>NC_138974.1:93169613-103169613 GCF_055761805.1 Camellia sinensis
TACAGATAGTGCCTCAGCAAATGTGTTGGCCGGTTAGTAACTTAGTAGTATACATTTACTTAGTACTTACTTACAATATGAATATGCAATTCTCATATTATTCTTTTTTTAAAAAAAAAAAACTTGTAATAGGGAAGTTTTTGGAGGCAAAGCGGCCACATTTGTATTGGACACCATGTGCAGCTCATTGCTTGGACTTGATGTTGGAGGACATTTTCAAAATTCCCAACTTCAACAAGACATTTGAAAAGGCAATTGCGGTGCATGGTTATATTGTGAACCGCTCTGGTTTGTTGAATATGATGAGGCAATTTACCCAGTGCAAGGATTTGATCAAGCCAGCAAAAACTCGATTTGCAACTGCTTTTCTAACTTTATCAAGGATTCATCAACAACAAACCAACTTGAAGAAGATGTTCACTTCAGAGGAATGGACCACAAGCAAATGGGCGAAGGAACCACAGGGTAAAAAGACCGCACAAGTCATATTAATGCCTTCTTTTTGGAACAATGTTCTTTATGTTCTCAAAATATCAAGTCCTCTTGTTCGTGTACTGCGATTGGTTGATGGTGAGAGAAAGCCTCCCATGGGATATATTTATGAGGCAATGGATAGGGCTAAAGAAGCCATTGCAAAATCATTTAATGGAAATGAAGAGAAGTAACGGAATGTTCAATTGCATAGGCCTTTGCATGCAGCTGGGTATTATTTAAACCCAGAATATTTTTATGCAAATCCGAATATTGAGAAAGATAAGGAAGTCATGTCAGGCCTGTATAAATGCATATAAAGGTTGGTCCCAAGCAATGAGACACAAGATAAAGTTTGCGCAGAGTTGACTACCTATAAGAAAGCTGATGGTCTCTTTGGGATGGCTTTGGCCATTAGACAAAGAACTACAAGGGCACCAGGTGATCTATATTTCATACTTAAGTAATTTTAGTTAGTTTTTTATATTTTAAATATTCTTTCTAATTAGTTAGTTATAATCAACAGCTGATTGGTGGAGTGCATATGGTTCTGAAACACCAAATTTGCAAACATTCGTCATCAAAATTCTTAGTCTAACTTGTAGCTCATCTAGATGTGAGCGAAATTGGAGTGTGTTTGAACATGTGAGTACCCATTTTTAACTATAGTGAATATGAATACCTATAAATTTATTAATACCTAGATAAAAATTTGAATATTTTTATTTGGTTTGAATTTTTGCAGATTCACACCAAAAAGAGAAATAGGTTAGCTCAAAAACGTCTGAATGATTTGGTATTTGTTAAGTATAATAGAGCATTGAGACGTCGATACAATCCCCGTGACACTATTGATCCCATTGCTTTGACGGATATTGATGAAAGTAACGAGTGGTTGGTTGGGAGGATGGAGGAGGAACTTGTCATTGAGGATGATACTTTGACATGGGATGATGTTGCTAGAGCTGCTGGAGTTAAGGAAAGTAGTCAAAGAACTAGATCAACAAGGCAATAGAAAGGGGGTGTTCAACTTCAAAATCAGCAGCTAGACCTAGATTGCAACTTATTGATGAGGAAGAGTCAATTTCAGATGGGGGAGAGGAAGAAGATGCAGAGGGATATGCTGAAGCCAATGATAATGAAGAAGAAGTTCATTTGCTTGATGTTGAAGATGAATTTTAGAACTTTTGGATTGGTGGATTGTATTTGTCTTTGTTGGATATTTTCTTTCGTTTATGGTTATTTAGTATTTGGAATGATAATTGCATGATAGTTCTTGAAAATATTTATATTTTTGTCTATACCATTTATTTTTAAAAAATATCATTTCTGGTCGCCTCGCTTCGATGAAGCCCTCACCTCGCCTCGTCGCCTCGCGCTTAGGCGTTAGGTGACCTTGTCGCCTCGGTTCGCTTTTCTCCTTAAAAAACACTGCATGACACCATCTATGACTCCAAAATCTAGCATGTTCCCCCACTTCTCACTACAAATTGAATATTACTGGAAAAAGAGTTCCATGGTCCTACCAACTTCTGATGCCTTTCCACAAACCAATCCCAAAAATCAAATGTCCAAAGAGTATGTGATGCATTCAATGTACTTTCCGAAAACATTATTCTTTCTCTACGTGGACAATGTTTTTTTGGCTATGAGGAGTATTTTCATTACATTGCACAAACCAGATAGTAAATGGTTGTTAACATTGTTGTGTAGTATGCAAATACATGATCTATTAGTTCAAATTCAGCTTATAAGAGTGTTAAAAGGTTAAACACATTGCAGTACTTTGATCCAACTAAATTATTCCGTAACAATTTGTTTGCAGGTATCGTATGTTGAGTCGTCCATATGCCTTCAACTGTATACTGCGGTTGAGGGCATCCTCTGAATTCAAAACTGGCCATTCTGTAAGCTATCATATCATCTTGTTTGAAACTTGTAGTCTTGTCTTGGATTGCTTATAGTACTTCCACCATTTTCTACAGTATGGTCACTTCTTCCCAGATCCTCAGTATGAAAATGTTCAACACATCATTTGTTGCGACTCCTATGCTACATATGCTTACGACTTTGATTTTGTCAGTGATGTTGGATTTTCCAGGTAAATATGCATTTCTTTTGGCCATCATACTGCATTTCATTTTTCTAGTGTAGCATATAATTGATAATTGATTGCTATTGTCTAATCAATTTGATGAATTTGGGTGTGCTTGTAGAATCTTGGATACATAACAAAAATGTCTATTTTATTTCTTGCTTTTTTTCCACTAGTTTTTGCTATAACTATTTGCCACTCAATTAAAATGGGGGCATTTGCTTACCAGCTGTGAGGCCTTTTCACATAGGGGTGAAACTGAGCAGAGCTGCCATACTTTACCCTGCTCAAACTTGTCTTGGTTGATCTTTGGTCTTGATTGAGCTCGAATACATAGTTGCACTTTATGGTATTTTTTTTTGTTGATAAATAAAGATTTATTAAGAAAGCATCAAGGAGATGCCAAAAGAATACAAAACCAACCCCTCAAGCCGGGACCTAACCAACTAAATCATCAACAAAATCTAAAACAACAAATAAATTGGGATCTACTCTTCCCGACACCCAACTATACAAAACACCGCAAAACGAGACTCTAATTGAACAATTGACTAAGCACACCCTTGGAAAACCCGACGATTCCGCTCCAACCAAAGCAACCACATCAAACACAAAGGAGCTAACGCCCATGCTCTCCGCCGTCGTTTCCCAATTCGACCACCCCCCCAACAACGAAGCACATCCATAACCTGCTTTGGTTGAGCCCACACCACTCCAAACGCAGAAAAAACAAGCACCCACAAGTGAGAAGCAACCGGACAGTGAATAAGCAAATGATCCACTATCTCCACATCTGCACAACACAAACAACACCAATTCACTAAAATATGATGCCGATGGATTTGATTATCAATAGTCAAAATTCTACCAAATGCTCGTCCACACAAAGAAAGCCACCTTCGACGGAACACCAGAAACCCACACATGATGCGAAGGGAAAGACCTGCTATCCACTCCCAATGCTGTCGTGTGGTATGGGTTCAAGTCAAGGGAACCAACCTCTCCTCAAATAAGTGGGGGGAAAGGTACCTAATTACTGCCTCTCCCAGACCCTGCTGTAAGTGGGAGCCTTGTGCAGTGGGTATAACATCCTTTTTCAAACTTAGTTTTCCAATGTTCTTGTGGTTGAATAGAAAATTTACCCGTATTTCAATGGTTTCATTCCCTGCATTTTGTAAACCCAGTATTCCTTTCCAAAACTCGCATGTTGCTATGATGTGCTTCCTATAATTTGTATAAGATTATAACTTCAAAGGTTGGATCATGTTTTTGCAGACACACATCAGAACCTCCTATGTTACAGATTGCATTTCAGTATACGGTTGTTGTGCCTCCTGAGGAACTTTCAAATTCTGAACCCAGTTCTACAAGTAGGTAGGGTTAGTTCTTTACTTTGCAGTCCATAGCTTGGTTTCTTTTCTGATCATATTTTTTTTTTTTAAGCATATGGACTTGCCATCTAAAAGTATTTTTGATTGTCAGTTTTTCGTATTTTAAAAGCAGTTGGATCATTTTGTGAGAGTGGTAGTCAAGGTTGCATCTGTTAAGCTTTGTAGAGTTTGTTCAATTGTGATTCCCGTATTACGTTGCCATTCAATAACAAGTTTCTTTCTCCAAGCATAATGCAGTGAAAAAATGGTTTTTTTCACCGAGCACAATGCAATTAGCAAGTTTCTTTCTGATGATGTGCTTTTTTTGTTCAGAAGCATTATATGTTTTTTCTTCAGGAAAATTACACCTGCTTGTACCAATTTGCTGTAGAAAATTGTCAGTAATTGACTGTTGTTTCTGAATATATGTCTTTTGCACAACATCATGCAATTTTTTTTCTTTCATTGTTCTTCAAATTCCCAGGTAGAAAATTAATTATCTTTTTTCTTTTTGGTGGAATGCCTTTATCAAATTTGGTGTCCCCACAATACGCTACTACACCAGGATTTAAGGTACATGCTGATGTGATATGTATTTATGCAGAAACAAGTATTCCCTCAAAAGGAGAATAAGGATTCGAACTCTGCAATTTGGAACTGCTCGTAATATTAATGAACTTTATGATAGTGTTGATCCTGAAGCGATATTATCAATACTCGTTCACAAGGTTAGATTTCTTTTACTACTATTCGTGGTTACATTCTGCACCATGAAGTATGGAGGAAGGAAGCGTAATGATGTACCTGCACAATTTTGCAATTTTAATACTTGTATTTTGGTGTGAAGTGATGCTATAGTATTAGAATTCTTCATAATAATGATGCATTTCTATTACATTGACCTTATGGTGCTTCTGCTCTTTAAGAAAGTTTTGCGTTCGGACAAAAGAGCATACTTCCCCTTAGGGATGGGAATCGTGCCTTCTTGTGTCGTTTTCGGATAGTGTCATCACGATTTCATATCCAAAACATCCTAACACTAGCACAACCCATTTAACTAAACGTGTCAATTATCTTGACACTGACTCGACCTACTTATAATCGTGTCAACCCGAACACAACATGTCTAACACAATTAACATAAGAATTTGTTGTAGATTATAAGCATATTGTACAACCTATTTCAAGTAAACCTATTTCATATCACATATACAAGGTTAACCTATTTGAACATTTACACCTACAAAGATAATTTCAATATTCATTAAAATAATAAAAAGATTTATGTCTAATACAAACACATCTAATTTGAGCTATTGTCACCTATTAATATCCAAACATCCAACAAGTTAAAAAACTAATCCAATGGCTTAATCTCTCATAGTTAGCATGCCATATTAGGGATGGTGGATTGCACTTAAACAACATTTTATACAAAGATCTAATTTGAGCTATTGTCACCTATTAATATCCAACATTTTATACATACACATCTAATTTGAGCTATTGTCACCTATTAATATCCAAACATCCAAGAAGACTTAAAAAACTAATCCAATGGCTTAATCTCTCATAGTTAGCATGCCATATTAGGGATGGCGGATTGCACAACATTTTATACAAGATCTAAATCTAACCCAAAGCATTTAAAATCCTATGGCTACATGATTTAGGTTGTATTTGGTTTACCTACAACAGCGTGTTTGTGTCCACATATCAACATGGATTTTTACAAAGCCCATATATGTCGTGTTTGTGTTGCACTTGTTCAACTCATACATGATCCATTTAATATTTGTGTTGTCGGGTCGTATCATAATCGTTTTTGTGTCAAAAAATGACCAACACTAACACTATAATTACTTAAAAAATAGGGAAAATTAGTAAAAATAGTGGAAATGATTAATAATTAGAAAATGAGCCACTATTGTGTTTTCTATAAACTTCATGCCCTATCACATGTGGCATTCCACTAGTTTTATATACCAAGCACGCACACTCTCCCTCTCTCTCTCTCTCTCACTTGTTTCAGGGACTTCTTTAGCTGTACAAATTTTTGGTGGTTGTTGGAGTAGAATGCGGCTATATAGGCTGCAATCTTCATGGCTTCGGAATTGCCTAATTATAACTTTGTCAAGAGGCATTGTTATAATGAGTGTGTCAGCTGATTCCCCTGTAGGACATTTCTCTGAGAGGTAGAAGAGAACATCATATGTTAACATGTAAGAGTTTTTGGGCTTTATCATTTGAGTTATATACTGGAAATTACTGGTGAGAAACAGATTTAAAAGAAGCAAAATTGAGAAGCTTTTTCTGATAATTGAAGACTGAAAAACATCAACCAATCTCAAATTCTCAAGTGACAAGTGTAAACTGTAAAAAACACTATGCAAACAGGTTCTTTGCATATAGCCTTATCTGATTCCTCAATCAGTTCATGGAAGGCTATCTTTTTGCAGTGGATTAGCTGAGGTTTTAGTTAACTGATTACAAGTTTATTATGTTATTTGTTCCATGGTTTGAGTGAACTTTCTCTAACAAAATGAGAGGTTTATTTTTTGGAAAGCATAAATGTTTATTAGAAAATTTGTGTAGAATATTAAGTTCATTGTTTAACAATTGATTATCTGATTTCTCAATTCTATGGACGGTGGTCTTTTTACAATGGGTTAACTGAGTTTTTGGTTGAGTGATTACAGGTTTTATTATTTCATTTGTTCCTCAGTTTGAGTGAATTTTCTCTGACAAAATTATAAGAGAGTGGTTTAGTTTTTTGGAAAGCATGAATGTTTATCAGGAACAAATGCTTAGAATCTTAGCTTGTGATGCTTCTATACATTCTAATAACTTGTTGCTTCACCATAACATTCACTCTCCAGGTCATATCAGCATCGTTGGAGAAAGGAGTTCGGGAAGGCAGGATGTTGCTACATGATTGGCTTGTAATCCTCACAGCTCAGTATAATGATGCTTGTAAAGTTGTTCAGTATGAGCATGGAAATTCAACAACTTCTCACATTGATGTCGCATTCTCGCAATGCCCACAACTGCAGCCTTTACCTCGCTTAGTTTTTGCTTTGCTTCGTAATCCTCTTCTCCGCTTCCATGAGGAAGGAGTTCACCCTGACTACCGGATATACTTGCAATGCCTTTTCAGGTAAATGATGTTTGCATGGTTATTAGCCTGGAATAGTGTTGCGACATTAAAAACATACAAGTTGTGACCAGTTTTAACTAATGGCATATTAAATAAGTATTTTGATTAATTGAGTGGCAATTTGGTGTCAAATATGGATATCATGGATAAGTTAAGCAAATCAACTCAAATTGCTTCATAATATATTTGTAAAACAAAATACCTTGAAGAAGTTTTGTAGTTATTTGAGATGAGAACTAGGATTTGTTTAAGTGAACATATTAACATAAATCATTACCGGTTGTCTACACAAAATATAGGACGATACTTACTACATGATCATACAAGCCGGTGCTTACTACATGTGTAGTTGGACATTCACCTAGCAAGTATATCTAGTAATTTGAATTAACTATAAAATTGTGCGTAAAATCATCATATTATGCTTCAAATGCTCTATGACTCCTTGTGTACATCATTTTATCTTAGAAATAAAAGAAATATTTATTAAAAAATATGAATATTTTTTTATGTCCTCGTGTCCTTGGACACAGGATAAGATGAATCGAACACTTTGACACGTACTGATGCTCAAGTCCATGTTACATAGATGTCATTTATTTTATGTTAGTGGGAATTTTACAATCTCATTGTTTTCCTGATCTTCTATAAATGTAACTGTTGGAACGCTTTTTTATTTATTTATCATTTATTTATTATTTATTATTTTTATTTTTTTCTTCACGTTTCATCCCTCTCTAGAGGATGTGTTTATGCCTTTGTTTATGAGAGTTGGATAATTCAACAAATTTTTGTTCTCAAACTTGTGATGCAGTGCACTAGAACCAAGTTATCTTCACCGTGCTATATACCCACTGCTGACATCATATGCAACTCCGGATAAGCAAGCATTTCCTCGCCATTCTTTGAGCCGTGCTGCATTGATAACAAGTGGCAGTCCAATATTTTTCCTCGATGCATTTACAACTCTCATTGTGTTTTATTCTTCTACAGCCGATCCTTCACTTCCTTTCCCTCCCCCCCATGACTGTAAGTTGTTGGCAGTAACCAAAGATGTTTTCCACTGATTTTGGTTTTCATGCTAAGACAAATATTTTTTTCTTTAGGTTTATTGAGGACTACAATTAACAAACTGAAGCAAGAGAGAAGTATAACTCCCAGGCTTGTATTCATCCGGGGAGGACAGGATGATGCCACGGCATTTGAGAATTATCTCATTGAGGAACAGGATGTAGATGGAAATGGCTTCACAAGCGTCATGGGTTTTGTTTCTTTCCTCGAGGAGATCAATCACAGCGTGTTGGAGTACATGAAATAAGAGACTTGTACCTAGATTTTTAATCGGAAATCAAAATTATAGAAGAGGGATAACTTGCACATTTTACCCGGGGGTGCTTAAATTGGGCAAGTAGCGAGCAAAATCTTTATGATGAACGTACTTTTGATCGTGTCTAGTGAATGAAGACTGAACTTTTTAAAGTCGAGGAATTGAGTGGGTGACTGTTGTTTATACCTATACTAGTGCCAGTTGGAAGCTCCCCTTTCGGTACAACCCATATAGAGATTACTCTCAGCCAAACATTGCCCTTTTTTTAATGAAAGAAATTGCAGATATTAGACTATTGTCCTATCTTGTTTTGTTTTGTTGTTTTTTAGTTTTTGGGTTGGAGATTGTTATATCTTGTTAGTGTGTAATAGATACAGGTGAATCGGAATTTACTAGGAGTCCAACTATTTGTATTTTTTGTTGATACCATTGTTTGGGATTAACTGAAAATAGTTACCTGATTTGTTACCTTTTATGTTTGTCACAGAAAGTATTTTTCTTTGTGAGGCTCAAATTAATTAATGGCTTATATGCCATGTTGTTGACTTCCCATTCAACTGCATTCTTGGAGCATGCTATATTCCTGTTTCTCTTTAATTTTCAGTTAATATCTCTCTCTCTCCCTCTCTCTCATCTAACAAGCTATTTGCATAATATAATATTTTTATTTGCAAATATTCAAATCAAGATAAGTTGTTTATTCTTTAATGTAGTCTTCACATTTTCTGAGAAACATTGTTATAATGTACAAGATAAGAAAACAAATAGAAACTATGTTGTGGAATATTTTGTATTTGACAGGTATGTGAAAATATACACCCAAAAAGCTAGGTTAAATGTGTTGCAAAATAAAGAGAGTGGCTAAGATAGAAGAAGCCAAAACAGACCGACCAATGGAGTTGGTGGTGGCGCCACTGGTTCTACCACCATGGCGGTGGTTGTTATTGATGTGGTGTGCACCTGCACCAGCTGCATACAAGGGGATTACGGCTGCATATCCCCGACCAATACCGTTGCCCCTATTGTTGTTTGACCCTCCACGTCCTCTACCACCGCCACCACCTCCGTGACTGCCACCACCACTAGCAGCATGGCCGCCACCACCTCCATGACCACCACCGCCGCCGCCGCCGCGCCTATCAACTGTTGTCACTCTTCCAATGCTTCCTACCTTGATCGGTACTTTGTCTAGTGCTGCTTTGTTTCCATTTTCTAGCTGATTGAAGGCTACAAGAATCGAACCATGACAAAATTAACTATTTTTTTAAGCACTAGTACAAATAGAGTAATGACATACAAATAAAAGATTAATACAAAATTTTCATACAAAATCATGGGTTCAGCTTGTCTCAAGTTGAGATCAAGACTGGACCCGTCCAGTTGGGTCCATGGGGCTTATTTTTGGGCCCGTTTTGATAATCCGAACCGTTCAATATGTAGAACTTGTCGAGAACTATATGTTTGTAAAAAATCACGTTGATCAGATATCAATAGCTATGTGATCAAATCAGTTTTGTATAAAAAAAAATGGACGGTGAAAAAATTAACGGTTGATAAAAAACTGTTTTGTTCACATAGCTATCGATATCCGATCAACGTGATTTTTTTACAGGCATATAGTACTCGACGAGTTCTACACATTAAACGGTTCGGATTATCAAAACGGGACCCGTGATGACCTCCTACGGGCCCAACAGCATGGTCCAGGTCGATCTTGGACTGGACCAAACCCACTGCCCTCATTATAAACCGTTCATTTAAAAACCAAACACCCATGAAGTAAGGTTATCCGCATCATGATGGTTGTGGTTGTGAGGGTGAGATGAGGAATGGCTGGAGAGTGGTGGTTGAGGTGAGTGTCATGAATATGTTTGGACTTGTGAAGAACGGAAAAAAAATTAAATTTTTGAAGAAACTGCAATTAGAAAGCAGGTGTAATGAACTCTTTTGTAGTGTAAATAGAAGCCTCCTTATTTATATTACATTTTAGTCTAAAATCACGTCAGCACATTTGATAATTTCCTAAAGACTGGTAAAGTGCTAAAAAACAAGAAAAAGAAAATGGTGCTCAGGGAAACATTAAACATGGTGGCCACCCAGAAGGGACATGCTTTGTTTGAGTAGATGGCTCTCTCTATTACTATACTGGAATGGAATGAAAAGAGAGATATACAAGAATTCAATAGAGCCAATCTTGCTAATCACATAATAATCATAGCAAGCAATAGATAGAGCTCAATACTTCATTGTTTGAGAAAACAGAAATTATAAATAAACATCAAAATAAATAAAAAAAATGTACCTGAAACTAGGAGATTTTGTGAAGGAGATGAAGATACATGAAGATGAAGGAAGATCATGATAAAGAAGATCCTTATTAATCCCATCTTTGGTTTGTTCTCTTTCCAATTCCTTAGCACACTTGTTCCATTTCAAAGATATGGCCTTCCTTATTTATTTTGTTTGGTCCTACCTTATCTTCTCATTGAAGGAAAGGATTGATTCTCTCTCTCTGTCTGTTGTGGGAAATCCTTAAAACCTTCTTGGATGTTTCCAGGAAATCCTTTGGCTCTTATATATCTTGTAGAATACTACTTTACATGACATTTGCCAATATGTTGGTGGTTCGTACGAGTACAACTTAGGTGGGCTCAACTTGAGCAATCCAAGTTCAACTTGAATATTTTTAAGGGTTGGACTAGATATTTTTAAATTCAGTATAGGCTTGAGCAAAAATTTAAAAACTCAAATTAAATTTGGGCGGGCTTGTGCAAAGATATCAAATAATCTGAGTAACTCGAACCCGAATTATACATATATAGATATATAAAAGTATTAAATATACATATAAAATATTAGCCATTACATGATATTAATGTAATTTAGATTATTAAATCATACTGAATATATATTATATATATACAAGTAATACAAAATCTTATATTTTTTATTCCCACTCATCAATTGTAAGGACTACTATAACGGCATTTCTCTTACATTATATAAATTATTTATTTTGATGTTATTAATGATTTTATAAAAAAAATGTAAATAAGTCTAATTTTAATAAAAAAATAATTTTGTTAAAAAAAAAAACTAAAATTCATTTACAATTCGGGTAGCTCGGGCCATTTGGGTTTAATTTGGGTCAGGTTTGAGTAGATAATCTTGGATTACAATTTAGGATTAGACAAGTTTAAACAGATCTCAACACAACTTGAACTGCACTTGAATAACCTCCTAACCTGATCCAACCTGTCTTCGTTATGATCATTATACTAATTTTAACCACTACTCATAAGATAACAACGCGTTGTAATAAAAAGGTTTACGTCATCTGCACCCTTGAGAAATATGTACTGTTAGAATTTCCCATCTTTACCTTCACCTACTCCACTACACACTCCACTTCACCTACCTCTACTCCACTACACACTCCACTTCACCTAACCCACTATCACCTCCACTACACCTACTACCACATTACCTTCACCTACTCCACTACACACTCCACTTCACCTACCTCTACTCCACTACACACTCCACTTCACCTAACCCACTATCACCTCCACTACACCTACTACCACATTTTCTTCTATATATAGATTGTATAGGAATTGTAATTAATGAATCTTGTAATCTATCAATCAAGACATCAATCAATAATACATAAATTCTTACATGGTATCAGAGCAAGGTTAAGAATTTAATATTTTTTCGCTTCACCGGCGGGCGGCAACCTCGCCTTGGCCGCCCGCCGGACCTCAACCTAGTCCGCTAGAATTGTCTACTACATACCTACCTCCTCATCATATCTTCATAACATCTCATTCTCTCTCGGCATCATAGTAGCCGTGATACTGCTCATACTTCTGGACAGCGGAGAGAACATCGTCTTTCTCGATCTTTCCGCCGACGCCGGTGGCGAGATCCAAGGCTCCGGCTTTCGACATCACTCTCCCCAAATAGTCCATAGCAGCTTCTCCACCGGAAAGATACTCCTAACAGCAGCGGAAAAAAGGTGTTTCCCTCAGCCAAACAAGGCTCAATAGCTGTGGTCCTCATCAAAATACGTGTAATTGCTACTCCTGAACTTGGTTTCCCTATCCTTGCTAACAAGCTTCTCAAATGCTTCCGGGCCATGTTCTTCTATGTACTTCTCAGCAGCAGTTAGAATGTCATCTGGCTTACTGAAGATGTCCTTCTTCCTTGGGACATACTAGACGTTAACAGTCTGCTGTGGGTTAAGAAAGAAAGGCCTCAAATAATGCTCATAAACATATGCAGCACCACTGATACTCTTTATGATGGTGGATATTTCAATGCCATTACAACACAGCACCTTGAAATTTATTTTATTTTATTTTCTTATCTCTCTTTCTGACCATTACAACACAGCACCAGCACACTTGTTCCCACCTTTCATCATGGTCTCCACTTTCTTTTTCTTTTTTTATATTTATTTTAATCCATCTTTTTGAAAACAAAATCAATATCACTTTTTTTAATTCCTTAATTTATTTTAATAACATGAGTGGCCTCTCTTTTCCACCATCTCCCTCTTTTTCTACACAATATTTTTGTACCACCGCCCACTCCATGATTTCCATATTAATATTATTATTATTATTATTATTATTATTATTATTATTTTCACAAAAAAAAAAAAAAAAAAAAAATTCATTCCAATTGATTTTTCTGCCTTACCACACCTACCATTCGAGTTTGCCAAACACACTTATTTTATTCATGTCAGGATCAAACCCGATCATAATTTTACACGAGAAAAAAAAAAAAAAAAAAAAACCACCATAACACACCCAACACCCACAGTGGGATTTTTCTTCTCTACTCTGCTGCAGATCTCTTCTTCTTTCCTCCGTCCTGGGCGGCCCTTGACGGTGCTGCCTCCGTGTTTCCTACGCCGCCGAGCACGTTCACTCCTCCATACTCCTCCACTGCAGCATACGGCGGACCTCCAAATCGGAACATCACAGTGGCCTTCCGCTTCAGCTCCTTATTTTCTGCTTTCAGCACACTTATCTCTGCTCGCGCATCCTTATACATGCGTTGGAGCAGAGCCAGCTGGGAATTTAAATGCTGCACCTCATTTGTCCTACTCTGCAGCCGGTTCGACAAATTTGTGACCGCCGTCATGGTTTCCACGCATGACTTCAGAGTATACTGATTAGCCTCAATATCAGTTTGCACCGCCATTTTTTGCTCCACCGACCGCATCGGAAAGTTCAATGGAGCAAAACCAGAGGTGTTTGGTTGAGGTTCACTGGCCACCGCACCAGTTATTTCTCTTGTGGGCTCGTTCAGTTCTGGAAAGAGCGTGAGCAGGTTCTGGGTAGCTGGACGGGAAGAAGAGGCCATGTTTTTGGGTTGCTAAGTGTTTCAGCGAAATAGCAATTTCAGACTGGTAATGTTCGGAAGGGTTGGTGACAGAATGGCAACAAAGTGTTCCACAGTTTCTCTCTCCGCAGAGGCAGAGTTTTTTTCAGCGAAGGGTTGGTTTCAGAGGTTTCAGAATGGTATGCCTCAGCCTCAGCCTTCGTCTTGGTTAAATAGCCGAGGCAGCCACGCGTATCGCGCGCCTCTTGCCGCCCGACAAACTGGCACGCCTTTTCATGGCACATCTTTTGACAAAGTGGACACGCCTTTTGATGGCACGCCTTTTGATGGCACGCCTTTTGATGAATTGGGCACGCCTTTTGATGGCACGCCTTTTGACAAAATTGGGCACACCTTTTGAGGGTGCAACTTTTTAAGAGTCCGACAAGACTCTGTAAACTGTCCCGACATTGATTCCGGTTAGTTTTTACAAGTGTCCGACAAGACTCTGTAAACTGTCCCGACATTGATTCCGGTTAGCTCCTTTATGGGTCCGACAAGACTCTGTAAACTGTCCCGACATTGATTCCGGTTAGCTCCTTTATGGGTCCGACAAGACTCTGTAAACTGTCCCGACATTGATTCCGGTTAGTTTCTACAAGGGTCCAGCAAGACTCCGTAAACTGTCACAACATTGTCTTCTACAACGGTCTGACATGACCCCATAAACTGTCTTCTACATCGGTCTGACACCACCATACAGTGTCCTCTACAACGTTATGACACCCCATACAGTGTCTTCACCAACGGTCTGACACGACCATACAGTGTCTCCTATCCTTTTTTATTTTTATGTATTTTCTTGTTTTGTTACTCTCTCCAAACTCAAGTTGGTTAGTTTCTCTCCTCCTTGAGTTTGCGGGGGGCTGTTAGAATTTCCCATCTTTACCTTCACCTACTCCACTACACACTCCACTTCACCTACCTCTACTCCACTACACACTCCACTTCACCTAACCCACTATCACCTCCACTACACCTACTACCACATTACCTTCACCTACTCCACTACACACTCCACTTCACCTACCTCTACTCCACTACACACTCCACTTCACCTAACCCACTATCACCTCCACTACACCTACTACCACATTTTCTTCTATATATAGATTGTATAGGAATTGTAATTAATGAATCTTGTAATCTATCAATCAAGACATCAATCAATAATACATAAATTCTTACATGTACCATATACATTTTTGAAAAAAAGTGATATTATACATAGATAGGACTAAAGTGTGACATAAGTTTTAGTAATGAAATGTCGTGATGCTAAAAAAAAGATATGTGGGCACTTAATTATGAGCCTTTAGCCCTGTTTAGTAGAACTGTGGGAAAATGCTTATAACTTATACCTTAACAGCTTATGACTTATAAATTAAGCTTCTCCTAACTCACTCAAAGAATAAGTTAATTTCTGACTTACAAAAAGCTATAAGCTGTATTGTTAAGTTAAACCAAACACATCAAAACAGCTTAAATTAAGCTGAAAGCTGAAATAAGCTGAAATTAAGCTGTACCAAACAGGGCCTTTGTGGGAGTCAATTTGTTATTATGAACTAGGTTATGAGATTTTGTGATGAATGGTTATAAGATTTTGTGATATTTTTTTTATTATAAACCAAATTGTTCTTAGCTAATGAGACATTGTGATGTTTGGTTATAAATTGAAATAACCTTGATTATGTGATTTTTTGCAGTATATTTGGTTATAAATCAATTTGGTGGTAATTTTGAACCACAATGATTGATATTATAATGGGTTAATTACACTAAGATTCCCTTAATTATTTGTGAATATCAACTTAATCTCTTCATCTATAAATATATACATTTTGATCATTTCAACATGAAATGTATCACTTTCATTTTTTTTAGATCACTTTTATTTATACGATTTTTATAGTTAAATAATATGAACGAATTTATAAATAAAGAGATAAAGTAATATTTGTTTATAATTGAGGGAGTGATAGTGCAATTATTGAATATTAAATGCATACCTTATGCAAAGTTTTGGCCATGCATAATAGCACCCTTCTTTTTAAATTTTTGTTAGAGTAAATTATGTGGAAAGTCCTTGGTACTTAAACTGACTTTTTTTTTTTTTTTTTTTTAACTGGGAATCTCAAAGGCTGGACTCATTTATGATCCGACCCTACAAGCTAAGTTGGGGAGGATGTCGAGGAACCCACCTCTCACCCCCAATTTCAGTCAAGGGCTACAAGAAGGTTGGTATAGCTTAAACTGAATTTTCGTTCAATTAACTTTTTAAATTGGTTCAATATAACCATTTTGTTATGAGTAATGTTAGGGATCATAAAAAAAAAAATAATTATAAAATATTTCATGAAGATTTTTCATCATTTGATTAGTATGTAGTGTTTTGTTGTATGTGTAATTTAAGAGTAGAGAATCTTCATGATGCATGTCATGATCCCGTTCTCATGATCCCTAGCATTACCCTTCTGTTATATTCTATTTATTTTGGCCATTAAATACAGTATATGTGACCTAACTAAAGGGTTAATTTGTAAAATTAATTATAAATTTTATTTCCTAGTAGTAAAAGAAAAAAAATAAAATAATCAAGTTTAAAGGTTGTTAATATCTTTTTTATACACAGAAAATTAGTGTTAATTTTACAAGGGGATGGAATATAACAAGAGGGTTAAATTTAATCAATTTGGAATGTTCAAGGACTTATTTAAATAAAAATTTAATTTAGTGTGACAACCCTCACATCTAATTAGTGCTAATCTGTGATTAAGCATGATAAGTAACTGATTAGAATGAAATCCTAAATTGATTGTAGGAGTGTATTGTTTTAAATGCATTTCTATCTGTTTGATTTTTGAATGAATCTGTTCATGTTTTAATTTTGAACTGCAAATTGAAGGCTTTATCGGCGGCCGAATCAGAAACTGATTGGTGTTATGTGTTAATTAGAATTTATGTGATTTTATGGTAGATTTAATTGAAATTTGATTTGGAATGATTAAATTAGATTAAATAATATTAAATCACATTAGTTCAAGTAAATTACCTTATTGCCACTTAGTGGACAATTCTAGGCCACTGTTTATTCTCCTTGTTATATGTTGGCATCATTTTCATCCATCTTCCTAGGCCAAAACCGAAGAGAGAGAGAGAGAGAGAGAGAGAGAGAGAGAGAGAGAGAGAGAGAGAGAGAGAGAGAGAGAGAGATAGGAGAAAACTTGAGTTCATCAAAATTGGCTTGGAAAATTAGAAGGAATTGAAGGGAATTTGCATATCCGACCTTCCACCCTTGGAATTCTAGGCATAAGGTAGAGAATTCATCCTTTTATTTATGAAATTAAGTTGCATCTTGCATGGTTCATGGAAATATTGGAGATTAGAGTTAAGTTTTAGCTCAAAGTGTTGAATTATGAGGCATTGTGTGCATGCATGTCCATATCATCGTGTTTTGAAGTCATTTTCATGAAATTTCCAGATGCATGTTTCTATTTTGGTTTTGATCCATGAATTGATCATATTCTTGAGCTCAATCTTGCATTTTATCATGCCTTAGAGCATTGGAGTTCATGGGAACTCATGCATGTATGATTTTGAATTGTTCTTCATATTTACATTTGTTTTGGTGTTCAATTGGCTTACTTTTGGGCTTGATTTCATAAATTGATCTTTGAAACACGTTGTACTACGAGTCTTCAAATGTTTTCTAGAAAATTAGCCCAAAAGAATCGAGTTTGTAGCTTTAGAAGTTGAGTTTTGAGTTTGGAGATCAATTTGGAAATTCCAGATTTTGGATCCACGCTCGAGCGGAGGACTTCACGCTCGAGCGTACACTCTGAGTACATGCACTTCCGCTCGAGCGTGAAATGCATATGCCCAGAAGTTCATATGTTTTGCAGTCCGCTCGAGCGAGAGAATTCACGCTCGAGCGAGGATCTGAGTCTTACGCTCGAGCGGAGGTCGAGCATCCGTCGAGCGTGAAAATCGTGCATCTAGTACTTTTTCATGAGTTTACAGCCCGTTTGAGCGAGGGAAGTCACGCTCGAGCGGAGCTCCTTTGTCTACATGTCCGCTCGAGCGTAGAAAGCTACGCTCGAATGAGACCCCTGTTTCAGCAAAAAATTAAAAAGTGTTTTAAAGTGTGTTTTGGCATCCTCATTCCATCTTAGGCATTCCTAGGCCAAGTTTAAGGCATCTTAATGAGGATAATGTCATAGAACAACACCATGTATAATTAGGGGCTAAGTTATTAATTCCGAGTGTGTGTTCGTTCTGCAACTGTAGGGTTGGCATCCGAGGACGCTCATTAGACTATTCGTAGTCCAGTGCGCTGTGAGTAACAATATTGTAAAGATATGTTCAATTATGGTTATTTTTTGAATGATCGACTGTTCTGCTTACTGAACCGTTATTGTTTAATGAATGAATGTTTGTCTTACTTGTAAACTGTATCCGTGGCATCCATAGCAATTTACTGTTACTGCTACTGTCATAGAGATCTCTATCGGTTCCCATGTTTGGAACCACTACTATTTACTGTTATGATGGCCATCAACTGACTGTTCGGTCTGTTAAGACCTACTGTACTGTTTGCTATGAGATGTACCACATATGACTGCTATGGTTTCTAAGTGACTGATATGACTGTTTAATTACCGAAAGGGCATTCATTCTTAACCCCTTTACATAACTGTTATTCACTGGGCTTTAGCTCACTGTTTATATATATATGTAGGTGTCCAGGCACCGGACCGGAGCTAGGAGCGTCGGATTAGCTCTTGTTTTGTCAAGCCAACCACCGTGCCTCACCTCGAGGTTCCAAGTCCGTTCAAGCTACGGCTGTTTTGGGGTGTTCGGATTCACTCTTCTGTTTCTGTTTTGTAATAGATGTTATAGACTCCTACTATACAGTTATAGTTAGGGATTCGATCCCTAACATGGACGATTGTGTATATGTTGCATATATATATGTTTTGGTTGTCAATGAGGCATGTTTATAAAAGGTCTTTTTGTATTCAGACTATCACAGTTTATTAGACATCTTTTATTTACTGTTTTGGCTTCTGCCAGCCCCTTTACTCTATATTACTAGCATTACTATTAAGTAGGCCTTCGGTAATTACGGATTACTGGCCAGTTACGGTGCTAAACCTATAGGGGCGGGTTTGGGTCGTGACATTTAGGGACTTAACCCAAAAATATAAAATTTAGGGACTTCGCTTTATATTTTTTTTTATAGGGTAAATTACACTGATCTCTCTTAAGGTTTGGAAAAATATAATTTGGTATACACTTTTGACATAATTATACTGACATTTATTTTAATTAGGTTAAACTAACTGAAACTAATATAAATGGTAAATAAACAAAGATTAATATACATTTTAGTAGAAAAGAGTTAATAACATTGTAGACACCCCATTTTTGACCGACCTTAAGACTTAGACGTCACCGATTGAGCGCTTGGTGATGTTGCATATTGCGCTCGTTCTGAGGTTTCAGAGTCTCGGCTGCGAGCCTTACCTCCAGACTTCCGGGCTCTTTCGTGTCTTGCCTCGGTTTGCGAACCAGGCTCCGTTTTCTCAGTTTTCTCTTCCCGAAGGGAGGGAGAGGTCTCGTAGATCATCTCTCAGTGGCCGTAGGCTATGTTTCGTGGTCGTAGGCCATTTTTCCCGTTTGGAGCCCGATTTCCGATTTTTCGGAGCCGACGGCCGTGTGTCTCAGTTCGGGACCGCTTAACCACCTCCGTTTACCCCGGTTTTTGGTATACACCCCACCACCATCCATTCCAACAACTTGGAGCTATTTTTCAGAGCTTAGGAGCACAATTTCTCAGACCAAGAGCTGCTGGTCCATTGGTTTTCAAGGATAAGCTTCTTTTTCCTCTTTTTTGTTCCTATCTTACTCTATATCTAAGCCTTGCTTGCAAGCATTTTTGGGCTCCGACCCAAACTGTAAATAGTAATATTTTGAGCTCCTTTTCATGTTTGATTAAGGACCTTTTGCTGTTTGAGGTCTCCTACTATCACTTGCCTCTTTAACTTTCTTTTAGGCTTATTTTTGCATGGTATTTTAGGCTTATTTTTGAGCTGTTTCGTGGTTTGATGTAAGCTGTAAAATGTCTTGTTTTGAGCCCCTCTTTAACTTTGTTGAAGGGCTCTCTTCGGTTTGAGGCCAGAAGCTACCACTTGCCTCTTTAACTCTCTTTTAGGCCTTTTTTTTGCATGGTATTTTAGGCTTATTTGTGAGCTGTTTCGTGGCTTGATGTAAACTGTAAAATGTCTTGTTTTGAGCCTTTCTTCAACTTTGTTGAAGGGCTCTCTTCAGTTTGAGGCCAGCAGCTACCACTTGCCTCTTTATCTCTCTTTTAGGCTTATTTTTGGGGGGAAATTTGAATTTCATTTCCCCCCCTTTTTCCTCCACTCCTTTGCCTATATAACCAGAACCCCCAGCTGTATTTTCAGGGTTACAAAAATTGGTTCTAAGCCTCTTGCATTCAATCCCTCTTCCCTTCTATTCCAAACATCAAAACCCTTTTGTTCTTGGACCATTCCTACACTCTTTACTCTACAACCCAGAGCACCCCTCCTCCTCACGCTATTCCAGCAGCTTGAAGGCCATTTCCAGAGCTTAAGAGTCCCCAAACTTGGTTCAAAGGCTGTCAAAGATTGGTTCTTCAAGGGTAAGTCTTCTTTTCCTCTTTTCTTGCTTTATTTTGATCTATATTCTAGCCCCTTGTGGTCGCATATTTGGGCTCCGACCTTAACTAAAAATAGTCTTATTTTAATCTCTATTTCATGTTTGATTAAGGGTTTCTCCCTGTTTGAGGCTTATTTTTTACACTTTGTGTTAAAAGCCTCTTTTAGGCTTTTTTCTTGCATAGTATTTTAGGCCTATTTGTAAACTGTTTCGAGCTTTGATATAAAATGTGAGTTGCCTTATTTTGAGCCCCTCTTCAACTTTGTTAAAGGGCTCTTCACTGTTTGGGACTTCCCTCTATCACTTGCCTCTTTATCCCTCTTTTGGCCCCTTTGTTTGCATGTTTTTTTAGCTCCTTGTGCTTGTATTTTTGGGCTCTGACCCAAACTGTAAAGAGTCATATTTTGACCCCCTCTTCATGTTTGATCAAGGGTCATTTGCTGTTTGAGGCTCCCTTTTTGCTCTTTGTGTTTAAACCTTCTTTTAGGCCTATTTTTGCATAGTGTTTTAAGCTTACTTGTACACTGTTTTGGACTTGGTCATAAACTGTAAAGTATATTATTTTGAGCCCCTCTTCAACTTTGTTGAAGGGCTCTTCTTTGTTTGGGGCCAGATTCTGTCCCTTTGTGTTTAATCTCTATTTTAGGCTTTTTCTTGAATGATAGATTAGCCCTATTTGCATTCGTTTTTGGGACTTGTTATAAACTGAAAATATGCATGTTTTGGGACTGTCTTGCTTCTTTCTTCATATTTCATGATCAAATAATGCATTTTTTGTATAGCTATAGGCCAATGCATATGCCTAGTTTTGTGTTTCGGGTTCATTCCATGCATCGGGTGCCATGTTTCCATGTTTCGGGGCTGTTTTGCATCATATTTCAGCACTGAAATTTGCATGTTTGCATACCATGTTTCATGCCTTGCCATGCCTTATTAGTGTTGCATGCTATGCCTTGGGCTTGGTCCTCGGTTTGCGTGCATGCGTGTACGCATCTCGAGTGTCTCATTTTCATCTAATGGCTACCGATGTGAGTGTGGCTGAGGTCCACTCATGTTGGTGTAAGTCCATTGTGCATTGTGTATGCCATTTCAATTCAGAGCATTGCGTATGCTAGGTTGTATGTTAGAGCATCGTGTATGCCATGTTACATCGTGCATTGTGTATGCCATTTCATAGCATTGTGCATGCTAGGTTGTATATTAGTTGCATTCATGCATGTCATGCATATTGCATTTTGTTTGGGATAGGAGTTAGCCCGAGTACGGAAAACGAGGTACGTTTCGTACTCCGAGTGACGGAACGTATCTCAATTCCTGGTCGCCGACACTCCAGATTATCCATGATGGAGTCTAGGCCCTGTTGTGTTTTCATGTGCATTCATTCCATATTGAATCATGCAATTCGACTCCCTGGCCATCATGCATCGAGATGCGTGATTGGTGGCACGAGGATCGAGGACTACACTCCCTGAAGAGTAGTCATGCATACATATGTGAAAATACTTTGCCATGCCCCTTTGTTGCTCTCTGTTGCAGCAAATCAGAAATCGGCAGCCTTCCGGAGCTTGGCACGCATTCCAAGAACAATTGCAAACAGAGGCAAACCGGGGCATCGCGAGGGATTCTCCGCACAAGGCAACCCGAGCATGCATCATTCATCATCCGGAGCAGATTTGAGGCAGTCCCTGGCTTGCATGCCAATTTATTGCTTTCCTAATTTAATTTGTTAATTAATTAGGGTTTTGTAATTATTTGAACTGTAATTATTTATTCGGGACTGTATTATTTATTCGGACCCTCCGAGCGAGAGCACAACTGTAATAAGTGTGCGTGTGTGTGATGTATGTCTTCCAACCCCACGTCTTTCTCCCTTTTATTTACCCGCTTATGATGGTTAGATTAGGGCATGTTTCAATTAGCATACAGTATGATAGCATGTTTGCATTTATTCATTTGTCTTGCATGCACCGGGCTCGGCACATCATACTAACTGCATTGAATTTTCAATTCCAAGTTGAATACATGCTAGCTGTAGCATTTCATATGCCATGTTTAGAATAGCCAAGCCTGCTATAGTTGCATTTTTGCATGTGTTGCATTAGGAATTTCTGTATAGTTAGGATCATGCATGGATTTCTAACCTAGCTTCTGTTTTGGCTTGGAGTACTCGGTAAGTTTTATGTTTTAGCATCTTTGCATGCGTGTGAGTGACTGCCACGAATAGCATGCTTACCATGAGGCTATATTCTTATGTGACATAACTGCCTGAATGCCTGTGGGTGAAGGTTGGGTTATTTGAATTGGAACAATTCATCAAATGTGTGTTTTAAGCCCACTAGATAGTGGCAAAATCATGTTTTCTAAGCCCACCCGAGGGTGGCAAATCCATGTCTTAGCCTACTTGCGAGTAGCACTATCAAACCATTTTCAAATAAACAAACATGAAATGTTTTGTTCCAATTCAGGCGACCCAGTCTATACTTGTATGCTGTGCGCATCACATAGTAAATCTAGGCTAATAACCGGAATAAGAACGCATAATGTTTTCAAAAATAGATATCATGGTTAGTAGATGCCGATCTTTGATCTGGTAAGCGGGGGTGCTCATGAAGTGACCTTCCCCAATCGTACCCAAGTTCCTGAGCCGAGGCAACTTTGGTGATGACGGACACGTGGCCTTAGGCAAACGAGTCAGGGTTTCTTAAATTTTCCCAAAATAAAACATTTAGGTGGCGACTCTGTATCTGGCAAAGCAGTCCATATTTGACACTTCTTTCAAAATCTGTTTTCTCAAAACGATTTGCCGGATTTGGACTCTTTGGTTCAGATTTAGAACCGTGATAATTTTAGAGTCCTGAACTGTAGTAAGCCCAATATCGAACGGAACGGGGGACTTGTTTCTCCCAGGACCGTTCGGGGACGTCTACAAACATCATTTGTTTTTTTCATTCATACGACTAATAAATTACTGATGAAAAATGATTTAGGTGTTATGTGAATTAAAACATCAAGGAGACTACTGTAATTATATCTGAAGTGTAGAATTAAACTGTATCTATACTATATATTAATGAAAAAGGGATTTTTAAATTTTTTTTAATGAAAAGTCTTTTAAGAGTTCTAAACTTTCATTCTAAAATAATTGATTTTTCAATTTACAAAATAGATTAAAAAAATTATATACTAATTTATTTATTAAATTATTTTAGAAATAATAACTATCCCTTAATTTATGGATTTCAAATGAAAAAATGACAAAAATATTTTATAATCCCTCCATCTTAATCTCATTAAAATCTACCTTCTTTCTCTCCGCAAACTATCACTCTAATAAAAAAAATAAAAAAAACCTAACTCCCTTTCCTCTATGTTGTCTCCCCAGACTATTTTTCTGATAAAAGAAACCCTAGCTCCCTTACACAAACCTTTTATTTATTTATTTTAATGTGATATGCAGTTTATTTACCCATAAAGAGGTTATATCATGCAACAAAACACCACAACATTTTTATTATCTTTTTTCTAAGGATATTAAAGATTAGTCAATATTTAATTTTCTTTATTCATTACGTTTTTATTTTTGAACAAAAGTATTTCTCCATTTTTTCACACCACATCCGTTTCAATCTTTTCTATATATATTTTTTTACCTCAAAATAATTGTACACACATACCTACATCATATTTAATATACTATAATGATTTATTTAGGAACATTTAAGAAAAAAAGGTTTTGTTAAAGAATATTCGTGTCTAAAAAAATTATCCAATGTTAAATTGAGTGCCTATGACTTTAGCCTAAAAAAAGTGTTCGGTCAAATAGCAAAACATTTAGTAATTATCATTTTAAACTTTATATTTAAATTATATGATAGCCTTTTTGATAGAAATACACATTGGTTGTTCAAGTAGGTTAGAATTAAATTAAACACTAAAACTGACATGAAAATTAAATCGGGTCAATCTGTAACAACTCCGATTCATGATTAATGTTAATCCATGCTTAAATATGCCCAACAAGTAATTAAGAAGAAATCTTGAGTTAATTACTTGTGCATTGGATTGTTTGTGTTTATATCTGTTAAGCGTAGAAAGATCGGTTCATGTTTTCGTTTTGGTTTGTGAATTGAAGGCCTTATCGGCATCCGATTCAGAAATTAACTTGATATATGTGTTATTCGGGATTTATAGAAATTTGTAGTATGTTTAATTGAAATTCGATTCAGAACGATTTAAATAGATTAATTTGATGCCCATGTGATTAGCCTTAGTTAACCATCATTAGGCAAGCCTATATAAGGCACCTTTTGCCTCCACTCATTCCTTTTTCCTTCATTCAACACACTCTCGAGCCTATACACACACACAAAAGTGAGAGAGGGAGAACAAAGAGGAGATTGAGCTCACCCAAGAGACTTGCTAAGAAGAGATAGAATTGAACCTAGAGATTTAAGAATTAAGTCTCTAGCCCTTAATCTTGGGAAGTCTGGGTAAGGATTCAACCTTTATATTGTCTAAATATGATGTGTAGGACTTGAACTCTAAGGAATCAGGAAGGTTGATACAAGAATTGAGTTAAACTTGAAGAATTGTAACTCAAATCATACATGCATGCATGTTTCATAACATTTTGAAGTTATTTTCAAAGATTTTCTCTCATGTATGTTGTAATTCTAGCATGGTTTGAAGAATTTATAACATTTCTCACCATTGGATCTCCTTTGATCTTGTTTTGGGTGGTTGAGGTTTATAACAACTCATGCATGTTATGTTTCATAGCTTTGAGTTTGAATTTTGCACAATTCACATGCTCTTAAACCTTGATTTTGCGAAACGATCCTAAATTCACTAAGTTTTCCAAGTTTACATAAGTTGTCTTAAGTTTTCCACCTAAAAGAACATGAATTTCATCATCGGATTTAAGTTTGGAGCTTGGGAGTGCAATTTGGAAATTCCAAATTTTGTACTTTCGCTCGAGTAGAAGACCTCGCGCTCGAGCGGCCACCTTTGTTTTTGTATCTTCGCTCGAATGACCAGAAGTCCGCTCGAGCGTGAGATACATGCTCCCAGAAGTTTCATGTTTTGCAGACCACTCGAGCGGCAAAAGTTGCGCTCGAGCGGGGAGTTAAGTCTCACGCTCGAGCGACCGTCGAGCGTCTGTCGAACGTGAAAATCACATAACCAGTACTTTTTCAATGTTTACAGACCGCTGGAGCGTGGAAGGTTGAGCTCGAGCGGCCCCTCACGTGTTTGTGAGTCTGTTCGAGCGCAGAAAGCTACGCTCAAGCGGGGACTCTATTTTCAGAAATTTCATCAAGTGTTTTCCAACGCATTTTGGTATCCTCATTATCCTAAACATTTCTAGGTCATGTTTAAGACACCACAATGAGGATAAAGAAGTAGAAACACACCAAGACTAAGAAGAATTAAGTTAATGTTTCCGGGTGTGTAATTCTGTATGTATTCGTTTTGTACCCGCGTAGGTCACGCGCCTCAAGAGATTTGAATTGCCTACTCTATTCGACTATTTGGAGCTATCTGTTATTTGTGAGTATTAACTCTATAAAGTTATGTTTAACTTTAATTAGTTTCTGATGATATGAAATGATTAATTTTCTGTAATGCTATGCTTTGTGTGAATGAATGATCGTCCAAATTTCTGAAATGTACTTGTGGCATCCATAGCATCATGTGATATTTTGTGTCCCTTATGGGTCATCAGGTGCCTCTGTGGGTCAGCAGAATGCCTTTATGGCCATCCGTTATGGGTCATCGGAAACGTCTCTATGCACATGAGTCATCAAAATACCTTATGGCTGTCTCTTATGGTCATCGGAATGCCTTCACGGCTGTCCCTTTATAGGTCATCGGATTTGTTAACGCTAATGGATGTGTCACGTACAATGATATGAAATGTATAAATTTTGATAATAAAAACGAATATGTATACGAATCTATTTCTAATTTAAAGTCTGAATATGTCTAAGACTTTGATTTCTGACTTTGTGATGGACATCATTCATTAAAACCCTTTACTTGGTTATTATTCACTGGGCTCCTGCTCACTATTTATATTATGTATGTAGGTGACCAGGCGCGTGACCAGGCTCAAAGTTGATGGCCTGGAATTCCTTTTTCTCAGCCATCCTTTGCGCCTCTCGAGGAGGTTCCGGATCATGTCAAGTCCCGTGGCCATATTTTGTTTTTGTTTTTGTATTTCAGAATTTGGTTCTTTTGTTTTGACTATGGACAAGTCCTATTTGTATGTATAGTGTATGAAGTGACGTGTAATTACTATAACTTTTGATGTTACTTGTAAGTTTATAAAAGTTTAAAATTATCTGTTCCATGTATATCTTCACAGCTCAATAGACTATGTATGTTTATATATTTGCTTCCGTAGTCCCTAATTACATGAAATTCTGTTAAGAGGCCTTTGGTAATCTAAGGATTACTGGCCGGTTACGACGCTAAACTTATAGGGGTAAGTTTGGGTCGTGACACAATCTCTGTCAAATCAAAAAAATAAAAAATAAATCTCTATAATAACATTATTATGCCTAGTCCCTGAATAATTGCCTCATTATGTATACAATCTTGGCCACTTTGACGCACTTTCGTTTTTTATTTTTTTTAAAAAAATGGTAAATATATTTTTCTATATTTTATGATGAAAATAAAAGTTATGTATATATACATATTTGTTAACATTTTTAGCCCTTCAATAAAATAATATTTTACCTAAAATATACATAATATCGATTAAATGAATATTAAGATTTATTTATGTTTGATAAAACTATTTAAGGTCAAGTTTTATGGGCCATGTTCTAGCTTAAAATCTCGTCCCTAAAGGTGATAGATTAATTAGTAAAAAAAATTGATAATTTCAACCATTTATATTAATCAAAACTTATCTAAAAATGATGTGCTCTATATAATATGCAATGAAAAATGTTAGAGATTTTAAAAATTTTATCAAATTTTCTACTAAATGTCTCACATGTTGTGCCCAAACTTATGTGAGACATTTAGTAGAAAATTTGGTAAAATTTTTAGAGTTTCTAGCATTACTCATATGCAATTCATCTCAAATACTTTTTTTGTTGACATAGAGGAAATTCATATGAAAAATGACTTCTAATTTTCTAAAGAGAATTATTTGTAGAAAATTTATATAGAATACGAGATGTTGTTTTGATAAAATTATGAATAAAGTAATATTAGAAATGGACTATTTGCGAATTTAATAGAACTATTGTGACATCTTTACTTAAAAAGTTGAGTAATTTTATATGAATAATATAATAATGGTCATATTTATAAATTATATTAAGTTTATCATCTTATTTGTTGTAATTATTTTGATCGAATGAATCTTATCACTCATATTTGTAATTACTATAGTGATGATATATCATATCATATAATAATTAAATATAATATATAAATATGATCATTTTAACATTAATTATTTTATATTTTAATAATAGTAATTAATATCTTCAAGTGCCATTACTGAGTTAGTTTTACTTGAATTTCTTTTTATTACTTGAACTAATTTTATATTGCTACACATCACGAAAATCTTATTTTTCTTTTAAACTCAATTTTTGTTTATCCTATTTTATTAGTGTACTTTTAGTTTATAAACCAAAATTTACTAATAATTTCATTAATATTTTTCACTTATCCTTCTAAATACTAAAAACTAAAAAAAAAAAAAAAATCGAAAATTAATGAAAAATGGAAAAAAGAAAAAAATCGAAATTTTAGGCCACATCTCACTTATCTTCTTAACTAAATTTCGAACCTTGCTCCAAAATTTACCACTATCGATGTCAAATTTGCATCACAACTAAAATATATTAAAACTACAATATCAATTTTTCACCACAATCAAAATTACCTCTATTTCTCTCTCTAAAATTTCAATTTTCTTTCAAATTCAACTTTTTTACTAAAATATTAAAATAAAGAGAAATAGAGGGTAGGATTGTACAAAAATTGCGTAACTCGCCATCTTGAAACAACCTTTTTTTATTTATTTTTATTTTTTTTTAAAACTCTTGAAAGTTATAATTGTTATTTAATTTTAAATAAATTATTGATCTTTATTTAATCCAGCGCATAATACGAATTTTATGCTAAATTTCTTTAATTTGAAGGGAGGTGAGAGTACTTTACCAGTTTAGTGTAAACATTGAAAAATAATTACAAATTGGTATTAAAGTTTATCAATATTAATAATTAAAATTATAAAAAATTTCATATATATATAATAAATTTTCCAACTTCCCACTAGCAAGTAATTTTTCCTTTTTTTTTAAGGGTAAATTATAAATATACCCCTTAAGATTTGCTTAAAATAAAAATTGTCCGTTGTGGTTCTACAAATTACATCCTGCCACTTGAAATTTCTAATTTCATAACAAATGGCACGCTTTATTAATAAATTATCAAGTCAATTAATAGTTTTTAATAATGTCATAAATTTATTTCAATTAATAATTTAGGTAATTTTATTATTATATAACAATTAGAAATATTATTTTTTAAATTAGTTTTGTTAAATAAAAAGTTGTGATAAGAGAATATTTATAATTTTTCAAACCATAAAGAACAATATGTATTTTAAGCAAGTATCAAAAAATATATTTGTAATTTACTCTTTTTTTACACCCTTAACTAAATAACCATCTTCCTCTTCATCCCTATTTCAAAGTAGTGAGTAAGAACAATGAGTGTTTGGTTGAATGATTTAAGTTGTTATAATTTTGAAATAACCTTTTTACCTATCAAATTATGCTTTAACACTTATTGATTTGGACAATCGTTATCAAATTAGTCCAAATTAGAAACTTTGGAAAATAAAGATATGAAATTGATAGTTTAAGAATGATATAGTTTAAGAAATAAAAGTTAGGGTAAATATATTTTTAATCCCTATAGTTTGACTTAAATTTCACTTTAATCTGAATTGTTTTAAATTGAATAATTTATTTTCTATACTCTTAAGTTTAGTTTTAATCTGGTTATTTTATTCAAATTGGAGATAAAAATTAATTTTGGGACATTTGTCAGTCTCTTTAATTATACAGAAGGGAAAAATTAAAGACATTTGAACGTAATGACCAAATTGAAACTGAATTTAAAAAATATGAATTAAATTATTCAAATTAAAATAATAAGAATAAAAATGAAATTTGAATCGAATTATAAAGATGAAAAATATAATTCATCTTAAAAGTTAAATTAACCATATTTGAAATTTAGGATTTAAGAATTTAGTATATAGTTATTACATGACCCCATCAATAAATATTTTTGGCCACTCAACGCAAGATTAATGTCAATTACATAAGCAATTATACCAAATGGAGGAAAACAGAAAAGAGTAATAATGGGTATTGTCAATTTAAGCAGAACTACCATACAGTGAGGCATTGATTTCTTTGGCTCCAAAATAGTTTCATCTCATATAAAAAACAGGTAATGCTTATTTATTTATTATTATTACTATTATTATTGTGGAGGCTTATTCGGAATCTCTTTTAATAATTTGAACGGTTTATATTGTAGAGTTCGTCAAGTAAATTATCCATATAAAAAAAATCAAGTTGATTGGATAACCACAACCCCATAACAAGAGCACATTTATTTATTTATTTATTTTTTTAAAAAAACGATTAACATAATTTTGATAATTTTTTAAAAATAATTAGAACCCAATCATTGGGTTATGAATAACCAATTAATTTAATTTTTTACATGCATAATGCTTTTGACTAATCTTATAATGTAAACCTTTCAGATCATCGTAAGAGATTCGGAATGAGCTACTGTGCCTTCAAGGCAAAGTAGTAGCTACAACGAAATTCCTTCCATCCAGATTGATTGATGCAATCCGCACAGTCAGCACCCACCCAAAAAGGAAGTTGTTTTGATAACCCCCCAATCACCCCCCAAATGGTATCCAACAACCACACCCACACCAATAGTTTGCAAATCTTTGAACAATGATCCATCAAAGTTAATCTTAAACAAATCGAAAGTCGGGTCTGCCTGTTGATAGCTGTGAGGGGAGTTTTAGACCGGACTGTATGGCCGAGCTACGGGAACGCAGGTTGGTCAAATCTCACGACGCCGAGCTGTGTTCTCGGTTGGCGCGGCCCCCGGCTTGTCATGTTCCGAGGGAACCGGCCGATCAGGCATGGACTGGGGTCTGGCCGAGCAATGACCTGGAGGGCATTCGGCTGGACGCGAGATGACGTGAAGCAACCGAGCTAAGGGCAGCCCGGGCCAGACTGAAGACAGACGAGGGCCGGCGCGCCCTACCGGTCAGCCGAGGTGGCCGGACTGCATATGATTTAGGATGAAGGAAGAGCGGGGAAGGGCCGGCACGCTTCATGACCGGTCAGCCAGGATGGACTGGTCACGCGCAGCTCGGTTATGAGAATCCGACTTTCGCTTGTTCCCAAGGGATAGGTCGGCAAGATACAGCTCAGTTGTATGGCTTGTGATGGCAATTCTTCTTAAGAGATAGACCGGTCGTGATACTCCGGTTAAGCATGCCACCTGGGCCAATGGCGTGAGGGAGAGGAAATCTGCTCCAGGCACGCGTCAATACCCTTTGGCGGTTCTGCATGTACTGGTTAGAGGACTAGGCCTTTACACGCGTAAGGTGGTGAGAGGCGAGCACTGCCACTTGTCCAGGGAAGGACAACAGAGGTAGTGCGCGCACAATCCTGAGGCTGCATGGCTAGCTTAGAAATAAGAAGGGAAGATGAACGTTAGAGGTAAGCAACTTGCACTATCTGAAACATTCTCTCTCTCTCGAATAGCCTCCTTCTTCCTTTAGTGATCTGACTTGATTATCGGAGGGTCTATCCAGCACACCACCGCCGGGCAGCTCAGCGTTCTCTGTGTTGTCAGGTTAGACGCCGTCACGTGAAGCTTGAACTCCAAGGAGTACGGAAAGTAGAGGAGATTTCGCCCCCCCGTACAATTGGCGCCGTCTGTGGGAAGTTCTTTGATACTCAAACCTTGTTTTTCAAGCTTCCTCAACCATCTTCATGGCCAACAACGACGAAACTCCACTGTCCATCGTTGATGACGTCACACCAGAGTCTGTCCGACGGAGAGAAGGCCCCCCGAATGTTCCGGCCATGGCGGGCCTGGAAACCTCTTTGCGAGGTGCGTGAGACAAACGTGGAAGGAGCACTGATCGCTCGAAGAGCCCAGAGGGCCGTCGGCAGCGGGGGGATTCCCGTACGCAGCATCTGGAGCACAAACTCAAAGACCAAGACGCCCTCATTCGCAGGATGGCGGCGGAGATGGAGATGCTGAAACGTCAGATCAAGGAGAAGGGTGTTGCTGGAGAGGGCAACCTCAGTGAGCGCACCCCGTCCCCTCGTTTTAACAGTCGCCGCCAGGAGAGGACCCACTCTCTCTCCATCACCAGAAACTATGGGGTTGGAGATTCCGACCGAAGGGAGGGCAGATCCCTCACTCGAGACAGCACATACCGTCCCTCACGCCATTCTCTGATGTCACGATACTCTTTCTCTACCCGTTCCAGAGACATGAGGGATGTATTGGAGGAGAGGGCGCACCGTCGAGAGGCTCAGAGAGTTCCAGCTTAGCAGAGATTGAGCGCCTCCGTTCACTGTAGCGAAGAAGTGGCGATGCCAGTGCCCAGAGTGATGGCCTATGCGCCAGTGGACAAAGAGCTGGCGAGACTTACAGCCATGCCGTTGTCTCCGAAGATCGAGAGTACACTACTCCCTGCCGGATTCCACCAGCCTAAGTTCACCTTGTACGACGGCAAAACGGATCCGTTCATGCACGTGAGTCATTGCCGGCAAGTAATGGCTGGCCACCGATGCAATGACGCCTTGATGTGCCTCATATCCCCAGCAAGCTTGGGAGAATTGGGCCTGAAGTGGTTCAAAAGGCTTCCAGAAGGGAGTATAGAGGGGTGGCAGCAACTGGCGGAAGCCTTTGTCACCAGATTCAAAACCAACACTCGAACGCCAAAGGAGGTCGATCATCTTCTGGGCGTCAAGATGGAGTCAGGGGGATCATTGAAGGCATACAACGCGAAGTACTGGGAAACTTACAACGAAATCCTCGACTGCCCTACCAATCTGGCGATCACTCAATACAAGCGGGGTCTCCCAGTCGGGCATAGGCTGCGGAACTCGCTCACAATGCACCAACCCACAACCATGGAGTCCTTGATGCAGCGGATCAATGAGCACATTCGTGTGGAGGATGATGCCGCCTCTGCGACCGAGAAGGTTAATCCGGTCGCAACGAACATAAGGGTAGCAGGGAAAGTTCACTCGGTCGGGAAGGAGGATAACCGCCCAAGCGACCGGCCCAAAGATCAACAACGTGTCCTAAACCGCGATGACAGAAACAAGGGTCACAGAAACGACCGAGCTGACGCTCCCCGTGATGCAGCGGAGGATGCTAAGAGAAGATTGAAAGCGCGGACTGGAATCACCACGGTCTTTAAAATCCCTATCTACCGCATCTTGAGTGAGATCAGAGGCGAGCCTTTTGTCCGCTGGCCGGCCAAGTTAGGGAATGCATAAAGAGGCTTCAACTCAAGGTATTGCTGCACCTTCCATGAGGAACGGGGACACCGAACGGAGGACTGCTTGCCGCTCAAACAACATTTGAAAGAGCTAGTGGCCGCGAGACATCTTGACTAATACATAGATGGGGGTATGAAAGCCGCGCCATTGGGGCAAACCTAGCCAAACGGCCTAGCCGCCCTAGAGGCAGCACCCCAAGGCGTAATCAACGTCATCCATGGCATCGTTGAACCAGCAAGGGTCTGCGAGCTCAGAGGGATGATTAAGAAAGCCGAGCACATGAGGGAAGTGCTCTCCGTTCGGCCCGCTGTGAAGAAAGGGAAGACCAAGGAGAAGGACATTCTTACCTTTTCGAACAGGGACTTGGAGCGGATCCAGATGCCCCACAATGACGCCCTAGTGGTAACTCTTCGCGTCAAAGACTTTGACATCAAGAGGATCTTGATCGACCAGGGAAGTTTGGTCGAAATTATGTACTATGACGCGTTCAAACAAATGAAGTTGGAGGACAAGGACTTGGCCCCTGCGACGTCCCCTTTGGTTGGCTTCAACTCTCAGCCAGAGTGGCCGGTAGGGAAGATCATACTGCCGGTCAAAGCGGGTTCAGTCACAAAGCAAGTAGAGTTCTGGATGCTCGAAGTCCCATCCACCTACAACTTAATTTTAGGCAGGGGCTGGTTGCACGCCATGTAAGCAGTAGCGTCGGCTTACCATTAGGTCTTGCGCTTCCCGACACCAAACGGACAAATAGAGGAAGTTTGGGGAGACCAGGTGATGGCGAAACAATGCTTCGTTGCGGTAAATGGTAGCCGAGCGGCTAAAGGATTTGTCCAAATGATTGAGGGACCTGAGGGAAAGGAGGTCCTTGAAGACGTAGGAAGAAAGGCCGAGGAAAAATCGATCGAGGATTTGGTGGAAGTGCGCATCGACGAGAATGACCAGACTAAGTTCTTTCTCTTGGGATCATCTTTGTCTAGCACTGAGTGGTTGAATTATGTCAACTTCTTGGTTTCCAACATGGAGGCTTTTGCGTGGACGCCTTACGATATGCCTGGCGTCGACCCTAATTTCATTTGCCATCAGTTGAACGTCTTTCCAAATGCGTGGCCAGTCATTCAGAGGACTCGCCGCTCGGCTCTGCACCATGCCGAGGTAGTGGCAGAGGAGGTCAAAAATCTGCTGGAAGTAGGAGCGATGGAAGAGGTGCAATACCCTCGTTGGATATCCAACACGGTGGTCGTCCCGAAAAAGAATGGTAAGTGGCGAGTCTGCGTTGACTACAAGACAATTAACCGTGCATGCCTAAAGGATAGCTTCCCCCTCCCTCGAATTGACCAGCTGGTGGACTTGACCGCTGGCCATCAGAGGTTTAGCTTCCTCGATGCATATTGCGGCTACCACCAGATAGCCATGTATGAATCGGACCGAGAGATCACGTCGTTCACTACTCCTAGAGGCCTGTATTGTTATAAAGTCATGCCATTCGGACTGAAGAACACCGGGGCAACTTTTCAGAGGATGGTGACAAAGATGTTCGCTCCTCTTTTGGGCCAAACAATGGAGGCCTACATCGACGATATGGTGGTAAAGAGTAAGGAGAAGTCTCAACACCTCGCCGACCTAGCAGAAATATTTGCCATACTTAAGCGCCACAAACTTCGTTTGAATGCCTCTAAGTGCGCCTTCGGCGTCGGCACTGGGAAGTTTCTGGGGTTTTTGGTCACAAATTGAAGGATTGAAGCTGACCCATCACAGATCAAGGCTATACAAGAGCTGGAGCGCCTAAACTCCACGAAGAACGTGCAACATCTTGCCGGGATGGCAGCCGCGCTGAACAGATTCATCAGCCGGTCTTCAGATCATTGCAGGCCCTTCTTTAAAACTTTGAAGGCTAAGTTCTTTTGGGATGACGAATGTGACTGTGCACTGGTAGACTTAAAAATATACCTTTCCTCAGCCCCTATCTTAGTCACACCTCGACCGGGCGAAGAATTGTATCTCTACTTGGCTGTCTTTCAACATGTCGTGAGCGCCGTCATAGTCCGCGCTGAAGGCATCCAACACTTGCCAATCTTCTATGTGAGCAAGACTTTGCTCCCGGCCGAGACGAGGTATCTTCCGCTGGAAAAATTAGCACTGGCCCTGATGATGACATCAAGAAAGCTGGCGCATTATTTTCATGCCCATACAATAGTTGTGTTAACAGAGTTCCCGCTTAAGGTGCTTTTTGAAAAGGCAGACTTCACCGGAAGAATTTTGAAATGGGCCGTGGAATTGGGGCAGTACGATATCAAATTCAGCCCGCGCACCGCAATCAAGGCTCAAGCTCTTACAGACTTTGTGGCGGAATTCGCCCTTGGAGCGCATCCAGTTTGCCCGGTTGATTTGGCTTGTGCGGATTTAGCACAACCCACGGTTCTGGCGATAGAAACGAGTGTTGGCTCAAAAGCGGGAGAAGGCCAAAGAGCGACCGCACTAGAGGAGCCGGGTGACTTCTTGGAAGACGTGCTCAATCAAGGCAAGGAAAGAGACCAGAATGAATCGATCAGAGACTTGGAATTGAGAAGCTCTCAGAACCCCTCTGATTGCTGGAAGCTATTTATTGGCGAGATGTGGAAGCTCTTCGTCGATGGGGCATCCAACAGGCATGGGGCCGGGCTGGGTATCGTACTGACTTCACCGAATGGGCTGATTATCGAGCAGGCAATTACGTTCGGCTTCCCAGCATCCAACAACGAAGCAGAGTATGAAGCCCTTCTTGCCGGGCTAAGAAGCGCATTGAGAATGAAGGCGTCAGCCCTGATGGTATTCAGCGATTCCAAGCTGGTGGTCGATTAGGTCTCGGGGGAGTATGAGGCAAAGGACGAAAGAATGACCAAGTATCAGGCGTTGGTACGCGCAGAGATCAAGAAGTTTGCTGCAATAAGGATGGAACAAATCGACCGCGAGAAAAACAGCGCGGCTGATGAATTGGCCAGACTTGCTTCTGCTCAGACAGCTTTTCCTAACCCCTTGATGATAGAATTTTTACCTCGGCCGAGCATTGAGGAACCGGAAATGACTGAGGTGCTCTGCGCCGACTTGGGTCCTTCCTGGATGGACCCCATCATCGTCTTCCTGAAAGATAGAGTTCTACCAGAAGAGAAGAAGGCGGTCAACAAGATCCGGGCCAAGTCAGAGCGGTTTTGGCTCTCCCCGTCCGGAGCCTTGTATAAGAAGTCTTTTACCGGGCCGTATCTGAAATGCGTTCACCCTGCTTTTATGAGATCCATGAAGGCATCTGCGGCAGCCATACTGGGGGTAGGTCACTGGCTTACAGAGCAATTTCCCAAGGTTATTGGTGGCCGTGCATACAGGCAGACGCGCAGAAATACGTTCGCCGATGTGAAAAGTGCCGAAAATTTGCTCACCAGATCCACCAGCCAGCGAGAGAATTGCTCCCTCTTACAAGTCCTTGGCCGTTCGCACTCTGTGGATTGGATATAGTGGGGCCACTCCCAGCAGCCCCGGGCAATCGCAAATTCTTCATCGCCGCCACCGATTACTTCACAAAGTGGGTTGAGGCTGAGCCACTGGCGACCATAAAGGAAAAGGATGTGAAGAAGTTTGTTTGGCAAAATGTTATCACTCGCTTCGGTATACCCAAGGCCCTCATCTCAGATAATGACACTCAATTCGATGGAAAACTCTTTCGCGGATTTTGCGAAGAGTTGAAGATCGAATTCTATAATTCAACATCGGCCTATCCGCAGTCAAATGGTCAAGCAAAGGCCTCAAACAAGACCATCCTGGACGGGCTCAAGAAGCGGCTTGAGAAGGCCAAGTTGAAGTGGGCTGAAGAACTCCCTAGCGTACTCTGGGCGTACTGCACTACGCCAAGACGGTCGACCGGAGAGACTCCGTTTGCCTTGGCCTATGGCATGGAAGCCGTTATCCCACTGGAAATTGGCATGCCAACCATCCGATCCGAAAGCTTCCAGCCAGATTTGAACAATGAAGCAGTGGTATTGGAGCTAGACCTTGCCGAGGAAAGGAGGGAGCGGGCCCTAATCCACATAGCGGCCTATCAGCAAGAACTCTCCAAGAAATACAAGGCTGTGCACCCCAGGCTGTTCAGGATCGGGGACTGGGTCTTAAGAAAAGTACTGGGCAACACGGTGATCCCTGGCGAAGGAAAGCTCGGTGCAAATTGGGAAGGACCATACAAGGTGACTGGTCTCGCTGGCAAAGGGGCATACCATCTGGAAGATTTAGATAGCAAAGCTGTCCCCAGACCATGGAATGCAGCCAACCTTAAGATCTTTTACTTTTAAAATGTAATTGCTTAGCTTTTTAGACCTTTAGCCTTTTGGCATTTGATGTAAAGATAGCGCTGCTTTTTGTAATGAAAAATAGCCCTCTTATTGTTTTGTTTCACATCTTTCTGTGCAATGACACTGCAAGGATACAAGGCCACAGTGGATACCAGGGGCAGAGAGACCGACCTGAATGGGACCGGACTGATTTTCTCTCGCCGGTATAGAAATGGACCGCACAAACAGTTGGTGTATTGTCCAATGAAATGATTGGCGTATGGTCCAATACACATAAGGGCCGAGCTGGTTTTTTGCTCGCCCAATTAGGATGTTGGCGTCATGTCCAACTTAAATGAAATATTGGTGTTTTGCCCAATGTTAAGGCTGAGCTGATTCTGCTCGGCCAAAACGAAATGTTGGTGTTTTGCCCAACTAATAATAGTCGAGCTGACTTTGCTCGGCCAAGCGATATGTTGGTGCCTTGTCCAACTTACAAGAAGCCGAGCTGACTTTGCTCGGGGAAAAAAAAAAAGAAAAGATGTTGACGTTCTATCCAACTCCTAGGCCAAGCTGATTTTGCTCGGCCATGTCGGAATATTAGTGTGTTGTCCGATCTAAAGGCCAAGCTGGTTTTGCTCGGCCGAAGTGAAATAATTGTGATTTGTCCAACTTCTTTTAGGGCCGAGCTGATTTTTGCCCGCCTAAAAACAGGACTTGAAGTGTTGTCAAAGCCAGAGAGGCAGTGGTAATTTTTGCTCAGCCGAATGAAATTTTTTGGGTTCTTTCGAAAAATCAAAGAACCGAGCTGCCAGTTGATTCGTGGGCATTTCAATTGAAGAAATTCTGATTTTAGCTTGGCATATTGTGCAGCATTGCCGACCTACCAGTTGTGATGCATTAAAGTTTGAATGAAGAAATTTGCACGTGCCAACCGAACAGAAATAGGAGTTATACGAGCAAAAAGTTTAAATTTCATTGATCAAGGAAATTGCATTACAAGTGAGGGGCTTAGCCCGGTTACAAAAAACAAAAGCAAGCAAAATAGAAAGGAACATCGTCAATCCAACTCCAGGTCGACCGTCTGCTCGGCGACTTCCACAGTCTGCTCGGCGACCTCCGCGGTGTGCTCAGGCAAGCCTTCCGCCTCATTGCCAGCGCCCTCCACGGCGACAAACTCCCGATCGGCCGCTTGATCTTCCGTATCTTGAGATGCTTCAGGAGAAGTTTGCTCGGTTTGTTGCGCGGCGGCGGCTTCTTTCGCTGCTTCCTTCTTGGCCTCCTCTATGAGCCTTTTTTGTGCGGCGCTCGCATAGGCCTGCATATAGTGCGGTATGAAGGCCGCAGGCGGATGTAGGAACATGTCAGCATCTTGACCAAGGCCAACTTTCTCCACGGCAACTTTCCAACCGCATTGGAAAAAGATGTCCTTGGTCGCCTGCACCTGCCGTTCATACATTTTTTCGCCTTGAGCATAGCCCCTGTCTTTGGCGTCACTAACCGTCTTATCTTTCTCCTCTTTATGGGCATCGCGCAGCTTCCTCAGCTCGGCTAGATATCGGGCTTTGGTCGACTTCACGGCCCGTTGTTTGTCCGCTTCAGCTCGGTCAACCTTTTGGCTCAGGTTATCTCGTTCGGCCTCAACTGCTTCCTACGCAGCCTTAAGCTTTGCTATCTCGGCCTTTTGGGCCTTGTTTTCAGCAATGGCCTCGCGCAGACTCTGCCGCACGGTGATCATGCGCTCATGGGCGAGATAGTTCTTTTGCGCGGCCTGCAAACAAATGAAAGATTGTGAGTATTCAGAAAATCGAGCAAAAACCGTGCAATAACTTGAAGAAAGGAGTGGAGAACTTACCAACACGATCGACTTAGCCGTCGAGCGAAGCACCTTCAGGTCGGACAGCTCGTCGTACTTTTTCATGTCGGCAGGAAGGACTAGCCCCTTGGTCATGTTGAAACCGAGGGAATAATCCTTGTCTGCATACACTGAGTCAGCCAAAGAGACTGCCCGACCCTTGTACTTGATCTCGGGCGCCCAGACCGGGGGGGAGGTTGGGCTCTTGAAAGGCCCGGTTGGTTATTGCTCGGTCTGGTCCCCCAGCTCGGTGGAGGCGTGCTTAGTGGAGTCCTCATCAACGAGGTGCTGCCCTATCTAGTCTTTCCTCGGTCGCTTCTTCGACCGGCCAGTTGGTTATTCGCTGGCAAGAGCTAGTACAGCCCCTTCCTTTTGCCCGGCTGGAATGGAAGATGTTCCCCCGGTGGCTCCCGGTGGTTGGGACTCGCTTTCCTCACCGGTGATTAGGGACTTGATTGCCCGGATCTTCGCCATTTCTTGCTCGGCAGTGAGATGAACAAGTCTGATTGGAGGAAGATTTGGGTCAGGTTCTGAGGAAGGAGCACGGAGGAAGTCGGTAACCCAGCTTTTGCGCGGCGCTTTGTAGTTGTAGGTCGGTTCAAAGTCGAGCAGCTTTGGAGACTCTCTTTCCTCGGCCGGATGACGAAGTAGAACTCTGATGGCCTCTTGATTAGCTCGGGAGTAGTCGTCGGCTAAGAGCTTGTAATCTGTAAAAAGGAGTATTAGATCGGTGAGAAGAAAATCAACACAGAAAGAAAGTAGTGCAGTTTGCCGAGCTACTCACCAGCACTGCCAAAATCTTTCCTAATGTACCAGCCCGGTATGGACGCTTGGGTGTCCTCATACCGACCGGAAACCCACAAGAAGTCATCGTCATTGGTTTCCTTGTTTGGGTTGCCCTTGATGAGTTTTGCTCGGCCCTTCTTTACCTTCAGGTGCCAGCAAAACCCATCTTTATTCTTGCTGAGGTTGTATTGGTGAAATATTTCGGCGAGGCCGAGATTGAGACCAAGCCTCTTGTTTAGCTCGGCCACTCCGTTTATTATCTTGTATGTGTTGTTCGACACTTGGGTTGGACAAAGCCTTGTCTGTCTCAAAAATTCGCAGATCAAGGGTTGGACTGGGAAGCGAAGTCCTCCTTTGACTATGGACACGACCGTGAAGGGGCACCGGTCTAGGTCTCCCCAAGGGGTATCTCCCTTCTTGGCTAGCTCTAAAACGACGTCGTCTGGAATATTGTGCTCCCTACGAAACTCGGCCATCACACAGGGCGAGCTCACCATGAATCGGTACTTCCCCATCTATCTCGGTTTTATTTGGTGATTTAGTTTGTAACTCGGTCAAAAATTTTGGCTTGTTTGCTCGGACGATGAGCTTCACCAGTGGCTGGAGAGGCCTGGTCGGTCCTAGTTTGTTCTGCATTGTTGAAGAATAATTCCAAGGGTTAGCACAGCATAAATTGCATGGCTTATACATGGAGCTCTTAGCTCGGTAAAAGGATTTTTGGCGTTTGGGCGAGGAGACCCCTATCTCGGCTCGACTACTTGGCCGATTTGGCCTTCCTAGTTCGGTTCTGATCCTCTATTTTCAGCTCGGTCAAGGCCCAAAAAAAGAACACGAACTAGTTTTAGCTCGGTTAAGTCCGATTTGCGGATCTAAATTAATATTTAGCCCGGTGCTATCCAGTGTTCATCCAGTTCATCCTAAGTTCAGGCCTATTCATTCGAGCTCAAGAGAAATAGGGGCACAGAGGCCCCATCCAGTCCTACGATTTCCATTTCACCCTAGTGTATACGAGGTCTAAACAAGGAGGGGGAGCTCTAATGCTCCCAAGCGAAAAACACGAAGAACAGTGGTAAAAAATAAAAATAAAAAATAATAAAAATGAAGAACTCAAAGAACTCGAGTATGAAAGTATGAAAGAAGGATGGAGAAACTTACCAATGCTAGATGCCCAGCAAGATTCAACCTCGCAGACTTGATTGCAGCTTCGGGAATGGCAAAAACGGACGTGGGGAGCAATGGCAGTAGGGGAGGAAGTGTGGGATGTTTGAAGGCTAGGGTTTGGGCTTGAAGAGGGAAATGAAAAGTGAGGGGGGCAAAAGTGACCCCTCAAACGTATATTAAAAGTGGTGGGAAAACCAAACGGCTGCGCCATTTGAATTTTACGCGTGGAAGACAGCGGGGTGGTACAGACCACTGGTGCGAAGCCGCGTGGCACTGAGAGCGCGGCTGTCAGTACGGTAGTACGATCCACGACAAGACTGCTGAAACGATGACCGACCAAATGGGATAGCCCGGTGACGGCTTCAAAGCCCATCACGCTCGGCTTGGTACTGGCGCAACTTGGGGACCGTTAGCTCGGCCTTTGTGGTAACCCCAATCACGATTAGCTTGGATGGGATTAAGGGGCAATTGAGAGGGGAGTTTTGGACCGGACTGTACGACCGAGCTACGGTAACGCAGTTTGGTCAAATCTCATGGCGCCGAGCTGTGTTCTCGGTTGGCGCGGCCCCCGGCTTGTCATGTTCCGAGGGAACCGGCCGATCAGGCATGGATTGGGGTCTGGCTGAGCAATGACCTGGAGGGCATTCGGCTGGACGTGAGATGACGTGAAGCAATAGAGCTAAGGGTAGCCCGGGCTAGACTGAAGACAGGCGAGGGCCGGCGAGCCCTACCGGTCAGCCGAGGTGGCCAGACTGCATATGATTTAAGATGATGGAAGAGCGGGGAAGGGCCGGCACGCTTCATGACCGGTCAGCCAGGATGGACCGGTCACGTGCAGCTCGGTTATGAGAATCCGACTTTCGCTTGTTCCCAAGGGATAGGTCGGCAAGATACAGCTCAGTTGTATGGCTTGTGATGGCAATTCTTCTTAAGAGATAGACCGGTCATGATACTCCGGTTAAGCATGCCACCTGGGCCAATGGCGTGAGGGAGAGGAAATCTGCTCCAGGCACGCGTTAATACCCTTTGGCGGTTCTACATGTACTGGTTGGAGGACTAGGCCTTTACACGCGTAAGGTGGTGAGAGGCGAGCACTGCCACTTGTCCAGGGAAGGACAACAGAGGTAATGCGCGCACAATCCTGAGGCTGCATGGCCAGCCTAGAAATAGGAAGGGAAGATAAACGTTAGAGGTAAGCAACTTACACTATCTGAAACATTCTCTCTCTCTCGAATAGCCTCCTTCTTCCTCTAGTGATCTGACTTGATCGTCGGAGGGTCTATCCGGCAGCTCACCGTTCTCTGTGTTGTCAGGTTAGACGCCGTCACGTGAAGCTTGAACTCCAAGGAGTACGGAAAGTAGAGGAGATTTCGCCCCCCGTACAACAGCAATGACCCGTGGCCCACACCCCAACACATTAGCTTGTGCTGCAACAAATTCATTGACGAGATTATAAACCATATCAACAGTATCTTTAGCGGCAAGAGAAATGAATAGCCTTAAGCCAGCCTCATTGTAGCACTGTTGGGTTAGGATGCCACAGATTGATGCAAACAAACATACACAAGAGAGGAATACATAGAGTATATGTGGTTCAGTCCAATGCCTAGGTTCACAAGCAGCGGAATTCTATATATTTGGAGAGATTTCAATTCACTCGTGTTTCCTCACCACTCCCTTCTTATTCAATTCATGTTTGCATACTAAATACAATTCATTACCCATCTATTTATAGGTTTCTTCTGAGGATGATATGCACAAGCGGTGATGCCAAAACACCGCATTTCGGACGCGTTTCGGGAAGCTTTAAGGTGCCTCCATTGTTGACTTTTAGGAGCTTCAATTCAAGATGATTTCATTCAGCTGCTTCTGGATCATCCAGGAGCTTCCATTTTGATCCTTTTAGTCTTCTTTAGATAAGAGAAATCATTATTCTCTTTTTGTTCTTCTTCTTTCTTGATAGAGAAGTTGAAACAACTTCCTCATAATTCTTCACCTTGACGAAAGTTGTCCATCCAAACTATATAGTGAGCAATCAACACTACTATGCACCCAAAGATGCTTACATTTGCTCCAAATGGATTAAGTCCAACCTTTGCTTGAACTTGACTCCAATTTTGTTTTTCTTCTGTTAGGTTTTCTTCTGCTAGGTGAAATGCACTGTGCTTCTGACCCTAACCCTATCTTGGCGATTCTCCATCCCAAGAGTCTTCTTCTATGAATAGTAAAATGATCAAACGGATCATATCGTGGTGATTGCTTCATTTTGTAGAGAGATTGCTTCTTCTAAATGAAATTTTCCTTTCTAGTTACTCGAAACCTTCCAGGTTGAGATAAGAAATTTTTTTCTTTCAAATCACCATTCTTCTTGGTAAATTTCCATTTGTAGCCGATTTCTTTTTTTCTGTTTGGTAGTCGTACCAAATCCCAAGTCTTATTCTTGTGCAGATTCTGTACTTGTTCTTCAGCTAGCTTTTCTTGCTTGGGGTTCTTCTTGGTTGCTTCAGTTGTTGAGATATCATTTCGAATTGCTAGAAATGCATAAGATACCATATTCATGTATCTTGTTGGTTTTCTGGTCTCTCTATTCGACTTCCCTTTAGCAATAGACTCTGATTGCTGTGTGACTGGTTCTTCTTCAATTGCACCTTCTTCAATTCGTTCTTCTAAGTCTACTGGTGCATCATACTCTACCACCTGAGTGCCAGTGGCTTTGTTCTGATCACTAGAGTCTTCAGGCTTGAGTTGCTTAAGCATTTCAGACTCATTAAATGTAACATCTTGGCTAACTATGACTTTCTTCGATTTAGGGCACCAAAGCCTATACCCTTTTGCTTCACAACTAAAGCCTAAGAATACACCTTTCTTGGCTCTGGGATCAAGCTTACTTTCTTGCACATGATAGTAAGCCGGACTACCAAATACATGCAATTGATTATAGTCATTGGCATGAATATCGAACCATACCTCCAAGGATGTTCTTCGTTCATTTCCAGCAGTCAGCAAACGGTTGATAAGGTGGCTTGCGTATGTCATAGCTTCATTCCAAAATTGCTTGCCTAAACCGGATTGAGAAAGCATACAATGCACCTTTTCAAAGGAGTATTATTCATTCGTTTTGCCATTCCATTCTATTGTGGAGTTCATTTTTCAGTGATGTGATATACTATACATTCTTTCTGACAGAGTTCCTTCAATGGATCAGTAATGTTCTCTCCACCATTGTCTAATCTTAAGGTCTTGATTTTTCTGCCAGAATGATTTTCCATCATCTTTTTCCATGTTGTGAAGATGTTCATAACTTCATTTTTATTCTTCATTGTGTACACCCAAATATGATGAGAATATTCTTCAATAGATGTGACAAACTAGTGCTTACCTTCTAATGATGCAACTCTGGAAGGCCCCCATACATCGGTATACACATTGTTAATCTTTTCTTCTGTACAATGTTCTGTTGTCTTGAACTTGACTTTAGTCTGCTTTTCCAAGACACAATGCTCACAAAATGTCAACTTCCAATTCTTCAAACCTTTGAGTATACCTTGCATAGCCAATCTTTGCAAAGTTTTCTCATCGGCATGTCCCAAATGCATGTACCAAAGCTTCATGCAATCTGTGTCAACTTTTTCATCATTTCTACTGTTGGTGGTTGCTCCACCTATAGTTGTACTCCCTTGCAAGAAGTAAAAATTCTTTCTCTTGTTTTCTTTCATGATAACCTGAGTTCCTAATACTATTTCGCGAGCTCTACCTTCCAAGGTAATCTTGAAACCCTTGGATGCTAAACTGCCCAGTGAGATGAGATTATTCTTCAATTTTGGTACATACTATACTTCTTTCAGAGCTTGAACTGTTCCATCATGCAACTTCAGTTGGATGCTTTCAATTCGCATTGTCTCATAGCCGTCGTCATTACCCATAAGAACTGTTCCACTATTTAACTTCTTAAAGTCAAAAAACCAGTCCCAGTTGGGACTCATGTGTGTACATCCAGAATCCATAATCTATTCATCAGAATGGCATAGAAATGATGGAGCAAACAAACATAATCTAAATCTTCATTCTCTTGAGCAAGGCTGACTATAGATGTCTTATTGTCATTATTTTTCGAACAATTAACTTTCCAGTGTCCTTTCGTTCGACAAAGGGCACATTCATCTATAGCGGGTATTCTTCTGGTTGACGATTCCTTAGACATGGAGCGAGATTTGTTTTTGCTACTTCTGTTTGACCCCCTCCCAGATTGCTTCTTCTTCTCCGATTCTCCTCTTACAATTAAGGCTTCACTTGATATGTCTTGATAATGGGCCTTCTTATCCTTCTTCCAATACTTATTGTTAATCAATTTGTTAGACGCATCTTTAAACTTGATTTCTTCCTTCCCATAGAGCAATGTGGTGATCGAGTGCTCAAATTCATTGGGCAAGGAATTCAGTAGAAATAAAGCCTTATCTTCATATTCAACTTCAGCATTCAGATTGAGTAGATTGGCCAGAATCTTGTTAAAGTCATTCAAGTGTTTAGATATAGAAATTCTTTCTTTATATTAAAACCAGAAGAGCTTTTTCTTAAAGTATAACCGATTCTTCATGCTTTTTGTCATGGGCTTGTCCTCCAACTTCTTCCAGAGATCTTTGATATTTGTCTCCTTCATGACAAAATACTTTGATATTTTGCAAGACATAATCGGATGATACCACAAGCTAGCTGATTGACCTTGTTCCAATCTTTGTTGGACGTTTTTGCAGGTTTGTCTTCCAAAGCGATATCCAATTCCAATTGGATGAGCATGTCTAAGACTTCGCATTGTCACATGCCGAAGTTGTTTGTTTCATCGAATTTCTCAACCTCGAAGTTAGCGTAACACTGGTCGGAGGGGACCATGCGCATTAATAGTTTGGACCCTCAGTCTCTATGATCTAGTCTCACAAGTGTAGCGTGAAATGTAGATGAAAGTCCACATTTGACAACTTTTAGAAAATCCATTTTATTAAAAAAAACATTTGCTAGAAATGGACTGCGTCATCAGATCTGAGAGTCACCACTTAATATTTATTTTGGAAGAATTAGGAAGCTCGTGACACGTGCCAAAGCCACTGTTCGTCGTAACCAAGGATGCTTGGCTCAGAATCTTAGGTATGAAGGGGAAAGGTCATTAATTGAGCACCCCTACTCACTCGATCAAAACATTGCCTTTACTAACCATGATATGATTTTTATTTTCTTTATATGTTCATATTCCGGTTATTTAGTAAATCCTAAAATTTACTATGTGAAGCAAATAAATATAGACTGTGTTGTCCATTTTGGAACAGTTTGATTTCATTATTTTGAAAAAGTTTTGAATGGTGAAATTATGAAAATCAATTTTATTCCAAATTAAATAACACAACTTTCACCCACTGGCATACATAGAGTTATATCAAATAAGCATATAGCTACATGGTAGGATGCTAAACATAGTAAGAAAATCACTCATAGGCAAGATGCCAAAGCACAAAAACTTATATATTTACAAGCATCTCGCAAATAGGCACAAAGACAAAATTAGTAATCATGCATGAACCTATACATAAGATCCTAATGCAATTCACTCATGAAATGCAACTACAGATTTGGATTCTGATATACATGACATATGTATCATCTCAAAACATGAGGTAGCACACAAAATAACATAATAATCAATTAAACCCACAAATACAAATTTAGCCGGATCTTAAGGCATAAGACATGGATGCAAGACATGTATATGATGACAAGCATGATATATTACATATTTATAGAATATGGAAAGCACGTAAAAGAACGGGATAGAAAGAAGCGCGACAGAAAATTATTATAACTTTGAAATATTACAAATTCGAATAGGGGGAAAGAGGAAAATAATTACAACAAAAATAAAATCCTCACAAACACTCTCTAATTAACATAAATAAACAAAAACAGAAGCTTTAGGGGGCCTCAGAGACCATTAGAGACTATTCTACTCAATATCAGAAGATTGCTGAGATTCTGTCCAGGAGAGAATGGCCGATCGGCCAAAATAGGAGCTGACTGGACAAAAGATTGGCCGGCTGATCAATTAATTGGTTAGCCAACCAACATAGTGGCCGGCCGGCCAATAAGGCCAAGCTAAGTGCTCTGTTTTGTTCAAACACCAGAAAAACAAACGGGAAATATTCAAGTGGCTCAACAACCACTTCCAATTAGCTTACAACATGTTTATAACATGAAATGAAAGCAAGAAAAACAATATAAGAAAGAAAAGAAATAAAATACCAGAAAATGAAAAATGTGCACAATTTACCTTCCAATGAAAGGATTTGATTTCCAATCTTCTTTTTGATCACCCTCAAGGTTATGGAAGTGTGTTCTCAATTCTTAATTTGAAATTTTGAAATTCTAGTTGGAATGCTATTTTTGGGATATTTAACAGTGTTTGTAGAGGGGGGGAGAGCTATAACTTTTTGTTTTTCACAATTTCAACAACATTCACTCTTTTTTTGATCAAAGCTCAAGAATATCACTCTCACAGGATTTATGGGCTTAGTTTGATATATTGAAAGGTGAAGCATTAGTGTGTATTGAAGTTTTGGCTCAAAACTTAAGGCTTCTCTCTTTTCCTCTAACTCTCTCTTTTTCCTCTCAATTCAATTCTTTTCGTCCTTACACTCTGATCCTCCCTTTCTCTATAAGCAATCAGAGAGGATTGCTAAGTCAAGGAGGAGAGAGACAAGGTGGGAGACTAGATTGATGGGTGGTTGAAATGAATTCATCCTTATGGAAGAGAACAGACCTCCTTTTGACAATTGAGACCACAGAAGGATCATAGAGGGGTTCTAGATGCACCTCGTGCATGAATGTTTCAACAAATATCTGAAATGGGCATGACCCACACGCTTTCATCAAGAATTGTACTGAAATTGCGTTGCTTTTGGGAAAACTAGCCGGCCGGCCAAAACCTTGGCTTGCCCGGCCGAAATATGGGCTAAAAAGTTGGTCGATCAGCCAATAAATTAGCCAGCTATCCAAAACGATGGCCAAGGCTGATTGCTTTGCATGAAACATGATTTTTTGATAAAATTCTCATTTTTCCTCCTATTTTCACACTGTTCTTTGCTCAATTTCCTGAGAAAAAGTTTCATTTTGAAGTTTAAAAGTGAGCCTCAGCACTACGAAAATATTCGGAACATAACGCAGAAAGAAAGTTTCGAATGGGATTTGAACACTTGGCCAAAACAAGCTTAAGTTTGGAAATGAAGCACAAATTCCATCTTTCTTACTGAGAATTATGCGAGAAACGCATTCTTGTTTTCATCATCGGGTAATCAAAAGAAGGCGTTTCTTAGGGCCGATCAAAATGAGGTGTCTATAGTTACTCCTCTTTGACAGAACTCAAAGTCATTTCATGACGTGAGTGAATGTCAAAGCCCTAAGATGACCTTTTTGACAAGATCGTAAGACTTAGACAAACAAACAAGATGCAGATGCAGTTGGTTACACCCGGGGGTTGTCTATGTATCCCTTTGCAAGGAATCAAAGTAGCGCAGTTCAAGGATAGAATACAAATGATACGCAATTGAAATACAATTCAAAAACTAGATTTACACGTTTTACGAGGCCATAGGTTTTGAAAATTCATGATCTATAATGCAATGCAATAGGTAATAGGAAACATAACAAGAGATACAATCCAAACACATTCATATAAGAGAACGAATGTAACTGATGAATAGTTTAGCCTATAACCTAAAACATGGGAGGTATTAACCGTTGGATAGTCTCAACCAACAACCCAAGAAAAGAGAGGTATTAACTGAAGGTGGTTTGGACTGCCAACTCGAGAAAATGATAGTTTTGTCATCCCAAAAAAGGGCCAGTACAAATTGAATAGTTTTAACCTACAACCAAAAAAAAGAGCTAAGAGTAACTGATGAAAAATGGTTGTAATCAAATGTTGATGTGAACGAATTGTAGCCAAGTGGTGCAACATTGACGTTGTAACCATGCGAATGATACGCTGATGCAATTGAAAATTAAATTTTTTATTTTTCATGACTTATGCGATGCAATGTAATAGGTGGTGAGGCAAGCCTCATGCAAATGAAGCAAACAAAGGGGTACAATCCAAACATACTCACACGAGTAGTGAGAAAGGGTTTTAATCAAATAGCGAGACTTAGACCGTACCTTAATACGAAATAGGGGATTGATTTCAACCGGGTAAAGAGAAAAGGGGTCTTAACCAACAAGCGAGACCTAGACCGTACCGTAATACAAAATAGGGTATGGTTTTTAACCAGGTAAAGAATAAAGGGGTCTTAACCAACAAGTGAGACGTAGATCGTACTGCAATATGAAATACGGGATGATTTTCAACCTGGTAAAGAATAAAGGGGTCTTAACCAACAAGGGAGACCTAAACCGTACCGCAATACAAAATAAGGGCTAGTTTTCAGCCGGATAAAGGATAAAGGGATCTTAACCAACAAGCAAGACCTAGACCGTACCGCAATACGAAATAGGGAATGGTTTTTAATTGAGTAAATGATGAAAAGTTATAACCAAAAAGTTTGAAGTGGTGCGAATGGATTGTAACCATGCATAACAAATGTAATAAACAGTGCAAGTGTGATGGTGAATGCAAAAACACGAAGGGGTAATGTAAGACAAACAATATGCAATGATGAATGGATGCACAATAGATAAAATGATGGCTGCAAAACAGATAAACACAATTTTTTTTTTTTAATTTTTGAAATTTTGTTTTTCTTTTTTTACAATTTTTTATTTCTGTTTCTTTTTGAATATTTTTTTTCAACAATTTATTTTTGAATTTTTTTGTTTTTTGTTTTCAAAACTTTTCTAAATATACCATATATACATGTATGGATACAAAAATACAAAATACGGAATACGTATTACATACACATACATATATACATATATGGATACATACAGATATATACACTCATACAAGCTGTATATACACATACAGACATAATAGACATACACGTATACGCTGACATATAAATACGGATACATAGACATATATATACAAAATTTATACAAATTATATACATATATACAAATATGGTATACAATATATACAAATACACACATATTTACACTTTTCTCTCCCTTGTTTTTGCCTTCCTCTTTGTCTCATTCGTCTTCTTCGAGCGTCATGTCCGATGTGCGATTTCAACAATCACGTCATGCTTGACCAATAACAGTTGGATGGGCCCTTGTTTGTCAAAGATTGCCTCGGTAATCTGCACTTCTTTGGTCTCTTCTTCCCGCTGTTCTCCTTCTTAAACACAGCTTGTGAGAGAGTAGAGTAGAAATGTCATGACCCAAACTTGCCCCTATAGGTTTAGCATCGTAACTGGCCAGTAATCCTAACATTACCAAAGGCCTCTGAGACAAAATAGTAAAATAAGGGGCTAGCGGAAGCAAATACATAAATATAATCGTCCAATAAGCTATGCTAGCTTACATGAGATAGAAAACTTTAAACATTTACATACATATATCATAACATCATCATTACGTCATCACATTGTACAGATAAGTCAAAAAGGTCAAGCCTTGAACATCTTTAACAAAAGAAAACAAGGCTTAAGCCTTGAGCACAGAGCCAAGATCACTTGACAGTTTCAGAACGTCCATGTGAGGCACATTGGTTAGCTTGACAAAACAGAAGTCCAGACAGGTGCCATTAGACTTGATCTTGCACTTGCTCACCTACATATATATATGCACACAGTGAGCTAAAACCCAGTGAATAATATTAAGGTAAAGAGGTTAGTGAACAAACTCCAAAACATTTCTTAAACTTAACACAAATCATACCAGAATCATTCTCATATTATAACATAATAATGATACATCCAACATTCTCATACCAGAATCGGTTTCGGATACCGATTAAACACATCAAGAGTTTGTCAAGTGGCTAATGAGATCTCGTAATCACATATATGTCATGGGCCCACATGAATATGCTGTCCCCCATGACTTGGGACTTCCTTTGGATGCCATAATAGATTTGAAATAGGACATTCGTTCACGTTAACAAAATATCATTCAAAAATCATAACTTATCATATAACATTTCGAACATAATTTATATGAACATATCTTTACAATAACGTTACTTACAGTGGACTTCCAGAAACAGTTGATCGGTCTCCAAATCTCGACCTACAATCACAAACGGGCATAACACAAAACATATCTTATCATTACACATTCATTTGGCCAACATGGCTTAACTTTCCTTACATTGATTTCTTATTCTTCCTTATCACATTGTTTGTACATATTGAAGCACACACTCGGAATACACTTGACTTATCATATTTCGTTTTGAGGTGTGTTTCTAATTCTTATCCTCATTATTATAGCTTAATCATAGCTTAAGAATGCCTATGATGCAATGAGGATGCAATCATGCCCTTAGAAAAGACTTAGCAAAATTTCAGAAACATAACAGTTTGCTCGAGCGAAGCTTTGGTTGCTCGAATGGACCCCTTGGTCTGCAAAAGTTCTGAGAGGTCTTATTTTACGCTCGAGCCAATGTTTGGTCACTCAATCCAAGAATGAAAATAAAGGGTGGTTGCTCGAGCGCAACTTTTGTCGCTTGAGCCAACCCCTAACCTCTGCAAAACTTCTGAGAGCTTGCATTCTTTGCTCAAGCGCAACTTCCACTGCTTGAGTGAAGAATGCGAATTTTGAAATTTCTAGATTTCATCTACAAGTGCAAGGCACAATCTTAAGGCATCAAAACACATTGTTTTGGGCCAAAATTTAAGAAAACACTTGTAAACTCATAGAATTTCATGAATTGAAAGTCATTTTGCAAAATCAAAGCCCAAAAGCATGTGAATTGTTCAAAACAAAACTTGAAACACATGCATGTAAGTTATACAAACTCTTTTCCTAAAAACTCATGAATTTACCAAACTTGAGCTCAAAAGCTCTATGCATGTACAAAATTCATTTTGAAAACATGAATTTGCATACAAAACTTGGTGAAACATGCATGCATATACATTTTATCCTCCAAATTTAACACAACTGATAAAGCTCATGATCAAAATGATGATTTAACACTTACATATGCATGCATGCATGTATGAATTACAACCCAATTCTTCATTCTAAACTCAATTTATATATTTAAACACATAATCTTCATGTTTTCTCATGTTTGATAACTTAGATTCATAAATTGGGAGTTGAATTCTTACCTAGAGTCCTCAAACACACTTGTTCTTGCACAAACTTTGATCAATTCAAGCTATATCTTCAAGTCCCTCTTATTGTCTACACTTTCTCTCTTTAGATGAGAGTTCTCTCTCTCTCTCTCTCTCTCTCTCTCTCTCTCTAAAGTGTAATCTCAGATTTTGTGAGTTCAAAGTGAAGAAGAGATGAGTTCAAATGAGCTTAAGGCTCAATATATATAGTTGGATGGCATAATACAATAATTAGAACATTAAATCAATTAAATACATCTTAATTTATCAAATTGAATCAATTTTTAATTAAACTTACCAAAGTGTTCTAAATATTTCAAATAACGTATTCATGTGACCAATTTCGATTTTAGATGCCGATAAGGGTTTTGATTTTCAGATCAAAGCAGAATTCCAAATAGGTATTTCTACGAGTAACAGAGAGAAAGCCAAATAGCATACAAAATACACAATTAGCACATAATTCCATTCTAAACACTTAGTTAGCATTCTTAATTATGGATTAATAGTTAATTATAGATCGGGGTTGTTACAAGAGAGCTACAAACCGCCCCCCTGCCATTACTCTGCTAATTTCCTTTTGAAATAAGTACACTCTTCTGTCATGGCTTATTCTCGCCGTGCTTTTTCCCTCTTCCTATACCTTAATGAATCCCCAATTGAGATTACCAGCTCTTCTAGGCCTCGACAGAGTGCCCCTGCCCTTGTCCATGTTCTCAATTTTTCTACGTTGTCAGTCGAGCAAACAATGGTAGCTCAATTTGATATCGATGCCAATCAATTCACATTGAAGTCTTGTGTGGAGATGGTGACCGCGGTCTCTAATTTGTCCCACTGGCTGCAGAACAGGACAAGTGAGGTACACCGATTAAACACCCAAAACTCTTTGCTCTAGAGTATGTACAACAATGCTCGAGCAGAGCTTAGTGCACTGAAGAAACAAAACAAGGAGTTGAAATGGCAAACAACCTGTGTGGCTCGATTCGGAGGTCCTTTGTACTCCGCCTTTGATAGCCGGCAGAGAGTAATTTCTTTTGGGAGCTCTACCAATGCCGAGGTAGAGTCTTTAAAGGCTTCCCCAGAGTGATGTTGTGGCGAGGCAATTGACTGATGTTGTAGCGAGGCAATCAAAGGTTGAGTCAAGTGACGAAGTTGTCTACAAATGACGTTAATCTTCACTGCCGGGTTGCTGCCAAAAAGTTAAGAAAATGATCCCTCTATTTTTTTTTTTTTTTGTATTTTCAATTTTTCCTCTTTTTTTTTGCTGCCAAACACGCATAAAACACGACACGAAAAGATAAACCATTAAGCCTATACACATTCTAAAATTTTTCATTTTGGGTTCATAAATTGGCTGGCCAGCTAACTGATTGACCGAATGGCTGATTTGTTATCTAACCAACTGAAAAATTGACGGGTCAGTTGATTCATGAACTGCACAACTGAACTAACTGATGAACTGGCTAGAAAATTGTCCAACTAGCTAAACAAGTAGCTGGCCGGATGAAACAATCAAGCAGCACACCTAGAGTCAACTCAAAACTTGGACGACCAACTGAATGTTTAGCCAGCCAGCTGAAATATGAACATGAGACTCGAGAGTGCGAGAAGAAGAACTAATTCCTAACTCGACTACGCCCCTAAGTCATTGCTTTGACTATTTTTTTTTTTGCTAAAAAGATTTTGACCAACATGAGAGTTAGATTAAGACGCTTGTTTCACTTTTGTTTTGAAATCATGGCAATCAAGCTGTGCGCATTAAAAATTTCATTCTTTTTTTGTCCAATAAATGGTCTGATGTTTGCAAAAATGGAATAATTTTTGAGAAAGTTAGTCAACTTCATTAAAGGTCCTCAAAATCTGTTTTCGCAAATGGCCACTACCCGACCAAAATGAAATCAAACTTTGAGATGCACAATCCAAAAATCAGATAACCTGAGCAGGATATACTGTACCACTAAATCCATCTTGCAACTAAATCCGTCATAAATAAGGAATAAGACAATTGAATTAAACGGAGATGAGCCAATGAAACATAGATAGGACAATTGAGTCGAATAAAAATACACCAATCAAACATGGATGGGATGAGTGAGTCGAAAATGGTTGGGGCCGAACTTCAGGATGAAGCTTCCTACGTATCCCAAATATAGGAATTATACCTTACGTAGTTCACGAGTAAGGCTTGTTTGGGTATTAACACTCTCCTTTTGTGCTCTAATTTTTGCCAAAGTCACCTTTCAGGTTTTCGACCTTGCAAGCTTTTTTTTTTTTTTTTATATATGTTTTTTATTTTTCATTTTCATTTTTTTGTTTTGTTTTTCTGCTCTAACTTTTGCTTGGGTCGCCCTTCCGGATTTTCGACCCAACAAGCCTCTCAAGGATAGTGCTTTGTAGCTTGTCCATATTGATTGGTTGTAAGAACTCTAGGCCATCTAAATCTATGAGAATGGATGCTACACTTGAATAAATACACTTGATGATGTAAGGACCTTAGGTCTGAATTTGCCCCTAGTGTCATGGATAGAAACTAGATTGTCCTTCAGTAATAATCTTCTTCTCTCAAATTCTGGGATTTGACTTTCTTTCCACTCTCCATTGGCTTGAGAAATGACACGGTTTGAATCTTCGATCACATTCAACATTTTTGCCCCTAGTTTAAGGGTTACTTTGCCCCTAGTTCAAGGGATGCTTCCAATTTGGTTATGTAAGCTTCACACTCTGATTGATTTTTGAACATTCTGAATCAAGGTTTGACGGCTAAGAGGTTGGGTCTCAAGGTCGAGAATGATCCTATGTTGTTTAATCTCAAGATCAATTCTAGGTATGCCTTCGCAGGACCACACAAAAATATTTTGTGAAATCTTTTAATAAAGCGACTAATCGCTCATGCTCTTTTGAAAATAGTGTAGAACCAATCTAGACCAAGGTAGGATCCTTCACAATATCCACATTAACAGATATGATCTCATTCATTAAGGGCTTAGCACACATCTTTTCCTCTTAGTCAATCAAATTTTACAAATCCCGAGGAATTCATTCCTCTTTGTTTTCATCAAAGTTTTGGAAAACAGTTTTGAAAATTTTGGTCAATGCAATGATTTAAAGGCACAGAGAAGTAGGAAAAAATTACTAAATTTTTCATTCAGAACTTCTAGCGGCCAAAACAGACTTGAAAGCATAGTGAAAAGGCAGACACAAAAAGAACAGTGATGTCTGGGTTAACACCCCCAGAAATCACCAGACTTTGACTCACAAAACTAACTCAATCTTGATTCTAGCTCCACAGACTTGGTGGAATTAGGTTTAGACTCAACACTCAATTCTGAACTCAAAATAAAACCATTCTCAAATTGTTAGTAAAGTGTGGGTCATCCATCGCATTCAGAATAAAGCTTGTGCAATCAATAGGTGGTCATTTCCTAATCACATACATGGTCGGATATCCCACAAATTCTATTTATTTACGCTGGTAGACTTTGTGGGATATTAGACTTTTCTGAAGCTATGGTGCTACAACGACATAGCAAAAACAAAACAATACCCCTAATCAAAATTACGGCAGCACTTCGACTCAATTCGCACAACTGATTAGCGTATGCCCCACCGAAAAAATTGAACTTGACAAACTGACATAGCTGAATCATTCATCTAAATTTGAGAACCCATATACAGATTTCCATTCATTGCACATAGCAGGAAAGAGAACAAACACCCCTATGAAGGTTAGGGTTGTCCTATCCTAGCTTCGATATGATCTAGGGTTTCACTAGTCAAACAAACGATATCATACATCCTAGCATGGGGTAGTATCCTACCCTAAGTTTGGAAGTTGCTAGAGGTTGATATATGCATTAGGTCAGTCTAGTCAAAAGGGGTACCTCAACAGGATATCGATATACCTGCCTAATTCGGTGGATCAAGCAGTACGTGGTGTTCCTCATTTCAAGGCTTGTGCTCCCACCATATTAGAGCCCATGTCCATCTATCCGCCCGAAGTGGAATAGCAGTCTAGGACAACAAGTGACAAGCACGGGACTTAAGTGCATCAATACATGAAATACAATGAACATATAATTGAAAATAAAAAAATATATCATGGAGTTCGAGTGAAGGTTTCATAATATCTCCAAGGGAAAACCCAAGCACGTTAACGGTTCGGACCCTCAGTCTCTTTGATCTAGTCTCACGAGTGCAATGTGAAATGTAGATGAGAGTCCACATTTAACAACTTTTAGAAAATCCATTTTATTGAAAAAATATTTGGTAGCTATGGATTGCGTCATCAGATCTCAGAGTTGCCACCTAATATTTATTTTGGGAGAATTAGAAAACTCATGACTCATGCCCAGGCTGCTGTTCGTCGTAACCAAGGATACTTAGCTCGGAACCATAGGTATGAAGGGGGAGTGTCATTAATTGAGCACCCCCATTCACCTGATCAAAAGATCGGCCTTTACTAATCATGATATGATTTTTAATTCCTTTATATGTTCATGTTTTGGTTATTTAGTAAATCCTAAAATTTACTATGTGAAGCAAACAAATATAGACTGTGTCGTCCACTTTGGAACAGTTTGATTTTATTATTTTGAAAATGTTTTGAATGGTACAATTATGAAAATCAATTTTATTCCAAATTAAATAGCACAACCTTCACCCACTAGCACGCATAGAGTCATATCAAATAAGCACATAGCCACATGGTAGGATGCTAAACATAGTAAGAAAATCACATACAGTCGGGATGCAAAAGCACAAAAACTTACATATTTACTTGCATTCCGCAAATAGACACAGAGACAAAATTAGTAATTATGCATGATCCTATATACAAGATCCTAATACAATTCACTCATGAAATGTAACTACAGATCCAGCTTCTAATATATATGACATGTGAATCATCTCAAAACATGAGGCAGCGCACAAAATCACATAATAATCAATTAAACCCACAAATGCAAATTTAACTGGATCTTAAGGCATAAGACATGGATGCAACGCATAGATATGATGACAAGCATGCTATATTACATATTTACTGAATATGGAAAGCACTTAAAAAAAGAGATAGAAAGAAGCAGGGCGAGGAATTATTACAACTTTGAAATATTACAAATCCGAATAGGGGGAAAGAGGAAAATAATTACAACAAAAATAAAATCCTCACAAACACTCTCTAATTAATGTAAATAAACAAAAAAAAAAAGCTTTAGGGGGCCTTGGAGACTGTCGAAGACTGTTCTACTCGACACCGAAAGGCTGTTGGGATTCTGTCCAGAAGATGATGGTCCACCGGCCAAAATGGTCGGCCAATAAGTCCAGGCCAAGTGTTGTGGTTTGTTCAAACACTAGAAAAACAAATGGGAAATATGCAAGTGGCTTAACTAACCACTTCCAATTAGCTTACAACATGTTTATAACATGAAATCAAAGCAAGAAAAGCAATAGAAGAAAAAAAAAAGGAAAGGAAATGCAAGAAAACGAATAGTGTGCACAATTTACCTTCCAAGGATTTGATTTCTAAATTTCCTTTTGATCACCCTCAAGGTTATGGAAGTGTGTTCTCAATTCTCAATTCTCAATTTCGAAATTCTAGTTGGAATGGTGTTTTTGGGCTACTTAATAGTGTTTGTGTAAGGGGATGGAGAAGAGCAACTTTATGATTTTTACAATTTCAACATCACTCACTCTCTTTTTGATCAAAGCTCAAGAATATCACCCTCACAGAATTTATGGGCCTGGTTTGATATATTGAAGGGTGGAATATTAGTGTGTATTGACATTTTGGTTGAAAACTTAAGGCTACTCTTTTTTTCTCTAACTCTCTCTTTCCTCTCAATTCAATTCTTTTCCTCCTTACATTTTGATCCTCCTTATCTCTATAAGCAATCAGAGAGGATTGCTACGTCAAGGAGGAGGGAGACAAGGTTAATGGGTGGTTGAAATGAATTCATCCTTATGGAAGATGACAAACCTCCCTTTTGACAATTGAGACTAAAGAAGGATCGTGGAGGGGTTTTAGATTCTTCTTATGCATGAATGTATTAACAAATATCTGAAATAGGCATGACCCATACGCTTTTATCAAGAATTCTACCAAAACTGCCCTACTTTTGGAAAAACTAGTCGGCCGGCCAAAACCTTGGCTTGCCTGGCCAAAAGATGATTGACTCGGCGAAAACATTGGCCAGCTGGCCACTTTAGTTGGCCAGCCAGCCAATAAATTGGCTGGTCGACCAAAACAATGGCCAAGGCTGACTACTTTGCATGAAACGAGATTTTTCGACAGAATTCTCTTCATTTCCTCATATTTCCATACTGTTTTTTGCTTAATTTCCTAAGAAAATGTTTCATTTTGAAGGTTAAAAGTGAGCCTCAAAACACTATGAAAATATTCAGAACATAGTGTAGAAAGAAAGCTTCAAAAGAGAGTTTTGAACGAGATTTGCACACTCGGCCAAAACAGGCTTAGGTTTGGAAAATAAGCACAAATTCCATATTTCTTACTGAGAATTATGCAAGAAACACATTCTTATTTTTATCATTGGATAATCAAAAGAAAGCGCCCAAGTCTTAGGGCCGATCAAAATGGGGTGTCTATACTTGGCATTGGAGATTGAGCTTCTTCTTCCTTGGTTACTTATTGAAGCTATTTCTTCAGTCATTCTTCTTCAAAATTTTGAAATTGCCGAAACAGCTCTTTTGTAGGACAGCTAAGACAATTTCGAATACCAACACACTTGACAACCTCACAAAATTTGGATCTGAATATAAAGAAACGGATAGCGCTGTTGCGTCCAGAACAGTCAATATAGCTAGGAGCTATTTTCCATATGTCAAAAATTAGCCCAAGAGTGCCCCGAAAACTGACCAAAACCTTTCAGGGAATATTCAGTTATTCAAGAGAATATTCTGTCAACAGATTCTGCTACACGGGAATATTTTGTTTGCTGACATGGCAATCCTGCTAACGTGGCTGCTGATGTGATAGTCAAAGCTGACGTGATGCTAGCGTGGCAAGTGATGTGGCTCCAATCAACGCTGACATGGCTCTAGTCAACGATGACGTGGCAGCCAACACTAACATGATGATGACGTCAAGGTTAGACACGTGGGACACGTGTCTTTTTTCTACTTGGCGGCATAGTCGGCTCAGCAGCGGCTTTAGTGCCCGTACATGTGACGAGTGGACGTGACTCGTTTTCTTTCTTCAACACGCATAGTTGAGAGTGGGCACACATGCCGATATTCAGGGGGCGCGTGAGGGGTCATACAGACCTATTCTTTACATCATTGTACTCCTTTCGATGAGACAAACCTTCTGGTGTATTCATAAGTTGATTTCAACAACCTCGAAATCTGGGTCGATTCAAAACAAAGAGAAAAATGCTCTGTTTTAGCACGATGAAGCTCTCATACCACTTGTTTGGCCAGGAAGTCATAGATTGATGCAAACAAACACACACAAGAGACAAACACAGAGAGTTTATGTGGTTCGGCCCAATGCCTATGTCCACGGGCAGCTGAATTCTATATATTTGGAGAGATTACAATTCGCTCGTGTTTCCTCACCAGTCTCTTTTTCTTCAATTCATATTTGCATACCAAATACAATTCATTACCTATCTATTTATAGGTTTCTTCCGAGGATGAGATGCGCAAGCGGTGACGCCAAAACACCGCGTTTTGGGAAGCTTCATGGTGTTTCCATTGTTGACCTTCAGGAGCTTTAATTCAAGATGGTTTCCTTCAGCTACTTCTGGATCATCCAAGAGCTTCCATTTTGATCCTTCTAATCTTCTTCAAAGAAGAGAAATCATTATTCCTTTTTTTTTTTTTTTTTTTTTTTTTTTTTTTTTTTTTTTTTTTTAATGGAGAAGTTGAGACAACTTCCTCACATGCACTGCATTACTTTCCATACCCAATCAAGAAAGCAATCCCCAATGCCAAGTTGCAACACATGTCCCATAGGGCTTAGCTCCCAAACCCGAATCGCCAACACACAATGACAAAGACAATGCATCAGTTTTTCACAAGAATCACCACATCTAGAACATAAATCGATAATCGGGATTTTTCGTTTAGATAATAAAGATTTCACCGGAAGAATATTGCTACATAAAAAACTAGTAATGCTTGGCGAAGAGAATTGGTGTATGGTCATCTTTTTATTTTAGCATTTTAAGTTTATTTTTTCTTATTTTGACCCTTTATGTTTCAAAATTTTCCTAATTTATTCCAAAAATTAACTTGTGTCCAAAATTAGATAGAAAATGACATATCGATTGTCACATAGTATAAAAATATTTTATTATGTATAACTCATACATTTTACACAAATCCAAACAAACTCGAATATAATAATATATTTTTTACGTTATGTGAAAATTAACGTGACATTTTTTGACTAATTTTGAATAAAAAATCAGTTTTAGGAGTAAATTGAAAAAAATTTGAAACATGGAAGGTCAAAGTGAATAAAAATAAATAAATAAATAAATAAACTTAAAGGGCCAAAATGAAAAAATAACCAAATATAAAGAGGACAAAGTGTAATTTATCCCTATATTGTATACACCAACCACAAGAGGTCCACATTTAAAGTAAGGAGAATTATAGTTTAGTGTATCTTTAAAAAGATAATTATAAATACATTGAAAAACTTATATTTTTAATTATTAAAATTGATAAAATTTATCACTAATTTATAATTATTTTGTTTTAAAATTACACTGATCTATAATTTTTTTTCCTTTAAAGTTTTAGGTTCATAAAACATATAGGATGACAACAAGGTGGGACGGGACTAGGCATGGTGGGTTGGGACGCTCTTACCTCATGAAAAATTATTTGATATTTTAGGAGCGTCACGTGGCAGTACTCGTAGCTAATTACAATACGCCATGTCTATTCTTGTTTTTTAATCACTTAACATAAAAAATGATATGTTTTAAATTTCTTTCATCAATTTAATTTTTAGTTTTTTAAAAAAAATTTTTGAAAATAGATTTTGAAAACCAAATCAAATAGAACTTTATAACTAAAAAAATTTCAACATTATTCATTAAAAAAAAGGCTATTATATTTCAAATAATATATAAGATAACCAACACAAAATAAGTTATATGACAATTTTGCTATTTAAATAAAACAACAATATCTTCAATTATCGTTATTTAGAATAAGATTTAAAATTTAAAATTTAAAATTAAATATATCATAATTAAAAAATTAGATATTAAAGTAACATAAGTCTCAAATTATAAAGACGGTTGGTATAAGTCGCCCATATCATTATTATCGATGAAATTTGTGTCATTGGATTTTGTAGAGTTGGATCATTGGTGTCATGTTTCTACATCCTCTAACAAACATATCACAAACAAGGAATTGGGGTGGCTGCTGTGCGGGGTGCACAGCAGCCACGGTTGTGCAGTCAATTGGACTTTTTTCGGGGTATATTTTGATAATCTGAACTGTTCATATTTTAGAATATATCAAGTAAAATATACCTGTAAAAAATCAAGTTAATCGGATATCGTTTACCCATTCATCCACAGACATTTGTATTTACAAAAATAAATAATAATTGTAATTTAAAGTATTAAATGAATACAAATGTGAGTGGATGAATGGGTAAACGATATCTGATTAACTTGATTTTTTACAGATATGTTCTACTTGATGTATTCTAAAATGTGAACGGTTCGGATTATCAAAATAGGCCCCAAAAAGGGCCCAATTGACTGCACAGCATGACTGTTGTGCACCTCACACAGCAGCCACCCCAATTCCAAAACAATAAAGGAGCCTAAAATTTTGGTTGGGAATTGAAGTGATTGTCCACCCACTCAAGTCCACCTTCCTAATGTAATGCACCAATTTAGAAATTCTGTCCCTTTCTTTCAAAAAAGTTGCACATTCCATCTTGAACAAAATATAATAAAAATATATTGTTTTCAAGAAATCATAAGAAAAAAAATTTGAGAGGAAATTGGTGTTAGTCCCTTGTAAAAGCTCATGTGAGGAGAAATCCATATACAAGTTTCTTAATGCGTAAAGGGCCTCAAAATAAGATCAAAGAGTTGACATAGTAGATGAGGTGCCTTACTAATCAACATATTGTCTGAATTCGAATCTTAAATATGTGAGTTATTTATTTGTTTATTTTTTAGGAAGTGAGGTTCATGATTTGTGTAGAGATTTTTTTAAAAGAGTCTTTTGTGGTGGTGGTGGCGGCGCTAAGTGGTTCAAAATATTTTAACTTTACACTCATTCATTTGTTTGGATGTATATTTATTCCTAATTTCATGTAATTTTTCTAGTTCTAGACGGAAGTTGCAGTTGCCAAAGGGAGTTTGTTGGGACTATTTACAAAAAAAAGAGAGGGTAAATTACAATAGTCATTCATGTACTTTACTCATTGTATCATTTTAGTCTTGTATTTTTAATTGACTCAATTTTGATCATGAATTTATGATTTTGTCTCAATTTGGCCAAATTGATTACAATTCTTAGCATTTTTCATGAAAAATACGCACATAATTGTTACGTGCCATATTCTTAAGGGCAAAATTATAAATTTACTCAACTCAGCTAGTTAACTTTAACTAATTTAGTGATAATTTTTCTTAAAAAACACTAATGATATTATTAATTGGACCAACTGAAACAAAATATAAAATTAAGAGTTAAAATAAAGTCAATTGAAAGTGTAGAGACTGCAATTACACAAATGATAAAATATAGGGACCACCATTATAATTTGCCTAAAAAAAGGCTCTAATTTTAAAGAAATAATTGTTTTAGCTCTAACACAGAAGGTGTGTTTTTGGAGTAATTTTTTGTTCACCAATAGAGAAATTAACAAAGAAATTTGTATGTTCATTCTATTGATGAACATAGAAATTTTTTGGTTATCAATAAAAAATTTAAGTTCTTGTTTTTATTTTTTATGTCATTCCATTTGTGAACATTGAATTTTTTTGTAATACGTAGAAAAATTTAAGTGACAGCCAAGGTGTTGGTGGTTGTGGAGAAATTATTGGTTTCTCAAATTGTCATATCTGTTAAACAGCAATATCTCCACTTTTTTTTTGGAGCTTGTGTGTACAAAAGAATTTTGACAAAATGTGCATGGTTTTGTCAATTTTTATACAGTATTTCTTTATCTATATAATACATATGCATCATTATCCTTGTATAATATTTTTGGATAATTTTTATTTGAGAATAATTTACACTTTTCTCGAATATGTTGAGTCATGAATCTCAACCAAAGACATTATCAGCTTTCTTCATCAATTATTTCAAAGTAATTTGAAGATAAAACTAACTAATTCACAACAAATTTGATAAAATATTTTGCATCAAAACATTTTCCCTATGTTTAGGAAAACTTTTTGGGATTAATGTCATCATATACTGTCATCATATTCTAATTTTGATTTCTAGTCTCTGGTGAGTTGTTTTGGTGTATTAATTGCAGAGGGAGTTACTCGGTTTAGGTATTTAATTTTTGGAAAATGCTAGAGGTTCCAAACTTTCTACCACATAAATGACCAAATGTCTCACATGGGTGTGGGGCTCACAAAATTACGGACCCACACCCATGTGAGACATTTGGTCATTTATTTGGTAGAAAATTTGGTGTCCCTAACATTACCCTTAAATTTTGTTTGTTTGTTTGTTGACATCTTGCCAACCTTTTATGAGTTACGAATTAATAAATTTTTTATTATGAGATTCTTTTGTTGTTGTTATCATCTCGATGTATTTTGTATATTTTGAGTTAATCTATCTATCTATACTATTATAAAGTGAACACATAATATGGTGTCTTGAAGCTTGCTTTACTCTCCTCATGCCATGTGGCAGTCTTCTTTTTTATTTTTTTAAAAAAAAGTTAAACAAAGAGATGGACAAGGCTTGAACCCATGACCATGGGTTTAAGTATGAAGACTCATACCACTTAAGCTAAGTACACATTATAATATTAATTTCATTATTATTTTCTTTTATTCCTCTTTATTTAATTTGCACACACATCGTGTGTGCCCAACCGCTAGTATATATATATATATATATATATACTTTTATCACTACAATATATAAAGATTTTAACGATTAAATTTTGTCTTTAAAAATAAAAATCTTATTACAAAAAATATTAAAAGACTAATTGTTATCGTCATAAGGGTCATCACTAAAAGGCAGCCCAAAAAAGTCTACACTTTTTTTAAATGTCACTAATAAATGCATTTTATAAAACAAAAAGTTTCAAGCGAAAAATATTTATTTTTAGACTAAAATTTTGCTTCGAAAAGGATTATAATTCATCATTAAATGTCTAATTTTTTTTAACTAAAAATACAGTACGGACATTTTTGACTACTAAGATATTTCGTTTCTAAAACATGATTTCTCTCTTAAAATTTTTTTTTTCTTTCTAAAACTTGAATTTGTTATAGTGTACCGATATTTTATTTTAAATTTTCGTTTGGCAAGGAATCGTGGTGGGGATATCTTCATAATGCACATACAAACCTGCAAAGGTACAATGAAGAAGACCAACTACCATGAAGAAGAGATTTTAATATGCTTGGTTAATTTTACAGCTCAACACTTCACAATTTAGTGAGGAAGCAACTTTAGTGGTTGGGAGCTTGCTAACTGAATGTATCTTGCATCAACTGCACATTGGTGAAAGATTCAAAAAACAATATCATTAACTTCATTCCTCTATCATTGAAAGTTGTTTCAAAATGGCATCACAACATGAGATCGTCTGTCTCAATTTTTTGTATTCCTTGTCTCAAAACATTTGTAGCCGTTAGATAAAGTCTTCAAATTCTCATATTTTAAAATTTTCAACTGATTCAACGACTATAATTTTTTTGAAACAAAAAAAAAAAAAAAAAAAAAATGAAATTCAGAGAACAAGCATCATTAACCTGGCATGACAGTTGCTGTTTTTCATTGAGAACTGCTATATATAATTTTTTTTCACGGTTTTGTATCACTACATGTCAAGATATTATTTGATTTCATTAATACCTAAAAATAATCACAAAATTGATATATAAGTAATAATAGAAAGTAATAATAAAAAAATCGGTGATATATAATATTTATTTATTTATTTGTTTATTTTTATTTTTTTTGTTACTAGAAAATCCTCCTACTTTTCCACAGGTTTAGAGCAGCGCCTCTTTGCAGAGATTACCAAAGTGTCCTGTTGTCCGTTTCGAGTAAAGAGACATAACCTAGGAACTTGCTTCAATCTCCCAAGATAAGTTCCCCTTAAGTCAGGAGTAAGGAGATTATAACTTAGGAACTTGTCTCGACCTCTTAAGACAAATTCTCCTTAAGTCAAGACTTGCACAGCGGAGAGCATTAGGCCCACACCAAGTGCTGTGTTAGTAACAACTTGAAACTAACCTCCTAATCAATTGCGCTACGTCCAGGAGATTGGTCCAAAAAACTTGAAGTCTTAATCCCCAAGCCTTTATCAAGTTGCCAAAAACTCTTATTTTTATTTTTATTTTTTTCCTTAGCACAAAGGAAACCATCACGCGTGATGGTTTCTTTTTATTTTCTTACCATAAAGGAAACCATCACGCACGATTCCAGAGTGAATTAAATGACCTCAACAATCAGCTGTGATGTCCTTGTACTACAAATATATCACGAATAGTCCAACTAAAATATCCGCACCAAGTAATGTATGTATAAAGTGGCAATATTTATGAGTATAGTAACTCCTGCAGAGAGTTAATGACAGTAATCTTTGCAAAGTCTTTTTTTTGAACGAAAAAAAAAAAAAAAAAGGGTCTTTGTTGGGTCATCAAATTTTGTCCATAAAAAGTACAGTATGTTGGCTAGTTCCATTGTATAGAAAAAAATGCAGAAGAAAGTAGCCCAAAAGTTTTTGGTAAAGATTTGTGCATATGGCTATAAGGAAAAACAAAAAAATCGGTCAAATTGGTTGAATTGAACCAAACTGGTTTTATTTGGTCAGGTTTTTTTTTTTTTTTTTTTTTAAATTATGAATTGGCCTGTATGGTTTTTAAAATTAATTCTATTTGGTTTTCGGTTCGGTACTGGTTTAGGCACTTTATGCACCGAATTAAATTAAAACCGAAAGTTTTGCATATTAAACATATAATATATATATATATATATATATATATAATGAAATTGGTTGAGTACAAAGTTCAGTTGATTCACTTAATTGTTTAGTTTTTTTCTTAAATATTTCAGGTTTAAAAATAGATATTGATAATGTGATAAGTTGTTAGTTTGTCACTCATATACACTTGAGTCAAGTTTTGCTAGTAATGCCTATATAGTTATATAAGACGTTTATGTCGTTTTTAATTTTTTTTTGTTTTAACTCTACTTGATAGATTTGCAATTTAATCTTATAAGATGATGGTTTTAAACTTTAGTTTTACTTTGGTGTCAAGATTTTTATTTTCAGATTATATTTTGTTTCTAATTCTACATCAGTAAAAGCTTAAACACTTAGTATTTATTAATTTTTTTGTTTGTATTTTTGTGAATGGTTGGATTAGATATTGAAGTAATGTACAAATGACTATACTACAAAATTTAAGAAGTAACTCAAATTCGAAAGGTCGCAAACCAAAAATTGTACCAAGCCGAACCGTTTGAATTGATGCAGTGTAGTGAAAAATTTAGTCTGTATTAGTTCTCAATATAATAAAATCAACATTATCAGTTCAGTATAAAATTTCACCTAAATATTGACCGTTCAGAACTGGTTACATCCCTGTACACAACACTAAAAAAAAAGATACTAATGTGGACCTAGAAGTTGTTAGACTTGAAAAAATGAATATAAGTTGTTGATTTTGTTTATCATCAACACCGCTACAAGAATCATAACTAAATACTTTTGTATTTATAATAAAAAATAATTATTATATATCATAATCAAACACCATTTTAGATTATAACTAAATATCATTATTCACAAAGTGTAATAGATCACATATTTTGATTATTAAAATAGAATATTAAAAAAACTCAAACCTAAAATGTAATAGAATGCATATTTTAAGGAAAATTTAGAACACTGAGGCGCATGACCTATTACATAGGTTGGCCAAGGGAAGATCATTGGCACTTCACTAGTAAACAAAGTAACTAAATGAAACTCTATTGTACCATTTTAGTTATTTAGTTATTGAGATAATTACACTAAGACTGTTTTAATTATTTTTTTAAGAGGGTTTTAGTGTAATTATCTGTTCATATTGAATATACCTTCATTTATGAACCACCATAAATTGACTCCGTCAATTATAAAAATTATACAAATACACTCCTTTAGAAGTGGTTTGAAGAGGGTTTGCAGGGGCAAAAGTAATACATTTTTATAATTGAAAGAGTCAAAATATATAAATTCATAAATAAAAAGGAGAAAATGATATTTCCTAATAGTTGAGGAATTTCGGTGCAAATAATCCTTAATTATTTTGGAGATATTACATATCAATGTAATATCAGAAAAATAGTTACAAATCGATAAACTTTTTTTTTTTTATCAATAATAATAGTTAAAAATTATAAATTTTTCAATGATTTTTTTTTTTTTTTTTTTTTTTCTGATATTACACTGTTGTAGTGTAATTTTCCCAATTATTTTGTTATGTTATGCATCATTGATGTCATGATCCAAACCTGTCCTAGAGGTTTGGATCGTAACTGACCAGCAATTGTGAGATTACCTATGACCTTAGATAGAAATTCAATCATATTTAATTATATAGAGCCAGAAACGGAAGCAGAATATATTATTTGTCTAATGAGCTTATGCATAAATGACATAAACAAGAATTTCTTATATATTAATAACTCACACTCATACATACATAATAAGATTCCATATGTCCAAGATCTTTTTTACATCATTATCATACAAAACCAGAACTTGTAGATATACAAGGTCAAACATGACCAATGAAAGAAGACATAAATTCAAAGGACAAAAGGAACAAAAGCCTTGCTCGTGAGGCGCTTCATGACAAACTTCACAAAATTTGGTATCCTCTATAGGTTCACTAAGGCTGGGACTGGATATCTCGCTGCTCACCTATATACATATATATAACGGAGTAAGGTAACGCCTAGTGAATAACATCACAGTAAAGGGGTTATGTGAATGAGTTCTATTAAGTGACATAAGCATTTCCATATCATAAACAATTTCTAACGGAACGACTTTGGGTCCAACAGATGGTGGAACGACCTCGGGCTGAACAGATAATAGATGTATAGAACATAATTGATCATATCTTAATGGAACGACCTTGAGTCCAATCATTTACAACTGTATAATGACCATTCTGTCAACTCATAACAGATAATCAGACTAATTAGATATTCATAATGACCTTGAGTTCATCTTGTTAGATATTTAGAATGATCTTGGGTCCAATTCAGGTATACAACCTTAGGTCTATAATACACATTCGTCTCATATCAGTCGTATTTACAGATATCATGTTGATCAGACAGATACGAACTCATTCACAGTTACAAAATCATCAGTTCGGAAAACATACCATAGTAGGATTTACAGAAAAATAGAGTAATTAAGAAAATATTTTTGTTAAGATATTACTCACAGTGATTCAGTTGTTGACCTTGCGGATGATCTTACACAATTCATAAACACATACACACATTGGGTCATATTGCTTATTCGAATCGTTCTCTAATTTATTCAATTCTCTTAGTCTTCTTTTTAACTTTTTAATTCATTTATGATGTTCAATTCATGCCTAAGAATGTCTAGGACAGAATGATAATGCATATTTGATCAGAATACATCTTTTCAAAATATGCTAAAACAGAGCACTTCGCTTGAGCTCAACATTGGTTGCTCGAGCGGACTGCTTAGTCTGCAAAAGTACTAGATGGTCCGAATCTAGGCTCGATGTTCGTTCAAGCCAATGTGCAAAATAAAACGCAGTTGCTTGAGCGGTGACTTGGTTGCTCAAGCCAACTGCAATTGTCTGCAAAAATACTGGATGCATGAAATGTGCGCTCGAGCAACGAATCTTTCGCTCGAGCGGTGAGGCAAAATTCTGAAAATTTCAGAACAGAGTTGAGCTTCAAAGCTTGTATTTTCAAATCAATTACTTGCATAGCTTGACAAAATTTTGAAAATACTTAGAAAATCTTCCAAGAATATGAATACAATGCCAATTTGAAAAAATCAAAGTTCAAGACCCCAATTCAAACTGAAATGTTGATGCATGTATCAATTGTTTTCATACTCTTTTCCAAAGCTTCAGAAATATGCAATTCATTTTCAAAACCTTGTAAATCATGGAATTAAGCTCTCAAACTTCATAATTCATGAATATATGTAGAAGATAGCTTCAAAACTCAACATGGATGACATAAATGGTGAAACTCAACAAAACTATGCATGTATATATGATGTGTATATGAATTGACTATAAATTCAACAATCTTAGCTCAATTCTTGTACTTAATCACATAATCCTCTTGAATTCACATATTTGATGGTGTAAACTTATGAATTAAGGTATAAACACATACTTGTAATCTTCAAGAACACTAATTCTAGCAAGAACTTGAGTTGTTCTACTCAATTCTCTAAGGCCCCGTTTGTTTTGGGTGAAAGAGAGGGTATTGGGATTGCTAATACCAATGTATTAGTATTAGTAATACCTTGGTATTACTAGTCCCAATACCCTCTCTATAGCCCAAAACAAACGGGGCCTTGGAGAGGGGATTGGTAAGGAGGAAGTAGAGATGGTATTAGAAAAATAGTGAGGGGATTAGAAATTTTTTTATTTTTTTTATTTTTTATATATGGGAAATTTTTTTTAAAATATAATTTTTAATTTTTTTTAATTTTTTATTTGTTTTATTATTTTATATAAAAATAATTTAACAATTCCTCACTACTAATCCCCTCACTATCAATCCCCTCACTACTAATCCCTTCACTATCAATCCCCTCACTAATAATCCTCTCACTATTAATCCCCTCACTATCAATCCCTTCTATTCTATCTCCCAAAACAAACGGGGCCTAACTTCCTTGTCAAATTCCAAGTCATCTAGCCTCTTCTCTCTCTGGAGCTCTCCCCTCAAATTTTTGAGTTCAATTAAGATTTAGGGAGCCCAAACTCCTAATTATACCATATATATGTGTGTGCGCGCGTGTGGGGGGGGGGGGGATTAGATTAGGAGATTAATTAAGGTTTAAGTTTAATTAATCACATCTAATTCTAATTGATTTAATCTAATTAATTTTGACTGGATCAAATTTTAATCAAACTTTTTAATAGGTTCTAAAAATTATGTCAATTATAATAAACTAACTAATTTCGGTTTCTGACGCCATTAAAGCCTTCAATTTTCGGATCATAACGGAAATCAAACAGATTTTTCTACGATCAACAGATATATAGTCAAAACCACATTAATATGACATAATTATCATTTAAATTTATACTTAATATACAAGCACATACATAATTAAAAAATTAAAAATATAATACGTGACAGAATTGTCACAATTGAGGTTAGATGGATATGGACCATAAAATCCAGGCTAAGAGGTGGGAAATGACTTAGCTAAAGGTGAACTATATGTATTCCTGAAATGATATATTGCAGGAAAGTACCCCAAAACAAGTATTAATAACGACAGTCCCTGGACAGTTCCATTTACTTGAAATGTGCAAGACTTAAATTATGTCATGCTGAGTTTTTTTTTAAAAATTACGTTTGATGAAGAGAGAAATGTATAAGGAGAATTACGTTTTAGTGAGAAGAAGTGAAACTAATTACAAAGCATGGACGTGCAACACTTTATTTAGGTTGGTTTAGGAATTGGTTATTTTAATTATTATTTTAAAATTTGACTATAAATTCAACTTTCCAAACCAAATTTTAAAAAGGATAGGTTTCCCACTGGAGGATCCAACTTAGTGCTTTTTGGCTTCATTTTGGGTCTGTCTCAATTTGAATCATTCAATTTTTTTTTGTCTTCTAAGTAGATCATCTATGGAAAATATTAAATTGATTCGAATACCAATAATCACATATTTAGATTATATTTGTTTTACAAAAATAGGTGATGTATTCTCGATATCATACTAGCCGTATATTTGATCGAAAATAAATGTAATTTAAACATATGATTATTAATATTCAATCAATCAAATTTTTTACATAAATAATTTATTTAGAAGATACTTAAATTTGAATAATTTGGATCACAAAGACGGACCCAAAATAGTCTGAAAAACACTAAACACAAAAATAATGCTTTTTGAGACACATAAATTTTTTTACCATACTTGCAGAATAAATATTAGATGTAACATTAGTATCATGTTATTTGATTTGCAGTGGGACCACAATAGGCATTCACTTAATCCATTCACCAACTTTTTATTGGTCAACAACAATGATGATATCACCATTACACTAAGAATAATACTTAGAGTTTATTCACCCAAAAAAAAGAATAATACTTAGAGTCATTAAAAGGATATTATCAAACGCAGCATGAAAATTTTTCATCTCTTAATTAGTGTGTAGTATTTTATTTTAAGTATAATTTAAAGGTGGAAAATTTTTTATGATCATTTTCATAATATTTTTTTCATGATTTGTAACATTACTCTTACCCTAAGGGTGTGTTTGATCCGGGAGAGGCTCTTTATCCGGCGTTTGTTTTTTTTTTAGTCTGCCAGATATGGAGTCCGGCCGGACTTCTTATCCTCCATATGGGGGACTATTGTATCCTGGGGGGGGTATGGGACAATTTTTGGCAGACTATCCACTCTTGGGATTAGGTAATGAAATGACCATTTTGACCCTCTACTATTTAATTATGTATTATATTTAGTAAAATTTAATAAAATTTAAATGTCTCAATTTAAAAATAAAATAATTTTGTTTAACTTTTTATTGATATTTTATTTATTTAATTTTTTAAAATAATTTTTATAGATATTTTATTTTAAAATTTTGTTTATAATTTATTTAATTTTATTATTTAAATTTTAATAGATGTTTTATTTAATTTCATTATTTAATTATTATTATTTTTACAAATAAATTTATTTAAAATTTTAATTAAAAAAATAACATATATTTTTATTGATATTTTATTTATTTTATTTAAAAAAATGAATTTATTTAATTGTGTAAAAAATAAAATAAAATAAAATTTTATTTAATCTAGCTAAAAAATTAAAATATTAAAGATATGTTTAATATTGCTATTACTTAGTAAACAATTAAAAATGGTAAAATAGTCCTTTGTTCATTTATCCAATCCAGTTCGTCCAACCAAACGTTGGATTCACTAAAAATATCTAATCCCATGAAAAAACAAACAGAGGATACATATCCAATCCAACCAAATAGTCCGGGGGATTCACAGTCATAGTTCTAAATATCGGCCGGTACGGTACGTACCGGCCGATTCGTACCGGAAAATCATAGGACCGATTCGGATACTCACCGGTATACCGGTGAGAATGAAATTCACGGCCGTAGCGTCCGAGTCCCGGTACGTAACGGCGTGAATCCGATATATGCACCGATACGGGCCGATACAGACTCTGTATCTGTTGTTGTGCCGCGGCTCTATTTTTCTTCTTGCTCTGTTTCTGTTTCTGTTTCTGGTTTTTTTTTTTTTTTTCTTTCGTCGATCTAAAGCTGAAGTTGGAGAGGGCCTTGATCTGAGCTAAAACACACCCAGCAGACACAGGCAGATGCATACACATGCACACACGGCACACAGACACACATTGAGATACACACAAGTTCTCTCTCTTAGCGGGGATGGTTGAGGAGGATCTGCTAAAAAATCCACACACACAGAATAGGTGCATTGGGAGTCTAAGGGCTGGTTTGGCTTATCCTAAATAAGTCAAAAAGTCAAAAAGTTACTCCAAAATCCAAACAGATATCACTATTCACCAAAAAAAAAAAAAAATTAAAAAATCAATTTTCTTAAAAAAAAAAGTACACACCGAATTGATGTGTGCAGCTGCTGTGTGCGGCAGTGGAGAAAAAAGAAATGATTGGGTGTGGTTTTTACACACACCGTTGTTCATCCTATGGGGGTCATAACGAGTCCCGTTTTGATAATCTGAACCGTTAATGTGTAGAAATCGTCGAGTACTATATGTCTGCAAAAAATCACATTGATCGCATATCGATAACTATATGATCAAATCAGTTATGTACAACAAATGGATGGTGTTATAATTAATGATTGAAAAATAAATAGATCTGATCAGATAGCTATCGATATCCGATTAACGTGATTTTTTATAGGTACATAGTGTTCGACGAGTTACACACACTGAACGGTTCAGATTATTAAAATGGGACCCGTGATGACCCCACGGGCCAAACAAAACCGTCCAGTGCTTTGTACAAAAATTAGCCAATAATTTTCAACTCCAATTCACTCCAGCCGGTTGTACGGCTGGGGCCCACCCCTCTCTAATCATCTCTTACACACTTTTTTTATACAATTTTTTAATACACATTTTTTCATAAAAAGTGAAAAAGTTAACTCAAACCTCCATATTTTTTTCTCAACTTTTTTAGTTCAAAAAGACAAAAAGTACACTTTTTTAGGACACCCCAAACCAGCCTTAAGTTGAGATGGGTAAAGAAGAGAGTTACTCGGGTACATGGAGGTGCATGGGTTTATGGTGGGTTTGTAGATTCAAATGTTTAGTTTTTTTTTTTTTTTTTTTTTTCTATTTATTTGTTTATAGTATGATATAAAAGAGAGACTTACTTGGATATTACTTGCAGTGAAGAAGCCAGGGACAAGGTTTTTTTTTTTTTTTTTCTTCTATTTATTTGTTTTGGAAGTGGTGTGGCTACACCTGTTTATACACCAGCACCTCTATTTATATTAATATATATATTTATTTTTTTCTCAGTATAAGAAAAAATAAATATTCAAATCAATTTTTTTATTAAAAGATTAACATATGTCAAAAATAAATACAAATAATTTAGTTGAAAATGAGTCAAAAATGTTCCCACATAACGAAATTTTGATTGAAATGTAACAAATTAAAGTTAAAAGAGTAAAAAAAATGCATAAAATTTGGTTTTAGAGGAATTGCTAATGATTTTTAAAATTTCACGGTTGCGGCATCCGATTCCCGATACGTACCGGCCGATACTACCGATACCGATACTCCGCGATCGATACCGTTACATTAGCCGATACCGCGATTTAGAACTATGTTCACAGTCCCAGAACTCAAGTCTAATGGATTCTAATCGCCCCTTATTCAGTTTGTCCAATCAAACACACCCTAAAATGTATATTCAGGCTTCTTCAATTAGGCACCAACTACCAAAGTCAGGTTTTGGGGCCCTTCATTAACTATGGCTCTTCCTATATTTATACAATGCTTTGCCATCTTCTATTTCTCAACTCTTTTATCTGTCATTGTTTTGCTCTCCATGGGGCTTCATCAGCTTATCACCGCACTTATCTTTGCTTTGGTTCTTGCTAGGGTTGAGCTCTCAGCATGCCATGTCTTGAAAGGCTCTGTCACTTGCCTTGACTGCAATCCCCACTACGATCTTTCTGGTTTGTCCCAACCTAACTCTTCTTAGAGAGAGCGTAGTACCTTCTCTCATTAATTTCTTTAGTTTTACGTACAAGAGCTTATGATGATATGATCAAACTATATGTGTTGCTAACATTGAGTATTTTATGGCGGCCTTGCTGCATTTTTTTTTTCTTTCAAGTTTAGAAAGTTGATAAGCGTTTCTCTCTTATTTTCTTGATGATTACTTTTTTTTTTTTTTTAAATTTATTTAAAATTTTCTTTTCTTATAAGTTGTTAGCATATGTTGCATCAAACATTAATTTTTTAAAATTTTCTTTTCTCATTTGACAACATGATTATTTTAATTAATTTTTCAAATTATTTTAGCCTAACTAAAATAATTGTGTTTGGCCATTTTTGGTAATTAGGTTAAAAGTCAGTTTTGTGGCTTTCAGATTTTTTTGGATCATATTACATTTTTACATTTTTACACATTTTTTTCCAAAACAAAGGAAAAAAAAGCCAAAAAACAAACTTACTTCCCAAGCACTTGGTTTTTTTTTTTTTGGTTATAAGAAAAAAATGAAATGATTATGGTTTTGATGTGATATTTTATGTTATTAATTATTTTAGTCTATTTTATCTTTATCAGCTATTCCCCCTCCAAAAAAAGCTCCCTCCCCCCCCCCCTCCAAAAAAAAAAACAAAAACAAAAACAACCAACCCAACTTCCCAAATACCCCTAAATATGTTTGGGACAACCTTTTACAAAACTGAAAGTTAATAATTAGAAGATAAAAATTGTAAACACTTATTTCTTATTTTTCAATAATTAGTTTTCTTTTTGAAATAAATTTATTTAACAATTTATACATATATGTGTTTGTTATAACTTTTGGGTATATATAGGGAGTCACGAGCTTTGTTACCATTTCTAGGTTATGACTCAAAAGTAAATAAGTTTAAAAAAAAAATTTAAAAAAACCACTATTCATTGGTAATTTTTTAAAAATGTTATATATTAATAAAATAGTTTATGATTTTAACTATTAATATTTAAATTATTTATCACTTTTTTATAATTATTATTATTTTTTTGATAATCACTGTTACGTTATTTATTAAAAAAATAAAATAAATTTTTAAAAGCTGAGAGGGATACTTTTAGATTCCTATAATAGATTATTAATTTTTTAATAAAATAAGGGGTGCTTTGGAATGTAGGATATTTGATGAAAAAAAAGCTCAAAACCTTAAAAAAAAATCAAAACATAAGGGGTATATCAAAAATAAGTTGTCCATATCAATATAAAAAGATCAATATGCCCTTACACTTTTGAGAACATGTTATTTTAGTTTTTTATTAAAAAATATACAAAAAAATATAGAGAATGATATAACAATTTATAATGATTTTTTAAATTTTTAACTAAAATACATAATTAACAAACGAGATTTAAGTTTTTTTTTCATACGACTAGAACAAGGGTAAAATGAATATTTCGGACAAAAAATGTTACTTCAACCTCTCACATTTTCCATACAATTAAAAAATCAATTTCTAAAAACATTAATAACTTTTTTTATAAAAAAATTAAAAAGTAAAAAAAGAAATTATTAAAAAAACTAATCCAAAAAACACCCACTAAATTGCAACAAACTCTCTTTAGTGACTTTTTTGAAGTATCTTCTTCTCTATCTTGTTTCAGACATCAAGGTTCTAGTGAAGTGCAGCCAAGTGAAGAAGTTGGCAATGGCAACCACAACTGAAAATGGAACCTTCGAAACTGAGCTTCCCTCCGACGCTCAACCACCGCCTTCCTTCAACTGCCTTGCCAGTGTCTTCGGCGGTCCGAGCCAGCTCTATGTCTCGAGAAAGAACATGGTTTCAAGGACTACAAAGCTCTCTCAATCAGACTCCTACACCATTTCCACTCCACTCAAGTTCCACACATCATGCCCTTTGGCCAACAAGGACACCGCCAAATGCGGCCCCCAAAACGCTGTTATTGGGTCGTCGAAGACTGTCGATCTGCCTCTGCCACCGGAGTGGGGACTAGCTCCGACCAGCTACTATTTTCCCTTCATGCCCATCATCGGCATACCTTAAGTTGTTCTATAGTACTCATGTTTTAAAGTTTATGTAATATGTAATTTTACGCGTGTCAGACATATTTTGTAGTTCTCAAATATGTAGGTCCACTCATGGTGTGTGTTTTGTTTGATTTGTTTATGGTGCAACTTATATTAGTGGTACCAGTTCAAGAAAACTTATATTAGTGGTATGTTTGACTAAGGGAGAAGATCAATTTATATATTTATATATATAAGAATCGTCTATCTGTTTGAGATTCTCTTTTTTTTAATTGATTTTATCTTTCTATTTTGAATCATTTATAGAAAATTTTATTTTCACACACTTAATTACTCCAGTGCATATATTCTCTTAGCACATGTTCAGGGAAAAGATATTCGTTGATGTCCGTACTCCTTTCGTCCAATCTTCGAATCTATTCGACCGACCTGAGAACACAACGGCGGTGAACTACCCGGCGGTGTGTTATCGGAAAATCCCTCCGACGGTCAAGTTAACACATACTCAGAGATAGAGAGAGAGAAAGAGAGAGGAGAGTTGAGTGTTTAGGTTTCTCTCATCAAATGATGTTCCATCCCCAGCATGGGGGCGCAGTCATGCTTATATACTTTCTGCGCTCAACTCTACACCCATTAGTCTCTTGACACGTGGAGCTGCTCTCCCATCTGTCAGCACAAATCCAGCGAACATCACCTAACCAAACCGTCAGACAACATTAGCGGGAACTCAGCAGCCGGACAGCATCCTTCTCGGCTTTCCACGACCGTGTTGTGTAACGAGTCCGAGTGCTCCACTTGCCGAGCTCCATAACAGCCAAGCTCGGTAGCATTCTGGTAGAGCCGAGTTCAAGACAGGTCGAACCGGTGAGTAGAAGGCCTTCCCCGCCGAGCTACACATGCGAACCATGGAACCCGGGTTGGCAAGCGATCATCTCGGCCAAGTAAGCTCGGTCCAAATAGGGGACCTAGACCTCAAGCCTGGGCCTCAACCGAGCAAGGCCAACTCCAGGGAAGCCCCAGTTAGCTCGGCCTAAACAGGGGGCCTGAGCCTCGACTGAGTAAAACCCACTTTGAACAGGCCCAAGTTAGCTCGGCCCAATCATGCTCGGCCCTATCTTGTCAGGCTTCTACCACAGCCCAAAGCCAGATTATAAATCTCCCTCTCAATTGCCCCTTAATTTCGTTCGTGCAAGCGTGACTGGGATTACATGATTCGACCGGGGTAGACTCTCCCTCGGTTCTTAGTTCGTAAGACGTCAACTGCACTAATCGATATGCTCAGTTTCTTGATTTGCTCGGTCGACGCCTCAACTCGCCTTTTTGTCTCTTCAATACTGACGCTGCCGTCAATAGGGACACGCGTCAATCGTTTATTGGCCTCGAGCAACCAACCCAGACGTCTCCTCACATTCAAAATTTTGGCGGTTCTTCTCTCCTATAAACACGTCACATCCCTCTTTAATTTTCTTCTTACTGTTTCACCTTTGTTCTAGACGAACCAAAGCTATCGTGACCTTCCTACTACCCAGCATCATTCTAGCTCTCGACTGCGTTTGTGCTCGAAGATTCGACTTTTGCCTCATTCTGGTAAGTTCTTCGAATCTCTTCATTGCCTTTTCATTTGGTATTTCTCATTTTAGGGCATAAAAACTATAGGTTTTAGGATATAGCTCCCCAAAATCCTCTTCTGCCCTTGCTCTCATTCCTGTTCTTCAACTTCAGTGATTAACACATGAAGATCTGGGGTGGACCGGGCTCCAGGTCTTTTTTTGATCCCAAAAAACACCGAAACCGAGCAAGTTACGAGTTTACAAAACTCGCGTAGAAACCGAGGTAACGGAGTACTGGACCGCTCGACTGGGCTAAAATCTGGTCCACTTGGGCGGCCGAGCTTCTAGTTTACCTCTGTAACCGAGATGGACTGGCACACCATATGACCGAGCTAAAGTCAAGCTCGTTTTGCACGACCGCGCTCCCATTTACACTTACACTCCTTTTACTGCAGAGTCCAAGGGGACCGCGCACCAACACTGAGGCTCTCAGAGACCGAGTAGCCATCAAACGAGAGTTTTTGCCAAATCAACACAGCTGTGCTAAAACCAGCCGGCTACACATGGGGTGCTACCGTTTCCTAGTTGACACGTCGGTCGCATTAGCCGCGTTCCAGGAAGAATACGGTGTCCCCGCTGACGTACATCTCGAGCTCGGCGTCGAGGACACAACCTCCTAGGGTAGACTAGACCAGTGCCCTTTTACCGTGCTTTCCATTATCGAAGGCGGCCTCTGCTTCCCGGTCAATCCCCTCATGTGCGAGTTCTTGAGGCGCACCAGGCTAGCACCAACGCAAGTCTCAACCAACACTTATAGAATATTAACGGAATAGCCGAGCTGAACAACTGGCTAAGAGTCAGCCTAGGTTTAGCCGAGATACTTCGCCAGTGCACCCTCGGGCATATAGGGGATAGACTAAACTATTACCTCAAGATCAGACCGGGCAAGGAGAAGATAGTAACCGGCACCCCAAACAAAGATATGCACGACGACGACTTTTTCTAGGTGTCTGGAAACTATGAAGCAGCCGACATGCCCGGCTGGTACATCAGCAAGAACTTTAGTTCGACATGTAAGCCGTGCACGCTGCTCGGTCAAATTATTTTCCTTCACTATTCTGTACAAATGCATTTTCTTCTTTTCCTCTTTGTAGCCATTGAAGCTTTGCAAGCCAACTACCGTAATCCTAACGAATTAGCCATCCGAACCGTACTGCGGTACCGTGACCGGGATTGCCACAAACTTCTTGGCTACGTACGACCTACAGATACTCCGCTCCTCGCTGAAGTAGAGTAACAGACTTCCTCCGAGCGCCGTCCCCACCTCCCGATCCAACACTACCGGACGTGTCCCTTATCCGGTTGACAAAAGCAGAGGAGATGGCCAAATGAAGCCGCATCAAAAATCTCATCACTGCCACATCCACCGAGCTGCCGAGCATCACTTTCCGCGCAGCTACTGCCGGTCAATCAAGTGGGGCCGTCGTTGCATTGGCGTCAACTGCTGCAGTGCAGACAAGCAAAGAAAGCCGTCGCGCCGGGAAAAGGCCTCGCGTCGCCGATCCCTCAGCCGAGCTCATTACGGAGCTGAATACGGAGCAACCAGTGGTCACAACTGAGCCAACACCTCCCTGGAAGCCTCAATTGAAGCACCAAGGAAAAGAGATTCCGGCCAGTGCTTCGGTCAAAGGAGACAAAGAACACCTTCTCACCTTCGACCTAACAAAAGCACTGTTCCTGCCGAGCGATGTGATCGGCAGTGACCACGTGCCTGACACCCAGCTCGTGAAGTCCTCGATCAAGTTTATGACTCGGGTAAGAATTTTGAAGGCTTTACTCAAAATTTTCCAAGTGTTTGCTCGGTTACCTTTCTCTAATCAACCTCTCTTCTCGCAGGCCATCCAGAAACAACATCTGGTGATGGAGCAGATCCATAGACTCCGGCAGAAAGCGACTGACGCTGCCAGCTAGGTTGAGCATCTGCAGACAGAGCTGGGATGGTCAAAGGCCTCTTTAGAGATTGCCAACACAGACAACTCCAAATTGCTCGGTCAACTTGGAGCCGCCGAGAACGAAAAGGATGCTCTCCGGGCCGAGCTGGAAGTGTTGAAACAATCAAGGAAGGATGAGGTGGATGCGGCCAACAACGAAGGTTTCAAGGAGGCCGAAGAAAGCTACACCAAGCAGGTCGAGGCCACCAAGGACATATTCTTCAAGTCCAGTCGGAAGGCTGCTTGCGAACAGCTTGGCCAAGGATCTGGAACCGACATGTTTGCCTCTCCCCCAGTTGCCTTTCTGCCGACGTACATGGTGCCATACGCCAACGATGTCTTCAATGCATTGCAGGCTAAGGCCGATGAGGAAGACGAGGACGAAGCCGAGGAAAATGCCGAGGGGAAAAACTGCGCAAAGCAGGCCGGCCCGGTGGAGACCAACGTCCAAGAAACCATAACCACGGTCAACCTGGAGGCAACTGCAACCGGGGATGACTTTGCTGACCTCTTCCCCTTAGTTTAGTTTTCTTTTTTTTCTTTTTTAAGAATGTAACCGGGCTGCCTGCCACACCTTATGTAATTCAGTTTCACATCAATGAAAAATTTTGATTTCGCTAACTGTTGCACTGCTTGTTGGACTGTGTTTCACCAACTCGGCAGGAACTTTTAAACAAAACGTCAACTACTTTAGCCGGGGTAAATCACCTCGGCTAAATCTTTTGAGTTGGACAAATCACCAACCAATTTAGCAGGGACAAAGCATCTTGGCTAAAGCCTGAGTAAATCATCAACTCATTCAACCGAAGTAAAACATCTCGGTTGAAACCATAGAGTTGAGTAAATCATCAACTCATTCAACCGGGGTAAAACATCTCGGTTAAAACCAAAGAATAGAGTAAATCATAAACTCATCCAACCGGAGTAAAACATCTCGGTTGAAACCAAAGAGTTGAGTAAATCATCAACTCATCCAACCGGAATAAAACATCTCAGTTGAAACCAAAGAGTTGAGTAAATCATCAACTCATTCGACCGGAGTAGAACATCTCAGTTGAAACCAAAGAGTTGAGTAAATCATCAACTCATTCGACATGAGTAAAACATCTCAGTTGAAACCAAAGAGTTGAGTAAATCATCAACTCATTCAACTGGAGTAAAACATCTCAGTTGAAACCAAAGAGTTGAGTAAATCATCAACTCATTCAACCGGAGTAAAACATCTCGGTTGAAACCACAGAGTTGAGTAAATCATCAACTCATTCAACCAGAGTAAAACATCTCGGTTGAAACCAAAGAATAGAGTAAATCATCAACTCATTCAACCGGAGTAAAACTTCAGTGAAGATAAGTCATTTCTATTATATTGACAAAAAGAGTATTACATTCAAAAGTACAGGGAGAGCAAGTCCTTCCACACAAAAAATTACATAAGAGCGTCAAATACTAAAAATAGTACAGTTTGAGGTTGGCCGCATTCCATGGCCGGGGTATGCCTCTTCCTTCCAAATCTTCCAAGTGGTATGCCCCCTTACCCGCCAGACCGGTTATCCTGTAAGGTCCTTCCCAGTTTGCCCCTAGCTTGCCGTCGCTCGGCACCAGTGTGTTGCTCATCACCTTTTTTAAAACCCAATCCCAGACTTTGAATGGTCTGGGGTACACCATTTTGTTGTATTTTCTAGACAGCTCTTGTTGGTATGCGGCCACGTAGATCAAAGCTTTTTCGCGGCGCTCATCAGCCAGGTCCAATTCCAAGGCGACTGCTTCAGAGTTCAACTCAGGCTCAAAATTTTCACTGCGGATGGTGGGCATGTCGATTTCCAATGGGATGACTGCCTCCATGCCATATGTCAGGGCAAAAGGAGTTTTCCCGGTAGATCGCCTCGGGGTCGTCTGATATGCCCAAAGGACACTTGGGAGTTCTTTGGCCCATTTCCCTTTGGCTTTCTCTAGTCTTTTCTTCAACCCATCAAGAATGGTCTTGTTTGATGCCTCGGCTTGGCCGTTGGACTACGGGTAAGCCGGGGTGGAGTTGTAGAATTCAATCTTCAATTCCTCACAAAATCCTCTGAATAAGCGGCCGTCAAATTGGGTGCCATTATCGGAAATCAGAATCTTGGGGACGCCAAACCATGTTACCACATTCTGCCAGACAAACCGTTTGACGTCTTTCTCCTTGATAGTCGCTAAGGGCTCAGCTTCAACCCATTTGGTGAAGTAGTCCGTAGCTGCAATGAAGAACTTCTGGTTACCCGGCGCCGTTGGGAGTGGTCCCACTATGTCTAGCCCCCACATCGCAAAAGGCCAAGGGCTTGTGAGGGAAAGAAGTTCTCTGGCTGGTTGGTGAATTTGGTGGGCGAACTTCTGGCACTTTTCACATTTTCTAACATACTTTTGAGCGTCCACTTGCATGCATTGCCACCAATATCCTTGCGAGATAGCTCGATAGGCCAAAGATCTTCCCCCGATGTGACTTCCGCATATGCCTTCATGAATTTCATACAGGAAAGCTTCCACGTTATTTGGGTGTACACACTTCAGGTAAGGACCGGTGTATGACTTCTTATATAAAGTGCCAGATGGAGAGAGCCAAAACCACTCTGACTTCACCTGAACTTTATGTGCTTCCTTTTTATCGACCGGAAGGGTCCGTTCTTTCAAGAAAATGATAATAGGGTCCATCCAAGAAGGGCCAAGCTCGGTGTAGAATACTTCTGTTTGCTCAGGTTCCTCGATACTAGGCCTTGGAAGAAACTCAATCAGGAGAGGGCTGGGAGATGTTCTGTCGACCATGGAAGCGAGACCGGCTATTTATCCGCTCGGCCATTATCTTCCCTACCAATTTGTTGGACCCTTATTGCCTGGAATCGCTTGATGTGTTCTCTTACGAGAGCTTGATACTTGGCCATTCTATCGTCTTTGGCTTTGTAGACCCTGGACACTTGGTTGACAACAAGTTGGGAGTCACTGTAAACCATCAGCTCGGATGCATGCAACTAAAGCGCGCTCTTAAGCCCGGCCAATAGCGCCTCGTACTCAGCCTCGTTGTTTGACGCAGGGAATCCGAGGGTGATAGAGTGCTCTATGGTCAGACCATCTAGCGAGATCAAAACTATGCCCAGCCCGGTGCTGTGACGATTTAAGGCTCCATCTACAAAAAGTTTCCACATTTCACCGACGAACAGTTTCCAACACTCTTAGGGGTCCTTGGAGGCTTGAAGGTTGATGAGATCACGGGCATTCGGCTGCTGTTCGGTTCCATTTCAGCCCCCCTCGGCGATGCAGTACTGGACCCAACAGGTGGGTCTGTTATGCTCGTGTCCATTGCCGCATTGCTGGGCTACTCTGCTATTCCAACAAGAGGTGCTATGGTCAAGCGCGCAAGTTCCACGTCGCCACCATCACCCTGTTGTGCAATTTCTGTTGAGCCGTCATTCACTTCCTCGGCTACCGCACTGAGATCTACTGGGCATACTTGGTGAATTCCAGGCAAGAATTCAACAACAAAATTGACCAATGCTTGTGCTTTTATGGCCCTTCGGGGTTGAAATTTGATGTCGAACTAACCCAATTCGACCGCCCACTTCAGAATTTGGCCGGAGAAATCCGCCCGCTCGAACAAGTCTTTGAGAGGGAATTCGGTCAAAATAATGATTGTGTGAGCGTGAAAGTAGTGCGCCAATTTCCTGGAGGCCATCATCAACACCAAAGCAAGTTTTTCCAGCGGAAAATACCTTGACTCGGCCAGTAGCAAGGTTTTGCTCACATAAAAGATAGGCAAATGCTGGATACGTTCTGACCGGACAAGTACCGCGCTAACTGCATGCTGTGAAACTGCCAGATAGAGGTAGAGTTCTTCGCTGGGCTTGGGTGTCACCAATAATGGAGCTGAAGACAAATAGGCCTTGAGTTCAGCCAAAGCCCTATCACATTCCTCGTCCCATGAAAACTTGGATTTCAAAGCTTGAAAGAAAGGGCGGTAGCGATCTGATGACCGACTTATGAATCGGTTAAACACGACGGCCATTCCGGCCAGATGCTGCACGTCTTTCGCTAAGTTGGGCTACTTCAATTCTTGTATGGCTTTGATTTGTGTGGGGTCCACCTCGATGCCTCGGTTTGTGACTAGGAAACCCAGGAATTTCCCGGATCCCACGCCGAAGGCACACTTTGACGCATTCAGGCGTAGCTTGTGCTGTTTGAGAATGGCGAACATCCCGGCTAGGTCGCATAAGAGGTCTTCCTGATGCCTGCTTTTGACCACCATGTCATCGATATAAGCCTCCATCATCCAGCCTAGCAGAGGGGCGAACATTTTGGTCACCATCCTTTGAAAAGTTGCCCAGCGTTCCTCAAACCAAAAGGTATGACTCGATAGCAGAAGAGTCCCCTTGGAGCGGTGAAAGAGGTAATCTCGCGGTCGGGGCCGTGCATGGCAATCTGATGATAACCGCGGTAAGTATCCAAGAAACTAAGCCTGTTATGCCCGGCCGTTAGATCCACCAGCTGGTCTATTTTGGGCAGAGGAAAGCTGTCTTTAAGGCAAGCTCGGTTGACGGTCTTGTAGTCAACGCAAACTCACCACTTCCCATTCTTCTTGGGTACTACGACCGTGTTTGAAATCCATCGAGGGTAGTGCACTTCCTGGATAGCCCGTGCTTCAAGCAAGTTCTTTACTTCCTCCGCGACTACCTTGGCATGATAAAGAGTCGATCTTCTTGTTCTTTGAATGACGGGGCATGCATCCAGGAAGACATTGAGTTGGTGGCAAATAAAACTTGGGTCAACGACGGGCATGTCGTACGGCGTCCAGGCAAAGACTTCGATATTCAACATCAAGAAATCAAACATATTGGTCCTTTCTTGGGCAGTAAGGCTTGAGCCTAGCAAAAAGAATTTGTTTGGACTTTCGGTGCCGATCCGCACTTCCACCAATTCCTCAACAGCCTTGTCCTCGGCCTTGGTGCCCACATCTTCAAGGATTCCCTGGTCTTTCGGTCCTTCTATCAATTGGACGAAACCTTTGGCAGCCTGGGTCCCGTTTACTGCCACGAAGCATTATTTCGACATGACTTGATCGCCCCAAATTTCCTCAATTTCCCCCATAGCCGAGGGGAATCTCATAACCTGGTGGTAGATTGACGCTACAGCTCGCATAGCGTGAAGCCATCCCCTACCGAGGATCAGATTGTATATAGACGACACCTTTAACACCCAGAACTCCACCTACTTGACCACGGATCCGGCTTTGACTGGTAAAATAATCTTTTCCATAGGCCACTTCGGTTGCAAGTTGAAACCAACCAGTGGCAAAGTTGCTGGAGCCAAGTCCATATCCCAGAGTTTGAGTTGCTTAAACGCATCGTAGTACATAATCTCAACCGAGCTTCCCTGGTCAATCAGGATACGCTTGGCATCGAACTCTCTGACGCGGAGGGTGACCACTAGGGCATCGTTGTGCGGCGTTTGAATGCGCTCTAGGTCCCTTGTTGAGAAACTAATCATGTCTTTCTCCTCGGTTTTGCCCTTTTTGACTGCGGGCTGAATTGACAAAACTTCCCTCATATGTTCCACCTTTTTGATCATTCCTCAGAGCTCGCACACATGCGCCAGTTCCATTATGCCGTGGATCACATTGACCACTCCTTGAGGGGGCGCATCCGAGTCATCCAAACCATTCAGATCGCCGGGACAGGATGCGCGGCTTTGACGCCCCCATCAATGTAAAGGTCTAAGTGACCGGCGGCGACTAACTCCTTCAAATGTTACTTCAAAGGTAAACAGTCCTCTGTCCGGTGTCCTCGCTCCCTATAATAAGTGCAGTGGTACCGCAGATTGAAGCTTTTTTTGCGCATCGCACAACTTAGCAGGAAACCGGACGTAATCCTCGTCACGGATCTCACTAAGTATGCGATAGATTAGAATTTTAAATACTATGGTGATGCTCGTCCGGGCGTTCAACCTTTTGTTGGCATCAGCTGCGTCATCGCGGGGATATTCTGCTCGATCATTGCGACGACCTCTACCCCGGTTTCGATGATTTGTTCAACAAGTCAGATTCCTCGGCACGATCATTTGGACGGTTAGTCTCCTGTCCGACCGCGTGTACCTTGCCAGCCACCCTTTTGTCTGGTACCACCGGATTTGTCTTCACGGTGGATGCCGCCGCATCATCCTCTACTCGGAGGTGCTTATTGATGCACTGCATTAGTTGCCCCATGGACGTCGGCTGGTTCATGGTAAGCGAGTCCCTCAGCCTATGTCCGACCGGGAGACCGCGCTTATACTGAGTGATTGCCAAGTTGATCGGGCAATCTAGGATCTCGTTGAAGGTTTCCCAGTACGTGGAGTTGTATGCCTTGAGGGTGTCGCTCGACTCCATCTTGACACTTAGAAGGTGGTCCACTTCCTTTGGCGTTTTGGTGTTAGTTTTGAAACGAGTCACAAATGCTTTCGCCAACTATTGCCACCTCTCAATGCTCTTTTCTGGGAGTCTCTCAAACCATTTCAAGCCCAGTTCGCCCAAGCTGGATGGGAAAATCAGGCACATAAGAGCATCATTACACCTGCGTCTGGCTATGACCTGCCGGAAGTGGCTTACATGCATGTATGGATCGCTTTTTCCGTCATAAAGTGTAAACTTCGGCTAATGAAAGCCTGCTGGAAGCGGCGTGGTCTCTATTTCAAGGGAGAAGGGGGAGGCGTTCAGCCTTGCCAAGTCGGTGTCCAAAGGAATTGGTACAGCCAAACGGGGCAGCGGCATCATAACCTCCTCACTATGGCGACCTCCGTAAGATAACCGCTGGAACGCCAGCACCCTTCTGGCCTCCCGTCGGCGAGCTCGCTCCTTCAGGACATCCCTCAAGTCCTCTGAACGGACGGAGTAAGAATATCCCGAAGTGGTCGCCGGACGTGAGGGATGGTAGGTACTATCTTGCGCACTAGACTTCTCTGCAAGCGTATCTAGGTCTCCACCCCTATAGCTTCTGGTGATAGAAAGGGAGGGAGTGTGTCGCTGGCTCTGACTGCCTGAACGACGAGGTTGGGTGTGCTCATTATCGTCTCCCACTCCAGCAACACCCTTTCCTTTGACCTGGCGTTTGAGAGCTTCCATTTCTGCCGCCATTCTCTGGATGACGGTGTCTTGGTCCCTCAACTTGTGCTCCAGACGTCGAGCATGCGATTCTCTTCGCCGTCGGTGTCCCTCTGGGCTCCGTGAGCAACCAAAACTTCTGGAGCGCTTATCTCGTGCATCTCTCGGAAGTCCTCCTAGGGAAGTTTCCAGGTCTGCCATGTTCTGAACGGCGGGGAGTCCGTCTCTCCGTCTGGCTAATTCCGGGGTAACACTGTCAATGGCAGACAACGGTATTTCGTTGTTGTTCGCCATTGAAAGCGATCGGATGAGCTTGGAGGACAAGGTTTTGTCTGTTGACTTTTCCCACAGACGGCACCAATTGTACGGGAAAAAGATATTCGTTGCTGTCTGTACTCCTTTCGTCCAAGCTCCGAATCTATCCGACCGACCTGAGAACACAACGGCGGTGAGCTACCCGGCGGTGTGTTACCGAAAAACCCCTCAAACGGTCAAGTTAGCACACACTCAGAGATAGAGAGAGAGAGAGAGAGGAGAGTTGAGTGTTTAGGTTTCTCTCACCAAATGATGTTCCATCCCCAGCATGGGGGGCGCAGTCATGCTTATATAGTTTTCTGCGCTCAACTCTGCACCCATTAGTCTCTTGACACGTGGAGCTGCTCTTCCATCTGTTAGCACAAATCCAGCGAACACCACCTAACCAAACCGCCAGACAACATTAGCGGGAACTCGGCAGCCTGGTGGCATCCTCCTCAGCCTTCCACGACCGTGCTATATAACGAGTCCGAGTGTTCCACTCGCCGAGCTCCATAACAGCCGAGCTCGGTAGCATTCCGGCAGAGCCGAGTTCAAGACAGGTTGAATCGGTGAGTAGAAGGCCTTCCCCGCCAAGCTACAAGTGCGAACCATGGAACTCGAGTTGGCAGGCGATCATCTCGGCCAAGTAAGCTCGGTCCAAACAGGGGACCTAGACCTCAAGCCTGGGCCTCGACCGAGCAAGACCAACTCCAAGGAAGCCCCAATTAGCTCGGCCTAAACAGGGGGCCTGAGCCTCGATTGAGTAAAACCCACTTTGAATAGGCCCAAGTTAGCTCAGCCCTATCCTGTCAGGCTTCTACTACGGTCCAAAGCCAGATTATAAATCTCCCTCTCAGTACACATAATTATTAATTTGATTATTAATTAATTTTCTCAATCTACATATTAAAAGTTGTAATTATACTCTTCACTCATAATCATTGTACACACACTATTCAACTCTCATTTCTATATACTTGTTGAGTGACCTTACTTCTAGATTTGTAGGCCTATTGTAGACTCACATAAGGACCATTCAAGACCACAGTGTGAAATGAAGTGAAGTAAAAACAAAGTCCTTCATTGAAGACCCTATTGAACCTCCATTAAAAATACCATTGAAAACTCTCCAAAATATTGTTGAAGATGAGGCATTTTTCCATTTTGTTATTGCATTTATCATTTCTAAATCTCTGTGCACTCTATTACCATAAAACCCTATATAACTGGTTTTTTGCGCTCCTCCGGTACGATAGCCCTGCAGTTCAGACTCCCGTGGTTCTGAATCTAGTTTCACAAGTGCAATGTGAAACAGAAAAATAAATTAGAGTCTAAATCCAGCAAATCTTAGAAAATCCATTAATTATTAGAAATGCCAAAAATGGATTGCATTGCCAGATTTCAGAGTCACCACTTAAATATTTTTGAAAAATTTAGAAAACCCATGACTCGTGCCAAATGCCACTTGTCCATCATAATTAAAGTGTCTCAGCTCGGGAACTTAGGTATGAGAGGAGAAGGTCATTAATTGAGCACCCTACTCACCCGATCAAAGATTGGCCTCTACTAATCATGATATGATTTTTATCAACAATATATGCTCTTGTTCTGATTATTTAATATGCTCACTTATTATGTGAGGCACACAAGTATAGACTGTTTCGCTTGCTTTGGAAATGACTTAATTTTATGTGATTTTTGAAAGGGTTTTTGAGTGCACACAACCCAAAAAGAAAGATGTACATACATTTTGATCAAAATCATCCCCAATGTAAGTAAAATAACCTTCATTCATGGGCAGTCAAACAGTTTATTTTAAATAAGCACGTAGCCTCATAGTAGTATGCTAGACAAGTATTGCTAGAGATTCCAAAAATTCTACCCAAAATTTTACCAAATGTTTCACATAGGTGTGAGACCCACACAATGTGAGTCCCATGTGGGTTCCACACCCATGTGAAAGATTTGGTAGAACTTTTGGTAGAATTTTTAGGATCTCTAGCATTTTTGATGATTGACATAACAACACAAACACACATGCAATATACTAAAGCCGAAAATGTTCACTTAGTACTCCGAGGTAAGCCAAAGGAAAAGTAATCGATTAGAAAAATGCATGAACCTAATAATGAAAAATGGCTAATGCAACATATGCAAGAATGCAACTAGTAGGTTCAGCTATTTAGCACGTTATATGGATTAACTCAAAGCATGTGACAATGTACGTATCCAAGCAAGTATGAAACGACAATGACATTTAAGAATGATGAACCGAACCATAATGCATGCAAAAATGGATACAAATCATGGCAATGATATGAAACAAAAAAAAAATGATGCTATATACAACTACGGTAAGCATGTAAACAGAAGGGAGAAAGAAATGGGGGCTAGAAGATATACAAATATTACAAGTTTGCCCTTGTACAAGAGGGTCCGAATAAATGTCCTAATTAACTAATTATTAAAAACACAAATGAATAAACTAATTAATTAACTAATTATTACAAGTCTGAATGAAAGCAATTAATTAATTACAAATTATTAAATATTAAAACTACAAATCTAATGAACTTGAACGGGAGGCGAAGAACCACATGTGCACAACTGAGAACACCCCCTGGAATCTTCTATGTTTGCTGCCAAAATCAGCTCTGTTTACAGTCAGAAAATTGTTCTGTTTTGACTTCAGGATCTACTCTGTTTTGTTATAAAAATGCCACTGCTGTATAAAGTGGGTGGCCGACTAGCCTGATAAGATGGTCGGCCGTTCAGAGTAGGGGCTGGCCAGCTACTGCTTCTAAGGAATACCTTATTGCAATATAGCTGAAATAGAATAAGACAAAGTGTTTCCAGGAGATGTTTATCCTCTTTGCCCTTCCCTATCATGAAGATGATCAAGGGAAGAGTAGATTCGATTCTCAAATCATCAATCATCGCAAATTTGTTACATGATGATCTTTAGAAATGATAGGACAAAAATTTAATAAATGCAATAAAAGACCAAACATTGCATCCTCCCTATCATGGAGTTACCTCAAGAGAAGGGGTAGAGTTGCCTCATGAATCATCAAACATCACAACAATAGTATACGATGATTCTAGAAACAATAGGTTCAATATAACATTCGACTAAACCTAACCAAAATTTATTATCTTTTTATCTCTTTTATTATGATTTTATTAGCCTTTTTACTTTACCTTTCCATTTTCTTTATCTTTTCTTCCCTTTTGTCCAAAGTTGATGATTACGTCCACTAAGTCCAAAGCAATTTTATTAGCAAGCATGACTTAACCCAAGAAATAAGCTTTTCGAGCCCTTTTCTACAGGAAAAACTACAAAGGAAGAATCAAACCCATTTACGAGCGATAATGAATTCGGAGTCAAACCCGAAACGAGAGATAATGACTAGTCAAACCTAAAAAGAGCTATAATGACTAGTCAAACTCGAAAAGAGCGATAATGACGTCAAATCCAAACCCAATAATAAGCTATAAAGACTCTTTCCTTGATGATTTCCAAGGGTCTAAATAGAAAATTAGTCCCTTAGAAGTGATGCATCGGTGATAAAGGGAAGTATCAAATAAGCGATTGCGCTTAGCATAAGAGAGATGTAATGTCCTGGTAATGAACCTTCGAAGAGATTAAACCATTTAGCATGAGGGGTCTCTTTCTTATGCCTTGAGTGACAACCTTTTGTTTGATACAACTCTTAATCAAAAGAAATAAAGAAAGAAGGGAGATTGTAGAGTAAAAATCAAAAATTGGATGATTATAATGACATGAATATATATATGAAGCTATAAAAGAGAAAGAATAGACTATCAACTCAAATGGATTGGAAACTATGGCCTATACACCAAATCCATGAGTGTCACGACCCAAATCCGTCCCTACAAATTTAGCGTCGTAATCGGCCAATAATGTAATAACCCAACCCTAGTACATGTTTTCTGGCATACTCTCGGTCCCTTATTCTGTGCATCTAAATACTTATTGTGAAATTTTATGTGAAAGTAAATTTAATGATGTGAATCATATGCTTATAGATGTGTATCTGTTTAATATGAGAAATATCTATTACAATTCTAGCGTTTGAATCAGGAATTAAAGGCCTTAGAAGCTTAATTATCTGAAATTGATTTTATATTTGAGATCAGCATGATTTTTAAGTCATAATATGATTTTCTGTAAAATTTCAATTTGGAATAATTGAACTGATTAATTTTCGTCTTTATTCATCTTTTATATATAAGTCCATGTTTTTTAACCCTTTGACTTAGTGAGCCTTTACTAAAATATCTCCTGAGAGAGAATTTAGAGAGGAGAAAGGTTTGAAAGGAAGTAGAGGAATTCATCAAGAAGAAAGATTGGGGAATTGAGAGTGATTATAGGGTTTAAAGCTTAAGGTATGTGAATTTTACTTGAATTAAGTCTTTATTTGGCTATAGGGAAGATTTTCCTTGATGTAGGGTGTGTAGTGATTAAATTGATTTGGAATTAAATTGAGTTATATAAAGAAGGATTTCATTCTATCCTTTATTTATACATATTTGCACTCATTATGGATATGGATGATATAATATATATTTGGGAACAATATTGTAGGGATTCAAAGTGTTTATATTATGTTCATGTAATGCAAGGAATTAAACATTTAATTCACATTCAAATTGATATGTGTTTGAAATGTCTTTGTACATGATTTTTGAACCATGTTCCATCCTTTAAAAGACCTATTTTGAGCCTTGGAAAAGCTTACCAAAAATGGGGTTTTTGTTTGGAATTTCGGACTGCATTGGACAGAATCGCCGCATGTGCGGGGATCATTGCCGCACGTGCGGGAAGCCTTGCTGCACGTGCGGCCCATGCTATAAATTTTTGTCTGCTTCGTTTTACGTGCTTAACCCTCCGGTATTTTTGAAATCTGTGTTTGATGTCCTTAAGATGCCTGTAAATTCGTTCGAAGTGAAATGAAGCAGGAAATAAACCAAGAAAGAAAAGAACTAATGTATAAGTTGTGCATGTGTGTAGGTCATAACTCAGGAGGGACAAGCACTCCGCTACAACATTGTGAGTAGTAGTATAGTAGACGTATATTTTGCTTACCGTTAATAATTAATGTTATTAATGTTCTGTGCTTCGTAAGTGATTACGTTAACGTTTATATAAAATTGTCGGGAACGACATATACTATGGATGTGGCACTCTGACTGAATTAACGAATACAATGAAACGGTGACATGAACGATTAAGCAAGTGTGTATACCTCTGTATGATTCTGACTAATAGTTAATATTAATATTCTATTCTTCGTAAGTAAATTACGTCATTCTTAACGAATAAAAAGGAACTTATGTTCATTCTTGAATAACGATTTTAGTATAAATATGAGGGCATACCGTTTTGCTAGTAATGGGCTTGAGGCCGTTCAGTTATAAGTCATCGAGTATGGATATCTCCGAAGAATTAGAATAATTGGAAAAGCTATGTGTAACCGTATGACTCTGAACTAATTCTGTTGTGTTACATATGGACCCAAGGTCATTCGGAACCTACGATATGAATGCAAACGTTTAACATTATGATGTGCTCTCTGTAATAGTTACTATCCTTATTCTGTTATACGCGAGACAACTGTGTTAATCTATAACTAAACCAGGAGAATCTTATGTGCACTATGGTATAATGGTATTCTTAGGAGACGGAGATTATTCTGTTTCTGTTTATCCGTTCTGTTTATGCTATGCTATGATATGATATGGATTATTCGGTCCTTAAGACCTGCTGATTTCTGGTATGGAACAAAGTGCTGTACGGAACTAAGTGCTGCAGTGTGAGTCACCTCTAGAATCCGTGCGAGACACCTCTTGAGTCCATACATATATGAACTGGGCTTAAAGCTGATTTGTTATTTCTGGGCCGATGGTCGTTCTGTTATATCTGGGCCCAAGGCCGTTCTGAAAGTAACACAGCATCAGATTAACTATATGTATTTTGCATTATATACGCATTGATATGCATTGTAATTCAAATTGATCATTGAATTATTTAAGTACTATTATTCACTGAGATTGTCTCACTCTGTATTTTGTCTGATTCTGTAGGTACCAATCGGGAGGTCAGTCCTAACCCTCGGTGTTCGTCTCCCTTTGTTAGCCTCTGTGTGTCCAGGCATTGGATGAAGCCTGCCCGTTTTGTGGAGTTTCGCTAAGTTTTGGCTTGTACTTCAATTTTTCAGAATATGTTTAAGTTTCCAATGTTTTGTGATACGCCCAAACAGGGGCGGGGTTTGTATAGGTGTATGTAAATATTATTATCTAATGCACTGCTTGTGATCCTGGCGTAATAGTGGTCGCTCGATGGATGTAGTTTCTTTTATTTCATGTTATTTTATAAAATTTATTGCTTCCGTTCAGGCCTCATATGTTATGTATAACAGGTTAAGTGTCCGTTTCTGAAGTGGCCATGCCCAAACTTTTAGGGGCAGGTTTGGGGTGTGACAAATAATCCTTGGATTATCGAAGGTCTTTGAAGTGATTAGCAAATTATAAGGGGTTAGCGGAAGCAAATAGAGAACATACATAGTCCATTGAGCTGCGTAGACATATATCAGATAGGAATTTCAAAACTTGATATATACATATACGTGACGTCATAAATACAGTAGTCTTACGTCACTTTCTTCACAGATATAGCCAAAAGGGAACGTAGCCCAGCATACAGATAAATAGAAAACTTGTTCAAATTCCAAATAGAAAACAAAGTCTTAAGCTTGCTTCACAAAACTCGACCACTTGACTCATTTCATAACCTCCTCGGGAGGCACAATGGTTGGCCGACAAAACAGAATTCTAGGCGGTCATCATTGAGCCTGGCCACGCGCCTACATACATAAATAATATAGTGAGTGGGAGCTCAGTGAATAATAACAAAGTAAAGGGTTTAATGAACATTATCATACAATTACAGAAATCAAAATTTAGTAGTTAACAGAAACGACTTTTATAATCATGTTTGGAAATCAGAGTTCATAGCAGAAACAAGTTTATAATCATATGCATAATCAGAATTTGCAATTAATTTTACGTGGTACATTCATTAGCACTAGCAAAATAGTTGACCCATAAAGGGATGACCATGAAGGCATACAATTGATTTACGAGCATGGAGACGGTACAGTTGGCCCATAAATGGGACGTATACAGAAGGATCCATAATAGTTGGCTCATAAGTCGAATAGTTGACCCATAATTGGGACATAACAAAACAGATAACAGATGTCATCTAAAGCTAATGATGCCACGAGTACATTTCAGAAACATTGGACAACTATTCATTCATACAGAAAATAATATTTCAGAAAACATATCATCTTATATCATTTAGAAAATACTTATAAATTAAACATAGCTTTACAAAGTTATTACTCAGAGATGTCTCCAACTGCAGAACAGATTAAGCAGACAGATCAGATGGTTTATGGCGCGTGACCTACAGACAAACACATAACATATACACATTGAAACACACGCTTGAAATTCATTTAATTCATTGCACTTTGTTCTTAGTGTGTTTCTAAGTCATATCCTCAGTATTATGTCTTAATTATGGCCTAGGAATGCCTAGGATGTAATAAGGATGCCAAAATGCATTTGAAAACACTTAGTTAGATTTGCTGAAAATAGTGGCTTCGCTCGAGCATAACTTCCTTTGCTTGAGCGGAGGTGCAAAAATAAGGGTGGTCGCTCGAGCGTAGGTTCTGTCGCTCAAGCAGTCTGTAAACTCTGCAAAAGTACTGGTTGGTTGATTTTTTCGCTCGACGCACACTCGACGGTCACTCGAGCGTGAGACTGAGGTCTTCGCTCGAGCGCAACTCTGGTCTGCAAAATGTATAAACTTTTGGGAGCATGTATTTCATGCTCAAGCCAACTTTTGGTCGCTCGAGCGGAAGTGCAAAACAAAGAGTGCTCGCTCGAGCGCAGGATCTGCCGCTCAAGCAAAGAGACAGAATCTGGAATTTTCAAATAGCTCTTCCAAGCATCAAACTCAAACTCAAAGCTGGAAATCAGGTTCTTTTGGACTAAAAACTTAAGGAAACTTGTGTAAACTTGGAAAACATTGGGAATTCAAAATCATTTCATGAAATCAAAGCCCAAAAGCATGCCAATTGAGCAGAATCAAACTTAAAGTTTAAAGAGCATAACATGTATGCATTAATAAGAATTCAAACCTTCCAAAACATGATCAATTAAGGTCAATTGATAGGAAATGTGATGAATTCTTAAAACCAAGCTAGAATTATTACATGCATGAGAGAATTTTCTTGAAAACAACTTCAAAACTCCGTGAAATGCACATGCATGCATGGTATGATTTAAATTCTTTCCTTTCTAGTTCAATTCTCATGTCAATTCACCTATCTCACTTGATTCCATGCATTAACCAACTAAATTTCAAACTTAGAGGCTTGATTTCATACCTTAGATGCCTAGTTGAGCTCTAGTTGGCTAATTGTTAAGTCTCCAAGTCAAATCTTCTAAGTCTCTACAACATTCAAGTGTTTTGAACTTAATTTCCTAAGTCTCTCTCTCTCTCTCTCTCTCTCTCTCTCTCTCTCTCTTACATTTTCGGGCTCAAAAGGATAAAGATGAGATGAGTCTAAAGTAGTATATAGGCCTTATATAGGCTTAATTAAGGTACTTGATTAGTGACTAATTAATTGACATTATTTATTCTAATTATTTTGGTTCCGATTCGAATTTCAATTAAACCTACCATAAAATTCTAAAAATTTTAACTAACACAGAAACCAAGTCAACTTCGTGTTCGAATGCCAATAAGGCCTTCAATTCGCAGAACAAAACAGAAACACAAATAAATCTTTCTATGATAAACAGATAGACACACAAATAATGCAACACACATACAATTAATTCAGAATTTCATCTTGATTACTCATTAAGCATCCTTAATCATGGTTTAACAATTTGGATTGGCCGTTCTTCATACGTGTAATCATCTTTCAAAAGTATGTATGTCGGCTCAATAACATGTAATGGGTCCCTCAAATAGTCTTGGAGCATTGAAAAGTGGAAAACATTGTGCATATATTCCATGACTGGCGGTAAGGCTACTTGATATGTCACCGGGTTGATTTTCTCGAGGATTTCTTATGGCCAACATATCCCGGTGTCAACTTGCCCTTTATAACAAACCGCATTTGCCCTTTCATAGGAGTTACTTTGATAAACACGTGATCGCCGACTTCACATTTTCTATCTCTTCTTCGGACATCTGCATAACTCTTTTGGCGACTTTGTGCAGTTTTCAGTCTCTATTGAATCAGTTTCACTTTCTCAACTGTTTCTTGCACAAGTTCTGGTCCCAACAAAGGTCTATCGCCAACCTCGGCCCAACAGATTGGTGATCGGCATGTTCTACCATACAAAGCTTTATAAGGAGCCATACCGATACTCGAATGATAACTGTTGTTATACACGAACTCGGCTAGTGGTAGATATGTTTCCCAATTTCCTTGGAAATCTAGGGCACACATTCTGAGCATATCCTCTAAAGTCTGTATTGTTCTTTCTGATTGGCCATTTGTCTGTGGGTAATAGGCACTACTTACTCTGAGCTCAGTTCTTAAGGCCTGTTGCAAACTCTGCCAGAATCTTGAAGTGAACTTAGGATCTTTGTCAGATACAATAGACATTGGCACACCGTGCAATCTCATAATCTCATTTACATACATGTTAGCTAATTTGTTTATATTATAATAAGTTTTTACAGGCAGAAAATGGACAGACTTAGGTAAACGCTCAACAATGACTCAGATAGAGCCCATACCTCGAGAGCAGCGAGGAAATCCAACAATGAAATCCATCGTGATGTGCTCCCATTTCCATTCTGGTATTGGGAGCGGCTAAGGTAAACCAGCGGGTCATTGATGTTCAGCTTTAACTTGTTGGCAATGCAAGCATCTAGCTACAAAATCAGCAATGCTCTTCTTTATTCTCGACCACCAGAAATTTTGTTTCAAATCATGGTACATCTTCGTATTCCCCGAATGCATAGCAAATTTAGAATTGTGAGCTTTAGTCATAAGACGTTTCCTCAAGTCAAAACAATCTGGTACATAAAGTCTATCCTGAAATTTCAACACATTATTCTCAAGCACAAATCCCGGTCTCGGTTTTGAGTCAATTTCATCAACAATTTTCTTCAAGAACTCATTTTCAAGATGTTTCTCTCTAATTTCTTTAATGATTACAGGCTCAGCAGAAATGGCAGCTAAGATTTCACATTATTCATGTAACACAATTTCAATTCCATCTCTTTCCAAGTCACATAACAGTTCTTTTCAACTGGCGAGCAAACATGACAAATTGGCAATGGATTTTTGGCTCAAAATTTCTGCAACTGTATTTGCCTTTCCTCGATGATACAGAATCTACAAATCATGGTCTTTTATTAATTCAAGGCATCTTCTTTGTCTCATGTCCTTTTGGGTGAAGAAATATTTGAGGCTTTTATGATCAGTATATATTTCACAAGTCACTCTAAATAGATAATGGCGCCAAATCTTTAATGCAAAAACCACAGCTGCCAATTCAAGGTCATGAGTTAGATAGTTCTTTTCATGCAATCGGAGTTGCCGAGAAGCATACGCAATTTATTTTCATGCGGTCGGAGTTGCCGAGAAGCATACGCAATTACCTTCCCATTTTTCATTAACACACACCCTAAGCCTTTATAGGAAGCATCACTATAAATCTGAAACCCATCGGTTTTGTTGGGCAATGTCAAGATAGGTGCAGTTACCAATCTCGTCTTTAATTCTTGGAAGGATGATTCCTGCTGCTCAGTGTAGAGACGCCCCAAGGGCCTTGCTACTACAGTTCGGGCTCATATGTCACGGTTCTGAATCTAATCCCGCAAACTGCAATGCGAGACCGATAAATCACCAAAGAGTCCAAATCTGGCAAATCGTTTTGGAAAACTGATTTTTGAAAAAGAAGTGCCAAACATGGACTGTTTTTCCAAATACAGAGTCGCCACCTAAATATTTTATTTTGGGAGAATTTAGGAAACCCTGACTCGTTGCCTAAGGCCACGTGTCCGTCATCACCAAAGTTGCCTCGGCTCGGGAACTTAGGTACGATTGGGAAAGGTCATCTATGAGCACCCCCGCTCGCCCGATCAAAGATCGGCCACTACTAAACATGATATCTTGTTTTTGAAAACACATGTGTTCTTATTCCGGTTAATTAGCTAGAATTACTAAGTGATGCGCACAACACACAAGTATAGACTAGATCGCAAGTAGACTAAAATACGAATTTGCCACCCTCAAGTGGGCTTTAGAAAAACATGATTTTGCCACTCTCAAGTGGGCTTAAAACATACATTTTGATGAATTGTTCTAATTCGAGTAATCCAACCTTCACCCACAGGCATTCAGGCAGTTTATATCACTTAAGCAGATAGCCTCATGGCAAGCATGCGATTATGTTAACACTCACACTCATGCAAGATGCGAAAGCATAAAAGCTTACCTAGTACTCAGAGCCAAAACAATAGCTAGTTAGTAATCAATGCATGATCCTAGCTATGTTGAGATGGCTAATGCAACACATGCAAGATGCAACTAGAAATCGGCTCGGCTATTTTAAGATGGCATATGAAATGCAATTTGATAACATGTGTTCAAATTGGAATTGAAATACAATGCAGTTGGTATAATGCGCCAAGCCCGGTGCATGCAATACAGATGAATGATGCAAACATGCATAGCATAAGGATGCTAATTGAAACATGACCTAAAACTAACCACTGAAAGCAGGTAAGTAAAAGGGAGAAAAACGTGGGGTTGGAAAACATTCACACACTCACGCACACTTATTACAAAATTTGCCCTCTCGACGGAGGGTCCGAAAGAATAATACAAATTGACTAATTAACTAACTAACTAGCTAATTAATTATTACACAACACTTAACTAATTAAACAAATTAATTAAGCTACTAAAGCGGTAAAGAGGCCTCGGAAAGAGGGATGCATGCATGCTCGGACGGCTTCGCTCGGAAATCCATCGCCATGCTTCATGTTGCCTCTGTTTACACTGCTCTACACCTCTGAAAACTGTGCAAGTCTCAAGGATGCTTCTAAATCACCTTCTAGGTGCTATGGGATGTCACCGGCCAAGGTATAGGAACACCGGCCATGTGTAATTGGTCATCGACCACATGTAAGGCTCTCGGCCATAAATTTGTAGTCGATCGGCACTATGGATGGCCGGCCGGTCATATCTTCCTGCAGAATACTGTTTTGCTGTAGCAGAGGACAAACAGAGCATGGCAATGCATTTTCAATGCAATGTGTGCACAACCACCCTCTCTATCATGTTACGAACTCAAGGGAGTATGGTTCTCGACCCTCGGACCACCAATCACGTATTTCGATGCATGATGGCGAAAGGAGCCAAATGTGCAATTTAATGTCAAATGAAATGCACAAAAACACATAAGGAGCCCCAACCTCTATCATGGTTGATCAAGAGGCAAGGGATTACACACCCAATGCAATGCAACCTAAGCATGCAAGCAAGCTAATACAACATGAGCATGCAAGCAAGCAATATGCAATAGGCATTTAACCTAAACATGTGAACATATATAACGTGTCACAACATGCAAAATGAAGCAAGCATGCAACTATATGCAAGACAAGCATGCAACAACATGCAAGGGATGGACTTAAACCAAAATGGAAGGACCTCGGCCATGCCCAAATCAGTGGCCAAAATGATGAATTGATGACATGAAATGCACATACAAGCATGCACATGTAATGGTCCACCAACAAGGCATAAAGATAACAACTCTTAAGCATTTAAAGAGTGACAAGCATGGACATGTGACAACACCTATAAGCTCTGAAATGATGTATAGAAAGGTGCCAAACCACTCAAACAATACAAGTATGGCATGTAAGAGGGCTTAAAGCTTAAAACTAGCACATGCCTTTGCACTATAGCTATATGAAACATGAAGCATATGGCAAGTACAACCCAAAATAGTCCTAGATCATGCCAAAATGAGTCTAAAACATGCATGGAGCAAAGCCAAAACAAGCTAGCATGAAGGGTCAAAACATGGAGTATGCAAGGTCAATGTAATAACCCTCACACTACCCTAACCATGCTCATATGCATTCATGTGATTCTGTCTTGTAAACTTGCATTTTGAGTCTTGTCCTTGTTTGTTTAAGTGTTACAGCATGTTTTGTACCCTGCTTGGTGTGAGTTTAGCCGAGGGCGTCTTTAGTCTAGAACTTCCTGGGAACCACTTTGTTTGACCTCTACCTTCGCCTTGACATACTGGCCGAGGTGTCATTATCTAAGCCGAGGTGTTCATCACCAAGGCCGAGGTGTGAATTATTTAGGCCGAGATGTTACCTTTGCACCTAAGTGATCTTGTCTTGGAGAGGTATGACCTAGACCGAGGTGTGGCACATCTAGGCCAAGGTGTGGCACAGCTTAGTCAAGTGTTGTCCTTCCTAGCCGAGATCATTGTTCCCTACTTGCCGATGTCTTGTTCTTAGCCGAGATCATTACTCGCCAGAGTACCCATGCCGTCTTACTTTTTGAACACACTTTGTCATAGTTTTGTCTTGTCACTCAGCCACCTTTCTGTGTAGCACCAACCAGCCGCTGCCACGTGCCTCTATAGAGGGTTAAGTCAGCCAGCAGACTTAGAAATGTATCATTTTGCTTTATGTCTTTCTTGTGTGGAGAGAGAAGCTCTAGAAGAAGAAGTTTAGAGTGAGAGAGTGGGTTTCGGGCTTGATTCCTAGAGATCAAACTATTAGATCCGCGTATTGAGGTTAGATTCTTGATTTACTCTTGTCATTCTTATTGATCATCTAGCTGCATTGCATGATCCAACCCGTTTTGCATGTCATACATCGATTTAAAGTTGGTTTTAGAAAGAGAAAATGGTGTTCATGTGTTCTTGAAAGAAAGGTCTTGTTTGATCTGAAAGTTTGCATTAAGTTTCATGTTTATGTGTTTGTTCTCACTAGATCCCTGAATATGGGTACCCAAGTCCATGTTTTTGAACTTATAGCATGAAATCTCAGATTTTGTAATAGCAAATCACGATCTTTGCATTCATCTCCTTCATGTTCATGTTCTTCATGTTCATCATGTTCTTCAAGAAAAGGAAACCCAGATTTTTCCCGACTTCATTCCGTTGAATGTGGCGATCGAGGCAACACCTCGGCAAGGAGGTGTGGGACCTCGGCCTAGACCTGGCAGTTGCCCAGTATGATTTCCCCGAAATAAAGAACTGTGTTTGTTTTGATTCGACTTAGCCTTGAGGAATGCTGAGATCATCTGCATGCATATGAAACTTGTTTGAAAGTGCATTCAACAGACTTTGCCATGTGTTTGTAGGGTTTGGACTTGCCTTGACCCCGACGTTTGAAGAACTAAGTGAGTGGTATCTTTAATAAAGCTATGTTATAATGCTTTGATGAAAGTTTCGTTTTGTTTCGTTTTGAAAAGTATTTGTAAGCATGAATGGTTATTCCTAGTTGGAAAATATATTTGTATTATCTTGTTTTGATGACATTCTTGGGAAGTCCGTACGTGCTAAGGGACTATAAGCATTGGTAGCACAAAGTTTGGAAGTCCGTATGTGCTAAGGGACTATAAGCATTGGTAGCACGAAGTTTGGAAGTCCGTACGTGCTAGGGGACTCTAAGCATTAGTAGCACAAGTCCTTAGTGTCTGCGGACTATAATGCAACGAAACCATTGAATTGAGATATCTCCCTTGTCTTGCCTTGTCTTGTCTTGTTTGCCACTGACGGTTTACCGCGTGGGTCTTGTTTGCCGAGATGTCATCACTTGTATTATAATGATGTTAGTAAGCATCCTTTGAAACTTGACAGATTTGCTAGATGGACTTGGTTCATCCTTTGACTTGCACTAATTATGTTATGTATCGTTCGATAAAGATCTTGAATACCAGTCATGCAAACCCCTTTATTTCTTATACCATTCACTGAGTATACAAGCTCACCCTCTCTATGTATATATGTAGGTGATGAGCAGGAAGGTGGTGACGGCTAGGTGCGCCTTGCAAGCATGTTTTGGGTTTTTGGTTATGTCGGCCTAACTTGTATTCATGCCGGCAGTCTTGAAAATTATGCTTCTCGGCTTATAATGCTTGTAATTTACACATGTTAGCTGGAGAAGCCTTTTGATCAAGATGTAAAATGTATTTTGTACTTCTTCGTATTTGTATCCAAGTTTGTAATATTATGTAAAGTTGTATGCCATTCCATGTAACTTACGCACTGCTCTTATGGACCACTTGAAATTTTAAGATTATTGCTTCCGCGCTTGTGAGCCCCATATATAATTATACTCTGTTTGTGTGTGAATTTTGAAAGTTGGCCTTCGGTAATCTCAGATTACTGGCCATCACGGCACTAAACTACTAGGGGCGGTTTGGGGTCGTGACAGATTGGTATCAGAGCACAAGTTTCTTATAGTACGTTATTCACACACTTTGAGTCCTAAAGAGCATAGGATGTCCCTTAGAAGGATTTTAGGATTGCATCATATTGCTTGCTACTTGACAAGGTGTGCATTATCTCAGCATAACCATTTGTTATTTGCATACATGGTTCTTGGTTCACTTTGTTTTAAGGTTGCATTTTGCCTACTCATAGCATCATGAGGAGAGGTAGACCATCAGTTGACCGAGATCAATCAGAGGATAGATTGGACAGACTAGAAAGACTAGTTGAAGGTTTAACCCATGAGTTAAGGCAGATGAGACAACAGAATGCAAGTGCTACATTTACCCCGGCTGAACAGACGGATGGCCGACATGCAGCTCCACCTCTTCCAGTGCCCCAAGTGCCTCCACAGCCAGCCTTGTATGGGGAAGGGACGATGACTTTGATCAAAGAGTTCAAGAAGATGAACCCACCGAGATTCGCAGGGGGCATAGAGCCAATGAAGGCCGGGGCATGGGTTTTGGAAATGGAAAAGCTGTTCGAGATCTTTCCTAGCACCGACACTCAGAAGGTGACATTAGCAACATTCACGTTAGACGACGACGCTCGAAGGTGGTGGATGATGATCCGAGAGGCTAATCCTGGTTTAACTTGGGCCAGATTTTTAGAACTGTTCTACAACAAGCATTTTCCGCTTAGCGTTCGAGATCGCAAGACCATAGAGTTTCAGACTTTGACACAAGGCAACAGAACAGTGGCAGAGTACGACCGTGCCTTCACCGAATTGGCAAGATACGCGCCTCATATGGTCAGTGATGAGTATAGGAAAGCCAGGAAGTTTGAAAGTGGACTACGTGGACCAATCCAGGATCGGGTCAACATGCTCAATATGCCAACTTATGCCGAGGTGTTAGACAAGGCCATCTTGGCGGAAGCTAACTTAAACCGATATCAAAGTTCAGGAGAAAGTCAGAGGAAGAGACAGAACTATGAAGGTCGTCGGATGCCGTTTAATGCCAAGAAGAAGGCGAATGTGGGCAGTTCCAGCAACTCAGATCGGGATGGAAATGCTAAGTCGACGTGTGCGAGTTGTGGGAAGCCGCATCTAGGGGTTTGTCGCTGGGCGACAGGAGCCTGCTTTGAATGTGACGAGATAGGCCACCGCGTGAATGACTGTCCAAAGGCAAGAGCTAATGATGGTAAGAAAAATGAGAGCACCTCGGGCTCTGCACAAGGAAGTAACGTCGGAAGGACACAGACGAGACAGGGCAGAGTTTTTGCTCTAGTGCCAGGAGACACCCAGAATGCTGAAACGGTAGTGTCAGGTACACTCTCAATTTGCTCTCAAGTTGCCTACGTCTTGATTGATTCGGGTTCTACACATTCATTTGTATCTGTTAAGTTTGCCGAGAAGTTGAATAGACCGTTAGAACCCCTTGATTATGTGTTATCTGTATCTACTCCATCTGGGGGAACCATACTTATTGCATCCATATATAGGGCGTGTGTTGTGATGATTGAGGATGTAGAATTATTAGCTGATTTGATGCCATTTAGCATGACTCACTTTGATGTCATATTGGGAATGGATTGGTTAGTAGCGCATCATGCATCCATTAATTGTGTTACTAAGAGCGTTACATTGGAGACCCCAAACAAAATCGAGGTCTTTTTCCAGGGTAAGGGAGTAGTGCCCCCACCCTACTTAATCTCATCCATGAAAGCCTATAAGTTGATCCAAAAAGGGGGTCAGGGTTATTTGTGCAGCATACTAAGGGATTTGAATGGAAGTGTTGAGTTAGCCGACATACCAGTTGTTAAGGAATTTCCCGATGTCTTTCCAAATGAGCTGTCTGGCCACTTGGTCGATAGAGAAATAGAGTTTACTGTGGACCTCGTGTCGGGAACGCAACCTATCTCCAAAACACCCTATAGGATGGCCCCAGCTGAACTTAAAGAACTGAAACTACAGTTACAAGAATTGTTGGATAAGGGATTCATTAGACCGAGCACTTCACCATGGGGAGCACCCGTTTTATTTGTTAAGAAAAAGGATGGCACACTTCGCCTTTGCATTGATTACAGAGAGCTTAATAAGGTAACCATCAAGAACAAGTACCCATTGCCTAGGATTGATGATTTACTTGATCAACTACAAGGGGCACGAGTCTTTTCCAAGATTGACCTTAGGTCGGGCTACCACCAACTGAAGGTTAAAGCCGAAGACATTGAGAAGACTGCTTTTCGGACAAGGTACGGCCACTACGAATTTTTGGTAATGCCTTTCGGAGTGACCAATGTTCCTGCAGCGTTCATGGACTTGATGAACAGAGTCTTTAAGCCGTATCTAGATGAGTTCGTAGTTGTTTTTATTGACGACATATTGATCTATTCCAAGAGTACAATTGAGCACGAGAATCATCTGAGGCTTGCCCTGTAAATCTTGAGAGACAAGAAGCTGTATGCCAAGTTGAGTAAGTGTGAATTTTGGCTTTCCAGCATCTCATTTTTAGGGCATGTGATTAATAAAGAGGGTATATCAGTTGATCCGAGTAAGATTGAAGCCATTGTGGATTGGCCGACACCGACCAACGTGTCCGAGGTTCGTAGTTTTTTGGGCTTGGCAGGTTATTACAGAAAGTTTGTGAAGGACTTCTCAAGGATAGTAGTACCATTGACACAACTAACTAAGAAAGGAACAGTATATGAATGGACCGATGATAGGGAATCAGCCTTCCAAGAGTTGAAGACGAGGATAGTTACGGCACCAGTTCTTGTACTCCCGTCGGGTAATGAGGAATTTCAGATCTTCAGCGATGCTTCACATAAGGGTTTGGGTTGTGTATTAATGCAAGGGGGCAGAGTCATAGCATATGCATCTCGTCAGTTGAAACTTCATGAAAAGAACTATCCAACCCATGATCTTGAGCTAGCAGCTGTGGTGTTTGCTTTGAAGATTTGGCGCCACTACTTGTATGGAGCCTCTTGCCAAGTTTTTAAAGATCACAAGAGTTTGAAGTACTTATTCACCCAGAAGGAACTGAATTTGAGGCAGAGGAGATGGCTTGAATTATTGAAAGATTACGACATGCAAATTCAGTATCACCCAGGTAAAGCAAACTCGGTAGCCGACGCGTTGAGTAGATAGTCAGTGGGAAGTTTGGCATGTCTAGCAGTGATTTCAATGGAGCCGACTACTATTGGGGAAGTCAAGACAAGACAAATGGAGGATGGATTCCTAAAGAAAGTAGCCGACGAGATTACCACCAAGCCGAAGTCGGGTTATACCCTTGAGAATGGAGTGCTTAAGTTTGAAGGAAGATTGTGCGTGGCTGACGTCCTAGAATTGAAAAGAAGGATTTTGCAAGATTCTCATGGATCCAGATTTGCAGTTCATCCAGGGAACACCAAGATGTATCAGGATGTAAAATAGACCTTTTGGTGGCCGAATATGAAAAGAGAGATAGCCGAGTTCGTGTCTCAGTGTTTGCATTGTCAACAAGTGAAAGCGGAACATCAGAGGCCGGCAGGACTTCTCCAACCTTTGCCGATTCCTGAGTGGAAATGGGAAGACATCTCCATGGACTTCATGGCTGGTTTGCCGAAGACACAGAAAGGAATGGATTCGATTTGGGTTATAATCGACAGGTTAACTAAGTCAGCGCATTTCTTGCCGGTTAGGACTTTGTTCAGTGCTGATCGACTTGCTGTGTTGTATATGAATGAGATCGTTAGACTTCATGGTGTGCCGATGTCCATCGTGTCAGACCGAGATCCAAAATTTGTTTCTAGATTTTGGCAGAGTTTACATAAGGCTTTGGGGACCGAATTAAGATTTAGTACATATAGCGACCCCGGTCTTTTTCCATTTGATTATTGTATCCGGACTTAGGTTCCGTAGATTCTGTCATTGTATAATTGTTGTTGTTGTCCCTTATTTTCTCATTTGGAATTATAGGATGTGTTGGGCAGGTTTGTTTCAGGTTGGTTGGGTTTAGAAGCCAAGTGTTGCTGTCCAGTTTTTTTTTGTTCTTCGCTCGAACGAGGAGTTGTTCGCTCGAGCGAGAGGTTGCGTTTGATTTGGACCTGTAGCTGTGCATTCTTGGCTCGAGCGATCTTTTCTTCGCTCGAGCGAGTTAGTTTGTTCTTCGCTCGAGCAATAGTTCCTTCGCTCGAGCGTGTGTCTGGTTACAGACCTGTGGGTTTGAGTTCTTCGCTCGATCGAGTTTTCTTTCGCTCGAGCGAGCTTTTGGGTTGTTGGCTCGAGCAAGGCTTCCTTGGCTCGAGCGTAGTTTTTCTGTGTCTGGTCGCTCGAGCGACCATGTCTTCGCTCGAGCGAGCCTGTCCAGTTTTTATACACAGTAGCGGGTTTTGATCAGTCTTTTTCATTTTCTTTTGATTCCAAACCCTAGGTCCGACTTCTCTCTCTCCCTACTCACCTTCTTTCATAGATTTGATCCACTTAGGGTGTGTTTCTACCCTAGATCCTTCATTAAAAAGATTGAGGGAGTCGAGGGCTTTCATTTAATCTGAACATTTGGCGATTTGGAGCACTTTGGTATTTGGGCACTCATCTTTGTCTTCACCATTTGTGTTGTTTTCTTCGAGGTAGGGATTTCCTACTCCATTTTATAGGTTTTGTTCTAAGCTTTGGTAATTTAATATGTTGGGGATACTTTGGTAAATTTTGGGAAAAACCCTAGTTGTATTATTGAATTAATTTGTATAAGTAATTCATGGAATTGGGAAAGATGGTTAAATTCATGGAATTGGGGAATTCATTGATTAAATAGCGTAATTGGGTAATTGGAATCATTTGTCTATTGAATTGTTGACATAGTTATTTTCAGTTTAGAAATAACTGTTTTGGGCTATCGGTGGAGGATAGTCGTGATTGTTGTAGACATTGCATGTGGATTAGGAATAACTGAAACTAATCACATTGGTTAAGTCATTAATTTTGACTATGGCATTGATACAGAAAATACGTGTATTGATTGAGCATTGCATTTGCATACATTGTTTTGTGTGTGGGAGGAGATAGGGGATGTACTCCACGGTTTAGGGGAAGATAGGGGATGGACCTCTAAACCGGATTTTGTTTGGGAGGAGATAGGGGATGGACTCCATTAGCATCACTTTTATGTGTGCTTATTTATATAGAAGTGTTTTATTGATACAGCACTAAAATGTGTATCAATCTGGAAGTATGAAGTGTTTGATTTGAGCTTGAGTCTCATTTGTTTGTTGATATTGGAAGGATGTGAATATGATATATGTGATTCACTGTTGTAAGTTTGGCCAGGTTCTGAGCCATGTTGATAAAATTGGAAAGTAAAACGTATCTTTGGCAATAGTGTCATGAGACTGTAAAATGAAGTAATTGATTATTTTGGTTAACCATCTGTTGAATGCTATTGCTTTATTCATTGCTTATATGTGGTTTAGTATATTTCTACTGGGCTGTGGCTCACCCTTTATGGGAACATCATTTTCAGGTTCAGGTGATAAACTACCTCCAAGGACTTAGCTTGGGAGGGTTTGGCTTCTGGATTGAAGAAGACTACCTTTAGTTAATAGTTGTTATTTATTAGTACATGTAAACATTCAAGCCTAGGGCTTCTCTTGTATTGAGATTAGAACTCATATTCTTGAATCCAAGTGTTGGCTTGGAAAGATGTAAGCCTGTAGGGCATTTTATTCGATGTTACATGTAATGCTTTATTTAGTAATACTCTGATGAATGAATTAATAAATTGTCTTCTTTAAATAATGCATGTCAATGATATATAATGGGTGAATTTTGAGGGCGTTACAACTTGGTATCAGAGCGTACCGGGTTTGAATACTTTGGGTACGTGGGAAGTGATTAGTATCACATTGGGTTCGTCTCGTTTGATAGAGACTTAGTGTAATGTTATATGCTTATGTGATAACATGTTTATGTGATTATGTGGGTATGGAATGTAGTTTCTAGGATGTTGATTGGACCCTTGAGTTTCTAGTAGTCTTGTTGGAAAGGCACTTGATCACTGCTGCTTCCAACCGGAACTATAGTAACGCATTGGGACTATCATTATCCGGGAATGAAATTCGTAGGTGCTTATGTGATTATGTGCTTACGTGGAATGAATTATTGTTGTCCATTGCATTAGGACGCGAGTGTTTATCTTCGGCACATTTATTAATGTGCTAATGTCTTTGTTTCCTTTATTAGGATGTCAGGACGAGGACGAGGACGCGGTAGGCGTGGTAGGCCGGGTAGGCAGGAGGTGCCTGTGCCAGAAGAGATTCCGGCAGTTCAAGAGGGAATTGGCCAGGCCAATGTGGCCGAGCCAGTAGGCCAGCAGGCTATGGGCGCTCTAGCCCGAAAGATAGCAGGGGCATTCAAGGAGTCAGTAGGCATTCTCAGAGCTGAGAATCAAGCTCAGGCTGTTATTGCGGATGCAGGACCTTCCTTTCTGAAGAGGGAGTTCTTTCGGTCTAATCCGGATGAATTTGTGGGTGATCCAAAAGAGCCGCTTAAGGCAGATGAATGGCTCGAACAGACAACGAAGACATTTGAGATGCTTGGCATCGAAGACGAGGGGTTGAAAGTGACCTTGGCATCTTTCCAGTTGAAGGGGGATGCGGGTCAGTGGTGGAAGTTTACTAAGAGACGTATAGGAGGTACGTGGGAGGCTTTTGTGAATGCTTTCCAGGAGAAGTTCTTATCTCCAGCTGTCAGGGAGAAGCTGCGAGACCAGTTTTGTCAACTTAAGCAGTCGAGTTCTTCAGTGGCTGAGTTTGAGGCTGCATTTACTAGTTTGTCCAGGTTTGCACCTGAGTTGGTGGCGTCTGAGGAACGCCGTTGTATTGAGTTTGAGAAGAAGTTGAGGCGTGGCCTCAAGCTGAGAGTTGGGGGAACTATGATTCGGGATTATGGGCGTATGGTTGATGCTGCAGCCCACATGGAAATTATGATGCAGGAGGAGGAGGAAGGACAGAAGGGCTCCAAGAGGAGTCAGGATGGTCAGAGTGATGGTAGGAGACAGAAGGGTTTTAATCCTCAGCAGTCTTAGGGTAGCTTTTCTAGATCGACTTTTCCTGTGCCGAGTGCTAGTTCGGGGAAAGGCAGTCAGGGAGACATTACCTGTTTCAAGTGTGGCCAGTTGGGCCACAAGTCTCCAGTTTGTCCTCAGAGGGGAGGAGTGCAGAGAGCAGCATCATCTTCAGCTCGATCTCAGAGCCAGAGTCAGGGTAGAGGCCAGCCACTCTCATGTTATCAGTGTGGTCAGCCAGGGCATATGAAGAGGTATTGCCCGCAGTTGGGTGGCACACCTGGTGCATCGGGCTTGAGGCCGATTCAGGGTCAGCAGCCAGCTCAGTCAGGTCAGGCCTCGAGGGCCAATCAGGGGGCTTCATCGTCCCAGTCAGTGCAGCAACCTTATGCTCCTAGGGGTGAGCAGGTTGATCAGAGGTCGTCTGGGCGCGTGTATGCTGTTACCGCGCAGGATCTTGTGCCGGCACCATCAGTTGTGAGAGGTACCTTTTTGTTTTGCAACTCGGTTGCTAATGTTTTGATTGATATGGGTGCATCTCATTCCTTTGTGTCTACTGCATTTGCATCTGTTTTGGAGTTGGAGTTAGCACAGTTAGCATCTCCTATTTGTGTAGTGTCACCTCTTGGGGGTGAATTGATCTTGAAACAAGGTGTTAGGGGTTGTGATATAGAGGTTGATTATCATAGAATCCCATTTTCCTTTGTAGTTATGCCTATGAGGGGTTTCGATGTTATTTTGGGTATGGACTGGTTATCGTCATACCGGGCAGTTATTGATTGCTACCGCCAGAGGGTCACTTGTTGTACCGTGAGCGGAGAGTATTTTCATTTTCTGGGGGACCGGGTTGGTGATGTGTTGCCACCGGGGTATGTTCCGCGAGGACGGAGTGAGCTTAGTGGTCTACTTGCTAACCTTTCGATTAGTGAGGATGTTGAGACTCAGATTATGTTGCCAAGGGTGGTTTGTGAGTACTCGGACGTCTTTCCCGAGGATCTTGTTGGTTTGCCACCGCATCGAGAGATTGAGTTCTCTATTGACCTGGTGCCCGGCACGGCGCCGATTTCTATGGCACCTTATCGTTTTGCCCCAGCCGAGTTAGTTGAGTTGAAGATTCAGCTCCAGGAGTTGCTAGACAAGGGTTTTATACGTCCTAGTGTTTCGCCGTGGAGAGCACCAGCCCTCTTTGTTAAAAAGAAAGGTGGTGCTTTGAGACTGTGTATAGATTACCGAAAATTGAATCGGGCTACGATTAAGAATAAGTACCCTATGCCTCGTATAGATGATCTGTTTGACCAGTTGAAGGGTTCCCGTTGTTTCTCTAAGATAGACTTGGGATCAGGTTACCACCAGTTGAGGGTCAGAGAGGAGGATATTCCGAAGACGGCATTCCGTACGCGGTATGGCCATTATGAGTTTCTGGTGATGCCATTTGGACTCACCAATGCACCGGCAGTCTTTATGGACTTGATGAACCGGATCTTCCGGGAATTCTTGGATCGGTTTGTAGTCGTTTTTGTGGACGACATCCTTATCTATTCGCCTTCTGAGGAGGAGCATGAGTCACACTTGAGGGTGGTGCTTGAGTTACTTAGAGCCCATAGGCTGTATGCCAAGTTTGGGAAGTGTGAGTTCTGGCTGAGGGAAGTCAAATTCTTAGGCCACGTGGTATCCGGGGAAGGAGTGTCTGTTGATACATCTAAGGTGGAGGCAGTGCAGGATTGGGCACAGCCTAAGAGTGTATTTGAGATCCGCAGTTTTCTGGGATTAGCTGGGTATTACCGTCTGTTTGTGAAAGATTTCTCCAGATTAGCTTCGCCTTTGACTAGATTGACTCGGAAGGGAGTCAAATTTGTATGGAGTGAGACTTGTGAAAAGTCGTTTCAGGAGTTGAAAGTTAGACTGACCACCGCTCCAGTATTGATTATTCCAGAGAGAGGGTTGGGTTATACAGTCTATTGTGACGCCTCACGAGAGGGTTTGGGTTGTGTGTTAATGCAAGAGAGGAAAGTAGTTGCCTATGGCTCACGTCAGTTGAAAATTCACGAGCAGAATTACCCTACGCATGATCTAGAGTTAGCAGCTGTGATATTTGCCTTGAAGATTTGGAGGCATTATCTTTATGGTGAGAAATTTGAGGTATTCTCGGATCATAAGAGTCTGAAATATTTGTTTACACAGAAAGATTTGAACTTGAGGCAGAGGAGATGGATGGAGTTCATAGAGGATTATGACTTTGAGTTGCATTATCATCCGGGAAAGGCCAATGTGGTGGCCGATGCCCTTAGCAGAAAACCTGTTGGTGTCATAGCTAGTATAGCCATCCGAGAATGGGAGATGTTGGGTGCACTTGGAGAGTTTGATTTACTTCTGGGCGAATCCGTTGAGGCTGCGGCCTTGTTTTCTGTTATTGCACGGCCTACACTTGTGACTCGAGTGTTAGAGGCTCAGAGAGGTGACTTTGAGGTAGAATCTCTCCGTGAGAAGATTTTCGGTGGGAAGGTTGAGAAGGGTTTGGCAGTATATTCCGACCTGAGTGTGAGATACCGAGACCGTCTGTTTGTGCCGGAGTCTTGCCGAGAGGAGGTACTCCGAGAGTTTCATCATTCACGTTTTGCGGTGCATCCGGGGGGCACTAAGATGTATCGGGATTTGGGTCGCCAGTTCTGGTGGCGGGGTATGAAGAGAGATGTGGCAGCTTTCGTATCTAAGTGCCTTACTTGTCAGCAAGTGAAGGCTGAACATCAGAGGCCAGCGGGTTTGTTGCAACCCTTGCCTATTGCTGAGTGGAAGTGGGAACACGTCACTATGGACTTCGTTGTGGGTCTTTCGAGGACTCAGCGGGGTAGTGATGCTATTTGGGTGGTTGTAGACCGGTTGACTAAGTCGGCGCACTTCATTCCTATGCGCGTGAGAGATTCGGTAGATCATCTTGCCGACTTGTACATTCGGGACATAGTGAGGTTACACGGGGTTCCAGTGACGATTGTCTCGGATAGAGATCCTCGTTTTACTGCCAGGTTGTGGCAGAGTTTGCAGAGTGCCTTAGGCACTAAGTTGACCTTTAGCACGGCTTATCATCCTCAGACTGACGGACAGTCCGAGCGTACTATTCAGATACTTGAGGATATGCTTCGGGGTTGTGTTCTAGACTTTAGTGGGTCGTGGGAGAGGTACTTGCCGTTGGTAGAGTTTGCCTACAACAACAGCTTCCAGTCTAGTATCGGTATGGCACCATTTGAGGCCTTGTATGGCCGACCGTGTAGATCTCCTGTTTGTTGGGCTGAGGTGGGTGATGCACCTCTGTTGGGTCCGGAGTTGGTGAGGGAAACGACGGAGAAAGTTGAGCTTATCCGTAAGAGGCTTGTTACAGCACGGAGTCGTCAGAAATCTTATGCCGACCGTAGGAGGAGACCCTTGGTGTTTGCGGTGGGTGATCATGTCTTTCTGAAGATATCACCTAGACGGGGTTTGATGAGGTTTGGGAAGAGTGGGAAGTTGTCCCCTCGGTTCATTGGTCCGTTTGAGATCCTTGAGAGGATTGGCGAGGCTGCTTATCGTTTAGCTTTGCCGCCGCAGTTGTCCGGAGTACATGACGTGTTTCATGTGAGTATGCTTCGGAAGTATGAGCCGGATCCATCACATGTGTTGGATTGGACCGATTTAGTGGTTGATGAGGATGTCTCATATGAGGAGAGACCGGTTCGGGTATTGGATAGGCGGGATCAAGTTTTGCGAGGCAAGACCATCCCTTTGGTAAAAGTTTTGTGGAAACATCATAGAGTGGAGGAAGCCACTTGGGAGCGTGAATTGGAGGTCCGCGAAAAATACCCGGATATGTTTATTCATTTGTAATCTTGTATTTAGATTTTGTAATATTGTTGAACTTAAGAGCTTTACATATGTCTTAAGTTGTAAAACGTTGAGTATGTTTTGGTAAATGGGTGTATCTTGAAACTTGCTTCATTATAGAAGTTTAGTATAGCATTGCATATGTTGATTACATTGCTGAATGTGTTATATATATCATGCAATTGAATATGATATGGGGATTGTTAACATTGAAAGGAATAATGCATAATAATGATACAGGTTGAGATATATGTTGTGTTATATATTTAATATGAGATGCCTCTTGATAAAGAGATGAAATGACCAGTTTTGGGAAGATGTTTACTAATGAATTGTTAAAAAAAAAAAATCTGTTTTCAAAAACTTATGCTTAATTTCGAGGACGAAATTCTTTGAAGGGGGGGAGGTTATAGCGACCCCGGTCTTTTTCCATTTGATTATTGTATCCGGACTTAGGTTCCGTAGATTCTGTCATTGTATAATTGTTGTTGTTGTCCCTTATTTTCTCATTTGGAATTATAGGATGTGTTGGGCAGGTTTGTTTCAGGTTGGTTGGGTTTAGAAGCCAAGTGTTGCTGTCCAGTTTTTTTTTGTTCTTCGCTCGAGCGAGGAGTTGTTCGCTCGAGCGAGAGGTTGCGTTGGATTTGGACCTGTAGCTGTGCATTCTTGGCTCGAGCGAGCTTTTCTTCGCTCGAGCGAGTTAGTTTGTTCTTCGCTCGAGCAATAGTTCCTTCGCTCGAGCGTGTGTCTGGTTACAGACCTGTGGGTTTGAGTTCTTCGCTCGATCGAGTTTTCTTTCGCTCGAGCGAGCTTTTGGGTTGTTGGCTCGAGCAAGGCTTCCTTGGCTCGAGCGTAGCTTTTCTGTGTCTGGTCGCTCGAGCGACCATGTCTTCGCTCGAGCGAGCCTGTCCAGTTTTTATACACAGCAGCGGGTTTTGATCAGTCTTTTTCATTTTCTTTTGATTCCAAACCCTAGGTCCGACTTCTCTCTCTCCCTACTCACCTTCTTTCATAGATTTGATCCACTTAGGGTGTGTTTCTACCCTAGATCCTTCATTAAAAAGATTGAGGGAGTCGAGGGCTTTCATTTAATCTGAACATTTGGCGATTTGGAGCACTTTGGTATTTGGGCACTCATCTTTGTCTTCACCATTTGTGTTGTTTTCTTCGAGGTAGGGATTTCCTACTCCATTTTATAGGTTTTGTTCTAAGCTTTGGTAATTTAATATGTTGGGGATACTTTGGTAAATTTTGGGAAAAACCCTAGTTGTATTATTGAATTAATTTGTATAAGTAATTCATGGAATTGGGAAAAGATGGTTAAATTCATGGAATTGGGGAATTCATTGATTAAATAGCGTAATTGGGTAATTGGAATCATTTGTCTATTGAATTGTTGACATAGTTATTTTCAGTTTAGAAATAACTGTTTTGGGCTATCGGTGGAGGATAGTCGTGATTGTTGTAGACATTGCATGTGGATTAGGAATAACTGAAACTAATCACATTGGTTAAGTCATTAATTTTGACTATGGCATTGATACAGAAAATACGTGTATTGATTGAGCATTGCATTTGCATACATTGTTTTGTGTGTGGGAGGAGATAGGGGATGTACTCCACGGTTTAGGGGAAGATAGGGGATGGACCTCTAAACCGGATTTTGTTTGGGAGGAGATAGGGGATGGACTCCATTAGCATCACTTTTATGTGTGCTTATTTATATAGAAGTGTTTTATTGATACAGCACTAAAATGTGTATCAATCTGGAAGTATGAAGTGTTTGATTTGAGCTTGAGTCTCATTTGTTTGTTGATATTGGAAGGATGTGAATATGATATATGTGATTCACTGTTGTAAGTTTGGCCAGGTTCTGAGCCATGTTGATAAAATTGGAAAGTAAAACGTATCTTTGGCAATAGTGTCATGAGACTGTAAAATGAAGTAATTGATTATTTTGGTTAACCATCTGTTGAATGCTATTGCTTTATTCATTGCTTATATGTGGTTTAGTATATTTCTACTGGGCTGTGGCTCACCCTTTATGGGAACATCATTTTCAGGTTCAGGTGATAAACTACCTCCAAGGACTTAGCTTGGGAGGGTTTGGCTTCTGGATTGAAGAAGACTACCTTTAGTTAATAGTTGTTATTTATTAGTACATGTAAACATTCAAGCCTAGGGCTTCTCTTGTATTGAGATTAGAACTCATATTCTTGAATCCAAGTGTTGGCTTGGAAAGATGTAAGCCTGTAGGGCATTTTATTCGATGTTACATGTAATGCTTTATTTAGTAATACTCTGATGAATGAATTAATAAATTGTCTTCTTTAAATAATGCATGTCAATGATATATAATGGGTGAATTTTGAGGGCGTTACAGTACAGCTTTTCATCCGCAGACCGATGGCCAAACAGAGAGAACAATTCGAACACTTGAAGATATGCTTAGACTGTGTGTATTAGACTTCAAGGGAAGCTGGGAAGTGCATTTGCCATTAGTAGAGTTCGCTTACAACAACAGCTACCAAGCTAGCATTGGCATGGTGCCGTATGAAGCCTTGTATGGAAGAAAGTGCAGATCGCCGATATGTTGGACCGAAGTAGGAGATAAATCTTTGATCGGCCCCGATTTAGTTCAAAGGACAACCGAAAAGATTAAGCTTATCCAGCAGAGAATCAAAACCGCTCAGAGTCGACAAAGGAGCTACACCGACCAGAGAAGAAAGGAGTTAGAGTTCGAAGTAGGGGATCATGTGTTCCTGAAAACCTCGCCGATGAAAGGAGTTTCAAGATTTGGGAAGAAGGGTAAATTGACACCCCGTTACATTGGACCGTTTGAAATCCTTGAGAAAGTTAACCCAGTTGCCTACAAACTTGCTTTACCACCAAGATTAAGTCAAGTTCATAATGTGTTTCATATCTCGATGTTGAGAAAGTATATACGGGATCCACTACACGTGATCGATCATTTCGGAATTGTGGTTGATGAAGGCCTAAGCTATGAAGAAGAGCCGATACGCATCATCGATAGACAAGTGAGACGATTGAGAAATAAGGCAATACCGATGGTGAATATTGAGTGGAAAGAGCATTACGGCAAGGATGCTATGTGGGAGATGGAAGAGGAAATGAAAGTTCGATACCCGGGGTTATTCCCGAACCAAGGTAACTCAAGTTTGAGGACCAAACTTCTTTAAGGGGGTAGGATGTAATAACCCTCACACTACCCTAACCATGCTCATATGCATTCATGTGATTCTGTCTTGTAAACTTGCATTTCGAGTCTTGTCCTTGTTTGTTTAAGTGTTACAGCATGTTTTGTACCCTGCTTGGTGTGAGTTTAGCCGAGGGCGTCTTTAGTCTAGAACTTCCTGGGAACCACTTTGTTTGACCTCTACCTTTGCCTTGACATACTGGCCGAGGTGTTCATCACCAAGGCCGAGGTGTTCATCACCAAGGCCGAGGTGTGAATTATCTAGGCCGAGATGTTACCTTTGCACCTAAGTGATCTTGTCTTGGAGAGGTATGACCTAGACCGAGGTGTGGCACATCTAGGCCAAGGTGTGGCACAGCTTAGTCAAGTGTTGTCCTTCCTAGCCGAGATCATTGTTCCTTACTTGCCGATGTCTTGTTCTTAGCCGAGATCATTACTCACCAGAGTGCCCATGCCGTCTTACTTGTTGAACACACTTTGTCATAGTTTTGTCTTGTCACTCAGCCACCTTTCTTTGTAGCACCAACCAGCCGCTGCCACGTGCCTCTGTAGAGGGTTAAGTCAGCCAGCAGACTTAGAAATGTATCATTTTGCTTTATGTCTTTGTTGTGTGGAGAGAGAAGCTTTAGAAGAAGAAGAAGAAGAAGTTTAGAGTGAGAGAGTGGGTTTCGGGCTTGATTCCAAGAGATCAAACTATTAGATCCGCGTATTGAGGTTAGATTCTTGATTTACTCTTGTCATTCTTATTGATCATCTAGCTGCATTGCATGATCGAACCTGTTTTGCATGTCATACATCGATTTAAAGTTGGTTTTAGAAAGAGAAAATGGTGTTCATGTGTTCTTGAAAGAAAGGTCTTGTTTGATCTGAAAGTTTGCATTAAGTTTCATGTTTATGTGTTTGTTCTCACTAGATCCTTGAATATGGGTACCCAGGTCCATGTTTTTGAACTCATAGCATGAAATCTCAGATTTTGTAATAGCAAATCACGATCTTTGCATTCATCTCCCTCATGTTCATGTTCTTCATGTTCATCATGTTCTTCAAGAAAGGGAAACCCAGATTTTTCCCGACTTCATTCCGTTGAATGTGGCCATCGAGGCAACACCTCGGCAAAGAGGTGTGGGACCTTGACCTAGACCTAGCAGTTGCCCAGCATGATTTCCCCGAAATAAAGAACTGTGTTTGTTTTGATTCGACTTAGCCTTGAGGAATGCCGAGATCATCTGCATGCATATGAAACTTGTTTGAAAGTGCATTCAACAGACTTTGCCATGTGTTTGTAGGGTTTGGACTTGCCTTGACCCCGACGTTTGAAGAACTAAGTGAGTGGTATCTTTAATAAAACTATGTTATAATGCTTTGATGAAAGTTTCATTTTGTTTCGTTTTGAAAAGTATTTGTAAGCATGAATGGTTATTCCTAGTTGGAAAATATATTTGTATTATCTTGTTTTGATGACATTCTTGGGAAGTCCGTACGTGCTAAGGGACTATAAGCATTGGTAGCACAAAGTTTGGAAGTCCGTATGTGCTAAGGGACTATAAGCATTGGTAGCACGAAGTTTGGAAGTCCGTACGTGCTAGGGGACTCTAAGCATTAGTAGCACAAGTCCTTAGTGTCTGCGGACTATAATGCAACGACACCATTGAATTGAGATATCTCCTTTGTCTTGCCTTGTCTTGTCTTGTTTGCCACTGACGGTTTACCGCATGGGTCTTGTTTGCCGAGATGTCATCACTTGTATTATAATGATGTTAGTAAGCATCCCTTGAAACTTGACAGATTTGCTAGATAGACTTGGTTCATCCTTTGACTTGCACTAATTATGTTATGTATCGTTCGATAAAGATCTTGAATACCAGTCATGCAAACCCCTTTATTTCTTATACCATTCACTGAGTATCCAAGTTCACCCTCTCTATATATATATGTAGGTGATGAGCAGGAAGGCGATGACGCCTAGGTGCGCCTTGCAAGCTTGTTTTGGGTTTTTGGTTATGTCGGGCTAACTTGTATTCATGCCGGCAGTCTTGAAAATTATGCTTCTCGGCTTATAATGCTTGTAATTTACACATGTCGGCTGGAGAAGCCTTTTGATCAAGATGTAAAATGTATTTTGTACTTCTTCGTATTTGTATCCAAGTTTGTAATATTATGTAAAGTTGTATGCCATTCCATGTAACTTACACACTGCTCTTATGGACCACTTGAAATTTTAAGATTATTGTTTCCGCGCTTGTGAGCCCCATATATAATTATACTATGTTTGTGTGTGAATTTTGAAAGTTGGCCTTCGGTAATCTCGGATTACTGGCCATCACGGCACTAAACTACTAGGGGCGGTTTGGGGTCGTGACAGTCAATAAGGAGGTTTACACTACACCTACCACAGCCGAGCATGAGATGACTTAACCAACAAAAATCAGAGTTATGGCATGTCAAACTAACACCAAAAATGGGCTAATACCAAGTCAACACATGCTAGAATAACAAGCTCACTCATTAGGCATGCAAGACTAGTAAAGAGGACTTACAGTACAAGTGTAAGAAGCAAATGAGGGATGCTCTAACCAAGTAAAAACAGAGCTATATCATGGCAAGATAGGAAAAAAAAAACACGCTGAAATGGTGGTCCAAAAGCCTAGGCAAGATGGCATACGCATGGGCTCTTTTTCAAGGCATAAAGCATGAACCCTTCAAAGCAATAAAGGAGTGACAAATGCAAGTATATGAGCATACTATATGGACTGAAATAACATAACAAGTGATTCCAAATCACTGAAATGAGCCAAGTAAAGCATGCTAGTGTCTTGGACACTCAAAGCTAGTATGCTAAAATGCATGGCGGCTATACAAAGCATGGCACATATGGTCAAAACAACTCAAATCAGAACTTAAGCATGTTACAACAAGACTAAAAGCTTCATGGAGTCAGGCCAAAATCATGCTAGAAACATGGCTTAAAACATAATGCATGTTAAGGCAAATCATGGGATTACAAGACAAGTACATGAAGCATGCATGGTATGTCTAAACCAAGTCAAAACAGTGCTATATCATGGCAAAACAAAGCCTAATATATATTGAAATGAAGCTAAAACAAGCTAAGCACACATGCCACAAACATAAGCCATGCAAGCTTTCAAGACAACAAGGAGAGGGGATGACCCTCTTCTATTTAGGACACCAAAACCACCTCTCCACCACTGAAAATCCTCTGGATTTCAGTGGTGGAAGGGTCATGCAAAGCTCAAAGCAAGGGCCGAAAGGGATGGCCTAAAACAAGGCCTAACAAGGCCTTGGAGGGGGGTAAACAACCCCAAACCTCAAAATGACCTTAAACAAAGATCTAAAGTACACAAAAGTAGAACTTTTATCAGTTATAAACTAAGCTTAAAACAATAAGGAAAAAGGGCTAAAAGCTTAAGCAAGAAAGGGGTATCTAAAGTAAGGAACTCGCCCTTGTAGAACCTCTTCAAGAACAAAGCTCCAGCAGGTTTTCTGAGTTCAAACCAACCCAAGAACTTTGAAATCAACCTCAAGAGACCTTAGCTCCAAGAGGATGGTGTTCTAGTGTGTGTTTGTGTGCAATAGTAAGACAATACTACACTTTTGAGCACAAAGGCGGATCAAACAAGGGAGTGTAGATACAAAACTATATCTAACTCTCCTCCCCTCATTTTTCTGAACCTTTGAGGAGGGAGGAGGAACTCCCTCTTTATAGAAGTTCAATCCCGAGCTTCTAAGAGAAGCTAAGCAAAGGGTGTAAATCCCTCTATACACGTGTATGGAGGTGTTTAATTGTGGATGCCAGCTGTGCCAGCTGGCACAAAATATCTGTATAAAGTAGATGAACAAGGTTCGGCTAGCAAAAATGGCCGATCGACCAACACAATGGTCGGCCAACCAAAAACAGTGTCGATCGGCCAACACACTTGGCCGATGGAAAGAAAACAGGGCCGGTGGCCTCAAGCCTTGGCCAGTGGGTTGAGGGCATGGCAAAAAAGCCGCCCTCTTCCCTTTGAAGCAAAAACACAAGTGTTTGGTTCACAACCAAGCACAAAACAGACAATTTGAGAGATTTTGAGGCAAGACGCGTAGTCGAGACCTCCGAGAACTCAAAACTAACACGAACAAGGATGATCATCGAGTGTTCAAACAATGACGTCTAAGTCTTGAGGACAATCAAAAATGGGGTGTCTACACTCAGTCCAATCAAATGGTACATTTTTCTGTGTCAATTGTGTTAGTGGCATAGCAAGTTTTGAAAAGTCTTTCACAAATCTGCGGTAGTAACCTGCAAGCCCCAGAAAGCTTTTGAGTTCTAACACATTGGTCGGTCTTGGCTAGTCTACAATGGCTTCAATTTTCTATGGGTTCACTAATATGCCGTCTTTGTTGATTACATGTCCCAAAAACGCTATACTGTCCAGCCAGAATTCACATTTGGAAAATTTTGCATATAACTTCTTTTCTCTTAAAATCTATAAGGTAGTTCTCAGGTGACTTTCATGTTCTTCTTTGCTTTTGGAATAAATCAAGATATCATCAATAAACACGACTATAAATTCATCCAGAAATTGTTTAAACACCCTATTCATTAGGTCCATAAAAGCTGCAGGTGCATTAGTTACCCTAAATGGCATTACCAAAAATTCGTAGTGCCCGTATCTGGTTCTGAATACAGTTTTCTCTATGTCTTCTGCCTTGACCTTTAGCTGGTGATACTCGGATCTAAGGTCTATCTTAGAGAACACTTGTGCTCCCTGAAGCTGGTCAAACAGATCATCTATTCGAGGTAGTGGGTATTTGTTCTTCACAGTTACTTTGTTTAATTCACGGTAGTCTATGCATAACCTCAAAGACCCATCCTTCTTCTTAACAAACAAAACTGGAGCACCCCAAGGTGAAATACTCGGACGGATAAATTTCGTATCTAGCAAGTCTTGTAATTGAGTTTTCAATTCTTTCAATTCAGAGGTTGACATTCGATATGGGGTTTTTGAAATTGGTTGTGTTCCGGGTACAACATCTATAGAAAATTCAATTTCTCTATCAATCAGGTCCCTAGGCAATTCATTCAGAAACACATCGGGAAATTCACAAGCAATAGGAGCAGTTTCTACATTAGGACCATCAGAAGTCTCAGTCAATACACAACACACATAACCCCTACATCATTTCCTAAGCAGTTTAACGACTTTCATGGCAGAAATCAAATATGGGGGAGGAACTACTCTATTCCCAACAAACACAAATTCAGGTAACCCCCTAGGTCGGAATACAATAGATTTATTCACACAATCTATAGTAGCATAATACTTGGTCAACCAATCCATGCCCAATATACAATCAAAATAATCAATGCTCAAAGGCAGCAAATCAACATACAGTGTCATATCGCCAATCATTGGAATACAATAGATTTATTCACACAATCTATAGTAGCATAATACTTGGTCAACCAATCCATGCCCAATATACAATCAAAATAATCAATACTCAAAGGCAGCAAATCAACATACAGTGTCATATCGCCAATCATTGTATCACATGCTGAATAAACATATGCACATATCATAGAACCTCCAGATGGTGTAGACACAAATAGTAAACAGTTCATAGGTTCTAAAGGTCTAGTTAATTTCTAAGAAAAAGTATGCGATACAAATGAATACGTGGAACCAGAATCTATCAACACACAGGCATTCTAAGAACAGATAGAAATTATATCTGACACCACTGATTTAGTATTTTGTACATCGCTAGGCACAAGTGCGAACACTTTACCTTGTCTCAAAGGTTCTCTTCCCACATTAGTTCTCACATTTGTTCTTGATCCAGAAGCAAATCCTGTTGAACTTGCTACAGGACGGTTGGCATTATCTGACCCAATTGGACAATCTTTTATCATATGGCCAGTCTTGCCACACCAGAAGCAAGCACCAGATACCCAATGATAGACCCCTCTATGTCTCCTTCCATATTGAGCACAAACAGGTGTAGACCTATTGCTTTGACTTGAAGTGCTAGTAGATCCCATATTTTGTTTCTTATTCATAACAAATGAACGACCCTTCTTGAAACCAAACCCAGATCTTTTAGCTCTCCATTTAGTTATTGGGTCTTTTGTCCGTTTCAGTGCAGCCAATTTGGCTTTAGCCATTAAGGCTCTATCAAGCACATCCACGTATTTTAGTAGTTTTAATACACTGACCCTATCAAACACTTTCAAAGTCAAGACTCCTTCAAATTTTCAAGCCTTTTTGTAGTCTAAATCCACCATGTGAGGGGAAAATCAAGCTAGTTTAGTGAATTTAAGCTCATACTCGGCTACATACATGTTGTGTTGCATGAGTTCCTAAAATTCTAACACCTTTCTATTCTGGTAACATTGAGGGAAATATTTTTCATAGAAAATTTCTCTAAACTGGCTCCAAGTTATAGACCCATTGTCGTTTTGGATAAGCATCTACCAACGTCTAGCCTCTTCTTTGAGGGTATAGGTGGCAAATAGAACCTTTTGAGTTTCAGAACAAGGAAGTACTTCAAACATCTTTTCTATTTCTAGTATCCATGTCTCGGCTTTCAATGGCTCAATGCCACCCAAAAAGGCTGGCGCCTTCATCTTTGTGAATTTCAGAGTTAAGCTAATAATATCAATGTTCTCAAGTTCTACTTGGACCGGAGGAGGTGGAGGAGGCATAGGTTGTTGTCTTTGTTGTTGCATCATTGACGTTGTTAAGGCTTCAAGCATCTGTTCCGTTCAACTCATTCGGCCTTTAAAGGATTTGGTTGTACTATCACTTCTTGTATTATCCATTTTGCTATAGGTAAACAAGGCAATAATAAACATAGGAATAATCTTGTTCACAGTGTATTTAGTTTCAGTTCATTCTTTTCACTTTCATACGTTCATGTTCAGATTCAGTTTTCACATTTACAGAAAATGGCACACATACTCACACATGCTGATTTAACATCCCTAATTCTTTTCTAGGACATCCTATAGCTTATATGGACTTATGTGTGCAGTATAACACGTGCTTTGATACCACTCTGTCACGACCCAAACCCATGCCTATAGGTTTAGCGTCGTAACCGGCCAATAATCCTTGGATTATCAAAGGCCTCCGACCTGATTAGCAAATTATAAGGGGCTAGCGGAAGCAAATATAGAACGTACATAGTCCATTGAGCTGTGTAAACATATATGGGACATGAATTTCAAAACTTGATATATACATATACGTGACGTCATAAATACAGTAGTTTTACATCACTTTCTTCACAGATATAGCCAAAAGGGAACTTAGCCCAACATACAGATAAACAAAAAACTTGTTCAAATTCCAAAAAGAAAACAAAGTCTTAAACTTGCTTCACAAAACTCGACCACTTGACTCATTCTGGAACCTCCTCGAAAGGCACAATGGTTGGCCGAATTGTTGTAATAATCTTCTAACCCCATGTCTTTCTAACCTTTTTATTTACTTGATTTCGGTGCTGCATCATGTTTTCTTTATCATGCTTGTATATTGTATCCATTTTTCATGCATGTGGGTTCGAATCATCCACGTTTGTGAGATTTACTATCCTTAAAGATGAATGCATGTATAAACCTATTTCTTGAGATGATGTCCATGTCATGTCTTAGTATCCAGACTCCTAGATGCATGTTATGTATCTACTGCATTAGTAATTTATATATAGGATCATGCATATCTATATAAATATATATATATATATATATATATATATATTTCTTGGGACTTGTCTTGGAGTACTCGGTGAGCATTTTTTAGCTTTAGAGTATTGCATGCATGTGTTCCTTATCATATCTGTTGTAACATCATGAGGCTAAGTGCTTAAGTGAGATATCCATTTGAATGCCAATGGATGGAGGTGGTGTTGTTTATTTGAGAATGTAGATGATTCTTATACTACAAATTTTATCCAAGAAAAATCCTTTTCAAAACGCATGAAGTTAGAGCATAACCAAAATTAATGGCACAGTCTATATTTGCATGCCTCAAATAGTAATTGTAGCATTATTAACAGAATAATGCTATATGTACCAATTAACGTACACACTAGTGTACTAACAGATGATGTGGCATCATTTGTATGGTTTTGGGTATTTGTAACTTGTATAATAAATGTGGTCAATAATATTATCATAACACTAGTTGGTACACTAGTGTGTACACTAATTGGTGCATGTAGCACCACCATTATTAATAATCAGAATATGGATATACAATGGTTATAAAAGCCACATTATGACTTAGTAGATGCCGATATCGGGTGAGTGGGTTGCTCAATTAATGCCCTTCTTCTCTATTACTTAAGTTCTCGAGCTGAGACACTTTGGTTATGACAAACAATGGCCTTTGGCACGAGTCATAAGTTTCTTAATTTCTCCAAAAAGATTAGGTGGCGATTTTGAAATCTGGTGACATAGTCCATTTCTGGCAATATTTCCCAATAAAATGAATTTTCTATAAAAGTTGCCAAATTTGGACTCTTATTTTTGTTTCACATTGCACTAGTGATATCAGATCAGAAATTGAGAGTCTAAACTATCGGGTGAGTCGGGTAACACCCCTAAAAAAGGCATCCCCTAGTTTTTGGCGACTCTGTTGGGGAGATTAAGAGAACATGACTTAAAGTTCATAATGTGGATTTTATTTTCATATGTATATTCATTGCATTTCATGCATGGTGCGCTTAAGTCACTGTGTTTACCATCTAACATCTTGGACGGGTTCCTGGACGTGGGCTCTATTACGATGGAAATACAAGCCTCAGATCTGGACTGCCAACGTACTGCTTAATTCTTTCTTCATTTAGTTTTGGATAAGGTAGGCATATGGTCTTGATGAGGTATCTCTTGGACCAAACTGACCTAGTTCATATACTCAACTCTAGCAACTTCCACAAATAGGTCAGGATGCTCTCCTATGTCGAAGATGCAATGATGCCACTTGTTTGAGTAGTGAATCTGTAGTTCGTCTCCCAAACTAGGATAGGGAATCCCATGCCCTCATAAGGGTTTTTTAGTTCACCTTATTTGTTATATGTTGTGTATAAGATTCATTACAAGGGCTCATTATTCATATCGGTGGTTCAGATATGTCAATGGTTGAGTTGAGTATATAGTGGTCAGTGGTACGGATTGAGCCGAATTGCTGTCGAATTCATGTTTGATATATGTGAATTTAGCCAAATTGTTGCCTACTTCATATTTGATTTATGTGGATCAAGCCAAATTGTTGCTGGATTTTTGTTTGATGTTTTTTTTTTCCTTGTTTGTTTTTCTTTTGCTAGGTAGTTGGTTCATCATAGCTTCAAAAAGTTCTAACACCCCTAAAACCCTATGAACTCATGCTGGTAGGCTCTGTAAAACTACAAATCTTGTTCAAGGACAGCCAATGTAAGTGTCACTTTCCCCAGTATCCAAATGAAGGGTTAGATAAGCACAGTTGATCTAGAGCTTGTCACTTCTTCGATCTCCTTTGCAGCTTTTACATCAATCACCCGTTAGATCTCCTCTCTTCAGTACCCTAAAAACTATTTTTCGGTCTCTGCAATGGCTCAAAATCTGCCAGATATCACGAAAATGATTGATAACCTCCAACGGTCCATGGATGCTACTAATCATACTGTAACTGCTCAAGGTGATACCATTGCTGGAATGTAACAAATAATTGGGGTAACTGCTGCCCATCCATTGCCAGCTAATCATCCAGGTCCAGACCTACCTCTGCTAATTGAGAACTTCCCAAGTTTTGGTCAACAAGAAGCGCTGGCCTAGGCTTCTGTTGCTGGAGCCCTAGTACATCCAATTGAAGGACTTTTTTCCCTTAGCATCGCCAAATTTGGTCCACCCATGCTAAAGATAACCAAGTTAGAGAAGTTATTCAAAAAATCCAACGGGGTCAATTCCATTCCTGAAATAGAGGATGGGTACACAGAAGCAGCTGTCAAATTATTGGAAAAATTCAAAATGCCACATATTGATCTGTTTGATAGATCAGGAGACCCTATGGTACATATCCATTTATTCTCAGATGTTTTGAAACCTATAGGTCTGACTCGCCCCTAAAAATTGTCTCTGTTTGGGAGGACTTTGTCAGGAATTACTGCTACTTGCTATGCTAAATTGGTGGACAAAGTGAAGCAAAATTGGGAAGAATTGGCTAAGACATTCATTGCTCAGTATTCCTATAATAAACAAATTGAGGTAACCATCCGGGATTTAGAAACCACTCGCCAAGAGCCAAAGGAAAGCTTCATTGAATTCATAACAAGATTGAGGGCTATGGCGACCATGATGACTAATAGGCCCTCAAAAAAGGATCATATCCGAATAGTGATATGGAACCTTCATGGTAAGATGTTACAAAAGATGATAGTTCTCCCACTTTTTACCTTCAAAGACTTACACGAGATAGGAGTTCAAATTGAAGATGCTATGAAATAGGGGATCATTATAGATGAGAAAGAGCCTCTAAAAAAGAATTTTGTTCACGGTTCCTATGTTACTAGCAGTAGTAACACAGTCGCGAAACCTTCAGAAGTTAGTACTATCACCACCTCTGTAAAAACAGCCAATCTCTTTGCCGATGCCACCCCATAGCCCTATAATCGAAACCGTTCCCCAAAATGTGATTTTCATCCACTCTATATGACTCTAACCCGAGCCCTGACAACACTGGTGAAAAAAGGTCATCTTAAACTTCTTGACCCTTAGCCTCTTCCTGATCCACTTCTACCTAGACATGATGCATCCAAGTACTGTGCCTTCCACCAGTAACAAGGCCATGAAACTGGCCGTTGCATTCGTCTCCACCATGCGATCCAGGAGCTCATAGACTATAAAATCATAGCTCCCCTACAAGCTCTACCACAAAAGCCCCGTTGCTTACCCATGACTAAGTTCCACCACCTCTTCGTGTTAACCTTGTCCATGCCCTATCTTTCGCCTTTGACCCTAGTATATACATCACCCCTTCCCACTTATCCAAACCTGAAGTTCACATTCCTGAGGGAACTAATCTGTGCATGATGGATACACCTTGATCTCAGTTAGAATCCAAAAATCCTATTGTGGCAACAGAGGTGCCAGTGATAGAAACCAAGGATTTGTCAAGATATGATCCCAATAGATATATAGTATAGATTGGTAATCCAAAACTGAAGGTTGATTTACCAAGTGCATTCTCCATTAATGTCATCAGGAAGGATATACTTGAGCAAGGGTTGGACGATTTGGCTAGTTTGGAAGAGGTCTTGAATAACCTCTATTTCTTCGAAGAAGAGAATTTGGGGGATGTACAAATCGAATGGTGGGACCCAAACAAATTGGCCAATGTCCATGGATACACAAGTGTGAGGAGGATTCTGGAGCAGAAGGAATTGATAAGGAAATAAGAAAAAAAGCACAAGTCACTAGAAAAGCAAAGGGAAAGAAAAGGATAAGCAAAAGCAGTGAAACTAGGGAAAGTAATAAACCAAAAGAGTCTAAAACAAAGAAGACTAGAAAAAAAAAAAAAGTGCCAGGAGAAAAAGTTAAGAGGGTAGTCCCTAAATCCGAGAACACTGAGCCAACTGGTCCAATAACAGAAGAAAAAGAATAAGAAGAATAAAGAGCTAGCCGAGCATAGGCACATTTAAGAAGAATGGAGATCTTTGCAGAAATCCAGTCAACATCACCTTACTAGCCAAAAGGCGATGATTGTAATATAGGGATGATACATGTTGAGCCAGATGATTGCATATGTATAAATGAAGGAGAATGGTAGGAAGATAATGATTTATACTTCGCCCACACCGATGAAGGTTGGGGAAACAATGTGCCAGACGACACTTGGTACTCTGAAGAGATTGATAATCTAACTAGGAGTGGGCATTTCTTTAAGCCTTTATACCCAGATCAAGGCGAGTCATTAGGAAAGGATGCAGAGAAAGAGAAAGAGAAAGAAAATAAAGATATGGTCCTTAACCAATTGAAGAAGATCCAAGTTGACATTACAATCAGGGGATTACTCATGGCATCACGTGAACACCGACAGGCTATGCTCGCAGCATTAAGCAAAGCCAAGCTGTCCATTGATACCATACCCGACCACCTGGTATCACTGATCATGCCAACTGGGCCCATTCCATCTATGACTTTCTCAGATAAGAAACTTCCTCCAGAAGGATCATAGCACAACAAACCCTTGTATGTGTCTTTGGAATGCCCGAAAAAAATAGGTCCCTGTGGTTATCATTAACACCAGATCAGCTATAAATGTTTGTCCTTCGCGTACTGCTTTTGTGATAGGCTTGAAACCAGTAGACTTTATACCTACAAATCAGCTAATCCGAGCACATGACAACACTAGCTAAGAGGTTTTGGGCACAGTTAAAATATAGATTCTTGTGGGACCATATGAGCGTGAAACTGAGTTCCATGTCATGGATGTGCCAGATACTTTCAATTTGTTATTGGGCAGGCCTTAGTTACATCAAATGAAAGTCATTTATTTCACAATGCATCAGTTGGTCAAATACCTATATGCCAGGGGGATTGCTACTATCTTCGGGAATTCATTTTTCCATTCCCATCTGAGGTTAGGACCCCAGTATTGGAGATAGATCATGGGAAAGAAGACGTTTTCCTTTTTGGGTTTACTTTAGTTAAAGCTTAGTTAGTCCAGACTTTCATAGCAGATGAAGACGGAATATACTTGAGTGCTTAGTCAATCTACTTTATGAGCAAATTAGGATATATCATGGGAATGGGACTTGGAAAGAGTGGTAAGAAAGGTATTGTGGTGGCCGATGAAGCTACCCACAACCGTCATTCATTTGGGTTAGGGTACAAACCCATGAAAGAATATTTGAAGAAGAAATGAGATGAGGTGAGAGAAAGGAGCAAAGCCAAGAGGGCCGACAAACAATATAAATTGAAGTACAAACCGATCCGGGGAACCCTAAATGGTTGCTTTATCAGAGAAGGGGATGATTTTCCCTTTTGTAGCTTTCTTGACCCGTGGGTGAACTCTGAGACAAATGAGCGTCTCCCCAGATTTGAGGTTTTCTTTGACCACCAGCTGTCTGAGAGCGAGGATGAGGAAGCAAACTCCGGAAATGGCCTGGGCCAAGGCAGAAACAACTATTTGGCTAAAGCGGAAGGAGACAAAATAGAGTTAACACTGGTTGATCATGAAGCCAGCATTGAGTTATAGGGTTTTGAGGATGTTGGTGTTTTTGTGATCAAGGAGGATCATCCGTAGACTGCAGTAACCTCATCTTGGATGCATCTAAGGCACCTTGTTTGACTTGGCAACTCAAGAGGGGTTGTATCATGGAGTCTGAATCTGATAATGAGTCTGAGTCTAATTCTACTGAGTTTGTAAAGTTGGAGTCAAACACGGGTTCTTCTGCTACTTCTGAGTCGAGTGGTTCTGGGGTTGATGACCTAGATGTCATTGTCTTGTCTCGGTTGTCTTTTTCATTTTCTTTTGAGTCCACTATATTTGCTAAGCCAAACCTGTTAAATGGGAATCATGTGGATTGTGCTTACTTTTATGTGCTTTTAGTTTATTGCATTGACCAAGATTTTTAAAATTTTGATAAAAATGAAGAGGAAAAAAAATTCCTTGGACTTTGAAAATTTTGATTAATTGGGGAGAGGAGAGGCGTGCAAAACCTTTAACAAATGAGATTGTTCTAATCAATGTGCATACCAAAAAGGATCCTCGCTTGTTCCATATTGGTTCCACGTTATCTTTGAAGGAACACAAGTGATTAGTCACTTTGTTAAAATAATTTAAAGATGTTTTTGCGTGGTCTTACTAAGATATGCCTGGAATTGATCCTGAAATTGTCCAACATAGGATCCCTTTTGATCCCCAGGCCAAACCTGTTAAGCAGAAGCTCCGTAGGATTCGGCCAAACTGGGTATTGAAAATCAAGGAAGTCACCAAGTAAATCAATGCAAGGTTTCTGATTGTGTCAGAATATCTAACTTGGTTGGAAAATATCATACCGGTTTGAAAGAAGAATGGTAGGATTTAAGTTTGTGTTGATTGCAGAGATCTGAATAAAGCTAGCCCCAAAGATGACTTTCCACTACTACACATTGATGAATTGGTAGATTTCACTACAGGTCATGCTATGCTTTTGTTCATTAATGGATTTTTAGGGTATAATCAGATCTCTATGGCACCTAAAGACATAGAGAAGAGGGCATTCACTACTCAGTGGGGGACTTACTGCTATCGAGTTATGCCATTCGAGTTGAAAAACACCAGAGCCACTTACAAGAGAGCAGCAACCGCCATATTGCGTGATAGGATTCACAAGGAGGTTGAAGTGTATGTGGATGATATGATTGTCAAGTCCAAGGAATGGGAGGGCTACCATGACACGTTGAGAAGGTTCTTTGAAAGTATCCAGGAGTACAAGCTAAGGCTGAATCTATAAAAATGTACTTTTGGGGTGACTGTTGGAAAGATGCTGGGGTTCTTAATCATGCAACATGGAAGTGCGAGGCTTTCTAGGAAAAGTGTCGAGGCTTTTCAAAATCAAGGCCATTTTAGAAATGCCCCCACCAATGACTGAAAAGGAAGTGCGTGGCTTTCTAGGAAAAGTGCAATTCATAAGAAGGTTTATTTCTAAATTAGCCTCCACCTGTGAACCATTATTTGGCTTGTTGAAGAAAGGGAAGAAGTTCCAATGGGATGACCGATCTAATTACGCTTTTGAGCAAATCAAGCAATATCTACAGAATCTACCCATTTTATTACCCCTCGAGCCAGGGAAACTATTGATCTTGTACCTATTAGTGACTGTGTCTACTATGGTTTGCATGCTAGCACAAGAATCAGAAGAGAAAGTAGAAAAGGCCATACACTATCCGAGCAAGAAAATATTGTAATACAAGACCCGTTATACCCCTTTCGAAAAGGCTTGCCTAGCCTTGGTCTGGGTAACCAAAAAACCTTGGCACTACTTGTTATCACACTCAATAATCTTGGTTTCAAGGTTAGATCCTATCAAATATCTCTTTGAGAAACCAACACTTACTAATATGCTAGCTCGATGGTTGCTTTTTCTTTCCGAGTTTGATCTTTGATATGTCACTCACAAATTGTCAAAGGGAGAGCCATAGTAGAGTTCTTGGCAAACCACCCGATCGATGGAGAAAAAGGCAGGGAGTATGAATTCCCGGATGAGGAGATCTTGCAATTAGAAGAAGACACTTGGAAGTTGTATTTTGATGAAGCTGACAATCAGTATGGATACGGGACATGAGTGTTGCTCATAGCACCTAACGACTCCTACATACCTCTGGCCTTCAAAATCCGGTTTAAGGTATCTCATAATCAGACAGAGTATGAGGCATGCATAGCTGGGCTGGAAGCTGCTCTAAAACTAAGGGCAATAAGATTGGATGTAATTGGAGATTCAAATTTGGCTATGTCTCAAGCTAACGGGGATTGGAAAGTAAAGGAAGAAAAAAAAATGAAAGTCTATCATCAGACCTTGGATATGCTAGTCCCGAGGTTTGAACGGTTGACATTTACACACTTGGTGAGGGAGAACAATAAGTTCGTTGATGCTTTGGCAACCTTAGCTTCAATAGTGGACATACCAATTAGAGTAAGGATGCGTTCGATTGTCATAGAGCAGAGATACACAATGGCATACGAGATGATTACCGTGACGAAAAAAACCCAAGGTGAGGGTCCTTGGTACCTTGACATTTGGAATTTTCTAGGGAGGGAAACATACCTACAAAGAGCAAATGCTAAGGACAAAGGGGGGATACAGCGTCAGGCTGCTCAATTCTTCATTTGTGGAGACAAGTTGTATAGAAAGGGTCACCAGAGAATGCATAAGTTGTGTATGGAGGAAGATGAAGTGAAGCACATTGTGGAAGCTGTCTATGGAGGGGATTGCGGGGCTCATATGAATGGTATTATGCTAGCCAGAAAAATCTTCAGACAAGGATATTACTAGTTGACTATGGAAAGTGATTGTGTCAGTTTTATCCAGCGATGCCATAAGTGTTAGATTCATGCCAATCGCATGAACATCCTACCATCAAAGTTGTACAACATGACTTCGCCGTGGCCTTTTTTTATTTGGGGAATTGATGTGATTAGGGCAATAACACCAAAAAGGTTGGATGGAGATGAGTTTGTCCTGGTGGTAATCGATTACTTTACCAAGTGAGTGGAAGTGCAGTTGTATCCAGTGTTAAAAGCATCACACGTGGCCAAGTTTATAAGGAACAACATCATCTCTAGGTATAGGGTTCCAAATGAGATTATTTCTGACAACGGTTTGCATTTCAAGGGAAAAGTGATTGATCTGCTTGAGAAATATAATGTGGCCTCTCATAAGTCATTAGCCTATTAGCTATAGACCAATGGCGTCGTTGAAGCAACAAATAAAAATATCAAGAGCATCCTACAAAAGATGGTAGAAACTTATAAAGATTGGCTAGATAATCTGTCTTTCATGCTGTGGGGCTACAGGACGTTAATCGGAACATCTACTGTGGCAACCCCCTACTCTCTAGTTTATGAGATGAAAACGATGCTAACAATTAAGATAGAGGTATCTTTGCCAATGGTTATGGCTAAATGTCAGATAGCAGAGGTGAATTGGCAACATAATCGATTCGAAGAGCTAATGTTATTTGACGAGAGAAGGTTGAAAGCACTACACCATGTACAAGGGTACCAATGCAGGATTGCTCGAGTATTCAACAAGAAGGTCAAGTCCAGGAATCTGAATGAGGGAGATCTAGTGTTGAAGGATAACCAAGCTCCAATTTACAATTCTAGAGGTAAGTTCAAACCAATTGGACTGGTCCTTACATCATCAAATCAATTTGGCCAGAGGGAGCAGTTATTCTAATGGATCTGGACAGACTGGAGTTTTCACTGCCAATCAATATGGACAAGTTGAAAAAATACTATCCTTGAGAGGCTAACTGGGTCAAAAGCATGAAGGGCGACCCAGGTAAAAGTTAGAGCAAAAAAAAGGAAAATAGATAATGTGGAGATCGCAAGGTTGAAAACTTAAAAGGGCGACTTTGGCAAAAATTAGAGCACAAAAAAATAAAAATAAATAAATACCCGAGTCGACCCTAACCGTGAACTACATAAGACCTAATTCGCATCCCTGGGATACGTAGGCAACTTTATCCTGAAGTTCGGCCCCAATCATTTCAACTCGGTTGTCTTGTCTATGATTGATCGGTTCATTCTACCCAGATTCAGATCTGGTTGGCTAGACTTGCTTTTCTATGATGAATAGGGTTGTAAGGCAGATCTTACTGGCGGCACAACTATAGAAGAAGTGTAGACAGTCTTGTCTAAGGAGTTGATATGAGGTTGTGCAACACAAAGGTTGATTTTGGGTATGTTAAGTAGTGACTGTTTGCGAAAATGTGATTTGGAAAATGAACTGATTTTCTCAAAACATCTTTGCAAAATGAACCCTTTTTTAGACCTGAGAGAAAGCTTTCAATACGTACAATCTTTCTTACATGATTTCAAAACAAAAGTGAAACAAACATGCTTAACCTACTCTTGTATTAATTAAAGCATTTTACTTCATAAAGTTGATGTCAATGCAAATAAACTAATGGCAGAGTCAAGTCAAGTATGTGATCCTCTCCTCGTAGCATTAGAAGATTCCGCTACTAACGATGCGCCCACCTGTGTCTCCTCATCAAGCCAAAGCATGTACTCACTGGAAAGGGCATAGTTGAAGTCATCGGCAAGGGCCAGGACCTCCCTCATCCTCTAGGAAGTTGCATACAAAGAAAGGTTCCTAGCCTAAAGCAGAAATGAAGCTAGATACTCAATCCTATCAGTAGGGCGAGTCTGATTATGTCCAAACTATCGCCTAAATCAGAAAATGAAGTAAAAGATGCAATGTGTCAAGCCAATTAGTTGCACACTTGGTTGGCGGAATATACTGTATGTCATTAGAGACAAGTCTCAGTAGGGGCAACACCAATCAATGTCTGTTGCAAACCTACTGCGCATCAAATCATGCCACAAGCTCTTTGAAGGAAAATTTACTGTCTAGGCTTAGAAGAAGTAGTTCCTAGTAGTTCCTATTTTATTTTTATCCATTAACCATATCTAGGGAGGGATGAAAAATTAGAAAGATTAAAAAATAGAGAGATATGCTTTGAGTGGGAAAAGTGAGGAAAGGGTGTTGAAAAAATTGAGTCCAGAGACCAAGAGTGATGTAAGAAATATAAAGTGAGAAAGGGATGGAAATAGTACTTGAAGAAGTAGTGGACTCCCTGCAAACTAAAAGGTCTCTTGTCTACGGAATAGATCTAAACCTATCAAAGTCTTGGCTAATGCTAAGCCCATGCAACTTTAACCCTCCCGGAGTTGTTGAGCCACTTCAATGATCTTGATACTCGTCCTATTACTGCTAGGGGCAAGTAAATAATGTAAAGTAGGCATCGCAAAGTGCATGTTGACGACACCCTCACCAAATAGGATCACTCCTATCTCTGATAACAGAAAATCAGTGAATCAATCTAAACACGTCCAAGCCCTCATCATGCGCCAAGGATCAAGCCTCATTCAGAGTTAGACCACACATCTGGGCTAGGGTGTGAGTATGGCCAAAGTTAGGTTTAGACATGATTTCTTCATCCCAGGAAAGCTCCATTAATGCCTAGAACTCATCAATGGTTGGACAGAGCTCCTGTATGCCAAAGTGGAATACATAAGTGATTAGATCTTAGTAGCGAACCCCGTCTGGAGAAAAGGAAGATGAAGTGTGGTGTGACTTAGAGGAAAAAGAGCATTTAAGCCAAATCCCGCTAAATTCACTTTATCGGCTCTATCTAAAAAGGTTATCCAATCCTGGAGCCTAGCTATAGTTAGAGCCTCCATTTACAGAAGAAGCTCCTCAGTTTTTCCACTTCTAGGTGATGAAGCAATCGCAAGTTACCTTTTAAAGAGATAAAGTTACATGAGTGCTTGTATCCCACTGTCTGGATGGAACCTTCAACCAACCGGCCACGTTGGCATAGCCAGACAAATTTTTGACTGGTGGACCTCCAGAATTGTAGAAATAGTGTGGTCCATAGTCTAGCTTATAGATTTTGTTTCAGGTCTTGTTTTGAGTCTTTTCCATCCCAATAGGTGTAAATAAGTGTGTTTAGGTTATTTTTGTTATGTTATATGTTTATTGAGTTGTATTTTGTGTTTCGATCAGTTGTAGGCTTGATATCAGATTCGAAACTCATCCAAATATAACCATTCTCAATTTCCAAATCAAAATAAAACTTTTATGTGTGCAAATGCGATGCCATGCATGTCTAGATATCCGAGGTGGTCCAAAAGCAAGAGTGTTTCTTTTATTACTTCCTGGTCACAATGACTATCTCACTTCCAGCCTCAGTAATTGCCTCACCACCAGCCTCATCTCTACTGTCTCCACCAGACCCATTGCCACTCTCACTACCACTAGCATCATCTCCAGAGCCATCATCAGAACCATTACCACTCTTGATGCCCTCCTCCTCCTTATCACCATCACCATTAGCATCATTACCTTCCGAGTGCTTGATATCAATGCTCGCATCTCCCTCACTATCCTCAGAGGTCTTATCAGTGGCAAAATCCTCCTTCTGGGAAGCAGTAAGAGTCCTCTTCAAAAAGGAAGAGCCCTCCACCACCTGGTCACCTCTACTTTTGCCCTTGCCTTGGGCACCCCTGCCACGACCTCTATCAGCACCACTTCCCAAACTAGAGAATGACCTACTTCCCTCCTAACTACCGGAGGAGGTATCACTGGAACCATAGTAAACTGAAATGAAAGGTTGGCAAGAAATAGAATGTCAGATAAGACAGGTATAAAGATAAAGACAGTTTATCAGAGTATATTAAAACAGAAGTATAAGGACAGACAATATAAAATGGATTGGAATAGGATACCTAAATACTAATTGCGACAAGGGAATGCTCCTTTATCCACACCATGTAGACTATGTACTTGATCACCTCCAAACATCACTCAGTGTAGGCCACGGGAGGCTGCAAACAGAAATGAAAGGCTTAATAAAAAACAGTGTAAAGCAGGAAGGAAGCAGAGTAAAGAAAAATGGAACAGTATAGAGGCATCTGAGAAAGCTATGGAAAGAATAAGATATACCTGTCTCATCTCAGGAGTAAGGATGAGCGCCTGATTCTTAAGAAGCTCTAGAGGAACCTCTTTGAGAGCGCCGCTCAGCCTCATGTATGTCATTAAAAAATGGAGTGCTAGAAAGTCAGTGGCATGATCAATGGGAGGAATAATAGCACCTCTAGAGGCAGGAGCATCAACATGAATAAGAGTAGCAGTTGCGGCACCTTCCAATACTCGAGCTGTATCAGGAGTAATGGAAGGCATGATATGGGACTGCAAAAATGCGGTGTAAGACTTGGTCACATGGAATAGGTCGACATCCTGTCCATCCAACATCGCCTCGAGCTCCACTTGTCAGTGATCAGATCAACAGTCCTCATGCGAGCAGATGAATGAGATGGGATGTTCAAGATACCATGATCTAAGGTCTGGCAAAGGAAACGCTCCCTTAAGTACCAAGCCCGGCTAACGGGGGCCTCAAATAATATCCTCACTTTAGAGGCTACCCACGATACAACGTACTGCTCTCTCTCAGCCTAGAGCATAGCCACCCAGGGGTGCTAGTCTACCTGTACGTTTGACAGAGTAAGTTACAAACAGAAGCTCAGGTAGATGAGGCAAAAGGATAAAACGAATCAATATGAGCTCTGAGTTTCAAATGTTTACCCCACCATGAGTCATAGTGTCAAACAAATAGCAAAAATGGGTGAAGCTGCGAGACTGACGGTCGCGTGGCCTAAGAGCCTCATCGAATATAAGGACCGAGACATCGCCTAGTTAATCTTACACACAAAAATCGGGGTGAGCTCGGGAAAGTAAGAATATGTCCATATTTGCATAGGAAAGAGAAATGGCATCAAACATTGTGCAAAAATAAATTCATGAATGCATAAAGTGAAAAATGTAGGAAGCAAACTTAAAAAGGAGTCGAGGGTACCTCCTATGCACGCCAATATCCCCCAGGTAGCCTAGCCTTTTGGCGGGAGGATGAGCACTCATAACTGTACAATGTGGCTAGACTAGTGCCTTCCTAATCATAATCCCTTATCCAGGGGATGTCCACCATCGTCTACAGAAAGTATAATCTAACGGTATTCTCCCTTTTCGCAAACAGGGTAGTACGGAGGACATATTGAAGGAATCCGCAGGCAAACTGAGCCTTGGCCTCTAGGGTGTCACAATGTGTGTCATGGAACCTCTGGTGTAGCCAGCTATAACAGATGGTCCCCGAGCTAACCTTCGAAGGAATGTCCCTGAGCAAATGAAACTGGGCAGCATTCTAGGATCCTATTTTCAAGTCAAAAGGGATCGAATCACCCCTTATCGAGAGACGATAATCATAGAGAAGTTGTAGAGGGTCAGCATCATCTCCCCTGTAGAAGAGAAGTGAAAGGAGTTGGTAGTATCCCACCATCTCTCCACAAGGGCTGCAACGGTCGACCAAGTGGCCTGCATCTAGGTGATCCCCAAATAGAATGTGCCAAAACCTGCTTGCTCTACCAAGGCCTAGACTCTGGTAGGGAGAACCTGGTACCATCGATGCGGGAATATAACTATCCCATAGTCTTTCGTCTGGCGATCATTGTCCTGTTGCAAGAAAGTTTGATCAGTAAGTGTAAATATGAACCAATGTGAATAAACATGTGAATTTGGTACCAAGGCTTACCCGTTGGGCCCCGTGGGATAGGTGTAACTATCGCTCTCAAAGAAGCACATCCGGAGCAATCCCTAGCCGGAATTCAGTGAAGGTAAGCATGCTACCGTGAATAATGCGGTGAACGTCAAGCTAGTACATAGCCGGATCAAATGGCCTGAGATGTGGGGGTGGTAGCTTGGGACCAAACACAGAAAAAAGGATTTCTTCCGCCGCCATGTCTGGATCATCCACCTAGATATCTTCACCCTTAGCAAGCATATGTACATCGGCTTCGGGGCCCGGAGGAAGCACATCGACCTTTGAAAAGATGAGGGGAGCATCCCCGTGAGGGATATCAGCATCCATGAAGAAAGAATAGGTATGGGTGAGCCAAAAATAAGGGAGAGGGAGAAAGAAAACCAAAAGTCCACTCGAGGGACCTGAAAACCCAAAAAACAAAGAGAAATACGAGAAACGAAAGGGAGTATGTGAGAGGTCAAGCCAAGACGTGTGAATCACATAATGAAGGAGTGGGAAACTCGAAACTCCACCAAATCACATACTGATCGGTTCAAAGTGTAAAGGAAAGTGGTTGTTTTGAAGAAAAAAGGGCGTGGGATGTTGGGTAATATAAGGGAGGTAGAAAATCTAGAGAAAGAGTGAAAAGAAGAGAGAAGGTGATTTTGGATGTTGTAGAGCCAAAGTAAACCATTGGTTTGCTTTAATAAACTTTTTGGAGGTGAAAAGACAAAACTGTTCTTGAAAAACCCAAAACAGCCGGTCGACCCATCATTTGTTCGGCTGATAAATTTTGTAGTCGACGACCTAAGTAGACCGGCAAGGGCCTTTTATACGTTCAGAGTCATACTTTTGTTCGAATGAGCTGTGTTTGTGCCTACAGGGAAGAGTTTATGCCAATCAAGCCTAGTTTGAAGTAAACATATCAAGTACATGCTCAGAAGATCGAGCCATGTAAACGAGGGAAGCCTATTGATGCATAAGGGGATTTCTATTAAACACAAAAGGATTATAAGAGCTTTTCAAAACTGAAGAGGAGGTTCTAATCATTACAAACAACTGTATTACACAAGGGGAATGTCTTAGTACATGCAACTCCTAAACATCCTTATTTCATATGCGTTGAGTTCTTTATGTAGATAAAGATACGTCTGTGGTCCTTCGAGTAGCAAAATGAGGAAATGACGCATCTAGAATTGGCCTAGGCTATGGGAAAAAGACTTCAGTGCTGCAAGGAGTATGAAAGGTTTTTCGGTGCATCACTATCATCGCCAGGATCATCACGATCATTAGAGTTTCCTTCAATACCAGAAGTAGTTTCCGTGCCATCTTTTTCATTGCTATTCACTATCGGAGAATTCAGAGTAGGTAGTCGGAGCGATTCCAAGTTATTGTCCTAAAGCCAAGAGAGCCATGCTATTAAAGAAGGAAGTAAAGAACGACAGTGCGGAATGAGAAATAAGCTGCAAGGCCAGGGTGGTTTACCTCTAGTAGGTTGGTGGGATAAGGCAAAGACCCCATGGGCAAGGAGTTTTGGTTGAGCCCATGAGTCAGCGCCGAACCAAGTCCATAAAAATAACCACGGGCATGAGCATAGCTCAAGGATCGGCTGTTAATTTTGCCCCAACCATGAAGTCGTCGTTTGTTGTCAATGCTGGGTTCCTCTAGGATCGCCCACGGCTCCTCTCTCGAATGGACAAGCCTTCTTCTACCTCTCTGACCACTAAAAGGAGTTCTTGAATGTATTATTTCCAAGTTAGGAACTATGGCATCATCGAAACTTTCATCGGATAAGCCAACAATGCCCAGGTAATGAGAAGAGCCCATATCTCAAGATACACTAAAAAGGAAAGGGAGAGAGAGGTTGTGAACCATTTGAAAGTAAGAGAAGATGGACAAAGCCACATAAACAAGAACTTAGGGTGGTTGTGGGTTGTTTGCAGCCGAAGTACCACCTTTTTGCATATTGTCAGAAGTGAAAAGTCAGGACTCATTCGGGGTTTGCCCAAATGAACCAACCGACTTCACTTGTGGCCGGTTGACCATGGTATTGGTCGATAGGTTCTAGAGAAACTAGTTCAGGTGTGCGGATGAGTTTTAGAGTACCAAAACAAGAGTAGGAATGCATCTACAGAGTTTGGGAAAGAAGTGGGTGCATGTATAATAATTCAGTAGTGAAGTAGGGCAAATAGGGCAAAAAGTCTGAAGTCATCTACAAGAAAAAGAGTGTTTATACATATATGGGCCATGAACGGCGCAAATTGTTTACAAAAGCAATTAAAAATGTCCCATGGCAGTTAAGGATATTGCATTCAAAGTTCCTACAAGCTATATAAAGAAAGAAAGAAAGAAAGAAACAAAGCAAACAACAACCAAAAAAAAAAAAAAAAAGAAGAAGAAATGAGGTATAAGCTAAAGCAAAGCTAGGTGGTTGGAGCCATCGTCCTAGTGGGTAGTGGGATACCAGCTCCACCAAGGCCATCGTCATCGCCACTAGCCCTGCTACTAAAGATGCTATCCTGTAGAAGAGTAGTTAAAGGGTTCGTTAGTTGCATCATCATTATCGTCATCGTCACTGTTGATGACAATCACCTCAGGCAAAGCAGCTTCATTGTAGAACAAAAAGGAACTTTCAATCAAAAACAAATGGAAAGTATTGTATGGGAACCATTTAGGAGGAAATAATTCGTTCTTGAGGTGACCAAACCTCGTGGTGGATATTTGGAATATGTGAAGATATTGAAACTTGGTCGTGTCCACGTCCTCATTGACCTCAGACGCCCAGTGAATAAATAGTGTTGGGCATGAACCCACAACCTCTTGTTTATTCATCGACCATATCTGGGGAGGGATGAAAAATGAGAGAGTGAAGAATAGAGAGGTGTAAGTCGAGAGAAAAGTGAGCAAAAAGGGGTTTTGAGAGAAAAATCGAGCCTGAGGGCCGAGTGATGTGAGAATCACAAATGAGAAGAAGGTGGGAAACAATACCCGGAGAAACTGGCTCCTCGCAAACTAAGAGGTCTCTTATCTTTTATAACATGTCTGTGTGTCATGTCTTTTGTTTTGATTGTCTCAATTCTTGTCTTGAGTCGTCTCGAGTGTTACTCTTTTTGTTTTCTCTGTTGAGTTCTTTTCACTGTGTTCAGTTGTAGGCTCAATACCCGGTTGAAAACCCTTTCCTCAAATCATTTTGTGCTCAGAGTGCTGTGCCATTCCCCACATTTGTGCAAAACATAATTTGGTTCTTTCATAAAACTACAGGGTCCACCCCCGATAAATGTGAACAGAAAAACCTGGACCTATCTGAAGCTTTTGGGTTTTGGATTGCGAAGCAAGAAATTTTGGAGCATCTGAGTGTGTTTCAACTTCTGCAGAGTTCAGAATGAACCGTGTATTCAGAATGAGTAGTTTTCAGAATGGGCTGTGTGTTCAGAATAAGCAGTGCGTTGTATGAACTGTGTGTATGTGTTATGGGCTGTATGTCCAGAATGAGCAGTATTGTTATATAAGTTGTTTTGTCGTTGGCCTGTTCATTACCTGGTTATTACGATGCGAGTGTTCTAATTTTCAAACAAAAGATCAATCTCATTTACATTGTTATGTAAAGTAATGCAATGCGATGCGATGTATGAAATGTACAAATGCAACACTTTTTCAGACAAAAAGTTTGTTTCATTCCATTATCTTTTCAAGTACATAGTTTTGAGGAAAACAAAATCTGCCCGCGGCAGTACAAAGTGCTCGAAATACTAGCTAAAAGGAAAAGAAAAACAAAAAGAAGAAAGGCAACAAAAGTCTGAATCAATGTCAACTGGTCTCAGGCCTGAGGGTCTGTCTTCATCCTCTTCATGGACGAAGGTCCAGGAGCATCATCGCCAACTCCACCATCTGAGCCTGAGCCCGAGTCATCTCCGATCTCCTCCTCGGACGACTCTGCCTCCGCCTCCGACTCTGCCTCAGACTCATCATCGTCAGGGATCGATGCCCGAGAGCTGCTCCCAACATGAGGGCGCCTCGCTTTGGTGCGGGAATGTTCTGTGCCTCCTCGCCCTCCTCCTCGAGTAGGAACAGAAGGTCCTGCTAGAGCACTCCCTGCCGCCGACATCTAGAATGGAGGCTGAAAAGGACAAATGGTAAATGCATCAGCAAAATAGAGTATAAATACATAATATAGTGTGTAAGTACAGTGTATGAATACTGTAAGCAGTGTATCAGTACAGAATGCAGTGTGTGAGTACAGTGTATGAGTGTATGAATACTGTGAGCAGTGTATGAATACAGAATGCAATGACTGAGTGCAGTGTATGAATGCCTTGAGTAACGCTGTGAACAGTATGTGGGTTACAGTGTATCAAATGCCGTGAAGGCCGTGTATCAAGTGCCATTTTGGTAGTGCGATGCATCAGATTATGCATAAAACAGATTATGCACAGTTTGAGATTGTGGTTGAAAGAGAGCTTACCGAGATACCGTAGGTAGCCAGCAGGTCGAGGCTCCGCTGGAACATCCCCATCACAGAGGCGGTCAACTCCAAAGACTGGCGAGTGTACTCAGAGGAAGCCTGCAAAAGTGTTAGAAGTATCAGTATTCTGCGGAATATCAAACGAAATGAAATGAAATGACGATGCAAAATACAAAATGCAATAATACGTACCGGAGGCAAGTCGTAGAACCCGACTAGCTCGTGATCAGCCGGAGGGGGAGCGATGGGGATCTAGTAAGTCTCCCCACCCTACCCTCTACATGTCATCGTCGTGGGCAGTGCTGGCCAACTAGCCCCCTGCCTTCTCCGAGACCCACTCCTACCACGGGCCCGAGCCATCCTCAGTGCCTCTGCTCCTGCCCGAGCCACCCTCGGTGCTCCTGCTCTTGTCCCTGCTCCCGCTCCTGCTCCAGCCGCTGGCACTGCAGGCCTCTCTCTCTCAACTTGACGGCCACTGCTCAGAGGCCGCATGATGTAGGTCTGGACGTACTCTGCATAGTCGGCCTCTCCTCTAAAGCCCTCTGCCTCTCATCCGATCGTGTAATTGGCCATCTCATGTGGGGGGTATCTCTCTCTCTGCCTCATGTCGATAGGAGGTGCACCTGGGGCTATCTGCTCTAGTAAACCTAAGGTCTGGTGTAGAAAGCGCTTGTCCAGGTACCAAGCCCGACAGACCGGGCCCTTCAGCAGAATCCTGAATCGGGCAGTCTCCTCAGCACCAGCATACTGCTCCGGAACTGCGGCTGGCAATGGAGCCCAAGACTGCCAGGTGATCTATAAATGATATGCATTTTGTTATCTACTGTTATCGAAAGAATAATGTAAAGCAAAGCTTAAATGAACTGCAAATTCTAAAATACCTCTGCGGTGGTAATGGTATCGAAGTAGCGACGGAAGAATATGAATGACTCCCGTGGTCTCCGCATGCATCTCACATCGAAACGTCGAGAGAATGAAACGCCGGGGGGGTCTCCTCATCCGGCACTAGGGTAAGCCTCGGGAAGTAGGCATACACCCACAATTACAGAGTGCAATAAAGCAGGTATCAGTATGCTTATCAAATAAAGCAGAATGCAGACGAAGCAGAATGCAGGATAAAGCAGAAATTGCAGAACCGTGTATTGTGCAGTGTATTGTACAGAGTGTACAGTGTGTGTAGTATACAGTCAGTGTAAAGCAGATTGCATGTTTGCAGTATGTGCGGTGTATAGTCAGTTGGCATCAGATTGTGCAGTATGTGAAGTATTGTGTAGTATATAGTCAGTGTAAAGCAGATTATATGTGTGCCGTGTGTGCAGTATACAGTCAGCGTGAGGCAGACCACAGTATGTGCAATGTACAGAATACAGATAATGTAGAGCAGAAATGTAAAACAGAGAAAGAGGATGTACCTCCCAAGCCTACCAGTAGCCTCTAAGCAACTGTCCGCTGAGGTGGGAGGATGAACTCATATAGCCGTACAGTGTGGCCAAGCCTGCGCCACCCCAGTCATAGCGGCGGATACGCGTGACGTCCACTAAAGTGCTCAGTAGACAGAGGGGCACAGTGTTCGCCCAGCCGGTGAAGAGGGTCGTCCCCAGCAAGAACATAAGGAAGCCGCGTGCATAGTGCTTCGCCTCCTCCTGAGCCATCGGCGCCTCCTTTGCTAAGGCTGGCTGAATCCTGAAGTGGTCCTCGAACCACGAATATCTGACAAATCCTGGACGAGCAAAAAGCGATAGGTTGCCAAGCAAGTTCATCTGAGCGGCCCCCCACTCGTCCATGTCTGTATCGAAGGGGATCGGATCACCCCCTACCCTGATGCCGGTGAGCATCGAGAAGTCGAAGGGAGTCATCGTCATGTCTCCCGTGGCGGAAAAATGGAAGGAATCGGTAGTGTCCCACCACCTCTCCACCAGAGCGGCAAGAAGAGGCCTGCTCGCAGTAAGGCGCGACAGTCCCCTGCAAAAAGTGCCGAAGCCGGCCTGATTAACAATATGGCGGACCGCGTCCGGTAGCTCCATATACCATCCTCTGGCGGCAACATTCCCATACCCCCGGAAGGCATGGGAATCCCCCTGTATTCAAAAGCAAACAGCTACGAAGTAATATTAAATGTAGAGTTTTGAAGAATAGTCAAAATTGATGCAAATACAGCATGTGTGCACGTTTTCAAATTCAAACAGATATCGAGTGTCGGTGTGCTCGAAGTGAACTACAGCATATGATGTATCAATGTGCTTGAGTGGTTCAGCATAAATACAGCGTGCGTTTTCAGATTCAAACAGATATCGAGTGCCGGTCTGCTCGAAGTGAACTACAGCAGATGATGTGTCAGTGTGTCTGATTGGTTCAATGAAAACACAACGTGCGTGCACGTTTTTAGGTTCAAACAGATATCGGGTATCAGTGTGCTCACAGATGAATTACAGTGTGTAATATATCGATGTATCCGGGCTAAGTAGTTAAAGAACAGAATCAACTATTACAGTTATGTTCTACATTGCGGAAAATAAAACAAAGGGAAGACTGTACCTCAGAAACGCCGTAAGACAGATGTGACTCTGGCTCACGCAGAAGAAGCTCTCGTGGCACGCCCCTATCAAAAGTCCTGAACTGGCGAAGACCATCAGGAGGTAGCACGTGAATCGCCGGCCTGTAGGTCGCCAGGTTGAACGGTCAGACACTAAGAGGCAAGAGCTCGGCCTTGGGGTCCATCTCCTGCTTCGGAGGAGTCCCGCCTCATGGAATACCATCCGCCATGCCGAGTATGGTGTGAAAATGGCCGGAAGAGTGAAAACCAGGCAAAAATACGAAAAGTCAACTGAAAAGTCAACCCCGAGAGGGTGGAAAATGGCCGGAAAGGTCGAGGTGCGGAAAAGGCACAAAGATCAAGGAAAACTCGAGGGAAACAAACCCTGAATAGTGGAAATCGAGAAAGAGACACAGAAACAAAGATTTGTTCGGTTCAAAATGTTCGAAACGAGTAGGAGTTCGCGAATTGAACGATGAAATGGGCCCTAAAACCAAGGAAAACGGAGGATAGAAGGTTGGAAAATAACCTAAAGGAAGAAGGAAAGGGTTTTCGAGTTTGTGGGAAGTGAGAAATGAGGGTTATAAGCCCTATATTTAAAGACCCGTGTCGAATTGACCAAACTGCCCTGATTCAGGCATATTTGGCCAGTCGGCCACATTGTTGGCCGGTCGGCCAAATATTTGGCCGATGGCATTGTTTTGTGGCCGATGGATGGCCGGTGACCTCCCCCGATGGCCGGTGAGTCTCCTACACCTTTTTTTGGGTCTTTGATGCGGTTTAGGGCCTCCATTGCTCAACACAGTGCAAGAAAATGCATTTCCGAAGCCTAACTGGTCTCTATGCCATGTCTTCTGTGCGTAGCACTCGAATACTTGCAAGGTGTATCCTTTTTGTATCCTTTTGTCTCTTGAGAGACTCGGGAATTGCTTTACATATGTTATGTTACAACGTTTTGTCACTAACGCGCGTTGAGTTATACGTCATTTCACTCGCATTGTCATGCTTATCATACTTGCATTGTTATGCATTTTAATAGCGGTCTAGGAGACCTTAAATCCTCTGAAGGTGCAAGTCCTTTGGTGTTTGTCGTGCCCGAACGACTCTTCGCGGGTTTTATCTTAGGTTGCATTGTCATGCACGCCGCATTCGCATTGTTATGCACACACCTTGTGCATTATAGCGCACGCCATACTTGCATTGTTATGTATATTCTTTAGGCCGCATCGTCATGCGCACCTTACATGCATTGTCATGCATGATCCTTATCACGCGTCATCATGCGCACCTTACATGCATTGTCGTTCCTTACCTCGCATTGTCATGCGCAGTTCATTTGCATTGTCATACGTGTCTCATGTGCATTGTCATTATCATGCATTTTTCATTCGCATTTCAAAAGACAAAAACAAAAAAATGCATTATCATTTGCATTTCAAAAAAACAAAAAAAAAATAAAAAAAAACAACAAAAAACAAAAAAACAAACATGCATTGTCATGCATCATTGTAAATAGTGCATTGTCATGCATTTCATTGTAAATATTACATTCCATTGCATATTGTATATATTGCATTGTAGCTTGCATGCATTCACTGCATCACCCCCATCTACGGCTTGCGCCTTTCCATGTTAAGCCTGGTCTGGTATGTGCCCGTACTCTTCGCGTTGAAGCACAATTATGATATTATGTGTACGCACCTAGTGTTGTGGGTGACGGCACCGTTTCTATGTTAAACATGGTTTGTATGTGTCCATGCCTTTCCTAGGCAAGATACAGTTTGGCCGCAGGCCTTATCCATCGTAAATATTACATTGCATATTGTATATATTGCATTGTAGCTTGCATGCATTCACTGCATCACCCCCATCTATGGCTTGCGCCTTTCCATGTTGAGCTTGGTCTGGTATGTGCCCGTACTCTTCGCATTGAAGCACAGTTATGATATTATGTGTACGCACCTAGTGTTGTGGGTGACGGCACCGTTTCTATGTTAAACGTGGCTTGTATGTGTCCATGCCTTTCCTAGGCGAGATACGGTTCGGCCGCAGGCCTTATTCATTGTAAATATTACATTGCATATTGTATATATTGCATTGTAGCTTGCATGCATTCACTGCATCACCCCCATCTACGGCTTGCGCCTTTCCATGTTGAGCCTAGTCTGGTATGTGCCCGTACTCTTCGCGTTGAAGCACAGTTATGATATTATGTGTATGCACCTAGTGTTGTGGGTGACGACACCGTTTCTGTGTTAAACGTGGTTTGTATATGTCCATGCCTTTCCTAGGCAAGATACGGTTTGGCTGCAGGCCTTATCCATCGTAATTTCCATTGCATATTGTATATATTGCATTGTATCTTGCATGCATTTACTGCATCCTCCATCCATCGCTTGCGCCTTTCCATGTTGAGCTTGGTCTGCTATGTGCTCATACTTTTCGCGTTGAAGCACAGTTATGATATTATGTGTACGCACCTAGTGTTGTGGGTGAAGGCACCGTTTCTGTGTTAAACATGATTTGTATGTGTTCATGCCTTTCCTAGGCAAGATATGTTTTGGCCATGCGCCTTATCCATTTCATTCATTCATTGCAATGTAGTGTAATGTGTTGCGTCCAGTATTTAGGACCATGGTCTTTCCTGAGCAGAGCATGCCTCACTTATATCATCCCACCCAATTACTTGTATCTTGTGTTTCGTCTACACACTCATAGTTCTGCATATGTACGCGCCTATTCCACTATTGGGATTGTGGTTTGAGGGTGTCGGCACCTTTTCTATGGTAGACGAATTTTGCATCTCCATCATCTTTATGATATTTGTGTGGTTTTGAACTGATTATGGTTTGATCATCCCAAATGCATTGCACATCATTTACATTGTTTATACATAGTTTTGTAAATATTGCATTATCATGCATCCATTCCGCATTGTTATGCGCCACGCATAGGATGCATTGTCATGCACCCCTTCACTCGCGTTGTCACACAATTTTAGATTGCATTGTTATGCATGTTGCTAACGATATTGTACCTGTTAAGTTTCTTTCTTTTTCAGGCACGATATTGTATGTACGGTTCATTTGAAGCTGGCACGACCAGACAAACCGCACAGGTATTGTATTCTCCGTGTGAGACGTAGCGAGAATTACATAATTCTCTTATATCCTTTCTACATTGTAATGTAGTTGGATTTGTGTTCGATTGCTTAAACTGTTGCATGTTGTGCTTCGTTATAGCTTTCTTTGCATGATCGTGAGTTATGTTCGGCTTCTTGCATTGTCGGTTGCATTTTGCCCCCGCCTTCGGGCGCATATCTTTATTGTCTTGCATGTTTGTCTAAGTCTTCGGCCTTGTCAAAAATGGGTCGTCTCTGGGCTTTGACACTCACTCCCGTCATTGTTATGACTTTCGAGTTCTGTCAAAGAGGGTCAACTGTAGACACCCCATTTTTGACCGTTCTCAAGACTTGGACGTCACCGTTTGAACACTCGGTGATCATCCATGTTCGTGTTCGTCTTGAGTTCTCGGAGGTCTCGGCCACGCGCCTTGCCTCAAGACCTCTCGACTTGCCTGTTTTGTGTTTGGTTTTGCACCAAACACTTGTGTTTTTCTTTTGAGGAGCAAGGAATGGCTTGTTGGCCATCCCCACATCTCACCGGCCATGGCTTGAGGCCACCGGCCATTGTTTTGTTGCCATCGGCCAAATGTTTGATCGGTCGGCACTCTGTTTGGTCGGTCGACCATTTATTTGGTCAATTTAGCATTTTTGGCTGGCCGACCACTGTGCATCTGTTTTTGGCAGATAGTTTGTGCCAGCTGTGCTAGCTGGCACCCACTTTGCACCCCCTCCATACACGTGTATGGAGGGATTTCACTCTTGCTTAGCTTGTTTTGTAAGCTTTGCAAGAGTGATCCTCTATAAAGGGAGGCCTTCTCCTCCCTCCTTAGGGTTACAAAAAAGAGTTCCAGAGGTCTGAATTAGGGTTAGGTCTTGTGTATCTATCTATCTCTATATCTCCCTCTCTTTTGCTCTTTGTGTGTGTATTAAGGTGTTTTGTTCATAGTTTTGCACACAAACACCTAGAGTTACACTTTCCTTTAGCTACTGAGGTACTAAGAAATGATTTTCAGAGTTCTTGAGTTGATCTAAGCTTGGAGAAGGGGCTGGAGTGGTCCTTGTGAAAAAGGTCTTCAAGGGTAAGAACTTTACCTCTTTATTTCTCATTTTTGCATAGGCTTTTAGCCATCCTTGCATCTGTTTTTAAGCTTAACTTATAACATATAAAAGTTCTGATTTTAAGTGCTTAAAATAGTTGTTTAAGGTTATTTTGGTGTTTGGGGTTGTTCGACCCCTCTTAGGCCTTGTTTGGCCCTCATTTTGTGCTATTTTGGTGAGCTCCAGGACCACCTTGTTTGGGCGTCCTCACCACTAAAATCCAGAGGGATTTCAATGGTGGGGATGGTGCTTTGAGGTCCTAAGAAGGAGAGGGACATCCCCTCTTCTTGTTGTCTTCAAAAGTTGTCATTTTAGCCTCATGTGTGAGCACCATTGTTGAGTTCATGTTGGCCATGTCTTAGCTAGTATTTGTGCTTATTTTGCCATGATATAGCACTGTTTTAAGTTGGTTTAGACACACCATGCTTGGTTTGCATACTTATCTTGTAATGGCATGAATTGCCTTAACATGTTTTGTGCTTTGAGCCTTGTTTCTAGCATGTTTTTGGCCTAGCTTTGTGAAGATTTTATGCATGTCTTAGTATGCTTAAGGTCTGTTTAGAGTTGTTTTGGCCATCCATGACATGCTTTGCATAGCCACCTTGCATTTTGGCTTGTTAGCCTTGGGTGTGTGAGTGTTGAGCATGTATTACTTGGCTTGTTTCAGTGGTTTGACACCACTTATAACATCATTTCAGTCCTTCTGGTATGCTTGTATGCTTGCATTTGATGCTTCTTCAATACTTCAAGAGGCTGGTATCTTATGCTCCATGTTTGAACCCTTTTGCATGCCTTTAGACTTAAGCCATTTAGATGCCATCTAGGTGCGCCTTTAACCTTGTTTTGATCTGCCTTGGGGTGGTTTTGAGTCCCCATGGCCCTTTGGGACTTGCTTCATATAGCTATGGTTTAAGCCCCTTGGCTTACCTTGAGTTTTGGACATAGTTGCATGCCTTGCTTGCATTGATAGGTTGATTTGGCATCATTCCTCATGTATTTTCAGAGCTTGCTATGCTTGCCATTAGTCCATGTTTATCCTCTTTTAAGTGTGCTTAAAAGTTGCTTCTTTATGCTTAAGAGTTGGGCCATGTGTGCATGCATGTTTGTATGTGTTTTGGCCTTCATTTCCTTAGCATTTGGCCACTGTTTTGGACCTAGTAGAGAGCTGTCCATCTTGGTGTAAGTCCCTCCTTTGCATGTTGTTGCATGCTCGCCTTGTGTGTTGTTGCATACTTGGCCTATCGCATGTGTTGCATGCTTGAATCACATTGCATTTAGCATGTTTTCTTCCTTTTGTCTTGGTTGCTTAACATGTTACGTGTCTTGCATGTTTGCATGTTCGCATTGCATATTGCATGCTTGTTAGCTTGCACATGTTGTTACATGCCTTGCATGTTTGTTTGTTTAGGTTGTGTGCTTAGTACACATTACTTGCTTTCATGCTCATGATTGCATACTTAGCTCACATGTCTAGGTTGCATTGCATTGAGCATGCATGCCTTGTCTCTTGATCAAGTGATAGAGGTTGGGCCTTATGTGTTTATTTGGTTTGCATTTCATTTGACATCAAAATGCATAACTTGGCCTCTTTGGCCATCACGCATTGAAATGCACAATTGGTGGCCCGAGGGTCGAGGACCATCCTCCTTTGAGTCATGAACATGATAAGAAGGGTGTTTGTGCAAACATTTGCTTGAAATGCATTGACATGCCATGTTTGCCCTTTGTTGCTGTCAAAACAGGATTCTGTAGATAAATATGGCCGGTCGACTGCATAAAGTGCCGATCAACCAATGATGGATGACCGAGAGCTGAATATTTGGTCGATGACCCTTCTACCATGGTCGGTGATGTTTTCCCTTGGTCGGTGATGCTCCACAGTGTTCAGAGAGTGTTCCTTGGGACTTGTGCAATTTTTAGAAAAGCAAAGCAGGGTAAACAAAGGCAGCTTGTGCATGGTGACGGATTTCCGAGCAAACCCGAGCACACATGCATTGGACCCCTCTTCTCGAGGCTGTTTTATTGCTTTCTTAGCTTAGTTAATTTGCTTAACTAGTTAAGTGGTCTGTAATAATTAATTAGCTTGTAGGTTAATTAATTTGTATTATTATTTTGGTCTCTCCGAGCGAGGGCGAATGTGTAATAAGTGTGGGTGTGTGTGTGCATGTCTTCCAACCCCCATTTCTTTCTCCCTTTTACTTACCTGCTTTTGATGGTTAGTACTAGGGCATATTTAATTTAGCATACCTTATGCTGTGCATGCGTGCATTCATTCATCAGTATTGCATGCACCACGCTCAGCGCATCATGCTAACTGTATAGTATTTCAAATCTAACTTGAATACATGTTACTTGTTGCATTTCACATGCCATCCTAGGATTAGCCGAGCCTATTCTAGATTGCATTTTGCCTGTGATGCATTAGCCATTTAACATGGACTTGGATCATACATTTGATTGCTAACATGTTATTTGTTTTGGCTTGGAGTACGATGTAAGTATTTATGCTTTAGCATCTCGTATGAGTGTGAATGATGACATGACAACATGCTTACCATGTGGCTATGTGCTTATATGATATATCTGCCGGAATGCCTGTGGGTGAAGGTTGGATTGTTTGAGTTGGAACAACTCCTTGAAATTCGTGTTTTACCCTACTTGCGAGTAGCAAATTTCAAACCGATTTCCAAACAAACGGATATGTGATGTTTTGTTCCAAATTAGGCGATCTAGTCTATACTTTTGTGTTGTGCGCATCACATAGTAAAATTAGCTAATTAACTAGAATAAGAACACATAACGTTTTCAAAACTAGATATCATGGCTAGTAGAGGCCGATCTTCGGATCGGGCGAGCGGGGGTGCTCATAGCTGACCTTCCCCATCGCACCGAAGTTCCCAAGCCGAGACAACTTTGGTAATGACGGACACGTGGCCTTAGGCAAACGAGTCAGGGTTTCCTAAATTCCCCCATAAAAAATATTTAGGTGGCGACTCTGTATCTGGCAAAGCAGTCCATGTTTGGCACTTCTTTCTCAAAAATCTGTTTTTTAGAACGATTTGCCGGATTTAGACTCTTTGGTAATTCATCAGTCTCACATTGCACATTGTGAGATTAGATTAAGAAACGTGACACATCTGAGTTCGAACTGTAGCATGAAGCCCACAGGCACATCTACAGTCACGTCCCATAGGTCTCTGTTCCACGTGCTCACCTCTCGGAGCATAAGTCTGATGCACTGACTGAGCCGAAGAGGCCCCTGATTGGCCCTTGAGCCTTATACTGACTGGGTAGACTGATGACTGTATGTTTGTCTCGAACCAGATGCACCAGACGTGCCATCCAACTGAGGATAAAACCTCTTGATATGCCCTGACTACCAATACTGATAATAGGTAGGCGACTACCCACTTCTCTGACTCTGGCTCTAAGAACAAGCCATCGACAGTGCAGACTGTTGCCCTTATCCTCTTTGCAGGAAAGTTGGAGATTTATGACCCAACTGGCCACACTTGTAACAAGAGAAGCCTCTCGGATTACCTCTCTCTAAGCCCGAACTCAGTACAGAAAAGGTGGATCTAGACTGTGCTGCCCAGGACTATTGTGGAGTAAAACCCCTCTACCTCTTACTGTCCTGCATTTTCCTCTTGAACCTCCTGACTCCTCCTGGAGCTCCTCATTGGCTCCTCCCCCGTCTGGATCATTGTCTCCAGATGAGCCGCCACCTCCACAAGGCATCCATAATCCCTAATCATTGACGCAGCCACCTTGAAAAAGAGTCTAATCCTCAACCTTTTCTCAAACTCCAAACAACAGCGTTCCTCCATTGCCACAAGCTCCGGTGCAAACCTTGAGAGGCTAGTGAAAGCTGCCTCAAACTCGGCTATAGGTAAACTAAGCTGCTTGAGCTTTAAGAATTGCTCTCTCAACTTCTCCCTAATAGTGGGAGGTAAGAACTTATCCTGGAAGGCATTGACAAAGGCTTCCCAATTCAACCCAATGCACCCACGCGCATACTTCCACCACTAACCCGCATCTCCCTTCAATTGGAAAGATTTCAAGGTCACTCTCAATCCATCGTCCTTGATGCCAAGCATCTCGAATGTCTTCACTATATGCTCAAGCCATTCATCCGCTTTCAAAAGCTCTTCAGGATCACCCAAAAACTCATCCGAATTTGACCGAAAGAACTCCATTTTCAAAAAAGATGGCTTTAACTCAGCAACATGGGCCTGGATTTGATTCTTAACCCTGAGAATGTCCATAGATTCCTGCAAAGCTCTGTCCATTTCTCGGGCTAAGGCACCCATGGCCTGCTGACCAGTTGGCTCGACCACACTGGCCTGACCAACTCCCTCCTCTTGTGCCGGAATATCATTCGGTAACGGCACTTCACGCCGTCTAGGCCTGCCATACTTACCACCACCACGTCTACATCCTGACATCCTAGTAAAGGTAACACCCAAGATTAGCACAGTTACAAATGTGCCGAAGCTAACTCACTCAAATCCTAAAGCAATGGACAAAAATTAATTCACTTCACATAAACACATACAAATTTCTTTAATAGATAATGATCGTCCTACGACATTGCCAGAGTTCCAATTAGTGCTCTTCTAACAGGACTTTCAGGAACTCGTAGACCCAATCAATATTTTAGAAATTAAATGCTATACCTACTTAGTCACATAAACATGTTATCACGTAGCATGCCATACATACAACTATCTCTATCAAGTGAGATAAACCCATTGTGGTAAGAACCAGTTCCCATGTATCTAAAGTATTCAAACTTAGTACGCTCTGATACCAAGTTGTAACACCTCGAAAGTATAAACAATAAACCACAATGTATAATCAAATGAGACAATGCATTTCCAAAACAAATATTCTTTCCATTTATATATGATTTGAATAATACAAAAGCTGACACATGCATTCACACATTCAAAAGCCCTAACCCTGACTTTGTAGCTTGTGTTACGACAAGAGAGATGGCATGAAAGTAAAATAGATAACAAATGCTTTAAAGGCTTACAATTTTAAACAAGAGATATGGCATGAAAGTAAAATAGATAACAAATGCTTTAAAGGCTTACAATTTTCCAAGACAATGCTTGGTTACAACAAAAGTGGATTTAAATCCAATACAAATAAAGGCCCTTAGCATATACAAAACATATGTAACAATTAAACAAAAATGAAGCACTTGCTGCAAGTCCTCCCAAGCTATTGCCTTAGCGGAGGCATATCATCAGCACCTGAAAATATTTTTCCCACGTAGGGTGAGCCAAAGCCCATTAGAAACAATCCAACATAGTTTATGAAGTTTAACAGAGATATAAGGTGATATGCAATGCTAGGTTTATATCAAAATTTGTAACCATTTCCATTACATTAGAAAACAAGATAGTGAATCACACTTTGAGAATTTCAAAACAATACAACCTTTCTCGAAAATTTCGTTTGGAAGAAACCGTAAACCGGGACCCATGTAAACGTAGGCTATACAAGCACTACTATTACCATTTCATGGAAATTTCGTCTGTGAGATCGGCACCTATGTATACACGCGGCTTTTAGGACTTTCACCATAGACATTCAAGCAAACTTATTTCAACATGATAGCATTTACTTCCCAAATTCACTTCTTTTTCTCAAAACAATAACATTTTCAATGTTCAATGCAAATGAATAAGAAATTGGTTTTAGTTCACCTAATCCTTATGCAATTTTTACAACAATCATGGTTATTCTTCACCGATTTCCCAAAACAGATATCTCTAAACAAATAAATAATTTTCCATAAAGATAACTTTCCAAATTCCAAGATGTGTGTGGTAATACATACCTAACTCCACCATTCTCATCAATATTCACTCAGTTTCACATTTCCTACATCAACTCCATATATTTATACAAAAATCAACAGGGCAAAGCCCCTTTTTCCTTCCAAAATCAATTCCAAGTATCAAAACCAACCATTTTATCACAACTCAACCTCATTTCCAATCCCACAACCATTTTCAAGATTTCATTTGAAAACCCCTCATTTGATTTTTAAACCAAAACCCTAGTTTTATCCAAAAATCCCCATCACAATGTTGTTTTAGAAATAACAAATAAATAAGTCAAAAACCATAAGAAATTGTAGAAAATCCCTATCTCGAGCTTAAAAGATGAAGAATGAAGAAAACCCCAAAAGTTGACAGAGGCAAAACAATGATTTGCTCCGATCAAAACGAAATCCTCAACAAGCTCTACACTTAATCTCAAAGAAGCAAGGTAAGGTGATGCTTCTAAGTGAGTAGATCTAAAGATCTTGTCTGAGAAAAATGAGTTTAGAGAGAGAGAGAGAGAGAGATTCACGGTTTAGATAAGAAGAGAGAGAAAGTAAAGTGAAGAAAAGAGTGAGGACCCTCTTTATAGTACTAGGTTGAAGTGAAACAAAGTCCCAAAGTCAACCCAAAAGAATAAGTCAAACCCCCAAAAAGTAAGGCCCAAAATTGAAATAAAATCTGAAAAAAGAACACAAGGGTCGACCCTCGGACCAGAGGTGTCAACCCTCAGGAGGAAATGGAAAAAACGCCAATGTTGGCAGTAGACAGGGTGCCAACCCTTGGACCAAAGGTGTCGACACCAAATTTCAGTAGCTAATTCCAGTTTCAGCAGCAGACAAGGGTCGACACCTCAAAGACTGGTGTCGACCCCAGGGGCCAACAACAAAAGACAAGTGTCGACACCTCCAAAGACTGGTGACGACCCTAAATTCCAGTAGTTATCCAAGAACACAACAACAAGATGGTGCTGACACCACTAAGGCTAGTATCGACCATAGGAGCAAAACAAGACAAAGGAAGGAGGCAATGTCGACACCACCAAGGATGGTGTCGACCCCTGAAGCCAAAACCATCTCGAGAGCTTCGTTGTGTGCGGTGAAAATCGAGTTTTGATATCGTTGATTTTGGGGGTTTTATTTCATTTCTTCTTCAAAACTTGAGGTAGGGATTTTCTTATAATTATATATATATATATATATATATATATATATATATTTGCAAGATCTATATGATTTTTGAAATCATCTTTCGATAACTTTGAAAATTGATTGTTGATTCAAGAAGTTGAGCGATTTTGAAAGTGGGTTTGTCTCTTGTCCTTTTAAAATGATCTTATGGGTTTTGATCTTCGTTGATTGAAGAAAAGATGATTTTGGAAAGTTTTCTTTCAAAAGATTTGAGTTGTATAGTTTTGATGAGAAAACCTAGAATTTGGGGATTTTTTTAAAAGAGACTAAAAATTCATGAATGATATTGTTATATTTATTTTGTGTGTCAAAATAAATGGATGTTTGAAAAATTTCTTATTTATATTTATATAAATGATGAATTTCAGGGAATATGAGAATTGTTGTTCATTTTGAAAATTATTGTTCAAAACGTTGAAATAATCTTGAAATAACTAATTGTTGAGGATACTTGAGAATAGGGAATTGTGTTATTCTTTGGATGACGAATTGGAATAAAAGTATTTATATTCATCTTGTGTTATTGGCATAACAATTTATTTGATTACATTAAACTTTGAAAGTTGATTTGAAAACTTGCATTGAGAAAAGAATATTGAGAAACAAGTTTTCATGAAATGGTTTTGGGGTAAATACGTTGGTAAGTCTTGATAAGTGGTGTAGATGATATTAAATAAGTTGGCCTGAGAGTCCAGGGTGAAAGACCGAAAACCCACGCAGATAGGTGCCGAGCTTTCCGGTTAATACCGGTAAAAATGACAATTTGGTAGTACTTGTATAGTCTACTTGCAGACACTGACCTAGGGATTACCAGAGTCGTATTTACTGCCCTTGAAATAAATTGTTAAGTTTTGAATAATTGAAATTGCATGACATCATTGAGCATAATAGTTTTCAAAAGATGAAAATGTGATTTATCTTTAAAAAGGGCATAACATGGCATGTGCATTTCATCTCTTGAGACTTGTATAAAATGTATATACTTTGTTAAGAATTTTCTACTAGACTTTATGCTCACCCTATGGGATTTTTGTGCAGGAAAAGATGCAATGATGCCATCTAACTAAAGGCGAGGAAATGTGTGTTGAGAGTACGAGACTCTCATTTTGCTATGACTTTGTATGTAAGCCAAAGGCTGTATGTGTGTGGGTTTGAATAACCGTTTTGTGTAATCAGGTTCAAGTCTTGGAAACTTGTAAACCCTTGGGGGTATTTATTTGTTTATTTACTTGTTGTTGGATTAATGTATTGTTGCATGAAGAACTATTGTATTATGTAATGTAAGTTTAAAGATTTATATTCGGTTTTCCTTGAAAGAGTCATGATTGTTGTATTATCATTTGGGTTAGAAATTTAGGGCGTTACATCCTTCGAGTTTCTTCCTTGTTTTTCTCATCTTCTGGCTTTGAGGTAGGTATTTTCTACACTCTTTTATGGTTTTTAACTTAGCTATTTGTATTGTATAAAGAATATTGTGATTTTGGGAGGTTTTGAACAAACTTATGGTTTTGGATTAAAATCAAAAGAGAAATTTACAAATGGATGTGTTGGAAATGGTTATAGGAGTGAATATGAGGTTGTGTTGTAATGAAATTGTTGATTTTGATACTTAGGTTGGATTTTGAAAGGAATGGGAGTTTGCCCTAAAATGTCTCAAACATTTATTTTGTATAAATAAATGAAATTGGTATTAAAGATGTGAAATTGGATAGATGTTTATATAAATGGTGAATTTGGATATGTATTATCACTTACTTGTGAAATTTGAATAATTTACATGTCCTGGAGATGTATATATGTTTAGAAATATCTATTTTGGGCTATCGGTGGAGGATAGCTATGATTATTGTAAAAATTGCATGAGAATTAGGTGAATTGAAATTAATTTCTCATCCATTTGCATTGAACGTTGTCACATCTTTAATATATTATAAATGTATGATGTTTTGGAGGAAAAAGGGGATGTACTCCATGTTTGGAAGAACAAAGAGGATGTACTCCATCAAATTAAGTTGGCCGGGGTGTCGAAGGTAAAAGTCTCGAAAACCACGAGTATACATGGGTGCCAATTCCCACAGACGAAATATCTGTAAAATAACAAATGAAAGTGTTTGCGTGATGGTTGTATTGATTAGAGACCCACTGAGTTGCATCCACAGTTTAGTGGTTTGAATAAAATGGAAATGACTCATGAATGGAGATGAAATGGATCGAGATGTAAGTTTGACATAGTATGATTTTGTAAAAGAGTTATAAATGATGTTATCACGGGCATTGTATGTGCATAGTACACTTATATCTTTATTAAGATTCATATATTGTGTTAGATTATTTCTACTGAGTTTTGGCTTACCCCATTTGGGAAAACCATTTTCAGGTGCTGGTGATATGCCTCAACCAAGGACTTACACTACAACAAAATGCACTTTTGGCGACTAAAAAAAATTTAGTCGCCAAAACTTGTGGAATTGGCAGCTAAATTTTTTTTAGTCGGCAAATGTATAATATTTAGCTACTAATTTTTTTTAATCGAGAAATATTGATTATTGGTGACTAAAAAAAATTTAGTCGCTAAAAATGTCACAATTAGCGACTAAAAAATATTTTAGTCGTTGTATAGATAGTTTTGGCTACTAAAATTTGTTAGTCCCCAAATGGAAAGCAAAATATTACTTTCAGACTTTTGGCGACCAAAAATTTGGTCGCCAATAATTTATTTTTAGTGATCAAAAAATATTTTAGTCGCCAAAGGATTAAAATATTTGGAGGAAAAATTTCGAATTTTGAAAGGATTTATAAAATTAATTGACAACCAAAATGTTTAGCCGCCAAATTACTACTTTTAGCGACTAAAATAATATTTAGTCGCTGGTTTTGGCTACTAAATTGTATTTTAGTCGGCATTGATCAAATTTTGTATCTTAAAGGGTGGTTTGGGATGACCTAAATAAGTGTACTTTTTGACTTTTTATGAAATATGAATTAAATATGAATTGAATTTAAAGTAATATATTAAAAATATGATGTGATTTAAATGAAGTAAATAAAATAATATGACTTAAATAGAATGGTGATTTTTAACTTTTTGGCTCATGCCAAACAAGGCCGACTATCCTCAGTCCTCTCCCATTTCACTCTCATCATCATCGCTCTTGTCTGTCTCTCTCTCTTTCTCTCACTCCATCGCAGGCGACCCTCCTACCAGCCACCGCACACCACTGTCGCACACGAGCACCCACCTCCTCACCGGCGACGGGACAACCCACCTCCCCACCAGCGACGGACAACAGTAACTACTTTGATTTGTGCCTCCTCCAGCTCACACCAGGTATTTCCGGCCTCTCTCTCTCTCTTTCTCTCTCTCTCTCTATATATATATATATATGTATATATATATATCTTCACCCAATTTCTAGGGTTTTATAACAAAGGATTTGTTTTTGTTTTGTTTTGTGTTTTTTTTTTTTTTTTTTGGGTTATAAATCAGAGGGCTGGAGCTTCTCTTCTATCTATTTCTCACAAGAGCAACGTTTTTTCTCTCTATTCCACGTTCGCAGCAACCATTGGAGCACACCCTGGTATTTCCCCTTCTTCTTCCCCTTCCTCCCTCTCTCTCTCTCTCTCAACCATTGGAGCACACCCTGTTAAATCCAATTCATTCTTCTATTATCCTACATAATGATTCTTAATCATACTTCCATTCAATTCTAATTTTCTTCTAATCAATTAGTTTGTGTGTGATGATGTTGCTATTGTTGTTGTTGGTAGTTTATTTGTTGATGTTGTTTGGTCTATGATTTTTATTGTTGTTGTTTTCCACCCTCTTGCTCGCCATGTGTTTGACAAAATGTTGAAATGAAATTGGAACAGGCTCACTATTTACTTATTTGTTTGTTGTTAAATTCTTCAAAATCCAAGCCAAGTCCGATAAGTTCGTTACATAAAGGCCTATTTATAGGCATCCTTCGAAACCCCAATAAATTGTAATTTAACATTGACGAAAGCCATCAGTTATCATAGGATGTTCACAGATTGATTTGATTCGATTTTAAGGTGAGTCAAGAACCAAAACTGCTCTCCATTGTTTTAAAAATTTAAGAACCAAAGAGAACCTTAAAACTTTTGAAAACAAACTGTGATTGCATCAACACTTACCAAACCAAACAGTTTCACCTCTTTTGAATTCTCGTATTGTGTCAATGTTTATGTTGACATTCATAATTGGTTCTTTGCTTGAAAATAATTATCATAAAATAATAAAAATAAATAATATCTTGTCATATATTCTGGTAATATAAAACGGTTAAAAAAAACCTGCTATAGAAATGCATATCTTGGATTCCTTCACACAAATTTTTGATGAGATGAATGGTTGATGCAATAGAAATTGAATGAATTTGGTGCAAGGGATGATACCAACCACTCCATGTGATCTGTTTCTAATTGTTTTACACACCTCACCCACTTTATGCCAAATCTTGACAAACTGTTTTGCCCACTTTATGAGGATCCTTGCTCTACTAGTGTATGTAGTGAATTAATTATTTATAAATAGTAAGTTGGCACAATGTGAGTCATGTGACATAATTCATAATCTACAAAAAGTGTCAATACAAGAAATAAAAAACAAACAAAAATATTTAGTCAATAATATAAATCATAAGGATAAATAGGTGATAAAAGAATAAATTTCATTTACCAAATTTTTATTGGCACTATCTATTAATTAGCGATTAATGCCACAGAAAGGAATAGGCATGTCATATTCTGCTGTTATAAAATCCCTTTTAGGCCACTTTTGTGCGCTCCATTTTTCCACGAACGCAAATAAGGGCTGGCAATAAACTTGCATTTCCCCGTTTGACAATCAGAAATGCTAAATGCACAGAAAAAATAACACATAAAGGTACTATGTGGTAGAAATTCATCATACAAAAAAATCCCAACTACACTGTGCTTTCTGTGCATTTTCTATGTTATGTTTCTGTGCACCTAGTATTGTTGTTTTTACATTTACACCGGTCATGCGACACATATTACTTAGATAAATAAATCTGGATTTGGGATTAGTATGGTAATCGGGAATTATTTAATGAGCTTGTACCTGGTATGCTCCAACAAGATGTACAACAATTGCAATGTTGGCTATGTCAAGTAGCCAATAGGGGTTGTAGAATCCAAAACCAGTTAGAAGATTTCCCGGAGTACTATCCCCAAATGCAGCATAACCCATGCATCCACAGAGTAAATAGAACACTGTCATTACACTGATGCTCAATGAAGTTGCCTTCTTCATGGTCTTATACTCTACTGGGGGAGATTTTACAGTATCCTGAAGATGCAATGAAATTTATCAGTAAATCTATATGAGAAACACTATGATTCTTACCCAATGTTAGAGGGATGAAACGAGTTTCAAGGTTTGTACCTGTATTTCTAAGAGGATGATAGAATATGAATACGCAAAGGCAATAGCTCCGAGAGCTTGCATGCTTCTCCAGATCTTCTGTGTAGAAGTTACTGTCCCGGCTTTCGTTGCTGTCCCTATGCTGATACCCGTCATGCTTCCTTTGATACTCCCATTTTCTGCAGGAAAAACAATTTTTCCACTTGTACCAATTAACTAATAAAATATAAGTATGTATGCATAAATATATGGTAGATGGTGCCATGGCGGAGGACATTATTTAGGAGTCGTTTGATAATGTTGTGAGTTTTTTATTTTCTGTTTACATAAAAAAAAAATAACAAGGGAATTATACTTTTTTTTTTCCTATTTTCATGGTCATTCTTTTATCACTATGTTCTAATTTGATGCCAATATCTCTTGAAATTTGCATTGATTAGTGATGACATAGTTCTTACTTTAATTGCTACCAAAAAGTCTTGCATATATGTAGAAGAATTTCAGGTGACCATTTAAGAACAAAAACAGTTACATTGACTCAACAAAGTACTAACTAGCTGACAAAAAGCAAAACATCACATGGTTTCTTCATTTTAACTTCATTCATAATTTTCAAAGCTCTTGTGTGAGTTCATATTGAAGAGGTTATTGAAAATCCACATTTGGATTCTTTGCTTAAAACAATTCTGTTAGATGAGAATCCTGGTTCTAAGTTGGATTATTTAATAACTAAAGACCGGGCTGTGCTTCATGATCTTTTTATGCTCACAACTTTTCCATTCTCTAGATGTATATTGATAGGTATGATAATTGTAAATATGTAAGTATAAAATTTTTGCTGTATCTAAGGAGGCGAAAATGCAAAACAACCCCCGAACCACCGTACGAACGTCACAACCAGTTTCCTCATGTCAAATAGGACCTGTGACAACAGACAGAATGTCGTTAGCACATGTAGGCTGGGAGTTAGAGCCGAAAACGACTTAAACTTAACCGAAAAAGGGCGTTAAGGGGGGGTGAAAATGCAAAACAGCCCCCGGACCACCGTACGAACATCACAACCAGCTTCCTCACGTCAAATAGGTCCTGTGACAACAAACGAAATGTCGTTAGCACGTGTAGGTTGGGAGTTAGAGTCGAAAACGGCTTAAACTTAACCAAAAAATGGCGTTAAGGGGGCAAAAATGCAACATAGCCCTAGGACCACCGTATGGACGTCAAAACCAACTTCCTCACGACAAATAGGACCTATGACAACAGACGGAATGTCATTAGCACGTGTAGACTGAGAGTTAGAGCCGAAAACGGCTTAAACTTAACCAAAAAAGGGCGTTAAGGGGGCGAAAATGCAAAACAGCCCCCTGGACCACTGTACGAACATCACAACCAGCTTCCTCACGTCAAATAGGACCTGTGACAATAGATAGAATGTCGTTAGCACGTGTAAGTTGGGAGTTAGAGTCGAAAACGGCTTAAACTTAACCGAAAAATGGCGTTAAGGGGGCAAAAGTGCAAAACAGCCCCTGGACCACCGTATGGATGTCGCAACCAGCTTTCTCACGACAAATAGGACCTGTGACAACAGACGAAATGTCGTTAGCATGTGTAGGTTGGGAGTTAGAGTCAAAAACGGCTTAAACTTAACCAAAAAAGGGCGTTAAGGGGGCAAAAATGCAAAACAGCCCTTGAATCACTATACGGACGTCACAACCAGTTTTCTCACGTCAAATAGGACCTGTGACAATAGACGGAATGTCATTAGCACGTGTAGGTTGAGAGTTAGAGCCGAAAACGCCTTAAACTTAACCAAAAAAGGGCGTTAAGGGGGGGCGAAAATTCAAAACAGCCCCCGAACCACCGTACGAACGTCACAACCAGCTTCCTTACGACAAATAGGACCTGTGACAATAAATGGAATGTTGTTAGCACGTGTAGGTTGGGAGTTAGAGCCAAAAACGGCTTAAGCGTAATCGAAAAAGGGCGTTAAGGGGGCGAAAATGCAAAACAGCCCCCGAACCACCTTTTGACTCATATGGACAGTTTTCCCATGACAAATAGGACCTGTGATAACTGACGGAACGTAATTCGAACCCGTAGGTGGGGAGTTAGAGTCAAAAACGCACTAAACTTAGTCGAAAAAGAGCGTTCTGGGGGGCGAAAATTTAAATCAGCCCCCAAACCACCGTGTGACTCACACAAACAGGTTTCCCATGACAAATAGGACTTATGACAACTGACGAAATGTAATTCGGACCCGTAGGTTGGGAGTTAGAGCCAAATACGCCCAAACCTTACTCGTAAAAGGGCATTTCGGGGAGAAAATTCAAAACAGCCCCCGAATCGCTGTGTGACTCTCACGGGCAGCTTCCCCATGACAAATAGGACTTGTGACAACTGACGGAATGTAATTCGGACCCGTACGTTAGGAGTTAGAGCCGAATACGCCCAAAACTTACTTGAAAAGGGCGTTTCGGGGGTGAAAATTGAAAACAGCCATTGAACGACTGTGTGGCTGACACGAATAGCTTCTCCATGACAAATATGACTTTTGACAACTAACAGAATGTAATTCGGACTCGTAGGTTGGAATTTAGAGCCGAATACGCCTAAATCTTAGTCGAAAAATGGCGTTTTGGGGGCGAAAATTCAAAACAGCCCTTGAACACAAACAGCTTCCCCATGCCAAATAGGACTTGTGACAATTGACGGAATGTAATCCGGACCCGTAGGATGGGATTTAGAGCCGAATACGCCCAAAACTTACTCGAAAAAGGGCGTTTTGGGGCGATAATTCAAAACGGCCCTTAAACGACCGTGTGGCTGACACGGACAGCTTCCCCATGACAAATATGACTTGTGACAACTGACGGAATGTTATTCGGATCCGTAGGTTGGGAGTTAGAGCCGAATATGCCCAAAACTTACTCGAAAAAAGGCGTTCCGGATGCGAAAATTCAAAATAGCCCCCGAACTTCCGTATGACTCTCACGGGCAGCTTCCCCATGACAAATAGGACTTGTGACAACTGACAGAATGAATTGGAGATTTATAGTAATGGAAAATTATGGGAAAAATATTCAGAAACCAATATTAACTCAATTTACGCCTTGTTATATTATATTAATTTCTTGAACGTACACAAGTGTGTTATATTATATTTAAGCTTTCATACAAGTATCAAACTGTGAATAGTGTTTCTGACGCCATGTGCTTCATGAGATATCGAGTATTCTTTCTTTGATGAACCATTTATAGGTGTCTCAACATACATTTCTACATATTTCCTTTTGTGATTAAACTTTATTTTTATTATTATTTTTCTCACATTTCTAATATCCTGAATGAAATGGCACTGACAGACATTAATAAGTAGAGATAGTTTTATAGCCAATCTAATGATTCAAGTGCCTTTTGCAAACAATTAATGAGGAAGTTGGTAAAAAGAATATTTTCTATTCACATTGGGCTTTGATATTGGTTTAGCCATAGAATTTGGATACATGTTGCATACAAATAGAAGATTGTTACATTAGCTTTATGTTAGTAATGACAGATTTAGTAATGATTGTTCTGCATTTAATAATGTTCCTTATAACAAAGGACTTTAGAAAGACTGATAATTGATTCATCATGGAAGGTTATTTCTTTAATATGTTATTTGTCACTTGTTGCCAAGTTCGTTCATGAAGTTGGTCATTTTTTGGTCCAATTCTAATGTTTTTTTGTTTTTTTGTAGATGATTTTGTTGCGTAGACTTTCAGAGTAATATTTTGGTGTATGGAGAAGAAATTGTACTTTTGTATAGAAGCAATATAATACTTTTGTCATCCCCAGCTTTTGCGCAGTTAACTATTCTTGATACAGAAAACTTTTGGCAGCCAATAGATGATTACTGGCATGGTACATAAATCACCTTTTGTCGCCGTACATATATATGATTTTTTGTCGTGATACATAGATGTACTTTTGTCTTGGTACATACATCACCTTTTGTCGTTGTACAGATTATGATGGTAATTTGTACCATACCAAATGGTTATTTCACATGGTAGTAAATGTAATTTTTGTATATGGAGGGCTTTGCTTTTTGTATGATTCTATATTTTGTATGTAATTATTATTTTAGTTTGGACAATAGTTGGTTTGTATGTACTTTGACAGTTAAAGTTATTTATTTTTTATATACGGATGCAGATTGTGGAATGATTGATAGTTTATGTATCATTTTATTTATATACGTATTACAGGTTGCATGGAATACAGATAGGTTATGGAGAAATTATAATATTTGCAATAAAACATAATATCATGTTTTTTGCGATTAAACGTTTTGTAGCAAAAATAAATAAAAATAAAAATAAAAAATCAAACATTTGGTGACTAAACGTTTTGTAGCCAAAAGAAAATTAAACATTTGGCGACTAAAAGTTTTGTAGTTAAAAGAAAATCAAACATTTGGCGATTAAAAGTTTTGTAACCATAAGAAAATTCAACATTTGGCGGCTAAGATATTTCGTAACTAAAAACAAAAGTTGAAGAATAAAAACATTTTTGCCGATTAAAAATTTAGTAGCCAATAATGTGGGAGTTTAGGCGACTAAATTTTTAGTAGCCAAAACAAAAACTATTTGCTAACTAAAATTTTAGTAGCCAAAAATGTGGGAGTTTAGGCGATTAAATTTTTAGTAGCCAAAACAAATACTATTTGCGAACTAAAATTTTAGTTGCCAAAAAAATTTTACTTTAGGCGACTAAAATTTTAGTAGACAAAACGCTAGTATTTACTTTAGGTGACTAATAGCTAAAAAAATTTTCCGCAACTAAATCTTTGGTCATTAACAATAATTGAGGCTTTTGACAACAAAATAAATTGGTTGCTGAAAATGTATTATTTAATTTATTTTTCAACCTTTTGGTGACTAAATATTTAGTCGGCAAATGAATATATTTGGCGACTAAAATAAGTTTAGTCGCCAATTAGCTTTCCTGACTACTTTTCAGCTACTAATTCTGCGACCAAAAAATTTAGTCGCTAAAGCTCTTCGTCAACTAAAAATTGACTTTTGGCGACTAAAAATTTAGTCGCCAAAAGTGAAAATTCATGTAAAGTTAGCTTGAGAGGACTGTGGAGCTGAATGCTCAGTTTTGTTATTTTGTATTTACTGTTGTACAAGCTTAGGGTTTTATTTGTGTTGAGCTTTTGATGTGCCAAAGCCTTGACTTGGAAAGATGTAAGCCTTTAGGCATATAATTACCTGTTTAGCTTTTATTACATTATTATTGTTTGATAACACATGCTGTAGATTCAGGCTGTTCTATTTATGAATGTATATCGCATGTGTCACCCTTTTGTACAATCGAATTTCATGTAATAGAAGGATATTATACTCTAATTTATATTGTCATTCAATTATCGTTATGAATGGTTTATTGTATTTATTTCGGTGCGTTACAAAGGCCAAAGGTTTCACATCGACACCACCACAGCCACCATTGCCACCACACTCGTCGCCGCCACCATTTGAGCTATCTAGAGATAAGTGGGCTCATAGACCGCTTCATAAGCTTATCTGGTTCAACAACTGCTATTTTCAGAATGAATCATCCACCACCTAGGATATCCAATAACTCTAGGACTGGCTTCATTTAGGTATTTGCACTGTCACTGCTCTCACTTTGTCACGACCTAACCTCGGGTGCTTAGGACTGGCTTCGCAACTATCTAATTTCTAAAGTTGCCAAGGATTAATTTTAGATAAACAAATTTGATAATGCAGCGGAATAAAATAAAAGGTGTATATAAATATCTAAAGCGTATATGGGAACTATTATTTATGTAACATGAATTAGACAATAATTATAAATAAACACACACACGCACACAAAATAAATAGATAAATAAAAGAAGACACGATGTTCATCTCAAGTCTGGGTCGTGATTAATGGGTAAAACAATTCATCCTAAGTTTATTCACCTGAAAGAGTTTAACAACTATAAGTACATGGTAGAGTGAAGAATATTATATTAAGAGCATAAGGATACACAAATCATCATGGATGATTATTTAAGCTAAATAATGTATAGTTTGGTTTGAATAAATCATTTTAAATGACTGAATCATAATGCAAAAATCATATAAGTAATTTTAAATCACAGAATCATAATGCAGAAATCATATAAGTAAAATAATCATAACCACGATACAGAACAGAACAAAGGGTCAATGGATCCATGACAGATAGAGAGTCACAAAGTAACTAATCAAAGGGCCAATGGTTATTTAAGTCCCCTAAGGCATGGGACCATCGGAGGGTCACTAAAGTGACAGTTTAAAGGGCAAACGATTATTTAAATCCCTAAAGGTATGGGACCTCTATGATGGTACTTACAAAATAACTATTCAAAAACACATTTCATAAATAGTTATATCCATGGGTTTTCATTTTTAAGTAAATAGGGTTCATGAAATAAATAACATAGTTGAAATGTTAACATAATTTATAAAGTGTGATTTACATAAAATAATTCATAAACAATAAAATAATTTATAGTTACTCAAGGTATAATATAACTCACCTCTACTTTTGATTCCTAATTTTTTTTTTTTTTTTAAACTTTTCCTTTCGTTGGGGCTTTCCTCTAGGAATGGCAACGGGGCGGGGCGGGGCCGGGGATCACCCTCCCCGTCCCCGATCCCCGATGGTGGAAATCTCCCCGTCCCCGGCCCCGATCCCCGAAGGGGAACCTATATCCGCCCCCACCCCCGCTCCCTAACGGGGATCGGGTTTCCCCGACCCCGATTAATCCCCGGCCAAAAAAAAGAAATAGATACAACAAATTCGTTCATCATCAACAACAACAACGTAGAGAAAGAAATCTGATGCTCAAATGTAAATAAAAAAAAAATTCAGATCTAATAGATCTGTTCATCACCATAACAGATCTGATGAGCTCAAAAAAAAAAAATCCAGATCTAACATATATATATATAACAAATCTCATATATATATATATAACAAATCAATCGAGAGAAAGAGAGAGAGGAAGACTGCCGCAAACAGTGGTGAGTTGTGGTGGCTCCATCAGCGGAGAAGGGAGATCGGCGGAGGAGGGAGAGGAGGGCGATCAACGGACGAGGGAGAGGAGGGAGATCGGTGGAGAAGGGACAGGAGGGCGATCGGCGGAGGAGGGAGAGAGCTCGATCGGCGTCTGCGAAGGTTTGAGAGAGAGAGATGAGAGACAATGAGTGTGTGACTGTGTGATGTGAGTGAGGGCCAGCCAAACATCTAATATAATATATGTATATATTATAATAACCCTACCTAAACATATAATATAATATATATATATATATATATATATATATATATTATAATAACATACGGGGATCAGTCGGGGATCAAACGAGGCGGGGCCGGAAATCATCGGGGATTTAATTTTCAATACCATCCCCGGTCCTATGGGGATAATTTTCGGGGAAAAACCGTTCCAATCGGGGTCAGGGGATCGGGTCCCCATTGGGCCGGGTTTAAATTGCCATCCCTACTTTCCTCTTTGGTTTATTTGCTTTCTTTGATTTGGTCAACTAACCTGAGCTCTCATGTATATAGGGAATTTAAGTAGGTGAGTCACAAGTCTACCTCTACACTATAATTATGAAACTATCCCCCGTTGCTACCTAGATATGCTTAGTTGTCACCCCCATGAGACTTATCTCCTAATAGATCATTCATGGCTTAATACTTAATTACATTCTGTCCCATATACTTAAATAATTATTTTACCATATTTTTGATAGAAAATAACAACTCTTAATTTAACTTACATTTTATCACATAAAATCACAAAATCCAATATTTTACTTTACTTTTATTATTATTACTATTATCATTATTTTTTTTTAATTTGATGTTAATTTGGTGTTAAAATTAATTAAACATCTGGGGTGTCACATTTCTCTCCTCCTACAAAGAAATTTGTCCCCAAACTTGTCGTACCTTAATTTTCGAAAAGATGTGGGTATTTGACCTGTATTTAATTCTCAGTTTCCCATATAGCTTCTTTGACATGATGATTTCTCCATAAGACTTTCACAAGGGGTATAGTCTTGTTTCGGAGAATCTGATCACATCAATTGAGGATTTGTACCAAGTGCTCTTCATAAGAGAGATCTCTTTAAACTTTTAGGTCCTCGTGATCAATAACATGTTCAGAGTCTCGAAGATATTCCCAGAGCATTGAAACATGAAACGCATTGTGAACATTGGGACAATTCTGGTGGTAGCGCAAAACGATATGTCACAGGCCAATCCTTTCTAATATCTCAAATGGTCCAATGTAGCGCAGGTTCAATTTTCCTCACTTTCCAAACCATATGACTCCTCTTGTTGGTGAGACTTTTAAGAAAACATGATCCACTACTTGAAATTCCAAATCTCGTCTCCGTGTATCTACATAACTTTTCTGGCGACTCTAGGTAGTGCAAATTCACTATTGGATGAGTTGAATTTTATCACTTGTCATCTGTACATTTTCAAGACCCAATAACTTTTTGTCTCCTACATCTATCTAACATACAGGTGATCAACATTTCCTCATATACAGTGTTTCATACGGTGCCATCTCGATGCTCGCTTGGTAACTGTTGATATAGGCGAATTTCACTAATGGCAGATGCTTGTCCTAATTGCCCTTAAGGTCTAATACGCATACCCACAGCATGTCCTCCATTGTCTGAATCGTTCTTTCAGATTGTCCACTGGTTTGCGGGTTGTTCCCAAAGCTGCCTGTAACTTGTTCCAGAATTGAGATACGAAACGAGAGTCTCGATCCAATACAATTGCTACCGAAGCACTATGCAATCGAATGATCTCCTTGATATATAAAGTGGCAAATTGATTAACAGAGTACGTGACTCTAACGGGCAGAAAATGTGCTAATTTCATTAATCAGCCTACTATGACCCATATTGCATTGTTCTTTGAAGCTGATTGTGGTAATCCAATAACGAAACCCATGGTAATGCATTCCTATTTCCATTCAAGAATAAGGAGTGATTGTAGCAACCATGCAGGTCTCTAATGTTCTGCCTTAACTCGTTGACATTGGAAGCATTTGGAAACGTGGATTGCTATGTATCTCTTCATTCCCGTCCACCAATAATGCTCTTTCAGATCGTGGAACATTTTCGTATTTTTAGGACGAGTTGCAAATCTCAAGCTATGGGCTTCCGTCAATATCTTCTTTTTTATTTCTAGAATGTCAAGTACACAAATTTGGTTTTGAAACTTTAGTATCCCATTGTCCATGGTGAAATTGGGATTAGGCGTACTTCCTTGCTCATCGTACTTTTTTCTTCAAAAGTTTGTCCTCACATTGATGTGCCCTAATTTCATTGATTATCGTAGGTTTCATGACTATATTAGAGAGAAATCATCAGCCTTGTGCAGAACCAAATCCATGTCTAGTTTTTCCAAGTCTCCAATAAGTAATTTTTTGTTAGTGAGGAAGCATGCCAAACTTTGGGTGCCCTTTTGACTCAACGCTCTACTACCATGTTAGCCTTGCCAGGGTGGTGTTAAATCTTCACATCATAATCTTTCATAAACTCTAACCACCGTTATTGCCTCATGTTTAGTTCCTTATGTGTAAACAGATATTTAAGACTCTTGTAGTTGATGTAAATTTCATATGTTACTCCGTAGAGGTAATGACACCAAATTTTAAGAGCGAAAATCATCTCAGCTAATTCCATATCATGAGTTAGGTAGTTCTTCTCGTAAGTCTTTAGTTGAAGTGAGGTGTATGCAATAACCTTCCCATCTTGCATAAGTACGCAACCCAGTCCATTTTATAAGGCATCGCTATAGATTACAAATCTATCTGTTCTATAGAGAGTGCCAATATGAAAGCTGTCACAAGTCTACTTTTTAACTCCTAGAAGCAACATTCTTGTTTATCAGTCCATTCGAATGGTGTGTTTTTCTGGGTCAATTGAGTCAATGGTGATGCAATCTTCAAGAAAACTTGAACGAAACATTGGTAATATCCTGCCAATCCCAAGAAATTTCGAACTTCAGATACATTAGTAGGTCGCGGCCAATCCACGATAGTTACAACCTTTTGTGGATTGACAAAGATGTCATTCTTGTTATTGACATGGCCAAGAAAGTGTACACTAGTGATCCATAATTTGCAATTCCTTACCTTGGCATAAAGTTTGGGATCACGTAGTGTCTATAGAACTAATCGTAAGTGTTGCTTATGGTCTTTCGGTGTTTTAGAGTATACGAGAATGTCATCAATGAAGATAATAATGAACTCATCGAGACAGGGTTTAAACACTCGATTCTTGAGGTCGATAAAGGCCACAGGAGCTTGAGGTCGATAAAGGCCACTAGAGCGTTCGTGACGCCAAATGGCATGACAAGGAACTCGTAGTGTCCGTAACACATTCTAAAAGCAGTCTTCTTAACGCTTCCAACTTTGACCTTCACTTGATGGTAGCCAAACCTCAAGTCGATCTTTGAAAATACTTCAATGCCTTGAAGTTGATCAAATAAGTCATCGATTCGTAGCAAAGGGTACCGATTCTTGATGGTAACCTTGTTCAATTCTCGATAATCGATACATTTCGATGATCTAAACCATTTATTTTTTTGAACACTCTGTGTATTTATTCATAAAAAATTAGGTTAATCCAATAACTACAACTTATTCAATTCTCAATGGTAACCTTGTTCAATTCTCGATAATCGATACATTTCGATGATCTAAACCATTAATTTTTTTGACACTCCGTGTATTTATTTATAAAAAAAATTAGGATAATCCAGTGACCACAACTTATTCAATTTATTATTTTTGTCATAAAAAAATGTATGGTTTATTTTTTTAAAACATAATTATCGTTCATTTTTTAGTGAAAAATGCAATAAATTGAATAAGTTGTTGTTATCATATCAATCTAATTTTTTTGTACATAAAATACACGAAGTGTTCAAAAAAATGAATCGTTCGGATCATCAAAACGGGACCTGTAGTGGGTCTCACGACCCCAAACAACTCCCTTCAATCCAAATTTTAAATTGGAGGAAATCTCCTCCTTATTCATAATAATATTTTGACCAGTTTAAAATTTTCAAAATCAAAATAAACCTATCCTCTATAAAGAAAGAACAACTAAAAATTAAAATATTAATTAATTAATTCAATTTCATTGATTTTTCTTTACAACTTTACTATATAGTATTGTTGCGTAAATAATAGAAAAATTCAAATATGAAACTAACATATAATATTAAATAAATTTCATCAACTTTTTAAGTACTTTTTATGTAAATTCACACAAAAAGCAACCTAGTACACGTAAAGCTAGTAATTCTATTTTCATACACTATTTACACTCTGTGAACATCTTTCTTAAAACACACACTTAATGAATTTGTTTATCTTTTGTTTTATTCATTCTATTCACAAAATGTTTCAAATATGCCCATAAAAAATAATGTGCACAAAAATTCTAACACATTATGTACACACACCACATAAAACATAAACTCCCGCCACACCCCTAAGCCTAAGTCAAAACCTAAACTGTACCCCCATACATGACATTTTTTCGGCATACTCCAGCAATTTTCCCACCATATTTACTAAGGTATGAAAAAAAAAATTAAATCAATAATTTTTTGTATTATTTTACTATTATTCTTCAAAAACTAATACTCTGTTTAGTTATGTTTTCAAAAATATTTTAGTTAATTTTAATATTTTTTTTAGTAAACTTTTTACATATTTAATCAACCTTTTACTTTTTAGAATTACTTAATTTAGATACATTTAAAAAGTAAATTATTTTTCAAAAATCTTTAAAAATAATAATAAATAGAAAAAAAATATGTACTAAATTTTTATATTTTTGTATGCTTTTTAAGTGTATCTAAATTAAGTAAATCAAAAAAAAAATTATAATATTAAAAATGTTCACTAAAACAAAAGAATACGGATTGAAATTTCCAAAAAATATTTTTCAAAACTCAAAACTAAACTAAGTGTTGTTAGAAAAATAGTATCAAACTATTTGGAAAATATAATTTAAAAATATGTAAACGGTTTTTGAGCAAAACCAAAACTGAAATAAATTGACATAATAACGTACCAAAACTTACAGTACATAAATTGATAAAACCTGATCGAGTCGAGTATGTGACACTCTTTCCTTAAGACAGATTCGTCCTCTCATCGGTGCTTAGGATTTAATGGACGTCTATCTCCCATAATACAACGATCAATGTCTTGCACTAGCAGCACTACTATTGCAAGCCTAACGAACTTTGCTGTGCATGTACTCTCTTTATAGGAAAATTAGACTCAGAAAATATGAAGAATAAATGCAAAGTGAAGAAGAAAATTGCAATTCTCTACACAAATTGAAGTGAGGGTGATGGAATTTATAGATTCCTTCATGATTCTTTAGAAAGGTTGTGACCCTTCAAAAGGACACACCCTTTCATCTCAAGAGACAAAACCATTGGAGTAAATTTAAATTCAAATTTTCCTACAATCCCCCACATGAATGAAATTTACGGAAAGGACATGCAACAACATGCAGACAAAGAGAGAGTACATTAAGGAAATACCCTGCATCAGGATAGGTAGCTTTTGGCTTTGAACCTTCCCTAGTGAAAGCCTATCGGACTTACTAGCTAATCAGTGGATGTGATGCCTTGAACTGTTCAGCCGTTTGTGTAAGCCAAGACAATAGAATTCATACAGAATATCTCCAAACACAGCTTAGTTCTCAGGGTTGTTCCCGTTTTGGCCTTGGGCAAGTTCTGGTGTTTCTTGAGTACTTTAGGGAATTTAGCCTTATCAATTCTCATAGAAGCGGCCCCTTCACACTCATATAGGTGATCCTTATTTCGAGTCTCTTAAATACTCCTCTTGAAAGATACCCCTCTAGATTTTTCAAGATATAAGTGATCATTAAAAGCATAGCTTATCCTATATCCCCTATATACAACACATGTTGCAGATATTACTCTCATCATAGGAATGGATAAGAGATAGACTCCTTTAGTGATTTCTAGCAAGCCACACATAACTTAGTTGTCCCTTTGAACTTAGTTCTTAGGATCTCCAGTCATCTAAGTAGGGTTACCATTATGATGACTCTGGTGTAATAGGCTTTAATCACATTCCCCTCGATGAGATTTCCCTCATTTGCTCTCTGGTCAAAATTTTTTGTTTAGCGGCCGCTATTTTTCCGTTTGACCTTCTTAGTTATATATCATTGAATAGTTCGTGGATCCACTATATTATCTTTAGACAATATGCACAACTGAAGGCAATAAAGCTGGAGCTGCTGAAATCAAGCATACTCTGCATGATGCCAATAAAGCTGCCAGTCCTATTCAATTTAGTAAAATTATTATCCGTAATATTATGCCCATCTCTACCTGGGGCATTCACCCGCATACCACACGGGATCTTGATCTCCGTAACAAACAGACCAAATATTCATACTGGGATTACATTGATGCTTTTACCAATGTATTCTATTACCAGAATCCAATCAAGAATCACTCTTGGTTTATCCGTATCACGGCCGATGTTCTCAAAAATGATGTCCCTAATTGGTTCCTCATTTGGTGGGATAAGTTCGGCCTATGTCTTGACATCTTACCAGAATCCATCAGAACAGAATATAATCTTTGGCACGTGGCTTATTCCCATGCTTATTCATATTTAAATAAAAACAGAGAATTATCTATCCGCAAATCTGTTGTCCATTTTTCTATCCGATTCAATATTCCTTGGATATGGAAATGGGACTTTGCATGTGATTACCAGCAAAATATCCCCCGTCTCAAAAGAATTTTCTTTGTGAAATGGTGGGATAAGATGGATCTCAAGGATCTCATTCAGAAAATTCAACAGCACACTAAGGCTTGCTGGGACTCTGTCAAGCAACCTGCTTTACCAGCACCCTCTTCTCCAGTAACCAATCCTTTTGTCCAGATGCAGAAGGAATTAAAGCAAAAATTCCCAAACCTTTCAGATAATGAATTAATTCTAAAAAGCATGGATTATTTGAAAGAGCAATTCCTCCAATCCGTTAATCCAGAAGATGACGCATCTATGAGGTCAGGTACCAGTCATACTCAATCCGAATCTGAAGCCGATCCAGCCGACCACGTGTTAGCAGGAGAGTCTCAATCCGAAGATGAAACGGAACCCACTCTTGGCGACTTTTGGGATTCCTTTACTGCTGCAATTGCTGACAAGATGGCCCAGGACAAAAACAATAAAGGTAAGGGTCCCGAGCTTTAGAGCGTCGGCACAACAGGACAATTCGACTTTCCAGAAAGCAGATGCTCTATCAGTATCAAGGGAAAAGTTGTTCCCCACTTCCGCCAACTCTAAAGATAAGAAGATAGGTGTAATCTGTCGGTGCAATGGAAGATCTCCACCTGTCTTGTGTAATAATGTAATCTTATCTTCTTTTGTCTATTTAAGGGATTGCCTTCACCCTTGTTGAGGCACTTAGAAATTTTCAGCTTTTCTTTTCTTTTAAATAGTCCTTCCCTTGTAATCTATCCCTCTCTCGTAAAATATTTTACTTCCTCAATAAAAGTTTGCTATTCGTATTTCAATATGTATGTCCTCAGTTGACTTACTAGAATTATACTTATCAGCACAACAATTCTGGCTTAATCAGAAACAGTATTATCTTAGTCTTCCCCCTGACCGTTATACTCAACAGTACATCACCGAGCGGTTAGCCAATTGTGAAAGGTATCTACAGGAACTCCAGGAGCTGATTAACGAGCAGCTGGTGGCTTGGGCGGCCAGAAGGCCTCCGCCACCCCAACAGTAAAGGTATATGAGATCATATATGTACTAATTTGTTTTATTTATGTTATTATTATGTATGAATTAATTCTTGGGTTTGTGCTTATGAAAGGTTAATTAATGGTTAGGGTTAGTGGGACGTCACCCAAGTCGCGTAGGGTTTAGGTCGTGTTGCAGAGAGTGCGTTTGACCGTTTGATACCCGTAAGTCGTTGACAGGCGTGCTAATCTTACCTTTAGTGAACACCTCTCATGGTATCAGAGCCAAGTTTTAATTAGCACATAATAAACATATAAATTTAATAAATTAGACATATATGATCACAATACAACCATGTCTAATCAAGAAAATACAGAAGCAATACCCGAATCAGGATCAGTCACATCAGTAGGAAATACTATTTCCTCTTTAGCCGAAGCCGCTGAATTAGTAGCATATCAGGATGTTAAGGAAGCCCTAGACAAATGGACTATCCCAACAGTAGATCCAGCAACCATTTACAAGAAAGGAACTTTTAACTTTCTTAGTAAAAAAATAATAAAAACCTTTGAGCATGCATCCTGTATTCAGAACAATGATGAAATCATTCATTTAATTCATATAAATGATTTTATTCCATTTGTTAAACAGTACAAGTACATCCATATAGGCTTGGTACAAATCGCCTTCAAACCTCTGACCCTTCTTGGTCAGAATACCAGTATCCAATGCACCCTACGTGATGGTCGATGCCTTAATTGGCGTGCCTCACTTGTGGGAGCTATTGAGACGAGTTTGTCTCATGGACCAGTTTATTTTGATATCTATCCAAATTTAAGTGTTGCTTTGTGTGACACTAATCTTTCCGAAACTTTAGAACTTCGAGTTCTTACTCATGGTTATGAGTATAAACCAGGAACACCTCCCTTTTCAGTTCATTCCAGAATTTGTATTAAGGCTTTAACAACTTTAAATCCTTATGTCAAAAAGAAAACTGAAGCAGGAAAAACAGTATTGATTGAAACAAATCTTTACAACAGTCAAGTAGCCGTTCCCAAGATCCTCCCTTGGAAGGACATAACTTTTCCTGACAGATGGGAAATTCCTAATGCTGTCCCTCCTAAACCACTTATTCAGCATAACATCGATGATGTCATCCAGACAGACAGAGGTAATGTTTACCTCCGATTTCAGAAACCTATGCTTACCAGGAGCAATTCTTCTAATGCCAGTTTTCGAACTGCCCCTAGAAGTCTTTCCAACAACAGTTTTCGTTCTGTCCCTCCTTATCAAGTGGACTATCCAGAATCTAGTCGTCAATCTGTTGACAACTTACCCTCCAGAAGACAAATCGAAACCATTCTTCAACAGATACCTTCTAGGCCTCCTAGTAGACCACCTAGTGATCCACAGGATGATCCTATGACTTCAGAAATCCAAGGAATCCGTCTTTCCCAAAACTGTATTCCTCATGGTGTTTATACCGCCCCAACACCATCACCAGATAGCCCAACGGCCAGCGATATGAATTTTGATCTTTAATGGATTTTACACCAGGAAGTGAAAATAGAAAAATTTTAAACCAGGAATTTAACCAGAATCAATACAAAGAATTTAGGGATTGGTATTTCACCAACCATACTTATGACCAGTTAGCTAATTATAAAACTCAATACTATCAACATCTTGAGTTACACCAGCAACTAATACCCTTTGTTGAATGGTATAATACAGTTACCCAGCCAAACGTAACAGTTATTGAAGACCAGTATAAAGCCTGGACAACTACTGAGGGCCAAGTCATCCATTCTTTACATCCACCTCCTCAAGCTTTGGAGTTAGTACCCAATGGTGAAACTACCAAACAACCTTTATCCGCCACAGCATATATAGATGCACAATCTGTTAAACTCACTAAAGCTGAAGCCTCTTTAGCCCGACAGAATAACTATACCAATCTTATCTGTCAAACCATCAGTAAACAGTTAACCCGAGTTGAAGAAGCTGTTTCTACCTTTAAGGATAGAACTCTAGCTCCACCTGTCACAGGAGTCTCGACTCTCCATCCTGTATCCATTAAACCATCATTAGACATTACTAACTTCAAGTTAAAATCGTCTAATACGGAGTTTATGGACACTTTATTACAGAAAATGCAAACTCTCAATGTTCGCCCTCCAGAACCTCCTAAGCCTCCAGGCCAATCTAGTAGTGGAACTATCCACATGCTAAGAGCTGAATCCAACCCGGACCAGGATACTTTATCACCAGAACAAATTCATGAAATTCAATTGAATTTTCAAGAACCCTCATCTGTAAACAAGCTAAACTATTACAGTTCAGCTAAACCAGGATTTTTACCCCATACCAGAAATTACTATTCCAGACCTACTCCTCCAGATATTCTTTATGAAGAAGCTTATCTGAATGAACAGAATAGTTACCATGGTAAAATCATTTATGAATGGAATATTGATGGTGAATCCGAATTTGGAATTTATAAAAAGCTACATCAAATGATGATGTATGCTACTGTTTGCCGCCAATACAGTAATAATGATAAATGTATCGGTATTGATCAAAATGAGGAGGGGACTGTTGGGTGGTGAGATAACGTCGTTTAATCTCCCACGGATCAGACATCCACTGTTCATCAGATGGTTCAATCCAAAGAACAGTTTCGTCAGATATACTGTTTGGCGTATACGGATCTTCAGGTCTAAGGAGAACATCCTTAGCCATTGGAGTACTGGATTGACCTCCTCGAGAGAGGGGTGGATATTCTGATGGATCATAGCGGGGGTTAGAGCCCCGGCCACGACCACGACCTCGACCTCGTTGGCCTCTACTGGTCATTTGCGGATTTCTGCAAATATTCACGGGTCAAAAAGTCAGGCAAAGAGTTAGTTTCTCCTTTAATATATTCAATATCAAAATCAAAATTGGATAAATAACCCTGCCAGCTTACGAATATCTGTTTAGAAACAAGATTTTTAACATCCTGTTTGAATATCTGTCTAGCAGCAGAGCAATCAACTCTGATGATAAAATGCTGGTTTAATAAATCATCCTGGAATTTAATAACACATTTTACAATGGCTAAACATTCCTGTTTAATGGTCGGATAGTTTAAAGCAGCTTGATTCCAATGCCCAGAATGAAAACGTAGAAGTTCTTCTTTCTGAGTTTTGGGATTAAACTGTTTTAAAATACCACCAAATCCTTCATTGGAAGCATCGGTTTCAACAATTTTCTTCCATTCAGGATTAGGTAAATTAAGACAAGGTAACTGTTGGACTTTAGCTTTAATTTTGCGAACTGCTAAAGTATGTTCTGGTGACCATGGGGGAGGATTCTTTCTTAACCTGGAATACAAAATGTTAGCATCTGCGGATAAATTATGATAATAGTCTCTAATATAATTAAGACTTCCTAAAAATCTCTGTAGCTGAGTTTTGTCTTTTATTTCATTTGGAAATTTAGAGGCAAACTCCATGCTTCTGTTAATAGGAATAATACTACCATTGAAAATATTATGTCCTAGATATCTGATGGTGGTTTGAAACAATTGCATTTTTGGTGCAGAAAGAACTAAACCATTCCTGATAATAACATTCTTAAAAATATTAAGATGTTTAACATGCTGATCAATTGATGAGGAGAAAACTAACACATCATCAATATAAGATAAAGTAAATTCTGCAAAAGGATTAAAAATATCATTCATGATATGCTGAAATTCTGATGGGGCATTTTTTAAACCAAATGGCATGACATTCCATTCATAATGCCCAAAGGGTACTGTAAAAGCTGTTTTGTAACGATCCTGTTCAGCAATTTCGATTTGCCAGTATCCTGATTTTAAATCGAATTTGGAAAAAATTATGGCATCCTGGAGACGATCTAAAAGATCCTTTTTGTTCGGAATAGGATATCGAATCCATTTCAATTTATCATTTAACGGTTTATAGTTAATGACAAGGCGGGGTACTCCTCGTTCTAACTCTGCATTTTTATTGACATAAAAAGCGGTACAGCTCCACGGGGAATGACTTGGACGGATGAGCTTCTTATCAAGAAGACTTTGAATTTCTGTTTTACATAATTCCATATATTCCTTTTTCATCTGACTAGGGCGAGCTCTAGTTGGAATATATTTTTCATCAAAGTCTGGTTCATATGGTAATGTTACAGTATACTTTTTGCGATTCCAAAAAGCATTAGGAACATTTCCACAAACTTCTGTGTGAAATTCTTTCTCAATTAATTTAATTTTCTGTTGAAAAGAAGATTGTTGTAATCTTTGTTCTGTTGTTAAAAAAGAGACTTCTTTTTGAATCAAATTTATCTGGTTTTGTTTGACAGAAATTAAATCACGAATCTGATCTAATTCTTTAGTATACGGTTGAGTGATAAATTCAAAATTGACTGTTTTTCCCTCAAGTTGGGAGTAAATTCCTGTTGAGTCTATTTTCTGGATAGGCATCAAGAGACATAAAAAAGCTGTGCCTAAAATGATATTTGTCGCAAGATTTCTGACTAACACAAAAAATGTAGGAAGACAGAGATCTTCATTACAAATATAAGCTTCTGGAATTTTATATCTGATTTGGAGAGAATTTCCACTTGCACTGGTGAGACTCTGGGTAGTCTTTTCAAAGTATCTGGTTGGAACTATACCTTCTTGGATACAGTTCATATCGGCTCCGCTATCAACTAAGGCAATAGCATCCTTAATGATAAAATCCGGTTTAATCATAAAAGAAATTTTTATGTACCATTTCTGGAAAGTGACTTGATTAACAAGTAATAAATAAGGGGTTGAAGCTTCAGGTTCTTCCTTGTTAAGATCAAGTTTTTGTTCAGCTTCTTTTGCTTTCTGTTTGGGAATTTGTGTATGAAGATATTTAATATCTTTGATGGCAGCTTCACTGGCAGTTTGCAAGTGTTTGACTTCTGTTTTGAGGATATTAATTTCCATTTTTAAGTCCTGGAGAGTAGTTGGCTGTTCTACTACTGATTTAGTCTGGATTCGGTTAATTACTGTTTGAAGATTATAGGAGTAATCTGGAATAGGAGGGGTGTCTGTTATTGTTTGCTGGTGTTCATAACACATTTTTAAATATTTTATTTTTATTTCTGGATCTTGGATCTGGTCTGCTACTGCTAGCATATCCTTTTGGGTATCTGTTAAAACATTAATACTACTTGGTTCTCCTAAGTGTAAACCATTCATTTCTACTATGGATTTCCAGTAATTAATTTCTGATATTTGTTCCTGATTGGTACTACATGGACATGGTTCTTCTGGTTCATCTTCATCTGAGGAAGTAGAGTATAACTGGTTAAGCTCATCATCAGAAGGGATTTCGTCTTCAGTTGAATTTTCTTCTGCTTCTAAAGCTTGAATTAGCTGTTCTCTAATATCTGGATCAAGGTTTAATTCATTAACCTTAGATTTTGCTTTAGACTTACATCTATTAGCATAATGTCCTGTTTGGCCACATTTATAGCATTTGACTTCTGATTTAGATTTTCCTTTTTGTTTACTGGTGGATTTCTTTGGGTAAAACTTTTTGATAGGTTTCGGATGGCTAGTCTTGGAAAACTTTTTTCTGTAAGGTTTGCAAGATTTTCGCTGAGACAGCTTTCGGGTTTTATTAGGATATTTTATGCCAGGTTCATAGGCAAACTGTTCACAAAATTCTCCTAATTCTTTTCTTCCTGTTAAATTCTGTTGTTTCATTTGATAATGAAGTTTAAGGTCATTACAGAGAGAAAGACCTTCATCTGTTATAATGGAACAAAGTTGTCCATAAGTGTACTGTTCATAAGGAATAGACATCCGGTCATGGCGGTCCCGAAGTTTTTTCCTAACCCGTTCGGCAAAGAGGGTAGGAAGGCCATCAATAAATTTGGCTTTCCAATGAGTACTGTTAGCATCAGGGCGTTGGGTAACCTTAAGAAGGAAAACATCCTTATACCAACGAAAATGGGTTAAGGATGGGCAACGCAAGTTCTGGAGAAGCTCACGACCTCGGTCCTGAGTAGAAGTACTGGTGCCGATGAAATGATAAATAATTGTCTGGATTAGAGTGTAAACTGCATCGGACTGTTGGATCTGTTGGTTGGTAGTGGGGTCAAGCTCAAGCTTGACAGCGGTCAAGATTTCGGTGTGTCTTTCTTAAAACACACACTTAATGAATTTGTTTATCTTTTGTTTTATTCATTCTATACACAAAATGTTTCAAATATGCCCATAAAAAATAATGTGTACAAAAATTCTAACACATTATGTACACACACCACATAAAACATAAACTCCCGCCACACCCCTAAGCCTAAGTCAAAACCTAAACTGTACCCCCATACATGACATTTTTTTGGCATACTCCAGCAATTTTCCCACCATATTTACTAAGGTATGAAAAAAAAAATTAAATCAATAATTTTTTGTATTATTTTACTATTATTCTTCAAAAACTAATACTCTGTTTAGTTATGTTTTCAAAAATATTTTAGTTAATTTTAATATTTTTTTTAGTAAACTTTTTACATATTTAATCAACCTTTTACTTTTTAGAATTACTTAATTTAGATACATTTAAAAAGTAAATTATTTTTCAAAAATCTTTAAAAATAATAATAAATAGAAAAAAAATATGTACTAAATTTTTATATTTTTGTATGCTTTTTAAGTGTATCTAAATTAAGTAAATCAAAAAAAAATTATAATATTAAAAATGTTCACTAAAACAAAAGAATACGGATTGAAATTTCCAAAAAATATTTTTCAAAACTCAAAACTAAACTAAGTGTTGTTAGAAAAATAGTATCAAACTATTTGGAAAATATAATTTAAAAATATGTAAACGGTTTTTGAGCAAAACCAAAACTGAAATAAATTGACATAATAACGTACCAAAACTTACAGTACATAAATTGATAAAACCTGATCGAGTCGAGTATGTGACACTCTTTCCTTAAGACAGATTCGTCCTCTCATCGGTGCTTAGGATTTAATGGACGTCTATCTCCCATAATACAACGATCAATGTCTTGCACTAGCAGCACTACTATTGCAAGCCTAACGAACTTTGCTGTGCATGTACTCTCTTTATAGGAAAATTAGACTCAGAAAATATGAAGAATAAATGCAAAGTGAAGAAGAAAATTGCAATTCTCTACACAAATTGAAGTGAGGGTGATGGAATTTATAGATTCCTTCATGATTCTTTAGAAAGGTTGTGACCCTTCAAAAGGACACACCCTTTCATCTCAAGAGACAAAACCATTGGAGTAAATTTAAATTCAAATTTTCCTACAATCCCCCACATGAATGAAATTTACGGAAAGGACATGCAACAACATGCAGACAAAGAGAGAGTACATTAAGGAAATACCCTGCATCAGGATAGGTAGCTTTTGGCTTTGAACCTTCCCTAGTGAAAGCCTATCGGACTTACTAGCTAATCAGTGGATGTGATGCCTTGAACTGTTCAGCCGTTTGTGTAAGCCAAGACAATAGAATTCATACAGAATATCTCCAAACACAGCTTAGTTCTCAGGGTTGTTCCCGTTTTGGCCTTGGGCAAGTTCTGGTGTTTCTTGAGTACTTTAGGGAATTTAGCCTTATCAATTCTCATAGAAGCGGCCCCTTCACACTCATATAGGTGATCCTTATTTCGAGTCTCTTAAATACTCCTCTTGAAAGATACCCCTCTAGATTTTTCAAGATATAAGTGATCATTAAAAGCATAGCTTATCCTATATCCCCTATATACAACACATGTTGCAGATATCACTCTCATCATAGGAATGGATAAAGATAGACTCCTTTAGTGATTTCTAGCAAGCCACACATAACTTAGTTGTCCCTTTGAACTTAGTTCTTAGGATCTCCAGTCATCTAAGTAGGGTTACCATTATGATGACTCTGGTGTAATAGGCTTTAATCACATTCCCCTCGATGAGATTTCCCTCATTTGCTCTCTGGTCAAAACTTTTTGTTTAGCGGCCGCTATTTTTCCGTTTGACCTTCTTAGTTATATATCATTGAATAGTTCGTGGATCCACTATATTATCTTTAGACAATATGCACAACTGAAGGCAAATGTCTTACGGTATTAAGTCTTTGATTATGTCGAGACTTACTGTTACTCTATGTCACTCCTATTTTCAAATTTAAATAATAAACATAGAGATGTTCCTTAGGAGTTAATGAAACCATATTTGTTTCTATTCTAACTTTGTCCTATAAAAAGAATTGAGATTCTTTGTGGACCTACAATCGGAGCCGTTATTTTGGTAAAATCCTCCAAGCACCCCCACATTTTAAGCATTCCAAGGAAACTTAGGGTTTGTTTGGTTTGAATTTGAGAGATGAGTTTTAGAAAAAAAATTCACAAAAATTGTTTGGTTTGCGATTTTTCTCAAAAAATTTTCAAAATCACTTTCTCTCTCTTGCACATCAATCAATCACTTTTTCTCTCTCCTCTCTCCTTCTCAATCACTTTTTCTGTCACACACATCTATTAAATTCTTCCAAAATATCAAATCATTCCAAACTCCCACAAAAAATTTATCTCTCAAAATATACAACCAAACAAACTAAAAAAATTTCTAAAACAACTCTGCCAAATTTTTTTCAAAAACAACCCTCCCAAAAACAAACCAAACAAGCCCTTAATTTTTCTTGTTGGTGTATAATTTCACAAAAATATTAATGTACCCCTACAATTCTGATATAAATCAAAATATATTATTAGTTGGCGTGCTTGAACTAAATAACAAGATGTAAATTGCTTTGTGAATATAATCACAATACTAATTTGTCTAAAATACAATTAGACTTCATAACTTGCTTTTGCAGTACAAGAAAGAAATGACTAATACCGGCTGTGGCCACAATACTTTGTCAAATAACATTTCTTTTTGTAAGGCAGAAATCAGAAACAACTGCACGCCAGAATATTTTGAGATCACTTCAGAAATTTGAGGATGGTTTTTGTACGGGGAAGAAATAATTCTCCTCGTATAATCCTGTTGACTAAGTACACGCTTCTCCGTACGACGTCGCTTTGTCACCTGAAAACACAAACGTGAGCTAGCCGGCGGGTGTGTGCCGGAAACCTCTCCGATGCCTAAGTCAACAAACTTGACAAATAGACAAAGCTCAATGTATTCAGGAAGCAAAATTGTATGTTGTGTTATGTTACCTCCTCCAAGGTGATGCTTGTGAGCTTTTATAGGTTTCGAGTGGCACAATCCTAGTAGGACTTTTATTTCTCCATGCAGAGTCCTCCTAGGATTCATACTCCTAAAGGATAATGCTTATCCTTTTACACCTCCCCCCCCCCCCACTGCTTAAACCAAGTGGGATGGTTTTTACTACGGCCGAACTACCATTTAACTGAAGTAAATTGGCTAAGCTGAGCCACAAGGTAGGCCGAACTATCCTTAGTTCGGCCCTTCCTTTTACTCCGTATCTCGGTTCTCCCATGTATGAACCATGATATGTTGGGACCGAGCTACCGAGTAGCAAGGTCTTGACCGATCTATCCAGAATACGCTACGACCGGACTAACTCGGAGACCGGACTAACTCCAAGTTATCCAAACCGAAGTAGCTTTACAATTCCTGAGCCGAAGTAACTTCATCTCTTTTGACCGAAGTAATTTATCTCTCTCGGGCCGGAGTAACTTCTCGGCCCTTTTTTACCCAGTCCGTCATACTTTGGGCCATAAAGTCCATCTCATAGCTCGGCCCAATTTTCACCAAAAATTACCCTCTCAATTGCCCCTTAATTCCATCTGCACAGCATGATTGGGATTACCTAGTGACCAGCCGAGCTAACGTTTTTAAGCCTTTCCAGCCGAACTAAAAAATCGTTTTAGCCTCTCCAGCCGAGCTTATTTTACTCCGGCTCTACACGTTCGGTCAAAACGTCTCTTCAATCACTGTGACTGTAACGCTTCACTTTCCAATGACACGTGGCAGGCTCTGATAGGCTGTGAGCAGCTGTCATGTCGCCCTCGTACCACGAAATTTTTGAACAATCCCGCCCTTTTGCCTTTCATCCTTTACACAAGACAACTCTTTTATTTTTGAATCATTTACTTTATTCCTTATTTCTTCTCTCCCTTGTTCCTGAGCCCTGAGTTTGAGCTTGCTGTGTTCGTGCCCTTCATTGCTGCCATTGCTTCCATCTTCTAGCTTCTTCCTTTTTACTCTGGTAGGCAAATCTAACCTTCTCGCTTTGTTTGTTTTTGTATTTTTCTTTCCATGTTTTTGCGAAACATATTAGTCTATTTTCTGCTTTGCTTCTGTATTTTACTGGAAAAACTTTACTGAACTCGTGCGTGTATGTAATATCCTGTAGAAGACTAGTCTTTGATCCAAAAACTTGTCCCAACCGAACTAGGATACTGTTTTGTGCTATATAGGTAGATCAATACAGAAAATAACCGAACTAAAACTTGTAGAAATAACAGCAGCTTCAAAAAATAACCGACTTCCGATTCACCTTAGCCGAAATAAGATCACCGAACGAAGTTTGAAGACATTAAACTAGGAACCTCGGTCTTCAACCGAGCTAGGCCTTTGGGGCTAAGCCAGCTTTCTTAGCTTCTAAGCCAAACTCAGAAAGCTGCCCCTAGAGGCTCAACCGAAGTAACAAAACTCGTAGTTCAACCGATTTAGGCCTTTTTAGACCGAACTCAGAAAGCTGTCCCTAGACGACGAACCGGCCTAACAAAGTCGTTTCCAAAGCAAGTATGCTGAGATGCCTTCCAAGATTTGATCAATTAAGAACTTTGCTCAAACCGAGCTACCGAGCATTTTGCTGAACCGAGATAGAACCCGTCCATAAAGCCGAAGTAGGACTTTTTTACCTCGCTTTTAATTTGTAGCACGGTCCAATGATCTGTGCTTAACCCCTGTGTTTTCTACTTTACAGACTTAGGTTGCCCAGGCACTCCTGCGTGCGCTCAACCGAGCTACTGAGCACAATATTTGCACCGAAATAACTTATTCTTAAATTATACGATAGATGGGGAAGTATAGATATTTAGTAAATACTCCGGGCGGCCTAGCCGAATTCAGGAAAGACTACCAAATACCTGACGACGTCCATCTGGTCTTGGCCGAAAAAGACGTCATTCCCTGGGACAATGAAGGCTTCGTCCCCTTCACCCTTTTATCCATCATAGAAACCGGACTACGGTTTCCGGTTCAACCGTTGATCTGTGAATTTCTTAGGTAGACCAGATTATGCCCTACCCAACTGTTCACTAACTCCTACCGCATCATCATGGGAATAGCCGGACTAAATCTTGGCCTGGCCGAAATTTTCCATCAATACTCCATCGGCTCAAAAGAAGATGGGTGGGTCTATTACCTTAGGATACGCCGCCGCCGAGAGAAGATAATTAAATATACACCGGACAAAGACGTAAATGACAACGACTTTTTCTGGGTCTCTGGGAACTTTGAGGATTTTCAAGCTCAAATTCCTGGCCGACCTATAAACTGGAAAAAAGGGGAGCCCGGTAATTTAACTTCGGTCTTGTTCCTTGCATTTTTTTATTTCGGTTTTGCTAGTCTATCAACCGAACTAACAGTTGTCTCTTTTTCGTAGATTCTGCTCACCTTCATTCCTTGTACAGTTATCCAAATCTTGCAGCTTTGCGAGCCGCACTACGGTATCCTGAACGTAGTTAGGCCAAGTTGCTGCAATTCGAGCCGACCTATCGATACAGCGGTCGTCGGAAAGCCAGGGTAACCGACTTCCTTCTTGAAGACGCCCCAGAACCGGACCCATCCTTGCCCGAGATTAGACTAGTCCCACTGACAGCCGAAGAAGAGATGGCGAAAAAGAACAGAGTCAGGGCTCTTTTAACCGAGACAACCAGGCCCGAAGTAACGCCACCCAGCCAATCGCAACCTGTTGTCGTGGCCCTTCCTTCTCAACAGCCGTCCTCTTCCCGCCGAACCAAGCGCGCCCGGACTGCTGAAACCGAACAAATTTTGGTTGATAAAGCAGAACCTGCACTTCCACCGAGCTTGCCACCGAGCCCTCAACCGGAACCTTCTGACCGAACTACCGGCAGCTGGGTCCCAAAACTTACTTTCAACGACCGAGACATCCGAGATACAGACTCGGTCGTAGCTGAGAAAGACCACCTGTTGGCCATAAATCTGGCCAAAAGTGTGTGTCTGCCCAAAGACATAGAGCACCACCACAAACAGTTAAACACCGAACTGAAGGCCATCCGGTCTACGACTAAATCCATGATTCTGGTAAGCCACTTCGGTCGTTTTTCTGTCTACTTTCTTTTTTCAACTTCTACTTCGGCTAAAGGGAAATTTTTGCTTTGTCAGGCCATTCAGAAAAACCAAATCACTCATAGGAAAGTGTTGGAGCTTAGGAAAGTAACCAGGCAAGCAGCGGCAGAAGCTGAGGCAAAAGCGGCCAAGCTGGAGGAGGCCAGAAAGGAAATGGCCGAACTACGAGGTGAGGTCGGCAGACTGACCGGACTGGTTAGTTCGGCCGAAGCCGAAAAGCAGAAGGCTGCCATTGCTTTGAAAGACAAGTACCTACGCGAGTTGGTGAAACTGGAAAGGAAGAAAGATACCGAAATAACCCAAGCAAAGGAGGACGCAAAAGAGGCCGAAAAGAAAGGCTACAAGAAGGCAAAGGATATATATGTCCAACAGTGTGAGGCTGCCAAGGAGCTGTTCTTTAAGTGCGGCTGGAGGGGAGCCGTTGAGAAGCTCGATCATGATCCTCAGACCGAGGTTTTCAACCCTCCAGCCTACTTCATACCGAACTCCCTCATGGAATATGCAAATGCCATGCAACAGCAGTTTTTTGAGGGCTCAGACTCTGATGAAGACTCTGCCCCTGAGGATACTCTGGTTGCGAATGTAGATCAGGTAGTTCGGTCGGAGCCCACGGTGGAAGATCTAACTATTAAACAACCAGGTGAAACCGTGGTTCCGACCGAAACCACTCTTGCGACTGAAAACGTCCTTCCGCCTGAAACCGATCTTCAAATTGATGCCGACGCTGCCTTTGACGCCGAAATTGAAGATCTTTTTTCTTGATTTTGCACTTTTTCTCTTTTTTGTTACCTTTTGTCTTTGTAACCGGGCTATGCCTCCTTGTAATTGATTTTCAATGAATGAAAATTTTGTTGGACTCTTATTCCGGTTTTCATGTGTGCTTGCACTTGTAATGTCTTCTATTGTTCCAACTACTATTCCGGTTTTAAATGGTTGAACTATGCTTATCAGCCAACCACTCCTTAGCCGAAATAATTACTTCGGCTAAGGAGTACTCAGAGTCGGTTTTATTCCAGCCAACCATTCTTTGGCCATTCCCATGCTTCGGCTGAAGAGTACTAAGAGTTGGTTTATTCCAGCCAACCACTCTTCAGCCATACCCTTACTTCGGCTGAAGAGTACTAAGAGTTGGTTTGTTCCAGCCAACCACTCTTCAGCCATACCCTTACTTCGGCTGAAGAGTACTAAGAGTTGGTTTATTTCAGCCAACCTCTAAGTTAGTTTTTTCCAGCTAACTTAGAACATTGTTTGGTTATTCCGACCAAACGTCCTGCAGCCTGGATCCATATCCTGGGCTTAGGAATGGTGTTGATTTATTCCAGCCAACCTCTAAGTTAGTTTTTTCCCAGCTAATTTAGAACAAAAGATTTGCAATATTCCTATCTTTACTAAAACTGACTTTTACAAAGAACAACTCATGCTGAAAAAGAATTGGTTGTTTTATTGAGAAAAAAGAAGAAATTACATGTTTGAAAGAAAAAAAGCTAAAAATAAAACAACTTGAGATTGGCCGTGTTCCATAGCCTAGGGATTGCTTTGCCGTCCTTGTCTTCTAGGTGGTATGCCCCTTTGCCTGCTAACCCAACCACTTTGTAAGGACCTTCCCAGTTTGGCCCCAACTTGCCATCTTCTGGTACCAAGGTGTTTCCCATTACTTTGCGCAGTACCCAATCGCCGATCTTGAATTGTCTTGGATGTACTTTTTGCTGTATTTTCTGATTAACTCTCGTTGGTATGAAGCGATGTGAACCAATGCCCTTTCTCTTCTTTCTTCCGCAAGGTCGAGTTCCAACGCTATGGCTTCTTCATTGAAGTCTGGATCAAAATTTTTGCTTCGGATTGTGGGGAGGCCAACTTCCAGTGGGATTACTGCTTCTATTCCATAGGCTAAAGAGAATGGTGTCTCTCCTGTTGATCGTCGAGGTGTGGTGCGGTAAGCCCATAAAACATGAGGAAGTTCGTCTGCCCACTTGCCTTTTGCCTTCTCTAGTCTTTTCTTAAGTCCATCCAAGACGACTTTATTTGATGCTTCTGCTTGGCCATTTGCTTGAGGATATGCCGGTGTAGAATTGTAGAACTCTATCTTGTATTCTTCACAAAAGCTTCTGAAGATTCTGTCGTCGAACTGAGTGCCATTGTCTGAGATTAGGGCTTTTGGTATGCCAAACCGAGTGATGATATTCTGCCAAACGAACTTCTTCACATCTTTTTCTTTGATTGATGCCAATGCTTCTGCTTCCACCCACTTTGTGAAGTAGTCTGTTGCTGCGATAAAGAACTTCCTATTGCCGGGTGCTGTTGGAAGCGGTCCTACTATGTCCAAGCCCCACATTGCGAAAGGCCATGGGCTAGTCAATGGTAGGAGTTCTCTTGCTGGTTGGTGAATTTGGTGTGTGATTTTTTGGCATTTTTCACACTTCTTGACATATTTCTCTGAGTCTGCCTGCATGTATGGCCACCAGTAACCTTGTGAAATGGCCCTGTAAGCTAGCGATCTTCCACCTTGATGGCTTCTGCACACCCCTTCATGTATCTCGTATAAGAAAGCTTCTACTTTGCTGGGATGTACGCACTTTAGGTAGGGTCCTGAGAATGACTTCTTGTATAATGCTAAGGATGGTGAGAGCCAGAATCGTTGTGATTTCGCTCTTATTCTATTGGCTTCTTTTTTCTCTTCTGGTAGGATGCCGTCTTTTAAGAACAGGATGATGGGATCCATCCAAGAGGGGCCTAGTTCTGTGCAACATACTTCTTCTGCTTCGGAGTCTTCTATGCTTGGTCTGGGTAGGTAGTCGATCAGTAGTGGATGGGGTATGGAGGTATCTGCCATGGACGCGAAACCTGCTAGTTTGTTTGCTCTGCTGTTTTCCTCCCTACCGATTTGCTCTATCCTTACTACTTCAAATTTCTTGATCTCTGTTCTGACCAACTCTTGGTACTTGGCCATCCTATCGTCCTTCGCTTCATAGTCGCCAGAAATTTGATTTACCACCAGTTGTGAGTCGCTGTAAACCATTAGTTCGGTGGCCTTCATGTAGCATGCTGATTTGAGTCCTGCGAGAAGCGCTTCATACTCCGCTTCGTTGTTTGATGCTGGGAAGCCAAGGTTGATTGCTTGCTCTACAACCAGGCCGTCTGGGGAGATGAGGACTATGCCAAGCCCTGCACCATGTCGGTTGGATGCTCCATCCACAAAGAGCTTCCACATCTCTCCAACGAACAACTTCCAGCACATGGAGGGGTCAGATGATGTCATGGGGTCAAGGATGGTGTTTTCTTCAAGGTCCATGTTTGCTGTTTGCCCTTCGTCATCTGATTGTACTGTTGGTGAACCTTTGTTTGTTTCTTCCTTGTTGTCCTTAGTCTAGTCTGCCTCGGAGTTTGACTGAGTACCTTCTACTAGGGGTTGCGCTATTCCGGCGTCAACTTCCGTCCCTAGTTCGGTTGTGTCAGTTAGGTCGACCGGGCAGATATGATTTCTAGGAGTAAACTCTGCGACGAAGTCCGCCAAAGATTGGGCTTTTATTGCGGTTATAGGTTGGAACTTGATATCGAATTGTCCCAACTCTACTGCCCATTTCAAAACTCGTCCAGAAAAGTTCGCCCTCTCAAACAAAGCTTTTAGTGGGAAAGCTGTGAGGACGACTATGGTGTGGGCGTGAAAGTAGTGTGCCAATTTCCTGGAGGCCATCATTAAGGCTAATGCCAGTTTTTCCAGTGGCAAATACCTTGTTTCGGCTCCTAGCAGTGTCTTGCTGACATAATAGATGGGCAAGTGTTGGATTCCTTATGCACGAACCAACACTGCGCTTACTGCTTGCTGAGAGACCGCCAAGTATAAGAAGAGTTCTTCACCAGGTACTGGAGTAACAAGAAGTGGTGGGGAAGACATATACTCCTTCAAGCTTTCCAGAGCTCGGTCGCATTCTTCATTCCACTCAAACTTGGCTTTTAAGGCATGAAAAAATGGTCGTAGTCTATCTGACGACCTGCTTATAAACCGGTTGAGTGCAGCTGCCATGCCAGTGAGATGCTGCGCTTCTTTTACTGAGTTTGGTCTCTCCAGATCTTGGATTGCCTTGATTTGAGAGGGGTCTGCCTCTATACCTCGGTTGGTCACGAGGAAGCCCGGGAATTTGCCAGATCCTACTCTGAATGCACACTTGGACGCATTGAGACGCAACTTGTGTTTCTTCAGGATTTCAAACATTTCGCCTAGGTCCTTAAGATGGTCATTCTCATCCTTGCTTTTGACCACCATGTCTTCGATGTAAGCTTCCATTGTTCTGCCTAACAAAGGTTCAAACATCTTGGTGACCATCCGTTGAAATGTTGCCCCTGCGTTTTTTAGGCCAAAGGGCATGACCTTGTAACAGTATAATCCTCTTGGAGTTGTAAAAGATGTGACCTCCTGGTCTGGTTCATGCATGGCGATTTGGTGATAGCCTCTGTATGCATCCAGAAAGCTAAGTCGGTTATGCCCTGCCGTTAGGTCCACCAGTTGGTCTATCCGCGGTAGAGGGAAGCTGTCTTTTGGGCATGCCTTGTTGACTGTTTTGTAGTCGATGCAGACTCGCCATTTGCCATTTTTCTTTGGCACTACGACTGTGTTGGAGATCCATCTTGGGTAGTGCACTTCTCTTATTGCTCCTGCCTCCAGTAAGTTGCCTACTTCTTCCGCCACTATTTCGGCGTGGTGGAGTGTCGATCTGTGTGTGCACTGAATGACTGGTCTGGCGGATGGGTGGACATTGAGCTGGTGACAGATGAAGTTTGGATCAATGCCTGGCATGTCGTAGGGCGTCCAGGCGAACACTTCGATGTTAGAGGTCAAGAAGTCCAAGACCTCTAATCTCTCAGCGCTGGACAACGACGAACCAAGCAAAAAGAACTTATCCGGGTTCTTTTCATCTATTTTTACCTCTACCAAGTCCTCCACTGCTTTCTAATCTGCCGCTTTGCCGACGTCTGCGAATAGCTCATTACTTTCTAGTTCTTCCACCGAATGAACGTACCCTTTGGCAGCGCGGCTGCCATTCACCGTGGCGAAACATTGTTTTGATATGATTTGATCTCCATATACTTCTTCAATTATACCGGTGTCGTTGGGGAACCGCATTACCTGGTGGTAGGATGACGCCACCGAACGCATGGCGTGTAGCCATGTTCTGCCCAAGATGATGTTGTAAGTGGAGGGGACCTTCAATACCCAGAACTCCACTTGTTTTGTTACACTTCCTGCTCTGACTGGAAGAATTATTTTGCCGACAAGCCACTCTGGCATGGAGTTGAATCCAATTAGGGGAGATACTGCAGGCGCTAAGTCTTTGTCTTGTAGCTTTAGTTGTTTAAATGTGTCGTAGTACATGATCTCACATGAACTAACCTGGTCAATCAGAATCCGCTTGACGTCAAAATCCTTGACTTGGAGAGTGACGACTAAGGCATCATTGTGAGGACAGTATATTCGATCCAAGTCTTTATCCGAAAAAGACATAACATTTGTCGCCTCGGTTTTTCCCTTCTTGATGGCAGGTTGGGCACTTAGCACCTCTCTAAAGTGCTCAGCCTTCTTGATTGATCCCCTGAGCTCGCATACACGCTTAGGTTCAAAGACTCCATGTATTACATTGATAATTCCTTGAGGTGAGGCGTCGATTGGCATTCCGTTGGGGTTATTGTGATCCTGGGGGGCTGGTTGCGTCCCTCCTTCAATGTATTTGTCCAAGTGGCCCGCTGCCACTAACTCTTCCAGGTGTTGTCTCAATAGTGTACAATTCTCCGTGCGGTGTCCTTTTTCTTTGTGAAAGGTGCACCGCGATCTTTCGTCATAGTCCTTCTGGGCTTCTCTTAGCTTGGCTGGCCACTTGACGAAAGGCTCATCTCTTATTTCACTAAGAATCCGATATATCGGTTTCTTGAACACCGTGGTTATGGCAGTGCGGATTCTCAACCATCTCTTATCGGGGTCTTCTCCGTTATCTCGTCTACCACGTCCGTTTCTGTTACTTCGGTCTACCGTGTTGACCTTGGCTGAGGTTTTCTTTTCTGGTATTGCGGTCGTACTGGATTTTGCTTTGGCACGTGCGCCATCCTCTTCTACCCTGATGTGCTGATGCACTCTTTCCACCAGGGCTTCCATAGTGAGGGGTGGCGTCATGGTGATCGAGTCCCTCAGTCTGTTCCCAACTGGAAGGCTTCTTTTATATTGTGCAATGGAGAGATTGGTGGGGCAGTCCCCTATCTGATTGAATGTCTCCCAGTAGCGACTGTTGTAAGATCTGAGGGTCTCTTTTTCACCCATGTCGATGGAGAGAAGTTGGTCGATCTCCACCGAGGTTTTAGTGTTCGTTCGAAACCTTGTTACGAATGCTTCTGCCAATTGCGCCCAAGAGGCTATGCTGCCCTCAAGAAGTTTCTCGAACCAAGTCAGGCCGAGGTCGCCAAGACTTGATGGGAAGAGTATGCACATTAAGGCCTCGTTTCGCCTGTATACAGCCATGACTTGGCGAAAATGGCTTAAGTGTGAGTAGGGATCCGTCTTCCCTTCATATGTAGTGAATTTCGGCTGAAGGAAGCCTGATAGTAGGGGCGCGTTTTCGATCGCTGGAACAAACGGTGAAGTCTGTAGCCTTGCTAATGCCTTGTCCGTCGGTTCATAGGCAGGGCGCGATATTGGCATTCCAACCTCGACGCTTCCATGCGTCCGAGGAGCCAACCGCTGTAAGGCCGAAACTCTGTGTGGATCCCTTGCCCTGGCATCCTCCTTGCATCGTGCTTTCTCTTCGAGCACGGTTCGTAAGTCGGATGATCTGGGTAATTCCGTCTGTCTAGATCTGGTTTGGTACGAATGCGAGGGCCAATATGTGCTTCCTTCAGTGTATGACCTTTCAGATCTCGTCCTCTCGGACCTGGAGTGATGAGTTCTGGAAGACCAGGAATGAGTGTCGCCTGTCCTGAGGCTTCTGCTCTCTCCTTGCGAGGGTGTAGTATTCCTACTACGATTTTCTGAGTGGCGAGGGGGCGTCTTGTTTTTGCGCCCCTCTCCTATCGCCACTTCTTTTTTCTTCATCTGGTGTTTCAAGGCCTCCATGTCCGCCGTCATCTTCCTTATCAATTCATCTTGTTCTTTCATGCGATCTTCCAGAGCTTGAGGGTCAATCCTCCGTCTTTGCCTGTCGGGACTTTGAGAATGGGATTGACGGGGGCTGTGAGTTCGTCTTCCCCTAGCATCCTTCCTGGAGGTATGTCGTTGGGGCTCCAAGTCCGCCATGGGAGGGACAGAAGGTAATCCTTCACGCCTTGCGCCCCCTTCTGGAGTTAGTCCATCGACGGCGGACTGCGGCAATTCTTCAATGTGTGCCATTGAATGTAAAGGAGAGAAGCTTTAATCAAGAGGTTTTGTTCTGTCTGTTTTTCCCACAGACGGCGCCAATTGTACGGGGAAGAAATAATTCTCCTCGTATAATCCTGTTAACTAAGTCCACGCTTCTCCGTACGACGTCGCTTTGTCACCTGAAAACACAAACGTGAGCTAGCCGGCGGGTGTGTGCCGGAAACCTCTCCGATGCCTAAATCAACAAACTTGACAAATAGACAAAGCTCAATGTATTCAGGAAACAAAATTGTATGTTGTGTTATGTTACCTCCTCCAAGGTGATGCTTGTGAGCTTTTATAGGTTTCGAGTGGCACAATCCTAGTAGGACTTTTATTTCTCCATGCAGAGTCCTCCTAGGATTCATACTCCTAAAGGATAATGCTTATCCTTTTACACCTCCCCCCCCCCCACTGCTTAAACCAAGTGGGATGGTTTTTACTACGGCCGAACTACCATTTAACTGAAGTAAATTGGCTAAGCTGAGCCACAAGGTAGGCCGAACTATCCTTAGTTCGGCCCTTCCTTTTACTCCGTATCTCGGTTCTCCCATGTATGAACCAGGATATGTTGGGACCGAGCTACCGAGTAGCAAGGTCTTGACCGATCTATCCAGAATACGCTACGACCGGACTAACTCGGAGACCGGACTAACTCCAAGTTATCCAAACCGAAGTAGCTTTACAATTCTTGAGCCGAAGTAACTTCATCTCTTTTGACCGAAGTAATTTATCTCTCTCGGGCCGGAGTAACTTCTCGACCCTTTTTTACCCAGTCCGTCATACTTTGGGCCATAAAGTCCATCTCATAGCTTGGCCCAGTTTTCACCAAAAATTACCCTCTCAGTTTTTTAACAGATTCCTGTAGTGCACTTGTTATTGATTATACCTTCCATTTGTTAAATCCTCAAAAGGAGTTAAAGAACGAGACATGTTTTTTTTTTCCCTTCAAAGACTACAAAGGATGGCACACATCATTCGCCTTCAAGGATTGTTGTTAAAGCAATCAGGAAATTTACTGATTATAGTGCAAAATTATAAGACTCAATGAAGATGACAATATGCACCATGTTAAATAAGCATAACCATGCGAATAAAACATGTAAATAAGAAACAATGATAAAAATTAAATAACATATGTTAGAATCTGTATGGTATACAAACCTTTCAATACTAACTAATCCAATCCTATTTAAAAACAATTCCAATTTTTTTTAATCAAACAGTTTTGATGGTATAAAATTATATGAAATCTATATAATATAATTGTATAGTATAAATACCAAACACATACAAAAACAAATAATTATATTTTCCCAAAAACCATAAACAGGACGAATCTGGCTTAAGATTGTTAGAAAAATAGTACCAAACTATTTGGAAAATATAATTTTAAAATATGTAAACAGTTTTTGAGCAAAACCAAAACTGAAATAAATTGACATAATAACATACCAAAACTTACAGTACATAAATTGATAAAACTTGATCGAGTCGAGTGTGTGACACTCTTTCCTTAAGACAGATTCGTCCTCCCATCGGTGCTTAGGTTTTAATGAACGTCTATCTCCCAGGATACAACGATCAATGTCTTGCACTAGCAGCACTACTATTGCAAGCCTAGCGAACTTTATTGTGCATGTACTCTCTTTATAGGAAAATTCTCAGAAAATATGAAGAATAAATGCAAAGTGAAGAAGAAAATTGCAATTCTCTATACAAATTGAAGTGAGGGTGATGGAATTTATAGATTTCTCCATGACTCTTTAGAAAGGTTGTGACCCTTCAAGAGGACACACTCTTTCATCCCAAGAGACACAACTATTAGAGTAAATTTAAATTCAAATTTTCCAACAAGTGTAAGTTATTGTTATACTATTTTCATTATTCATTCCATATTGACTGGCAATGAGATAGAAATAATATGGTACTGGTTATCCAAATACATTAAACAAATTCGGCAATCAACAACTAAATCAGACAATAGTTTTTGATTCTGTACTTCTGAACCAAATATAAATTTTCGACATATGACTATTTTTTAAGTTGGTTTTCGAATATATGAAATGTTTTCAAAAGTTAATTTCTTTATAGGTTCAACATTTTCAGAATTGATTTTTAAAATGATAATTACAATGAAAAAAAATACTTCCAAACCAAAAAACTCACCTATTCGTTGCCTAATTTTTTTATTAACAATCATTTTTTTTTCTACGTCTAAGCATTCATTGTTTTGTAAATCTTTCATAATAAAATCAATAATAACGGTGGAGTGTAATGGAACAATGTTATAAGCAATGGATAACGAGTGAAATTTTGAGCAATATCTATCAAATCTATGAGAAACAATGAAGGAATAGTAAAGTGAACAATGATCAATGGAGGGAGTGAGAAAGAAACAAAAAATTAAAGAGCAAGTCTGATGAGTGTATTTTTTGAAAAGAAAATGTGTACTGAGAATTTCCATATGAAAAATGTGTACTAAGAAAATTTAGTTTCAAGGATTGATGTATGTATTGATATCCATATTGGTCATTTTGTTTAGTGGTAAAATTATAAGAACAAATTAATTCATTAAGTATATGTACAGAGAATAAATGATATATAGAAATAGAATTACCCGTAAAGCTCATCATATCTAAAAAATAAAGAAATTTTTATTCTTTATTTTTTATTTTTTATTTTGAATATAATAAGTTAGACATATAATGTTTAATGTAGGAATTCGCATAATAATTTTTATTTACTTATAAAATTCAGAAAATGATCTATGATGTTTAACATCGTTGCATATAAATAAATAAATAAATAATTGTTAAATTAGAATAAGATAATGTTTGGGTCATGTTTATGTCTCATCTCCTTGATATTTTTTCAGCATATAGCACTATAGGAAATGACACTTTTAGTGACTAAAATACTGGTCGTCAAAAGTCCCATTTTTGGTTGCCGAAACTCATTAGCGACTAAATTTTTTGGTCGCTAAGGTTGTCGCCTATACCCTGTTGGCGATAGTATTGGTGACTAAATTATTTTTGATCGCCGAAAGTGAAATGTTTGGCTACTAAACTTTGGTTAGTCGGGAAAGATGATCTTTTGGCGACTAAATTATTGGTCACTGAAAGTGAACATTTGGCTACAAAACTTTGGTTAGTCGGCAAAGGTGATCTTTTGGCGACTAAAATATTAGTCGCCGAAAGTTTTCACATAAAACTAAATTCAACTATTAGAGACTAAAGTTTTAGTTGCCAATAGAAATATATATTTAGCGACCAAATAGTTTAGTCGTTGTTACTTTTACCGACTACAGACTTTAGTCACCAAAAGCCTCTTCATTTTCATTTCATTATTTTTTACCACCAAACATTTTAGTCACCAAATGATGCCGTGTTTTTCGTGACTAAAATATTCGACAATGTGCACGCATTTCACTTCCAACCATCAAAAAATTTCATATTAAACATTCAATTCTAAATGTAATACAAATTCTATACGAACCAAGTATAATACAACCTTAATAATTTAATTCCATACATAATAGAGGATTAGCCAAATTTAATATCCAAAAGGAAATCTGTACCATACCAAAAATTTAATCTGTACCACCCCAAAAACTAATTTGTACCACGTCTAATGCTAATTTCTACTAGGCCAAATTTAAGATATTTACCACGCCAAAAAAGTAATTTGTATGAACCACTATATATACGGACGGAGGTATAAAAACAATGCACTTCCGTACTTGTCAAAAAAAGTCATATCCATATTTGTACGTAAAAAATCATCTGCAAAAATAAAATTAATCAATAGTATTGACTAAATATTGGCCAATTTAAAATTATAAAAAAAACAATATAACACTCGAAATTAATTAATCTTTTCAAATTAATCATTAGTTTTGCATACTTGAATATATATGAAATAAAAATTTTGAAAACTCGAATGCATATCTTAGGCAACCAGTAATATTTTACAAGTAATCATTCTACATAATTATAAGTATTTTTCCATTTTTGGTGACTAAAACGCCGTTTTCGACTAAGTTTATAACAATTTCAACTCTAACTCCCAACCTACGTGCCCTATTTAAGTACCGCCTGTCCCTATAGGTTACATTTGGCACCGGGAAGCTTCCCTTCACGTCAAAACAGTGGTTGAGGGGCTGTTTCAATGTTTCAAATTTTCAATGTTTCTCAATACTCTATTTTTATTTTATTTTTTCAATAAAAAATATGGGAGACGCAAGAACTACATTATTTTTTTTCTCAAATGAAGGAGAACACCTCAAATAAGTGAGAAATGATTTGCCCAACGACCAAGCAATCTTGAAATAGCAACTTTCTCAAATGCCAATTAGTGAGCTACTGTGAGAGCACATCTGGATGTGCCATCCCTTCAATCTTGGCTTTCAGAAGAACTTAAGTCACATTGCCATTCTCTAAAATCGAACATCAAAGGAAGATGGTGCCATAACAATAATAGATAGCAAAAATGAAATCCACAACATACAACAAAATTCTTACACTAGAAAAACAAGAGAAAAAAAACAAATATTCTAATTCAAATCTCCATACAAGCGGCCTATGAAATGTTTCAAATGCAATTAAAGAAATTATTAGGATAAGTTTCTATATATGTTGAAGCAAAATGGAGGATATTATTTACGTGGAATGTTTAAATATGCCTTATATTAGAAGGTTCAACTTTTGTGTAACATTGTTATGATGATTATTCAAATTAGGATATGAAATCTGAATAATTGTTAACCATTAGGTACATAATATTTTTGTTATCGAACCTTTTTTGACATAAATAGATACCTTAACTAAATGCACACAATAAAAACACAAAACATAAACAAAGTAATATATATATACATATTCGTGTACGTGTGTAGAATCTATGAAACTAAAAGATATCTTTTAGTTATGTAATGACCCCGACCTCCGATTAATGCTAATTCATGATTAATTATGCTTACTAGTAATTTAGGAAGGATTTGGGATTTATTTGCATGTGTATTGCATTATTTATGTGTTTCTATCTGTTTGCGATAAAATGATCTGTTCATGTCTTTGACTTTAAATTGCGAATTGAAAGCCTTATCGGCGTCCGAATTAGAAATCGACTTGATTTATGTGCTAGTTAGGATTTATAGAATTTTATGGTAGGTTTAATTAAAATTCGATTCGGAGCGATCGAATTAGATTAAATAACGTTAAATTACATTAGTTCAATTATTTACGACATTGCCATTAGTGGGCCACTTAGGTACCATTGCGTAGAACTCAATTGCTTACACTTCATAACATTTCCTCAGCCATTTTTGTGACCAAAAACGTAAGAAAGAGTAAGAGAAGAGAGAACTTACCTTCCATTGAGATTTGGCTTAGAGACTTGAGGAATTGGTAGAAGATTTGCAAAATTGAGCTTCCTCACCTATAATTCAAGACATAAGGTAGAGAATTCATCTTCTCCATTGTGATTTTGAGTTACTTCTTGCATGGTTCATGGTGAATTAGAGTTTAGAGTCAAGTTTTGGTTCTAAATGTTGAGTTGAGTAGGAATTCTTGCATGCATGTGTATATCATGAAGTTTGAGGTTGTTTTCATAAGAATTCTTGCATGCATGTCCACATTTTTGTTATAGTCCATGAACTCACCATGTTTTGAAGTTAAATCTTGCATTTGATCTTGTTTTAGAACTTTGGAGTTTCAAGGAACCCATGCATGTGTTGAATTTGCATTGTTCTCCATGTTCTTGTAGTCTATTTGAAAATTGTGTTTAATTGAACTACCTTTGGGCTTTGATTTTGCAAATTGATCTTTGAAACATGTCATATTATGAGTTTACTAGCGTTTTCCAGAAAATTAGCCCAAAAGGATCGAATTTGATGCATTGTAGTTGAGTTTTGAGCTTGAGGTTCGAATCTGGAAATTCCAGATTTTAGACTCACGCTCGAGCGGAAAACTCTACGCTCGAGCGTACATATTGAGTTTATGCAGTACGCTCGAGCGGGGAAAATGATGCTCAAGCGGGAATTTCGTGTATCCAGTACTTTGCCTGTGTTTGCAGTCCGCTCGAGCGAGGTAATGCACGCTCGAGGGAGGACTTGTGTCTCACGCTTGAGCGGGTATCGAGCGCCCATCGAGCGTGAATTTCTTGCATCCAGTACTTTTACTGTAGCTTACAGTCCGCTCGAGCGGAGTAATCCACGCTTGAGCGGATTCCTTTTTTCTGCATATCCGCTCGAGCGTAGAAGGCCACGCTCGAGCGGGACCCCTGTTTCAGTAAAATTCTGAAAAGTGTTTTAAAGCGCATCTTTGCATCCTCATTCCATCATAGGCATTCCTAGGCCATGTTTTGGACTCTATAGTGAGGGAAGAAATTAGAAACACACTAAGAGCCAATGAAATAAGTTTTGTATAATTAGAACGTGTGTTTCAAGTGTGTATCTGTTATGTGTCGTGTAGGCCACGTGTCATGTCCTGTCTGATCGATCTGCTCTGTCTGTCTGTCTCCAAGCCCACTGTGAGTAATAACTCTATAAAGTTATGTTTAACCTAAGTATTTTCTGACTGGTATGGTATAATCTGTTTTTTGAAAATGAATGTCCAATTTTCTGAAAAGTATTTGTGGCACCCTTAGTTCACGTGGCCCTTGCCCGGGGTAACAATACCGCGGCCAATTTGCATGTGGCCCTCGCCTGGGGGTAACAATACCGTGGCCAATCTGCACGTGGCCCTTGCCTGGAGGTAACAATACCATGGCAAGATATGGACCTTTATGGTCGTTGGTACCAACTATATATGTGGGTCTTTGGACCAATCTGATCTGATAGCTAATGGGTGTACCACGTATGATCTTATGCAAAATCTGAATATGATAATGTCTATGAATTTGTTTCTGTTTTGAAGTCTGATTATGCTCTGATTTAAATGATGGATTCTAACTTGTGCTGGACATCATTCATATAACCCCTTTACTCTGTTATTATTCACTGCGCTTTTGCTCACGGTTTATATTATGTATATAAGTGAGCCGACACTTGACCAAGACCAGAGTTGACGGCCCTCTGTATCGTTTTGTCAGCCAACCCTTGTGCCTCCCGAGGAGGTTCCGATCGAAGTTCTGTTTTTCTTTTCATGCTAGTCTCTATAACTGTTTGTAAAGTCAGATCTTGGGAAGTTCACTTCTGTAAATATTCTGTAAATATTGTGTATCTAGACTGGCATGTTTATATATCTATAAATAAGTTTTAAAATGTTTCGTCCCATGTACGTTATCATAGCTCATTGGACCTTGTCTATTTTGTATTATTGCTTCCGCAACCCCTTATTATTTGTTAATCTGTTCAGAGGCCTTTGGTAATCCACGGATTACTGGCCGGTTACGGTGCTAAACCTACAGGGGCGGGTTTGGGTCGTGACAAGTTACCACTCCCATTCTCTAAAATCTCACTCTTTTGCCATACTCACGTAACTATGGCATTCAATCATCCTCTCATTCAACCATTGGTAATCACAGCAATCCAACACAATAATGCCTAAAACATTAAAATTTCATAACATTTGGAGCTCAAAAGCATACTTGAGTCCACAATTAGGTAATTTGTCTTTCTCTGCAAGTCTACATTGCCTACTCCAGCCAAATAAAAGAAAATAATTCATTATCAAGGGAAATAAAAGAAACCTACATATCAAGGCCCATAACTCCGTATAAGCTAAGACCAATTAATGATTTCTGTGTGGGCTCATAACTCTGTATATATATACTTATATATATACATATAGATACACAGACATATATATATATACATATACATATATCTATATAGAGAGAAAGAAAGCATGTACGAGTCGGAGCATCAATGAAGCAGAGTTCTTAAGCCTCTAGATATCGCGGCGGTGGTGGTGGATCTGTGAAAATCGGCAGAGAATGATGAGGCAGCGGCGTGAAAAAAGGGCAGTGACAGAAGTGGTGGCGGCGACAGTGGTAGTCACAGCAGTTGTGATGACCGGATGTGTTATTCGCCTTATTTCTCTCTGTTTAACTTTGGGATCGCCTTTAATCGGGAGTCTTGTTAACAGTTCGTTTCATTGTATTTGGAAACTTGTTTAAATTCTTGTTTTCATTTATTTCTGTGTCGAGTTTCTCATGTTTGGAAGGTGCGAGGTTGGGTCCAGGGTGGCTCATGTTAAGCTGCAGAGTTTCTTAGCTGGGAGGGGCAAGCCGCACGTGTGGGGCCTTGGACCGCATGTGCGGGATAGGGCCCGCATGTGCGGAAGATGAGGTCGCACGTGCGGGAAACAAGGGAAATTTTGGATTGCCCACTACATAAAAGGCAGGTGCCGAAGGGAGGTGCGAGAGAGTACCGCACATGCGGGAATGGGTGTCGCACGTGCGAGAGTCGGCTGAGTTCGAAAATTCTGCTTTTCTTTTCTTTTGGAGCTCTGTACATTTTACTTTTTACACATCTCTCTCTCTAAAAACACCATTTCTTCTCCCTTCTCTCTGAAAACCTCACCAAAAGACCATAAACTCTTGATCTCTTCCAATCCATTGGAGTTTTGACCCTATATCCTTCACAAATCTTGGAGAGCTAATTGAGGGCTTCATTTTGTGCGGTGGAGATCGAGCTTCAACACCAATGACTTTGGGAGTTTCATCTCACTTCTTCTCCAAACTTGAGGTAGGGAATTTCTTAGAGTTATATATATATATTTTTGCAAGATTTTGGTTAAATTTTCGGATTTCTCTTGTTAATTTTGAAACTTGATGGTTGGCTCAACAATGTGGGTTGTTTGGGGGTGGATTTACTCCTTATTTCTTTTAAAAATATTTTCTTGAAGGTTTTGAACTACATTGATTGAGAAAAAGAATGCTTTGAAGAAATTCTTTCAAAAGATTTTTGGGTGTGTAAGATTGTGATGAGAAAACCTAGAGATTTAGGGTTTTTGAAAAGTTGTTGAGAACCCATAGATGACATTTTTTTTATATTATTCTTTTGTGCCAAAAAAAATAAGTGATTGGAAAATTTCTCATCTCTATGCATATATATATATAAATGATGAGTTTCATGAAATATGAGAAGTGGTGATTTTGGGAGTTGTTGTACAAGATGTTGATATAATCTTGAAATGACTAAATTGTTGAGGAATGTACAACATAAGGAAATGTTGTTACTTGTTGATAGATTTAATTTAATATGTGGCTATTTTGTGAAATGGCATTGAAAGGAGGAATGAGAAATTTGATTGTTATGGAATTATTGTTGAGATATTTGAAAATGGAGAAAAGTTATGAGGCATTGATAATTGTTACATTATATATTCATTTAATTGGTTATTACACATTTTGAATTGAGTTTGGGAACATTTACATTGAGAAAAGAAAGTTTGTAAATAAATTTTCATGGAATTGCTTGGGGTAAATACGTTGGTAAGTCTGGATAGGAGGTGCTCCGGCTGCTGGCGAATGCGAAAAGGAGTGGCGGCGGGGCGGCAACGTAGTGGGACTCCTCAACCCTTGATCTTCTCTTCGCTCTCTCTCTGTCTCTCTCTCTCTCTCTCACGTCTGAAACGAAAAGAGAACCCTAATATTTTATTTTGAATTACTACACCAAGGTATTCATCTCACCCGTTGGTTCTTCAAGTGATCTTAGCCATCCGTTTTACATCCTTGTTTACTTATTTTCCCTAACTAAAACATAGTTTCGTTGCCAATTAATTAAGGAACCCTCCAAAAATTCAAAATCCTTCTTCCAAAATTTTAATTACAATTGCCGACTAAAAACTTTAGTCGGTAAAAGTCAGCTAAAGGCAACTAAATTTTTTTTAGTAGCTAAATATTGCCGACTAAATAATTTTAGTCACCAAAAATAAATATTTACCGACCAAATAATTGGTCGCCAAAGAGAAAAGCAAAAAATTGAGTTTTTTTTGTCGGCTAAATGTGTTTTGGTCACCAAAAATGTAAATTTGCCGACCAAATGAGGTAGTCACCAAAGATTAAAAATAAAATTATACTAGATATTTGGCGATTAAATTTCTTTTAGTCGGCAAAAGTTAGTATATGACGACTAAAATTTATTTAGTCGCTAAAAATAAGTTTTTGGCCATCAAACTTTTGGTCACCAAAGATAAAAAATAAATTTTTATTTTTCATTCCGTGACTAAATAATTTTAGTAGCCAAAAGTAACTATACAGCGATTAAAATTTTTTTTTGTAGCTAATTGTGGCATATTTAGCGACTAAAAAATTTTCAGTCGCCAATTGTGGCATTTTTAGCAACTACATTTTTTTTAGTCACCAATAAACAATACACCCCAACTAAAAAAGATTAGAACACTACAAAAAATTAAGGTTTTATAGACCAAAATTTAGGGACAACATTATTTTTTAGAGACTAATATTTTTGTTGCGAAAAGTATCGTTATTATATTTTTAGCAACAAAAATTGGACATTAGTGATGAATTATGCTTTTTGGGCTAAATTTTTTGTCTCAAAAAATAAACCATCTTGAGACTAAATTATTTTGTCCTTAAAAGTCTATTTATTAGTGACATCTTCAACATTTTGTCACTAAAAGCCTTATTTTTAACTTTTTAGGACAATCTTTTAGCGACTATCTTCATGACAATGGAAATTAGTACCTAAATGTCTTTTACAACAAAATTTTCACTTTTAGAGACCAAAATATTTGGTCTCTAAAACTCTTATATGTTGTAGTGGTAGCTAACTCTTGTACTTTTGCCGACTAATATAATTTTTGATCGCCAATTTCACAACTTTTGACGATTAAATTTTTTTCAGTCGTCAAAAGTATAATTTCTTGTAGTGATAGCATGTTCTTGTCTTACTAGATTTTATGAAAAAAGGTGTTAATGTTTTGAGTGAACCAAAATGACAAATGTTATATTTGTCTGGGAGAATTTGAGATGAAAGAGGAGTTGAACCAGGTGCCATCATGCAAGCATCTGATTTATGTCGACTGCATCGGCTACTGTCTCCACTCCAACTCCACTTGCCCACTCTGTAGATCCTCCATTAATCCCCCACCCACCACCCCCCACCAAGCTCAGCCACCCTCAGCGGACTTACAGAGATGATCGTGATACCATCACTGCCCACCACCACTACCGATGGAGGCCGTATTCACAACAAAAGGATCAACAACAAGAAGCAGAAGTCAATTATGGATCAAGTATCACAACTCATGGCTATTCATGAGGAGAACAACCACGGTGGTGCCAATATTTATGCTAGCCACAGAATATCCCATGTACTAACTAGTACTAGTAGTAGTAATCACTATATCAGTAGTACATGCTCAAGGGAAAGCCCATTGAATTGAATATGGGCCCTTCAATGTATCCATGTTGCACCTTCTTCTTTTTTGGTTTTTTTTTTTTTTTTTTTTGCTGACAAGTTGAAAATAATTAAATTGACTGATGATACTCTGGAATTGTAAAGCCTTTACATATGCATAATTGCAAATGTTATAAAATAGGATGCGTGCCTTCACATATTGGTCCGTAAATGATAGAATGGATTAACTCTAATTGATGAGTAGCTTTAAAAGCCTTACCAAAAGTCTCTCTACATGTCTTTCCTGCTGAACAAGACTCACATACAGGTATGCTAACTTTGGTGAGAGTGCCCAATAGTCCTCCTCTAAGCCAATCTAAGTAATTCTTTCTTGTCCCATGTGACCTAGTCTGGCATGCCGTTTAATGGAATCAGATACATTATCGGACACTACTATAATAAGGCCTAGTTTGGGAAGAATAAATAAATGTATTTTTTGACTTTTTATAAAATATGGGTTGAATTTGGGTTGGGTTTGAAGTGATGTGCTAGAGAGGTGATGTGACTTAAATAAGATGATGTGACTTAAATAAGATAGTGACTTTTTGACTTTTTGTCTTTTTTTTAATCATGTCAAACTTGGCCTAATGCTTAAAGTTCCCGCATGAAAAATTAAAAACATCTTATTTTTATTACAAATGTAATTAAAAAAATTAGAATGATATTTTAATCACAATTAACTTAATTAAATGAGATAGTATTTACTGTGTTTGGTTTGAGTTTTTTGAATTAAGTTTTTTAAAAATTGAGTTTTTTGATTTTCGTGTTTTTTTGTTTTTAGTAAATATTTTTAAAATTTTAAACATTTTTTTTATTTTTTTAGATGTACCTTACTTAGATGTGTCTAAAAAGTAAAAAAATTATTAAAAAATATTTTAAAAATTAAGAAATACATAAAAATATTAAAATTGTACTAAATTCTTATATTTTTTTGTATTTTTGGTATTTAGTGAATTTTTAAAAGATTTTTTTTACAATTTTTTACTTTTTAGATGTATTTATGTTAGGTGTGTCTAAAAAGTAAAAAATTTGCATAAAATATTTCAAAAATTCAGTAAAAATAAAAAAATACGAAAAATAAGAGTGTAAAATTTTCTGAAAACTATTTTTAAAAAATAAAAACCAAGCAAATTGATTTATTTTTAACCTCACTTTCCAAATTAGTGTGATTATATATCTTTGTTTTTTTAATCACAGTTTCTATATAAATGTGATTGTATATATATATTTTTATTTTTATTTTCATATCTCTATAATAAATGTGATTGTATATATATAATAAATGTGATTGTATATATATATTTTTATTTTTATTTTCATATCTCTATAATAAAACAACACTGTTTTTAAAAGTGTTTATATCTATGAAAGTGTTTTCCTGCCAGCACTCTGTTTCTCACTTCTCCACTACGACCACAGCAGTAACTTTGCCTCTTCCTTTTCGTCGACACCCACACTCCTCACCACCGTCGCTGCTCCTCGTCCCTCCATAGCGACCCTTCGTCTACATCTCGATCGCAACAACTGCGGTAACCCCACGCCCCATCTCGACCATTGCAGCAACTGTCGCAGCCACCATCTTGGCCTCACACAACATTGCGAACGGTGAACACATTTATTTATATATATATATATATATATGCTTCAGTTTTCAAGATCGTTAAACTTTTTGGAAAGCTTTGACAAAAATTTATCTTTGTGTAGAATGAGAACAGCTTGATTTTACCTAATTTGAATCTCCAAATTCATAGAAAAACTATTGCTCTCATAGAGCAAAAAGCCCTAATTTTTCACGCCCCTAAAGCTTATACTTAGAGAGATTTCTTTTTATTTATTTTTTATTTTTTTCTTTTTCCCTCAGTTTGGGTATTGGATTACAACTTTTTTGTTTTAGGTTTGTGAATAATATGGAACTCTTTTTGATCACTGAAGGTACCTGAATTTTTATAATATGGTTTCGTACCTTCAAAAATTTCCTCCCCTTCTAGCCATGGTGTTTCAAGAGATTGTGTTGATTAGGTTTTACTACTCTTTCTCTTTTGGTCTACAAAAGATGCTGACGTTGATGTGTTTTGATCTTTATTAATTAATCTTTTGTGATTACATCATTATTGTTGAATAATTCATCACATCATTATTGCAACACATTGGTTATGAGCAAAGGCCTAAACTGTTATAGTGATGACGAAAGTTACTGAAAAGTTCATTGTGATTTTCAGTTGGGAATGCACATTTTGAAACATGGTAGATTTGTATTCTAATTCCTTAAATTTAGTGATAATAAAAAAAAAAAAAAAAAAATTGCCCTCTTTCTTTCCCCACTCAGTTCTTTTTGAAAAGGATTTATGCAAGTAATGGATTGATAATAAAATGCAATTGACTACTCATATAAAATTCATGAGGAGCAGATTGAGGGAAGGCCTATAACATATCAAATATTAAACTTTCTCAGGGAAAAATTTGAAATTCATCCATTAAACTTACTCTGGAAACATATTGGGATTCAAACACAACTTATTCAGGAAATGCTCATATCATTTCAAAGAGTAAATTTGAATCCCAGTGTGCTCTATATTGCTGCTTGCTAGCTTTTTCTCATGTAGTGTAGCTGCAGTAATATTAAATGTTTCGGTAGTCTTTACTGAGTGTATAGTTCATTAACTTTTCTTCATTATTTTTTACCATTGCAGGAAGGTAAGGCTGATGCTATTTCCCATATGAACACCATTGTCAATTCAACCAGAGGAGATCCAGTTTTGGTTAGTTTTCTCTTTTGCCCTGTCATGAGTGCTATCTATTGATATTTTGCTTATAACTTAATCTGTTTAACTGCCACTAATGTGAATAATGTTGATGTTCGAGCACTAACATCATAAACTAAGTTTGGCTTAGTATTTATTTTGTAGGGTATTGTTGATTTTGAGTTATGATAGCCTTAACACATTATTGTCTTGTTTTCCATATGGTTAAGAATTAGCAGCTGTTGATTTAACTGTCATTTTTTACTTTGTTTTGGAATCATCCAGGAAATTGATCTTCAGGAGCCCTTGTTACTTTTCTTCCTGTGGGATTCCTCTTTTTTTTTTCTTTTTTTGTGTGTGTGTATGGGGTGGGGTGGGATATAATGTTGTTGATTTTGGAGTCCTTTATCTAATTGGGCTTATATGATTTCCACATCTATATTGTTCATTTATCCATAGCGTCTAAGTTAAATGTATAATGTATCATTATTTTTTTTCCTATTAACTGGCCTACTCTTTTTTTTATTTTGTTTTTTGGGTGTATTATACCATATTGCATCTATATATGTTTTCCTTGAGTTGCTTACAATTTTTGCTAATTATTTTTTATGCATGTTATAAGAATTCCATGTTTTGTTCCCTACTCTTTGTATTATACCATATTGCATCTATATATATATATATATATATATTCCCTATTAACTGGCCTATTCTTAATTAAGTGTGTTTTTTTTTTTTTTTTTTTTCCATTTTTTTAATGAGATTTTTATTGTGTAATCACATTAAAAAACCTTTTATTCTTGAACTTTCTTTGTATATATTTTTCCAACACTAGACTTTCATTTATGAAATATGTGGTCAATGTTGTGATTCAAAGGAAATTTTTGTACAAATAATATTGATTATATTTTAAATATTAGTTTTGTTCAGATTTTAACCACGGTTGATATGTTGTGATTGGTAGTCACATTTTGTGGTCGAACTTTTTTTTATCAAACGCACTAATCGTGATAAGAAATGCATATGACTGTGATCTTATCTCACTATTAATCATGGATTATTTAAATTCAATCTCAGGTTTTATTAGTTATTGATCACACTTAAAATTCATGATCTAAATGTTTATTATCATGGTCAAAACATGTGATGAAATTATTTTTTAATGGCGGTCAAAAAATATGATCGAAAATGACCCTGAACAATTACACTCTCAAAGATCACACTTTAACAAAATAAAAAATCCATGATTAAATAACATAAATCACACTTAAAATCCGTGATCTATGTACGATTTTGTAGTAGTGTTTCTGCATACAGCAGATTTTTTGGTACTCAAAAACAGAAAATAAAATATTATTTTTTTAAATGAAATTGACATATTTAGATTGTGCTCTCAATAAGCTTTTTTATTGATATAAAATAGGCTTTCATCGGAGTTGAATTGGAAAAATATGTTTTTTTCAAACCTTTTTGAGTCAAAAAAAAAATCTGGAAATCAGGAAAATATTCTAGAATTTTTTTTTGTTAATTAGTGTGCATAATTAATTAACTCCTTTTAATATTGTTAGCTTTTTATTTTGCGCTATTCAATTGTTGAGTTAATTTATTTTGTGATTAATTAATATGTTGGTTATGTACCAATATATTAAATATGAGTCCTAGGTTATTGTCCAACACTCTTTTCGTTAGATGGAATTGTAATTAGACTCCATCCTTTGACCCATTTAAATTGCTTTTAATTATTAATTGCTCAATTTAATTTAGTTTTTTTTTTTTTGGATGGAGGTGGCATTGGTATTTATTGATACACATGTTTTATTTTATTGTTTATGGTTGAAGGTATACCCCATAAATGTATTGGTGAAGTGGCATCCCCATGTCAATTTCCTTCTGTATTTAGAATCAATGTAGTAGGATTCTTTTGGGTTATAAATTATTTTTTTGGATGTATTTTTCCATAGCCATGTAAGGGGATGCGTTTCACTATCACCAATATATTTCAAGGTTGCCTTAAAATGTTGCACCAAAATGCCAATACAGTTTCAAGTGGAACCCACGAAAGTTCTTTGACAACCGGCATCTACATGCTTCACTTGTTTAGCTTCAAAGCTCGACTCCGAGGACTCTCCCCTAAAGCGAAGCAACAACGGATGGGAAGGGTCCAATTCCAATACTGCAATAGGCACCGTTCCCAGTTGAAAAATGGAAGATTTTGATTTTGTGTCTTCACTTCTCTGAAAAATGGAAGATCAAATGTGCTTCGACTGTCTTCAACGTCGAATTCGCTCCGATTTCTCTGATAATCTCACTTTTTCCCATGCCATCTCCGATTCTGCCTGTCCTTTCGCCTCCACCGCCGTCGTTCAGGTTCCTCATATTTATACACTCCACCACCACCAAACTCATATGACTTCTTGTTTATACATGAATTATTATTATTTTTTATATTTAATTCGTTTATTTCTTTTGTTGTATCGACGTAGATGTCAAATTCTAGTAGCGAAGCTTCATCTCAGTTCATATTGGTGTATCTGCCTAGTGGCCAATATGATTGCTTGACAAAATACATGTATGTTACTCAATTTGATATGATTTCCTATGCTATGGCTTTCTATGATTTACTGTGAATATTGATTCGATGTGATTCCGATTGGACTTGGATTATTTTTTCCAGTGATGAGTATTGTCCAGAAGATCTTCAAGGTAGACACAATGGTGAGAGTGGTGACACAATTGCATCAGTGATTGATCAAGATCAAACTTGTTCACTAGACACTACATTGAATGAAATCCAGTCCAATGGTGGCAGAACATTGCTGGATGGGTTCAGATGCAAAAATTCGACTTGTAACTTTGCCAGTCGGTTTTCTTGCTTTAGGACAATCACTTCCTTGGCTCCGATTGCTCAGGTTGGCATTTCATCTTACTCCGTGTTTGAAGAGCTTGCTTCCAACTATTTTTCTAGGTTCGTTGAAGACCACGTGTTGAGCTCACTTGGTCTTTTGATTGAAGGAAAAGCAACAGGACGAGATAGTATAAATCTTCTTAGTTTAATTGGGATACCGGTATTTAATGAGAATGGCTTCCCTGGGTCTTTAAGGCACCCAAACATAGCTCCTATTCTAGGGATGCTCAAAACATCTGATTATATCAATTTAGTGCTTCCCAAGACTCCTTACACTTTGGAAAACATTCTTCATTATAGCCCTAATACCTTAAAATCTGAATGGCATATAAAATTTTTGATATACCAGCTACTCTCTGCATTGGCTCATATGCACGGTTTGGGGGTTTCCCATGGTAATGTATGCCCATCCAATGTAATGTTGACCGGTGTGTGTTGGTCTTGGTTGCGGATTGTTGATAGACCTTTGCTGAGCTCTGATCCAAGTAAAACAAGTAAAGAATGCTCTCTTACTCCAACTTCGAGGAATGGTTGCTGCATTCAGGGCTGTCCTTCCGAAGGACTTTATGCTGATTTGAAGTTTTCCCAATCTATGGACTGGCATTCTGCCTTTAATAGTTGGTGGAGGGGGGAGTTGAGTAACTTCGAATATTTGCTCATCTTAAACAGATTAGCTGGGAGAAAGTGGGGGGACCACACATTTCATACAGTGATGCCGTGGGTTATAGATTTTAGTGTGAAACCTGATGAGACTAATGATGCAGGTTGGCGAGATTTAAGCAAGAGCAAATGGCGGTTAGCAAAAGGAGATGAACAATTAGACTTCACGTATTCAACATCCGAAATCCCTCATCATGTATCAGATGAATGCCTTTCTGAATTGGCTGTGTGCAGTTACAAGGCAAGGAGGTTACCACTGAATGTTTTGCGTATGGCTGTTCGTTCAGTCTATGAACCGAATGAATATCCTTCTACTATGCAAAGACTTTACCAATGGACCCCTGATGAGTGCATCCCAGAATTCTACTGTGATCCCCAAATATTTTCTTCCATACACTCTGGTATGACTGATTTGGCTGTACCATTGTGGGCGGGTACCCCTGAGGAGTTCATTAAACTGCATCGAGATGCTTTAGAAAGCAATAAGGTCTCATGCCAACTTCAGCATTGGATTGACATCACCTTTGGGTATAAAATGTCAGGTGAGGCAGCTGTTGATGCCAAGAATGTTATGTTGCCTGCATCAGAGCCCACAATGCCCAGGTCGGTAGGGCGCCGCCAGCTTTTTACCCAACCACACCCTGCTCGTCAAGTTGCTACCAGGAAAAGTTGTAATACCACAGCTGAATTAAACATGATTCAATTCCAAGTGAATCAAGTAGAGGGTGAGAAATCTCTTCTTCTTGAAACTGCTCATTTACAAGGATTGGTAGAAGCAGCTGCATTTTGTGAACATGCTCGGCATTTGAGTCCCCTCTACTGCTATCATCTAGAAAATCTTGTAGAAGATGACTCTTCTTCACTAAAGCTTCTAAGTGACAGTTCAGAGAAAAACATAGACTCTTCTTCACTAAAGCTTCTAAGTGACAGTTCAGAGAAAAACATATCTGGGACACCTGACTATGGAAGCAAATATGGGATGCGATCCATTGTTGACTTAAATTATCTTCTCGAGAATATTGAGGTGGGTGATGACACTTCTGTGGGATATCAGGAATTACTGCTTTGGAGGCAGAAATCATCTCGGTGTAAGAGTTTTTCAGAAAGCATCGCGAAAGACATATTTTCTATTGGATGCATCTTAGCCGAATTTCATTTGAGGAGGCCATTATTTGATCCAACCTCATTGGCTCTGTACTTGGAGAGTAGTGTTTTACCTAGACAGATGCAAGAACTTCCCCCTCACACTAAAGTTATTGTTGAGGCATGCATTCAGAAGGATTGGAGGAGGTATTGTCATTAAATTTTCTTTTCCCCTGCTAGAAGTGGTTGAAGCTTTTTGTCAAACTTGGATGTTTGGTCTTGAGTCCTTCCTAAATTCATCTAACTACAAAATCTAAGGGCCTTAGTACTTCCCATTTTCTCCAAACTAATTTAATCTTTTATTCTCAACTTATTAGGAGGCCTTCTGCCAAATGCCTTTTGGAATCTCCATACTTTTCAACAACGGTCAGGTCATCCTACTTGTTTCTCAGCCCTCTTCAACTTTTGGCAAAAGATGGATTATGTCTTCGTTATGCTGCAAATTTTGCAAAACAAGGAGCCTTCAAGGCAATGGGTCCATTTGCAGCTGAAATGTGTGCTCCCTATTGCTTACCGCTTGTAATGACTCCTGTATCAGATATTGAAGCTGAGTGGGCATATATACTACTGAAAGAATTCTTAAAATGTCTGAAACCGAAAGCAATAAAGGCACTCATCTTGCCTGCCATCCAGAAGATTCTACAGGCTAGTTGTAAACATGTTCTTAAATGCTCTGTTATGCATGACTCCCTGTTTTGATTTCTTACTTGGTGAGTCATTTCTTTCAGGCTTCTGGATATTTGCATTTGAAGGTTTCTATTCTTCAAGACTCATTTGTGCGTGAAATATGGCACCGGATTGGTAAACAGGCATATCTGGAGACAACACATCCTTCGGTTATATCAAATTTATATGTTTCACCTCATAAGAGTTCTGCTGCTGCTGCTTCTGTGCTGCTCATTGTCTCTAGTGAAGAGCTTGGTGTACCAGTTACAGTTCATCAGGTTGAATCAAATCTTCTGTTCTCACTTATGTGATTTGATAGATGTAGGAACTTAAAATTTTCATTACTATACAAATTTAGAATTTTCTTTCCTGTTCCAATGTGCTATCTTTTGTTGTTGTTGTTCATAGTGTGCTAACTGTTCCTGTCATTTCCAGACAATCTTACCTCTGATCCACTGTTTTGGTAAAGGGCTCTGCAGTGATGGAATTGATGTCCTGGTTAGAATTGGTATTCTCAATTTATGGGGTCATTAGACTGGTGTCTTTTTGGAAAATGTACTTCTTTGGCTTGTTACGCTAATTTTCTGCTTTTGTTTTTTAGGTGGTCTTTTGGGGGAGAATTTTGTTGCCCGACAGATTCTACCATTACTAAGAAATGTTGTTAATTCGTGCGTCGATGCTTCATATATGACTAAGCCTGAACCCATGCAGATCTGGAGTTCTTTAGCCCTTATGGATTGTCTAATGACATTGGATGGTCTCCTTGCAGTCTTGCCGACGGAGGTGGTTTTAAAGGAGTTGATAGAAGTATGAGATTTGGCATTCACTTTTACGTGGCCCACCTTTATCCTAACAAAAATGCTAGAGATCCCAAATGAATTACCAAATATTCTACCAAATACACACACGGGTGTGGTTTGGTATAATATTTGGCAATTCATTTGGCGTCTCTAGCATTGCTCTTATCTGAAACTGAGCATTTGAAATCACAAATTGATTTGACATTTACTATACTTGTTCAGGATGGAAGTTGCCTGCACGTTATAGTTCTCATGCAAACTAGTTTGGACACTGCAGTTCTTCAGGTGTTTCAAATTCCTGCTCTGATCTCTTGACAATATCTTATGCTTGTTTACTTTTTTAAATATTTGCATTAGTTTTGCTCTTTGTTCTGAGATAACACAGAATTGTTATTCATCTTACTATAGAATAGTGACAAACAAACTTATCGGTAAATACCAGTAAATTATTAACTTCAATGGATAGGCTACAGCAAATGATGTAGATTTAAAGAGAATAACCAACAATAAACGACAACTGAAATACAATGCAAGAAGATGGAGAATTGAAACGGTAACAAATGAACAACTTTAAGATGATAGTCAACAAACTAGGAGTCGCAATCAATTAGCATTCCTTGCATGTAAAGAATGAGAGCCTTTTCTGTGATTTTATTTTTTTTTATATGTAACAATTATCGGGAATCAACAATCCAAAAAGAATCCCTTTAAAAAGGATGAAGGAATAAAGAGAGTTTTTCCTGTGGGGCTACTAGAAATATGAAATACTGATTGTTACTGAGATAGAGGTGTCATTTATGTTGAATTTGGTGCATCTCAGAGATTGGATGGGTTGAGATTAGTTGACAACACACGAAGAATTATTTGTTTATTATGATCGTGCCATTTTGTTGTTGTTGTTGTTGGTTAAGTTAAACAATAATGACAAATTATAGAAGCTATGGCTCCAATTTTGCCATCATTTTTAAAATATAAACCATTAAGTAGGATAAAAATTGCCAAATCTACAACCACAAAGGTTGTACATACAGTTCTCTCTCTCACGTGGCGGCGCACTGTGGTACACGTGAGAGGGAGGGCTGCTGATACAACTTTCATTGTTGTGCATTAGTGTCCCAAATTATAATTTTAGTTTCACAAGTACCAAGTGCGGGTGAGGCTTGTGCCTCTTTATGAAGGCATTAAGTAAGTGTGCTTGCTGCATGACACATTGACCTTTTCCACTTTTTCAATGAATATGTGAGCAGCTGTATTCCATTGCTTTTTCTATGGTTTCTTTCCAACACTTTGCTAATCTGTGCCTCACATTGCACCCTCCACATGTCCCGAAGATAGTGATTCATCCTAATTGATTATTGAGTTGTCAATTGAAAGAGGAATAGCTCTGTTCTAGCCTTGTTTCACTACTACATTCAATGATTTATTCCCATATATTCTTAGATAATGTGAATTAATGTCAATAAAATAATCCTCTTTCACTTACCTGCATCTTATGCACTGGTTAACTAGTTAAAGTTTCTTAATAATGCAATTATTTTTCTGCTCACCAGGTTGCTGCTACAAGTCTCATTGCAATTTGTGAGCGGATTGGCCCAGATTTAACCGCATTGCATGTTCTGCCGAAACTCAAAGAGCTATTCGATGAGCTTGCTTTCTCTCAGGAAACCAGCATTACTTCTGGTTCTCTGGAGAGAAGCTTGAAGGTTACCAAACGAAAAGTAGATGAGGAGGATCCAATTGAAAGTCGTATGGACCTTGTGTGGGTGCTAGTCTTTTCAATTGGAGTCAATTCATAATGTCTTACCTTAATTTCATTTTTAGCGTGTGTTAACTTAATCTGGACATTTACAGGTTGCTTTTGTATCCCCCCTTCGCTTCTCTTCTTGGTATAGAGAAACTTCGCCAGGGTTGTGCCACATGGTTGCTTCTTGAGCAATTCCTTCTACGGTGCCATAACTGGAAGGTATGCTTGTTTCATGGTTCCAAGGCTAGTATCCTTTTTTTTTTGTTTATTTACAAAACAATCAATTCTACATGCTCAAGCACATTTATACTTTGTTGCACTTCACATGCCTGAACTGTCATGATTTAGTGGGAATATACAGGAGAGTCCTCTCGAAGTGGTCCAGACAATATTAATTCTAAAAGGCCTGTTTTTAGCAAGAGCTCAACTTCTTCTGAATACAATCCTGCTAAACTGTTGCTCAATGGGGTTGGGTGGTCAATACCACAATCACAAGGAAACAGGAGTGCCAAAAACTTGATGCCTCATAAGCGAGCAAACGACCTCAATCAAGATCCAGTTGAGCGGCATGTAAAACCCTCAATTTTTGGAAAACATGAGCCATGGCATTGGTTCCCTAGTCCAGCAGCTAGCTGGGATGGGCCTGATTTTTTAGGTCGTGTTGGGAGTCTGAAAGATGAACTTCCATGGAAGATCAGAGCATCTGTAATGCACTCCATCCGTGCACATCATGGAGCACTAAGATCTTTGGCTGTTTGTCAGGATGAGTGTACTGTTTTTACAGCAGGAGTTGGTCCAGGATTCAAGGGAACTGTTCAGAAGTGGGACCTGTCAAGAATCAATTGTACATCTGGTTATTATGGCCATGAGGAGGTATATTCTTATATTCCTTTTGTTAAATTGGAGTATGACACCATTGTTTGCAATTAATTGGTATTTGAGTTCTGAAACCTTTGCTTGTCTTATGCTTTAGCTCTAGTAATTGTTAGTTTGAAAATTGTATTGCAAAAGCCGTAAATGAGATCCAGTTATTTATCTCACTTATCTTTCATATTTATGGCTCTTGTTCTCTAACATATGCTGTTTACATCCCAATGGGCGAATGAAAAGGTGATTTATTAGTTAATTGTTAAGGAATGAAAATAGGGCAGCTTGATTATTTATTTCTATCCCTTATACCCCAGAAAGAATCAAAGAACTAACAAGCTTTTCTATTTCTACTAGAATAATCGATTTCCAAAAGTACTTCTTACTCTGTGTAGTGCAGCACCCCGCTATTTTACAATTTAGCCCAAAAAGACTGACTGGGCCAGGGTCAGACTTCTGTTAGATTAAATACTGTCTCGAGTGGAATGTTCCCCATCTCTTCAGTTCAGGAGGCACAATACTGCTGTCATGGAACTGTATAAATGATTGGCCACGGAACTGTTTTGTCTGGACAACTTCTTTTGTCTGCTTTTTGGGTTTGGGCGGAAAGTAGTCATAAAATGCAGTACATCTAATGGCGAAAGTTATAACTCGTATCATAACATACCATTATTAGATGTCATGGGTCAGGACCAAGGTTCTGAAAAGCGGTTGCGGTCGCCGTAACGGTGGCGGTGACGCGGTTGCGGTTGCGGGGTGTAAAGGCCGTAGTGTAACGGTTGCGGTAACCGAAACCGTGAATTTTTTTATTTTTCGCACAATTTGAAAAAAACTTACCGATATGCATATTTTTTTTCCATGATCATATTTATTGGGTTAAAAATAAATATTGATCAATTTTTGTAAATTTTTAAATATGATTCAATATATTTCATATTTTTAAATAACTATAAACTGAGTTTTTTACATTTTATTTTAATAATTAATGACTTTATATTATACAAAAAATCAATCACTAACTATTATATATAAGATAAACAATGACAAAAGTAAGAGAATAAATAAGAGTCTAAATATATATATACATATTTTTACCAAGCCAAATAGATAATGACCACACTTATTATTATTATTATTTTCAAACAATACATAGATAGACACACACAAACAAAATGGTTTAGTGATAGCAACTGAATAGAATAGCATAGGTCTTACAGTTTCAACAAATCAATAACATGTTCTTCATCTTCCCTTTTCTCTCTCTCTATCTCTTGCTCCTCCATTTTCTCTCTTTATCTTCCCTCTTCTCTCCATCCCTTTTCCCCCATTTTCAGCTTTTTTTTGTGTTTTTTTGAAAGAAATAGTTTGGAACCGTTACGTAACAGTGCGTAACAGGCCGTTACGGCACCGTTACGACCGCTACGATAGCCGCTACAACCGACACACCTGTGAATCTCATTCACACTGCAAAAACGGCCGTAACGGGTGGCGGTAACCGCCAAAACCGTTACGTAACAGCGTTACGTAACGGTTGCGGCCGCTTTTTAAAACCTTGGTCAGGACAAAAGGGAACCATTTCAATTTAATGGAGTGACTAAGTGCTGTTGACTTCAATAACTGTTGTAGAGCAATATTTCTTAATTTCTTCTTGAAGATTGTGGAATTTTATCATATGAACATTAGATTATTGCTTTTCTAATTGCATTTGAATATTTCAATTTACTATTCTTGATGCATATCATGCTCTGTTATGTTTTTATGGTTGATATGTCTCTAATTACTCTCCAACTTTCAGGTTGTGAATGATGTTTGCGTCCTGTCGTCCCATGAAAGGGTAGCTTCTTGTGATGGAACAGTACATGTTTGGAACAGCCAAACAGGGAAACTGATATCTATATTTGCTGAATCATCAGCAAATTCTGCTGATGTTGCTAGCCCTTCAACTTCTGCCTCAAAGATAAATACTGATCAGCCCAATATGCTAAATTCCAATCCATTATTAAGTGGAATATTTTCAACTTCATTTGATGGGAGCTTGTACACTTGTATGCATCACCTAGAATTCATTGAAAAGCTTGTAGTTGGCACAGGAAATGGTTCTCTCAGGTAAAGACTCTTAGAGTGAGATTTGCATTCTTAGGTGAAGCAGATCAACCAAAAAAGGAAAAAAAAATCAACATTCTTCTAATGCAGTTCGGCCTTTTGAATTGTACTATTTCATGCAGATTCATTGATGTTACACAAGGTCAAAAACTTCATCTATGGATGAGTGAATCTGGTGAATCCAGTTTCCCTTCTCTCATTTCTGCTATATGTGCATGTGGATCTGACAAAATGCAAGCTGATGGAGCTGCAACTTCACCATCTTGGATTGCAGCTGGACTAAGTTCTGGAATTTGCAGGTTAATTGATGTGAGAAGTGGAAATATTATTTCCTCGTGGCGGGCACATGATGCATATGTAACTAAGGTAATTTAAATTGCTAAATGTAAAATGCAATTTAATGAAGTGTAGTTTCATTTATCTTCCCATGCCTGCAGTTAGCTGCACCAGAGGAACATTTGCTTGTCTCCAGCTCTCTTGACAGGACTTTACGAGTTTGGGACTTGAGAAGGTAATTGGATATCTTCTTAGTTACTTGAAAAACATGCAAAGTTAACCCGAGTGAGCAAGATTCCTTCCAAGCAAGATTAAGACGAACCTGATCAATTACTTGTAATGATACAAGCCAAATCATATTTTGGGCTGCACTTATGGGGTTTGATTACCCCTTTTACTAGGTGGATTCTTGTTCTTATTTTTGTCTGTGAAGGAAAAAGTAGAACCTTTCAAGTTTCATGTACAACCCTGCCATTCTATAGACTTCCCTGATAACATGTCAATGCAAGTATTGTTCACTAAAAAGCTCTGAGCTTTGAGCTCCTAAAAGAAAGTTATTTACTCGAGTCTTGACAGTCACTAAGTTTTAAATAACTATGGAAAGGATCACCCCCAGATTTTAGTCTGGATGATTACTCCTGCCACCCCAAAAAGGGTGGTGTAGGGTTCAGGTCCCAGTTGGCACATGGGAGTGTGTCTCAGCAATAGAAAATCAAAAAGAAGTTACAGAAAGTAGCTGTTGTACTGTATAGTTTCTCACATCCCCCACTGTACCCCAAATGTGTAGTAGGTATCCCTGCTTTTTCCATGTTCAGTTGTGGCTGGGAGCAGCCACTGGGGAAATGTTTCTCATCCTGCCTAAAAATCTTACAAAGGCGATGAGAAGGGAATTTGGAAGCATTTGGACAGGAAAATAATGAAAAACTTTCAAATTCAAATATATGTCCATACATATTGATTAATTTGCATGTAATTATCTATGTATACAAAGATATTTTGTGGTTTGTGGGCAGGTGGCCTTGTTTGCCATTGTTTATTTGTTTTTACTTTTAGGGGGAAGGCGGTTGGGAGGAGGTTGGTTTGAGAAGAAAATTTAAATGACAATTTTTCTCCAAAATAACTATGTCATTCCGGCTCAAAATTTCTCTCTTTTTCCAAGGGAATTGGAAAAGGGAACTGTTCTAGTTAAGTTAAACAGAATTTTTTTTTTTTTTTTTGAACTAAGTTAAACAGAAGTATGACATTAGATATTTTGTGTCTAATTTGTTGTTTCTGTGGACATTTTCTTGCAGGAATTTACCGTCACATCCTATTGTTTTCAGAGGTCATGGTGATACTGTATCTGGTTTTTCTGTGTGGGGACAAGATGTGATTTCAATCGCCAAAAATAAGATTGGTCTTTCTTCTTTAGCTAGATCTGCAGAAGAAGTAAGTATACCAAAATGTTTTTCTTCTTTTTTTCTTTTTTTCTTTTTTTCACCTCTACCCCACACCACCACCATGTTTGCTCAGTATATTCTACTTGCATGACAATTGTAATTTTTTTTCTCTTTCCTTTTTCACCCCTACCCCCACATCACCACCATGTTTGCTCAATACATTAGAAGAGCCTTCCAACTCATGTTATGATCTAGATCCCTAAATATGACTCAACAAGTCATTATCGCCTCTCCAGTTTTCTTTAGGGAGATATATGCCCTTTATAGAGTTTTACATCGCCTTGATTTGGAAGATCCAAAATCAAAGATAGTGGTATTCGCAACTAAAAATGAAAAAAGATTCTATAACCCACAATTACTTGCATGACAATTACAAAATTAACCTTGACAGCTAATCAAAGCAATGATTGTTTTGATTATAAGATGTTGGGTTTATGAATCTTAGTATTTCATCCTCTGTTAACTACGTTTCACCCATTCATTTCACACAAAAGAACATCATTTGTCGGAAATGGATCTTCTACTTCAATTTTGTTCTCAAGTATTCATAGTCAATTGGATGGCTAAGAATTGGTTGACCTTATGTATGTTTCCCCCCTATTGGTCTAGTTTAATATTTTTGACAAAATAGTTTTGTTATGTATCAAACTGAGGAGTTGTGATTAGCTTTTCACATCATTCGTTTGTTTATCTTACATATCCCAAAAAATAAATAAATAAATAAAAATCAGTTCATCATTTTTTCTTCCTTACTCCCTCTTGTTTGAAAAAAGAAAAAGAAAAATACAAAGGAAAAAGAAAAAGAAAGCTTGGTCAAATTTGTATGTCATTGTTTCTATTCATTTGTTATTGTAACTTGTATATTTACCTCTGAAAATGGCATGTGGCAGGATGGGGAACATCGTATCACACCTCAATATCTCTATTTGGCAGATCGTGGAGTAAGGAACATGTCGGTGTTGTCAAGTTTGAGTATTCTACCGTTCTCACGACTGTTCCTTGTCGGCACGGAAGATGGTCATTTGAAAATATGTTGCTAGATTGCCTTTGATGTCTATATGTAGTTTTCTTTTGTCATTTTAGAGATAGGTTTTCCCAAGGATTCTCGGGGGCGGCTTCTTTCATTTTGTATTGTATTATTTTGTCATATTCATATATGCTTATCATTTGTTATGTCATGTTATATATGTAAAAATGCTTGATCAAGAATTGCTAGTTTTAAAATCCCAAAGGAGGCTTGTTGATGTGCATCTATTCTAAGGTTTTGCTTTGAATTATAGTTTACTGAGGGACAGATGAGATGTTAGGGTTTGAGAAAGCTGATTTTGTTTTGTCGGTTAGGATATCTAATGAGGATTGAATCTGATAGTCTCTCAATTTGAACCTTGTGTGTTACATGGTATTTGCCAGTCCAATGCCATTGAAGCAAAGCTATTGCACTTCTAGCAACATGTATATTGACTATTTTAATTGAATTTTAAAGATATTTCTATATGAAAATATTGATATCTAAGGAAGAATTATAAATGAGTAGACGAATTATTTAATTTTCAATATTCCAGCAAACAAGTAAATTGAAGTCATTGAAATAAAAATACTCCTACATTCATCCTGGATACCAGAAATGGTTAAAACATAAATGGATTTTTATTCAGATAAAACTTCTCCCAAAATGGTGGTCAATGAAAGATAGTGAATAATGAAATAGTAGAGCATATTTCACTTGGCTTCCTATCCTTTGTAAGTTTTGAGCGATCACTTGCTCTTGCCATAAAAATTTACCAAAACAACCACCCACAACTTCAATTTTTTTTCACAATGAGAAAAAGTTAAGTATAAGAGTGATACCAAGTCAATCACTAATACATCGTATTAGAATTCAATAATCCATCACAAGAAATAATAGGGAAACTTCCCTATATAAAACAACCATGAAATTCATAAAAGATGGAAGCTTTTGTGAATATATAATTCTTAACTTACAGGCTGAGTAGGTGCAGCCGCATATAAGCATCTAAATCTAGCAAAGTTGCAGCCAATCCATGCATAGATCTATAGAAATAAAAGAAAACAATTGTCATTAATCTAAATGATTCTTGATTTTTCAATTTTACAAACTCTAATCCATTATCAAATTTAATTAATCCATTTGGTGATATAACCATACATACGATCCGATTATGTCAAGACATGATAAAAACAGTATAATATCTAAATAATCACATAACCTTGCATATTATTTATCTTTTCCCGTTTATTTATTTTATTCTTGATAAGTAGCTCTAATTTATTTTTTCGCAAGGAAACACTCCATTTCAATTTGGGGGGGGGGGGGGGCAACAAAAACAAAGCAATGCTCCTTAACACACACACACACACACGCACACACACACGTACACATACCCCCCCCAAAAAAAAAAAAGGACTAGACTTGTGCTAAAACAACTATCCCTAATCAGGTATTACAATCAGTCGACAATAGAAAGCATTTTCACTTATCACAAAATCAACTGAGTATCAACATTGCATACATAGAAACATATTCCAGTTTTGTATTCCCGGCTAACTTTGAAAATTATGGTTTCTCACCTATATCTACAATTAAAAAAAAATTCCAATTTATCCCCTCGTAAATTTCATATATGCCCTTAAATCTTTTATAACTCCCATTTTCTTTTTCATTTTTCAATAAAATCCTACAATTTTCCGCCCTTTAAATGTTTATTTTGCTGAAAAATTACTTACACAATTTTACATCTCTTCCATTGATGACAATATTTTTAAGCACCATAGGAATAATTAATACTAACTATTTCAATTACAAAATTGTTAACTTAAAGAGTGAGAAAACATAACCTGTTTGTGAAGACATGATTTGAAAATGAAGGGTAACATCCTCCAACACCTCAGCGAAGCACGTGACCTGCACACCACCACCATCACCATTGTTGGAGTTGATAACCTCGAAGCTTCCATCTGAAGATGCTCCCCCTCCTCCGATTCCCAAACCACCTACTCCTTCCACCACCACATCAACCGACACTTCTACTCCTGCCGTAGACCCACAACTATGCTTTGTCGACTCAACACCTAACCCTCCACTCCCCATTTTCACACACACTTCACGGAATTTAAAGCTTTTAATTGAGATTTTTTCAATGCATAAACTCAAATTTCACTATGAGTTGGGATTAATTGTGCTAGGGTTTTGGGTTTATGTCCTCATTGCAGAGTATAGAGAGGCCGATATATTTAGGGTGGCTTATTGGAAAAGAAATGTTTCCCGCAAAAAAAAAATATATATATATATATATATATATTTTTAAATAGTGATATTAACATTTTTTATTTATTATAATACTAATAAGAGTATGAGCATCTCCAACGATTATTTTTTATTTTATTTTTTTGAAATCAAATTTGAGCAAAAACTTCATTTGATATCAAATACTCCAATAGAGGATTTTGTGCTTTCATCAAAATACCGGTCGACCAGATGGACGACCAGGCGGATGTCCGGCCAATCGACCGGTCAGTATATTTTTTTCACAAATTTTTTCCTAGAGATGGTCATCTAGGGGACATCCGGGAGGACATCTGAAGGTGAAAATTTAACGGCTATAAACAGTGATTTGATGAAAGCTTCCATCGTCCTCAATTTGGTCCAAAATTTTCGATATCCTCGATTTGATACCTATTTGATGAAACCATTAAAACAGGAAAAGAGATGTTTTTTCATCAAATTTAAATTTGATTACAGAATTGATGAACCATTGGAGATGGTCTAAGAGGTTGTTTGGAAAGTGATAAATAGGTATATTTTTTAACTTTTTACGAAAAGACGTATAGAAAAATATAAAGATTATGTGATCCAAAAAAAATAAAAAGTTAAAAAGGTATATTCTTTTAGTATATATGCCTAACAACCTCTTAGAGGTGTAGAGTTTTTAGCTAAAAAATAAAAAGTCATTATAAATTGTCATATCACTATTTATTTTTCTGTACATATTTTCATAAAAAATCAAGAAGCTAGCTAAACTAACCAATTCCCAAACGGGGCTTAAATCATTACCCACCCTTCTAATGAGGGCTGCAGGGATGGTCATTTTCCACTGCTATGCTCCGCACCCACATCCCCCGTCTCGTACAGATTTTCCCGCCACGATTAAGAAATGGGACGGGAACCAATTTTGCTTCCCCCACACCCTTCCACCCTAACCCCACCCCGATTGTATTATTAAACATATTTATATGTATATAATAAATTTAGTTTTTATTATAATAAAGTTAAAATACTAAAATATTATACTTAATATTAATTTTTATTCATTATTTTCTATCTTATATAATATAATATAATATAATTTTCAATAATTATAATTCATAATATACTATATTATATTTTTATTAATATTTTTATTTTTCAACTTACAAAAATAATCCGCTTCCTGCTCCTCACTTGTCCCGCTTCCGTTACCCACTGATTTGTTCCGCTCCTGATATCATTAGGGGCGGAAGCAGATTTTTATAAATCCATCCCAAACCCGACCCGTGACCATCCCTCTGGGTTGGCTTTAAAGCTGCAGCTTTGAGTCTTAGAAATTTATTTAAAAAACAGATTGCGAAATATTTTTAGGTATTATACTATCTATATATAAATAAATAAATAAATCATCTAAATTTAAAACACCCCAACAAAATTAAATAAATATTCAAAATTAATAAATGATTGATATGGTGAATTATTTAAAACTAATAAATGATTGTTTTTACTTGAAAAATAAAAAATAAAAAATCTATTGATACAATGAGTTATTTTAAATTAATAAATGGATGAATGTTTCCTAAATTTATAAATTATGTATAAAATACGATTAATTATATCAGTTATAACTGGAAAAAATTAGTGAAATATCCCTCTCTAATTTTGGATAGTAGGAGAGGTACAATATATATATATATATATTTTTTTTTTTTTATTAGCTAAGATTCTTCGATGAAATCATACCAAAGAAATTTCTTTGTATTGGGGAAAAAATTTTCTGTGTCAAATTTTTTTTGTGAAAATGTTGAAAGACCCCAACTATTATAAAAATATTGTATGTCCTTTGTTTTATAAAATTTTAATATCAGGTATTTTAAAAAAAAAATTCTCCTCATAATTGTTTCCGAAAAAAAATTCAAAGTTAAAATTGATTAAATCTTACTTTTCAGTTAACTATGTCACAATAAAGATTAAATGGATTAATAATTTTATCCTTTGAAAAATATTTAGTTGATAACTTTGATTAGCAACTTTACAATTAAAAATGTGGGAATAGTAATGTTTTAATGATATTTTGTTACAATTTATTTACTTTTTATTTAGTACTTGAGTTTAAATTATTTTAATCATTTTTTTATTATAAACTTTGTTATATATTTAAGTAAATTTTATGTGAAGAATAAATAAAAAATAGACAGTTGGTGGATAATCTTTCAATTATAATTTCTTCCCCCGTAAATGTATAAAAGTCTTGAAAACTCATTTTTCGGCGTAAAACATGTTAGGCCTTGCTTCTAATTTGATGTCAATCATTACGATTTCACCAACCATTTTCATCTCCATTGCTTTGCATAAATAATATCAAATTCTTTTATTTTATTTGAATTTATAAATACAAAATAACTTTATAAAAATCATATTAGCAACTGAGTAATTTTAGAAATAAATGTTTTATGTTTATTACTAGAAAAGTTCCACAAAAATCATAGTGAGAAAATAGTATTTTTTTAGGGAGACTTGTCTGGAGCTCTTTAGATACAAAGAAAAAAGGGATCTGCATGAGTCAGGTTGGGGAAAATTTTCAACCAAATAGCTTTCTGGCAAGTTGGGAATTTTCCCACACACCAAACCACCACCTAATCCTCTAAACTGGTGGGTTGATTGAAGTATTCTAGGGGTTTAGAAAACCTATTTTCTAAAATCATCATGAACCTTGATTACAAATAATAAAAATACACAGCAAAGATCATTAGCAACTCAAATTAGTTGCAGAACTACTGAACTTCATTAGGCAACAAAATATTCCATACAAACATACACTAAGGGCCTCTTGTAAACAATCGGAAAAAAAAAAATAATTCAGCCTCCGTTTGAGAAGTGGGTTGGCTTTTTGGCTTTTTTGGCTATTTTAGCCTGGGCTAAAAAGCTTGGTTTGGGAAGGGCTTTTTGACTTTTTGGCTTTTTTGACTTTTTTTGTGAGAGAAAAATGTAATGATTATGGGTTGGATGTGATATTTTGTTTTTTGTGGCTAAAATAGCCTATTTTGTCTTTTGTGGCTAAAATAGCCAAAAAAGCCCCGTTTAGCTCTTGCCAAACGGAGGCTCAGTGTGTTTGGTTTGAGTTTTTTGGATTAAGTTTTTTGAAAACTGAGTTTTTTGGTTTTCGTATTCTTTTGTTTTTAGTGAATATTTTTAAAATTTTAAACATTTTTTTTTACTTTTTTAGATGCACCTTAGTTAGATGCATCTAAAAAATAAAAAAAATTGTGAAAAAATATTTTAAAAAATTAATAAATACATAAAAATTTAAAAAATATACTGAATTCTTGTATTTTTTTTATATTTTTGGTATTTAGTGAATTTTTTTCTTTTACTTTTTAGGTGTGTCTAAAAAGTAAAAAAATTACTTAAAATATTAAAAAAAAAATCAGTAAAAACAAAAAAACACAAAAAATTAAAAAGTAAAATTTTTTGAAAATTATTTTCTGAAAAATAAATACAAGCAAGCTAATTGAGATTGAAAACCTCTCTCATTGCAGATTTTAGTCCATTTGAAAAATCTATACACATACATGCATACATAAAAAATAAAAAAGAGGCGAATTACACATGATCCCTATAATTTGAGGCGTGTATCCCTCGATCACTAACTTTTTAATTGTGACACATTTGACTTTAAATTTTGAATCTTATTTCAAATAAGGACAATTAAAGATATCATTACTCAATTTTAAGGATAAAGTCATCAATTTAATAAAATATAAACTAATTTGACAAAAATAAATGTCAAAAAAATATTTTGAATTTTTAAAAATTATTTATACTCACTAAAGATAAAATTATGTAAAATTGATAAATCTTTCACACATTTATTTATTTATTTTTACCAAATTAATTTTTATTATGTGTTTGGATGATGATTATATAATAAGTGGTTGTTTTTATTTTCATTAAATTCATTTCTATTTTTTTAAAAGTCAAATATGACTACAATTATGATATCATTATTAAATTAATCCATTAAATCAAAAAAAAAATCCAAAATTGAAAATATTTCATATATTAAATATATCAATTACACATTAAAAGTCTAACAACCACCTATTACATGAGTATCATCCAAACACATAATAAAATTAATTTGGTAAAAAAATAAATAATAAATGTATATAAAATTTTTTAATTTTAAATAATTTTATCTTTGGTGGGTAGAAATAATTTTTTAAATTTTAAAAATATTTTTTTAATATTTATTTTTGTCAAATTAGTTTATATTTTTTCACTTCACCCTTAAAATTGAATAATGGTATCTTCAATTGTCTTTATTTGAAACAATATTTAAAATTCAAAATTAAATGTGTTACAATTAAAAAATTTAAATTAGGGATCAAAGTGACATTAGTGCCAAACGGTAGGAATTTAGTGTAATTCGCCCTAAAAAAAAAAAAAACAATTGAGAAAATTTCCAAAAAATTTACACACGAGAGGCGGAGGGGAACCAGAAGGGATAGATCTGTGAGAAAAATAAGAACTGAGATGAGAGGATGAGAGAGAGAGAGAGTACCTATGAGATGATGATTCCGATCTGGAAGAAAGAAAGAGATCAGTAGCTGCAAACCGCGAATGAGGGCGTTGATGGTGGCGGAAGAGGGAGGGTTAGGTGTCGGGGGGTAGATGGAAAGAGAGATGGAAACAAGAGGAAAGGCGGAGGTGTCTGTGTCTGTGTACAGTACAGTCTATCAATGAATAACTCCAGTTGGTTGAATTTTTGAATCAATTTTTCAAAAACTAAAATTCATTTAGTTTAAGATTTTTAAAAACTTATTCTAAAATTTAAAACTTATAATTTATTTGGGTTAGTATTTTTGAAGACTTTTATTTTAAAATATAAAATTTATTTGGTTTATGATTTTCGCAAAATCGACTTTTATTTAGTTTTACAAATTGGCTGAAGAACTTTTTATATTTTAGATGTATATGATTTAGATAGACTTAAACAATAAGCAAAATGTGAAGAATGCAAATAATAATAATAAATATGTAAAACATTAAAATTGTATTTGTTAATGTAAAATGTAAATTGTAAATAGTAAACCACCCACTCCACCTAACACCTCCACTACCACCCACTCCACCTACCACCTCCACTACCACCTTCACCTACTCCCAAATCCTCTCCTATATAAATCCTTGTAATATACACAATATATACATCAATCAATATTCATCAATCAATAATATATCAGTTTATTTTACATGGTATCAGAGCAGGTTTAGAATCAAATAATTCTGCTTGATCGGCGGGCGGCAGTCTCGCCTTGGCCGCCCGCCGGATCTCTACACATACCATCACTCCGCTGCCACAAATTCCATATGAACTCTTCTCTGCCTTACAATGGCTTAATCAACTTACTGAGCTCTAATGATGCCTGACTTGGTGTCGAGGAAAACCCACTTGTCTGTTTGGGGCTTAATCGTGATCCTCTTCACGCCCGGGTATGTCTCAAGCCCATGCATGTCAATTTCATTATCAAAATTCTGAGACCACATCTTCGCTGGGTTAGAACTTGGAGATCCTCCATAAGAGCCTGAAGACAGTTCGCTAACCTAAGCCATGAGCTTACTAGATCAGCCCTGGGACGACACCGTTGCTGGTCCTCATCCGGAAAACAGCCTCGGAAAGCTCCGTAAACAACACACCTTCACTGTGCGACCGAGCAAGGACTCGGAGGGTGGAGGTGCGGAGGAGGGTATGAGGGTAACGAGGAGCATCATGATACTGAAACCACCGCCGGCTCAGAACGGTTCGCCTCCGGTTTCGCCTGCTGGATCTACGCCATCTCCATCCTCGACTCGCTCTCCATCGTAGGTCCGACCCGCGGTTCGCCTCCGGTTTCGCCTGCTGGATCTACGCCATCTCCATCCTCGACTCGCTCTCCATCGTAGGTCCGACCGGCAACCCGTTCAAACAGTCCGTCACATTCGGACCCACATTCTATGGCGCTGTCGCCGCCGCCATCGGAAACGACCTGCCCTTGGCCACCAGACACAAATATGGACGAACCCTCCAGATTCACACACACGGTTTCGAGAAAGAGAGAGATGGCAACCTTGTCTTTTTTAATTGACCCACCCCAACACCACTCACGTGATCCCACTCACCCATGCACTTTCATCTCTCTCCTCTTTCCCCTTTCCACCTCACAATTCTTTTTTTTTATTCAACCCACTTCCCCCCATTTTCTATACACTTTTTTATTCTACACTGTTCTCTCCCCACCGAGCCACAAAATGATCTCACACGCTCTCTTCCTGGACCCAAATCATCATGTACCCCACACACTCTCTCTCTCATTTTTTTTTTTTTTTTTTTACTTTCCAACCCCCAGGCACATGCTTTTGCCATTAATATATTATTATTATTCTTATTATTTTTATTACACCAAAAAAAAAAAAACAAAAAAAAAAATACCACACACCAACGGGAATTGCCTCTTCCCCCTTAATACATTTTTATTATTATTATTCTTTCCAAAAAAAAAAAAAAAAAAAAACTCATCCACCATCCAAACTTTATTTTTTTATTCTAACTTTATTTTTTATTATCCAGCTTCAGTGGTGCTCTTGATTCGTCCTGTTCCCACTCCCACCTTTATTATTTTTCTTCATCTTTATCTATCAAACATTTCCAAATTTGCACAACAGCCCATATTTTATTCATGTCGGGGCTCACCCCGATCACCATTTTACATCCAAAAAAAAAAAAAAAAAACAACAACAACAACAACAACCCAACACACAACCCCAACAACCACATCCACAGGCGGGATTTTTCTTCTCTACTCTGCAGTCGGTCTCTTCTTCTTGCCTCCGTCCTGGGCGGCCCTTGCCGGTGTTGCCTCCGTGTTTCCCCCTCCACTGGGCATGATCACTACCCCCTGCTCCTCCACTGCAGTATATGGCGGACCTCCAAATCGGAACATCACGGTGGCCTTCCGCTTCAGCTCCTTGTTTTCTGCCCTTAGCACGCTTATCTCTGCTCGCGCATCCTTATACATGCGTTGGAGCAGAGCCAGTTGGGCGTTTAATTGCTGCACCTCATTTGTCCTACTCTGCAGCCGGTGCGACAAGTTTGTGACCGCCGTCATGGACTCCACACATGCCTTCAAAGTATACTGATTCGCCTCCACATCCGTTTGCACTGCCATTTTTTGCTCCACCGACTGCATCGGAAAGTTCAACGGAGCAAACCCAGTGGTGTTTGGTTGAGGTTCACGGGACACCGCACCCGTTATCTCTCTTGTTGACTCGTTGAGGTCGGGAAAGAGAGTCAGCAGACCACGGGACGACGAAGCCATTCTCTCAGCACAACAGTGTTACAGCCTCTCTCTCTCAGCACAACGAAGAGTTTTACAGAGGATTTCGCAGGTTTCTTGCTTCTGCCTCGGCCTCAGGCTCTGTCTTGGTTAAATAGCCGAGGCAGCCACGCGCATCGCGCGCCTCTCGACGCCAGACAAACGGGCACGCCAGCCAAAGCACTTACGTGCCTCGCCATCATATCTGGCACGCCTTTTGATGCATCGGGCACGCCTTTTGATGGCACACCTTTTGACAGATTGGGCACACCTTTTGAGGGCACGACTTTTGAGGGCTCGATATCTACATCCATGTATATCTTTTGGGCAGCCTGTATACACACTCATACAGTGTCTTCTACACCGGTCAGCTTTATCAATCCCTTTGTTTCAACCTCAAATAGGTTTCTATCTTCACACCTATTTGAGTTTGAGGGGGGGTTATACATATATCATGGTGAGCACGGTTACACACCCTGCGAACCACCCAAGCCACCCCATGGCGCACTCCCTAAGTCGCCCCCTTGGTGCACCACCACAGCTTCTACATCGGTCCGACATGACCCCATAAACTGTCCCGACATTGATTCCGGTCAGCTGCTACATCGATCCGACATGACCCCATAAACTGTCTGCTACATCGGTCCGACATGACCTCGTAAACTGTCTGCTACAATGGTCCGACATGACCCCGTAAACTGTCTTCTACAACGGTCCGACATGACCCCATAAACTGTCTTCTACATCGGTCTGACACGACCACACAGTGTCCTGCTACATCGGTCCGACATGACCTCGTAAACTGTCCTGCTACATCGGTCCGACATGACCCCGTAAACTGTCCTGCTACAACGGTCCGACATGACCCCGTAAACTGTCTTCTACATCGGTCTAACACGACCACACAGTGTCTGCTACAACGGTCCGACATGACCTCGTAAACTGTCTGCTACAACGGTCCGACACGACCATACCGTGTCTTCTACAACGGTCTGACACAACCATACAGTGTCTCCTATCCCATTTTTAATTTTATTTGTCAGCTTATTTTTCTGTTTTGTTACTCTCTCCAAACTCAAGTTGGCTAGTACCTATCCTCCTTGAGTTTGAGGGGGACTGTTAATGTAAAATGTAAATTGTAAATAGTAAACCACCCACTCCACCTAACACCTCCACTACCACCCACTCCACCTACCACCTCCACTACCACCTTCACCTACTCCCAAATCCTCTCCTATATAAATCCTTGTAATATACACAATATATACATCAATCAATATTCATCAATCAATAATATATCAGTTTATTTTACAGTATTAATTTTTAAACTTGTTCAATATTTTTTTTTTTAGTTTTTTTTTATTTTATATATTTCTCATTATTTGGTAATTTTATAAAAAGTTACATTTAAATGTGAAATGTTTTAAATGTATGTAAATTGAGTGGATATAAAACTAGAAAAAGAAATATTAAAATTTTTAAAACGTCTATAAAAAATGTGAAGTGAAACTTTTTCCTTTAAATTAGATTAAATGTATCTAAAAAGTAAATTCAGATTAAGTATATGAAAAGTAAACAAATTTGACTATAATATTGTAAAAAAATTTTACTACAAGACAAAACAAAACACAAGACTCAAAAAATTTTAAAATTAGTTTTAAAAACTTGTAACCAAACAAGTTTTGAATTTTTGAATTTCTAAAAATTATTTAGAAAATAGACAACTGAAAATTAGATTGAAAACTCAGAATAAAATAGATTTTGAATCTTGAGCACTCTTGTGAAAACTATTTTACAAAATAAGATTTAATGATATATAATGTCATTAATAGGACTTACTATTCAAAATTTATTTTAAAATTGTGATATAAAACTTTATATTAACTTTACATTAAAAAAAATAATATTCTTATTTGGTTAGGCATATAATTATAATTTGGTTAATTTACAATTATCTCTTAAGAGTAATGAAAATATTACAATTAATCCCACAATTTTAGAAGAATACAAGTTTTGAAATTTATGAATGTTGAAGTAAAAAAAAAAAAAAAAGAGAAGGGGGAAAAAAGGAGGTTAATAGTTGCATATGACATCTTAATCAGTTCATATTGGTGTATCTACCTAGTGGCCAATACGATTACTTGACAAAATGCATGTATGTTACTCAATTTGATATGATTTACCTATGCTATGGCTTTCTATGATTTACTGTGAATTTTGATAGGATGTGATTTCGATTGGACTTGGATTCTTTTTTCCAATGATGAGTATTGTCCAAAAGATCTTCAAGGTAGACACAATGGTGAGAGTGGTGACAATTGCATCAGTGATTGATCAAGATCTAACTTGTTCACTAGACACTACATTGAAGGAAATCCAGTCCAATGGTGGCAGAAGAACATTCCTAGATGGGTTCGGATGCAAAAATTCAGCTTGTAACTTGCTTTCAACTATTTTTCTAGGTTTGTTGAAGATCACATATTGAGCTCACTTGGTCTTCTGATTGAAGGAAAAGCAACAGGACGAGATAGTATAAATCTTCTTAGTTTCATTGGGATACCGGCATTTAATGAGAATGGCTTCCCTAGGTGTTTAAGGCACCCGAACATAGCTCCTATTCTAGGGATGCTCAAAACATCTGATTATATCAATTTAGTGCTTTCCAAGACTTCTTACACTTTGGAAAACATTTTTCATTCTAGCCCTAACACCTTAAAATCTGAATGGCATACAAATTTTTTGATATACCAACTACTCTCTGCATTGGCTCATATGCACGGTTTGGGGATTTCCCATGGTAATGGTGAGCTCTGATTCAAGTAAAACAAGTAAAGAATGCTCTCTTACTCCAACTTCGAGGATTGGTTGCATCATTCAGGACTATCCTTCTGAGGACTTTATGCTGATTTGAAGTCTTCCCAATCTATGGACTGGCATTCTGCCTTTAATAGTTGGTGGAGAGGAGAGTTGAGTAACTTTGAACATCTGCTCATCTTAAACAGATTAGTTGGGAGAAAGTGGGGGGACCACATATTTCATACAATGATGTCGTGGGTTATAGATTTTAGTGTGAAACCTGATGAGACTAATGATGCAGGTTGGCGAGATTTAAGCAAGAGCAAATGGCGGTTAGCAAAAGGAGATGAACAGTTAGACTTCACGTATTCAACATCCGAAATCCCTCATGTATCAGATGAATGCCTTTCTGAACTGGCTGTGTGCAGTTACAAGGCAAGGAGGTTACCACTGAGTGTTTTGCGTATGGTTGTTCGTTCAGTCTATGAACCAAATGAATATCCTTCTACTATGCAAAGACTTTACGAATGGACCCTTGATGAGTGTATTCCAGAATTCTACTGTGAACCTTAAATATTTTATTTCATACACTCTGGTATGACTGATTTGGTTATACCTTTGTGGGTGGGTACCCCTGAGGAGTTCATTGTGTCTAATTTGTTGTTTATGTGGACATTTTCTTGTAGGAATTTACCGTCACATCCTATTGTTTTTAGAGGTCATAGTGATACTGTATCTGGTTTTTCTATGTGGGGACAAGATGTGATTTCAATTGCCAAAAATAAAATTGGTCTTTCTTCTTTAGCTAGATCTACAGATGAAGTACGTATACCAAATGTTTTTTTCTTTTTTTTCTTTTTTTTTCACCTCTACCCCCACACCACCACGTTTGCTCCGTATATTCTACTTGCATGGCAATTATAATTTTTTTTTTCATTCCCTTTTCACCTCTACCCCCACATCACAACTGCGTTTGCTCAATACATTAAAAGAGCCTTCCAACTCATGTTATGATATAGATCCCTAAATATGACTCAACAAGTCATTATTGCCTCTCTAGTTTTTTTTAGGGAGATAGATGCCCTTTATAGAGTTTTACATCACCTTGATTTGGAAGATCGAAATCAAAGATAGTGGTATTCGCAACAAAAAATGAAAAAAGATTTTACAACCCACAATTACTTGTGTGACAGTTACAAAATTAACCTTGATAGCTAATCAAGAAATGATTGTTTTGACTCTAAGATGTTGGGTTTATGAATCTTAGTATTTCATCGTCTGTTAACTACATTTCACCCATTCATCTCCCACAAAAGAACATCATTTGTGGGAAATGGATCTTCTAGTTCAATTTTGTTCTCAAGTATTCATAGTCAATTGGATGGCTAAGAGTTGGTTGACCTCATGTATATTTCCCCCCTCTTGGTCTAGTTTAATATTTTTGACAAAATAGTTTTGTTATGTATCCATTTGAGGAGTTGTGATTAGTTTTTCATATCATTCGTTTGTTCATCTTACATATCCCAAAAAAGGCAAAAAAAAAAAAAAAAAAAAATCAATTGTTCATCATTCCTTCTTCCTTGCTCCCTCTTGTTTGAAAAAAGAAAAAGAAAAATACAAAGGAAAATGAAAAAGAAAAGCTGCGTCAAATTTGTGAGTCATTGTTTCAATCCATTTGTTTTTGTAACTTGTATATTTACCTCTGAAAATGGCATGTGGCATGATGGGGAACATCGTATCACACCACAATAACTCTATTTGGTAGATTGTGCAATAAGGAACATGTAGGTGTTGTCAAGTTTAAATATTCTACCGTTCTCACAACTGTTCCTTGTCGGAACGGAAAATGGTCATTTGGAAATATGTGGTTAGATTGCTTTTGATGTCTATATGTAGTTTTCTTTTGTCATTTTGGAGACAGGTTTTTCCAAGGATTCCCGGGGTTGACTTCTTTCATTTTGTATTGTCTTATTTTGTCATTCATATATATGCTTATCATTTGTTATGTCATGTTGTTATTAATGTAAAAATGCCTGATCAAGAATTGCAAGTTTTAAAATCCCAAAGGAGGCTTGTTGATGTGCATCTATTCTAAGGTTTTGCTTTGAATTATAGTTTACTAAGGGACAGATGAGATGTTAGTGTTTCAGAAAGCTGATTTTGCTTTGTCAGTTAGGATATCTAATGAGGACTACATCTGATAGTCTCTCATTTTGAACCTTGTGTGTTACATGGCTGAATTTTACCCAGGACATTGAAGTACTTGAATATTTGTCAGTCCAACGCCGTTGAAGCAAAGCTATGCACTTCTACCAACATATATATTGACTGTTTTCATTGAATTTTAAAGATATTTTTATATGAAAATATTGATAACTAAGGAAGAACTAAGAGTAGACGCTTTATTTAATTTTCTATATTCTAGCAAAAAAATATATTGAAGTCATTGAAAAAAAAAAATACTCCTACATTCTCCTCGATACCAGAAATGGTTAAAACATAAATGGATGTTTTATTCAGATAAAACTTCTCCCAAAATGGTTGTCGATGAAAGATTGTGAATAATGAAATTGTAGCATATTTCACTCGGCTTCCTATCCTTCCCTTCGCAAGTTTGGAGCAATGACTTGCTCTTGCCATAAAAATTTACCAAAACAGCCACCCACAACTTACAAATTTTTTTAACAATGAGAAAAAGTACAGTATAAGAGTGATGCCATGTCAATCACTAATACATTGTAGAATTCAATAATCCATCACACGAAATAGTGAACCCCCACTATTCACAATTGATCATAGCAGGTCCACTATACGATCAGCTCAACCTTGTAATCAGCAGCAAGACATTCAAGCAAAAGGATTATTTAAGAGGAAAAAAACAAACAAAAAAAAAGCTATCACGCAATCCCATGACGATGCCAAGACCCCCAACTGATGCTGTTTCCTGGACTTCAGTCAGTATCGCACTGTAAGCATAATCGCTATGACCATATAATTGTATCTTTCATGTAATGCATGTTGGCCTCAACTCTCTACTATGAAGATGATCCATTAGATTTTGGCCTAGTATACCCCAAGTTAATTAACTTCTCCACCAACTTTTTCTCAGCATCAGCCTGAAAACCCCAATAAGAGGAGGGGAAAATATAGATCAAACAACGAGGAACAGAGGAACAGGAAGACTCATGCTAAATCATTCATACATGCAAATGATTTCGTTTGGTATATAATGCCCCTCCCTACGATGGCTCTAAAAATAGGCTTGTGGACACAAGGTCAAATGCCATAAGACATGAGTAAAGCCCTCCCTAACATCAATTGATTTTAGGAGAGATGGTGAAAGTTGGTACGTTATTCAAATAGGCAGTGCACAATTCCAAGTCAAATGGTTCATAGCTAAACACCACCATGTAAAACCTAAATATCTATAAAATTGAAAATTAAGCTTGAGTACGCAGTGCATAAACAGTCATAGTGCTTGCTAATGGTGCAGGAGAGGGAGAGAGAGATTAAACCTCAAGCATGGGGCTGTTCTTTGGAATGTTACAAGCTAGTATCACATTTAGACCTGTCTTCAAAACTGTAAGAAAGATCACAGGTAAGTGCAGAAAAACAAAGAATATTTTTATGAAAATTGTTAATTATAAATCAAAGTTTACCTAATCGACGAGCAATACCAGATCCTGTGTTATCAGAAGATCCTCCAAGTATGTTAGCAACACTCACAGTATTGTTCTGTGCATGGCCATCAAATAGTAAGATATGTTGATAACAATTACTTAATCTATGATCATAATGAAGAAGGTGATCTCATGCTATTATGCAAGGATGGGAAGGCCATCAATGTTGGTACTTTTATCCCTCATAATGCCTTCTTTGCTACCATTACAATTTGTAAATAAGCAAATTGTGATTTTTGTCACAAAAATAGGCAGTTTTTGAAATGAATAATAGGGAAACTTCCCTAAATAAAACAAACATGAAATTCAGAAAAGATGGGAGCTTTCGTGAATATATAAATTGTTAACTTACAGGCCGGGTAGGTGCAGCAGCATATAAGCGTCCAAATCTAGCAGAGTTGCAACCAATCCATGCATAGATCTATAGAAATAAAAGAAAACAATTGTCATTAATCTAAATGATTCTTGATTTTTCGATTTTACAAATTCTAATCCAGTATCAATTTTAATAAATCAATTTGGTGATGTAACCATACATACAATCCAATTATGTCAAGGCACGATCTATGCAGCCTTACATGGCATATAAAAACTACATAATATCTAAATAATCACATAACCTTGCATATTGTTTTTCTTTTCCCCTCAATTTATTTTTTTCTTGATAAATAGCGCTAATTTATTTTTCCGCAGGGAAACACTCCATGTCAATTTGAAAAAACAAAAACAAAAACAAAGCAATGCTCCTAAAAAAAAAAAAAAAAGAAGAAAAAGGACCAGACTGTGCTGAAACAACTATCCCTAACACTACAAGAAATATTGGTTATGCCAGCGTTTATATAACAACGTTTTTCAAAAAATGTCATATCACCCCGTACGAAGAGGAACGATTTCAATACCCAAAATATGCGTGATTTGGATATTTAATTTGGCCTGTTGCGTTTTTCTCTATAGCCTCTACTTAGAGGAAAAAAATATTTTACAAAATCCATCTCGCATAAAAAGAAGTGTAGACACCAATAGTGAGAGATGAGGGTTTTTACGTTTTAGTGAGAGAAAGTTTGCAAGAATGGCGTCTAGGGTTTGGATCTGTTTATTTTTCTTCGATTTCTCTATAATCGTTTTATTTAGGCTTTGGATCGATGTGTTCTTCAATTTCTATCTAATTGGTTGTGATTTGCCTTTGAAAGCGAGGAGTTATAGATCAGTCCAACTTTTCAGAAACTATTGGATCGATTTCTACACTTCACTGTACCTATTAAATTGAGTTTGATTTGATTTCACTTTGTTGTGTTTCTTGATCGATTTCTGGCATGCTAATCTATTGAAATCTGTATGTATCTATTGATTTCTTGTTCTTGCTTAGGGTTGGTATGATTAGAAACTTGATCCCGAGAACTCAAAGCTTGTTAAGGTTTTCGCTAATTATTTCCCTTAGAAATACAGGGATCTGATCTCAAAACTTGTGTTCCGATGGTTCGAGAATGAGAGGTCTCTCTCTCTCTCTCTCATAGTTCGCATATTTGATTTGATATAATCGACCAAATTTTTCTGATAGTTCTTCTTCTAACTGGAATTATTGCTTCTCAACATTCTTTTGATTTGCTATTGTAGCAGGGACTTTCCAGGAATTTTTTTTTTTATATTTGCAATGAGATTGGTCCCTCCAGACCTGATCTGTTGTTCCAAAAAGAGTGCAAATCCACTCAAGTACCACTTCTTCTATTTATTTATTATTATTATTGTGATAGTTGTTTTATGCTATTATTTTTCTCTCACTCTGGTTTGGTTTTCTCTTTTCTTATTGGATGTTGATTAGTGTAAACTGCTTTTTTTTTTTCTCCTTCTTTTGCAGATCAATGTGGTTACTGCAACTAGTTATAGTAAGGAGGGTACTTATTTGGGTTGCAATTCCAAGTTGTTTCCTTATTCATTGTGTGGAAAACATTGAATGTGCAGGATGATTTCTAGTCTGTCTGATTCATTCTCTTCTCTAATCTTTATAATTTCAATGCAGATATACCTTTTGCTTTCATTATAATATGTATAAGAACTTCATTATAATCTTGGTTGGAGATTTTTTATATGTACATAAAAGGTGATGCTTCTATGGATCTTGATTGTGTGTGAGGATTCACTGATACCACACAATTGTGATTTGGTTATTGCAATGACTAGATCTTGAATGAACCTTAGAGGTACCCCTGTTTCTCTTATTGATCACATTGGAGGTACCCCTGTTTTCTCTTATCTCTCCTAACATGGGTGAACCTTTATGGCCCAATAGCTTATGGCCCTGTTTGGTACAGCTTAATTTCAGCTTAATTTAAGCTATTTTGATGTGTTTAGTTTAGCTTAACAATACAGCTTATAGCTTTTTGTAAGTCAGAAATCAACTTATTCTTTGAGTGGGGCAGGAGAAGCTTAATTTATAAGTCAGAAATCAGCTTATATTCATAGTTATAAGCTATAAGCTGTTAAGGTATAAGCTATAAGCACTTTCCCACAACTCTACCAAACAGGGCTTATATATGCATCTTAAAGGATGTCCTTGGCAGCTTTGTTCTATGGTAAGACATGTTATGTTCCTTTTATTTGTGTATCACAAATATGAATATTTGGTCCCTTTCGGAGAGTTCAAACGACTCATCTTTTTATTGGGTCCTTTTAATGATGTTTATCTTCCATTTGTTTCATGTGTAATAAACATTTGAAATTTTGTTGTTAACATTGATGCAATTTCTGCACTTGTTGGGTTTCCTGATCATCCACACAGGTTTGATTCTTGACTTTCTTATTTTATTTTTCCCTCCAAAATACCGAGTATATTTCTTGAGAAAAGATTGTTTGCTTGTTAAGAGATTGACATTAGATTGAATCTGTGTTTCTGTTTTGTATTTGACAGGGTTTAAAATAGTCACACCTACATGTTGCAGGTATATATACACATAAATTACTTTTTTCAAACCTAACAGAAACTAGTACCTGTCCTTCTCATGGCTGGTGAGTTTGTCAACCAAGTGGATTGACCTTGGCCTCCCTCCTTGCAATAATATATATTTTGTTTAGTATTTTGGATAAATCATCATTTAAGGACTAAATCTTTAGACTTTTGGGTCCTATTGATTGTCAAACATATGTCCTGTTTGAATCAAGCTTGTATTGTGAAATTGCTTAAAGGATTTCCTATGGCCTATGTTTTTGGTTGAAGAGAAGTGAAAAGGGAAGCGGAATTTTTGTTTTTTTTCTTTCCTATGTTCGTTTGGGTATGGTACATTGAGTTACCAAAGAGGTTTTGGTCTTTATATCTCAACCTTGTCGTTTTAACCTCTAGCATAGCAACTAAAATTGACATGAAACAATTTTATAATGGATAGTTTGTCCAGCCTATGACTGTTGTCTTGTGTTAAATATGTTTCTTAATTTATGTAACCATCCCCTGTTTGAAGACGTTTTCAAATTCTATACTTCATATTAATTAAAAATCACAGTTTGTGCTAACCTCACCTCACTGAATTTTAGCTGTTCTATACTTCTAATTTTGATGGTTACTTCATCACAAATTTGTTTGAAGGTAGGAAGTTTAAAGTGTCCTGCACTGTGATATTTTCTTTCTTGGTTTTTGTATATTTTATATCCTTTTTCTTTGAACCAAAGTAGAGCATACAAAATAACATACTCATGTTTTGTGGGTATAGCTTTAATTTTCGTTAGAAAGCATAGTGCTTCAAGATTTTATATGGAGGAATACTTGCTAAAAATTTGTCATAACCCCTCTCTTGGTGGCAGCTAAGAAGTTTATCTCCTGAGGATATGCTACGCTATTTCAAAGAAGATTATCACCTCTTGATCCACGTATGAATTGAAGATTATCTACTCTATTTCATATTTTGATGATTTCAACTTGCTGCCCTTGATTTTAAGAATTTCCAAATATGCATTGTTGTATTAATATAAATAACATATTCATGGTGCAACTGTTGGTACCTAATAATTTGTTAAGGATCAATTTAAAATGTTGCGTTTGAGATCGTTAATGTTAATTTTTCCTTATTGCATTCGTAGTTTTTTATATTGTTTCATATATGTTTCTTTTCCAGTAAAAAATCTGATACTTTTTATAAATAAATAAAAAATGTAATTGTATCTTTCCACCTTCAATTTTGACAGGAAAGTTATGTTCTTTGAAGAGACAAATGAGAGAAGCTCTACTTCATAACTCTACGACTGAAGAAATGGTGGCTTGATGTCTTTCCCAAGACCATCTCAATCTTCATTCACAACAATGTTTCAAGTTGGTGAAACATGACTTTGTTTCAAAATAGAAGAAGAAATGGTGGCTTGTTTTTTTATCTTGATATAGTTTTCAAAAGAGAGGAATAAATTTATCATGACTTTGTTTATTCTGTTGCATCCCCCAAAGATTTTGGGTTTGCTAATTGTAGTCAGGCTTTCATAAATAAATTAAATGTTAAAACCTATAGGGAGAAACAAATTTAAAAAATATATACAGAGTGATGTTTTCTGTAAACATCAGTGAAAGTTTGCTAGCATCCACAGAGGTTGTTGCATTAATATGTAGCAGCGTTTAATCAAAAAAGTTGGTGAAAACTACTAGCGGCGTCTACGTAAATGTCGCTAAAAATAATTAGTGGCGTTCTTCAAACGCCACGACGCTATGGCGACGGCCTTATCCTCGACGAATAAAAAAACGCCACAATAACTTTTAACGACTTTTTTGGGGTTATACCGACATTTTAAAAACGTCATTAATTCCTATTTTTCTTGCAGTGTAATCAGGTATTACAATCAGTCAAGAATAGAAAGCATTTTCACTGATCACAAAATCAACTGAGTATTAGCATTAAATACATACAAACATATTCCAGTTTTGTATTCCCGGCTGACTTTGGAAATTATGGTTTATCACCTATAGCTACAATAAAGAAAAAAAAATTCCAATTTATCCCCTCTTAAATTTCATATATGCCCTTAAATCTTTTATAACTACCATTTTCTTTTCCTTTAAAATTTTGCTGAAAAATTACTTGCACAATTTCACATCTCTCCCATCAATGATAATATTTTTAAGCACCATAGGAATAATTCATACAAACTATTGCAATTACAAAATTGTGAACATAAAGAGTGGCAAAACCTAACCTGTTTGTGAAGACGTATGATCTGAAAATGAAGGGTAACGTCCTCCAACACCTCAGTGAAGCACGTGACCTGCACACCACCACCGTCACCATTGTTGGAGTTGATAACCTCGGAGCTTCCTTCTGAAGATAATCCCCCTCCTCCGATTCCCAAACCACCTACTCCTTCCACCACCACATCAACCGACGCTTCTACTCCCACCGCAGACCCACAACTATGCTTCGTCAACTCAACATCTAACCCTCCACTCCCCATTTTCACACACGCTTCACAGAATTTGGAGCTTTTAATTGAGATGTTTTTAATGCATAAACTTGAATTTCACTGAGTTGGGATGAATTGTGCTAGGGTTTTGCGATTATGTCCTTGTTGAAGAGTATAGAAAGGCCGATAACAGAAATGTTTCCTGCAAAACATGTTTTTTTTTAAATAATGATATTAACATTTTTGTTTATTATAATACTAATAAGAGTAAGAACATCTCCAATAGTTTATCTTTTTCTTTTTTTTTTAAATCAAATTTGAGTAAAAACTTTATTTGATATCAAATACTCCAACAGAGGATTTTGTGCTTTCATCAAAATATCGGTCGACCGGAGAGGATGTCCGGCCAGTCGACCAGCTAGTGTATTTTTTCACAGATTTTTGCCTAGAGCGGTCAATTGGGGGATATCTGGGAGGACATCTGGTGGTGAAAATTTAACGGTTACGACCAATGATTTGATAAAAGCTCCCATCGTACTCAATTTGGTGCAAAATTTTTGATATCCTCGATTTGATACTTATTGGATGAAACCATTAGAACAGGAAAAAATGTGTTTTTTCATCAAATTTAAATTTGATGACAGAATTAATGAACCATTAGAGATGGTATAAGAGGAGGTTTGGAAAGTGATAAATAAGTATATTTTTTTACTTTTTACGAAAAGATATATAGAAAAATATAGAGATTGTGATCCAACAAAAAAAAAAAACAGATAAATAGGTATATTCTTTTAGTATGTGCCAAACAACCTCTTAGGGGTTTAGAGGTTTTAGCTAAAAAATAAAAAAGTCACTATAAATTGTCATATCACTCTTTATTTTTCAGCACATCTTTTCATAAAAAATCAAAAAGCTAACTAAAATATCCAATTCCCAAACGGGGGCCTAAATCATTACCCTTCTAATGAGGGTCGTAGGGATGGTCATTTTCCATTACTCCGCTCCGCACCCGCATCCCCTGCCCTGTACAAATTTTCCCCTCCTCGATTAAGAAATGGGGCGGGAACGGATTTTGCTTCCCCTACCCCGTTCCACCCGAACCCCACCCTAATTGTACTATTAAACATACTTATACGTATATAATATATTTAGTTTTTATTACAATAAAGTTAAAATACTAAAATATTATACTTAATATTAATTTTTATTCATTATTTTCTATCTTATACAACATAATTTTCACTAAGTACAAAATATTATTCATAATATACTATATTATCTATAATTTTTATTAATATTTTTATTTTTTAACTTAAAAAAATAATCCGCCTCCCGCTCCGCACTTGTCCCGCTTCCGTTACCCCCTGATTTGTTCCGCTCCTAATATCATAAGGGGCAGAAGCGGATTTTTATAAATCCACCCCAAACTCGACCTGTGACCATCCCTAAGGGTTGGCTTTAAAGCTGCGGCTTTGAGCCTCAAAAATTTATTTAAAAAACAGATTGTGAAATATTTTTAGGTATTATACTAATCTATAAAAAAAAAAAAAACACCTAAATTTAAAACACCCCAACAAAATTAAATAAATATTCAAAATGAATAAATGATTGATATGGTGAATTATTTAAAACTAATAAAATGATTGTTTTTACTTGAAAAAAATTAAAAAATCTATTGATACAATTCAGTTATTTTAAATTAATAAATGGATGAATGTTTCCTAAATTTATAAATTATGTATAAAATACAACTAATTATATCAATTGTAATTGGAAAAAAATTAGTGAAACATCCCTCTCTAATTTTGGGTAGTAGGAGAGTTACAATATATATATTTTTTTATTAGCTAAGATTCTTCAATGAAATTTCTTTGTGATCATACTAAAGAAATTTCTTTGTATTGAGGCGAAACTTCTCAAAGTCAAGGTGAAATTTTTCTATGTCAAATTTTCTTTGTGAAAATGTTGAGAGACCCCAACTATAATGAAAATATTGTATGTCCTTTATTTTATAAAATCTTAATATCAGGGACCTTAAAAAAAAAATCTTCTTATAATTGTTTCCGAAAAAAAGTTCAAAGTTAAAATTGATTAAATCTTACTTTTGGTTAACTATGTCACAATAAAGATTAAATGGATTAATAATTTTATCCTTTGAAAAATATTTAGTTGATAACTTTGATTAGCAACTTTACAACTAAAAATATGAGAATAGTAATGTTTTAATGATATTTTGTTACAATTTATTTACTTTTTGTTTGGTACTTGAGTTTAAATTATTTTAATCATTTTTTTTATTATAAACTTTGTTATTTATTTAAGTAAATTTTATGTGAAGAATAAATAAAAAATAGACATTTGGTGGATAATCTTTCAATTATAATTTCCTCTCCCCCTAAATGTATAAAAGTCCAGAAAACTCGCTTTTGGGCCTAAAAAATGTCAGGCCTTGCTTCTAATTTGATGTCAATCATTACTATTCCACCAACCATTTTCATCTCCATTGTTAGGATAAATAATATCAAATTCTTTTATTTTAGTTGAATTTATAAATACAAAATAACTTTATAAATTCATATTAGCAACTGAGTAATTTTAGAACTAAATTTTTTATGTTTGTTACTAGAAAAAGTTCTACAAAAATCATAGTGAGATAATAGTATTTGAAATTGAATATATGTAAAACAAAGATTATTCTCTTAAACAAAACAAAAATGTGTTCGTGGTACATAAATATTTTTAAAAATAAAATTAAAAAAATATGTTTAGTGAATTGTCAGAAGTAGTGACTAGGTAGTGGAGGGTGATCGAAGGTGCTAGTGGTTGGAGGTGATCGTTGAAGATCATAGACGGTGATTGTACAGTCATCAAAACCAATCGAAGAGTTGCCTTGTCAATTTGTCGGATCGGAGAGTTGCCGGCGGCCAATTGTGGCAGGAGATGGTGAGAGGGAGGAAAAAGTAAAAAATTTCATAAAAATATATATTTTTAAAATTTTTTAGAATTAATTCCACTTTTTTTTTTTTAAAAAAAAGAAAAGAAAATAATATACTAAATAAATTTTTATATATAATTTTATAAAATAAAAACAAAAATGAAAGCCTTACCAAACCACACCCACACTATTTTTTTATTTTTTTTTATCATTGGAATCACACCCGCATTTTGGTCTCTCTTTTGATGTCCATTTGGCTTCTAAAGTCTGGTCTGGTGAGATATCCACCCCCATTCAAAATCAAAAACAAATATCTCACCAACCCAGTTCCCTCCCTAAAATATACTATTTATAACGATTTTGATTTAGACCCGACCCGTTTGATGTTTTGGATCTGGGTTTCCTTGTCTTTAATGGTTGTTTGTATCCTTGTTTACTGTATTCCTTGTTGAATTGAGTTGTTAGAGTATTGCTGCTGTGTTTGGAACAAGTTGGGGGTTTGTTTTTCAAAATTGTTGTTGCCCAGAATTTGGCCTGTTCGCTCGAGCGAACTTTCTAACACTCGAGCAAACTTTAACAACTTCCAATATTTTTGCAAGACTGCAAAACTTCTAAGATGGTATCATTGTGCGCTCGAGCGGTCTCACTTATTGTATCTGGTCGTTCGAGCGGTATTTTGTTCGCTTGAGCAATCTGTGCATATATCAATTTTGGAAAGTGACTTTCTAGATCACTTTTTTATTTCTCTCTAAACATTTCAAAATACCTAGTTCTCTCTCTCTCTCTCTCTCTCTCTCTCTAGTTCTTGGTTTCCAGCCCCAAATGCTCTCAATCCATTGATCTCTACACCATTGTCCTTTGGAGAAGAACGTAGAGGGTCGCGAGGGCTTCATTTTAATCTGAAGGGATCGTGTTTTCATCACCGTGAATTTTTCAACTTTCTCCTTGTCACTTCAACAGGTAGGGATTCTTTGTTCCTCTTCAATACATTGTTTATAGATAGACGTGGTAGATTTTATTCCCAAAAACAAAAAAACGTTCACTATGAAATTGTAAAATTGATAGTTGTTTGGGTTAATTGCGGAGTAGTTTAACGTGTTTATGTTGTGAGGAAGAGAAAAGCCCTAATTTAATAATTTTGACCTAATGAATTAAGAAGGGGTAAAGTTGAATGATGTTTTTGTTTTGATAATTTGAGTTGTGTTATTGTGTTGTTAGCATAAAGAGAATTAATTTTGGTATTGGAATTTTATTTGGATAATCATGTTGAGTTGGGTTATGGCTTGGAATCCATGGATGCAATTTTATTGAAATACAGAAATTGGTTATTGGAAAGAAAAAGGCTTGGAAAATTAAAGAGTTGATTTTAAAAAGGGAAAGAAACTATGACGTATTGTAAATTTAGAAATGAACTTGAGGTTTTGTCGTTATTATCATTGTTGCAAGACTTAAGGTCAAGTGAGCATTGAATTATCGTAGTACGTGTGTTTAAATATTTTTGCTTAGAGATTTTGTCCTTGGTCATCAATGGAGGATGACGTTGTGATGTTGAATAAATTATGTGTATGTAGTACACTCGGACTATTTGTGTTTGTTAAATTATATGATGGTTGGAAAGTGCATGCGCTGAGAATAAAAGGTACCATTACCTTCTAGCTTGCACCTGGAGAATTGGTTGCACTGAGAATGTGGGGTACCAGTACCTTCCAGCTAGCGAATGGAAAACTTGGCAGAGGTACCATTACCTTCCAGTAGATGTCTGATAAATTGGCGTGAGTATTGGAAAGGTGTATCCTTGGCTTACCTCCAGTAGATGTCTGATAAATTGGCGTGAGTATTGGAAAGGTGTATCCTTGGCTTACCGTTCTTGAGGAAGGTAGAGCGTTGTTGGGTTTCTTCTTATCATCTCGGTTCTATTTATGTGTATCATGCATAGTGATGATTGTTTTGTGGAGGATGTCAGTTGTCTTATATGGTTATGTAAGGAGCATTTTATATGTTTCGTCATCGTGTTTATTTAGATTGTACTGTCAATAAGCTTTTTATTGATATAAATAGGCTTTAATCGGAGTTAAATTGAAAAAAAATATGTTTTTTTTTTCAAACCTTTTTGAGTAAAAAAAAAATTTCTGGAAATTAGAAAAATATTCCAGATTTTTTTTTATTATTAATTAGTGTGCATAATTAATTAACTCCTTTTAATATTGTTAGTTTTTATTTTGTGCTATTCAATTGTTGAGTTAATTTATTTCGCGATTAATTAATATGTTAGTTATGTACTAATATATTAAATATGAGTCCTAGGTTTTATTGTCCAACACTCCTTTCCCTAGATGGAATTGTAGTTAACTCCATCCTTTGACCCATTTAAATTGCTTTTAATTATTAATTGCTCAATTTAATTTAGTTTTTTTTTTTTGGATGGGGGTGACAATGGTATTTATTGGTACACATGTTTTATTTTATTGTGTATAGTTGAAGGTATACCCCATAAATGTATTGGTGAAGTGGCATCCCCATGTCAATTTCCTTTTGTATTTAGAATCAATGTAGTAGGATTCTTTTGAGTTGTAAATTATTTTTTTGGATGTATTTTTCCATAGCCATGTAGCCGACCCCATTTTATGGGACTTAAGGCTTTGTTTGGTTTGGTTATTTTTCCATAGCCATGTAAGGGGATGTGTTTTACTATCACCAATATATTTCAAAGTTGCCTTAACATGTTGCACCAAAATACTACTAGGGTTTCAAGCGGAACCCACGTGCAAATTGTATGGCACAATTTATGGACTCATTTTATATCATTGATAATTTAAAATTGTGGATAATGGGAATTGTTCCCTATATTTTATTTTAAATTAAATATACATTTTATTCTTACTCACATTGTGGAGGATGATTACTAGCACCTAAAAATGCAAAAATTTTAATCTTATAATGTGAGAAAGAATTTTATGGCCTAATAATGTTTAGAATAAAATATTGAGATATGCGTCTAATTAAATCCTTGTGCAACGAATCAGTGAAATGGCCTCAGAATATTATTGCTGAACTTAATAAGGGAGATAAATTGGATGGAAACAACTATGATATCTGGCACAGGAAGGTTCAGTACCTTCTCAATGAACAAGAATTGCTCAACCATTTGACCAACATCATGGCCATACCTGAGGCAAGGAACACAGCACAGCATCGTCGTGACCAAGATGCCCATGCAAACTGGTTTAAGAGGGATAAGAGTGTGTGTTTTACCTTGTTGAGCTGCATGCCTGACGACCTCATTGGGAAATTTGAGAAATTCTCAACTACCAAAGAAATGTCGGATCAATTGCGCCTAAAGTATGGAGACACGACAACAACTAGGCTGCATGCCCTTACATTGAAGTTTAATCAATATGTGGTGGACCCAAAACATATTATGGCTAAGCACCTTACGGTGATGTCTGCCATAATTAGAGAGATGAAGGCAGCTGGCAATGATCTCACTAATGAGCGACAGATTTTGTCAGTAATCAGATCCCTACCTAACCCTTCGTGGGGACATGTGAAATTGGTGCTCACGCACAATGAGGGAATCAAAACTTTTGATGACATTTCTCAACACCTTGAGCTCGAGGAGGAGGGCAAAGATGCGAACTGCTCTGCTACATTTGTCGCTAAAGCTGGAAAGCGCAGGGGATACAAGCCTCGGTGCAAATGACAGCAAAAAGGAGCTAGACAAGCAAAGGTTGAGAATCTAGCGCCAAGAGATGGTAGAGTAACCAAGCGTCGCAGAGGCAAGCGTGCTGAAAAGAATGATAAGTCCAAACTCAAATGCTATAACTGTGGACGGAAGGGTCACTTTGCTCAAGAGTGTACTAAGCCAAAGAAGATACACCTTATTACTAGCTCTCTAAATATATTTGTTTGTTCACATGTTTTTATTGCTCACTCTCTCCTTGGTTGGATTGTAGACACAGGAGCAACCAAACGTGCAACTAGAGATTGAGCTGGATTTGTAGATTATTGTCGGATACCAGTTGGTAGGAATTATGTAATAACGGGAAATGGAGCTCAAGAAAAAGTCTAAGGAGTTGGGTACCTTTCAGCTCATGTCGCATACTGGGCGCAACTTGCTCCTTCATGATGTGCTTCAGACACCCACTATCCGATGTAATCGACTTTCAGTTTCAGCACTTTTGAGGTTAGGTTTTTCTTTTCATTTTGAGGACATTAGTTTGTCAATTTATCTTGGTAAGAACATTTTATAGTCATGGTAGTTTGAGGGATGATTTTTTTATGTTAGATTTAGAATTAGAATTGAATAATAATTCCCTTATTTGTGTTGCATCTCCTTCTTCTTCTCACTACTACAAAATCATAAATAGATCACGGATTTTAAGTGTGATGTATATTATTTAATTACAAATTTTTTTCTTTTGTCAAAGTGTGATCTTTGAGAGTGTAATTGTTCAAGGTCATTTTCGATCATACTTTATGACCGTCATTAAAAGATAATTTCATCACAAGTTTTGACCGTGATAATAAACATTTAGATCACAAATTTTAAGTGTGATCAATAACTAAGAAAACCTGAGATTGAATTTAAATAATCAATTTAAATAATCCACGATTAATAGTGAGATGAGATCACAGTTATATGCATTTTCTCATCACGATTAGTACGTGTGATAATGAAAAAAAAGTTCAACCACAAAATGTGACTATCAATCACAACATATCAATCATGATTAAAATCTGAACAAAACTAATATCTAAAATATAATTAATATTATTTGTACAAAAATTTCCTTTGAATCACAACATTGACCGCATATGAATTGCTAATAACATCATATATTTCATAAATGAAAGTCTAATGTTGGAAAAATATATATACAGAGAATGTTTAGGAATAAAAAGTTTTTTAATGTGATTACACAATAAAAATCTCATTAAAAAAAATGAAAAAACTTAATTTCAAATAAGCCAATTAATAGGGGAGGGGGAAAAAAAACATATATAGATGCAACATGGTATAATACAATGAGTAGGGAACGGAACTTGTAATTCTTATAACAAGCACAAAAAATAATTAGCAGAAATTGTAAACAACTCGAGGAAAACATATATAGATGCAATATGGTATAAAAAATAAAAAATAAAAAAAGAAAAGGGAAAAACAATAGGCCAGTCAATAGGAAAAAAAATAATGATACATTATACATTCAACTTAGAACATGTGGATAAATGAACAATATAGATGTGGCAATCATATAAGCCTAATTAGATAAAGAACTCCAAAATCAACACCATTATATCCCACCAAACCGCGCCCCCCCCAAAAAAAAAAAAGCCCCTTGACAAAGAGACAGAGAGAAATCCCACAGGGAGAAACGTAACAAAGGCTCCTGAAGATCAATTTCTTGGATGATTCCAAAACAAGGTAAAAAATGACAGTTAAATCAATAGCTGCTAATTCTTAACCATATGGAGAACAAGACAATAATGTGTTAAGCCTATCATAACTCAAAATCAACAATACCTTACAAAATAAATACTAAGCCAAACTTAGTTTAAGATGTTAGTGCTCGAACATCAACATTATTCACATTAGTGGCAGTTAAATAGATTAAGTTATAAGCAAAATATCAATAGCATGACAGGGCAAAAGAGAAAACTAACCAAAACTGGATCTCCTTTGGTTGAATTGACAATGGTGTTCATATGGGAAATAGCATCAGCCTTGCCTTCCTGCAATGGTAAAAAGTAATGAAGAAAAGTTAATGAATTATACATTCAGTAAAGACTACTGAAACATTTTTAATATTCTTGCAGCTACACTACATGAGAAACAGCTACCAAGCAGCAATATAGAGCACATATTGGGATTCAAGTTTACTCTTTGAAATGATATGAGCCTTCCCTAATAAGTTGTGTTTGAATCCCAACATGTTTCCCGAGTAAGTTTAATGGATGAACCCGAAATTTTTCCCTGAGAAAAGTTTAATATTTGACATGTTATAGGCCTTCCCTGAATCTGCTCCTCATGAATTTTATATGAGTAGTCAATTGCATTTTATTAGCTATTCATTACTTGCATAAATCCTTTTGAAAAAAGAATTGAGTGAGGAAAGAAATGGGGCAATTTTTTTCTTTATTTATTTATTTTTTTTGATCACTAAATTTAAGGAATTAGAATACAAATCTACCATGTTTCAAAATGTGCATTCCCAACTGAAAATCACAATGAACTTTTCAGTAACTTTCGTCATCACTATAGCAGTTTAGGCCTTTGCTCATAACCAATGTGTTGCAATAATGATGTGACCAATTATTCAACAATAATGATGTAATCACAAAAGATTAATTCAATAAAGATAAAAAACACATCAGCATCAGCATCAGCATCTTTTGTAGACCAAAAGTGAAAGAATAGTATAACCTAATCAACACAATCTCTTGAAACACCATGGCTAGAAGGGGAGGAAATTTTTGAAGGTAGGAAACCATATTATAAAAATTCAGGTAACTTCAGTGATCAAAAAGAGTTCCATATTATTCACAAACCTAAAACAAAAAAGTTGTAATCCAATACCCAAACTGCACAAAAAAAAAAAAAAAAAAAAAAAATCTCTATAAGCTTTAGGGGTGTGAAAAATTAGGGCTTTTTGCCCTATGAGAGCAATAGTTTTTCTATGAATTTGGAGATTCAATCATAGATGACAAATTAGGAAAAATCATGCTGTTATCATTCTATACAAAGAAAAAAATTTATCAAAGCTTTCCAAATAGTTTAACGATCTTGAAAACTGAAGCATATATATATATATATATAAATACGCTCACCCTTCGCAATGTTGTGTGAGGCCAAGATGGTGGCTGCGACAGTTACTGCAATGGTCGAGATGGGGCGTGGGGTTACCGCAGTTGTTCCGATCGAGATGTAGACGAGGGGTCGCTATGGAGGGAGAAGGAGCAGCGACGGTGGTGAGGAGTGTGAGTGTCGACGAAAAGGAAGAGGCAAAGTTGATGCTGTGGTCGTGGTGGAGAAGTGAGAAACAAAGACAGAGATGAAGATTGTGCTGGGAGGAAATGGTAGGAAAGTTTCCTGGGTGATAAAAACATAGGTCAAGTTAATCCACCCATTAATCTATGATGGATTCATCTTGACTGTTGTCATCGATTATAAAGATAAACAGTTTTATGGTATGTTTGGTTGGGGGATTTGGATTTGGGGAGGGATTTGGAAAGGTAAAGGGAAAAGGTGTGTCAAATTATGTGAAATATAAGCATGATTTATTCACATTTCAACTGCCTTTTCCAAATTCCTACCCTAATTCCCTAATCAACACAGCATTAGGGCTGGCTTGGGACTCAAGTATAATTCAAAACAGAGATGCTAGAGTTAGAGGTTATAAACACAGCTTTAATGATGAGATGTGAAAAAAAAAAAAAAAAAAAACAGCATTAATAGTGACAGTGGGTGAGATTCACTGTCACATCACTAGTGACACCTCTAATTAGAGTTTTCAAATATTTTTAAATTCAAAAAAAATACACAAAAAGTAAAAAAGATATTACTATTTATAAATAAAAAATATTAAAAAAATATTATATATATATTTATATTACAAATCCACTGAGGAACGTGATAACCGTTGACCAGGCAATTATACACTTTTTTTGGGGGGAGGAATTTCATATGTAAAATCATAAAATTTGATGATAATATTGGGCCCTTGGGGGCCCAGTAAGAGTTCCATTTTGATAATTCAAACCGTTCAATATGTAAAACTCGTCGATTAATATATGTCTATAAAAAATTACGTTGATCAAATATCGTTAACTATATGATTAAAACAGTTTTGTACAAACAAAACGGATGGTGTAATAGTTAACTGTTGAAAAAAACTAATTCGATCATATAGAAATCGATATCCAAGCAACGTGATTTTTAATAGGCATATAATCCTCGACGAGTTCTACATATTGAAACGGTTTAGATTATTAAAATGGGACCCATGGTGGCCCCCACGGACCGACCATCACTGTCCAAAAGTTATTTGCCCCGAAGAAGGCAATTCTTTTCTGTGTAGACACGCTAGGGCAGCCGCAGGCCAGCCGTACAATCAATCACCTTTCTTCGACTATACACTTTATTTATACAATTTTTTGTTACACATTTTTTCGTAAAAAGACAAAAAATTAACCAAAACATCCATCTTTTTTTTCTCAATTTTTTAGTTTAAAAAGACAAAAAATGTACTTATTTATGACACCCCAAACAATCCCAAAAACAATATTGTTTTATTATAGAGATATGATATAAAATTAAAAAAATATATACAATCACATTTATATAGAAATTATGATTATTTGGAAGGTGAGACTAAAAATAAATATTATCTCACTCAAATAGATTGTCATTAAAATATCATTTTAATTTTTTTAATCACATTCCTAATAAAAGTGGGATGTTTTTAGTTCCTCATGTGTGATCTTTAAACATTATTATAATAGTAAAAATATATATTTAGCTCAAAAAATTTTAAAAATCATATATTTTTCAATTTAACTCTCATCAAAGGGTATTTTATATCAATAAAAAGCTTATGGAGAGTACAATCTAAATATGTCAGTTTCATTTACAAAAAATGAAATTTTATTCTATTTTTGAGTACCAAAATGTATTACCAAAAAAAAAAAAAAAACATATTTGTCTCAAAAAATTTGAAAAATCATATATTTCTCAATTTAACTCCAATTAAAACCTATTTTATATCAATAAAAATCTTATGGAGAGTACAATCTAAATACATCAATTTTATTTACAAAAAACGAAATTTCATTTTTCTGTTTTTTGAGTACCAAAAAATCTACTGTATGCAAAAAATTTGAAAAATCATATATTTTTCAATTTAACTCCGGTTAAAGTCTCTTTTATATCAATAAAAAGCTTATGGAGAGTACAATCTAAATATGTCAGTTTCATTTACAAAAAATGAAAATTTATTCTATTTTTGAGTACCAAAATGTATTGCCCAAAAAAAAAACTCTTTGAATATGCCATAATATAAAACCATATTAATGATGCATCAATCTAATAGTATAAGCAATAAACAAATCAATGCCATACTAATCAAGAGGTGAAAACAAGCAATAGGCGAAAAAGAGTTGGTAATATGCTGAGATTGAAAATCAGCAACCTTGTCAATTTGGAGTGTGTTTTCCATAAGGGAGACTCTAGTTTAGCCACTCTACTGACGTGAAGTTTGCAACAAGAAGGGCTCGTAATTCAAGTTTTCGAATCTTCCTGCGTAGATATTTTTCCGCCGAAGGTGACCTACATTTTCTAATAGTGATATCTAAGCATTTTACTGACAGCATATTAATAAACATATTACTAAATAAAGATCATCAATCAAACTACTAAAAGTGCAAAAATGAAGTTAGTAATATGCTGTGATAGAGAATCAGAAAAATATCCTAGAAAAATAATTGGAAGCAGAAAAACATCCAAACAAACAACCATAAGAGATAAAACCCATGAGATCTGGCAAGATTAAAATTTGTTAACAAAGATCAAGCAACTTCAGTGAAATAAGATTGTTCAAAGACTAGGGGTGGGTGCGGGTCGGTTGCGGCCACAAAACTTCCAATCCGCCATCCGTCCGCCAGATTGGTGGATTGGAAAAAATCAATCCGCATCCGTCCGCCAATCCGGCAGATGTGGATTGAGCGGATTGGCGGTTTGGCGGATGGATGCGAATCGGTTTGGCGGTTTGAAATTTTATAAATTTTTAACATAATTCAACTTGTGCACTTCCTCAAAAAAAAAAAAAAAAAAAAAAAAGTATTACAGTTAATGACTTAAAAAAATATTACAATTACTGCATGTTTTATCCAAAGAAAGAAAGTTTGAAACTTTAGAATATCAAAATCACTGCATGCCTCATCCATATATTACAATCACAGCATGTCTCATTCACATAAAATATTATAATATGTGGTTCTTAAAATATAAACACAATGCAAACCACCAAAATCATGAACAAAACAATAGTAGAGATTGTATGCCTCTGTATTGTTACATTTATATATGTTTTTGAAAACAAAAGCCAACCAGCATATATTATATTTTCTATTTATTACTTTTAGAGTTAGATTTAAAAACCAAAAAATATAAATAAATAATATGTTTATTTTTTGCAATTCAAAAAATATATTCAAGTTGAAAACTTTTTTTCAACAGAATATTTGAACTCTTTTTCAATTGAAAATACAAACAAAATATTTAAACAAATTGAAAACACAAAGTCTTATAAATTACTAAGGGTACTCGCGGTTTGGCGGTTCGGTTGCGGCTAAAGAAACCTCAAATCCGCCATCCGTCCGCCAAATTGGCGGATTGGAGAAAATCAATCCGCAACCGTCCGCTCGACATCACGCATCCGTCCAAAATGCGGCGGATCGGTTCGGTTCGGTCGGTTTTGGCGGATCGGTATATCCGCTGCTCACCCCTATCAAAGACGGATAACGAATTGAATTGAGAAACCGAGGTGGATTAACCAAATTTAAATTCTAGAAGAAGTGTAACTTCTGGGTTTTTTTTATTATTATTCCAAAACCAGTTTACAACTTTAGGTTTAGAGCCTTGAGATCAATCAAAACACAAATAGCAAGAACAAGAGCATAATGCATAGCAATCCAAAACTCTTCCGTTTGGCAAGGAGGTTTGGGGCTATTTTAACCACAAAAGACAAAATAGGCTATTTTAGCCACAACAAGCAAAACATCACATTAAATCAATAATCATTACACTCTTCTCTCACAAAAAAAAGTCAAAAAGCCATTCCCAAACCAAACTTTTTAGCCCAGGCTAAAATAGTCAAAAAAGTTAAAAAGCCAAAAAGTCAACCCACTTCCCAAACGGAGCAAGAGGAAGATTAGTTAGTGCAAGATAGATCACAAAATTTCAACTAAAACCAGAGCATAAAAACAATTGACGGCTCATGTGTGTTTTTGGTTAGTCAAATTGAAGCTGAACCGTTGGATGTTCCCCTTCTCCTCTCGGTGGCCGATTACGATCTGCGTGTAGCCTGGCCCTTCCTGTCCTCGAACTGGTAAAACACATTAAGTAATAATTAATTACTATTTGTAAAACACATTAACTACTAATTAATTACTAATTGTTATTTTTTACATATGTTTTTCTTAAAATTTTAAAAATATTAACTTCAAAAGTCATGAATTGAATTCAATGTATAAATTAAGGGTAAATTGTGACAATAATCTCTGTAATTTGATTTTTATATCGTTTTGATTTCTATAATTTTAATTGGTTCGATTTTGATCTTGAATTTATAATTTTATTTTAATTTAGTTCAATTGATTATAACTCTTAATATTTTTTTATGAAAAATATGCATATAAATGCATATGTCATATTTTTCAGAATAAAATTATAAATTTACTAAATTCAGTAAATTAAACTCAACTAATTCAATGATTATTTTCTATAAAAAACGATAACAGCATTATCAATTTGACCAAAATGACACAAAATTTAAAATTAAAAGTCAAAATTGAGCCAATTGAAAATGGATAGACTAAAATGATAGGCAAAATGTAAGGACCACCAATGAATTTGCCCATAAATTAATCACATCAAATTAAAGATTTTTTTTAAAAAAAAATTAAAAATATATATTATGTACAAATTATGTGTAATATCAAATATTTATTTTTGTAAACATTCTTTAAAATATATGCCCTAAACACACACGTTTACATGATCCTTAATTTAAAATATCATATGATAATATTTTAAAATTACCAAATAACGTCTTCAATCTCATAAGTACTTTGGATATTTTGACCACTAAAACAAAGCACTAAAAAATGTCAAAACAACAATGTGTGAATTTTATTTTTGAAACTTTCAGAGTTTTTTTGGTTTTAAAGTTGTAGATTTTATGTGTAATAATCAATGTTAATTCTATTATTTTGTTTTTTAAAATAAGAAAATATTGTTTGGCAAATGCAAGTCATGATCATGGTCGAGTGTGCCCCTATCAGGATTCTTTTTTAAAATTTTCTAATCCATGTGTCTATTTGATATGTAATAGTATTTTTTAGATAGGGAAGTGCGTTGATGAAATATTTGTTTTTGATTTTGAAGGGGGTGGGTATCCCACCAGACCAGACTTCAGAAGCCAAATGGACATCGAAAGCGACACCAAAGTGCGGGTGCGGGTGCGGTATTTATATACGAACACGGTTTTGTTCTGTTTAAGAGAATAATCTTTGTTTTACATATATTCAATTTCAAATACTATTATCTCACTATGATTTTTGTGGAACTTTTCTAGTAATAAACATAAAAAAAATTATTCCTAAAACTACTCAGTTGCTAATATGAATTTATAAAGTTATTTTGTATTTATAAATTCAAATAAAATAAAAGAATTTGATATTATTTATCCTAACAATGGAGATGAAAATGGTTGGTGAAATCGTAATAATTGACATCAAATTAAAAGCAAGGCTTGACATTTTTAGGCCCAAAAGCGAGTTTTCGAGACTTTTATACATTTAGGGGAGGAAACTATAACTGAAAGATTATCCACCAAATGTCTATTTTTTATTTATTCTTCACAGAAAATTTACTTAAATATATAACAAAATTTATAGTAAGAAAAATAATTAAAATAATCTAAACTCAAGTACCAAATATAAAGCAAATAAATTGTAACAAAATATCATTAAAACATTATTATTCTCTCATTTTTAGTTGTAAAATTGCTAATCAAAGTTATCAACTAAATATTTTTCGAAGGATAAAATTGTTAATCCATTTAATCTTTGTTGTGAAATAGTTAACCGAAAGTGAGATTATCAATTTTAACTTCGAATTTTTTTTTCGAAAACAATTATAAGGAGATTTTTTTTTTTAGGTCTCTGATATTAAGGTTTTATAAAATAAAAGACATATAATATTTTTATAGTAGTTGGGGTCTCTCAACATTTTCCCAGAAAAAATTCGACACAAAGAAATTTCATCTCGACATAGAAATTTCACCCCAATACAAAGAAATTTCTCTGATATGATCACAGAGAAATTTCATTGAAGAACCTTAACTAATAAAAAAAACATATTGGACCTCTCTTACTATCCAAAGTTGGAGAGAGATGTTTCACTAATTTTTTCCAATTATAACTAATATAATTAATTGTATTTTATACATGATTTATAAATTTAGGAAACATTCATCCATTTATGAATTTCAAATAACTCATCATATCAAAAGGTTTTTTAATTTTTTTTCAAGTAAAAACAATCATTTATTAGTTTTAAATAATTCACCATATCAATCATTTATTAATTCTGAATATTTATTGAATTTTGTTGGGGTGTTTAAAATTTAGGTGATTTTTTTTATATAGATTAGTATGATACCTAAAAATATTTTGCAATCCGTTTTTTAAATAAATTTTTGAGGCTCAAAGCTGCAGCTTTAAAGCCGACCCTTAGAGATGGTCACGGGTCAGGTTTAGGGTGGGTTTATAATAATCTGCCCCTGTCCCTTATGATATTAGGAGCGGGGCAAATCAGGAGGTAACGGAAATGGGATGGTTGCGAAGCGGGAGGCGGATTATTTTTGTAAGTTGAACAATAAAAATATTAATAAAAATTATAGATAATATAGTATATTATCAATAATAATTTTGAAAATTATATTATATAAGATAGAAAATAATGAATAAAAATTAATATTAAGTATAATATTTTAGTATTTTAACTTTATTATAATATTCTATATATTATATACATATAAATATGTTTAATAATACAATCGGGGTGGGGTTCGGGTGGAATGGGGTGGGGGAAGCAAAATTTGTCCCCGTCCCATTTCTTAATCGGGGCGGGAAAAATTTGTACGGGGTGGGGAATGCGAGTGTGGAGCGGAGCAGTGAAAAATAACCATCCCTACAACCCCCATTAGAAGGGTAATGATTTAGGCCCATTTGAGAATTGGTTATTTTAGTTAGTTTTTTTATTTTTTATGAAAAGATGTATAGAAAAATAAAGAGTGATATGACAATTTATAATGACTTTTTTTTTTTTTTTTTTTGGCTAAAAACTCTACACCCATAAGAGGTTGTTTGGCATATACTAAAAGAATATTTTTTTTTTATCTTTTTATCTTTTTTGGATCACATAATTTTTATATTTTTTTGTACACCTTTTCGTAAAAAGTTAAAAAATATACTTATTTATCACTTTCCAAACAACCTCGTACACCATCTTCAATGGTTCATCAATTGTGTCATCAAATTTAAATTTGATGAAAAAACACCTATTTTCCTACTCCAATAGTTTCATCAAATAAACATCAAATCAAGGATATCAAAAATCTTTCATCAAATTGAGGACGTTGGGAGCTTTCATTAAATCATTGTTTATAGCCATTGAGTTTTTACTACCAGATGTCATCTCGGATGTCTCCTGGATGACCACCTCTCGGCGAAAATTTGTGAAAAAAATACACGGGTAGGTCAACCAGCTAGACATCCGCCTGGTCAACTGATGTTTTGATGAAAGTAAAAAATCCTTTATTAGAGCACTTGATATCAAATGGAGTTTTTACTCAAATTTGATAAATTAAAAAAGAAAAATAAAAAGATAAACCTTTGGAGATTCTCTTACTCTTATTAGTATTATAATAAAAAAATGTTAATATCATTATTTAAAAAAAACATTGGCTTTGTTTAGTGGAGCTTTGGAACGTTAGTTCCGGAGCTTGATTTGAATATGGTGTTTGTTTACGATTTTCAAAAATTAATTCCACACTCACTTTTGAAAACGCGGTCGAAGACGGAAAAATTTGGACTAACCGGTCGTCCGGCCAATTGATTGGAACAGTGCAATTTTTTTTTTTTTTTTTTTTTTTTTTTTGCAATTGACACATGTTAATTTTTATATATTCAATAGAAAATATTTTTTGAATTTTTTAAAATTGTTTATGAGCTTTAATAGAATTTTGAGTTGTGTGTTTGGTTATGGGTTGTAAGTTTTTATATCAAATATCATATGTCACATCAAAAATTCCCCACTCAATTCAAAACTCTTTTCAAAACTCATTCACCAAACAAATTTTCCACACTCAAATAATAATTCCAAAACTCACAAACTCAAAATACAACTCTATTCTCAAATCACATTTAGAAAACTCTACTAAACGCAGCCATTTTTTTTGCATAAAACATTTCTTTTCCAATAAGCCACACTAAATATATCAGCCTCTCTATACTCTGCAATGAGGACACAAATGCAAAACCCTAGCACAATTCATCCAAACTCGCAGTGAAATTCGAGTTTATTCATTTAAAAAATCTTAATTAAAAGCTCTAAATTCCATGAAGCGTGTGTGAAAATGGGGAGTGGAGGGTTAGATATTGAGTCGACGAAGCATAGTTGTGGGTTTGTAGCGGGAGTAGAAGAAGTGTCGGTTGATGTCGTAGTGAAAGGAGTAGGTGGTTTGGGAATCGAATAAGGGGGAACATCTTCAGATGGAAGCTTCGAGGTTATCAACTCCAACAATGGTGATGGCGATAGTGAGAGTGGTAGTGTGCAGGTCACGTGCTTCACTGAGGTGTTGGAGGATGTTACCCTTCATTTTCAGATCACACATCTTCACAAACAGGTTGGGTTTTGTCTCTCGTTATGTTCACAATTTTGTAATTGAAATAGTTATTAATTATTCCTATGGTGCTTAAAATATTATCATCGATGGGAGAGATGTGAAATTGTGTAATTTTTCAGCAAAGGGAGGGAAATTGTAGGATTTTATTGAAAAATGAAAAAGAAAGTAGGAGTTATAAAATATTTAAGAGCATATATGAAATTTAAGAGGGGATAAATTGGAAATTTTTTTTATTTTTATTTTTATTGTAGCTATAGGTGAGAAACCATAATTTTCAAAATTAGCAAGGAATATAAAACTGGAATATGTTTGTATGTATGTAATGCTGATACTCAGTTGATTTTGAGATAAGCGAAAATGCTTTCTATTCTCAACTGATTGTAATACCTGATTATGGATAGTTGTTTTAGCACAAGTCTGGTCTCTTTTTTTTTGGGAGGGGGGTGGGGGAGGGCAGGGGGTTAAAGGAGCGTTGCTTTGTTTTTGTTTTGTTTTGTTTCTTTTTTCTTTTTTTGTTTTTTTTTCTCTAATTGACATGGAGTGTTTCCCTGTAGAAAAATAAATTAGCGTTACTTATCCAGAAAAAAATAAATAAAAGGGAAAAGAAAAATAATATGCAACGTTATGTGATTATTTAGATATTATACAGTTTTTATATGCCATGTAAGGCTGCATAGATCATGTCTTGACATAAATGGATTGTATATATGGTTATATCACCAAAAGGATTAATAAAAATTGATACTGGATTGGAGTTTGTAAAATCAAGAATCATTTGGATTAATGACAACTGTTTTCTTTTATTTCTATAGATCTATGCATGGATTGGTTGCAACTCTGCCAGATTTGGACGCTTATATGTTGCTGCACCTACCCATCCCTGCTTAATGGCATGAGATCACCATCTTCATTATCATCATCGATTAAGTAATTGTTATCAACATATCTTACTATTATGTGGTAATGCACAGAACAATACTATGAGTGTTACTAACATACTTAGAGGATCTTCTGATAACATAGGATCTGGCATTGCTCGTCGATTAGGTAAACTTTGATTTATAATTAACAATTTCCATACAAATATTCTTTGTTTTTATGTACTTACTTGTGATCTTTCTTATAGTTTTGAAGATGGGGTCTAAATGTGATACTAGCTTGTAACATTCCAAAGAACACTCCATGCTTGAGGTTTAATCTCTCTCTCTCTCTCTCTCTCTCTCTCTCTCTCTCTCTCTCTCTCCCTCCTGCACAATTAGCAAGCACTGTGACTGTTTATGAACTGCGCACTTAAGCATAATTTTCAATTTCATAGATATTTAGGTTGTACATGGTGGTGTTTAGCTATAAACGATTTTGACTTGTAATTATAGCGATTCCAGTTTTGACCCGTCACTTTTAGTATTCCAGACTCGGGTTTGGATGGTTTTGAATAGAGATTCATATCTTGTTTCCCTTGTCTCCCCTCTATTTTGGTTATTGGATTGTAGTTGTGCGTTTAGAACAGGTTGGTTGCTTGTTTTTCCAAACGTTTGTTGTCCAGATTTTTGCTCCTCTGTTCAAGCGGCCATTCTTGCGCTTGAGCGGGCTTTGAAATTTTTGCTCCTTCGCTCAAGCGGCCATTCTTGCGCTCAAGCGGGCTTTGAAATTTTTGCTCCTTCGCTCAAGTGGCTATTCTTGCGCTTGAGCGGGATTTGTGAACTCTCAGTACTTTGCAGGTCTACAAAACTACTGGAAGAGTGTTTTCTACGCTCGAGTGGCGTTTCCTACGCTCGAGCAGGTGGGCGCTCGAGTGGCCCTTTCCTATGCTCAAGCGTCGATTTGTTGTCCGCAAAACTTCCGGATGTGTGTTTACTAGGCTCAACCGACCATTTCTTGCGCTTGAGCGGTGAGTGTTTGTCGTGTCTTGGTGCTCAAATGGTATTTATTGCGCTCGAGTGGAACAACTTTTTTTGTGTCTGACGCTCGAGCGTCAACTCTTTCGCTCGAGCAAACTGTGCATATATCAGATCACAAAAGTGACATTTTATATCACTTTTTCATTCTTCTCTCTCTCTCTCTAAAACTTTCCAAAAACCTAGATCTTGACTCTCTCTCTCTAAAATACCCTCTCTCTCTCTCTCTCTACTTTTTCTCCTAGATCCATTGGTCTCTCCACCCTAGTGTCTTTGGGAAAAAAGTAGACCATCTCTAGATCTTTGTTTTGATCCAAACAAAGTTGGATTTGGGCATACTTGGATTCCCATCTTTGCTTTGCTTGGTCTTCTAACTTGAGGTAGGGATTTTTCTACACTCTTATATGATTTTTAGCTTAGTTATTTGTCATTATGTAATAATGGTGAGATTTGGGAGTGGTTTGAACAAACCTAGAGTTTGGGTGTAAAATGAAAAGAGGGGTTTTTGATGAATATGAAATAAATGGGTATGGGGTTTGAATATGATGCCATGTTGTGTCAAAATGGTTGATTTTGGTACATAGGTTGATATTTGGAGAAAATAGGGATTTTTCCCTAATTGGATTCAATTGTTAATTTGTATAAAGAATTGGAATTGGCATTGAAAATGTGAAATTGGATGATTATGGATATGAATGGTGGAATTGGTTATGTATTATCTCACACCTTTAGAAGTTTTGAATAAGCTCTCTGTCTTGAGATTGAATATTTATTTAGAAATAATTGTATTGGGCTATCGGTGGAGGATATCTATGATTGTTGTAGAAATTGCATAAGGATTAGGTAAATTGAAACTAATCTCCTATTGATTATCATTGAATATGACTATGTTTAAATACATTGTATATGTATGATTATTTGAGATGAGAGAGGAGATGTACTCCATGCATGATTATGTTTATAAATACATTGTATATGTATGTTTATTTGGGAGGAGAAAGGTGATGGACTCCATTGTTTGGGAGGAAAAAGGGGGTGGACTCCATTTAAATTAAGTTAGCCGGAGTGTCCTAGATGAAAGTTTCAAAATTATACATGGGAGCCGATCTCGCGAACGAAATATCTGTAAAATGGCAAATTGAAGTATTTATGTGTGTTTTATATGATTGGAAAGTAAACCATTGAGTTGTAGTCTCAGTTTGGTTGTTGAAAGATAATGGACTTGACTCATGAATTGAGATGATTAAATGAACTAGAAATGAATTGAAAGCAAATGGATTAAGAATTGGATTTGGTATCTTATGAGTATACAAATTTGCAAATATTTCATCACAGGCATTGTATGTGCACATTGTACCTATATCTCTGCTAAACCTCATATATTGTGTTAGATGATTTCTACTGGGCTGTGGCTCACCTTATTTGGGAAAAACATTTTCAGGTATTTGTGACATGCCTCCGCCAAGGCAATAGCTTGGAGGGACATTTGGGAGCAAGAGCTTCTTTATTTTTATTGTATTTGTTTTGTGTAAAGCCAAGGGTTTAAGATGTAATGAGTGAGACTCACTTTTGTATAACCAAGCAATGACTTGGAAAGATGTAAACTTATAGGGCATTTGACTATATGTTTAGCTTCATTTCTCCTAACATTACGACACATGCTTTAGATTCAAGATGAATATTTGTGAATGTATAATGCATGTGTTAACTTTTGTAAACGAACCCTGATGTATGAAAGTGTTTTGTTTCTGTTAATCTTCCGCTTATGAGTTGGACTTATTGTATTATTTTGGGGCATTATAGAATTGTGCAATGCCTATTTGAATAATGTACCAAGTTTCACCATGTCACTTAAAATCAATTGATGTTAGGGAGGGATTTACTCATGTATTTTATGGCATTTGACCTTACGTCCACAAGCTTGTTTTTAGAGCAATCATAGGGAGGGGCATTATATACCCAACAAAATCATTTGCATGTATGAATGATTTAGCATGAGTCTTCCTGTTCCTAGTTGTTTGATCTATATTTTCCTCTCCTCTTATTGGGGTTTTTAGGCTGATGCTGAAAAAAAGCTGGTGGATGTAGACACCCCATTTTTGACCGCCCTTAAGACTTGGGCGCTACTGATTGTTTACTTGGTGATGAAAGGTGTACAATGCGAATGGTCGATTTCTTTAGTAAGAGGAGCTTCAAATCCTAACTTCACACCCCTTTTTGGGCCAAAAATATTTTGACCAAAATATTTTAGACCTTAAAACTCTCTCTTTCAAAATAGTTTTTGAAAGAGTTCCTACGATGTTCCGACGCTAGCATTTTGTTAAATGTTGCGCTTTTCGGTAAACCGAGCAAGGACAAAGTGGAAATGAATGAAAGAGAGGTGAACTCTTTGAAAAATATTTCAAAACACCTTATTTAGGGGTTTGGAGTTGAAGAAAATGGGAGAGGAGAGAAGAAAACTAGCTGAGAAGCAGTTAGGCATGAATCCGGGTAGGACCAAAACTGAGCGGCTTCACTAAAATGAACATAACTTTTTCATACTTGGAATTTTGATGTGAGGTTTCCACCATTGGAAATCTTACTTCCGGGGCTTCAATTTTGACACAAGAATGACCTGAAAAGGAGTCCAGATGAAGGAGTTATGCCCGTTTGAAGTTGGACCTGGAGAGCAGATTTTCTCTGCCGGCCACTGGTGAAGGGTGCCGGCCATGGATGATGTAGTGCCTGCCATTGATGGTCCTTGCTGGCCATAAATGATGTAGCTCTGGCCATCAATGATCCTCTGTAGGCCAACGATGGAAAAACTCAGATTTGTTGTAGATTTTTACCTCTAACTGTCTCCACATTGCTCCGGCTGTCTCTAGATCAGATATTTTCGACCATGCTCTTGTTTTTGCTATATATGAAGGCCATATCTATCATTTTGCAAGGTTAGAACAATAGAGAAAGTTTGAGAGCCTCTCTCTCTAAAATCTCTCTCTCTCTACAGAATTTTGTTCCCAAAATTTTTGCTTCTCTCTCTAGAATCCTCTCTCTCTCTTCCTATTTTGTGCTTAGAAGTGGGAAATCTCTACATATTTGTACTAAGACCCTTAGCTAAATACCTTCATCTTTGGGCTGAGGTCCCTTGGAGCCTAATTTGAGCTCTCAAAGTTGGTTTTAGCATAGAAAAGTTGTTGTTTTGCTGTTGTGCTTCAAAGGTAATCACTTTCCCCTTTTTAAGCTTATTTTTGCATGCTAGTTTGGCCACCTTTGCATGTTGTTTTTGGCCTAGTTGTCAACTACAAAAACCTCTATTTTTAGGTGTTAAAAATGGTGGTTTGAGGCCCTTTTGGGGTTAGGGGTGCTATCCCCTCTTTTGTGGCCTATTTGCTAAGCTTTGTGCCATCTTTTAAAGCCTTTAAAACAATTCTTTTTTGGCCTTTTAACCACTAAATTCCAAAGGAATTTTTGTGGTAAAAAGTTGGTTTTGAGGACCAAAATAGGAGGGGTTGGCCTCCCTTCCTTGTATCTTGCTTGTATGAGTAGATAACCTAACATGTGAGCACGTTTTTTCTACCATCTTATGACTTGATCTCAGCATGTTTTTGCTACTTTTTTGACCTGGTTTACCTCTGTTCGGGGCTAGTTAATCCACTTGAGGCTTGCTTTGTATGCTTGTAGTTCAATGGTGCTTAATAGTCTAGTTTGTGCTATGTGTTAGCCTTTCATTCTAGCCTTTTATAGCTTAATTCAAGCATGTTTTTGGCCTTATTTTAACATGTTTCAACTCTGTTTTTGGCTGGTTGGAGCACCTCTTGCTTGCTTCTCACACTTGTAGTGTAATTTTGCTCACTAGCCTAGCATGCCTAATGAGTTAACCTATCATTCTAGCTTGTGTTAGCTCAACTCCAGCACATTTTTGCTACTAATTTAGCATGTTTTAGCTCTGTTTTGGATGGCCTTAATCATACGTGCTTTGCTTTGTATAGTTATAGTGTAAATGCCCTTGACTAGCTTTGAGTTTTAAGGCCCCAAACATGCTTTGCTTGAGATGATTGCATGCCATAGCATCATTTAACATGTGATTTCAGAGCATATATCTCTGTCACACTCTCACATATTCCACCCTTTCATTACTTTTGAGAGTTGTGCCTTGTGCCTTGTTTGTGAGTCAATACATGAGCATGATTTTCTTGCTTTTTATGCTTTCATCTCAGCTCATTTTAGACTCTGTTTTGGCATGATTGAGGTCTGTCCATAGCTGGTTTGGCCATTTGAGTTTGGCATTGCATGGTTCTAGTGTAAAGCTCTTCACTAGCTTTAATGCTTAAGTCTTTTAACATGTTGTACATGAGTTGTTTGCATGTTAGAGTCTTGTTTTTCATGCCATATCAGCACTGAAATATCTGCCATCTCCCTCATTTCTTCACTTTTGATTTGCTTTGAGGGTTGGTTAGTCTTAAATTGTGCTTAAGCTATGGGATTGAGGCTTGTGCTTAAATGGCTTTAACCCTTTTTTTAGGATTCCTCCTAGTCAAAGGCATGGTCTCTCCCATGTCTTAAGTCATCTTTTGATTGACCTTCCTCTCATTAGAGAACTTTCACAATTGGACAAATTGGTTAATGAATGGCTTGGTAACTTAAAATGTTTAAACAAGAATTGAATCAAGTAAAACATGCCAAGATAAACATGTTATGTGTGCATTGCATTGTGTTCAATCAGACATTATATTGAACACAAGGTGGATTGGCCCATTTCATACTCAAAGTGATGAAAATGAGCCAACTCCCTCTGTCTCCATTGCCTTTGATCATCCATGATAAGGTAGTGGTCTTAGAGTCTTGTTTGTTTTGCATTTATTGAAGATGTACAAGTTGGATCTTTGGCCATCATGCATTCAAAATGCTTGATTGGTGGTCTTGGATTCAATGGTGCCTTTCCTTTGATGTTTTGAGATGATAAGGAGTGGCATAGTACAAACATGTCTTTGGAAAATCTCCATTTTTCCTCTGTTTGTGCTCTATTGCAAAATGGTGGTCCAACACACCAGTGGCCAACAGTGCCACACTGATGGCCGGCAGAACACATCCTTGGCCAGCGGGTGGTTGGCAGCCACCATTCATGGCCGGCAAGCCATTGGTGAATTCCCCAACATTGGTTTGGTAAGGTTCAGCAGAGATTTCTTGAAGACACCCTGCAAACAGAGTCTCTAAAGAGCAAACCGGAAGGCTTTTCGGGGCGAGAAATCGAATACATGCATATTCAACTTTCTAGAGCAGAGCTGAGGCAGTGGAGTTAGCATTTTACATGTTTAGTTAGTATACATTGGTTTTATAATTAATTAGCTAGTTTGTTAATTAGTTAAGTGTTGTAATAATTAGTAAGTAGTTTACTAGTTATTCAATTTGGTTGTGTAATAATTAGTCTAATTAGTTTAATTAGATTATTTAGCTTAACATAGCTTAGATTAGCTTAGCTCATTTATTCGGACCCCCCTTCGAGAGGGCATAATGTTGTAATAAGGGTGCGTGTGTGTGTGAATGTCTTCCAACCCCACATCTTTCTCCCTTTTGTTTAACCGCTTTCGATGGTTAGTTTTAGGGTCATTTTTGATTAGCATACCTTATGCTTGCATGTTTGCATCATTCATTTGTCTTGCATGCACCGAGCTCGGCGCATCATTCAAACTGCATTGTATTTCAATACCTACTTGAATACGTGTTTCAAAGCATGTTATCAAGTTGTTGCATTCATATGCCATCTTAGATACCCGAGCCTATTTAATTGCATATTGCATGTGTTGCATTAGGCATCTAGCATAGTTAGGATCATGCATTGTCTTCTAACTAGTTTTTATTTTGGCTCGGAGTATACTGTAAGTGTTTACGCTTTAGCATACTTGCATGAGTGTGAGTGTTACCATGACAGCATGCTTGCCATGAGGCTATTTTCTTAAGTGCTAAACTGCATAAATGCCTGTGGGTGAAGGCTTGATTGCCTGAATTGGAACAAATCGATGAATGTGAGTTTTAAGCCCGCTTTGCAAAGTAACAAAATCATGTTTCAAGCCCACTTGAGGGCGGCAAATCTGCGCTTTAGCCTACTTGCAAGTAGCACTTTCAAACCATTTTTGAAAACAAACATGAGTTATTTTGTTCCAATTCTCGTGATCGAGTCTGTACTTGTATGCTGTGTGCCACATAGTAAAGTTAGCTAATAATCAGAATAAGAACACATGCGTTTATAAAACAACATATTGTAGACTGCCCGGAACTCTGCTCCGCGTGCGAGGGCGCGAATTGTAGTTCTAGCTACTACAGTTCAGACTCCTGTCACGGTTCTGAATCTAATCTCACAAAGTGCAATGTAAGACTAATAAATCACGAAAGAGTCCAAATCCGGAAAATCGTTTTGGAAAATCGATTTTATTCAAAAAGCGCCAAACATGGACTGCTTTACCAGATTTCAGAGTCGCCACCTAAATATTTTGTTTTTTGAGAAAATTTAGGAAACCCTGACTTGTGCCTAAGGCCACGTGTTCGTCATCACCAAAATTGCCTTGGCTCGGGAACTTGGGTACGAGAGGGGAAGGTCCTGAAATGAGCACCCTCGCTCGCCCGATCAAAGGATCGGCCTCTACTAAACATGATATGTTGTTTTTGAAAATACATGTGTTCTTATTCTAATTTATTAGCTAGCTTACTTTGTGATGCGCACAGCATACAAGTATAGACTCAATCGCTCAAGTTGGAACAAAACATCTCATGTTTGTTTTTCGAAAATGGTTTGAAGTTGCTACCCTCAAGTAGGCTAAGACGCAGATTTGCCACCCTCAAGTAGGCTTAGAAAACAACATGATTTTGCCACTCTCAAGTGAGCTTAAAATGCACATTTTGATGAATTATTCCAATTCAAGCAATGAAGCCTTTAACCACAGGTATTCAGACAGTTATAGCAGTTAAGCACATAGCCTCATGGCAAGCATACTAAACATGGCAACACTTACATGCATGCAAGGATGCTAAAGTATAAACACTTACAGTGTACTCCGAGCCAAAAAAAGAGCTAGTTAGTAATCAATGCATGATCCTAGCTATGTCAACAATGCCTAATGCAACACAGGAAAAAATGCAACTAAGATAGGCTCGGCTTTTCTAGAATGGCATATGAAATGCAACAATTTTGGTACATGTATTCAAATAGGAATTGAAATACAATGTAGTTTGAATGATGCGCCGAGCCCAGTGCATCCAATACGAATGAATGATGCAAACATGCTAGCATAAGGATGCTAATCGAAACATGTCCTAAAACTAACTATCGAAAGCTGATAAGTAAAAGGGAGAAATAAACGGGGTTGGAAGACATGCATCACCTACACGCACGCTTATTACAACAGTTGTGCCCTCTTGATGGAGGGTTCGAATAAATAAGCTAAGCTACATTTAAGCTAAGCTACTTATTTACAAACCAACTAATTAACTAACTTAGCTAATTAATTATTACAAAACAAATTGAAACAAATAACTATTCTAAGTTAACAAAAGCACTGAAATGGCCTCGTGACGAGGGATGCATGCATGCTCGGTCGGCTTTGCTCGAAAATCCACTGTCGTGCCTCATGATGCCTCTATTTGCACTATTTTGGACTTCTGAAAATTGTGCCAACTTCCAAGATGCTTCTGATCCATCTTATGGACATGCTGAGAAGTGGTCGGCCAAGAGGAGTGGCCATCGGCCAAAGTTTATGGCTATCAACCGATTTTGATAGCCGATCGGCATACTAAGTGATCGATCGGCCACTGCTTCCTGCAAATTCTCCCTTTGCTGCAACAGAGCACTAACAGAGGCATGGCAGTGTATTTTCAAGAAAATGTGTGTGCAACCACACTCTTTATCATGTCTAGAGCTCAAAGAAGTGTGGTGCTCGGCTCTCGAGCCACCAATCATGCATCTCAATGCATGATGGCCAAAGAGGCTAAGTTGCACAAATCAATGTTAATGAATGCATGCAAATACCACATAAGACTCGACGAACCTCCACCTTATCATACATGATCAAAGGTGTCGGTGACCTAAGAAATGAGGCGTGTTTCATCACTTCAAGTATGAAACGCCCCTCATTCCTCGTGTTTGGATTGACGTCCAACCCAAACATAATGCAATGCAACAAACATGCAAACATGATGCAATCATGCAACATGTAAACAACATGAGCATGCAACAACATGCTAACAACATGCAAACATAATGCAACATGCAAACAATATAAGCATGACAAGGGCTATGTAATGCAAAACTCAATGGACTTAAACCGCACATGGACAGACCTAAGAGGGTCTAAAACAGTGGCCAAAATGCTGAAATGATGGCATGAAAATCAAGAAAAATGCATGCTCATGCATTGGCCCATGAACTAAGCATAATAGCACAACTCTCAAACATGATGAAGAAGTGACAAATGTGAGAGTGTAGCAATGAAGTAAGCTCTGAAATTACATTCCAAAGGATGCTAAATCATGCACATATGACAAATAAAGCATGCTAGTGGGCTCAAAGCCTAAAGCTAGCCAAGTGACTTACACCATGGCCATATCAAGCAAGCCCCAAAGGGCCAAGGTGACTCAAAACAGTCCAAGGCAGGTCAAAATAGTGCCAAAAACATGCTTGAACATAGCCAACACATGCTAGAATTAAAGGCATGAAGCATAGAGCATACTAGGCCAACAAAGATGATTACACTACACCTACCAAAACCAAGCATGAGATGACTTCACCAACTAAAATCAGAGTTATGGCATGTCAAAATAACACCAAAAATACACTGATATGGCAGCCTAAAAGCTTAGGCAAAAAGGCATGCATATGGGCTCATGCTTAAGGCATAGGGCATGACTCACCAAAAGCATTGAAATAGTGAAGCATGAGAGAGTATGGCCACACTACGCATACTAAAATCATGGTAGAAATGAGGCCAAATCATGCAAACAACTCAAGTAAGTCATGCTAGAGACCATGAAACTCAAAGCTAGTGAGCAAGAATGCACTATGGCTATACAAAGCATGGCATGCATGACCAAAACAACATAAAACAGAGCTTGAGCATGCTAAAACATGATTAAAATCTTGTTGGTGTGGAGCCAAAAACATGCTAGAATGATGGTCAAAAGCATAATGCATATTAGGCTAGTGAGAGGATTTGCACTACAAGTGCAAGGAGCATGCATGATGTGATCAAACCAAGCCAAAACAATGTTATATCATGGCAAAATAAGGCCTAAGACATGCTGAAATGGAGCCACAAAGAGGTATAAAAACATGCCAACTTGGTGAGCCATCAACACAAGCATACAAGACAAGAGGAGGGGGGACCACCCCCTCCTATTTTGAGCCTCAAAACAAGTTTTCCACCACTGAAATTCCTCTGGAATTCAGTGGTTTTAAGGCCAAAAAGAAGTTGTTTGAAAAGCTTGAAAGATGGCTCAAAAGGCCTTACAAGCCAAGGAGAAAAAAAGAGGAAACACCCCCCTAGCCAAGCAAGGCACAAACCAACACTTTTAGGACTGAAAAACAGAGGAAAAACAGAGGTTTTTGTAGTTCAACACCACCCCAAAAACAGCCCCAAAACAATGGGAAAAGGGTGGTGAAGCAAGTGTGCAAAACAAATACAAAAGAGGAGAGTTATACCTCTTGATGCACAGCAGCAAAACAGCCTCTTTGTTGGCTCAAATGACCTTCCACCAGCCCAAAAATACGCTCCAAGGGACCTCAGCCCATAGATATGCAACTTTGGCGAAGGATGCCTAGGCAAACTAGAAGTATTTCTCTACTTCTATGCACTTCTATGCACGAAAGAGCAAGAGAGAGAGGCTCTAGAGAGAGAGACAGAGATTGTGCTCTGGAAGTTTTGTAGAGAGAGAGGGAGTTTAGTGAGAGAAGCTCTCAAACTTGTCCAAGAAGTTCTAAGTCCTTGAATATGAGATATAAGGCTCTCATAAATAGCAAAATATTAACTTTAGTCGAAATATCTGAGCTTGGATAGGTGGTAGAACCTGGAAACAGCTGGAGGACAAAATATCTTCAAAAATTCTGAGTTTGGGTCACTCTTGGCCGACCGGCCATATTTGGTGCCGATCTACTACTTGTGATGGTCAATCTGCTACTTTTTTGGCTGACTGCACACATTTATGGCCGATAGCAAATTCTGCTATGCGGGTCCAACTTCAAACGGGTATAACTCCTTCATATGGACTCCTTTTCAGGTCATTCTTGTGTCCAAATTGAAGCCCCGGAAGCAAGCTTTCCAATGGTGGCATCCTTGCATGAAAATTCCAACTTTGAAAAAAGTTATGCTTGTTTTGGTGAAGCCGCTCAGTTTCGATCCTACCTGGATTGATGCCCAACTTCAACCAACCATATCTTCCCCATCTGAACTCGGCTTTAGGATATTCTTGAGTGTAAAATGAAGCCCTAGAAGTCTTCTTTCCAATGGTGGTGACCGCATAGCTTAAATCTAAGTGTATAGACAGATAGGCTTGATTTAGAGAGGACCGCCCGACTCTTTCTTAGCGATTCATACCCACTTTCTTCTTCAATTAGGTTTCTTCTCTCTCCACCAATTTTCTTCAACTTCAAACCCCTAAACAAGGTATTTTGAAATATTTTTCAAAGATTCCATCTCTCTTTCATTCATTTCCACTTTGTCCTCGCTTGGTTTACCGAAAAGCGCAACATTTAACGAAATGCGAGCCTCGGAACATCGTAGGAACTTTATTTCAAAAATATTTTGAAAGAGAGAGTTTTATGGTCTAAAAACTATCCAAAATAGCTTTGGTCCAAAATGGGGTGTGAGGTTTGGATTTGACGCTCTCCTTGCCAAAGAAACCGAACCTTTGCACTACACACCTTTCATTACCAAGCAAACAATTAGTAGCGCCCAAGTCTTAAGGACAGTCAAAAATAGAGTGCCTACACATATCATGTTTAGTAGAAGCCGATCTTTGATCGGGCGAGCGGGGGTGCTCATTTTAGGACCTTTCCCTCTCGTACCCAAGTTCCCGAGCCAAGACAATTTTGGTGATGATGGACACATGGCCTTTGGCACGAGTCAGGGTTTTCTAAATTTTCCCAAAAAAAATATTTAGTGGCGACTCTGTAATCTGGCAAAGCAGTCCATGTTTGGCGCTTTTTCATTCAAAATTGATTTTCTAAAACCAATTGCCAGATTTGGACTCTTTTGTGTTTATCAGTCTCACATTGCACTTTGTGAGATTAAATTTAGAACCGTGACAGGAGTCCGAACTGTAGTAAGACCAAATTCGAGCCCTCTCCGAAAAGGGGGAGCGCGAAGAAAGTTGGGTCTACAGTGGAGAAATTAATCAACCTAGGGTATACTAGGCCAAAATCTAATGGATTATCTTCATAGTAGAGAGTTGAGGCCAACATACAATACATGAAAGATATAATTATATGGTCGTAGTGATTCTGGTGACAGTGAGATACTAACTGAAGTCCAGGAAACAACATCAGTTGGGAATCCTAACATCAGTCATGGGATTGTGTGATAGCTTTTTTTTTGTTTGTTTTTTCCCTTCCTCTTAAATAATCCTTTTGCTTGAAAGCCTTGCTGCTGATTAGAAGGTTGAGATGATCGTACAATGGACCTGCTATAATCAATTGTGAATAGTGGGGGCTCACTATTTCTTGTGATGGATTATTGAATTCTAATACGGTGTATTAGTGATTGGCGTGGTATCACTCTTATACTGAACCTTTTCTCATTGTGAAAATTTTTTGTAAGTTGTGGGTAGTTGTTTTGGTAAATTTTTATGGCAAGAGCAAGTCATTGCTCTAAACTTGCAAAGGATAAGAAGCCAAGTGAAATACGCTACTATTTCATTATTCACGATCTTTCATCCACAACCATTTTGGGAGAAGTTTTATCTGAATAAAACATCTATTCATGTTTTAACCATTTCAGGTATCCAGGATGAATAGTATTTTTATTTCAATGCCTTCAATTTACTTTTTTGCTGGAATATAGAAAATTAAATAAAGTGTCTACTCATTTATAATTCTTCCTTAGATATCAATATTTTCATATAGAAATATCTTTAAAATTCAATTAAAATCGTCAATATATATGTTGCTAGAAGAGCAATAGCTTTGCTTCAACGACATTGGATCGGCAAATATTCAAGTACTTCAATGTCTTGGGTAAAATTCAACCATGTAACGCACAAGGTTCAAATTGAGAGACTATCAGATTCAGTCCTCATTAGATATACTAACTGACAAAACAAAATTAGCTTTAAAACCTATCTCCAAAATGACAAAAGAAAACTACATATAGACATCAAAGGTAATCTAACAACATATTTTCAAATGACCATCTTTCGTTCCAACAAGGAACAATCGTGAGAACGGCAGAATACTTAAACGTGACAACACTGACATGTTCCTTACTCTACAACATGCCAAATAGAGATATTGAGGTGTAATACGATGTTCCCTATCTTGCCACATGCCATTTTCAGAGGTAAAAATACAAGTTACAATAACAAATGGATTGAAACAATGACACACAAATTTGACTCAGCTTTTCTTTTTCTTTTTTCAATCAAAAGGAAGCAAGGAAGAAGGAATGATGAACAACTGATTTTTTTTTTTTTTTTGGGGGGCTATGCAAGATGAACAAACAAATGATATGAAAAAATAATGACAACTCCTTAAATGGATACATGAGAAGACTATTTTGTAAAAAATATTAAACTAGACCAAGAGAGGGGAAACATACATGAGGTCAACCAACTCTTAGCCATCCAATTGACTATGATTACTTGAGAACAAAATTGAACTAGAAGATCCATTTCCCACAAATAATGTTCTTTTGTGGGGGATGAATGGGTGAAATGTAGTTAACAGATGATAAAATACTAAGATTCATAAACCCAACATCTTATAATCATAACAATCATGGTTCAATTAACTGTCAAGGTTAATTTTGTATCTGTCATGCAAGTAATTGTGGGTTGTAGAATCTTTTTTCATTTTTAGTTACGAATGCCACTATCTTTGATTTTGGATCTTCCAAATCAAGGGGATGTAAAACTCTATAAAGGGCATATATCTCCCTTAAAAAAGAACTGGAGAGGCGATAATGACTTGTTGAGTCATATTTAGAGATCTATATCATAACATGACTTGGAAGGCTCTTCTAATGTATTGAGCAAACATGGTGGTAGACGTGGAAAAAGAAAGAAAAAAAAATTATAATTGTCATGCAAGTAGAATATACTAAGCAAACATGGTGGTGGTGTGGGGTAGAGGTGAAAAAAAAAAAAAAAAAAAAAGAAGAAGAAGAAGAAGAAGAAGAAGAAAAACATTTTGGTATATGTACATCATCTGTAGATCGAGTGGCCATTTGTGCGCTCGAGCGGAGAATCTTTGGTTCCAGAAGTTTAATCGCCTACAAAAGTACTGGGAGTTGTATTTTTCTGCTCGAGCGACCTTTCCTACGCTCGAGCATCAGTCCGCTCGAGCGGCCATTCTTGCGTTCGAGCGGAGATCGCGAATCAGTTTTCTATAAATATGTGGTTTTATCTATTTTTAGGGTTACGGCTTCCAGATCTTCTTCTTGGATATTAGGGTTTATATCTGGAGCTTCTTTGCTAATTTCTTTGATGTTTGTTTGAGTTTAAATCTGGTTTGAAAAGTATACATCAAAGGATTGTTTGTTTCGTTCAATACAAAAGAAAGTATTGTTCTTCGATAGATTCCATGGAATTCAGGCCTGAAGCTTTAGTGGATTCCGGAGTGGCTCGTCATCGTGGTTCGGCATCGGCGTTGTGGATTCAACGTTGGGCAAGACAATTCCGAGGTTAAGACGAGCCTAGAAGAGGCATATAGGGGTCGGTTCGATTCGGGCATGGATTCGCTAGGTAATTGAGAGTACACTTGTGTAATTCCTTTATGTCTTCTTAGTGGATTGTTTTGTGGCTTTTGCCCATGATTTTTTATCACAATTGGAGGCGCGCCAATTGTGGTTTTTTCACGTTAAATCGTTGTGTTGATTTGTCTTTAATTGTTTGATTGGGATTGCTATTTACTCGTTAAAATTGATACATAATCACAAATCAATATCCAGGGAATTTCTAGATTTTTCAAATGGTATCAGAGCAAGTCGCTCTATTTTTTAAAAAATTTTGGAACGAGATCTTGTTTGATTTGTGATAATGGATTCAATTCGTGAGGGAAATTCTATGGTTCGACCACCCTACTTGACGGATCTAATTATTCTTTTTGGAAAGTTCAGATGAAATCATTTTTAAAATCTATTCATGAAAAATTTTGGCAATCTGTCATGTATGGGTGGACTGAACCAACGATTACCGTTAATGGAGTAACTTTCCCCAAACCAATTGATAAGTGGGACCCAACTAATTATCAAAATAGTAGCTGGAATAGTAAAACTATCAATTCTCTCTTTTGTGTCGTCACACCTGAAGAGTTTAGTCGAATTTGCAATTGTGAAGTCACAAAAGAGGCTTGGGATATCTTACAAACCATTCATGAGGGCACTCATTCTGTTAAATACTCAAAACTTCAAAGACTCACATCTAGTTTCGAAAAGCTTTCTATGAAAAATAGTGAGACCTTTGATGAATTTTATGCGAAGTTGAGTGACATTGTAAATTCCAGTTTCAATTTAGGTGAAAAAATACCTGAATCCAAGGTTGTGGGAAAAATTTTGAGATCCTTGCCTGATCGGTTCCAACCAAAAGTTACGGCTATTGAGGAGGCTCAAGATTTTGACAACCTCAAGCTGGATCATTTGGTTGGAAATCTCCAAACTTAGTAGGCACATAGAAATTTCAAAAAGAAACAAAAAGATGATATTACTTTTAGTAGTGCTCATACAATTGGAAAGGATTTTGATGAGGATTGTAAGATTGATTCCAAGATTACGAATGCTTTTGTAAAACAATTTAAAAAGTCTTTTCTGGAAAAAAATCATAATCTTTTGGAATCAACTCATTAATCCAAAGGCAAAGATAAATTCAAAATTAATTTTATAACCCAGAAGAAGAAAGGAAAAATACAAGGAAACTCTGAAAGAGTCCAATACTATGAATGCCAAGGATTTAGCCACTTTGCTCAAGAATGCCCTACTCGTTTGAGGAAGAAGAAAGCCTTCGCTATCACTTGGGATGATGAATCAGAGTCTAATAAAGATGAACGTGACAACAAAGCACAAGGCGAAGAGGGGCATGAACAATTCATTGCTTTCATGGTGGCTTCCGAAATTGAAAGACGAACATAGTATCTGAAGAGGTCGGTTGAAAATGACATTGATGATGAATCCTCAAGGAGTGATGATGAAGAGCTTCAGCAATCTTATGAAACGTTGTATAAGGAATCTCTTAACTTATCCAAATTGAATGAGAAACTCACTATGAAACTCAAAGCATGTGAAAGTGAGAATGTCAAACTAAATAAGGATATTTCTGAGGCTAGGAATGATGCCGTCAAGATATCTAATGATCGACAAGCTCTTTGTGCAAAACTCTTGACTTGTGAGACAGAGAGGAATGAGCTACAACAAATCTATGCAACGTATGAAGAAAAAAATGAATCTCTCAAGATGTCTCAAGTTGCTTTGGAAGAACTAATGATCAAGAAAGAGGAAGAGCTCAAGTGTGTTATGGCTACCATTGGTCTTTGGACCAAAGGATCAAAGACTTAGGACAATATCATTGGGTCTCAACAAATGTTTTATGGCAAGAGTGGCATTAGCTTTGGTGATAATAAAGAGCAAAAACGGAGTGCATCCACATCTCATGATACAAGAACTCAAGGACAGGGGGAGCAAAAGATTCACCTTGAGGAAAGACTTCTCAATCTTCCTAGAGTTGGTTAGGTCAAAGAAAAGATGGTATACATTGTTTTTATTTGTCCTTATTGTGGTATGTATGGTCATATTCGCCCTTATTGTTATGAGTTGCATGGGAGAATGTCTCATAGAGATGAAAGAAATTCCAACATCTCGTGGGGTAAGAGCCACTTCATTGGTGATAATGAGGTTAAGGGTCATATTAAACCTCGTTATTTTGATTTGCTTGAGACCAAACATGAACAGAGGTTTTGTTTATCTAGACTTAGGAATAGGAAGTTGGACACCAAGTTGAGACGGGTTCCCAATGAATTTGAAGGGAACCACAACGTCAAGACACCACCCAAGAACTGTAATTCTCACAACTTTGTTCATACTAAAGTGGTTTGGGTGAGAAAACTTAACTTGTGTTAATTTATTTATTCGTTTTAGTTTTTGGGTTTCTATGTGTTTTTTCTTTTTGAGTCATTTAATGAGTGTCTGTTCGTTTTCTGTCTTGCTTTGTTTTTTTTTTATAAAAAAAATCCAAAATGATTTTCTTAGTATGGTTTTGCAAGCTTGAAATTCTTGAGAAGTCCTTGGTACATATTAGAATTGATGAGAATATCTATTTGAATTTCTTTTGATTTGTTGTCTAACTTTCTCTTCTAGTTCTCAAGAAGAAAGTTTATGTCTTAGTCTTTCTCCATAATTCTCTCTTTCGTTGTAGGAACTAATTAGCTTAGGCCACTAATTGTTTCATTGGCTTAAATGGCGTGGCTTTACTCAAACTAATTTTGCTTAGTCACTAAAAAAAGAATTTACTGAGTAATTATAACTCAATGATCTTAGTTTAACTTAAGCACCTTACTTAAGGTTTACTAAATCATCCAAGTCTTCAATTCTCAAGTCCAAATGAATTTGAAATCCCTTTGATTTTCTTCCTATTTCTCTTTCTTTTATCTAACTTTCTCTTCCAGCTCTCAAGAAGAAAATTTCTCTCTAAGTCTTTCGCCATCCTTCTCTTTTTTGTTGTAGGAACTAATTAGCTTGGGCCATTATTTGTTTCATTAGCTTAAGTGACCAAGTTTAACCCAAACCAATCTTGCTTACCCTCTAAGAAAGAAAATTTACAAAGTGATTATAGCTCAACGATCTTAGTTCAATTTTAGCACCTCAGTTCAGGTTTTCTAAATCACCTAAGTGTTCAATTTTCAAGTCCAAAAGGATGAATTTGAATTCCCTTTGATTTTCTTCCTATTTCTCTTTTTTTTTTTCTCTCTAACTTTCTCCTCTTGCTGTCAAGAAGAAAGTTTCTCTCCTAGTCTTTTTCCATCAGTCTCTCTTTCGTTGTAGGAACTAATTAGCTTAGGCCACCAATTGTTTCAATTGCTTAAGTGACCAAGTTTAACTTAAACTAATTTTGCTTAGTCTCTAAGAAATAGAATTTACTGAGTAATTGTAGCTTAACGATCTTAGTTTAACTTAAGCACCTCACTTACGGTTTTTTAAATCACCTAAGTATTCAATTCTCAAGTCCAAAAGGATGAATTTGAATCCTCTTTCATTTTCTTCCCATTTCTCTTTATTTTGGCTAACTTTCTCTTCAAACTCTGAAGAAAAAAGTTTATGTCTAAGTCTTTCTCTATCCTTCTCCTTTTTGTTGTAGGAACTCATTTAGGCCACTAATTGTTTCATTAGGTTAAGTGATCAAGTTTAACTCAAACTAATCTTGCTTAGTCTGTAAGAAAGAGAATTTACTGAGTAATTATAGCTCAACGATCTTAGTGTAACTTAAGCGCCTCACTTAAGGTTTTTCTAAATCACCAAAGTGTTCAATTCTCAAGTCCAAAAAGATGAATTTGAATTCCCTTTGATTTTCTTCCTATTTCTCTTTATTTTCTCTAACTTTCTCTTCTTGCTCTCAAGAAGAAAGTTTGTTTTTTTGTCTTTATCCATCATTCTCTCTTTTGTTGTAGGAACTAATTTGCTTAGGTCACTAATTCTTTACGGTTTCATTGAAAGACTCGTTTAGGATTATTGTGGCACTTGTGGCTTATTATAATCTGGAGCTTAACCAAATGGATGTAAAGATTGTGTTTCTTAACGGCAACGTTGAAGAAACTATAATGGTGCAACCGTAAGGTTTTGACACTAAGTGATAAGAACATTTGGTTTGCAAACGAAAAAAATTCATTTATGGTTTAAAAGAGGCTCTAGTCAATGGTATCTTAAGTTTCCCAAGTGATTCTGTCATGATCCAAATCCGCCCCTATAGGGTAGGATCATAACTGACCAGTAATCATGAGATTACCTACGACCTCAGACCGAAATCAAATTATAGTTAATAATAGGGGGCCAGAATGTGGAAGCAAAATGTAGAAATTGTCCGATGTGCAGTGTATACATGGCATAATAAAAACTCTTCTCACGTATATAATGACTCACACATTACATACATAAGCATATTATACATGTCCAAGATCATTTAAGTAGTCTAAACAAAACCAAGGTTATGTACAAACTTGGTCAAACATGACCACAAAAGAAACAAAAGAAAAACAAGGCAAAAGTAAAGCGTCTTCCACGAGGCGACCTTGGTTGGCCTCTTAAAACTTGATTTTCTCATAGATCACTGGGGCTGGGGCTGGGGCTGGACATTCCGCTGCTCAAATAAAGAGTGAGCTAATGCCCAGTGAATAATACCAGAGTAAAGGGGGTTAATGAATGAGATTCATTGAATGGATCATACTTGTAATGTAAATATTTGAAATACCCTTCTCATTCATGTCAGATTTATAAATCATAACAAAGCAAAAAGACCTTGGGCCCAGTATATCGCATCCGTATACAAAACGACCTCGGGTCCATCCATTATATGCAAAATGGCCTTAGGTCCATCTATACAAAATGACCTCGGGTCCACTACTTTATGCTCAAGGCATATCAAAGGGGCAAAACGACCTTAGGGGCAAAACGACCTTAGGTCCAACATTCTTATAGTCAATTTATGTGCATGACCGTATTCATGATCATGATCACATTTGTATTCTTAGTCAAAATGACCTTTGGTCCCTTTATCGATCATACAAAACGGCCTTAGGCCCAATCCGTATCCTTGTCAAATTCACCGAACAGCCTTGGGCCCATTTCATGTTCATACATCAATCACTTACAGAGTTACAAATCAAAACAGATAGAATACTCATTCAGAGTACAAATTCATAAGTTCAAAAACTTACCACATAGGTAACATTTAGAAAATAATACATATACAAAATATCTTTACTAAGATATTACTCACAGTGTTCCAATGCTTGATTCGTCTTTGCAATTGACCCTACATAATTTATAACACATTGGGTCATAATACAATTCAATCCGTTCTTCAGCTTGCTAAATTTCTTAGGCTTTTTTCTTGTTCTTTATTCATTTAGGATGCTCAATGTGTGCCTAAGAATGCTTAGAAATGAAAGAGAATGGAAATTGAAGCATGAAACAACTTTTCAAAAGTTCCTGAAATAGGGCACTCCGCTCGAGCTCAACTTTAGTCACTCAAGTGGTCTGCTAAGCTCTACAAAAGTACTGGTTGCTTGAATTTTAAGCTCAAACCAACTTTCTGTCGCTCGAGCCATGAGTAACGAAAAATAGGGTTCGCTCGAGCGCAAGTTTTTCCGCTCGAGCCACCATGCAATTGTCTATAAAACTTCTAGGAGCTTAACTTTTATGCTCGAGTGCTACTTCCTACGCTCGAGTGAACTGGTCGATTTCTTAAATTTCTAGAAATGTTTGAAGCTCAAACTTGTAATTCAATGGTTCCAACTTTGCATGGTTGGTACAAAAACATGGAAAAACATTATAGAACATGAAAACATAGTTAATTTGAAACCAATTGTCCAAAATCATTGTCCATTTCTCAAATTTGAACTCAAACTTACAATTATAGACCATGCATGTCTTAACTTAAATGCTCTTCTTTTTAAAATACAACAAGATGGCATGAAATGCATAAAACCATGGCAAACCTTCAAGGTATTGTCTTCTAGACCTTGTGCATGTATGAAATTCAAGTAATCTTAGCTAAAAAATGAAGGATCATGCATGCATATACATATTTCAACTCAATTCCACCAATTCAAGGTGATTCATGCCTCTATTGTATAATTTCATGTAATTAAACTCAAAACTAGATGAATTCAACTTCCACATGTTTTATCCACAAGGATTAAGGGAGATTTCATACCTAGTGTGAGAATTCAAGTGTATCTTTGCTTAATCCTCCAAGTCTCCTTCCAATCTCCTACAATTTTCCTTGTTCTCTCTCTAAGTCAAGTGTTCTCTTTCTCTAAAGCTCTCTTGGCAGACTTTTAAACTCAAAAATATGAGTTAAGCCCCTTAATTAGCATATATATAGGCTTCATTAACTTAATTCACCAATCCAAACCTAAGCTAATTAATCAAGGCTTAGTTTAATTAATTGAAGGCTTAATTAATTTGAATTAATCTAATTAATTCAGTTTGAATCAAATTTTAATTAAATTTCACCATAGACTCTAAAAATTATGCTAATCACAATGGTATAATCAATTTCGGTTTCTGTTGTCTCTGTGGCCTTCAATTTCAATTTATTACAGCATACATAACATATTTTCCTATGGCGGATATATATGATTTCAAAACTACACATAATCATATAATTAGCATCCAAATTCACACCAAGCACATATTCACAAGTATAATTAAGGATTAACATTATAATACAGAACGCGGTTGCCATAGAATCCTCTTTGGAATTCAAGGAAAACATTGTGGATCAATGTGTCTATCATAAGATCTCTGAGAGTATATTTATTTTTTTAGTGCTATATGTTGATTACATCTTACTAGCTGGCAGTGACATAAGTCTATTGCATGAAACTAAAAGATTTCTTTTAAAGAATTTTGAGATTAAAGATCTTGGTGATACATCTTTTGTGATAGGCATTCAAATTGTAGATCACATGGTATAGTTGGCTTATCATAGAATGCATATGTCAAAAGGATACACAGTACATTTGGTAAGTAAACTTTTGTGCACTAGATGATGCACCCATTGATAAGGGTGATAAATTAACACTACAACAAAAAAAGATTTTTACGACACCAAATGCACTTTGTGGATACTATTCTACGACGTGCAGCGTCACGTCATATTATGACCAATCATAAAAATTCATTTACTTTCAATGACATGCCATAGTATGCCGTTAAAAACTAATTAACAGCAGATCTTGTGCGTCGTTTTTACTTTTTCTACGACTACTTTTGCATGCCGTTATTTGGTGGGATAAATAACAACGCCGATTGTACGCCTATGTAATACAATAACTTGCTCAGCCTGCCATATATAAGTAGAACATACCACGACATTTGTGGAATGCTGTGAAATATTTCATATAATGGCCTAATTTGCTTGTTGTAGAATGTGCATTATATATTTATTTATATTTTTAATTCAGCAAGTTCTATTTTGACATGTTTTGTGCAATCTAACATTACAAACAAGCTTCACAAAATATCAATCAACCACCAAAATATTGTTTCAAATATAAAAAATGAACTATATCCATAAATTATGAACATTCAAAAATTGTCAATATATACATTCCAAACATCCAAAAACTAACCGAAAGTTCAAAACCATCCAAAAGGACTATCTTTAAGTTATAAATTATCCAAAAGGTTATAAACCATCCAAAATTGTACATATATAAGTTTGTAAACATTATCCAAAATTATTAAAAGATTATAGAAATCTATTCATCAAAGTCCTCAAAAACTATCTATAGATGTTAGGATTTCTACTAAAAGTCAAAGCTAATGAAATGTGTTGGCCAAGAAACAGTACTTCCAATAGCATCCTCAAGCACACACATCCCAAGATAAGGCGAAACAATGGCGCATTGAGTATGACTTGGTTAACCCATACTTTCCAACACCCAGGGCCAAGAGGCACGTGATGTATTAATGCTTTAGAATCTATTGATGCAATTGTGCCTTCTGCAACCACCACCTTTGTTCCATCCCAATTCAACAATTTGCATTTGGCATTGTCCAAGGATCCCTCATTTCCGGTTTCATTTGTATCATGCAACTATCATGAAAGCAATATTAAGGTTATTATTAATGCCATATAAAATTTACCCAAATATCTTCATCGCTTTCACTGTTTTCGTCACCCTAAAAAAATTGTAATACAATATCAAGTTATATTTGTTTACTCAAATTCAGTAGACGATGTAGGATGTATATGAAAATATGACAAAAGCTCTTGAGTAGAAAAGCAAGTAAGCAAACAAAAGCACAAGCATGAGAAAAATGCAAATGAGTAAATTAATACAAAATTTATCCAAATATTTTGTTGTGAGTGCATCCTACGTTCATCACCTCTGTGCAGCCTATGTTCACCTCTACTGTTTTCCTCACCCTAAAAAAATTATAATACAATGGCAAGAAGCATTTGTTTACTCAAATTTAGAATCTTAATGTAATCCATATGCAAAATAACAAGCTTAAGTAGAAAAGCAAGCAAGCAAAAGCATAAGCATGAGAAATGTGCAAGTTTACCTAAGTTTCTCCATGTAAATGTCCATTTACCCCTTTACTTGGCTTCTACAAGTATTAATCAATTTTTTATTTTTTACAAACTTTGTGAAATATCCTTCTATCTACGATAGAAAGTGCATGTGACGAGCAATTATGATTTTAATAAATGTACACAAGACCCATTATGATAATAAATTTAAGTAAGAAATCTATGGACTGTGTAGTTTTTTTTCATAAAATTAGAAAAACAACAGAGAGCTAGAAAAAGCTACTTGGGTTTCTCCATGAGAATTTTTCTTGCCCATTGCATCTTCGCTTGGTTCCTACAAGTTTTAATTGAAATTTTTTTAAAAACTTTTATGAAACATCAATATATATAACATATATTGTCACATTATTAATTTATTTATTTTTACATCGTTTTGCGTTTTTCCTTTTAACATTTTAGCTTCCATCTCCCGGAGTTCTTGTTCTAAGAGTAGCAATTTTTGATTTCGTTTTATCATGTTTTGATTTTGGTATGCTTGTGCATCAACTTTCAATGACAATGCTCCAAATCCAAGCCCTCTTACACTACCACGCCGTTCTGAACCAAACGCTTGAACAATTGCATCATCTTTGATAGACGTTGGCCCTTCTTCGATAAAAGGCTTGTGAATCTCTTGAAAATTATTCTGCAATATATAACATTTATGATAAGGAACCCAAGTCAGACAATATAATATGTATACATTTTAATGATATTGCTTCTCCAAATGGTTTGTAGAAAGTTTTAAATAGGTTTTACAAAAAGTCTTTAGTTTCCAAATTGTGGAGACATAATTCTTTTGGGATTTTGAGTTGTTCTAATGTATATAAAACTAAGAACTTTTCTTATTCAAATGGAGAACATGCTTTAGATATATATTTATATATATTTGAATTTATTGAAGCTCTCTTTCCTAACCCTAGGTATGTTGCCTAGAATTTCTTAATCTTTTTAATCCCCCCACCCCCACCCACCCACCCACCCACTCACTCACTTTAAAGCCCTTCAAAGTATTGTATCGTATCTGTTTCAACACAATCTTCCTACTAAAAACCTTAATCTACATGCCTATTCCTATTTTCCTTGTAATGTAGCACAGTAAAACAAACTAAGCAACAAAGTCACTGTTTAGAGCTTAGGAACAGCTCTTTAACAGCCCCCGGAGCCCATATTTCCTTAGTGAAATGAGCAATTCAATATTACAAAATGGTAAAAACACTGAAGTGAGTAATTTAGTATGAACTACTCTAAACAGTAAGCAAACACAATCTTTCAAGTTGCAACAGAACAACTGTAACAGAACAGCTGCAGCAGTTGCAACCACAGCTCAGTCCAACAGAGCAATTGCATCAGATTGCAAATATATTCAAGTTCTTTGATTTTCTTTAATTTTAACATGAGGGGCAAGTGTAAAGCAACAACCAGTAATCTTTCAATTGAATTGAATGAAATCATAAGCTTTAATAACATATTAAGCTTTAGAAGGTTCAGTATAATTTAATACATAGTTATAATGTAATATATACATTAAGCTAATTCATACCATTGCGTCCTGAAGCACTGCATTGACAGGTTTCTCCTTCTGTCTTGTATGCCATTTGATCCAAACATCCACTCTAGATATGGAATTTGGGTCTTGGTTTTGATTTTTCTGAAATAAATAAATAAATAAAACATAGTACAAAATGGTTTAGCAACAAAATTAAAATGCTTTCGAAATAAATGTCGTCTACATTGCCAAGCTCACCATGTCTTCCTCTAGTCGTGCATAGCCTTTTCTACTCATCATGTGTAACACCTTCTGCTTTTCTCTCATCTTTTTGAATTTTTCACTCTTTTGCTGAGTATAAACATTTGAAATGTCCACATTTTTTAAGGATTTCTAATCTTTATCTTAATTGTTATGAAAATAAATGAGCTTCTACATAAAATTGTTATGAAAAAAAACTTACAATGTAGCTTTTTGAAAGTCGATTTTTCACAAATGCCTTCCACCCAGCCAATCCAATCTTTTCAGGTTGGGTGAAGGCAATATTGCGTGCTAAATGACCTTTACCTACTACAATGAGAGTTCTTATTTTCATGATAGTTCGGACTTGTAATTGTGCCATAATTTTGTGAACTTTTGCATCACATGAGTCTTGTATCATGTATTTTATATCTAAACTGCATTTTTATATAAACAAACATTTAGTATTAGAAGAGGGGGGGAAATAATGAATTGTTGTATAAAAATTAACTAGATAAGCATACTACCTTCACACAAGCCCATACCTTATCCTTAATCTCATTTGGAACTTTCGACCAATAATTGATATTAATTGGCACCATCTCCCAAGCTAAGATCCCTTCCAAGGTTGATACGTGCACTGATTCTTGTTCTATCGGTTGGTTTTTTTCATTGATGTCGATCTCATCACACTTTTGTTTGCCTTTGTCATGCATCTTTAACTTTGACGGCCCCCTAGTTTTCTTCTTTGGTTCTTGACCAAAGTCAGCTACTTCAGCTGCATTTGGTGATTCAATTTGTCGAGTATTGGAACCTATATCTGAAATTCTAATGGGTCCATCATTTCTATTATCCATTGTGGCAGCAGCTATAGCTTCTTGCTCTTTCCTATGTCTTTTTGCTGCCTTTTTAGAACTCTTTTATGACATATGAAAAAATAAAGACAAGGCAGCCAATAATTGGTCCAAAATGTGTACCTAAAATAAATAAATTAGAAAAAAAAAAAAAAAAACACTTGTTTGAAAGTTATCTCTACACACATTGTTGGTTGGCAACTTCAAGGGGGCATAGTTTTATGTTTTTATACAAATTATGCATACGTTTCCTTTCTTTAATAATATGCCAATGAATTCAAATGCACTTGGGACATGACCCTCCCAATTAAAGAGAACAAATCACATATCATCCAATGAACAACTCAAACATAGGATGTATAAACGTTTGAATCATAAGATTCATATTATTGATGGCTGAGAAAACAACTTCCAGTCAATAGTGCTTATATGACCCATTACATCATTGTTGAAACAACTCTTCATTTTTTAGAACATAAATATATATATATATATATATATTAAATAAAAGTCAATATTTTATCTCCTTTTCTTCCCTTAGTGCCTTTGGGAGAAAAAAATATAGATTATAGACTCAAAAAAAAAAAAAAAAAGTTCTAAAAAAATTAACACAATAACGAATAATACATGAAAAGGAGTAGTTCAACACTAACCTTTGAATCAGTAGGATCCTTGCAGATTGCTTTATGCAAATAAATAATTAGGTACCAGATTAATAAGGAACATTTGAATCCAGCTTGCAACTCTAACATAAAATGAAAAAATAAGTAGATAAGCATCAATTACTAACAAAGATAATGATCTGGAAATTGTATCATCTAGAAACAAGTTTATACATTATTACCGAGCATTCACTTCTATATTGGAATGAATCAAAATGCATGTTACAGTTAGCAGCAACATTCGCACTAATCTTATGATTATGGCCTTCCTTTTAATGAAAAAATGTTATGATGGAAAAAGACAGATTTTTTTTTTGAGAGGGGTAATTAAGTCATAAAAAAAGACAAAGAGATACAGGAATACAAGGGGCATTCCCCAGGCTACTATACAAAAAATATAACCAACAGCCAAAAGAAAAAAGCCTAAGAAACTACAATAGAAATATGCCCAACAGCCTAAGCAACTACACTAGAAATAAAGTCTAAAAAAGTCTAAACAAACAACAGCAAAAAAGAAACCCAGAAGACAATGACAGCAGGCTATTAAAAAAGCCCAATCTGTTCAATTACCGCATATGAAAAATGGGGGAATTGAACAAAAACAAAATCGAGCTAATATAACCACACAAATGACAACAACCAAATAAAGTACACAATACCACACAAGACCTATACAAAACCAACAATCTATATAGATAACAGGCAGTAAGAACAGATCAGCCCATGCATGTAGACAACAAGCAGACAGCAATCAACAGAAACAACTCCAGCCTGTAGCACTAGCAGGCAGCAAATAGACAGCCAGCACAAGCAACAAGAAGCAGACAGCTAGCACCAACAATCTCACAAACAGAAAAGAATCACAAGAATGCAGATAGAAAAGAATATAAAAAACCAGCAACCATTCAACTTAATCAAGCTAGGAATCCATTAAACCGAGGTGGACACCAAGCTCCAAGACACAAGAGCCTGAGCAACAAGGATCAAAACCAACTAATGAATATACTGGACAACTCATAGAAGTCAAGCAGTAAACCAATTCTCATAAAGACCTCCCATTCAACTCACACAGATACTCAACAGATAAGAGAAAATTTTAGAGATACTAGTTCAAAGACAATATAGGAATCTCACCACCACTCAACCCTCATCAAAAAACCCATATCCTATTATGAAAAACTCACTTACTTAACCCTCCTCCCTAACCTCTGTACTAGCTAGAACTTGCAGTAGGCAAACAATTAGAAACATATAGTAACAACTCAAGACAATATAGGATTCTCACCACCATTCAACCCTCATCAGAAACTCATATCTTATTTTGAGAACTCATTCATCATTGACTCAACCCTCTTCCCTAACTCATTGTGCCAGCTAGAACTTGCAATGAGCAAACTGTTAGAGATTTATATCTAGTTCACTCAACCTTCAGCAGCTTACATCACTCACACAAACCTACTTTAAGAGCTCACATTACTCAACTCTCCTCCCTACACACAGGCCAGCTGAGTTGAAGCACAACTTGCATTAAAAGTGAGTTAAAAAGAAGTTCAATATGTGACTCACATCACTCAACCCTCATCAAATATACAAGCCATACAGAAACCTGCTCTACACACAGTTAGTAATAGCTTTGATTACAGAAACAGGCAAAGACCATTCTTTCAGGAACCAGTCATTAGATAAGTTAGATTTGAAACTCTTGATAGATAGCACCCTGTATCTGACCATGTCCCTGATCCTACTAACAATGGCCACCTCCTTAAAATTTGTAAACTTTACTACTTATTTGAATTTTTTTTTCTTTCAAACTTCCCCTGAAGCGTAATTTCCCTAATAATTTACTCATGAAACATGAGAAATATCAAAACTTTTCAACAACAAATTTCAAACAAATAATAAACAAGGCAGTGATTCAAAGTCAAAAACTAACATTTAGTAAACAAACATGTGCAATATAAGAGCCAAACCAACAAGATAAACCCACAAAACAATAAAAATAAATAAATAAACTTACCAAGCTTGACTTCACTTTCTCCATAAACTCAATGTTCTTGAAACTCTCGAAAATCTCCGAAGATGAACTCTTCTGCTCAACTATATATATATATATATATATATGCATTTGAGAGAATCAATGGATCAAATTTCATGAAATTAGAATTTCAGAAAATTAAATTAGGGAAAACTGAATTCCCACAACAAAATCTGTTATCAACAATTCCACTACTTGACCAAATCTGGTTATACATATATACATACATACATACATACATATGTACATATATATATATATATATATATATTGTATATGTATTGAAAGGGGACAACAACATATATTGTACAATGCTGGATAAGCAGGTGTTAGGGTTTTTAGGGGGATTTGCTAAGGGGGGAAAAAGGGCAGTGGAGATGTCACAGGTTTAGGGAGAGGGGTTCAGTGGTATGTTTAGGGAAAGGGTTTAGTAGACAAGGGGATGTAAGAGAGAGAGAGAGAGAGAGAGAGAGAGAGAGAGAGAGAGAGAGAGAGGAATATAAGGAAATAGAAGAAGAGTTCCATACCTGAAATTGTTTGAAGAGAGGAGAGAACAAGGTTGTTAATAAAGGCACGAAATGGAGAAGACAAAAATCGTCTTTGCCTCTTCTTTTTCCCAGGAGGGTCGACTGCCGGTGTCAAAGAAAGAGGAAGAACATAGAGAAACAGAGGAAAACGGGATTGCTTTGTTGAGGAAGGAAGCAGACAAGTCAATGGACTACCGTGTTTGCCTCTTGATCTCCACCGATTCAATTGTTTGTAGAACTTTGAAGAACAAAATGGACTGTCGTGTTTGCCTCTCGATCTCCACCGATTCAATTGATTGTAGAACTTTGAAGAACAATGGTTGAAGAAACTATCAGTGTCTTTCAGGAACAAGGGTTTGAAGAAAATGGACTGCCGTTTATTCCCTCTCTTTCTTAGAAATTATCAGTGTCTTTGATAATAAAAAAATAAATTAAATATATTTTTTTGGTAAGTGGCGCCACAAATTATTGGGTTTTGGCGCCTTAATTTTTTTGCTCATACCATTCACGACATATATGGTGAGCCGGGAAAAGTGACATATTTTTAACGACCGACATATGTGTATCGTATATAATTAATGTATTAACGAGATGTCATATATGTGTCATAGAAAGTTTTATTATTTACAGTTAAAATTACAAGCTGTAAAAAAATTATCATTTTTATCATTAACGGCCTACGCAATAGATACGCCGTGGTTAGGATAGTATTTATGACATGCAAAAAAAGTAAGTTGTAAAAGTGAGAAACTACAACTTGCATTCAGGCCTCGTTTGGGAATAGGTTATTTTAGTAACTTTTTGACTAAAATATGAGGTGAAAAAAACTAGTATGTTTGGAATGACTTTTTAGCTTTTTACGAAAATATGTGCAAAAAGTAGAGAGAAATGAGAATCTTTGACTTTTTTGTAAAAGTTGTTAGCTTTTTGATTTTTTTAGTAACTTTTTGATTTTTAGGCCAAAATAGCCACTTGCCAAACGAGGCATCATTGTATGTCGTTGATGTGGTGCCATAAAAAATCAATTTTGTTGTAGTGTAAATTTGCTCAAATACCTAAGGAAACAAATAGAGCACATCCTTTATGCTTCAGCAGTAGAGCGCCTCATGTATTATCAAGTTTGTACGCATCTAGACATTGCGTACGCAAATGAAATATTTAGCAAATATTTATGCACTTTTGGACTTCAAGTTGTAAATTATATTGAGAAGTCACTAAGAATTTATTGTGATAATAAAGTTATTGAACATTATTCTAAAAATGACAAGAGTTTGTCAAAATCAAAACATATTGACATAAAATTTCTTATCTCAATGAAAATAGTTCTGAATCATCATGTGTCAATTGAGTATATTAGGACAGACTTCATGATTGTGGATCCGTTTACTAAGGACTTACCATATAAAGCGTTCAAGGAGCATGTAGCTCATATGAGAGTAGTTAGTTCTAGTGATGTGTTTTGTTAGTAGGAGTTTATATTACTCTTTTTTTAGTTAATTGACACTTGTAATGACGACTTTAAGTTTTTGGACGATTCTCAAATAAAGATGTATTTTTTTTATTGTGGTTAAACATAAAGTTTGAAAAGATAATACATGAACTCTTTTGAGTTATAAAGTCGGACCAATTGGAAATAGATATGATAAGGGATCATTTTTCATAAAATTTTCATGTTACACATCCATACTTGATCTATGTCATTGATAACATTGGTATTTGCGACCATAGATGGATCTTGCAGCGATAAATGTGACAAATGCCGCTATGATCTTATATTGATGTCTTTTAGTGGACTAGATTGTTTCAGAGATGACGCTAATAAATTTTAACAGTAAAAGTTTGAACTCATAAAGTTAACAATATTATCAAGTTGACCTATATGGTCCAAGTGGGAGATTGTAAGGAATTTTCTGTAGGTGGGCCTACATAGATCAAATAATTATACATTATATACTGTTAAATGAAATATGAGTAGTGTCGGTTAGACCCATTAAATTATGATCCATACAGGAATATGATCGGGTCATGGACATGTCTCTGATAGCATATATTTTTTTATCATGCTATGTACATTAAAGGAGTATGGATTAAACCATATGTGTAGGGACTAGTTTATGCCCACTTGTAATTCAATTTATTTATGATGGGCTAATATGGAATTGAGACTTTCACTACTAAAAAAATCACTTTTTGCGACAGCTATAAACCGTCGCAAATAATAAAAAACAGTCGCAAAAAACTTTTTGCGACGGCCCATGCGACGGCAAATGGGGGTCGCGAATATGGGGGTGGCAAATACTTTTTGCGACGGCAAAACAACGGTCGCAAATTATTTGCGACCACCTAAATTACTTATGGCGACCGCTATTTTGCCGTCGCAAAAAATTAAAAATAAAAATAAAAATAAATAAATGAAAGTGTAGCGTTAAGCACTCTAGGAATAACAATGACAAGAATTCAGACAGTATAGCATTATAGTTTTATTGAACATTCTATTTGAGTCTCAAAATTTGAGCTACATGTAAAAGTTATTACAACTAAAAACTTGAAAAAAGTTCTTTTATGAAAAAAATACAATCTAGAACTGGCCAATCTTCTCATCAATTTTCTTGCTCGGGTGTTTCTCACTCTATCAATGAACTGGCATAACACCTTGCACCCATATTCATCAAAATCATTTGAGCAAACACTTCCACTAATGCTTTGGCAACCTATAATTGATGCCAACCAAAATGTCACAAGCAACAAAGATGAATTATTTCACTATAAAAGTGAGAGCAGAAGTCCTTCCAGATTCATGGGGTTAATTTTTGGAGCGCATGTGCATGTGTAAGCAAGTGCACACATAATTATTCTATGTCAGATGAACATAAGAAAGACTAGAAAATATAACCAAAATTCTGGTTATCAGAACAAAAACAAGTGAAACAAGAGGGATTGCGGGAACTATAATATGTATAATAGAACTACTAGTGTAATCTATTGCCAAATTAAAAAAACCAACCTTTATTGGGTTGATCCTCATTTCCCTCAGAAATTCCAAGTTATCAACCTGAAAGCTAAGGAACTTCCTGTCAATATAGCACATAAGAGTAGAATCTCAAATGCATACTATAACTAAAATTACATAAGCTAATGTGCAGCTGTCAAGGTATGTATATAGCTTCGCTAGAATGTATAAATATCTGGCTAATCTAAAATTTGTCTATAGAATTTTACTAGCACATAAGAGTAGAATCTCAAATGAAACGTGAAGCCTTTAGTCAGAAAGTCAGGCTTTAGCTTTTCCCCTTCTCAAATAATGTATCATCAAAGATTATAAATGTGGTCACTTAGCCAGCAGTCCAATTTCTAATTGAATGAATATGAGAAAAGGTACGAGGGTAAGAAACCAGATTTCTAATATCAACTTCTACTTTCCAGTAAGGAAAAAATTGGAGAAAAAAATCTATTACAAGACAAATTTGGTTTAGTAAGAGATATCAAGATATAGTCAGAGCAAAGAAAATGACATGAAGCCCAAAGTAGCTAGAAGACTTGTAATAAAATTTATGCATGTCACCTAGTTAGCCAGATGCGGTAATAGCAATACTAAAAAGTTAGAAAGTCCACCCTAAAAACCAAAATATATTTAAGATGCCTCCAAAGAATAGATCAAAGGAATAATATTTCCTCAAACAACGTTATGACTCCATTTGGCTGTTTCCTGAACCACTGCCAAGTTGAAACTATAATGCCAGGGTGGAAATGGCCGTTCTACATTAAATAACCTTAGTCCACATTCACACTTTTTTAGTTCTCACCAGATACATGGCAATGCTTCAATGTAAACAAATCTAACGCCAGTTAAATAGATAATGACATATGAGTCATCAAATCTTATCCTCATTCAAATTTCAAGCATGCCATATTTCAAGCATGCCATACAAACAAAAAGGGTTGACATGAGATGGTAGAACATACCCGATTACCATCCAGATCAAACTCCTTCCCAATTGATTCCATGACCAGCTGCTGTAAATACCTACTAAATAATAATAGGCTATCCTTGTAAGGAAGAACAACCATATCCTGTGCAAATTCAAAAAAACCAAAACATTAGTGTGTTTGGTTTCAATTTTCTGGATTCAATTTTCAGAAAATTGAGTTTTTTGTTTTTTTTTGTTTTTAGTGAATGTCGTTAAAATTTTAAGCAATTTTTTTTACTTTTTTAGATGTACCTTACTTAAATGTATCCAAAAAGGAAAATATTTGTAAAAAAATATTTTAAAAAATCAATAAATACACAAGAATACAAAAAATATACTGAATTCTCGTTGTTTTTTTTTTTTGGTATTTAGTGAATTTTCTAAAGATTTTTTTCACAAATATTATACTTTTTAAGTGTATTTATGTTAGAAGTATCTAAAAATTAAAAATATTACTTAGAATATTAAAAAAGTTCAGTAAAATAAATAAATAAATAAGTAAAACAAAAAAATTTCAATTTTCTGAAAAGTGAATCTTGAAAATCCAAACCAAACAAGCTTAGGAGCGAAAATGCAATAAAACATAGTGAGACAGAATGCAGAAAAAAAGACAAATTGAAGCAATACCTTGGATCCTACTCCATCAGAAGCCCAATACCAGCATAAAGCTAGCAATGCTGCAGGGTTATTCCTCACCTTAAAAAAAAAAAAATTAGAAACAAATTAATTAAATAAAATCCAAAAACGAGATTTTGATATTCTTTCTCATAATTCCTTATTCCTACTTTTCAGTCAATTATGCAATCTCACACCATGTTCACATGGAAAGTAGAAATGAAAAATGTATTCCACTATCCTATTTCAATTACAATAATGCTATAATGACCACATTTTCTTACCATGTTTTGTTACCATCTCATGTGCCAAAACTACATTGGTAACAAGCACAAGTGGCGAGACTCATTAAAACAATATAGTGTTGACACATAAGGTGGTTCAAAAATTATGGTAAGAAAGGATGGTTATCCTAACATTATTGTTTCAATTATCTTAGAAGGCATTAGAAAATCAATTCAAGAGATATGTCCTCTAAACATAGTGTTTATTTCCCCGAAAAAAAGTACTGAAGTAGTTGGCAATCCAACTAAATTAAACATGCAGTTCTATCGATTGATCGCTCTCCGGTGGCTACAGCTCTATCAGTTTATCAAAAAGTGGATGAGATACTCCTTAGACATTAAAGCAGCATAACAAACATTCCGATTGATGAATTGCACAAAGCAAAGCCAAAAAAGAATGCCAAGTACTGCTTGGGAAACAACTGAATTCAGAACAACATCTGGAGGAAAATTGATAAACTAGAAAAACAAGAATTATAGTGCAGTGAAAGATTCGTTGGGTTGTGTAATTTTTGCAATGGTTTGATTGAACAGCTTTCTTGTAATGTAATGGTCTAATTTAACAGCTTTCTTGAGCAATTCCAAACCGACTTAATTAATCATTCATAATTAAGAACAGAACCAGCCAATTTTTATCTCCAATTTCATTAGACCTCACAAAAGGTACACAACACTGGTAGGAGACACGCCTCAGGTCCTCAACATATAACAATACCTTTGTATAGCCAAAAAGAGATGGACAACCCTTTGCAAGGCCAGAAAAAGAAATATGGAGGAGAAGAATAAGAAGATGAAGAAAGCAAAGAACATGAAAATGCCTTTCCCACATTTGTAGAAAAGCCTTCAGTCAGTAACTCAAATGAAAAAAATACTATCACAAGACAACAATGTTTTATGGTAGTATAAGAGGAGAAAATGAATAACAAATCTTTACCACAGTGGTCCTATTTGCCTCATCCATCAATGATGCACCAGCAAGCATTTCTTTAATGTCAATTCCCTGAAATAAGCATTTGTTATAAATTACTGAATAATGGAAAAAATGACACACTGAATTCTGAAAATAGAGATAACTGACCTGAAGCGCTGCAGGAAGCAGACCAACTGCAGACATTTTAGAGGTTCTACCACCCACCCTGTGCTCACATACCCTCACACTTGTCCAAAGTTTTTTTAACAGTTCGTCCACAAAAAATTTACATAGAGAAGGTTCCCAAGGGGCAGGAGGACCATCACCATTAACGTATTCATATTCGTTGCCAGATATGTGTTCTGTACATTGAACTCTTACCTATCGAACATGATGAGCAAGTAGAAAGATCAATACCATATCTTTTTTGGGTGAATAATATCAATTCAATATCAAGAATGGTTTTTACATGGCAAAAAAATTGCAATACCTCTTTGATTATAGTTGCCAAATTTTCAGCCACCTCATGTGACAGAAAGTAACTCGAAGGAACGAATGGCACAGAATTACATTTCCTTTTTTCATTCGGAAGCTCAGAGTGCTCATCATCTGCAGCCATAGTGTCCGTATTTCCATTTTTCTGACATGTGAGAAGACATGTATGTTGAAACTCGTAAGGCTCATAATACAATGGTAGACCATCAGCTGTAGCCAGAAATTTGGGTCGAAAGCGGTGAACTGAATTTAGTATATCTTCATCTGCAGAAAAACACACTCACCGTGAGATAAAACTCAAATCATGGTTGCATATACATGAGATTGTTAAACCCATACATATTTCTGCGACATGGTTTAGTGATGGCTGAACGAGATTGTGGAAAGAACACCATTCTTCTTCAGGGGCCAACACTAGTGCAGCTTTCATTTCATCAAAGTGTAAAAGTTGTTTCAGCTGATCAAGACGGAGCTTATCCTTTAAGAAGTAGACAAACGAATAAATTTTCGAATTCCATTGAGAAAGACAATCTTCCAGAAATTCAAGTGTAACAAACTACTTTACCTTGTAAACACGTTGCCAAAACTGAAATGCACAAAGGTTTGCCATAAATACCATTTCCTTTCTACCAGTTAGGGCAGTACTCTTATCATCTCCAGAATAATAGCAGTCAGTGTACTCTGCATACTGAAGAATATATGCAATTGATCAGAAAGAGGAATTGTTTGAGTAATCAAATGAAATAATGAAATTCTGAAGCTTAACAATTTAATAAATATACCAAAATTTCCTGCGCAAAAGGACGTAGAATAGGTAAAGGCTGTGTATCCATCAATACACCAAGTAGAATGCGATTCTATGCTAGAAATTGAAACTAAATGACATGAAATCGCGAAAAACAGAAATTACAAAGAACAGAATTCCAAATAATATTGAAGGCGTCGATCATAAGAAGAAATCGCAAAGAACAGAAATTGAAGAACAGAAATCGCGAAGGGCAGATGAATGCATCGATCCAAACCCTAGCAAATGCATATACAGAAAGTATGCGAGAGAGATCAAGAGATATTGACAGATCGAGAGAGAGAGAGAGAGAGATTCATACCGTTGTTCTTCAGACGACGATGGGCGAGCGAGAGAAAGAGAACGATGTCAAGAGAAGAGTTTGAGCGAGCCAGTGCCAGACTAGGGCAAATATAAATAAAAGAAAATAGGGAAAATAAAAACCTTGAAAAATGTTATCATATTTTTTGCTACGGTTAAATAGACGGTCGCAAAAAAATAGACGCAAAAAGTCAATTTTCTAGTAGTGTTTATTAATATGTGGTTAAGGTCCCCACTCCAACCCTAGCCTCCATCTCACATTTTTTCGTCGGTGTGAGAGAGAAACAAAAGTAGAGTCTGGAGTGGAAGATAATAACCACAAAGAAGTCTACTGCTTGGATTACCACCATCAATAATGTCAAGCACGCAACTATTATTGTTTTCTTTTATTGATTTGACTTAAAATATTGGGATTTAAATTTCTATTGAAATCTCACAATCTCATCTCCTCTCAACTGCTTTAATCATAGATTTTGTAGCTCATGCATTATGTAGCTTATGCATTATGTAGACAACTTCTAGTCTTGTTCAAACTGAAAGATACAAGTTCTCAAGCAACCTTGGCTTTGCTAGAGCAAATAGAGGTTTAGCAAGCAATAAGTCACTCACAGACTCTTTAAGCTCAATTTGTGACGCAGTGGGTGGCAAGTTCCAAGTGAACCCTTGGAGGAGCCTAGCCATTAGCATCACAGTCATGGTAGACCCCAGTGTAACTCCTGCACATCCACGTCTTCCAATGCTGAACGATAACATGCGCAAATTAGGATCAATGAGAAGAACATCCGAGCCATCATCTTTGAGGTGGCGCTCTGGTTTAAACTTGAGTGGCTCGTCCCAAACTCTAGGGTTTCGGCCGAGTCCAGGGCGACTTAGCAACACATGGCTACCATTCGGAATGAAGTAGTTGGCAATTGTGGTGTCGCAGATGGAAACGTGAGGAACGTTGAAGGGCGCAATGGGGTGGAGACGAAAGGATTCTTTCACGCATGACTTGATGTAATTGAGTTGTGAGAGATCAGATTCTTGAACTAGTCTTTCTTTGCCTACCACTCTATCCAATTCCTTAACGGCTCTTTCTAAGGTCTCAGATTGATTTATCATTTCGGCAAGTGCCCATTCCACTGCATTTGATGGGTTGTCCACTGTTGCTATCATCAACTCCTGTATATACATGTTTGGAATGATTTTAAAATTTTGACTTTTTATGAAAAGATATTTAAAAAGTAGAGAGGTGATATGATAAAAAAAAAGGATAAAAAAGGGGTAAATTATACAAATAGTCGCTATAGTTTACACGATATATCAATTTGGTCTCTGTTATTTTAATTTGCTCGATTTTGCCTCTTAATTTAACGGATTATGTCATTTTAGTCCAATAAATAACGATTGTTACGTTTGATGAACGAAAAGTCAAACTATGTGTCAATTTGGTCCCTATCAAAATTGAGCAAATTAAAACAATAGGGACCAAATTGACACATTGTATAAACTATAAGGATCAAATTAACACATTGTGTAGATTTTCTGTCCACCAAATTTAACAACCGTTATTTATTGGAATAAAATGACACAATCTGTTAAATTAAGGGACAAAATTGAATAAATTGAAACAACAATGACCAAATTCAAACATCGTATAAACTACAAGGACCATTTGTATAATTTACCTAAAAAAAAGTGTACTTTTGTTGAGGATGCCAAATAGGGCCTAATTTTAAGATCTCCACTGCATTTTCTAAAGATTTTCAAAGGGAAGATTTTTGAGACCCTAAAAAATTTCTCACAATTTAATCTACAATAATGTGGTCTGATAAGTGTTAGTTTTTTATTAGTCATATACTCAGTTTTGCAGGGCTCACCACCTTTGCTACATCATTGTGAATGCATTCATAAGTGCAAAATACGAGTATCTAGCATTGTTGTTTCCAAATACTCATAAAAATTTAACACTGTTCTCTCTGTCTCAAAATATTGCTCCCTTTTAGGAAATCTAACTTTTTTTTTTTATAGTACAATCATTACATTTCAAAATGTTAAATTTCCAAAACCATCATTTGATTTAAAATTAAAATAGTACATTTTTTTTTGAGAATATCAATTACCATAATTACACCGTTTGTTTTTTTTATAGTACAATCATTACATTTCAAAATGTTAAATTTTCAAAACCATCATTTGATTTAAAATTAAAATAGTACATTTTTTTTTGAGAATATCAATTACCATAATTACACCTTTTGTGTATATTAATATCAATGAAAGAATGGCAAAATATGAAATTCATGTTGTACTTGATTTTTAAAAAGGAACTAATATTTTGGGATAATAAAAAATGGAATAATGAACTAATATTTTGGGACGGAGGAAGTATTTTAAATTAAAAATAATCATACTGCAACTATATAATGATATAACAATATTACATCCTTCTAATTTATCACCTATAAATGATTTTTAATGATGTGATATTGAAGTTAGACTCCACATGATGGAATGTTTGACAAATCAAAATTTAACACTTATTAGACACATCATTAGAGACGATTTTAAAGGATGATAAATTATGTGTCTTAAGTATTTTTGATAGTGAAAAAAGGGAAATTAAACATTGAGTTATACTTAAAAAAGGGAAATTAAACATTGAATAATTTCTCAATAACGATGACAAAAACTGGAAATAAAAGTGTAAAACTGTTGTACTTATTTCACCGACTCAAGAGAAATCATGATGTTCATGACCAAATTTATTTCAGCATTTAACTCATTTCCTAGATGTACTGGTGCCCTTTTTGGGTTTTGATTTTTTTTTTTTTTTCATATGTATATAAAGAAAAAAATTTAAACAAAAATAATATTTAAAATAAAATATCTATAATATTTTTGAAATTACAAGAACAAGAATGATTGTTTTTATTGAAATGAAGGGATCATAACAAGTCATATTTTTATATATGAAAATTTTGTAAAAAAAATCTCAATATAATGATAATATCTATAATTATTAATATATAAATATAATTAATCTCACTATATATATATATGAAAATTATTGAAATGTTATTTTTTTATTAAGGCTTCGTTTGGGAAGCCATGGTTTGGGCTTTTTTGGCTATTTTAGCCACAAAAAACAAAATAGGCTATTTTAGCCATAACAAACAAAACATCACATCCAACCCATAATCATTACATTCTTTTCTCACAAAAAAACTCAAAAAAGCCAAAAAGCTCTTCCCAAACCAAGCTTTTAAGCCCAGGTTAAAATAGCCAAAAAAACCAAAAAACTAAAAAACCAACCCACTTCCCAAACGGAGACTAACAATAAAACCTTTATTAATTAAGAATTAAGGTAAAACCTTATATCCAACATCAATAAAAAAGGAAACAAAGCACAAGAATTATGCTATAAGCATCAAAGCATAGACTTTAATTCTTAGGTTGCCACCAAAGAAAATGCAAAATCATCTGCAGCATAATACAGTGGTTGAGAAGAATTCAACCAAACCCAAGCAATGACAACACTAATAAAGGTACAATGATACAACCAGCAACAGGGTTATTTTATAAAGTAGGATAAGAGTAGATTTTTTTTTTTTTTGACTTTCTATTTTAAATAAAATTGTAAAAAATAGAGAGGTAGTGCGATTTAAAAATGTCAAAAAACTAAAAAGCTAACTTTTAACTATAAGAAGTTATTGGTTGATCTTAGGTAGCACTACGTGGTATCTCAATAATGTTGTGATGGATGAAAAGATAAATACTTTATAAATTTATATTGAGTGATCGATAAATATAAAAAAAATATAGTAAATTATGATTAATAAAAAATATGATCCCGTAATAATTAGGACTAACTAATAATATTTCAACAATCACAATAGAGGCTAGGTTGTAGACAAAGTCAGACACTGAAAAGTACACATCATGCAATTACTGGGGAGCAAGGATCCTCGGCTGCCGTTTTCGGCAGCCGTTCCATCAGCCCCCAAAACGACGTTGTTTTGGGGTTTTTTTGATTTTTTTTCTTCTCTTCTTCCTCGTCGAGTTCGACAGAACTAGAGGGGAGGGGAGGGGAGGGGAAGGAGAGAGAGGGGGAGGGGAGGGGAAGAAGAGCCGCCGGTGGGCCGGACTGGAGGGGGCCATAACCAGTGGAGGAGGAGGAGGAGGAGGAGGCGGAGGAGACGACGGTGCGGCGGTGCTGCGACGGCCGGCGGCGAGGCGACGAGCTGCGACGGCGACGATCGGACCTCCCCCTCCCTCCTCCCTCCCCTCCCCTCCCCTCTGGTTTTGGATCATCGAAGAGAGAGAGAGAGAGAGAAAACAAGAAGGAAGAAGAAGAAAGAAAAAAAAAAAAAAAACCCCCAAAACGACGTCGTTTTGGGGGCTGCCGGGTAGGGCGGCCGATGATCCAAATTCATTACTGGGACGTTACTCACATACATATGGATCATGAAAAAATATCACGAAAATAATCATGAAAGATTCTTCACCTTTAGATTACTCATACAATAAAACACCACACACTAATCATACATTAATTAAGGGATGAAAAATCTTCATGATAAATTTCATGATATATTTTTTGTGATCCCTAGCATTATTGATGATATTATGTATTAATGTGACGTAATATTATCATTAAATTTTTAAGTAAATTATTAATATATTTTAATAGTTAGATTTCATTTTTATCAAGTCTTATTAAATTGTCTCTAAAAATAATTTTTTGTGATAATGCTTGTCATTAAAAATTAATAATTTTAGTGCCTTTTTTTGTCACAATTTTTATAAATTGTTCCTAAAAACATATAATTATTGATATTTTTCTGTAATTAATTTTTTAAACTGTCAGTGAAAGTTAAAAATTTGTGACTTTTTTTATGATGATTTTTTTAAACTGTTAGTAAAACTTATAATTAGTGATATTTTTTGTAACAAAATTTTTAAACTATCAATGAAAATTAACAATTAGTCTTTTTTTTAACAGTGTTTGATGAAAAAAGCCATCAATTATCATAGGACCTATTAGATAATAAATTCACTTATTAAGATCTACACATAAATCCCTCTAAATTTTTACTCAAATTTTGTACAAAAAAATTTATTTTATCATTATATAATTTATTTTAAGACTTAAATATATGTTTTTTTTATATTGTCCATAATACACTAATTATAACTAACACTATCGTTTTGATTTTACTTAAAATTAATCATAAAATTTTATGTGAAATATTTTGTAATAATTTATTTAAATTTTTGAATTTAATATTAAATTAAAAATTATTAAATTTTAAAATTAGCGTAATTTATTTAAGCGTCTTAATTTAATTTTCTGATTCCGCAGCAAGGAGATGGAGGGCTAGGAGATGGAGGATAGATACTTACGACGATCTGTGCTTTGATCTCTTCCGATGAGAGTAATGGAGTACCATTTGTGTCTTTAAGCATAATGAGAACATCAAGTAAGTCCTCTTGATTTCTCTTTGTACCATCATTCCATTGTTTGATCCTCTCATCAATTATGGGATCTTGATATTTCACTACACTTGCAATGGCCTTCCTCATGATCTTTTCATGGCCATCCAAATCAAGACGACCTCTCAAGAATGGTAAATAATCAGAGACACAGAAAGAGTAAAGGTACGAAAGAATGGTGAAAAGCGCACCGATGTGCTCTTCTTCTTCAACACCTGGTCCTCCATCTTCTCGCCCGCGCCCGAAGAACCTCTTGTTAAAAATCATCCTCCTTATCACATTCCCGCAGTAGTGTTGTGCGACAACCCTTACGTTTACCACACCGCTTGTTGAAGAATTCATGCACATTTTGTACACAAAATTGACGAGATGATCAGCTTCTTCGGCTCTCTTGTCGTGAAGCCAAAGATGTCTAGCTGGTGAAAGGACATCAGAAGCGAGGACTCTCCTCATCTTCTTCCATTGTTCTCCCAAAGGCACAAGTGCGGTTGATAAGTATCCTCTACTCGCAATTTTTGCAGACAAACAATCAGGTCTGGAGGCGAAAACAGCGTCTTGTCTTTTTAAGAACTCTTGTGCGATTTCTGGAGAAGTGATTGGAATTACATGAATGTTGCCAACACGGATACACATTATCTCGACGTTCATTTCCTTCATCAGTTTGTGTATCCATCGGAATGTAGGCTTGTTTTTTAGCATTTCTGGGAGGTTTCCAATGAAAGGCCATGGTTTTGGCCCTGGAGGCAGCAAGTCTGTATTGATTTTCTTGCGAAAGAGCGAGAAAATCAATGCCATTAAGAGAAGAGTTGGGCATAAGCTCAAGAGAATTGATGGAATGGAAATGGTAGCCATTTCAAAGTGTAGAATGGGAATGTAGTAAGAGTCGAAATTTATGGCAAAGTTTGTGGCTACCACTACGAGTAAATTGTTAACAACAATGCTAGGTATCATGAAAAATCTTTCATGAAAATAATCATGAAAACTTTGTGACCTTTGAATTATACTTAAAATAAAGCAGCACACACTAATCAAGGTAATCCAAGGATCATAACTCTTTCATGACCATTTTCATGAAAAAAATTTCATGATCCCTAACTTTTTTCAATTGTTAATGCTTTGTATGTGCTCAATAACACACATATATAGTTGCCACTCACTAGGACTAATTTCATTTATGTAAATTACAGCCCAAAATTTAAGTGATGAGTAGGAGGACTCATCTTCTATAAGATTATTCTTTTCAATTTGACTTTTTTTTTTTCTAAAAAAAAATTTAAGAAAAATTGGATGTTGGTACCACTTTACACACATTTCAATTAATCTCGAGAATCGCTCACTTGCAAAGCCCATTTAAAACTGGAGCAGTTGAGCGACGGAATTAGATTTACAACTAATATATGCTTTATTTTATTGAATCGCCCACTTGTATATATATATTTTAAATTTTGTTTTTATAAATATATATACATATATATATATAGTTTGTGGACCCTACACTTACTTATAGCATACTTCAACAAACATCTAAATACATCTTTAGAGTACACACTCACTTTCTACATTAACAAACGCTTGACTCATTTTTATCACTTTTTATCATATAATATATACTTTAACAAACAAATTTAAAAACATCACTGGAAATGTTTTAAGAAAATACATGTGAAAGCGGCAAATGAGTGGATTAGATATTCCAATCTTTTTCTCCAATAGAAAAAGTAGATACTACATATATAGAGTTATACTACAGATCTACAATTTAGATTTTCAAATTTATCTACAATGATGTGGTAACAGAGGTAGACCCTACATAATTGACTACATAACAAATCAAAAATTAACATGTACTCTGCCACATTATTTTGAATCTATTTATAAGAGATTATTTGTTAGTCTTAAACATTTTTCATATATATATATATATATATATTGCCAAAATCTTCCTTATCTTTTTTAGTTAGATTTTATTAATGGTAATGCAATTTTACCCCTAATAACAATATTCACATTGATAGTGAAAATATTCAATACTGTGAACATTCACATTGTCGATGTGAATGTTCATATTGTCAATGTGAAGCTTCACACTGTCAAATATGAATATTCCCAATACGAAATTACTAAGTGTTTAAAAAATATTTATAAAAATAAAATTATCCATAAAATGAAGAAATCTACAACGTGCACGTTGTAAGAAAGTTATGATTTTTTATGATAAATGTTATGATTATTTGTGATGTATGTTATGATATTTTGTGGTAAAGTTATGAATAATGAATTCATGGTGTGCATCTTAAAATTAGAGATGATAATATTATGAGATTTTGTAATTTTTGTTATGATAGTTTGAAGTTTCGTTATGACACTTTATAATGAAAAAAAAGGGTTGATTTTTGTAGTAGAAAAGTTACGGTATTTTGTATTTAAGTCATAAAATTTTGGAAAATGTTATGAAAAACATACTGTGGGGATATATTTTTTGGATACCAACACGTGGCATGGCGACGCCGACGTGTCAGCCGAAGTGCCACGTGTTGTGGTAGTTACGCCGAGGTGATCTCGGAGTTGCCGAGGTTATCTCCGAAGATATCGGAATCCAAGATAAGCGGATAAGGGACAAGAGTCCTAGGACAAAGAGGAGACTTAGCTAAGATAAGGATAAAACTCTTAGGGAGTTTATCTTTATCTCTTGAGAAATCCAAAGTAAGCACTAAATGGGAGTCCATAGAAGTCATGCTTCTAGTGGGACTAGGATTGAGTTGGCTATAAAAGAGAGGCACCCCCGTGGGTCTAAGGTACGCAGTTTTATACTCAAGCTTGTGAGTTTAGCACTTGATTATCTTTGAGAGATATACTGACTTGATCATCGGAGTGCCCCGAGTGGAAGAGCCACCGCCGGAGCCTTTTTCTTTCTGTTACAGGTTACTAAAGCCATCTATTCTGCCGGTGCTCTCCAGCTGATTACTAGGCGGGCAGTGTGGTAAGAAAATCGCCCACACAATTTGGCGCCGTCTGTGGGAATCTTAGAAGAATAGATGGCCAGTGACGGACAGAGGGAAAACATTGGGGGCGACACTCCTGTTGGGAGTGGTAGACCAATTGACCTTGACGTTGAAGGAGACAACCACAGTACAGAAAATCATGACCAGGGCCACGGAGAAAAAGACGTCGGCCAGGAGGGCGACGCTTCAAAAAAGACAAACCAAAGCAAGTACTATAACGAAGATAACCTTCAGGTTTGGAGGGATAGGTGCCTACGAAGGGATGAGGCAGTAAAAGACTTGGCAAACAAGCTGGCAGACCTACAGTCAGTGGTCAACTTCATGATGCAAAACAATGTTATGCAGTCACCATACCCGCTGCAAGATACGCCGATGCCAGCAATTAATACCCAGAAAGGAGGAAGAAAAGCAATCCCCGAAGCCCCTCAGCACACTAGGAGTGGAAGCCACTCTCACCAACCTTCTAGGGAAGTCGGACGAGAGGAACCAAGGCAAGAAGAGTCCCGAAGGACACATCGCATGAAGGATCCAGGGCCCAAAGAACATCGGCATATTCAAGGGCAAGCACTCTGCTTTGATACAACCCATGGAGAAAGATCAAAACAGGCCCACCACGAGGCCGAAAGTAGTGTGCCGAAAAGATTGAAGTCCAGAGATAGCCGAGCTCCAGGTAGGAGTAAGGAAGACTTGAGGGACTACTTCAAAAGGAGGCAGCAGAATGCTGAAGCCGAGGTGACTTCCAAAGTTAAGCCGAGAACACCATTCTCGGTGGAACTTGACAAATTTGAAGCACCAAAGAGATTCAGTATGCCGAGGTTCCAAATTTATGATGGTAAGTCAGACCCCAACTTTCATATTGGACTATACCTGAACTCAATGGCATTATACAGTGGGAACGAGCCATTGCTCTGCAAAGTATTTCCCTCATCCTTTGGGGAAATTGCATCCGATTGGTTCCATAAGCTACCAAAGGGAAGCGTGAAGACATGGGAAGGCCTGGCTGAGATGTTTGTGGCCAGGTTTGTAACAAACAAACTACAGCCCTTGAGGGTCGACACCCTGATGGCTTTAAGAATCACCAAGGAAGAAGGCCTTAGGGCCTACGCGAAAAGATACTACGAGGTGTTCAATCGAATACCCGAATGCAACCAAGAAGTGGCGGTCGTATCTTTCAAGAACGGCCTCAAAGATGACTGCCCACTACGGAAGTCTTTGGCAAAAACACTGCCAAAAAGCATGGAAGAACTCATGGCAAGAATTAAGAAGTACGCCAGAGCCGAGGATGATACATCGGGAAACAAAGAGATAAAGCAGGAGAAAGGAAACGGCTCGCCAAAGCGAGGCCGAGGCAACAACGGACCGACCAAACAAGAAACAGAATTAAAGGGTAAACATGCAGTGACGACGGTGTTCCGAATTCCTATCCATAAAGTCTTGGATCAAATACAAAACCAACCCTATTTCAGAACTCCAGTAAGAACACCAGGGGAATTCATGGGAAGAAACGTTGGTAGGCGTTGTGCTTACCACAATGAAGAAGGGCACCCAACTCAGGGTTGTAGAGCCCTAAAAGCACACTTAGAAGACTTGGTAAGACAAGGCCATCTGAGGGACCTTATTGATGAAGCCAGGACAAGAGAAGAACAGGCAAGATTGCCTCAAGCACCAGCAGCTCCACCACCTCTAGCACAGCAACCGTAGGCAGCAGGGCCAAGGGTGGTTAATGCGATCCACTCAAGGGTCAACGAGAACGAAGTCAGAGGAGAAACCCAGATGGTAAGGCATTTACAGCATGTCTACCAAATCGGGGAAAAAAGACCCCGGCCTGAAGAAAGCCAAGGACCAATGATAACCTTCACCGAAGTCGACCTAGAGATGGTCCAGCATCCGCATAATGATGCCTTGGTAGTATCCCTCCAGGTTGGGAAATGCCAAGTAAAACGCATCCTAATAGATCAAGGCAGTTCTTATGACATCATGTACGTCAGATGTTACAAGGAGCTGGGCCTTCATCCTGACGACCTGGAACAATCCAGCAACCCTATGGTCGGCTTCAATGGAACGCCGACATGGCCACTGGGCGCAGCAAGCGTGGAAGTACAAGCTGGTACTAAGAAGATCAAAACAGAATTTATGGCGATTGACACACCCTCACCATATAACATCATATTGGGAAGACCATAGTTGCATGCAATGGGGGCAGTTCCCTCAACATTGCATCAACTACTACGGTTCCCCATAGAACATGGAATTGAAGAAGTCAGAGGAGATCAACTGCAGGCAAAAAGTTGCTCCATGGCAGCAACAAAGTCCACTTGCAACATTCGAGAGCCAAAAGAGGCAGAAATTGAAGACGAGGACATGGAGGTCCTAGATGATGTCGGCAAGGAGCCAACCAAAAAGAGTGAAGAGACACTAAAGAAAATCCTAGTCCAGGAGGGCGATGAAGAACGCTTCTTTCTTCTCGGTTCAGGCTTAGCCGAAGAAGAGGAAAAGGAACTGGAAGATTTTTTGAGAGCCAACATTGAGGTGTTCGCCTGGACACCTTATGAAATGCCTGGCATTGACCCCGAGGTCACTTGCCACAGACTGAATGTCGACAGGTCGGCAAAACCTGTGATTCAACGAGCCAGAAGACCGACGTTGATGCACGCCGAAGCAGTAGAAGAAGAAGTAGACAAACTTCTGGAGGCCAGGGCCATCCGAGAAGTTCACTACCCGACATGGCTGTCCAACACAGTAGTAGTGAAAAAGAAGAACGGTAAATGGAGGGTCTGTGTAGACTTTACCAGCCTCAACAAAGCCTGCCCCAAAGACAGTTTTCCTCTGCCCAAGATTGACCAGCTAGTAGATGCAGCTTCAGGGCATGAAAGGATGAGTTTTCTAGATACATACAGGGGGTACCACCAGATTGCCATGTACCCTCCAGACGAAGAAAAGACTGCGTTCATCACCCCTAAAGGCTTGTACTGTTACAAGGTAATGCCTTTTGGGTTGAAAAACGCAGGAGCAACTTACCAAAGGTTAGTAACAAAGATGTTCAAGCACCTGATTGGCAAAACGGTAGAAGTCTACATCGATGACATGGTCGTGAAGACCAAGGAATCTAAGGGACATCTTGCCGACCTAAAAGAGATCTTTGATATACTCAAAACATACCGGCTCCGACTCAACGCATCAAAGTGCGCATTTGGAGTTGGATCAGGTAAGTTTCTAGGGTATTTGGTAACGAAAAAGGGCATAGAGGCCAGCCTAGACCAAATCAAGGCCATCCTGGAGCTGAAGAGCCCGACGTCGGCAAAACAGGTTCAGATGCTTACTGGAAGGGCCGCAGCCCTAAACAGATTCATCAGCAGAAGCTCAGATAAGTGCAGACCTTTCTTCAACCTGGTAAAAAAAGCCACAGACTTCTTGTGGACAGAAGAATGCGAAGCCGCATTGACCAACCTGAAGAAGTACTTGACAACGGCCCCAGTCCTCTCAACACCTGAACCTGGGGAAGAGCTGTTTTTGTACTTGGCAGTTTCAGAACACGCAGTCAGTGCAGTACTAATCCGAGAGAAAAATGGGGAGCAAAAAGCTGTTTATTATGTAAGTAAAACCTTGGCCGATGTAGAAACAAGGTATCTACCACTGGAGAAATTAATGTTGGCCTTAGTAATGGCTTCAAAGAAGTTGAACCATTATTTTCAGGCGCACAAGATTGTGGTCCTAACAGAGCACCCACTGAAGTCCTTGTTGCAACAAGGAGACTTAACAGGAAGGATAACAAGATGGGCAGTGGCCCTGGGCTAGTATGACCTGGAGTTCAGGCCGAGAACAGCAATAAAGGGCCAAGTTTTGGCCGACTTCGTAGTAGAATTCACACCTGAAACCATCGAACATCGGGCTCCGTTGAGCCGAGATGAGCAGTATCCCAGCAAGCAAGGAGAAGCCCAGCCAAAGGCAAAAGAGCAAAGGAAGGAAAAACTCAGACCCTGCAGCATCTACATCGGCGATTCATTCAGACTGTTCGTCGATGGAAGTTCAAACCGTCAAGGAGCGGGGGCGGAAGTATTGCTGATATCTCCAGATGGAGAAATAATAGAACAGTCCATCCGTTTGGGGTTCAAGGCCTCAAACAATGAAGCGGAGTACGAAGCATTAATTGCAGGGCTAAAACTGGCAGCAGCAGCAGAAGCAGATGAGGTAATTGTTTTTTGTGATTCACAACTTATTGTTAACCAGTCAACAGGGGAATTTGCAGCCAGGGACGAAAGGATGTCGGTATATGCAAAAGAGGTCATCAGATTGGCAGCCCTATTTCAGAACTGCCGACTACTGCAAGTCAGCCGAGATGACAACACCCACGCCGACGCGTTGGCTTACCTGGCAAGTTCAATACAGACTGGAAAAACAAGAACAATTATGATCGACTATATGTAGGGCCCGAGCATAGAACCAGAGAGCACAGAGCAGCAAGCAATGTGTGTGGACATGGGGCTAAGCTGGATGGATGCAATTGTTGCATTCCTGAAAGAATGAAAGTTGCCAGAAGATCGTAAGGAGGCACACAAAGTCAGATTGAAATCTGCAAGATTCTGTCTGACAGAAGATGGACATCTTTACAGAAGGTCCTTCACTGGACCCTTTTTAAGGTGCGTACACCCTTTGCAGGTTGAAGATTTCCTATATGAAATTCATGAAGGAATTTGTGGAAGCCATGCTGGGGGCAGATCATTAGCCCACAGGGCCATTACCCAGGGGTATTGGTGGCCCTACATGCAAAAGGATGCTGAAGCCTACGTGAAGAAGTGTGAACAATGCCAAAGGTTTGCACCTTTAATATATCAGCCAGCTGCTGACCTGAACCCAGTATCCAGCCTTTGGCCGTTTGCCCAATGGGGCATGAATCTTATCGGGCAACTTCTCCAGGCAATTGGGCAGAGAAAATACTTGCTGATGGCAACAGATTACTTTACAAAATGGATAGAGGCAGAACCTCTTGCCAAAATCCGAGATGTGGACGTCAAGAACTTTATATGGAGAAACATCATCACTAGATTTGCGATTCCAAGAGCAATAGTTGCCGACAACGGAACACAGTTTGACAGCAAACTCATCAAGAACTTTTGTGCGAAATTCAAGATCAAGAATTACTTTTCAACACCAAGTTTTTCCCAAAGTAATGGGCAAGCAGAAGCATCCAACAAAGTAATTCTGGATGGAATAAAGAAGAGGCTGCAGGCAGCAAAAGGAAAGTGGGTAGACGAATTGCCCAATGTACTTTGGGCATATCGGACTACGCCGAGAAGATCAACTGGGGAATCCCCCTTTGCCATGGCTTATGGCACAGAAACTGTCATCCCATTGGAGATCGGCATCCCAGGGATCAAGACCTAGGGAGTAGAGAATGGCACTAACGACATACTCTTAGCCCGAGATCTGGACCTTTTGGAAGAACGAAGAGAAAAGGCTGCAATTCAGCTAGCAGTATACCAGCAGCAGCTTGCTAGAGCTTACAACAAAAAGGTCAATCCAAGAGATTTTCAAGTCGGCGACCTAGTCTTGAGAAAAGTCGTCGGCAACAAAAAAGATCCCAGAGAGGGCAAGCTTGGCCCAAACTGGGACCCTACAGAATTACTTCGGTATTAGGCAATGGAGCCTATCGGCTTGAAGATAACGAGGGAAAAGCACTGCCAAGACCTTGGAACACTTGTAATTTGAAATTCTTCTATCATTACATGTGCAGTATTCTTTGCCGATGTCTTTAATAAAGTTTTTTCAAGAATTCTTTCAACACATATGACTGATAAAATTACATACTGATGTTTTTGGAGACATGAATAATGAGAACCCAAGTAGAACTCAGGTTCACATTGGGGGCGGGAAAAAGAAGAATGCGTTTACCACTTGTTGAAATTTGTAGCAATTTACAAGTTGGAGTTAAGCTGATTCCTTATCTTCACTTGTTGAAATTTGTAGCAATTTACAAGTTGGAGTTAAGCTGATTCCTTAATTCACTTGTTGAAATTTGTAGCAATTTACAAGTTGGAGTTAAGCTGATTCCTTAATTCACTTGTTGAAATTTGTAGCAATTTACAAGTTAGAATTAAGCTGATTCCTTATCTTCACTTGTTGAAATTTGTAGCAATTTACAAGTTGGAGTTAAGCTGATTCCTTATCTTCACTTATTGAAATTTGTAGCAATTTACAAGTCGGAGTTAAGCTGATTCCTTATCTTCACTTGTTGAAATTTGTAGCAATTTACAAGTTGAAGATAAGCCGAGATTACTGTTTCTCTTCACATTTGCAGCAATTTACAAGTCGAAGAGAAGCTGAGGTTATAGTTTGCAACTTATAGCAATCTACAAGTTGATCCAACCAAAGAAGATGCTTAACACTTGTTGAAATTTGTAGCAATTTACAAGATAATGTTAAGCCGACATGTGATCATCTGTCAAAATTTATAGCAATTTACAGGTTGAAGTAAAAGCTAAGTATATTATTCAAACACTTGTTGAAATTTGCAGCAATTTACAAGTAGACCATTAATTAACACTTATTATAACTTGAGAACAGTTTACAGTATATGTTAACACTTGTTGAAATTTTTAGCAATTTACAAGTAGGTTAGACCGAGATCACTGTTTACATACTTGTTGAAACTTGAGAAGAAACTTGCAGAATTAATATTAAATAGTATATGTTAAACACTTATTGGAATTTATCAAGAGTTTTCAGGTCTGTATCTTGCCGAAGTAAAGTTTGAAGTTGTTGTACTCGAGGTATGTAACCCCGAGGAGATTGCACAAATGTAGCAAAATATAGAAGGCATACAACCATGCAGAAGCAAATCAAAGAGAAATTAAGGAATTGAAGCATCCATAGAAAAACAACTGCAGTTATATACAAAGGAAGGCACATCGGCCATAAAAGGAAGTTTACATTATTCAGAAAACAAAACAGAGTATAAAAAAAGGCAAGGAAATAAAGACATTCAAATCAGGATTCTTCAGCATTAACAGCTGGAGGCACTGGGACCTCGGAAGATTCTGGTGGAACCTCCTCGGCAATCTTTTCTGCTTCAATCTCGGCGTCAATCTCTGCAAGCGTTTCATCAAGACTTTTTTTGGCTGGAGGAACGTCGGATGATGCTTGTTCAGGAGTTGCCTCCTTAATAACCTCTTCATCCTCTTCATGAGTCAGGTCTAGGATTTGATCATCCTGAGGAAGAGATTGGGTCTCATCGGCGTCCTTGGGCTTCCTTACTAGAGCATCACAGTCATCCTTATCCTCATCTTCGGCTTCAGACTCAGACTCAGATTCTTCTTCAGCCTGACTTGGAGGTGGAAGAGGAGGAAATGGGAGAGGAATAGCTTCAATCTTGCGCTACGGCGAGTCATCTGGGATGTTGAGCTTTTTGGCAAGGGCCATCCAACCAAGGGAGAAGCCTTACATGCCTGCCTAACTTGAAGTTTGTATTCCTCAATGACGTCGGCCATGCCCTGGGCGTAGGCCTTCTCATCAACTTCTTTGATTTCGGCTTTTTTGGTGGCCAGAGCCTTCTGAAGCTTTTTCTCAGCCTGAGTCATTTTTGATTTAAACTCATTCTTTTCAGCCTCGGTAACTTTTCTAATAGCTTCAGCAAACTCCGCTTTTTCTTCGGCTATCTGCTGGGCCTTAGTAGCGGCCTCGGCCTGATCTTCCAATTTCTTCATCTTTGATTCAAGAGATTTACTATCCTTTTTGAGGGCAGAAACCTCCCTCTTCATATCGACCAATCTTTGCTGATTTTCAAAAGATTGCATTGAAAACGAATAGGCGTGCTGGATGGCCTGAAAGAAAATAGAAGTGTTAGAAAATATTTTTAAGTACAAAACAAAATGGAAGAAAAAGTACCAAGCAGGAACACTTACTTGAACAGAGTGCTGGAGCATTAGGGCATAGTTCTCATATTCACTATACCCAGCATTCCGCTCCAAATCACCAGGAAGGAGCAGCGCCGTAGTAAGGGCAACGCCGATATTTATATCATCGGTGCTTTCATTGGACATAATGGGCCTATCTTCCAGAGTAATTTGGAGAGCCCAAGGAACATCAGATTTTTTGGACCCCGAGGTTGTCGCAGACGATGACCTCGGCTTCTTGGGTTGAGTAGATTGTGATGGCTGGGATTCTGCACGCCTCTTCCCAGCGGAAGGTTGAGATTTGCTGCTTTTAGCCAGCTTAGAGATAGGTAGAGCATCCTCAGCCTCAACCTCAGTAGCCTTGGCCTTAGGCTGGGCCTTTTTGGTTCTTTTTGGCTTTGGTGGGGGCAAAGGTTGGGTCGGAACAGCATCGACGTCGGTTGGAAGGTCGGCTAAGAGATCTTCGGCAACAGTCTTTGGGCGAACCATCTCGGCAGTTTTTACGAGTCTTCGCCGACGTTTTCTTTCTGGTACTGGTATTAGGTATGGGGCAGAAGTTGATGGTTGGTCAGCTGGATCAGAGGTTGACCCTTGGTCAGCCCGAGATATTGATACTGTTTGTAGAGTGGTAGCAGAGGGAGGAGATAAGCTCTTTTTCTTTCTTTTTGGGACGTCGGGCAGTGTGGATTTGTATATTAGAATAAAATTCAGTAACAGGGGAGCCTTGCGCTTGTGGATTGGAAGATTTAGAAGCTTCTTTAAATCTTTTCCAGGGAAGAAGGTTTGACGAAAGTTTTTTGGTGGCTGATGAAGATCTGCAGGACAAACAAACAGACATTAGAAACAGACAAAGTTTTGAAGACTTGGAAAAGAAATAACTAAGTATTGATGCTGGGTTCTTACCCTTGCCCTCTTTAACTGTTCGAGGAAGAGGGTAGAGGTGAACATCTTCGTCTAGACCAAATTCCCAATTTCCCGAAGCAATGACAAAGTCATCCCCGGCTCCTTTGTTGGAGTCCGGGAGGTCGGCTACAATTTTGAATTCAGTAGACCTCGGGTGGACATCGGCAGGAATGGAGAATTCTTGCCTAAAGAATTCAAGTTTAGTTAGGGTGTCTACCCGGTGTCTCCACATACCCATTACGTCGGCCTAAACAAAGAAGGCTATGTTTCAAAAGATAGGTGCTTCAGAAGGGTTGCTAGAACCTTGGTTTCAAATCTAGGTAAGGACTGGTAAGGTTTGTTTCAGTTTTTCCTAAAGATTGAAGGTTCTACAGACAAATCCCAAACCTAAAACTATAAAGACGAAGATCGAGGGCACAGATCTGGTAAAGACATAAAAAACAGAGAACAAAGGCGAAGTTTCAGAAACAAGAACATGGATGGGCTATCAAGAACATGAAGAATACAAAGGGTTAAGGGCCAAGAACAGTGGTGAAACAGTGCAAGTGTTCATGGCATGTGAAAAAATCATGAAATAAGACGCATTCAGGTGAATAATTCACAAATAATGCTTAAGCAGAACAGTAATAGCAAGAAACTTCAGAAACAATCAAGAATTAGAAAAAGAGGGTAAGGGGGCCAGTTGCTTACCAAATAAAATGAAGCCGGAGCGATATTCGCCGAGATCAGACGACAGTTGTAACAGTGGCGAAAGCTTCACGGGAATGGAAGAATAAAGACGGTCGCAGAGTTTGGGGCTTAGAGCAATGGCAGATTCGAAGAATGCTAGAGCTTTTAGAGAGAGAAAAAGCAAGAAATCAGAATGCAAAAAGTGGAGAAAGGAAGAGGGAAAGAAAAGTTTTATCAAAAACTTGAAACGGCGGCAAAAGCAGGGCATTTATTACGCCTGGAGCAACGCACACGTCAGACGGCGCAGACGAGTGAAAGACAGCTTTCAGGCACGTCACAGACACGGGCCAATGAAGACAAAGCACGTAAAAGGAACGGTTAGATGCGCATGACAACTCATGCGCGTGGTGGAGTTCATTTGAATTCTTGTTCTCCGAAGAGAACACTTCGGCTTGAACATGAATTATCTCGGCCAAACAGTTTTTGAGCCACTATGCAGAAAGAAATATCGATATAGGCTCCATCACCTCAGAATGCCGAGGTAATAGAACCTAGGGGGCAGTTGTGGGGATATATTTTTTGGATACCAACACGTGGCATGGCGACGCCGACGTGTCAGCCGAAGTGCCACGTGTCGTGGTAGTTACGCCGAGGTGATCTCGGAGTTGCCGAGGTTATCTCCGAAGATATCGGAATCCGAGATAAGCGGATAAGGGACAAGAGTCCTAGGACAAAGAGGAGACTTAGCCAAGATAAGGATAAAGCTCTTAGGGAGTTTATCTTTATCTCTTGAGAAATCTAAAGTAAGCACTGAATGGGAGTCCATAGAAGTCATGCTTCTAGTGGGACTAGGATTGAGTTGGCTATAAAAGAGAGGCACCCCCGTGGGTCTAAGGTACGCAGTTTTATACTCAAGCTTGTGAGTTTAGCACTTGATTATCTTTGAGAGATATATTGACTTGATCGTCGGAGTGCCCTCGGGTGGAAGAGCCACCGCCGGAGCCTTTTTCTTTCTGTTACAGGTTACTAAAGCCATCTATTCTGCCGGTGCTCTCCAGCTGATTACTAGGCGGGCAGTGTGGTAAGAAAATCACCCACACACATACCATATACACATTTTTTAGGGTGCACATTGTAGCATCTTCCCTATAAAATATTTTAAATATAAGAATTATAAATGTCAAAATAATAGGATTTATTGGAATATAAGAATATGTTACAGACTAATTGGGATACAAGTATTAAAAAAAAAAAAAGATTTCGTAATAAATCCCCAAAAAACAAAGAATTTTCTACAATTCATAAAATGTTAAATGCATTACCAAAACAGTCAAAAACAAATTTCATCTAAAAAATGGACGAGGAAAAAAATATTGGAAGAAAATTAAAAAAATGCCTTAGGTGGTGTTTTGAGCGCATTAAATGTTAAATGCATTACCATAAATAACCGTTGAGCGCATTACCAAAACAAATGCTTTGAGCGCATTACCATAAAATAAATGTTGAATGCATTACCATAAAATAAACACCATAGAAAACAAATGTTTTTAGATATTTTGGTAATGCGCTCAAAATATTTGTTAAAAAAATATTGGAAGAAAATTTAAAAAATGCCTTAGGTGGTGTTTTGAGCGCATTAAATGTTAAATGCATTAACATAAATAACCGTTGAGCGCATTACCATAACAAATGTTTTGAGCCCATTACCATAAAATAAATGTTAAATGTATTACCATAAAATAAATGTTAAATGTATTACCATAAAATAAACACCATAGAAAATTGACATTTAAATACCAAAATAACAGTTTACCATAATGATTGTTTTGAACGCATTAAATGTTAAATGCATTACCAAAACAATCAAAAACAAATTTCATCTAAAATGGATGAGGAAAAAAATATTGGAAGAAAATTAAAAGAATACCTTAGGTGGTGTTTGACTGTAGCCATAGCTAGTGTGAAGTCAGAAAAATAATTCAAAAGTAACACTTATTAATTACAACTTAAATTTTTTTTTCTTATAATCAATAATCCTAGATAATAATTTTTTTAAATATTAAGCACAAATCTTAAATATTTTTTATAATTTTTTTTTCTTGTAACAATTGACCTTGCAAAATATCAGAGTTGAAAATATGGTGTTACTTATAACTAGTGTATTATAGGCATTGAAAAAGAGTTTTGTATGCCTTATGATAGATTATATAATAATATACAAATAATAGTGATACCACATTGTAGCTTGCTTTTTGTGTAGCTTTCGGATACGATAGCCTTACAGTTCGAACTCCCATGGTTCTAAATATGATTTTATAAGTGTAATGTGAAATAGATAAACACAAATGAGTCCAAATCTAGCAAATCTTTTGAAAAATCAATTTTGAAAAAATGCTAAAAATGGAATATGATTTTATAAGTGTAATGTGAAATAGATAAACACAAATGAGTCCAAATTCGGCAAATCTTTTGGAAAATCAATTTTGAAAAAATGCTAAAAATGGACTGCTTTGCCAGATTTCAGAGTTGCCACCTAAATATTTTTGAAAAATTTAGGAAACTCGAGACTCGTGCCAAAGGCCACTTATCCATCATCATCAAAGTGTCATGGCTCGGGAACTTAGGTATGAGAGGAAAAGGTCATGAATTGAGCACCACACTCACCCGATCAAAGATCGGCCTCTACTAATCATAATGTGATTCTTATTTACATTATATGCTCTTATTTCGATTTTTAGGCTATCTTTACTAGGCGATTCACACAAGTACAGACTATTTGCAAAAGTTGGAACATTTTGATCTTATATTTGTTTTGAAAAGTGTTTAAATATGTACTACTTGAAAAAGTGATCTCATATGTACATTAATCAAATTATCCCAATTTGAGCAATTAACCTTCATCCACAGGCATTCAGACAGGTATATCACTTAAGCACTTAGCCTCATGGTATCACGCTTGATATGGCAACAATCACACGTATGCAATATGCTAAAGTAAAAATGCTCACCTAGTATTCCGAGGTAAGCCAAGGAAAATAAAATAATTAGAAAAATACATGCTCTAATATGCAAGTGACTAATACAACATATACAAAATGCAAATAATAGGCTCGACTACTAACATGGCATGTGAAACAATTCAAGGCATGCGACAAAACACATATTCGAGTAAGGAATTTGAAATTGATATTGATTAGTATGATGAGCCGAACCCTTATGCATGCAAAATAAGTGGATACAAGTCATAGAAAATGCTAATTAAAACATGATGCTCTATGCTATCCATCATAAGCGAGTAAATAAAAGGGAGAAAGAAATGGGAGTTGGAAGGCATACACAATATTACAATTTTACCCTCATACAAGAGGGTTCAAATGAATGTTGTACTTAGCTCCTAATTAACTAATTATTACAATACCGAATAAATGAATTAACTACATTAGTTAGCTATTACACATTAAAATTAAACTAATTAATTACAACACACTAATTTAATCTCAGAGCTATGTAAACTAAATAAAATGAGTGGTGGGCGAAGAGCGATGCATGCAGCCGAAAACATCCTCCCGGAAATGCCTCTGTTTTGTTGCCAGAACTATTCTGTCTACAGTCAGAAAATACTTCTGTTTTTGCATAAGCTTCTGCTCTGTTTTACAAGAAAAATGACACTGCCTGGTTGAAAAGAGGTGGCTGGCTGGCCAGAGAAAGTTGTCGGCCGGATTCAAAGGGTAGCCGGCCGGCCACTAATTTTGATACTGCCCTGCTACATCAGAATGGAAACAGAGCAAAAACAAAGTGTTTTCAGGGGAAGTTTGTCCTCTCTGCCCCTCCTTATCATGAAACAGATCAAGGGAGGAATATAATCGGTTTACAAATCATCAATGGTAACAAGGTTGTTGCATGATGATCCATGACTTGATTGGACAAAGGCTCAATAAGTGAAAATAAAATACCAACAAAACCTCCTCCCTATCATGGAATTGATCAAGGGAAGTAGTTGACATTGATTCTTGAACCAGTGTCATCACTTAAGAGTATGAAATGTCTCAAGACTCAATAGGTTCAATTAACGTCCGATTGAACCCAACTTGATTTTATTATCTTGTGCCATTTTAATCCAATTGATTAGCCTCTTTTAATTACCTTTCTATTATTTAATTATTTTAGTTCAAAAATTAGAATTAAGTCCACTAATGAAGAGAAGTGTCAAACAAGAAGTTGTTTTGGGCATGAGAGAGATGTAATACCCTGGTAATGAACCTCCGAAGAGATTAAACCATTTAACATAGAAGATCTCTTTCTCATACTTAAACAACACTCGGTTGAAACAACTCTTACAAACAAAGAGAAAATCAAGAAAGGAGGGAGGTTGCAGAGATGGTTATGCAAGTGTGAACAAAAGTATGGAAAACATAAAATAAATGCTATCAACTCAAATAAGTTGGTGTATAATGCCTAAACCATCAAACCTATGAGGACCACTACACCACAAGCCTACTATACAAAGCATAAATGAAATAAACACACTAAAACAATCCTAAAAACAGCAAAAATAGTATTGGAAATAACATGAAAAATCTTGAAAAAGTTAGCTAAAACAATGGAGAAATTGAGCTAGTAAACAAGCATAAGAAGGGGCGGCTAACCTCTCCAATTTTGGGACTTCAAAACTACATTTTAAGCCTTTGAAAAACTCTGAAAATTAGAAAAAAAGTTGAAAAATAGATAGGAAACACAAGGGCAAAAGCTTGGGAAATAAGGTTCAAAGAAGGGTGGGGTACTGCTCTACCTTTGATAACTTTAAGCCACAAGTTTCAGCCCATAAAAACATTCCAAAAATAGTCCAAAAACAATAAGAAAAGATAGGAAAGAAATAGTGTAAAAGAGCTAGGAGTTATACCTCTTGAAGAGGAGTAACAATTTGATTCACAAACCCACAATTTCTCACCCTTAAGAGTTGAAATTCAAGCTCAAGAACCTCAGCAAGGAGAGCCAAATTTTTGGTTTAGGAAGTGTAGAGAGTGTGTGTGTAGGTTTCAAGATAGAGAGAGAGTGCTATGCAAGTTTTGGTCCTTTAGGAATTTTTTCTAACCTAAAACCAAGAGGGAAGGTCCCCTATATATAGAAAAACATGTGCCTTTGTCGGAAATATCTGTATAAAGACAGCTGATGCAGTGCATGCACCTATGGAAACAACTAGCAACAAATATCTGCAAATATCTGCTCTGTTGGGAAACATGGCCAGCCGGCCACTTGGGGGACAACCAGCCACCAAAATTGACCTATGGGGACACCTGGCTGGCCAATCCACTTAAAATGGCCTATTTTTCATCAATTGGCCTGCTGGCTGGCCACCTTTAGTGGTTGGCCTGCTACTTAGTGGTCAGCCGGCCACAAAAAACTACTCTCAAACCTGACTTCAAACGAGTATATCTCTTTTATCCGAACTCGATTTTAGATGATTCTTAAGTCCAAATTGAAGCCCCGGAAGTGTACTTTCCAATGATGGTGGCCTTACATCTAAATTCTAAGTGTACAAAGAGATATCCCTATTTTAGTGAAGGCTGCTCATTTCTTTATTAACGGTTTGATGCCCAACTTTTTTCCCAATTAGTTTTCTTTCCTCTCCTCCTATTTCCTTAAACTCCAAACCTATAAATAAGATGTTTTTAAAGATTTTTCAAAGAGTTTACCTCTTCTCCATTTATTTCCACTTTATCCTTACTCAATTTACCAAAAAGTGTAAATTTTAAATCAAATGTGAGCCTCAAAATATCGTAGAAACATTTAGAAAAATATTTTGAAAAAGAGGGTTTTAAGGTCATAAATAGTTTTGGTCAAAATGGGATGTAAGGTTGGGATTAGAAGCTCAAAAATTGAAGCCTTTTGCTGAAGAACTTGAACAATTGTACAGCGTAACTTTCATCATCAAGTGTTTAAACTACAGTTGCTTCTATTTGACAGAGCTCGAAGTCATGAAATGACGTGAGTAAATGTTGAAACCCGAAGACGACCCATTTTGACAAGGCCGTAAGACTTGGGCAAACAAAATGCAGATGCAGTTGGTTGAACTCAAGGGTTGCCTATGTATCCCTTTGCAAGGAATCAAACCAGCGTAGTTCACGTGCAAGATTCAAATGATATGCACTAAGAATATACTTTTGAAGACTGGACGTATACGCTTCGCGAAGCCGGTTATTTAAAAAATCCATGATTATGCAAGACATGCAATAAACAATAGCTAGATAATGGCATTTTGAATAAGCTTCAAGCGTAAATCAAAATAGGTCCAATTGTGTTTCACATGAAATGAGGAAAAAGATATTCTAACCATGCCAAAATCGTGAGAAGAGGAAGAGAAAAACTGCTTAAGGTCGTGCTTCCGCACACCCTGAGATGCTCTAATCATGCTGAAAACATGAGAAGAGGAAAAGAAAAACCGCTCAAGGTCGTGCTTCCGTACACCATGAGATACTCTAATCACGTTGAAAATATGAGAAGAGGAAGAGAAAACCCACTCAGGATCGTGCTTCCGCATACCTTGAGATACTTTAATCACGCTGAAAATGTGAGAAGATGAAGAGAAAAACCGCTTAGGGTCGTCCTTCCGCACACCTTAATCACACTAAAAACGTGAGAAGAGAAAGAGAAAAACCACTCAAGGCCGTACTTCCGCACACCTTGAGATACTCTAATCACACTGAAAACGTGAGAAGAGAAAGAGAAAAACCGTTTAGGGTCGTGCTTCCGCACACCTTGAGATACTCTAATCACGCTGAAAACGTTAGAAGAGAAAGAGGAAAACCGCTCAGGGTCGTGCTTCCACACACCTTGAGATACTTTAATCACGCTTAAAACGTGAGAAGAGGAAGAGAAAAAACGCTCAGGGTCGTGCTTTCGCACACCTTGAGATACTTTAATCACGCTGAAAACGTTAGAAGAGAAAGAGGAAAGCCGCTCAGAGTCGTGCTTCCGCACACCTTGAGATACTTTTCTCACTGAAAACGTGAGAAGAGGAAGAGAAAAGCCGCTTAGGGTCATGCTTCCGCACACCTTGAGCTAAATTCCAAACGCGCAGAAATCGTGTGAGAAAATTAACACTCTAACCACTCTGAAATCATGAGAAGAGATCCTAAGATGATACGATAGATACAAAGAGTATAATGAGATTGTGCGATAAATGCATAGAGTATGATGAGATTGTTCGATAGATGCACAGAGTATGCTGAGATTGTGCGATAGATGCACAGAATATAAACAGATTGTGCATTAGATACACAGAGTATGGTGAGATTGTGCGATAGATGCACAGAGTATGATGAGATTGTGCGATAGATGCATAGAGTATGATGAGATTGTGCGATAGATGCACAGAGTATGCTGAGATTGTGTGATAGATGCACAGAGTATGGTATGATCGTGCGATGGATGCACGATAAGGTATGATTTCGTGATAGATGCATGATATAGTATGATCGTGGGATAGATGCACGATGTGATATGATCGCGCGATAGAAGCACGATGTGGTATGATCGCGCGATAGATGTACGATGTGGTATGTGTGATAAGCAATGTAATGGATGATGTTTAGAAAATCCAGTAAACCAGCAAAGTGGCGCTCTAGAAAGCACCTCAAAGGGCGAATGGTGATGAACCGCTCAATTATGACGGGGATCTCCCCCTTGTGTTCTTCAAACTGTTACCTCAAATTCACAGTTCAAAGGTCCTCAAATACTGGCAAGGGGTGACATCTGCAAAAGCCAAGGATGCCACTTTTCTTCCTGATCATATTCACAACTTTCTCTATTCTTCAACAGGGTGACAAACTAGGTTGGTTCAGTATCTAAAATTAAGGCGTATACACGCTACCTCAACCTATAGGGCTGCCATACAATTTCAAGCTGGGGATACACCCCTGGGTATTTAAACCAGAATTTAATCTCAAAAATTTCAAACCTTTGTGTTCTAGGCATCGCCATTCGAACTCTAGTTTCCACCGCCGCAGTTAGTCTCCTAGGAACTCATTACAAACATAACCAAGACAAGTTAACTTGAGTCAAAGACGAAACTCCATCTTGGAGGTAGGACTCGATTGGGTCACAAAAATAGCTCCTGAAGCTGACTCTAGGGGTGTGCCCCATGCTGCGGATCACCTACATGTGCATACATAATATTGGGTAAGCGAAGCTCAATGAGTAATAATAAAGTAAAGCAGTGTAAATAGATAATCATAAAGTTCTCACAATATCCATAATCGTATCAACAGAATAGCCTTAGGCCCATCATATAAACAGAACAGCCTTAGGCCCATCATATCAGAACGGCTTCAAGCCCACAAAATTCAGAACGGCTACGAGCCCACATATAAGTAGAATGGCCTCGGGCCTAATCATATTAACAGAACGGCCTCAGGCCCAATCATATTAACAGAACGGCCTCGGGCCCAATCATATCATAGCATAAACAGAACGACCTTAGGTCCACATTGCACATGTCATATTACTTTTACAAATTTCATTCCTTTCCATCAAAACACAATGTTGGCACAATTCTCAATTTGTGGCTCCAAGTACCCAATTAAGAATAGATATATAGAATATTATTACTCACAGTGCGTTAGGTTTCGCAGTGTTTCCTCTAGCACATGACCTATACAAATATTTCACACACACATTCGATGAATAATCCGTTCAATTCATATGATTTCTTTCATTAATTCGTTTTATGATTCGTTCATTATCCATTCATTTATAGGCATTGCGAAGGGACAAAACATGCTCAGAAACAAATTCAGAGGATCGGGAAAGTTAACAGAAGAAGGTAGATTTTTTCTCTGATTTCTGCACGTGTGGAATCCCCTCACCGCACATGTAGCCCACACGTGCTTTTATTTCAGCAGCCCTGCCTTATTTTCCGCAGGTGTGGCTGTGAGCCCTGCACGTGCAGCCGTGAACCCCACACATGCAGCTATGAGCCCTGCACGTGCGGTCCTGGCTATTCTTGGCAATTCGAAGCTGAAGAAAATGTTTAGCCTCTAGATTGATTCTCAAGCCCCAAATCATGCAAAAATAAGTCAAAAACATGATACACTAGCATGATACAAGGGTATTTGCATCTCAAACACATCAATCTTGAGACAATAAAAAAATCAAGGTCCCATCTTTTTCATAACTTCATAAATTTCATGATCAAGCTGAAACACATAAAAACATGGGTGATCCTTTAACAAATCTTTGTTGTATGCACAATTTAGAGCTTATTTCATGCACTAATATCAAGATTGGACTCAAATCAAACAAACATGAAGAGATTTCTTGCATTTAGTTCAATCCATTATTTAGTTCAATCCATTACATAACTCAAACCCTAGCCCAAAATTCCCAATTTCTTCTTGATTCCATGACAAAGTTGAGTTAGAGACAAAGATTATAAGTAGATTATCATACCTTAACCCAAGTTTATGGTTTTCCCTTTGATTCTCTTACAAAACCCTAGCTCTTCTTCTTTCTTTCTCTCTAACTCACTCTAGCAAGCTCTCCACCAAATGAAGAACACAAGAGGCCAAAAACAAATATGGCTTATCTCATAAATTTTAATTTAATCATTACGAATCGTAATTTTTCAAAATTTCACCAAAAGCTCTATAAATCATGCTAATCATAGATATGAAGTCAGTTTTTGTTTATCACAACTCTAAGGCTTTCAATTTCAGTTTAAAGTTGTAATTGCAACATATATTCCTACGTTCAACAGATATTATTCCAACTTCACATAATTCACATACTCAAACTTGCAAATTCATATTAAACACATAATCACATGTACAATTAAGTAGAGTGTAGGTTGGGTTATCACAGTCTTTCCCCTTTAGGAAGTTTGGTCCTCCAAACTTGTTTACCTCAAGTTGAGAACAATTCTGGATATCGTTGTCTCATTTCTTCTTCCCATTTCCAAGTTGCTTCGTTTCCATGATGTTCCCTCCATTTGACTTTTACCATTGGGATAGTCTTGTTTCGTAGTTGCTTCACTTGCCGGTCAAGGATTAGAATAGGTTTCTCCTCATAACCCATATCATCATCTAGCACAATTTGATGATAGTCAATACATGAGAAGGGTCCCGAAGGTAGCTTCACAACATTGATATGTGGAACACATTGTGCATTTGCTCCATGCCCAGTGGTAAAGCAATCTGATAGGCTACCGAACCCAATCTTTGTAAGATCTAAAATGGCCCTATGTACCGGAGTGACAATTTCCTTTTCTTTCCAAACCTTGTGTGTTCTTTCATTGGAGTGACTTTGACAAAAACATGATCCCCAACTTCAAATTCTACGTAATGCCCTCAAAAAATTATACAAATCAACCATTCATAAGGGCTAGAGACATAATAGAAATGTTATATTTTCATTCATTAGAGTTAATATTACAAAAGATATTACATGCATTACACTTTCATAAATATTCATCTTGAAACTATAGCATGTAACTCTAGTTTAGAACAACAAAATAAATGCCTCAAGGGCTTACATCTGTCCAAATAATCACTTGGTTACAACAAAAGAGAGAGTTAGAAGCTCTTTACAATTAAAGCCCTCGGCTTAAAACAAGGCATATAAACAATAAAATGAAATCACAAAAGTAAAGCCTTTAGCCTCTAAGCCTCCCAAGCTATGTCCTTGGAGGTGGCATGTCAACTGTACCTGAAAATGGTTTCCCAAGTAGGGTGAACCAAAACCCAGTAGCGATGTGCTAAACCATACATGAGAATTAACTAAAATATAAACATCAGATAAATATGCAACATTCTTAACCAACACATATTCTTTTCAAGGTCATTCAATATAGATAACCAATATCTCAATTCATTTCCATTCTACCATTTTGGGTAAATCAATTAGCCAAATTCATTATTATCAACCAACCAATATGAGACTACAACTCAATGGTTCACAATTCAATACATTCATCAAATCCAACACTTCTATTTCTTGCCATTTTACGGAACCACGTCCGAGGGAACCGGCACCCATAAATATATAAGATTTCGGGACTTTTACCCTGGACACTCCGGCCAACTTAATTATCAATGAAGTCCATCCCCTATCTCCTCCCAAACAATGGAGTCCATCCCCTATCTTCTTCCAAACAAAGATACATATGTAATGTATTTAAACACATTGTCATATACAATGACCAATCAAATCACATATTGACCGTCATATTCAATGATATAATCCAATTGATTAGTTTCAATTCACCTAATCCACATGCAGTTTCTACAACAATCATAGCTATCCTCCACCGATAGCCCAAAGCAGATATTTCTAAACAGATAAATAAATTTAACAAATAGATAATTTATCATATTATCCATAGATCAGTGATTTATTGAATCTAACTACACATCTCATTTGTGCATTCTTCCAATTTCATATTTGTCATAACAATTTCATTATTTATACCAATAATTTATTTAACTCATATTAGGGCAAATCTCCCCCTTTTTCAAACATCAACCCCTAAGACTCAATTTCACCATTGATACACAGATAACCCCATTTTCAAGACCTCACATACATATACGGAGCCCAAAATAGAAAACCCCTCTCTCAAAAATTCGAATCCAAACCCTAACTTCACTCAAACTTCCCAACTCCACCATTTATACAAAAATGACAAATATCAAGGTTAAAACTCACATTAAAGAGTGGAACATCCCTACCTCAAGCTTAGATGAGAGAGAAGAGAGAAAGCACAAAAGTCGGTGGTGATGAAACCACGTTTTGCTCAGATCAAAACGAAGCCCTTGACAAGCTCTACACTTTATCTCAAAGGAGCAAGGTGAAAAGATCACTCTAGGTGAGTAGATCTAGAGATTTAAGTGAAAAAGTTTGGGTTTTAGAGAGAGAAGTGAGAAATCACAGTTCAAGAGGAAAACGGGGAGGAAAATCATGAAAAAAAAATGGTTTGGGCCTATTTATAGTAGTGAGGAAATGCCCTAAACTCAAATAAAATAATAGGCCCCAAAACCCCCTTAGATAGGGCCCATTCGAACCTCAAAAATCTGAAAAAAAACATGCAGGGGTCGACCCTTCGGGCATGGGGGTCGACCCTTTAGGTAGAAAAAACAATCTGCACAAGCAAGGGGGTCGACCCTTAGACAGGATAGGGTCGACCCTATTTCTCAGCAACTAACATATAGACATAAAAGGGTCGACCCTCCCCAATCTGGTGTCTACCCTATTTTCCAGCAACTAACACATAGACATAAGAGGGTCGACCCTCCCCAGTCTAGTGTGTACCCTATTTTCTAGCAACACTCCCAGAAACTTCACCAACAGGTAAGGGTCGACCCTTAGGAAGGTTGGTGTCGACCCTAGAATGAAATTTCTAAGTCTCCAAGGAACTTTTGACAAGAATAAGTGCGAACAACCAAACCCAACTTGTTTAAATCGGATTGTACTCCTCCAAAACCAACCCATAACGACACCAAAGATTTTCAAAATAAAAATAAAGGATTTGAATACACTTTCCCATAAGCTTTGAAGAATACAGGTGCTACAACCTCCCTACCTTAGGAAATTTCGTCCCCGGAATTTTAGTACAAGTCTCAAAACCATGATTGTCCAATTTTCAAATGATTACAATTCAATTCACAACATCATGACCAACCCACCGGCCATTCAATCTCCTTACAAGAGAACAAATCTACAATATATCACATCAACATATATTACTGATATGCATCTTCCGAAATTTAACTAATTTCAATAAGTATATCTCATATCTCTAAAACATATTCAATGTTTATGATATATTTGCATTTCCAAACTCAAACAACATATACAAACTTTCAAATTAAACTTGCATTTCCAAAACATATTCAACATTTATAATGCTTTCATAATCCAAAACATATACAATGTTTTTATAGTTCATAAACAAAACTAAAATGCCAACATACATTCAAATATCAATAAATAAGTCCGGATATTTCTCTTGGACTTCCAATTCACGCTTCCAAGTTGCTTCCTCAATCCTGTGATGTTTCCACAACACTTTGACTAAGGGAATTGTCTTGCATCGTAAGACTTGGTCCCGTCTATCCAAGACTTTCACCAGTCTCTCCTCATATGAAGCATCCTCGTCTACCTCTAAGTCGGTCCAATCCAACACATGCGATGGATTAAGCTCATACTTCCAAAGCATACTAATATGAAACACGTCATGCATTCCGAAAAGTTGTGGCGGCAATGCCATACGATAGGCAACCTCCCCAACCCGCTCAAGGATCTCAAAAGGGCCAATAAACCGAGGGGATAACTTCTCACTCTTCCCAAATCTCATCAAACCCCGTCTAGGTGATACTTTCAAAAAGACATGATCACCCACCTCAAACGACCAAGGTCTTCTCTTACGGTCGGCATAACTCTTTTGACGACTCTGGGCTGTAACTAACCTCTTACGGATAAGTGTCACTTTTTTCGTCGTTTCCCGTACCAACTCCGGGCCCAACAAAGGTGCATCACCCACCTCAACCCAATACACATGAGATCTACACGGTTGGCCATACAAGGCCTCAAACAGTGCCATGCCAATACTCGATTGGAAATTGTTGTTGTAGGCAAACTACACAAAGGGTAAGTGTCTCTCCCATGACCCTTAAAGTCAATGACAGAGCCTCGAAGCATATCCTCAAGGATCTAAATAGTACGCTCGGACTGCCCATCAATCTGAGGATGGTAAGCTGTGCTAAAAGTCAATCTAGTGCCCAAGGCACTCTACAAACTCTGTCACAATTGAGCAGTGAAACGTAGATCTTTATCCGAAATGATCGTCACAACGACCCCGTGCAATCTCACTATGTCCCGAATATACAAGTTAGTAAGGTAATCTATTGAATCTCTCACGCGCATAGGAATAAAATGTGCCGACTTAGTCAGTCGATCAACTACCACCCAAATGGCATCACTACCCCGTTGAGTCCTCGGAAGACCCACAACAAAATCCATCGTGACATGCTCCCATTTCCACGCAGCTATAGGCAAGGGTTGCAACAAACCCGCTAGCCTCTGAAGTTTGGCCTTCACTTGCTGACAAGTAAGGCACTTCGATACAAACACTGCCACATCCTTCTTTATACCCCTCCACCAAAACTGGCGACTCAGATCGTGATACATCTTTATGCCTCCCGGATGCACCGCAAGGCGTGAATGGTGAAACTCTTGGAGTACTTCCTCTCGGCAAGACTCTGGCACAAACAAGAAGTCACTGTATCTCACACTAAGGGCAGGATACACAGTCAAACCCTTCTCTACCTTCTCACTAGAAACCTTCTCTCGGAGGGATTCTACCTCAGAGTCACCCTTCTGTGCCTCTAACACTCGGTTCACAAGTGTAGGTTGTGCAACTACAGAAAACAAGGCTGCAGACTCGACAGACTCGCTCAAATGCAAGTCAAATTCACCAAAAGTACCCAACATGTCATGACCCGAACCCGCCCCTATGGATTAAGGTCATAACTGACCAGTAATCAAGGGATTACTTGCGGCCTCAAACCAAAACAAAATGAATTCCATCAGAGTTAAGGGGCCAAACGGAAGCAAACTTACAAATTGTCCACAGAGCTGTGTTTACATGGCACATCAAATAACACATATATGTATTCGTTAATAACTCACACCAAAAAGGAAATCAACTTAAAGTGTTATACACCCACAAGATCATTCAAGTCTTAGTCAGCCTAACCAAAACTTATATACAAAGGTGATCCAACATTTTCGCCAACTTAATAAGATTACGACAAAGGAACAAAAGAGGTGAAAGTAAGTCTCATGCGTGAGATGTTTGGGCTGACTCTCCAAAACTTGACCTTTCTCACACTTCACCGGGGCTGGGTTTGGACATCTCTTTGCTCACCTACATACACATGAATGAGTGTGAGTGAAAGCCCAGTGAATAATATCAAATAAAGAAGGTACGCAAATGAGATTCACATATATCAAACGGCCTTGGGCCCATGTAGAATTCTATTTAGTGCATTATATTAGTACATTAGGCAATTCAAGCCCGAACATATCAAACGGCCTCTGGCCCACTTCGTTCTTGTCAAACGGCCTCTGGCCCACTTCGTTCTTGTCAAACGGCCTTCGGCCCAATCATTCATTCATGTCAAACGGCCTTCGGCCCATTCATTCATTCGTTCATGTCAAACGGCCTTTGGCCCATTCATTCGTGTCAGACAGCCTTTGGCCCATTCATTCATATCATACGGCCTTTGGCCCATTCATTCGTGTCAGACAGCCTTTAACCTATTCATTCATGTCATACGGCCTTTGGCCCATTCACTCGTGTCATACGGCCTTTGGCCTATTCAATTATATCCAACGGCCTTTGGCCCAACCATATGGCATAGCAAACATTTGTCCACAATTCAAATTAACAAACTTATAAGACTTATAGGGAAATAAGCAATTGGACAAATAACATACTTCAAAATATCTTTACTAAGATATTACTCATAGTGTTCTGCCGGTGGATTTGTCCTGGAACTCGACCTTACACATTTTACGAACACAATGGGTCTCAAACAATTCAATCCGTTCTTAATTCATACATTCCTCTTAGGCTTCTTTCTTATCCTTTTAACTCATTTATGATGCTCAATGCATGCCTAAGAGTGCTTAGAAATGAAAGAGAACGGAAAATGAAACACAGAACACCTTTACAAAATTTTTAAAACAGGGGTCCCCGCTCGAGCGTGGGTTCCGCCGCTCGAGCGAACCCTCATGGTCTGCAAAAGTACTGGTTACCTCATTTTTACGCTCGAGTATGAATTCAGACGCCCGAGCTGAAAGTCACACTACATGGCTCCTCGCTCGAGCGTGAATGCGCTCGCTCGAGCGTACATCAATGTCTGCAAAAATTCTAGGAGCTCGCATTTCACACTCAAGCGGCGCTTTCCCCGTTCGAGCAGACATGCCAAATTCTGAGATTTCCAGAACTGTTCTTGAGGCTCAAATTCAACATTCAAAGGCTTTAAACTCATGATTTGTAATAAAAAAACATGGAGGGACATCACCTAACATAAGGACATGATTAATTGGGAGCCAATTGACTAAAGTCATGGTTCATTTCTCAAACCATTTCAAATTCTTCAAGATTCAAACAATCAAGCTCTTTACTTACATGAATCTTGCATGCATGTACAATACTAACTTGATTCCATTTCAAATGGTGCAAATGGTGTTCAAAATCATGAAGCTACACAAAATTACTCATGCATGTAAAGTTTGGTGCTCAATTCTTCATATTCAACATGCTTCATGCTTGAATGTGTATAACCATGGCAATTATGCACATGTATGCACATATAAGCTTCAAATTCAACAAATTCAATTCAAATTATGTTCTTGATCACAATCAAACTTTGAATTCATGAAATTACAACTTAGGCTCATAAATCTTTGCTTGATTACTCACCTAGGAGCTTCAATTCTCACAATTGTAGTTCAATCTTGAGTTGGTCTTCAAATTATTCAAGTTTCTTGCTCAAATCTTCAATTACTTTCCCCCTCTATCTCTCTATCCGACCCTCTCTCTCTTCTTTAGAGTAATCTCAGCCAAATTGAATAAAAAGAGAGGAATTGAGTGAAAATGAACCCTTTTATAGGCTCTCTCTCGATCACATTTCATTATTACTAATTAATTGAGCACTATACCATCAATTTAATCTATTTAATTTGATTCGAATCAATTTTCAATTAAATTTCACCGTAGGCTCTAAAAAATATGCCAATCACCATGGCGTAATCAATTTCGGTTTCTGTGGCTGATAAGGCCTTCAATTTTAAATTCTAAAGCAGAAAGTCAAGCAGATTTTCCTATGGTGAACAGATAGAAATTCAAAACCACATATATTCATATAAACGATGCTCAAAATCATACCAAACACATAATCATAATCATAATTAAGATTAATTAGCATAATACGGGACATGGTTATCACACAACATCTGCCATTCCCGGATAGCTATACAAGCTACACTACTAATGGATTTCCTACTTAGGGCATCGGCCACAATATTGGCCTTTCCCGGATGGTAATGTAACTCGAAATCATAATCTTTTATGAACTCTATCCACCTTCTCTGCCTTAAATTCAAGTCCTTATGTGTAAACAAATACTTCAGACTCTTATGGTCAGAAAACACCTCAAATCTCTTACCATACAGATAGTGCCTCCAAATCTTCAAGGCAAAAATCACAGCTGCTAGTTCTAAATCGTGGGTAGGGTAGTTCCTTTCGTGGGTTTTCAACTGCCGTGAGCCATAGGCTACTACTTTCCCCTCTTGCATCAACACACAACCCAAACCATCTCGTGAGGCATCACAATACACAGAATAGCCTGAACCTCTCTTCGGAATAACCAAGACTGAAGCAGTGGTAAGTCTAATCTTAAGTTCTTGGAACGACTTTTCACAAGTCTCACTCCACACAAATTTGACCCCTTTCCGCGTCAATCTAGTCAAAAGCGAAGCTAGTCTAGAAAAATCTTTTATAAATCGACGGTAATACCCGACCAACCCCAAGAATCTACAGATCTCGAAAACATTCTCAGGTTGTGCCCAATCTTGCACTGCCTTAATTTTGGATGAATCTACAGTCACCCCTTCCCCGGAAACCACATAGCCTAAAAACTTAACTTCTCTTAGCCAGAACTCGCATTTTCCAAACTTGGCATACAGTTTATGGGCTCTAAGCAACTCAAGCACTACTCACAAGTGTTCCTCGTGCTCCTCCTCAGAGGGTGAGTAAATCAGAATGTCGTCCATGAAAATGACCACAAAACGATCTAAGAACTCCTGGAAGATCAGGTTCATCAAGTCCATAAACACAGTCGGTGCATTGGTTAGCCCAAAAGGCATCACCAGAAACTCATAATGGCCATACCACGTACGGAATGCCATTTTCGGAATATCCTCCTACCTGACTCTCAATTGATGGTAGCCTGATCTCAAATCTATCTTAGAAAAACAATGGGATCCTTTTAACTGGTCAAACAGGTCATCTATACGAGACATAGGGTACTTGTTCTTAACCGTAACCCGATTCAATTTTCGATAGTCAATACAAAGTCTCAAGGCCCCATCTTTCTTCTTAGTAAAGAGGGCCGGTGCTCTCCAAGGCGAAGTACTAGGGCGAATAAAACCCTTATCTAGTAATTCCTGGAGCTGAATCTTCAACTCACTCAACTCAGTTGGGGCAAAACGATACGGTGCCATGGAAATCGGTGCCGTGCCAGGCACTAAATCAATAGAGAACTCAATCTCTCGATGAAGTGGTAAACTAATAAGATCCTCAGGAAAGACATTCGAGTACTCACAAACCACTCTTGGCAACTCAACCCGAACCTCATTACACTCACTACTCGAAAAGCTAGCAAGAAGACAACTAAGTTCACTCCGCCCACGCGGATCATACACCGGTGGTAAGACTCTACCAACCCGATCCCCAAGAAATGAAAACAATCGCCGCTCAAGGTACATACAGTAACCCTCTAGCGGTAGCAATCTATAATAGCCCGGTATGACGATGGCCAGTCCATACCCAAAATGACATCAAAACCAGACATGTCCATCAATACAAAAGAAAAAGGAAGCCGGCGATCGGCGACCTCTATGTCACAGCCCCGACACCCCTGTTTCAAAATCATCTCACCCCCAACAGGTGATACAACACATAAAAGAGATGCTAACTGTGCCAACTCTAACCCCAAAATTGATGCAAATGCAGAAGATATAAAGGAATGTGATGCACCTGTATCAATTAACACATTGACAATTGAGTTGCAAAACAATAAGGTACCTCTCACAACAGACGGAGCTGGTACAAGATCTGGTGCGGTAACAGCATACACGTGCCCCGTAGGTCTCTGATCTACCTGCTCACCTCTCGGAGCATAAGATTGTTGCACTAACTGAGCTGAAGAAGCTTCTTGATTGGCTCTCGAGGCCTGTACCGATTAAGCTGGCTGGTGACTCTGTGTCTGCCTCGAACCAGACGCACCAGGTGTGCCACTCAACTGTGGGCAAAACCTTTTCAAGTGCCCCGTCTGCCCACACTGATAACAAGTGAGAGGCTAGCCTCTGCCTTGACTCTGGCCCTGAGAACGGGCCGAAGATGAAGTTGCTCGCTGTAGACTTGTGGCCCAATTGGCCACATTTGTAACAAGTGATGTCTCCCTGACCACCTCTCCAAGAATCCGAACTCGGCACTAGAAAGATAGATCTTGAATGCGCTCCCTGGGACTGCTGAGGGTTAGAACCCTTATGCCTCTTACTATCCCCTTGACCATCCTGACTCTTACTGGAGCCCCTCATCCTCTCATCCTCTACATGCATGATAGTCTCAAGATGGGTTGCAGCCTCCACAAGATGCCCATACTTCCTAATCATGGACCCGGCCACTCGGAACATGAGTCCGGTCCTCAGTTTCTTCTCGAACTCCAAACACTGACACTCCTCGGTCGCTACTAACTCTGGTGCGAACCTCGATAAGCTAGTGAAAGTGGCGTCAAACTCGGCCACTGGTGTATTCAGCTGCTTGAGCTGACAGAACTGGTCCCTCAACTTCTCCCTCACCATAGCAAGTAAGTACTTATCCTGGAAAGCTTCTACAAAGGCCTTCTAAGTCCCTCCAATGCGCCCTCGCGCATACTTTTACCACTGACCCGCATCCCCCTTAAGCTGGAAAGACGCCAAGGTCACCCTCAAACCTCCGTCTTCGATGCCGAGCATCTCAAACGTCTTCGTCATCTGCTCTAGCCACTCGTCATCCTTCAGTGGCTCTTTAGGATCTCCCAAAAACTCCTTCGGGTTCGACCGGAAGAACTCCCTCTTCAAAAAGGACGGCCCAACTTCTGCTGCTTGGGCCTGGACTTGATTCTCAGCCTTGAGAATGGCCATAGATTCCCTCAATGCTCTGGCCATTTCACGGGCTAAGGCACCCATGGCCTGCTGACCAACCGGTTCGGTCACGTTGGCCTAGCCCATTCCTTCCTCCTACGGCGGAATCTCATCCGGTATAGGCATCTCGTGCCTCCTAGGCCTACCACGCCTACCACCACGACCTCATCCTGACATCCTAATAAAGGTAACAAAGAGATTAGCACATTTACAAATGTGCCGAAGCTATGTCACTCGCGTCCTAATACAATGGGCAACTGTAATTCACTCCACGTAAGCACATAATCACATAAACACATACGAATTTCATTTCCGGATAATGACTCTCCCGTGGTGTTGCTAGAGTTCCAGTTAGAAACGACAGTGATCAAGTGCCTTTCCAACAGGACTCCCAGAAACCGACAGACCTGATCAACATCCTAGAAACTAAATCTCATACCCATATAGTCACATAAACATGTTATCATACAAGCACATAACATCATACTTAAGTCTCTAACAAGCGAGACAAACCCATTGTGGTACTAACCACTTCCCATGTACCCAAAGTATTCAAACCCGGTACGCTTTGATACCAAGTTGTAATGGCCTCAAAAAAAAATTATACAAATCAACCATTTATAAGGTCTAGAGACATAATAGAAATGTTATATTTTCATTCATCAGGGTTAATATTACAAAAGATATCACATGCATTACACTTTCATAAATATTCATCTTGAAACTATAGCATGTAACTCTAGTTGAGAACAACAAAATAAATGCCCTAACAGCTTACATCTTTCCAAGTAATCACTTGGTTACAACAAAAGAGAGAGTTAGAAGCTCTTTACAATTAAAGCCCTCGGCTTAAAAGAAGACATATAAACACAAAAATGAAATCACAAAAGTAGAGCCTTTAGCCTCTAAGCCTCCTAAGCTATGTCCTTGGAGGTGGCATGTCAACTGTATCTGAAAATGGTTTCCCAAGTAGGGTGAGCCAAAACCTAGTAGAGATGTGCTAAACCATACATGAGAATTAACTAAAATATAAGCATCAGATAAATGTGCAACATTCTTAACCAACACATATTCTTTTCAAGGTCATTCAATATAGATAACCAATATCTCAATTCATTTCCATTCTACCATTTCGGGTAAATCAATTAGCCAAATTCATTATTATCAACCAACCAATATGAGATTACAACTCAATGGTTCACAATTCAATACATTCATCAAATCCAACACTTCTATTTCTTGCCATTTTACGGAACCACGTCCGAGGGAACCAGCACCCATAAATATATAAGATTTCGGGACTTTTACCCTGGACACTCCGGCCAACTTAATTATCAATGAAGTCCATCCCCTATCTCCTCCCAAACAATGGAGTACATCCCCTATCTTCTCCCAAACAAAGATACATATGTAATGTATTTAAACACATTGTCCTATACAATGACCAATCAAATCACATATTCAATGGTTTAATCCAACCGTCATATTCAATGATATAATCCAATTGATTAGTTTCAATTCACCTAATCCACATGCAGTTTCTACAACAATCATAGCTATCCTCCACCGATAGCCCAAAGCAGATATTTCTAAACAGATAAATAAATTTAACAAATAGATAATTTATCATATTTTCATAGATGAGTGATTTATTGAATCCAACTACACATCTCATTGCATTCTTCCAATTTCATATTTGTCATAACAATTTCATTATTTATACCAATAATTTATTTAACTCATATTACGGCAAATCTCCCCATTTTTCAAACATCAACCCCTAAGACTCAATTTCACCATTGATACACAGATAACCCTATTTTCAAGACCTCACATATATATACGGAGCCCAAAATAGAAAACCCCTCTCTCAAAAATTCAAATCCAAACCCTAACTTCACCCAAACTTCCCAACTCCACCATATATACAAAAATGACAAATATCAAGGTTAAAACTCATATTAAAAAGTAGAACATCCCTACCTCAAGCTTAGATGAGAGAGAAGAGAGAAAGCACAAAAGTCGGTGGTGGCGAAACCACGTTTTGCTCGGATCAAAACGAAGCCCTTGACAAGCTCTACACTTTATCTCAAAGGAGCAAGGTGAAAAGATCACTCTAGGTGAGTAGATCTAGAGATTTAAGTGAAAAAGTTTGGGTTTTAGAAAGAGAAGTGAGAAATCACAGTTCAAGAGGGAAAAGGAGAGGAAAATCATGAAAGAAAAATGGTTTAGGCCTATTTATAGTAGTGAGGAAAAGCCCTAAGGTCAAATAAAATAATAGGCCCCAAAACCCCCTTAGATAGGGCCCATTCGGACCTCAAAAATCTGAAAAAAAACACGCAGAGGTCGACCCTTCAGGCATGGGGGTCGACCCTTTAGGTAGAAAAGACAATCTACACAAGCAATGGGGGTTGACCCTTAGACAGGGTAGGGTCGACCCTATTTGTTAGCAACTAACACACAGACATAAGAGGGTCGACCCTCCCCAGTCTGGTGTCTACCTTATTTTCTAGCAACTAACACATAGACATAAGAGGGTCGACCCTCCTCAGTTTGGTGTCTACCCTATTTTCCAGGAGCACTCCAAGAAACTTCACTAACAGGTATGGGTCGACCCTTAGAAAGGCTGGTGTCGACCCTAGAATGGAATTTCTAAGTCTCCAAGGAACTTTTGACAAGAATAAGTGCGAACAACCAAACCCAACAAGTTTAAATCAGATTGTACTCCTCCAAAACCAACCCATAACAACACCAAAGATTTCCAAAATAAAAATAAAGGATTTTAATACACTTTCCCATAAGCTTTGAAGAATACAGGTGCTACATTCTAAGTCTCTTCTCCTTTGATCCATATAGCTCTTTTGTCGGCTTTAAGCAGTTTTCAATCTCTATTGAATGATTGAATCTTTTCCGAAGTAACTTGCACAATTTTAGGCCAAATCAATGACCTATCCCCAACCTCGGTCCAACAAATCAGAGTTCGACATTTTCTCCCATACAAAGCTTCATATGGTGCCATTTCAATACTGGAGTGGAAATTGTTGTTATATGCAAATTTCGTGAAAGGTAAATGAGTTTCCCAACTTTTGCGGAAATCCAAAACACACATTCGGAGCATGTCTTCTAATGTTTGTATAGTTCTTTCAAATTGTCTGTTGGTTTGTGGATAAAATGTGATACTGAACCTTAATTCCGTTCCCAATGCTTTTTGTAAGCTTTTCTTGAATTTTTACACAAACTTGGAATCCCTACCGAATACAATGGAAATCAGAACACCGTACAATTGAATAATCTCAGCAATGTACACCGTAGCAAGTCTATCAGCATTATAAATAGCCTTCACAAGCAAAAAGTGAGTAGACTTAGTCAATCTATCCCCAACAACCCATATAAAATCCGTACTTCAGGGTGTTCGGGGTAAGCCCACAATAAAATCCATAGTCATGTGCTCCCACTTCCATTCCAGAGTAGGGAGAGTTTGAAGTAACCCCACTGGTCTTTGGTGTTCAGCTTTTACTTGCTGACATTGAAGGTACCTTGAAATGAACTCTGCAATTTCTCTCTTCATATTAGGCCACCAAAAAGCTTACTTGAAATCTTGGTACATTTTGGTATTCCCGGGATACACAGCAAATTTGGACTTGTGAGCTTCTTTCAAGACTCTTCCTTTAATTTCGGGGACATTAGGAACACACAATCTTCCCTTGAATTTCAACACTTGAACTTCCAAAGAAAATCCTGGTCTCGGCTTTGTTTCCATCTCAACATGTACTTTCTTGAGAAATTTATCCTCTTGCCTTTGTCTAATCCTCAATAATAACCGGTTATGTTGCCATTACGGCTAACATTCCATCCCGTTCATGCAGCACAATCTCCACTTCCATTCTTTCCAAGTCAAGTAATAGTTCATTCTGCTCCATAAGCAACATGCTAAATTTCCCATTGATTTTTTGCTAAGAGCATCCACTACTGTGTTGGCTTTGTCGGGATGGTAATGAATTTGCAAGTCATAATCTTTGATGAGTTCTAACCACCGTCTTTGCAGTATATTAAGCTCCTTTTGAGTAAAGAGATATTTGAGGCTCTTGTGGTTGGTGTAGACTTCACATGTTGCTCCATAGAGATAATGCCGCCATATCTTTAATGCAAAAACCACAATAGCTAATTCCAAATCCTGCGCAGGGTAATTCTTTTCATGCGACTTCAATTGTCGAGATGCATATGCAATTACTCTTCCATTCTGCATAAGTACACACCCAAATCCCTTATGAGAAGCATCATTATAGACAACAAACCCTTTTGTACCTGATGGTAAGGTGAGGACTGGTGCTGTTGTGAGCCTTGTCTTCAATTCTAGAAAGGCAGACTCCCTCTGTTCTGCCCATTTGAATGGTACACCTTTTTGAGTCAACTGGGTCAGCGGCACCACAATCTTGGAGAAATCTTTAACAAATCTTTGGTAGTAACCCACTCAACCCATAAAACTGCGTACTTCTGTAACATTGGTAGGTGCAGGCTAATTCACAATAGCTTCTATCTTTTGCAGATCGACAGACACACCATCCTTGTTAATCACATGCCCCAAAAACACAACTTCATTCAACCAAAATTCACATTTCTTCAATTCAGCATATAACTTCTTATCCCTAAGTGTTTGAAGAATTAATCTCAAGTGCTTTTCATGTTCCCCCTACTTTTCGAATAAATAAGAATGTCATCAATGAATGCCACCACAAACTCAACTAAATACGGTTTGAAAATCCAATTCATTAAATCCATAAAAGATGCTGGTGCATTCGTAACCCCAAATGACATAACTAGAAATTCATAATGATCATACCTGGTTCGGAAGGCTGTCTTCTCAATATCCTCTGTTTTGACTTTCAACTAATGGTACCCGGATCTCAAATTATTTTTTGAAAACACTTGTGCCCCCCTGTAATTTGTCAAACAAATCATCAATCCATGGTAAAGGATATTTATTCTTCACCGTTACCTTATTAAGTTCTCGGTAATAACTACACAACCGAAGGGTCCCATCCTTCTTTTTCATAAGCAAACCGGGAGCGCCCCATGGCGATGTACTCGGTCGGATGAACCCTTTGTCAAGTAATTCTTGTAACTGTATTTTCAATTCCTTTATTTCTACCAGAGACATTACGTACGGAGCCTTAGAAATTGGTTGAGTTCCTGACACAATATCAATGACAAATTGCATCTCACGGTCTATCAAGTCCCCTAGCAATTCCTTAGGAAACACATTCGAAAACTCATTAACAATTGGAATATTTCCAACACCCGCCTCGGTTGTCTTTACATGCAAAATGCTACACAAATAACCCTTATAACCCTTCTGAAGTAGTTTACAGGCTTTCATAACCGATATTAGATAGGGTGGAGGAGCTGCCCCATGTCCTATAAAAGTAAACTCATCTTGGCTTGATGGGCGAAAAATAACTTGCTTGGACACACAATCAATGGTTGCATGATACTTAGCTAACCAATCCTTCTCCAAAATTATATCGAAGTGTACCATATCAAGAGGCATCAAATTAGCACATAATGGAATATCGCTAAGTAAAAGCTCACATGCAAGATAAATGGAAGCACATAACATATAGTCCTCAGATGGGAGAGACACACACAACACATGATTCAAGGGTTCCATAGATTTATTCAACTTAGGAGCAAATGTTTTTGAAACAAAGGAATGGGTGGAACCCGAATCAAATAGCACATGAGCAGGTTGGCCATTGATGGAAAGTGTACTTGAAACCATAGCATCTGAATTCTAAACATCACCCGGAACAAGAGCAAAGACTCTTCCTTGCCTAACATTGTCTCCAGAAGTAGTAGGCCTTGCCGGGGTCTTTGTTGCAGGAGTGGAACCGGCTGAACTAGCAGTTGACCTATTCCCTTTTTGTTGCCCTAACATAGGACAATCTCTCATCATATGTCCTGTCTTCCCACACTTAAAGCAAGCTCCTATTGCTTGATAGCAAACCCCTCGATGCTTCTTTCCACACTCTGGGCAAGTTGGCGCTGAATCACGGGTAAAACTCGAAGTGCTGGAAGTTCCTAAAATTTGCTTCTTATTTTGTGTGGATGCCAACCCTTTGTACATGTTAGACTCCTGCCTTTTGCCCTTCCAATCCGAGTACCGGTTGCGATTGGCCTGGTTACCTTTCGCTATGATGGCCCTATCCAATACATCCACATATTTCTACACCTTCAACACATTAATCTTCTCAAGAATGGAGTCTTGGAGACCTCCCTCAAATTTCCTTGCCTTTTCGTAGTTTGTATCCACCATATGCAGTGCGAAATGGGCTAGCTCAGTAAACTGTGCCACATACTCTGCTACTGTTTTGCTCTCTTGCTTCAAGTTTTCAAACTCTGACACCTTCCTATCTCGGATACTCTGCGAGAAGTACTTCTCATAGAAGATCTCCAAAAATTGAGCCTAATTCATTCCTTGATGTTCCTCTCGAATAAGCGCCCACCAACGACATGCCTCATCCTCGAGTGTAAAAGTAGCAAGTAAGACTTTTTGTGCCTCCGTGCATAGGAAGACTTCAAATAGTTTTTCCATACCAAGCACCTAAGCCTTCGTCTTCAGTGGATCAATTTCTCCTTTGAATGATGGAAGCTTCATCTTTTTAAATTCCTTTGTGAGAGCAATAGTTCGGTCATCAACTTGGTGGTCTTGACCTACCAGTGGTGGCATAGGCATTGGTGGCAGTGGTGGTTGTTGTTGCTGTTGTTGTTGTTGTTGTCTGAAAGCCTCTTCCATGTCCATAATCATTACCTTCATTCTCTCAAGTCGTGCAGAGGTTGAATCCTCCCCATCTTCCACCCTTGTTCTCACAATGATCTAGAGGAACATACATTATAACTTTCACACATAATACGCACATAAGTCACATTTACAAATGCACATTTTCATATCATACTTGATTAAAAATGCGTTATGGATGCAACATAAACCTTTTTCTAGACTTATTATTTCTTAAATGGACTCGTGTATGAGATATTAACCTGGCTCTGATACCACTCTATCACGACCCAAACATGCCCCTAAAAGTTTGGGTCATAACCGGCCAGCAATCCGTAGATTATAGAAGGCCTCAAACGAACATACAAAATATTTATGATAATGGATAAGCAGAAGCATAAAATAATGAGAAGTCCATTGAGCTATGCCAACATAAGCAAAATTATGAAGTTAACCTCATAACACATTCAAACATTTACATGCCCATGCAAAAATATAAGTGCCACAAGAATTCGTACATATCATTTACAAACCCAAGACCATAAAAGCAAAACAAAATAAAGTCAATGTACGGTGTGAGTGAAAGAAGGAACTCTATCTCGGAGGTAGGAGTCGATTGGGTCATGAAAATAGCTCCTGCAGCTGACTCTATGGGTGTGCTCCATGCAATGGATCGCCTACATGTGCATATATAATATTAGGTAAGCGAAGCTCAATGAGTAATAATAAAGTAAAACAGTGTAAATAGATAATAATAAAGTTCTCACAATATCCATAATCGTATCAACAGAACGGCCTTAGGCCCATCATATCAAAATGACCTTAGGCCCATAAAGTTCAGAACAGCCTCGGGGCCACATATAAGCAGAATGGCCTCGGGCCCACATATTAACAGAATGGCCTCAGACCCAATCATATTAACAGAACGGCCTCAGGCCCAATCATATTAGCAAAATGGCCTCGGGCCCAATCATATCATAGCATAAACAGAACGACCTTAGGTCCACATTCCACATGTCATATAACTTTTACAAATTCTATTCCTTTCCATCAAAACACAATGTTGGTACAATTCCCAATTCGTGGCTCCAAGTACACAATTAAGAATATATATTGTGGGGATGTGGTTTGGAAATATTCTTCAGGATCCTGGGGAACGCTCGTGATCCTCTTCTGGTCACCTGAAAAAGAATAAACACTCCGGTCGGGGGTGCCGGAATTATCACTTCGATGGGCAAGTTAGTATCTATACTCGAGAAAGCTTGTATTCTAAGTTAAGCACAGTAATTCTCACATACCTCTTTAGGACTGAAGATCTTGTATTTATAGTATTCTCCTGGGGCCTTGGGGCCTGGCCCACTCCTAGTCCTTGCCATGTACTTCTACACGGCCCTTGTTTCACTGGCAGGAATTCCGGCTCTTTTATGCGGCCCCTCAATTGGATAGGGTCGATGCCGAATAGAAGTTATGTTCTGGACCGGATTGGTCCGCTCCTGTTGATCCAAAATTATTCGGCTCCCACAATTGCCCCCCAAACACCCCACTAGCACCAGTTAGTCGGCGTGTTTGGCTTTTAGTCTGGAGGTTAGAAATCCGGCGGTTATTCCTCTTCCCGATGCGTGTCAGAACGCGTACATGCTTCTTGGTCATTATAGCGCTTTCCCGCCCCTTCGTACACTGCCTCCATTTAATGCAATTTGCATTTGTCTCTTCAAATGTATGCTCTGAATACTCGAAGATATCTGGCTCATCTTCCAGTGGGACTTCTGCATTCTGCGGCTTCTTCAACCCCTTGTTTCTTGATCTTTCCTTCGCCTCCTGTAAGTTTTTTTCTCCTACATTTTTTGATCCCCCCTCTTTATCTGCTTTTAGTTTTCTGTAATCCTTGAGTCGGCAAGAATGACGAAACATTTGAAGGAGCTCCTTTCTGCGGATCGAATCTCTGACTTTCGACGCCACTTCTCCATCCCTGACGACGTCCATCTGTCACTTTTGGCAGACAACACTACTGATATGGTGAGGGAAGACGAGAACACAATCGTCTTTCCTCTCCTATCAATTGCTGAGGGTGGCGTCCATTTTTCTCTTCACCCACTTTTGAGGGCCGTTCTTTGGTACTGGGGTCTCATTCCTTCCCAGCCCAATGTGAACTTCTTCCGCATCATAATGGGCATTGTAGAGATAAATTGACGTTTTAGAGTTAATTTAGGTATTCCTGCCATTTGGCACTGTTATGTCCTAGCCAAGTCTACTGGCCGTCTGGGATGCTACTTCCTTAGAGCCAAGGACACTGACCACCACTTAGTGACCATGCTTGCTAGCTCTGGCAATCGTGTTGATGACGTGATGGTCGTTGTCCGCGGTAATTGGGAATTCGACGAAGGAGAAGATCGCCTAGATCCTGTGCCAAGGCAAAAAGGTAAACCAGGTGGCCGACCAAATCACTGTTTCTGTTACTTACATATGCATGTATTCAACACTTCAGCTCACCTAATCGTTTTGTCTGTGCAGGCAGCGACTTGAAGAGAGTGTTGACTTCAGACGACGAAGTTGTGCTTGCGGAAATTAAAACCGCGCTACAGTTCGTCGGCCGTCCAGACCTTCAAAAACAAGGGAGGGTAGCCCACATTCTCCTGCGGTATGAGCCAACCTACACGACGTTCTCGGCGACAGATAATATTCCCATCGCGCGAGGCGATAACTAACTGACGGCCCTCATCTTCCCCAGCTTCAAAAACTTGAGGCACATTGGCCTCGAATCGTCTAATTCTGAACATGTGGAAGGACAAATTGCCGAACTGATCACCGAGGACCCAGAGGAGTTGGCCGCGGAAGTTGACGAAGCCATAAATTCAGCCTTTGAGGAAGCCGGGTTGAACACTTCTGACCCTCCGTCTACATTAGGCCGGGGGGAGGCTGAAGATATCTTTACAAACTTGGGAGATCTTCCCGGCGATTTCTCTGAGGATATGGCCGGGGATAATCTTACGCAGATGGCATGAAAAAGGAATGCCGAACGCATGGCCCCTCGACAAAAGGCCGTAGCCATCCGTTCCGGACTTGTCCCGACTGAATCTACTGTTCCCGTTGTCGTACAAGAAACGGCTCACGTTGTCGTGGCCAAGACGGAAAAGGAGGTTGAGCACCCGATTATAGAAGTTCGGCCGGTTTTAGAGGATCGGGGCGAAAAACGAGGTGCTGAGGGTGAGGACGGCTCCGAAAGGGGCCCCTTTGAAAAACGGCCACGCTTAGAGGAGTCGGCTGTGGTTGCTCCTTTTGTTATTGAGCCAGAGATAAAAAATATGCCGATCTCCTCCAAAGTGTCGGCTTTGAAAGATGCAGCTGTGGCACTAAGCCTGGCTGCCTTGGTCTCCTTTCCGGCTGACAAGGGGACCTTTCGTGCCAGGCCGGATTTGGCGACAATAGCATTAGCCGCCCAGTCGACTTTTCTGGTACATGACTATATCTTTGGTTTGGTTTGCATTTGATGTTTCTTGGCACAGACGATCCTTTGTTTTGCAGACGGTTGGAAGGATTGTAGAATTGGGCCGCTGCCAGCATAACGCTGTTGAAAGGATTGGCCATTTGCAATCTGAAGTCGAGGGTCAAAGGAGCAGGGCAGAGTTTGAGGCAATGACAGCTGCGATGGAAAGCGCGCGAGCTGAGGCTGAGAAGGAAAGGGCCAAAACTGCTGATCAACTCAGGTCTGACGCCAAGGAAAGGGCAAATGCGAGTGAGGAGTCGTTCAAGTTAGCCAAGGAGGTTCTTGCCAAGTTGGAGGCCGAGTTTGGAGAGTTGAAGTAGGCTAAGGAGAAAGCCGACTCTGAGTCCTCGACGGCGTTCGAGGCTGGGAAGAGCTCTGCCTTTAAGGACTATGTAGAAGAAGTCCCCAAATTTGAGAATCGGGGGTTCAAACATGGCTGGCTCACAGCCCTTGCTGCCGCTGGAGTTACATTGGCCACGCTAATTCCCTACGAGCAAGTGGACGTTGAGCCACTTGAGTCTGACCTTGAGAGTTGATTTGGGAGACATTCTAGTTTTGTTAGATTTTCTCGATTTCAATGTCTGTTTTTGTTTAGTAGATTTTCATCTGTGTTAGATTTTCATATGTAAAATGTCCACTGCTAGCGCCCAATTTATGAATGAAAATTTCATATGCTTTCAAGATATTTCTTATATTGTTTGTTGTATGAGTAGACAGTTAGGAGAATCAGTGGTTACAGCTGGGGCACTTAAGCCGACTGGGCTCAGCGATCTAATTAAACAATGAATCTGACTTGCCCCAGCGGGTTCGCGATCGTAGAACGCCGAATAACACGTCCATAAGAACCTTGTGTTGAGGCATCGATTCGGGGAATGGCTGGGGCACTTAAACCGACTAGATTGATGAATCTGCCCTTGCCTTAGCGGGTTTGCGATCGTAGAACGCCGAATAACACGTCCATAAGAACCTTGTCTTGAGGCATCAATTCGGGGAACGGCTGGGGCACTTAAGCCGACTAGATTGATGAATCTGCCCTTGCCCCAGCGGGTTCGTGATCGTAGAACGCTGAATAACACGTCCATAAGAACCTTGTCTTGAGACATCGATTCGGGAAACGGCTGGGGCACTTAAGCTGACTAGATTGATGAATTTGCCCTTGCCCCAGCGGGTTCGCGATCATAGAATGCCGAATAACACGTCCATAAGCACCTTGTGTTGAAGCATCGATTCAGGGAACGGCTGGGGCACTTAAGCCGACTAGATTGATGAATTGTAGAACGCTGAATAGATGCGATTGGGGCATATGATTTGTTCAGCGCCGGGTAGTTGATGCTTTAACATTGAGGGGCTTGCCTCGGAGGTGCTGCCCCTGTAGGGAATAAATGGGCGTGTACTTCGTGAACGAGTGTCCTATTTATGTGCTTATTCAGCATTTTAGTCCAGCTCTTTGAGGAAGATTGAACAAGCGCAAATGTCAAATAAACTTTTCTTCAACAATAGAGGCGAAACGAAGACTCTAGCTGAGCTGGGAGGAGCTATGAGTCGAAGCAGTGAACCTTCACGCACGGATCGGGAGAGGTGCCAATCTCCTCGTCGTCGGAGTAGGTCACCCAGGAGGGACAAACAGCCACAGCGTAAGTCTTCTCAGCTTGGTTCCGGCAGGCAACCTGACGTGACTCCTCGCCCATTGAGTTTTGTAGTCTTTGTGGGTAATAGACCAATGACAGAGGCGGACTCGATCATTCGAGATCCGGATGTGGCAGTCGAGTTTGCTTGACAGATTTTCCCGCCCAAAGTTCAACAGTCAATGGTAGGTTGACAGGATTTCGAAGTGTTTCGTGAAGGCGTTCACGGGATGGTGAGGGGATTGTATACGGCTTATGAGATCGGCATGCATCTCCGCGCCACTCACCGCGACATAGAACAGAGAGATGAACACATTCGGAAGTTAGAAGCTCGAGCCGAGAAGGCCGAGCACGAGCTAAGAAAAATCAAGTCTGCCGGGCCCCAATCAACTAGCCACCCCAATCCGGTTGTTGAAGAGAGGGTTACTCAGAGGCTGATTAATGATGCGATCGCCAATCGTAATACGGCTAGCATGTTCGCGATCGAGACTGCGAGGGGTACGACCTATGAAAAAGGCTTCCATGACGGCCGAAAGGTCAGAATTCAGAAGACCAAGGAGAAACTCGCCGAAGAAGTTTGCCGATGTGAAAATCGTGGATTTAGGCACGGTTGGATCAAGGCGCTTCGGCAAGCTGCGAGTCTCCAATTGGGAGGGTTGGATTCGGCGTTTCTGTTGTATCAACAGAATGATTTTCCCTTCTCCACATTCGAAATTGAGAAGAGCGATGACGAAGAAGCCGCCGAACCCAAGAAATCCTTGTAATGCTTGCGTAGATTGAAAGCGAAATTATATATTTATTCGCCGAATTTAATAAAATGCTTAGTTCTCAATCTGTAGCGCACTTGTTATTTATATTACTCATTTTATTCCGAACATTCTTGTTTGAATACTTGCATTTTTCGGCCTTCGTTTACGGAGGCTGTACTCATTTTATTGCAACTTTGCTTCGTTGAAAATTTTATTCGGCACACGCGTTTTTCTGCGGAGGCCTTTTCAGCCGAAAGGCGTCATGCGCCGATGGGGCTCCGAATTCGGAGGCTTTTTCGGCCCAAGGACGTCATGCGTCGATGGGGCTCCGAATCCAAAGACAGTTGGCCCATCTGTAATTTCTGTTTATATAATTAGGCCATTTTAACAAGGCAAAAATTAGTGCATGAAGTGGCTGCGGCAAATGTCTCTCGGCGTCCGTCGTTTGGAGTTCAGTGTTAATGAAATCGCCTCGGGGCCACTGCAAAGATTTTAGAAAGAAAATGCCTTAGATTTGTCGCTCCAGTGACTTCGCTTTCTGTGCACAGACTTGTTTTAAAACGATTTTGTTGCGTGGGGTTACGTAAGTGTGATCGTCGAATGGAGCTTTTCTTTAGCAGGGAAGAAGTTCTGACTCGGGTTGAGTCTGGTATTGTGACGAATCGCAGCAGGGAAAACACTCGCACAGGAGGTAGGGTGCTTAAGAAACATCAGCCTTTAAGTCGTCAAAGCAGATCACCTCGAAAGGAGAAACAGCAATGGTGAAGTTGTCCGCAACCGCGGCCGAGAAATGGGGTCGACGTTGCTCTGTGGCCGTTGAGTATTACTGTTTTCGTGGCGAATTCCTTTCTTGTCTTGGATCTTGGCCTTGACATTGTCTATGGTGCCAAAGATTTCTGCCTCAAAGGCGATTATCTCGTTGGTGTGAATCGTGGACTCAAGCGCGGTCAGATCAAAGCATTTTCAAGTTGCGGGTGCCCTCTGTTCAGCGGGTATTGATTTGGCGCTGCCGCTTGTACAGTGTGATGTCGTATGGGAATAGATGTTGTAATGCTTCGAATGCGGATGGCGTTTTTTGTAATTATTGTTTAATTGAATAAAATGTTTCATTCTAAAAGTTTATCTCGTTCTGAACTTTTGTATGTTTAATTTGAGCATCTTATTTTGAATGCTGGCACGTTTTGTCTTGTTCATGCGATTGTACTGGTTTCAGCCTACATATCCCTGTTTAGATGTGTAAATGTTTTCATTTTAGAAGGGCGCTCTGAATCCGGAGATCTTATCGGCCCGAAGATGTCACGTGCCGATGGGGCTCCGAATCCGGAGACTATTTGGCCAATCGTGACATTCACGAAGGGCGCTCCGAATCCGGAGGCTTTATCGGCCCAAGGACATCATGCGCCGATGGGGCTCCAAATTCGGAGACTTGATTTGGCCAATCGTGACATCCACGAAGGGTGCTCCGAATCTGGAGGCTTTATTGGCCTATGGACGTCATGCGCCGACGGGGCTTCGAATTCGGAGACTTGATTTGGCCAATCGTGACATCCACGAAGGGTGCTCCGAATCCGGAGGCTTTATCGGCCCAAGGACGTCATGTGCCGATGGGCCTCCGAAGTCGGAGACTTGATTTGGCCGATCGTGACATCCACAAAGGGCGCTCCAAATTCGGAGGCTTTATCGGCCCAAGGACGTCATGCGCCGACGGGGCTCCGAATTCGGAGACTTGATTTGGCCAATCCCGACATCCACGAAGGGAGCTCCGAATCCGGAGGCTTTATCGGCCCATGGACATCATGTGTCGACGGGGCTCCGAATCCAGAGACTTGATTTGGCCAATCGTGACATCATGAAGGGCGCTCTGAATCCGGAGGCTTTATCGGCCCATGGACGTCATGTGCCGACGGGGCTCCGAATCCGGAGACTTGATTTGGCCAATCGTGACATCCACGAAGGGCGCTCCGAATCCGGAGGCTTTATCGGCCCAAGGACGTCATGCGTCGATGGGGTTCCGAATCCGGAGACTTGATTTGGCCAATTGTGAATGCCTTCCAGCCTCTGTTCGTTCTCAGCGATCATGTTCTCCAGCCTCTGTTCATTTTGCTTTGCTTGTTCCATGATCGCCTGCATTGTCTCGTGCTCCGAATTCGAGGGTGAGGCGAAATTCAAGGCACGTCGTGTGACGATAGTCTCTGGTCCAAGCAAGTTATTTGGAGTAGTTTCATCATGAGGTATAGGGTCGACAGTGACTGTCGGAGGATCTTCCGTCACGCTCGCCATGGATGTGCTTGAGTATTCCCACAGACGGCGCTAATTGTGGGGAAGTGGTTTGGAAATACTCTTCAGGATCCTGGGGAATGCTCGTGATCCTCTTCTGGTCACCTGAAAAAGAATAAACACTCCGGTTGGGGGTGCCGAAATTAGCACTCCGACGGACAAGTTAGTATCTACACTCGAGGAAGCTTGCATTCTAAGTTAAGTACAGTAATTCTCACATACCTCTTTAGGACTGAAGATCTTGTATTTATAGTATTCTCCTGGGGCCTGGCCCATTCCTAGTCCTTGCCATGTAATTCTACACGGCCCTTGTTTCACTGGCAGGAATTCCGGCTCTTTTATGCGGCCCTTCAATTGGATAGGGTCGATGCTGAATAGAAGTTATGTTCTGGACCGGATTGGTCCGCTCCTGTTGATCCAAAATTATTCGGCTCCCACATATATGTACAATATTATTACTCATAGTGCGTTAGGTTCCGCGGTGTTTCCTCCAGCACATGACCTACACAAATGTTTCATACACACATTTGATGAATAATCTGTTCAATTCATACGCTTTCTTTCATTATTTCGTTTTACGATTTGTTCATTATCCATTCGTCTATAAGCATTGCAAAGGGACAAAGCATGCTCAGAAACGAATTCAGAGGGTCAGGGAAGTTAACAGAAGAAGGCAGATCTTTTCCTTGATTTTCGCATGTGAAGAAGCCCCTCACCACACGTGCAGAAAGCATGTCGCATGTGCGACCCGCACGTGCTTTTAATTCAGTAGCGAACTGCAGCCCTACCCTATTTTCCGTACATGCGGCCATGAACCCCGCACATGCGGTCCTGGCTATTCTGGACAATCCAAAGCTGAAGAAAAAGTTAGGCCTCTAGGTTGATTTTCAAGCCCCAAATCATGCGAAAATAACTTAAAAACATGATACACTAGCATGATACAAGGGTAATTGCATCTCAAACCTATCAATCTTGAGCCAATAACAAAATCAAGGTCTCATCTTTTTCATAACTTCATAAATTTCATGATCAAGCTCAAACACATAAAAACATGGGTGATCCTTCAACAAATCTTTGTTGTATGCACAATCTAGAGCTCATTTCATGCATTAATCTCAAGATTGGACTCAAATCAAACAAACATGAAGGGATTTCTTGCATTTAGTTCAATCCATTACATAACTCAAATCCTAGCCCAAAATTTCCAGTTTCTTCTTGATTCCATGACAAAGATGAGTTAGAGACAAAAATTATAAGTAGATTGTCATACCTTAACCCAAATCTAAGGTTTGCCCTTTGATTCTCTTCCAAAACCCTCGCTCTTCTTCTTCCTCTCTCTCTAACTCACTCTAGCAAGCTCTCCACCAAATGAAGAACGCGAGAGGCCAAAAACAAATATGGCTTATCTCATAAATTTTAATTTAATCATCATGAATCGTAATTTTTCAAAATTTCACCAAAAACTCTATAAATCATGCTAATCACAGATATGAAGTCAGTTTTCGTTTATCATAACTCTAAGGCTTTCCATTTTAGTTTAAAGTTGTAATTGTAACAGATATTCCTACGTTCAACAGATATTATTCCAAATTCACATAATTCACATACTCAAACTTGCAAATTCATATCAAACACACAATCACATGCACAATTAAGTAGAGTATGGGTTGGGTTATCACAGTATGAGATTTAATTTCTAAGATATTGATTGGGTCTACGAGTTTCTAGAAGTCTTGTTAGAAGAACACTTGATCACGGTTATTTCTAACTGGAACTCTGGCAATGTAGAAAGGAAATTCATATGTGTTTGTGTGATTCTGTGCTTATGTGGAGTGAATTACTATTGTCCATTGCATTAGGATGCAAGTGAGTTAGCTTTGGCACATTTGTAAATGTGCTAATTTCATTTGTTATCTTCATTAGGATGTCCAGATGTAGATGTGGTAGTGGTAGGGCATGGTAGGCCTAGACGGTATGAGGTGCCGTTACCGGATGAAATTTCGACGTAGGAAGAAAGAGTTACTCAGGCCAATGTGGTCGAACCAGTGGGTTAGTAGGCCATGGGTGCTTTGGCACGTGAAATGGCCAGAGCTTTGCGAGAATCTTTGGACATTCTCAGGGCTGGGAATCAAGTCCAAGCCTTGGTTGCTGAAGTAAGGCCGTCTTTCTTAAAGAGGGAGTTCTTCTAGTCTAATCTGGATGAGTTTTTGGGTGATCCTAAGGAGCCGCTAAAGGCGGATGAGTGGTTAGAGCAGATGGTGAAAAAATTCGAGATGCTCGGCATCGAGGATGATAGGCTGAAAGTGACCTTAACATCCTTGCAGCTGAAGGGAGATGGGGGTCAATAGTGGAAGTATGCGCATGGGTGCATTCGGGTAACTTGGGAGGCCTTCGTCAATGCCTTCCAAGACAAGTTCTTGCCTCCCACTACTACGAAGAAGTTTAGAGATTAGTTTCAGAAGCTCAAGTAACTTAGCCTGCCAGTAGCCGAGTTTGAGTCAGCTTTCACTAGCCTCTCTAGATTTGCATCAGAACTCGTGGCGACTGAAGAACGCCATTGTATTGAGTTTGAGAAGAGATTGAGGACTGGGCTTTTTTTCAAAGTGGCTGGGTCAATGATTAGGGACTACGGATGCTTTGTAGAGGCAGCGACTCATCTTGGGACTGTAGTTCAGGTAGAGAAGGAGCAAATGAGGGGCTCCAGGAGAAGTTAAGAGGTTCATGGAGAGAGTCGGGATAGTAAGAGACAGACGGACACCATCCCACAGTAGTCCCAGGTAGCATAGTTTAGGTCCATCTTTTCTGTGCCGAGTTCGGGTTTAGGGAGAGGCAATTTGGAATGCATTTCTTGTTACTAGTGTGGCCAGTTGGGTCATAAGTGTCCAGCTTGCCCGCAGAGAGGATGAGGGCAACAGCCTGCACCGTCTGTAACTCATTCTTAAATCCAGGGTCAAGGGAGAGGGTAGCTGCCTGCTTGTTATCAGCGTGGGTAGTCAGGGCATATGAAGAGGTTTTGCCCTTAGTTGGGTGGCACGCCTGGTGCTTCTGGATCGAGGAAGGCATAGAGTCATCAGCCTACCCAGTTAGTACAGGTTTCGAGGGACAATAAGGGATACTCTTTAGCCTAATCAGTGTATCATATTTATGCTTCGAGCGGTGAGCAGGTGGAGCAGAGACCTACAGGGCGTGTGTATGCTGTTACCATGCCAGACTTAGTGCGAGCACCTTCAATATTACGAGGTAACTTCTTATTGTGTAATTTTATTGCTAATGTGTTAATTGATATGGGTGCATCCCATTCATTCATCTCGTCTGCATTTGCATTGACGTTGGTGTTAGAATTGGCTCGACTAGCATCTCCACTCAGTGTAGAATCACCTGTCGATGGTGAGATTTATTGGAACAGGGGTGTCGGGGTTGTGAGATAGAGGTTGCTGGTCATCGACTTCCTTTTACATTTATGTTGATTGACATGTCGAGTTTTGATGCTATATTGGGTATGGACTGGTTGTCATCGTATTAGGCTACCATAAATTGTTACCGTCAGAGGGTTACTGTATGTACCTTGAGTGGTGATCATTTTTATTTCATGGGAGACAGAACCAATAGAGCTTCATTGACAATATGTAATCCACGAGGTCGGTGTGAGCTTAGTTGTCTTCTTGCAAACTTCTTGAGTAGCGAGTGTGATGAAGCCTGAGTTGAATTACCAAGGGTAGTTTTTGAATACCCGGATGTTTTTCCTGAGGATCTCATTAGTTTGCCACCTCACCGTGAGATTGAGTTTTCTATTGATTTAGTGTCTGGCACGACACTGGTTTCTATGGCACTGTATAGGTTTGCACTTGCCGAGTTGAGTGAGTTGAAGATTGAACTCCAAGAATTGTTAAATAAGGGTTTTATCCGCCCTAGTACATCGCTTTGGGGAGCACTGACTCTCATTGCCAAGAAGAAAGATGGTGCATTATGACTTTGTATTGGTTACTAGAAGTTGAACTGGGTAACTATTAAGAACAAGTACCCAATGCCTCGTATGGATGATTTGTTTTACCAGTTGAAATGGTGTTGTTGCTTTTCTAAGATAGACCTGAGATCGGGTTATCACCAGTTGAGGGTAAGGGAGGAAGATATCTAGAAGACAACATTCCATACACGGTATAACCATTATGAGTTCCTAGTGATGCCTTTTGGGTTAACCAATGCACTAGCCATGTTTATAGATTTGATGACCCGGATCTTTCATGAGTTCCTAGACCATTTTGTAGTTGCCATCGTTGATGACATCTTGATTTACTCACCCTCTAAGAAGGAACACGAGGAACAACTGCGAGTTGTACTTGAGTTGCTTAGAGCCCACAAACTGTATGCTAAGTTCGGAAAGTGTGAATTTTGGTCGAGAGAAATGAAGTTCTTAGGCCATATGGTATCCGTGAGAGGAGTGACTGTAGATTCATCCAAGATAGAAGCTGTACAAGATTGGGAACAACCTAAGCATGCCTTTGAGATTCGTAGTTTTTTGGGGTTGGCTGGGTATTATCGTCGGTTTGTGAATGATTTCTCCAGGTTAGTCTCACCATTAACTAGACTAATGAGGAAGAGAATCAAATTTTTGTGGAGTGAGACTTGGGAGAAGTCATTTCAAGAGCTTAAAGTTAGACTTACCACTACTCCAGTATTGTGGGGGCCGAATAATTATGTGTTGAGGAAGGCCAAGGAATTTGACCTGGCCAAAGTCGATTCGGCCATAATTTAAGGTCGAGTATAGTCGGCCATATGAAGAGTCGAATGGGAACCAGCACGCAATCAGAAGGCCAAATAAGCCATCAAGTGCGAAATTAAGGGTGGGCCCGACCCATGGGCCCAAAGGGTAATTTAAAAGGGGGAACATCAACGAAAGAAAGGTATGCGAGAATAGATAGAATAACTTGAGATAGAAGTAAACAAGAGAACATACTAACTTGTCCGTCGGAGTGCTAATTCCGGTACCCCCAACCAGAGTGTTCACCCCTTTTTCAAGTATCAATCAGAGGATTAAGGACGTCTGATTGGATCCTGGAGTATTTCCAAACCACTTCTCCACAAGTATTAATTATTCCGGAGAGGGGTTTGGGCTATTCGGTGTATTGTGATGCTTTACGAGAAGGTTTGGGTTGTGTCTTGATGCAAGAAGGGAAGGTAGTAGCCTATGGTTCACGTTAGTTGAAAACACACAAGAGGAACTATCCTACCCATGATTTAGAACTAGCAATTCTGATCTTTGCCTTGAAGATTTGGAGGCATTACCTTTATGGTGAGAAGTTTGAGGTGTTTTCTAATCATAAGAGTTTGAAGTATCTATTCTCGTGGAAAGATCTGAATATGACGAAAAGGAGGTGGATGGAATTTACGGAAGACTATGATTTTAAGTTACACTATCATCTGGGAAAGGCCAATGTGGTGGTCGACGCCTTGGGTAGGAAATCCATTAGCAGTGTAGCTTGTATTGCCATCCGAGAAGGGGAGATGTTGGGTGCTATTGGCGAGTTTGATTTGCATCTTGGCGAGTCCGTTAAGTCGACAACTTTGTTTTCGGTAGTTGCACAACCTACACTTGTGAACCAAGTTATAGAAGCATATAAGGGTGATCTTGAGTCAGAAACCTTCAGGGAGAAGATCTCTAGTGGAAAGGTACAGAAGGGATTGAATGTATATTCTGACTTGAGTGTTAGATACTTTGATCGTCTTTTCATGCCAGAGTCTTGCCAGGAGGAAGTGCTTGGAGAGTTTCACCATTTACGCTTGCGGTACACCCGAGAGGCACAAAGATGTATCACGATCTTAGTCACCAGTTTTGGTAGAAGGGGATAAAGAAAGATGTAATTGTGTTTGCGTCGAGATGCCTTACTTGTCAACCAGTGAAAGCTGAGCATCAAAATCCAGTGGGTTTTTTCCTATAGCTGAATGGAAGTGGGAGCATATCACGATGGATTTTGTTATAGGTCTTTCGAGGACTCAATGGGGTAATGATGCCATATGGGTGGTAGTTGATTGGTTGATTAAGTCAGCACATTTTATACCTATGCGCACGAGTGACTCGGTAGACTATCTTGCTGACTTATATATTAGGGATATAGTTTGACTTCAAGGAATCCCTGTGACTATTGTTTCGAATAGAGATCCGTGTTTTTGGCTCGGTTGTGGCAGAGCCTACAGAACGCCTTGGGCACTAGATTGACTTTTAGTATTGCCTATCATTCTCAGACTGATGGGCAGTCAGAGCGTACCATTCAGATCCTTGAGGATATGCTTCCAGGTTGTGTTCTTGACTTTAAGGGGTCATGGGAGAGACACTTTCCCTTAGTGGAGTTGACCTATAACAGTAGTTTCCAGTCAAGTATTGGCATGGCACCATTTGAGAAATTGTATGACCGACCGTGTAGAGATCCCCTGTGTGTCGGGCCGAGGTGGTTGATAAACCAATGTTGGGTCCAGAGTTAGTTCGGAAACGACGGAGATGGTTAGACTTATCCATAAGAGGTTGGTTACGACTCAAAGTCATTAGAAGAGCTATATCGACCATAGGAGGAGACCATTATCCTTTAAGATAGGAGATTATGTCTTTTTGAAGATATCACTTAGAAGGGGTTTGATGAGGTTTGGAAAGAGCGGGAAGTTGTCTCTTAGATTTATTGGGCCTTTTGAGATCCTAGAACGGATTGGGGAGGTAGCTTATCATTTGGCCTTGCCGTCACAGCTTTCCGGGGTACATGACGTGTTTCATATTTGCATGCTCCGAAAGTATGAGTCAGATCCATCACACGTGTTGGATTGGGTAGTGTAGACACCCCATTTTGACTGCCCTTAAGACTTGGGCGCCTCACTCTGAACACTCAATGATGAATTATTACGTTGTACATTCGCTCGATTTTCTTCAGCAAAAGGCCTCGGTTTTGAGCTTTAAAACCTAAGCCTGATACCCCTTTTGAACCAAAACCTTATTTTTGTAGCCTAAACACTTAGAGAACTGCTGGCCAACAAATGGCCGGCAAGCCATTTTCATTGGGCCAGCTATACCTCCTCATCGCCAGCCAGCCATGTTCAGCGATAGTAGATATTTTGAGACAGCCAGATGTCCCCATGTGCATGCTTTGCACTAGCTGTCTCTTTCTTGATATTTTTGATGTGAGAACCTGTTTTTCTATATATACAAGGCCTCCCCTAAGGGTTTCGGGTTAGAAAAATTCTCAAAGAGCCAAAAGTTTGACCAACCATCTTCTCTACCCTATTGCAATATACATACACTATACATACACTTTTAAAGCTAACACTTGAAAATTTTGCTGAGGTTCTTGAAGATAATTTCAGCCTCTTGAGAATGCTCGGCTCTTGGTTTGTGAATTAGGAAGCATCCTCTCTTTCAAAGGGGTAATTTTTGAGCTTTTGTACTATCTTTTCTCTATTTTTTATTTGTTTTTTCATACTATTTTTAGAGTGTTTTGAGGCCTAAAATATGTGATTTTAGGTCACAAAAAAGAGAAGGGGTTAGCCACCCATCCTTAGGCTTGTTGGTTGGTTGAAATCCTTTGGCTTTATCCCATTTTTGCTCACTTTTTTTACCTTAAAAACCTGATTTTCAGCATTGTTTTTGTGTTGTCTCAGAGCTTTTTGGGGTGTTAAATTATGCTTTGAATATTGTAGAGGTGTTGTTGTAAGTTCTCATGGATTGGTGTATAGGCTTTGGCTTCCAATCCATTTGAGTTGATAGTCTTTTCTTGTTTTTTTTATTTTTTTATTTTTTTTGTTTATAGCTTTTAGATATGTTCACACCATTGTAATCACCCATTTTTCAGTAACACTCTGCAATCTCCCTCATTTCTTTGTTTCTTTGCTTTGTTTCTTTGATTAAGAGTTGTATCAAATAAAAAAGAGATCGCTCATTCTAAATGATTTAATCTCTTCGGAGGTTCATTACCAAGGCATTACATCTCTCTTATGCTAAGCATAATCTCTTATTTGATACCTCTCTTTATCGCCGGTGCATTTACTTCTAAGGGACTAATTTTCCAATTAGACCCTTGGAAATCACAAAGGAAAGATTCATTATAACTTATTATCGAGTTTGGATTTAGAGTCATTATCACTCATTTTGGGTTTGACTAGTTATTATCTCTCTTTTCGAGTTTGACTAGCCATTATCGCTCATTTTGGGTTTGACTCCAAATTCATTATCGCTTATAAATGAGTTTGATTCTTCCTTTTTAATTTCCATCATAGAAAAGGGCTTGAAGAGCTCATTTCTCAGGTTAAGTCATGCTTGCTATTCTTTATTGCTTTTGGACTTAGTGGACGTAATCATCACCTTTTGGACAAAATAAGAAAATGGAAAGGTAAAGTCAAAAAGGGTTAATAAAATTAAAGTAAAAGACGTAAAAAGATAACAAAATTTGGTTAAGTTCGGTCGGACGTTATACCGAACCTATTGCGTCTTGAATCATCACATACTATCGTTGTGATGTTTGGTGATTCATGAGGCAAGTCTACCCCTTCCTTTGAGGTAACTCCATGATATGGAGGAGTTATTATCTATCTTTTATTTCATTTATTGAGCTCTTGTTCCATCTTTTCTAAAGTCATCATGCAACAAATTTGCAATGATTGATGATTTGAGAATCCAATTTGCCCTCCCATGATCATTTTCATGATAGGGAAGGGCAGAGAGGATAAACATCTCCTGGAAACACTCTATTTTTGCTCTATTGCAGTAGGGTATTTCCCAGAAGCAGTGGCCAGCCGGCCATCATTCTATACGGCTGACCACTATCTCAGGCCAGCAGACCACCAATTTTGTACAGGCAGCGGCATTTTTACAGCAGAACGAAGCAGAATTTGAGGCCAAAACAGAACAATTTTTTGACTGCAAACAGAGCTAATCCTGGCAACAAATAGAGAGATTTTCGGAGGATGTTCTCGGTTGTGCGCATACGGTTCCTCGACTCTCGTCCGAGTCCATTAGATTAAATATTCATAATTTGTAATAATTTGTAATTAATTACTTAGTTTCTTAGATTTCATTTAAACTTGTAATAATCTAGTTTATTCAATTATTTTGTAATAATTAGTTTAATTAGGACATTCATTCGAACCCCCTTGTCTGAGGGCAAACTTGTAATATTTTGTACGTCTTCCAACTCCCATTTTTTTCTTCCTTTTATTTATATGCTTATTGTGGTAGCATCATATTTTTTGTTTCATATCATTACCATGCGTTGTTTCTATTTTTGCATGCATTTTGGTTCGGTTCATCATTCTAATATCATTGTCATTTCCTATTTACTTGAATATGTGCATTGCACATGCTTTGAATTGAACCATATGACATGTTAAATAAACCGAACTTAGTAGTCGCATTTTGTATTTTTTGCATTAGTATTTGCATATTTAGGAACATGTATTTTTCTAATTATTTTATTTTCTTTGGCTTGCCTTGGAGTACTAGGTGAGCATTTTTTGCTTTAGCATATTGTAAATGAGTTTGTGTTGCCATGTAAAAGCATACCACCCTTAGGCTACGTGCATATTTGAAATATCTCTTTGAATGCTTGTGGATGAAGGCTATTTCGCTTAAATTGGAATGACTTTGATTAGTGTACATGTGTAAACACTTTTTCAAGTAGCACATATTCAAACCTCTTTTCAAACTAACATGAAATCAAAGCATTCCAAAATGGGTGACGTAATCTATACCAGTGTGCCTCACATAATAAGTTAGTATAATAGTCAAAACATGAGCATATATTGTACATAAAAATCGCATCATGATTAGTAGAGGCCGATCTTTGATCAAGTTAGTGGGGCGCTCAATTCATGACCTTCCCATTTCATACATAAGTTCCCAAGCCAAGACACTTTAGTTATGACGGACAAGGGGCCTTTGGTATGAGTCACGAGTTTCCTAAATTTTCCAAAAATATTTAGGTGGCGACTTTAAAATCTGGCAATGCAATCCATTTTTGGCATCTCTGATGATAAAAGGATTTTTTAAGATTTGTCGAACTTTGACTCTCATTTGTGTTTTTCTGCTTCACATTGCACTTGTGAAACCAGATTCAAAACCACAGGAGTTCGAACTATAGGGCTATCGTATCCGAGGAGACTAAACCCCTCCGAGGAGCACAAAAAACAAGCTACAGTTTTTGGGAACTTTACTGGGAAGTTAGAGAACTTGACTTGGACTTCATAATGTGACATTTTATTTACAAATATATGTTCATTACATTGCATTTGCATTGGTGCTCTTAAGTCACTGTGTTTACCATCTGATGTCCTAGACGATTTGCCGAAAGCTTGCCAAAAGGCTAGTCAGACGTAGGCAATGTCATGTTGGGAACACAACCCTTGGATCTGGGTTACCGCTATGCCACTTGATCCTCCTTTCACTTTTCAGTGTTAGGTGTGAGAGGTATATTAGGTAACTTGCTGAGTTCCCTTTTGACCAATTGGCCTAGTGCATATAGTACAACTCTAGTGACTGTTCCAAACATAGGACATGATTCTCACCCGTATGAAGGGTTTCGTGAAATACTTGCTTGAAGTAGTGAAACCCTAGCTTATACCAAAGCTAGGACAAGGTAACCCTACCCCCTCATAAGGATGTATTGGCTGGTATGTGCTTTACAGTGAAACTGCACAGGAGTGCTTCGTATCAGTGGCTTAATTTATATCAGTTTGTGGGCAGAATTCAGTGAGGAATACTATTTTATAGTTGTGATCACATCATTTTGCACTGAGGTGCTGATTTTGTTGCTTTTCTTTATTTCTTTTGCTAAGTTGACTAAAACCATAGCTTTAGCAAGTTTTGATATCCCCCACGTACTTTCGACCTATGTCAGAAGACTTTCTAAGGTTGGAGATCTTGTTCGGGGACAACCAATGTTTCCCTTACTGTCACCAGTTGCAAAATGAAGAAGGGTTAAACAGAGTTCACCAGTTCAGTTATTTCAGCAATCACTCCTCAGCTCACCTACACTCAGTTCACCCCAAGCATAGTCATCTACTTCTACAATGGCACAATATCCCTCATCTGACTTGGAGGACTTATTGATTCGTCTTCAGGAGTTAGTCGACTCACTCCAGCACGACATGGCCCATCAAGCTGAGGTCACGAATAGGTTAAAACAACAACAGTAGCCGGCTGCTGCTTCACATATACCTACTGTGGCTACTCCCATACCCGATACCACCACCAATGTTGCTGTAGCTCAGGATCCACCAGCCTAGGGTGTTTTGGCTTTTCCCGTCTAGGCATATCTGATTCCAGTACAAACATCTAGAGCTCCAGTTTACTAGGTTGAGGCACCTTTTGACTTCGAGGTTAACCCGACCATGCTCAAAGTCAACAAACTTGAAAAACTACTCAAAAAGGCACAAGGGTTAACTCTATTCTAGATATAGAGGATATGTATAGTGAATCTACCGTTACTTTGTTGGAGCGGTTCAAAATGCCGCATATTGACCACTTCGATGGCACTAGAGACCCAATGGTACATCTATGTCTGTTTTTTGATATCCTGCAACTAATGGGTTTGACCAGACTTCAAAAGTTGTCACTCTTCGGGTGAACCATGTCAGGTATAACTGCCATCTGGTATGCTAAATTGGAGGACTCTGTGAAACAGAGCTGGGAGGAACTAGCCGAATCTTTCATTGCTCAATACTACTACAACATGTAGATTGAGGTCATGACTCGTGATCTTGAAGCAACGCTTCAGGAGTTGAATGAGGGTTTCTCAGAGTTTGTAACTAGGTGGAGGGCTAAGGCATCGATCATGACGGCCAGACCCTTAGAAAAGGACCAAATCCGGATGGTTGTTCGGAATCTTCACGGCAAGCTGCTGTAGAAGATGATTGTTTTCCCCTTATTCACGTTCATGGAACTTCATGAAATGAGAGTTCAGATCGAAGACGCAATGAAGCAGGGGATTATCACAGATGACAAAGAGTCGGCCAAGAGGCCTTTTATTCACAGTTCTAATGCTTTCAGGGATAGCACAACTGCGAGACCTTCGGAGGTGAGTGTTGTCACCACTACCAAACCCGCCAACCCCTTTGCCAATATGAGCCCACAAACTTCTAACCCTACATGAAACTAGAGGACATTCAACCAGCTGCATATGACTCTATCTCGAGCCATGCAGGTGTTAATAAAAAAGGGGCATCTGAAACCCCTCGAACCTCAACCACTTCCAGACCCCTTCCCACCTAGGCACGATCCCACTAAGTAATGTGCCTACATCAACAACATGGCCACGAAATAGAAAAGTACTACCGCCTATGTCATGAGATTCAAGATCTCATCGACAACAAAGTTATAGCTCCACCCTGAAAGCCAAACACCATAACCAATCCACTGCCCAACCATAATCAAGTACCACCCCCACCACGCACCAATTACATCCATACACTACCCTTATCTTATGACCCAAGTGTCGATATCACCCCCTCTCATTTACCATAGCCGGTGTTGTTCATTCCTAAGGGCACAGACTTGTGCATGATGAACACTTCCAGCCTGCAACCCGAGCCTTATAAACATGTGATGACAACACCGGAAGGGGAGGATGTTTTGACCTTAGAAAGAAGTGCCAGTCTGTCACTAAAAATTCCCGAGGAGTTATCTAAAGAGGAATACAACCTAGGCCAATACATCTCTCTTGTTGCTCAACCTAAGCCTAATGTAATACTGCCGAGCTCAGCTGATGTCAATGTGGTTAGAGAAGACGGCCCAAGCCAATGGATAGATGATCTTGAGAAAGATTTGGACAACCTCCAATTCTTCAAAGAACAGGACCAGGGCAATGTACAAATTGGCTGGTTTGATTTGGGAAAAATTGATCTAACTAGGGTTGATTTGCTGGTGGATCAATAAGATAATAATATTTTTTAAAAGTTTGAACATAGTCTTAAAAAGACAAATATTACATAATTCTAATTTAGTCAAAATATAATTTGCATCTACTTGGAAATTAGTATCTCCTACAAAACCACATAAATTTTCTTTTATGATTTTTGCAAACTCAGCTAATATTGTATCAAGTGTGAGAAAATTTGCTAACAGAGCTGTTTTTTTTTTTTTTTTTTAACTTTTTCCAATTTTAGATTTTTCCTACTGTCGTAACCATTGCAACACGTCTCCTTGGAGAGTTGCTGCAATATAATCAAGGAATTTTTCCTTCGACCAATTTTTTTTATAATTGGTAATAATGATGGACAATGATTGTGCCCAATCATCAATTGCTTGTGGCTGATCCTTAAATGGAACATGAGACAAGTCTAAACAAGTACCATTTTGAGCTATTAGATACTTATGATTATTATCTTTTTTAGATATTATTGGCTCAGGTATAGGATTGGAGGTACTTCTAGTTTTAGTATCATTTTTAACTTCATTTGTTTGAATAAAGTCAAATTTTCTCCATCTCCCCGTGTGCCAAATAATTTAGGATCAATTGGCTCTTCTGCTTTTCTTTTCCCTTTATTTATTTTTGATAAAACATCTTGATCTAATGTTTCCTCAGATGAGGATGGTTGGCTATTATCATCATTACTTGACATATTAATATCATAATTAAAGTACTGTAAAAAGGCTTCGTGTTCTAGATAAGTTTCTCTTATTTGATTTAATAGCCTATTTCTTTCATCAATACCTAAAGCTGGATCTTTATATAATTTCTCCAATAATCCAATATTTCAACAATATTTTCATATTCAGTCCTATTATAGGTATTGGTTTGAAGTACCAGAATATCTTCTGTACCACAAAATAGCCTAGGAATGAAGTTATCTCCTGGACTATTCATTCCATCATTGTTTGTGAAGGATATAGTTTCTAATTTTATTACCAAATTGTTTATTTGGGTTTTTGCTTCTTTGTTTAAGTCAATATTTATTATAGAACCTAAATTGTCTATTATAGATTCTATAGACTCCACTTTGGATTCTAAATAATTTTGATTTATTTTTTGATTTTTATCTAATTTAGAAAGCCAAGAACACATAGTATCAGTAATATTATTTAAACTGGAACACACACTAATTATATTTGTAGATTCTTTAGTAATATGCAAACTATGGTCATATTTATTATTAATATTATTTTTTGTATTTCCAAAGTATATTATATCTTCAGGGTTAATTGCCATTATAGATTGTTGTTGGTACCTAAAACCCTCCTAGTGTATTTATCTGATGCCTAAAACCTCTCTTTATGATCTTAAAGACTTAAAAATGCCTAATTATGGCTAATAGTCAAAAGATTTTAATGAGTATATGGGTTTTGACATACATTAAGTGTATAGGTTTTACAACAACTATAAATGAAACAAATAATTATGAAGATATAAAATACAAAGGATACATAATTAAAGACTAAACTTAACTAATAATATTTTTCTGAATTTTTATTTTTTATTTTTTTCTATCATAAAGCACACCAAACACACTTATCAAAATATACAGATAGAAGTACTTACATAGCTTGATCTTGCTTTCAAAAGCTCTTCACCAAGCTCTGATACCAATTACAATGCCAAAAAAGGAAATGAGCTTTCTACTATTTCTATTCTACTATTTTTATCAAGTTAAGTAACAAAAATGGAACAAGGAAAGGAGAAGTTTAGGCAACGAGGATGGAGAGAATTTACATTGTTGTATTATGTTGGCTTGAAAGCCAATTTATAGAATACAACTCCATAAACAAACAAGACCAAAAAGTCTAGTCTAAATTTAAGACATACCTAATTGGTTGGACTATCAAATACATAAGTCCAAATTTGCAAAGTTTTTCCAAAAGTCTACACTTCAAAAGTTTACTAGCCTAGACTTAGGCTTAACAATCATACATGACTCCTAGACATATAATTATGGAGGTTCTGACAAACTCTACAATAGGAGCTTGTCGGCTGACAATAGGGGATGACTGAGTGATGAATCTGACAAAGAAGACGAAACCGGAGTTAAGTCTTAGGGAAAGAAAGTCATGGAAGCTATGGTAGTTAGGGAAGCCAAAAAGAAAGGAAAAGTGCCTGAGAGCAGTAGTGCAGGAAAACAAACTTAAGAATTGGGTGTTGAGGCAATCACGGATGCTGAACAGGAAACTATGCTAGGGTAGTTTGAATGGGAGATGATCGAAGATAGGCGAAAGGCCACAACACCTTGTCACCCTGAGGGGGGTAATTGTCCTGTAGGAGTGATTCAAGTTGAGCCAGATTACTATCCGTTGGTGATTGAAGATGAGGGTGAATGGTGGGAAGATAGCGATTTGCATCTTGCCCACATAGATGAAAGCTGGGGAGATCATATCCTGGAGAGTACTTGGTATGCAGAACAAATAGACCACCTAACCAGGAGTGGGCAGTATTTCAAACCCCCGCACCTAAACCAAAGTTGAACCTTTAGGAAAGGAGAATGAGAAGAAGTTGGAAGAAGAACTGGTTCTTAAACAATAAAAGAAGATCTAGGCTGACATTTCCATTTGAGGCCTTCTTATGGCTTCCCGAGTACACCGACATGTAGTTTTGTCAGCGATGGATAAGGCCAAGCTCTCTATCAACACTACGCCACTCATTGGCCTGATCTACCCAGGTAGTACCAAGCATATACTTACCTTCTCTAACAAAGAGCTGCCACCGGAAGGATTGGCTCATAACAAACCATTGTACATATATGTCGAGTGCAGAGGGAAGTGGGTTCCAGTGGTTCTAATGGACACCAGTTCTGCTATCAACACCTGTCCTTCTCGCATTGCTTATGCAATAGGCCTGAAGCCGGCAAATTTCATTCCCATGACCCAGGTGATCCGAGCATAGGACAATACGAGTAGAGAGCTTATAGGGACGGTAAAAGTACAAATCTAAGTGGGCCCTTTCGAGCATGAGATTGAGTTCCATGTGCTCGATGTGCCGGCTACATTCAACCTACTTCTAGGAAGGCCCTGGTTGCATTAAATGAAGGTAGTGTCCTCCACCCTCTATCAAATGTTGAAGTACCCTCATGAGGGAGAGATGTCTACTATTTTCGGGAACTCATCTATTCATCCACCGCCAGAGGTCATTACGCCTTTGTTGGAAATCAATCACGGTGATGAGGATGTGTTTCTTTCGGGTTTCACTGTGGCAGAAGCCCAAGTGGTATAAACGGTCCTAGCCAAGGGCGAAGGCAGAAGCCCAAGTGCCAGTTCTGAGTCCATTTATTTCATAAACAAATTATGGCATATCCCCAGGATGGGGCTTAGAAGAAGCGGAAAGAATGGTGTTGTGGTGCTAGCTAAGATGCCATATAATCCACATACCTTTAGGTTGGGCTATGTGCTCACCAAAGAAGACTGAAGAAGGAAGGGAAAAGAAATGAGAGAAAGAGCTAAGGCCAAGAGAGTTGGGAGACATTACGAGTTGGTTCATAGGCCAATCTGGGAACGTTGAATGGGTGCTTTATCAGAGAAGGAGATAATTTCCTCTTTTGTGGCTTTCCTGAGCCTTGGGTGGATTCCTCAACAAAAAAATGTTTCCCCAGATTTGAAATCTTTTTCGACCACCAACTCCATGATAGTGATGAAGAGGGGGCTGATTCGAGCACCAACACAGAACAGAGCAAAGATGACGATTCAGACAGCAGTGAGGTTAGCGTAGGGGCAGTATTGGCTGATCTCTTGACAGATCCTAAGGCTAGGATGGAGAACTTGGGGATACCTTTACTATCTTTATGATAGGAGAGGAACCGATTGTGGACTCCACCAGTTGCATTCTAGATGCGTTGAGGGCGCCGTACCTCACTTGGCACCTGGAGAGGGGCTTTATTGCAAGTTCAGAATCGGATAATGAGCCTGAGTCTGATTCCATTGAGTTTGTTAAGTTGGAATCAGACTAGAGTTAGTTTAGTGAGTTGGAGTCTGGCACTTTCGAGGGTGGTAACCCAGATGCCAAAGTCTTATCGAGGTCTTCTATTAGCTTTTTTTTTTTAAGTCAACTGTAACAGAGGACCCAGACTTTATCAATGGAAATGTAGTAGACTTCACTTACTTCTCTGTGTCTTTAGTTTGCTGTACTGATATTAGTTTTCAAAATTTGACTTAAATGAAGAGGAAGAAATTCCTCGGGCTTTGAAAATTTTGATTGACCAAGAGGAGAAGAGGCGTGCTAAGCCTTACACAAATGAGACCATTGTAATTAATGTGGGTACTGAGAAAGATCCACGCTTAGTCAAGATTGGGTCCACGCTGTCTTCAGAGGAACACGAGCCTTTAACTGCTTTATTAAAAGATTTCAAAGATGTTTTTGCATGGTCTTACGAAGACATGCTTGGAATCGATCTTGAGATTATACAGCACTAGATCCCTTTGACCCTTAGGCCCGACCAGTCAAGCAGTAACTCTGCAAGATCTGTCCAGATCGGCCACTGCAAATTAAAGAGGAAGCCACCAAGCATATTAATGCAGGATTCTGGATGGTATCGGAATATCCAACTTGGTTTATTAATGCAGGATTCTGGATGGTATCGGAATATCCAACTTGGTTGGCCAATATTGTTCCGGTTTTGAAAAAAGACGGCATAATCAGATTTTGCATCGATTTCAGGGATTTGAATAGGGCTATTCCAAAAGACGACTTTCCATTGCCACACATCGATGAATTGGTAGACTTCACCGTCGGCCATGTCTTGTTATCATTCATGGACGGGTTTTCAGGGTATAATTAGAACTTGATGGCACCTGAAGACAGAGAAAAGACTGCGTTCACCACAACATGGGGTACCTACTGCTATAGGGTTATGCCTTTTGTGTTGAAGAATGCTGGGGCCACATATCAGAGGGCTGCAAACACAATTTTGCACAACACGATCCATAATGAAGTCGAGGTGTATGTGGATGATATGATCGTAAAATCCAAAGAACGAGAAGGCCACTACATCATGCTGGAAAAATTCTTCGAATGGATCAAGGAGTATAAATTGAGGTTGAATCTGCATAAATGCACTTTTGGGGTGACTGCAGGGAAGATACTGGGTTTTCTGATTACGCAAAGGGGAATTAAAGTAGATCTATCCAAGATAAAAGCCATCTTAGAAATGCCACCACCAAGGACTAAAAAGGAGGTGCGTGGTTTTTTGGGAGAAAGTGCAATTCATAAGGCGGTTTATCTCCAAATTAACCTTGACTTGTGAACCACTAGTTGGTCTCTTGAAAAAGGGGAAAAAGTTTTGATGGGACGATTGATGTCAGTTTGCCTTTGAACAGGTCAAGCAGTACCTTTAGAATCTACCTGTATTGTCACCATTAGAGCCAGGAAAGCTACTGATCATGTATCTGTCAGTAATAGAGTCAACCATAGGGTGCATGCTAGCACAAGAATTAGAAGCTAAGGTGGAGAAGGCCATCTACTATCTAAGCAAGGAGATATAGGATTACGAGATCTGCTACACTCCCTTGGAGAAGGCATGCTTAGCTTTGGTCTGGGCCACTAGGAAGTAGAGACACTACCTATTAGCTCACTCCATAATTCTGGTTTCGAGATTAGATCCCATCAAATATCTCTTTGAAAAACTAGCACTTACGGTAGGCTAGCTCGTTGGTTGCTTCTTTTCTCTGAATTTGACCTCCAGTACGTCACTCACAAGTCAGCTAAAAGGGAAGTAGTAGCGGAATTTTTGGCGGATCACCCAGTAGAAAGAGATGAAGCAGTAGAGTACATGTTCCCAGATGAGGAGATTCTGCAGGTAAAAGAAGAGGCATGAACAATGTACTTCAACGGAGCCACTAACCAATACGATTGTGGGATAGGTGTATTGCTTATAGCACCCAATGATTCCCATATACCCCTAGCTTTTAAACTCTGATTCAAAGTATCCAACAATGAAGCAGTGTATGAGGTATGTATCACTGGACTAGAAGTTGCCCTAGAACTAAGGGTAATAAGGTTAGACGTCATCAGAGACTCAAACCTGGTTGTTTCTCAAGCTAATGGAGACTGGCAAGTCAAGGAAGAGAAAATGAAAGTTTATCATTAGACCTGTAGACACCCCATTTTTGACCACCTGTAAGACTTGGGCGCTTTGTTCTGGGCATTCGATGATGAAAGATACATTGTGTAAATGGTGCGAATGATTCCAATTCTCAACGAAGGAATCCAAGGTCGGGCTCCAAAACAATCTCCAAACCTTCATATTTACCATATTCTTACCTCAGAGGTCCCTTATTGAGCATTGTGCCACCCTAAATTAAGCCTGAAACAGAGGAACATGAGAGCACATTAGGGCCCGACCGAGCCTCATTGGGGGCCGGTTGTGGCCATTTGGGGTCAACCGTGCTATGTTGGTGAGAAACACTATTCTGGGCAGGAGCCCACTATCTGTCTATTTTTGAAGATATTTTCAACCTATTTTGCTAAAATTCTATAAATACGAGGTCATATCTCTGTTTTGAGGGTTGAAAAATTTCCAAAGAGCTTATACACTCACTTGAGAGCTCCTTCTTCCTTGCTAAGCCATCTTTGAGCAAGCTTGTCACCCTTGAACTATATCCATACACCATACACACCCTTAAACCTTAACCTTGGAGCCTTGGTTGAGCCTTGAGGATCATAATTCAACCATGAGAGTGTGCTAGGATTGAGTTTGATTGGCAAACAAAGCTTGTTCTCTTCAAGAGGTATAAGCTTGTCACCTTTGTTTTGCTTTCATTTCAATCTATCTCTATCTATTTCTTGTGTTCTTGTGCTGTTTTGGAACCATTTCAAGTGCTGAAACTTGGGTTTGAATAGATACCAAAGGTAGAAAGGATTAACACCCTTTCTTGCACCTTACTTCATAGCTCACACCTTTGTTTTTACACTCTTTCCATTGACTTTTAAGCTATTTTTCAGAGTTTAAAAGGACATAAAAAAAAAAAAACATGGTTTTAAGTCTCAACAGTGGAGGGGTTAGCCATCTCTCCTTATTCTTGTTTAGTAGTTTAGTGTCTTCTTCCTTTTACCTATCTTTTTGTGCTCTTGAATGCACTTTTAGCTACTGTTTTTTTGTGCTTTAGGGGTTGTTTAGGCTTGTTTTATTTCATTTAATTAGTTTATGCTTTGAATACCTTGCTTGTTGTATTGTACGTCCTCATGGCTTTGATTGTTTAGGTCTTAGACATCAAGCCATTCGAGTTGATAGCTTTCTTTACTTAGTTTTTATATAAAGAGTCACATTCTAAAAATCAACTTCACATAATTATTTCTGCACCCTCCCTCCTTTCTTCTTTTCTTTTGTTTGAGAGTTATTTTAACTGATTGATTGTTATTCAAGGCATGAGAAAGAAACCTATGCTCAATGGCTTAATCTCTATAGAGGTTTATCATCAAAGCATAGTCCCTCTTTCATGTTTAGGATCACTTCTTGTTTGACATTTTTTTTCTCATTTAGTGGACTTAACTATCGTTCTGGACAACTTGATTAAGGAATGGAAAGGATTAACAAAATTGGCTTAAAATCAATGAAACCAACATAAAGAAGATGAGTGAAATTGCTTGGATTCGGCCAGACATTATGCGGAGTCCATCGTGTCAAGAGTCATCAGACATCAATTCATGATGTTTTGATGAACCTTGAAGTGTATCCACCTCCCTTTTTGAGTTTGCTTCATGATAGGATGGAGGTGTGGTTGTCTTTCATTGCATTCATTGATTTTTTGTCCAAATGTGTTAAAAATCATCAAGCCATCATCTGGTGCTTATTGATGAGTTTGGAACCAAACTTGTTCTTCTCTTGAGCTTTTCTATGACAGAGAAGAGCAAAAGGGACAAACAGAGCTCAGAAAGGCTCTGTCTGTATTGTTTTCACCTCAGAACACAAAAATAGGTTTTGTATGAAATTAGGGCATGACCGCCCTTGTTTGAACCCAGTCGGGCCTCATTAAGGGTTGGCCGGGCTCCAATGCTCAGTAATGAGAGTGTTTTTGTAGAAAAAGAGGGCAGTGGCTGAAGGTGAAACAGGGCAGATTACCAGGGAGACAGACTGTCACGACCCAAACCCGCCCCTGTAGGTTTAGCATCGTAACCGGCCAGTAATCCTTGGATTACCAAAGGCCTCTTGACAGATTAGCAAATAATAAGGGGCTGCGGAAGCAAATATACAAAATAGACAAGGTCCAATGAGCTGTGGAAACATATATGAGACAAAAGATTTCAAGACTTATATATATACATAAGCATGTCGGTCAAAGGACACCAATATTTACAAAATATTTACAAGAGTGCAATCCCTAGGACTCGACATTACAAAACATTCAGAGACTAGCATAAGTACAAAAACAGCCATGTAACTAGACTTCGATCGGAACCTTCTCGGGAGGCACAACGGTTGGCTGACAAAAACAGAAGCGAAGGCCGTCAATTCTGGCCTTGATCACGTGCCGGATCACCTACATACATAATATAAACTGTGAGCGAAAGCTCAGTGAACAATAACAGAGTAAAGGGGTTTCAATGAATGAGTCCGTACAGATTCAGAAATCATAATTCAGTTTCGTATACAGAAATCATAAGTCATGCGTAAGCATACATGATACATCCATTAGCATTAACAGAGTAGATACAGAACAGATACAGACACGTGAGGGTTACGAATAACCAGTTCCATAAAGGAACCTCCGGATCCGGGTAACAGAGAACAGATACGCTGAGCTCCCATGACGGAGCCTCCCATACGGGTAACAGAGTGCAAACAGATTAAGTTCCATAAAGGAACCTCCAATACCGGGTAACAGCCACAGATATCACATGATGCTAAGGATGTCACGAATACATATCAGAAATTAGACAGTCATTCATTGTACGGAACATAGCACTTTGGAAAGCAGATCTTATTTTATTGCACAAAAAATAGATACAGTTGAACATAACTTTACTAAGTTATTACTCACAGTTGGCCTTGAGACAGGCAGGCAGAGCAGATTGGTCAGACAGTGTGTGGCACGTGACCTACACGACACATAACAGATACACACTTGAAACACACGCTCGAACTGTACATAACTTATGTCGTTTGCTCCTAGTGTGTTTCTAACTTTTAATCCTCATTGTGGAGTCTTAAACATGGCCTAGGAATGCCTAGGATGGAATGAGGATGCCATAATGCATTGGAAAACATTTCTCGAATTTTGCTGAAAATAAGGTTCACGCTTGAGCGTGGCTTTCCTCGCTTGAGCGGACATGCAGACAATGAAGCCCCGCTCGAGCGTGACTTTCCTCGCTCGAGCGGACTGTAAACTTATCAAAAAGTGCTGGATGCATGATTTTTACGCTCGATGGACGCTTGACCTCTGCTCGAGCGTGAGACTCAGACCCTCGCTTGAGCGTAAATCCCCTCGCTCGAGCAGACTGCAAAACACAAGAACTTCTGGGTATATGCATTTCGCGCTCGAGCGTAAACATCGTCGCTCGAGCGGAGTGCACGTACTCAGAGTGCATGCTCGAGCGTAGAGTTTCATGCTCGAGCGTGGATCAAATTTCTAGAAATTCCAGATTTGATCACCAAGCTCAAATTCGACCTTTGAAGCATCAAACTCAATTTTCTGGGCCCAAAACTTTGGAAAAACACTTAATAACTCATAGAACAACATGTTTAAAGGATCATTTCAAGAAATCATGGCCCAAAAGGATATCAATTATGCACAAACTCAACTTAAATTCAAAATCAATTTATGAACCTCACATGCATGCACATTTTTGAGCTAAGGCCCTCCAAAACATGATCAAATGCTACTAAATCACATGAAACTCATTGTGTTTCCAAAATTAGAATGAACTCAACACATGCATGAAGGAATTCTTGAAAATCAATCTTCGGGATGCCATGAAACATGCATGCATGCATGAATTCACTCTTAATTCTCATCCTTTAGTTCAATTCACATGTTAATCCACCTGACACCATTAATTTCATGTTCTAATCAACCAAACTTCAAGGCTAGAGGTTAACATTCTTACCTAGGGATCTCAATTCCTTATGCTAGAGGTGGTCTTGAGTGATCTTCCAAGTTGTCCTAGCAATTTCCCTCCTTGTGAATTCAATCTTCAAACTATACACAAATTCTCCTTTCTCTCACTCTCCCTTACGTTTTCTTCCTCTCAAAGCTCAAGTGTGATTAAAAATGAATAAAAGAGGTGAGTGGGGTTCAATTAGCCTAATAAGTGATAATGGCTCAAAAATAAACAAATGGCATTATTTTAATCAAATTTAATTGTTTCGAACTGAATTTTAATTATGCCTACCATAAAATTCTATAAATCCTAATTAGCACATAAATCAAGTCAATTTCCGATTCGGACGCCGATAAGGCTTTCAATTCACAAATCGAAACTAGAACATGAACAGATCTTTCTACACCGAACAGATAGAGACACAAAAATAATGCAAGGCACATGCAAATTAATTCCAAATCCTTCCTAGATTACTGTTAGGCATAATTAAATACAGATTAACATTAATCAGAGGTCAGGGTTGTTACACAGACAGAGCTGCTTCTGAAACCCATTACATGCATGCGATCCTTGTGTATCTTTGTTTATATCAATGTTGTAAATTGATGTTCCCATTATTGTTGTAGTTAACATGGTTGTAATTAATATTATTATTGTTGCAATTGTTATAGCTAGTTAACTTAGATAGCTAGTTTATTACTCATTACTATCCTTGTTGTAATAAAGTAGATAGCTAATTTATTTCTTATTCATTCGAATTTGTAATAATTAGTTTAATTCGGACACTTGGACATTTGGACCCTCTTGCATGAAGGCAAAATTATAATAAGTGTGTATGTGTTCTAACCCCATTTTTTTCTCCCTTTTATTTCTTCGCTTATAATGGTAGCATAGAGCATCATGTTTCCTTAGCATTTTCCAGAATTTGCATCCACTTGTCTTGCATGCATAATGGCTCAGTTCATCATTCTAACAAGCATTATTATTGATTATTTCTTTGAAAACGTGCTTAGACTGCATGCTACCAAATTGATTCACATGCCATGTTAAGCATATTAAATTGCATAATTGTATGTGTCGCATTAGTCATATTGCATTAGTTAGGATCATGCATTTTTCTAACTACTTTATTTTCTTTGGCTTGCCTGGGAGTATTAGGTGAGCACTTATTGCTTTAGCATATCGCATGTGTGTGATTGTTTCCATATCAAGCATATTTCCATGAGACTAAGTGCTTAAATGATATACCTGTTTGAATGCCTGTGGATGGAGGCTTTTTGCTTAAGTTGGGACGATTTGAATAAATGTGCATATGAGATCACTTTTTCAAGTGGTATATATTCAAACACTTTTCAAAACAAACATAAAATCAAGCGTTCCAACTTTAGCAACTTAGTCTATACTTGTGTGCAACACATAGTAAGCTAGCCTAATAAATTGGAAAAAGAGCATATAATGTAAATAAGAATCACATCATGATTAGTAGAGGCCGATCTTTGATCGGGTGAGTGGGGTGCTCAATTCATAACCTTCCTCTCTTGTACCTAAGTTCCCGAGCCAAGACACTTTGGTGATGACGGACACGTGGCCTTTGGCACGAGTCTTGGGTTTCCTAAATTTTCCAAAAATATTTAGGTGGCAACTCTGAAATCTGATAATGCAGTCCACTTTTGCATTTTGATTCAAAATCGATTTTCTAAAAGATTTGCCAGATTTGAACTCATTAGTGTTTATCTATTTCGCATTGCACTTGTGAAATCAAATTCAGAACCACGGGAGTCCGAACTACAGGGCTGATCATCTTTCGAAAGGAGCACAAAAAGCAAGCTATAGTTTCTGGCGACTCTACTAGGGAATTAGAGAACTTGACTCAAACTTCATGATGCGAATTTTTCTCTACACTTATATGTTCTTTGCATGGCATTTGCATTGGTTCTTTAAGTCACTGTGTTTTTCATCTGCTATTCCTGGATGGTTTGCCGAAAGCTTGCCCAAAATTTTACCAAAAGGCTGACCAGTCGTGGGCTTTGCCATGTTGGAAATACAACCCTTGGATCTGGACTACCGCTGTACCGCTTGATCCTCCTTTTACTTCTCGGTGTTAGGTGTGAGAGGTATATTAGGTAGTCTTGCTGAGGTACCCCCTTTTGACCATTTGGCCTAGCTGCATATAGTAAAGCATAGTGACTCTTCCAAACTAGGACAGGATGCTCACTTGTATGTAGGATTGCGTGAAACAACTTGATTCAAGTAGTGAATCCTAGTTCATGACAAAACTAGGACAGGGTAACCCTACCCCCTTATAGGGGTGTTTTGGCTCTCTCTTAACAGGTATGTGCTTTATAGTGAGACTATATAGGAATGTTCATGTCAGTGGTGCAGTTGGTATTTGTTTTGGGTAGAATTCACAATGTGGCGTACAGTCCTACAACTTTGATCATGTTTGTGTTGATAGTATCTTAGCCAAGGTGTTGTGTGGTTTCTGATTACTGTTCTTTCAGTTTATTTCTTTTGCTAGGTAGATTAAAACCATAGCTTCAGAAGGTTTTGATATCCCCCAAGTACTTTGGACTCGTGTCGAAAGATTTTGCAAGGCCGGAGATCTTGTTCGGGGATAGCCTGTGTTTGCTTTGTTGTCACCAATTGTACGGCGGAGGAGGATCAAAAAAAATTCACCAGTACAATTCTTACAACAGTCACCTCTTGGCTCACCTATATTCAGTCAAATTCAAGAATAGTCGTCTACTTCTAGCCCAGTCCAAGACCAGTCACCTATTCCCATGGCACAGTATCCCCGACCAATATGGAAGAACTAATTCTCCATCTGTAGCAAACAGTGGAAACACTACAACGTGATGCAACTCGTCAGGCCAAGGTCACAGCCCGTCAGGCTGAGGTTATAATCAGGCTATAGCGACAACAACCGCAACCGCAGTCGGCCATAGCCTCTGCGTCCTATGTACCCACCACAGCTATCCCTGTGCCTAGTGCTACTGCTAATACTGCCACTGCTCTGGATTCAAAAACCGAGGGCATTCCGATTTTTCTAGTCCCAGCAGAATCCATCCCAACACAAGCATCCAAAGCCCCAGTTTATCAGACTGAGGCACTATTCGAATTCGAGGTTGATTCAACCACGCTTAAAGTCAACAAATTGGAGAAGTTGTTCAAAAGAGCTCAAGGTGTCAACTCCATTCTAGATATAGAGGATAGATACACCGAGTCTGTGGTTACATTTCCAAAACGGTTCAAGATGCCACACATTGATTGTTTTGATGGTTCCAGAGACCCGATGGTTCACTTACAGCTATTTTTGGACATCTTACGATCGACGGGTTTGACTAGGTTGCAGAAGTTATCCCTCTTCGGTCGAACTATGTCGGGTATAGCGGCCATCTGGTATGCCAAGCTGGAAGATTCAGTAAAACAAAATTGTGATGAATTAGCCGAATCCTTCATGGCTCAGTACTCTTACAATACACAAATCGAGGTCACAACCTGTGATCTCGAGGCGACGCGCCAAGAGCCAAAAGAAGGTTTCTCTGAGTTTGTGACGAGATGGAGGGCTAAAGCATCGATGATGACCATTTGACTTTCAAAAAAAGACTAGATAAGAATGGTTGTCTGAAATCTACATGGCAAGTTGCTACAAAAGATGATTGTTCTACCCCTATTTACATTCACAAAGCTTTATAAAATAGGGGTTCAAATTGAGGATGTTATGAAACAAGGGCTTATTACTGATGAGAAAGAGCCGGCTAAAAGGCCATTTGTTCGCATAGCTGTGAGGCTGTCGAATGTAAGTGTTGTCACCGTAACGAAAACTACTGACCCCCTCGCCGATATGGGCCCACAAACATCATCTAACCCTACCCGACCTCTGAGGACTTTTAACCAACTATACATGACTCTTTCCAAAGCCATGCAAGTGCTGATCAAAAAAGGGCACCTAAAACCCTTAGAACCTCACCCACTTTCTGACCCTCATCCACCTAAGCATAACCCCGCAAAATACCATGCTTTTCACCATTAGCACGGTCATGACACCAACTAGTGCTATTGCTTGTGTCATGAGATCCAGGATCTTATTGACAACAAGGTCATCACTCCACCCTAGAAACCAAATGTAACCACAAATCTGCTCCCGACGTATAATCAAGTCCCCACACCTCGAAATCTTAACCTTATCCATACACTGGCCACCTCTTATGACCACAACGTATATATTACTCCTTCACACCTATCAAAATCGATGTTGTTCATTCCTGAGAGCACATATTTGTGTATGATGGGTGCATCTAATCCATAATCTGAGCCTCACAATGTGGTGACAATACCTGAGGTAAATGAGGTTTTGGCCTCGGAGGGAGGTACTAGTCTCTCACCGGGGTGTCTCGAGGACCTATTTGAAAGGGCATATGATCCAAGTTGCTATATCATGCCAGACACTCAAACCAAGCCCGAAGTGGTGTTACCAATCTCGGTGGCTATTAATGTGGTTAGGGAGGATGGCCTGAGCCAAGGGTTAGACGACCTTGCAGATCTCGAAGAAGATCTAGACAACCTGCAGTTCTTCAATGAGCATGACCAAGGAGATGTGCAGATCGGGTGGTTTGACTTGAATGGAATGACCAATAATATTTGATGGCTGAGTGATGAGCCAGACAAGGAAGAAGAAACTAGGATGAAACCCGGAGGAAAGGAAACATAGGTAGCTACAGTGGCCAGGAAGGCTGATGAGAAAGGAAAACTACCGAAGGGCACATGTGTGGGAAACCCAGCCCAAGAAGTGGGTGTTGTGAATACTATAGATATTGAACAAGAAGCTGCACTGATATAGTTTGAAGGGGAAAGAATTGAAGACAGCCAGAAAACCGCAACAGTGTGTCGCCCTGAGGGGGGCACGCGTATTATAAAAATGATTCGGGTAGAGCCCGACAACTGTTTGTCGGTAGTAAATAGTGAGTGGTGGGAAGATAATGGCCTACATCTAGCCTATACTAATGAAGACTGGGGGGACTGCATCCCAGATAATACATGGTATGCTAAGGAGATAGACCATCTTAGCCGAAGTGGGCGGTACTTTAAGCCACCACACTTGGATCAAGCAGAGCCATTAGGAAAAGAGAAGCAACTAGAGAAGGAGCTAGTTCTGAAGTAGTTCAAGAAAATCCAAGCTGATATCTTTATCTGGGGGCTCCTCATGGCTTCACAGGTGCATCGGCAATGGACAAGGCTAAATTCTCCATTGATATTACGCCCGAACAACTTGCGTGCTTGGTCTTTCCAAGCGGAGCCAAGCCAATGCTCACTTTCTCTAAAAAAGAGCTGTCGTCGAAAGGCTCAGCTCATAACAAACCATTATACATTTCCGTGGAATGCAGGGAGAAGTGGGTGCCTGTGATGTTGGTAGATACTGGTTCCGCCATTAATGTATGTCCTTTCCATACTGCCTATGCGATATGCCTCAAACCGGCGGACTTTGTTCCCACAACCCAGGTGATACGAGCATATGATAACACAAGCAGAGAGGTCATGGGTACAATGAAAGTGCAAGTTCAGGTAGGCCTGTCAGAGCAAGAGATCAAGTTCCATGTTTTGGATGTGTCTGCTACCTTTAATTTGCTATTAGGGAGGCCTTGGTTACATCACGTGAAGGCTGTCTCCTCCACCCTCCATCAAATGTTGAAGTATCCTTATAAGGTAAGGGTAACAACTATTTTTTAGAACTCATCCATCTATCTGCCGCTAGAGGCAACTATGCTAGTGCTAGAGATCAATCATGGTGAGGAGGATGTGTTCCTCTCGGGATTCACTTTGGCTGAAGCCCGAGTAGTGCAGACCATTCTCGCTACAGATGAAAGCATGTACGTCAGTGCTCAGTCCATTTACTTCATGAACAAACTGCGGCACATTCCGAGAATGGGGCTTGGAAAGAGTGGGCAGAAAGGTGTTACAGCACTGGTAGAGGTACCACACAACTAGCATGCCTTTGGGTTGGGCTACATGCCCACCAAAGAGGACTAGATAAGAAAGGAAAAAGAAATAAAGGGTAGAGCCAAGGCCAAGAGAGCTGGGAAGCATTATGAGCTCGTCCATAGGCCAATCCGGGAGACGTTAAACGGCCGTTTTGTTTGGGAGGGGGAAGATTTCCCTTTTTGTGGTTTTCCTAAACCTTGGATAAACTCCAATAATCTAAAATACGAGCGGTCCATAAGAGCTGTGCGTAGATCAAATGTAATGCCAAACATTTCCAATTAACTTTACAACTTGAATACAACAAAGTAAAATACATGTTACATCTTGATCAAAAGGCTTCTCGAGCCGACATATACAAAATACAGCTAATACAAGCCAAGAAGCATGATTTTCAAGATTTGCCGACATGCAATGAAGGGCATCGCCGACGTAAATACAAAAGCAAAGCCGACATAAGCACGAATCCAAAACAAGCATCCAAAACGATCTAGGTATCGCCGCCGTCCTGCTCATCACCTACATATATATAGAGGGGTGAGTACAAATACTCAGTGAATGGTACTAATAATAAAGGTTTTGCATGAATATAGCCGAGGTCCTTCAAAACGAAACACATCAAACTTTAGCAAGACGAGGGATGAACCGTATTCATCAATCAAATATTACAATATCGGCGAAGCAAGGGATGAACCGTATTCATCAATCAAGTATCATAACATCGGCGAAGCAAGGGATGAACCGTATTCATCAATCAAGTGGTACTGCGAAAGTTTAGAGTCCTCCAGCACAAGGGACTTATGTTACTTAGGCCCGTAGCCCGATTTAACAAGGACCGTATCCTTTTATACTTAGTACTGCGAACGTTTAGAGTCCTCCAGCACAAGGGACTTGTGTTACTTAGGCCCGTAGCCCGATTTAACAAGGACCGTATCCTTTTATACTTAGTACTGCGAAAGTTTAGAGTCCTCCAGCACAAGGGACTTTCCAAGAATAACAATCAAAACAAGGCTATTTATTCATGCTTAACAAATACCCACGTCAAAACAAACAAAACCAGATTTATCAAAAGCAAGTGTAACATAGCTTTATTAGAAATACCACTCACCTAGTTCTTCAGGTATAGACTCAAAGCAAATATCAAGGACCTACAATCACATGGCAAGTCACATTCTCAAAGCAAGCTCTATATACATGCAAATGATCTTGGCATTCTTGCCAGATCCAAGTCAAAGACAAAGCAAAACAAGCTGGAAGCTTAATCACTGCTCCCGTCTCATAAAACACACTGGGTACCGTCCAGGACTATGCCGAGGTCCCGTTAAACAAGGTCAGGAAAAACCTGGGTTTCCCTTTGAAGAACATGAAGAACATGATCATTTGAAAGATGGATGCAAGTTCACAACTCGTTACAAAAATCTGAGTTTTCATGCCAAGAGTTCAAAATATGGACCTGGATACCCATGTAAGAAGGTCATGCAAGAACAAACACAAAAACATGGTTTTCGTTCCAACTTTCGGATCAAAACGAGACTTTCTTCAAAAACACATGAAAACCATTTTCTCTTTCCAAAACTAACTTCAAAACGATGCATGACATGCAAAATAGATCCGATCATGCAATGCAGCTAGATAATCCATAACAACATTCAAAGTAGATCAAGAATCTTACCCCAAATCTTGAATCCAACGGTTCAAACCACGAAGATTAAGCTTGGAAGACTCACTCTCACTCAAGAACTCCTCTTCCTTCTCTCTAGAGCTTCTCTCTCTAAAACAAAGATTGAGACCAAAAATGATTTGTTTCTAGGTCTACCGGCTGTCTTAACAATCAGCTCGGACACGTGGCGCTACCGGGTTGGTTCAGCTCAAAAAGGCGATTGATTGATAAGACAAGTCTCTGACAAAGCGTATGCAGCAAGCTCGGTGCAACACATCGGCAAGAATTGACATCGGCTCAAATCAAGGATCCGGCAACAGAATAACAAAACATCGGCTAGGGAGGACGACACTTGACTAAGCTGTACCACACCTTGGCCGGGGTGTGCCACATCTCGGCCTAGGCCATACCTGCCTGCGGACAAGGTTCACTGGGTGCAAAACATCTCGGCAATAAATGCCCGAGGTGTAGGTGGGGGTCGACCAAGGGGTTCCAAGACAGTTCTAAGCACAAGGGTTCAAAGGCGAACTAAGCTCAGGGCGACCTCGGCCACACACACACACGAATCAAAGAACAAAATCATGCAAGCAACTGTAAGCAAATCAAGGCAAGACAAAACCTTCAAATTAACATAACAAAGCAAGATCATGCAAGAATGTATGCAAGTATGACAAGAGTAAGGTGAGGGTTGTTACAAGGAGGATTGGTGGTTATGAGTGTATCTCTGGCCTCAGGCACTGGTATGAAAAGCTTCCCATAGAGGTCTACACCTTGGTCGATGCTCCCAGTTTCGGGCCTTTCTATTCAGGGCTCATACAGATGAGGGCTGACCCACTGCTCTACGAGGCCCTGATGGAGAGGTAGTGGGACACCACAGACTCGTTCCATTTCTCATCGATCGGGGAGCTGAGTCTGACCCTGTATGATTTCTCGATGCTCATTAGCCTGCGGTTAGGGGTTGGTGGCCCGATCCTATTCGATCTTGATATGATGCAGTGGAGAGCTGCATAGCGTCAGCTTCTCGGGGTGATCCCGGACACTATCAGCCATGATCACTTCACCGACCTTCAGCCAATCACCCCAGAGGAGGTTGCTTAGTACGCCCGCGGGTTTCTTATGTATCTCCTCGGTACTACCCTGTTTGCGAACAGGGAAAATACCATGGGGCTATACCTCCTATGTGCGCTCATGCACCTACCACAGGTGGAGGAGTATGATTAGGGTGGTACCGGCCTAGCCACCTTGTACTGCTATATGAGCTCTGTATCTCACCGCAAGACAGATTCTCTTGGCGGCTACTGGAGAGTTTGGGTGGTACACATTACGCTTCCTCTACTGTTTTGCTTTGCATTTATTTATTATTTATATTAGCTCCTCTGCTTCTATCGTTCCTCAACTTGTTTTCCTTTTGCAGCTGTGGGTCTACACGTATTTCACTTCCCTTGCTCCGGTCCCAGTGAGGCCGATTGAGTTGTCAGTACCCTGCTTCCGGTACTACAACTCCAGATTTGAGCAGCGCTGGTGTGTAAACCAAGACTTCCCTTACTTCCGCCGCTTCTTCGACACCGTCACCAAAAATAGGGTAACAAAACCTGACACTAGTCTTTATTTCTTACTATTTCCACTATTTCCATACTACTGTTTCCATATTGTTCAACCCGTGATATCTGACACTTGACTTGCATCTTCCACTCACAGATTGACTGGCACCCCTGCGCAGGCATTCCTCAGGCAGCGAAGACGACCCATGTTGCTGCATGGCATGCCTCTACCATATAGATTTTGTTTGAGGGTCCCTTTGGCAGGGCATATTACCTGGGAGAAAGGTTTATCTATCAGACGTGAGGCATAGCAGATCTTGACATTCCACATCCTCCTCCTCCAGGCATAAGGGTAGTTGATGATCTCCAAGACAGGCCCCAGATTGACTTCATTTCCTTCTTATAGACTCGGGTGATGGCCCCTCTTACCAAGGGTGTGGTCCATGTCCTTCCTGAGGCTGCTATTGCTGCTGCCGCCAGAGATGTTCTTGCTGCCGCTCACATCCTCGGGCTTATTGTGATTCCTATCGAGGTTGTATACATGCGATTAGACAGGGTGATCGAGTAGATCCCCCTTGAGCACTTTGAGGGAAGAGACCGCAGGTTGGTGCTTGCTCTCGACATTGAGTTGGTACACACTTCCCTTTATTTCTGCCCACTGTGCTTTATTACTTTCTACCCACTGTGCTCTACTACTTTGTTTCATATTCTCAAATCTTTTCTCTTTTGCAGGTGCCTGCAGGGTAGATTGGTGATCTTCTCTAGACAATTGACAGACTGCTTCTGATGGTGTGGAGGAGACAGACTGCTCTAGCTACCCATGGGATCGAGGTACACTTTGGCCATAGTCTACTATTGTTGTCTATTCTGATATCAGATTCATATTTTGATATCTGTTTCTGATATTTGCATTATTTCCAACTTGAGCAAAACTAGTTGCACCTGCAAGACCTCCTCAAGCTAGAAGATGGAGACGGGGCCCAATGAAAGGCAGAGGCTAGGCTGACCAGGAGAGTGGCAGAGTGAGACAATGCTCACCTTCCGAGGAGTCTTTTGATGAGGAACGAGGTTGACACGCAATCCAGCAGTCCCAGCGATGATAGTGACGCGCCTCCTCCGTAGCCGAGGAGGAAGAGAGCGAGGATGGGTTGCTGATTTTCTTTGCTTTTCTTTTCTTTTGCTTTGTAGTTAAGAACTAACTTTAGATAGACCCTTGTGTTTTTTTTTTTTTGTGGAAGATTTTTTTTTTTTTTTTGCTTTTTGTAAAACAATGATCGGGTTGGACCCACCAGTTTATGAAAACAATATTTTGGATGATTCCTCTTGTATGACGTGACATGTGATGGATGGTGTAACCTATGCATGACAATCCTGTACGAGATTTTTATAACTGTGAATGTTTATTCTTGAATTTATTCTTGAATCGGATAATAACCTATAATTGGACAAAATGCAAAATATAACTCGATAACAGAAAAACAAAATGAAAATGACCTAAAAATGCTAAACAACACGTGATACAAACAAAACAAAACTCAAAACACAGCCACAGTACACCAAGACAAAAGACCAGCCTCCACAGCAACTGTTCTGCTCTAGGCCATCATTTAGACCCGGCCGGGTCCAAATAGGCACGGCCGAGCTCCAATGAGGCACGACTGAGCCCAAAATTGATATCAGTCAGTAGGATCCAACTGTCATGCACTACCTCTTCTCAAAGTCTATAAAAGGTGCTCCCAAGCTGCTTTTCTGGCATAATACCAAGTCTTTGACATTTTACTGTTAAGATGGAGATTTTTCTCATTAATAGGCTTCGAGATTGGATTGCCACTTTGGACGGCTCAAAAAAGGTGAATTTTTGTGGTTTCGGCATAAACGCTCCTTTCCCTTTGAACTGCACTTTGCTTTTCTTTCCATTTCTCCATGCCGCTGTTCGGTGCTAGAACCCGGTCACGCATGTATTTTGCTTCAGATCACAAGAAATGTGTCTGACACTCGAAGAATTTCATGCTTTGAAAAAATCCCAACGCGACAAAGAAATCATGCCTCAGCCCCGTTTTAGCCATGCCTAGGCTTTGGGACGGATGTGTGGGCTCACATTACATGAGGCTTAATCCTTGGCTCATGATGGGGAGTTGGACATCCTAGGTTTGATTCCTCAGTTTTCTGCCATTGGAGATAGAGGTGACCTCTTTTGGTGAGGTTATCGGTAACATGCCCTCTGCTTATGCTTACTCGCACACTTCCTTCTTGCCCCTAGTTGCGGCAGAGCCAGCATTAGGTTGATTGAGGTGGCTCAATGCTTGAAAGAGGGCAAGAGCTACATTGGTCTGGCACTGGCCGAGACCCAGATGGGTTTAGATGCTTTTCATTGACAAGAGACCTCACAGTTTGCAGGGAGTCCACTGCTTCTTCAGGTATTATTTTCCACCATTTCTTATTTATGGTCCTCACGTCACTTGGCACTCACTCTCTATTTTTATCTCAAAACCCCTATTCTTACTTTTCTCTCAACATACATATTTTTATTCTTTAATCTCTCTTATTTTTCATCCCTTCCTAGGTATGGCTCATGGATAAGCTGAAAGTGGTGGACCCTTGCCCCGAGTACTCAGCGAGAGCTTACTTTTTCCACTAAAGGCTAGTGGACTTACCTTTAGAGGGATGGTGGTGTGATTGAATGTGCAGCAGATCTACGGTTGACATAGCTTGGCGTTGCCCCTAGCTTAATTGGACAGAGATAAGCTACATCATGTCCCAACAACCGGGTATACAGTTAATTGGCCTTATGCACTGCGTGTTCTATTTTCCTTTTCAGTTCAGACACCAATTTGGACATGATCAGATGTGTCCAGAAGAATGGGTGGAATACCCGGCTTCATTTCCCATTCGTGGTTCACACTTGCCTCAGTACCTCACTGCTTAGAGGACGAGAGAATTTCTGGCCCCTACCCCTAGCTTCTGTTACACCCTTTCTGGCGAGTTCTTGGCTTGACTTGAAGGCGAGGCACAGGTGGGAGCAACTTTGGCATTTATTTGATTCAAATTAGGGCAATTTTCTCCCTTTCACCAAATATTAAACCCAAGACCAAATTTCACACAAATCATCCTAAATTCCCCCATTTATTCAAAATGACAAATACCTAGGTTAAAACTCATACCAAAGAGTAGAATATCCCTACCTCAAGTGGAGAAGCTCAAAGGAAGAATGGAGAAATTTTGAAGATGCCCAAAACTCAAGCTTTCTCGGATCAAATGGAAGCCCACAAGTTGCTCTACCTTTTTAACAAAGGGACTAGGGTTGAGAGACCCCTAAATCAAGGTGTACTTATAGGAAGAGAGAGTATTTTACAGAGAGAAGGAGCTGGGCTAGGGTTTTGAGTGGAAAGAGATGTAAAAGTGATGTAAAACTCCTCTACTGCGAACTGATATATGTGGTCTTCGCTCGAGCAAAAGAGTTATCGAGCGACCAAGAACAACAAGTGAGCTCGCTTGAGTGCAAGAAGCGTCGCTCGATCGTAGAATGCAAAGCTTCAGGTCTGCCACAGATGCACATGCACGCTCGAGCGCAAGAAGCCTCGCTCGAACGAAGGAACAAATAACATAAAGCTCGCTCGAGCGCAAGAAACCTTACTCGAGCGAAGAACCTCAACTTCCCTAGAAAAGCTACGTCTGGAAGGAAACCTGAGAACTCCCAATTCTCACTCGAGCGCAGGAAACCTCGCTCGAGCAAAGAAACAAATTACAAAAGGCTCGCTCGAGTGAAGAGGCCAAAATCTGGGCAACAACGATCTAACCTAACTAACAATCAACCTGTTTCAAACGCGTCCAACAAGTTCCAATACTCAAATACAAGGAGTCAAAGGGGAAAAACAAGACATGGATACAATATTTAACCACGGGCCCCAAGTCCAGGACACAATGAAGGTCGGGGCAAAACCGGGATCGCTATAGAATTTGTGCCAATCAGGTGGCTCCAATGCTTAATACGAGGGATTATCCGGTCTAATGACACGTGTCTTTTCGCTTCCTGAGCTAGTGGGATCATAATGATGACAACTGCCTCTTCGTGCGTCATTTTACTTTTGACACATTAAATGGGGAGGTGACTCTTTCCTTCCATCATTTTGGTTGCACTCTTTTTAGAGACTTTCCAGCCACGCCTATTCAGATTTCCATCATTTGAAACTCTTGCTCCTATTCTTTGTAAATCCTTTGTTTTCTTTCTACTTCCTAGTTCTTCCGTTTCCTTTGATTTATGTTGTTGTTTTGCTCTTTCCTTCTCAAAAAATGAATCGCCTTAGAAACTTCTTTGATTCTGAGGAGAACCTTCTTTGATTATCTTAGATGACATTATCATTCGTTTGCCTAATGACAATGACGACATTGTTAAGGGGTCTGAAGTCCAGATACCTCTGCCCCTTATTGACATTGTCAAAAGGGTGTTCATTTTTCCTTACACCCTCTTTTGAGAGAGGTACTATGCTTTTATGGTGTTTCCCCTTCTCAACTTGCCCTCAATTTCTTTAAGATAGTGATGGGAGTGGTTGCCTTGAACGAAATTCTAGGGATAAACCTAGGGTTCCCAGAGATTAGGTACTACTATAACTTTGTCCCTACCACCAAATGAGAGAATAAAAGTTTACTTTAAGCCTAGAAATAGGAAGCGCTAATTAGTCCAGATGCTCAATGATTCTAGCAAGGGCGTGAATGACATCATCGTGATCGTCGAGGGAAACTTGGAGTTTCCCTTGGTGCTAATAGGATTTGGCCCATAGCTAAGGCCTTTGGCCAACCAAGTTAAAATCTTTTTTCTTTTTTATTTTTGTTCGGCTTTTTTTTTTTTATAGTTCTGATTTCTTTATGTACTCTTGTAATGAACTGCCCTTTGTTTTCTATTATGTAGATATTGTAGTCTTTTCTCATCCCAATAAGTGGGAGGATCGGGTCAACATGCTCCTCCTTCAACAAGCTTGGGATTATAGAGGCCCACTTGAGCAGAGAGGTTAAATTTGGGCAACCCATGTCCTTCTCCCTTACATGCCTTACCATGGCATTGTTGTCGCAACCGAAGCCATTCCCCTCATCCATCCCCCTTAAAGTCGACGACGATGTTGACTTTTACATTCTCCCTTTTCTTTGTGATGGCGTTGAAGTGGAGCTAGTCATTGAACAGGCTCCTTCCGTCGAAGAGGAACAAATCCAAAAGGATCCTGCCGATTCAGAGGTCACAATTTCCAGGTCATGCCACCAAATAATTTTTTGGCTATTCTTGCTGATAGAAAACGTTAGATAGAAAGAGATAGTGGATCATCATCCACCACTTTGGCTACATCCGAGCAACCACCTATGATAGTGGTTGAGGATGCCCCCATTGCTCCACCCACAACTTGTTAGAATATTTCATTGTTTCCTTATATAGATTAGATTGTGATTGATCGATTGATTGATTGTGATTCCTTAATCAGTCAATCAATCGATCAATATAAAAGGTAATTCCTTAATCAGTGCCTTAAGGCTTCTTTTTGTAATAGTTGATTGATTAATATAAACGGTGATCATATCATAATCATCACTCAAGCTTTTTATTCTCTCAAATTACATGGTATCAGAGCCAAAACCCTAAAAATTGTCACCCACACAGCCGCTACCACTAACTAGCCATCACTTATCACTACCTATCCTCCATCGTTAGTCCCTGAGTTTCTGTCGAAACCAGTCAAGGTCCCACAGAGCTGTTTCAGCTTCAGCCGAAGGCCCCTCTGGCCTAGTCGACCCTTGTGAGGGCTGTCTTAGTCTCTCTTTGTGTATTTCGACTCCTGTGGATGAGTGTTTGAGGACTGTCGATCTTCTATTGCCCCAAATTTCTTTTCCTTTACTTTCTTGGACACAGTTCATCACTTGTTTTGATTGGAGGTTCATTTTTCCCATATTTGATTTATTTTTAGGGTCCATAGATGATCCATTAATCTGATTGTTATGCTCTCATAGTGGTTTGTATGTAATTTTGCTTGTTTCAACCCATTCCATTCCTCTTTCCATTCTTGTGATTCGTGCAAGGTTTTTTGGGTTGAGATTATAGAGTTCTTGTTGCTGACCTAACTAGTGAATCTACCACTACTTCTCACCCATCTAAAGAGGAGAGCTCCAGTCCAATTATGACTACTCCATCTGAGAACCTGAACCCTAGTCTCAAAATCACCATCGCTTAATGGTTAGAATTACCTTTCATGGTCTCTATGTCTAACACTTTTTCTAAAGAGTAGGGGGGAGATGGGATATGTTAATAGGAGAGTTAAAGCACCAGGCACTACGGATCCTGGCTATGACCAATAGGAGATTACCAACTCTTTAATTCCATGGTTCCTGAGATTAGTAAAGGCTACTTATCCATGGATACTACGCAAGATATTTCGGAAGTAGTCGCTATTACATATTCTCAAAAATTGATTTTTTCTCGATCTTTTGAGTTACATTGGTCAATTGAACACTTAGTACAAGGAGAGCAAACAATTCTCTAGTATTACACCTTTCTAACTAATGGTTGGAAATGCCTAGATCATCTCCCAGATTACAAGCCTGTCTGTACGGTTGACTCATTTGGTTACCAAAGTTTCTTATACAGGAAAGGGTCTTCAAGTTTTTGGAAGGCCTCAATGTGGAGTTTGATCCGGTCCGAAGTCGTGTCCTTGGCATGAATGTTCTTCCATCACTTCAAAAGGCCTTCGCATATGTATAGAATGAGGAGAGCTATTGTTCTTCTATGTTACCACCAGTTACTAGAGACCGTTTAGCATTACTTTCTGCTCCTTCTCGAGATGGGATTGGTTTGTCACTACCTCTTTCCCATCCTTCAGGGAAGGATACTGTGTTCTTGATTACTATTGTAAGCCACAACATACTCGTGAGATGTGTTGGAAGCTTCATGGGGCTCCATCTGGGAGTCGTGGTGATTGGTCTAATACTAGAGGCAGTCGATTAGGCTAGTCTAGAGGATGTGGCCGTGACGTCCCAAATTTTGGGAATATCAATAATATAATACAATGATAGACTAGGGTTTAACTAGTAGATACACAACATTTTTAAGCACAAAGTACAAATAAAAGAAAATATTAATAATAGTTATAGATAAAATTCTTCAAGTCTTTAAATACAAATTAGTTTCTTTATACAAAAGGATTATCCAAAATATAGGAAATATAAAATCTAACCTCTAAGGCAGCCATGGTTCCTCAAAGCTTTTAGGGATTCCGTTCTCGGTGTGAAACTTGCCTTCACTTGGCATAAAACGCCATGAGCTTGGAATGCCCAGTAAACACACACACCCCATCCATTTTCCCATTCCAAATACACAAGTAAAATAACGGCATGATCATAACACATAGCAAAAACAATAATTAAGCAAAGCTTATAATAAATTTCAATTCTCATGAATAACAGTTCTCATGAATAACAGTCAATTAAGTTACTTCTAGGGAACTCCGCGCGTAATGCCATTCCTATCCAACCACTAACACTGGCCACAGGCAATTCTGACTCCCGCTTGGTTAATACAATACCAATATGTCGCTTACCGCATAATCACCAGTGCGTCGCTTACTGCACAATTACCAATGATGCCCACGCGCCGAGGTTACATACCCGAATGGTGACATCACTGTCTGCCCCAAGGGAACAAGCTTCCAGGGATACTCTCCCTGTGTGAGACCCTCACTGCCACCCTTATACCTCCCAATTCTATTAAGTAGCTAGAATATCTTTCGTGCCCCGTTAGGGTTCGAAAACACACTTGCGCAAGACTTCACCAAAATGGAATACATTCCACTATATTGTACTTTTGAATCCATCATTCAGTATCCCATAAAATTTAGTATAATGATCGCAACCCAATACCACCCCATTTGATTTCCCCTTTATTAAGTGCATTATGTTCTCGGTTATAGCAAAGCATGGTCAAGATAATTACGAAGCCAAACTAAACATAAAGTAATTTATGCATGGTAAAACAAATTCACAATTTATCATAGTTTACATATCAAGACTTAAACGTTCAAGAAACATAGCATATAAGAGTTGCAAGCCAATTAAGAGCACATTAACACAAATTTCTAGATTTTCAGATTTGAACTAGTTGGGAAATAATTATGGAAAAATGCTTTGAATGGCCCTAAGTACCTGGCCTCATTTGAGTTTATAGATAAATGAGCCTAGTTTCAAACTCAATTTACAAAAGTAGGATGGGTATTTTAGATTTTAAGATAATGCAGAATAAAAAAAATCTATCAAATTCGTTGACTGTTACACAAATTGATTTATCTCTCAAACCTCACTCTCTTGAGTTCAAACAAATCTTAATTGAAATATAACACCAAGATTAAGATTTTGACATAAAAGTGGACTCAAGATTATTTTAGAAAAATTTTTTAGGTTATAAAAATACATCCTTAGGTCCTACCACAATTATCACATACTCTAGACATACCAAATATTATCCCATAAAAACAGATTTGGAGTTTATGGAGTTTTGATGGGAGAATAAATTCAAGAGAGGGAAAAGAATTGCTGCTAGAAATTTAAGAAAGAAATAGAAGCACACAATTTCTTGATTAATACACATTTATACAAGAGTGTAGGCCTAAACTGCAACATATATATACAAATAGCATGTATTAGGAAGGGAAAAACAAGTGGTAAAAGAACTTGAGAGAACAAATGATGCAGGTTTACCTTTGTTGTATAAGACTCAACACAATTCTTATTTTTCTTCTTCTCTTCTCTCTCTCTCTCTCTCTCTCTCTCTCTCTCTCTCTCTCTCTTCCCAAGATCACTCTCTCACTCCTCTATTGCATGGTTGAAAATGTGTAAAATGAGGGGGAGAAGTGTGCATATATATAGAGAAAGGATTGGGAGGTTTCTTAGGGACTAAGTTCCATAAGTGTAATTTGTTAAAGTTGTCCATCAAGGCCCTTTTATCCATCACATGGCCAACTACTTGGGCTCTAAGAAATGTGTATATATAGGAGATATTTGTATTTATAAACATTAAATAATAGGCACAACTACATTAATTAATAAAATATTACAATTAAGGTTTGAAATGAAATAAAATAGAAGTATATAGGGACCAAGTCTAAATTTATGAAACCTTCATACTTATTATTAATATAGTAACATTAAAAAATAGTCAAAATAATAAATTTGGGTCCCGTTAAATTAAAGCGCAAAAAAAGGGCGAGAAACCGAGCAAAAATGGCGTTATCGGGAATTAAGCCATTAAGGTAATTAATCTATAATTATAGGGACTAATAATTAATGCTAGGGTTTTGAAGGTGATTATTAATATACCAAGATCAATTAGGATTTACTCGAATTAATTCGCAATGCTTACCAATTCTAGGCTTTAAAACGCAATTAAGAGAAAATTCAAGTGCTTTATTGAAATAAGCTCAAGGTTAGGGATTTAATGATAATTACAAAAATTAGAGTATCTACAACCTATCCCCCTTAACGAATTTTGTCCTCGAAATTTTAAGTCATTGAAAATTTGTGGATAATTTGCTCGCATTCATCATTGTGCTTCCCGGTAGATTCCATCAACGTATTTTGATCATCTAAATTTTTTTTTTTCTAAAATTCTAAACTGCTAGTTGTATAGGTAATGATGTCATTGGTTGACTGTGACAACCCCAATTGACAATTTCTGATGTGGTAGTGCACGTACTCACTATGAATGTATCCTGATGATCGTTCTCTAGGTTTTTGGTGTCATTACGTTTGTTGATTTATGGTAATCAGGGAAGTTGGTCTATCTTCGTTTAACAATAAAAGTGTCCTAATGAATGTGTAAGTCATTTTATTCTTCTAGTTGCCATTGATTACAACTAGGTATACAAACGACCAATCTGTGTCCAAGATGATTTGGGAGTTGCACCTATTCATGCCTTTGGGATTGACAATCAAACACACAAACAGTTCTTAAAGGTTTGCATCCACACAGCAGCTACGAGAGAATACGATGAATAAAGCATGTACTCAAGAGTTCTAAAACTAGATTAACAAAAGGAAATTTACATCATCTACATTCATATTAAAAAAAGTCATCCAAAAGAGTTATAACTAATATCCTAGTTACATTTTTCCTAAGTTAGTCATGGCTTGTACTGCAGTTCATTGGGTTCATATGTGGTGTATTGCTCTTCCTCAAGATATTGCTTAGCCATCTCCTTTGATGCATATTCAATTCTTTCTGAGTGAAGAAGTACTGCAAACTTTTATAATCGGTATACACTTCACATTTCGCTCCATAAAGATAATGAAGCCAAATTTTTGGTGCAAAGACAATAGAGGCAAGTTCCAAGTCATGTGTTGGGTAATTCTTTTCGTGTGGTTTCAATTGTTGAATTGCATAAGCAATTACCTTACCATTTTGCATTAAAACACAACCCAAGCCTTTGTAAAATCATCGCTATATATCACAAAACCTTTTGTACCTGATGGCAATGTCAAAATCGATGTCGTGGTTAGTCTTGTCTTCAACTCTTGAAATGTGGACTCCATTTGGTCTGTCCATACAAATGGTTCTCCTTTCCGAGTAAGTTGAGCACGTGGCATAGCTATCTTCGAAAAATCTTTCACAAACCTTTTGTAGTAACCTGCCAAACCCATAAAACTCCAAACCTCTGTTACATTAGTTGGAGCAGGCCAATTTACAATTGCCTCAACTTTTAACAGATCAATGGATATACCATGTCTATTAATAACATGCCCCAATAAGGTAATTTCATCTAACCAAAATTTACATTTCTTAAGTTTCCCATGCAATTGTTTCTCTCTCAGTGTTTGGAGAATTGTTCTCAAGCGTTGTTCATGGTCTTCTTTAGTCTTAGAATAAATCCAAATTTCATCTATGAACACAACCACAAATTCAACCAAAAATGGTTTGAAACCCAATTCATTAAGTCCATAAAGGCCACAGGTGCATTATTGACTCCAAAAGGCATGACTAAAAATTCATAATGTCCATACCTAGTTCGGAATGCGATTTTTCAATGCCCTCAGCTTTCAGTTTCAATGGTGGTATCTCGATCTCAAATTAATATTGGAGAACACTTGTAACACCCTAATATTTCACTACCATTCATAATGCTAATACAAGAGTATCATGACCAATTGATGATAATTCAAAGCATTAAATAGCCTATTATTCATATCAAAGTCATCTCTTCTCCCTTGAACTATTCATATGGTTATATCATTGTTTAAACACGTTATCAAAAGGATCAATAGTTCAAAACATAAGTGAGGATACAAACAAAATGCCTTAAAGGCTTACATCTTTTCAAGGAGTTTCCTTGAGTACACAGCAGATGGAGCTCTAACATCACACAAAAGCAGCCCAAGCCTTCATCATGTAGCATAAAAATGAGCCTCTACACTCCCATCCACAATTACTTCTCAATGTTAATCACTTCGGTAAACATCATCCCCTGAAAGGTTGTTTGTTTTGGAGTGAGCCATTATCCAATAGGAAATACCATTAACAAACTATATAATTAATTGGGATACATATGATCATGCAATGCAATGGATTAGAAAACCCATATCTGTTCCTTTGTAAAACCATGGCGATCAAATTAAACAATGTTCCAAACAAATTTGTTTCTGTTCAAAATCATAGGGCATAAATATGTTATGACGTCCAAATACAAGAGCCATAAACTACAAGTACAAATATATATATATACACATACATATAAGTATATAGAAATAAAATCCCACATTTGTCGACTCTAGGAACGGTAAGACATTGGGCACCCAAGACCTCATTCTCCCACATTTGCCGACTCCAGAAACGGCAGGCTCGTGGACACCCAAAATCATGTTTTCCACATTCGTCGACTCTAAAAACAGTAGGCTTGTGGACACCCTAAAACCTTTCCCATATTCATCTAACGATATGCACAAGATAGGTCAATTGGGCATCTTGACTCCCTGCGTGGGTACCAATTTACATAACACAACACAAACCAAGACCCGACTCACAACCCGGACTAATACGCTATTTAACCCCCTCCACATGTTCCAAGCCCCAACAATTCCAAGCCACAAGTATCATCAATGAATGCATATGATTGTAGACACCCCATTTTTGACCGACCTTAAGACTCAGACGTAACTGATTGAGCACTTGGTGATGTTGCATAATGTGCTTGTTCAGAAGTTTCAGAGTTGCGGCCGTGAGCCCTGCCTCCGGACTTCCGAACCCTCTTCTGTACCTTGTCTCGGTTTGCGAACCAGACTCGGTTTTCTCTGTTTCTTTTCCCGAGGGAAGGGAGAGGTCCCGTAGACCATCTCTCAATGTCCGTAGGCTACATTTGGTGGCCGTAGGCCATTTTGCCCATTTCGGAGTCCGGTTCCCGGTTTTCGGGACCGTAGGCCATGTGCCTCGGTTCGGGACCACCTAACCATCTCCGTTTGCTCTGATTTTTGGCATACTTCCTATTTAATCCCTTTTGAGGGACACTGGGGTCTAAGAAACCCACTTCGTGGCCGAATGCCACTTTCGGTGCTTAACGGCCCATTTTCGGGACCCCGAACTGCGTGTTTTGGTCCCCGAGCATTCGTTTTGCAACGGTTTTCGTTCATTTTTGGAAGGTACCTCTGTTTTATCACCGGGGAGGTCACTGAAGGGTGGGAGGCCAGCAATTGTTGCAGCAACCAGTTATACATCCTCCGACGCCCTCCGGCGCCCGTTTTTCACACTTCCGGGCTAATGTTGAACCCCTTGGACCCATTTTCTCAAACTTTGAACCACATATTTGTGATGTACACACATGGGAGGACCCTAAAAAGTGGTGGCCAGCCAGTAATGTTACTTGACCCTTTTGACCCCCTCCTTCCGGGCTAATGTTGAACCCCTTAGACCAATTTTCTCAAACTTTGAACCACATATTTGTGATGTACACACATGAGAGGACCCTAAAAGTTGGTGGCCGGCCAGTAATTCAATTTGACCCTTTTGACCCCCTCTTTCAAAGCTAATGTTGAACCCCTTGGACCCACTTTCTTAGACTTTTAACCACAGGGTTGTGTTGTACACATGGAGGAGGACCCCACCAGTTGGTGGCCGGCCAGAAAATCTCATTGAACCTTTTGACCCCTAGCCGGCCGACTAGGGGGTGTGGCCGGCCGGCCACCTGCAACAAAAGTACCAGGCCGGCCGAGCTCCTTACACTGTTCCTTTTACAACTGTGAGGCTTTATCCCCCAGAAAAGATCTTTATCTGGGGGATATTTCGTGGGGGAATATTACTCTCCTTTTCCCCCACCTTTACACCCCCTTGTTGGCCTATATAGCAAGCAAGCCTTGTAGTATTTTGGGGTTAGAAAAACTCTTCTTCAAACCTCCATACACAATTCCATTTCTATACCTCTCATTTTCTTGAAAATCCTTAAGTCCCTAAGCTCCATTTCTTCTACACCACCAAGCTCTACCACCACCACCTCATTTCCAGCAACAAGGAAGGTTTCTCAAAGGCAAAAGGAGCTACAAATTCATCCAAGAAGCAACAAAAGTTTGAGTCTTCAAGGGTAAGTGATACTTCTACTCTTTTGACCCTTTTTCTTGATCTATTTGTAAGCCCCCTATGCTTTTTGTTTCAAGCTCCGGCCCTAACTGAAAAGGGCCCTCTTTTGAGCTCATCTTCACTTTTCATTAAGGGCTCAACCCTGTTTGAGCCCTCCATGATACACTTGCTTCATTGACCCTCTTATATGTCATGATCTTGCATGCTATTTTCGACCCATGATTAATCTGTTTTTGAGCATGTTGTAAACTTATATTAGGCTTATTTTGAGCCCCTCTTCAACATTGAAGAAGGGATCAACACCATTTGGTGCCTCCATGTGTCACTTGTAGTTATATCCCTTATTTGGCCCCATTTTTGCATAAATTGGCAGCCCCCTTTGCTTCTGTTTTTGGACCTTGGTCCGAACTGAAAGTGGCCTTATTTTGGCCTATACTTCATGTTTCATTAACACTTTTTTTCTGTTTAGTGATTATTTTGTATACTTCATGTTATAGCACCTTTTGAGCCTCAATCTTGTGCTCATTTTTTAGCATGTTTGTATACTGATTTGAGGTCTGCCATGTACTGTAAATATTCATATTTTTGGTCCCTCTTCAGTGTTGTAGAAGGAAATTTTTCAGTTTGGGCTTTGCTTATATCACTTGCTTCATTACCCCCCTTTTGGCCCCTATTCTTGCATGCCATTTTTTCCATACCTATGCTTGCTGTTTGGCCATGTTTATAACTGTGAAAGTGCCTTTTTTGGGACTGTCTAGCTTCTGTCTTTGCATTGCATGTCCATATTGTGCATGTTTGGCATAGCTATAGGTCATTTCGGGTGCCTAAATTCGCATTTCGGGACAATTCCATGCATTTCATATCATTTCGCCTCATTTCGGGACTGTTTTCCCCCATATTTTACTGCTGAAATTCCATTAGCATGATTGCTATCATTTCCATGTCATTACATCGCATTTTGCCATCGCCTCGGTTTGTGTGCCCGTGTGCACGCATTTCGAGGCACCCCATTTTTATCCGCCGGCATCCTATGTGAGTGTGGCTGAGGCTCACTCATGTTGGTATAAGCCCATATCATGTTTTCATATCATTTCGTCGCATTCTGCCATTGCCTCTGTTTGCGTGCCCGTGTGCACGCATTTCGAGGCACCCCATTTTTATCCGCTGGCACCCTATGTGAGTGTGGCTGAGGCTCACTCATGTTGGTATAAGCCCATATCATGTTTTCATGTCATTTGCATTGCGTATGCCATTGCCTCGGTTTGCGTGCCCGTGTGCACGCATTTCGAGGCACCCCATTTTTATCCGCTGGCACCCTATGTGAATGTGGCTGAGGCTCACTCATGTTGGTATAAGCCCATATCATGTTTTCATATCATTTCATCACATTCTGCCACTGCCTCGGTTTGCGTGCCGGTGTGCACGCATTTTGAGGCACTTCATTTTTATCCGCTGGCACCCTATGTGAGTGTGGCTGAGGCTCACTCATGTTGGTATAAGCCCATATCATGTTTTCATGTCATTTGCATTGCGTATGCCATTGCCTCGGTTTGCGTGCCCGTGTGCACGCATTTCGAGGCACCCCATTTTTATCCGCCGGCTTCTTACGTGAGTGTGGCTGAGGCTCTCTCATGTTAGTATAAGTCCATGTTACCTTTTCCATGCCATTTAGTCACTTGCATTGCATATATTGTCGCCTCGGTTTGCGTACCCGTGTGCACGCATTTCGAGGCATCTCATTTTCATAGCATTTTGTCATCGCCTCGGTTTGCGTGCCCGTGTGCACGCATTTCGAGGCATCTCATTTTCATAGCATATTGTCATCGCCTCGGTTTGCATGCCCGTGTGCACGCATTTCGAGGCATCTCATTTTCATAGCATTTTGTCATCGCCTCGGTTTGCGTGCCCGTGTGCACGCATTTTGAGGCATCTCATTTTCATAACATTTTGTCATCACCTCGATTTGCGTGCCCGTGTGCACGTATTTCGAGGCATCTCATTTTCATAGCATTTTGTCATCGCCTCGGTTTGCGTGCCCGTGTGCACGCATTTCGAGGCATCTCATTTTCATAGCATTTTATCATCGCCTCGGTTTGCGTGCCCGTGTGCACGCATTTCGAGGCATCTCATTTTCATAACATTCTGTTATTTTCTCGATTTGCGTGCCCGTGTGTACGCATTTCGAGGCATCTCACCTCCAATAGCATTGTGTATGTTAGGATTGTATCTTAGTTGCATTTCATACATATCATGCATATTGCATCATGTTCGGAATAGGAGTTAGCCCGGGCACGGGAAACGAGGTACATTTCGTACTCCGAGTGACGGAATGTGTCTCAATTCCCCAGTCACCGACACTCCGGATTATCCATGATGGAGTTAGGTTTTAGCTGTAGTTTCATGTGCATTCATCCTATATTGAGTTGTGCATTTCGGTTCCTCGGCCATCATGCCTCGGTATGCGTGATTGGTGGCACGAGGATCGAAACATGCATATATCTGTGCAAATACATTGCTATGCCCCTTTCCTGCTCTCTGTTGCAGCAAAACGAAGAATCAGCAACTTTTTGGGGCTTGGCACGCATTTCAAGAACAGGTGTAAACAGAGGCTAATTGGGGCATTCCGGTGGATTTCCGCGCAAGACAACCCGGACATGCATCATCCATCAGAAGCAAGGCAGTCCCTGGCTTGCATGCCAGTTTTATTTGCTTTCTTAGTTAATTCTTTAATTAATTAGGATTTTGTAATATTTTGGACTGTAATATTCTTTTATTCGGGACTGTAATATTTGGACTGTATATTTATTCGGACCCTCCGAGTGAGGGCACAACTGTAATAAGTGTGCGTGTGTGTGTTGTATGTCTTCCAACCCCACGTCTTTCTCCCTTTTATTTATCCACTTTTGATGGTTAGATTAGGGCATGTTTAAATTAGCATACAGTATGACAGCATGTTTGCATCATTCATCTGTATTGCATGCACCGGGCTCGGCGCACCATACTAACTGCATTGTACTTTCAATTCCAAATTGAATACATGATAGTTGTAGCATTTCATATACCATCTTAGAGTAGCCGAGCCTGCTATAGTTGCATTTTGCATGTGTTGCATTAGGCATTTCTGTATACTTAGGATCATGCATGATTTCTAATGTAGTTTCTATTTTGGCTTGGAGTACTCGGTAAGTTTTATGCTTTAGCATCCTTGCATGCGTGTGAGTGACTGCCATGATAGCATGCTTACCATGAGGCTATGTGCTTATCTGATATAACTGCCTGAATGCCTGTGGGTGAAGGGTGGATTACTTAAATTGGAATAAATCATCAAATGTTTCAAGCCTACCTGCGGGTAGCAAACCATTTTCAAAAAATAAACATGAAATGTTTTGTTCCAATTCAGGCGATCTAGTCTATACTTGTATGCTGTGCGCATCACATAGTAACCTAGGCTAATAACCGGAATAAGAACTCACAATGTTTTCAAAAATTGATATCATGGTTAGTAGAGGCCGGTCTATGACCGGGCGAGCGGGGGTGCTCACGAAGTTACCTTCCCCAATCGTACCCAAGTTCCCGAGCCGAGGCAACTTTGGTGATGACGGACACGTGGCCTTTTGGCACCGAGTCAGGGTTTCCTAAATTTCCCAAAATAAAATATTTAGGTGGCGACTCTGTATCTGGCAAAGCAGTCCATGTTTGGCACTACTTTTTCAAAAATCAGTTTCTCAAAACGATTTGCCGGATTTGGACTCTTTGGTTCAGATTAGGAACCGTGACATTTAAGAGTCCGAGTTGTAGTGACCCCAAATGAACAGAACGAGACTTAACCCTCCCGGGGCATTCGGGGACGTCTACAATGATGCATGAGTTTATAAATATCAATTTCTCTAAGGTAGTTTTCAATTCACAACAATCCAACAATTTAAACATTTCCAATTAAGGTAATTCCTCAAATTATACCCATCAACATCTCAAGATTTTGTGAGAGAAGTTTCCAATATTTTATATCTCCACTTAATGATCAAGTCAATACATCCAGTTTCATGATTGGAAGGTCAATTGAAATAATTCCCTTTTATTTGAGCAATTTGAAAGATAGGGTTTTCAAGAAAATTGGGGTTTTTCCCTTTCAATGCTTTTAAAGATCAAATCTTATCGCCCATAACATTATAATCAACACAAAACATAAACTCTTTAAGTATTTCATAAGAGATGACCCTTTCTAATTAATCCATTAAATAACACATCACTCTTCACACTACTAGATATCTATATAGATACAATGAAAATACAACATATTTATCCCAAATCAAAGATATAATGATTAAAAGTACCCCTACCTCAAGATCAAAAGAAAAAGATGAATACCCAACTTCAAACTTCAAGAAATGAGAAAACAATCGGTAGGACTTTTGATCTAGGCTTGTTCTTCAATCCCCTATGAAGATCTAACGTGGATCTTGGTAGAAATCAAGGGAAATCAAGTGTTTAAGGACTAGGGTTCTAGAAATAGGTGGGTGCGTGTGTGTGTAAGAGAGAGAGAGAGAGAGAGAGAGGTTATGGAAAAAGTGAGAGAAAAGGTGTTTGAATCGACATTTAGGTATGTTGTTCCAAACAGATTGCTCGAGCGAACTTTCCACCGCTCGAGCGAGCTTTCCACTGCTTTAGAGGTAAACACAAGGTCGCAGAAGTTTTGCAGAGCTATAGTGAAAAATACTAGGATTCTCATTTCTACGCTTGAGTGACCACTTTACTGCTCGAGCGGCCCTGCCTGCAAACTAGCAAGATACTGGAATCCTCATATCTCTGCTTGAGCGACCAATCACTACAACAATTTACACTTTTGGTGACCAAATTTGGCGACTAAACCTTTTTTAGTCACCAAAAGTTGTAGAATAGTTGACTAAAAATTATATTGGTCGCTATTGAATATGGTTTTTAGCTACTATTTTTTTTAGTAGTTGGATCTTAATTATTGGTGACTAAAAATAATTAGTCGCTAAATATGCCACAATAGGCAACTAATAACTGTTTTAGTCGGCATTAGATCATGTTTTAGGCTACTAAAATTTTTGTAAGTCGTGGTATACCAGGTTTTGGCTACTAAAATAAATTTAGTCGCCAAAAAGCTACCATAATGTTTGCTATTAAACTTTGGCGATCAAAGTTTTGGTCAACAAATATTCATTTTCGGTGGCTAAAAAATTTTTAGTTGCTGTAAGGTAATTTTTGCATCCTAAAATAATTTAGTCACTTAAATAAAAAGTATAAATTTTTCTTTTATCTTTGGTGTAATTTTTGCCTCCTAAAATAATTTAGTCACTTAAATAAAAAGTATAAATTTTTCTTTTATCTTTGGTGAGAAAAAATTTGGTCAGTGTATATTGCTTTTTGGTGACCAAAATATGTTTAGTCGCCAAAATGGTTACTTTTGGCAACTAAAATATTAGTCACTGTTAGTTAAATGTTTGGCTACTAAATAAATTAATCATTATAAATTAACCTTTGGCGTCAAATAAGAAGTTTAGTCACCAAAGGTATATAAAATTTTAGAGGGAAATGTTAAAAGATTGGCGCCTAGTTTCTTCTCAATAATTTCGAAAACAAGGTTCTTCTCTCTCTCTCTCTCTCCTCCTTCCTTTATTTCCCCATTTATCACTCTTACTCTAGGGTTTATATGATTTATTTAGTTTAATTTCCTATTTGGCTTGTTTTTGGTTTAATTTCTTCAAATTGCAGTAAATTTGAAGTTGCATTGGTAGATTGTCTAGCTAATTTTGCAGTTTTCTTCGTTTTTGTTGGGGGAAAAATTTGGGTTCAGTGAGGCATTTGAGTTTATCAATGAAAAATTTGGGGTCCCTACGGTTATTTGTCCTACTTTGGGGGGTTTAGGAGCTGGCTCTCTCTTTGATCACCAGCATTGTGGCCATATTATCATTATCATCACCACCTCTCATTTCTCTCTCACTGGTTAGAAGTAAGAACCCTATTTCTTTGTATCTCAATCTCTATACATCTATATACCTACCTGTTACAGAAACACCACTTCCATAAATGGGGTTAAGGTTAGGCACATCTTACACTCTTCTCTATTGGGATTATTGTTGTCATTTAGGAACAAAATTCAATTTTTGAGGTGTGTAACTTGAAGAAGTAATTGTGATTTAAAACACAATGGTCTTTGTTTTAAAATATCACTAATGAAATTGCTTTACTTGATGCTATGATATAAATAAATGGGTTTGGTTATGGTGTGCAACTTACACCTTACACCTTATACCTTACACTTACACCTTACACTTACACCTTTTGTAAAAAATTAAACCTTACACTTACACCTTTTTTGAGGTTGCACACCATGTGCAACCCACTTACACCTTACACCTTACACTTACACCTTATACTTATACTTACACCTTACACTTACACTTTTTGTGTAAGTGGCACATGGTGTGCACTTGCACACTTAAGAAAACTCCTAAATATATATATATATATATATATATATGTATGTATATAGTAATATCACTAATGAAGTTGTAAACTAATATTTCCTCACCTTTTCCTCCTCCCCAGCACATATGATCTCTAAGTCTGGTGTTTGGATCTTGGATTGGGGGAGGGAAAAGAAAAATGAAGGGAAATGTCAATGAAATATATGCTAATTTTTTTCGATTTTAAGGGGTCATAGAATTAATTCATTTAAATTCAACTAAGAATGTATTGATTTCCCAAATTGTATGTTTGTTCTCACTCTTAAATATATTCATAGCCATTATAGGGATAGGTTTGGAAATTGTAAAATTTTAAGGTTTGATTTTTCAAAGAGCACTACATTTTGGGACATCCTAAATTTGAAAAGACTTAAAATATAGAAGATAGAGATTTATCAAAAAAATAAAATTAAATGTGGGACAGAGGGAGTATATGTTTGGACCTTATGTTCTCACTATTTTAATTTTCAGTTAACTTACTATGGACAGTTTTAACTATGAATTGTAATTTTTGGCTACATCAAGGGCGTCTTTTCTTTAGCCTACTGACAGTTTTAACTGTCAATTGTAGTTTGTGGCTAGAGCGAGTGCGTCTTTTCTTCAGCCTAAAGCCAAACAACTGGTCATGGATTTTAAGGTATACAATGTTACATCCTGATTATTTGTTGCTTTCCTGAACATATTTATGTTTATATAGTTGTACCTTGTGCACAAGGCTTCTGCTTACAACATAATCTGGGAGAGGTAGTCAACATATAAAGATAAATAATGTTGATTTGGAATGAGTGACTAATCTCATGCTTCTAAACTGCTGATCATGTTTCTTGAACGGTGCCAAAACTTCCATTTTGTTGTGACAGTCTTCTGAAGTGTTGATTTAAGTCCCTTCCACCTTTTTTGACCAAAAAGTTGGTAAATTGATGGATTATCTGATTCTGTTGGGGATCATACCCATTCTTAGTTTACCAAAATTATAGATAAAAAAAATTAAAAAATAAAAAAAACTGAACTTTTTATAGGTTTGTATATGTGCCATTTGTGGAAGCATCAACATTTTTTTTTCTAGCAACATTATAGTTAGTTCTTTCCATCTAATCATGTAGTCTGGGATTTTGAGAGAATGGAGTCATGTAGTTAGCAACTTGATATGGTAAAAGTCCTTATAATTGTAGGAACTTCTTGTATGGCTTTATGCTTCTGGAAGTAGCAAGTATGTGTACTTGTCACTTACATCATTAATTTCCTTCATTGACCTAAGTAGTTTTTTTTTTTTTTTTGGGAAAGAAGTTCATTGTCTTGGGTAGCTTATGAAGCTGGTATATACATATCCTCTTTCAGAGTGTTTCAAGTACTGAGTCTGGGTTCTTGTTGGAACCAAGTGTTTTGTTATTGTCTGGTATTGTGAGCTATTAGTATTTTAATTGCTATAATTTTACACCTTGTCACACCCTTCCCTCTTTCAATGGGTGAGCCTTAGATTGAGAAAGAGAGACTAAGGATGCAATCTAAAAGCTGTGGAGAATGGAGATAACAGATGGGGTCAACATTTTTTAAGTTGAAGTTTTGATACCTCTGTTTGCATTTGGTTCCCCAAATATTATACAATTAAGATGTCAATGTCAAAGTGGAGTCATGTGGCTAGTCAAAGTGTAGATATCTGTGATTTGTGGAACTGAACTGCTGATTGCTTATTACTTTAATCCTGTTTCATGGATTTTTTTTCTTCTTCTGATAATTAAATAAAGTTGAAAGGGGTGAAACCTCTTTACACTGTAGGGGTGAATTCTCTTTACATAGTGGGAGCAAAACTAACACTACAGGAAATTACACTTTTGGCGATTAAAAATGCCAACTAAAAAAAATTTGGTCCACTTCGAAGGCAAGGAATGAGTATTTTTTAATGACCATCCACCAAATTTTGCGAGATTGAGGAGCTTGTTAAGGTTAGGGTGGCTATGTGGGCCAAATCAAATCTGAAAGGTGTCCATTTTTCAATCCATGATTTTGTCTCAAACTTTAGTGATGTCGGATTTTGCTTGTAATTTGATTGTGTTGGTGCACCCCCCTTGGTGCTGCAGCAGATTTTTTTCTTCTTTTGTATGCATGTTGCTCCGTTGCCCTGTGTGTTTGGGGATGCTGATGTGTTGCTCTGTTTGTTTGTTGCTCTGTTGCTCGGATTGATTCTATTATACTAAAAATAAGTGAAACAATCAAAATAATAAATAATTAAAATAAACAAGTCTTTACCATTGAAATATAACACAGATAAAGAATAAAATATTATTTAATAAAAGCCAAAAATTGTGAATCGTGTAGTGAAATCCAACTCAAGTATAAACACAGCCAATATAAATTAAATACAATAACACAACTAACCTAAAGAGGTTGAGTTCAATTCTTGAATTTTATTTTATTAGTTGTGTTATTGAATTTAATTTATACAGAATTGTTGTTTATACGGCTATAATTCCAGGGAAAGTCTATAGTACATTTTGTTTAAAAAATGTATGGTACATCGAAAATCAATGGCTCAGATTGAGCCACATCATTAAAAGTGACCTGGTAAGCAGGTCACTTTTTATAGTTATGAGCCAAAATCATATTTATTCATAACTAGAATCAAATTAATCATAACTTAGTTATGAGCTCTCATCACTTAGCTCATAACCATATCTCATAACCAGCACCATTTTGTTGATAACCAATATCACATATTTCATAACTACAATCACATATCTCATAACTACATCTCATAACCAATATCCTTAAGCTCATAATCACACCACTCTAATCATAACCACTATCACATATCTCATAACTATTAATTACATATCTCATAACTACTACTCATATAGCTCATAACCACATCTTATAACCAATCCCCATAGCTCATAACCACATCTTATAACCAATCCCCCTTTGACTCATAACCAACATTACATATCTCATAATCAACACCCTTTTGCTCATAACCACATCACTTTGATCATAACCAATATCACATATCTTATAACTAATAACCACATATCTCATAACCGAACACCCTTTTGACTCATAACTACATTACTTTGCTCATAACCAAAATCACATATCTCATAATCAACAATCATATATCTCATAACCATTACCCACATATCTCATAACCAACATTCTTTGGCTCATAACTAACATCACATATATCATAACTACTAATCACATATCTCATAACACCCTTTGGCTCATAGTCACACCACTTTGATCATAATTAACATCACATATCTCATAACCATTAGTCATATATCTCATAATCAATACTCTTTGGCTCATAACCATACCACTTTACTTATAACCACTAATCACATATCTCATAACCAACATTCTTTGGCTCATAACCACACCACTTTACTCATAACCACTAATCACATATCTCATAACCAACATTCTTTGGCTCACAACCACACCACTTTACTCATAACCACTAATCACATATCTCATAACCACATCTCATAACCAATACCTTTTGGTTCGTAACCATACCATTTTGATCATAACCACCATCACATATCTCATAACCACATCTTATAACTAACATCATTTTCACCCATAACCCCTAACTTTGATCATAACCAACTCAAAACCACTAACCGCATATCTCTATTTTAGATTTATTTACTAAATACAATAAAAAGGGTAATATACAAACAATATACATTTTAAAATATTTATATACACATAGACATACATATAAATAATTTGACTAAATTTTAATAAAAAATGTGTTGAAAAATTTTATCTACGATTCACTACAAGAAAAGTGGGCTTATGAGACGGAACTTTTTGCGACGGCACAACTTGCCGTCTCAAGCAAAAAATGTGACTTTTTGAGACGGCATAACTTGCTGTCGCCAAAAAATGTGACTTTTTGAGATGGCACAACTTGTCGTCGCAAAAAATAGAGTATTTGTGACGGCAGAAATTGCCGTCGTAAAAAAAAAAAAGAGTATTTGCGATGGCAGAGATTGCTGTCACAAAAAAAAAAAAATAGAGTTTTTGCAACGGTACCAGCTGCAGTCGCAAAAAAAAAAAAAAAAAAAAAAAAAAAAAAGAAGAGTTTTTTGCAATTGTAATACGTACCGTTGCAAAAAAAAAAAAAAAAAAAAAAAAAAATATATATATATATATATATATATTGTGGCTTTGAGACAGCTTCATATATATAGTCATAAAATGGTTTAAATAAATGCAACGGTATTTTTCTGTTACAAAAAAAAAATAAAAATGACATCGTCTTACTCTTTTGAACATTTCTCTTTTCACCCATTTTTTCATCTTTCTATCTCTCTTCTCTCTCTCTCTCGCACTCATCACTCTTCTTTGTCTCTCTATGTCTCTGTCTCTCTTCTCTTTCTCTCTCTCACTTATCACTCTTCTCTGTCTGTCTCTCTTTCTCTCTGTGTCTCTCGTCCATCTTTCTTCTCTTTATCTCTCTCATCTCTCTTCTCTTTATCTCTCTCGCTCATCTCTCTCTGTCTCTCTCTCGTTTATCTCTTTTCGCTCTTTTCTCTCTCTCTCTCTGTCTATATCTTTTCATCCATTTTTTCATTTCCATCTCTTTCTTCTCTTTCACTCTCTCTCTCTTACTCATCACTCTTCTCTCTCTATTTGTCTGTCTATTTGCCTCTCTCTCTCTCTATGTCTCTCACTCATCTATCTCTTCTCTCATCTCTTTTCTCTCTTTGTCTCTTTCGTTCATCTCTCTTCTCTTTATCTCTCTCACCCATCTCTCTTCTCTCAACCTCTCTCATCTTTCATCTTTCTCTGTCTCTCTCGCTCATCTCTCTATCTTTCTCTCTGTCTCTCTATCTTTCTCATTGTCTCTCTCGTTCATCTCTCTTCTCTCTATCTCTCTCTGTCTCTCTTGTCTATCTCTCTTCTCTCTCTGTCTCTTTTCTGTCTCTCACTCTCTATCTCTATCTCTATCTCTTTCTCTTTCTCTTTTTCTCCCTCTCTCTTCCCCTACTATGTTTGCGTTGCTCACTCTCTCCCTTCCGTCTTCTCTATTTACTGAGCTCCCTCTCGATTTATCGATCCACTACAAGAAAATGCACTTTTAGCGACCACTTTGTCTCTCTCTCGCTCATCACTCTGTCTCTCTCTCTCTCTCTCTCTCCTTTATCTGTCTCTCATTCATCTTTCTCTCACCACCCATCTCCTCTACCACCTTCACCACTACTGCAAACGCCATTCCACCACCACCACTACTTCCACTGTCGCCACTTCACCTCTATGACTACCATGACTACTACCATTGCCACCACTCCATTACCACCACTACTACTACTACTATTACCTCTCATCCACCGCCGCCACTCCATCTCCCATACCACTACCACAACTTCATCACTAATCTCCTTCGCCATCACCACCACCACCACCACCACCACCTCTTATCTATCACTTTCACCACTACTGTCGCTCCCTTTCCTCTACTACAAAAAAATTGTTTAGTTATGATTTTTTAATAGAGTGTTGAATTGAGTTTTGAATTGTATGTGGAATTGAGTTTTGAAAGTTTGATGTTACATGTGAAATAAAAAAATTTGTTTGGTGATGTGTTTTCAAAATAGTTTTCAAAACTTAATTCAACATATAATTGATAATCAAACACACAACTCATAACTCCATATCCGTATTTTTGATCAACAGTCATAACCAAACTATTTTTAAAATACTCAACTAAAAAAATGTTTTTTTTTCAATTAATTGTTTTTAAGTAATTTTTTTGAATATTTTTTTTTTCAAATCATTTTTTTTCCAACAACTTCTATGTCAGTTATTTTCTGTCAATTAATTTTTTAGGCCTGTATAAACATTAAAAATATTAAAAATATTTAGAAAATTAAAATATTAAAAATATTCCGAAAATCTAAACCTAACAAAACCTCAATTTCCCCCCTGTTTTTTCCCCGTCTTTCCCCATTTTTTTTCATTTCCTTTCAGGTTTGTAGAGCCCAAGTTTCGGAGCCCTAACTTTCGAAACAACACTGTCTCTATCTCTCTCTCACGGAGGCAACGACGAGCGGCGATAGTGGTGGCTAGTGACGATCGGCGATCGGCGACAACGGCGGCGAGCAACGATCGAATCATCGATTCGAAGGTATTCTTCTCTTCTCTTCTATTCTCTTCTTCTCTGCTCTTCTCTTCTCTTCTCTTCATTGCTCTATGAGATTTGTGATTAGTAGTTATGATATATGTGATGTTGGTTATGAGATATGTGGGTATGGTTATGAGTAAAGTGGTGTTAAAGGGTGTTTGGCTATGCTATATGTGTTAGTGGTTATGAGATATGTGGGTAATGGTTATGAGCAAAGTGGTGTCAAATGGTGTTTGGTTATGCTATATGTGTTAGTGGTTATGAGATATGTGGCTAATGGTTACAAGCAAAGTGGTGTCAAAGGGTATTTGGTTATGCTATACGTGTTAGTGGTTATGAGATATGTGGGTAATAGTTATGAGCAAAGTGGTGTCAAAAGGTGTTTGGTTATGCTATATGTGTTAGTGGTTATGAGATATGTGGGTAATGGTTATGAGTGGTTATGAGATATGTGGGTAATAGTTATGAGCAAAGTGGTGTCAAAAGGTGTTTGGTTATGCTATATGTGTTAGTGGTTATGAGATATGTGGGTAATGGTTATGAGTAAAGTGGTGCCAAAGGAAGTTTGGTTATGGTATATGTGTTAGTGGTTATGAGATATGTGGATAATGGTTATGAGTGGCTATGAGATATGTGGGTAATGGTTATGAGCAAAGTGGTGTCAAAGGGTGTTTGGTTATGCTATATGTGTTAGTGGTTATGAGATATGTGGGTAATAGTTATGAATGGTTATGAGATATGTGGGTAATGGTTATGAGTAAAGTGGTGTCAAAGGGTGTTTGGTTATACTATATGTGTTAGTGGTTATGAGATATGTGGGTAATGGTTATGAGTGGTTATGAGATATGTGGGTAATGGTTATGAGCAAAGTGGTGTCAAAGGGTATTTGGTTATGCTACATGTGTTAGTGGTTATGAGATATGTGGGTAATAGTTATGAGTGGTTATGAGATATGTGAGTAATGGTTATGAGCAAAGTGGTGTCAAAGGGTATTTGGTTATGCTATATGTGTTAGTAGTTATGAGATATGTGGGTAATGGTTATGAGCAAAGTGGTGTCAAAGGGTATTTGGTTATGCTATATGTGTTAGTGGTTGTGAGATATGTGGGTAATGGTTATGAGCAAAGTGGTGTCAAAGGGTGTGGTTATGCTATATGTATTAATGGTTATGAGTTATGAGATATTGGTTATGTGACTAGTGGTTGTGAGATATGTGATGTTGGTTATTAGATATGTGACTAGTAGTTATGAGATATGTGATGTTGGTTATGATCAAAGTGATATGGTTATGAGCAAAAAGGTGTTAATTATAAGATATGTGATTAGTGGTTATGAAATATGTGATATTGGTCATGACAAAAAGGTGTTGGTTACGAGATATGTAACTAGTGGTTATGAGATATGTGATATTGGTTATGACTCAAAGGGATTGGTTATGAGATGTGGTTATGATGTATGTGGGTAGTAGTTATGAGATGTGTGATTAGTGGTTATGAGATATGTGATATTAGTTATGACAAAAAGGTGTTGGTTATGAGATATGTGACTAGTGGTTATGAGATATGTGATGTTGGTTATGACTCAAAGGGATTGGTTATGAGATGTGGTTATGAGATATGTGATCAATAGTTATGAGATATGTGATATTTGTTATGATCAAAGTGGTGTTGGTTATGAGATATGTGATTATGATTATGAAATATGTGATGTTAGTTATGACTAAAATGGTGTTGGTTATGAGATGTTGTTATGAAATATGTGATATTAGTTATGAACAAAATGGTGTTGGTTATGAGATGTAGTTATAGCTAAGTTATGATCAATTTGATTATAGTTATGAAGAAATATGATTTTAGCTCATAACTATAAAAAGTGACCTGTTTAGCAGGCCACTTTTAATGACCTGGTTATGAAGTAATATGGTATAAGTAAATAATTGAATATAACTAAGTTATGAGTTAATATGGTGATAGTTATGACTAATATGGTATAGGTTATGATATAAAATCATATAAGTTCATAACTAAATGTATGGTACACCTAAATGTACCATAGCATCACCCATAATTCCAAGCTTGGGGACTCTTGCAGATGTGGTTGCTGCAATTGATCAAGTAAAGCACTTTTCTTATAGCCCTTTGTGGTGAAAGCTGCTAGCAACAAGGGTCCGAGCCCTTACATGATGGTGTCTTATAGCCATTCAGCCATGGGTGTGGCTGCTTGCACCACAGCAGAACTTGCACCACTACTCTTGTCCTTAGCAATCATGAAAAGCTTGGTGGGGTGGGATTATCAGGTAAAACTCTTGCTTTTGCTTTGGATCCTGACTTCCAAAGCCAGTTCATAATCAATTATCATTTTTATTTTTATTTTTTTCTATAAACACGTAATAAAACAAAAAATATACATGAATGGATAAGTTTTTGAGAAAAAGAAAAAAAAAAATTGTTAGCTGAACCCACTTTTGAAAAGAATTATCCATCCATATATGTTATGGTCATGTTTGATATTGAGATATATAGAGGGGAATATACTTTTTTGATTGGATATAAGGGATAAAGAAAAACATATGGGTCTCACATTTTTAATATCATTTGTTTGGTTATCCGATATGAAATCTGACGATGTATTATATCCTCCAAAAGTAAATGATATGTAATACTAACTCCTATTTTATTACTGATCCCCCTACCAAAGGATGGATAATCATCCTTCTAAAAAATAATCACTCTTTTTTTATCTTATATTATATCTTGCTTTAACCAAATATAATAAAATTGATTACACAACATATATAATTCATCTCATATCCTAAATATATTATATTACATTCTATACCCCTAAGTATTACATATACTCCTCACCCTCTTATATCCAATTCGGACAATTAAACATAGCCAGTGTCTTGTTTTGTAACTGATTTTTGTGTCCTGGACTTATTCTTTTGGATAAATTATATTGATCTCCCCTAAGATTTAGAGAAAATACAAGAAGCCCCACAACTTTGCAGAAATCACCAACCACCTTCTACTATTATTTTTTACTGTTGACAACAACTTTCGTCTATTAGCTCTCGCTAATAACTCTTTCACTTATTTTCAATAAATTTTTAAAATCAGTAAACTACAAATGAGATGACTGGGTCTATCCCTATAAATTTAGAAAGACTCACAGAGTTGACTAAATTGCAACTCTTCCATAATTCTTGGAAACGCCTCTTGTCCCAAAACCATTTACAGTGCCTTGCAAAACTACGAGTTTTCTCCGTATCTTTGGACACAACTTGCATTTTTTATGTGACACGTGAATGGGTTCCTCCATTTATCCTGTTAACTATCCAAATCAGTAACTATCTGTTGCGTTCAAAATTTCCAACATGGCAGAGAAATCAAAAGAACTTTCATCTATAGTCCTCACAAATGTCTCCATTTTAGATACAATACCTGGCTGGTTTTGGAAATTGTCAATGCCGATTGACATGCTCGATTTATCTCGTAACCAAATTGTCGATGTTGTTTTCAACTCGTTAGGAATTTCCTTTGTGGACTTGAGTTTCAATCGCCTGGAAGGCACAATCCTAGTCTGGCCTAATGTAATGTTTCTTTTTTTGAAAAACAATTTATTTTCAAGAGTAATTCCTTTGACTATTAGCCTAATGTAAATAGGACACGTAGATTGGGAGTTCGTGTCAAGAATGCCTTAAACTTAGTCAAAAAAAGTGTTTGAGGGGTGAAAATGCAAAACAGTCCCCCAACCACTGTTGTGATGTAACGGGTAGCTTCTACGTGCCAAATATGACCTGTAGGGACATACAGTACGTAAACAGGACACGTAAATTAGAAATTAGAGTCGAGAATGCTTTAAACTTAGTCAAAAAAAAAAAAAAGCATTCGAGGGGCGAAAATGTAAAACAACCCCCAACCACTATTGTGATGTAACGGGCAGCGTCTTTGTGCCAAATATTACCTGTACAGATAAACAATACATAAATAGAACACGTAGGTTAGGAGTTAGAGTAAAAAATGCCTTAAATTTAATCAAAAAAAGTAGTTTAGGGGCCAAAAATACAAAACAGCCCCCCAACCAATGTTGTGATGTAACGGGTAGCTTCCCTGTGGAAAATGTGACCTGTATGGATAGATGGTACGTAAATAGAACATGTAGGTTGGGAGTTAGAGTCGAGAATGCCTTAAACTTAGTCGAGAAAAGGCGTTCGGGGGGGCGAAAATGCAAAACAGCCCCCCAACTACTATTGTGATGCAATGGGCAGCTCCCCCGTGCCAAATGTGACCTCTATGGATAGACAATACATAAATAGGACACACAACTTGAGTTAGAGTGGAAAACACCTTCAACTTAGTCAAAAACGATGTTTGGAGCAAAAAAATGGGAAAATAATTATTAATTATGTACAATGATTACTTGTAAAATATTACTGGTTGCCTAATATATGCTTCGAGTTTTACACATTTTTCTTTCATATAAATTTAAGTATGCAAAACTAATGATTAATTTGAAAAGATTAATTAAATTTGAGTTTTATATGTTTTTTTTTATAATTTAAAATATGCCAATATTTAGTCAATACTAATGATTAATTTTATTTTTACAGATGGCTTTTGGCATGGAATTGTGGATACAACTTTTTTTTGACAAGTACGGAAGACATTGTTTTTATACCTCCATCCTTAGAATTGTTCATACAAATTACTTTTTTGGTGTGGTACATATCTGAAATTTGGTGTGGTACAGATTACTTTTTGATGTGGTCCAAATTAGTTTTTGGTGCGGTACAGATTAATTTTTTGGTGGTGCAGATTACTCTTTTGGCATGGTACAGATTACCTTTTGGATATTAAATTTGGTTAATCATATGTTATGTATGGAATAATATTTTTGAGGTTGGATCATATTGGTTTGTATAGAATTTCTATTACATTTAGAATTTGACATTAAATATGAATTTTTTGGATAGTTGCAAGTGTAATGTATGCACGTTGTGAAATGGTTGCTAATATAATCAGTATTCAAGTATTATTTTGTTTATATATAAGGTACAAGTTGCACTAATAATGGAATAAATACAGGTGGTCGAGAAATTAATTTTTTTTAAAAATTATAAAGTTTTTAGCGACTAAATATTTTAGTAGCCAAAAATGCAAGGAAAGGTTTTTTGTGACTAAATATTTAGTAGTAAAAAATAAACAAAAGACTTTTGATGACCAAATAGTTAGTAGCCAAAACAAATCAAATTGAGAAAAGAAACTATTGTTGTCTAAATAGTTTAGTCACAAAAGAACAAAACATCCTTTGGCAACTAAAAGTTTTAGTCGCCAATAGTTGAATTCATTTTTATGTAGAAACTTTTGGCGACTAATATTTTAGTCGCCAAAAGGTTACCTTTGGCGACTAATAAATTTTTAGTAGTCAAAAGTTGTAAATTAGCAACCAAATAAATTTTAGTCGCCAATACTATTGCCGACAAAGTATACCTGACCAAATGGGCGACTAAAACTTTTAGTTTCCATTGACTTTTGGCGACGAAAAATGAGGCTTTGGCGACTAAGTTTTTAGTAGCCGAATGTGTATTTTCTTGTAGTGGATTGACCGCTCGAGCGGTCACCCAGACAGATTGTTACAACACTTGAGCTCGCTATAACTGATCAAACAAATCATCAATATGAAGTAAAGGATATTTGTTCTTGATAATTACCTTGTTAAGTTTCCAGTAATCTATACACACATGGAGTGTCCCATCCTTTTTTTTCACAAACAAAATTGGTGCACCCCATAGTGATGTGCTAAGACAGATAAACCCTTTTATCAAGTAGTTCCTGCAACTGGACTTTCAATTCTTTCATTTCAATGGTCGACATACGGTATGGATCCTTAGAAATTAGTTGTGTACCCGGTACCATATCAATCACAAATTCAATTTCTCGGTCAATCAAATTTCCTGATAATTCTTCTGGGAATACATCTAGAAAGTCCCTTACTCCTGGAATGTTGTCTAAGGTAGCATCTGCAATCTAAACACTCAATACACTACATAAATATCCATGACATCCCTTATTAATCAACTGATGAGCTTTCATTGCGGAGTTTATATATGGTGGAGGAACTACACCCTTACCCTCAAAATAAAATTCATCTTGACCCGAAGGTCGAACACACAATCAATAGTTGCATAATATTTTGATAGCCAATCCATACCCAAAATTGTATCAAAATGAGTCATGTCTAAAGACAACAAATCGACATATAAGATAAAATTCCCAACCCAAACCTTGCATACATGATAAATAGATGAACACAACATAGATCCCCCCGATGGCGATGTGTCACGACCCAAACCCACTCCTAAAAGTTTGGACCATGACCAGCTAGTAATCACTCGATTACCTACGGCCTCATACAAATCCCAAATATTTATAATAACTGAGCCTAAGGCGGAAGCAAATAATATAGCATAATGTCCATTGAGCAGTGCTTATATGAACAAGATCAAACACTTATCCACATATCATAATTCCCAAGTTACATTGTCAACAACTTATCACAAACCAAAATAAAGACTTAACATTGACAACTTATCAGTTTAGTTTGCTATAATGATGTTGATTTTCAAAATTTTGACTTAAACGAAGAGGAAGAAATTTCTCGGGCTTTGAAAATTTTGATTGACCAAGAGGAAAAGAGGCATGCTAAGCCCTACATGGACGAAATCATTTCAATTAACATGGGTACTGAGAAAGATACATGCTTAGTCCAGATTGGTTCCACATTGTCTTCGGATGAACGCTAGCATTTAATCACTTTGCTAAAAGATTTCAAAGATATTTTTGTATGGTCCTACGAAGACATGCCTGGAATTGATCTTAAGATTGTACAGTACGGGATCCCTCTCGATCCTAAGGCCTAACTAGTCAAGCAGAAACTTCACAAAATCCGTCCAGATTGGGCACTGAAATTAAGGAGGAAGTCACCAAACAGATCGATGCAAGATTTCTGATGGTGTCTGAATATCTGACTTGGTTGGCCAACATCGTTTCAATTCTGAAGAAAGACGATAGAATTAGAGTTTAGTCGACTCTAGGGATTTGAATAAGGCTAGTTCGAAGGATGACTTTCCGTTGCCACACATTGATGAGTTGGTAGACTTCACCGTCGGCCATGCCTTGTTATCGTTCATGGATGGATTTTTAGGGTACAACCAAATCCTGATGGTGCCAGAGGACAGAGACAAGACTGCATTCAGCACGCCATGGGGTATCTACTGCTACAGGGTCATGCCATTCGAGCTGAAGAATGTCGAGGCTACATATCAGAGGGCTGCGACCACAATACTGCATGACATGATCCATAAAGAAGTCGAGGTGTATGTGGATGACATGATTGTAAAATCCAAAGAGCGAGAAGGCCACTACATTACACTGGATAAGTTCTTTGAGAGGATCAGGGAGTACAGGCTGAGGTTGAATCCACAAAAGTGCACTTTTGAGGAGATTGCAAAGAAAATTCTGGGTTTCTGATTACAAAGAGGGGAATTGAAGTAGATCCATCCAAGATCAAGGCTATCTTAGAAATGCCACCACCAAGGACTGAAAAGAAAATGTATGGCTTTCTGGGAAAAGTGTAATTCATAAGACGGTTTATCTCTAAATTAACCTTGACTTGTGAACCACTATGTGGTCTCTTGAAAAAGGGAAAGTTCTAGTGGGACGATCGATGTCAGTTCACCTTCGAACAAGTCAAGCAGTATCTTCAGAATCCACCTATATTGTCATTGCCAGAGCCAGGGAAGCCATTGATCATATACCTGTCAGTGACAGAGTCAACCATGGGATGCATGCAAGCACAAGAATTAGAAACTAAGGTGGAAAAGGCCATTTACTATCCGAGTACAAAGATGCTAGATTATGAGACCCGATACACTCCTCTTGAGAAGGCTTGCTTGGCTTTAGTTTGGGCCACTAGAAAGTTGAGACACTACCTGTTAGCCCACTCCATAATTTTGGTTTCGAGATTGGATCTCATTAAATATCTTTTTGAGAAATCGACACTTACAGGTAGGCTAGCTCATTGGTTGCTTCTTCTCTCTGAATTTGACTTCAAGTATGTCACTCGCAAGGCAGTCAAAGGAAAAGCTGTAGCGAAATTTCTGGTAGGCCACCTAGTAGAAGGAGATGAAGAAGTAGAGTACCTATTCCCAAATGAGGAGATCCTGCAGGTAGAAGAGGAGACATGGAAAATGTACTTTGATGGAGCAGCTAATCAATATGGCTATGGGATAGACGTGTTGCTTATAGCGCCCAATGATTTCCATATACCTCTAGCTTTCAAACTCCAGTTCAAAGTATCCAACAACAAAGCAGAATACGAGGCGTGTATTGTTGGATTAGAAGTCACCCTAGAACTAGGGGCAATAAGGTTGGACGTCATCGGAGACTCGAATCTGGTTGTTTCTCAAGCCAATGAAGATTGGAAGGTCAAAGAAGAGAAAATGAATGTTTATCACCAGACCCTGGACATTCTAATTCCAAGGTTTAAAAAACTGACATTGACACGTCTATTAAGAGAGAACAATCAGTTTGCTGATGCACTAGCCACTCTATCCTCTATAGTAGACATACCAATCGGGGTTAAGATGCATCCGATTATCATTGAACAGAAGTATGTGCCTATTTACGAGACAATAGCCGCAATAGATGAGGTTCAAGACAAGAACCCTTGGTATCATGACATTTGGAACTTCTTGGAGAAGGACACGTACCCACCAGGGGCTAATGCCAAGGATAAACGGGGAATACGACATCTAGCTGTCCAATTCATCATACGCAAAAATAATTTGTATAAAAGAGGGCATCTGGGAATGCACAAGCTCTGCGTTGAAGAAGAAAAGTCAAAACGTCTCATGGAGGCCATCCATGGAGGAGAATATGGAGCATACATGAATGGCGTGATGCTAGCCAGCAAGATCCTTGGGCAAGGTTACTGTTGGTTAACCATAGAGGATGATTGTATCAACTTTGTTCGGCGATGCCACAAATGTCAAACCCATGCCAATCTCATGAATATCCCGCTGTCAAAGCTTTACAATATGACTTCACCATGGCCTTTCTCAGTCTGGGAAATTGATGTCAACGGAGCGGTCTCACCAAAGGGCTCGAATGGATACGAGTTCATTCTAGTGGCAATTGATTACTTTACTAAGTGGGTGGAAGAACAGTCGTATTCTGTGTTAAATGCGTCACATATGGCCAAGTTCATCAAGAACAACATCATCTGCAAGTATTGGGTGCCAAATGAGATAATATCGGACAATGGCTCACACTTCAAGAAGGAGGTGGTGGATTTACTTGAGAAGTACAACGTGGCTTTTCACTAGTCATCAACATATAGGCCACAGACCAATGGAGCCGTTGAAGCCGCAAATAAGATTATCAAGAACATTCTATGAAAGATGGTGGAAACCTATAAGGACTGGCTAGATAACTGGCTTTTGCGCTCTTGGGTTATCGAACGTCTATTCGAACATCTACAGAGGAAACCCCCTACTCTTTGGTATATCGGATGGAAGATTTTTTGCCAATTGAGATCAAAGTACCATCGTTGAGAATTATAGCCAAGTGTCAGATAACAGAGGCAGATTGGCAACAGAATAGGTTCAAAGAATTGATGTTGTTTGATGAGAAGAGGTTGAAGGCGTTATATAACATCCAGGGATATCAACGCAGAATTGCCAGGGCCTTCAATAAGAAAGTCAAGTCCAGAAACCTCAAAGAAGGAGATAAGGTGCTCAAAGACAACCGAGCTGCCATCCATGACCCTAGGGGCAAGTTTCGACCCAATTGGACTGGTACCTATATCATCAAATCTATCTAGTCAGGAGGAGCAATCATCCTTATGGATTTAGATGGCTTGGAGTTCTCGCAACTGATCAATACGGACAAGTTAAAGAATACTATCCTTGAGAGGCTCGTTAGGCCAAAAACTCGAAAGGATGACTTAGGCAAATGTTAGAGCATGAAAAATTAGAAATAAAAAGGAAATTAGAGCTCATAAGGTTGAAAATCCGAAAGGGCGGCTTTGGCAAAAGTTAGAGTGCAAAAGGAGAGAGTTAATACTCGAGTAAACCTTAACCGAACTAAGTATGGCTTGATTCCCATATTTGGGATACATAAGCAACTTCATCTTGAAGTTTGGCCCTAACCATTTTCAACTCAACTATCCTATCCATTGTTTGATCAGTCCATCTCACCATCAGTCGGCTTGACTGTTTTCCCATCATTTGGCAGAAGGGTCAGTTGCAAGATAAAGTAAGGAGCAGAACAGTAGTAAAGGTGAATGTGGTTGTGGGCAATTATGATCTTTTTTATTCAGAGCTATATGTCTTAAGGATTGATTCTATATGTATCTAGTACTGACCGTTCGTGAGAATTGTTTTGGAAAGTTTTAATGAAGTTGATTTTCTCAAAATTTTACATTTTGCAACGCAGACCATTCTTTGGACCAAAAAGGAAAATTTTCAATACTCACAACTTTAATTACATGATTTCAAAACAAGTACACCCTCTAACTCTTAGGATAAATCAAAGTTACTTTTACATCATAAAACTTGAAAAGAAAAGTCAAAACAATAAACTAGGGGCACAAATAAGTCAGGTAGTGGTCCTCTGCCTCTTGTCCGCACTTGCAGAAGTCTCTGTAGCCAAGGATGGCCCAACCTATGTCTCATCCTCAAGCCAAGTCAAGCACTCACCAGAAAAGGCACAACTGAAGCTAGCATCAGGGGCCAAAAGCTCTCTCATCCTCTAAGCAGCAAGATATCGAGCCAAGTGCGAAGCACGGACTAGAAATGGAGCAAGATATTCGACCCCCTCATCTGGACGAGTCTGTTCACGCCCAAACTGGCATCTGAACCGGAATGGGAAATAGAAAACACAGTGTGTAAGGCCAATCAACGGTATACCTGGTTGGCAGGACATGCTGTAACTCATCTCGGACAAGTTAAGCTAGGGGCATCACTAAGCGATGTTAGTCGCAGATCTGCTGCACATCCAGTCACACCACAATCCCTCTGTGGGAAGGCTCACAAGCTGTAGGCAAAAGAAGTAGGATCTAGTTGAATACTCGGGGCAAGGGTTCACCACTTTTAGCTTGTCCATCAACCACACTTAGGAAGGGATAACAAATAAGAGAGATTAAAGAATAGAGAGATGTGGGTTAAGAGAAAAAGTATGGAAAGGGCTTTTAAGAGAAATAAAGATTGAGTGTCCAAAGTGATATGAGAAATCAAAAATGAAAAAGGGTGGGAAATAATACCTGGAGAAGCAGTGGACTTCCCACAAACCGAGAAGTCTCTTGCCGGTGGAAAGCATCCAAACCCATTATGGTTTCGGCCAGTGCCAAGCCTTTACAACTTCGGCCCTCCTTGAGGCGTTGAGCCACTTCAATCAGTTGGATGCTGACTCCACTACCACTAGGGGCAAGAAGATACTGGGCGAGCAAGCAGATGTAAAGAGCATGTTAGTGATAACCTTGCCAAAGAAGATCGCGCCTATTTTCGATGTTGGCAAAACGGTGAATCAGACCAAGAATGTTCAACTCTCCATTATGAGCCAAAGATTTAGCCTCGTTAAAAGAGAGGCCACACATCCCTTCAAGAGCCTGAGCATGGCCAAAAAGGGGTTAAGGCATAATCTCTTCATTATGTCGAGACTCCATTAATGATTAAAACTATTCAAGAGTAAGACACATCACTTGTGATCCAAAGTGAAATACATGAGTAATCGGGTCCCAATAGCGGGTAGCAGCGTGGAGGAATGGAAAACAAAGTGGAGTGTGGCTCAAGGAAATAAAAACGTTTATGCTTGAACTGTTAAAATTCACCTTTTACGTGCCATCCAAAGTGGCCGTCCAATCCTTGAGCCTCTCAATAAGGAAAATCTCCATTTTCAGAGAAAACTACCAAAAAGATGAGATTCTGTAGAAAAATTAGCAAGAGAAGACCTTTATAGAGGATAAAGGTGTGTGAGTGGTTGACAGCAGTTACTAGCTGGCCAGCCGCAAGTCTTAGCCGACTGGCCACTTCACTAGCCGGCCATACATTTCATTGGTCGGCCAAGTATGTCGACCAAATAGCTTGGCAACAATGTTATGTCTGCCCTCTTTGTTTTTGGATCTTGTCTTGAGTCTTTTGTTGCCGGCAAGTGTAAATAGGTGTGTTTATGTTGTTTTTCCTTTGTTGAGTCATTTTTTGTATTTTGGTCAATTGTAGGCTCAATATTCAATTAAGAACTTATTCAAACGTGATCGTTCTCAATTCAAATTCAGACACTGTCATTTTTATGCAAGTATTGTGCCATTCTTGAGATATTGTGCAAAACAAAAAAAATTCCTTCGTTTATAATCAGCAGGGTTCAACCCCGATCATAGTTTTTACAAAGGAGAAAAGACAAGTTTTCAAAAGAAAAAAAAATAAAGAACCTATTTGAAGCTATATAATTTATGTACTACACAGCAAAAGAAAAGAAAAGAAAAGAAAAGAGAGGAGTCTAAAAGCAATGCCTGCTAAAGTCAGGTGCATCAGGAAGCCCTCTTCGTCCTCTTTCAAGAACGAGACGCAGGATCACTGTCACCATCAGCACCACTATCATCAGAAGAATATGACTCTGAGATAGAATCATCATCCCTGTCATCAGATTAGGAGTGCTAACTCACGATCTCCTCGGTGTCTCTGTTCTTAGTATCCTTGCTGATCAAAGTCCTCTCAGCGAACGGTGAAGCCCCCTGCACCCAGGACTCGCTGTCTCTACTCTGGCTCTGGCTCCGACTCCGAATGCCTCTACCCCTCCCTCTACCTCTTCCCTCACGCCTGCCACGTGCATCTACAGGTGCTGCTGGTGCAAGCGAAGGCTGAAAAGAGTTTGCAAGAAATAAAATATCAGTATAGTTTGGTGCATGAACAGTATTAGTATGGAAAAAGGAAATCAATGCATGTCAGATGAGAAAAATGAGGTACCTGATGACAGTGTTAGGCGTGCAAGGCCTTCCTCTTTCGTACCATCTGGACCGAGTCGACAAACTGAAGGAGGTTATCAACATAACCCATCGGTGCCTACAAGTGAATTTGAACATCAGTACACAGAAAAGGGAATATGAAATACAAACTGCAAGACAATGTGCGTACCTGCTGCATGTCAAGGTCCTTAACATACTCGCACTCCTCTAGGTACTCAACTAGAATCTGGTGGGCTATCCCGTTCGGCCGCCAGTATGTGATTGTAGTCGGGATCATGGGAAGACCGACTACATGAACGGAGGGAGCAGCCCCTCCAACATCAGGCTCAGTCGTATGAGCAACGCCTCTAGTGGCAAAATCATCGGCAACGCCACCTATGCGAGGTTTAGTCAGAGGTGGCATAAGATAGGTCCAAATGAAAGTAATGTAGTCCCCAACTCCGTGGAAGAGATCAACATCTTGCCCTGCCATGAACTGCATGATCGCCTTGACAGGAAGACTATCAGCGGTCCTTATAGAAAGCGGAGGGGGAGCAGGAACAACTGGGTTGAATAGGCCCAGAGTCTGGCAAACAAAGCACTCCCCCAAATACTAGGTCCTACAGAAGAGACCTTCCATCAGGATCCACAACCGGGAGGTATCCTAGGAGCCGACATACTCGTCCTACGTCCCGTCGGGCATGACCATCCACAGCTGCCACGTGACCTACAAACAGGGGATTCATAGTTGAAGTCAATTGTTAGAGTATGAACCAAAACAATAGAGATAGAATGGAATGGGTATGAGTTTCAGATTACCTCGCGTGCTATGACTGTATCGAAGAAACAGCGGTAGTAGGCGAAAGTGGTGACACTGCGGCGCCAAGGATAGCACTTGCCGTCATACCGCCTCGAGTAAGGCACAGCTACCTCCACCTCATCTCTCGGAACTGGGGCAAGAGCAGGAAAGTATGCATATACCCAGAGCTACAAGAAAAGAATAGTTTGTAAGTCAACAGGCAAAAATAGAAATAAAGGCAGAAAGCACAATATACAATAGAAATTGAAATGGAAATGCAGAACATACCTCCCAAGCTCTCCAGTAGTCGCCGACTATGTTTCCCTTCTTACAGGAACTAGAGCTCATGTAGTCGTACAGGGTGGTGAGACCAACACCACCCCAGTCATAGTAACGCACCTAGAACAACACCACCAAAGCACTGAGCAGAGACGGACCCATGATATTCCACCTATTCGCGAACAAGGTGGTGCCGAGGAGATAGATCAGAAATCTGAGGGTGTACTGCTCTATCTGCCCCTCAGTCTCCGGCTGGCTCCCATAAAAGTGGTCGTAGAACCAACTGTACCTTACCATAGATGGCCTATCCAAAGGAGGGCATGCTCTGAGAAGATGGACCTAGGCGGCCCACCACTAGCCTATGCCTAGATCAAAGGGGATCGGATCACCCCCTACTCATAGCCCCGTAATCATGGAAAAGTCGTAGGGCATTATCGTCATCTCCCCGGTAGTGGAGAAGTGGAAAGAGTTTGTAGTGCCCCACCACCTCTCCACCAGGGCGCCAAGCAAAGGTCTGCTCACCTGCAGTAGTGAGAGCCCAGAGCAAAATAGGCCGAATCCTACCTCGTCAACCATCTCTCAAACTTAAGTGGGGAGCTCCTGATACCAATCTCTCGCAGTCATCGCACCGTAACCCCTCTAAGCATAAGCGACACCCTGTGTTAAAAAAGGAATTTGTTAAATGCATGGCAAGATAAAGATTGTAATGAATGTCAAAGCAAGCAAAGTTCATGAAGAAGCAACAGTACTTACCTCAGAAGCATCATGTGAGAGGTGCGAGGTGCGCTCGTGCAAGAGGAAATCCTCGAGCATGCCCCGGGCAAAGTCCTCAAACCACAACATTTCCCTAGGAGCCATCGTATGCGTGCATGGGTGGTAGGTAGCTGGGTTGAAAGGCCTCACTCTCAGCGGTGGTAACTCGTGCTCAGGCTCTAAAGGGTAAACCTCCTCCGTGGCGATGTCTGCAGTAATGTCCTTTGTCACCCTGTCAGCCTCCTCTATCATCGGCTCCTTTACCCCTATGGCAAGCAGAGGAATAAGTGCCTCAGGAGGGGCATCATCATGTGTAAGATCATCAGCCATGGAGGATGTGGTGGGTGGTGAGAGAAAAGCAAGAAAAATGAGAGAAATAGAGGAAAACCCTAAAATCGGACCATAGGAGAGAAAAAGTAAGGGAAAAAGTGAAAAAACGATAGTGACTACACAGAAACCAAGGAAAACCAGTAAACAACAAGCAAACAACAATGAGAAACCCAAAAATTCAACCAAATCAAAATCTAATCAGTTCAAAACGTAGATGGCCAAAAGGGTTTTACGAATAAAGTTTGCATGGGTCGTTGGGTAACGCGAATAGAGTGAAAATCTAGAGAGAGAGAGAGAGAGAGAGAGAGCACCTAGAGAGAGAGGGAGGAGTTTTTAGAGGGTTTGTGTGTGTTAGAATGAGACAAGAACATGTTTTAATGAAGCTACGAGTGTGAAAACCCGATTCTACCCCAAACTCAATACGATTGGTGGCTAGCCAATCTTTTGTACGGACGGCCCTTCTTTTGGCTGGCTGGCTGGCTGACCCACAGTGTTTTGAGGTGTTTTGAGGCATGGGTGTTCATGTATTCATCTTAAAAAGTGGAAAATTGGAGTATTTGAGGTTGTTTCAGTTACAAAAAATTCTGAAATTCCATTCTCGATGCACTGTTCTAGGTCTCGCTATTTCTCCGAATCGTGAATGTGCCTCAACCTCGAGCTCAAGAAGGTTTTACCCTCTTTTTAGCATATGAGGACCTTTGACTATGAATTGAAGGTAAAAGTTTGAAAAACAGGAAAAAAAAAAAAAAAAAAAGGAGGATCCCCGGCAGAACAGGGTTGTTCGCCACCATTTTCTCCCATGAGGTGTTTTCAAAGCCACCGCTTTTTATCTTTTCTATTATGTTGCATGGAACATGCACCGCATTATATTTTGCATTCATATGCACTCATCTCATTGTATCCACCCTTATCACCCAACGATGTGATTTGGCTCCAGTTCACCCTTTCTACATGAAACATTGTTTGGCTGTATCTTACCCTCTCTATGTGAAACGTGGTTTGGTTTGCATCTTTTCACCCTTTCTGTGCGAAACGTAGTTTGGCTTGCACCTTTCACCCTTTCTGCGCGAAGCGTAGTTTGGCTTGCACCCTCCACCCTTTTTGCGCGAAGCGTAGCTTGGTATGGAGCTTTCACCCTTTTTGTGCGAAGCGTAATTTGGCTTGCACCCTCCACCCTTTATGCGCGAAACGTGGCTTAGCATGGAGTTTTTACCCTTTTTGTGCGAAGCGTAGTTTGGTTTGTACCCCTTTTACCCTCTCTACGTGAAACGTACTTTGGCTTGCACCTTTGTACTCCTTTCGTGTGAAATATGTTAGGTTGTTGATTTACCGGGTTAAAACCTTCTCTCTTTCTCTCCGTATGAGATATGGTTAAATACGCCTGTTGGTTACACCACCTTTATACCCTTTTCACGTGAAACCCGTTAGGTTATTGATTTACCTGGTTACAACCTTCTCTCTCTTCATATGAGGTACAGTTAGATATGCTTGCTGGCTGCACCACCCTTCTCTCCTTTTGCATGAAACTCATTAGGATTTTTATTTGGAGTCGGTTCAAACCTTCCCTTTCTTCGTATGAGATATGGTTAGATACGCCTGTTGGTTACACTGTCTTTCCTCCTTTCATGTGAAAAGCATTTGGAATTAACGTTTGCCTACTCCTTTCTGTGTAAGGCACGGTTGGACTAGTTTTGATTTAGGTATGAGGCTTGTTTCATCGATATGTTGTCATCTATTTATTACTCCTTGCATTGTCTTGCATGGTCATGGATTTTCAAAAAATAAATAAATAAATAATTAGCTTCGCGAAACATGTAAGTCTAGTTTCCAAGTGTATTCTTGAGCATGTCATTTGCATTTTTCCTTTGAAATATGCTGGTTTGATTCCTTGCAAAGGGATATGTAGGCAACTTTCGAGTTCAACCAATTCATTTACATTTTGTTTATTTGCCCAAATCTTATGGCCTTGTCAAAAGGGTCGTCTTCGGGCTTTGACATTCACTCACGTTATTTCATGACTTCGAGCTCAGTCAAAGAGGGGCAACTGTAGACACCCCATTTTGACCGCCCTTAAGACTTAAGCGATTCGCTCTGAACACTTGATGATGAAATGTTACGCTGTGCAATCGTTCAAAATCTTCAGCAAAAGGATTTAGTTTCAAGCTGTGAAACCTAAACCTTGCACCCCCTTTGGATCAAAACCTTATTTTTTCTAGCCCAACCACTCAGAGAATAGCTGGCCAACCAATGGCTGATAGGCCATTTTCATTGGGCTGACCATACACCCTCATGGCCGGCCGGCCATGTTCAGCGTAGTAGATATTTTGACAGCTACCAGCTACTCCCATGCACATGCTTTGGACCAACTATCCCTTTTATAGATATTTCCAACGTGAGAATCTATTTTTCTATAAATACAACATCCCCACTCATGGTTTGGGGTTAGAAAAATTTGCCAAGATCCTATAACGTGCACAACTATCTTCTCTACCCTCTTGCAATATACATACACTATAGATACATCCTATAAGCTTGAACTTGAAGCCTTTTGTTGAGATTTTAAATACAATTTCAGCTTCTTAAGAGTGTTTAGTTTGTGGTTTGTGAACTAAGAAGAACATCCTCTCTTTCAAAAGGTAGTTTTTGAACTCTTCAACCATCTTTTCTCTCTCTTTTTCTTGTACTTTCATACTGATTTCAGAGTTATTTTTAAGCTTAAAATGTAATTACAACTTTGTTAAAAGTGAGTGAGCTAACCACCCTTTCATTGGCTAGTTCACTTGTCGTATATCCTTTGTTTTCCTTTCATTTTATTACCTTATTTTCATTTCTTTTGGTTAAATTTCAGTACCTTTTTAGCACTGTTTTTAGGTTGTTTGTGTGTGATATGACTTGAATACGCGCTTATAAAAGGGTCCTAGTCCTCCCCGCTACATGTGCACTTACTTCCTATGCTTTAAATATCATATTTGTCATATAAGTCCTCTCGAATTTGGCGTGTTTAGGATATAGTGGCCAACCCATTAAGTTGATCGTTTTTACTTTGTTATAGCTTTCCTTATGTAATTTGGAACCTTGTGCTCACGGGAGGATTAGATCTTAGGCTTAGCCACCCTGCCACAAGTTTTCTTATCTAGTGTAAATTTCTTGCTTTCATATTATTACTATCCACCTTGAAGCTAGGTAGTAGCTTCCGTGTTCAAAGTGTTGAAAAACTCTCTTTTTGATAATTTTCGAAACATGGAAATGAATGTCTCATCCTTGTTCCATGAAAAAAAGAAGTTGTCAATAACTTTAGCTAGTTGCGTGTTTAAGCTTTGATATATAGCTTACTTTTTGTCTTTTTTTCCTTACTTGCTTTGTTACTCCTAAAGAGCTCTTTCTTGAGAAGTTTTGAAAAGTCCCTCCTAGTTCCACTTTGAAGCATGGAAATGGATGTTTCATCCTTATTCCATGAACAGGGAGAAGAGTTGACAACACATTTTGAGTTATTACTTTTGTTCATTTTGGGTTGCTCTATGATCATCATGTACTATCTTGTGACTTGATGATTTGTAAGTGAACCATGTTAACCTCTTCCTTGACCAAATCCATGATAGAAAGGAGGTAACTTGTTTTTTGTGTTTAGCCAAGCCTTTTCCTTTTGCTCTTATGATCATCATGCAACAAATTTACAATAATTGATGGTTTGAGAAGCAAACCCACTCCCCCCTTGAAAATCCTCATGACATGGGGGAGCAGAGAGGATGAACAGCTTTCGAAAACCCTCTGTCTTGCTCTATTCCAGTCCTACTACAGTAGGGTATTCCTCAGAAACAGTGGTCAGCTAGCCATTACTCTATACGGCCGACCACTTGATCAAGCCAGCCAACCAAGCATATTGTACGGCAGTGGTGATTTTACAACAGAACATAGTAGATTCTTGGGCCAAAACAAAACTATTTTCTGGCTATAAACAAAGCAATTTTTGGCAGCAAACAGAGAGGTTTCTGAAAGTTGTTCTCGCTTGTACGCATGCGACTCGCCACTCATTCCAATCCATTAGATTAGCTTCGAGATTCATATTATGTAATTAATTAGTTGCTTTCATTCAGACTTGTAATAACTAATTAGTTCATTCATTAGTGTTTGTAATAATTAGTTAATTAGGACATTCGGACCCTCTTGTGTGAGGGCACACTTGTAATATTTGTATGTCTTCCAACCCCCCATTTCTTTCTCATTTTTATTTATATGCTTATCGTGGTTGTATATAATATCATGTTTTTCGTTTCATATCATTACCATGCTTCGCATCCATTTTTGCATGCATTAAGGTTCGGTTCATCATTCTTGAATATCATTGTTATTTCCTACTTACTTGAATACATGTGTTACCACATGCTTTGAGTTAATCCATATGATATGTTAATAAGTTGACCTAATAGTTGCATTCTTATATGTGTTGCATTAGTCATGTGCATTGTTAGGGTTATGCATTTTTCTAATTGCTTTCTTTTTCTTTAGCTTACCTCAGAGTATTAGGTGAGCATTTTTTGCTTTGGCATATTCATGTGTGTGATTGTCGCCATGCTTAGTATCTTACTATAAGGCTATGTGCTTACTTGAAATAAATTGTTTAAATGCTTGTGGATAAAGGTTATTTTACTTGCATTGAGGATGATTTTGATCAAATGTATGTACGAGCTAATTTATTTCCTTTTGAGCTGTATGCACTCAAAACTCTTTTAACAAAACTCCCATAAAAACAAGTCATTTCCAAAGCAAGCAAAATAGTCTATACTTGTGTGTCTCACATAGTAAGTTAGCATAATAAAATCAAAATAAGAGCATATAATGTTAATAAAAATCACATCATGATTAATAGAGGCCAATCTTTGATCGGGTGAGGGGGGTGCTCAATTCATGACCTTCCCCTCTCATACCTAAGTTCTCGAACCGAGACAACATTGGTTACGATGGACAAGTGGCCTTTGGCACAAGTCACGAGTTTCCTATATTTTCCCAAAATATTTAGGTGGCGACTTTGAAATCTAACAATGTAGTCCATTTTTGGCATCTCTGATGATTAATGGATTTTCTAAAATTTGCCGGATTTGGACTCTCATTTGTTGTTTTTATTTCACATTATACTTGTGGAACCAGATTTAGAACCACAGGAGTTCGAATTGTAGGGCTATCATACCCAAGGAGATGAGAAACACGAAAAACCAGCTACACATGCCACAACTAGTCTTGGTGCACCGCCCATTTTAAATAGAAATTCCAAGATAGGTGGTATGTATGAGGTTGGACATTATATAGATGTTCAGTACCAAGTCGTAACTTTGTCTAGGAAGATAGACCAAGTCCTAGCTATGGGTCAAACACCAATACAATCTTTTACTCCTTAAGAGGAGTGTGCCCTTTATGTATGCCCAACTCATTTTGTGAGTGAATGACCCTTAGCCCCTCAATATCCAGAGTTTGTTCAAGAGAAGGTTAATGTTATACAAGGGTTCTTCAAACTAAGAAATGATCCATATTCGAACACTTATAACCCTGGATGGAAAAATCACCCTAATTTTGCATGGAGGTCTCAAGCTCCAAATAACTCTTTCTCATCAAATCCAAGGCAAAATATGTCTATTTCTTTCTGCACTCCTTGTAGACACCCCATTTTTGACCGTCCTCAAGGCTTGGACGTCATCGTTTGAACACGCGATGATTATCCATGCTTGTGTTTGTTTTGAGTTTCGAAAAGTCTTGGCTGCGCGCCTTGCCTTAGAATCTCTTAACTTCTCTGTTTTGTGCTTGGTTGCACCAAGAGCTTGTGCATGTGTTCCTGAGGGAAGGGAGTAGCCTGTCGACCAAGTCTCCTGCCCACCAGCCACCTTGATTTTCAATCGGCCAAATGTGATGGCCGGCCAGCCAATTTGACTGCCGGTCGACCACTTTGATAGCCGGCCGGCCAAGTGTGGTTTTCAACAGATATCTCTGTAGACAGCTGGCAGCTGTCATTCCAGGCCATACCCCAGCCCATGCCTGGACGTGGGAGTTTTGAGGAGCTGCAGATTGATATATTTCTATATCAATCAAGCTCTCTTACAAGAGGAGAAAAAAGAGGAAGATACAACTGAGAAAAAAAGAAAAAAGAAAAAAAGCTTTCTCTCTCTCTCTCTAAAAAATTCTCAGCTCTCTCTCCCTATCTCTTTCTTCCAAACCCTTCAAACCCTAAGGTTCTTGCCCCCTTTACACTACCACTCATAGCATACAACCTCCATACTCCATTCTAGCAACTTGAGGCTGTTTTTCAGAGCTTAGGAACACCATTTCTCAGACCAAAAACTGCTGGAAGTTTGGACTACAAGGGTGAGCCTCATTTCTCTCTCTTTTTGCTCTATTTTGCATGCAATCTTAGCCTTTGTTGCTTACATTTTTGGGCTCCGATTTAAACTATAAATAGTCATATTTTGAGCTCCTTTTCATGTTTGATCAAGGACCTTTTTCTGTTTGAGGTCTCCTCCTCCCTCTTGTGTTTAAACTCTCTTTTAGGCCTATTTTTGCATGATATTTTAGGCTTATTTGTGAGCTGTTTTGGACTTGGTCATAAACTGTGAAAGGTCTTTTTTTGAGCCCCTCTTCAACTTTGTTTAAGGGCTCTCCTCTGTTTGAGGCCATCTACTACCTCTTGTCTCCTATTTCTCTTTTTAGGGCCATTTTTGCATGCTATTTTAGCCCTACTTGTGAATATTTTTGAGGTTTTCTATAAACTGAAAAAAGTCAGGTTTTGATCTCCTCTTTGAGTTTGATTAGGCCACTTTGCTGTTTGGAGTCATCTCCTTCCTTACATGCCTTATTTTTTCATGCTTTGAGCTATATTTGTGAGCACTTGCATTGGCCATGGTTTGGCCTCTTAGCCACTGAAATCCAGTGGGTTTTCAGTGGCTTAGGTGTGTTCTTGAAGGCCAAAATCAGAGGGGGGGTGACCCCCTCTCTCCTTCTCTTGTTTGGTGGCCTTATTGGCCTTCCAAAGAGACCCTATCTTGCATGCCTTGAAGTCCCTTTTTAGGGATAATTTGGTGAATTTTGGGACTATCATATTTGATTTTCAGAGTTGATTTGGCTATGCTAAGTGTCCATCTTGTATGTGCTTAAGAATCCCTTGCATAGCCCTCTAAAGGAGCTCATCATTTTTGCATGTGTTGGCTTCATTTCAGTGGTTATTTAGGCCTATTTTCACATGTTTTGTTCACTGATTTTTGCTGTTTTGGTGAGATTCCATATGCTTCATGCACTTGCCATGTAAACTATGTTTGCTAGTCAAAGTTGCATGCTATTTTAGTCCACCATGCTAGCATCTTTTGGCCATGCTTTCCAATAGAAATGTGCATGTTTTGGGACTGCCTTGGCTCTGTCTTTGTTCTTCATAGTCAAATAATGCATGCTTTGTATAGCTATAAGTCAATATATGTGCTTAGTTTTGAGTTCGGGGCTTATAGCATGCATTGTATGACATATTTGCATGATTCAGGACCATTGGGCATCACACTTCAGCGCTGGAATTTGCATGTCCATATGCCATGTTTCATCATTTTCCATGCTTAGTTAGAGTTGCATGTTGTATCTTAGGATCGGTCCACGCATTGGACATATTTGTGTACATTTCGGTTGCCTCATTTCCATCTTATTGGCCACTGATGTGAGTGTGGCTGAGGTCCACTCACATTGGTATAAGTCCATCCTGCATTGTGTTTGCCATGTTTCAATGCGTTGTGCATGTTATGTTATTAGCATTGTGTGTGCCATGTAGTTGCATTGCATGTTTGTATGTTTGCTTGCATGCTTAGGTCGCATGTGCATTGTTGTGCATTGCCTCGCCTCTTGATCAACCATGATTTGAGGTTAGGTCCCTTGTATGTTTTGTGTGTATTGCATTTGACATTAAAATGCATACTTGACTCTTCGGCCATCATACATCGAAATGCGCAATTGGTGGCCCGAGGTCGAGGGCCATGCTCCCGTGAGTCCATTGCATGATAGGGGGTGTGGCCATGCATACATTTGCCTGAAAATTCCATGCCATACACTGCTTGCCCTCTGCTGCTGTCAATTACAGGTTCTGCAGGAAGCTTTGGCCGGTCGGCTAAATGCAGTGCCGACCGGCCAGTAATCTGTAACCGACAGTTTAAAATTAGGCCGGCGATCATCCTGTTAGGCCGGTGGTGTTTCTACTTGGTTGGTGGTATTCCCCAACATCCAGAGAGCATGTCCTCGGACTTTGGCAGTCCTCAGAGGAGCAGAGCAATGAAAAACAGAGGCAGTAGTGCTATGGCAATGAGTTTCCGGGCGAGACGAGTCAAGCATGCATCATTCACGCATCCCGAGGCGGGGCTGCGGCCACCCTTCTTCTACATTTAATTTGTTAGTTAATTAGAAATTTTTGTAATTAATTATTTAGCTTGAGAGTTAATTAATTAGATGATTTGTAATATTTATTCGGACCCTCCGAGTAAGGGCAATTGTGTAATAAGTGTGCGTGAGTGTGTGTATGTCTCCCAATCCCACATCTTTCTTCCCTTTATTTACTAGCTTTTGATGGTTAGCCTAGGGCATGTTTCAATTAGCATACAGTATGATAGCATGCGTGCATCCATACATTCGTCTTACATGCACCGGGCTTGGCGCATCATACTAACTGCATTTGTATTTCAATTCCAAAGTTGAATACATGTTAGTTGTAGCATCATCACATGCTATCTTAGAATAGCCGAGCCTATTGTAGTTGCATCTTGTATGTGTTGCATTAGCCATCTTAACATGAACTAGGATCATGCATATGATTACTAACTAGTTTCTGTTTTGGCTCGGAATACTAGGTAAGCATTTATGCTTTAGTATACCGCATGCGTGTGAGTGTTGCCATAATAGCATGATTACCATGAGGCTAGCTGCTTATGTGATATAACTGCTTGAATGCCTGTGGATGAAGGTTGGATTGTTTGAGTTGGGATAACTTGTTGAAATCCGTATTTTAGCCTACTTGTGAGTAGCAAATTCCAAAGCGTTTTTCAAACAAACGGATATGCAATGTTTTGTTCCAAATTAGGCGATCTAGTCTATACTTGTTTGCTATACGCATAACATAGTAATTCTAAGCTAATAATCGGAATAAGAACACATAACGTTTTCAAAAACGAATATCACAGTTAGTAGAGGTCGATCTTCGGATCAGGCGAGAGGGGGTGCTCATAGTGGACCTTCCCCAATCGTACCCAAGCTCCCGAGCCTAGGCAACTTTGGCGATGACGGACACGTGGCCTTTGGCACCGAGTCAGGGTTTCCTAAATTCTGCAAAATAAAATATTTAGGTGGCGACTCTGTATCTGGCAAACCAGTCCATGTTTGGCACTTCTTTTCAAAAATCTGTTTCTCAAAACGATTTGCCGGATTTGGACTCTTTGGTTCAGATTAAGAACCGTGACTATTTGAGAGTCCGAACTGTAGTAGACCCGCAAAACGAACAGAACGGGAGGGACTCATCCTCCCGGGGCATTCGGGGACGTCTACAGTTTCTGGCAACTTTGCTGGGGAGTTAGAGAGCTTGACTCGAACTCATGATATCCTGTTTTGATTTCATTTATGTGTCTCTTTGCATTGCATGTGCATTGGTCTGCCTAGGACACCGTGTTTGCCATCTGCCATTCCTGAACGGTTTGCCGGAGGCTTGACTTTGTCAAAGCATGCCATAAGGCTGACCGGTTGTGGGCTCTGACAGTATGGGAACACAAACCCCGGTTTTACCGGGGCACCATTTTCGACCATTCGACCTAGTGCATATCGAAATCCATAGTGACTATTCCAAACTATGACAGGTTGCTTACCCGATGTTAGGTTGTTTGAAAACTACTGTGTGCATAGTGAAACCCTAGCTCCTGACAAAAATATGACAGGGAAACCCTACCCCAACTTAGAGGTGTTTTGGCTCTCTTTTACTTGCTACGTGTTTTTAGAATGTATCTATGCAGGGAACACACATATCAGTTTGCAAGTCTAAGTATCAGGCCTGTGGGCATTAGTATTTTGGGGCAATCAGTTTTACCTGAGGGTATCGGTTTACAAGGCAGAATTTGGGGCAGAATTCAGTAAAGAGTCAAATCTGTTTTGGCGAAATCAGGCTGAGATGCTGTCTGTTTTCTCTTTTGCTAGGTAGTCTGGGAACCATAGCTTCAGAAGGCTCCGATATCCCCCAGGTACATTGGACTAGTGCTGATAGACTTTGTTAGGTCAGAAATTCAATTCAAGGGCAACCAGTGTTCTTTCGCTGAGGCAAGGCAAGGCCAGTCGGGGCTCACCGGTCCATCTGATCCATCAGTCGCCAGTCACATCACCTTTGTTTAGACTCAGCAGACAGTGATGGCACAGGGTTCGGAAGAATTTATGGCCGTGATAGCAGCATTAAATCAGGGAACTACCTTGCAGAATGAGACCAGTGTTGAAACGCAATGCCCATCTGGGGCATTTGCCTCACATCCAGCTTTGGGACCCCAGCTGAACTTTGACCCACTTCCACCAGTTGAAGATTTACAGTGTCTAAATCCTTGAGAAAGGTTGACTCAAGCTCAGGTGCTCAGACCCCTGGTGCAGCCTAATGAGAGACTTTATTCCCTTGATGTTAATGAGCTCAATCTGACTGCAGTGAAAATTGCGAACCTTGAGAGGCAATTCAAAAAGGCACAAGGCCTTAACTCCATTCCCGACATTGAGGATGGGCACACCGAGGCTGCTGTTCGGCTCCCAGACAGATTCAAAATGCCATATATTGACCGTTTCGACGGGTCTGGAGATCCAATGGTACATATCCGACTTTTCTTGGATATCCTAAAGCCGATGGGTCTGACCAAGCCACAGAAACTCTCTCTGTATGAAAGAACCCTGTCGGGTGTAGCAGCCACTTGGTACACTAAGTTGGAGGACAAAGTGAAGCAAGACTGGGAAGAATTGGCTGAGGCCTTTGTTGATCAGTATTCCTACAATACCCAGGTTGAAATGACCATGCAAGAGCTTGAAACAACCCGCCAGAACCCAATAGAGCCTTTTGTGGAATTTGTTGCGAGGTGGAGGGCAAAGGCAGCACAGATGACAGATCGCCCTTCTGAGAGGGATCAAGTGCAGATGATGGTGCGAAACCTCGAGCATGATATATTGCAAAAGTTGATAGTCGTTCCGCTATTCACTTTCAAAAGTTTGCATGAACTAGGGGTTCAGATCGAGAATGCGTTCAACAGTGGGATCATTCCCAGAACAAGTGAACCGACAAGGAGAGTGATTTCAGGGAGTACCAATGCTGGTAATAGCACTATTCCCGAACCCACCGAAATCAATACAGTCGCCATAGTCGACCCTTTTGCCAAACCAAGCCTACAAACAGCCGGCCCAGCCCGAGCTCAGGGCAGAACTTTCACTCCCCTCTATATGAGCCTGACTAGCGCACTAAAAGTCTCGATGGAAAGAGGGCATCTCAAACCCGTCGATCCTCAACCTCTGCCTGACCCACTTCCAGCCAGACATAACCCCTCCAAGTACTATATGTACCATCAGCAGCGCGGTCATGGCACCGACCGTTACTACCGCCTTCGTCATGAGGTCCAAAATCTCATCGACAACCGGACGATAGCTCCACCTTCAGCCCCCAATGACCAAGTACCTCATCCACATCTCAATCTGATCCACACACTGGCCGTCCCTTACGACCCCAGTGTATACATCACCCCGGCCCATCTACCCAAGCCTAAGGTGTTTATCCCGGAAAGCATGGACTTATGCATGATGGGTGCATCTGAACCCCAATTATCTCAAACCCATGAACCCACTACTTCTGAGCTGATGAGGATGATCGAAGATCTTTAGAGAACTGTGGCAGATCTGGCCTTTGGAGTTTTGGCTCCGTCATCAACCGCATCACATACCAGGGAGTTCATGTCAAAAGGCTCCTCAGGACGGGCTGCATTGGGAGAAGGCCAATCTTTTAGCAAAGTGAAGGCCAGTGATAAGAACAAGGCAGGGGCAAGCGATAGTCCCCATGAACACCTTCAGTGGGATATTGTGGCTTTGAAAGCCGAAGAGCTGAACAAACAGCAAGTACTCGCAGTTGTTGCAAAAACTGTGGATGACATTTTCGCCACTCAGAATGAGAGAAGTCTGAATCAAGGGGCAAGCCGGGAGAAGGGCCGTTGCACCAGGAATGTTCCTTTCAGCTCTAAACCCTCGCTCAGAAGAGATCAGCAAACCCAGTCAGCGCCTACCAATCCCTTTGCTGGTGCATCCAGCAAAACTCCATAAACCTCAAAACACCCACCTCGAGGCCAGATGGTGTTCGCGCCACTGTACATGTCTCTATCAGCGGGCTTGAGGGTTCTGATTAAAGAGGGGGATCTGAAACCCCTGGAGCCGCGACCACTGCCAGATAGACTTTCTCCCTCCCATGATCCGGCCAAGTACTGTGCCTTTCATCAACAAGTCGGCCATGTCACTGATAGTTGTTTCCGTCTTCGCCACGAAATACAAGATCTGATTGACAATAAGGTCATCGTCGCACCAACTCAGCAAAGTCTATCGTCATTGGATCAGTGAACCTGGGGGATAATGTGATGCGATCGGAGGATGAACCACCTACGGGCGGCGCTCAGTTTACTTCAAATGTGGCGTATAGCACACACAATTTTGAGCAATGTATGAACACTAGTTTTTGTACTTTCTAACTTGGGTATTGGGTCAGTTTTGTTGTTTTGTATACGGTCAGTCTTTTTGTACTGAGTCGGTCAGGTTTGTCTTGTTATATCGAGTCAGTCCTATTTGTTAGAGTCAGGTGATTCCGGGGGTGTTACCTCGGGCATCACTATTTTGTTTTGTGTTTGTCTTTTCGCTTTCTTCTGAGTCTATTTCTGCCATGGAGCCAGTTACACCAACAGTTATGAATAAAACAACAGTGATTTTTCATGCTTTTGTGATTACTTCTGCCTTGTGCCAGTTGTGCCAGAAAGTCGAATGGAACGATAGTGCATTTCACCTGCTTCTCTGTGCTTTTAAGTCATTGCGTTGACCTAAGTTTTTCAAAGCTGTTTTTGAACATTGTGATGAAAACGAAGAGGAAGGAATTCCTCAGGTTTTTGCAAAAATTTGATCATTTGAGAGAAAGAGAGGCATGCTAAGCCTTTAATGATTGAGATCATGCTTGTTAATGTGAGTACTGAGAAGGATCTTGGCTTGATCCAGATTGGTCTCACACTGTCTTCAGCGCGAGCGACTAGTCGCTTACTTAAAAGATTTTTAAAAAAAAATGTTTTACACGATCCTGCGAAGACCTGTGTGGAATCGCTCTTGAGATTGTGCAGCCTAGGATCGCTCTCAGCCTCGAGACTTGACCCCTCATTTTCAAACCTTGGACTTAAATTCAGAATGGTCAATGGTCAACCATCAAAGGAGGCTTGTGTGGCCATATTTAAAGCAGCCCTCAAACTAGGGTCAAGAAAAGTCAGATTAAGGAGATCAGATGTCGCCAAAAGAAGCTTGCAAAGCTAGATCAGAAGTATCCCTGGAACTAGGAGCAAAAATGCCAGATGTGCTCGAAGAGCCGAAAATGGATCGTCCTACAAATCAATGAAGACTAGCAAGAATGCCAAACACCAGAAGAGAAGAAAGAAAAAAGTATTGCTGAAGAACAACTGAGTTCCTATCCACAACACTAGGGGCAAATCCAGCCCCCATGGGATGGACTCCTGCATTGTCAGCAAACAGCAGTCACACTCCTGGATTCAGACGGATTCGAGATCTCAGAACCATTTGACATGGACAAAGCTACACTTTTACCCTTGAGAGGCTCGCTAGGTCGAAAACCCGGAAGGGCGACCCAGGCAAAAGTTAGAGCAAGAAAAAAAGGAAAAGAACAAAAAAGAAGAAGAAAAAAAATGCAAAGAACAAAAAAGAAATGAAGAAAAGATGAAAAGATGAAAAAAAAAGAAAAGAAAAAAAGAAAGAAAAGAAAAGATGAAAATAATGAAAAGAATTGAAAAGAAAAGAAAAACAGAGCTCGCAAGGTTGAAAACCCGGAAGGGCGGCCTTGGCAAAAGTTAGAGCGCAAAAGGAGAGGTTAAATACCCGAGTGTACCTTAACCCCGAACTACGTAAGGCTTGATTCCCATCTTTAGGATACGTAGGCTACTTCATTCCGAAGTCTAGCCGTAAAACACTTCAAAATCAACCGTGTCCATGTAATGGTTTTGATCATCTTCGGCTTCTCTGTATCCGAGAGTTCGGTTGTCATCGTCACTCTGAGGACTCATTGCAATGCGCTGCGATGCTATCCAAACAAGGGGCAACTTTCCGTTGCCATACAGTGTGTCGTGGTGCCATTCAAACAAGGGGCAACTTTCCATTGCCGTGCAGCTCTCTTCAAGCAAGGGGCAATTTCCCTTCGAATCTGAGGTTGTGCATCTCAAGAGTAGGTTCTGTGCTTGTTGAGCATTGGCCGTTTGCAAAAATAGGTTTTGAGAATTTTTACAGAGGTTGACTGATTTTCTCAAAAAGTATTCCATTTTTTAAAAAAAAAAAAAAAACTAGACCATTTCTTGGATCCAAAAAAGGAAAATTTTCAGTGCTCATAGCCGGACTTGCATGATTTTAAATCAGAAAATTGAACAAGTATGTTAATCTGACTCTCATTCTGGTCAAAATTGTTTTAGTAGAAAACCAAAACAAAAAATGGTCAAAATGATGAACTAGGGGCACAGTTGAGTCAGGTGTTCTATCTTTTCCCCATTGTTAACATGCTTGCCAAGAAAGGCACCATACCTGCCGGAAAAAGGCACCACTGAAGCTAACCGCAAAAGGGCAGAATGCTCTTACATCTTCCAAGCAACGAGGTATCAAGCCAAGTGCGAAGCACGAACCAGAATGGGACAAGATATCCCATTCCCTCATTTGGGCAGATCCGATCATGTCCAAACTCCCCAGCAGAGCATCGTCAACCGATGTCAGCTGCAGATTTGCTACACACCCAATTGTAGCGCAGCCCCTCCGTGAAAGAAACTCACTGTTGTGAACAAGAAGAAGAATCTAACGGAATGCTAGGGGCAAGACCCCGCAACTTTCTGTTTATCCACCAACCACCCAGGGAAGGGATGAAAAATGAGAAATTAAAGAATAGAGAGATGTGCGCTGAGGGAAAAAGTGAGAAAATGGATTTTTTCAGAAAAACAGAGATTGAGTGCCAGAGTGATGTGAGAATCACAATTGAGAAAATGGTGGGAAACACTACCCGGAGAAACTGGCTCCTCGCAAACTGAGAGGTCTCTTGTCTTTGTAACACGTCTGTTTGTCATGTCCTTTGTTTTGTTTACCTCAACTTTTGTTTTGAGTCTTTTTCGAGTGTTACTTGATGTGTTTAGGTCGTGTACCTTTTATTGAGTCATAGAATGTTGTGTTCAGTTGTAGGCTCAATACCCGGTTGAGAACCCTTTTCTCATTTTCAAAAAATCGTTTTGTGCTCAGAGTGCTGTGCCATTCTGCACATTTATGCAAAACAAGATTCTTTCTTTTATAAACTGCAAGGTTCAACCCAGGTCATGTGAGAACAGTAGAACAAGGACCTATCTGAAGCTATATAGGTTCTGAACTGCAAAACAAAAGAAAAGAGGAAAAATTTGGAGCATCTTAGTCTGTTTCAACTTCGGCAAATTCCGAGACTGCACTCTAGGTGCACCTTCTCAGGCCTCGCCATTTCTCTGGAGTACGAGTGTATCTCGACCCCAAGTGTAAGCCTGCTTCAAGTCAGAATGGCAGTCCAAGCAGCACCCGAGGGTTTCACATGTAGATGTTATCTCTCGCCAATATAAACAGGGTGTCCCCTTTTAAGCTGAGCGTATTGCCAAGCCCTCCGAGAGATAAATCGGAGGCACCAGAGTACATGTTTGATGCCCTTCCATTGCATAGAATGTGCACTTTCATATACACTTCTGTTGCATGCGTGCCGCACATCATTATGATTCATGCATAGAATATGCTTGCTTTCGATTCTGCATAGAATATGCTTTCAATATTGCATAGAATATGCTTCTGTTTCTTGCATAGAAAATGCTCGTATCTTTTGCATAGAAAATGCACTCTTCCATACTTGCATAGAAAATGCACCTCATTTGCGTAGAACATGCATTCACTCGCACTGTCTTGTGCACTTACACTTTGTATCTCACTAGCACTGTCTTGTGCATCTTGTGGTTGTATCTCACTCGCACTACTTTGTGCATTGCAAATCACTCGCGCTGTTTAGCGTATCGCACTGTCTTGTATATTTCGAAATCACTCGCGCTGTTTAGCGTATCGCACTGTCTTGTGCATTTCAAAATCAATCGCGCTGTTTAGCGTATCGCACTTTCTAGTGCATTTCAAATCAATCGCGCTGTTTAGCGCATCGCACTGTCTTGTGCATTTCAAATCAATCGCGCTGTTTAGCGTATCGCACTATTTTGTGCATTGCATATCAATCGAGCTGTTTAGCGTATCGCACTGTCTTGTGCATTTTGAAATCACTCGCGTTGTTTAGCGTATCGCACTTTCTTGTGCATTTCAAATCACTCGCGCTGTTTAGCGTATCGCACTTTCTTGTGCATTTCAAATCACTCACGCTGTTTAGTGTATCGCACTTTCTTGTGCATTTCAAAATCGATTGCGCTGTTTAGCGTATCGCACTGTCTTGTGCATTTCAAATCAATCGCGTTGTTTAGCGTATCGCACTTTCTTGTGCATTTCAAATCAATCGCTCTGTTTAGTGTATCGCACTTTCTTGTGCATTTCAAATCACTCGCGCTGTTTAGCGTATCGCACTGTCTTGTGCATTTCAAATCACTCGCGCTTTCTTGCGCATCGCACTGTTTTGTGCAATTTACACTCGCGTTGTTTAGCGTATCGCACTGTTTCGTGCAATTTACTTTCGCGCTTTCTTGCGCATCGCACTGTTTTGTGCATCACATTGTTTCATTCACGCTATTTTGTGCAGTTTACACTCGCGCTCTCTTGCGCATCGCACTATCTTGTGCATTTCATTACATGCTCTCTCTCATCTTGCATAGAAAATGCCTGTAGCATTTGTCAGTGCATTGCGTCGCATTGCTTTGTGCACCTTACTTGCATTTTGCATGCATTCTATCGCGCTATCTTGCGCACCTCACCTGTACTTGTTAGTACATTGCATTGTTTTGAATACAAACCGGCTTCGCGTAGCGTATAAGTCCAATTATCAAAGTCTTCTTTCATATCATTTGCATCCTGCCCCTGAACTACGCTGGTTTGATTCCTTGCAAAGGGATACGTAGGCAGCCTGAGGGCACAACCTTTTATTTATCGGTATTTTGTTTGCTTGTCTAAGTCTTCGGCCTTGTCAAAAATGGGTCGTCTCTGGGCTTTGACATTTACTCTCGTCATTGTTATGACTTTCGAGTTCTGTCAAAGAGAGGCAACTGTAGACACCCCATTTTTGACCGTCCTCAAGGCTTGGACGTCATCGTTTCAACACGCAATGATTATCCATGCTTGTGTTTGTTTTGAGTTTCGAAAAGTCTTGGCTGCGCGCCTTGCCTTAGAATCTCTTAATTTCTCTGTTTTGTGCTTGGTTGCACCAAGAGCTTGTGGATGTGTTCTTGAGGGAAGGGGGTAGCCTGTCGACCAAGTCTCCTACCCACCGGCCACCTTGATTTTCAATCGGCCAAATGTGACGGCCGGCCAGCCAATTTGACTGCCGGTCGACCACTTTGATAGCCGGCCGGCCAAGTGTGGTTTTCAACAGATATCTCTGTAGACAGCTGGCAGCTGTCATTCCAGGCCATACCCCAGCCCATGCCTGGACGTGGGAGTTCTGAGAAGCTGCAGATTGATATATTTCTATATCAATCAAGCTCACTTACAAGAGGAGAAAAAAGAGGAAGATACAACTGAGAAAAAAAAAGAAAAAAAAAGAGCTCTCTCTCTCTCTCTCTAAAAACTTCTCAGCTCTCTCTCCCTATCTCTTTCTTCCAAACCCTTCAAACCCTAAGGTTCTTGTCCCCTTTACACTACCACTCATAGCATACAACCTCCATACTCCATTCTAGCAACTTGAGGCTATTTTTCAGAGCTTAGGAACACCATTTCTCAGACCAAAAATTGCTGGAAGTTTGAACTACAAGGGTGAGCCTCATTTCTCTCTCTTTTTGCTCTATTTTGCATGCAATCTTAGCCTTTGTTGCTTACATTTTTGGGCTCCGACCTGAACTGTAAATAGTCATATTTTGAGCTCCTTTTCATGTTTGATCAAGGACCTTTTTCTGTTTGAGGTCTCCTCCTCCCCCTTTGTGTTTAAACTCTCTTTTAGGCCTATTTTTGCATGATATTTTAGGCTTATTTGGGAGCTGTTTTGGACTTGGTCATAAACTATGAAATGTCTTTTTTTGAGCCCCTCTTCAACTTTGTTGAGGGCTCTCCTCTGTTTGAGGCCATCTACTACCTCTTGTCTCCTATTTCTCTTTTTAGGGCCATTTTGCATGCTATTTTAGCCCTACTTGTGAATATTTTTGAGGTTTTCTATAAACTGAAAAAAGTCAGGTTTTGATCTCCTCTTTGAGTTTGATTAGGCCACTTTGCTGTTTGGAGTCATCTCCTTCCTTACATGCCTTATTTCTTCATGCTTTGAGCTATATTTGTGAGCACTTGCATTGGCCATGGTTTGGCCTCTTAGCCACTGAAATCCAGTGGGTTTTCAGTGGCTTAGGTGTGTTCTTGAAGGCCAAAATCAGAGGGGGGGTGCCCTCTCTCATTCTCTTGTTTGGTGGCCTTATTGGCCTTCCAAAGAGACCCTATCTTGCATGCCTTGAAGTCCCTTTTCAGGGATAATTTGGTGAATTTTGGGACTATCATATTTGATTTTTAGAGTTGATTTAGCTATGCTAAGTGTCCATCTTGTATGTGCTTAAGAATCCCTTGCATAGCCCTCTAAAGGAGCTCATCATTTTTGCATGTGTTGGCTTCATTTCAGTGGTTATTTGGGCCTATTTTCACATGTTTTGTTCACTGATTTTTGCTGTTTTGGTGAGATTCCATATGCTTCATGCACTTGCCATGTCAACTATGTTTTCTAGTCAAAGTTGCATGCTATTTTAGTCCACCATGCTAGCATCTTTTGGCCATGCTTTTCAATAGAAATGTGCATGTTTTGGGACTGCCTTGGCTCTGTCTTTGTTCTTCATAGTCAAATAATGCATGCTTTGTATAGCTATAAGTCAATATATGTGCTTAGTTTTGAGTTCGGGGCTTATAGCATGCATTGTATGACATATTTGCATGATTCGGGACCATTGGGCATCACACTTCAGCACTGGAATTTGCATGTCCATATGCCATGTTTCATCATTTTCCATGCTTAGTTAGAGTTGCATGTTGTATCTTAGGATCGGTCCACGCATTGGACATATTTGTGTACATTTCGGTTGCCTCATTTCCATCTTATTGGCCACTGATGTGTGTGTGGCTGAGGTCCACTCACATTGGTATAAGTCCATCCTGCATTGTGTTTGCCATGTTTCAATGCGTTGTGCATGTTATGTTATTAGCATTGTGTGTGCCATGTAGTTGCATTGCATGTTTGTATGTTTGCTTGCATGCTTAGGTCGCATGTGCATCGTTGTGCATTGCCTCGCCTCTTGATCAACCATGATTTGAGGTTAGGTCCCTTGTATGTTTTGTGTGTATTGCATTTGACATTAAAATGCATACTTGACTCTTCGGCCATCATACATCGAAATGCGCAATTGGTGGCCCGAGGTCGAGGGCCATGCTCCCTTGAGTCCATTGCATGATAGGGGGTGTGGCCATGCATACATTTGCCTGAAAATTCCATGCCATACACTGCTTGCCCTCTGCTGCTGTCAATTACAGGTTCTGCAGGAAGCTTTGGCCGGTCGGCTAAATGCAGTGCCGACCGGCCAGTAATCTGTAACCGACAGTTTAAAATTAGGCCGGCGATCATCCTGTTAGGCCGGTGGTGTTTCTACTTGGTCGGTGGTATTCCCCAACATCCAGAGAGCATGTCCTCGGACTTTGGCAGTCCTCAGAGGAGCAGAGCAATGAAAAACAGAGGCAGTAGTGCTATGGCAATGAGTTTCCGGGCGAGACGAGTCAAGCATGCATCATTCACGTATCCCGAGACGGGGCTGCGGCCACCCTTCTTCTGCATTTAATTTGTTAGTTAATTAGAAATTTTTGTAATTAATTATTTAGCTTGAGAGTTAATTAATTAGGTGATTTGTAATATTTATTCGGACCCTCCGAGTAAGGGCAATTGTGTAATAAGTGTGCGTGAGTGTGTGTATGTCTCCCAATCCCACATCTTTCTTCCCTTTATTTACTAGCTTTTGATGGTTAGCCTAGGGCATGTTTCAATTATCATATAGTATGATAGCATGCGTGCATCCATACATTCGTCTTACATGCACCGGGCTTGGCACATCATACTAACTGCATTTGTATTTCAATTCCAAAGTTGAATACATGTTAGTTGCAGCATCATCACATGCTATCTTAGAATAGCCGAGCCTATTGTAGTTGCATCTTGTATGTGTTGCATTAGCCATCTTAACATGAACTAGGATCATGCATATGATTACTAACTAGTTTCTGTTTTGGCTCGGATCACTAGGTAAGCATTTACGCTTTAGCATACCGCATGCGTGTGAGTGTTGCCATAATAGCATGATTACCATGCGGCTAGCTGCTTATGTGATATAACTGCTTGAATGCCTGTGGATGAAGGTTGGATTGTTTGAGTTGGGATAACTTGTTGAAATCCGTATTTTAGCCTACTTGTGAGTAGCAAATTCCAAAGCGTTTTCCAAACAAATGGATATGCAATGTTTTGTTCCAAATTAGGCGATCTAGTCTATACTTGTTTGCTGTACGCATAACATAGTAATTCTAAATTAATAATCGGAATAAGAACACATAACGTTTTCAAAAACGGATATCATGGTTAGTAGAGGTCGATCTTCGGATCGGGCGAGAGGGGGTGCTCATAGCTGACCTTCCCCAATCGTACCCAAGCTCCCGAGCCGAGGCAACTTTGGCGATGACGGACACGTGGCCTTTGGCACCGAGTCAGGGTTTCCTAAATTTCCCAAAATAAAATATTTAGGTGGCGACTCTGTATCTGGCAAAGCAGTCCATGTTTGGCACTTCTTTTCAAAAATCTGTTTCTCAAAACGATTTGCTGGATTTGGACTCTTTGGTTCAGATTAAGAACCGTGACTATTTGAGAGTCTGAACTGTAGTAGACCCGCAAAAAGAACAGAACGGGGGGGACTCGTCCTCCCGGGGCGTTCGGGGACATCTACACTTCCCAATAGCAATATGAACAACCTCCTTCACCTCCAAGAAACATGGTTTTTGAGCAAAAAGTGTTGAGTGCACTTCAAACTGTAGAAGCTACCAATCAAGCCAATAGTCAATTGTTGTATTCAGACACACAATCCATTGTGAAGTTAGAGATGCAATTGGGGCAACTAGCTCAAATAGTAAGCAAGAGATATAAAGGGCATTTACCTAGTCATCCAGTGCATAATCCTAGGGGCCAATATGGGGTAGACCTTGCCAACCCCACTAAGAAATACCATGAACATGCCAAAGCAGCCACAAACCTTAGGAGTAGGAGGGTAGACAACAAGGTAGAGTTACGGAGAGAGAGTGAGTCCAGGAATGACCCCATGCATGGCGAGGTCACAAGGGAGAGTGCGTCAAAAAGGGGATCCTCAACTCTCAGGTGTCCCAATGAGTCCACCAATAGCACCTTATGTGCCTAAGGCCCCATTCTCTACTTGCTTTGAGACCCTTTTCCTTTTGGAAAGAAGGGTACTAAAATGGAAGAGATGCTAGAAATCTTCAAACAAGTTAAAATCAACCTCTCATTGCTTGACACCATCAAACAAGTCCTGTCATATGCCAAATTTCTCAAGGACCTTTACACCTAAAAGAGAAAGTCCAGAGTACATGTGTCGAATAAAGTCCTACTCACCGAGCAAGTTAGTTCTATTATCTAACATAATACTCCACCAAAGTTCAAAGATCCTGGTGCCCCTACCATCTCATGTGCCATAGGAAGTTATTCCATAGACCGAGCACTCTTGGACTTATGAGCGAGTGTTAATCTTTTACCTTACTCGATATCTTAGCGATTGGGATTGAGAGAGTTAAAACCCACAACGATATCCTTGTAGTTAGCTGATAGATCAATTAAGATATTACGTGGATTAATAGAGGATGTTTTAGTGGAGGTGGATAAGTTCTAGTTTCCTATGGATTTTTTTTTTTTTTGTCCTTGACATAGAACTAGTACACAATCCTAACAAACAAATTCCTATCATCTTAGGTCACCCTTTCTTAACTACCGCTAATGCATGCATCAATTGTGAGACTAGGGTGATAGATGTATGATTTGGGAAATGAATGTTAGTCTAAATGTGTTTCATGCTTCCGATCAACCAACAATGGAAGAGGAGTGTTCCTTGGTAGATGTGGTAAAACATTTAATAGGAAAAACATCTCCACCGTTTAGAGAATTATATTTCATTGCTAGTATGCCCATTTATCCTTCGATTAAGTCTCCACCCAAAATTGAGCGGGACCTATTTTCAACACCATTCAAGAATGCTTTCTTAGGGCCTAGTACTTGTGGTTCAAGGCACAGACATCGACAGAATGTGCAAGTAGTTAGTTGGCCTAAAGAGGACGGACTAAGTGGATTTGGGCCTAATGTGAAATGGGGAATTGGTTGATTAATTGTGATTCATTGCGTTAGGCTGAAGATGTTAAATTTAACTCTTCTTGGGAGGAAACCCAAGTTTTTCGGTGTGTTATTCTTTCTTGTGTTGTGTATCTAGGAGACTTTAAATCGTACAAAGGTGTAAGTCCTTTGGTTTTTGTCGTGCCCGAACAACATCAGATGGTCTCGTATAGCCACCTGATTGTGTTTGTAGTAGGTTCTTAGGAGACTAACTAAGACGGTGAAAACTAGAGTTCAATCGGCTAAGCTTAGAACGCAAAAGTTTGGAAATTCCAAGACTAAAGTCTGGTTTTAATATCGAGAGGTGTGGAGATTGCTTCAAAACATTTTCGGCTTGAAATCTGTATGGCAGCCCCATAGATTGTGGTAGCTTTTAGCGCCCAATTCAAGATACTAAATCAACCTAGTTGGTCACCCTGCTGGAAAGTAGGGAATGTTACAAACCTAATAAGGGAGAAAAGCATTACCCACGGTTTTCGCTAGAAGATTTGTTTGTTATTGGGTTGTTGGAGTTTTCTTTATTTTAGTTTTCTTGTTATTAGAAATCACTTCATCGTGTGCCCAAGCATAGGATGTTATAGATTCCCAAAAGCTTACTGCACACTTTGCTCAAGCACAAGTCATTTGTACTTGAGCATAAGCTCTTGAGAGGGAGATTTATAATCTGGATTGGGCCGTGGTAATGGACGGGCAGATTTGGGCCGAACACAGTTGGGCCGTGGTAACATGGGCCTGTCCAGAAAGGTTTTGCTCGGCTAAGGCAAGGCATGGTTGGACCGAGCTACTTGGCTTCAGGGTGCAGAAACCGGTCGAGTGATGGTTCGGCCGAGATGTCCGCTGCCTCACTGGGTTCCATGGTTCGTGGGTTAGCCCGGCAGGAAGGCCGACGGCTAACCAGCATAAGCTGTCCCGAGCTCGGCTATGCTGGAATGCAACCGAGCTCGGTCGTCATTGAGCTTGGCGAGCGGAGCACTCTGGCTAGCAACACAGCACAGCCTTTGGCAGCCAAGATGCTGCAGCCCAGCTGCCGAGCTCCCAGTAATGTGGGCTGGCAGTTTGGTTAGGTGATGTTCAACTAGATTTGCGCTGAAAGATGGGATAGCAGCACCATGTGTCGAGAGGCTAATTGGAGTAGATTTAGGGCGTAGAAGCTATATAAGCGAGTCTGCGCCCCCCATGCGGAGACAAATGAACATTTGGTGAGATTTATACTAAACACTCAATCCTCTCTCTCTCTCTATCCCTGTGTGTGTCTAACTTGATTGTCGGAGGGGCATTCCGGCCACACACCGCCGGGTAGCTCACTGCCGTTGTGCTCGCAGGTTGATTGGACAGGCAAGAGCTTGGAAGAAAAGAGTACGGGCTTGCCGGAATATTTGCTCACCGTATAGCTCTCATTAGTCCCAAAAGGTTACTGCACCTCTTTTGCTCAAGCACAAGTCACTTGTGCTCGAGCACACCATTTTATTTTATTTCAAAAATATATATTTTTTTTTAATTTATTTACTTTTACTTGTTTCTTTTATTAGTAAATTTTTTTTTCTCTTTCTTCTCTTTTAGTTTTTTTTTTAATTCTTTTATTTTTCATTCAAAAAAAAAAAAAAACAAAACAAAACATAACAAAAACATTTTAAATTTTACATTTTTTTTATCCAAATTTTTTTTCCTTCTTATTCCAAGGAGTTTAAATTTTTTTATTATTATTATTTTTTTCCTTTATTTATTTCTCTTTGTGTTCATTGCCTTATCTTGGTAGCCCTTATGCATTGCTTTTTGTATCTTTTTTGTGGGCTTCCTTATGCCACTAACTTGTGTAGGTTCACCTTGGTTTCTATGTTAGGGTGCGTCTTCGCTGCCTTTATTTGCTTATATGATGTCCCAAGTTCTTTTTAAAACAAATTAAGTATTTCAATCTAGAATTTCCACTTCTTTTGATCCTCCTTGCTACTTTGGAATCTTATGAGTCTCATGTTGTTGTCTGTTCTTCTTTTGGAGTTACTCGAGTACGTCCTAGTGTGTTCTGGGGTGTTGTTTTGCATTTGTGGGTGTTAGAATGAGTCTGAGATTAATGGGAGTGCATTAAGGTAGCTAATGTCTCCATTCTGAGTTGGGACCGCTTGAGTGGTACTTTCGTCGCTTGAGCGTAACATCATCCTCCCAGTATCTTGTTTTGCAATCTGAACTACTAGGAATATGTATTCTTCACTTGAGCAAAGGTTTCATCGCTCGAGCGGTCTTTTGCAAGGAGGAGTGATATTCTGGGAGTTCGTAATTCTTTGCTCGAATGCAAGATTGTTTGCTCGAGCATTCTAAAATTTGAATTCACCTCTCGAGCACATGATTGTTCGCTCAAGTGGTCTATCTGCAGTCTGCTCCGAAAAATATACCCAGTCACTTAAAAGTTGAGCCTTACACACTTCTCTTTCACTTTTCACTTCACCCTCTCTCTCTCTACATCTTACTTTCTCTCATCTCTCTCTAGAAACCCTCAACCTCATTTATTTCCTTGATCCCTCCACATTCATTAAGATTTTGACCCTAGTGTCTTTATTAATATTAGAGAGCTCATCGAGGGCAGCATTTTGTGCAGTGGAGATCATATTTCAACACCGTCAGTTTTGGAAGTTTCTTCTCTCTTCTTCTCCAAATCTTAAGGTAGAGAGTTTCTTTGAGTTATATGTATGTTTTTGGCATGTCTAGTTTACTTTGTTATGATTTTTAATGGAGGGTTTGAGGTTTGGAGTGATGGGTTTTGGAGAGTGTTTCAAAGAAGATTTTTATGCATCTTAGTTCAAATTAAATTATTTATAAGTTTATCAACCTTTTGGAAGTATATGGAAGGTTAATATCTTGAAAATGGAGAAAAGCCCTGTTTTGATTAAACCCTAACTTTTTGGGAAGAATTGGGGGGAAATGGATTTTTTGTAAAGTAATAATGAAATTGTGGATATTTCTATAAGAAAATGATGAGATTATCACATGTGGTTGTGTTGTCTAAGATATCCGTGAGATACATGAATGTTGTTATTTGAAAATTTTGGATAGCATGAATATATAAATACTTGACTATGAAATGAAAATGACTTTTGATTGTGAATATAAGATGGCATCATATATCACATGGATATGGATTTTGTTTTGATTTGGGCAACTGTTAAGAGTTGTAGAATGTTACGATGAAATCTTATAATTACAATTCATTTCATTCATTTTGTAGAAGTTTTGAATATTGTTTATTCTAGCAATGCCTTGGCAAACTATGAAATGAAAATGAGTTTTGATTGTGAATATAAGATGGCATCATATATCACATGGATATGGATTTTGTTTTGATTTGGGCAACTGTTAAGAGTTGTAGAATGTTACGATGAAATCTTATAATTACAATTCATTTCATTCATTTTGTAGAAGTTTTGAATATTGTTTATTCTAGCAATGCCTTGGCAATTGATTTATTGTTTTGAGAAAACAATTGGAAGCTTTGAAATGTTTTGGGATAAATACGTATGGTAAGTCTGGATAGGGGGTGTAGATGGTAATGTTTAAGTTGGTCTGAGTGTCTAGGGTGAAAGACCGAAAATATGAGCTGAGGAGGTACCATGTGCCTTTCGGTTAGAACCCGGTAAAGTGAGACATTGGTAGTGCTTGTTATGCCTACTTGTAGTACACCAACCTAGGAATTACATGAGTCATATTTACTACCCCGTATTTAAATTTTGGGATTTTATTGATATAATAAATTGTCTTAAAAGATCATTGCATATGATTTTCAATGAATAAAACTTGTGATTTTTGAAGCATGGCATGGCATTGCATTCAAGTAAATAATACTGCTTAAATATATATATACTTTGTGAAGATATCTCTATTGGGCTTTGTGCTCACCCCTAGTGGATTTGTGTAGGAAATGATGTGGTGATTCCGCCAAGCTGAAGACATGGAAATAAGTTTTGAGAGCACGAGGCTCTTTTATATTTTGTTATATATTTTGACAAGCTAAGAGCTTTAATTGTATACATGTGTAACCGTTTTTGTGTAGGCGAGCATATGTCTTGGAACTTGTAGCCCTTAAGGCATTTCTTTTGTTTCTTTATTCTCTTTTGTTTTCATTGTTGCACATGCTACGGATTCACTCTTTTAAAAGTCTGAATCTATATTGCATGTGAACTCTTTTTGTAAATCTCTTGCATGAATGGAAATACAAATATAGAAATTTAACCACTTGATTTGAGATTAGTGTAATTGAATGGTTTTATCAGATTTATCTGTATGTCATTTATTTGGGGGCGTTACTGCTTATGTTTACTTGTCGATTCTTTGAGGTGATATCTCACCTTCATTCTTGCCATGCTTATGTTATTTTACGTCATTGTGGACAATGTGGACTTGGTGTTAGGGGGAGAGGATTTGAATTTTTGTTGGGCATGTGTTATACTCCATAAGTTGTGCAATGAATAGAACGAGCCAAGATTGTCCATTGTTGTTATCATATGAACACTTTGTTGAATTCTTATGAAATATTGATTTAACTAGTGTCCTCTTGTGCTCATTTTAGACTTGGATTGATGTTGACTTGCACATGTGCAATGTTGAGACATTCTTTTCCATTTGGAGGGTTATCTTGCATATATTTACTCCATGAATTTCATTCATAAGCACACTAAGTTGTTGTTGGTCCCATTGTTTCTTCATATTGGTTGAATGCTAAGAATAATCACTTTCGCTAGCACTTGGTCAGTTTTGTTCACTTTATTGATTAGAGAATGGTTTGTACTTCTGGGGGATGAAACTAAGCCGTTTTTGCTAACTTTGAGCCACTATGTTTTTTTTTGTGTTCACTTCAATCACTTGCTACCTTTTGGAACCAAGTTGAGCCTTCATTCCAAACCCATTTCTTGTTAAGCTATACATTTTGAGAAATAATGACAATAATCAAGGGAAATAAGGTGTTGGACTTGGGAAGGAAAGTAATTGAGAGAGCATGAGCTGTTTTGTTATTTGTTTTTGTATTCCAAAAACAAAAAGAAAAAGGAAAAAAGAAAAAAAATTTATTTTCTGTTTAATGTGCTCAAATAAAAGTGTACTCGAATGTTATCAGTGGATGTTAAAGAGTTAGAAGTGGAGATAGGGAAGTGATAAAGTGATTCAAGCAAAAGGAAAGAAGGGGGTTAGGACGATTTTAAACCTCCTACCTCTATGAATGTTCAAATTGTCACTTGTCAAACCCTATTATTATCTTTCATGACCCTTACCGATATTATAACTAAATGAAATCCCTAGCCAACCCCAAAGTGATACTGTTTGATGGTTGAAGAGCTGAGAAAAAGTGACAATGTGTTAGTGCTTAGTTGATTTTTCTTAGTATTTTGCATTCATTCCATGAGACTATCTATTTTGTCATGAGTAGCGTTTGTTGATACTTGCTTGTGGGATTATTTGCTTTTGCTACACATTGATCCACCCTACATGAGTGAGCATAAATATGTGCCAATCTCTAAGAGCTTCTATTGTTGAGTGATCTACCTTTTGAGATTTGAAGTCGAAGCATAGTCTAAATGAAATTCATGTCTTGATGTTCTTGAGATTTAGGTATTGCGGTTGCACTGTCTGCATGTTTGTCTTTATCTAAGTATGAACACTGGAGATTAACTAGTTTGCTATCAATAATTTTTCATTGACTTGGTTTGATTGTGCTTTTAGTAATACATATACTTATGTTCTTGTGTTCATTGCATTTGACTATTGGAGTATACAGATTCCAAGTTGGGGGACGTAACATCGCCTGGGAGGTACCTGAGCGCATTAAACAGTTCGGACCCTTAATTTCTCTGATCTAGTCTCACAAGTGCAATGTAAAACATAGATAATAGTCTAGATTTGCCAACATTATAGAAAATCCATTTTATTACAAAACCTTTGCTAGAAATGGACTGTGTCATCAAATCTCAGAGTCACCACCTAATATTTTGAAAAAATTAGGAAACTCGTGACTTGTGCCAAGGCCACTGTTAAGGATACTTGGCTCATAACCTTAGGTATGAGAGGAGAAGGTCACTAATTGAGCACCCCTACTCACTCGATCAAAGATCGGCCTCTACTAAACCATGATATGGATTTTATTAACTTTATATGTTCATACTCTGATTTTTTAATAAATGCTAAAATTACTATGTGAAACAAACAAGTATAGACTGTGTCATTTCTTTTGGAACGATTTGAATTCATGTATTTTTTAAAGAGTTTTGAATTATGTACAGCTCAAACAAATTAAGTTCACAAACATGAAAGTCAATATTAGTCCAATTTGAACAACACAACCTCCATCCACCGGCATTCACAGAGATATATCAAATAAACAAATAGCCTCATGGAAAGATGCTAAACATAGTAAGAAAAACACACACAAGCGAAACATCAAAGCATAAAAATTTACACATTTACCAATATCCTGAAAACAGTTACAAAACAAAGTTAAAAAAATATGCATGATTTTATATACAAAATCCTAATGCAATACATACACAAAATGCAACTAGAGATTCGACTACTAAAACATGACATGTGAGTCATTTCAAGACATAAGGTAGCTCACATAATCACACAAAAAATTGATTAAATCCATAGATGCAAATGAGTTGATGCATGAAATATGGATGCAAAGCACAAGTATGATAAAAAAAATATATATATATGATGCTATTTACAGATATGGCAAGCAATAAAATGAATGAAATAGAAAAAAGCGGGGGCGGGGAATTATTATATCACTGAATAATTACAAAGCCAAATAAAAGACGAGAGAAACAGAGAGAGAGAGAGAGAGAGAGAGAGAAAAGATTATTACAACATAAATAAAACCTCACAAATCTCTCAAATTAAAAGAAAACAGAAAGAAGCCTCAGAGATCGACCGTCAGAAATGATTTTGCTTGCGGCTAGAAGATTGCTCTGTTTCGCTCGAGAAAACTTATTTTGTGGGAGCACTATTCATCCAACGGAGTACTATTCATCCTCCTTGGTCATTATTCATCTTACCAGGCATTTTTCATCGGCGGTTACTATTCATCACTGAAGGTACTATTCATCGTTAGGGTTACTATTCACCACCGGTCACTAGTCATCCAGTGGGGTCACATTTCTACCCAATTAGGTGGTTTTGACCAACTATTTAAAGTAATAAATTACAACAGTTTATATAAGTGGTGAAACACCGACCATTCAAAGCGATAAATTATAACAGTTTATTTAAAGCAATAAATTACAATAGTTTATACACAATAATAAATTACAACAGATATGTAGGTGGCGTAACCTTCATTTTAAAGCGGTAAAATAGTTATATTAATAAATAAATAAAAAAACAGTAAATTACAACAGATATGTGGGTGGTGTAACATTCCTTTTAAAATAAATAAATAAACAGTTATGAAAAACAATAAAAGAAGTATTTAAACAAGTTATATTATAATTTAAATTAAATGAAAGTTTTCAAAAATTCACCTTTTGGGGAAATATTGAATTTTTTGATTTCTAAACTTTCTTCCGATCACCCTCAAGGTTGTGGAATGTGTTCTCAATTTTCAATGCAAAATTTGAAATTTCAACTTTAATGGTGTTTTGGTATATTGGTAAAAAGGCAATAAATATAATGGAAAGAAATGTTTGATTCAGAAAAATATGTAAGACTTTCATTTTTTCCTCTCTAAAAAAAAAAAAAAAAAAAATTCATCTTTTCTTTTCTGATTTTTTTTCTCTTCTCCGTTCTCTCTCTTTTCTGATTTTCTCCCTCAAATTTTTTTAGTTTTCTTTGCAAACCAATTTTTCTCCCCTCCCTTTCTCTCTCTCTCCCAGCCTCTATTTATAGGGGTTAATTTTCAAAAACAAACAAAAATAATTTCGATGGAAAGCTGAGGAATTCAAAAGGTGAATAGTCACTTTATAATATAATAATATATGAAAGATATTATTTGTATAAATATATGTACAAATACCTAAAAAGATATATACAAATATAAAAAAAAACATGTAATATTATAAAATAACAAAATAAATGAACTAATAAAATATATTTTAATAGGCCAAATATATAATATAATTTGGCCATAGCGGGTTTAAAACAAAATAAACAAAATAACAAATTGTGGGGAGGCTAGGGAATTTCAAAGGGTGAATAGTAACTTTATAATATAATAATATCTAAAATATTTAAAATACATTAATTACATTAATATATGTACAGATACTCAAAATATTATTTAAAAAAACACACAGAAACATGTAAAATCATAAAACAAAAATAAATGGACTAATAAAATATATTTTTGTGAGCCAAATATGTAAAATTTAGGCTAAAACCGATTTAAAACAATTTGGCCAAAATGGGTGAAGGTTGGGATTAAAACTTAAATTCTATCTTTTCTGCTAAGAAATTTGTAAAATAGCACATTCCAATTTTTATCATCGGGTGTTTGGAAGAAAGCACCAAAGTCTTAGGGCCGGTCAAAATGGGGTGTCTACAATTGCCCCTCTTTGACAAAGCTCAATACGTCATTTAATGACATGAGTGAATGTCAAAATCCGAAGACGACCCTTTTGACAAAGCCGTAAAACTTGAGCAAACAAACAGAATGCAGATGCAGTTGGTTGAACTCGAGGGTCGCCTACGTATTACTTTACAAGACCAGCGTAGTTTAGAGGCAAAATGCAAATGACATGCTTGAAATACAATTGAAAGCTGGCCTTACACGCTTTGCGAAGCCGATTTTTTTGAAAATTCATGATTTACTCAATGCAATGCAATATGTGATATATAAGGATGCTAATGGTAAGGCATGCCTCGTGCAAATGATATGACGCATAAGAATGAGTACAATCCAAAAACACTCACATAAGATAAGGAAATGTAGTGTTAACCATTAATCCAAAAATGGGAGGTATTAACCGATAGTGGTTTTAACCGACAACCTGAGAAAGGAAGGTGTTAACCGATGGAGGTTTTAACTGACAACCCAAGAAAGGGATAGTATCATCATGCCAAAGAGGGGCCAGTATTAACCGATGGATAGTTTTAATCAACAACGCAAGAAATGGGAGATATTAATCGATGGTGGTTTTAACCGACAACCCGAGAGAGGTATAGTATCATTATCCCGAAGAGGGGCCAGCATTAACCAATGGATAGTTTTAACTAACAACCCAAGAAAGGGGAGGTATTAACTGATGGATAGTTTTAACCAACAACCCAAGAAAGGGATAGTATTAACTGATGGTGGTTTTAACCAACAACTCGAGAAAATGATAGTATCATCATCTCGAAAAGGGGCCAATATTAACCGAGTGGTTGTAACCATCAACCCAAAAAAGGGACCAGTATTAACTAATGAAAAAGGTTGTAATCAAATGTTGATGTAAATGGATTGTAACCAAGTGATGTAACAATGTAATAGTTGTAATCATGCATAATAGATGTAATAGTTGTGCAAGTGTGATGGTGAATGCAAAAACATTAAGGATGCAATGTGAGACATACAATATGCAATGTGATATGATGGATACACAACAAATGAATACACAAAATTGATTTTTTTTTTTCTGTTTTCAAAATTTTCTTTTTTTTTTATTGATTTTTTGTATTTTTGTATTTTTCAAAATTTGTTTTTCATTTTTTTTCATTTTTTTGTATTTATATAAAAACCATATATACATATACATACAAATGATATGCAAAATACGTAGCACATACATATACATATATATATAATATATACATATACGGATACATACACATACATATATAGATAGACAAATACACTATATGCGTATATGTATACATACATATACAAACACACTCTCTTCCCTTCCTCTGTTCTTGTCCCCCTTCTTCCTCCATCGTCTTCTTCAAGTGTCACGTCTGGCGCACGATTCTAACAATCGTGACGCCTGACCGACATAGCCAAACCTACCTTGATTTATCAACGATTGCCTTGGCATTCCCTCTTGCCCTCTTCTTCTCCTTCGTCTTCTCAAACTAAGGCCTACGAGAGAGACAAAGCAGAAAGCTGGAAAACAAATCTCTCTTCTCAAACTACCCAACCAACATGGAATCAATCCTTGAGATGTACAACTTCAAATTAGATAACTCGAGCGTGGTACATTGTATTTCTACTTGATCTGTCTTGCAACTGAATCTATCATGAAGAAGAGATAGGACAATCGAACCGAATGGAGATAACCCAATTGAACATAGATAGGATAACTGTCATGACCCAAACCTGCCCCTAAAAGTTTGGATCATGATCGGCCAGTAACATCTTGATTACTTACGGCCTCAAATAATTTACAGAGAATTTATAATAACAGGGCCTGAGCGAAAGCAATTAAAATAACATAATGTCCATTGAGTAGTGCTTATATGCCAAGATTTTAAACTTCGTGTCATATACCGAAAGTTCACATATACAATTCATACATACAAGTACGAGTCACGCAGGTATATACAAGGAGTTAGCAATCCAAAAACTACATGCTAACAAGGTGTTCAAACAAAAGTCACCAAAGACTTAACAAAATTTGCCATTCAGAAAATCCCAAAAGACAAAAGACTCTTTTTTGGCAGTTTATCAAAGCAGGTTCACCGAAAAGACTACTGAAGCTGACCTAGGGCTGACCTCCGGGTTGAACACCTACATAAATATATATAAATACAAAGTAAGCGAAGCTTAGTGAATAATAATAAAGTAAAGAGAATCCAATGAATAGGCTTGAATTAAATGAAGGCATGAGATGTAAACCCAATATTTGTCCAAAGTGCAATATTCAGAGCATCCACCATAGTCACGTTAAACATAACGTTATTCGTATTTTAAGAGCAGCCTCAGGCCCATTTATGCAGAATGGCCTCAGGCCCACATGTAACAGGACAGCCTCGGGCCCAATCACATGTTAACAGAACGGCCTCGAGCTCACATATGACAGAACAGCCTCGGGCCCAGTCATATGATATCAGTTATTCAGAACGACCTCAGGTCCAAACATATCTTATCATAGAGTAGATGGAACATCGACATGTCTCCATCTCTCACATAGAACAGAACAGTCGTGGGCCCAACAATATGCGGAACGACCTTAGGCCCAACATGTCAATAGTTGTTCTGAACATTATAGGGTAGATGGAACATCGACATGTCTCCATCTCCCTCGGCCTTAGGGCCATTAGTCATAAACAATCCACATCAGACCTAACAGCCTCGGGCCCATCAATTATGATAGAAATAGAACGACCTTAGGTCCACATTTTATTCGTTCATTAACATTCATCAAACATCCTTTACCATTCATAATAAGACATTCTATAACATTCGTAGCGCATTTATATCATAATCCAATGTCATTTATATATATACACATATATCTTTCAATCGTTCCCAAATAGTAATTAGCCACATCGTTCATATCAAACTAAAATAGAGAATTAAATAATAATATATCTTTACAATATTATTACTCACAGTGATTTGGTCGCACAATGGTCCCTTTCCGGTGAGTGACCTACACATGGCACACACACAAATGGATAAGCACTTCATTCTTTTCTAGCTTCATCTTTTTAATCATTCTTTTCGTTTCGTTCAATTTCAATTTATCTTTCAGCATTTCATAGGACTTAAATATACACATTAACATATTCAGAGGGTCAAAAAGACGAATAAAATGATATAGTTTTTCTCTCTGTTTCTTGCACATGCGGAAGACCCTCACCGCAAGTGCAGCTCGCACGTGCTTTTATTTCAGAATGACCGACTTGCCTCCCCTATTTTCTGCACATGCGGCTGTGAGCCCCGCATGTGCGGTTATGGACTTTGTTTTTGTATTCCGAAAATCCAACAAATTCAAGCTTTCCAAAGACATTTCTAAGGCTCAATTCAAGCAATTTCACTTCAAAAACATGACATATGAACATAATAAACATGAAATTCAAGCTCAATTAGATCATAACTTACTTTAATTTGATATATAAATTTCTAACTTCCACAATTCCTTCATTTTCTCATGTTATATATATATATATATACACACATGCTTACATGAGTTCAAAATATGCAAGGGCTCAAGATTAGATACAATTCCTCACAATCCAACTCAAAATAAACTCAAACTAAAGGAATCAACTCTTAAATCAAACAAATGTAAGAAACCTATGCTCATTTCATGATATTCGGTCAAACAAGATCATAATTCATAAACCCTAACTTCCATGGGTGTCAAAGCTTCATTTTAGTCTTGATTTGAACTAATTGAAGCAAGATTTAGAGTATTCTAGTTGATTTACATTTACCTTGAGCTATAGTCTTAATTTCCCCCTTCAATTTCCAAGTTCCAACCTCCTAGGTTGAAGTCGTCTTCCTCTCTCTTTTTTTTCTTCTTTCTTCCTCTAGAAACTTTCCATGACATTTTTATTTTATTTTTATTTTTTTGTGTTTTTGTTGAGTCAAGTTTCATATAAGGCTCATCTCTATCTATACTAAACCAAAAGCTAACTTATTTGAGCCTAAGCCAAACCTAACTAAGGGGTTTAGACTAATTAAATCAAATTAATTCATTAAAAATCAAATTTTTACAAAACTTTGTATTATGTCCTAAAAATCATGCTAATCATAACTATGAAGTCGATTTTGGTTTATCGGGCCTCTAAGGCTTTCAATTTCCAGTCCAAATGTTGTAATTTCAACAGATTTTCTCATGACCGACAGATACAAGTTTATAAACACGTAATTCACACATTTAAACATGGAATTTCATATCAAGCACATAAGCACACATAATCACACATATAATGAGGGAATTAAAGCATATAAGAGAGTCGGGTTGTTACAATAACTGAGTTGAAACCAATCAAACATAAATGAGACAAACAAGTTGAAAATGGTTGGGGCTGAACTTTAAGATGAAGTTGCCTACGTATCCCAAAGATAGGAATCATGCCTTACGTAGTTTACGGAGTAAGGCTCACTCGGGTATTAACTCTCTTATTTTCTACTCTAACGTTTGCCAAAGTCACCCTTCCGGGTTTTCTACTTTGCGAGCTCTTTTTTTTTCTTTTTTTCATTTTTTTTTCTTCATGTTTTCATTTTTCTTCATTCATATTTTCGTTTTTTCCCTTCATTTTCACATTTTTTTCATGCTCTAACTTTTGCCTAAGTCGCCCTTTCGGGTTTTTCAGCCTAGTGAGCATCTCAAGGATAGTATTTTTTTCAGCTTGTCTATGTTGATTGTAAGAATTCGGAGCCATCCAAATCCATGAGAATAACTGTTCCTTCTAACTAGATAGATTTGATGATGTAAGGACCCGTTCAATTGGGTTTGAGTTTGCCTCTAGGGTTGTGGAAAGGAATTCGATTATCCTTTAGCACTAAATCTTCTTCTCTCAAATTCTGGGATTTGACTCTTTTTTTTGTTTTTGTTTTTTTGAATGCCCTGGTAGTCCTGTGTTGATACCTTATTCTTAGCATTTGCCCCTTGTGGGCATAGGTCACTTTCCGAAAAAAGTTTCAAATATCATGATACTAAGAATTTTCATCTTGAATATGTTTTGTTGTGGCTATCGTTTTGCATGCAGGCACATACCTTTGCTCCATGAGGATTAGACGCATCCTGACCCTAATCGGTATATTCACCATTAAAGCTAAGGTTGCCAAAGCATCGGCGGACCAGTTATTCTCTCTAATTAGATGGGTGAATGTCAAATTCTCGAACATCGACATCAAAATGTCAAAGTATGGTGATATGCTTGAGAAATGAAAGTTTAAATGTCCAATCACACCCAACCTTATTGTCTCTAGTTCTAGGACTACTTCCAATCCGGCTATACAAGCCTCATACTCTGGTTCATTATTGAACACTTTGAATCAAGTTTTGAACACTAGGAGGTCGGGCCTCAGGCCAAAAGGGATCCTATGTTGTACAACCTCATGATCAATTCTAGGCATGTCTTCGTAGGACCACGCAAAAACATTGTTTGAAATCTTTTAATAAAGTGACTAATCACTCGCCTTTCTTCTAAAGACAGCATGGAACCAATCTAGACCAAAAAAGGATTTTTCTCAATATCCACATTAACTGAAACAATCTCATCCATTAAGGGCTTAGCACTCCTCTCTTCCTCCCAGTCAATCAAATTTTTCAAAACCAGGAAAAATTCTTCCTCTTCGTTTTCATCGAAGTTTTGAAAAAAAAATCAAAATTTTGGTCAATGCAATGAACTAAAGACATAAAGAAGTAGGCGGAATCTACGACACTTTTATTCAAAAGAAACTCCAACTTAGTGATGACAACATACTCAAAAGAACACGACAAAGAAGATCTAGACAGGACATAGATGTATAGGTTACTCCCAAAATCAACAGATTCTGGCAAGATTAGTAATTAATTACAAACCATTAAATAATTAATTACAAACCATTAAATAAGGTGTTAGAATGGATTCGTTGTCCAATTCTTAACAAAAAAGATTTAATTAAAAGACTTAGTCAAGCTGTCATTTTTAGTAAATTTGATTTAGAAAGTGGTTTCTGGCAAATCCAAATTCACCCTCAGGATTGTTATAAAACTACTTTCACTACACCTTTTGGACATTATGAATGGAATGTCATGCCTTTTGGATTAAAAAATGCTCCTAGCGAATTTCAGAACATAATGAATGACATTTTCAATCCCTTTAGTCATTTTTCCATTGTTTATATAGATGATATTCTCATTTTTTCTAAATCCCTTAGTGAACATTGGAAACATCTTACTGCTTTCTTTTATACCATTAAAACTCATGGTCTAATCATTTCTACTCCTAAGATTAAACTCTTTCAAACCAAAGTCAGATTTTTAGAATATGATATCCACCAGAATACCATTTTACCTATTAGTAGATCCATTGAATTTGCTTCTAAATTTCCTGATGAAATTTTAGATAAAATCCAGTTACAACGATTCTTAGGATCACTCAATTATATTGCTGAATTTTACAAAGACCTTAGGAAAACCTGTCAACCACTTTTTGATCGGTTAAAGGATAATCCTCCTCCTTGGTCTTCTACTCATACTGATATTGTTAAACAGGTCAAGAAATATGTCAAGTCTCTCCCATGTCTTGGTATTCCTACTGAAAATTCATTTAAAATTATTCAAACTGATGCTTCTGATATTGGTTATGATGGTATTTTACTCTAAAAAATTACTCCTCGGTCATCTGAACAGATTGTTCGTTTTCATTCTGGTGTTTGGAATAAAGCACAAAAAAATTATAGTACTATTAAAAAAGAAATTTTATCTACTGTTTTATGTATTAGTAAATTTCAAGATGATATTTTAAATCAAAAAATTTTACTTCGTATTGATTGCAAATCTGTTATATATGTTTTAGAAAAAGATATTCAAAATCTTGCTAGTAAGCAAATTTTTGCCCGTTGGCAATCTATATTAAGTATTTTTTATTTTGATATTGAATATATACCTGGTTGTCAAAATTATATTCTTGATTTCCTTATCCGAGAATTTTTACAGGGGGGATAGATGGCAACTCCTTTTATTTCCTACCATAAATCACAAATTTCCCATTACAAACACCTTATTCATCAAACTGCTTATAGAATTGCTTGTCTCAAACTAGCCAGAAAAACTACTCAACGAGCTCAGTATATTCAATTTCACCAAATCCAAAGTCGTTGCCATTTACTTGCTCACTATTTCAATTGTTTGGATTATCATCAAAACTATTTAGACCTCCTCAGTGGATGCTAAATTCAGCTCTTTGTTCTACAGATGTCTGGTCAGAAACCTTTGAGACCTTCCAGTAAGGCTATTGTTTATTCTAGTCAACCAGTTCCTTCTTTGGAGTTAGTTACCAGATATCATCCAGCTGAATTAGTCAATCGTTACCAAGTTCTTGGTAATATTCCTAAACCTAGTTATACCTCTGCATTGGCTATTGATCCATTTGCCTCTTCTTCTCAGACAGTTACTCCTTACCCCCCTAATCCTATTAAATCAACTCGCTCTGATTATGTTAAATCTCATACTACTAATCTCTTTTTCAAAGAACCTAGTCACCCAAAGACTCATACTGTTCATGACTTAGTCAAATCTTATTTTCCTTCTGGATGGCATTTTGTTCCCCTTCATCCAGAAAAGTCAATTACTTATTACAAAGACATTATGTTCAATCATGAGTCCATTGTTATTAAACCTATTTATGATCGAACTTACACCAGTAAAATTGTGTACCATTCATTGTATATTCATAATATAGTTTCTTTGAATGAATGGGGTCCTCCTTTTCAACTCCGAGATTTACCTGGTCATAAACTTCAATATAGTTATTATGATTATATTGATGCTTGGTTCAAAGTTCTCCTCTATCAAAATGAGTCAAACAGTCACTCTTGGTTCCTTCAATTTGACCATAAATTTAGGTCAGAGCTCCCTACTTGGTTCCTTCGATGGTGGACTCAGTATGGGGCTATTAATGATATTTTCCCCTCCATTTTGATTGAACAAGTTAACTATTTTTCTACTGTTTTCCCATTTAATCCACAACAAAAGAAATTGCCTAAATTGCTCGTTTTTATATCCAAATACAAAGTCCTATGGATATTTAAATGGCAATATGCTGTTTCTGATGACATAATAATTCGCCAGCACTCTATTAAATGGTGGGATAATTTCAGAATTCCACGAATCATTGAACAAGTTCAAGCAGAATTCCCAGTCAATATTCATGCTCCAACACCTGTCATGGTCAAAGCTCAGCAGAACCCAACTGCTTCATTACATACAAGGAAGCCAACTTCCTCTAGTCAATCTTGGAAGCCAAACTTCTAGTTCTTCCAAACCCAAGTCAGCAAAACCGAAATCTGATCAAACAAAATCCAAGGTCAAGACTAAACCCTCATCATCTCAGGCTAAGCCCAAAGTCAAGTCCAAGTCATCCAAGGATGAGCTTCTTCAAATAGCCCGTCTACTCATGGCCCAAGCCAAGTCAGAATCTGATGAAGATTGTCCAGAAGAAAAGGAAGGATCAAATGGTTCACACTCTTCTTCAAGTTCAACTAATCAGAATCCGTATGGGCCCTAGTTTCAAGATGCTCAGGACCCATATGCCTGATACAGTCAACAGAATTTATATAGCTATAATTATCAGCTTCAATCAATACTCACCTTTTGAGAAAAGCTGCTGATATTATATCTATATTGAATCTCTCAGTCACATGCCTCCACCGAAAGCATTGAATAGTGAAAAAAGTCAAATTTACTGTTCACTATTCATTCATATGGGTGAATTCCAATAGTTATCAAAATTCCACGAATCATTGAACAAGTTCAAGCAGAATTCCCAGTCAATATTCATGCTCTAACACCTGTCATGGTCAAAGCTCAGCAGAACCCAACTGCTTCATTAACACAAGGAAGCCAACTTCCTTCAGTCAATCTTGGAAGCCCAGCTTCTAGTTCTTCCAAACCCAAGTCAGCAAAGCCCAAATCTAATCAAACAAAATCCAAGGTCAAGACTAAACCCTCATCATCTCAGGCTAAGCCCAAAGTCAAGTCCAAGTCATCCAAGGATGAGCTTCTTCAAATAGCCCGTCTACTCATGGCCCAAGCCAAGTCAGAATCTAATGAAGATAGTCCAGAAGAAGAAGAAGGATCAAATGATTCACACTCTTCTTCAAGTTCAACTAATCAGAATCCGTATGGGCCACAGTTTCAAGATGCTAAGGACCCATATGCCTGATACAGTCAACAGAATTTAATGCTTTGAACAAGATTCCACGAATCTTGTATATGTATGTATATGTAGTATGCAACTACTCACCTAAAAATGGAACAATATAATCCATTAATAGAGTATGAAAGTTCAACTAGTGCCTTGAACAAAATATGAAATTACATGTCACCACTAAGTCCAAAAATACTATAAGTAATAATAAACTAAGTGTCCCCTAACTAAAGCTCACTAACACGGCTCAAGCCAATTCACCGTTACTCTTCAATAATACCTAAGTTCATGTTCCTTAAGGTCTCAAATTACCCAAGATATGGGTTCAGATGGAAACTTAATTAAATGTGACTTTAAGATAAAATAGAATTTTAAATAGGTTTTCTCTAATCTATTCGCTAACTTTGAAAAATAAAATCACATTTTACGTTGTTCGAAAAATTCGAAAACCCTCCAGATATCAACTACTATAACCTAAGTTTCAAACCCAGTTGGTTTTACTCAATTTTCTTATCAAAATAATTATTTACAATTAATTAAGTTCAAACAGGTTGCTTTCCGCAGCACTTTAAAGAAATTAACGGCTTTTCTAAATATACACGAGTAATCAATGCAAGGCCAAAAATGTAAGAAACTAAACTTATAATTGATTCTAATAGTGCTGATTTGATAATTTTTAGATTTATACCCAAAGAGAATGACACTTTCGAAATTACTATTTTGTACTAGTTTTCTAGACAGATTTGAACGTATCAATTTATATGGATTTCGACTCTCAAAAATTGTGAAATAAATCTGGTATGAAATTCAATGTTTAATTAAGTACTATAAAAATTTCAACTTAAATTTATTTGTTTACTATATTTTCTTGATTTTTAAAGTTTATAACTATGTTCAAAATTTTACAATTATAAATTGCCCCCTCAACTTTATGTACCCATTTAATTCCTTGAACTACATTAAAAAACATGACATTCACAAATAGAGGTGGTCAAGTACTCCTACCTATCCCACGTTTCATTCACAAGGCCCACTATTATAAGCAAAAACACTCATCAAATATAGCACATGCCATATATTTATTTTCCATGAATCCACCATATCATTACACTATTCCACACCAACTACTAGTCTAATAGATATTCGAGCCACCTAATCAGTTAACCTTTCATTCCTTTTTCTTCCAATTAATTCACAAAAATATATATATATATATATATATATATATATATATATATATATATATATATATATATATATATATATTCAAAATATCTATATCTTTATGTTGTTTGTAAGGTTCTCAAAAAAAAAAGAAAAAAAGAAAAAAAAACAACAACAAGAACAACTATAGTTCTTCAATTTTCACTAGAAGTTGCACCTGTCTCCTGTCCTCTCTGAACTTCACAACTACTAGTTCAATATTATGAGAGTTTAGGGTTACCCAAACACTTTATATAATCTGACTCTCTTTTCCTTTTTTTCCTTTTATTATTATTATTATTATTATTATTATTATTAAAATCTTACCTTTTAACTGTAGACTTGGATATAAAATAATTATTTAAAGTTTAAATTTAATTAAAATACCCTCCAATAATATTTAATTTGTACTTTAAGATTCACTTGCAAAATATTTGAGATTTGTAAAATTATTATTATTTTTATTATTTATTTATTTATAGGGTGCTCACACAAAGACAGAGTTTGAAACCCTAAACCAGATATCTATCTTCAATTTTGAAACCCCAACCCCAAAACCCTTGGAATCACTCCTTCAAATTAGTTTTTTTGATGGAGAAGATAACGATAAAGCACAGAGAAGATGAAAATGATTATTGCTAAAATCGTCTGAAATATGAACAAAAAAATGACAAATCTAGGTATTTATTACTTAAAGTTTTCTTTCATATTATGTGAGATTTGCTTCAGATTGCTAGAGATTTGTTGAAATTGCTTGATTGTTGTTGATTGATTCTAAAAATAAATAAATAAAAAACTTTAAGAAAAATATAAATATATATTTTCTAACAATTCAAGATAAGAGAACATTTATAAATATATATAGTTGGACTTTTGTACTCTATTAAAGGATTATATTGAATAATATAATCCTTTAATAGAGTGCGAAAGTCCAACTAGTACTCTAAACAAAATATGAAATTATTTGTCACTACTAAGTCCAAAAATATTGTAAGTAATAATAAACTAAGTATTCCCTAACTAAAGCTCACTAACACGGCTCAAGCCAACTCACCATTACTCTTCAATAATACTTAAGTTCATGTTCCTTAAGGTCTCAAATTACCCAAGATATGGGTTCAAATGGAAACTTAATTAAATGTGACTTTAAGATAAAACAGAATTTTAAATAGGTTTTCCCTAATCTATTCACTAACTTTGAAAAATAAAAACCCATTCTACGCTGTTCGAAAAAATTCAAAACCTTCCAAATATCAACTACTATAACCTAAGCTTCAAACCCAATTGGTTTTACTCAATTTGCTTATCAAAATAATTATTTACAATTAATTATGTTCAAACAGGTCGCTTTCCGCAGCACTTTAAAGAAATTTCTCTTAATACACGAGCAATCAATGCAAGGCCAAAAATGCAAGAAACTAAACTCATAAATGATTCTAATAGCACCGATTTGATAATTTTTAGACTTATAACCAAAGAGAATGACACTTTTGAAATTGCTGTTTTGTACTAGTTTTCTAGACAGATTTGAACGTATCAATTTATATGGATTTCGACTCTCAAAAATTATGAAATAAATCTGGTATGAAATTCAATGTTTAATTAAGTACTATAAAAATTTTAAATTAAAATTCATTCGTTTACTATATTTTCTTGATTTTTAAAGTTTATAACTATGTGCAGAATCTTACAATTATAAATTACCTCCTCAACTTTATGTATCCATTTAATTCCTTAAACTACATTAAAAAACATGACATTCACAAATAGAGGTGGCCAAGCACTCTTACCTATCCCACATTTCACTCATAAGGCCCACTATTACAAGCAAAACCACTCATCGAATATAACACATGCTATAAACTTATTTTCCATGAATCCACCATATCATTACACTATTCCACACCAACTACTAGTCTAATGGATATTCAAGCCACCTTTTTCTTCCAATTAATTCACAGGAATATATATACATATATATATATATATATATATATATATATATATATATATATATATACAAAATAACTATATCTTTATGTTGTTTGTGTGGTTCTCAAAAAAAAAAAAAAAACTATAGTTCTTCAATTTTCACGAAAAGTTGCGCCTATCTCGGGGCATTTCCCTAAATAAGCCAAAATAGTAAATCAATTCCTAAACTAAGCTTAATTTTGAAAGAATTCCCAAAATAAGCTAACTCGTGGTTCACAATCACGATTTCAATATAAATACACCTGTCTCGCGTGAAATTGAGAAAATCTTAAAATCGTGGTTACAAAAAACACTTTTGATTAAGAAATCGCGGTTACAAAATGCGCTTTTAATTATTTTTTTTTTTTTCTGAACTCGCTGTTCCAAATCACGATTTTATCCAAAAAAAATTTTGTTCTGAATTCGCTGTTATAAACCACGCTTTTATGAAAAAAAAAATTTCTTCTGAACTCGCTGTTTATAACCACGATTTTATCCAAAAAAAAAATTGTTCTGAAATCGTTTTTCTAAACCACGTTTTTTGGCAAATTTTTTTTCATTAAGTGAATCGTGGTTCACAACCACGATTTTTTCTGAATAACACATTCTAACCCAAAACAAAGACAAGAGAAAAAAATAAAAAATAAAAAACTTTACATGAAAACGGTTTTAGTGAAGCGAAAAGAAATTTATGAATTACATTATCACCTTCAAACCCAAAACAAAGACAAAAGAAAAAATATATATATTTAAATGAAAACGGCTTTATTAAAAGCCCAAACAAATTGTTGAATAACACTTTCTAACCGAAAATAAAGAAAAAATAAAATAAAATAAAAAATTTACATCAAAACGGCTTTACTAAATCTCAAAAAAATTATGAATTACATTATTACCTTCTAACCCAAAACAAACACAAGAAAAAACAAAATAAATTTACTTTAGTCAAGCCAAAAAAAAAATGTTGAATTACACATTCTAACCCAAAATAAAGACAAAAGAAAAGAAAAAAAAATTAACATGAGAACGGTTTTAGTAAAACAATTTTAACCCAAAAAATTATTATGAAATACATTATCACCAAAACAATGACAACAGAAAAAAAAAAAAAAAAAAAAAAATTTCTTCTTCAGAGTTCAGTCAAATTGAAACTAAAAAAAAAAAATTGCTAAAAAAGCGTGGTTCAGAACCGCGCTTTCAAAAGAAAAAAAATTTAGGCTAAAAGCGTGGTTCATAACCACGAGTTCAGAAGAAAAAATTTTGGCCACAACGCGTGGTTCGAAACAGTGAGTTCAGAAGAAATTTTTTTTTTTCATAAAAGCGTGGTTTATAATAGCGAATTCAGAACAAAAATTTTTTTGGATAAAATCGTGGTTTGGAACAGCGAGTTCAGAAGAAAAAAAATAATTAAAAGCGCGTTTTGTAACCGCGATTTCTTAATCAAAAGCTCTTTTTGTAACTACGATTTTAAGACTTCCCCAATTTCATGCAAGACAGGCGTATATATGTTGAAATCGTGATTGTGAACCACGAGTTAGCTTATTTTGGAAATTCTTTTAAAATTAGACTTAGTTTGGGAATTAATTTACTATTTTGGCTTATTTAGGAAATGCCTCGCCTATCTCCTCTTCTCTCTAGACTTCACAGCTACTAGTTCAATATTATGGAGTTTAGGATTACCCAAACACTTTATATAATCTGACTCTCTTTTCCTTTTTTTTCCTTTTATTATTATTATTATTATTATTATTATTATTATTAAAATCTTACCTTTTAATTGTAGACTTGAATATAAAATAATTATTTAAAGTTTAAATTTAATTAAAATACTCTCCAATAATATTTAATTTGTACTTTAAGATTCACCTGCAAAATATTTGAGATTTGTAAAATTATTATTATTTTTATTATTTATTTATTTATCGGGTGCTTACACAAAGAGAGAGTTTGAAACCCTAAACCTGATATCTATCTTCGATTTTGAAACCCTAACCCCAAACCCTTGGAATCACTCCTTCAAATTAGTTTTTTGATGGAGAAGATGAAGATGAAGCACAAAGAAGATGAAAATGATTATTGCTAAAATAGTCTAAAATATAAACAAAAAAATGACAAATCAAGATATTTATTGCTTAAAGTTTTCTTTCATATTGTGTGAGATTTGCTTCAGATTGCTTGAGATTTGTTGAAAGTGCTTGATTGTTGTTGACTGATTCTAAAAATAAATAAATAATAATAAATATGGCAAATTACACATACCCCTCGAGGTTTAGTAAAATTACAGATATCCCCTGAGGTTTGAGAAATTACAGATACTCCTCTGAAGGTTATATTTGCATAACAAATTAGGGGGCAAATTGTTATGAAAATATAAATCTCAGGGGCAATTTGTTATGAAAATATAAACTTCAAGGGGATATCTGTAATTTAACTAAACTTCGAGGGAGGTATATGTAATTTGTCCTAATAAATAAATAAAACTTTAAGAAAAATTTTGACTTTGGTGAGCTTGGTTGTTGACTTCGGTGAATTTTGTTTTTAAAAAAAAAATTCGCTTAAAAAATTTGATAAATCTTGTTCAAAAGAAATTAGGTTTTGCAAGAAATTATGTTTTGGAGAGAGAGAGAAAAGGAAGGAAGGAATGAAGGAAACAATTGTTTTTAACTAAGTTAGCTCATTTGGCATTTGTCAAATTTGACCGCTGTCATATTTAACCATTGGGGTAACCACTTTTTACACACAACTGCTATATTATTGCTTTGACAGCTCCATTGAAAAACTATTGGAGATGGTCTTATGTATAAAATTAAACAAACAATGTCACATTAACAAACATAAAGCATAAAAATATTTTATTATATATAATTTACATTTGACACAAACCCAAATCTAAATATAATAATATATTTTTCATGTCATGTCACAATTGCCGGAGCATTTTGTGTCTAATTTTAAATAGAAATTAGCTTTAAAAATTGAAAAAAAATTGAAACATGAAGAGTCAAAAAGGGGAAAAAATAAAAAAAATAAATTGAAGTGCCAAAGTAAAAAAAAAATGGTTAAACATAATGGGGCAAAGTATAATTTAGTACATTGGACAGCAAAATAAAATTCATAATTATTCTTCTATACAACAATAAAATTATCAAAATTATTAATTAAATATATTACAAATATCATTAATAATTATTAATTGATTTAAGAATTGATTAATTAAAGGGATTAAAAACAATTTAAGTGATATGATGTAATTTTTGTAACTATAGAGACAATTGATATTTTAAATAATCTTAAAAGATTTATTTATAATTTACCCACAAAAATAGGATTTTGATGATATGGGACTAGGTTGTCTAAAAGTCTCCCATATGGGACCTCCCAAAAAATCCCTTTTTGTGTTGAATCTCTTGTAGACATAAGTCACCTCTGGTAGGTGATTATTATTTTAATGAAAAATAAACAAACAAACAAACCATACACAAAAGGTTAATTAGTTTTTTGACTTATGATAATTACCATAGTTGGCAACATGATTTTTTGGCTAAAAAAGAGTTAATTTTCAAACGAAGCATTATAAGTTAATCAGGCTTAAATGACGGAGACGTGGAGACATAAGAAAATATGTAAGCATGGGTATATGTTGAAATTCTACATGGACTTTCTTGGAGAAAAACTTAAAAGTGTTTTGCTAAATTATAATCATTCATATTTTTTTTATATAATTCAAAAAAGTTACTCCAAACACATTCATATTGTTTGGTTGGAAATAGTTTTTTATTTTTCAATTCGCAGTTTGTTATTTTTGTGATTTTTTTTATTTTTTAAATTCACCTAATTTAGATATACTTAAAAACTAAAAAGTACATAATTTATTTTTTAAAATATATATAAATTATTATATATTTTTTTATCTTTATTGAATTTTTTTAAAAAAAATTAATAAATATTTTATTTTTCAAGTACATTTAGATTAAGTTTATATCAAATGAGATATAAAAAAAAAAATGACTTAAATATTAAAAAATTTAACTAAAAATAAATAAAAAATAAATTAAAACTTAAAAACTGTTTTTGAAATCTCAAACCAAATGGAATGATTTTTTTTATCTCAAAAAAAAAATTAAAAGTAAATAGTTGAGGTCACTAAAAAATTAATTTCTAAACGAGTTATAGTAAGATAATTTTAGGATAAATTACATTTTGTCCTCTTTATGATTGGCTACTTTCTTACTTAGCCTCTTAAAGTTTATTATTTCTTACTTTGGCCCTTCATGTTTTAATTTTTTTTTTTTTGGTTTACTTCTAAAACTAATTTCAACTCAAAATTAGACCCAAAAAAATCACGATAACTGTCACATAATACAAAAATATTTTATTATATATAACCACACTTCTGACACAAACTTAAACTCTAATATAATAATATATTTTTTATGTTATATGATTGTAATTGTGAACTTTTTTGTTTAATTTTAAACATAAATTAACTTTGAAAGTAAACTGAGAAAAAATTTAACCATAAATGTCAAAGTGAGAAAAAATAAATTTTAAGGACTAAAGTAAAACAGTGAACAAACATAAAGGGACAAAGTGTAATTTATCCATAATTTTATAATATTAAATGATGTTAATTTTGGAACTAAATTAAGAAAAACTTAAAATATAAAAGGTCCAAGCGAGAAAAAATAAATTTTAAGAATTAAAGTTAAAAAAAATTGGCCAAACGTAAAGGGTAATAGTGTAATTTACCCATAGTTTTATAATATCAAAAGATGGAGACAGAGGAAGATATAAGTAAACAAAAAGTTCTGGATACATGTCGAAATGGTTGGACTTCCCTGCAATCCGTGCTCGGATTGCTGGGTATTGTTGGGCTCGTGAATGCCTATTACAGGTTTTATTTTGATAATTTGGACCAATCAATTTATAGAACTCGTTGAGTACTATATATCCGTAAAAAATCACGTTAATTAGATATCGATAGTTATCTCATCGGATCAAATTTCTGTCAACCGTTTATTTTTTTACCGTCCATTTTTTTTTATACAAAACTGTTTTGATCACGTAACTGTCGATATCCCATCAAGATAATTTTTTATAAGCATATAATTCTCAGCGAATTCTATATATTAAACAGTTTAAATTATTGAAACGAGACCCATAATAAACTTCCACAAACTTAACAATACCCTATCAAACTGAAGAGAAGCCGCCCATGTCAAAATTCTGCGTAGAACTTTCTTGGAAATGCTTTTGAAAAAAAGTGTTTTGCAAATTGATGATGTCACCACTTCCTCTCTCACCCAACGTCATATCACAAGATAATCAACAGTTTAGGAATTGTTTGGGATGAACTAAATACGTGTATTTTTTGTCTTTTTACGAAGAAATATTCAGAAAAGTAGAGAGATAATGTGATGAAAAAAAGATAAAAAGATAAAAAGTGTGTACTTATTTAGGATAGCTAAACTTGACCTTAATATGGGGTCAGACAAAAATAATCAGAAACATACTAAAATTTAAAATTAAAGGTGAATATCCATTGATGGTATGATTCTACAAGCGAGGATCCTCTCCTTACAGCTCTCATCCTTGCACCCGTCCTTGCAGGCCTTCGGGTCTACTTTTAGGCTCAATTTTGATAATCCGAACCGTTCATATTTTATGATTTATTCAGTATATCATACCTGTAAAAAATCAAGTTGATCGGATATCAGAAAGCATGTGTTCGGAAAACTGTTTATTAAATTCTTTAAAAAATAGTGTTTAGTTCAATTTTTCAATCACATACTTTCTGATATCCGATCAACTTGATTTTTTACAGGTATGATATACTGAATAAATTATAAAATATAAACGGTTCGGATTATCAAAATTGGGTCTAAAAATAGATCCGAAAACTTGTAAGGATGGACGCAAGTACAAGCTTGCAAGGGGAGACTCTTGACTCATGATTCTACATAAACAATTTCAGTTTTTCACCATAAATTTAACATTCTGGATCTTTTCTAGATTTTGCTTTCCTGATTTATAGACTTTTTCTAAAATAAGACCCAGCCTTGTGGGGGGAGGGGAATTTTGTCACGTTACTTTCATCTTTTTCCAAATCAATTTTTTGTTTTTGTTGTTTTTTTGTGTTTTCGTTTTCTACCTAAATGGCATGCACGCGGAGTTTTGTAATCTATCTCCCATCCATTAGTTATTTATTTTTTTAGAACATAGAACTCTTCTAATCTATGATCCGAATTGAAAAGTATCATGCAGGTCTGTGAGATCCATTACAAATCTTGTTTGATTATTCGAACTGTTTATTTTGTCAAACTCTTTGTGTATATAATTTATACACAAAATTAGATTAATTCGATAATCATAACTTATTTAATTTATTATATTTGTCTTCAAAAAAATAGATTTTTTAATAAGAAATATGATAAATTGAACCAGTTATGAATATCAAATCGACCTAATTTGTTTAATGAATGATATGCACGAAGCATCCGGCAAAATAAATTATTTGAATTATGTACGGGGAGGAAATAATTCTCCTCGTATAATCCTGTTGACCAAGTCCACGCTTCTCCGTACGACGTCGCTTTGTCCCCTGAAAACACAAACGTGAGCTAGCCGGCGGGTGTGTGCCGGAAACCTCTCCGATGCCTAAGTCAGAAAACTTGACAAATAGACAAAGCTCTAAGTTCTCAGAAAGATTGTGTTCAATTACCTCCTCCAAGGTGATGCTTGTAGGCTTTTATAAGTTTCCCGTGGCACAATCCTGGTAGGACTTGTATTTCTCCATGCAGAGTCCTCCTAGGATTCATACTCCCAAGGATAATGCTTATCCTTTTACACCCTCCCCCACTGCTTAAACCAAGTGGGATGGTTTTCTCCATGGCCGAACTACCACATGACCGAAATAACACTGGCTATGCTGAGCCATATAGAAGGCCGAACTATCCTTAGCTCGGTCTTCTCTACTAACTCATTACTTCGGCTGCCCTTGTTCAACCTTGGTGCGTTTAGATCAAACTTCCAAGTAGCAAGTTCTGACTGACCTAGCCAGAGTATGTCATGACCGGACTAACTCCGAAGCCGGTCTTCCCAGAGCATACTGCGACCGGACTAACTCTAAGACCCTACTCCGAGTTGTCTCTGGACCGGAGTAGAATTACTCTTCCTTGGGCCGAAGCAACTATCTCTTCTTGAGCCGGAATAAACTCACCTCCTTGGGCCGAAGTAACTTTGTCTCCCCAAGGCCGGAGTAACCTTGCCCTCTAGGCCGGAGTATTCAGTACGGCCTTTTTACCTAGTCCTCTGCGCTTTGGGCCTCAAAACCCAACTCGAAGCTCGGCCCAATTTTCCCAAAAATTACCCTCTCAATTGCCCCTTAATTCCATCTGTGCAACATGATTGGGATTACCAGCCTTCTGGCCGAGCTAGAGTTTGTTACGCTTTTTCAGCCGAGCTAAAAAACCCTTTTAGCCTTTCCAGCCGAACTAAGTTTACCTCGGGTATCACTATGTCCGGTCAAAACGTCTCTTCAATCACAGCGACTGTAACGCTTCCCATTCCAGTGACACGTGGCAAACTCTGATAAGCTGTGACCAACTGTCATGCCGCCCTTCAGAATTTTTGTACTGTTCCCGCTTCCTTTTGCCGCCTTTTTCTCTCCCTTCTTTCACAAAACAACCTTTTTACTCTTCTGAATCATTTACCTGCATCTACCTTCTCTCTCTGTCTTCATCTTCTTTTTGTGCCTCTACTTCCATACTCAAGCTTGTGCTCTTGCTGCCACCGTTTCCGACTCCAGTCTCCTTTCTCTCTTTTCTGGTAAGAAAATCTAATCATCTTGCTCTCTATGTTTTTTGTATTTTACTTTCCATGCCTTGTATGTTTTTTGTAAACATCTTTCTCCATTTATCTGCTCTGCTTTTGTTCTTTCTATGAAGAAACCAGTAGAACTTGTATGTGTATGAACTGTTATGTAGAAAAACAAGCCTTAGATCCAAAATCACATTGCGACCGAACTAGGATTCTGTTTGCCCCTAATATGTAGATTTCTGTAGTCAATAACCGAGCTAGAACTTGTAGGAATGTCAGTAGTTTATCCTGAACCACTCTAGCCAAGATAAGATTACCGAATAAGCTTGCACATACCGAACTAGGTACTTCGGTCTCCAACCGAGGTAAGACCTTGGGGCCAAGCCGGCTTTCTTAGTTCTGAAACCGAACTCAGAAAGCCGCCCCTAGGGGCTCAGCCGGAGTAACTCTCCTCACACCGCAACCGATTTAGGCCTTGGGACTAAACCAGCTTTCTTAGTTTTTTAGACCGAACTCAGAAAGCTGCCCCCAGACGTTAAACCGGTCTAAACTGCTCAAAACCGAGCTAAGAAACCTTCTGATGAGCCGAGGTAGAACCAGCCCACTAAACCGAAGTAGGATTTGTATATCTTGCTTAGAATTTGTAGCGCGGTCCAACGATCTGTGCTTAACCCCTTTGTTTTCTACTTTGCAGACTTAGGTTGCCCAGGCACTCCTGCGTGTGCTAAACCGAGCTACTGAGCCTAGTTTTTGTACCGAAATAATTTATTCATAAATTATACAATAAATGGGTAAGTATAGATATTTAGTCGAAACCCCTAGTGGCCTGGCCGAATTTAGGCAAGATTACCAGATTCCTGATGATGTCCATCTGGCGTTGGCCGAAAAAGATGCTACCCCCTGGAACAATGAAGGCTTCGTGCCCTTTACCCTTCAATCCATAATAGAAACCGGACTACGGTTTCCTGTCCAACCGCTAATCTGCGAATTTCTTAGACAGACTAGGTTATGTCCCACCCAACTATCCACCAATACATATCGTATTATAATGGGGATAGCCGCATTAAACCACCAAACCGGACTAAATCTTGGTCTGGCCGAGATCTTTCATCAATACTCTATTGGCTCAAAGAATGCTGGGTGGGTCTACTACCTTAGAATTCGCCGCCGCCGAGAGAAGATAATTAAACACACTCCGGATAAAGATCTTAACGATGATGATTTCTTTTGGGTCTCTGGGAACTTTGAGGATTTTCAAGCTCAAATTCCTGGCCGACCTATAAATTGGAAAATGGGAGAGCCTGGTAATTTTACTTCGGTCTTCTGCTTTGTGTGTTATCTCGGTTGTTTAGTCTATTAGCCGAACTAACACTTCTCTCTTTTTTGCAGATTTCGCCCATCTCCATTCCTTATATAGCTATCCCAACCTCGGAGTCTTGCGAGCCGCATTTCGGATTAAAGAAAGAGATTGGGCCAAGCTTCTAAATTTTGAGCCGACCTATCGCTACAGCGGTCGCCGAAAAGCAAGGGTGACTGACTTCCTTCTTGAAGAGGCACCGGAGCCGGACCCAACTTTGCCCGAGATAAGACTTGTCCCTCTAACCGCAGAAGAAGAGATGGCGAAAAGGAGCAGAGTCAGGGCCCTTCTTACCGAAACAGCTAGGCCCGAAGTGGCGCCTCCCAGCCAACCGCAGCCTGCTGTTGTCGCCCTTCCTTCCCAACAGCCATCCTCTTCCCGCCGAACCAAACGTGCCCGAACTTCCGAACCCGAACGAGTTTTGATTGATGAAGAAACTCCTATTCAGCCGAGCTTACCACCGAGCCCCCTTCCGGAGTCTTCCGACCGAACCATCGGCTGCTGGGCACCGAAACTAACCTTCAACGACCGAGACATTCTAGACACAGACTCGGTCGTTGCTGAGAAAGACCACCTGTTGGCCATCAATCTGGCCAAGAGCGTGTGTCTGCCCAAAGACATGGAGCATCACCAAAAACAATTAACCACCGAGCTGAAGTCCATTCGGTCTGCGACTAAATCAATGATTCTAGTTAGTAACTTCGGTCGAATTTCTATTTTTTCCTCTTTTTATTTTCAACTTTTTCTTCGGCTAAAAGGAAGTTGCTTTGTCAGGCCATTCAAAAAAACCAAATCACCCACAGGAAGGTACTGGAGCTGAGGAAAGTGACTAGGCAAGCAGCGGCCGAGGCAGAGGTGAAATCGGCCGAACTCGAAGAAGCCAGAAAGGAAATGGCCGAACTACAAGGTGAGGTCGGTCGTTTGACCGGAATGGTTAGTTCGGCCGAGGCCGAAAAACAAAAGACTGCCATTGTGCTGAAGGACAAGTACTTGCGTGAGCTGGTAAAGCTTGAAAGAAAGAAAGACGCCGAAATGAAGGAGAAGGTGAAGGAGGCTGAGAAACAAGGTTTCAAGAGGGCAGAGGATGCTTACGCCCAACAATGCAATGCTGCCAAGGAGCTTTTCTTTAAGTGCGGCTAGAGGGGAGCCGTTGAGAAGCTCGGTCATGATCCTCAGACCGAGGTTTTCAACCCTCCAGTCTACTTTATACCGAACTCCCTGATGGAATATGCCACGGCCATGCAACAGCAGTTCCTTGAGGGCTCAGATGATGAAGACTCTGATGAAGACTCTGCCCCTGAGGATACTTCGGTTGTGAATGCAGATCAGGTAGTTCGGTCGGGGCCCATGGTGGAAGATCTGACTCTTGATCAACCAAGTGAAACCGTGGCTCCAGCCGAACCCATTCTTCCTTCTGAAAAAGTTGTTGCGTCCGAAACCGGTCTTCGGGTTGACGCCGATGCTGCCTTCGATGCCGAAATAGATGAACTTTTCTCTTAATTTTGTACTCTTTTCTTTGTAACCGAACTAAGCCCCCTTGTAATGACTTCTCTTTTGAATGAAAATTTTACTTCTCTTGTTCCGGTTATTGTGTGTATGCTTGTATTTGTAATGTCTTCTATTACACTAATTTCTACTTCGGTTTTGGCTTTTAAACTACGCTTACCAGCCAACCACTCCTTAGCCGATACGCTTACTTCGGCTGAGGAGTACAAGAGTTGGTTTATTCCAGCCAACCATTCTTCAGCCATACACTTACTTCGGCTGAAGAGTAACAAGAGTTGGTTTATTCCAGCCAACCACTCTTCAGCCTTGCACTTACTTCGGCTGAAGAGTTACAAGAGTTGGTTTATTCCAGCCAACCACTCTTCAGCCTTGCACTTACTTCGGCTGAAGAGTAACAAGAGTTGGTTTATTCCAGCCAACCACTCTTCAGCCTTGCACTTACTTCGGCTGAAGAGTATCAAGAGTTGGTTTATTCCAGCCAACCACTCTTCAGCCATACACTTACTTCGGCTGAAGAGTAACAAGAGTTGGTTTATTCCAGCCAACCACTCTTCAGCCATACACTTACTTCGGCTGAAGAGTAACAAGAGTTGGTTTATTCCAGCCAACCACTCTTCAGCCATACACTTACTTCGGCTGAAGAGTAACAAGAGTTGGTTTATTCCAGCCAACCACTCTTCAGCCATACCCTTACTTCGGCTGAAGAGTAACAAGTGTTGGTTTATTCCAGCCAACTATTGAAGTTAGTTTTTCCAGCTAACTTCTAGTATTTGGTTATTCCGACCAAATGTCCTGCAGCCTGGATCCTTATCCTGGGCTTAGGAAGGGTGTTGGTTTAATCCAGCCAACCTCTAAGTTAGTTTTTCCAGCTAACTTAGAATAAAGTTTGGTTATTCCGACCAAACGTCCTGCAACCTGGATCCTTATCCTGGGCTTAGGAGGGGTGTTGGTTTATTCCAGCCAACCTCTAAGTTAGTTTTTCCAGCTAGCTTAGAATAAAGTTTGGTTATTCCGACCAAACGTCCTGCAGCCTGGATCCTTTATCCTGGGCTTAGGAGGGGTGTTGGTTTATTCCAGCCAACCTCTAAGTTAGTTTTTCCAGCTAACTTAGAGTAAAATGCTTGCTATGTACCTAATCTTCACTAAAGCTAACTTTTACAGAGAACAACTCATGCTGAAAAGAATCGCTTGTTTTATTGAAGAAAGAAAAAATTACACGTGCTAGAAAGAAAAAAAATAAAAGTAAAATAACTTGAGGTTGGCCGTGTTCCATGGCCTAGGGATTGCTTTGCCGTCCTTGTCTTGGCGGTATGCCCCTTTGTCTGTTAACCAAACCACTTTGTAAGGACCGTCCCAGTTTGGCCTTAACTTGCCATCTCCTGGTCCTCCACTGCTTTCCGATCCGCCGCTTTTCCGATATCCGCGAATAGCTCATTACTCTCCGGTTCTTCCACCGAATGAACATATCCTTTGGCAGCGCGGCTGCCATTCGCCGTGACGAAGCATTGCTTTGACATGATCTGATCTCCATAGACTTCTTCGATTATGCCGGTGTTGTTGGGGAACCGCATTACTTGGTGGAAGGATGACGCCACTGATCGCATGGCATGCAGCCATGTTCTGCCTAAGATGATGTTGTAAGTGGAGGGGACCTTCAATACCCAGAACTTCACTTGTTTTGTCACGGTTCCTGCTCTGACTAAAAGAATGATTTTGCCGACGGGCCATTCTGGCATGGAGTTGAACCCAATTAGGGGAGATACGGCAGGTGCCAAGTCTTTGTCTTGCAGCTTCAATTGCTTGAATGTCTCGTAGTACATGATTTCACATGAACTACCCTGGTCAATCAGAATCCGCTTGACGTCAAAATCCTTGACTCGGAGAGTGACGACCAGGGCATCATTGTGGGGGCAGTAAATTCGTTCCAAGTCTTTGTCAGAAAAAGTCATGACGTTTGTTGCCTCCGTCTTCCCTTTCTTGATGGCTGGTTGGGCACTTAGTACTTCTCTAAAGTGTTCTGCCTTTTTGATCGAACCCCTGAGCTCGCATACACGCTCAGGTTCAAAGACTCCATGTATGACATTGATGACGCCTTGAGGCGGGGCGTCTATTGGCATTCCATTGGGGTGGTTATTATGGTCCTGGGGGGCTGGCTGCGTCCCTCCTTCAATGTACTTATCCAAGTGTCCTGCTGCCACCAATTCTTCCAAGTGCTGTCTCAGTGGCGTGCAATTCTCAGTTCGGTGCCCCTTTTCTTGGTGGAAGGTGCACCGTGATCTGTCGTCGTAGTCTTTCTGGGCTTCTCCTAGCTTGGCTGGCCACTTGACGAATGGCTCGTCTTTTATTTCGCTCAGAATCCGATATATTGGTTTTTTGAACACCGTTGTTATGGCAGTGCGGATTCTCAACCATCTTTTGTCTGGGTCTTCTCCGTTATCTCGTCTGCCTCGCCCGTTTTTGTTCTGTCTATCTACTGTATTGACCTTTGCTGAGGTCTTCTTTTCTGGTACTATGGTAGTGCTAGATTTCGCCTTTGCACGTGCGCCATCCTCTTCTACCCTGATGTGCTGATGCACTCTCTCCATCAGGGCCTCCATGGTGAGGGGTGGCGTCATGGTAATTGAATCCCTTAGTCGGTTCCCTACTGGTAGGCCTCTTTTATATTGCGCAATGGCTAGATTGGTGGGGCAGTCTCCAATCTGGTTGAATGTCTCCCAGTAGCGACTGTTGTAAGATCTGAGGGTTTCTTTCTCACCCATGTCGATGGAGAGTAACTGGTCTATCTCCACCGGTGTTTTAGTATTTGTCCGAAACCTTGTTACGAACGCTTCTGCCAATTGGGCCCAGGAGGCTATGCTACCCTCTGGGAGCTTTTTGAACCAAGTCAAGCCTAGGTCGCCCAGACTTGATGGGAAAAGTATGCACATTAAGGCCTCGTTTCGCCTGTACACGGCCATGACTTGGCGAAAGTGGCTCAGGTGTGAATACGGATCCGTCTTCCCTTCATATGTATTGAACTTCGGCTGAGGAAGCCTGATGGTAGGGGTGCGTTTTCAATCGCTGGGACAAACGGCGAAGTCTGTAGTCTTGCCAATGCCTTGTCCGTTGGTTCGTAGGCCGGTCGCGGTATTGGCATTCCAACCTCGACGCTTCCGTGCGTCCGAGGAGCCAACCGTTGTAAGGCCGAAACTCGGTGTGGATCCCTTGCCCTGGCATCTTCCTCGCATCGTGCTTTTTCTTCTAGCACGGTTCGTAAGTCGGATGACCTGGGTAGCTCGGTTTGTCTGGATCTGGTTTGGTGTGAATGTGAAGGCCAATACGTGCTTCCTTCAGTGTATGATCTTTCGGATCTCGTCCTCTCAGACCTGGAGTGACGAGTTCTTGAAGATAAGGAGTGAGTGTCGCCTGTCCTGAGGCTTCTGCTCTCTCCTTGGGAGGGCGTAGTATTCCTACTACGATTCTCTGAGTGGCGAGGGGGCATCTTATGCTTGCGCCCCTCTCCTGTCGCCACATCTTTAGTCTTCATCTGGCGTTTTAAAGCCTCCATGTCCGCCGCCATCCTTCGAATTAGTTCATCCTGTTCCTTTACGCGATCTTCCAGGGCTTGAGGATCAATCCTCCTCCTTTGCCTGTCGGGACTTTGAGAGTGACGAGGGCTGCCATTCCGCCTTCCCCTGCCACTCCTCCTGGAATTATGTTGTTGGGGCTCCAAGTCCGCCATGGGAGGGACAGCAGGTAATCCTTCACGCCTTGCGCCCCCTTCTGGAGTTAGTCCGTCGACGGCGGACTGCGGCAAGTCTTCAATGTGTGCCATTGAATGAGAAAAGGAGAAGCTTAGTCAAGAGGTTTTTGTTCTTGTCTGTTCTTCCCACAGGCGGCGCCAATTGTACGGGGAGGAAATAATTCTCCTCGTATAATCCTGTTGACCAAGTCCACGCTTCTCCGTACGACGTCGCTTTGTCCCCTGAAAACACAAACGTGAGCTAGCCGGCGGGTGTGTGCCGGAAACCTCTCCGATGCCTAAGTCAGAAAACTTGACAAATAGACAAAGCTCTAAGTTCTCAGAAAGATTGTGTTCAATTACCTCCTCCAAGGTGATGCTTGTAGGCTTTTATAAGTTTCCCGTGGCACAATCCTGGTAGGACTTGTATTTCTCCATGCAGAGTCCTCCTAGGATTCATACTCCCAAGGATAATGCTTATCCTTTTACACCCTCCCCCACTGCTTAAACCAAGTGGGATGGTTTTCTCCATGGCCGAACTACCACATGACCGAAATAACACTGGCTATGCTGAGCCATATAGAAGGCCGAACTATCCTTAGCTCGGTCTTCTCTACTAACTCATTACTTCGGCTGCCCTTGTTCAACCTTGGTGCGTTTAGATCAAACTTCCAAGTAGCAAGTTCTGACTGACCTAGCCAGAGTATGTCATGACCGGACTAACTCCGAAGCCGGTCTTCCCAGAGCATACTGCGACCGGACTAACTCTAAGACCCTACTCCGAGTTGTCTCTGGACCGGAGTAGAATTACTCTTCCTTGGGCCGAAGCAACTATCTCTTCTTGAGCCGGAATAAACTCACCTCCTTGGGCCGAAGTAACTTTGTCTCCCCAAGGCCGGAGTAACCTTGCCCTCTAGGTCGGAGTATTCAGTACGGCCTTTTTACCTAGTCCTCTGCGCTTTGGGCCTCAAAACCCAACTCGAAGCTCGGCCCAATTTTCCCAAAAATTACCCTCTCAAATTATATTAAAATGAATCCATGATGAATTCGACGAAGTCAGACAAAGAATTCGACGAAGTCAGACAAACAGTACTTTTCAATCCAGATCATGACTGAATCCAACTCCTTTTCTAACCAGTATGTTTCCTGCTTCATATCCGCGTAAAAAAAGTTACAAAAAAGAGCTGTGATTTGTGTCCTCTAGAAAAATGATGGGTTGGTTTGGTCTGGTCTTTTTCATTTAGATGAGTCAATTTTCTTGGCTTTTTAATTGACTCCCCCTTGACCATAAACTCATAGCAAAAATTTGCGGTCTCCTTATTTGGGAATAAGATAAGAAAAAGGTACATTTTTTAATATAAGTGATTAGCATAAAACTCTACTATGTAGGGGAGATTTAAAATTTTATTTATAAATTAAATATCAAAAAATTTAAATATTTATTAAAAATCTGGGATTGGGAGGGTAATTTGTTAATTTTTTTAAAAATTCCTATCGCCATTTCATTTTATTTTTTATATTTTATTAAAATATTTGAATTTGTTAATAAATTAAAATTTCTGAAACCTCTTAAACAAAATGTCACCTTACGTTAATATATAGGATAAAAAAATTTAATTTTTTTTTTTTTTTGAAGAATATAAGGGAAGTTGAACCAAAAAGTTCAATAATTAATAGATTTAAGATAATAAAAAAAAAATTACAAATACATACCAAAAGAAACTAACAAAAATTTGATAAGAAATTTAATGATTTTTAAATTGAAATAAAACTTTTCAAAATTAAAAAAGCAATAACCTAGGAATTTAAACAAATATTTACAACTTATGAATGAAATAAAAAAATTTAAGTTTATGGTTGAGCCAATATCAATGTAACACATAATATCATATTGATTTAAATAATTTAAAAATTCAAAAAAAATTGAGAAAAAAACTGAGTTTGTGAAATCTTATGTTTGGCTTTCTATAATAGTGTAATTCACATTGTCATTAACATTGAAACTTCGTCTACAATTCAATGTACCCGGTTTAAACAAATATTAAAAGGTGCATTTATAATTTATCATTCTTTCAAAAAGGAACCAAATCAAACCAAACCATTCTCACTCACTCCACTCTTAACCATATCTAAGATTTTGAATGTCTCTATAATAAAATACTATTTTCTCCACATTTTACCTTTTTTCCCCTCACACCCCCCTTCAAAAAGTAATGTTGTGTTTGAGTTATGGATAAAGATCTAAAAAATGAAAGAAAAAATATAAGTGGAATATGAATCAAATATAAATACATTTCATACATATTTGCCTCCCCCCCCCCAAGTTTCACCAATTTTACTCACTAACATGAATTACTGTTGAAATTCCACTGACATTAATGAAATTTCGCTGATTTTTTTTTTTAGTTTAATTCACTCATTGAAATTTCACTGCTTGTGGATAGTAAACTTAGTGAAAATTTCGTCTTTTTTTTTTTTTTTTTTAAGAAATTTCATATTCATCTTTTGTTTTGTTTGATAAATCTTGACAAAATAATTTTTAAAATATAAATTATACAAATAGAAAATATATTGATAAAAAACTATTGAATTTTAATATTTATTCCTAATATAAAACATCATATATGTGTTTCTTGATTTCATGCCATAATCGTTAATCAGGGCATTTATAGTGTTTTAGAAAAATGATTAAAGGTTAATTTTTTAACTTTTTAATTTTTTTAATTATTTTATGTGAGAAGTAATGTGATCCAAAATAAATTAAAGATTAACTTTTGACTTTTAACCAATGTTCCTAAGTAACCCCTATGTCTAAGAAATTCTATCGTACAGTATTATGCAAAGACCTAGAGTACGACCGTGTTAATCTCCTTGTACCAGGAACAATTTATAACGAGGGATAGGCAAAAAAATAAAAAATAAATAAATAAATTCTATCGTACTCTGCAAAGACCTAGAATATGAAGTATCTTATTGTCCTTGTCAGGGAAGGATTAATAACGATGCATCTAGGCAAAAAAAACAAGGGCAAATTACATATACACCCCTCCAGGTTTGACAAAATTACAGATACCCCCCTGAGGTTTGAGAAATTACGAATTCCCCCCTGAATGCTATATTTGCATAAGAAATTAGGGGGTAATTTGTTATGAAATATAAACCTCAGGGGGTAAATTGTTATGAAAATACAAACCTCAGGGGGCGGGATGTAATTTCCGAAACCTCAGGGGGGTATCTGTAATTTAACCAAACCTGGAGGGGTGTATATGTAATTTGCCCAAAAAAGAAATAAGATATAGTACATAATAAAAATAAATAGATTCAGATATATCTTTTATACTTAAATTAAATTCATAAATTATACGTACCTACATTGATATTTTTGAATAATTTCTAACAGTAGAGTAGAACTAATAAAGAACTACCACACTCTTCACAATATAAAGGCATGGTTCATCTCCCATGACAGATAGTTAAAGAGAGAATCTTTTTTCAGGAACATTATTCAATTAAAAATTCATATCACATTATACGTAATATGTATAGATGTAAGAGATGTAACCACACACAACTATATCTCCTGAGGAGATGAAATTGTGGGTTATTAACCTCATATCACGTTATACGTAATATGTATAGATGCAAAAGATATAATCACTCATAACTCTATATCCTATGCCGATGAGATTGTGGGTTATTAACCTTCATCCCAGAAAAAGGTCGTTTGAAATTCAAACTGATAAGGTTACTACATAGATAATGGGTCATGCCATTATCAGCACCCAAACTCAGATATGAAACCCAATTAATGAAGGTTTAAAATTTATTTGTATAATTGAATGCATAAATTATTTATACATTACTCTCCAATTGTGTTTTGGTGGATTTTTTTTTCATATTTAGTGAATTTAATTTAAAAAATTTTAAAAAAATTTGGGTTTTTGAGTTATACTCAATTAAACGGATTGAAAAAGTAAAAAGATTAAAATTAAAAATTGATTAAAAAAAATTCCAGAAAAAAAGGGTCAAAATTTAGCCCTTTTTTTTTTTGTGTGTGTGTGTGTGTGTTTATTTTTTTAATTTAACTACATAAGATGGACCAAAAAGCTATTAAAAAAAATTAACATAATATTTAAAAAGATCACTAAATATTTAAAAAATATATGACTTTTTAAGTATGTGCATCAAATACCATAGTGCAAGAAAGCATTTGTAGCTTGTTTAATAGGTGTATTAGAACCCAACCTCACGGCATGGTTCAGTGGATCAAAATTTATTCAAAAATGTTACATATTTCAAAAAATATTTTGTAAAACAAAAAATTTCAGAATTTAAATGTCATGTTACTTGGTATCACTGTAGGACCCAACCTCATTGCACATGGTTTGAAACATGTGCATGATTATTCAAAAATGCTACTTACTTGAAAAAAAATTAAAAATATTCAGAATCTTGACTGCACATGGTTTGAAATATGGGAATATGATCAAAAAATTATTTAGAAATGAGGTAAATTACAAATAGATCTTTTAAAATTTATTTAAAATATGGATTATCCTTTATGATTTTAAAAATTATAAATATTCTTTGTTAGAATTTTTTATTTAACATAATTAATTGAAAAATAAAATAAAATTCTTAATTACTTTCTTATACAATAATAAAATTACTTGAATTATTAAATGAAATAAATTTCTGACATTATTAAAAATTATAAATTAACTTGATAATTTATTAATAAAATTGGACATTTGTTATAAAATTAAAAATTTCAACGTGCATTTTCAGAACCACAGAGGGCAATTCATAATTTAAGCAAATCTTAGGGAGTGTATTTGTAATTAACCCTCTCAAATGTTATGTACTTGGGAAGAAAAAATACTAAAAAAATGCTTAGAATTTGAAATTTTAAGCTCCATTTGTTTGGGTGGAATACATTTTCTAAAAAATATTTTTTTCATTTTCTGGTATTTGTTATAATGGAAAACGAAAGTCAACAGAAAACATTTGTTAAGCTCTGCTCGACAGAGCGAGCTGATGTTTTATTCGACTCAATATCCCTCGTCAAACTAATTTTTCTCGACAAATGAAACCAAGTTTTGTTCAAGCCTTTTGCTGAGCTGATTTTGCTCGGTAAGATGAGTTGATGTTTTGCTCAACTCCAAGTTCTTTGCCAAACTGATTTTGCTCGACGAGGTGAGCTAATGCTTTGTTCAACTCTAAGGTCATGTTTGTTTGGGAGATTAGGGAGTGAAATTGGAGTAGTAAGGAAGTAGGTCCCACTAACCCTTGTTTGGTGGCTTTCTTGTGGAGGGAGATTGCTACTCCAAGCGGCTTACTAATCCCCCTTAGTAGGGAGGATTAGTTTGGGTAAATTTTGAGTGGGATTAAGAAAATAGTGAAAGGATTGAATCTATTTTATATAAAAAATTTATTTTTTATTTTTATTTTTTTGACCAAGTGCACTTGTTTGCTTTAATATTTGTTTTAATTTTTTTTAATATAGAAATAATTTATTGATTTATTTTATATAAAAAATAATTTAATAATCTCATCACTAACTATCTCCCACACTATCATCAAAACAAATACATTTTTACTTAATCTCCTCACTAACAATTCTCACATTAACAATTTATTCACTAACAATCCTCTCACTAACCATCTCATCCAACCTAATCCACCAAATAAACGTGGCCTAAGTTCCTTGTCGAACTGGTTTTGCTCTGTAAGGTGAGTTGATGCTTTATTCAATTCTAAGTTCCTTGCCAAGCTAGTTTTGCTCAGCAAGACGAGTAGATGAAAGCTCCTCGCGGAGCTGATTTCTGCTTGGCAATTCAAAGATCAATTCGATTGATCAGAGCCGAGCTATATTTTTCTCAAGCACTGGGGAGATTCGGCTAAACAAGTTCACAAAATGACAAGAGTTTGCGAAATTTTCATTAATTGAGTAGTCAAATACAAAGGTCGGGGCAGCTAGTCTAATTACACGATTCAAAATAAAAATAAAAAAAAATGTAAAAACAAACAATCAAAAACTAATGGAAACAGATCATCAACAAAGTCATCTCCAGTCACAATGTTCTCTTGTTCAGCCATCGTCTCCTTGTCTCCACCGAGATCTTTCTACGTGGCTCCATCACTCTCAGTTTCCTCATCTTTCTCTTGCAATGCCTCGAAGATCTTATCGATATAAGAGGTCATGCAGTCCGACAGGAAATACGGAAGGAGGAGTGGTGAATATCTCCGTGTCTAGCCCATGCCCGAGCTTCTCACATGCCGCATTCCAATCGGACTAAAAAAAATGTCCTTGGTGGCGTCAACTTGTTTGGTATTGCTTTCCCCGGCTTCTTTGAAGCCCCCGTCTTTAGCGGCTTGCTCAGCATCAGATTTCTCCTTTCTCAACTTCTCCAGCTTTTGGTCCGCGCTACATCTCTATCTTGCTAGGCACTAGCAAGTTGCCGAGGAGTTTGGCATTGGTAGAGTTGACCATCTCCAACAAAGCCTTGGCCCGACCGAGTTTGGTCTCTAGATATTTGCCATGTGCAGTCTTCTGAATCTGACAACCAGATCCATCACAAGATGAGTCTTCTGAATTGCTTGCAAGGATGAAGAGTTAGAAACTGAAACCCAGCAAAAACTTCTGACAATTTAAGACACTTTAATAAATATTTTACTTTAAAATGATAAAAATTAAACTTACCCTATCATTCTTTATTGATTTTACATATGAACAGATTTTGTCTCCAATTCTTTTAAATTGGCTGGAACGTTCAATCAAGTTATTTAAGCCACCACAAGGTCTCTTTGACAATTCAATCCATTTATTTTGTTTTTTTAGTAATATTATACAAATAGGTAACCTATATATAATTTATATATAGAATGCCATTATTGGTAAAAAAAAATTATTTACAAAAATTTATTTATTTATTCTTATATGGCAAACAAAAAAGTCTCTTAAAACCCCAATTAAATTTACTGTGACCTTCAAAAACCTTAGATTCAATGTAAATTAAAGGTAAATTATACTTTACCCCTTAAAGTTTCACCCATTTTCTACTTTGGCCCTTTAAATTTAATTTTTCTCACTTTGGCCATTCATGTTTACAATTCTTCTTACTTTGGCCCGTCATGTTTGTAATCTATCACACTTTGGCCCTTCATATTTGCAATCATTCTCACTTTATTCCTAGACTAACTTCCATCCAAAAAACTAACAAAATCTGCTACATCACTAACACATCAGCTCCATATCTGATGTAAAAAATTCACTAAATATGAAAAAAATAAAAAATAGAAAAAAAATGGAATCTTTTTTTTAGTCTTTAGTGAATTTTTTTTCAAATTTATTTTACTTTAAAATGATAAAAATTAAACTTACCCTATCGTTCTTTATTGATTTTACATATGAACAGATTTTGTCTCCAATTCTTTTAAATTGGCTGGAACGTTCAATCAAGTCATTTAAGCCACCACATGGTCTCTTTGACAATTCAGTGCCATTTTGGGAATATAGCAAAAAGTCACATTTTTAGATAAAATATTCAAAAACCGCAAGTGCAAAAACGCTAGAAAATTGGTTTGGCAAGTGCTAAAAACACAGGTGTAAAATTACAAATTAGGGCTTATGAAAAAAAAATAAAAAAAAAAATTTCTTATGTTGGGTAAAGGTATTTTGATCATTTTAATTTGATTTGACACCATAAATAAATATTAAACTAAAAAGCAAAAAGTCAATTTTTTACCAACTTCCCAAATCACTTTCTAAAAAGCTAAAAAGTTTGGTAAAAAGGCAAAAGTCAACTTTTTACCAACTTCCTAAAACACCCCAATCCATTTATTTTGTTTTTTTAGTAATATTATACAAATAGATAACCTATATATAATTTATATATAGAATGCCATTATTGGTTAAAAAAAATTATTTACAAAAATTTATTTATTTTTTCTTATATAGCAAACAAAAAAGACTCTTAAAACACCAATTAACTTTACTGTGACCTTCAAAAACCATAATTCAATATAAATTGAAGGGTAAATTATACTTTACCCCTCTAAAGTTTCACCCATTTTCTACTTTGGCCCTTTAAATTTAATTTTTCTCACTTTGGCCCTTCATATTTGCAATCCTTCCTACTTTGGCCCTTTAAGTTTAATTTTTCTCACTTTAGCCCTTCATGTTTTCAATCTATCACACTCTGACTCTTCATACAATCATTCTCACTTTATTCCTACACTAACTTTCATCCAAAAAACTAACAGAATCTGCCACATCACTAACACATCAGCTTCATGTGTGATGTAAAAAATTCACTCTATATGAAAAAAATAAAAAAATAGAAAACAAAAAAAATGGAATTTTTTTTAGTCTTTAGTGAATTTTTTTTCAAATTTATTCATAAACATTATTACAATATAGATGCATGCAGCTTAAAAAAAATAATAACAAATTTAACTAAAAAAGGAAAAAGTTTACTAAAGACGAAAAAAAATAATAACAAATTTAACTAAAAAAGGAAAAAGTTTACTAAAGACGAAAAAAAATAAAAATATACTGACTCAAACACATATGTTGTCAATTTTGAAATGAAAAATTTACTATTGTTTTTTTCGTCTTTAGTGAACTTTTTTCTTTTTTTAGTTAAATTTGTTTTTATTTTTTTAGCTGCATTTAATCTAGATACATCTATAATGTAATAATGTTTATGAATAAATTTGACAAAAAAAAAAGTTCACTAAAGACTAAAAAAAATTTCAATTTTTTTGTTTTTTATTTTTTTGCATATTTAGTGAATTTTTTACATCACATACGTAGCTGATGTGTTAGTAATGTGATAAATTCTGTTACTTTTTTAGATGGAATTTAGTCTAAAAGTAAAGTGAGAAGAATTGCAACATAAAGGGCCAAAGTGGGAAAGATTACAAACATAAAGGATCAAAGTGGGAAGGATTGTAAACATAAAGGGCCAAAGTGAAAAAAATCAAACTTAAATAGCCAAAGTGAGAAATGAGTGAAACTTTAGGGGGGCAAAGTGTAATTTACCCTAAATTAAATTATGAGCATTATTTAGTTTGTCAAAAATAGCATTCATGCCCCTCAGGTTCTATATATTATACACTTAAACAATCAAAAAAATTTCTTTTTCTACATGGTCTATAGAATACTGCAATAACCTTTAATTTCACATCATATTAAAAAGACTAATATTATAGCGATCATATTTATTTTATCATCTCAATTCTTATAATTTTATTAGTTGACTAGATCTTATTATTATCATATCTGTATATAATGGTGAGACATCATATGATAGATTAAATATGGTATTTAAATATGATCATTCTTACATTATTGTATTAAAAATTTCAATTGTCTAATTAATCAAGTGTTGGTTTTGTGTGGTATAATTTTTTACAAATTAAAAATTGATAATTAGAAAGTCAAAACTAAAAAACACCATTTCATCAATTTTTTAATAGTAAACTTATTTATTTATTTATTTATTTAAAGGGTAAATTACACTTACCTTCCTTGGTATTTGAAAAAAATACAGTAAGTTTTGCAATTTTAATATAATTACATTAACTATCTTAAAGTTTTAATTCACATAAAACTTATTCCAATTTTTGTCAATAATTCATTATTCATGTGGATGAAAAAATGATAGTATCATCTTTTTTATATTGAAATATATATTATTTTTGTTATTATTGTGTTTTCACGCTATTTATATTAATTTTCAATTCCTTAATTTTATTGAAAAAGAGTTCAGTATAATTATATCAAAATCATAAGATTACTTGTATTTTTTTCTAAACTTTAGAAAAAATTAAGGGTAAATTACACTAACAGTCCCTATAGTTTGGGACTCGTGTTACTTTTGTCACGATCCGCTCCTCATACCCAAGGGTTAAGCATCGTGATGGCTAGTAACTGAAGTTACCTACGGCCAATTCTTAAACAAATAAATAAACGCAAGCGGAAAAAATATTTCAGTAAGGGTATCAAAATAATCGTTTGAGTTTCTATTTTTATTACAAAAAGTATTGACCAAAAAGGTCGATATTTACATATAAAAAAGTGCTATGTATATCTATTCTGCAGGCTCGCATCTAAGACTTTCCAGAATCTATTTTAGAATTGCATGTTTCCTGAAAATTGGTAAACAACTATAAGCACATGGCAGAATGAGAAATATTATACCAAGAGTATAAGGGACACGAAATAATCATGGATAGTTAATTAGGCCAAAACATTTATATAAATAAATCCTTTGAATAGCAGAAATCATTTGAATAGCAGAATTGAAATACATAGATTATGTAAGCAAATAGTCATAACCACGGTACAGAACAGAACAGAACAGAGGTCACAGAAGTGACAGTCAGAACAGAGGTACGGATTCAAGAGGTGGCTCGTGCGGATTTTAGAGGTGACTCCCACAATAGTGTAACACTTAGTTCCGCACAGCACTTTGGTCCGCACAAAACAGAGGCACGGATTCAAGAGGTGGCTTGTACGGATTCTAGAGGTGGCTCCCATAATAGTGTAGCACTTAGTTCCGCATAGCACTTTGGTCCGCACAAAACAGAGGTCAGTGATCCATGACAGACAGAGAGTCACAAAGTAACCAAACAGATGCCAATGGTTATTTAAGTCTCCCAAGGCATGGAACTCCCATGGGTTTCATTTTAAGCAAATAGAGTTCAGAAGATAAACCACGTAACTGAAACCTTTATAAAACATAACTTTTATTAAAAACATAACTTGTGTAAAACAGATTTTGGTAAGTTAAAACATATGTAAAATACATTGTGGTAACTCAATGTATAATATAACTCACCTTAACTTTAATACCTCACTCTTTCTGTCTACTATCAAAGATCTTTTCACCTTCCACTATTTCTCCCTTCTTTTCCTCTCTTTCCTTTCTTTTCTTTCTTCTTTCTTTTCTTTCTTTCCTTTCTTCCTTTTCTTCTTTCTTTTCTTTCTCTTTTTCCTTCTTCTTTCCGTTCTCTCCCCAGGCGCCTCCGTATTTACAGAGGAAAAGGCGCTGCGTGGCAGATTTCAATAGTAATTACAAAGATTCATTTTTATCTTTAATAGGTATTTAAGAGAATTATCTTTTAACTCAATATTTTAATATAATTATATAAATAATTTAATTTTTAAATAAATTACATTTTATCGTATACCAACATAAAATTAATTATTTATTTTAATACCACACTCATTATTATTATTATTAATATTATCTATATTATTATTATTTATATTTTGACCCCTAAACTTTTAATAATTATATTATTTTATAAAATTACGCATAATAATATATAATAAATTATATGCTTTCGGAACTGAGATTAAATAATATTAGTATAAATTCTATAGAATAATTAAAAATCTGAGTTGTTACAATCTTCCCTCCTTTTAAGATTTCGTCCTCAAAATTTGTCACATGTAAGCTATCTGCTGCGCACTCTGATAAATATATATTAGATGATCAATCTGATAGAAATACTACCTCAAAAAAAAAAACTTTACCAAGAATTACTCACTGTCTAGTTGTTAAAAATTAATTTGGGCCAAAATGAGAAATAAGGAACGACTAACTTTTCACTCGTTTTGTTTACGATAAAAATAAATAGAAATGAGAACACAATGACTGAATTATAGGCAAGAATTTAAAATTTTGAGATGAACTTTTCATTGACTGGAAATAGTTTCAAAATTAGTATCTTTATAATTTGAACCCATTTTTAAAAACATCAAAATAAATTTTTTTTTTGAATACTGAACTGAAAATTATATGTATTTAATTATATTATAACTTTGGTGGGTGCTTAAGCCCGACATCCTTCTTTTCTTGTCCTTCTTTTACTATAACAAATATAAATTATATCTAATATCCTTCACAAATTAGACACACTAAAAAAAAAAAATTATTATATATATATAATCATATAAAATTATAATATAATTAAATCGACGAACAAAATATAATAATTTGGTACTAATTACTCGTTATCCCAGTTCTTAAATGTGCGCGTGTCCTATGTTCCAATGATGATTTTTTTTTTTTTTTATAAACTATTGCTCTGATACCATTTTGTCACGACCCGCTCCCCGTACCCAAGGGTTAAGCATCGTGATGGCTAGTAACTGAATTTACCTACGACCAATTCTTAAACAAATAAATAAACGCCAGCGGAAGAAATATTTCAGTAAGGGTACCAAAATAATCATTTGAGCTTCTATTTTTATTACAAAAAGTATTGACCAAAAAGGCCGATATTTACATATAAAAAAGTGCTATGTATGTCTATTCCGCAGCCTCGCATCTAAGACTTTCCAGAATCTATTTTAGAATTGCATGTTTCCTGAAAATTGATAAACAACTATAAGCACATGGCAGAGTGAGAAATATTATACCAAGAGTATAAGGGACACGAAATAACCATGGATAGTTAATTAGGCCAAAACATTTATATAAATAAATCCTTTGAGTAGTAGAAATCATTTGAATAGCAGAACTGAAATACATAGATTATATAAGTAAATAGCCATAACCACGGTACAGAACAGAACAAAACAGAAGTCATAGAAGTGATAGTCAGAACAGAGGTACGGATTCAAGAGGTGGCTCGTACGGATTCTAGAGGTGGCTCCCACAATAGTGTAGCATTTAGTTCCGCACAACACTTTGGTCCGCACAGAACAGAGGCACGAATTCAAGAGGTGGGTCGTACGGATTCTAGAGGTGGCTCCCACAATAGTATAGCACTTAGTTCCGCACAGCACTTTGGTCCGCACAAAACAGAGGTCAGTGGATCCATGACAGACAGAGGGTCACAAAGGAACCAAACAAATGCCAATGGTTATTTAAGTCTCCCAATGCGTGGAACTCCCGTGGTGGTACTTACAAAACATAATTGTTTATAAGGTCATAATCAAATATTCTTTAAAATATAAACAGACATATCCATGGGTTTCATTTTAAGCAAATAGAGTTCAAAAGATAAACCACGTAACTGAAACCTTTATAAAACATAACTTTTATTAAAAACATAACTTGTGTAAAACAGATTTTGGTAAGTCAAAACATACGTAAAATATATTTTAATAACTCAAGGTATAATATAATTCACCTTAACTTTAATACCTCACTCTACCTTTCCACTATCAAACACGCTTTCACCTTCTATTATTTCTCGCTTCTTTTCCTCTCTTTCCTTTCTTTTCTTTCTTCTTTCTTTTTCTTTCTTTCCTTTTCTTCTTTCTTTTCTTTCTCTTTTTCCTTCTTCTTTCCGTTCTCTGCCAGGCGCCTCCCTATTTACAGAGGGAAAGGCGCTACGTGGCAAATTTCAATAATAATTATAAAAATTTATTCTTACCTTTAATAGATATTTAAGATAATTATCTTTTAACTCAATATTTTAATATAATTATATAAATAATTTAATTTTTAAATAAATTATATTTTATCGTATACCAACATAAAATTATTTATTTATTTTAATACCACACTCATTATTATTATTATTATTATTATCTATATTATTATTATTTATATTTTGACCCCTAAATTTTTAATAATTATATTATTTTATAAAATTATGCATAATAATATATAATAAATTATATGCTTTCAGAACATTAAATAATATTAGTATAAATTCTATAGAATAATTAAAAATCTGAGTTGTTACAACTTTAGTCCCTGACTTTTTAATTGTAACACATTTAACCCTATATTTTGAATCTTGTTCCAAATAAAAACAATTGAAAATATCATTATTTAATTTCAAAGGCAAAATCATCTATTTGATAAAATATAAACTAATTTAACCAAAATAAATGTCAAAAAATATTTTTAAAATTATTTTTACCAACTAAAGATAAAATTATGTAAAATTAATAAATTTTTTAGACATTTATTTTTTTTTTACCAAATTAATTTTTATTATTTGTTTGGATGATTATCATGTATAGATGGTTGTTAAGATTTTAATGTGTAATCAATATATTTAATATATAAAATTCTTTTAGTTTTGAATTTTTTGCTTTAATGGATTGATTTAATGATGATATCAAAATTGTCGCCATATTTGACTTTTGAAAAATAGAAACTAATTTAATGAATATAAAAACAACCGCACATTACATAATCATTATCCAAACACATAATAAAAATCAATTTGATAAAAAAAATGTCTAAAAGATTTATCAATTTTCCATAACTTTATTTTTAGTGGGTACAAATAATTTTTAAAAATTCAAAAATATTTTTTTTTGACATTTATTTTTATCAAATTAGTTTATATTTGATCAAATAGACGATTTTGCTCTTGAAATTAAGTAATGGTATCATCAATTATCCTTATTTAGAACAAGATTCAAAATTCATAATTAAAAGTGTTACAATTGAAAAGTCATTGATCAAAGAAATACAAGTGTCAAACTATATGGACCATTAGGATAATTCGCCCAAAAATTAATATAATTTACCCTTGTTTAAATTATTTTAAATAAAAATTATAACAAACAAATTAAAATAAAGTCAATATATATATCAACCAAAAATACTTGGAACTCCCAAAGTTGAGAAGTGTGACCCCCAAAATAACGTGGATCAATTCATGGGTTTTTATTTTTTTGTTTTTTCTTTTTCTTTTTCTTTTCTTTTCTTTTCTTTTCTTTTCATCTTGAACCAATCACAAATAAGTAAGAACGGTAAAAGTTGTGTTTTTTCTGAAAGTATGTAGCATTGTTGATATATCAACGTCATAAATTGCATCATTGGCTGAGTCTCAACTATATCAACGTCAGTTGGTTTCGAAATAAATAAGCTATTTATTTTGAGTAATATTAAGTATCAAAAAAAAAAATTATGAAAATAATTATGAAAAAATTTTCACCGTTAAATAACACATACAAGAAAATATCACACATAATTAAAGGATAAAAAATCTTAATGAGACATTTCATGATATTTTTTTCATGATCCCTAATATTATTCATTTATTTTCCATATGTAAGTGAAGATGGATTGATGATCATGTTATCATGATAGATCGTAGCCGTCCACCAAAAGGGCGCAGGAGAGAGAGCCTAGACTGGCACCACAGGGGAGAAGAAAAGGCTGACTGATTCAAAATAAAAAAAAATTTTAAAAAAATAATAATAATCTTGACGTATACTGAAAAAGCATATGATAGGACAAAAAATTCACTTTATTCTCAGCACCACCGCGTGGAAGTTTACAAGCACCACCACACTCCCCATCTTTTCTCCTTTCACTCGGTTAAACAACCTTTGCCCCTCTCTCTCGCGCCATCACAAACGCGGATCAAACACTCATTTCACTAGTTCTATAAATATGTTTCATACCCTAATCTAACTAACAAACACAACACCACTACATATTGTCTAATTTTGCTTTTACTTTATGCTCGAATTCTGACATTTGATAAGAAAGCGTCTCATCCATCAAATCGATCTTGGTCTGCTTACGAAAAAAAAACTACAATGGAGGCACCGGGATTTCGCTTCTACCCAACCGAGGAAGAGCTTGTTTCATTCTACCTGCGCACCAAGCTGCAAGGGAACCGACACGACATCAACCGTGTCATCCCTGTCATCGACATTTATGAACACGAGCCATGGCACCTTCCAAGTCCGTCTTCCAACATTTTACTTCATTTTAATTTTCCAATAAATGTGCGTTTCATAATTTATTTATTTATTTTTTTTTTTTTGTAGAGCTTTCGGGGGAGGTGTGTCATGGAGAGACCGAGCAATGGTTCTTTTTCGCCCCGAGGCAAGAGAGGGAAGCCCGGGGAGGGAGACCTACCCGGACCACTGCTTCTGGATTCTGGAAGGCCACTGGCTCACCGAGCTATGTCTACTCGTCCTTCAACCGAGTGATCGGAGTGAAGAAGACAATGGTGTTCTACAAAGGGAAAGCTCCTTCCGGAACAAAAACCAAATGGAAGATGAATGAGTACAGAGCCATTGAAGAAGAATCTCCCTCTCAATGTGGCACTACTGTCCCAAAGGTGCATATATACATATCATGATTTTAAATAATAGTTTCGAGATTTGGGGGTATCAATATATATCAGCATTAGAAGTCTAAAATCACGATATGTATTGACTGATATTTAAAACTTGCTACATAAATAATAGTGTGAAATTTCACATTTTTGAAGTTCTAACTAGTGAGAATTTTTTTGGATGCAGTTGAGGCATGAACTAAGTTTGTGCCGAGTTTATGTCGTGTCGGGGAGCTTTCGAGCATTCGATCGACGCCCACTGGCGGCGGAGACGAGTGAAGCAACAAACCAGCAGGATCATGGACATGGGACTGTGATGAAACCTTCCCAAGCCACTCGAACAATCTCACCTGAAACTTCATGGTCAGAAGAAAAACATTTTGAACTTCCAGTGAACAATTTGGGGGTTGTCAATGGCTCAGAACCTCTATGGGAGTTGGAAAAACTTGATTGCCTTTTTAAGTAAAAAGAGAGTCCCACTCTTCTCCAGTTAACTTCTCCGGTTAACTGTTGTGAGAGAAACCGTGTGATTGAGCTACAGTTTGGTACAAGTTTTTAGTTGTACACAGTTCCTCTAATTAATTGGCTTTCAGTTGTTGGTCCCGTGATTCGTCTCACAACTGTTAACCGGAGAAGAGAGGAGTCGTGTACAATTAAAAACTTGCATCAAACTCTAGCTCAACCATACACCAAGCTAAAACTGTGGAGTAACTTCAAGAAGCTGGCATAGTTAGATTTACCAAGAAAACTAGGAAGAATGTGTTTGTAGTTTTGTATATTAGGAAAGAAATGGGTGTAAATTTTTTTTTTGTAACGTGTAAAATTGGTTTATTTTTGTTTAGAATGTGTAATTGATCTACATGAATAAACTCTTGAAAAGAAAATGATGGATTTTTATGTTTTGAGGTTTTATCATTGTATTCAATAAGGTAGAATATGTTTGTAATTTTGTGTATTAGAAAAAAAGTGCTAAACTAGAAATGGGTGTAAAAAAAAATTTATCATGTAAACTTAGTTTATTTTTGTTGAGAATTTGGAACAGGGTTACATAAATAAATTCTTGAAAAGAAAATGATGGGTTTGTGAAGCAATGAGATTTAATCATTGTACAGAATTTTTTTTTTCTATCCCATTGACCTATTTAATGAAATACAACTCCTAAAAGTGAAAGACTAATTACAAAGTCAATGAGGATAATGGAATTGAAAATTATGGGTGATGAGAAAATAAGCAATAGGATTAATAAAAAAAAAGAAGAAGAAGCAATTCTGAGAAATTATATGCCACTCACTTCCAATTGTATGAAATCAGATCAATTGTTGGAATTATCAACCAAAATAAAAATAAAAAGTTGGACTCGTTCTCTTGTGTAATAGTTGGAATTTTGAAGTAATGTGTTGATATAATAATTTTGAAGAAAAAAAAATACAAGATATGATAAATAGCGAATAGACACAAAATATATAATTTATTTATTTTTGTATTATATAATATGAATAATTCAATCAAACACTACAACAAAAAGCACTTTTGGCGACTAAAATTACATTTTTCATCGCTGAAAGTAGTACAATTGGCGACTAAAATGGAATTAGTCGCCAAAATTGATAATTTTTGCCGACTAAAAGAGTTTAGTCGCCAAATATGAGGGTATTAGCGACTAAAAGGCAGTTTAGTCGCCGAATGTAGGGGTTTTAGCGACTAAAGGTTGTTTAGTAGCCAAAAGTCACTGTTTTTGGCGACTAAAAATGATTTAGTAGCCAAAAGTGATGGTTTTGGCGACTAAATACAGTTTAGTAGCTGAAAGTGAAGCTTTTTGGCTACAAAAAAAAAATTAGTAGCTAAAACCAGTCCATTGCCGACTAAAATTCAGTTTAGTAGCCAAAAGGGGACGTTTTTGGCGACTAAAAACAAGTTTAGTCGCCAAAACTACTTATTTCTAGGCAGAACTTAATTTTTTAGCGACTAAAAATTTAATTTAGTCGCCAAAAGTGGCCTAAAGTTTTTTTAAGTAAATAAATTATTTTTTACATAAATTATATTGAATTAAAAAAATTATATTTGTATATATTATTTTGTATTAATACCGGTTAATATACTATATAAATAATATATATTGCATATATATTCATGTGATGTTGTAGTGGCATAGTGGAGGGAGTGTGTTGCAAAAAGGTTCTAAATGTGGGACGGTTGGGGTTCGAAACTCAGAAAAAGCAAAAAAAAAAAAAGTGGGTTTTTTTTTTCAACGGAAACACCTTTGGCGACTGAAATTATTAGTCGCCAAAAGTCTTTATTTTGGCGACTAAACAGTATAGTCGGCGATTGAGTGAGTATTGGCGACTAAATTATTGGTCGGTAAATGTATGATTTTTAAAAGTGTAAAATACTATTGGCGACTAAAATTTTGGCCGCTAAAGACTTTTATTTTGGCGACTAAAAAAGTTTTAGTCGCTAATACCTCCGCGGACCACATATACGCCACAAATGTGGCGACTAAAAAATTTTGTCGGGAAAGTAAAATTTGGACTTTCGGCGACTAAAAACGGATTTTTGGCGACTAAAAATTTAGTCGCCAAAAGTACTTTTTTTGTAGTGAAATATAACATTAATTTCTAAAATTTAAAGGAGAGAATAAATAGGTATAAATTTATATTTTTGTTATCATTGAATTTTAAGTTATTTCATTCAATTTAAAATATATTTCATGTGTGTTTGTTGAGGATATAAATAATAAAATCACCCTTCTCTCTAAGGGTTTAAATTTGGGGGAAATATCAAATCAGCGTGGGTTTGAAAAAAATAATTACAAGTTAATAAAAAAAATTATAAATATTAATAATTAAAATTGTAAACTTTTCCATGAATATGTAATTTTTTTCCTGATTACATTGGGCTACAATTACCCCTTAAATTTTTAGATGAGCTGATAGTTAACAATTTAATAAAATTCCAAAATGGACAATAGACTATATATTCGAACATGGCTTACCGCCTATTTATAATTATAATACTTGCACATATTTGATTTAGTTTATAAAGAATGGTTTCATGTTGGCGCCATATTTAAACCATCCAATTCGAAAGTGACACATGACAGGCAAAGAGTGTTCTGTGGTATTTAATGAGATAGTGAACAGTCCCACCTACGAAGATGAACACGTGAGCTGCGAATGTAAGTATTCAACCGGCAAATAGAATAAGCGACACGTGATATGCACGTGAGGAAATAATTAGCGGAAAGCAGTTACTAGCAGTTACACACGCACAAAGAGAGGATTATGGTTCTAAGAAATAACGAGAAGGAAAGAGATCATGGTGAAGAATAGACATGTACAGCATGAAACATGAAACGCATGTTTAGACTTGTACAACATGCGTTGGATACAAACCACACCACCTTCTTATAAAGGTTCACCTTTTTAAAAATAATAAGACATGTCTTGAGTTTGTCATGGGCACATCAGTTTCTTAGTAATGTTAATGCTTTTTTTAAGTGATTTTTTTTTTTTTTTGCCATTTGGGTTTTGTTTTATGTGTCCTAAAACAGTAATATGGATTACAACCCGTGAAATGAACTATCCAATTCTGTTGAAATTGATTCTTTTAGCAAATTTAATGATTTACAAAAAGGTTGGGATAAAGTTTAGAATATGACTTTGTTTGGGAAGCTAATGTTTTAATCAAAACATTATTACAAAAAGACAACTTATTCTTTCTCTTTCTTATATATATTTTTCGTAAATTATTAAAAAGTTAATTTGTAAACTAACTCTATATATCACGAAAATTATTTCTTATTACCAACGACAAATGGAGGGTTGAGATTGTTTTAAAACATTGTCATGTCATTGTTGTTAACAACAGTGAATAATTACTTGTATATCACTATTTGCTCTCATTCTATACATAAACACACCTAGGCAAACTACATCCGCTAGAATTTTCTTTGAAAACAATGGTCTATTTTAGGTCAATTGCATGCTATAAATAGCTGGCAGTGGTTTGGACAGCTGTAATATACACCATGTAAAAAGCCTCAAATGTTCATTAAATGTCAAACCTTAGTTTGAACTTTTCTAACTCATCAATATAATATTAGTTTAAGTCTTCTGCTAGACTAATCCATGTGGAAATTTCCTCCCTCTCCAACTGTCTATTCAGGAAGTTGAGAGAGAGAGACAGAGAATGTAATTTACCAAACACAATTTTATAAATTAAGAAAAAAAAAAACCTAACTTAGAGTCAACATAAGAATTGAGGCAATTCTTGCATCACTGCATACGTTTGATGTTGTGCACATGGACACGAGTGTGTTAAACATTTCTATGTGGTTTTAGCAGTTAAAAATTAAATCAACAGTCACAGAAAAATTTGTGTTTCAATTGTTAGTTACAGAAGAGTAATCTGAAAATAAAAATTTTGTCACAACAAAATATTAACACCAACACAGCTTATTCACCCAAAAAAAAAAAAAAAAAAAAAAACACCAACTCAACTCTTTGCATATATAATATAATAGATAAGATGGTTGTAATAAAATTAAGGGAGAACACCAATTTGTTATTCCTCCATTTTTAACCCTTGGCGATGGGCTTGGCCGGCCCTAAACTTTTGGATTAGGCCCAAGCCAATGGGTTTCGGCTTGTCAACGGGCTTGGCTTGGCCCGTTCGATTTCCTAAAACCCAAGTCATGCTCATGGGCTTAAAAATGGGAGTTAATAAATTTAGGGATAAATTATAAATACACCTCTTGAGCTTTGCTTAAAGTATCGATTGCCCCCATGTGGTTTGAAAAATTACAAATATTTTTTTGTTAGTATTTTTTATTTAACAGAATTAACCAAAAAAATGAAATTCATAATTGTTCTCCTGTACAATAATAACATTACATAAATTATTAATTAAAATATATTTCTAACGTCATTAAAAACTGTTAATTGACTTAATGATTTATCAATAAAAGGGGCGATTTGTTATGAAATTAGAAATATCAGGGGTGTAATGTGATTTCCAAAACTATAGGGGGCGATTCGTATTTTAATCAAATCTTAAGAAGTGTATTTGTAATTTACCCTAAATTTAGGGCTGGGCTTGGAAAATTTAGGCATAATTTGAACTTGTTTTATTGAATTTAAAATTAATTAATTGAAAAAAGATTGAAGATTAAAATATCAGCGCAACTTTGATTTCTTGCCAAATAGCCCAACCCAAACTTTGAGAACTGATGACTTTGAGGGAGGAGCTAAAAAATGTCTTAAAAATACCAACTAATTTATTCTAGTAAATAAGTATGGTAATTTATTCAATACTCTCTGATTATTCTTAATATAACACTTAAATAATTAAGACCGAGCACATTTAACGTATTCATTTCGTCACATGTATCATGCTCCATTTGACCTTCTAGCCAAGTATTATTTTTCTTAAACGGTATTGTACCTTTGTTTGATTTTGTCGAAGGGTTGAGCTGTTAAATGCTATCCAATGAAGGCATTTACACTTTGTGGCAATCTGGCTTTGTGCTTTTTTACTTAAGAACTTGACAATGACGGGTGATTTATTTATGATGTACTAAAAAAAATATATTGATGGGAGATGAAGTTGCACAAGGAATGGTAGGAGAAGTTATTTTGATAGGTTTAGGAGTAGTATCACGTGGTGCTTTACATGTATTGTGATTAATGAAGAAGTGATTCGAAAATATTAAAGAACATGGTGATTTGTAATTAGCCAAAGATATAATCCCATAATACCCTGGACCAACGAATAATTTTTCGAATGGTAGTCAAGGATGTCCATGTTGGTGATGATTGCTCATCATGCACTTTGTTTGTTGCAAAAGATCAAATTCCAATATTTGACTTATTTAATGGAAATGTGATGTCACTTTGCACAGTATGAAAAAAAGGATGAAAAGATTTTTTTTAGAATGTACTAATATAGAGGATTTAATGAGTGGCAAGTGCACATGTCTAAATGGACAATGTTGAAAAATGAAGAAGATACATAATTGAAAATTTAATAATTTAAATTAAGGATTGATTTGACATATAATAAAAAAAGATAAAAAGTTAAAAAATTACTAAAAGAATTAAAAATGTATTACTATTCAAAAAAAAAATATATAAAAAATACATTTACACAATTAAAAAAGCACAGCCTATTAAAGTGATGGTACGCCATGAAGAGATGGTACAGTCTGCACAGGCGGGTGCATAAAAAATGACAAAGGAAGGTGTTGTTCGGCCCGTAGGGCCTATCACGAGTCCCGTTTTGATAATCTGAACTATAATGTGTAGAACTCGTCGAATACTATATACTAATAAAAAATCACATTGATCGAATATCGATAACTAGATGATCAAATCAGTTTTGTATAAAAAAAAATGGACGGAGAACAAATTAACAGTTGAACAAAAACTAATCCGATGAGATAGCTATCGATATCCGATCAACGTGATTTTTTACAAACATATAGTACTTGACAAGTTCTACACATTGAATGGTTCCGATTACCAAAATGGAACTTGTGGTGGCCCCCACGGGCCGAACAGCACTTGGAGGCAACTTCTCCTATGCATCTTCCGAAGTATACTGGCCACCGTACTGGCTTCTTAATCTATTCACGGTCAGTAGGCAATTACCATATTAGGGATAATATGGTAATTTTGTTATTTTATACAGTATTTTTCGTAAAAATTTAAAAAATTATCCTAAACAATCATTTTTTTTCCTCGACTTTTTTTTTGTCCAAAAAGTCAAAAAGTGCACTTATTTAGAACACTCCAAACAATCCCTAATTTTTCCGAATGTGCAGTTTTATAACTTTCGTGGATAGTTTTGAAAAAATAAGATATGTGACATTTTCATTAAATTTGGTGTTGACTTTATATAATAGTATAGATAAAATATTTTATTAACTCTTTTAATTAAATGAAAAGTCTAGTTGAAATGGTGAATTATTTGAAAGTAATAAATTATTGTTATTAAATTGAATAGATTCTTCAGAGTTTTACTGATTATACTGGTTACAATTAGTTACCTCTGAAAAAAGAAAATTTTCAAAGTCTTACATTTGAATGATTGAATGAATTAATAATATTATCTACTAAAAATGAAATGAAAAATATGTCAGATTATATATCTTTAATTAGTAATTTTGTAACAAAGCAAAAGAAGAGTAATATTTTAGTATTATTTTGTTGCAATTGATTTAATGTATTGCCCCGGATAATTTACCGCAACCAAGAACATTCACCATGGGTCAACCAATAGAAAAGGGAGAGAGAGAATGAATCCATAATAACATTAAAAAAAAAAAAAAAATCAAGACTATCTCTTTTCCATTAAACTATTCCAATGATTTTGTTTACATTTATCAATAGAATAATAATACTTCAAAAGACAAGAGACAACGTAAAGGAAGAGTCAAAAGAGCAAACATTTTTTCAAAGAGTATCCCTGAATATACACAAAAAAAATAAAAAAAATAAATAAATAAAATAAATAGAAGTCTAAATTCCCAAGTAAGAATAGCCCAACACTTAACACAAAAACATCAAAAGAGAGCTTCTATTCCCTCATCCAAAATTCTTACCCAAGCCAATCATTTAAATGGCACATCAACATCGTTTTTTGAAAGATGGTTAGTTTTGGGATGAGTTAGTACTTAGAAGAAAATACATTTAACAAATTATATAAATAATTGAGATGCATATGATTATGCCATGCACTAATAAGGATAAAATTCATATTTTCTCATTTAAAATCCAAAAATGTTCCATGCATGAATTTCATTCAGCATCTCATCTACAACCATGGGTGGTAAATCCGCTATGACGTCCCAAATAAGAGTCATGAAAGCATACATACATATATAAATTTTATATACATAAAATATTCTCACATTTGCCAACTCTAATAACGGTGAGGCAATAGTCACCCAAAATCTTTCCCTCTCCACTTTCGCCTACTCCTGAAACGGCGAGCTCGTGGACATCTAAAATCAAGTTTTCTACATTTTCTGACACTATATGTGGCAGGCTCGTGGACGCCCAAAAACCTTTCCCATATTCATCCAGCGATATGTGCAAACAAGGCAATTGGAAACCCTGACTCCCTGCTCGGGTACTAAATAAAATATACAACTCAATTCCTGAAACCCGACTCAACTATCCGGACTCATACGCCATTTATCCCCTTTGACATTTTCCAAACATCCACAACATTTTTAAATCATATGAGAATTTATTATACACCATGTAAAAAACCTCAATTGTTCCTTAAATGTCAAACTATAGTTTGAACTTTTCTAACTCATCAATGTAGCATTAGTTTAAGTTTTCTGCCAGACTAATCCAAGTGGAAGTTTCCTTCCTCTCCAACTGTCTATTCAGGAAATTCAGAGAGAGAGAGAGAATGTAATTTACCAAACACAATTTTATTAATTAAAAAGAAAACCCAACTTAGAGTCAACATAAGAATTGAGGCAATTCTTGCATCACTGCATACGTTTGATGTTGTGCACACGGACACGAGTGTGTTAAACATTCTATGTGGTTTCAGCAGTTACAAATTAAATCAACAGTCATAGAAAAATTTGTGCTTGAATTGTTAGTTACAGATGAGTAATTTGAAAATAAAAATTTGTGACAACAAATATTAACACCAACGCAGCTTATTCTCCCAAAAAAATACCAACTCAACTCTTTGCATGAGCTAAAATAGATAATAGAATAGATAAGATGGTTGTAATAAAATGAGAAACTTACCAATAAGTCCCATATATAAAGTTCAAAACTCATCTAATTCCAAAACAAAACACTTGTATCAATTAGTCTTATATATTTTTAATTGTTACCAATTTTTATTTTTTTTTAATTTACAGACGTTGGTACATTCCACTACCGTCAAACTTCCGTCAGACGGTCACCGAAAACTTACTGGAATGTTCAATATCACCAGGAAGTCAACGAAGTATCGTTAGAAGTTCACAGGAGTGCTATGAACGTCAATGGAAATCACTGGAATGTTTAGAACGTTCGCTGAATGTTAAGGACATTATTGGAGACTCACCATAATGTCTAGAATATTACCCGAAAAAAAAAAAAAAAGAAAGAATAAATGGAGAAATTAGAGCTAAAAAAATAGCATAATGTGCTAAATATTGATAAACTAAAAGAAAAAAAAATGTAAGGACAAAAAACAACAACAATAGGAAAAGAACATATGTTATTTTTCAATTTTTGTAGAATTTAAGCAAATAATCTTCAATATTGATCAAACTAAAAGCAAGCTTTAAAATTGTCAAATGTTACAGTTTCAAATAAAAAATCTATTAAGCATTTATCCTTATTAATCAAACTGAAAAACATGTTATGAAACTGCAAAATTTTACAGTTCTAAAGAATATTATGAAACTGCAAAATTTTATAATTTTTACCGCCTGTAACTAAAACTCGAAAACAACTTGTTCAGTACTTGAAAATTTTCTCCATTAAAACAGAAAAATAGAAGTGTATAGTAGAGAAAAAGTAGAAAAATTAAGAGATCGAAGGAGAGAAGCACATATAGAGAGATGATTGTATCCCGACAACTATTTTTTGTTTAGATCTAGTCAGATCTGATGTAGATCTACTCAGATCTGATATAGATATACATCAGATCTAAGTAGATTTACTCATCTTTTTTATCAGAAATATATCTTCTTCAATGTCGGTGAGGGTGAAGTAAGGAGTCGGTGGTCAGTAATTGTCGGTGAATCCCAATCGATGGTAGTTGTCAGTCGCCGGTGACTACATATCAACAAAAAAAAAGAGAAGAAGCAAGATGTGATTATCCGTCGATGATCACCGGAAGTCACAAAGAGTAAAAGAGGTAGAGAAAAATAATAACGCTATAGGATTTTTGAGTATAAATAAAATGTTGTGAGAATAAATAGACTACACGTTTTTCAAAGAAGACATTTTGATAATTTGCCCTAATAAAATTAAGGGAGCACCAATTTGTTATTCCTCCATTTTTAACCCTTGGCAATGGGTTTGGCCGGCCCTGAACTTTTGGATTAGGCCCGAGCCAATGGGTTTTGGCTTGTCAACGGGCTTGGCTTGGCCCATTCAATTTCCTAAAACCCAAGTCATGCTCATGGGCTTAAAAAATGTGAGTTAATAAATTTAGGGCTGGGCTTGGAAAATTTAGGCATAATTTGAACTTGTTTTATTAAATTTAAAATTAATTAATTGAAAAAAGGATGAAGATTAAAATATCAGCGCAATTTTGATTTCTTGCCAAATGGCCCAACCCAAACTTTGAGAACTGATGACTTTGAGGGAGGAACTACAAAATGTCTTAAAAATACCAACTAATTTATTCTAGTAAATAAATATGGTAATTTATTCTATACTCTCTGACTATTCTTAATATAACACTTAAATAATTAAGACCGAGCACATCTAACGTATTCATTTCGTCACATGTATCATGCTCCATTTGACCTTCTAGCCAAATGTTATTTTTCTTAAACGGTATTATACCTTTCTTTGATTTTGTCAAAGGGTTGAACTGTTAAACGCTATCCAATGAAGGCATTTACACTTTGTGGCAATCGTAGGCTTTTTTTTCCACACCACATTTGAAAATGCTTTGTGCCTTTCTAACTTGATAATGACGGGTGATTTCTTTATGATGTACTAAAAAAATATGTTGATGGGTGATGAACTTGCACAGGAAATGCTAAGAGAAGTTATTGGTTGGTTTAAGAGTAGTATTACGTAATGCTTTATATATATTGTGATTAATGAATGAGTGGTTGGAGAATATCAAAAAACTATGATAATTTATAATTACTAGGCATAATCCCGTGATATCTTGAACCAACCAATAATTTTTCGAATGGTAATCAAGGATACTCATGTTGGTGATGATATCAAATTCCAATGTTTTAGTTATTTAATGGAAATGTGATGTCACTCTGCATAGTATCAAAGCCGCTCTAAGGGGACGGAAGGCAAGGCGGCGGTTCAAATTTATTAAATTTTGTTATTAATAAATAAATAAATAAATAGAGAAGTGGTATAATTTAAAAAATATATATATATATATATATTTGTATAAAAAATGTGCTAACATAGAGAACGTCAAATAATACTCAAGTCATATATATTAATGAGTGACAAGTGCACATGTGTAAATAGACAATGTTAAAAAATGAAGAAGATAAATAATTGAAAATTTAATAATTTAAATTAATTTTTCTAAATGAGCAGTTTTATAACTTTCGTGGATATTTTTGAAAAGTAAGATATGTGACACTTACATTAAATTTGGTGTTGACTTTATATAATAGTCTAGATAAAATATTTTATTAACTTAGTTAAATGAAAAGTCTAATTGAAATGGTGAATTATTTGAAAGTAATAAATTATTATTATTAAATTGAATAGATTCTTCATAGAGTTTTACTGATTATACTGGTTACAATTAGTTGCCTCCGGAAAATGAAAATTTTCAAAGTTTTACATTTGAATGATTGAATGAATTAACAATATTATCTACTAAAAATGAAATGAAAAATAAGTTAGATTATATAACTTTAATTAGTAATTTAGTAACAAAACAAAAGAAGAGTAATATTTTAGTATTATTTTGTTACAATTGATTTAATGTAACGCCCGGATAATTTACCAGCACCAAGAACATTCACCAAGGGTCAACCAATAGGAAAGCGAGAGAGTGAGAATGAAACCATAATAACATTAAAAATAAAAATAAAAAAAAAAAATAATTCAAGACGATCTCTTTCCCATTAAACTATTCCAATGATTACATGATGTGTTTATTTACATTTATCAACAAAATAATAATATTTCAAAAGACAAGAGAATGTAAAGGAAGAGCCAAAAGGGCAAACATTTTTTCAAAGAGTGTCCCTGAATATACAAAAAAAAAATGGAAGTCTAAATTTCTAAATAAGAATAGCCCAAGGCTTAACACAAAATATCAAAAGAGAGCTTCTATGCCCTCATCCAAAATTCTTTCCCAAGTCAATCATTTAGGTGACATATCAACATCATTTCCTGAAAGATGGTTAGTTTTGGAGTGAGTTAATACTCAGTGAAAAATACATTTAACAAGTTATATAAATAATTGAGATGTATATGATCATACTATGCACTAATGAGGATAAAATTCATATTTTCTCGTTTAAAATCCAAAAATGTTCCATGCATGAATTTCATTCAACATCTCATCTGCAACCATGGGTGGTAAATCCGCTACGACATTCCAAGTAAGAGCCATGAAACCATACATACATGTATAAATTTTATATACCGAAAATATTCTCACATTTGCCAACTCTAATAACGGCGAGGCAATGGACACCCAAAATTTTTCTCTCTCCACTTTTGCCGACTCTTGAAACAGCAAGTTTGTGGACATCAAAAATCGAGTTTTCTACATTTTCTGACTCTATAAGTGGCAAGCTCGTGGACACCCAAAAACTTTTCCCACATTCATCCAGCGATATGTGCAGATAGAACAATTGGAAACCCTGACTCCCCACATGGGTACTAAATAAAATATACAACTCAATTCCTGAAACCCGACTCAACTATCTAGACTCATACGCCATTTACCCCTTTGACATTTTCCAAACATCCACAACATAGTTAAATCATATGAGAATTTATCATACACCATGTAAAAACCTCAATTGCTATTTGTCAAACTTTAGTTTGAACTTTTCTAACTCATCAATATGATATTAGTTTAAGTCTTCTGGAAGACTAATCCATGTGGAAGTTTCCTCCCTCTCCAACTGTCTATTCAGGAAGTTGAGAGAGAGAGAGAGAGAATGTAATTTACCAAACACAATTTTATAAATTAAAAAGAAAACCCAACTCAGAGTCAACATAAGAATTGAGGCAATTCTTGCATCACTGCATACGTTTGATGTTGTGCACACGGACACGAGTATGTTAAACATTTCTATGTGGTTTTAGCAGTTATAAATTAAATCAACAGTCACAGAAAAATTTGTGCTTGAATTGTTGGTTACAGAAGAGTAATTTGAAAATAAAAATTCGTGACAACAAAATATTAACACCAACGCAGCTTATTCACCCAAAAAAATACCAACTCAACTCTTTGCATGCGCTAAAATAGATAATAGAATATATAAGATGGTTGTAATAAAATGGGAAACTTACCAATAAGTCTCATATATAAAGTTCAAAACTCATCTAATTTCAAAACAAAATACTTATATCAATTAGTCTTCTATATTTTTAATTATCAACAAAAATCATTTTTTTTTTATTTTAAATTTACAGACATTGTTACATCTCATTTCCATCAGACTTCCATCAAACGGTCACCGAAAACTTGCTGGAATGTTCAATATCACCGGGAAGTTGTCGAAGTATCGTCGAAAGTTCGCAGGAGTGTTATGAACATCAATGGAAGTCGCTGCAATGTCTAGAACGTTCGCTGGACGTTAAGAATATCATTGGAGACTCACCATAATGTCTAAAATATTTTCGGGGAAAAAAAAAAGAATAAATGGAGAAATTATAGACAAAAAAATAGCAAAATGCGCTAAATATTGATAAACTAAAATTAAAAAAAAATGTAACGACAAAAAACGACAACAATGGAAAAAGAACATATGTTATTTTTCAATTTTTGTAGGATTTAAGCAAATAATCTCCAATATTGATCAAACTAAAAGCAAGCTTTGAAACTGTAAAATGTTACAGTTTCATAGAAAAAATTTATTAAGCATTTATCCTTATTAATCATAGAAAAAATTTATTAATCATTTATCCTTATTAATCAAATTAAAAAACATGTTATGAAACTGTAACATTTTACAGTTTTAAGCCATGATTTATTGCAGCACCAAAAAAAATTAAAATTGTAAAATTTTACGCTTTTCACCATCTGTAACTAAAACTCAAAAACAACTTGTTCAGTACTTGAAGTTTTTTTCCATTAAAACAGAAAAAGAGAAGTGTATAGCAGAGAAAAAGTAGAAAAATTAAGAGATCGACGGAGAGAGGCACATATAGTGAGATGATTGTACTCCGACAACTATTTTTTATTTAGATCTAGCCGGATCTGATGTAAATCTATTCATCTTCTTTATCAGAAATATATCTTCTTCACCGTCGGTGAGGGTGAAGTAAAAAGTCAGTAGTTAGTAGTTGTCAGTGAATCCCAATCGATAGTAGTTGTCAGTCACTGGTGACTATATATCAAAAAGAGAAAGAAAAGAAGCAAGATGTGGTTATCTGTCGACGATCGCCGGAAATCACAAAAAGCAAAAGAGGCAAGGAAAAAGAATAACGTTATAGGACTTTTGAGTATAAACAAAATGTTGTAAGAATAAATAGGCCACACGTTTTTCAAATAAGACATCTCAATAATTTGCCCTAATAAAATTAAGAGAGCACCAATTTGTTATTCATCCATTTTTAACCCTTGGCAATGGGCTTGGCCGGCCTTGAACTTTTGGATTAGGCCCAAGCCAATGGGTTTTGGCTTGTCAACGGGCTTGGCTTGGCCTATTCAATTTCCTAAAACCCAAGTCATGCTTATGGGCTTAAAAAATGTGAGTCAATAAATTTAGGGCTGGGCTTGGAAAATTTTGGCATAATTTCAACTTGTTTTATTAAATTAAAATTAACTAATTGAAAAAAGAATGAAGATTAAAATGTCAACGCAACTTTGATTTCTTGCCAAATGGCCCAACCCAAACTTTGAGAACTGATGACTTTAAGGGAGGAGCTACAAAAATGTCTTAAAAATACCAACTAATTTATTCTAGTAAATAAGTATGGTAATTTATTCTACACTCTCTGATTATTCTTAATATAACCCTTAAATAATTAAGACTGAGCACATCTAACGTATTCATTTCGTCACATATATCATGCTCCATTTGATCTTGTTGGCTTTTTTGGCTTACGAAAGATATTATTGTAATTTTGAACGTGCCAGCAAGGATCAATCAATCCTTATAGAATATTAATTGCCAACCAATTATCAGACGATTTTGTTTTAGTTCTTTTAGTTTCAACGAAGATGACTTTTACTGGTGGCTTTGTTTACGAGAATTAAGCAAACAATGATTAAATGAAAAACAATTGTAGTATTTCATTAAGTAAAATGGAAGACTTACAAAGATCTAAATTAGTCTCGTAGAGGTTTACTGCAACAAACTACTTGAAACTACTCCTATGAATGAAGTGCAGTGCAGGAATTTGAAGTACAGAAATGTAAAGAGCAAGAAATGTAAAAACTAGAAGGAAAATAAAGTAGAGAAAACTGGTTTTTTTTATTTGAGTCTGGTGCCCCTTTCTGAGACCTTCTCTGCTAGTTATACTTCTCAATGATAACCGTCGAAATGAGCTTCTAACCATCGAATCATCCCTCCATGATTGCTGATCATATTTCCTCACAATTAGCTCCACAACGCCATATCTGCAGTTAGGCTTCCCTCTTGATTTTTGAATTTAAATATGAGTAACCGTTAAAGTCATGTCATCTTGCTCATCTCTGCTGATTCAATGCTATGTAGATCCACAATAACCAATACTAACTGTCACGTGTGTGATTATGTTGAAGATTTGAATTGTATTATCGTATTACCCTTATCCTGCCACGTGTTAAACTGTAATTGGCCTATACAAAATGTGTAGCCAACAGATCTTCTAGCTAAATATTATTTTTCTTAAACGTATTATACCTTTCTTTGATTTTGTCAAAGGGTTGAACTGTTAAATGCTATCCAATGAAGGCATTTACACTTTGTGGCAATCCTAGGCTTTTTTTTCCACACCACATTTGAAAATGCTTTCACTGCTGCAAATCAAGGATTTAGCGGCGTTTAAAAAACGCCGCGATAGGTCCTAAAAACGCCGTCAAAACATTTTGTGACGTTTGGCGCCAAACGCCGAAGACGCGGCTGTCGCTATAACTTTATGGCGCTTTAGAAACGTCGCTATATGACTATAGGCGGCGTTTTATAAACGCCGCTAAAAGTTCTACTAAACATTAGCATGACGTCACCATGCTATTTAGCGACGTTTTAAAACGCCGCCGTATCTCCTTTTAAAAGAAATCCTGCCTTTGGTGTGATATTTAGTGACCTTTTTAGAAACGCCGCGATAGCCTTGTTTTTTTTAAAAACTTTTTTTAATGTAATTGAACTAAAAAATCCCTGTAATAAAACTGAAAAATAACACTTATATAAAGTTGCTATGTTTAAAAGCCTTTCTATTACATTAATGTACATAAAAGTGAGTGGTGCAAGACTCCCAACTTAACATTGCCATTCACCCAACATACATATCCACAAGAAATGCCCAAAACCAATTAAAACAAGCATATCATATGATCTCCACACATACAAATTCTCAATTGAGTGCTGAAAAAAAATACAAATCTCTCTCTCTCTCTCTCTCCTGTAGAATATACAAAAGTTTCTCATCCACATCCTGCAAAGAAAATCAGAGCCAGGTGGGCAAAAAAGAAGGGGAAAAAAAAAGAAGGAACCTATACTTCACTTTCTTTTACATTCAATTAAATGTTTTACACACCCAATCAAAATGAGGACCACTGTGGGCAAAAAAGAAGGGGAAAAAAAAATGTAATCGATGTACGTTTCATTCAGTCAATGACTACCAGATGAGTGTTGCATAAGGACCTAGGAAATTTCCCATATCAATAATAACCAATGCAATCAACGACAGTTCCACTAACAAGGAACCTATACTTCACTTTCTTTTTCTTTTTTTCATAAAAAGACGCAAAGAACACTAGATGTTAGCTAAAAAAAAAAAAAGCTGCAAATTCCTCTTACATCTTGAATCAGCTCTTTCCCTCAGCAAAATTATCCTTTTGACCTACAGATAAATAAATAATAGTTGTAAATTATAATCTTTTTAAAGAAAATCTAGAACAAAGCAATAAATTCTATCAAAAGCATGAAGACATAAATCACCATTAATAAGAACATGTATATTCCTTGCTTGTTCCAGATTTAATATAATCAAATCTGGTGCCCAAATTTCAGTGAAACCAAACAATTTTTAGATCAGACATGGTTCTAAATGATGAAAACAGAACACCAATTACCTCTGGTGCCCAAATTTCTTCATACTTGCAAGCAATTAGCATTGAACTAATGCCGACCAACTGAAGCTCCCTCCTTGGGACAACATTCATTGAAAGGTACCGATCAACTATGTTAATTGTGAGGTAAAGGGTCTCAGGCATTAGTTCAAACATCCTGTGAACCTCTGTCAACCAGTCTATGAGAATTGATCTCATCTTTGAATTGATTTCAGGCTGCCAATTCATTATCAACATCTGCTGCATCAATGTCTACTAAGTAACAAGGAATAATATACATATACAAATAGAAAATGTATGTACAGAGGGGAAAGAATTGATGATGAAATTAAAATTGAGAGAAGTCCACACTAACAACCTTACTTCGAGCAGTGAGGATCGAAGTCAAGGTTTTGACCTCATTCCTAGAAGACCCAACTCGCGACTTTCTTGCAATGACAGCAATAGGCTTTTTCAAGTCTGAAAAATGAAAACAGACGAAATTCATAGATCATTTTGTTTGATGCAATTTTTTGTTGGACCTTTTCTTTAGATTTAATTGCTACTTGCTTAATATGGGCAGACAGCACCAATTAATCCTTTCAATCGAGAGCTCCTAGGCATCAGCATCCCAAGGTGTCCCACATGGAGGAATGGGGTAAGCACTGGTTCAGTTGTCAAGCATGTCATCTTTGCTAATATATAATAGTACAACACTAATTTTGTGTATATTTTTCATTTCCCTAAACTATCCAAAGAAAATTAAATTATGCATTATTAAAATCCTGGTACATGTGACACTTCTCTTATCATGGCCAATCAGTTCTCTAATGCTCTACTCTCCAACTCCTCATCTGCTAGATGTTTTTTATTCAGCTCTAGGAAATATAATATGTTAATAATCTGTTATAATACATTATTGGTGTTGAGTGATCTATTGATTCATGTTTGTAATGCCAATGGCACAAACTATACACATGGTTCATATTTCAAGAGGTGTTTGAGATGTTACTGTCTTATTTTGTAAAGAACATGCTGCATTTTTGTCATGTAAATATTTACTTTCTTACTAGAATGTTGTGTTTGATTTTATATAATTATTTTTACTACAGATTTTTATATCTCGAGACAAAGGGAATAAAAAAGAAAACAGAAAGTAATCAAAATCTAAAAGTATGACGCAAAGGCATCTTAGAAGGAAAAAAGCCAAGGCACAAGACTGTCAACAGTCCAAATTTCTACAATTATTCACTAATTTCCTACACCAAATCACATCATGTCTTAATAGATTTATAAAAGTGAGAAATTAAAAACTAGTGATATTGGTACTTTTACCTTGTTAGTTCTTCTTGAAGATAAAAAACTAGCTTGAAGATAAAGAGACAACAGATGTACGATAAAAATGCAACGACACAGAAGAAGAAATTAGCAAAGATGAAAGAACTAGAAATGAATCAGAAATCAAGGCATAATTGAAAGAAAATGAACTAGCAGAAATCCTGAGAGAGAGAGAGAGAGAGTTTCCTGTCATCATATATCCACACTCAGCCTTTAGTTGCAAAAAAAAAAAAATTGACTAGTAGTGTACACTGTACCCACCTCAGTATATGTGATTAGGCATAAACTAAGTCATAATCAAGTGACAAAAGCAATCGGCTGATGACTGCCTAATGTTTTCCCTTTCTATGATCACACTCCACCACCAGATGGTATGTTTATATTTTGGACCCAAAACTACCAGTTCTTTAATATAAATTTAGCTCATGATAGTCTCCAATGCTAACATGGAGGGGGAAAAAAATATCCACTCAAAACTATCCTAGGTCTCATAGCTAGCTATATTCAAGGAGATGCTTGAAATACAAGTAGCCAAAATTGGAAAGAATAAACCTTCTTGATTGGCTTTAGATGTTCATTGCACATAGAATTGGCAGAAAAGATAACTAATCTAATGCATACAATAAACACAGAACAATGCTTAAGATTATGATGTGGATGGCACAGCGCATGCACTTGAAATATAAAATATATACCTGGGCAATCACAAACTCATAGTTGCTCTTAGAGCGCTTCCTTAATTCGCTCTCGGATTTAGCCAGAATATTCTGTGTACTGCCATTACTGATTCCTGATATAAGAGCAATCAAAGCAGTAGTATCAAAATTTATGAGATCAGCTTGAAGTTCAAGTCCTTTTGTGGAGCAAATTCAGCGTCATTGACATTGACATCCAAGGGGCCTAATTTCATTCCAGAAATGAGAGAGAAGAAAGAGGTAGCCAAGTTGAAAGGAATGCAGTCCTCTCTGGTGGGGGTTGCAGCAGCAGCAGCAGTAGTAGACAGGAGCAGGAGTGAATCCTTTAACCCCCCACTTTCTATCTGTGGAATGGAATCCCTATCCCTATCCCTATCCCTATCCCTATCCGTTGAAAGATCAACCTTCATTTGAAGGACACATGGAGGAGGAGGAGGAGGTGGTGGAGGTGGATATATCCAGTCACCACCACCCTCTAATTCCTCAGAAAGATGGAAATGGAGAAAGTGGAAACCCAAGTCAGAGGAGGCTCCAAATTCATGTTCAAGCTTAGAGCGAATAGTGTCATCAAGTCCATGAACAGAAAGAACATGAAATTGTGTCTACCTATTATGGTCTTCAAACATCTGCAACACCCAAATTCTTTTACACCAAATATACATTGTTTAACTGTATTTTTTATAGGAACTTTGAGTCTAGAGATGCTAAGACTTGCCCCAGTTTTTGGGACAAACAACCCTTGAAGCTTACCTTACAGAATAATTCAATCAAAATCATGGATTTTATTCAAGATTATTTTCACTGCTTAAAAAAATTCAATCAATTCGAGAATACGCAATAAACATAACAAATGAAAGAAAAAGATTATAATACCTGCTTCTATTGCTGCCACTGCTTCCAGTGCTTCCACTGTCAAAGTAATGAAGAAATTTTGGCCCAGCATTAAATCAAGTAGAAATGCTCTACAAATTGACTAGGAATGTTAGGCCGGGCAATAAAATTTCAGGAATGTTGGACCCAACATTAAAATTGAGCTATACAAAATGGGATAGTTAAACAGAAATTTCCTCACAATCTACGACATGAATAAATTGTGCCTTTGCACTGTCAAGTGGAAAGCAACAGTATAGATCACAGATTGCTTTCAAAAGGATAACCTAAAAAAGGCATGAAAACCACATAAAAATTAAGTCTTTAGCATCCACAATTGACAACAATTGAAACTAATAATCTCAAAACTTCATGGACAAAATTTGAGAAAATTAAGTATAGCATAACATCTTCATCAAATTAGACTTAGACACTGACCATTGAATCTAATTGTCATAAAAATGTACTACACATGAATTCTTGAGGTGTTGCAAAACAGAGAGAAATATAGAACAATCTCAAATTCCATAAAAGCAAACCAAACTACGATGATATTCACTAACCTTATGTAGCAAAGCTTCTCTCTGATATCCCTAACAGTCTCAAAGTCAGGAATCTTACTTACCATACCTTCACTAAAGACTCTTATACTCCAATCAAAACAAAAGCAATTACTGTGAAGAACATTAATGGAAAAAAAAATACAATATATTTGTATAAACATAACAAAAATCTAGATAAAACACTATAAAGAGAACACAAATAAAAGCAAAGTGGTAGTCAAAATCTTTACCTGTTTTGCCCCAAACTACAGGATCAATAAAGGGGCCGATCTTGATAGTTCAACCCATTCCCTCTTATCACTAGTCCAATATCCAGATCTGACAATGTGTGATCAATAAGAGTTTTTAAACTTGGAAATAAAAAAATAAAAACTAATTTCTTTAGATCTAGATCAAGTTTAACAAAAGGAAGTACAATAGATTTCATTAACTAAGCATTTGCTAAATCAAGTGCAGGAAGAAGTGTGAGCCCATATTTTATTTATCTTAACAATGAAATCTAGAGCACAAGACAAGCATGCACATAAGAACATAGTTTATTAATTGATGACATGTTCTTCAGAGTCAAGAATTATCACATGAACTTCACATATGCCTCTGCACATTTCATATCATCCTACAAAACATAAAAATGTTTGGTATCTTCTAGAACAACAAGATTCAACAAAACCACAAAGCCTAAATACCTTAACAATCAAAGATGAACTGCCTTAGCTGTCCTACAAAAGCTTAGTTGGTCTATCACATTTTACATAGTAATTCAATAAAATCTTGTTTACAAGTTTCAAGTGGAGCCCTTTCCAATCTTCATCCATCTGTTCTGCCCCTTTACATGTCATCCACTAGTTTCAAATGAAGATAGATAAGTGAAATAAGAAATTCAATAGGCCTAATATGAACTCTAGAAAAGCGATTGCTACAAATGCTTCTTTTTTTTAATTATTTATATATGATCATTTAGACATTAGATTAATAATACTATCATAGCATATGACACCTGGACACCATATAACCGGTCCAACAATTTATTTCAGCTTTCAGCCACTAACATGTGAGAAAATAACACTTACTTTTCTCTTATTAATGAGGAAGTCTCACTAATATGCTATTAGTTCTTTACTTCTTACTTTGTTGGCAAATATTTTTAGAAGACGTGCATTTGATTACAGTCTAAACTAGAAGCAAAAGTTGTGAAGCAAAAGTTGTGAAGCAAATTGATCATTATTTTATCAGTAATCAATAATGAGACTTCTAGATAGCTCAATTGCCTACACTATATCTATATCAGTCATCACTACTGTCAACTGATTAAACCAAACTGGAATTCATAACCCAATAGAGCTCCATAGAACAAAAAAAATATACAACACAAATCTGACTAATAGTAAGTTATATAGAGTTAACCAATTTAGATGAATTGAGACTAGCATTTATTTATATTAGAAAATACATAGAATGGCAATTACATAGAAGAGAGAATACATATAGAACAGAACCTCTTCAACTGCCTTCTCTCTAAGGCTTCCCCCAATTCTCGATCCTTCTCTGCACAAACAAAAATCAACAACCAAATCAACATTGTACTTTAACAAATCAAAAATCGAAAATTTACCGAATAGTGATTTGAGCAGAACAATAAATAAAACTAGAAACGAAGAAGATAATGATTTAAGCAAAAAGTGGAAACAGAGCATAAAAGAAGAGATTCACAGAGCTGAAGAAACGTTTAAGAAGAAGAGTTCCAAACAGAGCACAGAAGAACATCTAACCTCTGATCGAAGAAGACGAAGATCACGGATCTGAAGAAGAGTTCCAAATCACGGTGCTCAAAATCGAACTTCAAAATCGCAATCGCTCTGTGCTCAAGAAGAAGAATCACCGAATCGAGAGAGAGAACTTCGTATTGATTCGATCCTCTGCGAGAAAGAGAGAGAAAGAGAGTGAGGGAGAGATTCGAACTTCATATGCAGACGGCGGTGCTCAAAATGGGGTTATCAAAATAAAGGTTTAGAGAGACAGGATAGGGTTTGAGGAGAGGCAGGATTCAGAGGCGCTTTTCAAACGACTTCTAGTCACAAAACTGTACCGTTTTAATTAAGAACAATTGCGACGTTTAAAAAACGCCGTTAATTTTTAAAAAAGCTGACGTTTAATAAAACGCCGTTAATTAAACGCCGTTAAATCCCCAAATTCCAGTAGTGTTTGCGCCTTTCTACTTAAAGAACTTGATATTGACGGGTGATTTATTTATGATGTACTAAAAAAAAAATTTGATGGGTGATGAACTTGCACAAGGAATGCTAAGAGAAGTTATTGGTTGTTTTAAGAGTAATATTACGTAATGCTTCATATATATTGTGATTAATGAACGAGTGATTGGAGAATATCAAAAAGTATGATAATTTGTAATTAGTCAGAGGCATAATCTCATGATATCCTGGACCAACCAATAATTTTTTGAATGATAATCAAGAATAGCCACGTTGGTGATGATATCAAATTTCAATGTTTTAGTTATTTAATGGAAATGTGATGTCACTTTGCATAGTATCAAAACCGCTCTAAGGGGACGGAAGGCAAGGCAGCCGTTCAAATTTATTAAATTTTGTTATTAATAAATAAATAAATAAATAGTTTGAGATATTTTTTATTGTTTACAAAAATAAAATAAAAATAGAGAGGTGATATAATTTTTAAATTTTTTTTTTTTTAAATGTACTAATATAGAGAATGTCAAATAGTACTCAAGTCATATATATTAATGAGTGACAAGTGCCCATGTGCAAATGGACAATGTTGAAAAATGAAGAAGATAAATAATTGAAAATTTAATAATTTAAATTAATTTTTCCAAATGAGCAGTTTTATAACTTTCGTGGATATTTTTGAAAAAGTAAGATATGTGACATTTACATTAAATTTGGTGTTGACTTTATATAATAGTATAGATAAAATATTTTATTAACTCTTAATTAAATGAAAAGTCTAATTGAAATGGTGAATTATTTGAAAGTAATAAATTATTATTATTAAATTGAATAGATTGTTCATAGAGTTTTACTGATTATACTGGTAAGTGGTTGCAATTAGTTGCCACTGAAAAAAGAAAATTTTCAGTTTTACATTTGAATGATTGAATGGATTAATAATATTATCTACTAAAAATGAAATGAAAAATAAGTTAGATTATATAACTTTAATTAATAATTTTGTAACAAAACAAAAGAAGAGTAATATTTTAGTATTATTTTGTTACAATTGATTTAATGTAACGCCTGGATAATTTACCACAACCAAGAACATTCGCCAAGGGTCAACCAATAGAAAAGCGAGAGAGAGAATAAATCTATAATAACATTAATAAAATTTCAAAACTATCTCTTTCTCATTAAACTATTCCAGTCATTACATCATGTGTTTGTTTATATTTATCAACAAAATAATAATACTTCAAAAGACAGGAGATAATGTAAAGGAAGAGTCAAAAAGGCAAACATCTTTTCAACGAGTGTCTTTGAATATACACAAAAAAAAAAAAAAAAAAAAAAATGGAAGTCTAAATTCCCAAATAAGAATATGAGATTCCATGCCCCCGTCCAAAATTCTTCCCCAAGTCAATCATTTACACTACAAGAAATGTCACTTTTGACTACCAAAATATTGGTCGCCAAAAGTCACTTATTTAGTCGCCAAAATGAATTAGCGACCAAAACTTTTCGTCGCTAAGCTCGTCCCCTTTACCCTGTCGACGATAGTATTGGCGACTAAAATCTTCTTGGTCGCCGAAAGTGTAGACATTTGGCTACTAAATTAGCTTTAGTCGGTAAAAGGTACGTTTCCCCTACTAAAATAATTGGTCGCCGATAATCAGCATTTGGCTACGACTTTGATTTTGGTCGGCAAAATATATGTTTCTGCCACTAAATAATTGGTCGCGGAATTACACTTTTTGGCTACCAATCTGTGGTGGTCGGGGAAGGTTCACTTTTAGCTACTAAATAATTGGTCGCCGAAAGTGCACATTTGGCTACTACTTTGAGTTTAGTCGGCAAAAGGTCTGTTTCTGCCACTAAAGTATTAGTCACTAAAAGTGCTACCATAATTTAAGAATAACTATTATAGACCAAACATTTTTGTCACCAATAGAATACATATTTTTAGTGACTAATTAATTTTTGTCATTGTTACTTTTGCCCGCTAAAAGATTCGTAGCCAAAAGCCTGCTCACATTCACTTCTTCATTTTTTGCCACCAAACATTTTAGTAGCCAAATGACACCATATTTTTTCCGTGACTAAAAAATTTAGTAGCGAATACTTTCTTTATCTCTTTCTCAATTGTTTTAGCTACTAATTATTTGGTCGCAAAAAATTAATGGGTTATGTTTTTGCTACTAAATTCTTAGTCACCAAAACATTTGATTACATATTTACCTACCAAAATATTTGGTGGCCAAATACGTTACACATTTTTTTTTTAATTAAAATATTTGGTGCACCTGTATCCATTATTAATCAGCATTCCTATATCCATCAACGGTAAATATGTTATGAAGCATTCAACAACAATTACACACATTTCAGTTCCAACCATCCAAAAAATTAATATTGAACATCCAAAAAATTAATATTGAACATCCAATTATATATATATATATATATATATTACAAATTTCATAAGAACCAAGTCTAAGCCCACGTCAATAATTTAATTTAATTTAATTCAATACATAATACTGGAATAACCAAAGTCATTGTGCACCTACAACTTTTGTACCACCACAAAAATTATATTATGTACTGCCACAAAACTATTATGTACCACGTGCTATGTTAATTGCTACCAACAAAAACTTTTTTACAAACCACTATATATACGGATAGAGATATGAAAAAAATGCCCTCCCGTACTTGTCAACAAAAACATATCCACATTTGTATGTCCAAAAACATCTGCAAGAAAGGGGGAAAAAATCATTAGTTCGGTGCGTGTAATGGCACTTCTGGACGACATATATATATCGTAATAATTTCAAACATTAAAAGACAACGACAGTGATATCTATTAACTAATGCAAGACATCCAAACATGAACCCATCATGAGTTCTTGTTTTAGCTTTTTTATCTCTAAATCTATCGAAGTAAATTTTAGTACTTAAATGTGAAAGTAAATTGTGTAGGTATTATGAAATTACCAAAATTTTGGGTGTACTTACCATTTCATCCAAAAATTATTTGTTATAAAAATGTAAGAAAACCCATCATTACAGTTTGTCTGGTATCCATAAAACTCACTATGGTTATGCTTTTGTGACCTCCACGAAGCTTCCAGTTACGTTAGTTCAGTGTTTTTCTGACCTCCACGGATGGAAATTAATATGGTCTTTTTCTTCGTAAAAGATTCTAATTTTCTCGATATACTCATTGAAATTTTGGAAACACTTTCCTTAAAGAATAAACTAATTAGTGGGCTTATAGATGTAGATATGCTTCTGTTTGTGAATGAGTAATGCCTTGGGTTCTTTAAAGGCTTATGGGGACGAGCTATATAAGATTATGCTTAACTATTCTTCCATTACACCATCTAATTTTGATACGTACCTTCAATACTTAGCTTCTTTAGTCCTAAGTTCCCTATTCTGTTGCTGAGGAATTATCCTCCCATCAGCCAAATCTTGAGGCCATGTTATGTATATGAACTATCTATTGTTCAACTGTTGCACATTTTGTAGTGGTGATAGTTAAACTTATCAAATACACAATTGCGCCTAAACCTTAGCTGAACTTTACAAATCCTTTGTTCCAATTTCCAAAGGACTAGGTCATATATCATTCGTCACATTTAGTTCTTGTCCTACTTACGTATTGTGGACACCTACATGTCACATTTATCACCGAGAAGCTTCCTATTACGGAAAAACAGTGGCTCGGGGGCTGTTTTGCATTTTCGCCCCCCGAACCCCTTTTTTCGACAAAGTTTATGACATTTTCAACTCTAATTCCCAAAGTAGGTGTCCTATTTATGTACCGTCTGTCCGTAGATGTCACATTTATCACCGGGAAGCTTCTCGTTACCAGAAAATAAAATTTCGGGGGCTACTTTGCATTTTCGCCCCTCGAACCCCTATTTTCGACTAAGTTTATGACATTTTGAACTCTAATTCCCAACGTAGGCATGCTATTTACGTACCGTCTGTCCCTACATGTCACATTTATCACCGGGAAGCTTCCCGTTATGAGAAAACAGTGTTTTGGGGGATGCTTTGCATTTTCGCCCCCCGAACCCCTTTTTTCGACTAAGTTTATGACATTTTCAACTCTAATTCCCAACGTAGGCGTGCTATTTACGTACCATCTGTCCCTACATGTCACATTTATCACCGGGAAGCTTCCCGTTATGAGAAAATAGTGTTTTGGGGGATGCTTTGCATTTTCGCCCCCGGAACCCCTTTTTTCGACTAAGTTTATGACATTTTCAACTCTAATTCCCAAAGTAGGTGTCCTATTTATGTACCGTCTGTCCCTACATGTCACATTTATCACCGGGAAGCTTCCCGTTACCAGAAAATAAAATTTCGGGGGCTGCTTTGCGTTTTTGGCCCCCGAACCCCTATTTTCGACTAAGTTTATGACATTTTCAACTCTAATTCCCAACGTAGGCGTGCTATTTACGTACCGTCTGTCCCAACGTGTCACTTTTGTCACCGGGAAGCTTCCTGTTATGAGAAAACAGTGTTTTGGGGGATGCTTTGCATTTTCGCCCCCCGAACCCCTTTTTTCGACTAAGTTTATAACATTTTCAACTCTAATTCCCAACGTAGGCGTGCTATTTACATACCGTCTGTCCCTACATGTCACATTTATCACCGGGAAGCTTCCCGTTATGAGAAAATAGTGTTTCGGGGGCTATTTCGCATTTTCGCCCCCCGAACCCCTTTTTTCGTCTAAGTTTATGACTTTTTCAACTCTAACTCCCAACGTATGTGTCCTATTTACGTACCGTCTGTCCCAACGTGTCACTTTTGTCACCGGGAATGTTACCATTACTTTTAAACACATATTCGAGTTACTATTCAAAATACCACTGTTGAATTTTACATGTTACTCTAAACGAAGATTGAAATTCGCTATGTTTTTTTAACATGTTTGTACTATAGTTAATCTTAATCAAGTACATATTTTAAATACAAGTTCATTGTTAAGAAAACTCAATACCAAATTCTAGTAACTACACAAGAAATCATTAACCCCAAATAACTCAAAAATTGATGACATTTTCAACTCTTCAAGCGAACATATTTAAACAAAGTAAGTGTGACATTAATGAAATTGTTCTTACCAAAAACCAAACGTCGGATGCCCAACTTAGATTCCCAAGAGTTGTGACAGTTTGGCGACTACGTTATTGAGATGCTCGACCTTTGTATTTGTCTCGTCCCTTGCCTTTTGTCCCTCCTCCCGCACTTTCAACATCTCATTGGATAATTGAATGCGCTCCTCTCGTTCTTTCAACAGCTCATTGTAACATCTCTCGCGCTCCTCTCGCTCTTTCATTAACTCGTCATGATCCTTTTGCCGCTCCTCACGAAGTGCCTCCACCTCAGCTCGCATTGCCTCCATGTCCTTATCGTGTGCTCGTGTTGCAAATATGGTAGACGGTTGTGGCCCACTCCCAAATCCAAGCAAGTACGTTTTCTTCTGTCCAAGCACTTGTCTTGAAATCTCCTCTTGTGTCAATGGCGTCCCCGACTCGATGGCAGCCACTTGTACATTGACCATCTCTTGCTGTCATTTCAAATAAATAAGACGAAAAAAACTTTGGCAACATATATGTATTATTAGGTACTAAGTACAAGAAAATATTGAATACATATATTTCGTTGTCACATACTTACATGCAGCTCACGGCATTTTGGATGGATCCAGTCATTCGTTTTCTTTGAAGTGTGGCTGTCCTCATAGAACTTTGGGAAATCCAACTCTCCATCTTTTGCTACCTGTTAACACATCAATGTATAAATCAATGACACTTTATGCACCAAACAGACAAATTTCCATGAACAGATTGTTAAACAAATTGCTGGACAGATTGGGAGACAGATTTTCTGCCAGATTTTCAGACAGATTTGCAGCCAGATTTGGAAATAGAGGCAGCACTATTCTAGTTCGAATTCAAAGAGATTATCATTAACAGATTTATATGAGCTATGTTACTAGACTAATGATTGGGTGTTATTCTTAAGTATGAGATGATCTTTTCCTTATGGGCCAATTGAATATGGTGTTATTCTTAAGATATTTACACTGTAGTACTTAGCACCAAAGTTTGTCTTTCTCACTAAAAATTTTCCATCCAAGTTTAATGAGAAAGGATGCACTGTGATCTTTAACTTTTCTAATACCTAGTCCCCCTTCAACTTTTGTTTTACACACATTATCCCAACACACCAAATGAACTGGGAATAATTGAGGTCACAGACAAAATGAGAGTGGTTCTGCCAGCAAGAGATAGATTTCTAGCTTTCCACCCCGAGAGTCTAGTCTTCATCTTTTCTATGATCTCATTGAACATGGTCTTGTTAACTCTTTCATGGAGAAGTAGGGATCCCAGGTATTTACCAAGATCTTACATCAGGGGAATCCTACTTTCAAACTGCCATGGTCATAGCTTTATGTCTAGGAAGGTTAGAAGAGGCAAAAAGTTTAGATTTAGCATGGTTGACTTTCTGCCCAGACACATCACAAAATTCAATGAGAACATCCATGATAATTTCACAGTTGGGTTCATCAGCAAAGAACAAGTGAGAAAGTGGGGGACTATTTCTAGAGGCTTTAATGCCCTTCCAAGTGCGATCTTTAACCTTGGAAGTGATCATGTTTGAGAGTCTTTCCATATAGAGTACAAAGAGGTAAGGTAAGGTGAGATTGGGTCACCTTCCCTTACGCCCCTTTCATTATGGATACCATTAATCACTTCTCCATTCCAAAGTATGGAGGAGTGGCTATTAGTAACATAGCTCATAATCAAATTAACCCAATCCTCATTGATTTTAAATTCAAACAGATTATGTCCAACAGATTTATATGAGCTATGTTAGTAGAGATTATCAAACAGAATTTCTCAAACAGATTATGTCCAACAGATTTTCGCACATAGCCACTTATAATCACGTCAGATTATGTGTATTATAACATGGTGTATGTACAGGAATATCTGTTTTTTGTGAATGAATTAACTTAAATCTAAAACACAAAGAGCTGCAAGACTAATGATCTTAAGTGAAAAACAGAGTATAGTTTAGATTTTGGGCAGTATATATAGTTCAGATTGTGTATGAATTAGTGTAGACAGATTTAGTAAAACTATTGTGTATACTGTATTATAGTGTAGTATAGTGTACACAGATTTATAAATCTGAACTATACACAATCTGTATTATAGTTTAGACAGATTTTTAGAGTATAGTTTACATTTTGTAGTATAGTGCAGTATATATAGTTCAGATTGTGTATTATAGTGTAGACAGATTTATATATACTGTATTATAGTGTAGACAGATTGTGTATTATAGTGTATTATAGTGTAAACAGAGTATAGTTTAGATTTTGCGAGACAGATTTCGAAAGAAAGACAGAGTATAGTGTAGGCAGATTTAGAATGCAAACATGTAGGCAGATTTTTGACAGGCATATTTTTTGCAGACAGTACATGTTTGCTAACAGATTTTAACATATATATATATATATATGTGTAGCAGAACATAACATTTTTCATATCCAAACAACATATAATGGATTCAAGTTTAAAAAAAATCGAACTCACCATAGCAGCCATCGCGATAGGAAATGAGCGAGACCCATTGGTATGATTGTACGGCAATTGACTCCTATTACTCTTGCCAGCTTTTGACCGTTTCTAAAAATAAGTCAAGCAGATAAACAATTTTTTTGTCAATGTTAAGGCATTGCACATTTTCACATAGATGTATCTACTCTATCTAGTCTATTATTTTACCTGGTGAGATGCATCTTGCCATGCCACATCGATCAAATGCTTCCAATTATCTAAACTCACCCCTACGGGCGGATGACCATAGATCTCATCACGTGGAAGTCCTTCTAACAATTCGAACTCTTGCTTCAAGGTGTACCTCCAATCTTTGTACAACCCATAGGCCTTCTTATTCACAATCTCCTGTGCTTGTAAGTCATTGTGGAAATCGTCTCCAATTTGAAACTTGTCCTACATGCAAAACAAATTGAAATAGTAATCATTACATATTAGTCTTTCTTATTACTCACATAATACAATTACATATTGTGGACAAGTAATATTAGTTACAAGAACTCCTTGGATGACGGCAGCTTTTGTAGTCTCATCAAGATCCAGCCATGACTTCACATCTTTCAAAGGGCACAAGGTTCTAATTTGAATTCCTAACTCATTAGTTGCTGGAGTGGCATACTTGCCAGTCATTGCATTCAACTCACGATCGATGTGAACATAACATTTTTCCCCTTTTTTGGCTCTAATTATTTTTTGTATGCCCTTGCCAAGTGTCGGTCCACGTACACGTAGGGGCTTCGAAGTCCCTGTTAACAACATAACATCATGAAAATTGCCTAAAATTTGGCTACAAAAAAACAATGGCAATGGCATGACATGTAATTGACAAATTTTATACACTTTATTCTTACCTACGCCACTCGGCTGCTTTTCGGATGGGGCTTGTGTCTCATCAGAATCAACCATTGGTTGGCTAGTGACATGGTGAGATGGTCCCACATTTGATCGGGTAGAACAGGAGACGGAGCAACGGGTGATCCTAAAGGAATAGCAGCTGGCGAGTCTGTTTCTGGCTGCGTGAGTGTCTTCTTCCGAAGCCAACCAGTCTTTAAGCCAGGAACCATTTTCCAATCTGCAATAACATAAGTAACACTATATACATGAACTAGACAAAAATAAGTCCGCTTGATTATTGCAGACAAAAATAATACATGAACTATACAATAACACAAGTAACACCATTTTCCATTTTCCAATATGCCATGATATGCCTACTTTAGTTAGTTTGGACAAAAAATAATTTTGAAGGCATGAACTAACTCAACTAATTTCGAAACTGAGAAGTTCATTAAAAGCACCCCCAAATTCATACAGATACAAGGATGAGCTAGAGCTCAGGCAAAGTTCCATCCTCTGGTACTATCTTGCAATGCATTGCATTTGTTTGCATCAACTACGCCAACCAATAAAAACTGAAAAAGAAAATACATTGCCTACCTAAAGTAAGCTCTAAAAAAACCTGCACTTCTCAACATATCTAAAGCAGGCAACAGTTTTTCTTACGCATATGATTCATGAAAATCTAGTATTCACAACTTCAGAGGAAAGATCAAAGTACAATTCAAGTAACTAAACTACCTCAACAGATATTCAGCAGCTTCGACTCCTGTATCTTTTGAAATTAGGTCATCAAGAAGCACTTGATGATCATAGTGTAACTGCAAACAAGTTAGGAGTGCTTGTATTACTTTATTTAATAACTTCGCCTGGTAAGTGAAGAATAGAACATAAAGGCATTTTCTTTGTATCAACGAAATAAAAGTATATACATTGGGATAAGAAGTCTTAGTTGTTCCCATTATCTATAAATATTGAACTTGCCTCTGCAAGAAAAAGATGGAATAGGTGTATGGGGTTGAAAAGGTTTGAAACATTATAAAGCATATCATCACATCTGTCTTGGCAGACCCGACATTCAAGCTCTAAAAAGACTCATTAAAGACTTCTTAGCAACCAATACTCTTAATAACCACTAAAACTATTCTAGCATGTGTTGCTTACTGTTGCTTGGCACCGAAGGACACGTGAAACAGTTGCAAAAGCACTTCAAATATGATATCGTCCTACAAATCAACAGTAGACAAGAAATTAGGATATAGCAGGTCTAAAGAAAGGCACATATTCTACGAACAAGAAATTAAACGATTAATAAATTAATATAACCATTCAAGCTACACGAGCAACTATATAAACTGAATTTTCTTGGAGTTGTCATCTCTCGCAAATAAGGTTTGTAAATGGCTTTTAGATGTGTTTCAAGCTTCATCTTCAATGACTACTTTACAAATTTGAAGAGTGGAATCTAACTTCGGCAGATTATGAAATATTAGACCCTAAAGATCGTTATGTGTATGCTATTTCCAAATTCCGTTACTTCTGAACTGCAGTTGATTTTTGGGAGCCTATGGAATTTCAAGCCATGCTTATATAGGTCAACTTTGCTCATTCATTGTGCATGTCTAGTACATGAAAAATCTTTACGAGTTTTTCCAACTCATTTAACTAGCAAGAACTCTGTTGATGGTCAAATTCCAAAAGCCCTGTTTATTTTGTCAAGTAATACCTTTTGAAACTGAGAAATGGAGAGGTGCTAGGCAATTAGGTAATTGTCGTGACTATTCTTGTATGCATATCTCTATGTAATTTCATCAGTTGTGGTAGTGAAAGAGGTAAGTTATGGAATTAATAGGTTGTAACAAAAAACTGTGGAACCTGGGTCTGGTTGTAGTGGGGGAAAGTTTTAGCCCTGGTGTGGTTTTTTCATGTGGAAGTGGGGAAGTTTCACCCCTTAGGATTAAGTTGTATCAGATTTATCCTTTGTTTTTAATTTTCTGAACATACTTAGACAACACATAAAATCTCAACAATCCACTATTAAGAAGTAAACCCGTGAGCAAGGATCAAATTTAGTTTTGGTGTGCTGTTTCAGTCAACTTTGAAACAGAAATATTTCGGAAACACAAGGAAAAAAGAAAGGAAATTTTGACTATACCCTCTTGTGGTTTGGCTCATGTGCGCATAGCCTCCCTAATGTTCAAATATAAACACAAAACTCCCTGTGGTGGTTTCTGTCTAACATTACTGAAATAAGTAAACTTGAGAAGGGACAGGTTAAAATATGATACCAGCTGGTGTAATATAACTGCCATATTTGGTGCATGATTTTAACTTAATGTCAATTGTGTTGTTAACAGGTTGGCGATGCTAGGCCCATTCTTGATATGATGGCTGTGGCACTAGAGAACATCCCAAGTAATGCTGTTGTATCTAAAGCAACAACATTCGCTGTTTATCGGACTGCACAACTTATTTCTTCCATTCCTAATGTTTCATATAACAAGAAGGCAAGATTCGATTTCCTCATATAGCAATATGTTGCTATGTTTTCAGTTTATAAAAATCATCTAACCCTGCGGCATAATTTCTTGCTTCAGGCCTTTCCTGATGCTCTATTTCACCAGTTACTTTTAGCAATGTCCCACCCAGACCACGAAACAAGAGTAGGGGCACACCATGTTTTCTCCATTGTGCTTATGCCATCTCTTATTTGTCCTTGGTTAGTTCGTAATGGAGGACCTGCACAAGCTCTCCTGGGGTTTTCGCCAATTGCTTCAGAGAGGATAAAGAATGGAAGTTTCTCGATTCAGGATGAAAGCAATGACAAACCCAAGGAGGAAGTCAGTCAAGTTTTGGATAATGGCGTGACTCAATCTATAAAATGTCCATCTCGTCGTCGATCATTTAGTTTCAAGAATGCTATGGTCAATGGAAAAGCAGTATGTCACAAGTCTTTGAAAGTTGCAACACAATCTGTCATTTGGTTTTGCCTTACTGTGATTATTGTAATTTTTCTAATGATCTCTTTTGAGTGATTTATCTATCTAATCTTCTTCGGGATCTGACTGCCCTCCGATTGAGTAGTCACCAAGTGAGTCTCCTGCTTTCAGCAATCTGGGTGCAGGCAACATCCACAGAAAATACCCCTGCAAATTTTGAAGCGATGGCCCACACATATAATGTCACTTTATTATTTACCCGGAATAAGGTATCCTCATGGTGCTGTTTACTTATATTTATTGTTTCTACCATTTTGATACTTATCCCTTGGAATTTCTTTATATGTACTTGTTTTTCTTCTTTTTTCTGGATTAAGAATTCTATATTGAAAAGATTCCAGTTGCTTGGGAAAGTAACTCTAAGATAAAATTGTATCTACAATTTACATTCAGTGAATCTGGAAAGAAGTTTCGTGGAAATAGAATACTGTATTTACTTCACTACTAGTACTAGCTTTACTTTAAAAGTGGTGAAAGCCTACTTTCAGAGATTTGAGTTATTTGATTGTCAAAAATGATTCTTCTAACACTCTTAAAACCAGAGTTCTAATGAGCTTCTCACCTGTGGCAACTTTGTTACGTAATTCAAGGTTTTGAATCCTATGAGCACTGAGAGTATAAACAGAGCAGAGGCAGCCCCAAACTTGAACTTAAAAACATCCACACAGTTGCAGCAGCAACCAGACAAAACCAGCTTTACAGCCATACCAGCATAGCTGCAGCCAAACAAATGTTGATGTTCTCAGAGCTTCCTATATCAGATGCATTCCACCAAAAGGCACCATTCAGTTACATTCCACCAGCACACCCCATAGTAACCCATTGCACAAAGTGCTATGCTGACCATTAAATACACCAACCATTCAGATCTTCAATGAATGCAGGTTTAACTGGGCTCAACTCACAATCTGACCAGCATAGCTGCAGCCAAACAAGATGCAGACCAGCAACCTTCCATTTGACAGCAGCCCAACAAAACACCACATTTAACCTAGTGACAACCATTTGACAGCAGCTCCACAGAATGTACTCCAGGCCCCCTTAAAAAACATTCTACTTGACACATTGAGCAGCAGTTAGATACCAAAGCTACACCATAAACTTCACTACCAAAGATACACCAAAAATGCCTCCCACTACATTCTGGACAGCAACCCTTCCAGGGCAGATCAGCAAAGGCAGGGCAGAGATAAACCAGAGGAAAAAAACATAGAATGGCAGAGAACAAAAACATGGGTCCAGGGACTGCACTTCTGCACTGAGTGGGTACACCCACAGCAAAACTCCACCCATTTCAGTTTCGATTAGCTGCCTTAAACACACATTGATTTCTGAGTTTATTGACATTTACGAAGATAGATCCCCCTTCATTATTTTGAGTTTCCTTTGCATTTGTGCACCAATTGAACATTCACATTGCTCAAATTATGGCATGAAGTAAAGCATGACCAAATTCAAGATTCTACATCAACATCTGTATCAAAATCACTTTGTAGGTCATATTCTTCGTCTGTGTCGTCACCCTCCCTCATTAATCCATCTTCATCATCACAGATGAAGGCATCATCTGTAACACCCTTGGCTTCTACCCCTCTGACAGATTGCAAAACTTCCATGGGAATAATTTCAGAATCAATATCATCTCGACGCAAAGCCACATCATCATCAATAGCCATAGTAGGTACGACCTCGGTGGTTTCTTCTTGTTGGAACACATCATCAGGTTGTACGAAATCCATCTCCGGCACATCCCAAATTCCTCGATGTTGAAACTTTTCAACGACTCTCCAACTGGTACCTAATTTGGTGTCATTAACATAGAATACTTGTTCAACTTGACTTGGTAATACAAATGAGTCATCTTTGTACCATCGACTTGTTACATCAACTGTTGTGAAATGTGGCTCTACACGCATAGTTCTACTATTACCGCTGTTAAACCATTCACATTGGAACAATACAATCCGACGTGTGAACAAATAGTTCAGTTCCCACACTCTGCACAAGTGTCCATAGAAGTGTATCAATTGCCCTTCATGCTCCCCTTCCACGACTAATCCACTATTCTGACTTTTCCGACGGTTGTCACGGTCGATAGTATGATAACAGACACCATTACAAATACATCCTGAATATGTGTTCACTAAGCCACTAGGACCATTGGCTAATGACCACATATCATCAGTTGCTTCGGGGGAATGTTGGCTCCGCAATTCATTCATCTACATAAAGAACATGTGTCATGTTACTAGCATGCGTAACATTTACGTAATGTACGATCTATGGTAGGATATGAGAATACTAGCTTACATGATCTTTGAACCATTTAGGAAATTCTTTCCGATGTCTGTTTTCGATGTCGAACGCACCGGCTCTTTGGTGTAACAAGTTCTTGTGCTCCCTAGTTACAAGAAATGCGATTCAAAAACTATTTACTAAGATAAATACTAATCAATTTACAACAAAAACATTATAAATACGTTTGAAGGATTCATACTCTACGTGTTTATCCACTTCTGTGCTATTGTGTAGGACAAACCAATGAGCCAACTCGCGTTCAGCTACGGACACATCGGACGCCCTTGTCATTAGACCAAAGGGACGTACAGTTTGAGTGAATACCGCCAACCCTAGGCCACGGTCACCCATGTCATAATTCCTTTCTGGGCGGTTAAACAATGTTTCAACTCCATCCAAATACATTGAACAAAATGTTGTACATTCTTTGGAAATGTAAGCCTCGGCAATAGAACCTTCAGGATGAGCTTTGTTGGCCACAAACCCTTTTAGACGGCCAAGCAACCTAATTTTGCAAGCATCATAACAATGTTATACTGCAATATTTATATCAGCAGTAAAGCATTAACTTAAATTTGACAGTAACACGAGGGCTGAGTTAATACCTCTCAATTGGGTACATCCATCGATATTGCACTGGGCCTCCAAGCATAGCCTCTCGAGGCAAGTGAATTGCCAAGTGGACCATGACATCGAAAAAAGCCGGCGGGAAAAGCATCTCAAGCTTACAAAGTATGAGTACGATTTGTTCATCCAATTTATGCAAATCTGAACGCCTCAATGTCTTTGAACACAATTGTTTGAAGAAATTTCCCAACTCAAAAAGTGTCGTTCCAATTTCCTTATTCAGGTAGCCACGCATCCCAATTGGAAGAAGTCGTTGTATAAGGACATGGCTGTCATGACTTTTGAGGCCAGATAATTTTCCAGCTTGAGCGTTTACGCAATTGGAGATATTTGCTGCATAGCCATCAGGGTACTTTATTGATTTCAAGAAATCACAAAAGCCTTCTCTCTCTTTCACTGACAATGTGAACAATGCGGGAGGCTTCTCAAAGGACCCATTAGAACGCCTCTTCAAATGTAACTCTTTACGTATTTTCATGTCCTCCAAATCTAAGCGTGCTTTGTCCGTGTCCTTGTTCTTTCCATCTACGCTCAAAAGTGTCCCAACGACATTGTCACATATGTTCTTCTCAATATGCATGACATCAAGGTTGTGTCGAAGCTTCAACGTCTTCCAATAGGGCAAGTCAAACATAATGCTTCTCTTGCTCCAATTCAAATTTTGATGTTCATTCCTTTGTCGTTTTCGATTTTGTGGGTGCTTTCCATACGGCTTGTAAGTCCCAGAATCAATTTGCTCTAGTATTTGGTCCCCCGATAACTCCAAAGGTTTGGACCTATGCTCCGTTTGACCATTGAAGAGCTTACTTGTTCGCCAAGTGTGGTTCTCAGGCAAGTGGCGACGAGCACCCATATACCCCATTTTACTTCGTAATCCCTGAGACGATGCATTATTGTTACAATTAGGGCAAGCCAAGTAACCCTTTGTACTCTACCCTGACATGTTACCGTACGCAGGGAAGTCATTTATGGTCCACATTACCGCCGCATGCATTCTAAAAATTTGCCCGTTCGATGCATCATATGTTTGCACACCATACTCCCACAAATTCTTCAATTCTTCTATTAGTGGTTGCAAGTAAACATCAATGTCTCTTCCAGGTGCCAATCGTCCGGGAATAAGCAATGACATCATGCAATATGGCTCTTTCATGCACTTCCACGGTGGGAGATTGTAAGGCATTAAGATTACGGGCCACATGCTATATGATGTGCTCATATTCCCAAATGGATTGAAACCATCTGTTGCCAGCCCTAGCCTTACATTTCGACAGTCATCAGAAAACGTCGGATGTTGCTTATCAAAGTCCTTCCATGCTTCACCATCGGCCGGGTGCCTTAAGATGTCATCATCCACACGCTTCTCATTGTGCCATCTCATATCTGCGGCTGTTTTTTTGGACATATACAGTCTTTTCAACCTCGGTGTCAAAGGAAAGTACCGCAATACCTTGTGTGGAATCTTTTTACCACCATCATCGTTCAACTTGTATCTACACGTGTCACATGTAGGGCATTTCTCCAAATTAGCACTCTCCTTCCAAAATAGTGCACAATCATTCTTGCACGAATGAATTGTTTCATATCCCAAACCCAAGTCACGTAAGAACTTCTTAGCATCATAGAGTGTCCATGGAACTGTTGGATCACATTCTGGTAGAATGTCCTTAAATACCTGCATAACCATATCGAATGACTTGTTGCTCCATTTGTTGTACACCTTCACATGAAACATCTTAATGACGAATGATAACACAGAAAACTTTTCACATGTTGGGTGAACTTTGTGTTGTGCATCTTCGAATAACCTACTGAACTTATGCAAATCCTCCCTCTCCAAACCATTAGGTTCCTCGTTGGTATGATCATCCATAAGACCACTCACATAAATTTCTTCCAACATAGTAGGCAATTCATCAATGGGCGGATCATCGATATCTGTCATACATTCGCCACTACCTCCATATTGGTCATTTGATACACTAGGACGAGACACGGGAACATGTTCCCCGTGATGCACCCAAGTTAGATACGAAGATGCCATGCCTCTTCGGATCAAGTGCATCCACACAACTTGTCTGCTATATTTTGTGCCATTAATGCAATCGACACACGGACACCTAATTTCATCCTCTACGCCTAAATTTGCCGTAGCAAAATCAAGGAATGACTTCACCCCTTGTTGATACTCTTTACTTGTCAACCGATTATTTATCGTCATCCAACTCTTGTCCATTTTGTCACCTACAACTCTCACAAACATTAACCAAGGAAGCCATGAGAACACGCATTTCAAGTTGAGCCACTGTTTGGCTTGTCACATAAATCTCTTTTAGGGTGGCACTTTATGACACGAGTAGTTCTAAAACAAGTTAATTTAAGAAATGACCCGTAATTTTGGACCACTAGTAGAGCACTAGTACTAGTGAAACTATATGGTCAATGATAGAATGATATATCAAAATAATGAAAACCATGTCATGCTCTTCACAATGTGTGTGCATGACATGTTATTTATTAAAAAAAACAAGTAAAGACAGAAACACATTTCCAACAGTTGGCTCTACATGGCAACTGTGCATGTCCGCAAATGCATATTCACACATGAACATTTCAGAATAGAAGCATAGTAGATGTTATCAATGAGAGATGTATCTACAAAGTCATGTGAAAATCCAGAATAGAAGCATTGACAGTACCCATGAACATTTCATACGGCTTAAAGCACATTTTGCGGAAATGATAATAAATAAGCCAGACGATGTGGTGGCAAGTTTGCTGCAAGGTAGATTTTCTCTGATATGACATACTCTTGAAAAACTTGCTGCTATGAGCATGTAATTTTGTCTCATGGCAAGTTAGTAAGCACTAAAATTAACTGAAATTCACAGCATTGCCATTTTCGAAAGCTCTTCATGTGGCCTATTCTAGAGAATTAACATATTGAGCCTCTTTAACAATTAGATATGACGAATACGTTACTCTGTGAAGACTTAGACGAAGAAGTATTTACAGATGTTCCACCGGGCTTTGAGGATTTCTAATAGCACCTCCAACCAACCTAATCATGCTTATTAATAATCGAACCTAAATAATGAGAATGTTCACCAAAAATTGCATTAATAATATTGCTTTTGGGATCACAGTGGCATTTCTTGTGAATAGTCAATGCAATCTCTTAGTTTCCACAATTTATCATACAATGAGTTGAAAAGGAAAAGTAAAAAAATGAATTTCAGACTCCAGTTCCTGAAAATTTTGGAAATGGGTGTTCATACTGTGTCCAAGCAAGCAATTCAATCATATGCTATCCTTTACGCCTTCACTAACAATGAGTGTTGATAATCCTAAAGTAAAACTATTCTAATGACTTAATTCATGGAAGTAGTAATTCAAAAAAACAAGCCCATTTTACAAATAGCATAATTACCGTGGGAAGTTAAAACTCCAAAATCCTATCCATGCAAGTTTAAGTACTACTAGTCCTGCACTAACAGTGGCCACAAACATATATTATAATATGTGACCTAAAGCAGCTAATAATTAATATCCATTTAAAAAAAAAAAACCAACCTGAATGACAATCCTGTGCTACAGGATTAGCAAAAATTGCATTAGTCATGACATTTTAGGGTGGAACTTTATGACACGATTAGTTCTAAAACAAGTTAATTTAATAAATGACCCGTAATTTTGGACCACTAGATAGCATAACTAGTAGAGCACTAGTACTAGTGAAACTATATGGTCAATGATAGAATGATATATCAAAATAATGAAAACCATGTCATGCTCTTCACAATGTGTGTGCATGACATGTTATTTATTAAAAAAAAAAGTAAAGACAGAAACACATTTCCAACAGTTGGCTCTACATGGCAACTGTGCATGTCCGCAAATGCATGTTCACACATTTCCAATCTAAGCTTTGGGCATAAACGAGCTTTCTCCTTCTTTGGAAATATGGACTTAAATTACTAAGGAGGCAACATGGGCAATATGCCGCCATGATGCAAGCATCATAAATTTCCGATACTTCTAAAATGGAAGCATCGAGGTTATATTCTCCTAAGTTCCCATACAAAGAGCAGCCTCCTTGTACTTTTTTTATGTAATGATGTTTAAAAATTACTCACATGTAATTATCATGTGTGCCAAGTAGTTTCCAAGAATTTAACAAGTCAATGCTATCCAGTCAAGGCAAGGCAATGCTATCAATCCACAAACTACCATGCTTATTTATAGCACAGAAGCAAACGGTTATGCTAGCCAATGCTATCCATATGTATGATTTAATTGTATATCTAGCTAAAAACCATAAAAATTCCTCAACATCGTTACAAGGCATCCAACAGCAACGAGCCGCTAGTATATTTACTGAAAACCATAAAAATTCCTCTTTTATATGTACTACTACTACAAGACTTTGCCCTAGTTTATGTAGCAAATGGGTTGATTCACCCCAAGCATTGCCCTAATTTTTAATTTGAATCACATTTCAATAACAATGCCCTAATTGAGGGCATTTCGTACATGTCATATTCTGTGTGTTTTGACACACACACACACACACACACACACACATATATATATATATATATGCATGTATATATGCATATATATATATGTATGTATGTGTGTGTGTGTAAACAGAGACAGATAGAAACTGAGGCAAATCGAGAGGGAGATACAGAGAGAGAGAGAGACAGATGCGAAATTCAAACATACCTGGGAGGAAGTTCGGGGGATGATCCAGTTCGGGGGAGTTCGTGCAATGGAGACTATTCCTGTACAGAAGAGGGCAAAGGCGTGAGTGTACATATGATTTGGGAAAATAATCGAGTATATATGGAATCAATGTTGTGAATTTATGATTCGTGTGTGTGTGTAAACAGAGAGAGAGAGAGAAAGAAAGACGGAAACGGAAAGGCCATGTGAGATGTTTACGAAATGGAGAGGGAGATACAGAGAGAGAGAGAGGGAGATACCTGGGAGGGAGTGGGGGGATGATACACCAACTCTTGCGATGGAGACAGAGCAGGGATGGAGGCGGGAGTGCGAGAGGGAGGGAACTGGGATACTTTTGCAATGAAATAGAAGAAAAAGTAATATTCCCTCCACAATTTCGTGGCACGTTTGGCTACCAAAAACATAGTCGGTGAAAGTGCATTAATTGGCGACGAAAATCCAATTAGTCGCCGAAAAAAATTATTTGTAAAACACACTTTTGGCTGCCAACAATTTTGGTCGCGAAAGGTAAAAACGTGAAATTTTTTTTATTTCTTGTTTTCATTCGACAAAACAAATCGAAAAATTATAATTTTGTTCTAAAATTTCAAAAAAAATTCAGTAAAGATACAAAATAACAAAAAAAATAGTAAATATTTGTTGCTTATTTTGAATTTTTAAAACATATATATTTGTTAGATTCGGCTCGAAAAAATGAATTATTTTAAAATAGGTGTTTTTTTAGATGTTGCCCAATGAATTCATGTGATAGAAAAATAAAATTAAAAATATTAATTGATTATCTTAAAAGAAAATAGAAGTAAATGTTACAAAGTTTGTAACATTAATGTTTTAAAAATCGAATCGGTGAGCAAATCGAACCGTAACATAACAAATATATTAAAATTATATTTAAATAAAAATATAAGTAATAAAATTATAAATTATAATTTTTTAATTATCTTAAATATTTGTCCTAATATTTTTTTCAAAATACATAATTTCAAAATGTCAAAATGTCAAAAATTTTGCAAATACATAATTTCAAAATTTTCCCTATAATTCAATATTGTAAATATATTTTTAAAAGACTAATACTATACAAATAGAAAAATTTATTGTGAATTTCTTATTTTAAAATAAATTAATATAAAAAACAATTGTATTTATAATAATCATATTACCGCATTATTGTCAAAATTTAATTCAATATTTTAAAATTTTTTTGGGGGGGTATGAATTAGAATAGAGATGAGATTGAGAAGTTTTTTTTGTTCCACAGGACTAATAAAAAAATAAAAGAAATCAAACACAAACTCAAACACAGGGAAGCCTTGAAGTTGGTCCCAGATTTGAAACGGTCAAATGCGATCAAAATCTTGTTTGCTTTTGTCTTCCCAACTCTGTAATTCACTTCTTTCCAATACATAGGTCAATTGATATATACATATATATATATATATACACACATTTCCAGAGAAACAATGTTTCATTTTTCTTCTTTTTTCTCTTCTCCAGGATCCCCAAATTCCTTATACATATACACACACATTTGCAGAGATATATTAATAGCGAAACTCACAACTGTTATGTTGCTGATAAAATCCACCCTTGTTATGAGAGGATTTATGAAATGCTGCATGAACTCTTTCTACCGATGAAGGGAGACACTAATGTTACAGATTTTGAATATTTTACGTAATCAGTACACTGCATTATGCCTAAGTTATGTGGTGGTGCAACGGACGGAGTGACTTCAAATATAAGAAAATTTGAGATTAAAGAAAATTGACTTATTATCTTCTTTAATTCAAACTGGGCAAGGTAAGACACGTTGTAATCTGGCTGAAATTCCACATCTGTGTATTCGGGAGAATCATACCTCCCTGTTTCGTCAAGCAAGCATGTAAATGCTCCCGCTCGTTTCCCACAAGCAACCTGCGAACACCAAGTAAAGGAGCTTCAATTTACACAAAAGCATGTTTTGATTCAAACAAATTTGATAAAACAATGTGAAATTAAAAAATACATATATACAAAAACAGCACCTCAAAATGAATCAAAAATGTTCTTAACAAATATGGTGCAAATGATGGGGAGAGAAATAGAGCAGAACTCACATCATCTTTAAGGTTATCCCCAACCATCATTACTTCATTAGGTTGAACTTCCCAAACGGAACAGTGGTGCTGGAAGGGGATTGATATATATTTAAGGGGGTCATCTCAACCATCTATTTAAATAGACAAATGAATCATAGTCATTGAAATGTCTTAGTAGGACATTTGTCTCTAAATTTTTTTTCAAAAACCGTTCTGTCTTATTATATATATATTGTAAAATATACTTAATTTTTTTGGGGGACTCCTGCATGATTAACTAGGCACAAATCAATTTGATTTAAAAATTTAGAACATTTAATATGTATATTTTGTCATATATAAAGACAGATGAAGAAATCATGTGTCAAGTAGATTTAATTAATTTATTATGCAGTTGTAACTAGTTTATTATATTAAAGTAAACCTTAAATTAATTTTAGAAGATGATAAACCATTTGGATTCTAGTATAGCCTAATAAAGCCAACTAGCCATGGCTTTTACCACTTAATTCAATAAATCTGATTGTTTTATTCATATACGTACTATTAATGGGAATTCATTTTTATTTACTTAATAAGCATGTTTCATTTTCATTTTTATTTTTAAAAAAGAAGTTTCTTTAAATTTTATTGTTCTCATTTAAAAAAAAAAAAGTCAAATTCCATGGATAAAATGTCATTGTTGTTAAGATTTGACAACCTTTGCATAAAAATAAAAATAAAATAACTATTTTGTTTAATAATTTTTGGCGACCAAAAGTTTGGTCGCCAAAGATTAAAAATAAAATCTTTTATTTCCCTTCGGCTACCAAAAAATTTAGTAGGCAAAGGTGTGTCTACAGCGACTAAAATGGATTTTGTCGCTGAAAAGATAGTTTTGGCGACCAAAAGTTTGGTCGCCAAAGATCAAAAATAAAATCTTTTATTTCCCTTCGGCTACCAAAAAATTTAGTAGGCAAAGGTGCGTCTACAGCGACTAAAATGGATTTTGTTGCTGAAAAGATAGTTTTGGCGACCAAAAGTTTGGTTGCCGAAGATCAAAAACAAAATTTTCTCTTTCCCTTCGGCTACCAAACAATTTAGTGGGTAAAGGTGCGTTTACAACTACTAAAAGTATAATTAGTCGCTAATGGAGATATGTTTAGCTACTAAATATTTTTTTAGTGGCCAATTGTAGTATTTTTAGCTACCAAATTTATTTTAGTCGCCAATAATCAGCATTCCCCTACTAAGAAAAATTAGTAGCTAAAAAGTTGACTTTTCCCGACTAACATTAATTTTGGTAGCCAATTCCCACACTTTCGGCGACTAAATTTGTTTTGGTAGCCAAAACTGGTCGCCGAAAATGTATTTTCTTGTAGTGTTAGGTGGCGCATCAACATCATTTCTTGAAAGATGGTTAGTTTTGGGGTGAGTTAGTGCTCAGTAGAAAATACATTGAACAAGTTATATAAATAATTGAGATGTATATGATCATGCCATGCACTTATAAGGAGAAAATTTATATTTTCTCATTTAAAATCCAAAAATGTATGGTTTCATTCAACATCTCATCTACAACCATGGGTGGTAAATCCGCTATGACGTCCCAAATAAGAACCATGAAACCATACATACCTATATAAATTTTATATACATAAAATATTCTCACATTTGCCAACTCTAATAACGGCAGGGAAATGGGCGCCTAAAACCTTTCCCTTTCCACTTTCGCTGACTCCTAAAACGGCGGACTCATGGACACCCCAAATCAAGTTGTCCACATTTGCTAACTCTATAAATGGCAGGCTCGTGGACACCCAAAAACCTTTCTCACATTCGTCAAGCAATATGTGTAGATAGGGCAATCGGGCACCTTGAGTCGCCGCGCTAGTACCAAATAAAATACACAACTCAATTCCCAAAACCCGATTCAACTTCTTAGACTCATACGCCATTTACCCCCTTTGACATTTTCCAAACATCCACAACATGGTTAAATCATATGAGAATTTATTATGCACATGATGCATGAGTTTTCAAATAAATTTTCCCTAAGATTTGTTCAATCCACAACAACATTAATACTATCAACCAAAAGCTTTCCCAATCTCACAATTTTCACAATCTCAAGATTTATCAATCTTAATACATATACTCAAGGAGCTTCAAAAAATCTCATATCTCAACACCATTTCCATAATCCTTCACCCAATTTCGAGATTTAAGAGTCAATTTGGCCAAACCCATTATTAAATCAAATTTAAAAACTAGGGTTTTTGAAAAAATTCAAATTTTTTCCTCATTTACACGTAAAGAGTCAATATTCACAATCTCTAACAATAATCAAGAAAGTTATACATAAATTTTTGCAAAACATGGGGAAACCCCCCTTTTTATTCAACAAACCCACTTTATATCAAAAAAATCATCTCATGCATTACTATAACTAGGAAAATATCACACATATATCTTAAATCATAAATATAGCAAGTTAAAAGTACCCCTACCTCAAGATTAAAGGCAAAAGGTGAATTCCCAACTTCAAGCTCCAAGAAATGAGAAAACAATCGGTAATACCTTTAGTCTACGCTTGTTCTTCAACCCTCTCAGAAGATCTAAAGTGGATTTTGGTAGAAATTAAAGGAAATCAAGTGTTTAGGGCTAGGGCTTTGGAGGAAGGGTGCTAAAGAGAGAATAGAGTTGGAAAAAGTTTAAAAAAAAAAAAAAAAAAATAGTGTTTGATCAACTTTTAAGTGAGATGTCCCGACCAGACCACTCGAGCAAACTTTTCACCACTCGAACGGTAAATGCAAGGTTCCAGAAATTTTACAAAGTTATAGTGAAATTACTAGGAGCCCAGACTCTGCGCTCGAGCAACCACTACATTGCTCCAGTGTTCTCACCTGCAAACATGCAAGATACTAGGAGCTATGCATCTACGCTCAAGCGACCAAATAACCGCTTGAACAGTCACCCCAAAACAAACTATTACAGCCTACCCTCCTTAAAGAATTTTGTCCCTGAAATTTTGTAATTCCTGCCAAAACAACTCCAACAACTTCCAAAGAAAATGAATACTACAATAACAAAAACTCCAATCATCATAACATTACCCAATGGAAACCAAATTGAGGTCAAAATTCTCATCAAAATACAAAACTTCAAGTCTATAAGGAATTTTTTTTTTTTTTACATTACTCTGTTCCATAAATCAAGATATATATAATGATGAACACAATCATCTAACAAGATTACACATTATCATATAAATTCAGGTACTTTTCTCAAACCTCGGTTTCTCACTCCCAAGTAAGCTTCTTCCACTCCATGATGGTGCCACAATACCTTAACTAAAGGGATAGTCTTACCTCTTAAAACTTGTTCTCGAGAGTCTAGGATCTTTACAAGTCTCTCCCCGTATGAAGTGTTCTTATCTACTTCCAAACTCGTCCAATCTAAGATGTGGGAAGGATCTGGTTCATATTTACAAAGCATAGAAACATGAAACACGTCGTCTATCCCGGATAGTTACGGTGGTAAGGCAAGACGATAGGCTACTTCTCCTATCTGTTCGATGATATCAAAGGGACCGATGAATCTAGGTGACAACTTCCCACTTCGCCCAAATCTCATCAAACCTTTTCTAAGCGATATCTTCAAAAACATATGGTCGCCCATTTCAAAAGATAGAGGTCTCCTTCTTCGGTCGGCATAACTTTTCTAACAGCTTTGGGCCATAATTAACCTCTTTCGAATGAGAGCTATTTTCTGGGTGGTCTCACGAACCAATTCTGGCCCAAGCATAGGTTAATCTCCCACCTCGGTCCAACACACCGGTGATCTACATGGATGTCCATAAAAGGCTTCAAAAGGTGTCATCCCAATGCTAGCTTGAAAGCTATTATTGGAGGCGAACTCTACTAGAGATAAGTTCCTCTCCCAAGAACCCTTGAAGTCTAAGACACAACCTCTCAACAGATTTTCCAAAATTTGGATAGTGCGCTCAGACTGCCTGTCAGTTTGAGGGTAGTAGGCGACGCTAAAGGTCAACTGAGTGCCCATGATAGTTTGTAAACTTTGCCACAACCATGAGGTAAAGTGAGGGTCTTTATCTAAGATAATGCTCACCGGAACTCCATGAAGCCAGACAATCTTCCTAATATAAAGTTCACCTAAGTAATCAACCGAATCACCCATACACATAGTGAGATAATGAGCCAACTTACTTAGTCAGTCCATAACAACCCAAACAGCGTCATTAGCCCTCTGTGTTCTAGGACCATGTAGAAGGCCAGGATGGGTTAATTTTTATTTTTTTCCTTTTCTTTTTGCTTTGTAGTTAAGAACCATGTAGCTTCAGATAGACCTTTTGTTTTGTTTTTGAAGACTTTCTTTTATTTTTTGCTTTTGTGAAGCAAAATGGGGGTTAGACCCAACAGTTTATGAAAAGAAAGAATGTGTTTGTTTTTGCACAACACGTGATGAATGGCACAGCACTTGCGCAACAGAGCACTTGGAACCAAGAATGCTTACTTTTGAATTTATTGTAAACCGGATAAAGAGCCTACAATTGGACAAGATGTAAAATACAACTCAACAAAAGAGAAACAAAACAAAATCGACCTAATAACACCAAATAACACATGTTGAAACCAAGGCAAGACTCAAAACAAGACCGCATAACTCTGCATTAAAACTGGCTGCCTCTGCAGCTACCACTGCTTTGGACAAAAATTTGGACCCAGCTAGGCCCAAATAAACACAGTTGGGCTTCAATTGGCACAGTCAGATCTAAAAAGGCGGTTGAGCAGTGGGATACAACTTCCATGCATTTCCCATTTCCAATCTCTATAAAAAGTGTTCCCATCCAGTTTTTTTTTTTTTTTTCTTCGGCAGAACAGCAAATTTTTGATATTTTTCCCCAAAGATGAAGATGTTACTTGGAAATAAACTCAAAGACTGGATAGTCTCTTTGGATGGCTTAGAAAAGGTGTGATCTTCTTCGGCAAAGTTATCGCCAACGTGCTCTCTACATATGCTTGCTCGCTCATTACCTTCTTGCCCCTAGTGGCAGAGGAGTCAATACTCGTTTGATTGAAGTGGTTCAACGCCTTAAGGAGGGCCGAAGCTATATAGGCTTGGCATTAGCCGAAACCTTAATGGGTTTGGAAGCTTTCCACAAGCGAGAGATTTCTCGGTTTGCAGGGAGTCCACTACTTCTCCAAGTATTGTTTCCCACCATTTCTCACTTATGATTTCTCACATCACTTTGGCACTCACTCTTTATTTTCTCTCAAAAGCCTTTCCTTTACTTTTTCTCTCAATGCAAATCTCTCCATTCTTTAACCTCTCTTCTTTTTATCCCTTCCCAGGTGTGGTTGATGGATAAGCTGAAAGTCATAGACCCTTGCCCCGAGTACTCGACCAGATCTTACTTCTTTCACCTACAACTAGTGAGCTTTTCCACAGAGGGGTTATGGTGCAACTAGATGTGTAGCAAATCCACGACTGACATTGATTGGCATTGCCCTTGGCTTAACTTGACCGAGATGTACAGCATGTCACGCCAGCCGGGTATACAATTGATCAGCCTTACACACTGTGTTTTCTACTTCTCATTTCGATTTAGAAGACAGTTCGGGCATAAGCAAACTCGTCCAAATGAAGGGGTCGAATACTTTACTTCATTTCCAGTCCGTGCTTCACACTTGGCTCGATACCTTATTTCATAAAGGATGAAAGAGCTTTTGGCCCCTACTGTTAGCTTCAGTTGTGCCCTTTCTGGTGACTGTGTTGACAAAGAGGAAAAGACAAAAAAACATGACTCAACTGTGCCCCTAGTTTATCACTTTGACTACATTTTTTTGTTTATGGCTTTCTACTAAAACAATTTTGACCAACGCGATAGTTTTGATTAGTATGCTTGTTCTACTTTCTGTTTTGAAATCATGTACGTCAAGTTGTGAGTACAAAAATTTTCCTTTTTTGGGTCCAAGAAATGATCCTGTTTTGGAAAAATGTAATAATTTACGAGAAATTTAGTCAACTTCACTAAAATCCTCAAAAATTGTTTTTGTAAATAGCCACTACCTGACCAACGTGGAATTAACTCTTGAGATGCATAATCTCAAACCCGAACTTGATTTGTCTTGTAGCTAAATCTTTTAACAGAATAGGACAACCGAATTTGAACAAAGATGAGCCAATTTGAACATGGATAGGATAGCCGAGTTGAATAAGGATAAGCCAATCAACATGGATGAGACAACCATGCTGAAAATGGTTGGGGCCAAACTTCAGGATGAAGTTGCCTACGTATCCCAAAGACGTGGGAATCAGGCCTCACGGAGTTCTCAGGTTAAAGTGCACTCGGGTATTAACTCTCTCTTTTTACGCTATAACTTTTGCCAAAGCCGCCCTTCCGGGTTTTCGAATTTGCGAGCTTTATTTTTCTTTTCTCTCTCTCTTTTTTTTTATTTTTTATTTTTTTTCTTTTTTTTTTTTGCTCTAACTTTTGCTTGGGTCGCCCTCTTGGGTTCTCGGCCCAGTGAGCTTCTTAAGGATAGAAAATTTTAAATTGTCCATGTTGATTGGTTATGAGATCTCTAAGCCATCTGAATCTATGAGAATGGCTGTTGTTCCAGACCAAATAGTCTTGATGATGTAAGGGCCCATCCAACTGGGTCTGGATTTGCCCCTAGTGTCGTGGATAGGAACTTGATTGTCCTTCAATCATAAATGTTCTTCTCTCAGATTCTGGGATTTGGCTTTTTTGTTAGTCTCCATTGTCTTGAAAAATGACCCACTTTTGCTTCCTTCGATCACATCTGACCTTATTGGCCCTAGTTCAAGAGTTGCTTCTAATCCAGCCATGCAAGCTCCCTTCGATCACATCTGACCTTATTGCCCCTAGTTCAAGAGCTACTTCTAATCCACCCATGCAAGTTTCCTTCAATCACATCTGACCTTATTGCCCCTAGTTCAAGGGCTACTTCCAATTCAGCCATGCGAGCCTCATATTATGGTTGATCGGTGAACATTCTGAATCAAAGTTTGAAAGCAAAGGGGTCGAGTTTCAAGACCGAGAGTGATCCTATGCCGTACAATTTCAAGATCAATTCCAAGCATATCTTCGTGGGACAACACAAAAATATTTTTGAAATCTTTTAATAAAGCGACTCGTCGCTCGTGCTCCTCTGAAGACAATGTAGAAACAATCTGGACCAAGCCAAGATCCTTCTCAGTACCCACATTAACAAACATGATCTTATTCATTAAGGGCTTTAGCACACCTCTCTTTGCCTCAGTCGATCAAATTTTGCAAATTCTGAGGAATTCATCCCTCTTTGTTTTCACCACAGTTTTGGAAACATTTTTGAAAAGCTTTAGTCAATGTAATGATTTAAAGGCACAGAGAAATAGGTGAAAGTTACTGTAGTTCCAGTCAAAATTTTTGGCTCCATGATTTGAAACAAACTTAAAAGAAAGATCGAAAAAGACAAACACAAACAAGATAGCGATGTCCGAGTTAACAGCCCCGAAATCACCAAGCCCTGATGTAACAACAATGACTCAACACCCAATTCAGACAGTAAAACAAAAAGTCTTTTCAAATTGCTAAAATCAGTACGTGCTATCCACCATGTTTGGAGTAAAATGCGTGCCATCAGCAGGTGGTTCATCCCTGATCACAAAACTAGTCGCATTATCCCCTAAGTGCATTGATCCAGCGTCAATAGACTTTGTCGAACCTAGTGAGGTGATGACCTTGTTGTCAATCAAGTCTTGAATTTCATGGCAAAGGCAAAAACAATGGTTAGTGTCATGGCCAGGTTACTGATGGAAGGCACAATACTTGACAGCATCATGCCTGGCTGAAAGGCGATCAAGGAGAGGTCAAGAATCAAGGAGTTTGAGATGGCCTTGTCCTATGAGAATTTGGAGAGCTTTAGACAAGGTCATGTAAACGGGATTGAAAATACGGCTACCAATCTTGAAAGTATTGATAGAGGGGTCAACAAGTGTTGATTGGGTTTGGAAACTTCCTATCGGGGTAGGATTGGAGCTGAAAGGGGTATTTCTAGTACAAAATCCTTTTTCATGGCTTATCCCCTAATTCAAAATGCCCCTAACCTAAGCGACAAAAATGTCACCCACAGTCTTTGCAACAACCGCAGGCAATTGCTACTTGTTCAACCCTTTGACCTTCAAAGCCTTAATAGCCCATCGAAGATGTACATAGGGATTAATACTTTCCCTGACCTTGTTCTTGCCACTCGCTTCAGCTTTTCCAAGGGATTGGATGGCTATATCGAAGTGAGGCCCATTTGTTGTTGACATGTCATCACCCAAACTTGAGATAGCTTCTGGTTGGCACTTTTCAACTGTAGCTCTCCCCAAGATTGGAGAGCTTTCTGACTTGAAATTTCTAGCATGTGATGTGGTCGATGATGGAGCCAAGATCCCAAAGGCTAAATCTGCCACAATTCTTTGAAGATCTTCAATCACGCTCAACAACTCAAAAGTAGTAGGTTTGGCCATTGGTGCCCGCAGTGTATTTGAACCAATTTAGTCTTGATGAATTGGTTGGGTTGGGCTTTTTGGAGTAGGTTAGACTGGAATTGGGCTAGTGTGGGGTTCAAGTGCATCCATCATACACAAGTCCGTACTTGCTAGAATGAACACCTTAGGCTTGGGTAAATGGGCTAGGGTGACATATATGTTGGGGTTGTAAGTAGATGACAGTGTATGGATTAAGTTCAGATTTTGAGAATGAGGAGGTACGCGGTTATGTACAAGGAGTTAGTTTTTGGTTACATTAGGTTTCTATGGTGGAGTTAGTCTTATTGTCGATGAGATCCTAGATCTTATGACGAAGGCGAAAGCAACGATTAGTGTGATGACTGTGCTGCTGATGGTATGCACAATATTAGGTAGGGTCGTGCTTAGCTGGGAGTGGGTGAAGAAGGGGTTAGAGATCAAGAGGTTTGAGAAACCCTCTTTCCATTAGGACTTTTAGTGCATGGGTTGGGCTCATCTGGAGAGGAACGAAAATTCTGAGTTAGGCTTGGGCTGGGTAAGTTGTTTGTGGGCTTATACTGGCGAAAGGATCGACAGTCTTGGGATTGGTGGCGACGGTACTAATTTTGGTAGGCTTAGGAATAGTGTTATTGCTAGCATTGGTACGCCTAGTAAACGATTTGTTTCTCGGTTCACTTGTTCTCTAGATAATTCCCTTCTTGAAAGCGCTCTCAATCTAAACTCCAATTCATGTAAAGCAGCGAAAGTAGATAGTGGCGCAACTATCATCCTCTATAACATGTCTGGTTCAAGGTTCTGAACTGCCAATCGAACATGTTCCCTCTCCGAAGGCCTGTTTGTCATTCGGGTTGCCTTTGCCCTCCATCTAGCAATGAAGTTGATAAAGGGTTTCTTGGGACTTTAAGAGGTTGCCTCTAGTTCGCTGATCATTACCTCTATCTAAGTATTGTAGGAATACTAATTAACAAATCCATCAAACAGTTCTTCTCGGTTTCGCTTGGTCGAGTCTTCCAATTTGGCGTACTAGGTGGCTGCCACTTCTGATAAGGTCCTTCCGAACAATGACAATTTCTGGGCCCGCATCAAGCCTATTGGTTTCAAGATATTCGAGAAAAGACGAACGTGGACAATAGGATCTCCAATTCCATCAAACTGTCAATGTACGGCATTTTGAACTTCTCTGGTAATCTCACAGAAGCCTCAATATAACCGTCTTCAATGTCCATAATGGAATTGAAGCCTTGAGATTTCTTAAGAATCTTCTCTACCTTGGCAATTTTTATCATGGCAAGATCAATGTCATTGATGTCGAAAGGAAGAAGTCCTCTGTGAGGCTGTGTCGGAGGCCTGAAAGCTTGAGCTTATGCCAACGCCTCTTGGGGATCTAGAACTTGAATGTTTTCAGCCAGCAGAAGTGGGTCAAGACTTGACTGGGCAGTCGGGACTGGATGTGTGGTATATGTTGATGCCCCAGATGGGCGTCGCATTTCAGCAATGGTCTGATCTTGCACAACTATCCTCTGGTTTAGTGTATCCATGGCCTATTGGAATGCTGTCATCATAGCTGTAACTTCTTCCGCACTTTGTGCCATTATAGATCTAGGCGAGTCAGATACTGGTGAACTGAGCGAGTGGGAACAAACGGGTGACTAATAAGTGCTTTGTACTGGTGATAATTGCTTGGTTCTTCTCCTTCAAACAACTGGTGTGAGAGAGACTAACACTGGCTAACTGTCAATTAGATCTCGGAATTTACAAAGCCCACCGGCGCGAGTCCACAAAACTTGGAAGATATCAGGTCTCTCTGAAGCCTATGATTTTACAAGACTACCTAGCAAAAGAAATAAAGAAAAAGCAAAAATAAGAAATCAGACAACAACTCAGCCAAAATTTCATCAAAACAGATATAATGCTGAAGGACTGTACTCCCCACTGAATTCTGCCCTACAAACTGCTACAACTAATCCACTGACATGAAGCATCCATACACAGATTCACTGCAGAGCACCTAATAGGTAAAGAGAGCTAAAACACCCTTATGAGGGGGTGGTTACCCTGTCTTAGCTTTGGAATGATCTAGAGTTTCACTAGTTCAAACAAGCGGTATCACAATATCCTGAATACGGATAAGCATTTTCTCCTAGTTTGGAACAGTCACTAGAGCTTTACTACATACACTAGGCCAATTGGTCAAAAGGGTATCTCAGCAAGGTTACCTAGAATATGTCTCACACCTAATATCAAAAAGTAAAAGAAAGATCAAGCGGTACAGCGGTAACCCAGATCCAAGGGTTGTGTTCCCAACGTAACATTGTCTACGTCCAACCAACCTTTTGGCAAGCCTCCGGCAAGTCATCTAAGATATCAAATGGTAAACAGAGTGACTTAAGAGCACCATGAAAATGCAATGCAATGAACATATATATGTAGATAAAATTTCACATCATGAAAGTCAAGTTCTCTAATTCCCCAACAGAGTCGCCAAAAACTATAGTTGATTTTTCATGCTCCTCAGAGGGGTTTAGTCTCCTCGGGTATGATAGCCCTACAATTTGAACTCCCGTGGTTTTGAATCTAGTTTCACAAGTGCAATGTGAAACAGAAAAAACAAATGAGAATCCAAATCTGGCGAATCCTAGAAAATCCATTAATCATCAAAGATGCCAAAAATAGACTGTGTTGCCAGATTTTAGAGTCGCCACCTAAATACTTTTGGAAAATTTAGGAAACCCATGACTCGTGCCAAAGGTCACTTGTCGGTCATAACCAAAGTGTCTCGGCTCTGGAACTTAGGTATGAGAGAGGAATGTCATGAATTGAGCACCTCCCTCACCCATCAAAAATCAGCCTCTACGAATCATGATGTGAATTTTATCAACATTATATGCTCTTGTTCTGATTTTATTATGCTATCTCAGTATGTGAGGCACACAAGTATAGATTGTTTTACTTGCTTTGGAAATGACTTGATTTTATGTGATGATTTAAAAGAGTTTTGCATGCACATAACTCAAAAGGAAAGAAATGAGCTCGTACATACATTTGATCAAAATCATCCCCAATGCAAGTAAAATAACCTTCATCCACTGGCATTCAAACAGTTCATTTTGAGTAAGCACGTAGCCTCATAATAAGATGCTAAGCATGGAAACACAAACACACATGTAATATGCTAAAGCAAAAATACTGACCTAGTACTCAACTGAGGCAAGCCAAAGAAAAGAATATAGTTAGAAAAATGCATGATTCTAATATGCAAAATAGCAAATGCAACACATACAAAAATGCAAACTACTAGATTCATTTACTAACATGACATGTGAAGCAACTCAAAGCATGACGTAGTGCACATAATCAAGTAGGACATGGTAAGAGCATTAAGGATGATGAGCCGATTTTTAATGTATGAAAAAATGGATACAAAGTATGGGAATGATAAAAGAAATTATGATGCTATATACAACCACAGTAAACATGTAAATAAAAGGGAGAAAGAAATGGGAGTTGGAAGACATACATCAAATATTACAAAATTTCTCTTGCACAAGAGGGTCGGAATGGCCTAGTCAACTAATTATTACAACACCAAATGAATTAACTAATTATTACATTTGCATTAAAGAAACAAAAACTAGGACAACATGCATGCAAGTGAGAACATGTCACGACCCAAACCAGCCCCTATAGTTTAATGTCATGACCAGCCAGTAATCATAGATTACCTACAGCCTCCATACAAATAATCCATTAATATAAAGTATGGGGCTTAGTGGAAGTATAATATAATATATAATTTATCCATTGAGCTGTGCATATATGAAAAGAACTTCGTATAATAAACCAAGGTTCGTTCCAGAAGTACATTCGTCACAATTATACAAACATTCATTTCTTATAGTTATGCCAAACCCTAACATATACACAAAATACAAAACCATTTAACAAGCAAAAATGGGTTCGACTATCATGGCTCCACCTGAGCCTAGTTTACTTCACTTGGAATCCCCTCAAAAGGCTGACTCGGGTAGACTTGAGGCTTTCTTAACTATGATGTTCAGCTTGCCCACCTACATATATATAAATAGATAGTGAGCCAAGGCCTAGTGAGCAATAACAGAATAACGAGGTTATGTGAATGAAGTTCGATAACATTGCCAAATCAGTTCTCAATAATCAATTCTAATTAATCAATAAATTTTATCATCGATATCTGTCAATAGTAAATTAAGTGGCACATCCACGAAGCGATAATATTCCAATAACAATGGACCATAAAGGTCAAGCCAATGGACCACGAAGGGTCAAACCAATGGACCACGATAGGTCAATCAATAATCCAATGGACCTCAATGGGTCTAACACTAGAGATCTCTATGTTTCAATCAATCCAATAGCCTCGATATTATTTTCCCTAGGCAAGGGGCTATAATCAATGGCCACCACAATACAGTTTCAAAAGTGAACTTCATTCATCAATAGAAAGTAACATTTTAATAAACAAGTCCGTCAATCGCATATTGATTTCGGGAGTAATAACAATTTCAAAAATAAATATCACATGAACATATCTTTATAAAGTTACTACTCACAGTGGGTTATGTTGTCACTAGGCCTCGAACGTCCACCTATACAAAACACATAACAAAAGTACAATTGAAGCACTGTTCGATATCCATTCCGCTTTAATTAAATTTCTCTCATGTGTTCTAAATCATTCCATGTTTATATGAGCTCAATTGGTGCCTAAGAGTACTTGAAATGACATGAGGATGCAAGTATGCACTTAAAAGAGTTAGTTAAACTTTGCTAAAAACAGTGTCTCCGATCGAGCGTAGCTTCCTTCTCTCGAGCAAAGGTTCAAAAATAAGGGTGGTCGCTTGAGCGCAACTTCTATCGCTTGAGCGATTTGTAAACTCTGCAAAAGTACTGGTTACATGAATTTTTTGCTCGATGGTCGCTCGAGCGAAGACTGAGAAAAGGGGGGGTCCTTGCTCGAGCGCAACTTTGGTCACTCAAGCGGTCTACAAAATTTTATAAAACTTCAGGGAGCTCGATTTTTACACTCAAGCGACACTTTCTTCGCTCAAGCGGACTGGCCGAATTCTGGAATTTCTAGAACTATGTTTGAAGTCCAAACTTGATATTCAAAGGTCCAAAACTAGTGTTTTTGGTACAAAAACTTGGAAAAACATTGTATAACATGAAAACACTTCCAATTTTAAACCATTTATTCAAAATCATGCTCCGATTGTCCAAATTCAAGCTTATACTATCAAGTTAAAACCATGCCTATTACGGATTGAGTCTTCTTCCTTTCAAAACTCTACAAAGTGACATGAAATGCATAAATCCATGGATGATCTTCAAGTTCATGCCTCCTAAGCTTCATGCATGTATGAATTTCAAGAAATTTTAACTCAAAAATGAAAGATCAAGCATGCATGTGCCTAATTCAACTCAAATTCATCATATTCATGGTAATTCACGCTCAACCTACTCAATTTCAAGCATACGATCCTATAACTCCATGAACTTAGTTTCTACATGACTTAATTCCAAGAATTTGGGTTGAATTTCATACCTAATGTGTGAATTCAAGTGTATTCAAGTCTAATTCTCCAAGTCTTCCACAATTTCTTTGAATTCTCCTCCATCTCTCTAGAATTCTTGAGCTTACCTTCATTCACTCTCAAAATCTCTACCCATATGTGTATATTATGAGCTCAAGACTTAATTAGGGTCTTATATAGGGTGTGATTAACTAAGGTTAATCAAGCTTGCTTATGGATAATCAATCCTACTCAATTTTAATTGATTTTAATTATTTTATTCTAATTATTTTGGTCCGAATCAAATTTTGCCAGAAGTTGCCATAAAATTCTAAATATTCTACTTAGCCTATTGGGCTAGTCAATTTTGGCTTCTGAAGTCGTTTGGGCTTTCAATTTTTTATTCTAAGTCGATAAGTAAACAGATATTCCATGTAATAATAGATAACTACAAAATTGAGCATGTAATCACACAATCATGCAATTAAGCTTATTGAAACAATATAATATAATAGTACAAAGGTCGGGGTCGTCACAGTCTCTCCCTCTTAGAAAGTTTGGTCTTCCAAACTTAAGTTACCTTCGAACGAAAACAAATGCGAATATCATTGCCGTATCTCATCCTCTTTTTCCCAAGTGGCCTCTTTCCCATAGTGTTCTTTCCACTCAACTTCCACCATAGGGATAGTTTTGTTTCTCAATTGCTTCACTTGCCGATCAATGATTTGCACGGGCTATTCTTCATACATCATATTCTCGTCTAAAGCAATCTTGTGGTGATCAATCACATGGAACGGATCTCTAAGATACCCATGAAGCAAGGATACATGGAAAACATTATGCATTTGTTCCATTCCCAGTGGCGAAGCAATACGGTAAGCGACAGGACCCAACCTCTCAAGAATTTGAAATGGCCCAATGTAGCAAGGAGTCAATTTTTCTTTTTTACCAAATCTTGTCTGCCCTTTCATTGATGTCACTTTGATAAATACATGATCTCTCGCTTCATACTCTAAGTCTCTTCTTCGCTGATCCACATAACTTTTTTGTCGGCTCTGTGCAGTTTTGATCCTTTGCTGAATGATTTTAATCTTCTCGATTGTAAGGGTGTAAGAAAAACTAAAAAAAAAAATGAACAAACCGGCTATATTTGGTCTGTTTTTTAACAATAATAAGTCTGTGCAGTTTTACAATTTGATTTTTTTTGGTTTTTGGTTCGGTATTGGTCTAAGCACCTTATGCACTGATCTGAACCGAAATTGACCGCTTCAACATATATTATATTTAATATATATATATATATATATATAATCTAATAGTTTAATGAATAATAATAAATTATTAACCTTATCATCTTTATAATCTAAGTTTGTAAACTCTTATCATATATAATCTTAACTCTAACTCATTATTCTTGAAACCTTAGTATTTTTTTTTTTAAAAAAAAAATTGTTTTTATTTTTGTTAATTTAGGAATTAAAAAGTATGTATTAAATGGATGGATTGGATATGTTTGAAATAGTACACAAATAACTAATTTAATATTTTTATATAGATTAATGATTATATTTAAAAGTAGTTCAAGTTTGAAAAATCCTAGACCGATTAAACCGCACCAAACCGAACCGTTTCAATCGGTTCGGTGCAGTGCTATTTGATGGGAGAAGCGGTCTGTATCGGTGTTCAAAATAATAAAATCAACATTATCAGTTCGGTGTAATTTTTTATCTAAATACCGACCATACCGAACCGATTGCATCCCTACTCGGTTGTTTCTTATACAAGTTTGATTCCATAAATAGCTCTATCACCAACCTCTGTCCAATAAATTGGTGATCTATATTTTTTGCCATATAATGCCTCATATGGTGCCATACCGATGCTAGCGTGAAAACTATTGTTATAAGCAAACTCAGCTAATGGCAAATATGTTTCCTAGCTGCCCTGAAAGTCCAGAACACACATACGAAGCATGTCTTCTAAGGTCTGAATGGTCCTCTCGGTTTGCCCATCAGTTTGTGGATGAAATGCTATACTAAATCTCAATTCTGTTCCCATTGCATCCTATAGACTATGCCAAAATCTAGAAACAAATTTAGGATCCCTATCTGATGCAATAGACACCGGAACTCCATGCAATCGAATAATCTCATCAATGTAGATAATAGCAAGTCTATATGCAATAAAAGAAGTCTTTATAGCAAGAAAATAAGAAGACTTAGTCAATCTATCAACTATAACCCACATAGAGTCCATACGTCTAGGCGTTCAAGGTAGGCCAACAATGAAGTCCATGGTGATATGTTCTCATTTCCATTCCGGAATAGGAAGAGACTGAAGCAACCTCGCTGGTTTCTGATGCTCCGCTTTCATCTGTTGGCATTGTAAACATTTAGAGTTGAAGTCGGCAATCTCCTTTTTCATGTTAGGCCACCAATACACTAACTTCAAATCTTTGTACATTTTGGTGTTTCCTAACACTGACTTGTGGGCTTCCTTCAAAAATTTTCTTTTCAAATCTGCATCATTTGGAATACACAATCTCCCTTGAAATTTCAACACGGAATCTTCAATCATGAATCCCAGTTTAGGCTTGGTGTCAAACTCATCACTAATCTTCTTCAAAAGCTCATCATTCATTTGTTTTTGCTTGATTTCTTCGATAATGGCAGGCTGTGCAGACATTGCAGCTATCAAGCTATCTTGTTCACAAGGCACCACCTTAATTTCGAGTTTTTTAAACTCTAGTAGTAACTTTCTCTGATCTGTGAGTAAAAAGGCAAGATTCCCCACATTCTTTCTACTAAGTGCATCTGCCACAGTATTGGCTTTGCCCAGATGATAGTGGATTTGTAAATCATAATCTTTGATTAATTCAAGCCACCACCTTTGACGCATGTTCAATTCCTTCTGAGTGAAAAGTATTTCAAACTTTTATGATCTATATACACTTCACATTTGGCCCCGTACAAATAGTGACGCCATATCTTCAATGCAAACACAACTGCAGCAAGTTCTAGGTCGTGTGTAGAGTAGTTTTTCTCATGTGGCGTCAATTGTCGAGAGGCATATGCAATCACCTTGCTATTCTGCATTAAGACACAACCCAAACCCTTATAAAATGCATCACTAAAGATTTCAAAACCTTCGGTACCTGAGGGAATTGTAAGGATTGGAGCTGTGGTCAATCTTATCTTCAAGTCTTGAAAGGCTGTTTCTCTCTAATCCGTCCACTCAAATGGTTCCCCCTTTCGACTCAACTGAGTCAATGGTACAGCAATTTTCAAAAAGTCTCTAACAAATCTTCAATAATAACCTGCCAATCCCATAAAACTACGAACTTCTGATACATTAGTCAGGGTAGGCCAATTAATAATTGCTTCTATTTTATGAGGATTCATAGATATACCATCCTTATTAATGATGTGTCCCCAAAATGCGATTTCATCCAGCCAAAATTCACACTTTTTGAATTTCCCATACAACCGTTTTTCTCTAATGTTTGGAGAGTCATTCTCAAGTGTTGTTCATGATCATTTCTATATTTTGAATATATGAGAATATCATCAATAAACACGACAATAAATTTATCCTAGAAAGGTTTAAAATTCTATTCATCAGATCCATGAATACAGCAGGCACATTTGTAACTCCAAAAGGCATGACCAAAAATTCATAATGTTCATACCTGGTTTAGAAGGCAGTCTTTTCAACATCTTTAGCCTTAACCTTTAGTTGATGATACCCCAATCTCAAGTCAATTTTCAAAAATATCTATGCCCCCTGCAACTGATCCAACAGGTCATCAATACGTGGCAAAGGATATTTATTTTTCACTGTTACCTTGTTGAGCTCTATGTAATCAATGTATAGTCGAAGAGTGCCATTTTTCTTCCTTACAAAAAGTATCGGTGCACCCTATGGTGATGTGCTTGGTCTGACAAACCCTTTTTCAAGCAATTCCTGCAACTGAACTTTTAATTCATTCATTTCAATAGTAGACATACGGTAGGGAGTTTTAGAAATTGGTTATGTAACCAGTATCACATCAATTATAAATTTAATTTCTCTATCTACCAGTTGTCTAGGTAATTTATCTGGAAACACATCAGAAAAGTCCTTCACTACTAGTATGCTATCTAGGGTGACATCCATGGTTTGCTTAGTCATCACACAACACAAGTACCCTTGACATCCCTTCTTAAGTAATTTATAAGCTTTCATTGCAGAAATCAAATAAGGTGGAGGTACTGCTCCATTACCCACAAATACAATTTCATCATGTCCTGGAGGTCTAAATAAAACTCATTTTGTTACACAATCAATAGTTGCACAATATTTAGACAACCAGTCCATTCTTCAAATTACATCAAAGTGTCTAATATCAAGAGGCAGTAGATCCACAAATAATATCACATTATCAACACGTATTTCACAAGCATGATAAACAGATGAACATAAAGTAGGTTTCCCATATGGGGCGAAACACACAATATATAGGGCAATGATTCCATGGGTCTATTTAATCTATGTTCAAACACAGAAGAGACAAAAGAATGCATCGAACCCGAATCAATTAACACATATGCATCTTGATTGCAAATAGGGAGAGTACCTGAAACCACAACCTCAGTATTTTGAGTATACCCCAGAATCAGTGCAAAATCCCTTCCTTGCCTCTGTTCATTTCTTGTTGTAGTGGGCGTTGTGTTTGTTCCCATTGCTGGAGTAGATCTTGTTGAACTTACAGTACCATGATTTCCACTTTGACGTGGTTGTGTGCAATCCTTTGCTATGTGTCCTGTCTTCCCACAGTGATAACAAGCCCCTGACATGCAGTAGCAAACACCCCAATGTTTATTTCCACACAAGTTGGTGTTGAATTACCACTTTGGCTTGAACCAATTTTACTAGAACTCCCAGACTTCAACTTCTTATTTGTTGACGTTGCCCCCTTATTAAAATTCTGCCTCCTACCCTTACATTCAAAGTTTTGCTTACGGTTAGCCACATTATCCTCTGCTATTAGTGCCCTATCAAGCACATCCACATATGTTGGCAATTTTAGTACATTGACTCTGTCTAGGATTGGGTCACGCAAACCTCCCTCAAATTGTCTAGCTTTCTTGTAGTCTGTATCTATCATGTGGGGTGCAAATCAAGCTTACTTTGTAAACTAAGCCTCGTATTCAACAATTGACTTGTTTTCCTGCTCGAGTTCCATGAATTGAGACACTTTCCTGTCCCGCACGCATTGCGGGAAGTACTTCTCATAAAAGATCTCTAAAAAGCGAGCCCAAGTAATATCCTTATTCTCATTGTGAACTAACATCCACCAACGCCTAGCATCATCTTCTAAGATGAATGCAGCTAGTTGTACTTTCTGAGCTTCGGTATATGGGAACACTTCAAACAATTTCTCAATCCCTAAGACCCAAACTTCCACCTTCAATGGTTCAATTCCGCCATGAAACAACGGTGGCTTTATCTTTTTGAATTCACTAGTCAAGGCAACAGTACAGTTCCCTGTCTGACACCCTAAAACTGGAGGTGGTACAGGCATTGGAGATGGGGATGCCAGTCATTGTTGTTGTTGTTGCCACTGTTGTTGTTGTCTTATGGCTTCTGCCATGTCCTGCATCATCCATTCTATCCTATCCAGTCTTGAGGATGTTGCCTGCTCTATCTCATCACCTCTTGTCCTCACTATTTTCTATATGAAACTTTGTATTATAACAAAACATAATAACACAACATATATGCATGTACAAAGTCAAATATGTAATCGTACAAACTATCTCACTTTAATATTTAAATACACGTGAATGCAATCCTGAAGTCTCCTCTAGACTCTCTACAGCCCAATGGACAAGTCAGTGAGATATAACTTGTGCTCTGATACCATTCTGTCACGACACAAACCAACCTCTATAGGTTTAGAGTCATGACCAGCCAATAATCATAGATTACCTACAGCCTCCATACCAATAATCCATTAATATAAAGTACGGAGCTTAGCGAAAGTACAATATAACATATAATTTATCCATTGAGTTGTGCGTATATGAAAAGAACTTCGTATAATAAGCAAAGGTTCATTCCAGAAGTACATTCGTCACAATTATACAAACATTCATTTCTTATAATTATGCCAAACCCAAACATATACATAACATACAAAACCATTTAACAAGCAAAAAGGGGTTCGACTAGCATGGCTCCACGTGAGCCTAGTTTACTTCATTTGGAAGCCCCTCAAAAGGCTGACTCGGGTAGACTTGAGGCTTTCTTAACTCTGATGTTCAGCTTGCCCACCTATATATGTATAAATAGATAGCGAGTAGGGGCCTAGTGAGCAATAACATAATAAAGAGGTTATATGAATGAAGTTCGTTAACATTGCCAAATTAGTTCTTAATAATCAATTCTCATTAATCAATAAATTTTATCAACGATATCTGTCAATAGTAAATTAAGAGGCACATCCATGTAGCGATAATATTCCAACAACAATGGACCACGAAGGTCAAGTCAATGGACCACGAAGGGTCAAACCAATGGACCACGATGGGTCAATCAATAATCCAATGGACCTCGATGGGTCTAACACTAGAGATCTTTATGTTACAATCAATCCAATAGCCTCGGTATTGCTTTCCCCAGGCAAGGGCCCATAATCAATGGCCGCCACAATACAATTTCAAAAGTGAACTTTATTCATCGATAGAAAGTAACATTTTAATAAACCAGTCCATCGATCGCATATCGATTTCGGGAGTAATAACAATTTCAAAAATAAATATCACATGAACATATCTTTATAAAATTACTACTCATAGTGGATTATGTTGTCACTAGGCCTTTGATGTCCACCTATACAAAACACATAACAAAAGTACAATTGAAGCGCCGTTCGATATCCATTCCGCTTTAATTAAATTTCTCTCATGTATTTCTAACTCATTCCATGTTTATATGAGCTCAATTGGTGCCTAAGAGTACTTGATATGACTTGAGGATGCAAGTATACACTTAAAAGAGTTAGTCAACTTTGCTGAAAATAGGGTCTCTGCTCAAGCGCAGCTTCCTTCGCTCGAACAGAAGTTCAAAAATAAGGGTGGTCGCTCAAGCGCAACTTCTGTCACTTGAGCGGTTTGTAAACTCTGCAAAAGTACTGGTTGCATGAATTTTTGGCTCGATGGATGCTCGACGGTTGCTCGAGCGGAAGACTAAGAAAAATGGGGGTCCTCCCTTGAGCGCAACTTTGGTCGCTTGAGTGGTCTGCAAAATTTTATAAAACTTCTGGGAGCTCAAATTTTATGCTCGAGTGACACTTTCTTCGCTCGAGCAGACAAGCCAAATTCTGGAATTTCCAGAACTGTGTTTGAAGTCCAAACTTGATATTCAAAGGTCCAAAACTTGTGTTTTTGGAACAAAAACTTGGAAAAACATTGTATAACATGAAAACACTTCCAATTTAAAACCATTTATTCAAAATCATGCTCCGATTGTCCAAATTCAAGCTTATACTATCAAGTTGAAACCATGCATCTTATGGATTCAATCTTCTTGTTTTCAAAACACTACAAAGTGACATGAAATGCATGAATCCATGGATGATCTTCAAGTTCATGCCTCCTAAGCTTCATGCATATATGAATTTCAAGAAATCTTAACTCAAAAATGAAAAATCAAGCATGCATGTGCATAATTCAACTCAAATTCATCATATTCATGGTAATTCATGCTCAACCTACTCAATTTCAAGCATATGACCCTATAACTCCATGAACTTAGTTTCTACATGACGTAATTCCAAGAATTTGGGTTGAATTTCATGCCTAATGTGTGAATTCAAGTGTATTCAAGTGTAATTCTCCAAGTCCTCCATAATTTCTTCGAATTCTCCTTCCTCTCTCTAGAATTCTTGAGCTCACCCTCATTCACTCTCAAAATCTTAGCCCATATGTATATATTATGAGCTCAAGACTTAATTAGGGCCTTATATAGGGTGTGATTAACCGAGGTTAATTAAGCTTGCTTATGGATAGTCAATCCTACTCAATTTTAATTATTTTATTCTAATTATTTTGGTCCGAATCAAATTTTGCCAAAAGTTTCCATAAAATTCTAAATATTCTAATTAGCCTATTGGGCTAGTCAATTTTGGCTTCTGAAGCCGTTTGGGCTTTCAATTTTTGATTCTAAGTCGATAAGTAAACAAATATTCCATGTAATAACAGATAACTACAAAATTAAGCATGTAATCACACAATTAAACACAATATCATGCAATTAAGCTTATTGGAACAATGCAATGTAATAGTACAGAAGTCAGGGTCATCACAGAACATCCTTCAAACTATCCTGTTTTACCCTCAACCACTACTCTGTTTTGCTAACAACAGTCCTCTGTTTGTACACTTCAAAGCCCGGCCAGCCTAGAATGAGGCCCGACGGTGTCCAATCAAATCCAATCGTGCCCTAGTTTTTTTCAAAAAGATTGTTTTGTGCACTAAGGTGAAAATAGTGCAGACAGAGTATTTCTAGGAGATGCTTGTCCCCTCTACCCTTCCCTATCATGAAAATATTCAAGGGAGGAGTAGATTGATTTTCAAATTATCAATCATCACAAATTTGTTACATGATAATCTTAGAAACGATAGGACAATAGTTTAATAAATGCAACAAAAGACAAATACTACCTCCTCCTTATTATGGAATTACATCAAGGGAGGGGGTAGACATGTTTCATGAACTATCAAACATCACAAAAATAGTATGCGATCATTCTAGAAGCAACAGATTCAATATAACGTCCGACTAAACCTAACCAATTTTTATTATCTTTTTACCTTTTTACATTGAGGTGGTGATTAAGTCCAAAAGTGGTACAAGCCTGGCAAGCATGACTTAATCTCGAGAAATGAACTTTTTGAGCCCTTTTCTACAACGAAATTACAAATAAAAAATCAAACCCATGTACAAGAGATAATGAATTCGGAGTCAAACCCAAAACGAGCGATAATGACTCCCAATCCAAGCCTAATAATGAGCTATGATGAATCCTACCTTTATGATTTCCAAGGGCCTAACTACAAAATTAGTCCCTTAAAAGTAACGCATTGGTGACCAGAGGAGATGTCAAACAAGAGATTGCGCTTAGTATAAGGAAAACATGATGCCCTGGTAATGAACCTTCGAAGAGATTAAACCATTTAGCATGAGAAACCCCTCCCTTATACCAAGAATAATAATCCTTCATTTAGTACGACCCTTGATCGAAATAGCAAAGAAAGAAGGAAGGTTACAGAGAGCAAATGAAAAGGCGGTGATTATAACGGTGTGGATATTTACATAAAAGCTATGGAAAGAGAAGCTATCATCTCAAATGGATTGGAGACTATGACCTATACACCAAATCCATGAGGACTAGCAACAACACAATTATAATATTCAAAGCATAAATTAAATAGATACACTAAACAACCCCTAAACTCACAAATCAGTGACCAAAATCCAAAGGAAACAAGTAAAAGAGGTAAAGCAATGAGCTATGGAACAAGGTCTAAGAAAGGGTGGCTAACCCCTCCACCCTTTGTAGCCTTTAGTCACATATTCCAGCCCCTCAAAATAGCTCAAAAACAGTATGCAAGACAAGAAAATGAGAGGAAGAGAATGGAAGAAGAATAAAGAAGATGATGCAAAAATTATAACTCTTAAAAGAGAGGAAGTTCTCTATTAATAACTTGATTTCAAACAACCTTAAGTTTCTGAAAAATAGTTTGAAACTTTAACAAAAAGCTTCAAGAATAAGCTCTAATGGTATATGTGTTGTGTATGTATAGCTCAAAGGTGGTATGGAGGTCAAGAGGCTCTTTCAAGGGAAGAGAGGGTCTTTTTAGCTCTCAAAATCCTTATAAGCATTTTGAAAATTTTTCTAACCCCAAATTCTGAAGAGGAGGTCGTATTTATAGAATTTGAGATAATTTGGTCATAAATATCTTCAAAAAATGACAGCTGATAGATTCCAACCAGATATTCTGTTTATTGCCCTTTAGACCCGGCCGGGTTATAATACCCACAGCCGAGTCCCAATGGTGTTCCCCTGGCTTATTGCTGCAGGCTCAATGCAGGTAAAAAAAAATAAAAAAAAATGCTTCAAAAATAGGTTTTGAGGTCCAAAACATTTTGGCCAAACTGGAGTGTAAGGTTGGGATTTTAGAGCTCGAATCCGAATTCTTTTGCTGATAGTTTCAAATGATTTATACAGTGTAACTTTTCATCATCGGGTGTTTAGAACGAATCACTCAAGTCTTAAGGGCGGTCAAAATTTGGTGTTTACAATATGAAACCCTTATCTAATAACTCTTGCAATTGCTCCTTCAAAACAAGCAACTCCACTGGTGTAAATCTATAAGGTGACATGGAGATGGGTGCCGTGCTAGGTACCAAATCTATAGAAAACTCAACCTCGCGATGAGGTGGAAATTCAGTGAGATCTTCAGAGAAAACATCTGAATATTAACAAAACACTCTTGGAAATACCCCTTGAATCATGCTACTTCCCTCATCCAAAATGGTTACAAGAATAAAATTAAGTTTATCTCAACTTCGCGAATTATACAACGGCAGCAACCCACCATCAATGTAAAAACCTCCTTCTAGATTAATTAAGCTAATTATATGATTTGCCTTGACTATGTGTTTATGTGTTGATTGTGTTCAATGTGGTAATTGAATTGTGATTCTGTGAACAGATGTGTATAGAATGGAAATTAAACCTGTCTGAATCAGTAAACCATAAGGTTAAAATTAAATGTTTGGATAGCTAATTAGAGCCTAATCCCTATTAGTATAATTAAGCTTAGTCTAGCTTAGACTAAATTGAATTAGGACTAAGTGATTTTGACATGACTTGATGCAAGCTTACAATTAAATAAGTGTAGAAAATTAGTGAATGAATCCATCCCTACCCAACTTTAAGTTAAATAAAATTTAAAAAAAAGAGTAAGGGGGTTAGTGATATATATAAAGTCAAATATTAGAGAGAGATATAATTTGAAAGGGAGTTCTAGAAGGATAAAGAGAAAGAGTTCAAGAAAGAGAAAGAAGAGAACAGGGGAGAAGGAGGATTGATCTTCAAAATCAACAAATCAAGGTAAGAATTCTTATCTAATTTCTTGAATTTGAAAGGTTACACTCATAAATCAATGAAATCTAAGTTAATTAAGAAAGAAATCATGCATAATTGTGAGTTTGATGATGTAAATTCATGTTAGTGAGAGTTAGTTCTAAATATCAACACACAAGGCATGATTTCAAGAAATTCTTGTTCATACCCAAAACTTCTTGCATGCTTCTTCAACTTTGGGAGGAAAACCCCATGGATTTTGAGATTTGAACTCATATATGCATATTTTGAGGGTTTTGCACTTTAGTTCAAGAACGTATTCTTTATTAAGGGATTTGGGTTTTTGTGTTGAAGCATGGCTTTTGTTAGAAGTTGAAATGTAAAATTGAAAGTGTTTTTGAGGGTTTTGGGCCTTGATTTTCATGAAATTGAAGTTGGTTTTGTAGAGGGAAAAGTTTCATTCTTTAGCAGAATTTCAAACTACAACTCCACCCAGACCCGCTTGAGCAACTTGGGCCACCGCACTAGCGGCCAGCCCTCCTCTGCTCAAAATGCATTCTTCTTTGGCACTACTAGTGTGGCCAAGGCCACCGGACAAGCGGCCAACAAAGTAGGCTTGGATTTGTTTTCTTTCCGTTTTTCAGACTTCCAGGCCTCTATTTGCATGGTTTTCATGTGTATTTCAAGTTCATCTTCATATCATCAACACGAAATAAATTAAAGAACGGATAGGAATAACTGAATAATCAGGTAACGAAAGAACCAATTGAATAAATGAAATGCGTTTAGAGACGTTGTGCTTGAATGTGTTGTGCAGGACACTTGCACGAGGAGTAGCGTCCGACCATGCACAGTGAGTAATGTCTTTGTAAAGATATTTTTGTATATGAATTACTTAAAAATGATTATGTCATCCAATATTTTTTAAAACCTATGTTTTGTTATGAAACGTTTGATACGATAAGTTTTGATTAAGAACTTGGGAACCATTAAGTTATACTATGAAACTCCGAATTGTGTACGATGCGATATGTTTCCGAAAATGAGATTTGATAATAATGAATGAGATTCCCTTTTTGATCATCGAATGTGGCACCCATGAACACATGCTTGGATGTTCGGAAATCTCTGTTATGTTTATGTCAATCCATAGTGATTGTTATGTCTACGTCGATCCGTTGTGGTCATTATGTATATGTCGATTAATTGTGATCATTATGTAGATGTTGATCTATTGTGGTCGTTATGTATATGTCGATCCGTTGTGATCGTTATGCTTATGACCTCGACCCATTGTGGTCGTTTTGCTAATGTTATGTTCAGTACTGTTAGGTTATACCACGAAATGTAAGTAACTCTGAACAATTTGATGAACTTTTTGAATTCTACGTGTATATATATATATATATATAGTTCTCATAACTGCTTCGCTTCATCATGGACATTCTGTATGATATTTTGTTAAGTTATGATAATGCTTTTGGAAATGTACTATGTTATGAGTTCAACTATGACAGGTTCTCTTTAGGTTTGAGGAACTACATGTATTATTACAAGTATCCGAAAATACTAGGATCATGTTAAGAATATTGTTTTGAATTTATAAGTCATGGATCTCATTCATTTCACCTCTAGCTCATTGTTTTGCTTTACATTGGGATTATTTACTGGGCTCTAACTCATTATTTTATATATGTATGTAGGTGATCAAGCTCAAGACCGGACTTAGTGGCGTCGACCTCCTTTTTGTTTTGTCAAACCAAATACTGTGTCTCACTGTGGGGTTCCAAACTGTCAAGTGTCGAAGCTTTTTGGGGGTGGTTCAAAGTTCACCCTTTTGAAATTGTGATCAAGTGTAAAGTTTAGTCTTAAGACTTTTGTTATGACTGGTTTTATTTTGTTAATGGGATTTAATCCCTAAGTGATGTTTATGTTCTGTGTACCTAAGCTATGTATATATGTTTATATACTGGTTTGTTTTATTCCATTTAAGTATGCACAACTCATTAGACGTTATAGTTTACTAATTATTGGCTTCCACAACCCCTATTATTGTATTCCTGTTAAGCAGGCCTTTGGTAAACTCAGATCACTGGCCAGTCATGATGCTAAACCTACAGGAACGGGTTTGGGTCGTGACATAGTGGTATCAAAGCACGAGTTATACCACACAGACACGTCCAAATGAGCTATGGGATGTCCTAGAAAAGAAATTAGGGCATTACATGAGCATGTGTGAGTGTGTGTGGAATTGGTACATGCATATATAATGAAAATACAAATGTGAAGAATATTTTTCCTATGTTTATTATTTCATATTTTATACTGACCAGTGGAGAATACAAGAAATATAGATAAAGACTGAATCATCAGATGCAAGAATTGCGCGGTTGGAAAGGATGGTTGAATTATTGATGGAATCTTTAAGACAACAACAACAGAGTCAATAGCTCCCACCTCCTCCTCCACCCCCAATGCAAGTTTAGCCAAACAACAATGATGACATCATAGCCTTAACACAAAAGTTCAACAAAATGAAGCCACCAACCTTGCATGGAGGTATTGAGCGTTTGAAAGTCGAGGCGTGGATCTTAGAAATCGAAAACTTGCTTGAAGTTTTCCCATGCTCGGAGGCACAAAAAGTGTTGTTGGCAACCTTCACTTTACAAAAAGAAGCAAGACGATGGTGGATGCTCATTCGAGATAACAACGGTACTATGACTTAGGCTCAGTTCAAAGAGGCATTTTATGAAAAATATTCCCCTCAATGTGTCTGTGATTGTAAAGTGTCTGAGTTTGAGCAGTTGAAGCAAGGTGCTATGTGTAGACCGCTCGGAACTCCGCTTCGCACGCGAGGGCGCGAATTGTAGTTCTTGCTACTAAAGTTCAGACTCATGTCACGGTTTTGAATCTAATCTCACAAAGTGCAATGTAAGACTGGTAAATCACCAAAGAGTCCAAATCTGGCAAATCATTTTGGAAAATCAATTTTTAATCAAAAAGCGCCAAACATGGACTGCTTTGCCAGATTTCAAAGTCGCCACCTAAATATTTTGTTTTGGGAAAATTTAGGAAACCTTGACTCGTGCCTAAGGCCACGTGTCCGTCATCACCAAAGTTGCCTCGGCTTGAGAACTTGGGTACGAGAGGGGACGGTCATGCAATGAGCACCCCCACTCGCCTGATCGAAGGATTGGTCTCTACTAACATGATATGTTGTTTTTGAAAACACATGCGTTCTTATTCCGGTTATTACTCTAGAATTACTATGTGATGCGCACAGCATACAAGTATAGACTAGATCGCCTAAATTGGAACAAAACATCTCATGTTTGTTTTTTCCGAAAATGGTTTGAAGGTGCTACTCACAAGTAAGCTAAGACGCAGATTTGCCACCCTCAAGTGGGCTTAGAAAAACATGGTATTGACACTCTCAAGAGGGCTTAAATCTCGCATTTCAATGAATTGTTCCAATTTAAGAAATGAAGCCTTCATCCACAGGCATTCATGCAGTTAAATCACCTAAGCAAATAGCCTCATGGTAAGCATGCTATCAGGGCAATCACTTACACACATGCAAGGATGCTAAAGCGTAAACACTCACAGTGTACTCCGAGCCAAAAGAGAAGCTACTTAGTAATCAATGCATGATCCTAGCTATGTTAAGATGCCTAATGCAACACATACAAAATGCAACTAAGTAGGCTCGGCTATTTTAAAATGTCATGTGAATGCAACTTGATAACATGTATTCAAATTGGTATTGAAATACAATGCAATTTGTATGATGCGCCGAGCCCGGTGTATGCAAAACAGATGAATGGATGCACGCATACGAATCATAAGGATGCTAATTGAAATATGCTCTAAAACTAACCACTGAAAGTAGATAAGTAAAAGGGAGAAAGAAATGGGGTTGGAAGACATGCATCACACACACGCACACTTATTACAACAATGCGCCCTCTCGACAGAGGGTCCGAAAAATAAGCTAACTAGCTAATCTAAGCTAATTAAACTAATTATTACAAAACAAAACTAATTAACTAATCCTAGTTAACTAATTAGTTATTACAACACAAATTGAATAGCTAAGTGCATCAACTAATTAAGTAAAAAACCAAAGCATTAGCTAGCTAAGCAAAGCAGCTAATTAAAGCAGTAAAAAGAGGTCCTCGGGGCGAGGGGTGCATACATGCTCGGTCACCTCGTTCGAAAATCCATCACTATGCCTCAACTTGCCTCTATTTGCAATTGATCTTAGAACACTGCACAAAGCTCCAGATAGCTTCTACTCCATCATGGGAACCTCCAGGAAGGCTGCCGACCACTTATTGGTGTTGTAGACCACCTGTAAACCACTTACATTTGCTGTAGACCAGAAAAAGTGGTCGGCCAACCACTTTTACTGGTCTGCCGACCGGAAAATTCTGCACAACTTCATTTTGCTGCAACAGAGAACAAAAAGGGACACAGCAATGTATTTGCAAGATATGTGTGCACAACCTCTCTCCCTATCATTTCTTAAGCTCAAGGGAGTGAGGTTCTCAACTCTTAGGCCACCAACCGAGCATCACAATGCATGATGGCCGAGAAGCCAATATTGCACAATCAATATGAATGAATGCACAAAGAAAACATAAGGGCCTTAACCTCTATCATGCATGATCAAGAGGGTCGGCGACTGAGAATTGAGGTACGTTTCATCACTTCAAGTATGAAACGTCCCTCGTTTATCATATTTGGATCAACGCCCGATCCAAACACAATACAATGCATGCAACATGCTCAACCTATCAATGCGAATGGCATACAAACACAATGCAATGCACGCACAATGCAAACAACATGCAAATACAATGTTATGCAACAACATGCAAACAAAATACAATGCTTAATGGACTTAAGCCGAATATGGACAGACCTAAGTCATGCCAAAATAGTGGCCAAAATACTCCGAAATGATGGCATGAAATGCAAGATAATGCATGCTCATGCATTGGTCCATCAACTAAGCACAAGAGCACAACTCTCAAACATGATTAAGAATTGATAAACATGGAAGTGTGACAACACTATATGCTCTGAAATTATGTATGAAATGATGCCAAATCATTCAAACAACACAAGTATAGCATGCAAGAGGGCCTAAGGCATAAGGCCACCAAGAGGGACTACACAAGAGGCATGCAATACATGGCACAAATGGATGAACCAGCCACAAATAAAGCTCAAATAGGTCAAAACAAAGACCAAAACATACTGAGATGGGAGCTCAAAAGGCTAGGCCTGCATGCATACGCATTGGTCGACAAACAAGGCAACAATGCATGACCCTTAAGAGCACTCAAAGGGTAAAAGAAGTGAGAACATGGTAATGTTATATGCTCTGAAATAACATGTGAAATGATGCCAAATCATGTACATGTCACAAATGAAGCATGCTAGAGGCATGAAAACACAAGGCTAGTCAAGCCCATTGCACTACAGCTATGCAATACATGAACCATATGACCAAGACAACCCAAAATAGTCCTAGAGCATGTCAAAATAAGGCTAAAACATGCATGGAGTATAGCCAAAACAAGCTAACATGAAGGGCATGAAACATGAAGTATGCAAGGCCAATAAGGAAGGTTATACTACACCTACCAAAACCAAGCATGAGATGACTTCACCAACAAAAATCAGAGTTATGGCATGTCAAATTAACACAAAAAATGGGCTAATGCCAAGTCAACACATCTTAGAATAATAAGCTCACTCATTAGGCATGCAAGGCTAGTAAAGAGGACTTACACTACAAGTGTAAGAAGCAAATGAGGGATACTCTAACCAACCAAAAACATAGTTGTATCATGGCAAAACAACACCAAAAACACACTGAAATGATAGCTCAAAAGCTTAGGCAAGATAGCATACACAATGGCTCATACTTAAGGCATAAAGCACCAACCCTCTAAAGCATTGAATAAGAGAAAGATGTGAGGGCATGGCCACACTACATGTACTGAAATCACATATAAAATGATGCTAAATCATGTAAATAGTCCAAGCAATGCATGCTAGTGACTTGGAAACTCAAAGCTAGTGAGCTAGAATGCACTATGGCTATACAAAGCAAGGCATGCATGATCCAAACAACATAAAATAGAGCTTAAGCATGGTAAAACATGGCCAAAAGCTTGCTGGAGTTGAGCCAAAAACATGTTAGAAAGATGGTCAAAAGCATGATGCATGTTAGGCTAGTGAATGGAAATACACTACAAGTGCAAGGAGCATGCATGAGGCTATCAAACCAACCCTAGACAGAGGTATGGCATGCTAAAACAACACCAAAAACTTGCTGAGATAGGACCAAAACATGCTAGAAAGATGAACTATCAACATAAGCATGTAAGGCTAGTTTGTGAGGATTACACTACAAGTGTAAATAGCATGCAAAGGGTGACTCTACCGAGCCAAAACAGAGGTATGCCATACTGAAATAAGGCCAAAAACATGCTAAGATGGAGCCAAAATAAGCTTGACAAACATGCTACTTTGATGAGCCAACAAGGCAAGCACACAAGACACAAGGAGAAGGGATGACCCTCTCCTATTTGGGACCTCAAAACACACTTTCCACCATTGAAATTCCTCTGAGTTTCAGTGGTGAGAAGGTCAAAAAGAGGTGGTCCCAATAGCTTAAAAGTATAGCACAAAACAAGGTCAAACAAGGCACAAGAAGGAGTAGACCACCCCCAACACCAACAAAGCCTTAAACAAAAAATTTCAATATTCAAAAATGAAGCTTTTTGTAGTTAAAAGTTAAGCCAAAAGAAACATGCAAATAAGGCTAAGTGCTTAAGCAAAACAAAGCTTAAGAGTGGATAGAGACTCACCCTTGAAGAAACACAGCAAATCAGCAACTTCTGAGGCAAAACCAAACTTTTGTGCTTCAAACAAACCTCCAAGAACCTCAGCCCAAGAATGAAGGTGTTTGAGTACGTGTTTGTGTGCAAAAATGTGATGAAACTACACTTTAAGGCACAAAACAAGAGAGAAAGGAAGAAATATAGAGATAGATGATATGTATCACTCCAAGAAAATTTTCTGAACCTAAGGCAAGAGGGAGGAGGCTCCCTTATATAGAAAAAACAAAGTTCAAGCTTGTTGAACAAGCTTGGAGCTCCAAGTAATCCGAATGATGCTTTCTGTGCCCAACAGCTGGCACAGTTGGCAAGAAAATATCTGCAAGAAACTGCAGGAAAGCTGTCGACCAGTTGAAGTGGTCGACCAGCTACTTGTACTGGTCGGTCGACCACCAAAAGTGGTCTGCAAGAAGACCAAGTGGTCGGCAAGGGGGAGGAGTGGTCTGCACAAAGAAAGCAAAGTGGTGGCATAGCTGCCGACCACTTTTGGTGGTCCAAAGACCACCAAGACCAGTTCGCCGAACAGAAAACTGGCTGGCAGGCAGGAAAAGTGGTTTTCAGGGAGACAAACTGATCTACAACCCTTATTCTAACCTCCAAGCAAGGAAAACAAGGTTTGTGCCAAAAACAAATCAAAAATGATGCAAGACAAGAGTCCGCAGGTCAAGGGGCGCAGCCAAAAACCTCAAAAACTAGTCTACGGGCACCAAAAGTGGTCTATGAGGGAAAGGTGGTCTACGGACACAAAAAGTGGTCTACAAGACCTCTGTGTCCCTCTAGGCAAAGGCAACAAGGCATGGTCCGAAAATCAGGCCAAAAAGAGAACGCTAAGCGGTCCCGAGGCAAGGCGTGCGGCCGAAGACTCCGGAAATCGAAAACTAGTCTACAAGAGGGAAAAGTGGTCTACAGACCTCTCTCTCCCTCCAGGCAAGGGAAAACAAGGTTTGGTTCAAAACCAAACCAAAAGGGAAGCAAGACAAGGCGCTCGGCCGAAGGCTCCGGAAATCGAAAACTAGCCTACAAGAGGGAAAAGTAGTCTACGACCACAAAAAGTGGTCTACGGACCTTTCTCCCCCTACAGGCAAGGTCAACAAGACATGGTCCACAAACCGAGCCAAAACACAAAGAGTTCAGAGACCCAGAGGCAAGGCACTCAGCCAAAAACTCCGGAAACTCGAAACGAGCACAAACATGCACGATCACCGAGCGCTCAATCGATGACATCTGAGTCTTAAGGTCGGTCAAAAATGAGGTGTCTACACTATGTCTGTGGCTGAATATGAAGCCAAATTTATGGAGCTTGCTTAGTATACACCGCATATGGTAGATACTAATTATAAAAAGGCCAAAAAATTTGAAAATTGACTCAATGTCGAAGTGCTTGACCGAGTCAATGTTCTAAAGTTGACAAAATATGTAGATGTCTTGGATAGAGCTCTCATGTTCGAGGCAAACATTGCAGCTCTAAAATAGGCCAAGACATTGGTGATTGATTGGAAAGATAACAAACAAGATTCCTATATGAATAAAGAACCAACACCTTTGATGAACAAGAAACGAAACTTAGAACTGTCTAGTAATTTTAATCAAAGTGAACTTGCCTAAAGAAATGGTTCAGCACCAATTTGTTTAGAGTGTGGGAAAAGGCACCGAGGTATCTATTACCGAACTTCTGGGGAATTTTTAGTTGTGAAAAGATAGGACATGGTAAAACATTGTCCCCAAGTGGAACAAAAGGTTAATAGACCCACCACTAGCTTAGCTGGTTCCATACCAATGGTGAGACCTACTACGACAAAGGAAAATTTTAGGCAAGGGAGAGTACTTACACTCGTCTCAGAGGATGCGCAGAAATCTCAAACCACTATTTTAGGTACATTTACCAGTTATGAATAAAATACCTATATGTTAATTGACTTGGAACCCACAGATTCATTTGTTTCAAATGGACCAATATTATGTGATAAATGTTTTGTCACTTATTATTATGTTTTGTCTGTAATTGGGAACTCTGCCTTATGTGCAATTGTATATCTACATATGAGACTTTATTTAGGGTTGCTACATTTGACATGAGCCACCATGTTATAGTCTTGGGATAAACAAATGAAGTTTGCACAGATTGTGAAACCAAGTGAATTGCTTTTGCTCCGTGGAACTAATTGCATACCGTTTGAGAATGAGAACGGAGAATTGTGTAGTACTTACGAACGAGTGACAAAATAAGTATTGTCAAGGGAATTGACAAATGCAAGAAATTAAGTTTAGCGAACCCGACGTCCTCAGGGAGAGAGAATGTAACAACCACCTCCTTGATTAATTAAGCTAATTATATGATTTGTCTTGATTATGTGTTTATGTGTTGATTATGTGCTATGTGGTAGTTGAATTGTGATTTTGTGAACAGATGTATGGAATGGAAATTGAACCTGTCTGAATCAGTAAACCATAAGGTTAAAATTAAATGTTTGGATAGGTAATTAGAGCCTAATCCCTATTAGTATAATTAAGCTTAGTCTAGCTTAGACTAAATTGAATTAGGACTAAGTGATTTCGACATGACTTAATGTAAGCTTACAATTAAATAAGTGTAGGAAATTAGTGATTAAATCCATCCCTACCCAACTTTAAGGTAAATAAAAGAAAGAAAGAAGTAAGGGGGTTGATGATATAAGTAAAGTCAAAATATTAGTGAGAGATATAGTTTGAGAGAGATTCTAGAGAGAGAGAGAGTTCAAGGAAGAGAAAGAAGAGAACAAGGGAGAAGGAGGATGATCTTCAAAATCAACAAATTTAAGGTAAGAATTCTTCTCTAATTTCTTGAATTTGAAAGGTTACACTCATAAATCTATGAAATCTAAGTTAATTAAGAAAGAAACCAAGCATAATATTGAGTTTGATGATGTAAATTCATGTTAGTAAGAGTTAGTTCTAAATATCAACACACATGGCATGATTTCATGAAATTCTTGTTCATACCCAAAACTTCTTGCATGCTTCTTCAACTTTGGGGGGAAAACCCCATGGATTTTGAGATTTGAACTCATATATGCATATTTTGAGGGTTTTGCACCTTAGTTCAAGAACTTATTCTTTATTAAGGGATTTGGGTTTTTGTGTTGAAGCATGGCCTTTGTTAGAAGTTAGAAATGTAAAATTGAAAGTGTTTTTGAGGGTTTTGGGCCTTGATTTTCATGAAATTGAAGTTGGTTTTGTAAAGGGAAAAGTGTCATTCTTTACCAGAATTTCATACTGTAACTCCGCCCAGACCGCTCGAGTGGCCCGGGCCACTACATGAGCAGCCAGCCCTCTTTTGCTCAAAATGCATTCTGCTTTGGTGCTGTTAGTGCGACCAGGCCACCGCAAGTGTGGCCAACAAGGCAAGCTCAATTTTGTTTTTTTCCATTTTTCTGACTTCCGGACCTCCATTCGCATGGTTTTCATGTGTATTTCAAGTTCATCTGCATATCATCAACATGAAAGAAATTAAAGAACGGATAGGAATAACTAAACAATTAGGTAATGAAAGAACCGATTGAATGAATGAAATGTGTTTAGAGACGTTGTGCTTGAATGTGTTGTGAAGGGCACTTGCACGAGGAGTATCGTCCAACCAAGCACAATGAGTAGTGTCTTTGTAAAGATATTTTTGTATATGAATTACTTGAAAATGATATGTCATCTGATATTTTGTGAAACCTATGTTTTGTTATGAAACATTTGATACGATAAGTTTTGATTAAGAACTTGGGAATCGTTAAGTTATGCTTTGAAACTTTGAATTGTGTATGATACAATATGTTTCCGAAAATGAGATTTGATAAGAATGAATGAGACGCCCTTTTCGATTATCGAATGCAGCACCCATGAACACATTCTTGAATGTTTGAAAATCTCCATTATGTTTATGTCAATCTATAGTGATCATTATATCTTCGACGATCCATTGCGGTCGTTATGTATGTGTCAATCAATTATGATCATTATGTATATGTCGATCTGTTGCGGTCATTATGTATATGTCGATCTGTTGAGGTGGTTATGCCTATGACCTCAACCCATTGTGGTCGTTTTGCGAATATTCTGTTCAATACTATTAGATTATACCATGAAATGTAAGTAACGCTGAACAATTTGATGAACTTATATATATGTAGATCTGATAATTGCTTCGCTTCATCATGGACATTCTGTATGATATTTTGTTAAGGTGTGATAATGCTTTTGGAAATGTACTGCGCTATGAGTTCAACTATGACAGGTTCTCTGAAGGTTTGAGGAACTGTATTTATTATTACAAGTATTTGGAAAATATTATGATCACGTTGAGATCATTGTTTTGAATTTATAAGTCATGGATCTCATTCATTTCACCTCTAGCTCATTATTTTGCTTTACATTGGGATTATTCACTAGGCTCTAGCTCATTATTTTATATATGTATGTAGGTGATCAAGCTCAAGACTGGACTTAGTGGCGTTGACCTCCTTTTTGTTTTGTCAAACCAAATACCATTCCTCACCTTGAGGTACCAAACTGTCAAGTGTCCAAGCTTTTGGGGGTGGTTCAAAGTTCACCCTTTTGAAATTGTAATCAAGTGTAAAGTTTAGTCTTAAGACTTTTGTTATGACTGGTTTTATTTTGTTAATGGTATTTAATCCCTAAGTCATGTTTATGTTTTGTGTACCTAAGCTATGTATTTATGTTTATATACTGGTTTGTTTTATTCCATTTAAGTCTGCACAACTCATTGGACGTTATAGTTTATTAATTATTGGCTTCCGCAGCCCCTATTATTGTATTACTATTAAGCAGGCCTTTGGTAATCTCAGATTATTGGCCGGTCATGATACTAAACCTATAGGCGCAGGTTTGGGTCGTGACAATCAGCCCTATCCCCTAAAAAATTAAAACAATCCCTTCTTGCCATGCACACAGTAACTCTTCTACGGTAGCAATCTATAGTGGCACGATAGGAAGACAACCAATTCATACCAAGGATGACGTCAAAACTTGACATATCTAATAATACAAGATTGAAAGGAAGTTGGAAATCAGCGACTTCAATCATGCACTCCCGACACCCCCAATCCAAGACGATGTGACCCCCAAGTGGAGACTCTAACATAAGTGAAGACTCTAGTCATCCGATCTTTAAGCCCGGTATGGATGCAAATGCAAATGTTATGAATGAATGCGATGCTCCAATATTTATTAACACATTGGCCCAGATATTATATATAAGATATATACCTTTCATCACTGATGGTCCAGAAGATTGCTCAGTAGCACTAACCGCATAGACTAGCCCTTGAGGCCTTTGCTCATTCCGATCACCCCTTAGAATGTAGGCCACTTGTACGGACTATGCAGATATGGCCCCTTGCACTACCCTAGATACCTACCCAGACTGGGCCGGTTGATAATTCTATCTCTGACCCTGGCCCGCCTGATAACTCCCAGACTATCGAGACCCTAAAACACTCCTCGTGCCAGCTAACTACGGACAAGACTGCTTTATATGCCCCGACTACACACAATGGTAACATGCGGGTGACTGGCCTCTACCTTGAGATTGGCTCTAAGAACGAGCCAATTACTAATGGTTGAGATTCTGCTTACACTTCAATGCCTTGTGGCCCTCATGGCCACACCTAAAACAAGTAATACGGCTAGGACCCGTACTCCCTGAACTCCTTATAGAAACTGACCCTGAAGACTTGGTCTGTTGAGGTAAGGACTGGAAGAAAGAAGAAGAAGAAGAAGCCTTGGACTTCTTAGAGGATCTCGTGTCACCCCAGGATTTCGCATAACCCGACCTCTTATGTTCAACCTCAATTCTGTAGCCTCTAACATAATTTCTACATGTGTCGCAACCTTAACCAGCCTATCATACTCTCTGAACATATTGCCCATCACCTTCATCAAGATCTAGGGCCTCAATCTCTTTTCAAACTCTAAGCATCGACACTCCTTGTTCATTACAAGCTCAGGTGCAAAGTGTGCCAAACTGGTAAAAGTGGCCTCAAATTCTGCCACTGGTGTATCAAGCTGTCTAAGCTCTTCAAACAGTTTCCTCAACCTCCCCTAGCCATGGGAGGCAAAAACTTCTCCTAGAAGGCATGGGTGAATGCCTCCCAAGTGTGCTCGACCCTTTTCTTAACAGATTTCCACCATTGTCCGGCCTCCCTTTTGAGTTGGTAAGCCGTCAACGCTACTCGGAGCTTTCCATCACGGATGTCCAAAATCTCAAAGGACTTAGCAATTTGCTCTAACCATTTGTTAGCCTTCATAGGATCGGGCCAATCGCTAAACTCAGCAAGGTTGGAGCAAAAGAATTCCTTCTTCAAGAAGGCGGTTCGAGTTTCTCTCTCTGTTGTCCTTACTGCTTGCTCAGCTCAGAGTATGTCTATGGACTCTTGAAGTGGCCACATTGTTTTATCCTACTCCTTCTTGGGGGGAAAGATCTTGTTGGGTCGAAATAGCCCGACCACCCCGGCGAGGTCTACCACGGCCTCTGCCACATCCAAACATCCTATATAAAAGTAAGAAAGAATGGAATTAACTCACAATTCATGGACCGACATGCCAACCCGCGTGTCACACTCAAACAGTCACAACCCTATCCATATATTCACTATGCATAAAGCAATTTCGCATAAGCACATAAACACGTAGAGCACATACGGATCATTCTCCTAAGATACCGACTCGTTCCACAACATCCAAGGACTTCCAAATAGAAAAAGCATTGATCAAGTATATTTCCATAGGGACTTCAATGAGAGTGATGGATGCAAATCATATCTTAGAAACTTGACCCCATACCCACATAGTCACACAAGCACATAAACATATAAAGTAAAAACGTCCCATCCCAACGTGATAACCCATTGTGGCATAACCCACATACCACGAGCTCCAGGTATTCAAACCCGGTTAGCTCCGATACCAAATTTTAATGCCTTGGATAATTTTCCACAACCAAGAACATTCACCAAGGATCAACCAATAGAGACGTGAGAGACAGAATGAATCCATAATAACATTAATAAAATTCCAAGGCTAGCTCTTTCCCGTTAAACTATTCCAGTTATTATATCATGTGTTTGTCTACATTTATCAACAAAATAAGAATAGTTCAAAAGACAAGAGATAATGTAAATGAAGAGCCAAAAGGGCAAACATCTTTTCAAGGAGTGTCCTTAAATACACACACACACACACACAAAAAAAAAAAAAAAAAAAAAAGACAGTCTAAATTCCCAAATAAGAATAGCTCGAGGCTTAACACAAAACATCAAAAGAGAGCTTTCATGCCCTCATCCAAAATTTTTCCCCAAGTCAATCATTTAGGTGGTGCATCAACATCATTTCTTAAAAGATGGTTAGTTTTGGGGTGAGCTAGCGCTCAGTAGAAAATACATTTAACAAGTTATATAAATAATTGAGATACATATGATCATGTCCTGCATTGATAAGGATAAAATTCATATTTTCTCATTTAAAATCCAAAAATGTTCCGTGCTTGAATTTCATTCAACATCTCATCTACAACCATGGGTGGTAAATCCGCTATGACATCCCAAGCAAGAGCCGCAAAACCATGCATACATATATGAATTTTATATACATGAAATATTTTCACATTTGCCAACTCTAATAACAATGGGGCGATGGGCACCCAAAACCTTTCCCTCTCCACTTTCGTCGACTCCTAAAACGGTGGGCTCATGGACACCCAAAATCAAGTTTTCCACATTTGCCGACTCTATAAACGGCTAGCTTGTGGACACCTAAAAACCTTTCTTACATTCGTCCAGCAATATGTGCAAGCAGGGCAATCAGGCACCTTGACTCCCTGCACGGGTACCAAATACAATACACAACTCAATTTCTGAAACCCGACTCAATTACCCGGACTCATACGTCATTTACTCCCTTTGACATTTCCAAAACATCTACAAGATGGTTAAATCATATGAAAATTTATGATGCATATGATGCAAGAGTTTTCAAATAAATTTTCCCTAAGATTTGTTCAATCCACAACATCAATAATATCAACCAAAAGATTTTCCCAATCTCATAATTTTCACAATCTCAACATTTATCGATCTCAATACATATACTCAACAAGCTTCAAAAAATCTCATATCTCAGCACCATTTCCATAATCCTTCACCCAATTTCAAGATTTAAGAGTCAATTTGGCCAAACCCATTATTAAATCGAATTTGAAAACTAGGGTTTTTTGAAAAATTGGGGGCCTTGTTTGGTTTGGATTTGACAGAAAGATTTTTGAAATATGCTCTACAAACACATTTTTGGGAGTAATCGAACCCAAAAAAAAAACTCTCAAAAATGTGTTTGGTTTGACTTTTTCCACAATAAGTTTTGAAACATGTTTGCAAACACATATTGAAAAAAAAAAACTCACAAATCTATTTGGTTTGATTTTTGTAGGAAAATTATAATAAAAAAAAATTCTTCAAAAATGCAAAAAAAAATTAAATCCATTTTAAATTTTAAATCCATTTTTATACATAATTGGATTTTTCCATTTTTAATACATCATTTTCATATTTTATATGTAATTAACATATTTTTCCAAATGAAATAGTGCCATATTTTATGTAATTAACATATTTTTCCAAATACAATATTCATTCAATATTGGTAGGAAACCCCCCCTCCCCCCCCCCCCAAAAAAAAAAAGAAAAAAAAAATTAAAATCTAGAAAAATGAAAAAAAAGGTTTTTCCATTTTTATACGTAATTTTTTTTTTCATTTTTTTTTACATGATTTTCATATTTATTGTAAGCATATTTTATAAGTGTTTAACATATTTTTCCAAATACAATACTAACCCATATCATAAGTACCACATGGTTTATCAAAAAAAAAAAACCTAGCAGATAAAAGGTACCCATATAGTAGCTAACATAATAGAAATTCAATTACAACCATTGTTTGCAACCACGCTTATGATCACCTCATTTAAGTACAACCATAATGAAAAGTACCAATACAAGGATGATAATAGTAAAGCAAAGAAATGCACCGCATCCACAACAAGCTCAAAACAACCACTTCTCGCTAATAGTAAAGCAAAGAAATGCACCGCATCCACAACAAGCTCAAAACAACCACTTCTCGCCAATACAAGGCACTTGACTAGGTCTAACATTCTATACCCCACCCTCATAGTCGTCTACCCACAAAAACGAGCCCCTATGATTATGCCAATTAGGACAACGAAATAGTAATGACCATTGTTTGCTTGGGTGCGAGCCATAATCACCAACATTGGACCAGTGTCACATGAACAATTTGATGTCACCTTCCTCTGCATATTATTCAAATGAGCAATCCCATTTTCAAATTATAAAAAATTAAACAAATTATAATGTCACATATAAATAGATAAAAGTAATTAAGAACAACTACATTGATTAAGTAAGTTTGTTTATTTTGTCCTTTTTTTAAATTTAGCTAAAACTAACTACCCGGTTGTAATCTATCTATTATTGTATGCTTCCCACATAGATGGTGCAAGCTCATCTCTTCATTGTCCCATCTGCAATAGTTGTTCACGTGACATATTCACATGGTTTTCTTGTTGTGGTTCTGGTACTCCATCTTTATTTTCATTTACATTTTCAACTCCACCTTCACCTTCACCTTTACCTTTACCTTCACCTTTATCATCATCTTTTTCATTTGATTCTTCTCTATCAAAAAATTCATCCTACTCTTGCACCATACGGATCCAGCTGTGGAGAACATAACATGCCATAACAATTGGTCCTTGGTGTACTATATCATACCTTGGCATATATCTCAATAATGGAAACCATTGCTTCAAGACTCCAAAGGTTCTCTCAATTACATTCCTCAAAGAAGAATGTCTATGGTTGAACAACTCCATAGGACCATGATAGCGACGCCGCCTATTGAACTCCTGCAAATGATACTTTTGCACGCGATATGGGGCTAGGTATCCAGGAATATTTGTGTATCCGGTGTCGACGACATAATATTTATCTACAATAAAGCATTTTGAATAAGGAAAAATCATGGCATATTACTGTTCGCACTCACCAAAAACAACACTTACTAGGTGTTGGGTGTGGAAAGTCAACACTAGTTATGGTAAGTGCTTCTAAAAAAATTCTCAAATCATGCGCACTACCTTCCCAACCAGTGTATACAAATGTAAACTTCATGTCAGACGAACATTCAGCCATCACATTTTGAGTAGTATTGACTTTTCTACCTCAATATGGCATTTGGTCACCTTCTCGTGCCACAACAACAATATGTGTGCCATCTATGGCACCTACACAGTCCTACATCATTAAAAAATTGAATGCTTTTAAGAAAAAAAAATACAAAAAAATTAACTAGAATCTTTTATCCATTACAAAAATAAAAAAATAAAAAAAATAACTCAAATGAAGTGTCATGTATGTTACCTTAAACCATGGCCAGTAGTGTCTGTCATATCGAATTTCAAGAGGTATTACAGCCATGTTTAATGGTTGGATTATAAATGGCACAAGCTTTCCAAGCGCTCGCATCATAAGTACGAAATGCTAATGAATGGTCTCATTTGAGTGCTGAAATCAATCTCCAGCATTTCTTGTGCGTGAACTTTGACCACAAATAAATAACAACATAGCCAATGACTCTTCCAATGACAATCTCATGTTAGACCAATCTACTACATTTCTACGCACAATCTCTTTAACCAATTCCATAAATGTCGTGACTTTCATACGCAATTGACTACGTATTGATTTTGGATTTCCACTCAGTAAGAATTGTACATATTGATCACTGGTGTATAGACAATTACGTTGTGGATGTTCCGTAGGATTGTAAGTCGTTAGTTGGCAAAGCATGTGGTAGTCCATTAGATCGTCTTCATCGTCACTATACAGGTCATACAGATTGTTGCCTTGCCCTCCATTTTGGCGTGACGACGACACCTAAATTGCAAAGTATAAAATGATAAAGAAAATACATTTAATAATATTAAATGTAGAAAGTAAGATAATCAGTACACTACTCATAACAAACATATATAAAAGATTGTGTTCCAAATAGTAGAATATAAGAAACACTGCCATACGCAATTCATGAAACCATAGCAACAAAAAAAAATGCAAGAAAAAAAATAAATTGTGGAATCACCACATCAAACTCCTACCCGAATGAAAGAAAAAAAAAATAAAGCTAAAAAATTCAACGAGCACCCATCCTTCTTCATTTTTATCACCACCATGAAATTCCTACCTGAACTGTGGTGTGGGATCACCAAATTTGTCACAAACTGAGAATCCAAAGGTACCTCATTTCGGGTTCCATTATCATAAACATGGTTTGTCATTCTAACATTGTGAACATGTTTGTGGCCTTCAAGTACAAGTTGGGATCCAAAGCCATTGATTTTAGTATGTCCATGCAGGCAGAAACTGAGTACGCATCAGCTGCCCTAGCATTTGCCTCAGCTCAAAGGTAAAACCTTTCACGTGCGTCACATGATCGTTACCATGATTCAAGTGCATCATCCATTCTCGGGTTCTTGTTTGACTGATGCTGGACACTAGATTTCCACTTACCTCCAGAAGTGAAAGATTCATCTGCTATTCCTTTCCCTGAGGTATACGAATGAAACCGTTCATCCATTTCTCGCTCCTCATCAAATGTAGGTGCACCCTGACAAGAAGAACGGGCAAATGCTCCAGTGACAAATGGCTTCGTAAAGATTTGTGACATTAGCTCATAATGTTCAAGGCCTTTATTTTGGAATTCTTTCCCATTTGGGTGTGCCTACAAGCTATAAAAATAGAATAATAATTAGAGTAAGGACAAAATGTACACTTGTTTATGGCAAGTGTCTAAAACCAAACAATTACCTAAACATAACTTTCCCAAACATCATCTGGGCCTATAACAGTTTGTGTTATTGGATCCCAACCCAATCCAATGTGGTTTTTAAGAGCAACAAATTCTTTGTAGCTTTCCTTCATACGCGCGTTCTTACCCTTCAATTTTCTTTGACCAAAATTTTTTCCAATTTCTTAGTCATCTCCTTATCTATTGTTTGTCACTGCTTTGGATTAAAACTTATGTCTTTCTTTGATACGTTTCTACCCTCTTTCTTTATTTCAACCAACAAGATTTCTAAAAAAATCTTAACATTTCGGTTTCCCACATCTTAAAGTCATCAACGTCATTAGTCATACTAGTCTAATACAAGTCAAAAAGATGTAGGTTTAAAGTTAGGTGGCTTTAAGTTGTTCGATTCAACATCACATCCAAAATTAACATCACATCAAAAATTAACCAAAGCCCACAAGTAATAAGCAAAACAAATCTTCCATCTACAGTATTTAATTTGAGCTTGAAATGAAAATGTTTACCGAATAATGACAATTGTTTTCACCAGTGGAGGAATTGACAGAGGGTTGAGAAGATCTCTTCCTATTCTTTTTTGGTACATTGAACAATGACCGAGGAGCACAGATCTAGCTTGAAAATAGCAGAGAAACACATCAAACAAAAATAAAAAAAAAATAAAAACAAACTTGGCTCCATTAATTTGAAAAAGAAACCATCCAATAAAAAAACTTTGCACCAATTAAGTCAACACAACAAACATATCATTTGAAAGGGAAACCCTCCAATAAAAAATTCCAACAAATTTTAGATTGGGAAATTTAATAAAAAACTGAAAAACAAAAATCAAAATTTCAATGATAACAACCAAAAAACTTGGCACACCGTCAGAGATTTTGTGATGATGTACCGAATTTTCGGAGTTTTTAAACTCTTTGAATCAGAGAACTCAAATTCGAAACGATTCAATGATAACAGCCTCTTGCTAGGGTGAACGGTTGAATATTGGGTTATTACTTCCCAGGGGAGGCAGGGAAAAAAAATGAAAAAGTTTATAAAGTGATGTGATGTTCCCCTTGAATTTTTGCAAAGTGATTGGTCTTGTTTGGTATTTAGGTTAAAATTTAATAAAAATCTGAAAAACAAAAATCTGCAGATTGAGAAATTTGCAATCAAAATTTCTTCAAATAGCGAATACAGACACAAGCATGCTCAAGAAAAGAAAATCTGAGATTGGGAAGTTTGTAAAGAAAAATAAGTAACCAATAGTTCTACCTCTTACTTTCCGGGTTTTGGTGGCCCGCAAATTCCACCGTCCACCCCGAAGACCTATGCACGGTCTCTTCATTTTTTTCTACGAAGGATGTCGTTGTGCTTTGTCTTGGTGGGGTTTAAAGCTAGGCACTATGCATTTTATAGAGCTTTACAAACAGATGATGGACATTGATGTTACTACTCCAGATTTTTTTGAAGATTTGATAAATCTCTTTGACTGATACAGAAGTTAGGGCAACATTTGGGGAAATCTATGAGGGAAAGAAGTTATTGTGAAAAGAGACAACCCCTACGGTGAGATGACCCCTATTGCCTCAACCCTTTGTGAGACAGATATGAATTATGGAGATGACTATTGTCGTAACCAGAAATTAGAGACAAAGTAATGGCTTTACGCAAGAGATTTTTCAAATCTTCAACACAGTAATAATAGAGGTAAGAGAAGTGGTTCTGTTGGAAAAACCTTTGAGGTAGGTGTCTTGCCCTATGGGTCTCAATCGTCTTCCTATATATATATATATATATATAGAGAGAGAGAGAGAGAGAGAGACAGAGACAGAGACAGAGAAAGTTATTGGACTGGTGAACAAAATTTTCTAACAGAGTAATGGAGGTGAGAAAAAGGTAAAAGTGGAAAAGAGAATTAAAGGACAAAAGATAAAAGTGAGTGGATTCTCTTGGGAACAAGATAAAATTGACTATAGGTGATTCTCTTGAAATCAAAGTTGAAAACTTGTTTTACAGAGAATATTTAAAAAAAAAACCCAACTAAACATGTTTTTGTACTTTTTTTCTCAAAAATCGATTTCAAAACACAAACCAAACAGACCCGGGGTTTTTCCCTCCTTTATACATAAAGAGTCAATATTCACAATTTCTAACAATAATCAAGAAAGTTATACATAAATTTTTCCAAAACATGGGGAAAACTCCCTTTTTATTCAACAAACCCATTTTATATTACAAAATCATCTCATACATTAACTAGGAAATATTACATATATATCTCAAATCATAAATATATCAAGTTAAAAGTACCCCAACCTCAAGATTGAAGGCAAAAGGTGAATTCCCAACTTTAAGCTCCAAGAAATGAGAAAACAATCGGTAATACCTTTAGTCTAGGCTTGTTCTTCAACCCTCTTAGAAGATCTAAGTTGGATCTTGGTAGAAATGAATGCAAATTAAGTGTTTAGGGCAAGGCTTTGGAGGAAGGGTCCTAGAGAGAGAATAGAGTTGGAAAAAGTAAGAAAATGAGTGTTTGATCAACTTTCAAGTGAGTTGTCCTGTCTAGACTGCTCGAGCGAACTTTTCATTGCTCAAGCAGTAGACATAAGGTTCCATAAATTTTGCAAAGTTACAGTGAAAATACTAGGAGCCTGAATTCTGCGCTCGAGCTACCACTCCATCGCTCAAGCGCTTTCGCCTGCAAACATGCAAAATACTGGGAGTTGTGCATCTATGCTCGAGCGACCAAACGACCACTCAAGCAGTCACCCCAAAAAAAAACTGTTACATTTAATTTTTAATTATTATTATATTTTTAGATTTGTTTGTTGTTTTATTTCTAGTTCCAAATTGGATCTTAGAATATAATTTTAGTAATTATATACAAATAAATTGCGTCGAAACTATCAGATAAATTGTTGGGAGTATTTACCATTTTACTCATATATGTATATATATATGTGTGTATGTGTATTTTTAGTGATTATGCATAAAAAGCCCCCATTTTAAAATTTCCTTAAAACTCTTAAAAAAAAAGTATAAGGTCAGTTTTGCATAGTATATACAATAGTTTGTTGGATAAATTACACTGTCATCCCTTGAGATTTTTATTTAATATAAATTTTTTTCTTACATTTGAAAAATTACATTTTCCTTGCTGAGGTTTGTAATCTCTTTACAAATTGTCTCTTGAATTGCTGATGTCATATCTTAAAAAATTTTAAATAACCATTTTGCCCTTTTTCTTACCATTTCTTTTTCCTATCATCATGACTATATTCTATAACTTTCCATCATTAAATTCTACCTAGACATATTTTTATTGAGTGATGATATACAAACATAAATTTTGTGTAAAATTTTCAAACACAATGATATAGTTTAATGATAACCTTTCACTTTAAAACAAAATACATATAAACATGATTTATATTTACAATAATATCACTATTACAACATTTTTATGATAATTTTTGTATAAATTTTTATACATAAATATAATTTTTCATTTTTATTTTCACCATTATACCTAGATTAGATCAATTTAATCTAGATATATTTAAAAAGTATAAAATTGTACAAAAAAATTTAAAAAAAATTCATTGAATACAACAAAATAAAATAATGTATTGAATTTTTATGTATTTTTTAATTTTTTTTTTATATTTGGTGGATTTAAAAAAATTACAAAATATTATACTTTTTATGTATATCTAGATTAGGTGTATCTAAAAATAAAAATAAAAAAAATAAAAATTGCTTAAAATATTAAAAAAATCAATAAAAATTAAAAAATAAGAAAAATAAAAATAAAAAAAAACTCAATTTTTTATGTGAGTTAAACCAAAGAAGATTATTTATTTCTCTTGAAATGACGTGAACAAAATATCTGTATTATTTTATTATTTTATATATATAAAGGTTAAGGGACAAATATGTGATTTTAATCTGACAATGGGTAAGTGTAATTTTTCAAATGTATAAGGGAATCTGTATTAAAAAGAAATCTCAAGGGATGTCAATGTAATTTACCCTAGTTTATTTTACAACTAAAGAAACGAACCTGTTACTATTTCAATTTTTTTTACTGACTAATTAAACCAATGATTTTTAAATTTAATATTTACTTTTGTCAATTTAATTCTTGCAATTTTGAAAATACATCAACTTCGTTAATCAACTGAGACTTGAATTAAATGGACGAGTTTTTTAATGAAAAATTGAATGAGAGACTTCAAATTTAGTGACAGATTGTCACTGTCAACTATTTGGAATCTCAACCCATATTATCATAATTGATAGGCTTAATGCTAAATTATAGATTTGGAAAATGAAAGAGGTTATTCCTATTTTACTTTTACTTTTTAAATTCAAAATTCAAACGTAGTCTAAGAATTGGTTCTAATACTCGACTGAACTAAAATTGGGAGAATTTTATTCACATCTTAACGTTGTATTTGAAAAATGAAAAGAAAATGAAGAAAAAAATTAATTTATATTTTATTCATATTTCACTCATTATTATTACTATTATTTTTTAAAATCTCTACCCAAATTTATAATTGCGGTGTTTAGCAACTGAGGTCAAAGACTAGTTTAGCCTCATTCATAAAAATAAAAAATAAAAATAAAAAAAATAAAAAAGCTCAAAAGCCTTTATTGTTGCTGAGGGTTAGCACGTGATTCACAGTTGTTTTTTATTGGAAAATAATGATTTTTTTGGTGATGTTAATGCGAAATTAAAGTGGGTTTTAATCCTCTGTAGGTGGGTTAAAGTGGGTTTTGATTCTTTGTAATAAGATCTTTACATCATAAAAAAAATGATCAAAAATCATTAAGATTTAAATGAGAAATTGACTCATTAAATTGACCTCATGAAAGAGGTGTTGAGAAATGTGTGTAACATCCTATCCCACAATGATTGTAGAAAAGAACATTGATGGGTATTTAAATCTCATTTTTTGTCTAAGGGTGTGAGCCCTTTTGGGCATCTAAAATTTCTGAAGGAAGAGAGTTATGGATGCTTCAAGGATAGGCTTGGGCCAATACTATGGTCCAAGTTAGTTATGCAAAAATTGCAACACGCGCGCGTGCCACCTGCCCGCTCGGACCAGGCTTGGGCTTAAGGTTAGGTTTGGATTAGGCCGAGTTGGTAGTCCACCAACCTAATCTTTTTGGGCCAAACTAGGTTGGAGGCTGCAGATATATACACATGTGTATATATGAAGGGTATAACTCACACACTTAAAGTCCCATCAATTTTGGTGCATTTGTTGGGCCGTTTTGCAGAGATTTATTTATGCATTTGTTGCAAGAGGCTCCTCCTCCCCCCCCCCCATGTATATAAAAAGAGATCCCTCTCCTTCAGTTTTCTCCCTAGAAAATTTGTTTTTCCTGTCTTCAAAAGTTTTCCTCCAGTTTTATATTCTTCCTAGTGAGAGAGTGATGTCGTAGTTCTATTCGCCAAAACTACTCAGTAAGTGCATTGTTGTAACTGATCCAACCGTCGTATCCTGAGAGACAGACGTCGAAAAACCCCCAGCACCCAACTGGTGAGACGGCGAATCTGTTTTAAGGACATTGTCTAGTGCAGGCTTCAATTTGCTCCTTTTTTGCTATTTTATTTTATTATGTATTCCTGTCAAACTTGTAATGTTCAGCATGTTTTTGTTTTTTCCTGAAATTTAAACTGGTAATTATGAATCTATTTGTTTTATTTGATCACACAATTTTAACAACAATCTTAAAACAGATTTTATGTTTTCTATCAAATTGACCAAATAGATTCTTATATAATTTCAATTACTTTTGTTCTCTAATTACCGAATCATCTGTAGCAATTTTATATAGAGTGCATGATTAGGACTTTTACCATCATAAGCCCACCGTTTATTTGAAAAAGTCATGATTATGTTTTGATTTTTATTCATTAAGTTTAATTGTTAAACACAAAACAGTAATGCAATGGGTTTTTAATTTAAGGGGAAAAAATTTGTTTTCAAAGGAATCAATGGTTCTGGTTTTTGTGTTTGGATTAACATGCTAGTGGTTTATTCTTGTAAAACCAAAAACTGTTGTAACTCGTCTACCATTTTAATTCATTAGTTAATTTTATTATTAAATAGTTTTCTAGATAGTTTCAAGTTTCTTTAGATTGTTTGGTTTGTATTTTCTTTTATTTTTCTGCTAACTTTCTTTACAAGAATACCTATGCGAAAGAAAATGAAAAAATAAAAACAAAACAAAACAAATCCAAGTGGATAGTATTTGGGACTGTAAAACTAAAATTTTGGATTACTAACTTTTGTGATGAACAGAAATACCTAAGCGTGGAAAGGGTTTGGACCAAATAAAATCCTTATGGATTGGTTACTGTCTTTATCATTGAAGCAATTTTTTGCTTGAGATTTAGTGGTTAATTGCCAATTTTATTTGCTTGTAATTATTGTAGCAATTTTTTACATTGCTTGTAATTTGGTTAGCAATTTTTAAATTGCCTGTAAGTTTGGAACTTGGCTTGTTTTAACCTAGTTCATCCCTTAGAAAACTTAATTCTAAAAGTAGTTTCCTATTGACTAAGAGTCAACATGCTCTTGAAAGTTTTGTCTAAGGTTAACTGGGTTTTAAGTGGAACCGATGTGACCCCTCCAATCTTCCTGAAAACATTCCTAACCATGTTCGATGTTAGGGAAGTGGTGAGACAAGTTTTGAATTAAATTTCCAACTGTGGAATATTCTAGTGTTAAGTTTAATTTCTAGAAACACAAAATAGTGAAATTATGTTGTATTTTTCAGAAATTGCAACTGTTACCGATGATACTGCTACTGCTGCTAATGTTGGTAGGGATCAGAACCCCGGGGTAACTGGCTTGCCAACCCCTGCTGCTGTGGCCTCTGTGGTTAACCCAGTTGTTGTGACCTTTGTGGTCAACCATGTTGCTGCTCCTGCTGTTCCAAGAGACCCGCTCAACCATCATAAGCGCTCGGAGAAGTTCACGAGAGTGAATTTCAAGAGATGGCAACAGAAGATGTTGTTCTACCTGACTACTCTAAGCCTTGCAAGGTTTTTGAGTAAAGATCCACCAGCCGTGAAAGAGAATAAGCGAGACAAGTAGAAGCTCATGGCCCTAGATGCTCGGAAACAATTAGACTTCCTTTGCCAGAACTATGTTTTGAATGGCTTGGCAGATTCATTTTTCAACGTGTTTTATACCAAGAAGTCGGCAAAAGAGCTATGGGATGCTGGGGAAAAAAAAGTTGTCGTTGGCTAGTTTCTGGGCTTCAAAATGGTGGACTCAAAAAACCATCATTAGTCAAGTCCAAGAGTTCCAAGTAATTCTGCACGAGATTCATGCAGAGGGAATATTCATGAGTGAATCATTCCAAGCAGCTGTGCTAATTGAGAAGTTGCCTAACGGCTAAAAAGACTTCAAGAACTACTTGAAGCACAAGTGAAAGGAGATGACAGTCGAAGAGCTCGTTGTCAAGCTCCGTATTAAGGAAGACAACAAGAAAAAATGGGGAAGTACCTCCACTGTGAAAGCAAACATGGTTGAGCATGGCCAGTCCTCGGGGGTGAAGAAAAAGCCACCAACAGGAAAAAGCTCAAAGTTAGGGGCTAGAGGTGGAATCTCCAAGAGGCCAGTCTACAAGCTGTAGGAACCTACTTATAGGCTCAATAGAAAGTGCATCAACTATGGAAACGATGTCCATCGGGCAATTGATTGCCGCAAGAAGAAGAAACCCTACAAGAAGAACCCTCCACAAAATAAAAGTCGGGCTCACATGGCTGAGATGGAGGATTTGTCTCAAGATGTGGACGACATGCATCTGTCAATTGTTGTCTCAGAAGTGAACATGGTGGGGTCTAACCTGAAGGAATGAAGGGTGGACACTGGGGCCACTTGCCACATCTGTGTTGAGAAGAAGATGTTCACAAATTTTGAACCAATTTCAAACGGGGAGAAGTTGTTCATGGGGAATTCTGCGACCTCAACTATTGAGGGTAAAGGCAAGGTTGTCCTGAAGATAACTTCAGGAAAAGAGCGGACTCTGAACGATGTCCTATTTTTGCCGGACATTCGTAAGAACCTTGTCTCAAGGCCGTTCTTAAGTAAGTATGGCTTCTGCATGGCATTTGAAGCTGATAAAGTCATGTTGACCAAGAGCAAGGTCTATGCGGGGAAGGGGTATATGTCGGATGGTACGTTTAAGCTCAATGTAATGACTCTTATCCCTAAAATTAATGAGAAAACTTCATCTTCTGCTGCTTATATGCTTAAGTCTCCTAATTTATGGCATGGTAGACTGGGTCATGTAAATTTTGACTCTTTGAGTAGATGAATCAAACTAGATCACATACCATCTTTCAAGATTAATCCAAATCACAAGTGTGAAACTTGTGTAGAAGCAAAATTGACAAGGACTTCGTTTCATTCTATTGAAAGAAATATCGAGCCTTTAGATTTAGTACATAGTGATGTGTGTGACTTGAAAGTCGTACAATCATGTAGTGGCAACAAGTACTTCATCACTTTTGTTGATGATTGCACTAAATACTATTATGTGTATTTGCTTAATAGTAAAGATGAGGCAATTGATAAATTTATTATTTTCAAGAATGAAGTTGAGAATCAACTAGGCCGTAAGATCAAGGCTTTCAGAAGTGATCGTGGTGGTGAGCATGAATCCCTGTTTGTTGAGATTTGTGCTCAATTTGGGATTATCCACCAAACTACAGCACCTTATTCCCCTCAGTCAAACGGTGTTGCTAAGCAGAAAAATAGGACATTAAAAGAAATTATAAATGCAATGTTAATAAGTTCTGGGTTACCACAGAACCTGTGGGGGGAAACAATTCTCTCCATGAATTACATTCTTAATAGAATACCTCGGAAGAATGCAGACAAGACTCCATATGAATTGTGGAAAGGCCACAAGACTTCATATAAATACCTACAAATGTAGGGGGTGTCTTGCAAAAGTGGCGGTGCCTACACCCAAGCAAGTTTGAATAGGCTCGAAGTCAGTGGATTGTATATTCATTGGCTATGCACATAATAGCAGTCCATATTGATTTCTTATGTGTAGGTCTGCTATTTCAGATATATACAAAAATACTATCATAGAATCAAGAAATGCATCTTTCTTTGAAGATGTATTTCCTTGTCGTCTCCAAGAAAGGGTTCCAAGTTCCATGAAAGAGGTTGAAGGGATAATGATCACATAGATGATCACATATATGATCAAATAGATGATCAAGTCGATGATCAAGATGAAAAAGTAGATGAACCGAGGAGTAAACGGGCTAGGACCGCAAAGTCATTTGGTTCGGACTTCTTGACTTACATGTTAGAGGGAGAACCTCGAACTTTCTATGAAGCTGTGACTTCACCTGAAAGTCCCTTGTGGAAAGAAGCAATTAAGAGTGAGATTGACTCCATCTTACAAAACCATACCTGGGAGTTGGTTGATCTACCCCCAAGCAGTAAGGCCTTGGGGAGCAAATGGATCTTTTGAAAAAAAGATGAAAACAGATGGATCAATTGATGAGTATAAAGCTAGGCTAGTTATCAGAGGATACAAGCAGTGAGAAAGCCTAGATTAATTCGATACATATTCACTTATGACAAGGATTACCTCCATTCGCATGGTGATTGCGATAGCAGCTTTACGTGGTTTGGAGATATATCAGATAGATGTAAAGACAGCTTTCTTAAATGGAGATTTAGATGAAAAAATCTATATGGAGAAACCCGAGGGGTTTTCAGCTCCAGGACAAGATAAGAAAGTCTGTAAGCTTGTCAAATCATTGTATGATTTGAAGCAAGCTCCCAAGCAATGGCATGAGAAGTTTGACAACGCTATGTGTCGAATGGGTTCAAAATCAATGAGTGTGACAAATGCGTATATGTCAAAGACACTAATAGAGGTTATGTTATTTTGTATTTATACGTTGATGACATACTCATTGTTGGTAGTAATGATGAGATGATTAAAACTACCAAGAGATTATTAAACTCTCAGTTTGACATGAAAGATATGGGCCTTGCAGATGTAATTCTGGGTTTTAAGATTACCAGAACATCTGATGGTATTGTGCTTTCTCAATTTGACTATGTTGAGAAAATACTTGAGAAATTTGGTAAATCAAATACAGGTGTGTCTAGGACACCAGTAGACTTGAGTCTACACTTAACCAAGAATAATGGTGCGAGTGTCTCTCAACTAGAATGTTCTTAGGTCATTGGAAGTTTGATGTATTTGATGAGTTGTACAAGGCCAGATGTAGCCTACTCTATTAGCAGGCTTAGTAGATAAGCGAGCAATCCTGATGCCACTCACTGGAAATGTATCATTCGGGTGTTAAGGTATCTCTGTTTCATCCGGGATTATGGGCTGCATTACACCAGATATCTAGCAGTAATAGAAGGCTATAGTGATACAAATTAGATATCTGATGTTAGGGATTTGAAATCCACTAGTGGTCATATGTTCACCCTTAGAGGAGCAGCCATGTCTTGGAAATCTTCCAAGCAAGCGTGTATGTCATGATCAACGATGGCATCGAAGTTTATAGCGTTGGATAAAGCAACAGAAGAGGCAAAATGGGTTCTCCAATTCGTTGAAGATATTCCATGTTGGTTGAAACTTGTGCCAGCCATTTGTATTCATTGTGATAGCTAATCAGCTATTGAATGAGCATAGAGTAAATGTATAATGGAAATACTAGACATATTCGTCGTAGACATAATTCCATATAACAACTACTCTCGAACGGAGTTGTCAATTTAGAATATGTGAAGTCTAAGGACAACATTGTGGATCTGCTAACCAAAGGGTTAAATCAATTGTTAATAGAGAAGTCATCAGAAGGAATAGGTTTAAGGCCTTTAGTGTAAGGTGTTACTGAAATGGAAACCCAACCTAGTTGACTAAAGATCCCAAGATCTAAGTTTAACAGGACAACCAAATTGCGTGTAATGGTGATATGTCACTAAGGAGGGTAAACCTCTAACCATTTCTTTATCAGTGATACCTGCAAGTGTAAAGGTTAAGCTGAGCTTTTAATAATTCTGAAGTGTTGAGTTGTTGAGCTGAGTATAGCAGGATACTCAAGTAGAATCACATATGTGAGTGCGAAGTGGGGCCGCTTCTATAAGAATTGAGAAGGCCAAATTCTTTAAACCACTCACTGAACCAGGCTAGTGTTCCATGGCCAAATCGGACACAACAGTGAGAATAAAACAATGATTGGAGGAATACCTGTGTGAGGTCTGTTGTCTCGGTTTACATAAACGGTAGCATAGTTCAAGACTTCGTGTTCACTGGGCAGCCACTAAATTCGATAGATTTCACTAGGAAGGATTCAAAGCCAAAAGCTACCTTTTCGGATGTAAGGGTTATTCCGTTACACTCTCTTGCTGAGTCTTTGTTGTTAAGCGTTGTCCGTGAGTTGTTATTCGGTCAATTTTTATTCATGTTGGGGATTGTTGGAAAATAATGGTTTCTTGGTGACTTTAATGCGAAATTAAAGTGAGTCTTAATCCTCTATTGAGGTGGGTTAAAGTGAGTTTAGATTCTTTGTAATGAGATCTTTACACCACAAAAAGAATGACCAAAAATCATTAAGATTTGAATGAGAAATTGATTCATTAGGTTGGCCTCATGAAAGAGGTGTTGGGAAAGGTGTGTAACCTTCTATCACACATTGATTGTAGAAGAGAGCATTGATGGGTTTTTAAATCTCATTTTATGCCTAAGGGGTGTGAGCCTTTTGGGGCATCCAAATTTTTCGAAGGAAGAGAGTTATGAATGCTTCAAGAATGGGCTTGGGCCAAAACTATGATCCAAGTTGGTCATGCAAAAAATTGCCACAGGCACGCATTGTCCACCCGCTTGCCCAGACCAGACCGGGCCAGGTTGGTCGTGGATCATGGATTGTGGATCTTGGGACTTTGGCTTGGGCTTGGACTTGAAGCTTGCTGGAATGGGTTAGGTTTAGGCTGGGCCGAGTTGGTAATCCACCAACCTAATCTTTTTGGGCCAAGCCAGTTTGGTGGCCGCAGATATACACACATGTGTATATATGAAGGGTGTAACTCACACACTTAAAGTCCCATCAGTTTTGGTGCATTTGTTGGATAGTTTGGTAGAGATTTATTTCTGCATTTATTACAAGAGGCTCCTCCTCTCTCCCATTCCATGTGTATAAAAAGAGACCCATCTCCTTCAGTTTTCTACCCAAAAAATTTACTCTTCCTGTATTCAAAAGTTTTTCTCAAGTTTTATATTTTTCTTAGTGAGAGAGTGTTGTCGTAGTTCTGTTCGCCAAATCTACTCAGTAGGTGTATTGTTATAGCTGGTCCAATCATCATATCCTAGGAGACAGACGTCGAAGAACCTTCAGCACTAGTGTAGGCTTCGATTTGCTGCTTTTTTGCTATTTTATATTAGTATGTATTCCTATCAAACTTGTAATGTTCAGAATGTTTTTGTTTTTCCCTAAAATTTAAATTGGTAATTATAAATCTATTTGTTTTATTTGATCGCACAATTTTTACATCATTTTTCACAGAGAATAAAATAACAATTTTGCCCTTTAAATATCGGAAGTGATTGAGGGCCCTAAATTTCGGGGCTCGAATGCCCCGAAATTCCACTTTAAGTAAAAAAAAAAAAAAAAAAAGAGGAAAAAAGAAAGAAAAAAAGAAACAGTTTCCAAAAATGGAAATTAGGGGCATTAGGGGCAAATTTTTTAGGGCCACCAATCATTTTCCTTTAAATATTTGACAAACCCACCAACGCAGCAGCAGTCCAAGACTATTATACCAACTCTCTTTGTCGCCGACCGTCAAACACTTCTGACAGGTAAATCAACCGTTCTGATATGTGTTCTTCCTCCTCTTTTATCAGATGTTTGGCTTCCTTTTTCTTCCACTACTCAAATCGCACTGTACTTTGTCTTGCATTGATGGTATTTTGTTGTAATAGGCCGACCTGGACATGTTAAATTTTTTTTCTTTTTTCTTGTTTGATTTTCATGTTCGAAATTTGTTGTTGAAGTTTTTACAGGAGTTTGAATTTGGGCAAAACAACCCAGATTTGTTCTCGGTCAAACATGTAAGCTTTTTCTATTTTTTTCACTTTATTTTTTATTTTTATTTTTTTGACAAAATAGGTTCTTCATTTATAAATATTAAAAGAATATGTTTACATTTTCACCAAGTAAATAAATAATTACAATTTAATAATTTTCTTATAATTACAAAATATAAATTATAATTGTAAAAATATTTAAATTAATATACATTTTTTCGTAACTGATTTTGTTGTTCAAGTTGTTATGGGAGTCCAAATTTTGGCAAAACAACCCAGATTTCTTGTCCGTCAAACATGTATTTTGCTTCCATTTTTTTTCACTTCTTTTTTTTTTTTTTACAGAATATGTTCTTCATTTATAAATATTAAAAAAATATGTATTCATTTTTTTAATTATATTCAGATACACTAATAAACATGTTTACATTTTTAAAAAATATTAAACATACTCATTAATAAATCTATATACATTAATAAATATGTATACATTTTTAAAAAATATATACTTACAATTTAATAATTTTCTTATAATTACAAAATATAAATTGTAATTTGTAAAAATATTTAAATTAATATACATTTTTCGGGTTACTAAAGTCATATTATGGCCTCGTTTGGGAACCTCCTTTTTAGCCAAAAAGTCAAAAAGTTATTAAATTAGCCAAAAAGTCAACAACTCATACCAAAAAGTCAAAGATTCTCTTTTATCTCTACTTTTGCACATCTTTTTGTAAAAAGCCAAAAAGTCATCCCAAACATACTAGTTTTTTTTAGCTCATATTTTAGCCAAATAACCAAAAAGTTACTAAATTAGCATGTTCCCAAACGAGGCCTATATATACTTATAATTTTATAATTACAAAGAAAAGAAGAGCATTGAAAAAGGAAGAATGTGGAACTTGATTAGACTTGATGGCTAATTCTTAGTTTATTTATATGTAGAAAAATGCTTGGGAGCACTAACTAGTACTCCCACTAATTAGGTGGCAGTGGGTCTCGTCATTAATGATGTGATGTTTTGGTCTTGGAGTTGTATTTTTTTTTTTTTTTTTACTTTTTTAATGCATTAGTGCTTTTAGTGGTGATATTTTTAGTGGGATGAATCATTGTTGTTATATGTAACCGTCGATCCTTAATAACCACTGAATTTTTTGATGAACCATATATGTAATGCTATAGTGTCGTTTAGTAACACTTATGTTTTCATTTTTCTGTTTATATTTATAAAAGTTTAAAAAATTCAAATAAAAATTTGTTTGGTAAAATTTTTTATTTATAAATCAGTGGTCTCAATTTATAAATTTGGCCAAAAAATGAAAATACAGAAAATGTGTTTTCATTTTGAGTTTTCAGTTTTTTTTTTTTTTTTTACCACCCAACACTAGCCACCACCCGCTACCATTTTTCACTACCGTCTTCCGCCACCACCACCCACTACCCACTCCCACCACCACCACCACCACCTATCACCACCACTCACCACCCACCTGCCACCACCACCCACCACCCGCCACCACCTACCTGCCACCCACTCGCAACCACCATCAACCCCTCGCCGCCGCCGCTACCACCACCACCACCACCCGCCACCTACTTGCCACCACCACTTGCCACCACCATCCACCACCTGCCACCACCAACCACCCACCACCACCATCACCCGCCATCCACCCACCACCTACCTGCCACCACCACCCACCACCTACCACCACCACCACCCACTCGCTACCACCTACCACCCGCCATCATCACCCACCCACCACCACCACCACCACCCGCTACCTACCCGCCACCACCCACCATCATCTGCCATCCGCCACCCACCTGCCACTATCATCCACCACCCGTTGCCACCACCACCACTCACTCGCTACCACCCACCACTCGCCACCGTCACCCATCACCCACCCACTACCACCTGCCACCCACCTGCCACCCACCTGCCACACGCCACCACCACCACTCACTCGCTACCACCGACCACCCGCCACTGTCATCCACCCACGCACCACCACCACCCGTCACCTACCCGCTACCACCCACCACCACCCGCCATCCGCCACCCGCATGTCACCACCACCACCCACTCACTACCACCCGCCACCCGCCACCGTCACCCACCCACCCACCACCACCGACTCACCCGCCACCAGCTACCCACCACCCACCGTCACCACTTTCCACCACCGTCTTTCGTCACCACTTGCCACCATTGTCATTTCTCACTTTTTTTTATATTTTTAATTTTTTTAAAACATTTTGTCAATTACCAAACGCGTTTGTAGTTTATATTTTTTTAAAAATAAACAAAAACCAGTTTATAAAAAATGTAAACCAGATGCCCCCTGAGGTTTGAGAAATTACGAATTCCCCCCTGAATGCTATATTTGCATAAGAAATTAGGGGGTAATTTGTTATGAAATATAAACCTCAAGGGGCAAATTGTTATGAAAATACAAACCTCAGGGGGCGGGATGTAATTTCCGAAACCTCAGGGGGGTATCTGTAATTTAGCCAAACCTCGAGGGGTGTATATGTAATTTGCCCTTTTTTTTACTCTGTCTCTCTCTCTCTCTCTTATTTTTTTGATGGTCTTTTATGCAATTCAAGAATGGACCAGAGTTTACTTGGCGGCACTTGATGCCTAATTCTTCATTTCTTGATAACCTGAAATTTCATAAAGTCTACACTGATATGTTTTATTAATAAATGTATTGTTATTTTAGGAATTGTGAATTGTTATCAAGATGTCAAATGGATGAGTTCTTGGAAGTATGTAGAGCCATGACTTGGGAATTTATGCAAATTTAGACCACAAAGTTATGCACTGTCACTGAACTAGAATGATACCTAGTGACATAAAAATAGTCATGAGTTGGTTTGGTTTTTAGTTTTTGGTTTTTTTTTTTTTTTTTTCCTTTTTTTTTAGCTTTGGCCAATTTTGCCTTGATGCATACATAACTGGGTAATAAAAGATTACTCTCATCTTGTAAGTTATAACACAATTTTTATAAGTCATAACTAATGAATTAGGTAAAAACTATGAAGCACGAACACGAACACGAACACGAACACGGACACAGACATAGGACACGACACGGACACGCAAAAATGTAAATTTTTAAAAAATAGGGGACACAACACGTTGTGACACGTTTAATAGATATAATTAATTTTATTTATTATATGTCTAAAATAAAAATATATATATTAATTTTTATACAATTATAATAATAACAAAATTAATAAACATATTTTTTAAAAAATTAATAAAAAATGAGTGTTTTTAAATAAAAATAATTTATTTTATGAATTTTAGGTTTAATAAAAATAAAGATAAAAAAAAAAAGAAAAAAGAAAAAAAAAGAGTAAAGGAAATAAGAGAGGAGAGAGAGAGAGAGAGAGAGAGAAACGGGTGAAATAAAAAAATAAAAAAAAGAGGGGAAAGTGAATCAGCAAAAAGGGGAAGTGAAATGAGAGAGAGAGAGAGAGAGAGAGAGAGAGAGAGAGAAACGGGTGAAATAAAAAAAAAAGGAGAAAGTGAATTAGCAAAAGGGGGAAGTGAAATGAGAGAGAGAGAGAGAGAACAGGAGAAGTCGAAGAACAGGGATGAGAAGAAGAAGGAGAAGAAGATGAGGCGAAGAAGAAGAGAGCAGACAAATACCTCAGCTTCTTCGTTGATCTGAACAGGTTAGGCTCATCTCTTCTCCTCCCTCTATCTCTTTCTCTGTCTCTTTCTCTATCTGTCTCCTCTCATCTCCTCCCTCGATCTCTGTCTTCTCTCTTTCCTTGATCTCTTTCTCTGTCTCCTCTTCTCCCTCGATCTCTTTCTCTCTTTCAGTTAGGGCTTCGATCCACCTCACGCGTGTTCGGAAAGTGTCACAGCGTGTCCATGGCATCTCCGACTGCAAAAATTCAAAAAAAAAAAAGAGGACACGTTAGAGAGAGTGTCGGACACGTGTCCACCACATATTCGACGCGTGTCCGTGTCCGACACTCGTATGCAGGCCTTGGGGACGTGTCGGTGCTTCATAGAGTAAAAATCTTCTTAGGCTTAATTAAATGTTACCTAATCATGTAGTATAAAATTAATAGGCTCTTTTTTTCAATAGGATGTTTGAGAATTGCCCAGCCATGTGCACCCCCACTGTTGTCTTCTTGGCACTACAATTTTTTTTTTCCCACTAAAACATGCAACATGTGCACACACGTACTTCCATAACAACATGGCCAATTTGTAAATACTTTTCATATCATTATTGCCCCATTTTTCTTCGGTATTCTACCGTGTGCCGAAACAACAGATGGCTTCCTTTATGTCCACTGGCACGTCAACATGGCCATGACGAATGTGTGCCTGTGGCTATCGCCACTGTTTTGTGAAGGTATCGAGATCTCACAAAAATCCTGATCGTGCATATTACGTTTGCCCCCAGCCAGTGGTGAGTACTAACAAGTGATTATTTCTCACTCCATATGTTTACAAATTGTAATTCCATAACTAATTATTGTTACATTTCTTACTCATCAGCAATGTGTAAATTGGATTGGTTGATGTGACAAATTAGGGAGACGAAGCCCCAACTATGACTCATCCACAAACGAAGTCATGCAGTTACGGAATGATGTCGTGCAAATTGAACAAACATTTCATGTAATGAAAACAGTTATTTGTGTATTGTGCATCATGGATTTCATTTTATTATTACATATGTAAACACTGTTCGTGCGTACTTCCAATGTTGGTAGCTAAGATATTTGTTTAAAAAGTATGTGCATTGTCATCACGTTATGTAAACGCTAACTTTTGTTAATATTTATCGTACTAGTTTTGTTTTAAGTTGTTTGAATTTTCTTTGCACAACGTATTTGTTTGGAAATGTTTGTCAAAATTTTGTAGTCTAATGCCTACTAATGTATAAAATACCTACTCTTATACTAGTCTAATGGCTGGAACACTTTCGTCCCCTCATACACCGTCTAAAAATAAAAGGGTTGGACAATCGGGCGCACAAGGGTTTGTTGATGATTCTGAACATTAGTACATCCATGGAAATCTTCTTAGAGTGTGTGAAGGATGAAAGTTTAGCGGGACATAGGGTAGGTACGACCATCACTGTAGCAGGGTACAAGGGAATTGCACTAAAATTCGCTAAGCGCACGAGTAGATGTCATGACATGAAATAGTTCAAGAACAAGTACCTTAGTTCGAAAAAAGAATAGTAGGCTTGGATCAAATTAATGGACAGCAGTTAGGGTGTCGCCGGCATTGAGTTTGACAAGGCAATCGGGTTGTTCACTACGTCAGAAGAGTAGTGGCAAAAGCTGAAATCTATATACAATAAATGTCTATTTCGTGTCTATTTTCGGAATTTCATTTTTTCTCTATACTTACCTTTCTCGTCTATCACTTTTCATGTTTACTTATTCTACACTTTAAATACATGCAAACATGTATTCTTACTCACTTTTGGATTTAAAAATTTAATTCCACTGACAATAATGCAAAACTGTAACTACACAAAAGAAAAGTAATAAGTTAAATTAATTGTATGTAATAAATTAAATTACTTTTATTGAATAAATTAAATTAATTCAGAACTTGTAAACAAATATTTCAATTCTTTTATTATTATTAATTTTGTATTTAATCAACAAAGTACATTATTAATGTAATTAATTTATTCATTCTTTGTTTTATTACTAAATTATTTGACAACAATAATATGATTTCTTTTTGTTTGTTTTTTTGTAATTATTTTGTAGACAAACAAGATAACAGCCAAGTTCAATATGAAACCAGGAGCACGAGGATGCGAGAAGTGTTCACAAGTGCAACTATGATTGGGAAACATCATTGGACCCCCGACGAGAAGGTTGTGGATGTTGGCGATGGTTAATCCAATTCAATTGACTTTGCTAGGTTGCAACCATTTTTGAAGCCTTACAAACTGGTGTTTAACACGCCTCCCAACTCCCCTAACGTCGACATTAAGGGTGATCGCAAATCGGGTTAGGTCGGATGGCATCCCATCCACCATCCGTCCAAAATTAGGTGGATTGAAAAAAATTAATTCACATCCGTCCACCAGATTGGTAGATGCAGATTGAGCGGGCCGTACAGGTTGGCTGATAGATACGATCGGTTTGGCAGTTTGAACTTTACAAACTTTGAACATTTTTTTGAATTATAATTCATAACTTTTACAATCTCCAATAACTAGTAATCTAAAAAAATATGTATTATTTGTCTATAGTAGGCCACGGCACCACGCATGCATATTTTTAAGGTATTATTTTTTATTTTCAAAAAAATATATATTTTATTATTTCTATTCTATGTTGTTACTTGTTAGTAGTTTCTTTTTTTTCTTTTTCTTTGAACTTCATCTACAGATAGATCGTGTTCATGCATGTGTGGAATGGTTGATCCGTTATTCAAACCATATCCGCGAATTTTGAAATATTTCATCTACATCCATCCGTTAAAAGACACGCATCCATCCAAAATCAATCGAGTTAGGTCAAGTTGATCGATTTGAGCAGGTTGGACGGATCCATGATCACCCCTAGTCAACATTGATGAAGCAGCCCAGGGACAGAGGAAGAGGGGGTAATACAAGTGGAAAGTCAAAGAAGATGTCAAGTGGAGCATTAGTGCTTGTGGATAGTTTCAACCATCTGTCTGAGGCCGTTTGGTCACATAAACACCTCACAGTAAGGCACGAAACTAGTGCATCTCATAAGTATGGCATTGAGGCATGTATGTAGAGGATTATGGCTATACCCAGCTTTATCAGTACCCCCTATTCCATTTTTCCTACATTGCTTTAGAGAACGCAAATTATCGGGAGATACTGATATACATGCCTGATGATGGGAATTTGGTCACGTGACTTGCGGCATTGAAGGACTCAAAAGGAATGTGACTTCTTGGGTTTACTGGTTTCTGAGAAAATAGGCATACCAACTGTTTTGGGTTAGGATGGTTTTTATGGAATGGATGTGTTGTTATGTTGTTTTTTATTTCAAGTTTGTTATTATTATTATAGTTGCTTTAATTTTGTTTTATGGGTGAATTGAGGCAAATGCTACCTTTTAAACGTTTTAAGTAGATAGACGAAATTAATGGTTTGTGGAAGGTGCTCAATTTATTTTGTGAATTGACAACTTTAGTAGTTGGTTTTTATAGTAGTTATTACAATTTTGTTTGGCAAAATTTGTGGATATATGCATGGATATCGTTATTTTAAAAAGATAAATAAAAAATATACTCAATTTATAGGTTTACAATTGATGTGTGTGTTATGTGCATTGTAAGCTTTAAGATTTGAGAAATTTCTAAAGGTCAATCTAGCAACTATCGAGATTATGATGATGACATAATCAAAATCGTTAAAGAACACGAAGAACTCCAAAGCCACGTAATCCTTGAAGCAGCGAGCCATGCAATGGAATGTTACAAGAAGTACATGGAGAAGACCCCATGCCAGACTTCAATTTTTAACTGTCATATGTGGATTCAAGAATTATTTGATGGGCATTTAGGCAAGTGTGAATAAAATTTACATATGTTGCTACATGTGTTTCAAGCGTTGTGTGATACATTACGAAAGGACTTTGGCTTATGGGTACCTAGAAGACCCCATGGGTTACACATTGAAGAAAGTGTTGCCAAGTTCATCCATACCTTGGACGGCTTCAATAACCAAAACATTCAGGAACAGTTTCAACACTTGAGCGAAACTATGTCTCGACATTTCCATGTAGTTTTGGATGCAATGAAGTTGTCATAAAAGAGCACTATAAGCCCACAAGAGATTAGAATAACAGGCATCCATATTTGTGGTGAAGAGGCAAATATATGTCGTTCAAGGTGAGCATTTCAATTGGCATTACCAATAATTTCTATAATGTGGTGTACACAAATGTTTATTGTACTGAATTTTAGCAAAATTGTAATGGTGCATTGGATGGAACTCACGTTGAAGCCGTGTTACCTGCCCATGACGCAGAAACATATTATGGTCACAAATCCAATTGAAAACGTATTAGCGGTATGCGACTTTGACTTATGCTTCATTTTCATCTCTTGTGGCTGGGATAGAAGCATGCATGATAGTCACATCTTCAACGAAATAATTCAAAATGAACATGCACCGTTCCCGCACTCACGAAAAGGTATAAATTTTAAATTGAGTACTAGTTGGGGTTTATGTCATATGTATATAAAAGTGTTCATGAACAATTACAGGTAAATATTACCTTGTGAATGCAGGATATCCAAACAAGAAAGGGTATTTGGCACCATTCAAAGGGTCTCGGTATCACCAAGTACAATTCCGAAAACATGGACGATTCAATAACTCAAAAGAATTGTTTAACGAGGCGCACGCGTCATTAAGGAGCATGGTGGAAAGGACATTCGGAGTGTGAAAATTGAGCTGGAAGTTCATCAACAACATGTCGGACTATGATTTTGCATCAATGTAGGTGCCATTGGTTGGTGCATTAATGGCATTACATAATTTCATCTGCAAACAAGAAATAGCTGATAATGCCCAAGACGAAAATGTCGAATGTTCATCAATTCGGGATGGCATGCCTGACGTTGAAGACTGACGACAAAATCTAGACAATGGCCTCATAGTTGGGGATATAGATGTGGATAGAGGGAGAGTTCACGTTCGCATCCACGACCATTTGGTTCATCTGCATGTCAACAAACTATTGTGAAAATTTTGTTGTTCGATGCGGAATTTGTTGCATGATATGACAATTTGTCCCACGTATCATGATAAATTAGGGACACAATATGGTGGCAAAAACTGAAAAGAAATTGTTCAGGACTTTGCTTATGGGAAAAGATATTGGTTTGATTTTATTTTTTTTAATTCATGATTTTTAGAATTAAAAGTCAAATTTCTTACAAATTTGTAATTTTTTTGTAATTCGTACTTTGTAAATTTTTTTAATTCGTAATTTTTATAATTAAAAGTCAAATTCTTACAACAACAACAACAACAACAACAACAAAAAATTTGTTTATAATTTTGTGTGGTAAAAAAAATAAAAATATAAAAAATTGGAAACAAAATTTTTATAATTTTTAATTTTAATTTCGACACCATTTTTGTAGTTTATTTGGAAACCAAAAATTTAAAACTTTTGAACATTGAGGGATCTAGTCGTTGGTAACAATTGAGGAAAAAGCTGTGCAATGCCAAATTAGCAGCAACTTTTTTTTATTTTGGGAAAAGGAGTTGCACATGTTAGGGGCATTTTGGTCATTTATTATCCCAACATCATTTCAAACACATTTTTCAATACAACAATCAAACAACAAATCCAACCCATCTTTCTAAACACAAAAATTAAAATAGTTTACTAAAATAGCCAAATAGCCAAAATGTCTAAAAAGTAGCCACTTCCCGAACAAGGCCAATCTAAACACAAATTAAATGTGAAATAAGGATTCTATTTCTATGTAAATGAAATGAAAGAAGACATAAATATTATGAGAGCTTCTATTTGCACCCAAAAAGTAGGTTGGGCACCCTATTATTTTGAGCACCCCAATAATAAATTTAAATTTTTATTTGTTTGTTTGGACACCCCAAATAATACATATCCTAACCTTAAAAATCCTAAAACCCTATACAAATCTACTTTGTACACCCCATTACCAATAAATAGGGAAACAAAAATCACATTTGAGGTCTCTAGAATTCCAAGGGACTCTTTGGGTGTAACTTCCCGAAAATATAACGATAGCTTATGACATATAACCAAATAAGGTAGTGCGTTTCCAAAATAAATATCATTTCTATTCATATATGATTTGAATTATACAAAAGATAATACATGCATTTACACATTCACAAGCTCTAAACCTAAATCTATAGCATATGTTACAATAAAACAAATGATATGAAAGTAAAACATATAATAATTTCCCTAAAGGCTTACAACTTTTCAAAACGATACTTAATTACAACAAAAGTGGGTTTAAATCCAATGCAATTAAAAGCCCTTGGCCTGTACAAAACATATACAATAATAAAAAAAAAATGAAACTCTTGCTCCAGGTCCTCCCAAGCTAATGCCTTGGCAGAAGCATTTCATCAGCACCTGAAAAAGTTTTTTCCACATACGGTGAGCCAAAGCCCAGTACAAATAATCCAACAAAATATATAAATTTTAACAAAAATATAAGGTCAGTGCAAATGTAATGCTCGTGCCAAAACATTTTACATCTTTTCCTAAACCAAGAAATGCCAAGTTAAAACTAGAATTCATAAATCACTTCCTTTACAATAGAAAATAGGGCAATGAATTACACCTTGGGAATCTCAAAACAATTCCAACCTTTCACAGCAATTTTGTCCGCAAGAAACTATAAACTGAAACCCATGTAAACGTAGGCTCTACAAGACTACTATTGCAATTTCATGAAAATTTCATCCGCGAGATCTGCACCCATGTATACGGGCGGTTTTTAGGACTTTCACCATGGACACTCAGACCAACTTATTTCAACGAGACAATACATACTTCCCAGATTCACCCATTTTTCTCAGAATAATAAACATTTCCAATATATAAAAATGAAATAATACTCGATGCAAATGAATGAGACAATAGTTTCAATTATCCTAATTTTCATGCAATTTCTATAAAAATCATAGATATCCTCCACCGATAGTCCAAAACAGATATTTCTAAACAAATAAGCAATTCTCAATAAAGATAAACTTTTCAAATTCCAAGATGTCAGTGATAATACATATCCAACTCCACCATCCTCATCAATATTAACCCAATTCCACATTTGCACCATCAATTACATTTATCCTTTAAAAATCAACATTTGATACATTTAAAGTAAAACCCTCATTCCTTTATAAACCAATTTCAAAGGAAAAAATCCACTAATTCATCATAACTCAACAATAAATACATTCTCTTAATCATTTCCAACAAAGCATTTGAAACCCCTATTTTGAAATCAAGCCAAACCCTAGGTTTGTCCAAAACTCCTCCAAATCACAATGTTGTTTTATAAAGACAAATATCTAAGTTAAAAATCATAAGAAAGTGAGGAGAATCCTTACCTCAAACTTAGAAAATGAGAGAAATAGTGAAGGAACTTCAAAAACGCCGAAACCCAACTTTGTCTGGATCAAAAGGAAGCTCATGGCATGCTCGACCTTTCTAACAAAGGGGCACAGGTGAAGAACACAATGGATCTAGGTGTATTTGTAGAGAGAAGTAAAGTTTTAGATAGAAAAGGTGTAGATCTAGGGCTTTTGGAATGTTTAGAGAGAGAGATATGAAAAACTGATCTTAAAAGTTACTTTTATGGATTGATATACACGCAAACCATTCGAGCGCAAGAAATGTCTCTCGAGCGTCCAAACACAAAAACATGGGACCACTCGAGCGCAGGAATTACCGCTCGAGCGAAGAATACAAACTCGCAGAAGTTTTATAGACAGGAGACCACCGCTCGAGCACAAGAAGTGTCACTCGAGCGAAGAACGCCAACTCCCAGTATCTCTGCAAGCCTAAAAAATTACTGAGAGTTTACAATTACCTCTCGAGCGTAAGAAATGACACTCGAGTGAAGAAACCAAAATCTGGGCAACAACAACTTAAAAAACAAGCTACCAACCTATTCACGCAACCAACACATTCCAATAGCCAAACTCAAAGAGAAATAAGGGAAAACAAGACATGAACAACTATATAAGACAATGAAACCCGGATCCAAAACATCAAATGGATCAGGTCTAAACCAGAATCACTATAACCTCCTCCTTTAAGGAATTTCATCATTGAAATTTTAAACCAAACATTAAAACCATGTCTAAGCCAATCACCACAATGATAATAAATTGAATTCATCACCATGACCCATCCACCGGTCATTCATTCTCATCACCAAGATAAACATATACTCATTACTGAATATACAATTCACATTTCTAAAACATATACAATGTTTATATTACATTAACATAACAAAGTTTTCAATACATGTTCAAACATCAACAAATAGGTTTGGATACTTCTCACGAACTTCTACCTCACGCTCCTAAACGACCTCCTCAACACCGTGGTGTTGCCACAACACTTTTACCAAAGGAATCGTCTTGCCTTATAAGACTTGGTCTCGAGTATCTAAAACTCTAACCGGTCTCTCCTCATACAAGGCATCCTCGTTTACCTCTAACTCCATCCAATCCAACACATATGATGGATCTGGCTCATACTTCCGAAGCATATAGCTATAGAACACGTCATGAACCCCTGACAGTTGTAGCGGCAAGGCCAAACGGTAAGCTACCTCCCTAATTCGTTCTAGGATCTCAAAAGGCCCAATAAATCTAAGGGACAACTTCCCACTCTTCCCAAACCTCATCAAACCACGTCTAGATGATATTTTCAAGAAGACATAATCTCCTACTTCAAAGGATAATAGTCTCCTCCTACGATCGGCATAGCTCTTATGACGACTCTGAGTCATAACCAACCTCTTACAGATAAGTGTCACTTTCTCCATCATTTTCCAGGCTAACTTTAGACCTATCATAGGTGCATCACCCACCTCATCCCAACACACAGGAGATTTACACGGTCGGTCGTACAAGGCCTCAAACGGTGCCATACCTATACTTGACTGGAAGCTATTTGTAGCACTTATACCCTTTTAGAACTTTTGGGAAGTGTATTTGAATCCTTTATTTTATTTTGGGAATCTTTGGTGTTGTTGTGTCTTAGTTTTGGAGGAGTACAAATCGATTTAAACTTGTTAGGATTGTTTGTTCACGTTTGTTTACGTTGAAAAGTTGTTTGGGAACTTAGAAATCTTGTTCGAGGGTCGGCACCAATCTTGGTGGTGTCGACACTTGCCTTTTGTTATTGGCCTTAAGGGTCGACACCAGTCTGGAAGGGTCGACCCTTGTGTGTTGCTGAATCTGGAAGTTGCTTGCTGAAATTTGGTGTCGACACCAGTCTGGGAAAGGTCGACACCTTACCTGTTGCACTCTTTGCTTTTCTGTCTGAATGGTCGACACCTCTGCCCGAAGGGTCGACACATGCGTGTAAAATTCAGCTTTTTGGGTTAGTTTGGGCCCTACTTTTTGGGGTTTTTTACTTGTTCTTTTCATTTGACTTTGGGGCTATTGTTCTATTAGTGCCTAGCCACTATAAATAGGTTCCAAAACACTTTCCTCCCATTACTTTCCTTCTTTTTTCCTCTCAACCCGTGATTTTTCTCTTCTCTCTCTAGAACTTGACTTTTCGCACTTAGATCTTCAGATCTACTCACCTAGAGCCATCTTTTCATCTTGGTCCTTCGGGAAAGGTTGTAGATCTTGTCAAGGGCTTTCTATTGATCTAAGTAGTTCGTGATTTCGTCGCCGGTGATTTTTGGGTTGTTTTCTCTTCGCTTCAAGAGGTAGGGATTTCTTTGCTCATTTCTAATACTTCGTCTATAGATAGATATGTGGTAGATTTTATTGCATAAAAACTATATTCACTATGGATTTTCTTGAAAGCCATGAAAGGGGATCTAGGGTTTGATATTTGTTATTGGAGTTGTTAAGTTGTTTGATGTTGGGTTATTTGGGAAATGATTTATTATGTTTGTTAAGAAATGGAGGAAAGCCCCAATTTAATATTATTGATTTAATGGATTTAAAAGGGAGGAAGTTGAATAATCTTTGTATTTTGCTAATATGGGTTGTATAATTATGTTTATATCAAAAGAAAATAAAAAGAGAAGTAACCACAGTATTGGTATTGTTTTAGACTAATCATATGAAGTTGAGTTGAGTTATGGTTTTGATACCACTGGAATTGGTTTTGTAAAATAAAGAGAATGGATTTGGTTTTGGTTTTGTAAAATGACAAGAATGAATTCTTAGAAAATGGTTGGAGCTATGTTGTGATACCCTTATTCCGTATTATGCTAATTTATCCTCCTTATGCATATGATTATGTGTTTGTTATGATTTTGAGTGCCATTTATATGAATATATGTGGTTTTGAATTTCTATCTGTTCACCGTAGGAAGATCTGTTTGATTATCTGCTTTGAAATTTAAATTGAAGGCCTTATCGGCCACCGAAACCAAAACTGATTGCGCCATTGTGATTGGCAAAATTTTTAGAGCCTACGATGAAGTTTAATTGAAAAATTGATTCAGACCAGATTAAGTTGATTAAATTGGCGAATAAATACCCAATTATTTCTTATTATTAAATTGTGGCTAGTGGGAATTTATGTAAAAAGGCTATACACTCAATTTTTCTCCTTTTATCTTCATTTGGCCTGATCAACTCTCTAGAAAGAGAGAAGGCCAGCTGTTACAGAGAGAAAAGGAGGGACTTGTGCAATTTTTGGCTCAAGCTTGGGGATTTGAAAATTTAACTCAAGAATTGACTAGAGCTTGGGTGTTTGAAGCTCTTAGGTGAGTGAATTTGTGAATATTAATTGCGATTTTGTGAATTTAAATTGGAATAATGGTCAAGAACATGAATTTGATTGAGCATGATGTAATTGAATTGGTTTTTTTGAATTGAGAGCCAATATGTGCATGCATGTGAGAAATTGTTTGAATTTGCATGTTTAAGCTTGAAATGCATGATTCATGTAGAATTTTGGTTAAAGCTCATGTTATGATCACCATTTGTATCATCTAAGTTGAGAATGAGAGTAATACATCACATACATGTACAATTTATGAGGATGGGACCTTTGAATACATGAATGTGTTGTGATGAAAATGAGTTTGGTGTAATTTGAGCCATGCATGTGATTATTTCGTGAAATTAAGCTCCATTATGTTGTAATTTAGTGTTTGTACCATGTTAGTACATGAATATGTGAAGTTTGAGCTGGGATTATGAGTTTGGAACCTTTGGAGGTCGTTTTGAGCTCAAGAACACATTCTGGAAAACCCACAAATTTGATGTCCACTCGAGCGAGGAAACCGTCGCTCGAGCGTGAATTTCGTGCTTCCAGTATTTTCTGCAAACCATGATGTCCGCTCGAGCGGGGAAGTCCACGCTCAAGCGGGGAAGTCCACGCTCAAACGGGGAGCTATGTAAGATGGACTTCCGCTCGAGCGTCCAAGTTCCACGCTCGAGCGTAAAAATGACATAACTAGTACTTTTGCAGACCTCATGGGTCCGCTCGAGCGGGGAAGTCCACGCTCGAGCGGGGACCCTGTTTCTGAAAATTTTGTGTGATCGTTCTGTGTTTCGTTCTCCATTCTCTTTCACTTGCAAGCATTCTTAGGCATGCATTAAGCATTGTAATTGAGTTAAAGAGATAAGAATGAAGCCTAAAGAAGGGCGAAGACGTGTCTCGTGCGTGAGACGCAAGGGCTGACTCTTCAAACCCTTAGTTGTTCCAAACAGACTTCACTGGGGCTGGGGCTGGGTTTGGACTTTTCTTGGCTCACCTACAAACACATGAATGAGCGTGAGCGAAAGCCCAGTGAATAATATCAAATAAAGAATATACATTGGAACAAAACACATCATACGGCCTCGAGCCCAATTCATTAGTGTCAAATTGTTATTCGTGTCAAACTGTTATTCGTGTCAAACTGGCCTTTGGCCTTTCAAACTTCCATGTCAAACTGGCCTTTAGGCCTTTCAAACTTTCATATCAAACTGGCCTTTTAGGCCTTTCAAACTTTCATATCAAACTGGCCTCTGGCCCATTCATGCATGTCAAACTGGCCTCTGGCCTATTCATTTGTGTCAAAACGGCCTTTGGCCCAACCATTTATGTCAATTGGCCTTCGGCCCAATCATTTATTCTTGTCAAAACGGCCTTCGGCCCAATCATTTATTCTTGTCAAAACGGCCTTCGGCCCAATCATTCATGTCAATCGGTTGTCCATAATTCAAACTAGCAAACTTGCACAGAAATAAGCAATTGGACAATTGACAAACTTCAAAATATCGATATTACTCACAGCGATCGGCTTGTGGATTTGCCCTGAAGCTTGACCCTACACATCATATAACACATTCTATGTTATTTTGTCATGTTGGCGAGGACTTTGGTGTACGTCTGTATATAGCTTTGTTTTGGCTGACTTAGATTTGAATGATCTTGTCTGTATAGAACTTCATGTTACTATACTTTCTGTTGTGAGTTATTAACATATGTATGTGTGGAATGTTATGATGTGCATATAAGCACGGCTCTATGGACAAAGTTTTAAATTTGCTTCTGATTTGGCCCCTTTACTCTGATGAGTTTTGTCTTATTTGGTTTGAGGTCGTAGGTAATCTCGTGATTACCAACCGGTTATGGCCTTAACCCATAGGGGCGGGTGACAGTCATGACATATGTGGATAGGAAAATAACGAAAAGAGGTCTTTTTGAAAGAAAATGAAATCATCACCCTTCATAAATTGATAATGAACTTGAGGTCAAATTTTGGAACCTTTACATATTATCATTATTATTGGATTGAAAGTCTTGCGAGAATTGGATTGTTGTTTTACGAGTATTTATTACATTTACTTAGAGGTTTTGTCCTTAGTCATCAGTAGAGGATGGCATTGTGGCGTTGAATAATATCGTGTATGTATTACACTTGTGTTATTATGTATTCTAGTATGTTGAGATGGTTGGGAATATGCTTGCACTTCGAATGAGAGGTACCATTACCTTCCAGCTAGCGCCTGGAGAATTGGCCGAGGTACCAGTGCCTTCCAGCTAGCGCTTGGAGAACTTGGCAGAGGTACCATTACCTTGCAGTCGGTGTCTGGTAAATTAGCATTTTGTTATGGAAAGGTGTATCCTTGACTTAGCATTTTGTTATGGAAAAGTGTATTCTTGACTTGACATTTTGTTATAGAAAGATGTATCCTTGGCTTACCGTGCTTAAGACAAATAGAGCAAAACTTATTTATCATTATTGTCTCAGTGTATCTGTGTATGTTATCGGTTATGATGGTTATGGTTTTGGAAGGCTGAGTTGCCTTATTTGTTGAGTGGATAGTTACTAGTTACTTGTGTTTTCCTTTTGTACTAGAGGTATATGTGTACAGACATGAATGTGTTGGAAATGGACGTAAGTACTGTATTGAGATTGTGAATAATGTGAAGAACATCGGATACTTGTGAACATGTTTCAAAAAGGCAAACCAGGTGTGTAAGTCCGAAAGATGAGAGAAAACATAATGGGCTTGTGAAATTTTTTTTTTTTTTTTTTTTTTAAATTTGTTATTGTCATATGAATTTTGGAAAAAAATGTAATAATAAGAAAGAAAGGTAAATTGCTTATGTTGTTGAACAAAATGAACGATTTTAAGAAAAGTTCCTATATAAATATATTTCTGGATAAACCGTCACATTATGTATATGATATGATTTAAAGCATTTATGATCATAGCTATCTGTATGTTTTTATTGTTTACGATCATATTGGAATCCCTACTTGACTTTATGTTCATCCCACGTTGCTAATCCTTTTTCAGGTAAACGTCAAGAAGGGTTTCATGATCGAGCCTTTTATTTGTATGCGGAATGCCATTGATGTAAAAGAGTTAAACCCTTTCTTTTAATTTAAAAGATGTAAGCCTATGGGCAATTTATTTATTTATTTTTAAATCATGTTGCATTCACTTCATATTCGAATGAGAAAACCTTTAATAATGGCACTCGTTATTGTATTAAATTTTCGCTCATGATCTCTAAAATTGTGTTATAATAAATGATTTGGTAATGGTATCCGTTGGCAAAAAGTGGGGCGTGACACTATTGTTATAGGCAAATTCCACTAAAGGCAAGTGCCTCTCCCACGACCCCTTAAAGTCCAGAACACAACCCCGAAGCATATCCTTTAGAATCTAAATAGTACGCTCTGATTGCCTATCAGTCTGAGGATGATAGGTGGTACTAAAAGTCGGTCTAGTGCCTAAAGTATTCTGTATGCTCTGCCACAACCAAGTCGTAAAATGTGGATCTCTATATGATACAATCGTTACAGGGACCCAAGAAGTCGAACAATGTCCCTAATATATAGGTCGGCAAGATAATCTACCGAGTCACTCATGTGCATAGGTACAAGGTGTGCTAACTTAGTTAACCGATCAACTACCACCTATAGACACCCCATTTTTTCCCGCCCTTAAGACTTAGGCGCTTTATTCCAAACACCTGATAATGAAAGTTACACTATACAACCTTTTGAATTCTTGGCGAAGAAATTCGGATTCAAACTCTAATCCCAAACTTTGCACCCCATTTTGGCCAAACTATTTTAGACCTTAAAACCCTCTTTTCAAAATATTTTTCCAAATGCTTCTATGATGTTCGAGGCTCGAATTTCGTTTAAAAAATTGCACTTTTAGGTAAACCGAGTACGGACAAAGTGGAAATGAATGGAAGAGAGGTGAACTCTTTAAAACATTTTTTAAAACTTCTTATTTATAGGTTTGGAGTTGAAGAAAATAGGAGGGGTTGAAAGAAAACCAGTTTAGGAAAGGTGAGCATCAAACCGTCGAGAAAGAACTGAGCAGCCTTCACAAACCAGGCCTATCTCTTTGCACACTTAGAATTTTGTTGTGAGGCCACCACCATTGGAAATTAGACTTCTGGGGCTTTACTTTGGACTCAAGAATCATCTAAAACCAAGTTCGGATGGCGGAGATGTGGCTATTGGAAGTTGGGCATCAATCCGGTTAAGATAGAAATGAGCAACCTTTACTAAAATAGGTATATCTCTTTGATCACTTATAATTTATATGTGAGATCACCACCATTGAAAATTGGACTTCTGGGGCTTCAATTTAGACTCAAAAATCACCTAAAACCGAGTCCGGATGAGGGAGATATGCCCATTTGAAGTCGGGCTTGAAGTGCAGTCATTGAGACCCGGTCGGGTCCATTGAGAACCGGCTGGGCCTCAGTGAAAATTTCTCCATAGTGTTTTTTCTGACCTTGCCTTGTTTATTGAGGCCCGTCCCTACATTATTAAGGCCCATCCGTGTGTTTTGAGGCCCGGGCAGGCCTCGATGGCGCCAGACAAACAGCTGGCAAAAATTAACAAATATCTTTGTTTGAAGATATTTTTAGACCAAATTAGCTCAAAATCTATAAATAGGACCTCCCACTTCAGATTTTAAGGTTAGAAAAACCTTCCAAGAGACTTAGACATTGATAAGTTATCCTTGAACCTCCTTGAACCTTCAAGCCTCTCTTCTTCTCCAAATTAACTTTCACCCTCCATACACCATTAAGGCTTGGATTTGAAGCTTTCTTGTGGAGAATTTACAACATATTTTCAGAATCTAGAGGGTTAGGAAATATTTCCAAAAACTTTGAAGGTTTTTGAGAGCTAAGAACATCCATCTCCCTTCCAAACTTCATATCACCTTTTAGTTATACATACACAATAAATACACTATTGAAGCTTATTCTTGAAGCTTCTTGTTGAACTTTCAAAGCTAATTTCAGAAATTTGAGGGTGTTGGAATCAAGTTTATTAACTAAGAGCTTACCTCTCTTTTCAAAAGGTATAATTTTGCACCTTCTTCTTTAATCTTCTTCTACTCTTTTCCTCTCTTTTTGTTGTCTTTATATACTAATTTTCAGAGTTCGTAAAAGCTGAAAAACATGGTTTTGATGTCTCAAAAGTTGAGGGGTTAGCCACCTCTCCTTGATTTTGCTTACTAGCTTTATATCTCTTGTTTTTGTTTATCTTTTTGTGCTCTTTGAACACACTTTTGACCACTGTTTTTGGGGCTGTTTTGGGACTGTTCTTGGACTATTTTGGGGTTGAAACATGTGATTTAAAATTACAAAGAGTAGAGGGGTTAGCCACCCCTCCTTAGGCTTTGTTCCATAGCTTTTTCTCTACTCTTTTTACTTACTTTCTCTTGCTTTTAGCTACTATTTTTTACCTATTAGGGGTTGTTTTAGGGCTGTTTTAATTTATTTAAATAGCTTATGCTTTGATTAGTTTGCTTGTTGTCTCATATGTTCATATACATAGCTCATTGCATGTTTGTTCTAGCTCTTCTTTAAGTAATTTCCTTGTTTAAGAGCCTCCTTTTAATAATCAACTTAGCATTTATTTCTTTCGTTTGAGAGTTGTTTCAAATGGTTGATGGTTATTCAACACATGAACTAGAGTTTTGCGCTTGATGGCTTAATCTCTATGGAAATTCATTGTCAACGGTGTAATATCTCTTTCATGTTGAGAATTACTTCCCATTTGATGCTTCTCTCCTTTTAGAGGACTTAATCACCATAGACAAATGGACTAATGAATGGCAATGACTAAACAAATTGGTGTAAAATTGAATCAACGCACATAAAGAAAGTGGCTTAAATTACTTCAACTTGGCTGGACGTTATGCCAAGTTCCTTGTGTCAAGAGTTGTCACATGCTAATCCATGGCATTTTGATGATTCTTGAAGCGTTGCAACCTCCCTCTTTGAGTTCATACTATGACAAGAGAGAGGGGTGGTTTTATTCTTTGCATTTTATTGACTTTTGTCCAAAGTTGCATCCGAAATCATCAAGCAATCAATTTCGACCTTCCCTCGAGGCTTTCCCATGACAAAGAAGGAAGAAAAGGGCAAACAGAGCTCGAGGACACTCTGTCTGTATTGGTTCCCTCAGAACACAAAAACAAAGCTTTGCACCAAATTGATGCACGGCCGGCCATCTGTATACCCGGCCAGCCATCAGTGATGCACGGCCGGCCCTCAGTGTGTAGCCAGCAATGTAGTTTTTCAGAAAACAGAGGCAGTGGCTGAAGGTGAAATAGAGGCTACTTGGGCAGACAGAGTAGCTCTCAAGCGCTGTGAATACAACCTTCATCTATCTTCACTTACGCATTTTGTCAAATGTAATTAATCTTGTTGTAATTAATTGGTTTGTAGCTAGTTATTTGTAAAGTATTGTAATTAATTAGTTATTCAAATTCATTTTGTAATTAGCTAGTTAACTAGAATAGTTAATTGATTCAATTGTTGTAGTAAAGTAGTTAATTAACTTAGTTAAGTTAATTATTATTCATTCATTCGATTTTCAATAGTTAGTTTAAATTTGGAATTTCAGACATTGATTCGCACCCTCATGCGTGAGGGAACAAATGATATAATAATGTGTATGTCCTCTAATCCCACGTCTTTCTCCCTTTTATTTATCTACTTATGATGGTTAGATTAGGGACATCACGTTTTGTTTAGCATTCTTCATGTTTGCATGCGTTTGTATTGCACGCACTGAGGCTCGGTTCATCATTCTAACTGTATTGTTAGTTTAAATACTAATTTGAATACGTGCAACCGCGTGCTATCAAATTGATTCATATATCATGCTTATTAGCCGAGCCTAGTAATTGCATATCGCATATGTTGCATTAGTCATACTTGCATAGTTAGGAATCATGCATTTTTCTAACTATTTTGTTTATTTTGGCTTGGAGTACTAGGTAAGCTTTTATTTGCTTTAGCATAATCGCATGCGTGTGAATGTTGCCATGTCTAGTATGCTTGCCATGAGGCTAATCGCTTAATTGATAAACTACTTGAATGCTTGTGGATGAAGGTTAATTGCTTGAATTGGAATAATTTGGGCAGTGTTTATATGCGATCACTTTTTCAAGTGGTCCATATTTCGAAACAACTTTGCAAAACAAACATGACTTGAGAGGTTCCAATTCTTGCAATTATACTTGTGTGCATGCATCACATAGTAATGCTAGCCTAATAACCGGAACAAAAGCATATAATGCAAATAAGATTCATATCATGATTAGTAGAGGCCGATCTTTGATCGAGCGAGTGGGGGTGCTCAATTCATAACCTTCCCCTCTCGTACCCAGGTTCCCGAGCCGAGACAATCTTGGTGATGATGGACACGTGGCCTTTGGCACGAGTCATGGGTTTCCTAAATTTTCCAAAATTAAAACATTTAGGTGGCGACTCTATATCTAGCAAAGCAGTCCATTTTTGGCAATTTGATTCAAAATCGATTTTTCAAAAGATTTGTCGGATTTGGACTCTTTGGTGTTTATCAATTTCGCATTACACTTGTGAGATCAGATTCAAAACCACGGAGTCCAAACTGTAGGCTTATTTCGAACTTCCGAAAGAGAGCGCAAAAAAGTCGAGCTACAGTGACTTGACTTGAAATTCATGATATGAAATTTTATTTACACTTGTATGTTTCTTTGTATTACATTTGCATTGGTGCGTTTAAGTCACTGTGTTTGCCATCTGCTATTCCTGGACAGTTTACCGGAGGCTTGCCTAAAAGCTTGCCAAAAGGCTAACCGGTCGCAGGCTCTGCCATGATGGGAACACAATCCTTGGATCTGGACTACCATTGTACCATTTGATCCTCCTTTCACTTCTCGGTGTTAGGTGTGAGAGGTATATTAGGTAGTCTTGCTGAGGTACCCTTCTGACCAATCAGCCTAGCTGCATATAGTAAAGCCATAAAGACTGCTCCAAACTAGGATAGGATGCTCATCCGAAATGCAGGATTGCATGAAAACCACTTTGTTTGAATAGTGAACCCTAGTTCCTGATGAAACTAGGACAGGGTAACCTTACCCCTCATAGGGGTGTTTTGGCTCTCACTTAACTAGTATGTGCTTTATAGTGAAATTGTACAAGAATGTGCATATCAGTTACAAGTTGGTATCTATTTTGATAAAAAATTCAGTGTGTAGTACAGTCACTCAGCTGTGATCATATATGTTCTAGTAAAAATTGGGCTGAGGTGCTGTCTGTTTTCTCTTTTACATGGTAGTCCTGGAACCATAGCTTCAGAAGGCTCTGATATGCCCCAAGTACTCTGGACTCGTGTCAATAGACTTTGTAAGGTTGGGGACCTGGTTCAGGGGCAGCCAGTGTTTGCTTTACTTTCGCCGGTGGCGAGATGAAGAAGGGCCATACAGGGTTCATCAGTTTCACTTTTCCGACACTCACCAGTTAGATTACTTTCGTTCAGCTCATCCCGGGCATTTACCCTATCATGGCTCAGCCTCTGACAAATTTGGAGGAATTATTAGTCCATCTGCAGCAAACAGTTGACTCCCTCCAACATGACGCGACCCATCAAGCTGAGGTTATAACTAGCCTACAGCAACCGCAACCAGCAATGGCCTGTGCATCACATGTACCCACCGTGGCTATCTCTATGCCCGATACCACGGCTAATGCTGCCACTGTTCAAGATCCACAAATCGAGGGTGTTCCGGTTTTTCCAATCCAAGCAGAACCTATCCCAACACAAACTTCCAGAGTCCTGGTGTATCAAACCGAGGCACCGTTCGAATTCGAGGTTGATCCAACCGTGCTCAAAGTCAACAAGCTAGAAAATTTATTCAAAAAGGCACAAGGGGTCAACTCTATTCCAGACATAGAGGATGGGCACACTAAATCGGCAGTAACCTTACCGGAGCGATTCAAGATGCCGCATATTGACCGCTTCGATGGCTCTAAAGATCCAATGGTGCATTTGCATATACAAAAGTTGTCACTATTTAGCCAAACCATGTCCAGAATAGCTGTCATTTGGTATGCTAAATTGGAGGACTCTGTGAAACAAAGCTGGCAGGAGTTGGCCGAATCCTTCATTGCCCAATATTCCTACAACACACAAATCGAGGTCACAACTTGTGATCTTGAGGCAACGCGTCAGGAACTAAAAGAGGGCTTTTCAGAGTTTGTTATTCGATGAAGGGCAAAGGCAGCTATGATGGCAAGTAAGCCTCCAAAGAAAGAGCAAGTCCGTATCATTGTTAGAAATCTGCATGAAAGGCTATTACAAAAACTGATAGTCCTCCCGCTATTCAACTTTAAGGACCTTCATGAAATTGGGGTTCAAATCGAGGATGCCATCAAGCAAGGGATCATTATGGAGGGTAATGAACCTATGAAGAGGAATATTGTTCGTAGTTCCAATGGTGGCACAACTGCGAAATGCTCAGAAGTAAACATTGTCACCACTCCCATCAATAGCCAAAAACCAACCACTTCAACTCAGCCTCAAGCCCGAAATTTTCATCCTCTTTACATGAGCCTCTCTCAAGCCTTGAAAATACTGCTAGAAAAAAGGCACCTAGAACTTCTAGAACCCCGACCCCTCCCAAATCCTCTTCCACCAAGATATGACCCCACTAAATATTGTGCCTATCATCAGTAGCATGGTCATAATACAAAATGTTGCATCCGCCTTCGTCATAAGATTCAAGATCTTATTAACGAAGAGATCATAGCTTCACCAAAAGGACCTTAGGTCATCACAAACCCATCACCGCCATATCTCAACCTAATCCATACACTACCGTCAACCTACAACCCCAGCATATACATCACCCCGGTCCATCTACCCAAGCCTGAGGTGTTCATTCCAAAAAACACAAACTTGTGTATGATGGATACATTTAAACCCCAATCATCTCAAATCTATAAACCCACTACTTCAAAGCTAATGAGCATGATTGAAAATCTTTAGAGAACTGTGGCAGATTTAGCCTTTGGGATTTCAACTCCATTATCGACCACATCACATGCTAGAAATTTCACACCGAAAGGCTCTCCAATCTTGAGACGAACTGCTATTGAAAATGGCCAACCTGAAGCTATCCCAAGTCTGGGTGATGACATGTTAACAACTGGGCTCTACTCTGATATAGCAACCCAATCCCTTGGCAAAGTGAAGGCAAGGGGCAAAAATAAGGTCGGGGCAAGTATTGATCCTTATGAACAACTTCAGTGGGCTATTAAGGCTTTGAAGGGTAAAGGGCTAAACAAACAGCAAGTACTTGCAATTATTACAAAAAATGTGGATGACACTTTTGTCACTCAAGTTAGGAGCATTTCGAATCAAGGGGTAAGCCAGGAAAAGGGCTGTTGTACCAAAAACATCCCTTTCAACACCAATCCTGCACCTATAAGAGGTCATCAAACCCAGTCAACACCTGCCAACCCCTCTGTCAACCCTGGCAGGACTGGAAACCGCACCTTCAATCCCCTTTACATGACCTTGTCCAAAGCTCTCTAAATTTTCATAAGACAAGGCCATCTCAAACCCCTTGACCCTCGGCCTCTCCCTGATCCCCATCCATCCAGGTATAATGTTGCCAAATACTGTGCCTTCCATCAACAATCCGATCATGATACTGACAGTTGTTTTCATCTTCGCCATGAAATACAAGATCTGATTAACAACGAGGTCATCGCCGCACCAGGTCTTACAAAGTCTATCGGCACCGGATCAATGAATGAACTGGGGAGATAATGTGACTATGTGATCGGGGATGAACCACCTGTTGATGGCACTCATTTTACCCCAAATGTGGTGGATGGCACGCACTGTTTTAGCACTTAAAAAATGTTCTTTATTTTACTTCATGAACTAGGTGTTAAGTCAGACTTGTTGTATTATATTGAGTCAGTCTTGCTGTGTTGAGTCAACCTTGTTATGTCAAGTCAGTCTTGTTGTGTCTGAGGTTGGTGATTTCGGGGTGTTAACTCGAACATCACTTTCTTGTTTTGTGTTTGTCTTTTACGCTCTTTCTTTTGTGTCTGTTTCTGCCATTGAACCAGTTGCACCAGAAGATTTGAATGAAACGGCAGTACTTTTCCACTTACTTCTACTGTGCCTTTAAATCATTGCATTGACCAAAGTTTTTTCAAAATTGTTTCTGAAACTGTGGTGAAAACAAAGAGGAATTCATTGGGATTTGCAAAAATTTGATCGACTGAGAGAAAAAAAGGCCTGCTAAGCCCATGATAAATGAAATTATGCCTATTAATGTGAGTACTGAGAAGGATCCTGGCTTAATCCATATGGTTCTACATTGTCTTCAGAAGAGTACGAGCGACTAGTCACTTTATTAAAAGATTTCAAAAAATGTTTTGTGTGGTCCTACGAAGACATGCCTGGAATTAATCTTCATATTGTACAGCATAGGATCACTCTCAACCTTAAGACTTGACCCATTTGCTTGCAAACCTTGAACTTTGATTCAGAATGTTCAACAATCAACCACAATGTAAGGCTTGCATGGTCGGATTCCAAGCAGCCCTTAAACTAGGGGCAATAAGGTCAGATGTAATCAAAAGAAGCTTGCATAGATGGATTAGAAGTAGCCCTTGAACTAGGGGCAAAAAGGTCAAAGGTGCTTGAAGATTCAAAATTGGGTCATTTCTCAAGCTAATAGAGATCGGCAAGAAAGCCAAATCCCAGAATCTGAGAGAAGAAAATTTTTGTTAAAGGACAATCAAGTTCCTATCCATGACACTAGGGGAAAATTCAAACTCAATTGGATGGGCCCTTACATCATCAAGACTACATCATCAGCGAACAACAGCCATTCTCCTAGATTCAGATGGCTTAGAGATCCTAATACCGATCAACATGGATAAGTTAAACTTTTCTATCCTTAAGAGGCTCGCTGGGCTGAAAACCCAGAAGGGCAACCCAGGCAAAAGTTAGAGCAAGACAAAAACAAGAAAAAAGAACAAAAATGAAAAAATGGAAACAAAAAAAAACAAAAAAGAAAAGAAAAGAAGAAGAAAGAAAAATGACAAGGAAAAATAGAGCTCGTAAGGTTGAGAACCAAAAGGGCGGCTTTAGCAAAAGTTAGAGCGTAAAAGGAGAGTGTTAATACCCGAGTACACTTTACCCCCCCCCCCCCCCCGAGAACTACGTACGGCCTAATTCTCATCTTTGGGATACATAGGCAACTTCATCCTAAAGTTCGGCCCCAACCATTTTCAGCTTGCTGGTCTCATCCATGTTGATTGGTTGATCCTTGTTTAACTCGATTATCCTACCCATGTACAATTGTCTCATCTTTATTCAAAATCAGTTGTCCTATTCTATTAGAAAATTCAGCTGCAAGACAATTCAAGTTCAGATCTAAGGTTGTGCATTTCAAGAGTTAATTCCATGTTGCTTGAGCAGTGGCCATTTGCAAAAACACTTTTTGAGGATTTTTAATGAAGTTGACTAATTTTCTCGAAAATTATTCCTTTTTTTTTCAAAACTAGACCATTTCTTGGCCCCAAAAAAGGAAAAATTTCAGTGCTCATGACCTGACTTCCATGATTTCAAAGCAGAAAGTCAAACAAGCATGTTAATCTAACTCTCATGTTGGTCAAAATTGTTTTAGCAGAAAGCCAAAAACAAAAAATGGCCAAATGATGAACTAGGGGCACAGTCGAGTCAGGTTTTCTGTCTTTCCCCTATTATCAATACACTCGCCAGAAAATGGCACAACATAAGCTAGCAACAGAGGCCAAAAACTCTCTCATCCTCCGAGCAGTGAGGTATCGAACTAAGTACGAAGCACGAATGCTGGATATTCGACCCCCCCTCATAGGGCCCACCACTTTCAGCTTATCCATCAACCACCCAGAGGAGGAATAAAAAAATAATAAGAGAGATTAAAGAATAGAGAGATGTGCGCTGAGAGAAAAAGTAAGGAAAGGGCTTTTTAGAGAAATAGAGATTGAGTGCTAGAGTGATACGAAAGCCATAAATAAGAAAAAGGTGGGAAACAATTCCTAGAAAAGCAGTGGGCTCCCCGTGAACCGAGGGATTTTCAGCCGGTGGAAAGCAAACATCTAAGTGTTGTATTTGTTCTTTTTGTTTTGAGTCTTGTTTTGAGTCGTTTGTTTGAGTCGTTTTGACTTTGGTCAGTCGTAGGCTCAATACGCAGTTAAGAACTCATTCTCAATTTCAATTTCAAAAATAAATCGTTTTGTACTCATAGTGTTGTGCCATTCTCAGCATATGTGCAAAACATGATTTGTTCTTTCATAAAACTGCAGGGTCTAACCCCGATCAAGAGAGAGCTTTAGAACAAGGATCTATCTGAAGCTCTATAGTTTCCGGATTGCAAAGTAAGAGAAAGGAGAGAAAATTGAAGCATCTGAGTTTGTTTCAACTTCAGCCATTTCCGAGACTGCATTTCGGATGCACCTTCTCAGGCCTTGTCATTTCTTCGGAGTATGAGTATACCTTGACCTCAAGCTCAAGCTCAAGCCTGCTTCAAAGTTAGAATGACGATCAAGCCTGCCTCAAGCCAGAATGGTGATCAAAGTACTCTCCCTGAGCACCATTCCTTGCCAGAGGCATCTTTTCTGTGTTTACAATGAGTTCCTGCGAGACCAACTGCGACGGTAGAAACTAGAATTCGAATGGCGATGCCTAAAACACAAAGGTTTGGAATTTTCGATACTAAAGTCTAGTTTGAATACCTAAAGGTGTATCTCTGGCTTGAAATCTATATGGCAGCCCCATAGATTGAGATAGCATGTGTACACCTCAGTTCTGGATACTAAACCAACCTAGTCTGTCACCCCGTTGGAGAATAGGGAAAGTTGTGAATATGATCAGAAAGAAAAGCGGCATCTGTGGCTTCTACATGCAGATGTCGCTCCTTGTCAGCATTTGAGGACCCTTCGTACTGTTAGTTGAAGGTAAGAGTTTGAAGAACACAAGGTAAGAGTTCGAAAGATCCCTATTAGAGTAGAGTGGTTCATCGCCACTCACCCCATAAGGTGCTTTCTAAAGCGCCGCTTTGCTTGTTTATTGTATTCTCTAAACATCATGTACTACATTTCTTGTAGCATGTATCATATCATCGCACTTATTGCATTTATTTGCATCTTGTGTTATCTTGTATCATTTATCCTTTTAAGTTGAGCAATGTTTAAGATCGTTGTCCCCTGAGGCTTTTCTTAGAATCTCTTCTCATGATTTCAGCGTGGTTAGAGTGTTCCCTTCCTCACATGATTTCAGCGTGTTTGGAATTTATCTCAGGACGCGTGGAACGCGCCCCTGAGTAGTTTTCTTAGAACCTCTTCTCACGATTTCAATGTGGTTAGAGTGTTCCCTTCCTCACATGATTTCAGCGTGTTTGGAATTTATCTCAAAACGGGTGAAACGCGCCCTGAGTAGTTTTCTTAGAACCTCTTCTCACGATTTCAACGTGGTTAGAGTGTTCCCTTCCTCACACGATTTCAAGGTGTTTGGAATTTATCTCAGGACGCATGGAATGCACCCCTGAGTAGTTTTCTTAGGACCTCTTCTCACAATTTCAGTGTGGTTAGAGTGTTCCCTTCCTCACACGATTTCAGCACGTTTAGAATTTATCTCAGGACGCGTGGAACGCGCCCCTGAGTAGTTTTCTTAGAACCTTTTCTCACGATTTCAGTGTGGTTAGAGTGTTCCCTTCCTCACATGATTTCAGCGTGTTTGGAATTTATCTCAGGATGTGTGAAACACGCCCCTAAGTAATTTTTTTAGGATCTCTTCTCACGATTTCAGCGTGGTTAAAGTGTTTCCTTCCTTACACGATTTCAGCATGTTTGGAATTTATCTCAAGACGCGTGGAACGCGCCCCTAAGTAGTTTTCTTAGGACCTCTTCTCACGATTTCAGTGTGGTTAGACTGTTCCCTTCCTCACACGATTTCAGCATGTTTGGGATTTGTTCGTCCTCCTCTCACGATTCCAGCGTGGTTGAAGTATGTCACCCCATTCATCTACTACACTATCCATTACATTCATTGCATCATACCATTTTATCGCCTACACCATTTCCATGTTAAGCTTAGTGCGGCATGTGCTCATATCTTTCCCTCGTTGAAACATAGTTCTGTCATGCGTAAGTGCCCATGCTGCGCTGAGGCCAGTATTGAGGATGTCAACACCTTTTCTATGTTAAACGTGGTCTGTTTTGTATTCACACCCTTTCTAGGCAAAATGTGGTTCGGCTTAAGCCCCTTATTCACTTTATCCATTGCATTCATTGCATCGTACTTTCTCTTGTTGCATTCAGCATTTAGGATCATTATCTTTCCTCAGCAGATTACTCCTCACTTATATCATACCACCCAATTACTTGTACTCTTTCTCTTTCTACGAAAAACATAGTTTTACAAGTGCTCGCAGCCCTTTCACATTAAAATATGGTTCTGTTATGTGTAAGCATCCATGCTGCGCTGAGGCCAGTATTGAGGATGTAGGCACTTAGCCTATGTTAGGCATCGTTTGGCTCGTGCCACCACTTCTTTTCTATATAAAACGTAGTTTGATTTGCATCTCCATTCATTTACAATATTCATGTGTTTTGCATTGCTCGTGGTTTAGATTGCTTACATTGTATATCATTCGAGTTTTCATTACATTGTATATCATTTGCATTGTTTCGTTGCATTGTGTTTTATTTGCATCATGCCCCTGAATTACACTGGTTTGATTCCTTGCAACGGGATACGTAGGCAACCCTCGGGTTCAACCAACTGCATCTGCATTTTGTTTGTTTGCCCAAGTCTTACGGCCTCGTCAAAATGGGTCGTCTTCGAGCTTTGACATTCACTCACATCACTTCATGACTATTCGAGCTCTGTCAATGACCCAAACGACATCATTACCCCTATTGAGTCCTAGGAAGACCCACAACCAAATCCGTCGTGACATTTTCCAACTTCCACTCAGCTATAGACAAGGATTGAAACAAACCCACTGGCATCTGATACTCGGCCTTTACTTGTTGAGAAGTAAGGCACCTCAATACAAATAAGGCTACGTCCTTCCTCATCTCCTTCTACCAAAACTGGTGACTAAGGTCTTGATACATCTTTGTGCCTCCCGGATGTATTGCAAGGCATAAATGGTGAAACTCTTGGAGTACCTCCTCTTTGCAAGACTCCGACACAAAAAAATGGACAAAATATCTAACACTCGAGTCAGAATACACGTTCAAGCCCTCTTCTACCTTCCCCTCTTACATTAAAACACAACCCAAACCTTCCCAAGATGCGTCACAATATACAGAATAACCCAAACCTCTCCTGGAGTAATCGACACTGGAGTTGTGATAAGTCTAACCTTAAGCTCTTAAAATGACTTCTCACAAGTTTCATTCCACACAAACTTAACTCCCCTCCTCGTAAGCCTAGTCAATGGTGAGGCTAACCTCAAAAAATCCTTCACAAACTAACAATAAGACCCGACCAACCCCAAGAAACTACGAATCTCAAAGGTATTCTTAGGTTGTTCCCAATCTTGCACTGCTTCTATCTTAGAAGAGTCTACAGTCACTCCCTTCCTGGACACCACATGGCCTAAGAACTTCACTTCTTTCAACTAGAATTCACACTTCCTGAACTTAGCATACAACGTGTGTGCTCTAGGCAACTCAAGCACAACTCGCAAGTGTTCCTCGTGCTCCTCCTCAGAGGGTGAGTAAATCAAGATGTCATCAACAAAGATGACCACAAAGCGGTCTAGAAATTTGCGAAAGATCCGGTTCATCAAGTCCATAAACAAAGCCAATGCATTGGTTAGCCTAAAAGGCATCACTAGGAACTCATAATGGCTATACCATGTACGGAATGCCGTCTTCTGGATATCCTCTTCATTCACTCTCAATTGGTGATAACTCAATCTCAGGTCTATGTTAGAAAAGCAACAAGATCCATTCAACTGGTCAAACAAATCATCTATACGAGGCATTAGGTACTTGTTCTTAACGGTTACCCGGTTTAACTTTCAGCAGTCAATACCAAGTCGCAATGTGCCATCCTTTTTCTTAGCAAAGAGAGCCAGTGCTCCCCAAGGCGATGTACTAGGGAAGATAAAACCTTATCTAACAATTCTTGGAGTTGAATTTTCAACTCACTCAACTCGACAAGTGCAAATCTATACAGTGCCATAGAAATCGGTGTCGTGCCAGACACTAAATCAATAGAGCACTTAATCTCACGGTGAAGTGGCAAACTAGTGAGATCCTCAAGAAAGACGTTCAGGTATTCACAAACTGCCCTCGACAGCTCAACTCGGACCACATCACTCTCAACACCCAAAAATGTAGCAAGAATGAGACTAAGTTCACCCCGACCACGCAAGGTCACACACTAGAAATAAAGCTCTATCAACTCGGTCCCCCAAGAAATGAAAACAGTCACCGCTCAAGGTATATACAGTAACCCTCTGACGGTAGCAATATATAACAGCCCGATAAAATGATAACCAATCCATACCCAATATAGCATCAAAGCTCAACAATCAATCAATGTAAATGCAAAAGGAAGTCGGTGATCGGCAACCTCTATTTCATAACCCCGACACCCCTGGTCCAACACAACCTCACCACCAACTGGTAACTCTACCCTGAGTGGAGATGCTGACTGAGCCACTTCTAACCCCAATGTTGATGCAAATGCAAACGAAATAAAATAATAGGATGCATCTGTATCAATTAACACATTTGCAATAGAATTGCATAATAACAAAGTACCTCTCACTACTAAAGGCGCTGGCACACGTCCTGTAGGTCTCTAGTCTACTTGCTCACCCCTTGGAGCATAAGTCTGATGCACTAACTCAGCCGAAGAGGATCCCTGATTGGCCCTCGAGGCCTATACTGACTCGGTAGGTTGATGACTCTATGTCTACCTCGAACTAGAAGCACCAGGCGTGCCATCCAACTGAGGGCAAAATCTCTTCATATGCCCTGACTACCCACACTGAAAACAGGTAGGCGGCTACCCTCTCCCTTGACTCTAGCCCTAAGAACAAGACAAAGATGGTGCAGACTATTGCCATCCTCCTTACTACGAGAAAGCTAGAGACTTGTGACCCAACTGGCCACACTTAAAATAAGTGAAGCCTCCCTAATTACCTCTTCTTGAACCCAAACTCAGCACAAGAAATATGGATTTAGACTGTGTTGCCTAGGACTACTATGGATTAGAACCCCTCTGCCTCTTACTGTCCCGATTCTCCCCTTGGACGTCCTGACTCCTCTGTCTAGAGCCCCTCACCCTCTCTTCATCGGTCTAAATCACGGTCTCTAAGTGAGCCACCGCCTCCACAAGATGACCGCAATCCCTAATCATGGATACGGCCACCTTGAAAATGAGTCTGGTCCTCAACCTCTTCTCAAACTCCAAGCAACGTCATTCCTCTGTCGGTACCAACTCTGGTGCAAACCTCGACAAACTAGTGAAGGTAGTCTCAAACTCGGCCACCGGTGTGTTAAGCTACTTGAGCTTCAAAAACTGCTCTCTCAACTTCTCCCTAATAGTGGAAGGTAAGAACTTATCCAGAAGCCATTGACGAAAACCTCCCAAGTCACCCCAATACGCCCACGCGCAAACTTACACCATTGACTTGCATCTCCCTTCAGCTGGAAGGATGCCAAGGTCACTCTCAGCCTATCATCCTCGATGTCAAGCATCTCGAACGTCTTCACCATCTGTTCTAGCCACTCATCCGCCTTTAGTGGCTCTTTAGAATCACCCAAAAACTCATCTGAATTAGACCTGAAGAACTCCCTCTTCAAGAATGACGGCCCTACTTCAGTAACTTAGGCCTAGACTTGATTCTCAGCCCTGAGAATGTCCATAGATTCCCATAAAGCTCCGGCCATTTCAAGGGCTAAAGCACCCATAGCCTGCTGACCCACTGGTTCGACCATATTTGCCTGACCAACTCCTTTTTCTTGCGTCGAAATCTCATCTAGTAACGGCGCTTCCTACCACCTAGGCCTGCCACGCCTACTACCATGCCCATGTCCTAACATCCTAATGAGGGTAACACAAGAAATTAGCACATTTAAAAATGTGCCGAAGCTAACTCACTCAGGTCCTAAGGCAATGGACAACAGTAATTCACTCCACATAAGCATGCAGTCACATAAACACATACGAATTTCCTTCTTAGATAATGATTGTCCCGTGACATTCCTAGAGTTACAGTTAGAAATAGCAGTGATCAAGTGCTCTTCTAACAGGACTTCTAGAAACTCGTAGGCCCAATCAATATCTTAGAAATTAAATCTCATACCCATATAATCACATAAACATGTTATCACATAGCATACCATACATACAAATATCTCTATCAAACGAAATAAATCCATTGTGGTAACAACCACTTCCCACATACTCAAAGTATTCAAACCCGGTACGCTCTGATACCAAGTTGTAACGCCCCAAAAATATAACGATAGCTCATGACATATAACCAAATAAGATAATGCGTTTCCAAAATAAATATCATTTCCATTCATATATGATTTAAATTATACAAAAGATAACACATGCATTTACACATTTACAAGCTCTAAACCTAAATCTGTAGCATGTGTTATAACAAGAGATATGATATGAAAGTATAATAGATAATAAATGCCCTAAAGGCTTACAACTTTCCAAGACGATACCTGGTTATAACAGTGGATTTAAATCCAATACAGTTAAAGGCCCTTGGCCTGTACAAAACATATACAACAATCAAACAAAATGAAACTCTTGCTCTATGTCCTCCCAAGCTAATGCCTTGGCGGATGCATTTCATCAGCACCTAAAATTGTTTTTCCCACATAGGGTGAGCCAAAGCCCAGTATAAATAATCCAACAAAATATATAAATCTTAACAAAAATATAAGGTGAGTGCACATGCAATGCTCATGCCAAAACATTTTATGTCTTTTCCAAAACCATTAAATGCCAAGTTAATATCAGAATTCATAAATCACTTCCTTTACAATAGAAAACAAGGTAGTGAATCACACCTTGGGAATCTCAAAACAATTCCAACCTTTCACGAAAATTTCATCCGTGGGAAACCGTAAACAGGCACCCACCCATGTAAACGTAGGCTCTATAAGACTACTATTGCAATTTCACGAAAATTTCATCTGCGAGATCTGCACCCATGTATACGTGCGGTTTTTAGGACTTTCACCATGGACACTCAGGCCAACTTATTTCAACGAGACAATATATACTTCCTAGATTCACCTATTTTTCTCAAAATGATAAACATTTCCAATATATAAGAATGAAATAATACTCGATGCAAATGAATGAGACAATAGTTTCAATTCTCCTAATTTTCATGCAATTTCTACAACAATCATAGCTATCCTCCACCGATAGCCCAAAACAGATATTTCTAAACAGATAAGTAATTCTCAATAAAGATAAACTTTTCAAATTCCAAGATGTCAGCGATAATACATATCCAACTCCACCATCCTCATCAATATCAACCTAATTCCACATTTGCAACATCAATTTCATTTATCCTTTAAAAATCAACATTTGATACATTTAGCGTAAAACCATCATTCCTTTATAAACCAATTTCAAAAGTAAAAATCCACTAATTCATCATAACTCAAAAATAAATACATTCTCTTAATCATTTCCAACAAATCATTTGAAAACCCCTATTTTGAAATCAAGCCAAACCCTAGGTTTGTCCAAAACTCCTCCAAATCACAATGTTGTTTTATAAAGACAAATATCTAAGTTAAAAATCATAAGAAAGTGAGGAAAATCCCTACCTCAAACTTAGAAAATGAGAGAAAGAGTGAAGGAACTTCAAAAATGCCGAAACCCAACTTTGTTTGGATCAAAATAAAGCTCATGGCATGCTCGGCCTTTCTAACAAAGGAACGCAGGTGAAGAACTCAATGGATCTAGGTGTATTTGTAGAGAGAAGTAGAGTTTTAGATAGAAAATGTGTATATCTAGGGGTTTTGGAATGTTTAGAGAGAGAGATATGAAAAAATGATCTAAAAAGTTACTTTTACGGACTGATATAAGCGTGGACTGCTCGAGCACAAGAAGTGTCATTCGAGCGTCGAGACACAAAAACATGGGACCGTTCGAGTGCAAAAATTACCACTCGAGTGAAGAATACAAACTTCCAGAAGTTTTACAGACAGAAGACCGCTGCTCAAGCTCAACAAAGACTGCTCGAGCCAACACCGCTTAAGGGCAAGAAGTGTCGCTCGAGCGAAGAATGCCAACTCCCAATATCTCTGCAGGCCTGTAAAAGTACTGAGAGTTTACAATTACCGCTTGGGCGCAAGAAATAACGCTCGAGTGAAGAAGCCAAAATCTAGGCAATAACAATTTGAAAAAAATAAGCTACTAACCTGTTCCAAATAGGGATGGCAATTTGAACCCGACCCCGATTAGAACTGATTTTTCTCGAAAAATACCCCCTAAGGGCCGGGGATGGTATTAAAAAATGAATCCCGACAATTTTCAGGCCGAGAACGATGATACGTTTCCCAACCCCGGATCCGACCCATTCTCATCCCCGTTTTTCCCGAATTGAAATTACTATCATACCCCTCTATCCATTCATATATATACCTCTCTCTCTCTCTCTCTCTCTCTCTCTCTCTCTCTCTCTCTACTCTCCATCACCGCTGATCATCGTCGTCCCTCCATCGCTAGAGCTCTGTCGCTTCTGTTGCCTCTGTCGCCTCACCAACGCTGGCGTAAGATCTTCGTCCTCCTTCTAAGCTCTAGCTCCACCATCCTCCTCCTTACCTCCATCCAGATCTACTGCCATATCTGCCATATCCATCGTCTCCATCAACATCTACGTCGTCTCCGCCGCCGCTAGTGAGGGAAAGATAAGAAATAGAAGCCGATCTCCACCACCACGACATCGAGATCTCCACCACCACAACATCGAGATCTCCAAATCTCTAGATCTACCACCATATTCTTCCAAGTAAATTCAATTGCAAATTTTTTTAGTGTTTGTTATCTAGATAAACATGTTTAGCTATACAAATATTAAAAATATATTTTTATATATTCTGGAATTGGAAGTGGTCAGTTTGTTAGATTATATTGTTGTTTGTTTATTGTCAATACATAAAAGCTTTTTTTTGGGGGGGGGAGGGGGGGTTTGCACATCCCATACTGCCATTGGTATTGTGTTGTATTATTGACTGAGTCACTGGAAGTGTCTACTGCTTTATTAATTTTGAATGGATAGAGTATGTTTCCTTGAGCATTTGTGGATTGGAATTTTTTGTGGATTCATTCTGCTTTATCAATATTATTTTTATTTGCCTAAAAAAAAAAGGGATATGCAAAATTCAACAAAAAAAAAAGGATCCGGAATTTTTCGGATCAGGGAAACCCGCTTCCCATTAAGGGGGCAAGGTGGGGCCGGGGGGTTGATGGGTTCCTCGCCAAGGATCAAGGGCGGGGATGGGGATTTTTTTACCTTCGGGGATCGAGGACAGGGAGTGTAATCCCCGACCCGTTGCCATTCCTAGTTCCAAACACAACCAACACATTCCTATAGCCAAATTCAAAAAGAAATAAGGAAAAACAAGACATGAACAACTATATAAGACATTGAAACCCGGATCCAAAACATCAAATGGGTCGAGTCTAAACCAAAATCGCTATAGAGGGATTTTAAGTTCATCCGAAATGAAGAGGGTCTTTATCCATCCATCAAAGTAAATCACTACTCCTATATCTACCGACGACTACCTATATCCAGATACTCAGTGTTGAATACAAGAAAATTGGTTCCAGTTGTTTTATATGGATACTTAATGCCAAGCAAAATATATTTATCCAAATACTTAATTCTAAACATGTGAAGTTTGTTTGAATACTCTAATATAAACCATAGAAAATTGGTTCTAGTTGTTTCATATGGATATTCAGTATCGAACAAAATATATTTGTTCAAATACTTAATTCTAAACATGTGAAATTTATTCAGATACTCGGTTCCAAATCAATTCGGAAAACAAACTTACCAAAAAAGATGAACAACAATTAAAAACTTATTTTTTCTATAGAAAATTGCTTGAAAACGTCTTTTTTATTGTCCATTATAGATTTCAATATAAAATAAAATACAAGAATGATAGATTAAAATAAATAGAGTACGGTTTAGGGTTGAGTATAAAGATGCAAAGTGATAAAAATAGAAAGAGAAAAAAGAAAATAAATATTAGGGGTAATGATGAATGTGAGATCCAAAATACTTTTATCAACAATGATTCATCCCACTAAAAATATCACCACTAATAGCACTAATGCATTAAAAAAGTTAAAAAAAAAAAAAAAAAAAAAACACAACTCCAAGACCAAAACATCACATCATTAATGACAGGACCCACTGCCACCTAATTAGTGGGAGCACTAATTAGTGCTCCCAAGCATTTTTCTACTTTTATTTACATTTTTTTCAAAATCAAGTACATTTTGATCATTTTAAATAAAAACTTAATAATAAAAAAATATATATCATTAAATTAGAGTGTGCAACCTACCTTTTAGGTGCAAATAGAAGCTCCCAAATATTAGTCGTAGGGTATGATGGGCCCTTCGTTTGGGTTAGAGCTTAGATTGGCCCATTCAACCGAAATTGCTGCTTGTGTGTGCACATAGCCAATTTTATTTTTTTATTTTTTATTTTTTTAGTTTTAGAATCCAACACAATTCTATAAAAAATGCCACAAACTGTATAAAAAAATTATTAAAAAATTTATACAATGCTCATATGAGTCTATGTGCATCTCACACCCATGTAAGTATTGTATAGAATTTTTAATAATTTTTTAAAAAATTCTTAACATTGCTCATTTTTTTGTATAAAAGTTTTATGTTCAATTGTATGACACGACTTTTTTTTTTTTAAACCAAATAAATTAATTGAGTTGCCTATTGAGAATTTATTTTTTTTTCATTGAGGCTGGTTAATTTTTAAAGTTGGGCCCCGTTAACTTTTTTTTCATAAAATCATAAGTAATATCAAAACAAATAATTTGTAGTAGTAAAATAAAATATATGTGAGATATGATATATATATATATATATATATATATTCTATTATTAAAAGGGAACAACTTTCTTAGAGTTTTGAAGCCATTGTCTTAGAAATTTTTTCCTATTTTTTCTAAAATGACCTTAACTTTGTAAATAATTATACTATTTTTACACTTATATCAATTTCTAATTAAGGGTAACATGATAAATTACTAATTCACAAACTGAATAACCTCCACTACCCACGTTTCACAAAATGCTGCAGTTCCACGTTTACAAAACAACTGCTGCTGGTAGCTATTTTCTCTCCTTCCCTCTCTATTCACAAACTTTTTCTTCTTTTTGGGAAAACACTATTCAACTATTCAAACAACTTTTTCCTTTTTTTTATTTGGTGAAGAAAGACTAATCAACTACATTCAATCTTATGGACTAATCATCTAAAACTGTAAGTGTACTATTGTTAAGCTTTTGTTTGTTTTTTTGTACACAAATTTAGTATTTTAAAATTAAATTTGTTTGTTTACTTAATTTTGTGTGTTTGCTATTTAAAATTAAATTCAATGTTAGTTTATTTATTTGTTTATTACAACCAATCCAATATTCAAATAGAGATTTAACTTCTATTTCGGTCATTTTTCTCTTCATTTTTGTTTCTTCTCATCACAAAGCCCTCCCTCAACTTATTGATCCAAACAGAGCCTCTCAATGGCCAAAGCATAAATAACTGTTCAATAGGGAATGGAAACATTAGCATAAACAACCAGTCAGGATGTACTGCTTGGAAATTAAAACCCAAAAATGAGAAAAAAAAATTATCAGTTTGATTTATTTGTTAATACAATCAGTGTTCATAAAATTTCTGTGTTTAAAAAAAACAAAATCAATGTTCTTAAATTTTCTGTGTCTGCTTAAAAAATCAGTATTTATTTGTTTGTTGTCTTCATTTTGTGTGTTAAAAAAAAAAAAAACTGTGTTCTTAAATTTTTGGTGTGTGTTTAAAAAATTCAATGTTCTTCAATAATTCAATGTTCTTAAGCAGTTTGGGATTTTTTCTCATTTCACTTTTTCAAGCTATTGTTTTTTTTTTTTTTTTTGTATAAATTCAGTATTTTAAAATTTGATTTGTTTGTTTACTTAATTTTGTGTATTTTTTATTTAAAATAAAATTCAGTGCCCTTAAAAAATATATAAAATGAGTGTCTTGGATTTTTTTTTTTTTTTTGTAATCATACTTTCTATAAAAAAAAAAAATATTAGTTTGATTTATTTGTTAATACAATCAATGTTCATAATTTTTTGTGTGATCATACTTTCTATAAAAAAAAAATTATTAGTTTGATTTATTTGTTAATACAATCAGTGTTCATAATTATTTTTTAAAAAAATTATTGGTTTGATTTATTTGTTAATATAATCAGCGTTTTAACCGTTTGTAATAATATACGAATGTTGACAGCGTGGATGGACATGTCTGGAACTTGAAGGATTTGATTTTGCCCAATATGAAAAATAAATAAAATAAAATAAAAAATAAAAAAATTCCCAATTTTGAAGAAAATAGAAAAGTTTAAAGTTGTGTGCGGTTTCTGAATTTAAAAGGATAAAAAAATATATTTAAAATATAGGTAAAAAATTAGGTTGTTTGATTGCTTAATTTTGTGTATGTGTTTTTCTATGTTTTTTATTTAATATAAAATTCCTTGCTCTTAAAAAAATCATATAAAATGAGTGTCTTCGATTTTTTTGTCCTATCAACTTTAATTGTTTAGACTTAGACTAAAATAGTTTGGGGTTTTTCATGTTTCACTTTTTCAAGCCAATTAGTCAATTAGAAAACCAAAATTATTATTGTACTCTATTAGTCAAAGTACGTATGTGTACAATTTTTTATTTATTTTTTTTTTTTTTGATTGAAAGAGGTATTTCATTTAATAAAGCCAAAACGGCAATTACAAAAGTCCATTTAATCCAAAACTTACACCAAACAAAGAAAAGATAATGCAAGAAGCACCGAGGAAGAAAACTAAGAAAATATTCGAATGTAGTGCTCGTACTGCGAAACAGAGTCGATCATAAAAGTTCGACAATAGAGCATGTCCGAAATAATTCATAGATCCCAACCACAATGAGGGTAAGCTAAGCAAATCCGCACAAATGGACTCTGAGCACCAAACAAACCCTGGAACAACACAGACCGAAAGAAAGAAAAACAAAAAAAAAAACAAACAAAGGTAAAAACCAAACAAAATAGACCCACAACCAAGCACATCCAACAGCAACGTCGGCAAATCCGACGATGGAGAAGACTGGCGAGGGAGAGGCGGCGGAGAAGAGTCGGTGAAGGCGGTGGCTAAGGCGAATCCGGCGTCGGCAAAGGAGGGAGGAAGAGAAGGCAGTAGCTATGGAGAAGACGGCGATGGAGAAGACTAAACCAACCGGCGAGGAAGAGAAGGCGGTGGCTATGGAGAGGACGACGGTGCAGAGGCGGTGAAGGCGCGGATCTGAGATAGCCACTCCCGGAGTGAATGGGTGGGGGAAAAACCTCACAAAGGAGGGAGAGGATGGAAGCCAAAGCTTCCAAGTTATGGGAAAGCAAAAGGAAAGGAAAGAGCAAAAGAGGGGTAGGGGGAGGGGAGAGGAGGCTGGAGGCCGCCGGAAACCCCTCCCCCACCACCACCAGCCACCAACTCAAGAAACCCTAGGGGGAGAAAAGTTTAGAGAGAGAGAAGCTCTCAAACTAGAGAGAGAAGCAGGTTAATCAAGTTTGGCATGTGTACAATTGTTGCTCACTTTAACAACATAAAATTCTAATTTAATCAATGTATATTGTTTGTAAATTAATTTTTACATGTATCTTATATATTTTTTGCAAGATTTGTAAGATCTCCAGTCTTATCTTTCCAAATTGAGATTTTATATGAATTTTTGTTGTAAAGTTTTCTTTAGTTAAGATTAGTAAATATTATATTTTCTTAAAAAAAAATTTGAACAAATTTGAACATACATATTTTTATTTATTAAATAGCTTAATATCAAATGCTACATTACACATAGTTATACATGTGATTTATATGTGCATTATTAAAAAATTTAATGTGAATTTCATATTATAATTCTAAATAAGTTTGTACACACATCGCGTGTGCGCGGTCGCTAATATATATATATATATATAGGTAACCTAATGGCCTAAATAAATTTAACGTAACCCAATGGGACTTATGAATATATCGGTCTCTGTTCGGCATAAATTTAATCAGACTTATGAATTATTGTCCAGGCCCACAATGAATTTAAATTAGTCCTATACTCCTAGAGAAGGAAAAAAAATTAATGAACCAATATTGTGTTGTTTTGGTTGTGTTCAATTTATGAATTTGGAGAAAAAAAAAAGAAAATTAAAAATGAAAAATATATGCAAAATTAGGTAAAATATGAAAATATTTTATTTATATTTTATCTACGTTTTTCCTTTTTAAATCCCTATCTAAATCTGAAAATTAAATACAACCTTAGAGTATATTATGTCATTTAGGACCCAAAGCCTGCTACATTATGCTGCTAGAACGCCTTCCTGTTCTATTTGTTAGGCACTAGCCCAATGGCCATCCAGCCCGCTATATTTAATCACGTTGGGTTCAGTTGGAACAATTTTTTTAACACACTAATTAAATAAGTTGGGTTTGCAAATATTATAATCGGCCCAATCTGGCCCAACCCAAAATAATATATTATACAAATTATATATTATGTACATATATATTAGTATATATATATTATGTACATATATATTAGTATATATAATTTGCTTAGTTTTATTTCTATTAAATAAAAAATGAAAATTGATCAATAAATCTTAAATATTGAAATTGTGATCCGATAGTCTCAAGATTTTTCTTATGTTTCATTTGGTCCTATTAGATATATAATGACAAATTTAACTTTTTGTTGATTATTACAATGGGAAGAAGTGGAGGTCACAGTAAGAAAAAGTACACTATAACAATTTTAGAATCCTTCATTGTGGTGGAACATGTCACATCAATACTCTCCCAACCTTTTGTTAATTTTTTGTTGGGTGTTCTAGTGGGAAACGATGGGTGTCACAGTGGAAAAAAGTACAATACAATCGTTTTAGAACCCTTGTGATGGAACATGCCACATGTCACATTAGTTGATTTTTTGTTAGATGTTGCAGTGGGGGAAAAAATGGGTGTCACAGTGGATAAAGGTACAACCATCCAACAAAAATTATCAAACATACAAAACAAGATCTCACGATTATATTGTTAATACCAATAGAACTTATTAGAGCAATAAAAAAAGTATGGGACTGATTGGAGTAACTGTTACTGAGATGGACTTTTTGATAATTTTCCCAAGTTAGGCTTAGAAGGAAAATATATATCTACCAACTAGATCACGTAATTATTAATTATTATTTAATATATAAATTTATGGACACTTAGTTCATAAATTTAAATTTAAAATTTGTTTGTCCAAAGGTCCAGCTGCTCAAATACCTTGTCTAAAATGACAAGCTTAGTAAAAATGACCAAAATACCCTCTATATATATATATATATCATATACACGACCAAACACTTATTCGAAACCCTAACTTGTCATCTCTCTCTCTCTCTCTCTCTCTCTTTCTCTCTCTCTCTCTCTCTAATGGCCCTGTTTGGTAGAGCTGTAGGAAAGTGCTTATAGCTTATGCCTCAACAGCTTATAGCTTATAACTTTCAGCTTAAGCTGATTTCCAGCTTATTCTTAAAGCATCTCCTGCCCCACTCAAAGAATAAGCTGATTTCTGACTTCCAATAAGCTATAAGCTAAATTAAACACATCAAAATAGCTTAAATTAAGCTGAAAACTAAAATAAGCTGTAATTAAGCTCTGCCAAACAGGCACAATATCTTCTCTTCACAGCATCAACGAATGCACCAGTGTCCCCGTTGTCCTCCGCCAGAGTACCCTCTCCGCTGCAGTGCTTCCTTCTCTCTCGTTCTTCTTATTTGGAATCTCTCTCTCTCTCTCTCTCTCTCTCTCTTTCTCTCTCGACATTGTCAAATCGAAGAAAACAATCATCAAACTCTCATCATCTCTGAACTCTCGCCGAAGATTTCCCCAGCAAAGGTCGAACAACTCAATCTCAGGCAGCGGAAGTCAAGCTGTTAGTCGTAGTTCCTAGCGGTAAGTCTTCAGATCTACCAGATTTGTGGCAGATTTGAGATCTAAGGTCTCTCAAATATATTATGGATCTAAGACCTGAGAACGACACCGATCTCCCTCCTCCTCCGCCGCTCTCTCTCACCTAAACACCATTCTTATTTTCGAACTCTACGATTTTGGATGGAAAATCTTGAGATCAGTTTGTAACACCCAAAAATATATGGAATTATAACATTGTTTTGGGCCATAGTCGAATTAGGGGAAACTTATACAATTGTTGTTCAGAACCACATGGAATTCATGGGTGCCATGTGGTGAAACCACATAGTACAACAGTAGTTGCATAATGTTGTCTTCTCACCTATAAATATGTAAGTTTGCATAGTAATGAAATCATAAAAATAACAAACGGGGGTATATGAAAGAGTGAGCCGAAGTCAGAACTGAGAGTTAGGCCAAATTTGGTTACCCAAAATAAGTATACATTTTTTATCTTTTTATCTTTTTTCCATCACATCACCTCTCTACTTTTTTGTACATCTTTTCATAAAAAGACAAAAAGTACACTTACTTAGATCATTCTAAACAATCCTTTAATGATCAAATTTTACCATAACTTGTTTTTTTGTAAAATCTAATTTGCAAATTATATTAGTTTTTAGAATATGTTATTGTTAAAACAACCTTATTTTCTTAAAAGGGAAACACATGGATAAAACTGTTTATGAAATGTATTTTTAAACAATGATTTTGTAAGTACCACCACGAAGGTCTCGTGTCTTGTGAGACTTAATTTACCATTGGCTCTTTGAATTGTCACTTTATGTGATCTTCTGTTCTGATTTGTTATCACTTTAAGTGACCCTCTGTTTGTCATGGATCCACTGACCCTCTATTCTGTAATGTTGTCACTTTTGTGACCCTCTGAAGGTCCCATGCCTGGGGACTCAAATATCTGGCCCTCTAAAGGTCCCATGTCTGGGGGACGTAAATATCTATTGACTTTTTATTTTGTTCTATATCGTGGTTATGATTATTTTCTTATTATGATATTTGCATTATATGTCCATTATTCAAAATGATTTTCGTATTATGTATTCTGTATTTTAATATCAAACTAAGCTCTGTTTAGCCTATTAATTATTCATGGTGATTTTTATACCCTTATGCTCTCAGTATAATATTTCTCACTCTGCCATATACTTATAGTTGTTAACTACTTTCATGTGACGTATCAGCACCAGTGCGTAGGGTAGGCATAAGGCACTTGTAGTCATAGCTCTGGAAATGTAATTGAATAGTAGTTTCAATGTATATATTTTTATTATAATTAAATTAAGTTCTGGGTACCCTTTTATTTTACTCTGCTGCACTATTATTTTGTTATGACTTCAGTTATTGTCTTGTTGCAACGTTGAACCTCCGGGTACTAGGTTTAGGACGTGACATAGTTTCTATGAAGATTGGATTTGTCACTAGAGGAATGATCAAAGAGGAACCAACGTTGCCGTAACTCTAGATCCGACGCCTTTGTCTTCTTTCATTATAGTCGAAGTAGACATCGCGGATGCTGCCCTCCCTCACACCCTCAACAAATTAAGATCTTCTCATTTCTGTTCTTCTCCTGGGGAAAAAAAATATTATTAATCTCCTCTGTTTGTTACCACAGAAAGAAGATTTTCTAGGAAATAGTTTGTTTTCACAGAAAAAGTTATTAGATGTAGTTGATAGTTAACAAGTTGTACAGTAATTATTTGTAGTTCACATACGTCTATGTTGATTAGTAATTTGATTAGTATAGTTTTGGACCTTTTAGTTGGGAATTAATATAGAAAATGAATTCTAGGCAGTATAGTAACTTAATTATTAATATAAAACAAGTAGGATTAGTTCCATTTTCTTTCATTGGTTTAAAGATCTGTGAGGACTCAATCAATTTATGTATTATATGCCTATATATGCTACATTTCTATTTTAGCTAATCACTTTTTTAATATACGCTTCAAGAAGCATCTTTGTTTGAAATATTATTCCTTTCCACAATCATCGAGTGTCCAAATCTCAGGTTCTAGTCCTCCTCTCTCTCTCTATGATTACAGAGGCTCTCTTTTGCGAGGGGTTTATTGGTTAATTCCTTGTCGCCTTCTTGTTGATGAATCTTTGGTTGTTTTGATGGATGTTGTATATATGTGAAAATTTAAGTAACAGATCTTGGTGTATCTGTGTAAAATTTTCCATCTAGATCTGTAATGTGTGTGAATATGTTATAAAGGCTCTGGGTTTGGATTGAAGGATCTAGTTTGTTTAGTTTTTAGATCTATTATTAAATTATTGGTATTTATTTGTTTTCATTGTTGTTGTTGTTGTTGATTATGATTTTAACAGATAGTGGCAAAAAAAATGTGTGGAGAGGTTGTTTGTCTCTATATATGTGTGGTTATTCAATGAAATGTTTTGAACGGATAGATTATTTTATTGTTGTTGTTGTTGTTGATAAAATTCCATTGGAGATTTTGTTTTTGCTTGGTTTGGAAGAGAGTGGAGAACATGTAGGTTGTTTTGTTGTTGTTGTTGTTGTTGATGATGATGATGATGAAGAATTTCGATAGATAAGGGAAAATATGTTTGGTAAATATCAATAGATAAAAAAAAATTAGTGAATTTTAACAGATAGTTACAAAATTGAACAGATAAAAAAATGTTGTTGAACAGATGGTTGAAAAATTTGAACAAATAGATATAAATTTGAACATATAAGAGCAAAAAATTGAACAAATAGTTACAAAGTTAAATAGATAAAAAATATATAGTTTGAAACTTTTGAACATATAGAGTAAGAAATTTGAACAAATAGGAAAATTTTTGAACAGATAGTCAACGAAAGTCAACAGATAAATTAAGGGGTAAAAGTAGAAACAAAATGTCCTTTAAAACAAATAAAAAGATTTCTCACCAAATTATTTCACAAATGATGGACCGCTCACTAACGAAAAATATCTACTAGACGCAATGATTTATGCCCTTCTTAGTTTGGATTTTTCAATAATTTACTCTAAATTTATTAGGTGAGCTTAGAATTGTAATATTACTTTGCCTCCGTTTGGGAAGTGAGTTGGCTTTTGGACTTTTTTGACTATTTTAGCCTAGGATTAAAAAGCCTGATTTGGGAAGGATTTTTTGCCTTTTTTGACTTTTTAGCTTCTTGGTGATGTGTCTTCATGATAAATTACCAAACTGCCCTTCACATAATTAATACATGTGAAAGAATTGGTTCTGCTTCTCCACGTCAGTTGATGGCGTGGATCACAATTGATTTAATTTTTTTTTTTTTCTCTATTGGGTTTGGATTTGGCCTTTTTTTATGTTTTTTTTTAATTTATTTTTTTTGTCATTTTTCTTTTTTTATACATTAATTAGTTCTTGTTCTTTAATTTATGTTATTTTTCTTTTTTATTTTTATTTGTATACAATAACTTTTTTTTATTTTTCAAAAATGAGTTTTCATGTGTTTGATTTATTTCTAAATTACGTCGCGAATGGTAATTTATGTTTTTATGTTTTTTTTAAAATATTTTTGAATGAGGCGTATTTTTGTCGTTCTTTTTTTTTGAAATTTACGTTTTTGTAATTTTTTAAATATTTTTGAATGAGGCGTATTTTTTTTTAAATAATTTATGTATTTTAAGTTTTTTTTTTGCAAATGGTTTTTTCATGTGTTTTTTATTTTATTTTTATTTTAATTTTTTTTTCATTTTCTGTGAAATGATAAAAAGTGAGGTTTTATTTTATTGTCCTGTGTATTTTAAATAATTTAATTTTAATTTAATTTAAATATTTATTTTAATTTTAATTTTAATTTTAATTTTAATTTTAATTTTATTTTAAATATTTAAATAATGTAAATAATCTAAAAAATTTAATAAGCAAAAATTTAAAATAAATATTCAAAAAATTTAAATCGTAAAAATTTAAATAATTTAAATATTCAAAAAATTATTTTAACAAAAAAATTTAAATAATTTAAATATTCAAATAATTGAAATAATTTAAAATGTTAATATTTTAAATTTAAAAACAACTCTACACTCAAATCGTAATCAAACACATAAAATAAAACTCAATTAATAAATTATTTTTTAAACTCATAACCAAGCACATAACTCGAAACCAGGGGCGGAGGCAGCATGTGACCAGGGGGTCACGTGGCCCCCCTGGATTTTGGAATTTTTTTTGGCAAACATAAAAAAAAATTTAAATAAAGAATTACAAAAATATTATTAGAGTGAAATGTCAATGACATTTTAAAATTTATGAAAACAATAATGGTTGTTTTGATTGAAAATGAAGAGACTATTATAAATAAACTATATTAGCTATGAAATTTTTTGAATGCAACGACGATATCATTATTAGTGATATGCGAGTATAAGTAATCTCACTATAAAGATATGAAATTTATTAGATTGTTAGTTATATTTGACATGTGAGGTTCACTTTTTATGCATTTATTTACCATTAGTGGGTGATATTACATACCAATGATGACATGGTATTACCATTATATTGAATTTTTTATCAAATTTTGTATCAAAAAATAATTTATCATTATATAATTTATTTTAAGGCTTACATCCATTTTTTTTTTGGTATTGTCCATGATACACTAGTTATAAATAATATTTTTTTTGATGCTTCCTGAAATCAATCGTAAAAAATTTACGTGAAATATTTTTTGTAAAAATTATTGTAATTAGTAAGTGCCCCATCTAAATTAAATTTCTGGCTCCGCCACTGCTCGAAACTCCATACTACTTTCACAACTCTACATTCAAATCATAACCAAATACATAACAAAAAAATTAAAATATTTAAAAATATTTTTATAAATAGAGTTTAAATTTATTTTTATAAATTATTTTTAAAACTCATAACCAAACATATAACTCGAAACTCCATACTACTTTCACAACTCTACACTCAAATCATAACCAAATACATAACAAAAAAATTAAAATATTTAAAAATATTTTTATAAATAGAGTTTGAATTTATTTTTATAAAATATTTTAACAAAAAACAAAAAAATGTTTTTAATTTTTTTTTCAACTGTATTTTAAGTTTTTTTCCTGGGAAAAGGTTTTTTTTTGGGAAAAGTTTTTTTTTTTTTTTACTTTTCATGTGCTAAGGCGATGCCCCTGCAAATCATATGGGGCAGTTTCGTAAATTTAGCTGGGCATTGATTGTTGCCAAGCAAAACTCAAGTTTTTGTCTTCACTTGGCTAATTAAGTCTATTTTGTCATGTAGTGACTAATTTAGCCTGAAACTTGCTTCCCAAACACACGCTTTAGGATTGGGATTGAGAGACTTTTAGGCCCAGAGTCAGCCAACCTAGATTTTACATAAAATTTTCAAATATTTTTTTACTCAAGTCCGACTTGAACTCAATCTAAATCGATGTTTGTTCACTCTCTAATTGTTATCATATGAGATATTATGATTTATTCCCCAAAGAAATATTGAAAAAAATAATAATTAATGTGTAATTTACATGTTTTGTTGGTTTAAAAGTCATTACATAAGTATGTTGTTTAAATTGAAAGGATAAATCAGCTCCTCTACTTGCACAGAAAATAGGATCATAAAATTATTACCAAAATACAGTTGCTTAAGCCCATCTTGTTTTAAAAATAAAAATAAATAGTCAATTTTCAAGACAACATTTTGGTTCTCAAGCTTTTGTGATAAATATTGTCATTGGATTTTGTGACAACATTTTGAAATTTTCAAATTTCAAAAAATTTTAGACTTTTTTTTGGATGACCAAGTTTATTTTTTGAGTTTTTACAAAAAATAAAGGGCAAATTATATATACCTCTCTCGAGGTTTGACTAAATTACAGATATCCCCTGAGGTTTCAGAAATTACATCTCGCTCCCTGAGGTTTATATTTTCATAACAATTTGCCTCATGTGGTTTATATTTCATAACAAATTACTCCCTAATTTGTTATGCAAATATAACATTCATGGAGGAATTTGTAATTTCTCAAACCTCAGGGAGATATTTGTAATTTAGCCAAACCTCAAGGGGTATATGTGATTTGCCCTAAAATAAAATGTGTAGATGTGATGTAACCCAAGTAAGTGCACCTATTTAGGAGTTATTTAAGATAATTTAAATAAATATATTTTTTAATTTTTTACAAAAAGATGTGATATGATCTAAAAAGATAAAAAGATTTTTAAAAAAAAGTACTCCCTCCGTCCCAAAATAATGGTCCATTTTGGGGAATCTAACTTCTTTTGGTAGTACAATTATTGTACTTTTAAAAAGTTGGTTTTCCAAAATTACCCTTTGATAGTACACTTTTTTGAGAATATCAATGTCATAATTGTACTTTTTATATTATTTATGAATTTAAAAGAAGGGCAAAATGGGAAATTTATATTATTTTTGTACTTGATTTTTGAAGAGAGACTAATATTTTGGGACAATGAAAAATGGAATAAGGGACTAATATTATGGGACGGAGGAAGTATACTATTTTAGGAGATGCCAAATAACTCCTTAGTTTATGCCAAATAGTGCCTTAATATGATAATTTTAATATCATTATTTTTTAAAATAAGCATAGTTACATCCACCGAATTTGAGCTCACTCAAATTGTTTGAATTTGTGCATACAAATTATCTAATTAGATAAGAATTGACACATCGATAAACAAATGTGACATCGCGATTGACAAAAACGACAATCACAATTAATAAGAGTAAGACCGGTTGTCGTAGCAATCGTTCAGACAGGCATCGAACTTATATAATTCGAGCAATTCGGATGAATTCAAATACAGTAAATCAATAATATCTCTTATAAAATTTATTAATGAAATAGAATTTGCTCTTTTTAAAACAAACAAATTCTATATTTTAAAATAAATAAAAAAGAAATAAGATAGGCATCAAAAAAACGTCCACGTGCTGGTCGTGGTGAGAATATCAAACTTACTGCACTACCAAAACCACCGTGGACCAATCGGTGACATCTCGGCATTGCTGTCTGTACTGTCAACTCTCTCCAACCTCGTTTCTCTCTCTTCGATCACCTCTTCTCTCTGTCTCTCTCTCTCTCTCTCTACAAATCCTCCGAAACCTTCAAAACCCTCAAATCAATAGCTCATCGTCAATCGAAGCAGTGGGATATATATATATATATATAGAGAGAGAGAGAGAGAGAGGAATTCGAATGGCGATTCTGTACGCGGTGGTGGCGAGAGGCACGACGGTGCTGGCGGAGTTCAGCGCCGTCACGGGAAACACCGGCGCGGTGGCTCGGCGGATTCTGGAGAAGCTTCCGTCGGAGGCCGATTCCAGACTCTGTTTCTCTCAGGATCGCTACATCTTCCACATCCTCAGATCCAACGCTCTCACCTTCCTTTGTATGGCCAACGACACCTTCGGAAGTCCGTACTCTCTCTCTTTCTCTCTATAATTATGTCTTGGATCAATGGTTTTGTAGTTGATATCATATTGCTGTTCAATTTTTAGTTAAACGTCTTAAAAACTGAGGTTTTCAAGAGGATTGGAAGTGTAAACACAGAGATTAATCGAGTGATTTGGAAGTTAAGTTACTGTCTTTTGAGTTTATGTGTCAATCAATAGCATGGGTTTTGTTTGGGGATATTTTGATTTTTAGTTGATTTTAAGGTTGAGATTTGCAATTCAAATTTTCAATTTGATGCTCTAGCTTCGAGAATCTTGTGGTGGCAATCAATTCTTCATTGGGTTTTGATCTCATCATATTCTGCTGAGTTTGGCTGCACTGTAATTTACTAATTTTTATTACTTTCGGTGGCATGAAATGGTTTAGCTGCCTATCTGGGATATGGAACTTGGAAGTGATTTCCATATAAGAAGTTAAGGGCAACTTTGGAGCTGCCATTTGGACAATGGGGAATTTGTTCAACCTAACTGCTTCCCCTTTTTTTACGTTGAATGTACTGGCATTATTGTGCTGATTGAATCATTTGCCCAATATAGCTAACCTTTGTATTCTATCAAAATGCAATTGGGAATACATAGAAGTTGCATTCATCCTAGCAAAAACCTCTTCCAGAGTCTGTTTTTAGCATCAAATGCAAATAGGGAGGTATTAGTCGAATCCCTGGGATACGACACCCACTTTATGATGTATTAGTCGAATCCCTGGGGTACGACGCCCTGCTCCTTGTGTATCATGGGATTAAATACCCGACCTCCCAGAGGCTCCTAAGAAACCTATTTCAGCCTGCTGAGCAGTAATGGGTGATTCCTACGTCCCTCATCGGTCTGGATTCCCACCCCCGCGGAAGGGTGGCACCTCTCGTGTGCATAAGTTCCTTGAACTATTTAAGTCTGGGAAAAGTGAGGTGGTTAAAGTTCAACAATTTTTTTTGTGTTTTGTGATCATCATCTGTTGTAAAAGTGAGTTTCTTGCTTCGTGTGGAATTTTTTTGGTTGAAGTTATAGTTCATTCATAATTAGTTAATGACATCCTCTTGTGAGCTATTGTTTTTAAGTTTTGCCAAATGGCTTTAAAACTATGAAGATAGATGATGCACTCAATAAAGGACTTGGCTAGGAAGTTTCAGTTGAATTGCATTTCAATTCTATTAAATTTCCACACACCAACCACTCTTAAAATACATAAAGTTTGTAATGAGTAAATAAATAGAAAAGGTACTGCATAAGAGTGGCTAAGCCCTTTTTATTGTGATTGCGATGGAATCTTTGCCTCCTTTTGAAGTTATTTTGTTTAAACGGTTTGCCAACTTGGTTTCACAATGTGCTCTTTCCACTTGGCATTGAATGTATCCCATTTTTAGGAAATCCAAATTGTGAAAACACCTGTTAGGATTATTTTTAAAGTCCATCAATGGGAGACACACAGAAATATTTAAATCCAACTTAGAGAATTCTACAGATGCAGGGTAACTCACCAAAGCCCATGCTATCAACCGGGATGATGATGTCATATTCCGTATTTTGAGTTTTCTTCTTCTCCTCAATCAGTAATTCATTGTAGAAACAAAAGCTAATTTTAGTAAACAAAGGCAGTTGAGCAGTGAATCTTGTTCCACTTAAAAGTACACATTAAATTGAAATTATTGTTATGTAGTATTAGTATTACTTATAAGACAGGGTATGGAAGGAAGGAAGGAATGATAATCTAAATGTTCCAATAAGAGATGAAAATTTTCAAAACGAAAATATAAAGTATTGTGCAAGAAAGCTTGCAGCATCCTATAACGCAACAACAGACATGGTTCCCTGACCCAAGCCCATTTCCTAAGCTCCCAATTTCCATCTACTCAGCTTACAATCCTACATATTCCCAGATAATGTAGCAGGTCATTCCCTTGTTTTGGATAGCTGCTAGTTTATTGGCTGTGTTTTACAGCAGAAGTTTTTCTCCACTGCATGGAAGTTAAGGAGAAGCTTAAAAAGATTTTGCATTGTAAGTCACTTGGGAAAATTTTGGAGCATAGGAAAAACCTCTGCTGCATTTTGGCTTTGTCACGATCAGTTAATAATACTTTGTCTTGATTCTCTGTTGCAAGTTGCAACCATATCAAAGTGGTCAGGTGGTCAGTGGATCCTATCCTAATAGTATCGTGCACACAGTCTATGCACCATGGTACAAGTTTGAGGCATGCAACATGTTGTGATTGCAGGTGTGATGCATCACGCATCACGGGTCTTGGTGAAACCTCTCTCATCTAAGACTGGTCAAGTGTCCTAAGCAGGAACCTTGATGATCCCTCAGCTCTAGCTTCCAAGGCACAAATCCTCCAATGATCCTAAGTAGAGAGCCTAGGCCCTGCTCCTTGCCTAGGTTATTCAGGATCTAAGTATAAGTGGAGATGGATTGCAAGTGATGAATCTCACGTGATCGATCTCATTTGGAGATGGGTGGTGGAACTAGATATAGTGAGATCTTGGAGATCGGGGTGAGATCCTACATGTAGATCGGAGAAGTGGATTGTATTTTAGGATCGGGAGGTGGATCCTACATCTTGGATCGGGAGGTGGATCTTACATCTGGATTGGGAGGTGAAATCCTACATGTAGATCCATGACATGGTGAGATTGTAGGATCCTTAAGCACACTTATGATGGTGCGTCAATTCCATGGAATGGAAATGGACCCATGTGCCTGCATCAATTAAGTGATTATACAATTGTACCTTTTTCATTTGTCTATCTGAGTTTATTTTGTCTAAGATTATCCTCTTTTTTCCCTCTTCTTTTATTCATGCTTTCTAAAGTCTATCCTATATCATATTTTCCAAATTTTGAGTACTATTTATACTTCTTCATTTGCTCATAACTAGGCTGACAAGATATTTTTAACTCTGATCTGCTGCGCTGCTTATTGTCCACATGAGCTGACAATTTGGTGGTCTGTACTTTGGTCCAGGGAGAATCCCTTTTACATACTTGGAGGATATTCACATGAGGTTCATGAAAAACTATGGCAGAGTGGCTCCCTACGCCCCTGCTTATGCAATGAATGATGAATTTTCAAGAGTCTTGCATCAGCAAATGGAATTTTTCTCCAGTAATCCTAGTGCAGATACTCTTAATCGCGTAAGGGGTGAAGTTAATGAGGCAAGTGTCTTCTAATACTGAAACTTTCTTCTGTACCTTTGTGTGTAGGTGCGTGTTTTTTTTTTTTTCCCCTTCCTTTTAATTTTGTAAATTTTTATTTGTCTAATGCTGGCCTAAGAGGATGAATGGATTAACTAACCAAAATAATTCTAGCTAAGTTCCCAACTCCAAATACTTCATTCTCTGGTTACTTAATGTACTAATGAGGTTCCAACCCTGGAGTTTCCCCCACGTCCCAGCTTAGTTAATCTCCTACCATGGCCCTTGACATCCCGTATACCATGGGTAGGGCCTGGGCCTTGAGTTCAGCCCAACCCATTTGCTTGACCTAGACCTAGACCTATGACCCAACCCGACTTGAATTTTTCACTAAAATGGAACCGTTGGCCTGAAGGTTATATTTGCTTTTCTTTTTTTCATAATAAATTTCTAATCTTGGGCAAAAGCCTTTAAATACCCAACCCCCAATCTTCATGTCTCACAAATCAATATGTACTCTCTCTAATCTCTCTAAAACTTTCTAAATTCTCACTCAACTCTCAAGTTTCTCTCAATATTTCTTCTATCATGTGTGAAAATCAATTCAAGGATCCACCATTCTTTTTTCAACTGCATCCAAAATCAATAATGAATAATTGTTTTTTGTGTTTTTCATAATGCTTGCCAAGAGTGGAAGCTGTTATCCAAAATGCAGAAACAGGAACTTTGTGAAAAATTTCACTTATATTCTCCTTTCTCATGATTTTAATGATCTAGGATTATGAAGAGACTGTAACCATTTACTAAATTGCCTGTTCTTGTAAAGCTATTTCTAAATTTCCCCTTTGTGTTTTATATTTGTTTATCTCACAGACATTGGCATTAATAATATGCAGGTACGAACTATCATGGTGGATAACATTGAGAAAATACTGGAAAGGGGTGACCGGATTGAGCTTCTCGTTGACAAAACTTCAACAATGCAAGATGGTGCTTTTCATTTTAGGAAACAGTCTAAGCGCCTTCGACAAGCTATTTGGATGAAAAATGCCAAGCTCTTGTAAGTACTGTTGTCCTGCTGCTTTTCTCTCCTTATAGTCACCCATGCTTGGACATTATTGAAAAAATTGAATTATTTAATACGAAATTGTAAAAAATAAATTGATAGAGAGAATAACTTGTATGTATTATTGATTGATATATTGATGGATTATTGTTGTATTATATTACAAAGCAGAGTAGCTCATTATATAGGAGAGGGTTTGGGTAGTAGGTGAGGAGTAGGTGAGGGTAAGGCGAGGTTGCCGCCCGCCGGTGACGCGAAAAAAATACTAAATTCTTAACCTTGCTCTGATACCATGTAAAAAATAAATTGATAGAGAGAATAACTTGTATGTATTATTGATTGATATATTGATGGATTATTGTTGTATTATATTACAAAGCAGAGTAGCTCATTATATAGGAGAGGGTTTGGGTAGTAGGTGAGGAGTAGGTGAGGGTAAATTGGTGGTAGGTGTAGTAGGTGTGGTAGTAGGTGGTGGTAGGTGTAGGTAAATTCTAACAGCCCCCCGCAAACTCAAGGAGGATAGAAACTAACCAACTTGAGTTTGGAGAGAGGAGTAAAACAAGAAAATACATAAAAATAAAAAAAGATAGGAGACACTGTATGGTCGTGTCAGACCGTTGGTGATGGCACTGTATGGTGGTGTCATAACGTGGTAGAGGACACTGGATGGTGGTGTCATAACATTATAGAGGACACTGTATGGTGGTGCCAGACCGATGTAGAAGACAGTTTATGGGGTCATGTCGGACCGTTGTAGCAGACAATGCTGTGACAGTTGTTGTGACACTTTACGGAGTCTTGTTGGACCCTTGTAGAAACTAACCGGAATCAATGTCGGGACAGTTTACAGAGTCTTGTCGGACCCATAAAGGAGCTAACCGGAATCAATGTCGGGACAGTTTACAGAGTCTTGTTGGACCCTTGTAGAAACTAACCGGAATCTATGTCGGGACAGTTTACAGAGTCTTGTCGGACCCATAAAGGAGCTAACCGGAATCAATGTCGGGACAGTTTACAGAGGTTGCCGCCCGCCGGTGACGCGAAAAAAATACTAAATTCTTAACCTTGCTCTGATACCATGTAAAAAATAAATTGATAGAGAGAATAACTTGTATGCATTATTGATTGATATATTGATGGATTATTGTTGTATTATATTACAAAGCAGAGTAGCTCATTATATAGGAGAGGGTTTGGGTAGTAGGTGAGGAGTAGGTGAGGGTAAATTGGTGGTAGGTGTAGTAGGTGTGGTAGTAGGTGGTGGTAGGTGTAGGTAAATTCTAACAGCCCCCCGCAAACTCAAGGAGGATAGAAACTAACCAACTTGAGTTTGGAGAGAGGAGTAAAACAAGAAAATACATAAAAATAAAAAAAGATAGGAGACACTGTATGGTCGTGTCAGACCGTTGGTGATGGCACTGTATGGTGGTGTCATAACGTGGTAGAGGACACTGGATGGTGGTGTCATAACATTATAGAGGACACTGTATGGTTGTGCCAGACCGATGTAGAAGACAGTTTATGGGGTCATGTCGGACCGTTGTAGCAGACAATGCTGTGACAGTTGTTGTGACAGTTTACGGAGTCTTGTTGGACTCTTGTAGAAACTAACCGGAATCAATGTCGGGACAGTTTACAGAGTCTTGTCGGACCCATAAAGGAGCTAACCGGAATCAATGTCGGGACAGTTTACAGAGTCTTGTTGGACCCTTGTAGAAACTAACCGGAATCTATGTCGGGACAGTTTACAGAGTCTTGTCGGACCCATAAAGGAGCTAACCGGAATCAATGTCGGGACAGTTTACAGAGTCTTGTCGGACCCTTAAAAAAGCTAACCGGTATCAAATGTCGGGACAGTTTATAGAGTCTTGTCGGACCCTTGTAAAAGTTGCACCCTCAAAAGGTGTGCCCAATTTTTCAAAAGGCGTGCCATCAAAAGGCGTGCCCACTTTATCAAACGATGTGCCATGAAAAGGCGTGCCAGTTTGTCGGGCGTCAAGAGGCGCGCGATGCGCGTGGCTGCCTCGGCTATAAGACAGAGGCTGAGGTTGAGGCAAAAACACCTGTGAGAGATATTCTGAGAGAGATTTCTGAGAGAGATTCTGTATAACACTATGTTGCCCAGAAAATGGCTTCGTCTTCGTCTTCGTCTTCCCGTGGACTGCTCACCCTCTTTCCCGACCTCAACGAGTCAACAAGAGAGAGAACTGGTGCGGTGGCACTGGAACCTCAACCAAGCGCCCCGGAGTTTGCTCCGTTGAACTTTCCGATGCGGTCGGTGGAGCAAAGAATGGCAGTGTAGTCGGATGTGGAGGCCAATCAGTATACTCTGAAGGCATGTGTGGAAAGCATGACGGCGGTCACAAATTTGTCGAACCGGCTGCAGAGTAGGACAAATGAGGTGCAGCATTTAAACTCCCAGCTGGCTCTGCTCCAACGCATGTATAAGGATGCGCGAGCAGAGATAAGTGTGCTAAAGGCGGAAAATAAGGAACTGAAGCGGAAGGCCACCGTGATGTTCCGTTTTGGAGGTCCGCCATATGCTGCAGTGGAAGAGTATGGGGGAGTGAACGTGCTGGGTGGCGTGGAAAACACAGAGGCAGCACCGTCAAGGACTGGCCAAGACGGAGGCAAGAAGAAGAGACCGGCGGCAGAGTAGAGAAGAAGTGAGGTCGATGTATGGCCGCTGCAGAAAAGAAAACAAAGCTTTTGTTGTTGTTTGTTTGTTTTTTATTTATTTATTTATTTTTATTTTATTTTATTTTATTTTTTTTTGTGTAGAAATGTGATGGGGGTTAATTCCCTGGCATGAATAAAATGATGTGTGGTGTGTTTGGTTTATGATTTGTTTTTTTTTTTTTTTTTTTTTTAATATTATTTTATTTTATTTTTTTTTTTAAATAGATATGTGATAAAATAAATGAAATTATAAAATCAATGGGGAACAGGTTGGCAGAAGAAAAGTTTAAAAGAAATGATGGGAAATATTAAAAGAAATGTGGGAGAAATGATGAGTGTAATGTGATGATGATAAAAGAAAATAAAAATCAGAAAGAGACATGCCACGTGAGTTGAAGAATAAAAAAAAAATAAAAAAAGGAAAAGGTTGAAAGTTTAAAAAACCAGAGGTGCATGTGTGAGTGTGTGGGTCTGTCCAAAAGAGTTTTTTTTTTTATTTTTTTATTTTTAACAAATGCTGTCCCTCATCCCCTCTTCTTTTACCGAGAGAGAGGTAATGGCCAGCTAAGTCCAACCAGATAGAAAGTAAAGGGCACATGGGATGGTCCCAAAAATAAATAAATAAAAATAAAAGACACACATGGGGTGGGTTATTAAAAATAATACTTATCTCTCGCTCTGTGTTGAAAGGGGAAAGATGAGAGAGAGAGAAGAGGGTTTGTTTTGTTCGACTAAGCTTCTCAAATCCACACTTGTAGAGAAGAAAAAAACCCTAACAGCAATAGAGGGCTTCGTAGCCTGCTCACTCACAACTCCATTGTTACCATCCCCAACCTGCGAGCACGAGACAGTCTCGTCCCACTCCAATATCTGTGCCGACGAAATCGGCGAAATGCAGTTGGCGACGACAAAGCCGAAACTGTGATTGCGAGGATGCGAAGTCCAGTGGAGAGTACGATCGCCCACGGCGGCGCGTAGGGCCAAGAGAGCGTCCCTGTACGCCATCAGATCTGATTTTCCGGCGGGTAGAGAGAGTTTGAATCGGACGGCGGAGGCGAGGACGTGCTGGATGGAGAAAACCAGGCTATCCAACGCCGCCAAGCTTGCAAGAATGACAAGGACTTGGACAGTAGCTCGGGCAAATGGACTGCAACCCAGTCTGAGGCAGGTCTCCAGGAGGAATGGGATGATAGCTTGCTGACAAAAGAGGAAATAGAGGCAAAGGTTTGGTTTCGGCGAGGTGGTGAAGCAGAGTGGAGGTATGTGTAGCAAAATTCTAGCGGACTAGGTTGAGGTCCGGCGGGCGGCTAAGGCGAGGTTGCCGCCCGCCGGTGACGCGAAAAAAATACTAAATTCTTAACCTTGCTCTGATACCATATAAAAAATAAATTGATAGAGAGAATAACTTGTATGTATTATTGATTGATATATTGATGGATTATTGTTGTATTATATTACAAAGCAGAGTAGCTCATTATATAGGAGAGGGTTTGGGTAGTAGGTGAGGAGTAGGTGAGGGTAAATTGGTGGTAGGTGTAGTAGGTGTGGTAGTAGGTGGTGGTAGGTGTAGGTAAATTCTAACAGAAATACATAACAAAGTGGATCAGTCATCCTAGGCCTAAAGAAAGCAAAGAGGTCAATCATTATGGAAGTAAGGACGCGATAGCATAGCTCTAGCTCTTATGGGCAAAACACCCCTACCCTAATTTTCCCTGTTGGAGATAACTACCATCCAGCAACTGTTCCTGCAATCTCGGACTGTGAAGATTCCTTGATACCATCTCCACCCTGTCTGTCCTGTCTATAAGCAAGATAAGACCATTAGATTTTGAGAAATTGTTATCACCAACAAAGATGGGAGGACCTCCCAGAGATGAACATATATATGGTGAAGAGAACATAACACTTCTATGAGATATATGTAAAAAACTGAGCAGTGAATTCTGGTAAGCTATCCCCATGGCTACCCATAATGAAGAGGAGCTCAGTAGAAAAGGCAACTATTGTTGTGAGGAAGGATAAAGTGGAATGCTGAGAGTAATGATAAGCAGGAGACCCTGAAGACATATTTTATATACCCCCAAAGATGATTCTGTTTTTTTTAATTTTTTAATTTATTATTATTATTATTATTATTATTATTTCTTTTCAAAGCGTAGTTTACCAGTATATTCACAATTTTTCTTTTAAACTTTATAATATTTGTCGGATTATTCCACTTCCACTTTGATCCATAGTATAATCTGAAGATTAACTTTGTATTTTAACTAGTTAAGGTGTTTGATGGGGTGACAAGGTGAGTTTTACCAATTGCTACTCTGCATTAAATTCTCATAGGTTTGTGATCGATTTCTGTCAGTACCAAGCATCAAGAATAAGAGAATAGTAAACATAATGGCAGAACTAATCAGGACCTTTTCTTTTTATTATAATGAACCATATTGGATTGATTTTATGATTTTTATCATTTATTCAGATTGTTTTCAATGCTTTTGAAGCGACCACCATGTTTTTAGCCCTCTAGCACTACTAATCAGTGTGAAATGAGCCAATTAAGAAAGTAAAATTGCAATATCATAACAAGAGAAAGATCTTTTATTAAGTACCATCACCTTCATTAATATTGAGGTCATCGCCATGTTAGCATCGCCACCGCCACTGCAATTATGATGCAAGAACTGCATAACTATGCCTATCTTTTGTTTTGCACCAACGGTAGGGGTAAAAAGTATGTCCTTCATCAGTGTTGTTTTTCCGTTCTCTTACTTCACATGAGTTTGGTGCTTCATTTACATTTCAATTCTGAGATGATGCATCCATTTATATTCCCTTTTTTTCTTTGAAGTTTGCCACTTTGAAATTCCATCGATTATCTTAATCTGTGACCTTACAAATTTCCCATATGACCCATCCTTCATCCAGCTTAGGTCTCACTTTTTGGCTTTCCTTTTAGGTGCTTTGGGGCATTAAAAATTATTCTCAACTGCAACCTTTAACAAGCAATATTTTGTTAATTTTCTTTAAAAGTCGTATTCCAAAAACTCCCTCTTACAGAAGGGTCTAAAAGAGGTAATAGATTGGCAGCCTTAGCCTTACCCTCATTTATTGTAGAGAGGAGGATTCCCATGACTCAAAACCAAAGGGCCGCAACCATAGTGCTAGAGTTGGATAGCACTTGTCATTGTGCAGGCCACAACCTCTAGGAAATAATAAAAATTCATTATATATATATATATATATCTAAATGGCAGTAATTTAGATGGAAACAATATATTTTCTCTATTATGTAGTGCTGAGGCCCTGTTTGGGGAAGGATTTTTTTGGCTTTTTGGACTAAAATAGCACTAAAAGACAAAATAGGCTAAAATAGCCAATTAGACAAAATGTCACATCAAACCCATAATCATTTCAATTTTTCTCTCACAAATATCATATTTAACTTTAAAAAAAATCCAGCCCTCTTCCCAAACACAACTATTTTAGCCTACTAAAATAGCCAAAAACGAAAATAGCCTACTAAAATAGTCAATGTCCCAAACACCCCCTCCGTGTGTCTGAAATGAAAGATTTATCTAAAGTGGAAGAAACTCTCTTTGCAGTCAATCCTGACTACAAGTTCTAATAATTGGTAAATCATTAGGTTACTAAATAGGTTATGTAAATACAATGTTGGAGAAAACCAAGACCCATAGGGACACAGCAAAGGAAAACTAGATATTGCTCTAGCCTCTAGCAAACAAAGTAGCAATGGAAAATTAGATCATGCTAATTGAAGACAATTGCTTGATTTGGTTGAAGTTGAAAGGCTAAAAGGACAGTCACTAACACTTTTATAGTGTAGCCAGCAAAATATTTGAAAGTGATTTTTTTTTTTCAGGCCATCTAGAAGTTTTTTTTGTGTGTATTATATACTCTGCCCTATAATCAAAAGCTGTCAAATTTTGAGTTATGACTACTGTAAGTGTGATTTGTTTCATCAAGGCATTTTTGAAATATACAACATGCTTTCTTTTTTTATTTTTTTTTTTCATTTTACCGAAGTTGTCTTCTGATTATGTAATTCTCCAAAATGTTCCTAATTTTGAAGCTTGGGGGTTTTGTCATTCATGCACAGAAACTTATATTGTCTTGTGACAGGGTTTTGTTGACATGCTTGATCGTTGTGCTTCTTTACATAATAATTGCCGCTTGTTGTGGGGGAATCACTCTACCATCGTGCAGATCATGATTTCCAGCTGTGTTACCAGCATTTTCTGAGACATGCACAGATGACTAAAAATGATCGACATCACATTATACTGGGAAGGAGCTGTCTTGCGGTTGAGACTTCCAAGGTGTGTTTGGAAATCTATTTTATTTTCAGAGATCTCAGAAATAATTCCATTGATTCTCTTGTTGTTGCGCTTGATGTGAGTTTATTGTGGATATAGATATTGTTGCAGATCATCTCTGTATTTGTAGATACCAGGATGTTTTCCTTGTACTATATTGATTATTATCAAAGCTCAGATTCCGCTTTCTATAATTTTACAACATTGTCGTATTTTTCATGACATAAAAGCCCAGTGAGGATAACAAATTGCGTTTCAATCTGTTGCCAATGCTTAATCTGTTTCATTTGTGACATGACATCACTATGCATTAGTCAGTGTGTGAAGGTGCATGCAGAGTATCTTTATTTGAATCTCTGCTTTTATTTACATGTTGCTTATCCTTTCTGGTTAAATAATTTGATGAATAATGTACCCTGGTATGCGTAATTTAGAGCAGTGATGCATGGACTAGATTTAAAACTAGGATTACTATTTTTTAAAGGAGTTGTACGAGGAATGCTAACTCTTTTTGGGATGGAGACTTTGCTGGCTTGATTTGAATGGGACTGTAGGAGTTTCTTTGATGTGTTTTTTTATTTGGATCCTCATTACTGACAATGATTTCCCTCCTCAAGATTGTCTCTAGGAGAGCTTGTCCCTGTTTGGACCTGCCTACAATCCATCAAGGTACGATATAGACTATAGTCACAAAGTGTCCTGCTCCCTTGGTTAAAATGATGGGATGTTTCTAGATTTACTGCGGTAGAAAAAGTTTATGAATACAAAAATTGATTATGGAATCGAACATAACTCTGTTGCATGAGATGAATCTCACATTTTTATAGATCCCGAACTTATATGAGAGGATTGTATCTAATTTTGTGTTTTCTATGCAAGTAGAAAATTTGATTTTTGAGTGACCAGTAATTAACAATTATAAAAAAAACAAGAAATTAACTTTAAAATCGATCTGATAAGGTTTTAGGAAGATGTTAATGTCAAAATATTCTGAAGACATAGTAGAAGGATATCAAACTGATTTTGGCGGTAATTATATAATTTTACTAAATGGCAATGAAATGAATCATCACCCTCTCAATGTGAGTTGGGAAAATCATATAAGCGAGGGGTTCAAAATTTTCTTTCCCCCTTTTTATCTTTCATTTTCTAAATTAGTTATGATAAAATAAGGGAAACAGATAATATCTTAGTCCCCCAACTCTCACATTGAAAAAGAGTAATTTTATGCATAAACCATTTTTTACAAGTTTTTATTTATTTATTAATATTCAATGCAAATTTAATAGAAGTGGTGAATACATGTAGGACATGCTCGCTTGCTTTATTCATCTCAGCGAAAAACATATTTTAAAAAATATTTTTTTTATATATTTTGAAGGAAATAAGTAAATGACGAATATTTTTTACTTTCAAAATGTGAAAAATATTTTTTGAATAGGGGATGGCAATTTTTTCGCACCTGCTCTACCTCTGCACCCCATCCCTCCTCATGCTAGATTTCCCTATCCCTCGACGAGGAAGTTGGGTGGGAATGGTTTTGCTTTTATAATATTAAAATATTACACTTAATATTTATTTATTATTCATCATACATCTTTTGACTTTAATTAATTATAAATTATTATTCGTAATATATCATATTATCTCTAATTTTTATTAATTTCTCAATTTTTAAAAATTATAAAATTAATTTGCTCCTATCGATCCCAATTTACCCCACCCTTGATATGATACGGTGCTGGTTCAGGATATTACAAACTTGTCCCGTTGCCATTCCTATTTTGAGACTTAAGTCTTACCATTTCGTCACTACTATCATTGCCAACCTTCATTACCACTTTTACCATCACCATCCCACTCTCACTGCCACGGTTGCCTCTACCACCACCCCTATCATTCTAACATTCATTTGCATATTAATTTTAATATTGCAACATAACATTGAATTTTTTTTTAAAATGTCTTTTGTAAAAAATATTTTCTCTTAAAAAAACAAAAGGTAAAATAAGAATACTTGTAGCTGCCAAAAAAAGAAAAAATCATTTCAAAAGAGAGTTTGTGCTAAAAGAATACTTTTAAACATGTGTTTAGCTAAATACCTTTCCGTCATGTTTGTATGGCAGATTAAGTTGAATGAAATTATTAGTGAGGAGATGGTTAGTGAAGAGATTATTAATATGGGGATTGTTAGTGAGGTAATAAAGTCAAAGTGTGTTTGTTTTGATGATAGTGGAGGAGATAGTTAGTGATGGGATTGTTAAATTATTTTTATATAAAATAAAAATAAAATGTTTCTATATTAAAAAAATTCAAAAACAAATATAATTTTATTATTTTTTTTATTTTTTACAAAAAACCACTGCACTTGGGTAAAAAGAAAAAATGCAATGTTCCGGTTGACCGGTTGGATGATCGGTCGAATGTCCGAGTGGATAACTGGCCAGACGTCCAGGAGGATGACTAGATACACTTGGCCTCGTTTGGGAACAGGCTATTTTAGTAACTTTTTTACTTTTTGGCTAAAATATGAGGTTAAAAAAACTAGTATGTTTGGGATATTTTTTGACTTTTTACGAAAAGATGTGCAGAAAGTAGAGAAAAAAATGAAATCTTTGACTTTTTGGTATAGGTTATAGGCTTTTTGATTTTTTTATTAACTTTTTGACTTTTAAACTAAAATAGCTACTTGCCAAACGAGGCATCCCCTCACTATTTTTCCAATCCTATCTTCAACCAAGCAAAGCTAATCCAATCACTAAGAAGTATTGTTAATACCACTGGAGTGTTAGTCTAGAAGCTCAAAGAATGCATCAAACATGCATCATGGACCCAACAAACATGCTAGTTCAATCCCACCCTCTAAGCGTTAGATGAAATTGTTAATGAGGGGATAGTTAGTGAAGAAATTGTTAATGTAGGAATTGTTAGTGAGGTGATTAAGTAAAAATGTGTTTGTTTTGATGATAGTGTGGGAAATGATTAATGATGGGATTGTTAAATTATTTTTACATAAAATAAGAATAAAATATTTCTATATTAAAAAACAAATTCTAAAACAAATATAAATTTTATTTACAAATAATAGCTGCACTTGGGTAAAAAAAAAATGCACTGTTCTAGTCAATCGGCCGAACATTTGGGCGGACGTTTGGGAGGATGACCGGATACACTTAATCCCCTCACTATTTTTTCAATACCACCTTTAACCTAGCAGAGCTAATCCGATCACTGAGGAGTATTATTAATACCACTAGAGTGTTAGTCTAGGAGCTCAAAGAATGCACCAAACATGTCGTCATGGACCCAACAAGCATACTACCAATCCCACCCTCCAAGAGGCAAAACAAACGTGACCTTAGAGTTAGATTAGGTAGGTTGTTAGTGAGGAGATGGTTAGTGAGGGGACTAAAGAAAATTGTGTTTATTTGTGATATATTTAGTGTGTTTGTTTGTGATATATTTTAGTAGAGGGATTAACTATATGAAATATTGTAAATACTGTTCGGTGTTTTTGATATATTTTAATATTAAAAATTATATTTTATAAATATTTTTTTGTACTATATTATTTTAATATTTTATATATATATATATATATATGATGTAATACCCATAAAAAAATACACACAAACACATAGCACTATGGGTGAAATCGGTTCGGTTCGGTCGATTTTTTCACTAGTTTTACACCAAATCGGTAATTTCGGTTTTACATATTTGTGAACCAAACCGTCCAGAAAAATGACATAAACCAGCGCAATTCGATTTATTACGGTGCGGTGCAGTTTTTCGATTTGTTTGCTCTTTTTTTTTTTTTTTTTTTTGCTGATTGGGCCTCACATTTTGGTCCTATATTTCTATCCATTTTGCATAAAATTTGGGCCTCAAGCCATGTAATTCTTGCATAGGTTTGGGGCCTCACATTTTGGGCCTATATTTTTATCCATTTGCATAAAATTTGGGCTTCAAGCCATGTAATTCCTGCATAGGTTTGGGCCTCACATTTTGGGCCTATATTCTTATCCATTTACATAAAATTTGGGCCTAAAGCCATGTAATTCTTGCATAAGTTTGGGGCCTCACATTTTAGGCCTGCCCTGTTATTAACATATACCAACAAAAAAATAAAAAATAACATATATCCAACCATAAAGTCTAAGCCTTGTATCCAAGTCTAAGTCTAAGCCATCAACCAACCATATATCCAATCCAACCATAAAACTATGTGTCTAAATCTAAACCTTAATAAATATTACAGACCATTAATATAATCAATCTCAAAACTCAAAAACATAAAATAGAACCATCTAAGGCAAGTCTAAGCCATCAACCAACCATATATCTGTACGGGGAGCAAATATTCAGGCAAACCCGTTTTCCTTTCTTCCAAGCTCCTGTCTGTCCGATCGATCTGCGTGCACAACGGCGGTGAGCTACCCAGTGGTGTGTGGCCGGAATACCCCTCTGACAATCAAGTTAGACACACACAAGGATAGAAAGAGAGAGAGAGAGAGAATTAAGTGTTTAGTGTAAATCTTACCAAATGTGCCTCTGCCTCTGCCTCAGCATGGGGGCGCAGACTTGCTTATATACGTTCTGCGCCCCAAATCTACTCCCATTAGTCTCTCAACACGTGGTGCTGCTATCCCATCTGTTAGCACAAATCTTGCTGAACACCACCTAACCAAACTGCCAGCCCACTCTACTGGGAGCTCGGCAGCCGAGCTGCAGCTTCTCGGCTATCAACGGCCATATTATGCAGCTAGCCAGAGCGCTCCGCTCGCCGTATTAAATGACGATCGAGCTCGGGTGCATCCCAGCATAGCCGAGCTTGGGTTAACTGTTAGCCTTCCTGCCGAGCTAACTCTCGAACCATGGAACCCAGTGAGGCAGTGGATATCTCGGTTGAATCCTCACTTGACCGGTTTCTGTACCATGAAGCCAAACAGCTCGGTCCAACCTATCTGGACAGGCCCATGCTACCATGGTCCACTGTGTCCGGCCCAAATCTGCCCAGTTATTCCCACGGCCCAATCCAGATCACAAATCTCCCTCTCAATTGCCCCTTAATTTCGTCCACGCATGCATAACCGAGATTACCTGTTCTGACCGGGGTAACGCCTCGGTCCTCAGTTTTGCAATAGGTCAACCGAGCTACTTTCCTTGCTCGGTTCCTTGACTCACTCAATTGATGGCTCGTCTGACCTTCATGTCTCTTCAACTCTGACGCTTCTATTAATAGGGACACGTGTCATGCATTGATTGGCCTCGAGCAGCCAACCATCGCATCCGTTGGCATTCAAATTTTTGGCGGCCTTTCCTCCTCTATAAACATGCCTCATTTCACTTCAACCCCTTCTTACTGACTCTCCTTCCTCTTTGACGATCCAAAGCTTATGCCCTTGCTTTCTTTGCCATTCCTGAGTTCGAGTTCGAAGAAGAAGCCACTGCCCTCAACTGGTAAGTCCTTCGAATCCTTTTTTGATTAATTTTTCGCTTTATACTTCACATTTTAGGGCACAAATCGTAGATTTTAGGGTATAGGCCCCCAAAACCTTCTCTAACCCGTCATTCTCCTTATTGTTCTACATGTTCTCTGATGAACACTGAAGATCTGGGGCGGACCGGGTTCCAGGTCTTCCTTTGATCCCAAAAAGCATTAAGACCGAGCGAATTCAAGTTTGTCGAAACCTTAGAAGAAACCGGGGTAGGCAGAGAACTTGGTCGCTTGACCGGGCTAACATCTAGTCCGCTTGAGCGACCGAGCTCCCTCAGACCGGGGTGGTCTGGCACTCTTCATGACCGAGCTAAAGTCAAGCTCGTTTGCGCGACTGCGCTTCCACTTACAATTACCTTCATTTTCCTACAGAGTCCAATGGGACCACAGACCAGTACTGAGGCTCTCAAAGACTGAGCAGCCATTAAACACCAGTCTTTGCCAAACCATCTCAGCCGAGCTAAACCAGCCGACTACACATGGGGCGCTTTCGTTTCCTTGTCGATACTCCAGCTGCCCTGGCCGTATTTCGGGAAGAGTATGGTATCCCGACCGATGTCCACCTAGAGCTCGGCAAGATTGAGACAACCCCTTGGGGAAGATTAGACCAGTGCCCCTTCACCGTGCTATCCATCATTGAAGGAAGCCTCTGCTTCCTGGTCAACCCACTGATGACTGAATTCTTGCGCCGCACCAGGCTGGCACCCACTCAAGTCTCAACAAACACTTACCGAATAATCAACGGGGTCCACGAGTTGAGCAACCGGCTAGGAACCAACTTAGGTTTAGCCGAGATACTCCGTCAATACACCCTTGGGCACACGGGCGATAGCTTCGCCTATTACTTAAAAATTCAACCGGGCAAAGAAAAAATAGTGACTGGCACTCTAGACAAGGACTTACACGATGACGATTTCTTTTGGGTGTCTGGTAACTATGAAACAGCCGACGTACCGGGCTGGTTCATTAGCAAGAACTTCGGCGAGACATGTAAGCCGTGCTAACTGCTCGGTCAATTTATCTTTCTTTAATATTCTGTACTTGACACTTTTCTTTTCTCTGCAGCGATCCAAGCCTTACAAGCCAACTACCACTACCCCAACGAAGCAGCCATAAGGACCGTGCTCCGTTAGCGCAATCGGGATTGTAACGAGCTCCTCGGCTACACTCCAACATACAGTACTCAGCTCCACGCCGGAGTAAGGTCACAGACTTTCTCCGTGCTCCATCATCTCCTCCAGATCCCACACTGCCAGACGTCCCCTTCATCCGTTTAACCGAGGCAGAAGAAATGGCGAAGAGAAGCCGTATCAAGAACCTACTCACCGTAACATCCACCGAGATACTGAGCATACCAACCCGCTCTCCTGCTGCCGGTCAATCCAGCGGGGCCGTGGTGGCGTTGGCATCTACCGTCACCGGGCAAGCAAGCCAAGACATCCGCCGCGCTGGGAAAAGGCCTCGTGCAGACCCATCTACCGAGCTGGTTGCGGAGCTCAATACCGAGCAACCTGCCGTCACGGTCGACCCAACACCCGCGTGGAAACCGCAGCTCAAGCACCGGGGGAAGGAGATCCCATCAACAGCTTCTGTCAAAGGCGACAAAGAGCATCTGCTCGCCTTTGACCTCACCAAAGCGCTCCTGCTACCGAGTGACGTGGTTGGCAGTGATCATGTGCCAGACACCCGGTTGGTGAAGTCGTCGGTCAAATCCATGACCAGGGTAAGAATCTCAAACTTCTCTTAAAATTTCTTCAGTGTTTGTTTGGTTTCCTTTCTAACAAAACTTTCTTCTTGTAGGTCATCCAGAAGCAGCACTTGGTCATGGAGCGCATTCATCGACTCCGGCAGAAGGCCAATGATTCTGCCAGCCAGGTTGCAAGCCTCCAAACCGAGCTCGGGTGGGCCAAGTCTTCTCTGCAAATCACAAATGCGGACAACGACAAATTGCTCGGCCATCTTGGTGCTACCGAGCAGGAAAGAGATGCAATAAAGGCCGAGCTGGAGGCCTTGAAACAGTCAAGGGAGAAGGATCTGGAGGACGCCAATAATGTCGGCTTTAAGGAGGCCGAGGAGAGCTACACGAAGTAGGTTCATGCCACCCAAGATATCTACTTCAAGGCGGGTTGGAAGACTGCTTATGAGCAGCTCGGCCAAGGACTTGGGATCGACATATTTGCCTCTCCTCCAACTGTCTTCTTGCCGACTTACCTTGTGCCATACGCCAACGATATCTTCGCTGCATTGCAGGCTGAGGCCGAGAAAGAAGGAGAAAAAGAAGTCGAGGGTAATGCTTAACAAGAAAACCATCCAGAGCAGCCCGGCGCCCAAGATCAAACAGCAACAATCAACCTGGAGGCAACCGAGGACGAATTCCCTGACCTTTCCCCCCTAGCTTAGGTTTCTTTCTGTCTTTTTTTTTTTTTTTGGCTTGCACATGTAACCGGGCTATCCGCCCCTCCTCTTGTAATTTCATTTCACATCAATGAAAAAACTCAATTTCCTTCAAGTGTTTGTACGGTCTACAAGCGAAATAGGTTCAACAGAGCTAAATATCTCGGCAAGACTAACAAGCTCGAGTAACCAGAATAAAACATCGTGGTTAAAGTCTTATGAAGTTGAATAAATCATCAACTCCTTCGACTAGAATAAAACATCTTGGTTTTAAACTAAAAGTTGAGCAAATCATTAACGCATTTAACCGGAATAAACATCTCGATTGAGAGTCTCAGAGTTGAGCAAAACATTAACTCATTCAATCGGAGTAAACATCTCAGTTGAGAGTCTAAGAGTTGAGCAAAGCATCAACTCATTCAACCGGAATAAACATCTCGGTTGAGAGTCTTTGAGTAAAACATCAACTCATCCTACCGGAGTAAACATCTCGGTTGGGAATCTGAAAGTTGCGCAAAACATCAACTCATCCAACCGGAATAAACATCTCGGTTGAGCATCTAAAAGTTGATCAAAACATCAACTCATTCAACCGGAGTAAACATCACGGTTGAGAATCTAAAAGTTGAGCAAAACATCAACTCATTCAACCGGAGTAAACATCTCGGTTTTAAATTAAAAGTTGAGCAAATCATCAACTCATTCAACCGGAGTTAACATCTCGGTTGAGAATCTAAAAGTTGCGCAAATCATCAACTCAATTAACCGGAGTAACTCATCTCGGTTTTAATCTCGAAATCAATCGGAGTAAAACATCACGATTGAGAATCTTAAAAAAGCAACAATCAGAATGCTAAGGCAAAGATGAGACACTTCTATATATTGACAAAAAGAATATTACATTCTGAAGTATAAGGCGAAAAATTCCTTTGCACAAAAAGAAAACAAAAGCTAAAAATAGTACAGTTTGAGGTTGGCCGCATTTCATGGCCGGGGTATTCCTCTGCCTTCCAGGTCCTCCAAGTGGTATGCCCTCTTGCCCATCAGATCGATTATCTTGTAGGGTCCTTCCTAGTTTGCCCCTAGTTTGCCTTCACCTGGCACCAGGGTATTGCCCATGACTTTCCTCAAGACCCAGTCACCTACTTTGAATGGTCTGGGGTGCACCGTTTTGTTGTATTTCCTTGAGAGCTCTTGTTGGTAGGCGGCCACATGGATGAGAGTCTTTTCCCGGCATTCTTCCACGAGGTCCAATTCTAGGGCAATGGCTTCGGCGTTCAACTCGGGCTCAAAACTTTCACTTCTGAGGGTGGGCATTCCAACTTCCAAAGGTATGACGGCCTCCATGCCATATGCCAAAGCAAAAGGTGTTTCCCTGGTAGATCGCCGCGGGATTGTTCGGTATGCACAAAGGGCGTTGGGGAGTTCCTCGGCCCATTTTCCCTTGGCTTTTTCAAGCCTCTTCTTCAATGCATCAAGCATGGTCTTGTTTGATGCTTCGGCTTGACCGTTAGACTAGGGGTAAGCCGAGATAGAGTTGTAGAATTCAATCTTCAAGTCTTCACAAAATCCTCTGAATAGGCGACCGTCAAATTGGGTGCCGTTATCTGAAATCAGAATTTTTGGGACGCCAAACCGCGTTATCACATTCTGCCAGACAAACCGCTTAACGTCTTTCTCCTTGATTGTTGCTAAAGGCTCTGCTTCAACCCATTTGGTGAAGTAGTCTGTGGCCGCGATAAAGAACTTCCGGTTGCCTGGTGCAGTTGGGAGTGGCCCCACTATATCGAGTCCCCACATCACAAAGGGCCAAGGGCTGGTGAGGGGAAGAAGTTCTCTGGCCGGTTGGTGAATTTGGTGGGCAAACTTCTGGCACTTCTCACACTTGCGAACATACTTCTGCTCGTCGGCTTGCATGCACGGCCATCAGTAGCCTTGCGAAATAGCTCGGTAGGCCAAAGATCTGCCCCCTATGTGATTGCCATAGATGCCTTCGTGAATTTCGTACAGGAAGGCGTCCACGTTGCTCGGGTGCACACACTTTAGATAAGGACCGGTAAAAGACTTCTTGTATAAAGCGCCTGACGGAGAGAGCCAAAACCGCTCTGACTTCACCCGGACTTTATATGCTTCTTTCTTCTCCTCTGAAAGGGTCCGGTCTCTGAGAAAGAGGATAACAGGGTCTATCCAAGAAGGACCTAGCTCGGCGCAGAGCACTTCTGTCTACCCGGTTTCTTCAATGCTGGGCCGCGGGAGGAATTCAATGAGGAGAGGGTTGGGAGATGTGCTGTCGACCATGGAAGCAAGGCCGGCCAATTCATCTGCTCGCCCGTTTTCTTCTTGGCCAATTTGTTGGACCCTTATTGCCTGGAATCGCTTGATGTGATCTCTGACCAGAGCCTGGTACTTCATCATCCTGTCATCCTTTGCTTCATAAACCCTAGAAACTTGGTTAACCACAAGCTGGGAATCACTGTAAACCATTAGCTCGGATGCGTGCATCTGAAGCGCGCTCTTGAGGCCGGCCAAAAGCGTTTCGTACTCAGCCTCGTTGTTTGAGGCCGGGAATCTGAGGGTGATGGAATGTTCGATAGTCAGCCCGTCTGGCGAAATCAAAACGATACCTAGCCCGGCTCCGTGACGATTCGAGGCTTCATCAATAAAAAGTTTCCACATTTCGCCAACAAAGAGCTTTTAACAGTCTGAGGGGTCCTGAGAGGCTTGAAGGTTGATGGGATCACGGTTGTTCGGTTGTTCGGCTTCAAGTTCTGTGCTGAGCGGTTCCACTTTAGCCCCCCTTGGCGATTCGGCGTCGGACTCAACAAGTTGATCCGTAATGCCTAAGTCCGTAGACGAATCGCCGAGTTGCAGTATTATGCCGACTGCAGGCTCTGTGCTGAGCGGGTCCATTTCTTCCCCCCTTGGTGATGCGGTACCGGACGGGGCGGGTTAGTCGGTGATACCCGACTCCGTCATCGCATCGCCAGGCTGTGATACTGTACTAACCGAAGGTTCTTCGGTGGGGCGCGCAAGTTTCGCGTCGCCGTCATTGCTTAGCTGTGTTATTGCGGTCCGGCCTGCATTCACCTCCTCATCTGCCGCAGCAATATCCACCGGGCATACTAGATGAGTTCCAGGTGAGAATTCAGCCACAAAGTCCGCCAATGTCTGGGCTTTTATGGCAGTGCGTGGCTGGAACTTGACGTCAAACTATCCCAGTTCGACCGCCCACTTAAGAATTCGACCGGAGAAATCCGCCCGTTCGAACAAAGCTTTGAGGGGGAACTCGGTCAAAACGATGATGATATGAGCATGGAAATAGTGCGCCAACTTCCTAGAGGCCATCATCAATGCCAGTGCAAGTTTTTCCAGTGGCAAGTATCTCGACTCTGCCGGTAGCAAGGTTTTGCTGACGTAGAAGATGGGGAGGTGCTTGATTCCTTCTGATCGGACAAGCACCGCACTGACTGCGTGCTGGGAAACGGCCAAATAAAGGTGGAGTTCTTCGCCAGGTTTCGATGTGACCAACAGGGGCGCTGAAGACAAATACTCCTTGAGCTCGGCCAAAGCCCGGTCACATTCTTCATCCCATAAGAACTTTGATTTCAGAGCTTGAAAGAAAGGGCGGCAGCGATCTGATGATCGGCTTATAAATCGATTAAGCGCGGCGGCCATTCCGGCTAGATGCTGCACGTCCTTAGCCGAGCTAGGCTGCTTTAATTCTTGTACGGCTCTGATTTGTGTGGGGTCTGCCTCGATGCCTCGATTCGTGACTAGGAAGCCTAAGAATTTTTCGGATCCCATGCCAAAGGCACACTTGGACGCATTCAGGCGTAGCTCGTGTTGTTTGAGAATGGCGAACATCTCGGCCAAGTCGGACAAGTGGTCTGCTTGATGCCGGCTCTTAACCACCATATCATCTATATACGCCTCCATTGTCCAGCCTAGCAGAGGAGCGAATATCTTGGTCACCATCCTTTGAAAAGTTGTCCCAGCGTTTTTCAAACCAAAAGGCATGACTCGGTAGCAGAAGAGTCCCCTTGGTAGTGAATGAGGTGATCTTGCGGTTGGGGCCATGCACGGCAATCTGATGATAACCGCAGTAGGCATCTAAGAAACTGAGTCGGTTATGTCCAGCCGTCAAGTCCACAAGCTTGTCTATTCTAGGCAATGGAAAGCTATCTTTAGGGCAAGCTCGGTTGACAGTTTTATAGTCGACACAAACTCGCCACTTCCCATTTTTCTTTGGTACAACCACGCTGTTTGAAATCCACTGAGGGTAGTGCACTTCCTGAATAGCTCGTGCCTCAAGCAAGTTCTTCACTTCCTCTACAACTACCTCGGCGTGATGCAGCACCGATCTCCTTGTTCGCTGAATGACCGACTTGGCTCCGGGGAAGACATTTAGGTGATGGCAAATAAAACTCGGATCGAGGCCGGGCATGTCATAAGGCGACCATGCGAAGACTTCGATATTGGCCATCAAAAACCCAACCATCTCGGTCCTTTCTTGTGTGGTAAGGCTGGAGCCGAGCAAGAAGAACCTGTCCGGACTCTGTGTATCAATTCGCATGTTGACCAATTCCTCGACGGCTTTGTCCTCGGCCCTTGTGCCCACATCGTCAAGGACTCCTCGATTTTTCGGTCCCTCTATCATTTGGACGAAGCCCTTGGCAGCTCGGCTCCCATTGACTACCACAAAGCATTGCTTCGACATGACTTGATCGCCCCAAATCTCCTCAATTGCCCCCGTAATCGAGGGGAATCTCATCACCTAATGGAAGGTCGACGCTACGGCTTGCATAGCGTGAAGCCATCCCCTTCCAAGGATCAGGTTATAAGTAGATAGCACCTGCAACACTCAGAACTCCACCTGCTTGACCACGGATCCCGCTTTGACTGGCAGGATAATTTTTCCCAAAGGCCACTCAGGTTGTGAGTTGAAACCAACCAGTGGCGAAGTTGTCGGAGCCAAGTCTGTATCCCGGAGCTTGAGTTGTTTGAATGCGTCGTAATACATGATCTCGACCGAGCTTCCCTAATCGATCGATCAAGATGCGCTTGACATCGAATTCTTTGATGCGGAGTGTGACCACTAAGGCATTGTTGTGCGACGTTTGAATACGCTCTAGGTCCCTTGTAGAGAAACTGATTACGTCTTTTTCTTCGGTCTTGCCCCTTTTGATCGTGGGCTAGACCGACAAAACTTCCCTCATGTGCTCCGATGTCTTGATCATACCTCGGAGTTCACACACACGCGCCGGTTCCACAATGCCGTGGATAACATTAACAATGCCCTGAGGGGGTGCCTCCAAGTCATCCGGTCCGCGCGGATCAACCGGGGCTTGATTTGCCTTCACGTCCCCGTCAATGTAAAGGTCCAGGTATCCGGCTACGACTAGCTCTTCAAGTGTTGCCTCAAAGGCAAACAGTCCTCTGTCCGGTGGCCGCGCTCCCGGTGAAACGTGCAACGATACCGCGGATTGAAACCCTTCTGTCCGTCACCCAACTTAGCAGGAAACCAGACATAATCCTCGTCACGGATTTCGCTAAGTATGTGATAAATTGGAATCTTAAAGACCGTAGTGATGCTTGTCCTGGCTTTCAACCTTCTGTTTGCATCAGCTACGTCGTCGTGGGGGTATTCATCCTAGTCATTCCGTCGACACCTACCCCGGTTTCGACGATTTGAACCTCGATCAGATTTCTCGGCACGATCATTTGAACGGTTGGTATCCTGTCCGACCGCGTGCACCTTGCCAGCCGACCTCTTGTCTGTTGCTACCGGAGTTACCTTTGCGGTAGATGCTGCCGCATCATCTTCTACTCGGATGTGTTTGTTGATGCGCTGCATTAATTGGCCCATGAATGTCGGCTGGTACATAGTAAGCGAGTCTCGCAGTCTATGACCGACCGGGAGACCACGCTTATACTGCGTGATTGCAAGGTTGACCGGGCAATCCAAGATCTCGTTGAAGGTTTCCCAGTACCTGGAGTTGTATGCCTTAAGCGTGTCGCTCGGCTCCATCTTGACACTGAGAAGGTGGTCAACTTCCTTCGGCGTCTTAGTGTTGGTTTTGAAGCGCGTCACAAAGGCTTCCGCCAACTGCTGCCACCCCTCGATGCTTCCCTCTGGCAACCTTTCGAACCATTTCAAGCCCAGCTCACCCAAACTTGACGGGAAAGTAAGGCACATAAGAGCGTCATCTCGCCTATGTCCGGCCATGACCTGTCAGAAGTGGCTCACATGCATATATGGATCAGTTTTTTCGTCGTAAAGCGTGAACTTTGGCTGGTGGAAGCCCGTTGGAAGCGGTGTTGTTTCTATCTCCAGGGAGAAATGAGTGGCGCTCAGCCTTGCCAAGTCTGTGTCTAAAGGAGAGGCGCAGCGAGGCGGGGTGGAGGCATTCCGACCTCTTCACTGGCTTGAACCCCATAAGATAGCCGCTGGAACGCCGGCACCCTCTGAGCCTCCCGCTGACGAGCTCGTTCCTTCAAGACTGCCCGCAAATCCTCTGAACGAGCGGAATAAGAATACCTCGACGTCGTCGCCGGACGTGAGAGTTGATAGGTGTTGTCTTGCGCGCTGGACTTCTCTACGTGCGCGTCAGAATCTCCAACCTTGTAACTTCTGGTGATTGAGATGAACGGAGTACGCCGCTAGCTCTGATTGCCTGAACGGAGGGGTTGGGTGCGCTCATTGTGGTCTCCCACTCCAGCTACACCCTTCCCTTTGACATGCCGCTTAAGATCCTCCATCTCCGCCGCCATTTACCGGATGACGGCGTCTTGGTTCCTTAGCTTGTTTTCCAGTCGTCTGGCATGCAATTCTTTCTGCCGCCGGGGATCGTCTAGACTCCATGAATGACCAAAGCTTCTTCCGCGCTTATCTCGCGCGTCTCTTGAATGTCCTCATGGAGAAGTCTCCTGGTCCGCCATCGGAGGAATGATGGTGGGATGTCCTTCTCTCCGTCTGCCTGACTCCGGGGTAACTCCATCGATGGCAGACAACGGAATTTTGTCGTTGTTCGCCATGGACGGCGATCAGATGAGCCTGGAAGACAAGGTTTTGTCTGTTAAGTCTTCCCACAGACGGTGCCAATTGTATGGGGTGCAAATATTCAGGCAAACCCGTATTCCTTTCTTCCAAGCTCCTGTCTGTCCGATCGATCTGCGTGCACAACGGAGAGCTACCTGGCGGTGTGTGGCCGGAATACCCCTCCGACGATCAAGTTAGACACACACAGGGATAGAGAGAGAGAGAGGATTGAGTGTTTAGTGTAAACCTTACCAAATGTGCCTCTGCCTCAGCATGGGGGCGTAGACTTGCTTATATACCTTCTGCGCTCCAAATCTACTCCAATTAGTCTCTCAACACGTGGTGCTGCTATCCCATCTGTCAGCACAAATCTTGCTGAACACCACCTAACCAAACTGCCAGCCCACTCTACTAGGAGCTCGGCAGCCGAGCTCCAGCTTCTCGGTTATCAACGGCCATATTGTGCAGCTAGCCAGAGCGCTCCGCTCGCCGTATTAAATGACGACCGAGCTCGGTTGCATCCCGGCATAGTTGAGCTCGGGTTAACCGTCGGCCTTCCTGCTGAGCTAACTCTCGAACCGTGGAACCCAGTGAGGCAGCGAATATCTTGGTCGAATCCTCACTTGACCGGTTTCTGTACCATGAAGCCAAACAGCTCGGTCTAACCTATCTGGACAAGCCCATGCTACTATGGCCCACTGTGTTCGGCCCAAATCTGCCCGGCTATTCCCACGGCCCAATCCAGATCACAAATCTCCTTCTCAATCTCAAAAACTCAAAAACATAAAATAGAAACCATCTAAGGCAAGTCTAAGCCATCAACCAACCATATATCCAATCCAACCATAAAACTATGTGTCTAAATCTAAGCCTTAATATATATTACAGACCATTAATATAATCAATCTCAAAACTCAAAACTCAAAAACATAAAATAGAAACCATCTAAGGCAAGCAGTAGTAACATGAACTTTCCAACTAAGCAAGCAAAAGAGACCTGTAAAAAAAATAAAATTATTATCAACATAATTCAATTTAACATAAAAAAAAAATTACATCAACTATTCAATTTCTTACCCTTGCTTTCAAGCATCAATCAATAACAGTTACATCCTTGTTGCTTGTTCCTTCCATAAGTACTAAAAAAAGACCCAATGCACAACAGGTTAAAGTGTTAAACATATAATTTTCATTAAAAAAAAAAGAAAAGAAAATAAGAAATACTTGTGACTTAAGAAAAAAAATACCTGAATCAAGCTCCTCCAATTCTTCCAATTGATCTGTAAGACTGATTTTTATACATCATTTAGAATAAAAACTGGGCAAATCAAAATTCTTCCTCCAAATGGACTCTTGCCTTGTGAAGTGTAATGTGTTTAACAATGCTAAGAAGTATTACAATCAAAATTTTTGACAGGATTGGGGTTTAACCCTCTTGTTTGCACCATGGTAGTCCCCAAACAACCACTACAAAAATTCTGAAGTCAAAATGCTCCTCAAGTGAATCAAACATAGGAATGAGGTCACAAGTATTTTTTTTTTTTGGGATTAAAAAGTCATGAAGTTTTGCCACTTTTCAAACTACTTGATATTCAATAGTTTAGTTTGCTGAATAATCTTCAATATTCACATGCTTTCACTAAACTTATAGTATGATGAGGACTCCTATAAGACTCAAATCCAATCAACAAAACTAGAGCAACCTAGCATATTCAACTCCCACTGAACCCAAAACCCCATTTCAACATCTCATCACAAAACAAGCTCCAAAACCCAATTCCCACACTAGCCCCAAAAAATAAAAGATCAATTTTTTACAAAAATTCAAACTGATAGCACAACATTCACAGCAATCAAACAACAGTTGCATCAAAAACAAAACCAAAGCAAACAATAAACAGCTGGAATTGCATGGAAAACTGAAAACCCACCAAGATCAATAAAAGGGATTTCGAAAATTAGGGCACAATCAATAAAAGGGTTTTCGAAAATCACCTTAGGGTTTTGATTAAGCTTCTGCTTGTTGATTTTGCTATAAACCCACCAAGATCTTCATCGTCTGCTTCGTTGATGAGTGAAGGAAGTGCGAAGAGAGAGTGATGGTCGGTGTCTCTCGTTCAAAACAGAGAGCTCTCGTTTGATTCTTGAGAGAGAGAGAGAGAGAGTGATGGCGAGAGAGGGCCGTGAGAGAAATAGAGTGACAGTTTGAGAAAAATGGAGAAAAAATGGAGAAACTGAGAGAGCTTCTTCTTAGGAAGAAAACGAAGAGACGAAGAGAGAGAAAAAATCTATGGTGTGTGGTGTGTGGTGTGTGGTGGGTTGGTGAACCGTGTATGTGTGGTATTTTTTTTTCTTTTTCTTTTTTTAACATAGTGAGACACGTGGACGGCTTAGATGATGCGATGTGGATGGCTAGGATTTTAAGACTATTAATATTATATGAGTCGGTTCGGTTCGGTGCGGTTCGGTTCACAAAACCAAAAACCATAAACCGAACCGAATGTACAGAAAACAATAAACCGAACCAAACCGCCCGATTGAAAACTTAAAGCACCGACCGAAAACTGTTCAGTTCGGTCGGTTCGGTCGGTCCTTCCGGTAATTCTTTCACCCCTACATAGCACACACCATGGGCAAAATAGTCATTTTCCAAGCTAATCCTTGGGTGCCTCTATTAACACATCATATTTCATCTCAAGGCCAACCACTACTCGAGGCACACCTTTAATAATTTGATAAATAAGAAATTTGCTCAATACATACCACAATCTTCGGTCTTTACCCTTACTCACTCACACACCCCATCCACAATCTTTAATCTTCAATTTCCTTAAAAAAATTTATTACATCTTTATCCTTCTAGTCAATTACATTTTTAACCTTCACACAAATTTCTCAATCCACACAACCCACTCCCACCAGCCTTAACCCTAACCCTAACCCTAATTGTCACGACCCAAACCTGCCCCTATAGGTTTAGCATCGTAACTGCCAATAATCATGGGATTACCGAAGGCCTCTAAGACAGATTAACATAATATTAGGGGCTAGCAGAAGCAAATAACAAATATACAATATCCATTGAGTTGTGCAGACTTATATGAGACAAAAAATTTTAAAGTTTATATACATACATTTACACATCATCATATATATAGGCTAGACCAAAAAGAAACTTAGTCCTAAATACAGAATAAACAAAAACACTTGTTAAACCAAAACAAGAAAACAAAACTTAAACTTTAATCACAAAAGTCATAATCACTTGACATATCTGAAACCTCCATGAGAGGCACAAAGGTTGGCTGACAAAAAAAACAGAATCCAGACAGTAGAAGCTCTAGGCCTGATCATGCGCTTGATCGCCTACATACATAAATAATACAATGAGCTGGGACCTGGTGAATAATAACAAAGTAAAGGGTTTAATGAATGTTGTCTATAACAGATACAGAAAACTAAATTCAGTTCATATCAGAAATAGAATCATAATCATATTCATATTCTTGTTCCAATCATATACAGAAATTAGAGTTCATGCTTAATCATACGTGGTACATCTATCAGCGCTCACAGAACAGATGGCGGTTATGAATAACCAGTTCCATAAAGGAACCTCTGAATCCAAGTAATAGATAATAGATATGATGAGCTCCATGATGAAGTCTCCGGTACGGGTAACAGATTGTCGGCATATTAAGTTCCATAATGGAACCTCCGATACTGGGTAACAGCTAACGGATATGCCAAGGATGTCATGAATACATATAAAAAATTGGACAATCATTCATTATATAGTACATAATATTTCAGAAAATAGATCTTATTTCATCATACAGAAAATAAATAAAGATGAACATAATTTTACTAAGTTATTACTCACAGACAGCTGCAGCAGTAGAACAGACGGATCAGGCAAACAATAGCGCGTGGCCTACACAAACACATAACATATACACATTGAAACACAATATTACTTCCTTGATCAAACTTGACTTTTCTTGTCTTCTGTCTAAATAATCCGAAGGTCTATTATGCTTATTCTTTCTTTAATCAAATGAATTGGGTTCTTATTTCACATACCCTTTCATTACTAAATCATTCTTTTCTGAATAAACTGATTTCTTACTTGGCTTCTTAATCAATTACTACTAAGTTAATGACTTATTCTTTAATCAACTAATTTATGTTGATTGTTAGCCGATTAATCTTCATTCAGTCATAAATCATGTCTAGAATGCTTTGGGAGGAAATGAGATGAAATTATAAACAAAGTGTGATTTTTCAAAACATGCTGAAAATAGTGTGGCCGCTCGAGCCACCACTTGGTCGCTCGAGTGGACTGTATTGTCTGTAAAAGTATCAGAAGCTCAAAATGTTCGCTCAAGCCACCAATTGGTCGCTCGAGCGGCCTGTAAATTTTTTGAGTTCCAAAACTGAAGATTAGCTTCCAAATTTCATTTTAAAACTTAGATTCATGCATTTTTCAACATGTAATGTCATTAATAAATATGAACACATAACTAATTTTCAAATCTTAATGCAAAAACCTCCTTAATTTGTCAAAATTAAAGCTATAACTTCATGAATATTATGATTCAAAACTTTTCTTCATTTTTCTTACAAAATATGAAATTAAAAAAGGCTCTTAGAAAAATATCTGCATATATAAAATTCAAATTAAGATCAAACTAATTCTTGATTGTCAAATTCAAATTATAATTTATTTCCTAATTTGTCCAATTTTAGATTTAATTCATTTTCTTCATATCAAACCCAATTTCAAACTCATAAATTCTAAAATATAAATTAAGCTTTTAAAACCCAATTTCATGTTCAAAACTCATGCAAAATTTCATCAAAACATGAAAATAATTATGAGCCATGATCAATCTTTACTAAATCTTTATTGCATGTAATTTATGGAGCTTAATTTAACAATAACTTTCAAAATTAAACCCAAAATAATTAATTTCTAATTTAACTTCATAAACTTGATCCTAGTTTCAATTCTTCATTTTCTTGTCAATTTCCTAGCAAACATTGAATATATGTAATTCCAATAAAACTAACTAATTTAATATATTCCAAAATTTGTTTAAATTAAATAAAACTCTTAAATTACATTACATGCATGGGTTAATAATCAAAATCAAAACCCATATTTTCATGGACTCATGGTTTCCAAACTTTTCTTCAAAATCAAATGTATAATAAACTTACATGGCTCAAATCCTTTCAAAACTCATGGTGCATGCAAATATACATCTCATATATATATATATATATATCAAGGTTCACAAACCCAATCTCAATTTGAAGAATTCCGACAATTATCTCCATATTTATTCTTTAATTCCTCCAATTTACATGCATGTAAAAATGAGACTCAAATTCATGCAAGATATTCAAAATCCAACCAAAAATAATTGATCTCTAAGTTTATTTTCATAACCATGAACCTAGCTTAATTTTCTTGTTCAAACCCATTTTCTTTCAAGAACCATGGAATTGATTCTATAACTCACTTAATTCATGATGTGTGGAGGATTTTTCTACAAAGTTAAGGCTTAGAATGCTCACCTCAAGCTTAAATTTTAGAATCAGAGATGATTTTCCTTAGCTCCTTCAAGTCTTCTTCAATTCCATATAAGTTTTGAGCTTCTCTCTGTCTCTCTCTCTCAACTCTTCCAGCAGAAAGCAAAAGAAATGAACCTTACTTCTTGACTCATCAACATACACACACACACACACACACACACATGCCTCTCTTGTTGACACCACATTGGACACATGCACACTTAATCAAGCCTCCAACACAACACTCACATGTACACACATACACAGATTTGCTCTGCACATCCACACCCAAATACACCCTCAATTCTAGGTTGTTTCATAATTCAATTTAGGTTTAGAATTAATTTAATTAAGTAACACTTAATCTTAACAAATCTTGACACATAATTAAATTAATCATAACTAATTACAAATCTCACATACTTTAATCAGTCTAATTTTGACTTCAATTATAGCCCAATTAATTATATTTAAATTTATCATTCTAAATCAGATTTTTAATCAAACTCCCAAAAGGCTCCAAATATTAAATTAAACTTATTTCCAATCTCAGTTTTGGTTTCTTAAATCATTAAGCCATTCAATTTCAGATTAAACTTTAAAAAATTTTGTCTCATATAAGTCTGCACAGTTCAATAGACGTTGTATATTTGTTATTTGCTTCCGCTAGCCCCTAATATTATGTTAATCTGTCTCAGAAGCTTTCGATAATCCCAAGATTACTGGTCAGTTACGATGCTAAACCTATAGGGGCGGGTTTGGGTCGTGACACTAACTGTCGCCGTCCACTCGCTACCCGTCATCGTCGCAGCCATTACCAACTTCGGTATAACTTTCTCTGCCATTCCTAGCTCCAGTGACCCACCCCCCTGCCATCCCCATCTCCCCCATCCCAACTTTAATCCTAAACCTTAACATCTCCTCACTGTTGCCGCTACTAAGCCAGCGTTGCCCCTCCAAATCTCCTTCAGTCAGCGCCTCTTCTCTGCAAATCCTTGCTCCACTGTTATTCTCTCACCCATTGCAGCTCCTCTTTCCCTCTATCTTCACCTATAGCCCCTTCTTCTTCTTCTTTTTCTTCTCTTCAAACCCTGGATCTGGAAACCCAAATCTCTCTCTCTCTCTCTCTCTCTCTCTCTCTCTCTCTCTCTTTCTCTTAAACTGCAGATCAAATAATAGAGCAGAGGAGCTGAGTTGCGCTGTGGAGGGGATCTAGATGATGGGTAGTGCCAAAGGGTGGCCAATAGAACTAGAGAAAGGTGATGGCGGTGAGGGAGATATGAGTTGCAATGTCAATAGTGAAGGAAAGAGCAGCAGCTGCCATGGTAGGGGCGCAAATGGATTAGGAATGGAAACAGAAAAGGGGATAGTGTCAGTCGGAGGGTAACGGCGGCAGAAAGAGTTAGGATGACTGACAACAACGATTGATGGTAGCGGCGGTTGTGGGATAGAGTTAGGGTTAGGGTTAGAGAAGATGAGGATATTTTGGAAATGTTTGAGGATATTCATGTAAGGAACCTTTAGTAAATAGTTGAGGAACCTTTATCCTTTATGGTCATGTAAGGAACCTTTAGTAAATAGTTGAGGATATTCATCCGTTTTAATTGTTTACAATACATTTTATTGATTAAATAATACATTTGAGGATGTTAAAGGAATTTATGTTGCATTTTTTGATGTTGGTTAACAAAGAGAAATTTGTATACATATGGATCATATTACAAGATGTGTCTTTTGTGTATAGTGTTTTGCAATTTTCTCTGAACTTTTTCTGAATTTTCTCTGTAATTTCTAGATCAATGCAAAACATACTTTGGATAGTGTGTTTATAATACCAGTCAAATTCATCTAAAGAAATTTTCCAATATTAGAGAAAATTAATTTGTGCATTGGGTTTTTTTGAATTGGATGGTGTAATTACCTTGTGCATTGTTTTGTATAAATACAATGCACTACAAATTACATGATCAGATAGGTCCCCTCTTTGCATCATACTAGATAAATTTCTTTGTTACTAGAATTTTCTCTGTGAAATTCTTGCAACTTCAAACTAGAGAAATTTCTTTACAAATATAATTTTCTCTATGTACATTATGTTGATAATCACTACTTAGCATGCATTATCAATAAGACATAAAGAGAACTAGTAATCATCAAAGAAACAAAAAAATAAAAAAATATATTTAACCATTAGTAGCAATGAAATTTTGAAATTTACATTAGTCAAAAAAAATATATACATATATATCAACCATCATCAATCTTTCAATATATAAAAAATATTAAAGGGCTATTTCTAAGTACATTGGTCATTTCCTAGTTGCCTCTTGGACTTGGACTTCTTTTTTTCTTTTCTTTTTTTCCTTTTTGTGCGGTGTTTGTGGTGTTTTGTTACTGCTCTGTTTTGATCTCAAATCATAAGTGGCAGACTCAGAGACTTTCTGTTTCTTTTTTGGTGTTTCTGGTGTTTTGTTGCTGCTGCGTTTTGCCATTTCTAAACAATGAAAATGTAAAAATGCCAACATTAAATTTCAGAGAAAATTACAGTTACAAGCACACAACTAGTCAGAGAAAATTAAAGAAGCAACATAAATTAATGTGGTCAGATAAAATTACACTTGCTAGAGAAAATTAAACATGGTAGATAAAATTACACACACGAGAGTATTAAGTGGTTTTTAACAAAATAAATCAAGCATGGCAAAGAAAATTAAACAAGCTAGAGAAAATTATACATGTTAGAGAAAATTAAACAAGCTAGAGAAAATTATACATGTTAGAGAAAATTACATGCATACAAGAAAGAGAGAGAGAGAGAGAGAGAGAGAGAGAGAGAGAGAGAGAGTACTAAGTGTTTTTTAACCAAATAAATCAATCTAACCATAGAAAATTTTCATTCTCAGAGTAATTTTCAATAATTGAGAAAATTAAATATACAAGTACACAACTATCCAGAGAAAATCTACAAAGCAACATAAATTAATGTGGTCAGAGAAAATTAAACATGCTTGAGAAAATTAAACCACGACCAAAGCCACAACTATCTGGTGTATTGAACCATTGTTAATGGAAACATTTTGTAGACTAAGAACTGAAAGGTATGGTTCAATACAAAGCATGATACATGCACCCCATTTAGGATCCTAGATGCATGAAGTAAGATTAGATAACCAGAGATGTAACCATGATGGTTAATGGCTTATTTTAAGTGGTTTCTAACTAAATAAATCAATCCAGCCACAGAAAATCCCAGAGAAATTTTCAATAGCTGAGAAAATTAAACATACGAGTACATAACTAGCCAGAGAAAATCAACAAAGCAACATAAATTAAACATATCAGAGAAAATTACACAACATAGAAATTTGAATGAATTGAACTTGAATCAAATTTGAAGGAAAGAGAGGTTGGTGTATATTAAAAAATGTAAGGGAGCAGAGAAATTTAAAAACAACAGAGAAATTTTCAATAGAAAATCAATTCTAAAGAGATAAAATCAATTCCACAGTGAATTCCAACAAATAAATAAATGTAGCCACAAAAAAATATAGAGAAATTTTCAATAACTGAGAAAATTACACATAGAAGTACAAAATAGACAGAGAAAATCAAAGTAGCCACAAAAACATAAATAAATGGAGAAATAAACATGCTAGAGAAAATTCAAAGAAAAAACATAAATCAAGCAAGCCATAGAAAATTTAAATGCTAGAGAAATTTACATACACAAACACACAACAAGCTTCAAGAATAAGTTCAAAACGCAAAGAAATTTCATTTTTCAAATTTACCTGGTTTTTATTACAAAATTGAAACCATAATTAATTGAAGGCTATTATAAAATCCAATTAACTTTGTTTCCAGGAGAGAGAGAGAGAGAGAGAGAGAGAGAGAGAGAGAGAAAAGAAAAAAAAACTAATTGATTTGTAGAAAAACTTACCAGAGTGAGGATGAAATCCTAATTACGAACTGATATGCTCTGAGATAAAGGTGCACTGTGATGAATATGAGTTGAGATGATGATGAACAGTGAAAATGTGTTAGAAAAATTTGTGAGGAAGGAATCACAAAGATTTTCGCGGAAGATGATGAAATCCTAATGTCGCTGTTCTCTCAATTGTAGATATCAGTTGTGGAAAGCTAGTCATCGGAATCCAGTTCACTTTTCTTGGTTGATTGTGAATGGTATTTTGGTCCAAAAAATGAATGAAAAGCGTGCGTGTTTTGGTTCAAGGACATGAGTCATCATCTATTTTTTAATATCTTTTATCGTCTAAATTATTATTACCTTAAAAAAAATCATCACTTTTTTATTAAATTTAAATTTAATGACAGATTTAAAGGATTGGAGATGGCCAAACAATCAAGGATGACAAATCAATCCAGATAAGTTCCAAATCACATAACCATTTTCAATTTGGAAAATTTTAGTTGCATTCAGTAGAACTTTAAAATTATGATTTGAAAATAAAGTTGTATTTTAAGTTTGTGAGTGTTGGAATTATGATTTGAAAAGAGAAAATTTGTTTGATTATGAGTTTTGAAAAGATTTTTCAATTGAGTTTTGAGTTTTTGATGTGACATATAAAAAGAAAAAATTTGTTTGGTTATGAATTTTGAAAGAGTTTTCAAAACTTAATTTCAAAACTTATAACTCATAATCAAACACACAACTCAAAACTCTATTGAAAATTCAACTCAAAACTCATAACCACACTCTTTTGGAATTCAATTCAAAAAAATAATTTGTCATTTTAGTCTAAAAAAATAATTTCTATATTTAAAAATATCAAATATATATATATATATATATATTTCCAAATAACAGGTGGCGATTGACAAATTGCAAAAAAAAAAAAAAAAAAAGTACTGTTTCAGTTAACCGGCCGGACAACCGGGTAAACCCAAAAAAATTTGAAAACTCACTGGGAGGAACTCTACCAAACGTGTTGTGAAAGGTGTTTTGAAATGTGATGTTAGAATCAGTTTTTGAAAACTCCATCTAAACAAAGGCTTCGCGTATGAGGGTGGAACTAGGATTCCAGAGCTACACCAAACATAGCCTTTATTTCTACACATTTAATTATCTCAGTGCACATCTTCTTTCAGTACACACACTTATTAATTTGATTATTAATTAATTTTCTCAATCTACACACTGAAAGTTACAATTATACCCTTCACTTATAATCATTGTACATACACTACTCAACTCTCATTTCCACACACTTATTGAGTGACCTTACTTCCAATTTGTAGACCCAGGTGAAGATCATTCAAGACCACGGTGTGAAGTGAGGACAAAGTCCTCCATTGAAGACCTTATTGAACCTCCATTAAAAATCCTTCAAAATATTGTTAAAGATGAGACATATTTCTATTTTGTTATTGCATTTACCATTTCCAAATCTCTGTGCACTCCATTGCCATAAAACTCTTGTTTTTATTTTTGTTTTTTTATGTTTTTCAGTTTGGGGATTTCGGCACTGATTTTCCAAAATTATACAGTTAATTTAAAACTTAACTTCCAAATAAAAATAATTAATTCGACAAATTTGTCCTAAAAAAAAACTTAATTTTTTTAATATAAATTGTTAGCTTTTTAATTTTTTTTTTTTTTTAGTAAAAACGTTACTTCCCAAACGAGCCTTAGTGTGTGGAGGAATTTCCCTCAGTTTGTCTCAGAGAAGCAGCCCATCTCACAGACGCAACTGTCTCCCTTTCTCTCAAAAAATACCGAACTTGTACAGCAATTCAAGCTCCCTCGTTTACGCCCTGCTACAGTCTTCTTCTTCTTCTTCTTCTTCTTCTTCTTCTTCACAGAAACCCTCCAAATCCAAACAGCACATACATATATTCCTATATCTATATCTATATTTTTCTCGAATTGACTTGAATCCAATTCGATTTGGATTTTATTTGTTTTTTTGGTTGGAGGGTTTTGGTTAGACAAGGTAAGTAGATGAAGCCAATCAGGCTTCCCGAACCTCCCGGAAGCCCCATCCAGGGCTTGCCTGACATCTTCGAAGGCGGCGTTTACGGCGTCATCAGACGCGCCGTCGTCATCGGCAACGGTTTTCCTGCTTCCGAGAACCAAAGCATCGGCCTTATTCGCGCCCTCGGCCTCTCCGAGAAACAAACGCTATACGTGAGTTCTGTTTCTTTCTTGTGTTTGGTTGCTAGGAAAATCTTCTCACTTTTCCTTTTTTCTTAATTGATTTTCTGTTCAGAAATTAACCTCTCTTTTTTTTCCCAAAGATATTTGGCTGTATTGTGTAGTGAGTTATTGAGTGGGAAATCAGGAACGGTTTGGTGAGTTATTATTATAAATAAATTCAGTAATGTGTATTTATATGTTGAAATTCAATTTGTTTGCATCAATTTCTGTTGAATTTTGATGTTATTGCCTTGAAATATGCATAGTGGGGGTTCGGGTTCAGGTTCGGAACTGAGATAGCCTGAAGGAAGTGGAACCCTAATCTTGGAAGGCAATGGTCGAGTGGGAGGGAGAAGCGTTTATTAGAGTCCTTTCGGATGTAGACGTAGGTGGATAAGCGATAAAGGAGTATTGACGGGATTCGTGTATGTAACCTTACCGGGATGTATTTTCTATTTCCGCTAAGGAAGCTCAGAGGATATTAGGCATGAAACAATTTTACTGATGGGCTTGTGTTACAGGACGAAGGATGATGCACAAGAGGTGTGGATGTATTTGATATGCTTGTCTCAACACTTGTGGGATGAGGTGACTTTCAGATTAATTGGGACTTTTGCAGTGGCTACATTAGAGTTGATGAGGCAACAACCACCAGAGCTCACTTCTAATGAACCAGATTCTGCACTGATGGAAGTGGTGATTGAATTCTGACTTTGGTGGTTATTGAAGTGGGTCCGGTGAAGTTAGAAATCCTAGTGCGAGAGGAGGTCAGTCTATGTGTGGTGTGTAGAATGAATATAAGAGGGGGATGCCAAAATGGACAGAGATGGAGGTGCATAAGGGTCAATCACTGGAGGCACCTGAGTTCAAATGGTAGGTAGGGTTGGAAGAACATTGGGAAAAAGAGGAGGGTTTTGAAATTCAAAATCGGACAATTGATCTGTTGTCGAATGTGGTTGTGGTTCGACCATGTAGTCGGGTGCCTAAACACTTCTGATTGAATATGATAAAGCCTTGGGTGGGTTTGTGGAAGATCATTATGAAGGTGAGGGAGAATTTTTCTAAGCTTACATGCTTTAGAGTGGGGAGTGGGTAAAAAGTGAATTTTTGGCAAGAGGGTGTGGTTACAGGCCTTTTTGGGGAAGTTTTCCTAGGTTTCTATGGGAGGATTGTGGTGAACAAAGAAGGTTTTTTAATAGAGGAATGTGGGACTCTATCTGCTACACAAATGGTGTGGGCACGTGTGTTTTGTAGAGCATTATGGGATTGGGAGGTGGTGTTAGTTGAGACATTTTGTGCTATATGCGGGTGGGTGAGTCTATTTATGGGGAGGACAGAATTGTGCAGAAGGGAACTAAGAATGGAATTTTCGTAGTAGTCTCCTTTTATTGGTGTTTGATCGCCTTATAGCATGTCATTTGACTCATTTTAGCTAAACGTGCTCTAACTCACCTTTGTAAAATGTGAATGTGCTGTCCTGCTAGCTTCATGTTGCATTATGGAATTAAACTACAACGGTGGATGGTTACATCAGTTGAAGCTCATAGGAACATTTGAAATCTCTTTTGCACACAAGTTGCCAACTATTAATTGGTTTATACTAATATGCACTTCGGACATTTGTTTGACTAAAAAATTTAGGAGTATTTGGTTGATACTAATATGCACTTCAGATATTTGCTTGACTATATAATGCATTTTAGGAAGGCTATGACGCATTCTCGTCTTGACATGATCTTCTGGTTATAGTCTATGTGGCCATATGTGCTTGAATCTTTTGGCTGGGATAGAGCAGAAAGCAAAACTGAATTCGTTCAACCAACTCCAATATAGTTGGGTACTATGGAAGGCACTTGTGGAGTTGATTAAGATATTTTATTTATTGACATTCGAGGTCTCATCACATTCATCATTCTACAACCTCTCTCTCTCTCTCTCTCTCTCTCTCTCTCTCTCTCTCTCTCTCACACACACACACACACACACACACACACACACACACACACACATTCTTGCTTTCTGTATGTGTGTGTTCATGTGTTGCACAAATGTGTGTGGAAATGTTGATCACAATTTCTGAGAGTTTTCTTTGTTGTACCTTTTCTTTTTCCAGTTTTTTGGGAGGTGGAGATTGATTTTAAGAATAGAAAGTTCTGTTTAAATTTTATGAACAAAATGTAATAGTATGTTTGACCATGATGTATTCCAATTTTGAGTCAATAGATGTATCTTCCAATATGTTACAGGGAAACTTTTAGGAGCTGTAATCTTCGATTATTTAGTCGTGTCTGGACTCTAGTAAGCTTGTTTCACATACTTATTATGTCATCTACAGCGGGTTACAAGGCCAAGAGGAGGAGTCAATGAGTGGCTTCACTGGCTCCCAGTTTCTCTCCACAAAAAGTTAGATTACATCATCAGGCAGATTTATGGTTACTCGCGAATTTCGTTAGCTGGCAGAGGGAAGAAACTTGTCTCTCGGCCTATCGAAAATGGTGGCAGTGTGGGCTTATCATCTGTCTTAGAAGCTGATGTCAAGAAGATTGTGACCATGGCTCATGAGACTTTTGAGAAGTATGTTCTTCCTCTCCTTGCATCTACCATACTTAAACCATAGTTGTCAAATCGGGATTCGTATTGTGAATCGAAATGGATTCGTACTGAATCGCGAATTGAATCAATCGTGAATCGTAAAGATCAGTCACTTTTTCTAAATTATTTAAAAACATATATGTACACATTTAGATGTTAAATATGTCTTATGAATATAAAATATCTAGACTTAAATCAATGAAAATGTTATTTTGAATAATAATCACGTAGTTTAATAAGCAAGAAACTGACAAAGGTTTTTATGTAAGATTACCATCTTATCTTTTTTCTTTTTTAGATATTTCTTATCAACCATTCTTAATAAAGATAATAACCAAATAGACAAACTGTCAATTTCCAAAGTAACAATAATTAAGAACAATGTTGATATTTGGACAATAAGCATATATACTTTTCTAAGTAACAGTGAGCAAATAATAAGAAAGAATTATTTAGAATCTTTTATTTTAAAGCCTAAATCATTTTAGAAAGTATAACTGACCTCACACATGTAATATTCAATTTAATAAAATAGCAATAAATAATTCATAGCGTAACTTTAATTTTAAATATCTTTAGAAGATATATTATGATTTTTTAAAAGGAAAACAAATGAGAAGAAAAGTTAAAAATATGTTAGGTCTGACTGAATCTAATTGGATCCTATTAAAAACTCCATGATCACTAAAATAACAATAAATCATGTATATATGTTGGCTATTTTGGTGTTAAACGCTATTAGAAGTTGTATTATGTCATTTTCACTAAAAAGATGGAGAAAAAAAGAGTTGAAAATATGTCGGATGCAATAATTTCAAAAATTGCATGAATCGTAAAAAGTCAATTGATTGTGAATCGTGTGATTCACTAGAGATTCATTTCCAAAATAGATTCACCCATAGATTCGTATCGATTTTGCAAAAATTGCGAATTGAATCACAAATCGTAAGATTTTGATAACAAAGCTTAAAAATGTTTGTGAGTGTAGAGAGATATATTTACAACTAAGATTTCATACACTACGGAAAAATGGTTCGAAAAACCAAATAAACGTTTGTAGTTGTAACTTTTTATGATGATTACTATTCAGGATTATGACAAATAACATATAATGTGCACTTTGCTTTTTTAATAAATGGACCAATTTGATGAATATGGAAATGCAATGCAGGTGGTGCCAAGGTTTTAGTACACATGAAAACTAACAGAAATAGCATATTTAGATATGTGGGTTGTTACTCCTTCCATATTGAAGAAATATTGTGGAAAATGGAGAGTTGATACTTCTGCAAACAAGAATTTGGTTAACTAGTTAATAAGAGATCTCAAGAATTTTATGATTGAAATGAAAACCAAAAGAGCCTATGAGTCAAAAAGTAGCCATTGTTGACTAATTAATTGAAGTACTAATGGTGCTCCATTCGCCTTAAATATATTGGTAATATGTGCTAATTGCTTATGCACATCAAACTGTCTGACTAATGCAATTGTCCAAGAGGTGTTGCACATGCTGGAGCAACACTTGCTCAAGCTAGATGCTGTATGACCGTAGTACTATCTCAATCCAGATAGCATTACAGTTGCTTGCATCCCAATGAAGTATTACTGATAATCGCCTAGAGGGAAACCTATATTTGGACTCCTCATAAGTCATAACTTCAACAATTTGATCTCCATGAGTTGGTGGTGTAACAATATCAACACTTGTACAAACACCAATAGACAAAAGAGGAGGTTCTGAGTTGTCTCAGTCAAGTAAAATATCCTCCTCGTGAAATATTGGACCAGTATTTAAATTTTGAATCCTATCAATCTAGAAATTTACTCATGTTTGGCATGGGTTGATTTTCACATGGCGTCTGTAGTGGATAAAGGAGAGGAGGGATGGAGTTTGTAATGACCCACCATTTGTTAAGTTAAATATACAAAAAAGATGGTTGATTTGCAGCTGAGGCTGATATGGGGTTGTCAAGTGCCTGAATAGCAGACATACTATATATATATGTATATATGTAAAGGTGAGTTCACTTGTCATAACCTTCCCAAATACAATTTAATGAGAGAGATAATAGAATTACTTTTGTTGTTATATTTATGTTATGTCTCGCTTGGTTTTCAGCAACTATACTTCTTGTGACATCATATTTTGCGTGGTACTCTGATTCTTATTTGGGACGCAGAAATTGAAGGAACTGCTCTGCTGATTAGCATTTTATTTAACCAAACACAATGGTTCTATCTTCTAATTTGAAATGCATTTATAGCAGTATAGCTAATGAAAAAATGTTTTTTTCCTAATTTGTTGTAAACTTAATTGGCTCTCTGATAATGATCATGTAACTTCGTTCAGGGACGGCCCTTTACTGGTGGTTGCGTCAGGTAGAGATACCATATCAGTTGCAAGTGCCATAAAGAGATTAGCATCTGAAATTGTGTTTGTTGTTCAGGTCTACATTGTCTTTCACTTTCTCTATTCTTAGTTGCCTATTGTTTACAGCAGCCATGTGCACATTTTATGTTAGCAAACTAGCAAATATTGAGACCACTGGCTGATTTGAATGGTCAAAGTTTGTTTTAATGGCCTTGCTGTTTGCTTTCCTTTATATTATGAATATGATACATACATCCTAGGCATGTTTAACTCATGGTGCACTGAATAGTGTCTAATGCATATGTGGTTTCTTCCTTTTACTGTTGTAGTTGATCGTGCATCATGCCAAAGGGTCAGAATTTAAAAGCACCTCTCCCCTTGCTTCCCACTCCACAAATTTCCAAAATGAAAATGCTATAAGCAGCTCCATAAGCTGCACCAAACAGCCCCAAAACTAGAGCTGGAGGCCTTTTGTTGTCTGCCAAAACCTTATTTTTTTTGTTGTTAATACATATTCAGGGGCTTATTAGGGAACTAAAATTTTTAATTGCATGCTGATGGATAACTTTATTTTGAAATAATGTACTGATTTTAAAATGAAAGTGAATCTTTTTTTCGAAGGTTAGGTGCGTACCTGTGAATTCAACTTTATGCACATCTGTGCCAACTGCTGTGATGCGGGCTGTGTTTTGACTTCTAGAGTATCTTTTTATTTAATGTCAAAATAAATATGTTACTTTTGCTCTTCTTTTGCAAATTTTGGTTTCAGATTCAACACCCAAGGACCCATTTAGAAAGATTTGACATGGTCATCACTCCTCATCATGATTATTATCCTTTGACTGCTCATGCACAAGAGCAGGTTCCTCTGTTTCTCCACAAGTGGATAACTCCACGCGAAGCTCCTGATAGGCATGTGGTATATCTCTTGACTATTAATCACTCACTAAAATGGGTTTTTCTATATGAGAAGCTTTTCCTTTTTAAGTGAATTTTAGTTCTGTAACCTGCTGAATGTTTTTCGTGTCCCAGGTCCGCACTGTAGGAGCTCTTCATCAAGTTGATTTTGCTGCACTGCGGAGTGCAGCTAATGCCTGGCATGATGAGTTTGCACCTCTGCCAAAGCCCTTACTCGTGGTTAACATTGGAGGACCTACAAGTAATTTTTTTCCTATATTAATGTTAGATTTACCCTACTGAGATTTTGCTTTTGGATGTTAATTTTTGGTGGTTGTTTATTGATTTTAATTTCTGTACGCATTTTGAATTGGTTTTCTTGCTAAAATAGTAGTTATTTTGGATTCTTGGTTTGTTGAAAATTTCCTTCTCACTGACATTGGTACCCAAGTACAGGTCAAGGCATAATATCACAGTTGTCACAGTTTCAATAGTACATATTAGTCCTTGTATAGGCTAATTTACAGAAAGCTGGGTGTCATAGCTTATTTCTTACGATCAATGATTGATCAGTTTAGAGTGGAAATGTGAAGATACTTGAGCTATGGAGTTGCTTTGTCCAGCTTAATATTTCGATGCGAAGAATACCAAGAAATGGATGGCTTGTTACATGTTTTAACTCTAGTAATTTCTCTTGGATTTAAAATTTAATTAGAAGAACGTAACTTTTTTGTTTGATTATCTGGGTTGGGAAATGGTTAAATGAGCTTAGTTACTCAATTCGGTGAACCAGAACAGCAGGTTCAGCAGTCATGGATCATTATATATGTGTGTTCTTGTGTGTATATAGAGCACCACCCCGCGGAAGGTTGGGTGGGGGAGTGACCATTATTGTCCAAGTGTTCCTTGGTTTAACTGCTTACCCCAAAGAAATATTTTCCATTGCATGTCTTGATGATCTCTGTCAAGATTTGATTACTCGAGTTCCCTTTCAAGGTCTTAAATGGTGCATGTTCAAATATGGGGAAGTGTAAGATATTGGTGTATATTGCAACTTATCTCAGCACTGTGTCTGTGTATGTATGAATAGTCTATTCAAATGTAATGAGAAAAAGCATTACCACTCTAATTAAAACTAAAAATCCATATATTCCATCACTTAAATATCATGATATCATACACAAAATAATTGCATTTTAGATAATGCAACAAAATTGTAAAATAGTGAAATATGCATATGTATTAGAGTTGAGAGCTAAACTCAGGGCATTTATACTGAATAATTGTCTCTTAACCTGAAAGAACTATTTTGGTTCAAGTCGTCATTGAAGACTGAGTGAAAATCCCATGATTAGATCTTTGTTACAATTAGAAAGGAAGGTAAACTTCGGCATCATTTGCTTCTGGCGGAGTTTGAAATAATATCTTGAAAGTGAGTATTGTTAAGTACAATTGTCATATTTATCGTAAATTTACACTGATGCTTCAAAGGGTCTGATTTTGAAAGGAATATTTGTTACTGACTCTTTTGATTAATTAAAATATATGGAAGTTCTGACTGAATGTTTTTCTTATTTCAGACAAGTTGAAATAAGACCTCAACTTTTACACTTTCTTTGATGTTTCATTGGACATCCATGTATACACAGAATTTTTCATAGTTCATATATTTTCTTAAATTTTGCTGTAGGCCATTGTCGATATGGTGTGGACCTTGCAAAGCAGTTGACAACCTCTCTGCAAAATGTTCTAGTGAGCTGCGGGAGTGTAAGAATATCTTTCACAAGGAGAACACCTGAGAAGGTATTACACCATTGTACAGTTTTTCTTATACATTTCCAATTAGTCCTTGGTTCTATGTTATTTATTTTTTTCTGGTCTTATCAACAGATTTCCAACATTATACTGAAAGAACTTGGAAACCATCCTAAAGTTTATATCTGGAATTGTGAAGGTAATTTATGTTTGTTTTTTTTTTCTTTCTTCAATTTAAAAGTGACGGGTAATGTGTAACTAATTCTGGAAAATGATCCATTGATTATTTATGTTTCTTTTTCAGAACCAAATCCGCACATGGGCCATTTAGCTTGGGCTGATGCTTTTGTCATTACGGCTGATTCTGTCAGTATGTTGAGTGAAGCTTGCAGCACCGGGTATGTTTGAGGAGAATTTCCTGGGTGGTTTTCATTTTGACTTACTGTATTCATATTATTTAGTAAAATTTTGTTTTGTGCAGGAAGCCTGTGTATGTCATTGGAGCTGAACGTTGTACCTGGAAGTTTGTGGAGTTCCATAAATCTCTGAGGGAACGAGGTCTGGTGCGGCCGTTTACTGGTCTTGAGGATGTAAGTTAAACACCTGTTAATTTTTGTCCCAAACTTCATATTTAAAAAAATGGTATAAGGATATTTTATTAACAAAGACGTGTATACCTAATAATTTTTTCCCTCTTTGGACCTGTGTATCTTGCTGTCTTTCTTTATGGATTAAGGTTTGGATTCACCCCTGAAACCTTTATGTATCTCCATATCATTTTTTCTATCCCCCGTTACAATGTTTGTCCTACAATTAGAAAAGAAAAGGAAAAAACGAGTGGGACCTATTTGTGTTTGACCTACCCAATCTTCAGAATGGTTCCCAACTGTGATGTCACTAAATAGATGAACTAAAAGTCTGGATGCAGTGTTTTAGGGTGATTCTATTTACACATTACTAATACTTTCAGTATACATCATTAATAGATTAAATTTATATTCCAATAATATCCTCCAATAAAATGACCATTAAGGACAGCATGAGGTGTATTCTACCCATTCAAAAATTTTATATTTAAAAACACAAAATACTCTTCACACACCATCATTCCTATAGAGTTTAGGGTTTAACATATAAACATTGTATTTCTTCATCATCTTCACTATTAACATACACTAATGATATCATTCATTATCAATTAGCTCACTTCATTTTCTTCTCCATTATACTTATTTTTCAAACTCAAAACATTATTGTCTTTGAAGATTTACGATTTAAGATTATTGAAATAAATCAGTTTTGAAGATTTGCACATAATGGATGACACTGAAATGGTTGGTTCAGATATAAATATTGAAAACGTTGATTTGAACATTGAAAATGTTAATTTATGACTTCATTTTATGGTTTTTTATTATCTCGTTCATATGTTGGGAAGTTTGTTCGTCGTGTTCGAATAACCATAGTTGAACTTTTAAACAATGTCCAATTATTCATATCTGAACAAAACAATTTTGCTCAAATTATTAAGATTGACCAAATATTAAATTTTTATACATAAAAAATTGAATATTTTAAGTTAGTTCGGTTAAAATAAATTAAATTTTTATTCATTGTACAGATATAAAATTTTGAACACATTAAGTTTGTTCAACTCTGTATTTATAAACATGATGAAATTGATGAATTTGAAATGACGATGAGCGACGAGAGTTCAAGACCGACAATGAAGATGAACGGCGAAGATGGAGGACGAATGAACACTAATCAGTGATCTAAAACGACGAGACGACGAGAGTTCAACACCGACTATAGAGATCAACGCCGGCGAAGATGGAGGTCGGCGATGGAGATTAAGACCGACGAAGATGGTCTTTGTTGGTCTCTGTTTTAAAGATTTTGGGGTTTGTGTTGTGTGTAGTGATGAAGATGAAGAGTTTTTGGTGTGTGTAATGGTGTGTATTCAAATAGCTAGTGGTGTGTTAATATAGGGTTAGTAATGGAAAGTTAAGGTGTGAACTAATATATTTGTGAACCCTAAAAATTATTTTGTGTGTACTAAGTAATGGTGTGTATTGAATTATACGTGGTGTGTATATAGAATCATCCAGTGTTTTATTTATTTATTTTCTCTTTTGAAATTAAAATTCATTTTTCTGGTTAAAAATGTTGAGGTAACGCTTGTAGAAATACATTTGTAGGTACTTATGCTAGATGCAAATTGCAAAGGTCTTGTTGGCCAGTTCTCCTTCCTTTTACACCAATAATCTTGAAATAGTTGGATTTTGTTTTTACCAATTATTATAAGTAACATTTCTCTTATGTAAAATATTCAGATGTCAGAAAGCTGGAGCTACCCTCCCTTAAATGACACTGCTGAAGCAGCCAATAGGGTTCATGAAGCACTTGCAGAGCGTGGATGGAGATTGCGGCCATAGAGAACCGCTCTTTTTCTTTTTCTTTTTTAATGCAGAGTCTGTTGTTTTAGATGTCTTGTATTTATAGTGTTCTTTGCTCAAAAGCATGTCTGGTTAACACTGAGTTACATAGCAAATTGATCATATACATGATAAGCATATTGGTTAATTCTTTTTTCCCGTTTGGGGGTTTTGAGGTGTGTAAAATAAATTTCAGCGGCATAATATATTTGGCTTGTAAAAATAGGAAGAGGTACGCTTGTATTCAATAGTGTAAAAGCATGAGTATTTTTTGGGAAAGAATTATTCAGTTTTGTCATGTGAATCCTATGAAATGAAAGACAAATTTCTCATTTTTGTTCTGTGTTTTCAAATTAGTGTATTTCTTGTTTTTGTAGTATTCATATTCGTAAAATTTTGTTTTCCTTGTGTGTGTTCTTCATAGCACCCGTCTGAAGTAAGGATTTGGTATATAGTTACTGAACATTATAGCTTCAAAAGCAAGGTGATACAGAGGAATTTGCAGTAGGGAGATCATGTAAGAAGCTGGAAAGTGTTTGGCAATTTAAATATACAAAAGACCCAAACAGGCCCTCAAGGTTTTGAACAAGTTTCTAGGTTTGTTCCCAAAAAAAAAAAACTTGTCGAACCAGTAAATTGATCTGGACCGGTTGAAATCGTACAATTTGGTTCAGTTTTTAAAAGGATTGGTTCAGTTTTTAAAAGGATTGTGAGGCTTTGGTGTCAAGTTATCAAGAACGGTTGATTATGATTCAATTTCTGGATTAAGCTAAAAAAAATTAAATTTCCCATTTATAGATTTTTACACTTTATATTATTAGATTTTTTTTTTCACTCGTTACTACACTAACCATTGGAGAGCGTACAAGGCCATCAGCGTAGTACCTAGTATATGAATAATTTGATGTGTATTTTTACACATTTTATAAAAGTTGATTTGGAGGATTATAAAAATTTTAAGTATCCTTATATAGTTTTGGAATGTTCATATAGGTTAAATTATTTTTTTTATTGAACTATATAGCATGGATACACTGATTACATTTTGAGCTCAGAACAGTAAAATAGAACCATTTTTTTGTGGTTTAGTTCGGATTTGGTTTGCCATGATTCAATTTAATTCCTAAATTTTTAGAATTGTGGAAATTGATTTAATTTTAACTGTTCCATTGACACTCACTAAAAGTTTTTATTTGGAGTGGTTGGAACCATTCTATAGGAAAGAAGACTTTGCACATCACAAATCAGAACTATTATATGTAATTTGTTGTTAACATTTCAGTTGCCAAAGTGCATCAAAAAGAAAAAATAGGTAGTGCTCTTTCATAACATATTGATGCAAGAAATGCTTTGTCTTTCTCCAAAGTGGAGCAAGTTGGCAACAACTCCTCTCTATTCTCTACAACATCATCCAAACCATCACAAAAAAAAAAACTAACCCACCAAGCAACAAACTCTCTCTTCTTCAAACACCCTATATAACTCTCATCCCAACAATCCAATATTTCATGTAGCTCTCAGTTATCTTCAGCAGCGCTACTCTTCTCATTCCCATTCTTGTTTTCATTTGATTAGAAATCCCATTCCCATGGAGGCAACGAAGAGCAGCGATGAAACGACAATCCATATTCCAGAATCCACGTCTACCAGAGGTAAAGCTGCTGCCACTGTTCCGGCAATGGTAGTTACTACGAAAGCTACACAAGCAGGGGGATGGAAGAGAGGGGTCGCCATTTTCGACTTCATTCTGAGGCTTTGTGCCATTGCAGCTGCTTTGGCTGCCACTACTACTATGGGGACTACTGACCAAACCCTTCCTTTCTTCACACAGTTCTTCCAGTTCCAAGCTAGCTATGACGACCTTCCTGCTTTTCAGTACGTACCATTCACTTTTAACATTTTAAAAAACTTTAGAAATACAGATACCGATAACAAAATTAGACACAATCGTCTCATATAATACTGGGTCTCACCATTTTATGTGAAGGAGTTGTGTCCGATTCTGTAATGAGCCTCTATGCAAGTTGAAAAACTGTAACATTTTTGCTTTAGATTTTGCAAGCTGTGTGGACAGGGAGTTATTTAAGTGCATGATTTTAACATAGAAGTGTCTGAGCAATTGGTTAGTACAAGTTAAACTTCATAATTTGTCTACTCAAGAGTAGATAAACCAGACTTTTAATTAATGTGAGAAGTACCCCCTAACATGAGTGACTAAAACAAAATTAGTGTGAAGATCACTTTAAAATTAACAACCCATCAAGTTGTCTTTTATTTACAAAAGGATCACCATCATGTCATTCAGATAAGTGATTCCGTAAAAAAATTCTGGAAGACTAGCAGTTTTCTGTTTGTTTTGTGTGGTTGTAGGTTCTTCGTGATCGCGAATGCAGTAGCGAGCGGATACCTCGTCCTCTCCCTACCCTTCTCCATAGTTGGCATTGTTCGCCCCCATTTAACAGGAGTGAGGCTCCTCCTCATCATCTTCGACACGGTGAGTGAGCACTACAAAACCTAAAAACTTCTCAAACTCCATTAATTTTCTCTCTAAACATTAGTTGACTTGTGAAAAACATATTATTAACATTTCAGGTGATGGTGGCTCTCATCACAGCTGCAGCTGCCGCTGCAGCCTCCATCGTGTACTTAGCACATAGCGGTAATACCAACGCAAATTGGAACCCAATTTGTCAGCAATTCGGCGACTTTTGTCAGAGCGTCAGCGGAGCCGTGGTGGCATCTTTCATTGCAGCAGCCATCTTCATTTTTCTGGTTATGTTGTCTGCTGTGGCCCTCAAAAGGCATTAAGAAAGGGGCATATATATGCATAATCTCATATGGCATTGTGAACTTGTATTGTATCATATTCTGTTTCATAAGTTGGGGTGGGAGGATGCATGGCATGGGTGGGGCAATTGTGTAATTTGGTTTGCTTTATTTGTGTGCTCAACATAATCAAAATTGTGTATTTGTTGTGTATCAGTCTCTTTTTTCTTTTTGATTTTTATTTCATGTTTTTCTGAAAAGAAAACAAATTTACTATGCTCTTTTTTTCTATGTTGACTAATCAGTTTAATTATCATATAAATAAATAATTAAAAAAAGAAAAGAAAAGAAACAAATTAAACTTGACAACAAAACTTGTCCTTGTTAATAATTAAATGATAAAAATTATTTTACAAAATTGTACCGAGCACATATCTTATATTGAATTTTAAGGCATAACATTAACGTTATGGTAACATAAGGAGAATTGAGGCGAACCCGGGAAAAATCCAAGCTGTACTCAAAAGAGTAGCAAAGATGTTCAACAGTTGATTGAAAGAGTAATTACCTTTGACATATTCATATGTACCTTGTACGACTCACAAATGCTTACCCTTCTTTGGAATGCTCAAAAAGACCTTTGAGTGGACAAAAGAAATGTGAAGAAACATATCTTAGTTCCCCATTGTTGCTCTCCTGAATGAAGCCATGAGAAGATCTATTTTTGTTTCTTGAAGTATCCTTGACTGTTCTAAGCTCGATGTTGATTAGAGAAGAAGATGGAGTGCAATGTCATACTAGGCGAGCGTCGAGCAAGGTTGAGTACTTACCCAGGATGGAAAAATTGGCTTCTGCTATGACAACATCAGCAAGAAGGCTACATCATATTTCCAAGCGCATTTGATTGTGGTCTTGATCGACTAGCCTCTCAAGCAGATTTTACATAAGTCTTAAAATGTTTGGAAGACTGGTCTTGGAAACAGGTTATTTTAGTAATTTTTTAATTTTTTATGAAAAAATGTTTAGAAAAGTAGAAAAAGTGATGCAATAATTTATAGTGACTTTTAAAACTTTTTGACTAAAATATATAGGAGTCTTTTGGCAATAAGCTAAAAAAGCCAGCTTTTTGGTTTTTTTAGTTTTTTTTAGCCAAAAAAGCTACCAAAAAAGTCAAAAAATAAAAAAGTCAGCTTTTTACCAACTTTCCAAAACACCAAATAATTGAAAAACAAGGCATGAGGTAAGGAGTTTCCTTTTTTTATTTTTATTTTTATTGCCTAAAGTTAATAGTTGTTAGATTAGCAACTTCAAAGAGTTGAATTTCCACTTCTCCTTGCAAGCATTTAAGACTTGTCCTTGGCAGCTAAAGGGCAGTAGTGACTCGACCATTAGGCAAGCTAGACAATTCCCTAAGACACCTCAAAAAAGAAAGCTATTTTTGCATTTAATATCATGTATATACATAATAAAAACAACGATGGAAAAAAAGAAGCATTTATGGCAAGGAAGCCAAGTATATGAAGCAATCGTAGCTAGGTTACAACCAGCAACAACTATGAGGAATTAAGCAGTCCTCAAAAAAAGAAAAAAAAGAAATGAGGAATTAAGCATGTATCCATAATGACTCTCCATTTTAGTAGATAAGCAACCTAGTGGAAAATTTGAAGTCTAAGGTGAAAAAATGAAAGCCTATTGTGATAGGGTTGAAGAATTTAAGAAGCGCTAAAACAACTACAACGAGAAGAAAACATGAAAGGGTACACTATATAGTTCAATTGGCTTCAACATGTGCATAAGGCTATCCCCATAAAATACTTAGTTGAATTCAGTGACCAGACATTAAGAGCAAAGTCTTTCGTCACATGGCCATTTAACTCTCAACTTAAAACCAAGCCCCATTTCCCCCTCCCCCTAATATCAATTCCCACCTTTCTCTGTAACGCCAGTTAAAAAAAAATAAAAATAAAAATAAAAATAAAAAATTCTCCATTCAGTATTTCTAAAATACCATGTGACCATGTGCACGTGCCAATCAATAATATGGAGCATGTCACCATTTAATAACAATGATTGAAAATAACCGAAGATGTTAATACAAGATAATAAACTTACTAATGGAAGGCCAGCTTCATCAGAATTGTTGTCATTGTCTTATATTGCTCTGTATGGTGAAATAATTGATGAAGAGTAATACGTTGGATTTAAAAAGAGTTTTCTAGTTCAAGATTTTTGATTCTAGAAGGTTTACGATAGTGCTGAAAAGGTGCATTCAGGATTTAAGATGGTTATGAAACATAACATGTTTAGGGTTTATGTTAGTTAGTTATGAAGAGTAACAAGTTAAGGGTTCAAAAAGGTAGAACACATATAACTAGAGGTAGAGGTGAGGGAGTGGATGAGTAAATAATATTGTAGAGTATTAGTTTTTCTTTAGTAGGAAGATGTCTCATTAAATGATATCTTTTAAAGTAATTTTATTTTAAAGAATAATTATAATAAAAAAATTAAAAATTTTAAACAAGTGCTAATAAATACTTTTAATATATTAATAGTATATACTAAAAATATGGGTAAATTACAAATACATATCTTGAGTTTTGTTAAAATACGAATTGTCCCATGTGGTTTGGAAAATTATAAATATTTCCTTATCAGAATTTTTATTTAATAAAATTAATTAAAAAATTGAAATTTTTAATTGTTCGCCTATATAATAAAAAAATTATCTGAATTATTAATTGAAATAAAATTTTAGCATTATTAAAAACTATTAATTAATTTGATGATTTATTAATAAAAGACATATTTGTTATGAAATTAGAAATCTTAAGGAGCATAATATAATTTTAAGAATCATAAAGAATAAATTATAATTTCAAAAAATTTCAAAAGATGTATTTACAATTTATCTCAAAAAATATTAACAATATACAAATAAAATCATATATTAAAAGTATTAATGATATGTAAATAGAATCCTATAATATACAAATAAAACCAATATTAAAAATATTAATGATATGTAAATAGAATCCTATAATATACAAATAAAATCATGTACTAACGCTATGTTTAGATTGAGTGATTTGGAGAGAAAAGAAAAGAGATGGAGAGATATGTATTTTTCTTACTTGTTTGAATAACTTAAGTGGAGAGAAATAGGAAGAAATGGAGAGAAATTCATTTATCTTATAAGCCCCATTTTCAATCTTCCTAAAAGTGAAGAGATTGAGAGAGAAAAGAAACTACTATTTTACAATACCAATTTTGTCCCTATAGAAATAAAAGAAATAAAATGATTGAAAATATAAAAAGATTATTTTGGTAATATAACATAAAATAATTTTTTTTCTTTTCTCTTAATGAAATCTAACCAAACAGAAATAAGAGAAATCACAATTATTTTTTTTATTTTATTTTTTCTTTATTCAAACAAAAAAAAAATCACAACCATTTTTTTTTTTTTTCTTTTCTCTTATAATTTAATTAACCATTTCTTTTGTTTTCTGTCCTAAGTTTCCAAACATAATGTAAAAGTATTAATGGTAAGTAAGTAGAATCCACCCATCAAAATTCACATGTGCAGGTAACATGAAATTTCCCCATCCTTCGCCATTAAGTTAACCTTTTGTTTGGCTTCCGCGAAAACCCAATCTTGTTCTTCCTTTCTATACGCTCTCTCAGCTCAGAATTTAGATATCTCAGTCATTCTCTACCTCATACACGACTTCGACATCACTCGGGTGAGTCTCTGAATTCTCCCAACTCTTCCAAGGTTTTCTTTTTTGCCCCATTTTCAGTTTCTTTGTTTGGCTCTTCAATTGATGTCTGATTTTCTTGGATATTGAAAAAAATTAGAAATGACTTTGATTTGATGCCTTTTGGGTTGAATTGGGTATCTTTTAATGTTTTGATTTTTGTGAATTTATTGCAGTTAGGGCTTGTGGAAGGTGAATTATCGAACCTTTTTTCGTGTAAATTGGGATTCTTTAGAGGGATTTGTCTCATGATAATTGTTAGGGGAATGCAGAGATCGATTCGCGAGGATCAGACGGCACTGTGCTGTATCAAATCATTCAACCGAGGGATTGCCGTGAATCTACCCAAGGCAAGAACACGAGACAAATTGAAAATTAGGGTTTTATACCTTTAATTTTGGGTTTCTTGAAGTTTCAGGTTGACAAAGAAACAAAATGACTCGGATTTTGGTTCAGCGAGGTTCAGCTGGCCCATCATCGTCGAACCCTAGCAGGTCATCTTCATTACCCAGCTCTTCTACTTCAACTTCAGCTCCACCCCAGCCTCAGGTTGAAATTGGAGAGGAAGTGCAAGAACAGGTTGTTGTGGAAAATTTTGTAGAGTGTTTTGGTAGTGATGATCATAAGTCAGCAAAAACCAATGATCTTTTGCCCGAGGATGACCAAGATAATGATCAAACAGTTGATAGTGAGATAGTTGGGAATGATGATGTTGGTTCAGGGGATTTGACGAGCGCATTGGGTGCGCTGCGAATTATGGAAAATGAAACTGAGGGTTCCGGTGGTGATTCTTTGCAGACGGTTACTGGCAGCTCGTATCCACCTCCACCTCCAGTCCCACCGCCAAAACCTTCTTCAGGAAACTCGAATTCTAGGAGATTTTTGTCTGGTAGTTCAAATTCTCCACGGATTGGACCGTCTAGAAGAACAGCTGCGTGGCCGATTGTTTCGACTAGGACTTCACCAACTGGGTCTAGACCTTCTTCGCCAAGGTCTCATTGTGAAAGTGAAGGTTATAATAGTGCTGATGAGCAGGGTCCTTGCTTTGGCCCCTGCTACGATGATGCAGTAAGTAGTTTTTTCTTTTTTTCTTTCAATTTTAACATTTTTTCTGTTAAACGAGAGATATCTGGGGTAATGAACTAGTTAGGCAATTTAAGTGCTCATCTACAAACCCTTGACTTCACTGGTAATTGATGGTTCACGCACTTAAGGATCAAGCTGCATGAAGATATGTGGAAGTAACTTCTCTTTCTTTGCCGTGGTTTATTGCACAATTGCTCATAGTCATATGAGCTAAACTTTCTTTGTCCAAATATAAATTTTCATAAATGCATTGTTCAATGTGAAGTGAAAGTGATGCCTGCACCTTGTGGCTAATGCGTAATTTGCCCTTCTCCTATTGAATGCTATGCTTGAGATATCAATTGCATCTTCAATTTGAAGTCCCTTAATTGTTAAACTCCAATGTAGGCTTATGTACCAGGATAAGATCAAGGCTATCCTTCAAGCCTACAGTATCGAAGCATCTTAGATATGTAGTTTATTAACATTTGCTAATTTCCATAGTTTTCTATCCAATGTGAAAAATAGCTTAATCTTTTGACTAGCCAATTCAATTATTGTCAAATTGACATGTTGCATTTTTTTCAGGAGAGAGAACGCCAGTTTGAGATCGATGTAAGACGGGCAAAAGGTTTAGAAGTCAAACGAATGCTGGAGGATGGGAACTGCCTCTTTCGTGCTGTTGCAGATCAAGTATATGGGGATTGTGAAGCTTATAATTTGGTTAGACAAATGTGTATTGATTACATGGTAGGCTCTTTCAATGCTTACTTTCAGAGTACACATCTTCACTCTATATTTTTATGTCTTGGAAAAAACAACACTGCTAGAATGACCATTTATTTTTACCATATTTTTCTTATCACCTAGTGGCCCAACATTCCCACCAAGAGAGAGTAGGAGTGGGAGATAAATTTGTAAAGCATCAGAGGATGTCTCACAATGTGCTTGTGAGACAACATTCTAGAGTCTCTCTTTGTAACCAAGTCTGATCGTTGGTTTAAGAATATATTATTTTTTATTTTTTAGAAACCATAGGTTATTGAGTTGAGGCAATTGCACAAATAAAGGAAAATGTATTATTCACAAGTTTGTAGAATATAACAGGGAAAGCATTAAACAAATGCTAATGTATGAGGAAACCCAAATAGCCAACTCCATCTAACTCTATAACTCAGCTGAAGGGGAATAAGGATGTCCATTAAACCTTTGGAACTTCATAGATCCTCTTTAGATAACCTAGAGAGATGCAAATAGTATTGAATGGGGTGAGAAACAAGCTAATAGTCCTGGGTGCATTGCCTATCCTACATAATAGTAATCCACATTAGCAGTGGGGTAGAAATGTTGAATTGTTACTTGGTTTTATGAAATGATGCAAGAATTCACCCTTATCATGTGACTTGTCATTTGCTGCTCTTTCATTGTATGAGCGGATCGTATGGATTGAGAATGATAAGTTTCACATGTGATTCAAGTTTTTGTAATTTATCCAATAATAATATCCACATTTCTATCTACTTAGCTTGATTGTGTCTTGACAAAGTTGTTTCTTTCAAGTTGTCAATGAAAGCTAAAATTTTTGCCTCCTCTCTACTGATACGTCCCTTTTTGTTGGCCATAGAGCATACTATGGCTCGGAGAAGTACCTTCTTTATTACATTGGAATAAAGAAACCATGGTTTAATTACCCATGATACAATATGAAGTTGTTTTTTAGATTCTTTAGACATCAAGATTTTGTGTGTAATAGCTCATTGATCGAGCACTCTTGCGCTGAAGATGAACGGGCTAAGTGATTTGTCGAAGTTGTGGGACGGTTTAATGATACAAGAAGGAAGTTCTCTAAAGGCAACTGGAATACTTTTGGTAGCAACATGCTATTGGGTGGTGGTCTCGTTTATGGGGTCAAATCAATACGTTCTAACAACCGATCAATGTTGTACAATTCAAAATCAATGAACTGCCGGGGGCTTGTATGAGAGTTGCTGACTTTGTTTGGTTTGTTTTTGAGAAACAAATTTTGGAGAAAATTTTCTAAAATTTTGTTTGCTTTAGTGATTTTGAAAAAAAATTCCCAAAATCACTTTCTATCTCCTACACATCAATCAATCACTTTTTCTCTCTCCTCTCTCATTCTCAATCACTTTTTCTCTTACACACTTCTACTCAACTACAACAAAATATCACATCATTCTAAAACTCCCACACTCTAAAATTATTTCCAAAATATACAACCGAACAAACTAAAAAAAATTTTGAACTCTTTCCCCAGGTTTTTTTGTAAAAATTTATCACCCAAAACCAAACCAAACACATCCGCCCTCTCTCTCTCTTCTTTTTTTTTTTTTATAAAAAAAAGTGTATAAATGTAGGAACACTTTTTCCCCCAATCTACTGCAAGAAAGGGATAATGTGCAACTTCAAGATGTTAATTGATTGCAGAGGGAGAGTAGACATTACCCTAACATATAAGTATGTTTGGACAAAAGCCTTTTGATGGGGATCTGCACCTTAGAAAGTATGGTTGAGAAAGAAGGGGGTAAATTTTTTTTTTTTTTAAAAAAAATGGTCTATTTGAACCCAACCATTGTACCAATCAGTCTAGCCATTTCTGACCCATGATCAGTGGGGACTACTTGTAATTGGTTTTCTTATAACTTTTTATTTTGAAATGGACTTGAGTTTCCATAATAGCGTATTCATAAATTTACAAATGGAGGTTGGTTCAGTAATTGCACCGTGGCCATTTGGCTTTCTTTTGTTCTTACTGACTTACTTGTTTAGAATTAGTTAATTCCTAAATAGTTTGGAAATCCTTCAGTTGGCCAAGAGTTGTCAAAGATGATAATTTTTATATTGGATCAACTGCTCTTCTGATAATTGAACAACCTTGTTTAACATTAACTACGTGCATTTGCTCGAGGTGGGGCTCCTTGTGAGTCTTGGTAAATCTTGTCTTCTTCTCCTTCTCCTTCACTGCTATGAAAAATTATTTTTATTTATCAGCCTCTTAAGTAATCCTATTTTAAGTTTCACAATCCCTGACCTTTAATGATTAAACCCTTGCACTTGTTACCGAACAATCTGATTCTGATTTTTACTTGCTGCACCAATTTTCTAGGAAGCTTTTTGTTTTAATTATATACCAAATTTAACAACAAATCTTAGCCAAATTAACCCCTTTTAGATACCTATTCCTAATTTCATATTTTCACCCAGAACCCTTAGAATTTGAAACCCTAGGCACCATTTGTTGATTGTGGGTAGTGTTAACAACTGTACTTAGGGATCCATCCTCCATTAGGTTTGGTATGAAATTCAAAAATTCTTGGCTTGCATAAATTCGGTTTGATGGAATTGGTATTTGGACTTTTTGGTATGGATAGAATTTAAAGTGGGATTTGATTTGTTAGGATTTAAAAGGAAAAAAGGCCAATTGGAAATCCCATGGAAAATTATTAGATTTTAAATAATTGGAATTAATAAAACCTAATCCAATATGATTATTCACATTCTCTCCCTTTGTTCAAGTTAATGCAATAGGGGCATTATTGTCTATAATTTTTTCCTTTTCGATTTCTTAACAAACCAAACAAACTAAAAATGGAATTATTTCCTTTCAATTCCAATTACTTCCAAATGCAAAAAATGGATTTCTATTCCAGTCCTTTCCCATGTTGAAATCCAATTTCTAAAAGAATTTGGTTGCAAACATATTGTGAAACTCTTGAAGAGCTACCAAGAAAAACATTAACTTGATTATGAGACAACTTGTCTGCTTCGGCTCGGCATATCAGGTTTTAAATATTGATTGACACATATTGGTTTCTTTGCCTCCCAAAATAGAAAGTTTTTTCACTCTTGTGGGACCCACATACTAAAGTTTAGGCTTCCAAAGCCAATATACTTTTGTAGTTGTTCAATAGATGTAGCATCAAAATCCTCTATTGACTATAAAAGTCCGATGCTGGGATATTCTGTTTTGCATTAACTATGCTCAAATGTAAGCAAGGCTTTTGTGGAGACAATTGAACAAGCTTCGAGAAACTACATAAATATCGGGATACTACAAGCCTTAGATAGCTTTGAACAATTAATATTCTTTTACTAACCCTATATTTATGCTCAAAAGCCTAGGCTTTTGATCCTAAAACCTTAACCCTTGTTACCATCATTTTAGTTCCCAAGCATTTTGCCTTGTGCCAAAATATTGTGCAAGTATTTTTCTTTTATTTTTAAACCAAGACTAACCTCAAACTCCAACCAATTTCATACATATTCTTCCTTATAGCCTTAATTGTAAATTGTCCTAAGTTGATTATGAATATAGCTGGGTCGTGAGGACTCTGAGTACTATATTGGGCTTCTTTACTGATTCCATAGACATTTTATGACTTTTGAATTTTTGTTTATGGATATTGCTTCTTTTCTTTTCTTTCTTTTTTTTTTTTTCTTTTATTTTATTTTATTTTTTTTGCATACACTGATGGTGTGCAGTGTAGATTTTTCCCTTCCTTAGTTTCTAGCCATTTTCACTATAGTTTTTTTTTTTTTTTTTGGGTTCGTAATTAGTTTTTCCATATTAAAGTTGAGGTGTTTATATGCTATGGTTGCACGTTATTTTGTTTTCTTTATTTTGTAAGACCTACTTGGGATATTTTAGGGTTACTTAGCATAATTTTATGGATGTGCCATTAATGGTTGTGCCAGCCATTTCTTTTGAGTGCAACTATTTTTCTTGGAGTGCTTATATGATTGATCTTTGTTTCTGTCCATGCAGGAGCAGGAGAGAGATCACTTCTCTCAGTTTATAACAGAAGGTTTCATGTCTTATTGCAAAAGGAAGAGAAGAGATAAGGTGTGATAGATTTTTGTTGACTGCTTGTTCCTTCTAATGCAAATACAAATAGTACACTCTCTTCATTCATTGCTCACATGATTTTTCCATTTTTCCTGTTTGATCAGTTCTGGTGATATAAAACAAATGCCAAAGATTTTGTGTAGTTGATTCTAGTGGTAGAGCTATTTCGATAACTTTTTATTATCATTTTTTGTTCCAAAGGCGACAATGGGCTAGCTGATGCTGGAATGACAAGGAGAAAATACAAGTTTGCAAAAGTCATAGTTGCAAGAAACTTTTATTTTTAGGAATTTTAAGGTTCCTTAGTTTCCAAAAGAGTTTCATTCCAAAGTTGGTTAGGAAACTTTTCTTGGGTTCGTCTCTCTGACTGCCAACCCTTTCCTCTCTAAGCTTATCTTGTGTAGACACCCCATTGTGACCAGCCTTAAGACTTGGGCGTTTTGTGTTGATTACCCGATAATGACAATCAGAATGTGTTTCTCATAGAATCCTCAGTAAGAGATGGAATTTAAACTTTAATCCCAACCTTTACACATTTTTTTGGCCAAATTATTTTAGACCTTAAAATCTTCTTTTCAAAATATTTTCTCAAATGTTTCTACAATGTTCCGAGGCTCTAATTTCAACTAAAATATTGCACTTTTCAGTAATCGAGTAAGGACAAAGTGGAAATAAATGGAAGGGAAGTTAACTCTTTGAAAAAATATTTGGAAACATCTTCTTTATAGGTTTAGGTAGGTTTGGATTTGACGGAAACAGAAGGGGATGGAAGAAATCATTAAGAAGGAAAAGAACAGCCTTTACTAAATTAGGTATATCTCTTTGTACACTTGGAATTTAGATGTGACGCCATCACCATTGGAAAGTAGACTTCTGGGGCTTCAATTTAAACCCAAGAACCACCTAAAACCAAGTCTGGATAAGGTAGATATGCCCATTTGAAGTTGGGCTTAAGAACAGATTTTGTTGACCTGGCCCAAGGAAAATGAACAGCCTTCACTAAATTAGGCATATCTCTTTGTACACTTGGAATCTAGATGTGAGGCCCCTACCATTGAAAAGGAGACTTCTGGGGCTTCAATTTAGACCTCAAAATCACCTAAAAGCAAGTCCAGATAAGGGAGATATGCCCATTTGAAATTGGGCTTAAGAGTAGATTTTGTTAACCTAGCCCAAGAGAAATGAACAGCTTTCACTAAATTAGGCACATCTCTTTGTACACTTGGAATTTAAATGTGAGGCCACCACCATTAGAAAGTAGACTTTTGGGACATCAATTTAGACCTAAGAATCACCTAACATCAAGTCCGGATAAGGGAGATATGCTCGTTTGAAGTTGGGCTTAATAGCAGATTTTGTTGACTCGGCCCAAAATAGCAATAATCCCGTTTTACTTGGTTTTAGCTTGGTTGGGACATCCCATTTACCTATTTTCTAATCCATTCAAGTGCACCCATGGATAGATAAGAAGTGGGGATGGAGAATTATTACAACACTTTAAATATTACAAATTTAAGGGAGATGAATAAATATTACAACACAGTATAAAAATCCTCACAAACACTCAAAATAAAATAAACATAAGGAAACAGCAGCTTCAAGTGCTTCAAAGACCATCGGAGGTTGATCTTCTCAACGTCGGAAGGTTGCCCAGTTTTGCCTAGAGGTCGTGGGCACAGTCATGAAGGTCGTGGGTGTGATGGTGTACTTTTAGGTGGCTACTCGACCAACTAACAGGCCGGGTAGCCCGGTAGGCTCGGGCCAACTCTGTTTTCTTAGATTTCCACAACAAAAACAGAACTAACAATAATATATATGGGAGTTTTAACTCTCCACTTTCAATTAGATTACAACAATATATAATATAATAAGAAATCAAAGCAAAAGAATAAAGTAATCAAAACAAAAGAGCAAAATAAGTAAGAAATGCAAGAAAATGAAAAGTTTGTGAAATTCACCTTCCAAGAAAAGAATGAACTCCTTAGTTCACAAACTGCCTCTTGATTACCTTCAAGTGTAGGAAGTGTGTTTTCAAATTCTCAATTCGAAATTATGGAGTTTATGGTATAGAAAATGACTAACTCTTTAGTTTTTCTCACTTTCAATCACTAAACACTCTTCTTTTTGATCAAGCCAATTGATCTTTGGCTATATCAGAATTTTTGGAGTGGTTTTGGTGTATGAAAATGAGGAATTTCAGTAGCTATGGAAGCTTTGAAGTGTTTTGACTCAAGGTTGCAATGTAGACAATTTTTCATCTTTTGCTCTCTTTTCTCTCTAACTCTCTCGAATGATTTTTCTTCTCCTTCATTCCATCCTCTCCCTCTTCAATATCTGATCTGAATGTATAAGCCATGTAGGAATAAACAAGTCAAGAAATGGGGGACAAGGTGGGAGACAAAGGTGATAGGCATGACAAAGATGACAATGATGATCAAGACTTTGTTGTTTTTGATTTATCTTTTATGACACGGCCAAAATCTCTTTTGATAATTGAGGGTGAGTGGAGATAATGGAGAATGAGTGGATGCACTTGAATGTATGAGAAAATAGGTAAATGGGGTGTCCCAACCGAGCCAAAACTAAGAAAAACGGGGCTCCTGTTGTTTTGGGCCGAGTCAACAAAATCTGCTATTAAGCCCAATTTCAAACGGGCATATCTCCCTTATTCAGATTTGGTTTTAGGTGATTCTTGGGTCTAAATTGAAACCCCAGAAGTTTACTTTCCAATGGTGGTGGCCTCATATTTAAATTCCAAATGTACAAAGAGATATGCCTAATTTAGTGAAGGTTGTTCATTTCTCTTGAGCCAGGTTAACAAAATCTGCTCTTAAGCCTAACTTCAAATGGGCATATCTCCCTTATCTGAACTTGCTTTTAGGTGATTCTTGGGTCTAAATTGAAGCCCCAGAAGTCTTCTTTCCAATGGGGGTGGCCTCACATCTAAATTCTAAGTGTATAAAGAGATATGCCTAATTTAGTGAAGGCTGTTCATTTCCCTCGGGCTAGGTCAACAAAATCTGCTTTTAAGCCCATCTTCGAATGGGCATATCTCCCTTATCCGGACTTGGTTTCAGGTGGTTCTTGGGTCTAAATTGAAGCTCTAAAAGTCTACTTTTCAGTGGTGATGGCGTCACATCTAAATTCCAAATGTACAAAAAGATATGCCTAATTTAGTAAAGGTTTTTCATTTCATTCTTAATGATTTGATGCTCATTCTTTTCCTAAACCAGTTTTCTTCCATCCCTTCATGTTTCCTTCAAATCCAAACCTATAAAGAAGATGCTTTTAAATATTTTTGAAAGAGCTCACCTCGTTTCTATTTATTTCCACGTTGTCCTTACTCGATTTACTGAAAAGTGCAATATTTTAATTGAAATGGGAGCCTCGAAATATCGTAGAAACATTTGAGAAAATATTTTGAAAAGAGGGTTTTAAAGTCTAAAATAGTTTAGCCAAAAAAATGTGGAGGTTGGGATTAAAGTTCAAATTCCATCTCTCTTACTGAGGATTCTGTGAGAAACACATTCTGATTATCATCATCGGGTAATCAACAGAAAGCGCTCAATTTTTAGGGCTGGTTAAAATGGGATGTCTACAGTTGCCCCTCTTTAACAGAGCTTGAAATCATTTCATAACGTGAGTTTGTGTCAAAGCCCGATGACGACCTTTTTGACAAGGCTGTAAGATTTGGGCAAACAAACAAGATGCAAGTGGTTGAGCGAGAAGGTTGCCGACGTATCCCTTTGCAAGGAATCAAACTTGCCTAGTTCAGGGCAAGATGCAAAATGATATGCACAAAAATATTGGACTTGCACGCCTCGCGAAGCTGATTATTTTTTAAAAACTTATGATCATGCAATGAGCAATGTGATAACATGAATGAAAAGCTTAAATCTAAACAAAAAGCAAGCCATGTCTCACACGGAAAGAAGTAAGCGAATAACGAGAGGGTGCAACCATTTAGAAACATCTCCTTGCATTGCATATGAAAAGAGAGGGAAGACCTCAACCAAGAGAAATCAACAACCTAACGCGTCTCACACAAAAGGAGGAAAGGTGGTGTGAACAACAGGCGCAATTGATGTTTTTAACCGAATAAATCAACAATCTAACGCGTCTCACGCGAAAGGGGGAAAGATGGTGTGAACAAATCCAAACGCGTCTCACGAGAGAGGAGAAATAGTGAACAAATCAAAACGCGTATCACGCAAGAGAAGAAATAGTGAACAGATTAAAATGCGTATCACGCATGAGGAGAAATAGTGAACAAATCCAAATGCGTCTCACACGAAAGGAGAAAAGTGAACTTGAGATCCAAACGCATCTCACGCGAGAGGAGAAAAGTGAACTTGAGATCCAAACGCGTCTCACGCGAGAGAAGGAAAATGAACTTAAGATCCAAACACGTCTCACGCGAGAGGAGGAATAGTGAACTTGAGATCCAAACGCGTCTCACGCGAGAGGAGGAAAGTGACTTGAGATCCAAACGCGTCTCACGCGAGAGGAGGAATAGTGAACTTGAGATCCAAACGCATCTCGCGAGAGGAGGAAAATGAACTTGAGATCCAAACGTGTCTCACGCGAGAGGTGGAAAGTGAACTTCAGATCCAAACGCGTCTCACGTAAGAGGTGAAAAGTGAACTTGAGATTCAAACGTGTCTCACGTGAGAGGAGGAAAGTGAACTTGAGATCCAAACGCATCTCATGCGAGAGGAGAATAGTGAGCTTGAGATCTAAACGTGTCTCACGCGAGAGGAGGAATAGTGAACTTGAGATCCAAACGTGTCTCACGCCAGAGGTGGAATAGTGAACTTGAGATCCAAACGCGTCTCACACTAGAGGAGGAAAGTGAACTTGAGATCCAAGCGCATTTCACGCGAGAGGAGAAAAGTGAACTTGACATCTAAACGCATTTCACGCAAGAGGAGGAAAGTGAATTTGAGATCCAAACGCTTCTCACGCAAGAGGAGAAATAGTGAACTTGAGATCCAAACGCGTATAACGTGAGAGGAGAAACAGTGAACTTGAGATCCAAACGCGTCTCGCGCGAGAGGAGGAACAGTGAACTTGAGATCCAAACGCGTCTTTCGCGAGAGGAGGAATAGTGAACTTGAGATCCAAACGCGTCTCACGCGAGAGGAGGAATAGTGAACTTGAGATCCAAACGTGTCTCACGCGAGAGGAGGAATGGTGAACTTGAAATCCAAACGTGTCTCACGCAAGAGGAGGAAAGTGAACTTGAGATCCAAACACGTCTCACGCGGAAGGAAGAAAGTGAGCTTGAGATCCAAACGCTTCTCACGTGAGAGGAGGAATAGTGAACTTGAGATCCAAACGCGTCTCACGCGAGAGGAGGAAAGTGAATTTGAAATCCAAACGCATCTCACGCGAGAGGAGAAAAGTGAACTTGAGATCCAAACGCATCTCACGCGAGAGGCAGAAAGTGAACTTGAGATCCAATCGCGTCTCACGCGAGAGAAGAAATAGTGAACTTGAGATCCAAATGCGTCTCACGCGAGAGGAGGAATAATGAACTTGAGATCCAAACGCGTCTCGCACGAGAGGAGGAATAGTAAACTTGAGATCCAAACGCGTCTCGCGCGAGAGGAGGATAGTGAACTTGAGATCCAAACGCTTTGTCTCGCATGAGAAAAGGAATAGTGAACTTGAGATCCAAACGCTTCGTCTCGCACGAGAGAAAGAATAGTGAACTTGAGATCCAAACGCGTCTCACGCGAGAGGAGGAAAGTGAACTTGAGATCCAAAAGCGTCTCATGCGAGAGGAGAAATAGTGAACAAATCCAAACGCGTCTCCCACGAGAGGAGAAAGGTGAACTGAACAACAGGCATACCTAGCCGTAACTCATACAGAGAAGGCGAAGGTTTTAGCCGGGTAAACATCAAATCCTAACACGTTTCACGTGAAAGGAGCGAAGGTAAATTCGAAGTCCAAACGTGTCTCTTGCGAGTGGAAGAAGGTATCGTAGAATGATTTTTTTTTTTTGTAAATACCAAATATCGGATGCTTATGAACACCATATACATAATACAAATATGTATACAGGCACACACAGGCAAGCTATATACATATACAGAGACACACATCACACACACACATATATATATATATATATATAAATACACACAGATATGTACATACGGTATACACATTTGGGAAATATTTTGTTCGTTGACGTTCACGGGGCATATTCCATTACTGATAAGGAATATGCCGTTTGCTTACGTCAGCGTACACAAAACACACAAAAATAAGGAAAAACAAACAGAAATGTATTGATACGGGGGTTCAAACCCCCAACCTTAAGCTCAGCCTCCCAGTCCTTAACTGTCGAACCAGACTACCAAATCGAGCCACTCTTGTAACAAAATATGCAAACAAATATATATTTATAATAGGTATATGATACACATATACATAAAACTAGAACACTAAAAAGAAACACTCGTTGCTATGGGGGTTCAAACCTTTGACCTTAGGCTCAAGCTCAGCCTCTCAATCCTTAACTGCTGAACCAAACCACTTAACCAAGCCACCCTTGTGACAAAAATATTCGAATAAATATGTATAATACATAAATATACAATACATATACACATGTATATAACTCCAGTCTCTCTTGTTTTTATCTCTCTCTCTCTCTCTCTCTCTCTCTCTCTCTCTCTCTCTCTCTCTCTCTCGTCACCTGACGCGCCTGATACGCGACTTCAACTTGTGCGTCAGCCAGCTAACAAGCCTTGGCTGTCACCTTCTGTTTTGCTCTTCTGTCTTCTTCTCCTCCTCTTCTGTCTCTTTCTTCATCACTCTCTTCTTTTTTTTCTCCTCTTCCGTCTTCTTTTTCATCACTCTCTTCTGTCTCCTTCTCTTTTGTCTTCTTTTTCATCATTGCTTGAGAGAGATAGAACAGAGAGACTGAGTGGAGGAGAAAGGCTACCAAAACTCAGTCTACTCTCTGCTATTACTCTGCCACTCCTTTTTACACCTCTCTTCTCTGACACGTGGCCTCGTCTCGTCCCCTCACTCTCTTTCTAGACCTTAATGATCCCATAAGCTCCCTTGGACAGAGTGCCCCTGCTCCCTACTGTTCCTAACCTCCCTACGCTGTCAATCGAGCAAATAATGGCAGCTCAATCTGACATTGAAGCCAACCACTACACGCTGAAGTCCTGTATGGAGACAGTGGCTGCAGTCTCCAATTTGTCTTACCGACTACAGAACAGGACAAGTGAGGTACATTGATTAAACGCCTAACTTTTTCTGCTCCAACATATGTACAAGGATGCGCGAGCAGAGATTAGCGCACTGAAGGCGGAAAATAAAGAGCTGAAACGGAAAGCCACCATTATGGTCCGATTCGGATTTCCGCCGTACTCTGCTTTTGATGGCTAGCAGGGAGTCAACTCTCTTAGCGGTCTTGCAAGCACTGAGGCAGGGCCTTAAAGGGTTTTCCAAGACGAAATCAAGAGGAAGAGATCGGCAAGAGAGTCGAGTAAGTGAGGTCGGCTTACGGCCTTCATTGGAAAAGAAAAATCCCTTTGTCTTTTTTTCTTTTTCTTTTTTTTCTTTTGTTTGTTGTTTTTGTCGTCTTTGTTTTTTTTTTTGGGGGGTATATATGCTTGTACAAAGTTGATCGGGGTAAATACCTAGCAGTAATAAAACGAGTGTGTTCTGCAAATCTGAATGGCATGAATGGCACAATACTGAGCATAAAAATCATTTTGTTTTGAATTTTGAACTTTGAAAATAACTGCATTTTAATGAATTTTGAACTGAATATTGAGCCTATCACAAACCAAAACACAAAATACAACTCAATGAAAGGAAAACAAATGCACCTCTATACGCTTGCCAGAATAAAATGGACACAAAACAGAGCAACACCGCTCGACTGCCCGACAGAAAAGCATTGCCAGCGACAACGAGCAAAAACCCTCCCAAACGCACCCTTGTATGCTTGCCGGAATAAAATGAATACGAAACAAAATGTCATTGGTCGGCCGCCCGACGGAAAAGTATCACCGGTGACAACTACTGTGCATTTTTCGGCGAGTGTTCGACTGAAAAAAAAAGTACAAGTTAATGTGACCTTGGTAACGAGGACTTGAGAGTGAAAAAATGACAGAAAACCTTTTAAATCTTTGATCACATCCAACCTTATTGTCCCTAGTTCAAAAGTTGCTTCCAATCTAAATCACATCCGACTTTATTTCCCCTAGTTCAAGGAAAGTTTTCAATCTGAATCATATCCGACCTTATTGCCCCTAGTTCAAGGGCTTCCTCCATTCCGGCTATGCAAGCCTTATACTTTTGTTGATTACTGAACATTTTGAATCAAGGTTTGAAAGCTAAGGAGGTCAGACCTCAAGTCGAGAGGGATCCTATGTTGTACAATCTCAAGATCAATTCCAGGCATGTCTTCATAGGATCACACAAAAATATTTTTTTGAAATCTTTTAACAAAGTGACTAATCGCTCGTGCTCTTACGAAGACAATATAGAATCAATCTAGACCAAGTCAGGATTCTTCTCAGTACCCACATTAACAGAAATGATCTCATTCATCAAGGGCTTAGCACACCTCTCTTCCTCTCAGTCGATCAAAATTTGCAAATCCCGAGGAATTTCTTCCTCTTTGTTTTTAGTAGAGTTTTGGAAAAACGTTTTGTAATTTTTGACCAATGTAATGAATTAAAGGCACAGAGAAGTAGGTTGAATCTATGGCACTTTTATTGAAAGAAACTACGACTCAGCGATGACAACAGATTCAAAAGAAAATGATAAAGAAGACCTAGACAGGACAGAAATGTCTAGGTTAGCACTCTCGAAATCAACAAACTATGACTCACTAGAATGACTTGAGCCTGATCCTAACTCTATAAACTTAGTGCAATCAAACTTAGACTCAATACTCAATTCAGAACTCAGAATAAAACCATTCTCAAATTGTTAGTCAAAGTATGGGCCATCAATAACATTCAAACTAAAGTTCGTGTAATCAACAGGCGGTCACTCCCCAATCACAGAAATGGTCGGATATTCCGCAAGTTCTATTTATTTACACTGGTAGACTTTGTGAGATATCGGACTTTTCTGAAGTAATGGTGCTACAACTTAGCAAAAATAGAACTTCCAATCAGAACCACGGCAGCGCTTTGGCCCAATTCGCACAACTGACCATTGGATACATCACCGAAAAACTAAATTCAACCTCATAAATTGAAATGCCTGGACCACTCATTCGAATTTGAGAACCCGTGTATAGATCCAATACATTGCGCATAACACATAGCAGGAAAGAGAACAAACACCCCAATGGAGGGTAGGGTTATCCTATCCTAGCTTTTGAAATGATCTAGGATTCACTATTCAAACAAGCGGCATCATACATCCTAGAACTGGGAGAGCGTCCTGTCCTAATTTTGAAAGGTATTATAGCTCACTATATGTACAGGGTTAGCTCTACTCTAGGGGTTGAGTTACCAAAGAGTCTTTTGGGTCATAACCAATGAAGATCTTAGGAAATCAAAAGAGTCAATATAGCCTCTCTTCAAAGTCTGAGAATCTTTAGATCTCAAAAGATTATAACAAAAGGCCTCCAAAATAACGTAGAGATAGGTGTAGTGTCACAAAAAGTGTGGCTGTGCTCCCACCAGTATCTAGGCAACACAGGGACTTTAAGTGCACCAATGCATGCAATGCAATGCAATAAACATATAATTGAAAATAAAAGTCATATCATGGAGTTCGAGTCAAGGTTTCATAAAATCCCCAGTAGAGTCGCCAGAAACTGTAACATGCCCGAGGGGTACCCGTGCGCGTTAAACAGTTCAGACCCTTGATTTCTTTGATCTAGTCTCACGAGTGCAATGTGAAACGTAGACGAGAATCCACATTTGGCAACTTTTAGAAAATCCATTTTATTGCAAAAAAAAATATTTGCCACAAATGGACTGCGTTATCAGATCTCAGAATCGCTACCTAATATTTATTTTGGGAAAATTAGAAAACGTGTGACTCGTGCCAAGGCCACTATTAGTCGTAACCAAAGTTATCTCGATTTGGAACCTTAGGTATGAGAGGGAAGGTCATTAATTGAGCACCCCCGCTCATCCGATCAAAAGATCAGCCTTTACTAAATCATGATATGAATTTTATTTTCTTTATATGTTCATATTCTAATTATTTAATAAATTCAAAAATTTACTATGTGAAGCATACAAATATAGATTATGCCATTCATTTTGGAACAATTTGATTTCATATATTTTGAAAAGTTTTTAAGATGTACAACCCAAATAAATTGAGTTTACAAGCATGAAAAATCAACATCATTACAAATTAAACGACACAACCTCCATCCACCGACATTTTTACAATTATATCACATAGGCAAATAGCCACATGGTAAGATGCTAAACATAATAAGAAAATTATTTACAAGTGGGATGCTAAAGCATAACAACTTACATACTTACCGATGTCCTGTGAACAGTTACAAAACAAAGTTAGTAAAATATGCATGATCCTATATACAAAATTCTAATGCAATACATACGCAAGAATGATTCTAAAGATCCGGCTTTGAAAACATGACATGTAAAACATTGCAAAACATTCGATAGCGTACAAAATCATGTAATAATCAATTAAAGCCCAAAGATGCAAATTTAATCGGATCTAGGTATGAATCATGTATATAAAAGCATGGAATTTGAACTCTAATCCCAACCTTTGCACATTTTTTTGGCCAAACTATTTTAGACCTTAAAACTTTCTTTTCAAAATATTTTCTCAAATGTTTCTATGATGTTCAGAGGCTCCCATTTTCATTAAAATATTGCACTTTTCAGTAAATCGAGTAAGGACAAAGTGGAAGTAAATGGAAGCAAGGTGAACTCTTTCAAAAAATATTTAAAAACATCTTTTTTATAGGTTTGGATAAGTTTGGATTTGAAGGAAACAGGAGGGGATGGAAGAAAACTAGTTTAAGAAAAGAATGGGCATCAAATCATTAAGAAGGAAATGAACAACCTTTACTAAATTAGGCATATCTATTTGTACACTTGGAATTTAGATGTGACGCCATCACCATTGAAAAGTAGACTTTTGGAGGTTCAATTTAGACCCAAGAACCACCCAAAACCAAGTTCGGATAAGGGAGATATGCCCAGTTAACGTTGAGCTTAAGAGCAGATTTGGTTAACCTAGGCCGAGGGAAATGAACAGCCTTTATTAAATTAGGCATATCTCTTTGTACACTTGGAATCAAGGTTTTAAAAAGCGGCCGCAACCATTACGTAACGTCGTTACGTAACGGTTGTGGTAGTTACCGCCACCCGTTACGGCCGCTTTTGCAGTGTGATTGAGATTCACAGATGTATCGGCCGTAGCGGCTGATATAGCGCCGTAACGGCCTGTTACGCACCGTTACGTAACGGTTCTGAATTGCTTTTTTCGAAAAAACACACAAAAAAAAAAAAAAAAAAATTGAAAAATGGGGAAGAGAGATAGAGAGAGAAGAGGGAAGATGAAGAACATGTTATTGATTTGTTGAAATTGTAAGACTTATGCTATTCTATTCAACTGCTGTCATTCAACAATTTTGTTTGTGTGTGTCTATCTATATATTGTTTGAAAATAATAATAATAATAATAATAAGATTCTAAACCCTAGTATCTAAAGATTGTGTTCAAACTATTTGTTCCACGTAGAAATTCGGACAAGTATGATTTTCTTTTCCATTTTAGTTGTATCTATGTTTATGGATTGAACATTTTAACTAAATGGTCAATGGAGCAAAATGTGAACCAACCACTTTTTCTGGTCTTAACAACTGTTTGATTAGTGGTACTATAGTGAAGGCATAATACTGCCCGTTAAGGGTGGTTAACAAATATTATTTTTTAGTAGTTTTTTTTCTGTTAAAAGAGAGAGGGGCTTCGGCTTTTGGGACAGGTATATCAAATGATTTATATGCTGGCATTCAAACAAGATATTACTATGTTCATTGCTCTATCCCAAAAAGAGGTTATAATTTCATGTTCGTTAATTTTGCTAGGGAAAGGAAACCTACATTTTTGCTTTTGAAAAAATTATGCGAACGTACTCAGAAAAATTAATGAGAAAGTTTTATTTGTAGAAGTCCCTTGGACTTCGTAAGTGATCATGCATAGTCCGCTATGCGACTGTAGTGTATTGGAGTTGTGCAACTCTGTTTGTGTCAGTTGCGTAATAAATGGGGAGACATTAATATTTAATGGACGACCATGAATTGGAGTAATGATCACCGGAGATGCCTTGTACATAATTCTTCTTCACAGGTGTTCAATTCCCATAACAGGGAAACGTAAATTAAGCCTTGAAAGGCATTGCGACATCCTTATGGAGACTTTGTTAATTATGTTTACAAGAGGAAAGAGTTCAAGGCAGATGGACGAACAAATCAGATGTGCATTTTCTTCAGCCTGTTGCAGCGTTTATTATTTTTTTAATTTTCTTTTCTGTAATCCTTGGAGAATAACATTCTAACCATGATGCCTATTTATTATTTTCTTGTTAATTTTGCATCAATTTTCTGCCAAGTTTGTGTTTGAGAGTGCTTCCTTGTCATTTCGGCATTCATAATTATATATATACATTTTTTTTTTGGGTCTCAGGTTTATGGAAACAATGTGGAGATCCAAGCATTGGCTGAAATGTATAATCGGCCTATACATATTTATTCCTATAGCACAGGTGCTGCTTTATTTTAGAATCAGATGTTTCTGGCATTCATTTTGAAGAATTGTTAACTTTTTCACCATTAAACTACTTTCATTCCATATTGTATGAATGCAGAACCTATCAACACATTTCACGGAAGCTATAATACTGACACGCCTCCTATACGACTAAGTCGTCATTACGGGAATCACTACAACTCACTTTTTGATCCACGGCGGTTGACGATTGGTGCAGGGCTCGGATTTAGCTGTCTGAGGGAGGTGAGTCGATATGTACATATACGATGTCTTGGTTCACTGTTATTTCTCTGTGGTAATTGTATTCCCAGAGCAAATGATGTAGTATAAGGTTTATAAGGAAAAAAATGTATGAGGGAAGGGCAGGCTTGTTTTCCATTTTTATTTTTCCTATTTTCCATGGAGTGGGGGGAGTTGGGCATTGGGAGGTTTTGGTTTGGGAATTGTTTCACATTGAATATCATAATATTAGCATGAGGCCAAACAAACACAATTGTAACTAAAATGTTGAATGTCATAAAATTTTGTTAAGTATTGCTAGCATAGTTGTTTTTGTTATTCCGCAGTACCCAATGGTTGACTCAGGACAGTATGTTTGTGCTCTGTGCTACAGAGAAATGTTGATAGGGATCAAGTCAAGGCTGCTATGAAAGCTCAACAAGACCAACAGATTGATAATGTAAGTGTCTTTTGTCTGTTTTAATAGGTATTGAAGCAAATTGTTGAGACTTTATACTTAACAAGATAACTTAAATGATTGGTAATCCTTTTAAATTTTTAATAAAAGGTACTCATTGCGGAAGGGAAATTTTATTCTGATCTTGAGCTCACGGAAAAAGAAATTGAACGTATGGTGATGGAAGCTTCTCGTTTTGAGTATCTTGCTGATGACAAGTTCAAGCAGCAACTTGGTTGGCGAGAATCTTCTACTTCTGGTGCTGAACCATCATCATCTGGAGCTAGTGAGTTTCCTTTGTTTATTGCAATTAAATAATTTAGTTGATTTTTAGTTCTTGCTAGTTAATTGCTTTTTAAGTTTTTTTTCTACACTATTTGTTTTGGTGAAAATGTACAACGGAAAACGAGAGTCAACAGAAAACTTTTTTCGTGGTCAACAGGAAACGAACTTGTTTAGGCGGAATTTTTTTTTCCTCTTTTGAATGGAGGTAAAACATTTTCTGGATCAGAGTTTTACCAACACCACCTCCACCCCTACCACCATCACCTTTCACCACTTCACCACTGCCACCACCTCCACCTCCCCCTATCAGCACCACTGCCACTAGCACCGTCACAACCACTACCCCATCTCCACAGCCACCGTCAAGGTTGCAACCAAACATGAGAAACGATTTTCATTGAAAAATGTTATCTGGCAAAACAAACGGAGCTTTAATATGCTAAATGGTTAGATTATGCATTTATTACCCTAGGTATCGGGCTCTTATTTTGACCAAAAGTTTTGAAATCATAAAAGCAGGGCCATCAGGGAGTGAAACCAACGTCGATGGTGGGAGAGCCCAACCTTCGGGTGATACTGTCCTCAGCAGCAGCATGCAGATGGTGCTGTCAATGGGGTTCAGCTATCTGCAGGTGATCGAGGCTTACAGCATATTTGGAGATGATGTCGATTCCATGCTATGTTATTTGTTGGAGACGGGCAATAGCAGCAGAAGCAAAGGCAAGGCAACTGAATGAGTAATAGCTTAGGTGCGCATTGAAGTTGATTGATCACATTGGCTTTTGATTTGACGAGGATTTATCACTGTGGGGCAGGCTGCTTTTGGAACTCCAAATATGCTAAATTAATTTGAACTTAATTAGATGAATATATTAGTTAATGTTTTGATACTGAATATTATCGGGTTATATGGAACAACTAAAATCCCCTGAAACATTTAGTCATTGGATCATTTGAATGCAGTAATTTATTTTCTTATGTGCAAACTTCTGCTTTTGCTATGAATGATCTTGTGAGGGATTTGAGCTGTCCTGTTTGAATTTAGGTTTCCAGGAAAAGATGCATTATTTCTTAAGATGCACCGAGTTAAATCGTACAAAATGTGAGAGGAGACCTACTTTGCCGAGTGGGTTGATGTCAAAATTTAGGCCATTCTGTGGATGTAATGACAAAGTTCTATGCAGTGGACTCATGACCCAAGTTTTGGGCAATGACTGTTGCATGTGCCTTATATGATGATTTATGAAGACCACCTTAACAAGATGGTCAAGTCGTAATACACAGTTGTAGAGTTCAGTTGTAATACATATGTTACATACTCAGAGCATCTCTAATCTCACTTTCAATATTTTTATTAAATGTTTATCAAATTAAGGGATAATTTTTTTTATTATCAAATTGATAATTTAGCAAATTTTAATTTGATGAAAATTTAGTTAGATAAAGCATTGGAGATTCTTTTTTCATTAAATTTGATGAAAAAATAAATTTGGGATAAAAGAAGAATCTTTTGAAAAAATTGAAGAAAGAATGTGGACCTTGTTTGGTTTTAATTTTTTGAAAATTGAGTTTTTTTATTTTTTGTTTTTAGTAAATATTTTTAAAATTTTAAGAATTTTTTTTTAACTTTTTACATGCACCTAACCTAGATATATTTAAAAAGTAATAAAAAAATATATTTTAAAAAATCAATAAATACACAAGAATATGAAAATATAATGAATTTTTATTTTTTTATATTTTTAATATTTAGTGAATTTTTTTAAAAAAAATTTATAGACATTATACGTTTTAAGTTTATTTATGTTAGGTGTATACAAAATTATTCACCCAAAAAAGTACTTAAAAACTAAAAAAATTACTTGAAATATTAAAAAAATCATTGAAAAGAAAATATATATATATATATATATGGAAAATAAAAAATTTAATTTTTTAAAAGGTGGATTCAAAATTATGATTATGTCTATTTCACTTATTTAAGATTGAATAGTATAGAAATGCACTCATTTCCTATGCATTGACAGGATCTATGATACTATCGTAGTGAAACACGAGATCTAAAGAAAAGCAGAGGCTAAAGTAACAAGTAAACCCTTTCTATGCATGTAAAAAGTCTCCAAATTTTGGGGGGGATAAACATAATAAATTGCAAGGTCTGAGACGACCTAGAAAGCACGTGATCATATTATGATCAACTTTGTAAGCCTACTTAGGTACTGAGTATTTGCTTATAAGAACGGAATTTAGATAAAAATAAAAAATAAAGTGGAGAATTAGAGATGATTCCAAATAGTAATCCTATAAACTATTTGGTCCTCCATTTTTTCTTATCAATCCTAAGGTCCCATTATGGTGTGAATTACATAAAAGACCAAATATAAACGCGTTTGTGTTATGTGTTGAGGGATAAATGTGGATTTTTCTCATAATGTTGAAATTACTAAACATAATATTTTTAAAAAAATTCTTAATATATTTTTTTTAAACGTGATACTCCAATGTAACACTCAAGAGCGGTAGCACTCTTAACACACTAAAAAACTTCTTAGTATACTTTTCTCAAATAAAATACTCCAATCAATGTAACATACAAAAACTCCTTAGTGTACTTTTTCTAAACGTAACACTCCAATATAACACACTCAAAAACTCTTTACTGTACTTTTTTCAAACGTAACACGCTAATGTAACACACTGAAAAATTCCTTGGAATACTTTTTTCAAACGTAAACAATGTAACATTCCAAAAAAAAAAAAAAAAAAAAAAAACCTCTTCATTTTATTTTTTTTCCAAACATAACACTTCAGTGTAACACACCAAAAAAAAACTCTTTAGTATATTTTTCTCAAAGATAACATTCCAAATAAGCTCTTTAGTATATTTTTTCCAAACATAACACTCCAATCAATGTAATACTAAAACTTGTTAATGTATTTTTTTTTCAAATGTAGCATTTTAATATAACACTAAAAAATCACACTAACAGAAACGTAGATTTCCAAACTCAATAACCAACATTCAGCTATCAATCTCTCCAAAAATAATCTTCCACATCTCACCTTTGGACATGGGGTTGCTACTGCGACTAAGTCACAACAATGATCTGTTGTGAGCCGAGAGGGCTTTTTTTGAGTCTTTTTCGATGATCCGAACCGTTCATATTGTAGGGTTTGTCGAGTATATCATCCATGTAAAAAATCAAGTTAATCTGAAATCTATAACCCTATGATCATATTCAAATTGTTTTACAAAAATTATTGAGATAATGTTAACCATTTATTTTTTAAAAAACAAATGTACTCTTGTTATAAAATTATAGATTTCCAATCAATTTGATTTTTTGCATGGATGATCTATTTTACAAACCATACATATGAACAGTTTAGATAATCAAAAAAAACTTGAAAAAATCCTCCAAGGAGAGCACAGCAGATTGCTGTTGTGACTAAGTAACAGCCGCATCCCCGGTTCCTCACCTTTTCATTCCAATCTCAAAAATAAATCATAAAATTAGAAAAATGAATTATAAAAAAAAACATTTACTTAAACTCAAATAATATCAAATCAAATAAATATAAATTTTTAAAACAAAAATGAATAATTAGTTCATATTTTCCAAAAAAATTAAAAATGCCAATCCCAAACAACACTTGAATGGGGAGGGAGTTGGGCGAAATACTGTGAGGCCATCTTCCCTATTAACCGCCGGCCAGAAGACCCTGCAACGATCGATTCAACACAAGCTTCCATTCATATTACTTTCAAACCATTTTTCTTCTTCTTCTTCTTCTTCTTCTTCTCTCTCTAGCGAAGTTCTCAGGCTTCACTCGTCCTCGCTCTCCAACGAACAAGGACCCAAGCCAAGTACCCAACATAACATGTCTTCACTGTTAATCCACTAAATCTCCAGGTGAAAAAAAAAAAAAAAAACTTGTTTCCTCTGCTTCAGTTTTTTCTTTACTCGTTTCTGTTTCAAATTACCCATTTTATTTATTACTTGAACGAACGATAATCACGCACAAACAAAATTAATCCTGGGATTGTTGAATCAATAATAATGTTCAATCAACATTGCAATTTCAATTGAAACCAAATCAAACCCATTAATGAATTGACACCATAGATTGATTGCTTAGTAAAAATGTAACAATAATATCATTAATGGGGACTCAATTTTCCAAATAATGTGTTGTGATTGATTATGTGACATTACAGATAAATGGCTGTGTATCTATCTCTCATGAGAAGGAGCGCGGTCCGTTCGAGAGTTCAAGGCTCGGTCACAAAACCATTAACATTCTTGCCATTTAACCAGCACTTCTCTTCGGTACCTCTGCCTTTGGACGACCACCACACTTTCTACTATGATAGTAACCTCCACCGAAGCTTCAATTCCGCGTCATTGTACACATTTCTTTTAAGTAGTTCAATTAGCAAGAGGCACTTGAATCAGATTCATGCTCAGCTACTTGTCTCTGCACTACACGATAATGGATTTTTAGTGACAAAATTTATTAATGTTGGTTCGGATCTTGGGGAAATTGGTTATGTCCGTGAGTTGTTCGATGATTTTCCTGACCCAGATGTGTATTTGTGGAATGCCATCATTCGAGGTTACTCAAGGCACAACATGTTTAGTGATGCAATTGACATGTATTGGAGAATGCAGGTTTGGGGGGTGAGTCCAGATTGCTTCACTCTTCCTCATGTGCTCAAAGCTTGCAGTGGATTTCAGGCACTTGAAGTGGGTCGAGTGATACACGGGCAGATATTCAGACACGGGTTTGAGTCAGATGTGTTTGTGCAAAATGGGCTTGTGGCTTTGTATGCCAAATGTGGTCAAATTGAGCGGGCAAGGATTGTGTTTGATGGGTTGTACGATAGGACAATTGTTTCATGGACATCAATTATTTCTGGGTATGCTCAGAATGGCCAGCCTCTGGAAGCATTGAGAATTTTTAGTGAAATGAGAAAATTGAACGTAAAACCGGACTGGATTGCTCTTGTGAGTGTCCTAAGGGCTTACACTGATGTGGAGGACTTGGAACACGGAAAATCCATTCATGGTTGTGTTATTAAAATGGGTCTTGAATTTGAACTGGACTTGTGCATTGGACTTACAGCCATGTACGCAAAATGTGGGCAGGTAATGGTTGCAAAGTCATTATTTGACCAAATGGAGGTACCCAATGTGATTCTGTGGAATGCCATGATTTCGGGGTACGCAAAAAATGGTTGTGCTGACGAAGCTGTGGAGCTCTTCCAAAATATGATATCTAATAAAATTAGACCAGATTCTGTCACAGTAAGATCTACCATCTTAGCTTGTGCACAAGTGGGGTCGCTTGAACAAGCAAGGTGGATAGAAAATTACGTCAACAGTAGCATGTACAGAGATGATGTTTTTGTCAGAACAACCCTTATTGACATGTATGCAAAATGTGGAAGTGTAGAGTTGGCTCGCAAAGTATTTAATTGGACACTGGATAAAGATGTTGTTGTGTGGAGTGCCATGATTGTAGGATATGGATTGCACGGTTGTGGGAAAGAAGCCATTGATCTTTTCCACATGATGAAGCAAGCTCGAGTCCACCCTAATGATGTCACCTTCATTGGGCTCCTTACTGCGTGTAACCATTCGGGTCTTGTTGAACAGGGATGGGAGTTCTTCCATAGCATGAAAGAATATGGAATTGAGCCACGCCACCAACATTACGCTTGTGTGGTTGATCTGCTTGGCCGTGCTGGCTATTTGGACCAGGCTTATGATTTTATAATGAACATGCCAATCGAACCAGGTGTTACCGTATGGGGAGCCCTTTTGAGTGCATGCAAAATCTATCGCCACGTGGCACTAGGAGAATATGCAGCAGAACGGCTTTTCTCACTAGATCCGTTAAATACTGGACATTACGTGCAGCTTTCAAATCTCTACGCTTCAACCCGTATGTGGAATGGTGTTGCAAAAGTGCGGATTTTGATGAGGGAGAGAGGACTGAGTAAGGATCTGGGTTATAGTATGATTGAGATTAATGGAAAGCTTCAAGCCTTTCGTATGGGAGACAAGTCACATCCAAGAGAAAGAGAGATTTACAAGGAACTTGAGAGATTAGAGAGTAGATTAAAGGAGGCTGGATTCATACCCGATACAGATTCTGTGTTGCATGACTTGAATAATGAAGATAAGACGGAGAGTCTTTGTAATCATAGTGAGAGGTTAGCAATCGCTTACGGCCTAATCAGTACACCGCCTGGAACTACGCTTAGGATAACAAAAAATCTCCGAGCTTGTGTGAATTGTCATTCAGCAACCAAACTAATATCAAAGCTTGTTGATAGGAAGATAGTTGTTAGGGATGCAAATCGTTTTCATCACTTCAAGGATGGCATTTGTTCTTGTGGAGATTATTGGTGAGGGCTGTTTGGTGTAGCTTATATGAATTGATTAAAAATTCTTTTATTTTAGGAGTTTATATCAAACTATTTGATGCAGCTTCTGCTTGCAACTTATTAGGAAAAAATAGCTTAAGTTGAAAAAGTTGATTATCTATAGAAGTTGAGGGTAGGATGTTTTTGGCTTCTGTTTTCTGATTATTTGTTATTAGTTTACCAAAAACTGCACCAAACAGGGTAGTATCTGGCTGCCAGGGAGCTCTGTAATTTTTTATAAACTAAACTTGGAAGAAGAATACAGTTTTAGAATGACAAAACCAACTTGTTTGTTTTGAGTGGTCTCGTCTGCTGTACATAGATTTTGAAGCACCAGACAGCCATAGACGATGTTGTAAGTTATCCTTTTAGCACTTTTTCATGTAACACAATAAATGAATAAATACATAAAGCATTGATTTGTTTCAGGTTCTTATTTGATTCCCAGTTCCATGCAAGTACATGTATTCTATAAAGCATGCTGAAATTCTTACTGTTCCTTCTCAGGGTTGTCTTTTTGCTGCATTCATTGAGGGTGATTGTTTAGTTTATACTACTTTGCTTAAATTTTTATTGGTTTGGTTCTTTGTTAATGTAAAACACAGAGTGATTTATTAGAGTTTAATAATTTTGGCTTGTTTAGCATTGTTGTTTTGTTACAATTTCATAAAAGATGTGCAAATCAATTACCCAACCAGGTCTCAAATCTAAAATATAGAGTAGAACCAAACCATACTAAAAGCCAGAAGAAAGCTGGCAATGGCAAAAGAGATGCTCTAAATTTCATGAGAAAGATTTTGATTTTTTCAATTGGAAGATGTTTTGGGACCCCCTTTGGAGATGACCCCCACACCTCCAAAGTAATCCTGACCTTCCATGTATGTGTGGGATCTACTTATGTATGTGTGAGGTCCATATTATGAGTGATTTGGATCTGTAGGGATCTTGTGAGGGTGGAGTTCTCAATCATTGCTCTTTTTGTAAATACTAATTATAAAATGAAAGTTTTAGAAAAGTTGTTTTTCAAAATATTTATATTGCATGATTTAATGTTGCAAAGTTCACCATTATAAATTGAAAACTATATAGAGTTATGCACAGCATAGTAGAATTTTATATAATATAATATATATACATAGATATACATAATGCTGAATCAACAATAGAACCATCCTAGTTGGTTTGGTTGAATCGAATTATGCCTCTTGAAGAACCTAACCGACCAACCTATCAAGATCAGGTTGATTCAATTCACAAGTTTTTAGGTTATTTGCTCACCCCTATTCTATATGTTTAGGACCCATGCTTTGAGTAGAAGAGACAACTAGTTGGTATAGTGGGAAGTGTAGTTAGAGAAATGTTAGGGTTACCAACACTTTCATACAAAAATAAATAAATAAATCTTACTAGTACATTTATAAGTTTTGTGTGAATTTCACACTACGTATGACAAGTTTTACAAAAGTTTGTGGAGTAATATTTTATAAATCAATAAATTTTATAATTAAAAAAAAAAAATCTACTCATTAATGTGATATTATATTATTGAAGGGAGTCCTCTTTTAAATTTCAAAATCAATTAATAAAAAAACACTAGTGAAATTTTTTAATTTATCTCATATTAATTTAATATTATCTTACCACTTATATTTGTTATTAATACAGCATTAACACATATGATTATAAATATAAGATAATAAAAGAAAAACTATAGAAAAAGAAAAACACTAAAAAACAATATTTTAATAAAAATAAAATACACTATTAACACAGGAGATTATAAATAAAATATAATAAAAGAAAAATTATAGAAAAAATAATATTTTAATAATAATAATAATAAAATGGTGCACTGCTGGTCATCTGGGAAGATGTCCGACCAAATGACATGCCGAATGTTTGATAATAAACGATAAAATATTATATTTCATATTCTAAACATAACTGATGGAGTGGCCGATCTTCCGGCAAGATGTATTCGATCAAAGTTATCTAGTTGTTGGCTATTTTAGTTCAACATCAACCCAATAGCTACAACTAGCTAGTGACTAAAGGACCATCAAATGATTTTAAATAATAACATATTCAATAATATTATAATTATTATATATTTTGTTTATTATTTATGCTTTGCTTATTTGGGTGAAAATTATTTTTTTTGGCTAATATTGTGTACAATGAAAAACATAATTCCATAACAAATTTTTTCAATAGTTATGTATGAAAATTATGTATAAATTTTTGGGTTAATTTAAAATAAAATAAAATAACTCTAGGGTTTCACGTGTTTTTCAATTTAAATCCCAGAATTTTGATTTTGACAAATTAAACCTTAGAGTTTCATTTGTGTTTTAATCTGACCCCTCCGTCCATTTCCATCATATTAAACTAACGGAAATCTAGGTAGAATTTCAGATTCAAACCCACATGCTTAAACACTTGTATCCCCTCGTCGTAACTCTATTTCACCTCAGTTTTGCGTCATTGGATTTACCTCATGACCTAGTTTTCAAACCCACATGTTCAAATACTTGTATTTCCCTCGTCGTAACTATGTTTTGCCTCATTTTTGCGTCGCTGGATTCACCTCATGACCTAATTTTTATTTCACCCTTCATATGCCTTGTTTCACCTCTTTTTGCATGTCGTCAGAGCTCCGAAAGTTTATCAAAAATAATATTTTTCTCTTTCTCTCTTTTTTCTTTTTTTTTTTTTTGATTTTTTCTTGCTGCTATCGCAACATTATTCTTAGCAGTGGAGATGCAATGGATAATGCTTGATTGGATTCCAATGGATGATGAGTGGAATAAGCCCTTGGATGATGGTGTTTTTGATCAGCAAACCCATCTCTTGCATGGGTTGATTCACTATAATGGATTTGGTCATCTACTCTGTATCAATGGCATCGAAGCAGGATCTAAGTACCTTTGTGGTAAAGAAATCATGGATCGCTAAATCGTATTTGTACAAATCTTCATGCCTGGTAACGAAATTTTCTAAATGAATTAAGTTTTTATTATGTTTAAGAACGATAAATGATCTGAATTGTTTTGGGTTATTGATGTTTTGAAGGAAAATAATAGTGGTGGATGTGTCGAAGAAGCGGTAGATGGATCTTCAATTGCTTCACAAGGTAGCTTATGGACACCCTTGGTTTGGTCGATGGGGTTATAAGTTCTGCTATGGAAGCTTTGGAGTTACAGAGCATAGGTACGAAAGGGCAATTGAAATTCTCAGCTCAATGGGACTCGATAAGACCATCCAAGATTTCAACAGAAAGAGAGAGAGAGAGATCTTATTTCTGGCTAACTTTCGAAACTTTGACGAACAAAAAGAGGTGAAACAAGGCATATAACGGGTGGAATAAAAACTAGGCCATGAGATGAATTCAACGATGCAAAAATGAGACGAAACAGAGTTACAATAAGAGAGATGCAAGTGTTTAACACATGTGGGTTTGAATTTGAAACTTTTGCCCAAAGAGAGAAAAATTGCCAACTTTTGGAGCTCCGACAGCAAGTAAAAAGATGTTGGGCAAGGTGTATGAAGAGTGGAATGAAAACTAAGTCATGAGGTGAATCTAATGACGCAAAAATGAGGCGAAACGGAGTTACGACAAGGGATATACAAGTGTTTGAATATGTAGGTTTAAATCTGAAATTTTGTCTAGATTTTCGTTAATTTAATATGACGGAGATGGATGGACGGGTCAGATTAAAACACCGATAAAACTCAATGGTTTAATTTGTCGAAATTGAAATTTTGGAGTTTAAATTGAAAAACACGTGAAATCCTGAATTTTTTTTTGTAATTAATCCTAAATTTTATTATCTCATACGTTAATATTGTATTGGTTTAATATTATCTTACCACTTATATTTGTTATCAATACAGAATTAAAACATGAGATTATAAATAAAATATAATAAAAGAAAAATTATAGAAAAAGAAGACAATAAAAAATAATATTTTAACAAAAATAAAATACATTATTAATACATGAGATTATAAATAAAATATAACAATAGAAAAATTATAAAAAAAATAATAAAACATAATAATAATAATAAAAATGGTGCAAAACCAGTCATTTGAGAAGATGTTGAGCTAAATGATAGGGCAAATGTTTGATAATAAACGATAAAATGTTATATTTTATATTTTTTAAAAAAATTAGTGCAGTAGTCGATCTTTCAGCGAGATGTTTGACAGAATAACTAACAAGATATTTGGTCACTCTTAAAAATAAATAATAAAATATTACATAATCTATGAACAATATATCACTATATATAATGATTTATTGTAATAATATTAAATTTAATTTTGATATAATGAGATTATGAGTGATTTTGCACCTTGGTAAGCAAACTTTGTCCAAAAATTAAAGTAGTAAAGTGGTATTTTAAGATGATGATAAAAAACTAATTTTTTACATTTTTTTATATAAAAAAATAAATAGATAATGTGAGTCAAAAAAATTAAAAAAAAAAAAAAAACAGAAAAGGTTGTCTAAAAAATCAATCTTCCCAAATTACCCCCTAGTCTATGTAGATGCTAATGTATATGTGTGTCACGTATTACTGCACAGCTGTCTCTGTCTCTGTCTCTCTCTCTCAATAGAAAACAGAGGAGCCAGAGAGGCCTCGTGAATGAGAAGAATCCTTTGTGTTTCTTTCTACTGAGAGAGAGAGGGAGAGGCACGCGCGCGCGCCTGATTGAAGAACTCAACACCCACCTAGGGTTTCTATGATTTCTCTCTTTCGATAGATTTATATATATATATATATATATAAGTTTGTACATAAAAATAATTACAAAATATACATTTATCGAGAGAGAGAAAAATGTCTCAGAATGGCAAATTAATGCCGAATCTGGACCAGCAAAGCACCAAAGTCCTTAATCTGACTGTTCTTCAGCGAATCGATCCCTTTGTCGAAGAAATTCTCATCACTGCAGCTCATGTCACCTTATATGAATTCAACATCGATCGAAGCCAATGGGTATTCCTCATATCGACCTCATACTAACTTTCTTATTGTATTTTTATTCGTTTTATGATTTTCATTCAATTGCAGAGTCGCAAGGATGTAGAAGGCTCTTTGTTTGTCGTCAAGAGGTGAGATTTGGGTCCTTTGAAAGCTTGAATTTTGGATTGTATTTCTAGGGTTTTGGTGCGTTTAGAGTTGATTTTGGCGTATATTTTGATGTTTTATGTAGCTGGGATTGATCTTTATTGTTGTCTATGTTACATTTTTAATCTTGTGATCATTTCAGGAACACTCAACCTCGGTTCCAGTTTATAGTAATGAACAGGAGAAATACAGGTTAGTTTCTCATTTTTATTTCCCTCGACTGCGTGGGCTGTTTTTAGTGTAATGCAATTCAAATTTTGATTCTCTCTCTCTCTCTCTTGGTATGGGCATTAGGTAGGTGTTGCTAGTAATTGAATTTGAGTCTGCTTAAAACCAATTACCTAAAGTAATATTTTAAGGATTGTCTCAAGGGTAATGCTAGGGACACCAAATTTTCTACTAAACAAATGACTACTGTCTCACATGGGTAGAAAATTTGGGACCTCTAGCATTTTCCATTGTCTCAATTAGAGACAAAAGTGGGATATCATGTAGCCACCACAAAATTGTGTTCTTTATGGGCATTCTCAAAGTCTTATTTATTACGGACTTCACAGTTTCTTTATAAAAAAAAAATAATAATAATAAGGGAAAATAAATAGATTTCGTATGTTGTAGCATATGTTGTCCTAAATAGGGAGACAATCAAGTCTGTCCATTCTTGCAATATATCATGTGTTTCAAAATTCATGCCTATCAATTGGATTTTATTTTGCATCCTCATGATTGATGCGTAGTGCATCCACCCATTAACTCTACTTTGGAAATTTCAACAAGTTGTGGGTGGAAATTGAAGTCTTCTGCTTTAGTGATCTGACAGAAAGGTTTGAATATTTTAGTTTGGAATTTTAAACATTAAAGGTAAGCTTTTGTATGTTGTGCTTTTATAATGTTTCCATCCATATATTTGTAGATGCAACGGTTAGAAAAAGTGACATGATCACCCTAAATAAAAATATTAGGAGAAGAGGAAGACTTAAATTGACATGAGATGTGGTAGTAAAAAATGATATGAGTTTTATTAATTTGACTTAGCATGTATAGCCCTTGACACAGCAAACTTTGGTTTGGTATCCATGTAGTGTGGTCTACACCAGTTTTCCTCTTTGTAACACTTGGTTTGCATTTTAGCAAATTTTACTTTTTTAAATGAAAAAAGAAAAGTAATTATATCCTTGATCAAATGTAGAGTAGATTATTTTTTCTGGGAAAAAAGACGACTGCAAATCGATTGTTTTTTTGGGTGCTATTAGATAATATCTCTATCATTTTGACTTTTTGATATACCTCCTTTCCCATTGTTAAGTTGCAAAACTTAGGAGTGGCATCATATAAATCTTTATTGATTTCTCATATATACACTGTTTCATTCTTTCATGATTCAATTGTCAGGAATTCTTTTGTTGCACAACTGAATTCTCACATTTACTTTTTCAAAACTTGTCCCCAGATAATCTTAGGACATGCCCAAAAAAAAATGTACGCTTTCAAATGTTAGACACCAACGATGCCTTTCCCTTAATTATGTTTTGGTAATTTGATAAGTATTTCATTATTTAGCCACTGTTCTCATATTATAAAACTACACAGAAATCTTGTTCTTTGCTCTCTCTCTGTCTGTGTGTGTTTGTGTGTTCTTTCTTAATTGCTACCCTCTATTTTTCCTGTCATCAGCATGACTTTTATTAAAGTCAAAAGGATAATAATAACCTTATACAGTGCATGTCAACACTTTGGTACGATCATGTGGCATTATAATGAACCATTAACACTTATGAGCAGATAATTTGGTAGAGAATCTCTTGGGTGATTTTGAGTACGAAGTCCAGGTTCCATACTTATTATATCGAAATGCGGCCCAAGAAGTAAATGGTATATGGTTTTACAATAAACAAGAATGTGAGGAGGTTGCTAATATCTTTAGCAGGTATTTTCATTTCCCTACATTTACAACTCATATGAATTACTTTTTTAGTGTCTTCCTACAATTGCAGCATGTGCAGATTATGGATTTTTATACATGCATAATATTTTCACTTCTTGTGTCTTAATAGAAAAGTTTACTTATTTGAATTTTCTTATGTTGATATTGACTGATCAATATATATGTATATATATCCTTGGTTGCAATAAATTTATGTTATTTTGTCATGTGGTTGGTTGACTAAATTGGTGGTTTGGGAAGTGCCCCTTTTTAATTGAAATGGGTATGGGATGCTTTACTATGCCGTAATTAATAAAGTAGAAGAGGGATTATGACCAAACTATATGGGGGAATTGGGAAGTGAGAAAGGATCAATGAAATGTGAAATCTAATAATCCTAACAAGAAAGTTTTGCAAAAAAAAAATAATGAAAATCCGTAAAAAAGCATATGAGAAACATATATGATTGCTTCAATGGATACTCATATCAAACATAGTGAATGCTCAATTCAAACTTAAGAAAAAATAAGAAAAGAACTAATAGAAATCTCTTGCATATTATTATAGAAAGCATATAGGAAACAAATAAGAAAATGTTTGTTTTATTGGGCAAAATTGAATTAGAGAACTCTCAAGATTTAAAGTTTAATGGTAAATTTCACTTTACCTCTTTGTGGTTTGGACCACATGTGCATAACTCCCTAACACTAAAATAAGCACTTAACTCCCTATGGTTTATAGACACCCCTCCCACCCTCACCTCTGAATATGACATAATAAGAGTTAGTGTGTTTGTTATGTTTAGGGCATCCCTCTATATATTTCCCTCCCCTGCCTTGCCCCACCATTGTCTACCATCCCCCTCCCATAGCAACACTCAATGACAACTCATCTCTTCTCCTCCACACCCTCATTTGTCTACATCTAAGACAAATGTGAGATATTGAGGTAGAGGGATGTGGTAGCTAGAAGCAGTGACGACCAACTCAAGAGTCCCTAACATAGCCATTGAATGCCTTTGGCATGACGTAGATTTGACCCACCAACCAATTCTAGTGGTTCCTACTGCTCATTATACGTGGGACTTTGTACCCTTCAATGACTGTTGATTCTCAATAGTATTTTGGGGTGGGTTTATTGTAAATTTTTAGCAACTTTGTCCAGATTCAATGATAGAGTACTTCTCGTTTTAATGCTAGTGATTGAGTTACTGAGTTGATTCGAGTCACATGTTTGCTATTGAGTCACTGTTGCATGACTGCAATATAACAAGTTCTGAAGTATCTCACTCTATTGTAGGTTGGGATGATACCAAGCCTCAAGGTCTCTATGCAGGAGGGGGTAGTTATGTGGGGAAGTGAGAGAGATAATAAGTACAGAGAGAAAGGAAGAAGGCAATGATAGTTTTGTAATTTTGAAGATTTGTAAGGGTTATTTTGTCTAAAAAAATAATTCATTCTCAACAAAGGGGCGTGAGTTGCACCTCCTGTTAATTTTGACAGTGCACTTTAGTCATTGACCTAAGCCATAGAGGGATCATGTGAAATACATCCAAAGTTTAAATCAAAAAGGTGTGAATTACGTTAAGTATTTACCCCTAATAACTTTAAATATATTTTGTAAGTATTAGATATGGAGGACTATAAACAAATTTTTTTTTTTTTAAAGAATTTTTTTTCTAATCAACTACAGAAAAACTAAAGGCTTGTTCTCCTTGATGGGTGGGAGTCAAGAGTGGTGAATGGGAGAAAATCTTGTTCTCCTTGAAAGTTCATTTCTCAAGGGCTGGATTCTTATTCAAGATTTATTAGAATATTTGTTTTTGGATAGATGTTTGGATTGGGAAGAATTCATTTAATTATTTGTTTTCTCGATTATATCATTTGACTCGTTCTCTGAATGTCTCCATTGTTTCTATGACATTGTTTTCTTCGGCTCCTATTTCTTGGGATTTTAATTTCCTTAGACATCTTAATGAGGTGAGGCTTAATGAGTTGACTTCATTGTTATTCATCCTTGAAAGGGTTTCATTGAGGCTTGATAAGAGAGTCTGAAATCTTATTCTTGTGGTCTTTTTTTTTGGGGGGGGGGGGGGGGGGGGGGGGTGGAGATGGGGTTGTTGAGTGATGCCTACCACTATTAAGGAGCTGTTTACATCTTGGAGAGGCTGCCTGAAGGGATTATATAAGAAGGCTTTTGGAGTCTACTCCATTATGCAAGTTTTGGTGTCCTTGGTAGTGATGCCTACCACTATTAAGGAGGATTTTGCATCTTGGGACAGAGGCTGCCTGGAGGGATTATATAAGAAGGCTTTGGGAGGCTACTCCATTATGCAAGTTTTGGTGTCCTTGGTGGAAAGACAGGATTAAAAAAATTTAATGTGAGAAATGGCTTATTCTTGAAGGGAATTATGCTTATTTTCATATATATATATGTGTGTGTGTGTGTGTGGGTTTTGGAATTTTTCCTTTCTCTTTTGCTTCCTTTCTATTGTTTTTGGGAGTATTGTATATTTTTGTAGAGATGTAGAGGTTTTGACTCTCCAATAATAATAATATGATGGATTGTATTTATACTAGGGGAACAAACATTGGGAAGAGTAGGAAACACGGTGTTTGGTGCTGTTTACTTTGACGTGTAGGAGAACTTTTGAGGGGATTAAATTTCTAATTAAGTTGAGGAGTATGATTTTATCTCTTTCATACAGTTGGCTTTTGGGTAGAGTTGATCCTTCCTTGAACAAAGTTTTGGATTTTGTAGTGTCCTTCGAGTAAAGTTTTAAGGTACAATCGGCATAGATCTTTATCTTTATCTTTTTCTCCTTTTGTATACGGGCTGTACCCCCTTGGTGTGTGCCTCTTTCCATAAAAATGCATGCTTACCAAAAAAAGGTTTTCACTTTGATATATACATTTGAGTATATCCCCATTTTAAGTATCTCTTAATAAATTTCTACTTACCAAAAAAGAAAACCGAGGTGAACTTAGCATAATTTTATGTGAATTTTGTGTAAATGATTTAGATAAGATAAACGCATCCAAGAATGTTTACATAGTTTCGCTACATGTACTTAACTTCTTTCGTTTCATCATTTAGTAGATGTACAAATTTTGGACGTAGAAAGTTGGTTGTATGTATGTGGTTTTCTTCTCTTTGAAATTGTGTGTTTTTTCTCTATCAGAAAAGATATCCATGTTCCCTTGTCAGCATTGCTTGCTTAATTGATGTGATCCCTTCATTTGGTCATTTGTACACTATTAAAAGATATACTTTCAAATTCTATACATGTCACAGGTTGAGTGGTGCTTAATACTTGTGTTTAGTAGTTTTTTTTATCCAATCCGTTGTACATTTTCCCTATATTATCATGAGCTGTAAAAAGTAGTTGTATTGTTGAGCTTTTAGTAGCTTTTTGTCCCCTTCTATAGCTAATAACTTATATGTGGGGAAAGCCAATTTTCATATTCATTTGATTCTTTATCCCTTGGGATAATGGCTTGTTGAATTGAGTTGTTATTTGCATTTGTGTATGAGCAGGATACTGATTGCATACTCCAAGGTGCCTCCAAAGTCGAACGTATCTCCAACGAGAAGGTAATAAATGATTGATGCCCATTCCTATACATACCAATTTAGGTTCTTAGAAGTGCTCATTTATTCTTTTGAGCTTTTCTAATATTTGATTAGTCATTTTGCCATTCATAAGATTTTCTTTGTTTTGTTTTGTTTTATTTTTTTTTTATTTATTTATTTTTTTGAGATAGCTATGTGCACGAATTCATTCAGCTTATAATATCTAATCTATGTGACACCCCATTGCATTTTGACCATAATAAAAATAGAGATACATAATTGAATTGGTTAGACCTTATTAAGTAGTGCAACAAATTTAATTCTATAATAGAATTGCAAAACTAATTGAGACACCAGACTAAGTAGCAGAGACATGCAACACTGGCACGTTGACACGTCGACACTGGCACGCCTTCCAAATAATTTTTTCAAACCACCTTCACAGTGCAATAGCATCATCATATTGCCAGAAACTATGTTAAATGTGACACTCCATGTTTCTATTTCCTAAATCCTTGCTTGAGAGGTTTTTATTCAAACATTAGCCTAGCTCCCCCTGCACCTCTGTGCCTATTATTCTTATTTCCTTATGTTGTGATTAAGTGTGCTGCCTTTGCATGTGTTTTCTTTGTAGAGTACTTGCAGAGTGGCTAGTTTGTTGTTTCTGCTCCTGCTTTAAATTTCAAGCTGATGGTATCTAAAGTTGTGGGTTTTATGGTGGCAAATGTGTAATGCCTCCGAGTCTAGTTCATTGTCTTTTTTAGTTTCAGATATCGTGTTAGTAAAGAGTTACTTATGTTCTTGTGGCTTTACCTTCACTCTCTGCTGTCAATGCTTTTTAATCCCTTGTATCTTGTACTTTGGTTGTTGGCTGCCATCATCCCTTATGACAAACATACATTTTGACATGTGGCATGATTTTAATATTTGGTTACTATTTTTTGAAAATTCCGTCTATATATGCTTCACTGCAGTGATTTTGAAGAACTGGAAGCAGTACCAACTATGGCAGTAATGGACGGTCCTCTAGAGCCATCATCATCAACTACCACTAACGTTACAGATGTTACTGATGACCCTTCCTTTGTGAATTTCTTCAGCGTAAGCACTCTTCCTAGCTATGTAACTTGGACCCCATAACTATATTATGGTTTATATTTCAAACCTGTCTGAAATTTACCTGTAATATGCAGTTGTCTTATTATGTTACAAATTTTATACTGCATCGAAAGATATCGTATTGCTGTATTTATTTTTATTCTTGTGTTCACAATTATTCAGGAAATAATTGTGTGATTTTAGTGCTCTCTTTCTCTCTCTGTGTTGATATTTTCAGAAATAGACTGCTATATGTGCATACATACTTTATGTTCAGACATTGAGGCATTATTCTTATGGATAATTCAACTTGTTTGGTTTGAGTTTTTTGAATTCACTTTTTGGAAAATTAAAACTTTTTATTTTCTGTATTTTTTGTTTTTACTGAATTTTTTTAACATTTTAAGCAATTGTTTTTTAATTTTTAGATACACATAACATAAATACACTTAAAAAGTATAATATTTGTAAAAAAAATCTTTTAAAAATTCACTAAATACCAAAAATACAAAAAAAAAAAAAATACTAAAATTCAGTACATTTTTCGTATTCTTGTGTATTTATTGATTTTTTAAAATATATTTTTTAAATTTTTTACTTTTTAGATACATCTGATTTTTAAGTAAGGTGCATATAAAAAAGTAAAAAAAAATGCTTAAATTTTTTTAAAATATTCACTAAAAATAAAAAAATACAAAAAACAAAAAACTCAATTTCCAGAAAATTGAAACCAAACACAGTGAAAAACAAATTTTTTTGTCTGTCAAGGGGGATGGGATTATGATTGGCTAGTATTTAGCAAGGGAAAAACAGATGAAAAGCAATTACTTCGAATAGAACCAAAATAATATGGCTTTGAATAGAATCATTTGGAAGAAATGAGCTGACCCCGTAATTGGAACAGAAACTTATTGAGCTGAGTTGAGTAATTCCTAATTCTAGACGAAACAAGATGGTTGTCTAGATCTCTAAAAAAAACATCAAAATATTGGGAAAACATGTCTTAGGTAGGATACATAAGAAATTTTATATGAAAGTTATTTAATCTTTACAAGTTAAAATGGTCATTGGTGGTTACTGGTTACACATCTATTTTACATGGGGTTGATAAATGAACCTTTACTTTTCCCTTGCACCGATGCTTGCAGTTAAATGGAGTTCTTTCTAATAAAGGCGGATGTGCTGAGGCCAAGGGTTTCTAGAATTTCTTGTGTGAAGTATTTTGGGTTATCTGTTGATAATGCTTTGCTGGATGTGGTTAAGCCCCATCGTTTCATTTCATGTTCTTTTCATTTTTCCCTCTACATTTTAGGTTTTTGTTTCTATTGTATTCAGAGTCCTCTGTGTTTTATATATGCACACTATATTTTTCTTATAACCAAAGACAGAAAGAAATCTTTATCCGAAGATATAAGTTGCATGGGAATGGTTTATCCTTTTCAAACTTTCCCTTTGCATTGAGTACATTTATTTAAATGTTCTTCATTGTAAGGTGGGCTTGTCGAGGACGAGGGTTTCAAGATTTCCCTTGTGAAGTATTGAGTTTTGTGTTGATAATGTTTTGCTGGATGTACTTTAGCCCTGATGTGTCTTTCATGTGCTTTTATTTTTCCTTCTTGTTTTCTTCTCTTCTACATCTTAGGTTTTTGTTTCTGCTGTGTTTTAGAGCCCTCTATTCATGCATGCATGCATGCCATATTTTTCTTACAAGTTTATAACCGATGAAGACTTGTATAATCTGAAATGATACTTAATTGAAAGATATGAAGTTGCATTGTGATGTTTTAAAGGATAATAATTGACTAACTGTCGCAGAATGTCGTTCACTTAAATGAAGTAATTTCTTTAGGACTTAATTGTTTGGTTGTGGTTTGATTTCCAGTTGTGTGTTTGCAGGCGGCTATGATTATCGGGAATGTTTCAAATGCAGCAATGACCGGACAGCCTTACCAGTTATCTGCAGTGATCCCACCTTCCCGTCCACCCAGCGTTCCTCCAGCTGCACCAACCATCCAGATGCCATCTCCTCCTCTCTCAGCATCGACTTCTTTAATGCCTCTCCTTGATACCCCTGAAATCAGCAACAATAGCAATCAGGCCACTAATCTTGTAAAGCCATCTTCGTTTTTCAGTCCTCCCCCTTCCTCTTCTACATTAGTTATGCCACCTGTCTCTCCATCTATGCCTACTGCTCCTCCACTTCAGCCTGTTGCGAGTCTCCAACGCCCTTATGGTGCTCCATTGCTTCAACCATTTCCGCCACCCACACCCCCACCATCTCTGACTCCAACTTCCGTACCTGCTGCAAACTATGGTCCTGTTATTAGCAGAGATAAAGTCCGTGACGCCTTTCAGATACTTGTTCAGGTATGTCTTTTCTGAGCTTTGTAATCATTTACCTTTTAAGTTATCCTTTCACTTTCCATCTATCCCTCACCTTCCGGCATGGGATGAACAAATTGTTGCACTCTGTTGTTATTAGTTGTTAGAATTGACGCTACCAGCAGTTGTCATGATTAGTATGTGATGCCACCCTTTGAGTGGGAGGTGCTCTTCAAGTCCAAGTTAACGTTGGAGAGTATCTTTGTAGCTCAAAAACCAAAAATAAATAAATTGAAATTTTTTGGTTTTACGCGGGGGGGGGGGGGGGGGGGGGGGGGGGGCAGTCCTAGTGCAAGAGGCTTTTGCCACTTTCTAGTGTAGGTAACCTTACTCCTGTTTGTAAAGCTTGTTTCTGTGGTTTGAAATTGTGATGCACATGCCGCAATGGAGCAACCTTACTGCTGTGCCATGACCCACCTTGTAAGTTTTAGGTTTAATTTATTTTATTTTTTTAAAAAAATTAAAGGCGGAGATATTAACAATTATAAATTCACATTATTTGGATTTTTTTATTGACTCTCAACTTATTTTATTTAAACTTGCAATGTTTTCATGTATATGTAAACGCTGGACACATATTTGCCGAATGTCCGAATTATTTTCAGCTCTAAAAAAAAAACTAGTAGGTCAAGTTTGGACAGACATTCGGGTAATGTTTATAATCAGTTTCTTGTGCGCTGAGACTATTAGTCTCTTTATATGGGTTGGTTTTGGGATCAATTGTTATCCCACCCTCTCCCTTTAGGATGGCATGTGTGAACCTCAATTATGTCACCAGCACGTTAAATTCAGTGGAATAGTCAGATCAAGCAACCATATGTTCAGATAATCAAGATTGGCCGCGGTAGTGTGACTGGACTTTGTGTACTCTGATTGCTATCATTGGCTAAGTTCCAAAATTGGTAGTTGAGGTAGATTGCAAGGCCTGTACAGATCTATTTGGATGCTTACTCTATCTTTAGTCCTCATTTGTTCATTGGTCTTATCTATCTAATTAACCATTGTTTGTGTGACAGGACAATCAATTCATCGACATGGTTTACCAGGCGCTACTGAATGCACATAATTCCTGAGCAGTTTGAAGAACCAATTTATTTGATTGTTTTGCCGTCTATTCTTTAGTAGTCTTTGACCCAACAACTTTGAAGCTTGTTATATGACCTGTCTGTATAGCACTCAGACTTGACTCGCTGTCATTTGGCTTGGGTGATGGGGAGTATGCTTTTTGTAGCATATACTTCTGTCTTATTGCTATCAGTTTGTGAAAGCTCCAAAGTGAGAATTGCATTATCGGTGTTGCGCTTTTCTTTGCTTGTATTCATTGAAGTTAGCTCTGTATTGCAGTTGGCTGGAACATCATAAAAATATAGCAATTCTTTGTCTGGATCTTGGAGAAAAAAGAAAATGGATTGAAAAAGTGTTGTGTTGGGTGGTTATTTTACCTACAAAAGAAAATGAAATAACCATCTCTTTCCATAAACTTACAGAATTAGAAGACATGAATCCAGTACGTGGTCAAATAAAATTCAATTACACCAGTTTGTTTCAAAGCTCGTGAGGATGATTTTACCTACTATATCAATTTCGCGCAGCTAAGCGTTTTTAATAGTTGTTGTCAAAATAACAATATGAAGACTATGGGTTGTTTGGGATGATCTAAATAAGTGCACTTTTTGTCTTTTTACGAAAAGATGTGCAGAAAAGTAGAGAGGTGATGTGATGGAAAAAAGATAAAAAGATAAAAAGATGGATTATATAGGGGATGCCAAACTTGGCCTAAATTTCCGCTAACAATATGCTAAAATGTAATATGATGTCATTTTTTTTTTATTATAGAGTATGAAATATAAATGCCATTTGTGAGCCTCATACGGATAAAGAAAAATTCTTACTAAATTTTGACATTTTTACCAAATTTTTTATTAAATTTTACGCAATTTGATGATAAAATAATTTAACATGAGAGGTAACTAATCATTGGATACATCAATTTGAAACTAGTCACTAAATTTTGATTTCGACAAGAAAAATACAACACCATTGGAGATGCTCAATGGTGTTGTTAAAGGAGCTGCTAAAGCTATAGTTTGACGAGTGACAAAAAAAAGATTTTCTAATGACCTATTATTTTTCTTGCCAAAGATAGCATATGTCATTTCTATTTTCAAATTTGGCAGGTTGAATAGCAGGTGCCAAAAATGTCACATCATCAAATGTCAACAGATTTTTGGTTCCAAATTCTGTTGAAAAAAAACAAAATTCATTCAATAGAAAAACCTTCCAAATTTGATAATCAAACCCAAATATCAAAGGAGTTGCCAAATTCACAAATTTCATACATATCAGGAACAAAAAATTAGAATAAATCACACAAATTTCAGAATCAATTTAGAACAAATCAAACCCAAAAATTAGTCAAGAACAAATCAACCTAAATTTCACAAATTTATATAAATCTTATAAACGAATTTAGAAGATAAATACTTGGACCGACCTCTAGGGCTTCTTTTTCATCGACTTGTAGGTAGGGATGTGCGCAGTGCGGGTCGGTGCGGTTTGAGAGAAAAATAGAAATTGTATGGCGGGTGGTGGATTGATAAAAATGTCACTAGAATTTGTCATTTTCCTTATCAAAACCGGCAGTTCGGTTGGTAAATAATGGCAGATTTGCCTTGGCGGTTCGGGCGGATTGACGGTTTATAAAAAATATAATTCAAATTACAAAACTTAAATCAAAGAGTAAAAAAAAAACGAGAGATACCGTGATGTTAAGCATCTTGTGAAGCTTTCTTCTGATGCAGCAAGTGTAGTAACAACATGAAAATATCAACAACCATGCCATCAGTTCATTATAAGCATCTGTGAAAGCTACAATGATCAAATACAATACATAAAATTAATATCATTCAGGGTTTACAATATATTGAAAATGTTTACTATTGAAAAGTATTTAGATTGAAAAGTGAGCTGATGCAAGTTTGCAACATGGCCAGAAAAAAAAAGGATTGAAAAGTGAATTGGAATCCAACTTTATTTTGGATTACTGATATCTTGAATTCCCCTCGAACAGTAATGTAATACTATATTTTAAGGTATAGAATAACAAGCAAACTTAAGTAAAAAAGAATTTTTAGAATCTTATAAAAGATGATTTAATAGTGGTGCGGGTCGGTGCGGTTTGGAAGAAAAATAAAAACCAACAGATTGATAAAAGTGTTACTAGAATTTGCCATTTTTCTTACCAAAAACCGGCAGTTCGATTGGCAAATAATAACGAATTTGCCTTGGCGGTGCGGTTCGATGCGGTTTTGGCAGTTTCGGGGGTATTATGCACACCCCTACTTGTAGAGCTCGTTCCCAAACCAATCGAGCTTCATTGAAGTCCAAACAGTGGTGTTCAGTCAAACGTTGGAGTTCCATTGAAACAGAGAGAGAAAGAGAAGACTGGTTTTGTCACGCCCCACTTTTTATTACTCGGATCCCATTACCAAACCATTATTATAAATTCAATTTCAGAGATAGCATACAAAAGCTCGTTATATTTACAAGGAATACATAAATTGTGTGGGTGATTTTCTGACCACACTGCCAAACAGGTACCCAACTGGAGAGCACCGGCAAAATAGGTTAAGCCCGAACGACTTGCAACAAAAAGAAGAGTTTTCGGCGGTGGCTCGTCCACCCGGGGGTACTCCGACGATCAAGCCAGTACTCAATATCTCTCAAAGATAACCAATAGTGCTTAACTCACTACACAGAATATCAAAAGCAATATCTTAGACCCATGGGGGTGCCTCCCTTTTATAACCAACTCAATCCTAGTCCCAATAGGAGCCTAGCTCTAATGGACTTAGGATTACTGCTAATCTTGGACTCCTAGTAGAATTAGGATAAACTCTCTAAGAGTCTCATCTTTACCTAAACTAAGTCTTCTTCCATTCTAGGACTCTTGTCCCTTATCCGCTTATCTCGGATTTTGGTATTCTCGCAGATAACCTCGGCCTAACCGAGATCATCTCGGTATCATGACCAAGACACGTGACACCTCGGCTGACACTTCGGTGTCACCTCGGTCACGTGTTGTCATTCAAAAATTATGTCCCCACATAAATAATAATTCTTTTATTCGAATATAAATGAATGCAACAGGAGTATATCCAAATAAATTGCCCGAAGGCTTACATCTTTAAAAGTAAAAGAAAGGGTTTGACCCTTTTACAAAAAGGCATTCCGTCCACAAATAAAGGCCCTGTAGCCAACAGGTAAGGAAGATCCATGACCTTGAAACACTTCTCCATGTTCACCTGAAAAAGATTAGTAACGTGAGATGAACATATAGTCCAATAGGGATCTCAACATGATCCTCAACAATAACAACCTATAGATAGCTATGATTATGAATGTTTAGTCTCATACCGTATAAGTAATGCGACAATTTATAACCAAAGTATACATACATATATACCTTTCTCAAAAACATTCATTTCTTTTGTTAATGTAGACAACTCGCATTTCCTTCATTTTAGCACCATTTACCAAATTTTATATGACAAATAACAAATTCTTGAAGCAAGACTTTTACCAAAAACCTTTTATACTTTCTCACCCTTTTTAGACTTGCACTCAATTTGACTTTTCAAAAATATGTTTACGAGTATCAAATATCTTTCACATTACTTATAATCCCAACACATTACTCACGTCTATTTCTCACACATTCATGCCTATGCAAGTATACCTTTAGTACAAAAGGAAACACACAAGCACCCAACAACTATCTACTTCTACAATTGGCAATTCAGCCTTTCAAAAAAAAAAAAACCACAACCATCATAACACATAACATACTCAAATATACTGAAGCATTAATAATAAATAAATTCCGCTCTACCTGCCTCAAGCATGGTAAGCCAATGGTAAGCCAATGATACATCTTTCCACAATGAAATGTCAATTTACCAGACATCGGCTGGAAGGGAATGGTACCTCTGTCAATTCTCTAGGCGCTAGCTAAAAAGTAATGGCACCTCTCATTCTCAACGCAACCAATTTTCCAGGCTAGTTGGAAAGTAATGGTACCGCTCATTCTCAACGCATTACACATTTTCCAACCATCACATTATACAACATTCACAGACAACTCGAGTGTACTACAGACACATAACCATTTCAACATTCACAATGTCATTCTCCACTGATGACCAAGGACAAAACCTCTAAGCAATATGTATTAAATGCATAAAATACAATCATCCAATTCTTATGAGGCATTAGGCCCAACAACAACAATGATACTCCAAGGTTTTCAACTTTTACTAAGGCTCTTTCTCAATTTACAAAAGAGTTATAATTGTCTCTACATTCCAATGTCAATTTCTAAAATTTCCAATTTACAATGCACCGACTGCATATATAGATATATGTATATATAGAATGAGACTATTTTCCTTCAATTAACCAAACTCCCAATCCATGGATAACTAAATCATGACCCACTCAATTCCCACTCAAATAAAAATAAAATTCAACATTTTAATCTCATGATTTAACACCTTTTTGAAATTTACAATTACCAATTTGTTATACTATAATATGGGCAGCCCAACACAAGATAAATGCTAACATCATAAGACCAATTTAATCTCAACTCAATCAATAATTCTTTGTTAAAATCCCTTTAGCTCATAATATGATTAGTTTCACAATTTCAAACCCCCTTTTTGCTATTTTGGGCATTATTTAAAGAGAAATTTAGGGCTTCATCACTTTCTAAACATGAACAAATTAAACCACTTCCCAAATCAACCCAACAACAATTAATTTCACAAATCTTAACCTCAACATCAAACCTTAAACCCTACCTTATGTCTATCTATAAAAGAGATATTGAAAAAGATCAAAGGAATCCCTACCTCAAGAGAGAAGAAGAGAAAAGCCCAAAAATCAACTCCGCCAGAATTCGATATCCACCGGTCAAAACGAAGCCCTCGATATGCCCATCATTTTGGTATAAAGGACTAGCACCAAAATCTCAATGGATTCTTGAGATCAAAAGAAAATACAAAGCTTTAAGGGTTTGGGTAGAGAGAGATGAGAGAAAAAGAAAGAAAGATTGTAGAGAGAGAGAGAGGTACATTCAGATATGGATGAAAATGGGACAAAAAGAGCAAAATATAGTTGGAAAGTACGAAAAACGAGGCTGAACACACGTCTGGCCACACTTGCGGCGCCTTCTCCCGCACTTGCAGAGTGGCCTCCCCTCCCGCACATGCAGGGCATGTGCGACTTTCACCCCCGCACGTGCGGTCTCTCCCATAGCTCCACTTCTGCACCTGCGTTTTATACAGTGTGCACACAGCCCTCTCCCCTGCTTCCCGCACGTGCAGCCTGATCTCCCGCACGTGCGGCCCCTCTCCCACACGTGCGGCCCAAGGACCTGCACGTGCTGCTCTAGCCTTCCATCCCGGAAAAACTTTAACTTCACTCCAGACATCCCGAACTTGACCTCACACCCTCCGGGACAAGTAAGAAACTCGGAAATGAAACAATGCAACTGAAAATATTTAGAAAAAGAATTTTCAACAACAACTTACCCAGCATAACTCAAAAAGAAATGAGACGGCTTTGGAACCGGTCATCACAAGTTTCGGAGATCGGCACTAGTGGTAGTGATGAAAATCACATAGAGAGTGAGAGAGAGAGAGAGAGAAAGAGAGAGAGATAAGACTGGTTTTGGAGATTGAAGATCGGTGATTAGTGCTCGATTTGAGGACACACACAGAGAGAGAGAGAAGACACCATCTCAACCGATTGGTTTGAGAACAGAAAAAGAGAGAAAGAGATGCTCTTGAGATCAAAGACATAGACAGAGAAAAGAGAAGACACCTTCTCAACTGACTGGTTTGAGAATAGAAAGAGAGAGATCCTCTTGAGATCAAAGACACACAGAGAGGAAGAGAGAGAAGAGACACCATCTCAGCACCGATCGGTTTGAGGATAGAGGAAGAGAAATGGCTTGATATAGGATTTTTCTAGAGAGATGATCTCAGCCGTTGGATTGTTATGCAATCAACAGCTGAGATCTTGTTATAAAATCAACCGTTGGATCATTCTAGAGAGATGATCTGGTTTGAGATGAAAACACAAGTGAAATGGGAAAAAAGGGTCATATTTCATAAATAGTCAAAATTTTCAAAATTCTCAACGGCTATATTTAGAAGAAAAAAAACTGTTATATTTTATAATTTTATAAATACAAATCTTTTTTCTCAATTTCATTTCACAACAAACCTCCCAAATTACATTTTTATTTATAGTTTTTTCACATAATCACTATGGAAGGTTCATCAAAAACAAAGAGAGAAAAATCATTCACCATTAATGAAGATGTGACACTTTGTAAAGCTTGGCGTCACATTTCTGAAGATCCAATTGTTGGCAATTCACAATCTTATGCTCACTATTGGGGAAGAATTTATGAAAATTATTGCTCACTTCAGAATGATTATGTAATGCCCCAACCCTTCACATGTCATCGATATTGTTCGCTTTGGGCCACGCCCGCACGAATTTGTTCTTCCCAGTGGGTCACCCATCCCAGAACTACTCCAACTTAAACACGCTTAACTGTGGAGTTCTATTGGAGATTTCACCACTCGGGAAAAGGCCTCGATACTATATAAGGGTCCAAGTTTTTACTTTTATAGCCTAGAAACTCCCTTTCCATTCCCGGTGTGGGACACTGGAACCTTACAATCCAACCCCTTTAGGGCTGCACGTCTCTATGCAGTAGCCTGCCAGCTCACAAGCCTGCCCACATACACCGAGAGACGCTAGAGGCCCACACTCGGTACTTCGGAGAGTCGGCTCTAATACCATTTGTAACGCCCCAACCCTTCACGCGTTATTGATATTGTCCGTTTTCGGCCACGCTAGCACGGATTTGTTCTTTCCAGTGGGTCACCTATCCCAGACAGAACTCCGCAGTTAAGCGTGCTTAGGCTGGAGTAGTTCTGGGATGGGCGACCCACTAGGAAGAACAAATCCATGCGGTATGGCCTAAAGCGGACAATATCGATGACATGTGAATGGTTAGGACGTTACAAATTAGTTAATAACACAAGTGTATTCAATCTCGATGGGGTATAATCATGAAATATTCTAATAAATTTCATGGGTGTTTAGTGCAAGTCGAAAATCTACACCTAAGTGGGATGTCTTAAATTAATATAGTAAGATTCCATCTTCATTTATTATGTTAGTTTTTTTTTTCTTTTTTCTTTTTTTGTCTCATATACAAATTAATTAATTACTTAATTTAATATTTTATTGATACAGATGCTTTAAGCAAAACTTTTACACCATTTATATGAAAACAAACATTTTGCTTTTGAATATTGTTGGCCAATCTTGCAAAACAATATCAGGTGGTAAGATGTAACTCTTACAAACACAGTAAAGTCAAGGATACATACACCGTTTTTTCCTAATTTAGCTCCTGAATCCCCTATAGATAATTACATTTCTCTTGAAGACGACAACAGTTCAAGTGTTGGTAATAATCCAATCAATGAGGGTTGTATTTCTCTGCAAGGGGTACAAGGCCTATGGGTAAGAAATTTGTAAAAGAATTGCTTTGAAAAAGTGAAACTGTTCAAGTAGAAGTCCACAAATATAACAATTTGTTGGAAACATTTAACTAACACCTTGTTGAGAAGGAATTGAAAAAAGTTTTTTTTTTTGGGTGAATAAGAATTGAAAAAAGTTGAAAGATAAGAAAAAAGAATTCAAACATTGAAGGAGATGAAAGAACTGAAGATCAAAAAGGACGAATATTTGCAAGAGATGAGAGAACTTTAGTTCAAAAAGGAAAAATATTTGATAATGATTACGAACATTTCCCATTTGGATCCTCAAACGAAAGCGCATTATATAATGTGCAAAAATGAGATTTTCGCCAAGTGATCCACACATGTCAACAACTCAAATTACTATTTTTTCCTGCCTCCTGATAAATAATGAAGAGAGAATGTATTTTTTAATTTTACAATGTCATTTATTTTTCAATGTAATTTTGAGTATTTTTAATGTAGTTAATAAAAAAAAATTCTTTTTTTGCTGAGTAATGAATGATTGTTATTGGATAGTTGGTAATTGTTTATTTTTTAATGTAGTTACAATAATAATAAAAACAAATAAGTTATACTTTTTTCGGCGAGATGAATTATATTTAAATTTTTTTTGAAAATTTTTAAATTTTTTTTTATTTTTGTCTAGTCGAATATAATATAAATATATATATTTTTTTACAAACAATTGAAAAAAAGATCACAAAAGACAAAAAATAAACACACACACACACAAAAAATCTATATCCAAACAACACCTACAAACTTAAAGCAAAAATTAGTTTAGATTTACCAAAATAACATGTGACCATTTGAGCATCATTGTTATAATTTAATAAAATAACACTATCCATTATCAAATTATACAAATGACAATGTTATTTTAACAAATACCATTGGAGATGCTCTAACTTAGCTAGAGCATATGGCCATCATAAAAAATAATAATAATAATAATAATAATAAAAAAGAACTCTGCCCCAACTTTTTCCATTAGTTAGCCACTAATCTACCAAACAGTACAGGCCAACAGAGATCCCTCTCAAAGTCCAAAACACACAAAGATGCACATCTAAGAATGCTTACATACATGCGCGACACACAAGAAAACAAACATCAACGTAACAACCATTAACGTGCTACCTAAATAGTAACCGGCAACAAGATTACATTGCTTAATGATGTAACAAAATTTTTCTGGGCAGCAATTGTGATCACTCTAGCAAAATAAAAATAACGGAACATCTTCCTCAGGTCAAACACTAATGTTGTGTTTGGTTGGGAGATTTAGGGAGAGATTTGAAAAAGAAAAGGGAAAAGGTGTGTGAAACTAGGTGAAATATAGGTATATTTTATTCACATTTCACCTAACTTTTCCCTTTTCCTTTCCAAATCCCTCCTCAAATCCTCTAACCAAACACAGCGTAAAACAATACGCCTCCTGAGAACAAAATTCTAAACCTACACAAGATAAGAAACCATCAATGAACTCATCTAAAGGTGTGCGTGAGATCCAAATATAAGCTTACATTCGATGACCCACAGTATGAGAACAAGACTTGGCCCCTGCAATTTTCTGAACTACCATCTTGCCATTTGTATAATCCTTAAATTGTCAAATTGCTTTTACTTTACGAGAGGGAGGACGACGGAATAGACTGATCAAATCATCAAGACCCTGTTGAGCAAAATCTTTCATGCTTAGTTTCATTTCATATATGTTTATAATACAAGGCTAGTAATTCAACAAACGACAAACCGTTAAACATGGAAATTTCAACTCGGGCGGGTTGGGTTGGGAAGTTGTCCAAGCCCAACCCAAGTTGTGCTGAGATCTGCCCAGGCTCGCCCAAATTCGAATTGTAACCCGAGGTTGCTTGCCTAAGCCCGACCTGAATTAAATCCGAATTACCCGAATTGTTTTTTTTTTTTTTTTTTTTTTTTTTTTGCAGCTACATTATAAAGTTATTAAAATTTGACTCTATTTACATTTTATATATATATATATAGAAAATCATTAATACCATCAAAACAAATAATTTATATAATGTAAGAGAGATACCGCTATAATGGTCTTTACAATTTATGAGTGAAAATAAAAATAAAAAGTAAAATTTTATGTTATTTATATATATAATATATATTAAATATGATTTAATAATCTAAATTACTTTAATATCATGTAATGACTAATAATTTGTATATATATTTAATATTTTTATATAACTATATATTTATAATTCGAGCTTCAGGTTGTTCGGATTATTTGATGTCTTTGTCCAAGCCCGCCCAAATTTAATTCGGGCTTCTGAATTTTTGTCCAAACCCGTACTGAATTTGAAAATATCTTGTCCAAACCCTAAAAAAATTCAAATTGGGTTCGGATTGCTCGGGTTGAGCCCGCTCAAGTTGCACCCCTAGAAATTTCCTTAGGCTAATGTGAATGAAGCTTAAAAAAAATATAACATTTTTCCTTCCCTAGATAAATCCATGATCCAAACAAGGCAATAATCTAGAAACAAAAGAGTTGTGCTAGTAAGGTAAGAAGTTATACCCTTGTTGTGATTACAAGAAAACTGAAGAGGACTATAAGGTATGATCCCAACACCAGTAGCAAAAGCAGGTCAAACGTAACGCTTGCAACCTGTAATAAACAACATTTGCCAAGTAGTTATATAGTAAATTCTTTGTATCTTACAGACAGACACACACACACTGTATGTGCGCATTTAGTAACATTGGCACCTGATAAATACTAAGCCTGGCACTTGTAGAATCGTAGAGCGTGAACATCCCATCAAGCACCTCGTGATGTAAATTCACATCAACTGTATGATCTGCTAATTCCTGCCAATGGATTGATCAAACAATAAAACACTGAAAATATCAGAAAGAAGGGAAATTGTCATCATAGAAGTGTGTTGGGTTTATTAATTTATTTTTGGAATTGTAACTCAAATCTAAAGTTCAATTCAAACATTGAAACAAGCACATCTAGAAGTGAGAATCACAGGCATAGACACAGGACAAGGATATGAAACAAAATGGACCCACCAACATATAATTTTCAACGAAAAGAAATGGAACATGATGACAATTTAATGTTGAATTGCCATCTATGTTAATGACCTTCCAACAACAATATGGTGACTCTCTTAAATTGGAAAACATGTAACAAATATAAATTAAAAAAAAACCATGTTACATAAAGGTGTTAACCACTCTAATTTTCAACCAAAAACACTCCAAACAATTGTACCTTTCCCATGAACCAAGTATTTGTAGAAACAAAGGAAATTCCATCAAATAAACAAGATATTATAAGTATAGAAAACAATAGCACCTTTTTCAATGCCATGATTAATGGGTCGTTCTTTGTGAGAAATGGTGCCACTCGAGGAGTACGCGACAAAAGATCCAACCAGGATGCTACGTAAGAAGGATTCACTGTCAAAGTACTATTGTCCGCAAATATATTAATGTTCTTTCCCTGGTGGCCATAAATATGCCTCTGTACATGAGAAAGGGAAAGTTACATTAGAGAGACGAAAATCGTTAAAGATTGATGACTGCCATTATCTGGATGCAAAATTACATACGTGAAAAGTAAAAGAGAAAAAAGAGAAGAAAAACTTCAATAATGACACTACAATGTTAAATTAGATACATACATACACAAACATGACATTTATAATGATAAATTTAATTCTTTTGTGCAAAATACTAATCTGAACAAGATAGCATATATTTTATTGATTTATTATGGATCCACTTCTAGAAAGTTAAAACTCAAGTAATATCAATCTGTCAGAAGCTTGTACGAGTCCTACATAATAAAGGGACTATATGGAGTACTATTGTATGTGTAGCAGTAGCGAAGACTATTGTGCAGTGAATTGTAACAGAAGTCCAAAGACTCCAAAACTACGTTGGCATTATTTCAAAGAATTCCGCAGAAATATCTTCCAGTTATTTTTTTCCTAATCATTTACAGTTAGGTATGGGATGCCAAAAGGATAGACATTAGAATTTTTCCTTATGATTTCTTAGTAAATGAATGCAAAGGATCAAAAGAATTTAGGAACAGAACAGTGAATACTGCATAGGGGTCTAAGACCCCAATTTCTTAAATCACTAACTATTTCATGTTCTATTCTACCAAGCTAATGCATGCACCAATCATAGATTCTAATCCAAAGTATATATATATAAAAAATTAAAAAAAAAAACTAACTAATAAAAACAAAGGAAAAAGAAATGCAATTATCATAGATTCAGTAACTACCGCATCCAAAAGGAAAAAAATACTACTCAAAGCCAAAGAGGAAAGTGTCAAGATGCATACTTTTACAGAGATACCCATACATATATCTATATATATATAAGAAGCTCTATCCTGCTTATGGATGGTCTTTTTTTTTCTTATTTTGCCCTTTTATTTTGAATAATTTACTAATGGTGGCCTATATATTGAGTGAAGGTTTTTTCGTAATTACGCAAATATCCTTGGTCAATTATGAAATATAAATCTTTTATTTTTTAACAAATTACAAATACACCCATAAGGTGTGTTTAAAATATGAATTTACAATTATTGTTTGTTATAAATTTTAATTTAACACAATAACCAGAAGAAAAAAATAACAATTCTCCTATGCAATAATAAATTGTCAAAATTGTTTATTGAAAAATATTTCTCATATCATTAAAAACAGTTACTTGACTTAATGCTTTATCTATTAACAAAATGGTTAATTGAAAAATATTTTTCATATTATTAAATATATTTAGTTTACTTAATGATTTACTCTTTTTTTTTTTTTTTTTTTGGGAGGGGGGGGGGGTTAGGTAATTAATAAAATTGATCATTTGTATATATATATATGTATTTTCTTCTGCTTTTTTATTAGTTCAGTGAATTGTCTTAGTAGTTTTTTTTTTTTAGATGGAGGAATTATCTTAGTATTTGTTTTATATTTATCTGTTGAGAAAAGTGACACACCATAATTTTTTTTTTTATAAATTCGAAAAAAATGTTAAAAGACTCATAAATTCACCCAAAATGATATGGTAATAGAATTAGAGTCTACATCATTGGGTGTATAACAAATCAAAAAATGATGCATACCATACCACATAATTGTATATCGAATTGTGTGAGCTTTTGGAGGTCTCAAACATTTTCCAACGATGTGATAAGGGAGTTGAGTTTTATATCATTGGGTGTGTAACAAATTATCAAACTTAACAGGAAAAATAAAACTCCTAATTACTCTCCTATACAACAATAAAATCACCAGAATTGTTAATTAAAATATATTTATGATATCATTAAAACTATTAACTGACTTATTGGTTAATTAATGAGATTGGTCATTTGTCATGCGATTAAAAATTTAAAAGGGTGACATGTAAGTTTCAATAAGTCGTAATTAACAGAAGTTGAATGACCATTCAATAATCTTCAGATAGAATGACCATTTCCTTACAATAGTGAATAAGAATCCATTTTTAATACATTTTTCATCATATGTGAGAATTAACATTTTAATTGATCATTCCATTCCACTTTCATTTCAGTGAACTGAATACTACTGATGAAACTCACCACATTGAATAAGTATTGAATAACAAAATGAACTAACCCAAAAGATATTTATATAAAATAAAAAATTATTGAATAATTAGTTTAGTGACTATTTTAAGTTGATATGCATTTAGACAATAGCACAAGTGGTCATGAACAAACACTTTTTAAAAATATAATAACTTATACAAATTTGATATAATTATATTGGACTCCTTTAAAATTTTAATTTACATAACACTTAGCTCAATTTTTATTAGTAATTCATTAGTCATATAGATGTAAAATAAATTTTTTTACCTCTTTTATACTCAAATGTATATTTTATTTTGTTTATCTTTGTGTCTTCACACCTTCTACAATAATTTCGGTCATTTTTAGTCTTACTGAAAAAGAAAAGAGTATAATTATGTTAAATTGATAGGACTTATTATATTTTTTCTAATTGCTATTATTTATAATACAATTTATATAATTCTATCATATCTCTAATGATTTATTCTATTCAATTTCATAGAACAATATTTTTATTTTTTTCAAATTATCAAATTACAAAACTTAAATGTACTGTAATCCTTTTTAAACTAGTATATATATATATATATATACACACACAAGTATGCATATAACGTGCATTTGTGTCAAAAAGAAATAATACAAAAACACCATGACAAAGTTCTACCTCAAAAATGTAATATAAAACCTTACCGCTAAACTCTCTGCAACTAACTTCACACTTCTCATAATTGCAGCTTCATTCAACAAATGCCTGTAGAGAAATTTAAAAAATAAAAATAAAAAAATACTCAAACGAGAAACTATCGTGTAAAAGGAGTTCTGGAAGAGGACACGTTTAGTTCCAAATCTTGACCTGTTATCAAACAGACCTCCAGTGCTTTCAAGCAATTCAGGTGCCACAGACAGTCCAGAAAGGGTCGCAGCAGTAACTCTCAGCCTTGAGAACTGTTCATGCTCCCAGGCTACCTACAGCAGATTAACAGCTTTAGCATCTCATCTGAAGTTTGATACACAACATACTAAAGAAATCATGGTTGTTAGGTACAAGCATAAAGCAAAATGCAAAACATTTCACTAACATCAAACTACATGACAAATTTGTTTATCCCAAACAAGTTCAACTCATAATAGGCTGGAAGTGCAGATTAGGAATCGTAATAAAGAGGCATCATTATTGTTCAAGACTAATGTTGATAAGAATGGTTGCAATGCATATATGTTCATTTGAATTTGCAGAGCAAAACAAGTTATAACGGACTATATAAACTAGAACTGGAAAAAAACAAAGCATGCAACAAATATTTCACGTTCTCAAGTTGTTTGCATGGAAGAAAGAACAGAAGAAAAAAGGGGAGAGAGAGAGAGAGAGACAGAGAGAGAATTCTTATCATGTTCTAGCCATGCTCATGTTCTATTTTCAAATAAAAAATAAAAAATTCTAACGATATTCAACAGGGAAAGAATCTATCTTCTAAGGCAAAGTAAATATATTAAGATGTAAAGAAGTCCAGTGAGTGGTCATTGATTGGGCTCAGAAAAAGAAAATCAAATAAAAAGTGATTTGTTAAGCATTCCTTTTCTCCTCAAGATTTATAATAAAATAAAATGACTTGTTACAGCTTAAAAACTCTGATGACAACTCTTTCTGTTGTACATCAAGACTGTTATTGTCTCTTGTATGTATTCCAATGCATTTTTTTTTCTACAGGGTGGAATTTTGTTCAGAACAAAGAGCAAGAACCATCTGGCCTAGTTTTTTGAACTTCACATATGAAGCTGGATTTTACATCCTCACATTAATAATATTCTCATCATGCAACAAAATCGTATCTTACTCTGAAAGAACAAGGGCACAAAAAACAACAGGCATGTGAACTGACTTTATCACAAGTTACTCACAATAATAAGCAGAGCTGTTGATGAGATCATACAGCTGTTTCATCTAAAAAATCTTTCCAAACAAAAATAGATAATAAAACAAAAAAATTTGCCTAAATAACAAAAACACAGAAACAACTAGAATAGTGGCACACACTATGCCATGCTGCTTGCCTTGTGTAACTATTTTTCTAATTTAAAAGGTTCAAATTATTTATGATTGCAGATGTTTGATAATTTCAAATTTACTGTAAAAGCAGATGTTGATCTGGCTATCATCATCCACAGGGAGAATGGTTAAGGATGATGCAATTTATATTTGAAAAAGACTAGATACGAGTTCTCCCAAATCTAAACATCACTAATAAAAACATAAGAAGAAACAGATGGAAGAAGTTGTGAGCATTTTAGGAAGTAAAACATGATGATACCAAGAAGATGCGCCGTCTTTCTACAGTAGTACAGGTAATAATAATGGAGGAAAAGGACAAACATCCAAAAGCAGTCTGCCCCTAAAATCTGCCAACTTAGCAGAACTGATTATCAGAGAACATAAACAAATTCCATTGAAGCACAAACATTTAGTGGAGATAACGATTTCTAAAAACCTTCTGCAGACTTTAATAATAGCAAAATATAGCATATCAAAGAATTCTGTGTGTAGCATTGTAAACCAAATACACCCATTAAACATAAGAGTCATATTAAAACATGCAAAGAGAACAAGTTTTTAATAGAAAAAATGGAAAAGGCTAAAGTTATCAGAAGAACTCAATGAGTAATACTGAACAGAGATCCCAATGCAGTAAACATAACATAAAAAGTATTGAGTCTAATATTTATACAAAAATCATCTTCTCAGTTGAGTTATATCACAAACTGTTGGTCCTGGTTTAACTAGAGCTGATAACAGCACTGGCACAGAGACTATAAATGAATATAGAATAAAACCTATTTATATCATAATTCAATATAGGTGTTCCTGAACATGAGCAATAAGGTTGATATTCGCTATTTTTTCTTTATTTATTACTCACTCCACTATTTGGAAAACATTAGATTTATGTCATATGCTGATTTACACTACTTATAATTTCAAGTATATCTACTTACTCGAGGATTAGAAATATTTATTTTCTTGTGCTTGAGACCAACTTTAAGCCCTAAATCTTCTGCTACGTTCGAGAAACCCTGCACAAAATTCCTTCTGTTAAAATAGAAAGTGCCACAGTGCAACTTCATGGAATTCAAGAAAATCCATTTTCTTTATAGGAGAATGCTATTTGCTTACTTCAAATATTTGTTTTATATATGCATTTTCTGGAGGCTTAGACACATGAATCCACAATTCATTATCCCATGACCCAATACTATTCAAGCAGATAGCATAATCAATACTCTCACGTAAACGTTGATCAAAGCTTCGAAGCCACTGCACATAGTAAAGTACAAAATTGAGTGGATGTGAAAAGACATTAAAAATCAAAAGAAAAGAAAGTAGTGAGAATTCTAATCCAACAAAGAAGCTAAGCACCTTATGTGTTCCATTATAGTTGTAAGGTCCACCAGATGTTAGCCCAAAAAGTAAATTGTACCTTCCTCTTGTCCTAGGATTTGAATATAGAAGTGAGAATAACCTAGCTATTTCGAGAAGCACTACAACGCCACTTCCAGTGCTATCACTTCCTACTGATAAAGCCTAAAAATATTTAAATGAAAAGAAAAAATCAGACTTCTTAAAAATCATAAAAAATTTTGGGTAAGAAATTATTAACTTAGATACCGGTGCTGCCCCAAAAGTGTCATATGATGCCACTATGGCGATGGTGGGGAGTTGATTTGAATCTCCATCTGCTTTCAATCCTGGTAACCATCCCTATCAGAACAACAAAAATAGTTAAACTTACAAACAATTTCAAGCTTAAAAGCATAAGCAGTAATCTCCATGCCACCTATGCCCCAAGTGAAACTAAGAATACAACTAATTTTACAAAATCAACACTCCCAATTACAAGAGTAAAAAAGAAGCTACGAATAAAGACTAAGTAGTGCATGCTATAAAGAGTGGTGAAAGCTCATCAACTAAAAACAAAGAACTCAAGTATCAAAGTCAAAATAAAGGATGTGTTACTTCAAAGAGGTGCAACAACTTAAATAAAATGATGAAATAAATAAATGAATAAATCAACAACGCAATCACCATAGTGACGCGCAAAAAAGATAGATATTTAAAGCCAATTGCAATTTGAGTTTTTTTGTTCTTTTTTTAGTTTCTAAAAATATCAATCACAAAGACTTCCACATGCTACAGTATTTGATATGAATTTAATCATTCTGAATGTATGTTCGACTGTGTTTGGGGAAGGAAGAGGGGGAGGGGGGGAGTTGAATCTGGACCTGAATATTTGTAATTGTGGGGGATGCAAGTTTCCTAGGTTCAGGTGCTGAGACAACAAGCTTGTATCTGCAACATTTTAAAAGCAAAAATGTGATCAGTGAGATCATCGAGAATAATGACAATTCTGCATGAACATCTCAAAAAAAATAATAAATAAATAACTAGCCAGAAAACCACAAGCATGTTGATATGGAGAAGACTACAATGAGAACAAAAATATATATACTTCTAATTATTTGTCAAAAAATAAACTGATTTAATTGCAAATCAAATCAGCAGGAAAACAAAAACAATTACAACAAATAATCCAGTTAGCAACAACTGTAAGAGCAGAACCACCAATTTTATAGAAAAGCAATAGCTATTAATACAACATTAGCAAAAGCAAAACAAAGTAAATCAACTCCTTAGTTTGTCAGACTTTACCATACATGTTACTCTATTTAATACTTTGCAATTCTATACTAAGAATTTCATAATGTGGAAGCTGAAGCTCATCAAGTTCATTCTGATTATCATATATAAGACTAGAACTCTCTTACATATCATGTACTTCACAGAATGTTGAAAGTGCCAAATTTGCCAATTGCAAGCTTGGCTCGTGGTTGCCATTGTGCAATCAAAATTCCTGAAAAGGAAAAGAATGTTGGAAATGTTGGGCTACACTGCCATGATGGAGAGTGGAGTGTTTAGAGATGTGCCAACAAAATAACCCCACCAACATTTACGGGCTCAAAATGGTTGGTTGGAAATGGAGCTGGCAATAATTTATGGTTCCATCTAAGGGTGTAATTTTGGCTCTGCCCGGCCCGGCCCATTCGGGCCTTGCGGGCTCCCGCCAAAAAAAACGGGCCGGGCCACGGGCCAGAAAACTAGGCACGGACCTAGGTATTTGGGCTTTGGGCGGGCCAATGGTCCGGGTCTCGGGCCGGGCCCTCGGGCTTGGGCGGGCCTAAACAATTTTTTTTACTTTTTTTAAAATTTTTCCCAGTGTTATCAGAGGCGAGCCTAAGCGCTAAGCAAGGCGAGGCGAGGCTTCAGCGCTTCACGCACACTGAGGCGAGGCGAGGCGAAATGGTGAGGCGATGGAGAAGCGACTGAAGCGAGGCTTAGGCGATGAAGCGGGAGGCAAAATGAAGCGACGCTTCATATTTTTGCTTGATTTTAGTTCGAACCATCTGGGCCCTTCATCGACTTCGTTCGAATCATCTGGGCCGTTCATCGACAAAGTTAATTACTAAATAAGAAGTCCAAACCCTAAATCGACTTCGTTCGTCGACATCTGGGTCTTCTGGGTCTTCTGGGTCTTCTTCTTCCGAAGTCAAATCATCTGGGTCTTCTTCTTCCTTCTTCGGACGTCGTTCCGAGGTGAGTTCCTTCTTCTTCCTTCTTCGTTTCTTCTTCTTCTTCCTTCTCCTTTGTTCACTGTCAGAACCCCCCCCCCCGCCTTTCTTCCCCCCTGTTCTTCCCTTCGACTTCACCTGTTCTTCTTTATTCATTTTTTTCTTCGACTTGAAGAACACAGTCGAACCCTGTGTTAAAATTAATTTAATTATTTTTTAAAATTAATTTTTAATTCGCAAAAATTAATTTTTAAAATTAATTCAATTATTTTATCTTTAATTTTTTTTCAATTAATTCAATTATTTTTTTTCTTCTGTGTTAAAATTTCAATTAATTCAATTTATTTCCTGGTTATTCAATTAATTATTTTAATTCAATTAATTTGTTTATTTTAATTCAATTAATTTCCTGTTTATTTTAATTTCCTGGTTATTCAATTAATTATTTTAATTCAATTAATTTCAACTATTTTAATTTCTTTATGTTCTTTAATGTTGTTAAAATATGTTCTTTAATTTCTTTATGCTGAAACATTGAATTGCTTGTTGGATAGTATTTGGAATGATAACTGCATGATGGTTTTTGAAAATATTTATATTTTTGTCTATACCATTTATTTTAAAAAAATATCCTTTCTGGTCGTCTCGCGCTTAGGCGTTAGGAGACCTTGTCGCCTCGATTTGCTTTTCGCCTTAAAAAACACTGATTTTTCCCACCAAAATTTTATTATTTTCCATTAAAAAAATTGGGCATCGGGTGGGCCGAGCGAGGCGGGCCTGGCTTTTGGGCCGGCCAATGGGGCAGGGCGGGCTTCGAAACGATGGCCCAGGCCCAGGCCCTAACCCAAGGCATCTGCCTGGGCTCGGGCTCGGGCCTTAACGAGCCGAGCCCACATCGGGCCACCCGTAGGCCACGGGCCAAAATTACACCCCTTCCATCCCGGGCTCTCTGATATTCCTCTCATATACAAAATAATGAAATATAGTTTGAATAATGGACACATCCACGAGTATTAATTGGACACACGTGTAGAAGTGTGCACAAATGTGACCTAGAAGGGTCTATACTCAAAGCGGCAGTCCCTTTCACCCAAAATTTTAAAAGACTACTATACTTGCATTGACTTGCAAAAATAGGGATGCAAAGGAAGTAATAAACACCAAATTGTTTGGGCCAATAAACAAGTATCTGGATTTGGACGTATCTTAATGCTACATTTGGCATAAGTCTATTTTAAAATCTTTAACTGCATATCACTAGGATGTTAACATTTTGCAGAAATACAACTCATATTTGTAGGAGACTTGTTAAAAAATGTGAGAAAACCTAGGGGCACCAAACCCAAGCAAAGGGAAGACACGGTAACTTCCTCAATCAAAGCTTAAAAAATAAAAATTGCCCATTCAAATAGTTGAACCATGCTGCGTCCAAAACAGACGGAGACCAATCCATAACAAGAAAAAGAATCTCTCAAAAGAAAACAAATATAGAAAACAAATATACAGCTCCCTTAAGACATCAATCCTATTTTAAAGAGGGGAAAGTTAAGTCTTCAATAGCCTAAATAGTACATAGTACATATCCTAAAAGGGTGACAGACACACAACACATATACCTTACTACACCCTATAAATTTGCCATTTTCAGCATTTAAAATTCCCACTTCTCACAAGCTCTCCTCTTTTCAATCACCTCCACTCTTTGAAATCTCACAAAAGTGGGTTAGAATCTAGATTATTTTCAAGTACAAATTCCCAACTTATCCATATTTGAAGGAAAATTGTCAAGTCACGGTCTAAAAAGTGGATGGCTTTTATTGGAAAAATAAGTTGATAGAGTTGAATGGCGAAAAAGATATGTGTAGCCAACTCTACTTGATTGGAAACAAGGCTTAGCTTGGTTTGGTTTGGTTTGGTTTTGAAAGAAAAATCACCAACAGAGGTGTTCTCTTTATATAAATCCTCTCCAAAAAAGTCATATGTAAGAAGATCATGTGATTGGGAACTCTACAGATGAGGCACCCTTATAAAAATAAAATTTTTGCTATCTAGTCCCTTGAAAAGAACAAATAAAGGCAAGGAGGAATACAAATAGAAAAAAGGAACCTCCCCTCAAGGGAGACGTATGCTATAAACATTAAACAAGTTCCTTAACTTCTAGTACTGTCCTCTTGATTAAAAAACCTTAATCAAACTGGAGACTTTAGGACCAGAAGCATCTAAACCAACCAGAAGATTGGAACTGAAAAAGGAATAAAAGAAACCAATTCCTTTCTCTACGGAATTCAAAACCAGTAAATAATTCAGTTTTATCAAGGACCAGTCTTTGGGACATTTATATTCCAAGTGTGATTGTTGAACATGCTCAATATTTATACAACATACAAAAATGCTATGAAGCCACCCTTATTAACCCATAATTTACCCCAAACATGTTTGTGTGGTGGAGATTAAGGCCTCATTTGGCAACATCACTTTTTAGCCTAAAAGCCAAAAAGTCACTAAAAAAATCAAAAAGACAACAACCTATACCAAAAAGTCAAAAATTCCCTTTTCTCTCTACTTTTAGCACACTTTTCGTAAAAAACCAAAAAATCATCCCAAACATATTAGTTTTTTTTACATCACATTTTAGCCAAAAAGCCAAAAAGTTACTAAAAAGCCTGTTCCCAAATGAGGCCTAAATTGATAAAGTGTGGAGTCCATAAGTAAAATAAATTTGAACCGTTGATTAGTTTTTCTGGATAAATTCTGGGTTTTTAAGTCTGGGTTTGTAGTGTTGTTGTATAACATATGAGATAGGAGAACCAAATTTTAGAAATTTAAGTAAACATAATATGCACCAAGAAGGTTAAGCATCTAGAAGATTTTAGATTTAGACAACTCCAACAATGCTAATTATGAGTATATCAACTAACCCTCCAGCGGTTGCAGTAGCAGGCTGACCAGTAGCATCATTCATCCTGACATCAGCTAATACAGCATTGATATTGTCATCCTCAAAAGCAAAATACACTGGATACTGTAACCAAATACAGCATCATTAAGAAAGTTTAGAAGATTTTCTGTGGAAAAAAAAGGGATGCAAAACACCTTGATTTATGAGAAAGAGACAACAAACACTGCAATTTGCAACTGACTAGTTCAGCAGAAACTTTAAACAAATGTGCTCTCGAAATCAAAATTAAAAATCAACGACATATCTAAACTTCCAAGGAAAGTATGCAATGCCAAGAATGACTAGTATATATTAAGTCAGTGGCAAAAATTTTAATTGCATATAATTAGGGTTGGGTTTTTTTTAATACATACAGATATACATGCACGTGCACGCGCGCGCACACACACACACACACAAGTTGTCCCCACTGGCACTTTAAAGACTGCACCTCCCATTTCTGGGACTGACAGGATAACCAACTCAAGATTTTGGGATGTTAATCCGCAAAAATTGCCTGACCTTATTACTTTAAAAATAAAAACAATAACAATGAATCAAAATATGAAAAAGAAAAACGATAGAAACAACAATTACAATTCTATGATACTGGTTATTTACATGATCAGAGGTAATTGACGTGGAAAGCTATTAGCAAAATAGGAGATAGTAGTTTAGTAGACAGAAGTTACTCAAGAGGGAAAAAAAGGAAAGGAAGGAATTGCAAAAAGCATGTTTAGCTTTAAAGAATGATAACTTCAGAATCATGAGACATAATAAATTCACTACAATAGAACACATTGTACACCTGTTGCAGCATAGTGCTATATGCATGGGATGTGAAATAGATGGGTGATTAGGGATTTGTTTCTTTTCTTGTCATTGACGCAAAAAGTACCTCCAAAAAAAATATATTAAAAAAAATTAAAGGAGACAACCATTGAAATCAGGCTGTGAAAGATTTAATGACCAAAAAAAAAAAAATCAAAACAGAAGAACTAAAAGAAATTCTTTTACTCACAGGTATATTGGCATGTATGAGTAGCGGTTCCAGTTCCACCAATATGTTCTTCATCTCTTTACCAAAATCATCTCCCCCATCCATGTTGTCTTTGTTTTCAGGACTAAACATCCAAGGGAGTAAAAATATCAAACCCCCTAATGGCCGTCTCTGTCCAATATATTCTGACATATGGTTTACCACACATAAATAAAATCCTAATCAGGTATTAACCAAAGAAAAAATATTAAATAAATAAATAAATAAAATTAAAATGAAACAACAACAACAACAAAAGTAGTGTATTAGCTCTACGTCTCTCAAAACTCAAAAGTATCATCTTAGAAAATTTTAGACCACTAATTCCTTTTTTATAGTTCATATAGGAAGAAGGAAAAGGAAGAGACATTGTATATTCTAAGATTAATCAGGTTGAATATTAAAATATAATTTCTAAAATATAAAAGTAATAAAAATTATTATAGTTTGTAAAAACCTAATGAATAAGTCTTCTAGGCACAATCCTATATATATGCACTAATAAAATTATAATATTTTAATTTTTAGAATTATTACTACAATTTCCTTGCTTTATTATCTCCAAACGTATACTTTAAGACAGACATAAATTCAGCATTCAACATTCATCAAGAAATCTATGACTTCGTATTTTAACATATTTTTAATAGATACTTGAATCTTTTTTTTTTTTTTTAGAGCAGCAAAACAGAGATATATTTTATTAAAGCAATATAAGTACAAAAGCTTGGAAAGTAATTGCATCGCTGTCCAGGCTAGGCATCCCAACTAGGCTGGCACCCATAACAAAACTAATCATGTGCATTTCCAAAGCCGCATAAGAGAGTTAGAGAGTTTCCAACTCAAACCCCTCAAAACCTCAATGACAATAGAACATTACAACCTCCTACCCAAACAGAATCTAATTTGCACCAGGTTATACATAAAATCAGTAACTGAAAAATGAAAATCCCTGGATGTGGATTTCAACCAGATTGCAAGCCTAACAATGATAACTTCATATAGCTCCTCCATGTTTGATTGGATATCTTGGAAGAGACAATCATTCCGGTGCTTCCAAATGGACCAAAGGGCCACCAAAGGAATGGCATTCCAAATTCTGCTTTCAGCTTTCATGCAATTATTCCCAGCCCACCACTGCAGTAACCCATCAACTGTTCCAGGCACCAGCCATTGAGCTCCCCACCATTGCAGGAGACCTGTCCAAACTCTCCAGATCATAGGACACCAGATAAGCACACGCTCAACTGTTTCTTGGCCATCTTTGCAGAATATACATACAGTGACAGCACTAGCATCTAGCACTCCAATACTGTGCAAGAACACTGATGTTTTTACCTTATGTTTCCATACGAGCCACCCAAAAAATTGAACTTTAGGGGGGAGGTACTTGATCCACACCAATTTGCTAGAACACTTGAATTCACCATACTCTAAATCAGTGTGATTGTATAGGGTTCAGATAAAGGATTGACCTAATTTGGTTGCTAACCAGACTAGTATGTCCTTGTCCTGCAGATTCAAAACAGGGCCAGGTCTGATAGTTTGATTAAGTGTGATGAGCTCTTCATGTTCACATTGAAATAAAGCCCTCCTAAAGCTGAACACCCAATTTTCAGAGTTACCCTCTTTTGACAGCATAGTCCCTGAGTGACCCAGCCTTATCATTAGACATCTTGAAAAGTCTAAGGAATAACTCTTCGAGGCTAACTCCTCTATTCCAGCAGTCATGCCAGAAGCACACTCTACAGCCATTACCCACTCTAATCTGAAGATTATTGACATAAAATTGCAGGAGGCTAACCCTTTGATTTGCTGCTACCAATATATCTCACCAAATCTTGGAGAATCTGACACCTGCTTGAAATTCTAGAAGCCATTTCCCACCTTCAACTTTATATTTGCAGCATATCACTTTCTTCCACAGAGCTTTTTCCTCATTGGCAAACCTCCACCACCACTTCATTAATAAACAAACATTCATGTCTCTGATTCTTCTGACACCCAACCCCCCTTGCTTGATACTTTTTGTTACCTCTCCCCATTTCACTAAATGAACTTTCCTCTTTAGCTCAGAGCCACCCCATAAGAATGAGGCTTGTAATTTTTCAATTTCTTTTGCAATCCCTTCTGGCATCTTGAGCAGTGAGAGGTAGTACACCGGCAGGCTAGATAACACCACTTTAATTAGAGTTAACCTACCTGCAAAGGAAAGAAATCTCCTCTTCCAACAAACAAGCCTGAGCTTTATCTTCTCAATGACAGGTTTCCAAATCAACTTCCCATGGGGGCTAGCACCTAATGGCAACCCAAGATACTTCAGTGGTGCTGACTTAGTTTTATAGTTTAACATGGAAGCAAACTCATTGAGCACAGATTCAGAGATACCAAACCCACATACCACACTTTTATGATAGTTTATCTTAAGCCCTTAGGCAACTTCAAAACACCTAAGGATCCTTTTTAAATTTAGCACTTCTGACTAGTCAACATCACAGAACAATAAGGAGTCATCTGCAAATTGAAGGTGAGAAACTACCACATTATTATCACCAAAAACTACTCCTTTCAGCAGGCCCAACTCCCTAGCTCTCACAAGTAATATGTTCAAACCTTCTACAGCCAAGTTAAATAGGAAGGGAGATAATGGGTCCCCTTGTCTGAAGCCTTTTTGAGGACTAAATTCCTTAGTTCGTGAACCATTTACAAGGACTGAGATTCTAGCTGAAGAGAGACATTCTTTCATCCAAGAGATCCATTTTGCTCCAAAACCAAAAGATACTTGAATCTTTGAAGTGACATAAATTGTGATTGTCCAAACTTAAATTTATTTTCACACCACATATATTCAGTTTTAAAACACCCATCAATATTACAACTCCAATTTTATACTCTCTCTCAGCTTGTAATTGTTACTGAAACTACTACAAGTGCACTATAAGAATCTCCACTAACTAATAGCCTTCCAACATTTCCAAAAGAAAAGCACTACCAGAGCATTTTTTTTACTTCATTCCATTTCAAGCAGAAATTCCAATAAATCAGCTGACTTGAGATAAATTCCAACCATTTTCATCAGCAAAACCTTTATAACACACCACGATTCCAAATTTCCACCGCATTACATTACTTGTCTCTCACCAATAAAATTCAACATTAAGAGTATTCCAAACAATGATTCAGCTTCAGCTTGTAATCAATCATATTTTCGCCTCTAATATTAAAAAGTGCAATCAAAAATCTTATTCGAGCTTGAAACTTAAAAAACGATTTCATTAGCTATCATCAATTGGCAACTGAATGAGTAGTATGAATACGTATCAAACACAATTCCCAACCTTTAACGCATATATGTTGAAACTGAAGAGTATATATACCTCGAATGAGAGTGATGTTGTTCATTTCACGAACAGGAATCAGGATAACAGTACGTGAAAGATCGGCGGCGGGAGTGAGTATAGAAGAGCCGGCGTGGTGGTTGAGGGAGGCGAGACGAGATCCGAAGGGAACACCGGCGAGATCGTACTGGATGAGGCGGTAGACGTCGACGACGGCAACGGCGTCGCAGAGGTCGACGCAAGCTACCAGTATGAACAGCAGAGCGATCACCGAGTAGACTGACTCCAACACCTCGCCCTCGCGAGGTTTCTTCAGAATCGCCGCCATTGACGAAGACAGAGAGAGAGAAGATGGTGTCTAGGGTTTTTGTTGGTGATTGATCTGAAATATTAATAAAGAACGGGTTTATGTGAGATGCAATGAGTGAGTGAGTGAGTGAGTGTGAGAGTTTTGTCAGATGCGCACGGCAATGGAGGTTTCCTTTCGTGCTGATGTCTGGTGGGTTCACTCACTCCTAATTATTATTTTTTGTTTTTTCTCTTTATACGTGTCCAGTTGTTGTTTCCCTATAATGGGGAAAATTATTTATAGGACATATTAGGAAGATTTATGTTAGATATGATCTTATTAAAAAATTTATGTTTTTATAAGTCATATGGAAAGTTTATTGATATATCTATTCTCAATATTAGTTGTTAATATCATAAATAATAATAAAATTATATATAGGAAATTGAATGTTACCATAGATTCAGGTCCGGCCCTGAGATTTTCGAGGCCCAAAGTCGAAAATCAACTAATAAATTTTTGGAGCCCTTCACATTTTTTTTTTCATTAACTTAAAAAAAAAAATGAAAGTAAATGACAAAAGATTTGTGTCAAAATCACAAAAAATACTTAGCATTACATTACAATGGCCTTGTTTGGTAGGGTTTGGGGGTGTTTGGTGGAGTTTTTTTAAGTCAACTTATGGCTTCTGGCTTTTAAAAAGTTATTTTGGACTGTTTGGTTAAATTTATTTCAAACAGCTTCTGATTCTAACAACTTATTTTAAGCCAAAAAAGCTGATTCTCAGAAGCTGCTCACCCCTTGCTTCTGATTATCAGCTTCTGCTGTGGACATAGTAATTCACGGTTATACTCTTAGAATTTTTTATTTTTTATTTTTTTAAAAATAGAAAAAGACCTAAATGGACTATTAAATATTATTATTATTTTTTATGAAAAATATAGACAAATAGTGAATAATAAAAAATAAAAATTAATTGAAAAAGCTACTTCACAGCTTATTTAACAAACACTACTCAGCAACTTAAATCTATAATCCAACAGCTATACCAAACAGATTAACAGCTTCTGATTAAAGTCATAATCTATAATCTGTTAAGCTATAATCTATAATCCATTTTAACAGCTACACCAAACAGCACCTTTATATCCAGCTTATTTCAACTTTTAACTTAATTTAAACTATTTTGATGTGTTTGGTTCAGCTTAACAATACAGCTTATAGCTTTTTGTAAGTCAAAAAACAATGGCCATGTTTGGTAGGGTTTATATCCAGCTTATTTCAGCTTTTAGCTTAATTTAAACTATTTTGATGTGTTTAGTTCAGCTTAACAATACAGCTTATAGCTTTTTGTAAGTCAAAAATCAACTTATTCTTTGAGTGGGAAAGGAGAAGCTTAATTTATAAGTCAGAAATCAATTTATGTTCACAGTTATAAGTTATAAGCTGTTAAGATATAAACTATAATCATTTTCTCATAGTTCTACCAAACAGGGCCAATAACTAATAAGTATCGCTTGATCCTCACTCTTCTTGTATTTTTATAAGCAAATAAATCAATCATACTTGCATATTCTAATTTTTTTACAAAATCATTTTCAATGAATAACAATGCTAATTATTTTAAATGAGTCTTTCAATTTTTTAATGGATTAATTTATTTTAAGTTAATTTGGGCATTCCTTAATTTTTTTTGGACTTAATAATGGGGAATTTTTTTTAAGGTCCCTAATAAGAGTAATTTACAGCATAAAGGACACCAAAAATAGGAATGATGTCTCAGGTCTCTCACTAACAACAGGCGCGTTTTTAATTTTTTTTTTTGGATCAAAATACCCTTCACAGATCAACATAAAATGCTCAACTCGATTGCATTCCGACAACTCAATTCATTCCAAACATCCAACCATTTTCATGAGTAAGAGAACATGAGAATTAGGGTTTCACTATCATCTTCACTGTCGCCATTACGGTTTCATTATCTTCTGCCAAACTCTTTTCAATTCGTTCCTCACAAATTTCTCTAACCAGTTTTCATTGTTCATCGTTATCTCAGTTCATCTTCATCTCATTGCATCTTCATCTCAAGCCATTTCAGTTCGAAATTAGGGTTTTCATCATCACTCTGGTAAGTTTTCTCCAATCCAACTAGTTTTTCTCCGAAACACAGTTGACTAGCCTTCCATTAATTATGATTTCAATTTTGTAATAAAAACCTACATGAATTTGAAAAATGTTATTTCTCTAAGTTTCGAACTTATTCTTGAAGATGTTTGTGTGATTTTGTCTGTAAATTTCTCTGTCATTTGAATTTCTCTGGTATTTGCTTGATCTATGTGTTTTCTTTGAATTTTTTCTGGCATGTTTATTCCCCGATTTGTTTGTAATTATTCCATATTTTTCTCTGGCATTTTCATATTATGGAATTCATATTTTTTTTGGCTTGCCATGTTTAATTTTCTCTGTCATATATGTAATTTTCTCTGGCTTGCCATGTGTAATTTTTTCTGGTATGTTTATTTTGTTCCATTCTTAAATTTTCTATGGCCACATCACTTTTCTCTTTTGTGTGGTTCTGTCATGTTCCATTTTCTCTAGTTGTTTGTAAATTTCTCCGGCATTTTCATATTATGGAATACACACGTGTTTAATTTTCTCTAGCTTACCATGTGTAATTTTCTCTGGTATGTTTATTTTGTTCCATTCTTGAATTTTCTCTAGCCACATCACTTTTCTCATTTGTGTGTGTCTGTTATGTTCAATTTTCTCTGGTTGTCTATAAATTTCTCTGGCATTTTCATATTATGGAATGACATTTTCTCTAGTTTGCCTTGTTTAATTTTCTTTGGCATATGTGTAATATTTTCTGGCTTACCATGTGTAATTTTATCTGATATGTTTATTTTGTTCCACACTTGAATTTTCTATGGCCACATCATTTTTCTCCTTTGTGTGTGTCTGTCATGTTCTATTTTCTTTGGTTGTCTGTAAATTTCTCTGGGATTTTTATATTATGGAATGTATATTTTCTCTAGCTTGCCTTGTTAATTTTCTCTGGCATATATGTAATTTCTCCTGGCTTGCCATGTGTAATTTTCTCTGGTATATGTTTGGTTTGTTCCATTCTTGAATTTTCTCCGGCCACATCACTTTTCTCCTTTATGTGTGTTTGTTATGTTCCATTTTCTCTTGTTGTCTGTAAATTTCTCTGGGATTTAATGTTGACATCTTTATGTTTTCATTGTCTAAAAATGACGAAACGTAAAAACAGCAAAACACCATAAACACCAAGTAAGAAACAGAAACTCTATAAATAAGATAATCTAATTTGAATATGTCTTAAAACTAACTATACCTATAATTTGTATGCAGTGTGGATTGTGGCCTCTTCATTTGCTACATAATGAGACAATATAGCAGCCATGAACCTATCAGCTCAGCATTGTCAAAACAAGACGTAAGGTTCATGAGGACAGAAAATCATAGAGAGATTTGCGACCGAAATTGGCCGGTCATGGACAGAACCAATTGAAATATCACCAAAAGAATAACTAAAAGTATAATAGTGAAAGTATACTAGTGAAATGAAGACAGTGTACACAATGTAATAATGAATGACCCTTCAATTTTTTTTTTTCGTACATTGAAGAAATGATGTTTTTGACATATATGTATATATATTGTTTTAACTAATGTAAATTTCATAACTATCAATGGTTAAATATTTTTTTTTATAATGCATATTTAGTGGTGATTATCAACACAATCCACGCAAAGAAAATTGTCTAAAGAAATTTTTCTTGTATGAAGTTACCAGAATTTCACAGAAAAATTTAACTCGTATCGTGCCAAAAGGGTGCCTATATAATCATGTAATTTGTAATGCACTGTGTTGGTACGAAACAATCATCAAATTCAAAAAACACAATGCACATTGTAGTTTTCTCTGCTATTGGCAAATTTCTCTAGATGAATTTGAGCACACAAAACACAGTGCACTATTAGCAAATTTCTCTGGATGAATTTGACCTCACAAAACATAGTGCAGAAAGTAATTTTCTCTGCTAATGGCAAATTTCTCTAGATGAATTTGCCACAATGCACATAGTAAATTTCTCTAGATGAATTTCACCTCACAAATTTCTCTAGATTAATTTGACCTTACAAAACATAATGCACAAAGTAATTTTCTATGTTACTGGCAAATTTCTCTGGATAAATTTGCCACAATGCACATAGTAAATTTCTTTGGATGAATTTGACCTCACAAATTTCTCTACTATTGACGAATTTCACTGGATGAATTTGACCTCACAAAACGCAATGCACATTTCAACAAATACAATGCACATAGCAAATTTCTTTACTATAGGAAAATTTCTCTGGATCAATTTGATTGGTATTATAAAGGCACTCCCAAAGTATGTTTCTAAAAACACAACATAAAAAGTAATTTTCACTGCTATTAAAAAATTTCTCTAGATGAATTTGATTGGTATTATATATGCACTGTCCAAAAAGTACATTTCACAAAACAAAATACACAAAGTAATTCTCAAATGTATTATTCAATCAATAAATGTAATATCCTCAACTATTTAACAAAGGTTCCTTGCATGTCCTCTTATTATGGCGATCAATCCTATCACATCGACTACACTTAATCACCCTTTTAAACTCTTCAGTAGAAGCAATTTTGTTCTTCTTTGGCCTCCCAGCTGGTCTCTTACTCAATGCAAGTAAAATCATAGCATCATCAATTCAATTCGCATGAAACATTAATGATAATAGTATCATTCCCATATTTGCACAGCAACAACACTGCACTGTCCATCTAAACTAAAACAAAAAATACCAAAAATAACTTGTTCAATATAAAAATACTTCACAAGAACAACATAAAAGTCTAGAAAAATTTCTAATAATTATAATTTTCTCTGGATTATAATACCTACCTTATAATGTTCTATGGACTCAAATAAAAGTCCAGAGAAATTTATAAACTTAAATTCACCTTCAAGATAACAAAAACAAAATTACAGAAGAATTAATGAATCTAGAGAAAATCACAGAGATATTCAATGCTAACTATTAAACACAATCATAGAGAAAAATCACACAGAAGATCAGTTATCAAATTATAAGTTTCTCTGTGATTTTCACTGGACTACAAGCTTATAATTTTCTCTGTGTGATTGTGCATTATTGGACTCAAATCAGAATGCAGAGAAATTTCTCTGGAATATAAACATACAATTTTCTCTAGAATATGAACATATAATTTTCTCTAGAATACAAAGCAAAGTGTAGAAAAATGAAAAGTGCAGAATAAATGAAAAAAACAGAGCACAAAACTTAAGACAGTGAAGAAAAACAGAGCCGGTCTCCAAACACGAAGAACAAAACTTATCATTGATAACACATGTAACACAGAATGAAAAATCAACTCCATTGTCAATAACAAAGAATGAAAAATCAACTTCAAAAATCAAAAAATAATTCACTAAGCTGGCTGTTCTATCACTTTGATCAAAACTGAAAATAAAAACCTAATTCAAAATAAACTACAAAAACTTATTTGAAATCGGAGTCCATATATACAAATTAAATGAAAAATAAAAAACTTAAACTGATTATTAAACTTACCTGATTCAGCTCTACTGGAAATTCGAGCTTCAACACGACTTCAACTTCTACACGATCAACGAAACTCAACTGCTATACGACTACAAAATTCCTATAAAATTTCCACGAAATCTGCATCATCGAAATCTCCATCGATCGCCAAGTTCATCCCAAAGTAATCTTCCATAAAAATAGTAACGTAATCTTCAGATTCCAAAATTGAAAACCACGTATAATATACAAAAGGGTAAAATAGGTATTTTATAAACTAAACTAACATTGAGGGACCTTAGACACCAGAAAATATTATTGTGGATCTCTCCTCATACTAAAAGTTGGATAGGGATCTTAGACCAATTTTCCCCTTAATATATTAGACTAAACTATAATAAGAGAGACTCCCTTTTTTTGATCTATTTTCAATGGATAGCAATGCTAATTTTTTTGAATGGCCTTTTAATTTTTTAACGGGTCAATTTATTTTAAAGTTAGTTTGGGCATTTTTAAATTTTTTTAGACTTAAAACATACCTAATATATTACACTAAATTATAATAGAAGAGGGCCCCTTTTTGAGTCTATTTTGAGGGGCCCTAGGCCATGGCCTCGTGGCCTATGTCCCAGGGCCGGCCCTGCATAGGCCATATTTATATAAACGTAACGTAACGTGGCACCTACATAAACGTAACGTGATACTTATGATCTATGGTAACATGTAATTTTCTATATAGGAAATTGCATGTTACCATAAATCATATCTACATAAACGTAACGTAACGTGACACCTACATAAACGTAACGTGAAACGTAACGTGACACCAACATAAACCAGCAACATTTTCACATTCAATTTAAAAAAATAAAAACTCAAGCCTCCGTTTGGGAAGTGGGTTGGCTTTTTGGCTTTTTGGCTTTTTTGGCTATTTTAGCCTAGGCTTAAAAGTTTGGTTTGGGAAGGGCTTTTTGGCTTTTTGGTTTTTTTTGAGTTTTTTTGTGAGAGAATAATGTAATGATTATGGGTTGGATGTGATGTTTTGTTTTTTACGGCTAAAATAGCCTATTTTGCTTTTTGTGGCTAAAATAGCCAAAAAAGCCTGCAAACCCACTTGCCAAACACAGGCTAAGTCTGCGAAACGTAACGTGACACGTTACGTTACGTTTATGTAGGTGTCACGTTACATTACGTTTATGTAAGTGTCACGTCACGTTACGTTTATGTATGATCTTGTGGAATACATTCTTATCTAAATAGGACTTGAGACTCTATAAGAAATTACACAGGACTTAGCCTACCATAAGTATCTGAAAAATAACTTATAAATAAGTCTCCCTTTAGAATATGTTATATAAGCGTATTTTCTAATTGTTTTTATTAAAGAAATAGAGAAAATATATATTTTTTAAATAATTTTTAAATTTCTTATGAAAAAATGTGTAATAAAATATTATAATAAAATTAAAATGACAATTTTATTTTTTGACTTTTTGGATAGTTGAATTCAAATAACAAAATAATAATTTTATTTTAGTAGTTTTCTCCACAAATTACCCTTGAATAGTATAAAATTTTTAATTTTTTTAATAATTTTTAAATTTTTTAACTTTTTTAATTTCTTAAAATCCACCTACTCTCCACCTACTTCACCCACTTAAACCTACTCCACTAAACCTAACCCACTACACCACTACCACCTCACCTACTCCACTAAACCTAACCCACTACACCACTACCACCTCCACTTCACCTACTCCTCACCTACTACACACTCACCCTCTCCTATATATAGGAATCATTGTAACCATAACTAGATATCAATCAATATAACATTAATATCAATTAATAATACAATTCTCTATTTCTCTTTATATATTAAATTTTCTACATGGTATCAGAGTAAGGTTAAGCACTTAGTATTTTTTCGCTTCACCGGCGGGCGGCAACCTCGCCATGGCCGCCCGCCGGACCTCAACCTAATCTGCTAGAATTTTCTACACATACCTTGAAATTTCTTCGAGTCCACCACCACTGCCCCTCCTCTCACTGTTGTCCTCCCATACACCACCGTCTCGGTCGTCTTCATCTACAATGTTGCAGTGAAGGATCTCAAGCGTGGTTTTGTTGCATCCAACTCAAAGGATGATCCAGCCAAGGAAGCTGCAAATTTCACCTCCCAGGTTATTATTATGAATCACCCGGGTCAGATTGGTAATGGGTATGCTCCAGTTCTTGACTGCCACACCTCCCACATTGCTGTCAAGTTTGCTGAGATTGATCGTCGATCTGGCAAGGAGATTGAGAAGGAGCCCAAGTTCTTCCGTGAACATGCTCTCCTTCCTTTTACTCTTGGAGTGAGGCAGATGATTTGCTGCTGTAACAAGATGGATGCTACCACTCCTAAGTACTCAAAAGCAAGGTATGATGAAATTGTGCAGGAAGTCTCTTCCTATCTGAAGAAGGTTGGTTACAACCCTGACAAAATTCCTTTTGTCCCCATCTCTGGTTTTGAGGGTGACAACATGATTGAGAGGTCCACCAACCTCGATATGATTACACAGCCCAAGAGGCCATCAGACAAGCCTCCTCTTCTCCACATTCTTGATAACACCAACAGCAACAGTTTGACGCATTTATTAGAGAAAAGGTCCAAAGGCAGCTCCTGTCAAAGCTGATGCTCAGCAGGCTGTACCACCTATTGAAGTGCCAGCACTATCCTTGCACATGGGGGGCACCCACTCATTTCTTTATTGTTTTCTTTTACTCACCCATGTGACCCACGATGCAACCTATACTTTTTCTTTTCTTTACACTCTTGTTCCCCACTTTCTTTATTTTATATATATATATATATATATATATCTTTTTATTATATTATATTAAAAAAAAAAAAAAAATCTTCATCTCTCCTCCGTTTGATTTCCAACTCCATTATTTTTATTTTTATTTATTTTCTCCAAACCACTTTCCTTATTTCCTCCATCTTTCATTTTTTGATTTCAAATATATTTTTATTATTTTTTCTTTATTTTTCTTTCACATTCTTTTTAATCTTTTTCCAATTCCCTTCATACCATATAGCTTTGCACACCAAATCATATTTTATTCATCTCAGGGATCAACCCCGATCACAAAAAAAAAAAAAAAAAAAAAAAAAAAACCAACAAACAAACAAACCACCACAACACACCCGCACCCACAGTGGGATTTTTCTTCTCTACTCTGCTGCAGGTCTCTTCTTCTTGCTTTTCTCTTGGGTGTCCCTTACCGGCGCCGCCTCCATACTACCCACTCCACCGAGCACATTCACTCCACCCTGCTCCTCCACTACAGCATATGGTGGACCTCCAAATCGGAACATCACGGTAGCCTTCCGCTTCAGCTCATTGTTTTCCGCCTTCAGCACACTTATCTCTGCTCGCGCATCCTTATACATGCGCTGGAGCAGAGCCAATTGGCCGTTTAAATGCTGCACCTCATTTGTCCTACTCTGCAGCCGGTGCGACAAGTTTGTGACTGCCGTCATCGTCTCCACACAGGACTTCAAAGTATACTGATTGGCTTCAATGTCAGTTTGCACTGCCATTTTTTGCTCCACAGACCGCATAGGAAAGTTCAACGGAGCAAACCCTGGGGCGCTTGGTTGAGGTTCACTGGCCCCCGCACCAGTTATCTCTCTTGTTGACTCGTTAAGGTCTGGAAAGAGAGTGAGCAGACCACGGGAAGACGAAGCCATTTTCTGGACAACAGAGTGTTACAGAGTGTCTCTCTCAGAAATCTCTCTCAGAAAACAGAATGTTACAGAGTATCTTTCTCAGAAATCTCTCTCAGACAACAGAGTGTTACAAAGTATCTCTCTCAGAAATCTCTCTCAGAAAACGAAGAGTTTTTCAGAGTTTTTCTAGCAGGTTTTTGTCTCTGCTTCCAAGCCTCAGCCTCCGCTTCGGTTTATAAAGACCATGACAAAGAGGCCGACACGCGTTCTGTCGATCACGTGCATCGCCGCATGTCTGGCGCACCTTTTGATGGCACGCCTTTTTATGGATTGGGCACGCCTTTTGATGGCACGCCTTTTGAAAACATGGGCACGCCTTTTGATGGCACGCCTTTTTATGGATTGGGCACGCTTTTTGATGGCACGCCTTTTGAAAGATTGAGCACACCTTTTGAGGGCGCGACTTTTGAGGGCTCACTATATATATCCATATATATATATATATATATTTGGGCAGCCTATATACACCATCATACAGTGTATTTTTTAAGGGTCCGACAAGACTCTATAAACTGTCCCGACATTGATTCCGGTTAGCTCCTTCATGGGTCCGACAAGACTCTGTAAACTGTCCCGACATTGATTCCGGTTAGTTTCTACAAGGGTCCAGCAAGACTCCGTAAACTGTCACCACAACTGTCATAACATTGTCTGCTACAACGGTCCGACATGACCCCATAAACTGTCCTCTACATCAGTTTGACACCGCCATCCAGTGTCCTCTACAACGTTATGACACCACCATCCAGTGTCTTCACCAATGGTCTGACACGACCATACAGTGTCTCTTATCCTCTTTTATTTTTATGTATTTTCTTGTTTTGTTACTCTCTCTAAACTCAAGTTGGTTAGTTCCTATCCCCCTTGAGTTTGCGGGGCTGTTAAAATCCACCTACTCTCCACCTACTTCACCCACTTATACCTACTCCACTAAACCTAACCCACTACACCACTACCACCTCACCTACTCCACTAAACCTAACCCACTACACCACTACCACCTCCACTTCACCTACTCCTCACCTACTACACACTCACCCTCTCCTATATATAGGAATCATTGTAACCATAACTAGATATCAATCAATATAACATTAATATCAATTAATAATACAATTCTCTATTTCTCTTTATATATTAAATTTTCTACACTCCCAAATAGCCTGAGGCAACAATGATGAAACCTCTTAAGTTTATAGTTCTAATTGAGTATTAGTGAGGTGAAAAATTAAAAAAAAATAAAATAATAATAATAATAATAATAATGTCAAAACATCACATTAAATAGATCTTACATACACATTAGAGCAATTACAACTCATGAATTAGAGCTCTAAAATATATTTTATATTGAGATAATAAAAATTCAAAATATTTTTATATTGAGGTAATAAAAATGGTTGATCCGAATTTGGGTTGGTTCGACTGGATCGAATTACGTAGTCTTCAGCATTATTTTTGTCAATTACAATTATCACTTTTATTAATTGTAGTTATTATTTTTATTAATTAATGTATTAATTGACATTTGTTTTGATCACCAATATCATTTTAAATGATTGATCGAACAACCAATATAGACAAATTTAAGTAATTCAGACGAGTCCAAATTCGATAGACATCACATTACTTATTGAGGTAATTATTTGGTGTAAAATTAGTGATTTTTTGGGTAAGCCATGTATTCTTTCTTTTTCCCTTTTTTTTCAGTTATATTTTTTTAAATTATATTAACAAGAAAGTAATTCTTCAATCCATTTCGTGTAAATTAATTTTTTTTTAAATAAACATTTCCGAAAAAAACTTTGAAAACCAAATTAAGTCCAAAAAAATCTACTATTTTTGTCTTTTCTTAATATTTTTAAAATTTTCTAGTTCTAGTCGATTAAATTTAATTTAATAGCCAAAAAAATTGAAAATTTTAAAAAAAATCACAAAAAAAAAAAAACTCATAGCTCCAATATTTTGGGCGAAATTTATTTGAGTTATTTATAATTTTTTATTTTAAAAATATGTGCAATTTTTTGTTTATAGTTTATTATATAAAAATAGTTAAATTAAAAATAATTAATTAGCTGAAACACAACTTCACATATCATTTTAAATAAAATTATGAGACATTTGTAAGGATCTCTAATTTTTACTATACAAAAAATTGTTAAATTTGTGCATATCCCATTTGATTGAGTGATTTAAAAGTTATCAAATTAGATGAGAAAAATTGACATAGCAATAGGTATGTAATTTAAAATTTGTTAACCCATATATGTATATATACAAAATATATATATATTGCACATATTTTTTTATTAAAAAAAATGTTAAGAACCGCCCTTAAAATTATTGTTAGTATAGTTTTGTAAAATATATTAAAATTATAAATATGTTTATATCTTATATTTCTTATTCATCAAGTATCTTTAACGGGACATATTTTTAAATATACTAGAACTCCAATAGTCAAATAATCCATAAATGATATGATATTTTTGTCATCCAATTATGAAGGTTAACTTGAGGGATTTAATTTAGTAGAAAAGTAGGCAATCAACGGATTTATCATCCAAGAGATTGTAAGTCTGAATTACACGAAGGCCAAACATCTTATACCTTACGGCTACTAAAGGTTTGTCTGGCAATTAATTTCATAATTCAAAATTAACCGAGATGCACATAACTAATCCAGGTACTCAGACATCCAAAAACCATGAAGGTTTTGACACCTAAATAATGAGACAAGATATAAAAAAATATCTACAGGTCGAAAGGATGCTCAAAAGATAATCAGCTCTTTGTCCTATGCCCTTCCATTTTCTAAAGATTCTCGGCAAATAATTTGTCAAAACATCTAAAGATTATAAAAAGAATGTGGTATAAGTTATTAAATGTATGGATATTTTTTTATAAATCTCTCTTTACTTGCTTATTTAAATTATTTTTTTATATTTCAATAAGTCTTATGGGTGATATAATTACAAAAAAAACCCTAATAATAAAGAAATAGGGTCACTACTGTGCACCCTCTAGGAATGGCAATGGGGCGGGGCGGGGCGGGGCGGGGCGGGGCCGGGGATCCCACTCCCCGTCCCCGATCCCCGATGCTCGAATTTTTCCTGGCCCCGGCCCTGATCCCCGACGGGAAATCTGTCACTACCCCTACCCTCGCCCCCAACGGGGATCGGGTTTCCCCGACCTTGAGCATTCCCCGGCTAAAAAAAAATTTCAGAAAATTTCATCATTAACAACAACAAGTTCATCATCTAAAAAAAGTTTCAGAAAATACAACTCATCATCAACAACAACAACAACAACAACAACAACAAGAAGTTCATAATCTAAAAACAGATCTGGAAAAAAAAAAAAATCAGAAAAGTTTCAGAAATTTTCAAAAAATTTCATCACCAACAAGTAGTTCATCATCTGAAAAAAGTTTCAGAAAATACAACTCATCATCAATAACAACAACAAGTTCATCATCTAAAAACAGATCTGAAACAAAAAAAAAATTTTGAAACATTTCAGAAAATTTCAGAAAATTTCATCATCAACAAGTTCATCATCTAAAATATATATATATATATATATATATATAGAGAGAGAGAGAGAGAGAGAGAGAGAGAGCTTCACGGTTCACTCCATGAATCATGATCTAAGGGCTGATTCACGATCTGATTCCGAGAGTGATTCACGATCTGTTGATGTGGTGATTCAAGATCTGTTGGTGATTCACGGGGTGTGATCAAATTTGAGAGAAAAAGCGTGAGACCGAGAGGGATAGAGGAGAAAAAAGAAGAGAGTGGCTCTTCGTGTTGAAGTTTCTAGGGTTTTGAATTGAGATCTGCTAGGGTTTTGAGAAGATGGCCATCATGGTGAGCTTGATCGGTTTGATGAATCGCATCCAGAGGGCTTGTACTGCTCTTGGAGGGAGACCACGGTGGTGGCGATAGAGAGGGTTTTGTTTTAGGGTTTTGACTCGATGAGAGAGAGAAGAGATCGGCGGAGAGCGTCTTAGAGAGAGACAGAGAGAGAGAGAGACGACAGAATCGGTGATGAGAGAAGTGGTGCTGCTGCTGTGTTGTGTTTGGGAAAAATGGTTGATTTTTTTATATATATATAAGGGGGTAAAATGGTAATTTTACTTCGGGGAAAATTTGGGGCCGGGGACGGGGACGGGGATGGGCCAGGGCTTGAACACTGATCCCCATCCCCGGCCCGAAACTGAACGGGGATTTAATTTCGAATACCATCCCCGTCCCTGCGGGGGTATTTTTCGGGGAAAAACCATTCAAATCGGGGTCGGGGGATCGGGTCCCCGTCGGGCCGGGTTCAAATTGCCATCCCTAGCACCCTCTCTATTGTTCCCTATTGCGTCTCAAAACGGCGTGGTTTCATTTTTTATATTATTTTTTACAAACAAGTCATGATCACGCCACAGTAGAGAGAGTTTGAGAGAAAGGAAAAAAAAGATGTTGATTATGAAGAAGAAGAAAGTGAGCCATAAAAAGCAAATTATGTTATAATTTCAACTAATACCATTCAAATTGTTGAAGATTACATAAAGGAAAAAGATGAAGAAAAAAGACCCGGGATTGAGGCCTCGTTTGGAAATATTTTATTTTAGCAATTTTTTTATTTTTTATGAAATCATGTACAGAAAAGTAAAAAGAGTATTGTGATAACTTATAGTGACTTTTTGACCTTTTAATTAAAATATTTAGGGGTGATTTGGGATGTTCTAAATAAGTGCACTTTTTGACTTTTATATAAAAATTAAAAAAAAAAGTGTAGACAAGTAAAAAAAGTGAGTAGAAAAATAAAGAGCATATGTTGATTGATGTAACTCAAATAAGTACATGCCAAACACGTACTTAGTCCCCAATCAAGGCTTGAATGTGCTGTGTGTCAAAGCACAAATGGAGGTCCATCAAACCCCAATGTATTTTGTGATGGATGTGAGGCCTTAAGGTCCACACAACTTGCTAACTAATTCTATCAATGCCTCTTACCACCGCACTGGTAGTTCCATGAAACCCACCATCGACGGCCAGTGGGCCTACGTTCTTGTCCCTGAGGTCTTCTTTATCGACCCAGATGGTAGAGATACATTAATTGTTACATGGTTCTTTACCGACATCTCAACGACCAATGAAGTTGTCGAAACCCACAGAGTGTCTACATATATACAAGTTGAAGTGGACTCTGTGGAAAGTTGAAAAACAAAGCACGTGAAAACAATATATGTCACGATTCCAACCCGCCCTTAGAGGTTAGAGTGGCGACCGGCTAGTAATCATAGATTACCTACAGCCTTAAAGACAAAATTCAAAATATTTAAATCATATCAAGGCCTAAAGTGGAAGCAAAATGAAATAATATTGTCCATTAAGTTATGCATGCATGATGAACTAATATATGAAAAACATTATAATGCACATTTACATACACAAGACATATCTTATACATCACACACACACACACACATATATATATACACGATTTTTAACAAAATACAAAGCTTAGATAACTTGACAAAATAAACTAAAGCCTCAATATGGAGGCACTGCTTTGGTGGCTTGACAAAGAGGCAGACTCTGAGACAAACTTTAATGCCGAGCTTCCAATTGCTCGCCTATATATATATAAGGGAGAGGGGTGAGCTAAAACACAGTGAATAATACCAAAATAAAGAGGTTAATAAATGAAACCTAACATAATATAAAACATGTTTTGTAATTCCAAAACGAATCATATTTCACATTCATATCAAACATTTGTTATAACAAAGTCCATCATCTTATCAAACATGTTTTTCAATTTTCAAAACAATTCATATATCCAGTCATATCAATTATCTGTGTTAACAATGTCCGTTCAAATCACTATACGTAGTACATCCAACAGAGTATCAATGTAACAATGTGCCGAAGCCAATAGGACCACAAAGGTCAATCCAACGGGACCACAACGGGTCAATCAATAATCCATAATTCAATGTGGATGATTAAGGTCTAACATCAAAAATCTCTATGTTTCAATTAATCCAATGGGCTATGGTATTATTTTCCATAGGCAAGGGTCTCATTAAATGATACCACGAATACATTTCAAACAAGGACATTCATTTATTCATATAAAACAATATTTCAAAATCATCATCAGATATAATTTTCAAAACATATTTCGAACATGTCTTTACGAGGATATTACTCACAGTGGGCTTGATCGAATATTACTCCTCGGACACCCAACTTACACAAGGCACACAAACGAACATATTGAAACATAATATTACTCTCTTGATCACATATAACTTTTCTTATTCTTGTCTTCCCAAATAAACCGAATTCTTATTTCTCGTATTCTTACTTTACTTATTCTTTCTTTTCCAATAAACTGATTTATTACTTTGCTTCATAATCAATTAACATATGTTGGTTATTAACTTATTAATCCTCAATGAGTTATAATTAATGCCTAAGAATACTCGGAAAGAGATGAGATTGAAAATATGAACTCAGAACAAATTTTCAAAATATGATAAAACAGAGTAGTTCGCTCCAGTGAACCTTTGGTTGCTCGAGCGGTGATCACAGATTCTCAGTACTTTGGCATGCAAAATTAGATTCTGGATGGTCTCAATGTTTGCTCAAGCGGTGACTTTACTGCCTGAGCGGTTTGTAATTTTATGTGTTTCGAAAATCAACAAAAATAGTTTCCAAACATATTTTCAAAACTTAGACTCATGCATGAATCAATTTAAACATATAATTTTATTAATAAACATGAACCCGTGACTAATTTTCAATCTTTAATACAAAAACCTCTTTGATTTGTCCATATTTATATTCAATTAATTTTCTTCATATCAAACCCAATTTTAAACTCATAAATTATAAAACATGAATTAAATCTTCAAAACCCTTTAAAATCTATGATGCATGTAAGGATGGAATGCAATTTCATGATAAATAACAAAAATCAAACTTGAATGATGAATTACAAAAATCAATTTCTTATACTTTGAACTTAATTCAATTTTTAACTCAAAACTTAATTGATGACCCTAATGTTCCAAAATATTTTTAAGTTGAATAAAACTTTTAAATTAAATTACATGCATCTAAAAATAAAACTCTAATTTATGCAAGACAACAAAAATCAAACAAAAAATGATTAATTTCAATTTAACTTCTATAATCTTGAATCTAATTCAATTTATTCACCATTTTTCTAATTCGTTTTAATTTACATGAAATTGATTTCTAACTCTTTTCTATTTTCCTTTAAATCATGAAATTGAAGTTATAAAACTCTTAAAAAAGTATTTTCATGTATGAAATTAAGATCAAAACTAACTAATTTTCTATTTTCAAAATCAAATCATAATTCAATTATTGAATTGCTCTAATTTTGATTTTTATCATGTTACTTCCATCTTCTTAAATTGGTTATCAATTTCAGATTTATGCGTTTAATTCATGTATAGAAGATTTATAATCTTTAGGAGAACATTTATCTATAAGAAATTTGAAGATTAATTGATTTAAAACATACTGTCCATAAAATTTTCTTGAAACCCATCTCAATTCAAAGCAGATTCAAATAATCCTCTCAAAATCTACCTTGAATTAATTTTTTGTCTAGATTGTTTAAACAATACTAAAAAGATGATACATTTTTTTACTTATGATGATTTTTCAACAATTTTTAACTTAAATTTTGATATTTCATAAAACCCTCTTTTTCTTTTATTCTTCCTCTCTTCTTCTTGAATTCTCTCTCCCGTACGGTTTCCTCTTTCCCTCCCTTTAGAGTTCTTAATGCTCCAGCTAACAAATAAATTGAGTACTCTCTCTCCTCATTTACATACATAAAACTTGAAGGCTTGACAACATTCTCACATTCTCTAAAACTCTCATTAATTAATATCAACATCCTAATTAATTTAAATAAGATTAGGTTAGTCTTCTAATTACATATTAACCTAATTAACCACTACATAATCTTAATTAATTATAATCACTACTTAACTTAATTAATCTTAATTTAATCATATTTAATTTTACCAATGTGAATCAGATTTTTAATTAAATTCTCAAAAAACTCTAAATATTAAATTAAACTTATTGCCATCATCAATTTTAATTTCTCAAATCACTAAGGCCTTTAATTTCAGATAAAATTCAAAATCTTCATAAATAAATTATATATTCAAATTAGACACCTCATAAATAAATTTAATTCATAATAATCATAATTTTTAATCCTTATAACTTAATTAAATCCAATTTGGACCCAATTAATTTTACTAAACTGAATTGAATATTTAATTAAAGTCTCATGTGGTTCCATACTTGAAATTAAACTCATTCAACTCACCAATTATACCTTCCTAAATCATTTAGGCCTTCAATTTTTAATTTTGAAATAAATCTTTTGTGAAATCATATACAAACTAGACTCAATAATGTTCATCAATTTTACAATTAAATCAAAATAATAATTAATAAAAATCTAAATATCCTTGATTAATTAAATGCGAAATATTATACGTGGCGGGTCGTCACAAAATATATTTTTGGGAATTAATTTTCTCGCCAATTTTCTTCCTAACTTCAACCCTGTACAGCATCATCTAGATTTAAATTCGTGGCAACCCACAACATTAAATGCGAGATTACTTCATCATTTTCATAGGGATAAATTATAAATACATTTCTTGATGTTTGCTTAAAGTATAAATTTTTTCTTATAATTTAAAAAATTTCACATATCTCCTTATTAAAAAAATTTATTTAACAGAATTAACTAAAAAAAAAAATCATAATTGCTCTCATATACAATGGAGGTGTTTGTTTAGGCTTTTTTGAGCTAACTTATAACTTTTAGCTCAGGGCCGGCCCTGAAATTTGTGAGGCCTAAGGCGAACTATGAAAATGGGGCCCTCTAATATATTTTTTTTAATAAAAAATTTATGATTAAAATGATAAATATTCACAAATTTTTTATTTAAGTATACTTGCACATATACTTATTAAAATTATAAACTAAAATTTACTTTCATATATTAAGTGAAAAATGTTGTATATTGTATGTATGGTTTGGGTTGAGTTGGTCCCAAACACTTTATTTGTTTTTGTTTTTGTTTTTGTTTTTGTTTTTGTTTTTTATATATTTTTATTTTAATAAATATGGGTCAAACCACATAAATATGGACTAAACCAAACATGGGCCAAAAAAATATTTTGGAACCCTTTAAATTGATCCTAAAACAAAAAAAAAAACAAAAAAAAAAAAAGATTGGGCCTATAACAATGTATTAAATTTTGGAGCCCTTTTTTTGGGCCAAAATTGTGGGGCCTAAGGCACAAGCCTTATTGGCCTTAGGCAAGGACCGGTCCTGTTTTAGCTTTGAAAAGTTATTTTGGACTGTTTGGTTAAACTTATTTCAAATAGCTTCTGATTCTAATAATTTATTTTAACTCAAAAAAATTGATTCTGAGAAGTTACTCACCCTTTACTTTTGATTATCAGTTTTTGCTGTGGACATGTTAATTTACGATTATACTCTTAAATTTTTTTTATTTTTTATTTTTTTAAAAATAGAAAAAGACACAAATGGACTATAGATTATTATTATTTTTTTATATATAAGAAATGTAAACAAGTAGTAAGTAACAAAAAATAAAAGTTAATTGAAAAAATTACTTCACAGCTTATTTAACAAAAACTACTCAGCAACATAAATTTATAATCCAATAGGTACACCAAACATATTAATAGTTTCTGATTAAAGTCATAATTTATAATTTATTAAGTTATAATCTATAATCTGTTTTAATAGCTACACCAAATGGGACTAATAATAAAATTATATAAATTATTAATTGAAACATATTTATAACATTATTAAAAATTATTAATTGCCTTGATAATTTATTAATAAAAAAGACAATTTATTATGAAATTAGAAACATCAAAAGATGAAATGTAATTTTAAAAGCCACAAAAAATAATTTATATTTTAATTAAACGGGAAGAGGTGTCATATTTATTGACTATGGATTACTTCAGCTCTCTTTTTCTCTCTCTCAAACTCTCTTTTTGCTGTGGTGTGACCATGACTTGTTTGTTAAAAAAAGAAGAAAAAAAAGTTGAAACGGTGCCGTTTAGTTGTGCAACCAGGAATAGCAGGAATGGTGCACAACAGTGCCCCGCTTCCTAATAATAATATTTATATGGGTAAATTACATTTACCTCCCCTGAGGTTTCTGACAAATACAGGGACCTCCCCTATAGTTTGAATAATTACAGTAATCTCTCATATTTTACCTGACAATGTCAAGATTCCCCCATTCTGTCTATTTTGCACAAACGACGTTAGTATTTTATATAAAATGACCATATTACCCTTACTTGTGCCTGCAAAAAGACGAAAACCCTTTTCTTCAAGACAAACATCACTGCCATAAAGTAAAAGATAAAAAAAACCTTTTGCTTTGACCAACACAACCATAAAATAAAATAATTTAAAAATATTTATATTAAAAATGACACATTTAAAATAAAAAATAATTTTTTTAAAAAAATTTAATATTTAAAAAATATATTTAAAATATTAAAAAATACAACACATAAATGTATGAAATATAATGCACATTAAAATAAATAAAAAATATTTAAAATATAAAATATTTACCCTAAAAAAATAAGTTCGAAAAATTTCAAAACTTATAACAAAATAAATTTTTTCTTTTCAAAACTCATAACTCAAAATACAACTCCACACTCAAATCATGACTCTAAAAATAATTTTAAAAAATCAAATATATTTTTTAAATTTTTTCTTTTAAAATAGAGTTTTGGAAAAAGTTTGGTTTTGAGTTTTGAATTGAGTTTTAAATTTGTGTTTGGTTATGAGTTTTTGAAAATAATTTTTGAATTGAGTTTTGAGTACAAACATGTTCCGAAAAAATATTTTTTTTAGAAACATGTTTGGTTTTCTTTTAGAATTACAATTCCAATTAGAAATTTTCAAAAATCTTTTCAAAACTCATAGAGTCTTAACCAAATATAGAGTTTTGAAAATAGTGTAGAGTTTCGAGTTATGTGTTTGGGTATAATGTTTGAAAATAATTTTTGAATTGAGTTTTATGGTTTTGTTGGTCAATTCAAAAATTATTTGCAAAACTCATAACCAAGTACAAACTTAAAAAAATACAAACTTATGTTAAATATATTTTTTAAATATTAAAATTGTTAAAAATTTTTATTTTATTTTAATTTATAAATATATTTTTAAATATTTTAATTTTTTTTATGTGTTTTGTTATGATTTGAGTGTAGAGATTTGAAAATAGTGTGGAATTTCGAGTTATGTGTTTGGGTATAATGTTTGAAAATATTTTTTGAATTGAGTTTTATGGTTGTGTTGGTCAATTCAAAAATTATTTTCAAAACTCATAACCAAACACAAACTTAAAAAAATACAAACTTATGTTAAATATATTTTTTAAATATTAATTTTAAATTTTTTATTTTATTTTAACTATTTTATTTTATTTTGTAAATATATTTTTAAATATTTTAAAAAAAAATTATGTGTTTTGTTATGATTTGAGTGTAGAGTTTTGAAAATAATGTGAAGTTCGAGTTATGTGTTTTGTTATGATGTTTGAAAATAATTTTGAATTGAGTTTTATGATTGTGTTGGTCAATTCAAAAATTATTTTCAAAACTCATAACCAAACACAAACTTAAAAAAAATACAAACTTATGTTAAATATATATTTTTAAATATTAACAAATTTTAAAAATTTTATTTTTTATTTTAAATATTTTATTTTATAAATATATTTTTAAATATTTTAATTTTTTTGTTATGATTTGAGTGTATAGTTTTGAAAATAATGTGGAGTTTCGAGTTATGTGTTTGGTTATGAGGTTTGAAAATAATTTTTGAATTGAGTTTTGAGTTATGTATTTAGTTACGATTTGAGTGTGAAATTGTATTTTGAGTTTAAAATATTAAAATTAAAATATTAAAATATTTACAAAATAAAATAAAATATTTAAATAAAAAATATATATTTAAAATAAAAAAATAAAATTAAGTGTTTACATTGGGCACTTTAGTATTTACATTACAGGCATTATAGGCACTTGAGGGCATTTTAGGTATTTTTGTGTTTACAGTTGATGACATCAGCATGGTCGGCTAGGTGCATAAACGACGGTTAAATTTTGGGTCGGCTAGGTGCATAAACGACGGTTAAATTTTGGGGGAATCTTGACATTGTCAGGTAAAGTAAGGGAGGTTACTGTAATTATTCAAACCATAGGGGAGGTCTCTGTATTTGTCAGAAACCTCAGGGGAGGTAAATGTAATTTACCCTATTTATATTGATTGTGTAAATATTTTATAATATGAATATTCACACTGTCAATATCAATATTTATACAATCAAATTTATTTAATGAATGTTTACATCACTAAATTTTTAAGAGTTTAAAAAATATTTGTAAGGATAAAATTGTCTATAAAATATCTAAATTTTGAAAATTAAAATTTAATGAATCAAATGTTCAAAATGATAAGACTTATTGAAATATACGTACTTGAAAGAGAATTTTTTAATAAATTTTTCTTAAATTTAAAGTTATAAATAAATTGAACAACCTTTAATTTGGTCAAAATTTGTCCAAAATGCCTCAAATAAATTATTTAAGGTAAATTACACTTACACCTCATTAGGTTTGGGTTTAATACATATCACTCATTGATGTTTGAAAAATTACACTAACCCCCTATCATTGTAATTATTTAGACGGAATGAAAACATTAGATTCGTGTACTTTTTTTTTTTGTTTTTTGTTTTTTGTTTTACTTTACTTTTTTTTTTTTTTCCCATTTCCTTTATTTATTTATTTAATATAATTTCCTTTGTTTTTCTACTAAGAGTTGTTACTTCTTATATAAGCAGGGGAGTTTGTGAAATGAGACTATTAACCACAAGGATGTGAATATAATTTTTAAAATATCAAAGAGTAAATAATAATTAGACCAAACCTTAAGAGGTGTCAATTTAATTTACCCACTATTTAAAGGTAATGACAAGTTCGGTCAAAATAAAAATTGACATAAATTAGAGTTGCGAAAATGACACACAAACACGGCCAATGTTTTTTTTTTTTTTTTTTAATGGACTAGCCCATGGGTGAATCTTATGATGATCTTGGAGGCTTATAGCTCAATAAGCTAAGACTAACCCTATATTTTTAAAAAATAAAAATAATTTTTTCTTATGTTTTCATATTTCTTTTGGGTAAATTATACATACACCTTTTGAAATTTGTTTAAAAATACAAATTATCCTTATAGTTTGGAAAATGACAAATACCTCTTTGTCATAATTTTTTATTTAACAAAACTAATTGAAAAAGTGAAATTTTTAACTGTTCACCTATATAATAATAAAATTATCTGAATTATTAATTGAAATAAAATTTTAACATTATTAAAAACTGTTAATTAACTTGTAATTTATTAATAAAATATCCTATTTATTATAAAATTAGAAACCCTAGAAAGCATAATGTAATTTTTAAAATCATATGAAATAATTTATAATTGAAATAAATCTCAAACAAAGTGCTTGTAATTTATCAATTTCTTTTCGGCTTATGGGCTGAGCTAGTAGGTCATCTATTGACCCTGTTTGGTAGGACTTATTTTCAGCTTATTTCAGCTTGATTTAAGCTATTTTGATGTGTTTGGTTCAGCTTAACTATAACGACTCGGATTTTAAATCACATCAGATTGATGTATAGTGGTGCCTGTCACATTAAAACTTGTATGGTTGTTGGACTCTTGGTATTGATGGGTTGGCAAGGGAACTTTAAATATTATAATTGAGGACCCTTGGATGATATTTGGAACCTTGATTGAAGCCTTAACAAGATATATAGATAAGATTAGATAAAAAGTCCCAAATTTGAGTTTGAATTTTTGACCAGCCGTCACTCTTTTGCCCTTTTCTCCTTCCATACTTAGAATTTGAATGTGAGGTTGGAACCATTGGAAAACTTATTCCCGGGGCTTAAATTTGGACACAAGAACGACCTAGAACGGAGTCCCGGTGAGAGAGTTATACTCGTTTGAAGTTTTTACATCTGTGCTGAAAGCAGAGCCGCACGTGCGGAGAATAGCGCCGCACGTGCGGGCTGTGCGGGACAGCAGCTCAAAACGTGATTTTTGGACCATTTCTTACATTTTCTTTTCCTCTCTTCTTCTTCCCTCCTCCATGTTTGAAACCATAGCTCCCAAAACCTTGATTTCCCCCACTTTTATCAACAAATCAACCATGGATCTTGCATCAAGGATGGAGAACAAGAGAAGATCAACATTTTCTACCGATTGGGATTTTGAAATTTTGGAGGAACCTCATCAAAGCTTGCTTTTCTTTCTTGAATCTTGAGGTAGGGGTCCTAGTTCTCTTTCAATGCTTACATTAATAGATAGATTTGTAGTATTTTGAATTATATAAATGCAAAATCTACATTGTGAGCATATAGTGTAAATCTTGGAATTTTGGGGTTAGGGTTTGCAATGTTGGGGTTCTATTATGGGGTCTAGATTATGGTTTATGGATTATGGACCTAGGGTGTATAATAAATGGGAAGATTGGAACAAAAAAATAATGGGTTAAGAAATTTGGATTTTTCTTGAAATTTCTAGGTTTTTCTTGAAACCCTAGGTTGATTTTTGATGATAACCAATGATTTGGCCCAAATTGAAAGTTGAATCATGAAATTGGTAGGTTAAATTATATATGTACAAGTTTAATTGGAATTTGGTTATGTTTGAAAATTATGTTTAAAATTTGCGAATGAATTTTGTTATGAGCAATGTAAATCATGTTATAATGAGAAGGAAATTGGGGAAAATGATTTATTAATGATATAGATGGCATAAACTCGGTTATGGAATGTTGAAATGGATTTTAAGAATTCCTCTTTAATTATGTTGAATTATATTTAATGATGTTGAGTTGAATCATATTGCTTATGTTGAATTGTGGTGATTATGTGGGATGGTATTGACTATGTTGATTTCGATTTTTGTGACCTAAAATGTGGAGTTTTCAAAAATGGGTTTAATCCCAAATCATTTTACTAAATATTCGTGGCTTGCTTAGTTATTAAAATCAAGAGAATGATTTAATGGGGTTTCTTTATGGGGATGGGTAATGTTTGGTTTTTTGTGAAAACCCTAGACATTCAGGGATTTTTGAAAAAATGTGGAAGATGTCCATACAATTCGTTCGAAGTAAAATGAAGCAAGAAATGAATTAAGAAAGGAAAAGACCTAATGACTAAGTTATGTTTGTGTACAGGGCACACTCCAGGAGGGACAAGCACTTCGTTGTAGTACTGTGAGTAGTAGTACTGTGGTCATATATTTAATCATCGTTACTGATCTTTATTGTTAACATTCCGTTTCTTGCAAGTGATTATACTAATGTTATGTTGGTTGGAAGATTTTGTGTATGTTAGTATGACTTGGAAACTACTCTACATTTCGGTTACGAGTAAGGGCTATCATTAATGTGCTAGAATCTGTAAATTATCTCATGTAACTATTGAAGTCGAGTCCATTAGGATAAAAAGCAACCCATGTTATGGAAAATAAGCTGTGTGTGTTAAGGGAATGATTTTACTGTACTTCCGTAATCGGGAGTTAATACTATGGAATTGGTTAACAGGAAGGAATGGTAAATGTGAACCTCCCTTTTTGGGAACATGACGGTTTGGACATTCCATAATGAACCATCAAAATTGGATGATCAAATAGGACTGTGGATAGTCTTAAACTGGTATGTTTTGTTTACCGTTAATAGGTGTTATTAACGTCTTGTTATCTGGAAGTTCACTTTATTGATTCATGATGAACAAATGGAATAATGATGTATGTGTCTTCTATCAATAAGTATTACTACGATTCCGATATACGTAAGACGATTATTTTAGCTTGGAATAACCTATGAAGAGATTTGTGTACACTACTGGGTGATAGTATTTTTATGAACCTTCTGGTATGGAACAAAGTGTTGTATGAAACTAAGTGTTGCAATGCGAGTCACCTCTAGAATCCGTACGAGCCACCTCTTGAGTCCATACATATTTGAATTGGGCTTAAAGCCAATGTGAAAGTTATGAGGCCTAAGGCCGTTATGTGAAAGATATAATTTGTGAAGTTATGAAAGATACAATTTGTGAAATTATGAAAGATATAATTTGTGAAGATATGAAAGGTATAACTTTGTGAATTATGAAATTATGAGGCCGAAGGCCAACTTGTGAAGTATGAGGCTGAGAGCCAATTTGTGAAGTACGAAGCTGAGAGCCAATTTGTGAAGTTGTGCATCTAAGTTAAGCCAAGGGCTAATTTTTGAATGTGTGAACCCATCAGGCCAAGGGCCAATCTGTGAAGTTATGAACCAACAAGGCCGTTCTGAAATGTGTATAGAATTAGACTAACCACAGGATTTTTGCATTTACTTATGTAATTGAATGAATATGTACATTGTAAGTAAGTTAAGTTAAGCTTTAAATTGTTTATGTACTACTGTTCACTGAGCTTGACTCACTTTGTGTTATGTCTGTTTCTGTAGGCATTCCACCTGGAGGTCAGTTTTAACACATGGCATCCGTGCCTCTTTTGTCAACTTCAGAGTGTCCAGGCACTTAAGTGAAGGCAGCTCATTTTGCTAAGCTTTTAATTTTGCACCCTGATTGTCTGCTTAAGGTTGATGTATATATAATTCCTTTGCCTGTCCATGTTGTTTTGCGCCCAATTCTAAGGGCTGGGTCTGTATGTGTATATATATATATATATGTACATAGCTAATTCTCTGATGCACGTCACTGAATGTTTATTTGCCTTATGTTCTGTCTGTGATCTTGGCATGATAGTGGTCGTTTAATGGATGCAGTTCTTTTATTTATGTTAATTTATATTGGTAAATGCTTCCGTTCATGCCCCATATGATATGTATACTAGGTTATGCGTCCGTTTCTGTGTAGGTCATGCCCAAACTTTTAGGGGCAAGTTTGAGGCGTGACATTAACAATACAGCTTATAACTCTTTGTAAGTTAAAAATCAACTTATTCTTTGAGTGAGGGAGAATAAATTTAATTTATAAGTCAAAAATCAGTTTATATTCACAGTTATAAACTATAAGCTGTTAAGTTATAAGTTATATCACTTTCCCACAGTTCTACCAAACGGGCCAATTATGGCTTGTGTAGGCAAGCTGTCCAGCAGTGACGCGAGTTTCCAACGCTAGCCCCAACCAAACCTTATTCAGCTCACTAAGGGGCATAGTTATAAATTTTAAATTTAATTTTTATAAATTAAAAATATGAGATTAATATCATTACAAGGTCAAATTCTAATTTATTTTTTCTTGATATTTCAACCCCCCCCCCCCAAAAAAAATCTTATGCTATTTTATTATTTATTCTATATAATTTTTCAAACAAGATAAAATGATAGCATAATCTTATTTTTCTCTCTTTTCAATTTTTTTTAAATAAGGTATAACTTTTTTCTGTAGTTAAAGAATTCTAATTTATTTTTTCTTGATATTCCCCCCCCCCAAAAAAAAAATCTTATGCTATTTTATTATTTATTCTCTATAATTTTTCAAACAAGATGAAATGATAGCATTATTTTTCTCCCTCTTCAAATTTTTTAAGTTATAACTTTTTTCTGTAGTTAAAGTAAAGGATGGGGCTCGTTTAATTTTAGTTCATTTAATGCAATATTAAACCTATTTTGATGATATAAACTACTTAATTTTTAAAATCTTGTGTAAAATATCAATAAAAACTATGATTTTATAATTGCCGTAATTTTATTTCATTATAATAACTATGATTTTAAAAATAAGCTACTAATTTTTAAAAAATATATAATAAAATTATGTGATTACACCAACTAAACCAATTTTAATTTTTTAAAAAGTAATTAACTTTTAAAAGATAATTTGTTCAAGAAAAATGCTTGGGAGCACTAATTAGTGCTCCCACTAATTAGGTGGCAGTGGGTCCCGCCATTAATGATGTGATGTTTTGGTCTTGAAGTTGTGTTTTTTTTTTTTTTTTTTTACTTTTTTAATGCATTAGTGCTATTAGTGGTGATGTTTTTAGTGGGATGAATCATTGTTGTTTATTCAATTAATGAAAGTGATCTTGACAATGGGCTTATCAATAAGTATTGTCACCCCCCAAACCAAAGAGTTTTTATTTTTATTTTTATTTTTATAACTGAACTAAAGAGTAGTTTACCCTTCAGTTAAATATTATTGATTTTTATTTATTAATTGTAATTAATATTCAAAATTTTCAAAATTTATTAAAAAAGAAGAAATAACATAACAATTTTCTTATCTATTATTTTTGGAATCATATTAATAAGCAATTAAAAAATATTTGTTAACTCTAACTTTTGGTATTGTTCGATGTCGGTGGTAGTGGCGGAATTGAGTAGCAGTGACTAGAATGACCGGCTTTCAAGCAAATCTTATTTTTCAAATTACATCTTTGAGAATATCAACTGTTTTTCTTGGATCGTAACTCTTTTTTGATAGATTTATTTTTTGTTATTTGTTTTTTTATTTTATTGTTTAGTTGAGATAGCTCTTTGAAATATTATTTATGTATCGTGGTTTATTAATATGCTATTTCTCATGTTTTAATTTTTTTTACGTGTTTAAAAAAATATTTATTTGATTTGATTTTGTTTTTAAAATTTATTATATATTTTTTTTCGTAAAAACTAACTTGATAAGAAAAATTTTAAAAATCAACAACAGAATAATCTTTTATATGATTAACATTCTAGGGTTTTGCAGCTTGATACCAGAAAACCCCAAACAATGACAGTGCTGAGCTCGAAGCAGATCTTGGAAGACAACGAGACACGAGATTTCAACGCCATTACAGCTCTCGTGCTCACCCACAAAGCTCTATCCGATGTAAGTGTGCCCAATTTCTTCCAATTCTCCCTCTAAAACCCTAGTCTTACTTGTTTATTGTTTGATTACTCTTTATAGGTTTCGTGTTTGAGCGAGTTCAAGAACTTGGAGAGACTCGACCTTAGCTTCAACAATCTCACTTCACTCGAGGTGATCCTGTGCCTTTTTGTGCTTGAAATGCGATGCATTTGTGTTTAAGATTGCTTAATTTTGACCCTTTTTTTGATTGGTAATTTAGGGTTTGAAGTCATGTGTCAATTTGAAATGGTTATCAGTTGTACAGAACAAAGTCCAGAGCTTGAAAGGAATTGAAGGGCTTACGAAGCTCACTGTGAGTAGTATTCATGTTCCAGTCTTTTTTGCTTGTTTGAGCTATTGAAACTAAAAAGTTGCAAACTTTCATGCATTTCAATGCAATTATTGTCTCTATCTTTTTCATTATTTTAAAATGGTTTATTGTTTAATATTGAGAACTTTTTTTGGGGTACCATTTCCTGTCCAGGTTCAGGCCATTTGACCTTGTTCAATTTGGCTATATAGTAGATAGGAGAATCGAGCTTGTTCCTTTCATATTTAACATTTTAACTCTAAATAAAAGGGCATTGAGTGAATCCAATTTATTGTTCAATGCAAGGCCTTTGCACTAAACAAGTTGATACACTGGTTCTTTATCTTGTTAATGTGTGTGTGTTGGGGGGGAGGGGCTGGGGGGTCGAATTAATTGATAAATAAAGGTCCTATTCAAAAGTTGTGCTCATACTTACTAGGGTTTGGAGTCTTTTAAAAAGAAAAAGAGGAAAACGCAAAATCAAACATGCATTGGAATCAAGGTTTTGAAAACCAGACTAGACCGGCTGGTTCAACTGGTTGAGCAGTTGACCAGGTGAGGCTCCAGTCCAGTCAACTCTCTTAAACCGTTCAAGGACAAAAACCGGCGTATTTGCGGAGAACCGTTTGAACTATAAACGGACTTCAATAAGACAAGATTGTTGTTAAAATAGAAGCAATTGAATGTTTTGTTTGAGTATGTTGCTAATATTACCTTCAAGTTATATTTACGTTTTGTGTTTACAAAGGTTGAAATTCTGTTCTGTTTCAAAGTAAGCAAAATTGAGTTCAATATACTACTATTACTACATAATTAACAAATATTGAAGGAAAACTGCTCTTTTGATTTTGATTGTTCAATCAATTTGTGTTTGGAATCTTGAATTTATCCCTAAACTTTCTAGTTACTAATGTGATTGAATCTTGTAAAATTTATTGCATATTTTCTGTATGCTTCAAACTTGATACTTAGTTCATCCTTTAAATTGTTGAATACTTCATTCTTTAAGGCATATATATATATATATATATATGTACATATTAAAATCCTTTTAGATACATTTGCAATGTCAATTGGCAGCACATGATGACATAGAGTGGTCTTTTTCACTGGTTTAGTTTTTAAATTATTCAAACTAAATTGACACTTTCCAAATTTAATTTATTCAAGTTTTTGTGAAGCAGGTGCTGAATGCTGGCAAAAATAAGCTTAAATCAATGGATGAGGTCAGATCTCTTTTGAGCTTACGTGCATTGATCTTGAATGGTAGGATCCATCTTGACCAACTGCATCACCTCAGTTTTTAATTTCTGATGTATTTATTAATTTTGTTGGTTGGAAAAATACAATTTTAAATTTCCCTATTTCCACTAATGAATCCCTCTTTGTGCAGATAATGAGATTGTTTCCATTTGCAGGCTTGACCAATTGAAAGAATTGAACACTTTAGGTATGAGTTTTCAGTAATCAATTTCATATCATGTGGATGATATTATTGCCCAATACCCATGCTATGCCTATGGCATATAACTGAATCACCTCATTGCCAGTAAACTTGCTTAACTTATTTGTTCTTCCGACACTTGTGATGATCCAGTTGCTGAGAATTTGTATACTTGTGTATGTATATCAGCTCCAAACTATTTGTTTGCAAATATAATATAAGCATATTATCTTACATGATTTCTATTGTTATCTACAGTCTTTATATTTTTTTCAGGACTATGCTCTTGACTAGTTCTAGGGTTGTGTCAAACAAGCAGTCATTTATATTTATTGATAAATGAGAACATTAATTGTATTATGACATTTTAGAAGCTTCAAATGATTTACTAATAGCAATATCATATATACAACCAATCACCACCTTTGTACATTGAACAAAATATTTCTATTCAAGCCAATGATCTGAGATACACTTTATGCATAATAGGGTAATGTTAAATGTTAAATGGACTTTCAATTTTTTCTTAAGTTGACCTTTCTGTACATGGCTCAAAACCGAATCGGGGGTCCATATGTTGACCTCAGCCCTGTATGTTCACATTGTACAAATATTTCAATTCAAGCCAATGACCTGAAATACACTTTATGCATAATAGGGTACAGCTAAATGTTAAATGGAGCCTCAATTTTATTTAAGTTGACCTTTCTTTTCTGTACATGGCTCAACACCGAATTGTGGGTCCATGATATATGTTTACCTCAGCTATGTAGGAAGGTTTCTGAACAATCCAAATGTGGATATAATGATTAAACCTTGCCTCAATGGGGTTTAATGTGTTTGTAACACAATTCTGGTACAACTGTATAGGTGATGGAGAAATCGGAAATGGAACTAATTTTCTTTTAATTAGTCTTTTCTTTTTTAATTTTAAAAACCAAGCTTGCACAGGATGCACTTTTATTCTTTGTCAAGTCCTGTTATTTCTAGGTGTATGTGACTAGACTAGAGTATGAAAAGAATGAGAATTTCTGAACATGTATAGGTCGTTTTATTAAACAAATCTTGTTTGTGATTATAATTTAATAATGAAGCATCTCGTTCTTTATGAGAGTAGTTCTTACACTATACACTGTGGGTAAATGTTTACTTTTTGAGTTTGAGTTCTTTTTTTGGGTTCTGTATACTCTTCAGTTCTTTCTAGAAATCCAATCAATAAACTTGAAGAGTCTCTGGTCAAGGTGAAATCAATCACGAAGGTAAGCACTTATAAATGGCAAGCTTCAACATCAGTTTACCCTTTTAGTGCTAGGATTGTAACTTATTCATGATTCCAGCTCTCTCTATCTAATTGCCAACTTCAAGCCATTGATTTACTAAAGTCATGCACTGAGTTGAAAGAGCTCCGACTTGCTCACAATGATATCAAGGTATATATATGTTCTGATTTCTCAGTTTTGCAAAACCATGTTATGCTTGAATGCAATCTCCTCTATGCTCTGTTTCTTTTGAGCTTCAACGTTGCGACTCAATTATGTTTTTTTTCAAGTCACTTTAAATCTTCCCATTTTTCTTTTTCTTTTTTAGTATTAATTTGATCAATACTTATGCTTTCTTTTCTTTCCAACTGCTCAGACCCTCCCATCTGAGTTGGTCCATAGTTCAAAACTTCTGCTTTTGGACGTGGGAAACAATTTGATCACAAGCTGGTCAGACCTGAAGGTGAGCTATTGGAGTAAATTTTTATGATCTTTGCTGATCTTGCCTATATTTGTTTGGAGTATTTCTTATTATTTGTCGTGGCTTTATTCTGGTAGGTGCTGTCTTCATTGGTTAACCTGAAAAACCTAAATTTACAAGGCAATCCTATTGCTGAAAAAGACAAGTTAGCAAAAAAGGTTATGGTTCTTTCTTTCTTATTTTTCTGCTGATATATACATTTCCTTATTCTTGTTTCCACTCCTAAATGACCATTCTGGTAACAATGCAACTGCAGATCAGAAAGCTAGTGCCAAATTTACAGATATTCAACTCCAGACCAATAGACAAAAGCGCAAAGAATGAGAAGGGTGACGCAGATGATGGAGTTCATGATTCTTCAGTTAATGTTGATAACAAGCAAGGGGCTCAAAAAGAAGAGAAAATAGATTACAGCATGAGAAACAAGAACCGCAAACGTAATGTGATGAGTCAAAGCAACGATGATCGGCGTGACACTGCTAGGGATGTTGACATGGAGAGAGGATTGAAGCATAAAAAACAGAAATCCATGGTACTCCCTAAAGAAAAAGATTCAGACCAAAAAGAAATTAGTACTAAAACTGACAAGAAATTGAAGAAAAAGTTGAAGGAGGTGCAAGAAAATGAAGTCAATGTCATTGACGATGAAGAGACTCGACCTACAGATCCTAGTGTGAAGAAGAAATCGAAGTGCAGAAAAGATAAAACAACTGAAATCCTAAAGGTAGAACTAGTGAACCATAAGGAGGATAGTACTATCATTGAGAAGGAACTGAAAAGAAATTTGAAAAGGGTGAAGCGAAATGAAGCTAATGTCATTGATGATGGAGAAACTCCATTTGCAGACCTTTTTGCTATTACTGGTGAGAATGCTGAGAACAGTGGTGGAAGCATGGATGAAAAAGCTGTTCAGGATGTCAATACCTTTAGTGGGTTAGTTAGCTCCCCTGTGAAGAGAGAGAAAACCAAGCCCTGGGGCAAGGGCTCTGCACTACAGTTGTCTGCAGCAGCTGAAGCTGGATTGGATGGGCTGCCTACATGGGATGACTGAGTAGTCTGCAAAGATGAGTAGTTTTGATGGCTGTGCTTCTGGGTGCTCATTTTTTAGTTAAGCATCCATTAAATTTTATTGGCAGTCCCCTTACACCATTTTCCCCCCTGGTTGGGCTTCTTTTTTTAAGTCAAACATCTAAATTTCTCGTCATGAAAGTGTCTTCTATTTATTGATGAAATTTCTTTTGTTGTCGATAAAAAAAAAATGTATCTATCCGGATGGGGTGGGATCTATGATTGTATTATTATTGTTCTTTAAAAGGGTAAAGAGAGAATAGTTTTGGCAATCTGATTTGATTTTTTTCCTAGTAGCATTTTTCAAAAATCCATCACTATTATTATGATTTTTTTGGATAAGTTATTGATTGTGGAACCATTTTGGTTGACTTTTCATGCGCAGATTGTATTGACTTTTGAAGCTTATGAAATACTGAAGCGGGAAAACATTTATACAAGGGTGAGTGAGGATGAAGGTGGATCTTGTCGTGAAATCTGAGTATTAGGGATTAAAGGAAGAATGCTGATGGTGAGTATCACTCAACTTTACAGACCAACCCTCATTGGCAGTATGGCACATACAACCAGAAAAATGTTTGTATTTGTTGCTGTTGCCCTTTTTATCCTATCTGGTATGCCTGCCGGAGTATAAATAGTTGAAACATTACTGAATCTTTTTGGGACACAATGTTTTTTTCTACTGCATGGTGTTTCTGAATATTAACTAACCGAAATTTTATTCATGGTGTGTAATGTGTAATTTTGAATATTTATAAAAGAAGTTTGTATTTTGGCCCCTTCAAAATCTAAATAATTTTACTCTAGCCCCTCCAAAATCTAAATAATTTTACTTTTGCTATCTTAAATTTTGAAAATTTTCATTACTTTCATGCACTTTTTAGTAACTATAAAATAATTTAGTATTTTAGTCACTCCAAACATTTGAAAAATCTCGTTACTTTCATGTCATTTTTAGTTTTTGTAAAATAAATAAATATTTTGATTTCCAAAATCTATATAAACTTTCAATTCATCTAAAATTTAAATAATTTTGCATTAGTCCTCTTTGCACAATTTCTGCATCTATTATTGGCCTGACAACTATGATTTTTGTGTGGTGAACCTTCAAACTTATGAACTTAGGTCTGTAAACCACCAGAGAATTAGAGCACGTCCTAACCCACGACAGGTCCAAAACTAGAGGAATGCTCAATGGTTCAAATTAAATAATTTGATCTTGTGGGAAAAAACAAATTATGTGGTTAGATTTATATGATTAGACTTTAATTATTTTGCATTTCTCTCTTCTAATAAGCAGATGTATGGTTGTTAGCAATCCATTTAGATATTCCCGTTTGGGGACTTATTTTTTTAGCCAATTAGCCAAAAAGTTATTAAATTAATCAAAAAGCCAACAACTCATACCAAAAAGTCAAAGATTTTCTTTTCTCTATATTTTTTGCACATCTTTTCGTAATTAGTCAAAAAGTCATCCCAAACATACAAGTTTTTTTTTACCTACTTTTTTAGTCAAATAGTTAAAAAGTTACTAAATTAGCCTATTCCCAAACGAGGCCTGAGTCTCCCAAACTTATTTAAAATGATGAGCTCCTTGCAAAGTGACTCCAAAGTTATAGGCTGATTGAGCTTGGCTCAAAAATTAATCACTTTGCTTGGTTCTCATTTTTTAAGAACAGTTTTCAAAAAATTCTACACTCTTATTTTTCGTGTTTTTTTATTTTTACTGAATTTTTTAAATATTTATGCAATTTTTTTACTTTTTAGACACACCTAACATAAATACACCTAAAAAGTAAAAAAATTGTAAAAAAAATCTTTTAAAAATTCACTAAATATCAAAAATATAAAAAAATACAAGAATTTAATATATTTTTTGTATTTTTATGTATTTCTTAATTTTTTAAAATATTTTTTCACAATTTTTTTACTTTTTAGACACATCTAAGTAAGGTGCATTTAAAATTTTAAAAATATTCATTAAAAACAAAAGAAACACGAAAATCAAAAAACTCAGTTTTTAAAAAACTTAATCTAGAAAACTCAAACCAAACACAGTCATTCTGTGCTCCAAGTGAGGATTGTCTTTGGTTTTACCTAGGGCGTGACAAGTGCTCCAATTAATTTTGGTTTTGTAATGAATGTTGATATGTTAAAAACACTTTTCTCTATGAAGCTAAAACTATTGCTAAGCTATAGGTAAACGAAGCTTGACGTCATAAAAATCGTCCGAGTGTATCTATTGCTAACTGATTTATGGCAGGAACTAACTAGAAGAGTATTATATAGTTGACTGGCTGACTATAGCTAATAATCCTTTTGTCTTCCTTTTTGTGTTTTTTGGATTACATTTCTACACATCTGTAACCAGCTTTTGCAAGTTGTGCGTAATGTCTAACTTTTGATTGTAAAGCTGTCCGAATGATGTCTAACTTTTGATTGTAAAGCTGTCCGAATGAGTAACTTGTAAAGTTTTGTTTTTGTCTTTTTGTTTTTATTAGATTTTGTCATAATCCAGGGCTCATGGAAGATTTTTTTAGGCCAAGAGACCTAATTTTATTTTTGGTCTCAATGACAAATATGTACAACAATTAGAGATGTTTGTGCACTGTGGGAAGTAGAGATTCTAATCAACATCTCACACCTTAGATGGGTTATGTAGATTGTGTTCTTATAACATTCTGAAACATCAGTCAAAACCTTAGTTGTACTATTCACTTTTCAAGGTGCATTTGTTTTATTGATTTTTCATTTTCTTCTTCATATTAGATTGTATAAACAAAGAGGAACAAATGTGGGCTCTGTTTTTGTACTAGTAAGCTTGTACTATATGATTACTCTCAAAACAATTTAGTTCCTCAAAATTCATGCTTTTACTCTAGGTATTTTGATGACTTTTGGAAGCAAAATTGGTCATGACAATTAGATTCTGCACCATTTTTGCGCTGCATATGATAGCCCTATTTGGTAGGGCTTATTTCTAACTTATTTCAGTTTTTAGCTTAATTTAAGTTATTTTGTTTTGTTTAGTTCGGCTTAACAATACAGCTTATCGCTTTTTGTAAGTCAAAAATCAACTTATTCTTTGAGTGGGGGAGGAGAAGTTTAATTTATAAGTCAAAAATCAATTTATGTTTATAGCTATAAGCTATAAGCTGTTAGGCTATAAATTATAATCACTTTCTCACAGTTCTACCAAACGGGGCCGATATGCTAAGTGAACTTATAAAACAAACAATCCACAAGTTTTTTTTTGGAATGTGAATAACTGTGTTCAACATTCTTATGAATTGTTGAAACTGTCTACCTAGGGATGATAATGAATAAATAGCATCAATATTCACATATATTTTTGTTATAAAATATAGATGTATTTGTGTGTGTGTGTGTGTTTTTTTTTTTTTAAAAAAAATAAAACTAGTATGACCAAAATAATTAATTTTCCCCAAAACAAATAAAATTATGTAAAAATGGTGAGTATTTTTCATTTTTTATTTTTTTATTTTTTTCATCAAACTAATTTATAGTTTTTTTGACCAAAGAAAAAATAATAATAATGAATACTATTCCTTTTTTGTTCCCTATCTTCAGTGTAGCAGAATAAGAGGATCAAAACATTTGATTCCAACACAATCGTGGCAGAGAGTCTCGAGACAAGCCAAAATAACATGCATGTTGTAGCTTATGGTAAAACAACATAAGCTTATTTCAGTTAATTTAAGATCAAATTACAAATGGATTTGAAAAGGCAGGTTAGTATAGCTTTTTGCTCACAAAAGCTGTTTTCCATTGAAAATTCACTTAAATATCTCCTCTTTTTTCAAATATTACCATCATGCTCTTGTATAAAGGGTTCATACCTCATTTTTCTTCTATTCCTGAATCTCTACAACTAATAAGGGTAAAAAAAGACAATTACACAACAAAAAAGTCATTTTATAACTTACTTAAACAAACTCTACTCTTTGAAACTTAAATTTATAATCCAACTATAAACTATAATTTTTTAAGTTAAAATCTATAATCTATTCTAACAGTCACAGGAAAAAAAGACTTGCAATTCCTGAATCTTGAACTAACACCAATTCAATTCAAGATTTTCAATTCATGGCATTAAGCTTTTTACTAGCCCCAAAATTATTGTGCGCATCTCGTCAACAACAGATGGATTAACTTGCTCATTCATCGTAGAAAACCACAACCCATCTTCATCATTTGGTTCACTTTTGCTTTCATACCAGCTGTATATAGCTTTCGCAATAGCTGCAACGTATAGACTGCAATTGTAGCCATTCACTTGCTGTGGGGTTTTAGAGCTCTCAACATATTTACAAGCTGATGCCATATCGGAGATTCCCATATATCCAACAATAGCTCTGTAAAGCTATTTGGCATGCCCAGCATTAAGTCCACCGTAACTATCATGACGCACGAATACATTTGTGTTTCTCTCAAACGCAAGTAAGCTCCAATGGTTCCCATCTTCGGCTTCTGTCACGTCATCATTGTCATTGACAGGAAAGATTACCAGTTTCTTAACAAATATATTAAAAATATATTAGAAAGATATTAATAATATATTAAAATATATATTACAAATTTAGAGTTAAAAAGTAAAGAGTGTCTAACTTTTATTAAACATATATGAAAAAATTTAATTATTAAAAAATATAGTACAAATATATTCAAAAATATTTTGAAAATATCATATAAAATATATTTAAAATATATTACAAAATAGATTTATTAATTTCAATATATTTTTTACTCAATACGAATTGCTCAATTCTCATTTGTGAACAATATATTAATTAGATAAAAAATATATTTCAAACTAAATTTGGGAAGGAAGGTATATATATTATCTATATACGAATTGCTCAATTCTCATTTGGTGCGCCTTCACATACGCGACAAATTATGTTACATGCGTAATAACGGAATGTTAGGAAATATATAATAGTCGAAATAATTTTCGTATGGTTGTCACATAATGACACACGTGGAACAGACTGTATTCAAATATATTATCATGTACAATATGTATGAGTTTCCACGGGAATGTAACCCCTTCCAATTGGTGATGTGCTTAACTTTCGAAAACAACAATCCATACGAATTTAGCTTTTTGAAAAATAAAAAAAGGTGAAACAAATAAAACCAAATGAAAAAGAAAACTAATACAGAAATTGTCATGTGCGACGTCAATTAAAAACATAAAAACAGAAGTTGAAAACAACAAGAAAACCAAAACAGACTATAGATTTTTTGACATGTGCCACGGCAATATATGATTTTCCACTGCATTTTGAATAAATGACATAAAAAAAACGTTTTTCCAAACAAAAAAACCAACCGAAATTAGCATTTGCCACGTAATTTACAGATAAAATAAGCATGACGAAAACCGATTTGTCAAATATAATAACAAAGTATTGTATACAAATTAAAAAAAATTACGGAAACATAAATTAAAAAAAGAAGAACGACAAACATAGGCCTCATCCAAAAAAAAAGAAATTATCATTTGCCACGTCGTTTACAAATAAATAAAACGAGAGAAAATCCATTTTCTAAATATAAAAACAAATTAATGTGAGTGAATAAGACAATGACAAAATCTTAAATTTTGAAAAAATAACGACAAAATTACGCCACATTCAATAAATATTTTACAACAAAAACATGAAAACATAAATTACCATTCGCGACGTAATTTACAAATAAATGAAACACATAAATATATTAAAAAAAAGGTTATTGTATACCAATAAAAATGAAGAACAAGAACTAATTAATGTAAAAAAAAAAAAACAAAAAGACAAAAACATAAATTCCAAAAAAAAATCGAAAAATTTAAGCACAATACGCCAAATCCAAACTCAAAATTAAAAAAAGTAACAGAAAAAAAAAAAAAGCAAAATACGAAAAATCCAAACGCAAAATAAAAAAAATGAAAAGAAAAAAAAAATTAAAGCCAAATCCGTCAAATCCAAACTCAAAAAAAAAAAAGAAATAAAAAATAAAAAATTGGATTTGCAAAATTCGGCAGATCGAAACCCAACATACAAAAAATGTCAAAAAAAAAAAAGAAGCAAAAAACGCCAAATCGAAACCCATCATACAAAAATTAAAATAAAAAAGAAGAACCAAAATATGGCAAATCCAAACCCAAAATTAAAAAAAAAATAAAAAGTACAAAATTTAAGCAAAATTCGACAGATCGAAACCCAACATACAAAAATGTCAAAAAAAAAAAAAAAGCAAAAAATCCCAAATCCAAACCCCCACAAAAAAAAAAAAGCAAAAAACGCCAAATCGAAACCCATCATACAAAAATTAAAATAAAAAAGAAGAACCAAAATATGTCAAATCCAAACCCAAAATTAAAAAAAAAATAAAAAGTACAAAATTTAAGCAAAATTCGACAGATCGAAACCCAACATACAAAAAATGTCAAAAAAAAAAAAAAAACAAAAAATCCCAAATCCAAACCCCCACAAAAAAAAAGAAGCAAAAAAGCCAAATCGAAACCCATCATACAAAAATTAAAATAAAAAAGAAGAACCAAAATATGGCAAATCCAAACCCAAAATTAAAAAAAAAAATAAAAAATACAAAATTTAAGCAAAATTCGGCAGATCGAAACCCAACATACAAAAAAAAAAAAAAAAAAAGCAAAAAATGCCAAATCCAAACCCCCCCAAAAAAAATAAACAAATAAAAAATTTAGCAAAATATGCCAAATCGAAACCCAACATAAAAAAAATTAAAATAAAAAATAACTAAAATATGCCAAATCCAAACCAAAAAAAAAAAAAAAAAATTAAGCAAAAAGCCAAAATTGTAAAAAAAAATAAAAAAAAAAAATAACGGAAAATATGCCAAATCCAAACCCAAAATAAAAAATAAAAAAAAGGCAAAAAGGGCAATTTGGTAATTTAACAGGATGACACCTCACCAAAAAACCAAAAAAGTCAAAAAGTCCTTCCCAAACCAAGCTAAAATAGCTCAGGCTAAAAAAATTAAAAAATTAAAAAGTCAACACACTTTCTAAACGGAGGCTAAAACTCCATCATAGAACTACAATCTTGAAAGAGAGAGAGAGAGAGAGAGAGAGCACCATCTTTGTCGACAAGAAGACCACATAATAGTACAAAGAGTCGGTGAGATCATGAGAGAGAGAGAGAGCGCGAGCGAGCTACGATTTTCAAAGAGACGAAATCGATTAGACATGATCAATTTTGTTGATAATGAAAGAGAGACTGGTTTTTGAGGAGACTGAGTTTAGAGAAAAAAATGAATATTTTCAAATTCTAGGTTTTGATCCCACGGTGAATGATGATCTAAATACGGACATTCGATGGTAAAAATAAGCAATTGAATAACATTATCTAGTAAGCAATTGAACAACGTTATCTAGTTTTAAAAAAAATTGTTAACAAAAGTAACATTCTTTACATTGTAGCATTATAATTTGATGTATATAAAATGTTATTTATTTATGTATATTTGATAAAATTAATTTTTTTTATACATTCGATCTTTATTACAAAATTTATATGATAAAGTGTTTAAATTATAAACCTAAAATAGGATTTATGAAATATAATATTGAAAAATATGAAAAACAATAACACGAACAGAATCTATTCCCAATATAATAATTTGAATAAGTTTTGAACTGACCATTCTTTTTGCTTATTTGGACATAATATTTCATTAACTTACATCACTTTTACAATCAATAAAAATAAAAGTAAAACACCACTTGTTTTCTTTACTGCTGATAGAATTCTTCAACGTGCTCATAACAATCCTGAAATAACATAAAAATCAGAATATTAATTGTCTTTGATGTAAATATGTATCTTATCAATTATCAATAGATTAATACTTTCAATTGAATGTCAATAAAAAAACAAAAAGGAATTTATGTATGTTCTTACGTAGTACAATCACAAGCAGTAATACAAAAAAGGCAATCATAGTCCCACTTCTAAGATTGAAAATTTGGCGTTGCACAAAAAAGTGTTGGATAATTTCAAAACTCAATTCGCACAAAGCTGGCTTCAGAACACAATTAATCAGAACTTCCTTTACAATCTCAATCTCTCCGATTGCACCGCCTAACATAGCCATGTTGTGGATCGAACTTAAGTTAGAAAGATGAAGCTTAAGTTAGAAAGATGAATTGTGGCTTCATAGCTGAATGAGTTAGAAAGATGAAGTGTGGCTTTATAGCTCCCAAGGGCGATTGCCGAGATGAATGGCGTGAAGGGAAATGTATTATTGGCGTTTGCGGGCATTATTTTAATGGGCATTATTTTAATGGGAACTAAGATCAAGAAGCCTTAATACCTGATTTTGAATGGATTAGCACCCGCTTTACAATTTCTTATACAATAAAATATTTTATGTGGGTGTTTATTAATTCAACATTTTTTTCTTATATTTTCGATGTGGGATGAATACAAAATTTTAAATAAAAAAAATAGAAATTAATAATAATTTTACAAAATATTTACAAATTTAAGAAAAAAATTATAATTTTAGAAAAATTCTTGGGTATACATTGCATATGGTATGTAAGACATAGGTACTTTTACTATGTATTTCCTTTTTTTTACTTATATATTTTTGTGTTTATTGTTATATATTGCTGACCTATTAATCATTTTTTAAATTTTGTGTTATTAATCTTTTTCACCGAACTATGAAATAATCTCTCTTTATTTTCATGTCTCTAGTTTTGAACCCAGGGCTCACTTGGTGAGGTGATACTCTCGCACCTTAGTTCAATGATAAATGCGGTTTAATAACTTCACAATTGGAAAATGCTAGAGGTCTTAAATTTTCTATCAAATAAATGACTAAATGTCTCACATGGGTGTGGGGCCCACAAAATTACGGACCCCACACCCATGTGAGACATTTGGTCATTTGTTTGGTAGAGAATTTGGTGTCCCTAGCATTACCCCTTCACAATTTGATAATCAACTCATTCTATGAAGTTGAATTTAAAATTCAATGATAATATTCTATAATATATTTAGAGAGAGAGAGATTAACAGCAGTATACTAATAATCTCTCTATCTTTATTTTTTTCTAAATTGGTTGCTCTTTTTCCACATTCATAATTTTTAATTGGGTATTTTTTATTTATTTATAAATGAGAAGATCTCAATTAGTTCTTGTAAATCTTCAAAATCATTGAAAAAATAATAAATTAAAAATATAGATATTTTTTGAAATGTCAGGAATAATTAAAATGGAGGATCCTCTCTAGCCTAGATTTTAAACTGGAGGGCGCTGCTTGGGCACGTGGGGCTCACCATGGGTCATGTTTCAATAATCTGAATCGTTTATTTTGTCGGGTATTTTGTGTATTTTGTTCACAAAAAAAATTAGATTGATTCGATAACTGTAATTTGTTCAATTTATTACGTTTGTTACTAAAAAAATGTATGATTTATTTTTTAAAAAACAATTGTTGTCTATTTTTTTAGTGAAAAATTGAATAAGTTATAGTTATGGGATTGATCTAATTTTTGTGTGTGGATTAAATATACGGAATACCCAACAAAATAAACAATTCATATTATCGAAACGGAACTCATGGTAGACTCTACGGGTCCAAACAGCGCCCTCTAGTCCAGAATCCTTTTCCGATATACAATTTTGGACAAAGGGACTAATTCAACGTGTTTAGTTTCAATTTTCTAAATTTAATTTTCTAAAAATTAAGTTTTTTGTTTTTTGTGTTTTGTGTTTTTTTTTGTTTTTCGTGAATATTTTTAAAATTTTAAGATTATTTTTTTTTACTTTTTTAGATGCACATCACTTAAATGTATCTAAAAGGTAAAATATTTGTAAAAAAATATTTTTAAAAATCAATAAATACACAAAAATATGAAAAATGTATCGAATTCTCATTTTTTTATTTTTTTATTTTTGGTATTTAGTGAATTTTCTAAATATTTTTTTGACGAATATTATACTTTTTAAGTATATTTATGTTAAGTGTATCTAAAAATTTTAAAAAATTGCTTAGAATATTAAAAAAATTCAATAAAAACAAAAACAATATGAAAAATAAAAAAAATTCAATTCTTCTGAAAAGTGAATCTTAAAAATCCAAACCAAATGTAAGTTGACTTTTTGATTTTTTTGACTATTTTAACCCGGGACTAAAAAATTTCGTTTAGAATGAACTTTTTGATTTTTTTAACTTTTATGAATTAAAAAATAAAATAATTAAAATTTTGATATGATATTTTATCTTATTAATTTTTTAAACTTATTTTATTTTTTTATGACTAAAATAACTAAAAAAAACCTCCCAACTCTTCATGCCAAACGACTGCTGAATATTTTTGAAGCAGCAGTGCTACAGAGCTCTAATTAGAGCTGCACTGCAGCAGCTCTAATGAGCTGGCACACATATAAAAAAAAAAAAAAAAAATGAAATAAAAGACAAAACATAAGGAAGAAAAAGATAAATAAATACTCCATTAAAACTCTCTTTTTAAAGGTCTAACTCATTTTTCTTTTTGAAATGTCATGGCACTTTTACAAGGATGTTACGGAATTGAATCCTCTCTTACATCATGACACATCGTCAAGGATATGATCAGGCTTAGATCATCTCGGACAGTTATTTAAATTTGTCATTAAATTTGAATTTAGTGAAAAATTTTCTACTCCAAATGTTTCATCAAATAGATATCAAATTCAGAATTTTACTTTTTATTTTTTTATTTTTTTTCCTCCCCCATCAAACTGAGGACTAATGTGTCTTTAATCAAATCATTGTTCTTAGGCGTTTAATTTTCACTACCGAATGTCCCCTTTAATGCCCCTCTAGATGTTTTCTGGATGACCATCTTAAAGCAAAAATTTGTAAAAAAATTACACTGGCTGGTTGACCCCTTGGTCATCCGTCCGGTCGACCTCGACCCCCCGAATGACCATCTCAAGGTAAAAAATTGTGAAAAATTTACATTGGTCAGTCTACTAGCCGGACATCCGCTCAGTCATCTGCCCGGTCAATCGGTATTCTGATGAAGCTTCAAAAACCTCCATTGGAGCACTTGATATCAAATAAAACTTTTACTCAAATTTAATGAAAATTTTGATACACCTTTGAAAATGCTCTTATAGGACCATTGATGTGTAATATTTTGATAAAAAAACATTGGGAAATTTATATAATTTTGAAAAAATATTTACGAATTAATGATAAATTTTATAAATATTAAAATATAAAAAATGATAATTTTTTTCATCAATAAGTAATTATTTTTTAGTGTTTCACTGAGCTGTGTTTTCCTAAAAACATTTCAAGATTATTGCATATACTAGAAGGATCCAAATCACTAAGCTTATATTTGGAACGAGAAATGAAAAAAAAAAAAAATTACAATGGATATGCAGAAAAAAAATATTAATTTTTTTTTTCGCATGTCCCTTGCATTTTTTCCCTTCACAAATTATTATCCAAATTATTACCCAAATTACAGTAAAAACATCACAAACAAATCCTAACATTTTTTAATTGAGGTGCGCGTAAGTTGACTCAGACGCCCAATTATCAAAATAAATAAATCCTAACATTTTCTCTGTCTCATGAATTCAATAGAGAAAGTAAAATTAAGTAAGAACAAAAGGAAAAATTGTGTTTGTAAAACAATCACAAACAAGTCCTAACATTTTCTCTCAGTCATGAATTCAATAGAAAAAATAAAATAAATGCTTACTTAAGTTATAAACAAAAAGAATAGATAGTAGTTTTTCTCATTTTTATTTGGATAATTAGGAGAAAATACACAAGAGAAAGAAAGTAAATTATATTTCTATACTTATATTATCAAAATTTTCTCACAATATATAAAGAGAGTGGATTAAAAACAACATTGCATAATTACAACCTTTGCAACTATAATTACAAAGATATATATATGATACATGGGTGATATTTTGAAAAGTGTTTTTTATTACCATCCAACTTGAGTGATTATTTTGACAGTGAGTTTATTTTGAAGCTAATCTCGATGATTCAAAAATTTGGTTTATTAATGAAAAATACACTTACAAAATTATGGATAATTGGTGAAAAAATCCAAATCCATGTGTACATATGTTATTTGGTCTAAGGTTTGTTTGTTTGTTTATTTATGGATAAATTACAAATATATTTTTTAAGATTTGTTTAAAATATGAATTGTTTTTTGTTGTTTGAAAAATTACAAATACCTTACTGTCATAATTTTTTATTTAACAAAATTAATTAAAAAAATAAAATTTGTAACTGTTCAACTATATAATAATAAAATTATCAGAATTATTAATTGAAATAAAATTTTAATATTATTAAAAACTGTTAATTAACTTGATAATTTATTAATAAAATGATCTATTTGTTATGAAATTAGAAACTTTAGGAGACATAATGTAATTTTTAGAACTATATGAGTAATTTATATTTAAGTAAATCTCAAAGAATGTGTTTATAATTTATCATTTATTTGTTTATATATATATATATATATATATTTTTTTTTGATAGTGACATGTCTAATGAAATTATTTGGTAAGGACATTATTTTTTTAATTTTTTTTTTCTCTCAATTGTACCTCTACGATTAGACGACCGTCGGAAAAAATCATTGGTGATTGGTGGTGGTTGACAATGACAGTAGTGATGGTGATAATGGCCTTGTTTGAGAAGTGGCTATTTTAGTAGGCTATTTGTCTTTTTAGTTATTTTAGTAGGCTATTTTAGTTTTGTGTTTGGGAAGATGGGATGAATTTTTAGTTAAGTTGTTGTATTGGAAAGTGTGTTGAAATAATGTTTAAATTTAAAATGACAAATTTATCCCTAAAAATATATTTTTTTAAATTGATATCAAGGGGTAAAATGGTAATTTATTTATTGATGGAACAAGTGCTGTAGCTAGCAGTGTAGGCACAGCCTACACTGCCGGCTGTGCAGAATATATATATATATATATATTTGTTTTGAAAAAGGTTCCAACAGTGTTGTTTTTGGGCTAATTTCTCAAAATAGGCTATAATAACCTCATTTTGGGCTTTCCAAACAGCGCCATATGAACATATAAATAGATTAAGTGGACAAATAAGTGACACATGAACAAATAGTGAGATAAAGATGACCTGACAAATAAAAAGACAAATAGATAGAGATAAAATAATTTACAAATTGTAATTATCTTTTTAACTTTAAAGTAATACACCTTTAGGTCCCGTTTGTTTTCAGAGGTAGAATGGAAGGGATTGATAGTGAGGGAATTAAGTAAAATTATGTTTGTTTTTATGATATTTGTTAGTGTTGGAATTGTTAAATTATTTTTATATAAAATAATAAAACAAATAAAAAATATAAAAAATTAAACGTTAATATTTAAAAAAATTCCCAATATATAAAAAAATTAAAAAATTTCTAATCCCCTCATTATTTTTTTAATACCACCTCCACCTCCACCTCCTCCATCCCAATCCCCCTTCCAACCTCCATCTATATCTCCTTCTCTATCCTAATCCCTTCCCCAACTCTACGAACAAACACAACACTAAAATAATCCCACCTCCATCCTAATCCCCTTTTATCCATTATACCCAAAATAAATGGGCCCTTAAGTTTTAGCAAATTGAGAGCTAATAAAAGTACTCTCTTCGTTTCAAAATATTAGTCATTTATTTTATTTTTTTGATCCTAAAATGTTAATCTCTTTTCAAAAATCAAGGAATAAAATAATATAAACTTACTATTTTACCCTTCTTTCAAATTTATTAATAACACAAAAAATATAATTATGACAATTAATATTCTCAAAAAATATATTATTAAGGAGTAATTTTAAAAAATTAATCCTTTTAAAATGTAATAATTATACTATTAAAACAAGTTAAATACCTCCAAAAGGACTATTATTTATTTAATAAGTTAAATTCTTTCGAAGAGACTATTATTTTGGAAGGAAAACGGTTGTTAAATTAGTTGGCACATTCTTAAATTTTTAGCAGAAAATTAGTAAATTTAGTCACTAAACAATTTTTATTTTATTTTTTGGGTGTAAGAATTGAAATTAGTTTGAAAGCTGTATCCATTGAAATCATTGGATTGGAGTTTGAAACCCTAACAACTTCTGTAGTCGATTTTGTTCAAGCTTTCATCTTTTTTAACGATTACAAGTCGAAAGCCATACCCAATTGCACTCTAGGGTTTGAGAGAGAGAGAGAGATGAACAAGAAGGAGATACTGAAGCTAGCGAAGGGTTTCAGAGGAAGGGCAAAGAACTGCATAAGAATAGCTCGAGAGAGAGTTGAGAAGGCTCTTCAATACTCCTACAGAGACCGCCGCAACAAGAAGCGCGACATGCGCTCCCTCTGGATCGAGCGCATCAACGCCGGCACCCGCTTACACGGCGTACTCTCTCTCTCTCTCTCTCTATGAATGCTTGATGTTTATTTATCCTAACAGTTGCAAATCTTTGAGAAAATGAGTCGTATCGATTAAGCCTTACTATGAACATCTAAATACTCTAATAATTTTGTGCAATTCATTTCTGATGTTTAGAATTACACACATAGATACTTTGACACACGTGTATTTAGAGTGGAGTTATCCATATGTGGGTTTTGGTTGGCAGAGATTTTTTGAAATTATTTTGTTGGTTCTGTCATTAGGATCTTTGCTGTGCATTTTGATTTGCCACAATTTTTTATATTTTTATTTTTTGTGCGCGCTAGTGTTGGGATGAACATGGGTAGCTTTGTATTAGTGTTGGTTGGTAGTGATCAGCAAACAATGCCTTGTTTATGCCCTGATGCAATTCAGTGTAGCTCTTATAAGACTTTCTTCAAACAGGTGGTGTGCAATAAAGTAGTATGCATAGAAATGGAAGAAAGAATGTAACATTGTTGGAGATGGTTGTAATTTAATTCATTCTTCAAAATCCTCTTTTTCTTTTTTTCGTAGGGAGTCTTGAGTTCAAAAATTAATGAATTGGTTCTAACTTGGGATTGTTTGGATCGCGGCCTCTGGATAACATTGGTGATGTTGATCATCTAAGTCTCAACAATTGGCTTTTGAAAACAATCTGCGAATATAGTTTTTGAAAATTTAAAAAGCAACTTAAAAATGTTTCCTAAAAGAAAGAGTATTTTCGCAAAGAAATTTCCTGCAAATATTTTTTGAAAATAGTTTGTCAGACAAGTTTTCAGTGACAGTTTTTGTTTTTTGTAATTTTGAGAATAGAAAACGGAAACCATACCAAATACCCCCCTAAATTATACAAATCCAATAGAAATTCACACTTATCAATTTCTATCACTTGTTTATGATAAATTGACAAACTAGTTTAAGCTTCTCAAATTATAAGTACTTTAATATATTGATGTGATAATTTGTTTTAACAAAAAGATATGTAAATAAGTACATGGACTCTTTTGTAACTCTAGATCCCATGGAATATTGTTCACTTAAACAAAATTTTGTTTTAAAGAATTTTTTGTGACTATCACCAAAAGTTTCTTTGGTAAGAGATGAATTTTGTGCTATAATCTAGTGTGTATATATATGTATAGAAATTTGTGTATAATTGTAGAACTAATAATAATAAGCATAGACAAATTGATGCATATGCACAATCAACTTGCATATAGTAAAAAAATCAACATTAAACTACAAATTCATCTAATGCTAACCCTAATTTGAACAACTCCCATTAATTCTCAAAATGATTTATATTGGCACATACACAAGTATTCAACATATCAAACTCATAACATAAAACAAGCAACTTCTTTTATTGTGTGGACTGTGTGTAGTGAACCCAATAAAGAATTGGACAGGGTTCAAACCACTTTTCCAGTGGCAACAACTATATTATTTTTTTCAAAGAATAAATGTCATGTCATATGTAATAAATAAATAAAAAAAAATTCATATACTGCCTGAATCTTGCATTCGTTGGATGCTTTTTTTAATTTTTTTTATTGATAACCTTGGAGACTGTCTTTCTTATTTTGTAAGCTAAGAATAATATAGTATTGACAGATGGCTGATCACTAAAAAGAGCTAGTTTCTAAGGAAGCAAGGGGAGAGAATAGGAAAAAAAAGAAAAAGAAAAGAAAAGAGCTCAGGTAATTCACTGTATTAAACCTGTAAAGCTTGAAACATTTATAGTGTAGTACTTTAACTAATCATGCAATAATCTAGAAAAAGAATGAATATATATGGGTCAAAGCCAAAGGATCTGTTAGTATTACTGGTGATGTCTATCTCCCATCTGCTAACTTACTCATTATGCATTTGTGATTCTTCCTTTCCATTGGTGGTTCCCTCCTGTTGGATACATCCCAAGAGCAGAAGCCTTTTTATTTATTTATTTTTGACAAGTATCTTAGAGCGGAAGTGTATCAAGTAACTGGACTCCAATTATATACCTTGAAGTGTTAATGGGAGCTATAAAGTATGATATTTCTAGTGCAGGTTGAAATATATGTACCATCATACCCCCTTAATTGCAGTAACTTCATGGATTTCTCTGCTTGTTCTGAATTGGTTTACTTTCAATTGCTGTAACTCCATAACTCTCTATAGCCTGTACTGAACCAGAAGCTTGAGACTATGCTGCTTATTAATATCATGAGAGGGATGCATTGCCGAGTTGATAATTTGTTTTGTTTCGGTTCCTTTTGTTTGACACCAGGTTAATTATGGTAACTTTATGCATGGGTTGACGAAGGAGAATATCCAGCTTAACAGGAAAGTTCTGTCAGAGCTCTCTATGCACGAACCATACAGCTTCAAGGCCCTGGTGGACATCTCTCGCAATGCCTTTCCTGGAAACAAAAAAGTGGTACCTCCCAAAAAGCAAGGCCTCTCACTTCTCCTTTAGTCAGACTTATATTTGATCACAATCTTTGTCATTTCTAGACTAGAAGATATTGTTTGAAGCAGATTTTTCAAAGCTTGTTTTGGTTTGCTACTTGTTTGGTTTGTGACCTACATTTTAAATAATTTAAAGGAGATAAAATGGAATGCAATATGTTGAGATATTTCTGTTTCACTAAAACATATCTTGAAAGGAGAACTGTTGATCCCTGAAATGGCAGCTACAGCTTTGGTAGTAGTATTGTTTTGCTTGCAATGTGATTTCCAGACTCACCCAAACATGAAGTAAGAAGTGCAACCATAAGGCAAACCAGAGAGTTTGGGCATTGTGTTTAAGGCTTCACAATTCCACTATAAAAAGGGAAGGAAAGTAATAAATTTGAGAGAGAGAGAGAGAGAGAGAGAGAGAGTACCAATTATGAATAATTCTAAGATCATCTTATTCTATTGAAAATATAAAGAATACATTTATATTTTTCTGAAAATCCTGCCCTATGTCCTATCTTATACATTTACAGTTACACAATTTAATTTTCATTAGAACAACAGATTGTACAATTGTGAATGATGAAACAGAGCAAGAAAGTATCAACTCAATGGTATTTGTTCCTTTTACTCACAAATTAATACCATAATTCATCAAAGTGGATGAAGGCAAATGCAAGATCTTAGGTTATCCGTTTTTATTATTATTATTTTTTAAATTTTTTTTATTTGTTTTGTGTGTTTTTGCATATCTTCAACAGTAAACAGCCAAAACTAAGGGGTTCGCTTAGAGGTTGAAATATTTTCTTACCAGACATTATTTTGAAGTTTGAGTCTTATTATTGCAACTATAATTTCCTTCCCCTATTTTCTTAATCCCCTTCCATCTCTTTATTAAAGAAAAGAAAAAACATTGCTATGTGAAAGCATATTTTAGGAATTGTTTTTGTTTTTTTTTCAAACACTTACAACTGAAAATTTTAATTTTGCTGTTCTACTCTCAAAATGACATGGGGGTGTTTGGGAAGCCAATTTTAGGTTTTTTTTTGGGTTAAAATCTACAAAAAAGGCAAAATAAGCTAAAATAATTAATAAGACAAAATGTTAATCAAACCTATAATTATTTTACTTTTTCTCTCACAAACATCACATCTAATTACAATAAAATTCAATCTACTGCCCACACACAAATATTGTAGCTTATTACAATACTAAAAACTAAAATAACCTACTAAAATAGCCAACTTCTCAGACAAGATTATCTTCGTGTCCATACAAAAAGCCCTAACACTAGAAAGGTCAAGAGACTTTGATGCCTTCTTCAATGATACACCCAGTTGCGCTAAAACTTCAAGAATCCTCAACATTCATACCAGATTAAGCATTAGTCAAATGGAACCCAATTATTCTAAATCTCCAAACATCAGGAATTTTCAATATTCCTCAGGGTTTTCAGAACAGCAAGATCTATTTTATTTAAATCACAGAATAACAAGATGAAATTCAACTTGCATAACACGGTAAACAAGACAAACAAACCAAGTTCAGTATAATTCTAATACCAAGTGTCTACTTTAAGCCAATTTTCAATAAAAACCATTCAAAAAAAAAAACTTATTCAGTATATTACACAATAATAGGAATGCAATGGCTAATACTACAGAGCAACACAGCTGACACTAAAGCAATAACATGACACAAATTTCATGTTAGAACTTCTCCAATCTCAACCATCTCTCCCTAGGAAAGACCAAAGGCTAGAATGGAAAAACACAGCAAGAAGCAACTGTCATCACACTTCCAAAACACTAAACTCTGCTTCTATCTTTGCAACCTTGGTACAAGCTACCACTTAGAAACCTATACACACTACCAAGCTAAGATTACAAACCGTCTTTGGAAAATTAAGTGAATTCTGGTGCCTTCGAATGCACAATACAGTCGCTCTCAAAATATCAGGATGCATTTTCCGATGGAGCAAGATCATTTTTATCAGCACCAAGATGATTGATATTGGCTTGTGATTTGTCACCAGTGACTGCTTCTTTCTGTTGATTTTTGTTCTTCTTTGAATTGAGGAAACGACCCCCACATCCTCTAGCTCTTTTTAGTGCATGCAAATGTCGAGATTCATGCAAGTATGGCTGCAAAAGTGGTTTGAACTGTAAGCCTCAAAAGAATTGATGTTCAAAAACACAATCAAGAGAGGAACATTTGAATCTAACCACAGTAAAAAACATGCAGCCTCAAAAACTCAGCAAATGACCTGTAGTTAGAAGCAATTACAGAAAAAAAGAAGTGCCAATACAAACCGGCAATCTTTTTCAAGAATTTAAATCAATGAAGAAACTTATAATAGCATCAAATGTGGGGAGGCCAAAATATTTAGCCCACAATATACCTTCCTAGACTTAATCATTTTGTTCTCAGATTCAGCTTTCGCACGAGATTGCCGGCGCCGTAAGATGCCATGATATTGTTTTGCGTTTACAAACACAGGCTCCTCAACTGCATCTGATGGCAAAGGAACACCAGCTTGCTGGATTCCCATCAACTGAAGGTGGACCTAAAACAATTCATTTTCAAATAATCACAAGATCTAGTTTACGATAAATGTGCTGCTTTGAGTGTGACAGAAATGGATAGATAAAGTTCATGAGAAAATGAAACATACCATGGGTTGTGCAGTATAAGGTGGTGGTGGTGCAGGATATGGCTGTGCATCATAGGGAGCGAAGATGCTTCTATAGTAAGGATCTGGATATGGGTAAGCTGTTTGCCCCTAAGACATACAATGCTTTGGAGATCAGCCAAAAATGGAAAACAAATTTTAATCAAAATTTTAGCTAAACCATGTACTTCAACTCCTAACTTCCAGGTAGTCTAACTTGGGAAGAAACAGGATAATTCTGTTAGCTGGTTATCCAGAACTGCTGCCTTGAAATTTAAGCCGAGTATCAAAATCCAACCACTTAGTCCAACAATCCATTGTTTTTGTTGTGAATCTATAAGCTCATTGCATTTTACTTGGGAACAGTTAAAGAAATATAAACTTTCCCCATAGAGGCAAAGTTTTCAGACTTCAAGCGCAGAACATTGAATGTTAATGCAATGAGAACTATAAAAAAAGTAAAACAATATAAAAATCCAGTCCAATATTTGATAATATCAATATCCCAACCATTGAGTTGAATTAATACAAAACAAAGACCAAAAATGGCTAGAAAAGGTTAAACATGGGGTTGACCAATCCAATGTTACTTAAAAATGCAAACACCCTAGCAATTGATATTTTGGAATACATATTCCTAAACATGCTACCCTTTTATTTCTAAATGATGAACTTAGCTATTCCATAGTGATCCCAAAATTTTTCCTACGTATTTTCTTAAATGTTTTCTTAGGAGGAAAAAAATTCAAAGGGTAAATTACACTCACTTTGTCTGAAGTTTGCTGCCCTTTCATTAGTATACGGTATACCTAACATTCTAGAAGTTACATCCCTCTCCATGAGGTTTATAATCGTATTACAAATTCAAATTGTCTCCTCCATTAGTTAATAGTTAACTAACAATTTTTGTTGATGTTAGAAATAAAAAAATTTAAAATGTCAATTTTACCCTCCCTTATGTGAACCCTGTCTTCTATGTAAAGATGCAAATAGATATACATATAGAGAAGCATAATGCAAATGGGGAACAAATGAAAATGGAGAGATTTCAACCCAAGACCTCACCCAACTTAAGCTTTGATACCATGTTAGGTCATCAATTTTCCCAAAAGTTTAAGCTACTAGGAAATGGGCTCAATAATGTATATCAAGCTATCCAACAATCCTATCCTCTAGAATTGTTTGGCCTATGTCCCATACATCAATGAGGCCCACCAGGACCGGAACACACACACATAGGGAAGAAAAAATACTTAAAAAAATCATAGCAAACAACAATAAAAATAGATCTAATTCAGTTTGAAGAGAATCGAATTGTGTCCAATGGATAAAAGATCAATAAGAACTCTAGGAAAAAGTCCTCTTAATTGCCAACACTAGTGGCATTATTCATAAAATATCCACATAACATTAATATTAAGAATTGCTAGTTCATACCAAAGCATTTCCTGATCCAAGTTGTGGAGGTGCCACATAAGGAACATTTGGAGTTGCTATGCCAGGATGAGACATCCCAGTCACTAGAGATGGAGATTGGACTTGAGCTTCAGAGTACTTTTGTTGCTCATCAGCTTCACTATTATCTGGATAACCACTAAAAGCTATTAAATTAATATATTTAAAAGATAAAAAATTTAGACCACTCAATGGCAAGTAAGTCAACAAAATCACCAAGTTTTAAGAAGATGATATACTAAACCTCAAAAAATTCAATTAAACAAAGAGAGTCAACTCCACGAAATAACCATGTGAGTCTATAAATAATCACAAACAAACTGTGTAAGTAAAGTTATTCGTCACAAAGAAGATTGTAAATCAGTGTTACAAATGACATTAATAAGACATATGGATGCACCCCATCAAAATTTTAATTGCTGGATAAGGACCAATATATAAAACAATTCATCGAAAGAAACAAATGAAACTCAGGTAGTGTTTGGTTAACTTTTCAAAAGTCAACTCTATTTTTAATTCATGATTTGGATGCAACATGTTAACCAAACATATTTTTAAAATACAACTCAAAATTACTTTCAAAACTCCTCTCTTCTCTTTTTTATTTTTATTTTTTTATTATTAATCAATCAATCAATCACTTTTTCTCTCTCATCTTTCCTCTCGCCTCTCACATTCTCTCACATTCTATACATCAATCAATCATAAAAAAAAAAGAAATTAAAAAAAATTACAAATCATCTCAAAACTATTTTCAAAACTCATAACCAAACATATTTTCCCTTTTTAAATCATAATTCAAAAACTCAAAACTCAAAACTCAAAACACAACTTGACACTCAAATCATAATTCTAAAACTAAACCAAACGGACTTTTGTGAGGAAACAAAACTAGGTAAGCCTGCTAACGTGGCCTTTTAAGTCAGCCTCATGGATCACTAATGATGAACACGGAAAGGCAAAAAAGTTGTGCTCAACTGAGTTTGAGGTAACTCATGAATCTCAAATGGAGCACAAATAGAGATTTTATATAATTATGTTAATGATCATCAATTTGAGTCTTATTTTTATATATTTTGCAAACAGAATGTTGTTGAACATATTTTATGGTCTTTTATTATATTTTAGTCGTTAGGGGTATTTTGGAAGTGCTGTTACGTGCTTTAACTACTGAAACTCATTTCTTGTTACCAGTTTTGAGAACTGGATTTTATACTACTATATTTACACACCTGTGCTTTACTGAATGATTATTTATGTTATGTAAAACTGCTCTAGGGATTAGACTGTTCGCTGAGCTTGTTAGCTTACCTGTTACTTCACCATTTCAGTTAGTTAGGCTTGAGGAGGTGATCCTGGACTGTCCTTGGATCTTTTCGCATATGATTGACACTTCCTTTTTGTATGTCAACAACACCTACAGTTGGGTGTCCCTTTTTATAAATGATATCACTTTTGTTGCCTTCTTTTTGTCTATGGCCTCATGTTGTAAAGGTATGTATATGGGACTTGGGACATAATTACTTACCTATTGTTAGTTACGGACATGAATGTTCATTTCATTATGGTTGGGAATGACTTAAGCACCAATGAAGTCAATGATCACACTTGATCCTCACGTTAATAAGAAAGCTTCGGCTGAAATTCGGTTAATTCTTTATTGGACAAAATCACCAGGTGACAAAGTGCCATCCAGATCCTAAATTCGCGAAGGGCCATAACACAAAGCCAAATAAGAAAGCAAAGTAGTCCATAAATGTTCATTGATCCAATAGTCCAATGATCTTTGCTTTGCAATACATGCTTACATTTACAAAGAAACCAACTTACTTTATGAAATAATTAGCTCAATTATAGAATTGTCCCCTTACGATATTAAGTTATCCTATGATTTAAACAGAAACAATTTAATAGCATTCTACGCTCAAATCAGTAAACAGTATGTTTGTGTAAAGCTGGCTATTATCAACACACCATTATCATACAAACTCTGTTTTTCAAGTGTCATATCACATGTCACCATCTACAACCTAATTTGTATTAACCGTCTAATCAAACTTCAAAATTCTGATCTGCACTCTACTAGAACACATGCATGGAGCAAAATATCTTAACTAGTGCCAACTAAAATGTAGGTTTATCTAATAAAGCACTCATATAGAGGAGCTCATACCACCTCGATTAAATTTAAAAAAAAAAAAGGATGACAGAGTAAACAACATGGATTTTTTTTTTGAAATTCTCAAAATTCAGGATGTGTATTAAACCCTATCCCAAATAAATAATAGTAATATTGTAGAAACACTCTCCAGGACCTTGATGTAAGAAAAAGCATGCGTGAATTGGTTCACATGGTCAACTCAACTAGACAAAAAATAAATACGTAACTAGATTATGCTAAATAAGAGATGAATCTGACAAAATTCCATGGAAGCATACCTGAGAGATCATGAACAGAAGAAGTCATGATGCTGTGCCACACACAAAATGCCCAAACTCAGATCTGGCAGCACAAACAGCACAATCCAGGTCAGTTTATACCAAAGCATCAGTTAACATCCAAGCATGCCAAACATGCTTACAGAAAAACTATGTGAAACTTCTGATTTTAGATAGAGAATAAGAATCAGAATTATGGTACTATACACAAATTATAAGAAATGACAATAAGACAATGGGATTGGTATGCAGCTAGCAGAACCATCACAGAAACAATGCAAAACAAAGATAAGGGAAAATACTACTAAAAAGGAAAAAAAAAATTAACCGCCATAGAATTTGAATTCTAATCGTCATAATAACAATCCAAATTCATCTAACTTGTGCAGCTTAAGGGGCATAAACATTCTAAGCATGCAATGAATAACAGAAGCCATGCACAACAGAAAAAGAATAACAATGACTGTGAAACAAAGTCGTCCAATTTGTAAGTAGAGATCTTCATGTAATATTAGCACAGTGATGCCGGATGTTCAGCAAAAGAAAATAAAAGAAAAAGAAAAAGAAAGGCTAGAAAAAACAGAAAAGAAAAGAAGAAACCCTAATTCTCTTATCTCAATATCCAAAATTCAACTCAATATCCCACACCATTACACAAAAGGCCTATTTATAAGTATCCAAGAAACCCCAATTAAGAGATACCCAAAAATAAACTACAATATTAAAGTTTAATAAAACAATAAAACCTAATAAATATAAACCAATGCTAAAAAAAATTATTAAATTCCTAATCTTCATCCAATTTCTTCTCATTAACCATCACATAGTTTGGAACAAATAGCAAAATCATTTGAGAAAGAAAACAATCAAGAGTATTACAACATTAGTGTTCTTATTCCTACCATCCAAACCACATATAACGTTAATAGGGATTGGATAGTAATATCAACCAAACGGAAAATGTTCTCTTTCTATAGCTTCTCATGAACAAAACATGGCAAAATTATGAGTATCTTCAAGGAGACATCATTTCTTTAAGTTCTCGGAGTTAGCAAAATAATAGATGCATAACTTCTATCAAATAGATTAATAACTCCTACCCACAAATCTGAAGGCAAAGATGCCAGACCACAAATCCACTTTCTGTCCCATTCTAACCTCAATTGAATGATTTCTCCTTCTCTTTCTTTGCCCCTCCCCACCCACAAACCATGCAACAAACATATTATGGGATTGGGTTCCTTAAATTTATTTGTGCCCATTTAATTGGATTACTATGTGGTTTTGGAATTGGTTTCTCTCTCTGTTGTAAGTAAAAAATTTCATTTGTTCTATTACTTTATTTGATTTCATCCTCTGGTCTTGCCACATGGGCATCATACAAGTCTTGGGACCCCATTTGCTTTGTTTCAATTTGCGTAGTAATCGTACCAAAATTTAATCTCTTTTATTTAAACAAAATCTCTATATATAGGCTAGGAAATTTTACACTGTTCTTCAGGTTCAGAGCACATTTTAATAGAGCTGGCAAGCTTGCTTCCTCATGTTCATAGAACCGATTGGTGTTCTCGCATAGTAAGATCATAGATCTAGTTGGAGTTTTCACATTATAACTTGTGCTTTCTGATGAACCCCATCCTTATTTGAATGGATGAAATGGAAGTTGTAAAAAATGATCAATTTCTTTTGTGGTCCACCACTAATTCTTTCCCAGAAGAAAAGAGAAAAAAGAAAATTAAACGTTGCTCAAGTCAAGAGCACTTGTCACTAGATATTTGAACTTGAGTCCAATCTATAGAATTGTCTATTGGATTTCTCTTTAACTTGCAGCTAATATGTAATAATTTGAGCACTGAGAGTGATTACTTGTACTTTTGTAGGCATCCTTTCTTTTGGTCACATTGGGTTATCCTAAAACCCTACCCAACCCGACACCTAGTTAAGACGATGTTCCACTTTTGTATTGAAGGAACCTTACAGAAATTTGTCTTCTTTTATGACTCCATGGGGCTTGGCTACTTATGCAGTGGTTTGATTTACTAGTTGTATCTCATGATTGGCATGTGGGAATCCAAACAACAGGCAATGCGACTTTTTCTCTCTTATTATTTGTTTATTATTGTAATAGGCAGGCAAACAAGTAAAAGTTCAAGCCTAGGAAGGGACTAGATCCTAGTATGTGGTACAATGATTAGCAGACCTTACTTTCTGTGCTAATTAGTCCTCAACATGATTCAAGAAAAAATTCTTACAAGAAATGAGGCTAGTGGGCTTCAGACTAGGTCGGCATGTACCAAGAAGCGAAAAATGAATGCCTTTATTGAGGGTACTCAATTGTTTGAAAAGTTTTGATTTTAATGTGCAGTTGGACGTGTGCACATGTATTTGTGCGCTCGCACAAGTGAGAGAGAGTAAGAGAAGTTGATACCGCTAAATTTCAGCTTCTAAATCTACGTGGAACTACCTCTATAGATTAAAATTATTCCAAATAGAGGGTATTTAGAGCAGTACCCTTGGGTCCTTGGTTTTATGGCTATATGATATAAAAATTGGAGATCTATAGCAGACCGTTGAGTTTGAAATTAAAGAGTCTATCCAAGTTAGTCATTGGAGAGAGGGCGAGCGTTTAGCATCTCCAATGAGAGTGGCTTTTAAAGCATTTTAGGCATTTTGCCTCGCCTCATCGCAAAGTGGAGCTCCAACAAGATATGCAACACGGTATGCATTTTGCCTCATCCTCTCTTGCCTAGCTACATTTTGACAACCTTGGGGCTAGGCAAACTGATTTCAGGAGTACAAAGTATTGTTCGAGTATACAGTAGGTGAAGTGATTAGACAAAATATAGAATGTACTTTTTATGTACTTTGGTTGGGTAAAATACCAATTAGTGTTGGAGTTACATGGATATAATAAACACAGCAGGAACTAGATCCTTCACTATGCTTTTGGGCACGGCGGAAATGATAGAGATATTAAAAGGGAGGAGACACATTTAGAGAGGATCGCTTATTTTACTATCTCAAGGAACACACGCCCCGTTTTCACAAATCCACATTGCAAGTAAAGAATTACCAAAAGAACAGCACCTAGACGAAAAAAATGACTCTCAGAGAAGCACAAGCACACTCTTAAAAGTGTAAAGCATAAATAATAAGCTGTGAAGCGCCGACACTCCAAAACAGGTTTGGTATACGATCATCCAAAAAAATACACATATTATAACATACACTCATATATACAAAAAAATATCCATAAAACATATTAACCCAATTATATACATATAGCACCAAGTTAAGTACTTCTACTGATTTTGCAAACAAGAATTTGCACAATTCATTCAGCAACCACGTCAACTGCCAAAACCAACATGGTTTCGGCATTGCTAAACAAACAAATCACATAAACCCACAAAATCATAGCAATTCATAAAGATTACAAATAATTACCAAACCACTAAATGCACTTTCAAATAAGAACTACACACACAAACAACCTCCCAGACATTTCCATACTCCATCATCAACCTCAACACAGGGATCCCCATAACAAAACAAAACAAATGCCAAGAAAAAAAAAGAAAAAAGTCTTGAATGAAATTACTACACCCCTCTGCTTGGTTGCTGAGAAAACAGAGAAAAGAGAGTCAACTCCAAAGCCAATTACCGAATTAGGCTGAGTCGAGCGATACTAAACGACTCAGAATTTTGAATTTTGTTATAGTATAACGAAATTTTCTCAGCAGCCAAACAGAATTATTGAAAAGAAAGTGAAAGAAAAATCTTAGGGTTTGGGGAGATTTCAAGATTACCTTATATAGAGAAGTTTGATGGGGCAATTGTGTTGGTATGGTGTGTTCTGTTTTTTGGGGTCTCTGCTTTATTCTCAGCCACTAAATAGAAACTGTTGTTTCTGTTTATATGTGTGTTTGGGAGATGAGAAACCACTCGGAAATTGGAATTTGTTTAGCGTACTTTTCACTGCAATCTAATCCATTATTATTGTCAATTTTCAATTTTTTATTTTTTAATATTTCATTTTCTAAAAAAAAAATCATATTATTTTATTTATTTTCATATGAAAAACTAATTTCCATAAAATTTAAAATATATGTTTGGCTTTGAGTTTTCAAATACAGTTTTTTTGAACTATTTATATTTTATATTTTTGTGTAAATTTTTTTAAAAATATTTAATCATTTTTCTACATGCAGTTAAAAACATAAAAATATTTATAGTATTTTTTTTTTAAATTCACCAAATACAAACAAGAAAAAACACAAATCTGTACATTTATATATATATATATATACATATTAGATTTCTTTACAAATATTTTACTTTTTAAGTGCCTTAAGTGTATCTAAAAAATAATAAAATTTAACTAAAATATAAAAGTACTTCACCAAAGATAACAAAAGATGATAAACAAAAAGCAAAAATCTCAAAATTTGTATTAAAAAACTCAAAACCAAACAGATGTTTAAAACAACTTTATAATTTGATCAAAAAAATAGTATTTTAAAAACAAACAATGCAAAATAAATTTTTTATATTTTGAAATCATAATTTTATTTAATTTTTCGTAAAACTTTTTAAAGTCACGATTCCAAGTTTGAATCTTGTTTTCAAAATACGATTTGATGAAATAATTTAAATTTAGAGAAATGGGTTTAGAATAATTTGCATTTGAGAAATAAATTTTTTAAAAATTGGAGTTTGGAAAATAACTTGAATTTTCAAACTATTTCTTTGAATATCCTTAGATTATGTTTAAATGACAAAAATATTGAGGGAGAACAAGAATGTAATTCAGGGTCTCTATAACTCCAATATAGGGAATAAGATGGAATAAAAAAATAATTCCTAATTATCTATTTTAGTACGAATCACATGACTAAATTAGATAGTTCCCGATCTTCTACAATCTCATGATAATCTCACATTCGTGAAGGTATACGAACTATTTAAGCATAAAAAACAAGTAGACCAAGAATATTTAAAAAAATTATTTATTTATTTATTTATTTATTTTTATCATTTTTGCATTACAATTTCAAAAGAAACCAAATGCTTAAATTTTGGCACATGAATTTTATAATTAATAATCTCATTATTAGTAATAACATTCCCGTCCTCTTTTAAAGTTATTGCCATTATGAACCATGAAATTAACAAATTTTAAGATAACAGAAATGCATGACTATAAAAGGAAAAGGAAAAGAAAAAGAAAAAGAATAAGGAAAAAAAATAAAGTATATTGGAGTTATTTTGTCCTTTGTTTTGTTGGTAGTTTGAAATTTCAAAGCTTTCAAAATAATTGAAAGTAGATCTGAATCTGAGGTTATTGCCAAGCGAAGGACAGGTGGAGGTGGTCCTGCCTATAGTTTACGGCAGGCAAAAAGGTCACAATTTCAACCACAACTTAAGGTTATACGTGGTCCCCACAGGCCAGGTCATAGCAGTATTGTATTGTACGGTGACCACCGTGAAGGAAACGGGGATACTGCTAGTTCTATCTAAGATACTCTTCGATTCGTTAAAATTATATTGATTTGATTTGTATCATTTTTATTGTTAATTATGATTTAAATTTTAAAATTTATGATTTGTTAATTGAATCGTTTCGCTCCGTTATATATATATATATTTTTATCTCTAATAAAATATTAATATAAAAATAAATGAGAGAGTGATTTAAGAAATGAAATTTATTACAAATTAATAGTTATATATATGAAACATGTTATTTAAAATTACTTTGTGTTATATATCTAAAAAATATCATACAAATTAGTGTTATATATTATGCAAATGTATGATAATTAATTAAAATATTTTTTTAATTCGCTAATTTGTCAAAAAACTGTCCAAATCGCAATTTGTCAATCTGCTAATTTGCCAACCCGCCATTCGGTTTATAATTTTATTTTCAAACTGCCTGAATCGCACCGCGTACACCCCTAGATACTGTTGTGCCTAACTATTGTGCTCTTTGTGGGAGGTTGTCCCGAGTATTTTTCGATAATTTAAACCGTTCATATTATAAGATTCGTAAAGAATATTATTCATGTAAAAAATAAAGTTAATTGGCTATTCATAACCCCATGATTAAGTCCTAATTATTTTTAAAAAATTTATGAAAGTTAGATTAACCGTTAATTTTTATAAAAACAAATGTATAGGGTTACAGATATCCAATCAACTTGATTTTTTGTATGGATGATTTAATTGACGAATCTTATAATATAAACGATTCAGATTATCAAAAAATACTCAGAACGACTTCCCAAAGAGAGCATAATAGTAATTGCTGTGTCTTAGAAATGACCGTATCCCTTTCCTAATGTGACACTGGAGAAATTCTATTTCTACACAAATATTTATCTCAGTGTACATCATTTCTCAATGCACACATTTATTAATTTAGTTATTGATTATTTTTCTCATTCCACACACTTGATATTCTAATTATACCCTAATTTATGTCTTATACAAATACCACCTATACCCTCCTTTCATACACCTTTATCCATTTCGGTTGAAAGCCCTCATTTCCACACAACTGATGTATCAAAATGACCTATTGACAACTCCATTGTTGAGACCTTTATCGCCGAGCACAAATCCACCGTGCACAATCGAGCTCCCACTTTTTGGATGAACCCCGATCTTCCCTCTTGCAAGTTCTGCCAACAAGAACATAGCATGAAATCCATTATCACTGAGAAGAAGATATCCATCAATTGGTTGTTTTGCTTCTGTGTCAGATGCTGGGTTGCTGAATTCTTGAACAATTCTTTAAATTTCATTAGATTTTGTGTTGCGTCTCTCTTTATCATTCGTAAAGTTTTAATCTTGAACTAGTTGATTGTTGGATTGGCTCAAAAGATCAAGTCTTGTTTGTTTTCACGGATGAATTAGAATTTGATTTCTGTATCTATAAAGCTTGAATAGTTCTTGTTTGTTTGTCTATCTTTCGAAAAGTTTTGATCATTGAAACTGGCTCAAAATGTTACCCATTGAATTTTTTTTTGACACACCTGATAGAGAACTATGAGAGTATTGTTTTACAAGTAATGAATAATAGATTAAGGGAGAAACAATAGAAAAAGTGAGAAACAATTGATAAATTAAGGTTTTTTTTTTTTTTTTTTTTTTTTTTTTTTTTTTTTAAACTCAAAAGATGTGTACTAAATTTTAAAAAAAAGATGTGTATGGAAAAAATTTAAATATAATAGTAAAGGTGCTTTTAATGTTCATTATAGCCATTTTATTTTAGGGTATAATTGTTATTAAAATAATATTTTATTAAATGTGTGTACAGAGATAAATAAATGTGTGGAAATAAAATTTCTCGTGACATTGGGTTAAATGGTTTGAGTAAGACCTAATAGTCCTCAGGCCAGGTCATAGGAGTATTGTATTGTATGTTGTCTATTAAGGTTGTGTAAAGTATCGCAAAATTTGTTAAAATTATACCTATTATTATTAATTCCCACCGCTCTAATTGTTAATCGCGGTTTAAATTTTGAAATTTATAATCCCATCAACCAAACCGCTCCATTCTGCTATAGTTAATATATATATATATATATATATATATTTTAACTTCTAATGAAATATTAATATAAAAATGAGTGTGAGAGAGATTTAAGATATGAAATTTATTACAAATTAGTGGTTATATATATGAAACGTTTAATGTGTATTATCTTTATTAATAAATTTACATTAGGGTATAATAAAAATAAAAATTTTAAAAATTTAATTGAGCATATTATTACCATTTAGGTATAATTAAAATCACCTCAAGTTTAAGCTGTATTTTGTGACCCGGCCCAGTCCAGGGGTAGGCCCCACTTGTTGTATAAATGAACATTTTTGGCAATCAGATTTGTGAACATTCAAAGCCCACATCACTAACCATTAGCTTTATTGGGTTGGAGCAGAGGAAAAAAAAAATGAGAACCCACAACGCTGCAATTTTTTTGGATATTTTATTGATAGAGTTGCATACGAATCGACCTCCTCATGAATAAATTGAACTTTGCTGGTTTAAAACTCATTTGAGCTCGATTCGTTTATTAAATGAACGAGCTTGAGCTTGATTTTTAGCCTCGTTTATTAATCAAGCCGAGCTTAAATAGCCCTAAACTCGGCTCGATAAGACTCGTGAATATAAAAATAAATAAATTAATATTTTTTTTAATAAAATATTAAATAAATTTTCAATAATCTATTTTATTTTTTATTTATGTTTGGTATTTGTGTAAATTTTCACCAAAATGGTTCTTAACTTCTTTTTTTTTTTTTTGGGTAAAAAATATCATAAATAATTCATAAAATTTGTAATCAAAATAGTTCGTAACTTTTACTTTCCGCGCACAAAAAATTCACCATTGGTAACTTTTATCATATCACAAATATTTGTAACTTTAACCACAAAAATTCATTACTTTCTTATGAGAGGGGTATGCATAGTAACATTTTTCACGTGCAATTTATTCATATGTATGTGTATATATTAATTAGAAATTAGGAAATTCAAATTCAAATTTATAATTGGTTTAAATTAGAAATTAGGATAGATTTTTATTTAAAAAACAATGATAAGAAGACAAAGAGGATATCAACGTACTGTTATAGTTAACATTCACCGAGTCAAGTTGCAATTTTGTCCCAGACTGATAAATATATATTACTATCAAGTATGAGAGAAGTGAAATGTTATAGAATCATACTATGGGGAGATAAAATATCTAGGTACCGTTCGGTAATACTTACATTTTCAGTTTTTTATTTATATTTATAAAAATTTTAAAAATTCAAATAAAAATTTGTTTAGTAAAATTTTTGAGTTATAAATCAGTAGTCTTAGTTTATAAATTTGGTCAAAAAATGAAAACACAAAAAATGTATTTCTATTTTAAATTTTCAGTTTTTTTTTTATCACCCAACATTAGCCACCACCCGCCACTATTTTCCACCATCGTCTTCCACCACCACCACCCACCACCCACCCTCCACCACCACTCACCACCCACCTGCAACCACCAGCCACCACCACCCACCAACCACCACCCACCTGCCACCCACTCGCCGCCACCACCACCCATCCCTCGCCGCCGCCACCACCACCACCACCACCACCACCACCACCCACCTGTCATTCACCCGCCACCACCCACCACCTACTACTACTATTCACTGCCCACCACCACCACACGCCACTTACTTGCCACTACCACTCACCACCCACTTGCCACCACCAGCCACCTGGCACCCACCCGCCACCATTACCCACCACTACCACCACCACCACCATCACCTACCACCCACCTGCTACCACCACTCACCACCACTACTACCACTACCACCACCACCCACTCGCTACCATTTACCACCCGCCACCGTCACCCACTCACCCACCACCACCACCACCACCACCACCACCACCCGCCACCCACCTGCCACCACCACCCACCACCCACCACCACCACTACCACCACCCACTTGCTACCACCTACCACCTACCACCGTCAGTTTATAAAATTTTTGTAAATATAAACTGAAAACGTAAACGTTACCAAACACACCCTAAGTATTTAAATTTTAAATATTGTATTCTGTTTGAAATTTAAAACATGAGTTAGTTGAGAATCTATTCCAAATTGGTAGTGATACAGAGCTCTAAACAAAGAGTTCTAAAGTTAGTTCTACTAATATCGTAATGAAAAAAAAAAAATTATAACATCACATCACTAAATAACACCTATCCCTTAGAATTCTCAAATATTTTTATTCCACATTGTCCAAGTCAATGCTTTTTGTTCCCAATCAATCAAAAAGGTCTGCCTGTAGAAGCATAGTGATAAAGTTTTCCCATTCAAGAAAGAAAACATGCCAAAAGAAAAGATAAAACACTATGCTTTGGTCCAATCTTGAAACACTGAGACTATTACTTGTGGTGACTATTACTTGTGGTGACTATTTCTATTAGAGAAATGATAGAGAACTTTAAATATAGAGCTCTAATTTAAGTTTTAATGATTTGTTAAAGTAAGAAAAAAAAAAAAAAAAAAACAACGTACAAATATCACATTAAGGTGGGACTCACATTCCCATTAAAATTATTAGAACTTCTATATTAAAGCTCTAAAGCATTTTTGTTTCTATTATCATATTATATCTATTTGCTCCTCCTCCTTTCTTGACTGGTTGTTATTGGAACTTGTTATATCTTCAATCATCAGAGAGCATGACTTTCATAATTTATAGGGTGTGTGGCAACAAGGATGCCTCCACACACGCAAAATGGTCAATTAAGTAAGGCCATCATCATGGACGGACACAAGATTCTAATATCGAGGTGAGTGTATATGTAATTAAAAAATTTATAATGAATATGTGATATATAATATTAATTTCTGTTTAAATATTACAAAAATATATAATTAGATGTTTTCATTTATCATATATAATTATAAAATATTATCAAAATATAATTGAATATGTTTAAGTAAATCCATATTAATTTTCAAAAAAGTAACTATTTACTCTACATATCTACTTAGGCATTTAAAGTTGTGCTCGACGTTCTTTCATAATATAAAAAGCATTTATGATAGAATCTACATCAAAATCTCGAGTAATGTTCACTACTACAAATATAGATAAAGATCACACTTTTTTAGTGTGATGTATGTTTTTTAATCACACCTTTTAAGTTTTATTAAAGTGTGGTCTTTAGGAGTGTGATTAAAAATGATAATTTTTAATCACACTTTTTAAGTGTCATTAAAAAATGCTTTCATCACATCTTTTAAGTGTGATTAATAATATTTAGATCACACCTTTTAAGTGTGATTAAAAACATTTAGATCACACCTTTTAAGTGTGATTAAAAATATTTAGATCACACCTTTTAAGTGTGGTTAAAAACATTTAGATTACACCTTTTAAGTGTGATTAAAAACTTTAGTTCACACCTTTTAAGTGTGATTAAAAACTTTAGATCACACCTTTTAAGTGTGATTAAAAACATTTAGATCACACCTTTTAAGTGTGATTAAAAACTTTAGTTCACACCTTTTAAGTGTGATTAAAAACATTTAGATCACACCTTTTAAGTGTGATTAATAACTAATAAAACCTGTGATAAAAAAAAAATTGACATATTTAAAGAATAATCAATATTATTTTTGCACGCGCATTTGAATAATGTAATACACACTATATACTATATTTTGAATCACAACCATATATTGAATGAAATAATATCATATATTTCATAAATGAAAGTTAAATGTTTAAAAGTATATACAAAGAAATTAATAAAAAAAAAAATTTAATTGTGATTACATACATCAAAAAATAAAAAAATAAAAAACTTGAAAAAAGTAAGTTCTTGAATTCTTTGACCATATTTTGCATCTCTCCAAGAAATTTCTGACCTGAAAAATAAAAAAACAAATTAATTTAAAAACCGCCAGAAGCATATGAATAAACTTACTAATTAATTTATAAACTTACATTTAGATCACACCAAAAATAATGTAATTTATCCAGTTGTTAAACTGCCCCAATCCTTTCCCCACAGCCACCAAAAATGACATAATTATTTTGATTCTCCACACAAATAGTATAAAGCTACAAAAGATATTGATACCCTTGTAGAAGCCAAAATAAATCATTACTTTGGCTATTCGATTCACTGTTGCGTTGATTATATGCCCAAGAAGCAATGCAATTACAAGGATACCAATTGAAATCATCATCGCAAACCATGGGCATGGTGGTTTTTGTTTGAATCTGCTTCAATCTTTCTAATCTTGTCTGCATCCTGAAATTTCTAGCTACACTCATTATTTATTCATCCTTGAATTAGAGATTTGTATACAATATATTACCTAAGAGAGTCATCTCCATGAAAATAAATAATTACAGAATTCAATTTTTCAAAAACCAACAATGTATAACAACAAATAATTAAAAGCACAAAACATGAAAAACTCCAAGTAATTAGAGTACATACATCCTGCAGATTTACATGCCTAATTATAGATGTGTATTGGTGCCTCTGGTGTGTTGGACATTTAACATTTCTGAACTGAATTCGAACGCACCTACCAAACATTTTATGGTATGAGAAGTGAAAGTTCAATCAACTGTTACTAAAATGAGGTCACCTAATGAAGAACAGAAAATTCGCTCATTTATCTTGAAAGTGATCATATTTATGTTCTTTTAGTACATGACAATATTCGTTATTTTGAATTTCATTTGTAGATTGGCTGCCATTTATTCTTGTCACTTTGCATACTCAAAATATCAGATTTCCACTTCGAAATTACTGAGTACTGTTGGCAGTCGTTCCCTTTCTATGGGACATCAAAATACAACCTTAATTTTCCCAACAACCCTAGTAATTAGCAATATATGAATAGATGTTCATGGCAACCGGTTGCGTCGTGTAAATAAGAAGTGACAGAACAATACTAGGGTTTTCTCAGCACATTACTCTTTTTTTCATCTATACAAAACAGAATTTGGACTTTCAACTGACATTAATAAGTTTAACATACAGAGCATAGGCTAGTATTCAAACATCATTGCCTCCTAATTTAAAAATAAATAAAATAAATAAATCATAAATAACATTTTAAGCAAAAAATTGAGTTGAATAATAAGTATATTTAAAAACATAAAAAGGAACATACATGGCACTGATGTGACATTCATCATCAGAAAGGCAGGTGCAATTGACAGTACAGTCATACATAAGGGAGGAGTCCACTATTGGTGTTTGCCAGTTCAAGTTTTTGTCATAATGTTTCAAATTGAAATTCCAGCCTTTTTTACCCAGTTGTTCAACTATTTCACCAAGAGCTTCCACTGTAGAAATCAAAGTCATGTTAGCCTTTAAAGTAGTTAGAGATAAGTGATATAACATGGAGAAATGTCTATGTATCAGCATCATTAAGTATGGTTAGACATCTTAGTATTTTTACAAATTGTGCCTAAAATGAAGTTCATGCATGAATAAACAAGGACAAATTGGTTAAACAAGATAAATAGTCATATCTGGAACCTTTTTTGAAAATGCCATTTTCAAATTGGTATTACCAAAGTGCCTGATCAGGAAACCTAACCATCTAACAGTTCAAACCTTTAAATTAACTCATATGTTATGACTACACAACATGATTATAGAAGGTTTGTCTTTAACTCATGCCTGTTACATCAAATATAAACTTCAAGGGCATTGAAGAGTAATCATATAATGCTGCTGTGATTTGTTAGTTTATACAATGAATGCAACCAAAATGAAGACAACACTGTGTCTATCCAGCTGCTTTAATACTACAGTGTGCAACAAGAAGATAGCACAAAAAAAGAGAAGAGACAACCTTAGTTCACAAGCCTATTTGCCTCTTCAGCAAGCTCTGTAGAGAAGAGAAACAAATGCGGGGTTAATTGAAGGACTGCTAGCAAGACCTTATGTTATATACTTGGAAGTAAATGTTCAACAAGCTTACCAAACATGAAGGATGAAGAGAATAATGAAAGGGTAGTGGTGACTGGCCCAAAACAGCCACACACATCATGCTGATCCTTCCTTAGAACTGTCAACGAGTGGGGCAACCATTGACAGTTCAGTTCTTGCAAGAGACTATCAGCTCATCACTCCAATGCTGTCTTTTTAATGGAAACTAGCAATCAATCAGGAAGTAGAATTCTAAGAAATTGAGTACTACATGTTGCATCGTTTCGCCATGTTTCAAAGAATGAATAATACATATTTCGCAAAGACTTGAACCCTAGATCAATGTTCTTCCAAAAACATTGATAAGTCATTCACAATGTACAACACTTCTAACAATTCAATTATTTATGAAAGTATAAACAATTTTGAGATCAGCATCTAAATCTTCTGAGCATGTAAAGTGGCTATAGTTTAGAATGATAAAGAAGCTGGCATGTGATGAAAAATTAAATTTGAAATATAGATTAATCAATTTTGTAGCATTAGTACCATCTGCAAGGAAAAACTGATCTTAAGAAGCTCTGCCCTCTTTACACCATCCGTAGAAATTTACAGAGCAGCTGGATTGATTTCAACTCCTGTGATCGATCAAAAGGAATAGGCAGCTGATGGGAGAATAATGCATTCCCCACCCAAAATGATCAGCATTCTGGTAAAAGATATCAGGAAAACCAAACTGTTCCTGGTCTTTTCGTGATATAACCTGTGTGTAAACATCAAAGAAGAAAATCCTTAGGGGAAGTCCTTTATATATGCCCATTGTATGTAAGAATCCCTAACATATCAACTACTCTAAGGAGATGTAAACCAAGAAATTTTTAAAAGGAATGCTAGCAATACATTTGTTTTGGACATTAATCACAGGCAGCTTCTTGTGTTGGTAATCTCCATCTTCTTGGAAGAACTTTGTCCCATTTTATCAATGAAACTCATAGCACTCCCGTCATCCCAAATGCCCACCTGTCACATCCATAGGATCTCAAGAGAGGATTTGAAGAAACAAAAAGATCAGACTAAGTAACTTTGTAATTAGCAATCATAAAAGTGATGTTTAATAATGGAAAAAGGGTGGAAGTTTGGATATTAACAAGGGGTTACTTACCGGGAACTGGTTATAGTAGTAATCTCCTATTGTCAACATGCTGTTCCAAGAGACAAGAGACCCAAGTCCTAGAATCCAACATACTACCATTGCACCATACTTCCCCTGAAATATCATAAATAAGAACAAAAATCAATGTTCTGAATTATAATAAATATAACTCTTGGAAGTGTAAACCATTGAAATTAACAAAGTTCGACCCACAAACCTGAAGCCTAGTTGGAGATCCACTTGTTTCAGCAATAGTCATGACTTCTTCTTCAGAACAATAATAATAATCTTAATACTGAGAGGCAAATCACTTTATTGTAACATATGTTTTGAAATGTCATTTACTTGAAAAAAAAAGAAAGAAAAGAAAATACTATTGAGAAGAAGAAAGAAACATAAACCCAAATATCTGGCAGTGGTTACCTTCAAAATTGAAACTACTACACAGATGAATGCTGTACGAAATTCCCCACACATGAAAAGTCCATTTATGCTAGGAAAAAAAGGGGCAATTTCAACCAAGTAGAATGTTGATTGAAAAGCAATGCAACAATCATCAACTAAAACTAATCTTTAAGAATGCCAGAAAAAGATAGATATCTCATTTATCAAATTTTGAGCATTTCAAGGAATAAAAACAAATAAGTAAATCTATGGTTGAAAAATATTACAAAAATGAAACTGATAGCAAGAGGGTAACAGGAAATAGACTCATACATACATTGTAATGCTTTTGCCATGAAACGATCAATAAAGAACATAGACTTTAAAAAAAATTAAACAAATGCTCAAATAAAATACAAATAAGAACAATTTCTAGCAGCTACCAAGTAGAATGGTACTAAGAATCACAAACTGATAAAAAAACTTAAAGAATGCCAGAAAAGGTGGATAATCCAATTATCAAACTTTGAGCATCTCAAGAAACAGCTGAATCAATGGCTGAAAATATTGCAAAAATGAAGCAGCTAGCAAGTGGGTAAATAGAAATACATTCGTACATATCTAGGAAAATCCATTGCCAACACTGTATACTCAATTCAAAAAATTTAATGGGTATTCACAGCTAGCATCTTATTATGATTTTAATTGGCTATGTGATAGAGATACTCACAATATCTCCAAAGTCTGCAGTAGTCCTTTTGGTTGAAGGAATCTTGCCACTGAGTTCATTGTTACTAAAAACCCTGCTCAAATTAATTCACAAGATGACATTGAAATTAGGGCTCAGATTGAGAGAAACGGGGCTGCCCAGAAATTCAGTCCAACATTCCTCATCATATTATAAAATTAAAAAAAGAAGAGAACACCCATTCTGTCAACAGTTAAAAGGCAAAATTGAGTGGGACTTGTCATTATATATGAATTCATTCAAACGCATATTTAAAATATTATTCTCGTAACAAATGTTGTTCTATTTGTCACCATGAAAGCTTGTTGCTTATACTTGCCATACGGGTAAGCAAACTGCATAAATGCATAACCTGTTGTTCTGCCATTCAAGTGCATACCAGAGACTCACGAATAAATAGCTGGTTCAAAGGAACTCACACATGTATCAAAGACATATTTGAATTGAAATAATTGAAATATTCATACATAATGAAATAATTGAAATATAGGCCAAAGCATGCAAATGCACAATAAAAGGTAAGCCATACTAGAAGATTCAGTACATGCACAGTTCAGCAGAAATTTTCTGGAATGGAAACATGATGATATGAATTAAAAGATTGAAGTTTCTGATGCAAGATTTAAAGGACCAAAAAATGGTTCCACGCTCAATTTTTTCTCATCTTTTGAAAGCATGAAGAGGGAGTAAGTATGTTCACCCGGAGAAGTCAGAGGGTGTGGGAACATTTGTGCTTGAAAGGTGCAAATATTAGGATTTTATAGGAAGCTCAAATAATACATATGGCCTAAATAATTTGAGGAAAGAAATATAACATTTTGCAATACTATCAAATTATCAATGGAAAATTTTGTAAAGGAAATATTTATTTAAAAGGTTCCCATCGTATACATAAAAAAGTATGTAAAAGGTCTTAATTAATGTCCTCAATTTAATTAATCTCAATTATGGCATGACATATCACATTAATTTCTGTACATAAAAAAGGTTCCCATCGTATACATTCTGCTCATTGAAAGTCTATTAATTGTTTTCACCCAAATCTCATCCTAGGCCTAGCCCATAGGAAAGACTTAACTGCTTTGATATTGAGTGATAACTTGATAAGTATGTTGGAGTTGAATTGGAGTGCAACTACTCTATATTTATAGTTGATGGGTAGAACTTTGTACCCATTATCTTTGATCTTTGAAAATGAAACACATACAGTAAACATATTGGAACAAAGTCCTCTAGTGAGAACCCATCATAAGCATCAGCACTTCAAAGGTTGCATTATTATTACACATCAACATAGAACTCAAAAATGTTAATATTCATACATAGATTTGTGTATATAGACACATAAGAGGGGAACAAATGAGAATTAAGTTGCCAACACTAAACAAATAGTCGATTTAATCAAACTTCCATAAAATTGCTAACTTCTATATAAACAAATAAATAATCACCTACAAAATCAAGGAGGTCTCAAATGCATGCTATATGAAAGCAAGTAAAAGCAGTTTGGGAACTTAAATAAACAGTGAGCAATGGTGGTACAAATAATAACCTTGATGTAATAATTAATAATTATCAGATCAAGAACCTAACCTCTAATTCAGATATGTAGGCTTCATTTTCCTCATGTTTGGATTTTAGGATATCTGGAAGCCCGAACTTTTCCCTGAAATAGCATAGATAAAAAAAATGTCTTCAGGTCTCTTATATATATATATATGTGTGTGTGTGTGTGTGTGTGTGTGTGTGTGTGTGTCATGCTGGAGAGAACAAAACAAAACCAAAATAAAAATAAAGGATTGCAATCATGTGTAGCACCCATATAAAATGAACTAAACAATGCCAATGCTCAGCATCCATATGAACTTAAGTTAGTACCAAAAGGGTAATATATAGATGAAACAATTGACATATCAAACTATACCATAAAATAACTGAACATGAGAGATGACCTCAGCTCCAATTGATATTTAACCTGCAATTCCAGAGTTTGCTCATCAAGAGAGGACTTCAAGGTCTGAACATGAGTCCATTTAATATGCATGCCTATCTTAGTACACATATATAGCATTTAGAATGTGGCCTCATTGGAGTATGAGCCAAAATATCATTAACTGAATTTATCTCTAAAAATTGGTCTCTAGAATACACTCCCCTGCTCAACAGTTGCTGAGCATTATTCATTTAAATGCACATTTTGATTGTAGAGAAGCCATTGACAAAATCAAAATTGGATGACAACATTCAATACTTTCTATGCTATCCAATGACATAACTGCAACCTATAAAGAGTATTCCAGGAAGAGAAGCAAAGAGAATGTACACATGAATAAAGACTTGGCTAAGAGGTGATCAAAAAGAAAATAGACTTATAATTCAAATGTCATCATAACAAATTAACAATCATTATGTTCATTGCCACCAATCATTGTCAATTCCTTCTTTCCTATCCACAATGCAAATCTTGATTAGCCTTCCTAGTCTACTGTTTACAACAAATTCAGACTGCTAGCAGAAGCAATCCAACTCCCTTTGATTCTTGCTACATGAAAAGAACATTGATGTTAAAATGATATTGAAAAGAACATTATTACTCCTGCTCTACCAGAAGCAATCCAATGTAAGTTGATGTTAAAATGATATTGAAAAGAACATTATTACTCCTGCTCTACCAGAAGCAATCCAACTCTCTTTGATTCTTGCTACATGTATGGAATATATTAAGAAGTGAACATGAAAATTATTTAATAATGTTTTTGACCATGGAAAAGATTATGAGTGACTCACCATCACCCTTACAAACACCCGATATTTATGCATATGCTCAAAGCATAGAATAATAATAATCATAATAAATAAAACATTTAAACAGTAGGAGATACTAACCTTCACCAAGAGCTTGCATTTCCAATTGTTCGGTACTGGACGCCTGTGATCCATTGTCCGCTACAATAGGAGATTCTTGAGATTTTACAAAAGATGCCTATTGACATGAATTATGATGTTTAAATAGAGTTTCCATCTTGTAGAACAAGGGAAAATTTAAAGCAGTTCAAAAAATGGTAGATGTGCTGAATTAAAGATCTTTCTCTCAACTTCCGGGTAATGCAAAACTGATCATGATCAATTATATGGGGCATTTGGATGACAAAAAGGTTTGTTTCATGCAAATGCACACCTTAAATTCCCCGAGCCAATGCTCAATTTTGACCCAAATGCTAAAACAACTGTCATTACATTACACGAGCCTAAATTATCTCAACGTATGATCACATGTAACTGCTTTCCTTGCAAAAGAAATGAAAAGGAAGTTGTTTCAATGGTCACAATATAGATTCAAAAACCTTTCTATTTTGGGTAAATCCATCTCTAAGTAAATCCAAACACTACAAAATCAAAATCATTTTATGATTACGTTCACCTGTTTCGAATCAAATGAATTTTTTTGGGAAATTTATTAACTTTTTTTAATTTAATAATATTTTACCAATGTTTCCACTTCTAGCACTAATTTATATGGGAAACACTGTATATGAAGCAACTTTCTTTCTCACAATTTTTTTCCTAGATAATTCTAAAGCCCTAGAAATATCTCACTTCCGTAAGAACAACGCGAAAACACCGGCAATTTGGCAAAACAACTACTTCACAATCAATGTTCAACCCATTATGTCAAATTACAGGATCAACCATAAAACCAAAAATTTAAATTGTAATAAATGAACATAAACACACAAAGATACACATACATATCTAAAACATAACAACAACAATACTAAACAATCCATAAATATCCAATCCAAATATATGATTGTGATTTCAAAATCAAACTCACCTAAAATATGGCAGAACTTTTGCACATCACTCGGAGAAGGAACAATCCCATGGCCTCTGAACACCTCCTTGCAAGACACGAACAGCCTCTGCAGACCTGTCGGCCTCTTGGTCCTTCTATGAAATTTCTTCTTCCTAATGATCTTATCAACATGCCCAACATTCGTGTCTCTTCTCTGATCCACCAATCTTGCTTCGATCGTCATCGACCCACCACCAAAACCCTCAAAAAAACTAGTAAATCAAAACCCAAAAAAAATATTGAACAAAACAGAAATGTCTAGTTATAGTTACTTACTGATATTGATATTGACCAGGTGGGATCTCTTCCCTGTGTATTTGGGACTTCCTTTGGGATCATTTGTACCAACTTACCGCTGCTTCATGGGACGGCGGGCATTGTAGACTGATATCCACTGGGTAGCAGGACTACCTAGCTGTATTTTCTTCTTAGGTTGCTCATCTTCTTCCAAATTTATAAGCAATCTTCCACGCTTTTGCCCGGCATAAGAGATGTTGAGGTGGCGGAAGAGGAGGCCGACGATGACGACGTTGCTCCGACAACGACAGCGACGCTGATGCTACTCTTGCACTCCGGAGCCCTTTCCATTCACACAGCAGCCTCGTTTGTTGCTCGCAATCATCCACCGCCGCTCGCCCTCGATCGAGAGAGAGAGAGAGAAAAGAGGGGGGGAGGGAGAAGAGATTAGGGATTTTTTAGGATTGAGATTGGGGATTTTTTTTGGGGGGAAGGGGGCGGTGTGGAAGCGGGAATGGGGAAAAAATAAAAGGGGGAGCGGGAATGGAAAAAAAATAAAGGGTGGGAATGAAAAATAAAAATAAAAATAAAAATAAAAAATAAAAAAATAAATTTATTTTTTGTTAAAATATATATTTTTTTGTAGTTAATGAAAAAATTAATTTTTTTTTTAATCACTAAGATTGAAAATTTATTTGTTTCATTTTTATTTAATGGAAAAAAATATTATTATTTTTTATTTGGTAGAAGTAGGGGTAATATATATTTTAATGAAAAATATTTTTCACTAAAATAAAAGTTAATTTTCTGTAGTCAATGAAAAATATTTTTCTGCAGCCTATTTTTTTTTATTACTAAAAATTATGAATTAATTTTTTGTGGTAGAGGAAAGAGAGCGGCAGTAGTGGTGGAGGTGGTGGATAAGAGATGATGGTAGTGGTGATGGTGATGGTGATGGTGATGGCGATGGCGATGGCGATGACGAAAGAGATTAGTGGTGAAGTTATGGTAGTGGTAGTGCAAATGGAGTGGTAGGGATGAAACAGAGGTAATAGTAGTAGTAGTTGCAGTAGTGATAGTGGTGGTAGTAGAGTGGTGGCGATAGTAGTAGTAATGGTAGTCGTAGAGGTGAAGTGGCGACAATGGAAGTAGTGGTGGTGATAGAATGGCGTTTGCAGTAGTGGTGAAGGTGGTAGAGGAGATGGGTGGTGAGAGAGAGAAATGAGTGAGAGACAGATAGAGGAGAGAGAGAGAGAAACAAAGTGATCGCTAAAAGTGCATTTTCTTGTAGTGGATCGATAAATCGAGAAAGAGCTCAGTAAATAGAGAAGACGGAAGTGAGAAAGTGAATAACGCAAACACAGTGGAAGAGAAAGAGAGAGAAAAAGAGAAATAGATAGGGAATGAGAGTGAGAGACAGAAAAGAGACATAGAGAAAAGAGAGATAGTGGCAGTAGTGGTAGTGGTGGCAATGGTAGTAGCAATGGTAGTCGTAGAGGTGAAGTGGCGACAGTGGTAGTAATGGTGGTAGTGGAATGGCGTTTGTAGTAGTGGTGAAGGTGGTAAAGGAGATGGGTGGTGAGAGAGAGAAAAATGAGTGAGAGACAGATAGAGGAGAGAAAGAGAGAGAGAGAGAGACAAAGACAGAGTGATGAGCAAGAGAGAGACAAAGTGGTCGCTAAAAATGCATTTTCTTGTAGTGGATAGATAAATCGAAAGGGAGCTCAGTAAATAGAGAAGACAGAAGGGAGAGAGTGAGCAACGCGAACATAGTGGGAGAGAAAGAGAGAGAGAAAGAGAAGAGAAAGAGAGGGACAAAAAGATAGAGAGTGAGAGATAGAAAAAAGATAGAGAGAGAAGAAAGATGAATAAGAGAGAGATAGAGAGAAGAGAGATGAGCGAGAGAGACATAGAGAGAAGAGAGATGAACAAGAGAGAGAGAGAGAGAAGAGAGATGAGCGAGAGAGACAGAGAAATATGAGAGAGATAGAGAGAAGAGAGATGAACGAAAGAGACAGAGAGAGAAAATAGATGAGAGAAGAGATAGATGAGTGAGAGACACAGAGAGAGAGAGAGAGACAGATAGACAGAAAGAAAAGAGTGATGAGTGAGAGAGAGAAAGAGAAGAGAGAGAGGAAGATAAAAAAATAGGTGAAAAGATATAGACAAAGAGAGAGGGAGAGAAAAAAATAGCGAAAAGAGATAAACGAGAGAGAGACAGAGAGAGATGAGCGAGAGAGATAACGAGAAGAGAGACAGAGAGAGATGAGAGAGATAGACAGAGAGAAAGAGAGAGAGACAGACAGACAGACAGAGAAGAGTGATGAGTGAGAGTGAGAGAGAGAGAGAGAGAAAAGAGAGACAGAGACAGAGAGATAGAAAGATGAAAAAATGGGTGAAAAAGTTCCGTGTCTAAAGCCACATTTTCTAGTAGTGAGTCATCTCTATCATTCATGGGTAGAATAGAGGCGCCGATTTGGGAATTGTATATTTTATATAAAAATCAAATTGAAATATTTTATACAATCACACCTATTTAGGGAGTGTGATTAAAAAGTAGTAATGTATATATAATCACACTTTAATTAAAATGTGTGATTAAAAAATATATATATAATCACACTTATTTAAAAAGTGTGATTAAAAAGTAGTAGTGTATATATAATCACACTTTAATTAGAAGGTGTGATTAAAAAATATATAAATAATCACACTTTAATTAGAATGTGTGGTTAAAAAATATCTATATAATCACACCTATTTAAAAAGTGTGATTAAAAAGTAGTAGTGTATATATAATCACACTTTAATTAGAAGGTGTGATTAAAAAATATATAAATAATCACACTTTAATTAGAATGTGTGGTTAAAAAATATCTATATAATCACACCTATTTAAAAAGTGTGATTAAAAAGTAGTAGTGTATATATAATCACACTTTAATTAGAAGGTGTGATTAAAAAATATATAAATAATCACACTTTAATTAGAATGTGTGGTTAAAAAATATCTATATAATCACACCTATTTAAAAAGTGTGATTAAAAAGTAGTAGTATATATATAATCACACTTTAATTAGAAGGTGTGATTAAAAAATATATAAATAATCACACTTTAATTAGAATGTGTGATTAAAAAATATATATATAATCACACTTGTTTAAAAACTGTGATTAAAAAGTAGTAGTGTATATATAATCACACTTTAATTAGAAGGTGTGATTAAAAATATATATATATAATCACACTTAATTGAAAAGTGACATAAAAAATAAATATTATCACACTCAATCAAATTAAGTGTGATTAAAATATCAATCTAATTTTTTTTATCACACTTTCAATAAAAGTGAGATCTTTTTTTTTGTCAAAGTGTGATCTTTAACTATTTTTGTAGTAGTGGTTTTTCTCAACATATGTTAACAAGTAGCTTAAAAGAAAATCATCCTCCATCCTGTTGCACAATCTAGTCTTTACAATTTTCATAGCTGAAAATGCACGTTCTGTTATCGCCATAGAAACTGGCAAAGTTAGAATAAGATGAATTAATCTATCGACAAGAGGATAAATTGTTGACTTCCTTATTGTTACCAACATTTGGCACAAGTCAAAAATTGTTAACAACTACTGAAACTCAGGATGTATAATGATGTTAATCTCGTAGATTTGTAATTGAGAGTTTAAATGTATTTTTTTGTTGCTTTGTAAAGTCATTAGGATAAAATTGATTTGCAAGCTTGCATATATCTTCAATTTTAGGTCATAATCAGACAAAAAAGACTTTAACATATTAACAAATAAATTTTCAATTATTTTAACATTACTGAATTTAAAATAAAAGGTAATCAAATTTAAAAAATACAAAAAAATAATTAAAATTTTAAATTTTAAAGTAGAAAATTTAAAGAGTGGCGGTTCTTAAATTTTTTATAAAAACTTTGAAATGATGAACCTATATAATTTAAAATATTTATAATTTTAATACTATATCTAGGGAGTTTTTAAAAACTGAAAACCCCCCCCCCCCCCGGGTTCCATCCTTGGCCATCATAATAAGGCTTGGTTTGTGGTGTTCCAAAAAATTCAAAAAGTCAAAAAGTTATAAAAAAAAAAAGCAAAAAAATTATCACTATTCACAAATTAAAAATATTAAAAAATTAATATGCATAATATTTTAATCAAACCAACTTTACACATTTTCAGGGCTGAATTGACCCCTTTAGTACCGTGGACAGGGAAAAAAAATTACGTATATAAAATCACTATTTTGGACGGTAATGTTGGGCCTGTGGGGGCCCATCACGGGTCCCGTTTTGATAATTCGAACTGAATGTGTAGAACTCGTCCAGAACTGTGTGCTTATAAAAAATCACGTTGATCGGATATCACTAACTACATGATCAAATCAGTTTTGTATAAAAAATGGATGGTGGTATAGTTAATAGTTGACCAAAAAAACTAACACGTTCAGATAGCTATCGATATCCAATCAACGTAATTTTTTACAAGCATATAGTACTTGACAAGTTCTACACATTGAACGGTTCTGATTAGCAAAACGGGATTTGTGGTAGGCTCCCACAGGCCGAACAATACCGTCCAATTTAAGCCGAAAAAGGAGGCAATCATTTTCTATCTCATAATCAGCCACTACCTTACCCAACCTGTACGGCCTAATCCATTATCTTCTCCTACACACTTGTTTATATAATTTTTTAATACACATTTTTTCGTAAGAAGTCAAAAAGTTAACCCAAACATTCATCTTTTTTTCCTTAATTTTTTAGTCCAAAAAAATAAAAAGTGCACTTATTTAGGTCTCGTTTGGGAACATGATTTTTTAGTAACTTTTTGACTTTTTGGCTAAAATATGATAAAAAAAACTAATATGTTTGGAATAACTTTTTAACTTTTTACGAAAAGATGCGTAAAAAGTAGAAAAAAAAGAAATTTTTGACTTTTTAATATAGATTGTTGATTTTTTTGACTATTTTAATAATTTTTTAATTTTTTGACTAAAAAAATCACTTGTCAAACGAGACCCTGTACACCCAAATAACCCCTAAATAATAGATTAGTTAACCTTTATAATTGACCATTCAATCACTTCCTTGCTTTTGAATTAGGCCACGTTTAAAATATGAGTTAAAAAAAATTAGTATGTTTGGCATGATTTTTTAATTTTTTACAAAAAAATGTGTAAAAAAGTACAGAGAAAAAAAATCTTTGACTTTTTAATATGAATTATTAATTTTTTAACTTTTTAAATATTTTTTTTTGACCTTTTCAAATATTTTTTTGAGTTGATTCACAAACGAAGCCTAGTGGGCCATTAGGCAACCAATGCACTTTAATTATTTTGTCTGTTGAGAAGTCAAGAGTTGGTGACAAGGAGACCCAGACTCACCAAATATAGATATGCGAGGGCTTCCACTTTCTAGGATTGCTAGGTACTTGGGAAAATTATTAAGTATTAAACACTGTTTATATGTATTCTCGGTAAATAAAAAGTTATAATAAATATTAAATGAATTATTTTTTATTTTTAATTATGCAATAAAGATAAGTCACAATATTTCCCTTTTACTGCAAAATTGATTTGAAACACTATATAAATATTATTATATGATGTTTCATAATTATTGAATAATTACCTAATATACATGTTAATTTCTTAGCAAAGTTTGTGGTATAAATACCCCTTTAAAAACGTGTAACACATGTTCTTATTATATTTAATCGTAGGGTTTGGCTTTGGTCCAGTCCGTTATCAGACTAGACCGTGTTGTTGGGCTCGTGAGGGCTCACTACTGGTCTCGTTTTGAAAATCTGAACTGTTCAATGTGTAGAACTCGTCGAGTACTATATGCTTGTGGAAAATCATGTTGATCGGATATCGATAGCTATGTGATCAAATCAATTTTGTATAAAAAAAATAAACGGTGAATAAATTACCGGTTGATAAAAAACTGTTTTGATCACATAGCTATCGATATCCGATCAACGTGATTTTTCACAGGCATATAGTACTCGACGAGTTCTACACATTCAACGGTTCAGATTTTCAAAACGGGACCCGTGATGGGCCCCTATGAGCCCAACAATACGGTCCAATCCGATGATGGACTTGACCAAAGCCAGGCCCTTAATCGTAAACACCATTTTAAAGATGTGTAACATGTGTTCTCATTATGTTACAATGTGGTTTTGGTTATAAATGAAAGTATAGTAATTTTTTGACTTGAAGCGAATCAATTTAATGTGGGGTCCACGTTTGGTTATGAGACCTGATGATTTATTTGGTTTATTAGATAAATAATTTGAAATGATTTTGATTATGAATTAAAGTGAATACCATTAAGGGTAAACTATCAATTGGTTCTAATAAGTTCCATTTAAAATAAGTCATAGTAAAATCGTTGTTAAAAATAATTTTTTGCGATAATTTTTTACATATGTTTGGTGAATCTAAAAACAATGATAATTGGTTAAAAATAATCGTTGTTAAAGATGCATAGTTTTGGCATATGTTTGTGTGGGGATATATTTTCTAAGTACCAACACGTGGCCAAGGTGACGCCGACGTGTCAGCCAGGGTGCCACGTGTCCTGGTTGTAACGCCAAGGTGATCTCGGCCAGGCCGAGGTTATCTCCGAAGATATCGGATTCTGGGATAAGCGGATACGGGACAAGAGTCCTAGAATGAGGAAGGACTTCAACCTGGATAAGGATAAAGCTCTTAGGAAATTTATCTTTATCTATTGGAGAGTCCAGGATAAGCATTGAGTAGAAGTCCATTGAAGCTAGGCTTCTATTGGGACTAAGATTGGGTTAACTATAAAAGAGAGGCACCCCATGGGTCTAAGGTACGCAATTTATATTCAGAACAGTGAGTAAGCACTATTAATTATCTTTGAGAGATATTTGATTACTGACTTAATCATCGGAGTGCCTCCGGGTGGACGAACCACCGCCGGAATCTCTTCTTTTTGTTGCAGGTCGTTTGGGCTTATCTTATTCTGCCAGTGCTCACCAGTTGAATACTGAGTTGGCAGTGTGGTCGAAAATTCACTCACACAATTTGGCGCCGTCTGTGGGAAAGAAAGGAGAATAGATGGCCAACGACGGACAAAAGAGAAGATTGTGGATAACACTCCTACTAGGAGTGGGAGACCTGTCGACCTTGACGTCGAAGAAGACAATTGCAACGAAGAAACTCGTGACCAGAATTACAAAGGAAAGGACGTCGGCTAGGAAGGCGACGTACCAAAGAAAACGGACCAAAGCGGGTACTACAACAAGGACGACCTCCAAGTATGGAAAGAAAGATGCCTGCGGAGGGACGATGAGGTAAAGACCATGGCGAACAAATTGGCGGACCTGCAAACAATGGTCAATTTCATGATGCAAAATAACGTCATGTAGCCATCGTTCCCACTGTAGGACACACCGATTCCAGCGGCCAATGCCCAGAAGGGAGGGCAGAAAACAATCCCTATAGCCCCCTGGCACGCCAGAAGAAAAAAACACTCTCACCGGCCGTCAAGGGAGGTCAGGCAAGGAGAGTCGAGAAGAGAAAAATCTCAAAGGACACATCGCACCAAGGAGGCAGACCCCAGAGAACATCGGCATGTTCAAAGGCAGGAGTTGTGCTTCGATGCGACCAATGGAGAAAGGTCAAAAAGGGCTCACAAGGAAGCTGAGAGTAGTGCACCTAAAAGATTAAAATCAGGAGATAGCCGAGCTCCTGGGCGGACCAAGGAGGACTTGAGAGATTACCTCAAGAGGAAGCAACAAAATGCCGAGGTAACTTCCCCTGTTAAGCCGAGAACACCATTCTCGGTGGAGTTGGACAAATTTGAGGCACCAAAAAGATTCAGTATGCCGAGGTTCCAGATATACGATGGGAAGTCGGACCCCAACTTTCACATCGGATTATACCTGAACTCGATGGCACTGTACACTGGGAACGAGCCGTTGCTCTGCAAGGTGTTCTCCTCATCTTTCGGGGAGATTGCATCGGATTGGTTTCACAAATTGCCGAAGGAAAGTGTGAAGACCTGGGAAAGCCTGGCCGAGATGTTCGTGGCCAGGTTCGTGACAAACAAACAACAGCCATTAAGAATGGATGCCGTGATGGCTCTGAGAATCAGTGAGGATGAAGGCCTTAAGGCCTACACAAAAAGGTATTATGAGGTGTTCAACCGAATACCTGAATGCAACAAAGAGGTGGTGGTCGTGTCTTTCAAGAACGGTCTAAAAGATGATTGCGCCCTACGAAAGTCATTGGCAAAGACATTGCCAAAAAGCATGGAGGAGCTCATGGCCAGAATTGATAAATACGCCAGAGCCGAGGAAGACACGCCAGGGATTAAGGCGACAAAGCAAGAGAAAGCAAACGGCTCACCGAAGCGAGGCCAAGGTAACAATGGATCCAACAAACAAGAGATAGGTCTAAGAACCACACAAGCAGTCACGACTGTATTCCGAATCCCAATTCACAAAGTCCTGGATAAAATCCAAACCCAACCCTATTTTAGAGCACCGGCAAGGGTTCTAGGAGAGTTTATGGGAAGAAGCCTTGGGAAGTATTGTGCTTACCATAACAAAGATGGACATCTGACTCAGGGTTGCAGAGCCCTGAAGTCACACCTAGAAGACCTAGTAAGGCAAGGCCATTTGAGGGACCTTGTAGATGAGGCCAGGACAAGGGAAGAGCAAGCAAGACTTCCTCAGGCACCATCAGCTCCACCTTCCCCAGCACAGCAGCCGCAGGTAGGCGGACCTCGGGTAATTAATGTGATTCACTCGAAGGTCAACGAAAACGAAATTCGGGGGGAGACCTAGAAGGTAAAACACCTGCAGCACGTGTACCAGGTTAGGCAGAAAAGACCTCGGGCTGAGGAGTGCTAGGGACCAATGGTGTCCTTTACTGAAGCCGGCCTGGAGATGGTCCAGCATCCGCATAACGATGCGTTGGTAGTATCCCTCCAGGTTGGGGAGTGCCAAGTGAAGCGCATCCTAATTGACCAAGGCAGCTCTTGTGACATCATGTATGTCAAGTGTTACAAAGAGCTTGGCTTTCATCCAGATGATATGGAGCAATCCAATAGACCAATGGTCGGGTTTAATGGAACACTGACATGGCCATTGGGAGCAGTAAGTTTGGATGTGCAGGTTGGTACCAAGAAGATAAAGACAGAATTCACTATAATCGATACACCCTTCCCTTACAACATTATCTTGGGAAGGCCATGGTTGCATGCAATGGGGGTTGTTCTCTCAACATTGCATCAACTATTGCGGTTCCCAACAGAGCTTGGGATAGAGGATTTTAGAGGAGATCAGCTGCAGGCAAAAAACTGCTCCATGGCAGTAATGAAATCCACCTGCAGCATACGAGAACCAGAAAGGGCAGAGATCGAAGACGAGGACATGGAGGTCCTAGAGGACGTCGACAAGGAGCCAGCCGAGAAGAGTGAAGAAGCCCTAAAGAAAATCCTCGTCCAGTAGGGAGATGAAGAACGCTTCTTCTTTCTCGGCTCGGGCTTAACCAAAGAAGAGGAAAAAGAACTGGAGGCTTTCTTGAGAGCGAACATTGAAGTGTTTGCCTGGACGCCTTACGAAATGCCAGGCATTGACCCCGAGGTCACTTGCCATAAACTGAACGTAGACAGGTCGGCCAAACCTGTAATCTAACGGGCAAGAAGACCGACGTTGATGTATGTTGAGGCAGTGGAAGAGGAAGTAAACAGACTTCTGGAGGACCGAACCATTCGAGAGGTAAATTACTCGACATGGCTATCGAATACAGTGGTGGTGAAGAAAAAGAATGGTAAATGGAGGGTCTGTGTGGACTTTACCAACCTAAACAAGGCCTGTCCCAAAGACAATTTTCCTTTACCCAAGATTTACCAATTAGTGGATGCCACTTTAGGGCATGGAAGGATGAGCTTCCTGGATGCCTACAGGGGGTACCATCAGATAGCTATGTACCTGCCAAATGAGGAGAAGACTGCGTTTATCACTCCAAAAGGGCTGTATTGCTACAGAGTGATGCCTTTTGGGTTGAAAAACGCCGGAACAACTTATCAGAGATTGGTAACCAAGATGTTCAAACATGTAATTGGCAGAACAATGGAAGTCTACATCGATGACATGGTCGTGAAGACCAAAGAACCTGAGGGTCATCTGGCCGACCTAAAAGCAGTCTTTGATATCCTTAAAACATATCGGCTTCGACTCAATGCATCGAAGTGCGCATTTAGAGTGGGATCCGGTAAGTTCTTAGGGTACCTGGTGACTAGAAGGGGCATTGTGGTTAGCCCAGATCAGATCAAAGCCATCCTAGAACTGAAAAGCCCAACATCGGCGAAGCAAGTACAAATTTGACTGGAAGGGCTGCAGCCCTGAACAGTTTCATAAGCAGAAGTTCTGACAAATGCAAACCCTTCTTCAGCTTAGTGAAGAAGGCCACAGACTTCTTATGAACAGAAGAGTGCGAAGCCGCCTTGGCCGACCTAAAGAGGAATTTGACCACGGCTCCAGTTCTCTCAAACCCAGAACTTGGAGAGGAGCTGTTCCTGTACCTAGCAGTTTCAGAGCATGCGGTAAGTGCAGTGGTAATCCGAGAAGAAAAAGGGGAGCAAAGGGCTGTTTATTATGTAAGCAAAACCCTGGCTGATGCAGAAACCAGGTATTTACCCTTGGAGAAATTAACACTGGCCTTAGTAATGGCTTCAAAGACGCTGAACCATTACTTTCAAGCCCACAAAATTGTGGCACTAACTGAACATCCCTTGAAGTCCCTGTTACAGTAGGGAGATCTGACAGGCAGAATAGCTAGGTGGGCAGTGGCCTTGGGCCAGTATGACCTGGAATACAGACCCTGAACAACAATCAAAGGCCAAGTTTTGGCCGACTTTGTGGCCGAGTTCACGCCAGGAGCCATCATACATCGGGCTCCATTGAGCCGATGTGAACGATGTCCAAGCGAGCAAAGAGGAGCCCAACCAAGGGCAACAGAACAAAGGAAAGAAGAAAAACTCAGCCCCTGCAGCATTTACATCGACGACTCCTTTCGAATGTTTGTTGATGGAAGTTCAAACCGACAAGGAGCGGGGGCAAGAGTAGTACTAGTATTTCTAGATGGACAGATACTAGAACAATCCATTCATTTGGGGATCAAGGCCTCAAACAATGAAGCATAGTATGAAGCACTGATTGCAGGACTGAAACTGACAGTAGCAGTAGAAGCAGATGAGGTGATAGTCTTCTGTGACTCTCAGTTTATAGTCAACCAGACAACAGGCGAGTTCGCAACCTGAGATGAACGTATGTCGGCATACGCAAAGGAAGTAGGCAGGTTGGTGGCCTTGTTTCAGAACTGTCGACTACAGCAAGTTAACCGAGATGATAACAGTCATGCCAATGCCCTAGCCAACCTGGCTAGTGCAATACAACCTGGAAAGGCAAGGACGATAATGGTTAACTACTTGTCGGGCCTGAGCATCGAACCACTGACCACAGAGCGTGAAGCAATGTGTGTGGACATGGGACCAAGCTGGATGGACGCAATAATAGCATTCCTGAAAGAAGAAAAACTGCCAGATGATCACAAAGAGGCACACAAGATTAGATTGAAGTCCGCAAGATTCAGTCTGATAGCAGAGGGACATCTCTACAGAAGATCCTTCACTGGACCCCTTTTGATGTGTGTACATCCTTTACAAGTTAAAGATTTTTTATATGAAATACATGAAGGAATATGTGGAAGCCACGCAGGGGGTAGATCACTTGTCCATAGGATCATTACCCAAGGGTATTGGTGGCCCAACATGCAGAAAGATGCAGAAGCCTATGTCAAGAAGTGTGAAAAGTGCCAAAGGTTTGCACCACTGATATACCAACCAGCAGCAGAACTGAACCCAGTATCTAGTCCTTGGCCGTTCGCCCAATGGGGCATGGATCTTGTTAGAAAACTGCCCCAAGCAACTGGGCAAATGAAGTACCTGCTGGTAGCAACAGATTACTTCACCAAGTAGATAGAAGCTGAACCCCTTGCCAAGATCCGAGACATGGATGTATGGAAAAATATCATCACCAGGTTTGGGATCCCAAGAGCACTAGTTGCAGACAATGGAACATAGTTTGATAGTAAGCTAATCAAGAGCTTCTATACAAAGTTCAAAATCAAGAACTATTTTTCCACCCCGAGTTTTCCTCAAAGCAATGGACAAGCAGAAGCATCCAACAAAGTCATCTTGGATGGGATTAAGAAGAGGTTGCAAGAAGCAAAGGGAAAATGGGTGGATGAACTGTCAAGTGTACTCTGGGCATATCGGACTACGCCGAGAAGATCAACTGGGGAATCCTTATTTGCCATGGCTTATGGCACAGAAGCAGTCATTCCTCTAGAAGTCGGCATCCCAAGAATCAGAACCCAGGGAGTAGAGAATGGGACTAATGATGTATTATTAGCCCGAGATCTGGATCTGCTGGAAGAAAGAAGGGAGAGAGCTGTAATTCAGCTGGCAGCATACCAGTAGCAGCTTGCCAGGGCTTATAATAAGAAGGTCAACCCAAGGGAGTTTCAAATCGGTGACCTCGTCTTGAGAGAATTCGTCAGCAACAAGAAGGATCCTAGAGAGGGCAAGTTTGGCCCAAATTGGGAGGGACCCTATAGAATCATCTCGGTATTGGGCAACGGGGCATATCGGCTTGAAGATAATGAAGGCAAAGAGTTGCCAAGGCCCTGGAATACTTGCAATCTGAAATTTTTGTATCATTAGATTTTCCCATTCTTTGTTATTAGCCGAAGTAATAAATAAAGCTTGGTTTTTCACACTTGTGACTAATAAGATAGTTGATGATGTTTCTAGAATACATGAGAACCCCAGTGGAACTTAAGTTCACATTAGGGGGCAGAAAGTTGGAAAATAATTACTGGCAAGGTAGAATATACAAGCTAAAATCAGTTTAACACTTGTTGAAATTTGTGAAAAATTTACAAGTTGAAGTTAAACCGAGATCATGTCAAACACTTGTTGAAATTTGTGAAAAATTTACAAGCTGATGTTGAACCGAACACTTGTTGAAATTTGTGAAGAATTTACAAGCTGAAGTTGAACTGAACACTTGTTGTAATTTGTGAAAAAATTTACAAGTAAAGGCCAAGGTTGTATTAAAATGAGTACTTATGTACTTGCCGGTGTAAACCGTTGGTGGGTATAACCGAGGTATTTTACCCCGAGAAGATTACATAGTTAAGGTGTCCATTAAAGATATGCAAAAATATTCTAAGTATGAGAGTCATACAAGATAGTAAAAGGAGGACAAAGATATAAACATTCAAGAGAGAAAGTTGTATTAACATTCAAAAGAAGGCACATCGGCCACATCGAGAGCTTGTATTGTTTCAAAGAAAGAAAAAATACAAGGTACAGAAAGAAGAGAAAAACATAAAACTAAGAATCTTCGGCGCCACTGGCAGGTTGGGTCTGGAGCTCGGAGGACTGCTGAGAAGACATCACGACGGCCTTCTCAGCCGCGAGCTCGGCATCTATTTCTTCAAGGGTTTGGTCAAGGCTCTTATCGGCAATAGGCGCGTCCGACGTTGCCTTCTCAAGAGCAGCATCTTTGGGAACCTTCTCACTCTCCTCATCTTGAGTCAAGTGCAAGACTTACTCATTTTGAGTAGGGGACTTGGCCCCAACAGCTTCTTTTGACTTCTTCACCAAAGCTTCCTCCTCAGACTCAGAATCGTCGTCGGATTGGCTTGGAGTTGAGGGGAATGGCAGGGCAAGGACGTCAGTGTTCCTGAGGGGGGAGTCTTCAGGGATTTCAAGCTTTTTTAGTAAAGCCATCCAACTAAGGGTGAAACCCTTGTTGCATGCCTGCTTCACCTGTTTCTCGTAGTCCGCCATGACATCGGCCACCCCCTCATTGTATCCCTTTTCATCGGCGGCCTTGAGCTCAGCGTCTTTTGTGGCTAAGGCATCCTGTAGCTCTTTCTGGGCCTCGGCCGTCTTTTCTTTGGCCTCTTTCTTCTAGGCCTCAAGAACTTTGTTAATGGCCTCAGCGGCATCCGCTTTTTCTTCGGCATCATCCTTAGCTTTGACAACAGCCTCGGCCTGGTCTGCCAATGTCTTCATTTTTGCCTCGGTTCTTTTATTGGTCTTCTGCAGACTAGTAACCTCCCTAGTCTTGTCGGCCAACGCCTTCCTTGTCTTAAAAGATTGCATTGAGAAGGAGTGGGAGTGCTGGATTGCCTGAAAAAAATGGATAGAGCAGAAGTTATTAGAAAATTTTTTAAGTATAAAAAAGAGAAAGAAAGAAAGATACCAAGTGTGAAGACTTACTTGAACAGAACGCTGGAGCATCAGTGCAAATTTTTCATACTCGCTCATCTCGGCGTTTCAGTCGAGATCTCCAAGAAGGAGCAAAGCTGTGCTAAGGGCAACACCGACATTAACGTCATCGGCACTATCACCAGCTCTGACCGGCCTGTCCTCCAGTGTGATTTAGGGGGCCCAGGGGGAGTCAGACTTCATGGAGCCCGAAGCTGTTGCAGATTCAGACCTCGGCCTTTTTGACCGAGTGGATTGAGATGGTTAGGCCTCGGCGGGCCTCTTCTCGGCAGCAGAATGGGACTTATCACTCTCAGCCAATTTTGAAATTGGCAAGGTGTCCTCAATATCAATCTAAGTCACTGTTGTCTTTGGCTGAGCCTTCTTTATTCTTTTTGGCTTTGACTTTGGTGGAGGCTGGAACTGCGCTGGTTGGGCGTCAATGGTGGATGAAAAGTTGGCCAAGAGGTCTTTAGCAACTGCTTTCTGGCGGCCCATCTCAGCAGCAAAAAGCAGATGGTTGTTTTGCTGGATCTAAGGTTGACCCTTTTTGCAAAAAGAGTTAAAGCCAAAAAGCAGTTGCTAAAGACCATCTACCTCGGCGGCCCTGCTAAAGAGGTAGATGGACGTTGAAATGATGGGATCAGCTGTGGAGCCGAGGTAGATGGTTGTTTTGCTGGATCTAAGGTTGACCCTTGATCTGGCCGAGATGATGAGGCTGTTGGAGGAGTAGTGGCGAACGAAGGAGACTGACTCCTCTTCTTCTTCTTCTTTGGAACGTCGAGAAGAACCGACTTGTAAGTGGGAATGAAATTGAGTAGCAGAGGGGCTTTCCGCTTATGGACTGGAAAATCCAATAGCTTCTTCAAGTCCTTGCTGGGGAAGAAATACTTGCGAAAGCCCTTTGGTGGCTGGGAAAGAACTACAAAATGAAGAGCACAGACGATTAAAACAAAGTATTGGAAACTTTAAAAAAGAGAGCAAGAAAAAGTGACACTTGGCCCTTACCATCTCCTTTCCCAAAAACTGTTCGGCTTAGGGGATAAAGGTGGAGGTCATTGTTGGGCTTAAACTCCCAGTTGCCCGAGACGATGAAGTAATTGTCTCCAGCACCCTTGTTTGAGTCTGGGAGGTCGGCAATGAGTTTGTACTCAGTGGACCTCGGCTTGAGGTAATAGATGTGGCATTTTTCCGATTTCAGGCGACACATAGTGTAGCAATACTGGAAATCAGCAAGAGTAACCCTAGCATTCTCTTGTTTGGCTAAGGCTATTGTTCCGGTTATGACTCGGTAAGAATTGATGGCAAGCTGCATTGGGTTCAATTTATAGTAGTGAAGGATTTCTTGAAAAAAGGTGTCAAGTGGAAACCTAAGTCCACACTCGATGAAGGCCACTACTGGGAAGGGCATGAGGTTCACATCGGGCATAATGGAATCCTCCTCCCCTGCCAACCTGAGGTGGACATCGGCAGGGATGAAAAACTCCCGCCTAAAGTATTCTAATTTGGTCGGGGTGTCTACCCTATGCTTCCACTTACCCATGACGTCAGCTTAGGCAGAAGGTGTATAAATTGGAAATAAAATGTTCTGTAAAGGCTCAGAAGACCTCGGCAAAACCTAAAGTTCACGCTGGGGTAAGAATTTGTGAAGATTAGAGGGGGATTCGTTTCAATTTTCCCTAAGATTCGTATGTACTAGGGCAAATCTTAAACCTAAGTCTAAACAAACGGAGATTGAAGGCAAGAATATGGAGAAAATACAGAAAACACAAAACAAGAGCAATGATTCAGAATCAAGAATAGTGGTGAATTATCAAGAACACTGTGACAGAGTGTGTGCAAGGGTACAAGGCCAAGAACAGTGGCAAAAGTGAACAAATTTGTGAGCAGTATGTGAATATTCAAGAAAGGACTGGGCAAAAACAGAATCACGAAGCAAACATACTCAAACAGCAATGGCAACAAATAAAAAGGTAAAGCTTTTTCAAAAAACTGGAAACCAGGAGGAAACAAAAGCTTACCAGAAGAATGAAGCCAGTATTGAAAACGCCGGAGTCAGGAGGTGGTTACAATCAGAAGAGGATATCGAAAGCTTCACCAGAGCAGATGAATGAAAACAGTTACAGAGCTTGAAAATCTGGAACAATGGCGTATTCTGAAGAGAGAAATTAGACAAAGAAAAAGTTGGAAGCCTGGGAACGAGGATGCAAAAGTAAAGAGACGGAGAAAGAGAATTGATTTTGATCAAAATGCGAAGAACGGCGGCAGAAAACCATCAATATGTCTAGGACGACGTGCTTGTCAAACGACGCATCCAGACACAAGACGATTTACAAGCGCGTTTCGGACACGGCCCAGTGGGGGACAAACGCGTAGCAGAAACAGTTGATTTATTTTGCGTGATAGCTCATACGCGTGATAAAACTCTTGGAGTTCTTGGTTTAAACGAAGCAATAACCTCGGCTGATAGAAAGATCTTGGCTAAATAACTCAAATGAACTAGGTTATTGGTTCTAAAAGCCTTGATGAGGCAGACTACAGGGCCTGGTTGTGTGAAGCTGATGTATTGGATGATACAGTAGGATCGCCGACATTCACAACATAGGTTCCATTACCTCAGGATGCTGAGGTAATAGAACCTAGGGTGCAGTTGTGGGGATATATTTTCTAAGTACCAACACGTGGCCAAGGTGATGCCGACGTGATCTCGGCTAGGCCGAGATTATCTCCAAAGATATCAGATTCTGGGATAAACGGATAATGGACAAGAGTTCTAGAATAAGGAAGGACTTTAGCCTGGATAAGGATAAAGCTCTTAGGGAATTTATCTTTATCTATTTGAGAGTCCAGGATAAACATTGAGTAGAAGTCCATTGAAGCTAGGCTTCTATTGGGACTAAGATTGGGTTAACTATAAAAGAGAGGCACCCGTATGGGTCTAAGGTACACAATTTATATTCAGAATAGTGAGTAAGCACTATTGATTATCTTTGAGAGATATTTGATTACTGACTTAATCATCGGAGTGCCCCCGGGTGGACGAACCACCGCCGGAATCTCTTCTTTCTGTTGCAAGTCGTTCGGGCTTATCCTATTCTGGCAGTGCTCTCCAGTTGAATACTGAGTTGGCAGTGTGGTCGGAAATTCACTCATACAGTTTGTTAAAAATAATCGTTGTTCAAATTTATAATTGGTTTAAATTAGAAATTAGGATAGATTTTTATTAAAAAAACAATGATAAGAAGAGGAGGAGGATATCAACGTATTTTTATAGTTAACAATCACTGAGTCAAGTTGCAACTTAGTCCCAAACTAATAAATATATTACCATTAAGTATGAGAGAAGTGAAATGCTATGAGGAGATAAAATATCTAAGTATTTAAACCTTAAATATTATATTTTAAACCTTAAAATAATCGTTCTATTGTTTTTTTTTGTCTAGTTAAGGTTGCTGTTTTTCCCTATCCCTACGGGGTGTGTAGGGTTTTTCTTTATACTCCTGCTGTAGGTTTCATGGTGTGGTTGCTTTGCAAATTCAGGTGCTGTTGTAGTTATGCCTTTGTGCTTTTGGGCCATGTTGTTCTCACATGGGTATCATTCTTTGTTTCCTCCCCCTATGTTGTTTGAGATATGGTGGGTGAACAAGGTTGTGGCCCCTTTGTAGAAGCTTGCTGTCATGCCTTTGTGGTTTTTGTTGGTTTTGCTTTTGTAGCTTGCTGTCTGGCTGTCTTTTGTTTGGTTCTTTTGTATAGCTAGGTTAGGGCCTAGGCTATTCCCCTTGTATTCTTGTAAATATTTTGTTTTATTTTATGACTTTTTCACCAAAAAAAAAAAAAAAAACCTAACCCGTTCTATACTTAATTATTCATGTGATTATGTGTTTGATATGAATTTGCAAGTTTAAGTATATGAATTATTTGAATTTGGAATAATATCTATTAAACGTAGAAAAATTTGTTACAATTACAACTCTGAACTGAAATTGAAAGCCTTAGAGGCGCGATAAGCCAAAACCAACTTCATATTTGTATTTAGCATGATTTTTAGAGACTACAGTGAAATTTTGAAAAATTACAATTTGTAATAATTAAATTAAGATTTATGAGCCTAAGTCTTATTTGTGTATCTAGCTCTTGAGTTCTTCATTTTCTTATTGAGAGCTTTGAGTGAGTTAGAGAGAGAGAGAGAGAGAGAGAGAGAGAGAGAGAGAGAGGGGAAGAGGAGAAGTTAGGATTTTGCAAGGGATTTAAGGGACAAATCATAAATTTAAACTATGGTATGTTAATCTACTTGAAAAATTGTGTATATCTTATCTTTTGCTTGAAATCAAGAGGAATTTGAGAATTTTGAGCTAGGATTTTGAGTTGTGTAAGGGTTTGAAATAAAATCAAGAAATCCCTTCATTTTTGTTTGATTTGAGTTCATTCTTGTGATTACTCCATGAAATAAACTCTAGATGGTTCATACAACGAAGATTTGTTGGAAGCTTCACCATATTGAGCTTGTGTATGCAATTTATGAATATATGAAATGGATGAGACCATGAATCTAATGGTGAGGAAAGATTGACATGTGCAATGTAGAATTATACCTAAATCATGCTAATATATCATGTTTTTGAGTGAGTTTTTCTTTGATTTGGACTTGGAAATGTGTTTGGGAAGTTTGTATCTTTGAACCATTTTCAGATTGTCTGATTTTGCCCAGACCGCATGAGCGGCCACGGGCTCCGCATGAGCGAAACATTAAGAAAAACAGAGGTTTTCATTTTTCTCTGTAGGCACTCGAGCGGCAAGTGTTTCCTCTCGAGTGGATTTGGGCCGCACGAGCGGTGAATACTTCCGCATGTGCGGAACCCTTGTTTTAGCTAAACTTCAAAAAGACATATCTCTTTCATTCGGACTTCGTTTTAAGCGATTCGTGAGCCTAAATTCAAGCCCTCGAAGTTTAGTTCCTAATGGTGGTGGTCTCACATCCAAATTCTAAGTACACAAATAGATGTGATTAAATTAGTGAAGGTTGTTTATTTTCTTTTAACCTTTTCATGCCATTTCCTATCATAATTTAGTTTTCTTTTGCTTCTTGCTATTTCCTTAAACCTTAACTATGTAAATATGGTATTTTCAATGAAAAACATAAGAAATTATTGTAGGAAACATTTGTGAGAATAGTAGTGTATAGTAGTGTTCGTTTTCCTTTTCCTTTTAGGATTAGGAATTAGTATTAGTGTTCTATATCTAATAGCATTCTCTGTCAGTGGTGTATTTTGTTTAGGATTAGGATTTAGCATTCTATATATTTGAGTGATGTATTCTTTGTTCAACGTAATCTAATATACAGTTTTGTTTAGAAATCTTACATGGTATCAGAGCTAGGTTCGAAACCCTAGTTGCTTCGCTTGTCGCCATCGTGGTTCGCTGGTCAAAGGGTCATCGATCTTGACCCCTCCTTGGTTCTTCTGGTTCGTGATCAGCCCTAAGTGGTGACATTTTGGTTTGTCTGGGTCATCACCATCAGCCCTCTCTGCTTCAACTAGTTTGTCACCATAGGATTCGCGACTTTTCTCTCTCCAGACTCGCGAAGGTTCGAAACCCTAGCCTTCTCTGGTTCGTCTCGCGAAGGCCTCTCTCTTCCTCGCGATCTCTGTCTGGTTCGATTCACAGCCATCTACTTCATCTCTCTGGTTCATCTGCCTCTCTCTTTCTCATGATCTCTGTCTGATTCGCTTCTCAGCCTCAGTCTCTCTCTCTCTGTGTTTTTAACTTGGCTATTTCTATTTAAAACCCTATTTCAGGATTATTGCACTAAAACCCCATATTTGTCTGTTTATTACAAATTTTGTTTTATTACAATGTTAGATACTAAAATCCAAGCCATCAAGTGTAAACTCACTGGTGGCAATTATGCCTATTAGGCCAGTGTCATGAAGAATTTTCTTCTTAGTCAAAAAAAATAGGGCTATGTTTCTGGTTCTGTTCCTCGTCTATCGGACCTGAAAGTGGAAGGGTATCTGTCTTCCTGTGACACTTGGGATTGTGATAATGCCCAAGTTCTAACCTGGTTTCATAATTCTGTGAATGACCGTATTGGAATGATGTTTTTCAAGTATAGTACTGCGAAGGAAGTGTGGGATTATTTACTTTGTGATTATCAACAGTCCAACTTTGCCAAGCGGTATGAGTTGGAAACAACTATTCAGAGTGCTCGTCAGCGGGATCAGACTATTCAGGACTTTTATATTGAGATGACAGGTCTCTGGGATCAGTTAGCTCTTATGGAACCACCTAGTCTCAAGATACTAAACGCTTATATTGAGTTTCAGGAGTAGGGTCGTTTAGTCCAGTTCTTAACAGCTCTCTCCCCTCAGTATGAAACTATTCGAGGTGGCATCTTTTACCGATCTCCTCTTCCCTCTGTGGATGCTATTGTTCGTGAACTCCTCTTCGAGGAAACCCGTCTTAAGACAGCCAGTCAGACTTTGCCTCCTTCTGTGTTCTTGGCTCATGCCACGCCGCTTTTGTTATCGACCCCTCTTCCTTATCAGCTTCAGGTCACTGCAAAACCCAAGAGAGGACCATTAGAGCCAGATGAGTGTGCTTTCTGCCATCAAAAGGGTCATTGGAAGAACAATTGTCCTAAAAAGGGACGTCAGCCTACTCCATCTTCTCAGACACAGTTCCGTGGTCCTACTTCGGGTACTTTCTGACCTCCTACTGCTTACACTGCATCTACTCTGGCTCTTGATCTTGACTTGGCTTCCCTGAGTGCTCAGGTAGCCCAACTTCAGCATATCCTGTCCACCTCTTAGTCATCCCCATCTGCCTCTGCTCTTACCTCTCTTCATTCAAGTTTGCTTGGGTCCTCTTCAGGTATCCCTTCTTCTATCTGGATTTTTGATTCTGGTGCCTCTCATCATATGACCCCTCACATTTCCTTACTTCAAAATTGTATTCCCCCACCCGTTCCAATTACTATTAATACTGCTAATGTATCTGGTATGTTTGTTCTATCTGTTGGGTCTGTTTTACCCTCTGCCATGTCTGCTATTACTATTCGTTCTATTTTTTATGTTCCTCAGTTATCTGTCAATTTATTATCTATCAGTCAACTTGATACGTCTGGTTTTGATGTTATATTTTCCTCTTCTATCTGTTGTGTGCAGGATCGGGTGTCCAAAAAACAGATTAGGACCGGCCGTAGAATTGGAGACCTCTATGTGGTCGAAAGCTTGCATCTCCCCTTATCCACCTCTCCAGTTGTACTTTCTTCATTTCAATTAGATTCTCAGTCGAGTCAGTTTTACTTATGGCATTCTCGCCTCGGTCATTTGTCTGTTGACCGCTTACAGTCTTTAGCTCAGTTAGGATTGTTGGGTAAAGTTTCTCCCAGTCAAATTGATGAATGTCGGGGGTGTAAACTTGCTAAAATGTCAACCTTACCATTTAATAAAAGTACCTCTATTTCTGTTTCTCGTTTTTCTCTTGTACATACTGATGTCTGGGGACCCTATCCCGTTCTTACTAAAGGGGGCTCTGCATATTATGTGTCTTTTATTGATGACTGCACCTGTTACACTTGGGTTTATTTTATGAATCATAAATCTGACTTCTACCAGATATATCGTACCTTTCAGTCTATGGTCACCACATAGTTTGGGTCTACTATTAAATTGTTGCGGTCTGACTTGGGTGGGGAATACTTTAAAACTGAATTCTGTGAATACTTGGCCAAATTGGGTAGTATTCACCAAACTTCTTATACTGATACACCTACCCAAAATGGTCGAACTGAGCGTAAACACCGTCATCTCCTTGAGACAGCTGGGGGTCTCCTTCTCTCTGCCTCCGTTCTGGCTCCGTTTTGGGGTGAGACAGTTCTTACTGCTGCTTTTTTTCTCAACCGTATGCCTACCCTTCTTCTTTCTGGTCGATCTCCTTATGAGGCTCTGTTTTCTCAACTTCCTAATTACTCCCTCCTTCGTGTGTTTAGATCTACTTGTTTTGTCCTTTTACCCCATAAAGATAGGACCAAACTTAGTGCCCGGTCTGTCCTATGTATCTTTTTGGGTTATAGTTTCACTCAGAAAGGTTATTGCTGTTATGACCCTGTTTCTCGTTGCCTTTATGTCTCCCGCCATGTTGCCTTTCTCGAACGTTTATTTTACTTTCAGCGTCCTCCTCTCACCGCCCCTATTTCCAAAGAGGATTTGGTTTATATTGATCCATTTCCTTCTGAGGTCCCGTCTGATGAGTACATCTCCACAGTTACTCCTGAGCTTATTCTATTTTCTCCCCCTGCTTCACCTCCGGCTGCTTCTCCTCCTTCAGCCTCTTCTCCTTCTCCATTGTTAGTTTATTCTCGTCTACAAAGTCAAGACTTATTCTGATGGTTCTCTTGAGTGCTACAAAGCTCGTCTAGTTGCCAAAGGTTTCTCCCAGGAATATGGTATTGATTATGAGGAGACATTTGCTCTTGTTGCCAAGATGACTACTGTCCGTACTTTAATCTCTGTCGCTACTATTCGTTCTTGGCCTATTTATCAGATGGATGTTAAGAATGCTTTTCTTAATGGCCATCTCACTGAGGAGGTTTACATGCGTCCCCCTTGGTCTTCACCATTTCTTTGGCCAAGTTTGTTGTCTTCGGCGTGCTCTGTATGGTTTGAAGCAGTCTTCTCATGCTTGGTATGATCGCTTTCAGACTGCTGTTACCAAGCTTGGATTTCATCTTTCTACTTCCGACTCTGCTTTATTTCTGAGACATATCTCAACTAGTTTTGTTGCTCTCTTACTATATGTGGATGATATGATCATCACTAGCTCTGACTCTGCTGCTATCTCTGAGGTCAAGCAGCATTTTTTCCGCACCTTCGAAATGAAGGATCTGGGACCATTGCGGTATTTTCTTGGTATTGAAATGGCTTCTTCTCCCAAGGGTTACTTTCTATCCCAAGCTAAGTATGCCAACGAGGTTATCCATCGTGCCAGACTTACTGACACTAAGCTTTCTGATACCTCCATTAAGCTTAATGTGAAGCTTAACACTACTGATGGTGTTCCTCTGGATGATCCTACGTTATATTGCGAACTTGTGGGTTGTTTAGTCTATTTGACAGTTACTCGCCCTGATCTTGCCTATGTTGTCCATGTGGTCAGTCAGTTTGTTTTTGCTCATCACTCTACACATTGGGCTGCTTTGCTTCGAATTCTTCGCTATCATTGCAGTACTATCTTACAGGGCTTGCTATTCTCTTCTACTTCTTCGTTAGATTTGGTGGCCTATGCTGATGCTGATTGGGCTGGTGATGTTAATGATCGTAAATCTACTTCTGATTTCTGTATGTTTCTTGGCGATTCCCTGATTTCTTGAAAAAGCAAGAAACAAATTGTTGTTGCTCGTTCTACTGCCGAAGCTGAGTATCGTGCTATGGCTCATACTATTGCTGAAATTGCCTGGCTTCGTGGTCTCTTATCTAACTTGGGTGTCCCTCAGTCTTCCTCGACCTCTCTCTATTGTGACAACCGAAGTGCTATTCAAATTGCTCATAATACTGTTTTTCATGAACGGACAAAGCATATTGAAATTGATTGTCATTTCATCCGTCAGTATCTACAGTCTGGCGTTATCTCGCTTCCTTTTGTTTCTTCAACTCTGCAACTTGCTGATTTCTTCACGAAGACTCACACCACTGCTCGGTTTCGATTTTTTGTTGACAAACTCTCAATGTTTTCTGCTCAAACACCTTGAGTTTGAGTGGGGGTGTGAGAATAATAGTGTATAGTAGTGTTCATTTCCTTTTCCTTTTAGGATTAGGAATTAGTGTTAGTGTTCTATATCTAATAGCATTCTCTATCAGTGGTGTATTTTGTTTAGGATTAGGATTTAGCATTCTATATATTTGAGTGATATATTCTTTGTTCAACGTAATCTAATATACAGTTTTGTTTAGAAATCTTACAACATTAATTTAAGTCATGAACATTTAGGATCGTTTAAAGTACATCTTTGACACATACTTTGTACGTGATTCACATGTAGAGAAGTTTAGCATTAAACACTTGAGAGGAATTAAAGAATGGAGAACGATTGAACGGTCATGTAACGAATAAATCAATTGAGTGAATTGAAGGCAATGTGTTTTGAAATGTTATGCTTGGTTATGTTTCTACAGGCTGAATCGTTAAGGAGTATCATCCGACCAAGCACTGTGAGTAATTTTTTTGTAACAATATTTTCATATGAAATACTTTGGGATTGGGAAACTTATTATTTGTATAAATTATGTGCCTTGACGAGTGTTTTCGAAATGATAAAATGTGCTTGAAATCTTTGGAGTAATTATGTTATGGCAAGTTTTTGAAAGAATGTTTTGATAAGAATGAATGAATTTCTTTCTGAACAATGATTATGACAAATTGGGAAAATGTACTTTGACCCTCAGTAACTGTTATTTGTTTATGATCCATCTTGGATGTTCCTATAAACTAATGATTCGTTATAAATGTTCTGTATGATGTCAATCTTTGATAATTGTCCTGTATGGTAATTCAGAAAGTTAATTAAGGCCTTCGGGTACTCCGCTACGACTTGGAGTTATAAAAGGTTTGATAAGCAATATTTGATACTATGTGATTTCAAATAAGTTTTAATGTGATTTGGAATCAGAATTAAATGTATCATTTGATCGAAATAAAGGAACTTTATTAATATTATATGACATGTGCAATATGAACCCGAGGCCGCTTGTTATATGATTGGGCCCGAGGCCGCTTGTTATATGATTGGGCCTGAGGCCGTTTGTTACATGATTGGACTTGAGACCGTTTGTTATATGATAAGGCCTAAGGCTGTTCTGTTTATATGACTATGAATTTTGTGAGAACCTTATGATCATCTATTTACACTGGTTTAGTGTATTATTACTCATTGAGTTTCGCTCACCCATTATTATGTATGCACATGTAGGTGATCCGCAGCATGGAGCACACCCGTAGAGTCAGCTTCAAGAGTTATTTTGTGACCCAATCGAGTCATGCCTCTGAGATGGAATTTTGTCTTTGACTCACATCATACCTTGACCTCATTTTGTTTTTGTTATTATGGTCTTGGGTTGTAAACAATATGTACAAATTTCCTGTGGTACTTATATTTTGCTTGGACATACAAATGTTTGAATGTGTTATGAGGTTAACTTTATATTTTTTGCTTATGATTGACACAGCTCAATGGATTTCTCATCATTATATGCTTCCGTTTATGATCCCATTAGCATAAATTTTATGTATGATCGTTTGAGGCCTTCTGTAATTTATGGATTACTGGTCAATTATGATCCAAACTTTTAGGGACGGGTTCGAGTAATGATAGTTTGGTTCAATTGAGAATCTATTCCAAATTGTCCAAGTCAATGCTTTTTGTTCCTAATCAATCAAAAAGGTCTGCCTGTAGAAGAAGAGTGATAAAGTCTTCCCTTTCAAGAAAGAAAACATGCCAAAAGAAAAGATAAAACACTATGCTTTGGTCCAATCTTGAAACACTGAGACTAGTACTACTACTTGTGGTGAATATTTCTAAATTATCATACTATCTCTGTTTGCTACTCCTCCTTTCCTGACTGGTTGTTATTGGAACGTGTTATATCTTTAATCATCAAAGAGCATGACTTTCACAATTTACAGGATGTTTGGAAACAAGTATGCCTCCGCACACACTAAATGGTCAATTATGGGGTCTCAATCATCACCCATTATGCAAGGCCACCATAACAAATAATAGACTAGCTAACCTTTATAATTGACTATTCAATCACTTGCTTGCTTTTGAATTAGTGGGCCATTAAGCAAGCAATGCACTTCAATTATTTTAACAGTTGAGCGAAGTCAACAGTAGGTGACAAGGAGATCTAGACTCACCAAAAATTGACATGCGAGGGCTTTCACTTTCTAGGATTGCTTCGTACTCGGGAAAATTATTAAGTATTAGATATTGTTTATATTGCATTTTCGATAAATAAAAAATTACAATAAATATTAAATAAATTATTATTTATCTTTTAATTATATAATAAAGATAAGTCATAATGTTTCTCTAGTAAAATATTTTGCTACAAAATTAATTTAGAACACTACATAAGTTTTATTATCTGATATTTCGTAATTACTGAATAATTACCTAATACATTACTCGTAAATATTAATTTATTGGCAAAGTTTATGGTATAAATACCCCCTTTAAAAACGTGTAACGCACGTTCTTATTATATTTCATGGTAAATACCACTTTAATGATGTGTAACATGTGTTCTCATTATGTTAGAAGGGAATGGCTTCCCTTCAATCCATGATCGGACTGGAGGGTACTGTTGAATTCGTAGGAGTTCACCACAGGTTCCATTTTAATAATTTGAACCGTTTAATATGTAAAACTTGTCAAGTACTATATGCCTGTAAAAAATCATATTGATCGAATATCAATAGCTATGTGATCAAATCTGATTTTTGTAAGCCGTTTATTTTTCACCATTCATTTTTTTCCTATACGAAAACTGATTTGATCACATAGCTATCGATATCCGATCAATGTAATTATTTACAACATGTAGTACTCAACGAATTTTATATATTAAACAGTTCAGATAATCAAAACAAAACTCGTGATGGATCTCCACGAATCCAACAATACCCTAGAGAGAAGCCATTCCCATGATGCAATGTGGTTTTGGTTATAAACCAAAGTACAATAATTTTTTGACTTGAAGCGAATCAATTTAATGTGGGGTCGGCGTTTGATTATGAGACCTGATGATTTATTTGGTTTGTTAGACAAATAATTTGAAATGATTTTGATTATGAATTAAAGTGAATACCATTAAAGATAAACTATCAACAGGTTTTAATAGTTAGATTTAATTTTTATTAAGTCCTAATCAAAATAAGTTATAATAAAATTGTCGCTAAAAATAATTTTTTACGATGATTTTTAAAACTTATAATTAGTGACATTTTTCTACGACGAATTGTTTAAATTGTCATTGAAAGTTGAAAATTAGTGATATTTTTTTTAAAATTGTCGCTCAAATTTATAATTAGTAACATTTTTTTGACAAAATTTTTAAACTGTCGTTGAAAATTAACAAATAATAATATTTTTTTAATAATATTTGATCAAAAAAACGCTGTTAATTATCATAGAACCTATTAGACAATAGGCCTATCTACTAAAACCTACATGTGAATCCCCCTATGATTAATAACTCACATTTTATTTTAGATTAGTTTTAAAATCTAAAAAGCTGGGATGTAGAATATAGTGAAATTGACTACGACTCTCACATTTTATTTAGGATTTTTCTTTTATCCGGTTTATTATTTGGATTGGAGGTTATTGTTGAACCATTTTGGATCTATCTCAATAATTGAAATTATTCATATTACAAGATTTATTAGAAAGAACATTCACACAAAAAATTAAATTAATCAAATATTGAGATAAACACATAATTGAATCACAAAATCATTCAAAAAACAGTTGACAAGTATGATTTAAAGTATAAATCGTCCATTTTGCATGATTTTGTCATCCATTTGATCACGTGGGTAATGATATTTGACTAATCTAATTTTTTACATAAATTATTTTCTCAATAAATCTTATGAAATGAATAATTCTAAGGTAAATTACACTTACCTCCTCCGAGATTTCTGACAAATATAGAGACATTCCCTGTGATTTCAATAATTATAGATGCCTCCCTTACTCTAATTGACAATATCAAGATTCCCTAACTTTTTGACTGTCATCCACACAACTAACAAAAACTGTTGATGTCATCAAAGATAAATATTAAAATGCCCGTAATACCCTCAAGTGTCTTGAACCCATCTATATATACCAATACCAAAGGCACTTGAAGGCAAGAGAAAAAAGAGAGGCCAACAACACAGAGGTCCACAACCAAGTATAACACATGTATGTTCACATTAACTATTTAAAAAATAAAATAAAATTTGCATATCAATAACAACTAACCAGTTCCATAAAAAAAAAACGAACAAACAAACACAACCAAGCATAACCACAACCAAGTCCAACACAGGTTTGTACCATTCACAAATAAAGCACAACCAACAACAATAATAAAACAAGTGCAACAACTACTTGCAGAATTCCCCGCCACTAATTCACTTTGATTCATAACACATACATTATATAATCACACAATTTTCTATGATCTTACTTGTAAAACAATTCACTTTGATATTATTTATTAAAAGTATGATAATTATATTTAATTTTTTGTATTTTTTCTCTCGTAAATAAAATTTTATATATAAGTTTAAAAGTTTTGTTTCAAAAGTTCTTTTACTATAATATTTACTCATAAACATAGATTAAAATTGTTGTATTGGCAATTAACAATTAAAATTATGCTTTGTTATAAAAAAAGTGACATAATTCTAATATTTCACTATTTTAGAATAAAAATATACAAATTTTAAAAAATTGTTATATTGGTTTTTGGAAGGAAAATAATTAAAGAAATTTTAAAAACTTAATGAATAAGAAAGAATTATCGTAACATATAATTTAAAATATCAAAAAAAAATTAAAAATGAATAAAGACTTTAAAAAGATGTGATTACAATTAAAACTAATGCTCAAATTCCATGGATCAATTCAAACCCTAATTAGAGACGAGGTGTATTTTTTGTACTCATTCTTATATGAACTAATGCCTTTGTCTTTGCCTAAATTATATCAATCTCGGTTCTTCCTCCTTTGGTTGTTGTATCCGGACTTAGGTTCCGTGGAGTTGGTTGTTGTACATATCTTGTTGTCATCCTTTAATGCCATATATTTGAGTTTTAGGATGTGTTGAGCAGGTTTGTTACAGGTTGGTTGTGAGTTTAAACCAATAGTTGCTGTCCAGAATTTTGTTCATTCGCTCGAGCGAGGCTTTTGTCGCTTGAGCGAGCTCTGTGTTTTAGATCCTTCACTCGAGCCAGGGTTCCTTCGCTCGAGCGAGAGTTGGGTGATGTGTTTGGTGGCTCGAGCGAGAAGTCTTGTGCTCAAGCTTGCGTTTGCGTCTGGTTCTGGACCTGATGGTTGTGATTCTTGGCTCGAGCGAGCTTTTCTTCGCTCGAGCAAACGAGCTGTATGTTTTGAGTTTCTTCGCTCGACCGAGCTTTTCTTCGCTCGAACGTGCTTCTGGGTTGCAGACCTAAAGCTTTGAATTGTTGGCTCGAGCGAGGCTTTCTACGCTCGAGCGAGGGTTCTCTGTGTCTGGTCGCTCGAGCGACCACTTCTTCGCTCGAGCGAGCCTCAAATATATCAGTTGGCAGCAGCAGGATTGCACTCCACTTTTTCATCTCTTTTATTTTCAAACCCTAGATCCGGTTGCTCCCTCTCTCTCTGCATACACCTTCTCTCTAAGGTTTGATCTAGTTCTTGAGTGTTTCTACCCTAATCTCTTTGTAAGAAAGATAGAGGGTGGTGTGGGCTATATTTTAATCTAAAAAATAGTGGGTTTGGAGCACTTCGAGTTTGCATCATCTTCTCCTTTGGTCTCTCCATTTCGAGGTAGGGATACCCTACTCCATCTTATGAGTTTTGTCATAAATTTTGGTCATTTTGATTAGTTGGTGTTGCTGGGCAATTTTGGGAAAAGTTAGGGTTTGATTCGTAATTTATAAAAAGGGGGTTTTCAAAATGTTAAATCCCATGGGTATATGAGACCTTGGAAAATGAAATTATTGTTGTTATATTGGTGAAATTGAACCTTCGGGTTAATATTGAGAATTAGGGAAAAATGCCCTAGCTATGTGATAAATTAATTTGAATAATTAATTTGTGGGAATATGAAATTAAGTTGGAAATTATGAAATTGGAGAATTATAAAGTTGAATGGTAGAGTTGGATAAATTAATCGCTCATCTATGAAAATGTTGATATTATATCTGTTTAATGCATTTATTTTCTGTTTAGAAATAACTGCTTTGGACTATCGGTAGAGGATAGTCTTGAGTGTTGTAGACACTGTATGTTGATTAAGGAAAATTGAAACTAATCACATTAGATATGTCATTGAATATGACGATTGGAATAATACATCAAATATGTGTATTGATTGATCCTTGTATATGATGAGTGTTTATATACTTGGAATATGTGTATTGTGTGGGAGGAGATAGGGGATGTACTCTATGGTTTGAGGAAAGATAGGGGATGGACTCTCAAACTTGTTTGGGAGGAGATAGGGGATGGACTCCATTAATACATCAAATATGTGTATTAAATTGAAGTATTGATACAACAAATATGTGTATCTTTTGAAGTTTGAAAGTGTTTTTAATATGAGTTGTAATGTCACGTAAATTGTAAAGTATGGAAGTGTCTTTATATGAGCTATAGTTTCATTGAATTGTCTGGCCAGATTTTGAGCCATGGTTATATAACTTGAAAATTGGATAAGTAAAGGAAAGTGGAATGAAACATGGACAATTTGTCATGGAACTATATTGTGATATAAATTGGTTTATAAGTGTTAACCATCTATCAAATGCTATTATTTTAGTCATTGCTCATATTTGGTTTAGTATATCTCTACTGGGCTGTGGCTCACCCTATATGGGACATTATTTTCAGGTTCAGGTGACATGCTACCTCCAAGGACATAGCTTGGAAAGTTTTGGGAGTTGAAGACTCTTTTGGTTGTTTTGTTATTTTGATATTACATGTAGACTCAAGCCGAGGGCTTAATGTTTATGAGTTAGAACTCTCTTTTTGTAACCAAGTGTTGGCTTAGAAAGTTGTAAGTCCATAGGGCATTTACTTTTGTTGTCAATATGTAATACTTTTGTAATGAATACTCTGATAAATAGAAATATGTTTTATTCTCTTATGTCTATGCATGTCAAGAATGTGGGTTTATGTGTATTATTTTGAAGGCGTTACAACTTGGTATCAGAGCGTACTGGGTTCGAATACTTTGGGTACGCGGGAAGTGGTTAGTACCACAATGGGTTTGTCTCGCTTGTTAGAGACTTAGGTATAATGTTATGTGCTTATGTGATAACATGTTTATGTGGTTATATAGGTATGGAATTGTGACAACCCTCACCTCTGATTAGTGCTAATCTGTGATTAAGCATGATAAGTGATTAATCTGATTGAAATTCTGAATTGATTGCATGAGTATGCTGTTTGATCGCATTTCTATCTGTTTGATTACTTAATTGATCAGTTCATGTTTTAAGTTTTGAACTGCAAATTGAAGGCTTTATCTGCGGCCGAATTGAAATTGATTAGTGTTATATGTTAATTAGAATATATGTGATTTTATGGTAGATTTAATTGAAATTTGATTTGGTATGATTAAATTAGATTAAATGGAGTTAAATCGCAGTAGTTCAAGTTATTTACGAAATTGCCACTTAGTGGACAATCCTAGGCCATTGTTTACCCTCCATGTTATGTATTTGAGGCATCATTCCTTCAGCCATTTCCTTAGACAAACCGTATGAGAGAGGAGAGTGAGAGAAAGAACTTGAGTTCATCAAATTTATCTTGGGAACTAGAAGAAATTGAAGAGAGATTGCATATTTGAGCTTGTATACCTTGAATTCAAGACCTAAGGTAGAGATTTCACCTTCCCCATTGTGAATTTGAGTTGTATCTTGCAACGTTCATGGTAATTTAGAGTTTAAAGTCAAAGATTAATTTAAAGAGTTGAATTATAAGCTAATTCATGCATGCATGTTCATATTCTTGCATTTTGAGGTTGTTTTGCATGAATTCCTTGCATGCATGTGTATATTTTGAATGTAGTCCATGAATTCACTATGTTCTTAAGCTTAATCTTGCATTTGGCTAAGTTTTAGAGCACTTGATTCATAAGAGTTCTTGCATGTTATTGACTCACCCTTGGGCTTTGATTTTATAAATTGATCTTCAAAACATGTTATATTATGGGTTTAAAGTGTTTTCCCAGAAAATGGGCCCAAGAGGTTGAGTTTTGAGGTGTTGAATACTTGGTTTGAGCTTTGAAGGAAAATCTGGAAATTCCAGAATTTGGCTTCCTCGCTCGAGCGAAGGATTCCACGCTCGAGCGACCATCGTTTGTTCAGAGCGCCGCTCGAGCGAAGGAATGATGGCTCGAGCGTAAATTGCAAGCTCTCAGGTTTTTGGTGCACGCAGACGCATGCTCAAGCGAGGGAATCTACGCTCGAGCGAGGACTGTGTCTCACGCTCGAGCGAGCGTCGAGCAGGCGTCGAGCAGAAATTTTCAACATCCAGCACTTTTTGCATTTTTACAGACCGCTCGAGCGAGGAAGTCCATGCTCGAGCGACCCCACTATTTTGACAAGCTCGCTCGAGCGAAGAAAGCTACGCTCGAGCGAGACCCCTATTTTCTGAAAATTTTGAAAAGTATTTTAAAGTACATCTTTGCATCCTCATTTCATCCTAGGCATTCCTAGGCCTAGTTTAAGGCATTTTAATGAGGCTATTGATGTAGGACCACACCGAGTCAAGTTAAGGGGCTAGTTTGTCTATCCCAAGTGTGTAACTTAGTGTGTGTTCATTCTGTAACTGTGTAGGGCTGGCATTCGAGGACGCTCATTAGCTGCCTATAGCCTAGTGCTCTGTGAGTAACAATGTTGTAAGGATATGTTCAATTATGAATATTTTCTGAATGATCAACTGTTCTGTTTACTGAAACGTTATTGTTTAATGAATGAATGTTGTCCTATTTGTAAACTGTATTCGTGGCATCCATAGCAATTTACTGTTACTGCTACTGTTACAGAGATCTCTGTCGGTTCCTATGTTTGGAACCATTACTGTTTACTGTTATGATGGCCATCAACTGACTGTTCGGTCTGTTAAGACTTACTATACTGTTTTGCTATTGGATGTACCACATATAACTGCTATGGTTGCTAAATGATTGATATGACTGTTTAATGACTGAAAGGACATTCATTCTTAACCTCTTTACACAGTTGTTATTCACTGGGTTTTAACTCACTATTTATATTTATATGTAGGTGTTCAGGCACCAGATCGATGCTAGGAGCGTCGGGGTAACTCCCTTTTTGTCAAGCCAACCATTGTGCCTCACCTCGAGGTTCCAAGTCTGATCGAACCAAGGCTGCTTTAGGGTGTCTCAGTTTCACCCTTCCGTCTCTGTTTTGTAATACTGTTTAAGACTTGTACCGTACTCTGAATGTTTGTACAAATGGTGTATATATGTTTTGCTTATGAATGTGAATATGTTCGAAAAAGTCTTTTTGCATACAGACTGTCACAGCTCATTGGACATCTTTTATTACTGTTTTGGCTTCCACCAACCCCTGTACTATGTATTACTGTCTTTACTGTCAAGCAGGCCTTCGGTAATCACGGATTACTAGCCAGTTATGGTGCTAAACCCATAGAGGCGGGTTTGGGTCGTGACAGAGTGGTATCAGAGCGATACTAAACCACGAGTTATACCGCACACACGGTCCAAATGAGCTATAGGATGTCCTAGAAAAGTGAATAGGGCATTACATGAGCATTGAAAAGTGTGTGTGGCCATGACACGAATATATGTGCTAATGTGTTAATATGTTAAGTATGCAACTGTCTATGTTTATAATTGCCATAATTGTCTATAGTGAAATGGATAACGCAAGAAATGCTGATGAACTTGAATCATCTGAGGCCAGAATGGCAAGGCTCGAAAGAACAGTTGAACTGCTAACTGAGGCCTTAAGGCTACAACAGAACCAACAGCCTCCACCTCCTCCAGTTCAACCTGAGCAAAATGTGAATGATGATATAATTGCTCTAACACAGAAGTTCAGTAAAATGAAACCACCATCCTTCAGGGGGGCCTTGAACCATTAAAGGCCGAAGCATGGGTACTAGAAACAGAGAAATTGTTTGAGGTATTTTCGTGTTCTGAAGCACATAAGGTGCTATTGGCTACCTTTACTTTGCAAGAGGAAGCTAGACAGTGGTGGATGCTCATCCATGACACCGACACTGTTATGACTTGGGCTCAGTTTAAGGGAGCCTTCTTTGAGAAATACTTCCCTCAGTGTGTCAGGGATCGCAAGGTGACTGAGTTTGAACAGTTAAAGCAGGGTACCATGTCAGTAGCAGAGTATGAATCTAAGTTCACTGAACTCGCCCGTTATGCACCACACATGGTGGACACTGATTACAAAAAGGCCAAAAATTTTGAAGGCGGCCTTAATGTAGAGATACTTGACCAAATCAACGTCCTGAAATTACTGAAATATGCGGATGTTCTTGACCAAGCAATAATGGCCGAATCAAATATCGAAGCATTGAAACAGATTGAAACACCAGCAACTGAGTGGCACGGTAAGAGACGGGGCTTTAAGTTTAAGAAAGGCCGAAATAACTCATCGAATAAGAAGCAAAATATAGGGTCAACGACCAGCTCTAGCTAGGGAAGTGGTTCCATACCACCCTGCTCCGAATGTGGGAAAAGACACAAAGGGGTATACTATAAAATCTCTGGTGCTTGTTACAGGTGTGGTAAGATAGGCCACATGGTTAAAGATTGCCCTTCCACATCTTAAGGCAATAGTAAAGCTACAGCTAGCGCCGTAGCATCAACTGCTCCACCGAAACCCAACCCCAAAGCTACTGGAAAAGAGCTTATGAGGCAAGGCCGAGTGTTCGCACTTGTACCGGGAGATGTGCAGAATACCGAGACCATTGTGTCAGGTATACTCTTAATCTGTGCTCAAAATGCTTATGTTCTGATTGATTCGGGGTCTACACATTCTTATGTCTCGCATGCTTTTACACGGAAATTAAATAGACCACTGGAACCCATGAATTATTTGTTAGCTGTATCTTCACCTGTTGGGGGATCCATGACTTGTGCTTATATGTACCCTGCATATGAAATTATTGTTGGAGATGTGCATTGTATATTGATTTACTGCCTTTGAACATCGACCATTTTGATGTAATATTGGGAATGGACTGGTTAACAAAATATCATGCTACCATAGACTGTGTAACAAAACAAGTTATTTTTTGTCCACCTGGATTGCCTGAATTTGTATTTAACGGAGTTGGAGTAGTACCTCCCCCATACCTAATTTCATCCATGAAAGTATTTTAACTAATTAGAAAGGGGTGTAAAGGATATCTGTGTTGTATATTGACTGTACCTACTGAGACTAAAACTAATGTGAACAGTATTCCTATAGTCAGAGAATTCCCAGATGTTTTTCCAGATGATTTGCCAAGGGATTTGATTGACAGGGACATTGAGTTCACCATTGATGTGATTCCAGGTATACAGCCAGTTTCCAAAGCTCCGTACAGAATGGCACCTACCGAACTGAAAGAACTGAAAGTTTAGCTACATGAACTGTTAGATAAGAAGTTCATCAGGCCCAGTACTTCGCCATGGGGCGCTCCAGTTTTGTTTGTGAAAAAAAAAAAATGGTTCCTTGAGACTCTGCATTGACTACCGTGAGCTGAACAAGGTAACAGTGAAAAACAAATATCCATTGCCTCGAATTGATGACTTATTTGATCAGTTATAGGGTGCCCATGTGTTCTCCAAAATTGACCTTAGATCTGGATACCACCAGTTGAAAGTCAAGATAGGGGACATTGAAAAGACTGCCTTTCGAACGAGGTATGGACATTATGAATTCTTAGTTATGTCTTTCGGAGTTACTAATGCACCTGCTGCAGTTATGGATCTTATGAACAGAATTTTCAAACCATTCCTAGATGAATTTGTAGTTGTTTTCATAGATGACATTTTGATTTATTCCAAAAGCACGGAAGAACATGAACATCATTTGAGAATTGCCTTGCAGACCCTAAGAGAACAGAAACTGTATGCTAAACTGACAAAATGTGAATTTTGGCTTGATAATGTAATGCTTTTGGGGCATGTGATCAGTAAAGATGGTATTACAGTTGACCTGCAGAAATTGAAGCAGTAGTGAATTGGCCTAGACTAACAAATGTTACCGAAGTTTGAAGTTTTCTAGGCTTAGCCAGATACTACAGAAGGTTTGTCAAAGACTTTTCCAAAATTGCTCTACCATTGACTCAGTTGACCCAAAAGGGAAAACCATTTGACTGGACCGATCAGAGGGAATCAGTTTTTCAGACAACCGGCTTCCATTTTCTTTTGTAGTTATGGCTATGTCGGGTTTTGATGTGATTTTGGATATGGACTGGTTATCGTCATACCGGGTTGTTATTGATTGCAACCGCCAGAGGATAACTGTATGTACCTTGAGCGGGGATTGTTTCCATTTCTTGGGGGATCGGGTTGGTAGTGTGTTGCCACTAGTGTATGATCCGCGAGGGCGGAGTGAGCTTAGTGGTCTTCTCGCTAGCTTTATGAGTAGTGAGTGTGATGAGACCCAGAGTGTATTGCCTAGAGTGGTTTGTGAGTATTCAGATGTTTTTCCCGAGAACCTTGTTAGCTTACCACCTCATCGAGAGATTGAGTTCTCTATTGATCTAGTGCCCGGCACGGCACCGATTTCTATGGCACCATATCGTTTTGCCCCGGCCGAGTTGATTGAGTTGAAGATTCAGCTCTAGGAATTGCTAGATAAGGGCTTTATTTGCCCTAGTACTTCGCTGTGGGAAGTACCGGCCCTCTTTGCTAAAAAGAAAGATGGGGCTTTGAGACTTTGTATCAATTACCGAAAATTGAATTGGGCTACGGTTAAGAACAAGTACCCTATGCTTCGTATTGATGATTTGTTTGACCAGTTAAAAGGGTCCCGTTGTTTCTGTAAGATAGACTTGAGATCGGGTTACCATCAGTTGAGGGTCAGGGAGGAGGACATTCTGAAGACGGCATTCCGTACGCGGTATGGCCACTATGAGTTTCTGGTGATGCCTTTTGGGCTCACCAATGCACTGGCAGTGTTTATGGACTTGATGAACTGGATATTCCAAGAATTCTTAGATCGTTTTGTAGTCATTTTCGTGGACGACATCCTGATTTATTCACCTTCTGGGGAGGAGCACGAGGAACACTTGAGAGTGGTGCTTGAGTTGCTTAGAGCCCATAGGCTGTATACCAAGTTTGGGAAGTGTGAGTTCTGGCTAAGTGAGGTCAAGTTCTTAGGCCATGCAGTCTCCGGGGAAGAGGTGCCTGTTGATACATCTAAGATAGAGGCAGTGCAGGATTGGGCACAACCTAAGAGTGTCTTTGAGATCCGCAGTTTTCTGGGATTAGCTGGGTATTACCATCGATTTGTGAAAGCTTTCTCCAGGCTAGCTTCACCATTGACGAGATTGATGCGGAAAGGGATTGAATTTGTATGGAGTGAGACTTGTGAAAAGTCGTTCCAAGAGCTGAAAGTTAGACTTACCACCGCTCCGGTTTTGATTATTTCAGAGAGAGGCTTGGGTTATACGGTTTACTGTGATGCTTCACGAGAAGGTTTGGGTTGTGTGTTGATGCAAGAGGGGAAAGTGGTAGCCTATGGCTCGCGGCAGTTGAAAATACACGAGAAGAATTACCCTACACATGACCTAGAGTTAGCAGCTGTGGTTTTTGCCTTGAAGATTTGGAGGCATTACCTGTATGGTGAGAGGTTCGAGGTGTTCTCGGATCATAAGAGTCTGGAATATCTGTTTACACAGAAATACTTGAACTTGAGGCGGATGAGGTGGATGAAGTTTATTGAAGATTACGACTTCGAGTTGTATTATCATCCGGGTTAGGCTAATGTTGTGGCCGATGCCCTTAGCAGGAAATCCATTAGTGATGTAGCTTGTATAGCCATCTGGGAGTGGGAGATGTTGGGTGTACTTGGCAAGTTTGATTTGCTTCTGGGCGAATCTGTTGAGGCTGCGGCCTTGTTTTCTGTAGTTGCGCAGCCTACACTTGTGAGTCGAGTGTTAGAGGCACAGAGAGGTGAGCTTGAGGTAGAATCTCTCCGAGAAAAGATCTCCAGTGGGAAGGTTGAGAAGGGTTTGACGGTGTATCCCGACTTGAGTGTGAGGTACCGAGACCGTTTGTTTATGCCGGAGTCATGCCGAGAGGAGGTACTCCGAGAGTTTCACCATTCATGCCTTGCGGTGCATCCGGGAGGCACTAAAATGTATCGTGATTTGGGCTGCCAGTTTTGGTGGCGGGGTATGAAGAAGGATGTGGCAGTTTTCGTGTCTAAGTGCCTTACTTGTCAGCAAGTGAAGGCCGAACATCGGAGGCCAGCGAGTTTGTTACAACCCTTGCCTATTACCGAGTGGAAGTGGGAGCATGTCACTATGGACTTTGTTGTAGGTCTTCCAAGGACTCAGCGGGGTAGTGATGCTATTTGTGTAATAACCCGACCCTCGTATCTGTTTCTGGAATATTTTCAATCCCTTATTCTGAGCATTTAAATGCTTACGGTGAAATTTTATGTGAAATTGAATTTAATTAAGTGAATCTTATGGTTATGGATGCATATCTGTTTAATAAGAGAAAAATCTGTCACAATTATAATGTTTGAATCAGAAATTGGAAGCCTTAGAGACTTAATTATCTGAAATTGATTTTACATTTGGGATAGGCATAATTTTTAAGTCATAATATGATTTTCTGTGAAATTTCAATTTGGAATGATTAAACGATTGATTTTTGTCTTATTCACCTATTATATCTATCTATGTCCTCTTTACCATTTGACTTAGAAATTATCCTGGAGAGAGTGAGAGGAGAAAAAATTTGAGAGTGAGAAGAGAGTCCCACAAGGAAGGAATTAGGAAAGAAATTAAGAGGGTTTATAGAGAATCCAACTCAAGGTATGTTTAATCTATTCTAATTGATCCCTTTCTTTGATTTGAAAAGGAATTCCCCCATGTTATGTAAGTTGGGGTTTATAATGTGGGTCAAGCATGTATTAAGTGATTAATTGGAGTGATGTCTCTTATGTTTGATGGATTTGGAGTTATTTTGACCCATTTAGTGAGAATTTACATGTTATTTCTTTAAATAGTCATTTGAGATCATCTATGTAAACAAATGGCTAAGTGTATGTATATTTATGGAAGGAAGTTGGAAACTCCATGGAATTGGATTGTGAATCATGAATTCAAAGTGATTAAGAATCTAAGTTGATTTATGATTGATTTTTCATGTGATTTTGAGCTTTAAACTTGTGTTAAATTGACCTATTTTGAGCCTTGCTATGTGTTCTCTAAGTTGGGTTTTGTGGGAGTTTCGTACTGCCAAAACAAGGGCTCGGCCGCACGTGCGGAGGTCATGGCCGCACGTGTGGGCAAGAGAAAAAAAATGAGATTTTGCATTCTGCCTATGGCCGCTCGTGCGGTGAGGAGAGACCGCACGTGCGGTACATGTCCGCACGTGCGGTGGGGACGGCCGCACGTGCGGCCCATGTCGGGAAACCTCGTCTGCACCGTTTTACGTGCTTGACCCTCTGATATGTTTGAAATCAGTATTTGATGCTTTTTGATGTTTGTAAACTTATTCGAAGTAAAAAGACTGAGGAAATAGTTTAAAAATGAAACGAACTAATTCTTGGATGGCATGCATATGTAGGGCACCGACCGGGAGGGATTATCGCTCCATCCACGCATTGTGAGTAATAGTACGACAAATGTACATTTTACTTACTGTTAATGACTATGGTTACTAACGCTCTGTTCTGTGTAAATGATTACATTAACATTTATATCGGTTGAGAATCAGTGTGAACTTGTATAAATGCTGGAAGATTTGCTTACATCGGTATGACTTCGGAACCTTTCTGCTCTGTCACTAACGGGCATTAACGCTTTGTTATCGATAAGCAAACTACGTCATTCTTAAGAAATAAATGGAACTTATGTTCATCCAGAAAGGATGGTACTTGTGTGAATCGAAGATTATTCGGTTGTATTATACATGAATCTAAGGTTATTCAGGACCTATAATATGAACACAAAGGTCTACCACCGTTATATGACCCACGTTCTGATATGAATTATTCTGTCTCTATTGACCATACTGTCATGATACATGCGTCTTTTGTTACTAAATGTTATGGATACTTTATTATCTGCAAGCTAGCTATATTGATTCACAACGAATAAATGGAATGTATGTACATTATTTATGGGACCTATGGTATCTCCGTATCTCTGGAATGTGTTACCTTTTGCTAACAATTATCAGTAACGTTCTGTTAAACCTATATTACCGATGGTAATTCATGAGAATAATGGGAAGAATGTATGTAATTTCTGTATGATAATTCATGAGAATAATGGGAAGAATGTATGTAATTTTTGTATGATGCTGGAGTTAAACTGTTCTGATGATTTCTGGTATGGAGCAAAGTGCTGTACGGAACTCAGTGCTACACTTTGGTGGGAGCCACCTCTAGAATCCGTACGAGCCACCTCTTGAGTCCATACATATGTAAACTGGGCTTAAAGCCGATGTGAAAGTTATGAGGCCTATGGCCGTTCTGTGAAAGTTATGAGGCCTATGGCTGTTCTGTCTGATCTGTGAGTATGGAACAAAGTGCTGTACGGAGCTAAGTGATACACTTTGGTGGGAGCCACCTCTAGAATCCGTACGAGCCACCTCTTGAGTTCATACGCACATGAAAAGGGCTATATGCCATACTGGGCTTAATGCCGTTCTGTTTAAGGGCCAATTTGTGAAATTATGGATATTTGTGAAGTTATGAACCTATGAGGCCGAGGGCCAATTTGTGAAGTTAAGAAGCTGTTAGGTCGAGGGCCAATGTGTGAATGTGTGAACCATTGGGCCGAGGGCCAATCTGTGAAATTGTGAACCGACAAGACCATTCTAGACTTAAGACAGAATCAATTAATCATATGCTCTCTTTATTTATATAAGCATTGATACGTATCATAATTCAAGTTAAGCATTGAATTGTTTAAGTACTGTTATTCACTGAGATTGTCTCACTCTGTATGTTATTTGTTTCTGTAGGTAGCAAGTCTGGAGGTCAGCCTTAACCCTCGATGCTCGCTTACCTTTCACCAATCTTTGTGTATCCAGGCATTCGGGTGAAGCCTGATCATTTCTTTGGAATTTTGCTAAGTTTTAGCTTGCACTCTGATTGTCTATTATATGCTAAGTTTTCAATGTTTTTGGTATACGCCCAACAAGGGGCGGGGTTTGTATATGTGTATGTATACATTTATCATTTGATGCACTGTTGGTGATCCTGGCATGATAGTGGTCGCTCAATGGATATAGTTCTTTTTATTTCATGTTATCTTATTATACTTAATGCTTTCGTTCAGGCCCCGTATGTAATGTATACCAGGTTAAGTGTCCGTTTTTGAGTGGGTCATGCCCAAACTTTTAGGGGCGAGTTTGGGGCGTGACAATTTGGGTGGTTCTAGACCGATTGACTAAGTCGGCGCACTTTATCCCTATGCGCGTGAGAGATTCGGTAGATCATCTTGCTGACTTGTATGTTCGGGACATAGTGAGGTTACACGGGGTCCCAGTGTCGATCGTCTCAGATAGAGATCCACGTTTTACTGCTAGGTTGTGGCAGAGTTTGCAGAGTGCCTTGGGTACTAGATTGACCTTTAGCACGTCTTGTCATCCTCAGATTGACGGGCAGTCTGAGCGTACTACTCAGATCCTTGAGGATATGCTTCGAGATTGTGTTCTTGACTTTAGTGGGTCGTGCGAGAGGCACTTGCGCTTGGTAGAGTTTGCTTACAACAACAGTTTTTAGTCAAGTATCAGTATGGCACCGTTTGAGGCCTTGTATGGCCGACCGTGTAGGTCTCCAGTTTGTTGGGCCGAGGTGGGTGATGCACCTTTGTTGGGCCTGGAGTTGGTTCGGGAGACGACGGAGAAAGTTGAGCTTATTCGTAAGAGACTTGTTATAGCCTAGAGTCACCAAAAGTGTTATGTCGACCTTAGGAGGAGGCCATTAGTATTTGGGGTGGGTGATCATGTTTTCTTGAAAATATCACCTAGGCGGGGTTTGATGAGGTTTGGTAAGAGTGGGAAGTTGTCCCCTCAGTTTATTGGCCCTTTTGAGAACCTTGAGAGAATTGGCGAGGTTGCCTACTGATTAGCTTTGCCGCTGCAGTTGTCCGGAGTGCATAACGTGTTTCATGTTAGTATGCTTCGGAAATACGAGCCGGATCCATCACATGTATTGGATTGGACCGACTTAGAGGTAGATGAGGATATCTCATATGAGGAGAGACCGGTGCGGGTTTTGGATAGGCGGGATCAAGACTTTGCGAGGCAAGACGATACCTTTGGTAAAAGTTTTGTGGAAACATCACGAAGTGCAGGAAGCCACTTGGGAATGTGAATTGGAGGTTCGAGAGAAATATCCAGATCTATTTGTAGATGTTTGAGCATATGTTGTATATTTTGCTGTATTAATAAACTCTAAGAGCATTGAATATGCCTTAAGTTGTAAAACATTGTATATGTTTCGATTTATGGAGGTATTGTGAATTATGCCTTGAGAATGGAAGTTTATTTTAACATTGTGTATGTTAAATATGTTGTAGAAATGCAAGTATGTTATTAACATTGCATATGTTATGGAATTGTGGATTATGATATTGAAACTTGTTGAAATTCAAAAGAATGCATGTTGATAATGCATGTTGAAAATTATATTGTGAAATGCCTCTTGAATAGAGATGGAATGACCGGTAATGGGTCAAGTTGTTAAATTTTGACTTGTAATATTGTGGGGAGTTAAGAAAAAACATGTTTTTGAAAACTCATATCTAATTTTGGGGATGAAATTCTTTAAGGGAGGGAGGTTATAGGGATCCCGGTTCTTCCTCCTTTGGTTGTTGTATCCGGACTTAGGTTCCGTGGAGTTGGTTATTGTACATATCTTGTTGTCATCCTTTAATTCCATATATTTGAGTTTTAGGATGTGTTGAGCAGGTTTGTTATAGGTTGGTTGTGAGTTTAAACCAATAGTTGCTGTCCAGAATTTTGCTCCTTCGCTAGAGCGAGGTTTTTGTCGCTCGAGCGAGCTCTGTGTTTTAGATCCTTCGCTCGAGCCAGGGTTCTTTTGCTCGAGCGAGAGTTAGGTGATGTGTCTGGTGGCTCGAGCGAGAAGTCTACGCTCGAGCGAGGGTTCTCTGTGTCTGGTCGCTCGAGCGACCACTCCTTCGCTCAAGCGAGCCTCGAATATATCAGTTGGCAGCAGTGGGATTACACTCTACTTTTTCATCTCTTTTATTTTCAAACCCTAGATCCGGTTGCTCCCTCTCTCTCTGCATACACCTTCTCTCTAAGGTTTGATCTAGTTCTTGAGTGTTTCTACCCTAATCTCTTTGTAAGAAAGATAGAGGGTGGTGTGGGCTACATTTTAATTTGAAAAATAGTGGATTTGGAGCACTTCGAGTTTACATCATCTTCTTCTTTGGTCTCTCCATTTCGAGGTAGGGATACCCTACTCCATCTTATGAGTTTTGTCATAAATTTTGGTCATTTTGATTAGTTGGTGTTGTTGGGCAATTTTGGGAAAAGTTAGGGTTTGATTCGTAATTTATGAAAAGGGGGTTTTCAAAATGTTAAATCCCATGGGTATATGAGACCTTGGAAAATGAAATTATTGTTGTTATATTGGTGAAATTGAACTTTCGGGTTAATATTGAGAATTAGGGAAAAATGCCCTAGCTATGTGATAAATTAATTTGAATAATTAATTTGTGGGAATATGAAATTAAGTTGGAAATTATGAAATTGGAGAATTATAAAGTTGAATGGTGGAGTTGGATAAATTAATCGCTCACCTATGAAAATGTTGATATTATATCTGTTTAATGCATTTATTCTCTGTTTAGAAATAACTACTTTGGACTATCGGTAGAGGATAGTCTTGAGTGTTGTAGACACTGTATGTTGATTAGGGAAAATTGAAACTAATCACATTGGATATGTCATTGAATATGACGATTGGAATAATACATCAAATATGTGTATTGATTGATCCTTGTATATGATGAGTGTTTATATACTTGGAATATGTGTATTGTGTGGGAGGAGATAGGGGATGTACTCCATGGTTTGAAGGAAGATAGGGGATGGACTCTCAAACCTGTTTGGCAGGAGATAGGGGATGGACTCCATTAATACATCAAATATGTGTATTAAATTGAAGTATTGACACAGCAAATATGTGTATCTTTTGAAGTTTGGAAGTGTTTTTAATATGAGTTGTAATCTCATGTAAATTGTGAAGTATGGAAGTGTCTTTATATGAGCTATAGTTTCATTGAATTGTCTGGCCAGGTTCTGAGCTATGGTTATATAACTTGAAAATTGGATAAGTAAAGGAAAGTGGAATGAAACATGGACTATTTGTCATGGAACTGTATTGTGATATAAATTGGTTTATAAGTGTTAACCATTTATCAAATGCTATTATTTTAGTCATTGCTCATATTTGGTTTAGTATATCTCTACTGGGCTGTGGCTCACCCTATATGGGACATCATTTTCAAGTTTAGGTGACATGCTACCTCCAAGGACATAGCTTGGAAAGTTTTGGGAGTTGAAGACTCTTTTGGTTGTTTTGTTGTTTTGATATTACATGTAGACTCAAGCCGAGGGCTTAATGTGTATGAGTTAGAACTCTCTTTTTGTAACCAAGTGTTGGCTTGGAAAGTTGTAAGCCCATAGGACATTTACTTTTGTTGTCAACATGTAATACTTTTGTAATGAATACTCTGATAAATAGAAATATGCTTTATTCTCTTATGTCTATGCATGTCAAGAATTTGGGTTTACGTGTATTATTTTGAGGGCGTTACATAAATTTTCTTTTTTTAAAAAAAAAATGGAAAAGAAAAGGAAAAAAAGAAAGAAATGGAAAGCTTTGATGTTCTTTTGAGAAAATTGAATGAAATAATTTAAAAGTTTTAGTAGATGTATTATGTAGGTTGACTCCCACCATTGGAATTGATTCTACTAAAAAATGGAATTGATTCTTTCTTGCATTTAATAATTTTTTTAGGTATAAAATTTAAAATCACTAATTTTAATCACTAGAATTGACTGTACTTTCAACTAACTAGGCCTAACCTAGTTGGCCACCATACTTTCCTTAGGTCTTAATTCCAAGGAGGTTCAATTCCCCTTAGGGGAGTTGAATTAAGGTAGTGCAAGCACTTATGTGTTTTGCCAAAAGTGGAGAGATTTTCTCCCATAGGTGCTAATCTAACAACTAACAGCTAACATTTGCTGATCAAAAAAATTAAAAAAAAGAATTGACTATACTTTCCAACTAATATGACCATATGTGCTAATATTTTTTGGGTAAAACATTTAAAATTAATAATTTCCTACCATAGTTTTTTATTTTGAGAATCAATTTCTGCCATAGTTGGACGCCTAGGTTTCTTTTAGAAAGAAGGGTTGGGTTGGGTTGGGTTTGGGACTATTTTAGTTACAAAAAAGTAAAATATGCTTTTTAATCCAATAAGACAAAATATCACGTCCAACCTATAATCATTACATTTTTTATCTCACAAAAAGTTAAAAAAAATCAAAAAATCCATCCCAAACGAGACTTTTTAGACTCAGGTTAAAATAGTTAAAAAACTAAAAAATCAACCCATTTCTCAAATGAACATTTGGGGAGGATTTTAATATATCATAGAACCTTACCTTACATGGATCCCATTAATTGTAGTATGATTAAAGAAATCAGAATTAATGTATATAGTGTGATAATATAAAATAGGTAATAATATCCGTTTATTAATTGGTAAGTATTGATGATAATAAAGGGAAAGAAAAAGGTTTTGCAAAGAAAAGTAAATGAGAGGAAGACATATATAAAAAGAAGTATTTATTTATAAATTTCATTTTACCTACTTAGGTTCTATTTAGTCTAAATTATTATTTTTATGTTTTAATAAATCTTATGGATAATATAATTATCAAAATAACCTTAATAATAATAACTTAATAATAACAGGGTGAAGCACACATTAATGTTCATATTGACAGTGTGAATGTTTATATCATGGAACATTCACACTATCTAACTTATTTAATGTAAATATTCATATAACCAAGTTATTAAGCGTTCAAAACATATTTATAAGGGTACAAATTATCTATAAATTATTGTAAACTAGCATATCACCCGTGTTATGCACGTGATAAAATAATATATTATTTATGAAAAATATGATAATTATATTTAATTTTTTGTATTTTTTCTCTTGTAAATAAAATTTTATATATAAGTTTAAGAGTTTTGTTTCAAAAGTTCCTTTACTATAATATGTACTCATAAACATAGATTAAAATTGTTGTACAAACAATTAACAATTAAAATTATGCTTTGTTATAAAAAAAATGACATAGTTCTAATACTTCACTATTTTAGAATAAAAATATATAAATTTTAAAAAATTGTTGTATTGGTTTTTGAAAGGAAAATAATTAAAGAAAATTTAAAAACTTAATGAATAAAAAAAAATCATCGTAACATGTAATTTAAAATATCAAAAAAAGTTAAAAATAAATAAAGACTTTAAAAGATGTGATTACAATTAAAACTAATACTCAGATTCCACAGATCAATTCAAACCCTAATTAGAGACGAGGTGTATTTTTTATACTCATTCTTATATGAACAAATTAGAGACGAGGTGCATTTTTTCTACTCAATCTTATATGAACTAATGCTTTTGTCTTTGCCTAAAATTTAAAAAAAAAAAGGGAAAAGAAAAGAAAAAAAAAAAAAAGAAATTTAAAGCTTTCGTGTTCTTTTGAGAAAATTGAATGAAATAATTTAGAAGTTTTAGTAGATGTATTATGTAGGTTGACTCCCACCATTGGAATTGATTCTACTAAAAATATGGAATTGACTCTTTCTTGCATTTAATAATTTTTTTAAGGTATAAAATTTAAAATCAATAATTCTAATCACTAGAATTGACTGTACTTTCCAACTAATATGACCATATGTGCTAATATTTTTTGGGTAAAATATTTAAAATTAATAATTTCCTACCATAGTTTTTTATTTTGAGAATCAATTTCCTACCATAGTTGGACACCTAGCTTCGTTTGGAAAGATGGGTTGGATTGGGTTGGGTTTGGGATTATTTTAGTTATAAAAGGCGAAATAGGCTTTTTAACTCAATAAGATAAAATATCACATCCAATCTATAATTATTGCATTCTTTCTCTCACAAAAAGTTAAAAAAAAAATCAAAAAGCCCTTCTCAAACGAGACTTTTTAGTCCCAGGTTAAAATAGTTAAAAAATTAAAAATGTAATGCCTGAAAAATTGGACAGGGTATATCTATTTATATAACAAACCCGCCTGATAGGCAAACACATATATATAACTAACTATTCCATACATCCATTTCCATTTAATCCCAAATGCCAAATATATGTTGCTCACATCTCAATGCCCCAGTTCCAATCCCAAGCATGCATTTTACAACAAGTACAAAATGAAAGCCAAATAGATAATAGGTGCCCTACAGGCTTACAAATTTATCCAAGAACATTCTTGATTATACAAAATGGAGTTTCAACTCAATGCAAATACAGCCCTGGGTTTACATTTAATAAATAACCATACAACAAAAATGAAGCCTCAACTCCTACTCCTTCCAAGTCAGTGCCTTGGTGGAGGCATAACACCTGTACCTGAAATGGTTTCCCTTATGGGATGAGCTACAACCTAGTAAAGATATACTACACAACATATGGACCATGACAAGACTAAAAAGGAGTCTGTTTATGCCATGCTCATGATAAAATGGTTTATCTCTTCTTTTATAAAAACATGCAATGCTAAGATGCAACAACTGATATAAAACTATTTCCATTTTAAACCATATCTGTTACATGAATGCAAGCTTTGTGAATCTTTAGATTAGTGTCTGCAAGTAGGCCCTAATGCACTACCACTGTTATTTTTACCAGTAAACTGGAAAGTTTGACATCTAATTGCGTGGTTCTACATCCCCTACCCAGATTCACCAAGTATTCATTTTTTCGCAAACAGATACATTTCCAAACATTTCTCAAAAATAGATACATTTCCAATGAAATGAATTTAATGCAATGTCCAATGTAACAAATGAGGAATGTGGTTCAATTTAGCTAAGTCTCATGTATTTCTACAACAATCATGGCTATTCTTCACCGATAGCCCAAAACAGATATTTCTAAACATATATTTAAACAATTAAATTCCAAAAATTTCGATAAATACAATCTATTTCACGTCTCATCAAATATGAACAACTACACTAGTTTTCATATCACAATCACGTCTGGTAGCCTCTCAAGGTCCATTTCTAACCGTGTCGATTTTATTCCAATAGATACATTAAGCAAAATAATACCATTAATGCCCAAGAAAATATCATTTTCTTTCCAAACTCATTCTCCAAGCATTATTCAACTATGACATCCTATTTTGATCAAAAGCGCCAAAACTTAAACATAATTCCTTTGTTTTCTTTAAAAATACTCTTTTGGTCGCAAACTAGTAAAAATTTCAAAACCGATCAAATCGAAGTCCGTTTTTGTTCAAATTTAAAACATAGCTCTTTTATAACCTTGCAAACATATTCCAAGTTTACACTTTCGCAATTTGGGCATCAACTTTTTATTTTTCTCAAAATTTTTCTTTAAGCAAATAAATCACAAATTTTCTAAAAATTCTAATTAAATTATATACAACTCTAAGCTCCATATAATCAAGTAAAAGTGCATAAAGAAGTGTAGGAAAAATCCCTACCTCAAGCCAAGAAGCTTTCAAATTTTTTGACAACAGAAATTAAATATGTTCGGAGCCAAACGATGCATTTTCTGCCCTCTATGTTTTGATCCAAAGCACTAGGGGTCAAAAACGAATTACACTATATCAAACCCAAGAAAAAACCAACTTGGAGCCCCTTTTCCTTCTTTCCTCACGGCAAGAACCCAAAACTTGAACAACATATCTATCTGATTACTACTTATAGATATTTCTAGATATTTTCTTTTTTTGTTGTTTTGTTTTTATCTAAACAAATATTTAACCATATATATATATATATATATATATATATCAATTCAAAATACATTTCAACATCTTTAATGATAAAAGTAAATATAATATTTTCTCACCACAAAATATATTTTGTTTAATGGTAAACACCATCAATATTCACAATTCTTTTATGGAAATCAAATAATAATAATACCACAACAATATTACATGGTTACTAATGGGTCATGTCATGCCCCACTTTTTATATCAACGGATATAATTAACAAATCCTTCATTATAACACAATTTCAGAGATTATGTGTATAAATTTAATACAATAACGAGTACTATTACTAAAGGTTCTCTCATTTGAATATAAAATAAATGCAACATGAGATAAAAATAAATAAATTGCCCGTAGGCTTACATCTTTTAAATTAAAAGAAAGGGTTTAACCCTTTTACATCAATGGCATTTCGCCCACAAATAAAAGGCTCCGTGTCCAACACATAAAGAAGATTCTCAATCTTGAAACCCTTCTCGACATTCACCTGAAAAAGGATTAGTAACGTGGGATGAACATAAAGTCCAGTAGAGATCCCAATATGATTCTAAACAATAACAACATACAGATAACTATAATCATGAATGCTTTAAATCATATTATATACATAATGTGACGGTTTATACAGAAATATACTTATATAGGAACTTTTCTCGAAATCATTCATTTCGTTCAACATCGTCAGCAATTTACTTTTCTTTTTTTTTATTACATTTTTTTCCAAAAGTAATATGACAATAACAAATAAAATAAAAAAAACATTTTCACAAGCCCATTATGTTTTCTCCCACCTTCTGGACTTACACCTGATTTGCCTTTTTGAAACATGTTCACAAGTATCCGATATCCTTCACATTATTCACAATCTCAATATTGTATTTACGTCTGTTTCCAACATACTCATATTTGTACATATATACATTCAGTACAAAGGAAAAAACAACAAGCAACCAACAACTATCTACTCAACGAATAAAAAACTCGGCCTTCCAGAACCATAACCATCATAACTCATAATATACACAGATACACTGAGACAATAATAATAAATAAGTTCTGCTTTACCTGTCTTAAGTACGGTGAACCAAGGACACACCTTTCCATAACGAAATGCTAGGACAACAAGAGATTAATTTCAATTCACCTAATCCTCATGCAATTTCTATAACAATCATAGCTATCCTCCACCGATAGCTCAAAACATATGTTTCTAAACAGATATACAATCTCCAAAATAAATAAACTATCCATATTTTCATAGGCGAGAGATAACAAATATCCAACGCCACCATTTACATTCATTCCTATCCATTTCAACATCTAATATGAAAGGAAAACAAAAATCCAATTCTTGCATAACTTTTAGTCCAATAACAATGATAATATGTAAAAGTTCCAAAATCCGATCTTAAGTTCATTATCAATTTATGAAGGGTGATGATTTCATTTTCTTTCAAAAAGACCACTTTTCTTTGTTTTTCAATCTACACAACTCCAACCATTTTCTAACAATTCATTCTCATCATTTTACAAACCAAAACCAAATCAATTCTTTTATTTTACAAAACCAATTCCATTGGTATCAAAACCATAACTCAACTCAACTTTACATGATTAATCTAAAATAATACTAATGCCGTGGTTACTTCTCTTTTTATTTTCTTTTGATATAAACACAATTATGCAATCCATAATTAGCAAAATACAAAAATTATTCAACTTCTTCCCTTTTAAATCCATTAAATCAATAATATTAAATTAGGGCTTTCCTCCATCTCTTCACAAACATAATAAATCATTTTCCAATTAATCCAAACAACAAACAACTTAACAACTCCAATCACAAATATCAAACCTTAGATCCCCTTTCATGGCTTTCACGAAAATCCATAATGAATATGGTTTTTATGCAATAAAATATACCACATATCCATCTACAGATGAGGTATTGGAAATGAGTAAAGAAATCCCTACCTCTTGAAGCAAGGAGATGACGATCCAAAAATCACCGGCGACGAAACCACGAATTATTTGGATCAAAATGAAGCCCTTGACGAGATCTACAATCTTTCTCAAAGGACTATAGTGAAAAAATCACTCTAGGTGAGTAGATCTAGAGATCTAGGTGCGAAAAGTCAAGTTTTAGAGAGAGAAGATGTGAGACCCCTAACTTTTGTAAACCCTATTAAGTCCCCAAATTTTGAGTTATTATAATAAATCCCTTAATTCTCCGTTTATTCACAAATATAACCCTCTAATCGAAAACAAATCGCGAATAAACCCGTACAAAACTAAATCGACCCCGATAGTGTTAGTAATCGTTTTTACACACTAATATTAACTATGAGGCCCCTGACCTTTGTAATTTTATTTAGACCCTTACTTTTGAATTATTTCAATATAGACCCTTGATCCCTTATTTATTTCCAATTTTAACTGTAGAGTCGAAAACGCACGCCAACAGAAAACTCGCAAGCCTTGATTGAACCCGAGAACTCAGGGATCCTTCCAAAATCCTAATAATAATAATTAAATTAATCCCCTTACTATATTTGCCAATCAAAAATCCTTTGCTTTCGGTTCTCATTACGACTCGCCCTTTGATTCGAAATAAAGAAACTTTAACCGAATTGAAGTTCCAACCCCTAATTAAATTAAATATTGCACTTAAATAAATGTTCCTATACATGAATTAAACCCAAAGCCCTCACATTTTCATTAAATCGCTAATTGACCCCAAACAAGTAACCATTATATATATACACTTGTACCCTAAAATCTATTTTTATACACCATACTTTAAAATTTCCAATATTTGTACACAAGAAAATAATAAACTAAGTCCCTCAAATCACCATCATATGGCCGGCAATACCTACATAGATACAATGAGTGTACTTTTGAGACAAACTTGCATAATTTAAGGGAAATCTTTGACTTTGGTTACAAACTTTTTTATATATATATATATATATATATGCAATTGTACACAAAATAAATTCATAAAATCTCTCCAAATCTTCGTCTTGGCCAACCATCATACCCCCCCCCAGGTTAGAATGAGAATCAAATCATGTATATGTTTATACCATAATCTACTCTTGTCTACAAATATCACATCAAATTGTATACACAATTTCCCAAATCTAGAATAGGCCAGCCACCTCTTTTCCCTAAGATACTGTAGGATTTTATAGGATTTATTTAGTACAAACAATCCCTTGAAATCTTGGAGCAATAATGACTTTGGTACTTATATAGATTTGCTTTATATATGTATGTACTTCTAACTAGAAGGTATTTAAATTAGCTCTGAACCTAACTAGATCATAATTAAATACATAATTAAGGTTCTAATCCTCCCTCATTCCATTACATTTAAACTAAATCAAGGCACTATTCAATTGAATTGGAACCAATGGGCATTTGGGACTTTTCACACCAAATTCTCTATAAATATACCACTAATCCCCATTTGTTGAGCACATATACACACCCACACACACACCCACACTATATTCAAGTGAGAGAAGAGAGGGAAGAGGGTGAGCTTGGTGGAAGATAGAAGAAGAAGTTTGCTAGCAATTCCAACAACCCTCAAGTAAGCCATAACGCAACTCTCTCTTCCATTTTCCTTTTTCAAATACATGTTATTAGAAGTTTAAAATGGTATTTTCAGATGTGTTATAATGGTATTCTTGTATTAAAAATGAAAGGAGTTGAGCTTGATTCTACCCTTCTTCTATTTTTCTTAATCGGTATAAGACTACATTTTTCCCTATCAATCTCTCAAAATTTTCAAAGGCACACCTCCACCTTAAATTTTTGAGTTTAATAAATATTATTTAGCATGTTTTCATCACAAGATAAGTGGAAAATTTCCCCTAGCTGACCTCTTTTCCCACCAACTTTCTATTTTCAAGAACTGCGCCAGAAAAATCTGTTTTACAGCCACCTTACGAAAATTGTAGAAAAATGTATAAAAATATTCTGGACCTCCATTTTATGTCAAAATCTTTCTTAAGGAGTTATCTTTCAAGAAAAATTGATTTCATTAAAAACGAGTGAGCGGTTTTTGAAAAAATCTGATTTTTGTAACGGTCGACGAATTTGGACAGAGCTGGAGTATTTCTGAAATAACTACAAATCTGGAAAAGCTATTCCATTTCCAAAAAATGTTCTGAAAATTAGATAAAATTCCCTACGAACCATACGAAGGCCGGGCTCTGGAAAAATTTGAAATAACCCTTATGAGTATAATCTTCAGGTAGTACTGAATCAGGAAATTCTGTTTTCATTAGTGTTTTATGCTCTTGTGTTCATGAATATGCTTATTAATTTATGATCATGTCTCAATATGATATTTCACATGTCATAGGTTTATGTATTTTATTTTAATCTTTCGATGGTACTCACACTTATGCAAATCTGAAAATTATATTCATGTGCGAATTTATTCCCTTAACTACTTGAATATGCCTAGAGCTACTTGTGCCTATCTTCATATGTGAATCTCATGTGTTGTAACCTTATTTCCTTTTATTTGTGCTATTTAGTTGTTCAAACTTGTTCAATAGATGTTGTTTCAAGAGCATGTCCTAACTCTGACTTAAATTATCTAACTCAAACGGGAAACTTAATGGGTGGTAAAGGGTTGCGAATTTTTGGACAAGATTACTAAGATATTGATTGGTTGACGGGATGTGTTCCCTATTTGGAAGTTAAAGTCTTGCGCAAGTGGTTTTCGGAACCCTTGAACGGAGCGGTTGTATTCGGACTCTAAGTATTTGGTGTAAGGAGGAATTTGGGCAAGGCCCATTATTATTGTCTCTTTTGAGGCCTTGCGGTTGGCGTTACGTGGTATATAACCGTTGGTAGGCATTCGAGGTTAGTTCTGCAACAAAGCAGCAAAAGAGGGGGCATACCGAATAATCCGCGTCCGATTCTTGTGGTTGGGAGGACGAAGCCTCTTTGGGGGATTTCTAGATTTCTAACATCTAACCTTGTAATCCTTTATTATTGAATGATTATCATGCTTCATTACTTATTTGTTATAATTGTGATGGTGTATTGGATTGGAAAAAAGGGATGGGGTGTGTGTGAGTTTACTAGGCATTCAAAGTTTATGGCGTTTCATGCCAAGTATCGAAGAAACGTACGAAGCCAACGAAGAGTCAAAGACACTTGAAGACTTAAGTTTTTGCTTTGAGAAAGTTTGGAACCATTTCGCTCATTAGTCTAATTGTGCTTTTATTTATTCTTTTTGGATTGTAATAGTAATGGAACTTGTTTTGTAAATTTAAAATTTGAGACGTTGTAATTATTATTTACTTTGTAATCCTATGCCTCTTTCTGTGTTACTTATAAGACCTTGCGCCAATACCTTTTAAGATCTGTCAAAAGGGTGGTGCGCTATCTAAGAAAGCTGGACATAGAAGGGAGGCTAACTTGACTCCTCCAGTGATCTGGGATCTTACTCAGTCATTGGCCATAGGACTCATTAGTGCCGTTTTGTCACGACCCAAACCCGCCCCTATGGGTTTAGTATTGCAACCGGCAAGTAATCCGCGATTACCGAAGGCCTGCGTAACAGTAATGCAGTAATTCAGAGTAAAGGGGCTGGCATAAGCCAAAACAGTAAATAAAAGATGTCTAATGAGCTGTGACAGTCTGAATGCAAAAAGCCTTTTTATAGACATACCACATTGATAACCAAAACATATGTACATGCGACATACACACAAATATCCATGTCAGGGACCAAATCCCTAACTATAACTGTACAGTCAAGTTTTATCATCTATTACAAAATGGAAACAGAAGGGTGAATCTGAACACCCCAAAACAGCCGTGGCTTGAACGGACTTGGAACCTCGAGGCGAGGCACAAAGGTTGGCTTGACAAAACAAAAGCTAACTCGACGCTCCTAGCTCTGGCCCGGTGCCTGGACACCTACATATATATATATATATATATATAAACAGTGAGGTAAAGCCTAGTGAATAACAGTTGTGTAAAGAGGTTAAGAATGAATGTCCTTTCAGTAATTAAACAGTCATATCAATCACATAGAAACCATAGCAATCATATGTGGTATATCCCATAGCAAAATAGTACAGTAGGTCTTAACAGACCGAACAGTCAGTTGATGGCCATCATAACGGTAAACAGTAGTAGTTCCAAACATGGGAACCGACAGAGATCTTTGTGACAGTAGCAGTAACAGTAAATTGCTATGGATGCCACGGATACAGCTTACAAATAGGACAAACATTCATTCATTAAACAGTAACGTTTTAGTAAGCAGAACAGTTGATCATTTAGAAAATAATCATAATTGAACATATCTTTACAACATTGTTTCTCATAGAGCACTGGGATATAGACAAGCTAACGAGCGTTCTCGGATGCCAACCCTACAGTTGTAGAATGAACACACACTCAAGATTAATAACTTAGCCCCTAATTATACTTGGTGTGGTTCTATATCATTATCCTCATTAAGATGCCTTAAACTAGGCCTAGGAATGCCTAGGATGGAATGAGGATGCAAAAATGCACTTTAAAACACTTTTCAAAATTTTTCAGAAAATAAGGGTTTCGCTTGAGCGTGGCTTTCTACGCTCGAGTGAGCTTACCAAAACAGAGGGGTCGCTCAAGCATGGACTTCCTCGCTCGAGCGGTCTGTAAAAATGTAAAAAGTGCTAGATGTTGAAAATCTCCGCTCGACACTCGCTCGAGCGTGAGACACAGTCCTCGCTCGAGCGTAGGTCTCGTCGCTCGAGCGTGCGTCTGCATGCATAAAAAATCTGAGAGCTTGCAATCTACGCTCGAGCCAGCATTCCTTCGCTCGAGCAGAGCCTTGAACAAAAGATGGTCGCTCGAGCGTGGAATCCTTCGCTTGAGCGTGGAAGCCAAAATCTGGAATTTCCAGATTTGCCTCCCAAGCTCAAACCAAGCATTCAACACATCAAAACTCAACCTTTTGGGCCAATTTTCTGGAAAACACTTGAAAACTCATGGTATAATATGTCTTTGAAGATCAATTTGTAAAATCAAGCCTAAAGGTAAGCCAATTTGAACACAAATTCAAATGTAAATATGAAGAACAATGCAAAATCATACATGCATGAGCTCCCATGAACTCCAATGCCCCAAACATGATCAAATTCAAGTTTTAACTCAGAACATGGTGAATTCATGGGCCTCTACTAAAATATGCACATGCATGTAAGGATTTCATGAAGAACAACTTCAAATTTCAAGAACATGTACATGCATGCATGAATTAGCTACTTAAATCAACTTTTTAAGCCATATCTTGGCTCTAATCACCAAATTACCATGAACCATGCAAGAAATAACTTAAATTCATAAATAAAAGGATGAATTCTCTACCTTATGTCTAGAATTCCAAGGGTGGAAGCTCAAATATGCAAATTCCCTTCAATCTCTTCTAAGTCTCCAAGTAATTCTCAAATGAAATCAAACTCTCTCCTAACCCCCTCTCTCTCTCTCTCTCTCTCTCTCTCTCTCTCTCTCTCGGTTATGGTCTAGGAAGATGAACAAAGATGATGCCAAACAAATGAATTTAGACTAAACAATGGTCTAGAATTAGCCACTCAATGGCAAACATGTAATAAGGCCAACTAATGCAATATAACATTATTTAATCTAATTTAATCATTCCAAATCAAATTTTAATTGAATCTACCATAAAATCACATAAATTCTAATTAGTATGAAACACTAATCAATTTCTGATTCGGCTGCTGATAATGCCTTCAATTCGCAGTTCGAAATTAAAACACGAACAGATTCATTCAGAAATCAAACAGATAGGAATGCATTTAAAACAATACAGTCCTACAATCAATTCAGGATTTCATTCTAATTAGTTACTTATCAAGCTTAATCATAGATTAGCACTAATTAGAGGTGAGGGTTGTCACAGTCTTCCCTCCTTAAAAATAGTTTGGTCCTCCAAACTCGGATTACCTTCATTCTGGAAGAACATTGGATCCAAAGGGGACAGTTCAGGATATCTCTTCAACATATCATCTTCCCTTTCCCAAGTGGCATAAACGCCACCATGGTTTTGCCAATCAACTTTCACTAGCGGGATTTCTTTGTTTCTTAACTTCTTAATCCGTCGGTTCACAATTTGAATAGGCCGTTTTTCATAAGTGTAGTCATCACTTAGCACTAGACGGGTAGCTCAATAACATGGAAGGGATCCCGAAGATAATCACTTAACATTGAAATATGGAAAACATTATGCATATGCTCCATTTCAGGAGGAAGCGCTACTTGATACGCCACCGGATTAATCTTTTCAATGATTTCATACGATCCAATATACCTTGGTGCTAGCTTACCCTTGACTCGAAAACGAGTTTGACCTTTCATTGGTGTCACTTTAACAAAAACATGATCGCCCACCTCATATTCCCTGTCTCGCCTTCGGACATTCGCATAACTTTTCTGTCGGCTTTGTGCAGTTTTCAATCTCTGTTAAATCAGTTTCACTTTTTCAGTGGTTTCTTGTACAATCTTGGGCCCAAGCAAAGGCCCATCTCCAACTTCTACCCAACAAATAGGAGATTGACATTTTCTGCCAAATAAAGCCTCGAAAGGTGCCATACCAATGCTCGAGTGAAAACTGTTGTTGTAGGCAAACTCGGCTAGAGATAAATGGTTTTCCCAATTTCCTCGGAAATCAAGAACACACATACGCAGTAAATCTTCTAGAGTCTGGATTGTTCTCTCTGACTGGCCATCTTTCTGAGGATGGTATGCACTACTCAATCTCAGTTCGGTACCTAATGCAGTTTGCAGACTTTGCCAAAATCTCGATGTGAACTTCGAGTCCCTGTCAGAAACAATAGATACAGGCACTCCATGCAATCTAACAATCTCATCAATATAAATTGTAGCCAATTTGTCTGCATTATAGATTATTTTGACAGGTAAGAAGTGAGCAGATTTAGTCAATCTATCAACAATAACCTAGATTGAATCCATACCTTTACTGGAGCGAGGCAGTCCAACAATAAAATCCATAGTGATATGTTCTCATTTCCACTCCGGTATTGGTAAGGGCTGAAGTATGCCTGCGGGTCGTTGATGTTCAGTTTTGACTTGTTGACAATGTAAACATTTCGATACAAAGTCAGCAATTTTTTTCTTCATTCCCGGCCACCAGAAGTTAAGTTTCAAGTCTTGGTACATTTTTGTATTTCCGGGATGGATGGAAAGTTTTGAATTGCGGCCTTCCTGTAAAATTCGCCTTTTCAATTCAGAATCATTCGGTACACACAACCTTCCCTGAAACTTCAGCATATTGTTTTCAAATTTAAAGTCTGGCCTTGGTTTAGATTCTCGTTCATCAATGATTTTCTTCAGAAGGTCATCCTGCTGTTGTTTCTTTTTAATCTCCTCGATAAGAGCCAATTGAGCAGAAATAGCAGCCAATGTTCCACCTTGTTCTCGTAAAACAATCTCAACTCCAAACTTTTCAAGATTACATAACGGTTCTTTCTATCTGGTGAGTAAACAGGCTAAATTCGCAATTGATTTCCGACTCAGTGCATTGGCAACGGTGTTAGCTTTCCTCGGATGATACAAAATTTGCAAGTCATAGTCTTTTATCAGTTCTAACCATCTCTGCTGCCTCATATTCAATTCTTTCTGTGTAAAGAAATATTTCAAGCTCTTGTGATCGGTATACGCTTCACATGTAGCCCCATATAGGTAGTGGCGCCAAATTTTCAATGCAAATACCACTGCAGCAAGTTCCAAATCATGAGTAGGGTAGTTCTTTTCATGTGGTCTCAGTTGTCGGGAAGCATATACGATAACTTTACCATTCTGCATTAACACACATCCCAAACCCTTGTAAGAAGCATCACTAAAATAGTAAATCCATCCGTACCTGAGGGTAGGGTGAGAATCGGAGCAGTCACAAGTCGAGTTTTCAATTCCTGGAAAGCTGATTCTCTCTGGTCGGTCCAGTCAAATAGTTTTTCCTTTTGAGTCAACTGAGTCAATGGTAGGGCAATCTTAGAGAAGTCTTTCACAAACCTTCTGTAGTATCTGGCTAAGACTAAGAAACTTTGAACTTCAGTAACATTAGTCGGTCCAGGCCAATTCACTACTGCTTCAATTTACTGCGGATCAACTGAAATGCCATCCTTATTAATCACATGTCCCAAAAACATAACATTATCAAGCCAAAATTCACATTTCGTTAGCTTAGCATACAGTTTCTGTTCTCTTAAGGTCTGCAATGCAATTCTCAGATGATGTTCATGTTCCTCTTCACTCTTGGAATAAATCAGAATGTCATCTATAAAAACAACTACAAATTCGTCGAGGAATGGTTTAAAAATTTTGTTCATAAGGTCCATAAATACAGCAGGTGCATTAGTAACTCCGAAAGGTATAACAAAAAATTCGTAATGTCCATACCTCGTTCGAAAGGCAATCTTTTCAATATCCTCTGGTTTGACTTTCAACTGGTGGTATTCGGATCTAAGGTCAATTTTAGAGAAAACCTGGGCACCCTGTAACTGGTCAAGCAAATCATCAATATGAGGCAATGGATATTTGTTTTTCACTGTTACCTTGTTCAGTTCACGGTAGTCAATACAGAGTCTCAGTGAGCCATCTTTCTTTTTCACAAACAAAACTGGTGCGCCCCACGACGACGTACTAGGCCTGATGAACTTCTTGTCTAACAATTCTTGCAGCTGAATTTTTAGTTCTTTCAGTTCGGTAGGTGCCATTCTGTACGGAGCTTTAGAAACTGGCTGTGTACCCGGTAACACTTCAACAGTGAACTCTATTTCCCTATCAATCAAATTCCCTGACAGATCATCTAGAAAAACATATGGGAATTCTCTGACTATAGGAATACTGTCCACATTAACTTTAGTATCAGCAGGTACAGTCAATATGCAACATATATACCTTTTACACCCCTTTTTAATCAGTTTGAATGCTTTCATGGATGAAATCAGATATGGGAGAGGTATTACACCAACTCCGTTAAACACAAATTTAGGCAATCCCGGTGGACGGAAAACAACTTGTTTTGTTACACAGTCTATGGTAGCATGGTATTTTGTTAACCAGTCCATTCCCAAAATTACATCAAAATGGTTAATATTCAATGGCAGTAAATCAATATACAAATGCACATCCCCAATAACAATCTCACATGTAGGATACACACAAGCACATGTCATGGATCCCCCAGCGGGTGAAGATACAACTAATAAATAATTCAGAGGTTCTAATGGTCTATTTAATTTTCGTGAGAAAGCATGCGAAAGAAATGAATGTATAGACCTCGAATCAATCAGAATGTATGCATTTTGAGCACAAATCGAGAGTGTACCTGACACAACTGTCTTAGTGTTCTGTACGTCTCCCGGCACGAGTGCAAACACCCAGCCTTGCCTTAAAGGCTCTTTCCCAGTAGCTTTGGGGTTGTGTTTTGAGGTGACGGTTGATGCTGTGGCGCTAGCTACAGCTTTACCAGTGCCTTGAGAAGTGGAAGAGCAATCTTTGACCATGTGGCCCACCTTGCCACACTTGTAACAAGCACTCGAAATTTTATAGCGAACTCCCTTATGCCTCTTTCCACATTCAGAGTAGGGTGGTATGGAACCACTTCCCTGACTAGAACTATTCGTTGACCCAGTATTCTACTTTTTATTCAATGAACTATTTCGGCCTTTCTTAAACTTAAAGGCCTGTCTCTTACCGCGCCACTCAGACACTGGTGTTTCAGTCTGTTTCAATGCCTCGATATTTGACTTAGCTATTATTGCTCGGTCAAGAACATCCACATATTTAAACAGTTTCAAGACGTTGATTCATCCAGTATTTCGACATTAAGGCCGCCTTCAAACTTCCTAGCCTTTTTGTAATCAATGTCCACCATGTGTGGTGCATATCTGGCGAGTTCAGTGAATCTAGATTCATATTCTGCTTACGACATGGTGCCCTGTTTCAACTATTCAAACTCAGTCACTTTGCAGTCTCGGACACACTGGGAAAAGTATTTTTCAAATAAGAACTCTTTAAACTGAGCCCAAGTCATGATAGTATTTGCATCACGGACAAGCATCCACTACCGCCTAGCTTCTTCTTGTAAAGCGAAGGTAGCCAGTAACACCTTATGTGCCTCCGAACACGGAAACACTTCAAATAATTTCTCAGTTTCGAGAACCCATGCTTCGGCCTTTAGTGGTTCAAGGCTTCCTTGGAATGATGGGGGTTTCATTTTGCTGAACTTCTGTGTCAAAGCAATTATGTCACCATTAACATTCTGTTCGAGTTGTACCGGAGGAGGTGGGGGCAGTTGGTTCTACTGCTGCCTTAGAGCGTCGGTCAACAGTTCAACTGTTCTTTCTAACCTTGCCATTCTGGCCTCAGGTGATTCAGATTCATCGACATTCCTTGCATTGTCCATTTTACTATATTCAATACAGTAATAATAAACATTGGAATTGCTTACTCAAACACATTGGTACATTAACACATATATTCATGTCATGGCCACACACACACTTTTTCAATGCTCATGCAATGCCCTAATCACTTTTCTAGGACATCCTATAGCTCAGTTGGACACGTGTGTGCGGTATAACTCATGCTTTAGTATAGCTCTGATACCACTCTGTCACGACCCAAACCCGCTCCTGTGGGTTTAGCATTGCAACCGGCCAGTAATCTGCGATTACCGAAGGCCTGCTTAACAGTAATGACAGTAATTCAGAGTAAAGGGGCTGGCACAAGCCAAAACAGTAAATAAAAGATGTCCAATGAGCTGTGACAGTCTGAATGCAAAAAGACTTTTTATAGACATTCCACATTGATAACCAAAACATATGTACATGCGACATACACACAAATATCCATGTCAAGGACCAAATCCCTAACTATAACTGTACAGTCAAGTTTTATCATCTATTACAAAACGGAAACAGAAGGGTGAATCTGAACACCCCAAAACAGCTGTGGCTTGAACGGACTTGGAACCTCGAGGCGATGCGCAAAGGTTGGCTTGACAAAATAAGAGCTAACTCGACGCTCCTAGGTTTGGCTCAGTGCCTGGACACCTACATATATATATATATATATATATAAACAGTGAGGTAAAGCCCAGTGAATAACAGTTGTGTAAAGAGGCTAAGAATGAATGTCTTTTCAGTAATTAAACAGTCATATCAGTCACTTAGAAACCATAGCAGTCATATGTGGTACATCCCATAGCAAAACAGTACAGTAGGTCTTAACAGACTGAACAGTCAGTTAATGGCCATCATAACGGTAAACAGTAGTAGTTCCAAACATGGGAACCGACAGAGATCTCTGTGACAGTAGCAGTAACAGTACAGTAACAGTAAATTGCTATGGATGCCGCGGATACAGTTTACAAATAGGACAAACATTCATTCATTAAACAGTAACGTTTCAGTAAGCAGAATAGTTGATCATTCAAAAAATAATCATAATTGAACATATCTTTACAACATTGTTTCTCACAGAGCACTGGGCTATAGACAAGCTAATGAGCGTCTTCGGATGCCAACCCTACAGTTGCAGAACGAACACACACTTGGGATTAATAACTTAGCCCCTAATTATACTTGGTGTGGTTCTATATCATTATCCTCATTAAGATGCCTTAAACTAGGCCTAGGAATGCCTAGGATGGAATGAGGATGCAAAAATGTACTTTAAAATACTATTCAGAATTTTTCAGAAAACAGGGGTCTCGCTCGAGCGTGGCTTTCTACGCTCGAGTGAGCTTACCAAAACAGAGCGGTCGTTCGAGCGTGGACTTTCTCGCTCGAGCAGTCTGTAAAAATGCAAAAAGTGCTGGATGTTGAGAATCTCTGCTCGACGCTTGCTCGATGCTCGCTCGAGCGTGAGACACAATTCTCGCTCGAGCGTAGGTCTCGTCGCTAGAGCGTGCGTTTGTGTGCATCAAAAATCTGAGAGCTTGCAATCTACGCTCGGGCCAGCATTCCTTCGCTCGAACGGAGCCTTGAACAAAAGATGGTCGCTCGAGCGTGGAAGCCAAAATCTGGAATTTCCAAATTTGCCTCCCAAGCTCAAACCAAGCAGTCAACACATCAAAACTCAACTTTTTGGGCCAATTTTCTGGAAAACACTTGAAAACTCATAGTATAATATGTCTTTGAAGATCAATTTGTAAAATCAAGCCCAAAGGTAAGCTAATTTGAACACAAATTCAAATGTAAATATGAAGAACAATGCAAAATCATACATGCATGAGTTCCCATGAACTCTAATGCCCCAAAACATGATCAAATGCAAGTTTTAGCTCAAGAACATGGTGAATTCATGGACCTCCACTAAAATATGCACATGCATGCAGGGATTTCATGAAGAACAACTTCAAATTTCAAGAACATGTACATCTCTTGGCTCTAATCACCAAATTACCATGAACCATGCAAGAAATAACTTAAATTCATAAATAAAAGGATGAATTCTCTACCTTATGCCTAGAATTCCAAGAGTGGAAGCTCAAATATGCAAATTCCCTTCAATCTCTTCTAAGTCTCCAAGCAATTCTCAAATGAAATCAAACTCCCTCCTAACTCTCTCTCTCTCTCTCTCTCTCTCTCTCTCTCTCGGTTATGGTCTAGGAAGATGAACAAAGATGGTGCCAAACAAATGAAGTTAGACTAAACAATGGTCTAGAATTAGCCACTCAATGGCAAACATGTAATAAGGCCAACTAATACAATATAACATTATTTAATCTAATTTAATCATTCCAAATCAAATTTTAATTGAATCTACTATAAAATCACATAAATTCTATTTAGCATGAGACACTAATCAATTTCCAATTCGGCCGCCGATAAGGCCTTCAATTTCGCAGTTCGAAATTAAAACACGAACAGATTCATTCAGAAATCAAACAGATAGGAATGCATTTAAAACAATACACTCCTACAATCAATTCAGGATTTCATTCTAATTAGTTACTTATCAAGCTTAATCATAGATTAGCATTAATCAGAGGTGAGGGTTGTCACACGTTTCCTAGACTCTTAACCTTAGATAAACCTTGTATTTAATTGATAATATATTTTCTGAAGTTCGCGATTTTTTGGGCGTCACAGAAGAGAGAAATCACGGTTTAAGAGGAAAATATCAGAAAAAGTAATGAGAGAAAAGTAGTTTAGGTCTATTTATAATAGTAGAAAATTGCCCTAAAGTCAAATAAAAAAGACAAGTCAAAACCCCCCAAAAAGTAGGACTCAAACTAGCCCAAAAAGCTGAAAATTACACGCAGGTGTCGACCCCTTCGGTTAGAGGTGTCGACCTTTCAGACAGAAAAGCAAAGAGTGCAACAAGCAAGGTGTCGACCCTTCCCAGACTGGTGTCGACACCAAATTTCAGCAAGCAAATTCCAGATTCAGCAACATACAAGGATCGACCCTTCCAGACTGGTGTCGACCTTTCAGGCCAACAACAAAAGGCCAATGTCGACACCACCAAGATTGGTGTCGACCCCCGAACAAGATTTCTAAGTTCCCAAACAACTTTTCAACGTAAATAAGCGTGAACGAAGAATCACAACAAGTTTAAATCGATTTATACTCTTCCAAAATCAAGATACAACAACACCAAAGATTCTCAAAATAAAATAAAGGGTTCAAATACGCTTCCCAAAAGTTTTAAAAGGGTATAAGTGCTATAGGTCACGATTAAATCAATTCGGTCTTAAATGAACGTAATTTAATAATTTAAAATAAATCCTCAACGGAGATTAAAGTATAAATTCAATTTGATTCAACTCGTAACAAAAAAGTCAACCCATTTCTCAAACGAACATATGGGAAGGATTTTAATATAGCACAGAACCTTACCTTACATGGATCCAATTAATTGTATTATGATTAAAGAAATCATAATTAATGTATATGGTGTGATGATATAAAAATAAAAAAGATAAAATATATATTTTAATATAAAATAGGTAATAATATCCATTTATTAATTGGTAAGTATTGATGATAATAAAAGGAAAGAAAAAGGTTTTGGAAAGAAAAGTAAATGAGAGGAAGGCATATATAAAAAGAAGTATTTATTTATAAATTTCATTTTACGTACTTAGGATATATTTAGTCTAAATTATTATTTTTATGTTTTAATAAATCTTACGGATGACATAATTATCAAAATAACCTTAACAATAATAGCTTAATAATCACAGGGTAAAGCACGCATTAATGTTCATATTGTTACTGTGAATGTTTACATCATGGAACATTAACATTATCAAACTTATTTAATGTAAATATTCATATCACCAAGTTGTTAAGTGTTCAAAACATATTTACAAGGGTAAAAATTATCTATAAAATATTTTAAACTAGCATGTCACCCGTGCTATGCTTGTGATAAAATAATATATTATTTATTAAAAATATGAAATTATATTTAATTTTTTGTATTTTTTCTCTCGTAAATAAAATTATATATATAAGTTTAAGAGTTTTGTTTCAAAAGTTCCTTTACTATAATATTTACTCATAAACATAGATTAAAATTATTGTATTGACAATTAACAATTAAAATTATGCTTTGTTATAAAAAAAAATGATATAATTCTAATACTTCACTATTTTAGAATAAAAATATATGAATTTTAAAAAATTGTTATATTGGTTTTTGAAAGGAAAATAATTAAAGAAATATTAAAAACTTAATGAATAAGAAAGAATCATCGTAACATGTAGTTTAAAATATTAAAAAAGTTCAAAATGAATAAAGACTTTAAAAAGATGTGATTACAATTAAAACTAATGCTCAGATTTCACGGATCAATTCAAACCCTAATTAGAGACGAGGTGTATTTTTTGTACTCATTCTTATATGAACTAATGCTTCTGTCCTTGCCTAATTTTTTTTTTTTTTAAAAAAGGGAAATGAAAAGAAAAAAAAGAAAGAAATGGAAAGTTTTCATGTTCTTTTAAAAAAATTGAATGAAATAATTCAAACCCTAATTAGAGACGAGGTGTATTTTTTGTACTCATTCTTATATGAACTAATGCTTTTGTCTTTGCCTAATTTTTTTTTTTTAAAAAAAAATGGAAAGGAAAAGAAAAAAAAAGAAGAAAGAAATGGAAAGCTTTCATGTTCTTTTTAAAAAATTGAATGAAATAATTTAAAAGTTTTAGTAGATGTATCATGTGGGTTGACTCCTACCATTGGAATTGATTCATCTGAAAAATGGAATTGACACCTTCTTGCATTTAACAATTGTTTTAGGTATAAAATTTAAAATCACTAATTTTAATCATTAAAATTGACTGTATTTTTCAACTAATATGACCATATGTGCTAATATTTTTTGGATAAAATATTTAAAATTAATAATTTTCTACCATAGTTGGATGCCTACGCTTCGTTTGGAAAGAAGGGTTGGGTTGGATTTGGGGCTATTTTAGTTATAAAAAGACAAAATAGGTCTTTTAACCTAATAAGACAAAATATCACATCTAATCTATAATCATTACATTTTTTCTCTCACAAAATGTTAAAAAAAATCAAAAAATCCTTCCCAAACAAGACTTTTTAGTCTGAGGTTAAAATAGTTAAAAAACTAAAAAGTTAACCCATTTCTCAAACGTACATATGGGGAGGATTTTAATATGGCATAGAACCTTACCTTACATGGATGCAAATAGTTGTAGTATGATTAAAGAAATTAGAATTAATGTATATGGTGTGATAATATAAAAATAAATAAGATAAAATATATATTTTAATATAAAAGAAGTAATAATATCCATTTATTAATTGGTAAGTATTGATCATAATAAAAGGAAAGAAAAAGGTTTTGCAAAGAAAAGTAAATGAGAGGAAGGCATATATAAAAAGAAGCATTTATTTATAAATTTCATTTTACCTACTTAGGATATATTTAGTCTAAATTGTTATTTTTATATTTTAATAAATCTTATAGATAACATAATTATCAAAATAATCTTAATAATAATAGTTTAATAATAACAGGGTGAAACACGCATTAATATTCACATTGACAGTGTGAATATTTACATCATGAAATATTCACACTATCAAACTTATTTAATATAAATATTCACATCATCAAGTTATTAAGTGTTCAAAGCATATTTATAAGGGTAAAAATTATCTATAAAATATTTTAAATTAGCATGTCACTCGTGTTATGCACGTGATAAAATAATATATAATTTACTAAAAATATGATAATTATATTTAATTTTTTGTATTTTTTCTCTCGGAAATAAAATTATATGTATAAGTTTAAGAGTTTTGTTTCAAAAGTTCCTTTACTATAATATTTACTCATAAACATAGATTAAAATTGTTGTATTGACAATTAACAATTAAAATTATGCTTTGTTACAAAAAAAAAATGACATAGTTCTAATATTTCACTATTTTAGAATAAAAATATATGAATTTTAAAAAATTGTTATATTGGTTTTTGAAAGGAAAATAATTAAAAAAATTTTAAAAACTTAATGAATAAGGAAGAATCATCGTAACATGTAATTTAAAATATCACAAAAAGTTAAAAATGAATAAAGACATTAAAAGTTGTGATTACAATTAAAACTAATGCTCAGATTCCATGGATCAATTAAAACCCTAATTAGAGACATGGTGTATTTTTTGTACTCATTCTTATATGAACTAATGCTTTTGTCTTTGCCTAATTTTTTTTTAAAAAAAAAGAAAGGAAAAGAAAAGAAAAAAAAAGAAGGAAATGGAAAGCTTTCATGTTCTTTTGAAAAAATTGAATAATTTAAAAGGTTTGGTAGGTGTATTATGTAACGCTCTAAAAAAATACATAAAACCCATCACTTTAAACATGCATTGATATAAAAGAAATCAACTATTTCTATTCATCAGAGTAATTCTTACACTGTATTACTTGTTAACAACAAATGCAAATACCCTGTGGGCTCACAGCTTTCCAAGTCAACACCTGGTTACACAAAAGAAGAGTACTAACTCTATACAAAATAAGCCCTTGGCTTGATATACATGTAATACAAACAAAATAAACAAAAGGAATCTTCAACTCTCATCATCATCCAAGCTATGTCCTTGGAGGTGACATACTACCTGTACCTGAAAATAATGTCCCATAAAGGGTGAGCCAACGCCCAGTAGAGATATGCTAAACACGGTATGAGCAATGACTAAGACATTGGCAATTGATAAATGTTCAATTTCCATAAATCAATTCATAACCCATTTCCATTTCATGACCACTATGTTCATGTTTCATTTCAGTTTCCATTTCTTATCAATTTCACAACTTACATCAACGGCTCAAAACCTGGCCAACCACTTATATGAGACAGTGACTCATATTAAACATTTCACATTTTTACAGTAGATAAACATACTAGTTGTATCAACATCTCAACAGATAAGCATACAAGCTGTATCCACATTTCAACAGATATGCATATTAGCTATATCAACACTTCCAAAGATAAGCATACGAGCTGTATCAACTCTTCCAAAGATAAATATATGAGCTATATCAACACATTATCTGACAAGCATATGAGCTGTATCAGTGGAGTCCATCCCCTAGCTCCTCCTAAACAACATTCGGTTTAGAGGTCCATCTCCTATCTTTCCCTAAACCGTGGAGTACATCCCCTACCTCCTCCCACACACACAACGTATATACACAAAGGTCAAATACATAATCAATCAATACATAACGTTAATGTATTCTATCAACCGTCATACTCTATGACATATCTAATTGATTAGTTTTAGTTTGCCTAATCATCATGCATTGTCTACAACATCAAAACTACCCTCCACCGGTAGCCCAAGCAATTATTTCTAAACAGATAACAAAAGCTCCAATAGATAAATATCAATATTTTCAAAAGTGAGCGATTAATAAATCTAACTCCACTATTCAACCATATAATGAACCAATTTCATTATTTCTAACTCAATTCCATAAAGTCACAATTTTCCAAAATTAGGGTTTTCCACCCGATTTCCCAATATTGACCCAATGGTCTAAATATCAACAACCGACAATGATATCATTATTTTGAACCCACAATACACATTTTAGACTCAAAATAACAAATCCTCTTTTAACATTTTGAAACCCTAAGTCCCAAAATTTACCCAACTTCAACACTTTATCAAAACAACCAAAAATCTATGTCAAAGACCATAAGAGTGAGTAGGAATCCCTACCTCAAATTCAGAGCTCAAGGAAAGAAGACAAAGAAACTCAACGTGCTCCAAAACTCAATATACTCGGATCAAAACGTAGCCCTCGACGATCAACCCAACTTTTACAAAGGCCGAAGGGAAGGGAAACACTCTAACTAGATCAAACTCTAGAGAGAAGGGAGTTTCTAGAGAGAAGAACTCTCAAAAAGTCTTTTTTTAGAAAGTAAGAGAGAGAGAGAATGTAAAAAGTGATTTTAAAATGCCCAGCTGCCAACTGATATACGACATTCCCGCTCGAGCGGAGAACACAACGCTCGAGCGTCAAGAACAAAAAACTAGGTATGCTCGAGCGCAAGAATGCCCGCTCGAGCGCCAAGACACAAGAATAAAATACATCCGCTCGAGCGCGAAAACCAGTCTTCTCGAGCGTAGATTTCCCCCTCCCAGAACTTACACCAAAAAGTACTACCCGCTCGAGCGCCAGAATACCCGCTCGAGCGCCACCGCTCGAGCGTGAAAAACATGCCTGCAGAAGTTCTGTAGAGCACCAAAATACTGGGAGCGTGCGATCTCCGCTTGAGCGCAAGAAGGCCCGCTCGAGTGGACCTCCTAAAAACTGGGCAACAAAGAATTGAAACCAAAGCCTAACCAACCTGTAACAACTCTTCCCAATACATCCTAAAACTCAATCAAGTGGAATTAAAGAATGACAACAAGGTATACCACTACCAACATCACGGAACCGAGTTCGGAATACAACAGAATAGTAAAGGGACAACCGGGATCGCTATAACCTCCCCCTTTAAAGAATTTCGTCCCCGAAATTAAATACAAGTTTTTCAAAAACAAGATTTTCTCAATTCCCAACATTATCATAACATAATATTAAACAACCCGACCCATTACCGGTCAATCCCATCTCTTTTCAAGAGGCATATCACATTATTCATAACAACCTGCATTATCAACATGCATTCTTTTGAAATTTACCAATTTCAACTCATTTTCTACAATTTCATAATACATGCAACATTATCATCATGCTTGCATTTCCACAATATACTTAACATACGTAATGTTAAAACAAACTTCCATTAACCAAAACATTCACAATATTTTACAACTTAAGACACATGTAATGTTCTTAAAGTTCAACGATATTACAAAATTACCAATACATGGTTACACATCAACAAACAAGTCCGGATATTTTTCGCGGACTTCCAACTCACGTTCCCAAGTGGCTTCCTCCACTCCGTGATGTTTCCACAAAACCTTCACCAAAGGAATGGTCTTGCCACGCAGGACTTGATCCCGCCTATCCAAGACCCGAACCGGTCTCTCCTCATACGAGGCATCCTCATCTACCTCCAAGTCGGTCCAATCTAACACATGGAACGGATCCGGCTCATACTTCCGAAGCATACTCACATGAAACACGTCATGCACTCCGGACAACTGCGGCGGTAAAGCTAAATGATAAGTAACCTCGCCAACCCTCTTAAAGATCTCAAAGGGACCAATAAACTGAGGGGATAACTTCCCACTCTTCCCGAACCTCATCAAACCTCGCCTAGGTGATATTTTCAAGAAGACATGATCACCTACCTCAAATGCCAAAGGCCTCCTCCTACGGTCGGCATAGCTCTTTTGGCGACTCTGTGCTGTAACAAGCCTCTTACGGATAAGCTCAACTTTCTCCGTCGTCTCCTTAACCAACTCCGGACCCAACAAAGGTGCATCACCCACCTCGGCCCAACACACTGGAGACCTACATGGTCGGCCATACAAGGCCTCAAACGGTGCCATATCGATGCTAGATTGAAAACTGTTGTTGTAGGCAAACTCCACCAAGGGCAAGTGCCTCTCCCACGTCCCACTAAAGTCAAGGACACAGCGTCGAAGCATATCCTCAAGGATCTGAATAGTACGCTCGGACTGCCCGTCAGTCTGAGGATGATAAGCCGTACTAAAGGTTAACTTAGTGCCTAAGGCACTCTGCAAACTCTGCCACAACCTAGCAGTAAAACGAGGATCTCTATCTGAGACGATCGTCACTGGGACCCCGTGCAATCTCACTATGTCCCGAATATATAAGTCGGCGAGATGATCTACCGAATCTCTCACGCACATAGGAATGAAGTGCGCCGACTTAGTCAACCGGTCTACAACCATCCAAATGGCATCGCTACTTCGCTGAGTCCTTGGAAGACCTACAACGAAGTCCATAGTGACATGCTCCCACTTCCACTCGGCAATAGGCAAGGGTTGCAACAAACTCGCCGGCCTCTGATGCTCGGCCTTCACCTGCTGGAAAGTAAGGCACTTCGATACGAACACAGCCACATCTCTCTTCATATCCCGCCACCAAAACTGGTGACCCAAATCCCGATACATCTTAGTGCCTCCCGGATGCACCGCAAGACGTGAATGATGGAACTCTCAGAGTACTTCCTCTCAGCAAGACTCCGGCACAAACAAACGGTCTCGGTATCTCACAATCAGGTGGGATACACCGTCAAACCCTTCTTAACCTTCCCATTTGAGATCTTCTCTCGGAGGGATTCTACCTCAAGGTCACCTCTCTGTGCCTCTAACACTCGGGTCACAAGTGTAGGCTGCGCAACCACAGAAAACAAGGCTGCAGCCTCAGTTGATTCACACAGAAGCAAGTCAAACTCGCCAAGCGCACCCAACATCTCCCATTCCCGGATGGCTATACAAGCAACATCACTAATGAATTTCCTACTAAGGGCATCGGCCACAACATTGGCCTTTCCCGGGTGATAGTGCAACTCAAAATCATAGTCATCAATGAACTCCATCCATCTCCTCTGCCTCAAATTCAAGTCTCTCTGTGTGAACAGGTACTTCAAACTCTTGTGGTCCGAGAACACCTCGAATCTCTCACCATAAAGGTAGTGCCTCCAAATCTTCAAGGCAAAGATCACTGTTGCTAACTCTAGGTCGTGTGTAGGGTAATTCTTCTCGTGTATTTTCAACTGGCGTGAGCCATAAGCTTCCACTTTCCCCTCTTGCATCAGCACACAACCCAAACCCTCTCGTGAGGCATCACAATAAACCGCATAACCCAACCCTCTCTCCGGAATAATCAAAACCGGAGCGGTGGTCAATCTAACCTTCAACTCTTGGAATGACTTTTCGCAAGTCTCACTCTATACAAACTTGACCCCTTTTCGCGTCAATCTAGTCAACGGCGAAGCTAGCCTGGAGAAATCTTTCACAAACCGACGGTAATACCCAGCTAATCCCAGAAAACTGTGGATCTCAAACACACTCTTAGGCTGTGCCCGATCTTGCACTGCCTCTATCTTGGATGTATCAACAGACACCCCTTCCCCGGATACCACATGGCCTAAGAATTTGACCTCTCCTAGCCAGAACTCACACTTTCCAAACTTGGCATACAGCCTATGGGCTCTAAGCAACTCAAGCACCACTCTCAAGTGTTCCTCGTGCTCCTCCTCAGAAGGCGAATAGATGAGAATGTCGTCCACAAAAATGACTACAAATCGATCCAAGAATTCTTGGAAGATCCGGTTCATCAAGTCCATAAAGACTGCCGGTGCATTGGTAAGCCCGAATGGCATCACCAGAAACTCATAATGGCCATACCGCGTACGAAATGCCATCTTAGGAATATCCTCCTCCCTGACCCTCAACTGGCGGTAACCCGATCTCAAGTCTATCTTAGAGAAACAACGGGAACCTTTCAACTGGTCAAACAGATCATCTATACGGGGCATGGGGTACTTATTCTTGACCGTAGCCCGATTCAACTTCTGGTAGTCTATACATAATCTCAAGGCATCATCTTTCTTTTTAGTAAAGAGGGCCGGTGCTCCCCATGGCGAAACACTAGGGCGAACAAAACCCTTATCTAGCAATTCCTGGAGCTGAATCTTCAACTCACTCAACTCGGCTGGGGCAAAACGATAAGGTGCCATAGAAATCGGCGCTGTGCCGGGCACTAAATCAATAGAGAATTCTATCTCTCGATGAGGTGGCAAACTAACGAGATCCTCGAGAAAAACATCCGAATACTCACAAACCACCCTCGGCAATACAATATGGGTCTCATCACACTCACCACTCATAAAGCTAGCAAGTAGGCCACTAAGCTTATTCCGCCCTTGTGGATCATACATCGGTGGCAACACACTACCAACCCGATCCCCCAAGAAATGGAAACACTCCCCGCTCAAGGTACAAACCGTGACCCTCTGGCGGTAGCAATCAATAACAGCCCAGTATGACGATAGCCAGTCCATACCCAAAATAATATCAAAACCCTTCATGGGCATGACAACAAAAGGAAAAGGAAGCCTATGGTCGGCGACCTCTATATCACAACCTCTAACACCTTGTTTCAAGATCAACTCACCACCAACAGGCGATACTACACATATAGGAGATGCTAACTGTGCCAACTCCAATTCCAAAACAGATGCAAATGCAGCAGACACAAAAGAATGAGATGCACCCGTATCAATCAATACATTAGTAACCGAGTTGCAAAACAAGAAGGTACCTCTCACAACTGATGGAGCCGGTACTAGGTCCTGCGCGGTAACATCATACACGCGCCCTGTAGGCCCCTGATCTACCTGCTCACCTCTAGGAGCAAAAGACTGCTGCACTGACTGGGATGACAAAGCTCCCGGATTGGCCCTCGAGGCCTGCACAGACTGAGCTGGCTGATAACTCTGCGTCTGCCTAGAACCAGACGCGCCCGAAGTGGCACTCAACTGTGGGCAAAACCTTTTTAGGTGCCCAGGCTGACCACACTGATAGCAAGACAAAGGCTGGCCCCTATCCTGACTCTGGCCCTGAGGTCTAGCTGAAGAAGAAGCAGCTCGCTGACCCCCTCCCTTCTGCGTGCAAACCGAAGACTTGTGACCCAGCTGGCCACATGCAAAACAAGTCAAGCCTCCCTAACTACCTCTCCCAGAGCCCGCACTCGGCACTGGAAAGGTCGATCTAGCCAAACCACCCTGAGACTGCTGAGGGTTAGAACCCCTCTGTCTCCTGCCGTCACCCTGACCATCTTGGCTCCTCTTGGAGCCTTTCTGCCCCTCGTCTTCCTCCTGCATCATAATCTCCATATGAGCAGCAACATCAACCAAACGTCTGTACTCTCGGATAAAGGACCCTCAAACCCTCAACTTGAGTCCACGCCTCAACTTCCGCTCAAATTCAAAACAACGGCGTTCCTCGGACGTCACCAGTTCAGGTGCAAACTTGGACAGACTAGTAAAAGTAGCCTCAAACTCGGCCACTGACAAGCCCTGCTGTCTAAGCTGGCAAAACTGCTCTCTCAGCTTCTCCCTAGCAGCTGAAGATAAAAACTTCTCCTGGAAAGCATTCACAAATGTCTCCCATGCACCACCAACACTGCCCTTCTCGTACTTCCACCATTGACCCGCATCTCCCTTCAGCTGGAAGGATGCCAAGGTCACCTTTAAGGCCCCGTCCTCGATGCCAAGCATCTCGAACGTCTTCTCCATCTGTTCCAACCACTCATCAGCCTTAAGTGGCTCCTTCAGATCCCCAACAAACTCGTCCGGATTGGACCGGAAGAATTCCCTCTTCAAGAAAGAAGGCCCTGCCTCAATAACCTGGGCCTGAACTGGAGCCTGAACTGGATTCTCAGCTCGGAAAATACCCACAGACTCCCTCAAAGCATCGGCTATCCCTCGGGCTAAAGCGCCCATAGCCTCCTGACCTGCTGGCTCGGCCACATTGGCCTGGCCAACCCCTTCCTGCTGTGCCGGAATATCATCCGGTAAAGGCATCTCCTGCCTACCACGTCTGCCTCGTCTACCACGTCCTCGTCCTGACATCCTAATAAAGGTAACGAAGAACGTTAGCACATTCATAAATGTGCCAAAACTAAACACTCGCGTCCTAATACATGGACAACTGTAATTCACTTCACGTAAGCACATAAACACATAAGCACTTACGAATTTCATTTTCGGATAATGATAGTCCCGAGGCGTTACTAGAGTTTTGGTTAGAAACAGCATTGATCAAGTGCTTTTCCAACAAGACTCCCAGAAACCCAAGGATCCAATCAACATCCTAGAAACTACATTCCATACCCACATAGTCACATAAGCATGTTATCAATTAAGCACATAGCATATGACACTACATCTAAGTCTCTATCAAGCGAGACAAACCTATTGTGATCCTAATCACTTCCCACGTACCCAAAGTATTCGAACCCGGTACGCTTTGATACCAAGTTGTAACGCCCTCAAGAAATACATAAAACCCATCACTTTAAACATGCATTGATATAAAAGAAATCAACCATTTCTATTCATCACAGTAATTCTTACACTGTATTACATGTTAACAACAAAAGCAAATGCTCTGTGTGCTTACAGCTTTCCAAGTCAACACCTGGTTACACAAAACAAGAGTACTAACTCTATACAAAATAAGCCCTTGGCTTGATATACATGTAATACAAACAAAATAAACAAAAGGAATCTTCAACTCTCATCATCATCCAAGCTATGTCCTTGGAGGTGGCATACTACCTGTACCTGAAAATAATGTCCCATAAAGGGTGAGCCAACGCCCAGTAGAGATATGCTAAACACAGTATGGGCAATGACTAAGACATTGGCAATTGATAAATGTTCAATTTTCATAAACCAATTCATAACCCATTTCCATTTCATGACCACTATGTTCATGTTTCATTTCAGTTTCCATTTCTTATCAATTTCACAACTTACATCAACGGCTCAGAACCTGGCCAACCACTTATATGAGACAGTGACTCATATTAAACATTTCCCATTTTTACAGTAGATAAACATACTAGTTGTATCAACATCTCAACAGATAAGCATACAAGCTGTATCCACATTTCAACAGATATGCATATTAGCTATATCAACACTTCCAAAGATAAGCATACGAGCTGTATCAACACTTCCAAAGATAAGCATATGAGCTATATCAACACATTATCTGACAAGCATATGAGCTGTATTAGTGGAGTCCATCCCCTATCTCCTCCCAAATAACATCCAGTTTAGAGGTCCATCCCCTATCTTCCCCTAAACCGTGGAGTACATCCCCTATCTCCTCCCACACACACAACGTATATACACAAAGGTCATATACACAATCAATCAATACATAACGTTAATGTATTCTATCAACCGTCATACTCTATGACATATCCAATTGATTAGTTTTAGTTTGCCTAATCATCATGCATTGTCTACAACAATCAAAACTACCCTCCACCGGTAGCCCAAGCAATTATTTCTAAACAGATAATAAAAGCTCCAACAGATAAATATCAATGTTTTCAAAAGTGAGCGATTAATAAATCTAACTCCACTATTCAACCATATAATGAACCAATTTCATTATTTCCAACTCAATTCCATAAAGTCACAATTTTCCAAAATTAGGGTTTTCCACCCGATTTCCTAATATTGACCCAATGGTCTAAATATCAACAACCGACAATGATATCATTATTTTGAACCCACAATACACATTTTAGACTCAAAATAACAAATCCTCTTTTAACATTTTGAAACCCTAAGTCCCAAAATTTACCCAACTTCAACACTTTATCAAAACAACCAAAAATCTATGTCAAAGACCATAAGAGTGAGTAGGAATCCCTACCGTAAATTCGGAGCTCAAGGAAAGAAGACGAAGAAACTCAATGTGCTCCAAAACTCAATATACTCGGATCAAAACGTAACCCTCGACGATCAACCCAACTCTTACAAAGGCCGAAGGGAAGGGAAACACTCTAACTAGATCAAACCCTAGAGAGAAGGGAGTTTCTAGAGAGAGGAACTCTCAAAAAGTCTTTTTTTAGAAAGTAAGAGAGAGAGAGAATGTAAAAAGTGATTTTAAAATGCCCAGCTGCCAACTGATATACGACATTCCCACTCGAGCGGAGAACACAACGCTCGAGCGTCAAGAACAAAAAACTAGGTACGCTCGAGCGCAAGAATGCCCGCTCGAGCGCCAAGACACAAGAATAAAATACATCCGCTTGAGCGCGAAAACCAGTCCGCTCGAGCGTAGATTTCTCCCTCCCAGAACTTACACCAAAAAGTACTACTCACTCGAGCGCCAGAATACCCGCTCGAGCGCCACCGCTCGAGCATGAAAAACATGCCTGCAGAAGTTCTACAGAGCACCAAAAAATACTGGGAGCATGCGATCTCCGCTCGAGCGCAAGAAGACCAGCTCGAGCGGACCTCCTAAAAACTGGGCAACAAAGAATTGAAACCAAAGCCTAACCAACCTGTAACAACTCTGCCCAATACATCCTAAAACTCAATCAAGTGGAATTAAAGAATGACAACAAGGTATACCACCACCAACATTACGGAACCGAGTCCGGAATACAACAGAACAGTAAAGGGACAACCGGGATCGCTATATATTATGTAGGTTGACTCCCACCATTGGAATTGATTCTACTAAAAAATGGAATTGACTCTTTCTTGCATTTAATAATTTTTTTAGGGATAAAATTTAAAATCATTAATTTTAGTCACTAGAATTGACTGTACTTTCCAACTAATATGACCATATGTGCTAATATTTTTTGAGTAAAATATTTAAAATTAATAATTTCCTACCATAGGTTTTTATTTTGAGAATCAATTTTCTACCATAGTTGGACGCCAAGGCTTCGTTTGGGAAGAAGCGTCGGGTTGGGTTTGGGGCTATTTTGGTTACAAAAAGGCAAAATAGTCCTTTTAACCTAATAAGACAAAACATCACATCCAACATATAATCATTACATTATTTTACACTCAAAAAGTTAAAAAAAAATTAAAAAGATCCTCCCAAACGAGACTTTTTAATCATACGTTAAAATAGTTAAAAAGTTAAAAAGTCAACCCATTTCTCAAACGAATAAATGGGGATGATTTTAGCATGGAGCCTTACCTTACATGGATCCAATTAATTGTAGTATGATTAAAGAAATTAGAATCAATGTATATGGTGTGATAATATAAAAATAAATAATATAAAATATATATTTTAATATAAAATAGGTAATATTATCCATTTATTAATTGGTAAGTACTGATCATAATAAAAGGAAAGAAAAGGTTTTGCAAAGAAAAGTAAATGAGAGGAAGACATATATAAAAAGAAGTATTTATTTATAAATTCATTTTACCTACTTAGGATATATTTAGTCTAAATTATTTTTTTTTATGTTTTAATAAATCTTATTGATGACATAACCATCAAAATAACCTTAATAATAACAGCTTAATAATTACAGGGTGAAGCACGCATTAATGTTCATATTGTTAGTGTGAATGTTTACATCATGAAACATTCACACTATCAAACTTATTTAATGTAAATATTCATATCACAAAGTTTTAAAAACTTAATGAATAAGAAAGAATCATCGTAACATGTAATTTACAATATCAAAAGAAGTTAAAAATGAATAAAAAATTTAAAAAGATGTGATTAGAATTAAAACTAATGCTCAGATTCCACGATTCAATTCAAACCCTAATTAGAGACGAGGTGTATTTTTTGTACTCATTCTTATATGAACTATTGCTTGTCTTAGCCTAAATTTTGTTTTTTGGAAAGAAAAATAGAAAAGAAAAGAAAAAAAAGAAAGATATGGAAAGCTTTCATGTTCTTTTGAGAAAATTGAATGAAACAATTTAAAAGTTTTAGTAGATGTATTATGTAGTTTGACTCCCACCATTGGAATTGATTCTACTAAAAAATGGAATTGACACTTTCTTGCATTTAATAATTTTTTTAGGTATAAAATTTAAAATTACTAATCTTAATCATTAGAATTGACTGTACTTTTCAACTAATATGACCATATGTGCTAATATTTATTGGGTAAAATATTTAAAATTAATAATTTCCTACCATACTTTTTTATTTTGAGAATCAATTTCCTACCGTATTTGGACGCCTAGGCATCGTTTGGGAAGAAAGGTTGGGTTGGGTTGGGTTTGGTTTGTGACTATTTTAGGCCTAGTCTGGGAAGACTAAATAAGTACACTTTTTGATTTTTTATGAAATATGGATTGGGTTTGGGTTGGGTTTGAAGTGATGTGTTAGAGCATCTCCAACGGTAGTAGGCATTTTACCTATCTAAATATTACTATAAAGTATATATTTTATTTTGCCTATCACCTGTTTTATATTTTTACTCCAACCATGCTCTTTATTTTAGCTATTAATCCAAATACTATTAATTTTATAGAATGCCACGTCAACAACAAAGATGGAGGGAAATGATCCTAATGATTGAATACATTTTGCCTAGCGTTGAAGGCTAGCTACATGTAGCTAGTGAATATGAGTTGAGCCAAAATGCCTAATCATATGCCTAGTGCGTTGGAATTGAAAAAAGTGAATCACACTAGGCATTTTAACTAACAAGTATTATATGCCTAGTGCATTGGAGATGCTCTTAGAGATGTGATGTGACTTAAATAAGATGATGCGACTTAAATAAGATAGCGACTTTTTGTCTTTTTTCAATCATGCCAAACTTGACCTTAGTTACAAAAAGGCAAAATAGGCCTTTTAATCTAATAAGACAAAATATCATATCCAACATATAATCATTACATTCTTTCTCTCACAAAATGTTAAAAAAATTCCAAAAATCATTCTAAAACGAGACTTTTTTGTCCTAGGTTAAAATAGTTATAAAGCTAAAAAGTCAACCCATTTCTCAAACGAACATATGTGGAGGATTTTAATATAGCATAGAACCTTACCTTACATGGATCCAATTAATTGTAGTATGATTAAAGAAATCAGAATTAATGTATATGGTGTGATAATACAAAAATAAATAAGATAAAATATATATTTTAATATAAAATAGGTAATAATATCTATTAATTAATTGGCAAGTAGTGATGATAATAAAACGAAAGAAAGAGTTTTTGCAAAGAAAAGTAAATGACAGGAAGGCATATATAAAAAGAAGTACTTATTTATAAATTTCATTTTACCTACTGAGGATATATTTAGTCTAAATTATTATTTTTATATTTTAATAAATCTTATGGATGACATAATTATCAAAATAACCCTAATAATAATAGTTTAATAATAACAGGGTGAAGCAAGCATTACTGTTCACATTGATAGTGTGAATGTTTACATCATGAAGCATTCACACTATCAAACTTATTTAATGTAAATTTTCATATCCCCAAGTTATTAAGTGTTCAAAACATATTTATAAGGGTAAAAATTATCAATAAAATATTTTAAACTAGCATGTCATCCGTGCTATGCACGTGATAAAATAATATTTTATTTATTAAAAATATGAAATTATATTTAATTTTTTTGTATTTTTTCCCTCGTAAATAAAATTATATATATAATTTTAAGAGTTTTGTTTCAAAAGTTCCTTTTCTATAATATTTACTCATAAACATTGATTAAAATTGTTGTATTGACAATTAACAATTAAAATTATACTTTGTTGTAAAAAAAGGACATGGTTCTAATACTTCACTATTTTAGAATAAAAATATATGAATTTTAAAAAATTGTTATTTTGGTTTTTGAAAGGAAAATAATTAAAGAAATTTTAAAAATTTAATGAATAAGAAAGAATTATCATAACATATAATTTAAAATATCAAAAAAAGTTTAAAATGAATAAAGACTTTAAAAAGATGTGATTACAATTAAAACTAATACTCAGATTCCACGGATCAATTCAAACCCTAATTAGAGATGAGGTGCATTTTTTGTACTTATTTTTATATGGAAAGCTTTCATGTTCTTTTGAGAAAATTGAATGAAATAATTTAAAAGTTTTAGTAGATGTATTATGCAGGTTGACTTGGAATTGATTCTACTAAAAAATGGAATTGACTTTTTCTTGCATTTAATAATTTTTTTTTGTATAAAATTTAAAATCACTAATTTTAATCAGTAGAATTGATTGTACTTTCCAACTAATATGACCATATATGCTAATATTCTTTGGCTAAAATATTTAAAATTAATAATTTCCTACTATAGTTTTTTATTTTGAGAATCAATTTCCTACCATAGTTGGACGCCTAGGTTTCGTTTGGGAAGAAGGGTTGGGTTGGGTTGGGTTGGGTTGGGTTTGGGGCTATTTTAGTTACAAAAAGGCAAAATAAGATTTTTAACCTAATAAGACAAAACATCACATCCAACCTATAATTATTACATTCTTTTTCGCACAAAAAGTTAAAAAACATTAAAAAGTCTTTCCCAAACGAGATTTTTTAGTCACATGTTAAAATAATTAAAAAGCTAAAAAGTCAACCCATTTCTCAAACGAACATATGGAGAGGATTTTAATATAGCATAGAACCTTACCTTACATGGATCCAATTAATTGTAGTATGATTAAAGGAATCAGAATTAATGTATATGGTGTGATAATATAAAAATAAATAAGATAAAATACATATTTTAATATAAAATAGGTAATAATATCCATTTATTAATTGGTAAGTATTGAAAATAATAAAAGGAAAGAAAAGGGTTTTGCAAAGAAAAATAAATGAGAGGAAGGCATATATAAAAAGAAGTATTTATTTATAAATTTCATTTTACCTACTTAGGATATATTTAGTCTAATTTTTTTTTTTTTTTTTTTTTATGTTTTAATAAATCTTCTTGATGACATAACCATCAAAATAACCTTAATAATAATAGCTTAATAATTACAGGGTAAAACATGCATTAATATTCACATTGTTAGTGTCAATGTTTACATCATAAAACATTCACACTATCAAACTTATTTAATGTAAATATTCATATCGCCAAGTTTTAAAAATTTAATGAATAAGAAAGAATTATCGTAACATGTAATTTAAAATATCAAAAAAAATTAAAAATGAATAAAGATTTTAAAAAGATGTGATTAGAATTAAAAATAATGCTTAGATTCCACGGATCAATTCAAACCCTAATTAGAGACGAGGTGTATTTTTTGTACTCATTCTTATATGAACTATTGCTTTTGTCTTTGCCTAAAAATTTTATTAAAAAAAAATGGAAAAGAAAAGAAAGAAAAGAAAGAAATGGAAAGCTTTCATGTTCTTTTGAGAAAATTGAATGAAATAATTTAAAAGTTTTAGTGGATGTATTATGTAGGTTGTAACACACTTGAAATAAACTCATAAATCATACAATCTTGACAAGCTTAGACATAAGAGAATAAAGCATAATTTCATTCATCAGAGTATTCATTACAAAAATATTACATATTGACATCAAAAGTAAATGCCCTACGGGCTTATAACTTTCCAAGTCGACACTTGGTTACAAAAAGAGAGTAGTAACTCAAAACACAAAATATACCCTTGGCTTGATTTATATGTAATATAAAAAAATAAACAAGAGCCTTCAACTCCCACAATCATCTAAGCTAAGATCTTGGAGGCGGCATAATACCTGAACCTAAAAAAATGATGTCCCATATAGGGTGAGCCAACGCCTAGTAGAGATATGCTAAACATAATATGAGCAATAACTAAAACATTAGCATTCGATAAATGTTTAACTCATATATACCAACTTATAACACATTTCAATTTCATGGCAAATATGTCCATGTTTCATTCTATTTTCCATTACTTATCCAGTTCTCAATTTATGAATAAGGCTCAGAACTTGGCCAATAATTTAATGAGACTATAACTCATATCAAAACACTTCTGTAATTCACAATAGATACACATACTTGCTGTATCAATACCACATCAAAACACTTCCATACTTCATAAATGATACACAGATTCGATGTATCAATAACACATTAAAACACTTCTATACTTCATAAATGATACACAGATTTGATGTATCAATGAAGTTCATCCCCTATCTTCTCCCAAATAAAATTCGGTTTAGGAGTCCCTCCCCTATCTTCCCCTAAACCGTGGAGTGCATCCCCTATCTCCTCCCACACAACACAACATATATAAACACATATCATATACATGAGCAGTCAATACATAAATTTGATGTATTATTCCAACCGTCATATTCGATGACATAATCAATTTATTAGTTTTAATTCGCCTAATCATCATGCATTGTGTACAACAATCAAGACTATCCTCTACCGATAGCCCAAAGCAATTTATTTCTAAACAGATAATAAATGCATCAACAGATAATTTGACAACAATTTCATAAGTCAGCGATTAATAAATCCAACTCCACCATTCCCTCTTATAATGAGCCAATTTCATTATTTTCAACTCAATTCCATATTTCCATAACATTCCCAAATTAATTACATAAATTAATTCATACAACAATTTAGGGCTTTCTCCCCATTTTTCTCTACAATGACCCAAAGGTCCTATATATCATCAACAACATCAATACCGTCATTTTAAGACCCAAGATACACATTTATGAGTCAAAATAATCAAACCCCTCTTTATTCATTTTGAAACCCAAACACCCAAAATTACCCAACTTCAACATTACATCAAAATGACCAATAGTTTATGTCAAAGACCATCAAAATGAGTAGTTATCCCTACCTCAAATTCGGAGCTCAAAGGAGAAGATGAAGAAATTTGAAAGTGCTCCAAACCCCAATATTTTCAGATCAAAATGTAGCCCTCAACAAGCTCCACACTTTTTACAAAGGCCCAAGGATAAATGATCACTCATACTAGATCAAACCCTAGAGAGAAGTTGGAGTTTTAGAGTGAGGTGCTCTCCAATGGAGGTTTTGAAAAATAGGAGAGAGAAAGAAAGTCAAAAAGTGATCCAAAATGTCACTTTTCGGACTGATATAAAAATCGCCCCCCTCGAGCGTGGAACTCCCCGCTCGAGCGTCAGACACAGACTCACGCTCGAGCATCAAAAGTGCTGCTCGAGCGCCGGATGCACACTTCTAGAAGTTTTACAGACCATAGTTCTCGCTCGAGCGTCAGACTTCCCGCTCGAGCGGAGGAACAAAATCGAAAAGGCCCGCTCGAGCGTCAAAACTCCCGCTCGAGCATACGACGACCTGTAGAGAAAATACTGGGAGATGAACATTCACGCTCGAGCGTCAAAACGACCGCTCGAGCGGATAAGCAACAACAAAGGGCTCGCTCGAGCGTCAAAAGCCCCGCTTGAGCGTGAAGACCAAAATCTGGGTATCAACTTTTGGTTTCTAAACACAGCCAACCTGTTCCAAACCTGCCCAACACAACCCAAGACTCAAATATAAAGAGTAAAGGATGAAAATGAGAATAAGACAACAACATAATGACGAAACCAAGTCCGGAATACAATAAACAAAGGAAGGGAAAACCGGGATCGCTATAACCTCCCCCTCTTAAAGAATTTCGTCCCCAAAATTAAATACAAGTTTTCAAAAACAAGTTTTCCTCAATTCTCAATAACATTACCAACCAACATTCCATAACCTAACCCATCACCGGTCATCCCATCTCTATCCCAGAAGCAAATTACAACACAATCTCCAACATGCATTATCAACATGCATCTCAAAACATATTCAATGCCAATATTATATTTGCATTTCTAAAACAGAATTAACATATGCAATGTTAAAATAAACTTCCATAAACCGAAACATTTACAATGTTTTACAACTTAAGACATATTCAATGCTCTTAAAGTTCATCAATATTACCAAATTACCGATACATGATTACATATTAACAAACAAGTCCAAATATTTCTCACGGACCTCCAACTCAAGTTCCCAAGTGGCTTCTTCCACCCCGTGATGCTTCCACAAAACCTTCACCAAGGGAATGGTCTTGCCTCGCAAGACTTGATCCCGCCTATCCAAGACCCGAACTGGTCTCTCCTCATACGAGGCATCCTCGTCAACCTCTAAGTCAGTCCAATCCAATACATGCGATGGATCCGGCTCGTACTTCCGAAGCATACTAACGTGAAGCATATAGCGATCCTGGTTTTGCCTCTCTTTATTTATTGTATTCCGGACTCGGTTCCTTGGATGTGTTGTTGTCTCATTCTCACTTTCCATCCTTTACTCTTCGTATTTGAGTCTTGGGTTGTGTTGGGCAGGTTTAAAACAGGTTGGTTGTGCTTTGAAACCAAAAGTAGTTGTCCAGAATTTGGCCTTCATGCTCGAGCGGGGATTTTGACGCTCGAGCGGGCCCTTTATTGTTGCTTCTCCGCTCGAGCGGGAGGTTTGACGCTCGAGTGTAAATTTCCATCTCCCAGTATTTTCCTCTGCAGTGTTTGACGTTCGAGCAGGAGTTTCGACGCTCGAGCGTGAGTTTGTGTATGTCGCTTGAGCAGGGAGTTTTACGCTCGAGCGGGTACCTGGTTCTGCAAAAGTTCTAGAAGCGTGTATCTAACGCTCGAGCGGGGGTTTGGACGCTCGAGCGTGATTCTGTGTCTAACTTTCGAGCGGGGAGTTACACGCTCGAGCTGGGAGTCATGTATATCACTCCGAGATTTAGCTTTTTGGATCACTTTTTCAATTCCATTTTCAAAACAGCCATTGGAGAGCTTCTCTCACTAAAACCTCCACTTCTCTCTAGGGTTTGATCTAGTTAGAGTAATCTCTCACCCGTTGGCCTTTGTAAAAAGTGTATTGATCGTCGAGGGCTACATTTTGATCCGAGAATTTTGGGATTTGGAGCATCTTCATTTTTCTTCATCTCCTTCGTTGGGTTTTATCTTTGGAGGTAGGGATTCCTGCTCACTCTTATGGACTTTGACCTAGATTTTGAGCATGTTGTTTAAATGGTTTGATTTTGGGACTTAGGGTTTCAAAAGGTAAAAAGGGGGTTTTTGTTATTTTGATTCTTAAAGATGTATTTTGGGTCTCAAAATGATGTTACTGTTGTTGGTTGTTAATATTTGAACCATTGGGTTAATATTAATAGATGGGGGAGAAAGCCTTAATTTGTGCATAAATTAATTAGTATAATTAATTTGAGAAAGTTATGTGTTTATGAAATTGAGTTGAATATAATGAAATTTGCTCATTATGAGATAGAAGGGTGGAGTTGGATTTATAAATCGCTTACTTTTGAAAATGTCAATTATATAATTGAGTTGGGGCATTTATTATCTATTTAGAAATAACTGCTTTGGGCTATCGGTGGAGGATAGTCTTGATTGTTGTAGACACTGCATGATGATTAGGTAAATTGAAACTAATCAAGTTGTATATTTGAATACATGGGTGTCGAATCCCGCGGATGAAATTTTCGTAAAATGACCATTTGAATATAATAATACATGGGTGCCGAATCCCGTGGATGCAATTTTTGTAAAATGGCAATCCGAATATATCTATACATGGGTGCCAAGTCCCGCGGATGAAATATTCGTAAAATGGCCATAAGAGAATGAAAATACATGGGTGCCGAATCCCGCGGACGCAATTTTTGTAAAATGGCAGTTTGTAGTATTGTTGGTAGAGATGTAGTCTTATTTCAGTTCTTTGGCCAGGTCCTGAGCCATGTTTAGAAGTTAAGTTTGTTATGTTAAACATTTATCAAGTGCTAATATTTTAGTTATTGCTCATATTATGTTTAGCATATCTCTACTGGGCGTTGGCTCACCCTTTATGAGACATCATTTTCAGGTCCAGGTACTATGCCGCCCTCGAGGCCGTAGCATGGATCGTTGTGGGAGTTAAAGACTCTTCTTTTTGTTAAATTTTGTTGTATTACATGTATATCAAGCCAAGGGCTTCTTTTGTGTAGAGTTAGTACTCTCTTTTTTTGTAACCAAGTGTTGACTTGGAAAGTTGTAAGCCTATAGGGCATTTACTTTTGTCGTCAACATGTAATACTTTTTGTAAGAATACTCTGATAATTATAATATGAGATCCTTTTCCTTTATCATGGTTGTATGATATTATGGGTTTATTTTGAGGGCGTTACAAAACACATCATGCACCCCAGACAACTGTGGCGGTAAAGCTAAACGATAAGTAACCTCCTCAATCCTCTCAAGGATCTCAAAGGGACCGATAAACCGAGGGGACAACTTTCCACTCTTCCCAAACCTTATCAAACCCCGCCTAGGTGATATTTTCAGAAATACATGATCACCCGCCTCAAATGCCAAAGGCCTCCTCATACGGTCGACATAACTCTTTTGGCAACTCTGGGCTGTAACAAGCCTCCTACGGATAAGCTCAGCTTTTTTCGTCGTTTCCCTCACCAAATCCGGGCTCAACAAAGGTGCATCTCTCACCTCGACCCAACATACTGGAGACTTACACGGTTGCCATACAAGGCCTCAAACGGTACCATACCGACGCTCGACTGGAAACCGTTGTTGTAGGCAAACTCCACTAAGGGCAAGTGCCTTTCCCACGACCCACTAAAGTCAAGAACACAACCTCGAAGCATATCCTCAAGGATCTGAATAGTACGCTCGGACTGTCCGCCAGTCTGAGGATGATAAGCCGTGCTAAAGGTCAACCTAGTGCCCAAGGCACTCTGCAAACTTTGCCACAACCTAGCAGTAAAACGTGGATTTCTGTCTGAGACGATCTACACTAGGACCCCGTGCAACCTCACTATGTTCCGAATATACAAGTCGGCAAGATGATCTATCGAATCTCTCACGCTTATAGGAATAAAGTGCGCTGACTTAGTCAACCGGTCTACAACCACCCAAATAGCATCACTATCCCGCTGAGTCCACGAAAGACCTACAATGAAGTCCATAGTGACATGCTCCCACTTCCACTCGACAATAGGCAAGGGTTGCAATAAACCCGTTGGCCTCTTAAACACAAACACTGCCACATCTTTCTTCATACCCCGCCACCAAAACTGGCGACCCAAATCACGACACATCTTAGTGCCTCCCGGATGCACCGCAAGACGTGAATGGTGAAACTCTCGGAGTACCTCCTCTTGGCAAGACTCCGGCACAAATAGACGGTCTCGGTATCTCACACTCAGGTCGGGATACATAGCCAAACCCTTTTCAACCTTCCCACTGGAGATCTTCTCTCGGAGGGATTCTACCTCAAGGTCACCTCTCTGTGCCTCTAACACTCGAGTCACAAGTGTAGGCTGCGCAACAAAAGAAAACAAGGCCGCAGCCTCAACGGATTCACCCAGAAACAAATCAAACTCACCAGGTGCATCCAACATCTCTCGCTCCCGGATGGCTATACAAGCTACATCACTAATGGATTTCCTAGTAAGGGCATCGGCCACAACATTGGCCTTTCCCGGGTGATAGTGCAACTCGAAATCATAGTCCTCGATGAATTCCATCCACCTCCTCTGCCTCAAATTCAAGTCTTTCTGTGTGAACAGATATTTCAAACTTTTATGATCCGAGAATACCTCGAACCTCTCACCATAAAGGTAGCGCCTCCAAATCTTCAAGGCAAAGATCACTGCTGCTAATTCTAGGTCATGCGTAGGGTAATTCCTCTCGTGTATTTTCAACTTCGGCGAGCCATAGGCTACCATTTTCCCCTCTTGCATCAACACACAACCCAAACCCTCTCGTGAGGCATCACAATAAACCGCATAACCCAAACCTCTCTCCGGAATAATCAAAACTGAAGCGGTGGTAAGTCACACTTTCAACTCTTGGAACGACTTTTCACAAGTCTTACTCCATACAAACTTAACCCCTTTCCGCGTCAATCTAGTCAACGGCGAAGCTAGTTTGGAGAAATCCTTCACAAACCGGCGATGATACCCAACTAATCCCAGAAAACTGCAGATCTCAAAAACACTCTTAGGCTGTGCCCAATCTTGCACTGCCTCAATCTTGGATGTATCAACAGACACTCCTTCCCCGGAAACCACATGGCCTAAGAACTTAACTTCTCTTAGCCAAAACTCACACTCCCCAAACTTAGCATACAGTTTATGGGCTCTAAGCAACTCAAGCACCACTCTTAAGTATTCCTCGTGCTCTTCCTCAGAAGGTAAATAAATCAAAATGTCGTCCACGAAGACGACCACAAAGCGATCTAAGAATTCTCGAAATATCTGGTTCATCAAGTCCATAAACACTGTCGGTGCATTGGTGAGCCCAAAAGGCATCAACAGAAACTCATAGTGGCCATACCGCGTACGGAATGCCGTCTTCGGAATATCCTCCTCCCTGACCCTCAACTAGTGGTAACCCGATCTCAAGTCTATCTTAGAGAAACAACGGAACCCTTTCAACTGGTCAAACAAATCATCAATACGAAGCATAGGGTACTTGTTCTTAACCGTAGCCCAATTCAATTTTTGGTAATTGATACAAAGTCTCAAAGCCCCATCTTTCTTTTTAGCAAAGAGGGCCGGTACTTCCCATGACGAAGTACTAGGGCGAATAAAACCCTTATCTAGCAATTCCTGGAGCTGAATCTTCAACTCAATCAACTCGGCCGGGGCAAAACAATATGGTGCCATAGAAATCAGCGCCGTGCCAGGCACTAAATCAATGGAAAACTCCACCTCTCGATGTGGTGGCAAACTAACAAGATCCTCGGAAAAAATGTCCGAGTACTCACAAACCACTCTCGGCAATGCAGTCTAGGTCTCATCACACTCACTACTCATAAAGCTAGTGAGAAGACCACTTAGTTCACTCCGCCCTCGCGGATCATACACCGGTGGCAACACACTACCAACCCGATCCCCAAAGAAATGAAAACAATCCCCGCTCAAGGTATATACTGTGACCCTTTGGCGGTAACAATCAATAACTGTCCGGTATGACGATAGCCAGTCCATACCCAAAATAACATCAAAACCCGACATAGTCATAACTACAAAAGAAAATGGAAGCCGGCGGTCGGCGATCTCTATATCGCACCCTCTACACCCTTGTTTCAAAATCAATTCACCCTCAACAGGTGATACTACACAAATAGGAGATGCTAACTGTGCCAACTCCAACCCCAAAACAGATGCAAATGCAGCAGATATAAAGGAATGAGATGCACCTATATCAATCAACACATTGGCAACTGAGTTGAAAAACAAAAAGGTACCTCTCACAACAGATGGAGCCGGTACTAGATCCTGCGCGGTAACAGCATACACACGCCCTGTAGGCCCCTGATCTACCTGCTCACCCCTAGGAGCAAAAGATTGCTGCACAGATTGAGACGATGAAGTTCCCTGATTTGCCCTCGAGGCCTGTACTGACTGTGCTGGCTGAAAACTCTGCGTCTACCTAGAACCAGACGCACCCGATGTGGCACTCAAATACGGAAAAAACCTCTTCAGGTACCCACCTGATCACACTGGTAACAAGAGAGCGGCTGGCCTCTGCCCTGACTCTGGCTTTGAGGTCGAGCCGAGGATGAAGCTGCTCTCTACCCTCCTCCCTTCTGCGGGCAAGCTGGAGACTTGTGGCCCAGCTGACCACACTTGTAACATGTAATGTCTCCCTGACTGCCTCTCCCCGAGCCTGCACTAGGCACTGGAAAGGTCGATCTAGCAAATGCAGCCTGGGACTGCTGAGGGTTAGAGCCCCTTTGCCTTCTACCGTTCCCTTGACCATCCTAACTCCTCTTGGAGCCCCTCATCCTCTCATCCTCCTCCTGCATCATAATCTCCATATGGGCCGCAGCATCCACAAGGCGCCCATACTCCCAGGTCATAGACCCCCCAACTCTCATCTTGAGCCCATGCCTCAATTTGTTCTCAAATTCCAGACAACGGCGTTCTTCAGACGCCACAAGCTCAGGTGAAAACCTGGATAAACTAGTAAATGCGGCCTCAAACTCGGCCACTGAAGAACTCAGTTTCTTAAGCTGATTAAACTGGTCCCTCAGCTTCTCCCTGACAGTTGGAGATAAGAACTTCTCTTGGAAAGCATCTACAAAGGCCTCACATGTGCCACCAATACGACCCCTCGTGAACTTCCACCACTGACCCGCATCCCCCTTAAGTTGGAAAGATGCCAAGGTCACCTTCAATGCCCCATCTTCGATGCCAAGCATCTCAAACGTCTTAGTCATCTGCTCAAGCCACTCGTTAGCCTTCAGTGGCTCTTTCGGATCCCCTACAAACTCGTCCGGATTAGACCGGAAGAACTCCCTCTTCAGAAAAGAAGGCTCTGCCTCAACTACATGGGCTTGGGCTTGATTCTCAGCCCTAAGAATGCCCATAGATTCCCTCAACGCTCCTACCATCTCGCGGGCTAAGGCGCCCATGGCCTATTGACTTACTGGCTCGGCCACATTGGCCTGACTAACACCCTCCTGCTGCGCCAGAATCTCATCCGGTATAGGCATCTCCTGCCTCCTAGGCCTACCTCGCCTACCACCACGTCCTCGTCCTAACATCCTAATAAAGGTAACGAAGAACATTAGCACATTCACAAATGTGCCGAAACTATAACACTCGCGTCCTAAAGCATTGGACAATAGTAATTCATTCCACGTAAGCACATGATCACATAAGCACTTACGAATTTCATTTCCGGATAATGACAGTCCCGAGGCGTTACTACAGTTCCGGTTAGAAACAGCATTGATCAAGTGCTTTTCCAACAAGACTCACAGAAACCCAAGGATTCAGTCAACATCCTAGAAATTAAATCCCATACACAAGTAGTCACATAAACATGTTATCACATAAGCACATAACATTACATCTAAGTCTCTAACAAACGAGACGAACCCATTGTGATACTAATCACTTACCGCGTACCCAAAGTATTCGACCCCTGTACGCTCTGATACCAAGTTGTAACGCCCTCGAAATAAACCCATAAATCATACAATCTTTGACAAGCTTAGACATAAGAGAATAAAGCATAATTTCATTCATCAGAGTATTCATTACAAAAATATTATATGTTGACATCAAAAGTAAATGCCCTACGGGCTTGCAACTTTCCAAGTCAACACTTGGTTACAAAAAGAGAGTACTAACTTAAAACACAAAATAAGCCCTTGGCTTGATTTACATGTAATATACAAAAATAAACAAGAGCCTTCAACTCCCACAACCATCCAAGCTAAGATCTCGGAGGCGGCATAATACCTGAACCTGAAAAAATGATGTCCTATATAGGGTGAGCCAACGCCCAGTAGAGATATGTTAAACATAATATGAGCAATAACTAAAACATTAGCATTCGATAAATGTTTAACTCAAATATACCAACTTATAACACATTTCAATTTCATGACAAATATGTCCATGTTTCATTCCATTTTCCATTACTTATCCAGTTCTCAATTCATGAATAAGGCTCAGAACCTGGCCAATAATTTCATGAGACTATAACTCATATCAAAACACTTCTGTAATTCACAATAGATACACATACTTGCTGTATCAATACCACATCAAAACACTTCCATACTTCGTAAATGATACACAAATTCGCTGTGTCAATAACACATTAAAACACTTCCATACTTCATAAATGATACACAGATTTGCTGTATCAATGGAGTTCATCCCCTATCTCCTCTCAAATAAAATCCGGTTTAGGAGTCCATCCCCTATCTCCTCCCACACAACACAATGTCTATAAACACATATCATATACATGAGCAGTCAATACATAAATTTGATGTATTATTCCAACAGTCATATTCGATGACATAATCAATTGATTAGTTTTAATTCGCCTAATCGTCATGCATTGTCTACAACAATCAAGACTATCCTCCACCGATAGCCCAAAGCAATTTATTTCTAAACAGATAATAAATGCATCAACAGATAATTTGACAACAATTTCATAAGTCAGCGATTAATAAATCCAACTCCACCATTCCCTCTTATAATGAGCCAATTTCATTATTTTCAACTCAATTCCATATTTCCATAACATTCCCAAATTAATTACATAAATTAATTCATACAACAATTTACGGCTTTCTCCTCATTTTTCTCTACAATGACCCAAAGGTCCTATATATCATCAACAACATCAATACCGTCATTTTAAGACCCAAGATACACATTTATGAGTCAAAATAATCAAACCCCTCTTTATTCATTTTGAAACCCTAACACCCAAAATTACCCAACTTCAACATTACATCAAAATGACCAATAGTTTATGTCAAAGACCATCAAAATGAGTAGTTATCCCTACCTCAAATTCGGAGCTCAAAGGAGAAGATGAAGAAATTTGAAAGTGCTCCAAACCCCAATATTTTCAGATCAAAATGTAGCCCTCAACAAGCTCCACACTTTTTACAAAGGCCCAAGGATAAATGATCACTCATACTAGATCAAACCCTAGAGAGAAGTTGAAGTTTTAGAGTGAGGTGCTCTCCAATGGAGGTTTTGAAAAAGTAGGAGAGAGAAAGAAAGTCAAAAAGTGATAAAAAATGTCACTTTTCGGACTGATATAAAAATCGCCCCACTTGAGTATGGAACTCCCCGCTCAAGCGTCAGACACAGACTCACGCTCGAGTGTCAAAAGCGCTGCTCGAGCGCCGGATGCACATTTCCAGAAGTTTTGCAGACCATAGTCCCCGCTCGAGCGTCAGACTTGCCGCTCGAGCGGAGGAACAAAATCGAAAGGGCCCGCTCGAGCGTCAAAACTCCCGCTCGAGCGTACGACGACTTGTAGAGAAAATACTGGGAGATGAATATTCACGCTCGAGCGTCAAAACGCCCGCTCGAACATATAAGCAACAACAAAGGGCTCGCTCGAGCGTCAAAAGCCCCGCTCGAGCGTGAAGACCAAAATCTGGGCATCAACTTTTGGTTTCTAAACACAACCAACCTGTTCCAAACCTGCCTAACACAACCCAAGACTCAAAAACAAAGAGTAAAGGATAAAAATGAGAATAAGACAACAACATAATCACGAAACCAAATCCGGAATACAATAAACAAAGGAAGGGAAAACTCGGATAGCTATATGGTTAACTCTCTCCATTGGAATTGATTCTACTAAAAAATGGAATTGACTCTTTCTTGCATGTAATAATTTTTTTAGGTATAAAATTTAAAATTACTAATTTTAATCACTAGAATTGACTGTACTTTCCAACTAATATGATCATATGTGCTAATATTTTTTGAGTAATATATTTAAAATTAATAATTTCCTACCATAGTTTTTTATTTTGAGAATCAATTTCCTACCATAGTTGGACGCCTAGGCTTCGTTTGGGAAAAAGGGTTGGGTTGGTTTTGGGGCTATTTTAGTTACAAAAAGGCAAAATAGGCTTTTTAACCCAATCAGACAAACATTACATCAAACTTATAATCGTTACATTCTTTTACACACAAAAAGTTAAAAAAAAATTAAAGTCCCTCCCAAATGAGACATTTTAGTCCCAGATTAAAATAGTTAACAAGCTAAAAAATCATCCCATTTCTCAGACGAACATATGGGGAGGATTTTAATATAGCACAGAACCTTACCTTACATGGATCCAATTAATTGTAGTATGATTAAAGAAATCAGAATTAATGTATATGGTGTTGTAATATAAAAATAAATAAGTTAAAATATATATTTTAATATAAAATAGGTAATAATATCCATTTATTAATCGGTAAGTATTGATAATAATAAAAGGAAAGAAAAGGGTTTTGCAAAGAAAAGTAAATGAGAGGAAGACATATATAAAAAGAAGTATTTATTTATAAATTTCATTTTACCTACTTAGGATATATTTAGTCTAAATTATTTTTTTTTATGTTTTAATAAATCTTATTGATGACATAACCATCAAAATAACCTTAATAATAATAGCTTAATAATTACAGGGTGAAACACGCATTCATGTTTGCATTGTTAGTGTGAATGTTTATATCATGAAACATTCACATTATAAACTTATTTAATATGAATATTCATATCACCAAGTTTTAAAAACTTAATGAATAAGAAAGAATTATCGTAACATGTAATTTAAAATATTAAAAAAAGTTTAAAATGAATAAAGATTTTAAAAAGATGTGATTAGAATTACAACTAATGCTTAGATTCCACAGATCAATTCAAACCCTAATTAGAGACAAGGTGTATTTTTTGTACTCATTCTTATATGAACTATTGCTTTTGTCTTTGCCTAAATAAAAAAAATTTAAAATGAATAAAGACTTTAAAAAGATGTGATTAGAATTAAAACTAATGCTTAGATTCCACAGATCAATTCAAACCCTAATTAGAGACGAGGTGTATTTTTTGTACTCATTCTTATATGAACTATTGCTTTTGTCTTTGCCTAATTTTTTTTTTTTTAAAAAAAAAAGGAAAAGGAAAGAAAAGAAAAAAAGATATGGAAAGCTTTCTTGTTCTTTTGAGACAATTGAATGAAACAATTTAAAAGTCTTAGTAGATGTATTATGTAGGTTGACTGCCACCATTGGAATTGATTCTCTTTTGCATTTAATAATTTTTTTAGGTATAAAATTTAAAATCACTAATTTTAATCACTATAACATGACCATATGTGCTAATATTTTTTGGGTAAAATATTTAAAATTAATAATTTCCTACCATAGCTTTTTATTTCGAGAATCAATTTCCTGCCATAGTTGGACGCCTAGGCTTTGTTTAGGAAAAAGGGTTGGGTTGGGTTTGGGGCTATTTTAGTTATAAAAAGGCAAAATAGGTTTTTTAACCCAATAAGACAAAACATCATATCCAACCTATAATCATTACATTTTTCTCTCACAAAAAGTTAAAAAAACTAAAAAGCCATTCCCAGACGCGACTTTTTAATCCCAGGTTAAAATAGTTAAATAGCTAAAAACACAACCCTTTTCTCAAATGAACATATGGGGAGCATTTTAATATAGCATACAACCTTACCTTACATGGATCCAATTAATTGTAGTATGATTAAAGAAATCATAATTAATGTATATGATGTGATAATATAAAAATAAATAAGATAGAATATATATTTTAATGTAAAATAGGTAATAATATCCATTTATTAATTGGTAAGTATTGATGATAATAAAAGGAAAGAAAAAGGTTTTGCAAGGAAAAGTAAATGAGAGGAAGGCATATATAAAAAGAAGCATTTATTTATAAATTTCATTTTACCTACTTAGGATATATTTAGTCTAAATTATTATTTTTATGTTTTAATAAATCTTATGAATGATATAATTATCAAAATAACCTTACTAATAACAGCTTAATAATAACAGGGTGAAACATGCATTAATGTTCACATTGTCAGTGTGAATGTTTACATCATGAAACATTCACACTATCAAACTTATTTAATGTAAATATTCATATCACCAAGTTATTAAGTGTTCAAAACATATTTATAATGGTAAAAGTTATCTATAAAATATCTTAAACTTGCATGTCACTCGTGCTATGCACGTGATAAAGTAATATATTATTTATTAAAAATATGATAATTATATTTAATTTTTTGTATTTTTTCTCTCGTAAATAAAATTTTATGTATAAGTTTAAGAGTTTTGTTTCAAAAGTTCCTTTACTATAATATTTACTCATAAACATAGATCAAAATTGTTGTATTGACAATAAACAATTAAAATTATGCTTTGTTATAAAAAAAAAATGACATAGTTCTAATACTTCACTATTTTAGAATAAAAATATATGAATTTTAAAAAATTGTTATATTGGTTTTTGAAAGGAAAATAATTAAATAAATTTTAAAAACTTAATAAATAAGATAGAATTATCGTAACATGTAATTTAAAATATCAAAAAAATTTTAAAAATGTATAAAGACTTTTAAAGATGTGATTACAATTAAAACTAATGTTGTATTTATTAATATGTATAATTTTATCTGGATATTATTTATATTTTAACATGCTTATTGAAAACAAAAATAAATAAAAAAATAAAATAATAATAATAATAATAATTTTGAGTTTTAAAATATGATTTTGTAGACTTGCTATATTAACTTTTGGAAGGAATATTTTGGAATTTTTTTACAAAAATTGAATATTAGTCGCTGAACAAATCTTATGAGATTGATAAAATAAAATTTGTAATAGGAAGAAATTAATGATGTTGCAACATATGTATTTTAACAATTTTAAATTATGGAAAAAAAATAGATTAGGTCTTTGAACTTCAATTATTGTACAAAAAGAAGGATAGGTAATAGATAGATTAAAATTAATTATAAATATAGCTATATTTAAAGGATATGGTTTTGTATAGTTATATTTTAAATTCTAAAATTTATTTTTTATTTTCCTATATAAAAAGATTCAAAATTTAAATTACATATTATTTTTTTCTAAAAATATATGAACTTACAGTGGAGTAGAGAAAGAAGTACCAGAAAGGAATAGAGGAGCTACATATATTAAAAATAAATAATTAAATAATTGACTAACACCCTTAATTGTTTTGAAAAAATTGATTAAAATTAAAATTTTCTATTTATAACTTTGAAAAACTATTATATGCCTCTGAAATAATACTCTGCACCAACTTTCAATTAAAACATATCATGATATCAAAAAAATATTGAAAGGAATTTTTTTTTTTGAAAGTAATGATATACAAACATAAAATCAATACAAAAAAATTATTAATAAAGATTTTATTTGGATTTTTATCTATCACTTTATAGTGAGTGATATGTTTTTTTATTATACAAATGACCCTATCACGCCATTTTAGTGTAAAAATTCTAGGAAAACAATAGTAACTAACAAAAAATAGTTATAAACAAAAAACAGATAATGATTAGGAGAGAGGAGGGAGAAATGACACACAAAATATGAAATATAAAAACAAAAAAATGGTCATAGATAAAAAAGAAGAAGAAAAAATAGTGTACCTAAAAGATAAAAGAGTCTGTTTAAAGAATATAACAGATTAAACATAAACTAACCTCCAATTTGTCTCATAAAAATAAAGTTAAAAAACAATGAGTTTCATTGTTCCAAGAATATAATATTTATAGGGCGAGCAAGACATGAATGGCTTGAAAAAAGTATAATGTATGATGACTAAGATTTTTGAATAGAAGAAAGAATTGGTTAGAGAAAGAGTGCATAAGAATAATTTTTTTTCATCTTTTCTTTTCTAAATTATAAATCATGGAATCATATAAAAAATAATAAATTATGAGATTTTTCTAAAAAATTATATATAGTATAGATATGCTTAAATTTATTTGGGAATAAAATTGTATTTAATTGTGGAATAGAGAGAGAATCTAAATATAAGGTTTAATTTTTATTTTATGCTAGGTTTAATTTTAGGTTTATATAGATTAGACCAGTTGTAAAATATTTTAATAGTATACATTTTATGGGAGGTGAGAGAGTTTTCTTTTCATTAGATTTATTTTAGGAGAGAGAGGATTGTATGAGATTTATATTCTTTTTAAAAAATTAGATTTAAGGTTTTGAAACACTTAGGGCCTCTAAGATGAAAAGTCACTTTGATATAATATATAGCATAGATAGATTATGAGATTTAGGAAAGAAATATATATTAGGGGAGAGATTCTAGAAAATTGTAATTCAATTTTTTTTAAAAAAAAAATATAGTTGCTTTGTTAGCCAATAGTATTATTTTTAAATATTTTTAAAATTACAAAAATTTAACAATTTTAGTTTTTTTTAATCTATAGTTATTATTTTGTTAGCCAATAGAATTATTTTTAAATATTTTTAAAATTACAAAAATTAGCAATTGTGGTTTTACGTTTTTTTAATCTATAATTTTTTTTTTAAAATAGATAATTACTTTGTTATGAGATGAGATTTGTGTTTTTTTTTTTTTTAATGTATAGTTATTTTATTATGATATGGGATTTAGGAAAGAGAGAAATATTAAGAGGAGAGATTTTAAGAACTTGTAATTCAAAATTTTAGGTGATTTTTTGTTTTTGTTTTTTAAATCTATAATTACTTTGTTAGCCAATAGAATTATTTTTAAATGTTTTTAAAATTACAAAAATTAACAATTGTGGAATGAGAGTTTGGAACTCTCACAAGTCTCACAAGTCTTTTCTTTATATAATACTAGTGGTAAACCTGTGCTATGCACGAGATTGGTTTAATAATGTATAAATTTTTTAATAACATATTAATTTCTAAGTTTACTCATAAAATTATAATCATAATTGAGAGGGTAATTTTTGTGAAAATTGGGCTGAGGTATGAGATGGTCATTATGGCCCAAAGTACGAAGGGCTGGGTAAAAAGGCCGTAAAGTTGCTCCGGCCCAAGAGAGGTATAAAATTACTCCGGCCTGAGAGAGGTAAAAAATTACTCCGGCCCAAGAGGAGTATGAAGTTACTCCGGTCCGGAAGCGACTTGGAGTTAGGCCGGTCTCAGAGTTAGTCCGGTCATGGCGTATTGTGGTTAGAACGGTCAGAACCTTACTACTCGGTAGCTTGGTCTAAACATACCATGGTTTCTACAAGAGAAAACCGAGATAAAGAGGAGAAGGAAGAACCGAACTAAGGATAGTACGGCTTACTCTGTGGCTCAGCATAGCCATGATTACTTCGGTCATGTGGGAGTTCGGCCATGGTAATAACCATCTCACTTGGTTTAAGCAGTGAGGGGGGTATTGGAGGATAAGCATTATCTTTCAGGAGTATGAATCCTAGGAAGACTCTACATGGAGGAGTAGAAGTCCTACTAGGATTATGCCACACGAAACCTATAAAAGCTCACAAACATCGCCTTTGAAGAGGTAACACACAATTTTGCTTTCTGAATACACAGAGCTTTGTCTATTTGTCAAGCTTACTGACTTAGGCATCGGAGAGGTTTTCGGCACACACCCGCCGGCTAGCTCACGTTTGTGTTTTCAGGTGATAAAGCGACGACGTACGGAGGAGAGTAGACTTGGTCAACAGGATTATACGAGAAGGTTTATTTCTTTCCCGTACAATTGGCGCCGTCTGTGGGAATTGCGGACAGAACAAAACCTCTTGACTAAAGCTTCTCCTCTTTACAAACAATGGCGCACATTGAAGAATTGCCACATTCCGCCATCGACGGGCAAACCCCAGATGGGGGAACAAAGCGTGAAGGATTACCTTCTATCCCTCCCATGGCAGATTTGGAACCCCAACGACATAACCCCAGGAGAGATACTAGGGGAAGACGGACTCACAGCCCCCGTCAACCTCGCTCGCAAAGTTCTGACAGGTAAAGACGGAGGATTGATCCTCAAGCTCTGGAAGACCGCGTGAAGGAGCAAGATGAATTAATAAGGAAGATGGCGGCGGAGATGGAGGCCTTAAAGCGCCAGATGAAGAAAAAAGAAGTGGCGACAAGAGAGGGGCGCAAAAACAAGACGCCCCCTCGCCACTCAGAAAATCATAGTAGGAATACCACACCCTCGCAAGGAGAGAGTAGAAGCCTCAGGACAGGCGATACTCAATCCAGGTCTTCCAGAACTCGTCACTCCAGGTCTGAGAGGACGAGATCTGAAAGATCATATACTGAAGGAAGCACGTATTGGCCCTCACATACACACCAAACCAGATCTAGACAGACGAAGTTACCCAGATCATCCGACTTACGAACCGTGCTCGAAGAAAAAGCATGATGCAAGGAGGATGCCAGGGCACGGGATCCACACAGAGTTTCTGCCTTACAGCGGTTGGCTCTTCGGACGCATGGAAGCGTCGAGGTTGGAATGCCAATACCGCGCCCTGCCTACGAACCAACGGACAAAGCATTAGCAAGGCTGCAGACTTCGCCGTTTGTTCCGGCGATTGAAAACGCGCTCTTACCATCAGGCTTCCTTCAGCCCAAATTCACTACATATGAAGGGAAGACGGACCCCTACTCACACTTGAGCCACTTTCGCTAGGTCATGGCTGTATACAGGTGAAACGAGGCCCTAATGTGCATACTCTTCCCATCTAGCCTTGGCGACCTAGGCTTAACTTGGTTCGAGAAACATCCAGAAGGCAGCATAGCCTCTTGGGCACAATTGGCAAAGGCCTTCGTAACAAGGTTCCGAACGAACACTAAAACCCCGGTGGAGATTGACCAATTGCTCTCCATTGACATGGGCGATAAAGAAACCCTAAGATCCTACAATAGTCGCTACTGGGAGACATTAAATCAGATTGGGGACTGCCTCACCAATCTCGCCATTGCACAATATAAAAGAGGCCTTCCAGTCAGGAACAGACTAAGGGACTCAATCACCATGACGCCGCCCCTCACCATGGAAGCCTTGATGGAAAGAGTGCATCAGCACATCAGGGTAGAAGAGGATGGCGCACGTGCCAAAGCAAAATCTGGGGCGACCACAGTACCAGAAAAGAAGACCTCAGCGAAGGTCAATGCAGTAGACCGACAGAACAGAAACGGACGTGGCAGGCGAGACAACGGAGAGGACCCAGATAAAAGATGGTTGAGGGTCCACACAGCCATAACCATGGTATTCAAGAAACCAATCTACAGAATTCTAAGTGAAATAAGAGATGAACCTTTCGTCAGATGGCCAGCCAAACTAGGGGAAGCGCAGAAGGACTATGACGAAAGATCACGGTGCACCTTCCATAAAGAACAAGGACACCGCACTGAGAATTGCACGCCATTGAGACAACACCTGGAGGAGTTGGTGGCAGCAGGACACTTGGATAAGTACATTGAAGGAGAAACGCAACCAGCTCCCCAGGATCACAATAACCCCAACGGGATGCCAGTCGACGCCCCACCTCAAGGCGTTATCAATGTGATACATGGAGTCTTTGAACCTGAGCGTGTATGCGAGCTCAGAGGATCAATCAAAAAGGCTGAACACTTAAGAGAGGTGCTAAGTGCCCAACCTACCACCAAGAAGGGGAAGACAGAGGCAACAAACGTCATGTCTTTTTCGGATAAAGACTTAGAACGGATATATTGCCCACACAATGATGCCCTGGTCGTCACTCTCCGAGTCAAGGATTTTGACGTCAAGCGGATTCTGATTGACCAGGGTAGTTCATGTGAAATCATGTACTACGAAACATTTAAACAACTGAAGCTACAAGACAAAGACTTGGCACCTGCTGTATCACCCCTAATTGGATTCAACTCTATGCCAGAATGGCCCGTCGGCAAAATAATTCTTCCAGTTAGAGCAGGAAGCGTGACAAAACAAGTGGAGTTCTGGGTATTGAAGGTCCCGTCCACTTACAACATCATCTTGGGCAGAACATGGCTGCATGTCATGCGATCAGTGGCGTCATCCTACCACCAAGTAATGCGGTTCCCCAACGACACCGGTGTAATTGAAGAAGTCTATGGAGATCAGATCATGTCGAAGCAATGCTTCGTCACGGTGAATGGCAGCCGCGCTGCCAAATGATACGTTCATTCGGTGGAAGAACCTGAGAGTAATGAGCTATTCGCAGATGTCGACAAAGCGGCGGATCAGAAAGCAGTGGAGGACTTGGTAGAGGTAAAAATAGATGAAAAGAACCCGGATAAGTTCTTTTTGCTCGGTTCGTCGTTGTCCAGCACTGAGAGATTAGAGGTCTTGGAATTCTTAACCTCTAACATCGAAGTGTTCGCCTGGACACCCTACAACATGCCAGGCATTGATCCAAACTTCATCTGTCACCAACTCAATGTCCACCCATCCGCCAGGCCAGTCATTCAGCGTACTCGCAGATCGGCACTTCACCATGCCGAAATAGTGGCAGAAGAAGTAGGTAACCTACTGGAGGCAGGAGCAATTAGAGAGGTGCACTACCCAAAATGGATCTCCAACACGGTTGTAGTACCAAAGAAGAATGGCAAATGGCGTGCCTACGTTGACTACAAAACAGTCAACAAGGCGGGCCCAAAAGACAGCTTTCCTCTACCACGGATAGATCAACTGGTAGACCTAACGGCGGGGCACAACCGACTTAGCTTTCTTGATGCATACAGAGGCTACCACCAAATCGCCATGCATGAACTAGACCAGGAGGTCACATCCTTTACAACTCCAAGAGGACTATACTGTTACAAGGTCATGCCCTTTGACCTGAAGAACGCAGGGGAAACATTCCAACGAATGGTCACCAAGATGTTTGAACCATTGTTAGGAAGAACGATGGAGGCTTACATCGACGACATGGTGGTCAAAAGCAAGGATGAAAATGACCATCTCAAGGACCTAGGAGAGATGTTTGAAATCCTGAAGAAGCACAAGTTGCGCCTCAACGCATCCAAGTGTGCATTCGGTGTAGGATCTGGCAAATTCTTAGGCTTCCTTGTGACTAACCGGGGTATAGAAGCAGACCCCTCCCAGATCAAAGCAATTCAGGATTTGGAGAGACCAAACTCAGTAAAAGAAGTACAGCATCTCACCGGCATGGCGGCCACACTCAACCGGTTCATAAGCCGATCGTCAGACAGACTACGACCATTTTTTCAAGCTTTAAAAGCCAAGTTTGAATGGGACGAAGAATGCGACCAAGCACTGGAAAGCCTGAAACAATACATGTCCTCTCCACCATTGCTGGTCACCCCAACACCAGGAGAAGAACTCTTCATATACCTTGCAGTCTCTCAGCACGCAATTAGCGCAGTGTTGGTCCGTGAGGAAGGAATTCAACATCTGCCCATCTATTATGTCAGCAAGACATTGCTAGGAGCCGAAACAAGGTACTTGCTATTAGAAAAACTTGCATTGGCCCTAATGATGGCCTCCAGGAAATTGGCACACTACTTTAACGCCCACACCATAGTTGTCCTCACAGCTTTTCCACTAAAAGCTTTGTTTGAAAAGGCGAACTTTTCTGGGCGAATTTTGAAGTGGGCAGTAGAGCTGGGACAATTCGACGTCAAGTTCCAACCTAGAACCACAGTAAAAGCCCAATCTTTGGCAGACTTCGTCACAGAGTTTACTCCTGGAAGTCATCATATCTGTCCAGTCGACCTAACTGACACAACCGAACTAGGGATGGAAGATGATGCCGGAATAGCGCAATCCCTAGCAGAAGGTACTCAGTCAAACTCGAAGGCAGACCAGACTAAAGACAGCAAGGAAGAAACAAACCAAGCTTCAACAAACCAAGACTCACTAACAAATAAAGACTTGGTTCAATCAGATAGTGAGGGGCAGACAGCAAGCATGGACCTTGAAGAAAACACCAGCAACGTTCTTGACCCCACGACATCATCCGACCCCTCCACCTGCTGGAAGTTGTTCGTTGGTGAGATGTGGAAGCTCTTTGTGGATGGAGCATCCAACTGGCATGGTGCAGGACTTGGCATAGTCCTCATCTCACCAGACGGCCTAGTTATGGAGCAAGCAATCAACCTTGGCTTCCCAGCATCAAACAACGAAGCGGAATATGAAGCACTTCTAGCAGGACTCAAATCAGCATACCATATGAAGGCCACCGAATTAATGGTCTACAGCGACTCACAGCTGGTGGTAAACCAAATTTTTGGCGACTATGAAGCAAAGGATGACAGGATGGCCAAGTACCAAGAATTGGTCAGAACAGAGATCAAGAAATTCGAAGTAGTAAGGATAGAAAACATCGGCAGGGAGGAAAATAGTAGAGCAGACGAACTAGCAGGCTTCGCCTCAATGGCAGACACCTCCATCCCTCATCCACTACTGATCGACTACCTACCTAGACCAAGCATTGAGGACCCCGAAGCAGAAGAGGTATGTTGCACAGAACTAGGCCCCTCATGGATGGATCCCATCATACTATTCTTGAAAGATGGCGTCCTACCGGGAGAAAAGAAAGAAGCCAACAAAATCAGAGCAAAGTCACAGCGATTTTGGCTCTCCCCATCTTTGGCATTATACAAAAAGTCGTTCTCAGGACCCTATCTAAAGTGTGTCCACCCCAGCAAAGTGGAAGCATTCTTGTACGAGATACACGAAGGGGTGTGCGGAAGCCATCAAGGAGGAAGATCGCTAGCTTACAGGGCTATTTCACAAGGATACTGGTGGCCATACATGCAGGCAGACTCAGAGAAATATGTGAAGAAGTGTGAGAAATGCCAAAAATTCGCACACCAAATACATCAACCAGCAAGAGAACTCCTACCATTAACTAGCACATGGCCTTTCGCAATGTGGGGCTTAGACATAGTAGGACCACTTCCAACAGCACCCGGCAACAGAAAGTTCTTTCTCGCAGCAACAGACTACTTCACAAAGTGGGTGGAAGCAGAAGCATTGGCATCGATCAAGGAAAGAGATGTGAAGAAGTTCGTCTGGCAAAACATCATCACTCGGTTTGCCATACCAAAAGCCCTTATTTCAGACAATGGCACTCAGTTCGACGGCAGAATTTTCAGAGGCTTTTGTGAAGAATACAAAATAGAGTTCTATAATTCTACACCGGCATATCCCCAAGCAAATGGACAGGCAGAAGCTTCAAACAAAGTAGTCTTGGATGGGTTGAAGAAAAGGTTGGAGAAAGCCAAAGGCAAATGGGCGGAAGAACTTCCTCATGTGTTATGGGCTTACCGCACCACACCTCGACGATCAACAGGAGAAACACCATTCTCCTTAGCCTATGGAATGGAAGCAGTAATCCCACTGGAAATTGGCCTCCCCACAATTCGAAGCGAAAATTTTGATCCCGACTTAAATGGAGAGGCCATAACCTTTGAGCTCGACCTCGTTGAAGAAAGAAGAGAAAAAGCACTAGTCCACATTGCCTCGTATCAACAAGAGTTATCTAGGAAATACAACAAAATGGTGCATCCAAGACAATTCAAGATCGGAGATTGGGTACTACGCAAAGTGATGGGAAACACCTTGATACCAGGAGATGGCAAGCTAGGGCCAAACTGGGAAGGTCCTTACAAAGTGGTTGGGTTAGCAGGCAAAGAGGCATACCACCTAGAAGACATGGACGACAAAGCAATCCCTAGGCCATGGAACACGACCAATCTCAAGTTATTTTATTTTTAGCTTTCTTCTTTTCAAACATGTGTAATTTCTTTTTCCTCAATGAAACAATCGATTCTTTTCAGCATAGTTGTTCTCTGTAAAAGTTAGCTTTAGTAAAGTTTAGGTATATTGCAAACATTATTCTAAGTTGGCTGGAAAAACTAACTTAGAGGTTGGTTGGATTAAACCAACACCCTTCCTAAGCCCAGGATAAGGATCCAGGCTGCAGGACGTTTGGTCGGAATAACCAAACATTATTCTAAGTTGGCTGGAAAAACTAACTTAGAGGTTGGCTGGATTAAACCAACACCTTCCTAAGCCCAAGATAAGGATCCAGGCTGCAGGACGTTTGGTCGGAATAACCAAACATTATTCTAAGTTGGCTGGAAAAACTAACTTAGAGGTTGGCTGGATTAAACCAACACCCTTCCTAAGCCCAGGATAAGGATCCAGGCTGCAGGACGTTTGGTCGGAATAACCAAACATTATTCTAAGTTGGCTGGAAAAACTAACTTAGAGGTTGGCTGGACTAAACCAACACCCTTCCTAAGCCCAGGATAAGGATCCAGGCTGCAGGACGTTTGGTCGGAATAACCAAACATTATTCTAAGTTGGCTGGAAAAACTAACTTAGAGGTTGGCTGGATTAAACCAACTCTTTGTACTCTTCAGCCGAAGTAAGAGTATGACTGAAGAGTGGTTGGCTGGATTAAACCAACTCTTTGTACTCTTCAGTCGAAGTAAGGGTATGACTGAAGAGTGGTTGGCTGGATTAAACCAACTCTTTGTACTCTTCAGCCGAAGTAAGGGTATGGCTGAAGAGTGGTTGGCTGGATTAAACCAACTCTTTGTACTCTTCAGCCAAAATAAGGGTATGGCTGAAGAGTGGTTGGCTGGATTAAACCAACTCTTTGTGATCTTCAGCCGGAGTAAGGGTATGGCTGAAGAGTGGTTGGTTGACTTTAAACTCTTTGTAACTCCTCAGCCAAAGTAATTATGTCGGCTAAAGAGTGGTTGGCTAGTAAGCATAGTTAGATTGACTAGCTAAAACCGAGATAACAGTTGGAAGTAAAAACATCATGGAAAAATCATTACAAGTACAAACATACAGATCAACCGAAATAAGAGTTCAAGAAAATTTTCATTCATCAAAAAAGCAAATACAAAGGAGGGGCCATAGCCCGGTTACATGAAGCAAAAAGTAACAAAGAAGAAAAGTACAAAATCAACTGAAAAGGTCTTCAATTTCGGCGTCAATATCAACTTGAACACCGGTTGCAGATGGAAGATCAGTCTCAGTAGCAACTGGCAGAACGATATCAGTCGATGGCTCAACAGTCAGGTCTTCAACCGTTGCCTCCAACCGAGCTGATTGGTCGTTGACTTGCTCGTTGACTACCGGAGTAACAGTTTGTTTGTTTTCATCGTCATCATCATCTGAATCCTGCAGAAATTGTTCTTGGACCGAAGCAGCATATTCCGCTAGTGAGGCTGGAATGAAGTACTGTGGAGCATTGTAGACCCCGATTTCAGGCCCACAGCCGAGCTGTTCCACGGCACTCCTCCAGCCACACTTAAAGAATAAGTCTTTCGCCCCCTCGCACTGCGGAATGTAGAGGCCCTCCGCCTCTTTGAAACCTTGGGCTTTGGCATCACCGACCTTCTTCTTCAGATCGGCTTTCGGCGTCTTTTTTGCCTTCGAGTTTGACCAACTCGCGCAAGTACTTGTCTTTCACTGTTGCTGCAATTTTTTGTTTTTCCGCTTCAGCCGAGCTAACAAGTCTGGTCAAGCGACCATTCTCGAACTGTAGCTCGGCTATCTGCTTCTTGGCATGCTCAAGCTCGGCTGTCTTTGCCTCGGCATCTGCCATGGCATGCCTGGTTGCCTTGCGGAGCTCCAGCACCTTCTTATGTGCAATATTGTTCTTCTAAATGGCCTGCAAAAAAGTAGTGACTCTCTTTAGCCGGACTGACAGTTGGGAAAAGTTAGACAAAGAAAAGGGAGAGCCACTTACCAGGATCATTGATTTTGTTGATGACCGAATGGCCTTCAGTTCGGTGTTTAGTTGTTTATTGTGGTGCTCCATGTCTCTTGGAAGGCAAACACTCTTGGCTAGATTGAAAGCCATCAAGTGATCCTTCTCAGCAACAACCGAGTCAGTTTCCTAAATATCTCGGTTTTGAAAGGTAAGACTTGGAGCCTATTTTGAGGAGTCAGCTCGGTCAGAAGACTCCGGCTGTGGGATTGGTGGAGGGATGGGTTCGTCCTCATCCACAAGTTGTTGTTCGGTCGGGGTAGATCGGGGGCGCTTAGAGGGGCGTGATGATGAAGGCTGTTGAGAAGGAAGGGCCACAACGGCAGGCTGTGTTTGACTTGGTGGCGGTACTTCGGGTCTGTTAGTTTCGGTTAGAAGCGCTCTTACTCTGTTCCTTTTAGCCATTTCCTCTTCAACAGTTAGTGGGATTAGTCTGATTTCTGGCAAGGTTGGGTCCGGTTCTGGGGCCTCCTCTAGCAGAAAGTCGGTCACTCTCGCTTTTCGGCGGCCGCTCTATCTGTAGGTCTGCTCGAATTTTAGTAGCTTAGCCCAACTACGTTCTGGATACCGTAGTGTGGCGCGCAAAGTCGCTAGATTTGGGTAACTATATAAAGAATGGAGGTGGGCAGAATCTGCGAAAGAAGACAACTGTTAGCTTGACTGAAAGATTGAAAAACTGAAATATAATAAAGCACGCATGAAAACCGAAGTAAATATACCGGGTTCTCCTTTTTTCCAGTTTATACGTCAGCCAGGAATCTGGGCTTTATGATCCTCAAAGTTCCTAGACACCCCGAAAAAATCGTCATCGTTTAAGTCTTTATCCAGTGTATTTTTTATTATCTTCTCTCGGCGACGGCGTATTCTTAAATAGTAGACCCACCCATCTTCTTTTGAACCAATGGAGTATTGGTGGAAGATTTCGGCCAGACCAAGGTTGAGACCGGCTTGCCGGTTTAGTTCGGCTATTCCCATTATTATGCGGTATGAATTGGTGGATAGTTGGGTTGGGCATAGTCTAGTTTGCCTAAGAAACTCGCAAATTAAAGGTTGGACTGGAAATCGTAGTCCGGTTTCAATTATGGATAAGAGGGTGAAGGGGACAAAGCCTTCATTGCCCCAAGGAATGACATCTTTTTTGGCTAAAATCAGGTGGACGTCATTGGGTATATTATAGTCTTTTCTGAATTCGACTAGGCTGCCCGGAGTATTTACTAGATACCTATACTTCCCCATTTATTGTATAATTTACGAATAAATTAGTTCGGTCCAAAAATTGTGCTCAGTAGCTCGGTTGAGCACACAGAGGAGTGCCTGGGCAACCTAAGTCTGCAAAGTAGAAAACAAAGGGGTTAAGCACAGATCATTGGACCGTGCTACAAAATAAAAGTAAAAAATAAGCCCTACTTCGGCTATGTGGATGCTACAGGTCTTATCGCGGTTTCTGCAAGGTGATTGGTAGCTCGGTTTGAGCAGGGCTTTGTTAGTTCGGGCTTGGCAAGCGTCTAGATATCTCGGTTGTGGAAACGGTTTTATTTGACCGGTTGATCGTCTAGGGGCAGCTTTCTGAGTTCCATCTAAAAAACTAAGAAAGCTGGTTTAACCCCAAAGGCCTAGATCGGTTGGAGTTCAGGTATCTCAGTGTGATTAAGTGCAAACTTAGTTCGGTTGGTTACCTCGGCTAAGGTCTATCAAGAAGTGGTTTGACTTATTCAAAGCTACTGGTGTGAACATGAAGTGTTGGTCCGGTTGTAAGCTGACTAGACTTTTACCTAGCTTAAACAGTATCCTAGTTCAGTTGCATCATGATTTTGGATCAAAAACCTATTTTCTACAGGGTATTTCATATACTCATATGTTCTACTGTTAAGTTTTTTCCATAGAAGTACAGAGCAAAGCAAAACGGAAAAAACGTGTTTGCAAAAAACACAGGAAACAAAACACATAGAACAAATACGAAAACAAACAGAGCAAAAAAAGATAGATTTGCTTACCAACTTGAAGTAGAGAATCTGGAAACGAATGCAACAGCAAAAGACGCACGTAAGGCAAGCTTCACAGTTGCAAAAGTTAGGAAGTAGTAGAGGCACAGAGAGGGAGAAGTTGCAAAATATGGCAAAAATGAAGAGGCTCGTTTTTAGGTAAAGGAAAAAGGGCGGGACTGTTCAAATTTCACAAAGTACGAAAATGGCGTGACAGCCGTCCTCAGTCAATCAGAGCGTGCCACGTGTCTTGGGAAGGAGAAACGATTCAGTCGCTGTGATTGAAGAGACGTTTTGACCGGACAAGTAGAGCCCGGTGTAAAATTAGCTCGGCTGAAAGGCTTAAGAATTTTAGCTCGGCTGGAAAGGCTAAAAGGTTTTTTAGCTCGGCTGGAAAGGCTTAAATACTTCAGCATTGGCTGATAAATTGGTAATCCCAATCATGCTGTGCAGATGGAATTAAGGGGCCATTGAGAGGGTAATTTTTGTGAAAATTGGACCGAGCTATGAGATGGCCATTATGGCCCAAAGTACGAAGGGCTGGGTAAAAAGGCCGTAAAGTTACTCCGGCCCAAGAGAGGTATAAAATTACTCCGGCCCGAGAGAGGTAAAAAATTACTCCGGCCCAAGAGGAGTATGAAGTTACTCCGGTCTGGAAGCGACTTGGAGTTAGGCCGGTCTCAGAGTTAGTCCGGTCATGGCGTATTGTGGTTAGAACGGTCAGAACCTTGCTACTCGGTAGCTTGGTCTAAACATACCATGGTTTGTACATGAGAAAACCGAGATAAAGAGGAGAAGGAAGAACCGAACTAAGGATAGTACGGCTTACTCTGTGGCTCAGCATAGCCATGATTACTTCGGTCATGTGGGAGTTCGGCCATGGTAATAACCATCTCACTTGGTTTAAGCAGTGAGGAGGGTGTTAGAGGATAAGAATTATCTTTCAGGAGTATGAATCCTAGGAGGACTCTGCATGGAGGAGTAGTAGTCCTACTAGGATTATGCCACACGAAACCTATAAAAGCTCACAAACATCACATTTGGAGAGGTAACACACAATTTTGCTTTCTGAATACACAGAGCTTTGTCTATTTGTCAAGCTTACTGACTTAGGCATCGGAGAGGTTTCCGGCACACACCCGCCGGCTAGCTCACGTTTGTGTTTTCAGGTGATAAAGCGACGACGTACGGAGGAGAGTAGACTTAGTCAACAGGATTATACGAGAAGGTTTATTTCTTTCCCGTACAATAATGCATAGAGATCATCTTTTCAAATTTCATAAGTGAAGACAATATTTCAAATCATCAACTCCTACATGATAACATTTGCTATAGAATTCATAAAAATAATATGTAACCAAAGATCTAAAAATTTGTAATTCAACTTCAAACCTGGAAATATCAAATGGTTAAGCAATTGTTGTTGATTTATCTGGAATTTACCTTAAGTTTGCTTGCCTTATTCTTCAATAGAATTCAAACTGGAATACAAAAGATAAAAAATACAAAATCTCAATAAGTACCGTTATTTGTTGTAAGTACATAAAAAAAAATTAAAAATCTATTATACAACATGGATCTACTTAGGAGCTAATGTAGCTATTTGTAAAGAAATTATAACACAATAGTTTTGTAGTAAGCAAAGATAATGTAATCAAATTATTGTTTTACATGGGGAAAAAAAAACAAAGGAAAAAGAGGATTTATTTTGATTTATTGTTAGATTTTTTTTGAAGATTTTGAAAATTACAAAATAAACACAAAGCGATGTCTTTTTGTGGATGTGTATTTTTTTTATTAATTTATTTAATTGAGAATGGGATTTATTTAATTGATTTAAGTTATAGATATTACTAAATTTTATGTAATAGACGTCTGATTCAGTGAATTGTGGGTGTTGGATATGCATGAGTAAATTGTAGGAATAAAAATTGTGGGTTTCTTTTTCTTTTTTTAAAAAAAAAATAACGTGATAGACATTGAATATTTTTAGTTTGTATATATGTTTTTAATTTATTTAAGTTACAGATATTTGAGCTCTTTTTTTAAATAACGTGATAAACATTGAAAAAAATAGTTCATAAAGACAAAATAGATTAAAATAATTAATAAAGATTTTTTTTTACATCTAATTCATAATCTTTTTTTTTTCTCTCTCATAACTCAAATAAACTATAAAAATAAAAAAAATAAAAAAATCAACTATCATTTCAAACATAAATTTTTTAATCAAATTAAAATAATTAAAAAATTAATTAAAATAATTTATTCCCAAATAGACTGTGTGTTTTTTGACTTTTTAATATTAGGCAGAAAATTTAGGGGGTGTGGTTTTGGTAAAAGCATCCAGTTGTGCCGGTTGCGTGCCGGTTGCTGACGTGACTGTAAAATAACTTAACGTGTGGCACCAACTCTAGCCTTACATTACAGTGGATCCCGTCCTCAGTCTTTGCGTCTCTAGAGGTTAAAAGCTGAATTTTTTTTTTTAAATGAGAATAAAATTGAGGTGTTGTGGTTTAAAACAAAAAAAAAAAAGTGCAAAAATTAATAGATTGGTTTTTAATTTAGGAGTGATTTGAAATGTTCATTAAAAATTAATTTTTTGATTTTTTTAATATTTTTATGTGTAAAAAAATAAAAAATTAATTAAAAGTTAAAAGCTAATTTTAGCTAACTTCTCAAAATCCTTGTTAATTACCAAAAACGCCTATCAGTCTCTTAACCCACCGTCTGGCCGACCCTTCTCTCCATCGTCGGCCTTACCTCTACCGTGCGTTGAGATCCTGACGAACTCTCTCCCATCTCCCTCGCCGGTTCGATTAACCGGCTTATCCATAATTGTTTTTGTAATTTTTAAATATAGTTTGAGAGGGGCATTCTGCATAATAAAAATCAAACAAATCAAACCAGAACCCATAAATAGTCCAGTTAGATAGAAAATAAACAGAGAGACGGGGACAATTTTCTATATATATATATATCCACAATATCGTATTTACACAGAGAGTAAAATGACAGAGAATGGGTTGCAAAAACCATTGAATTCACAAATTTTCTTGCTATATGGCTCTACACTAACATTCACACAGTTATTCCATTTAAACAGATATGAAAAAAAACATTAGAAAAACATATATGAAAAGAAAAATAGAGACATGTTTAGAGCAAAAGGGAAAAAAAACAGAGACAAAAAACAGAGACATGCACACTAAAGTAGCCAGCTTTTGTATAATCTTCCAATTTCCTTGCAACTTTCTCAATAAATATATAAATATATATCCTTGTGAGCTGTATAGAAGAAAATAAAGTAACAGATTTGTTTGGATAGTTTTTTTTTTTTCGTTGACAGCTTGATTTGTTTGAGGTGGGAGGGTAAACAGATTTGTTTACCAAATCTCAAATGCTTGAAGAAAAAAATAAATTATTAAAACAAAAGAAAAAGAAAAATCGAGACTTACCTTCAATGGCGGACTGCGGACTGTTGGGTTCACTGCTGTTGAATAAAGTTGATGAAGTAATGGTTTAAGGGGATATGGATAGATGGGTGGGTTTTTTTATTTTATTTTATATCAATCTGTTGTAGGATAGTGAGAGAGTGGGACTGAAAGTGTTTGAGGATATAAGAGATTTGTTTGAGGTGGGAGAGTAACAGATTTGTTTGGGTAGTTTTTTTTTTTCGTTGACAGCTTAATTTGTTTAAGGTGGGAGGGTAAACAGATTTGTTTGGATAGCTTGATTTGTTTGAGGTGGGATAGTAACAGATTTGTTTGGATAGGTTTTGTTTTTTGTTTTTTTTTTTTTTTTTTTTTTTGTTGACAGTTTTTTATGGATAGGAGTTGTGGGTAGTGGGAGGGTGGGAGTGAAACTCTTTGAGGGTAGGGGAGAAACGTTTGGCAGGAGAGAAAGGTGGAAGGATAGGAGCTTTTGTTGTTAAGAAAGTCTTTGAGAGGGAGTGAAAAGAGCTATCAACTCAAAGAGAGGTGCCACGCATTTTCTAAATTTATGAGAATTTTAGGATGACATTTTGCAGCCTTCTAAAATAGCACTACATTCTAATATATATATATATATAGTATAGATAGATAGATATGGATAGATATAGATATTTATATTTGTTTTAGATATTTTTTTAATATACAAATTATTATTTTTAAATTTTTTATCAAAATAATTAATATTCTCATTACTAACTATATTGTATGGGAGAAGTTGAAAAGGGTGCTGCAATAATTATGAGAGAAGTCAAAAAGGGTTGTGGATTGGGAGAAGTCAATAAATGTTGAGATTATTATTTTTTTAAATCAAAAAATTAAAAAATTAAGATTGGATTATTAGAGCTCTCAGTTGCATTGTTCACTGATTACCTGCAAATTAGAAAAAATAACAAAATAATAACCTTACCAAACTTGTCGCGGTATTTTGTATTAATTTTTTATATAATTTTTATTTATTTTTTTATTTGTATAACATTATTCAAAAAAATTATGTTGGTTTTTTTTGAGTATTTTAATATTGAAATTATATTTGTATGAGAGCCCTATTTGGTAGGCAGAAACTTTCATTGACATCCCACTACATATCTATGCAATGAATGGAGATACCTTACATAGCCACTGCAATAATGTAGGTGCATGTAAGCATATGGTTCAATTCACATAAATTAAGGCTTGTTTTGGCTTTGGTGTTTTCAATGACATTTTAGTATTTAATTTTTTTTTATGAGATAACAAATTTTAGGAATAATTTTTTTAAAAATAATTTATAAAAAGAAAACTTGAATAAATGGTGTATTTGACCTTTTGATTTTTTTAACTTTTTTGAAATAAAAATTAAGTTCCTAATCGAGATCTAAGATGGAGATAAACATGCATTAGATTTATCAATAAATCGAGTTTGAACCAATTTTAATTCGTCTTGAATCCAAATTATCTTAATCTGTTAAGTAAAATTCGATCCAATAATCTAATTAGTCCGCTTATTAATAGGTTGGATTTAGATAAATTCGACCCGATCATCAACCTTTTAATCTAATCAGCTAGACTCCTTAAACAATTCCTTGTTCATTTTTTCACTTATGTATATCTTTGGTTTAGAACCCAAAAAAAATAAAATAAATAAAATAAAAAGGTAAAAGGAAAAAAAAAAAAAGAGATCAGATACCTAAATAAATTAAATTTGAATTCAGATTATATCTTATCTGATTTTTCATGATAAGTGGGAATTTAATTCGGATTGTTTTATAATCGGGTCAAATTCAAATAATGCCAAATTCACTTTTGAATTCGGTGCGGTGAGGAGCCTTAGCTGATATTAGTCTCATTAAAATTTTTATTTTATTTTATATTATAAGAATAAGATTTGTGATAGATAGAACTGCCACGAAAGACTATGATGATGTTATGCTATTTTTTATTTTTTTATTTTTTATATTGGAGATGTTTGGTAATTGGTTTTTTCAATTATTATTATTATTATTATTATTATTATTATTTTAATTTATGAGAAAACGTATTGAAAAGTTAAAAAAATAATTTAATAATTTATAAAAAAAATTTAACTAAAAATCTAAGTTCTTAAATGGGGCCTATGGACAACTGGGAATATATGTAGAAAGTAAGAATGAATAGCGGATATATCGATCCGTCTAAATTAACCGAATCGAATTAATTCGCCGCATTTTGGACGGATGCGTGATGATGAGTAGACGATTGCGGATTAATTTTTTTCAATTCGCCTAGTTTTAGACGGATGACGGATTTGAAGTTCTTTTGGATATTCTATTTATGTTTTTAATTGAAAAAGAATTTAAATATTCAATTAAATATATTCTGTTGAAAAAGAGTTTTCAATTTCAATATATTTTTTAAATTGAAAAGAAAAAAGTATTATTTATCTATATTTTTTTAGCTTTTAAATCTAACTCTAAAAATAATAAATAAAAAAGATGATATATGCTGGTTGATTTTTGTTTTCAAAAACAGATATAGATATAATAATACAGAGACATACAATCTCTACTACTGCTCTGTTCATGGTTTTGATGCTTTGAATTATTTTTATATTTTAAAAATCACATATTATAATACTTTATGTGGATGAGGTAATATGTGGATGAGGTATGTAGTGATTGTAATATTCTAAAATTTTAAACTTACTTTCTTTCTTTGGATGAGGCATACAATGATTGTAATAATTTTTTTAAATTTTTTTATGAGGAAGTGCACAAGTTGAATTATGTTGAAAATTTATAAAATTTTAAACTACCAAACCGATTCGCATTCATTCGTCAATCCGCCAATCCGTGCAATTCACATCCGCCGGATTGGCGGACGGATGTGGATTAATTTTCTCCAATCCGTCAATTTAACGGACAAATGATTAATTGAAGGTTCCGTGACCACAACTGACCCGCGTCCACCTCTAATAAAAAGTGATTTATAAACATAATTTATATATATATATTGTATTTAGAATGACGTAATAGTGACATATGTGTAATAAGGTCTAATAGTAGGTGATTTAACTAAAAATAAAAGAACTATAAAATGCCATGTTATAAATTTTTGTATAAAAATTTTGTTCTCATATATATTTATTAATTGTTTCTCAATATGTGTGATATTTATTTAGATAAGATTGTTGTGATGAACAAGAAGATAAACAAGACTACGTACGACTTGGTAGTCTCTTGTTAGCCAAATTTGACTAGAAGACATTTATGAGGTCAAGTATGTATCTTCACTCCGTCGATAATAGAAAAATAAATTTGTTATTTTAAAAAATATGATTAGTTTAAAATAATATCTCTTATATTTCAAAAATACATATTGTAGTTATTATTATTTTACATCAATAAAAAATTATGTATCTTGGTGAATAAAATTAAACTCGTGCATAATATCATACCACATATAAGGATGTCAATTTAAATCCGGCCCGATGTGATCCACATAGCCCCCACCATTGTTTTTCTCCTGAAATGTTCGCTCCTCCAGCAGGAAAAATAAATAAATAAAAAATAAATCCTGGGAGCTTCTTCTATTAACCATAGATTCGTCACCATTACATCCGTTTCTAATTATACCCATTTAAAAAGCTTACCAAAAAAAAAAAAAAAAAAAATTATCTCTTTGTTCTCTTTAATATCCCAATCCTATCCTAATCATTAATATCAAGCCGACTCTTAAATTGAATCTTTTAGACCATCTCCAACGGTGAAACAAAGTTGGTATCAGATTCAAATTTTGATGAAAAATGTACTTTTTTATGCTCCAACCGTTGCACCAGATTGATATCAAAATGAGATTTCAGCAAAAAAAGCATCAAACTGAGAACGAGACACAGATTTTACCAAATCACTGTTACTGACCGTTGAAAGAGGTACAACCGGTCAACCAGTAAAAGATTCAAACAGTTCAGGAAAAAAAGTTCAAACCGTTAAAAAATAAAAAATAAAAAATTTTGCCTAACCGGTCAACCACCCGGTCGTCCCGAAAAAAATTCAGAAAGTTCAAAAAAAAGTTCAGACAATTCGCGAAAAAAAAAAAAAAAATTTTGCCTAACCGATCAACCATGGGTCATTTTTTACTCAGATTTGGTGAAAAATTTGAGTCACCGTTGGAGATGCTCTTAGGCATAATTTTATTAGTAATATTATGGATCCAGACATAAAATCTCAAAATTATTCATAAGTTTATATTAATAGCTTTGATTCATTTCATATATGGACAACCACATTCTACTAATTCAATCTTCATCATACATTCAGTCTACCCTAAAAAATTTGGGTAAATATGTCATGGTCCATAGCATTTTTGTAATTTTATACACACAAAAAAACGAAAAAGAAAAAAAAAAGTGATAAAATATCACAAATTTGTTTATGGATAAATTACAAAAACAGCTCCTTGATGTTTATTTTAAATATGGATTGCTCCCTGTAATTTTAAAAATTACATTCAGACCCTTCAAATTTCTAATTGCATAATAAATGATCTATTTTATTAATAAATCATCAATTCAATTAATAATTTTTAATTACGTCAAAAATATATTTCAATTAACAATTTAAGTAATTTTATTGCTATATAGAAGAGTAGTTAGAAATTTTATTTTTCTGTTAATTCTATGAAATAAAAAATTCTAATAAGAGGGTATCTGTAATTTTCATAACTATAGGGACAATTCATATTTTAAGAAAATTTTAAAAGATGTATTTGTAACTTACCATTTTTTTTATTTGTTAGTATTCACACAAAATGTTTGTTGAATATAATTATTAAAGTTATATACTAAAATGTGGGTTATTAAGATTAAGATTTTAAGAAATCTTTGCAAGAAATTAAAAAGATTAAATCTGGTCTTCTTGCTTCATAATTTAGTGAAATTAAAAACTCAATTTACAATTAAAAAAAATAAAACTATAATGCCTCAAAAAAAAATGACGGGGACTTAAGTATAGCTCATAATATCTAATAGGTTTTATGATAACTAATGATATTTTTTTATCAAACACTATTAAAAAAATGTCACTAATTGTTAATTTTCAACAACAGTTTTAAAAAAAATCATAACAAAAAATCACTAATTTTCAACTTTTAGCGACAATTTAAAAAATTTATCACAGAAAAACATCACTAATTTTAAGTTTTAGTGACAATTTATAAAACTGTGGCAAAAAAGTCATTAATTGTCAATTTTTAACAACAAACAAAAAAAAGTCACAAAAAATTATTTTCAACAACAATTTTATTAGAACTTATTTTTAATAAAACTTGATAGAAATTAAATCAAACTATTATAACCTATTAATAGTTTATCCCAAAATGACTGAGACTCAATAAGAATTTTTTAATTTTGAGCCCAGTATAACGGTTGAAATTATCTCGAGACTTCGTTTTTTACACAATTTTTGAAGGCCGACATTTAGGATTTTAAGAAGTGGAGGCAAAACACTATAATTCTATTTGCACCAAAATGGTACTTTCTCCATCCCAAAATAATGATCATTTTTTAAGGATTTAACTTTTTTTTATAGAATAATTATTATATTTTATAAATATTAATTTTTTAAAATTACCCTTTAATAATACATTTTTTTTGAGAATATCAATTTTCATTATTGTATTTTTTGTGTAATTAATGAATTTACAAGGAGGGTAAAATAGTAAATTCATATTGTTTTATTTTTTGATTTTTGAAAATGAATTAATATTTTGGGACAATAAAAAATAGAATAAGGGACTAATATTTTGGGATGGAGGGAGTAACTCAGTATGCTTAATTTCTCAATAATCTTTATTAAATTATTTAAGGTTATAATTTACTTTCAGTACACCCTATATATTTTCACAAATTACCCTTTAAGATAAAATCATAATTTATGGTACTCCCAAATAATAAACAAATTAAAAATCCTAAATTGCATCACTTTGAAAAATCATTTCAAAAACCTTTAAACAAATTTCTCATACAGGAATGACGACACCAGTGAAAGAGAACAACGAAGAAGAACGACATGGGCAAACCCCTCAGCCCCCGTAGTTGGTTCCCGTTGCATTTGCATTCGCAATCGGCAATCGGTCTACTCTGTCGCAGCCCTAGAGAAACTTAAGTATAAATCAACGAATTTGGTGTCTATGTCTAGTTTAGTGGTACTAGAAATCATTCTGTTTTATATTAGTGGAGTTGGTTAGGCCTACAAGAAAAGATAAATAAATGTTGCTGTGGACGCGAGTGAACGTCCCGGGAAAATCCCGTTTCATTCATTTGGGCTTACCACAGTTCAGATTCAAATGTCACGGTTCTGAATCTAATCTCACAATATGCGATGTAAGATCAATAAATCACCAAAGAGTCCAAATCTGGCAAATCGTTTTGGAAAACTGATTTTTAATAAAGAAGTGCCAAACTTGGATTGCTTTGCCAGATACAGAGTTGCCACCTAAATATTTTGTTTTGGGGGGGAAGAATTTGGGAAACCCTGACTCATGCCTAAGGTCACGTGTCTGTCATCACCAAAGTTGTCTCGGCTCGGGAACTTAGGTACGATTGGGGAAGGTCATTTAATGAGCACCCCCGCTCGCCCGATAAAAGATCGGCCTGTACTAAGCATGATATCTTGTTTTTAAAAACACATGTGCTATTATTCCGATTAATTAACTAGTCTTACTACGGGATGTGCACAACAAACAAGTATAGACTAGATCGCCTAATTTGGAACGAAGCATCGTATATCCGTTTGTTTAGAAAATGGTTTAAAGTTTGCTACTCGCAAGTAGGCTAAAATACGGATTTCAATGAATTGTTCCAATTCAAGTAATCTAACCTTTACCCACAGACATTCAGGTAGTTGATCACATAAACAGTTAGCCTCATGGCAAGCATGCTAACATGGCAACATTAACACACATGCAGTATGTTAAAGCGTAAACACTCACAATGTACTCCGAGCCAAAACAAAGAACTAGTTAGAAATCATGCATGATCCTAGTTCATGTTAAGATGACTAATGTAACACATGCGAAAATGCAATTAAAATAGGCTCGGCTATTCTAGTCATGTCATGTGAAATGCAACTTGATACATGTATTCAAATAAATGTATTGAAATACAATGTAGTTAGTATGATGCGCTGAACCCGGTGCATGCAATACAGATGAATGAATGCACGCATGCGAGCCTAAGGTATGCTAAATGAAATATGTCCTAAAACTAACCATCGTAAGCGGTTAAGTAAAAAGGAGAAAGAAATGAGGGTTGGAAGACATGCGTCACACACACGCACGCTTATTACAATAATTGGCCCTCTTTGCTTGTCTTAAGTGATGCCAAATCATGTACACAACACAAGTGAAGCATGCAATGGTGCTCAAAGCTTGAGGCAAGCAAGAGCATTTGTACTACAAGTATACAAAACATGAATCATGTGACCAAGGCAACCCAAAACATTCCTAGAACATGTTAAAATGAGTCTAAAATATGCATGGAAAGAAGCCCAAATAGGCTAGCATGGAGGGTATAAGACATGATACATACAAGGCAAATAACGTGGATTACACTACACCTATTAAGACCAAGCATGGAATGACTTAACCAATAAAAATCAGAGTTATATCATGGCAAAATAACCCCAAAAACACATTGAAATGAGAGCTCGCATGCTAAGGCATGAAGGCATACACAATGGTTCACGTTAAGGCATAAATGGGCAAACCCTCCAACGCATTGAATAAGTGTTTAATGTGAATGCATGACCATAAAACATGGACTAAAATCACATAATAAATGATTCCAAATCATTAAAATAGTCCAAGTAATGCATGCTAGAGGACTCAACACACAAAGCTAACAAGCTAGGTTGAACCATAGCTATACAAAGGAAGTCATGCATGGCCAAGACAACATAAATTAGACCTTAAACATGCTAAAACATGAACAAAGTCTTCTCAGAGCTAAGCCAAAAGCATGCTAAAATGACATGTTACAATATGATGCATGTTAGGCTATTTCATGGAACTACACTACAAGTGTACGGAGCATGCAAGGGCCAACCAAACCAAACCAAAATAGAGTCATGACATGGCAAAGCATTACCGAAAACATGCTGAAATGGAAAGAAAACAGTCTAGAATGACATGCTATTTCATGAAGCACATAAAGCTAGTTTGTGTGATTTACACTACAAGTGTATCAACCATGCATGGAGTGATTGTAGAGACGTCCCCGAACGCCCCGGGAGGGTGAGTCCCGTTCTGTTCATTTGTGGGGTCACTACAGCTCAGACTCTCAAATTTGTCACGGTTCTTAATCTGAACCAAAGAGTCCAAATCCGGCAAATCGTTTTGAGAAACAGATTTTTGAAAAGTAGTGCCAAACATGGACTGCTTTGCCAGATACAGAGTCGCCACCTAAATATTTTTAAAATGGGGAAATTTAGGAAACCCTGACTCGGTGCCGAAGGCCACATGTCCGTCATTACCGGAGTTGTCTCGGCTCGGGAGCTTGGGTACGATCGGGGAAGGTCAGCTATGAGCACCCCCTTTCGCCTGGTCCGAAGACCGGCCTTTACTAACCATGATATCCGATTTTGAAAACATTACGTGTTCTTATTCCATTTATTAGCCTAGAATTACTATGTTATGCGCGCAGCAAACAAGTATAGACTAGATTGCCTAATTTGGAAATAAGCATTGTATATCCGTTTGTTTTGAAAAACGCTTTGGAAGTTGCTACTCGCAAGTAGACTAAAACACGGATTTCAATGAGTCCTTCCAACTCAAACAATCCAACCTTCACCCACAGGCATTCAATCAGTTTAACAGATAAGCATTTAGCCACATGGCAAGTATACTGTCATGGCAACACTCACACGCATGCGGGATGCTAAAGCATAAATACTTACATCGTACTCCGTGCCAAAACAGTAAACTAGTCAGCAAACATGCATGTCCTAGTTCATGTTAAAAATGGCTAATGCATCACATGTAAAAATGCAATCTAGGCAGGCTCGGCTAACCCTAAACATGGCATGTGAAATGCGATCGACTACCACATATTCAATTTGTGAATTGAAGTACAGATGCAGTTAGCGTGATGTACCGAGCCTAATGTATGTAATACAAATGTATGGATGCACGCATGCATAGCATAAGGTATGCTAATTTTAAAGATGCCCTAATCTACCATCATAAGCAGGTAAATAAAAGGGAAGAAAGAAGTGGGGATTGGAAGACATACACACCACCCACACACACTTATTACAGATTTGTCCTCACTCGGAGGGACCAAACAAATATTACAAATTAATTAACTACGCAAGCTAATTAAATATTACAAATTGCCTAATCAACTAAGCAAATTTAATTAAACTAAGAAAACAGTAAATCGCCTCGGGAAATGCGCCGCCATGCATGAGCTGCCTCTGTTTTCCTTCCTTCACTCCTCTGGAGGTTGCCAAAACCTCAAGACTGCTTCTTTGGATGCTGGGAGACATCACCGGCTGCATGGAATTGCCACCGGCAGTGGGATGTGACCACCGGCACAAACAAAAGCTATCGGCTGGTGATTCACTGCCGGTCGGCAATATATACTGCCGGTCGGCAAATAAAGTCTGCAGAACCTGCAACTCACAGCAACAGAGGGCAAGACAAAGCATGGCAGCACAATTCAAGGCATATATGCACCAACCATGTCCCTTATCATGGTAATGACTCAAAGGGGCATGTGCCTCGATTCTCGAACCACCAATCACGCATTTCCATGCATGATGGCCCAAGGAATCAAGTATGCAACTTTCATGTCAAATGAAATGCAAACCAATCAAACAAACTAAGGCCCAATTCCTATCATCAAGTCAAGGAACAAGGCATGCATGCAAGATGCAATGCAACCTAGGCATGCAAGCTAAGGATGCAACATGGCATGGCAACAAACTTATGCAAGCATACAAGCAAACATGGGACCATGCAAATGGATGTAAAGATGGACTTATACAAGACTTGGGCAGCTCTAATAAGGCCCAAAACAGTAGCCAAAATGCCCAAAAATGGAGGCTAAACACACATGCACACATACACATGTTATGGTCCAAGCCTCAAGCATTAAGCAAGCAACATTCAAGCACACTTGACAAGAGATTTCATGGACAATTAGCATGCAACATGAGCTCTAAAAATCATGTTAAAACATGGTGCCAAATCAAGCAATAAATCAAGCCAAACATGCAACAAATGGCCTAAGTGCTCAAAGCAAACCAATGGAGCATTGAACTACACTAAGCAAGACCAAACATGGCATGAACTTATTGACCAAAAACAGAGTTTTAGCACACTAAGACAAGGCCTAAAGAACACTTAGATGGCATCTAAGTGGCTCAGATTTAGAGGCATGCACAAGTGCCAAAACAAGGAGCATTGCTACACAAGCTTATGAGGCATTAAAGATGCATTCAAGGCAAACACATAGGCATGCAAATAGGACTGAAATGACATGGTGGATGATTCCAAAACACCAAATCAATGCAAGAATGGCATGCTACACGCTCACATACTTAAGGCCAACAAGCCAAAATGCAAAGAGGCTATATGATGCATGCAAAATCCGACCCATACAACCTAGGACAGACCTAGAACATGTCAAGATAAGCACAAAATCTTCACAAATGTAAGCCTAAAACATGCTAGAAACAAAGGCACACAACCTAAGACATGTTAAGGGATTACAAGGCATTACATGGCAACTATGCTAAGCATGCATGGAGTACCAAAACCAATTTAAAATCATGTTATATTATGGAAATATAAGCATGAAAAATAGTCTATACATGCTCAACACACACTCAAACATAGGCTCCCTTTAGAGACCAAAACATGCCCTTTTCAAGGACAACAAGGAGAGGGGGTGGCCCTCTCCCTTTAGAGACTTCAAGGCACCATCTCCACCACTGAAATCCCTCAAGATTTCAGTGGTGACGAGGCCCAAACACCAAAGTCCCGAAACTAGCACAAAATAGCACAAAATAAGGCCTTTCTAGGCCTAAGAGGGGTCAAACACCCTCAAATCACAAAACACCCTTAATAAACAATCAAGAGGGTCTAAAAACAGAACTTTTTTGTATTATACACCAGGCTCAAAAACGAATTTAAGACAGGTAGAAATAAGGTGCAAAAATGGGGAATAAAGGGGTGAGATTCTTACCCTTGAAGCCTTTTTCAACAATGATGCTCCAATGGCCTTCCTTAGCTTGAATCCAACACCAAAGTACTAAAATCAGTCCCTTAGAACCTCAATAGCTAGACAAAGGTGAAACACTAGGTGTTTATGTGCAATAGTAAGACACAAAACACCTAGAGCACAAAAGAGAGGGAAAGAGAGATAAGATGTGTATCTAACCCTAACCCTAGAACTCAAACCCTAACAATGGCTGTCTAAGCTCTCAAAATATCTCAAGTCTCTAACCTCTCAAGCCAAGAGACAAGCCTTCTCTATATAGAAGCTTTTGTCTTGTAAAGCTTACAAGACAAGCTTCATAAGAGGGAGATCCCTCCATACACGTGTATGGAGGGGAGCAAAAGCAAGACAACTGTCTTAAAATATCTGCAAAAGCAGATGCACAGTAGTCGGCCGGCCAAAAATGTCATCTTGGCCAAAAGGAGTGCCGACCGGCACTAAATAGTGCTGACCGGCAACAAATAGTGCCGGCCGGCAATAAAAAGTGCCGATGGAAGCAAAAACCAGCCGGTGGCTTCTAGCCACTGCCGGTGGTGGGTGGGGATGGTCTACAAGCCCTACCCTGCCTCTCAAAGGCAAGATGTCAGTGTTTGGGTGCAAAACCAGACACTAAACAGTCGAGTTCGGAGATCCTGAGACAAGGCGCGCGAGCCGAGGCCTCCGGGAACTCCAAACGAACACAAACATGGATAATCACCGAGTGTTCAAACGGTGACGTCCAAGTCTTGAGGACGGTCAAAAATGGGGTGTCTACAGTGACCAAAGAAAGCAAAAATAGTATTATGCCTCAGCAAAAAAAACACAAATACATACTAAGAACAAGCTAACACAAGCTTATCAAAGGTGCTCAAACATGAGGCATATGAAGCTAGTAAACACAATACAAGGAGAGGGGATGACCCTCTCCTATTTAGGACACCAAAATCACCTTTCCACCACTGAAAATCCTTTGGATTTCAGTGGTAGAAAGGTCATGCAAAGACTTCACCAAGAGCCTAAAGGGATGGCTCAAAACAAGGCCTAACAAGACCTAAGAGGGAATAAATCAACCCAAACGAAAAAGTGACGTTAAACAACTATTTTAACCATGCAAAAAATAGAACTTTTTGTAGTTAAGAGTTAAGCTTAAAAACGTAGGCAAAAAGGGCCAAAAGCTCAAGCAAAAATGGGGGTTTTAAAGGTCAAAGACTCACCCTTGAAGACCTTCTTTAAAGCTGTAACTCCAGCAATTTTTTCAAGTTCAAAGCAACCCAAGAACACCAAAAGCAGCTCCTAAGCACCTCAGTAGCAAAAGGATGGTGTTTGAGTGTGTGTTTGTGTGAAAAAGCAAGACAAAACTACACTTTTGAACACAAAACAAGAGCAAAATAAAGAAGTATAGATATAGGCTATATGTATAACTCAAGGGAGTTTTTCTAAACCTAGAGGAGGGAGGAGAAGCCCCCCACTTATAGAAGAGGAAAGGCAAAGCTTCTAGGAGAAGCTAAGCACCAAGGCAATCCCTCTATACACGTGTATGAAAAATGGCCCTAATGTCCTCCAACTGTGCCAGCAGGAGGAAAATATCTCCAAAAAGGTGTCAAAAAGCAGCCGACCACTTGAAGTGGTCGGCTTGCTACTTAAAGTGGTCGGCCGACCACTTCAAGTGGTCTCTGAGAGCAAAAATTGGTCTACCATGGTGGGAGAGAGTCCAGGGCATGAAAACAATGCAGTAGTGTGGTGGCCGACTAGAAAAGATGCCCCAAAGACCAAGAAAGCCAGTTATCCGACCAAAAACCTGGCTGGCAGAGCAAGCAGTGGTCGGCCAGGAGAAATACTGGTCTCCTACCCTTGTACCACCTTCCAAACAAGGAAAACAAGGTTTGTACCAAAAACAAACCAAAACGGATGCAAGACGAGAGATAGGGAGGCAAAGCACGCGGCCGAAAGCCTCGAAAACTAGCTGACGAGCACCAAAAGTAGTATGCAACCACAAAAGTAGTCTCCCAGACTACAGTGTTCCTCTAGGTAGAGGCAACAAGGTGTGGTTCAAAAACCACGCCAAACGGAGAGCGTTAAGCGGTCCCGTGACAAGGCGCGCGGCCAAAGGCTCCAAAAATCGGAAACTAGTCTCCAAATAGGAAAAGTGGTCTACGACCACAAAGAGATGGTCTACAAGACCTCTCCCTCCCTTCGGGAAGAGAAAAAAAGATTCGGTCCACAAACCGAGCCGAAGCACAAAAGAGTTCAAAGGCCCGGAGGCGAGGCTCTCAGCCAAAACTTCGAAAACTCGAAACAAGCACAACATGCACCATCACCGAGCGCTCAATCGAAGACGTCTGAGTCTTAAGGTCGGTCAAAAATGGGGTGTCTACAGTTGTTAGAATGGGATGAGATGAAATTTTAAGCTCATGAAGTTTGGATTATTAAACAACTCATTGTTGTGGGACTGTTCCTCGGTAATGGATGTGGGTTTGAGACTTCTCTCTAATTACTTGTTTGGAGATCTTTTGATACAAACATCTAGAAGTATTTTATGATGAGAATAATCCTTGGTAGCTCGAAAGCCCGTTGGCTCAAACAGCTTGACTGCCCAAAACGAGCTCGAAAGCCCGTTGGCTCAAACAGCTTGACTGCCCAAAACGACGTCGTTTTGGGCAAATTTTTTTTTTTTTTTTTTCTTTCATTCATCTTATATCTGAAACAGAAGGAGGGAGTGAAAAAGAAAGAGAGAGGAAGAGAAGAAAGAGAGAGAGAAAGCACTCATTCCACCCATCACCGGCGATGATGATCTGTGAATATGTGTGATGATGTGTGATGATGATGATCTCTATGTGATGATGATGATCTCTGTATCACTCTCTCTATGTGTTGGGTGATTTGGGTTTGATTTTTGTGTGATGATGATGATCTCTGTATCACTCTCTCTATGTGATTTGGGTTTGATTTTTGGTTGATCTCTCTGTCTCTCTGCTCCTCTCCCTGTATCACTCTCTCTTTGTGTTGGGTGATTTGGGCTTGATTTTTGTGTGATGATGATGATCTCTGTATCACTCTCTCTATGTGATTTGGGTTTGATTTTTGGTTAATCTATCTCTCTCTCTGCTCCTCTCCCTGTATCACTCTCTCTTTGTGTTGGGTGATTTGGGTTTGATTTTTGTGTGATGATGATGATCTCTGTATCACTCTTTCTATGTGATTTGGGTTTGATTTTTGGTTGATCTCTCTCTCTCTCTGCTCCTTTCCCTGTATCACTTTCTCTTTGTGTTGGGTGATTTGGGTTTGATTTTTGTGTGATGATGATGATCTCTGTATCACCCTCTCTATTTGATTTGGGTTTGATTTTTGTTTGATTTTTGGTTGATCTCTCTCTCTCTCTGCTCCCCTCTTCTCTTTTTTCTTCTCTCTTCTTTCTTCTTCTTCTTCTTCTGTGAGTTACTACGAAGGAAAGATAGAGAGAAAAAAAAAAAAAGAAGAGGCCAAACGACGTCATTTTGGAATTTTGGGCCATTCGAGCCTTCTGAAATTCGAGCTACAAAATGGAATTGTGAGTTACTACGAAGGAAAGAGAGAGAAAAAAAATAAGGCCAAAACAACGTCATTTTGGAATTTTGGACCATTCGAGCCTTCCGAAATTCGAGCTACAAAATGGAACTGTGAGTTGATGATAATGGTGAATTGTGGTGGGATAGATTTGAATTTTGAAGTGAAGAAGAAAATGAAGAGAAAATGATTAAAACTTGAGAAAGAAGATGACGAGACTTGAATACAAAGAATATGTATATCTGATTAGGGTGTAACATGAGAAAAAAAAATTAACAATTTATTTCAGGGTTTAATGTGTATTGTCTTTATTATTAAATTCACATTAGGGTATTATAAGAACTAAAATTTCAAAATTTTAATTGAGCATATTGAGTTACTATTTGAGTATAAATAAAATTACCCGGCAAAACATGACACAAATTTCTTTGACTCATGTGTTAATATCTTTTCAAGGGATACCCTATAGTGTGCACCCGAAAGTGGTGCATACTATATGCATTCTATTATAAATTAGTATAATTTCATTATAAATTTTTGTAATATCAACTATAAAATATGTAATATTGTCACGAATTGACGTACAAAAAAATATCGTAATCTAACCATAAATTTTTGTAACATGAATCATAAAATTTTTGATATTTTGTTACACTAATTTTGTGACCAGATTATTCATTTTGTAATTGATATTAGAAAATTTTATGATAAAATGAGCAAATTTGAGATTTATAGTTTCTGATTTTTTTATTTTTCAAAATATACTAAATAAGAGTATATCATGGTAAAATGACAGAAGATAAAATGATAATGGCAGAAGCTTTGCCCTAAAATGTAATCTATTCTCTGTGTGTGCTATTTCCTGACCACACTGCCAAACAGATACTCAGTTGGAGAACACCAGCAGAATAGATTACGCCCGAACGACCTGTCACAGAAAGATAAGACTCCGGCGGTGGTTTTTCCACCTGGGGGCACTCAGACGATCAAGTCGGCACTAAATTATTTCTCAAAGATAGCAAATAGTGCTTCAACTCACTAGCCAGGAAACAAAAAGCGTACCTTAGACCTACGAGGGTGCTTTACTTTTATAACCAGCACTGACCTGATCCCCGTAGAAGCCTAGTTTCAATGGACTCCGGCTCAATGCTTATCTAGGACTCTCAAATAGATAAAGATAAACTCCCTAAGAGCTCTTATCTTTATCCAGACTAAGATTGTCCCCCGTTCTAGGACTCTTGACCCTTATCCGTTCACCTTGGATTCCGATATCTCCTCAAATAACCTCGGCCTAGCCGAGATTACCTCTGCGTCATGACCAGGACACGTGGCACCTCGGCTAGTACTTCGGTGCCACCTTAGCCACGTGTTGTTATTCAAAAAATATGTCCCCACAACTGCCCCCTAGGTTCTATTACCTCGGCATCTTGAGGTGATGGAACCTATATCATTCGTTCACATAACATATTGGCTAAAGCTTACTCTATCCTTCATTACCGAGGTTATCTCACATCGACTCCGTATGACCAAGACTTGAGTGGGTTTTGTCAATGCCTTAGAACCAAGAGCCAAGTTTTCTAAGTTCCTTAACCGAGATCGTTCCCCTAGTCGAGATTCTTGCTTCATTAAATCGAGAACTCTAAGAGTTCCTACACAAGTATGAGATGTCATACACAGTAACTCAAACGTGTTCGCCACGCGTCTCTTCCCTATTAAACCGTACCTGACACGCGCCATCAGGTCGCATCGCTTTTGCGTACGTCGCCTGATAGACACGTTGTCCTAGGCACACTAATTGTAATTTTTTTGCCTTTTCGTGTTTTGATAAAAAACACCTCTCTTTCTCCGTCTTTTCACCTTTGCATCCTTATTTTTTCCAAGCTTTTCAAGTTTTTATCTCTCTAAAAATCCCCTACCTCCATTGTTGTTTTCTTCGAGCTTCCTGCAACTACTTCGTTCAACTCCTCCGGCAAAGCATTTGTTGTTCTTCTCCGCTCACTACCACCGTCTAACTCCAGCATACTTCATACTGGCCTCATTTTTTTAGGTGAGTCACTATTCCCCTCCTTTCAGTTTTGACTTCGAACTTTGTTGCTTTTGTACACTGCTTTTGTGAATGCATTCACGTTCTTGAATATATTTGTCTGTGTCTTGAATTCCATCATTTTGCGTACAAAAGCATGCCTTGTTTGGGAATTTTTATTTGTTCAATCTGTTTCTAGGTATACACATGCACACACATACTGTTCATACACTTGATATTCTTGTAAATTGTCACTGTCTTCGATTTATGCACGTTTTTATTCAATGTTCTTGAATCCCTTCTAGTTTTCTTGAGTCTGAATTATTGTTCTTCTCTATTTTCTGTGTCTTTTTTTCTAGATTCTTGCCTTCAATTCTTGTTCCCATAGTCTTAGGCTTGGGATTTGTTTTAGAAACTTGATCTTTAGGAAAACCGAACAAAAAACCCTGTAGATCTTGTTGAAAAATTTACCTCAGTGCTCTCTAGGGGTTAGCCGAGGTCCTTGAAACCCACAAAAACCTCATTTCTCTTAATTCCCATACCTTATCCCTCTTGCCGACGTCATGGGCATGTTTAGGTGGGGGATAGATACCTCGGAAAAACTTGAGCATTTTAGGAGGGAGTTTTCCATCCCTGCCGACGTCCAACTCAGGTTTACTGGGGAGGAGGACTCTAGTATGCCCAACGATAACCTCATGCCCTTCCTAGTAGTCACCTTCATCGAGTGTAGTCTTAGGTTCCCTCTTGACATCCTCTTCCGCCAAGTCCTCCACTACTATAAGCTCAACCCGATGCAAATGGCCATTAACTCTTATAGAGTCATAAGCGGTATAATTGCCTTAGCAAACAAAGAGAACGCTAGGATTACTCTAGCCAACATTCAATACTGTTACACCATGTGTGGCCTGAAGTCAGAAAAGGGCTACATCTATTACCTTAAGCCGAGGTCCACAAAATACAAACTTATCACCGACCTCCCAGACTCCAACAAGGGTACTGGAGACGATTATTTCATCGTTTCGGGCAACTGAGAGTTCCCACCAGATAATGACCTTCACATCTACACCTTAAGCCGAACAGTGTTCAGAGAGGGAAATGGTAAGAGCGAAGTGTCACTTTACTTGCTTTCAAGTCTTTTTATTTTTGATACTTTTGTATGTTTTAATATCTGTTTCTTACTTACAGTCCTTCATCAGCTACCCAAAGACTTTCGCAAGACATTCTTCCCCAGCAAAGACTTCAAGAGGCTGCTGGACTTGCCTGTTAATCAACGCAAGGCTCCTCTGCTCCTGAACTACATCCCGACCTATAAATCCACATTGCCCGACGTCCCTAAGAAGAGCAAGTCTCACCCTCAGCAACAACTCCCCCAACCACTTCATCACCAAGGCCTGACCAAGCCTCAACATCTGACCCAGTAGAACAGCCATCAACTGCTGCTCCACTACTGATTCCACCTTCTCAGCGTCAACGCCGACGTCGAGCTCCACTACTTCCCTCTACAGGCAGAACTCGTAGCCGAAGACGTCGAAGTACTTCGACGTCGGCTTATGATCCAGCCAACCCACTGACTGCACTTCCAACAATCCACTTTGGCACTAAAGTCACTTTCACCGTTGCCGCCGACAAGATGGGGCGAAAAAAGGCCGTTGCTGAAGACCTTCTAGCCGACATCTCCAATGTTGTCACAGTCCAATCTTCATCTTCTCAGTCTCAACCCAAACCGAAGCCAAAGAGGCTAAATAAGGCCCAAGCAAAGGCAACGGTGACTCAGATCGATTCTAAGGATACCTTGCCGATTTCAAAAATGGCCGAGGCAGAAAAAAGTTCCTCCGCCGCCGAGAAGGGGCCCGCCGAGGCTGACGCCTCCGAATCAACTAAGTCAAAGAAATTGAGGTCGAACTCTGCAGCAACCTCGGTTTCTCTTAAATCTGATGACCCTTGGGCCGCCTCCATCATGATTGAGGATAAGCCAGCCAGAGCTGGTGACAGTGCCTCTGATATTGAGGTCGGCGTCGTCCTCTCCACTTCGCTGCTTCTTCTCAATGACCTTAACCGTATGGCCGAGGTCAGCGAACATGAAAATTTCGCTTCAATGGTGCAACATTCTGTATTGGTAAATCCCTAACACTTGGTACTCTTTATTCTTTGTCTTTAAACTTAAAGTTTACTAACTTTCTTCATTTCATTTTTTCTAGGCGATCCAACATGCCCATTCCTTCGCGATGCAGGCCGAAAAAATAAAGAACCAGTTGGTCCACAAGACCAAGGAAGCTGCTGGCTTGCTTAAATCGTTAAACAACGTTGAGGCCAAGATGAGAGCATTGATAGATTAGGCCAAGGCAGCCAAGCAAGATCAAGACGATGCTGGAGAAAGGGTCGGGGCTGTAGAGGTTGTCGCTGAGGTCATCAAGGCCGAAAGAAAAGAGGCTGAAGCAAAAAAAATTGAAGCCCAAGCCGAGCTCCGAGATGTCTTGGCCACAAAAGCTGCCAAGATCAAAATGGCGGACGAGAAGGCTTATGCCGAGGAGGCAGCCGGCGTTCGCGAGAAATACAAAAAAACAACTCAGACAGGCATGCAACAAGGGTTACACCCTTGGTAGGATGGCTGCTCTGAAGGAATTAGCTGTCCCTAAGGACTCTCCTCTCTAAGATGAAGGTCGACTTGTTCTGCCATTTCCTTCTGCTTCAAGCCAATCTGAGGCTAAGGCTGGGGGGAAAGAAGAAGAAGAAGAAGGAGAGGAAGTTGAAGATGAAGAGGCCGAGGTGGTAGCTGATGCTGGAGTTCCTGCTGGGGCCAAGTCTCCAACTCTGAATGAGCAAGTCCGAGACTTGAGTCAGGATGAGGAGGACGATGTTTCAAAAGGTGCCTCTCCCAAGAAGAAACATCTGAGGTGCTAATTGCCGAGAAGAGCCTCGATCAGACTCTACAAGAGATCGACGCCGAGCTCGAGGCTGAGAAGGCTGCTGAGAAGATTTCCCAATTGTCTTTTGGACCCGAGACACAGCCTGCCACCGATGCCGAGTAGTCTGACTATAAGCTTTTTCTCTGTACTTAGTACTGAACAATGTTTTTAGTTTTCATATTTGGCCAACGTGCCACTTTTGTAATCTGAACAAGTAATCCCTCTGTACGCCGAAGGGCCCTTTTTCTTCTTTTGAACGCAGGTATAACTTCTTTTTTCCAAGTGTTTTGTATGTTTGTATGCTTCACTGTTTCCATACTTGGAATATTTTGCATGTCTTCAATTTTATTCTTTTAGTTGTGCAGTCTCCTCGGAGTAGAATATGTCGAACATAACATCCGGCTTGTTTATCTCGGCCTTGTCATGACATTTAAAAACATTTGTAAAAAAATATTTTCACAAGTGTTATCTAAAAACTTGCCAGTTTACTTATTGTCTTCTATCAAGACTTCAGTCTTCCATATTTTCCAAGTTTTGACAACCTGGTTGGTCACCTCGGGTAATATGTACCTTGTATATAATCTCGGCTTAACTCCAACTTGTAAATTTTTCTGAAAATTTCAACAAGTGTTAAGCCAACTTTAGCTTATAAAATTCCAACTCCTAAACATCATTCTCCAGTTTTCTGCCCCTTAATGTGAACTTGAGTTTCAGTTATGTTCACATTAAGCATGTGCCTATGATCTTGTTGCCGAAGTTAAATTCAAACAAAGACTAACCGAGGTTTATCAACCTTGGTTTCTCTGTTAATCTTTTCTGAAATGCACTTGATTTCAATCTGGGTTTGATTTTGCCGAGATGGCAAATCTGGGTTAATCCAACTTAGTTCAACTCCATTATATGCAAGTATAATTTCAACTTTGCCATATAATGAGTTTAAGTTATTCGTCATGTTTCAATCAGAAACATCGCTAACTTAGTTCAACTCTATTATATACAAGTATAATTCAACTTTGCCATATAATAAGTCTAAGTTATTCGTCATGTTTCAATCAGAAACATCGCCAACTTAGTTTAACTCTATTATATGCAACTATAATTCAACTCTGTCATATAATAAGTCTAAGTTATTCGTCATGTTTCACTTAAAAACATAGCTAAAGGACTGGTTAGTCGTATTACACAAGTTTGAAATTAAAAATCGAGCTAAAATTTTATTATTTACTTCGGCTAATAACAAAAACTTTAAAAAACAAAAAATCTAATGATAGAAAAACTTCAGGTTGCAAGTATTCCAAGGTCTTGGCAACTCTTTGTCTTTACTGTCTTCAAGCCGATATGTTCCATTGCCTAGGACCGAGATGATTCTATAAGGTCCCTCCCAATTTGGGCCAAGCTTGCCCTTTCTGGGATCCTTCTTGTTGTCGACGACCTTTCTCAGGACAAGGTCACCAACTTGAAACTCTCGTGGGTTGATCTTTTTATTGTAAGCCCTGGCAAGTTGCTGCTGGTATGTCCCCAGCTGAATTGCTGCTTTCTCCATTCTTTCTTCCAGTAGGTCCAGATCTCGGGCTAAAAATGCATCATTAGTCCCATTCTCCACCCCCTGGGGTCTGATCCCTGGGATGCCGACTTGTAATGGGATTACTGCCTCAATTCCATAAGCCATGGCAAATAGGGATTCCCCAGTTGATCTTCTCGGCGTAGTTCGATATGCCCATAGTATATTGGGCAACTCTTCTACCCACTTCCCCTTTACTGCTTCCAGCCTCTTCTTAGTCACATGCAAGATAGTTTTGTTGGATGCTTCTGCTTGTCTATTGCTTTGAGGGAAGCTTGGAGTGGAATAGTAGTTCTTGATTTTGTACTTTGCACAGAAGCTCTTGATTAACTTACTGTCAAACTGCGTACCATTGTCTGCTATTATCACCTTTGGGATCTCAAACCTGGTGATGATGTTCTTTCATATGAAGTTGTTTACATCAATGTCCCGAATCTTTGCAAGGGGTTCAGTTTCTACCCACTTGGTGAAGTAATCTATTGCCACTAGCAGGAACTCCCTTTGTCCAATCGCTTGGGGCAATTGTCCAACAAGATCCATGCCCCATTGGGCAAATGGCCAAGGGCTGGACACTGGGGGTTCAAATCCGCTGCTGGTTGGTGTATCAAAGGTGCAAACCTCTGACACTTTTCACACTTTCTGACATAAGCTTTAGCATCTTTCTGCATATAGGGCCACCAGTACCCCTGAGTAATGGCCCTATGAGCAAGTGACCTGCCCCCAGCTTGGCTTCCACATACTCCTTCGTGTATTTCATACAGGAAGTCTTCAACTTGTGAAGGATGCACACATCTCAAAAGGGGACCATTAAAGGATCTTTTATAGAGATGTCCTGCTGCTGTTAGACTGAATCTTGCCGACTTCAGTCTGATCTTGTGTGCTTCTTTATGATCATCTGGCAGTTTCTCATCTCTAAAGAATACTATTATTGTATCTATCCAACTTAGTCCCATCTCCACACACATTGCCTCATACTCTGTGTTTAGTGGTTCTACACTTGGACTTCACAAAGAGTCAACTATTATTGTCCTTGCCTCTCCTGGTTTCATTGCACTAGCCAGGTTGGCCAAGGCCTTAGCATGCCTGTTGTTATCTCGGCTAACTTGCTGTAGTTGGCAATTTTGGAATAATGTTACTAGTGTGCCCACCTCTTTTACATAGTCCATCATCCTTTCATCTCGGGCTCCGTATTCGCTTGTTGCCTGGTTGACAATAAGCTGGAAGTCACAGAAGACCATCACTTCGTCGGCTTCCATTGCTACTGCCAACTTCAATCCTCCAATCAATGCTTCATATTCTACTTCGTTGTTTGAGGCCTTAAACCCAAAACGAATGGATTGTTCCAGCATCTGCCCATCCGGCGATACTAGCACTACTCTTGCCCCTGCTCTTTGTCAGTTTATCAGTTTGAACTCCCTTCAACAAACAGGTGGAATGAGTCGTCAATGTAAATACCGCAGGGCCTGAGTTTCTTTTCTTTCTTCTGTTCTGCTATCCTCCGCTGGGTTTCTTCTTGTTCATCTGGACATCCTAAATCGCGACTCAATAAAGCCCGATGTACCATGGCGCCTGGTGTGAACTCGGCCACAAAGTTGGCTAGAACCTGGCATTTGATTGCTGTTTTAGGTTTGAATTCCAGATCATATTAGCCCAACACCACTGCCCATCTTGCTATCCTGCCGGTCAGATTTCCTTGTTGTAACAGGGACTTCAAAGGATGCTCAGTTAATACCACAATCTTGTGGGCTTGAAAGTAATGATTCAGTTTCTTGGAAGCCATTACTAAAGCCAGTGTCAGTTTCTCCAAGGGTAAGTATCTGGTCTCTGCATCTGCTAGGATTTTAATCACGTAGTAAACTACCTTTTGTTTTCCCTTTTCTTCTCTGATTACCACTGCATTCACTGCATGCTCTGAAACCGCCAAGTACAAGAACAGCTCTTCTCCAGGTACTGGATTTGAGAGAACTGGAGTGGTGGTCAAGTATTTCTTCAAGTCGGCCAAGGTGACTTCGCACTCTTCTGTCCATAAGAAGTCTGTGCCTTTCTTCACTAAACTAAAGAAAGGTTTGTATTTGTCAAAACTTCTGCTTATGAATCTATTTAGGGCTGCAGCCCTTCCAATCAACATCTGCACTTGTTTTTCCGATGTTAGGCTCTTCAACTCCAAAATGGCCTTGATCTGATCCGGGCTTGCCTCAATGCCCTTTCTAGTGACCAAGTATCCTAGGAACTTTCTTGACCCAACTCCAAATGCGCACTTCGACGCATTGAGTCGGAGCCGAAATGTCCTCAGGATATCGAAGACTACTTTCAGGTCGGCCAAATGATCCTCAGGTTCCTTTGTCTTCACGACCATGTTATCAATGTATACCTTCACTGTTTTGCCTATTAGATGTCTGAACATCTTAGTCACCAATCTCTGGTAAGTTGTTCCTGCATTTTTCAACTCGAAAGACATCACTTTGTAGCAATACAGCCCTTTTGGGGTGATAAATGTAGTCTTCTCCTTATTTGGGGGTACATGGCTATCTGATGGTACCTCCTGTAAGCATCTAGGAAGTTCATCTTTCCATGTCTTAAGGTGGCATCCACCAATTTGTCAATTTTGGGGAGTGAAAAACTGTCTTTGGGACAAGCCTTGTTTAGGCTGGCAAAGTCCACACAGACCCTCCACTTCTCATTCTTTTTCTTCACAACAACCGTGTTTGATAACCATGTTGGGTAGTTTACCTCTCGAATGGCTCTGGCCTCAAGAAGTTTATCCACTTCCTTTTCTACTACCTCAACATGCATCAACGTAGGCCTCCTTACTCGCTGGATAACAGGTTTGGCCGACCTCTCCACATTTAGTCTATGGCAAGTGACCTCGGGATCAATGCCAGGCATCTCATATGGTGTCCAGGCAAACACCTCAATGTTTGCTCTCAAGAACGCCTCTAACTTTTTTTTCCTCTTTCTCGGCCAAGCCTGAGTCAAGAAAGAAGAAGCGTTCTTCATCCCCTTGCTGGACTAGGATCTTCTTCAGGGCTTCCTCACTCTTCTCAGTTGGTTCTTTGCCAATGTCCTCCAGGACCTCCATATCCTCATCTTCAATTTCTGCTGATTCTACTCCTCGGACACTGCAGGAGGACTTCATTGCTGCCATGGAGCAATTCTTTGCCTGCACCTGATCTTTTCTAACCTTCTCAATTCCATGCTCTGTTGGAAACCACAACAGCTGGTGTAGTGTTGAGGGAACAGCCTCCATTGAATGTAGCCATGGCCTTCCCAAGATAACATTGTAAGGGAAGGGGGTGTCAATTATTGTGAACTCCGTGTTTACCTTCTTGGTGCCAGCCTGTACCTCTAAACTTATTGCTCCTAGGGGCCATGTTGGTATTGCATTGAACCCAACCATTAGACCATTGGACTGCTTCAGATTATCTTGGTGAAGGCCAAGCTCCTTGTAACACCTAACATACATGATGCCACAAGAGTTGCCCTGGTCAATTAATATGCGCTTTACCTGGCACACTCCAATTTTAAGGGATATTACCAGGGCGTCGTTGTGTGGATGCTACACCATGTCTAGATCGTCTTCAGTAAAGGACACCATTGGTCCCTATAGGTCTTTTCTGCTAGACCTGATACACATGTTGTAAGTGTTTTACCTTTTGAGTCTCCTCGCGTTTCTCGTTCTCATTGACCTTCGAGTGAATCACATTGATCACTCGGGGTTCACCTGCTTGCGGTTGTGGTGCTAGCAGGGGTGGTACTGTTGGTGCTTGAGGTAGTCTCGCTTGTTCCTCCCTTGTCCTGGCCTCATCTACTAGGTCCCTTAAATGACTTTGTCTTACCAGGTCTTCCAGATGTGTTTTTAGGGCTCTGCACCCCTGAGTTAGATGTCCATCCTCATTATGGTAAGCGCAGTGCTTCCCCCAGACTTCTACCCATAAATTTGCTAGGAATTTTCTCTAGTGCTCTATAATACTGCTGATTCCGGATTCTTTCCAAGACTTTGTAAACCGAAATTTGGAATACGGTTGTTACTGTCTGTGCAACCCTCAGTCTTGTCTCTTGCTTGTTGTATCCAGTGTTACCTCGGCCTCGCTTCGGCGAGCCGTTTCCCTTCTCTTGTTTTGACGCCTTTGTTCTCGGCGTTTCTTCCTCGGCTCTTGCATACTTTTCTATCCTGGCCATAAGTTCTTCCATACTTTTTGGCAGTGTCTTTGCCAGCGATTTTCAAAGCAAACAATCATCGTTCAGGCCGTTCTTGAAAGACACGACCGTTTCCTCTTGGTTGTACCCTGGTATTCGGTTGAATATCTCATAATGCCTCTTGACATAAGCCCTGAGGCTTTCATCCTCGCCAATTCTCAGAGCCATCAAAGAGTCCAACCTCAACGGTTGTAGTTTGTTTGTCACAAACCTAGCCACGAACATCTCGGCCAGTCTTTCCCAGCTTTTCACAGTTCCTTTTGGCAACTTGTGCAACCAGTCTGACGCGATTTCCCCAAAGGATGAGGGGAACACCTTGCAGAGCAACGGTTTGTTCCCGGTGTATAGTGCCATTGAATTTAGGTACAAGCCGACGTGAAAGTTAGGGGTTAGACTTACTGTCGTATATCTGAAATCTCAGCATGTGGAACCCCTTTGGGGCCTCAAATTTGTTCAATTCTACTGAGAACGACATTCTCGACTTGACCGGAGAGGTTATCTCGGCATCTTGTCGCTTCCTCTAGAGGTAATCTCTCAGATCCTCTTTGGTCCGTCCAGGAGCTCAGTTATCAACGGATTTTAGCCTCTTTGGTGCACTACTCCTGGTGTCGTTATGAGTCCTCTTGGACCTCCCTTCATTAGTCGTGTCAAAACAAAGCTCCTGCCCTTGAGCATGCCGATGTTCTTTGGCATAGGCTTCTTTGGTATGATGTGTTTTCCGAGACTCTCCCTTCATTGACTCTCCTTGCCCGACCTCCCGTGAAGGTCGATGAGAATGTTCTTTGGTCCTGTCGTGCTGAAGGACTGCAGGAATTGTTTTCTGTCCCCCTTTCTGGGCATCTTTTTTGGCCGTTGGAATCGGCGTATCTTGTAACTGAAACGGTGGCTGCATGACGTTGTTCTGCATCATGAAATTGACGATCGATTGCAAGTCCGCAAATTTGTTCGCCATTCCCTTTATCTCGTCGTCCCTCCGCAGGCATCTATCTTTCCATATCTGGAGGTCGTCCTCGTTATTATACCCGCCTCGATCTCCCTTCTTTGATACGTCTCCGTCTTGGCCGACGTCTTTCCCTCCGAGATTTTGATCCTAAGTTTCTTCGTTGCAGTTATCCTCCTCTACGTTAGGGTCAATGTGTTTACCACTTCCAATAGGGATGTCGTCCCCAATCTTTTCTTTCTATCCGTCGTTGGCCATCTATTCTCCTTTCTTTTCCACAGACGGTGCCAAATTGTGTGTACTGTTTCCTGACCACACTACCAAATAGGTACTCAGTTGGAGAATACCGGCATAATAGATTGTGCCCGAACAACCTGTCACAGAAAGAGAAGACTCCGGCGGTGGTTTTTCCACCCGGGGCACTCCGACAATCAAGTCTTTACTCAATTATCTCTCAAAGATAGAAAATAGTGCTTCAACTCACTAGCCAGGAAACAAAAAAGCGTACCTTAGACCCACGAGGGTACCTTACTTTTATAGCTAGCACTGACCTGATCCCCGTAGAAGCCTAGCTTCAATGGATTTCGGCTCAATACTTATTTAGGACTCTCAAATAGATAAAGATAAACTCATTAAGAGCTATTATCATTATCCAGACTGAGATCCTCCCCGTTTATCTCGGATTTCGATATCTCTGCAAATAACTTTGGCCTAGCCGAGATTACCTCTGCGCCATGACCAAGACACGTGGCACCTCAGCCGGCAATTTGGTGCCACCTTGACCGACACTTCGATGCCACCTTAATCACGTATTGTTATTCAAAAAATATATCCCCACATATTCTATTATATAATGTTCATACTTGAGTTTGCGTGTATATATATATATATATATATTTAAATACCTTATTCAATTACATCTATGAATCCTTTGTAATGGTAAATTTTAAGCACATCCACGTAGCTGTATACATTTTCTAGTAAGGGTGAGAATCACGATAAGACAATTCAACAGTATATAAATTAGTAAGCCAGAGTTGATTATTCGATAGCATGAATATTAAATAGATAACACAAGGAATAACTTATTTAGACATCGTTTGGGAACAGGTTAATTTAATAATTTTTTGATTATGTAATTAAAAAAGTAGATAAAAAAAACTTATATATTTAGAATAATTTTTTTGCTAATTACGAAACGATGTACAAAAAGTAGAGAAAAAAGAGAATCTTTGACTTTTTGGTATGAGTTGTTGACTTTTTGGTTAAAAGGGTAACTTTTTAACTTTTTAGCTAAAAAAGTAAGTCCCCAAACGGGGCCTTAATGAAAATTAATTATATAATTTAATATTATTTCTATTAATGAGTGTCATGACATTTTTTTAATCTCATATAACTCTATTCAACTTATTAAAAAGTATGTAAAATAGAATTTTAAGATTGATATAGATTTTGTTTTTATTTTTACTTGAAGATAATATATTTTTTTATCTACTATTTGCGTTAATTTAGTACAAAAATATTTTAATAGGATATTAAAATTTTAAAAAAATAAATTTGAGTTGAAATCATACATTTTCATAATTTTTTTGATAACTCGGTATTTCGACTAATCAGGAAAATCAATCTCACCGTCTATTATTAGCGTGTGTCCCAAGTTTACTAGACTAACTAATTAAGGGACCAATCCGTAGCGGCCCCCCCAATTAAAGTCGTTATTGAGCCTTAATGAATTGGTTTCCAAAGATTATTTGTATTTAAGAGGTTTCGAACTTGAGACATTGGAGGGAGTATACCCCAAGTCTCAAGGCTTGACCATTAGGCAACCCTTTGGGGTTTCACTATATTTTTAGTTAATGATAATTTTTATTTTTTATTTTTTTGATTTAACACATTAACATGGCACAAATGAAATACAAATAGAAAATGACACAATACAATAAAGGAATTGAGTTAATACTAAAGTAATGGGTAAATTACACTTACGTCCCCTATGATATAACGAAATTGTAGAAACCTCCCCTAAGGTTTCTGAAATGAGTTACACCTCTCTTGATGTTTAGTTTTCAATTGCACTAACCTGCCTTGAAGTTTAATGAAATGTAGAAGCCTCCTCTACGGTTTTTGAAATGACAAAAACCTCCTTTGAGGACTTGAGGTTTAGTTTTTAATTACACTGACCACCCCTAAGGTTAATCAAATTGCAGAAACATTTCCTATGGTTTTTGAAATAACACTGACCACCCCTAAGGTTAATCAAATTGCAGAAACATTTCCTAAGGTTTTTGAAATAACAAAAACCTCTATTGAGATTTAGTTTTTTATTTTATTTTTTTATTGCTGATTTCCTCTTCTGTTAGTTTATCGTAAAAAATAATAAAAAATATTAACATCATTAAATAATTTAATTATATCTTCAATTTACCATTAAAATTGTGTCTAATTACAAAAAAAAAAAAAAAAAAAGGATTGTTGGTTGTGTATGTCTCTTTTATCTAAAATCTTTTGACATCATAAAAGATTGACAAAAAAAATTGACATCATCAAATAATTTTATTACATTTTCAATTTTGCCCCTTTAAAATTGTGTTTAATTACAAAGAATAGCCCCGCTGCATACCCCCAGTGGGGGTCGCGCCCCCAGTGACGTGGCGCGCCCCCACTGGCCAAAAACTCAAAAAAAAAAAAAAAAAAAACAGTTTGTTTTTTGGGCCAATCCCCCAGTGACACCTTACTGGGGGTCGACCCCCAGTGAGGGCGCGCCACGTCACTGGGGGCGTCAACCCCCAGTGGAGGTAGGAAGCATTAAACTTACAAAGAAATACACACACAAAAAAAAATACAATTTTGGATAAACAAGCATTCATTTTTTTGGCGGATAATTAGAGATAGCTTTAAATGGTAAATTGAAAATGTAATTAAATCATTTAATAATGTCGCTATTTTTCTATTAATGTTTTACAATAAAGTAACAGAAGAAGGAATTAATAATAAAAAAATTAAACCTCAAGGGAGAGTTATGGTTTATGTCATTTGAAACATGGTAGAAAATATTTCTGTAATTTGATTATACCTTAAGAAATGTCAATATAATTGCAACTAAACTCCATGAGAGGTTTTTGTCATTTCAAAAACCGTGAAAGAAGTTTCTATATTTTATTAAACCTTAGAGGTTTAAATCATTTCAAAAATTTCAAATTTTTTTTTTTTTTTTTTGTAATTTCATTAAATTTTAAGAAAAGTAAGTATAAATTATGTAAAATAATTCTAATACAAATTTAAAATGAGACATACACAAACATAAAAACGATGTAATACCACACAAGATCTACTACGGGTTGGTCTGGTGACTTGACTGGAGCTCGTTTGGGGAAGGGGGTTTTAAATTTATTTTGGCTAAAATAATCACAAAAAATAAAATAAATTTTTTAACTTAATAAAACAAAACATCACATCCAACTCATAATCATTACATTCTTTCTCGCACAAAAAAGTTAAAAAAGCTATAAATTCTTCCCAAACGAGACTTTTTAACCCCTGGCTAAAATAGTCAAAAAAGTCAAAAGGCTAAAAAACCAACCTACTTCCCAAACAAACCCTAAGGGTTACAAAAAATTGTATTTGTGATGATAGTTGACTTTTTTACAGTTGATATGATGGTTGTGAAAAAAAGTAAAATAATTATAATTTGTATGAGATATTTTGTCTTATTAACTATTTTAGCTTGTTTTTGTCTTTGTTAGCCATTTTTGCCAAAAAAAACCACTAAACCCAAGTTCCCAAACAACCCCTATATTTTGGCCCCATTTAGAAACATGCTATTTTAGTTGACTATTTGATTTTTTGATTATTTTAGTTTAGTTAAAAAAAGTTATATTTGGGATGATAATTGTTATTTTTTTTTTATAATTGATTTGATGATTGTGAAAGAAAAAATAAAATAATTATAAATTTAATATAATATAATATTTTATTAATCATTTTAACTTATTTTATCTTTATTAACTATTTTAATTATATAACCTCTAACCAAAAGGGCAATTTGAAAATTTAGCTAAAAACTAATTTTTACATTTTAATATATTTTAGATCACATCATCTCGGATGTATTTTTCTTTGTATATAAAAAGACAAAAATAAAAAAATAAAAAAAACTAACTTTTAACTAATTTTTCAAACAATAATAAACATCAGTTTACTAGTAGCGAATTACCATGACATGACCGAGCGAACACACTAGATTTAATCGGCCGCTGATAATTTATTAAAGGCGACGTATGTTTTATTTGGTGAATTTATTATTTAATAGGTTTTAGGATAATTAATGATATTTTTTAATATATATTACTAATAATTTAAATATTATCATAAAAAATATCACTAATTATAAATTTTAGCGACAGTTTAAAAAATCTTCAAAAAAATCACTAATTTTCAACTTTTGCTGATAGTTTAAAAAATTTGCCACAGAAAAATATCACTGATTATAAGTTTTAGCGATAATTTATAAAAATCTTGACAAAAAAATTATTAATTAATAATTTTTAGTCACATGTAAAAAATTGTCACAAAAAATTATTTTCAACGACGATTATATTATGACTTATTTTCAATAGAAAATTAAATTCAACTATTTAGAATATTAATATGTGTGTTTGGTTTGAATTTTTTGGATCAAATTTTTTGAAAATTGAATTTTTTATTTTTCGTGTTTTTTGTTTTTAGTAAATATTTTTAAAATTTTAAGGATTTTTTTAAAACTTTTTTAGATGAACTTAGATATATCTAAAAAGTAAAAAAATTGTGAAAAAATATTTTAAAAAATTAATAAATACATAAAAAATGAAAAATATACTAAATTTTCGTTTTTTTATTTATATTTGTGGTATTTAGTGAATTTTTAAAAGATTTTTTTCACAAAAATTATACTTTTTATGTGTATTTATGTTAGGTATGTCTAAAAATTAATTTTTTAAAAAATATTAAAAAATCCAATAAAAATAAAAAAATATGAAAAACAAAAATAGAATTTTTTAAAAAGTATTTTTATAAAATCAAAAACAAGCAAAGTGAATAATTTACCCATTATTAAAAGGTGTTTTGAAAAGGTTGTTAAAAATAAATTTTTTTTTTTATTTTTTTCACTATTTCATGTCAGGAGTGTTGTGATTAAAAATAAATTAAAAGTTAGCTTTTAATTTTTTCTTAATTTTTTTTGTCTAACATGTTGCCAAAGCAACCCTAAAAATTCTGTAAACGCGTGGACATATCAGATGTGTGCCATATTTATAATATGCCACGCACGAGACTTCAAAGCTACTATTACAATTATTAATTATTCATACCAAAATAATACAAATACTGCTAACAAACTGATTTGATAATCTAACCGAGCTCCTCTTCACTCATCAAATCAAAGCTCTCATCTCATACCCACCACACCCTTGCTTATATAAACCCTCAACCCTCCAGAATAATAAGCAAACACAGCTCCAACAAGAACAAAAAAAGAAGTAAAAAACAAAGAAGAGAAAAAGAAGTATGAATTCTGATTCTCCGGCAGCCGTCCCACACGGCGGAGCCACCAATATCTCCGCCGTCCATCCCGATATAATTCAAACCCACATCTTCACCCGACTCGACGGCCCAACAATCGCCTCCGCAGCCTGTGCGTCGTCCCACCTCCACGCTATCTCCGCCGACGAGAAGCTCTGGCGGGACATCTGCCACCACACCTGGCCCTCCACCGCCGAGGACCTCGTCCACCGCCTCATCTCCACCTTCCCCGCCGCCCATCGTTCCTTCTACTATGACTCCTTCCCCACCCTCCACCACCGCCGCCCCAACAATCGCCGCCGCCACCGCCAAGGTCCGCCACCTACATCGGAGCTTATCTCCGCCGTCGACATACGGTACGATTGTGAGATATCTTATATTTATTATACAGTCAGAGTACTGTATTGAATTTTAATTTCTCGATAATTGTGCAATTGAAGCCACCATCTTTCATTACAGATATCAAGATAGGCTTGTAATATCGAAAACCCACGAGACCGAGACGGTTTCCGGGTGGTTCAAGTGCTCGCCATTCCGGGTCGACCTGCTCGACCCGAAAGAGACCGTTCCATCTCCGGCAAAGTTCCAAGGCGGCGAGGACGCGTGTCAGTCCGACCTAGAAGAGAACTTGACTCTCAGCTGGATCCTAATCGACCCGACCCGAAAACGAGCAGCAAACTTCTCAAGCCTAAGACCCGTTTCAGTAACCCGGCACTGGCTCTCCGGCGACTTTCAGGTCCGGTTCGCAACCATCCTAGCCGGTGACCGGAGAGACGAGTTCGTGCAGTGCGGTGCGGTGGTCACGTGCGATGGGAAGGAAGGAGGGGAGTTGCAGGTGAAGGAGGTGAGCTTGCTGATGGAGGACATGGATGGGAAGAATTTGAACGGGAAGGACAGTTTGGTAATTTTGCAGGAGGCCATGGAGGGTGGAGAGAGAAGGAAAAAGAGAGGGGAGGAGAGAGAGAGGTACCAGGACTACTTGAAGAAGAAGAGAGAGAGATTTGAGGGAAAGGTGAGGAGAGAGAAGAGGTTGGATATGGTGTGTATAGTCAGTGGGGTTACCATTTTTTTAGCTTGGACTTATGTTTTTTTGAGAGGATACAGTTAATTACAGTTACAGTTACAGTTACAGGTGAAAATACAGTTACTGTTATGGAGTAGAGGAAATCAAGAACAGAATAGGAAAATATATATTTTTAGTTTTTTTTTTTAATAGCAAAATGCAATGTAATAGTTGAAGGAATGTTTTGTTTGTAGCAACCATTTCATTCATTGGTTTAAGTATAATCACTTTATTATTTGTATACACGAGTATTCTGGAAAAGATGATTAACCCTATGTTTGGGAATTAGGTTTGGAGGCTTTTTTTTATTATTATTATTAAAATAGTCACAAAAAATAAAATAGGCTTTTTAGTTCAATAAGAAAAAATATCACATCCAACTCATAATTACTACATTTTTTCTCTTAAAAAAAATCAAAAATCCTTCCCAAACCAGGCTTTTTAGCCCCAGGTTAAAATAGCTAAAAAAGTCAAAAAGTCAATCCACTTCCCAAACGAAGCCTAAAAGTTGATTTTTTTACTTTTTTTTAAGTGAGAGAGAAAGTGGGTTAAAAACTAGGAAGTGACTTTTAACTCACTTCTCAAAATAAGTCATATATGTCTTCATCTATTTCATCTTGAACAAGTTCGTATAAAGAGAAAAATTATATATATATAAAAAAAATTACAAAATGATGTAAAAATTTTTGATTTTATCTTTTTGAAGTAAAAATCTATTAATGCGATTTATTTTTCTAAAAATACAATTGTCACATCATTACGTGTATAAAAAATAATAAAAATTCTATAAATTTATCATTTTAAAAGTATTTTTCATAAGTTCATGGTAAAGATTATGTTGATACTATGAATATTTTTCCATTTTTTTTTGTCCTTTCTTGACTAAATGTTTTTATTTTTGAAATATAAAATAGAAAATTTGTTTTCTAAATTATTTTCAAAAATTGTTTCTGAAAAGCACCCTTTTAGGAAATATCTTAAAATTGGTTTTCAAATTTTTGAAAATTGCTTTTGTACACAAACAAAAAATATGAAAAACATGTTCCCATATTTTTCATTGTTTCTATTTTTATATACATGGAAAACAAAAACAAAAGCAAATTTTTTTAAAAGGATACCAAACAACACATTTTGAAACAACTATAGTCATTCAAAACGTGAACCTCATGTTATGAACAAATTATTTTTAATAGGTTTTACGGATCGAACAATTATTAAGGTTAGGATTGCATGGCACTATTTTTGAAACAATTTACGTCTCAAATACAAAAATATTTTGAGTAATTTAATAATTTTTTTTAAAAAAAACCTCACGTTCCAAACACTATTTTGATGAATTTTACACGCCAAACAAATAATAATAGATCGAATATTTTGAGGGACTTGATGATCTTTTTTTTGTTTATGTTTATGTTTTTTTTTTTCTTATAATTATCAAATATTGTTCACAAAGGTGGAGACATAAGACTAGTAAACAAAATCAAACTAGATCGGCTCATGATTCATATTTATAAATATATAATAATATATAGCATTATTAAACAACTATAAAATGTGACACTAACAACCATGGTCAAAAAAGCCAACCATGCTGGTTCATATTTGACATTATGATTAATAAATACGTCAGATCAATGTTGAATCTATATAATATAGATGATTTATTTAATGAAAAATTAATTACACATTTTAATATTATTTTTACTAAAAATTGCCATGACATGTTAAAATTTCTGTTATAATTAAATAGGATTTTCGGGTTAATATAATTTTTTGGTTTTTTATTTCAGATAATTTAATCATTTCATTTACTATTTTATAGTCAATCTAATAAATAAATAAAAATATAGTTTAATTTTTTTAAAATTGGAGAAATAAAAATGAGTTGAAATTAAATATATTTTGTGAATAGTTTGATCTAATATTTCATGAAATTTTTAATTTGTGGAAAGAATTTTAAATTTTCTATACACTTGATATTTTTAATTAAGAAGTACAATACATAATAACAAGAATCTGACTTCAAATGAGTCGGTAAAATAACATAAATAAATAAATAAAATAAAGGGAAATTTATCCGAAAGTCCTTAATTCGTGAATTGTGTTCCGTTTGGTCCTGCAGATTTTTTGTTTGATTGGCAACTCCATTTTAGGTGTAATTACTTACTCATAAGTCCTTTTTTGAATGTTTTTGGTGTGGGCTTGCCTGATTTGCCCTCCCGTAATTATATGGGATCTTCCGTGTTTCCATTTTCGTATGTGCAATCCCAACCATTGTGGGTGCTGATAGTGGGTCAAGATTCGTTTCAGAGGTAATACATTTAGAGTTTACATTGTGGGTTCATGTTGATATGCGCGGCAGAGGAAGTGCTGCACCAACATTTCCGCCATCGTTGCACACAGGTTCTCTCTGCATTTTTAATTAAAAATTAACCCCTCACCATTCACACACATGAACACTTCCGCCCTCACTGTCGCACATTTGCATCTGTTATCTGAACTCACCGACGTAGGGAGGATCACATCTAATTATTCGTTGACACGAACACGACACCCAATTGCATGTATTCCCGACTGATACGACATTTTAACCACGTATACGGTGAAGAATCGGAGCCCCGAATTGAAAGCCCGTAGATGTGGTTGTAGGTGTGAGCGATTTCCTCGCCGGCTTTTTTCATGGAGGCGTAAAGGCCAGTCGGCTGGTCTGTCCTGTGAGATTCGGAAAACGGGTTTTGAGTGTTGAGTCCATAAACAGAGCTCGATGAAGCCCAGACAATCAAGGGTTGAGGATCGGCGGCTTTAGCCACTTCCAGGAGGTTAACGAAGCCGTCAATGCTGGAGCTGACATAGGATTGGGGATTCTGCATGGTCCATTTTTCAGCTTCACAAACAACCCACAATTCGTATCGCTAGATTGTGTTCACGTGATGGTCAATGGTAAGGTTCACGTGGACACGTCAATGGTAAGGTTCATGTCGAAACGTCAATGGTAAGGCTCGCCATTGATGGTCAATGGTCAATGGTAAGGTTCACAAATTACTTAGTTAACGTCACAAAAAAAAAAAAAAAAAAAAAAAATTGTGTCAAATTCCTTGTGTTCACGCCGCAACCCACGTCACAAAAAAAAAAAAAAAGTGTCAAATTACTTGTGTTCACGTCACAACCCACGTCTCATGTTTTGAGTGTTACACACTTACTAAATTAAAAAAAGCATTAGTGTGCTTTTTCGATCAGCGTGACATACAAACATCTATTCACCTTATCACATACAAACCCACACCAAATGCCAATCAATAATACTAGCAGTGGCAAAACTGTCAACAAACAAATTAAGGGATCACCCAGTCACTAAGAAAATATTCAGGACCTTATGGATTACAAGTCCACAATATGAGATTTACTGATCAATTCCCCTAAAATAAAATTAATATAAAAATAATTCTCACCACAAAATAATATAATAGAAACATTACCTAATGGATAATGCCATGATTCCACCCTTATTATTCACTTATATGACCCACTAACTGCCCACTTTCACATACAAAATGGGATTGGATTGACAAGAAAAAAAGTAAGCAAATGTTTGACTCTGAATTGTTTTGCACATCCAAGTTCTATTTTTATACTTATAATAATGCAGTCTAGTCATATATTTCCAATCATATAACGCCACATCAGATGTCATTAACAAATCTTAAAATGTTTTAATTATTGGTTCATTCCGCCGGCTCCAATTTAGCATCAAATGTTTGAAATGTTTGTGATTTGAATTAAGAACAACAAATCCAGTTGGGAAATTTTAATATACACCTCGTTAAAAAGTGTATCACATGTACTCTTAATTATGTTAATTTCTTTTTTAGTTGTAACAAATTTTTTTTTTAAAATACGATATTATTTTAATTAAGACTCATGAATTCTTTAGTCATACCTCATATTGTATTTAGTTATAATATTTTTTTTTTAATTACGACTTAGAAAATTGAAATTATGTCATTTTTTTTTATAGTTATGAGGTGTATGGGGTATACGCCTGAAGGGTGTGCAACATAGTATTTCCCAATCCAGTATTAGATTCTTGAGAAATCCTATGGTATTCAAGGGTGTGTACTATATGCACCCTATCATAATTGGTATAATTTTATCACAAAATTTCATAACATCAATTATAAAATGCGTAATCTCGCAAAAAATTAGTGAACAAAATATCCAAAATTTTATGGTTTATGTAACATAAGTTTGTGACTTGGTTATAACATTTTTTGTTATGTTAATTTATAGTGAGGTTACACATTTTGTGATTTTTTTTGAACAGACACATTTTGTGATTGATGTTTGCAGTAAAATTATGGATATGGATGTTGGAAATTGGGTTAGGTTTAGAACCCGAACCCAATTGGGTCGCCCATGGTAGTATATGTAAGGCCCCAGTGTCCCATATCGGGAATGGAGAGAGAGTTCCTGGGCTATAAAAGTAAAAGCTTGGACCCTTATATAACATCGAGGCCTTTTCCCAAGTGGTGAAATCCCTATTAGAACTCCCCAGTTAAGCGTGCTTAGGCTGGAGTAGTTCTAGGATGGGTGACCCACTGGGAAGAACAAATTCGTGCGGGCATGAACCAAAGCGGACAATATCGATGACGTGTAACGGGTCGGGGCGTTACAAATGGTATCAGAGCCGACTCTCCGGAGTACCGAGTGTGGCCCCTGGCGTCTCTCGGTGCATGTGGGCGGGCTTGCGAGCTGGCAGGCTACTGCACGGGGTCGTGCAGCCTTATGGGGGGTGGATTGTAAGGCCCCGGTGTCCCACATCGGGAATGGAGGGGGAGTTCCTGGGCTATAAAAGTAAAAGCTTGGACCCTTATATAGTATCGAGGCCTTTTCCCAAGTGGTGAAATTCCTATTAGAACTCTCCAGTTAAGCGTGCTTAGGCTGGAGTAGTTCTAGGATGGGTGACCCACTGGGAAGAACAAATCCGTGCGGGCATGAAAAGCGGACAATATCGATGACGTGTAAAGGGTCGGGGCGTTATAGTATAGGACAGATCTAAATAAAATAATAGATTATATTTCAAGATATGAGATAATCTTGATATGAAAAATTATCAATATATTAGATGATAATTATTAATTAGATATTATTGATCTGCGATAGATATTATCTGGGATAATACATTTATCCTATGGGTCTCCTAACTCTCCTACATAAGCCGAACTTAGGTTCTGTATTTCACACAACAACAACAAAAAACTAAACGTTCTCTCTTCCCATAAACTATTCTTTCTTTGTACTATGATTGGTGTGGGTAAACTCTAGTAGCTTTACTCCATTGTTGTAGAGATTATTCAAGAGTGCATGATTCATATTCTAAGCTGGATTTATTGTACAATTTGTTTACTCGCAAGGTATACATGGATCTATATAATTTTTAGCTGTGTATATAGTATTATATTTGCTTCAGTGCATATGATACATACCCTTACGCTGTAATGGGTTGGAGGATTTGGGAAGAGTTTTGGAAAGAAAAAGAAAAAAAGTGTGTGAAACTATGTGAAATATAAATATATTTTATTTACATTTTACTTACGTTTTCTCTTTCTCTTTTCAAATCCCTTCTCAAATCTCCCAGCTAAACACAACGTTTACATTTCTCTAGACTCCTTACATATTTATGCCTTTTTATTTTTGTGGGGGTTGCATAATAAATTACCAAAATTATTTGGTGGCTTTGAAACGAGTACCAGTGCTTCTCAACATGATTTTGATTAGTTGAAACAATGGAGCTTAGTACTTTTTAGTAAGTGTCATCCTATGATTGGTATAGAGTAATGCTCTAAACCACCCAATAACTTATCATAAACTACCATGAGAGTCTTACAAAGGAAGGGCTTAAAATATGGATTAGAACATCTCCATCACCATTGGTAGTGTTATAATTTAATTTACAAAATCAGCTACCAAACTTTGTTGTATTATTATTCCTTTTTTTTCTTCTTTTGTTTCAATCAATTTGTTAAGTTTTGTGTTTGTGTCATTAAGTTAAAATGTTTGTTACTTGTTTGTAGAGTGTGAGTCAGCAAAGTATCCAAAATTATCTAATAAGTCATATGTATCTCGTAAGTGATTTGTTCTTTCAATTGTATTGGACTATGTAGCTAGTTTCTACTATTCTATCTCTTATATTTTAGACAAATTGATTATATGTTCTCTTATTATAAGATAGACGCGACAAATTGATTATATGTTCTCTTATTATAAGATAGACGCACAATCACGTGAGAACTCATCAAATAATTTCTTACCAAAAAAAAAATTGGAAGATATAAAAAAAAAAAAAAAAATTGAAGTGAGATGGGCTGTTGTTTTCCCAAATCAAAGCCTCTCTACTGTCAAAATCAGGGATCTCCGTCCAAGCATGGGCAATCTTTTGAAGAGTTTCTGGAGGATTAACATGAATCAAATTGAAAACAAACTCATTTCGTGCTTTCCAAATATACCTCCCTACCAAAGCCGCTTTACTCACGACATTCCTACCAAATTCCACATCAGTCGACAAATCAATCCATTGTGATGACCAACTAGCCACATTTGAGACTATACCCTTATCAAAACGGATATTCAAGCGTTGTTTGAAAAATAATAATTTTAGTTTAAAAGTTAAAAAATTATTAAAAAAATTAAAAAGCTTATAATTTATACCAAAAAATTAAAAATTCTATTTTTTTTTTACTTTTTACACATCTTTTCATAATAAGTTAAAAAATCATTTTAAACATACAAGTTTTTTTTTTTCTTTATTAGCTAAAATATTAAAAAATTACTAAAATAGTCTGTTCCCTAACGAGGACTCAGATTACTCTCAAACCAAACTGCCTTTGTCCAACGGAAGTCGAACAATAAGTGCTCCACAGTTTCTCTATCCGATTGGAGCAGAGTAAAATGATTATAAGTTTGATATGATATTTTGCCTTATTAATTATTTTAATTTATTTTGTTTTTTTATAAATTTCAACCTAAAATAGACACTTTTGCAACATTGGATGAAATTTGAGCATTCATTTATGAGCCCGCCTTTTCTCCGATTTTAGATTTGAATTAGAGGGTACTAGTTGGGCTGCTAACGAGTTCACTTGTGCACCATTGGATAAGATTTGAGCATTTATTTATGAGCCTGACTTTTCTCCGATTTAAGATTTGAATTGAATTTGAGGGTACTATTTGGGCTTGCACGCTCATGTCAGGTCTTATTTTGATAATTTAACTAGTTTACTTTGTAAAGATATTTATGTATATTATTTATAAAAAAAAATTAGATTAATTCAATGATTATAACTTGTTTAATTTATTATATTTGTTATACAAAAAATAAACGATAAGTATATTTTTTAAATGGGGGGAATTGCACTAACAATTATTGTAATTTGAGGCATGTGTCATTTTAGTTATTGACTTTTCAATTATGATATATTTGATCTTAAATTCTGTATCTTATTCTAAACAAAGACAATTAAAGATATTTCTTTTGCAAATCGTCTATTTCAAAGGTAAAGTTATATACAACTTATTTTGTTTCGGTTAACTTGTATGTTGTTTGAAAGGTAATGACTTTTTTTTAAATGAATAATGCACCACTTTCTTGGTTATAAAGTTTTGTTTGGTTTGGTTTCATAATCTATTTTTAGTAATTTTTTCTAGAAAACTAAAATTTAATTTGGTGAAAAAAAAATAAAAATATATCATTTTTATATAATTTTATCTTTTGGGTGGGTAGAAATAACTTTTTAAAATTAATTTTTTTATATTTATTGTTGTTAAATTAGTTTTTATTTTTTCAAAAGTCAAACATAGCGACAACTTTAATATCATTATTAAACCAATCTATTAAAGCAAAAAATTCAAAACTAAAAATATTTTATATATTAAATATATCTATTACACATTAAAAGGCTAATAACAATTCATTACATAATAATCATCTAAAAATATACTTTAACAACAAAAACAACCATCTATTACATGAGAATCATCTAAAAACATCAACAAAAAAATCACCAGCTACATTATAATCATCCAAACATATACTAAAACTTAATTTGGTAAAAAAATTAAAAAAAATAAAAATATAAAAGATTTCTCATTCTTATATAATTTTATCTTTGGTGTGTAAAAATTATTTTAAAAAATTTAAAAATAACTGTTGACATTTATTTTTGTCAAACTGATTTATATTTTATCAAATTGATGACTTTTGCCCTTGAAATGTAACATTTTTTATTTGTAAATGAAACAGTGTTTTTAATTATCCTTATTTAGAGTGATATTTAAAATTTAAGATTAAATATATCACAACTAAAAAGTTAAAGATTAAAATAACATAAGTCCTAAACTATAGAGACTATAAGTATAATTCGCCCTTTTTAAATAGACCATTTGACCTTGTACTTTCTGTATTACTTAGGAGATTTGGTAGGGAGTTGGTCAATGGAGAATCAAATTGGTTGAGTTTAGTTTTTTTTATTTTATTTTATTTTATTTTTATTTGGGCGAATTATACTAATAGTCCCTATAGTTTGTGACTCGTATCACTTTAGTCATTAACTTTTTAATTGTGACACATTTGATCTGGAATTTTGAATCTTGTTCCAAATAAGAACAATTGAAGATACCATTACTTAATTTCAAGGGCAAAATCGTCAATTTAATAAAATATAAACTAATTTGACAAAAACAAACGTTAAAAAAATATTTTTAAATTTTTAAAAATTATTTCTACCCACCAAAGGTAAAATTATCTAAAATTGATAAATCTTTTAGACATTTATTTATTTATTTATTTTACCAAATTAATTTTTATTATATGTTTGGATGATGATCATGTAATGGGTAGTTGTTAAGTTTTTAATATGTAATCGATATATTTAATATATGAAATGTTTTTAGTTTTGGATTTTTTGATTTAATGAATTAGTTTAATAATGATACAAAGTTGTCACCATATTTGATTCTTGGAAAAATACAAACTAATTTAATAAAAACAAAAACAACCACCGATTACATGATTATCATCTAAACACATAATAAAAATTAATTTGGTAAAAAAATAAATAAACAAATGTCTAAAAGATTTGTCAATTTAATATAATTTTATCTTTAGTGGGTAGAAATAATTTTTAAAAATTCAAAAATATATTTTTGACACTTTTGGTCAAATTAGTTTATATTTTATCAAATGGACGATTTTGCCTTTGAAAAATCTATTGCTATCTTCAATTGTTCTTATTTGAAATAAGATTCAAAATTCAGGATTAAATGTGTCATAATTGAAAAGTCAGGGACCAAAATGACACAAGTCCCAAATTATAAGGACCGTTAGTGTAATTCACCCTTTTTATTTTTATCAATAGGATAGTAATTATAAGTATGCTATATATTATATCATTAAACAGATTACTACTTTACAATAGTTAAAAAGTCATCAAAAGACTTCTAAATTTAAGTCTAATAATCACTCCACTACTATTTACATACAATCTTCATAATAGAAGGGAAATAATCACCACCACCCATTTATAATGGGAGAAATAACCACTACCATCACAAAATATATTTAGGGATTGTTTAAGATGACCTAAATAAGTACATTTTTTGTCGTTTTACGAAAAGATATGCAGAAAAGTAGAGAGATGATGTGATAAAAAAAAAGATAAAAAAATAAATTATTTTAGTGTTGTCAAACTTAACTTAAATTTGTATCGATAAGAGTTAAACCCAAGAACTTACTCTAAAAAAGTATTAGATAGCTATTGGGCCAAATACGTATACGTCGTTAAGTTTAGTTATACTGAGAAGACAATTTCAAACTTTTGTTCACCATGTTGATAATGGATATATGTTGGAGTCTTTTAATAATGTATGTAGTCTGTAGATGCATTTGACCTTGTGGAAGCATGTTGTTTTCAACAATATTTTAATATTAATCAAATTTATATAGTGGACATCTTTTTCAAACATAGCATGCATGTGATTTGAAAAGAACTTTATGTTGTATTTTATCTTCCTTATCCCTCACCTAATATAATCATATTCTATCTTGTGTTTGATTTTTTATTGTTTGAAATCTCAGCTTTTGAACTTAAAATTAGGGTCACTTGCTTAAGTTTTATCCCAAACCCTTAAAAGAAAGTCAATTTGATTTGCTTTTGTAGAAGTGTGCTATGGATAGGGTACAATACTCTCTTGAAAATTTTAGAAACTTTAAAAGAAAAAACATAACAAAACAAAGAGAGGTTGATTAATTTAAAAAATTAATGAATATTTTTGGGATTAATTTGACATATTTCTATAACATATAAAAATGCCATTTATAATTTTTTTAAAAACGTACCAGGAGAGAGAGAGAGAAAGTGATTTAAATTTTTTCAAAAACAGACAATAGAAAGATTTTAAAAATTATAAACCTTATTTAGTTTTGAATTTTCAAATATAGTTTTTGAGATTGTTTTCTATATTTTGTGTTTTAAGTGAACTTTTTTAATATGTTAATAATTTTTTAAAAAAAATTAGATGCACCTAACTTATGCACCTAAAAAATAAAATAATTATGAAATTTTTTTAAAACAAAATTCACTAAATATAATATATATATATATATATATATTTAGTACATTTTTTATTTTCTTTTGTATTTATGAATTTTTAAAATTTCTTCACAAATATTTTATTTTTTTATGTAGATCTAATTGAGATGCATCCAAAAATTAACTAAAATATGAAGAAAAAAAATCACCAAAACAACAAAACATGAAACAAAAAGTGAAACATTGATTCTGGTTGAAATGGGCCCGTCCGGCAGAAACAATGGTGGGCTTGGTTTTTGGCAGCTGTATGCTTGTCTTGGGTCTCACTAGGCCGTCAGGCCCTTCTTTGACTGGCTTGGGTAATGGAATTTTTAAGAAAGCCCAACTCATATGCCTAGTTCCTACCTACTAGTAACTTTTATTTTGTTTGTAGGGGTAAATTGGACTTTTTATTCTTCAATTTTCATATAATTTTCAATTTTATTCATTTTTAATCTATTTCTCCCGTTGCTCATCGTTAAAAATTTAGACGAAAAACGATCGTCAGCTCATTTTAAGGGCATTAGAGGTTAAAAAAAAAAAAAAAAAAAAAAGCAAATTACATTCTCTCTCAAATTTTCACTCAAATTCAATTTTAATTATTGATGTTTTAATTTTCACTCAAATTTTAATTGTTCGGGTGACAGTTGAGTCTAGGAAATGAAAAAAGGGACGAAAAAAATTGAACTTCTATTTAATTTTTAATTTTTTTTCCCCTTTTTTTTTTCTCTCTACACCTTCGTAAATAAATCTAAGAGCCTAACACCACCTAATATTATATTTACTAGGGGTGAGTAGGGGTGTGCATAATACCGCCGAAACCGCCAAAACCGCACCGAACCGCACCGCCAAGGCAAATTCATTATTATTTGTCAATCGAACCGCCGATTTTTGGTAAGAAAAATGGCAAATTCTAATGACACTTTTATCAATCCGCCGGTTTCTATTTTTCTTCCAAACCGCACCGACCCGCACCGCTATTAAATCATGTTTTATAGGATTCTAAAAATTCTTTTTTACTTAAGTTTGCTTATTGTTCTATACCTTAAAATATAGTATTACATTACTGCTCGAGGGGAATTTTATGTATTGTATTTGATCATTGTAGCTTCCACAGATGCTTGTAATGAACTGATGGTATAGTCGTTGATATTATCATGTTGTTGCTATACTTGCTGCATCAGAAGAAAGCTTCACAAGATGCTTAACATTACGATATCTCTCGTCTTTTTTTTACTCTTTGATTTAAGTTTTGTAATTTGAATTATATTTTTTATAAACCGCCAATCCGCCCGAACCGCCAAGGCAAATCCGCCATTATTTGCCAACCGAACCGCCGGTTTTCGATAAGGAAAATGGCAAATTCTAGTGACACTTTTATCAATCCGCCACCCGCCATACGGTTTCTATTTTTCTCTCAAACCGCACCGACCCGCACCGCGCACACCCCTAGGGGTGAGCAGCGGATATACCAATCCGTCAAAACCGACCGAACCGAACTGATCCGCCTCATTTTGGACAGATGCATGATGACGAGCGGACTGTTGTGGATTGATTTTCTTCAATCCGCCAATCTGGCGGACGGATGGCGGATTTGAAATTCCTTTGGCCGCAACCGAACCGCCGAACCGCCAAACCGCGAACACCCCAGTAATTAATAAGACTTTGTGTTTTCAATTTTTCTTTAAATATTCTGTTTGTGTTTTCAATTAAAAGAGAGTTTAAATATTCTGTTTAAAAAAAAATTTCAACTTGAATATCTTTTTTGAATTGAAAAAAATAAACGTATTATTTATCTATATTTTTTTATTTTTAAATCCATCTCTAAAAATAATAAATAGAAAATATGATATATGCTGGTTTGTTTTTGTTTTAAAAAACAGACATAGATGTAACAATACAGAGACATACAATCTCTACTACTGCTCTATTCATGGTTTTGGTGGTTTGAATTGTTTTTATATTACTGCTCTATTCATGATTTTGGTGGTTTGAATTGTTTTTATATTTTAAGAACCACAGATTGTAATACTTTATGTGGATGAGACATGCTGTGATTGTAGTATGTTGATGAGGCATGCAGTGATTGTGAAATTTTAAAATTTCAAGCTTTCTTACTTTGGATGAGGGATGCAGTGATTGTAATATTTTTTTAAGTCATTAACTGTAATACTTTTTTTTTTTTTTTTTTTTGAGAAAGTGCACAAGTTGAATTATGTTGAAAATTTATAAAATTTTAAACCGCCAAACTGATTCGCATCTATCCGCCAAACCGCCAACCCGCTCAATCCACATCTGTCGGATTGGCGGACGGATACGAATTGATTTTCTTCAATCCGCCAATCTAAGGGACGGATAGCGGATTGGAGGTTCCGTGGCCGCAACTGACCCACACCCACCCCTAATATTTACAAACTTCAACTTGCCACATCAGTAAAACAATAAAGTGCTCAAATGTATGTGACAAGTGAAATAAACATCTCACAAACTAGTGAAATAAAATTAAATAAAGAAACTGATTCTCTTTCTCTCTATAAAAAGACATTCAGATTATCTATCAAATCATTTTGAATTCAAGTTAATCTAAAGAGGATTAAGAGAGAGAAACTGTTTTCCCATAAGCCTAAAGGTTAGAGTTTATTTTCATTCACTGAATCTGAAGTTTCTTTTTATTTTTTTATTATGGATTCAAGTATATAAAGTTATTTACATAAAAAAAAATCATGATAACTCTAGATCTTGGATTATGAAAGTTATTATATGCATGACACCTTAAAATAATTTACATGGGATATCATATTAGAGTCTTGTTAAGAATTATTATAATTATTCGTTTTTAAATATGATTAAACCTAATTGATTTTATATTTGGATTAGGAATTGCTTCTATGCTCTTTAATTGGTTTTCTTAGCAAAGCATGCATTAGTTATTGTAGGAGAGGGTTCAAGAAAGGAGTTGGAAAATTCGAAGATCTTCGAAGATCCTTGAAGAACAACTTCGAATTCTCTAGAATATGATGAGAGGCTTAGATTCTTCAATAACCTCAACTTAGGAACACAACAACAAAGGAGATGATGGAGATAAGAGATTGGGTGAAGAAGAAGGCAAAATGGCTAGAGAGAGAATCTAAGCCTCTCATCATATTCTAGAGAATTCGAAGTTGTTCTTCAAGGATCTTCGAAGATCTTCGAATTTTCCAACTCCTTTCTTGAACCCTCTCTTACAGTTATTATTTTATCAATTGGTTTGATTACTACCTTAAAACATTATTTAATTATTTTTATAAATAAGAATACTAAGAATTTTGACATAATGAGTTTGAAAAATTCATTATAATCGTGGTATTTTTTGGAATTAAATTGTGTCTATGTTCAGTTATTTTATTATTGATATTTAGGCCAATTTATTTTATTTGATTTTTTTTTTAAGTTCTCAGATTTATTATACAATCAGTTGATTCAGAATTATAATAATAAATAAAGCCAACCAGCCAGGCCATAGATGTAGAACTTAATTTGGCCATTATGACGTGATGCTGTGTAGAGATATTGTTTTATTGTTGAGATAACATCTGTTGTAATTTCATTATTATTATTATATTGATCAATCTTTATGATGAAAGATATATAAGAATCAATTTCGTGAACATCCGAGAATTAAGATTCTATAAACCAATTGGCCTGACGTTAATATTTTTATAGTACCATGCATATTGCTATTTAAGGATCTAATTGTAATTTTTTTAAAATTATTTTAGTTATTGTCACCATTATGTATAATCTTGATTTTATGGGTAGTTTGATGAGGAACGAAAGTATGTATTCTTATGTGACGTGGGATATAGATTGTGTAAATATTTGTTATGTCTTAATATTATTCTTATGATTAAGTAATATGCCTTATGATAATTATGATGATGAATAATTGTAAATAAATTATTATTTATTCAATAATGTCCACGCAAAGTTTTTATTTTAATTTGAAATCTAAATTATGATACGATTGGTAATTGTCAAAATAACCCAATCGAAATGGCACGTACATATCAAATTAAATAATTGAAATTTAGTACTTTTTCCAAGTATTAAAAATAATGACTTTGCAAATCATAATTCTTTAATTACAAAGACATTAGGTAGGCCCAAATGTGCATCACGTCTAAGTAATTATTGAATTAGAATATGATAAGTGATGGGTATTCATAATTGAGATTGAAATGACTACCCACAGGTAATGAACCTACTTAATTGTGAATTATTTATCAACTAGTCCTATTGACTAGTCCTATTAGTAAAAGGGAATCACCATAATTGTTAATAGTATGTCATTAAATTATCCCAAAGGTAAATCAAGGTAATACTATTTATGATTATTTAAAGATATGTTTATCTTAACTAAATGTCAATAATTGGTAACTATTAGCACTAATGTAGTGAGCACGAAATATCGATTAGAGCTTTTACTTTACTATATTTGTATACTTTATTTATTTCGATTCTAAATAAAATAGATTTGTCAAATTGAAAATAATAAGTTCAGTTTCATCTCGGTGTTCTAGATTTTGACTTACTGTTTGAGAAATTTACTATTATTATGATTCAAGCAATGTAAAAGAAAGAAAAAACAACTTTTCATAAAGTATGAAGTGATCGAACAAATTAAATTTTATGTTTTTATTATAGCAAATATTAAGTTTTAACTTCCTTAAATTGATAATACTAAATAATGTGAAAAACGTTTCCGAACTTTTAATAATTTTTTTTTTTTTTTTTTGGCTGGGAAACTTGTGATTAAGCTTATCATCATAAAGTTCGATAGTATGCATGGGATGTATGAGCTTGTCATTCAATTATCTAACTTGATTGCCCAATTACAGAATTTAAGAATATTTATGAATGAGTTTGTTTTCGCACAATTTATTTTGAATTATTTATCTCTTCAGTATGGATCATTTACATTAATTATAATTCTATGAATAGTAAGTAGAAAATTAAGAAATTGACTAGTATATTTATCTAAGAAGAGACAAAACTTAAGTAATTAAGATATCATTTATTGATTTTGTAATTCAAGGAACCAAAAAAAGGGGGGGAAGGGGGGGGGGGGAGAGAAAACCTAAAAAAGGACATAAAGAAATAGTCACTTAAAAAAAAATTGAGTTTGCTCAAAAACAAATTTCTCATAAGAAAGAAAATGTCTATTCATATTTTTAATTTAATGCCAGATTATTTTCAAACCAATTATGTTAAAACTCCAATTGAAATTATTGAGATTTATCGTTTATTTTTTTATCATTAGTCATTATTTAGACTTTGTTTCAAAAAAATTTATGTTCATTCTAATTTTGAAAATTATTTATTGATTTGTCCAAACTTAACCTTGATGGTTATTTTTAAAATTTTGAATAAAAGTTTAATTTATTTAAAAATATCTCTTTTGTTAATTATGATATTATTTATGATATTTTGTATAAATTAAAATTTGATATTTTCTCAAAAATTTAATTTTTCTTACATCATTATGTTGGTCCTAAATATAACCTAATAAATGAAAACTTCTCATTTGTGGCATAAAAGGTTGTGATGGTTTTTTTTTCTTTTTTTGAGAAAAGTTATGCATATTAGTAAAGATGAGATTCTTTTGAATCTATATTTTATTACTTTTAGTGAGAGTATGGGTTGCACTAAGGAAAAGCAATTCAAACACATTAAGTAAAGTACCACAAAATATATAGGACTTATTGATATTACCCAAATAGACGTTAATGAGCCTTTTGACACCTTGTGTTTAGTAAATAAAATTATTTTATCACTTTTATGGATTTTCACATTATGTTTTTGTTTATTTATTGCATAAAATGACTCTACTAATGAACATCGTTGAGGTGTACATTATTAAGAAATAAAGACAATTAAACAAAAATGTGAAAAATCACAAAGATAGTGCAAAGCACAAGTCTATTTGTTAAGCTCTATGATAGTCATGATATTTGTGAACGCTTCAGCAAAATGATGTGGCTAAGAAGCATTAGTGTACTCTAATGAATATGGTTAGGAATATGTTAAATAATTTCTAAATACACATATAATTGTGGATATATATTGTCGTTTACATATTGAATCTGGTTTTTGATAAGGCAATTCCAAAAGCATATTTTGTATTGTGAATAGGAAGGAAACCGAACTTAAGATACCTGCATGTTTGGGGTTATCTAACATATATTAGTATTATTGATCTACATGAAAAGACGTTGAATTTTAGAATAATCAGTGGTTACTTTATTGATTATCCTGAAAAAATTTAATGAGTATCTTAATCGTAGTACAAAAAATTGCAGAAATCGATAACATCAAATTTAATAAGAATGGTGAAATTAGTGGGAGTGATAAATCATAAAATGTTATTGGGTACAAGTATCTTTATCCATAATTTTGAAAGAAATTGTCATTCTTATAGTTGTTAAACAACTTAATGCTATGGAACAACAAATGAATAATCAATTACTCCATGATGTAATTATCACCAATGAAAAAGTTGTAAAAGTACCACAATAAATAGCATTAAAGATCTCATAAGATAAAGAGATTTGCCATTTCAGATGATTTGTGGTATATCTATAATAATCTTATTATGATATTGGGATAAGTAAAGACTCGGTTTTATTGGTACAAGGCATAAAAAGTATTGATTTTACTAAACGAATTGATATTATAAATAATGAGTTGAAATCAATAGACCACAATGAATTCTGAGATCTCATTGAATTGTCTAAAGATATAAAAATGTTTTTTGTTCTAAGGACAATATAAAATGATATAATATTAGATATATGGCTAAAGATTTTACTTAGAAAGTAGACATTACTTACAAAGAGCTATTTTTTCACTTGTATCTTAAAGAGTTGATTTAGAATTATTATGGCATTAGTAACTCATTATGATACTGAGTTGCATTAAATGTATATGAAAATTAATTTTTTAAAAGAGAGTTTAGATGAAGAATTTTGTGTAAATCAACTCAAAAATTTCTCTATTGAGGAAAATGAAAATTGTACTTGCAAACTTAAAAAATCAATTTATGGACTTAAGCAAGCTTTTGTAAAAATTGTATCTTATGATACTATTTTTTCCTTTGGATTTAAAGAACACATTCTTGATTAGTGAACACATCCAAAGGTTAGTGGGAGTGGGTTTATATTTATAATTTTGTATATTAATGATATTTTTCTTGTCAATATTATACTTGATTTATTGCACAATTTAAAAAAAATTTCTTTGAGAACTTTGAAATGAAATATATTAGTGAGACAACTTATGTGATAGAAATTAAAATGTTTCGAAATGAATCACATGAATTATTAGGATTGTCTCAGAAGGTATATATTAAAAATTGAGGAGTGATGGAGACCCCCTCTAATCACCACCCCCACCACCCCACACACACGTGGCGGGTGGTGATTGGAGGACAAGGGAAAAAAAAGAAAAAGAAAAAGAAAATCCAACCAATGAGAGAGAAAGGGAGTCAAAGGGGGTGGGAAAAAAAGGGGGTCTTAGACATTTTTGTTAAAAATTCTATAGAGATTCTGTATGAAAGCATATTCACATAAAGTTATCCATGTTCCGAAAAGAAATAAATTCAGACTTATGTAAATTTTTATAAAATAAATTAGAATTGAAACTATTCTCTATACACTTATTGTAATAAGCTTAATGCTAATATAAGGAAGTGATAAGGTAATCATAAAGAATAAAAGATTACTTGCTCACATTTATGAGGTCTGATAATCTTGAGATGATTGACTACTTAGATTCAGACTTTGGAGGATGCATTAATAATAGAAAGTTCACTTTTGACTACTTGTTCTTATTATGTGAAAAAGAAATATCATGAAAAGTGTGAAATGGACTATAATAAGTATCTCTTATAAAAGTTGAATTTAAGGTGTGCTTTTGAGACTACAATTCATGAATTGTAATTGCAAAACTTTATCTCAGGAGTTGGAATTGTTGACTTTGTTGTCAAGTCACTGAGAATTTATTGTGATAATTTTGTAATTGTTTTATTTTCTTAGAATGACAAGTATTCTAATGATACTATACACATAGAATTAAAATACTTTGTCGTTAAAGAAGAGTTTCAGAAACAGAAAGTGCCAATAAAACATATAAGTACACCTCTTTTAATTGCAGATCTACTGATAAAGGGGTCACTATTAAAGACAATTAAGAAATTGCCAATTGAATATGTCTTAAATGTAATCCGTAACAGTTGTTTACGTTTTTATAGATTGCTTTACAATTAATTGTGTTATTTGACACTTTGAGATCTCATTAATTGTATTTTTGATATGTGTCCTATTATGAAATGAGTACGTACATGTATGAGAATGAATGTATGAGAATGAATGAATGATAACATGAATAGATTTTGATAGAAAGACTTTATTAGACCTTTTAAATACATTCCTCACTTAATGACTATATTAAACTAGTTGCTAATATTGTGGTACATAGAAGAGACTATGTCGCTCTATTGGTGTAGAACTGCCATGATTCGCATTAGTGAACTGTTTAATTATATGATGATGATAACCAAACTATGTAAGATTGGATATGGTTTATTGCGCCCCTAATATTATCCTTATTAGATCTTGATGTAAGTTATCATTTGGGTTAAGTGGGAGAACGTAAGACTAAACTAATTATTTAATCATTATGGTGACTCACATGATACGACAATATGAATAAGAGATTTATCAAGATTATGGTTCCATATCTTTTGCTATAAGATTTTATCTAATTGATCAATAGATGGAGTAGTTTTCAAATTTCCTATTTTGATGGGCAAGTGGAATAAAACTGAATAAGGAAACTAGTCATCTCTCTGCATATAAAAGGATATTTAAATTACCAATCAAATCATTCTGAATTTACATTAATCTAAAGAGGGTTAAAGAGACAAACTATTTTTCCATAAGTATAAAAGTTAGGGTTTATTTTCATTCATCTATCGAACCTCTGAAAAAAAAAAAAAAAAAAAAAAAAAAAAAAAAAAATCCACAATAATGAAGTCAAGTATGTAAAGTTATTTACATAAAAAAAATGGTGATAATTCTACATCTTAAATTATGAAAATTGTTATATACATAATGCCATAAAATAATCTACACAAAGTACTTGAGGTTTTTCGCATTCCAAAATTGGGTCCAAAAAACAGTAAGGTTGAAGTTCCAAAGCATATGATATTGGGAATATTGCCCGTTGCCATTTCAAAAACTACAACCCTCCTCAACTTTTTAACATGGAATAGTCATTTGCTCCTTGATTTGTGGAGGTGTCTCATTTGGTCATGCTCTTGATCCAATGCATTTGTGTTACCTCTCAAAATGAACCACACTTACCACACCCTTTTTTTTAAAAAAAAAAAAAAAAAAAAAAAAAATTGATTTTTGCTAATTAGTGTCATAAAATAGTATTTAAATTTTGAATTTTTATTTATGAAGTGAAAAGAGGAAAAATGGAAAAGAAAAAACAATTCTCTTTAGAGAGTCGGTAATTTTATTATTTATTTTTTCAAATAATTCATTACATTAGATCAGACTCTCTTTTGTAAGTGAGTCAAATATGTAAAAATATTTAGCCCATTTAGTGTGACCATACTCTCCTTTATAAATAGGCCCAACATGCACAAATATATCAATTATCAGAAAATTGATAATTGAAGTTCCAACACATAATTTATTGTCTGTTTTGATCATATTGAGGCCAAGTTTGACATACCTAAAATAATTCATCTTTTTATCTTTTTTCCATCACATCATCTCTCTACTTTTCTGCACATCTTTTCATAAAAAGACAAAAAGTACACTTATTTAGGGTTTAGGATTTAGGATTTAGGGTTTAGGGTTTAGGGTCTAATTTTTTTAAAGTTTCTTTGTTTGAGAGTTTCCTTTTTTTAGTTTTATTTTTTACTATATTTAGATTGTATTTGAATCATGAATTTAGATATAAATTTGAAAAGAGAAATGAAAATTTTTCTTTCCCTTTTCTAAATTCATGATCTAACACAACGTTAGTCGTTTTTTTTTTATTTATAAATTAGGTCAAATTCATTTACTTTTTAGCATAATTTACTCTTTTTTAAAAAAAAAATTATACAAAATTTATGAACTTTTTAATTATGTCAATTAAACAAATTGGAGTCAATTTTGAAAATTGTCCACAAAATTTAACAATAAGTTTTTCTTAGATAAAATTTGGTTTATTTTCATCTTTAATGAACTAATTGACTCCAATTTTTTTTTTTTTTTTTTAAATGTTAAGAATAGATTAGTAGACAGGAACTTACAAAAGTAAAAATTTTGATTTAAAGTTGAAAAAAGTTTAAAGAAGGTAAAAATGTATATGTGGACAGTTGGCAGTTGGGGCTGTTGTTGCCTTTGAAAGGGAGGACTGAGAAATTTCTGTTGAGATGGCAAGTGCTCTTTCTATATCTGTAACCTATGTATGATTATGATAGTACTTTCAATTCATTTTCTCAAGACACTATGCTCTTTTTCATTTCTTGTTCAAGAGAAAATCTGTCTTTTGACTCCTTTTTTGTTGTATAATATTTGGCACCGAATTATGTTAGAAATTGATACCTCAAACTTGGATCGGTGAAACTCGAAATACAAACGGGGCGATTTTAGGAATTTTGTTAACAGTGGATACTCCAAAAATAAATAAATAAATAAAAACTAAAAAATAAAAAATAATAATAATTCTGAGTAGATATTCAAAAAAAAAAAAAATAAGACTTTTAAAATCATGCACAAATAAATAGATAAAATAAAATTATAATACATCGATATCGTTGTTTCAAAAAAATAAAATATAAACACAAAAATTTACATTAATATATTTTGTTTCTACCACTAGCATGATAAAAAAAAATTTAAAAAAAATACTTTCAATTCAAATTGAGATGAGGAAGCAAAACTTCAAAACATACAAAGAGATGGTGCACAAGGTTTGAACCCATGACCTTAGATTTTATTAAAAACACTTTACATACATATTATAATATTCATTTTTTTTATTATTTATTTTTATTCTTAGTTATTTGTGTTGGAAATGATAGAAAAATTCTAAGTAAAACCAGAATTTTTTTCTCAAGTTTGGTCTATTTTTTAGGTGGACCCCGAGTGTCGATTTACTCGGGTCAAAACGGTAACGCGTTCTATGCCGTGTTGTGATTCACGTGGTATATTTGGTTGCTCAAAACCATTACCGAGTGAATGGAAAATTGAAGCCAAAATGTGCTCCATGGAAATGGAGTTTTGGTGGAAATTCCTTAAGGTTATAAATTGGCTTGTCCCACGTTGATTTGGTGGGAAGTTTTGAAAGGGTTTATAAGGCTTGGGTTAAGATACTTGGGGTGTGCCCCAAGGGGTACCCAAGTGTTTTAGAGGAAGAGGTTATGGGCTAGACCCATTGGACCCAAAAATCACCACACCCGCGCGCCGCCGTCCGTCCGGTCGGGCGAGTTGGGCTTCTAATCTTTTTGGGCCAAAAACATTTGAATTTAATTTTATTTTTTGGTGAAATAAAATCCAGAATTCAAATTAAACTGATTTGGATTTTCTATACATCCAAACAGGGCCTTTCCTGTTTTCAAACAGAAATAAACTAGTTTGGAATTAGTGCACACCCAAACAGGGCCCTTCCCGATTTTGCTATCTGTTTGAATTGTTAACAGATTCAAATCTGTTTGAATTCAAAACCAACAGGTATCATACCTGTTCAATTTAAAACCAAGAGCCACCTTTACATCTATAAATAGGACCACCCTCATTTGATGTTATTCATTCAGAAATTTCGTATTTCACCTATGCTAATTATATTCTTCATCTTGCTGCATTTTATTTCTGAAAGAAAGAGTGTAAACACTTAGTGTGTTCGTAAGGAAAACAATTTGTAGTGCTGCTATTGTTTGTGGTAAGATCATTTCATCCTGAGAGATAGACATCCAAATTCTGAAAGCACGGTGGAGAGGACGAATCTGTCTTAAGGACACAGTGTCAAACACTGGACTTGATCAGAAAATAATTCGAACAAATTAAATCAAGTAAGTTATTTAATTTATTTTCAGTGTTGTTTTTATTTATTAAAATCAGATTTAAATTTTGTTTTTGTAACAAAATAAAATTTATTTTTATTTATTTATTTTTATTTCGAGTTTGATTTTTGTAATCAAACAAAATTCTCTCCTTTTCTTTATTTCTTTAAATTCTAATTGTTGTTGTGTACACAATAGAATTAAATCTTTTAAATACAGTGAAGATTGTCCAACAATCTTAAGACAGAATCCTTTTTTGGTATCTTCATTGTATTTAATTTTCTGTGTTTTCAAAGTAATATTCTGATTGGAAAAACAAATAGTAATTTATGCTATTTGACAGATAGTAGTAATATACTGTCTCTTTTCTTTGACAACTAGTAGTAATATACTGGTGTCATTAACAATTGCAGAATATTGATTGGTATTACAGAAAATTATTGTGATATTTTATTTTTCAAAGTTTTAGTAACTAGGAAAATAAAATTATTTTGTTGTTATAACTTATTTTCTGGTTTTAGTAACTAGAAAATTAATTTGTGTTTTAATTTTTTCTGATTTTTGTAATCAGAGATTATGGCTACTGCAACTGAAACTGCATCTGGCAGTGGTACTCCTATTGTTACACCTACATCGGTCCCTATCCAAAACCATGTTCATGTACCAATCAATCATGGAGAAAAACTGGAAAAATTTAACGGTACCGAGTTTAAGAGATGGCAACAGAAGATGCTGTTTTATTTTACGACTCTTAATTTGGCCCAGTTTCTCCATGAAGAGGCTCCAACACTTAAAGAGGGTGAAAGCGATCGGCAAGTTGTTGCCGCTGTAGATGCTTGGAAATATTTAGATTTCCTGTGCAGAAACTACATCCTAAATGGCCTTGACAATATGCTGTATAATGTATACAGTCCTCTGAAAACAGCAAAAGAATTGTGGGATTCTTTGGAGAAGAAATACAAGACAGAAGATGCCGGTACGAAGAAATTTGTCGTCGGTAAATTTCTGAATTTTGTTATGGTTGACTCCCAAACGGTAATATCTCAAGTTCAAAGTTTTCAAATAATTTTGCATGATATTCATTCAGAAGGTATGTCTCTTAGCGAGTCATTCCAAGTCGCTGCTTTAGTGGAAAAGTTACCACCGGCTTGGAAAGATTTCAAAAATTATTTAAAACATATACGCAAAGAGATGACTATGGATGAATTGATTGTAAGATTAAGAATTGAGGAAGATAACCGAAAGGCTGAAAAGAGGAATGGGAAAAATCCCATTGAGTCCAAGGCTAATGTGGTTGAACAATTTCATAAACCACATAACAAAAAGAGAAAGTTTACTGGAGATGGTCCTAAACAAGGCGATAGTAGCAAGAAGTTCAAAGGAAAATGCTATAACTGTGGCAAAACTAGACATCGAGCTTCTGACTGCCGCCGCCCTAAGAAGGATCATGGAAGTACAAGTAAGAAGACTACCAATTAGGCCAATGTAACAGAATTGGATTACATCTCTGACGGAGTGAATGACATCAACCTTTCTGCTGTGGTGTCTGAGGCTAACTTGGTTGGAAATCCCAAAGAGTGGTGGGTTGACACTGGAGCAACTCGTCACATATGTGCGGACAAGAAGATGTTCACTACCTACAATGAGGCTGCAAATGGTGAACAACTTTTTATGGGAAATTCTTCTACTTCTACTGTGGCTGGACAAGGGAAAGTGATCTTGAAGATGACATCAAGGAAAGAACTAACCCTCAACAACGTACTGCATGTACCTGACATCCAGAAGAATTTAGTTTCTGGGTCTTTGTTAAGTAAAAATGGTTTTAGGCTTGTATTTGAGTCTGATAAATTTGTATTAACAAAAAGTGGTATGTATGTTGGTAATGGATACATGAGTGATGGTTTCTTTAAGTTGAATGTAATGACAGTTGTACCGAAAGTTGCTATGAATAAGAATAACACATCCTTTGTTTATATTCTTGAGTCAAATTTATGGCATGGTAGATTAGAACATGTGAATTTTGATGCTTTGCGTAAATTAATTGGTTTAGATCATATACCAAAGTTTGAAATTAATCCTAATCATAAATGTGAAATTTGTGTAGAAGCGAAACTAACTAAGGCTCCATATAAATCGGTTGAAAGGAAAACCGAACCTCTAGAATTAATTCATACTGATATATGTGATCTAAAGTTTATTCAAACTAGAGGAGGCAAAAATTATTTCTTAACTTTTATCGATGATTGCACAAGATATTGTTGTGTTTATTTACTTAGAAGTAAAGATGAAGCCTTAGAAATGTTTAAACTCTACAAAACAGAAATTGAAAATCAACTTGGTAAAACATTAAAATGATTAGAAGTGATAGGGGTGGTGAATATGATGCACCATTAAATGAATTTTGTGCACAACATGGCATTATTCACCAAACTACAGCCCCTTATTCTCCACAGCAAAATGGAATTGCTGAAAGGAAGAATAGAACTCTCAAAGAAATGATGAATGCCATGTTACTAAGTTCAGGTTTATCACAGAACTTGTGGGGGGAAGCAATATTGTCTGCTAATTATGTTCTTAATAGAATACTCCACAAGAAAACCAACAGCACTCCTTATGAATTGTGAAAAGGTCGACCACCTTCCTACAAATACTTAAAAGTGTGGGGGTGTTTGGCAAAAGTTGAAGTTCCTATTCCTAAAAAGACTAAGATTGGACCAAAAACAGTAGACTGTGTATTTATTGGTTATGCTCAGAATAGTAGTGCATATCGGTTTCTGACTTATAAATCAGAAATACCTGATATAAATGTGAACACTATTATAGAGTCAAGGAATGCTGTGTTTTTTGAACATGTCTTTCCTTACAAGAAAGGACAGGAATTAAGTTCACAGAAAATAACTTATGATTGTACACAAAGTCAAGAGACTAATGACAATCAAACACAAGAGACTAGTAATAGTCTCGACCAACAGGATTTAACTAATGATGAACCAAGACGAAGTAAAAGAGCGAGAACATCAAAATCCTTTGGTCCAGATTTTCTGACATACTTGTTAGAAAATGAACCTCAAAGCTTTAAGGCAGCAATGACAGGTCCTGAAGCACCTTTGTGGAAAGAGGCTGTTAATAATGAAATTGAATCCATTATGCAAAATCATACTTGGGAATTGGTGGATCTTCCACCAGGTTCTAAACCTCTTGGATATAAATGGATATTCAAGAGAAAAATGAAAACAGATGGTTCAATTGACAAGTATAAAGCAAGACTTGTTGTTAAAGGTTACAGACAAAAAGAAGGTCTGGACTATTTTGACACATATTCCCCTGTGACAAGAATAACATCCATTCGCATGCTTATTTCTATAGCAGCGTTGTTTAATTTAGAAATACATCAAATGGATGTTAAGACAACTTTCTTAAACGGTGATCTAAATGAAGAGATCTATATGGAACAACCCGAAGGGTTTGTAGTATCAGGGCAAGAAAAAAAAGTTTGTCGACTTGTAAAATCCCTTTATGGATTAAAACAAGCACCTAAGTAGTGGCATGAAAAATTTGATCAAGCAATGCTTACTAATGGGTTTAAGATAAACGAATGTGACAAATGCGTATATGTTAAAAGCACTGACCAAGGATATGTCATGGTTTGTATTTATGTGGATGACATGCTTATCATTGGAAGCAGTCAAAACATGATCAAATCAACTAAGCAGATGCTTAACAAAAGATTTGACATGAAAGATATGGGGGTCGCAGATGTTATATTAGGAATGAAAATTACTAAAACATCTGACGGATATGCATTATCTCAATCTCATTATATTGAGAAAATTCTTGATAAATTTATCAAAGATGATTTGAATTTAGCTAGAACACCTGTAGACATCAGTCTTTATTTATCAAAAAATAAAGGTGATGCCGTGTCTCAGTTAAAATACTCCCAAATCATTGGAAGCCTAATGTACTTAATGAATTGTACTCGTCCTGATATAGCTTATGCTATCAGTAAATTGAGTAGGTACACTAGTAACCCTGGAGAAGACCATTGGAAAGCGATCATTCGGGTTCTTAGATATCTAAGATTTACTCGTGATCATGGTTTGAACTTTACTCGATATCCAGCAGTACTCGAAGGTTATTGTGATGCCAATTGGATATCGGATACTAAAGATTCAAAATTCACTAGTGGATATGTCTTTACTCTAGAAGGCGCTGCTGTTTCTTGGAAGTCCACGAAACAAACTTGCATTGCACGATCCACAATGGAATCCGAGTTCATTGCTTTAGACAAAGCAGGTGAAGAAGCAGAATGGCTTCGTCACTTCTTAGAAGACATTCCAATGTGGCCAAAACCTGTGCCAGCTATTTGCATTCATTGTGATAGTCAATCTGCAATAGGTAGGACACAGAATCATATGTATAATGGTAAGTCACGACATATTCGTCGTCGACATAATACCGTAAGGCAATTGTTGTCAAACGGAATAATCTCAATAGATTATATAAAATCTAAAGAGAATATTGCGGATCCGTTAACAAAAGGTTTGACAAAAGAGCTAGTGTATAGTTCATCGAAGGGGATGGGATTAAAGCCTATTACATAAGAGTCGTCATAATGGTAACCCTACTTATATAACTGGAGATCCCAAGAACTAAGTTCAAAGGGACAACTAAGTTATGTATGGCTCGCTAGAAATCACCAAGGGATTAAAATTTTCCCTACCCATTCCTATGGTGAGAGTGATATCTGCAACATATGTTGTATGCAGGGGTATAAGGATAAGCTTTGCTTTTAATGATTACTTATATCTTGATTAAGGTATAAAATCAAGACGAGTATAAGGAGATACTCATAATAAGAATCACCTATATGAGTGTTGAACTGGGGCCGATTCTATGAGAATGAAAAGGCTAAATTCTCTAGAAACACTTATGAAAACCAGGCGCGTTCAAGGCCAAAATGAACACAACAGTGAGAACCACGATGTGTTAGAAGATATTTTGTGTGAAATCTATTGTCTTGGCTTACACAAACGGCTGAACAATTCAAGGCATCGCGTCCATTGGTTAGCCAGTAAGTCCGATAGGTTATCACTAGGGAAGGTTCAAGGCCGAAAACTACCTATCCTGATGCAAGATATTTTCGACTTATACTCTTTCGTTAAAGTCTGCATATTGTTGCATTTCCGTTGTCATCAAATTCCATTCATGTGGGGGATTGTTGGAAATGGTAGAAAAATTCTGGGTAAAACCAGAATTTTTTCTCAAGTTTGGTCTATTTTTTAGGTGGGCCCCGAGTGTCGATTTACTCGGGTCAAAGTGATAACGCGTTCTATGCCGCGTTGTGATTCACGTGGTATATTTGATTGCTCAAAACCATTACCGAGTGAATGGGAAATTGAAGCCAAAGTGTGCTCCATGGAAATAGAGTTTTGGTGGAAATTCCTTAAGGTTGTAAATTGGCTTGTCCCACATTGATTTGGTGGGAAGTTTTGAAAGGGTTTATAAGGCTTGGGTTAGATACTTGGGGTGTGCCCCAAGGGGTACCCAAGTGTTTTAGAGGGAGAGGTTATGGGCAAAATGGGCTAGACCCATTGGACCCAAAAATCACCACACGCGCGCGCCGCCGCCGTCCGTCCGGTCAGGCGGGCTGGGCTGGGCCTAGGCTTGGGCGCGGGTGCGTGGTGTGTGGTTGGGTTGGGCTTCTAATCTTTTTGGGTCAAAAACATTTGAATTTTATTTTATTTTTTGGTAAAATAAAATCCAGAATTCAAATTAAACTGGTTTGGATTTATTGTTCATCCAAACAAGGCCCTTCCCGTTTTTCAAACAGAATTAAACTGGTTTGGATTTATTGCTCATCCAAACAGAGCCCTTCCCGTTTTTATCTGTTTGAATTATTAACCTAACAGATTTAAATCTGTTTAAATTTGAAACTAACAGGTTTCATACCTGTTCAATTCAAAACCAAGAGCCACCTTTACATCTATAAATAGACTAGCCTCCCATTTAGATTTCCCTCCAATTTTTTGTACTCCATTCTCTGCTTTAAATCTCTGTATTTTGCTGCATTTTATTTCTGAAAGAAAGAGTGTAAACACTTAGTGTGTTCGTAAGGCAAACAATTTGTAGTGCTGCTATTGTTTGTGGTAAGATCATTTCATCCTGGGAGATAGACGTCCAAATTCTGAAAGTACCGTGGAGAGGACGAATCTGTCTTAAGGACACAGTGTTAAACACTGGACTTGATCAGAAAAGTTATTCAAATAAATTAACCAAGTAAGTTGTTTAATTTTATTCTGTTTTTTATTTGTTTATTTAATCAGATTTTATTTTTATTTTTGTAACAAAATAAAATCTGTGGTTTTATTTATTTATTTTTATTTCAAGTTTGATTTTTGTAATCAAACAAATTTTCTCATTTTCTTTATTTCTTTAAATTCTAATTGTTGTTGTATACACAATAGAATTAAATCTTTTAAATACAGTGAAAATTGTCCAACAATTTGAATTATACATGTATCGCGTGTGCTATCTATTAGTATATATTAATTAAAAGATTATGGGCTAGATAGGGTTGGGTAGTCAAAAAAGTGGGCTGAGTGGGTGTTCAACTGGATTAGATGTTTAAAAAAATAAATTAAGGTGTTCAACATAAATCGTTAAACTAAATTATATATATATATATATATTAAAAAAATTAGGGGGTTCATCACACCTAGAGTCGCCCCCACAAACAGAAATAAAAACAAGAAATGATAAATCAATTACACGCAAAGAATAAAAACAAAAAATAAATTTTGATAAATTTTTAATTTATTTGTATTAAAATATAATATGAAAAATATAAATAATTGAATTATAATTTTAAAATATATTTTTATACTGATAACTTTATTACTAACAATTAAAATAAAATATTTTAATAAATAAATTCTATTCATAGGACCAACGACTTCCACTTCTACTTTAATTTTATATTTATTGACCATAAATGTCTTGGCCTTTAACACAATTCTCACCAAAAAAAAAAAAAAAAGTAAATAAATGGTTGCACAACTTGTTTCTAATTGGGAAGTGATTTTTATATGTAGGTAGGGTATATGTCATGTGATTATTTGTTATTATTGTGATTGATTTTAACAGTAGAATCCATTACATTTATATTTAATGTTTGAGGAATAATAGTGTGTGAGTGATTTTCCGATCACACTGCCCAACTTGGTATTCAACTGGAGAACACTGGCAGAATAGATGACACCTGGCTAACCTGTAACAAAAAGAGAAGATTTCGGCGGTGGTTCGTCCACCCGGGGGAACTCCGATGATCAAGTCAGTATATCTCTCAAAGATAATCAATAGTGCTTAACTCACTAGACAGAATATAAATTGCGTACCTTAGACCTATGGGAGTGCCTTTCTTTTATAGTTGCCTCAATCCTAATCCCAATAGAAGCCTGACTTCTATGGATTCCCGTTCAGTACTTACTTTGGATTCCTTAAGAGATAAAGATAAACTCCCTAAGAGTTTTATCCTTATCTTAGCTGAGTCTCCTCTTTATTCTAGGACTCTTGTCCCTTATCTGCTTATCTCGGAATCCGATATCTTCGGAGATTACATCGGCTTCACCAAGATCATCTCGGCGTCATATCCTGGACACGTGGCACCTCAGCTAACACATCGGCGTCACTTTGGCCACGTGCTGGGACTGAGAAAATATATCCCCACAAATGCCCCCTAGGTTCTATTACCTCGGCATCCTGAGGTGATGAAACCTATATCATTCCTTCCTTTCAGTATGTCGGTTTACAGTATCTCAGCCGAGATCATTATGTTGATCAACATGTCTTTGTTAAAGAACAAGAACTTCAAGAACCCTTTCACGCGTATGAGTTGTCATACAATAATTCAACCGTTTATGACACGTGTCTTTCCTATATTGGATTTTACCTGCGACGTGCTTAAAAATCGCCTCGCGCCTGCGTGCGCCGTCTGACAAAGCCGTCTTCCTAGGCGCATTGATTGCCCTTTTTTGCCGCCGTTACAAGTTTTTGACAAAACTTGTTTCTTTCTTCTTTCATCTTCTTCACTTTTCATTCGATTCCTTTGCTTTTCCTCTCTCTAGCTTTTGATTACGCCATTGTTCCAGACCTCAAGCTCTGCAACTGCCTTCACTCCTCCTTCTGGTGACCAGTGTTCTGACTTCGGCAATCCTTTCACCGGCTTCTTTTCTTCGGTGAGATTACTGTTCTTTTCGTTTTCAATTCTTTGACGTTTTCCATTACTTGCTACCATTACTGCATTTGTTCAAACTTTTAATTTGTGAATCATACATCTGAATGTGTTTTTTTCCACGATTTTGCCCTTGCCTATATCTTGAACACATGCACTGTTTCACCACTTCCCTGTACTTTTGCCACTGTTCTTGGCCCTATACTTCTTGTATTCTTTATGTTCTTGATAGACCATCTCTGTTCTTGATTCTGAAACTCCGTTCTTGTTTTCTGTTTTTTTGTGTCTTTTCCAAATTCGTACCTTCAACTTTGTTTCCATAGACTTAAGTTTGGGATTTGTCCGTAGAACCCACAATTTAGGGCAAAACTGAAACATCCCTTACAAATTTCTGTACCAGCTCAAACCTAGGTTTTTTTGCCGAGGTCCCAATAACCCTTTTTGAAACATCTTCTTTCTGAAATCCAATACCTTTAGTTATCCGGATATTATCGGTATGTGGAAACATCGGGTAGACACCCCCTCCAAGCTAGAATTTTTTAGGCAAGAGTTTGAAATCCCAGCCGATGTCAATCTGAGGTTGGCTGGGGATGATGACTCCATCATGCTTACAGATAACTCCATGCCCTTCCCTTTGGTTGCCTTTATTGAGTGTGGCCTTCGATTTCCACTTGACCATTTTTTTCGTCAAATCCTTCACTTCTATAAGTTGAACCCAATGCAACTCGCCATCAATTCTTACCGAGTTATTATTGGTACCATAGCTTTAGTCAAACAAGAGAATGTCAGGATTACACTTGTCGATTTCCAGTACTGTTATACCATGTGTCGCCTTAGAAAAGACACGGACTATGTCTACTACCTCAAGCCGAGATCCACTGAATATAAAATCGTACCCGACCTCCCAGACTCCAACAATGGAGCTGGAGACGATTACTTCATCGTCTCGAGCAATTGGGAGTTTTAGCCAAAAGATAACCTCCATCTTTATCCCTTAAGCCGAACAGTTTTCGGGGAAGGAGCTGGTAAGGGCCACCTTTCATAAGTTTTCTTATCTTCTTGCACAAAGTTTTCAATATTCTGTTCTAATGTCTGTGCTGTTCTATCTTTGCAGTTGTTCCTCAGTCTCCAAAGAACTTTCGCCAATCCTTCCTCCCTAGCAAGGTTTTGAAGAAGCTACTGAACCTGCCAGTCCAAAAATGGAAGGCGCCTTTGCTTCTCAATTTTATCCCAACTTATAAGTCAACTCTGCTCGACGTCCCTAAGAGGAAGAAAAAAAGCCTTTCTCCACCTTCTGCTACAACTCCACAGACTGCGTCTACATCTCGGACAAATCAAGGGTCAACTTCCGATCCAGCTAATCAGCCATCAATCTCGGCTCCATACTTGATTCCAATATCACAACGCCGTCGTCGACGCCGAACAGTTTCTTCTGCCGCGATGGGCCGTCCAAAACCAGTTGCCAAAGATCTTCTGGCCAGCATTCCAACCGATGTTGACGCTCAGCCAGTTCCAACCGAGCCTCCAAAGCCAAAAAGGATAAAAAAGGCTCAACCAAAGGCTAAGGTAACTCAGACTGAATCTGTGGATACTTTGCCGATCTCCAAGTTGGCTGAGAGTGACAAATCTCAACCCTCTGCTGGGAAGAGGCGCTCTGAAGCCCAGCCATCAGAATCCCCAAAATCAAAAAAACTGAGGTCATCTTCTGCGACCACCTCGGGGTCTAAAAAGAATGATGCCCCCTGGGCTCCAAAAATTACTCTGGAAGATAAGCCAGTCATGGCTAACGACGGTACTGATGACATCAACATCGGCGTAGCCCTCAGTACTGCTCTGCTCCTCCCTGGCGATCTTAATCGAAACGCCGAGATGAGCAAGTACGAAAACTACGCGTTGATGCTTCAACGCTCTGTTTAAGTAAGTGTCTTTCATCTGGCACTTTTTTCCTTCTTTCTTATACTTAGAAAATTTCTTAATAACTTTTGTTTTGTGTTTTTTCAGGCTATCCAGCATGCCCATTCTTTCTCTATTCAATCTTTTGAAAATCGAGAGAAGTTGGCCGAGATGAAGAAAGAGTTCTCTGCTCTTCAAAAAACCAACAAGAGTTTACAATCAAAGATGAAAAAGATGGAGGACCAAGCCGAGGCTGCAATCAAAGCCCAAACTGACGCTGAAGAGAAGCCCGAATCTGCTGAAGCCATCAGAAAGGTTTCTGAGTCCCAAAGAAAAGAGGCCGAGGAGAAGATGGCTCAAGCTGAAAAAGAGCTTCAAGAAGCCTTGGCCACCAAAGAGGCTGAAATCAAAGACGTTGACGAGAAGGCATATGCTCAAGGTATGGCTGACGTCACGGAGGCGTATGAAATTCAAGTGAAGCAGGCATGCAACAAGGGTTTCACCCTTGGTTGGACGTCTCTTCTAAAGAAGCTTAATGTCCCCGAGGACTCGCCCTTTAGAAATGCCGACCTCATTCCTCTTCCATTCCCACCAGCCCCAACTCCAACTCTAGCTCAATCTGGCAGTAACTCTGAATCTGAGGAGGAGATTTTGGTAAGAAATCCAAAAGATGCTGCTGGGGTCAAGTCCCCTCTTTAGAATGAGCAAGTTCTAGACTTGACTCAAGATAAGGAAGGTGATGAGGTTCCCAGAGACGCTACTCCTGAGAAGGCATCAGCCGACGTCATCATTGCCGATAAGAGCCTTGACGAAACTTTGTAAGAAATTGATGCTGAGCTTGTGGCAGAAAAGGCAGCCGAGGTGGCTTCTCAACAACCTTCCAAGGTCCAAACCCAGCCTGTTGCTGATGTTGAGGAATCTTAATTTCGATGTCTTTTCTTTTGTACTTTGTTTTTCTTTGTTTTTGAAACAATGTAAGCTCTTTGTATGACCGATGTGCTTTCTTTTTGTTGAATGCTAATACGACTTTCCTTTACTGAGTGCTTGTACCTTTGTCATTTCTTGACTGCTTTTGCGTGAGTCTATACTTAGAATATTTTGTATGTTTTTCACATACTCTTCCTTCTTTGTACAATCTTCTCGGGGTGACACACCTCGGATAGACAAACTTCTCGGTTTAACTTAACTTGTAAACTTTTAACAAGTGTTGAACATCATACTAGTTTAACTTAACTTGTAAATTGCTACAAATTTCAACAAGTGTTAAACAATGATTTCGGTTTAACTTCAACTTGTAAATTGTCCACAAATTTCAACAAGTGTTAAACAATGATTTCTGTTTAACTTTAATTTGTAAATTGTCCACAAATTTCAACAAGTGTTAAACAATGATTTCTGTTTAACTTCAACTTGTAAATTGTCCACAAATTTCAACAAGTGTTAAACATATTTTCGGTTTAACTTCAACTTGTAAATTGTCCACAAATTTCAACAAGCATTAAACAATGATCTCAGTTTAACTTCAACTTGTAAATTGTCCACAAATTTCAACAAGTGTTAAACATATTCTCGGTTTAACTTCAACTTATAAATTGCTACAAATTCCAACAAGTGTTAAACATATTCTTCTTCTCTCTTCTTCTCTCTGCCCCCTAATGTGAACCTGAGTTCCACTTGGGTTCTCATTATGCATGTATTGTAGAGATAATGTCAAGTATTTTGAAAAGAGAACTAGCTAAATCTTTATTTATTTACTTCAGCAAATGGCAAAGGAACAAAGAAATTCTAATGATAGAAAAATTTCAAATTACAAGTGTTCCAAGGTCTTGGCAACTCTTTGCCCTCATTATCTTCAAGCCGATATGCTCCATTACCCAGTACCGAGATGATTCTATAGGGTCCTTTCCAATTTGGGCCAAGCTTGCCCTCTCTGGGATCCTTTTTGTTACCGACGACTTTTCTTAGGACGAGGTCACTAATCTGAAATTCTCTTGGATTGACCTTTTTGTTATATGCTTTTGCAAGTTGCTGCTGGTATGCTGTGAGCTGGATTGCAGCTTTCTCTCTTCTTTCTTCTAAAAGATCCAGATCTCGGGCTAAGAGTACATCATTAGTCCCGTTCTCTACTCCCTGGGTTCTGATTCCTGGGATGTCGATTTCCAACGGAATGACTGCTTCTGTGCCATAAGCCATGGCGAAGGGGGATTCCCCTGTTGATCTTCTCGGCGTAGTCCGATATGCCCAGAGTACATTGGGCAATTCGTCTACCCACTTGCCTTTTGCTGCCTGCAGCCTCTTCTTTATTCCATCCAGAATTACTTTGTTGGATACTTCTGCTTGTCCATTGCTTTGTGGAAAGCTTGGGGTTGAAAAGTAGTTCTTGATCTTGAACTTTGCACAGAAGTTCTTAATTAGCTTACTGTCAAATTGAGTTTCATTGTCTGCAATAATTGCTCTTGGAATCCCAAACCTGGTGATAATGTTTTTCCAAATGAAGTTCTTGTCGTCCACATCTCGGATCTTGGCAAGAGGTTCAGCTTCTATTCATTTTGTGAAGTAGTCCGCTGCTACCAGCAAGTACTTTCTTTGTCCAGTTGGTTGAGGTAATTACCCAACGAGATCTATGCCCCATTGGGCAAATGGCTAAGGACTGGATGCAGGGCTAGGGTCAGCAACTGGCTGGTGTATTAAAGGTGCAAACCTTTGGCATTGTTCACACTTTTTCACGTAGGCTTTTGCATCTTTTTGCATGTAAGGCCACCAATACTCCTGAGTAATGGCCCTATGGGCGAGTGATCTGCCCCCGGCGTGGCTTCCACAAATTCCTTCATGAATTTCATATAAAAAATCTTCAACTTATAAAGGATGTATGCACCTTAAAAGGGGTCCAGTGAAGGACCTTCTATAGAGATGTCCTTCTGCTGTCAAATTGAATCTTGTCGACTTCAATCTGATCTTGTGTGCCTCCTTGCGGTCATCTGGCAGCTTTCCTTCTTTTAGGAACGCAACAATTGCGTCCATCCAGCTTAGTCCCATGTCTACGCTCATTGCTTTATGCTTTGTGGTTACTGGTTCAATGCTCGGGCCCGACAGGTAGTCAATCATTATTGTTCTTGTTTTTCCAGGTTGTACTGCACTAGCTAGGTTGGCCAACGCATTGGCGTGGCTGTTATCATCTCGGCTTACCTGAAGTAGTCGGCAGTTCTAAAACAAGGCTGACAGTCTGATGACTTCCTTTGCGTAGGCCGACATTCGTTCATCTCGGGCTGCAAACTCGCCTGTTGTCTGGTTAACTATCAGTTGTGAATCATAAAAAACTATTACCTCATCTGCTTGCACTGCTGCTGCCAACTTCAGTCCTGCAATGAATGCTCCATACTCTGCTTCATTGTTTGAGGCCTTGAACCCCAAACGAATTGACTGTTCTAGTACCTGCCCATCTGGGGATATCAATACTACTCCTGCCCCTGCTCCCTGTCGGTTTGAATTCCCATCAACGAACGGTCGAAAGGAGTCACCGATGTAAATGCTGCAGGGTCTGAGTTTTTCTTCTTTCTTTTGTTTTTTCGCCTTTGCTTGGGCTTCCCCTTGTTTGTTTGGACATCGTTCATCTTGGCTCAACAGAGCCCGATGTTTGATGGATCTGGTGTGAACTCAGCCACAAAGTCGGCTAGAACCTGGCCTTTAATTACTGTCCTTGGCCTGTACTCCAGGTCATACTGGCCTAGGGTGACTACCCACCTAGCTATTCTTCCTGTCAGGTCTCCTTGTTGCAGTAAGGACTTCAAGGGGTGCTCTGTTAGCACCACAATTTTATGGGCCTGGAAGTAATGGTTCAACTTCTTTGAAGCCATTACTAAAGCTAGTGCCAATTTCTCTAAGGGTAGATATCTTGTTTCTGCATCGGCTAGGGTTTTGCTTATATAGTAAACAACCCTTTGCTCCCCTTTTTCTTCTCGGATTAGTACTGCACTTATCGCATGTTCCGAAACAGCTAAGTACAGGAACAACTCCTCCCTAGGTTCTGCATTTAAAAGAACTAGAGCTGTGGTTAAGTACTTTCTCAGGTCGGCCAAAGCACCTTCGCATTCTTCTGTCCACAAGAAGTCTGTGACTTTCTTAACCAAGTTGAAGAAAGGTCTGCACTTATCTGAGCTCCTACTGATGAATCTGTTCAGGGCTGAGGCCCTTCCAGTTAGCATCTGCACCTGTTTTGCCGATGTCGGGCTTTTCAACTCTAGGATGGCCTTGATTTGATCTGGGCTGGCCTCGATGCCCTTTCTAGTCACCAAGTATCCTAAAAACTTACCAGATCCAACTCTAAATGCACACTTCGATGCATTGAGTCGGAGCCGATATGTTCTAAGGATTTCAAAGATTGCTTTTAGATCGGCGAGATGACCCTCAGGCTCCTTGGTCTTAACGACCATGTCGTCGATGTAGACTTCTACTGTTCGGCCAATCAAGTGTTTGAACATTTTGGTTACCAGCCTTTGGTAAGTTGCTCCTGCGTTTTTCAACCCGAAAGACATTACTCTGTAACAGTACAGGCCTTTTGGGGTGATGAATGCGGTCTTCTCTTCGTCTGGGGGGTACATGGCTATCTGGTGGTACTCCCTGTAGGCATCTAGGAAGCTCATTCTTCCATGTCCTGAAGTGGCATCTACTAGCTAGTCAATCTTAGGTAGAGGAAAGCTGTATTTGGGACAAGCTTTGTTGAGGCTGGTAAAGTCTACGCAGACCCTCCATTTACCGTTCTTCTTTTTTACCACCATTGTATTGGATAGTCATGTCAAGTAGTGAACTTCTCTAATGGCCCTGGCCTCCAGAAGCCTGTCTACTTCTTCATCTACTGCTTCGACGTGTATCAACGTCGGTCTTCTGGCTCGTTGAATTACAAGTTTGGCCGACCTGTGAACATTCAGTTTGTGGCAAGTGACCTCGGGGTCAATGCCCGGCATTTCGTATGGTGTCCAAGCAAATACCTCAATATTTGCTCTCAAAAAAGTTTCTAACTCTTTTTCCTCTTCTTCGGCTAAGCCCAAGCCGAGAAGAAAGAAGCGTTCTTCATCCCCATCCTGGACGAGGATTTTCTTCAATGCCTCTTCGCTCTTCTTGGCTGGCTCCTTGCCGACGTCTTCTAGGACTTCCACGTCCTCATCTTCAATTTCTGTCTTTTCTGGCTCTCGTATGCTGCAGGTAGATTTCATTGCTGTCATGGAGCAATTCTTCGCTTGTAGCTGATCGCCTCTGACTTCCTCTATCCCATGCTCTGTTGGGAATCGCAATAATTGATGCAATGTTGAGGGAACTGCCCCCATTGCATGCAACCAAGGCCTTCCCAAGATGATGTTGTAAGGGGAGGGTGTATCGATGATGGTGAATTCTGTCATGATCTTCCTGGTGCCAGCCTGCACCTCCAAGCTTACTGTTCCTAGTGACCATGTCGGCATTCCATTGAACCCTACCATTGGGCCATTGGATTGTTCCATATCATCTGGGTGAAGGCCGACCTCCTTGTAACATCGGATGTACGTGATGTCACAAGAGTTGCCTTGGTCAATCAGGATGCGTTTCACTTGGCACTCCCCAACCTGGAGGGATATTACCAAGGCATCATTATGCGGATGCTGGACCATCTCTAGGTCGGTTTCAGTAAAGGTTATCATTGGTCCCTGGCACTCTTCTGCCCGATGTCTTTTTTCCTCGACTTGGTAAATATGTTGTAGGTGTTTTACCTTCTAGGTCTCTTCTCGGATTTTGTTTTTGTTGACCTTCGAGTGGATTACGTTAATTATCCGAGGTCCTCCTACTTGCGGCTGCTGTGCTTGGGGAGGTAGGGCTGCTGGTGCCTGAGGCAACCTTGCCCGTTCTTCCCTTGTTCTGGTCTCATCGACAAGGTCTCTCAGATGTCCTGTCTCACCAGGTCTTCCAAATGTGCTTTCAGGGCTCTACAACCCTGAGTTGTATGCCCATCTTCATTGTGGTAGGCACAATGCCTGCCAATGTTTCTTCCCATGAACTCTCCTGGAGTCCTCTCTGGTGTTCTGAAATAGGGCTGGTTCCGAATTTGATCCAGGACTTTGTAAATTGGGATTCGGAACACAGTTGTTATTGCCTGTATGGCCTTCAGTTCTGCTTCTTGTTTGCTCGCTCCATTGTCACCTCGGCCTCGCTTTGGCGAGCCATTTCCTTTCTCTTGTTTTATCTCCTTAGCCCCCGACGTGTCTTCTTCGGCTCTAGCATACTTCTCGATTCTCGCCATGAGCTCTTCCATACTTTTGGGCAATGTCTTTGCCAAAGACTTTCGTAGTGGACAGTTGTCTTTCAGGCCGTTCTTGAAAGATACGACCGCCACCTCTTGATTACATTCGGGTATTCGATTGAACACCTCATAATATCTTTTTGCATAGGCCCTAAGGCCTTCATTCTTGCTGATCTTCAGAGCCATTAATGCGTCCACCCTTAATGGCTGCAGCTTGTTTGTCACGAACCTGGCCACAAACATCTCGGCCAGGCCTCCCCAAGTCTTTATGCTTCTCTTCGGTAGTTTGTGGAACCAATCTGATGTAATCTCCCCGAAGGATGAGGGGAACACTTTGCAGAGCAACGGTTCGTTCCCACTATACAATGCCATTGAGTTCAAATATAGTCTAACGTGGAAGTTGGGGTCTGACTTACCATCGTATATTTGAAACCTCGGCATACTGAATCGCTTCGGTGCCTCAAATCTGTCTAATTCCATCGAGAATGGTGTCCTCGGCTTATTTGGGGAGGTTACCTCGGCTTCGGCATTCTGTTGCTTTCTCTTGAGGTAATCTCTTAAGTCTTCTTTGCTCTGCCCAGGAGCTCGGCTATCTTTCGACTTCAGTCTTTTCAGTATACTACTCTCGACCTCGTGGTGAGCCCTTTTCGACCCTTCTCCATGAGTTGTGTCGAAGCACAGTGTCTGCCCCTGAACATGCCGATGTCCTTTGGGGTCTGCCTCCTTTGTGCGATGCGTTCTCCGTGATTCTTCTCTTCTTGATTCTCTTCGTCCGACTTCCCTAGAAGGTCGGTGAGAGTATCTTTCGCTCCCGTTGTGCTGAGGGGCTACGGGGATTGTTTTCTGCCCTCCTTTCTGGGCATTGGCCGCTAGAATCGACGTGTCCTGTAGCGGGAACAGTAGTTGCATGACGTTATTTTGCAACATGAAATTGACGACTGACTGCAGGTCTGCCAATTTGTTTGCTATCTCTTTTACCTCTTTGTCCCTCCGTAGGCACATATCCTTCCAAACCTGGAGGTCGTCCTTGTTGTAGTACCTGCTTTGATCAGGTTTCTTTGGTGCGTCGCCAGTCTGGCCGACGTCTTTCACTTCGTGATTCTAGTCACGAGTTTCTGCATTGCATTCTTCTCCTGTGATATCAAGGTCAATAGGTTTCTCACTTCTAGTAGGAGTGTCGTCCCCAATCTTTTCCTTCTGTCAGTTACTGGCCATTTATTCTACTTTCTTTTCCACAGACGGCGCCAAATTGTGTGAGTGATTTTTCGATCACACTGCCCAACTTGGTATTCAGCTGGAGAACACTGGCAGAATAGATGACACCTGGCTAACCTGTAACAGAAAGAAAAGATTCCGGCGGTGGTTCGTCCACCCGGGGGCACTCCGACGATCAAGTCAGTATATCTCTCAAAGATAATCAATAGTGCTTAACTCACTAGACAGAATATAAATTGAGTACCTTAGACCCATGGGGGTGCCTTTCTTTTATAGTTACCTCAATCCTAATCCCAATAGAAGCCTGACTTCTATAGATTTCTGTTCAGTACTTACTTTGGACTCCTTAAAAAATAAAGATAAACTCCCTAAGAGCTTTATCCTTATCTTAGCCGAGTCTCCTCTTTATTCTAGGACTCTTGTCCCTTATCCGCTTATCTCGGAATCCGATATCTTCGGAGATTACCTCGGCTTCACCGAGATCATCTCGGCATCATATCCTGGACACGTGGCACCTCGGCTGACACATCGGCGTCACTTTGGCCACGTGCTGGGACTCAGAAAATATATCCCCACAAATAGGATATATATATTTATGATTGATGAAAGATAGCATCACGTGAAATTCAATTAATATACAAAAATTTCTCCTAATTGGGAGAAAAGAGTAGACATTCCGTTTGGGTCAGGTGGATCCATTACATGGCCCATTTATATGATTCATTTTGTACATTTTGTAAAATTTCATGGGTAAATAATTTATATTAAACAAGAAGAAGCAAAGTAGATATAATAATCATAATCATATTGACGTGGGTAGGCCCATAAAGGCCATAACCCACTATGAACAACTCAAGCCTACCACTTAAGGCCCAGTACATAACCCAACTGATAAGGCCCAGCACAGCTGGAAGTCAACATGACATGAAGGACCAATGATATTCAGACACGTGGCAGCAAAGGGCAAGCCACATCAGCAGACAAAGATCTGCAAAGTTATTGCCACTGCACATCACCATTAATGCAGCCCCTCACAGCATTTATTATGACAACACCTCTCCGTCGGGACATCACGCCCTCACCCTGAACAAGGTGAGCTACAGCATAGACTTTTGGCCAAGGTGACAAGTCGAAAGGGACAATGAAATGATTACCAAAGGATATAAGTAGACGTTGAAGATAAGAAAAAGGTTAAGCTTTTCTATCTCTAATTCATATCCCTACATCCCACTTCCTCTTCTTCTAACTTGCTCGTCGGAGGGTTCATTGGGGGACTCCCTGTTCCCCGTTGAACTCGTGTGCAGGTTCGTTGGTGGGCTAGACCATCCAGATACCGGTTGGAGAAGCGTGGACCAGTCCGACCCATTCCATCTGGAACCCGTTATATCATAACTGCATCATCACATATAGTTTTATTATAATCATAATCATTTAATTTTGTTAATAAATGATCTACATATACGAGTCGAAAAAACAAACGAATTCAATTATTGAAATAAGCCATGTAATGGACCTATTGAACCGTCTAATCTACTTTTCCTATTGAGAAGAAATTATTGATATTAAGAACCTGTTTAGTGTAATTTATTGAGCTATATGTATATATATATATATATATTTAAAATACTTGTATTAAACTATTTATTGTAATTTTTACTTATAATTTATGAAATAACTTAAATAAATAAAAAAATTAATTATCAAAAAATTGGAGAAAAGATAATTTTTTAGGGTAACGTACAGTTTTTACCCTTGTAATTTGACCCAAATTTTCCTTTGGTTCTGAGAGGGAGATTTATGATCTGGATTGGGCCGTGGTAATGGCCGGACAGATTTGGGCCGGACCAGATTGGGCCGATGTAGCGCGGTCCTGTGCTGAAAGGATTTGCTCGGTTAAGGCAAGGCGTGGTTGGACCGAGCTACATAGCTGCATGGTATAGAGGCCAGTCAAGTGAGATGTCCGGCGCCAGGAAAGGCGTGGTTGGACCGGGGTTCATGAGTTAGCCCGGCAGGAAGGCCGACGACAACCAACATGAGCTGTCCCGAGCTTGGCTTTGCCGGGATGCAGCCGAGCTTGGTTCTCATTAAGCGCGGCGAGCGGAGCGCTCTGGCCAGTTGCATAGTACGGCCGTTGATAGCCGAGAAGATGCTGCCCGGCTGCCGAGCTCCTAGTAGAGTGGGCTGGCAGTTTGGTTAGGTGGTGTTCAGCAAGATTTGTGCTGACAGATGGGATAGCAGCACCACGTGTTGAGAGGTCACTGGGAGTAGATTTGGGGCGCAGAAGGTATATAAGCAAGTCTGCGCCCCCCATGCTTAGACAGATGATATTTGGTGAGACATACACTACACTCAATTCTCTCTCTTCTCTCTATCTATCCCCTGGTGTGTGTTCTAACTTAACCGTCGGAGGGGTTTTCCGGCCACACACCGCTGGGTAGCTCACCGCCTTTGTGTGCGCAAGTGATCGAATAGAAGCGGAACTTGGAAGAAGGGAGTACGGGCTTGCCTGAATATTTGCTCCCCGTACAATTGGCGCCGTCTGTAGGAAGTTTTTAGACAAAACCTTGTCTTCCAGGCTCATCTGATCGCCGTCCATGGCGAACAACGACGAGATTCCGTTGTCCGCCATCGATGGAGTCACCCCGGAGTCAGGCAGACGGAGAGAAGGACATCTCGCCATCCCTCCAATGGCGGACCTGGAGACATTCCCAAGAGGACAGTCGAGAGACGCGCAAGATAAGCGCGGAAGAAGTTATGGTCATTCGCAAAGTCTAGACGGTCATCGGCGGTGGAGAGAATCACACGCCAGACGTCTGGAGCACAAGCTGAGAGACCAAGACGCCGTCATCCAGAGAATGGCGGCAGAGATGGAAGATCTTAAGAGGCATGTCAAAGGCAAGGGTGTAGCTGGAGTGGGAGACCACAGTGAGCGCACCCAACCCCGCCGTTCATGCAGTCAGAGCTAGCGGCGTACTCCGTTCATCTCAATCACCAGAAGTTACAAGGTTGGAGATTCCGATGCGTATGTAAAGAAGTCCAGCGCGCAAGACAGCACCTATCAACCCTCACATCTGGCGACGACGTCGAGGTATTCTTATTCCGCTTGTTCAGAGGATTTGCGGGTAGTCTTGAAAGAACGGGCTCGCCGGCGAGAAGTTCAGAGAGTGCCGGCGTTCCAGCGGTTATCATATGGAGGTCGCGCCAATGAAGAGGTCGTAATGCCTCCGCCTCACCTAGCTGTGCTTCCTCCTCTAGACGCAGACTTGGCGAGGCTGAGCGCCACTCCTTTGTTCCTGAGGATAGAAACCACACCGCTCTCATCAGGCTCTCACCAGTCCAAGTTTACGCTTTATGACGGAAAAACCGATCCGTACATGCATGTGAGCCACTTCCGACAGGTCATGGCCGGACACCGGCGTAATGACGCTCTCATGTGTCTTATTTTTCCATCAAGTTTGGGCGAGTTAGGCTTGAAATGGTTTGAGAAGCTGCCGGAGGAGAGCATCGAAAGGTGGCAGCAGTTGGCGAAAGCGTTCGTGATTCGTTTCAAAACCAACGCGAAAATGCCAAAGGAAGTGGACCACCTTCTTAGTGTCAAGATGGAGTCGAGTGACACCCTCAATGCATACAACTCTAGGTACTGGGAAACCTTTAATGAGATCCTAGATTGCCCGGTCAACCTGGCAATCACCCAATATAAACGCGGTCTCCCGGTCGGACATGGGCTGAGGGACTCGCTTACAATGAGCCAGCCGAAGTCCATGGGGCAACTAATGCAGCGCATCAATGAGCACTTCCGAGTAGAGGATGATGCAGCGGCATCCACCGCGAAGACAACCCCGGTGGCAATGGATAAGAGGGCGACTGGGTTTTGAGGAAGGTTATGGGCAATACCCTGGTGCCAGGCGAAGGCAAACTAGGGGCAAATTAGGAAGGACCCTACAAGATAATCGGTCTGGCAGGCAAGGGAGCATACCGCTTGGAGGATTTGGAGGGTGGACATATACCCCGACCATGGAATGCGGCCAACCTCGAACTTGAATTACTTTTGTTGAAGAACTTTTCTATTTTCGCCGAGATGATTTACTCTGGCTAAATGAGTTGATGAATTGCTCAACTCTGAAGATTCAGCCGAAATGATGTACTCCGGCCAAATGAGTTGATGATTTGCTCAACTCTGAAGATTCAGCCGAGATGATGTACTCTGGCCAAATGAGTTGATGATTTGCTCAACTTTGAAGTTTCAGCCGAGATGATTTACTCCGGCCAAATGAGTTGATGATTTGCTCAACTCTGAAGATTCAACCGAGATGATTTACTCTGGCCAAATGAGTTAATGATTTGCTCAACTCTGAAGATTCAGCCGAGATGATTTACTCCGGCTAGGTGAGTTGATGATTTGCTCAACTCTGAAGTTTCAGCCGAGATGATTTACTCCGGCTAGGTGAGTTGATGATTTGCTCAACTCTGAAGTTTCAACTGAGATGATGTTGCTCAACTCTGAAGTTTCAGCCGAGATGATTTACTCCGGCCAAATGAGTTGATGATTTGCTCAACTCTGAAGATTCAGCCGAGATGATTTACTCCGGCCAGGTGAGTTGATGATTTGCTCAACTCTGAAGTTTCAGCCGAGATGATTTACTCCGGCTAGGTGAGTTGATGATTTGCTCAACTCTGAAGTTTCAGCCGAGATGATTTACTCCGGCTAGGTGAGTTGATTATTTGCTCAACTCTGAAGTTTCAGTCGAGATGATTTACTCCGACTAGTTTCAGCCGAGATGATTTACTCCGACCAGATGAGTTGATGTTTTGCTCAACTGAAGGCTCCAACCGAGATGATTTATCCCGGCTATAGAAGTTGGTGATTTGCCAAACTCAAGTGCTCCAGCCGAGGTGCTTTATCCCGGCTAAAGGAGTTGGTACTTTGCCCAACTCAAAGGTTCGTGCCGAGATGACGAAATGAAGTACAATAAACAGCGCCACAGTAAACAAACCGAGAAGCACAGAGGATGGCGGTGCGAACAATCGTGGAAGAGATCTAGGGAGTTTGGTTTTGGAAGACGTCAGTCAGAAGGCCGAGGAAAAGGGGCAATTGACGATCATTTTTATGGAAAGATGAGAATGCCTTGCCGAGCTGATCTTGCTCGCCAAGAAGGAAGTCGCGAAGCAGACCTTGCTCGCCTTCCTTAGAGTTCCTTGACCGAGCTGATGTTGCTCGCCAAGAAGAAAGTCGCAGAGCGGACCTTGCTCGCCTTCCTTGGAGTTCCTTGATCGAGCTGATGTTGTTCGCCAAGAAGGAAGTCGCGGAGCGGACCTTGCTCGCCTTCCTTGGAGTTTCTTGCCGAGCTGATGTTGCTCGCCAAGAAGGAAGTCGCAGAGCAGACCTTGCTCACCTTCCTTGGAGTTCCTTGACCGAGCTGATGTTGCTCGCCAGGAAAGAAGTCGCGGAGCGGACCTTGCTTGCCTTCCTTGGAGTTCCTTGCCGAGCTGATGTTGCTCGCCAAGAAGGTAGTCGCGGAGCGGACCTTGCTCGCCTTCCTTGGAGTTCCTTGCCGAGCTGATGTTGCTTGCCAAGAAGCAAGTCGCGGAGCGGATCCTACTCGCCGACCTTGGAAGTTTCTTGCTGAGCTGATGTTGCTCGCTGAGAAGGAAGTCGCATAGCGGACCTTGCTCGCCTTCCTTGGAGTTCCTTGACCGAGCTGATGTTGCTCGCCAGGAAGGAAGTCGCGGAGCGGACCTTACTCGCCTTCCTTGGAGTTCCTTGCCGAGCTGATGTTGCTCGCCAAGAAGGAAGTCGCGGAGTGGACCTTGCTCGCCTTCCTTGGAGTTCTTTGCCGAGCTGATGTTGCTCGCCAAGAAGCAAGTCGCGGAGCGGATCTTGCTCGCCGACCTTGGAAGTTCCTTGCCGAGCTGATGTTGCTCGCCAGGAAGGAAGTCGTGGAGCCGACCTTGCTCGCCTTCCTTGGAGTTCCTTGCCGAGCTGATGTTGCTCGCCAAGAAGGAAGTCGCGGAGCAGACCTTGCTCGCCTTCTTTGGAGTTCCTTGGCCGAGCTGATCTTGCTCTCCAATAAGGAAGTCATGGAGCGGACCTTGCTCGCCTTCTTAGTGCGGTCACCGTCTTGCAAGCTAAGAACCGAGGAAGAGTTACCCCGGTCAGATAGGTAATCCTAGTCACGCTTGCGCGAACTGAATTAAGGGGCAATTGAGAGGGAGATTTGTGATCTAGATTGGGCCGTGGTAATGGCCGAACAGATTTGGGCCGAACCAGATTGGGCTGAGGTAGCGCGGTCCTGTGCTGAAAGGATTTGCTCGATTAAGGCAAGGCGTGGTTGGACCGAGCTACATAGCTGCATGGTATAGAGGCCAGTCAAGTGAGATGTCCGGCGCCAAGAAAGGCGTGGTTAGACCGAGGTTCATGAGTTAGCCCGGCAGGAAGGCCGACGGCAACCAGCATAAGCTGTCCCGAGCTCGGCTTTGCCGGGATGCAGCCGAGCTCGGTTCTCATTAAGCGCAACGAGCGGAGCGCTCTGGCCAGTTGCATAGTACGGCCGTTGATAGCCGAGAAGATGCAGCCCGGCTGCCGAGCTCCCAGTAGAGTGGGCTGGCAGTTTGGTTAGGTGGTGTTCAGCAAGATTTGTGCTGACAGATGGGATAGCAGCACCACGTGTTGAGAGGTCACTGGGAGTAGATATGGGGCACAGAAGGTATATAAGTAAGTCTGCGCCCCCATGCTTAGACAGATGATATTTCGTGAGACATACACTACACTCAATTCTCTCCCTTCTCTCTATCTATCCCCTGGTGTGTGTTCTAACTTGACCGTCGGAGGGGTTTTCCGGTCACATACCGCCGGGTAGCTCACCGCCTTTGTGTGCACAAGTGATCGGATAGAAGCGGAGCTTGGAATAAGAAAGTACGGGCTTGTCTGAATATTTGCTCCCCGTACAGGTTCCTATTGTTTCGATTTGAAAATTTTGGTTTCTACATTATGGTTTTAATTTGGTCATCTCATCTAAATTTTCGTTAATTTTTTGTATGTATGCAACTCAACTTCTTGTTTCAATTTGAACAATTTGGTCCCTATACTTTAAATCCAATTTTAATTTGGTTATTCCTTCCAAAATTTCTTTAATATTTTATATGTGTACAGTTCAAGAGATTGATAAGTATCTTAAAATTGTTAATTTTAACTTTCAATTTAAACAAAATAACCAAATTGACTCAAACTAAAAATAAACAGAACAAATTGTTCACTTTAAAATAATAAGGATAAAAAAAATTAATTTAGATTATAAGAGTCAAAATGTAATTTATTTATTATCGATTTTTACCTTTTTTTTTAAAGGCATTTTTTAGCTTATGAGACATGTCAAAAGGTCAAAAATCTACTAAATTATATATCATCAAAAAAAACAAAAAAAAAAGAAGTCCAATATCACATCAAATTTTTTATTTAAAAAATTATTTTTTTTAACAATTTTTCTAACCTATTAACTTTTTTGTCTCTTAAAAAATTTAAAACCTTAAAAACTAAAAAGGTAAATTACACTTTGTCTCATTATGTTTGACTACTTTCTCATTTTAGTTTTTCATATTTCAATTTTTTTTTACTTTACTCCTAAGATTAACTTATGTTCAAAATTAGACAGAAAATATCATAAAAATTGTCACATAACATAAAAATATATTATTATATTAAAATTTAAGTTTATGTTAGAGATGTGAGTCATAAATAATAAAATATTTTTATATCACGTAATTGATATTGTGTCATTTTTTGTTTAATTTTTAACAGAAATTACCTTTAAGAGTAACGTGAGAAAAACTTGAAACACGAAGAACCAATATAGAGAAATATGAATTTAAAGAGCCAAAGTAAAAAAACAACTAAATATAAAGGCGACAAAATATAATTTACTTAAACTAAAAAAGAGCAATGCTATATACCTCGAATTTGAACTTGTCTCGGATAGCTCGAATTTCACTTTGCCGGTCTGGCAAAAAAGTTGACAGCCGTGGTCGATAAGTTGACAACTGTGATAGACAATTGCTTTACTCGGTCGTTCGGCTGATCGTTCGGCCGGTCGATCGATGTACACAAATTCGCACAATTCGTGCATGAAACTCTCGAGACTTGAAGCATTAATTAATAAAAAATAAAAAACTTAATTTCATAGGAATATTAAACTTTGATGTAGTGTGATACCACCATCCACGTAAGGACAAGCTAACGTGCCCTAGAATTTTGGGCCTAATGTATATTCGATTCAAGCGCACATGCCTTGCATTTCGAGGGAAATAAGTTGTTGTACACACATGCATTGATCATGGCCAAGGATAAGAGTTGTTGTTCAACACTTTTTATTTGTTTTTTTCTTGTAATTAGTTGTCTATTTAGGGGGGCTAAAAAAAGACTCATATAACTAAAATTTAATGATGTGGACTTTAAATGATAATCTCCCCCCTTTGAAAATTTCAAAAAATGAAAACAATGAAAATTTTGAAATTATGATCATTTGTATTCATCCTTTTCTTTCAATTTTATTTTAGAAAATTTAATTTACCCAATATTTAAAAAAAAGTTGAATTTGAAGAAAAAAAATTATCATTGAAAGTAATAATAGGATCTTTTGATAAATAATTTTGATCCATAAGATCGATACTATAGTCGTTTAAGGTATTACTGCTTTTTTTTAAATAATAAAAAGCTTTAATTGCTAAATATTTTGTAACAAATTTTAAAATTAAAATTGTTCAAAGACTAATAATAATAATAATAATAATAATAAAATGCTAACAAGTGTTTCATGGATATTGTTTAATATGGGAATTAAGATTTTACAAAATATCTTGAAAATAAGTAAAATAATTAAAAAGTACATTGATTTTAGTAAAAATTGTATTAAATTTAGTGAAAATTATCTCGTGTACTTTAAATTTTATTTATTTGCGTTTTTCTTGTGCAAAAAAAATAAAATAAATAAATACTTGTCTAAAGGCCCACTAAAAAGAAATCCCTCCTTGGTGGAAGAAAAAAAATCACTTGTCTAAAGGCCCACTAAAAAAAATATTCTTCCAACTATCCAAAAAAAAAAAAAACTTATTGTTCAAAGACCCATAGGAATAATTAAGATTGTGAATAACATCAAATTTTAATTACAAAAATGGAGGAAAAAAATAAAAAAATTGTCTCCTTAAAGGATTGAGCCGCCATATATTGGCATGTTTAGCAACATACATTAAACTGATTGATTATTCTGTTTACTTATAAGATACTAAAAATTAAATAAGTCTAATTTCTTATCTTTTTCAAGAACAAACAAAAAAATACTCATTAAAATAGTCAAAAAAATATTTTCATTAAAATAGTTAAAAAAATATTTTCATTTTAAAGGTAATGTAAGTGTTTTGTGTTCGTGGTACAAGTTTTTCTTGTGCATGGTAAAAATATTTCGTATATGCTAGAGTTACATAAAAAAAATACTCTACTTATAATGAAATTATTTTTTTACTATTCTACTGATTTGTAATTTCTCCAAAATTTTTTGTGGTCTAGCAAATATGCTCTGCTTGAGGAGTATTATTTTACCACAAGGAGGTCCAATCTTTCTTTCAAACCCATCAATACTTTTTCCGAGCCTTGAGGTCACAACTATAAGAGAAGATTTTTTTTTTTTTTTTGGGTGCAGGGTAGATATATATCATGTATTTTTCACAAATTAACTCGATAATTTTTTTAGCCCAATTATTACCTCTATCTCAAATTATTTATTTGACACGAAAAATAAGAACTTAAAAATAATAAAATTTTTGTGTCAAAATTTTAAGTTCTTTTTTCACAAATTATTAAAAGTATTTAACCAAATCTTTTAATTGGTGAAAAAAATTTCAGTGTGAGAATATTTTATATTTAATTTCTTATTTTTTGTGCGAGATAAATAATTGGGAATGAATGGAATATTTAGACTATCCATAACAGTAGGTCTCATGTGTCCATCTATTTAAGCTCATCCAAAATAAAAATGCATTGTGTTATCTTATAAGACGATTTTGCATTAAGGGTATTCGAAATTTTGTCTCTTATGACACTTTCGTAGATAAAGAATAGTAACGAAGACAATTATTTCATAGATTTTGATATTGAAATTGAAAATCAAATTTTTGAAACCATGCCGATTTAAAAGTTTAAACTTGTATATGTTGAGTCTATTTAATATATATTAAAACTCATTTCTTTTACTTTTTATCTGATATGGTACTCAGCTTTTTCTTGTCTTTCTTTGTGTGTGTGTGCGGGGCATAAAACGGGATGTTAGCAAGTTAGTATGTTATATTACTGTTAATGGATATTTGATGCTTCCCAAGAAGCTCGAACCCAAACCTTTTCTAAGGAAATCAACGAGTACAAGCACTTGAGCTAAGCTTAAAGTTCTTTTACTCATTCACTCATGCTTCAGCTAGGGTGCTCATGAGTTAAGGTGGGTTAGATTGCATGTCATCTGTCATTCAACTTATGGGATTGGGTTGAGAAACTCCCACCAGCATTTAACCACTCTTAGTTTCAAAATCGCCCAAACGGGTTGGATGGATGTGAATTAGGTTAGCGGATTAAGTCTTACAAATAGAATCCTATATATCAATATCTTAACTTTTGAGAATTTTCATACCTACACCCATCCGCTCGTTACAAAAACTGTCTATTTAAACTCAAATTGAGTTGGGTTGAACAAATCGATCAGATGTTTGCTTAGCCCTAACCCTACTTTTAACAATCTTCCCATACATTACGTCAAGCTTCACTTTTGAGTCTCATCACTATAGAATTGGGGTGGCTGCTGTGTGGGGCTTATTTCAAGATCCATTTCGATAATCAATATCATTTATTTTTTAAAATGCATCAAGTAGAACATCTCTGCAAAAAATCAAATTGATTGAATATCGATAAACATTTGATTAAATTGCATTTGTATCTAAAAATAATAATGATACATATGATTTCAATTATAAAACTGAATACAAATACACTTCGATAAATGGGTTATCTATATCCTATAAACTTAATTCTTTACAAGCATGTTCTACTTAGTGCATCATAAAAAATGAAATATTATGATCATCAAAATAGACTCCAAAATGAATTTCATGGGTCACATAACAATAACGGCTCTGCTCTTGGAGAGTGCAACCTTAGTCCCATCATTATACACACTCTCCATTAATTGTGATTTATATCCCCTTAATATTCTCCTCATTTGTCTTTTTTTTTTTTTTTTTTTGATTAAAATATTATCCTCATTTGTGGTAATTCATGGGTCGGTTTTATCTTTTCCTTACGGTTACTCGTCTTTATACAACTCACACCTTAAAACTGCTGACTTGAACCATCCTTTCATTTACGTGCCCATACTCTATTAATTATTTTAATGGCTATTATGTCTCTTTACTAATGCAACTGATGATTTTAATGGAGCTCTTGTATAAATGATATTTTAATTTTAAAATAATACGTGAACATTTACGCACTAGCACATTTTTTTTTTTTATAAAAAAGCAAAAATGAAAAAAAAAAAAAAAACACAATCTAACACCCCTAAAATTTTCATGATTATTTCATTTTATTTTGAGGGGTCATCACATAAACTCCTATGATTTCATTCAAAATTTTCCTTTTCTATCTTTTAAAATATTAAAAACATGTATCTTATTATTTTATCACTTGTCAATACAAATTTAAATTGCACTCGAGGTTATTTATTTATTTATTATTAATTTTTTTGCCACAACAAAATATGCATCCCAATACATTAGAAATGAATATCATTTTCTTCTTCTAAATTGAAAGACAAGATATACAATTCAAGAACTCGTACCGCCATTAATCAAATTGAATTGGTTCAATTGACCACTTGTGTATGCTTTTAATTATTGAAAAGTCAAAACAAAGAAAAAATTAATTATTTCTTTTATTATGAGAACTATTTGTTGTATTACGTTTAAAAAATGTTATATGTCGCTGATTTTTTTGTTACTGCTTTATATTCCCATATATCATTAATAAAATTAGAGATTGCTAAAATGACTGCATCCACAACCAAAAAAGTTGCAGAAGATGCTGTGGATGCAGTCAATTTGGCTTTAGATTAAGCAGTTTTGATATAATTTTGGTAGAATCCAAACCATAATTCAACTATGTATGTGGTTCAGTGACATTCGATTGATCAGTTAGTACATCAGTTGTTGAGATCTTTATGTTTGAGCCCTCTCATGATGACTGATGTTTTTTCTTTTATTCTTATGATGTTACAATAAAACTTAATAAATAATAATAATAATAATAACAATAAATATCAAATGCAACACATAATTTGTGGAAATGATTTTGTTCACATATTTTTTAGTGTATGAATAATACACATAATATAATTGGTTGAAATAATACACATAATATAATTGGTCCAAATATGTAAATTTCATATCCAAAAAATGTACTAACCCCACTCAAAATGATAGCCTCAACTATTCATCCCCAATCAAAATGTATGTATTGTTGAATTTGTGAACAAAATCGGACTCCATAATTAGTATACAAGAAAAAACCCTAATAAATATATAGAAAATAACACTCACACATACAAGTGGACAGATTTAAACTACTGATCTCCTAGTGAAATACATAAATTATAGTCAAATGAATTAGTAGAAGGGATGTTATTTATAACATAATTTGTAACTATTTTACTATTTAAAAAATAATAATAATTCAGCCCATTAATAACTTAAGAGTAGGAGGTTGATTCAATGGAGTCGTTGATGGTTCAACTAAATAATAAGAATAGAAAGAAGAGAAATGTGATGAGGAGGCTCACGAGTAGTGCTGCAAATGATCAGAATCGTTTGTGAACAGGCTTGAACTCGGCTCGGTAAAAGTTCGTTTGAATTCAGTTTGTTAAATTTTTTTTTTTGTGTTTTGTTAGATTTTTAATAAACAAGTCCAAATATTCTAAAGCTCGACCCGTTAGATGACTCGTTTAATATTTATTATTTATATATTAAATAATGTAAAAATATGTATAAAAAAAAAGATAAATATATTATTTATATATTTAAAAAATCTAAATGTAAATAATAGTTAACTATAGATAGTATATTTATATAATAGTGATAGTAGATATTATTATTTTGATAAAATATTGACTTTTTTTTTAAGATGCTTATATATACTGTATATAAAATTGTATAATCAAAATTTTAATTGTAACTTTAATTTTACACACAAGTATGAATTTATAAATTTTTTAGCTCGTAAAGGCTCGTAAACAAACTCGAGATTGATTCGTTAAATTTTTATTGAGTTCGAACTCGAATCCAAGTACGTACTAAAATTTGATTTGACTCAGCTTGTTTACAACCCTACTCATAAGAAATTGAAGGAATATGAAAATGGTGGTGGGTGTGGTAGTTGGGTCCCAACATGTATGTTTATTTTTTTGTTTGTTTGTGAAGGATGGTGGTGGGGGGTTGTTTTATGGCAAATTTCTTATTGGGTAGGACAGCCATAAAATCCCAAACATTTAGCCGTTTAGTGGGGGCCAAACTCGCTGGCCTCACAAATATTTCTCCACTCTGCATTATTGATGATATATGGGGATCTACTTGGCAAATTATGAGGAATGACTCCTTTTCATATCATTATCTTATATATTTTTTGTGTATTTTATTTTATAAGTTTCATTTTGGATTTATAATGATATTTTAAATCGTTCATTTCGTAAATTTTACAGTGAAAATCGTTTAAGTAAAAAATTATTTTCATCAAATATTGATGGATTGAGGAACGAATCGCAATTTCTTTTATAAAATGAACAATTTAAGTTTAAATTTATAGTTTTTGTTCATTTTAAAAAACAAAATATAATTTATTTGTATTTAGTGATATCTACAGAAATTAATTTTTTGCATAATATATCTTTACTGTTGAGCTTATGAAATAAATAATTTAAATTATCATTCTTGATCCAAAATAGAACTTATGAAATAAAGTATAGAGAAGTATAAAGAATAGAGGTCGGGTGAGGAGTCATTCCCAATTAGCAATTAATATAGTATGCAATTAAAGAAATGGAGAAATTAGTTTAGGTTGTAGGTATACATTGCCTTTCTTTTTCTCACTTGGAAGTGTGAAAATTCCACAATTGTGGGTTATTGGCAGTTGGTGTACCTCTTTCTCAAATGTATATGCGGGCTCTATTATTAGGGTAATTATGTTGGATCAATTTTCTATGTAAAAATAAAATTGAAACAAACAAAATAATTTATTTATAGAAATTTCTTGTTTCGGAAAGTAAAAAAATAGCAAAACTATGATTAAGTTGAGTGTGTGATATTCTATCCTTAAGATAGATTTGTCGCCGCACAGGTATTCACGGATTAATAACGTCTATTTCTTAGAATACAATAACCGAAAATCATAGATTTTAGTAGCACTACAAACAATCTATCAAGCAAACCAAACTTGAGTTCTGCAACTCTTTGAAAACTCTATAAACTAATAAGAAGAAAAATGCAGCATAGAAGGAAAACGAGAAAAGGAAAATGGAATGAAATGAATCTATTGGAGGGTCCTGTATTTATAAGCCAAGAGGTATCTATTCGGAAGGGCAAACAACCCTTCGAACAGGTGTAAAACCTTGAACTGCCGAAAATTAAAGAGGCGACCGAAAAGGCACTGTTCCGGGAAGTAAAAATTTGAATTCGAATTTTGGCCCAAAAGTTTGAATTAATCCATAAGGATTTCAAATTTTTCCCTCAAGAATTTGAAAAAATTCAAATAGATTTTGTCCAAAAAATTAAGCTAGGACTCGACCCACAACTGGCTAGCCCCGAATGGACGGCGCTTGTGGTTGATTTGGGCCAAGCCTATTTTATCCATAACTCCCCTCCTTACAAAACTTAGAGTGTCCCTGGAGACCCAACCCAAATATGTCAACTTAAAACTTATATACTCATATAAGCTCTCTTATTGTTTCTATGTGGGACACCCAAAATAAGGTAACCCATAGTTGATTCTTCAGCTCTCCATTTCAAGAAACTAAAAATAATGTCAACTTTTCATTCATTCATAAATGGTTTTGACAATTTGTCTTCACCGTGTGACTTGTCATACGGTAAGAAACACGTCATCACTTGGACCCACTTCAAAAGACGTGCAGAGCTTACTTAAATTTGGGGTCAAAGATGGTCTAAAATAAGCCTATAAAATCAAAAATTTCCAACAAATTATACAAATGGAAATTATATGACACATACCTTTAAAAAAATTGTAAATATGCTTCGGTTACGATTTTTCGTAATTTTTAGTTATAACTTATGCTGATTATGATTTATTGTAATGTTGATTATAACTTAGGTTTTATTTATTGTGTTATTATTTTTGTTATGTAATATTTGATTATAATCTATTATGATTTTAATTATGACTAAGAGCGATATGATCACGACACTTTATAATATCAATCTCACAATATGTTATATGTTATATATAATGTCTTTTTTGAAGTTGTGTATTGTGGAAGGACTGTTATATAAAAGATATTTCGTCCTATTATTATCAATCCTATTTATCTTTCTCTTTTATAAAAGAAAATATTAGACAAAAAATTTAAATTTTTTAAGCCAAACAACGGTAAGTTTGATTAGTTGTACATTAAGGTGCATAAAATTGAAGATTGAAAACTAGTATGCTAAATTTTTGTTTTGAAAAACTATTTGATATGTGATTAAATTTAGAAAAGAGGTTGAAATTTAAAATTCTTTAATTTTTTATTGTCTTTTTATATCATCATAGTATGTTAATATTAACGTGACGATAATGACAGTGATAATAATTGTGTTTTGTTAGAACAAAAGTGATGAAAGTGGCGACAGTGATAACAGTGATGGTAGTAATAATAAAGTGATAATGATGGTTCCAGTGCCCATCCATAGGTCGGGATACCAAATTTTTTAGTATTATTTGATAAGGCACCAAATTTTTTATGTCTTATATTAACCACCATAAGGTGAAAATTGTTCCTTCAATATTTTTCATATATCATTGTGTAATCATGGCACATTCAGTTGACAATATCTCTAAACCAGGTTCTTTTTGAATAAAATTTTCAGATTTCAACCAGCAAAGAAGGAAAAAAAAAAAAAAAAAACTGCGATTTTCTCTCATAGTCACCAAAAGTGAATTAAACAAATTTTAACAATAACACGCATTCAGTTGACTAAACCAGATTCATTTTAAATTTTAAAATAAAAAAATATAAAAAAATAAAAAATAAAAAACTCAGATTTTAAACAAAAAATAAAAAAAAAAGAATCAAGATTTTATCTCATAGGTCCCAAAAGTGAATTAACCAAAATTTAAAGATTAGACTTCCCTCATTTGGAATCTTAACATGACAGAATTTGATGGCCAGTAGAGTTCAACACAAGTCTTGTTTCAATAATTCGAATCATTCATTTTGTAGGATCCACAAAATATATAATATCTAAAAAAAAAGAACGATCCGATAATCGTAACATTTTCATTTTATCACATTTGTCTCTACAAAAATGGATGATAGATGGTATATTTCAAAAATATATTTATCGTTTATTTTTTTGAACATAAATGTAATAAAATAAAAAATTATGATTACAGATTGAACTAATTTTTTTATGAATAATATATATTACGGACCTTACAAAATGAACGTTTCAGATCATCGAAATGGGACTCGTAATAGGCCTTTATAGGCCTCTCAAATTATGTTATATTGAGATCTCAACATGAACTCTAATTTTAAATATATAAACTGGTCAATAAATTGCTACACCTAAGGGTTTTCAAGGACAGATTTGGTGTATTGAAAGTAAATTAAGAACAAAATTTTTAAAACTTAATTGAATTATGAAAATTTGGAAAACGAACGAGAATTGAATCACAAAAACAATTCATTTTGATTCAATTACAAATTCAAGGCTAAGAAATTCATCGAATTTGAGCCCATTTGTTTTCAGAGGTAAGATGGATGAGATTGTTAGTGAAGGAATTGATAGTGATGAGATTAAGTAAAATTGTGTTTATTTTGATGATAGTTGTTAGTGTGGGGATTATTAAATTATTTTTATATAAAATAGTAAAACAAATAAAAACCACGGTTTTTACTAACAAAAAAAACATTAAATATTAATGTTCAAAATGTGTGGCCGCACATGTAAGAAAAAAAAATAAAAAATTTGCACTTGGCCAGTTGACCGGCCGGCTGTCCCTCGTACAATCGATAACACTAATTCAAACAGATTATTTCTGAATATCATCTTCTCGTCCAGACCGTTAATCCGTTCGTCCAAGATCTTTCGTAGTCCGAAAGAACTCTCAATCCGGACCTTTATTTCCAAAACAAATATGATATTGATTTACTGTTCATCACTAACCGTCCAGTCTGAACTGCTAGATCGAAAAACAAACGAGCCCTTTAAGTCAATTAAAAATGCATTTAACTATAGAAGCATTCTCAAAAATATCAACAAACATATTTCAAATGAAATGAAATATGTAAAGACACGATAAATTTTCATATTTTTATACTAATTTACTAGATAAATGCAATTTTCAATAATATGAAAAGTTGAAAATCACAGCAAAAATTTTATATAAATACATAAATTTTTATGAGAATTTACATTGTGAATAGGATGAATGAAAGCTTCATCGACGTGGGTTCGAAGATGCCAAAAAGGAGAGTAAGTATTTTGCGGAACATCACATAAATTTAATTAAAATAAATAACGGTTCGATTTGTTTTAATTCGGTTAGTTTAATTCTTAATTCACGAATTATATTGTGGATTTTAACGCTCTCTATTCCATGTATGTAGTTGTAATTAACCATTCTTAATTATTTGGAATTAGAACCAAACCGTTACTTTTAAAAAGTCAGACCAAACCAGATAATTTAAACTAGTCCAAATTGGTTTGTCTATTCTACCGATTTTTTAAATTATTTTTTAATAAAAAAAGATAAAATTAGTGGTAAATCTAATCTAAAGATGGTATAAGGCATTAGGTAGAGTGAATATTTTTGTCGGTGAGAGGTTTATCATTTGTAAAATAATTTGATGAGAAGTTCTTTTGTTGGTTTTGAATGACATTTTGTTTCCAATTTAACCCCTTAATTTATCTATTGACTTTTTTTATCTGTTGTCTTTTATTGACTATCTGTTCAAATTTGTATGTATCTATTTAACTTATTTTCTATTTGTTCAATTTTATATCTATCTGTTTAATTTTTTTTCTCTATTTGTTTAATGTTTTCCCTTGTTTGTTGAAATTCTATATGTGTAACATTTTTATTTGTTGAATTCTATTTGTAAAATTTCTATATGTTGCATTTTTTTGAACCTATCTGTTCAAATTCTCTTTCTCTCTCTACAAATCCCACTATCTGCTAAAGTCTCTCTCTCTCTCTCTCTCTCTCTCTCTCTCTCTCTTTACAGCAAAATTATCTATTGAAATTTATACAGATTAAATTTCAACAAATCATAATCTGACATTCTCCTCTTCTCAAATCTTATCAGTAAGCGTGAGATCTTATAATTAATGGAAAAATCACAAGACTTTTATATTCATCCCCCCAGAAAAAGGAAAAAATAATAATAAGAATAACAAAAAAAAATGGTATATACTCAGATTATATATACAAGTATCTTCACAAAACATTACTGTCCATCCATGGAGGGTATAGTTTCATTGAGAACATCAGCACCTAGGGTTTCATTTCATTTCCCCAAATTGATATCATCTCGAATGTCAAGATTCCCTTCGTTTTATTTCTTAGGACTTCAATGGTCGACCAAAGAGTCTGTATTCGAGCTCAACTACTCTCACATTCACATATCTACGTTGATGAAGAATAGGACATTGATGATTTGTTATGGTCTAGATCTGAGATCTACAAACACAGAGAAAAGATCTGAGATCTGAACATTGAGAAGAGATGTAACGCCTCAAATTTCTAGCCCAAATGATAATGCAACAATCATGGCTCTTTCAAGAAAAACCGAATATAAATCTCCAAACTTACATTACATGATATAATAGTTCTTCATGCAACAATACATTAATCCAACAACAAGTAAATAAACAAATAAATACCCCCAAGGGTTTATAAGTTTTCAAGGCTTGAGCCTGGTTACAGAAAACGGTTATTCAAACCCATACACATACAGCTCTTGGCTTACACACTGAGTCACAGCAAAATGAGAGTTTCGTACTCTCAACACACATTTCCTCGCCTTTAGTTAGGCGACATCACTATATCTTTTCTTGCACAAAAATCCTGTAGGGTGAGTATAAAGCCCAGTAGGAAATCTTTAACAAATTATATACATTTTATACAAGTCTCAAGAGATGAAATGCACATGCCATGCTATGCCCTTTTAAAAGAAAATCACATCTTTATCTTTGAAAACCATCATGCTCAATGATGTCATGCAATTTCATTTCTTCAAAACTTAACAATTCATTTCAAGAGCGGTAAATACGACTCTGGTAATCCCTAGGTCGGTGTCTGCAAGTAGACTATACAAGTACTATCAATTTGTCATTTTTACCGGTATTAACCGGAAGGCTCGACACCTATCTGCGCGGGTTTTCGGTCTTTCACCCCGGACTCTCAAGCCAACTTATTCAATATCATCTATACTACCTATCAAGACTTACCAATGTATTTACCCCAAAACCATTCCATGAAGACTTGTTTCTCAACATTTTTTTTTCTCAATGCAAGTTTTCAAATCAACTTTCAAAGTTCAATGTAATCAAATGAATTAATATGCTAATAACACAAGATGAATATAAATACTGTTATTCAAATTCATCATCCAAGGGATAACATAATTCCCTCTTCTCAAGTATCCTCAACAATTAGTCATTTTAAGACTATTTCAACGTTTTGAACAATAATTTCCAAAATGAACAATAATTCTCATATTCCCTGAAATTTATCATTTATATAAATATAAATAAGAAAAATTTTCAAACATCCATTTATTTTGACACACAAAATAAATATAACAATATCATTCATGAATTTTTAGTCTCTAAAAAAAAATCTCCAAATTCTAGGTTTTCTCACCAAAACTATACAACTCAAATCTTTTGAAAGAAATTTTTTCAAAGTTATCATTTTTTCAATCAACGAAGATCAAAACCAATACAATCATTTTAAAAGAACAAGAGACAAACCCACTTTCAAAATAGCTCAATTTCTTGAATCAACAATCAATTTTCACAGCTATCGAAAGATGATTTCGAAAATCATATAGATCTTGCAAAAATATATATATAACTATATGAAAATCCCTACCTCGTGTTTTGAAGAAGAAATGAGATGAAACTTCAAAATTTACAGTGTCGAAACTCGATCTTCACCGCACACAACGAAGCCCTTGAGAAGTTATACAACTTTGATGAAGAACTTCGGTCTAACTCCCAACAGATTTGGAGGAATCAAAAAAAGAAAGATGACTTCTAGAGAGAGAAGTTCTAGATCTGGAAATTTTGGAGAGTTTTAGAGAGAGAGAGAACTGAAAAAGTGATCTGAAATCTCCCCTTACGAACTGATATTACATGATCCGCTCGAGCATGAAATACACTTTCCCGTAAGCAATTTCGAATGCATTTTGCATTTTTGCTTTTGGCGAGCTGATCGGGCAGCTCGACCCCTGTAAGTTGACTGGGTCAAAATCGAGATCGCTACAAGAGAGTTGAGAGAGATCTCCTCAGCGGCGAGGGAGGCTCACTCCTCAAAATTTTATAGCGATATACATATACATATACATATACATATACATATATATAGAGAGAAAAAATTTATAGAGAGAGCTTCATTATCGTCGTTCATGGTGACTCGGTAGGTCAAATCCGTATCGTACAAAGCTAGATCTTCAAATGACGTCGTTTACCATCACTACCACCACATCGGCGGCAAGATCTAAAGCCTTCAATGGTCAACGAGATCGTCGGTCGATAGCGATAAGATCAAGTTTTTGAGGGGACGAAAAGTTGAGCACAGCCTTAGTGATCACCATTAGAGGAATTCTCAAAGATGATAAAGATGAAAATATTAGAAGAGAGAGATTCTGTAGTGTGGTCAACGACGACGAACGATGACAGAGACTGTGGAGGGTATGGATGCAAGAAAGCCGATAAAACTGAGCTAACCGATCGAAACCGACCGAATTTTTAGTTTTTAGTATGTTTTTCATAACATGTTGTTTGTTTCGGTTTTGAAACTTTTATACTGACACAAATCGAACCAACTGAATATTATATTTAAATATTTTTATATTATAATTTCTTGAACATTATATGAGAAGTAACTAATATAATACACTTTTGTGATAAAAATTAGGGAGAAAAACATTTATAGAGTAATTTTCATATATTTTCTTCATTTATTTTGAATGTAAAATTCTAAAGAAATTTATTAGAAAATCCCTTTTCAATTGTTTGTATCTCAATTAGTCTATAAGATATTATTGTATTCTAATAAATCCTATTATTTGAACATTTGATTTACCAAATCCTAATTCTTATTTTTAAAGTATTTTATGGATATTTCTACCCTTACAAATTTTTTTGAACGGTTAGTAATTTAGTGATGTGAACATTCATATTTTACAATGTGAATATTTACATTGATGTATAAATGTTCACATTGACAATGTGAACATTCACATCACGAAACATTCATACTGTAAATGTGAATATTATTAGGGGTATTTTGGTAACTATGTCACTCATAGGACTTATTGGAATATAAGAAAATAATGTGGACTAAATGGAACATAAGTAGGTGAAAAGAGATTTATGAAAAAGTGTCCCAATATTCTATTATTTACTATAAAACCTTTTAAAATTTTATATAAATCTCTCTTCTACATCGAACTGATAAAATCGATAAAATTAAGCTGTAGCATACAATTTGTATTGGTTTCCCAATCATAAAAATTGAAAAGATCGATTTGATACTAAACATACTCTTAACACCGACCAAATTGAACCGTTTACACCCCTAGAGGAGGGCGTGAAATCTAGGTGTACAACTTGGGCCCACACAAGCCCAACCCAACCCAACCCAATTTTTTTTAGGACATGGACAACATATTTTCAAATTCGGTACGGGCTTAGACAAATATTCAGAAGCTCGAATTAAATTTGGACGGGCTTGAGCAAAGATATCAAACAATCCGAGCTACCCGAAACCCGAATTATATATATATATAGATATATAAAAATATTAAATATATATTTTTATATATATAAATTATTAGCCATTACATGATATTAAAGTAATTTAGATTATTAAATTATATTGAATATATATTATATATACAAATGGTATAAAATTTTACTTTTTTTATTTTCACTTATAAATTGTAAAGACTACTATAGCGACATCTTTCTTACATTATATAAATCATTTGTTTTGATGGTATTAATGATTTTCTATTAAAAAAAATATGAATAGAGTTAAAATTTAATAATTTAATAATGTAGGTAGCAAAAAAAACAAAAATTAAAAAATAAAATTGAAATTGATTTACAATTCGGGTAATTCGAGTAACTCGAATTTAATTCGAATCGGGTTTGAACAAATAATCTCAGATTATAAGTTGGGCTTAAGCAAATTTTTGCCACCTCCGGTAAAACCTAGACTGAGGGGGTGGAGATTAAATAGAGAGAAATGAGAGAGGCTGTGAATTTGAGAGAGAGAGAGAGAGAGTAAGAGATGAGGAAATAAAAGCTATAAGGGATGCAGAGGGATAGTTTGGTTATATTATGATAACTTCCTGTTATGGATATAATAAATTAGCGCTAGACTTTCGGGAAAAAAATCCAACATTAAATTTTTTGTCCGAACATACTAAAAAAAATGCATCAGTTATACTCCAAAGTCCATGTAAAAGGTGAAAAGAAGAAAATATATATAGATTTATGATATTTAGTATACTTTTTAATTTTTTATGAAAATATATACAAAAAAAATAAAAAAATGATATAATCTAAATAAGTGTACTTATTTAAATCATTCCCAAACAATTCCTTAGGCTACGTTTGGATCATAAATTTATATAAGAATTTAAAAAAAAGAAAAAAAAAAAAGTACAATATGACCGAAATATATATTTATATAGATGGATATACAAAACAGTCATAAACAATCGATCACCTAAGTAATCTTTATATTTATGAAAAGTTTAAACCAAAAATTGTTTGATCTTTATTTTTATTTCTAAAAAATTATAAATACTTTACAAAATTTTATAATTATTTTAAGAATTTTTTTAAAAAAATTTATTTTAAAATTTTTTTATCATTTCTTATCCTTCACCCATCACACCGTCACCGCCTCATGTTTTGTTTATCGTTTTAAAAATAATATAAATATAAATATTACTAAACATATATATATATATTTTATTTTTACAAAACAAAAAATAAACACATATAGATTTCGTTTAGAAAGTGCGTTGATTTTTTTTGACTTTTAAGTTTTTTTTGAATATTTTAATTTAAAACTAAAATGTCTAATTTAAAAATGATTTTTGATTTTTTTATAAAAAAAAATATATTAATTATGAATTAGATATGATATTTTAAGTTTAAAAACTCATTTTTTTGTGACTGTTTTAATCAAAAAAATCTTCAATCCCAATTTCCCAAACATAGGCATAGTAAACAAAATACAATAAACGTGTAACCTAACCAAACAGCACCTACGTTTCTCTAATCCGAATCACGTGGACGCCACGTCCCTATCCCATCGTCGTTTTATATCATCATCGACCATCTCTCTCTCCTCCCTTCTCTCTCTTACTTTTCCTTTTCCATGGAAAGAAACAGTCTCTGTCTCTCTCACTCCTAAACACTCTCTCTCTCTCTCTCTCTCTCTCATATCTTCTGAACAACTCTCCTTTTCAACTGAACTTCAAGATCAAGCTTTGACACTTCCTCAATCTCCAGACCTCTCTCTTTCTCTCACTCTCTTTCTCTCTCTCTCTCTCTCTCTCTCTCTCTCTCTCATTTTGCTTGCCCTTTTCTTTCCCTCTATGGAAGTTTGAACTCGAGAGCCACTTTTTACGCACTGATTCGCATTCATTCCCTCCAAAGATCCTGATTTAAAGCTCTCACACCTCCTCATTTTCTTGGGTTTTGGTTTTCTTCTCACCGGCAAAGCAGTCCAGCGAAGCACAGCCTTTGAATGATTACATATTCATCACCAAAAATTGAACAAGTACACCATTTTGAGGTTTCCGAGAAAGATATTGAATTACCCATATATATATAATAGTTTCAGATCTGCTGAACCCAAAACCCATAATTGTTTCCACGATTTCTACAATACCCAGTTTTTGAAATTCACTTCTAAAGATTTGTTTTTGCCAAGAACATCACGGTTAATTCATGTGTGATAGAGAATGCTGAGGCAGAAATTGAATGAAAATGGAAGAGTAGAACGAAGGGAATGTAAGATCAGGAAAAGAGTCTGCTCATCTTCATCATCTTCCTCATTGGTTCGCAATTATCGTTTGAAACGAGCGATTTTGGTTGGGAAGAGCGGTGGGTCGAGCACTCCTGTGCCTACTTGGAAGATGGATTCAAAATCACCTCCTCCAAGTGTTCTACAAAATGCTAAATCAATGAAATATCCACCAAGTATGGATCTCTCTGTGTCGGCGAGAAAATTGGCTGCGACTCTGTGGGAGATCAATGAAGTCACTTCGCCTAAAATAGAAGAGAACTTGGTGATGGAGGTGAGGAGCAGAGAGAGAATGGTTAAGGCATCGAAACACGGTTCGGGTTCGGTGCTGAAGCCTCATTCTTGTGACCCAATTGTTGCAGAGGTGGGTGGGTTCATTTCTTTGTTTGCCATTGAATTACTCAATCAACTGAACTATTAACATGCTTTAATCTTGATGTTGTTTGTTGTAGGTAAAATCACTGGTGTTCTTTTTTGTTTGTTTGTTTGTTTCTTTTTTCTTTTTTCTTCTTCTTCTTTCTTCTTCTTCTTCTTCTTCTTCTTCTTCTTTTTTTTTTTTTTGTGTTGATTTTGTTTTAATTTTGTGTTGATTTTGTGTTTTGGTGTTGAATTTTGCAGAGATTGGACCGATCTAAAGCGGGTGATCACCGAAGAAGAACACCTGCCATTCCTCAATTGGGAGGCTTGGATTGTATTCACAATGCCAGCATTATAGAGGTACTACTGATCTTTGATGTATGTTGTTTATGACAGATAAATTTTTGTGTTCAAAATCTGTAGTTTATTGATTTCGATAACCTGTGACGATCCAAGGATTTTGTACAAGTTTAATCAAGGAAATAGAAAATATTGTCATTCAAGAACAAATCTAATGAATTAAATTGTGAACCTATTTGGGGATTCACACAATGGGGCAACCATGAACGTGAAATTTCTCTACTTAGGTATGAACTTTTACTTCATACCCATTGGGCAGTGATTAACATTTTCTTCATCAACAAAGTCCATCACTGTTATTTCAGAAGGAGAAATGATAATGAGATGAGAACAAGAAATAGGAAAAATGCTCTGTACAAAACCCTCTTTCTAATCTATACAGTACATTTCTAGGTGTTTTGTAGCGTAAGCTTCTCATGAATTATAGTATTTGGAGCTATCATTTGGAGAGATTCTGTGGTGTTCGAGAAACACACTCTAGGAAATGGACAAACCTCACATTAGATCCAAGGAACAGAGAACATGGCGTCGTTCATTTGGCCCCCACCAAACCCAACATTTCATGTGGAGTTCAATCTCGAGTTTCATTTAGTGTTTGAACATTTGTTTGTCTCTGAGCACATGTTGTGAACTTCATGAAGTTCAAAACAACGCAGATTTTTTGTTTTCTTTTCTGCAAATTTTGATCCATTGTGAACTATATGAACAAATAATTATGTTGTTTATTATGCAGATTGAAACTCAATCTCATAGTCGAACTCCAAATGGATATGTAGTTGGTGTTAAAACCCGTTTAAAGGATGTCAGTAACGGCCTAACTGCATCTAAAGAGCTTCTGAAAGTCTTGCATCGCATTTGGGTTCAGGAAGAACAAAATTCATCAAGCATGTCCCTTGTCTCAGCCCTACGTTTTGAACTTGATCGAGCCCGTATGCAGGTTGATCAATTAATCCAAGAACAGCGATCTAACCACTATGAGATTGATTACCTTCTAAAGCAATTTGCAGAAGAAAAGGCAGCTTGGAAAAGCAAGGAACGAGATAGAATTCACAGTGCCATTTCATCAATTGCAGAAGAACTCAAGGTAGAGAAGAAGCTGAGAAGACAAACTGAGAGACTGAATAAGAAGCTAGGAAAAGAATTGGCAGACACAAAGGCATCTCTTTTGAAGGCAATGAAAGATTTAGATAGTGAAAAAAGGGCAAGAGAGATATTGGAGCAAGTTTGTGATGAGTTAGCTAGAGGCATCGGAGAAGACAGAGCTGAAGTGGAAGAAATGAAGAGAGAATCAGCCAAAGTTCGGGAAGAGGTGGAGAAGGAGAGAGAGATGCTTCAAATAGCTGATGTGTTGCGTGAGGAAAGAGTCCAAATGAAGTTATCGGAAGCTAAATATGAGTTTGAGGAGAAAAATGCAGCAGTGGAGAAGCTAAAGAGTGAACTTGAAGGCTACTTGAGAACCAGAATTGGAGAAGAAAATTGTGATGGATCTCCTAACTTCAATAGAATTAAGGAGCTCGAGGAGTATCTGAGGAAAACCCTTGGCACATCGTGTCAAAATGGAGAGAAAGAACATGATGAAGGGGAAATTGCAAATGGAGCAGAGCATGAGGAGGACGATTCAGCCGACAGTGATCTTCATTCTATTGAGTTAAACATGGACAACAATAGCAAGAGCTACAATTGGAGTTATGCTCGTGGTGGTGCTACTCAAAACGATTCGAAGAGGAGTTCTGTTGATGAGAAAATCAAGGGAAGGAGGTCCATATCCGAGAGAATTCAGAGAAACAGCTTTTGTTTGGATAGAAAATCCTCAGATGGCACTGAGTGGGACTTTGGCAATAAAATCGAAGAACATTCAGATGGGTTCGACAGAGGAAGATTATTAGAACTTGGTTCACAAGCTTGGAGAAAAGATTATGAAGATGAAATTGAGAGATACGAAATGGTAAGAGATCTTAGAGATCATATATTGTCTGGTGCAAGAATAGCATCTTCCCGGGGATTTGCCAGTCCTAATGGAAAATAGAACAATCTTTGTGTGATTCTACACATTTGAACTAGTAGATAGTTTTACTTGTTTGCTTCTCTTTTGATGATTAATGTTTTGCTTGAATTCCATCAGATAATCAAATATTTCTACTGTTTCTGTTTCTGTTACAAGTCAATTGCTGAATTTTGTAATGCAAAACTGTGAATAGAAACTTTTTGTTCATTCTCTTGATGTATTTGCTCAAATTGTCTGTACAAAACTTGCTGCTATTACTTGTCATTGATTGAAACATGTCTGTTTGGTATCGTTTTCATTTTCTTTTCCTTTTTTTTTTTTTTTTTTCATATACCAAAACAGTGGAAAATTGGAAACACCCATTATTTTATTGTCGTTTTTATTTGTGTGTAAAAAATGGAAGTGCTTCTTGAAAAAATTTCTCTTGGGTTAATTACACTAATCACCACCAAAGTATACACTGTATTACATTTTAGTCTCCAATATTTTAATTGTTCTACTTTGGACATCAAAGTATGTGATATGTTACATTTTAATTCCTGACATCAAAATTAGTAATAGTAGGAGAGATATCTTTGAAATTTTATTCAAAGCCTCAACAAAATAAACAATACCAAATACACACATAGTTTCAAAGTAGATATTGTAAAATTTTAAAATTAGTTTTTCTCCGTCATTGATTTTGAACGGTGTTAATGTTAGAGACTAAAATATAGCAGATTACATACTTTAAGGATCAAAATAAAATAATTAAAAAAATTAAGAAATAACATATAACAGAAGGCATGTTTTATGGACCATTTTAGGTAATAAACTCTTTGACCACAATTTTGGAGTTTATATTCTCTCTAGCAACAACTTTTTTTTTTTTTGTTACAGGAAAATCCTTCCTACCCTTCTGCAGGTCCAAGACAGCGCCCTTGCAGAGATCACCAGGGTGTCCTGTTAGCCATTCCGAGCGAAGAGACTATAACCTGAGAACTTGCCCCGATTCGCACAGCGGGGGAGTATTGAACTTACACCAAGTGCTGATTAGACAACTTGAGATCCAACCTCCTAACCAACTGTGCTTCGCCCAAGAGATTGGCGCAGGAGAGAGGAAATTAAACCTATGACCTTGAGATTTAAAGCTCAAATCTTAACAATAATGCCACCCACCCCTAGGTTATCTAGCAACAACTTATTCTTGATTGTTTTTGGTTCCAGTTGGTAAGGATCTAGTTAGCCATTGAGCTCTGTCTCTCACTTTGGATAGATATCATAGCATATAATTTAGCTACATTGACAGCTTGAAAATAGTATATAGGGTGGTTTTGAATTTCAATTATTTCATTCAAATTATAGTGATGATCTATTATGACTTGCCTAATTTGGATCCATCTGCACCAAAAACTACTGCCAGCTATGTTGAGTTGGGACATAGGCTAGCTAGGCTATGTTTATAGAATTGGAAGGTCAATGTCTGCTGCATTTCAATAATTTGATAGTACTGATTGTTTGCGTTTAACCAATAGATTTTATGCACATGATTTTTTAAAAGGTTGAATATTTTAAATGCTTGACAATCAAAAACAAAATTTAAGAACATTTATTTCCCAGTTTTGTAATAACATTTTTTTTATAACTTAATTAAATTATTTTTCACTTATGAGTTGTAAGTAAAAGTTGGACTAGATATTTTGAAACAAATCTAAAAATAAAAATATCATAAACAATTTTAATAAATTACACAAAAAAAGGCACATGATTTTTTAGATAAGTCTTTTAAATGTTTGCAAAAGATTCAGTTCGTCAACTATCTTTTAAAGGTCTTTCATCTCAATAATTGTTTGGGGTCGCTTACCAATCATCAAATAATACGTTCTTATTGTTTTTCATATCTTCAATTAGAAGTTATTGTTGTGCCTAGCCGTATTTGTGAGGCTCTGTATGAGCTTGTTCTGAGCATATTTTGATCATTCAAACAGTTTATATTATAGGATTCATCGAGTATATTATCTATGAAAAAAAAAAAATTGGTCAAATACCTATAACACTGTGATTAGATCCTAATTATTTTTAAAAAAATTATAAAAATCATGTTAGCCATTATAAAAATTAAAAAAAATAAAACAAATGTGGCCTTGTGTTCCAATTATAGATGTTCGATTAATTCAATTTTTTTTTATGAATAATTTACTTGATAAAGGGGCACGGCAACAACCCTATATCCCCATATTCTAATATAAAATTGTAAAATTCACCCAATATTTCTCAAACACTACCTTACCATGTTCGGAAGCACTCAGTAACTTATACTTTCATCTCTAGAATTCTGGCCCAGAGGCCTTCAATAATACAAGTTTTAGCATTTTTTAGTCAGTACCAGCTCTTTAACGGGTTCTCAAAACTTATCAATTATTCTATTTGGTTGTATTTTTAAAATTTATTTTGTTTTCCTAAAAAAAAAAAAAATTAGTTTAATAAAAATAAATATCAAAAAAATATTTTCAAAATTTTAAAAATTATTTTTGTCCCCAAAAAAAATCATGTGACGATGATTTTTATTATTTTTTGACCAAACTAGTTTTTATTTATTTATTTTTTTCAAAACCCAATGTTTGGTTCTAGTTTCCAGAAAACAATTTTTAGAAAATTCTGTTTTTTTATTTTCTGTATTTTAATGTTTTCAATGAATTTTTTTAATATTTTAATAAATTTTTTTAAAAATTTTTTTAGGCATACCTAACATAAATACACTTAAAAAATATAATATTTGTGAAAAAAAATCTTTAAAAAATACACTAAATACCAAAAAATACAAAACAAATACGAAAATTCAATACATTTTTGATATTTTTGTGTATTTATTAATTTTTTAAAATATTTTTTCACAAATATTTTACTATTTAGATACATAAGGTGCATCTAAAAAAATAAAAAAATTATTTAAAATTTTAAAAATATTCACTAAAAACAAAAAAAATACGAAAAACAAAAAACTCAGATTTTAAAAAACTGAATTGAGAAAACTGAAACTAAACACAATGAATACACTCCCCACCACATACACAATGTGCTAATCTTTAATTTTAAATTATTTTGATACATCATGCGATTAAAAGTGGATTTAAAACTAAGAAAAAAAAAATTAATATGAACATAAAGAACCATGACAAGAAATTTTAAGATTCTATCCTATCCACCTACCTTTGAAAAACATCTTCCTTCATATTTTTCACCATGTTTCCTGATTGATTCGTGTTTTGAAAATCACCCTTTTTTGCTACTTCTCTTGATTATCGATTGATATATTGGAAACCGTCTAGCCATTACAACGAAGCAAAGCTTCTCAGTTTTGATATGGCGAAACATCCAAATAGTGACCCAATCCTGATGAGCTTTAAGTTTGTTGGCATGACAAAAACCCTTCCACCCTTCAGTAAGAACATGAATTTTAGAAGCCCAAGTTTTGAATTTCATCGGATACTCATTCCCCTTCGAATCATAAGTTGTCACCGAAATCCCACTCACAAGATCCTCCTTTGAATTCATCAATGGCTTCAAGAATTTTTCGATTATGGATTTGGGTATGGATATCCTACTCAGGTTGTCTTTGACATCACTCTCTGTTAATTGCTTCTCAAAAGGCACACTACAAATCCCAATTAGGCCTTCCAACTCTTTCACCGGTGGCAATCTTGGAAGGGTCAATCCATCTATTGCCACCCCGTGCTCATGATCCATTATGTCACTACTCTCTTGACTTCGTGTCATGTTTTCGCCATCTGGGTCGGCTCCAAAACTACCAATAAACTTTTTCTTCATTATTCTCAAATCATCGGCGGTTTGGTTGTCTAGTTCTAAAAACTTCATATTTGAAAGAATTAAGGCGGCGGATTCGTGCTGCTTCTTGAGTTCTTCGAGCTCGTTGTCCTTGTCACCAACAATGGCATTGTTGTTGCTTGCTTCTAGGTTATTCTCCATCATTCCTTTTCTTTCCCTCAATGAGTTTCACAGAGTTGTAAATTTCTTCAGAAGAGTTTCTTCGGAATTGTGCGAAATTTTCTGGTTTTGTATTAACAAGAGCACACGATGACTTGAATCCTCTCTAAATATATGTATGTGTGCAAGTCAGACGTCCAAACTTAAATAGAATTTCTAATTTGGAAAGAATTGGGACTTGGAATGAGAGACAACTACGAAAAATCTAACCCAAAAAGGAAATATAAAAAAAAGGGCCACTTTGATTCTTGATTTTTTAATTATAATATATTTGATTTTAAATTTTGAATATTGTTCTAGGAAAAGACGATCAAAGATGTTTTTTTTTTGCAAACGGTCCATTTGCAAGGGCAAAATTGTTACATAACTTATTTTGTATTAGTTAACTGTATGTTGTTTGAAATATAATGACATTTTTTTAATGAATAATGCCGGAACTTTCTTGGTTATAAATTCTATCTAGTTTTCTTTTCAAAATCTATTTTCAGAATTTTTTTTCTAAGACAGTACAAATTAAATTGGAGAAAAAAAATTAAAAATACATCATTTTATATAAATTTATCTTTTGAAAGGGCATAAATATTTTTTTAAAACAATTTTTTTTGTGATATTATTTTCATTAAATTAGTTTTTATTTTTTCAAAATTCAAATATTGCTTATTAAACTAATCCATTAACTCAAAAAATTCAAAACTAAAAACATTTTATATATTAAAAATATCGATTACACATTAAAAACTTAATAACCATCCATTACATTATAACCATGTAAAAATATCTGTTAACAACAAATACAACCATGTATTACATGATAATCATAAAAAAAATCAACAAAAACAACCACTCATTACATGATCATCATCCAAATACATATTAAAAATTAATTTGGTAAAAAATAAAAAATAAATAAAAGTATAAAAGATTTATCATTTTTATATAATTTTATCTTTGATGGGTAGAAATAATTTTTTGACATTTATTTTTGTCAAACTAATTTATATTTTATCAAATTAACGACTTTGCTCTTAAAATTGAACAACAGTGTTGTTCTTATTGGGAACGAGATTAAAAATTCAGAGTCAAATATATCACAATTAAAAAGTCAAGGGACCAAAGTGACAAGTCCCAAACTATAAAAACCGTTTGTATTATTCACCCAAAAATAAATGAAGGGAAAGAAATTTTTCTTGTTTTTGGGAAAATTACCAATCAATGTAAGGTTGAATTTTTTTATTTTTATTTTTTTCAAATTCATGATCAAGTTTACAAACTTTAATGAGTAATTGTAGAGACTCACATTTGAAACACCAAAATATATCCCCAATGACGGAGTAAGGTAATAGAGCTCCACATAATTAAGTATACAACAAATTAAAAATTGACACCTATTATTTCACATCATTATAGGTAAAATTGTAGGAGTTTCATTAGGGTTTCAAACAATTTTTAACAATTTCCCTAATTTTTTTCAAAGGCAAGTGCATAGGATAGAGTTTTAGAATTTCTTGTCATGGTTCTTTACCTATCACTGCATGCCTCTATATCCCTAGAAATCCCAATATGGGAATGCCACTTCTTTAAAGTCATCCTTTTACACCGCTTATATATATCTCCTTCGTCCCACCAGGCAATGAATCTAGCATACTTACTAAATTCCTCCCAACCATTCTTTACATGAGTCAAAGACTATTAATTCGGGATCTTGATGGAATTGGTAAATTTTTGACAAGTCTCAGTACATTACATAACAAAATAAAAAAAAAAAAAAAAAATCTGCGACAGTGAATTTAAAAACGACACCAAGATATAAAAAAAATATTTAGAGTCTCTGCATAAATCCCTGTTATAAGATGATAAACTTTATTTTGGTATGTGCTCGTGAAGTGGTTCTGGTGAATACAAATTTTGGTAGGAGAGGTATGAATAGGGACCCCTATTTGTATGGAATATGGCGTGGAAAAGGAGACGATCAAGTATTTGTTTTGGCAATGTTAGCATGTTGTTTTGATGTGGAAGGGCTTTCCTTTATGTGAAACTAGTGTAATCTGTGGTATGCACGAGATTTTATAAATTAAAAAAAATTATTATAATTATCTTAAAATAATTAATATTTTATCTTGCGGTATACATGCAATTTATAAATTAACTTTTATGGTTAAAACTTTTTAAATTATTAGTTTAAAAAAATTAAAAAAAAAAAAAAATATATATATAAATATATTTAGTGCACTTTCGATAATTTGTATTAAAAAAAAAGTTAAACCTAATTAAATGAGATTAACTGAGTTATGACATACCTCTTCTTGTTATAATTAAAAGTTATAATTAAAACAAATATATAATTTTATTATTAAATATAAAGTGAAGTGATATTTAACAATAATTAATATGATGTTTCTATTATTAATCCAATAATTTAAGTTACACTTCTTTTGATTTTAATTTCATAATTAAAAATACAATATGAATATAATACGGATTTCTAGTTTTTATAAATGAGAATGTTTCAAAATATTTTCAAATTTTCATCGTTTTCTTTTAATTTTTTTTATCTAATTTGATTTTTAATTTGAATAAATTTTTTGATTTGATATGAATTACTTTAACTTTTTCATTAAATTTTTATCAATTTTTAAAAGAATTTTCATTGTTTTCACCAATTTTGATAGAAAAACAATAATTTTAACGTTTCATCTTTTTAAATTTTTATCAAATTATAATTTGATAAAAAAAATATATTAAGAGTTGAAGATTCTCTTAATTGGAATTAGAGTGAAATAAAATCTTAAAATAGTCAAAGTTTAAGTATGTGGTTGGTTAAAATGTATAATTTAATTATTTCTCTTCTCATATTTGTATAAAAATTGACACTTATGACTACATCATTATAAGTTGGATTATGGAAAAAAAATTGGGGTGTCAAACGTTTTCCATTTGTAAATATCTTACATATTAAAAAATGAAAAAAAAAAGAAAAAGAAAAAAAAATGTGTAACTTTTTGATATGTGTTTATCAGTTTTGTTTTATGGACATAATAATTGATGTTTCAATTTAAAAAATTAAAAAGTTAAAATAAAAAAAAAGGATTTTTTAGAGATAAAAGAAACTATCTAACTCTTTTATATACTATTAAGATGGGCTATTTTAATCACATAAAAAAATAGAAATTACATTTAGAGATTATCCCGATATATTATGTTATTATATACAACTATAGTTGTAACAAATTAACTCAAGTACCACTCGCAAGTGTTCCTTGTGCTCCTCCCCAGAGGTTGAGTAAATCAAGATGTCGTCTATGAAAACGACCACAAAACGATCTAAGAACTCTAGGAAGATTTGGTTCATCAAGTCCATAAAAATAACTGGGGCATTGGTTAGCTCGAAAGGCATCACAAGAAACTCATAGTGGCCATACGGCGTACGGAATGCCATTTTCGGAATATCCTCCTCCCTGACCCTTAACTGGTGATAACCTAATTTCAGGTCTATCTTAGAGAAACAACGAGACCCTCTCAACTGATCAAACAGGTCATCTATATGTGGCATCGGATACTTGTTCTTAACCGTAACCCGGTTCAACTTTCGATAATCAATACAAAGTCGTAAGGCTCTATTTTTTTTAGCAAAGAGGGCCGGTGCTCCCCAAGGCGAAGTGCTAAGGTGAATAAAGCCCTTATCTAGTAATTCCTGGAGCTGAATCTTCAGCTCACTCAACTCAGTTGGCGCAAACCGATACGGTGCCATAGAAATTGGTGCTGTGCCAGGCACTAAATCAATAGAGAACTCGATCTCTCAGTGAGGTGGTAAACTAATAAGATCGTTGGAAAAAACATCCGAGTACTCACAAACCACTCTTGGCAACTCAATTCGAACTTCATTACACTCACTACTCAAAAGGCTAGCAAGAAGACAACTAAGTTCACTCTGTCCACATGAACCATACACCGGTGACAAGACTCTATCCACCTGGTTTCCCAAGAAATAAAATCAATCATCGCTTAAGGTACATATAGTAACCCTCTAACGGTAGCAATCTATTACAGTCCGGTATGACGATAACCAGTCCATACCCAAAATAACATCAAAACCAGACATGTCCATCAATACAAAAGAAAAAGGAAATCGGCGATTGGCAACCTCTATATCACAGCCTCGACACCCCTATTTCAAAATCATCTCACCCCCAACAGGTGACACAACACATATAGGAGATGTTAACTGCGCCAACTCTAACCCTAAAACAGATGCAAATGCAGACAAAATAAATGAATGGAATGCACCCATATCAATCAACACATTAGCAACCGAGTTGCAAAACAAAAAGGTACATCTCACAACAAATGAAGCCGGTACAAGATCTGGCACAGTAACAGCATACACGCGCCCCGTAGGTCTCTGATCTATCTGCTCACTCCTCGGAGCATAAGACTACTACACTGACTTAGTTGAAGAGGCTCCCTGATTGGCCCTCGAGGCTTGTACTAACTGCGCTGGCTGGTGACTCTGTGTCTGCCTCGAATCAAACGCACCAAGTATGCCACCCAATTGTGGGCAAAACCTTTTCAAGTGCCCCGCCTGCCCACATTGATAACATGTGAGCGGCTGGCCTTTGCCCTGACTCTGGCCCTGAAACGAGTCGACGATGAAGCTGCTCGCTGCCCTTCTCCCCTCTACGGGCAAGCTGGATACTTGTGGCCTAACTAGCCACATTTGAAACAAGTGATGTCTCCTTGACCACCTCTCCCAGAACCTGAACTCAGCACTGGAAAGGTAGACCTCGAATGCACTCCCTGGGACTGTTGTGGGTTAGAACCCCTCTATTTCTTACTGTTCCCCTATCCATCCTGACTCCTCCTAGAGCCCCTCATCATCTCCTCCTCCACATGCATGATAGTCTCAAGATGGGCTGCAGCCTCCATAAGGCGTACATAGTCCCTAATCATGGACTCGGCCACTTTGAACATGAGTCCGGTCCGTAACCTCTTCTCAAACTCCAAACATCGACGCTCCTCGGTCGCCACGAACTCCGGTGCAAACCTCGACAAACTAGTGAAAGTGGCTTTAAACTCAGTCACTAGTGTATTCAACTGCACTAACTTGGAGAATTGATCTCTCAGCTTCTCCCTTACTGTAGCAGGTAAGTACTTGTCTTGGAAAACATCAACAAAGGCTTCCCAAGTCCCTCCAATGCCCCTCCATGCATATTTGCACCACTGACCCGCGTCTCCCTTCAGCTGGAAGGACGCCAAGGTCATTCTCAAACCCTCGTCTTCGATGTCGAGCATCTCAAACGTCTTCGTCATCTGTTCTAGCCACTCATCAGCCTTTAGTGGCTTCTTAGGATCACCCAAAAACTCGTCCGGATTCGACCTGAAGAATTCCCTCTTCAGAAAAGACGACCTTATTTCAGCTACATGGGCCTGGACTTGATTCTCGGCTCTGAGAATGTCCATGGATTCCCTCAATACTCCGGCCATTTAACGGGGTAAGGCGTCCATGGCCTGTTGACCAACTGGTACGACCACATTGGCCTGACCAACTCCTTCCTCTTGTGCCAGAATTTCATCCGGTATGGGCATCTCATGCCTCCTAGGCTTACCACGCCTAATACCACGACCTCGTCATGACATTCTAATGAAGATAACAAGGAGATTAGCATATTTACAAATGTGTCGAAGCTAACTCACTCGCGTCCTAATACGATGGACAACTGTAATTCACTCCACAGAAGCACATAATCACATAAACACATACGAATTTCATTTCCAGATAATGACCGTCCCGTGGCGTTACTACAGTTCTAGTTAGAAACGGCAGTGATCAAATGCCTTTCCAACAGGACTCCCAGAAACCCATGGACCTGATCAACATCTTAGAAATTAAATCTCATATCCATATAGTCACATAAACATGTTATCACATAAGCACATATCATCCATAGTTAAGTCTCTAACAAGCGAGACAAACCTAATGTGGCACTAACCACGTCCAACGTACCCAAAATATTCAAACTTGTTAACTTTGATACCAAGTTGTAATGCCCTCAAAATAATGTGGATAATCCAACCCATGAGATTCATGAACATAATAGAAAATGCTGTACTTTCATTCATCAGAGTTTATATTACAAGAGATATTACATGCATTATACTTTCATAAATGTTCATTCTGAAACTACAGCATGTAACACTAATTGATTACAACAAAATAAATGCCCTACGGGTTTACATCTTTCCAAGATATCACTTGGTTACAATAAAAGAAAGAGTCTTAGCTCTATACATATAAAGCCTTTGGCTTGAGTAAACATTTAAGCATAAATGTAACAAAAACAAAGCTTTCAGCCCCTAGTCCTCCCAAGCTATGTCCTTGGAGGTGGCATATCACCAGTACCTGAAAATGGTTTCCCAAGTAAGGTGAGCCAATGCCCAATAGAGATAAACTAACACAATATATGAAATTTAACTAAGATATAAATGTCAAATAGAAGTCCAATACTCAAGGCCAACTTACATTCTCTCAATAACCATTCAATATTGATAATCACATCTTAATCCATTTCCATTCATTCATTTCAAACTAATGCATAAGTGTAGTTCCTTATCATCTAAATAATCCCAAATGAGACTACAACTCATTCATTCACAACTCAATAACATTCATTATTCAAACACTTCAAACTTCTTGCCATTTTACGGATTCTCGTTCAAGGGAATCGGCACCAAAATATACATGTATAAGGTTTCGGGACTTTCACCCTGGACACTCTGACTAACTTAATTTAAAATGGAGTCCATCCCATATCTCCTCCCAAACAATGGAGTACATCCGCCATCTCCTCCTAAACAATGATACATATACAATGTATTTAAAAGCGTTGTCATATACAATGACTTATCCAAATCACATATTCAATGTTTAATCAAACCATCATATTTAATGACGTAATTCAAATGACCAGTTTCAATTTACCTAGTCCTCATACAGTTTCTACAACAATCATAGCTATCCTCCACCGATAGCCCAAACAGATATTTCTAAACAGATGTACAATTTATCAAATAAATAATTTATCAAATTGTTCATAGGTGAGTGATTTATCAAATCCAACTACACCATTCATTCACACATCCTCCCAATTTCATATCTCTCATATCAATTTCATTATTTATATAAAATAATTATTTAACACAATTAGGGAAAATTTTCCCATTCTCCAAATATCAATCCCAAGTCCAAATTTCATCATTTTAACCCATATAACCTCATATTCAATACTCTATATATTTCATGAGACCCAATATAAAAATCCCTCTTTTAAATTTTGGACCCGAACCCTAACTTTACCCAATTCCTTTCAAATTCCATCGTTTATACAAAATAACAAATACCTAGGTTAAAAACCATAACAAGGTGTAGAATATCCCTACCTCAAGTGTAGAAGCTCAAAGGAGATGATGAAGAACTTCAAAAATGCTCCAAATTCAGTTTTGTTTAGATCAAGAGGAAGCCCACAAGATGCTCTAACTTTTTATCAAAGGGAGTAGGGTTGAGAGACCCTTAGATCATGGAGTATTTGTAGAGAGAGAGCATTTTATAGAAAGAGAGAGTGCCGGATTAGGGTTCTTAGGAAAAAGAAGATCAAAAGTGATATAAAATCACCATGCTGCGAACTGATATACGCGATCTTCGCTCGAGCAAAGGAGTTGTCACTTGAGTGACCAGATACAATAAGAGACCTCGCTCGAGCGCAAGAAGCGTCGCTCGAGCGCAAAATGCAAAGCTTCAGAAGTTTTACAGACGCACACGCTCGCTCGAGCGAAGCACTTCATCTTCTCAGAAATTCTGCATCTGGAAAAGAAACCTGAGAACTCTCAATTCTTGTAACGCCCTAAAAAATAAACCCATCATAGCATACATTCACGATAAATAAAAGAGTTTTCATATTACGATCATCAGGGTATTCTTACAAAAGGTATTACATGTTGACAATAAAAGTAAACGCCCCATAGGCTTACAACTTTCCAAGTCAACACTTGGTTACAAAAAGGAGAGTACTAACTCTACACAAATAAGCCATTGGCTTGATATACATGTAATACAACCAGAAACAACAAAAAGAGTCTACAGCCTCAAGCCTCCGAAGCTACGTCCTTGGAGGTGGCATAACACCTGTACCTGAAAATGATGTCCCATATAGGGTGAGCCAACGCCCAGTAGAGATATGCTAAACATAATATGAGCAATAACTAAAACATTAGCACTTGATAAATGTTTAACTCATATAAACAAACATACAGTACAATCCAGTTCCATAATCCTTAACTTAACAAAACCCAACTTATAAATATGGCTCGGAACCTGGCCAAACAACTTAAGTGAGACTACATCTCATGCCAACAATACTTCAAACTGCCATTTTACGAAAATTGCGTCCGTGGGATTCGGCACCCATGTGTTTTTATTCTTTTATGGCCATTTTACGGATATTTCATCCGCGGGACTCGGCACCCATGTATAGATATTTTTGGATTGCCATTTTACAGAAATTGCATCCGCGGGATTCGGCACCCATGTATAATTATATTCGAATTACCATTTTACGGATATTGCGCCCGCGGGATTCGGCATCCATGTGTAATTATTTTCAAATGGCCATTTTACGGAAATTTCATCCGCGGGATTCGGCACCCATGTATTCAAATACACAACCTGATTAGTTTTAATTCACCTAATCATCATGCAGTGTCTACAACAATCAAGACTATTTTCCACCGATAGCCAAAATAGTTATTTCTAAACAGATAATAAATGCCTCAACAGATATATAATTGACATTTTCAAAAGTGAGCGATTAATAAATCCAACTCCACCATTCTATGTCATAATGAGCCAATTTCATTATTCCCAACTCAATTTCATAATTCCATAACAAATGTCATTAATTACACTAATGACTCAAATATACCAAAACATGGCATTTTCCCCCTTAAGCTCAACATTGACCCAAAGGTCAAAATATTATCAACAACACCAATAATCTCATTTCTAGACCCAAATACACATGTATAGGCTCAAATTACAAAACCCCTCTTTTATACATTTTGAAACCCTAACACCCGAAATCACCCAACTCAACATTAAATCAAAATAACCAATAGTTTATGTCAAAGACCATAGAAATGAGTAGTTATCCCTACCTCAAATTCGGAGCTCAAAGGAAGAAGATGTAGAAATCTCGAAGTGCTCCAAATCAAGAACTTTTTGGATCAAAAGATAGCCCACAACAAACTCCACACTTTTTACAAAGGGACTAAGGTGGGAGATCACTCTAACTAGATCAATACCTAGAGAGAAGTTGGGTTTCAAGTGAGAGGAGCTCTCCAATGGAGTTTTTCGAAAAGTAAGAGAGAGAAAAGATGTTGAAAAGTGATTCAAAATGACCCAGTTGTGATCTGATATACGTACGACCCGCTCGAGCGGAGAATAGGACGCTCGAGCGTTAAACACAAAAATTGGACCCGCTCGAGCGTAAGAATACCCGCTCGAGCGTTAGGACACAACTGCAAAACACACCCGCTCGAGCGCGAAGGAAAGCCGCTCGAGCGTAGATTACACTCGTCCAGTACTTTTATAGACATCGCACACCTGCTCAAGCGCCAAGAGGCCCGCTCGAGCGCGACCCGCTCTAGTGTAAGTAAATCCGGTCGAGCGTGAAAAACGCACCTACAAAAGTTTTGTAGAGGCACAAAATGCTGAGAGTGTGTAAACTCTGCTCGAGCGTAAAGAGACTCGCTCGAGCGGACCATGAAAAATCTAGGCAACTAGGAATGGGACTTAAGCTCAACCAACCTGTTCGAAACACGCCCAATACATCTTAAAACTCAAATATATGGAATTAAAGGATGACAACAAGATATATACAACCACCAACTCCACGGAACCTAAGTCCGGATACAACAATCAAAGAAGGAAGAACCAGGATCTCTATAACCTCACTCCTTAAGGAATTTCGTCCTCGAAATTAAGTACAAGTTTTTCAAAAACATGAATTCTCAATTACCAACATTATTACAATGTAAAATTCAACAACTTGAACCATTACCGGTCATTCCATCTCTATTCAAGAGGCAAACTTCCAACATAATTTCCAACATGCATTATCAACATGCATCACAAAACAAATTCAATGCCAAAATTATATTTGCATTTCTAAAACAGAGTTAACATATGTAATGTTAAAATAAACTTCCATTACAAGGCAAGTTCCACAATATTTCCATAAACCAAAACATTCATAATGTTTTACAACTTAAGACATAATTAATGCTCTTAAAGTTTATCAATATTACAAAATTCCCAATACATGATTATGTATTAACAAACAAGTCCGGATATTTCTCGCGGACCTCCAACTCACGTTCCCAAATGGCTTCCTCCACTCCGTGATGTTTTCACAAAACTTTTACTAAGGGAATGGTCTTGCCTTGCAAGACTTGATCCCGTCTATCCAAGACCCGAACCGGCCTCTCCTCATACGAGGCATCCTCGTCAACCCCTAAGTCGGTCCAATCCAGTACGTGCGATGGATCCAGCTCGTACTTCCGAAGCATACTAACATGAAATACGTCATGCACTCCGGACAATTGCGGCGGCAAAGCTAAACGGTAAGTAACCTCCCTAATCCTCTCAAGGATCTCAAAGGGACCGATAAATCGAGGGGACAACTTCCCACTCTTTCCAAACCTCATCAAACCCCGCCTAGGTGATATTTTCAAGAAGACATGATCACCCGTCTCAAATGCCAAAGGCCTCCTCCTACCGTTGGCATAACTCTTTTGGCGACTTTGGGCTGTAACAAGCCTCTTACGGATAAGCTCTATAGCGATCCTGGTTTCTCTTCCTTTGATTGTTGTATTCCGGACTTAGGTTCCGTGGAGTTGGTGGTTGTATATCTTGTTGTTATCCTTTAATTCCGTGTGTTTGAGTTTTAGGATGTATTGGGCGTGTTTCGAACAGGTTGGTTGAGTTTTAGTCCCATTCCTTGTTGCCCAGATTTTTGGTGGTACGCTCGAGCGGTCCATTTGCACTCGAGCAGAGTTTGATTTTTGGTTGTCCGCTCAAGTGGGCATTATTGCACTCGAGCGGGGTTTTCACACTCTCAGCATTTCGTGCCTCTTCAAAACTTCTGCAGGTGTGTTTTTCATGCTCGAGCGGTTTTCCTTATGCTCGAGCGGGTGTCTTGGAGCTCGAGCGGGTAGTTCATTGTCTGTAAAAGTTCTGGAAGAGGGAAATCTACGCTCGAGCGGCCTTCCCTTTGCGCTCGAGCGGGTGTGTTTTGCAGTTGTGTCTTGGTGCTCGAGCGTGTCCAGTTTTTGTGTCTGACGCTCGAGCGTCCTGTTCTCCGCTCGAGCGGGTCATACGTATATCAGATATCAGCTGGGTCTTTTTAGATCACTTTTCAACTTCCACTCTCTCTCTTACTTTTCCGAAAAGCCATTATTGAGAGCTTCTCTTACTACTTTCTTCTTTCTCTCTTAGGATTGATCTAGTATGAGTGATTTTCTACCCTTGGGCCTTTGTAAAAAGTGTGTTGATCGTTGAGGGCTACATTTTGATATGAGAATCTTGAGATTTGGAGCATTTTCGGGTTCTTCATCATTTCTTTTGGGTTTCATCTCTTGAGGTAGGGATTCCTACTCATGTTTATGATCTTTAACCTAAATGTTGAGCTTTGTATAAATGGTTTGGTTTGGGAAGTTAGGGTTTGTAATGTATTATATTTCAAAAGAGGGGTTTTGTCTTTTTGACTCATATATATATATATATATATATATATATATATATATATATATATATATTTGGGGTCTTCAAAAGAGATTATTGGTGTTGTTGGTAATATTTGGACCTTTGGGTCGATATTGAGTTTAAAGGAAAAAATGCCATATTTGGGTATATTCGGGTCATTAGTGTAATTAATGACATTTGTTATGAAATTGAGTTGGGGATAATGAAATTTGATCATTAAGAGATAGAATGGTGGAGTCGGATTTATAAATCGCTCACTTTTGAAAATGTCAATTATATATCTGTTGAGACATTTATTATTTGTTTAGAAATAATTGCTTTGGGCTATCAGTGGAGGATAGTCTTGATTATTGTAGACATTGCATGATGATTAGGTGAGTTGAAACTAATCAAGTTTTGTATTTGAATACATGGGTGCCGAATCCCGCGGATGAAATTTCCGTAAAATGGCCATTTGAATATAATTATACATGGGTGCCGAATCCCGCGGACGCAATTTTCGTAAAATGGCAATCCGAATATATCTATACATGGGTGCCGAGTCCCGCGGATGAAATATCCGTAAAATGGCCATAAGAGAATGAAAACACATGGGTGCCGAATCCCGCGGACGCAATTTCCGTAAAATGGCAAGTTGTAGTATTATTGGCATGAGATGTAGCCTCATTTCTGTTATTTGGCCAGGTTCTGAGCCATGTTTATAAGTTGAGTTTTATTGAGTTAAACATTTATCAAGTGCTAATGTTTTAGTTATTACTCATGTTATGTTTAGCATATCTCTACTGGACGTTGGCTCACCCTATATGGGACATTATTTTTTAGGTACAGGTAGTATGCCGCCTTCGAGGCCTTAGCTTGGATGACAGTGGAAGTCGAAGACTCTTTTTGTTTTATTTTATTGTATTACATGTATATCAAGCCAATGGCTTATTTTGTGTAGAGTTAGTACTCTCCTTTTGTAACCAAGTGTTGACTTGGAAAGTTGTAAGCCTATAGGGCATTTACTTTTGTTGTCAACATGTAATACATTTTGTAAAGAATACTCTAATTTATGAAATTATGCTTTATTCTCTTTCGTCTAAGCATGTCAAGAATGTATGATTTATGGGTTTATTTTGAGGGTGTTACAAGCTCAACTTTCTCCGTCGTTTCCCTCACCAAATCCAGGCCCAACAAAGGTGCATCACCCACCTCGGCCCAACATACTGGAGACCTACACGGTCGGCCATACAAAGCCTCAAACGGTGCCATACCGATACTCAACTGAAAACTGTTGTTGTAGGCAAACTCCACCAAGGGCAAGTGCCTCTCCCATGACCCACTAAAGTCAAGGACACAACCTCAGAGCATATCCTCAAGGATCTGAATAGTACGCTCGGACTGCCCGTCAGTCTGAGGATGATAAGCCGTGCTAAAGGTTAGTCTAGTGCCTAAGGCACTCTGCAAACTCTGCCACAACCTAGTAGTAAAACGTGGATATCTATCTGAGACGATCGACACTAGGACCCCGTGCAACCTCACTATGTCCCGAATATACAAGTCGGCAAGATGATCTACCGAATCTCTCATGCGCATAGGACTGAAGTGCGCCGATTTAGTCAACCGGTCTACAACCACCCAAATAGCATCACTACCCCGCTGAGTCCTCGGAAGACCTACAACAAAGTCCATAGTGACATGCTCTCACTTCCACTAGGCAATAGGTAAGGGTTGCAACAAACCCGCTGGCCTCTGATGCTCGGCCTTCACTTGCTGACAAGTAAGGCACTTGGACACGAAAATTGCCACATCCTTCTTCATATCCCGCCACCAAAACTGGCGACCCAAATCTCGATACATCTTAGTGCCTCCTGGATGCACCGCAAGGCGTGAATGGTGAAACTCTCAGAGTACCTCCTCTCGGCAAGACTCCGGCACAAACAGATGGTCTCGGTATCTCACACTCAGGTCGGGATACACAGTCAAACCCTTCTCAGCCTTCCCACTGGAGATCTTCTCTCGGAGGGATTCTACCTCAAGGTCACCTCTCTGTGCCTCTAACACTCGAGTCACAAGTGTAGGCTGCGCAACAACAGAAAACAAGGCCGTAGCCTCAATGGATTCGCCCAGAAGCAAATCAAATTCGCCAAGTGCACCTAACATCTCCCACTCCCAGATGGCTATACAAGCAACATCACTAATGGATTTCCTACTAAGGGCATCGGCCACAACATTGGCCTTTCCCGGGTGATAATGCAACTCGAAATCATAGTCCTCAATGAACTCCATCCACCTCCTCTGCCTCAAATTCAAATCTCTCTGTGTAAACAGGTATTTCAAACTCTTATGGTCCGAGAATACCTCGAATCTCTCACCATAAAAGGTAGTGCCTCCAAATCTTCAAGGCAAAAATCACGGCTGCTAACTCTAGGTCATGTGTAGAGTAATTCTTCTGGTGTATTTGCAACTGACGTGAGCCATAGGCTACCACTTTCCCCTCTTGCATCAACACACAACCCAAACCCTCTCGTGAGGCATCACAATAAACCGCATAACCCAAACCTCTCTCCAGAATAATTAAAATCGGAGCGGTGGTCAATCTAACTTTCAACTCTTGGAATGACTTTTCACAAGTCTCACTCCATACAAATTTGACCCCTTTCCGCGTCAATCTAGTCAACGGTGAAGCTAACTTAGAGAAATCTTTCACAAACTAGCGGTAATACCCAGCTAATCCTAGAAAACTGCGGATCTCAAAAACACTCTTAGGCTGTGCCCAATCTTGCACTGCCTCAATCTTGGATGTATCAACAGACACCCCTTCCCCGGAAACCACATGGCCTAAGAACTTGACCTCTTCCAGCCAGAACTCACACTTCCCAAACTTGGCACACAGCCTATGGGCTCTAAACAACTCGAGCACCACTCTCAAGTGTTCCTCGTGCTCCTCCTCCGAAGGCGAATAAATCAGAATGTCGTCCACGAAAATGACAACAAAACGATCTAAGAATTCCCGGAATATCCGGTTCATCAAATCCATAAACACTGCCGGTGCATTGGTGAGCCCAAAAGTCATCAGCAGAAACTCATAGTGGCCATACCTCGTACGGAATGCCATTTTTCAGAATATCCTCCTCCCTGACCCTCAACTGATGGTAACCCGATCTCAAGTCTATCTTAGAGAAACAACGAGACCATTTCAACTGGTCAAACAAGTCATCTATACGGGGCATAGGGTACTTATTCTTAACCATAGCCCGATTCAACTTCCGGTAGTCGATACAAAGTCTCAAGGCACCATCTTTCTTTTTAGCAAAGAGGGCCGGTGCTCCCCACGGCGAAACACTAGGGCGAATAAAGCCCCTATCCAGCAACTCTTGGAGTTGAATCTTCAACTCACTCAACTCGACTGGGACAAAACGGTAAGGTGCCATAGAAATCGGCGCTGTGCCCGGCACTAAATCAATAGAGAACTCTATCTCTCTATGTGGTGGCAAACTAACAAGATCCTCGGGAAAAACATCTGAATACTTGCAAACCACTCTCGGCAACTCAACCCCGGTCTCATCACACTCACTACTTAAAAGGCTAGCGAGAAGACCACTAAGCTCATTCTGCCCTCGCGGATCATACACCGGTGGCAACACACTACTAACCCGATCTCCCAAGAAATGGAAGCACTTCCCGCTCACGGTACATACAGTGACCCTCTGGCGGTAACAATCAATAACTGCCTGGTATGACGATAACCAATCCATACCCAAAATTACATCAAAGCCCGACATAGGCATAACTACAAAAGGAAATGGAAGCCGGCGGTCGGCGACCTCTATATCACAGCCTCGACACCCCTGTTTCAAAATCAACTCACCCTCAACAGGTGATACAACACAAATAGAAGATACTAATTGCGCCAACTCCAATCCCAAAATAGATGCAAATGCAGTAGATATAAAGGAATGAGATGCACCCGTATCAATCAACACATTGGCAACCGAGTTGCAAAACAAAAAGGTACCTCTCACAACAGATGGAGCCGGTACTAGATCCTGGGCAGTAACAACATACACACGCCCTGTAGGCCTTTGATCTACCTGCTCACCCCCCGGAGCAAAAGATTGGTGCACAGACTGAGATGATAAAGCCCCCTGATTGGCCCTCGAGGCCTGAACAGACTGTGCTGGCTGCGACCTCTGCGTCTGTCTCAAACCAGACGCATCGGGTGTACCACCTAACTGTGGGTAGAACTTCTTCAGGTGTCCTGCCTGACCACATTGATAATAAGAGGACGATCGGCCTCTGCCCTGCCTTTGGCTCTGAGGTCTAGCCGAAGATGAAGCTGCTCCCTGACCTCCTCCCCTCTGCGGGCAAGCTGGAGACTTGTGGCTCAACTGACCACACTTGAAATAGGTAAAGTCTCCCTGGCTACCTCTCCCAGAACCCGAACCCGGTACTGGAAAGGTAGATCTCGCTAAAGCACTCTGGGACTGCTGAGGGTTAGAACTCCTCTGCCTCCTACCATCCCCCTGGCCATCCTGACTCCTCTTGGAGCCCCTCATCCTCTCCTCCTCCTCCATCATAGACTCCATATGGGTCGCGACATCCACAAGACGCCCATACTCCCAGATCATGGATCCCCTAACCCTCATCTTGAGGCCATGCCTCAACTTCCTCTTGAACTCAATACAACGGCATTCCTCAGACGCCACGAGCTCAAGTGCGAACCTGGACAAACTGGTAAAGGCGGCCTCAAACTCGGCCACTGACAAACCTTGCTGCTTGAGCTGGCAGAACTGGTCCCTCAGCTTCTCCCTGACAGCTGGGGCTAGGAACTTCTCCTGGAAAGCATCAACAAAGGCCTTCCATGTATCACCAATACGACCCCTCGTGAACTTCCACTACTGACCCACATCCCCCTTAAGCTGGAAAGATGCCAAGGTCACTTTTAATACCCCGTCTTCGATGCTAATCATCTCAAATGTCTTGGCCATCTGCTCCAACCACTCATCAGCCTTAAATGGCTCCTTAGGATCCCCGACAAACTCATCTGGATTTGACCGGAAGAACTCCCTCTTCAAAAAGGAAGGCCCTGCATCAACAACCTAGGCCTGAACTGGATTCTCAGCTCTGAGAAGGCCGATGGATTTCCTCATAGCCCCTGCTATCTCACGGGCTAAGGCACCAAAGGCCTACTGCCCCACTGGCTTGGCCACATTGGCCTGGCCAACACCCTCCTGCTGCGTCGGAATATCATCCGATAAAGGCATCTCCTGCCTCCTAGGCCTGCCTCACCTACCACCACGTCCTCGTCCTGACATCCTAATAAAGGTAACGAAGAGCATTAGCACATTCACAAATGTGCCGAAGCTATAACACTCGCGTCCTAATGCAATGGACAACTGTAATTCACTCTACGTAAGCACATAATCACATAAGCACCTACGAATTTTATTTTCGGATAATGATAGTCCCGAGGCGTTACTAGAGTTCCGATTAGAAACAGCATTGATCAAGTGCTTTTCCAACAAGACTCACAGAAACCCAAGTATCCAATTAACATCCTAGAAACTAAATCTCATACCCAAATAGTCACATAAACATGTTATCACATAAGCATATAACACTACCTCTAAGTCTCTAACAAACGAGACGAACCCATTGTGGTACTAACCACTTCCCGCGTATCCAAAGTATTCGAACCCGGTACGCTATGATACCAAGTTGTAACGCCCTAAAAAATAAACCCATCATAACATACATTCACGATAAATAAAAGAGTTTTCATATTACGATCATCAAAGTATTCTTACAAAAGGTATTATATGTTGACAATAAAAGTAAACGCCCCGTAGGCTTACAACTTTCTAAGTCAACACTTGGTTACAAAAAGGAGAGTACTAACTCTACATGAATAAGCCCTTGGCTTGATATACATGTAATACAACCAAAAATAACAAAAAGAGTCTACAGCCTCAAGCCTCCCAAGCTACGTCCTTGGAGGTGGCATAACACCTGTACTTGAAAATGATGTCCCATATAGGGTGAGCCAACGCCCAGTAGAGATATGCTAAACATAATATGAGCAATAACTAAAACATTAGCACTTGATAATTGTTTAACTCATATAAACCAACATACAGTACAATCCAGTTCCATAATCCTTAACTTAACAAAACCCAACTTATAAACATGGCTGAGAACCTGACCAAACAGCTTAAGTAAGACTACATCTCATGCCAACAATACTTCAAACTGCCATTTTACGGAAATTGCGTCCGCGAGATTTGACACCCATGTGTTTTTATTCTCTTATGGCCATTTTATGGATATTTCATTTGCGGGACTCGGCACCCATATATAGATATTTTTGGATTGCCATTTTACGAAAATTGTGTCCGCGGGATTCGGCACCCATGTATAATTATATTCGAATTGCCATTTTACGGATATTGCGTCCGCGGGATTCGGCACCCATGTGTAATTATTTTCAAATGGCTATTTTACGAAAATTTCATCCGCGGGATTTGGCCCCCATGTTTTCAAATACACAACCTGATTAGTTTTAATTCACCTAATCATCATGCAGTGTCTACAACAATCAAGACTATCCTCTACCGATAGCCCAAAGCAGTTATTTCTAAACAGATAATAAATGTTTCAGCAGATATATAATTGACATTTTCAAAAGTAAGCGATTAATAAATCCAACTCCACCATTCTATGTCATAATGAGCCAATTTCATTATTTCCAACTCAATTTCATAATTCAATAACAAATGTCATTAATTACACTAATGACCCAAATATACCAAAACATGGCATTTTTCCCCTTAAGCTCAATATTGACCCAAAGGTCCAAATATTATCAACAACACCAATAATCTCATTTCTAGACCCAAATAGACATGTATAGGCTCAAAATACAAAACCCCTATTTTATACATTTTGAAACCCTAACACCCGAAATCACCCAACTCAACATTAAATCAAAATAACCAACAGTTTATGTCAAAGACCATAGAAATGAGTAGTTATCCCTACCTCAAATTCGGAGCTCAAAGGAAGAAGATGTAGAAATCTTGAAGTGCTCCAAATCAAGAACTTTTCAGATAAAAAGATAGCCCGCAACAAACTCCACACTTTTTAAAAAGGGACTAAGGTGGGAGATCACTCTAACTAGATCAATACCTAGAGAGAAGTTGGGTTTCTAGTGAGAGGAGCTCTCCAATGGAGTTTTTCGAAAAGTAAGAGAGAGAAAAGATGTTGAAAAGTGATTCAAAATGACCTAGCTATGATCTGATATACGTACGACCCGCTCGAGCGGAGAATAGGACGCTCGAGCGTCAAACATAAAAATTATACCCGCTCGAGCGTAAGAATACCCACTCGAGCGTCAAGACACAACTGCAAAACACACCCGCTCGAGCACAAAGGAAAGCCGCTCGAGCGTAGATTACACTCGTCTAGTACTTTTACAGACATCGCACACTCGCTCGAGCGCCAAGAGGCCCGCTCGAGTGCGACCCGCTTGAGCGTAAGTAAATCCGCTTGAGCGTGAAAAACGCACCTGCAGAAGTTTTGTAGAGGCATAAAATGCTGAGAGTGTGTAAACTCTGCTCGAGCGTAAAGGGACCCGCTCGAGTGGACCACGAAAAATCTAGGCAACTAGGAATGGGATTTAAGCTCAACCAACCTGTTCGAAACACGCCCAATACATCCTAAAACTCAAATATATGGAATTAAAAGATGACAACAAGATATATACAACCACCAACTCCACGGAACCTAAGTCCGGATACAACAATCAAAGAAGGAAGAACCAGGATCGCTATAATTCTCGCTCAGCATTTGCTCGAGCGAAGGGGCAAATTTCACAAGGCTCGCTTGAGCGCAAGAAGCCTCACTCGAGTAAAGAAGCCAAAATCTGGGCAGCAACAATCTAGACCAACTAACAATCAACCTGCCCCAAACACGCCCAACATATTCCAAAGCTCAATTTCAAAGAGTTAAAGGAGGAAAATGAGACATGGATAACAACATACAAGCACGAAACTCGAGTCTGAAACATAATAAAGGTCAGGTCAAAACTAGAATCGCTATATAATATATAGATATAGTTATTTATATTTATTTTAGATATTTTTTAATATACAAATTATTTTTTAAATTTTTTTATAAAAATAATTTAACAATCTCATCAGTAACCATAGTGTATGAGAGAAGTTGAAAATGGTGCTGTAATAACTATGAAAGAAGTCAAAAAGACTTGTGGGTTGGGAGTAATTAATAAATGCTGAGGTTATTTTTTTTTAAATCAAAAAATTAGAAAATTAAGATTGGAATATTGGAGTTCCCACAAAACTTGCGAGTTAGAAACCCCATTTTTCTTATATAATAGATAGATAGATAGATAGATAAATAGATATAGATATTTATATTTATTTTAGATATTTTTTTAATATAGAAATTATTTATTTGTAGATTTTTTATAAAAATAATTTAACAATCCTATCGCTAACCATAATGTATGAGAAAAATTGAAAAGAGTGCTGTAATAACTATAAGAGAAGTCAAAAAGGCTTATAGGTTGGGAGAAGTAAAAAAATGCTGAGTTTTTTTTTTTAAAAAAAAAATTAAAAAATTAGAAAATTAAGATGGAAATATTAGAGCTCTCACAAGACTTATGGGTTAGAAACCCCATTTTCGTTATATAATACTAGCATATCACCCGTGCTATGCACGGATTGTATTTACAATTATCTATTTATGTGAATTGTGATTTTTAAATGTATTTTTATTTTTTTTAATGTCTTCTTTTTTTCCTTTTTTATATTATATTAAAGTTTAATATTTTGATAATAATTATATGTGTTAGACTTTTCAAGAAATTATAAATGTCTTTTTTTTTATTATATTATATCAAAGTTTAATATTTTGATAATAATCATATGTGTTGAACTTTTCAAATTTTTTTTTTATGCTTGTTCTTTATTATATTATATTAAAGTTTAATATTTTGATAATAATCATATGTGTTGGACTTTTCGAGAAATTTTTTTATGTTTGTTCTTAATGCATTGAAGTGTTATTATGAGGGATAATAATCATATGTGTTTGGACTTTTCAAGGAATTCATATGTGTTGGATTTTAAAGAATTTTTTTTATGCTTGTTCTTAATGCATTAAAGTGTTATTATGAGGGTAAGACTTGGGGGTTGGGAGAAGTTAATAAATGCTAATGTTTTTTTTTTTAAATAAAAAAATCAGAAAATTTAGATTGAGAGATTGGAGCTCCCACAAGGCTTAGGGTTAAAAACTCCGTTTTGCTTAATATATAGTATAGACTAGCCTATCACCCGTGCTATGCACGGGATAATTATAGATATTTATATTTGTTTTAATTTTTTTTAATATATAAATTATGTTTTTTAAGATTTTTTATAAAAATAATTTAACAATCTTATTACTAACCATAGTGTACAGGAGAAATTAAAAAGGCTACTGCAGTAACTATGCACGAGTTATTTGTATGAGAGAATTTTAAATGCTAATCAGGGATTTTGACCAAATCAATAAATGTAGACATGTGAATTTGAAAAAGTTAATAAATGCTAATCAGGGGATTTTGACCAAATTAATAAATGCTGGGTTATTTTTTTAAATCTAAAATTTAAAAAATTAAGATTGAGAGATTGGAGCTCCCATAAGGCTTGGGGTTTAGAAACCCCCTTTTCTTTAATATATTTACAATTATCTATATATGTGAATTGCGATTTTTAAATGTCTTTTTTTTTTTTTTAAATGTCTTCTTTTTTTCCTTTTTTATATTATATTAAAGTTTAATATTTTGATAATAATCATATGTGTTAAACTTTTCAAGGAATTAAATGTCTTCTTTTTTTATTATATTATATTAAAATTTAATATTTTGATAATAATCATATGTGTTAGACTTTTCAAGAATTTTTTTTTATGTTTATTCTTAATGCATTAAAGTGTTATTATGAGGGACAATAATTATATATGTTGGGACTTTTGAAGGAATTCATGTGTTGGATTTCAAAGATTTTTTTTTATGCTTGTTCTTAATGCATTAAAGTGTTATTATGAGGGTAAGACTTGGGAGTTGGGAGAAATTAATAAATGCTAAGGTTTTTTTTTTTTAAATAAAAAAATCAAGAAATTTAGATTGGGAGATTGGAGTTCGCAGAAGGCTTGGGGTTAAAAACCTCCTTTTGCTTAATATATAGTATAGATACTAGTCTATCACCCGTGTTATGCACGGGATAATTATAGATATTTATATTTGTTTTAGATTTTTTAATAAATAAATTATATTTTTAAAGATTTTTTATAAAAATAATTTAACAATCTCATTACTAATTAAAATCACATTAAAAAAAAAAAGAACTGTTGAACAAATTACAATCACATTTTACTTTTTGTTAGTGTTTATGTTTATCTAATTTCAATCATATTAAAAATCAAATTATAAACAAAAAGAGATAACTTCAATCATACAAATCACAATTTTTTTAATACTATCTAACTACAATAACATTTTTCTCATAATAAAAAATAATTGAAAAAAAGAACCATTAAAACAGTAAATAAAAAAATTATTTAGAAGTATTGAACAAACTACAATCACATTTTTTCTTTTTGTGAGTGTTTATGTTTATCTAATTTCAATTATATTAAAAAAATCAAATTATAAACAAAAAGAAATAACTTCAATCATACAAATCACAATTTTTTTAATGCTATCTAACTACAATCATATTTTTCTCATGATAAAAAAATAATTAAAAAAAGAACCATTAAAATAGTAAATAAAAAGATTATTTTGAGCCATTGAACAAACTACAATCACATTTTTTCTTTTTCTGAGTGTTTATGTTCATCTTACTTCAATCATATTAAAAAAAATCAAATTATAAACAAAAGGAGATAACTTCAATCATACAAATCACAATTTTTTTAATGCTATCAAACTACAATCATATTTTTCTCATAATAAAAAAAATAATTGAAAAAAAGAACCATTAAAATAGAAAATAAATAGATTAATTAGAAGTATTGCGCAAACTACAATCACATTTTTCTTTTTATGAGTGTTTATGTTTATCTAACTTCAATCATATTAAAAAAATCAAATTATAAACAGAAGGAAATAACTTCAATCATACAAATCACAATTTTTTTTAATGCTATCTAACTGCAATCACATTTTTCTCATAATAAAAAAAATAATTGAAAAAAAGAACCATTAAAACAGTAAATAAAAAAATTATTTAGAAGTATTGAACAAACTACAATCACATTTTTTCTTTTTGTGAGTGTTTATGTTTATCTAATTTCAATTATATTAAAAAAATCAAATTATAAACAAAAAGAAATAACTTCAATCATACAAATCACAATTTTTTTAATGCTATCTAACTACAATCATATTTTTCTCATGATAAAAAAATAATTAAAAAAAGAACCATTAAAATAGTAAATAAAAAGATTATTTTGAGCCATTGAACAAACTACAATCACATTTTTTCTTTTTCTGAGTGTTTATGTTCATCTTACTTCAATCATATTAAAAAAAATCAAATTATAAACAAAAGGAGATAACTTCAATCATACAAATCACAATTTTTTTAATGCTATCAAACTACAATCATATTTTTCTCATAATAAAAAAAATAATTGAAAAAAAGAACCATTAAAATAGAAAATAAATAGATTAATTAGAAGTATTGAGCAAACTACAATCACATTTTTCTTTTTATGAGTGTTTATGTTTATCTAACTTCAATCATATTAAAAAAATCAAATTATAAACAGAAGGAAATAACTTCAATCATACAAATCACAATTTTTTTTAATGCTATCTAACTGCAATCACATTTTTCTCATAATAAAAAAAATAATTGAAAAAAAGAACCATTAAAATAGTAAATATAAAGATTATTTAGAAGTATTGAACAAACTACATTAGTCACATTTTCTTTTTATGAGTGTTTATGTTTATCTAATTTAAATCATATTAAAAAAATCAAATTATAAACAAAAGGAGATAACTTCAATCATACAAATCACAATTTTTTGAATGCTATCTAACTACAATGACATTTTCTCATAATAAAAAAAATAATTGAAAAAAATAACCATTAAAATAGTAAATAAAAATATTATTTAGAACCATTGAACAAACTACAATCACACATTTCTTTTTGTGAGTGTTTAGGTTTATCTAACTTCAATCATATTTTTCTCATAATAAAAAAAATAATTGAAAAAAAGAACCATTAAAATAGTAAATAAAAATATTATTTAGAGCCATTGAACAAATTACAATCACATTTTTCTTTTTGTGAGTTAGCTTCAATCATAATAAAATATCAAATTATAAAAAAAAGGAGATAACCTCAATCATACAAATCACAATTTTTTTAATGCTATCTAACTACAATGACATCTTTCTCATAATAAAAAAAATAATTTAAAAAAATAACTATTAAAATAGTAAATAAAAAAATTATTTAGAACTATTGAACAAACTACAATCACATTTTTCTTTTTGTGAGTGTTTAATTTTTTTTTGGGTGAATTTTGGAGATAATTACAAATCACAATTATTTAACTACAATCATATCTAATTTCAATCATATTAAAAAATCAAATTATAAACAAAAGGAGATCATTTCAGTCATACAAATCACATTTTTTCTCATAATAAAAAAATTGAAAAAAAACTGAATAAAATAGTAAATAAAAGAATTGTATGTGGAGTGCTGAGATTTGTTACTCACGGTTTGAAAGGATGCTCACTGGATTGCTCACGGTTTGAAAGTGAGAAGTTGAAAGTGAAGAAGTGAGAAAGGCTGTAGTAGTTAAAAAGGGTGTGTTTTTTTTAAAAAAAAAAAAATGAAAAAAAAAAGTTAAAAATGATGTGTATATAGAAGAAGTCAAAAAGACTTTGAAAAATTTAATAAATGCTGAACTAAAACAAAAATTTTAATTAATGAAAACTACAATTTAATGGGCCAAGACATATATATATGTATATATATTATATGTGGAATTCAGCCAGACATCATAATACACTTATAATATGGCAGAATTTTTTATTGGCCCATGGAGGACTCAATTAATAAGTTTGGTATGCATAGGCTTTAATTAAAGCATTCAATAATATAAGAGTTCACATTAGCTTATATGTTTATCCAACTTCAATCATATTTATTTGTATAAAATTAATCTTATTAAAATAATTAGGGTGATTAGTCTTGGGAAAACTCAATGGCTATCACGTGAGAAAGCAGCAGCCATATTATGGTAATTGCATTTCCCAAAACACGGTTGAATGCATTGTATCTTTCTTCCAATCATAGAGTAGAGTATTGAAAAAGAAGTCAAAAAGACTTTGAAGAATTTAATAAATGCTGAGTTTTTTTTTTAAAGGAAAAAAATTAAAAATTTAAAAAATTCAGATTGAGATATTGAAGCTCCCACAGGTCTTGGGGGTTAAAAAATCCCATTTTGCTTAATGTAGTATAGACAAGTTTGATTTCTCATTAGAAGTTGTAAGATTTGGTGAGAAAGTCGTAACATATAGGGAGAAATAATGTCAACTGATTGGTTTGTTTTTTATAATACTAAGATTGATCTTAAAAAGCATTTCCACTACTAATTGTATATTAGATACTTTATTTTCCTAATCTTCCAAACATGATAACGAGGAAATACCGTCACATCCAAATAAAGTGTTAATGAATGTGCAACATGATGATGTATAAATGTTGGAAAGTTATTTTATTTATGGGTTCAATTTTTTTAATATTTACATCACACAGAGAACTTAAGAGGGCCCATGAGACCTGTCATGAGTTTCATTTTAATAATTCAAACTTTTCATTCTATAGAGCTCTTATTACATATTATTCATGAAAAAAATTATATTGATTTGATTATTATAACCTTTTTTTTTTTAGTGGTTGCCTCTAAAAAATAGATGGTTTATTTTCTAATATATATATTTGTTGTCCATTTTTTTCGGAGATAAATGCGATAAAATGAAAAGGTTATGATTATTGAATCAAACTAATTATTTTTATAGATGATATATATCAAGGGTCTTATAAAATGAAACCGTTGGATCAATAAAACAGACCCGTGGTAAGCTCCATGGGCCTTTCAACTTCTCTCATGTTGAGATGTATACATAAAATAAACTAAACTTTTTATTTTTTGAGCATTGGATTATTTTCTCCAGTTAGGAGAGAAGCCATTCTCTTTTATGTTTTTGGAACTTGGAAATAACTATGCATATGCAAAATCAAATGAATCAATGCACAACATGATGATGTATAAAGGAGGTATTTTTATTTTTTTTAAAGGTTCTTTGTCATTTTGATATTTTTATTTTAAATTGCCCTAACTGTGTTTTGGTAAATAATTTAGGAGTTGGGATTGACAAGGGAAATAGAGATGTTAGAAGAGCACAGAAGGATGGTAGAGAAGCCACCAGAACTTGAATTGTGTCACGACCCAAACCCGGCCCTATGGGTTTAGCACCGTAACCGGCCAGTAATCCGAGATTACCGAAGGCCTGCTTAACAGTAATATAGTAAAACAGAGTACAGGGCCTGGCGGAAGCCAATACAGTAATTAAACAATGTCCAATGAGCTGTGACAGTCAGTATGCCAAAAAGATTTTTCATACATTATACAAAAACAGTACAGAACAGTATACACAATATTCACATCCACTTAACTAGGGGCTCAACCCCACATAACAGTACAGAAAACATTCCGTCTGTACAACACGGTATACAAAATTAACAGTCACACAGTACAGGGACCTAATCCCTGTATAACAGTACAGTAAACAGTCAGTCTATACAAAACAGTGAAACAGTACAAAAAAGGGGGAAATTCTAAAACACCCCTAAGCCTTAACAGTAGGCTCGGAACCTCGCAGTGAGGCACAAAGGCTGGCTTGACAAAACTGGAGTAACCCTGACGCTCCTAGCTCCGTTCTGGTGCCTGTACACCTACATATATATATGAGCAGTGAGCTAAAGCCCAGTGAATAACATAAAGCGTAAAGGGGTTTAGAATGAATGTCCTTACAGTAATGAAAACAGTTCATTTCAATCAGTAATTCAGTTGCTCAGTACAGTAAACAGTCATATGTGGTACATCCATTAGCATAACAGTAACAGTAGGTCTTAAAAGACCGAACAGTAATGATGGCCATCAGTCAGTAAACAGTAGTGGTTCCACAAGGAAACCGACAGAGATCTCTGTGACAGTAACAGTAACAGTAAACCGTAGATACTAAGGATGCCACAGTACAGTTCAGAAATAAAGGACATACATTCATTCAGTAAATAATACCAGTTCAGTAAACAGTTCAGTTCAGTATTCAGAAGATAATCAGTTGAACATATCTTTACACAATTGTTACTCACAGAGTTCTGGGCTACAGTATGCTAGAGCGTGTCTCCCCAGTTGCCAACCCTACACAGTTCACAGGTTGAACACACTAAGCTACACAGTTGGGAAATCTCATAACTTAATCCCTAATTTGCCTTGGTGTGTTCTACAATGATATCCTCATCAAGGTGCCTTAAACTAGGCCTAAGAATGCCTAGGATGGGATGAGGATGCAAAAATACACTTAGAAAACATTTCGCAAAGTTTGCTGAAAATAGGAGCCTCGCTCGAGCGAGACTTTCTACGCTCGAGCGTAAGTCCAAAATCAAAGGCTTCGCTCGAGCGAGTAATCCTTCGCTCGAGCGGTCTGCAAAACAGTAAAAGTACTGGATGCTGAAATTTTACGCGCGATGGTCGCTCGATGGTCGCTCGAGCGGAGCCCTGGACAAAGGTGCTCGCTCGAGCGGGGAATCCTTCGCTCGAGCGAGGAAGCCAAACCTGGAATTTCCAGATTTGCCTCCCAAGCTCAAACCAAGCATTCAACCACTCCAAACTCGACCTCTTGGGCCCAAATTCTGGAAAACATCATTAAATTCAATGTATAACAAGTTTCAAAGCTCAATTTATGAATTCAAGCCCCAAAGGTGAGTCAATTAGAACCATATTCAAACCCATTTTCAAGAATATGAAGAACATGCAAACATGCAAGGATTTAAACCAAATCAAAGCTTCAAAGCTTGTTCAAATGAGCTCATTCTTTTCAAAACAAGATGAAAACATGGTCTACTCTTACAACATGGACATGCATGTAACCATTTACCATGAATTCAACTCAAAACTCATTAATTCAACCATGCATGCAAGAAATGAGCTTCAATTCACCATTAATGACCCAAATCATGACTTAGTTCTACAATGAAGCATGAACCATGCAAGAACTAGTTCAATAGCATCAATAAGAAGATAAGATCCTTACCTAGAGCTTGAATTAGAAGACTAGGAGCTCAAATATGCAATCTATACTTCAATTCCTTCAATTCTCCAAGCAAAACCCAAGGTAGAATTCAATTCCTCTCACTCTCTCTCCTCTCTTCCCTCTTGGTCGGCAATGAGAAGGAAAATGGCTGAGGAAATGTTGTTCTTGGCTCAAGTATGTGTGTGAGATAGTGGCCCACTCAATGGCAAAACGGTAATTAAGTCCAACTCTTCAATTGGCTTATTTTAATCTAATTTAATCATACCTAATCAATTTTCAGATACTTATACCATAAAATCACATTAAATATGAGGGTCACGTAACATCAATCGGTTTCTAGTTCGGCCGCCGATAAGGCCTTCAATTAGCAGTTTAAACATATAAGCATGAACAGATAATCAGACAATCAAACAGATAGAATGCAATTAACTAACATATACTCAGTCAATTCAGTCTCAATTTCAGTCAGTCGGTTCAGTATTTCATTCAGTTCGATTATCAGTTAGTTATCAGTCATTATCAGTTTCGTTTAACAGTAATCGGTGATTAACGGTAATCAATCGGTCATAAATCAGTAAACAGTACGAGGGTTGTTACAAATTGACAGAGAGAACTAAGAAGCTTGGGCAAGCCTGCTTCAAGGCCAATCATAAGAAGAGAATGTCTCTTGCTTCTCTTTCTAATTGAATCTTTGATATAATACACAGTTGTTTTAAGGAGAGAGAGAGAGAGAGAGAGTAGCGGTCTTGTGTCTTTTGTTTTTTTGAACAGGGTGTTTTGTTTTAGTGGTTTTGTCTTTTTTGTAATTACCACAGAGCAATGTCCACATTTATATCTCCAATTTCAGGTCTTATGACCAAGCATATCACCCGTGCTATGCACGGGATTATATTTTAAAAACTTATTTATGATTATGTCAAATATATTCTTAAATTATTAGTATAAAATATACATAATTTTGAAAGAAAATATTGATGTTTTATAATTGAAGTAATGAAAATGAAAATTTATTATATTTGTTCGAAATTCACTGAATAAATAAGATATATTATAACTGAAATCTAAATTGTTGTGGGTCTTCTATCAACATTCCTGCATTATCAACATGATAGTTAGTATTATAATTGATAAACAACACATATATTATGTTCTTATAAAATATTATAAAGTAAAAATATTATACTTACATATTATATATAATTTTTTTACCTTGTAAAAGGTATAGACATTTTTCAGACCAATCTATATTTAAAACAAAGTTCACGCACGATGCACAATCTAGTTGACGTAGCATTATTGGTACAGGTATGATAAATGCATAGGCACAATCTTAACATGACGTAATATAATCTTTAATCATTCTAACTCCATTATCTTATAAAAATTTGGAATTATAACATTTTGTTTGAAAATGTAAGAATAAGTTATTTATAATAAATTTTATTATTTCCTACCTTTGATATCATATTCTTCAAATATGAGGGTTGACATCGCAAGATAAACTATGTCCGTTTATCTTGAACAGCGAGATTTATTGAACCGGTATTGTCTTTGACCACAATGTTAACATTATATCTAATAAAAAAAAAAAAACTTGTTAAAAGGAAATATTGTACCTAATAAAAAATTAAAACACTTGTTAAGTTTGAATTATTACATATCAATTATTTACCAAAAGAAAATTACCTCATTATAATATCAGTATTATCATGTATGCAGTGACGACAAATAATATGATCATAATGATATTCAACTTTTTGATAACAGTGTAATTTTTAAATAAAATTACAATGGAAGGCTTGAAAAGGGTGTGTAATTTCCTAATTACAGTGTATTTTTCTTTTCACTTTTTTTTTTTTTTTTTTTTTTGCAATTGTAACCTATTATTTTTTAATAAAAATTTATAGTTGTTTTAGATATTTTTTTAATATACAAATTATTTTTTACAGAGTAATTTTTTTTTCTCTTTTTTTTTTTTTGCAATTATAACCTGTTATTTTTTTAATAAGAATTTATATTTGTTTTAGATATTTTTTTAATATACAAATTATGTATTTTAGATTTTTTATAAAAATAATTTAACAATCTCATCATTAACCATAGTGTATGGGAGAAGTTAAAAATGATGTGGTAATAAGTATAAGAGAAGTTAAAAAGGCTTGTGAGTTGGAAGAAATCAATAAATGTTAAGATTTTTTTTAAATCAAAAAATTAGAAAATTAAGATTGAAATATTGGAGCTCCCACAAGGCTTGTGGGTTAGAAACCGCATTTTTCTTATATAATATATAGATAGATAGATAGATAGATAGATAGACTAGCATACAGGAGAGTCAAATTTTATTTATAACTTAAAAATAATAAAGCCTTCTAAAGTGTATGTATATATATATATATATATATATTGGACAATCTTAATTTATATTTCTCTTTGTTTTTAATATTTTATTAAAAATATTTAAATTTGAAAGAGAAAAAGAGATGTGATTTTAGTTGTGGTTTAAATCTTAGGTGGAGTTAGTAGATTTTGATTATGATAGAGATTTTAATTTGGTAATTTTTAGTAGTAAATATACATCAAAATTAAGCCTTATCTTGTTGGGTGTTCTAAATTTTGAACCTTTACGCAATAAGATTTTTTTTTAAGTGAACATTGGGCGACATGGTAAATAGTCTAATAATTATGATTTTTTTATTTATATTTATTGCATTTTTTATAATCAAATAGTTATGATTGAGATATAGTCAAATATCTGAGCCAATTGATCATGACCACATATGCCAATTAATTTATCTAATATTTAAGTGTTTTCACCACCTAAAAAGAATTAGGTGTTTTCCTTTTCTTTTTTTTTTTTTAATATTTGTAGTAGAATAAGATAAGTATTTTTAATGTTCATTTTTTTTTAAAGTTTAATAAATAGTTATGATTAAGTTACAGCCAAAATGTTTAACCCAATTGGATTATGCCCCATGTAATAGATGTTTTTAATTTTACTTTTTTTAAATTTAGCCAATAGATATAATTGAATTGTGGTCATGTCTAACCCCATTAAATTGTGTTACTTATATCAATAAGATAGTTGTTTTTAATTTTTAAATTAACAAACATGATTAAAGGATGATTCAATAAAAACCAAATTGATACTGTTAGTTGATTAGTTTTTTCCCATAAGAAGTCTCAAGTTTTTTTTCCGAAAGGAAATAAGATTAAGAAGAAAAATATCTTAATATAAAACTAATCATTTAATAAAAAGAGCCATAATATCTCATACCTAAGCTAAACAATATGAATAATATCTAACAACTGACTTTCGCTGATCCAAATTGTGGAGAAGTGGTTTGGAAATACTCTTCTGATCCTGGGGAACGCTCGTGATCCTCTTCTAGTCACCTGAAAAGGAATAAACACTCCGGTCGGGGGTGCCAGAATTAACATTCCAACGGGCAAGTCAGTCTCAACGCTCAAGAATGCTTGTATTCTAAGTTTAGCACAACATTTCTCATATACCTCATTTTGGTTGATGTTTCTTCTATTTATATCTTTTCTTCTTTGGGCCTCGGAATTAGATCCATTTCCCACCTCATATTCGGCACATTTTATAATAGACCGATCTTCACTCGGCCCCTTACTTAATTGGTTATTTGGCCGAGTAGGGTTGTATTTGAGCTTTCGAGCCAATTGCCGAGTGCTTCGAATCTTGACTCTCCCAGATTCAACTATCCGGAATCTCTACGACTCCCAATTCTCGGCCCCCACACAAATATATATATATATATATGTGAATAATATTCAAACTAAATATTGATAATTTTTATATCACACAATTTATTAATAAAGTTCTCACATAAACAATATAATAGACAAAAGAGAGAATAAAAACAATACAAACAAAAAAAAAAAAAAAGAAGAGAAAAAAAAAACATATATCAATTTAAAAGTTGCAATCAATCATTGAAATGATTTTTTAAGATGTCATCTATAACTAATAATTAGATCAATAGAGACTAAAAATGTATAGTAATAGTTATACCAAATATTATAGGACAAATGATATATTTGAGAAACATACATATATATATATATATATATATATATATACATATATATTATTGTAGCGATCCCAGTTTTGCCACTTCGCTGAGTATGTCGGGGATCGAGCTACCCGGTCAGCTCGTGGGGGTTTAGGGGGCAACGCTCTTTGGCGGGTCCTAGGGCAGCGCCCTGGCGAGGTTGAGGGGCAGCGCCCCCGAAGCAAAAATGCAAAATGCATTCGAAGTTGTTTGTCACCTTGAGCGACCGTTTATGCGCTCGAGCAGAGAATGTTTGGTTCCAGAAGTTTGACCTATTTGCAAAAGTACTGGAAAAGTGTATTTAACGCTCGAGCGGCGTTTTCCACGCTCGAGCGGGAGCAGACCATGTTATATCAGTTCGTGAATCTGATATTTCAGATCACTTTTGTGTATCTCTCTCTCTAAAAACCCTTTCCTCTCCCTTCTCTCTACATTTCCCTACGCCAAATTGGATCAAAACCTTGATTTCTCAAGATCCCTTAGAGTTCACGACCCCAAACCGCCCCTAGTAGTTTGGTGCCGTGATGGCCAGTAATCTGAGATTACCGAAGGCCAACTTTCAAAATTCACACACAATCAGAGTATAAATATATGGGGCTCACAAGTGCGGAAGCAATAATTTAAAATACAAGTGGTCCATAAGAGCAGTGCATAAGTCAAATGGAATGGCATACATCTTTACATAGCCTTAAAACTTGAATACAAATAAAATGAAGTACAAAAATACATATTACATTTTGATAAAAGGCTTCACGAGCCGACATGTTCAAAATACATAAGCTTCAAGATTGCCAACATAAACAAAAACACTTGAGCCACAAATCATGAAACATAATTTTCTAGTTTGCCGACATCCTCACTGCCGACATAACATGCATACAAAACACGCATCTCGGCGAGGCCGACTTCTTTCTTGTTACCTATATACATACATAGGGAGGGTGAGCTTGGATACTTAGTGAATGGTATAAGTAATAAAGGGGTTAAATGAATGATACCCGAATCCTTTCAAAACAATACATAGTATATCCTTGTCAAAACCATACATAACAAAGCTTAGCTTGGCTTGAAATAAAACATCCTTCGAAACTTGGTCTTTCAAAACTTACTTACATACTTAACATACGTCAAATCTTAAAACATAACCTCGGCATAACCTTGGTCCTTCAAAACAAAAGCATAACCTCGGCATCGAGCACACCCGTTCATAGTTCGTCGGTGGCCGATATCTTAACAAAGGTGCTACTTAGGCTTAACGTCTCCTAGCACGAAAGGACGGAGCTACTTAGGCTTAAAGTCCCCTAGCATGAAAGGACGGTGCTATTTAGGCGTAAAGTCCCCTAGCACGAAAGGATCCTCAAAACAAGATGTGCTGCGAAAGTTTAGAGTCCTCCAGCACAAGGGGCTTCCAAAACAAGATGTGTTGTGAAAGTTTAGAGTCCTCAAGCACAAGGGACTTCCAAAACAAGGGAATAATCGACCCAGAATCGATTAGACAAACCCACCTGCACAAGGTAGTCGGTGGCAAGGGAGATATCTCAAACAAGGGTGCTACAAAAGTTTAGAGTCCTCTTAGCACAAAGGACCTATGTTCCGAAGGCGCATAGCCCTCTAACACGAGAGTACTGCGAAATTTTAGAGTCCTCCAGTACAAGGGACTTTCAAAACAAGATGTGCAGTTGCATTATAGTCCCCTGGCACTAAGGACTTTTCGAGAAGGTCATCAAAACAAAACTTATACTTGATACGCAAAACTTATACTTGATACATAAAATAGGGATATCATTCATGCTTAGCAAATACTTTTATCAAACAAGGCAAAGATTTATCGAAACCTTATAACATAACTTTATTAAAAATACCACTCACATAGTTCTTGGGACGTCGGGATCAAGGCAAAGGTCCAAGTCCTACAAACACATGGCAAAGCATACTGAACATACTTCTCAAAACAGGTCTCACATGCATGCAATGATCTCGGAAAAATATGCTGGAAGTCAAAACACTGTTTTACATGTCAGGAAGACATGCTGGGTACCAACCAGGTCTTTGCCGAGGTCCCGCACCTCCTGGCCGAGGTGTGGCTACCTAGGCTTCGGTATGCGGCTGCATGCCGAGGTGCGCACAAGACAAACTAAAGGTGTAAGTGATCATGCAAGGTAGGCCAAGGTGGGATAGGATGCTTGGCCTAAGTGTGAGGTCTCGGTGAGAGTGATCTCGACGACTACACCTTGGGAAGTGAGGTCTGGAGATCTGGGTTTCCACCCGTGAAGAACAGAAAGAACATGAACATGAAGATCATGAAGAACATGGATGCCAAAATCATAACTTCTTTATTTACAAAATCTGGGATTTCATGCTATGAGTTCGAAAACATGGACCTGGGTACCCATACTTGAAGATCATGTGGAAACAAACACAAAAACATGGATCTAGGCATGAGGTTTCGGATCAAAACATGACTTTTCTTGAAGAACACATGAATGCTATTTTCTCTTTCTAAAACCGAACTTCAAAGCAATGCATGGCTTACAAATCATATTCAATCATGTAATGCAATAACATAAACATAAAGAACGACAAGAGCAGATCAAGAATCTAACCTTAGAACACAGATCTAACGGTTCGATCTCTAGGAATCAAGCTTAGAAATCTACTCTCTCTCAAGAACTCTTCTTCCTCTCTTAGAGCTTCTCTCTCCTCTTCAAAACAAAGTTATAGAAATGATAGGTTTTCTCTCTCTATCGGCTGACTTAACACTCAGCTCGGACACGTGGCAACGGCTGGTTGGCTCTCCTAAAAAAGGTGATAGGTTGACAAGACAAGACTATGACAAAGCGTATCTAACAAGCTACCCTGTAAGGCACTCCGGCAAGTGATGACATCGGCTAAGGGCAAAGCTTCGGCAACTAAGGTGACAATGACCTCGGCTAGGAAAGACAACACTTGACTAAGCTGTGCCACACCTTGGCCTAGATGTGCCACACCTCGGTCTAGGTCATACCACTCCAGGACAAGATCACTCAGGTGCAAAGGTAACATCTCAGCCTAGATAATACACATCTCGGCCTTGGTGATTCACACCTCGGCCTAGATAATGACATCTCGGCCAATATGTCAGGGCGAATGTGGAGGTCAAACAAAGGGGTTCCAAGATACTTCTAGACTGAGGATGACCTCGGCTTGAAATGATCTAGGCGTAACATGACCTAGGCTTGGCATGACCTAGGCTTAACATAACTTAGGCTTGAGACACCAAGGAAGGAAACAAGCATGCACACAACACTTAGGCAATTCACATAACCACAAAACAAGGCATGGACCTTACTTAGGCAAAACAAGTCATAAACATGCAAATGCAAGCTTAACGAGTCATAATCATACCAATGTTCATGAACATGACTAAGACATAAATGTGGGTTGTTACAGTTCTGCCATAGGTTCTTCATTAAAGTTGGTTAACTTCTCGAGGGCTTCATTGTGTGTGGTGAAGATCAAGTTTCGACACCATTGATTTTGAGAGTTTCGTCTCATTTCTTCTTCAAAACTTGAGGTAGGGCTTTTCTTAGAGTTATATATATATATATTTTTGCAAGATCGAGATGATTTTCGAAATCATCTTTCGATAGCTTTGAAAATTGATTATTGATTCGAGAAGTTGAGTGATTTTGAAAGTGGGTTTGTCTCTTATTCTTTTAAAATGATCATATGGGTTTTGATCTTCGTCGATTGAAGAAAAGATGATTTTGAAAAGTTTTCTTTCAAAAGATTTGAGTTGTATAGTTTTGGTGAGAAAACCTAGAATTTGGAGATTTTTTTAGAAGACTGAAAATCCATGAATGATATTGTTATATTTATTTTGTGTGTCAAAATAAATGGATATTTGGAAAATTTCTTATTTATATTTATATAAATGATGAATTTCAGGGAATATTAGGATTGTTGTTCATTTTGGAAATTATTGTTCAAAACGTTGAAATAGTCTTGAAATAACTAATTGTTGAGGATACTTGAGAAGAATGAATTGTGTTATTCCTTGGATGATGAATTGGAATAAAAGTATTTATATTCATCTTGTGAAATTGGTATATCAATTCATTTGATTACATTAAACTTTGAAAGTTGATTTGAAAACTTGCATTGAGAAAAGAATATTGAGAATCAAGTTTTCATGGAATGGTTTTGGGGTAAATACGTTGGTAAGTCTTAATAGGTGTAATGACTCAAAAAAAAAAAATAAATAATAATAATAATAATAAATAAATTAAAGGAAGGGAATATATTCTGATGATGGTTTTTGTGGTAGAAGATAGGATGATGATTTTTTTTTTTTTTTTTTTTTTTTTTTGTGTGGTGGAATACAATTATATAGGGAACATGCATGGTTAGCAAGGTAGTGGAGGTTATTTCTTTACAAAAGAGAGAAGTGAGTGCTGGAGTGGGGTTCAAAGGATGTAAGGAATATTTCCTATAGAGAGAGAGAAAGAGAGAGAGAAAGTGAAGCGCAGGGCAAGAAATGGGGAAGAGCTGCTTGGTGGTTTTGATCAATGGGAAGAGGATAATGTTTGATTGTGGTATGCACATGGGTTATCTCAATCATTGCCGATACCCTGATTTCTCTCTCATCTCTAAATCCGGTGACTTCGACAATGCTCTATCCTGCATCGTCATTACCCATTTTCATATGGATCATATTGGAGCTCTTCCATACTTCATTGAAGTTTGTGGGTATGGTGGACCCGTTTACATGACGTACCCAACAAAAGCTTTGGCTCCATTGGTGCTGAAGGATTATCGGCAGGTGATGGTTGATCGAAGGGGAGAAGAAGAGCAGTTCACCTCTGAGAACATTGTGCAATGCATGAAGAAAGTTATAGCTGTGGATCTAAAATAGACTGTACAGGTTGATAAAGACCTTCAGATCTATGCCTACCATGTTGGACATGTTCTTGGAGCTGCAATGATTTATGCAAAAGTAGGAGATGTTGCTATAGCGTACATAAGGGACTATAATATGACACCGGATAGACATCTTGGAGCTGCTCAAAATGATCGACTATGGTTGGACCTCGTTATGATAGAGTCAACATATGCAATAACTGTTCGTGATTCAAAATATGCTCGTAAGAGGGAACTTCTTAAAGCTGTTCATAAATGCGTGGCTAGTGGAGGAAAAGGTGCTCATTCCTACATTTGCTCTTGGAAGAGCTCAGGAACTTTGCATACTGTTGGATCATTACTGGGAGCGCATGGATCTTAAGGTTCCTATTTACTTCTCAGCAGGTTTGACCATTCAAGCTAATATGTATTATAAAATGCTCATCAACTGGACTAGTAAAAAGGGATGATCAGTGGTGGTTTTTCACTTGAAGTTTTCAAACAATGGGCTCCATATGATGCAAATCTTGTTACATTCCCAGGTGATTGCTTCTGAAGATGGGCTGAGCATTGTAGAGAATCCACCAAAGAATGCAGAGAGCGGAATTTAATCGAAGCAATCGGTTTTAGACCCTAGTTCTTGAGGCCAAAGTGAAGAGCTTGGTGAGAGCAACATTTTGATTCGTGGAGATCAAAATGTGACAAAATTGAAAATTTAGATTTTTTCTTGTTTCCTCTTCTAGCTTGAGGTAGGGATTTTTCCTACACTTCTTTATGCACTTTTACTTGATTATATGGAGTTTAGAGTTGTATATAATTTAATTAGAATTTTTGAAAAATTTGTGATTTATTTGCTTAAAAGGGAAATTTTGAGAAATATAAAGAGTTGATGTCCAAATTGCGAAAGTGTAAACTCGGAATATGTTTGTAAGGTTATGAAAGAGCCATGTTTTAAATTTGAACAAAAATGGACTTTGACTCGATTGGTTTTGAAATTTTTACCGGTTCGTGACCAAAAGAGCATTTTTAAAGAAAACAAAAGAATTACATTTAATTTTGGGGGCTTTTGATCAAAATAGGATGTCATAGTTGAATAATGCTTGGAGAATGAGTTTGGAAACAAAAATGATATTTTCTTGGGCATTAACAATATTATTTTGCTTAATGTATCTATTGGAATAAAACCGACACGGTTAGAAATGGACCTTGAGAGGTTACTGGACGTGATTGTGATATGAAAACTAGTGTAGCTGTTCATATTTGGTGAGATGTGGAATAGATTGTATTTATCAGAATTTTTAGAATTTAATTGTTTAAATATCTATTTAGAAATATCTGTTTTGGGCTATCAGTAGAGGATAGCCATGATTGTTGTAGAAATGCATGAGACTTAGGTAAATTAAATTACATTCCTCATTTGTTGCATTGGACATTGCATTACATTCATTTCATTGGAAATATATTTATTTTTGAGAAATGTTTGGAAATGTATCTATTTGCGAAAAGATGAATACTTGGTGAATCTGGGTAGGGGGTATGGAACCGTGTGGTTAGGTGTTGAGCCTTCTAGTTTACTAGTAAAAATGATAGTGGTAGTGCATTAGGGCCTACTTGTAGACACTCACCTAGAGATTCACAGGACCCGTATTCATGTAACAGATATGGTTTAAAATGGAAATGATTTTATATTTGTTGTTGCATCTCAGCATTGCATGCTTTATAAAAAGAGAGATAAACTGTTTTATCATGAGCATGGCATGAGCATACTCCTCTTTAGTCTTGTCATTGTTCATATGTTGTGTAGTATATCTCTACTGGGCTGTGGCTTACCCTATAAGGGAAACCATTTCAGGTACAAGTGCTATGCCTCCGCTAAGGCATTGACTTGAGAGAACTCAGAACCGAGGCTTCATTTTTGTTTTATTGTTATTTGTTGAATGTATGCCCAGGGCTGTATTTGTGTTGAGTTGAAACTCCATTTTTGTGTAACCAAGAATATTCTTAGATAAATTTGTAAGCCTGTAGAGCACTTATTATCTGTTTGGCTTCTATTTCATACTTGTTGTAAAATGCATGTTTAGGATTAGAACTGGGGCATTGAGATGTGAACAATATGTATTTGGCATTTGTGATTTAATGGAAATGGGTGTATGGATTAGTAGCTATATATATGTGCTTGTCTATTAGGTGGGTTTTGTTGCATAAATAGATATATCATGCCCAATTTTTGGGGCGTTACAACTTGGTATCAAAGCGTACCGAGTTCGAATACTTTGGGTACGTGGGTAGTGGTTAGTACCACAGTGGGTTTATCTCGCTTGATAGAGATATTTGTATGATGAAGTGCTATGTGATAACACGTTTATGTGATTATATGGGTATGTGGTTTGATTTCTGAGATGTTGATTAAGTCTGTGAGTTCCTGGAAGTCCAGTCAGAAGAGCACTTGATCACTGCTATTTCCGATTGGAACTCTAGTAATGTCATGGGACAATCATTATCTAGAAAGAAAATCTATATGTGCTTATGTGACTATGTGCTTATGTGGAATGAATTAACTGTCGTCTATTGCCTTAGGACGTGATTGAGTTAGCTTCGGCACAATTGTGATTGTGCCAATCTCAAGTGTTACCTTTATTAGGATGTTAGGACGTGGAAGGGGGAGTGGTAGGCATGGTTGGCCCAGGAGACACGAGATGCCAATACCGAATGAGATTCCGGCACAGGAGGAGGGGAACAGGTAGATCAGAGACCTACTGGGCATGTGTATGCTGTTACCACGCCAGAGTTAGTGTAAGCACCTCGGTTGTGAGAAGTACCTTCTTGTTCTGTAATTCTATTGCCAATATATTGATTTTATACGGTTTTTCTTTCGTTAATACCGGTCAATGTATATAAGTGTGTTTGGATTGTCTTGTTTCGTTTTTCTTTCGTTAAGCCATGATTTTGATTCAGGTCAGTATGAAATCAATATCCAGTTCAGAGTTCAAAATTCAATCATTCTCAAATTTAGCCAAACAAAATTGTTTTCGAGCTCAAAGTGTTATGCCAGCTACGCCATTGATGTGCCAAAAAAAAAAGAAAAGAAACTGATTTTATTGAAGTCAGGAGATGACATCCCCGATTACGGAGACAACAAAAAAGAAAAAGAAAAAAAAGAGGGATCATGTTTTGATAACAACCATATGCCGACTTCAGTTACTCGACTTTCCCGCCGAGCTCTTCCTTTTTTTGTCATCTTGGATGACCCTTGAAAGCCCTGCCTCAGTGCGTACAGGACCGCCGAGGGAGTTGACTCCCTGTTGGTTGTCAAAGGCGAAGTACAAAGGTGCTCCGAATCGGGTCATGACGGTGGTCTTCCGTTTCAACTCTTTGTTCTTGGCCTTCAATGCGCAAATCTCTGCTCGCGCATCTTTGTACATGTGATGGAGCAAAGAAAGTTGGGCATTTAACTGTTGTACTTCACTGGTCTTATTCTGCAGCCGGTGAGATAATTTGGTAATCGCAGTCACTGTCTCCATGCAAGATCTCAATATGAAGTGGTTGGCCTCAATGCCAGATTGAGCAGCCATGATTTGCTCAACTGACATCATGGGAAAGTTAAGAAGAGTAGGAGCAGGGGCACTCTGTTCAGGATGGTTAAGAAGGGTAGGAGCAGAGGCACTCGGTCCAGGGAGGTTAGGAAGAGTGGGAGCAGGGACACTCGGTCCAGGAGAGCTTGGATCATTGAGGTTCGGAAAGAGAGTGAAAGGACGAGATGAGGCCATATGTAGTGAGAAGTGTAAAGAGAAAGAAATGAGAGTCAGAGGAATAGCAGAGAATAGACTGAGTTTTGGGACAACTTTTCTCCTCCGCTCAGTTTCGATGTTTTGTCTCTCTCAAGGGAAATGAGGAAGAATGAGGGGAAAAGAATGATTAAGTAAACGAAAGAGAGTGATGAAGAAGACAAAGAGGGAGAGAGAGAGAGAGAGAGAGAGAGAGAGAGAGAGGGAGTTGAGGCACAAAAGAAGAAAAAGGAGATAGAAGAGAATTGAGGGGGTAACTTTTGTTGGCCAGTCGACGAAAAAAAAGACGGAAGAGAAGAAGACAAAGAGGGAGAGAGAGTCGAGGCGAGCTTACAAATTGAGGAGGTCTGCTTTTGTCGGCCAACTGACGCAAAAGCAAGGTCGCGTGTCAGACGCATTTTTCAAAGGAATGGAGAGAAGCGGGAAAGTTGTATACATATATGTATCAATATTGTATATATACGCTTTATATACATTTATTCGACTATTTTTGTCACAAGAGTGACTTGGGTTTAGTGGTTTGGCTCTGTGGTTGAGGGACCAAGGGACGAAGCCTGAGGTCGGGGGTTCGAAACCCTGTATCCCTGCATTAGTGTTTTATTTCCTTTTTGCATGTTTTGCTTACGCGCGATGACGTCACCTTACGGAAGATTCCGTCCTAGTAACGGCATGTGCTCGCTGACGTCCATAGACAGAATATTCCTTGTCAGTAATGGCATATTCTCCAAATGTGTCTGTGTATCTTTTGTTCGTATTTGTCCCTTGGTGAAAATGTTGTGGAGACACCACGGGGCTGAGGAAGCGACTTGGGAATGTGAGGCTGAAGTCCGTAAGAAGTATCGAGACTTTTTATCGATGTTTGAGAGTTGTGATAGAAATGTTATTTTGATATTAGGATGTACATTGAATTTTCTTTGGGGAGGTTTTATTATAATTTGAGGTTAATCTATTTATTAACTATTTGGGAATTTTAGTACTGTTTCAGTGTTAATTTTTATATGTGTCTTATTGTGATTGGTTTTGTATAATTCTAGAGTGAGAGGTAGACTATTCTGTTAACTGGCCTAAAGAGAAGTATTAATACTTGTCAATAAGTGAGTTAGTATAGTAAGAGTTGTTTAATTTGGATTTGATCTCGTGGGTTATCGTAATATTAGTGTGATGTAGAATAGTGTTGTTAAGGTATTATCTGTTTTGTGATGGTTGACGGTTACTATTTGAGTTGGCGGTTAGTGCTTTTGAAGAGTTATTATTTCATTTTGTCAAGGTCTCGGAGCAGTGATAGTTATTTTGGCCTTGGGATACATCGTGCATTAGGCGATGGAGATAGTTCGTTGAAATTGGGTTATCAACCAATAAGGTATGGTGTCTTAGTATTCTGAGGAGTCATTTTGCCAAAATTTTTGCCATGTTTGAGGAATTAAATCCTATTTTGTTGTTTTGGGTTATCAATGTGAATAGAAGAGTCACTTAATGGTTTATACTAGTAAGAGTATTTATAATCAATTGTTATGCAAAAGTAATGGTTTGGTTCGTTACCAATGTGACTCGTTGAGGCTCATGTAATAGTCAAAGAAATTTTTTTGATGCATTGATAAGTACCTGAGGGAGTTTGTGGGTGGCAGTAGGGTGACTTTGTTATGTTTAATGGGAAGGTTGTGCTATCATGCCATGATTATGTTTCTACGGTCATAATTGTTTTTGATTCAGTGAGGTTATCTAGTTTAAATTTCGAGGATGAAATTTTTTTAAGGAGCCTCAACAAGTCACATCGGTAACAAACCATACCATTATAATAGCACAATAATTGGTTATGAAAACCCTTACTAGTATAAATCATTAAGTGGTTCTTCTATCCACATTGATAACCCAATGACAACAAAAGAGGATCTAATTCTTTAAGTATAACAAGAATTTTGGCAAAACAACTCCTTAGAATACTAAGACATCATACCTTTTTGGTGATAACCTAACTTCAACGAACTATCTCCATCGCCTAATGCACAATGCATCCCAATGCCAAAACAACTATTATTACTCCGAGACCCTAACAAGACAAAGCAATACCTCTTCAAAAGTACTAACCACCAACTCCAATAGTGACCGTCAACCATCACAAGACAAACAATACTTTATCACATTAGGGTGATGCCACACCCCATTACCCAAACGGAATAAAATATATTCGGGCAACGAATTAGCATTTTCATCAACAAAGACTACAAATCAACATTAAGGTTCCACTCCGATGTGGAGTTTACAAAATGGTCTCAACAGTATATCTTAAGTCTAAGCAATACTTAATACAACTAGGTAAACACCCAGACTATATATGGCCCTTAAGCTAAAAGCTAATTCTACTAAACTTCTGAGACATTTACTTCGAGTTACAACACAAACTCTAGTGACTCACAAAGTCCACCCTGAATGCAACCATGATTCGGCTAACATATCCCACGGGATACTTAAAACAACAGTGTTATTCCCTTGGCCAACCAACAAGAGGTCCTACTTCTCTTTTAGGACTTATCACGCATTAAGTATAAGGAAACACCCTCCAAGGTTTAGCAAACAAACTCATAATTCATTCAAACTCACCCAATTGCAAGGAAAAGAGAGCCTACTTCTCGAAGCTACCCAATTTACATACGGCCAAAACAATCTAAAATCTAGATTACGCCGCCAAACTATCACGCTTGTAGGGTCATTCCAAGACTCCATTTGGAAACCGCTAGACTAGCCAACCGGGCATAAGATAATCCCAAAAGAAAACATAACCATGGATCAAAATACTACTCATTCCCTCCAAGATAATTCTTTTACCAACGAGTGCTGGACACTCCCTTCCTTGACAACTAGGGACAAAACAATTAAATAAGTATAGGTAACAACAATCATGAATATTGTCCGTTTCAAATCTCATCTTTAAACCTTACTTAGTTTGCACTTTATAGATTTTACAACCAAATCTCAAAACAATCAATCTCTCTTGGGAAATATACCCCTTACCACTATTTATAATCTTTATCACGTCAAGGCCACGCCTTTTCCCAAATACACACAAGGGTATACAACCCAAGCTTCAGAAATAACTCCACACATACCCAAGTAAATAGAACAATTTCACAATCATGCAAGTCATACATATACCATTTATAGCATTTAGCACCAATACCTCCCATTAAGGTACATTCTCATGTTCCAACATGAAACTCAACATATGCACATCAAGTAGCATAAAATCACATAACCACAAAACAAATAACGGGTTGTTCCTACGAAGATGGTTAGTCATCCTAGAAATCCTTTTAAACCTCTAATTAGAAATCATGTTGATCAGGCGCATTTCCAATGAGATTTCTACGAAAATTTCTGGAACCGACACAACAACCTCAAGACTCAACGCCATGCCCACATAAACATATAACATCTTGGCATATAAGCATGTTATCACATAGAATGCAAACGTCGCTCATAATCCCGAGGTAAATCCAACTGTGGTCAAAACCACTTCCCACGAGCCAAGATATTCAAACCTGGTTCGCTCTGATACCATGTTGTCATTCCCTGTATTTTATTACTCAGATAACCTTACCAATATTCATTAATTAAGTCCATTTACAAATAACATTTCATCCTTGGATGAAATGATAAATAATTAAATATACATATTCCCTCTCATTATGCAACAATGACATTTACATACAAATAAAAGAAATGCCCTTAGGCTTACAATAAAAGAGAGGACACTACTCTTTACAAAAAAAAAAAAAAAAAAAGCACTCGGCCAAACAACAAATGAAGTAGTACAATCCATCACTACATTACACTTATGAAATGGTAAAACCCATTGTTTGATCTTCAAATCCGAAAAGCATTCCCTGTACACATGTACAAGCAGGGGGTGAGCAAAGCCTACCGAACAATCTCATATTAAAACATTAAAAGATATGCGGGGACAAAGATACTTATACATATATGTGAAATCATATCATGTCAAAACCATATGATTTTATTACATAATCTTTTAAATCCAAGACCTGTGTATTCATATGCCACTAAGACCAATCTTTTCCATTTTTCTTCAATTCATTTCCAGTTCATATATGCTATTCAATTCATGAGTTAAATTCTTTATCTTTCAACAACCAAAATAAGACTACAACTCAATGGTTTTCTAACTATGCAAAACACACATAACACTTCAATCCTGCCATTTTACGGATATTTCATCCGAAGGAACCGGCATCCATTCATATATGAAATTTCAAGTCTTTCACCCAAGACACTCTGGCCAACTTGCTTTAAAATGGAGTCCATCCCGTTTCTCCTCCCAAACAAATATACATTTGTAATGTATTTATAAACATAATCACATAAGGAGTACATCCCCTTTTTCCTCCCAATAAACATACATATACAATGTATTTATAACATAGTCATATATGGAGTACATCCCCTTTCTCCTCCCAATAAACATACATATACAATGTATTTATAACATGGTCATATACAATGACACCAACAATGGATTAGCATTAAATCGCCTAATCCTCAAGCAATTTCTACAATAATCATAGCTATCCTCCACCGATAGCCTAATACCATTATTTCTAAAGAGATGTTCAATCTCAAAATAAATATTTTATTCAAAACTTACATAGGTGAGATATTTCATATCCAATATCACCATTTATAACCATAACCTTCCAATTTAACATTTTCAACGTTAATTCTAATTATTTATGCAAAATAATGATTTAATCAAAATTAGGGCAAAATCCCCCTCTTTCCAAATATCAACCCAATTAACCAAAATCAACTATTTTGGCACAACATGTTCATATATTCAAGCTTCATACTCATGTACCTCATATTCATCAAAATCCCTTTTTACATTCCACACCCAATTCCTAGATTCGTCCAAACCATAACCAAATCTCATCATCTACACACAATAGTAAATAAGTAAGCTAAAAACCATATTAGAGTGTAGAAAATCCCTACTTATTAAATATTACTATTTCCATCCTACTATGTCAAAAGTTATGGTATAATTTTAATAACACACTTTTAACCATAATGGATATAACCTTTAGCCAAAACTAATTTAATCCACTAAATTAGTAAATTTATTATATTCCAAAATTTTCAAATTAATAATACCAAACCTAACTTCACATGCCTCATCCCTCAAACATAACTATATTTCAACTAAACCATTTTTCATACCAAGCTATTTAAAAAGGTAATATTTTTACCAAATTCTCTACCAATAACAATTTCACAACTTTTTTCTAAAATTACTTAACCAACATGATATTTACATCAACAATTATGAAATATGCCCAATAGTAACATCTTCAAGGTTATGGGTTTGAAAGTCCACATTTTACATTTTTATTTTCGTAAAAATGAACACAACTTAATCATCAACATATCATCTTTAATAAAATATCATGAATATAATACTTTTAGAGTTTTTAATCCCAAAACAACTCTATAATCCCTACTTAAGCATTTACTCCATATTCCTCAACATTAATTTATTTTTCTAAAAAATAAATTCCAAATCAAAGATAAAAAAAATTCAACTTTATATTTCTCAAAATAAATTATCTAATAATAATATGATGTAGACACAATCCATACAACTGTTAAATTTTATTTTTGGATTTCTTTTACAAAATTAACAACACAAAATGATTTTTCCAAAATCAATCTCAAAATACCAACATTTTTAACATTTCAACATAATTTTCTTCCAAAAATTACCAAACAAAAATCTGAAAATATATCTATATGCAACACCTCTTATAATGATATATTTTCTCTAAATAACCTTAACATAACTTTAATGTAAAAATATAAAAAAAGTCCTTATCTCAAATAATGAAGAAAAGCAGATCTAGAAAGAAAATCTTGCCCGATCATGAATCCGAGACTTCCATTGCGAAGATTACGACGAGCTCTCCGACTTTTATTTACAACACTCTTGCAAAATCTCACTCTAAGAACTCACACTCGAAGCTTAAAAGTTGACCAACAATGGAGGCTAGAGAGAGAGAGAGAGACGCAGCTCTCTGCTCAAAAGAAGGCCAAGGAAAAAGAAAAGAAAAGAAGAGAAGAGAAAGAAAGTAGTCTGATGGGGAAAAGGGAAGAGAGGGGTGTGGGGGACAATCCCACATGGCTCCTCACACACTTTAACATTAAAAAAAAAAAAAATTAATATAAAATATATTATGAAATATCTCAAAATTTTATAATATAAATTATAAAATGATATAATTTTTCTCATCACAAAATATAATATTTTTGTACACCCCAAAAATATTATATTTTACTCACTACCAAAAATATACCTAATTTTATAATTTATAAAATATATAATATTTTTTCACCATATGGTACACACCATAAAATCAACTATCAAATATTTATTATAATTCTATATAATAAATAATAACAACTCCCAAGGTGATTACTACCAATCATCTAATTAAAAAGAACCAAACATTTAAACATGAGTCATTAACCAAACTCAATTAAATTAAATCTAAATCATGGGCCTCACTCATAAGTCAAACATGGTCCAATTATATACCAAAATAGACCCAACAAATTTTATCTCAAGTCATGGTCTAAACATTCAAAATTTAATAAAAAAAAATTCTACTATAAATTAAACTGAACACCAATCAGTCCGCGAATTTTCATAAAATAAATACTTATTTAATTCTGAAATTTTTATCCAACATGCTAGACTCATATGGAAGCAACATAATAAAATATGATAATTTTCTGAGATTGGTTACTATTTTTAAAAAATACAAAACTGAACTGTTTTTGCACAGAATTTTACACAGCACTCCAAATCCAAAAATTTGTTCAATTAAATTATGCACTGACTATTTAAAAAAAAAATTCTGGGTTATTACAGAAGTGAGTGTTGGAGTGGGGTTCAAAGGGTGTAAAGAATATTTCCTAGAGAGAGAGAGAGAGAGAGAGAGAAAGCGAAGCGCAGGGAAAGAAGTAGGGAAGAGCTGTGTGGTGGTTTCGATCAACGGGAAGAGGATAATGTTTGACTGTGGTATGTACATGGGTTATCTTGATCACCGCCGATACCCCGATTTCTCTCTCATCTCTAAATCCGGTGACTTCGACAATGCTCTATCCTGCATCTTCATTACCTATTTTCATATGGATCATATCAGAGCTCTTCCATACTTCACTGAAGTTTGTGGATATGATGGACCCATTTACATGATGTACCCAACAAAAGCTTTGGCTCCATTGATGCTGGAGGATTATCGGCGAGTGATGGTTGATCAAAGGGGAGAAGAAGAGCAGTTCACCTCTGAGAACATTGTGCAATGCATGAAGAAAGTTACAGCTGTGGATCTGAAACAGACTGTACAGGTTGATAAAGACCTTCAGATCCGTGCCTACCATGCTGGACATGTTCTTGGAGCTGCAATGATTTGTGCAAAAGTAGGAGATGCTGCTATAGTGTACACAGGGGACTATAATATGACACCAGATAGACATCTTGGAGCTGCTCAAATTGATCGACTACGGTTGGACCTCGTTATAATAGAGTCAACATATGCAACAACTGTTCGTGATTCAAAATATGCTCGTGAGAGGGAATTTCTTAAAGCTGTTCATAAATTGGTTGCTAGTGGAGGAAAGGTGCTCATTCCTACATTTTCTATTGGAAAAGCTCAGGAACTCTACATACTGTTGGATGATTATTAGGAGCGCATGGATCATAAGGTTCCTATTTACTTCTCAACAGGTTTGACCATTCAAGCTAATATGTATGATAAAATGCTCATCAACTGGACTAGTAAAAAGGGATGATCAGTGGTGGTTTTTCACTTGAAGTTTTCAAACAATGGGCTCCATATGAAGCAAATCTTGTTACACTCCCAGGTGATTGCTTCTGAAGATGGGCTGAGCATTGTCGAGAATCCACCAAAGACCATAGAGAGCGAAATTTAATCAAAGCAGTTGGTTTTAGACCCTAGTTCTTGAGGCCAAAGTGAAGAGCTTGGTGAGAGTAACATTTTGATCCGTGGAGATCAAAATGCGACAAAATCGAAAATTTGGATTTTTTCTTGTTTCCTCTTCTAACTTGAGGTAGGGATTTTTTCTACACTTCTTTATGCACTTTTACTTGATTATATGGAGTTTAGAGTTGTATATAATTTAATTAAAATTTTTGAAAAATTTATGATTTATTTGCTTAAAAAGAAAATTTTGAGAAAAATAAAGAGTTGATGCCCAAATTGTGAAAGTGTAAACTTGGAATATGCTTTTAAGGTTATGAAAGAGCTATGTTTTAAATTTGAACAAAAACGGATGTCGACTCGATTGGTTTTGAATTTTTTACCGGTTCGTGACCAAAAGAGCATTTTTAAAGAAAACAAAAGAATTACATTTAATTTTGGGGGCTTTTGATCAAAATATGATGTCATAGTTGAATAATGCTTGGAGAATGAGTTTGGAAACAAAAATGATATTTTCTTGGGCATTAACAATATTATTTTGCTTAATGTTTCTGTTGGAATAAAACCGACACGGTTAGAAATGGACCTTGAGAGGTTACTTGACGTGATTGTGATATGAAAACTAGAGTAGTTGTTCATATTTGGTGAGATGTGGAACAGATTGTGTTTATCGGAATTTTTGGAATTTAATTGTTTAAATATCTATTTAGAAATATTTGTTTTGGGCTATCGGTGGAGGATAACCATGATTGTTGTAGAAATGCATGAGACTTAGGTAAATTGAACCACATTCGTCATTTGTTGCATTGGACATTGCATTACATTCATTTCATTGGAAATGTATTTATTTTTGAGAAATGTTTGGAAATGTATCTATTTGCGAAAAGATGAATACTTGGTGAATCTGGGTAGGGGGTGTGGAACCGTGCGGTTAGGTGTCGAGCCTTCCAGTTTACTAGTAAAAATGATAGTGGTAGTGCATTAAGGCCTACTTGCAGACACTCACCTAGTGATTCATAGGGCCTGTATTCATGTAACAGATATGGTTTAAAATGGAAACGATTTTATATTTGTTGTTGCATCTCAGCATTGCATGCTTTATAAAAAGAAAGATAAACTGTTTTATCATGAGCATGGCATGAGCATACTCCTCTTTAATCTTGTCATTGTACATATGTTGTGTAATATATCTCTACTGGGCTGTGGCTCACCCTATAAGGGAAACCATTTCAGGTACAGGTGCTATGCCTCCGCTAAAGCATTGACTTGGGAGAACTCAGAACTGAGGTTTCATTTTTGTTTTATTGTTATTTGTTGAATGTAAGCCCAGAGCTGTATTTGTGTTGAGTTAAAACTCCATTTTTGTGTAACCAAGAATATTCTTGGATAAATTTGTAAGCCTGTAGGGCACTTATTATCTGTTTGGCTTCTATTTCATACTTGTTGTAAAATGCATGTTTGGGATTAGAACTGGGGCATTGAGATGTGAACAATATGTATTTGGCATTTGTGATTTAATGGAAATGGGTGTATGGATTAGTAGCTATATATATGTGTATGTTTATTAGGTCGGTTTTGTTGCATAAGTAGATATATCATGCCCAATTTTTGGGGCGTTACAGTAGGTGGTGTAGATAATATTGAATAAGTTGGCCTGAGAGTCCGGGGTGAAAGACCGAAAACCCGCGCGGATAGGTGTTGAGCCTTCCGGTTAATACCGGTAAAAATGACAATTTGGTAGTACTTGTATAGTCTACTTGTAGACACCGACCTAGGGATTACCAGAGTCATATTTACCGCCTTTGAAATAAATTGTTAAGTTTTGAACAATTGAAATTGCATGACATCATTGAGCAAAATGGTTTTCAAAAGATGAAAATGTGATTTATCTTCAAAAAGGGGCATAGCATGGCATGTGCATTTCATCTCTTGAGACTTGTATAAAATGTATATACATTGTTAAGGATTTCCTACTGGGCTTTATGCTCACCTTACGGGATTTTTGTGCAGGAAAAGATAAGGGCGTGGAAGTATGTATGTTAGAAGTACAATGTTCTCATTTTGCTGTGACTCTGTGTGTAAGCCAAGGGTTGTGTTTGTGTGGCTTTGAATAACCGTTTTGTGTAACCAGGCTCAAGCCTTGGAAACTTGTAAACCCTTGGGGGTATTTATTTGTTTATTTACTTGTTGTTGGATTAATGTATTGTTACATGAAGAACTATTGTATCATGTAATGTAAGTTTAGAGATTTATATTCGGTTTTTCTTGAAAGAGCCATGATTGCTGTATTATCATTTGGGCTAGAAATTTGGGGCGTTACAAATATAATAAGTTAAAATGAAGTGATTGATAATTGTAATATGCATGAATTATTCAATAAAAATCCTTTTAAAGTACTATCACAAATTACATGCAAAGATCTATAAATCTAGAGCAGTTGCATGAAAAAGTTTATAAACCTAAGTAGATTTTATGTAAAACTATATAGATCCTATGTAAATTTATATGAATTTGAACATGTTTCTTGAAAAGATCTATCATTAAAATATACAATAGAATAAAGATAAAAAAAAAATTACATGGAATTTTATGGCTTCAAATAGATTTTAATTAAAAAAATGATTAATCTCGAGGGATTGCTTGTAAAACTCTATGTATATTATAAGAGATTTTTATTGATAAATCCATTTTAGAGTTGTTATAACCCATTAGGTCCACAAAGTAATATTATGACCTGATTAGTCTCATATACTTTTCTGTTTATTCCATAAAGTCCATTTTACTAATTTTATATTTTTACCTGGACTATTATGCCCTTATATATATATACACTGTGTTAATACATAACACGTTCCCTGTTTTTTCGTTGATTCAGTTTTGGCAGTTTCTGTCTTTATGCTTTTTATCATCATTCTAATTCAGATGGATACGTTTGTATTTTGCAAGCTCGTTGCAAGGTTTTGATGTGCTAGGGTTGCATGTTGCTGTTGTAGTCTGGTTTGGTGATTTTCCAGTGTAGACGACGAATTTAAAGGTATTCGGTTTTCACATTTTCTGGAGTATAACTAGTTCAAATAAGTTGTTTTTGAGTTACTGGACGATTGTATGATTATATGATTAAGGTTAGTATCATTTTGGTTATGAATACATGTTCACTTTATGTTTTTGATTAATATGGATCGGTGCTCTATTTTGTACACATTTATATGCATCATATGTGGTCTTGTAGATGGGAGGTCATTCAGATTATGTGAAAAATGTGTAGTTTTCATTTTACTTTGATGTATCTATAATGAGGCTCTGTGTGGGTGATATAATTCAGAGTATATGTACCAATGTGAATGTTTACATCTTGTTAATATTATGTGAAGAATGTGGATGTTCTCATTTTACTTTCATGTTTGCTTAATGAGGCTCTGTGTGGGTGATATAATTCAGAGTATATGGATCAATGTGAATGTTTACATCGTGGTCCTGTGGAGGGGGAGGTCATCAGATTAGTGAAGAATGTGGATGTTCTATAATTCAGAGTATATGGATCAATGTAAATGTTTACACGTGTTAATATTATATAAAGAATGTGGATGTTCTCATTTTATTTTCATGTTTGCTTAATGAGGCTCTGTGTGGGTGATATAATTCAGAATATGTGTATCAATGTAAATGTTTATATCTTGTTAATATTATGTGAAGAATGTGGATGCTCTCACTTTACTTTAATGTTTGCTTAATGAGACTCTGTGTGGGTGATACAATTCAAACTATATGTATCAATGTTAATATTCACATCTTGTTAATGTGAATTATGGATTTAACACTTGAACTGCACACGTAGTCATCTAATTTTTGCACAATGTGAATTTTCATATCGTTTTGGATTATTGTTAATTGTTGTGTTGTTGTGTTTTTACAGGAGATGGATACCATTATGATGTTGGTGTGCACATATAGTTGTAGTACAACTGTAATAAATGTTGCTTGCGCATTGTGTTATTTGCGTTTGGTGGACTGTTTGTGTGAAAAATGGGGTGAGTTGTCTGTTGGTTTTATTTCATTGTTCTGTCGGTTACTTGGGATTAATAGGTGTGATTTGGACAATGAGGAAGAATTTCAGAACATGTTATTGCTTGCCAAATCAATGGGGGTACAACACGTAGAAGTTGTTATTGAGTTGAAAAGTGATATTGGTCAGTCAAGTAGCTCGGGATCGCTGCGTGTGGGGGTTGAGGAAGAAATTGATGCACTACGGAGATTTTTCCACCATAAGGAGAAGGGGTTGTTGTTAGCCCCTTGGGCAAATGGTATTACAATTGTCCAATTGTGTTTTATGTTCCATGTGAATGATGTGAATGTTCACATTTGTTAATTTGTCAAACAGTCATGCAATGTATTATAGATGTGAATGTTCACACCTGTTATATTATGTTGTCGTTAACATCCACATCTGTCTATCATTTAAGTTAACAACATAATAAGCATATAATGTTCACTGCAAATGATGTTAATGTTCACATCTGTTAATGTGAATGTTCAGACCTGTTAAATTTCGTATTATACAATGTTTGTGATATTGTGCAGGGGCATGCGTTATGGGGAGATGACATCCAATACGGCAGAGTCATTTAATAACTAGATTAAAGAATGTAATCTTCCTATCACTCAAATGGTGGACACAATTTGTACTCAGTTGATGCGACAAATGTCTGCACGGCGTGACCAAACAAACAAATGGAATGAGCTTATTTGTCCTACATTCGAAACAATGCTTATGGATTCGTTTAATGACAGCAGGTCTTGGCAAGTTAGCAAAGCCAATGAGGATGTGTTTGAAGTTCATTCGATACCATCTGTCACAGTTGATATTGCAAGTCGTACATGTTCTTTCTTCAAATGACAAATCAACAGATTCCCATGTGACTATGCTGTTATTACCATTCAGAAGAGCCGCTACAATCTCAATGATTATGTGGAACATTACTTTCATGTACAGACATATCGTGCAGCCTATTCGGGTGCCATATTCCCCATACCATCGGTGGAAAAGCCGCCATTCGATCCCACAGACTTCACTATATACCCACCAACTGTGAAAAGACCACCCGGAAGGCCGAAAAAGAATAGAATCCCATTAAGGGGTGAGAAACTGAAACAAATAAGGTGTGGGAGATGTGATAAGCTGGGAAGCCACAATAGGAAATCATGCAAGGAGCCAATATAGGGTGTACATTTTTTCATTTCAACATTGTGTTTTACATGAGATTCTTACATTGATTTTTGAAATAAGATTGTGTTATGTTGGCAAACATTGTGTTGCAATAAGATTACGTTGCGTTGGCAAACATAATAATGCATTAGTATTTGATTTGTGTTTTATTTTTAATTTTTTAACGTACCAGTCTGACATTTTTGTTGTTGTGTTTTGGATGATTACATGATGTTAACATTCACACTTGTGTAAGATAATCACATTATGTGAATAATTGCACATTTGTACATTTTTGTGATGTGAATATTCACATTGTTGTTATCGTTGACAGCATCAAAGTAGATGACATGAACGTTTACATCAATGTAACCATTGACATCATCAACTCAAATGATGTGAATATTGATATATGCATTACGAAATGTAATTGTCAGTGTTTGTTGCTAGCAAAAATTAGATGTTCTTGTGTATATTATGATGCATGGATGGGTGTGGTGTGAATATTGACATTGTTGCTGCCATTCATATCATCATAAGTTACAATGTGAATATGCACATCATCAGATTATTAGCTGTGAATATTGACTTATGTGTTAAGAAATATCATATTCACACATGTCATATTGTGTTACAATAACACTTTAAGCAATATTCACATCCATGTAGTATAAGAATGTGTATGATCATTCTGTGATGTGGAAATTCACATCATGTCATGTGTCAAAAAAAAAAAAAAACAATCTTAATGTGCATGACCAATACAAAATAGGCCTCAGAATGCATATACATATATTGACTGAAAAATAGCAGTACAAGTAGTGATATAGAATTGATTTACAATTAAGCTAGTCTGCTCCAATATGTCAAATCTATTGACACTAAATTGTCTTAAATGTGGATAACAGTTTTGGGTAACAGTGATAGGTGGTCACCCCCCACCTATAGGTTTTCACATTGCACTGTCTTTCTGTGATTCAGAAAAAGGTGTACTAATGAGCCTCTTATTTGACACCATTCAAAGCGATTTAGACTGTCAACAATTTCTTCATGGTATACATGCGCCCTCATGATGTAACAAACTGCAGGCTCGCAATCCACCCTGAAAATGCAAACTTCTTGTTAGATTTTGAAATTTAGGTGTGTAATGGTTGTGAAACATGTGTACAAATCGATTTTAGGCTTACGAATCTGATGCTTGCTGAGGACAAATGTCTACTGATATGATTGGTTGCGAAGTATTTTGGCTTGATAATTTGGTCCATAATGGTGATGATGGCTCAATGTTGCACACCAAAGCCTCGATGTAGTCCCTCTGCCAACAATGAAATTTCATATTAGGTACCAAACAACATAGTGCATATGTCCAAGTTCAAATATTACACATCATGACAAGTATTATATGTGTCAGCCACTTACCACTATTTGTGCTTTGTCAATATATGGGTCATGTATGCTGGGTCTTGGGTGTAGCGAGTTATAATGCCTCCATACGTTGTCTTTCACGTCGTACACAACAATCGTCCAGTGGAAGTTGTCGTGTATTGGGAAGATGAAGTATCTCTGGCCTTGAAAATCCTTGATATGTATATCAATCAGTTTGTTTCTCTTGTTAGGGGGGGTACTCTTGCATGACTTTCTGCACACAAAGGGCATATAATGATGTACCAAGTATTTATATCAATGTTCAATGTGAATGATGTGAATGTTCACATCTGTTAATTTGTCAAACAGTCATACAATGTATTACAGATGTGAATGTTCACACCTGTCATATTATGTTGTTGTTAACATTCACATCTGTCTATCATTTACGTTAACAATATAATAAGCATATAATGTTAACTGCGAATGATGTTAATGTTCACATCTGTTAATGTGAATGTTCAGACCTGTCATTTTATGTTGTTGTTAACATTCACATCTGTATATCAATGTTCAATGTGAATGATGTGAATGTTCACATCTGTTAATTTGTCAAACAGTCATGCAATGTATTACAGATGTGAATGTTCACACCTGTCATATTATGTTGTTGTTAACATTCACATCTGTGTATCATTTAAGTTAACAACATAATAAGCATATAATGTACACTGTGAATGATGTTAATGTTTACATCTGTCAATATGAATGTTCACACCTGTCATTTTATGTTGTTGTTAACATTCACATCTGTATATCATTTAAGTTAATAATATAATAAGCATATAATGTTCACATTTGTTAATGTAAATGTTCAGACCTGTTATATTATGTTGTTGTTAACATTCACATCTGCTTATCATTTAAGTTAACAATATAAGCATATAATGTTGAGATGAACATTGACATCCACTGAACATGCAAATCAAATATTGTTCATGTGAACATTCTCATCAACATCAAACATAAACAAACAAAAAGTGTAGTGGTTACCAAACATGTGCTTGTAAAGATGAATGTCGAATCCTCCAAACTTAGGTTGACTAGCCCTTGTAGTTCAAGTAGAATTTCACCATATGCATCTATCACCTGTACAAACAGAGGGGTGACAGTACATTATTTGCAGTGTCTTTACAGAGTGTGTGTGTGTGTGTGTGTGTGTGTGTGTGTGTGTGTGTGTTTTGTACACATTTACGATTGCCATACGTTGTTGTGTATTGATTCTTCTTTGATGATGTGTATGATGCCATCAAAATACACGTCTTTAGTCTTTGAGTCCCCTCGCCACACAAGCAACATGTGCATTGTGATTACAGAAAATGGTAATGTCAACATTGCATATTTATGAAATGATCTAATATATTAAGTACATATGTGAAGCTCAACATCATCATAAAAAAAAATTCAGTCTGAATATGTATGATCACTTACTCATCACCGCCGTTCTTGTGCAAATTTTGGACCTTCTGCTTGTTGAGTTTGCTCATGTTGGCCCAAACCTTCAGTTTGTTGTTCAAGGTTAACTTCTTGTACTTTGTTGGCTGCTTTTTCTGTGGATGTTTGTCTAAATCTTGTACAATTTGGACTGCATGAGATTGCTCTTCAGCTCCATCTTTCCCTTTCTTTTGACCAGGCAAGTTGGGGTATTCAAACTCATCCAACCGGTGCTCTTTCCTTACCTTCTGCTTGATGCGCTTTACCCTCGATGGTGGGCTGATAATGTGTTCTAATGTCGTAATGGGATGCTTCTTAAGGCTGTCATGAGCCTTTTGTGTTTCAACGTGAGTGATAATGTGGACAGACTGATCATCAAAAAGGTCTTGAAGAATTATTTTTTCACATTCCAAGTTGATGACCAATTTTGTCAACTGCTGAATTTCTGTATCTTTCCACTCTATGCAATTCTTGATGTCCATGTCCATATTGGATGGGCCCGATTGGTCAAATAATTTGGCTTCAAGGGCAGCAATCACCTTTGCCCTCAACTCCCACGATTCTTCCAACTGTTTGTATTTTGCTTCCCATTGTCATACAAGACCCCAAGCTTTTTGTTTTTCTTTTACAAGTACATCCACAATGTCCGGTTCACTTGGTTGTGCTATGATGATACCTCTCTCAGCATTGGGGGTGGTAAAGCTGGTGTTGATGTCATGTTCAACTTCAGTTAGGTTTATTGCATCACCAGAAATTCCATCGCTGTCGTCACTGCCTTGACTGTCTTTGCTTTTATCATCATTGCTTTCATCTTGCTTTGGTGGTGCACTCGACAAAACCTCAGGTTTGGGCTCCACATTCAATTTGGTATGATGGTACATCTTTGCTTCAGTTAGGGATGCCATCAGCTCGCCGCCATATACCTGGAGTTGGAGACATATGTTAGTTACATAGTTCGTTGTCTCACTATGTGAATAAGCACAACATTTTTTGTTGTACTTCTACCTCATTTAAACCAAGATTTGCCAAAGATATGGACTTCATGTTGGTATGTAAGGCTGTGAGGTCCCACTTCACACATCGCGGAATGGCATTAGGGTTACGGGGTTGTAAGATCGTCGTATGCTCACACAACCAGTACTGTAACAAATAACAAATATCAGTAATGTAAATATTCACATAAAAAAAAAACATATGTGAATGTTTACACCAGTGGCTAGTAATGTGAATGTTCACATCAATTAACACTAATGTGAATGTTTACACCAGTGGCTAATAATGTGTGTTTATCCATTACTGAACAGTAATGTGAATGTTCACATCATTGATGTCAACTTCCATACCATTGCCTAGTAATGTGTGTTCCACATTTGTTTTGGTGCTAACATGAGGAAAGCACTGGTGTTAATATTTACATCAATACACATTGATGTGAACAACAACATAATATGACTGATTGATAAATTAACAGTAATGTAAACATTCACATCAATTTACACAGATGTGAATGTTTACACCAGTGTCTACTAATGTGTGTTTGTCCATTACTGAACAGTAATGTGAATGTTCACATCACTGATGTCAACTTGCACACCATTGCCCAGTAATGTGAGCATTCACATCAGAGTGGGCAGACCCCGTAAATGTTCATATTAAATATAGAATAAGTTTTATGAGATTTACCATTAACAACATAACACATCTGGTGACTCGTCCTGGTTTTCTCCAGTTTTGGCCCACTAAACCCATCAGGGTTGCTCGGATGCTCTCAGCCCAGTCATACTCAATCATGTTGTCTAATGGGTCCATGTATGAGTAGAAAGCCCATCCAATTGTTTCTCAGGACGTAGAAAAGAACAACTTGACGCATACATACATGCAAACTAATCTTGCGACCTCTTCATTGTCTTGTTTCTTTGTGCCCTTTAATGCTTTGTTCAGAATTTCTCGTATGTTGGCAGCACTTAACCGACTAACATCCTTACACATTTGGTGTATGATGCCGGCCATTGGTTTTGCACCACAAGAGAGGTCCATCGGCTTGGTGCCGCAGTCCACTCCAAAAGTAAGTGATACATCACTTCTAAAAATCTGAATGCTCTTGTCCCCGATGTAAAACCTCCCACTAGATGTCTTGAATGTCTACACTATACGTACAATGACATCATCGTATTTCATACAATGGTTGAGGTCGACTTCATTACTGATCAAACAATCAAATAAGGGCCAAAATGGTGTTTTTCTAAAGCACTACAATTGGCCATTTGTAAATTTTGTATCCTTCAACAGTTTCACCAATCCAGTAATATTTGATCGGTAATTAACTTTTTTCATGTTTACTTGTTCAGGACCAGCTGTTTGAACGGGTTTGCCTTTGGCACGCGATTCCCCTCTCTTTCGTTTGCCATCGAATCTACGGGGAAGACCTATTTGTTCAAATAAGAACATATAATTGGCTGAAAAACAGAGGGTGGAACCAACAATACGAAACAACACCCAACAACACCAACAAGTCTGACATTGATGTTACAATGTGAATATTTACATCATATTCCATCACATTGTTGAGTGAAGATTGGGGGTTCTATGGACATCAACAATCAACAATGACAGTAATGTGAACATTCACATTATTATACACTGATGTGAATGTTTACATCAATGTCTACTAATGTTAGTTTATCCAAAAATTAACAGTAATGTGAATGTCGACATCATCTATGTTTACAAAATAAATTCCAAAAATAACAATAGTGATAGGGCAATGTAAATGTATACATTGGTGATCACATTATGTTATAATTGGCTTAAAAACCGAGGGTGGAACCAACAACACACAACAACACCAACAAGTCTGACATTGATGTCACAATGTGAATATTTACATCATATTCCATCACATTGTTGAGTGAATATTGGGGTTCTATGGACATCAACAATCAACAATATTGACAAGGACAGTAATGTGAACATTCACATTACTATATACAGATGTGAATGTTCACACCAGTGTCTACTAATGTCAGTTTATCCATTAATGAACAGTGATGTGAATGTTCACATCATCGATGCTTACAAAATTAAATTCAAAAACAACAACAGTAATACGACAATGGAAATATATACATCGATGATCACATTATGATTGAAAAATAGATGGTGGAATGGTATTGCTTACTTTTGTTCCTCACGGTGGGTGGGTACGGAAATCTGTGGACCACACTCAGTTGAAGAAATACACTTAGTCCACCGACGGGAATTTTGGAATGACGAAGCACCCTCCTTCCGATGTAAACCTTCGCGGCAGTGAGATGAAAAGGAATAGTAGTGGCCAACAACAGTGGACGGTGGACGACGACGGTGGTGAAGCGATGTGAATCTAGGGTTACGGTGAGGCGATGTGAATCTGGGGTCGACGATGAGATGTTGTTTTGGAAATTTTGTGGATTGAATAGATGGAATTGGAATGAGTTTTCAGAATCAATTAGACGCGGGAGAAGCGGGGGAGGGTTATTTCGTTCTTTTACAATTAATGGACCTAATGAAATATTCAAAAATAGTTTGGGTTTTATGGAATAAAACAGTTACAAATAAGATTTATCAAAAAAGAGCCCATATTATAATCTTCCCTAGAGAAGAAAAACAAATAAATTATTGGAATTAGGAGATATAAAATATTAATACCTTAAAGAATTTTTTATGATCACTATTGCATTAAGAGGGAAAAAAAAAAAAGGATGTTGTTGGGGGTTTGTTTCCAATGTTGGATTTTGTTGGTGGATGTTCAAATTTATATGGAAACTTAATTTAAAGATAATAATGTATTTTGGAGGTTTAATGTTTAAATTCAAATATACTTTTTGGATAAAGATAAGGAACTAAAGCTATCATAGAAAATTTAAATTTAAAATACAAATCAATTATTATTTATTTTTTTTTAAAGCAAGCATTTATCTGATAAATAAATGCTTACACTTATTTGGTTGTTTATTTATTATTTTTGACCTTTTTCATCTTTTTTTTTTGTTGGTAAAATGAAGTATGATCCCATAGGAATTGAGTATGGCATTTTGTAATTTTTTTTAAAATTAAAAATTCAAAAATTTTGGATTGAGATTTTAGATAGACACCCAGAAAGATATTATATATATATATATATATATATATAGTTAGGAATATGAGTTGTGTGATTTGTGGGTTCTTTGTTTTTTTAATTTAAATTTACCTGATATAGTGATAGACATATGGGAATCTATATACATATCTATACCTAAAACTCTAAGGAAATATATTATTTGATATTTTTTATTATTATCTTTTTTATAACAATTGGGGAAGAGAGTGAGAATATCTGAATACCGAGAAGAGGGGTTGTTGGCTTTTTGGCTTTCGAAGGTTATTTTTGTAATTGTGAGCGTGCCAGTAAGGATCAATCAGTCCTTACAGAATTTTAATTGCCAACCAATTATCAGACGATTGTGTTGTAGTTCTTTCAGTCTCAATGAAGAGGACTTTTACTGGTGGCTTGATTTAAGAGAATTTAAGCACAAGAACAGTTAAATAAAGAGCAATTGAAGCATTTCATTAGTATGAAAAACTTACAATGATCCAAATTCAGCCTCGTAGAGGTTCGCAGCGACAATCTATTTGAAACTACTTCTATGAATGACGTGCAGTGCAGGAATGTAAAGAAGAGGAAATATAAAAACTGGAAAGAAATATGTAAAGTAAGACTAGTTTGTTGGATCTGAGTCTAGGCGTTTTTCTAGGGTCTTCCCTGCTATTTATACACCTCAAAGATGACCATCGAACTGCACTTCAAACTGTCGAACTGCTCCTCCGTGATCACTGATCATGCCGCCTTATAAGTAGTTCCACTACGCCATCACTTGCAGTTAAGCTTCCCTCATATATTTGAATTTGAATGTGAGTAACTGTTGAAGCCACGTCACCTTGCATCTCTTTGCTGATCCAATGTTACTCGGACCATGCAATAGACAATATCAACTGTCACGTGTACGATCAGGATCGAAGACTTGAACAGTCTTCCTATATTACCCTTACTCTGCCACACGTCGAACTGTAACTGGTCTTTTACAAAATATGTAGCCAACATTTACCCCCACACTAATATACCCAATACTTGATGATATTAGTGGATCAAAGCCTTTCTCCCGCGTTTCTTAGAACGTGCATGGGGTCTAGATTCTGGAAACACAACCGTCACTTATTGATGATCATTTGTATTAATTCTCTTTCAATCTTTTGAACACCCCAATACCTTAGCACTCATACAGGCTGATACCTCTTCTATGGCCGAATCAACTTTCTTCTCTATTGATCGGGCACACAAAGACTCATTGAATAATGCTACTTCCCCTCGAAAGAACCTCCACGCATTCATTAGCCACCTTTATCCACCCTTCTATATTCAAGTTATGGAAGCCTTTGCAAATTACCAACCTTTGGATTATGAATATATTGTCCTTAATCCTTCGATTCAGAAAATTATAGATATAAACACAAGAAGTTCTTCCTCTAACTCACCCTTACAGTTTGATCAAACTGCTCTCAAACCTTTGATTCGGAAAGTTGTAAATATGGATTTGGGAAACTCTTCTTCACAAGCCTCTGTATGGGATAAAGCTGCAACTTCTTCCTCTTCTGGGGGTTCTAACTGGACAAGCTGGTCAATACCTGAGACCTGTGATTTGAGGGAGTGAATCAACCATCATTTTGTTGAGTTCACTGACCCTTTAGAGTTTCCTTCCTATGCTCGAAGTTCAGTGGTCTACCCCTACGTGCCCATTGACCATCGACGTAGTCTAGAGGAGAATCTGCTTGTAGCATGGTATACATCCTCCATGCCTACAAAGATAGTGCACGCTGCCCGACGCCTAGAAGAAGCACAAGGGTACAACCCATCATTCTTAGCCCAGAAGGCGAAGATTTGTTCTTCTGACTGGCTTGATTATATTAATGCCTTTGTTCCTTCTGCTCCCGTGCCATCTCCCATAATAGAAGCATCCACACCTTCTTCTCCATCTCCTGAAATTGAAACATTCAGACCTTCTCCTCTACCAACTCTTTGCTGGACAGAGAGACTGAAGCTTGCCCTTTCCATGGATAACGTCTTTCCACCTTACAAACCTCTACTTTCCCCTACTCCAGCTGAGCGGAAACAAGCTCAACTTCTGCTTGTAGCTTTCTCTCACTTGCCCTTCAATGTTCTTGAGGACGAAGTCCCTCTTAAGAACCTTCGATAGGCTAGTGATATTCTGACTAGGGGCCATGTCCTTAATCTCCTTGCCCAAGCAGAACTTCATATGTTCCTGGACCAACTTCCATTGATCCTCTACTGGCATCGAAATTCTATGGCCACTATACAATCTTTAGACCAACTTTCGTCTCTTCGAGTTCATGCCCAGTACGAAGCAGAGAACTTCATTGAAGAATTCGATGATTTCAAGAATAAAGATTCTGTGTATTGGGATGACTTGGACATAGACGAATTGGAACAAAGATTGAGAGAGGCGGCTTTCGAAATAAAGGCTAAAGAGCTCTACTATGAAGTGAGAGCACATCAACTCATGCAGCCAATGTTAGAAGACATAAAAGATAGAATAAAGAAAGAACAAAAATTCATTGATCATTGTTGGACTAAATTTCATAATCTTGTTATTTATTCCATTCCTTATTTTTATGAGCTTGAGTTTGTACTCAAATAGGGCCATTCGATGCAACTGCTTTTGCTTTAATACAAGACTTCTCTTTGTTTGATATGGTTTGATCTTGTCTCTATTTGTCTTTAAAAGCAATTACAGAGCTTCGAACTGAACAATCTTTTCCTTTGATCCTGGATTTGATCGTTTAAAATGAATACTAACAACATGACCATGAACACTTCCAATTTAGGGAATGCAGATTAATCAGTTCTAAATTGATCTTTTCGTTTTGAACAACAGTCCATATTTTCAAAAATATGGAAGCTCCTTTTGAGGGCTGCACTGTTTTAGTTCAAAAAGTCAACTTTTCTGAATATATATATAAACCAACTATGGGTTTCGATGTTTCGAATGCCAATTTCCCTTCCCAAGGAATTTCTAATTTTACTTCGAAGAACATCACTGTCATTGAGAAACCTAAAACAGGTCTTTAGTCCTTTTGAAGTAAACGAATACTTGAGCATTCTTGTATCCATTGAGTACGGAATGCGTTTTGAAGCCGGCTCCTAGTTTCGAAGCCGTTGTTATTGGACTTTTGGCGCCGAAATCTAGTGTGTTATGTTTTGAACACCAATTTCCATCCTCACGGGGTCACAAGTTTCACTTCGAAGGTCATTGTTTTCATTAAGAAGCCCAAAACAGGTCTTTAATCCCCGTATAAGTGAATGAATATTTGAGTATTCTTACATTCTTAAGCATGGAATGTGCTTCGAAGCTGGCTTCTTAATTTCGAAGCCGTTGTTATTTGACTTTTGGCGCCAAAATCTGGCTTTGAAGCCAAACATTCTACTTCGAAGCTGGTATTAACATCTGGCATATGTTTTTTCCCTCCAAGAGTATCAATATTGAAGGAAATTCTTCGTATTCGTACTTTTAGTACTTAACGAATTTACGTGAGGAAATCCTTTTATTCCACATTCTGAAATCACTTGCTCGCTCAACATATAAAACCCTTCGCCTCTATTCGTCTCCCACTTCTTTCTACTCCCTTTTCCAGCTTCGTCCTTTGAGAAAACGTTTTATCAATGGCTTTCTCCTCATTGAAAGTGCCAGTTGTAGAGCGTGCGAGCCCATCTGTAGCCCTAAAAAGGCTCATTGATGCAGAATGTGAAAAGTACAAAGCTGGGGAAAAAAGTGCCATTGACGGACGCATCTTCATTCTTCGTTGTCATGTACAACAAGACTATGTGCTTGGTCCCATATTCAAGGAGATTCCTATTGAGCTTCCAGCTCTATACCCTCGTTTGGAAGACCATTGTCTCCTTTACGAAGGTGGCCTTGACTGGAGGAACTGGAAGACGAATCGCCCCCACCGATGCTGGCCCACAGTGAGACCGGAGTGGCAAGAATGGTATGATTGAGTTGTCCCTAGTAGGACCTTGGACCTTCAAGAACTCTGCCTCCTTGACGCCCTTCGGTTATCCAGGTTAACTATTTCAGAGGACCCCTTTTTAGTTCCTGCTGCTCTGTGCTTTTGGAATTCTGTTTTTAATTTCTTCCAATTCAGATGTGGGATGATGGCCCCTACTGTGCTTGACATTTTCCATCTTTTAGGATTATCTCCCATTGGAACTCCCATTGGACCAGATTATCCTGACCTAGCAGTCCCTTTTTCCCTCCCCTCTCTTAACTCATCCTATAGTGACTTTGTCAAGGCTGAGAATAGAAGGGAGGGTCTTGTGACTGATAGAGAATTCTTTTCTTTCTTATTATATTGGCTTTGCAAGTTTCTTTTCTGCACTTCTTCTCAAAGAATTATGCCTGAATTTACCCCCCTTACCAAAGCCCTCGTTTTACAGAAAATGGTGGCTTTAGCCCCATACGTTCTAGGTCACGTATACAGTGTCTGCTATCTTTTTTGTGAGAAACCCTTAGATGTCAATCAAGGGGGACCGATTTGGATTCTTCAGCTTTGGCTTTTTGCCTATTTCCCCGAGTTACAATCTAAATGCCTTAAAGTTTTTGAACCAGACCCTCCTACTCATGGCATGAGGCTAGCCAATGCTTCTCTTTATCCTTCTACTTTTGCTTTTTATTTCTCTTTCTTCCACCAACTTTCAATTTCTCCTCTTTCCTACTGCTTTTGTCCCTTCGAACCCACTACTATTGGCTCACTTTGGTTGAAGAATTTCCTAAGTGATGGGCTCTGTGCTTCACCTGTTCACAAGGATATAGGGCCTCCATTTTAATTCCCAGAGAATTATTCATTGGGACCATGAACCCCAGAGCTTACAAATGCGTTGCTGAGCCCTATTGTCCTGCATAATTTGCTAGACAATTTGGCTTCACTCAAGGGGTCCCAATACCTCTCTGTAGTAACACCAATCTAAGTCTTACCACAAGGGATGTGAAAGTTTGAAGGTCCAGACTGGAAGAGGCAACTTCCAAATTTATATAGGACTTGATCGATTTTGAGTATATCCCCTTCCTTTCCCAAGGTAACATTTTGAAGAGATACCAAAATTGGTGGGTGACCAATATGGAAGTGCGCCTGGCCATTCCCCCTCAAGACCTACTGTCGGTGTTAGATGTACCCAAGCCCAAAGGAGCTGGAGCTGTTACTTCTTCCACTGTTCTGACCACTCCAGTTCCTGTGTCTATCTCTACTCCTAGAGTTACTCGGGCCACATCGAAGAAAGGTATATACTCTCATCTCTTCTCTTTTACCTTCTTTATAATGCTTTCAGTCTTGTCTTTAGTTATTTCTTTTGTGAAGGTGGTGTTGGTACCTCACAGGGAGATTCTCCTCAGAAGATTCAAGCTCTAAATCTCCTCAAAAGCAAACAGCAACAAAAGAAAAAGAGACTTTTACTTGAGCCTGAGAAGGAAGTTTTTGAGGTGCAAGCAGAAGAAGAAGAAGAAGCAGAAGAAGAGTTAACCCAAGAGCAAGAGTCTCCCCTGAAAAGAAGGAAAAGAGTGGCCGTCCCTTCTTCTGGCTTGGTTTGAAATCCCATGTATGAGACAACTGTCAGAGTGGAGGAACTTACTTCTGAAGAATCTGAATCCCAAACTGGAGAGAAAGAAGTTGAGGAAGAATATTCAATGCCTGTACAAAGAAAAAAGAGAAGGAAGATGACTGTCTCTCCTTCTGATTTTGTTGAAGACCCTATACATAAGGCAGCTGCTAAAGCGGTGGAACGAGAGTACTCCAAGGCCATAATTGTCTTTGAGAGAGCTGAGAAGAGACGGCAGCAACAATTTCTGAAAGATGAAGTTGCTGCTGCTGATGCACTACAAAGGGAAATTGTAAGAAGGCAACAAACTGCCAGACATTACTCCCTTCGTAGTTCTCCCATCATTACCGACACTTTTGGAGCGGGTAATTTCTTTCATACTTCTGCTATTTTCCCTTGTCAGCCTTTGATATTGAAGTTTAACATTGCTTTACATTTCTTCTTCTTGCAGCAGCAACTACTGAGTTCATCTTTCCAATGAGGCCTCCCTCAGTTTCACTTGAGGTTGATCAGATGCAGGATGTGAGGGCTATTCAAATCATACTTCCACTTCCAAGGTCTACACTTCCTGCACTTTTCCTGAGGCCAAGCATTCCTGCGCTTCTTTCTCTTGGTTTGACTCCACATCTTTCCCACTTGACCCTCGACTTTCCTCAATTTACTTCTCTATCAAGCCTTGCTCCTCCTCCTCCTTCCAAGGAAATTCCAACTGCTACCCCATTTCTGATGGCAGTTGATTCCCCTATTGAGGGTGCTGGCAGCTCTCCAACCCATGGTTTATCACCTTTACCTAGCTCCAGCCCTTCTTCACTTGATTCATTGGTGGCTAGGACCATGGAGACTGCTAAAGATGCCTCACCTATTTCTCCTATCCCTATGCAGTCTTCTGTGTCTTCCACCACAACTCTTTCTGCGCCCCTTTTGTCTAATGATGAGGTTGATGTCTTCGAAGCAAGACTAGCTAGTCTCTTCGACATCCCCTCTACTTCTCCAGCATTCGATGAGGAAGCTGAGCCATTAGTTCTGGCTGACTCTTTGCTGGAAATTTTTGAGAGCTTTTCTTCATCCAACAGCAAGCCTTCTGTACCTTTGATAGACTTAGACACCTACCTGGAACTGTTAAATTCCTTTTCGAGGATTCCCTTCGAGGCTCTACAAAGGCCTATAATCAGAAATGGGTTTCTTCAGTGCTGCAAAATTGCTGAGCAGTCCGGCACGAATGTCTCAAGTCACTTATCCCAGGCAGCAGCTAATATCGACTTCTACATCAGCATTTGTCATGCTGCCAAGGTTGCGGATGAGAAATTGGTTAGAGACCAGAGTTTTGTTTCCCAAGTGCATACTGAAGTGTCAAAGCTTAAGGAACAACACTCCTCTGCCTCTCACTTTCGAATTCAGCTACTGGAGAGGAAAGCTCAACTTGAAGAGGAGCTTTTTGCAGTGAACCAGGCCTTAGTTCGAACTGACATCAAACTGCAAATCACCAACCAAGGATTGACCGATCAAAAGGGAGACATGGCTGCAGCTATTCAACTATTTTCATCATTTACCAATAGGAAATCTGTTGTACAAAAACAATTAAAACATTGTAATGATTTTTGGGCCAATTTGTGGCACGATATACTTGACTCTTTATGAAAAAAAACAAATTCTTGTTTATCATCTGAGTAATCTTGTGTTCTTGTACTTAGTGTTTATTTTATTCCTTGTGTTTCCCAAATAGTTGGAAAATAAGACTTCAAATATCTGCCATTAATCTTTTTGGGATGCACATAACCATTCAAATTTCTCAAATGGTATGCTCCAAAAGGCAGAACTCTATGAATTTGATATGGTTCTTCCCAGTTAGGTGATCATTTTCCAAACTTATGGCTTTTAATTCCTATTGAAAGTATTGTCTTCCATACCAAATCACCTTCATCAAAGCCAATGTATTTGACTTTCTTATTATAATTTTTGGCTGCTTTCTTCTTCTGAAAGAGAATGCTATTTAATGCCAGAATTCTAGCTTCATCTATGCTTTCTAACTCCAAGCACATACTCTGATGGTGCTGCTCAGGATCCAACTGGTCTTGGCATCTTACCCTCAGGGACTTAACATTGATCTCCATAAGTAATACTGCATCATGCCCATAAACTAAGGCATAAGGAGTGACCCCTGTGGTTGACCTTGGGGAAGTTCTATAAGCCCACAATACATCCAACAATAAGTTATGCCAATCCCTAGGATTATTTTCCATAATCTTTTGTATTCCTTTCTTCAAGGACTTATTAGATGATTCAACTTGACCATTGGCTTGTGCATAATATGGGGTGGAATTAACAAGGCTAATTCAAAACTTGGCCACAAAAGACTTCACCATTTTCCAATAAAAAACAGTCCTATTATCAACCGTTATAGTTTGTGGGATGCCAAATCGATGGATCAAATCTTTAATGAACCCAATAACCTCTGTCTGGTCTACAGCTTTGTATGGCTTAGCTTCAACCCACTTAGTGAAGTAATCGGTGGCCACTAGAATGAAACAATGGTGCTTCGAAGAAGGTGGGTGTATTTTTCCCATCATGTCCATGGCCCATCCTCTGAATGGCCAAGGCTTCACTACTGCATGTAAGTCAGTTATGGGCACATGCCTTATCGCGCCATGCTTTTGACATGCCTGGCATCCCTTTGCATATTCTATGCAGTCTTTAAGGATAGTTGGCCAATAGTAGGAATGCCTTCGAAGCAACCATCTCATCTTTACACCAGACTGATGAGCACCACAGATGCCTTCATGAACCTCAGCCATAGCTGTTAATGCTTCTTTTGGGCCTAAACATTCCAGCAATAAGCCATCTCCCCCTCTCTTGTAGAGGGCATTACCATATATCATATATTGCATAGACTGCAATTTAATTTTCCTGTTTGCCTTCGAAGATGGACCAGCCAAGTAATGCATTATTGATACCTCCAATCTTGTTCTTGTAAGTCATTATCATTGACTTCCAAGACGACATTCCTTTTATTCAAATGTGGTATTAACTTCTGGTATGTTGTTTGGCTTATGTCCCTTTGGGCATTATCCCTTCTCTTGAAATTTGAAGCTTTCTGAGCCACATCATTAGCTCTATTATTCAAGAACCTTGGGACATGAGTTACATTTGTTATTTGAAATTGAGAAAGCAGATGTAATGCAATAACATAGTATGGCAAAATGCTTATGCTTTGACACTTGAAAATCCCTTTCACTTGATTAACCACCAATTGAGAGTCCCCAAATATGTCAACTGCATGAACTTGTAATCCAATAAGAATTTCTAGTCCCACTATTAAGGCTTCATACTCAGCTTGGCTATTGGGATAGGTAGCTTCATCCACTTTGAAATCATGTGTGGTTTCTACCCCTTGTGGTGACCTAATCACAATACCAATTCCAGTTAGACCATTGGCTTTTGATCTATCGAACCACATTTGCCATGGCTCAACACTAGTTGTTCCGAGTTCCATTATCTCTTGTCTTTCTGTTTGAGATGGATGGTCTGCCAAAAAATTGGCTAAAACTTGGCATTTTACTGTCTTTTGGGGAACATATTCTAAATGAAACTCTGATAAGGCTAGGATCCACTTGCCAATTTTTCCCTTCAACATGGGTCTAGCTAACATGTACTTAACCAAATCTGTGGTTGCAATTACCAAGACGGTTGTAGGTAAAAGATAATATCTTAATTTCATTACAGCAAAATACAAAGCAAGACACAGCTTTTCAACAGCTAAATATTTACATTCATAAGAATTTAGAAACCTACTAAGGTAATAAACAGCTTGCTCCTTGCCTTCTTCATTGTCTTGGGCCAAAAAGGCTCCCAATGGATCATTTGCTACAGCTATGTACAACTGCAAGGGCTTATCACCCTTTGGTGGCATCAGCATTGGAGGGTTGGCCAAGTAGGCTTTGATACCTTCGAAAGCAATTTGATGCTCCGCTGTCCACACAAATTCCTCTTCATCTTTCAGCCTTAATAAGGAAGAAAATACTTTAGTTTTCCCTGCAGTGTTAGAAATGAATCTTCGAAAAAAATTAGCCTGTCCAAGGAACTTTTGTAATTCTTTCTTACTTGATGGAGGTCTGGCTTCAATGATGGCTTTGGCTTTATTCTAGTCAATCTGTATTCCTTTCTTGTGTACTATATAGCCCAAGAAGTTTCCAGATGATACGCCAAAAGCACACTTAAGATGATTAAGCTTCAATTTGAACTTTCTCATTCTTTCAAAGGCTGCTTCTAGGTGAAACAGATGCTCCTCCATGGATTGGGATTTAACTACAATGTCATCAATATAACACTCTAAATACCCTCCAATAAGGTCATGAAAGATAGTGTTCATAGCCCTCTGATATGTGGCCCCAGCATTCTTTAGGCCAAATGGCATTTTAACCCATTCGAAGGTCCAAATATTCCCAGGACATCTGAATGCTGTCTTGTGAACATCCTCCTCCGCAATGCAGATTTGGTTGTAACCAGAGTGCCCATCCATCATTGATAAAATTTGATGCCCTGCTGAATTGTCCACCAGCAAATCTACTATAGGCATGGGATATTCATCTTTTGGAGTCGCTAGATTTAGGTTTCTAAAATCGATGCATACTCTCATTTTGCCATTTTTCTTAACTACAGGCACAATATTTGATAGCCATTCAACATACCTGGTCCTGATAAAGCCTGCCTTGAGTAGTCTAAGAATTTCTTCCTTAACTTTCTGGATCACTTCTGGACCCATTCTTCTTGGCTTTTGTTTGTATGGCTTGAAGTTAGGCTTCATAGGAAGCCTATGTTCCACTAATGACCTATCCAAACCTGGTAATTCATTATAAGACCATGCGAAACAATCTTTATATCTCCTCAGAATAACCAACAACTGGTTCCTGTCAAGAGTATTCAACCAAGCACTTATATAAATGGGTTGCTGTACAGAACCTTCCCCTAAATTTATTTCTTCTAAGGGGTCTTGTATTTGAGTAGTTACTGGAACTCCTTCTTTGATTACCTCTGGCTTCGAAGCAATCTCCTTGCTGCGTTCTATTCCCAAGTTCTTTGATTCAACCTCTTTACCCTCCTCCTCATAGACAAAGTCTGTCCACAAGGCTTCTTCTTCCTGTATTTCTTGGATTTTTGTTTCTATGTCCAATGCACAGTATTTATCAAGGGTCAAAACTCTGGCTTGTTACTGCTCCTGCTTGTAGCCAATTATCATGACTTCTTTTCTTGCTCCCGCATTTTTTGGATTATTGACTTTACATCCAATATTGAAAACTTAATTAAAGCCAAAGACCTGGCTTCTGATGCTTTCTCTTGTTGCCTATAACCAGGCATCATTGTCATCTTTAACAGCTACCTCTTCATCAGCACTCTCCTGGACTAAGTGCTTCAGGTGTGTCACTTCCTCATCAGCCGTTACTTCGGCTGAGCCATCAAATTTCATCAGTATACTGAGCGGTGTCACTCCCTCAATATACAGTTTGGCTTCTACGAAGTCTGCGCAGGCTATGAAAGGTTGGGGATCTGCATCAATTTCCTCCGTCTCCCCATTGCCTAGAGCCATTATCATTTTCTGATGTAAAGAGGAAGGCACACATTTGTTAGTGTGGATCCAATCTTTACCAAGTAAAGCATTGTACTTCGTATTGCTGTCGATGACGAAAAACGCCGTCATGCAGTCCCTGGGGAGTCATCATCCAGTGCTTCTTCATCAGAGTCTTCCCTCTGGTGTGAGAAATCTTGTCCAATAGCTGGTAGATTTCTAGTGTCTTTCTTGGCCACATGCATCTGTACATTAACTTCTTACAATTCTTTCAAAGACAGGTTCCGAAAATCTGGCATAATGACATTGGCTGCCACCTCTCCAATTTCTGGAAATGGATTACTGTCGATCCCCATGGCCTTTTCAGCTTTGGCTGGGAATTTCAAACACCCTTTCCGAATTTGTCTTTGGATCCTGTCTCGAAAAACAACACAGTTTTTAGTCGAGTGAGACCAAGAATTATGCCATTTACAATATAGTTTTCCTTTAAGTTCATCAAGAGATGAAATTTTAACCCCTTTTGGTAACTCAAGGAAGTTGGCTGCAAGCAAATGATCAAAAATGTCATCTGCCTTAGTTAAATCGAAAGAATACTTCCTGTGGAGATCTTTCTTTTTAAACTGCTGGTCAATTGTCGTATCCTTATGAATTAATGCTTCACAGATCATAGGCTCTTTCCCTACAATCTCTACTGCATCAATCTCATAGTTAGGATCTTTGTAGTATGTCTTATATGATGCATTATTTCGATCTTGCTCCTCTTCTAATAATGCTTCATATCTAGATACTTTGTAAGTCAGTTCCACTAAGTCCCTGAACTCTGTTGAGTCAAACTTCTTTCGAAGCCTGAACTCTAAGCCATTTTGGGCCAATCTTACGAATTCTGGCTCTGCCAAGATTACTCTACATTTATTTCGAGCTCTTTTAAATCTGGCAATAAACTAAGTAGCCTTCTCTTCAGGCCTTTGACTCAATCTTGCCAAGTCTGTCATGGAAACTTCTAGTTCTGATTGGAAGAATTGGGCATGAAATGCCTCTTCCATTTGTTGCCAAGTCTGGTTAGAGCCAAGTGGAAGGTTAATGTACCATACAAATGCTCCCCCAGTTAGAGAGTTTGGGAATAGTCTCAACTTCATATAGTCATGATTGGTAAATTCACCACATTGAGCAGCAAACCTAGTAATATGTTCTACTGTTGATTGGTTTCCGTTCCCATAAAAAAGGACAAAATCTGGTATCTTGAAACCTCTTGGGTATTCATGTACCTTGTTGACCCATTCTGGGTATGGTTTTCTGTACATAGGAGTTTGGACCCCCCGAGCCATTGGTCCACACATCTCCCTAACTATATCAGCAATTTGGTCCCTAGGGACCATATTTTGTGCCTGCTGAACCACTACTGGGGGAACAAACACGGGATTTGGTGGACAAACTTGTGCTTGTGGTCCTCTTGGTCCATAGGGTGGTACATTTGGGACTGGTTGTCCCTGTGGTACATGTTGCTGTTGGGGGTGTGGGTAACCTCTTTGAGCCTGTCCTACGAAGGGACCTACGAAAGGTGCTGGAACAGGTGTTGTATCCCTTTCATTTGTGGGAAAACCTTCCAACCCCAGGTATAAATTTGAATAAGGGATTATTGTACCCCCTAGTGCTAGGTATGGCTTCGAACGTGGGATTTGGAACCATTCTTATGCCATTTTCTTATACTGGGCCAGATCCACCAACTTGCATGGCTTCACTGTTGAACATTGAGGCATTTTGGTCTGCTATAGGCCTTGAAATGGGTTCATACCAAGACTGAGGTGGTGGTCTTTCATGACTCTGATTACTAGTTTGACCATTAGAATGTCTATTAACTTGCATAGGCTGTTTATCTCTAGCCAATCTTTTCTGAGGGACATTTACTTCCTCCATGTGTCTTGCATTTGTTGGTTGGTGGTTATTTATTCGATCCAAAAAGGATGTTGCCCACCTTTCCATTGTGTTTATTAATTGCTGTCCCATGGCATCTACTAGGCCACCCCATGGATTCACTGGCTGAGTAGATGGGACAGTGGATGGTCCAGTTCCTTGGTCTCGTCCAATATTACGAACAAATGGTATTTGTTCTGAAGTACTAGTCTGTTCGACCATAGGTTCCGATAAAATAGGAGTTTCCACAGGATGTGTTATCACATTATCTTCTGGATTAGGTATCTCTACCTCTCCTTCCATGCCTTCTTCCAAGTGTTCATTTTCTCCTTGTCTCCTACGTCTAGCCATTTTAAATGCGTCTCACCGGGCGTGCCAAAAATATATGTTGGCTTTTTGGCTTTCGAAGGTTATTTTTGTAATTGTGAGCGTGCCAGCAAGGATCAATCAGTCCTTACAAAATTTTAATTGCCAACCAATTATCAGACGATTGTGTTGTAGTTCTTTCAGCCTCAATGAAGAGGACTTTTACTGATAGCTTGATTTAAGAGAATTTAAGCACAAGAACAGTTAAATAAAGAGCAATTGAAGCATCTCATTAGTATGTAAAACTTACAATAATCCAAATTCAGCCTCGTAGAGGTTTACAGCGACAATCTATTTGAAACTACTCCTATGAATGAAGTGCAGTGCAGGAATTTAAAGTACAGGAATGTAAAGAACAGAAAATATAAAAACTGGAAAGAAATATGTAAAGTAAGACTAGTTTGTTGGATCTGAGTCTAGGCGTTTTTCTGGGGTCTTCCCCGCTATTTATACTCCTCAAAGATGACCATCGAACTGCACTTCAAACTGTCGAACTGCTCCTCCATGATCACTGATCATGCCGCCTTATAAGTAGTTCCACTACGCCATCACTTGCAGTTAAGCTTCCCTCCTATATTTGAATTTGAATGTGAGTAACTGTTGAAGCCACGTCACCTTGCATCTCTTTGCTAATCCAATGTTACTCGGACCACACAATAGACAATATCAACTGTCACGTGTACGATCAGGATCGAAGACTTGAACAGTCTTCCTATATTACCCTTACTCTGCCACGCGTCGAACTGTAACTGGTCTTTTACAAAATATGTAGCCAACAAGGGTGAAGGGAGGTTTATTATCTTTTATATAACAATTGGGGAAGAGAGTGAGAATATCTGAATAGCGAGAAGAGGGGTGAAGGGAGGTGCCACGTATTTAATTATTTATTCCAAAATTATGAGAATTTGATAAAAATATTTGAAGACTTTTGACATAATAACTACATTTGCTTATATATATATATATATATATATAGAGTATAGATAGTAAAGATATAGTATAGATATTGATATAGATTTCACAGCCAATGGTGTCAATTGTTTTTCATCTTGGTTGGTGCGACTCTAAGAGGTTACAAAGAAATGGGATAAGAAAAAAAAAATGAAAAAAAAGAAGGAATGATAATTGTTCATCAAATTTCTAGTATGGTGGTTGAAACTTGATGACCTGCAAAATAACAGGTAAATGAACTTTGGGAGCCAGTGTGATATTGGCCAAAGCTCTTGTGATGTTTAAGTTAGAGCTTTTTCTTTTGGATTATATTCGTAAGTATGATCTATGAGTAGGTGACTCTGTTTGTTGGGAATGAGTTTTGATTTTTAATCTAAAATGTTATAAATTGTATTTTTCATTGTAATTTGACAATTTAAAAAAAAATAGAAAACTTAAAAATGGATAAGTTGAGATTAAAATTTGCTTAAGTCATTACATCATAATCAATTCATTAAACTAAATAAACTACACTTTGTAGAACAACACAGTCCTTGTAGTTTGAGATTTGTATCACTTTAATCCTTAACTTTCCAATTGTGATATATTTGATTCTAAATTTTGAATATTATTCCAAATAAGGACGATTAAATATTTTTTTTTTTTTTTTTTTTTTTTTTTTTTGCAAACGGTCTATTTGCAAGGGCAAAGTTATTATACAACTTATTTTGTGTTAGTTAACTTTATGTTGTTTGAAATGTAATGGCCTTTTTTTAATAAATAATGCTGGAACTTTCCTAAAATTCTGTTTAGTTTCCTTTTCAGAATCTATTTTCAAATTTTCTTTTTGAGAAACTAAAAATTAAATTGGTGAAAAAAATTAAAAATACATCATTTTATGTAATTTTATCTTTTGGAAGGGCATAAATATTTTTTTAAAAGTCAAACATGGCGACAATTTTGATATCATTGTTAAAAAAATCCATTAAATCAAAAAATTCAAAACTAAAAATATTTCATATATTAAACATATCGTTTACACATTAAAAACGTAATAACTATCTATTACATTATAACTATGCAAAAATATCTGTTAAGAACAAATACAACCGTGTATTACATGATAACCATAAAAAAATCAATAAAAACAACCATCCATTACATGATCATCATCCAAATACATACTAAAATTAATTTGGTAAAAAATAAAAACAAATAAAAGTATAAAAGATTTATCATTTTTACATAATTTCATATTTTTTTGTATTTTTATATATTTATTAATTTTTAAAATATTTTTACACAAATATTTTACTATTTAAATACATCTAAGTAAGGTGTATCTAAAAAAGTAAAAAAATTGCTTAAAATTTAAAAACATTCACTAAAAATAAAAAAAAATAAAAAATGAAAACTCAATTTTTAAAAAACTGAAACAAACACACTGATTATTTTTTTGACATTTATTTTTGTCAAATTAGTTTATATTTTATCAAATTGACGACTTTGCCCTTCAAATTGAACATCTGTCTTTAATTGTTCTTATTTGAAATGAGATTCAAAATTCTTGGTTAAATATGTCACAATTGAAAGGTTAGGAACTAAAGTGGCAAGTCCCAAATTATAGAGACCTTTGGTAACACTTTCGTTTTCAGTTAATATTTACAAAATTTTTAAAAACTGTCACAAAAACTTGTTTGATAATTTTTTTATTTTATGAATGGTTGTCTCAATTTATAAATTTGAGAAAAAAACGTAAGCTCAAAAAATGAGTTTACGTTGGTTTTTAAACAGAAATTTAAAATTTTGACTAACAATTTTTTTTTTCAAATAATTCTTTTCCAATTAATTTTTTTTAATTAATTTTTTTTTCAATTATAACGTGCATGATCCCATTTTCATAAATAATAAAAAATAAATATAAATATTTTAGGGCTGAACAAACATATTTTTTAGTTTATGTTTTTTAAAATTTTCAAATATTTTGTTCAAATCAAATACGTTTATAGTTTACGTTTTTCTAAAAATAAACAAAAATCAATTTCTAAATTTTTTATAAGCATAATAAAAAAACGTAAATGTTATCCAACGGTAAGAGTCGCAAACATTTTTGAGTAATTTTCCTAATTTTTTTCGAAGTCGAAGGCAGGTGGATAGGATAGAAGAATTTCTTGTCATGTTCTTTATGTTCGTTAACTCATCTATCCCTGCATCCCCACTATATCCCTAGAAATCTCAATATGGGATGCCACTTCTCTAAAGTCATTCTTTTGCATTCTCTAAAGTCACCCTCTTACATCGCGCATATATATCCCTTCGTCTCAGCATGCAATAAAATTGGCATACTTATTAAGGCCTCGTTTGGGAACATGCTAATTTAGTAACTTTTTGACTATTTGGCTAAAAAGGTAGGTAAAAAAAACTTGTATGTTTGGGATGACTTTTTGGTTAATTACGAAAAGATGTGCAAAAAGTAGAGAGAAAATAGAATCTTTGACTTTTTGGTATGGATTGTTGGCTTTTTGGCTAATTTAGTAACTTTTTGACTAATTGGCTAAAATAACCTCTTGCCAAACGAGGCCTAAGGTTTCATTTGGTAAGTGGTGATTTTAATTAAAAAGTTAAAAAAATTATTAAAAAAATAAAAAAACTAATAATTTATATCAAAAAGTCAAAAATTTTATTTTCTTTATACTTTTTACACTTCTTTTTGTAAAAATTAAAAAGTCATCTCAAATATACTAATTTTTTTTATATCATATTTTAACCAAAAAAATAAAAAATTACTAAAAAAACATGTTTCCAAACACGGCCTAAGTGCCGTTTTGGCAACTTTTCAAAAAATTGCGTCAACTCTTCCCAAAAAAAGCCAAAATGACTTTTTATCATTAAAATCATTTGGAGAGGTAAAAAAAAAGTTACTGATAAAATTATAACTATATCCTTCATGGATTAAAATGAGCCACATAGAGGTGAAAATGCAAATTTACTAAATTAGGTGGGGATATTTTGGTCATTTAATTGTGATGTAACAGTATAAACAAATATTAATAAAAAAAGTCAAAAATATCTTTTTACTAATTTCTCAAATCACCTTCTAAAAAAGTTAAAAAGCTTGATAAAAAGTCAAAAGTCAACTTTTTACCATCTTCTCAAAACACTCATAAATTCCCAACCATTCTTTACATGAGTCAAAGACTATTAATTTGGGATCTTGATGGAATTGGTAAATTTTTAACATTTCTAAGTACATTAGATAACCAAAAAAAAAAAAAAAAATCTGCATCAGTGAATTTAAAAACGACTCCAAGATATAGAAAAAATATTTGGAGCCTCCGCATAAATACCGGCTATAGATGATAAACTTTATTTTGGTATATGCTCGTGATGCGATTCTGATGAATACAAATTTTGATAGGAGCGGTACGAATAGAGACCCATTTGTATGGTATATGGTATGAAAAAGGAGACCATCAAATGTAGCCTTGTGATCCGATTATAGATGTTTGATTAATTCAATTTTTTTTTTTTTAATGAATAATTTACCGGATAAAGGGGTCCAGCAACAACCCTATATCCCCCATATTCTAATATAAAATTGTAAAATTCACCCAATATTTCTCAAACCACCTTACCGTGTCCGGAAGCACTCAGTAACTTTTCCTTTCATCTCTAGAATTCTGGCCCATGGGCCTTCAATAATACAAGTTTTAGCATTTTTTTTTAGTCCGTACCAGCTCTTTGATGAGTTCTCAAAACTTATCAATTATTCTATTTGGTTGTATTTTTAAAATTTATTTTATTTTGCTAAAAAAAATTTAGTTTAATAAAAATAAATATCAAAAAAATATTTTTAAAATTTTTAAAATTATTTTTGTCCCAAAACAAATCATGTGACGATGATTTTTATTATTTTTTGACCAAACTAGTTTTTTTTTTTTTTTTTTTTTTTCAAAACTCTACCAAACAAAGCTTGTTTGGTTCTGGTTTTCAGAAAACAGTTTTTAGAAAATTCTGTTTTTTATTTTTCGTATTTTAATGTTGTCAGTGAATTTTTTCAATATTTTAAGTAATTTTTTTTTAATTTTTAGATACATCTAACATAAACATACTTAAAAAATATAATATTTTTGAAAAAAAAAATCTTTAAAAAATACACTAAATACCAAAAAATACAAAACAAATACGAAAATTCAATACATTTTTCATATTTTTGTGTATTTATTAATTTTTTAAAATATTTTTCACAAATATTTAACTATTTAGATACATTTAAATAAAGTACATCTAAAATAATAATAAAAAATTGTTTAAAATTTAAAAAATATTTACTAAAAACAAAAAAATACAAAAAAACTCAAATTTCAAAAAACTAAATTTAGAAAACTGAAACCAAACATACGGAATACTCTCCCCACCACATACACAATGTGCTAATCTTTAATTTCAAATTATTTTGATGCATCATGTGATTAAAAGTGGATTTAAAACTAAGAAGAAAAAAAATTACAACAATGATAAGTGGCCCGAAAAATCATGGGTAAGAAGAAAAAAATTACAACAATGATAAGTGACTCGAAAAATCATGGCTCAAAACACCAAAATGATGTCGTTTTGACATATTCAAGCCATTCAAACTATAAAAATTCGGGCCACCAAACATTTTTTAAAAAATTAATTTGAACATAAAGAACCATGACAAGAAATTTTAAGATTCTATCATATCCACTGACCTTCAAAAAAACATCTTCTTTCATATTTTTTGCCATGTTTACTGATTGATTCCTGTTTTGAAAATCACCCTTTTTTGCTACTTCTCTTGATCATCGATTGATATATTGGAAACTGTCTAGCCATTGCAACAAAGCAAAGCTTCTCAGTTTTGATATGGCGAAACATCCAAATGGTGACCCATCCAGATGAGCTTTAAGTTTGTTGGCACGACAAAATCCCTTCCACCCTTCAGTAAGAACATGAATTTTAGAAGCCCAAGTTTTGAATTTCATCGGATACTCATTCCCCTTCAAATCATAAGTTGTCACCGAAATCCCACTCACAAGATCCTCCTTTGAATTCATCAATGGCTTCAAGTATTTTTCGATTATGGATTTGGCTATGGATATCCTACTTAGGTTGTCTTTCACATCCGACTATGTTAATTGCTTCTCAAAAGGCACACTACAAATCCCAATTAGGCCTTCTAACTCTTTCACCGGTGGCAATTTTGGAAGGGTCAATCCATCTATTGCCACCCCGTGCTCATGATCCATTATGTCACTACTCTCTTGACTTCGTGTCATGTTTTCGCCATCTGGGACGGCTCCAAAACTACCAATAAACTTTTTCTTCATTATTCTCATATCATCGGCGGTTTGGTTGTCTAGTTCTAAAAACTTCATATTTGAAAGAATTAAGGCGGCGGATTCGTGCTGCTTCTTGAGTTCTTCGAGCTCATTGTCCTTGTCACCAACAATGGCATTGTTGTTGCTTGCTTCTAGGTTATTCTCCATCATTCTTTTTCTTTCCCTCAATGAGTTGCCGAGAGTTGGAAATTTCTTCAGAAGGGTTTCTTCGGAATTGTGCGAAATTTTCTGGTTTTGTATTAACAAGAGCACACGATAGGTCATTCTTCTTCTCAACATTTAGATGGCAGCTACGAGTAACAGGGATAGTGGCGGGCAGAGGATCGGAGCAGGTGGATGGCAGCCAATTTTGTATGGAAGAAGAAGGCAAGACCAGCGGACTGGAGTCCAGAATGATAGAATAGGAGTCATTACAGTTTTTGTGGATAATCTTCCATGGTCAATGAATCCTAAAGGTCTGTTCCTCCTATTTTCAAAGTTCGGGGTAGTTAAGGATGTATTCATCCCAAATAAAACCAGGAAGTCCACCAGATCAAGGTTTGGGTTTGTTAGATATGATTGTTCAGTGGCAGCTGAAGTAGCTATCCGAAAAGCTAATGGCATATGGTGTGACGACAAGGAACTTCATGTTAAGAAAGCAGCCTTTGAGAAGGTAAGAAGTAATACGAATATAGTGGGGGAGACAAAAAAGGTGGTTACTCATACAGATAAGCCGAGTGGTTATAAGGGAAGAAATGATGGCAGGGTAGACAAGAAGATGATGGGTCATCAATCATATGCAGAAGTCCTAGTTCAAGAAAGCAAACAAGGGGATAAAGGTCATGTCATCTTGGGGGTGGAATCAGGAAATGGATGGCTGTATAACAGTGTTATAGTCAAATTGAAAAGCTATTATGCTTTCTCTGACTTCCGTGATAGCGTCCTCCAAATTGGTTCCAAGGATGTGGTGGTCAGAAAAGGAGGGGGAAAGATGGCCGTTGTGTCGTTCTTGTCGGCGGAGGACATGAAATCTCAGCTGGCCCTTTTGGAAGATTGTTTAAAAGAATGGTGTGCGTCTGTCACAGAGTGGAGGAGGGGGACATATTTAGCTCCGGAAAGGGCTGTGTGGCTGTGTTGTTATGGGGTGCCCCTGAATTTATGGAGCAATGATACGTTCATGAAGATAGGCCGGGTTTGGGGAGAAATAATCCGAATAGATGAGGATACATTAAATCAGGTGTCATTTAGCTATGGGAGGATAAAAGTAGCAACAAGTGTAATGTCTTCCATTAACACAGTAGTGCATATCCAATGTAATGATATGATGTATCCAATTAGAGTGTGCGAAGAGCATGTGATGGTAACTAAAGTAATGGGTGATTCATACAAGGTGAAGTCATCTCAGAAGAGGGAAGATCTTTGCAGCGCAGTTGGGATGGCAAGCCATGCTGCTGGGAATGGAATGAACTCGAACAAGGAGGATGCTGAGGTGGAGGATTCAGTACAAAATGTGCTGGATACTTACGTTGATATGGCAAGATCAAACAGGGATGAGATGGCAGTCAATGTACCTGTGGTGGAGGAGCTGATTCCTAATGATTGCTCCACCTCGGTAGTGGAAGAGACAGTTGGCGATGCTTCGGGAAGACGAGAGACTATCAAAGCAGGCGTGGGAACAACTTCTGGAGTGCTGTTTACGGCTCAAGGTCATAATGAAGGAAGTGGGAATGAGGATAGGACTGGACTTGTTAATGGGTTTATGAAAAGCTTGAGTGGAAATGGACTGGACAAAGATGGAATATTACTAGAAGTTAATTTGGGTGAAGTCCAGTATAGTGGGCTACCATATGGGCCCATTATCAATGGAAATAATTCAAGAGGGGTGGGCTTGGATCATACGAGGCTTCAGGTTCATGGGAATGGGTCAATATCATCACCTATGCATTGCAATAGTGTACAAAGAAACACAGGCACAAAAACGGGTGAGGTGAAGTAGAGGAAAAAGTTGGTGAGAAGGAAGGGGACTTCAATTGCTAGCAGAAATTCGACGGAACTACAGAGGAAAGGTAGCGGAGGAAGACGGGAGAGGATGGGTGGAGCAGTGGTTATGGGAAGTTGGAGCAGAGGGGCTGCGCTTAGGGCAAAATTGGGGTTATCAGCAAGATCGGTGCCCCAAGGGTCAACAGCAAAATCAGGATCAAACGGGAGTAGTACGAGGGTTGACAAGGTCTTGCATGAAGAGGCTAAGGCAACAATTCGCATAGGTAAAGCTCTTGGCATCTGTTTTGAAGATAAGGAAGAGGAGGTAATCGTCAAATTAAAAGAGATGGAAGCCAAAGATAAAGAGAGGGTAGCACCTAGGGTTACAGAAGCACAAAGCTGATGTGCTTCAATTTGGAGGTATAAGGTGTTAAGCTTTTATGTTAATGAAGTTATTATCATGGAATGTAAGGGGTTTGGGCAAAGCCGAAAAGAGGAGGAAGGTCAGAAGCATTCTTAAAGACAGAAAAATTGAGTTTGCTTGCTTTCAAGAGACAAAGAGATCTGATGTTTCATCCTTATTTGTACAATCATTATGGCCAGATGAAGATATGGAATATATGGTGGTTGATTCTGTTGGAAGGGCAGGGGGATTGTTGTGTATTTGGAAGTCATCTGTATTCCAGCTCTCTCAGTGCTGTAGCACTAGGCACTGTATTATACTCTCTGGGACACTTTTGCCAAATTTCAAATGTGTACTGCTCAATATCCATGCTCCAAATGAGGTGAATGAGAGGGGTAAATTTTGGAGTGTATTACATAGATTGAAATCAATGTTTAGTGATCCTTGGTGCCTGGCTGGGGACTTTAATGAAATTAGGAATATTGGGGAAAGAAGAGGATGTTCCAGAAGAGACAAAGGGATGAAGGAGTTCAACCAATTCATTGAAAAGTTAGAGCTTATTGATTTACCTATGATGGGTAGGCAATTTACTTGGTGTAATGCTACTGAAGGGGAAAGATGGAGTAGGATTGATAGGATCTTGTTGTCAACTGAGTGGCTGGAAAGGGTTAATTTTAAACTATGGGGTTTGGAGAGAAGTGTGTCTGACCATTGTCCACTGTTACTGTTAGAAGATGGGAGGGATTGGGGTCCAAGGTCGTTTCGCTTTTTAAATGCTTGGTTTCTCCATCCCAATTTTGGAAGCCTTGTGAAGAAATCCTGGGAGGAGTCTGCATTGTCTGGATGGGCAGGTTTTGTTATAATGAATAAACTAAAGATGCTTCGAGCAGATTTGAAGAAATGGAATAGAGAGGTTTTTGGGAATGTAACTTCGGCGTTAAAGGTAGCAGATGAGGAGCTTCATGCTATTGATTTAGTGGCTGAGTCGAGAAATCTTGAGGAGAATGAGGTTCGAAGAAGAAGAGAAGTCAGAAAAGAAGTATGGTCACTGGTTAAACGAGAAGAATGGATGTGGAAGCAGAAATCTAGACTGAATTGGAACCTTCAAGGGGACAAAAACACAAGATTTTTTCATATTGTTGCCACCAGTAGACAGAATAAAAATTTGTTAAACTCAATTGAAGTAGATGGGGTGATGTACGAAGATCCTTGTAGGATTAAACAGGAGGTGTTTAAACATTCCAAAAGGAGATTTTCAGAGGAGTGGAAATCCAGGCCCAAGCTTAAAGGTCTCTTCGAAACCATTGGGCATGATGAAGTTTCGGATGGGTTAGTTGCGCCATTCTCTGAGGAGGAAATATGGAGGGCTGTGAAGGAAAGTGATGGTAACAAGGCTCCATGACCGGATGGGTTTAACATGGCATGCTTTCAGAAGTGCTGGAAGGTGTTTAAAAAAGAAATCCTACAGTTCTTCAATGAATTCTATGATAATGGGCGTCTAGCCAAAGGTATTAATAGCTCTTTCACAACCTTAATTCCTAAGAAAGATTGTCCGGAGGGTATTTCGGATTATAGGCCAATTAGCCTTATTGGTTCCATCTATAAGATTCTTTCTAAGGTTCTAGCATCAAGGTTGAAAAAGGTGCTACCAAGGATAATTGGGGATTCTCAAACTGCATTCATTGGGGGACGGAACATTTTGGATGGGGTGTTAATATCTAATGAAATTGTGGATTGGTGGAAGAAGAAAAAGCAGAAAGGGATGATTTTGAAATTGGATTTTGAAAAAGCTTTCGACTTAGTAAATTGGGAGTGTTTATTCGAAATGCTATCCAGCTTTGGTTTTCAAAACAAGTGGATAAGGTGGATAAAGGAATGTTTGCAATCATCTAGAGTTTCAATCTTGGTGAATGGCTCACCTACAGCTGAATTTTGTCCAGAAAACGGACTCAGACAAGGGGATCCACTGTCGCCGTTTCTTTTTATCATTGTGGCTGAAGGTCTTAATATGTTATTCCAAAGGGCGAAAGATTTGGGTCTAATCAAAGGAGTTGTTATAGGCACTAGGAGGATCAATGTAACCCACCTACAATTCGCGAATGATACTATTGTGTTTTGCGAGGCTGAAGAGCAAGAAATTCTGAATGTTAAACGAATTTTGAGATGCTTTGAAATGCTGTCTGGATTAAGGATTAACTTCCATAAAAGTAATGTATGTAGGGTGGGGGTACAAAATGAGGTGGTGGCTGATTTCGCCAAGAGACTGAACTGTCAAGGTCAAAAGCTGCCTTTCACATATCTTGGGTTGCCTCTTGGGGCTAGTCCAAAAAAGAAGACTACATGGTTGCCAGTGATCAATAAATTCAAGTCCAAGTTAGCTTCTTGGAAGAGAAAGACACTCTCTTTTGGGGGTCGGTTAACTATGATCAAGTCAGTGTTAACTTCATTACCAGTGTATTACTTATCTTTATTTAAAGTCCCTGTGGGTGTAGTTAAGTTGTTAGATAGAATCCAAGCCAGGTTCTTATGGGGAGGTCTGGAAACAAAAAAGAAGCTCCATATGGTGCGTTGGGAAGAGATCACCAAAAAGAAATGGTGTGGTGGTTTGGGTATTAGAAGGCTGAGAGATGTTAATGAGTGTCTCTTAGCAAAATGGTGGTGGAGATATGGTGGTGAGGATCAAGCATTGTGGAAAGATGTTGTGGCTAGCAAGTACGGCAGCTTTGGTGGGAGATGGAGACCTTTTTTGGTGGAAGGCATTCAGTGTTCAAGAATATGGGGTGATATTCTTAATTTAGAACACATCAGTCCCAACTTATTTAACTTCTTCATGGAGAATTCTGTCATCAAAGTTGGAAATGGGAGGAGAATTAGTTTTTGGGAGGATCATTGGGCATCTAATTGTAGTTTGAGGGTTGAGTTTCCCAGATTATTTGAGCTGTCAGATGACAAAGAGGCTAATCTTAATCAGATGATTGACAGGAGAAACAATTCAGCTGGGTGGAGTCTTAGGTTCAGAAGAGGTCTGAGGGCTTGGGAGGAAGATGAGTTGGAAAGACTTAGAGCATACTTGATTGCTCATGAGCCAATTTTAACAGATAGTGTTGACTCCTTAGTTTGGAAAGCCTCAATTTCAGGAATGTTCACCATACAATCAATATATAGCAGGAATGATGCAGCTCAGGGGTCGGAGGATGTTAGGTGGATTTGGCAGAATTTATCTCCTCCAAGAGTGCAGTTTTTCGGATGGCTTGTTTGGAAGGGTAGAATCAAGTCTAGAGCATTCCTTCAGCGTATAGGGTGTCTCAGTCAGGATGCAACCACAGAGTGTGTGTTCTGTGGCTGTGCTGTTGAAACAGATTGTCATGTGTTGCTCCAGTGCATGTTTGCTTGGAAAATTTGGTCGAATATTATGTCCTGGTGGGGTATGCAATGGGTAATTCCTGAGAATGCTAGAGGTGTGCTGGAGTGGTGGAGAGGGTTCAAATGGAGTATATTTGAAACTAAAATTTGGAATGTAATTCCATTCGCTGTGTTTTGGTCAATATGGACTCTGAGGAATGACTGTATTTTGAATGGCAAACAGCACTGCTTTATGGATGTCTGTGAACTAATTAAAACTAGAATTGCCCTATGGATAAGATCTAATACAAGTTTGTCGCAGTACTCTGTTCATGATGTGGTTGAGAATCTGCCCCAGGTGCGTAGGTGTTTGGGAGGTAGGGGTGTGTCACCTTAGAATCTAATACAGGTGCTCCGGGTGTATATTGATATGGCAGTGAGATCAGTTGGTGTTTTAAGTAAATTTCTGGGGTGAAGTAGTAGAGGTATTGAGCTGTGGATGTCTTTCTGTTCTGCTGCTGGTTTTTCTGCTTTCTATCTCTGCACAGATTTGATCTGAACTGCTGTGGTGCTTATCTTGCTGCTATGGGCTTCTGATAAAGATGCAATTCCCTGTGGTGAACTAAGGACTGCTGTCTTTTGGGCTATTGATATGGCAGTGAGATCAATTGGTGCTTATGGGGCTGCTGCTGTATCTCTGCACAGAGTTGATTGAATTCTGCTGAAGCTTTGATCTGTTTTGGCGAAGATGGTCTTCTGAAAAAGATGCAACTCTTCTATATAAGGACTGCTGTCTTTTGGACTCGGTTGTTGAGGCTTGCATCTGACTGGAGTTCCTGCTGTTACAGTGTTGGGTCAATTGAAGTTTTGCTGCATTGGTGGGCTGGGGGTGGGTGTATGTCTCTTGCCTCACTGTGGGGTTCTGTCTTTGCGGTTGGATTCTCTCCAACTTTGTTGGTGTGCTAGCAGATGATAGGGCGGTCTTATCGGTGCCAACCTAGTTGGGACTGGTTTGTTTCGCTTTGATGCTCTTTGCACTCATCGCTCTCGTCATTGATGTAATCTTCTTTTGGTTCATCAATAAATTTTATCTTTTGCTGATCAAAAAAAAAAAACAAGAGCACACGATGACTTGAATTCTCTCTAAATATATGTACGTGTGCAAGTCAGACGTCCAAACTTAAATAGAATTTCTAATTTGGAAAGAATTGGGAGTTGGAATGAGGAGAGACAACTACGAAAAACCTAACCCGAAAAGGAAATATAAAAAAAGGGCCATTTTGGCTTTTGATTTTTTAATTGTAATTTATTTGATTTTAAATTTTGAATATTGTTTCTGACAAAGACGATCAAAGATGTTTTTTTCGCAAACGGTCTATTTGCAAGGGCAAATTTGTTATATAACTTATTTTGTATTAGTTAACTTTATGTTGTTTGAAATATAATGACATTTTTTTAATGAATAATGCCCGAACTTTCTTGGTTATAAATTCTATTTAGTTTCCTTTTCAGAATCTATTTTCAGAAATTTTTTTCTAAGACAGTAAAAAATTAAATTGGAGAAAAAAATTAAAAATACATCATTTTATATAATTTTATCTTTGAAAGGGCATAAATATTTTTTTTAAATAATTTTTTTTTGTGATATTATTTTCATTAAATTAGTTTTTATTTTTTCAAAATTCAAACATTGCGACAACTTTGATACCATTATTAAACTAATCCGTTAAATCAAAAAATTCAAAAACTAGAAACATTTCATATATTAAAAATATCGATTACACATTAAAAACTTAATAATCATCCATTATATTATAACCATGTAAAAATATCTATTAACAACAAATACAACCATGTATTACATGATAATCATAAAAAAAATCAACAAAAATAACCACCCATTACATGATCATCATCCAAATCCATACTAAAAATTAATTTGGTAAAAAATAAAAAAAAATAAAAGTATAAAAGATTTATCATTTTTATATAATTTTATCTTTGATAGGTAGAAATAATTTTTTGGCATTTATTTTTGTCAAATTAATTTATATTTTATCAAATTAACGACTTTGCCCTTAAAATTGAACAACAGTGTAGTTCTTATTTGGAACGAGATTCAAAATTTAGAGTCAAATATATCACAATTAAAAGGTCAGGGGACCAAAGTGACAAGTCCCAAACTATAAAAACCGTTAGTATTATTCGCCCAGAAATAAATGAATGGAAAGAAATTTTTCTTGTTTTTGGGAAAATTACCAATCAATGTAAGGTTGAATTTTTTTATTTTTATTTTTATTTTTTTCAAATTCATGATAAAATTTACAAACTTTAATGAGAAATTGTAGAGACTCACTTTTGAAACACCAAAATATATCTCCAATGATGCAGTAAGGTAATAGAGCTCTACATAATTAAGTATACAACAAATTAAAAATTGACACCTATTATTTCACATCATTATGGGTGAAATTGTAGGAATTTCATTAGGGTTTCAAACAATTTTTTGTGATTTTCCTAATTTTTTTCAAAGGCAAGTGGATAGGATAGAGTCATAGAATTTCTTGTCATGGTTCTTTACCTATCACTGCATGCCTCTATATCCCTAGAAATCCCAATATGAGAATGCCACTTCTCTTAAGTCATCCTTTTAAACCACTTATATATATCTCCTTCGTCCCACCAGGCAATGAATCTAGCATACTTACTAAATTCCTCCCAACCATTCTTTACATGGGTCAAAGACTATTAATTCGGGATCTTGATGGAATTGGTAAATTTTTGACAAGTCTCAGTACATTACATAACAAAAAAATAAAAAATAAAAAACAAAAAATGGTAAATTTTTGACAAGTCTCAGTACATTACATAACAAAAAAAAATAAAAAAAAAAGTAAAATCCGCGACAGTAAATTTAAAAAGAACCCCAAGATATATAGAAAAAATGTTTGGAGTCTTTGCATAAATCCCGGTTATAAGATGATAAACTTTATTTTGATATGCGCTCGTGATGCAGTTCTGGTGAATACAAATTTTGGTAGGAGAGGTACGAATAGAGACCCCCATTTGTCTGGTATATGGTATGAAAAAGGAGAACATCAAATGTGGCCTTGTGATCCGATTATAGATGTTTGATTAATTCAAATTTTTTTTATGAATAATTTACCTGATAAAGGGGTACAGCAACAACCCTATATCCCCCATATTCTAATATAAAATTGTAAAATTCACCCAATATTTCTCAAACCACCTTACCGTGTCCGGAAGCACTCAGTAACTTATCCTTTCATCTCTAGAATTCTGGCCCATGGGCCTTCAATAATACAAGTTTTAGCATTTTTTTTAGTCCGTACCAGCTCTTTGATGAGTTCTTATTCTATTTGGTTGTATTTTTAAAATTTATTTTATTTTTCTAAAAACAAAAATTAGTTTAATAAAAATAAATATCAAAAAAATATTTTCAAAATTTTAAAAAATATTTTTGTCCCAAAACAAATCATGTGACGATGATTTTTATTATTTTTTGACCAAACTAGTTTTTTATTTTATTTTTATTTCAAAACTCAACCAAACAAAGCTTGTTTGGTTCTGGTTTTCAGAAAACAGTTTTTAGAAAATTCTGCTTTTTTAATTTTTGTATTTTAATGTTTTCAATGATTTTTTTCAATATTTTAAGTAATTTTTTTTTTAATTTTTAGATACACCTAACATAAATATACTTAAAAAATATAATATTTGTGAAAAAAAATCTTTAAAAAATACTATAATACAAAAAATACAAAACAAATACGAAAATTCAATATATTTTTCGTATTTTTGTATATTTATTAATTTTTTAACAAATATTTAACTATTTAGATACATTTAAATAAAGTGCATCTAAAATAAAAAAAATTGTTTAAAATTTAAAAAATATTCACTAAAAACAAAAAAACACAAAAAACAAAAAACTCAGATTTCATAAAACTAAATTCATAAAATTGAAACAAACATACTGAATACTCTCCCCACCACAAACACAATGTGCTAATCTTTAATTTCAAATTATTTTGATGCATCATGTGATTAAAAGTGGATTTAAAACTAAGAAGAAAAAAAAATCACAACAATGATAAGTGGCACGAAAAATCATGGCTCAAAATACCAAAAACGACGTCGTTTTGACACATTTAAGCCATTCGAACAACAAAAATTCGGGCCACTAAATATTTTTCAAAAAATTAATGTGAACATAAAGAACCATGACAAGAAATTTTAAGAATCTATCCTATCCACTTACCTTCGAAAAAAATCTTCTTTCATATTTTTCGCCATGTTTCCTGATTGATTCCTGTTTTGAAAATCACTCTTTTTTGCTACTTCTCTTGATCATCGATTGATATATTGGAAACCGTCTAGCCATTACAATAAAGCAAAGCTTCTCAGTTTTGATATGGCGAAACATCCAAATGGTGACCCAATCCTGATGAGCTTTAAGTTTGTTGGCACGACAAAAACCCTTCCACCCTTCAGTAAGAACATGAATTTTAGAAGCCCAAGTTTTGAATTTCATCGGATACTCATTCCCCTTCGAATCATAAGTTGTCACCGAAATCCCACTCACAAGATCCTCCTTTGAATTCATCAATGGCTTCAAGAATTTTTCAATTATGGATTTGGGTATGGATATCCTACTTAGGTTGTCTTTCACATCCGACTCTGTTAATTGCTTCTCAAAAGGCACACTACAAATCCCAATTAGGCCTTCCGACTATTTCACCGGTGGCAATCTTGGAAGGGTCAGTCCATCTATTGCCACCCCGTGCTCATGATCCATTATGTCACTACTCTCTTGACTTCGTGCCATTTTTTCGCCATCTGGGTCGGTTCCAAAACTACCAATAAACTTTTTCTTCATTATTCTCAAATCATCGGCGGTTTGGTTGTCTAGTTCTAAAAACTTCATATTTGAAAGTGTAAATCAAAGTATAAAACATGGAGCGGATAAAATGTTTAGATCATACCTTTAAATGATAGAACGTCGTGGATAAATCACGTGCTTCCAGAGTCTGATAAACCAACCCAGCAGTGAAGTGATATTACAGATTGAATATCACCCATACAAATCACAGTGCAAATGACTTGATCGTTGTTTTTGGGAGAGAGTTTAGTATATGGGTAAAACTCAGATCATACGTTGTTTCTCTCCTAATCACCCATAACCCATATTCCAGATATATAATATGTTATTATTATCTATCCATATCAGTTAATGGATATAATATCCGTATCTTGAGTGGTTATCCTAAATAGGTTTGAATTCAATTTCAAAACCTATTTGGATAAGGTTCAAATTCAAATTCAAATGGTCATGCCACATGGGCGCCCATTACTAACATCTCCCACTCGCACATGAGCTGGCATGACACTGCCACATCTCTATCTCAATCTCCCCAAAAATGAACAATCTCATACTAGCCAATGCACCGTGAGACCGTTGAGAACACCTGCATGTGGGAGCTCTATACTAGAAACTCAATATGAGTCAGCATAGAGACATCAACCCAAAAAGAACAGAAATAGTGTCTCATGTACCTAGACCCCTCTAGCTACATCAGTCCAAAAACATCTCTAATCCCTCAAAGAGCATGTTTGACTCTCCTAGGTCCCGCATTATATTCACACCCAATCAGCATCCTATAAAGAGCGATGTGAGTTGTCGACAGTGAATATAGAGCAGAGATGTAGAACTAGATGATCTTCCCTTCACCGTCATATCATTCAATTTGAAATTGACCGCTTTCCCAGTAATGTCCCTTAAAGCCGAATCATACATGACCGCAGGCAACATACCAAATTAGCTGAACATCAACTCCTCATCTTATGACATAGTCAAAGGTCACAAAAGGCACAAAGTGAAGTCATTTAAGGAAAAATGACTTTTAGGACTCACACGGTGAAGAAGCAGGGATCCATTCTTTCACCTCGCTAACGGGTCGATAAGCACATGCAGTATGAATGCATGTTATAGTGGAGTTACTCTTCCAAAGAGTGATGTTAAACTCACACACCATACAGATCTTAGTCTAGTCGCTCTTAAGCGCACGAGTCGCTTCCTAGCGTCTAACTCGAATTCTCTATTTGCTCGCTTCTCAGGCATCAAATGAGATCTCGCATCTGGCTATCCATAACAGACATATCATGAAAAAGTGGGTACTCTCATATCCATGGTCGGTCTCTAACAAGACCTCATCTTGGCTCCAACCAAGGCGACATAGCTAGTGGATAATTTTAGCTTCTAGTCTCATCCTTACTCGCTACCTAGCGCTAAGGGCGATTGCTCGTGTGAGTGAGCCAATCTTGCCTGCTAACATCAATTTAATTATTTTGTGTATGCTAATTCACAAACCATTACTAAAGTAGTAAACATAAATGTGTAATAGAAACAAGTATGAATACTAATGGCATAAATATCCCTAAAAAAATGAGTTCAATTGAATACACATAAAAAATATCACCACCTACGTAGTCCTAAAGCCCTAACATGAGTAAGATAAACATCTCTAGCAATGGGCTTAGTCAAAGGGTTCGCAACCATGCGACTCGTAGGGATGTGCTCCAGAATCACTTCTTTCTGCGCCAAAATATCTCTGATAAAGTTGAACCTCACATCAATGTGTTTGGTTCTGCCATGGTATTTAGGATCCTTAGCGTAAGCGAGTGCAGCCATGCTATCACAATGGATAGTCACTGGGTCTGAAGTGTGTGTGACAACATCCAAATGCTGAAGGAATCTCCTCAACCACACGGCTTCCTGAACGGCAGATGAACAAGCCACAAACTCAGCCTCCATAGTCGATAAGGCGATACAGGATTGCTTCTTACTGCTCTAAGAAATAGCACCATCGCTAAGCATGAAAGCATATCTTGAAGTAGACTTACGCTCATCTAGGTCTCCTCCCCAGTCAGCATCACAATAGCCAACTAGATGTAGATCTGAACTCTGGTAGCAAAGTGTGTAATCTGTAGTCCCTCTAAGATATCGTAATATCCTCTTAACTGCTTTCCAATGAGTTGGTCCTGGGTTGGATTGGTAACGACTCACCAATCCGACTGCATAACAAATGTCAGGATGTGTACACATCATAGCATACATCAAGCTTCCAACAGCATTTGCATAGGGAACACGGGCCATCTTTTCATTTTCTTCTTGAGTCTTAGGACCCATATCAAGGCTTAGGCTCTCGTCTTTTGCAACAGGAGTGTCAATGGGTTTGCAGCTCTGCATCTGGAACCGCTCTAGAATAGTCTTAATGTAAGTCTCTTGAGACAAACCAAGAAGTCTCCTAGAGCGATCCCTAAGGATCTTAACACCGATCACATAGCTCGCCTCACCCATGTCCTTCATTTCAAATGTAGAGAACAACCACATTTTAGTGGCGACAATCATTTCCTTGTCATTTCCAGCCAATAATATGTCATCTACATATAATGACAATATCAGAAAAATGTCCTTGGACCGCTTAACATACACACAGTGATCTTCATCAATCATCGTAAACCCATTAGAAACAATGGCTCGATGAAATCTTAGATTCCACTGTCTGGATGATTGCTTTAAGCCATAAATAGATCGTTGAAGCTTGCAAAATTTGCGCTCCTGACCTACTGCCACAAAGCCTTCTGGTTGATCTATATATATCTCTTCATCCAATTCTCCATTGAGAAATACAGTTTTAACGTCCATCTGATATAGCTCTAAGTCCAATTGAGCTACTATGGCAAGGATTAGGCGAATAGAGGCAAACCTTACAATTGGTGAAAAAGTTTCCTCATAGTCCGCACCCTCTCGTTGGGTGTAACCTTTCGCCACTAGGCGAGCCTTATACCTTTCTATGGAACCATCCGCCTTGCGCTTGATTTTGAGAACCCATTTGTTCCCAATAGTCTTGCGCCCTAGCGGCAAATCAACCAAGTCCCAGACATGATTTTTTTCATAGACTCTATTTCTTCATCCATTGCAGTACTCCATTCTTTACTAGCAGGGGATGAGAGAGCCTCTTTGAGATTCTTAGGCTCCATCTCATCACTCGGAGCAATCATGAATGCTTCCCCTTCAACCTCAAAACGACGACGGGGTATAGCTCTACGTTTGCTTCTACGTAGTTGAGAATCCTGAGAATCCTCATTCATTGGATCTAATCCATGGGTAGGTAGATCGCTCCCACTGTCCCTAGGAGCTTGAGGAATTATTTCCTCATTCTCTACTAAGCTACTAGGTGCGCCTTCAAGTAGATCCTCCATCTCGTAGAGTTCTACTTCTCTAGTTACCTCACCTCTGCTAGGGAAATCCTTCTCTAGGAAATCCACATCTCGCGACTCAATTTCAGTCACACTTCCATCCGGATGCTCCCCAACAAACACATAGCCCTTAGAATGCTCACTATAGAGAATGAAGATACACTTCTTTCCTCTAGGGCCCAACTTCCCAAACTTATGAGAAGCGTTGTGTATGTAAGCTGCCGAACCCCAAGGCCGCAAATTGCCCAAATCAGGCTTTTTGCCAGTCCACATCTCATATGGGGTGGAAGGAACTGATTTGGAGGGCACATGGTTGAGGATGTAGGCAGCAGTCAACAAAGCATCTCCCCAATAAGAAATTGGAAGATTAGCTTGCGCCATCATTGATCTAACCATGTCAAGCAATGTGCGATTCCTTCTCTCCGCTACACCATTTTGTTGCGGAGTCCTAGGAATTGTCAATTGCCTGATAACTCCTTTTTCCTCATAGAGCACTTTAAATTGCTCAGATAGATACTCATGTCCTCGGTCAGTCCTTAGAGCCTTAATGCTCTTGTCTAATTGATTCTCAACCTCATTAACATACCGTCTAAAGCAATCCAATGCTTCTGACTTGTGAGAAATCAGATAGACATGACCAAAACGCATGCAATCATCTATAAATGTGATGATATAAGGGGCTCCATGCCTTACCCTCACATTCATTGGTCCACATATATCAGAATGAATAAGTTGCAATGGGATAGATGCCCTTATGGCTTTCCCAAATGGTTTCCTTGTTGCCTTTCCAGCAAGACAGTGCTCACAAGTAGGCAAAGTGACTCTAGCGAGTGGGCCTAAAAGACCTTCTCTAGCCAATCTAGTCATCCTATCTTGCCCTATGTGGCCTAATCTAGCATGCCATTTCATAGAATCATTATCACAAAAAGATGCAATATTAGAAATAGAGCCATTGGCATTTTTATTAAGACTAGAATCATCCACATCCAAAACTAAAAAACCATCTGAAAGATAACCAAAACCATAAAAAATTGTTCCCAAATAAATGCTAACACCATTATTCTCAAAACAAAAGCTAAAACCAAGGCTCATCATGCTAATAACTGAAACTAAGTTTCGCCGAATATCCGGAGCATAAAGAACATCATGAAGATACAAGGTGCACCCTCGTCGCATTTCCAGCTTGAATGTGCCAATGCCAAGCACCTCCACATTGGACTCGTTCCCCATGTAAACTTTTCTGCTCCCAGCTGGTACTCGGCGATACTCAACGAACCCTACTCTGTCCCTCGCGATGTGGTTTGTTGCTCCGGAGTCTACAACCCAAAAATGAGGAGAATGAGCAATTAATGCTTGACTAGACACAAAGCATTGAATGCGAGAAATTAAGTAAGGGAGTACCTTCTTCTGCTCAGGGCAATCCCGAGCGAAGTGTCCTTCTTTGTTACAGTTAAAGCATGTCAATTTAGCCTTTGCCTTCTTACCACCTCTCTTGCCCTTACGCTTGAAATTTCTAGCGCCATTGGGCTTAAGCGCAGCCGCTGCTTGCTTCTTAGGGGCACCTCTTGCTTTTCCACATTTGAACTGAGAAGTCCTACGTGAGCTTGACTCAACCACCATAGCAGAACCATCAGACTTAGCCGCCTCAAGGCGCTCAGCCTCTAGCTCCAAATGACGCGATATGTCTTCGAATGTTTTCACACTCTCATTATGCATCATGTTCTGCTTCATCTGCTCCCAAGAATTTGGCAGAGAGCGTATCACAGCCTGTACTTGTTGCTTTTGAGTCAAATTATGCCCAGCAGCCGCAAGCTCACGTATCATGGCTGACATGACTCTCAAATGCTGCATCATCGAGTGATGCACCCTTTTCTGATATGAGTCAAACTTCATAGTCAGCCCACGTAGCTTTACCAAAGAGGTAATACCAAACTTTTGCTTGAGAGCTGCCCACATCTCAAATGCAGTCGGGCAATGCTCAAACTTACTAATCAAGTCGTTGTGCATGCTGCTCAACATAGTAAAGCGCGCACACCGATCTTTGTTACGCCAAGTCTGAAAGGCTTCAAGATCACGACGATGTTGAGCTGTATTGCCCTGCTCTGGCTCAACCATCACTTGTTCAAGTATGGTCAACACTTCTTGCTCATTGAGGAGGTATTGGATCTTACGCGCCATATATCATAATTGTCGCCATCCAATTTCTCTTCCTTAGTTAAGTCTGCCACCACTGTCTTAGCAGCCATTTCTGCATACAGAGTAAATAAATGCGCAGGGGATATTAATGATAGCAACACAAAACAAAATATTTTGCAGCAAAAAGAATCTAAATTAAATAATGATAATTTTACACATGTCTCAAGATCGAAAATTTGCTATGCTTGTAATCATCTCTTGCGCCTCTAGTGATAATTATCAAAATTTAATTTCATTCCATGCGCAAAAAATAATCAAACAATCTCCCACTACTTATGGCATATACAAAGCATGATAAATTCCATACAATAGCATCTCAATGTAAATTTACAAACAACTCATGCTATATTTATTTAATGATGGAATTTAAATAAATAAATAAATAAATAAATAATCATGCTTCTTTAATTGTAACATATTAAAAATCCAAAAAATATGTTGTATTCAATATTCAGATTATGCCATAATTAAAGTGTACATCATTTTTGAAATTTTCTGGAATTTTCTGAAATTTTCTGGAATTTTAAATAACTAATAAACACACATAAAATTAGAAATAAAAAATCTAGAAACTGATAAAATGAGACAATATTACCAGTAAATAATAAAACCTTTCAGAAGTCTACAATAAATATTTTAACCCCAGAAAATCATTTATGCAATACCAGAAGCATTTTAAAGCATAAAACATGAATTATTAACACAGAAAAAATTATTTTATATTTTTTGACAATTTTCAAAATTTTACAGAATGTAGAAAAAATAATTCTGAGTCTAACAGTACAAGCCACGCATAAAACAAATATGTAATGAATTAATTATGACCATTTAACGCGATTCAGAATTAAAAACAAAACAAACAGCACCTAATACATCAGCAGCCAAGCCAGCCAGCCGAGCCGACGGAGGAAAACGGCGCGGCTCAGCACGCGGCTCGGCGCGCGGCTCGTGCGCGGCTCAGCCCGCGGCTCAGAGCACGGCGGGCGTGCGTGGCGCGGAGGGCGCGCGCGTGGCAGCGTCGCTGACGCGCGCGTGATGGCGCGTGCAGGCGCGTCGGCAGGGCATCTGGCGCGTGGGAGCGCGTGGGAACGCGTGGAAACGGCTCACGGCGTTAGGTGGCGCGTGCAGACCACGCGCCGCCTTCCAGGGTGTTTTTTGGTCCGATTTTTGTACTGCTGGACTCCTTTTTTCAAAATAAAACCATTTATGGTATGAAAAAAGACATTAATGAACATAAAAAAAATATATTTATGCTCCTAATCTGATAAAAGTAGATTTTTTCCTCCTCTACAAATATTCATGTATATAATGTATACATATACATATAAAAATATATACATGATTAAAAGAAACACAAAAATATCCATCAACTTGCTCTGATACCAATGTAAATGAAAGTATAAAACATGCAGCGGATAAAATGTTTAGATCATACCTTTAAATGATAGAACCTCGTGGATAAATCACATGCTTCCAGAGTCTGATAAACCAACCCAGCAGTGAATTGATATTATAGATTGAATATCACCCACACAAATCACAGTGCAAATGACTTGATCGTTGTTTTTGGGAGAGAGTCAGTATATGGGTAAAACTCAGATCATACGTTGTTTCTCTCCTAATCACCCATAACCCATATTCCAGATATATAATATGTTATTATTATCTATCCATATCAGTTAATGGAGATAATATCTGTATCCTGAATGGTTATCCTAAATAGGTTTGAATTCAATTTCAAAACCTATTTGGATAAGGTTCAAATTCAAATTCAAATGGTCATGCCACATGGGCGCCCATTACTAACAGAAAGAATTAAGGCGGTGGATTCGTGCTGCTTCTTGAGTTCTTCGAGATCGTTGTCCTTGTCACCAACAATGGCATTGTTGTTGCTTGCTTCTAGGTTATTCTCCATCATTCTTTTTCTTTCCCTCAATGAGTTTCACAGAGTTATAAATTTCTTCAGAAGAGTTTCTTCGGAATTGTGCGAAATTTTCTGGTTTTGTATTAACAAGAGCACACGATGACTTGAATTCTCTCTAAATATATGTACGTGTGCAAGTCAGACGTCCAAACTTAAATAGAATTTCTAATTTGGAAAGAATTGGGAGTTAGAATGAGAGACAACTACGAAAAACCTAACCCGAAAAGGAAATATAAAAAAAGGGCCACTTTAGCCCTTGATTTTTTAATTGTAATTTATTTAATTTTAAATTTTGAATATTGTTCCAAACAAAGACGATTAAAGATATTTTTTTTTGCAAACGGTCTATTTGCAAGGGCAAATTTGTTATATAACTTATTTTGTATTAGTTAACTTTATGTTGTTTGAAATGTAATGACATTTTTTTAATGAATAATGCCGGAACTTTCTTGGTTATAAATTCTATTTAGTTTTGCTTTTCAGAATCTATTTTCAGAAATTTTTTTCTAAGACAGTAAAAATTAAATTGGAGAAAAAAAAATTAAAAATACATCATTTTATATAATTTTATCTTTTGAAAGGGCATAAATATTTTTTTAAAATAATCTTTTTTTGTGATATTATTTTTCTTGGTCGGCCCCTCCACTCGGCCACTTCTCTCGGTCTGTCCTCCTCTTGGTCGGTCCCTCCACTCGGCCACCCTTCGCGGTCGGCCCTTCTCATGGTCGGCCACCCCTCTCGGTCGGCCTTCACCCTGCCGGTCTCTCACAACCCTCATTTTCTTCATTATTCCCTTCGTTGGACTAAAGCTACACTTGGGAATGGAGGACTACTGACATGGGTAAGCCCATAAAAATTATAGCCCACCATTTGGGGCCTTATACATATCTCAAATACTAGAGCCCAGCACTGCTAAAATCCCATGTAGCAATAAGAACCAATGACATCAAGACACATGGCAAGAGAAGGGCAAGCCACATCAACTGACAAAGATCTGCAAAGTTATTGCCACGACACATTGCCATTAATGAGGCCCCCTTACAGCATTTATTGCGATAACCCCTCTTCGTCTGGACGGCACGCCCTCACCCTGAACAAGGAAAGTTACAACATAGACTTTCGGCCAAGGTGACAGGCCAAAAGGGACAACGAAATGATTACCAGAGGATATAAGTAGACGTTGAAGACAAGAAGAAGGTTAAACTTTTCTATCTCTACAATCCACTTCTCTTTCTAACTTGCTCGTTGGAGGGTTCGCTGGGGGACTCCCCATTCCCCATTGAACTCTTGTGCAGGTTCTCCGATGGGCTGGATCACTCGGATACTGGTTGGAGAAGCGTGGATCAGTCCGACCCATTCAAGTCTCTTGTAGTATCATCAGTTGGCGTCGTCTGTGGGAAACTCTTACTTCGCACGCCAGTTGTGCTCATTGTCATCGGAGGCCCTTCCCCAATAACCCCTTTCCTACCATCTGCCAAGGTGTATGGTCACGACTAGATCCATGGCTTCTTACATCAATGTTCTCGATCATCAAGCCGACCCCCCCAATCCAAATAACCCACCACCGTATTTCATCGAGCTCACCAACAGCATTAACCGCCTGGCCGAGCAAAACCAAGCGTTGATTAATGCTTTTCTCCAAAGAAACTTTCCTATGCCTCCTCCACCACCTCCAGATATTCCCCCCAACCAAGAACGAGCCCCAAGCCATACTATCTTGCAGCCTAATTCACCCAATTTGGAAGGTTTACAACCCCTTCCCTAGGTATAAACTTGCCACTTCGGGGCCCACAGCCATCAATCCTGGCACTGACCCCTGAAGGAGAGGCCATCAGTATCCAGCCCTCGCTGCCCTCCGGTGGTGACCACATCCCTCTCTAGGACGCAGAACTCCGAGCCATGAAGCTTCAGCTCCAAGGGGTCATGCAGAACATACAACATAAACCATCTACCACAGCCAACTCCCCATTTGTTGCTTCCATCAGGGACAAACCTCTACCCCCCAAGTTCAAAATGCCCACTATCGACTCTTTTAACGGTACGACGGACCCAGTCGACCACTTGGAGACCTACAGAACCCTTATGATCCTCCATGCATTTCCTGACGAAATTATGTGTCGGGCTTTCCTCGTGACACTCAAGGGGTCAGCTCGACTTTTGGTTTAGTCGGCTGCCGGCAGACTCTGTCTCCACCTTCCAGCACCTTAGTGACTCCTTCCTCAGCCATTTCATTGGAGCTCAGCGCCAGCGACGTCCGGCAACCCAACTCCTCAACATCTATCAGACCGAGAGGGAGTCGTTGCGCAGTTTCGTTACCTGCTTCAACACTGAAGCCTTGTAGGTAGCGGAAAATGATGACAAAGCCATCCTTACAGCTTTCATGGCCGGTCTGCGATCATCTAACTTCCTCTTCTCTCTCTCAAAAAACCCCCCGACCTCCATGGCAGCCCTACTCTCCAAAGCCCAAAAATACATGAACGCCGAAGATTCCCTAACCGCTAGTCAAGACCCTGCAGCCAAAAACCCCACCACCAGGGAGAAGAGAAAGGATTCAGACACCAGAAACACCCAATACAATAACTGAACACCTCATTACATCGATCGACCCCCCCGAGCAGACCGGTTGGCACTAGCCCGACCGCCCGGCCGGTTCAAGCGATACACACCCCTTAATTCACCCATGGAACAAGTCCTCAATCAGATCCAGCGTGACTACACCCTAAAATGGCCCCAACCCTCACGGACTCCTTCCAATCGGAGAGACCAGTCCAAATACTGCCGTTTTCACCAGGACCACGGCCATAACACCGAAGAGTGTGTTAACCTCAAAGATCAAGTCGAGGGCTTAATTCGTCAAGGTCGTCTCAGTTGATTCACGGAAACTCCCCCTCAGCAGAGACAACGGACTGAACCCATCAGGAATAACCGCCGGCACATCCCTCCCCGACAACCAGCACAACCCAACCAAGGTCATGATCGCCCTCCACAGCAACCTCGGGCACAAGGTCACCCCGCCCCAGCTGTTGGAGAAATCAGAGTCATCTCTAGTGGGCTTTCTTGCGGAGGACCATCCCGCTCGGCTCAGAGGGCAGAACTTAGAAAAATACGGCAGGGCTCAGACAAAGAAATTGCCACATTGGACCGACCCTCCAAACAGCCCAGGCAATGGATCGAGCCTATCACCTTTATGGATGCCGACTGCACAGGCATCCATTACCCCCATGATGACCCCCTCGTCATTTCGGCCCTCCTCTCCAACTACAAGGTCAGGCGGGTCCTTGTCGACAATAGCAGTTCTTCAGACATCATCTTCCTCAACTACTTCCGCCAGCTCAAGATCGGGGAAGAAAGTCTGTCTCCTTCCAAACCCTTTTGGTCGGTTTCACTGGCGACCGGGTGACCTCCATCGACTCCATCGATCTTCCCATCATGATCAGTGAGTACCCGCGATAGACCACAAAGTTTCTCATCTTTCTTGTTGTCGATTGCCCCTCTGCCTACAACATCATCCTTGGCCGCACCGCCCTCAATTCTTACCAAGCTATTACATCCACTTTCCACCTTGCCATCAAGTTCCCCACCGATCTTGGGGTCGGCACAGTGAGGGGAAAGCAAACCGTGGCCAAAGAATGTTATGTCGCCTCACTTAAGGAAGTCAAGCTCAAGGAGGCTATGATCATTGAAGGACTTGACGTCAGAGATGAGGACGAGCTGGTTAGAGGGGAACCAGTGGAGGAGCTCATTGAGATTCCCATCGACCCCACAAACTTGACGAAAACTGCCAAAATCGGCAGCCAATTATCCTTCCAGGCAAAGGCCGACCTTACTGCCCTCCTGATCGAACACAACGATGTATTTGCCTAGACCCACTCTGACATGCCGGGTATTGACCCCTCCTTCATAACTCATCGCCTCAGCATTGAGCCCTACTTCCGACCCTTCTGCCAGAAGCAGCGCATCTTTTATCCGGAGCGCAATACTCTCATTGCTGCAGAGGTAGATAAACTCTTGGAGGCACAATTCATCAAGAACGTGGACTACCCTAGATGGTTGTCAAACGTGGTCCTGGTCCGCAAGAACAATGGTAAATGGCGGCTCTGTGTCGACTACTTCAACCTCAACCGAGCTTGCCCTAAAGACAACTACCCTCTTCCTCGCATAGATCTACTGGTTGACAGCACAGCCAGTCATCAAATGCTCAGCTTCATTGATGCCTTCTCTGGGTATAACCAAATTCTGATGCACCCGTCTGATCGGGAACACACCTCATTCATCACCGACCGAGGTACCTACCATTACCATGTGATGCCATTTAGGTTGAAAAACGCAGGGGCCACCTACCAACGGTTGGTCAATGCTGTCTTTCATTACCAGATAGGCTGGAACATGGAAGTATATGTCGACGACATGCTAGTCAAGAGTAAGCTCTCCACAGATCATTAGGCCGACCTGCGAGAGACCTTCGCCACCCTGCGAAAGTACCAAATGAAGCTCAATCCGGAGAAATGCATCTTCGGCGTAGGCTCTGGGAAGTTCTTGGGTTTCATGGTCAGTCAGCGGGACATTGAAGCTAACCCTGAAAAGATCAAGGCCTTGATTGAAATGCAGTCTCCCAGAACGGTTAAGGAAGTTCAGAGACTTACTGGCTGAGTTGCCGCCCTCAATCGCTTCATTTCACGCGCAACGGATAAATGCCTCCCTTTCTTCAAAGTGCTTCAGTAAACTTTTGAATGGACGGTCGAATCCAAAAAGGCCTTTCAGTAGTTGAAGTAGTGCATGGCCAACCCCCCCTCCTTTCTCAGGCAATCACGGGCGAACCCCTATTCCTCTATTTAGCCGTGTCGAACACCGCAGTCAGTGCAGCTCTTATCAGGGAAGACAGCTCGGTCCAACGGCCAGTCTACTACATCAGTCAGGCTCTTAGGGCAGCAGAACAGAATTACCCATTGTTAGAAAAAATGTCCTTGGCTTTGGTCACCACCTCCAGACGGCTCCGTCTCTACTTTCAAGCCCATTCCATTGTGGTCCTCACTGACCAACCATTGAAAAAGATAATGCAACAACCAGAGCTTTTTGGTAGACTTATGCAGTGATCGGTCGAACTCAGCCAGTTTGACATCTCCTACCGGCCTCAAACATCAATTAAGGGTCAGGCTATTGCCGATTTCATCCTGGAATTCATTAATCCCACTCCAACCACAGCTTTTCCGCCTCCACCACCTCCAACCGAGCCAGAAGACCCCCCACTCTTGTATCCTCAACGTCAACGGATCATCCCGCAAATAAGGTAGCGGGGTTGGTCTTATCCTCACTGCCCTTGAGGGTGGTTATTTCAAATGTGTTCTCGGCTTCTTGTTTAATGCAAGCAAAAATGAGGCCGAGTATGAGGCATTGATAGCAGGTATCCGCCTAGCCAGAGACATTGGTGTCAGCCATATCCAAGTGTTCAATGATTCCCAGCTCATTGTCGGCCAAATCACAGGAGAATTCGATGCCAAGGACGACACAATGCAGGCTTACAGGGACATTGCACTCCCTCTTGTTCGCCTCTTCAGTAATTTCCACATCAAGCACATCCCTCAGGTAGAAAACTCCAAGGCAGATGAAATGACTCAATTGGCCTCAGCAGACCAGTCAAACCTCAGCCACGGTGTCCGCCTCGAGTACCTGACTCACCCTGCCATTTCCCCAAACCAACAGCAAGTTTACTTTCTCCAAAATGAACCTATCCCCTGGGCGGCCGATATCTCTCTCTTCTTGACAACGGGGGAACTGCAAGCCGACAAACTGCAGGCCGCCAAAGTCAGGGCCCGGTCGTCCAACTACATTCTTGTCGGCGACCTCTTATACAAACGTGGTTTTTCATGCCCATACCTCAGATGCCTCAATCCTACTCAAGCAACCTACGTGATGAGGAAAATCCATGAGGGTCTCTATGGTAATCATTCGGGCGCCTGGTCTCTAGCCCACAAAATACTTCGCACTGGTTATTTCTGGCCTACTCTTAATCAGGATGCGACAGACTTCGTGCTCAAATGTGACAAGTGCCAGTGTTTTGCCAACATCCCTCATGCTCCTCCTACAGAATTAATCACGCTTTGCAGTCCCTACCCATTCGCCAAATGGGGGATCGACCTAGTTGGCCCGTTTCCCACTGGCCGAAGCCAAACCAAATTTTCCATTGTCGCCATTGATTACTTCACTAAATGGGTAGAGGCAGAACCCCTTGCCACAATTACCGAGTGGAACACAACCAGATTCATTTGGCAGTCGATCATATGCAGATTTGGCATCCCTCAAGCCATCGTCTCCGACAACGGCAAACAATTCGACAATGCCAAGTTTAGGAAATTCTGTGCAGAGCTTCAAATCCAGCCATGTTTCTCTTCCCCAGGTCATCCCCAAGACAATGGCCAAGTTAAGGTCACCAATCGTTCTCTTTTGAAGATCATCAAAACCAAGCTGGAAGCTGCTAAGGGACTCTGGGCTGAGGAATTACCAAATGTACTTTGGGCATACCGCACTACCGCCCGAACTCCCACTAGGGCGACCCTATTTCGCTTAACATACGGCGCTGAGACAGTCATCCCAGTGGAAATCGGTCTGCCTATCCCAAGGGTTCTACATCCCAATCCAGCACTAACTGAAGAGCTGCGTCGGGCAGACCTTGATGTAATCGAAGACCTCCGAGAAACCACTGTAGTCAGACGTGCCTCATACCAACAGAAAATGAGAGCTCACTACAACCACAGAGTTCGACCGAGGGAGTTCGCTGTGGGGGACCTTGTTTTACGAGAAGCAACATTTGCCACCAAAAATTCGACTGAAGGGAAATTGGCAGCCAAGTGGGAAGGACCTTATGTTGTTAAAGCCAGACCTCATCCAAGTACATACCGACTTCAGGACATGGAAGGTCGAGACCTCCCCCATCCGTGGAACGCTGAACACTTGAAGCGTTATTTTTAATAATCTTCCATTCTTGTTCTGATCAGTTATTGTATTTTCTTTTCGGCAATCCACACACTTGAATGTTCTTGTTCTTCTCTCACATGATGTAAATTTCTGATCAAATGGGCTACAGTTTAATGACAGCAGGCTTATATTTTAGTTATTTGTGTAGTATTCCAATAACGCTCTGATTGTAACCTCAGCCAGACTGAGTCACTAAAAGCCTCAGCCAGACTGAGCACGAAGACCTCGGCCAGACCGGGTTACTTAAAGCCTCAGCCAGACTAAGCATAAAAAGCCTCAGCCAGACTGAGCACGAAGACCTCGGCCAGACCGGGTTACTTAAAGCGTCAGCCAAACTGAGCATAAAAAGCCTCAGCCAGACTGAGCATGAAAAGCCTCAGCCAGACTGAGCATGAAAAGCCTTAGCCAGACTGAGCACGAAGACTTCGGCCAGACCGAGTTACTTAAAGCCTCAGCCAGACTAAGCATAAAAAGCCTCAGCCAGACTAAGCATGAAAAGCCTCAGCCAGACGGAGCACGAAGGCCTCGGCCAGACCGAGTTACTTAAAGCCTCAGCCAGACTGAGCATAGAGAGCTCAGCCAGACTGAGCTACTTAAAGCCACTGAGTTACTTGAAGAGCCAGTTAATCGTAGCTTAACCTAAGCTGAGCACGAATGAAGAGCTCAGTCAAGGCCATTCGTGCCAACGTCATGGTTGCGGCATAGTGGCCATAATTAGTCAAATTTTAGGTCCATGCTTTTACACCTCTCAACATTTTTTACATTTTTGGCTTTCATTTCCCAACTTAATTTTTCATTTATCAACACCCTTACAACATGATTTACAACTTCATTTTTGGGCGTGATTTGAAACTTCACATTTTTGACATTCTTACATGCTTCCTTTACAAGTCAAATTGTCTTCTTACTTATCAACTTTTACAAGTCAGCCTCTTTCCTTACAAGTCAAGCCTAATTTGAATAAACCACTCTCATTCATTTCAGACTCACAAACATAAAGACAACAGTGTGACAAACATAACCTCATAATTTTATTCATTCACAAACTTATACACAAGTTTATTACAACAATTCAAAAAAAAAAAAAAAAAAAAAAAAAAAAAACAACAACAACAACAACAACAAAAAGAAAAACAACCAAAACCCTGAGTACAAAATATGTCCACTTCCATCATTCCTCCTCGCTTGACACGAGGTCTTCTTCTTCAACGCCCTCGTCTAGGGGGGTCTGGGCCATGTCGTCGTCGTCATCAATCTTGACACTACTAAAATCTAAGTCTGGGAGCAGCTCTTCCGCTTTACGCCTGAACATCTTCCACCCGCTATCCCAGAACTCAGCCATCTCGGGTTTGTAGAAGTCCGACTGCTGGAAGCTCTGGATCACTTCTTCTTCACTCCTGCCTCCAGTGGTCGCCCCCGATAGGCTAGCCCCCTGGACCCTTCTCTCGCCAGGTGGCTGGCGATCGCAACATCGATAGCCATCTGATAGTCAGCAGACCCCTTGAATTGCTCTATTGCTGCGATGCACATATCGGGGTATGCTGCCCTCTCAGAGGCTGACTTGGTTTTCTCCACCCCCAACTCCTTTTCCAGCGCTGCCTTTTCTGCCGCTGCCTTGGCGCGCTCGTCTGCAAGATCTCGCTCCAACCCTGCGATCTTCAGGTCTGCTTCTTCTTTTTCTTTGATCTACTGGGCGCGCAGATCTTCATTGCTGGTCATGGCCTCGTCAAACCGCTCGGTGGTGACAGTGCAGGCATTTTGAGCATCTTCCAGCTTCTTCCGTTCGCTAGCCAGCTGGAACTCAAGCGACATCACCTTGCGGCGTTCGTCCTCCAGCTCCAACTTGGCACCGCGCAGCTCATCGTGGGCACAATCGGCAACATTCTTCTGCACTACCGCCAACACCTCTATCTCTTTCGCCTTCTCAGCCTCTTCTCACCCCCTGGCACACGTGCTTCATGCAGCCTTCCTCCAGCCTGCACTCTCCTTCTTGAAACTTACAAGTTGGGCCTTCGCCTCCTCTAACCTGGCCTTCAGAGGCTTCACTTCACCTTTCGCAACCGCCGCCTTTCTCAACAGAGCCCTTGCTAGGGTGGTCGCCCTTATTTGGGCAGAGCACAACCCCCTTAGCAGCTCAGCCTCATTGATCCTGGCCACCGAGTGCACAGCTGCTTCGTTTACTACCCCTAAAAGGCGATCTGCAGCCGCCCTGGCTGGGCCTTTTTCTCCCTTCAGTCACCCAGACATTGCGCGAGCGTAGTAAATAGCAGTCGTCAGCCTGACCCCCTCTCCTTGGGGTGCAATACTCCCCTTGGGCTGCTGCTCCACCCCCCCTTCAGGACCAGCTGACCCACTCTCCACTTGCATCTTGGGCGTGGCACTCCTGTGCTTTTCTTCTTCTTGGTCCCCCTGACTTTTCTCCCCCTACACCTCTGGGGCAACCACCTTTTCTGGGGTAGCTCCCACTCCCTCCTTCCTGCCTTCTCCGCCACAGGGGTGTCCTCACCACCTACCCTCGCCTTCTTTGATCCAGGCACATCTGTAGCCCCCTCAGGGGCAACCCTCATCTTCTTCTTCTTTTTCAAAGCCTCCCCCTCCTTGTTTTCCTTTTCCTTCATCGGATCAACTGGGGGCGGTCATGGCTCAAAACTGCCCAAGTATTTTTCCCCCAACAGCTTGGGGTTCGCATCCTCGCGATCGGCTTCGGAGCAGGCCCTAGTTGGGTCTCCTTGTACTTGTCCGTTCGGGCAAACAATCTCCTCTCCTCCTTCTCCTGGACCTTCCTTTGCACCTCTAGCTCCTCCCTTGTTGGGTCCTCCCCCAACGGTTGCGGTCCCAATTTCAGGGCGAACAACGTTGAAGGCAGGACCAGCTCATCCCACCTTAGCCCTTTCTCTTCTCTCCTATAGACACCCCATTTTTTACCGTCCTTAAGACTTGGACGTCATCATTTGAACACTCGATGATCATCCATGTTCGTGTTCGTTTTGAGTTTCCGGAGGTCTCGGCTGCACGCCTTGCCTCAAGATCTCTCAACTTGCTTGTTGTGTGCTTTGTTGTGAACCAAACACTTGTGTTTTGCTTCTAAGGAAAGAGAGTGGCCTCTTAGCCATCCCCTCAACCCATCGGCCATGGCATGAGGCCACCGGCCCTGTTTTCTTTCCATCGGCCAAGAGTGTTGGCCGATCGGCACTCTATTTGGTCGGTCGGCCCTTATGTTGGTCGATCAGCCATTTTTGGTGGCCGAACCCTGTTCATCTGCTTTATGCAGATATTTTGTGCCAGCTGGCATAGCTAGCACACACAATTCACCCCCTCCATACACGTGTATGGAAGGATTTGCACCTTGGATTAGCTTGCTTAGGAAGCCTTGGAATTGAATTCCTATAAGAGGGGAGGACCTCCTCCTTTCTCAGAGGTTCTGAAAATTAGGGTTAGAAGTTTTATATCTATCTCTCTCTATATCTCCCCATCTCTCTATTTGTGTGTGTAATAGTGTTCAAAAGTGTGTTTTTTGTTCTTGTTTTTGCACTAAGGCACCTAGTGTTACACTATACTTTGGTTACTGAGGTATTGAGGGTTTGATTTCAGAGTTTTTGAGTTGGTTTTGATCAAAAGGAGGTGCTGGAGTTGGTGTTCTTGAAGTGTTCTTCAAGGGTGAGAATTACCTTTTTTATTTTCCATTTTGCCTTAAGCTTTTAGCCTATCTTGCATGCTGTTTTAAGCTTAGTGTATAACTGAAAAAAGTTCTGTATTTTCATGCTTGAGATGCCTCTTCCTTTTGGCTTTGGAACCTTTCTTGTTTCAACCTTCGCACCACTGAAATCCAGAGGATTTTCAGTGGTAGAGAAGTGGTTTTGAGGTCTTGTATAGGGGAGGGACACCCCTCTTCCCTTATGTCTCATTTGCTTGCATTGTTGACTTGTAAAGATGGCATGTTTGGCATAATGTGTTTTAGCTTCATTTAACTAGGTATTTGGTGTTAGTTTATCATGTTATACCTCTGTTTCATGTTGGTTTGTTGGCTTATTGCATGCATCATGCACTTGCCTTGCAATCCTCTCCTTTGCCTAAACATGTATCATGCATTTAAACCATCATGTTTGCATGTTTTAGCTTGACTTCATGAAGCTTTTATCCATGTGGTGACATGTTTAAGTTCTGTTTGGTGTTGATTTGGTCATGTTTGCCATGTTTTGTATAGCTACCATGCATTCTAGCTTGTTAGCTTTAGGTGTGTGAGTCATGAGCATGCTTTACTTGGGCTATTTCAGTGGTTTGGAATCACTTATCATGCTATTTCAATCCATGTTCCATGCTTGTATGCTTGCATTTGCCACCCTTTCAATGCTTTGAAGAGTTGTTGTCTTATGCTCCATATTTGGGCCATTGTGCACACCTCTAGACTTAGGTCATTTAGATGCCATCTAAGTGGGTATTCGGGCTTATCTTGACATATTATAGCTCTGTTTTTCATTGCATAACCCATGCCATGGTTGGTTGAGGTAGTTGTAGTGGAATGCTCTCTTTGTGGCCTTGAATGCCCCCTATTTTGTGCCCATTTCTTAGCATGTTTTGGCCTTGTTCCATGCATGCTCTAGCCTTATTTTGGTCTACCCTAAGACTGTTTTAAGTCATCTTGGCTCTTTGGGGCTTGGTTGGTATGGCCATGGTTTGAACCCCTTTGTTAGTCTCAAGCTTTATTGCATGCCCTACTTGCATGGCTTGGTTGATTTGGAATCATCCCTCGCGCATTTTCAGAGCTTATCATGCTTGTCATATGTCCATATTTGTCTCTTCTTAATGTGTCTAAGAGTCGACTCTTTTTATGCCTAAGTGTTGGACCTTTACGTGTGCATGTTTGAGTGTGTTTTGTCCATCATTTCTTGGCACTTTGGCCACTATTTTGGTACGGCTGAGGCCTATCCATCCTTAGTGTAAGTCCATGGATCGTGCAGTCATGTATTGTAGTAGGCTTACCGCATTGTATGTTGTCGCATCCTCGTGGTTGGTGTCATTGTTGCATGCCTATCGCTTTGTATACTTACATATCTAGGTTGCATTGTAGTATTGCATACCTATTGTATTACCATGTTGCTTGCATGTTAAGTTGTATTGTTCATGTTGTATTGCATTAATTGCATGTTTTGCATTGCATTTGGCATACATGCATTGCATTTTTGTTTGGTTTGGGCTGTCAAACCGAACATAAGGACCAAGGGACATTTCGTACTTAAAGTGACGAAACGTGCCTCAATCCTCGGTCGCCGACACTCTTGACCCTACATGATAGAGTGTGTAGCATTCATTTGTTTGTTGCATTCATTTCATATTAATGTGCACCTTTGACACCTTTGGCCATCATGCATCGAAATGCGTGATTGGTGGCCCGATGGTCGAGGGCCATACTCCATTGAGTTCATAGCATGACAGGGAAGGTGGTCGTGCATACATTTGGCTTGTAAATTCCTTGCCAAGCATTGTCTGTCCTCTGCTACAGCAAAACCAGTGTTCAGCAGGAATAAATGGCCGGTCGGCCACTTTCAATGCCGGCCGACTACCAATATCCAGCCGATGGCCCTATCTTTGGTCGATGACTATCCTTTCATGGCCGGCAGTCCTATCTCTTGGCCGGTGACCTCCCACAGTGCTCAGGGAGTGGTTCAGAAGCAGCCTTGGGACTTGCGCGGCTTTCAGAGGCATGAAACAGTGCAAACAAAGGCAACAGTTGGCATGGCAACGGGTTTCCGAGCAAGGCGAATCGAGCATGCATCATCCAATCATTTCGAGGTGGAGCTGTGGCGGCCTCTTTAATTTCATACTTAGATTGTTTTGTAATTAATTTGTTAATTAATTAAGGGTTTTGTAATATTTAATTAGCCAGGGTGGTTGATTAATTATTCGGTCTGTATTATTTATTCGGACCCTCCGTCGAGAGGGCGAATTTTGTAATAAGTGTGCGTGCGTGTGTGAATGTCTTCCATTCCCACATCTTTCTCCCTTTTACTTACCTGCTTTTGATGAATAGTTCTAGGTCATTTTCAATTAGCATCCTTATACTATGCATGTTTGCATCATTCATCTGTATTGCATGCACCAGGCTCAGCGCATCACTAACTGCATCGTATTTCAATTCCAAGTTGAATACATGTATCGAATCATCGCATCTCATATGCCATCTTAGAATAGCTGAGCCTATTTCTAGTTACATTAGTCATCTTAACATAGTTAGGATCCTGTATTGATTTCTAACTAGCTATTGTTTTGGCTTGGAGTACTAGGTAAGCTTTTATGCTTTAGCATCTTGCATGAGTGTAAGTGTTGTCATGATAGCATGCTTGCCATGCGGCTAATTGCTTACGTGACTTAAACTGCCTGAATACCTATGGGTGAAGGTTGGGTTGCTTGAATTGGGATAATTCATTGAAATCTGTGATTTAGCCTACTTGCGAGTAGCAAATTTTCAAACTGCTTTCCAAACAAACGGATACGCGATGCTTTATTCCGAATTAGGCGATCTAGTCTATACTTGTGTGTTGTGTGCATCACATAGTAATTCTAGCTAATTAACCGGAATAAGAATGCATGTGTTTTCAAAAACTAGATATCACGTTTAGTACAGGCCGATCTTTGATCGGGCGAGCGGGGGTGCTCATAGCTGACCTTCCCCAATCGTACCCAAGTTCCCGAGCTGAGGCAACTTTGGTGATGACGGACACGTGGCACGAGTCAGGGCTTTCTAAATTTCCCCAAAATAAAATATTTAGGTGGCAACTCTGTATTTGGCAAAGCAGTCCATGTTTGGCACTTTTTTACAAAAATTTGTTTTCCAAAACGATTTGCCGGATTTGGACTCTTTGGTGATTTATCAGTCTTGCATTGCGCATTGCAAGATCAGATTAAGAACCATGACAATTTGAGTCCGAGCTGTAGCATGAGGCCCTCGGGGCGCGTCTACAGTTTCTGGCGACTCTGCTGGGGAGCTAGAGGACTTGACTCGAACTCATGATATCTTGTTTTGGTTACACTTATGTGTTTCTTTGCATTGCATGTACATTGGTACGCCTAGGACACCATGTTTGCCGTGTGCTATTCCTGAACGGTTTGTCGGAGGCGTACTTTGAGAAGCGTGCCACAAGGCTGACCGGTTGCGGGCTCTGCCACGACGGGAACACAAATCTCGATTTTACCGAGGCACCCTTTTTTTGACCATTCGACCTAGTGCATATTCGGAATCCATAGTGACCATTCCAATCTAGGACAGGTTGCTTAACCGATTATAGGTTGTTTGAAACCGCTGTGTGCGTAGTGAAACCCTAGTTCTTGACGAAACTAGGATAGGAAAACCCTACCCCAACATAGGGGTGTATTGGCTCTCATTTGCTTGTTATGTGCTTTTTTAGATTTGTATCTCTACAGAGAACGCATATATCAGTTTGCAAGTCTGGGCATCAGGCCTGTGGGTATCAGTGTCAGTGTTTTGAGAATCAGTTATATCTGCGGGTATCAGATTCAGATTTAGGGCAGTGATTTTGGGGAACAGTGATTAATAGTAGAGTACAGTTATTCAACTATGCCTATGTCAGTTCTGATGAAATTGGGCTGAAATGCTGCCTGTTTTCTCTTTCAGTTCAGAGATTTAGTTCAGAATAGCCAGTGTTCTCGTTCGTTGAGGCAATGTAGACTTCTAATCCGTTAGTCACCAATCCCATCACCTCCGTTTAGCTCAGCAGACTTATGATGACACAAAATTCAGAGGAAATTGTGGTTATGATAGCCGCGTTAAACCAAGGAATCATCGTGCAGGGTGAGACCGATGTTGAGGTACCACATCCGCCAGGTCGCCTGTCGCGCACCCGATTTGGGAACCCCAGTTGTTTCAAGCTCGTGAACCCACCACGTTTGAGTTAATGGGAATGATTGGCAACCTCCAGAGATTTGTGGCTAATCTAGCCTATGGGATGTCGGCTCCGCCACCAACCACATCATATGCCGGGAACTTCATGCCGGAGGAAACTTTGTTACTGGGGCGAATTGTAATTGAGCTCAGCCAACCTGAAGCTGTCTCAAACTCCGACAATGACATGTCAACAACAACAAGGCTCCACTCTGATCAAGCAACCCAAACCGTCCACCAAGCTGAGGCTAGTGGAAATGACAAGATGAAGGAAGACACCGATCCTTATGAACAACTTCTGAAGGCTGTTGAGGCTTTGAAAGCCGTGAGACTGAATAAATAGCAGGTGCTCGCTGTTGCTGTAAAAATTGTGGATGATATTTTCCCCACTCAGACCAAGAGTAGTTCAAGCCAAAGGGAAAATCGAAACCGTTCCTCCCAACCCTAATCCTGCACCTGGAAAAGATCCGAGAGCCAAGGCAGCACCTACCGATCCTTTTTCCAGTATATCCAGCAAAGGTCCCCAGACTTCGAAGTATCTGCCCCGAGGGCGCAGGGTCTTTCATGCCCTTTACATGCCTTTGTCCAAGGCTCTTCGAATCCTCACTGAAAAATGTCATCTCAAGCCTCTTGAGTCTCGGCCTCTCTCGAGTAATCTCCTTCTCTTACATGATGCTACTCAGTACTGCGCGTACTATCAACAGACTGGTCACACCACCGACAACTGTTTCCGACTTGGCCACGAAGTACATGATCTGTTTGATGACAGGGTCATTCTCCCATCGAGGTCAGCAAAGTCTGTCACCACTGAGTTGGTGGACTTCAAGGATAGTACAAGTATGTGATCAGGGGTAGGTCCACCTGCGGGCGGCGCTTGGTTTATTTCGGATGTGGTGTTTGGCACGCACTATTTTTGAGCATTTGCGAATGCTAGTTTTTGTACTTTCTGACTTGGGTGTTGAGTCAATTCTGTGGTTTTGTTTTGAGTCAGTCTTTTTGCTTAAAGGTCTGTCTTGTTGTATCGAGTCAGTCCTGTTGAATAGGAGTCGGGTGATCCCGGGGTTGTTACCTCAGACATCACTTGCTTGTTTTGGTGTTTGTCTTTTACACCCTTTTAAGTCTGTTTCTGTCGTGGAGCCAGTTACACCAGAAGATCTGAATGAAACAACAGTGGTTTTCATACTCTTGTGTTTGCTTCTGTCTTGCGCCGGTTGTGCCAGAAAGTTTGAATGAAACGACAGTGCTTTTCACTTACTTTTCTGTGCCGTTTAAATCATTGCATTGACCTAAGTTTTTCAAAACTCTTTTTGAACACTGCGGTGAAAACAAAGAGGGAGGAATTCCTCTAGATTTGCAAAAATTTGATCAATTGAGAGAAAGAGAGGCATGCTAAGCCCTTAAATGAATGAGATCATGTTTGTTAACGTGAGTACTGAGAAGAATCCTGGCTTGATCCAGATTGGTTCCACATTGTCTTCAGTGCGAGCGATTAGTCACTTTCTTAAAAGATTTCAAAAAAAATATTTTGTGCCGTCCTGCGAAGACCTGTGTGGAATCACTCTTAAGATTGTGCAGCCTAGGATCGCTCTCAGCCTCGAGACTCGATCCCCTTTACTTTCAAACCTTGAACTTGGATTCAGATTGTTCAACGGTCAACCACAATGTGAGGCCTATGTGGCTAGATTCGAAGCAGCCCTTGAACAAGAGGCAAGAAAGTCAAATCAAGAAGGTCAGACGCCGTCAGAAGAAAGCTTGCAAAGCTAGATCAGAAGCACCCCTCAAATTAGGGGCAAAAGAATTACCTATGTGCTCGAAGAGCAAAAAATTGGGACATTTCTCAAGCTAACGAAGATCGGCAAGAATGCCAAATCCCAGAAAAGAGGAAAGAAGAAACTATTGCTGAAGGACAAATGAGTTCCTATCCGCAACACTAGGGGCAAATTCAGCCCCCATTGGATGGACTTCTGCATCATCAGCGAACAACAGCCATTCTCCTGGATTCAGATGGCTTCGAGATCTCAAAACCATTTGATATGGACAAAGCTACACTTTTACCCTTGAGAGGCTCGCGGGGTCGAAAACCCAGAAGGGCAACCCAGGCAAAAGTTAGAGCAAGAAAAAGAAGAAAAATGCAAAAAAGAAAAAGAAAAGAAGAAATGATAAAAAATGCAAAAAAAAAAAAGAAAGAAATGAAATGAAAAAAAAATGATGAAAAGAATTGAAAAGAAAAGAAAAACAAAGCCTGAGGGCTGAGTGATGTGAGAATCACAAATGAGAAAGGATGGGAAACAATACCCGAGAAAACAAGCTCCCTATGCACACCTGAGTGTCGTGTCTTTTTGTTCTTTCTCGATTCTTGTTTTGAGTTGTTTCGAGTGTTACTCGATGTGTTTAGGTTGTTACCCTTTGTTTTTCGGTTGAGTCATTTTTGCTGTGTTTAGTCGTAGGCTCCATACCCGGTCAAAAACTCATTTCGCATTTCAAAATAAGTTGTTCTGTGCTCAGAGTGTTGTGCCATTCTTCACATTTGTGCAAAACAGAATTTGTTCTTTCATAAAACCGCAGGGTTTAACCTAGGTCATGTGAGAACAGTAGAACCAGGACCTATCTGAAGCTATAAGTTCCAGACTGCGATGCAAAGGGAAAGAGGAAGGATTCGGAGCATCTGAGTTTGTTTCGACTTTTGCAAATTCCGTCTTTGCATCCTGTGTGTTCAAAATGAATAGAATGTTGTGTTATGGGTTGTGAGTTCAGAATGTGCAATGTTCAGAATGGGCTGTGTGTTCAGAATCAGCAGTGTCTTGCATGAGCCGTATGTTCAAAATAAATAGAGTACTGTGTTACGAGCTGTGTGTTCAAAATGAGCAGTCTATGTGTTGAACATGTTGGGAACTTGTGATTAGCTCCACTTCCAGTGCCTTCCGGTGTTGATTTTGCGAAGTCACACCTGTGTTACTTCAATTTGCTTATCGAGTTGTTGCTCATTTGTCTATCGGGTTGTTGCTCATTTGATTACCAAGTTGTCGCAATTTTATCTATTGAGTTGTTGCTCTTTGCTTATCGAGTTGTAAACTTGTCAAGGTCTTATTGTTGCTTATTGAGTTAATTTGTTTTATTTGTTACATTGGTCTACCTGACCTGGTAATACATGCATGTTCAATTTCCATTCGATTACATTATTATGTAATATGATACGATGCGATACGGTGTACAAATGTAACACTTTTTTAGCAAAAAGCTTGTTTCATTCCATCATCTTTTCAAATACATAGTTTCGAAGAAAGTAAAACATGCCTCTGGCAGTACAATGTGTTCAATCTACCAAAAAAAAAAAAAAAAGAGAAGAGAAAAGCAACGAAATGTCTGAACAAAGCAAAGAAGAAAAAGGCAGCAGAAAGTCTGGATCAAAATCAGTCATCTCAAGTATGGGGGTCGGTCCTGGTCCTCTTCCTGGATAAGGGTCTAGGATCACCACCGCTATCTCCAAAATCAGAATATGAGCTATCTCTGGCCTCGCCCTCCGACGCTGCCGCCTTCTCATCTAACTCATCGTCATCTGGAGTGGGCTCTTGGGAACTGCTCTCAGCATGAGTGCGCCTATGTCTGCCCCGGCTAGGGATAGTCATCCTACGCCTGACTCCCCCTCCTCCCTGAGTAGGAACAGATGGTCCAGCTGGCGCACCTCCCGCGGTCGGAATCTAAAATGGGGCATGAAAAGGACAAAGGGCAAATGCATCAGTTATGCTACGCAAAGCAGGGTATGAATGCCGAATACAGTGTGTGAGTACAGTGTATGAATGTTGTGAGCAGTATATCAGTACAGAATGCAATGCGTGAGCACAGTGTATGAATGTCATGTTGAACGCTGTGAACAGTATGTGGATTACAGAGTATCAGTACCGTGAGTGCTGTGTATCAAATGCCGTGTTGATAGTGTGACGCATCAGATTATGTATGATGCATATTAGGCGGAGTTTGAAACTACAGTTGAAAGAACTTACCGGGATATTGTAGATGGTCAACAAATTGATGCACTGCTGCAACATCCCTACCGCTGAGGTTGTCAGCTGCAAGGACTGCCGAGTGTACTCTACGGAAGGCTGCAAAAGTGTTGAAGTCATTAATAATGCTGCAAGATATCAAACGAATTGAAATGATTGTACAGAATGTAAAGTTTAGTAGTGCATACCAGGGTCGAGCCATAGACTCCGACAAGCTCAAAATCAGCCGGAGGAGGAGCGAAAGGAATCTGATAAGTCTCCCCACCCTGCCCTCGACATGTGATCGTCGTGGGCAACTCTGGCCATCCAGCTCCCTGCCCTCTCCGGGACCCACTTCTGCCTTAGGCCGGAGGTGCCCTTGGTGCCCCTACTCCTGCTGTTGGCGTCACTAGCCTCTCTCGCTCAGCTCGACGAGCACCAGTCAAAGGCCGCATGATGTAAGCCTGAATGTACTCGGTGTAATCGCCCTCGTCTCTAAAGCCCTCCGAGTCCCAGCCGATCATATAATCCACCATCTCCTCAAAGGTATTCCTCTCAGTATGCCTCATATAGGTGAGAGGCGGCCTCGGGACTACCTGCTCCGATAAGCCGAGGGTCTGCCGCAAGAAGCGCTCACCCAAGTAGTAGGTGCGACAGACGGGGCCCTCTAGCAGAACTCTGAATCGGGCAGTCTCCCGGGCACCGGCATATCGATCCCGAACTGCGTTAGGCAACGGAGCCCAAGGCTATCAGGTGATCTGCAAATAAAACACAGTTTGTTACCTACTGATATTAAAAGAACAATGTAAAGCGAAGCTTAAATAAACTGTAATGTTTGACATACCTCGGCTGCGGTGATGGTGTCAAAATAGCGGCGGAAGAATACGAGGGACTCCCGTGGCCTCCGCTCGCATCTCACATTGAAGCAGTGAGAAAATGGAACGCCGAGGGACATCTCCTCATCTGGTACTGGGGCAAGCCTAGGGAAGTAGGCATATACCCACAACTGCAAAGTGTAACAGAGCAAACACCAGTATGCTTATCAGATAAAGCAGTATACAGATAACACAAAGTACGATATGTGTAGTGTATTGTGCAGTGTGTGCAGTGTACAAACAGTGTAAAGCAGATTGCGTGCACGCAATGTATAGAGTGCAGATAATGTAAAACAGAACTGAAAAGACAGAAAAGGAAACATGTACCTCCCAGGCTCGCCAGTAGCCCCCAAGTAACTGCCCGCTGAGGCGGGAAGATGAGCTCATGTACTCGTAAAGAGTGGCCAAGCCCGTGCCACCCCAGTCGTAACGGCGAATCCGTGTCACATCCATAAGCGTGCTCAGCAAGTAGAGGGCGACGGTGTTCGCCCGGTCAGCGAAGAGCATGGTCCCCAACAAGAACATAATGAAGCCACGAGCGTACTGCTCCTCCTCCTCCTCCCGAGTAGTAGGTGGCTGGATCCGAAAATGATCCTCGAACCATGAGTATCGCACGAACCCTGCTCGAGCAAGAGGTGGCTGAGTGTCGAGTAAGTATAGCTGAGCGACGTCCTACTCGTCCATGCCTGCATCAAAGGGGATCGGATCACCCCCCACTCCGATGCCTGTGAGCATGGAGAAGTCGAAGGGAGTCATCGTCATCTCCCCGGTGGCAGAAAGGTAGAAGGAGTCGATGGTGTCCCACTACCTCTCCACCAGAGCAGCAAGGAGGGGCCTACTCACAGTGAGGCGCGAGAGTCCCATGCAAAAAGTCCCAAAGTCGGCCTGGTCGATAATACGAAGGACCGAATCGGGCAGCTCCATGTACCAACCTCTGGCGGCAGTGTTCCCATACCCCCAGAAGGCATGGGAATCTCCCTGTGATCAAAATAAACAGTTGCGAAACAGTGTTACAAATACAGTGTTGAATACACTCAGAATTGACGAAAATACAGCATATGTACACGTGTTCAGATTCAAACAGATGTCGGGTGCGGGTGTGCTCGCAGTAAACTACAACATGTGATGTATCAGTGTGTTTGAGTGGTTTAGTTGAGAATACAGCGTGTGTACACCTATTCAGATTCAAACAGATGTCGAGTGCGGGTGTGCTCATAGTGAACTACAGCATGTGATGTATCAGTGTGTTTGAGTGGTTCAGTTAAGAATACAACGTGTACACGTGTTCAGATTCAAACAAATATTGGGTGCGGGTGTGCTCGCAGTGAACTACAGCATGTGATGTATCAGTGTGTTTAAGTGGTTCAGTTGAGGATACAACATGTGTACACGTGTTCAGATTCAAACAGGTATCAAGTGTGGGTGTGCTCGCAGTGAACTACAGCATATGATGTATCAGTGTGTTTGAGTGGTTCAGTTGAGGATACAGCGTGTGTACACGTGTTCAGATTCAAATAGGTATCGGGTGCAAGTGTGCTCGCAGTGAACTACAGCATGTGATGTATTAGTGTGTCTGAGTTAAGTAGTTAAAGAATAGAATCGACTATTGTAGTTATGTGTTCTACATTGCAGAAAATGAAACAGAGAAGGGTGTACCTCAGAAGCGCCGAAGGATAGATGTGACTCTGGCTCGCGCAGTAGAAGCTCTAGTGGCGCCCCTCATGCATAGCTCCGGAAGTGGCGGATGCCGTCGGGAGGCAACACATGTATCGCCGGCCTGTAAGTCGCCGGATCGAACGGGCGGATGTGAAGAGGTAGGAGCTCGACCTCGGGATCCACGTCCATCTCCGGAGGAGCCCCACCCTGTGGTATGTCGTCTGCCATCTCAGAAAGAGTGCAAAATGGCCGAGAATGTGGAAAATAGGCGAGAATGCCAAAAGTCAATCTCGAGAGGGTGAAAAATGGGAGGAAAGGTCAGCGTGTGGAAAAGGCACGAAGATCAAGGTATGACTCGGGGAAAACAAAACCCAAATGTGGAAGCCAAGAAAAATGCACCAATACCAAGATTTGTTTGGTTCAAAATATGCGAAACGGTGAAGATTTCACGAATCGAACGACGAAAAAGTGTCGAAAACACGAGAAAAACAAGGATCGAAGGTTAGAAAATCACCTAGAGAGAGAGGGGAGGGTTTTTCGAGCTTGGAGGAAGCAAAAATATAGGGTTTGAGACCCTATATTTAAAGACCCGTGGCTAAATGTCGAAACTGCCCCGACTCTGCCATTTTTGGCCAGTCGGCCAAATTGTTAGCCGATTGGCTAAATAGTTGGCCAATGAGCTCCTTTTGTGGCAGATGGATGGCCAGTGGCCTCCCCTTGTGGTCAGTGAACCTCCCATACCCTTGGTTGGGTCATTTATGTGGTTTGGAATCTTCACTTCTCAAGGCAGTGCAAGAAAGTGCACTTTTGAACCTTAATACCTCGAGCTGTGTTTTCTGTATGCGATGCTCGGTACGTGCAAGGCGTATCCTTTTCATATCCTTTGGTATCTTGCGAGATTCAATAACCGTTTCAAAAAAAAAATGCGTTGCATTACAATGTTTTGCCTTGTTTACGATAAACATATATAGGTTGCATCGTTATGCACGTCTACACGCGTTGTAATGCGTACAACTTGCATTATTATGCACTGTTCATTTGCATTGTCATGCATTTGAAAAAAACGAACGTGCGATGTCGCGCATTTGAGTTCATTTGCATTGTCATCCATTTCAAAAAAATGAATGTGCATTGTCGCGCATTTGAGTTCATTTGCATTGTCATGCATTTCAAAATGTGCGTTGTCATGCATTTGAGTTCATTTGCATTGTCATGCATTTCAAAACGTGCATTGTCACGCATTTGAGTTCATTTCCATCATCATGCATTTCAAAAAAAAACGTGCGTTGTCACGCATTTGAGTTCATTTGCATTGTCATGCATTTAAAAAAAAAAAAAAACATGCGTTGTCACGCATTTGAGTTCATTTGCATTGTCATGCATTTCAAAAGATGTGCGTTGTCACGCATTTGAGTTCATTTGCATTGTCATGCATTTCAAAAAAAAAAAAAAAACAAACATGCATTGTCATGCATTTCAGTTCACGCATTGTCATGCATGTCTCATTTGCATTGTCATGCATTCCAATAATTTGTATTGTCATGCATTTCAGTTCATGCATTATCATGCGTGTCTCATTTGCATTGTTATGCGTTTCAATAATTCGCATTGTCATGCATTTCAACAACGTGCATTGTCATGCATCTCTTGTTTGCATTGTAATGCATTCCGAACAACTCGCATTGTCATGCATCTTCCATTTGCATTATCATGTATGTCAATCTCTCGCATTGTTGCATAATTCGTGTGCATTGTTTTGCTCCACTCTAACTTTTCTCCACTCGCGTGCCGCGTGTGGACGTAACTAACTTTTCTCCACTCGCGTGCCACGTGTGGACGCAACTCTAACTTTTCTCCACTCGCGTGCTGCGTGTGGACGTAACTAACTTTTCTCCACTCGCGTGCCGCGTGTGGACGTAACTAACTTTTCTCCACTCGCGTGCCGCGTGTGGATGTAACTAACTTTTCTCCACTCGCTTGCCGTGTGTGGACATAGCTAACTTTTCTCCAATCGCGTGCCGCGTATGGACGTAAATCTAACTTTTCTCCACTCGCGTGCCGCGTGTAGACGTAACTAACTTTTCTCCACTCGCTTGCCGCGTGTGGACATAGCTAACCTTTCTCCAATCGCGTGCCGCGTATGGACGTAACTCTAACTTTTCTCCACTCGCGTGCCGCGTGTGGACGTTACTAACTTTTCTCCACTCGCGTGCCACGTGTGGACGTAACTAACCCTTACTAACTCCTCTCTCCCTTTCCCGCATTGTTACACACATTGTTTACGTTTTTACTTACATGTGTTTATGTACCTTTCTCCCCTTTCGCATTATTACACACATTGCATACGTTTTCGCGTATGCTTTACTTACATGTGTTTATGCACCCTTCTCGCATTGTTACACACATTGCATACGTTTTTGCATATGCTTTACTTATATGTGTTTATACACCTTCCCGCATTGTTACACACATTGTATGCGTTATCGCGTATGCTTTACATGCATGTGTTTATGCCTCTCTTGTTACACACATTGTATGCGTTGTCGTGCATGCTTTACTTACATGTGTTTATTCACTACTCGGTTTGCATTGTTATGCACCACTCGGCTTGCGTTGTCGCGCGTGCGCTCCTTGCATTGTTATGCTTGTTTCGAATCGCATTGTTATGCGTCGCACTTAGGTTGCATTGTCTTGCACCCACCCTCACTCGCGTTGTCACGCACTTTTCACTTGCATTGCTATGCATGTTTCTAACAATGTTGTACCTGTTAAGTTTCTTTCTTTTACAGGCACGATATTGTATGTATGGTTCATTTGAGGCTGGCGCGACCAGACGAACCGGATAGTATTGTATTCTCCGCGTCAAACGTAGCAAGAATTACATAATTCTCTTACATCCTTTCTGCATTGTAATGTAGTTTGGTTTTTGGCTTACTTAAAACTATTGCATGTTTTGCTTCGTTACAGTTTTCTTTGCATGATCATAAGTTATGTTCGGTACCGTGCATGTCATTTGCATTTTGCCCCTGCCTTCGGGCACATATCTTGCTATCTTGCATGCTTTGTCTAAGTCTTCGGCCTTGTCAAAAATGGGTCGTCTCTGGGCTTTAACATTCACTCTTGTCATTGTTATGATTTTCGAGTTCTTTCAAAGAGGGGCAACAGTAGACACCCCATTTTCGACCGTCCTCAAGACTTGGACGTCATCGTTTGAACACTCGATGATCATCCATGTTCGTGTTCGTTTTGAGTTCCCGGAGGTCTCGGCCGCACGCCTTGCCTTAGGATCTCTCAACTTGCCTGTTTTGTGCTTAGTTGTGAACAAAATACTTGTGTTTTGCTTCTAAGGGAAGAGAGTAGCCTGTTAGCCATCCTCTCAACCCACCGACCATGGCCGAAGGCCACCGGCCCTATTTTCTTTCCATCGGCCAAGAGTGTTGGCCGATCGGCACTCTATTTGGTCGGTCGGCCCTTATGTTGGTCGATCAGCCATTTTTGATGGCCGAACCCTGTTCATCTGCTTTATGCAGATATTTTATGCCAGCTAGCACAGCTGGCACACACAATTCACCTCCTCCATACACGTGTATGGGGGGATTTGCACCTTGGATTAGCTTGCTTAGGAAGCCTTGGAATTGAATTCCTATAAGAGGGGAGGCCCTTCTCCCTTCTCAGAGGTTCTGAAAATTAGGGTTAGAATTTTTATATCTCTCTCTCTCTCTATATCTCCCCCTCTCTCTATTTGTGTGTGTAATAGTGTTCAAAAGTGTGTTTTTTGTTCTTACTTTTGCACTAAGGCACCTAGTGTTACACTATACTTTGGTTACTGAGGTGTTGAGGGTTTGATTTCAGAACTTTTGAGTTGGTTTTGATCAGAAGGAGGTGCTGGAGTTGGTGTTCTTCAAAGGTGAGAATTACCTCTTTTATTCCCCACTTTTCCGTAAGCTTTTAGCCTATCTTGCATGTTGTTTTAAGCTTAGAGTATAACAGAAAAAAGTTCTGCATTTTCATGCTTGAGATGTTTCATTCAGGTCACTTTTGTGTTGGGGGTTGTCTACCCCCCCCCCCCTTAGGCCTTGTTTGGAATCACTTATCATGTTATTTCAATCCATGTTCCATGCTTGTATGGTTGCATTTGCCACCATTTCAATGCTTTGAAGAGTTGTTGTCTTATGCTCCATATTTGGGCCATTGTGCATACCTCTAGACTTAGGTCATTTAGATGCCATCTAAGTGGGTATTTGGGCTTATCTTGACATATTATAGCTCTGTTTTTTATTGCATAACCCATGCCATGTTTGGTTAAGGTAGTTGTAATGGAATGCTCTCTTTGTGGCCTTGAATGCCCTCTATTTTGCGCCCATTTCTTAGCATGTTTTGGCCTTGTTCCGTGCATGCTCTAGCCTTATTTTGGTCTGCCCTGAGACTGTTTTAAGTCATCTTGGCTCTTTGGGGCTTGGTTGGTATGGCCATGGTTTGAATCCCTTTGTTAGTCTCAAGTTTTGGGCTTTATTGCATGCCCTACTTGCATGGCTTGGTTGATTTGGCATCATCCCTCGCGCATTTTCAGAGCTTATCATGCTTGTCATATGTCCATCTTTGTCTCTTCTTAATGTGTCTAAGAGTCGACTCTTTTTATTCCTAAGTGTTGGACATTTACGTGTGCATGTTTGAGTGTGTTTTGTCCATCATTTCTTGGCACTTTGGCCACTGTTTTGGTACGGCTGAGGTCTATCCATCCTTAGTGTAAGTCCATGCATCGTGCACTCATGTATTGTAGTAGGCTTACCGCATTGTATGTTGTCGCATCCTCGTGGTTGGTGTCATTGTTGCATGCCTATTACTTTGTATACTTACATACCTAGGTTGCATTGTAGTATTGCATACCTATTGTATTACCATGTTGCTTGCATGTTAAGTTGCATTGTTCAAGTTGTATTGCATGTTTTGCATTGTATTTGGCATACATGCATTGCATTTTTGTTTGGTTTGGGATGTCAAACCAAACATAAGGACCAAGGGACGTTTCGTACTTAAAGTGACGAAATGTGCCTCAATCTTCGGTCGCCGACACTCTTGACCCTACATGATAGAGTGTGTAGCATTCATTTGTTTGTTGCATTCATTCCATATTAATGTGCACCTTTGACACCTTTGGCCATCATGCATCAAAATGCGTGATTGGTGGCTCGAGGGTTGAGGGCAATACTCCCTTGAGTCCGTAGCATGACAGGGAAGGTGGTCGTGCATACATTTGGCTTGTAAATTCCTTGCCATGCACTGTCTGTCCTCTGCTGTAGCAAAACCAGTGTTCTACAGGAATAAATGGCCGGTCGGCCACTTTCAGTGCCGGCCGACTACCAATATCCAGCCGATGGCCCTATCTTTGGTCGATGACTATCCTTCCATGGCCGGTAGTCCTGTCTCTTAGTCGGTGACCTCCCACAGTGCTCAGGGAGTGGTTCAGAAGCAGCCTTGGGACTTGCGCAGCTTTCAGAGGCATGAAACAGTGCAAACAGAGGCAACAGTTGGCATGGCAACAGGTTTCCGAGCGAGGCGAATCGAGCATGCATCATCCAATCATTTCGAGGCGGAGCTGCGGCGGCCTCTTTAATTTCATACTTAGATTGTTTTGTAATTAATTTGTTAATTAATTCAGAGTTTTGTAATATTTAATTAGCTAGGGTAGTTGATTAATTATTCGGTCTGTATTATTTATTTGGACCTTCCGTCGAGAGGGCGAATTTTGTAATAAGTGTACGTGCGTGTGTGAATGTCTTCAAATCCCACATCTTTCTCCCTTTTACTTACCTGCTTTTGATGGATAGTTCTAGGTCATTTTCAATTAGCATCCTTATACTATGCATGTTTGTATCATTCATCTGTATTGCATGCACCAGGCTCGGCGCATCATACTAACTGCATCGTATTTCAATTCCAAGTTGAATACATGTATTGAATCGTCGCATCTCATATGCTATCTTAGAATAGCCGAGCCTATTTCTAGTTGCATTTCGTATGTGTTACATTAGTTATCTTAACATAGCTAGGATCCGGTTTTCAATTCCAAGTTGAATACATGTTTCTAATATGTCATCTCCTCTGCTGTCAATACGGATTTATCCGGTTTGGTATGCCAATGGTCTGGCTCCATCTGACTGATAGGCCTCACGGCCGAGATTATTGTTCTGGGGCGAGCTTGCACCGCTTCACTCACTCCCTCCCTCTCCCTACGCTCCGTACGGTATTGTTCTGCTAAGTCAATCGCGTCATCGTCGCCTAGGGGATCAACCCTTGTGGTGGTTACTTCCTCTTGTGCCATCTCTCTTGTATGTCTGCAAATCGCTTCGGATGCGGGCGCAAGCAAATTCAAAAAGTTTTGTAGGGGTGTAACGTTGGCAATGAAGGAGTTTACACTTGGAATATTTTGGTTGTTTGCGAAGATATACGTGAAACGGATAATCCCAAAAGCCCAAGGTTTGCCCCTATTCCAAGGGTCCCTATTAAATTTCACCAGTTTGAAAATTTTTCAAAAATTCGCCAAAACTGTCTTTTCAAGCACCCTATAATGACCTATCGTTTCCCTTATTGCCCAATGCCTAACCTCCCCCACTACGAGATTCTGCCACGTGTACGGTCACAATCCACCGCCTCTTTTCCCTGCCCTGTCTATTCTACTTCACTTCCATACGTACCACGCCGCCTCTCGAGCCCCGTGCCACTTGGCCAACTCTCGCGGTCAGCCCTCCTCTTGGTAGGTCCCTCCACTCGGCCACCTCTAGCGGTCGGCCCTCCTCTTGGTCGGCCCCTCCACTCGGCTACCTCTCGCGGTCGGCTCTCCTCTTGGTCGGTCCCTCCACTCAACCACCCTTCGCGGTTGGCCCTTATCTCGGTCGGCCACCCCTCTCGGTCGGCCTTCACCCTACCGGTCTCTCATAACCCTCATTTTCTTCATTATTCCCTTCGTTGGACAAAAGCTGCACTTGGGAATGGGAGACTACTGACATGGATAAGCCCATAAAGATTAAAGTCCACCATTTGGGGCCCAATACATATCTCAAATACTAGAGCCTAGTACTGCTGAAGCCCCATGTAGCAATAAGAACCAATGACATCAAGACACGTGGCAAGAGAAGGACAAGCCACATCAGCAGACAAAGATCTGCAAAGTTATTGCCACGGCACATCGCCATTAATGAGGCCCCCTTACAGCATTTATTGCGATAACCCCTCTCTGTCGGGACGGCACGCCCTCACCCTGAACAAGGGAAGCTACAGCATAGACTTTCGGCCAAGGTGACAGGCCGGAAGGGACAACGAAATGATTACTAGAGGATATAAGCAGACGTTGAAGACAAGAAGAAAGTTAAGCTTTTCTATCTTCAATCTATCTCTACAATCCACTTCTCTTTCTAACTTGCTCGTCAGAGGGTTCGCTGGGGGATTCCCCGTTCCCCGTTGAACTCTTGTGCAGGTTCTCCGGTGGGCTTAATCACTCGGATACCGGTTGGAGAAGTGTGGATCAGTCCGACCAGTCCAAGTCTCTTGTACTATCATCAATTTTCATTAAATTAGTTTTTATTTTTTCAAAATTCAAACATTGCGACAACTTTGATACCATTATTAAACTAATCCATTAAATAAAAAAATTCAAAAACTAAAAGCATTTCATATATTAAAAATATCGATTATACATTAAAAACTTAATAACCATCCATTACATTATATCCATGTAAAAATATCTGTTAACAACAAATACAACCATGTATTACATGATAATCATAAAAAAAATCAACAAAAACAACCACCCATTACATGATCATCATCCAAATACATACTAAAAATTAATTTGTTAAAAAAAATAAAATAAATAAAAGTATAAAAGATTTATCATTTTTATATAATTTTATCTTTGATGGGTAGAAATAATTTTTTGACATTTATTTTTGTCAAACTAATTTATATTTTATCAAATTAATGACTTTGCCCTTAAAATTGAACAACAGTGTCGTTCTTATTTGGAACGAGATTCAAAATTTAGAGTCAAATATATCACAATTAAAAAGTCAGGGGACCAAAGTGACGAGTCCCAAACTATAAAAATCGTTAGTATTATTCGCCCAAAAATAAATGAAGGGAAAGAAATTTTTCTTGTTTTTGGAAAAATTACCAATCAATGTAAGGTTGAATTTTTTTATTTTTATTTTTTTCAAATTCATGATAAAGTTTACAAACTTTAATGAGTAATTGTAGAGACTCACATTTGAAACACCAAAATATATCTCCGATGATGCAGTAAGGTATTAGAGCTCTACATAATTAAGTATACAACAAATTAAAAATTGACACTTATTATTTTACATCATTATGGGTGAAATTGTAGGAGTTTCATTTGGGGTTTCAAACAATTTTTAATAATTTCCCTAATTTTTTTCAAAGGCAAGTGGATAGGATAGAGTCATAGAATTTCTTGTCATGGTTCTTTACCTATCACTGCATGCCTCTATATCCCTAGAAATCCCAATATGGGAATGCCACTTCTCTAAAGTCATCCTTTTACACCGCTTATATATATCTCCTTCGTCCCACCAGGCAATGAATCTAGCATACTTGATGGAATTGGTAAATTTTTGACAAGTCTCAGTATATTACATAACAAAAAAATAAATAATAATAAAAAAAAAATCCGTGACAGTGAATTTAAAAAGGAATCCAAGATATAAAAAAAATATTTGGAGTCTCAGCATAAATCCAGTTATAAGATGATAAACTTTATTTTGGTATGTGCTCGTGAAGTGGTTCTGGTGAATATAAATTTTGGTAGGAGAGGTATGAATAGGGACCCCTATTTGTATGGTATATGGTCTGGAAAAGGAGACCAAGTATTTGTTTTGGCAATGTTAACATGTTGTTTTGATATAGAAGGGCTTTCTTTTATGTGAAATTAGTGTAATCCGTGCTATGCACGAGATTTCATAAATTAAAAAAAAAATTATTATAATTATTTTGAAGTAATTAATATTTTATCTTGCGATATACATGAAATTTATAAATTAACTTTTATGTTTATAACTTTTTAAATTATTAGTTAAAAAAAATTAATATATATATATATATATATATATATATATATATATATTAGTGCAATTTTAATAATTTGTATTAAAAAAAAGTTAAACCTAATTAAATGAGATTAACTGAGTTATGACATACCTCTTCTTGTTATATTTAAAAGTTATAATTAAAATAAATATATAATTTTATTATTAAATATAAAGTGAAGTGATATTTAACAATAATTAATACGATAATCCAATAATTTAAGATACTTTTTTTTTTTAAATTTCATTTTCATAACTAAAAATACAATATGAATATAATATGGATTTCTAGTCTTCCTAAATGAGAAGGTTTCAAAATATTTTCAAACTTTCATCGTTTTCTTTTAATTTTTTTTTATCTAATTTGATTTTAAATTTGAATAAAAATTTTGATTTGATATAAATTACTTTAACTTTTTCATTAAATTTTTATCAATTTTTTAAAGAACTTTCATTCTTATCCCATTTTTTTCTTTTCACCAATTTTGATGGAAAAACAATAATTTTTAACGTTTCATCTTTTTAATTTGATAAAAAATATATATTAAGGGTTAAAGAATCTCTTAATTGGAATTATAGTGAAATAAAATCTTGAAATAGTCAAAGTTTAAGTATGTGATTGGTTAAAATGTATAATTTAATTAATTCTCTTCTCATATTTGTATAAAAATTGACACTTATGACTACAACATTATAAGTTGGATTATGGAAAAAAAAATTGGGGTGTCAAACATTTTCCATTTACAAATATCCTACATATTAAAAAATGAATAAAAAAAGAAAAAAAAATTTGTAGCTTTTTTATATGTGTTTATCAATTTTGTTTTATGGACATAAACAATTGATGTTTCAATTTAAAAATTAAAAAGTTAAAATAAAAAAAATGAATTTTTTAGAGATAAAAGAAACCATCTAACTCTTCTATATACTATTCAGATGGGCTATTTTAATCACATAAAAAAATAGAAATTACATTTAGAGATTATCCCTATATATTATCCTATTATATACAATTATAGTTGTAACAAATTAACTATAATATATATGAAAAGTTATATTAAGCTTTCATTAATGCTCTTCTCACATTTGTATAAAAATTGACATTTATGATTACATCATCATAAGTTGGATTATAGAAAAAATAAATAAATTTTGGAGTGTCAAACATTTTCCATTTGTAAATATCCTACATATTAAAAAATGAAAAAAAAAGAAAAAAAGAAAAAAAAATGTGTAGCTTTTTTATATGTGTTTATTAGTTTGGTTTTATCGACATAAACAATATAATTGATGTTTCAATTTAAAAAATTAAAATGTAAAAAATAAAATAGATTGGGTTTTTTTAGAGATAAAATAAACCATTTAACTCTTATATATATTATTAAGATGGACTATTTTAATCACATAAAAAAATAGAAATTATATTTAGAGATTATCCCTATATATTATGCTATTATATACAACTATAGTTGTAACAAATTAACTATAATACATATGAAAATATTAGGATTTCATTTTCAATTAATTGAATTATAATTAACAAACTAACAAATAACAGTAACGGTCTAATGGGATAGAAAGAGGATAAAAATAAAGAACACAATGATATTTAATTTTTTTAAATTTACCTAATTATACAAAAATCTAATGTTATAGTAAAATCTTGAATTCTCAATAAATTTTCAATTTTTTTATAAAATAAAAAATAAAAAATTTGATACCCATTTTTTTACTCCAATTTTATGGTCTTCACTGAAGAAAACAAAATCCGATCAAAATCCTTGGCATGGAACGGACATAGTATAGCAATTCTGGTTTTCCTTTCATTGTTTATTGTATTCCGGACTCGGTTCCGTGGATGATTGTTGTTGTCTGTATTACACTTCCGTCCTTTAACTCTTTGAAGATGAGTTTAGGAATGTCTTGGGCGTGTTTCGAACAGGTTGGTTGAGTTTTGGTCTCTAATGTTGTTGCCCAGATTTTTGATGATTCGCTCGAGCGGGTCCCTTTGCGCTCGAGTGGAGTTTGCATCCTTTCAGCATTTTGTGCGTCTGCAAAAATACTGCAGGTGTGTTTTTCACACTCGAGCGGGTCGCGCTCGAGCGGGTATCTTTGCGCTCGCCGAAAGCAAAAATGTAAAATGCATTCGAAATTGCTTACGGGAAAGTGTATTTGACGCTCGAGTGGGGCTTTCCACGCGCAAGTGAACCTTGTTATATCAGTCCGTAAAATTAGGGTTTCAAATCATTTCTTGTAGCCCCCTCTCTCTCTCTAAAACTCTTCAAAATCCTGATCTAGAGTTTCTCTCTCTAGAAATCATCTTCTCTCTTTGATTTCTCTAAATCCATTGAAATTTAAGCCTAAGTTCTTCACCAAAGTTGGTCATCACCTCGAGGGCTTCGTGGTGTGCGGTGGAGATCGAGTTTCGACACTGTAAATTTTGGGGTTTCATCTCTATTCTTCTTCAATACTTGAGGTAGGGATTTTCTTTGAGTTATATATATATTTTTGCAAGACCTAGATGATTTTCGAAATCATCCTTTGATAGCTTCTGAAAATTGATTGTTGATTCAAGAAGTTGAGCGATTTTGAAAGTGAGTTTGTCTCTTGTTCTTTTAAAATGATCTTATGGGTTTTGATCTTTGTTGATTGAAGAAAATATGATTTTCGAGAGTTTTCTTACAAAAGATTTGAGTTGTGTAGTTTGGTGAGAAAACCTAGAAATTGGAGATTTTAAAAGAGATTGAAAATCCGTGGGTAATATTGTTATATTTATTTTTGTGTGCCAAAATAAATGATGTTTAAAAATTTTCTTATTTATATTTGTATAAATGATTAATTTTGTGGATTATGAGAATTATTGTTCATTTTAGAAATGGTTATTCAGAATGTTGATATAGTCTTGAAATGACTAAATTGTTAAGAATACTTGAGAATAGGAAATTGTGTTATTCTTTGGATGGTGAATTGGGATACAAGTATTTCTGTTCATCTTGTGAAATTGGCATATCATTTCATTTTATTTCATTAAACTTTGAAGGTTGATTTGAAAACTTGCATTGAGAAAAGAATGTTGAGAAATATGTTTTCATGAAATGGTTTTGGGGTAAATATGTTGGTAAGTCTTGATAGGTGGTGTAGATGATATTGAATAAGTTAGCCTGCGGGTCCGGGGTGAAAGACTGAAAATCTACGCGGATAAGTGTCGAGCCTTCCGGTTAATACCAGTAAAAATGACAATTTGGTAGTACTCGTATAGTCTACTTGCAGACACCAGCCTAGAGATTACCAGAGATGTATTTACCGCCCTTGAAATAAATTATTAAGTTTTGAACAATTGAAATTGCATGACATCATTGAACATGACGGTTTTCAAAAGATGAAAATGTGATTTATCTACAAAAAGGACATAGCATGGCATGTGCATTTCATCTCTTGAGACTTGTATAAAATGTATATACTTTGTTAAGAATTTCCTACTGGGCTTTATACTCACCCTACGAGATTTTTTGTGCAGGAAAAGATGTGGTAATTTCACTCAACTAGGGGCGTGGAAGTATGTGTGTTGGGAGTACAATACTCTCATTTTGCGTGACTCTATTTTGTAAACCAAAGGCTGTATTTGTGTGGGTTTGAATAACCGTTTTGTGTAACCAGGCTTAGGCCTTGGAAACTTGTAAACCCTTGAGGGTATCTATTTGTTTGTTTTATTTTGTTTTGAACTGAATGTATTATTTATAATCTGTTTGGCTTCCATTTCATACTTGTGGTAAAATGCATGCTTGTGATTGAAACTGGGGCATTGAGATGTGAACAACATGTATTTGGCATTTCGGATTTAATGGAAATGGACATATGGAATAGTTAGCTATATATATATATATATGTGTGTGTGTGTGTGTGTGTGTGTGTGTGTGTGTGTGTGTGTTTGTCTATCAAGTGGGTTTTGTTGCATAAATAGATATACCCTGCCTAATTTTCGGGGCGTTATAAGATTAGATTTTTAAAAAATTATTTATGATTTTGTCAAACATATTTTAAAATTATTACTATAAAATATACGTAATTTTGAAAGAAAATAATGATGTTTTATAATTGAAGTAATGAAAATGAAAATTTATTATATTTGTTCGAAATTCATTGAATAAATAAGATATATTATAACTAAAATCTAAATTGTTTTGGGTCTTCTATCAACATTCTTGCATTATCAACATGATAGGTAGCATTATAATTGATAAACAATACATATATTATGTTCTTATAAAATATTATAAAGCAAAAATATTATACTTACATATTACATATATATATATATATATATATATACACACACACGTATATATATTTTTCCTTGTAAAAGGTATAGACATTTTTTAGACCAATCTATATTTAAAACAAAGTTCACGCACGATGCACAATCTAGTTGACGTAGCATTATTGGTACAGGTATGATAAATGCATAGGCACAATCTTAACATGACGCAATATAATCTTTAATCATTCTAACTCCATTATCTTATAAAAATTTGGAATTATAACATTTTGTTTGAAAATGTAAGAATAAGTTATTTATAATAAATTTTATAATTTCCTACCTTTGAAACCATGCAAAGACATAAAGTTAGAACACATATCTTAAATGAAGGTTAATCATTGAACACCCATTTCTCACACAATTTATCATACATTCAAAACCCACAAATACATAGATCCAATATGACCGATTCAATACAAATTGAGAACATATATAAATAGAAGTAAATGAAAAAATCCTTAAATAGGGGAATATAACAGACATTTGAACTGTGTGAACAAAATTCAATCACTGAATTTTGGAATCAAGACACACAATCAGACCTCAACTTTTCAAAACCTAAAGAATTTCAGAAAAAGTACAAAAATGAAAACACACTAAGTCAAAAGAAATTCATTGACAAGATATTGTCACCATAAAACTCAAATCAACAAAACCATTCCAAAATGATGAAACAGAGAACCAAATTTAAGAACCAATCAACAAAACTTCCATCAAACTTCAACCCCAAATACAAAAACAAAAAAAAATTGGGCTCAAAATTTGAACAAAGCTCAATCACAAAAAATAATCATTTATGATCAATGGAACAAAATCTCATAAGAAAACAAAGAAATAAGCATAAAAAATGAGAGTCAAACCATGGTACTGGCATTTTCGAAGCAGACCATCTAATAGCATCAAACAAGTTGGGTGATCATCAACGGTAAGAACACGCATACCCACATGAAATTTATGACTCTCATCCCTTAAATGTCCTCTAATTTCCTCTACAATCATTTTGAAGAAATAATTTTCAAAACCCAGATGAGAACAGAGTGCAAAGAAAGAGATCACAGAAAAAAAATATTTGAGATTTGAGCATTGAATTGAAAACTATGTTGTATTGGAACTTTTCCACCAAACCCAAAAGACAAAGAAAGCCAATGATGGGAGGATTTGTGAGGGGTATCAATGAGAGAGAGAGTGGGTGGAGAGAGAGAAAGAGAGATTGGTTTTAGTGAGACAGGGACCCCATCTATAGCGATCCCGGTTTCTAACTCGACCTTTATGGTGTTTTGGACTCAGGTCTTGTGGTTCAATGTTGTTGTTTATGTCTCTTCCTCCTCTTACACTTTGAATTTGAGTTTTTGGGATGTCTTGGGCGTGTTCAGAACAGGTTAGTTGGTGGTTGGTCTAGAACCTTGTTGCCTAAAATTTTGGTCTTCCGCTCGAGCAGGCCATTTTGTGCTCGAGCGGGGTTTGCAATCTTTCAGTACTTTGTACGTCTGTAAAAATACTACAAAAATGTTTTTCACGCTCGAGCGGAATTTCTTACGCTCGCGCAGGTTGGAGCTCGAGCGGCCCCTATGGCGCTCGAGCGACTGTCTGAAATCTATAAAATACTGGACGAGTGTATTCTACGCTCGAGTGGGTCTCTTTGCGCTCGAGTGGGTAGTGCCTTGCTGCTGTGTCTTGGCGCTCGAGCGGCCTTTGTTGCGCTCGAGCGGGTCGAATTTTTGTGTCTGATGCTCGAGCGTCAAGCTCTCCGATCGGGTGAACTGTACGTATATCAGATCGCAAAAGTGACATTTTAAATCACTTTTTCTGTTCTTTCTCTCTCTTAAACTTTCCAAAACCCTAGATTGAGACCTTCTCTCTCTAAAATACATTCTCTCTCTACATTTTGGCCTTGATCTAGTGATTTCCAACCCTTGTGTCTTCATTAAAAAGTTGGAGCTTCTCAAGATCTTCCATTTGATCTGAGTAAAATCAAGTTTGGGCGTCATTGAAGTTTCTCCACTTCTCCTTTGAGCTTCTACACTTGAGGTAGGGATATTCTACTCTCCTATATGGGTTTTAACATAAGTATTAGTTATTTTGTATAAATGGTGGGATTGTGGAAGATTTGGGTAAAGTTAAGGTTACAGTTTTGATATTTGAAAGAGGGGTTTCCTATTTTGGGTCCTATATGTATGTGAGACCTGGTAAATGAGGTTGTTTCTGTATAATGGGAAAATTTGGCCTTGGGTGCAATGTTTGAGTAAAAGGGGGAGAATGCCCTAATTTGCATTATACTAATTATTTGTTTAAATAGTGAAATTATGATGGAAATATGAAATTGGTTTGAGAATCATGAAATTAGAGGAAATTGTGGTTAAATGGTGTAGTTGGATTGATGAATAACTCACATATGGAAAATGTGATAAATTATCTGTTGAGAAATTTATTTATCTATTTAGATATATCTACTTTAGGCTATCGGTAGAGGATAGCCATGACTGTTGTAGAAACTGCATGTTGATTAGGTAAATTGAAACTAATCAATTGGAATATGCCATTGAATATGACGGTTAGATATTAACATTGAATATGTGATTTAATTGGTCATTGTATATGACGACGTGTTAAATACATTATATAGGCATATTGTTTGGGAGGAGATAGGGGATGTACTCCATTGTGTGGGAGAAGATATGGGATGAACTCCATGGATAATTAAGTTGGCCGGAGTGTCCAGTGTGAAAGTCCCAAAATCATATATATTTGGGTGCCGGTTCCCTCGGACGTAGTTTTGTAAAATGGCAAGGAAATGAAGTGTTGAATGATGTTTGTTATTGAAGTGTTGATATATGAGTTGTGGTCTCAGTTTTAAGCTGTTTGGATAATGTTGAGCTATATCAATGAATTGATTAAATCGAATATGGTGTAAGTGTTGATTGGTTATGGAAATGGTACAAGTTGGTTTATAAATGTTAAACATTTATCAGATGCTAATGTTTTAGTTAATTCTCATATACTGTTTAGCATATCTCTACTGGGCATTGACTCACTTTAGTTGGGACACCATTTTTCAGGTACAGGCGAGATGCCGCCTCCAAGATCTTAGCTTGGGAGGTTTAGGAGTTGAAGACTCCCTTTTGATATTTTGTTTGATGGTTAAATGTATATTCAAGCCGAGGGCTTTTCATGTATAGAGTTAGAACTCTTTTTTTGTTGTAACCAAGTGATAACTTGGAAAACTGTAAGCCTGTAGGACATATATTTGTTGATAACATGTAATATTTTTGTAAAGAATACTCTGATGAATGAAAATGTATTTTTCCCCTTATGTTCGTGGAACTTGTGAATAAATGATTTATGTCTTAAATTGAAGGCGTAACACGATCCCCCGACCCCGAATTGAGCGGTTATTCCTCGAAAATTACCCTCGACGGGCCGGGGATGGTATTAAAAATTGAATCCCCGATGATATTCGGGCCAGGGATAGGGATACATGTTTCAGTCCCGGACTTGGCCTGACCCCAGTCCCGAACCCCGCCCCGCTTGCCCCTGATGTGAAATTACTATTTTACCCCTATTTATATATATAATATATGTGTATGTGTAGGGTTTGGCTAAACAAACACTCACTCACACACAAACACAAAGCTGTTTCGCCTCTCTCTCTCTGCAAGTGCTCCTCACGGCGTTGGCGGTGGCGGCGACTCCTCCGCTGTCCTCTCCCTCCTCCTATTTCGCCAATCTCTGATCTCACCGATGGCGGTGGTGGCGGCTCCTCCAACGTTCTCTCCCTCCTCCCATCTCGCCAATCTCCAATCTCGCCGATGACGATGGCAGCGGTTCCTCCGCTATCCTCTCCCTCCTCCCAGATATTGCCGATCTCACTGATCTTTCCGATCTTGCCGTCGCCGATCTCCCTGCTCAAGAACATCACGGCGATGCCCTTTCCCTTCACTGCCGGACTCCGACATCTTTCCCATCTCTCTGATTTTTGTTTTTTTGATTTGTTGTGTATAATGTTGTTAATGATTTTGTCGACCTGTTGTGTAAGTATACATGATTTGTTGTTGATGTATGATGTTGTTGATCTGTTGATAATGTTGTTAATCTACCATATATATTTTTTTTTTGACCGGGAAATTTTCAGGGTTGTGGAAACCCGATCCCCGTTAGGGGACGGGGGTGGGGGCGGTGATAGGTTCCCCGTCGAGGATCGAGGCCAGGGACAAGGAAATTTTTGCCGTCGGGGATCGGGAACGGGGAATGTGATCCCCGGCCCAGCCCCGCTCCGTTGCCATTCCTAAGTAAAGTTGTACATGTTGACAATGATGGTGATGGCCAAAACAGTGTGAATGGCTTTATATATTTTAGTATCTAGGATTTTTTTTTTATTTCAATTTAATTTCTTTTATTTCATGGATCTAGGAAATGAATACATACATAAATTGCCTTGAATAATGGATCTAGGAAATGAATAATGGATTTGGGAAATGATTAAAATCTAATTTTGACTTTTAATTTTTAACCTGCTATTTTTTAATAAAAATTTATATTTATTTTAGATATTTTTTTAATATACAACTTTTTTTTACAGTGTAATTTTTTTTCTCTTTTTTTTCACAATTACAAGCTGTTATTCTTTAATAAAAATTTATATTTGTTTTAGATATTTTTTTAATATACAAATTATGTTTTTTAGATTTTTTATAAAAATAATTTAACAATCCCATCATTAACCATAGTGTATGGGAGAAGTTGAAAATGGTGTGGAAGTATGAGAGATATTAAAAAGGCTTGTGAGTTGAAAGAAATCAATAAATGCAAAGATTTGTTTTTTAAATCAAAAAATTAGAAAATTAATATTAGAATATTAGAGCTTCCACAAGGCTTGCGAGTTAGAAACCGCATTTTCCTTATATAATATATAGATATAGATAGATAACATCTTTAAATAGTCAAAGTTTGAGTATGTAGTTGGTTGAAATGTATAATTTAATTAATTCTCTTCTCATATTTGTATAAAAATTAACACTTATGACTACATCATTTTAAGTCAGATTATGAAAAAAAATTTGAGGTCCATTTGTAAATATCCTACATATTAAAAAAATAAAATAAAAAAGAAAAAGAAAGAAAAATACGTAGCTTTTGGATATATGTTTATTAGTTTTGTTTTATGGACATAAACAATTGATGTTTCAATTTAAAAAATTAAAAAGTAAAAAAAAAAAAATAGATTGGGTTTTTTGGAGATAAAAAAAATCATCTAACTCTTCTATATACTATTTAAGATGGATTATTTAATCACATAAAAAAAATGAAATTATATTTAAAGATTATCCCTATATATTATGCTATTATGTACAACTATAGCTGTAACAAATTGTAGACGCGCCCGCGGGCCTCGCTACAGTTCGGACTCAATTTGTGTCACGGTTCTTAATCTGAACCAAAGAGTCCAAATCCGGCAAATCGTTTTGAGAAACAGATTTTTTGAAAAGAAGTGCCAAACATGGACTACTTTGCCAGATACAGAGTCGCCACCTAAATGTTTTATTTTGGGAAATTTAGGAAACCCTGACTCGGTGTCAAAGGCCACGTGTCCATCATCACCAAAGTTGCCTCGGCTCGGGAGCTTGGGTACGATTGGGGAAGGTCAGCTATGAGCACCCCCTCTCGCCCGATCCGAAGATCGGCCTCTACGAACCATGATATCCGTTTTTGAAAACATTATGTGTTCTTATTCCGGTTATTAGCCTAGAATTACTATGTTATACGCACAGCAAAGAAGTATAGGCCAAATTGCCTAAATTGGAACAAAACATAGTATGTTTGTTTTGAAAATGGTTTGCTACTCGCAAGTAGGCTAAAATGCAGGTTTTGCCACCCTTAAGTGGACTTTTAGAAAAAAAAAATGGTTTTGCCACTATCGAGTGGGTTTAAAACTCATAGTTTTAATGCATTATCCCAATTTAGGTAATTCAACCTCCATCCACAGGCATTCAAGTAGTTATATCACATAAGCAGCTAGCCTCATGGTAATCATGTTGTTATGGCAACACTCACACGCATGCGGTATGCTAAAGCATGAACGCTTACCGAGTACTCCGAGCCAAAAGAAAAACATGTTAGCAATCATGCATGATCCAAGTCCATGTTTAAATGCCTAATGCAACGCATACAGAATGTCACTAGAGTAGGCTCGGCTAGTCTATAAATGACATGTGAAAATGCACAAGTAGCACGTATTCAAGTTAGAGTTGAAATACTTATGCAGTTAGTATGATGCGCCTGAGCCTGGTGTATGTAAGACTAATGAATAATGCACGCATGCATAGCATAAGGTATGCTAAAGTAAACATGTCCTAGTACTAACCATCAAAGCAGGTAAGTAAAAGGGAGAAAGAAGTGGGGGTTGGAAGACAAGCACACACGCACCCACACTTATTACAAATTCACCCTCACTCGGAGGGACCAAAAGAATAATACAAATTAATTAACCTACAAGCTAACTAATTATTACAGACCACCTAATTAATTAAGCAAATTAACTAAGCTAAGAAAGCAGTAAAGGCCTCGGGAAGAGGATCCAATGCGCGCGTGCTCGGGTTTGCTCGGAAATCCAATGCCATGCACAAGTTTGCCTCTGCTTTGACTGTTCTGCTTCTCTGAAAATTGCACAACTCCCAAGGTGAACTCTCTGGACAATGGGGAGCATCACCGGCCAAGTGGAATTTTCCCCGGCCATTTTGAAGTGGTCATCGACCATAAATTGAACTCTTGGCCAAACATTCTTTGCCGATCGGCACTCGACACTGCCGGCTGGCCAATTCTTCCTGCTGAATCTGTTTTGACAGCAGCAGAGGATAGAACTTGGCATGGCAATGTATTTCAAGCAATGTATGCACCAATCACACCCCTTATCATATTCATGACTCAAAGGGATATGATTCTCGATTCTCGGACCACCAATCGCACATTTCCATGCATGGTGGCCCAAAGAATCAAGTGTGCATTTCAATTTCAAATGAAATGCAATGCATATAAACAAACCAAGGGGCTTTCAACCTCTATCATGGCTTGATCAAGAGGTGAAGCATGCATGCCAATGCAATGCAATCCTAAGCATGTGAGCCTAAGTGTGCAATATGGGCATGCAAGCAAGTAATGCAAAGGTGCAACTAACCAAGCATGCAAAGTGTAACAACAACATGCACACATGTAAGGTGCAATATGGACAACATGTTAGATACAAAGCATGCCAAATGCAATAACACAAAAGTGTACAACAATGTGTCATGAGCCAAGTATCTACATATATAAGCATGCATGCAAACATGGCTTAAGACTTTAAACATCAAAAGGTAACTCTCAAGCACACTCAAGAGGATGCAATCATGGACAAATGGCATGCACCATAAGCTTTGAAAATCATGTTAAGAATGGTGCTAAGCCAAGTAAACAAGGTAAGCATGGCATGCGACAATGGTCCAAGATTCAAGGCAAGCCCAAAGGGGATTGAACTACACTTAATGCAACCACACATGGAATGAATTAAGTGACCAAAACCAGAGTTTTAGCATGCTAAAACAAAGCCAAAAGACCACTTAGATGGCATCTAAATGACTTACACATGGAAGCATACACAATGACCAAACATGGAGCATAGGACACAACCTCTTGGAGCATCAAAGGGGCCATGAAATGCAAGCATACAAGCATGCTAAGTGGATTGAAATGACATGGAAAATGGCTCCAACTCACTAAATCAAAGCAAGTAAAGCATGCTCCACACTCATACACCCAAGGCTAACAAGCCAAAATGCAAGGTGGCTATACCAAGCATGTTATGGTCGACCAAAGCAATCAAAAATAGAACTTAAGCATGCTAAAACAAGCACAAAAGCTTCACAAAGCTAGGCCAAAAACATGCTTGAACAAGGGCTCAAAGCATAGGACATGTTAAGGCTAAAACAAGGCATTACAAGGCATGTATGCTAAGCAAGCATGGTGTACCAAAACCAACATACAACAATGCTATATTATGACATAATAAGCATGAAAATCAGTCAAGGCATAGTCAATACACACTCAAACTATATGCTCCCTCAAGAGGCTAAAAATGGCCCTTATCAAGGACAACAAGGAGAGGGGGTACCTCTCCTTCCTAGGACCTCAAGGCACCATCCTCACCACTGAAATCCCTCAAGATTTCAGGGGTGAGGAGGCCCAAACACAATGGTCCCGGAGCTCAACCAAAATGTCACAAAACAAAGGCCAAACAAGCCTTAAGAGGGGTCAAACAACCCCAAAGCTTAAAACACCCTTAACAAACTATTTAGAGCACTCAAAAACAAGACTTTTCTATGTTATATGTTAAGCTCAAAAACAGTTTCAAATATGGCAAAACAAGCTATAAAAACAAGGCTTAAAAGAGGTAAAAGCTCACCCTTGAAGCACAGCAGCAAATCAGCAACTTTTGGACCAAGAAAAAGGCTTCAAATCACCCTAAAAATCACCTTCAAGGACCTCAGCTCAATAAAAGGAGTAGAGAACTAGGTGTTTGTATGCAAAAGTGCAAAGAAAATGAACTTTTGAGCACAAACAAGCCCTAAACCTTAGAGAGAGAGGCAGAAAAAAAAATGTAGAGAGAGAGGGAGATTTTTGCTCCTTAGGTTCTATATCTCCTCCTCTTCCTCTTGTATCTCTCTCCTCTTGAGAGAGCTTGATTGATATAGATATATCAATCTGCAGCCTCCTCAGAAGTCCCACGTCCAGGCATGGGCTGGGGTATGGCATGGAATGACAGCTGCCAGCTGTCTGCAGAAATATCTATTGAAAACCACATTTGGCCGGCCGGCCATCAAAGTGGCCGACCGGCAGTCAAAATGGCCGGCCAGCCATCACACTTGGCCGATTGAAAATCTAGGTGGCCGGTAGGCAGGAGACTTGGTCGACAAGCTCCCCCCTGTCCTCAGGAACACATCCATAAGCTTTTGGTGCAAAACCAGACACAAAGCAGTCGAGTCGAGAGATTCTGAGGCAAGGCGTGCAGCCGAGGCCTCCGGGAACTCAAGACGAACACAAACATGGATGATCACCGAGTGTTCACGCGGTGACGTCCAAGTCTTAAGGACGGTCAAAAATGGGGTGTCTACACAAATTAATTATAATATATATGAAAAGTTATATTAAGCTTTCATTTTCAATTAATTGAATTATAATTAACAAATTAACAAATAGCAATAATGGTATAATGGGATAGAAAGAGGACAAAAATAAAGAACACATTGATATTTAAAAGTTTTAAATTTACCTAGTTATACAAAAATCTAATATTATAATAAAATCTTGAATTCTCAATAAATTTTCACATTTTCTATAAAATAAAATGACAATAAAAAATAAAAAATTTGATACCCTTTTTTTTAATTTATTTCAATCTTATGGTCCTCATTGAAGAAAACTAAATCCGATCAAAATCATTGGCACAGAATAGACATAGATACTTCAATTGCATCCATAATCACCAATAATTTTTCTCCAATATGCAAACCTATAAACAAACACATAAACCTCACTAATCAAAACCAAAACCAAACCAACAATAGAGAAAGAGAAATTAAAAACAAATAAATTTATGGAATGAGAGAATGTTACATCAAACAATTTAGACCTCACCTAACCTAATCCGTTAGCTCCTTCGCCAATGCCCGCGAAGTCTAGGAGTTAGGATGACTAATCAAATTATTTTTTAAATAAGACTTGAAAATTGATGAATTTGTCCCGTTAAGTGATTTAAATTTTTTATAGATATACTTTAGAAAAATAGATAATTATATTTTTGTTTAGTTTCTATTTTTTCCCCAATTTATTTAAGATGGAGTTATGGGTTTCTGTTTTTTTACATATAATTTATCTGTGGTTTCTATTTGTTTTTATTCTTATTGTTTAGGTAAGTTATGATGTGAGTTAGATATTTGATAGACATTTGAGTTTTATTGAATTAAAGTATGATGGTGGGAGATATTTTCAAATTAAATTTGTTTAGATAAACTTTAAAGATTCTTAAAATTTAAAATTGGATATTGAGATCCAAAATAAAGATTTTAACTGAATAAATAAAAATCAAATTTATTGATTTTATTTATTTGTATATCTGATCTTTAGTTTTTTTTTTATGTTAAATATAATATATAAGATATAGATAGATATCCACAACTTTCATGAAAAATATTATCATATTTTTTGGGAAAGAGAAAAGGAAAGCAAGTTTTAATTTTTTTTTTGGAAAATCGGTGAGAGAGATTAGGATGGCGAGATTATGAAATATTTTTGTTATCTTCCCATTTGAAGTCCATATATTAATGAATAATTATTATTTCTAAAATAATTAAATAAATAAATCAGCCAATAGGTTTTTTTTATCTATTTTATAAATTGAAAAATCAATAAGTTTAGAATGAGAGTATAGAACTCTTAGGAGGTTTCTCAGTAGAAAACCCATTTTCCTTATATAATATATAGATATAGTTATTTGTATTTTTTTTAATATACAAATTATTTTAAATTTTTTTTTATAAAAATAATTTAACAATCCCATCACTAACCATAGTGTATGGGTGAAGTTGAAAAGGGTGCTGCAATAACTATGAGAGAAGTCAAAAAGGCTTGTGGTTGGGTATCAGGATCGTCTAGAGTGGGATTCCTAAAGTCATCTCCTGAAGTGAAAGATCCAACGGCTCAAAATAAAACTAACCAAAACAACGTCGTTTTGGTTAGTAATTTCAAAAAAAGAAAACGAAAAAGAGATCTCTCTCTTTACAGTTCACTCGCATCACCTCTCGTCGTCGCAAATCCGCCAAGCTCCTCCACCACCACAAAGCTCGACCTCACTCCGATTGTCTCCAAGGAAATCCAAGAGATCGTCCATGACGCCTATAGTGATCCCAGTTTTCCTCTAAGTGTTTATTGTATTCTGGACTCGGTTCCGTGGATGATTGTTGTTGTCTGTATTACATTTTCATCCTTTAAATCTTTGAATTTGAGAAATGTCTTGGGCGTGTTTCGAACAGGTTGGTCGAGCCTTAGTCTCTATTCTTGTTGCCCAGATTTTTGGTGATCCGCTCGAGCGGGTTTGGTTATGCTCGAGCGGAGTTTGCATCATTTCAACATTTTGTGCGTCTACAGGTGTGTTTTTCACGCTCGAGCAGAGTTCATTACTGTAGACACCCCATTTTTGACCGTCCTCAAAACTTGGACGTCATCGTTTGAACACTCGATGATCATCCATGTTCATGTTCGTGTTCGCTTTGAGTTCCCGAAGGTCTCGGCCTCGCACCTTACCTCAGGATCTCTTAACTTGCCTGTTTGTTTTTGCTTCTGAGGGCAGAGAATGGCTTGTTGGTCATCCCTACACCTCACCGGCCTTGGCTTGAGGCCACCGGCCCTGTTTTGTTGCTACCGGCCATTGGTGAGGCCGGTCGGCATTGTTTTTGGTCGGCCGGCCGTTTGTTTGGTCAATCGGCCATATTTTCTGGCTGGGGCTTCTTTTTTGCCTTTTTCAGGCATTTTGCATGCCAGCTGTGCCAGTTGGAGGACACATACTTATCCTCCATACACGTGTATGGAGGATTTGCACCCTTTGCACCCTTTTGCTCTAGCTTTTTGAGGAAGCTTGAACCCTTTGCCTTAGCTTCCCTAAGAAGCTTGAACCTTTGTTCAAGCTTCTTGAAGAAGCTTGACCCCTTTGTCTTAGCTTCTCCAAGAAGCTTAGGCCCTTTTTGTTCTATAAAAGAGGGCCTCCCTCCTCCTTTAGAGGGGTTGAACAAAAAATCAGAGATATATATCAGAGATATATATCACACATGCCACTCTCTCTCTATATCTCCCCCTCTCTCTAGATTGTGTGTGTATTAGTGTTCAAAAGTGTGTTTTGTTCTTATTTTTGCACTAAAGCACCTAGTGTTACACTATACCTTGGTTATTGAGGTGTTGAGAGGTTGTTCTCGGAGTTTTGAGTTGGTTTTGATCAGAGGAAGGGGCTGGGATTGCTGTTCTTGAAGTGTTCTTCAAGGGTGAGCACTATTGCTTTATATTCTCCATTTTTGCACTAGCTTTTAGCCTATCTTGCATGCTGTTTTGAGCTTAGTGTATAACTGATAAAAGTTCTGTATTTTCATGCTTAAGATGTTTGTTTCAGGTCATTTTGGTGTTGGGGGTCGTCCTCTCCCTCTTAGGCCTTGTTTGGCCTCTTTTTGTGCCTTCTTTGTTGAGCTTTGGAACTTTCGTGTATTGGCCTTCTCACCACTAAAATCCAGAGGATTTTCAGTGGTGGTGAAGTGGTTTTGAGGTCTTGTATAGGGGAGGGACACCCCTCTCCCTTTATGTCTCATAAGGGTAGCATGCATGCTTAGTCAATTTTGGCTCCATCTCAGTGGGTATTTAGTGATATTTGGTCATGGTTTACCTTTGTTTTAGGTTGGTTTGTTGACCCCTTGCATGCACCATACACTTGCCTTGCATTCCTTTATTTTGCTTAGAAATGCATCATGCATTTAGACCACCATGCTTATATGTTTTGACTTAGCTTTGTGAAGTTTTTAGTCATGTTTTAACGTGTTTAAGTTCTGTTTGGTGTCAATTTGGTCATGCTTGCCATGCTTTATATAGCCTCTTTGCATTCTAGCTTGTTGGCTTCGGGTGTGTGAGTCATTAGCATGCTTCATTTGAGCTATTTCAGTGATTTGGCATCACTTGTCATCATATTTCAGTCCATGTTTCGTGGCCACACACTTGCATTTATCACCTATTCTATGCTTTGGAGAGTTGTTGTTTCATGCTCCTTATTTGGACCATTGCATGTGCCTCCATGATTTGGTCTTTGGAAGACCTTCTCATTGGGTTTTGGGCTTTGTTTTGGTGTATTATAACTCTGATTTTATTTGCCTAAGTCATGTCATGTTCGGTTGTAAGAGGTGTAGTGCACTTGCCCTTTTGGGCCTTGTATGCGTCTTGTTTTGTGCCCTTCTTTACAGCATGTTTTGGCTTTGTTCCATATGAGTTTTAGCTTCATTTTGGTCTGCCTTGGGACTTTTTTGAGTCGCTTTGACCATTTGGGGCTTGGTTGACATAGTCATGGTTCAAGTCTCGTAGCTAGCTTTGAGCTTTAACTCCATTAACATGCCATGTTTGCATTGTGTAGTCGATTTGGCATCATTCTTCATGTGATTTCAGAGTTTATTGTAATGCCATATCCTCATATTTATCACATCTCACTCATGTTTGAAGGTTGTGCATTGTGGCCTAATTGATGGACCAACATGTGTGCATGTTTATCTCGCATTTTAGTGCCTTATTTTTGGTATTTTGGCCACTGTTTTGGGATTGGCTGAGGTCCTCCCATTTCGGTTTAAGTCCATCCTTGTACATAGTTGCATGTTTGGTATGTTGCATCATGTTGCATCTCGTTATATGCTTGCATTATATCATGTTTGCATGTTCTTATTACATTAGCTTAGCTTACATGTTAGATCGCATTGCATTGCATCTTGCATGCTTAGCACATTGTACATTTGCATGTTTAGGTTGCATCGCATTTGGCATGCTTTGCTGACTTAGCCCCATGTTGCATACTCGAACCATTTTGCATATTTGAGCCATATTGCATACATGCATTGCATTGTGTTTGGTTTGGGGTATCAAACCAAACATGAGGTATGAGGTGTGTTCGTACTTAAAGTGACGAAATACACCTCAATCCTCGGTCGCCGACACTCTTGATCCCAACATGATAGAGTGTGTAGCATTCATTTGCTTTCGTTGTATTCATTTTACATTGATTTGCAAACTTGGCACCTTTGGCCATCATGCATCGAAATGCGTGATTGGAGGCCCGAGGACCGAGAGCCATGCTCCCTTGAGTTCATTGCATGATAGGGAGAGTGGCTATGGACACATTGCCTTGAAAATACCTTGCCATGCACTATCTGTCCTCTGTTGCAGCAAAACCAGTATTCTGCAGGAAGAAATGGCCGGTCGGCAATCTTCAGTGTCGGCCGACCACAAAAGTACAGCCGGTGGACCAACTTCTGGTCGGTTACCATATTTCCATAGCCGGTGGTCAGATATCTCGGCCGGTGATATCCCATAATGATCAGGGAGTAATTCAGAAGCATCCCAAGAATTTTCATAATTATCAGAGGTGCAGAACAGTGCAAACAGAGGCAACCGAGGCATGGCAACGGGTTTCCAAGCAAGGCGAATCGAGCATGCATCATCCAATCATTTCGAGGCAGAGCTGCGGCGGCCTCTTTAATTCCATACTTAGTTTATTTTGTAATTGATTTGTTAATTAGTTATGGGTCTGTAATAATTAATTAGCTAGAGTAGTTAATTATTCATTTGGTTTGTATTATTCTTTCGGACCCTCCGTCGAGAGGGCGAATTTGTAATAAGTGTGCGTGCGTGTGTGAATGTCTTCCAACCCCATATCTTTCTCCCTTTTATTTACTAGCTTTTGATGGTTAGCTTAGGACATGTTTCAATTAGCATACTTATGCTCGCATGTTTGCATCATTCATCTACTTTGCAGGCACCGGGCACGGCGCACCATGCTAACTGCATTGTGTTTTAATTCCCACTTGAATACGTGTATCGAGTTGTCGCATTTCACATGCCATTCTTAGGGTAGCCGAGCCTATCTTAGTTGTATTTTTGCATGTGTTGCATTAGGCATTCAAGCATAGTTAAGATTCATGCATGATTTCTAATTAGCTTCCTTCTTTGGCTTGGAGTACTCGGTAAGAATTTATGCTTTACCATCCTTGCATGTGTGTGAGTGACTGCCATGATAGCATGCTTACCATGAGGCTATTTACTTATGTGATATAACTGCCTGAATGCTTGTGGGTGTAGGTTGGGTTATTTGAATTGGAACAATTCACTAATTGAGAGTTTTAAGCCCACTTGAGAGTGACAAAATCATGTTTTCTTAAGCCCACTTGAGGGTGGCAAATCTACATCTTAGCCTACTTGCGAGTAGAACCATCAAACCATCTTTCAAATAAACAAACATGAAATGTTTTGTTCCAACTCAAATGATCCAGTCCATACTTGTATGTTGTGTGCATCACATAGTAATTCTAGGCTAATGACCAAAATAAGAGCACATAATGTTTTCAAAACTCGATATCATGGTTAGTAGAGGCTGATCTTTGATCGGGTGAGCGGGGGTGCTCATGAAATGACCTTCCCCAATTGTACCCAAGTTCCCGAGTCGAGGCAACTCTGGTGATGACGGACATGTGGCCTTAGGCAACGAGTCAGGGTTTCCTAAATTTCCCAAAAATAAAACATTTAGGTGGCGACTCTGTATCTGGCAAAGCAGTCCATGTTTGGCACTTCTTTCTAAAAATCTGTTTTTCAAAACGATTTGCCGGATTTGAACTCTTTGGTGATTTATCAATCTCACATCGCACATTGTGAGATCAGATTAAGAACCGTGACTATTTGAGTCCGAACTGTAACATGAGGCCCACGGGCGCGTCTACAATTACGCTCGAGCGGGTCGCGCTCGAGCGGGTATCTTTGCACTCGAGCGGGTGTTCGAAGTCTGTAAAAGTACTGGATGAGTGTATTCTACGCTTGAGCAGGTCCCTTTGCACTCGAGCGGGTTAAGTTTTTGTGTTTGACGCTCGAGCGTCCTATTCTTCGCTCGAGCGGGTCATACGTATATCAGTTGGCAGCTGGGTCATTTTAAATCACTTTTTCAACTCTCTCTCTCTCTCTAACTTTTCAAAACCCTCATTTGAGAGCTCCTCTCTCTAGAATACACTTCTCTCTAAGAAATCATCTAGTTTGAGTGTGTTTCTATCCTAGTGCCTTTGTAAAAAGTGTGGAGCTTGGTGTGGGCTACATTTCAATCTGAAAATCTTTGGGTTTGGAGCATTTCGAGTTTCATCATCGTCTCCTTTGGGTTTCTTCATTTGAGGTAGGGATAACTACTCTTATTTATGATCTTTGACATAAACTTGTAGTCATTTTGATTTAATGTTGTAGTTGGGAAAGTTTGGGAGTTAGGGTTTCAAGCCTTAAAATGTGTAAAGAGGGGTTTTTGTTCCATTGAACTTTATATGTGTGTTTGAGCCTTAAAATGAAGTTATTGAGGTCTATTGATGATATTTGGCCTTTGGGTCAATATTGAGAAAAAAGGAAAAATGCCTTGGTTGGGATTGATTGGGTCATTTGGTAAATTAATGACATTTATTATGAGATAATGAAATTGGTTTGGAAATAATGAAATTGAGAAGGTATGAGAATGAATGGTGGAGTCGGATTGATTAATCAATCACCTTTGAAATTGTTGATAATTTATCTGTTGACGCATTTATTATCTGTTTAGAAATAATTGCTTTAGGCTATCGGTGGAGGATAGTCTTGATTGTTGTAGACACTGCATGATGATTAGGTGAATTAAAACTAATCAATTGGATATATCATTGAATATGACGGATGGAATAACACATTGAATATGTGTTATGCTTGATCATTGTATATGATAAGTGTTTAAATACATCGTATATGTATATTGTTTGAGAGGAGATAGGGGATGTACTCCATGGTTTGAGAGGAGATAGGGGATGGACTCCATTAATACAGCAAATATGTGTATTAATTGAAGTATTGGAAGTGTTTTAATATGAGTTGCAGTCTCATGTGAATTGTGAAGTATGGAAGTGTTTTAATATGAGTTATAGTCTCATTGAATTGTTTGGCCAGGTTCTGAGCCATGATTATGAATTGAATTGTTTGGCCAGGTTCTGAGCCATGTTTATGAATTGAATTGGTTAAGTAAAGGAAAGTGGAATGGAACATAGACATATTTGTCATGGAACTGGAGTATGTTATAAGTTGGTTTATATGAGTTAAACATTTATCAAATGCTAATGTTTTAATTATTGCTCATATTATGTTTGGCATATCTCTACTGGGCGTTGGCTCACCCTATATGGGACATCATTTTCAGGTGCAGGTGACATGCCACCTCCAAGGACGTAGCTTGGGAGGCTTAGAGGCTGAGAGATCTTTTTGTGATTATCTTTTTGTATTACATGTATATCAAGCCAAGGGTTTATTTTTGTGTAAAGAGTTAGAACTCTACTTTTGTTGGACCCAAGTGTTGACTTGGAAAGTTGTAAGCCTATAGGGCATTTACTTTTGTTGTCAACACGAAATATCTCTTGTAAGAATACTCTGATGTTGGGAATATGATATCTCTTTCTTGTTTCATGAATGTATGATTATGGGTTTATTTTTGAGGGTGTTACAACGCCGTACTAGATCACAGCCCAATCGTCGTGCTGGAGATCCAAATCGATATTATCAAGGCCGAGCATAGGGTCGTCTTCTCCAATTAACCGTCGAGCGGTAAGAGCCGAGCGACGAGCGGCAACGACACGGCGTCGTTTGGAGGTGGTGGTTCGATGCTGGAGGTGTCGCATCTAGGGTGGGGGCTGTGGTACACATTGAGGGAGCTGGAGGCCGCTACGAATGGCTTGTCCGATGAGAACGTAATCGGTGAAAGTGGTTACGGTATCGTCTCTAGTGTTGTATTGGCTGATAGTACTCGTGTTGCTGTGAAGAATCTTTTGAATAACAGGTATCTATTTTCTTAATTCAACTTCAATTTTGCATTTTGGGGTCTTTGAATGTCAATTTGAATGTTCAATGCTTATATAATATTAGAAAATAACATGAAAACGATATATGATCAACGATTTCTATGTGGGTTTGTGACTATGTAGCTTTGATTCTTTTCTTTTGATGGTTGTGTTTGTTCTTTTTATGCAAAACTTGTTGTAAAAGTGACTCAATTCTGAAGAAGATAGCTTTCTTTTTCTTTTCAAATTGTTCCTATTTGGAATCAAATCACTAAATTGGTTGTTTTAGGGTTAGAATTTCTGAAAAAAAAGAGCTGTCTTTTGAGAGAGAGAAAGGAGATCAGGTTGAGAGAAATGGCATTGTTGTGGCCGGAAATGGGGTTTCCCGACGAGAAGTGGTTGTTTCCGACAACAGGAGTTGGAGAGCGAGTGAACTGTAAAGAGAGAGTGTGTTCTCTCTTTTCTTTCTTTCTTTCTATCTTCTTTTTTTTTTTTTTTTTTGAAATTACTAATCAAAACGACGTCGTTTTGGTTAGTTTTATTTTGAGCCATTGGATCTTTCCCTTTAGGAGATGACTTTAGGAATCCCACTCTAGAGGATCCTGATATGTGGGCTGGGAGTAATTAATAAATGCTGAGGTTATTTTTTTTTAAATCACAAAATTAGAAAATTAAGATTGGAATATTGGAGCTCCCACAAGACTTGCGGGTCAAGAAGGAGAAAACGAAAAGAAGACTTACTGTTTGCATACGTGGTCACTGAAGTTGAAAGTGTAGAAGTGAGAAGTCAAGAAGGAAAAAGGAAAAATGAGACTCACTGTTTGCAATAAGTATGTGAAAAGTTAAAAAAAGTGTATGAATTGAAGAAGTTAAAAAAACTTAAAAGAATTTAATAAGTGTTAAATTTTTTTTTTTCAAAAAAAATCAAAAAAAATTAAGAGAGAGAGAGAGAGAGAGAGAGAGAGAGAGAGAGAGAAAAGAAGCAACGAACGTGGGCGCTTAAGCGATGAGGTACCCCCAAAGGAAAATGTCGTTTTTATCATCACATATACACACCACGTAGCCACATAGCCATAGCCTCTCTCTCTCTCTCCATTTATCAACCGTAGTGTAATTATAATCTTTGAACCAATCACCAAGCAACCCCCAATATTATATTGGAACTTTCACAAAATTTGTGAGTTAGATATAGATATAGATATAGAGATAGATATTTATATTTGTTTTAAATTTTTTTTAATATATAAATTATTTGGTTTGGAAAAGGTACTGCAGTAATTATGAGAGAAGTTAAAAAGTTTTGTGGGTTGAGAGAAATTAATAAATGCTGAGGTTAATTTTTTTTTTTTAAAAAAAGACAAAAAATTAGAAAATTAGGATTGATATATTGAAGCTCCCAGAGGCCTTGGGGGTTAAAAACCCCCTTTTGCTTAATATATAGTATAGATACTAGCATATCACCCATGCTATGCACGGGTTGTGTTTCACCACTTTGTCTTCTTTTTTCTTTTTTTTTACATATCTTCTTTTTTTTCTCTTTTTTATATTATATTAAAGTTTAATATTTTGATAATAATTATGTGTTGGACTTTTCAAGAATTTTTTTTATACTTGTTCTGAATGCATTAAAGTGTTATTATGAGATATAATAATCATATGTGTTGGACTTTTCAAGAAATTCATATGTACTTCACAATTATTTCTATATATGTGAATTGTGATTTTTAAATGTCTTATTTTTTTTATATATTATATTAAAGTTTAATATTTTGATAATAATCATATGTGTTGAAATTTTTAAGAAATTTATATGTGTTGGACTTTTCAAGAATTTTTTTTATACTTGTTCTTAATGCATTAAAGTGTTATTATGAGGGATAATAATCATATGTGTTGGGACTTTTCAAGAAATTCATGTGTTGAACTTTTCAAGGAATTTTTTTTATACTTGTTCTTAATACATTAAAGTGTTATTATGAGGGTAAGATTTGGGATTTAAGAGAAGTTAATAAATGCTAAGGTTTTTTTTAAAATAAAAAAATCAGAAAATTTAGATTGGGATATTGGAGCTCCCACAAGCCTTGGGGGTTAGAAACCCCTTTTTCCTTAATGTATTTACTAGCATATAACCCGTGCTATGCACGGATTGTGTTGACAATTATCTATATATGTGAATTGTGATTTTTAAATACTTTTTTTAAAATGTCTTCTTTTTTTCCTTTTTTATATTATATTAAAATTTAATATTTTGATAATAATCATATGTGTTCGACTTTACAAAGAATTAAATGTCTTTTTTATTATTATTATATTATATTAAAGTTTAATATTTTAATAATAATCATATGTGTTGGACTTTTCAAGAATTTTTTTATGCTTGTTCTTAATGCATTAAAGTATTATTATGAGGGATAATAATCATATGTGTTGGGACTTTTCAAGGAATTTATATGTGTTGGATTTCAAAGAATTTTTTTTATGCGTGTTCTTAATGCATTAAAGTATTATTATGATGGTAAGACTTCGGAGTTGGGAGAAGTTAATAAATGGTAAGATTTTTTTTTAAAATCAAAAAATCAGGAAATTTAGATTGGGAGATTGGAGCTCCCACAAGACTTGGGGTTAAAAACTCCCTTTTGCTTAATATATAGTACTAGCTTATCACCCGTTCTATGCACGGGATAATTATAAATATTTATATTTGTTTTAGATTTTTTTAATATATAAATTATTTTGTTTTAAATTTTTTATAAAAATAATTTAACAATCTTATCACTAATCATAGTGTATGAGAGAAGTTGAAAAGGTTACTATAGTAACTATGCACGGGTTGTATCTATAATTATTTGTATGAGAGAATTTTAAATGTTAATTAGAGATTTTGACCAAATCAATAAATGCAGGCATGTGGAAAGACATGTGGATTGGAAAAAGTTAATAAATGCTAATCAGAAGATTTTGACCAAATCAATAAATGCTAAGGTTTCTTCTTTTTTTTTTTAAATAAAAAATTTAGAAAATTAAGATTGGTATATTAGAACTCCCACAAGGTTTGGGGGTTAGAAACCCTTTTTTCTTCACATTTTTCTTTTTGTGCGTGTTTATGTTTATCTAAATTCAATCATATTAAAAAATAAAATTATAAACAAAAGGAGATAATTTCAATCACACAAATCACAGTTTTTTTAATGCTATCTAATCATCATCAATATTTAAAAAAAATCAATCACAAATTAAGCCAATTGATAATTAAAAAACACAGTAATTTATTTTTCAAAAAACATAGTGAGTTAAAAAGATCAATTACAATTTTTTTTTTTGGTCAAAATACAATCTAATCATCATCAATAATTGGTACATTATGTGACCCTAATGAGTATAATCCATTTTGTTTTTTAAAAAACATAGTGAGTTAAAAATCAAATCACAAATTAAGTAAATTGATAGTTAAAAAAATAATAATTTTTTTTTCAAAAAACACAGTGAGTTAAAAAAATCAATTACAATTTTTTTTTTCAAAATGCAATCCAATCATTATCAATAATTGGTACTTTAAAAATCAAATCAGAAAAAAAATCAAATCAAATCACAAATATTTTTATGCTATCTAACTACAATCATATTTTTTTCATAAATAATTGTAAAGAAAAACCATTAAAACAGTAAATAAAAGATTAAATCATATTAAAAAAAAGAACCATTGAACAAACTACAATCACATCACATTTTTCCCATAATAAAAAAAATAAATAAACGAAAAAAAGAACCATTGACTAACTACAATCACATTAAAAAAAAAAAAAGAACCATTGAACTAACTACAATCACATTTTTTTTATTTGTGAGTGTTTATGTTTATCTAATTTCAATCATATTAAAAATAAAATTAAAATAGTAAATAAAAAGATTAAATAACATTAAAAAAAACTATTGAACTAACTACAACAATCATATTAAAAAAAAGAACCATTGAACAAACTACAATCACATCATATTTTTCTCATAATAAAATAAATAAATGAAAAAAAGAACTATTAAAATAACTACAATCACATTAAAAAAAAAAAAAGAATCATTCAGCTAATTATAATCACATTTTTCTCTTTGTGAGGGGTTTATATTTATCTAACTTCAATCATATTAAAAAATGAAAAATAAAATTAAAATAGTAAATAAAAAGATTAAATAACATTAAAAAAAATCATTGATTTAACTACAACAATCATATTAAAAAAAATAGTCATTGAACAATCTACAATCACATCACATTTTTTTCATAATAAAATAAATAAATGAAAAAAAAAGAATTATTAAACTAACTACAATCACATTAAAAAAAAAGAATCATTCAACTAATTATAATCACATTTTTCTCTTTGTGAGTGTTTATATTTATCTAACTTCAATCATAATAAAAAATGAAAAATAAAATTAAAATAGTAAATAAAAAGATCAAATAACATTAAAAAAAATCATTGAACTAATTACAACAATCATATTAAAAAAAAGAGTCAATGAATAAACTACAATCACAACACATTTTTCCCATAATAAAATAAATAAATGAAAAAAAAGAACTATTAAACTAACTACAATCGCATTAAAAGAAAAAAAGAATCATTCAACTAATTATAATCATATTTTTCTCTTTGTGAGGGTTTATGTTTATCTAATTTCAATCATATTAAAAAATCAAATTATAATTTTTTATTCGCTAGACAAATCACAAATATTTTTATGCGCTATCTAACTACAATATTAATACAGTAAACAAAAGGAAAAGTCAAGAAGGAGAAAATAAAAAGAAGACTTACTGTTTGCATATGTGGTCACTGAAGTTGAAAGTGTAGAAGTGAGAAGTGAAAAAAGGAGAAAACAAAAAGGAGACTCACTGTTTGCAATAGGTATGTGAAAAGTTAAAAAGAGTGTGTATATTAGAGAAGTTAAAAAGACTTGGAAGAATTTAATAAGTGCTAAGTTTCTTTTTTTTCAAAAAAAAATAAAAATAAATAAGCAATTGATGCTCAGATATTGGAACTCCCACAAAACTTGTGGGTTAGATATAGATATAAATAAATAGACAGATATAGATATAGATATTTATATTTGTTTTAAATGTTTTTTAATATACAAATTATTTGTTTTGGAAAAGGTACTGCAGTAATTATGAAAGAAGTCAAAAAGTCTTATGGGTTGAGAGAAGTTAATAAATGCTGAGGTTAATTTTTTTTTTTAAACAAAAAATTAGAAAATTAGGATTGATATATTGAAACTCTCACAGGCCTTGGGGGTTAAAAACCCCATTTTGCTTAATATATAGTACTAGCATATCACCCGTGCTATGCACGTGATAATTATAAATATTTATATTTGTTTTAGATTTTTTTTAATATATAAATTATGTTTTTTAAGATTTTTTATAAAAATAATTTAACAATCTTATCACTAACCATAGTGTATGAGAGAAGTTGAAAAGGATACTGCAGTTACTATTCACGGATTGTATCTATAATTATTTGTATGAGGGGATTTTAAATGATGATCAGGAGATTTTGACCAAATGAATAAATGCAGGCATGTGGAAAGACATGTGGATTAAAAAAAGTTAATAAATGCTGATCAAGGGATTTTGACCAAATCAATAAATGCTGAGCTTTTTTTTTTTAAATAAAAAATTTAGAAAATTCAGATTGGGATATTGAAGTTCCCATAGGCCTTGGGCTTAAAAACTTCCTTTTGCTTAATATATAGTATAGATAAATAAATATAGATAGATAGATAGATAGATAAATAGATATAGATATAGATATAGATATTTATATTTATTTTTAGATATTTTTTTAATATACAAATTATTTATTTATAAATTATTTATAAAAATAATTTAATAATCTTATCACTAACCATAATGTATGGGAAAAGTTGAAAAGAGTGTTGCAATAACTATGAGAGAAGTCAAAAAGGTTTGTGGGTTGGGAGAAGTCAATAAATGCTGATGTTTTTTTTTTAAAAATAAAATCAAAAAATTAGAAAATTAAGATTAGAATATTAGAGCTCTCACAAGGCTTATGAGTTAGAAACCCTATTTTCCTTATATAATACTAGCATATCACTCGTGCTATGCACGAATTGTATTTACAATTATCTATATATGTGAATTGTGATTTTTAAATATATATATATATTTTTAAATGTCTTTTTTTTTTCCTTTTTTATATTATATTAAAGTTTAATATTTTGATAATAATCATATGTGTTGGACTTTTTAAGGAATTAAATGTCTTTTTTTTATATATTATATTAAAGTTTAATATTTTGATAATAATCATATGTGTTGGACTTTTCAAGAAATTTTTTTTATGTTGTTCTTAATGCATTAAAATGTTATTATGAGGGATAATAATCATATGTGTTGGGACTTTTCAAGGAATTTATATGTGTTGTATTTCAAAGAATTTTTTTTATGCTTGTTCTCAATGCATTAAAGTGTTATTATGATGGTAAAACCTGGGAGTTGGGAGAAGTTAATAAATGCTAATATTTTTTTTTTTAAATCAAAAAATCAAGAAATTTAGATTCGGAGAGCTCCCACAAGGCTTGGGGTTAAAAACTTCATTTTGCTTAATATATAGTATAGATACAAGTTTCATTTCTTATTAGAAGTTGTAAGATTTGGTGAGAAAGTCGTAACATATAGGGAGAAATAATGTCAACTAATTGGTTTGTTTTTTATAATACTTAGATTGATCTTAAAAAACATTTCCGCTAATAATTGTATATTAGATACTTTATTTTCCTAATCATGCAAACATGATAATGAGGAAATATCACATCCAAATAAAGCCTTAATGAATGTACAACATGATGATGTATAAATGTTGGAAAGTTATTTTATTTATGGGTTCAATTTTTTTTATATTTACATCACACAGAGAATGTAACAACCCTCACTCTACTCTAGTCATGCTTGCATATATTACATGATCTTGTCTTGATATGTTGCATTTTGCAAACCTTGATTTGTCTTGGTTAAGTGTTTCCTGCATGCTTTGTACCTTGCTTGGTGTGAGTTTAGCCGAGGTCATCTTCAGTCTAGAATTATCTTGGAACCACTTTGTTTGACCTCCACCTTCGCCCTGACATATTGGTCGAGATGTCATTATCTAGGCCGAGGTGTTCATCACCAAGGCCGAGATGTGTATTATCTAGGCCGAGATGTTTCCTTTGCACTTAAGTGATCTTGTCCTAGAGTGGTATGATCTAGACCGAGGTGTGGCACATCTAGGCCAAGGTGTGGCACAACTTACTCAAGTGTTGTCCTTCCTAGCCGAGATCATTGTTCCCCTACTTGCCGATGCCTTGTTCTTAGCCGAGATCATTACCTGTCGGAGTGCCTATGCCATCTTGCTTGTTAAACACACTTTGTCATAGTCTTGTCTTTTCACTTAGCCACCTTTTGAGGAGAACCAACTTGGTAGTACCACGTGTCCTAGCTGAGTGTTAAGTCAGCCAGCAGACCTAGAAATGCATCATTTGCTATATGTCTTTGTTTGTGAGGAGAGAGAAGCTCTAGAAGAAGAAGAAGAAGTTCTTAGAGGAGGAATAGATTTCCAAGCTTGATCCTTAGAGTTCAAACCGTTTGATTCGTGTTTTGAGGTTAGAATCTTAATCTACTCTTGCTGTTCTTATTGATCATCTAGCTGCATTGCATGATCGAACCTGATTTACAAGCCATGCATCGATTTAAAGTTTGGTTTTAGAAAGAGAAAGTGTCATTCGTGTGCTCTTGAAGAAAAAGCCTTGTTTGATCCGAAAGCTTGCATCGAGATTCATGTTTTTGTGTTTGTTTTCATGAAATCTTCAAGTATGGGTACCCAGGTCCATGTTTTTGAATTCATAGTGTGAAATCTCAGATTTTGTAATGATAAGTTATGATCTTTGCATCCATGTTCTTCAAGAACGGGAAACCCAGATTTTCCCGACTTCATTTCCTTGAATGTGGCCATCGGGACCACACCTCGGCAAGGAGGTGTGGGACCTCGGCCAAGATCTGGTTGGTGCCCATTATGTTTTCCCGAGATGAGGAACAGTGTTTTGTTTTGGTTCGACTTAGTTTTGAAAGAATGCCGAGATCCTTTGCATTCATGTAAAGCTTGTTTGAAAGTGCATTCAATAGACTTTGCCATGTGTTTGTAGGACTTGGACTCTCGCTTGACCCCGACATTGAAGAACTATGTAAGTGATATTTTTAATAAATGTTATAAAGTTTTGATAAAGCTTTGCCTTGTTTTGAAAAGTATTTGTTAAGCATGAATGATTATCCCTATTTTGTGTATCAAGTGTTAGTCTCGTTTTGGAAAACAACCTTTGAAAGTCCGTACGTGCTAGGGGACTATAAGCATTTGTAGCACAACCTTTGAAAGTCTGTACGTGCTAGGGGACTATAAGTATTTGTAGCACAACCTTTGAAAGTCCGTACGTGCTAGGGGACTATAAGCATTTGTAGCACAACCTTTATTAATGTCACCCCTTGAAACTTGAAAGCCTTGAAAGACTTTGATTGATGAAGCTTGAAAGACTTGTTAGCTGAACTTGTTTTGTCTTTGACTCCGTGCAAGATATAATGTGTATCGCTTTGATAAAGATCTCGGATATTATTCATGCAAACCCCTTTATTACTTGTACCATTCACTGAGTATCCAAGCTCACCCTCTATATATATATGTAGGTGATGAGCAGGACGGCGATGACCCCTAGATGTGCTTTGCAACTTATTTTGGACTCGCATTTTGTAGCATCTTGAAGACCATGCTTCTTAGCTTATAATTCATTGTGTTTTGTATATGATGGCTTGGGAAGCCTTTTGGTCAAGATGTATTTTTGTACTTCATTTTATTGTACCCAGGTTGTAAAGCTATATAAAGATGTATGCCATTTCATTTGACTTATGCACAGCTCTTATGGACTAATTAGACTCGTATACATTGCTTCCACACATGTTAGCCCCATATGTAATACTCTAATTGTGTGTGAATCCTTGTAAGTTGGCCTTCGGTAATCTCGGATTACTGGCCATCACGGCACCATTCTATTAGGGGCGGAATGGGGTCGTGACAGAGAACTTAAGACGCCCCATAAGACCTATCATGAGTTTCATTTTAATAATTCAAACTTTTCATTCTATAGGGCTCTTATTACATATTATTCATGAAAAAAAAATTATCTTGATTCAATAATTATAACTTTTTTTTAGTGTTTGCCTCTAAAAAATAGATGGTTTATTTTCAAATATATATACATTTGTTGTCTATTTTTTCCGAAGATAAATGCGATAAAATGAAAAGGTTATGATTATTGAATCGAACTAATTATTTTTATAGATGATATATATCAAGGGTCTTATAAAATGAAACGGTTGGATCATTAAAACAGACCCGTGGTAAGCTCCATGGGCCTTTCAACTTCTCTCATGTTGAAATGTATACATAAAATAAGCCAAACTTTTTATTTTTTGAGCATTGGATTATTCTCTCCAGTTAGGAGAGAAGCCATTCTCTTTGTGTTTTTGAAGCTTGGCAATAACTATGCATATGCAAAATCAAATGAATCAATGCACAACATGATGATGTATAAATAAGGTATTTTTATTTTTTTTAAAGGTTCTCTGTCATTTTAATATTTTTATTTTAAATTGCCCGAACTGTGTTTTGGCAAATAATTTAGGAGTTGGGATTGACAAGGGAAATAGAGATGTTAGAAGAGCACAGAAGGATGGTAGAGAAGTTGCCAGAACTTAAATTGACAGAGAGAACCAAGAAGCTTAGGCAAGCCTGCTTCAAGGCCAATCACAAGAAAAGAAGGTCTCTTGCTTCTCTTTTTAATTGAATCTTTGATATAATACACAGTTGTTTTATGGAGAGAGAGAGAGAGAGAGAGAGAGAGAGAGAGACAGAGAGAGAGAGTAGGGGTCATGTGTCTTTTGTTTTTTTGAACAGGGTGTCTTGTTTTAGTGGTTTTGTCTTTTTTGTAATTACCACAGAGCAATGTCCACATTTATACCTCCAATTTCATGTCTTATGACGAAGCATATTGTCACGACCCGAACCCGCCCCTATGGGTTAAGGACGTAACCGGCCAGTAATCCTGAGATTACCTACGGCCTCAAACCAAATTAGACATAACTCGACAGAGTAAAGGGGCCAAACCGAAGCAATAATCAAAAACTTTGTCCATAGAGCCGTGCTTATATGCACTACAAAACAAACCATACTCATATACGTTAATAACCCACAACAAGTACAGTGTCACAAAATCCTTTACAGACAGGATTATCCAAACTGAGTCAACCTATATCAAAACTATATACAAATGTACACAAAGTCCTTGCCAACATGACAAACTATAAATACATAACAAAATAGCAAGGATGGGTCTCGTACGTGAGACACCAGGCTGACTCTCCAAAATCTCATGTTGTTCCTGGCAGACTTCGCTGGGGCTGGGTTTGGACTTCCCTCGGCTCACCTACAAACACATGAATGAGTGTGAGCGATAGCCCAGTGAATAATATCGAATACATAAATTACATAAGCAATATGAAGAACAACATGCTCCGAACGGCCTTGGGCCCAATGCATATTTCTGCTTAACATATATACACTTATACAAAATTCGGATCAAATGACTATAGTCCCAAACATACTGGCCTTTGGCCCAATCAGATTTCCATTCATGTCAAAACAGCCTTCGGCCCATTCGTCTATGTCAGAACGGCATTCGACCCATTCATTTACGTCAAAACGGCGTTCGGCCCATACATTCGTGTCATAACGACCTTAGGTCCATTCATTTATGTCAAAACGGCCTGCGGCCCACTCATTCATGTCAAAACGACCTTCGGTCCATTCATTTCTATCAAAACGACCTTCGGTCCATTCATTTTTATCAAAACGACCTTCGGTCCATTCATTTCTATCAAAACAACCTTTGGTCCATTCATTTTTATCAAAACAACCTCTAGTCCATTCATTTTTGTCAAAACGACCTTAGGTCCAGTTACTTTCATGTCAGACTTTTGTCCACAATCCCAATCAGCAATTCATAAAGCTTATAAGGGAATAAACAATTGGACATTCATAATTATTCGAATATCGATATTACTCACAGTGATCAGCGTGTGGATTCGCCTTGGAGCTTGACCCTACACATTCCATAAACACAAAAGGGTCATTATCAATTCAACTCGTTCTTTAATTCACATATTCCTCTTTAAGCTTTATTCTTATCTCATTAACTCATTTACAATGCTTAACACATGCCTAAGAGTGCTTTCAAGTGAAAGGAAACGGAAAACAAAACACAGAACGAGCATATAAAATTTCAGAGAACAGGGTCCCCGCTCGAGCGTCAACTTCCCCGCTCGAGCGGACCGTTAAGGCCTGCAAAGGTACTGGTTGCATGAAAAATATGCTCGGGCGTGGCATAGAGCGCTCGAGCGGAAGGCCTGTCTGCAAAACTCCCCGCTCGAGCGTGAGATATCCCGCTCGAGCGGACATCCAACTCTGCAAAAAGTGCTGGGAGCACGATTTCTACACTCGAGCAGCCCTTCCCCCGCTCGAACGGAAGTCAAAATTCTGGAAATTCCAGATTGAGTTCTTGAGCTTCAATTTCGATGTTCAAAGGCTTCAACTCATGATTTTGGTCCCAAAAACATATAAACACATTATATTGTACGAGAGTGTAAGGATATTACATCAATTTGTTCAAAATCATCATCTAATTCTCAAACAACTCTCATTTCTTAAGTATGAACAAAACTCCTATATTACAAACTCCATATAAGCTCCATTCCTCCAAAAATCAAACATGCGTGTATGTTTTGGCTCCCAATTTGAGTTCAAATGGTACAAATGGTGATTATAACATGAGCTTTAACCAAAACTCTACATGAATCATGTGTGTCAAGCTCAAACATGCAATTTCAAAGTAATTCTTATATGCATGAGTTCTAAGACTCCAAACTCAACAAAAATCAACTCATTACATGCTCTTGATCACAAACAGCCCTTGAACTTATAAGATCAAAATTTTAAACTTATGAATTCAAGACCAAATGCTTACCTAGAGGCTCAATCTTCCAACTATAGTAATTCTTGAGTTTAATTCTTCAATTCTTCACAATTTGAGCCAAAACACTCAACTCTCCTATTTTCCTTCTCTCTAACCGACTCCCTCCTCTACCTCTTGAGTTTAATTCAGCCAAGAAGAATAACAAAGAGGGTATTGAGTGTATTGTGCCCCATTAAGTCGTAATATATCATATAGAGTGATTGGGCACTAATACGTTAATTTAATCAACTTAATCTGGTCCGAATCAATTTTTCAATTAAACTTCACCGTAGGCTCTAAAAATTATGCTAATCACAATGGCGTAATCAATTTCGGGTTCTGTGGCCGATAAGGCCCTCAATTTAATTTCCAAAGCAGATTATTCAAATAGATATTCCTACGATGAACAGATAAAACTTCAAAATCACATATATCCATATAATGGCACATAAAATCATGCTAAACACATAATCATACTCAAATTAAGGACCAATTAACATACTACGGGACAGGGGTATCACAGTCTTCCCCCCTTTAGGAAGTTTGGTCCTCCATACTTAATTTACCTTCGTCGGAAAACAAATGTGGATAGCGTAGATGCATTTCCTCCTCTTTTTCCCATGTAGCATCTGTCCCATAGTGTTCCTTCCATTCCACTTTCACCATTGGAATGGATTTGTTTCTCAATTCCTTCACTTGTCGGTCAACAATTCTTTCCGGCCATTTAGCATATTCCATATTTTCATCAATAGCAACCCGGTGATAATCAATCACATGCAACGGGTCTCGGAGGTAACCCCTCAACATTGACACATGAAACACATTATGGATTTGCTCGAATCCTGGTGGTAAGGCAACTCTATAAGCAACTGGACCAAGCCTTTCCAAAATCTGAAACAGCCCAATGTAGCGGGGCGACAACTTGCCCTTTTTCCCAAATCTGACTTGGCCCTTCATCGGAGAAACACGGATGAACACATGGTCACCAACCTCATACTCAAGAGGTCTTCTTCGAACGTCTACATAATTCTTTTGTCGGTCCTGAGCTGTTTTGAGCCTTTGGCGAATAGTCTTGATTTTCTCAGATGTATCTTGCACAATTTCTGGCCCAAGCAAAGCTCTATCCCCGACCTCCGTTCAACAGATAGGTGATCTACACGTCCTACCATACAAAGCCTCGTATGGTGCCATACCGATGCTGGAGTGGAAGCTGTTATTATAAGCAAATTCTGCAAGTGCCAACTCCCCTGAAAGTCCAAAGCACACATGCGAAGCATATCTTCTAATGTCTGTATCGTTCGTTCTGACTGCCCATCTGTCCGTGGGTGGAATGTAGTACTAAACCTTAGTTCTGTTCCCATAGCTTCCTGCAAACTCTTCCACAATCTAGATACGAATTTCAGATCTCTATCCGATACAATAGATACTGGAACTCCGTGTAAACGGACAATCTCATCAACATAAATGGTAACCAATCTATAAGCAGTAAATGTAGTTTTGACAGGCAGAAAATGTGCAGACTTAGTCAGTCTATCAACTACAACCCAAACAGAATCCATACCTCGAGAAGTCCGAGGTAGGCCAACAACGAAATCCATAGTCACATGTTCCCACTTCCATTCAGGAATAGGAAGAGGTTGAAGTAGGCCGCCTGGTTTCTGATGTTCAGCCTTAACTTGCTGACACTGTAGGCACTTGGACACATATTCTGCAATTTCTTTCTTCATTTTGGGCCACCAATACGTTTGTTTCAATTCTCGGTACATTTTATTATTACCTGGATGCATAGCAAATATGGACCTGTGGGCTTCGTCTAAAACCCTTTTCTTTAGTTCTGGGATATCTGGGACATATATCCAGTTTTAGAATTTTAACATTTCATTCTCAATACTGAATTCTGCTTTCGGGCTTGCCTCGAATTCGTCAATCACTTTCTTGAGGTACTCATCTTCTTTCTGTTTCCGTTTGATTTCATCAATGATCGCCGGCTCGGCTGTAATAGCGGTTATCAATCCGCCTTGTTCACACATTACCACTTCAATTTCAGACTTCTCAAAATCTTGCAAGATCTCTCCCTGTTCAGTAAGTAAACAGGCCATACTCCCCATTGATTTTCTGCTCAAGGCATCAGCAACTGTATTAGCTTTCCCGGGGTGGTACTGAATTTCTAGGTCGTAATCTTTTATTAGTTCCAGCCACCTTCTCTGACGCATATTCAACTCTTTCTGCGTGAAAAAGTATTTCGGGGTCTTATGATCTGTGTAGACTTCACACTTTGCCCTATACAAATAATGCCGCCAGATTTTCAAAGCAAAAACGACTGTGGCCAATTCTAGGTCATGTGTTGGATAATTTTTCTCATATGGCCTCAACTGTTGGGAGGCGTAAGCGATAACCTTTCCATTCTGCATTAACACACAACCCAAACCCTTGTAAGATGCATCATTAAAGATTACGAAATTTTTCGTACCTGAAGGTAATGTCAAAATTGGTGCAGTAGTCAATCTTGTCTTCAATTCATGAAAGGCTGATTCCCTATCTTCGTTCCACTCAAAAGGTTGCCCCTTGCGTGTCAGTTGGGTAAGAGGCATTGCTAATTTCGAAAAGTCCTTCACAAACCTCCTGTAGTACCCAGCCAAGCCCATGAAGCTGCGAACTTCTATCACATTGGTAGGTGTAGGCCAATTCACAATTGCCTCTATCTTCTGCGGGTCCACTGAAATTCCTTCATTGTTGATCACGTGCCCTAAGAAAACAACCTTATCCAACCAAAACTCACATTTCTTTAATTTAGCAAATAGTTTTCTTTCCCGAAGTATTTGTAAAACAGTCCTCAAATGATGTTCATGTTCAAGTCTATCTTTAGAGTATATCAAAATATCATTGATGAAGACTACAACAAACTCATCAAGGTAGGTTTTAAAAATTCTATTCATTAAGTCCATAAATGCTGCCGGAGCATTAATCACTCCAAACGGCATAACAAGAAACTCAAAATGACCATACATCGTCCTGAATGCGGTTTTCTCAACATCCTCTGCCTTAACTTTCAGGTGATGATACCCAGGTCTCAAATCAATCTTAGAAAACACATGTGATCCCTGCAACTGGTCAAATAAGTCGTCAATACGGGGTAAGGGATATTTGTTCTTTATCGTTACCTTGTTCAATTCCCGGTAATCAATGCACAGGCGCAAAGTACCATCCTTCTTCTTTACAAATAACACTGGTGCACCCCAAGGCGAAGTGCTAGGCCGGATAAACCCTTTATCAAGAAGGTCTTGCAACTGTTCCTTTAATTCTTTCATTTCGGTAGTAGCCATTCTGTAGGGAGTTTTAGAAATAGGTTGGGTGCCTGGCGCATTTTCAATGGTAAACTCGACCTCCCTGTCTACCAATTCCCCTGGTAATTCATTCGGAAACACATCCGAAAATTCTCTAACAATAGGAATGTTATTCAATTCAACGTTCTCAGATTGTTCAGACAACACATAGCACAAATAACCCTGGCACCCTTTCCTAATCAGTTTACATGCTTTCATTGCAGATATCAAATAAGGTGGAGGCACTACCCCATTACCCATAAACACAATCTCTTTCTATTCTGGTAGGTTAAATACAACCCTTTTTGTCACACAGTCTATGGTGGCGCAGTACTTGGTTAACCAATCCATGCCCAAAATTACATCGAAATGTCTAAAGTTCAAGGGCAACAAATCTCGATATGCATGTCACAAAACCGATATATATATATATATAATCACATAACACAGATTCCCAAGATGAAGCAGACACACATAACAAATATGGCAATAACTCTAGGGGTCTATTCAGTCTAGATGCAAATGTATATGTCACAAATGAGTGCGTTGATCCAGAATCAATTAATACAAAGGCATCCTGATTACATATTGAAATAGTACCTGAGACAACGGCATTGGCATTCCGTGTATCGCCCGGAACAAGTGCAAAGACTCTCCCCTGTCTCACTATATCCCCAGTAGTAGTAGATTTCAAGTGTTCCCCGGCTTCGGGATCGATGCAGTGGAACTAGCTGCTAGTTTCCCACTGTTCTGATTACATTCTCGGGCTATGTGCCCTTGCTTTCCACATTTGAAACAGGCTCCTGATGCACGGTAACAGACTCCACGGTGCCTTTTGCTACAAATATTGCACATGGGAGCTGTGTCTCGGGAAGAACTCGAAGTATTTGAGGAGCCCGTGTTTTGCTTTTTCAGAAATTTCTTCTTCGAAAAGAAGCCTCGTCTTTTGTTGCCTTTCCATTCTATTACTGGCTTAGCTTGTCTGGCTATGTTAGCCTCTGATATGATGGCTCTGTCAAGCACCCCAATGTAGGTCTCCAATTTCAGGACATTCACCCTCTCTAGGATGTCACTGCGGCGCCCACCTTTAAAATGTCTTGCCTTCTTATAGTCCGTGTCAATTACATGTGGTGCAAACCTGGCCAATTCAGTGAATTTGGCCTCATACTCAGCTACAGTCATGCTGTCCTGCTTGAGTTCCATGAATTCTGCCACTTTTCTATCCCGGACACACTGCGGGAAGTACTTGTCATAGAATATTTCTAGAAACTTTACCCAGTCGACATCCCTATGATTTTCTCGCATCAACATCTACCATCTTCTTGCATCGTCTTCTAGCATAAAAGTGGCTAGAAGCACTTTCTGAGTCTCTGAACAGGGGAACACTTCAAATAATTTCTCAATGCCGAGGACCCACACTTCGGCTTTCAACGGATCTAATCCCCCGTGAAACTATGGTGGTTTCATTTTCTTGAATTCCTTAGTGAGAGCTATAATCCGGTCATCATTCTGATGATCTGGCACGGGTGGTGCCGGAGGTGGAGATGGAGGTGGAGGTGGAGGTGGCGGATGTGGTTGCTGCCACTGCTGTTGCCACTCCTATTACTGTCTCAAAGCTTCTGTCATTTCCTGTATCAGTCTTTCCATTTGTCCATTCTGGCAGTTGAGGATTCTTCTATTTCATCTCCTCTTGTTCTCACCATCTGATTAAACTTGCATTATATTTCATACAAAAGGTACACAGATATGCACACACTAAGAAGCACATATTCCCAGATAATTTACAATGTAGGTAGTTCACAACTTACACACGTAATTGTTCATATCAAAACATTTAGGCATATAATCAATGCTTCCAAATTCATATTTATCACATGAATGCATCCTAGATCTTATCTAGACGCTTATTGCTCTTTTTGGACAAGTGTGTGAGTTATTAACTCGTGCTCTGATACCACTCTGTCACGACCTGAACCCGCCCCTATGGGTTAAGGACGTAACCAGCCAGTAATCCTGAGATTACCTACGGCCTCAAACCAAATTAGACATAACTCGACAGAGTAAAGGGGCCAAACCGAAGCAATAATCAAAAACTTTGTCCATAGAGCCGCGCTTATATGCACTACAAAACAAACCATACTCATATACGTTAATAACCCACAACAAGTACAGTATCACAAAATCCTTTACAGACAGGATCATCCAAACTGAGTCAACCCATATCAAAACTATATACAAATGTACACAAAGTCCTTACCAACACGACAAACTATAAATACATAACAAAATGGCAAGGATGGGTCTCGTGCGTGAGACACCAGGCTAACTCTCCAAAATCTCATGTTGTTCCTGGTAGACTTCGCTAGGGCTGGGTTTGGACTTCCCTCGGCTCACCTACAAACACATGAATGAGCGTGAGTGATAGCCCAGTGAATAATATCGAATACATAAATTACATAAGCAATATGAAGAACAACATGCTCCGAACGGCCTTGGGCCCAATGCATATTTCTGCTTAACATATATACACTTATACAAAATTCGGTTCAAATGACTATAGTCCCAAAGATACTGGCCTTTGGCCCAATCAGATTTCCATTCATGTCAAAACGGCCTTTGGCCCATTCATCTATGTCAGAACGGCCTTCGGCCCATTCATTTACGTCAAAACGGCCTTCGGCCCATACATTCGTGTCATAACGACCTTAGGTCCATTCATTTATGTCAAAACGGCCTTCAGCCCACTCATTCATGTCAAAACGACCTTCGGTCCATTCATTTCTATCAAAACGACCATCAGTCCATTCATTTTTATCAAAACGACCTTCGGTCCATTCATTTCTATCAAAACGACCTCTGGTCCATTCATTTTTATCAAAACGACCTCTGGTCCATTCATTTTTATCAAAACGACCTTAGGTCCAGTTACTTTCATGTCAGACTTTTGTCCACAATCCCAATCAGCAATTCATAAAGCTTATAAGGGAATAAACAATTGGACATTCACAATTATTCAAATATCAATATTACTCACAGTGATCAGCGTGTGGATTCGCCCTGGAGCTTGACCCTACACATTCCATGAACACAAAAGGGTCATTATCAATTCAACCCGTTCTTTAATTCACATATTCCTCTTTAGGCTTTATTCTTATCTCATTAACTCATTTACAATGCTTAGCACATGCCTAAGAGTGCTTTCAAGTGAAAGGAAACGGAAAACAAAACACAGAATGAGCATATAAAATTTCAGAGAACAGGGTCCCCGCTCGAGCGTCAACTTCCCGGCTCGAGCGGACCGTTAAGGCCTGCAAAGGTACTGGTTGCATGAAAAATACGCTCGGGCGTGGCATAGAGCGCTCGAGCGGAAAGCCTGTCTGCAAAAATCCCCGCTCGAGCGTGAGATATCCCGCTCGAGCGGACATCCAACTCTGCAAAAAGTGCTGGGAGCACGATTTCTACACTCGAGCAGCCCTTCCCCCGCTCGAACGGAAGTCAAAATTCTGGAAATTCCAGATTGAGTTCTTGAGCTTCAATTTCGATGTTCAAAGGCTTCAACTCATGATTTTGGTCCCAAAAACATATAAACACATTATATTGTACGAGAGTGTAAGGATATTACATCAATTTGTTCAAAATCATCATCTAATTCTCAAACAACTCTCATTTCTTAAGTATGAACAAAACTCCTATATTACAAACTCCATATAAGCTCCATTCCTCCAAAAATCAAACATGCATGTATGTTTTGGCTCCCAATTTGAGTTCAAATGGTACAAATGGTGATTATAACATGAGCTTTAACCAAAACTCTACATGAATCATGTGTGTCAAGCTCAAACATGCAATTTCAAAGTAATTCTTATATGCATGAGTTCTAAGACTCCAAACTCAACAAAAATCAACTCATTACATGCTCTTGATCACAAACAACCCTTGAACTTATAAGATCAAAATTTCAAACTTATGAATTCAAGACCAAATACTTACCTAGAGGCTCAATCTTCCAACTATAGTAATTCTTGAGTTTAATTCTTCAATTCTTCACAATTTGAGCCAAAACACTCAACTCTCCTATTTTCCTTCTCTCTAACCGACTCCCTCCTCTACCTCTTGAGTTTAATTCAGCCAAGAAGAATAACAAAGAGGGTATTGAGTGTATAGTGCCCCATTAAGTCGTAATATATTATATAGAGTGATTGGGCACTAATACGTTAATTTAATCAACTTAATCTGGTCCGAATCAATTTTTCAATTAAACTTCACCGTAGGCTCTAAAAATTACGCTAATCACAATGGCGTAATCAATTTTGGGTTCTATGGTCGATAAGGCCCTCAATTTAATTTCCAAAGCAGATTATTCAAACAGATATTCCTACGATGAACAGATAAAACTTCAAAATCACATATATCCATATAATGGCACATAAAATCATGCTAAACACATAATCATACTCAAATTAAGAACCAATTAACATACTACGGGATAGGGATATCACACATATCACTCATGCTAAGCACGGGATTAGATTTTAAAAAATTATTTATGATTATGTCAAACATATTTTTAAATTATTAGTATAAAATATACATAATTTTGAAAGAAAATATTGATGTTTTATAATTGAAGTAATGAAAATGAAAATTTATTATATTTGTTCGGAATTCACTGAATAAATAAGATATATTATAACTAAAATCTAAATTGTTGTGGGTCTTCTATCAACATTCCTGCATTATTAACATGATAGTTAGCATTATAATTTGATAAACAACACATATATTATGTTCTTATAAAATATTATAAAGTAAAAATATTATACTTACATATTATATATAATTTTTTTACCTTGTAAAAGGTATAGACATTTTTTAGACCAATCCATATTTAAAACAAAGTTCACGCATGATGCACATTCTAGTTTTTTTGATCAGCAAAAAGAACCTTTATTGATGGAAAATCATAAAAGATATGAGTTTACATCAAAAAAGAGAGAGGGGGAGCATCAAGCATCAAAGCGACCAAACCCAATCCCAACTAGGTTGGCACCGAGAAGGTAGCACAATCATCTGCAAGCTCAACCCCAAGAGATTGATGAGGAACCAAACTCGAAAGAAAGAAGGACATCATGAGACAACAAACCAAAATCCAACAAAACCAAGTCAAACACCAAGAGGACTTGCCCACAAACAGATTGCAGGAGATCCGCAAGTAAGTTTAAGAGATTGGTGATGCACATTCTAGTTGACGTAGCATTATTGGTACAGGTATGTGTAGACGTCCCCGAACGTCCCGGGGGAAATCCCCTATTGTTCGTTTGGGCCCACTACAGTTCGGACTCAAATTGTCACGGTCCTGTATCTAATCTCGCAGAGTGCTATGCAAGACCAATGAATCATCAAAGAGTCCAAATCTGGCAAATCGTTTTGAAAAACTGATTTTTAGAAAGAAGTGCCAAACATAGACTGCTTTGCCAGATACAGAGTCGCCACCTAAATATTTTATTTTGGAGAAATTTAGGAAACCCTGACTCATGCCTAAGGCCACGTGTCCATCATCACCAAAGTTGTCTCGGCTCGGGAACTTAGGTACGATTGGGGAAGGTCATTTCGTGAGCACCCCCGCCTGCCCGATCAAAGATCGGCCTCTACTAACCATGATATCAAGTTTTTGAAAACACATGTGCTCTTATTCCGGTTTATTAGCCTAGAATTACTATGTGATGTGCACAGCAAAACAAGTATAGACTGGATTGCCTAAGTTGGAAAAAAGTATCGTATATCCATTTGTTTTGAAAAATGGATTGAAGTTTGCTACTCGCAAGTAGGCTAAAATACGGGTTTCGACGAATTATTCCAACTCAAGCAACCCAACCTTCACCCACAGGCATTCAGACAGTTATATCACATAAGCACATAGCCTCATGGTAAGCATGCTATCATAGCAGTCACTCATACACATGCAAGGATGCTAAAGCATAAACGCTTACCGAGTACTCCGACCCAAAACAGAAACTAGTTAGTAATCATATGCATGATCCTAGTTCATGTTAAGATGGCTAATGCAACACATGCAAGATGCAACTAAGCTAGGCTCGACTATTCTAAGATGGCATGTGATGATGCTACAGCTAACACGTATCCAACTTGGAATTGAAATACGATGTAGTTAGTATGATGCGCCGAGCCCGGTGCATGCAAGACAAATGAATGGATGCAAACATGCGAGCATAAGTATGCTAATTGAAACATGCCCTAATCTAACCATCATAAGCCAGTAAATAAAAGGGAGAAAGACGTGGGGTTGGAAGACATGCACACACGCACGCACACTTATTACACAATTGCCCTCGCTCGGAGGGTCCGAATAATAATACAAACCGAATAAATAATTAACTACCCTAGCTAATTAAATATTACAAAACCCTTAACTAATTAACAAATTAATTAAGCTACTAAAGTAGTAAAACAACCTCGGGAACAGGGATGAATGCATGCTCGAATTGGCTTCGCTCGGAAACCCAATGCCATGCCACTGTTGCCTCTGTTTACACTGTTATGCGCCTCTAAGACTTGCACAAATCCCAAGGTTGCTTCTAAACCACCCTTGATCAGAATGGGATGCCACTGGCCAAGATAAAAAGCCACCGGCCATGGAAAAATGGTCGTCAACCAAAAGTGGAGCCATCGGCTGGATTTTGGTAGCCGACCGGCCATCTATTCCTGCAGGACCCTGTTTGACAGCAGTAGAGGATAGACAGAGCATGGCAATGCATTTTCAAAGCAAATGTGTGCACAACCACCCTCCCTATCATGTCATGAATTCAAGGGAGTATGGTTCTCGACGCTCGGGCCACCAATCACGCATTTCCATGCATGATGGCCCAAGAAGCCAAGTGTGCAATTTCAATATCAAATGAAGATGCACAAAAACACATAAGGAGGTCCCAACCTTTATCATGCTTGATCAAGAGGCAAGAAATGCACACACAAAGCTATGCAACCTAAGTATGCAAGCAAGATGCAATAGGACTAGTATGCAACAAGCATGTAAATATGATGCAAAGTAAGCAATTTTGAACAATATGATAAATGGACTTAAACTAAAGATGGAGGCCTCAGCTATGCCCAAAATAAGTGGCCATACACAATTGAAATTAGACAAGAACGCTCATGCAAACATGCCCAATGCAAGGGACCGAACCTAAGGCATCAAATGCCACTCTACCAAAGCATGACAAGGGATGAAATATGGCATGGAAACACACATTCTCCAGCTCTGAAACATGACGCACAATGGTCCCGAATCATGCAAACACTTCACACAATGCATGCTAGATGGCACAATTACTGAAACTAGTGAAGCAGATTACACTAGAGGTACACAAAGTGATGCGCAAATGGCAAGACCAGCCCCAAACAGACCCTAGGTATGTCCAAGATAGTGGGAAAATGGCCTAAAATGATGGCTCAATTGTAACGCCCTCAAAATAATAACATTAAACCCATCATTATGAACATACATTTATATACAAAAGATCCACATATCCTCAATTCATCAGAGTACTTCATTACAAAAGTATTACATGTTAACAACAAAAGTAAATGCCCTACGGGCTTACACCTTTCCAAGTTAACACTTGGTTACAAAAGAGAATATTGACTCGGTTACACATTAAGCCCTTGGCTTGAATTTTACATGTAATACTTCAAAAGGAAAACAAGGCAACAAAAGTAAGTTTGCCCCTAGCCTCCCAAGCTATGTCCTCAGAGGTGGCATGCTACCTGTACCTGAAATTGATGTTCCCATATAGGGTGAGCCACAGCCCAGCAGAGATATACTAAACCAACTATGAACAATGAATAAAATATTAGCAACTGATAGATGGTCGATACTTACACTTCCATTTACATCTTATTTCAATTTCATGACAACCAAGTCTACGTTACAATTTACTTTTCATTTCTTGTTCAACTTTGGGTTTGAATACAGGGCTCAGTACTCTGGCCAAAACATTTTGATGAGATTATAGTTCATCACTCGAACATTTTCAAAATTTACGGTGGATACACATTTTGGTGTTGTATCAATAACACATAAACTACTTCCATACTTCACAAACGATGATGATATACATTTTAGTGCTATATCAAATCAAACAAACTTTTCAATAGATAAGCATGTGAGCTATATCACTACTACAACAGATAAGCATATGAACTATATCAACATTCCAATAGATAAGCATATGAGCTATATCAATACCACAACAGATAAGCATATTACACATCAACAGATAAGCATATTAGCTGTATCCACACTTCACTAGACAAGCATATGAGCTGTATCTACACTTCACAAAGATAAGCATATGAGCTGTATCTTCACTTCTCTAGACAAGCATATGAGCTGTATCTACGGAGTTCATCCCCCATCTCCTCCCAATCCTATCCGGTTTAGAGGTACATCCTCCATTTTCCCCTAAACCGCGGAGTACATCCCCCATCTCCTCCTCTATACAAGCAATGCATATAAACACAGAATCATATACACATCGATCAATACATAAAGTTAATGTATTCTATCAACCGTCTACACATAATGCATATAAACACATTGGTCATATACACAATCACTCAATACATAAAGTTAATGTATTCTATCAACCGTCATACTCTATGACACAACCAATTGATTAGTTTTAGTTTGCCTAATCAACATGCATTGACTACAACAATCAACACTACCCTCCACCGGTAGCCCAAGCAATTATTTCTAAGCAGGAAATAAATGCACAAATGGATAATATATCAACATTTCAACTAGATGAGCAATAAAAGATTCGTCTACACTCTTTAATCCCATACATTCCCGATTTCAACATTCTCAATTCAATTCCTCACTTTCTTCAATTAATTATATGCATTAATTAATTAAACCAATTAGGCAAATTACCATAATTCACAAAACAACCCTAAGGTTCCATTTCCGTCAATGTCTCAACATTAATCTCATTTCTATATGCCTAACATGCATATAGGTTTATATATTTAAAACCCCAACTTTTGTAAAATTACACAAAGGCCCAAACTTTCTCAAAATTACCCAATAACCCCGCAACATATCAAAATGCTAAAATTCAAAGACAAAGCTCATAAGATGGAGTAGGATATCCCTACCTCGAATGATGGGACGCAATGGAGAAGATGAAGAAACGGAAATGCTCCAAATCCCGAAATTTTCAGATTAAAAGATAGCCCTCGACGATCAACACAACTTTCGTATAGGCCCAAGGTGAGAAAACAACTCCTACTAGATCAATCCTAAGAGAGAAGTTAGGGTTTCAGTGAGAGGAGCTCTCAAAATACCTTTTTGGAAAAGTAGGAGAGAGAAAGGATGTTGAAAAGTGAACAAAAAAGTCGGATCTCGGCTTTATATAAAAGTCGCCCCGCTCGAGCGGCAGAATCCCCGCTCGAGCGTCACTCACAGATCTCCGCTCGAGCGTCCAATCCCCTGCTCGAGCGTATACCACTGCAGACGAAATACTGGATGGATGATTTCCCCGCTCGAGCGCCAAAACCCCCGTTCGAACGGACAAGCAATCAACAGAGTCCCACTCGAGCGTCAAAAGCGCTGCTCGAGCGGAGGGACCAAAAACTGGGCAAAGATTTTACGTTTTAAAACACAACCCAGTTATTCCCAATTTTCCCAACACAACCCAAAGCTCGAACACAAAGAGAAAGGAATAGAAAGAGGATAAGACAGCAGCACCCTTACGAAATCTAATCCGGATTACAGTAAAGCACGAAAGGGAAAACCGGGATCCCTATATCAATATACAAAGAAATGAAGCTCATTCAATGGTCCGACAACAAGGCGTACAAGCCCAACTCTCAAATGCATTTAAAGAGTGAAAATCATGAGAATATGGCATACATGTAAGCTCTGAAATATGATATTCAATGGCCCCAAAACATGAAAACACCTTAGTATATACATGTAATAGACCTCGAAACTCAAAACTAAGCATGGACATTGAACTACAAGCATGCAAAACAAACATCATTCGACCATGAGACCCAAAAATAGAGCTAAGGCAGTCCAAAATATGCACAAAATCAGTCTAAGGCATGGCCAAAAAGTGCTAGAATTAAGGGCCAAAAGATCATGCAATACAAGCTAGTGAACCATGATTTGCACTATAACTATATGAAGCACATGAGAGCTCACCAAACCAACCAAAAACAGAAGTATGCCATGCCAAATAATGCCCAAAAACCCATGGAAACTTAGCCAATGCATGCAAGAATGATATGTTCCTTTGAAAGGCCAATAAGAGGGTTATTCAACACATGCATGATGGACATACAAAATGGAAAAACCACCTCTGGACAGAGGTTATGATGGCCCTGAAACTCACTGAAAAGGGCCTGAAATGAGCCTAGGAAGCATGCAAGTAAAGGCCCCTTTGAAAGGCCTTGAAGAGGATTACTTTACACATGCACAATAGACATTCAACATGGAAAAAAGGGCTCTGGACAGAGCCTATGCAGGTCACAAAACTCACAAAAAGTGGCCTGAAACATGGCTTGAAAACATGCAAATAGGGGTTCCTTTGAAAAGCCAAGAAAGCTAGTAAACAAAACAAGGGGTGAGAGGGTCACCCCTCTCTGATTTTGATGCTCAAAAACACATAATAACCACTGAAAATCCACTAGATTTCAGTGGTCAAAAGGGCCAACAAAGCTCACAACAAAGGCCCTAATGCATGGCCTAAAACAAGAGGAAATGAAGCATGCAAGGAGGTAGATGACCCCCAACAGAAAAATAGTCTTAAACAAACATGTTTAGAAGCTCAAAACAAGACTTTTTCAGTTTATGACAAAGCCTAAATATGCTTGCAAGTATGGAAAAAAGAAGGAGCAAAATAAAGCCAAAAGAGGGAATAGGGTGTTACCCTTGTAGCCAAGAAACTCCAGCAGCCTCTGGTCCCAAAATGTAGCTCCTTAGGACCTCTCAAGACCTCAAAGAAGCTCCAAGCAAAGGTGGAAGAGTTATGCTATGGAGTTGGTATGCAAAGGGGCAAGAGCTTCACACTTTTGAAGCCTAAAGGGAGAGATATAGAGGGAGAAGTGTGTATGCCTTCAAACCAGGTTCTGAACCCTCTACAAGGAAGGGAAGGCCTTCCTTTATAGACAAACAAGTCTAAAACTTCTCAAAGAAGCTTCAAACCAAGGGCAAACATCCTCCATACACGTGTATGGAGGATCCAGTCTGTGCTCTCCAGTTGGCACAACTGGCATCCATTCAGTTTGTAGAACACGCAGGAAGGCTGCCGGCTAGCAAAATTGGTCGGCCGGCTACTATAAATGGTCGGCCTGCTACTTATTTGGTCGGCCGGCACATTGTTCTAGTCGGTCAGCACAATGTTTGGTCGACCGGCAGGAAAAATCTGCTCTGCAGGTCCAACTTCAAACGGGCATAACTCCTTCATATGAACTTCTTTTCAGGTCATTCTTGTGTCTGAATTGAAGCTCCGGAAGTAAGCTTTCCAATGGAACCATACTTGCATAAAAATTCCAACTGTGCAAAAATTTATTCTTGTTTTGGTGAAGGTTGCTTAGTTTCGGTCCAACCGGGATGATGCCCAACTTCAACCAATCATATCTCCCCCATCCGGACTCGACTTTAAGAGATTCTTGAATGCAAAATGAAACCCTGGAAGTCTTCTTTCCAACAGTGGTAGCCTCATAGCTTAACTTCAAGTGCATAGACAGATAAGCCTGATTTAGCAAGGACCGCTCGACTCTCTCTTAGCGGTTCATACCCAACTTCTTCCTCAGCTAGGCTTCTTCTCTCTTCTCCTCTTTTCTTCAACTCCAAACCCCTGAAAAAGGTGTTTTGAAATATTTTTCAAAGATTTCATCTCTCTTTCATTCATTTCCACTTTGCCCTTGCTCGGTTTATCGAAAAGCGCATCATTTGACAAAATGTGAGCCTCGGAACATTGTAGAAACTTTATTTTCAAAAATGTTTTGAAAGAGAGGGTTTTAAGGTCTAAAAACCATCCAAAATAGCTTTGGTCCAAAATGGGGTGTGAAGTTGAGATTTGTCTCTCTCCTTGCCGAAGAAACTGAGTCTTTGCCCTGCACACCTTTCTCCACCAAGTAAACCATCAGTAATGCCCAAGTCTTGAGGGCGATCAGAAATGGGGTGTCTACAGTATGATAAATGCATAGGCACAGTCTTAACATGACGCAATATAATCTTTAATCATTCTAACTCTATTATCCTATAAAAATTTGGAATTATAACATTTTGTTTGAAAATATAACAATAAGTTATTTATAATAAATTTTATAATTTCTTAACTTTGATATCATATTCTTCAAATATAAGGGTTGATATCGCAAGATAAACTATGTCTGTTTATCTTGAGCAGCAAGATTTATTGAACCAGTGTTGTCTTTGACCACAATGTTAACATTATATCTAATAAAAAAAAAACTTGTTAAAAGGAAATATTGCACCTAATAAAAAATTAACACACTTGTTAAGTTTGAATTATTACATATCAATTATTTAGCTAAAGAAAATTACCTCGTTATAATATCAGTATCATTATGTATGCAGTGACGACAAATAATATGATCATAATGATATTCAACTTTTTGATAACAGTGTAATTTTTTAATAAAATTACAATGGAAGGCTTGAAAAGGGTGTGTAATTTCCTAAGTACAGTGTATTTTTTTTTTTCACTTTTTTTTTGCAATTGTAACCTGTTATTTTTTAATAAAAATTTATAGTTGGTTTAGATATTTTCTTAATATACAAATTATTTTTTACAATGTAATTTTTTTTCTCTTTTTTGCAATTACAACCTGTTATTTTTTAATAAGAATATATATTTATTTTAGATATTTTTTTAATATACAAATTATGTTTTTTAGATTTTTTATAAAAATAATTTAACAATCTCATCATTAACCATAGTTTATGGGAGAAGCTGAAAATGGTGTGATAATAAGTATGAGAAAAGTTAAAATGGCTTATGAGTTGGAAGAAGTCAATAAATGCTAAGATTTTTTTTTTAAATCAAAAAATTAGAAAATTAAGATTGGAATATTGGAACTCCCACAAGGCTTGTGCATTAGAAATGTCCTTTTTCTTATATAATACTAGTGGTAACCCGTGCTATGCACGGCATGTAAAACAATTAATAATATATTGCTATACAAAATAATATAAATAGTTAAATTTTTGTATACAAATTTTGAAAACAAAGAAGATTGAAATTTACAATTTAAGTCCCACAATTTTATCACAATTTATTTATTATTTTTTAATTTGTCACAAATTTAATCATGTAACGTTCAACCCCCTTGCTAGAATTACAAACTTAGGTAAGCTCAACCCAAACAACTTGAATTGTGCTTAAACTTTTTTAAAGATTGAACAATATAGTTTTTAATTAAGTGAGGACTTATGCAAAAATTCAAAAATTCAAATTAAATTTGAGTAGACTTGGACAAAAACACCAAATAACCTAAGAAACCAAAACAAAATTATATATATAAATATATAAATTATTTGCTAATTTATTTTTTTAAATAATAAATAAAATTAATTAAAATTTTAATATTAATGAACAAAGGAAAAAGCAATATACTTAAGATTTCCAATAGAATTTTTCTTGAAAATATTTTAAAAATACACATTTTAGAAAGGGATCATCAATATTAAAAAAATTTACTTTTTATAATAGCAGAAATAATTTAAATATGATTTTTTGGAAATTCTTTTTAATTCAAAAATTACAATAAAATATTAAATAGAATAAAAACAAATTTCTTACAAAATGAAAGCATTTGAATAAAAAAAAGGTAAGAAGAAAATTTAATATGATATTTTCATTTAATCTGAAAATAATTTTAGATGAATAATAAATTATCACCTATAACCCTCTTTTTTTTAAAATAAAAAATTTTAATGAACTATCACTTTTAATAAAAAAAATTAATGTTTCTTTCTAATTTATTTTGGCAAAAGTAACTTTTTTACAATTTCAGCCAAAGATATCTTTATTCTTTATTTTAATTTCTTTAATTGACAATTGAGATATAAAAAAATAAATAAAAAGCTAACAAAATCTACCATGTTAAAAAAATTATGTTTTGTTCTTTTGCCCAAAAAAAAATTATATTAAAAAATATTATTGTTCAAGTCCTTATAGTTTGGAAGGATATAATTTTTTTTTATAAAATTTTAAAAAAAATAAAAAAGTAATAATGATTAATAATTTGAACACATGTATTTAAAACAAATTATATTTAGACCAATAATATTATGACACATCATAATGACACATGTCAATATTGATCTCATTTTAATTGTAGTAATATAATATGAAGAAGAATTTAAATTTGAAATTTTATTTTATAATTTAATAAATGATGCAAAATTTAAGGAATGAATATTAATCTCATTCCAATTATAGTAACATAATTTAAGTAAGAATCTAAATTTAAAATTTTATTTTAAGAATATAAAATTAATTTATAGACCAATCATATTGTAATACGTATTAACAAAAAAATTAAACAAAATAAAAAAAAATGAAAAAAAACAATTACAACCTTCAATCTTAATGAAATGACAATATTTTACAATTATAATAGTATATAGATATATAGATATACAAATAAATCATAGAATAAATTATTATTTAAAACTTACATATTATGGGACAAATTATTGTAATTTTAAATTTAAATTAATGGAATGTTTTCCATATTTAGTGTCCCTCAAATTTGAATTTTGAAATGGATTAGTATACTTTCTATTTTTTATTTTATATATTTGATATATTTTTCATTTGAAAGTAATAAATCTAGAGATATTAAATATATATATATATATATATTGCTTGAATGAGAAGACTTGTGGTTAGAAGCCTATTTTACTTATATAATAGATAGATAAATAGATTTAATAAGAATTTATATTTATTTTAAATATTTTTTAATATACAAATTATTTTTTTTAGATTTTTTATAAAAATAACTTAACAATCTCATTACTAATCATAGTATATGAGAAAAATTGAAAAGGGTGTAGCAGAAGGTATGAAATAACTCAAAAAAACTTATGGGTTGGGAGAAGTCAAAAAAACTTGTGTGTTGGGAGAAGTCAATAAATACTGATTTTTTTTAAATCAAAAAATTAGAAAAATGATTTTGAAATCATATGTGTTGGACTTTTTAAGGAGTTCATATGTGTTGGACTTTTCAAGGAATTCATATGTGTTGGACTTTTGAAGGATTTTTTTTAATGCTTGTTCTTAATACATTAAAGTATTATTATGAGGGATAATAATCATATGTGTTGGACTTTTCAAGGAATTCATGTGTTGGACTTTTCAAGAAAATTTTTTTATGTTTGTTTTTAATGCATTAAGGTGTTATTATGAGGGTAAGGCTCGGAGGTTGGGAGAAATTAATAAATGTTAAGATTTTTTTTTAAATAAAAAAATCAAGAAATTTAAATTGAGATATTAGAGCTTCCATAAGGCTTGGAAGTTAGAAATCCTTTTTTCCTTATATAATACTAGCTTATCACCTGTGCTATGCACGGAATAATTATAGATATTTATATTTGTTTTAAATTTTTTTTTAATAGATAAATTATGCTTTTAAGATTTTTTATAAAAATAATTTAACAATTTTATCACTAACCATAGTGTATGGAAAAAGTTGAAAAGGGTACTGCAGTAACTATACACGGATTATATCTATAATTATTTGTATGAGGAAATTTTAAATGTTGATTAGGGGATTGTATCAATAAATGCAGGTATGTAGAAAGACACGTGGATTGAAAAAAGTTAATAAATGCTGATCAGGGAATTTTGACCAAATCAATAAATGCTGAGTTTTTTTTTTTAATAAAAAATCTAGAAAATTCAGATTGGGATATTGAAGCTCCCACATGCCTTGGGGTTAAAAATCCCATTTTGCTTAATATATAGTATAGATATAAATAAATATCTATACTATATATTAAGCAAAATGGGATTTTTAACCCTCAAGACCTATAGGAGCTTCAATATGTCAATCATAATTTTCTAAATTTTTGTTTTTTTTTTAAAAAAAAATTAACCTCAGCATTTATTAACTTCTCTCAACCCACAAGACTTTTTGACTTCTCTCATAATTATTGCAGTACCTTTTTCAAAACAAATCATCATTTGTATATTAAAAAAAATTAAAACAAATATAAATATCTATATCTATATCTATTTATTTATTTATATCTATCTCTAACCCACAAGTTTTGTGGGAGTTCCAATATCTGAACCTTAATTTCTTAATTTTTTTGATTTTTTTTTATAAAAAAACTTAGCACTTACTAAATTCTTCCAAGTCTTTTTTACTTCTCCAATACACATACTCTTTTTAACTTTTCACATACCTATTGTAAACAGTGAGTCTCCTTTTGTTTTTTCCTTCTTGACTTCTCACTTCTACACTTTCAACTTTAGTGACCACGTATGCTAACAATAAGTCTTTTTTTTGTTTTCTCCTTCTTGACTTTTCTTTTTGTTTACTGTTTTAATATTGTAGTTAGATAGCACATAAAAATATTTGTGATTTGTCTAGCGAATAAAAAATTATAATTTGATTTTTTAATATGATTGAAGTTAGATAAGTATAAACTCTCACAAAGAGAAAAATCTGATTATAATTAATTGAATGATTCTTTTTTTTTTAATGTGATTGTAGTTAGTTTAATAGTTTTTTTTTCATTTATTTATTTTATTATGTGAAAAATGTGATGTGATTGTAATTTGTTCAATGACTCTTTTTTTTAATATGATTGTTGTAGTTAGTTCAATGGTTTTTTTTTTTATTGTTATTTAATTTTTTTATTTACTATTTTAATTTTATTTTTGATTTTTTAATATGATTGAAGTTAAATAAATATAAACTCTCACAAAGAGAAAAATGTGATTATAATTAGTTGAATGACTCTTTTTTCTTAATGTGATTGTAGTTAGTTTAATAGTTTTTTTTTCATTTATTTATTTTATTATGGGAAAAATGTGATGTGATTGCAGTTTGTTCAATGGCTCTTTTTTTTTTTTTAATATGATTGTTGTAGTTAGTTCAATGGTTTTTTTTAATGTTATTTAATCTTTTTATTTACTATTTTAATTTTATTTTTAATATGATTGAAAGTTAGATAAACATAAATACTCACAAAAAAAAATGTGATTGTAGTTAGTTCAATGGGTTTTTTTTTTTTAATATGATTGTAGTTAGTCAATGGTTCTTTTTTACATTTATTTATTTTTTTTATTATGGGAAAAATGTGATGTGATTGTAGTTTGTTCAATGGTTCTTTTTTTTAATGTGATTTAATCTTTTATTTACTATTTTAATGGTTTTTCTTTACAATCTATCTATCTATCTATATCTATATCTATACTTCTATACTATATATTAAGCAAAATAGGATTTTTTAACCCCCAAGGCCTGTGGGAGGTTCAATATCTCAATCTGATTTTTTTAAATTTTTTATTTTTTATTTAAAAAAAAAACTCAGTATTTATTGATTTGGTAAAAATCTCCTGATCAGCATTTATTAAATTTTTTCAATCCACACGTCTTTCCACATGCCTACATTTATTGATTTGGTCAAAATCCACTAATCAGCATTTAAAATCTCCTCATACAAATAATTATAGATACAATCCGTGTATAGTTACTGCAGTACCCTTTTCAACTTCTCCCATACACTATGGTTAGTGATAAGATTGTTAAATTATTTTTATAAAAAATCTTAAAAAATATAATTTATATATTAAAAAAAATTTAAAACAAATATAAATATCTATAATTATTCTGTGCATAGCACGGGTGATAGGCTAGTAATATAGATAGATAGATGTGTTGAAATTTTCAAAAAAATTTGTTTATGTTGGTCTTTAATGCATTAAAGTTTAATTATGAGGGAGTTTTGACCAAATCTCCTAAAAGACATGGGGATTGGGAGAAATTAATAAATGCTGAGGTTTTTTTCTTTTTTAAATCAAAAAATTAGAAAATTAGGATTGGGATATTGAAGCTCCCACAAGCCTTGGAGGTTAAAAACCCCCTTTTGCTTAATGTATAGTATAGACTAGCATATCACCCGTGCTATGTACGGATTGTATTTACAATTATCTATATATGTGAATTGTGATTTTTAAATGTTTACTTTTTTTTTTTAAATGTCTTCTTTTTTTCCCTTTTATATTATATTAAAGTTTAATATTTTGATAATAATCATATGTGTTGAACTTTTCAAAGAATTAAATGTTTTTTATTATTATTATATTATATTAAAGTTTAATATTTTGATAATAATCATATATATGTGAATTGTGATTTTTAAATATTTATTTTGTTTTTAAATATCTTTTTTTTCCCTTTTTTATATTATATTAAAGTTTAATATTTTGATAATAATCATATGTGTTGGACTTTTTAAGAAATTTTTTTTATACTTGTTCTTAATGCATTAAAGTATTATTATGATGAATAATAATTATATGTGTTGAGACTTTTCAAGGAATTCATATGTGTTGGATTTCAAACAATTTTTTTTATGCTTGTTCTTAATGCAATAAAGTGTTATTATGAGGGTAAAACTTAGGAGTTGGGAGAAGTTAATAAATGTTAATATTTTTTTTAAAATCAAAAAATCAAGAAATTTAGATTGGGAGATTGAAGCTCCCACAAGGCTTAGCGTTTAAAACCCCATTTTACTTAATATATAGTATAGATAGATAGATCGATATGTATTGGACTTTTCAGGAAAATTTTTTTATACTTGTTTTGAATGCATTAAAGTATTATTATGAGGGATAATAATTATATGTGTTGGGACTTTTCAAGTAATTTATATCTGTTGGATTTCAAAGAATTTTTTTTATGCTTGTTCTTAATGCAATAAAGTGTTATTATGAGGGTAAGACTTGGGAGTTGGGAGAAGTTAATAAATGCTAAGATTTTTTTTTTAAAATCAAAAAATTAGGAAATTTAGATTGAGAGATTGGAGCTCCCATAAGGCTTGGGGTTAAAAATCCATTTTTGCTTAATATATAGTATAGACTAGCATATCACCCGTGCTATGCACGGATTGTGCTTACAATTATCTATATATGTGAATTGTGATTTTTAAATGTCTTTTTTTTTTAAATGTCTTTTTTTTTCCTTTTTTATATTATATTAAAGTTTAATGTTTTGATAATAATCATATGTGTTAGACTTTTCAAAGAATTAAATGTCTGTTTTTTTATTATATTATATTAAAGTTTAATATTTTGATAATAATCATATGTGTTGGACTTTTCAAGAAATTTTTTTATGCTTGTTTTTAATGCTTTAAAGTGTTATTATGAGGGATAATAATCATGTGTTGAGACTTTTTAAGGAATTCATATGTGTTGGATTTCAAAGAATTTTTTTTATGCTTGTTCTTAATGCAATAAAGTGTTATTATGAGGGTAATATTTGGGGGTTGGGAGAAATTAATAAATGCTAAGTTTTTTTTTTTTTTTAAATCAAAAAATCAGGAAATTTAGGTTGAGAGATTGGAGCTCCCACAAGGCTTGGGGTTAAAAACCCTATTTTGCTTAATATATAGTATAGACTAGCATATCACCCGTGCTATGCACGGATTGTGTTTACAATTATCTATATATGTGAATTGTGATTTTTAAATGTCTTTTTTTTTTCCTTTTTTATATTATATTAAAGTTTAATATTTTGATAATAATCATATGTGTTAGACTTTTTAAGGAATTAAATGTCTGTTTTTTTTATTATATTATATTAAAGTTTAATATTTTGATAATAATCATATGTGTTGGACTTTTCAAGAAATTTTTTTATGCTTGTTTTTAATGCATTAAAGTGTTATTATGAGGGATAATAATCATGTGTTGAGACTTTTCTAGGAATCCATATGTGTTGGATTTCAAAGAATCTTTTTATGCTTGTTCTTAATGCAATGTGTTATTATGAGGGTAAGACTTAGGAGTTGGGAGAAGTTAAGAAATGCTAAGATTTTTTTTTTTAAATCAAAAAATCAGGAAATTTGGATTGAGAGATTGGAGATCCCACATGGCTTAGGGTTAAAAACCCCCTTTTGCTTAATATATAGTATAGATATTAGCCTATCACCCGTGCTATGCACGAGATAATTATAGATATTTATATTTGTTTTAATTTTTTTAATATATAAATTATGTTTTTAAAGATTTTTTATAAAAATAATTTAATAATCTTATCACTAACCATAGTGTACAGAAGAAATTAAAAAAAGGCTACTGCAGTAACTATGCATAGGCTGTATTTATAATTATTTGTATGAGGGGATTTTAAATGCTAATCAGGGATTTTGACCAAATCAATAAATGCAGGCATGTAGATTGGAAAAAGTTAATAAATGCTGATCAGGAAATTTTTACCAAATCAATAAATACTGAGATTTTTTTTTATATTATTTAAATCTAAAACTTAGAAAATTAAGATTGAGAGATTGGAGCTCCTACAAGGCTTGGGGTTTAGAAACCCCATTTTCCTTAATATATTTACAATTATTTATATATGTGAATTGCGATATATATTTCCTTAATGTCTTTTTTTTTTAAATGTCTTCTTTTTTTCCTTTTTTATATTATATTAAAGTTTAATATTTTGATAATAATCATATGTGTTGGACTTTTCAAATAATTAAATGTCTTCTTTTTTTATTATATTATATTAAAGTTTAATAATAATCATATGTGTTGGGACTTTTCAAGGAATTCATATTGTTGGATTGCAAAGAATTTTTTTTTATGCTTGTTCTTAATGCATTAAAGTGTTATTATGAGGGTAAGACTTGGGGGTTGGGAGAAGTTAATAAATGCTAAGGTTTTTTTTTTAAATCAAAAAATTAAGAAATTTAGATTGGGAGATTGGAGCTCCCACAAGACTTGGGAGTTAAAAACCCCATTTTGCTTAATATATAGTATAGATATAGATATAGATATATAGATAGATAGATAGATAGATAGATAGATAGATAGACTAGCATAAAACCTGTGCTATGCACAGGAGAGTCAAATTTTATTTATAAATTAAAAATAATAAAGCCTTTTAAAGTATATATATATATATATATATATTGACAATCTTAATTTATATTTCTCTTTGTTTTTAATATTTTATTAAAAATATTTAAATTTGAAAGAGAAAAAGAGATGTGATTTTAGTTGTGGTGTAAATCTTAGGTGGAGTTAGTAGATTTTGATTATGATTGAGATTTAATTTGGTAAGTTTTAGTAGTAAATATATATCAAAATTAGGCCTTATCTTGTTGGGTGTTCTAAATTTTGAACCTTTACGCAATAAGATTTTTTTTTTTAAGTGAACATTGGGCGACATGGTAAATAGTCTAATAATTATGATTTTTTTAATTTTTTTATATTTATTGCATTTTTTATAATCAAATAGTTATGATTGAGATATAGTCAAATATCTGACCCAATTGATCATGACCACATATGAAATTAATTTATCTAATATTTAAGTATTTTCGCTACCTAAAAAGAATTAGGTGTTTTCATTTTTTTTATCTTTGTAGTAGAATAAGATAGGTATTTTTAATGTTCAATTTTTTTTTTTAAGTTTAATAAATAGTTATGATTAAGTTTCAATCAAAATGTTTAACCCAATTGGATTATGCCCCATGTAATAGATGTTTTAAATTTTAATTTTTTAAATTTAGCCAATAGATATAATTGAATTGTAGTCATGTCTAACCCCATTAAATTGTGTTACTCATATCAATAAGATAGTTGTTTTTAATTTTTAAATTTAGCAAACATGATTAAAGGATGATTCAAGGATGATTCAATAGAAACCAAATTGATACTGTTAGTTGATCAGTTTTTTTCCATAAGGAGTCTCAAGTTTTTTTTCGAAAGGAAATAAGATTAAGAAGAAAAATATCTTAATATAAATCTAATCATTTAATAAAAAGAGCCATAATATCTCATACCTAAGCTAAACAATATGAATAATATCTAACAAGTGACTTTCGCTGATCCAAATTGTAACGCCCTCAAAATAAACCCATAAATCATACGTTCAAGACATCCATAAACTTAAGAGAATAAAACATAATTCTATTTATCAGAGTATTCATTACAAAAGTATTACATGTTGACATCAAAAGTAAAGGCCCTACGGGCTTACAACTTTCCAAGCCAACACTTGGTTACAAAAAGAGAGTACTAACTCAAAACACAAAATAAACCCTTGGCTTGATTTACATGTAATACACAAAATAATCACAAAAAGAAAGCCTTCAGCTTCTACAACCTCCCAAGCTACATCCTTGGAGGCGGCATATCACCTGTACTTGAAAATGATGTCCCATATAGGGTGAGCCAACGCCCAGTAGAAATATGCTAAACATAACATGAGCAGTAACTAAAACTTTAGCATTTGATAAATGTTTAACTCATACAAACCAACGTACAACACAATCTAATTCCACGACAAATATGTTCATATTTCATTCCACTTTCCTTTACTTATCAAATTTTCAATTCATAACATACCTCAGAACCTGGCCAACAATTTAATGAGACTACGACTCATATTAAAGCACTTCCTTTTTAAAAGAGATAACAACTCAACTCAAAACACTTCTATACTTCACAATAGATACACATATTTGCTGTATCAATGTCATATTAAAACACTTCTATACTTCACAATAAATACACATATTTGCTGTATCAATGGAGTCTATCCCCTATCTGCTCCCAAATAATATCCGGTTTAGAAGTCCATCCCCTATCTCTTCCCAAACCGTGGAGTACATCCTCTATCTCCTCCCACACAATACAATGTATATAAACAATTATCATATACATGATCAATCAATACACATATTTGATGTATTATTCCAACCGTCATATTCAATGACATATTCAATCGATTAGTTTTAATTCACCTAATCATCATGCAATGTTTATAACAATCTAGACTATCCTCCACCGCTAGCCCAAAGCAATTATTTCTAAACAGATAATAAATGCATCAACAGATAAATTATCAACATTTTCAAAAGTGTGCGATTAATAAATCCAACTCCACCATTCGATCTCATTTTAAGCCAATTTCATTATTTCCAACCCAATTTCATATTTCCATAACTTTCCAAATTAATTACACAAATTAATTCATGATAATAAATTAGGGCTTTTCTCCCCCTTTCTCAACATTGATCCCAAAGGTTCAAATATTAACAATAAACATCAATAACCTCATTTAAGGCCCAAAACACACATGTATTGGTCAAAAGAACAAAACCCCTCTTTTCAATATTTCAAATCTCAAACCCTAACTTCCCAAATCAAATCATTTATACAAAAAGCCCAACATCTATGTTAAAGATCATAAAAATGAGTAGTTATCCCTACCTTAAATGGAGAGACCTAAAGGGATGATGAAGAAATTGGAAAATGCTCCAAACTTCAAGATTTTCGGATTGAAGTGATGATCAAGGCAAGCTCCACACTTTTTGCAAAGGAACTAAGGAAGAAGATCACTCAAACTAGATCAAACCTTAGAGAGAAGTTGAAGTCTAGAGTGAGAGGCTCTCAAGTTTGGGTTTTGAAAAGTAAGAGAGAGAGAGAGAGAAAATCGAAAAAGTGATCCAAAAAGTGATTTCACGGACTGATATACAAACAGGTACGCTCGAGCGTGGAACGCCCCGATCGAGCGTCAGACACAAACTTACGCTCGAGCGTCAAAAGCGCCGCTTGAGCGCCGGATGCACACTTTCAGAAGTTTTGCAGTCGATAGTCCCCGCTCGAGCGTGAAAGTGGACGCTCGAGCGTCCGATGACCTGCAGAACAAAATACTGGGAGATGAATAATCACGCTCGAGCGTCAAAATGCCCACTCAAGCGGAGAAGCAAAAACAAAGGGCCCGCTCGAGCGTGAAGGCCAAAATCTGGACATCAACTTTTGGTTTCTAAACACAACCAACCTTTTACAAACCTGCCCAACACAACCCAAGACTCAAATACAAAGAGTAAAGGATAGAAATGAGAATAAGACAATGACCAACATCCACGGAACCGAGTCCGGAATACAATTAAACAATGAAGGGAAAACCGAGATCGCTATAACCTCACATCCTTAAAGAATTTCATCCCCGAAATTAGATAAATAAGTTTCAAAAATATGATTTCTCAATTCTCAACAATTTTACCATTCAATATTTCACAACCTAACCCACTACCAGTCATCCTGTCTCTTTTCAAGAGGCAAACTATAACATATCTTTACAACAGGCATTATCATCATGCATTTCTTTGAAATTTATCAATTTCAACACATATTTCACAATTCAATTACATATTCAATGCCAATCAATATATTTGCATTTCTAAAACAGAATTAACATATGCAATGTTAAAATAAACTTCCATTTTCGACCCATATTCGATGGCTATAACATTTCCACAATCTAAAACATATACAATGTTTTCAAAATTCAACAACATAACAAAGTTTTCAACACATTGTTAAACATCATCAAACAAGTCCGGATATTTCCCACGGACCTCTAACTCACATTCCCAAGTGGCTTCTTCCACTCCGTGATGCTTCCACAAAACCTTCACCAAAGGTATCGTCTTGCCTCGCAAGACCTGATCTCGCCTATCCAAGACCCGTACCGGTCTCTCTTCATACGAGGCATCCTCATCTACCTCTAAGTCGGTCCAATCCAATACATGCAACGGATCCGGCTCGTACTTCTGAAGCATACAAACAGGAAACACGTCATGCACCCCAGATAACTATGGCGGTAAAGCTAAACGGTATGCAACCTTCCCAATCCTCTCAAGGATCTCAAAGGGACCAATAAACCGAGGAGACAACTTCCCATTCTTTCCAAACCTCATCAAACCCCACCTAGGTGATATTTTCAAGAAGACATGATCACCCACCTCAAATGCCAAAGGCCTCCTCCTTCGGTCGGCATAACTCTTTTGGCGACTCTGGGCTATAACAAGCCTTCTACGGATAAGCTCCACTTTCTCCGTCGTCTCCCAAACTAACTCCAGGCCCAACAAAGGTGCATCACCCACCTCGGCCCAACACACTGGAGACCGACACGGTCGGCCATACAAGGCCTCAAACAGTGCCATACCAATACTCGATTGGAAACTGTTGTTGTAGGCAAACCCCACCAAGGGCAAATGCCTCTCCCACGACCCACTAAAGTCAAGGACACAACCTTGAAGCATATCCTCAAGGATCTGAATAGTACGCTTGAACTGCCCGTCAGTCTGAGGATGATAAGCCGTGCTAAAGGTCAACCTAGTGCCCAAGGCACTCTGCAAACTCTGCCACAACCTAGCAGTAAAACGTGGATCTCTATCTGAGATGATCAACACTAGGACCCCGTGCAACCTCACTATGTCCCGAACATACAAGTTGGCAAGATGATCTACCGAATGTCTCACGCACATAGGGATAAAGTGCGCCGACTTAGTCAACCGGTCTACAACCACCCAAATAGCATCACTACCCCGCTGAGTCCTCGAAAGACCTACAACGAAGTCCATCGTGACATGCTACCACTTCCACTCGGCAATAGGCAAGGGTTGCAACAAACCCGCTGGCCTTTGATGTTCGGCCTTCACCTGCTGACAAGCAAGGCACTTAGAAACAAAAACTGCCACATCTTCCTTCATACCCCACCACCAAAACTGGCGACCCAAATCACAATACATCTTAGTGCCTCCTGGATGCACCGCAAGGCGTGAATGGTAAAACTCTCGAAATACCTCCTCTCGGCAAGACTTCGGCACAAACAGACGATCTCGGTATCTCACACTCAGGTCAGGATACACCGTCAAACCCTTCTCAGCCTTCCCACTAGAGATCTTCTCCCGGAGAGATTCTACCTCAAGGTCACCTCTCTGTGCCTCTAACACTCGATTCACAAGTGTAGGCTGCGCAACTACAGAAAATAAGGCCGCAGCCTCAACAGATTCACCCAAAAACAAATCAAACTCGCCAAGTGCCCCCAACATTTCCCACTCCCGGATGGCTATACAAGCTACATCACTAATGAATTTCCTACTAAGGGCATCAGCCACAACATTGGCCTTTCCCGGGTGATAGTGCAATTCGAAATCGTAATCCTCAATAAACTCCATCCATCTACTCTACCTCAAATTCAAGTCTCTCTGTGTAAACAGATACTTCAAACTCTTATGATCCGAGAACACCTCGAACCTCTCACCACAAAGGTAGTGCCTCTAAATCTTCAAGGCAAAAATTACAGCTGCTAACTCTAGGTCATGGGTAGGGTAATTCCTCTCGTGTATTTTCAACTGCCGCGAGCCATAGGCTACCACTTTTCCCTCTTGCATCAGTACACAACCCAAACCCTCTGGTGAAGCATCACAATAAACCGCATAACCCAAACCTCTCTCTGGAATAATCAAAACTGGCACAGTGGTAAGTCTAGCTTTCAGCTCTTGGAACGACTTTTCACAAGTCTCACTCTATACAAATTTGACCCATTTCTGCGTCAATCTAGTCAATGGTGAAGCTAGTCTGGAGAAATCTTTCACAAAACGGCGGTAATACCCAACTAATCCCAGAAAACTGCGGATCTCAAAAACACTCTTAGGCTGTGCCCAATCCTACACTGCCTCAATCTTAGATGTATCAATAGACACCCCTTCCCCGGAGACTACATGGCCTAAGAACTTAACTTCTCTTAGTCAGAACTCACACTTCCCAAACTTAGCATATAGCTTATGGGCTCTAAGCAACTCAAGCACCACTCTCAAGTGTTCCTCGTGCTCCTCCTCAGAAGGTGAATAAATCATAATGTCGTCTACAAAAATGACCACAAAGCGATCTAAGAATTCCCGGAATATTCGGTTCATCAAGTCCATAAACATTGCCGGTGCATTGGTAAGCACAAAACGCATCACCAGAAACTCATAGTGGCCATACCACGTACGGAATGTTGTCTTCGGGATATCTTCCTCCCTAACCCTCAACTGATGGTAACCCGATCTCAAGTCTATCTTAGAGAAACAACGGGACCCCTTCAACTGGTCAAACAAATCATCTATATGGGGCATAGGGTATTTATTCTTAACTGTAGCCCGATTCAATTTCCGATAATCAATTCAAAGTCTCAAGGAACCATCTTTCTTCTTAGCAAAGAGGATCGGTGCTCCCCACGACGAAGTACTAGGGCGGACAAAACCCTTATCTAGCAACTCCTGGAGTTGAACCTTCAACTCACTCAACTCGGCTGGGGCAAAACGATAAGGTGCCATGGAAATCGGCGCCGTGCCAGGCACTAAATCAATAGAAAACTCCACCTCTCGGTATGGTGGCAAACTAAAAAGATCCTCGGGAAAGACGTCCGAGTATTCACAAACCACTCTGGGCAACTCAATCTAGATCTCATCACAGTCACTACTCATAAAGCTAGCGAGAAGACCACTAAGCTCACTCCGCCCTCGCAGATCATACACCGGTGGCAACACTCTACCAACCCGATCCCCCAAGAAATGGAAACAATCCCCACTTAAGGTACATACAGTGACCCTCTGGCGGTAACAATCAATAACAGTCCGGTATGACGATAACCAGTCCATACCTAAAATCACATCAAACCCTGACATAGCCATAACTACAAAAGAAAATGAAAGTCGGCGGTCGGCGACCTCTATATCACAGCCCCGACACCCTTGTTTCAAAATCAACTCGCCCTTAACAGGTGATACAACACTGTACGGGGAGCAAATATTTCGGCAAGCCCGTACTCCTTTCTTCCGAGCTCCGTTTCTATCCGATCACCTGCAAGCAAATAACGGTGAGCTACCCGGCGGTGTGTGGCCAGAAAAACCCTCAGACGATCAAGTTAGCGCACACCTTAGGATAGATAGAGAGAGAGAGAGAGAGAGAGAGAGAGAGAGAGAGAGAGGAGTGTTAGAGTGTAAGAATTTCCATATAAAATGTTCATCCGTCTGTGTATGGGGGGCGCAGTCATGCTTATATACCTTCTGCGCCCCAAATCTACTCCCAGTGATCTCTCAACACGTGGCACTACTATCCCATCTGTCAGCATAAACCTTGCTGAGCACCACCTAACCCAACTGCCTGCCCATGCTCCTGGGAGCTCGGCAGCCGTGCAGCATCATCTCGGCCATCGTCTGCCATGCTGCGCTTCATGCCCAAGTACTCCAACAGCTAAGCTCAGATGAGGACCGGATTCGGCGGCATCTCGGCAAAGCCGAGCTCGGAACTACTCACACTTGTCTGCGGTCGACCTACCTGCCGAGCAAACAGGTACCTCGGTCCAACCTTGCCTTTCCTGACGATGGACTTTTCACCTGACCGGCTTCGCAACCACGGATCCTTGTTGTGCTACCTTAACTGAGCAGCTTCCATCAAGGCCAGGCCACACAACTTGGCCCAACACCTGTTCAGCCCAAACCTGTCTGGTACAACACTGTCCGGCCCAAATCTGTCCGGCTCAAATTCCATATCATTAATCTCCCTCTCAATTGCCCCTTAATTCCGTCCGCAAAAGCGTGACTGGGATTACTTATTTCGACCGGGATAACACTTCCTCGGTCCTAAAAATGTGAAACGGCGACCGGGCTAGTTGACATTCCTGTCTGCAAACTTGCTCGGTTATATTCCTCGGTAGACGTCCTCTTCTTCAATAATTGCCCGGTTGTCGCCTCGACTCTTCAAATTGTCCTTTCAGTTTTGACGTCGTCATAAATGGGGACACGTGGCAGGCTTCCATTGGACCTCGAGCAGCCAACCCAGCCGTCCGCCAGAATTTGAATTCTTGGCGGTTTCTCCGTCTATACATACAAGCCCCCTCTTCCTCATTTCGCTCCTACTGCCTCTCTACAATTCGACGCTTCAGAGCTCAAGCACCTTTCTCCAAGCCTCGTCTGCCATTCTTTGTGCTCGAAGGATTAGTCCCTGCCCTTCACTGGTAAGTCCTTCAACTCCTCTATTGTTGCTATTTTCTTAAATATTTCACACATTAGGGCACTAAAACATAGTTCTTAAGACGTAGGCCATAGAAATCGTCCCAGACCTCCCACTGTTCATGGTGTTCTTCATTTTCACTGATGAACATCGAAGAACTGGAGCGGACCGGGCTCCAGGTCTTTGTTTGATCCAAAAACCACCTCGACCGAGCAAATAACCTGTTAGATATAACCATAGCGAGAACCAGGATAACAGAGGTCTTGGTCGCTCAACCGGGCTAAAATCTGGTCTGCTTGGGCGGCCGAGCTCCTTGTCAGCCTCTACGATCGAGGTGGTTTGGCACTCTAGACGACCGAGCTAAAGTCAAGCTCGCTTTGTGCGACCGCGCTCCCTCTTACACTTGCCCTCCTTTTCCTGCAGAGTTCGAGGGGACCACTGTCCAATCCTGAGGCTTCCAAAGACCAAGCAGCCACAAATCACCTGGCAGTGCCAAACCAAAGCCGAGCTAATTTAGCCGGTCATAAATGGGGAAATTCCGCTTCCTCGTAGATACTCCGGCTACCCTAGCTGTGTTCAGGGAGGAGTACGGCATCCCGGCCGATGTCCACCTAGAGCTCGCAGAAGAAGAGACCACGCCTTGGGACAGAACAGAACAATGCCCCTTCACCGTGCTGTCGGTCGCCGAAGGAGGCCTCCGCTTCCCACTCAACCCACTTATCACCGAGTTCCTTCGCCGCACCAGGCTGGCACCCACACAAATGTCCACCAACACTTACCAGATTATCAACGGCGTCCACGAACTGAACAATCGGCTAGGCACCAACTTAGGTCTAGCCGAGATATTGCGGCAGTACACCCCTTGGGCACACCGGCGATAGTCTCGCTTACTATCTTAAGATCAGGCCGGGCAAAGAAACAATCGTGACCGGAACACCAGACAAGGATTTACACGATGGCGATTTCTTCTGGGTAACCGAAAATTACGAAACAGCCGAAGTACCGGGCTGGTTCATAAGCAAGAACTTCGGTTCCACATGTAAGCTGTGCTGTCTTGTTCGGTCAATTCATTTTTATTATTCTGCACTTAACCATCTCCCTGTTCCTCTTGCAGCAATTCAAGCCTTGCAAGCAAACTACCAATACCCCAACGGAGAAGCAATCCGGTCCGTGCTCCGCTACAGCCATCGAGATTGCAACGAGTTGCTCGGTTACGTGCCAATTTACAGATACTCAGCACCACGCCGGAGTAAGGTTACAGACTTTCTCCGTGCTCCAACTCCTCCCCGAGATCCAACTCTGCCAGACGTCCCGTTTATCCGATTATCTGAAACCGAGGAGATGGCGAAAAGGAGTTGCATCAAGAACTTGCTAATCGCGACATCGGCCGAAATACCGAGCATCGTCCCCCATTCCCAAGTTGCCGGTCAATCCAGCGGCCCTGTGGTTGCCTTGGCGTCTCCAACTGCCGGGCAAACCAAACAAGATGCTCGCCGGGCTAGCAAAAGGCCTCGCGCAGACCCATCTGCCGAGCTGGTTGCCGAGCTTTCCACTGAGCAACCCATAGAAACCGCAGACCCGACTCCAGCGTGGCGACCACAGCTTAAGCACCGGGGAAAAGACATCCCGGCTAACGCTTCGATCAAGGGTGATAAAGAGCACCTGCTTGCCTTTGATCTCTCAAAAGCCCTGCTCCTACCGAGCGATGTGGTCGGTAGCGACCACGTTCCGGATACTTGGCTTGTGAAGTCTTCAGTAAAGTCCATGGCCAAGGTAAGTCTTAATCTTTTGCTGAAATTTTTGTTAAGTGTTCGCACGGTTTCTAATTTGTCCCAGTTTTTTCCTTGCAGGCTATCCAAAAGCAGCACCTGGTCATGGAGCGAATCCACCGGCTGCGGCAGAAGGCGAATGACACTGCCGGCCAAGTCCAGAGTCTGCAGATCGAGCTCGGCCGAGCAAAGTCCTCACTTGAAATGGCCAATGTTGACAACAACAGGTTGCTCGACCAGCTTGGGGAGGCCGAGAAAAAGAGAGACGAACTCCAGGCCGAGCTAGACGAGCTCAAGGCGTCCAGGGAGAAAGAGTGCAAAGATGCCAACAATGCCGGCTTCAAAGAGGCCGAGGATAGCTATAAGAAGCAGGTCTTTGCTACTCAGGATATTTATTTCAAAGCGGACTGGAAGTTAGCCTGCGAACATCTCGGTCAAGGCCCTGACACCGATGTGTTTGCCGCTCCCCCGGTTGCCTTCCTACCGGTCTACCTCGTTCCTTATGCCAACGACGTCTTCAGCGCGTTGCAAGCTGAGGCCGAGGAAGAACTTGCCAAAGGAACCGAGGTAAATGCCGAGGAAGGAAGCGACGAGGAGCTGCCCGGAGAAAAAGAGGCCGGTGCCCAAGAGCGAAAAACGGTTGATCTGGAGGCTGCTGAAGACGAGTTCTCCCATCTTTCTCCCCTAGTGTAGTTCTCTTTTTCTTTCATTTTGTGCTGTGTATGTAACCGGGCTCTATGCCCCTTCTTTGTACTTATTTTCACATCAATGAAAGAGCTTTAATTTCACAAATGTTTGCACGATTTTCTCGAACTATTTTCAGCAAAACATCTCGGTTTAAAGTATGAAGTACAAATCATCAACTGGCTGGACCGGAGTTAACATCTTAGTAAATTTAGTAAAATTGAGGTTCTTTAACCAGAATAAACATCTCGGTGGGAACAACAGTTGAACAAATCACTAATTCTTTCAACATCTTGTATAACCGGAATACACCATCTCGGTTTTAATTCTGAGAATTTGAACAAGCCACCAACTCATTCAACCGGAGTAACTCATCTCGGCTGGGATCGCTGAGTTGGACAAACCACCAACTCCTTCAATCGGAGTAATTCATCTCGGTTGGGATCTCTGAGTTGGACAAACCACCAACTCCTTCAACCGGAGTAATTCATCTCGGTTGGGATCTTGAGTTGAACAAACCACCAACTCCTTCAACCGGAATAACCCATCTCGGTTGGAATCTCTGAGTTGAACAAACCACCAACTCCTTCAACCAGAGTAACTCATCTCGGTTGGGATCGCTGAGTTGGACAAACCACCAACTCCTTCAACCGGAGTGATTCATCTCGATTGGGATCCCTGAGTTGGACAAACCACCAACTCCTTCAACCGGAGTGATTCATCTCGGTTGGGATCTCTGAGTTGGACAAACCACCAACTCCTTCAACTGGAGTAATTCATCTCGGTTGGGATCTCTGAGTTGGACAAACCACCAACTTCTTCAACCGGAGTAACACATCTTGGTTGGAATTCCTGAGTCAAACAAACCATCAACTCCTTCAACCGGAGTAAATCACCTTGGTTGAGAATCTCAAGTACTCAAAGCAATCAATCAAAGTGCTGAAGCAAAGAAGACATTTCTATATATTGACAAAAAGAATTACATTCTGAAGTGTAAGGCAAAAAATTCCTTTGCACAAAAAAGAAAACAAAAGCTAGAAATAGTACAGTTTGAGGTTGGCCGCATTCCATGGCCGGGGTATTCCTCTGCCATCGAGATCCTCCAGGTGGTATGCCCCCTTGCCTGCCAGACCGGTTATCTTGTAGGGTCCTTCCCAATTTGCCCCTAGTTTGCCTTCACCTGGCACCAGGGTGTTACCTATAACTTTTCTCAAGACCCAATCACCCACCTTGAACGGTCTGGGGTGCACCGTCTTGTTGTACTTCCTGGAGAGCTCTTGCTGGTAGGCGGCCACATGGATAAGAGCCTTTTCCCAGCGTTCTTCCACTAGATCCAACTCCAGAGCAATGGCCTCGGCATTCAGCTCGGGCTCAAAACTTTCACTTCTGAGAGTGGGCATGCCAACTTCCAATGGAATGACCGCCTCCATGCCATAAGCCAAAGCAAATGGAGTTTCCCCGGTCGACCTCCGAGGGGTTGTACGGTATGCCCAGAGGACGCTGGGAAGTTCCACAGCCCACTTCCCCTTCGCCTTCTCCAGCCGTTTCTTCAGCCCGTCAAGAATGGTCTTGTTCGACGCCTCGGCTTGTCCGTTGGACTGTGGGTACGCCGGGGTGGAGTTGTAGAATTCAATCTTCAAATCTGCTCAAAACCCTCTGAATAGGCGACCGTCAAATTGGGTGCCGTTATCAGAGGTCAAAATTTTGGGGACGCCGAAGCGTGTTACCACGTTCTGCCAGACAAACCGCTTCACGTCTTTCTCCTTAATTGTTGCCAAAGGCTCAGCTTCAACCCACTTGGTGAAGTAGTCCGTTGCCGCGATGAAGAATTTGCGGTTGCCAGGCGCTGTTGGGAGCGGTCCTACTATATCTAACCCCCACATTGCGAAAGGCCAAGGGCTGGTGAGGGGAAGGAGTTCTCTTGCCGGCTGGTGGATTTGATGTGCAAACTTCTAGCACTTTTCACACTTGCGAACATATTTTTGGGCGTCGGCTTGCATGCACGGCCACCAATAGCCTTGTGAAATAGCGCGGTAGGCCAAGGATCTGCCCCCAATGTGACTGCCACAGATGCTTTCATGGATTTCATACAAGAAGGTTTCCACGCTACTCGGGTGCACACACCTCAAGTATGGACCGGTGAAAGACTTTTTGTACAAAACGCCTGAAGGAGAGAGCCAAAACCGCTCTGACTTTACACGCATCTTGTGTGCTTCCTTCTTGTCGATTGGAAGAGTCCGTTCTTTGAGAAAAACGACGATAGGGTCCATCCAGGAAGGACCTAGCTCGGCGCAGAGTACTTCCGTCTGCCCGGTTTCTTCAATACTGGGTCTCGGTAGGAATTCAATCAAAAGAGGGTTGGGAAATGAGCGGTCGGCTAAAGAGGCCAGGCCGGCCAGCTCATCTGCCCTTTTATTTTCTTCTCGGCCAATCTGTTGGACCCTGATCGCCTGGAATCGCTTGATGTAGTCCCTGACCAAAGCTTGGTACTTCATCATTCTGTCATCCTTTGCCTGGTAGACCCCAGAAACTTGGTTAACCACAAGCTGGGAATCACTGTAAACCATTAACTCTGATGCCTGCATCTGAAGCGCGCTCTTGAGACCGGCCAAAAGCGCCTCGTACTCGGCCTCGTTGTTGGATGCTGGGAAGCCAAGGGTAATAGAGTGTTCAATCGTCAGGCCGTCTGGTGATATCAAAACTATACCTAGCCCGACGCCGTGACGGTTCGAGGCTCCATCAACAAAAGTTTCCACATCTCTCCCACAAAGAGCTTCCAACATTCTGAGAGGTCTTGAGAGGCTTGAAGATTGATGGGATCACGACTGCTCGGTTGCGCAGTTTCAAGTTCTGTGTTGATCGGTTCCAATTCAGTCACCCTTGATGATTCGGCACCGGACTCAGCAAGTTTATCTGATATGCTCAAGTCCGTAGGTGAATCACCAGGTTGTGGTATTATGCCGGCCGTAGATTCTGAGCTGTGTGGTTCCATTTCTTCCCCCCTTGGTGACCGGACAGAGCTGGTTGGTCAACGATATTCAACTCCGTCATCGCATTGCCGGGTGGTAAAACCGTATAAACTAAGGGTACTTTGGTGGTGCGTGCAAACTCCGCGTCGCTACCTCCCTCAACTGGTTGTATCGCGGATGGTCTTGCGTGCACCTCATCATCTGCTGCGGTAATATCGACCGGGCATACCGGATGAGTTCCAGGTGAGAATTCGGTGATGAAGTCGGCCAAAGTCTGGGCTTTGATGGCAGTGCGCGGCTGGAACTTCACATCAAACTGTCCCAACTCGACCGCCCACTTAAGAATTCGACCGAAGAAGTCTGCCCGCTCGAATAAAGGTTTGAGGGGGAATTCGGTCAAGACGATGACGGTATGTGCATGGAAATAGTGCGCCAACTTTCTTGAAGCCATCATTAATGCCAAAGCAAGCTTCTCCAACGACAAGTATCTCGACTCTGCCGGTAGCAAAGTTTTGCTGACATAGAAGATGGGGAGGTGCTTGATTCCTTCAGCCCGGACAAGCACCGCACTGACTGCATGCTGTGATACGGCCAAATAAAGATAAAGCTCCTCTCCAGGCTCCGGTGTGACCAACCGTGGCGCTGAAGACAGATACTCCTTGAGCTCGGCCAAGGCTCGGTCACACTCTTCATCCCAGGAGAACTTAGATTTTAAGGATTGAAAGAAAGGGCGGCAGCGATCTGATGACCGGCTTATAAATCAATTAAGCGCGGCGGCCATTCCGGCCAGATGCTACACGTCTTTTGCCGAGCTAGGCTGTTTTAACTCTTGCACAGCTTGGATTTGTGTAGGGTCTGCTTTAATACCTCGGTTCGTGACTAGGAATCCCAAAAAATTTTCGGATCCCACGCCGAAGGCACACTTAGACGCATTCAGGTGTAGCTTGTGCTTTTTGAGAATGGCGAACATCTCGGCAAAGTCGGACAAATGATCTGCCTGATGCCGGCTTTTAACCACCATATCATCAATGTAGGCTTCCATTGTCCGGCCCAGCAAAGGAGCAAACATCTTGGTCACCATCTTCTGAAAAGTCGCCCCGGCGTTCTTCAAACCAAAAGGCATGACTCGGTAGCAAAAGAGTCCCCTTGGTGTAGTAAAGGAGGTGATTTCTCAGTCGGGGCCATGCATGGCAATCTGATGATAGCCGCGGTAGGCATCCAAGAAACTTAGCCTGTTATGTCCAGCTGTCAAATCCACAAGCTGGTCAATTCTAGGCAAGGGAAAGCTATCTTTTGGACAAGCTCGGTTGACGGTCTTGTAATCAACGCAAACCCGCCACTTCCCATTTTTCTTCGGTACCACCACTGTATTTGAGATCCACCGAGGATAGTGCACTTCTTGAATTGCTCGTGCCTCTAGCAAATTCTTGACTTCTTCCGCAACTACCTCGGCGTGATGCAGCACCGATCTCCTTGTTCGCTGAATGACTGGCTTGGCACCGGGGAAGACATTGAGATGATGGCAAATAAAACTAAGATCGAGGCCGGGCATGTCGTAAGGCAACCATGCAAAAACTTTGATGTTGGCCATCAAAAACTCAACCATCTCGGTCCGTTCTATGGCTATAAGGCTTGAGCCGAGCAAGAAGAACTTGTCCGGCTGCTCCGTATCAATTCGTACCTCCACCAATTCCTCGACAGCTTTGTCTTCAGCCTTGGTGCCCACATCATCCAAGACACCCTGGTCCTCCGGTCCCTCAATCATTTGGACAAATCCTTTGGCTGTACGGCTTCCGTTGACCGCCATGAAGCACTGCTTTGACATGACCTGATCGCCCTAAATCTCCTCGATTGCCCCCATAGTCGAGGGGAATCGCATTACTTGATGGAAAGTCGATGCCACGGCTTGCATAGCGTGAAGCCACCCCCTTCTAAGGATCAAATTGTAAGTAGATAGTACCTGTAATACCCAAAACTCCACCTGTTTGACCACGGATCCCGCTTTGACCAGCAGGATAATCTTTCCCAAAGGCCACTCCGGTTGCAAGTTGAAACCAACCAACGACGATGTCGCCGGGGTCAAATCCGTATCTCGGAGCTTGAGTTGTTGGAAAGCGTCGTAGTACATGATCTCGACCGAGCTTACCTGATCGATCAAGATCCGTTTTACTTCAAAATCTTTGACGCGGAGTGTAACTACCAAGGCGTCATTGTGCGGTGTCTGAATGCGCTCCAAGTCCCTTGAGGAGAAACTGATCACATCTTTCGCTTCCGTCTTCCCCCTCTTGAGCGCAGGCTGAACTGACAAAACTTCCCTCATGTGCTCTGCCTTCTTGATCATACCACGGAGCTCGCAAACACGCGCTGGCTCCACTATGCCGTGGATGACATTCATAACCCCTTGAGGAGGTGCATCCTGGTCGTCCGGTCCCCGCGGATCAACCGGAACTTGATTTGCCTTGATGCCCCCATCAATGTAAAGATCCAGGTGCCCGGCCACGACTAGCTCTTCCAGGTGTTGCCTCAATGGCAAACAATCCTCAGTCCGGTGGCCTCGCTCCCGATGAAACGTACAGCGATACCGCGGATTGTAGCCCTTTTGTCCATCGCCCAACTTAGCAGGAAACCGGACATACTCCTCGTCTCGAATTTCACTAAGTATGCGATAGATTGGAATCGTGAAGACCGTGGTTATGCCAGTCCTTGCCTTCAACCTTCTGTTTGCATCCGCTACGTCATCTTGGGGGTAGTCATCCCGGTCATTCCGACATCCTCTACCCCAGTTTTTCCGATTCGATCCACGGTCTGATTCCTCAGCGCGGTCAGTAGATCGGCCGGACTCCTGTCCGACTGTATGCACTTTTCTAGCCTTCTTATCTGTCGCTGTCGGAACTGACTTCGCGGTAGACGCCGACGCGTCATCCTCAACTCGAATATGCTCATTGATGCGTTGCATGAGTTGGCCCATGGATGTCGGCTGGTGCATGGTAAGCGAGTCCCGCAGTCTATGTCCGACCGGGAGACCGCGCTTGTATTGCGTGATTGCAAGGTTGACCGGGCAATCCAAGATCTCGTTGAAGGTTTCCCAATACCTTGAGTTGTATGCCTTCAATGTGTCGCTCGGTTCCGTCTTGACACTAAGTAAATGATCGACTTCCTTTGGTGTTTTTGTGTTGGCTTTGAAGCGCGTCACAAAGGCTTCGGCCAACTGATGCCATTGTTGTATGCTCCCTTCTGGCAACCTCTCGAACCACTTCAAGCCTAGCTCGCCTAAACTCGACGGGAAGATCAGGCACATAAGTCCGTCATTTCGCCTATGTCCGGCCATAACCTGTCGGAAGTGGCTCACATGCATGTAAGGATCGGTTTTTCCATCGTAGAGTGTGAACTTAGGCTGGTGGAAGCCTGCTGGAAGTGGTGTTGATTCTATTTCCAGGGAAAAAGGGGTGGCACTTAACCAGGCCAAATCTGAATCCACTAGGAGTGGCACTGCCTGGCGGGGTAGAGGCATTCCGACCTCCTCGCTGGCGTGACCCCCGTAGGATAGCCGCTAGAACGCCGGTATCCTCTGAGCTTCACGTCGGCGAGCCCGCTCCTTTAAGACCGCCCGCAAATCCTCTGAATGAGCGGAGTAAGAGTACTTCGACGTCGTCACCGGACGTGAGGGCTGGTAAGTGCTATCTTGCGCCCTAGATTTCTCTACATGCACGTCAGAATCACCAACCTGGAAACTTCAGGTAATAGAGATGGATGGAGTGCGTCGCTGACTCTGACCGCCTGAACGGCGGGATGGGGTGCGCTCACTGTGGTCACCTACTCCAGCTACACCCTTCCCTTTGACATGCCGCTTGAGCTCCTCCATCTCCGCCGCCATTCGCCGGATGACAGCGTCTTGGTCCCTCAACTTGTGTTCCAGACGTCGGGCATGTGATTCTCTCCGCCGCCGATGACCATCCGGACTTCGTGAATGACCATAACTTCTTCCGCGCTTATCCCGCGCGTCTCCTGACTGTCCTCCGGTGGGTGTCTCCAAGTCTGCCATTGGATGGATGGCGGGAGGTCCTTCTCTCCTTCGGGTGAACTCCGGGGTGGCTTCGTCTATGGCAGACAATGGAAACTCATCGTTGTTCGCCATGGACAGCGATCAGACGAGCCTGGAAGACAAGGTTTTGTCTGTCAAGCTTCCCACAGACGGCGCTAATTGTACGGGGAGCAAATATTCCGGCAAGCCCGTACTCCTTTCTTCCGAGCTCCGTTTCTATTCGATCACCTGCGAGCAAATAATGGTGAGCTACCCGGCGGTGTGTGGCCAGAAAAACCCTCCGACGATCAAGTTAGCGCACACCTTAAGATAGAGAGAGAGAGAGAGAGAGAGAGAGAGAGAGAGAGAGAGAGGAGTGTTAAAGTGTAAGAATTTCCTTACAAAATGTTCATCCGTCTGCGTATGGGGGGCGTAGTCATGCTTATATACCTTCTGCGCCCCAAATCTACTCCTAGTGATCTCTCAACACGTGGCACTGCTATCCCATCTGTCAGCATAAACCTTGCTGAGCACCACTTAACCCAACTGCCTGCCCATGCTCCTGGGAGCTCGGTAGCCGGGCAGCATCATCTCGGCCATCGTCTGCCATGTTGCGCTTCATGCCGAAGTACTCCAACAGCTAAGCTCAGATGAGGACCAGATTCGGCGGCATCTCGGCAAAGCCGAGCTCGGGACTACTCACACTTGTCTGCGGTCGACCTACCTGCCGAGCAAGCAGGTACCTCGGTCCAACCATGCCTTTCCTGGCAATGGACTTTTCACCTGACCGGCTTCACAACCACGGATCCTTGCAGCTCGGTCAATCAACGTGCTTCCTTAACCAAGTAGCTTCCATCAAGGCCAGGCCACACAACTTGGCCCAACACCTGTTCTGCCCAAACCTGTCTGGTACAACACTGTCCGGCCCAAATCTGTCCGGCCCAAATTCCATATCATTAATCTCCCTCTCAAACACAAATAGGAGAAGCTAACTGTGCCAACTCCAACCCTAAAACAGATGCAAATGCAGTAGATATAAAGGAATGTGATGCACCCGTATCAATTAACACATTGGCAACCGAGTTACAAAATAAAAAGGTACCTCTCACAACAGATGGAGCCGGTACAAGATCCTGTGCGGTAACAGCACACACGCGCCCTGAAGGTCTCTGGTCTACCTGCTCACCTCTCAGAGTAAAAGACTGCTACATAGACTAAGACGATGAAGCCTCCTGATTGGCCCTTAAGGCCTGAACTGACTGTGCTGGCTGAAAACTCTACGTTTGCCTCGAACCAGACGCACCAGATGTGCCACTCAACTGTGGGCAATACCTCTTCAGGTGCCCCGCCTGACCACACTGGTAACAAGAGAGCGGTTGGCCTCTACCCTAACTCTGGCTTTGAGGTCGAGCCGAAGATGAAGCTGCCCTCTGAACTCCTCCCTTCTGCGGGCAAGCTGGAGACTTGTGGCCCAGCTGACCACATTTGTAACAAGTAATGTCTCCCTGACTGCCTCTCCCAGAGCTTGAACTCTGCACTGGAAAGGTAGATGTCGCAAAAACACCCTGAGACTGCTGAGGGTTCGAACCCCTCTGCCTCCTACCATCTCCCTAGCCATCCTGACTCCTCTTGGAGCCCCTCATTCTCTCCTCCTCCTCCTGTATGATAATCTCAAGATGCGCCGCGGTATCCACAAGGCGTCCATACTCCCGAGTCATGGACCCAGCAACCCTAGTCTTAAGTCTATGCCTCAGCTTCTTCTCAAACTCAAGACAACGGCGTTCCTCAGACGCCACAGGCTCAGGTGCAAACCTAGATAAACTGGTAAATGCGGCCTCAAACTCGGTCACTGACATACTCAGTTGCTTGAGCTGACAAAATTGGTCCCTCAACTTCTCTCTAACAGCTGGAGATAGAAACTTCTCCTGGAAAGCACCAACGAACGCCTCCCAAGTGCCTCTAATACGACCCTGAATAAACTTCCACCACTGACCCGCGTCTCCCTTCAGCTGGAAAGGCGCCAAGGTTACCTTCAAAGCCCCGTCTTCGATGCCAAGCATCTCAAACGTCTTCGTCATCTGTTCAAGCCACTCATCAGCTTTAAGTGGCTCTTTTAGATCCCCTAGAAACTCATCCGGATTAGACCGGAAAAACTCTCTCTTCAGAAAACAAGGCCCTGCCTCAGTAACATGGGCCTGGACTTGATTCTTAGCCCTGAGAATGTCCATGGATTCCCTCAATGCTCCTGCCATCTCGTGGGCTAAGGCGCCCATGGCCTGCTGACCTACTGGCTTGGCCACATTGGCCAGACCAACACCCTCCTGCTGCGTCGGAATCTCATCCGGTATAGGCATCTCCTGCCTCCTAGGCCTACCTCGCCTACCACCACGTCCTCGTCCTGACATCCTAATAAAGGTAACGAAGAACATTAGCACATTCACAAATGTGCCGAAGCAATAACACTCGCGTCCTAACACGATGGACAACTGTAATTCATTCCACGTAAGCACATAATCACATAAGCACTTACGAATTTCATTTTCAGATAATGACAGTCCCGAGGTGTTGCTAGAGTTCCGATTAGAAACAGTATTGATCAAGTGCTTTTCCAATAGGACTCCCAGAAATCCAAGAATCCAATCAACATCCTAGAAACTAAATCTCATACCCAAATAGTCACATAAGCATGTTATCAGATAAACACGTAATATCACACATAAGTCTCTAGCAAGTGAGACAAACCCATTGTGGTACTAACCACTTCCCACATACCCAAAGTATTCAAACCCGGTACGCTCTGATACCAAGTTGTAACGCCCTCAAAATAAACCCATAAATCATACGTTCAAGACATCCATAAACTTAAGAGAATAAAACATAATTCTATGTATTAGAGTATTCATTACAAAAGTATTACATGTTGACATCAAAAGTAAATGCCCTACGGGCTTACGACTTTCCAAGCCAACACCTGGTTACAAAAAGAGAGTACTAACTCAAAACACAAAATAAGCCCTTGGCTTGATTTACATGTAATACACAAAATAATCACAAAAAGGAAGCCTTCAGCTTCTACAACCTCCCAAGCTACATCCTTGGAAGCGGCATATCACCTGTACCTGAAAATGATGTCCCATATAGGGTGAGCCAACGCCCAGTAGAAATATGCTAAACATAACATAAGCAGTAACTAAAACTTTAGCATTTGATAAATGTTTAACTCATACAAACCAACGTACAACACAATCAAATTCCTCGACAGATATGTTCATATTTCATTCCACTTTCCTTTACTTATCAAATTTTCAATTCATAACATAGCTCAGAACCTGGCCAACAATTTAATGAGACTACGACTCATATTAAAGCACTTCCTTTTTGAAAGAGATAACAACTCAACTCAAAACACTTCCATACTTCACAATAGATACACATTTTTGTGCTGTATCAATGGAGTCCATCCCCTATCTCCTCCCAAATAATATCTGGTTTAGGAGTCCTTCCCCTATCTCCCCCCAAACCGTGAAGTACATCCCTATCTCCTCCCACACAATACAATGTATATAAACAATTATCATATACATGATCAATCAATACACATATTTGATGTATTATTCCAATCGTCATATTCAATGACATATTCAATCGATTAGTTTTAATTCACCTAATCATCATGCAGTGTCTACAACAATCAAGACTATCCTCCACCGATAGCCCAAAGCAATTATTTCTAAACAGATAATAAATGCATCAACAGATAAATTATCAATATTTTCAAAAGTGAGCGATTAATAAATCCAACTCCACCATTCGGTCTCATCTTAAGCCAATTTTATCGTTTCCATCCCAATTTCATTATCTCATAATAAATGTCATTAATTTCACAAATGACCCAATTAATCCCAACTAAGGTATTTTCCCCTTTTTCTCAATGTTGACCCAAAGGTCCAAATATCATCAATAGACCTTAATAATTTCATTTTAAGGCCCAAATACACACATATAGTTCAATGGAACAAAAAACCCCTATTTACACATTTTAAGGTTTGAAACCATAACTCCAAAACTTCCCAAAATACAACATTAATTCAAAATGACTACAAGCTTATGTCAAAGACCATAAATATGAGTAGTAACCCCTACCTCAAATTCGAAGCTCAAAGGAGAAGATGAAGAATTTCGAAGTGCTCCAAACTCCAAGATTTTCAGACCAAAGTGAAGCCCACACCAAGCACAACACTTTTTGTAAAGGAACTAAGGAAGAAGATCACTCAAACTTGATCAAACCTTAGAGAGAAGTTGAAGTTTAGAGTGAGGAGCTCTCAAATGGAGGTTCTGAAAAGTTAGAGAGAGAAAAGGTTCAAGAAAAGTGATCCAAAAAGTCACTTTGCGGACTGATATAAAAGTCACCCCGCTCGAGCGTAGAATTCCCAGCTCGAGCGTCAGACACAGACTCACGCTTGAGCGTGAAAAGCGCTGCTCAAGCGTCGATTGCACACTTTCAGAAGTTTTGCAGACCATGGTCCCCGCTTGAGCATCAGAATCCCTGCTCGAGCGGAGGAACAAAATCAAAAGGGCTTACTCGAGCGTCAACAGCCCCGCTCGAGTGTCCGATGACCTGCAGAGAAATATACTGACAGATAAATAACCATGCTCAAGCGTCAAAATGCCCGCTCGAGCGGAGAAGCAACAACAAAGGGCCCGCTCGAGCGTCAAAAGCCCCGCTCGAGCATGAAGGCCAAAATCTGGGCATCAACTTTTGGTTTCGAAGCACAACTAACCTGTTCCCAACCTGCCCAACACAACCCAAGACTCAAATATAAAGAGTAAATGATAGAAATGAGAATAAGAGAACCACACACTCACGGAACCAAGTCTGGAGTACAATAAACAAAGAAAGGGAAAACCGGGATCGCTATAACCTCCCACACTCAAGGAATTTCGTCCCTGAAATTAGGTAAATAAGTTTCAACAATATGATTTCTGAATTCTCAATAATATCATAATTCAACATTCATCAACTTGACCCATTACCAGTCATTCCATCTCTATTCAAGAGGCAAATTACAACATATGCTACAACATGCATTATCAACATGCATTCCTTGAAATTCAACAAATTCCAATGTAAGTACTCCACAATTCATTAACATATTCAATGCCAATAATATATTTGCATTTCCATAACATAATTAACATATGCAATGTTAAAGTAAGCTTCCATTTGCCTGGCATATTCAATAATACTACCATAAACCGAAACATATACAATGTTTTACAACTTAAGACATATTCAATGCTCTTAAAGTTCATCAATACAACAAAATACAATACAAGGTTAAACATTAACAAACAAGTCCGGATATTTCTCACGGACCTCCAACTCACGTTCCCAAGTGGCTTCTTCCACTCTGTGATGTTTCCACAAAACCTTCACCAAAGGTATCATCTTGCCTCGCAAGACCTGATCTCGCCTATCCAAGACCCGTACCGGTCTCTCCTCATACGAGGCATCCTCATCTACCTCTAAGTCGGTCCAATCCAATACATGCGATGGATCCGGCTCGTACTTCTGAAGCATACTAACATGAAACATGTCATGTACCCCGGGCAACTGCGGCGGTAAAGCTAAACGATAGGCAACCTCCCCAATCCTTTCAAGGATCTCAAAGGGACCAACAAGCCGAGGGGACAACTTCCCATTCTTCCCAAACCTTATCAAACCCCGCCTAGGTGATATTTTCAAGAAGACATGATCACCCACCTAAAATACCAAAGGCCTCTTCCTACAGTTGGCATAACTCTTCTGACGACTCTGGGCTGTAACAAGCCTCCTACGGATAAGCTCAACTTTCTCCGTCGTTTCCCTCACCAACTCCGGGCCCAACAAAGGTGCATCACCCACCTCGGCCCAACACACTAGAGACCTACAAGGTCGGCCATACAAGGCCTCAAACGGTGCCATACCGATACTCGATTAGAAACTGTTGTTGTAGGCAAACTCCACTTAGGGCAAATGCCTTTCCCACAACCCACTAAAGTCAAGAACACAACCTCGAAGCATATCCTCAAAGATCTGAATAGTACGCTCGGACTGCCCTTCAGTTTGAGGATGATAAGCCGTGCTAAAGGTCAACCTAGTGCCCAAGGCACTCTGCAAACTCTGCCACAATCTAGCAGTAAAACGTGGATCTCTATCTGAGACGATTGACACTCGGACCTCGCGCAACCTCACTATGTCCTAAATGTACAAGTCGACAAGATGATCTACCGAGTCTCTCATGGGCATAGGGATAAAGTGCACTGACTTAGTCAACCGGTCTACAACCACCCAAATAGCATCACTACCCCGCTGAGTCCTCGGAAGACCTACAATGAAGTCCATCGTGACATGCTACCACTTCCACTCGGCAATAGGTAAGGGTTGCAACAAACCCGCTGGCCTCTGATGTTCGGCCTTCACTTGCTGACAAGTAAAGCACTTCGATATGAAAACTGCCACATCCCTCTTCATACCTCGCCACCAAAACTGGCGACCCAAATCACAATACATCTTAGTGCCTCCCGGATGTGCCGCAAGGTGTGAATGGTGAAACTCTCAGAGTACTTCCACTCGGCAAGGCTCTGGCACAAACAAACAGTCTCGGTATCTCACACTCAGGTCGAGATACACAGTCAAACCCTTCTCAGCCTTCCCACAGGAGATCTTCTCTCGGAGGGATTCTATCTCAAGGTCACCTCTCTGTGCCTCTAACACTCGATTCACAAGTGTAGGCTGCGCAACTGTAGACACGCTCTAGGGGGCCCCATGCAACTACAGTTCGAACTCAAATGTCACAGTTCTAAATCTAATCCCACAAAGTGCGATGCGAGACCGATAAATCACCAAAGAGTCCAAATCCGGCAAATCGTTTTGGAAAACTGATTTTTAAGAAAGAAGTGCCAAACATGGACTATTTTGCCAAATACAGGGTCGCCACCTAAATATTTTATTTTGGGGAAATTTAGGGAACCCTGACTCGTGCCTAAGGCCACGTGTCCGTCATCACCAAAGTTGCCTCAGCTTGGGAACTTGGGTAGGATTGGGGAAGGTCATCTATGAGCACCCCTGCTCGCCCGATCAAAGATCGGTCTGTACTAAGCATGATATTTTGTATTCAAAACATATGTGTTCTTATTCCGGTTAATTTGGCTAATTTTACTATGTGATGCACACAACAAAACAAGTATAGACTAGATCGCCTTACTTGGAACAAAGCATCGCATATCTGTTTGTTTGGAAATGGTTTTGAATTTTGCTACTCGCAAGTAGGCTAAAACACGGATTTCGATGAATTTTTCTACTTCAAGCAATACAACCTTCACCCACAGGCATTCAGGCAGTTATATCACATAAGCAGTTAGCCTCATGGCAAGCATGCTATCATGTTAACATTCACATACATGCAAGATGCTAAAGCATAAGCACTTACCTAGTACTCCGAGCCAAAACAAGAAACTAGTTAGAAATCATACATGATCCTAGTTCATGTTAAGATGGCTAATGCAACACATGCAAAATGCAACTAGAATAGGCTCGGCTAATCTAAGAATGGCATGTGAAATGCGACAACTCGATACACGTATTCAAGTTGGAATTGAAACACTATGCAATTAGTATGATGCGCCGAGCCCAGTGCATGCAATACGAATGAATGTATGAAAACATGCTCACATAAGTATGCTAATTGAAACATGACCTAGAACTAACCATCAAAATCAGGTAAGTAAAAAGGAGAAAGACGTGGGGTTGGAAGAAATTCACACACGCACGCACACTTATTACAAATTTACCCTCTCGACGGAGGGTCCAAAAGAATAATACAAATTAACTAACTAACAAGCTAATTAATTATTACACAATACTTAACTAATTAAACAAATTAATTAAGCTACTAAAGCAGTAAAGAGGCCTCGGGAAGAGGGACAAATGCATGCATGCTCTACTCCGCTTGGAAATCTATCGCCATGCTCATGCTGCCTCTGTTTACAATACTCTGCACCTCCGAAAACTGTGCAAGTCTCAAGGGTGCTTCTGAATCACCTTCTGAGCACTGTGGGATGTCACCGGCCGAAAGTCAAGGCCGCCTGCTAAGAGGAACTGGTCATCAACCATTTGTGGGGATCTCGGCCAACAATACATAGCCGGCCGGCACTGAAGATGGCCAACCGACCATCTCTTCCTGCAGAATCCTGTTTTTGCTGTAACAGAGGACAGACAGAGCATGGCGATGCATTTTCAAGGCAATGTTTGCAGCACCACCACCCTCCTTATCATGTTTGAGACTCAAAGGAGTATGGTTCTCGACCCTCGGGCCATTAATCACGCATTTCAACGCATGATGACCAAAGGAGCCAAGTGTGCATTTTAATGTCAAGTGAAAAAAAAAAAAAAACCATAAATAACCCCAACCTCTATCATGGTTTATCAAGAGACGAGAGATGTAAACATGCAAGCAAAACTAGTGCAACATGAGCATGTTAATGATCGTGCCATACAAGGTTAAAGGTAACAAGCATGCCAAATGCAATGCAACTTAGGCAAGCATGCAAAATGCAACATGGACATTCAAGCATGCGAGGCAAACATGTGACAATATGTAAAGGGACAAGATAAGCAAACATGCAAAGCTACTTAACAAAAGCAAGCCAAATGCAATATCACCTGAACATGCAACCACATGTTATGGACTAAGTATGCAACAAGGCACAATCGAACTAGCATGTTATAAGATGCAATTTATCAAAGATGCAACAAGCATGCGACAACATACAAGGCAAGCATGTAACAACATGCGGGGATGGTCTTAAACCAAAATGGACAGCTCTCAAATAGGTCCAAATCAGTGGCCAAAATGCTATGGAAATGAGGACAAAAGTACATACAAACGTGCATGCCAATTGGCCTAACACGTAGGCATAAAAGGAAACTTTTAAGCACACTTAAAAGGAATGAAAAGCATACAAATGTGACAACATTACATGCTCTGAAATAATGCTAGGAGTGATGCCAAATCACATAAACAAGTCAAACATGGCATGCTTAAGGCTTAAAGCCTGAGACTAGTCAAGGGATTTGAACCAAAGCTACACAAAACAAAGAGTGTATGGCAAGCATAACCCAAAACAATCCTAAATCATGTAATGACCAAAGCCAAAACAAGCTAAAACAAAGGGGAAGAACATGAGGCATACAAGGCCACAAAAGAGGTGTTACACTACACCTAATACAACCAAACATGGCATGGTTTAAACAAACAAAATCAGAGTTACGTCATGTTAAAACAAACGCAAAAACCAACTTAGATGGCATCTAAATGACCTAAGCATAGAGGCATGCACAATGACTCGATCATGGAGCATAAGACATCAACTCTTCAAAGCATTGAAAGGATGACAAATGCGAGCATACAAGCATGAAATGTGGACTGAAATAACATAACAAATGATTCCAAATCACTGAGATAGCCCAACTAAAGCATGCTAGTGACTTAAGCACCCAAAGCTAACAAGCTAGATTGTATGGTAGCTATACAAAACAATGCAAGCATGACCAAAACAATGAAAAAAAAGAGCTTTAGCATGTTAAAACAAGACTAGAAGCTTCATGGAGTCGAGCCAAAATCATGCTAGAAACACGGCTTAAAGCATGATGCATGTTAAGGCAAATCATGGGATTACAAGACAAGTACATGAAACATGCGTGGTATGTCTAAACCAAGTCAAAACAATGCTATATAATGGCAAAACAAAGCCTAATATATACTGAAATGAAGCTAAAACAAGCTTAGCACACATGCTACAAACATAAGCCATTTATGCAAGTAGTAATGACAACAAGGAGAGGGGATGACCCTCTCCTATCTAGGACCTCAAAACCACCTCTCCACCACTGAAAATCCTCTGGATTTCAGTGGTAGAGAGGTCATACAAAGACAAGAACAATGGCTAAAAGGGATGGCCTAAAACAAAGCCTAAGAGGGAGGAAACAACCCCAAACATCAAAATGACCTTAAACAAAGTTCTAAATCAAGAAAAATCAGAACTTTTATCAGTTATAAGTTAAGCTTAAAACAATAAGAAAGATAGGCTAAACGCTTAAGCAAGAAAGGGGTATCTAAAGCAAGGAACTCACCCCTGTAGAATGCCTTCAAGAACAAAGCTCCAACAGGTTTTCTGAGTTCAAACCAACCTAAGAACTCTGAAATCAACCTCAAGAGACCTCAGCTCCAAGAGGATGGTGTTCTAGTGTGTATTTGTGTACAATAGTACGACAATATTGCACTTTTGTGTACAAAACAAGGCTAAACCAAGAAATATAGATACAAGGGTGTATCTATTCTCCCAAGAACAGATTTTTTGAACCCTGGAGGAGGGAAGAGGAGCTCCCTTTTTATAGAAGTTCAAACTCTAAAGCTTCCAAGAGAAGCTAAGCAAAGGGTGTAAATCCCTCCATACACATGTATGCAGGGGGTTAATTGTGGATGCCAACTGTGCCAGCTGGCATAAAATATCTGCATAAAGTAGATAAATAGGATTCGGCCAGCAAAAATGGCCGATCGACCAACACAATGGCCGGCCGACCAAAAATAGTGCCGATCGGCCAACACACTTGGCCGATGGCAAGAAAACAGGGCCGGTGGGTTGAGGGCATGGCAAACAAGCCACCCTCTTCCCTTAGAAGCAAAAACACAAGTGTTTGGTTCACAACCAAGCACAAAACAGACAAGTTGAGAGATCTTGAGGCAAGGCGCGTAGCCGAGACCTCTGAGAACTCAAAATGAACACGAGCATAGATGATCATCGAGTGTTCAAACGATAACGTCCAAGTCTTGAAGACGGTAAAAAATGGAGTGTCTACAGTTGCCCTTCTTTGACAGAACTCGAAAGTCATAACAATGACGGGAGTAAATGTCAAAGCCCAGAGACGACCCATTTTTGACAAGGCTGAAGACTTAGACAAAGCATACAAAATACAGATAAAGATATGCGCCCGAAGGCTGGGGCAAGATGAAAGAACAATGCACAAAGCCGAGCATAACTTATGATCATGCAAAGAAAGCTATAACGAAGCAAAACATACAACAGTTTTAAGCAGGCATATACAAATCTAACTACATTGCATGCAGAAAGGATGTAAGAGAATTATACAATCTAAACCACGCACCACGCAGGAAAGACTAAGAGTGACCATTGGGGACACCTGAGGTCTCAAATAAGATTCCGACGCGTTGCACGCTAAAGAAAAAAAAGTGGCACAAGCATTGGAACATGTTCCAAATGCTCTTAACCAAAGACAAACAAAGGGACATATCCCGGTGTTCCGGAAAGGTATAAGCATTGGAACGTATTCCAAATGCTCTTAACCAAAAAGGGAGAAACATAGGGACGTATCCCGGTGTTTCAAAAAAAGAAGGAGAAACATAGGGACGTATCCCGGTGTTTCAGAAAAAGAAGGAGAAACATAGGGACGTATCCCGGTGTTTCGGAAAAAGAAGGAGAAACATAGGGACGTATCCCGGTGTTTCGAACAGAGAGAGAAACATAGGGACGTATCCTGGTCTTTCGGAAAGAAGAGAGAAACATAGGGACGTATCCCGGTGTTTTGGAAAGAAGGAGAAACATAGGGACGTATCCTGGTGTTTCGGAAAGAAGAGAGAAACATAGGGACGTATCCCGGGGTTTTGGAAAGAAAGAGAAACATAGGGACGTATCCCGGTGTTTCGGAAAAAGAAGGAGAAACATAGGGACGTATTCCGGTGTTTCGAAAAGAGAGAGAAACATAGGGACGTATCCCCGTGTTTCGGAAAGAAGAGAGAAACATAGGGACGTATCCCGGTGTTTCAGAAAAAAGGACAAACATAGGGACGTATCCTGGTGTTTCGAAAAAAAGAGAGAAACATAGGGACGTATCCCGAGGTTTTGGAAAGAACGAGAAACATAGGGACATATCCCGGTTATTCAGAAAGAAGGAGAAACATAGGGACGTATCCCGGTGTTTCGAAAAGAAGGAGAAACATAGGGACGTATCCCAGTGTTTCGGAAACAAGGAAAAACATAGGGACGTATCCCGATGTTTCGGAAAGAAGAGAGAAACATAGGGACGTATCTCGGTGTTTCGGAAAGAGAGAGAAACATAGGGACGTATTCCGGTGTTTCAGAAAGAAGGAGAAACATAGGGACGTATCCCGGTGTTTCGGAAAGAGAGAGAAACATAGGGACGTATCCCAGTGTCTCAGAAAGAAGGAGAAACATAGGGACGTATCTCGGTCTTTCGGAAAGAGAGAGAAACATAGGGACGTATCCCGGTGTTTCGGGAAAAAGGAGAAACATAGGGACGTATCCTGGTGTTTCGGAAAGAGAGAGAAACATAGGGACGTATCCTGGTGTTTCGGAAAGAAGGAGAAACATAGGGACGTATCCCGGTGTTTCGGAAAGAAGAGAGAAACATAGGGACGTATCTCGATGTTTCAGAAGGAAGGGAGAAACATAGGGACGTATCCCGGTGTTTCGGAAAGAAGGAGAAACATAGGGACATATCCCGGTGTTTCGGAAAGAGAGAGAAACATAGGGATGTATCCTGGTGTTTTGGAAAGAAGGAGAAACATAGGGATGTATCCCGGTGTTTCGGAAAGAGAGAGAAACATAGGGACGTATCCCCGTGTTTCGGAAAAAAGGAGAAACATAGGGACGTATCCTAGTGTTTCGGAAAGAAGGAGAAACATAGGGACGTATCTCGGTGTTTCGAAAAGAAGAGAGAAACAGAGGGACATATCCCGATGTTTCGGAAAGAAGAAGAAACATAGGGACGTATCCCGGTGATTCGGAAAGAAGGAGAAACATAGGGACGTATCCCTATGTTTCGGAAAGAGAGAGAAACATAGGGACGTATCCCGGTGTTTCGGAAAGAAGGAGAAACATAAGGACGTATCTCGGTGTTTCGGAAAGAAGGAGAAACATAGGGACGTATCCCGGTGTTTCGGAAAGAATGAGAAACATAGGGACGTATCCCGGTGTTTCAGAAAGAGAGAGAAACATATGGACGTATCTCGGTGTTTCAGAAAGAAGGAGAAACATAGGGACGTATCCCTGTGTTTCGGAAAGAGAGAGAAACATAGGGACGTATCCCGGTGTTTCGTAAAGAAGGAGAAACATAGGGACGTATCTCGGTGTTTCGGAAAGAAAAAAGAAACATAGGGGCGTATCCCGATGTTTCGGAAAGAAGGAGAAACATAGGGATGTATCCCGGTGTTTCGAAAAAAAAGAGAAACATAGGGACGTATCCCGGTATTTCGAAAAGAAAGAGAAACACAGGGACGTATCCCGGTGTTTCAGAAAGAAGGAGAAACATAGGGACGTATCCCGGTGTTTCGGAAAGAGGGAGAAACATAGGGACGTATCTCGGTGTTTCGGAAAGAAGGAGAAACATAGGGACGTATCCCGGTGTTTCGGAAAGAATGAGAAACATAGGGACGTATCCCGGTGTTTCAGAAAGAGAGAGAAACATATGGACGTATCCCGGTGTTTCGGAAAGAAGGAGAAACATAGGGACGTATCCCTGTGTTTCGGAAAGAGAAAGAAACATAGGGACGTATCCCGGTGTTTCATAAAGAAGGAGAAACATAGGGACATATCTCGGTGTTTCGGAAAGAAAAGAGAAACATAGGGGCGTATCCCGATGTTTCGGAAAGAAGGAGAAACATAGGGATGTATCCCGGTGTTTCAAAAAGGAAGAGAAACATAGGGATGTATCCCGGTATTTCGAAAAGAAAGAGAAACACAGGGACATATCCCGGTGTTTCAGAAAGAAGGAGAAACATAGGGACGTATCCCGGTGTTTCGGAAAGAAGGAAAAACATAGAGACGTATCTCGGTGTTTCCGAATAAGAAGAGAGAGACATAGGGACGTATCCCGGTGTTTCCGAATAAGAGCGTGCATAACAATGCAAGTGGAAAGTGCGTGACAACGCAAGTGAAGCGGTGTGCATGACAATGCAACCTAAGATGAATTCCAAACACACTGAAATCATATGGGGAAAAGAACACTCTAACCACGCGAAAATCGTCAGAAGAGGACTGAAAACAACTACCCTGCTGCGCGCACAACGCAACCTGAGATAAAACACGCCCGGGACCGCGTTTCACGCGTCCTGAGATAGCCCTGGAGGACAACGATCTTAAACGCTGCATAGCATGAAAGGATAAATGATTTGAAGACAACACAAGAATGCAAATAAATACAATAAGTGCAATGATACGATACATGTTACAACATGTTACAAGCAATGTAGAGCATGATGTTTAGGGAATGCAATAAACAAACAAAGCGGTGTTTTTAGAAAGCACCTCATGGTGTGAGTGGTGGTAAACCGCTCTACTCTAACGGGGATCTCCCCTTGTGTTCTTCGAACTCTTACCTTCAACTTACAGTACAAAGGTGCTGAAACGCTGACAAAGGGTAACTTCTGCATGTAGAAACCACAAATGCCATTTTCTTTCCTGACCAGATTCACAAATTTTCCTAGGAACTCACTACAAACACAGTCAAGATGCCTCTGGTGGGGAATGGTACTCAGGGAGAGCATTTCTGATTGCCATTCTGGCTTTGAAGCAGGCTTGACCTTGCGCTTGAGGTAGAGGCACACTCATACTTCGGAGCATTGACAAGACCTAAAACGGTACATCCGGAATACAATCTCAGAATTTTCTGAATTTGAAACAAACTCAGATGCTTCAATTTTCCCTCTTTTCTTTTGCTTTGCAATCCAGAACCTACATAGCTTCAAATAGGTCCTGGTTTTACTGTTCTTATATGACCTGGGTTGAACCCTGTAATTTTAGGAAAGAACGAAATATGTTTTGCACAAATGTAGAAAATGACACAGCACTCTGAGCACAAAATGATTCATTTTGAAATTGAAGTTGAGAAATGAGTTCCAAAACGGGTATTGAGCCTACAACTGACCACAGTCAAAACGACTCAACAACGGAAAACAAAAAGTAAACAACCTAAACACATCGAGAAACACTCGAAATGTCAAAAGCATGAATCGAGACAAACAAAACAAAAGATACGACACTCAGACGTGCACAAGGAGCCTGTTTCTCTGGGTATTGTTTCCCACCCTTTCTCATTTATGATTCTCACATCACTCGGCCCTCAAGCTCTGTTTTTTTTTTTTTTTGAAAAAAGCCCTTTTCTCATTTTTTCTCTCAGCGCACATCTCTCTATTCTTCAATCTCTCATTTTTTAATCCCTCCCCTAGGTGGTTGATGGATAAACAAGAAGTTGCGGGCTCTTGCCCTTAGCATTCTGCTAGATTCTTTTTCTTTTGCTCACAACAATGAACTTCCCCCACAGAGGGGTTGCACTACAACTGGGTGTGTAGCTAATCTGCAGCTGACATCGGTTGACGATGCTCTGCTGAAGCGTTTGGACGTAATCAGATGTGCCCAGACAAGGGAGTGGAATATCTTGGTCCATTCCCGTTCGTGCTTCGCACTTGGTTTGATACGTCGTTGCTCGAAAGATGAGATAGCTTTCGGCATTTTACTGTTAGCTTCAATTGTGCCCTTTTCTAGTAGGTAGAGTGCCCTTTCTGGCAAATGTGGTGACAATGGGGAAAAGGCAAAACACCTGACTCAATTGTGCCCCTAGTTTATCATTTTGACCATTTTTTGTTTTGGCTTTCTACTAAAACAATTTTGATCAATATAAGAGTTAGATTAACATGCTTGTTCGATTTTCTGATTTAAAATCATGCAAGTTAGGCTATGAGCACTGAAAATTTTCCTTTTTTAGGTCTAAGAAATGGTCCAGTTTTGAAAAAAAATAGAACAAATTTTTGAGAAAGTTAGTCAACTTCATTAAAAATTCTCAAAAACTGCTTTCGCAAACGGCCACCGCTCAACGAGCACAGAACCTACCCTTGAGATGCACAACCTCAGATCCATATCAATGGAAAATTGCCCCTTGTGTAAATGGCACTGCACAGCAACGGAAAGTTACCCCTTGTTTGAATAGCACCGCAGCACACCGTAATCAGTCCTCAAAGTGACGGTCACAACCGAGCTCCCGGATTCAGAGAAGACAAAGATGATCAAAACCATTATGTGGACACAGTCGATTTGGAAGTGTTTATGGCTAGACTTCAGAATGAAGTTGCCTACGTATCCCAAACATGGGAATCAAGCCTTATGTAGTTCATGTTAAGGTACACTCGGGTATTAACCTCTCATTTTGCGCTCTAACTTTTGCCAAGGCCTCCCTTTCGGGTTTTCAATCTTGCGAGCTTTGTTTTTCTTTTCTATTCTTTTCATTTCTTCTTTTCTATTTTTTGTCATTTTCTTCATTTTTCTTTTTTTCTTTTGGTTTTTCTTCTTTTTCTTACTCTAACTTTTGCCTGGGTTGCCTTTCTAGGTTTTTGGCCTAGCGAGCCTCTCAAGGGTAAAAGTGTAGCTTTGTCCATGTCAAATGGTTTTAAGATCTCGAGGTCATCTGTATCCAAAAGAATGGCTGATATTCGCTGATGATGTAGAAGTCCATCCAATGGAGGGGTTGAATTTGCCCCTAGTGTTATGGATAGGAACTCAGTTGTCCTTCAACAATAGTTTCTTCTTTCCTCCCTTCTAGGATTTGTCATTCTTGCCAATCTTCGTTAGCTTGGGGAATGTCCCAACTTTTCGCTCTTCGAGTACATCTGTAGTTCTTTTGCCCCTAATTTGAGGGGTGCTTCTGATCTAGCTTTGCAAGCTTTCTTCTAACGACGTCTGACCTTCTTGATCTGACTTCCTTGGCTCTTGTTCGAGGGCTGCTTCGAATCTGATCACACAGGCCTCACATTGTGGTTGACCGCTGAACAATCTGAATCTAGGTTCAAGGTTTGAAAGTAAGGGGGTCGAGTCTCGAGGCTGAGAGCGATCCCAAGCTGCACAATCTCAAGAGCGATTCCACACAGGTCTTCACAGGACGGTGCAAAACATTTTTTTTGAAATCTTTTAAGAAAGCGACTAATCGCTCGCGCTGAAGACAGTGTAAAACCAATCTGGATCAAGCCAGGATCCTTCTCAGTACTCATGTTAACAAACATGATCTCATTCATTAAGGGCTTAGCATGCCTCTCTCCCTCTCAGTTTGATCAAATTTTACAAAACCCGAGGAATTTCTCACTCTTCGTTTTCGTTAAAAAAATTTTTGAAAAAAACTTAGGTCAATGTAATGATTTCGAGGCACAGAAGAAGTAGGTGGAAAACACTGCTGTTTCATTCAAACTTGTTGGCACAACAGGCTCGAAGTAGCAATAAACACAAAACATGAAAAACCACTACTGTTTCATTCAGATCTGTCGGCGCAACTGGCTCCAAGGCAGAAACAGACTCAAAAGAAAGCAAAAAGACAAACACAACACAAAATAGTGATGCCCGAGGTAACATCCCCGGAATTACCCGACTTCTGTACAACAGGACTGACTCGATACAGTAAGGCAGACCCAACCGACATAGTAAGAAAAGACTGACTAAATATAAGACAACAAAACTGACTGATTACCCAAGTCAGAAAGTACAAAAACCAGCATTCGCAAATGCTCAAAATAGTGCGTGTCATACACCACATCCAGAGTAAACTAAGCGACGCCCACAGGTGGTTCAACCCTTGATCACATACTTGTATTATCCTCGAAGTCCACCAACCCGATGATGACAGACTTTGCGGAGCTCGATAGGAGGATGACCCCGTCGTCAAATAGATCCTGTACTTCGTAGTGAAGTCGGAAGCAGTTGTCCGTGGTGTGACCAGTCTGTTGATGGTACGCACAGTACTGGGTAGCATCATGTAAGAGAGGGAGATTACTCGGGAGAGGTCGAGGCTCAAGAGGTTTGAGATGACCTTTTTCAGTGAGGATTCGAAGAGCCTTGGACAAAGGCATGTAGAGGGCATGAAAGACCCTGCGACCTCGGGGCAGATACTTCGAAGTCTATGGACTTTTGCTGGACGCACTAGCAAAAGGATCGGCAGGTACTGCCTTGGCTTTCTGATCTTTTCCAGGTGCAGGGTTAGGATTGGAAGGAACTGTTCTGGCACGATGGTCCCTATCCCGATTTTCCCTTTGGCTTGAACTGCTCTCGGTCTGAGTAGGGAAAATGTCATCCATAGTCTTAGCCACAACTGCGAGTACTTGTTGCTTATTCAACCCCCCGGCTTTCAGGGCCTCAACAGCTTGTTGGAGTTGTTCATAGGGATCAGTGTCCACCTTCGCCTTGTCCCTATCACTTGCCTCAGCTTGGTAGAAGGTTTGGGTTGCTATTTCAGTGCGAAGCCCCGTTGTCGTTGACATGTCATTGCCGGAGCTTGAGACAACTTCAGGTTGGCTGAGCTTAATCACAATTCGCCCCAGTAGCGGGGGCTCCTGCGGCATGAAGTTCCCGGCATACGATATGGTTAGTGGCGGAGCCGACATTCCATAGGCCAGATCAGCCACAGATCTCTAGAGGTTGCCAATAATTCCCATTAACTCAAATGTGGTTGGCTCACGAGCTTGAAACACCTAAGGTTTCCAGATCGGGTGCGCGACAGGTGACCTGGGTGGGTGTGGCACTTCAACGTCGGTCTAGCCCTGTATTGTGATTCCTTGGTTTAATGCCGTTGTCATGACCACAATTTCCTCCGAATTCTGTGTCATCGCGGGTCTGCTTACCTGAGCAGAGGGGATGTGACTGGTGCCTGATGAATCTGATGAACCGGTGAGCCTCAATTGCCCGTTTTTTGCTTTGCCTTGCCTTAGTGAAGGAAAACACTGGTTGCTCTGAACCGAATCTCTGAATTGAAAGAGAAAACAGGTAGCATCTCAGCCCAATTTCACCGGAACAGACATAAGCATAGCTGAATAATTGTATTCGACCACTAATCATTGTTCCTCAAATTACTGTTCCGAAACCGAATCTGATACTCGCAGATATAACTGATTCTCAAAATATTGATGCCCCCAGGCCTGATACCCAGACTTGCAAACTAATACATGCATTCCCTGTACAGATGCACTCTAAAAGCACATAGCAAGCAAATGAGAGCCAAAACACCCCTACGAAGGGGTAGGGTTTCCCAGTCCTAGTTTCGTCAAGAACTAGGGTTTCACAACGCACACAGCGGTTTCAAACAACCTATAATCGAGTAAGCAATCTGTCCTAGTTTGGAATGGTCACTACGGATTTCGATATGCACTAGGTCGAATGGTCAAAAGGGGTGCCCCGGAAAAAATCGGGATTTGTGTTCCCGTCGTGGCAGAGCCCGCAACCGGTCAGCCTTATGGCACACTTCTCAAAGTGAGCCTCTGGCAAACCGTTCAGGAATAGCATATGGCAAACACGGTGTCCTAAGCGCACCAATGCAAATGCAATTCAAAGAAACACAAAAGTGTAGTCAAAACAAGATATCATGATTTTGAGTCAAGCTCTTTAACTCCCTAACGGAGTCGCCAAAAACTGTAGACGCGCCCCGAGGGGCCCCATGCTACTACAGTTCGGACTCAAATGTCACGGTTCTAAATCTAATCCCGCAAAGTGCAATGCGAGACCGATAAATCACCAAAGAGTCCAAATCCGGTAAATCGTTTTGGAAAACTGATTTTTAAGAAAGAAGTGCCAAACATGGACTGCTTTGCCAGATACAGAGTCGCCACCTAAATATTTTATTTTGGGGAAATTTAGGAAACCCTGACTCGTGCCTAAGGCCACGTGTCCGTCATCACCAAAGTTGCCTTGGCTCGGGAACTTGGGTACGATTGGGGAAGGTCATCTATGAGCATCCCTGCTCGCCCGATCAAAGATCGGCCTGTACTAAGCATGATATTTTGTTTTGAAAACATATGTGTTCTTATTCTGGTTAATTTGGCTAATCTTTACTACGTGATGCACATAGCAAAACAAGTATAGACTAGATTGCCTAACTTGGAACAAAGTATCGCATATCCGTTTGTTTGGAAATAGTTTTGAATTTTGCTACTCACAAGTAGGCTAAAACACGGATTTCGATGAATTATTCCAATTCAAGCAATCTAACCTTCACCCACAGGCATTCAGGCAGTTATATTACATAAGCAGTTAGCCTCATGACAAGCATGCTATCATGTTAACATTCACATACATGCGAGATGCTAAAGCATAAGCACTTACCTAGTACTCCGAGCCAAAACAAGAAACTAGTTAGAAATCATGCATGATCCTAGTTCATGTTAAAATGGCTAATGCAACACATGCAAAATGCAACTAGAATAGGCTCGGCTAATCTAAGAATGGCATGTGAAATGCGACAACTCGATACACGTATTCAAGTTGGAATTAAAACACTATGCAATTAGTATGATGCGCCGAGCCCGGTGTATGCAATACGAATGAATGTATGCAAACATGCTAACATAAGTATGCTAATTGAAATATGACCTAGAACTAACCATCAAAATTAGGTAAGTAAAAGGGAGAAAGACGTGGGGTTGGAAGAAATTCACACACGCACGCACACTTATTACAAATTTGCCCTCTCGACGGAGGGTCCAAAAGAATATTACAAATTAACTAACTAACAAGCTAATTAATTATTACACAATACTTAACAAATTAAACAAATTAATTAAGCTACTAAAGCAGTAAAGAGGCCTCAGGAAGAGGGACAAATGCATGCATGCTCTGCTCCGCTTGGAAATCTATCGCCATGCTCATGCTGCCTCTGTTTACACTACTCTGCACCTCTGAAAACTGTGCAAGTCTCAAGGGTGCTTCTGAATCACCTTCTGAGCACTGTGGGATGTCACCGGCCGAAAGTCAAGGCCACCGGCTAAGATGAACTAGTCATCGACCATTTGTGGGGATCTTGGCCAACAATACATAGCCGGCCGGCACTGAAGATGGCCGACCAACCATTTCTTCCTACAAAATCCTGTTTTTTGCTGTAACAAAGGATAGACAGAGCATGGCCATGCATTTTCAAGGCAATGTTTGCACCACCACCCTCCTTATCATGTTTGAGACTCAAAGGAGTATGGTTCTCGACCCTCGGGCCATCAATCACGCATTTCAACGCATGATGGCCAAAGGAGCCAAGTGTGCATTTTAATGTCAAGTGAAATGCACACAAAAAAAAAAAAAACCATAAATAACCCCAACCTCTATCATGGTTTATCAAGAGGCGAGAGATGTAAACATGCAAGCAAAACTAGTGCAACATGAGCATGTTAATGATCGTGCCATACAAGGTTAAAGGTAACAAGCATGCCAAATGCAATGCAACTTAGGCAAGCATGCAAAATGCAACATGGACATTCAAGCATGCGAGGCAAACATGTGACAACATGTAAAGGGACAAGATATGCAAACATGCAAAGCTGCTTAACAAAAGCCTGCCAAATGCAATACCACCTGAACATGCAACCACATGTTATGGACTAAGTATGCAACAAGGCACAATCGAACTAGCATGTTATAAGATGCAATTTATCAAAGATGCAACAAGCATGCGACAACATACAAGGCAAGCATGCAACAACATGCGGGGATGGTCTTAAACCAAAATGGACAGCTCTCAAATAGGTCCAAATCAGTGGCCAAAATGCTATGGAAATGAGGACAAAAGTACATACAAACGTGCATGCCAATTGGCCTAACACTTAAGCATAAAAGGGAAACTTTTAAACACACTTAAAAGGAATGAAATGCATGCAAATGTGACAACATTACATGCTCTGAAATGATGCTAGGAGTGATGCCAAATCACATAAACACGTCAAACACGGCATGCTTAAGGCTTAAAGCGTGAGACTAGTCAAGGGATTTGAACCAAAGTTACACAAAACAAAGAGCGTATGGTAAGCATAACCCAAAACAATCCTAAATCATGTAATGAGCAAATCCATAACAAGCTAAAACAAAGGGGAAGAACATGAGGCATACAAGGCCACAAAAGAGGTGTTACACTACAGCTAATACAACCAAACATGGCATGGTTTAAACAAACAGAATCAGAGTTACGACATGTTAAAACAAACTCAAAAACCCACTTAGATGGCATCTAAGTGACCTAAGCATAAAGGCATGCACAATGACTCGATCATGGAGCATAAGACATCAACTCTTCAAAGCATTGAAAGGATGACAAATGCGAGCATACAAGCATGAAATGTGGACTGAAATAACATAACAAATGATTCCAAATCACTGAGATGGCCTAACTAAAGCATGCTAGTGACTTAAGCACCCAAAGCTAACAAGCTAGATTGTATGGTAGCTATACAAAACAATGCAAGCATGACCAAAACAATGAAAAAAAAGAGCTTTAGCATGTTAAAACAAGACTAGAAGCTTCATGGAGTCGAGCCAAAATCATGCTAGAAACAAGGCTTAAAGCATGATGCATGTTAAGGCAAATCATGGGATTACATGACAAGTACATGAAACATGCATGGTATGTCTAAACCAAGTCAAAAAGTGCTATATCATGGCAAAACAAAGCCTAATATATACTGAAATGAAGCTAAAACAAGCTTAGCACACATGCTACAAACATAAGCCATTTATGCAAGTATTAAAGACAACAAGGAGAGGGGATGACCCTCTCCTATCTCGGACCTCAAAACCACCTCTCCACCACTGAAAATCCTCTGGATTTCAGTGGTAGAGAGGTCATACAAAGGCAAGAACAATGGCCAAAAGGGATGGCCTAAAACAAGACCTAACAAGGCCTAAGAGGGGGGAAACAACCCCAAACTTCAAAATGACCTTAAACAAAGTTCTAAATCAAGAAAAATCAGAACTTTTATCAGTTATAAGTTAAGCTTAAAACAATAAGCAAGATAGGCTAAAAGCTTAAGCAAGAAAGGGGTATCTAAAGCAAGGAACTCACCCTTGTAGAATCTCTTCAAGAACAAAGCTCCAGCAGGTTTTCTGAGTTCAAACCAACCTAAGAACTCTGAAATCAAACTCAAGAGACCTTAGCTCCAAGAGGATGGTGTTCTAGTGTGTATTTGTGTACAAAGTAAGACAATATTACACTTTTGTGTACAAAACAAGGCTAAACCAAGAAATATAGATACAAGGGTGTATCTATTCTCCCAAGAACAGATTTTCTGAACCCTGGAGGAGGGAAGAGGAGCTCCCTCTTTATAGAAGTTAAAACTCTAAAGCTTCCAAGAGAAGCTAAGCAAATGGTGTAAATCCCTCCATACACGTGTATGCAGGGGGTTAATTGTGGATGCCAACTGTGCCAGCTGGCACAAAATATCTGCATGAAGTAGATGAATAGGATTCGGCCAGCAAAAATGGCCAATTGACCAACATAATGGCCGGTCAACCAAAAATAGTGCCGATCAGCCAACACACTTGGTCGATGGCAAGAAAACAGGGCCGGTGGCCTCAGGCCATGGCCGGTGGGTTGAAGGCATGGCAAACAAGCCACCTTCTTCCCTTAGAAGCAAAATCACAAGTGTTTGGTTCACAACCAAGCACAAAACAAACAAGTTGAGAGATCTTGAGGCAAGGCGCGTAGCTGAGACCTTCGAGAACTCAAAACGATCACGAGCATGGATGATCATCGAGTGTTCAAACGATGACGTCCAAGTCTTGAAGACGGTAAAAAATGGGGTGTCTACGGCAACTACAGAAAACAAGGCCGCAGCCTCAATAGATTCATCCAAAAGTAAATCAAACTCGCCAAGTTCATCCAATATCTCCCATTCCCGGATGGCTATACAAGCTACATCACTAATGGATTTCCTACTAAGGGCATCGGCCACAACATTGGCCTTTCCCGGATGATAGTGCAACTTGAAGTCATAATCCTCAATGAACTCCATCTATCTCCTCTACCTTAAGTTCAAATCCTTCTGTATAAACAGATACTTCAAACTCTTATGATTCGAGAACACTTCGAACCTCTCACCATACAAGTAATGCCTCCAAATCTTCAAGGCAAAAATCACAGCTGCTAACTCTAGGTCATGTGTAGGGTAATTCCTCTCGTGTATTTTCAACTGCCGCGAGCCATAGGCTACCACTTTGCCCTCTTGCATCAACACACAACCCAAACCCTCTCGTGAGGCATCACAATAAACCGCATAGCCCAAATCTCTCTCCGGAATAACCAACACCGGAGCGGTGGTAAGTCTAACTTTCAACTCTTGGAACAACTTCTCACAAGTCTCACTCCATACAAACTTGACCCCTTTCCGCGTCAATCTAGTCAACGGCAAAGCTAGCCTGGAGAAATCTTTCACAAACCGGCGGTAATACCCAGCTAACCCCAGAAAACTGTGGATCTCAAAAACACTCTTAGGCTGCACCCAATCTTGCACTGCCTCTATCTTGGATGTATCAACAGACACCCCTTCCCCGGAGACTACATGGCCTAAGAATTTAACCTCTTTTAGCCAGAACTCGCACTTCCCAAACTTGGCATACAGTTTATGGGCTCTAAGTAACTCAAGCACCACTCTCAAGTGTTCCTCGCGCTCCTCCTCAGAAGGTGAATAAATCAGAATGTCGTCTACGAAAATGACTATAAAACGATCTAAGAATTCCCGGAATATCCTGTTCATCAAATCCATAAACACTGCCGGTGCATTGGTAAGCCCAAAAGGAATCACCAGAAACTCATTGTGGCCATACCGCATACAGAATGCCGTCTTCGGAATATCCTCCTCCCTAACCCTCAACTGGTGGTAACCCGATCTCAAATCTATCTTAGAGAAACAACGGGACCCCTTCAACTAGTCAAACAGATCATCTATACAGGGCATAGGGTACTTATTCTTAACCGTAGCCCGATTCAATTTCCGATAATTGATAAAAAGTCTCAAGGCACCATCTTTCTTTTTAGCAAAGAGGGTTGGTGCTCCCTATGGCGAAACACTAGGGCAGACAAAACCCTTATTTAGTAACTCCTGGAGTTGAATCTTTAACTCACTCAACTCGGTTGGGGCAAAACGATAAGGTACCATAGAAATCAGCGCCGTGTTGGGCACTAAATCAATGGAAAACTCCACCATTCGATGTGGTGGCAAACTAACAAGATCCTCGGGAAAGATGTCCGAGTACTCACAAACCACTCTCGGCAATACAGTCTGGGTCTCATCACACTCACTACTCATACAGCTAGCGAGAAGATCACTAAGCTCACTCTGCCCTCGCAGATCATATACTGGTGGCAAAACACTACCAACCCAATCCCCCAAGAAATGGAAACAATCCCCGCTCAAGGTACATACAGTGACCCTCTGGCGGTAACAATCAATAACAGCCCGGTATGACGATAACCAGTCCATACCCAAAATCACATCAAAACCCGACATAGCCATTACTACAAAAGAAAATGGAAGCCGGCGGTCAGCGACCTCTATATCACAGCCCCGACACCCTTGTTTTAAAATCAACTCGCCCACAACAAGTGATACAACACAAATAGGAGATGCTAACTACGCCAACTCCAACCCCAAAATAGATGCAAATGCAGCAGATATAAAAGAATGGGATGCACCCGTATCAATCAACACATTAGCAACCGAGTTACAAAACAAAAAGGTACCTCTCACAACAGATGGAGCCGGTACAAGATCCTGCGCAGTAACAGCATACACATGCCCTGAAGGCCCCTGATCTACCTGCTCACCTCTCGGAGCAAAAGACTGCTGCACCGACGGAGACGATGAGGCGCCCTGATTGGCCCTCGAGGCCTGAATTGACTGTGTTGGCTGAAAAACTCTGCGTCTACCTCAAACCAGACGCACCAGATGTGCCACTCAACTGCGGGCAGAACCTCTTTAGGTGCCCCGCCTGACCACACTGGTAATAAGAGAGCGGCTGGCCTCTGCCCTGACTCTGGCTCTGAGGACGAGCCAAAGATGAAGCTGCTCTCTACCCTCCGCTCTTCTGCGGGCAAGCTGGAGACTTGTGGCCTAGCTAACCACACTTGTAACAAGTAATGTCTCCCTGACTGCCTCTCCCAGAACCTACACTCGGCACTGGAAAGGTAGACCTCACAAAAGCTTCCTGGGACTGCTGAGGGTTAGAACCCCTCTGCCTCCTACCATCTCCCTGGCCATCCTGACTCCTTTTGGAGCCCCTCATCCTCTCTTCCTCCTCGTGCATCATAATCTCCATATGGGCCGCGGCATCCACAAGACGCACATACTCCTGGGTCATGGATCCCCCAACTCTAGTCTTGAGTCCATGTCTCAATTTCCTCTCAAATTCCAGACAACGGCGTTCCTTAGACGCCACAAGCTCAGGTACAAACCTGGATAAACTGGTAAATGTGGCCTCAAACTCGGCCACTGGCATACTCAGCTACTTGAGCTGACAGAACTGGTCCCTCAACTTCTCCCTAACAGCTGGAGACAAAAACTTCTCCTAGAAAGCATTTACAAAGGCCTCCCATGTACCACCAACACGACCTCTCATGAACTTCCACCATTGACCCGCATCTCCCTTCAACTGGAAAGACGCCAAGGTCACCTTCAAAGCCCCGTCTTCGATGCCAAGTATCTCAACGTCTTAGCCACTGCTCAAGCCACTCATCAGCCTTCAGTGGCTCTTTGGGATTGCCAACAAACTCGTCCGGGTTAGACCGGAAGAACTCCCTTTTCAGAAAGGAAGGCCCTGCCTCAACTACATGGGCCTAGGCTTGATTCTCAGCCTTGAGAATGCCCATAGATTCCCTCAAAGCTCCTGCCATCTCACGGGCTAAGGCACCCATGGCCTGTTGACCTACTGGCTCGGCCACATTGGCCTGACCAACACCCTCCTACTGCGCCGGAATCTCATCTGGTATAGGCATCTCCTGCCTCCTAGGCCTACCTCGCCTACCACCACGTCCTCGTCCTGACATCCTAATAAAGGTAACGAAGAACGTTAGCACATTCACAAATGTGCTGAAGCTATAACACTCGCATCCTAAAGTGTTGGACAATAGTAATTCATTCCACGTAAGCACATAATCACATAAGCACTTACGAATTTCATTTTCGGATAATGACAGTTCTGAGGCGTTACTAGAGTTCCAGTTAAAAACAGCATTGATCAGGTGCTTTTCCAATAGGACTCCCAGAAACCCAAGGATCCAATCAACATCCTAAAAACTAAATCTCATACCCATATAGTCACATAAGCATGTTATCACATATGTACATAACATTACATCTAAGTCTCTAACAAATGAGATGAACCCATTGTGATACGAATCACTTCCCGCGTATCCAAAGTATTCGAACCCGTTACGCTCTGATACCAAGTTGTAACGCCCTCAAAATAAACCCATAAATCATACATTCAAGACATCCATAAACTTAAGAGAATAACGCCAAATTCTATTCATCAGAGTATTCATTACAAAAGTATTACATGTTGACATCAAAAGTAAATGCCTTACGGGCTTACAACTTTCCAAGCCAACACTTGGTTACAAAAAGAGAGTACTAACTCAAAACATAAAATAAGCCCTTGGCTTGATTTACATGTAATACACAAAATAATCACAAAAAGAAAGCCTTCTACTTCCACAACTGCCCAAGCTAAGACCTTGGAGGTGGCATATCACCTGCACCTGAAAATAATGTCCCATATAAGGTGAGCCAACACCCAATAGAGATATGCTAAACATAATATGAGCAATAACTAAAACATGAGCATTCGATAAATGTCAACACTGGTTAACTAACTTTCAGCACAATCCAATTCCATGACAAATATGTTCATGTTTCATTTTACTTTCCTTTACTTAACCAATTTTCAATTCATAAACATGGCTCAAAACCTGACCAAACAATTAAATGAGATTACAACTCATAACAACAATACTTCCATTTCAGATGAGATAACAACTCATATCAAAGCACTTCCATACTTGGCAATAGATATACATATTTGCTGTATCAATATCATATTAAAACACTTCCATACCAATAGATACACATTTTTGTGTTGTATCAATTGAGTCCATCCCCTATCTTCTCCCACACAATACAATGTATATAAACAATTATCATATACATGATCAATCAATACACATATTTGATATATTATTCCAATCGTCATATTCAATGACATATTCAATCGATTAGTTTTAATTCACCTAATCATCATGCAGTGTCTACAACAATCAAGACTATCCTCCACCGATAGCCCAAAATAATTATTTCTAAACAGATAATAAATGCATCAACAGATAAATTATCAACATTTTTAAAAGTGAGCGATTAATAAATCCAACTCCACCATTCGCTCTCATCTTAAGCCAATTTTATTGTTTCCATCCTAATTTCATTATCTCATAATAAATGTCATTAATTTCACAAATGACCCAATTAATCCCAACTAAGGTATTTTTTCCTTTTTCTCAATATTGACTCAAAGGTCCAAATATCATCAATAGACCTCAATAATTTCATTTTAAGGCCCAAATACACTCATATAGTTCAATGGAACAAAAAACCCCTCTTTACACATTTTAAGGTTTGAAACCCTAACTCCAAAACTTCCCCAAATACAACATTAATTCAAAATGACTACAAGCTTATGTCAAAGACCATAAATATGAGTAGTAACCCCTACCTCAAATTTGGAGCTCAAAGGAGAAGATGAAGAATTTCAAAATGCTCCAAACTCCAAGATTTTCGGATCAAAGTGAAGCCCTGTAACAACCCTTACTCTACCCTAGTCATGCTTGCATATATTACATGATCTTGTCTTGATATGTTGCATCTTTGCAAACCTTGATTCGTCTTTCTTAAGTATTTCTCGCATGTTTTGTACCTTGCTTGGTGTGAGTTTAGCCGAGGTCATCTTTAGTCTAGAACTTCTTTGGAACCACTTTGTTTGACCTCCACCTTCGCCCAGACATATTGGCTGAGATGTCATTATCTAGGCCGAGGTGTTCATCACCAAGGCCGAGATGTATATTATCTAGGCCGAGATGTTACCTTTGCACCTAAGTGATCTTGTCCTGGAGTGGTATGACCTAGACCAAGGTGTGGCACATCTAGGCCAAGGTGTGGCACAGCTTAGTCAAGTGTTGCCCTTCTTAGTCGAGATCATTGTTCCCCTACTTGCCGATGCCTTGTTCTTAGCCGAGATCATTACCCCCCGGAGTGCCCATGCCATCTTGCTTGTTGAACACACTTTGTCATAGTCTTGTCTTTTCACTCAGCCACCTTTTTGAGGTGAACCAACCCGGTAGTGTCACGTGTCCCAGTTGAGTGTTAAGTCAGCCAGCAGACCTAGAAATGTATCATTTGCTATATGCCTTTGTTTGTAAGGAGAGAGAAGCTCTAGAAGAAGAAGAAGAAGAAGTTTTAGAGTGAGAGAGTGGGCTTTCGAGCTTGATTCCTAGAGATCAAACCGTTAGATTCGTGTATTGAGGTTAAATTCTTAATCTACTCTTGTTGTTCTTATTGATCATCTAGTTGTATTGCATGATCGAACCTGTTTTACACGTCATGCATTGATTTAAAGTTTGGTTTTAGAAAGGGAAAATGGTTTTCATGTGTTTTTGAAGAAAAGCCTTGTTTGATCCGAAAGTTTGCATTAAGATTCATGTTTTTGTGTTTGTTCTCACAAGATCCTTGACTATGGGTACCCAGGTCCATGTTTTTGAATCCATAGCATGAAATCTCAGATTTTGTAATAGCAAATTATGATCTTGCATTCATCTTCCTAATGTTCATGTTCTTCGAGAGAGGGAAACCCAGACTTTCCCGACCTCATTTCCTTGAATGTGGCCATCGAGGCAACACCTCGGCAAGAAGGTGTGGGACCTCGGCCTAGACCTGGTAGTCGCCCAGTATGTTTTCCCGAGATGAGAAACAGTGTTTTGTTTTGACTTAGCTTGATTTTAAGGGATGCCGAGATCATCTGTATGCATGTGAAACTTGTTTGAAAGTGCATTCAACAGACTTTGCCATGTGCTTGTAGGACTCGGATCCTTGCCTATAGCCCCGACGTCCGAAGAACTATGTGAGTGGTATTTTTAATAAAGTTATGTTATTAAGTTTTGATAAAGTTTTGCCTTGCTTGTTTTGGAAAAGTATTTTGTAAAACATGAAAGATGATCCCTATTTTGTATATCAAGTATTAGCCTTGTTTTGAATGACAACCTTGAAAAGTCCGTACGTGCTAGGGGACTATAAGCATTTTTAGCACAATCTTGAAATGTCCGTACGTGCTAGGGGACTATAAGCATTTGTAGCACAATCTTTGAAAGTCCGTACGTGCTAGGGGACTATAAGCATTTGTAGCACAATCTTTGAAAGTCCGTACATGCTAGGGGACTATAAGCACTTGTAGCACAACCTTTGTTAATGTCATCACTTGGAACTTGAAAGCCTTGAAGGACTTTAATTGTTGAAACTTGAAAGATTTGTTAGATAAACTTGATTTGCCCTTGGATTTTGTACAAGATGTGTTATGCCTTGATTTGATAAAGATTTTAGATATCATTCATGCAAACCCCTTTATTATTTATATCATTCACTGAGTATCCAAGCTCACCCCTCTCTATATATATGTAGGTGACGAGCAGGACGGCGGTGACGCCTAGATGTACTTGCTACTTGTTTTGGATTATGCATTTTTGCCGTATCTTGAAGATTATGCTTCTTAGTTGCATTTTATTGTATTTTGTATTTGATAGCTGAGAAGCCTTTTGGTCAAGATGTATTTTTGTACTTCATTTTGTTGTATCAAAGCTATGTACGAATGTATGCCATTCCATTTAACTTATGCACAGCTCTTATGGACTAATTAAATTTGTATATATTGCTTCTGCACATGTTAGCCCCATATGTAATACTCTGATTGTGTGTGAATTTTGAAAGTTGGCCTTTGGTAACCTCGGATTACTGGCCATCATGGCACCATTTTACTGGGGGCAGAATGGGGTCGTGACAGATTGGTATCAGAGCACAAATTTCTTATAGTACGTTATTCACACACCTTGAGTCCTAAAGAGCATAGGATTTCCCTTAGAAAGATGTTAGAACTGCATCATGTTGCTTGCTATTTGACGAAATGTGCATCATCTCGGCTTGACTGCTTGTTACTTCCATACATGTCTATTTGATCGTTTGTTTTAAAGTCACATTTTGCATACTCTTAGCATCATGAGAAGGGGTAGACCACCAGTTGGCCGAGATCATCCCGAAGACAGACTGGACAGATTAGAGAGACTGGTCAAAGGTTTGGTCTGTGAGTTAAGGCAAACTCGGCCACAAGACGCTAGTACTACTTCTACCCAGGCCGAGCAGACAAATGGCCGACATGCAGTTCCACCTCCGCCTCCTCCAATGCCGCAAGTGCCTCCACAGCAAGCTTTATATGGGGATGGCACCATAGCCTTGATTAGAGAGTTCAAAAAGATGAAACCGCCGAGGTTCTTTGGGGATATTGAACCGATGAAGGCCGAGGCGTGGGTCTTAGAAATGGAGAAGCTGTTTGAGATCTTTCCCAGTACCGATGCCCAGACGGTGTCATTGGCAACATTCACACTAGACGACGATGCACGAATATGGTGGATGATGACCCGAGAAAGCAACCCAGGTCTGACTTGGGCCAGATTTTTGGAATTGTTTTACAACAAGCATTTTTCCCTTAGTGTTCGAGACCGTAAGACCACAGAGTTTCAGACTCTGACACAAGGCAACAAGACAGTGGCAGAATATGACTGTGCTTTTACCTAATTGGCAAGATACGCGCCTCACATGGTCGATGATGAATATAGAAAGGCTAGGAAGTTCAAAAGTGGACTGCGTGGACCAATTCAGGATCGAGTTAACATGCTCAATATGCCGACCTACGCCGGAGTGTTGGACAAGGCCATCCTGGCAGAGGCTAACTTGAACCGATATTAGAACTCAGGAGAAAATCAGAAGAAGAGGTAGAACTATGATAATCGCCAAGCTCCATTCAACGCCAAGAAGAAAGCGAATGTGGGCAGCTCCAGCAATTCGAACCAAGAAGGTAATGCTAGGCCGACGTGTGCAAGCTGTGGGAAGTCGCATTCCGGAGTTTGCCGTTGGGCATTGGGAGCCTGCTTTGAATGTGGTGAAATGGGTCATCGTGTGAAGGACTGTCCAAAGGCAAGGACTGATGATGGTATGAAGAATGGGAGTACCTCGGGCTATGCACAGAGAAATAACATCGGAAGGGCACAGACGAGACAAGGCAGAGTTTTTGCATTGGTACCAGGAGACACTGAGAATGCTGAGACAGTAGTGTCAGGTATACTTCCAATTTTCTCTCAAGATGCATACATATTAATTGATTCGGGTTCTACCCATTCATTTGTATCTGCTAAGTTTGCTGAGAAGTTAAATAGAGAACAAGAACCCCTTGACTATGTGTTATATGTGTCTACTCCATCTGGGAGAACTATGATTGTTGCATCCATTTATAGGGCGTGTGTGGTCGTGATTGGAGGTGTAGAATTGTTAGTTGATTTAATGCCGTTAACCATGACTCACTTCGATGTCATATTGGGAATGGATTGGTTAGTAGCGAATCATGCATCCATTAATTGTGTTTCGAAGAATGTCACACTGAAACCCCCAAACCAAGCCGAGGTCATTTTCCAGGGTAAGGGAGTAGTACCCCCACCTTACTTAATCTCATCCATGAAGGCCTATAAGTTGATCCAAAAAGGGTGTCAGGGTTATTTGTGCAGTATACTAAGTGATTTGAATGGAAGTGTTGAGTTAGCCGACATACCAGTTGTTAAGGAATTCCCCAACGTCTTTCCAAATGAGTTACCTGGCCACTTAGTCGATAGAGAAATAGAGTTTACTGTGGACATCATGTCGTGAATGCAACCTATCTCCAAAACACCCTATAGAATGGCCCCAGCTGAACTTAGGGAACTGAAACTGCAATTACAAGAATTGTTGGATAAGGGATTCATTAGGCCGAGCATTTCACCATGGGGAGCACCCGTTCTATTTGTTAAGAAAAAGGATGGCACACTTCGCCTTTGCATTGATTACAGAAAACTTAATAAGGTAACCATCAAGAACAAGTACCCATTACCTAGGATTGATGATTTGCTTGATCAACTACAAGGAACACGAGTCTTTTCCAAAATCGACCTTAGGTCAGGCTACCATCAGCTGAAGGTTAAAGCCGAGGATATTGAGAAGACTGCTTTTCGAACAAGGTATAGCCACTACGAATTTTTGGTAATGCCTTTCGGAGTGCCCAATGCTCCTGCAGCGTTCATGGACTTGATGAATAGAGTCTTTAAACCGTATCTAGATGAGTTCGTAGTTGTTTTTATTGATGACATACTGATCTATTCCAAGAGTACTATTAAACACGAGAGTCATCTGAGACTTGCCCTACAAATCTTGAGAGACAAGAAGTTGTACGCCAAGTTGAGCAAGTGCGAGTTTTGGCTTTCCAGCATTTCATTTTTAGAACATGTGATTAATGAAGAGGGTATATCAGTTGATCCCAGTAAGATTGAAGCCATTGTGAATTGGCCAACGCCGACCAACGTGTTCGAGGTTCGTAGTTTTCTGGGCTTGGCAAGTTATTACAGAAAGTTTGTGAAGGACTTCTCAAGGATTGCAGTACCATTGACACAACTAACCAAGAAGGGAACAGCGTATGAATGGACCGATGATAGAGAATCAGCCTTCCAAGAGTTGAAGACAAGGTTAGTTACGGCACCAATTCTTGTACTCCCATCAGGTAATGTGGAATTTCAGATTTTCAGTGATGCTTCACATAAGGGTTTGGGTTGTGTATTAATGCAAGGGGGCAAAGTCATAGCATATGCATCTCGTCAGTTGAAACTTCATGAAAAGAACTATCCAACCCATGATCTAGAGCTAGCAGCCGTGGTGTTTGCTTTGAAGATTTGGCGTCACTACTTGTATGGAGCCTCTTGCCAAGTTTTTACAAATCACAAGAGCTTGAAGTACTTGTTCACTCAAAAGGAACTGAATTTGAGGCAGAGAAGGTGGCTTGAATTATTGAAGGACTACAACATGCAAATTCAGTATCACCCAGGTAAAGCAAACTCGGTAGCCGACGCATTGAGTAGAAAGTCAGTGGGAAGTTTGGCATGCCTAGCCATGATTTCAGTGGAGCCGACTACTATTGGGGAAGTAAAGGCAAGGCAAATGGAGGATGAATTCCTGAAGAAGGTAGCCGTCGAGATTAACACCAGGCCGAGGTTAGGTTACACCCTTGAGAATGGAGTGCTTAAGTTTGAAGGAAGATTATGCGTGGCCGACGTCCCAGAGTTGAAAGGAAAGATTTTGCAAGACTCTCATGGATCCAGATTTGCAGTTCACCCAGGGAACACCAAGATGTATCAAGATGTAAAACGGACTTTTTGGTGGCCGAATATGAAAAGAGAGATAGCCGAGTTCGTGTCCTAGTGTTTGTATTGTCAACAAGTGAAAACAGAACATCAGAGGCCAGCAGGACTTCTCCAACCTTTGCCGATTCCTGAGTGGAAATGGGAACACATCTCCATGGACTTTGTGATTGGTTTGCCGAAGACACAGAAAGGAATGGATTCAGTCTGGGTTATAATCGACAGATTAACTAAGTCAGCACACTTCTTGCCTGTTAAAACTTCGTTTAATGCTGATTGACTTGCTGTGTTGTATATGAATGAGATTGTTAGACTTCATGGTGTGCCGATGTCCATTGTGTCAGACCAAGATTCAAAGTTCGTTTCTAGATTTTGGCAGAGTTTACAAAGGGCTTTGGGGACCGAATTGAGGTTTAGTACGGCTTTTTATCCCCAGACCGATGGCCAAACAGAGAGAAAAATTCAAACACTTGAAGATATGCTTAGACTATGTGTATTGGACTTTAAGGGAAGCTGGGAAGAGCATTTACCATTAGTAGAATTCGCTTACAACAATAGTTATCAAGCTAGCATTGGCATGGCGCTGTATGAAGCACTGTATGGAAGAAAATGCAGATCGCCGATATGCTGGACCGAGGTAGGAGATAAAGCTTTGGTCGGCCTCAATCTAGTTCAAAGGACAACCGAAAAGATCAAGCTTATCCAACAGAGAATTAGAACCGCTTAGAGTCGACAAAAGAGTTACGCCGACTAGAGAAGAAAGGAGTTAGAGTTTGAAGTTGGGGATCATGTATTCCTGAAGATCTCGCCGATGAAAAGGGTTTCAAGATTTGGGAAGAAGGGTAAATTGGCACCCCGTTACATCGGGCCTTTTGAAGCTCTTGAGAAAGTTAACCCAACTGCCTATAGACTAGCTTTGCCACCAGAACTGAGTCAAGTTCACAATGTGTTCCATATTTCGATGTTGAGGAAGTATATTCGGGATCCACTGCATGTAATTGATTATACCAGGATTGCGGTTAGTGACGATTTAGGCTACGAGGAGAAGCCGATGAAAATTATTGACAGACAAGTGAAACAGTTGAGGAACAAATCTATACCAATGGTGAAAATCGAATGGAAAAAGCATTACGGCAAGGATGCTACATGGGAAATGGAAGAAGAAATGGAAATCCGTTATCCGGGGTTATTTGTAGAACAAGGTAAATTAAGTTTGGGGACCAAACTTCTTTAAGAAGGGTAGGATGTAACAAACCTCACTCTACCCTAGTCATGCTTGCATATATTACATGATCTTGTCTTGATATGTTGCATTTTTGCAAACCTTGATTCGTCTTGCTTAAGTGTTTCTTGCATGTTTTGTACCTTGCTTAGTGTGAGTTTAGCCGAGGTCATCTTTAGTCTAGAACTTCTTTGGAACCACTTTGTTTGACCTCCACCTTCGCCCTGACATATTGGCCGAGATGTCATTATCTAGGCCGAGGTGTTCATCACCAAGGCCGAGATGTTACCTTTGCACCTAAGTGATCTTGTCCTGGAGTGGTATGACCTAGACCAAGGTGTGGCACATCTAAGCCAAGGTGTGGCACAGCTTAGTCAAGTGTTGCCCTTCCTAGCCGAGATCATTGTTCCCCTACTTGCCGATGTCTTGTTCTTAGCCGAGATCATTACCCGCCGGAGTGCCCATGCCATCTTGCTTGTTGAACACACTTTGTCATAGTCTTGTCTTTTCACTCAGCCACCTTTTTGAGGAGAACTAACCCGGTAGTGCCACGTGTCCCAGCGGAGTGTTAAGTCAGCCAGCAGACCTAGAAATGTATCATTTGCTATATGCCTTTGTTTGTGAGGAGAGAGAAGCTCTAGAAGAAGAAGAAGAAGTTTTAGAGTGAGAGAGTGGGCTTTCGAGCTTGATTCCTAGAGATCAAACCGTTAGATTCGTGTATTGAGGTTAGATTCTTAATCTACTCTTGTTGTTCTTATTGATCATCTAGCTGCATTGCATGATCGAACCTGTTTTGCACGTCATGCATTGATTTAAAGTTTGGTTTTAGAAAGGGAAAATGGTTTTCATGTGTTTTTGAAGAAAAACCTCGTTTGATCCGAAAGTTTGCATTAAGATTCATGTTTTTGTGTTTGTTCTCACAAGATCCTTGACTATGGGTACCCAGGTCCATGTTTTTGAATCCATAGCATGAAATCCCAGATTTTGTAATAGAAAATTATGATCTTGCATTCATCTTCCTCATGTTCATGTTCTTCGAGAAAGGGAAACCCAGATTTTCCCAACCTCATTTCCTTGAATGTGGCCATCGAGGCAACACCTCGGCAAGGAGGTGTGGGACCTCGGCCTAGACCTGGTAGTCGCCCAGCATGTTTTCCCGAGATGAGAAACAGTGTTTTGTTTTGACTTAGCTTGGTTTTAAGGGATACCGAGATCATCTGTATGCATGTGAAACTTGTTTGAAAGTGCATTCAACAGACTTTGCCATGTGCTTGTAGGACTCGGATCCTTGCCTATAGCCCCGACGTCCGAAGAACTATGTGAGTGGTATTTTTAATAAAGTTATGTTATTAAGTTTTGATAAAGTTTTGCCTTGCTTGTTTTGGAAAAGTATTTTGTAAAACATGAATGATGATCCCTATTTTGTATATCAAGTATTAGCCTTGTTTTGAATGACAACCTTGAAAAGTCCGTACATGCTAGGGGACTATAAGCATTTTTAGCACAATCTTGAAAAGTCCGTACGTGCTAGGGGACTATAAGCATTTGTAGCACAATCTTTGAAAGTCCGTGCATGCTAGGGTACTATAAGCACTTGTAGCACAACCTTTGTTAATGTCATCACTTGGAACTTGAAAGCCTTGAAGGACTTTAATTGTTGAAACTTGAAAGATTTGTTAGATAAACTTGATTTGCCCTTGGATTTTGTACAAGATGTGTTATGCCTTGATTTGATAAAGATTTCGGATATCATTCATGCAAACCCCTTTATTATTTATATCATTCACTGAGTATCCAAGCTCACCCCTCTCTATATATATGTAGGTGACGAGCAGGACGGCGGTGACGCCTAGATGTACTTGCTACTTGTTTTGGATTATGCACTTTTGTCGCATCTTGAAGATTATGCTTCTTAGTTGCATTTTATTGTATTTTGTATTTGATAGCTGAGAAGCCTTTTGGTCAAGATGTATTTTTGTACTTCATTTTGTTGTATCAAAGCTATGTACGAATGTATGCCATTCCATTTAACTTATGCACAGCTCTTATGGACTAATTAAATTTGTATATATTGCTTCCGCACATGTTAGCCCCATATGTAATACTCTGATTGTGTGTGAATTTTGAAAGTTGGCCTTCGGTAACCTCGGATTACTGGCCATCATGGCACCATTCTACTGGGGGCGGAATGGGGTCGTGACAAGCCCACACCAAGCACAACACTTTTTGTAAAGGAACTAAGGAAGAAGATCACTCAAACTAGATCAAACCTTAGAGAGAAGTTGAAGTTTAGAGTGAGGAGCTCTCAAATGGAGGTTTTGAAAAGTTAGAGAGAGAAAGGGTTCAAGAAAAGTGATCCAAAAAGTCACTTTTCGGAATGATATAAAAGTCGCCCCCGCTCGAGCGAGGAATTTCCCGCTCGAGCGTCAGACACAAACTCACGCTCAAGCATGAAAAGCGCCGCTCGAGTGTCAATTGCACACTTCCAGAAGTTTTGCAAGCCATGGTCCCCGCTCGAGCGTCAACAGCCCCGCTCGAGTGTCCAATGACCTGCAGAGAAAAATACTGAGAGATGAATAACCACGCTCGAGCGTCAAAACGCTCGCTCGAGCGAAGAAGCAACAACAAAGGGCCCGCTCGAGCGTGAAGGCCAAAATCTGGGCACCAACTTTTGGTTTCTAAGCACAACCAACCTGTTCCCAACCTGCCCAACACAACCCAAGACTCAAATATAAAGAGTAAAGGATAGAAATGAGAATAAGAGAACCACACACTCACGGAACTAAGTCCGGAGTACAATAAACAAAGAAAGGGAAAACCGGGATCGTTATAAACTAAAAATTAAATTAGTGAAAAAAAATTAAAAATACATCATTTTATATAATTTTATCTTTTGGAAAGGCATAAATATTTTTTTTAAATAATTTTTTTTTTGATATTATTTTCATTAAATTAGTTTTTATTTTTTCAAAATTCAAATATGGCGACAATTTTAGTGCCATTATTAAACTAATTCATTAAATTAAAAAATTCAAAACTAAAAATATTTCATATATGAAACATATCGATTACACATTAAAAACTTAATAACCATCCATTATATTATAACCATGCAAAAATATGTGTTAACAACAAATACAACCATGTATTACATGATAACCATAAAAAAAAACATCAACAGAAACAATCACCCATTACATGATCATTATCTAAATACATACTAAAAATTAATTTGGTAAAAAATAAAAAAATAAAAGTATAAAAGATTTATCATTTTTATATAATTTTATCTTTAATGGGCAGAAATAATTTTTTGACATTTATTTTTGTTAAACTAATTTATATTTTATTAAATTAACGATTTTACCTTTAAAATTGAACAACAGTGTTTTCAATTGTCCTTATTTGAAACGAGGTTCAAAATTTAGAGTCAAATATATCACAATTAAAAGGTCAGGGGACCAAAGCGACAAGTCCCAAACTATACGAACCGTTAGTATTATTCGCCCAAAAATAAATGAAGGGAACCAAATTTTTCTTGTTTTGGGGAAAATTACCAATCAATGTAAGATTGAATTTTTTTTATTTTTTATTTTTTATTTTTTCAAATTCATGATAAAGTTTACAAACTTTAATGAGTAATTGTAGAGACTCACATTTGAAACATCGAAATATATCCCCAATGATGCAGTAAGGTAATAGAGCTCTACATAATTAAGTATGTGGCAAATTAAAAATTAACACCTATTACTTCACATCGCTATGGGTGAAATTGTAGGAGTTTCATTAGGAGTCTCAAACGTTTTTTAATAATTTCCCTAATTTTTTTCAAAGGCAAGTGGATAGGATAGAGTCTTAGAATTTCTGGTCATGGTTCTTTACCTATCACTGCATGCCTCTATATCCCTAGAAATCCCAATATGGGAATGCCACTTCTCTAAAGTCATCCTTTTACACCGCTTATATATATCTCCTTCGTCCCACCAGGCAATGAATCTAGCATACGTACTAAATTCCTCCCAACCATTCTGTACATGAGTCAAAGACTATTAATTTGGGGTCTTGATGGAATTGGTAAATTTTTGACAAGTCTTAGTACATTACATAACAAAAAAAAAAAATAATAAAAAGCAAAAAAAATAAAATCCGTGATAGTGAATTTAAAAACGACTCCAAGATATAGAAAAAATATTTGGAGTCTCAGCATAAATCCCGGTTATAAGATAATAAACTTTATTTTGGTATGTGCTCCTGAAGTGATTCTAGTGAATACAAATTTTGGTAGGAGAGGTATGAATAGGGACCCCTATTTGTATGGTATATGGTATGGAAAAGGAGACCATCAAGTATTTGTTTGGGCAATGTTAGCATGCTGTTTTGATGTGGAAGGGCTTTCCTTTATGTGAAACTAGTGTAATCCGTGCATAGCACGAGACTTCATAAATTAAAAAAAAAATTATTATAATTATCTTGAAGTAATTAATATTTTATTTTGCGGTATACATGAAATTTATAAATTAACTTTTATGTTTATAACTTTTTAAATTATTAGTTTAAAAAATTAAAATATATATTTAAATATATTTAGTGCAGTTTTGATAATTTGTATTAAAAAAAATTAAACCTTTTTAAATGAGATTAACTGAGTTATGACATACCTCTTCTTGTTATATTTAAAAGTTATAATTAAAACAAATATATAATTTTATTATTAAATATAAAGTGAAGTGATATTTAACAATAATTAATATGATGTTTATATTATTAATCCAATAATTTAAGTTATATTTCTTTTGAATTCAATTTCATAACTAAAAATACAATATGAATATAATACGGATTTCTAGTCTTTATGAATGAGAAGGTTTCAAAATATTTTCAAACTTTCATTGTTTTCTTTTAATTTTTTTTTATCTAATTTGATTTTAAATTTGAATAGAAATTTTGATTTGATATGAATTACTTTAATTTTTTCATTAAATTTTTATCAATTTTTAAAAGAACTTTCATTCTGATACGAATTTTTTTCTTTTCACCAATTTTGATGGAAAAACAATAATTTTTAACGTTTCATCTTTTTAAACTTTTATCAAATTATAATTTGATAAAAAAAAATATATTAAGGGTTGAAGATTCTCTTAATTGGAATTATAGTGAAATAAAATCTTGAAATAGTCAAAGTTTAAGTATGTGGTTGGTTAAAATGTATAATTTAATTAATTCTCTTCTCATATTTGTATAAAAGTTGACACTTATGACTACATCATTATAAGTTGGATTATGGAAAAGAAATTGGGGTGTCAAACATTTTCCATTTGTAAATATCCTACATATTAAAAAAAGAAAAAGAAAAAAAAATGTGTAGCTTTTTGATATGTGTTTATCAGTTTTGTTTTATGGACATAAACAATTGATGTTTCAATTTAAAAAATTAAAAAGTTAACATATAAAAAAAATCGAATTTTTTAGAGATGAAAGAGACCGTCTAACTCTTCTATATACTATTAAGATGGGCTATTTTAATCACATAAAAAAGTAGAAATTACATTTAGAAATTATCCCTATATATTATGCTATTATATACAACTATAGTTGTAACAAATTAACTATAATATATACGAAAAGTTATATTAAGCTTTCGTTAATGCTCTTCTCATATTTGTATAAAAATTGACATTTATGATTACATCATTATAAGTTCGATTATGGGGAAAAAAAAATTGGGGTGTCAAACATTTTCTATTTGTAAATATCCTACATATTAAAAAATGAAAAAAAAAGAAAAAGAAAAAAATTGTGTAGCTTTTTTATATGTGTTTATCGGTTTGGTTTTATGGATATAAATAATTGATGTTTCAATTTAAAAAATTAAAAAGTAAAAAAAAAATAGATTGGGTTTTTTTGAGATAAAAGAAACCATCTAACTCTTCTATATATTATTAAGATGGACTATTTTAATCACATAAACAAATATAAATTATATTTAGAGATTATCCCTATATATTATGCTATTATATACAACTATAGTTGTACCAAATTAACTATAATATATATGAAAAATTATATTAGGCTTTCATTTTTAATTAATTGAATTATAATTAACAAACTAACAAATAGCAGTAACGATCTAATGGGATAGAAAAATGATAAAAATAAAGAATACTATGATAGTTAAAAGTTTTAAATTTACCTAGTTATACAAAAATCTAATGTTATAGTAAAATCATGAATTCACAATAAATTTTCAATTTTTTTTATAAAATAAAAAATAAAAAATTTGATACCCATTTTTTTACTCCAATTTTATGGTATTCACTGAAGAAAACATATAGTGATCTAGGTTTTCCTCTCATTGTTCATTGTATTCCGGACTTGGTTCCGTGGATGATTGTTGTTGTCTGTATTACATTTTCGTCCTTTAACTCTTTGAAGTTGAGTTTAGAAATGTCTTGGGCGTGTTCCGAACAAGTTGGGTGAGCTTTGGTCTCTATTCTTGTTGCGCATATTTTTGATGATCCACTCGAGCGGGTCCCTTTGCGCTCGAGCGGAGTTTGCATCATTTTAGCATTTTGTGCGTCTGCAAAAATACTGCAGGTGTGTTTTTCACGCTCGAGCGGATTTCCTTACGCTCGAGCGGATTGTGCTCGAGCGAGTGCTCGAAATCTGTAAAAGTACTGGATGAGTGTATTCTACGCTCGAGCGGGTAGTGTTTTGCTGTTGTGCCTTGGCGCTCGAGCGGATTAAGTTTTTGTGTCTGACACTCGAGCGTCCTATTCTCCGCTCGAGCGGGTCATACGTATATCAAATCGCAGCTGAGTCATTTTAAATCACTTTTTCAACTTTCTCTCTCTCTATAACTTTTCAAAACCCTAATTTCGGCAGCCTCTCTCTCTACTCTCTCTTTCTCTCTAAGAATCCATCTAGTTCTAGAGTGTTTCTACCTTGGTTCCTTTGTATAAAAGGTAGAGTTTGGCTTGGGCTATCTTTGGATCCGAAAAAGTGTTGATTTGGAGCATCTTTAGGTTTCTTCATCTTTCCCTTTGGGCTTCAAACTTTGAGGTAGGGATAACTACTCATATTTATGATCTTTGACATAAACTTGTAGTCATTTTGATTTAATGTTGTAGTTGGGAAAGTTTGTGAGTTAGGGTTTCAAACCTTAAAATGTGTAAAGAAGGGTTTTTGTTCCATTGAACTATATATGTGTATTTGAGCCTTAAATTGAAGTCATTGAGGTCTATTGATGATATTTGGACCTTTGGGTCAATATTGAGAAAAAAGGAAAAATACCTTAGTTGGGATTAATTGGGTCATTTGTGAAATTAATGACATTTATTATGAGATAATGAAATTGGTTTGGAAATAATGAAATTGAGAAGTTATGAGAATGAATGGTGGTGTTGGATTGATTAATCACTCACCTTTGAAATTGTTGATAATTTTTCTGTTGACGCATTTATTATCTGTTTAGAAATAATTGCTTTGGGCTATCGGTGGAGGATAGTTATAGCGATCCCGGTTGTCCCTTTTACTGTTCTGTTGTATTCCGGACTCGGTTCCGTGAAGTTGGTAGTTGTATCTATCTTGTTGTCATCCTTTAATTCCGTTTGTTTGAGTTATAGGATGTGTTGGGCTTGTTTCGAACAGGTGGGTTGAACCTTGGTCTGAAATCTTGTTGCCAGGTTTTTGGTCATCCCGCTTGAGCGTGTCTTGTTGTGCTCGAGCGGATATTACACACTCCCAGTTTTTCGTGTCCCTGCAAAACTTCTGCAGGTGTGATTTTTACGCTCGAGCGGGTTTCTTTACACTCGAGCGGTGGCGCTCGAGCGGGTACTCTAGCGCTCGAGCGGGTAGTACCTTTTTGGTGTAAGTTCTGGGAAGGGGAAATCTACGCTCGAGCGGACTGGTTTTCGTGCTTGAGTGGATGTGCTTTATTCTTGTGTCTTGGAGCTCGAGTGGGCCTTTTTGCGCTTGAGCGTGTCCAGATTTTTGTTCTTGACGCTCGAGCGTTGTGTTCTCCGCTCGAGCGGGAATGTCGTATATCAGTTGGCAGCTGGGCATTTTAAAATCACTTTTTGCATTCTCTCTCTCTCTCTTACTTTTCTAAAATGCCATTTGAGAGCTCCTCTCTCTAAAACCATAACTTCTCTCTAAGTATTGATCTAGCTAGGGTGTTTTCCTCACCTTGGGTCTTCACAAAAGTTGGATTGATCGTCGAGGGCTTTATCTTGATCCGAAAATTTCAAGTTTTGGAGCACGTTGAGTTTTGTCATCTTCTTCCCTTGAGCTCCGAATTTGAGGTAGGGATTCCTACTCACTATTATGGTCTTCGACATAAATTAGTGGTAGTTTTGATAAAGTGTTGAAGTTGGTTGATTCTGGGACTTAGGGTTTCAAAAGGGTATAAACGAGGGTTTGATATTTTGATTCTTAAACATGTATTTTAGGTTTCAAAATAATGATGTTGTTGTTGGGTGTTGATATATAGGCCATTGGGTCAATATTGGGAAATGGGGTAGAAAACCCTAATTCGTTGAATAAATTAATTGGTATAATTAATTTGGGGAAAATTGTGGACTTATGGAATTGAGTTGGAAATAATGAAATTGGCTCATTATGTTGTGAAATGATGGAGTTGGCTTTATAAATCGCTCACTTTTGAAAACATTGATATTTTATCTGTTGGAGCCTTTATTATCTGTTTAGAAATAATTGCTTGGGTTACCGATGGAGGGTAGTTTTGATTGTTGTAGACAATGCATGATGATTAGGCAAACTAAAACTAATCAATTGAATATGTCATAGAGTATGACGGCTGATAGAATATATTAACGTTATGTATTGATTGATTGTGTAAATGACCTTTGTGTATATACGTTGTGTGTGTGGGAGGAGATAGGGGATGTACTCCACGGTTTAGGGGAAGATAGGAGATGGACCTCTAAACCGAATGTTGTTTGGGAAGAGATAGGGGATGGACTCCACTGGTACAGCTCATATGCTTGTCAGTTAATGTGTTGATATAGCTCATATGCTTATCATTGGAAGTGTTGATATAGCTAATATGCTTATCTGTGAAATGTGGATACAGCTTGTATGCTTATCTGTTGAGATGTTGATACAACTTATATGTTTATCTATTGAAAAAGGGGAAATGTTTAATGTGAGTCATTGTCTCATATAAGTGGTTGGCCAGGTTCTGAGCCGTTGATGAAAATTATGAGATTGATAAGAAATGGAAACTGAAATGGAACATGAACATAATGGTCATGAAATGGAAATGGGTTATGAATTGGTCATACTGTGTTTAGCATATCTCTACTGGGCGTTGGCTCACCCTTTATGGAACATTATTTTCAGGTACAGGTAGTGTGCCACCTCCAAGGACATAGCTTGGATGATGATGAGAGTTGAAGACTCCTTTTGTTTATTTTGTTTGTATTACATGTATATCAAGCCAAGGGCTTATTTTGTATAGAGTTAGTACTCTTCTTTTGTGTATCCAAGTGTTGACTTGGAAAGCTGTAAGCCCATAGGGCATTTGCTTTTGTTGTTAACATGTAATACTGTGTAAGAATTACTCTGATGAATAGAAATGGTTAGTTTCTTTTATATCAATGCATGTTTATAGTGATGGGTTTTATGTATTTTTATGAGGGCGTTACAATAGTCTTGATTGTTGTAGACACTGCATGATGATTAGGTGAATTAAAACTAATCAATTGGATATGTCATTGAATATGACGGATGGAATAACACATTGAATATGTGTTTTGCTTGATCATTGTATATGATAAGTGTTTAAATATATTGTATATGTATATTGTTTGGAAGGAGAAAGGGGATGTACTCCATGGTTTGAGAGGAGATAGGGGATGGACTCTCAAACCTGTTTGGGAGGAGATAGGGGATGGACTCCATTAATACAGCAAATATGTGTATTAATTGAAGTATTGGAAGTGTTTTAATATGAGTTATTGTCTCATTGAATTGTTTGGCCAGGTTCTGAGCCATGTTTATGGATTGAATTGGTTAAGTAAAGGAAAGTGGAATGGAACATGGACATATTTGTCATGGGAACTAGAATATGTTATAAGTTGATTTATTTGAGTTAAACATTTATCAAATGCTAATATTTTAGTTATTGCTCATATTATGTTTAGTATATCTCTACTGGACATTGGCTCACCCTATATGGGACATCATTTTCAGGTGCAGGTGATATGCCACCTCCAAGGATGTAGCTTGGGAGGCTGTAGAAGCTGAAGGCTTACTTTTGTGATTATTTTGTGTATTACATGTATATCAAGCCAAGGGCTTATTTTGTATAAAGAGTTAGAACTCTATTTTTGTTGAACCCAAGTGTTGAATTGAAAAGTTGTAATCCTATAGGACATTTACTTTTGTTGTCAACATGTAATACCTCTTATAAGAATACTCTGATGTTGGGAATATGATATCTCTTTCTTGTATCATGAATGTATGATTATGGGTTTATTTTGAGGGCGTTTCAAAACAAAATTTGATCAAAATCACTGGCATGGAACGGACATAGATACTTCGATTGCAACCATAATCATCAATAATTCTTCTCTATCACGCAAACTTGTAAACAAACACATAAACCTTACTAAAACCGAAACTAAAACCAAATCAACAGTAGAGAGAGAATCACACAAGAAAAAAATAAAATTAAAAGATAAATAAATTTATAGAGTGAGAGAATGATACCTTTAACAACTTAAACCCTTACCTAACCCAATTCGTTAGCTCCTCTGCCAAGGCCCACAAAGTTTAGGAGTTAGGATGACTAATCAATCAGATTATTCTTTAAATAAGACTTGAAAATTGATTAATTTGTCTCATTAAGTGATTTAAAAATTTGATATATATACATAAAAAAAATAGATAATTATATTACTAAATCATAATTCAAATTTAAATATTGTTATATTTTTTTTTAGATCCATATCTAAATTCTTATCTTTTTTATTTTTGTGTGATTTCTATTCGGGTTTTTTTTTTTTAAATTTATTTAAGATGGAGTTGTGGGGTTTTATTTTTTTTTTAAATTTAATTTATATGTGGTTTCTATTTGTTTTTAATTATTATTATTATTATTATTATTATTTAGGTAAGTTATGATGTCAGTTAAATATATGATAGATATGTGAGTTTTATTTATTTAAAGTATAATGGTGAGAGATATTTTCAAATTAGATTTGTTTAGATAAACTTTAAAGATTTTTAAAATTTAAAATTGGATATTGAGATGCAAAAGAAAAATTTTAATTGAATAAATAAAATCAAATTTATTAATTTCATCTGTTTGTATATCTGATTTTGGTTTTTTTTTTTTTTTTTGTTATGTTATAATATAATATATAAGATATAGATACATATTTACAACTTTCATGAAAAATATTATCTGATTTTTTGGGGAAGAGAGAAGGAAGACAAGTTTTAATATTTTTTTGCAAATCGGTGAGAGAGATTAGGATTGAGAGATTATGAAATATTTTTGTTATTAAATAAATAATCAGTCAATAGTTTTTTTAATCTATTTTATAAATTAAAAAATCAATAATTTTAGAAAATTGATTAATTTGTCCCATTAAGGGATTTAAAATTTTGATAGATATACATAAAAAAAATAGATAATTATATTACTAAATCATAATTCAAATTTAGATGTTATATCTTTTTGTGATCCATAGTTAAATTCTTATCTTTTTTATTTTTGTGTGTAACCATAGTTTATGGGAGAAATTGAAAAAAGTGCTGCAATAATTATAAGAGAAGTCAAAAATGTTTGTAGATTGGGAGAAGTCAATAAATGCTGAGGTTTTTTTTTAAAATAAAAAAATTAGAAAATTAAGATTAGGATATTGGAGCTCCCGCAAAGCTTGTAGATTAGAAGCAAAGCTTGTAGATTATAAACCACATTTTCCTTATATAATACTAGCATATCACCCGTACTTTGTACGAGATTAGATTTTAAAAAATTATTTATGATTATGTCAAACATATTTTTAAATTATTAGTATAAAATATACGTAATTTTGAAAGAAAATATTGATGTTTTATAATTGAAGTAATGAAAATGAAAAATTATTATATTTGTTCGAAATTCACCGAATAAATAAGATATATTATAACTAAAATCTAAATTATTGTGGGTCTTCTATCAACATTCTTGCATTATCAACATGATAGTTAGTATTATAATTGATAAACAACACATATATTATGTTCTTATAAAATATTATAAAGTAAAAATATTATACTTACATATTATATTTTTTTTTTTACCTTGTAAAAGGTATAGACATTTTTCAGACCAATCTATATTTAAAACAAAATTCACGCAAGATGCACAATCTAGTTGACGTAGCATTATTGGTACAAGTATGATAAACGCATAGGCACAATCTTAGCATGATGCAATATAATATTTAATCATTCTAACTCCATTATCCTATAAAAATTTGAAATTATAACATTTGGTTTGAAAAGGTAAGAATAAGTTATTTATAATAAATTTTATAATTTCCTACCTTTGAGACCATGCAAGGACATAAAGTTAGAACACATATCTTAAATGAAGGTTAATCATTGAACACCCATTTCTCACACAATTTGTCATACACTCAAAACCCACAAATACATAGATCCAAAATGACCGATTAAATACAAACTGAGAACATGTATAAATAGAAGTAAATGACAAAACCCTTAAATAGGGGAATATAACAGACATTTGAACTGTGTGAACAAAATCCAATCACAGAATTCTGGAATTAAGACACACAATCAGACCCCAATTTTTCAAAACCTAAAGAATTTCAAAAAAAGTACAAAAATGCAAACACACTGAGTCAAAAGAAATTCATTGACAAGATATTGTCACCATATAACTCAAATCAACAAAACCATTCCAAAATGATGAAACAGAGAACCAAATTTAAGAACCAATCAACAGAACTTCCATCAAACTTCAACCCCAAAAACAAAAATAAAAACAAATTGGGCTCAAAATTTGAACAAAGCTCAATCACAAAAAAGAATCATTTACGATCAATGGAACAAAATCTCACAAGAAAACAAAGAAATAAGCATAAAAGATGAGAATCAAACCGTGGTACTGGCATTTTCGAAGCAGACCATCCAATAGCATCAAACAAGTTAGGTCATCATCAACGGCAAGAACATGCATACCCACATGAAATTTATCACTCTCATCCCTTAAATGTCCTCTAATTTCCTCTACAATCATTTTGAAGAAATAATTTTCAAAACCCAGATGAGAACAGAGCGTAAAGAAAGAGATCACAGAAAAAAGATTTGAGATTTGAGCATTGAATTGAAAACTGTGTTGTATTGGAACTTTTCCACCAAACCCAGAAGACAAAGAAAGCCAATGATAGGAGGATTTGTGAGGGGTATCAATAAGAGGGAGTGGGTAAAGAGAGAGAAAAAGAGACTAGTTTTAGTGAGTAAAGCTAGAGATGGCAATCGGAACCTGACCCGATGGGGACCCGATCCCCCGACCCTGAATTGAGCGGTTATTCCTTGAAAAATACCCCCGACAGGCCAGGGACGATATTAATAATTGAATCCTCGATGATATTCGGGCCGGGGACGGGGATACATGTTTCAATCTCGGACTTGGCCCGACCCCAGTCCTGATCCCCACCCCTCTTGCCCCCCAATATGAAATTACTATTTTGCCCCTATTTATATATATAATATATGTGTATGTGTAGGGTTTGGCTGAACAAACACTCACTCACACACAAACACAAAGCCGTTTTGCCTCTCTCTCTCTCTCTCTCTTTCTGCTGGTGCTCCTCACGACATCAGCTTTGGCGATGGCTCTTCCGCTGTCCTCCGATTTCGCCAATGGTGGTGGCGGCGGTTCCTCTAATGTCCTCTCCCTCCTCCGAGATATCGTCGATCTCACTAATCTTTCTAATCTCGCTGTCACCGATCTCCCTGCTCAAGAACATCACGGCGACGCCCTTTTCCTTCGCTGTCGGACTCCGATGCCTTTCCCATCTCTCTGATTTTTCTTTTTTTGATCTGTTGTGTATAATGTTGTTAATGATTTTGTTGATCTATTGTGTAAGTATACATGATTTGTTGTTGATGTATGATGTTGTTGATCTGTTGATGATGTTGTTGACCTGCCATTGTTTTTTTTTTTTTTTTTGGACCTTGGAATTTTCGGGCTTGGGGAAACCCGATCCCCGTTAGGGGACGAAGGCGATGATAGGTTCCCCGTCGGGGATCGGGGCCGGGGATGAAGAAATTTTTGCCATCTGGGATCGGGGACGGGGAGTGTGATCCCCAGCTTCGCCCCGCCGCATTGCCATTCCTAAGTAAAGCTGTACATGTTGACAATGATGGTGATGGCCAGAACAGTGAATGGCTTTTTATATTTTAGTAATAATGGATCTAGGAAATTTTTTTTTATTTCAATTTAATTTCTTTGACATGGATCTGGGAAATGAATACATACATAAAATGCCATGAATAATGGATCTGGGAAATGAATAATGGCTTTTGGAAATGATTAAAATCTAATTTTGACTTTTAATTTTTAACCTGTTATTTTTTAATAAAAATGTATATTTGTTTTAGATCTTTTTTTAATATACAACTTATTTTTTACAGTGTAATTTTTTTTCTCTTTTTTTTCGCAATTACAGCCTGTTATTTTTTAATAAGAATTTATATTTTTTTGGATATTTTTTTAATATAAAAATTATTATTTTTTTACTTTTATAAAAATACTTTAACAATCCCATCATTAACCAGTGTATGGGAGAAGTTGAAAATGGTGTGGAAGTATGAGAGAAGTTAAAAAGGCTTGTGAGTTGGAAGAAGTCAATAAATGTTAAGATTTTTTTTTTAAATCAAAAAATTAGAAAATTAAGATTGGAATATTAGACCTCCCACAAGGCTTGTGTGTGACAGTCTATCCAGGTGACCGCTCGAGCACAAGAAATAGCGCTCGAGCGTAGAATTGTTGCTCCCAATATCTCGTGTGTTTGTAGGTAGGCCGCTCGAGCGCAGAAAGTGCCAATCGAGCGTAAAAAGTGAAATTGCCCTTGACATTTTTATTAGTGTATTTGGAGTCTCCTTGTTTTATTTTGGGACATTGATCGAAGTGGTAACATGATGGTAAAGTAAGATTAGACCAAAAACTTCAATTTGGATAATCTTCCTACGAACAACCGTCACTCTTTTGCCCTTTTCTTTTTCCACACTTTTATTTTGGGTGTGAGGCTAGACCATTGGAAAGCTTGTTTCCGGGCCTTCGATTTGGACACAAGAACGACCTAAAACGGAGTTCGGATGGGAGAGTTATACCCGTTTGAATTTTTAGTATCTGTGCTGGAACTCGAGCGGACTGCGCGAATTCAGCAACTTAAAAAGTGATTTTCTAGATCATTTTTTCCACTTTTCTTTTCTCTTTTCCTTCCTCTCATCCTAAGTCCGAAAAACCCTAGATTTTTTACCCAAATGCCTTCCATTTCTCAAAGATTTGGCCAAGATCTCTTACCAAAAAGTGAAGGATACTTGAAGCTCAACATTTTCAACCGATTGGATTCTGGATTTTCGATAGGATGCTCTTGATCTAGCTTCTTTGCTTGATCCTTGAGGTAGGGGTTTCTAGTTCCTCTTCAATACTCTCATTTATAGATAGATTTGTGGTATTCTCTTTATATAAACGCAAAATTTATATTTTTGACCATGTTGTGGTAAATCATGAGATTTGGGGGTTTAGGGTTTGAAATATTGGGGTTTAAATTGTTGGGTTATGATTATGAGCTTATGAAATTGGGTGTATAATTAATAAAAGAGTTGGAATAAAAAGTGTTTGGGTGAAAAGCTTAATTTCTCTTAAAACCCTAGTTTGGATCATGAAGATAGATGCAGGTTTTGCTTAAATTGAAAGTGGTATTATGAAATTGGGGTGTTAAATTGTACATATACAAGTTTAATTGCATTTTGGAAATGCTTGGAAATTTATGTAAAAGTTGTGATTGAACTCTTATTGTTAATCTATTAACTATGTTATTATATGAAGCTAAATTTGGGTAAATGAATTGTTAATGGTAGGGATCTTTCTACACTTTTATATGATATTTAGCTTATATTGTCTTTGTGTAACAATGGTGGGATTTGGAAATGTTTTAAACAAACCTGGGGTTTGGAGCATATAGTACAAAGGGGGGTTTTGGGTGTAAATAAAATTGATGTTTGTGGGGTTTGAAAATGATGATGAACTATGTCTAATTTGATGATTTTGTCACTTGAGTAATATTTAGGAAAAATGGGGGATTTGCCCTAATTGGGTCAAACTACTATTTTGTACAAAAATTGAAATTGGCATTGGAAATGTGAAATTGAGGGGGTATTGATATGAATGGTAGAATTGGTTATGTGTTAACTTATTCTTTTGGAAGTTTTGAATAAACTATATGTTGAGATTGAATATCTGATTAGAGATAACTGTACTAGGCTATCGGTGGAGGATAGCTTTAATTATTGTAGAAATTGCATGTGGATTAGGCAAATTGAAACTAAATTTTTGATGATTGTCATTGAATATGACAGTGGATGTATACATTGTATATGTATGTTTGTTTGGAAGTGGAAAGGGGATATGCTTCATATTTGATTATCTTTTAAATGCGTTGCATATGTATGGACATTGTTTGGGAGGAGAAAGGGGTTGGACTCCACTGTAATTAAGTTGGCCAGAGTGTTCTAGGTGAAAGTCTCGAAATTATACATGGGTGCCTAACCCGCGGACGAAATATCCGTAAAATGGCAATTGTAGTGCTTGTATAGCCTACGTTTACATGGGTCTCGTTTGACAGTTGCCAATAGAGGAAATATCTGTGAAATGGAAGTTTGAAGTGTTTATGTTTATATATTGTATAAATTGAAAATAATTGAGTTGTAGTCTCGGTTCGGTTGTTGTGAAATAATGAAATTGACTCATGAATTAAGAAGAATAAATGAACTAAAAATGAACTGAAGGAAAATGGATTAAGGATTAAAATTGGCATCATGTGGGTAATTGGATTAGGGGCTAGTGATTAACTTAATGTATTGCTTGTGGCAAAAGGGAAGATTATGAGCTTTGTTTTGTAAGTAATTGGGAAATTGAATTAAAAAGGGTTTGTGATTCTTGTGTTATGTTTGAACTCTAATCCTTTGGATTTTGATATTATGGAGTGTGGTAATTGGAAATGAAATGAAATGTGTAATATTAGAATGGAAATGAAATGTGGAATATTAAAATGGAAACAAAATAAGGAATAATTTGAACTTGTTTTCAAATTAAGATGATGTTCTTCCTTAAGTGTACTTGTTTTCAAAAAGAATTTATGGCTTCATAATGATGAGAGACTACATTTATGGCAGGGAGTTTTTTTAAAGGTTCAAGTGAAATTTTAAGAAAAGATATTTTTTATATAATATTTTGAACTTACAAAATGTCACCTTACTATATGGTGTCAATCTGCATGCATGATTATTTCTATCTATGTGTTAGTTATTGTTGTAGAACTATGAGATTCCTACTGGACATTAGTGCTTACCCCTCATTGTTTTATCCTTTTTCAGGAAGAGAATTTCGGATTCATTAGTTGAAGAGTATGGACTCCATGTACCTTTTATGTGTAATTTGATCATAGATGTTAAAGGAATGAAAAATGTATCTTGTGGTTTGTAATTATTTATTTGTAGCTTCGTAGTAGAAGCTTGACATGTATTATTACATTGTTGTTTTCAATGAGAGAGAGAACATATATTATTATGTTTCTATCACCAAAGGGCAATAGATATTATACGGGAAAGAAATAAACCTTTTCGTATAATCCTGTTGATCAAGTCTGCGCTCCTCTGTACGTCGTCGCTTTATCACCTGAAAACACAAACGTAAGCTAGCCGGCGGGTGTGTGCCGGAAACCTCTCCAATGCCTAAGTCAGTAAGCTTGACAAATAGACAAAAGCTCTATGTATTCAGAAAGCAAAGTTCTGTGCTACCTCTCCCAAGGTGATGTTTGTGAGCTTTTATAGGTTTCGTGTGACACAATCCTAGTAGGACTTCTATTCCTCCATACAGAGTCCTCCTAGGATTTAACCTCCTAGAGGATAATCCTTATCCTCCAACACCCCTCTCACTGCTTAGACCAAGTGAGATGGTTGTTACCATGGCCGAACTCCAACATGACCGAAGTAATCATAGCTACGCTGAGCCGCAGAGTAGGCAGAACTATCCTTAGCTCGGTTCTTCCTTTTACTCCTCCTTATCTCGGTGCTCCCATGCACAAACTATGGTATGTTTAGACCGAGCTACCGAGTGGAAAGGTTCTGACCGTTCTAAACATAATACGTTATGACCGGACTAACTCTGAGACCGGCCTAACTCCAAGTCGCTTCCGGACCGGAGTAACTTTACATTTCTTTTGGGCCGGAGTAATCTTTTACCTCTCTTGGGCCGGAGTAATTTTACAGCCTTTTTACCCAGCCCTTCGTACTTTGGGCCATAATATCCATCTCATAGCTCGGCCCAATTTTCACCAAAATTACCCTCTCAATTGCCCCTTAATTCCATCTACACAGCATGATTGGGATTACCTGTTTGTCAGCCAAGCTGAAGTTTTTAAGCCTTTCCAGCCGAGCTAAAAAACCCTTTAGCCTTTCCAGCCGAGCTAAAACTCTTAAGCCTTTCAGCCGAGCTAATTTTACACCGGGCTCTGCTTGTCCGGTCAAAACGTCTCTTCAATCTCAACGACTGAATCGTTTCTCCTTCCCAAGACACGTGGCACGCTCTGATTGACTGAGGACGGCTGTCACGCCGTCTTCGTACTTCGTGAAATTTGAACAATCCTGTCCTTTTTCCTTTACCTAAAAACGAGCCTCTTCATTTTTGCCATATTTTGCAACTTCTCCCTCTCTGTGCTTCTACTACTTCTTCAATCTTCTGAGCTCGTGTTCTTCATTATTCTTCGTCTTTCTGAAAGAGTTTGTGAACTGCTGTTTTTTGCTTCCATCTTCAGCTCCTGCTTCCTCATCTGGTTAGTATTGTACATCTCTCTTTGTTTTCGCATTTTGCTTTCTGTATTTTTGCAAAACATATCTTTCCATTTCATTTTGCTCTGTACTTTTTTAACAATAGAACACATGCGTATATGCAATATCCTGTAGAAGACTAGTCTTTCGATCCAAAATCATGACACAACCGAACTAGAATACTGTTTAAGCTAGGTAAAAGTCTAGTCAGCTTGCAACCGGACTAACACTTCATGTTTATACCAGTAGCTTTGAATAAGTCAAACCACTTCTTGGTAGCCCTTAGCCGAGGTAACCAACCGAACTAGGTTTGCACTTAGCATACTGAGATACCTGAACTCCAACCGATTTAGGCCTTTGGGGCTAAACCAGCTTTCTTAGTTCTTTAGATGGAACTCAGAAAGCTGCCCCTAGACGATCAACCGGTCAAACAGACCCGTTTCCACAACCGATATATCTAGACGCTGGCCACGCTCGAACTAACAAATCCCCGCTCAAACCGAGCTACCAATCACCATGCAGAAACCGAGATAATACCTGTAGCATCCACGTAGCCGAAGTAGGGCTCCTATTTTTTACTTTTATTTTGTAGCACGGTGTAGACACCCCATTTTTGACCGACCTCAAGACTTGGACGTCATCGTTTGAACACTCGGTGATCATCCTTGTTCGTGTTCGTCTTGAGTTCCCGAAGGTCTCGGCTACGCGCCTTGCCTCAGGATCTCCGAACTTGACTGTTCAGTGTCTGGTTTTGCACCAAACACTTGCATTTTGCCTTGGAGGGGCAGGGAATGCCTTGTGAGGCATCCCCACACACCACCGGCCATGGCCAGAGGCCACCGGCTGGTTTTTGCTGCCATCGGCAATGCATATTGCCGGTCGGCACTGTTTATTGTCGGTCGGCATTGTGTTTGGTCGGCCAGCCACTGTTTCTGATCAATCGGCCACTTTTCCTAGCCGAAACCTTTTCTTGAGGGAGCTTGACCCTCTTGAACCTTTTTTTAGCTTCTTGAGGAAGCTTGAACCTTTTTAGCTTCTCCAAGAAGCTTGACCCTTTTGAACCTTTTTTTAGCTTCTTGAGGAAGCTTGAACCTTTTTAGCTTCTCCAAGAAGCTTGACCCTTTTGAACCTTTTTTTAGCTTCTTGAGGAAGCTTGAACCTTTTTAGCTTCTCCAAGAAGCTTGACCCTTTTGAACCGTTTTTTAGCTTCTTGAGGAAGCTTGACCCTTTTTAGCTTCTCCAAGAAGCTTGACCCTTTTTTTTAGCTTCTCCAAGAAGCTTGAACCCTTCTAAGCTTCCAAGAGAAGCTTGCACCTCTTGAACCCTTGTTTAGCTTCTCCAAGAAGCTTGACCCATTTGCCTAGCTTCTCCAAGAAGCTTGGCCCTTTTGTCTAGCTTCTCCAAGAAGCTTGGTCCTTTTGTCTAGCTTCTCCAAGAAGCTTGGCCTTCTTGGCCCTTTTGCTCCAAGCTTCTAAGAGAAGCTTGGCCTTTTTGGTCAAAGCTTCTAAGAGAAGCTTTGCCCCATTGGTTTCTCTATATAAGGAGAGCCTCTCCTTCCATTTTAGAGGTTAGAAAAATCTGATATATCACATATATATCACTCCCTCTCTATATCTCCCTCTCTCTCTACATTTGTGTTGGTTAGAGGGTTCAAAAGGGTCTAGTTCTTGGCCATTTGAACTACAACTCTTGGCCTAACACCTCCATCATCAACCTAAGGAGCTTGGAGGCCATTTTCAGAGGTTGAGGGTTGCATTTTTGGGTCTAGAGGCTGCTGTCCCCTTTTGGCTACAAAGGTAACCCATTTTCCCTCTTTATTCCCCGTTTTTGCACACCATTTTAGCCTGTCTTGCTTTCAGATTTGGGCTTTGTGTATAACATAAAAAAGTTCTATTTTTTTCTGTTTAAGATACTTTATTAAGACCACTTTTGTGTTTGGGGTCGTTTACCCCCTCTTAGGCCTTGTTTGGCCCCATTTTGTGCTATTTTTGGTGAGTTTCGGGACCACCTTGTTTGGGCCTCATCACCACTGAAATCTTGAGGGATTTCAATGGTGAGGATGGTGGTTTAAGGTCCTAAGAAGGAGAGGGGTGACCCTCTCCCTTGTTGCCTTGTTTGTTGCCCTTTTTGGCCTTCCAAAGGGGCTCCTATTTGCATGCTTTCAAACCTTGTTTCAAGCATTTTTTAGTGGGTTTTAGCACCCCCATAAGCCATTTCCAGAGTTGATTTGGTCTTGCTAAATGTCTATCTTGCATGTGCTTAATAACTCCTTGCATGGCCCTCTAAAGTAACTCATCATTTTTGCATACCATGGTTGCGTATCAGTGGTTATTTGGGCCTATTTTCACATGTTTTATTCACTAATTTTTGATGGTTTGGTGAGATTCCATGCGCATCATACACTTGCTTTGTATTCCTCTATTTTGCCCAGAAATGCATCTTGCCTTTGGACCACCATGCTTGCATATTTTAGCTTAGCTTTGTGAAGTTTTTGGTCATGTTTTAACATGCTTAAGGTCTATCTTAGGTCTTTAGATTCACATTTTCCATGTTTAGTATAGCCCCTTTGCATTTTGGCTTGTTGGCCTTAAGTGTGTGAGTATGTAGCATGCTTTATTTGCTTTGTTTTATTGGTTTGGCACCATTTGTAGCATCATTTCAGTCCGTTTGACATGCTTGTATGCTTGCCTTGGACACCTCTTTAATGCTTTCAAAGTTTGTGTAGCATGCTCCATGTTTTGGCATTTGTGCATGCCTTTGAATTTAGGTCATTTGGATGCCATCTAAGTGATCTTTAGGCCTTGTTTTAATATGCTAAAATTCTGTTTTTAGTCATTTAATTCATGCCATGTGTGGTTGCACTAAGTGTAGTTCAATATTTCTTTGGTGGGCCTTAGGAATTGGACCATATTTGCATGCATGTTTGCATGTCATTTAGCCCTTATTTCATAGCATTGTGGCCACTGTTTTGGGCCTAATTAGAGCTGCCCAAATCATGTTTAAGTCCATCTCTTTGTTTGTTGCATGCTCTCCTTGTATATTGTAGCATATTAGTGAGTTGTTGCATGTTTGAAATCACATGATTAAATGAAGTCACATGTTGGCTTACATGCTTGAATGCCTACATTAGCCTTGCACACTTGTTAGTCACATTGCTCTATGCCTTGCATTTCTTGCATGCTCATTTGCATTGCCGTATTGCATGCCTAGTTAACATGCTTAGGTTGCATTGCATTGGCATGCATGCTTGGCCTCTTGACTATCCATGATAGAGGTTAAGTCCCCATTGGTTTGATTGTTTGCATTGCATTTGACATGGAAATGCATAACTTGGTCTCTTGGACCATCACGCATTGAAATGCGCGATTGATGGTCCGAGAACCAAGGAGCATGTCCCTTTGAGTCACTAACATGATAAGGGGCATGATTGGTGCATATATGCCTTGAATTGTATTGCCATGCTCTGCCTTGCCCTCTGTTGCTGTCAATTGCAGATTCTGCAGGAGCTTTCTGCCGACCGGCAGTTCTAAGTGCCGACCGGCAATCCTCCCTCTGCCGATAGCTTCACCAATGGCCGGTGATTACATTCCACTGCCGGTGGGCATTCTACCCAGCCGATGGCATTCCCCAGCATCCAGAGAAGCAATCCTGAGGTTTTGGCAGCCTCCAGAGGAGTAAAGAAAGGAAAACAGAGGCAGCCTATGCATGGCGGTGCACTTCCGAGCAAGACCCGAGCACGCATTGCATCGAGCTCTCCTCCTGAGGCGGTTTATTGTTTTTTTCTAACTTAGTTAGTTTGTCAGCTAATTAGGCAATTTGTAATAATTAATTAGCTTGTAGGTTAATTATCTGTATTATTCTTTTGGTCCCTCTGAGTGAGGGTAAATTTGTAATAAGTGTGGGTGCGTGTGTGCATGTCTTCCAACCCCCACTTCTTTCTCCCTTTTACTTACCTGCTTTTGATGGTTAGTATTAGGACATGTTTACTTTAGCATACCTTATGCTATGCATGCGTGCATCATTCATCAGTATTGCATGCACCAGGCTCGGCGCATCATACTAACTGCATAAATATTTCAAATCTAACTTGAATACATGCTACTTGTGCATTTTCACATGTCATTTATAGACTAGCCGAGCCTACTCTAATTGCATTTTGTATGTGATGCATTAGGCACTTAACATGAACTAGGATCACGCATGTTTGCTAACTAGTTTATTGTTTTGGCACGGAGTACAATGTAAGTATTTATGCTTTAGCATCTCACATGCGTGTGAATGTTAACATGATGGCATGCTTACCATATGGCTAGATGCTTATGTGATAAATTGTTTGAATGCCTGTGGGTGAAGGTTAGATTGTTTGAGTTGGAGAAACTCGTTGAAATCCGTATTTTAGCCTACTTGCGAGTAGCAAATTCCAAAGTGTTTTCTAAAACAAACGGATATGCAACGCTTATTTCCAAATTAGGAAATCTAGTCTATACTTGTTTGCTGCGCGCATAACATAGTAATTCTAGGCTAATAAATGGAATAAGAACACATAACGTTTTCAAAATCGGATATCATGGTTAGTAGAGGCCGGTCTTCGGACCGGGCGAAAGGGGGTGCTCATAGCTGACCTTCCCCGATCGTACCCAAGCTCCCGAGCCGAGACAACTCCGGTGATGACGGACATGCGGCCTTCGGCACCGAGTCAGGGTTTCCTAAATTTCCCCATTAAAAAATATTTAGGTGGCGACTCTGTATCTGGCAAAGCAGTCCATGTTTGGCACTTCTTTTCAAAAAATCTGTTTTCTCAAAATGATTTGCCAGATTTGGACTCTTTGGTTCAAATTAAGAACCGTGACACAAAGCGAGTCCGAACCGTAACGAGGCCCCTCGCGGGCGTGTCTACACACGGTCCAATGATCTGTGCTTAACCCCTTTGTTTTCTACTTTGCAGACTTAGGTTGCCCAGGCACTCCTCTGCGCGCTCAACCGAGCTACTGAGCACAATTTTTGGACCGAACTAATTTATTCGTAAATTATACAATAAATTGGTAAGTATAGGTATCTAGTAAATACTCCGAGCGGCCTAGCCGAATTTAGAAAAGACTACAATATACCCGATGACGCCCACCTGATTTTAGCCGAAAAAAATGTCATTCCTTGGGGCAATGAAGGCTTTGTTCCTTTCACCTTTTTGTCCATAATCGAGACCGGACTACGATTTCCAGTCCAACCCTTGATTTGTGAGTTTCTTAGGCAAACCAGACTATGCCCAACCCAACTATCCACCAATTCCTACCGCATCATAATGGGAATAGCCGAACTAAACCGCCAAGCCGGACTCAACCTCGGTCTGGCCGAAATCTTCCACCAATACTCCATTGGTTCAAAAGAAGATGGGTGGGTCTACTATTTAAGAATACGTTGTCGCCGAGAGAAGATAATAAAACATACACCGGATAAAAACTTAAATGATGACGATTTTTTCTAGGTGTCTGGGAACTTTGAGGATCATCAAGCCCAGATTCCTGGCCGACGTATAAACTGGAAAAAAGGAGAACCCGGTATATTTTACTTCGGTTTTCCTTCGTGCTTTACTATATTTCGGTTTTTCAATCTTTCAGCCGACCTAACAGTTGTCTTCTTTCGCAGATTCTGCCCACCTCCATTCTTTATACAGCTACCCAAATCTAGCGACTTTGCGCGCCGCACTACAGTATCCAGAACGTAGTTGGGCTAAGCTACTAAAGTTTGAGCCGACCTACAGATACAGTGGCCGCCGAAAAGCGAGAGTGACTGACTTTCTGCTAAAGGAGGCCCCAGAACCGGACCCAACCTTGCCAGAAATCAGACTAATCCCACTGACTGCCGAAGAAGAAATGGCTAAAAGGAACAGAGTAAGGGCGCTTCTAACCGAAACTAACAGACCCGAGGTACCACAAACCGGTCAGACGACTGAGACCGTAGTAGCCCTTCCATCCTAGCAGCCATCCTCATCTCGGGCGAACAAGCGTGCCCGGACTAGCCAAACCGAGCAGCGACTTGTTGACGAGGATGACACCATTCTTCCACCAAGTCCTCAACCCATCCTTCAACCGGAGCAATCCGACCGAGCTGACTCCTCCAAATGGGCTCCAATTCTCACCTTTCAAGACCGAGATATCTAGGAAACTGGCTCGGTTGTTGCTGAGAAGGATCACTTGATGGCTTTCAATCTAGCCAAGAGTGTTTGCCTTCCAAAAGATATGGAGCACCACAATAAGCAACTAAACACCGAGCTGAAGGCCATCCGGTCATCAACGAAATCAATGATCCTGGTAAGCGACTTTCCCTTTTCTTTGTCTAACTTTTCTCAACTGTCAGTCCGGCTAACGAGAGTCACTACTCTTTCCCAGGCCATTCAGAAGAACAATATTGCACATAAGAAAGTGCTGGAGCTTCGCAAGACCACCAGGCATGCCATGGCAGATGTCGAGGCAAAGACAGCCAAGCTTGAGCGTGCCAAGAAGCAGATAGCCGAGTTACAGTTCGAGAACGGTCGCTTGACCGGACTTGTTAGCTCGGCTGAAGCAGAAAAACAAAAAATTGCAGCAACGGTGAAAGACAAGTACTTGCGCGAGTTGGCCAAACTTGAAGGCAAAAAAGACTCCAAAATAGCCGATCTGAAGAAGAAGGTCGGTGATGCCAACGCCCAAGGTTTCAAAGAGGCGGAAGGCCTCTACATCTCACAGTGTGAGGGGGTGAAGGACCTATTCTTTAAGTGTGGCTGGAGGAGTGCTGTGGAACAGCTCGGCTGTGGGCCTGAAACCGAGGTCTACAATGCTCCACAGTACTTCATTCCGGCCTCACTAGCGGAATATGCTGCTTCGGTCCAAGAACAATTCTTGCAGGATTCAGCTGATGAAGCCGATGAAAACGAGCAAACTGTTACTCCGGTAGTCAACGAGCAAATCAACGAGCAATCAGCTCGGTTGGAGGCAACGGTTGAAAACCTGACTGTTGAGCCATCGACTGATATCGTTCTGCTAGTTGCTACTGAGACTGATCTTCCATCTGTAACCAATGTTCAAGTTGATATTGACGCCGAAATTGAAGACCTTTTCACTTGATTTTGTACTTTTCTTCTTTGTTACTTTTTGCTTTTGTAACCGGGCTATGGTCCCTCCTTTGTATTTGCTTTTTGATGAATGAAAATTTGCTTGAACTCTTACTTCGGTTGATCTGTACGTTTGTACTTGTAATGATTTTTCCATGATCTTTTTACTTCCAACTTTTATCTCGGTTTTAGCTGGTCAAACTAACTACGCTTACTAACTATGCTTACTAGCCAACCACTCTTTAGCTGACATAATTACTTCGGCTGAGGAGTACAAAGAGTTAAATTTCAGCCAACCACTCTTCAGCCATACCCTTACTTTGGTTGAAGAGTACAAAGAGTTGGTTTAATCCAGCCAACCATTCTTCAACCATACCCTTACTTCGGCTGACGAGTATAAAGAGTTGGTTTAATCCAGCCAACCATTCTTCAGCCATACCCTTACTTCGGCTGAAGAGTATAAAGAGTTGGTTTAATCCAGCCAACCACTCTTCAGCCATACCCTTACTTCGGCTGAAGAGTACAAAGAGTTGGTTTAATCCAGCCAACCATTCTTCAGCCATACCCTTACTTCGGCTGAAGAGTACAAAGAGTTGGTTTGATCCAGCCAACTTCTAAGTTAGTTTTTCCAGCCAACTTAGAATAATGTTTGGTTATTCCGACCAAACGTCCTGCAGCCTGGATCCTTACCCTGGGCTTAGGAAGGGTGTTGGTTCAATCCAGCCAACCTCTAAGTTAGTTTTTCCAGCCAACTTAGAATAATGTTTGGTTATTCCGACCAAACGTCCTGTAGCTTGGATCCTTATCCTGGGCTTAGGAAGGGTGTTGGTTTAATCCAGCCAACCTCTAAGTTAGTTTTTCCAGCCAACTTAGAATAAAACGTTTGCAATGTACCTAAACTTCACTAAAGCTAACTTTTACAGAGAACAACTCATGTTGAAAAGAATCGATTGTTTTATTTAAGGAAAAACAAATTACACATGTTTGAAAAGAAGAAAGTTAAAAATAAAATAACTTGAGATTGGCGGTGTTCCATGGTCTAGGGATTGCTTTGCCGTCCTTGTCTTCTAAGTGGTATGCCCCTTTACCTGCTAACCCAACCACTTTGTAAGGACCTTCCCAATTAGGCCCTAGCTTGCCATCTCCTGGTATTAAGGTGTTTCCCATCACTTTGCACAGTACCCAATCTCCGATTTTGAATTGTCTTGGATGTACAGTTTTGTTGTATTTCCTGGATAACTCTTGTTGGTATGAGGCAATGTGAACCAGTGCTCTTTCTCTTCTTTCTTCCGCAAGGTCGAGCTCCAATGTTATGGCTTCTTCATTCAAGTCGGGATCAAAATTTTCGCTTCGAATTGTAGGGAGGCCAACTTCCAGTGGGATTATTGCTTCCATTCCGTAGGCTAAGGAGAATGGTGTTTCTCCTGTTGATCGTCGAGGTGTGGTGCGGTAAACCCATAACACATGAGGAAGTTCTTCCGCCCATTTGCCTTTGGCTTTCTCCAAACTTTTCTTCAACCCATCCAAGACTACCTTGTTTGAAGCTTCTGCATGTCCATTTGCTTGGGGATATGCCGGTGTAGAATTATAGAACTCTATTTTGTATTCTTCACAAAAGCCTTTGAAGATTCTGCCGTCGAATTGAGTGTCATTGTCTGAGATTAGGGCTTTTGGTATGCCAAACCGAGTGATGATGTTTTTCCAGACGAACTTCTTCACATCTCTTTCCTGGATTGATGCCAATGCTTCTGCTTCCACCCACTTTGTGAAGTAGTCTGTTGCTGCGAGAAAGAACTTTCTATTGCCGGGTGCAGTTGGAAGTGGTCCTACTATATCCAAGGCCCACATTGCAAAGGGCCATGGGCTAGTCAATGGTAGGAGTTCTCTAGCTGGTTGATGTATTTGGTGTGCAAATTTTTGGCATTTCTTACACTTCTTCACATATTTCTCTGAGTTTGCCTGCATGTATGGCCAGCAGTATCCTTGTGAAATGGCCCTGTAAGCTAGCGATCTTTCTTCTTGATGGCTTCCGCACACCCCTTCGTGTATCTCGTACAAGAAAGCTTCCACTTTGCTGGGGTGGACACACTTTAGATAGGGTCCTGAGAACGACTTTTTGTATAATGCCAAAGATGGGGAGAGCCAAAATCGCTGTGACTTTGCTCTAATTTTGTTGGCTTCTTTCTTCTCTTCCGGTAGGACGCCATCTTTCAAGAATAGTATGATGAGATCCATCCATGAGGGGCCTAGATTGGCGCAGCATACTTCTTCTGCTTCGGGGTCTTTGATGCTTGGTCTTGGTAAGTAATCGATAAGCAATGGATGAGGGATGGATGTATCTGCCATTGAAGCGAAGCCTGCTAGTTCGCCTGCTCTGTCGTTCTCTTCCCTGCCTATCTGTTCTATCCTTACTACTTCAAATTTTTTGATCTCTGTTCTGACCAATTCTTGGTACTTGGCCATCCTATCATCCTTTGCTTCATAGTCGCCAGAAATTTGGTTTACCACCAGCTGTGAATCGTTGTAGACCATTAATTCGGTGGCCTTCATGTGGTATGCTGATTTGAGTCCTGCAAGAAGTGCTTCATACTCCGCTTCGTTGTTTGATGCTGGGAAGCCAAGGTTGATTACCTGCTTCACTACTAAGCCGTCTGGAGAGATGAGGACAATGCCAAGTCCTGCACCATGTCGGTTGGATGCTCCATCCACAAAGAGCTTACACATCTCTCCAACGAACAACTTCCAGCAAGTGGAAGGGTCAGATGATGTTGTGGGATCAAGAATGTTGCTGGTATTTTCTTCGAGGTCCATGCTTGCTGCCTGTCCCTCGCCATCTGATTGTACCAAGTCTTTATTTGTTGGTGAGTCTTGGTTTAGTGTAGCTTGGTTTGCTTCTTCCTTGCTGTCTTTAGTCTGGTCTGCCTTGGAGTCTGACTGAGTACCTTCCACTAGGGGTTGCGCTATTCCGGCGTCAACTTCCATCCCTAATTCGGTTGCATCAGTTAGGTCGACTAGGCAGATATGATGACTTCTAGGAGTAAATTCTGCAGTCTACCAAAGATTGGACTTTTACTGCGGTTCTGGGTTGGAACTTGATGTCAAATTGTCCCAATTCTACTGCCCACTTCAAGATTCGCCCAGAAAAGTTCGCCCTCTCAAACAAAGCTTTTAGTGGGAAAGCTGTGAGGACAACTATGGTGTGGGCGTGAAAGTAGTGTGCCAATTTCCTCGAGGCCATCATTAAGGCCAATGCTAATTTTTCTAGTGGCAAATACCTTGTTTCGGCTCCTAGCAATGTCTTGTTGACATAATAGATGGGCAGATGTTGAATTCCTTCCGCACGGACCAACACTGCGCTAATTGCGTGTTGGGAGACTGCCAGGTACAAGAAGAGTTCTTCTCCTGGTAATGGGGTGACCAGCAATGGTGGAGAGGACATGTATTCTTTCAAGCTTTCCAGAGCTTGGTCGCATTCTTCGTCCTATTCAAACTTGGCTTTTAAAGCTTGAAAGAATGGTCGTAGTCTGTCTGATGACCGGCTTATGAACCTATTGAGTGCTGCTGCCATACCGATGAGATGCTGCACTTCTTTCACTGAGTTTGGTCTCTCCAAATCCTGGATTGCTTTGATCTAAGAGGGGTCTGCTTCTATACCTCGGTTGGTCACAAGGAAGCCCAAGAATTTGCCAGATCCTACTCCGAATGCACACTTGGATGCATTGAGGCGCAACTTGTGCTTCTTTAGGATTTCAAACATCTCGCCTAGGTCCTTGAGATGGTCGTTCTCATCCTTGCTTTTGACCACCATGTCGTCGATGTAAGCCTCCATTGTTCTACCTAACAATGGTTCAAACATCTTGGTGACCATTCGTTGGAATGCCGCCCCTGCGTTCTTCAGGCCAAAGGGCATGACCTTGTAACAATATAGTCCTCTCGGAGTTGTGAAGGATGTGACCTTCTGGTCTGGTTCATGCATGGCGATTTAGTGGTAGCCTCTGTATGCATCCAGAAAGCTAAGTCGGTTGTGCCCTGCCATTAGGTCTACCAGTTGATCTATCCGTGGTAGAGGAAAGCTATCTTTTGGGCACGCCTTGTTGACCGTTTTACAGTCGACGCAGACACGCCACTTACCATTCTTTTTTGGAACTACGACTGTGTTGGAGATCCATCTTGGGTAGTGTACTTCTCTAATTGCTCCTGCCTCCAGCAGGTTACCTACTTCTTCTGCCACTATCTCGGCGTGGTGGAGTGCCGATCTGCGTGTTCGCTGAATGACTGGTCTGGCGGATGGGTGGACATTGAGTTGGTGACAGATGAAGTTTGGATTAATGCCTGGCATGTCGTAGGGTGTCCAGGCGAACACTTCGATGTTAGAGGTTAAGAATTCCAAGACCTCCAATCTCTCAGTGCTGGATAATGACGAACCGAGCAAAAAGAACTTATCCGGGTTCTTTTCATCTATTTTTACCTCTATCAAGTCCTCCACTGCTTTCTGATCCGCCGCTTTGCCGACATCTGTGAATAGCTCATTACTCTCAGGTTCTTCCACCGAATGAACATATCCTTTGGTAGCGCGGCTGCCATTTACCGTGACGAAGCATTGCTTCGACATGATCTGATCTTCATAGACTTCTTCAATTATTCCGGTGTCGTTGGGAAACTGCATTACTTGGTGGTAGGATGACGCCACCGATCGCATGGCATGCAGCCATGTTCTGCCCAAGATGATGTTGTAAGTGGAGGGGACCTTCAATACCCAGAACTCCACTTGTTTCGTCACGCTTCCTGCTTTGACTGGAAGAATAATTTTACCGACGGGCCATTCTGGCATAGAGTTGAATCCAATTAGGGGAGATACGGCAGGCGCCAAGTCTTTGTCTTGCAGCTTCAATTGTTTAAATGCTTCGTAGTACATGATTTCACATGAACTACCCTGGTCAATCAGAATCCGCTTGACGTCAAAATCCTTGACTCGGAGAGTGACGACCAGGGCATCATTGTGAGGGTAGTAAATTCGTTCCAAGTCTTTATCCGAAAAAGACATGACGTTTGTTGCCTCTGTCTTCCCCTTCTTGATAGCAGGTTGGGCACTTAGCACCTCTCTAAAGTGCTCAGCCTTTTTGATTGATCCCCTGAGCTCGCATACACGCTCAGGTTCAAAAACTCCATGTAGCACATTGATAATACCTTGAGGCGGGGCGTCGATTGGCATCCCATTGGGTTTATTATGGTCCTGGGGGGCTGGCTGCGTCCCTCCTTCAATGTGTTTATCCAAGTGACCTGCTGCCACCAACTCCTCCAGGTGCTGTCTCAATGGTGTGCAATTCTCAGTGCGGTGCCCCTTTTCTTTATGGAAGGTGCACCGCGATCTTTCGTCGTAGTCTTTCTGTGCTTCTCCCAGCTTGGCTGGCCACTTGACGAAAGGCTCATCTCTTATTTCGCTTAGAATCCGATATATCAGTTTCTTAAACACCGTGGTTATGGCAGTGCAGATCCTCAACCATCTTTTATCCGGGTCTTCTCCGTTATCACGTCTGCCCCGTCCGTTTCTGTTCGGTCGATCTACCGTATTGACCTTTGCTGAGGTCTTCTTTTCTGGTACTGTGGTCGCCCCAGATTTTGCTTTGGCACGTGCGCCATCCTCTTCTACCCTGATGTGCTGATGCACTCTTTCCATCAGGGCTTCCATGGTGAGGGGTGGCATCATGGTGATCGAGTCCCTTAGTCTGTTCCCGACTAGAAGGCCTCTTTTATATTGTGCAATGGTGAGATTGGTGGGGCAGTCCCCAATCTGATTGAATGTCTCCCAGTAGCGACTATTGTAGGATCTAAGGGTCTCTTTATTGCCCATGTCGATGGAGAGTAGCTGGTCGATTTCCACCGGGGTTTTAGTGTTTGTTTGGAATCTTGTTACGAACGTCTCTACCAATTGTGCCTAAGAGGCTATGCTGCCCTCTGGAAGTTTCTCGAACCAAGTCAAGCCTAGGTCGCCAAGGCTAGATGGAAAGAGTATGCACATTAAGGCCTCGTTTCGCCTGTATACAGCCATGACCTGGCGAAAGTGGCTCAAGTGTGAATAGGGGTCCGTCTTCCCTTCATATGTAGTGAATTTGGGCTGAAGGAAGCCTGATGGTAGGGGCGCGTTTTCAATTGCCGAAACAAACGGCGAAGTCTGCAGCCTTGCTAATGCTTTGTTCGTTGGTTCGTAGGCAGGGCGCGGTATTGGCATTCCAACCTCGACGCTTTCATGCGTCCGAGGAGCCAACCGCTGTAAGGCAGAAACTCTGTGTGGATCCCGTGCCCTGGCATCCTCCTTGCATCGTGCCTTTTCTTCGAGCACGGTTCATAAGTCGGATGTTCTGGGTAGCTCCGTCTGTCTAGATCTGGTTTGGTGCGAATGTGAGGGCCAATACGTGCTTCCTTCAGTGTATGCTCTTTCAGATCTTGTCCTTTCAGACCTGGAGTGATGAGTTCTGGAAGACCAGGATTGAGTATCGCCTGTCCTGAGGCTTCTGCTCTCTCCTTGCGAGGGTGTGGTATTCCTACTACGATTTTCTGAGTGGCGAGGGGGCGTCTTGTTTTTGTGCCCCTCTCCTGTCGCCACTTCTTTTCTCTTTATCTGGCGTTTTAAGGCCTCCATGTCCGCTGCCATCTTCCTTATTAATTCATCTTGCTCCTTCACGTGGTCCTCCAGGACTTGAGGATCAACCCTCCGCCTTTGCCTGTCAGGACTTTGAAAAGGGGATTGACGGGGGCTGTGAATCCATCTTCCCCTAGTATCTCTCCTGGGGTTATGTCGTTGGGACTCCAAGTCCGCCATGGGAGGGATAGAAGGTAATCCTTCACGCCTTGCGCCCCCATCTGGAGTTTGCCCGTCGATGGCGGAATGTGGCAATTCTTCAATGTTCGCCATTGTTTGTAAAGAGGAGAAGCTTAATCAAGAGGTTTTGTTCTGTCTGTTTTTCCCACAGACGGCGCCAATTGTACGGGAAAGAAATAAACCTTCTCGTATAATCCTGTTGATCAAGTCTGCGCTCCTCTGTACGTCGTCGCTTTATCACCTGAAAACACAAACGTAAGCTAGCCGACGGGTGTGTGCCGGAAACCTCTCTGATGCCTAAGTCAGTAAGCTTGACAAATAGACAAAAGCTCTGTGTATTCAGAAAGCAAAGTTCTGTGCTACGTCTCCCAAGGTGATGTTTGTGAGCTTTTATAGGTTTCGTGTGACACAATCCTAGTAGGACTTCTATTCCTCCATACAGAGTCCTCCCAGGATTTAACCTCCTAGAGGATAATCCTTATCCTCCAACACCCCCCTCACTGCTTAAACCAAGTGAGATGGTTGTTACCATGGCCGAACTCCAACATGACCGAAGTAATCATAGCTACGCTGAGCCGCAGATTAGGCCGAACTATCCTTAGCTCGGTTCTTCCTTTTACTCCTCCTTATCTCGGTGCTCCCATGCACAAACTATGGTATGTTTAGACTGAGCTACCGAGTAGCAAGGTTCTGACCGTTCTAAACATAATACGTTATGACCGGACTAACTCTGAGACCGGCCTAACTCCAAGTCGCTTCCGGACCGGAGTAACTTTACATTTCTTTTGGGCCGGAGTAATCTTTTACCTCTCTTGGGCCGGAGTAATTTTACAGCCTTTTTACCCAGCCCTTCGTACTTTGGGCCATAATATCCATCTCATAGCTCGGCCCAATTTTCACCAAAATTACCCTCTCAGATATTTAAAAAAAAATAGACCTAAATTACCGGCTTTGGTAATGTTTCTGATTAATTAAAATGTTGGGCGAGACATTGTGGGTTAGAAACCACATTTTTCTTATATAATATATAGATATAGATAGATAACATCTTGAAATAGTCAAAGTTTGAGTGTGTAGTTGGTTGAAATGTATAATTTAATTAATTCTCTTCTCATATTTGTATAAAAATTAACACTTATGACTACATCATTTTAAGTCAGATTGTGAAAAAAAATTTGAGGTCCATTTGTAAATATCCTACATATAAAAAAATAAAATAAAAAAGAAAAAGAAAGAAAAATACGTAGCTTTTGGATATGTGTTTATTAGTTTTGTTTTATGGACATAAACAATTGATGTTTCAATTTAAAAAATTAAAAAGTTAAAAAAAATACATTGGATTTTTTAGAGATAAAAAAGTCATCTAACTCTTCTATATACTATTTAAGATGGACTATTTAATCACATAAAAAAAATGAAATTGTATTTAGAGATTATCCCTATACATTATGCTATTATTTACAACTATACCTGTAACAAATTAACTATAATATATATGAAAAATTATATTAAGCTTTCATTTTTAATTAATTGAATTATAATTAACAAATAACAAATAGCAATAATGGTATAATAGGATAGAAAGAGGATAAAAATAAAGAACACAGTGATATTTAAAAGTTTTAAATTTACCTAGTTATACAAAAATCTAATGTTATAATAAAATCTTGAATTTTCAATAAATTTTCACATTTTCTATAAAATAAAATGTAAATAAAAAATAAAAAAATTGATATCTATTTTTTTTACTTCAATCTTATGGTCTTCATTAAAGAAAACTAAATCCGATCTAAATCTTTGGCACAAAACGAACATAGATACTTCAATTGCATCCATAATCACCAATAATTTGTCTCCACTATGCAAACCTATAAACAAACACATAAACCTCACTAAAATCAAAATCAAAACCAAAACCAAACCAACAGTAGAGAAAGAGAAATTAAAAAACAAATAAATTTATAGAATGAGAGAATGTTGCCTAAAACAACTTAGACCTCGCCTAACCCAATCCGTTAGCTCCTCCTCCGCCAATGCCCGCGAAGTCTAGGAGTTGAGATGACTAATCAAATTATTTGTTAAATAAGACTTGAAAATTGATTAATTTGTCCCATTAAGTGATTTAAAGTTTTGATAGATATACTTTAGAAAAATAAATAATTATATTTTTGTGTAGTTTCTATTTTTTTTTCCAATTTATTTAAGATGGAGTTGTGGGTTTCTATTTTTTTACATATAATTTATCTGTGGTTTCTATTTTTTTTTATTCTTATTGTTTAGGTAAGTTATGATGTGAGTTAGATATTTGATAGACATGTGAGTTTTATTGATTTAAAGTATGATGGTGAGAGATATTTTCAAATTAAATTTATTTAGAAAAACTTTAAAGATTTTTAAAATTTAAAATTGGATATTGAGATCCAAAATAAAGATTTTAACTGAATAAATAAAAATTAAATTTATTGATTTTATCTATTTGTATATCTGATTTTTAGTTTTTTTTTTTTATGTTAAATACAATATATAAGATATAAATAGATATCCACAACTGTCATGAAAAATATTATCTGATTTTTTGGGAAAGAGAAAACGAAGGCAAGTTTTAATATTTTTTTTTGGAAATTAGTGAGAGAGATTAGGATGGCGAGATTATGAAATATTTTTGTTGTCTTCCTAGTTGAAGTCCATAAATTAATGAATAATTATTATTTCTAAAATAATTAAATAAATAAATCAGCCAATATATAGCGATCCCAGTTTTGCCCCGACCTTCATTGTATTCCAGACTCAGGTTTCATGGTTTAATATTGTATCCATGTCTTGTTTTTCTCTTTTGACTCTTTGTATTTGAGTTTTGGAACATGTTGGGCGAGTTTGGAACAGGTTGGTTATTAGTTGGTCTAGATTGTTGTTGCCCAGATTTTGGCTTCTTCGCTCGAGCGAGGCTTCTTGCGCTCGAGCGAGCCTTGTGAAATCTGCTTCTTCGCTCGAGCGAGGTTTCTTCGCTCGAGCGAGGTTTCTTGTGCTCGAGCGAGGTTTAAGGGTTCTCAGGTTTCCTTCCCAGATGCAGCTTTTCTAGAAAGATGAAGTTCCTCGCTCGAACGAGGCTTCTTGCGCTCGAGCAAGGGTGTACGTCTGTGAAATACCTAAAGGTATGTATTTTACGCTCAAGCGACACTTATTGCGCTTGAGCAAGGTCACTTGTTGTGTCTGGTCGCTCAAGCGACAACTCCTTCGCTCGAGCGAGGGTCGTGTATATCAGTTCGCAGTAGAGCATTTTTGTATCACTTTTGTATCTCTTTTCACTCAAAACCCTAGCCAAGCTCTTTCTGTCTCAAAAATACCCTCTCTCTATAAATACACCTTGATTTGGGGTCTCTCAACCCTAGTTCCTTTGTTAAAAAGGTAGAGCACCTTGAGGGCTCCGTGTTGATCCGAATAAATCGTGGTGTCGGCTTGTTCGAAGTATCTCCATCTTCTCTTTTGCTCTTCTAACGTTGCGGTAGGGATATTCTACTCTTTGATATCGTTTTTAACCTCGGTTTTGGTCACTTGGTATAAATAGTGGAGTTTGGGAGAGTTTGGGTAAAACTAGGGTTTGGGCTTGAATTTTGAAAGGGGGGTTTTCTACATTGGGTTCCATATATGTAGGTGAGGCCTTGAAGATGATGTTAGTTGAATATAAATGATAAAATTTGGGCTTGGAATTAATATTTGGAAAACGGAAAAAATTGCCCTAATTTGTGTTAAATAATTATTTTATATAAATAATGAAATTGATATGGGAAATATGAAATTGGGAGGATGTGTGAATGAATGGTGTAGTTGGATTCGATAAATCACTCACCTATGAAATTTTGGATAAATTATCTATTGGATGGATTGTATATCTGTTTAGAAATATCTGTTTTGGGCAATCGTTGGAGTATAACTGTGATTGTTGTAGAAACTGCACATGGATTAGGTAAATTAAAACTAATCATTTGAATTATGTCATTGAATATGACGGTTTGATTAAACCATTGAATAGGTGATTTGGATAGCCATTGTATATGGCAACGTTTTTAAATACATTGTATATGTATCTTTGATTGGGAGGAGATAGGGGATGTACTCCATTGTTTGGGAGGAGATAGGTGATGGACTCCATTTTAAATTAAGTTGGTCGGAGTCTCCTGGGTGAAAGTCCCGAAACTTATATGTGTATATTTGGGTGCCGATTCCCTCGGACGAGAATCTGTAACATGGCAAGAAGTTTGAAGTGTTTGAATAATGAATGTTATTGAAATGTGAATGAATAAGTTGTAGTCTCATTTGGGATTGTTTAGATAATAAGGAACTATACTTGTGCATTGATTTGAAATGGATGAATGGAAATTGATTAAGATATGACTATCAATATGGAATGATATTGGGAAGAATGTAAGTTGGCCTTGAGTATTGGGCTTCTATTTGACATTTATATCTTAGTTAAATCTCATATATTGTTTTAGTATATCTCTAATGGGCTTTGGCTCACCCTACTTGGGAAACCATTTTCAAGTACAGGTGACATGCCTCCTCCAATGACGTAACTTGGGAGGACTTAGAAGTTGATGGCTTTGTTTTGTTACTTTTGTGTTTAAATGTTAATTCAAGCCAAGGGCTTTACATGTATTGAGCTTAGGACTCTTTTGTTGTAACCAAGTGATATCTTGTAAAGATGTAAGCCCATAGGGCGTCTATTTTGTTGTAATCAATTAGTGTTACATGCTGTAGTTTCAGAATGAACATTTATGAAAGTATAATGCATGTAATATCTCTTGTAATATAAATTCTGATGAATGAAAATATAACATTTTATATTATGTTCATAAATCTTTTGGGTTAGATTATCCTCTTTATTTTGAGGGCGTTACACAATAGTTTTTTAAATCTATTGTAACGCCCTCAAAATAAACCCAAAAACAGACATCCATGATATAAGAAAGAGATATCACATTTCATAAATCAGAGTATTCTTACAGACTGTATTACATGTTGACAACAAAAGTAAATGCCCTACGGGCTTACAACTTTCCAAGTTAACACTTGGTTACAAAAACAAGAGTACTAACTCTACACAAAATTAGCATGATATACATGTAATACAAAGAGTAATCAAAAAGGTCTCTCGGCCACTAAGCCTCCCAAGCTACGTCCTTGGAGGTGGCATGTCACATGCACCTGAAAATGATGTCCCAAATAGGGTGAGTCAATGCCCAATAGAGATATGCTAAACATAGTATGGGCAATAACTAAAACATTAGCACTTGATAAATGTTTAACTCATATAACCAACATACAGTACACCCTGTCCCATAATCCTTTACTTATCCAATTCTCAACTTATAAACACGGCTCAGAACCTAGCCAAACAACTTAGATGAGACTACATCTCATGCCAACAATACTTCAAACTGCCATTTTATGGAAATTGCGCCCGCGGGATTCGGCACCCATGTGTAATTATTTTCTTGTGGCCATTTTACAGAAATTTCATCCGCGGGACTCGGTACCCATGTATAGATATTTTCGAATCGCCATTTTACGGAAATTTCATCTACGGGATTCGGCACCCATGTATAATTATTTTCGAATTGCCATTTTACGGAAATTTCATCCACAGGATTCGGCACCCATGTATTCAAATACTCATCATATACAATGACCTATCAATACACATATTCGTTGTATTATTCCAACCGTCATACTCAATGACATACTCAAATTGATTAGTTTTAATTCACCTAATTATCATGCAATGTCTACAACAATCAAGACTATCGTCCACCGATAGCCCAAAGCAGTTATTTCTAAACAGATAATAAATGCACCAACAGATAAATTATCAATAATTCTCAAAGGTGAGTGATTATTCAATCCAACTCCACCATTCTTTCTCATAACTTCCCAATTTCACTATTTCACAATGAAAATCATTAATTACACTAATGACCCACTAAAACCCAAATATGGCATTTTCTCCATTTTTCCAATATTGACCCAAAGGTCCCAATATTATCATCAAACAACTACAATCTCATTTTAGGACCCAAATACGCATGTATTAGCCCAAAAGAACAAAACCCCTCTTATCATATTGAAACCCTAACACCCACAATTACCCAACTTCAACATTACATCAAAATGACAGTAAGTTTATGTCAAAGACCATAAATATGAGTAGTTATCCCTACCTCAAAGTTTGAAGCCCAAAGGGAAAGATGAAGAAACCCAAAGATGCTCCAAATCAACACTTTTTCGGATCCAATGATAGCCCAAGCCAAACTCTACCTTTTATACAAAGGAACTAAGGTAGAAACACTCTAGAGCTAGATGGATTCTTAGACAGAAAGAGAGAGTAGAGAGAAAGGCTGCCGAAATTAGGGTTTTAAAAATTTAGAGAGAGAGAGAAAGTTGAAAAAGTGATTTAAAATGACCCAGCTGCGATCTGATATACGTATGACCCGCTCGAGCGGAGAATAGGACGCTCAAGCGCAAAAAAACCCGCTCGAGCGCCAAGGCACAACAGCAAAACGATACCCGCTCGAGCGCAAAAGAAAACCCGCTTGAGCATAAATTACACTCTTCCAGTACTTTTACAGACATTGAACACCCGCTCGAGCGCAAAAAGGTCCGCTTGAGCGTAAGGAAATACGCTCGAGCGTGAAAAACACATCTGCAGTACTTTTGCAGATGGAAAAACTACTGAAGGTGTGCAAACTCCGCTCGAGCGCGAATGGATCCGCACGAGCGGACCACCAAAAATCTGGGCAACAAGGAATGGGACTAAAACCCAACCAACCTGTTCAAAACACGCCCAAGACATTTCTAAACTCCAATCCAAAGCATTAGAGGACGAAAATGAAATATAGACAACCTCAACTATCAACAGAACCGAGTCCGAAATACAATAAATAAGGAAAGGAAAACCAGGATCACTATATCTATTTTATAAATTGAAAAATCAATAAGTTTAGAATGAGAGTATGGAATTCTTAGGAGGTTTCTCATTAGAAATCCCGTTTTCCTTATATAATACATAGATATAGTTATTTATATTTATTTTAGATATTTTTTTTAATACACAAATTATTATTTTTTAATATATAAATTATTTTTAAATTTTTTTTTATAAAAATAATTTAACAATCTCATCACTAGCCATAGTGTATGGAAGAAGTTGAAAAGGGTGTTGCAATAATTATGAGAGAAGTCAAAAAGGCTTGTGGGTTGGGAGCAATTAATAAATGATGAGGTTATTTTTTTATATATATAATATATAGATATAGTTATTTAAATTTATTTTAGATATTTTTTTAATATAAAAATTATTATTTTTTAATATACAAATTATTTTAAAAAAAATTATAAAAATAATTTAACAATCTCATCACTAACCATAGTGTATGTGAGAAGTTGAAAAGGGTGTTGTAATAACTATGAGATAAGTCAAAAAGGCTTGTGGGTTGGAAGCAATTAATAAATATTGAGGTTCTTTTTTTTAAATCAAAAAATTAGAAAATTAAGATTGGAACACTAGAGCTTCCACAAGACTTGCGGGTTAGAAACCCCCTTTTTCCTTATATAATATACTAGTGTATCACCCGTGCATTGTGTTTCACCACTGTCTTTTTTTTTATTTTATACTATATTAAAATTTCATATTTTGATACTAATCATATGTGTTGGACTTTTTAAGGAATTTTTTTCATGCTTGTTCTTAATGTATTAAAATGTTATTATGAGGGATAATAATCATGTGTTGGATTTTTCAAGGAATTCATATGTACTTCACAATTATTTTTATATATGTGAATTGTGATTTTTAAATGTCTTTTTTTTATATTATATTAAAGTGTAATATTTTGATAATAATCATATGTGTTGGACTTTCGAGAAATTCATATGTGTTGGACTTTTCAAGGATTTTTTTTTTATGATTGTTCTTAATGTGTTAAAGTGTTATTATGAGGGATAATAATCGTGTGTGTTGGGACTTTTCAAGGAATTTATATATGTTGGACTTTTTAAAGAATTTTTTTTTATACTTGGGGGTTGGGAGAAGTTAATAAATGCTAAAGTTTTTTTTTTTAAAATAAAAAATCAGAAAATTTAGATTGGGATATTGGAGCTCCCACAAGACTTGGAGGGTTGGAAACCCCCTTTTTCTTAATATATATAGATAGATAGATAGATATATCTTTTTATTTTTATTTTTATTTTTGTGTGGTTTCCCAATTTATTTAAGATGGAGTTGTGGGTATCTTTTTTTTTAAAATTTAATTTACCTGTGGTTTTCATTTGTTTTTAATTATTATTATTTAGGTAAGTTATGATGTGAGTTAGATATGTAATAGACATGTGAGTTTTATTGATTTAAAGTTTATTTAGATAAACTTTTTAAAAAAAATAGTTTTTTTTTTTTTTTTTTGTTATGTTATAATAGAATATATAAAATATAGGTAGATATCTACAACTTTAATAAAAAAATATTATCTGATTTTTTGGGGAAGAGAAAAAGAATGCAAGTTTTAATATTTTTTTTTTTTTGAAAATTTGTGAGAGAGATTAGGAGGGAGAGATTATGAAATATTTTTGTTATTAAATAAATAAATCAGTCAATAGTTTTTTTTAATCTATTTTGTAAATTAAAAATCAATAATTTTGGAAAATTGATTAATTTTTCCCATTAAGTGATTTAAAATTTTGATAGATATACATAAAAAAAATACATAATTATATTATTGAATCATAATTCAAATTTAGATGTTATATCTTTTTGAGATTTATAGCTAAATTCTTATCTTTTTTTTTATTTTTGTGTGTAACCATAGTGTATGGGAGAAATTGAAAAGGGTATTGCAATAATTATGAGAGAAGTCAAAAGGGATTGTAGGTTGGGGGATGTCAATAAATGCTGAGGTTGGGTTGCGAGAAGTCAATAAATGCTGAGGTTTTTTTTTTTAAATCAAAACATTAGAAAATTAAGATTAGGAGATTGGAGCTCCCACAGGCCTTGGGGTTAAAAACCCCCATTTTGCTTAATATATAGCATAGATAGATAGATAGATAGATATAGATATTTATATTTATTTTAGATTTTTTTTAATATATAAATTATTTATTTATAGATTTTTTATAAAAATAATTTAACACTCTTATCACTAACCATAATGTATGGGAAAAGTTGAAAAGAGTGCTGCAATAATTATGAGAGAAGTCAAAAGGGCTTGTGGGTTGGGAGAAGTCAATAAATGCTGAGATTTTTTATAAAAAAAAATCAAAAAATTAAAAAATTAAGATTAGAATATTGGAGCTCTCACAAGGTTTATGGGTTAAAAACCCCATTTTCCTTATATAATACTAGCATATCACCCGTGCTATGCACGGGATTAAATTTAAAAAAAAAAAAAAACATTCATAGTTATGTCAAACATATTTTTAAATTGTTAGCATAAAATGTATGTAATTTTAAAAGAAAATATTGATATTGCATAATTAAGGTAATAAAAATAAGAATTTCTTACATTTGTTCGAGATTCACTGAATAAGTAAAACAAAAAATAACTAAAATCTAAATTGTTGTGAGCCTTCCATCAGCATTCATGCATTGTCAACATTATAGTTAGTATTATAATTAATGAACAACACATATATTATGTATTTATAAAATGTTGTAAAGTAAAAACGTTATACTTACATGTGTTTTTTTTTTTTACTTTATAAAAGGTATAGACATTCTTCAGACTAATCTATATTTAAAACAAAGGTTACGCACGGTGCACAATCTAGTTGACGTGGCATTGTTGGTACAGGTATGATAAATGCATATGTACGGTCTTGGCATGACGAAATATAATATTTAATCATTCTAACGCTATTATCCTATAAAATTTTGAAATTATAACTTTGTATTTGAAAAAGTAAGAATAAGTTATTTATAATAAATTTTATAATTTCCTACATTTGATCTCATATTCTTCAAATATGATGGTTGACATTGCAAAATAAACTCTGCCCGTTTATCTTGAACAGTGAGATTTATTGAACCAGTACTGTCTTTGACCACAGGGTTAACATTGTATCTTATCAACCAAAAAAAAAAAGGACACTTGTTAAAAGGAAATATTGTACCTAATAAAAAACTAAAACACTTGTTAAGTTTGAATTATTATTGTACATAGTAATTATTTACCTAAAGAAAATTACCTTGTTATAATATCAATATCATCATGTAGGCAGTGACGACAAACAATGTGACCATAATGATATTCAACTTTTTAATAGCAACTTTTGCACAAATCAATCCAAAAGTTGTCAACATCAATTTGTTCGATGTACCCAAGTATTCGAAAATATGACACCTACAAAATATTTTAAAAAACATAAATTAATCTCTCTATAAACAAATTATATGCATATCGTTTAATTTTCATTAATTGGGATGATAACAATTATATTAAAAAATCATATTAAAAAAAAATTCAAATTATAAACAAAAGGAGATAACTCCAATTATACAAATCACATTTTTTTTTTAATGTTATCTAAATACAATCACATTTTTCTCATAATAAAAAATAATAATTGAAAAAAAGAACCATTAAAATAGTAAATAAAAAGATTATTTAGAAGTATTGAACAAACTACAATCACATTTTTTCTTTTTGTGAGTGTTTATGTTTATCTAACTTTAATCATATTTAAAAAATCAAATTATAAACAAAAGAAGATAACTTCAATCATACAAATCACAATTTTTTTAATATTATCTAACTACAATCATATTTTTCTCATAATAGAAAATAATAATTGAAAAAAATAACCATTAAAATAGTAAATAAAAATATTATTTAGAGCCGTTGAACAAACTACAATCACATTTTTCTTTTTGTGAGTTAACTTCAATCATATTAAAAAATCAAATTATAAACAAAAGGAGATAGCTTCAATCATACAAATCACTATTTTATTAATGCTATCTAACTACAATGACATTTTTCTCATAATAAAAAAAATAATTGAAAAAAAAAACCATTAAAATAGTAAATAAAAAAGATTATTTAGAACCATTGAACAAACTACAATTACATTTTTCTTTTTGTGAGTGTTTATGTTTATCTAACTTCAATCATATTAAAAAATAAAATTATAAATAAAAGGAGATAACTTCAATCATACAAATCACAATTTTTTGAATGCTATCTAATCATCATCAATAACTAAAAAAAAAAAAATCGATCACAAATTAAGTCAATTGATAATTAAAAAAACACAATAATTTATTTTTCAAAAAACATAGTGAGTTAAAAAGATCAATTACAATTTTTTTGGGTCAAAATACAATCTAATCATCATCAATAATTGGTACATTATGTGACCATAATGAGTACAATTCATTTTGTTTTTCAAAAATAGTGAGTTAAAAATCAAATCACAAATTAAGTGAATTGATAGTTAAAAAAACACAATAATTTTTTGTCAAAAAACACAGTGAGTTAAAAAAATCAATTACAATTTCTTTTTCAAAATACAATCTAATCATTACCAATAATTGGTACTTTAAAAATCAAATAAGAAAAAAAAATCAAATCAAATCACAAATTGTAACAACCCTCATTTTAACTTAGTCATACTTGCATACATTTATGGATGATCTTGTCTTGATATGTGCATTTGCAAATCTTGTCTTGTTTGGCTCGAATGATTGCTTGCATGCTTTGTTCTTGCCTGATGTGTTGCCGAGGTCATCTTAAGCCTAGACACCTTCGAGACCTCTTTCCACTTAGAACTATCTTGGAACCCCTTTGGTTGACCTCCACCTTCACCCTGGCATATTGGCCGAGATGTCACCATATAGGTCGAGGTGCGCGTCGCCTAGGCCGAGATGTTAATATCTAGGCGTTCTAGATCCTTGATCCTCGCGTTAGTTATTTTGTTCCTAGAATGGTGTGACCTAGGCCGAGGTGTGGCACATCTAGGCCAAGGTGTGGCATAGCTTAGTCAAGTGTTGTCCTTCCAAGCCGATGTCCTTGCCATTTGCTTGCCGGAGTTTTGCTGTTAGCCGACGTCGTTACTTACCGGAGTGCTCTTGCCGTCTACTTGTTGAACACACTTTGTCATGGTCTTGTCTTATCAGTCAGTCACCTTTTTGAGTAGAGCCAATCAGCCGATGCCACGTGTCCCAGCAGAGGGTTAAGTCAGTGACTGTCGGGAAAACATATCATTTTGTATCAAATCTTGCCTTTTAGAGAGAGAAACTCTAGGAAGAAGAAGGAGAAGTTTGATCAAGAGAGAGTGAACTTCCAAGCTTGATCGTTAGAGCTTGAATCGTTGGATTCGAGTTTTGAGGTTAGAATCTTAACCTACTTTTGTTGTTCTTATTGATCATCTAGCTGCATTGCACGATCAGATCTGTTCTGCACATCATACATTGATTTAAAGTTGGTTTTAGAAAGAGAAAATGGTTTTCATGTGTTTTTGAAGAAAAGCCTCGTTTGATCCGAAAGTTTGCATTAAGGCTCATGTTTTTGTGTTTGTTTTGATAAGATCCTTGAGTGTGGGTACCCAAGTCCATGTTTTTTAATTCATGGCATGAAATCTCAGCTTTTGTAATAGCAAGTTTTGATCCTTGCGATTCATCTTCCTCATGTTCATGTTCTTCATGCTCATGTTCTTCATGTTTATCAAAAGCGAAACCCAGATTTTCCCGACTTCGCTTTTGAATGTGGCCATCGAGGCCACACCTCGGCAGGAGGTGTGGGACCTCGGCCTAGACCTGGTAGTTGCCCAGCATGTTTTTCCAAAGATAAGAAACTGTGTTTTGATTTGATTTGACTTGGTTTTTGAAGAATGCCGAGGTCATTTGCATGCATGCTAGACTTGTTTTGAGAAGTGCATTCAATAGACTTTGCCATGTGTTTGTAGGACTTGGACTTGCCTTGACCCCGACGTTTGCTGAACTATGTGAGTGGTATTTTTAATAAAGCTATGTTATATGTTTTGATAAAGACTTTGCTTTGCTTTGTTTTGAAAGTATTTGTTAAGCATGAATGATTGTCCCTAGTTTTCTATCTTGTATTATACTTGCTTTGATGACCTCCTCGGAAAGTCCCTTGCACTGGAGGACTCTAAACTTTCGTAGCACATCTTGATTTGCAAGTCCCTTGTGCTGGAGGACTCTAAACTTTCGCAGTACTCTCATGTTAAAGGGCTACGGGCCTTTGTAACATAGGTCCCTTGTGCTAGAGGACTCTAAACTTTTGTAGCACCCTTGTTTGAGATATCTCTCTTGCTTTGTCTTGTTTTGCCACTGACGGTTTACCGCGTGGATTTGCTTGCCGGAATGTTATCATTTGTAATATGTTGATACTAGTAAGCATCCCTTGGAGCTTTGAAGATTTGTTAGATGGACGAGGTCCATCCCTTGTTATATAAAGTTTTGACATGTATTGTTTTGAAAGGACTTCGGCTATTATTCATGCAAACCCTTTATTATTTATACCATTCACTGAGCATCCAAGCTCACCTTCTCTATATATATGTAGGTGATGAGCAAGAAGGCGGTGACACCTAGATGTGATTCTGGAGCTTGTTTTGGGTTTTTGTCATGCCGGCTTGATTTGTAATTATGTTGGCAGTCTTGAAAATCATGCTTCTCGACTTGTAATATTTGTATTTCGTACACGTCGGCTTGAGAAGCCTTTTGATCAAGATGTGAGTTTTGTACGTATGTTATGTCGGCAACGAGGATGTCGGCAATCTGGCAGACTATGTTCCTTGACCTGTAGTTCGCGCATTTTGTTTATGTCGGCTTGAGAAGCCTTTGTTAAAATGTAATATGTATTTTGGACCTTACCTTATTTGTATTCAAGTTGTAAAGCTGTGTAAAGATGTATGCCATTCCATTTGCCTTATGCACTGCTCTTATGGACTAATTTGGTTTGTATGTATCGCTTTCGTACTTGTGAGCCACATATATTTATACTCTGTGGTGTGTGGATTTTGAAAGTTGGCCTTTGGTAATCTCGGAATACTGGCCATCACGGCACCAAACTACTAGGGACAGTTTGGGGTCGTGACAGAATAGTATCAGAGCACAAGTTCCTTAATATACGTTATTCACACACTTTGTGTCCTAAAGAGCATAGGATTTTCCCTTAGAAGGATGTTAGGATTGCATCATATTGCTTGCTATGTGAACAAGGTGTGCATCATCTCGGCACGCTTAATTGTTACTTGCCTGTGTGTTCATTTGTTCATTTTGTTTTAAAGTCGCACTTTGCATACTCATAGCATCATGAGAAGAGGTAGACCTCCAGTTGGCCGGGATCAGTCCGAGGACAGATTAGACAGATTGGAGAGGTTAGTTGAAGGTTTGGCCCGCGAGTTAAGGCAGACCAGACAGCAGTACGCTAGTGCTACATCGACTCAGGCCGAGCAGACAAACGGCTGAAATGCAGTTCTGCCTCCACCTCCACCCCCACCCTCTCCAGTACCACAAGTGCCCCCACAGCCAGCTTTATATGGGGATGGCACGATAGCTTTGATTAGGGAGTTCAAGAAAATGAAGCCACCAAGATTCCAAGGGGGTATAGAGCCGATGAAAGCCGAAGCGTGGGTTTTGGAAATGGAGAAGCTGTTCGAGATCTTTCCCAGCACCGACACCCAGAAGGTGACATTAGCAGCTTTTACACTAGATGACGACGCCCGCAGATGGTGGATGATGGTTCGAGAAGGCAATCCAAACTTGACCTGGACCCGATTTTTGGAGTTGTTTTACACCAAGCACTTTCCCCTAAGTGTTCGAAATCGCAAGGCTACCGAATTCCAGACTTTGACACAAGGCAATAGAACAGTAGCTGAATATGACCGTGCCTTTACCGAGTTGGCGGGATATGCACCCCACATGGTTAATGATGAATATATGAAGGCTAGGAAGTTCGAAAGTGGGCTTCGTGGACCGATACAAGACCGAGTTAATATGCATAATATGCCGACCTACGCTAGAGTATTGGACAAAGCCATTCTGGCCGAAGCTAACTTGAACAGATACCAGAGTTCAGAAGAGAGCCAGAGGAAGAGACAGAATTCTGACAATCGCTGAGCACAGTTTGGTACCGAGAAGAAAGCGAATGTTGGCAGTTCAAGCACCTCAAGACAGGAGGGTGGAACTAAGCTGACATGTTGAAGTTGTGGGAAGCCACATTTCGGAGTCTGTCGTCGGGCGTCTAGAGCTTGTTACAAATGTGGGGAAGTAGGTCATTTTGTGAGGGACGGTCCAAAGACAAGGGCTGATGAAGGTAAGAAAGATGAGAATACCTCGGGTTCCGTACAGAAGGGTAACGTTAGGAAGGGACCGATGAGGCAAGGCAGAGTTTTTGCACTAGTACCAGGAGACACTCAGAATGCTGAGACAGTGGTGTCAGGTATACTTCCAATTTGCTCTCAAAATGCATATGTATTGATTGATTCGGGTTCTACGCATTCATTCATTTCTGCTAAGTTTGCCGAGAAAATTAATAGGAAACTGGAACCCCTTGATTATGTATTATCTGTATCTACTCCATCTGGGAGATCTATGAATGTTGCATCCATCCATCGATCATGTGTTGTTGTGATTGGGATTGTTGAATTGTTAGCTGATTTAATGCCATTGGACATAACTCATTTTGATGTTATATTGAGGATGGATTGGTTAGTGGCAAATCACGCATCCATAGATTGTGTTTCTAAGAGTGTCACGTTAAAACCCCCAAACCTAGCCGAGGTCACGTTTCAGGGAAAAAGAGTAGTATCCCCACCTTACTTAATTTCATCCATGAAAGCCTATAGGTTGATCCAAAAAGGGTGTCAAGGTTATCTGTGTAGCATATGAAGTAATTTGAATGGAAGTGTTGAGTTAGCCGACGTCCTAGTGGTTAATGAATTTCCCGACGTCTTTCCAAATGATTTGCCTGGTCACTTAGTTGATAGAGAGGTAGAGTTTACTGTTGACATCATGCCGGGAACCCAGCCCATCTCTAAAACACCCTATAGGATGGCCCCCGCCGAGCTTAAAGAATTGAAACTTCAACTGCAAGAGTTGCTAGATAAGGGTTTTATTAGGCTGAGCACTTCACCTTGGGGAGCACCCGTCTTGTTTGTTAAGAAGAAGGATGGTACACTTCGTCTTTGTATTGATTACCGGGAACTGAATAAGGTAACCATTAAGAATAAGTACCTGTTACCGAGGATAGATGATTTGTTTGATCAGTTGCAAGGAGCACGAGTCTTCTCCAAAATTGACCTTAGGTCGGGTTATCATCAGCTTAAGGTTAAAGCCGAGGATGTTGAGAAGACCGCTTTTCAGACGAGGTATGGCCACTACGAGTTTTTAGTAATGCCTTTTGGAGTGACCAATGCCCCTGCGGCATTTATGGATTTGATGAACGGAGTCTTTAAGCCATATCTAGATGAGTTTGTGGTTGTCTTCATCGATGATATATTGATCTACTCTAAGAGTAAAGCTGAACACGAGGGTCATTTGAGACTTACCTTACAGACTTTCAGGGATCGGAAATTGTATGTTAAATTTAACAAGTGTGAGTTTTGGCTTACTACTATTTCATTTTTGGGTCATGTGATTGATGAAGATGGTATTTCGGTCGATCCTAGTAAAATTGAAGCTGTTGTAAATTGGCCGAGGCCGACTAATGTGTCCGAGGTTCGTAGTTTTCTGGGATTGGCAGGTTATTACAGGAAGTTCGTGAAGGATTTCTCAAGGATTGCAATTTCGTTGACGCAACTGACTAAGAAGGGAGCGGCTTACGAATGGACTAAGGATAGGGAAGCAGCCTTCCAGGAGTTGAAGACGAGGTTAGTTGCAGCACCAGTTCTTGTACTACCTTCAGGTAATGAAGAGTTTCACGTTTACAGTGATGCTTCGTATAAGGGTCTGGTTTGTGTATTAATGCAAAAAGGTAGGGTTATAGCATATGCATCTCGTCAATTGAAGCCACATGAAAAGAACTATCCCACCCATGATTTAGAATTAGCAGCCGTGGTATTTGCTTTGAAGATTTGGCGCCACTACTTGTATGGAGCTTCTTGTCAAGTTATTACAGATCATAAAAGTTTACAGTACTTATTCACCCAGAAGGAATTGAATATGAGGCAGAGAAGATGGCTTGAGTTGTTGAAAGATTACGATATGCAAATTCAATATCACCCAGGTAAAGCTAACACCGTAGCCGACGCTTTGAGCAGAAAGATGGTTGGAAAATTGGCATGTCTAACCGCGATCTCAGTGGAGCCGACTATTGTTGAGGAAGTAAAGACAAGACAAATGGAAGATGAATTCTTCAAGAAGGTAGCCGATGAGATTATCACAAAGCCGAAATCAGGGTACACCATAGAAAATCAAGTGCTCAAGTTTGAAGGAAGATTGTGTGTGGCCGACATCTGAGAGTTGAAAAGAAAAATTTTACAGGAAGCTCATGGTTCCAAGTTTGCTGTTCACCTTGGGAACACCAAGATGTATCAGGATGTGAAGCAAACGTTTTGGTGGCCGAACATGAAAGGGGAGATAGCCGAGTTCGTGTCGCAGTGTCTGTATTGTCAACAAGTGAAAGTAGAACATCAAAGGCCAGCAGGACTTCTTCAACCTTTACCGATTCCTGAGTGGAAATGGGAGCACATCTTCGTGGACTTTGTGGTTGGTTTGCCGAAGACACAAAAGGGTATGGATTCGATTTGGGTTATCGTGGATAGACTAACTAAGTCAGCACACTTCTTGCCTGTAAAGACCATCTTCAACGCCGATAAACTTGCTTTGTTCTATGTGAATGAGATTGTTAGACTTCATGGAGTGCCGATGTCAATTGTGTCAGACCGAGATCCGAAGTTAGTTTCCAGATTTTGGTAGAGCCTACAAAGAGCTTTCGGAGCCGAGTTAAGGTTTAGCACAGCTTTTCATCCCCAGACTGATGGGCAAACAGAGAGGACGATTCAGACACTTGAAGATATGCTTAGACTATGTGTATTGGACCTCCAAGGAAGTTGGGAAGTGCATTTGCCATTGGTGGAATTTACCTACAACAACAGTTATCAAGCTAGCATTGGCATGGCGCCGTACAAAGCACTGTATGGAAGAAAGTGCAGATCGCCGATATGTTGGACCGAGGTAGGAGACAAAGCTCTGCTTGGTCCCGAGTTAATTCAAGTAACAACCGAGAAGATTAAGCTCGTCCAGCAAAGAATCAAAACCGCACAAAGTCGACAGAAGAGTTATGCCGACCAGAGAAGAAGAGAGTTGGAATTTGAAGTCGAGGACCATGTGTTCCTAAACATTTCGCCGATGAAAGGAGTTACAAGATTTGGGAAGAAGGGTAAGTTAGCACCCCGTTACATCGGACCTTTTGAAATTCTTGAGAAGGTTAACCTCGCTGCCTACAGACTTGCTTTGCCGCCAAGGTTGAGCCAAGTCCATAATGTGTTTCAAATTTCGATGTTGAGGAAGTATATTCGAGATCCACTACATGTGATCGATTATTTCGGAATTGTAATTAATGAAGATTTAGGCTACGAAGAGAAGCCGATACGGATTGTCGATAGGTAGGTGAAGCAGTTGAGAAGTAAGTCGATACCAATGGTGAAAGTTCAATGGAATGAGCATTACGGTGAAGATGCTACATGGGAAATGGAAGAGGAAATGAAAGTCCGACATCCAGAATTGTTTTTGGAACAAGGTAACTCAAGTTTGGGGACCAAACTTCTTTAAGGGGGGTAGGATGTAACAACCCTCATTTTAACTTAGTCATACTTGCATACATTTATGGATGATCTTGTCTTGATATGTGCATTTGCAAATCTTGTCTTGTTTTGCTCGAATGATTGCTTGCATGCTTTGTTCTTGCCTGGTGTGTTGCCGAGGTCATCTTAAGCCTAGACACCTTCGAGACCTCTTTCCACTTAGAACTATCTCGGAACCCCTTTGGTTGACCTCCACCTTCACCCTGGCATATTGGCCGAGATGTCACCATCTAGGCCGAGATGTTAATACATAGGCATTCTAGATCCTTGATCCTCGCGTTAGTTATTTTGTTCCTGGAATGGTGTGACCTAGGCCGAGGTGTGGCACATCTAGGCCAAGGTGTGGCACAGCTTATTCAAGTGTTGTCCTTCCAAGCCGATGTCCTTGCCATTTGCTTGCCGGAGTTTTGTTGTTAGCCGACGTCGTTACTTACCGGAGTGCTCTTGCTGTCTAGCTTGTTGAACACACTTTGTCATGGTCTTGTCTTATCAGTCAGTCACCTTTTTAAGTAGAGCCAATCAGCCGATGCCACGTGTCCCAACAGAGGGTTAAGTCAGTGACTGTCGGGAAAACATATCATTTTGTATCAAATCTTGCCTTTTAGAGAGAGAAACTCTAGGAAGAAGAAGGAGAAGTTTGAGCAAGAGAGAGTGAACTTCCAAGCTTGATCATTAGAGATTGAACCGTTGGATTCGAGTTTTGAGGTTAGAATCTTAACCTACTTTTGTTGTTCTTATTGATCATCTAGCTGCATTGCAAGATCAGATCTATTTTGCACGTCACACATTGATTTAAAGTTGGTTTTAGAAAGAGAAAATGGTTTTCATGTGTTTTTGAAGAAAAGCCTCGTTTGATTCGAAAGTTTGCATTAAGGCTCATGTTTTTGTGTTTGTTTTGATAAGATCCTTGAGTGTGGGTAACCAGGTCCATGTTTTTGAATTCATGGCATGAAATCTTAGCTTTGTAATAGCAAGTTTTGATCCTTGCAATTCATCTTCCTCATGTTCATGTTCTTCATGTTTATCAAGAGGGAAACCCAGATTTTCCCGACTTCACTTTTGAATGTGTCCATCGAGGCCACACCTCGGCAGGAGGTGTGGGACCTCGGCCTAGACCTCGTAGTTGCCCAGCATGTTTTTCTAAAGATAAGAAACTGTGTTTTGATTTGATTTGACTTGGTTTTTGAAGAATGTCGAGGTCATTTGCATGCATGCTAGACTTGTTTTGAGAAGTGCATTCAATAGACTTTGCCATGTGTTTGTAGGACTTGGACTTGCCTTGACCCCGACGTTTGTAGAACTATGTGAGTGGTATTTTTAATAAAGCTATGTTATATGTTTTGATAAAGACTTTGCTTTGCTTTGTTTTGAAAGTATTTGTTAAGCATGAATGATTGTCCCTAGTTTTGTATCTTGTATTATACTTGCTTTGATGACCTCCTCGGAAAGTCCCTTGTGCTGGAGGACTCTAAACTTTCACAGCACATCTTGATTTGCAAGTCTCTTGTGCTGGAGGACTCTAAACTTTCACAGCACATCTTGTTTTGAAAGTCCCTTGTGCTGGAGGACTCTAAACTTTCGCAGTACTCTCGTGTTAAAGGGCTACGGGCCTTTGTAACATAGGTCCCTTGTGCTAGAGGACTCTAAACTTTTGTAGCACCCCTGTTTGAGATATCTCCCTTGCTTTGTCTTGTTTTGCCACTGACGGTTTACCGCGTGGATTTGCTTGCCGGAATGTTATCATTTGTAATATGTTGATGCTAGTAAGCATCCCTTGGAGCTTTGAAGATTTGTTAGATGGACGAGGTCCATCCCTTGTTATATAAAGTTTTGACATGTATTGTTTTGAAAGGACTTCGGCTATTATTCATGCAAACCCTTTATTATTTATACCATTCACTGAGTATCCAAGCTCACCTTCTCTATATATATGTAGGTGATGAGCAAGAAGGCGGTGACACCTAGATGTGATTCTGGAGCTTGTTTTGGGTTTTTGTCATGCCGGCTTGATTTGTAATTATGTTGGCAGTCTTGAAAATCATGCTTCTCGACTTGTAATATTTGTATTTCGTACACGTCGGCTTGAGAAGCCTTTTGATCAAGATGTGAGTTTTGTACGTATGTTATGTCGGCAACGAGGATGTCGGCAATCTGGCCGACTATGTTCCTTGACCTGTAGTTCGTGCATTTTGTTTATGTCGGCTTGAGAAGCCTTCGTTAAAATGTAATATGTATTTTGGACCTTACCTTATTTGTATTCAAGTTGTAAAGCTGTGTAAAGATGTATGTCATTCCATTTGCCTTATGCACTGCTCTTATGGACTAATCTAGTTTGTATGTATCGCTTCCGTACTTGTGAGCCACATATATTTATACTCTGTGGTGTGTGGATTTTGAAAGTTGGCCTTTGGTAATCTCGGAATGCTGGCCATCACGGCACCAAACTACTAGGGGCGGTTTGGGGTCGTGACACAAATATTTTTATGCTATCTAATTACAATCATATTTTTTCATAAATAATTGTAAAGAAAAACCATTAAAACAGGAAATAAAAGATTAAATCACATTAAAAAAAAAAATCATTGAACAAACTACAATCACATCACATTTTTCTCATAATAAAAAAAATAAATAAATGAAAAAAAGAACCATTGACTAACTATAATCACAATAACAAAAAAAAAGAACCATTGAACTAATTACAATCACATTTTTTTCTTTGTGAGTATTTATGTTTATCTAATTTCAATCATATTAAAAATAAAATTAAAATAGTAAATAAAAAGATTAAATAACATTAAAAAAAAACCATTGAACTAACTACAACAATCCTATTAAAAAAAAAAGAGTCATTAAACAAACTACAATCACATCACATTTTTCCCATAATAAAATAAATAAATGAAAAAAAACAACTATTAAACTAATTTGTGAGGGTTTATATTTGTCTAACTTCAATCATATTAAAAAATCAAAAATAAAATTAAAATAGTAAATAAAAAGATTAAATAACATTAAAAAAAAAAAAAAAACTCATTGAACTAACTACAACAATCATATTAAAAAAAAGAGTCATTGAACAAACTACAATCACATCACATTTTTCACATAATAAAATAAATAAATGAAAAAAAAAACTATTAAACTAAGTACAATCACATTAAAAAAAAAGAATCATTCAACTAATTATAAAAACAACTATTAAACTAATTTGTGAGGGTTTATATTTATCTAACTTCAATCATATTAAAAAATCAAAAATAAAATTAAAATAGTAAATAAAAAGATTAAATAACATTAAAAAAAAACCCCATTAAACTAACTACAACAATCATATTAAAAAAAAAAAGAGGCATCGAACAAACTACAATCATATCACATTTTTCACATAATAAAATAAATAAATGAAAAAAAAGAATTATTAAACTAAGTACAATCACATTTAAAAAAAAAAAAAGAATCATTCAACTAATTATAATCACATTTTTCTCTTTGTGAGGGTTTATATTTATCCATCTTCAATCACATTAAAAAATCAAATTATAATTTTTTATTCGCCAGACAAATCACAAATATTTTTATGCGCTATCTAACTACAATATTAAAACAGTAAACAAAAGGAAAAGTCAAGAAGGAGAAAATAAAAAGAAGACTTACTGTTTGCATACGTGGTCACTGAAGTTGAAAGTGTAGAAGTGAGAATTCAACAAGGAGAAAACAAAAAGGAGACTCACTGTTTGCAATAGGTATGTGAAAAGTTAAAAAGAGTGTATGTATTTGAGAAGTTAAAAAGACATGGAAGAATTTAATAAGTGCTAAGTTTTTTTTAAAAAAAAAAATCAAAAAAATTAAGAAATTAAGGTTCAGATATTGGAACTCCCACAAAACTTATGGATTAGAGATAGAAATAAATAAATAGATAGATATAGATATAGATATAGAGATTTATATTTGTTTTAAAAAAATTTTAATATATAAATTATTTGTTTTGGAAAAGGTACTGCAATAATTATGAAAGAAGTCAAAAAGTCTTGTGGATTGAGAGAAGTTAATAATTTTTTTTAATATACAAATTATTTGTTTTGGAAAAGGTACTGCAGTAATTATGAGAGAAGCCAAAAAGTCTTGTGGGTTGAGAGAAGTTAATAAATGTTGAGGTTAATTTTTTTTTTTAAAAAAAAAACAAAAAATCAAAAAATTAGGATTGGTATATTGAAGCTCCCATAGGCCTCAGAGGTTAAAAACCCTCTTTTGCTTAATATATAGTATAGATACTTATATATTTATTTTTTATATACACAGATTCGAGTTGATGAAGGGTTTATAAATATCTGATCAACTTGATTTTTTACAGATATGTTCTACTCGACGTTCTTTAAAAATTGAACGATTCGGATGATGAAAATAAAGTCCGAAATAATTCTCAAAAACTGCACAACTTCTTATATATTTTCCTTAGACAATATCAAATTCAAACAATCAGCCTAAGATCTCATGCCAAGGAACAACACCACCATCAAATTCAATAAAACCTCCTAGTGCCAGCCATAGCTATCTACTAAACCAGAAAGATTGACCTCTATCTATCAAAAGGTTTCAAATGGGGCACGTGGTCCCAAAAAAAAACGATGGAAATAGAAACCCAAAATAGGGGCACCATATATGGTTCTTGGCCATTTTGCTTTGGTTTGAATTGTGAAAGAAAACCAACACCCATACCTCTAGTCTTTATGAATCCTCTTTACTGTTTAGTTTCTTTAGTCTTATCATTTTCTTTTTTTGGTGAAAATTAGTTTTAACATTTTCAAAAATGGGCCTTGTACTGTTATTGTGTAGTGTGTGATATCTAATAAATTAATTAAAAACTTAATACCAGAAAATTAAATCTATACTATATATTAAGCAAAAGGGGAGTTTTTAACCCCAATCCCTATGGAAGTTTCAATATGTCAATCCTAATTTTCTAATTTTTTGTTTTTTTAAAAAAAAAAAATTAACCTCAGCATTTATTAACTTCTCTCAACCCACAAGACTTTTTAACTTTTTTCATAATTATTGCAATACCTTTTCCAAAACAAATCATTTGTGTATTAAAAAAAATTAAAACAAATATAAATATCTATATCTATCTATTTATTTATATCTATCTTTAACCCACAAGTTTTGTGGGAGTTCCAATATCTGAACCTTAATTTCTTAATTTTTTTGATTTTTTTTTTTAAAAAAAAATTTAGCACTTATTAAATTCTTTAAAGTCTTTTTAACTTCTTTAAATTCTTCCAAGTCTTTTTTGACTTTCTTCCAAGTCAAAAAATGTGATAAATATTAGACCCATGATCACATTACATTACAATCACATTACAATGTGATAAACATTACATTACATTACAATCAAATGATGGTCATTTTAAATTCAAAAAAATGTGATTGTAATGTAATGTGATAAATATTTGAATTTAAAATGTGATAAAATCTTTTGAATTTAAATTCAAACGATTGTAAAAAATTAAAGTGTGATTGTAAATTCAAACTTTTTTAAAAAGACTTGGAGAAGTGATCGTTTGAATTTAAAATGTGATAAATATTAAATTCTTCCAAGTCTTTTTTGATCGTTAAAAAATGTTAAAATCTTCCAAGTCATATTAAATTCAAAAAATGTTAAAAAATGTGATCGTAATTGAGAGGGTAAATTATAATTATAAATTGGGCCGAGCTGGGTAATGGGCCATTATGGGCCACGTTGCGAAGGACTGAGTAAAAAGGCCATGAAGTTACTCCGGCCCAAGAGAGGTGTAAAGTTACTCCGGTCCGAAAGAATTTTGAGGATACTCCGGTCTAAAGGAAGCTTTGAACATAGCCCGGTTGCCGTACTCAGAGTTAGCCCGGTCTTGGCTTATCGAGGTTATCTCGGCCAGAACCTTGCTATTTGATAGCTCGGTCTGATCACACCATGGTTGGCGCTAGGAGAAACCTAGGTAAGAGCAATGAATGGAAGAGCGAACTAAGGTTAGCTCAGTCTAGTCTGCGGCTTAGCATAAGCCATGCTTACCTCGGTCATAGTGGAATCCGACCATGGTAAAACCATCTCACTTGGTTTAAGCAATGAGGAGGTTGTTGAAGGATAAGCATTATCTTTCAGGAGTATGAATCCTAGGAAGACTTTACATGGAGGAGTAAGAGTCCTACTTGGATTGTACCACACGGAACCTATAAAAGCTCACAAATATCACCTATGGGGAGGTAACACAACTTTAAGACACAGAGATTTTTGTCTACTTGTCTATTTTGCTGACTTAGGCATCGGAGGGGTTTCCGGCACACACCCGCCGGCTAGCTCACATTTGTGTTTTCAGGGAGTAAAGTGACGACGTTTGGAGGAGCGCAAATTTGATCAACAGGATTATACAAGAAGGTTTATTTCTTTCCCGTACAATTGCCGCCGTCTATGGGAAGTCAGACAAGAACAAAACCTCTTGATCAAGTTTCTCCTTTTTAGAAGCAATGGCGTATAACGAAGATTTGCCACCGTCCGCCATCGACGGACAAACACCAGAGGGGGGTGCAAGGCGCGAAGGCCTACCTTCTATGCCTCCCATGGCGGACTTGGAGCCACAGCGACAAAATCCCAGGAGGGATACAAGGGGGAGGAGGCGGACTAACAGCCCCCGTCACTCTCGTTCACGAAGTCCTGACAAACAAAGGCGGAGGATTGATCCTCAAGTTCTGGAGGACCGCGTAAAGGAGCAAGATGAATTAATAAGGAAGATGGCGGCGGACTTGGAAGCCATGAAGCGCCAGATGAAGGGAAAAGGAGTGGCGACAGGAGAGGGGCGCAAAATAAAAACGCCCCCTCGCCGCTCAGAAGACCAGGGAAGGCATTCCACACGATCGCAAGCAGAGAGCAGAAGCCTCAGGACCGGCGATACTCAATCCAGAACCTCCAGAACTCGTTTCTCCAGGTCTGAGAGAACGAGATCATTGAGGTCTTACATAGAGGGAAGTACCTATCGACCCTCGCGCTCGCACCAGACATCATCCAGGCAAACGGAGTTGCCCAAATCATCCGATTTGCGGATCATGCTGGAAGAAAGGGCACGATTGAAGGAAGATACTAGGGCGCGCGACCCTCGCAGGGTATCTGCTCTTCAGCGGTTGGCTCCTCGGACGCATGGAAGCGTCGAGGTTGAAATGCCATTACCGCACCCTGCCTACGAACCAACGGACAAAGCATTAGCAAGGCTGCAGACCTCGTCGTTCGTTCCGGCAATAGAAAATGCGCCCCTACCTTCAGGCTTCCTTCAGCCTAAATTCACCACGTACGAGGGGAAGACGGACCCCTATATACACCTGAGCCACTTCTGCCAGGTTATGGCGATATATCGGCGAAACGAGGCTTTGATGTGTATCCTCTTCCCATCAAGCCTTGGTGATCTAGGTTTATCTTGGTTCGAAAAACTTCCAGAAGGCAGCATAGCCTCCTGGGCACAATTGGCGAAGGCGTTCGTCACGAGGTTCAGAACGAACACCAAAACCCCGGTGGAGATTGACCAGTTACTCTCCATCGATATGGGTGAAAAGGAGACACTAAGATCCTACAATAGTCGCTACTGGGAGACATTCACCCACCAATCTCGCCATTGCACAATATAAAAGAGGCCTTCCAGTCGGAAACAGACTAAGGGACTCAATCACCATGACACCGCCCCTCACCATGGAGGCCTTGATGGAAAGAGTGCATCAGCACATCAGGGTGGAAGAGGATGGCGCCCATGCCAAATCAAAATCTGGCACGACCGCAGTACCAGATAAAAAGACCACAGCAAAAATCAACACGGTAGAGCATCCGAACAAAAACGAACGAGGTAGGCGAGACAACGGAGAAGACCAGGATAAAAGATGGTTGAGAATCCGTACTGCCATAACCACAGTATTCAAGAAACCAATCTATCGAATTCTGAGTGAAATACGCGGTGAGCCTTTCGTCAGATGGCCAGCTAAGCTAGGAGAAGCACAGAAAGACTACGACGAAAGGTCGCGATGCACCTTCCACAAAGAAAAGGGGCACCGCACTGAAAATTGCATGCCATTGAGACAGCATCTGGAGGAGTTGGTGGCAGCCGGTCACCTGGATAAATACATTGAAGGAGGGACGCAACCAGCCCCCCAGGATCACAATAACCCCAATGGAATGCCAATTGACGCCCCACCTCAAGGTGTGATCAATGTAATGCATGGAGTATTCGAACATGAGCGTGTATGCGAGCTCAGAGGGTCGATCAAGAAGGCTGAGCACTTAAGGGAGGTACTAAGTGCCCAACCTACCATCAAAAAGGGGAGAACGGAGGCCACGAACGTCATGTCTTTTTCAGACAAGGACTTGGAAAGAATATATTGCCCTCACAACGATGCACCAGTCATCACCCTCCGCATCAAGGATTATGACGTCAAACGAATTCTGATAGACCAAGGCAGCTCGTGTGAGATAATGTACTACGACACCTTCAAACAATTGAAATTGGAGGACAAAGACCTGGCACCGGCTGTATCCCTCCTGATCGGATTCAACTCAATGCCAGAATGGCCAGTCGGCAAAATTATCCTGCCAGTCAGGGCAGGAAGCGTGACAAAACAAGTGGAATTTTGGGTATTGAAAGTCCCTTCCACTTACAACATAATTGTGAAAGAACATGGCTCCATGCCATGAAATCAGTAGCATCATCCTACCATCAAGTAATGCGGCTCCCCAACGGAACTGGAGTAATTGAAGAGGTCTTTGGAGACCAGATTATGTCCAAGCAATGCTTTGTCACGGCTAATGGCAGCCGCGCTGCCAAGGGATATGTTCATTCGGTGGAAGAACCAGAAAGTAATGAACTGTTCGCAGATGTCGGCAGAGCAGCTGATCAAAAAGCGGTGGAAGATTTAGTAGAGGTAAGAATGGATGAAGAGAACCCGGATAAGTTCTTTTTGCTCGGTTCGTCGTTGTCTAGCACTGAGAGATTAGAGGTCTTGGAATTCCTGACCTCTAACATCGAAGTGTTCGCCTGGACACCATACGACATGCCAGGCATCGATCCAAACTTCATCTGTCACTAACTCAATGTCCACCCATCCGCCAGACCAATCATTCAGCGCACTCGCAGGTCAGCACTCCACCACGCCGAAATAATGACAGAAGAAGTAGGAAACCTGCTGGAGGCAGGAGCAATCAGAGAGGTACATTACCCCAGATGGATTTCCAACACAGTCGTGGTACCAAAAAAGAATGGCAAATGGCGAGTCTGCGTCGACTATAAGACAGTCAACAAAGCATGCCCAATGGACAGCTTCCCCCTACCACGGATAGATCAACTGGTAGACCTGACGGCGGGGCACAACCGACTTAGCTTTCTGGATGCGTATAGAGGCTACCATCAGATTGCCATGTACGAACCAGACCAGGAGGTCACGTCCTTTACCACTCCAAGAGGACTGTATTGCTATAAGGTTATGCCCTTTGGCCTAAAGAACGCAGGGGCAACATTCTAGAGAATGGTCACCAAGATGTTTGAGCCGTTGTTAGGCAGAACAATGGAGGCTTACATCGATGACATGGTGGTCAAGAGCAAGGATGAGAATGACCATCTAAGGGACCTAGGTGAGATGTTCCAGATTCTGAAGAAGCACAAGTTGCGCCTTAATGCATCCAAGTGCGCATTCGGTGTAGGATCTGGCAAATTCCTGGGCTTCCTGATGACCAACCGGGGTATTGAGGCAGACCCCTCCCAGATCAAAGCTATTCAGAATCTAGAGAGGCCTAACTCAGTCAAAGAAGTGCAGCATCTCACCGGCATGGCAACTGCACTCAACCGATTCATTAGCCGGTCGTCAGACAGACTACGACCATTCTTTCAAGCATTAAAAGCCAAGTTTGAATGGGACGAAGAATGCGACCAAGCTCTAGAAATCTTGAAAGAATACATGTCTTCTCCACCATTACTAGTAACCCCAATACCTGGAGAAGAACTCTTCCTGTACTTGGCAGTTTCTCAGCATGCAATTAGCGCAGTATTGGTCCGCACGGAAGGAATCCAACATCTGCCCATCTATTATGTCAGCAAGACATTGCTGGGTGCCGAAACAAGGTACTTGCCACTGGAAAAACTGGCATTGGCCTTGATGATGGCCTCAAGAAAGTTATCACACTACTTTCACGCCCACACTATAATCGTCCTTACAGCTTTCCCATTAAAAGCTTTGTTTGAGAGGGCAAACTTTTCTGGGCGAATCTTGAAATGGGCGGTAGAGTTGGGACAATTCGACATCAAGTTCCAACCCAGAACCGCGATAAAGGCCCAAGCTTTGGCAGACTTTGTCGCAGAATTCACCCCAGGAAGTCATCATATCTGCCTAGTCGACTTGACTGATACAACCAAACCAGGAATAGAAGTTGACGCCGGAATAGCGCAACCCCTAGTGCAGGATATTCAGTCAGACCCCAAGGCAGACCAGAATAAAGACAGCAAGGAAGAAGCAAACCAAGCTACACCGAGCCAAGACTCACCAACAAATAAAGACTTGGTACAATCAGATAGCGAGGGGCAAACAGCAAGCATGGACCTTGAAGAGAACACCAGCAACATTCTTGACACCACGACATCATCTGACCCCTCCACTTGCTGGAAGTTGTTCGTTGGTGAGATGTGGAAGCTCTTTGTGGATGGAGCATCCAACCGGCATGGTGCAGGACTTGACATAGTCCTCATCTCACCAGACGGCCTGGTTGTGGAGCAAGCAATTAACCTTGGCTTCCCAGCATCAAACAACGAAGCGGAGTATGAAGCACTTCTTGCAGGACTCAAATCAGCATTCTACATGAAGGCCACTGAATTAATGGTCTACAGCGACTCACAGCTGGTGGTAAACCAAATTTCTGGCGACTATAAAGCAAAGGATGACAGGATGGCCAAGTACCAAGAATTGGTCAGAACAGAGATCAAAAAATTTGAAATAGTAAGGATAGAACAGATTGGCAGGGGGGAAAACAGCAGAGCAGACGAACTAGCAGGCTTTACGTCAATGGCAGATACATCCATCCCTCACCCACTACTAATTGACTACCTACCAAGACCAAGCATTGAGGACCCCGAAGTAGAAGAGGTATGTTGCGCCGAATTAGGCCCCTCATGGATGGATCCCATCATATTGTTCTTAAAAGACGGCATCTTACCGGAAGACAAGAAAGTAGCCAACAAAATTAGAGCAAAGTCGCAGCGATTTTGGCTCTCCCCATCCACGTCATTATACAAAAAGTCATTCTCAGGACCTTATCTAAAGTGTGTCCACCCCAGCAAAGTAAAAGCTTTCTTGTTCGAAATACACGAAGGGGTGTGCGGAAGCTACCAAGGGGGAAGATCGTTAGCTTACAGGGCCATTTTGCAAGGATACTGGTGGCCATACATGCAAGCTGACTCAGAGAAGTATGTGAAGAAGTGCGAGAAATGTCAGAAGTTCGCACATCAAATACATCAGCCGGCCAGAGAACTCCTACCATTGACCAGCCCATGGCCCTTTGTAATGTGGGGCTTAGACATAGTAGGACCACTTCCAACAGCACCCGGAAACAGAAAGTTCTTTCTCGTAGCAACAGACTACTTCACAAAGTGGGTGGAAGCAAAAGCATTGGCATCAATCAAAGAAAAAGATGTGAAGAAGTTCGTCTGGCAGAATATCATTACTCGATTCGGCATACCTAAAGCCCTAATATCAGACAACGGCACTCAGTTTGATGGCAGAATCTTTAGAGGCTTTTGTGAAGAATACAAGATAGAATTCTACAATTCTACACCAGCATATCCTCAAGCAAATGACCAAGCAGAAACATCAAACAAGGTTGTCTTGGATGGACTAAAGAAAAGGTTAGAGAAGGCAAAAGGCAAGTGGGTGGAGGAACTTCCTCATGTTTTATGGGCTTACCGCACCACACCTCGACGATCAACAGGAGAAACACCATTCTCCTTAGCCTACGGCATGGAAGCAGTAATCCCACTGGAAGTTGGCCTCCCCACAATTAGAAGCGAAAATTTTGATCCATAATTGAATGGAGAAGCCATAGCAATGGAGCTCGACCTCGCCGAAGAAAGAAGAGAAAGAGCACTAGTCCACATTGCCTCATATCAACAAGAGTTATCCAGGAAATACAACAAAACAGTGCATCCAAGGCAATTCAAGATCGGAGATTGGGTGCTGCACAAAGTGATGGGAAACACCCTGGTGCCAGGAGATGGAAAGCTAGGGCCTAATTGGGAAGGTCCTTACAAAGTGGTTGGGTTAGCAGGCAAAGGGGCATACCACCTAGAAGACAAGGATGGCAAAGCAATCCCTAGGCCATGGAACACCGCCAATCTCAAGTTATTTTATTTTTAGCTTTCCTCTTTCAAACATGTGTAATTTTTTCTTTCCTCAATAAAACAAGTCGATTCTTTTCAGCATAATTGTTTTCTGTAAAAGTTAGTTTTAGTGAAGTTAGAAACATTGCAAACATTTTATTCTAAGCTGGCTGGAAAAACCAACTTAGAGGTTGGTTGGATTAAACCAACACCCTTCCTAAGCCCAGGATAAGGATCCAGGCTGCAGGACGTTTGGTCGGAATAACCAAACACTTTACTTTAGGTTGGCTGGAAAAACCAATCTAAAGGTTGGCTGGAAAAACCAACACCCTTCCTAAGCCCAGGATAAGGATCCAGGCTGCAGGACGTTTGGTCGGAATAACCAAAACACTTCATTTTAGGTTGGCTGGAAAAACCAACACCCTTCTTAAGCCCAGGATAAGGATCCAGGCTGCAGGACGTTTGGTCGGAATAACCAAACACTTTACTTAAGGTTGGCTGGAAAAACCAATCTAGAGGTTGGCTGGATTAAACCAACACTTGGTACTCTTTAGCCGAAGTAAGGACATCGGCTAAAAGAGTGGTTGGCTGGATTAAACCAACTCTTAGTACTCTTTAGCCGAAGTAAGGACATCGACTAAAGAGTGGTTAGCTGGATTAAACCAACTCTTAGTACTCTTTAGCCGAAGTAAGGACATCGGCTAAAGAGTGGTTGGCTGGATTAAACCAACTCTTAGTACTCTTTAGCCGAAATAAGGACATCGGCTAAAAGAGTGGTTAGCTGGATTAAACCAACTTTTAGTACTCTTTAGCTGAAGTAAGGACATCGGCTAAAGAATGGTTGGCTGGATTAAACCAACTCTTAGTACTCTTTAGCCGAAGTAAGGACATCGGCTAAAAGAGTGGTTGGCTGGATTAAACCAACTCTTATTACTCTTTAGCCGAAGTAAGGACATCGGCTAAAGAGTGGTTGGCTGGATTAAACCAACTCTTGGTACTTTTTAGCCGAAGTAAGGACATCGGCTAAAGAGTGATTGGCTGGATTAAACCAACTCTTAATACTCTTTAGCCGAAGTAAGGGCATCGGCTAAAGAGTGGTTGGCTGGATTAAACCAACTCTCAGTACTCTTTAGCCGAAGTAATGACATCGGCTAAAAGAGTGGTTGGCTAGTAAGCTCAGTCAGATTGCTCAGCTAAGACTAGAATAAAGTATCTCGGCCGAAAAATATTGTGTTTCGTTCAAGTTGCAGTTAGAAAGCAAGCACAAACAGGAAAGCAAACTGAGATAACAGTTGGAACAAAAGAATTCATTGAAAAACTCATTACAAGTGCAAGCATACAGATCAAACCGGAATAAGTGTTGAATACGAAAGATGATTTTCATTGATTAAATTCAAAACAAGTACAAAGGAGGGGCCACAGCCCGGTTACAAAAGCAAATAGAAAAAAGAAAATACAAAATCAGTTAAAAAGATCATCTATTTCGACGTCAAAATCAGCATCAATATCAATACGAAGCCCGATTTCGGACGATGGCACGGCCTCGGTTGAGAGCTCGGTGCCAGCTGGAGGTACGGTTTCAGTAGGCAACTCGCCGGTCAGGTCTTCCACCAATGGCTCCAACCGAACTAATTGTTCATCAGGGTCACTGACAGCCGGAGTATCCTTTGGCGCAGTTTTTTCTTCATCATCATCTGAGTCCTCAAGAAACTGTTGCTGAAGAGAAGCAGCATATTCCGCCATAGAGCCCAGAATGAAGTATACTGGAGCGTTGAATACCTCGGTCCCTAGACTGTGGCCGAGCTGCTCTATAGCCGCCCTCCAACCGCATTTGAAGAAGAGATCCTTGACGGCATCACATTGTTTGATATAAAGGGCTTCGCCTTCCTTGAAACCCCAGAGCTCGGCGTCTTCTGCCTTCTTTTTCAGCTCCGTTATCTCGGTGTCCTTTTTACCTTCGAGCTTGACTAGCTCACGAAGGTACTTATCCTTCATCACAGCCAGGGCTTTCTGTTTGTCTGCATCGGCCGAGGTAACTAGTCCGATCAGATGAGCTACCTCGGCCTCTAGCTCGGCCTCTAGCTCGGCCGTTTTCTGGTAGGACTCCTTCAGTTCGGTTGTTTTTGTTTCAACCTCCGCCATGGCTTGCCTCGCTGTGCTCCTGAGCTCCAACACCTTTTTATGCGCAATTTGGCCCTTTTGCACGGCCTGACAAAAAAAAAACTAATGACAAAACCGAACAGAAAGTGGTGATATTTAGAGAGACAAGAAGAACAACTTACCAGGATCATTGATTTCGTGGCCGAGCGGATGGCCCTTAGCTCGGTGAAGTTCTTGTGGTGTTCCATGTCGGCTGGAAGGCACACACCCTTGGCAAGGTTGAAAGCCATCAGATAGTCTTTTTCAGCGACAACTGAATCAGTGTCCTGAATATCACGGTTATGGAAAGTCAGTTTGGGTGCCCATTTGGAAGAGCTAGTTCGGTCGGCGTGCTCTGGTTGCGAGCTCGGTGGAGGGCTTGGTGGCAGAGTGGTTTCGTCTTTATCAACTAAGCATTGTTCGGTCTGGGTAGTACGGGCGCGCTTAGTTCGGCGTGATAAGGAGGGTTGTTGTGATGGTAGGGCCACCACGGTTTCTTGTGTTTGGTTTGGTGGTGGTACCTCGGCCCTGTTTGCCTCGGTCAAGAGGGCCCTGACTCTGTTTCTCTTGGTCATTTCTTCTTCAGCAGTCAGTGGGATTAGGTTAATTTGTGGCAAGGTTGGGTCCAGTTCGGGGGCATCCTCCAACAAAAAGTCAGTTACTCTGGCTTTTCGACGGCCGCTGTATCTGTATGTCGGTTCGAAATTTAGAAGTTTGGCCCAACTTCTTTCTGAAAAACGTAGTGCGGCGCGAATAGTGTTCAGGTTGGGGTAACTGTACAAGGATTGAAGATGGGCTGAATCTGCATAAAGAAAACAAACTGTTAGTTCGGTTCAGGAGCAGGTAACCGAAATAAAGCAAAGCATGCCAACAAACCGAAGTAATTATACCAGGTTCTCCTTTATTCTAGTTTATACTTTGGCCAGGGATCTGGGCTTGCTGGTCTTCAAAATTGCCAGACACCTAGAAAAAGTCATCATCATTCAAGTCTTTGTCCGGTGTGTCTTTTATTATTTTTTCTCGGCGGCGGCGTATTCTAAGATAGTAAACCCAGCCATCTTATTTCAACCCTATGGAGTACTGGTGGAAGATTTCGGCTAGGCCGAGGTTAATGCCAGCTCGGCTATGCCCATTATTATGCAGTATGAGTTAGTGGAAAGTTGGGTTGGGCATATTCTCGTTTGCCTAAGGAATTCACAAATTAAGGGTTGGACTGGAAATCTTAGTCCGGTTTCTATTATTGATAAAAGGGTAAAGGGTACAAAGCCCTGGTTTCCCCAAGGTATAACATCCTTTTTGGCTAAGGTTAGGTGGACATCGTCAGGGATGTTATAATCCCTTCGGAATTCGGCCATGCCACCTGGTGTTTCTACTAAAAACCTATATTTACCCATTTACTCCTAAGTTATGTATAAATTATGCTTGGTGCTAGCTCGGTCGGAAAATGTTGTTGTGTAGCTCGATTAAGCGATCAAAAAGAGTGCCTGGGCAACCTAAGTCTGCAAAGTGAAAAAACAGAAGTGTTAAGCACAGATCTCTAGACCGTGCTACAAAGTAAAAACAAGTTAAGTCCTACTTCGGCTTTGTGAAATGTTGCAGGTCCTATCTCGGTTTCAGCAAGGTGCTTGGTAACTCGGTTGGGGCAAGTGATTTGTTAAACCGGTTAAAATTCTAGGGGCAGCTTTTTTAGTTCGGTCTGAACTAAGAGTGCTAGTTTAGCCCCAAGATAGCTCGGTCGGAATTAAGGCCTTCAAAACACACTAAGTGCAGACTTAGTTCGGTTTGTCATCTCGGCTAAGATAAATCAAAAGATGGTTTTTTGACTTGTTAAAACTACTGGTACAAGTGTTGGTTCGGTTGAATGGTCTGGCTAGACTTACACATAGCATAAACAGTATCCTAGTCCGGTTGCATTATGATTTTGGATCGAAAACCAGTGTTCTACAGGGTATTACATGTATTCGAGTGTTCTATTGCTAAGTTTTTCCAGAAACATACAAATCAAGTAGAGAGAAAGAGTGTGTTTTGCAAAAACACACACAACAAAATACAGTGGATTGAACAAATACGAAAACCAGAAAAATAACATAGATTTATAATGCTTACCTGATGAAGATCGAACAGCCTAGAGGATGGGAGCACACGGCAGTAGCAAAACACGAGCTTCACAGTTGCAAGATTGAAGGACAGTGGAGGTTAGAAGAGAGAGAGAAGGAGATGAGTAATGATTCGAAATAGCAAGGGTTTGTTTTGTGTAGATGAAAAGACGAAAAGGCGGGAACTGTTCAAAAAACACGAGGTACGAGGGCGGCGTGACAGCTGCCTTCAGCCAATAAGAGCATGCCACATGTCCATGAAATAAGAAGCGTTTCAGTTGCTATGATTGAAGAGACGTTTTGACCGGACAAGTACTATAGCGATCCCAGTATTCCCTGTTGTTGTTTAACTGTAGTCCGAACACGGTTCCGTAGATTCATTGTTGTCTTGCCCTCTTTCTACCCTTTTTTCTCTTTCTACCCTTTGCAGTGGTATACGCTCGAGCAAGGGATTGGACGCTTAAGCGGGAGTATGTGTCTGACGCTCGAGCGGGGAGTTTGACGCTCGAGCGGGCATCATGTCTGTAAAAGTTCTGGGAGCGTGCATCCACCGCTCGAGCGGGGGATTGGACGCTCGAGCGGGGATCTATGAGTGACGCTCGAGTGGGGCGATTTTTATATAAAGCCGAGATCCAACCTTTTTGTTCACTTTCCAACATCCTTTCTCTCTCTTACTTTTCCAAAAAGCTATTTTGAGAGTTCCTCTCACTAAAACCCTAACTTCTCTCTTAGGATTGATCTAGTATGAGTTATTTTCTCACCTTGGGCCTTTACAAAAGTTGTGTTGATCGTCGAGGGCTATCTTCTAATCTGAAAATTTCGGGATTTGGAGCATTTCTGTTTCTTCATCTCCTTCGTTGAGCCCCATCATTCGAGGTAGGGATAACCTACTCCATCTTATGAGCTTTGTCTTTAAATTTTAGCATTTTGATATGTTGGGGGTTGTTGGGTAATTTTGAGAAAGTTTGGGCCTTTGTGTAATTTTACAAAAGTTGGGGTTTTAAAAATATAAACCAATATGCATGTTAGGCATAGAGAAATGAGGTTAACGTTGGGACATTGATGGAAATGGAACCTTAGGGTTGTTTTGTGAATTATGGTAATTTGCTCTAATTGGATTAATTAATTAATGCATATCATTAATTGAAGAAAATGAGGAATTGAATTGAGAATGTTGAAATTGGGAATGTATGGGACTAAAGAGTGTAGTCGAATATTTTATCGCTCATCTAGTTGAAATGTTGATATATTATCCATTTGTGCATTTATTTCCTGCTTAGAAATAATTGCTTTAGGCCACCGGTGGAGGGTAGTGTTGATTGTTGTAGACAATGCATGATGATTAGGCAAACCAAAACTAATCAATTGGATGTGTCATAGAGTATGATGGTTGATAGAATACATTAACTTTATGTGTTGGTTGATTGTGCTTATGGCCAATGTGTTTATATGCATTATGTGTAGACAGTTGATAGAATACATTAACTTTATGTATTGATTGATTTCGTGTGTGATTCTGTGTTTATATGCATTACTTGTGTATGGGAGGAGATGGGGGATGTACTCCACGGTTTAGGGGAAGATGGGGGATGTACCTCTAAACCGGTAAATGGTTAAGGGAAGATGGGGGATGGACCCGGGGATGTAGCTCATATGCTCTCCCATTGTAGTGAAGATACAGCTCATATGCTTATCTATTGAAGTGTTGATATAGCTCATATGCTTATCTATTGAAGTGTTGATATAGCTCATATGCTTATCTGTTGTAGTATTGATATAGCTCATATGCTTATCTATTGAAAAGTTTGTTTGATTTGATATAGCACCTAAATGTATATCATCATCGTTACGAAGTATGGAAGTAGTTTATGTGTTATTGATACAACACCAAAATGTGTATCCACCTTGAATTTCGAAGGTGTTCTAGTGATGAACTATAATCTCATCAAATGTTTTGGCCAGAGTACTAAGCCGTGTTTTCAAACTCAAAGTCGAATAAGAAATGGAAAGTGAATTGTAACATAAACTTGACTGTCATGGAATTTTAATAAGATGTAAGTGGAAGTGTAAGTATTGACCATCTATCAGTTGCTAATCTTTTAGGCGTTGTTCATAGTCGGTTTAGTATATTTCTACTGGGCTGTGGCTCACCCTTTATGGGAACATCATTTTCAGGTACAGGTAGCATGCCACCTCTGAGGACATAGCTTGGGAGGCTAGAGGCACACATACTTTTGGCCTTATTTTCCTTGATTGTATTCCATATAGATTCAAGCCAAGGACTTAATGTGTAATTAAGTTAGCACTCTCTTTTAATACCAAGTGTTAACTTGGAAAGCTGTAAGCCTGTAGGGCATTTGCTTTTGTTGCAAACATGTAATACTTTTGTAATGAAATACTCTGATGAATAGATGAATGTGGATCTTTTATGTATCAATGCATGTCTCTATATGGATGGGTTTAGTGTTTTTTTTTTTTGAGGGCATGACAGGTACAACCCGGTGTGAATTTAGCTCGGCTGGAAAGGCTAAAAGGGTTTTTTACCCTGCTGGAAAGGCTAAATGATTTTAGCTCGGTTGGAATTCTGAAATTTTTTAGCTCGGCTGGTAACAGGTAATCCCTATCATGCTACGCAGATGGAATTAAGGGGCAATTGAGAGGGTAAATTATACTTATAAATTGGGCCGAGCTGGGTAATGGGCCGTTATGGGCCACGTTGCAAAGGAGTGAGTAAAAAGGCCATGAAGTTACTCCGACCCAAGAGAGGTGTAAAGTTACTCCGGCCCAAGAGAGGTATAAAGTTACTCCGGTCCGAAAGAATCTTGAGGATACTCCGGTCTAAAGGAAGCTTTGAACATAGCCCGGTTGCCGTACTCAAAGTTAGCCCGGTCTTGGCTTATCGAGGTTATCTCGGCCAGAACCTTGCTATTTGATAGCTCGGTCTGATCACACCATGGTTGGCGCTAGGAGAAACCTGGGTAAGAGCAATGAATGGAAGAGCCGAACTAAAGTTAGCTCGGTCTAGTCTGCAGCTTAGCATAAGCCATGCTTACCTCGGTCATAGTGGAATCCGACCATGGTAAAACCATCTCACTTGGTTTAAGCAGTGAGGAAGGTGTTGAAGGATAAGCATTATCTTTCAGGAGTATGAATCCTAGGAGGACTCTACATGGAGGAGTAAGAGTGCTACTTGGATTGTGTCACACGGAACCTATAAAAGCTCACAAATATCACCTATGGGGAGGTAACACAACTTTAAGACACAGAGCTTTTTGTCTACTTGTCTATTTTGCTGACTTAGGCATCGGAGGGGTTTCCGGCACACACCCGCCGGCTAGCTCACATTTGTGTTTTCAGGGAGTAAAGTGACGACGTTTGGAGGAGCGCAGATTTGATCAATATGATTATACGAGAAGGTTTATTTCTTTCCCGTATAGTTTGAATTTAAAATGTGATAAATATTAAATTCTTCCAAGTCTTTTTTGACTTTCTTTGATTTTTTAAATGCAAAAGTTTTTACAATCGCACTAATTAAATTCAAACAAATCTTTTTACAATCACACTTTAATTTTTTAATTCAGATTGGGATTAGAAAATTCAAACTACAATCACATTACATTACAATCACATTTTTTTCTTTGTGAGTGTTTATGTTTAGGATTTAGGGTTTAGTGTGTATTAGAGAAGTTAAAAGACTTGGAAGAATTTAATAAGTGCTAAGTTTTTTTAAAAAAAAAATCAAAAAAAATTAAAAAATTAAGGTTCAGATATTGGAACTCCCACAAGCTTTGGGGGTTGAGAGAAGGTAATAAATGCTGAGGTTAATTTTTTTATAAAAAAAAAACAAAAAATTAGAAAATTAGGATTGGCATATTAGAGCTCCTACAAGCCTTGGGGGTTAGAAACCACCTTTTGCTTAATATATAGTATAGATACACATAATTTAAAAAAAAAATAAACACGAAAATACCCATATATGCTCTGATACAAATGTAACATCAGGCATAACGCAGCGAAAAAATATTATCAGATCATACTTGAGGTGATAGAACCTGAAGCGAAGAATCTTGTGGGTAAATCACGTGCTTCCATAAATGCGAACAACGAACCCAGCAGTGGAGTGATACTACAATATGAGTATCACCCATGCAAGTCACAGTGCAGAGGCTGGATCGTTCTTGTATGGGAGAGAGTTAGAGAGAGAGTCTGGGAAAAAAGGTTATAGGTAAAAACCACATAACGTATATGATATCAACATATATCGTAACCATATAATCTGATATATAACCATATATATCAATCTATCCATATCAGTTGATATGATAGATATAGATATCATGAGTGGTTATCCAAATAAATTTTGAATTCAAATTCAAACTTACTTAGATAAGGTTCAAAAGGGTTTAAAGGGTCATGCCACATGGGCGCCCAATTTCTAACAGTATCTCATATTTTGAATTTTTTCAAAATATCTCTATATTTAAAAAAATTTTAAAAATTATGCAAAGCGAAGAACAGGCCTTGAGCCCATGACAATGGATTGAATAATAAAGGCTCTTGTCACTTAAGCAACATATAATATATATGTATTTTTCTTTATTGTTATTTTTATAATATTATTTTTTTTTTATAAATGTGCATGCATCGCGTATACAAACCCTTAGTATAGATATATGAGTTCGACTAGGTACGCATTATTCTTTTATACTATTTTTCAACATATTCAAACTAAGATATTCTATTTTTTCAACATATTCACATCAAGATCTGTACATCATTATGAGTAGGTGATATAAAAATGATTACTAATAATTATGGAATTAGGAGTGTATTTTTTAAAAAATGATGAAGTCCTCAAAAAAAAATTGATGAGAGGTATTCTTAGACCATCTCTAACCGCATATCAAACTTATTATTAAATTTGAATTTGATGAAAAATTGTTCCTTTTTTAGTTCCAACGGTTTCATCAAATCAGTATCAAATCCAGGATTTCACTTTTCTTTCATCAAACTGAGGACAAATATGTCTTTCATCAAATTATTGTTCATTGTCGTTAGATTTTTACCACCGAATGACCACCTCAAAGCAAAAGTTGGTGAAAAAATTACACTGGTTAGTTGTCCTCCTAGTCGACCCCCCCAGATGACAACCTCAAGAAGAAAAATTGTGAAAAATTTGCACTAGTCAGTCGACCGGCCAGACATCCGCCCGATCGACCGGTGATTTGACAAAGCCGCAAAACCCTTGGTTGGAGTACTTGATATCAAAAATAGCTTTTCCTCAAATTTTTAATCAAATCTGATGAAGAAATTGATACACCATTGAAGATGTCCTTGGGGCTCTTTTGGAAAGATACTAAAATAGTTAAAAAGTCATTTTTTCAAATATTTTTTATACGTCTTTTCGTAAAAAATTAAAAAGATAATTAAAATACTCCATTCAACCCAAAATAATAGTCCATTTTGGGGAATTCAACTTTTTTTGATAGTAAATATTACACTTTAAAAATATTAATTTCCAAAATTATCCTTTGATAGTATAATTTTGTGAAAATATAAATTATCATAATTGTACTTTTTGTGTTGTTAATAAATTTAAAATAAGGTCAAAATAGGAAAATCATATTATTTTATTTCTTAATTTTTTAAAAACAACTAATATTTTGAGATAATGGAAAATGAAATAAATGAGTAATATTCTGAGACAAATGGAGTAGTCACTTTCTAAAACAACCATTAGCATACATAAAAAGGTTTCAAGACACTAACTTGAGTCTTTGCTTTATACAATACTAGCATATCACCCGTGCTATGCACAGATTGTCCTTACAATCTATATCTATACTATATATTAAGTAAAAGGAGGTTTTTAACCCCAAGTCTTGTGGGAACTCCAATCTCCCAATCTAAATTTTCTGATTTTTTGATTTAAAAAAAAAAATCTTATCATTTATTAACTTCTCCTAACTCCCAAGTCTTACCATCATAATAACACTTTAATGCATTAAGAACAGGTATAAAAAAAATTCTTTGAAATCCAACACATATAAATTCCTTGAAAAGTCTCAACACATATGATTATTATCCCTCATAATGATACTTTAATGCATTAAGAACAAGCATAAAAAAATTTCTTAAAAAGTCCAACACATATAATTATTATCAAAATATTAAACTTTAATATAATATAATAAAAAGAAGACATTTAATTCTTTGAAAAGTCTAACACACATGATTATTATCAAAATATTAAACTTTAATATAATATAAAAAAGGAAAAAAAGAAAACATTTTAAAAAAAATTTAAAAATCACAATTAACATATATAGATAAGGGTTGTGCTTCAGACCCCCAGTGGGGGTCAACCCCCAGTGACGTGGCGCACTGGGGTTGGCTGAAAATCAAAAAAAAAAAAAAACAGTTTTTTTTGGGCCAATAGGAGCCGACCTCCAGCACCCCCAGCTGGGGGTCTAAGGCATTTTTGTATAGATAATTGTAAACACAATCTGTGCATAGCACGGGTGATATGCTAGTTATCTATATATGTGAATTGTGATTTTTAAATGTTTTTTTTTAAATGTCTTCTTTTTTTCATTTTTTATATTATATTAAAGTTTAATATTTTGATAATAATCATATGTGTTGGATTTTTTAAGGAATTAAATGTCTTTTTTTTTATTATATTATATTAAAGTTTAATATTTTGATAATAATCATATGTGTTGGACTTTTCAAGAATTTTTTTTTTATGCTTTTTCTTAATGAATTAAAGTGTTATTATGAGGGATAATAATCATATGTGTTGGGACTTTTCAATGAATTCATATGTGTTGGATTTCAAAGAATTTTTTTTATGCTTGTTCTTAATGCATTAAAGTGTTATTATGAGGGTAAGACTTGGGAGTTTGGAGAAGTTAATAAATACTAAGATTTTTTTTTTTAAATCAAAAAATTAGGAAATTTAGATTGGGAGATTGGAGCTCCTACAAAATTTGGGACTAAAAACCCCATTTTGCTTAATATATAGTATAGACTAGCATATCTCCCGTGCTATGCACGGATTGTGTTTACAATTATCTATATATATGAATTGCGATTTTTAAATGTCTTTTTTTTTTAAATGTCTTCTTTTTTTCTTTTTTTATATTATATTAAATTTTAATATTTTGATAATAATCATATGTATTAGACTTTTCAAGGATTTAAATGTCTTTTTTTTTATTATATTATATTAAAGTTTAATATTTTGATAATAATCACATGTGTTAGACTTTTCAAGAAATTTTTTTTATGCTTGTTCTTAATGCATTAAACTGTTATTATGAGGGATAATAATCATATGTGTTGGGACTTTTCAAGAAATTCATGTGTTGGATTTTAAAGAATTTTTTTTATGCTTGTTCTTAATGCAATAAAGTGTTATTATGAGGGTAAGACTTGGGGGTTGGGAAAAGTTAATAAATGCTAAGATTTTTTTTTTTAATCAAAAAATTAAAAAATTTAGATTGGGAGATTGGAGCTCCCACAAAATTTGGAGTTAAAAATTCCCTTTTATTTAATATATAGTATAGATACAAGTTTCATTTCTTATTAGAAGTTGTAAGGTTTGGTGAGAAAGTCATAACATATAGGGAGAAATAATGTCAACTGACTGGTTTGTTTTTTATAATACTAAGATTGATCTTAAAAAACATTTCCACTAATAATTGTATATTATATATTTTATTTTCCTAATCATCCAAACATGATAACAAGGAAATACCATCACATCCAAATAAAGCCTTAATGAATGTACGACATGATGGTGTATAAATGGTGGAAAGTTATTGTTAGACTTATTCATTTTCATGTTTTATTTAATTATGTTTTAATTTATTTGAAAGAGAAAAATAGAATCCAAAATTTATTTTGATGATTTATTTGAAAGAGAAAAATAGAATCAAAATTTATTTTGTCCTATTATTTCTCACCTAAACCTTTATCATAAATGTTGTTAGAATGTATTTAATATTTGATTAAATCAGGAGTTCAAACAGCCCAAAACAAAGGTTCAAACAGCCTAGCACAGCAGCAGGCCAAAAGGTTCAAAAGTTCAAGTGGAAGATATTCAAATTAGTAATGATGGAAGTACAACGGCTATAAATGGCTATAAAGGTTCAAAATGCCAAAAGGTTCAAAAGGTTCAAGTGGAAGATATTCAAATTTGTAATGATGGAGTGGAAGATATTCAAATTGGTAATGATGGAAGTGCAACGGCTATAAACGGCTATAAATTCAAATGACTACAACGACTATAAACGGTTATAAATTCAAATGAATACAACGTCTATAAACGACTATAATTTTCATTATATATGCCAAAGCCTCTAATGTAAACAAGTTACAAAAAACCTAAAAATATTCTTTGATCTATAATCACTCACATCCTCTGTCAGAAATTATACATTGAGCCTTATAGCTTTAAGCCTATCTTTCTTGTGTGAGATTTACAGAAAAATCAAAGCTTCATTTTATATATCTATCTTTGAGAGATATTTATTGTAAGCTTTCTTTGAAAGCAAAAATACCATTTCATCTTGTAAAAGTGTTGCAAACACTGTGTTCTTGAAATCTTGAGAGTGATTGTGAATCACCTAAGATTTGCAAGGGTTTGAGCTTGTGAAGTCTATGTAAAATCCATAGAGGATTGCTCCATTTGTAAAGAGGCAGCTAGCACCCCTGTGAAGCTAGAAGATAGTGGAAAATCTCAAGTGAAGCTTGAGGAGTGGATGTAGACTTGGTTGAAGCTGAACCACTATAAATCTGTTTCTCCTTTTCCCTAATCTCTTTACTTTCATACTACTGCTATAGCTATCTAATATTCATGTGTTATTCATTTGAATTGAAGTGTTGACGAATTGAAGCGTTGTCCTTATGAGTTGTAGTCTCATTTGAATTACTTGGATAAATGAACCATGTCGATAAAGTGAATTAGAAATAGAAATAAAACTGGGTTGAAAGATGAATATTGTAACGCCCTCAAAATAATACATATAAGCCCAACATTCATGACATCCATAGGTATAAGAGAATAAAATATATTTCCATTTATCAGAGTATTCATTACAAAAGTATTACATGTTGACTACAAAAGTAAATGCCCTACGGGCTTATAACTTTCCAAGCCAACACTTGGTTACAAAAAGAGAGTACTAACTCAAAACATGTTAAGCCCTCGACTTGAATTTACATGTAATACCAAAATAACAAAACAACCAAAAGAGTCTTCAAGTCCCAAAACCTTCCAAGCTACGTCCTTGGAGGTGGCATATCACTTGAACCTGAAAACGATGTCCCATATAGGGTGAGCCAATGCCCAGTAGAGATATACTTAACCAATTATGAGAAATAACTAAAACATTAGCATTCGATAAAAGGTTAACACTTGTAAACCAACTTACAACACTTCCTAATTTCATGACAAATATATTCGTGTTTCATTCCGATTTCCTTTACTTATCCAATTTAACATCATAAACATGGCTCATTGTCTAGCCAAACGATTTAAATGAGACTACAATTCACATTAAGACGCTTCCATCATCCACGATTCAAATGAGACTACAACTCATAAGAAAGTACTTCAATACTTCAATTATCTACGTTATGCAAACATAATTAAGATTTCGAGAGTTTCACCCTGGACACTCCGGCCAACTTAGTTATCAATGGAGTCCATCCCCTATCTCCTCCCAAACAAGTTTGAGAGTACATCCCTTATCTCCTCTCAAACCACGGAGTACATCCCCTATCTCCTCCCAAACATTATACATATGCAATGTATTTAAATAACTTATTACATACAATGATCAATCCAGGCACATATTCAATGTGTTAATCCAACCGTCATATTCAATGACTTAACCATTTGATTAGTTTCAGTTTTCTCTAATCAACATACAGTGTCTACCACAATCAAGACTATCCTCCACCGATAGCCCAAAGCAATTACCTCTAAGCAAATAATAAATTCATCAAACAGATAAAGTACCAACATTTTCATAGGTGAGTAATTAATTTGACCAACTACACCATTCAATCTCATAATTTCCCAATTTCATAATTTCCAACTTAATTTCATATTTCCCCAAATCAATTATTCAAATTAATTATTCAACATAATTAGGGCATTTTCCCTATTTTTTAACTATCAACCCTAAGGCTCAATTTTATCAATTTAACAACAATAATTCCATTTTCCAAGGTCTCACGTACACATGGAGTTTAACAATTGAAAACCCCCTTTTCACAACTTCAAATCAAACCCTAACTTTTCCAAAATTCCCATAATCTACCATTTATACAGAAAGACTAAAATCTATGCTAAAACTCATAAGAAGGAGTAGGGTATCCCTACCTCAAAAGAAGAGACCCAATGGAGAAGATGGAGAAAACTCAAGATGCTCCAAACCCAAAGATTTTTAGATCAAAATGTAGCCCACACCAAGTTCTACCTTTCTTTCAAAGAGGCTAGGGTAGGAGACCACTAGAACTAGATGGATTTGTAGAGAGAAGGTATGTAGAGAGAGAGGGAGCAACCGCTCTAGGGTTTGAGTAAAAGAGATGAAGAAAAGTGAAGACGAAGCTGTTGCTATGAATTGATATATTTGAGCCTCGCTCGAGCGAAGGAATGGTCACTCGAGCGACTAGACACAAAGAAACCTCGCTCGAGCGCAGAAAGCCTCGCTTGAGCCAACAATACGAAGCTTCAGGTCTGCAACCCAAAAGCACGCTCGAGCATAAGAATGCTCGCTTGAGCGAAGAAACCCAAAACATAGTCCTCGCTCGCTCGCTCGAGCGAAGGAAAGCTCGCTCGAGCCAAGAAATGCAACCATCAGGTCCAAACTAGACACAGACGCAAGCTCGAGCGCAAGACTTCTCGCTCGAGCCAACAGACACACCACTCAACTCTCGCTCGAGTGAAGGAACCCTGGCTCGAGCGAAGGAACTAAAACACAGAGCTCGCTCGAGCGACAAAAGCCTCGCTCGAGTGAAGACACCAAAATCTGGGCAGTAACCATTTGTTTCAAAATACACCCAACCTGTTACAAACCTACCCAACACATCCTAAAACTCAAATACAAGGAATTAAAGGATGGAAATGCAACATATACAACAACAGACATCCACGGAACCTAGTCCGGAAAATAATAACCAATGGAGGGAAAATCGGGATCGCTTTAAATATCAATGTTGATGGGTTATAGAAATGGTGTAAAGCGATGTACATGTGTTGAACATTTTTCAGATGCTAATGTTTTAGTTATTTCTCATATTTGGTTTAGCATATTTCTCATGGGCTACATGTGACATGCCGCCTCCAAGGTCTTAGCTTGGGAGGCTTAGGAGTTGAGGGCTCCGTTTTGTTATTTTTGTTTTGGTGATTACATGTAAATCTAAGGCGAGGGCTTTACTTGTAAAAGAGTTAGAACTCTTCTTTTATGTAAACCAAGTAACAACTTGGAAAGATGTAAGCCCATGGGGCACTTTATTATTTGTAAACATTTGTTACTTATATGAATTACCCTTTTGTAATATTAACTCTGATATATGTATGGAAATGTGATTTATCTATCATTATATTGAAGTGTTAGATGATGGGATTATGTATTATTTTGAGGGCGTTACATGTTGAGATGTATACATAAAATAAACTAAACTTTTTATTTTTTGAGCATTGGATTATTCTCTTCAGTTAGGAGAGAAGCCATTCTCTTTATGTTTTTGGAGCTTGGCAATGACTATGCATATGCAAAATCAAATGAATCAATGCACAACATGATGATGTATAAAGGAGGTATTTTTACTTTTTTTAAAGTTTCTTTGTCATTTTAATATTTTTATTTTAAATTGCCCTAATTGTGTTTTGGAAAATAATTTAGGAGTTGGGATTGACAAGGGAAATAGAGATGTTAGAAGAGTACAAAAGGATGGTAGAGAAACTGCCAGAACTTGAATTGATAGAGAGAACCAAGAAGCTTAGGCAAGCCTGCTTCAAGGCCATTCACAAGAAGAGAAAGTCTCTTATTTCTCTTTCTAATTGAATCTTTGATATAATACACAGTTGTTTTATGGGGAGAGAGAGAGAGAAAAAGAGAGAGAGAAAGAGAGAGAAAGAGAAAGAAAGAGAGAGTAGGGGTCTTGTGTCTTTTGTTTTTTTGAACAGGGTGTCTTGTTTTAGTGGTTTTGTCTTTTTTGTAGTTACCACAGAGCAATGTCCACATTTATATCTCCAATTTCATGTCTTATGACCATGCATATCACCCGTGCTATGCACGGAATTAGATTTTAAAAAATTATTTATGATTATGTCAAACATATTTTTAAATTATTAGGATAAAATATACATAATTTTGAAAGAAAATATTGATGTCTTATAATTGAAGTAATGAAAATGAAAATGTATTATATTTGCTCGAAATTCACTGAATAAATAAGATATATTATAACTAAAATCTAAATTATTGTGGGTCTTCTATCAACATTCCTGCATTATCAACATGATAGTTAGTATTATAATTAATGAACAACACATATATTATGTTCTTATAAAATATTATAAAGTAAAAATATTATACTTACATATTATATATAATTTTTTTACCTTGTAAAAGGTATAGACATTTTTTAGACTAATTTATATTTAAAACAAAGTTCACGCATGATGCACAATCTAGTTGATGTAGCATTATTGGTACAGGTATGATAAATGCATAGGCACAGTCTTAGCATACCGCAATATAATCTTGGGCAAATTACATATACCTTCTTCGAGGTTTAGCTAAATTATAGATACCCCCCTGAGGTTTCAAAAATTACAGATACCCCCCTGAGGTTTATATTTTCATAACAAATTGCCCCCTGAGGTTTATATTTTCATAACAAATTGCCCCCTAATTTGTTATGAAAATATAACCTTCAGGGGGGTATCTGTAATTTCTCAAACCTCAGGGGGGTATCTGTAATTTTACTAAACCTCGAGGGTGGTATATGTAATTTGCCTTATAATCTTTAATCATTATAGCGATCCCGGTTTTCTCTCATTTGGTTGTTGTATTCCGAACTTAGGTTTCGTGATGATGGTTGTTGTACATATATCTTGTTTCCATCCTTCAATTCTATATATTTGAGTTTTAGGATGTGTTGGGCAGGTTTGTAATAGGTTGGTTGTGTTTGGGAACGAATGGTTGCTGCCCAGATTTTGGTGTCTTCGCTCGAGCGAGGATTTTGTCGCTCGAGCGAGATCTTTGTTTTTGTTCCTTCGCTCGAGCCAGGGTTCCTTCGCTCCAGGGAGAGTTGAGTTTTGTATCTGGTAGCTCGAGCGAGAAGTCTTGCACTTGAGCGTGCGTCTGCGTCCCTTTTTGACCTGAAAGTTGCAATTCTTTGCTCGAGCGAGCGAGGTCTATGTTTTGGGATTTCTTCGCTCGAGCGAGATTTTCTTCGCTCGAGCGTGCTTCTGGGTTACAGACCTGAAGCTTCGAATTGTTGGCTCGAGCGAGACTTTCTACGCTCGAGCGAGGATTCTTTGTGTCTGGTCGCTCGCGCGAGCATCGTATATTTCAGTTCACAGCAGCTTCTCCTTCCTTCACTTTTTCATCTCCTCTTTTGTACAAACCCTAGATCCAGCTGCTCTTCTCTCTACACATACCTTCTCTCTAGGGTTTCATCTAGTTTTTGAGTGTTTCTACCCAAATCTCTTTGTAAGAAAGGGAGAGGGTGGCATGGGCTTCACTTTAATCTGAATAATCTTGGATTTGGAGCACTTTGGGTTTTCACCATCTTCTCCATTTGGTCTCTTCATTTCGAGGTAGGCATACCCTACTCCATCTTATGAGTTTTAACATAAATTTTAGTCATTTTGACTAGTTGGTGTCGTTGGGTAATTTTGAGAAAAGTTAGGGTTTATTGTGTAATTTATGAAAGAGGGGTTTTCAATGTTTTGAGCCAAATATGTATTAGAGACTTGAAATTGGGGTTGTTTATGAATTATGAGTGAAGTTTGGCCTTGGGAGCAACATTTGAAAATAGAGGAATTAATGCCCTAATTATGTTGAATAATTATTTTGAATAATTAATTTAGGGAAATGTGAAATTGAATTGAAAATCACGAAATTGGATGGGATTGTAGTTGAATGGTGTAGTTGGATAATTTAATCACTCACCTATGAAAATGTCGATGTTTTATCTATTGATAAATTTATTATCTGTTTAGAAATAACTGCTTTGGGCTATCGGTGGAGGATAGTCTTAATTGTTGTAGACACTATATGTTGATTAGGGAGGACTGAAACTAATCACATTGAATATGTCATTGAATATGATGGTTGGAATAATACATCAAATATGTATATTGATTAGTCTTTGTATATGATGAGTGTTTATATGCTTGGAATATGTGTATCATGTGGGAGAAGATAGGGGATGTACTCCACGGTTTGGGAAGAGATAGGGGATGGACTCCACTGATACAGCAAATCTGTGTATCACTTAAATTATGGAAGTGTTAAAGTATGGAAGTGTTTTAATATGTGCTTATATGCTTTAATTCATTGTATGTGTATATTGTTTGGGAGGAGATAGGGGATGGACTCCATGATTTGAGGGGAGATAGGGGATGGACTCTCAAACCTGTTTGGGAGGAGATAGGGGATGGACTCCATTAATACAACGAATATGTGTATTAATTGAAGTATTAAAGTGTTTTTATATAAGTCGTAGTCTCATTGAATTGTGGTTATTGGAAGTGTTGTTATATGAGTTGTTATCTCATTCAATTGTTTGGCCAGGTTTTGAACCATGTTTATGAATTGAATTGGTTAAGTAAAGGATAGTGGACTGAAACATATACATAAGTGTCATGAAATTGTAATGGGTTATAAGTTGGTTCACAAGTGTTAGCCATTTATCATCTGCTAATGTTTTAGTTATTACTCATATCTGGTTTAGTATATCTCTACTGGGCATTGGCTCACCCTATATGGGACATTATTTTCAGTTTCAGGTGATATGCCACCTCCAAGGACATAGCTTGGGAGGCCTAAAGGCTGAAGATCCACTTTTATTGTTTACCTTTTTGTGTATTACATGTAAATTCAAGCCGAGGGCTTAATGTGTATGAGTTAGTACTCTCTTTTGTAACCAAATGTTGGCTTGGAAGGTTGTAAGTCCGTCGGGCATTTACCTTTGTTGTTAACATGTAATACTTTTGTAATTAACACTCTGATAAATAGATGTACACTTTATTCCCTTGAGTATATTGTCAATTTCTTATATCATGAATGCATGAATTATGAGTTTATTTTGAAGGCGTTACAATCATTTTTACTCCATTATCCTATAAAAATTGGGAATTATAACAATTTGTTTGAAAAGGTAAGAATAAGTTATTTATAATAAATTTTATAATTTCCTACCCTTGATATCATATTATTCAAATATGAGGATTGACGTCTGTAGACACCCCATTTTTGACCGTCCTCAAGACTTGGACGTCACCGTTTGAACACTCGGTGATTATCCATGTTTGTGTTCGTTTGGAGTTCCCGGAGGTCTCGGCTCGCGCGCCATGCCTCAGGATCCCCGAATTCGACCGTTTAGTGTCTGGTTTTGCACCAAACACTTGCATCTTGCCTTTGAGAGGCAGGGTGGGGCTTGTAGACCATCCCCACCCACCACCGGCAGTGGCTAGATGCCACCGGCTGGTTTTTGCTGCCACCGGCAATATAGTTTGCCGGCCGGCACTCTTTGTTGCCGGTCAGCACTATTTGTTGCCGACCGGCACTCTTTTTGGCCAAGATGGCATTTTTGGCCGGCCGATTGCTGTTCATCTGCTTTTGCAGATATTTTTAGACAGCTGTATTGCTTTTGCTCCCCTCCATACACGTGTATGGAGGGATCTCCCTCTTGAAAAGCTTGTCTTGTAAGCTTTACAAGAGGCATATAGAGAGGAGCTCTCTCTAAGGCAAAAAAAGGAGAGACAAGGTTAGACTTAGGATATTTTGGAGAGCAAAACAGCCATTGTTGAGCTCTTGTTCTAGGGTTTGGGTGAGATACACATTCTATCTCTCTTTCCCTCTCATTTTGTTCACTAGGTGTTTTGTGTCTCACTATTGCACACAAACACCTAGTGTTTCGCCTTCCTCTTGGAGCTGAGGTTCTAAAGGGTTTGTTTTGAGATTTTGGTGTTGGATTCAAGCCAAAGGAGGTCATTGGAGCATCATTTGTAAAGGGGTCTTCAAGGGTGAGATTCTAGTCCTTTTTTTCCCCATTTTTACATTGATTTTATACCTATCTTAGAGCTGTTTTTGTGATTATTGTATAACATAAAAAAGTTCTATTTTTAGGCCCTCTTTATTGTTTATTAAGAGTGTTTTGTTGTTTGAGGGTTGTTGACCACCCTTAGACCTCAAAAGGCCTCCTTTTGAGCCATTTTGTGCTAGCTCCGGGATTTTGGTGTTGAGGTCTCTTCACCACTGAAATCTTGAGGGATTTCAGTGGTGAAGATGATGCTTTGAAGTCCCAAGAAGGAGAGGGCCACCCCCTCTCCTTGTTGTCCTTGAAAAGGGCATATTTTGACCTCTTAAGGAAGCCTATGCTTGAGTGTGTGTTGAGCATGTTTGGTTTGTTTTTCATGCTTATATATCCATAATATAACATGATTTCAAGTTGGTTTTGGAACTCCATGCATGTTTAGCATAGTTGCCATGTAATGCCTTGTTTATGCCTTAATGTGCCTTAGGTTGTTAGCCTTTGTTGGAGCATGTTTTAGGCTTAGCCTTGTGAAGATTTTGTGCATATCTTGCCATGTTTTAGCTCTTTCCATAGTCGTTTGGGTTGATCTTTGCATGCTTGATATAGCTCCTTTGTATTTGGGCTTGTTAGCCTTGAGTATGTGCATGTGTAGCATAGCATCTTTGCATTGTTTTGGTGATTTGGGATCATTCTATATGCCATTTAAGTCCCATTTCCATGCTTGTTTGATTGCCTTGTATGCCTCTTTAATGCTTTGGAAGCTTGTGTAGCATTGCTCCATGTTTTGGTGCCTTTGCATGCCTTTGTTTTTGAGCCATCTAGATGCCATCTAAGTGGTCTTTCGGGCCTTATATTATGTGCTAAAAACCTGTTTTAGGTTGCTTAATGCATGCCATGTTTGTTGTGATAAACATGCTTCAAAGCTTCATGACTTGCCTCAAGTATTTGGACCATGCTTGCATGCATTTACTTGTCTTGTTTAATATGATTTGGCACCATGTATTGGCATGATTTCAAAGCTTATAATGCATGCTAATTGTTCATGATTGTCCCTTTCAAGTGTGCTTGAATGTTGCTTAATTCGTGCTTAAGTGTTGGTCCTTATGTGCATATGTGTGTGTATGCCATTTAGCCCTCACTTTTTAGCACTATGGCCACTGTTTTAGGTCTATTTTAGAGCTGCCTAATTCATGTATAAGTCCATCTTTCCATTTATTTGCATTGCCATATGTATGCTTGTATGCTTGCATAAGTGCTTTGCCATGCCATGTTGCATCCTTAGCTTGTATGCCTAGGTTGCATTGCATCTTGCATGCATTCCTTGTCCCTTGACTTGGGTGATAGGGATTGGGAGTTTTGTTTGATTGGTTTGCATACATTTGAAATCAAAGTTGCATACTTGGTTCTTTGGGCCATCATGCATGGAAATGCGTGATTGGTGGTCCGAGAACCGAGGCACATGTCCCTTTGAGTCATTATCATGATAAGGGACATGGTTGGTGCATACATGCCTTGAATTGTGTTGACATGCTTTGTTTTGCCCTCTGTTGCTGTGAGTTGCAGGTTCTGCAGGAATACTCTGCCGACCGGCAGTGTAATGTGCCGACCGGCACCATTTTCTCTGCCGACAGATTCAATTTTGTGCCGATGGCCATACCACACTGCCGGTGGCAATTTCAATCAGCCGGTGGTGATCCTCTCTGTCCAAGGGATCAGTCCTGGGGCTTTGACAGCCTCCAGAGGAGGAAAGGAAGGAAAACAGAGGCAGCCCATGCATGGTGGCGCGCTTCCCGAGGCATTTTCCTGCTTTAATTAATTTATTTAATTTGTTAATTAAATTAGTTAATTTGTAATATTAATTAGCTTGCGTAGTTAATTAATTTGTAATATTTATTCGGTCCCTCCGAGTGAGGGTAAATCTGTAATAAGTGTGTGTGGGTGGTGTGTATGTCTTCCAACCCCACTTCTTTCTTCCCTTTTATTTACCTGCTTACGGTGGTAGATTAGGGCATTTTTAAATTCAGCATACCTTATGCTATGCATGCGTGCATTCATGCATTTTGTATTACATGCATTAGGCTCGGTACATCACGCTAATTGCATTCGTACTTCAAATCAAAAATTGAATATGTGATAATTGTGCATTTTCACATAACATGTTTAGGATAGCCGAGCCTATTCTAGTAACATTTTGTATGCGATGCATTAGGCACTTCACATGGACTTGGATCATGCATGTTTGCTAACAAGTTCTTTGTTTTGGCACGGAGTACTATGTAAGTATTTCCGCTTTAGCATATCACATGAGTGTGAATATTGCCATGACAGCATGCTTAACATGTGGCTAGATGCTTATGTGTTAAACTGTTTCGAATGCCTGTGGGTGAAGGTTGGATTGTTTGAGTTGGAAAAACTCGTTGAAATCCGTATTTTAGCCTACTTGCGAGTAGCACATTCCAAAGCATTTTCAAACCGAACGGATATGCAATGTTTATTTCCAAATTAGGCAATCTAGTCTATACTTGTTTGCTGTGTGCATAACATAGTAATTCTAGGCTAATAATTGGTTTTAGAACATGTAAAGTTTTCAAAAACGGATATCACGGTTAGTAGAGGCCGGTCTTTGGACCGGGCGAAAGGGGGTGCTCATAGCTGACCTTCCCCGATCGTACCCAAGCTCCCGAGCCGAGACAACTCCGGTGATGACGGACATGTGGCCTTCGGCACCGAGTCAGGGTTTCCTAAATTCTCCCACAAAAAATATTTAGGTGGCGACTCTGTATCTGGCAAAGCAGTCCATGTTTGGCACTACTTTTTCAAAAATCTGTTTCTCAAAACGATTTGCCAGATTTGGACTCTTTGGTTCAGATTAAGAACCGTGACACAAATCGAGTCCGAACTGTAGCATTGAGGCCCACGCGGGCGCCGTCTACAGTTTCTGGCGACTCTGCTGGGGAGTTAGAGAGCTTGACTCGAACTCGTGATATCCTGTTTTGATCTCATTTATGTGTTTCTTTGCATTGCATGTGCATTGGTGCGCCTAGGAACACAGTGTTTGCCATCTGCCATTCCTGAACGGTTTGCCGGAGGCTTGCCTTGTCAAGGCATGTCCATAAGGCTGACCGGCTATGGGCTCTAACAGTATGGGTACACAAACCCCGGTTTTACCGGGGCACCCTTTTTGACCATTCGACCTAGTGCATATTCGGATCCATAGTGACCATTCCAAATTAGGACAGGTTGCTTAACCGATGCTAAGTTGTTTGAAACCGCTGTGTGCGTAGTGAAACCCTAGCTCCTGACAAAATAGGACAGGGAAACCCTACCCCAACATAGGGGTGTTTTGTTCTCTTTACTTGCTATGTGCTTTTAGAGTGTTGCTCTACAGGAACGCACATGTCAATTTCCAAGTTTGAGTATCAAACCTGGGGACACCAGTATCAGTATCAGTTGTGAGAATCAGTTATCCGCGGGTATTGGTTCAGCTTTCGGGAATAGTGACTTCTGGGAACAGTGATCAGCAGTAGGGTACAGTTGTTTGGCTACACCCGTGATTGATCAGTTTGGGCTGAAATGCTGTCTGTTTGTCTTTCAAGGTTCAGAGAGTTGCAGAGTTGATACAGAACAGCCAGTGTCTCCCCTTTGCTGAGGCAAGATTTATGGCGACACAAAGTTCAGAAGAAATTGTGGTTATGACGGCTGCATTGGAGCAGGGGACTGTTCCGCAGAGTGAGGCCAGCATCAGTATGTCATACCCGCCCAGGTCGCCCGTTGTGCACCCGGTTTGGGCTCCCCAGTTATACCAGGCTCGTGAGCCCACCACCTTCGAATTAATGGGGATGATAGGCGATCTCCAAAGGTCTGTGGCAGACCTCGCCTATGGAATATCGACTTCACCTCCAGCGGTGCCGTATGCCGGGAATTTTGTACCACAGGAGCCCCCGCTACTGGGGCGGATTGTGATAGAGCTCAGCCAGCCAGAGGTGGCTTCCGGCTACAGCTGCGACATATCAACAACAACTGGGTTTCGCTCTGAAGTAGCAACCCAAACCCTTGACCAGGCTGAGGCCGGAGGAAAAGATAAAATGAAGGCAGATGCCGACCCCATTGAGCAACTGCTGTGGGCAGTCGAGGCTCTGAAGGCCAGAGGGATGAACAAGCAACAAACGTCTGCAATAGTGACCAAAGCTGTGGATGATGCTTTCCCCACTCCGATCAAAGGAAGTTCAAGCCAGGCAGAAAACCGGGATGGGCCCCGTCATGCCCAGACAGTTCCTGTAGTTCCCAACCCTGCACCGGGAAAGGTTCAAAAGGCCAAGGCAGCGCCAGCTGATCCTTTCGCCAGCGCATCTGGCAAGATTCCTCAAACTGCAAAGTACCTGCCCCGAGGGCGCAGGGTCTTTCACGACCTCCACATGCCTTTGTCTAGGGCATTGCTAATATTGGCGAAGAATGGGCATCTTAAGCCTTTGGAGCCCCGGCCACTCCCGAAGAATCTCCCCGCCACTCATGATGCTACCTTGTACTGCGCGTACCACCAACAGTCCGGTCACAGCACCGATGGATGTTCCCGCCTTCGTCATGAAGTGCAGGATTTGATTGATAACAAGGTTATCCTACCACCCACCTCGGGCAAGCCCGTCACCACTCAGTTGTTGGATTTCGAGGGCTCAGATACTGCGAGTATGTGAAGTGAAACTCCTGCGGGCAACATTTGGTGTGTTTTTGAAGCGTCTGGCACACATTTTTGAGCATCGGTGAAACCGAGTTTTGTAAATCCTGACTTGGATATCGAGTCAGTCTTTTGTTTTGAGTCTGTCTCTTTGTCTTGAGTCAATCTTTTGCTTAAGGGTCTGTCTGGTTGTATCGAGTCAGTCCCCGTTGTATATAATACCTGGTGATTCTGGGGTTGTTGTTCCGAACACCGTTTTGTTTTGTAATTATCTGTTTTTGTTTTGAGTCTGTTTCTGCCGAGGGGCTAGTTGCACCAACAGAACCGATTGAAACAGCTGTTGCTATCTCAACTTCATGCTTACTTTCAGCATAAGTGCCGGAGAATTTGAATGGGCTGACAGTACATCTCGCCTGCTCTCCTGTGTGCCAAACTCATTGCATTAACCTAAGTTTTTCAAAAAAAACAAACTTTTGAACACTGCGGTGATAAAAACGAAGAGGAAGGAATTCCTCGGGTTTTGTAAAATTTTGATCATTTTGAGAGAAAGAGAGGCGTGCTAAGCCTTTTTATGAATAAAGCCATGCTTGTCGGCGTAAGTACTGAGAAGGATCCTGGCCTGATCCAGATTGGTTCCACACTATCTTCGGCGCGAGCGATTTGTCGCTTTCTTAAAAACTTTCAAAAGCAAATGTTTTACGCGGCCCTGCGAAGACCTGTGTGGAATCGCTCTTGAGATTGCGCAGCCTAGGATCGCTCTCAGCCTCAAGATTCAACCTATTTGTTTTCCGAGTTTGAACCCGTTCAGAATGTTCAGAAAGTTCAACGGACAAACGCCATGAAAGGCCCGTGTGGCCAGTTTTGAGGTAGCCTTCGATCAAGAAGCACCAAAGCCGAATCAGAAGGAGTAGATCTCGTCGGAAGAAGCTCGTAGAGCAACCGGGATGGATTCTCCGCAAATCAGTGCAACAGCCGTTCTCCTAGACACAAAGAGGCTTCAATTTCAAAAAAAAAACATTTGGCATGGACTTGCTACACTTTTACCCTTTGAGAGGCTCGCTGGACCGAAAACCCAGAAGGGCGGCCCAGGCAAAAGTTAGAGCAAGAGAAAAATACAAAAAAAGAGAAAAATACAAAAAGAAAGATTGAAAAAGAAAAAAAGAAAAAAAAGCAAGAAAAGAAAAAAAGAAAAGAAAAAGAAACGAACAAAAGAAAATGAAAAGAAGCTCGCAAGGTCGAAAACCCGCATCGGGCGCCTTGGCAAAAGTGAGAGCCAAACAAAGTGAAGGTTAAAATACCCGAGTGGACCTTAACCGGAACTACGTAAGGCTTGATTCCCATGTTTGGGATACGTAGGCAACTTCATCATGAAGTCCAGCCCCCAACGCTTTCATAAGCGTCTCAGTCCATGCAATGGTTTCGATTTCATCCCCAAAGTCCAGTGGCCAACACCCTTCAAGGTGATTGTGTCCATATATGTGTTGTGACCGTCTTCGTCATCTCTGTGTCTAAGAGCTCGACCACCGCCAATGAAGACTGTCTGCGGATTGCTGCGGCACCATCCCAAACAAGGGGCAACTTTCCGTCGCCACAAGCCACCGTGAGCCGCCATTCAAACTAGGGGCAACTTTCCGTTGCCTCCCACCCCCCTTCAAACTAGGGGCAATTTTCCATTGCCTCCGATCCGAGGTCGCGCATCTCGAAGGGTAAGTTTCATGCTCGTTGGGCATTGACTGTTTGAAAAATAGTTTTTGAAAATTTTTACTGAGGTTGACTATTTTCTCGAAAACTATTCCATTTTCCAAAACTGGACCATTGTCTTGGACCCAAAAAAGGAAAATTTTCAGTGCTTGCTGCCTGACTTGCACGGTTTTCAAATCAAAAATCGAACAAGTACGTTAATCCGACTCTCATTTTGATCAAAACTGTTTTAGCAGAAAGCAAAAACAAGGAATGGTTAAAATGATGAACTAGGGGCACAGTTGAGCCAGGCGTTCTGTCTTTCCCCCGTCATCGACGTACTTGCCAGAAGGGCGCTCTACCCGCCAGAAGAAATAGCCGTGAACTAACGGTGTTGAGCATGAACCCACACCTTTCTATTTATCCATCAATCACCCCGGGGAGGGATGAAAAATGAGAGAATGAAGAATAGAGAGGTGTAAGTTGAGAGAAAAGTGAGGAAAAGGGTTTTGAGAAAAAAATCCGAGCTCGAGAGCCGAGTGATGTGAGAATCACAAATCAGACAGGGCGGGAAACACTGCCTAGAGAAACTGGCTCCTCGTGGTCCGAGGTCCCCCATCTTCGCTGACGCGTCTGTATGTCGTGTCTTTTGTTTTGTATATCTCCACCTTTGTTTTAGGTCTTTTTCGAGCGTGTCTCGTTGTGTTTAGGTCGTGTACCTTCATATTTCAGTCCTTTCCACTGTGTTCAGTTGTAGGCTCGATATCCCGGTGTGAAAAACCCTCATTCGATTTCAAAAATCATTTATGCTCAGAATGCTGTGCCATTCTCTACATTTGAACGTGTTTCGACTCCAACCGGTCCCATCTTTGAGGTCCGTCCTGTCAAATTGGGCTGTTTGTTTGAGAATTGCCGTGTGCAGGATGAATCGAATGTTGTGTTATGGGCTGTATGCAGATTAATCCCCAGTAGAGCAAGGGCTGTGTGTCCAGAATCAGGCAGTGGATTGCTTGGGTTATTTTGCTGTTGGCTGTTTAAGTTATCTGGTTATTACAGTGCGAGTGTTAAATTTTCAGACAACCAATCAATTTCATTTACATTGAGGTGTAACATGATGAGACGCGATGCAATGCATGAAATGTGTCAATGTAAACACTTTTTTTTAGATAAAAAGTCCGTTTCATTATCTTTTCAAATGTACAAGTTTTGGAAACAAAATCTGCCTGCGGCAGTACAAGGTAATCTATCTACCAACCAAAAAGAAAAGTACAAAAAAGAAAGAAAAGATAGCAAAAATCTGCATCTATGTCAAGCGCTCCAAGGGCCGTCAGTTCGTCCTAGTCCTCTTCCTGGACGAGGGTCCAGGAGCATCATCAGCGTCGTCATCAGAGCCCGAGCTAGAACCGTCTCCGGTCTCCTCCTCCGATGACCCTGCCTCCGCCTCTGACTCCTCCTCCTCCTCGTCGTCCGGGATTGGAGCTCGCGAGCTACTCCCGACGTGAGTACGCCCTCCCCTGGTACGGGGAAATATCCTGCCCTCCTCATCTCTCCTCCGAGCAGGGACAGAAGGTCTAGCTGGAGCACCTCCTGCCATGGGAATCTGGAAAGGAGGCTGAAAAGTTCACGAAAAGGGAAATGCATCAGTACGTCGTGAGCAGTTTATCAGTGCAGAATGCAGTGTGTGAGTACAGTGTATGAATGTCGTGAGCAGTTTATCAGTGTAGGGTACGGTGCAGAATGCAGTGTATGCAGTGTTCAGATACTGTGAGATCAGTGTATCAGGTGTTGTGCCGTGCATCAGATTATGTAAAGCAGTGTATGAATGGTTTCAGGCCAGTGTCAGAAGGACATACCGGTATGCTGTAGACGGCTAGGAGGTCAAAAGTCCGCTGGAGCATCCCCATCATCAAGGCATTCATCGCCAACGACTGACGGGTGTACCCAGAAGAGGCCTGCAAAAGTATCAGATGCATCAATATTCTGTGGAATATCAAGTAAACTGAGATGAATGACTGTACAAAAATGCAGTAATACGTACCGGAGGTAAGTCGGGGACATCAATGAACTCGTGACCAGCCGGTAGAGGCGCGAAGGGGATCTGATAGGTCAACCCACCCTGCCCCTGGAAAGTCAGTACAGCAGGCAGGGCAGGCCAGCCAGCTCCCCGTCCTCCCTGCACTCTACCCCTACCACGGACCCGGGCCCTCCTCGAAGATCCAGCTCCTGCTCCCGCTCCGGCCCCAGCCGCCGATGCTACAGGCCTGGCCCCCTCTACTCGACGACCGCTCAGGGGGCGCATCAGGTACGTCCGCACATACTCCTGATAGTCGCCGGTGCCTCGGAAGCCGGCCTCCTCCCAGCCGATGGAGTAATCATCCAGCTGCTCAGTGGTCAGCCCCTCGGTCTCCCTCATCTCTGCAGGAGGGTGAGCCGGGACTATCTGCTCAGGTAACCCGCGGGTCTAGCGTAGAAAACGCTCCCCCAGGTACCAAGCCCGACAGACCGGGCCCTCTAGCAAGATCCGGAAACACGAGGTCTCCTCAGCACCAGGGAACCAACCCCGCATCGCCGACGGCAAGGAGGCCCATGGCCGCCATGTGATCTGAAAGTGACAGACAGTTTGTTATCTACTGTTATTGAAACATGCAGTGGGAAAGCGAAGCTAAATGAACTGAAAGTAAAGCATACCTCGGCTGGGGTGATGGTGTCAAAATATCGGCGGAAGAAGCCGAATGTCTCCCGTGGTCGCCGGGTGCATCTCCCGTCGAAGCGACTCGAGAACGGGACAGCCGGAGGAGGCTCCGCGACTGGCACGGGGGCAAGCCTAGGAAAGTAGGCGTAAACCCACAACTGCAAAACAGATGTCAGTATGACTATCAGAAAAAGCAGAATATACAGAATAAAGCAGAAATGGCAGAGCCGTGTGTTGTGCAGTGTATTGTGTACAGTGTACAGTGTGAGCAATGTACAGTCAGTGTAAAGCAGAATGTATGTGTGTGCCGTGTGTACAGTATACAGCAAGTATAGAGCAGACCACAGTGTGTGCAGTGTACTGAGTACAGAAAGTACGAGACAGGAATGAAAAAGTGGAGAAGAAATGTACCTCCCAAGCCCGCCAGTAACCTCCAAGCAGCTGGCCGCTGCCACGAGAAGCCGAGCTCATATATCCGTACAGGGTGGCCAGAGCAGCGCCGCCCCAATCGTAGTGCAAGATATCCCGGACGTCCACCAGTGCACTGAGAAGGCAGAGAGGCACGGTGTTCGCCCGGTCGGCGAAGATGGTAGTCCCGAACAAGAACATGAGGAAGCCGCGAGCATACCTCTCCTCGTCCTCTAGGGTCTTCTGCACCTCCTCCAAAACGGGCTGAACCCTGAACTGTGTCTCGAACCAGGAGTACCGCACGAAGCCTGGACGAGCTAATGGTGGGGCCTCCCCTAGTAAATGGACCTGAGCGGCGGTCCACTCATCCATGTCGGTGTCGAAGGGGATCGGATCACCCCCTACCCCGATGCCTGTGAGCATCGAGAAGTCATAAGGGGTCATCGTCATGTCCCCTGCAGCAGAGAAGTGGAAAGAATCGGTGGTGTCCCACCATCTCTCCGCCAGAGCGGCAAGGAGAGGCCTGCATGTGGACAACCTGGAGAGCCCTCGGCAGAAGGTGCCGAAGCCCGCCCGGTCCACGATGCGCTGGACCGCATCAGGGAGCTCATCATACCACTCCCGTGCACCAGTATTCCCATACCCGCGAATGGTATGGGAACCCTCCTGCAAACAGAAAATGACAATTGCAAGACAACATTCAAAATGCAGTTTTGAAAGGACAGATATGGCATGTATGCAAGTTTGTCAGATTCAGGCAAATACCGGGTGCCGGTGTGCTTACAGTAAAATACGTGTGCTGTGTCAGCGTGTTTGGGTGTTTCAGAACAGATGTAGCATATGTGCAAATCTAACAGATTCAGACAAATACTGGGTACCAGTGTGTGTGCAGTAGAATACAATGAGTACAGTGTGTTTGAGTGATTCAGGGCTAGTGCAGTGTGTGTGCATGTGTCAGTCTCAAGCAGATATCAGTTGTATGTATGTTTACAGTCAACTACGGTCTACGACATATCAGATTTCAGCAGTTAGAGAATACAACTAACTATGGCAGTTTTGTATCCTACATTGCAGAAAGTAAAGCAGAAGATGAAAAGTTACCTCGGAAGTGCTGAAAGACAGATGGGAGGTAGGCTCGCGTAGTAGTAGCTCAGGCGCCGCGTACCTCTCAAAGCTCCGGAACTGACGCAGGCCGTCTGGGGGCAGAACGTGGATCGCCGGCCGATAGGTCGCCGGGTCGAACGGGCGCTCGCTCAGTGGTAAGAGCTCGACCCCGGGATCCATCTCGTGGTCCGGGGGAGTCCCGCCACGTGGAATGTCGTCCGCCATGAAGAAAGTGGTGTGAAAATGGCCCGGAAAAGGAAAACCGGGTCGGAATACGAAGAGTCAACCGGAAAGTCAACTCCCGAGAAGGTCGGAAATGGCCGGGAAGGCCGGAATGTGAAAGGGCACGGAAATGAAGAGGAAAGTGAGGGGAACAAACCCCGAAAAGGCGAGAACGCCAAACGAGGCACCGAAACGAGAATGTGATCGGTCGAAAACGTCCGAAATGCGAAGAGAAACGCGAATTCGACCACGAAACGGGCGTAGAACGCGAAGAAACGGAGAAACGGGGAAGAGAAAAAGCTCTAGAGAGAGAGAGCAAGGGATTTCGGCGTGGAGGAAATGAGGAAATAGGGCTTGAAGCCCTATTTTATAACACCCAAGGTGAAAAGTCAAAACTGCCCCGCATCAGCAACTGTTTGCCGGTCGGCAATGTTTTGTGCCGGCCGGCACTTTTTTGTGCCGATGGAATTGTTTTTGTGCCGATGGCCAGCCGGTGGCCTCATCTTTCGGCCGGTGGGGTTCCCACAGCCTTGTTTAGGCCATATGAGAAGTTCGTGGTCTTCATAGCTCAAGAAAGTGCAAGAAAGTGCATCTCCGACATTCAACCGGCCTCCGTTTTGACTTCGGGCCGTGTCTCCAGTGCGTGGCACTCGAATTCATGCAAGGTGTATCCTTTTTGTATCCTTTTTTAAATGCAAAAGTTGCCCCATGTGTGTTGCACGAGTTCATCACACTATTTCGGTGCATTACATTGCGCTGTCATGCGCCACACATTTGCATTGTTATGCACATGTTACATGCGTTGCAACACGCACCCCTTTGCATTATCGTGCACATTTCTCATGCATCATCATTGCATTTCCATTCCATGCATTGTCATGCATTCTGGAATACGTGCGTTGTTGCGCATTTAAGCCCATTTACATTCCGTGTGGCATGCATGTCGCACTTAGCATCGCACTGTCTTGTGCATTTCAAACCTCGCGCTGTTCTGCGCATTGCACTGTTTTGTGCATTTCAAAATTGTTCGCGCTGTTCTGCGCATTGCACTGTTTTGTGCATTTCAAAATTGTTCGCGCTGTTCTGCGCATCGCACTGTTTTGTGTATTTCAAATCGGCGCACTGTTTTGTGCATTTCAAACTATCGCACTGTTTTGTGCATTTCAAACTGTCGCACTGTTTTGTGCATTTCAAATCGTCGCACTGTTTTGTGCATTTCAAATCGTCGCACTGTTTTGTGCATTGCATTCCGTTGCGCAGTTTTGCGCATCTCATTACATTACCTGCGTAGACCGCATGTTTGTAATCATTTCTCTACTTGCGTAGACCGCATGTTTAATTCCATTACCTGCGTAGACCGCATGTTTTGATTGCGTAGACCGCATTACTATTTTCATTACCTGCGTAGACCGCATGTTTTGATCGCGTAGACCGCATGTTTAATTTCATTACTTGCGTAGACCGCATGTTTTACTTGCGTAGACCGCATGATTTATCGATTCCATTACCTGCGTAGACCGCATGTTTTGATTGCGTAGACCGCATGTTTAATTCCATTACCTGCGTAGACCGCATGTTTTGATTGCGTAGACCGCATTACTATTTTCATTACCTGCGTAGACCGCATGTTTTGATTGCGTAGACCGCATGTTTAATTTCATTACTTGCGTAGACCGCATGTTTTGATTGTGTAGACCGCATGTTTAATTTCATTACTTGCATAGACCGCATGTTTTACTTGCGTAGACCGCATGTTTAATTTCATTACCTGCGTAGACTGCATGTTTTGATTGCGTAGACCGCATGCTTAATTCCATTACCTGCGTAGACCGCATGTTTTGATTGCGTAGACCACATGCTTAATTCCATTACCTACGTAGACCACATGTTTTGATTGCGTAGACCGCATGTTTAGTTTCATCACCTGCGTAGACCGCATGTTTCAATTGCGTAGACCGCTTGTTTGTTTCGTTACCTGCGTAGACCGCGTGCTTATGATCAATTTCGTCGCCTGCGTAGACCGCTTGCTCCACGTACCTAGTTGTATCTCCATATGCATTGTCATGCTCCCCACTTGCTTCGCGCTGTCACGCATTTCGAGTACACTATTATGCATGTTGCTAACAATATTGTACCTGTTAAGTTTGTTTTCTTTGCAGGCACGATATTGTATGTACGGTTCATTTGAGGCTGGTGCAACCAGACGAGCCGCACAGGTATTGTATCCTCCGAGTGAGACGTATTGAGAATTCCATAATTCTCTTTCATCCTTTCTGCATTGTAGTGTAGTTTGGTATGCTAGCTTAAAACTGTCGCATGTTTGCTTCATTACAGCTTTCTTTGCATGATCATAAGTTATGCTCGGCTTCGTGCATTGTCTTGCATTTTGCCCCTGCCTCCGGGCGCATATCTTATTTGTCTTGTATGTTTGTCTGAGTCTTCGGCCTTGTCAAAAATGGGTCGTCTCTGGGCTTTGACATTCACTCCCGTCATTGTTATGACTTTCGAGTTCTGTCAAAGAGGGGCAACTGTAGACACCCCATTTTTGACCGTCCTCAAGACTTGGACGTCACCGTTTGAACACTCGGTGATTATCCATGTTTGTGTTCGTTTGGAGTTCCCGGAAGTCTCGGCTCGCGCGCCATGCCTCAGGATCCCCGAATTCGACCGTTTAGTGTCTGGTTTTGCACCAAACACTTGCATCTTGCCTTTGAGAGGCAGGGTGGGGCTTGTAGACCATCCCCACCCACCACCGGCAGTGGCTAGATGCCACCGGCTGGTTTTTGCTGCCACCGGCAATATAGTTTGCCGGCCGGCACTCTTTGTTGCCGGTCAGCACTATTTGTTGCCGACCGGCACTCTTTTTGGCCAAGATGGCATTTTTGGCCGGCCGATTGCTGTTCATCTGCTTTTGCAGATATTTTTAGACAGCTGTATTGCTTTTGCTCCCCTCCATACACGTGTATGGAGGGATCTCCCTCTTGAAAAGCTTGTCTTGTAAGCTTTACAAGAGGCATATAGAGAGGAGCTCTCTCTAAGGCAAAAAAAGGAGAGACAAGGTTAGACTTAGGATATTTTGGAGAGCAAAACAGCCATTGTTGAGCTCTTGTTCTAGGGTTTGGGTGAGATACACATTCTATCTCTTTTTCCCTCTCATTTTGTTCACTAGATGTTTTGTGTCTCACTATTGCACACAAACACCTAGTGTTTCACCTTCCTCTTGGAGCTGAGGTTCTAAAGGGTTTGTTTTGAGATTTTGGTGTCGGATTCAAGCCAAAGGAGGTCATTGGAGCATCATTTGTAAAGGGGTCTTCAAGGGTGAGATTCTAGTCCTTTTTTCCCCATTTTTGCATTGATTTTATACCTATCTTAGAGCTACTTTTGTGATTATTGTATAACATAAAAAAGTTCTGTTTTTAGGCCCTATTTATTGTTTATTAAGAGTGTTTTGTTGTTTGAGGGTTGTTGACCACCCTTAGACCTCAAAAGGCCTCTTTTTGAGCCATTTTGTGCTAGCTCCGGGATTTTGGTGTTGAGGTCTCTTCACCACTGAAATCTTGAGGGATTTCAGTGGTGAAGATGATGCTTTGAAGTCCCAAGAATGAGAGGGCCACCCCCTCTCCTTGTTGTCCTTGAAAAGGGCATATTTTGACCTCTTAAGGAAGCCTATGCTTGAGTGTGTGTTGAGCATGTTTGGTTTGTTTTTCATGCTTATATATCCATAATATAACATGATTTCAAGTTGGTTTTGGAACTCCATGCATGTTTAGCATAGTTGCCATGTAATGCCTTGTTTATGCCTTAATGTGCCTTAGATTGTTAGCCTTTGTTAGAGCATGTTTTAGGCTTAGCCTTGTGAAGATTTTGTGCATATCTTGCCATGTTTTAGCTCTGTCCATAGTCGTTTGGGTTGATCTTTGCATGCTTGATATAGCTCCTTTGTATTTGGGCTTGTTAGCCTTGAGTATGTGCATGTGTAGCATAGCATCTTTGCATTGTTTTGGTGATTTGGGATCATTCTATATGCCATTTCAGTCCCATTTCCATGCTTGTTTGATTGCCTTGTATGCCTCTTTAATGCTTTGGAAGCTTGTGTAGCATTGCTCCATGTTTTGGTGCCTTTGCATGCCTTTGTTTTTGAGCCATCTAGATGCCATCTAAGTGGTCTTTCGGGCCTTATATTATGTGCTAAAAACCTGTTTTAGGTTGTTAATGCATGCCATGTTTGTTGTGATAAACATGCTTCAAAGCTTCATGACTTGCCTCAAGTATTTGGACCATGCTTGCATGCATTTACTTGTCTTGTTTAATATGATTTGGCACCATGTATTGGCATGATTTCAAAGCTTATAATGCATGCTAATTGTTCATGATTGTCCCTTTCAAGTGTGCTTGAATGTTGCTTAATTCGTGCTTAAGTGTTGGTCCTTATGTGTATATGTGTGTGTATGCCATTTAGCCCTCACTTTTTAGCACTATGGCCACTGTTTTAGGTCTATTTTAGAGCTGCCTAATTCATGTATAAGTCCATCTTTCCATTTATTTGCATTGCCATATGTATGCTTGTATGCTTGCATAAGTGCTTTGTCATGCCATGTTGCATCCTTAGCTTGTATGCCTAGGTTGCATTGCATCTTGCATGCATTCCTTGTCCCTTGACTTGGGTGATAGGGATTGGGAGTTTTGTTTGATTGGTTTGCATACATTTGAAATCAAAGTTGCATACTTGGTTCTTTGGGCCATCATGCATGGAAATACGTGATTGGTGGTCCGAGAACCGAGGCACATGTCCCTTTGAGTCATTATCATGATAAGGGACATGGTTGGTGCATACATGCCTTGAATTGTGTTGCCATGCTTTGTTTTGCCCTCTGTTGCTGTGAGTTGCAGGTTCTGCAGGAATACTCTGCCGACCGGCAGTGTAATGTGCCGACCGGCACCATTTTCTCTGCCGACAGATTCAATTTTGTGCCGATGGCCATACCACACTGCCGGTGGCAATTTCAATCAGCCGGTGGTGATCCTCTCTGTCCAAGGGATCAGTCCTGGGGCTTTGACAGCCTCCAGAGGAGGAAAGGAAGGAAAACAGAGGCAGCCCATGCATGGTGGCGCGCTTCCCGAGGCATTTTCCTGCTTTAATTAATTTATTTAATTTGTTAATTAAATTAGTTAATTTGTAATATTAATTAGCTTGCGTAGTTAATTAATTTGTAATATTTATTCGGTCCCTCCGAGTGAGGGTAAATCTGTAATAAGTGTGTGTGGGTGGTGTGTATGTCTTCCAACCCCACTTCTTTCTTCCCTTTTATTTACCTGCTTACGGTGGTAGATTAGGGCATTTTTAAATTCAGCATACCTTATGCTATGCATGCGTGCATTCATGCATTTTGTATTACATGCATTAGGCTCGGTACATCACGCTAATTGCATTCGTACTTCAAATCAAAAATTGAATATGTGATAATTGTGCATTTTCACATAACATGTTTAGGATAGCCGAGCCTATTCTAGTAACATTTTGTATGCGATGCATTAGGCACTTCACATGGACTTGGATCATGCATGTTTGCTAACAAGTTCTTTGTTTTGGCACGGAGTACTATGTAAGTATTTCCGCTTTAGCATATCACATGAGTGTGAATATTGCCATGACAGCATGCTTAACATGTGGCTAGATGCTTATGTGTTAAACTGTTTCGAATGCCTGTGGGTGAAGGTTGGATTGTTTGAGTTGAAAAAACTCGTTGAAATCCGTATTTTAGCCTACTTGCGAGTAGCAAATTCCAAAGCATTTTCAAACCGAACGGATATGCAATGTTTATTTCCAAATTAGGCAATCTAGTCTATACTTGTTTGCTGTGTGCATAACATAGTAATTCTAGGCTAATAATTGGTTTTAGAACACATAAAGTTTTCAAAAACGGATATCACGGTTAGTAGAGGCCGGTCTTTGGACCGGGCGAAAGGGGGTGCTCATAGCTGACCTTCCCCGATCGTACCCAAGCTCCCGAGCCGACACAACTCCGGTGATGACGGACATGTGGCCTTCGGCACGGAGTCAGGGTTTCCTAAATTCTCCCACAAAAAATATTTAGGTGGCGACTCTGTATCTGGCAAAGCAGTCCATGTTTGGCACTACTTTTTCAAAAATCTGTTTCTCAAAACGATTTGCCAGATTTGGACTCTTTGGTTCAGATTAAGAACCGTGACACAAATCGAGTCCGAACTGTAGCATTGAGGCCCACGCGGGCGCCGTCTACAACGTCGCAAGATAAACTCTGTCTGTTTATCTTGAACAGTGAGATTTATTAAACCAGTACTGTCTTTGACCACAATGTTAACATTATATCTATAAAAAAAAACTTGTTAAAAGGAAATATTGTACCTAATAAAAAATTAAAACACTTGTTAAGTTTGAATTATTACATATCAATTATTTACCTAAAGAAAATTACCTCGTTATAATATCAGTATCATCATGTATGCAGTAACGATAAATAATATGATCATAATGATATTCAACTTTTTTATAACAGTGTAATTTTTTAATAAAATTACAATTGAAAGCTTGAAAAGGGTGTAATTTCCTAATTACAGTGTATTTTTGTTTTCACTTTTTTTCCGCAATTGTAACTTATTGTTTTTTAATAAAAATTTATAGTTGTTTTAGATATTTTTTTAATATACAAATTATTTTTTACAGTGTAATTTTTTTACTCTTTTTTTTTTTTTTTTTTGCAATTACAACTTGTTATTTTTTTAATAAGAATTTATATTTGTTTTAGATTTTTTTTTAATATACAAATTATGTTTTTTAGATTTTTTATAAAGTTAATTTAACAATCTCATCATTAACCATAGTGTATGGGAGAAGTTGAAAATGGTGTGGTAATAAGTATGAGAGAAGTTAAAAAGGCTTCTGAGTTAAAAGAAGTCAATAAATGTTAAGATTTTTTTTTAAATCAAAAAATTAGAAAAATAAGATTGGAATATTGGAGCTCCCACAAGGCTTGTGGGTTAGAAACCGCATTTTCCTTATATAAATTACTAGCCTATCACCCGTGCTATGCACGGGATAATTATACATATTTATATTTGTTTTAATTTTTTTTAATATATAAATTATGTTTTTTAAAATTTTTTATAAAAATAATTTAACAATCTTATCACTAACCATAGTGTACAAGAGAAATTAAAAAGGCTACTGCAGTAACTATGCATGGGCTATATCTATAATTATTTGTATAAGGGGATTTTAAATGCAAATTAGGGATTTTGGCCAAATCAATAAATGCGCATATGGATTGGAAAAAATTAATAAATGCTGATCAGGGGATTTTGACCAAATCAATAAATGCTGGGTTTTTTTTTTAAAATAAAAAATTTAGAAAATTAAGATTGAGAGATTGGAGCTCCCACAATACTTGGGGTTTAGGAACCCCATTTTCCTTAATATATTTACAATTATCAATATATGTGAAGTGCGATTTTTAAATGTCTTTTTTTTTAAACTTTTAAATGTCTTCTTTTTTTCCTTTTTTATATTATATTAAAGTTTAATATTTTGATAATAATCATATGTGTTAGACTTTTCAAGAAATTAAATGTCTTCTTTTTTTTATTATATTATATTAAAGTTTAATATTTTGATAATAATCATATGTGTTTGACTTTTCAAAAAAAAAATTTATGCTTGTTCTTAATGCATTAAAGTGTTATTATGAGGGATAATAATCATATGTGTTGGGACTTTTCAAGAAATTCATATGTGTTGGATTTCAAAGAATTTTTTTTTATGCTTGTTCTTAATGCATTAAAGTGTTATTGTGAGGGTAAGACTTGGGGGTTGGGAGAAGTTAATAAATGCTAAGATTTTTTTTTTCTTTTTTTAAATCAAAAAATCAGGAAATTTAGATTGAAAGATTGACGCTCCCACAAGGCTTGGGGTTAAAAACCCCCCTTTTACTTAATATATAGTATAGATGTTTTTAAAGATTTTTTATAAAAATAATTTAACAATCTCATCACTAATCATAATATATGGGAAAAGTTGAAAATGGTGTTGCAATAACTATACACGGTTTGTATCTATAATTATTTGTATGAGGTGATTTTAAATGCTAATAAGGGAATTTGACCAAATCAATAAATGTAGGCATGTAAAAAGACATGTGGAATGAAAAAAAATTAATAAATGCTGATCAGGGCATTTTGACCAAATCAATAAATGCTAAGGTTTTTTTTTTCTTTTAAATAAAAAATTTAGAAAATTAAGATTGGGAGATTGGAGCTTCCATAAGGCTTGGGGGTTAGAAACCCCTTTTTCCTTAATATATACTAGCCTATTACCCGTGCTATGTACGGGATAATTATAGATATTTACATTTGTTTTAAATTTTTTTTAATATGTAAATTATGTTTTTTAAGATTTTTTATAAAAATAATTTAACAATCTTATCACTAACCATGGTGTATATAAGAAATTAAAAAGGCTACCACAATAACTATGCACGGGTCGTATCTATAATTATTTGTATGAGGAGATTTTAAATATTGATTAGGGATTTTGACCAAATCAATAAATGCAGGCATGTGGAAAGACATGTGGATTGAAAAAAAGTTAATAAATGTTGATCAGGAGATTTTGACCAAATCAATAAATGCTAAGTTTTTTTTTTAATAAAAAATTTAGAAAATTAAGGTTGGGAGATTTGAGCTCTATGTGAATTGTGATTTTTAAATTTTTTTTTTTAATGTCTTCTTTTTTTTCTTTTTAATATTATATTAAAGTTTAATATTTTGATAATAATCATATGTGTTGGACTTTTCAATGAATTAAATGTCTCTTTTTTTTTTATTATATTATATTAAAGTTTAATATTTTGATAATAATCATATGTGTTGGATTTTTCAATAATTTTTTTTTATACTTGTTCTTAATGCATTAAATTGTTATTATGAGAGATAATAATCATATGTGTTGAGACTTTCCAAAGAATTCATACGTGTTGGATTTCAAAAAAAAAAATTATACTTGTTCTTAATGCATTAAAGTGTTATTATGAGGGTAATACTTGGGAGTTGGAAGAAGTTAATAATGCTAAGATTTTTTTTTAAATCAAAAAATCAGGAAATTTAGATTGGGAGATTGAAGCTCCCACAAGGCTTGGGGTTAAAAACCCCATTTTGCTTAATATATAGTATAAACTAGTATATCACCCATGCTATGCACGGATTGTGTTTACAATTATCTATATATGTGATTTGTGATTTTTAAATGTCTTTTTTTTTTAAATGCATTCTTTTTTTCCTTTTTTATATTATATTAAAGTTTAATATTTTAATAATAATCATATGTGTTAGAATTTTCAAGGAATTAAATGTCTTTTTTTTTATTATATTATATTAAAGTTTAATATTTTGATAATAATCATATGTGTTGGACTTTTTAAAGAAATTTTTTTTATACTTGTTCTTAATGCATTAAAGTGTTATTATGGGGGATAATAATTATATGTGTTGGGACTTTTCAAGGAATTCATATGTGTTGGATTTCAAAGAAATATATGTGAATTGTGATTTTTAAATGTCTTTTTTTTTAAATGCCTTATGTTTTTCCTTTTTTTATATTATATTAAAGTTTAATATTTTGATAATAATCATATGTGTTAGACTTTTCAAGAAATTAAATGTATTTTTTTATTATATTATATTAAAATTTAATATTTTGATAATAATCATATGTGTTGAACTTTTAAAGAAATTTTTTTTATGCTTGTTTTTAATGCATTAAAGTGTTATTATGAAGGATAATAATTATATGTGTTAGGACTTTTCAAGGAATTCATGTGTTGGATTTCAAAGAATTTTTCTATGCTTGTTCTTAATGCATTAAAGTGTTATTATGAGGGTAAGACTTGGGGGTTAGGAGAAGTTAATAAATGCTAAGATTTTTTTTTTTTAAATCAAAAAATCAAGAAATTTAGATTGGGAGATTGGAGCTCCCACAAGGCTTGGGGTTAAAAACCTCCTTTGTCTTAATATATAGTATATATATATATATATATATAGAGAGAGAGAGAGAGAGAGAGAGAGAGATATATAGATATAGATATAGATAGACTAGCATAAAACCTTAAATTATATTGGACAATCTAATTTTATTTATAAATTAAAAATATATATATATAATTTTATTTATAAATTAAAAATAATAAATAATAAAGCCTTTTAAAGTATACATATATATCTATATTGGACCATCTTAATTTATATTTCTCTTTGTTTTTAATATTTTATTAAAAATATTTAAATTTGAAAGAGAAAAAGAGATGTGATTTTAGTTGTGGTGTAAATCTTAGGTGGAGTTAGTAGATTTTGATTATAATAGAGAATTAATTTGGTAATTTTTAGTAGTAAATATACATCAAAATTAGGCCTTATCTTGTTGGGTGTTCTAAATTTTGAACCTTTACGCAATAAGAAATTTTTTTTTTTTTAAGTGAACATTGGGCGACATGGTAAATAGTCTAATAATTATGATTTTTTCTTAATTTTTTTATATTTATTGCATTTTTTATAATCAAATAGTTATGACTGAGATATAGTCAAATATCTAACCCAATTGATCATGACCACATATGCCAATTAATTTATCTAATATTTAAGTGTTTTCACCACCTAAAAAGAATTAGGTGTTTTCATTTTATTTTTTTTTTATATTTGTAGTAGAATAAGATAAGTATTTTTAATGTTCAATTATTTTTTTTTAAAGTTTAATAAATAGTTATGATTAAGTTACAGTCAAAATGTTTAACCCAATTGGATTATGCCCCACCTAATAGATGTTTTTAATTTTAATTTTTTAAATTTAGCCAATAGATATAATTGAATTGTAGCCATGTCTAACCCCATTAAATTGTGTTACTTATATCAATAAGATAGTTGTTTTTAATTTTTAAATTTAGCAAACATGATTAAAGGATGATTCAATATATGGCGATCCCGGTTTTCCCTCATTTAGCTGTTGTATTCTGAACTTAGGTTCCGTGATGTTGGTTGTTGCTTATGTCTTGTTTCCGTCCTTCAATTCTTTGTGTATGAGTTTTAGGATGTGTTGGGTAGGTTTGTAATAGGTTGGTTGTGGTTGGAAGCAAATGGCTGCTGTCCAGCCTTTAGTCTCTTCGCTCGAGCCAGGACTTTGTCGCTCGAGCGAGCCTTGTGTTGTTGCTTCTTCGCTCAAGCGAGAGTTTGTACGCTCGAGCAAGTTTTGTGTGTCTTCAGGTTTTGTTCAGACGCAACCTTGGCTCGAGTGAGCTTTCCTTTGCTCGAGCGAGCGAGCTGTATGTCTTAGGTTTCTTCACTCGAGCAAGCTATTCTTCGCTCGAGCGTGCTTCTGGTTGCAGACCTGAAGCTTCGAATTATTGGCTCGAGCGAGGCTTTCTACGCTTGAGCGAGTTATCTTTGTGTCTGGTCGCTCGAGCGACCACTCCTTCGCTTAAGCGAGCCTCTGTTGTATCAGTACGCAGCAGCAGTCCCCTTCATCACTTTTTTTTGATTTTTTTTTCTCTCTCAAACCCTAGATCCGACCTCTCTCTCTCTATACATCTTCTCTCTAGGGTTTCATCTAGTTCTAGTGGTCTTCTACCCTAGTCCCTTTTGAAGAAAGGTAGAGTTTCGCGAGGACTTCACTTTAATCTGAAAAGTTAAGGATTTGGAGCACTTTAACTTTCACCACTCTTCTCCTTTGAGCTCCGAAAATTAAGGTAGGGATATCCTACTCCATCTTATAGGTTTTGACATAAATATTGGTCATTTTGATTAGTTGATGTTGTTGGGTAAATTTTGGGAAAGTTAGGGTTTGTTTGGTAGTTATAAAAAAGAAAAAGGGGGTTTTCAAATGTTAAACCCCATGTGTATGAGAGACTTTGGAAAATGGAATTATTGTTGTCAAATTGATGAAATTGAACCTTAGGGTTGATATTGAAAAAAAAAAAGGAAAAATGCCCTAATTATGTTGAATAATTAATTTGGGGAAATGTGAAATTGAGTTGAGAATAATGAAATTTGGAAATTGTGGAAGTAAATGGTGTAGTTGGATAAATTAATCACTCACCTATGAAAATGTCGATATTTTATCTATTGATAAATTTATTAACTGTTTAGAGATAACTTCTTTGGGCTATCAGTGGAGGATACTCTTGATTGTTGTAGACACTGTATGTTGATTAGGGAAAACTGAAACTAATCGAACGTGTTATGTCATTGAATGTGATGGTTGAAATAATACAGCAAATATGTGTATTGATTGATCATTGTATGAGATAAAGTACTTAAATACATTATATATGTATATTTGTTTGGGAGGAGATAGGGGATGTACTCCAGTGTGTGCGAGAAGATAGGGGATGTACTCTGTTGATACCGTTCGTCCCAGTGGATGGATCAAACTGGTCCAAGCTCCCCAAGGCCAAGCCCAGAAGATCGAGCCCACTGGATATCCTGTAAACAAGTTCAACGGGGAACGGGGTAGTCCCCTAGTGAACCCTCCGACGATCAAGTTAGGAAGAGAAGTGGAGTATCCGGGAGAAGATTAGAGATGGAAAGCTTAACCTTTTTCTTGTCTACAACATTTGCTTATATCCTTTTGTCATCATTTCGTTGTCCCTTCCGACCTGCTCTCCTTGCCGAAAGCCTATGCTATAGCTTACCTTGTTCAGGGTAAAGGGGTCCTGTTCCGACGGAGAGGTGTTGTCGTAATAAATGTTGTGATGGACTGCATTAATGGTGATGTGTAGTGGCAATAACTTTGCAGATCTTTGTCTGCTGATGTGGCTCGTCCTCCACCCGCCACGTGTCTGAATACTGTTGGTTCTTGGTGCCATATTGGATTCCAACTATTCCGGACTCCATCGGTAGGGTTATGCATTGGGCCCCGAATGATGGGCTCTGGTTATTTATAGTGGTTCATGGCCTTTGTGGGCCTGTCTATGTCAGTAGTCTCCCATTCCCGAGTGCAGCTTCGGACCAGCGAAGGGAATATGTATCAGGAAGATGGGTCCGACCGGGATGGGCGGTCGAGTTGGTGAGGCGAGCGTAGGATTGTCCGACCGTGGGGAGGGTTGATCGCGCGAAGGCCGAGCGGAGGGCCTGTCGGCCGAGCTAAAGGGCCAACCGTGAAGAGGGGCGATCGTGCGAGAAGGCCGACCGTTGAGGGCAGGCCGACCTAGGGGGCCGACCGTGAGGACAGGATGACCGTTGAGAACAGGCCGACCCAAGGGGGCAGACTGTGAGGACAGGCCAGTCGCGCAAGAAGGCCGACCGTGAGGGCAGACCGACCCAAGGGGCCAACCGTGAGAGCAGGCCAACCCAAGGGACCGACCATAAGGACAGGCTGACCGCGCGAGAAGGCCGACGGTTGAGGGCAGGCCGACCGTGAGGGCAGAACGACCCAAGGGGCCGACCGTGAGGACAGGCTGACCGCGCGAGAAGGCCGACCGTTGAGGGCAGACCGACCGTGGGGAGGGCTGATCGTGTGAAGGCTGGGCGGATTGGCGCCGGGCTCAAGGGGCGGCGTGGAAAGTGATGATTAGAAGTAAAGAAGACAGGGTAAGAGGGGTGGACAGTGCATCGTGGCCGTACACGTGGCCATATCCCGTAAAAGGAGGGAAGATTATGCGTTGGATCAGAAACGAAACATTAGGTCACTGTGGGTGTTGAAGAGACGGTTTTGGCGGATGATTTTGAAAAGTTTTCAAACTGGCGAAAATTAATTGGGACCCTTGGAATACGAGCAAACCGTGGGCTTTTGGCATTATTCGATTCACCTACCTGTGTACGAAAAATCAAAATATTCCAAGTGTGAATTCCTTTGTTGCTCACAATACACCTTTGCAACACTTTTTCAATTTCCTTGTTCCTGCCGCTGAAGCAATTCACAGACATACCACAGAAATGGCCAAAGAAGGAAGTACGATTGTCAGGGTGGACCCGCTTGGAGATGACGATGCTGTAGAGCTAGCGGCGCAGTATAGGACAGAGAGGGTGGGGGAGCCGGTGGTACGATCCCACGGTTCCATCATGATAGCAACTCCAAAGCCAATCAGCCAGGCGGAACCAGATCATTGGCACACGAAGGCTGACAAATCCACGATTAATGAGGCAGAGTTGGAGGCTATCCGCGAAAAATACCAGATCCTCGGGGATGTGGAGTTGTTGCTACCGACAGCAACGGAAAGGCCGTCTGATGCCAGGCCAGGGGAGTTTTCTCTTTATGAGGAAGCTCTGAAAGGTGGACTGAGGTTGCCACTGCCGCAAGTGGTGGTGGATGTGCTTAACCGTCTAGAGGTAGCACCGGGGCAGCTAATGCCTAACGCATGGAAGATCCTGCTGGCCTGTGCCAGTGCGTGGCCGAAGGAAAATGGAGGGGAGGCCATGACAGTAGACGAATTCTTTGCGTGTTATAAGGCGTCGGGGCAGCAGGAGACGTGGGTCACCCTGCAGGCTACAGTGGGGAAGGGGTTGGTGGCGGGTCTGCCGTCGTCAATCAAGGGGTGGCGGCCGCGATGGTTCTATGTGTCTGCCAATGGGGGGCTTAGAGCGCGCACCGTGTGGAAAGTGCCCATCAGGTCCGTGGAGTTGAAACTGGGGGCAGCTGCGGAGAGGAGGGTGAAGGAGTGGAGGGAGAGAGAAAAGGCCAAATGGGACGAGCTCGTTCAGCCGTCGGCATTATTTAAGGCGGGTTTGGGGCCAAAGCCAAGTAGTGGGGATCTCGACCGAGCGGAGTTGGAGGCGAGGAGAAGGGTGCAGGAGGCAGAGGATCAGGCCATTCTTGCCAAAGCCCAGCAATTCAAAGAGTCCCAGGCCGACCGGCCACCAAAACCTGTTGCGAGGGAGCGGATTCGACCTCGCCCCAAACCCTTGGGAGAGAAAAACTTGGGCAATTTTGTGCCACGGCCGCCCCCAACAGACCCTTTGAAGGAGAGGTCGTTGAAGGAGATGGAGGCATTGGGCGTGGGAAAGAAGAAGAAGAGAGTGAGTCAGAGTGAGGAAGTGCCTGCCCAGAAGAGGAGGAGGAAGATGAGTGTGAAAGAAACCAGTGCGGTCGTCGGGTCTGAAGGGGGAGAAGTGGAGGGGGCCCCAGGAAGGGTAGGTGGCCCAGAAGTGGTGGATGTTGCGTCAGAGGTCATGGAGGTGGTGCCAGTGGTGGCGGCGATCGCCGTAGGGGTCGCAAAGATCTTCCCCGAAAAGCAAGTAGAGGATGAGGCTGTTGGCCCTGGGCCAAAGAGGGAGGGACCGCCTCAGGGGGGTCTTGTGCCTCAAGAAGGAGGAGTCGGTGGGACCACGATGATCTACCATGCTCGTGCGGTGGCGGGGCGGCTGGAGGGAGAAGAAGGCCCAGCAAGAGCAGGGGCAGATCGCCTTGTAGGGATTGTAGAAGAGGCAGCCCTGCGCACGGCCTCCAGATTCAACAAGGCTGAGCTGCTAAGGGGGTTATACTCCGCTCAAATGGAGGTAACCACCTTAGCAGGGGCCCTGCTGAGGAAGGCGGGGGCAGCCAAACTCAAGGCAGATGAGGCCAAGGCCCAGCTTGCAAAGTTAAAGGAGAAGAGTGCAAGTTGGGAGAGTGCCCACACTAAGCTGCAAACGGCTAAGGCGGAGCTGAAGGACACATTCCGCCAGGTTGTGTCGCTCGAGTTCCAACTTGCTGGCGAGCAGAAGAAGTTGGATGAGGCCCAAAGAGCCTGCGCCGTCGCGGTCGAGCGACATGAAGAGGCTATGAGCAATAATGAGGAGCTGGTCAGGCAAAAGGACGAGGCGGATAGCAGAGTGGGCGATCTCCAGAGGGAACTGGAGGGTGAGCGCGCCAAGGCAGGGGAGAAGAAAGGGAGGCTCCAGAGGGAGTTGGAAGTAGAGAGAGTGCAGGTGGCAGCGGAGAAGGAGAGCTTGAAGAAGGAGTTGGCGGCAGAAAAGGCGAATATAGCGATCCCGGGTTTACCCTTGTTGTACAGTGATCCGGACATGTGTCTGTGGATGTTGGTAGTTGTTTATTATCTTGTTTACATCCTTTCTTACTTTGTATTTGAGTTATAGGATGTGTTGAGCGGGTTTGTTACAGGTTAGTTGAGTTTAGAAACCAAAACTAGTTGCCCAGATTTTTGGCCTGTACGCTCGAGCGGAGGTTTTGGCGCTCGAGCGTAGATTACATCCATCCAGTATCTTGTTGTGCAGTGTTGTGAGCTCGAGCGTAGGGTTGGGAGCTCGAGCGGAGGTCTGGTTCTGCGAAAGTGCTGAGCGAGTGCATTCTGCGCTCGAGCGGGAGGTTGGCCGCTCGAGCGTAAGTCTGTGAGTGGCCGCTCGAGCGGGGTGTTTTACGCTCGAGCGGGAGACTGGGTTAAAGTCCCGAAATTGTGACTTTTCAAATCACTTTTTGCTTTCTCTTCTCTCTCTTACTTTTCTAAAAATCACCATTGTTGAGCCTCTCACTCTAGACTCTACCTTATCTCTAGGTTTTGATCTAGTAGGAGTGATTTGCTCATCTTTGGCCTTTACAAAAAAGTTGTTGATCGTCGAGGGCTTCCTTTTGATCAGAAAATTTCGAGGTTTGGAGCATTTTGGTTTTGATCTTCATCTCCTTTGAGGCTCCGGGTTTGAGGTAGGGATATCCTACTCCTCTCTATGGGTTTTGTCTTTAAATTTTGGTATTTTGAGATGTTGGGCTTGGTTTGGTAATTTTGTAAAAGTTTGGGGCTTTTGTGTAATTTTACAAAAGTTGGGGTTTTATTCATAATAAACCTAGATGCATGTTTGGCATAGGAAAATGGAATGATTGTTGAATCATTGATGAAAATGGAACCTAAGGGTTGAAATGTTAATTATGGGAATTGACCTAATTACATTGTTTAATTAATTGGGATAATTAATTGAGAAGAATGAGGAATGAAATGTTGATTTGATATTCATTGTGCGTTTATTTTCTGATTAGAAATAACTGCTTTGGGCTATCGGTGGAGGATAGTCGTGATTATTGTAGACAATGCATGATGATTAGGTAAACTGAAACTAATCAATGAAATGTGTCATGGAACTTGACGGTTAATTGAATACATTAATTGTATGTATTGTGTGATTGTATATAGAACCAATGTGTTTATATACGTTATGTGTAGAGGAGGAGATAGGGGATGTACTCCGCGGTTTAGGGGAAGATAGGGGATGTACCTCTAAACCGGATAGGTATTTGGAGGAGATAGGGGATGTACTCCGTAGACAGAGCTCATATGCTTGTCTAGAGAAGTGAAGATAGAGCTCATATGCTTATCTTTGTGAAGTGAAGTGTGGATACAGCTTGTATGCTTATCTGTGGATATTGTTGATATACATATCTGTTGTAGAGTGTGGATACAGCTTGTATGCTTATCTGTGGATATTGTTGATATACATATCTGTTGAGAATATGGGTAGTGCTTATATGCCTATCCGTTGAAAAAGGGAAAATGAAAGGAATGCGGTTAGTTTAAATGTAAATGCATGTCTTATCTGATGGGTTTATTGTTATTATTTTGAGGGCGTTACAACTTGGTATCAGAGCGTACCGGGTTCGAATACTTTGGGTACGTGGGAAGTGATTAGTATCACAATGGGTTTGTCTCGCTTGATAGAGACTTAGATGTAGTATCACATGCTGTGTGCTTACTTGATAACATGCTTATGTGACTATGTGGGTATGGGATTTAATTTCTGGGATGTTGATTGGATCCTTGAGTTTCTGGGAGTCTTGTTGGAAAAGCACTTGATCAATGCTATTTCTAACCGGAACTCTAGTGACGTCTCGGGACTATCATTATCCGGAAATGAAATTCGTAAGTGCTTATGTGTTTATGTGCTTATGTGGAGTGAATTACACTTGTCCATGCATTAGGACGTGAGTGTTTAGTTTCGGCACACCTATGAATGTGCTAACGTTCTGTGTTGCCTTTATTAGGATGTCAGGACGAGGAAGAGGTGCTAGGCGTGGTAGACCTGCGAGGCAGGAAGTACTGTTACAGGGTGAGATTCCGGCAGTGCAGGAGGGAGTTGGGCAGGCCAATGTGGCCGAGCCAGTGGGTCAGCAGGCTATGGGTGCCTTGGCCAGAGAGATAGCAGGAGCTTTGGGTATTCTTAGAGCTGGGAATCAGGCAGCTGAGGCAGGGCCTTCCTTCTTGAAGAGGGAGTTCTTTCGGTGTAATCCGGACGAGTTTATTGGGGATCCTAAAGAGCCGCTTAAGGCAGATGAATGGCTCGAACAGACAACGAAGACGTTTGAGATGCTTGGCATCGAGGACGGAGCACTGAAAGTGACCTTGGCATCCTTCCAGCTGAAGGGAGATGCGGGTCAATGGTGGAAGTACGAGAAAGCTCGTGTTGGCGGTACTTGGGAGGCGTTTATAAATGCTTTTCAGGAGAGGTTTTTGTCTGCAGTAGCTAGGGAGAAGCTGAGGGATCAGTTTAGCCGGCTTAATCAGCAGGGCTTGTCAGTGGCCGAGTTTGAGGCTACCTTTACCAGTCTGTCCAGGTTCGCACCTGAACTGGTGGCGTCTGAGGAACGCCGTTGCTATGAGTTTGAGCGGAAGTTGAGGCGGGGCCTCAAGTTGAGAGTTGGTGGGTCCTATATCCGGGAGTATAGACACCTGGTGGATGCTGCAGCTCATATGGAGCTTATGATGCAGGAGGAGGATGAGGGGCAGAGAGGCTCCAAGAGGAGCCAGGATAGTCAGAGTGATGGCAGGAGACAGAGGGGTTCTAACCCTCAGCAGTCGCAGGGTGGTGTTGCTAGATCGACCTTCCCAGTGCCGAGTGTAGGCTCAGGGAGAGGTGGTCAGGGGGAATTCACTTGTTACAAGTGTGGCCAGATGGGTCACAAGGTTTCAGTTTGCCCGCAGAAGGGTGGGGGTCAGAAAGCTGCTTCTTCTTCAGCTAGACCGCAGAGTCAGAGTTTGGGCAGGGGGCAGCTCTTGATTTGTTATCAGTGTGGACAACCTGGGCACATGAAGAGGTTTTGCCCACAGTTGAGTGCCACTTCGGGAGCGTCTGGTTCTAGGCAGACGCAGGGTTTTCAGCCAGCTCAGTCTGTGCAGGCCTCGAGGGCCAATCCGGGGGCTTCGTCATCCCAGTCTGTGCAGCAGTCTTTTGCTCCGAGAGGTGAGCAGGTAGACCAGGGGCCTACGGGGCGCGTGTATGCTGTTACCGCGCAGGATTTAGTACCAGCTCCATCAGTAGTGAGAGGTACTTTTCTGTTTTGCAACTCAGTTGCTAATGTGTTGATAGACACGGGTGCATCTCATTCTTTTGTATCTGCTGCATTTGCATCTGTTTTGGAATTGGAGTTAGCACAGTTAGCATCTCCTATTTGTGTGGTATCGCCTTTGGGTGGTGAGTTGATCCTAAAACAGGGTGTTAGAGGATGTGATATTGAGGTCGCCGATTATAGGCTTCCTTTTCCGTTTGTTGTCATGCCCATGAAGGGTTTTGATGTTATTTTGGGTATGGACTGGCTATCGTCATACCGGGCTGTTATTGATTGCTACCGCCAGAGGGTTACATTGTGTACCTTGAGCGGGGAGTGGTTCCATTTCTTGGGAGACCGGGTTGGTAGTGTTTTGCCACCGGGGTATGATTCGCAAGGGCGAAGTGAGCTTAGTAGTCTACTTGCTAGCTTTGAGAGTGGTGGGAGTGGTGAGACACTGATTGTGTTGCCGAGGGTGGTTTGTGAGTATTCGGATGTTTTTCCCGAAGATCTCGTTAGTTTGCCACCTCACCGAGAGATAGAGTTCTCTATTGATTTAGTGCCTGGTACGGCGCCGATTTCTATGGCACCTTACCGTTTTGCTCCAGCAGAGTTGGTTGAGTTGAAAGTTCAGCTCCAGGAATTGCTAGATAAGGGCTTTGTTCGCCCTAGTGTTTCACCGTGGGGAGCACCGGCCCTCTTTGTTAAAAAGAAAGATGGTGCCTTGAGATTGTGTATAGACTACCGGAAGTTGAATCGGGCTACGGTTAAGAATAAGTATCCTATGCCCCGTATAGATGATTTGTTTGACCAGTTGAAAGGTTCCCGTTGTTTCTCTAAGATAGACTTGAGATCGGGTTACCATCAGTTGAGGGTCAGGGAGGAAGATATTCCTAAGACGGCATTCCGTACGCGGTATGGCCATTATGAGTTTTTGGTGATGCCATTCGGGCTTACCAATGCACCGGCAGTCTTTATGGACTTGATGAACCGGATTTTCCGGGAGTTCTTAGACCGATTTGTGGTTGTTTTTGTGGACGATATCCTTATCTATTCGTCTTCTGAGGAGGAGCACGAGGCACACTTGAGAGTGGTGCTTGAGTTACTTAGAGCCCATAGGCTGTATGCCAAGTTTGGGAAGTGTGAGTTCTGGCTGGGGGAAGTCAAATTCTTAGGCCATGTGGTATCCGGGGAAGGGGTGTCTGTTGATACATCCAAGGTTGAGGCAGTGCAAGATTGGGCACAGCCTAAGAGTGTGTTTGAGATCCGCAGTTTTCTGGGATTAGCTGGGTATTACCGTCGGTTTGTGAAAGATTTCTCCAGGTTAGCGTCACCGTTGACTAGACTGACTCGGAAGGGAGTCAAGTTTGTGTGGAGTGAGACTTGTGAAAAGTCGTTTCAAGAACTGAAAGTTAGATTGACCACCGCTCCGGTGTTGATTATTCCGGAGAGAGGGTTGGGTTATGCAGTTTATTGTGATGCCTCACGAGAGGGTTTGGGTTGTGTGTTGATGCAAGAGGGGAAAGTGGTAGCTTATGGCTCACGTCAGTTGAAAATACATGAGAAGAATTACCCCACACACGACCTAGAGTTAGCAGCTGTGATCTTTGCCTTGAAAATCTGGAGGCACTACCTTTATGGTGAGAGGTTCGAGGTATTCTCGGACCATAAGAGTTTGAAGTATCTGTTTACACAGAGAGACTTGAATCTGAGGCAAAGGAGATGGATGGAATTCATCGAGGATTATGATTTTGAGTTGCATTATCATCCGGGAAAGGCCAATGTTGTGGCCGATGCCCTTAGTAGGAAGACCATTAGTGATGTAGCTTGTATAGCCATCCGGGAATGGGAGATGTTGGGAGCACTTGGCGAGTTTGATTTGCTACTGGGCGAATCTGTTGAGGCTGCGGCCTTGTTTTCTGTTATTGCGCAGCCTACACTTGTGACTAGAGTGTTAGAGGCACAGAGAGGTGACCTTGAGGTAGAATCCCTCCGAGAGAAGATCTCCAGTGGGAAAGTTGAGAAGGGTTTGACGGTGTATCCCGACCTGAGTGTGAGATACCGAAACCGTTTGTTTGTACCGGAGTCTTGCCGAGAGGAAGTACTCCGAGAGTTTCACCATTCGCGCCTTGCGGTGCATCCGGGAGGTACTAAGATGTATCAGGATTTGGGTCGCCAATTTTGGTGGCGGGGTATGAAAAGAGATGTGGCTGTTTTCGTATCGAAGTGCCTTACTTGCCAGCAAGTGAAGGCCGAGCATCAGAGGCCAGCGGGTTTGTTGCAACCCTTGCCTATTGCCGAGTGGAAGTGGGAGCATGTCACTATGGACTTCGTTGTGGGTCTTCCGAGGACTCAGCGGGGTAGTGATGCTATTTGGGTGGTTGTAGACCGGTTAACTAAGTCGGCGCACTTTATTCCTATGCGCGTGAGAGATTCGGTAGATTATCTTGCCGACTTGTATATTCGGGACGTAGTGAGATTGCACGGGGTCCCAGTGACGATCGTCTCAGATAGAGATCCTCGTTTTACTGCTAGGTTGTGGCAGAGTTTGCAGAGTGCCTTGGGCACTAAGTTGACCTTTAGTACGGCTTATCATCCTCAGACTGACGGGCAGTCCGAGCGTACTATTCAGATCCTCGAGGATATGCTTCGGGGTTGTGTCCTGGACTTCTGTGGGACGTGGGAGAGGCACTTGCCATTGGTAGAGTTTGCCTACAACAACAGTTTTCAGTCTAGCATCGGTATGGCACCGTTTGAGGCCTTGTATGGCCGACCGTGTAGGTCTCCAGTTTGTTGGGCCGAGGTGGGTGATGCACCTTTGTTGGGTCCGGAGTTGGTTAGGGAGACGACGGAGAAAGTTGAGCTTATCCGTAAGAGGCTTGTTACAGCCCAGAGTCGACAAAAGAGTTATGCCGACCGTAGGAGGAGGCCTTTGGCGTTTGAGGTAGGTGATCATGTCTTTCTGAAAATATCACCTAGGCGAGGCCTGATGAGGTTTGGGAAGAGTGGGAAATTATCCCCTCGGTTTATAGGTCCTTTTGAGATCCTTGAGAGGATAGGTGAGGTTGCTTATCGGTTAGCCTTACCGCCGCAGTTGTCCGGAGTGCATGACGTGTTTCATGTGAGTATGCTTCGGAAGTATGAGCCAGATCCATCACATGTGCTGGATTGGACCGATTTAGAGGTAGATGAGGATGCCTCGTATGAGGAGAGACCGGTTCGGGTCTTGGATAGGCGGGATCAGGTCCTGCGTGGCAAGACCATTCCTTTGGTGAAAGTCTTGTGGAAACATCACGGAGTGGAGGAAGCCACTTGGGAACGTGAGTTGGAAGTCCGTGAGAAATATCCGGACTTGTTTATTGATGTGTGATCTTGTATTTAAATTTTACATTTTGTTGAACTTAAGAGCTTTTATATATGTCTTAAGTTGTGAAACATTGAGAATGTTTTGATTATTGGTAGTATGTTTTGGAACTTGCCTCATATGGAAGTTGAATGTAACATTATATCTGTTGAACATATTGTTGAAATTGGAAGGATAGTGCATAATGTTGATGCATGTTGTAAGTACATATGTTGTTTACATATTGTGATATGTCTCTTGTTAAAGGGATGGAATGACCGGTAATGGGTCGAATTGTTGAATGTTAAAATGTAACATTGTTTAAAATGGAGGAAAACTTGTTTTTGAAAACTTGTGTTTAATTTCGGGGACGAAATTCTTTAAGGGGGGGAGGTTATAGCGATCCCGGGTTTACCCTTGTTGTACAGTGATCCGGACATGTGTCTGTGGATGTTGGTAGTTGTTTATTATCTTGTTTACATCCTTTCTTACTTTGTATTTGAGTTATAGGATGTGTTGAGCGGGTTTGTTACAGGTTAGTTGAGTTTAGAAACCAAAACTAGTTGCCCAGATTTTTGGCCTGTACGCTCGAGCGGAGGTTTTGGCGCTCGAGCGTAGATTACATCCATCCAGTATCTTGTTGTGCAGTGTTGTGAGCTCGAGCGTAGGGTTGGGAGCTCGAGCGGAGGTCTGGTTCTGCGAAAGTGCTGAGCGAGTGCATTCTGCGCTCGAGCGGGAGGTTGGCCGCTCGAGCGTAAGTCTGTGAGTGGCCGCTCGAGCGGGGTGTTTTACGCTCGAGCGGGAGACTGGGTTAAAGTCCCGAAATTGTGACTTTTCAAATCACTTTTTGCTTTCTCTTCTCTCTCTTACTTTTCTAAAAATCACCATTGTTGAGCCTCTCACTCTAGACTCTACCTTCTCTCTAGGTTTTGATCTAGTAGGAGTGATTTGCTCATCTTTGGCCTTTACAAAAAAGTTGTTGATCGTCGAGGGCTTCCTTTTGATCAGAAAATTTCGAGGTTTGGAGCATTTTGGTTTTGATCTTCATCTCCTTTGAGGCTCCGGGTTTGAGGTAGGGATATCCTACTCCTCTCTATGGGTTTTGTCTTTAAATTTTGGTATTTTGAGATGTTGGGCTTGGTTTGGTAATTTTGTAAAAGTTTGGGGCTTTTGTGTAATTTTACAAAAGTTGGGGTTTTATTCATAATAAACCTAGATGCATGTTTGGCATAGGAAAATGGAATGATTGTTGAATCATTGATGAAAATGGAACCTAAGGGTTGAAATGTTAATTATGGGAATTGACCTAATTACATTGTTTAATTAATTGGGATAATTAATTGAGAAGAATGAGGAATGAAATGTTGATTTGATATTCATTGTGCGTTTATTTTCTGATTAGAAATAACTGCTTTGGGCTATCGGTGGAGGATAGTCGTGATTATTGTAGACAATGCATGATGATTAGGTAAACTGAAACTAATCAATGAAATGTGTCATGGAACTTGACGGTTAATTGAATACATTAATTGTATGTATTGTGTGATTGTATATAGAACCAATGTGTTTATATACGTTATGTGTAGAGGAGGAGATAGGGGATGTACTCCGCGGTTTAGGGGAAGATAGGGGATGTACCTCTAAACCGGATAGGTATTTGGAGGAGATAGGGGATGTACTCCGTAGACAGAGCTCATATGCTTGTCTAGAGAAGTGAAGATAGAGCTCATATGCTTATCTTTGTGAAGTGAAGTGTGGATACAGCTTGTATGCTTATCTGTGGATATTGTTGATATACATATCTGTTGTAGAGTGTGGATACAGCTTGTATGCTTATCTGTGGATATTGTTGATATACATATCTGTTGAGAATGTGGATATAGCTTTTATGCTTATCTGAATGTGAGATATAGTTTTTATACATATCTGTGGAAATGATGATAGAGCTAGCATGCTTATCTGTTGAAAAAGGGAAAATGAAAAGTAATTGGGACTTGTAAGTCGTTGACATAAATATGTAATTTATGTGATTGAATCAGTGTTGACCAACTATCAATTGCTAATGTTTTAGTCATTGTCCATGGTTGGTTTAGTGTATTTCTACTGGGCTGTGGCTCACCCTATATGGGAATATCATTTTCAGGTACAGGAAGCATGCCACCTCCAAGGACATAGCTGGGAGGCTAGTGGCGGGCATAGTTTTGTCGTTTTACTTTTGATGTATTACATGTAATTTCAGGCCAAGGGCTTAATGTGTAAACGAGTTAGAACTCTTTGTTGTATCCAAGTGTTAACTTGGAAAGCTGTAAGCCCGTAGGGCATTTTGTTATGAGGTTAACATGTAATACTTATGAAATGGAATTCTAATGAATGAAAGGAATGCGGTTAGTTTAAATGTAAATGCATGTCTTATCTGATGGGTTTATTGTTATTATTTTGAGGGCGTTACAGCGAAGGCGGCGTCAGAAATGGCGGCCTTGCAGAAAGAGCTGGACGAAGAGAGGGCAAAGGCAGCTTCTAAAAGGACGGCTTATCCCGATCTGTGCGTCGCAGCAGTGGAGCAATTCAAAGGGTCTGCCGAATTCCAGACGGCGGTTGATGCCGCGGTCGCGAGTAGCCTGGCTAGGCAGGAATCTGGGGGGGCGGGCCCATCGAGGACGACTGCTGGAGGCAGAACTGAAGCAGAAGTTATTGAGAGCTTCCAGCAGTCGGACTTTTATAAGCACGAAATGGCTGAGTACTGGGATAGTGGCTGGAAGATGTTCAAACGTAGAGCTGAAGATCTGTTCCCAGACTTAGACCTTAGTAGTGTAACAATCGGCGAAGACGATGTGGCACAAACCCCCCTGGATGAAGGCATTGAAGAAGAAGACCTCCTATCCAGTGAGGAGGAGTAACTGGGGCGGAAGGAGAAAAAGATAGTTTGTTGGTTTGTTGTTTTTGTTTGTTTGTTTTTTTGTTTTTTTGTTTTTAATTGTTGTAATGAACTTTTGTACATGAATTGTTGTAATGAACTTTTGTGCAAAGTTGTGAACGAATAAAATTTCAGTTGTGTTTGTTATTTGAATATTGCTGCTTGTGGATCTTAGATAAATGAGGCCTGGGCAAAGTGTTTGTAGAACTCCTCGTTAATAAGAGCGAAATTGAAGCTTGTAATAAGGATTCAATGCAGAGTGGAATTTAAAGTTTAATAAAATGATAGGCCTAAGAAAGGTAAATGTAATAAAATGATGGTGGAATTTAAAAACTACGCAATGCAGAGTGGAATTTAAAGTTAAATAAAATGATAGGCTTGAGAAAGTTAAATGTAATAAAATGATGGTGGAATTTAAAAACTGCGCAATGTAGAGTGGAATTTAAAGTTTAATAAAATGATAGGCTTGAGAAAGTTAAATGTAATAAAATGATAAGAACGTCTATGGAATTTGGACAAAGCAAAGAGTGGTGTGAAGACGGGGACCTGGAATTGTGACTAAGTGTGTTAGTGAATTCCATAGGTATGAAGTTTTGTATGGGTGGTTTGGACCCAGCCCTATATGTTAAGTCTGCACGAGTGTTTTATGCTCAGTCTGGATGAAGCATCTAGCGCGCGGTCCGGCAGGGGGTGTGAACGGTCGGGCTGCCCAAGGAGGCTCATGCTCAGTCTGGCTGATGCTTTAAGTGCTCAGTCTGACAGAGGCTTTTAGTGCTCAGTCTGGCAGAGGCTTTTAGTGCTCTGTCTGGCAGAGGCTTTTAGTGCTCAGTCTGGCTGAGGCTTTAAGTGCTCTGTTTGGCAGAGGCTTTTAGTGCTCAGTCTGGCTGAGGTTTTTAGTGCTCGGTCTGGCTGAGGCTTTTAGTGCTCAGTCTGGCTATAGCGATCCCGGGTTTACCCTTGTTGTACAGTGATCCGGACATGGGTCCGTAGATGTTGGTAGTTGTTCTTTATCTTGTGTACATCCTTTTTACTTCGTATTTGAGTTATAGGATGTGTTGGGCAGGTTTGTTACAGGTTGGTTGAGTTTAGAAACCAAAACTAGTTGCCCAGATTTTGGCCTGTCCGCTCGAGCGGGGGTTTTGGCGCTCGAGCGGAGATTACACCCATTCAGTATTTTCCTGTGCAGCGTTGTACGCTCGAGCGTGGGTTTGGCCGCTCGAGCAGTGTTGTCTGAGTGCCGCTCGAGCGTAGAGTTGGAAGCTCGAGCGGAGGCCTGGTTCTGTAAAAGTACTGGGAGAGTGCATTCTGCGCTCGAGCGGGAGTTTGTGCGCTCGAGTGGAAATCTGTGAGTTACGCTCGAGCGGAGTGTTTTACGCTCGAGCGGACCACTGGGTTTTAGCTCCGTGTTTTGACTTTTCAAATCACTTTTTCACTTCCTCTTCTCTCTCCTACTTTTCCAAAAACACCATTGTTGAGCCTCTCACTCTAGATACTACCTTCTCTCTAGGTTTTGATCTAGTAGGAGTGATTTGCTCACCTTTGGCCTTTACAAAAAAGTTGTTGATCGTCGAGGGCTATATTTTAATCTGAAAATTTCGAGTTTTGGAGCACGTTGGGTTTTGTCACCTTCTCCTTTTTGGCTTAAACTTCGAGGTAGGGATGTCCTACTCTTATCTATGGATTTTGTCTTTAAATTTTGGTATTTTGAGATGTTGGGCTTGGTTTGGTAATTTTGTGAAAGTTTGGGGCTTTTGTGTAATTTTACAAAAGTTGGGGTTTTATTCATAATAAACCTAGATGCATGTTTGGCATAGAGAAATAGCATTAATGTTGAATCATTGATAAAAATGGGACCTAAGGGTTGAAATGGTAATTATGGAAAATGGCCTAATTACATTGTTTAATTAATTGGGAGAAATGAGGAAATGAAATGTTGATTGAATATCCATTTGTGCATTTATTTTCTGTTTAGAAATAACTGCTTTGGGCTATCGGTGGAGGATAGTCGTGATTGTTGTAGACAATGCATGATGATTAGGCAAACTGAAACTAATCAATGAAATGTGTCATGGAACTTGACGATTGATAGAATACATTAACTGTATGTATTGGATGATTGTATATAGAACCAATGTGTTTATATACGTTATATGTAGAGGAGGAGATAGGGGATGTACTCCGCGGTTTAGGGGAAGATAGGGGATGTACCTCTAAACCGGATAGTGTTGGGAGAAGATAGGGGATGAACTCCGTAGATACAGCTCCTATGCTTGTCTAAAGAAGTGAAGATAGAGCTTATATGCTTATCTTTGTGATGTGTGGATATAGCTTTCATGCTTATCTGTGGATATTGTTGTTATACATATCTGTTGTGGAATGTGGATATAGCTTACTTGCTTATCTGAGAATGTGGATATTGTTGTTATACATATCTGTTAAGCATGTGGGTAGTGCTTATAGGCCTATCTGTTGAAAAAGGGGAAATGAAAAGTAATTGGGACTTGTAAGTCGTATGACATAAATATGTGATTTATGTGATTGTATCAGTGTTGGCCATCTATCAATTGCTAATATTTTAGTCATTGTTCATGGTTGGTTTAGTGTATTTCTACTGGGCTGTGGCTCACCCTATATGGGAATATCATTTTCAGGTACTGGTAGCATGCCACCTCCAAGGACATAGCTGGGAGGCTAGAGGCGGGCATACTTTTGTTGCTTAACTTTTGATGTATTACATGTAACTTCAAGCCAAGGGCTTTATGTGTAAATGAGTTAGTACTCTTTTGTTGTAACCAAGTGTTAACTTGGAAAGCTGTAAGCCCGTAGGGCATTTTGTTTTGGTGTTAACATGTAATACTTATGTAATGGAACTCTAATGAATAAAGGAATGTGGTTAGTTTATATGTAAATGCATGTCTTATCTAATGGGTTTAATGTTGTTATTTTGAGGGCGTTACAACTTGGTATCAGAGCGTACCGGGTTCAAATACTTTGGGTACGTGGGAAGTGATTAGGATAACAATGGGTTTGTCTCGCTTGATAGAGACTTAGATGTAGTATCATATGCTATGTGCTTAAGTGATAACATGCTTATGTGACTATGTGGGTATGAGATTTAATTTCTAGGATGTTGATTGGATCCTTGAGTTTCTGGGAGTCTTGTTGGAAAAGCACTTGATCAATGTTGTTTCTAACCGGAACTCTAGTAACGCCTCGGGACTATCATTATCCGGAAATGAAATTCGTAAGTGCTTATGTGTTTATGTGCTTATGTGGAGTGAATTACAGTTGTCCATGCATTAGGACATGAGTGTTTAGTTTCGGCACATTTGTGAATGTGCTAACGTTCTGTGTTGCCTTTATTAGGATGTCAGGACGAGGAAGAGGTGCTAGGCGTGGTAGACCTGCGAGGCAGGAAGCACCGTTACCGGGTGAGATTCCGGCAGTGCAGGAGGGAGTTGGTTAGGCCAATGTGGCTGAGCCAGTGGGTCAGCAGGCTATGGGTGCCTTGGCCAGAGAGATAGCAGGAGCTTTGGGTATTCTTAGAGCTGGGAATCAGGCAGCTGAGACAGGGCCTTCTTTCTTGAAGAGGGAGTTTTTCCGGTCTAATCCGGATGAGTTTGTCGGGGATCCGAAGGAACCACTGAAGGCTGATGAGTGGTTAGAGCAAATGAGTAAGACGTTCGAGATGCTTGGCATCGAGGACGGAGCACTGAAAGTGACCTTGGCATCCTTCCAGCTGAAGGGAGATGCGGGTCAATGGTGGAAGTACGAGAAGGCTCGTGTTGGTGGTACTTGGGAGGCATTTGTGAATGCTTTTCAGGAGAGGTTTTTGTCTGCAGTAGCTAGGGAGAAGCTGAGGGATCAGTTTAGCCGGCTTAATCAGCAGGGCTTGTCGGTGGCCGAGTTTGAGGCTACCTTTACTAGTCTGTCCAGGTTTGCACCTGAACTGGTGGCGTTTGAGGAACGCCGTTGCTATGAGTTTGAGCGGAAGTTGAGGCGGGGCCTCAAGTTGAGAGTTGGTGGGTCTTACATCCGAGAGTATAGACACCTAGTTGATGCTGCTGCTCATATGGAGCTCATGATGCAGGAGGAGGATGAGGGGCAGAGAGGCTCCAAGAGGAGCCAGGATAGTCAGAGTGATGGCAGGAGGCAGAGGGGTTCTAACCCTCAGCAGTCGCAGGGTGGTATTGCTAGATCGACCTTCCCAGTGCCGAGTGTAGGCTCCGGGAGAGGTGGTCAGGGGGAATTCACCTGTTACAAGTGTGGCCAGTTGGGTCACAAGGTTTCTGTTTGCCCGCAGAAGGGTGGAGGTCAGAAAGCTGCTTCTTCTTCAGCTAGACCGCAGAGTCAAAGTTTGGGCAGGGGGCAGCCCTTGACTTGTTATCAGTGTGGACAGCCTGGGCACCTGAAAAGGTTTTGCCCCCAGTTGAGTGCCACTTCGGGAGCGTCTGGTTCTAGGCAGACGCAGGGTTTTCAGCCAGCTCAGTCTGTGCAGGCCTCGAGGGCCAATCCGGGAGTTTCGTCATCCCAGTCTGTGCAGCAGTCTTTTGCTCCGAGAGGTGAGCAGGTAGACCAGGGGCCTACGGGGCGCGTGTATGCTGTTACCGCGCAGGATTTAGTACCAGCTCCATCAGTAGTGAGAGGTACTTTTCTGTTTTGCAACTCGGTTGCTAGTGTGTTAATAGACACGGGTGCATCTCATTCTTTTGTATCTGCTGCATTTGCATCTGTTTTGGAATTGGAGTTAGCACAGTTAGCATCTCCTATTTGTGTGGTATCGCCTTTGGGTGGTGAGTTGATCCTGAAACAGGGTGTTAGAGGATGTGATATAGAGGTCGCCGACTATAGGCTTCCTTTTTCGTTTGTTGTCATGCCCATGAAGGGCTTTGATGTTATTTTGGGTATGAACTGGCTATCGTCATACCGGGCTGTTATTGATTGCTACCGCCAGAGGGTCACGTTATGTACCTTGAGCGGGGAGTGGTTCCATTTCTTGGGAGACCGGGTTGGTAGTGTTTTGCCACTGGGGTATGATTCGCGAGGGCGAAGTGAGCTTAGTGGTTTACTTGCTAGCTTTGAGAGTAGTGAGTGTGGTGAGACTCAGATTGTGTTGCCGAGGGTGGTTTGTGAGTATTCGGATGTTTTTCCCGAAGATCTTGTTAGTTTGCCACCTCACCGAGAGATAGAGTTCTCTATTGATTTAGTGCCTGGTACGGCGCCGATTTCTATGGCACCTTACCGTTTTGCTCCAGCAGAGTTGGTTGAGTTGAAAGTTCAGCTCCAGGAATTGCTAGATAAGGGCTTTGTTCGCCCTAGTGTTTCGCCGTAGGGAGCACCGGCCCTCTTTGTTAAAAAGAAAGATGGTGCCTTGAGATTGTGTATTGACTATCGGAAGTTGAATCGGGCTACGGTTAAGAATAAGTATCCTATGCCCCGTATAGATGATTTGTTTGACCAGTTGAAGGGTTCCCGTTGTTTCTCTAAGATAGACTTGAGATCGGGTTACCATCAGTTGAGGGTCAGGGAGGAAGATATTCCTAAGACGGCATTCCGTACGCGGTATGGCCATTATGAGTTTCTGGTGATGCCATTTGGGCTTACCAATGCACCGGCAGTCTTTATGGACTTGATGAACCGGATTTTTCGGGAGTTTTTAGACCGATTTGTGGTTGTCTTCGTGGACGACATCCTTATCTATTCGCCTTCTGAGGAGGAGCACGAGGCACACTTGAGAGTGGTGCTTGAGTTGCTTAGAGCCCATAGGCTGTATGCCAAGTTTGGGAAGTGTGAGTTCTGGCTGAGGGAAGTCAAATTCTTAGGCCATGTGGTATCCGGGGAAGGGGTGTCTGTTGATACATCCAAGGTTGAGGCAGTGCAAGATTGGGCACAGCCTAAGAGTGTGTTTGAAATCCGCAGTTTTCTGGGATTAGCTGGGTACTACCGTCGGTTTGTGAAAGATTTCTCCAGGTTAGCGTCACCGTTGACTAGACTGACTCGGAAGGGAGTCAAGTTTGTGTGGAATGAGACTTGTGAAAAGTCGTTCCAAGAGCTGAAAGTTAGACTGACCACCGCTCCGGTGTTGATTATTCCGGAGAGAGGGTTGAGTTATGCGGTTTATTGTGATGCCTCACGAGAAGGTTTGGGTTGTGTGTTGATGCAAGAAGGGAAAGTGGTAGCTTATGGCTCACGTCAGTTGAAAATTCACGAGAAGAATTACCCCACACACGACCTAGAGTTAGCAGCAGTGATCTTTGCCTTGAAAATCTGGAGGCACTACCTTTATGGTGAGAAGTTCGAGGTGTTCTCGGACCACAAGAGTTTGAAGTATCTGTTTACACAGAGAGACTTGAATTTGAGGCAGAGGAGGTGGATGGAGTTCATCAAGGATTATGATTTTGAGTTGCATTATCATCCGGGAAAGGCCAATGTTGTGGCCGATGCCCTTAGTAGGAAGACCATTAGTGATGTAACTAGTATAGCCATCCGAGAATGGGAGATGTTGGGAGCACTTGGAGAGTTTGATTTGCTACTGGGCGAATCTGTTGAGGCTGCGGCCTTGTTTTCTGTTGTTGCGCAGCCTACACTTGTGATTAGAGTGCTAGAGGCACAGAGAGGTGACCTTGAGGTAGAATCCCTCCGAGAGAAGATCTCCAGTGGGAAAGTTGAGAAGGGTTTGACGGTGTATCCCGACCTGAGTGTGAGATACCGAGACCGTTTGTTTGTACCGGAGTCTTGCCGAGAGGAAGTACTCCGAGAGTTTCACCATTCGCGCCTTGCGGTGCATCCGGGAGGTACTAAGATGTATCAGGATTTGGGTCGCCAGTTTTGGTGGCGGGGTATGAAGAGAGATGTGGCTGTTTTCGTATCGAAGTGCCTTACTTGCCAGCAAGTGAAGGCCGAGCATCAGAGGCCAGCGGGTTTGTTGCAACCCTTGCCTATTGCCGAGTGGAAGTGGGAGCATGTCACTATGGACTTCGTTGTAGGTCTTCCGAGGACGCAGCGGGGTAGTGATGCTATTTGGGTGGTTGTAGACCGGTTGACTAAGTCAGCGCACTTTATTTCTATGCGTGTGAGAGATTCGGTAGATCATCTTGCCGATTTGTATATTCGGGACGTAGTGAGATTGCACGGGGTCCCAGTGACGATCGTCTCAGATAGAGATCCTCGTTTTACTGCTAGGTTGTGGCAGAGTTTGCAGAGTGCCTTGGGCACTAAGTTGACCTTTAGTACGGCTTATCATCCTCAGACTGACGGGCAGTCCGAGCGTACTATTCAGATCCTCGAGGATATGCTTCGGGGTTGTGTCCTGGACTTCAGTGGGACGTGGGAGAGGCACTTGCCCTTGGTAGAGTTTGCCTACAATAACAGTTTTCAGTCTAGCATCGGTATGGCACCGTTTGAGGCCTTGTATGGCCGACCGTGTAGGTCTCCAGTTTGTTGGGCCGAGGTGGGTGATGCACCTTTGTTGGGTCCGGAGTTGGTTAGGGAGACGACGGAGAAAGTTGAGCTTATCCGTAGGAGGCTTGTTACAGCCCAGAGTCGGCAGAAATCTTATGCTGACCGTAGGAGGAGGCCTTTGGCGTTTGAGGTAGGTGATCATGTCTTTCTGAAGATATCACCTAGACGAGGTCTGTTGAGGTTTGGGAAGAGTGGGAAGTTATCCCCTCGGTTTATTGGTCCTTTTGAGATCCTTGAGAGGATTGGTGAGGTTGCTTATCGGTTAGCCTTACCGCCGCAGTTGTCCGGAGTGCATGACGTGTTTCATGTGAGTATGCTTCGGAAGTATGAGCCAGATCCGTCACATGTGCTGGATTGGACTGATTTAGAGGTAGATGAGGATGCCTCGTATGAGGAGGGACCGGTTCGGGTCTTGGATAGGCGGGATCAGGTCCTGCGTGGCAAGACCATTCCTTTGGTGAAAGTCTTGTGGAAACATCACGGAGTGGAGGAAGCCACTTGGGAACGTGAGTTGGGAGTCCGTGAGAAATATCCGGACTTGTTTGTTGATATGTGATCTTGTATTTAAATTTTGCATTTTGTTGAACTTACGAGCTTTTATGTGTGTCTTAAGTTGTGAAACACTGAAAATGTTTTGATTATTGGAAGTATGTTTGGGAACTTGCCTCATATGGGAGTTGAATGTGACATTGTATATGTTGAATATACTGTTGAAATTGGAAAGATAGTGCATAATGTTGATGCATGTTGGAAGTACATATGTTGTTTACATATTGTGGAATGTCTCTTGTTAAAGGGATGGGATGACCGGTGATGGGTCGAATTGTTGAATGTTCAAGTGTAACATTGTTTAAAATGGAGGAAAACTTGTTTTTGAAAAAAACTTGTGCTTAATTTCGGGGACGAAATTCTTTAAGGGGGGGAGGTTATAGCGATCCCGGGTTTACCCTTGTTGTACAGTGATCCGGACATGGGTCCGTAGATGTTGGTAGTTGTTCTTTATCTTGTGTACATCCTTTTTACTTCGTATTTGAGTTATAGGATGTGTTGGGCAGGTTTGTTACAGGTTGGTTGAGTTTAGAAACCAAAGCTAGTTGCCCAGATTTTGGCCTGTCCGCTCGAGCGGGGGTTTTGGCGCTCGAGCGGAGATTACACCCATTCAGTATTTTCCTGTGCAGCGTTGTACGCTCGAGCGTGGGTTTGGCCGCTCGAGCAGGATTGTCTGAGTGCCGCTCGAGCGTAGAGTTGGAAGCTCGAGCAGAGGCCTGGTTCTGTAAAAGTACTGGGAGAGTGCATTCTGCGCTCGAGCGGGAGTTTGTGCGCCTGAGCGGAAGTCTGTGAGTTACGCTCGAGCGGAGTGTTTTACGCTCGAGCGGACCACTGGGTTTTAGCTCCGTGTTTTGACTTTTCAAATCACTTTTTCACTTCCTCTTCTCTCTCCTACTTTTCCAAAAACACCATTGTTGAGCCTCTCACTCTAGATACTACCTTCTCTCTAGGTTTTGATCTAGTATGAGTGATTTGCTCACCTTTGGCCTTTACAAAAAAGTTGTTGATCGTCGAGGGCTATATTTTAATCTGAAAATTTCGAGTTTTGGAGCACGTTGGGTTTTGTCACCTTCTCCTTTTTGGCTTAAACTTCGAGGTAGGGATGTCCTACTCTTATCTATGGATTTTGTCTTTAAATTTTGGTATTTTGAGATGTTGGGCTTGGTTTGGTAATTTTGTGAAAGTTTGGGGCTTTTGTGTAATTTTACAAAAGTTGGGGTTTTATTCATAATAAACCTAGATGCATGTTTGGCATAGAGAAATAGCATTAATGTTGAATCATTGATAAAAATGGGACCTAAGGGTTGAAATGGTAATTATGGAAAATGGCCTAATTACATTGTTTAATTAATTGGGATAATTAATTGGGAGAAATGAGGAAATGAAATGTTGATTGAATATCCATTTGTGCATTTATTTTCTGTTTAGAAATAACTGCTTTGGGCTATCGGTGGAGGATAGTCGTGATTGTTGTAGACAATGCATGATGATTAGGCAAACTGAAACTAATCAATGAAATGTGTCATGGAACTTGACGATTGATAGAATACATTAACTGTATGTATTGGATGATTGTATATAGAACCAATGTGTTTATATACGTTATATATAGAGGAGGAGATAGGGGATGTACTCCGCGGTTTAGGGGAAGATAGGGGATGTACCTCTAAACCGGATAGTGTTGGGAGAAGATAGGGGATGAACTCCGTAGATACAGCTCCTATGCTTGTCTAAAGAAGTGAAGATAGAGCTTATATGCTTATCTTTGTGATGTGTGGATATAGCTTTCATGCTTATCTGTGGATATTGTTGTTATACATATCTGTTGTGGAATGTGGATATAGCTTACTTGCTTATCTGAGAATGTGGATATTGTTGTTATACATATCTGTTGAGCATGTGGGTAGTGCTTATAGGCCTATCTGTTGAAAAAGGGGAAATGAAAAGTAATTGGGACTTGTAAGTCGTATGACATAAATATGTGATTTATGTGATTGTATCAGTGTTGGCCATCTATCAATTGCTAATATTTTAGTCATTGTTCATGGTTGGTTTAGTGTATTTCTACTGGGCTGTGGCTCACCCTATATGGGAATATCATTTTCAGGTACTGGTAGCATGCCACCTCCAAGGACATAGCTGGGAGGCTAGAGGCGGGCATACTTTTGTTGCTTAACTTTTGATGTATTACATGTAACTTCAAGCCAAGGGCTTTATGTGTAAATGAGTTAGTACTCTTTTGTTGTAACCAAGTGTTAACTTGGAAAGCTGTAAGCCCATAGGGCATTTTGTTTTGGTGTTAACATGTAATACTTATGTAATGGAACTCTAATGAATAAAGGAATGTGGTTAGTTTATATGTAAATGCATGTCTTATCTAATGGGTTTAATGTTGTTATTTTGAGGGCGTTACACTGGCAGAGGCATTAAGTGCTCTGTCTGGCTGAGGCTTTAAGTGCTCTGTTTGGCAGAGGCTTTTAGTGCTCGGTCTGGCAGAGGCTTTTAGTGCTCTGTCTGGCAGAGGCTTTAAGTGCTCAGTCTGGCTGAGGCTTTAAGTGCTCTGTTTGGCAAAGGCTTTTAGTGCTCAATCTGGCTGAGGCTTTTAGTGCTCGGTCTGGCTGAGGCTTTTAGTGCTTTGTCTGGCAGAGGCTGTAAGTGCTCAGTCTGGCTGAGGCTTTAAATGCTCTGTTTGGCAGAGGCTTTTAGTGCTCTGTCTGGCAGAGGCTTTTAGTGCTCTGTCTGGCAGAGGCTTTTAATACTACAAATAAGAATGTTACCGAGACAACATATGGATAATTGAGATATATAACCAAGAAGTTACATTGTGTGGGGGAATATCAAGAATGTGTGAATTTCCCAAAAAGAAAATGCAATAACTGAGCAATACAAAAGTAGGAGCTTATTGAAAGTAGCGTTTAAGGTGTTCGGCGTTCCATGGGTGGGGAAGGTCTCGACCTTCCATGTCCTGAAGTCGGTAAGTGCCTGGTCGGGGTCGAGCTTTCACAATGTAGGGTCCCTCCCACTTGGCTGCCAATTTACCCTCAGCCGGATTTTTGGTAGCGAGAGTTACTTCTCTCAAGACAAGATCCCCTACAGCGAACTCCCTTGGTCGGACCTTGCGGTTGTAGTGTTTTCTCATTTTCTGTTGGTATGAGGCCAAGCGGACAGTGGTGGTCTCTCTAAGTTCTTCAATTAGGTCGAGGTCAGCCCGACGGAGTTGTTCGATTAGTGCTGGATCCGGATGTGAAACCCTGGGAGTAGGCAAACCGACTTCTACTGGGATAACCGCCTCAGCGCCGTATGTTAAGCAGAAAGGGGTCTCCCCAGTGGGCGTCCGAGCTGTAGTGCGATAAGCCCAGAGTACATTCGGTAGCTCCTCAGCCCAAAGTCCCTTAGCAGCTTCTAGTTTAGTTTTGATTATCTTCAGGAGAGAGCGGTTGGTGACCTCGACTTGGCCATTGGCCTGGGGATGACTAGGGGATGAGAAACAAGGTTGAATCTGGAGGTCGGCGCAGAACTTCCTGTACTTGGCGTTGTCAAATTTTTTACCGTTGTCGGAGATGATGGCCTGAGGAATGCCGAATCTGTAAACGATCGACTGCCAGATGAACTTGGTTGTGTTCCGTTCGGTAATGGTGGCGAGGGGTTCTGCCTCTACCCACTTGGTGAAGTAATCAACGGCGACGATCGCGAACTTGGTCTGGCCTCAGCCAGTAAGGAATGGTCCGACCAAGTCGATCCCCCATTTGGCGAACGGATAAGGGCTGCAGAGTGTGATCAACTCTGTAGGGGGTGCATGGGGGATGTTGGCAAAACGCTGACACTTATCACATTTGAGCACGAAATCGGCCGCATCTTGATTAAGGGTGGGCCAGAAATAACGGGTATGGAGTATATTGTGGGCTAGGGACTTACCGCCCGAGTGATTGCCGCAGATGCCCTCATGAATTTCTTGCATTACATAAGTTGCTTGAGTCGAATTGAGGCACCGCAGATAAGGGCGTGAGAAACCACGTTTGTATAAGATGCCGTCGACGAGGATGTAATTGGACGATCGTGCCCTGACTTTGGTGGCGTGCTAGTGGTCATCCGGAAGTTCCCCCGCTGTCAGAAATCGAAGGATGTCCGACGCCCAAGGGATGGGCTCATTTTGGAGGAATTGTACTTCATGCTGGTCGAGGAAAATGGCGGGGTGGGATAGGTACTCGAGACGGACTCCACTGCTGAGGGCTGACTGGTCTGCGGAAGCCAGTTGGGCCATCTCATTTGCCTTAGAATTCTCTGTCCAGGGAATGTGCCTGATCTGGAAGGTGTTGAAAAGGCGAACCAGGGGAAGTGCAAGATCCTTGTAAGTCCGCATTGTGCCTTCCTTGGCGTCGAATTCGCCCGTGATCTGCCCGACGATGAGCTGAGAGTCGCTGAGTACTCGGATGTGGCTGACACCAATGTCCCTGGCTAGGCGAAGGCCTGCTATCAGTGCCTCATATTCAGCCTCGTTGTTACTGGCCTCAAACAGGAAACGGAGAGCACATTTGAAATAACCACCCTCAGGGCTGGTGAGAATGAGGCCAGCCCCGCTACCTTGCCTGCGGGATGATCCGTCGACGTTGAGAGTCCAAGAGTGAGGGTCTTTTGGCTCAATGGGAGCTGGCAGGGGTAGAGGGGCAGTGGTTGGGGTAGGATTAGTGAATTCCAAGATGAAGTTGGCGATAGCCTGTCCCTTAATTGCTGTTCGAGGGCGGTAAGAGATGTCAAACTGGCTGAGTTCCACAGACCACTGCATAAGTCTGCCGGAAAGTTCTGGTTGCTGCATGACCTTCTTCAAGGGTTGGTCGGTGAGGACCACTATGGAATGGGCTTGGAAGTAAGGACGGAGTCATCTAGAAGCGGTGACCAAGGCTAAGGATAATTTTTCTAACAGGGGGTAATTCTGTTCTGCTCCCCTGAGAGCCCGACTGATGTAGTAGACCGGTCGTTGGACAGAGTCGTCTTCCCTAATAAGAGCTGCACTGACTGCGGTGCTTGAGACGGCCAAATAGAGGAAGAGGGACTCGCCCCGTGATTGCTTGTGAAAGGAGGGGTGGATTGGCCATGCACTGTTTTAACTGCTGGAAAGCCTCTTCAGATTCAGTTGTCCCTTCAAAAGTTTGCCGAAGAACCTTGAAGAATGGTAGGCACTTATCTGTCGCGCGAGAAATGAAACGGTTGAGGGCTGCAACTCGGCCAGTGAGTCTTTGGACCTCCTTGACCGTCCTGGGAGACTGCATCTCAATCAAGGCCTTGATCTTTTCAGGGTTAGCTTCGATGCCCCACTGACTAACCATAAAACCCAGGAACTTCCCGGATCCTACGCCGAAGGCGCATTTCTCTGGGTTGAGCTTCATTTGGTACTTGCGTAGCGTGGCGAAGGTCTCCCGCAGGTCGGTCAGGTTATCAGTGGAGAGTTTGCTCTTAACTAGCATGTCGTCGACATATACTTCCATATTCCGACCTATTTGGTGATGGAAGACGGCATTGACCAACCGTTGGTAGGTGGCCCCAGCGTTCTTCAATCCGAATGGCATTACTTGGTAATGGTAGGTACCTCGGTCGGTGATGAAAGATGTATGTTCCCGATCGGACGGGGTGCATGAGAATTTGGTTGTAGCCAGAGAAAGCATCCATGAAGCTGAGCATTTGATGACCGGCCGTGGCATCGACCAGCAGATCTATGCGGGGCAGAGGATAGTTGTCTTTGGGGCAAGCTCGGTTCAGGTCAGAGTAATCGACACAAAGTCGCCATTTGCCATTGTTCTTGTGGACGAGGACCACGTTTGCCAGCCATTTAGGGTAGTCGACATTTTTGATGAATTGGGCCTCAAGGAGTTTGTCGACCTCTGCGGCTATAAGAGTATTGCGCTCCGGGTGAAAGATGCGATGCTTTTGGCGGTACGGTCGGAAATGAGGTTCAACGCTGAGGCGATGAGTTATAAAACAAGGGTCGATGCCTGGCATATCTGAATGAGTCCAGGCGAATACATCATTGTGCTCGGTCAGAAGTGCAGTAAGGTCGGCCTTGGCTTGGGCGGATAGCTGGCTGCCGATCTTAGCAGTTTTCATTGGGTTGGTGGGATCGATGAGAATCTCAACGAGCTCCTCCACCGATTCGCCTCTGACCAGTTCATCCTCATCTCGGGCGTCAAGTCCTTCAATGATCATGGCCTCCTTCAACTTGACTTCCTTGAGTGAGGCGACATAACATTCCCTGGCGATGGTCTGCTCTCCCCGTACTGTCCCTACCCCCTAGTTGGTGGGAAACTTTATGGTGAGGTGATAGGTTGAAGTGATAGCTTGGAAAGCGTTAAGGGCGGTACGACCGAGGATGATGTTGTAGGCAGAGGGACAGTCGACCACAAGGAAGGTGAGTAACTTGGTAGTCTGCCATGGGTATTCGCCAATAGTGATGGGGAGGTCAACGGAGCCGATGGAGGTCACCCGGTCGCTAGTGAAACCGACCAAGGGGGTTTGGAGAGGGGACAGGCTTTTTTCCCTAATTTTGAGCTGGCAGAAGCAACTGAGGAATATGATGTCAGATGAACTACCGTTATCGATGAGAACCCGCCTGACCTTATAGTTGGAGAGAAGGGTAGAAATGATGAGGGGGTCATCATGAGGATAACGGATGCCTGTACAATCGGCGTCCATGAAGGTGATGGGCTCTGTTCACTTCTTAGGCTGCTTGGAAGGTCGGTCTACCGTGTCCACTGCTTTGTCCGAACCTTACCTTATTTTTCTGAGCTCTGCTTTCTGAGCAGAGCGGGACGGTCCGCCGCAAGCAAGGCCACCATAAATGACTCGGATTTCACCAACTGGGGGAGGGGGGTTACCTGGGGGCCGAGGCTGTTGTGGGAGGCAGTCATGGCCTTGGGCAGGTTGGGCTGGCTGCCGAGGTGGGGTACGTTGGCGGCTGCTTCTGAGGGGCTCGGTTCGTTGCCTCTGTTGCGGGCGGGTGTCTGTGAATCGACTGAGACGCCCTTGACGAATGAGGGTCTCGACCTGATCCTTGAGGTTGATGCAATCATCAGTGTTGTGGTCGTGGTCCTGGTGGAAGCGACAGTATTTGGACTGGTCTTTCCGGTCGGAAGGGGTCCGTGAAGGCAGGGACCATTTGAGGGGGTAATCCCGCTGGATTTGGTGGAGAACTTGTTCCATAGGAGAATTGAGGGGTGTGTACCACTCAAACCAACCGGGGGGTCGTGCTGGTGCCGACCGGTCAGTGCGAGGAGGTCGGTCGGGATATTGGGGCGTTTGGCTGTTATACTAGGTGTTTCTTGGTTCCGGGTCTTTTCTCTTTTCTCTGGGGGGCGGGTTTTTGGATATTGGATCTTGGCGAGCGGCCAGTGAATCTTCGGCATTCATTTATTTTTGAGCTTTGGATAATAGGGCTGCCATAGAGGTCGGGGGGTTTTGGGAGAGGGAGAAAAGGAAATCGGATGATCGCAGTCCAGCCATAAAAGCCGTAAGGATGACCTTATCGTCATTCTCCGCTACTTGTGGGGCTTCGGTGTTGAAGCGAGTAACGAAGCTATGTAGTGACTCCCCCTCGATCTGACAGATGTCGAGGAGTTGGGTTGCAGGACGGCGTTGGCGTTCGGCTCCAATGAAATGGTTGAGGAAGGAGTCGCTGAGATATTGGAAAGTGGAGACAGAGTCCGCCGGTAACTGACTGAACCACAGTCGGGCTGACCCCTTCAGTGTCACGGGGAAAGCCCGACACATGATCTCGTCGGGGAAGGCATGAAGGATCATGAGTGTACGATAGGTCTCCAGATGGTCGACTGGATCTGTCGTACCATCAAAGGAGTCAATGGTGGGCATCTTGAATTTGGCGGGCAAAGGTTTGTCCCGAATGGAGGCAACAAATGGTGAATTTGCCGTGATAGAGGGTTTATTATGAATGTTCTGGATGACTCCTTGGAGTTGGAGCTTCATTGCTCGGAGCTCGGCGTCCCAGAGTGGAACGTGGTCCCCCTGGTCAGTCAGTAGAGGTTGGACGCTGCTAGCCTCCCCTTCAGGGGCTGGTGCTACGACCGACGGGTGTGGGGGTGGGGGTGGTGGTGGCGGATTTTTGTGTGGATGGGGAGGTTGCAAACCTTCCAGGTTGGGTGGATGGGGCTGGGGGGCAGTATGGCTCGGGGTTCTTTCTCGGTTGGGGGGAATATCTGGAGGTGGTAGAGGAGGAATCGGAAGGTTCCTTTGGAGTAAGGCATTTATCAACGCCTGGTTTTGTTCGACCATGCTGTTGATGTTGTTGGTAAGCTCGATAAAGTACTGTGCTGGGTTGTTTGGATTGAGGGGGTCGTTTTGACGGTCGGTAACATTATTGTGAGAAGCCATGGATCTAGTCGTGACCATGCACTTTGATGGTTATGAGAGAGAGGGTGTTGGAACGGGGCCTCCGGCGACAGTGATCACAACTGGCGCGTGGAGCAAAGCGTTCCCACAGACGGCGCCAACTGTTGATACCGTTCGTCCCAGTGGATGGATCAGACTGGTCCAAGCTCCCCAAGGCCAAGCCCAGAAGATCGAGCCCACTGGATATCCTGCAAACAAGTTCAACGGGGAACAGGGTAGTCCCCCAGTGAACCCTCCGACGATCAAGTTAGGAAGAGAAGTGGAGTATCCGGGAGAAGATTAGAGATGGAAAGCTTAACCTTTTTCTTGTCTACAACATTTGCTTATATCCTTTTGTCATCATTTCGTTGTCCCTTTCGACCTGCTCTCCTTGCCGAAAGCCTATGCTGTAGCTTACCTTGCTCAGGGTAAGGGGGTCCTGTTCCGACGGAGAGGTGTTGTCGTAATAAATGCTGTGATGGACTGCATTAATGGTGATGTGTAGTGGCAATAACTTTGCAGATCTTTGTCTGCTGATGTGGCTCGTCCTCCACCCGCCGCGTGTCTGAATGCTGTTGGTTCTTGGTGCCATATTGGATTCCAGCTGTTTCGGACTCCATCGGCAGGGTTATGCATTGGGCCCCGAATGATGGGCTCTGGTTATTTATAGTGGTTCATGGCCTTTGTGGGCCTGTCTATGTCATACTCCATACACTTATGTGTTCATATACCTTAACACATTGTTTATATATCTTTGTTTGGGAGGAGATAGGGGATGTACTCCATATGTGTTCATATACTTTAACACATTGTTTATATATCTTTGTTTAGGAGGAGATAGGGGATGTACTCCATATGCGTTCATATACTTTAACACATTGTTTATATATCTTTGTTTGGGGGGAGATAGGGGATGTACTCCATATGTGTTCATATACTCTAACACATATTTATGTATCTTTGTTTGGGAGGAGTTAGGGAGCGTACTCCATAGACAATTAAGTTGGCCGGAGTGTCCGGGGTTAAAGGTCCCGCAACCTTATAAATTGAAGTGCAGGAAGGAAGTTGTCAATTGAGGTATTAATTACGTGAGATGTAGTCTCTTTTTGAATTGATGGTAATGGAGGTGTTAATAAGTCGAGTGGTAGTCTCACTTAAATTGTTTGGGGTTAGATAATGAACCATATTTAGGAATTGAATTGGATAAATAAGGGAGGCGGATGGAAACATGGATGTAATTGTTGTTGGGCTATGAGAAGGGTGTGAATTGGTTTACACGTGTTAATCACTTGTCAAATGATAATGTTTTAGTTATTTCTCATGTTGGGTTTAGTATATCTCTACTGGGCTTTGGCTCACCCTACTTGGGACACCATTTTTAGGTACCGGAGACGTGCAAAGTTCAAGATATTTGCTTGGGAGGTTTTAGGAGTTGAAGACTCTGCTTTATTATTTGTTTTGTTGATTATATGTAAATGTAAGCTAAGGACTTTACTTGTAAAAGAGTTAGAACTCTTCTTTCATATAACCAAGTAACAACCTGGAAAGATGTAAGCCCGCAGGGCATTTTATCATTTTTGTAAACATTTGTGACTTATATGAGATACTCATTTATAATATTAACTCTGATGTATGTATGGGAATGTGACTTATCTATCATGTATATTTATATAGGACAGTTTGGATGGTGGAAGTATGTATTATTTTGAGGGCGTTACACAATAGAAACCAAATTGATACTATTAGTTTATCAGTTTTTTTCCATAAGGAGTTTGAAGTTTTTTTTCGGAAGGAAATAAGATTAAGAAGAAAAATATGTTAATATAAAACTGATCATTTAATAAAAAGAGCCATAATATCTTATACCTAAGCTAAACAATATGAATAATATCTAACAACTGACTTTCGTTGATCCAAATATATATATATATATGGGAATAATTATTCAAACTAAATATTGATAATTTTTATATTTCACAATTTATTAATAAAGTTCTCACATAAACAGTAGAATAAACAAAAGTGAGAATAAAAACAATACAAAAAAAAAAGAAAAAAAGAAAAAAAAAACATATATCAATTTAATAATTGCAATCAATCATTGAAATGATTTTTTAAGATGTCATCTATAACTAATAATTAGATCAATAGAGACTAAAAATGTATAGTAGTAGTTATACCAAATATTACAGGACAAATGATATATTTGAGAAACATACAAAATATATATATATATATATATATATATATATATATATATATATATATATATATATATATTATAATAAGTTAAAATGAAGCGATTGATAATTGTAATACGCATGAATTATTCAATAAAAATTCTTTTCAAGTACTATCACAAATTACATGCAAATATCTATAAATCTAGAGCAATTGCATGAAAAAGTTTATAAACATAAGTAGATTTTATGTAAAACTATATAGACCCTATGTAAATTTATATGAATTTGAACATGTCGCTTGAAAAGATCTATCATTAAAATATACAATAAAATAAAGATGAAAAAAATTACATGGAATTTTATGGCTTCAAATAGATTTCAATTAAAAAAAAATGATTAATCTCGAGGGATTGTTTGTAAAACTCTATGTATATTATAATCTTTCCTAGAGAGGAAAAATAAATAAATTATTGGAGTTAGGAGATAAAAAATATTAATGCCATAAAAGAATTTTTTATGATCACTATTGCATTAAGAGGGGAAAAAAATGGATGTTGTTGGTGGTTTGTTTCCAATGTTGGGTTTTGTTGGTGGATGTTCAAATTTATATGGAAACTTAATTTAAAGATAATAATGTATTTTGGAGGTTTAGTGCTTAAATTCAAATATACTTTTTGGATAAAGATAAGGAGCTAAAGATATCATAGAAAATTTAAATTTAAAATACAAATCAAATTTTTTTTTTTTAAAGCAAACATTTATCTGATAAATAAATGCTTACACTTATTTGGTTGTTTATTTATTATTTTTGACCTTTTTCATCATCATCATCATCATCATCATCATCATCTTCTTCTTCTACTTCTTCTTCTTCTTCTTCTTCTTCTTCCTTTTTTTTTTTTTTTTTTTGGTAAAATGAAGTATGATCCCATAGAAATTGGGTATGGCATTTTTAATTTTTTTTTAAATTAAAAATTCAAAAATTTTGGATTGAGATTTTAGATAGACACCCACAAAGATATTATCTGATTTTTTTGTTTTTTATATATATAACAGTTAGGAATAAGAGTTGTGGGATTTGTGGGTTCTTTGTTTTTTTAATTTAAATTTACATGATATAGTGATAGACATGTGGAAATCTATATACATATCTATACCTAAATCTCTAAGAAAAGATATTATTTGATTTTTTTATTATTATCTTTTATATAACAATTGGGGAAGAGGATGTGAATATCTGAATAGCGAGAAGAGGGGTGAAAGGAGGTGCCACGTATTTATTTATTCATTTCAAGGGGTGAAAGGAGGTGCCACGTATTTATTTATTTATTTCAAAATTATGAGAATTTAATAATAAACATATGAAGACTTTTGACATAATATAACTACATTTTCTTATATATATAGTATAGAAGTATAGATATAGATAGATAGATAGATAGATAGATAGATAGGTATAGATTTCACAGCCAATGGTGTCAATTGTTTTTCATCTTGGTTGGTGCGAATCTAAGAGGTTACAAAGAAATGGGATAAGAAAATCAAAAAAAAAAAGATAAAAAGAAGGAATGATAATTGTTGATCAAATTTCTAGTACGGTGGTTGAAACTTGATGACCCGCAAAACAAAAGGTAAATGAACTTTGGGTACCAGTGTGATATTGGCCAAAGCTCTAGCGATGTTTAAGTCAGAGCTTTTTCTTTTGGATTATATTCGTAATTATGATCTATGTGTAGGTGACTCTGTTTGTTGGGAATGAGTTTTGATTTTTAATCTAAAACGTTATAAATTGTATTGTCCATTGTAATTTGACAATTTAAAAAAAATAAAAATTGAAAACTTAAAAATGGATAAGTTGAGATTAAAATTTGCTTAAGTCATTACATCATAATCAATTCATTAAACTAAATAAACTATACTTTGTAAAATAACACAGTCCGTGTAGTTTGATATTTGTATCACTTTGGTCCCTGACTTTTTAATTGTGATATATTTTATTTTAAATTTTGAATATTATTCCAAATAAGGACGATCAAAAATGTTTTTTTTTGCAAACGGTTTATTTGCAAGGACAAAGTTATTATACAACTTATTTTGTGTTAGTTAACTTTATGTTATTTGAAATGTAATGGCTTTTTTTTAATAAATAATGCTAGAACTTTCTTAGTTATAAAATTCTGTTTAGTTTCCTTTTCAGAATCTATTTTCAAATTTTTTTTCTGAGAAACTAAAAATTAAATTGGTGAAAAAAAAATTAAAAATACATCATTTTATATAATTTTATCTTTTGGAAGGGCATAAATATTTTTTGTGATATTATTTTCATTAAATTAGTTTCTATTTTTTCAAAAGTCAAACATGATGACAACTTTGATGTCATTATTAAACAAATCCATTAAATCAAAAAATTCAAAACTAAAAACATTTCATATATTAAACATATCAATTACACATAAAAAACGTAATAACCATCTATTATATTATAACTATACAAAAATATCTGCTAACAACAAATACAACCGTGTATTACATGATAATCATAAAAAAAACATCAACAAAAACAACCACCCATTACATGATCATCATCCAAATACATACTAAAAATTAATTTGGTAAAAAATAAAAGTATAAAAGATTTATCATTTTCACATAATTTCATATATTTTTTGTATTTTTATGTATTTATTAATTTTTAAAATATTTTTTCACAAATATTTTACTATTTAGATACATCTAAGTAAAGTGCATCTAAAAAAGTAAAAAAAAAACTTGCTTAAAATTTTAAAAATATTCACTAAAAACAAAAAAAATACGAAAAATAAAAAACTCAATTTTCAGAAAACTGTAACTAAACACACTGAATAATTTTTTGATATTTATTTTTGTCAAATTAGTTTATATTTTATCAAATTGATGACTTTGCCCTTCAAATTGAACAACTATCTTTAATTGTCATTATTTGGAACGAGATTCAAAATTCTTGATTAAATATAGAGTGCTGTTATTAGCACCTCCCTTTTTACTTTGGCCCCCTTAATTTCTTTGAACCCCCAGCTAGCAAAATGAATCCCCCCATTTTCTCTTTGAACCCCCATCTTAATACCAATTATACCCCTCATCTTTTTTGACCCCCAACTTTTTTTTCTGCAATTTTCTTACCACCGGCAGCCCAACTTCTCCGGTGACCTCCCAGCACCTTCCCCACCGACGACCACCCTTTCACAACCTCCGATGAACGTGACCGCCTACAAACAAATTTATATATATATATATATATATTTTCCAAGATTTGGTTTCTCTCTCTCTCTCTCAGCAGATCTAAACTACAATCTATGGCGACGATATAGTCTGTCCATACACGACAGACCTTCGACAGTCGCGGCAATCCTACGGTCGAGGTTTGATTTCGAACTCTTCTTCTTTGTCTGAACTTGATCTCAGATACAGATCTTCCCAAATCTATGGATTCTCATTGCCGATGGAGATTGTGGTCTTCTTTCGGTCAAAACACTGGACGAACTTAACCAGAGGAGCTGCCATTGTTGGAGAGATTATGAGACCTGCAAAACCCTAGCCCTAGATAAATGAGGAGCCGATCGCGGCGAATGAAGGAGTGATGTGAGAGAGACAGAGGTCACCGGCGGCAGTAGCAGTGGTGATCGCTAGTGGAGATGGTGGAGAAAATGTTGGTGGGTTAGGGTTTGGACAATTAGGGTTAGAATATTAAGGATAAGGGTAAAAATGTAACTTTATATTTGGATAAAATTGGAATTAAAAAAAAATTAAAATAGATGGGGGGTCCAAAATAATTCATGGGGTGCTAATAGCACCACTCTAAATAATTGAAAAGTCAGGGACTAAAGTGGTAAGTCCCAAATTATAGAGACCTTTGGTAACACTTTCGTTTTCAGTTTATATTTACAAAAATTTAAAAAAACTGTCACAAAAACTTGTTTGATAATTTTTTTTGTTTTATGAATGATTGTCTCAATTTATAAATTTAAGGAAAAAATGTAAACTCAAAAAATGAGTTTACGTGGTTTTTAAACAGAAATTTAAAAATTTGACTAACAAATTTTTTTTTTCAAATAATTTTTTGTCCAATTAATTTTTTTTTTCAATTATAATATGTATGATCTCATTTTCATAAATAATGAAAAATAAATATAAATATTTTAGGGCTAAACAAACAGATTTTTTAGTTTATGTTTTTAAAAAATTTCAAACATTTTGTTCAAACCAAATACGTTTGTAATTTATGTTTTTCTAAAAATAAACAAAAACCAATTTATAAAATTTTTGTAAACATAAACTAAAAACGTAAATGTTACCGAACGCTAAGAGTCTCAAACATTTTTCAATAATTTCCCTAATTTTTTTCGAAGTCGAAGGTAGGTGGATAAGATAAAAGAATTTCTTGTCATGGTTCTTTATGTTCGTTCACTCACCTATCCTTGCATCCCACTATATCCCTAGAAATCCCAATATGGGAATGCCACTTATCTAAAGTCATCCTTTTGCATTCTCTAAAGTCATCCTTTTACATCGCTTATATATACCCCTTTCATCCCACCATGCAATGAAACTAGCATACTTTACTAAGGCCTCATTTGGTAAGGGGTGATTTTAGTAAAAAAAAGTCAAAAAGTTATTAAAAAGCTCAAAAAGTTAACAATTTATACAAAAAAGTCAAAAATTCTATTTTCTCTTTACTTTTTGCACTTCTTTTTGTAAAAAAACTAAAAAGTCATCCCAAACATACTAATTTTTTTTACATCATATTTTAGCCAAAAAATCAAAAAATTACTAAAAAAATATGTTCCCAAGCACGGCCTAAGTGCCGTTTTGGCAACTTTCCAAAAAATTGCATTTTGCAACTCTTCCCAAAAAAGCCAAAATGACTTTTTATCATTAAAATCACTTAGATGGAAAATTCTATTTCCACATATCAAATTATCTCTGTGCACATCTTTTCTCAATTCATACATGTAGTAATTTGATTTTTATTTCTTTATCTCATTTCACACACTTCACATTTCAAATATACCCTCACATTTTCTGTGCACATCCTCTCATGCCCTCATTTCTTCCTCAAAAAACCTTAACCCTAACTACACCAGCTACCGGCGACGACAGCAGCTGTAACACCCTCAAAATAATACATATAAACCAATCATTCTTGATGCACATAGACATAGGGGAGATAAACATATATTCATCTATCAGAGTATTCATTACAAAAAGTATTACATGTTGACAACAAAAGTAAATGCCCTACGGGCTTACAACTTTCCAAGTCAACACTTGGTCTCAACAAAAGAGAGTTCTAACTCTTAACAAATTAAGTCCTTGGCTTGGATTACATGTAATACAAAAGAAAACTACAAAAATAAGACTTCAGCATATAAACCTCTCAAGCTACATCCTTGGAGGCGGCATATCACTTGCACCTGAAAATGATGTCCCATATAGGGTGAGCCAAAGCCCAGTAGAAATTTACTAAACCAAATATGAGAAATAACTAAAACATTAGCATTTGATAAATGTTTAGCTCATATAAACCAACATACATCTCTTCCATAACCAATTCATATTCACAACCACATTTCAATCCCTTTCGTTTCATTATCCAAACCAATTCATAGGTATGGTTCATTGTTTATCCGAATAGTTCGAAATGAGACTACAACTCATACTACTAACACTTCAATCATAATCACTTTAAAATGAGATTACAACTCATATTGTTAACACTTCAATACTTCAATTCAAAATGAGACTACAACTCATATTATTAATGCTTCAATACTTCAATTCATCTACCTTATGCAAATGTAATTAAGATTTCAGCACTTTCACCCTGAACACTCCGGCCAACTTAGTTATCAATGGAGTCCATCCCCTATCTCCTCCCAAACAGGTTTGGAAGTACATCCCCTATCTCCTTCCAAACAAGATACATATGCAATGTACTTAAACGCTATCATATACAATGATCAATTTAAAGCACATATATAATGTGTTAATCCAACCGTCATGTTCAGTGACATATTCCAATTAATTGGTTTCAATTTACCTAATCATCATGCAATTCTACAACAATTATGGTTATCCTCCACTGATAGCCCAAAACAATTATTTCTAAACAGGTAATAAATCTATCAAACAGATAAATTATCAACATTTCCATAGGCGAGTGATTAACTAATCCAACTACACCATTCAATCTCATAATTTTCCAATTTCATGATTTCCAACTCAATTTCATATTTCCACAAATTATCAAATTAATTATGCAAATTAATTATTTAAGTTCAATTAGGGCATTTTCTCGAACATCAACTCTAAGGTTCAATTTCATCAATCCTACAACAATAACCTCATTTTTTCCAAGGTCTCACATATACATGGTATTTAACAATTGAAAACCGCTCTATATATATTTCAAATCAAACCCTAACCTTCCAAATTTTCATAACTCCACCATTTATACAAAATGACAAACGTTTATGTTAAAACCCATAAGAAGGGGTAGATCATCCCTACCTCAAATTTCGGAGCTCAAAGGAGAAGGAGGAAGAAACTCAAAGTGCTCCAAAGCCCAACTTTTTCGAATCAACACGAAGCCCACACCAAGCTCTACATTTCTTGCAAAGAGACTAGGGTAGAAGACCACTAGAACTAGGGGTATTTGTAGAAAGAAGGTGTATGTAGAGAGAGTGTGCCGATCTAGGGTTTGAAAAGAAAAGAAGATCAAAAAGTGAAGTATAGAATTGCTGTTGTGATCTGATATAAGCGAGGCTCACTCGAGCGAAGGAGTGGTCGCTCGAGCGACCAGACACAACAAACACCTCGTTCGAGCGTAATAAGCGTCGCTCAAGCGAACAATGCGAAGCTTCAGGTCTGCAACCCAGAAGCACGCTCGAGCGTAAGTGTACTCGCTCGAGCGAAAAAACTCAAAACATAGTCCTCGCTCGCTCGAGCGAAGGAAAGCTCGCTCGAGCAAAGAAACACAACCTTTAGGTCCAAACTAGACGCAGATGCATGCTCGAGCGCAAAAGTGCTTGCTCGAGCCAAGAGACACACCACTCAAAGCTCGCTCGAGTGAAGGAACCCTAGCTTGAGCAAGGAACTAAAACACAAAGCTCGCTCGAGCGACAAAAGCCTCGCTCGAGCGAAGAAACCAAAAATCTGGGCAGCAACTATTTATTTCAAATCACAACCAGCCTGTTACAAACCTGCCCAATACATCCCAAAACTCAAATACAAAGAATTAAAGGACGGAAATGTGACAGAGTCAACAACAAACATCCACGGAACCGAGTCCGGAATACAATAAACAATAGAGGGAAAACTAGGATCGCTATAGCAGCGATGACATCAACCACTGGTCCTTTCCAGCCTCTCAGCCACTCTCACACAAGGTTCAGGTGTGATTAAGCTCATCGATTATTCGATTTTGTCTCATAGATACATACATACATATATATATATATATATATTTTTGATTTGGATACAGTGTCTTAGGGTTTGAGAGTTAGAGAGTTAGAGTGAAGAAGGCAAACAACAACCATATTGCTCAGGCCTAGTGCGAGAACCAAAGTTCACAGCAGATGTGTATGGAGAAATTGATCTTGAGTCGCAAAAGACTGATATTACAACGGACTCTTTTATTTTTATTGTTTCTGAGGTTAATTTCTTTGGCCTTGACATAGAAGTTGTCTTCTTTCTTATGACTACTACAAGTTTTTCTTTGTAGGCTATTCTGGATAATTGCATTATGCGATGTTTATAACTTGATGATCTCTTTCATCTTGCAAAGAACATGATGCAACCATGGATAATAGATTTTGGAGAATTAATATTCAGGGAGGAAATAGATTTGAAAATTGGATTTTGATCGTCTCTTTTTCTTGCCCTTTCTTGTTTACTAAAAATGGGATTCAATCACGAAAATGACAACAAAAAAAAGAAAAAAAAAGAAAAAAGAAAAAAGGAATTAACAGTTACATATTGAAAATGTATCACCTTTTAGTAAATTTGACTAATAAATTATGTATGCATACAAGCATGATTCAATTTCATTTTTCAGGTGACCAAATATCATTTTTTTTTGTGATTGAATTCATTTTAATTTGTATTTTTGAAATTTTAATAATTTTTTAAATATTTTTATCAATTTTGTTAATGTTTTTAGATCTACTTAATCTAAATACATTTACAAATTTTGCAAAAAAAAAAAAAAAAAATCGAACTTTGTATTTGAGATGGTGGTGGATGAGATGTATATGGAGAAATTGTGAGATGTATGGGTGAGGTGGTGGTGGATAAGATGGTAATTTTGTTAAAGGATAAAATTGTAATTCTAAAAAAATTCATTAAGTGTGTGGAGTAAAGAAACTTAGTGTGTGAAAATAGAATTTTCCCATTTGGAGAGGTAAAAAAAGTTACTGGTAAAATTACAACTATATCCTTCATGGATTAAAATGAGCCACATAGAGGTGAAAATGTAAATTTATTAAATTGGGTGGGGGTATTTTGGTCATTTAATTGTGATGTGACAGTATAAACAAATATTAATTAAAAAAAGTCAAAAGTAACTTTTTACCAATTTCTCAAATCACTTTCTAAAAAAGCCAAAAAGCTTGGTAAAAAGTCAAAAGCCAACTTTTTATCATTTTTCCAAAACACTCCTAAATTCCCAACCATTCTTTACATGAGTCAAAGACTATTAATTTGGGATCTTGATGGAATTGGTAAATTTTTAACAAGTCTCAGTACATTACATAGCACACAAAAAAATCCACGACAGTGAATTTAAAAACGACTCCAAGATATAGAAAAAATATTTGGAGCCTCGGCATAAATACCGGTTATAAGATGATAAACTTTATTTTGGTATGTGCTCGTGACGTGGTTCTGGTGAATACAAATTTTGGTAGGAGTGGTATGAATAGGGACCCCCATTTGTATGGTATATGGAATGGAAAAGGAGACCATCAAGTATTTGTCTTGGCAATGTTAGCATGTTGTTTTGATGTGGAAAGGCTTTCCTTTATGTTAGAAATTGGGCTATGACCCTTGACCCTTTTGATCCTTATCTATGAAAGTTCGAATTTGAAATCAAAACCTATTTGGATAATCCACTTTTGATACCTATATCTATCATATCAACTGATATGGATAGATGATATACTTAGCCTATATATCTGATACGTTATATGGGATATGGGATGAATCAAATAACGAATGATTTTTTTCCCATACTGGCTCTCTCCCATTAAAATAACGATCAAGCTTTTTGCACTGTGGCTTGTGTGGGTGATACTCATATTGTGGTATTACTCCACTGTTGGGTGTTCGTTGTTCACATTTTTGAAGCATGTGATTTACCTACAAGATTCTTCGCTTCAAGTTCTATCACCTAAGGTATAATTTGAAATTTTTACTCGCTACATTATACTTGATTTACATTGGTATCGGAGCATTAATGGGTATTTTCGTACTTATTTTATGCATTAAAATATGTGTATAATTTTTATATAAATATATACACGATATATGCATGAAAATTAATAATTTTTTGAACTATCTCCGATCAACTTGAAATTTATATATGTTGTAGTATATTTAATATAGAACATATCTGCAAAGTTTCAAGAAAATCCAATAGTTAGATTTCAGGAAAAATGGAGACCCATTTTATATTTTCGAAACTTTACATGCATGATGGTTTTACATGCTTTAATTTCAGCTTGCAAATCTTACATATTTAGAATCCTTGTTTCAAGACCTTCGAAACCATATATTATTTGTTAGATTTGGATTTATGGTTGATGAGATACATCAAACCCTAATTTGGGTTCGTTTTGATTTTTTGATGGCTTAAGGAGGAAGATGAAGTGCAGGGTTTCTGCACTTCCACTCTTATTAGAGAGAGAGTGTAATACACCTCATATTTATGTTCATTAAACGTCATTTTTGAGACCACAAATGTTTTTATTTTGGAAAACGGAGTTCGAAAGTACCAAAATTGGACCAGAAAATACCTTGGAATGCGGCGCGTGAGCCGCACGCGCCAATGACGCTGTCAACGGCGGCCACGCGCTACCACACGTCATCACGCACCAGGCGTGCTTCCCATGCACTGCTGCGCGCCGTCCGCGTTGTCCATGCATGCGTTAAGTCGCGCTGCCACGCGCGTGCCATGTGTTGCACCGAGCTGAGCCGCACCGTGCCGCGCCATTTTTTCCTTGCTGACATCGCTAGCTTGGCTGTAAGGCCCTATTTGTTTTTTTTTTAATCCAGAATTGTTTTAAATGGTCATAAATAATTCGTTATAGCTTTGTTTTAAGCGTGGTTGGTACTGTTACACTCAGAATTAAATTTTTTATCTTTTGTAAAATTTTTGAAATTTTATGAAAATAAAAAATATTTTTCCTAAGATAATAATTCATTATTTCTGCTTTAAAATTCTTTTGGTGTTGCATGACTAATTTTCTAGAGTTGAAATTTTTATTGTAGACTACTGTAAAGGTTTACTATTTACTGGTATAATTGTTGCAGTTTACCAAATTCTTGAATATTTATTTCTAATTTTATGTAGTTTTATTAATTATTTAAAAATTCTAGAAAAATTCAAAAAAATTCTAGAAAATTTCATAATAATGTACTTTCTATTATGGCATAATCTGAATGTTAAACACAACATTTTTTTTTTTTGGTTTGTAATACGTTGTGATTAGAGAAGCATGATTAGTTTTTATTTATTTATTTAAATTCCATTATTAAATGAATATAGCATGAGTTAATTGCAAATTTACATTAAGATGCTATTGTATGGAATTTATCATACTTTGTACATGCCATAAGTAGTGGGAGGTTGATTATTATTATTTTTTTGTATATGGAATTAAATTAAATTTTGATAAATGTCACTAGAGGCGCAAGAGATGATTACAAGCATAGCAAATTTTCGATCTTGAGACATGTGTAATATTATCATTATTTAATTTAGATTCTTTTGCTGCAAAATAATTTTTGTGTTGCTATCGTTAATATCCCCTACGCATTTGTTTACTCTATATGTAGAAATGGCTGCTAAGACAGTGGTAGCAGACTTAACTAAGGGAGAGAAATTGGATGGCGACAATTATGACATATGGTACCGTAAGATCCAATACCTCCTCAATGAGCAAGAAATGTTGACCATACTTGAACAAGTGATGGTTGAACCTGAGCAGAGTAATACAGCTCAACATCGTCATGATCTTGAAGTCTTTTAGACTTGGCGTAACAAAGATCGGTGTGCGCGCTTTACCATGTTGAGCAGCGTGCACAATGACTTGATTAGTGAGTTTGAGTATTGCCCGACTGCATTTGAGATGTGGGAAGCTCTCAAGCAAAAGTTTGGTATTACCTCTTTGGCAAAACTACGTGGGCTGACTATGAAGTTTGACTTTTATCAAAAAAGGGCGCATCACTCGATAAAGCAACATTTGAGGGTCATGTTAGCCATAATACGTGAGCTTGTGGTTGCTAGGCATAATTTGACTCAAAAGCAGCAAGTACAAGCTGTGATTCACTTTCTGTCAAATTCTTGGGAGCAGATGAAGCAGAACATGATGCATAATGAGAGTGTGAAAACATTCGAAGACATATCGCGTCATTTGGAGCTAGAGGCTGAGCGCCTTGAGGCGGCTAAGTCTGATGGTTCTGCTGTGGTGGTTGAGTCAAGCTTACGTAGGACTTCTCAGTTCAAGCGTGGAAAAGCAAAAGACGCTCCTAAGAAGCAAGCAACAGTTGCGCTAAGCCTAATGGCGCTAGAAATTTCAAGTGTAGGGGCAAGATAGGTGGCAAGAAGGTAAAGGCTAAATTGACATGCTTTAACTGTAACAAAGAAGGACACTTCGCTCGGGATTGCCCTGAGCAGAAGAAGGTACTCCTTTACTTAATTTCTCGCATTCAATGATTTGTTTCTAGTCAAGCATTAATTGCTCATTCTCCTCATTTTTGGTTGTAGACTCCGGAGCAACAGACCACATTGTGAGGGACAAAGTAGGGTTCATTAAGTATCGTCGAGTACCTGCTAGGAGCAGAAAACTTTACATGGAGAACTATAGACACCCCATTTTTAACCGACCTTAAGACTCAGACGTCGTTGTTTGAGCGTTCGATGATTGTGCATGTTTGTGCTCATTTTGAGTTTTCGGAGTTTTCGGCTGAGTGCCTTGCCTCCGGGCCTCTAAACTTTTTGTGTTTTGGCTTGGTTTGTAGACCATGCCTTGTTTTCCTTTTCCTGGAGGGAGAGAGAGGTCTGTAGACCACTTTTTGTGGTCGTAGACCACTTTTCCCTCTTGTAGGCTAGTTTCCGGTTTCCGGAGCCTTCGGCCGAGCACCTTGTCTTGCTTCCTTTTTGGTTTGGTTTTGAACCAAACCTTGTTTTCCCTTCTTTAGAGGGAGAGAGAGGTCTTGTAGACCACTTTTTTGTGGTTGTAGACCACTTTTCCCTCGTAGACCACTTTTGGTGCCTGTAGACTAGCTTTCGAGGCTTCCGGCTGCGCGCCTCGACCCCTGGACTCTTGTCTTGCATCTTTTTTGGTTTGTTTTTGGCACAAACCTTGTTTTCCTTGCTTGGAGGGTGGAATTAGGGTTGGAGACCAATTTCTCTCCCTAAAAACCACTTTTCTTCCCCGCCAGCCAATTTTCTGGTCGGCCAATTGGTCTTGGTGGCCTTTGGATCACCAAAAGTGGTCGGCAGCCATACCACTACTTTGCTTTCTTGGTGCAGACCACCTCTCCCCCCTGCCAACCATTTGGTCTTCTTGCAGACCACTTAAAGTGGTCGGCCGACCAGTGCAAGTAGCTAGCCGACCACTTCAACTGGTCGGTAGCTTTCCTGCACTTTCTATAGATATTTTTCTTGCCAGCTATGACAGCTGGTGAGCACAAAAACCATCCTCCATATGGAGGGATTGCATCTAGCTTCAAGCTTGTTCAACAAGCTTGAGGCTTGTTTTTTTGTAAAAGGGAGGCCCTCTCTCCCTTCTCCAGGTTCAAAAAATTGCTTAGAGAAATTTACATACACATCTATCTCTATATTTCTCTCTTTGTCTCAATTTTGTGCTTGAAAGTCCCTTTTCTTCTTACTTTTGCACACAAACACATAGTGAAACACCATACTCTTGGAGCTGAGGCACTTAGAAGCTAGTTTTGGTGTTTTGGGATTGGTTTTAGCTCAAAAAGGTTGTTGGAGTTGTAGTCTTGAAGTTGTTTTACAAGGGTAAGTTTCTAATCCCTTAAACCTTGGTTTTTGTTTAAGCTTTTGGCCCTATTTGCATGTTGATTTAGGCCTAACTCTTAACTACAAAAAGTTCTGATTTCAAGTGTTTAAAATGTTTGTTTAAGGCTTTGTTGGTGTTGAGGGTAGTCTACCCCTCTCTTGTGCCTTGTTTGGCCTTGTTTTGTGCTATCCTTTTAAGCTATTGGGACCACCTCTTTTTGGCCTTCTCACCACTGAAACTCAGAGGAATTTCAATGGTGGAAAGTGTGTTTTGAGGTCCCAAATAGGAGGGGGTCATCCCCTCTCCTTATATCTTGGATGCTTGCCTTATTAGCCTCATGTTTGAGCATGACTTTCTAGCATGTTTTGGCCATATCTCAGCATGTTTTTGGTGTTGTTTTGCCATGCCTTAGCTCTGTTTTGGTTTGGTTTGATAGCCTCTTGCATGCTCTTCGCACTTGTAGTGCATTCTCGTTCACTAGCCTAACATGCATCATGCTTTTGGCCATCATTCTAGCATGTTTTGGCTCCACTCCAGCAAGCTTTTGGCCATGCTCTAGGTCTGATTTAAGTGTTTTGGGTCATGCATGCCTTGCTTTGTATAGCTATAGTTCATTCATGCTCACTAGCTTTGAGTTTCCAAGCCACTAACATGCATTACTTGGGCTGTTCACATGATTTGACATCATTTGATATGTGATTTCAGTGCATGTAGTGTGGTCATAGCCTCTCATATGTCACTCTTTCAATGCTTTGGAGAGGTTGTGCTTTATGCCTTAAATATGAGCAATTGTGTATGCCATCTTGCCTATGCTTTTGGACCACCATTTCAATGTGTTTTGGGTCTTGTTTTGCCATAATACAACTCTGTTTTTGGTTGGTTAGAGCATCCCTCATTTGCTTCTTACACTTGTAGTGTAAGTCCTCTTTACTAGCCTTGCATGCCTAATGAGTGAGCTTGTTATCCTAGCATGTGTTGACTTGGTATTAGTCCATTTTTGGTGTTATTTTGACATGCCATAACTCTGATTTTTGTTGGTTAAGTCATCTCATGCTTGGTTTTGGTAGGTGTAGTGTAATCCTCCTTGTTGGCCTTGCATGCTTGTTGTTTTGGCTCTTCATGCTAGCTTGTTTTGGCTTTTCTCCATGCATGTTTTAGCATCATTTTGACATGCTCTAGGACTGTTTTGGGTTGTATTGGCCATATGCTTCATGTATTGCACAGCTATAGTGCAAGTACCTATGCTAGTTTCAAGTGTTGAGCACCATAGCATGCTTCATTTGTGACATGTACATGATTTGGCATCATTTAACATGTTATTTCATAGCATATAGCATTGCCATGTTGCCATTTCTTTCACTCTTTGAGTGCCTCTAAGGGTCATGCATTATTGCCTTGCTTGTGGCCTAGCTTGTATGCGTGCATGCCTAGACTTTCGAGCTCCCATCTTAGCATGTCTTGGTCTTTGTTTTGACCTATTTGAGCTCTGTTTGTGGCTGGTTCATTCATTTGTGTCATGCATTGTATGCCTCTTGTGTAGTCCCTCTTGGTAGCCTTGTGTTTACGGGCTATTGCATGCCATACTTGTGTTGTTTGAGTGGCACCATTTCATACATGATTTCAGAGCTTGTAGTGTTGTCACACTTCCATGTTTTTCACTCTTTAAGTGCTCTTGAGAGTCATATCTTAATGCCTTAATTCTTGAGCCAATTGGCATGCATGCTTGTATATGCTTTTGGCCTTCGTTTTCAGCATGTTTTGGCCATTATCTTGGCATGTATGAAGCTTGTTTGAGATTGGTTTGGTCTATTGAGTGTTGCGTTACATAGCCCTTGCCATGTCCATTATGTTTGCATGCTTATTGCATTGCATTATGTTTGCATACATTGCAATAAGTTTGCATGCCACTAGATTTGATAAGTTGATCATGCATGCATTGCATTGTGTTTGGATAGGGTGTTAGTCCAAACACGAGAAACGAGGGACATTTCATACTTGAAGTAATGAAACGTGCCTCATTTCTCGGTCGCCGACCCTCTTGATCATGCATGATAGAGGTTAAGGCCCTTAAGTGTTATTTGTGCATTCATTTACATTGAATTGTGCAACCTTGGCTTCTCAGCCATCGTGTATTGCGATGCTCGGTTGGTGGCCCGAGAGTTGAGAACCGCACTCCCTTGAGCTCATGAAATGATAGGGAGGGTGGTTGTGCACACATATCTTGCAAATACACTGCTGTGCCCCTTCTTGTTCTCTGTTGTAGCAAACCAGAGTTGTGCAGAATTTTCTGGTCGGCAGACCAGAAAAAGTAGCTGGCCGACCACTTTTTCTGCTCTGCAGCAAAGGTAAGTGGTCTGCAGGTGGTTGACAACACCAATAAGTGGTCGGCAATGCTTCTGGAGGTGCCCATGATGGAATAGAAGCTATCTGGAGCTTTGTACAGAGTTCTGAGAACAAATGCAAACAGAGGCAAGTTGGGGCATAGCGATGGATTTTCAAACGAGGCGACCGAGCATGCATGCACTTCTTGTCCCGAGGACTTCTTTTTACAGCTTTACTTAGCTGTTTTGCTTAGCTAGCTAATGCCTTGGTTTTGTACTTAAGTAGTTAATGTACGTAGCTATTCAACTTGTTTTGTAATAATTAGTTAACTTGTTAGTTAATTAACTTCGTTTTGTAATAATTAGTTTAATTAGCTTAGATTAGCTAGTTAGCTTGTTATTTGGACCCTCCGTCGAGGGGGCGCAACTGTTGTAATAAGTGTGCGTGTGTATGATGCATGTCTTTCAACCTCCATTTCTTTCTCCCTTTTACTTATCAGCTTTCGATGGTTAGTTTTAGGGCATGTTTCAATTAGCATCCTTATGCTTCGCATGTTTGCATTCATTCATCTGTCTTGCATGCATCGGGCTCGGCGCATCATACAAACTGCATAATATTTCAATACCAATTTGAATACGTGTTATCAAGTTGCATTCACATGACATCTTAGAATAGCCGAGCCTATCTTAGTTGCATTTTTGCATGTGTTGCATTAGGCCTTGTTGACATAGTTAGGATCATGCATTGATTACTAACTAGCTTCTGTTTTGGCTCGAAGTACACTGTGAGTATTTATGCTTTAGTATCCTTGCATGCGTGTAAGTGTTGCCATGATAGCATGCTTGCCATGAGGCTAACTGATTAAGTGTTTAACTGCATGAATGCGTGTGGATGAAGGCTCCATTGCTTGAATTGGAACAATTCATCAAAATGCGAGTTATAAGCCCACTTGAAGTGGCAAATCACCATGTTTTCTAAGCCCACTTGAGGGTGGCAAATCCGCAACTTAGCCTACTTGTGAGTAGCACCTTCAAACCATTTTCAAACAAACAAACTTGAGATGTTTTGTTCAAATTTAGGCGATCTAGTCTATACTTGTATGCTGTGCGTATCACATAGTAGGTTAGCTAATTAATCAGAATAAGAACGCATGTGTTTTCAAAAACAACATATCATGTCAGTAGAGGCCGATCTTTGATCGGGCGAGTGGGGGTGCTCATTGCATGACCTTCCCCTCTCGTACCCAAGTTCCCGAGCCGAGGCAACTTTGGTAATGACGGACACGTGGCCTTAGGCACGAGTTAGGGTTTCCTAAATTTCCCAAAACAAAACATTTAGGTGGCAACTCTGAAATCTGGCAAAACAGTCCATGTTTGGCACTTCTTGATTAAAAATCTATTTTCCAAAACGATTTGCCGGATTTGGACTCTTTGGTGATTTATTAGTCTCACATTGCACTTTGTGAGATTAGATTCAGAACCGTGACATGAGTCTGAACTGTAGTAGCTAAGAATGACGATTCGCGCCCTCGCGCGCGGAGCGGAGTTCGGGCGGTCTACAGGAACGAGTCCAGTGTAAAGGTGCTTGGCATTGGCACATACAAGCTGGAAATGCGACGAGGGTGCACCTTGTATCTTCATGATATTATTTATGCTTCGGATATTCGGCGAAACTTAGTTTCAGTTATTTGCATGATGAGCCTTGGTTTTAGCTTTTGTTTTGAGAATAATTGTGTTAGCATTTATTTGGGAACAATTTTTTATGATTTTGGTTATCTTTCAGATGGTTTTCTAGTTTTGGATGTGGATGATTCTAGTTTTAATAAAAATGCCAATGGCTCTGTTTCTAATATTGCATCTTTTTGTGATAATGATTCTATGAGATGGCATGTTAGATTAGGCCACATAGGGCAAGACAGGATGACTAGATTGGCCAAAGAAGGTCTTTTAGGCCCACTCGCTAAAGTCTTTTTGCCTACTTGTGAGCACTGTCTTGATGGAAAGGCAACAAGGAAACCATTGGGAAAGCCAAAAGGGCATCTATCCCATTAAACTTATTCATTCTGATATATGTGGACCAATGAATGTGAAGGCAAGGCATGGAGCCCCTTATTTCATTGCATTTATAGATGATTGCACGCGTTTTGGCCATGTCTACTTGATTTCTCGCAAGTCAGAAGCATTGGATTGCTTTAGACAATATGTTAATGAGGTTGGGAATCAATTAGACAAGAGCATTAAGGCTCTAAGGACTGACCGGGGACGCGAGTATCTATCTAAGCAATTTAAAGTGCTTTGTGAGGAAAAAATGAGTTATCAGGCAATTAACAATTCCTAGGACTCTGCAGCAAAATAGTGTAACGGAGAGAAGGAATCGCACATTGCTTGACATGGTTAGATCTATGATGGCGCAAGCTAATATTCCTATTTCTTATTGGGGAGATGCTTTGTTGACTGCTGCTTACATCCTTAACCGTGTGCCCTCCAAATCAGTTCCTTCCACCCCATATGAGATGTGAACTGGCAAAAAGCCTGATTTGGGCAATTTGCGGCCTTGGGATTCGGCAGCTTACATACACAACGCTTCTCATAAGTTTAGGAAGTTGGGCCCTAGAGGAACGTAGTGTATCTTCATTCACTATAGTGAGCATTCTAAGGGCTATGTGTTTATTGGGGAGCATCCAGATGGAAGTGTGACTGAAATTGATTCACGAGATGTGGATTTCCTTGATGAGGATTTCCCTAGCAGAGGTGAGGTAACTAGAGATGTAGAACTCTATGAGATGGAGGATCTACTTGAGGGCGTACCTAATAGCCTAGTAGAGAATGAGGAGATAATACCTCAAGCACCTAGGGATAGTGGGAGCGATCTACCTGCCCATGGATTAGATCCAATGGATGAGAATTCTCAGGATTCTCAATTGCGTAGAAGCAAACATGGAGCTATACCCCGTCGTCGTTTTAATATTGAAGGGGAAGCATTCATGATTGCTCCGAGTGATGAGATGGAGCCCAAGAATCTCAAAGAGGCTCTATCATCCCCTGCTAGTAAAGAATGGAGTGTTACAATGGATGAAGAAATAGAGTCTATAAAGAAAAATTATGTCTGGGACTTGGTTGATTTGCTGCCAGGGCGCAAGACTGTTGGGAACAAATGGGTTCTCAAAATCAAGCGCAAGGCAGATAGTTCCATAGAAAGGTATAAGGCTCACCTAGTGGCAAAAAGTTACACCCAACGAGATGGTGTGGACCATGAGGAAACTTTTTCACCAATTGTGAGGTTTGCCTCTATTCGCCTAATTCTGGCCATAGTAGCTCAGTTGGACTTAGAGCTATATCAGATGGACGTTAAGACTGTATTTCTCAATGGAGAATTGGATGAAGAGATCTATATGGATCAACCAGAAGGCTTTGTGGTAGTAGGTCAGGAACACAAAGTTTGCAAGCTTCAACGATCTATTCATGGCTTAAGGCAATCATCCAGATAGTGGAATGTGAGATTTTATCAAGCCATTGTTTCTAATGGGTTTACGATGATCGATGAAGATCACTGTGTGTATGTTAAACAGTCTAAGGACATTTTTCTGATATTGTCATTATATGTAGACGACATATTATTGGCTGGAAATAACAAGGAGATGATTGTCGTCACTAAAAGGTGGTTGTTCTCTACATTTGAGATGAAAGACATGGGTGAAGTGAGCTATGTGCTTGGTGTTAAGATCCTTAGGGATCGCTCTAGGAGACTTCTTGGTTTGTCTCAAGAGACTTACATTAAGACTATCCTAGAGCAATTCCAGATGCAGAGTTACAAACCCATTGACACTCCTGTTGCGAAAGGCGAGAGCCTAAGCCTTGATATGGGTCCTAAGACTCTAGAAGAGAATGAAAAGATGGCCCATGTTCCCTACGCAAATGCTGTTGGAAGCTTGATGTATGCTATGATGTGTACACGCCCTGACATTTGTTATGCAGTCGGATTGGGGAGTCGTTACCAATCCAACCTAGGACCAGCTCATTAGAAAGCAGTTAAGAAGATATTACGATATCTTAGAGGGACTGCAAATTACACACTTTGCTACCAAAGTTTAGATCTACGTCTAGTTGGCTATTGTGATGCTGACTAGGGAAGAGACTTAGATGAGTATAAGTTTACTTCAGGATATGCTTTCATGCTTAGCGATGGTGCTATTTCTTAGATCAGTAAGAAGCAATCTTGTATCGCCTTATCGACTATGGAGGCTGAGTTTGTGGCTTGTTCATCTGCCGTTCAAGAAGCCGTTTGGTTAAGGAGATTCCTTCAACATTTGGATATTGTCACACATACTTCAGACCCTATGACTATCTATTGTGACAGCATGGCTGCACTCGCTTACGCTAAGGATCCTACATACCACGGGAGAACCAAACACATTGATGTGAGGTTCAACTTTATCAGGGACGTTGTGGCGCAAAAAAGAAGTGATCCTGGAGCACATCCTTACGAGTCGCATGGTTGTGGACCCTTTGACTAAGCCCATTGCTAGAGATATTTATCTTACTCATGTTAGGGCTTTAGGACTACGTAGGTGGTGATATATATATGTGCATTCAGTTGAACTCATATTTTTTTGGGGGGGGATATTTATGCCGTTAGCATTCATATTTGTTTCTATTACACATTTATGTTTACTACTTTTTGCAATGGTTTGTGAATTAGCATACACAGAATAAATAAATTGATGTTAGCAGGTAAGATTGACTCACTCACACGAGCAATCGCCCTTAGCGCTAGGTAGCGAGTAAGGATCAGACTAGTGGCTTATTGTATTTAGAGCAAATAGAGAAGCTAAAATTATCCACTAGCTACGTCACTGTAGACACCCCATTTTTGACCGACCTTAAGACTCAGACGTCACCAATTGAGCGCTTGGTGATGTTGCATGATGTGCTCATTCAGAAGCTTCGGAGTTGCGGCCGTGAGCCCTGCCTCCGGACTCCCGAACCCTTTTCTGTGCCTTGTCTCGGTTTGCGAACCAGACTTGGTTTTCTCTGTTTCTTTTCCTGAGGGGATGGAGAGGTTCTGTAGACCATCTCTCAATGTCCGTAGGCTACATTTGGTGGCCGTAGGCCATTTTTCCCATTTCGGAGTCCGGTTCCCGGTTTTCGGAGCCGTCAGGCCGTGTGCCTCGGTTCGGGACCGCTTAACCATCTCCTATTGCTCTGATTTTTGGCATACTTCCTATTTGCTCCCTTTTGAGGGACACTGGGGGCTGAGAAACCCACTTCGAGGTCGAATGCCACTTTCGGTGCTTAACAGCCCATTTTCGGGACCTCGAACTGCGTGTTTTGGCCCCGGAACATTCGTTTTGCAATGGTTTTCGTTCATTTTTGGCAGGTACCTCTGTTTTATCACAGGGAAGGTCACTGAAGGGTGGGAGGCCAGCAATTGTTGCAGCAACCAGTTATCTCTCCTCCGGAGCCTCCCGGCGCCCGTTTTCCCAACTTCTGGGCTAATGTTGAACACCTTGGAGTTAGTGTTGCCAACTTTCGACCACATATCTGTGATCTACACACTTGGGAGGACCCTAAAAGTTCATGGCCGGCCACTATTTTTGATCAATCGGCCACTTCTCCTAACCGAGACCTTTTCTTGAGGGAGCTTGACCCTTTTGGACCTTTTTTTTAGCTTCTCCAAGAAGCTTGACCTCTTTTAGCTTCTCCAAGAAGCTTGACCCCTTTTTTTAGCTTCTCGAAGAAGCTTGACCTTTTTGTTTAGCTTCTCCAAGAAGCTTGAACCTTTTGACCCCTTTTTAAAACTTCTCCAAGAAGCTTGACCCTTTTGAACCTTTTTGTTTAGCTTCTCCAAGAAGCTTGAACCTTTTGACCCTTTTGGCTAGCTTCTCCAAGAAGCTTGAACCTCTTGACCCTTTTGGCTAGCTTCTCCAAGAAGCTTGAACCTCTTGACCCTTTTTGCCTAGCTTCTCCAAGAAGCTTGGCCCTTTTGCTCCAAGCTTCTAAGAGAAGCTTGGCCCTTTTGGTCAAAGCTTCCAAGAGAAGCTTTGCCCCTTTGGTTTCTCTATATAAAGAGAACCTCTCCTCCCCTTTAGGGGGTTAGAAAATTGGTTCTTCAAGCCTCAAGAGACAAATCCTCCTCCATCTCTCTCATTTTCCTAAAAAGCTTCAAGTACTACACCACCATTTACACTACAACACCAAGCTCTACCACCACCACTCCATTCCAAGAGCAAGGAGAGGAATTCCAGAAGCTAAGAGGCAACAAAGTTGGCCCAAGAAGCAACAAAAGAATTGATCTTCAAGGGTAAGTCCACTTTCCCTCTTTTGAGCTCATTTTTTGCAACATTTCTTAGCCTTTCTTTCTTGTACATTTGAGCTCCGACCAAAACTGGAAAGATCATTATTTTGAGCTCATTTTCATGTCTCATTAAGGGCTCAACCCTGTTTGAGCCCTCCATGTTGCACTTGCTTCAATGTCCTCCTTAAATACCGTTTTCTTGCATGCTTTGGCAGCCCATTATGCTTCCATTTTTGGACGATTTTCAGGCCTAGAGATAGTCTTATTTTGACCTTCTTAACATGTTTCATTAAGGGTCTTTGGCCATTTGTGGAATATTTTGCATACCTCATGTTATAGCCTCTTTTGAGCCTTATTTTGCATTGCATTTCTAGCATGTTTTTATACTATTTTGGCCATTTTACAGTTCTGGAAATATGCTTATTTTTGGTCCCTCTTCAATGTTGTAGAAGGGAATTTTTCAGTTTGGGCATTGTATATACCACTTGCCTCTTTGGCCATCTTTTGGCCCGTTTTCTTACATAAAAGCTTAGCCATATCTATGTTTGTTTTTGAGGATTTTACAGTTCTGTAAATGTGCATATTTTTGGCCCCTCTTCAATATTGTAGAAGGGCCCGAACCTGTTCGAGGACAGTAGCTATGAGTTACTTCTTAATCTCATGTTTATTCCCCATTTTTGCATGCTTGTTTTGCCCTGTTTTTGTCCACTGTTTGGCCATGCTATAAACTAGTAAAATGCTAATTTTGGGGCTGCCTTGCTTCTGCCTTTACATTCCATGTCCATATTGTGCACGCATTGCATAGCTATAGGCCATTTCGGGTGCCTAAATTCGTATTTCGGGACCATTTCCTTGCATTTCATGTCATTTCGCTTCATTTCGGGACTGTTTTCCCCCATATTTTGTTGCTGAAATTCCATTAGCATGCTTGCATATCATTTTTGCCATGTTTCATCACATTTTATCATTGCCTCGGTTTGCGTGCCCGTGTGCACGCATTTCGAGGCACCTCATTTTTATCCGCCGGCATCCTATGTGAGTGTGGCTGAGGCTCATTCATGTTGGTATAAGCCCATTTGTCATTTTCATGTCATTTCATCACATTTTATCATCGCCTCGGTTTGCGTGCCCGTGTGCACGCATTTCGAGGCACTTCATTTTCTGCCATCGGCATCTTATGTGAGTGCGGCTGAAGCTCTCTCATGTTAGTATAAGTCCATACTTCATTTTCCATGTCATTTGCATTGCGTATGCATTGCCTCGGTTTGCGTGCCCGTGTGCACGCATTTCGAGGCACTTCATTTTCTGCCATCGGCATCTTATGTGAGTGCGGCTGAAGCTCTCTCATGTTAGTATAAGTCCATACTTCATTTTCCATGTCATTTGCATTGCGTATGCATTGCCTCGGTTTGCGTGCCCGTGTGCACGCATTTCGAGGCACTTCATTTTCTGCCATCGGCATCTTATGTGAGTGCGGCTGAGGCTCTCTCATGTTAGTATAAGTCCATACTTCATTTTCCATGTCATTTGCATTGCGTATGCATTGCCTCGGTTTGCGTGCCTGTGTGCACGCATTTCGAGGCACTTCATTTTCACCCATCGGCATCTTATGTGAGTGCGGCTGAGGCTCTCTCATGTTAGTATAAGTCCATACTTCATTTTCCATGTCATTTGCATTGCGTATGCATTGCCTCGGTTTGCGTGCCCGTGTGCACGCATTTCGAGGCACTTCATTTTCACCCGCCGGCATCCTATGTGAGTGTGGCTGAGGCTCACTCATGTTGGTATAAGCCCATTTGTCATTTCCATGTCATTTCATCATATTTTACCATTGCCTCGGTTTGCGTGCCTGTGTGCACGCATTTCGAGGCACCTCATTTTCATAGCATTTACCATTGCCTCGGTTTACATGCCCGTGTGCACGCATTTCGAGGCACCTCATTTTCATAGCATTTACCATTGCCTCGGTTTGTGTGCCCATGTGCACGCATTTCGAGGCACCTCATTTTCATAACATTTACCATTGCCTCGGTTTGCGTGCCCGTGTGCACGCACTTCGAGGCATCTCATTTTCATTGCATTTACCATTGCCTCGGTTTGCGTGCCCGCGTGCACATATTTCGAGACACCTATCATCGCCTCGGTTTGCGTGCCCGCGTGCACATATTTCGAGACACCTCATTTTCAGTGCATTTTGTCATTTTCTCGGTTTGCGTGCCCGTGTGCACGCATTTCGAGACATCTCATTTTCATAGCATTGTGTATGTTAGGATTGCATCTTAGTTGCATTTCACGCATATCATGCATATTGCATCGTGTCCGGAATAGGAGTTAGCCCGGGCACGGGAAACGAGGTACATTTCGTACTCCGAGTGACGGAATGTGTCTCAATTCCCCCAGTCACCGACACTCCGGATTGTCCATGATGGAGTTAGGTTTTAGCTGTAGTTTCATGTGCATTCATCCTATATTGAGTTGTGCATTTCGACTCCTCGGCCATCATGCCTCGGTATGCGTGATTGGTGGCACAAGGATCGAGACATGCATATATCTGTGAAAATACATTGCCATGCCCCTTTCCTGCTCTCTGTTGCAGCAAAACGAAGAATCAGCAACCTTTTGGGACTTGGCACGCATTTCAAGAACAGGTGTAAACAGAGGCTAATTGGGGCATTCCGGTGGATTTCCGCGCAAGACAATCCGGACATGCATCATCCATCAGAAGTGAAGCAGTCCCTGGCTTGCATGCCAGTTTTACAGCTTTCCTAGATTAATTTGTAAATTAATTAGGAATTTGTACATATTCGGACTGTAATATTTGGACTGTAATATTCTTTTATTTGGGACTGTATATTTATTCGGACCCTCTGCGCGAGGGCCACAACTGTAATAAGTGTGCGTGTGTGTGTTGTATGTCTTCCAACCCCACGTCTTTCTCCCTTTTATTTATCCATTTTTGATGGTTAGATTAGGGCATGTTTAAATTAGCATGCAGTATGACAGCATGTTTGCATCATTCATCTGTATTGCATGCACCGGGCTCGGCGCATCATACTAACTGCATTATACTTTCAATTTCAAAGTTGAATACATGATAGTTGTAGCATTTCATATACCATCTTAGAATAGCCGAGCCTGCTATAGTTGCATTCTGCATGTGTCACATTAGGCATTTCTGTATATTTAGGATCATGCATGATTTCTAATAAATTCCTATTTTGGCTTGGAGTACTCGGTAAGTTTTATGCTTTAGCATCCTTGCATGTGTGTGAGTGACTGCCATGAATAGCATGCTTACCATGAGGCTATGTGCTTATATGAAATATCTGCCTGAATGCCTGTGGGTGAAGGTTGGGTTACTTGAATTGGGACAATTCATCAAATGTTTGTTTTAAGCCCACTAGATAGTGGCAAAACCATCTTTTCCAAAAGCCCACCTGAGGGTGGCAAATCCGTGTCTTAGCCTACCTGTGGGTAGCACCATCAAACCATTTTCAAATAAACAAGCATGAAATGTTTTGTTCCAATTCGGACGACCCAGTCTATATTTATATACTGCGAGCATCACATAGTAACCTAGGCTAATAACCGGAATAAGAACATACAATGTTTTCAAAAATTGATATCATGGTTAGTAGAGGCCGGTCTTTGACCGGGCGAGCGGGGGTGCTCACGAAGTGACCTTCCCCAATCGTACCCAAGTTCCCGAGCCGAGGCAACTTTGGTGATGACGGACACGTGGCCTTTGGCACCGAGTCAGGGTTTCCTAAATTTCCCATTAAAAAATATTTAGGTGGCGACTCTGTATCTGGCAAAGCAGTCCATGTTTGGCACTTCTTTCAAAAATCTGTTTTTCTCAAAACGATTTGCCGGATTTGGACTCTTTGGTTCAGACTTAGAACCGTGACAACAAAATCGAGTCCGAGCTGTAGCGAGGTCCCCCCGTGGGCTTGTTACAGTCACCTTGGTTGGAGCTAAGATAAGGTCTTACTAGAGACCGACCATGGATATTAGAGTACCCACTTTTCCATGATGTGCCTGTTATGGATAACCAGATGCGAGATCTCATTTGATGCTTGAGAGACGAGCAAATAGAGAATTCGAGTTAGACGCTAGGAAGCGACTTGTGCGCTTAAGAGCGACTAGACTAAGATCTGTATGGTGTGTGAGTTTAACATCACTCTTTGGAAGAGTTACTCCACTATAACATGCATTCTTATTGCATGTGCTTATCAACCTGTTAGCAAGGTGAAAGAATGGATCCCTGCTTTTTCACCGTGTGAGTCCTAAAAGTCATTTTTTCCTAAATGACTTCACTTTGTGCCTTTTGTGACCTTTGATAATGTCATAAGATGAGGAGTTGATGTTCAGTTACTTTGGTCTGTTGCCTGCGGTCATGTATGATTCGGCTTTAAGGGACATTACTGGGAAAACGGCCAGTTTCAAATTAAATGATATGAGGGTGAAGGGAAGATCATCTAGTTCTACATCTCTGCTCTATATTTACTGTCGACAACTCACATCGCTCTCTATGGGATGCTGATTGGGTGTGAATATAATGCGGGACTTAGGAGGGTCAAACATGCTCTTTAAGGGATTAGAGATGTTTTTGGACTGATGTAGCTAGATGGGTATGGGTACATGAGACACCATTTCTATTCATTTTGGGTTGATGTCTCTATGCTAACTCATATTGAGTTTCTAGTATAGAGCTCCCACATGCAGGTGTTCTTAACGGTCGCATGGTGTATTGGCTAGTATGAGATTGTTCATTTTTATGGGAGATTGAGATAGAGATGTGGCAGTGTCATGCCAACTCATGTGCGAGTGGGAGATATTAGAAATTGGGCGCCCATGTGGCATGACCCATGACCCTTTTGAACCTTATCCAAGAAAGTTTGAATTTGAATCAAAAACTATTTGGATAACCCACTCTTGATATCTATATCCATCATATCAATTGATATGGATAGATGATATACTTAGCCTATATATCTGATACGTTATATGGGATATGGGATGAATCAAATAACGAATGATTTTTTCCCATACTGACTCTTTATGAGAAATTTCACAGCCAATGGTGCCAATTGTTTTTCATCTTGGTTGGTGCGACTCTAAGAGGTTACAAACAAATGGGATAAGAAAAAAAAAATGAAAAAAAGGAGGAATGATAATTATTGATCAAATTTCTAGTATGGTGGTTGAAACTTGACCCGCAAAACAAAAGGTAAATAAACTTTGGGTACCAGTGTGATATTGCCCAAAGCTCTTGTGATGTTTATGTTAGAGCTTTTTCTTTTGGATTTTATTCGTAAGTATGATCTATGTGTAGGTGACTCTGTTTGTTGGGAATGAGTTTTGATTTTTAATCTAAAATGTCATAAATTGTATTGTCCATTGTAATTTGACAATTTAAAAAAAAATAAAAATTGAAAACTTAAAAATGGATAAGTTGAGATTAAAATTTTCTTAAGTCATTACATCATAATCAATTCATTAAACTAAATAAACTACACTTTGTAGAACAACACAAATTTCTAATGAGTGACTTAAGGGGATTAGTTAATAGAACATCGAAGGATTATGGTCAAATGATATCGGTGGTGGGTGTGGTAGACATTCTTTGGCTGTGGTGGCCTCACTGTGGGAGAGGTGGTCTCACGGTGTTGGTTCGGAGGGTGTTTGAGACAAGGAAGGATAATAAAGTTTTTGTGTGAGAGATTAAAAAAAAGTTGTAAATGAAAGTAAAATAGGTATTTTAAGAAAGGACAGATTACACAAGTAGTTTCTATATTTTATCTCTTATGTCATTTTGATCCCTACACTTTTAATTGACTCAATTTTGATCATTTATTTTAAATTTTGTGTCAATTTGGTCCAATTGAAAATATTTTTAGTGTTTTTTAAATAAAATTATCATTAAATTGGTTGGGGGTTAACTCACTAAATTTGGTAAGTTTATAATTTTGCACTTGTGCATATTTTCTACAAAAAAATGGTAAGAGTTTGAATCAATTGGACTAAATTGAGATAAGTGGTCTTTTGGGAAGTGGGTTATAATCCACTTCCCAGATTATAACCCACTTCCCTCTCTCACAAAAAGCCGATTATAATCAGCTTTTAATCAGCTTTTGACAAAAAAACTGATTATAACCATCTTTCCAAAATAGCCCAAAGTCATAAATTTATGATCAAAATCGAATCAATTGAAATTATAATAACTAAAATGACACAATAACCAAAATATAAAGACTACCGTCATAATTTGTCCTTAAAAAATAAAGAATTTGCTGATATAAGCAAAATTAATTAATGGACATAACTATGGACTAATATAATAAGATATTTGTCATGCAAATACAAACTTTAAAGGATGGAATGTAATTATCATAATCAAAAATGAAAATCTGTATTTTACGAAAAGTTTAAGGAAAAATTATAATTTGCTCTTTCATAAATAAGAGACAAACTTCACTATGAGGAGCTTCTATTTTCACCTAACAAAAATTCTTAGCACATACATGATTTTGAAATTTGATATTTTACTTAGAACACAATCAATTCATCTAAAAAATATCCCTTAACATTCTTTACTTTCAAAACCTAACCCTAACCTTAGTTATCATCACTATTACCATTTGAGCAACTCTGGCCATTGTTGCCACCACAAACCCTACTACCACAAACCCCTTATTTGTCATGAACGCCCATCTTTACCCTTCATCACTGAGAATCCCTTCCTTCAAACACCATCTCTACAACCCCATTGCTATGAACCCCCTATGAACCCATCGTTGCCATCATAAGAATGCCAAATTAGTTTGATAGTTGATATCCAAGCAAACACTATTGGTTTAATGGTTGATATTTGAACAAAAACATTTTTGGTTCAGTGGTTGATATATGAACGTTGGTGATTCATTTGACGTTGGTAGTCCATAAGGTGAGAAAAATAGTAGTTAGAATTTGGGAGTAGTAGTGTGCTAGATTTTTTAGGGTTAAAGTGAAAGTGCGACGTTGAAGAAGTGGTTGAGGAGGATTGATGATACTGGAAAAGGGTGGAGAAAGGTTGCAAGCAATGTTGAGGGGGACTTTGGGAAATAGTGTTTGGGATGAGGAAGATAAGTATATTTTAATAATTTTATTTTATGAAAAAATTTGTAATCAATTATTATTATTATTAATTTTTACATTAAGAGGGTGTTCGTTTGGAGGGATTGAAGGATGTGATTAGACTCCATATCCAATAGCTCACTTAGTTTGTTGTTTGGTTGAAAATTTATAAGTCAAACTAATAGTCTGATCGGACTATTAGTTTCCTATATGTGAGACTATTCTTGGGGAGAGATGCAGTATACAAAAGTGATGGACTAGCCCTCCTCTAGATTAGCTGATACAAAGAAAATTTTGCCCTCCAAGTATTTAGGCCATTTTTGGTTTGGTTTTAGAAACTTGTTTCATAATTTTTTTTTTCTAAAAAACAAAAAATTAGTTTCTTGAAGAAAATAAATAATAGTTTTTATCAAACTAGTTTCAATTTTTTTTTTTAATTTTTAAATTCAAAAAATATTTCTTTGTGATATGGTCCATTTGAATTTGTATTGTTGTTGGATAATTAATTGTAATTTGCGTTAGGACATTTGTTGCATCCATTGTGTTGAGAAGTTTTTGCTTTCTATTTCATATTTAGTTTAGATTTTAACTTATAATTTTCATTGATATTCTTTTTATTGTTATATATTGCACTTCGTAAAATAAAATAAAATTTAAAAGTCTCAACCGAAAAATAAAATAAAATAATTTAATTTTTATTAATGTCTATTTATTTAATTTTTTAAAAGTTCTAGCCAAAAAATAAAATAAAAATTTATAAGTCAAATTTAATAATACTTTTTTTTTGTGTGGATACATTGGAAAGTAAACAACAAGGACGGAACAAAACGCACTACAAGAAAAGTGGGTATATGAGACGGGACTATTTGCGACGGCACACTTGCCGTCTCAAAAAGTCACTTTTTGCGACGGCAGAAAATGCCGTCTCAAAAAAGCAGAGCATTTGCGACGGCACAATTTGCCGTCTCAAAAAATAAGAGCATTTGCAACGGTATTTTCTGCCGTCGCAAATACTCTACTTTTTTGAGACAGCAAATTTGTGCCGTCGCAAATGCTCTTCTTTTTTGAGACGGCATTTGGTGCCATCGCAAATACTCTGCTTTTTTGAGACGGCATTTGGTGCCGTCGCAAAAAGTGACTTTCGTGTTTTTTGTTAATTTTTAGTGAATATTTTTAAAATTTTGAATATTTTTTTTAGATGCACCTTAGATGTATCTAAAAAAAAAATTATGAAAAAATATTTTTTAAAATTAATAAATACATAAAAATACAAAAAAAAATGTATTGAATTATTGTATTTTTGGTATTTAGTGAATTTTTAAAAGATTTTTTTTACAATTTTTAAAATTTTTAGGTGTATTTATGTTAGGTGTGTCTAAAAATTAAAAAAAAATTACTTAAAATATTAAAAAAATTCAGTAAAAACAATATAACACGGAAACACAAGAAAGTATAATTTTCTCAAAAGAGTTTTTAGAAAACTCTAACCTAGCATAGTGATTGTTGTTTTGAGACAGCTTCATATATATACAGTCACAAAATGGTTTGAATAAATTCTAGTACTTTTTTCTGTCGCAAAAAAAATTTAAAAAAAAATGTCTTCTTACTCTTTTGATATAACATTTCTCTTTTCATTCATTTTTTCATCTTCATGTCTCTCTGTCTCTATCTCTCTCTCTTCTCTTTATCTCTTTCACTCATCACTCTTCTTTCTCTGTCTGTCTGTTTCTTTCTCTCATTTTCTCTCTGTGTCTCTCGCCTATCTCTCTTCTCTCTAACTCTCTCATCTGTTTTCTCTCTCTGTCTCTCTATCTCTCTCATTTATTTTCTCTCTCTCTTATCTTTCTATCTTTCTCGTCCATTTCTCTTCTCTCTCTGTCTTTCTCTTTTTCTGTGTCTCTCTCTCGCTCATCTCTTTTCGCTCTATTTCTCTCTCTTTTTGTCTATCTCTCGCTCATCTGTTGTTTCTCTCTCTTTTTCTATCTTTCCCTTTATCTCTATCTCTCTCTCTATCTCTTTTTCTGTCTATCTCTCTCTCCCTGTCTCTCTCTCACTCGTCACTCTTCTCTCTCACTCTACTTGTCTATTTGTCTATTTCTCCCTCACTATGTTTGCCTTGCTCACTCTCTTACTCCCATCTTCTCTATTTATCGAGCTCCTTCTCGATTTATCGATCCACTATAAACGACGTCGTCTTACTCTTTTGAACATTTCTCTTTTCACCCATTTTTTCCTCTTCCTATCTCTCTGTCTCTGTCTCTCTTCTCTTTTCCTCTCTTACTCATCACTCTTCTCTGTCTGTTTGTCTCTCCATTTCTCTATGTGTCTCTGTCTCTCTTCTCTGTCCCTCTCTCACTCATCACTCTTCTCTGTCTGTTCGTCTCTCTCTTTCTCTCTGTGTCTTTGTCTCTCTTCTCTTTCTCTTTCTTACTCATCACTCTTCTCTGTCTGTCTGTCTGTCTGTCTCTCTTTTTCTCTGTGTCTCTCGTCCATCTCTCTTCTCTCTATCTCTTTCATCTATCTTCTCTCTCTGTCTCTCTTCTCTCTCTATTTTTTTTTCTCTCTCGCTCATCTCTTTCTGTCTCTCTCTCGTTTATCTCTTTTCGCTCTATTTTTTTTTCTCTTTCTGTCTCTCTATTTGTCTATATCTTTTCACCAATTTTTTCATCTTTTTCTCTTTATTTTCTTTCTCTCTCTCATTCATCACTCTCCTCTCTCTGTCTGTCTATTTGTCTCTCTCTCTCTCTGTGTCTTTCATTCATCTATCTCTTCTCTCATTTCTTTTCTCTCTCTCTCTCTGTGTGCCTCTCACTCATCTTTCTCTCTCACCACTCATCTCCTTTACCACCTTCACCACTACTGCAAACGCCATTTCACTACCACCACTACTACCACGGTCGCCATTTCACCTCTACGACTACCATTACTACTACCATCGCCACCACTTCACTACCACCACTATATCTCTCTCTATATCTCTTTCTCTCTTTGTCTCTCTCTCACATATCACTCTTCTCTCTCTCTCTTTCTCTTTCTCTCTCTATGTCTGTTTGTCTGTCTTTCGCTCTTCTCTCTCTCTCTCTTTCTCTCTATGTGTCTGTCTGTCTGCTTGTCTCTCTCTCCCATTGTGTTCACCTTGCTCACTCTCTCCCTCATCTCTTCTCTATTTACCGAGCTCTCCACTACAAGAAAATGCACTTTTAGCGACCACTTTGTCTCTCTCTCACTCATCACTTTGTCTCTGTCTATCTGCCTGTCTCTCTTTCTCTCTCTCTATCTCTCTTCTCTATCTGTCTCTCATCACCCATCTTCTCTACCACATTCACCACTACTGCAAAATGCCATTCCATTATTACCACTACTACCGCTGCAAATGCCACATTGACCACAAAAAATTAACTTTATTTGAATGGAAAATATTATCCCTACTTCTACCAAATAAAAAAATAATAATAATTTTTTATTCATTAAAATAAATATGAAACAAATAAATTTTCAACCTTACTAAATGAAAAAATAAAAATAAAAATTCATTAACTATAAAAAAATTATTTTAATAAAAAATAATTTTTTTTAGCAATGACATCCTCTGTTGCAAAAAAAAAAATCATTTTATTATTTAAATATTTATTTGTAATGAAAATAAAAATAAAAAAAATCCAAAAAAAATTCCACCCCCCTCTTTTCATTCCCGTCCGGTTCCCCCCCTCCCTCTTTCCATTCCCGTCCGGTTCCCCCCCTCCCTCTTTCCATTCCCGCTCCCCCCCTCCCCAAAAACCCAAAATCCCCAATCTGTTTCTTGTTTTCCATTCCCGCTCCCCCCTCCCGCTCCCCCCAAAATCCCCAATCTGTTCAACCAAATCCCCAATCGGGTTCTCCCCCCTGCCCCCCTCCCCCAAAAACCCCAATCTCTTCAACCAAAATCCCCCCCGAAAAACCCAAAATCCCCAATCTCTCCTTCCGTTTATCTCTCTACCCATTTGTCTCTCTAGGTTTTAGGGTTTTGAGTGTGAGAGAGATGGGGCAACAGTCTTTGATCTACAGCTTCGTGGCTAAAGGAATCGAGAACGAGTACCAAACTATAGAAGGGGCCTTTCATGAGAAAGGGCCGGCTTACGTTCGTTGGGCAGCACAAATGGCTGTGGGACTTCAAACTGGAGTGCCATGGACTATGTGCAAGCAAATTGATGCTCCTGATCCCGTGGTTAGTTCTCTTTACCTGGAACATATATTATTGATATAGATCAAGATGTGGTAAGATCATAAATGTTATTTCAGATCGGATTAATGGATTGTTTTTTTTCAATTTGCAGATCAATACATGCAATGGGATGAGATGTGGAGAAACATTTGTGGGACCAAACTCACCAAACAAGCCATCAATCTGGACTGAGAATTGGACAACTCAGTATGTGCCTACTAAAACTTCTAAATGTTCACTTCTAAATTTTACTTCATTTAATGGAATCATTTTTTATTTTTTCCCCTAGTATCATGGAGGAACAAATTTTGGAAGAACAGCCTCAGATTATATACCAACAAGTTATTATGATCTAGCTCCTCTTGATGAATACGGTATGTTATCAAATATTTGACTTACCCTGGTATTATAGTTTCTAAGCAAAAATTGATGTCAATATTGAATAATTCAGGCCTAATTAGGCAACCAAAATGGGGTCATCTCAAAGAGTTACATGCTGCAATAAAGCTATGTTCAGAGACTTTACTTACTGGATCACTAACCACATTTTTTGAAATTGTTTGACAGAGTTTAGCATCTTACCTGACTGCAAGACCGTAGCCTTCAACACTGCCAAGGCAAGTTCTGAAATTGTTTGATAGAGTTTATCATTTTCCACTACTCCTATATTTTTAATTTTATTCATTAGTATAATGTACAGAATATAGTTAAAAGGTTCAAACAAAAAATGGTAGTTCATTGTTTAATTATAAGTTCCAGATTAAGATATTTCAATGAAACAAATTGAATATCACACAAAATCAAATTTTGCACTTGCACTTCTGAACAGGTAAACACACAATACAATACAAGATCAACAGTACCACTAAGACTATTTTCTGGAGGGATATTTTGCCCATACAGATCTGCGAATGATCTTTGAGCTGGGCTGTACTCTTAAGACTATTTTCTGGAGGGATATTTTGCCTTACCTGGAGACTTGTGAACATCACTTCTGATTCTCACTGTATTTTAGCACCCAGCATTCCTTGGCTGAAGTGTGTGACACACTGACAGATGCTCTGAACTTTTATACATTCATCTAATGGTGTAGAAATTGATACACAAGAAGTATTTATTGGGACAGGCAAAGAGCATGAGGTAGGCCTGTCTGTGGGAGCTGCATTAGTGTCCATTTCTCATAACACAACCGAATTTACATAAGGAATGGACCAGGGACTTTCTGTGTGCTGAAATTTGTGGAGCTTGATGTTCAATTAAAGCTAGCAGAGGCTTATTGGGAATTTCTCTATCTTCAGGTATTGTTCATAGGTTCTCTAGCACCCTCTCTGTATGAATAAAGTTTATAGTTAGTACCCGTTCCTTTTTTTTCAATGGGTCTTGCTAACAAGTGGCCCTAGGGCACAAGAAAAAGACAACAAGTGGGTTGATCCTGGCAGACGCTCGTCACAAGATTCAAGCACTTTTTATTGATTTCAAAACACATTTTCATCACATTGGCACTTGTTAGCATTTGCCTTTATTAATTAATGGAATTTTAGATCGTTTATGATACGATTTTAAGAATTACTGTCTTTGCAGATTAGATTAAGTCAAATGATTTGATATTCTCCTCGTTAGAAGATATTTTCTTGAAACCTTTTTCATGCATTTCTGCAACAAAAAAGAAAAAAAGAAAAGAAAAAGAAGGCGTAGTTATTTATGTTATGGAGAATAGTGTTGTAATCATGTCATTGTAAGTTAAAAATGTTGTCAAGGTTGACTAGCTGTACAAACTATATATTATGCAGCTATGTTAATGTCTTGTTTGTATAAAAAAAATTTCTTGTTTTTAATGTGAAAGCAGTCACCAGTGTACATGATGAGAAAGATTGGAAGAGTCCACTGTGCTACATTAGAATTCGTCTTGGCCTTTAATTTGTTAACTTTCTAGTGGACAAGCAATGGAGATGCTGAAGGGTTAAGATTGGATCGCAAGATTCTTCAATCCATTTTGGGGCATTGATAAAGCGGTGCCTGGTATGCATTTGTGACTTCTTGTCTTTTATTCTTCTCTGCTTTCATCATATTGTAAATGTTGTAAAATAGCCATTGAGAAATTTTGTCCTGTCTAGCTATCAAAAGTGATTATTTTTTGAAAGCAAAGTTTTGTATTTAGCTCTTTGTAATTTTTTCTTTGCCTGTTGGAGAGATGCAACTGAGTGAGTAGAGGATATACAGATTTTTCAGTTTCATGATATTTGATTAATTGGAATTGAATTTTGTTGATATATTATTATTATTATTTTTTTTTTCTGCAAGCTGCGGGTTCACAGATTTTCAATTATATGGCAGCATTGATTAGTCAATATACATGTGATCGTTTTAAGTGAATTCTTGGGAGAGAATCAAATGGCACTAGGTGCCACTGAGAATTGATTACTGTTGTCGACGGGCCATTACTTTTTCTTCTTTCTACCTGTGTTCTCTTCACATCTTACTGTTTATTCAAATGTTTTTTATTCAATCAAAACTGGGAAGTAAGGTAGCAGTTGATGGTAATGCTTGCAGTTCATTATTTTTGGTTTACTGAAAATACTGAATATGTTATATGAAAACAGGAGGCGGCGGAAGGTGGAAAAGAAACATTTATAAACAAATTAAATTTTCTTTTTATAAGATTTTTTTTGAGTTGTTTGTTTACATATTTTTTCAAATGAAAAAGAAAAATATCAAACAAATTTTCATGTGTAGTTTTTAAATTTTTTTAAAATATAATTGAGGCCAGGGATTCCAAAATAAAAATTACTAAAAATTATAAACAATACCCGCATGATGTAAGTATTACTAAAAATTATAAACAATACCCGCATGATGAACATTTATGAATGATTGCTTCTCTTGGCATAGTCTATTTAGTCTGTTGGCATAGTCTGTTGGCATATGTCCAGTCTTGCTTCTCTTGAATTCACACACATTGGCAGACTATTGACTGTTGCTTAAGCAGGTATTTGGTGCTCTAAGGACAACAATGTTCATATTAGGAATGATTTCTGTATTCATAGGCATTTCTTTGTTGGCACCAGACGAGGCAAAAGGTATAGTTGTGGGTTATGGATATAGTTGTGGGTCATGATTTCTGTATTCATAGGCATTTCTTTCCATTAGAGCTATTAGAACTCCAATATTAGAGCTCTAAAGCATTTATATCGTCTCCCTCTCATCTTTAAAAAAAAAAAAATTAATTTTTAGTGGACACCCTGTTTTTTTTATTTTTTTGTAAAATTTTTTTCGTTACACCTGATTAACTACCATATATAGAGTTAATTGTAATCACATATTAGTATTCTTCTCACAATTCTTTATGATGGACCCTCTACATGTGAGTTCCTACAAAATAAATTTGTGTATTCTACAATCCAAGACAGGTAGGAACCCTTTAAGTCCAACCCTTCCCACTCCCATCAGACATGAAAAAATTCCCCAGGTATATTACAATAAGAGTTTATTACACTATTTTGGACTACATTGAATTCCATTATTATTATTATTATTATTATTTTTTGTGAGCAGGGAAAGCTTTGGTTTCTCCAATTGAGAGATATGCAGTTGTTCCTGATGACAACGTAAGTGTTCTTTCCACAGTCTTCATTGTCTTCATTACTGGTGTTTAAATAGTTGGTTTCTCCAAAAGGTTATAATTTGCAACTGTTATCTATTTATTTGTAGGTCAAAAGGATAAATTTTGCTGAGGGGAAGATCTGATTCTAGAAGTAAGGAATTTGGAGCTTGATTTTTGAAATAGGCTCAAAATTGAGATCTTGTTGGAAATTTTTTAATTTTTGTAATAGCATTTAAATATCCAATGTGCTGATTGGTGAATTTTAGATTTTATTTTATTATTATTTTTTTTAGGATTTGGGTGAATTTTATAATTTAAATATGCTTTTATGAACATGTACAGTTTAATTGTTCTTTGTAAAATATTGAATTTGATGGTCTGATCAATTTAAATTTTTATTTTTATTTTTTGTTATGATGTTTTTGTGAATAGAATGTAAATAATCAACTCTTAGAGAGAGAGACTGCACCACCATCGGAAAAAATAGAAAATTTTAATATTTTTATTAATTTTGTTACAGGTTTTACTTTTTGCGACGATATTATACTGTCGCAAAAAATAGAAATTTTATTATTTAAAATAGAAATTTTATTATTTTTTAATATTTTTTGCGACGGCATTACTCTGTCGCAAAAAATAGAAAATTTCATATTTTTTATATTTTTTGGGACGGCACCAAACCGTCGCAAAAAGTAGTATTTTTTTTTTTAAAAAAAGACTATTGGCGACGGTATTTTTTGCCGTCTCAAATAACATTTTTAGCGACGGTAAAATAGGGCCGTCGCAAAAAAGTCAAGAAATTTCAAACGTTATTAGCGACTGCACGGTGCCGTCGCAAAAAGGTAAAAAATGCCGTCGCAAAACATTAGCGACGGCACTTACCGTCGCAAAAACTCTTTTGCAACCCCTGCAGTTGCGACCCCCTCTTGCCGTCGCAAAAAGTCATTTTGCCGTCGCAAAAAGTATTAGCGACGGCATTAGGAGTATTAGCGACGGTATTTTACCGTCGCAAAAAGTCAATTTTTTTGTAGTGACGATAAATGGGAGAGGAAATCAGAGATTAGATCCTCCGATATGCCATCCCTACCATATCAACCACTATTTGGCTTCTAACGGCAACATGTGGTTCTTCCACCACCACCAAAGTTCCAATTGTTCAGCTCCCATATTGGCTAACATATTTGTGCACTTGTTGTGCTCTTGCAAGATATGCTAAATAGTGCAGTTACACCTACGAATTAGGTGTCTAGAGTCCTCACTATGCTTCTGAAAGGGCAATTTGGACGTGGCCCTTTGTTGAGCAATTCTTCAGCTCAGGTAGAGTCCGTCTCGACGACAACTTCATGCAATCCCTTCTCCAACACAATTGTTAGCCTTTTGTAGATTCCCCACATTTCAGCCTCCAAGCTATAGCAAGATTCAAGCTTTTTGAAAAATCCACACGGCCAGATGCAATCTTTATACCAAAATACTCCTCCAAAGCCTTCTTCACCTGGATCTCCCCAAGCACACCCATTGGTGTTGAGCTTGATTTTACATGTAGGTGGCGAAGTCCATTTAATCATAACATGAGTTAATCTATTATTAGTCAAACAAATAGAGAAAGCATGTTTAATCTCATTATTTGGATTAAGTACAGTCCCGAAACAAATGCTCAATGTCATTCAATTGGTGGTTGCATCTTGGACAATTTGCATTTTTCGTAATTCTCCTCTTTAATCGCATAGAATTGGTAAGGAGTTTACCATGAAGAATTAACCATTAGTAAATAATTCAAAAGGGCAAAGTAATTTTGTGAACATTTATTATTTTTCATAATATCTCAACCAAACATAAGATTCAATAAGATAGTTTTTTCTTGGCATTTAATCTCATGACTAAACAAATATGGGATATATATAATTTCCAATCAATAATGCAACGACTATGTATGTCAAGATTAAAAGTCTAATAAATTATAATTTCCATTATTCTTTCTATCAAAACAAACATGTCCCAGTGTGTAAAGAGCAAAATAGGTGTGAAAATAGAAATTGACATATTTCCATAACAATAGACCAACCAATGGTGTTGACTGCGAAAGAAATATAAATCAGTGTGTTCGGTTTGAGTTTTCTTGATTAATTTTTTTGAAAATTGAGTTTTTTGGTTTTCGTATTTTTTTGTTTTTAGTGAATATTTTTTAAATTTTAATTTTTTTTTACTTTTTTAGATGCACCTTAGTCAGATGTATCTAAAAAGTAAAAAATTTGTAAAAAAATATTTTAAAAAATTATTAAATACATAAAAATAAAAAAATGTACTGAATTCTTGTATTTTTGGTATTTAGTGAATTTTTAAATGATTTTTTTTTATAATTTTTTTACTTTTTAAGTATATTTATGTTAAATGTGTCTAAAAAATAAAAAAATTACTTAAAATATTAAAAAAATTTAGTAAAAATAAAAAAACACAAAAAATAAAAATACAAAACTTTTTGAAAAGTATTTTTTAAAAAATAAAAACAAGCAAGCGGAATGGGGTCACAACACTTGTAAGTCCATCTGAAGTTCCTTTTTACTCAAAACGCCACGTTTCACTCTCTGTTTTTCAATCCCACCACACCACTTTCTCCTTTCACACACACCCTCTCTCTCTCTCTCTCTCATGTCGACCTGCGAATCCGGAGGAGATCGGTACCCGCTCTCCTCCCACTCGTTGGACCCGAACCCGTCGGAACCCGACCACCAGCTCCCGCCGGACCCTCTCTTGGACCCCGGCGCATTCATCGACTGCGACCTTGACTCCACGGGTCCAACCCTAACCACCACCGGATTCAAAGAAGCTCCAAACGGCCTCTTGGACCATCACCAACACGGAGCTCGAGAACCGGTCGGAGATGAACCGGAGCTGCTTTCCCGACCCGCCACCGATGCCTCTAATTGTACGGAGACGTCGGCGACTGACTCTACGCCGCCGCGGGGGCGGAGGGGAGCGCCGCCGCAGGCTGTGCCCGTTGAATTGTTGCCGGAGAGACCGAAGTGGTTGCCGGAGAGTTGGGTGATGGACTGCCGGATCAGGACTTCCGGTGCCTCCGCTGGATCCATTGATAGGGTAATTCCTCTTTTCTATTTTGATTTTTTGTTTTATTTCAATTAATTAATTTCATCACTATTATGTTGAAGTGTATCTACAAAGTTGTGGTGATTAGTTGGAGTATCAGGAATGATCATATTCCATAATAATAGTAATTTGCAAATTAGGAAGATATTGGGAATGATTCATGTTGGCGAAATTGGAAATGTGTGTTGTTATGTTATCTTTTTATTGGATATCGTTTTTAGTTAGCAAGAAATACAAGAATTGTTTGTTGGAGATTTGTATATGATTTGAATGTTACTGAAATATACAGGGTTGATTCTGTTTGTTTGATTCTAAAATTGTCATGCTGATTAAAAATAAATAAATAAATTAGTTGCTTCCTAGTCTCTCTAGGAACTAATCTTTGTATATGAACCTTAACTGTACACACACTATATACAAAAAAATTAGTACCCTATATATATCCACATAAAATGTCAATAGCTTTAATTTTTGATATTTGTGACTAATTAAAATAGCACCTACAATATGATGATGAAGAGAGAGCGTATAATTGGTTGGAAGAACAATTGTGTAAAGTGAAAAGGATGAGAAATTGTAGACTCAACAGTTGGAGACAAACTTTCCAAAACAGAATTAGAGAAGAAAGCCAATTAATTGTGAAGAGGAAGCATACAATTGGCAGGAAGAATGGTTGTGGCATGTCAAATTATGGAATGAAAAGTTAGGAGAACTTACCAAAAATGACAAGTTAGGGACAATAGCCAAGTAGTATTGAGAAGACGAGGCCGAAGTTGAATTTTCTTACAATTTTTTAGATGAGTTTAACAAACCAAATACATGGATTAAGAAAACATAATGCAGGGGTTTAAGCTGCATCTGGTCTTCGAGCATGTAGTTGTGGTGTGAGCTTAGTGTGGCCTTCCACTTCAACATATTGAGAACTAGAAGTTGAAATAAGAAAAGCTTTATGAAAGTGAGTGGGCATCTTGATACTTTCTATTGCATTTGAACCTACTTATTTATAAAGCAATACAATTATTCACTTGGTAAGTATGTTTCAAGGGTAGTGGTGGATAAAATGAGGCTTAAGATTGACTATTTATTAATTATATTTCTTTTGATTGTCAATGGTATTCTTAATTATGGTTTTGTAAGAGGTTTTTGTGTTGCTATATTATGTTAAATTTCTACAATGTAAGATGCATAAAATATTTCTCATATACAGGGTTAGATGTCAAAGCTGTTTCAAGTTTTTAGTATTTTGGTGCAGACATGACTTATATAAGTTATATGCAATGTTTTGAAACTAGGACCATTAACCAAATCGGAAAAGGGACCTGGTCAAGGGTTATTGGCTCAACCGGAATCGAACCATTATGTACTTTGTTAATATATTAAAAATTATACTTAAAAGCATAGACATTCATTTAAAATATTTTTATATGGATTGATTGTAAAAAAAAAAAAAAAAATATTGCGTTTGAGGGAAAATGCTAATAATAATAGATATCCACATAATATTATTAACAAGGTGGTTTAGTGGCCTGGTGGTAAACTGCTTGATTTTGATGCAACAAGTCATGTGTTCAAGCCTTTGCACCTCTTGTTAATGCTTTTAACAAAGCTATAGACCATGCTTTAAGGTTTGGATGGTTTCCTTGAATTGGCTCCGGTTAGCCAGTTCAATTGTGGGGAAAATAAGCTAGTTTTTAAACTAAAATGGGTGTGAGGGTTTATCCAGATTGGAACCTAAACAGGTTGACAGGTCAACTAGTCGAACCAGCTGGTCTAGTCTAGTTTAAAAACATTGCTTTTATAAACATTGATGGAGGGATGGGGTTAAATTTGAATTCTTACCTCTCACCTATAAAGATAAGTTAAATAAGAAAGAGTAGATTGGTCCCGTAGGGGTGTGCTCCCTCTAAGTCTCAGGTTTAATACTCACTAGCAACAATAAGCTTCTTGGGGCCATGTCCATATAGGGCATTTGCCCTGATTTTAAATGGGCCTGCAAGTGGGCGGTGGGATTGGTCCCCCTAGGATTAGTCTAGGTGCGCATAAGTTGGGCTGGACACCCGGTTATCAAAAAAAATAAAAAAAAATAAGAAAGAGTATATTGATCCGCTGCTAGCCAAATTCACCACATGGTATTTGAACATATAATGTGTAAAAGCAGTGTTTTTATCCTTTGAATTAAGCACTTCATTTGTTTTCTCTTACTAAGGAAATTAATGTGTAATCACTTTCCTTAGCAGTTTTCCTGCAGATGCTTGTCTCAAAACCCATTCTTGGTTGTCCAAAAGACAATCTGTTATTCCATATTTCTTTCAATGCAAAGCTTAGGTTGCCTGAAGGATTTTGTATTATTGTCGATTTTCTTCATTACCAAAACCTATATTGAAACTTACAATAATGTTTGTTAGTGGATTCAACATGTTAATGCACTTAAATCATGAGATTGGGGACAATTAACAACATTTCAGTGGCAGAAATTCAAGTGACATGAACTTTTGGAGCATTGAGTTGTGTAGGATTACACCTTAATAGCTAAGATGAAGAACCAAATGTAGATTCCAAGTACTCAAGCTGTAGTCTGATTCTCCTCACATTAAACTTTTACAATTGTAAATGGAAATACATATTTCCTCTTGGGTTTAGCAGAATCTGAGAATGATGTTAAAAGTAATTGAGTCAAATAGATAAAAGGAAATAAAAGATGACAGTTTTTTTTTCTTCTTTATTTTTAAAGGAAAGACAAAATAATAAATATGTTTACTTGAATTCTTTATATAGATGAAGATTTTGGTATTTTCTAGTCAGGTTTTTGTATCTAATCATAATGGATGCCAAACATGTACCTCTCATTGCCAGTCAAAAAAAGGAAAAGAAAAAAAGTACCATACCTTGGAAATTGATTTTCCATTGGTGGAGGATAAATCATCAATTTCAAATAGATTAGAACGATGTTACTTCTAACAGTGTATGTTTTACGCATGCCAAATTTGTTTGGCTTACCTTAGGAAATTGATTCTCCATTGATATTGGGTCAAAATCATAATCAATTTTGTTTATTTGTGAGGGCCCAGATATAAAATTACCTAATAAAAACAAAATAAGTATTGTTTTATAGCCTACCTAAATTGCAGATCGGGCTTTAATTAGATATTTAGATTTCCAACTCAACCCGGCTCATCTCAACCAATTTTCAGCTTTGGCTATTTAAAACATTTTTCTGAGCATTGAGTTGTGTAGGATTACACCTTAATAGCTAAGATGAAGAACCAAATGTAGATTCCAAGTACTCAAGCAGTAGTCTGATTCTCCACACGTTAAACTTTTACAATTGTAAATGGAAATACATATTTCCTCTCGGGTTTAGCAGAATCTGAGAATGATGTTAAAAGTAATTGAGTCAAATAGATAAAAGGAAATAAAAGATGACGGATTTTTTCTTCTTCTTTATTTTTAAAGGAAAGACAAAATAATAAAGATGTGTTTGCTTGAATTCTTTATATAGATGAAGATTTTGGTATTTTCTAGTCAGGTATTTGTATCTACTAATAATGGATGCCAAACATGTACCTCTCATTGCCGGTCAAAAAAGGGAAAAGAAAAAAAGTACCATACCTTGGAAATTGATTTTCCATTGGTGGAGGATAAAATATAAATTTCAAATAGATTAGAACCATGTTACTTCTAACTGTGTATGTTTTACTCTTGCCAAATATGTTTGGCTTACCTTAGGAAATTGATTCTCCATTGATATTGGGTCAAACATTGAGATAGTGGGTCAAAATCATAATCAATTTTGTTTATTTGTGAGGGGCCAGATATAAAATTACCTAATAAAAACAAAATAAGTGTTGTTTTATAGCCTACTTAAATTGCAGATCGGGCTTTAATTAGATATTTAGATTTCCAACTCAACCTGGCTCATCTCAACCAATTTTCAGCTTTGGCTTTTTAAAACATTTTTCTGCTTATTCGGCAAAAATTTATTATAAATATCATTCCCCAAATGCCACATTTTGCTTCACTCAGATTCACACAATGTCAACCTATCACATTCATAGTCTTTCATATCACTCTCCAAACCCTATGGTGGGAAAAAAAAAACCCTCGCTTGTCTGCCAAGACTTGCCTGAATTCTATCCCCTCGCTGCCCACTGCAAAATGCCGATCTTTATGGACCTCAATGTTATCCCCAAAGGTGGAGGGATGATGCTGGTCAAAGAAGAGGAAGCACAGAACAATGAAACTAGAACTGCTAAACCAACCAAAAATGAAACTCAGAAATTGGTGCATGATGAATTAGATCTATGGAAGAATCTGGTTGCTGCCTCCTTAAATTGTGGAGATGTACTGAAGATGACTGTGCCGATGGTTGAAACCACCACAAAGCCTCTGCCATTGCAGAGGTGGAAGAGACAGCCAGCTCTGACAGTGCTCTCCGTTCCATTGCAGAAGAGACCAGAATGGCTGCCTTGGGGTTGGTGGATTGACTATAGGGCTCGGTCCTCCGGTGCCTCTGCTGGATTGGTTGATAAGGTAATTATTTTTCTTAATTAAGTGATGGATAGTTCATACTATTGGTTTAGTTCTTTGGCTGTGAGGGCTTCATATTGAGACCTCTGTTGTTAGAATCATATGATTTGCAATTCAAATCGTACAATTTGGTTCAATACACATGAAAATTAATTCGAATAGATAGGGAGAATCGGAAATGGCCAAAAATCACACTTGAATCGCAGAATTAATTTTCAAATTGTATGAATCAATGAATCGCACGATTCAGTCACTCCGTAGGCCAACCCATTTTTTCTCGGACCTGGCTGAAAATTTGCAACTTCTGATCCATTTTTTTTGGCTTTTTTTCGGTAGAGGCTGGGTTGACTACTCTTCTATGACCAAGTGACCACTTATACAACCTAACCCATTGTATCTTCTGTTTGTATTTACTCCGAGAAAACAAAACCCTCACCTTGTTTGGTTCCAATTTCCTCAATTCAATTTTCTGAAAATTGAATTTTTTATTTTTCGTACTTTTAGTGAATTTTTTAAATATTTTAAGAATTTTTTTTTACTCTTTAGATACACTTAATATAAATGCAATTAGAAAGTATAATATATGTGAAATTTTTTTTAACAAATTCACTAAATACAAAAATTTAGTACATTTTCATATTCTTGTGTATTTATTGATTTTTTAAAATATTTTTTTAAGTACATCTAGGTTAGGTGCATCTAAAAAATAAAAAAATTATTTAAAATATTAAAAAATATCATTAAAAACAAAAAAACACAAAAAACAAAAACCTCAATTTTAAAAAAATTGAATTCGGAAAACTGGAACCAAATGCTTCTGAAACAGTGATCTATTATTGCTTGATGGTCCTTTTTGTCTTCAACTTTATGCTTCGGTGGTCGTTGGGTGTCCGACTTTAAGAATCTTTGCACAACTTTATTAAAGTGTGGTCCTTGGGTCTTCAACTTGACAAAGAGACTTCATAATGGTATTATAAAATGCTTTCTATTACTATGTTATTGTCGTGTGTTGGAGCTGTTTGTTGGAATTTGGTCATCTAAAATTAATATTTTGTTGATAAGAACAATATGAAAGGAAAAAAGAAACGTGAAACCGAATATTTCATGCATTAATTTAAGTCCAAATATTTCATGGGAAATACTATGGTACACACCCCTCCCTCTCCATATGCAAGTTATGCCATTTGTGAGTTTGATTATCACAAATGGTATAACTCAATACTATGTGAGTGATAGCTAAAAAAAAGGGTTATAACTCAACATCATATGACGTATAACCAAACAACTCTTGGATTATAACCAAAAATTTTGTCATAACCAAGAGACTGAATCGTGTGATTCATCAATTCATATGATTAGGAAATTGATTCTGCGATTTAGGTGTGATTCTTGGCCATTTCCAATTCTCCCTACCTATTCGAATCGATTTTCATGTATATCGAACCAAATCGTACGATTTGAATCGCGAATCCTACGATTCTAACAACAGAGGGCATAAGATATAGGATGCTTTGTTTGCTCAACTAGGATATTTGCGATTTTAGGATATTCATGGAAGCAAGTGGTTCCTTGTATTGAGTATGTTACTTAGCATTGGTCAGCTGTTGGTGGAGATGTAGGAGAGTGTCCTTTCTATACTTTAACTATCCATACTGGATAAGCATTTTATTGGTTGTCCTAAGCACTACGGACACAAACATTGACACAATGATTTTTCAAAATATCAAGGCGGAGATACAACAAAATTTTTTTTTTTTAATTTAATTTTTTTTTTGCTAATTTTTATTTACAAATCACCAAAATAATGAAGAACTACCACTAATTCAACATGAAAAAAATACTCAATCCATAATTTAAACGTCATTTGACATAAATCAAACCTAACCAAGCTTAGTCCATCAAATGGGATCAGCTACATGAATTCTTCTTCTCTACTCGATTCTATCTTAAATATCATTCAACATACAAAATACTATTTCATCAATCATAAATCATTATATCACAAATGTCAAGCATTTAAGTTCAATAATACATAAATGATTCATGAAAAACATATAATTACAAGTTGAAGATATCATGTAATCTATGAAGCATGGATATTTCAAAAATATTACAGTATGAGTATCGGGTCAGTACGATTGTTGATGTATTGGGTCACCAAATACTTTGGGTACAACTCAGTTATGGCATCAGTACGGCTTAGGTACGTTTTGGGTACTTTTGGGGGTACATCAAGGCATAAATGTAATTTTAAAAAAAATATAAGGGTACTATTAAGACAATTATATTGTGCACATTTTTTTAAAACTTTAAAAATATAGTCTTTTTGCAAAAAAAATATTTAGGATTTTTTTTTGACCATCATGAAAAATATTATTTTTTGTGTTTGACTTTTTAATTGTAATATCATGTACTGCTACAAATGTTATATATATATATATATGTATGTATAATTATAGATGTACCCAAACATATTTGTATCTACTTTTTTTTAGCTTTTTCCGTATTAGTGTACCTACAATGTCGCCATACCTACTTACATACACGCACCCGTGCTTCCTAGCATGTAATACATCATTTACAATCTGAAGAAAAATCAATCGCCACCAAACATTCATCAAAAGCACTAAGGAAAAACAAAAAGAGTAGGTCTTTTGAAGCTTCAAGTAGACCCAACTTCGACGAAGTCATCATTACTAGCATCATCACCATCCCCTTGGCCTGCAACCTCCATCGTTTGTAAATGACACATCCTAGGTTTCATCAAGCGAGAGGCTTGCAACCTCAAGCATCCCAACGTTATCAAATTAGTGAAACCTGTCTCCCCTAATATATTTCTGTCTCTCTTTCATCGTATTGTGGGCTTCTCCTTGATAAAAGGTGTAGATTCCGATTATAAAACCGGGTCTGCCTTTCTCAAATGAATTTTAGGGTTCAAAATAGAGACATTGGAGATTGAACATATTAGGGAAAAAATTTGTTTTTGTTTTTGTTTTCAATTTCTACACTTTTGTTTCTAAATGCCATACTTTGACTAACAAACCACCTTTCTAAAATTGTATTAAGACCTCAAATGTGTCTTTTGGCATATCAGGACACAAAATACACGTGTCCCTGTTGTGTCCTAGAACGTATCCGGCCGAAAAATAAAAAATTTGACATGCCTCGTGGTGCGTCTGAGACATGTCCTGGCATGTCTTCATTCGGCATGTGTTGAACACTGCTGTGACAACCAAAATGGAGTGTCTGCGTTTCTTAAGTTTTGTCCAAACTAAATTGGAACAAAAATGACTTATTGGGAGGTTATATCTCTAATTCAGATATATATTATGAAAATGATGCTCAAGTGATGAGCTGTTTTTGAGGAAGGAAAAGCATAGTTTACATTAGAAAGAACTGACTTGCTTTGCCTCCTTCTAGGGTTTATTTTCTAGCTTTGACCTAAGATGTCAAAAAGTTTTACTGACAGCAATTTGATGTTAAATTGTGTATCAAATAAGAATTGAGAGTTTTGTCGCTCTTGGTCAACTTGACATGTAGTTCTAGACGAGAGATGCTTGATTAGATGTGACCCATTGACTATGGTTACACATCCTCAACCTCTTAAATGGAATTCAATAATGGAAATTCTCAAATGGAATATATCAGGCTTTGAATTTTTTTATTTACTTCGAAGAAATTCTCATGCAGTTAAGAGAACAAGAGTGTTCCATATTTTGTGCCACCACATTTCAAATGTGTCCTTAAAGATTATTGAAAAGTTTAGAGGCATCGATATCATTCCAAAAATTTTCATGGCCCCCTTCCCTCTTTTCTTTATATTGGGCTATGTCTTCATTCGGCATGTGTTGAGCACTGCTGTGACAACCAAAATGGAGTGTCTGCGTTTCTTAAGTTTTGTCCAAACTAAATTGGAACAAAAATGACTTATTGGGAGGTTATATCTCTAATTCAGATATATATTATGAACATGATGCTCAAGTGATGAGCTGTTTTTGAGGAAGGAAAAGCATAGTTTACATTAGAAAGAACTGACTTGCTTTGCCTCCTTCTAGGGTTTATTTTCTAGCTTTGACCTAAGATGTCAAAAAGTTTTACTGACAGCAATTTGATGTTAAATTGTGTATCAAATAAGAATTGAGAGTTTTGTCGCTCTTGGTCAACTTGACATGTAGTTCTAGACGAGAGATGCTTGATTAGATGTGACCCATTGACTATGGTTACACATCCTCAACCTCTTAAATGGAATTCAATAATGAAAATTCTCAAATGGAATATATCAGGCTTTGAATTTTTTTATTTACTTCGAAGAAATTCTCATGCAGTTAAGAGAACAAGAGTGTTCCATATTTTGTGCCACCACATTTCAAATGTGTCCTTAAAGATTATTGAAAAGTTTAGAGGCATCGATATCATTCCAAAAATTTTCATGGCCCCCTTCCCTCTTTTCTTTATATTGGGCTATATCTGATCATCAAGGAGTTGCAATTCTGTTTTGACTTTGGATGATTCATTGTCTCCAACTTTGGATGGTAATGTATATGATTTTATGTTACTTGAACCACTCTTTCCAAAATAAAATCTGTATTAGTTAGCTGCACTCCCTTTTCCCCATTCCTTACACTGGGTGGCATTGATTACTTCATTAGCTTATGGGATGTAGGATGAAAGCTTTAAGTAAGGGAGTTGGGTAGTAATACAATCAAAATGTGGTGTGCTAGGGCTTCAATTTAATTTCATGAATCACCTTTTGTAAGGTTTTTTCCCAAAGAATCAACACCTCATTAGCAGTATCAATGGACTGAAGAAAAGCCCAATCTACACACTGGCTACTTAATGGTTTTTGGAAAGAGCCACGTGCTTGTAATCTATATTAATGTATTTATTACCTGTGCCCATGGACTTAGTTTTGGTGGGTGAACCATATTAAATTCTTGCCTTTTGGTTTCTTCATTGCATTTGTTATTTTTTCACTTATATTTTGCATGCTGATTCAACTCTAAATACTATATTACGTCTTTTATAGTGTGTCAATAAGTACTAATAGCGTTTGGGTCCAATCTTACGACAGATATATATATATATATATATTGCCATCTACATTGGATTCCTATGTGTTAGGGCAGTGAGGAAGGGCTCTGATAAAGTTGCTTGTATTTAATTTTTGTGTGGCTAATGCTTTTAGCGATATGAGGTTTAATGGGTTTGTGAAGGAATAATGAAGGATAAAGGTTTTGAGTGCTTATTTGGAGAAGGAAAATACACAATTTTGAACTGTTTGGGGTTGCGAATAGTATTTTATGTATGGTAAGTTTGTGCTGATTTTGATTTTTAAATTGGTTGATTGAAGATTGGCAAGAGGTTGAGGTTGTGAAATAGGATATCAGAGGGAAGTTGTTTATGAAATTTGGTTATAGGTTTAAAATGCTTAAAGTGTAGAAACATAAAAGGGACAGAAGGAGAAAGAAAGCCTAGAAATTACTCTCAGGATTCCATAGGCGGCATGTCTAGGATAAGAATTGCATCATACAATCACAAAGAGCTCCAAATGATGCAAAGAAGTCTCTATACTTGTTCTCTATCAAATTTCAACTAGGACTATTCTGTACTAGAGCTAAGAATTTTGATTTCTAATACTGATTTGAATAAACTAAAATAATACAAAATTTTGCCAGTGATCAATACATTCAATGTCTAGCAAATTTAAAAATCACCAAAAACCCATGGCGTCTAAAACCCAAAAAAAGATATATAAAGCTAGCAATATAGAGACTTAAAAATAAACATTAAACAGGACCCTACAATAACTGAAACTCAACTGCCAAGGTTCCAAGTGGGCCTCACATCGAAACTAATGAAATTGTTTTTTTAGACTTATTTCTTTTGATCTTCTTATGGTGTGCATCAACAACTAGTTATTTATTTATTTTAATTTTATTTTAAGGTTGAATTATAATTATATACTTGGAAACACTAGGTTTAGTGATTGGCTAACAGCCAAAATCACCAATGTAGCCTTTTGCAGCTAGTTTGCTTCTTGTATTTTCTTTTGTGCTTTTTCGTGGACAACTTGTCCCCCTTGTTCTTTGTACCTGTTTTGTAATTATTAGTAATATTCTTTTTGTTGCTGTTCAAAAAAGGAAAAGACGGGGTGTTTCGTTGGGAGTATGTGCAATAAAAAATTTTCAGTATGAATGAATGTGGGATAAATGTTTGGAAACTTCGGAATGATACACCAAATTCTCCTTTTATTTAGTATAGTATAGATGTACATATTTATGTTCTTTTTCTGTTTATATTTAGTTACTTGTTTAATTGGTTTGGTACTTTGATTTCTCTTTGTACAGCTGTGGAGTATCTGTAGAATTAGATTCAGAACAAGATTGCACTGCTGTGTTGATGGAATAGGTTAAAAATTTTTTACCTTGTTCTGTGAAGTTTAAAATTTGTTGAGATCCATTACATATCATTTTGGCTACATCAGTTTTATTTATTTATATTTATTTATTTTTTAAATTTAAGAATATGACTGTTATTAGGTTAGTTTGGGTTGGGTTTGATCCTTGTAGAAGCAAAGTGCTCGGGATTCGGTGTGATCCTTGAGTTTGGAAATCCAGGTCAATGGAATCTGTTACTAGGTGGTGGTGAGAACTCATGCTGGAGTTCCATTTGACTGTTGCTGAACCATCACTTGTGTTGATATGGGTTTTCAAGTTTTGGGCTAGTGCTTTCAGTAATTCGTCCCAGTTTTCAAGTTTTGGGCTAGTGCTTTCAGTAATTCGTCCCGGTTTTCAATTTTTGGGCTAGTGCTTTCAGTAATTCGTCCCAACCAACATAACTTTTTCCCCCCCCGGATTATAATAAGATCAGTTTTAATCTGTGTCTCATCAGCAGTCAGCAGTTTGAACTTCTATAGTCTCACTTTAGAAGCTTACAACATTTGAAATGTCCTCTGTTGTTATACTTCTTCATCACCTCTCTTCTCCGTGCATGTAGCGTGCACCAGCATGTGGGTTGCTGCTTGGCAACAGGTGGATTTAACCTGAGTACAACTATGTCACTTTTCTTACTAAAAATGACATGCACAGACCAAATGGCATCTTGAAAGAAATTAATTGTCAAGTAGGCCTTTGTTGTTAGAATGATATAAATGCAAAGGGAAGGCCTTAGTGGACTGATTTCTTCATAATTCAGTATTAGCTTATACTTTTTGTTTGGACATTAAGAGGGTTTGAACTTGGAAAATTATTTGTTTTATTATAGGGGAATGGTAAATACTTCTTTCATTCCCAATATTTTAAGATTTTTATTGTACATTGTTAGTTGTCTTATATTTTCCGTTATTATATTTTTATCGGGTAGTTTGGAAGTTAGAACATATGAACTCTGGAGCTGTTAGCTGAATAGGGAAGCAGCATACTGGAAATGAATGTGCAACCTTAGTAGTGCACCGAATTCTAGGAGATTCTTATATAAATTTAAATGCACAAGATCGAGGGAGGGTCTGATTACATTGATGTGAAAAAACTTTGTATTTCATAGAACATTTGAAACAAGTCTATTCTATTGTTGTGTAGCATTTTGTAGCAAGTTTTTTTATGTAAAATAATTGGTAAGGTACGTACCAGTATCGGTGCATTTCGGCATACCATTTTGGTTTAAATATTATATATTTAGTGTAAAATAATTGGTAAGGTATGTATTAGTATCAGTGCATTTTGGCTTTGGTTTAAATATTATATATTTAGTAATGTATATAATGTGACACAATTTTAAGATTGGTATATGTGTAAAAAGTATATTGAAATGTAAAAATGTATATAAATATATATAAAGGTGTATGAGAATATGTATCGAAAACTGAAATTTTTTGGCATTATCTGAACTGTAACCAACACCCATTCGTTGGTGGTTAGCTGGATCCTTACATAAAAACAATGCCCAAATAGTACACATTTATGTTGTTTGGAAGGGAAAAGATTGGGTACACACCTAACACGGTCTATTCTTCTTCTTCTTCTTCTTTTCTCAAGTGGATGCCCTAGTTCTCTCTCTAAACTGTTCAACACTCAGATGAAACAACCATCTCTTCTTCGATGTTCCTAAAAACAACAAATAATCAAATGGTCTCAATTCATGTGTCAATTCTTCCATCTCTCTCTTTCGATTCTCCCTCTCTATTTGTATGCATGTCTATATGTATATGCATGCGTCATTCACTTTCTAGGTTTGATTTTTACTTCCATGTTTCTGAAGAGGAAAGCTGCAGCTTCTCAACAAACCACTACTAGATATTCTTCTCTTTATATATATATATAAATATATTTATTTATATTTATATTTATATTTATGTCTATACTTTTATCACCTAAGTGATTTCTCCCTTGGATGTCCGGTCGGAATGCCAGTACAACCAGAATTGGGTGAAATAGTCCAGTATTTTCTGAAATTTATTAGGACATCCCAGTAAATCAAACAGGATGGGATTGGGTTTGTGTTGTACTGTTTTTCGCTTGGTACAGTACACACTGTGTGTTACATGGACTCTTCTATTTCTCCCAAATTACCCATATCAGATATGACAAGGGTAAGGGTATGAGATATGTGTCAGACACTCGTATCCAATTTAGACACTTGGATCTCCTTTAATTTGTTGCAATGTATGAAGTTGAAGAAACCCATATTTGCTAATAAAGAATCTGACATGGATTACAGAGAGAAATTTCTTATTTTTGTCTAAATCCTATTTAATGTCTAGCAGTGTTGTAAAAGTTGTAATTAGGTGCAAGGCACACTGAAGTGCAGCTTGTGCGACTTATACAAGCCCAGGTGCAGCCCATTCAAAGAAGCGTGACATTGCATGCACTTACGGCACAAGTCACAAAAGTTGTGTGCTTCATTTATATTCTGGCTTTTGTTTTTGTTTTTGTTTTTAATACCAGTCATTGATTTTACTTTTTTTGTACTATGATGCACTTATATATGTTGCCACAGAATTTTAAATTCTCAAATACAAAAAAAATACGAACTGCTTTTTATACAATTTTTTATTTATTGAATATTTATGTTTGATGTTTAGTTCTTTAATTTGCTTTTGATGTTTTAAGATGTTTAAACTCAAATATTGGTGCTTTTGAATATTTGTTTTTGTTGAATGTTTGATTATTTTGCATTTAGAATAATAGGTGTTGTAATAGCTTTGGGAATTCTTCTACAATTTGCCTTAGTTCTTTTATTTATTTTTTAATTCTTTGGGTGCTTATAATAAGTTGTGAATTCTTTTATTTTGCTCATTTTGCAGTTTGAATTACTAGTCTATGTTAATTTATCTATTTTTTGTTGGAAAAGGTGCGGCTTGCCTTGTGCCCCAGCTCCAAGAGACCTTCAGCGCATTTGTGTGCCTTGGACCTTTAAAAACACTGATTTCTAGTATATTTCTACATAATTTACAACATCTAATCTAAGAATAATATATAATATGCAATATATATGTGTCTATGACGACGTGATCCCTTCCCCATATCTAACATTTGGATAGATATCCCAAATCCTAAGATTTAGGTTTATGAAGGTCTAGTAGTTAGATATGCACTCACACTTGATACTCGTACCCAAGTCTATGTAACATGGCATACTGCGCCATACCGGCCGGTATGGTACGAGATTCATAGCACTAGGTTGGGTGGAGCAGAGATTTTTCAGCTGTTGGTCTCTTTTTTTCTATTTTTATTGTAATGATTTGTTTGTGAACGTGTAGCTGGTTTCAAATGCTTGGTGGATCAGAATGGAAAAATTACTTGTCCATGGAATGCCAGGACTAACTTAATATTCTATATATTGTGCAGTATTATTTTGATCCAGTCTCAGGCCGTCGATTCAGGTCAAAAAAAGAGGTGGATTACTTTCTCGAAACGGGAAGTACGCGAAAGAGGAAACGAGATCCTGATACTAATGTGAGTAAAGGATTCTGTTTGGTTGAGATTTTGAAAATAGTACTTTAGACTCTTTAAATCCCATTTCTTATTTCTTCTAAACAAGTGGCAGAATTGTTTTTGCAGTCTTTGGAGAACTCTGGGGGCCGTAAGAGTTCCGCTCCTTTAAACTTTGAGTTTAATGATGTGCCGGAGAATGTCCGTTGGGTACTCACAAATGCTTCTAGGGATCAATGGACGCCATTTGTCGGTGACAAAATGGTACCTAAATCAACCAGGAAAGAGTGGAATGCTGCATTTCATTTCTCTTGCAGCTAGGAGCTTATGGGCCCATGCAACCAAATACATTTTTTTTTGAGGTTCTAATTTAGAGATTCTCTCTTATTGCCCCCTTCCAGAGCCCTTTAAATTGACTTGAAATCATTTCATTTGAAAGTGAACCTCAATGTGAACAGTTGTTGTTTTTTTTTTTTTTTGGGTGGTAAATGAATTTCTTGAAACAATAGGTCTGGTCCCTTCGATTTAATGGTTAATTTAGGGTTACTCTAGGATATGCCTTGTTTGCTTTGAAAGGAATGCTTGCTATAATGACCTGTCTAACATCTTGTGCTACTATGGTTTTATGTGGTTTTTTTAAGGCATATTTTTAATTAAACAGGAAATGAATATTTTGTCTTATGCATTATCCTACTTTTATTTCTATTCTTATTATTACCCTTGTCAAAACAAAACTCGAAACTAAACGAGTAGTTTTTCATTAAGTTATATTATTGTAGTATTATTTTTCATCCAATTTCACACTGTTGGAGAGTTAATTTGATGTGCAGATTGAAGGATCTGACTTATGTTTTGGGCAGTTTGGATTGTAAAGTTCATCGCTCTAATTATCTAAACCCAGCATTTTATATTTCTTTTGAGTGTAGATTATATTGGGAAAAAGAATTGATTTGGTAATTAAAATTACATAATTTTATCAGAATTTTCATTGAAAAATAGACGTTAAGTACAATCTTGAAATAGACTATTTATTATTTTGAAGACAAATTTAATAAACAACATGTGAATTCGATTATCAGATCAAATTATTATTTTCACAAATGATTTACATATAAAACTTACAAAATGAATAATATACATCATTAGAGTGGTACACAATGAATACCTTGACCTAAATTCCATGAAGTTATATCTCTCTCAAACATGAAGAGGCCAGATCTTTTTATGCTATTATAGCATTATGGAAGTACTGCTTGCTATGCTCACAAGGTTGATGTTTTTAGCAATGGCAAAGGTGCCGGGGTCAGATTTGTGGTATCCCGTTCTTATTTTGGTTTTGTCCGATGAGAATGTAGCAAGGAAAATTAAGGAGATAGCGAAGGCTGAATGAAAATGAGAAAATGTTGAGATAATTTGTCATAGTGTGGGTTGATTATATTGAAAAGAGAGATGATATAATAGAGAGTTAATTATACAAAGATTTTTTCAATTATTAGTGAGTGTCACTCTACCTTTTATTTATGAATCTGTACAAATTAATTCTTTTAATTATAAAAGTTGCACTCTTTTAAAAGATGATTTAGAAGGGTGAAAGTAATAGGTGAAAGTAATAGAGGTAAAAATGAGACATATGAATGTTTTAGTAATTTATACTTATTATATTTAACAAATTAAATACTACATAAATATATGAATAATGATTCATTCTGTAATTTGCTCCTCCAATTCCATCTCCAATGATGTGGAATTAAGGAGGTTAAAGATGAGAGAGAGAGAGAGAGAGAGAGAGAGAGAAGTGTGAGACCATTTTATATGGGGTGAGCCACGTCATTGAGAGTAGAATTGGAGGGTCAAAATTAAGAGATATAGCACCACTAAATGCTAAAATAATTTAGGAAAAAGTTAGGGATCATGAAAAAATTTTCATGAAAATGATCATGAAAAATTTATGATCTTTGGATTATCTTGATTAGTGTATGGTGCTTTATTCTAAGTGTAATCCAAGGGTCACAAACCTTTCATGATTATTTTCATGAAAAGTTTTTCATGATACCTAGCATTGCTAAATGATTTAATTGATATAATCATTCTCATTTCCTTTCTATTCTTTTGTTTCGATAAGAAAATTTGAAATGTGAGGCACATGCGAGGAGGAGACAAGATATTCCTACTCTAATGAATTATGCATTAATTAGTTTATTGAAATGAAATTATAATGTTATGATTATTTTGTTGGAATATACATTCTCTTGTTTGGTTATTAAAATTAAAAAAAAAAAAATTACTTTACAAATGAAATTATCATTCATCAATTTAACTAAACAAGTATTCGCTACTTCATTTCTATCTAAAATTATTTTAGCCTACAAAACATGACCCAATGCATGGAATGAAAGGATGCTCATAGGTTGAGGTCAAGTTGTACGTCATATGCCACTTGATCGAATGTGATCGGATTAAGGAATTTCCACTTGATCGAATGTGATCGAATGTGATCGGATCGGATCAAGCAAGTTAGGTGAATTGAACCTTACCGTTTCTTTGGGGTTTATTTTCTCAATTATTATTCTTTTTAATTTATTTTCTTTGGGGCTTTTTTTCAGTTCTTTATTTTCTGTTGTTAAAAAAAAAAAAAAAAAAAATTATCAGCATACTTGATTTTGGTTTCTAGAATTCACTTTTCAAAAAATTTTATTTTTTTGTTTTTTATATTTTTTTGTTTTCACTGAATTTTTTTTAATATTTTAAGTAATTTTTTTTAAAAAAATTTTAGGCACACCTAACATAAATACACTTAAAAAATATAATTTTTGGAAAAAATTCACTAAATACCAAAAATAAAAAATAAAAAAACAAAAACAAAAATTCAATATATTTTTCATATTTTGTGTATTTATTAATTTTTTAAAATATTTTTTCACAAATATTTTATTTTTTAGATACATCTAAGTAAAATGGATCTATAAAAGTAAAACAATTACTTAAAATTTTAAAAATATTCACTTAAAACAAAAAAAAAAAACAAAAACAAAAACAAAAACACGAAAAAAAAACTCAATTTTCAAAAAATTGAATTTAAAAAATTGAAACCAAACACACAATATGCTTTTGGCGCTGTTTGAGAAGAGTAGATTGAGGCTATTATAGCCTCAAATGAAAAAATAGCTAAAAAGGCCACTGTTTAAAGCTTTTTTTTAAAAAAAAAAAAAAAAATAGACTGTAATAGCCTCAATCTACTCTTCTCATTGTACCAGTATCTGTCCGCTCATTGTATCAAAACCGTCCATCTAAATTCGAGTTAAATTGAGTTGAAAAGTTATACTGGTTAGATTAATGTCTCTGGAAATGTTTTGATATTCAACCTTATTATAAAATTACATAAGTTTTTACGAAGTACATAAGTGATTTAAAAAATATGTATAAATTGAATATAAATTTGCATAAATTCGTAAAAATTTAAGATTAAGGCGAATTTTGTGATAGGATTACATATAATATGTGTAGACGTCCCCGAACACCCCGGGAGAGTGAGTCCCGTTTTGTTCGTATTGGGCTCACTACAGTTCGGACTCTCGAATTGTCACGGTTCTTAATCCGAACCAAAGAGTCCAAATCCGGCAAATCGTTTTGAGAAAACAGATTTTTAGAAAAGAAGTGTCAAACATGGACTGCTTTGCCAGATACAGAGTCACCACCTAAATATTTTATTTTGAGAAATTTAGGAAACCCTGACTCGGTGCCAAAGGCCACGTGTCCGTCATCACCAAAGTTGCCTCGGTTCGGGAACTTGGGTACGATTGGGGAAGGTCAGCTATGAGCACCCCCTCTCGCCCGATCCGAAGATCGGCCTCTACTAACCATGATATCTCGTTTTTGAAAACACATGCGTTCTTATTCCGATTAATTAGCTAATCTTACTATGTGATGCGCACAACACAAAAGTATAGACTAGATTGCCTAATTTGGAATAAAGCATTGCATATTCGTTTGTTCGGAAAATGGTTTGAAATTTGCTACTCGCAAGTAGGCTAAAACACAGATTTCAACGAGTTGTTCGAACTCAAACAATCCAACCTTCACTCACAGGCATTCAAGCAGTTTATATCACATAAGCATCTAGCCACATGGTAAGCATGCTGTCATGTTGACATTCACACTCATGCGAGATGCTAAAGCATAAAAATACTTACAATGTACTCCGAGCCAAGACAAGAACATGTTAGCAATCAATGCATGATCAAAGTCCATGCTAAAATGGCTAATGCATCACATACAGAATGCAATCTAGAATAGGCTTGGCTAATCTAAGGATAGCATGTGAGAATGCACAGATAGCATGTATTCAAGTTAAGTTTGAAATACTTTATGCAGTTAGCATGATGCGCTGAGCCCGGTGCATGCAAGACTAATGAATGATGCACGCATGCATAGCATAAGGTATGCTAAAGTAAACATGTCCTAATACTAACCATCAAAAGCAGGTAAGTAAAAGGGAGAAAGAAGTGGGGGTTAGAAGACATGCACACACGCACCCACACTTATTACAAATTTGCCCTCGCTCGGAGGGACCGAAAGAATAATACAAATTAATTAACCTACAAGCTAATTAAATATTACAGACTAATTAATTAATTAACAAATTAATTAATCTAATGAAAACAGTAAACAGCCTAGGGAAGAGGGCCCAATGCAATGCGCGTTGGGCTCCGCTCGGAAAGCCACTGCCATGCACAAGTTGCCTCTGCTTTGACTGTTATCCTTCTCTGAAGACTGCACAAATCTCAGGGTTGCTTCCCTGAATGCTGTGGAACACCACCGGCTGAGGGAATTGGTCACCGGCCATGGAGAATGGTCATCGACCATTTTTTGGGCTCTCGGCCATCCATATTTGGTCGGTCGGCACTGCAGATGTCCGGCCGGCCCAAATCTTCCTGCAGAATCTGTTTTGACAGCAGCAGAGGGTAAAACATAGCATGGCAATGCATTTCAAGCAATGTATGCACCAATCACACCCCTTATCATATTCATGACTCAAAGGGGGATGGACCTCGATTCTCGGACCACCAATCGCGTATTTCCATGCATGATGGCCCAAGGAACCAAGTATGCATTTTGATATGGAATGCGATGCACATAATCAAGCAAAGGGGGCTCAACCTCTATCACACTCAACTCAAGAGGTGAAGCATGCATGCCAATGTAATGCATCCTAGGTATGGAGGCTAGTATGTAACATGGCAATGCAATGTATAATGTAGGTTAGGCACACAACCTAAGTAAAGAAGCATGTAAGGCATGAAACAATGCAACCTACAAGTATGCAAGACACAATACGGATGTTCAAGCATGCATGCAAGCAAGCATGTGATTTCATTCAATCATGCAACAACACACTAGTATGCAACGACACACAAGGTGAGCATGCAACAACATGTAAAGGGGCGGACTTAAACTAATTTAGGCAGCCCTCAAACAAGCCTAAAACAGTGGCCAATGCTATGGAAATGAGGACCTACACACACACACACACATGTACATGTTGATGGGCCAACACTTAAGCATCAAACAAGCAATCTTTAAGCACACTTAAAAGAGCCTAAACATGGGCAATTAGCATGCAATGTAGACTCTGGAAATCATGTTGATAATGGTGCCAAACCAATTTAAACAAGACAAACATGGCATGCAATTGGTTCAAGTACTTGAGGCAAGCCAAGGAGACTTAAACCATGGCTAAGTCAACCAAGCCTCACAAGGCCAAGAGGACTTAAAACAGGTTCGAGGCAGACTTAAACAATGCTAAGAGAACACCTAGATGGCATCTAAGTAGCTTAAACATACAAGCATACAAAGAAGCACATTCATGGAGCATGAGGTAACAACCTTTTAAAGCAACAAAAGAGTATCAAATGCAAGTATGCAAGCATGTTATAAGGACTGAAATAACATAGTAAGTGGTTCCAAACCACTGAAATAATGCAAGTAATGCATGCTACGCACTCACACACCTAAGGCTAACAAGCCAAAATGCAAGGTGGCTATACTAAGCATGCTATGGTTGACCAAAACAACCAAGAACAGAACTTAAGCATGCTAAAACAAACACAAAAGCTTCACAAAGCTTGGCCAAAATCATGCTAGAACAAGGATCAAAACCTAAAGCATGTTAAGGCGAAAACATGGCATTACAAGACATGTATGCAAAGCATGCAAGGTATGTCTAAACCAACTTAACACAATGCTATATCATGGCAATATAAGCACAAAAATCAGTTAAGGCATGATCAACATGAACCTAAACTAGGTGCTCTCTCAAGAGGCAAAAATGGCCCTTTTCAAGGACAACAAGGAGAGGGGGTGGCCCTCTCCTTCTTGGGACCTCAAGGCACCATCCTCACCACTGAAATCCCTCAAGATTTCATTGGTGAGGAGGCCCAAACACAATGGTCCCGGAGCTCACTAAAAATGCACAAAAATGGAGCCTAACAAGGCTTGAGAGGGGTCAAACAACCCCAAAGCTCAAAACAATCTTAAACAACTATTTAAAGGACTCAAAAACAGAACTTTTATATATTATATGCAAAGCCTAAAAATAGTTGCAAGATAGGTAAAAAAGCTATGCAAAAATGGGGTATTTAAAGGTAAAGGCCTTACCCTTGAAGACCTCTTTCAAGAACAGCACTCCAACTGCTTTTTTGGCTCCAAACCAGTCTAAAAACTTCAAGAAAAGACCTCTGGCCCCTCAGCAACCAAGAGAAGGTGTGATGGTGGGTGTTTGTGTACAAAAGTAAGACAAAACACACACAAAAACACAAAGAGAGAGAGATATAGAGATAGGATATATGCAAACCCTAACCCTAGAATCCAAAACTCTGAAAAAAAGTTGTCTAACCTAAAAGAGGGAGAAGAGGCCTCCTCTTATAGAGGATTCAATCTTGTAAAGCTTCCAAGGCAAGCTAACAAGAGGGAGATCCCTCCATACACGTGTATGGAGGGGAGAAAAGTGTATGCCAGCTAGCATAAAATATCTGCAAAAGCAGATGAACAGTGGTCGGCCAGCCAAAAATGCAATTTGGCCAAAATAGATGGCCGGTCGACCATCTATAGTGCCGGCCGGCCAAAAATTTGGTCAGTGGCAGCAAAACATAGCCGGTGGCCTCAAGCCATGGCCGGTGGAGTGTGGGGATGGCTAAAAAGCCATTCCCTACCCCTCTAGGGCAAAACACAAGTGTTTGGTTCAAACCAGACACAAAACAGTTGAGTCGAGAGATCCTGAGGCAAGGCGCGTAGCCGAGACCTCCGGGAACTCAAGACAAACATAAACAAGGATGATCACCGGGTGTTCAAGCGGTGACGCCCAAGTCTTGAGGACGGTCAAAAATGGGGTGTTTACAGTTGCCCCTCTTTGACAGAACTCGAAAGTCATCAGAATGACTGGAGTGATTGTCAAAGCCCAGAGACGACCCATTTTTGACAAGGCCGAAGACTTAGACAAACATACAAGCTACAGATAAGATATGCGCTCGAAGGCGGGGGCAAAATGCAACTGACAATGCAAGAAGCCGAGTATAACTTATGATCATGCAAAAAAGCTGTAACAAAGCATAACATGCGGCAGTTTTAAACAAGCAAACGCAAATCCAACTATACTACAATGCAGAGAGGATGTAAGAGAATCATGCAATTCTCGATACGTCTCACTCGGAGAATACAATACCTGCGCGGTTCGTCTGGTTGCACCAGCTTCAAATGAACCGTACATACAATATCATGCCTGCAAAAGGAAGCAACTTGACAGGTACAATATTGTTAGCAGTATGCATAACATGCAAAATGAATGCAAAATGATATGCAATATATTCAAAACTATGTATAATAATGCAAAAGAAAATGCAATGCAATTAAATCATGATCTAATCATGAGTGGTTCGAAACCACACAAATGTCAAATAGATTGATGGAGGTAACAAGTCCGTCTACCATAGAAAAGGTGCTGTAACCCTCAAAGCGCGTACACATACAGAACTATGAGTGATGTAGACAAACACACGAACAAGTAATTGGGTGGAATGACATAAGTGGGGAATGACCCGCTAACGAAAGAACATGATCCTAATGCAGGATGCAAAAATTACACTACAATATAATATATACAACGGATATGGCGCGCGGGCCAAACCAAGTCTTGCGTAGGAAAGGCACGGACACATACAAATCACGTCTAACATAGAACGGTCATACAGAACTATGAGTGTATAGACGTGAAAAGTATGGGCACATACCAGACCAAGCTCAACAAGGAAAGGCGCAAGCCATAAATGGAGGTGATGCAGTGGATGCCTGCAAGCTATAATGCAATATCTACTAGAATGGAATATATACAATGGATAAGGCATGCGGGCCAAACCAAATCTTGCCTAGGAAAGGCATGGACACATACAAACTGCGTCTAACATAGAAAAGGTGCCGCAACCCTCAAACCAACATACCAGCGTGGAATAGGCGCGTACACATGCAGAAGTGTGCTTTAATGTGAAAAGTATGGGCACATACCAGACCAAGCTCAACAAGGAAAGGCGCAAGCCCTAAATGGAGGGTGATGCAGTGGATGCATGCAAGCTATATGCAATCTGCACTAGAATGGAATATATACAATGGATAAGGCACGCGGGCCAAACCAAATCTTGCCTAGGAAAGGCATGGACACATACAAACCGCGTCTAACACAGAAAAGATGCCGTAGCCCTCAAACCAACATACCAGCGTGGAATAGGCGCGTACACATGCAGAACTATGCTTTAACGTGAAAAGTATGGGCACATACCAGACCAAGCTCAACAAGGAAAGGCGCAAGCCCTAAATGGAGGTGATGCTGTGGATGCATGCAAGCTACAATGCAATATATACAATATGCAGTGGATGGGAAGGATACAACGAAATGCATGACATATGCACTATATACAAGGGAATGCATGACATATGCACTATTTATTTTTGTTTTGTTTTTTGAAATGCATGAAAAGTGCATGAAAGGGAAAATGCATGGCAATGCATGTTGCTCTTTTGTTTGTTTTTCTTTTGAAAATGCATGATAATGCATGATTGTGTTTTTTTTTTTTGTTTTTTTTTTTGAAATGCAAATGATGCATGTTGATGCATGCTGATGTAAATGCGCGACAACGCACGTCTTGTGATATGCATGACAATACATATGATCTTGAATGCGCGACCACGCATGTCGCTCGAAATGCTTATGAACTCGAATGCGCGACGACGTGCATCGCTTGAAATGCATAATAACGCATGTGAACTTGCCAAAAGTCATTCGGGCACGACAAACACCGAAGGACTTGCACCTTCAGAGGATTTAAGGTCTCCTAGACCGAGCGTATTTAAGGTCTCGCTAGACCGTGGCGAATGCATAACAATGCAAGCATAATGATGTATAACTCAACACGTGTTTGCAAAACAACGTATGTGGGGCAACTTTCGAATCTTAAAAGAGACAAAAGGATACAAAAGGATACACCTTGCACATATTCAAGTGCCATGCACAGAAGACACGGTCCGAGGTCAAAACGGAGGCCGGTTGAGCTTCGGAAATGCACTGTCTTGCACTATCTTGAGCAATAAATGCCCCAAAATATACATATGACCCAAACAAGGTTGTAGGAGGCTCACCGGCCATCAAGGGAGGTCACCGGCCATCCACCGTCCATCAAAACATCTCACCGGCCAAATGTTTGGCCGACCGGCCAAAAATGTAGCCGACCAGACAAATCTTGCTGAATCAGGGCAGTTTTGTCCTTTCGCCTTGGGTTTTTTAAAATAGGGTTTCAAACCCTATTCTTTTCATTCTCTTTGGCCGAAATTTCTTCCCCTCTCTCTCTAGAGTATTTTCTCCCCCTCGATCCTCCATTTTCTTGTGTTTCGCGCCCGTTTCATCATTCGATTCGCGAAGTTCTTCGCGTTTTGAACATTTTGAACCGAACATTTCTTCGTTTCGGTGTTTCTTTTGCTATTTCCACCTTTTAGGGTTTGTTCCCCTCGAGTTTCTCTTGATTTCCGTGCCTTTTTCATTTCCCGCCTTTTTCGCCCATTTTCCGCCCTCTCGGGGTTGACTTTTTTAGTTGCCCTTTCGCATTCTCACCCGGTTTCTACTTTTCCGGTCATTTTCACACCACCTTTGACATGGCGGATGATATTCCATGGGGCGGGACTCCTCCGGATCACGAGGTGGACCCAGAGGCCGAGCTCCTCCCCTTGAGCGTCCGCCCATTCGACTCGGCGACCTACAGGCCGGCGGTTCACGTGCTTCCTCCCGACGGATTTCGTCAGTTTCGGAGTTTTGCGAGAGGCGTGCCATTAGAGCTCCTTCTGCACGAGCCAGAGTCACACCTATCATACGGCGCTTCCGAGGTATATTATTCCCTATTTCGTTTTTCGCAGTGTAGAACACTTAACTGCCATAGTTGATTTTGTTCTTTAACTGCTTAACCCAGATACATTGATACACTGTATGTTGTAGTTGACTGTGAACACACTTGCACTTGATGTCTGTTTGAATCTGAACACGTGCACACACGTTGCATTGTCACTGAACCACCCAAACACACTGGCACATCGCGTGTTGTAGTTCACTATAAGCACACCGGCACCCGATGTTTGCTTGAACCTGAAAACGCGTACTCACGCTGTATCTATACTGGACCACTTGAAAACACTGACACGTCATATACCGTAATTCACTTTGAGTACACCGACACCTGATATCTGTTTGAATCTGAAAACGTGCACACACGCTATATTTGCATCAATTTTTTACTGTTCTTCAAAACTGTACATTGAATGTTGCTTCGCAACTATTTGCTTTTGAACAGGGAGATTCCCATACTGTTCGCGGGTATGGGAATGTCGCCACCAGGGATTGGTACATGGAGCTACCTGACGCAGTTCACCACATCGTGGATCAGGCCAGCTTCGGTGCATTCTGCAGGGGACTCTTCCGGCTTACTGCGAGCAGGCCTCTCCTCGCCGCTCTGGTGAAGAGGTGGTGGGACACCACCGCCTCATTCCACTTTTCTGTCACGGGAGACATGACGATGACTCCCTATGATTTCTCGATGCTCACCGGCATTGGGGTAGGGGGTGATCTGATCCCTTTCGACATAGACATGGACGAGTGGGAGGCCGCTCAGATCTACTTGCTTGGCGAGGTGCCACCTCTCGCGCGTCCTGGCTTCGTCAGGTATTCATGGTTCGAGGTCCAGTTCAGAGTTCAGCCAGCCTTAGTTGAGGAGGCTCCGATGACCCAGGAGGTGGTGGAGCGATATGCACGCGGCTTCCTCATGTTTCTGTTGAGGACGACTATCTTCGTCGATTAGGCGAACACCGTGCCCCTCTGTTTGTTGAGCGCACTGGTGGACGTCACACGGATTCTGCGCTTTGACTGGGGTGGCGCTGCTCTAGCCACTCTATATGGATACATGAGCTCAGCCTCCCGTTGCCGCGGGCAGTTACTCGGGGGTCACTGGCGAGCATGGGAGGTACACCTCTTTCTCTATTTTACATTTCTGCCTTTCATTTTCTGGACTCTGTACATTGCACACACTACGGTCTGCTTCACACTGAATGTACACTACACACACGGCGCACATATACCCTACTTTACACTGACTGTACACTGCACACACTGTACACTCTGCACAATACATTACACAATACACGATTCTGTAATTTCTGCTTTATTTTGTATTCTGCTTTATCTGATAATCCTGCTGGTATTTGCTCTGCAGTTGTGGGTCTACGCCTTCTTTCCGAGACTCGCCCCAGTGCCAGACTTGGAGACCCCTCTCGTCGTTCCGTTCTCGCGCCGCTTTGACGTGAGGTGCGTGCGAAGGCCCCCGGAGACGTTTATCTTTTTCCGCTGCTACTTCGACACCATCACCCCCGCAGAGGTATGTTTAACTTTTAGAGTTTTATTTGGCTTGGCTTTACACTGTATTTTCAATATCAGTAGATAACAAACTGCATGTCGTTTACAGATCACTTGGCAGCCTTGGGCTCCATTGTCTGCGATGATTCGAGATCGATTTGCTGGTGCAGAGGAGACTGCACGTTTCATGATTTTGTTGGAGGGCCCGGTCTGTCGGGCTTCGTACCTGGGTGAGCGTTTCCTACGCCAGACCTTGGGTTTGCCGGAGCAGATAGTTCTGGGTCCGCCTCCTACCCACATGAGGAACACTGAGAGGTGCACTGCTGAGGAGATGGCCGATTACACGATCGGCTGGGACGCGGAGGGATTTAGGGACGAGGGTGACTACTCAGAGTACGTTCGGACGTACATTATGTGGCCTCTGAGCGGTGGCTATCGAGCTGAGAGGGAGAGGCCTGCGGCGCCGGTAGTTGGAGCGGGAGCAGGGGCAGGGACGTCGAGGACAGCTCTTGTCCGTGGCAGGAGCGGAGCTCGGAGGGGTCGGGGGGTTAGCTGGCCAATGCTACCCACGATGATGACATGCAGAGGACGGGACGGGGCAACTTACCAGAATCCCATTGCTCCCTCTCCGGCTGATCATGAGTTGGTCGGGTTCTATGACTTACCTCCGGTATGTACTACTTCATCTTGCATCTTGCATTGTCATTTTATTTCAGTTTATTGATATTTCGCAGAATACTGATACATCTAATACTTTCGCAGGCCTCTTCTGAGTACACTCGCCAGTCCCTAGAGCTGACCGCCTCCGTGATGGGGATGCTCCAGCACAGCTTCGACCTTCTGGCGATTTACAGCATTCCGGTATGTTCCTCTAACTGCGGTCTCAAACCATACATAAACTGTTTCACATATCTGACGCACAACAGGACACTGGATACACTTCCCTCATGGCATTTTGACATACTGCAGCTCACAAACTGTTCATAGCACTATCTATGGTATTTATACACTGTACTTGTACACTACATTCTGCACTGACACACTGCTCGCAGTATTCACGCACTGTATTCATACACTGCATTCTATAGCATACTGATACACTGCTCACAGTATTCGCACACTGTATTCGGACACTGCATTCTGCACTGATACACTGCTCGCAGTATACTGATGCGTTTGCCTTTTGTGTTTTTCAGCCTCCCTTCCAGATCCTTACTGTGGGAGGTGCTCCAGCCGGACCTTCTATTCCTGCTGGAGGAGATGGCAGAGTATACCCCCGCACCAAGGCAGGGCGCACCCATATTGGGAGTAACTCACGGGCACCCGTCCCTGATAATGATGATGAGCCCGAGGCTGAGGCAGAGGCGGAGGCAGAGTCATCCGAGGAGGAGACCGGAGATGGCACAGACTCGGACTCAGATGACGATGCTGATGACGATGCTCCTGGACCTTCGTCCAGGAAGAGGACGAGGACGGACCCCTAGGCCGGAGCCCTTTTGACATTGATCCAAATTTTTGCTGTTTTTCTTTTTCTCTTTCTTTTTGTACTTTTTGCTGGTAGCTAGAGTACCTTGTACTGCCATAGGTAGGTTTTTTTTTTTCTTTGTTTTCTCCAAAACTTTGTACTTGAAAAAGATGATGAAATGAAACAAAATTTTTTATCTGAAAAAGTGTTGCATTTGTACATTTCATATATTGCATCGCATTGCATCATGTTGCACCTTAATCTAAATGAGATTGATCTTTTGTCTGAAAATTGAACACTTGTATTGTAATAATCAGATAACGAACCAGCCAACAGCAAAACAACCCATACCAACCACTGCTCATTCTGAATACTCGGCCCATACTCTACTGGGGATTAATCTGCATACAGCCCATAACACAGCGCTTGGTTCATTTTGCACACAGCGGATCCTGAACAAACAGCCCAAATCTGACAAGGTGGACCATGAAGGTTGAATCTAGTGAAGTTGAAGCACACTCAGATGCGATCCAAAACCCAGAAGCTTCAGAGAGGCCCAGGTTTTTCTGTTCACACTTATCGGGGGTGGACCCTGCAGTTGTATGAAATAACCAAATCATGTTTTCGCACAAATGTGGAGAATGGCACAGCATTCTGAGCATAAAACGATTAATCTTGGAAATTAAAGAAGGTTTTTTTTTTTTTTTTTTTAAACCGGGATAGTGAGCCTACAACTGAACATAGTGAGAACGACTCAACAGCGGAGACAAAAAAGTAAACAACCTAAACACAACGAGACACACTCAGAAAAGACTCAAAACAAAGGTTGAGGTAAACAGAACAAAAGACCCGACATACAGACGTGTTAACGAAGACGGGGGACCTCAGATCATGAGGAGCCAGTTTCTCTGGGTATTGTTTCCCACCCTTTCTCATTTGTGTGATTCTCACATCACTCGACTCTCAGGCTCGGTTCTTCTCTCAAAACCCTTTGGCTCGCTTTTTCTCTCAACTTACACCTCTCTATTTTTTATTCTCTCATTTTTATCCCTCCCTGGGGTGTTTGATGGATGAATAGGAAGTTGTGGGTTCAAACCCAACACTGTTAGCTCGCAGCTATTTCCTCCAGGGACGTCTAGTTGATGTTTCGGATGAGGGAACAGAGTACCTTGATCCATTCCAGTTCGTGCTTTGCACATGGTTTGATACCTCGTTGCTCGGAGGTTGAGAGAGCTTTCAGCCCTTAAATGACAGTTTCAGTTGTGCCCTTCTTGGTAAGTATGTTGGCGATGGGGGAAAGACGGAAGCCTAACTCAACTGTTCCCCTAGTTCATCATTTTGACCATATTTTGTTATAGTTTTCTACTAAAACAATTTTAACCAAAATGAGAGTCAGATTAGCATGCTTGTTCGATTTTTGATTTGAAAATCATGCAAGTCAGGCCATGAGCACTGAAAATTTTCCTTTTTGGGTCCAAAAAATGGTCCAGTTTTGGAAAAGATGAAATAATTTTCGAGAAAATAGTCAACCTCAGTAAAAATCTTCAAAAACTATTTTTGCAAACAGTCAATGCTCAAAGAGCATGGAACCTACTCTCGAGATGCACAACCTCGGATCGGAGGCAATGAAAAATTGCCCCTTGTTTGAAGGACGCTGCATGGCAACAGAAAGTTGCCCATAGTTTGAACGGCGACTCATGGCAACGGAAAGTTGCCTCTTGTCTGGATAACGCCGCAGCATTCTATAGTCAGTCCTCATTAGTGATGATCACGGCCGAACTCTCGGACACGGAGAAGACGAAGATGGTCAAAACCAATATATGGACACAATCAATTTGAAAGTGCGTGGGGCTGGACTTTAGGACGAAGCTGCTTACGTATTCCAAACATGGGAATCAAGGATGATTAAAAACCATTGCATGGACTCAGTTGCTATGAAAGCGTTGGGGGCTGGACTTCAGGACGAAGTTGCCTACGTATCCCAAACACGGGAATCAAGCCTTACGTAGTTCCGGATAAGGTACACTCGGGTATTAACCTTTACCTTTTAGTCTCTAACTTTTGCCAAGGCGCCCGTTGCGGGTTTCGACCTTGCGAGCTTTATTCTTCTTTTCTTTTCACATCTTTTTTGTATCTTTTCATTTCTTTTCTTTTCTTTTGCATTTTTTGTCTCTTTTTTTTTGTATTTTTCTTTTTTTTTTCTTTGTATTTTTTTTTTCTTTGTATTTTTCTTTTGCTCTAACTTTTGCCTGGGTCGCCCTTCCGGGTTTTCAGCCCAGCGAGCCTCTCAAAGGGTAAAAGTGTAACAAGTCCATGCCAAATGGTTTTAGGGTTTCGAAGCCATCCGTGTCCAGGAGAGTGGCTGTTGTATCGATTTGCTGAAGGACCCCTCTTCGGCTCTTCGAGTACATCGGACATTTTTGCCCCTAGTTGGAGGGGCACTTCTGATTCAGCTCTACGAGCTTCTTCTGATGAGATCTGATCTTCTTGATCTAACTTTGGTGCCTCTTGTTCGAGGGCTGCTTCCGATCTGGCCACACAGGCCTCCCTTGATGGTCGATCGTTGAACATTCCGAATTGTGGTTCAAGGTTTTAAAGAAGGGGCTCAAGTCTTGAGGTTGAGAGCGATCCTAAGCTGCACAATCTCAAGAGCGATTCCACACAGGTCTTCGCAGGACTGCACAAAATATTTCATTTTTTTTGAAAGTTTTTAAAGAAGCGACAAATCGCTCGTGCTGAAGATAGTGTGGAACCAGTCTGGATCAAGCCAGGGTTCTTCTCAGTACTCACGCTGACAAGCATGATTTCAATCATTAAGGGTTTAGCACGCCTCTCTTTCTCTTAATTGATCAAATTTTGCAAATCCCGGGGAATTCCTTCCCCTTTGTTTTCACCGCAATGTTCAAAAAGGTTTTGAAAAATTTAGGTCAATGCAATGATTTTCAGGGCACAAGAGAGCAGGCGGGATGTACTGCTGTTCCATTCAAATCCTCTGGCACAACTAGCTGAAAATAGTAGTAAGCACGAAAACATGATAGCCGCAGTTGTTTCATTTAGATTTCCTAGTTGCAACTGGCTTTACGGCAGAGACATTCATAAAAGAAAGCAAAAGGGTAATTACAAAATAAAAAGGTGTTCGAGGCAACAACCCTGGAATCACCTAATATTCTATATAGTGGGACTGACTCGACACGACAAGACAGACCCTTAAGCAAAAAGACTGACTTAAGTCAACGAGACAGACTCAAAACAAAACAAAGAACTGACTCGACATCTAAGTTAGAAACCACAAAAAAAGGTATTTGCAGATGCTCAAAAGTGCGTGCCAGACGCCACATCCAAAATGCACCGAGCACCGCCCGCAGGTGGTCCAATCCCTGATCACAAACTTGTAGTATCCTCGAAGTCCAATAGCTCAGTAGTGACAGACTTTGCTGAGGTAGGTGGGAGGATGACCTTATTGTCGATCAAATCTTGCACTTCATGACAAAGGCGGAAACAACCATCGGTACTGTGACTGGACTGTTGGTGGTACGCGCAGTACAAGGTAGCATCATGTGAGAGAGGGAGATTCTTTGGGAGGGGTCGAGGCTCGAGGGGTTTAAGATGCCCCTTTTTAGCCAATATTTGAAATGCCCTAGACAAAGGCATGTAGAGGGCATGAAAGACTCTGCGCCCTCGAGGAAGGTACATCGAAGTCTGAGGGTTCTTGCTAGATGCACTAGCGAAAGGGTCGGCAGGCACCGCCTTGGCTTTCTGATCTTTTCCTGGTACAGGGTTAGGAATGACTGGAATTGTCTTGGCATGACGGGGCCCATCCCGATTTTCCGCCTGGCTTGAACTGCCTTCGGTTGGAGTGGGAAAAGCATCATCCACAGCTTTAGTCATGACTGCGAACACTTGCTGCTTATTCATTCCCCCGGCTTTTAAAGCCTCGACTACCCATAACAGTTGCTTAACATGATCAGCATTTGCTCTCACTTTATCTTTACTTTTAGCCTCAGCCTGATCAAGGGTTTGGGTTACTACATCAGAGAAAAACCCGGTTGTCGTTGACACATCGTTGCTGTAGCTGGAGGTAACCTCTGGTTGGCTGAGCTCGATTACAATCCGCCCCAGTAGCGGGGGCTTCTGTGGTATGAAATTCCCGGCATACGGTGCAGCTGGTGGCGAAGCCGACATTCCATAGGTCAGATCGGCCACAGATCTTTGGAGATCGCCGATCATTCCCATTAACTCAAATGTGGTAGGCTCATGAGCCTGATACAACTGGGGGGTCCAAATCGGGCGCGCAGCAGGCGACCTGGGCGGATGCGGTACATCAACATTGGTCACATCTTGCAAAATGATCCATTGGTCTAACGCGGCTGCCATAACCACAATTTCCTTTGAACTCTGCGTCATCATAAGTCCGTTGAACTTGAATGGAGACTGACAGATCAGATATCTGTCTTGCCTCAGCAAAGGAGAACACCAAATCTCTGACCCCAAATCTCTGAACTGAAAGGGAAAACAAGCAGCATTTCAGCCCAAACGAAACAGACACAGACGTAGCTGACCAACTGTACTCTACTACTGATCACTGTTCCGCAAAATCACTGTCCCAAAAAAAAAATTGAACCGGATACCCGCAGATATAACCGATTTCCCAAAACACTGATACTGATGCCCTCAGGCCTGGTGTCCAAACTTGCAAACTGATACACGCATTCCCTGTAGAGATACACTCTAAAAGCACATAGCAAGTAAAGTGAGAGCCAAAACACCCCTATGTTGTGGTAGGGTTTCCTTGTCCTGTTTTGTCAGGAGCTAGGGTTTCCCTATGCACACTGCGGTTTCAAACAACCTAATATCGGGTAAGCAACTTGTCCTAGTTTGGAATGGTCACTATGGATTCCAAATATGCACTAGGTCGAATGGTCAAAAAGGGTGCTCCGGTAAAAACCGGGGTTTGTGTTCCCATCGTGGCAGAGCCCGTAACCGGTCAGCCTTATGGCCGTGCCTTGACAAGGCCAGCCTCTGGCAAACCGCTCAGGAATAGCAAATGGCAAACACAGTATCCTAGGCGCACCAATGCACATGCAATGCAAAAAAAAAACACATAAGTGAAATCAAAACAGGATATCACGAGTTCGAGTCAAGCTCTCTAAATCCCCAGCAGAGTCGCCAGAAACTGTAGACGTCCCCGAACACCTCGGGAGGGTGAGTCCCGTTCTGTTCGTATTGGGCTCACTACAGTTCGGACTCTCGAATTGTCACGGTTCTTAATCCGAACCAAAGAGTCCAAATCCGACAAATCGTTTTGAGAAAATAAATTTTTAGAAAAAAAGTGCCAAACATGGACTGCTTTGCCAGATACAGAGTCGCCACCTAAATATTTTATTTTAGGAAATTTAGGAAACCCTGACTCGGTACCAAAGGCCACGTGTCCGTTATCACCAAAGTTGCCTCAGTTCGGGAACTTGGGTACGATTGGGGAAGGTCAGCTATGAGCACCCCCTCTCGCTCGATCCGAAGATCGGCCTCTACTAACCATGATATCTCATTTTTGAAGACACATGCATTCTTATTCCGATTAATTAGCTAATCTTACTATGTGATGCGCACAACACAAAAGTATAGACTAGATCGCCTAATTTGGAACAAAGCATTGCATATCCGTTTGTTCGGAAAATGGTTTAAAATTTGCTACTCGCAAGTAGGCTAAAACACGGATTTCAACGAGTTGTTCGAACTCAAACAATCCAACCTTCACCCATAGGCATTCAAGCAGTTTATATCACATAAGCATCTAGCCACATGGTAAGCATGCTGTCATGTTGACATTCACACTCATGCGAGATGCTAAAGCATAAAAATACTTACAATGTACTCTGAGCCAAGACAAGAACATGTTAGCAATCAATGCATGATCGAAGTCCATGTTAAAATGGCTAATGCATCACATACAGAATGCAATCTAGAATAGGCTCGGCTAATCTAAGGATGGCATGTGAGAATGCACAGATAGCATGTATTCAAGTTAAGTTTGAAATACTTTATGCAGTTAGTATGATGCGCCGAGCCCGGTGCATGCAAGACTAATGAATGATGCACACATGCATAGCATAAGGTATGCTAAAGTAAACATGTCCTAATACTAACCATCAAAAGCAGGTAAGTAAAAGGGAGAAAGAAGTGGGGGTTGGAAGACATGCATACACGCACCCACACTTATTACAAATTTGCCCTCTCTCGGAGGGACCGAAAGAATAATACAAATTAATTAACCTACAAGCTAATTAAATATTACAGACCAATTAATTAATTAACAAATTAATTAATCTAATGAAAACAGTAAACAGCCTAGGGAAGAGGGCCCAATGCAATGCGCGTTGGGCTCCGCTCGGAAAGCCACTGCCATGCACAAGTTGCCTCTGCTTTGACTGTTATCCTTCTCTGAAGACTGCACAAATCTCAGGGTTGTTTCCCTGAATACTGTGGAACACCACCGGCTGAGGGAATTGGTCACCGACCATGGAGAATGGTCATCGACCATTTTTTGGGCTCTCGGCCATCCATATTTGGTCGGTCGACACTGCAGATGTCCGGCCGGCCCAAATCTTCCTGTAGAATCTGTTTTGACAGCAGCAGAGGGAAAAACATAGCATGACAATGCATTTCAAGCAATGTATGCACCAATCACACCCCTTATCATATTCATGACTCAAAGGGGGATGGGCCTCGATTCTCAGACCACCAATCGCGCATTTCCATGCATGATGGCCCAAGGAACCAAGTATGCATTTTGATATGGAATGCGATGCACATAATCAAGCAAAGGGGGCTCAACCTCTATCATACTCAACTCAAGAGGTGAAGCATGCATGCCAATGCAATGCATCCTAGGTATGGAGGCTAGTATGCAACATGGCAATGCAATGTATAATGTAGGTTAGGCACACAACCTAAGTAAAGAAGCATGTAAGGCATGAAGCAATGCAACCTACAAGTATGCAAGACACAATACGGATGTTCAAGCATGCAAGCAAGCATGTGACTTCATTCAATCATGCAACAACACACTAGTATGCAACGACACACAAGGTGAGCATGCAACAACATGCAAAGGGGCGGACTTAAACTAATTTAGGCAGCCCTCAAACAAGCCTAAAACAGTGGCCAATGCTATGGAAATGAGGACCTACACACACACACACATGTACATGTTGATGGGCCAACACTTAAGCATCAAACAAGCAATCTTTAAGCACACTTAAAATAGCCTAAACATGGGCAATTAGCATGCAATGTAGACTCTGGAAATCATGTTGATAATGGTGCCAAACCAATTTAAACAAGACAAACATGGCATGCAATTGGTCCAAGTACTTGAGGCAAGCCAAGGAGACTTAAACCATGGCTAAGTCAACCAAGCCTCACAAGGCCAAGAGGACTTAAAACAGGTTCGAGGTAGACTTAAACAATGCTAAGAGAACACCTAGATGGCATCTAAGTGGCTTAAACATGCAAGCATACAAAGAAGCACATTCATGGAGCATGAGGTAACAACCTTTTAAAGCAACAAAGGAGTATCAAATGCAAGTATGCAAGCATGTTATAAGGACTGAAATAACATGGTAAGTGGTTCTAAACCACTGAAATAATGCAAGTAATGCATGCTACACACTCACACACCTAAGGCTAACAAGCCAAAATGCAAGGTGGCTATACTAAGCATGCTATGGTCGACTAAAACAACCAAGAACAGAACTTAAGCATGCTAAAACAAACACAAAAGCTTCACAAAGCTTGGCCAAAATCATGCTAGAACAAGGATCAAAACCTAAAGCATGTTAAGGCGAAAACATGGCATTACAAGACATGTATGCAAAGCATGCAAGGTATGTCTAAACCAACTTAACACAATGCTATATCATGGCAATATAAGCACAAAAATCAATTAAGGCATGATCAACATGAACCTAAACTAGGTGCTCCCTCAAGAGGCAGAAATGGCCCTTTTCAAGGACAGTAAGGAGAGGGGGTGGTCCTCTCCTTCTTGGGACCTCAAGGCACCATCCTCACCACTGAAATCCCTCAAGATTTCAGTGGTGAGGAGGCCCAAACACAATGGTCCCGGAGCTCACCAAAAATGCACAAAAATGGAGCCTAACAAGGCTTGAGAGGGGTCAAACAACCCCAAAGCTCAAAACAATCTTAAACAACTATTTAAAGGACTCAAAAACAGAACTTTTATATATTATATGAAAATCCTAAAAATAGTTGCAAGATAGGTAAAAAGCTATGCAAAAATGGGGTATTTAAAGATAAAGGCCTTACCCTTGAAGACCTCTTTCAAGAACAGCACTCCAACTGCTTTTTTGGCTCCAAACCAGTCTAAAAACTTCAAGAAAAGACCTCTGGCCCCTCAGCAACCAAGAGAAGGTGTGATGATGGGTGTTTGTGTACAAAAGTAAGACAAAACACATACAAAAACACAAAGAGAGAGAGAGAGAGATAGAGATAGGATATATGCAAACCCTAACCCTAGAATCCAAAACTCTGAAAAAAAGTTGTCTAACCTAAAAGAGGGAGAAGAGGCCTCCTCTTATAGAGGATTCAATCTTGTAAAGCTTCCAAGGCAAGCTAACAAGAGGGAGATCCCTCCATACGTATGGAGGGGAGAAAAGTGTATGCTAGCTAGCATAAAATATCTGCAAAAGCAGATGAACAGTGGTCGGCCAGCCAAAAATGCAATTTGGCCAAAATAGATGGCCAGTTGACCATCTATAGTGCCGGCCGGCCAAAAATTTAGCCGGTGGCAACAAAACACAGCCGGTGGCCTCAAGCCATGGCCGGTGGAGTGTGGGGATGGCTAAAAAGCCATTCACTGCCCCTCCAGGGCAAAACACAAGTGTTTGGTGCAAAACCAGACACAAAACAGTCGAGTCGAGAGATCCTGAGGCAAGGTGCGTAGCCGAGACCTCCGGGAACTCAAGACAAACACAAACAAGGATGATCACCGGGTGTTCAAGCGGTGACGCCCAAGTCTTGAGGACGGTCAAAAATGGGGTGTCTACAATATGCATTGCACATCGGAGAATTTTCTTAATGTTTATCCACGAATGAATGAGATAGTGTAGATCTTGGATTTGACTTAGTAGTTTTGTAGCCACATTTTAAAATGTGATGAGAAAAAGATTAGGAGTTTGAACTGATGGAGTAGCGGCGACCCCTTTAATTGCAATCTAACTTTAATAACAAACTAACACCTTACAAATCTTAATTAAAATAAAAAAAATAAAAAATTAGTGCTTGAATCATAGAAAAAAAGCAATAAGCCTTGCGGGCAAAACTTGAGACTTGGGTGTGCATGTTAGAAACCTAGCATAAAGAAACACATCCAACAATTAAATAATTTTAAACTAACACAATAACTAAATAATGAATACCAAAGGTACACAGATAATATAAGACTATAATATGCAAGATTGTAAAACATAATAAAAAGTCCTAAAGCATGTAAATATAAAGTATAATGGTGAAAATAAATTTAACAATAAATTTGGCGTGTAAGAAATCGAGAGGCATATGTTCACTGTTCTAAAGCAACTGATCCTCCTTATGTAAAGGTATTAACGGATGACAATAGCTCCAAGATTCAACCAGGTAATGCTCATAGCCTTTCTCGTCTAATGCTCATGTACATTAGGAGGATAAGAGCCACGTCTTGAATTAGAATTACCCACAAACAAAAAATAACAAGGAAGGGAGCTTTTTAATGAGAACATAATTTTTTTTTTTTTTTTGGAGAACATGAGAGTATTTTTTTTTCCTCTATCAAGCTGTGGAAAACTGTTGGGTAAAAATTGGAGTGAAGATCTTGAATCTCCAATACTCAAATTGAATAATAATTACAATGAGATTTGAATTAGCTTATATTTGGTCTAAAAGTTTCAAACGTTTATTGCCTTTAAAGATAATAATAGAATTTATAATAAAATATATTAAAAGAGTTTTATATGAAAAGTTTGTTACGGTAAGAAATTGAATTGGTTTTAAATTCTTAATCAATTGTGAGTTTTGAAACTTAAAACCAGATTTTCCAACATTCCCCCACAACTTTCAAACCTTTAAAATAATAGAATAAAATAATAAAAACAACTAAACAAATAAATAGATAAAATAAAATAAATACAAGTACAAAAATATATGGGCAATACTGTGCAATAGGTGTAGGAGTCTTCCAGACTTGAACTACACTTTGTGTTGATTGTTTTCCTCCAAATGATCATAGTGAAATATATCTTGAACTAGACCCTTTAAGCCAAAGTTCAACATGTCACACACAATATATCGGTATAGGACTATAGTTCGTAGGTTAGTGTCATTAAAGACCATGCACTATATCTTGATTCTCATGGGAGTTACTAGAGACTAGCCTAAGTCTCCAAGTCGTGGCCTCACGACAATTCCCACTTATGTGAATTCTCTAAGGGTATAGTGATGGAATATACCTGGCAGAAGTTTGTCTGCCTTGGATTTATTCAAGGTTAAACCCTTCCTAACTTGTTATTGTTCATAGCACCATTGCCATAGGGATGAGCATGAGAGTCTAAAAGTGTCTCTTTTCTTTAAAAGTGTTGCATACAAGTCATGCAATATGGATTGTTTTTACCCATTGAACTTTCTTCATGGGATCTCTAATCACAGAAGATGAATTACCTCCCTAGATGACTTCCTGGTGGACTTAAGCCCATTCTCTTCGACAGATCTAGGACTCCGCTCCTAGATAGACCTTTGGTCAGCTGATCAACAATATTGAGTTCTGATTTCACAAACTCTAATGAGATTATATTTTTATTGAGCATGCTCATCTCAGATTTGTACCTTACATGAATATGCCTGTTCATCTTCTTATTAGTATGAGTTTATTACCCTAAATCAATTACAGCTTTGCTATCATAGTGTAAATAATGGATGACAATAGCTCTAAGATTCAACCCGGTAATGCTCACAGTCTTCCTCGTCTAATGCTCACGTACATCAAGAGGATAAGAACCACGTCTCAAATTGGAATTGCCTACAAACAAAAAATATCAGAGAAGGGAATGTAGACAACCTATTTTGATCGGCCTTAAGACTTTGGCACTTTCTTTTGATTACCCAATGATGAAAACAAGAATGTGTTTCTTACATAAATCCTCAGTAAGAAAGGCAGAATTTTTGTTCCATTTCCAACCCTAAGCCTGTTTTGGCCAATAGTTTTGTGACAACCCTCACTCCTGTTTACTGATAATAACACTGATTAGTTCTAATCTATGATTAGGCATGTTAACTGACTGACTGAATGAATTACTAAACTAATTGATTGTTTGTATCTGTTTAAGTGCATTTCTATCTGTTCGACTGTCAAATTATCCGTTCATGTTTTATGTTTTAAACCGCAAATTGAAGGCCTTATCGGTGGCCGAACCGGAAATTGATTAGTGTTTTATGCTAATTGAGATTTATGTGATTTTATGGTATATTTACTTGAAATGTGATTTGGTATGATTAAATTGGATTAAATAGCATTGAAGCACAAAAGTCCAAGTATTTACCATAATGCCATGTTAGTGGACCACTTAGGCAACACATATTGAAGCCTTATTACGTTCAAACAAAACATTTGTTCAGCCATTCTTGAGCCCTCAATCGACTAAGAGAGAGAGAGAGAGAGAGAGAGAATTGAGTTGTTCTTGAGTTTTAGCTTGGAATTTGAAGAATCATAGAAGAGATTGCCTACTTGAGCTTTTAGTCTTATAATTGGAGACTTAAGGTAGAGTTTATACCTTCTTGTTCATGAGTTCAAGTCATTTTGTTGCATGGCATGGAAGTCTAGAGATTAAAGACATGAATTAGCTTCATATGTTGAATTAAGAGCTTAATCCATGCATGCATGTTGCCATTCTTGAGTTTTGAAGTTAATGTTCATGAAATTTCACATGCATGTTCATATTTTTGCAATGGACATTGAAGTCATATTGTTTTTGAGGAAATTAGCTCATTAGAGCATGTAATTGAGCTTTGATATTGGTTTAATACTTGCATGTCACATTAAAGTTATGTTCTTGAAATTTGGTTCAAAATTGTGTTTAATTGAACTACCCTTGGGTTTTGATTTCTCAAATTGATCTTCAAAACATGTTATATTATGAGTTTTGAAGTGTTTTCCAGTAAATTAGCCCAAAAGGATCGAATTTGGTACATTGAAACTTGTTTTTGAGCTTGAGGTTCAAATCTGGAAATTCCAGATTTTGGACTCACGCTTGAGCGAAGTGACTGGCGCTCGAGTGTGAAATTCGTGCATCCAGCACTTTACACTGTTTTACAGTCCGCTCGAGCGGGGTATTGGACGCTCGAGCGAGGACTTGTGTCACACGCTCGAGCGGTTATCGAGCGCCCAATCGAGCGTGATTTTTGCATATCCAGTACTTTTGGCATGTTTTACAGTCCGCTCGAGCTGGGTAACTCGTGCTTGAGCAGAGTATTTTTTTTGCCTGTACACTCGAGCGGGTAAACCCACGCTCGAGCGGGACCTCTGCTTTTCTAAAAATTCTGAAAATGTTTTTAAAGTGCATCTTTGCATCCTCATTTCATCCTAGGCATTCCTAGGCCTAGTTTAAGGCATCTTAATGAGGATATTGATGTAGAACCACACCGAGTCAAGATAGGGATTAAGTTATTATTTTTTCCAACTGTGTAGCTTAGTGTGTGTTCACTCTGTAACTGTGTAGGGTTGGCATCCGAGGACGCGTACTAGCTTATCTATAGCCCAGAACTCTGTGAGTAGCAATGCTGTAAAGATATGTTCAAAAATGAATATTTTCTGAATGATCAACTGAATTGTTTTCAGAACTATTTACTGTTAACTGAATGAATGTTTGTCCTCTATTCTGAACTGTATTGTGGCATCCTTAGCAACTACTGTTACTGTTACTGCTACTGTTACAGAGATCTCTGTCAGTTCCTATCTTAGAACTTCTGTTTACTGTTACGACGGCCATCATTGACTGTTCGGTCTTTTAAGACCTACTGTTTACTGTACTGTTCTGCTAATGGATGTACCACATATGACTGTTATGACTGAATGATTGGTATACTAATTCAATGAACTATTTTCGTTACTGTAAGGACATTCATTCTTAACCTCTTTACACATTATGTTATTCACTGGGCTTTAGCTCACTGTTTATATATATATATGTAGATGTTCAGGCACCAGACCGGAGCTAGGAGCGTGGGTTAGACTCCCTTTTATCAAAGCCATCCACTGTGCCTCACTACGAGGTTCCAAGCCTGTCAAGTTAGGGCTTTTGGGGTGTTTTAGTTTTTTTCCTTTTTGTTTATGTTCTGTATAGACTGAATGGTGTTGTACTGTACTATTCTAATAGGGATTAAGTCCCTGTCTTGAATGATTGTATACATTGTACATACTGTTTTGGTATTGATTGTATATATATATATATATGAAAGTCTTTTGGCATACAGGTTGTCACAGCTCATTGGACATCTTTTAATTACTGTTTTGGCTTCCGCCAGCCCCTATACTCTGTATTACTGTATTACTGTTAAATAGGCCTTCGGTAATCTCAGATTACTGGCCGGTTACGGTGCTAAACCCATAGGGACGGGTTTGGGTCGTGACAGAGTGGTATCAGAGCGATACTTAAACCACAAGTTATACCGCACACACGTGTCCAAATGAGCTATAGGATGTCCTAGAAAAGTGATTAGGGCATTACATTAGCATGATAAGTGTGTGTGTGGCTAAGACATGAATATAACTGTTAATGTGATAATCTGTCTAAGTATGCAACTGCCTATAGTGAGATGGACAATGCAAGAAATCTTGATGAAACTGAATCCTCTGAGGCAAGAATGGCAAGGTTAGAGAGAATGGTGGAACTACTAACTGAAAGACTAGAGCAACAATAGAACCAACAGTCCCCACCTCCTCCAGTACAGCCAAGGCCACCTATTAATGATGACATCATTGCTCTAACACAGAAGTTCAGTAAGATGAAACCGTCATCCTTTCAGGGAGGCCTTGAACCCTTAAAGGCTGAAGCTTGGGTTCTTGAAACAGAAAAGTTATTTGAAGTTTTTCCATGTTCTGAAGCACACAAAGTGCTACTGGCCACCTTTACTTTGCAAGAAGAAGCTAGAAGGTGGTGGATGCTTATCCGTGATGTCAACACTGTTATGACTTGGGCTCAATTCAAAGAAGCCTTCTTTGAAAAGTACTTCCCTTAGTGTGTCAGAGACAGAAAGGTGACCGAGTTCGAACAACTGAAACAAGGCGCCAAGTTCGTAGGAGAGTATGAAACAAAGTTCACCGAACTTGCTAGATATGCACCACACATGGTGGGCACCGACTACAAGAAGGCCAGAAAGTTTGAAGGCGGCCTCAATGTAGAAATATTGGACAGAATCAATGTGCTAAAGTTACTGAAATATGTGGATGTTCTTGACCGAGCCATTATGGCCGAAGCAAATATCGAAGCTTTGAAGCAGACTGAAACACCCGCAACTGAGTGGCGCGGGAAGAGACGGGGTTTTAAATTTAAGAAAGGCAGAAATAATTCATCGAATAAGAAGCAGAATACGAGGTCAACAACCAGTTCCAGTCAGGGAAGTGGTTCCATGCTGCCCTGTTCTGAATGTGGTAAGAAACACAAAGGGGTCTGTTATAAATTATCTAGTGCTTGTTACAGGTGTGGCAAGGTGGGCCACATGGTCAAAGATTGCCCTTCCGCTCCTCAGGGCAATAGTAAAGCTGCACTAAGAGCAGCAGCATCAACTGCTCCACCGAAACCCAACCCCAAAGCTACTAGGAAAGAGCCTATGAGGCAAGGCTGAGTGTTCACACTCGTACCGGGAGACGTACAAAACACCGAGACTGTCGTGTCAGGTATACTCTCAATTTGTGCTCAAAATGCGTATGTTTTGATTGATTCGGGGTCTACACATTCATATGTATCGCATGTTTTTTCGCGAAAATTGAATAGACCATTGGAACCCATGAATTACTTGTTAGCTGTATCTTCACCTGTTGGGGGATCTGTGACTTGTGCTTATATGTACCCTGTATTTGAAATTATTGTTGGGGATATGCATCTGTATATTGATTTACTGTCACTAAACATTGATCATTTTGACGTGATATTGGGAATGGACTGGTTAACAAAATATCATGCTACTATAGACTGTGTGACAAAACAAGTTGTTTTCCATCCACCTGATCTACCCGAATTTGTGTTTAACGGAAGTGGAGTGGTACCTCCCCCATATTTGATTTCATCTATGAAAGCATACAAACTGATTAGAAAGGGGTGTAAAGGGTATTTCTGTTTTGTATTGACTGTATCTACTGATGTTAACGCTAACGTGAACAGTATTCATATAGTCAGTGAATTTTCGGATATATTTCCAGATGATCTGCCAGGGGATTTGATTGATAGGGAGATTGAGTTCACCGTTGATGTGTTTCCGGGTACACAGCTAGTATCTAAAGCTCCTTACCGAATGGCTCCGACTGAACTGAAAGAATTGAAAGTGCAACTGCAAGAACTGTTAGATAAGAAGTTCATCAGGCCCAGTACTTCGCCATGGGGCGCACCTGTCTTGTTTGTGAAAAAGAAAGACGGCTCACTGAGACTTTGTATTGACTACCGCGAACTTAACAAGGTAACTGTGAAAAATAAATTTGCGTATTGACGACTTATTTGATCAGTTACAGGGTGCTCAAGTGTTCTCTAAGATTGATCTCAGATCCGGATATCATCAGCTGAAAGTTAAACCAGACGACATTGACAAAACTGCTTTTCGAACGAAGTATGGACATTACGAATTCCTAGTTATGCCTTTCGGAGTTACCAATGCACCTGCTGCATTTATGGACCTTATGAACAGAATTTTTAAACCATTCCTCGATGACTTTATTGTTGTATTTATAGATGACATTCTGATTTATTCTAAAAGTAGAGAAGAACATGAACATCATCTGAGACTTGCCTTACAGACCCTAAGAGAACAGAAACTGTATGCGAAATTGAGTAAATGTGAATTTTGGCCTGATCATGTTATGTTTTTGGGACATGTTATTAGTAGAGATGGCATTTCAGTTGACCCACAGAAAGTTGAAGCCGTGGTAAATTGGCCTAGACCAACAAATGTTACAGAAGTCTGAACCTTTTTGGGGTTAGTCGGGTATTACAGAAGATTTGTCAAAGACTTCTTCAAAATTGCCTTACCACTGACACAGTTGACTTAGAAGGAGATATCATTTGATTGGACTGACCAAAGAAAATCAGTATTCCAAGAGTTGAAAACTCGACTTGTGACTGCACCGGTTCTTACCCTACCTTCAGGTACGGATGGTTTTACCATTTTCAGTGATGCTTCTCATAAGGGTTTGGGATGTGTTTTAATGCAGAATGGGAGAGTTATTGCCTATGCTTCCTGACAACTGAGACCGCATGAAAAGAACTACCCGACCCGTGACTTAGAACTTGTTGTAGTGGTATTTGCCTTAAAAATCTGCCGTCACTACCTTTATGGGGCGACATGTGAGGTGTATACAGACCACAAGAGTTTGAAATACTTCTTCACACAGAAAGAACTGAATATGAGGCAGCGGAGATGGTTAGAACTGATAAAAGATTATGATCTACAGATTTTGTATCATCCGAGGAAAGCTAACACCGTTGCCGATGCACTGAGTCGGAAATCGATTGGAAACTTAGCCTGTTTACTCACCGGACAAAAAGAGTTGCTTTGTGACCTTGAGAAATTTGAAATTAAGATTGTTTTACGAGAACATGGTGGAACAATAGCTGCTATTTCTGCTCAACCGGCACTGATTGAAGAAATTAAAGAGAAACAGCAACATGATGACTTCTTGAAGAGGATCATCGAAGAACGAGAATCCAAACTGAGGCCGGATTTCAAATTTGAGAATAATGTATTGAAATTCCAAGGAAGACTGTGTGTACCGAATGATTCTGAACTGAAAAGAATAGTTCTGCAAGAGGGCCACAATTCAAAACTGTCTATCCATCCAGGGAATACAAAAATGTACCAAGACTTGAAACTGAATTTCTGGTGGCCGGGAATGAAGAAAGAAATTGCTGATTTTGTGTCAAAATGTCTTCATTGCCAACAAGTTAAAGCCGAACATCAAAGACCTGCAGGTTTAATACAACCCTTACCGATACCAGAGTGGAAATGGGAACATATCACTATGGATTTCATTGTTGGTTTACCTCGCTCCAGTAAAGGTATGGATTCAATTTGGGTTATTGTTGATAGACTGACTAAATCTGCTCATTTCTTACCTGTCAAAACAATTTATAATGCGGACAAATTGGCTATACTCTATATTAATGAAATTGTGAGATTGCATGGAGTGCCTGTGTCCATTGTTTCTGATAGGGACTCGAAGTTTACATCGAGATTCTGGCAAAGCCTGCAAACTGCATTGGGTACTGAATTGAAACTGAGTAGTGCCTACCATCCTCAGATAGATGGTCAGTCAGAAAGAACCATCCAGACTCTGGAGGATTTACTAAGAATGTGTGTTCTTGATTTCCAAGGAAATTGAGAAAGTCATCTACCGTTGGCTGAATTTGCCTACAATAACAGCTTTCATTCAAGTATTGGTATGGCGCATTTCGAGGCTTTATATGGCAGCAAATGTCTGTAGACACCCCATTTTTGATCGACCTTAAGACTTAGATGTCACCAGTTGAGCGCTCGGTGATGTTGCATATTGTGCTCGACCTGAGGTTTCAGAGTCTCGGCTGAGAGCTTTGCCTCCGGACTTCGAGGCTCTTTTGTGCTTTGCCTCGGTTTGTGAACCAGGTCCTGTTTTCTCTGTTTTCTCTTCCCGAAGGGAGGGAGAGGTCTCGTAGACCATCTCTCAGTGGCCGTAGGCTACGTTTCGTGGTCGTAGGCCATTTTTCTCGTTTGGAGCCCGGTTTTTGGTTTTTAGAGCCCTCGGCCGTGTGCCTCGGTTCGGGACAGCTTAACTACCTCCGTTTGCTCCGGTTTTTGGCACACACCTTATTTCCTCCATTTAGAGGGACACTGTGGCCCAGGAGACCACTTTTGTGGTCATACACCACTTCCGGTGCCTCACAGCCTGTTTTCGGGGCCCCGAACTGCGCGTTTTGGCCCCCGAACCTTCGTTTTGCATCCGTTTTGGTCCATTTTTGGTGGGAACCCTTTTTTCACTGTTAGGGAAGTGGTAGGATGGTGGATGGCCACCTATTCCCCTGAAAAGCTAGTTTTCTCATTTTCTCTCTCCAAAAGCCGATTTTTCTGACAGAAAGCTGGTTTTTCCCACTTTTGAGCCACATTTTCTGGCTTTTCATACTACCATGGTGATCTACTCATCTGGGAGGCCACCAATATGGGTAGGCCGACCAGTAATTCACTTTGACCCATTTGAACCTTGCTTAAAAGCTAGTTTTTCTCTCTCTTGGGTCGCATTTTCTGATTTTTCTCCACAGGGCTGTGTCCATCTGGGAGGCCACCTTTCTGGGTAGGACGACCAGCAATTGTTCTTGAACCTTTTGACCCCAGGTCGGCCGACCAAGGGGAGTGGCCGGCCGGCCACTTGAACTGGCCGGCCTGCTTATTGCTTTTCCTCTCTTTGAGTGTAATCTAGCTATACCAGCTGGAGATCATTTGGTGCATCCTCCATATACGTGTATGGAGGATCTTTGAAGCTTCCAAGAGAAGCTTTGGCCTCTCTTCTCTATAAGAGATGCCCTCCTCTTTGTATCTAGGGGTAGACACTTTTGCTTAAGGCTCATCACCTCCCACCTCCATTGCTACTATTCCAAGCTCCAAAACCCTAACTTCCTTGGTCTATTTATACTACAACCCATAGCACCACACCACCATCATCCATTATAGCCCCTTGGAAGTCATTTGCAGAGGTTGAAAGCTCATTTCCTTGGACCAAAGGCTGCTGGACAGTTAGGCTACAAGGGTAAGCTCCTATTCTCCCAATTTTTGCACTATTTTGTTCTATATCTTATCCCATTTTACTTACATTTTTGGGCTTCTTCCTGAACTAAATTTTTTTTATTATTTTGAGCTCATCTTCATGTTTGATTAAGGACTTTTCTCTGTTTGAAGTCTTCTACTCCCCCTTTGTGCTTCATCCCTCTTTTGGGGCTTATTTTGCATGATATATTAGCCCTATTTTTGAGCATTTTTGGGCTTTGAGCCAAACTGTGAAGTATCTTGTTTTGAGCCCCTCTTCAATTTAGTTAAGGGCTCTTTACTGTTTGAGGCCATCTACTGCCCCTTTCCCTTTATCTCTCTTTTAGGGCTATTTTTGCATCATATTTTAGCCTTACTTGTGAGCATATTCGAGATTTGCCATAAATTGTAAAGTATCTTGTTTTGAGCCCCTCTTAAACTTTGTTGAAGGGATCTTTGCTGTTTGAGGCCTTTTTCTGCCCTGTTTGTTCAATCTCCCTTTTAGGGCTGTTTTTGCATGATACATTAGCCTTATTTGTGAGCCATTTTAGACCTCGACCTAAACTGAAAAAAAATCTTTTTTTGATATCATATTTATGTTTGATTAAGGTATATTCTCTGTTCGGGGTCATCTTCCCCTATGCATGCTTCATTCCTTCATGATTAGGGCCATGCATTAGAGCACTTGCATTGGCCATGGTTTGGCCTCTTGGCCACTGAAATCCAGTGGATTTTTAGTGGCTTTGATGCATTTTTGAGGGCCAAAATTAGAGGGGGGTGACCCCCTCTCTCCTTGTTTTGTTTGGGGATCTTTTGGGCCTTCCAAAGGGACCCCATTTTTCATGCATCGAAGTCTGATTTCAGGCCTCATTCTGTGAGTTTTTGGGTCTGCCTTAGGTTTGTCCAAGGCCCTTTTGATCATATTTTATACCTACAATGCATGTGTAGAACAATCCCATCCAAGGCTCTTCAAAGGGGCCTTTCTTCGCATGTTTCCTAGACTGATTTTAGGGCCTATTTTGTGAGTTTTAGGGCTGTCATAACTCATTTCTAGAGTTGGTTCGGTCATGCTAAGTGTCTATCTTATATGTGCTTAACAACCCTTTGAATGGCCTTCCAAAGAAGCCCCTCATTTTTGCACATGTTGGCTGCATTTCAGTGATTATTTGGACGTATTTTGGCATGTTTTATTCACTGATTTTTGCTGGTTTGGTGAGATTTCATATGCTTCCTATGCATGCCATGTAAACCGTGTTTGCTAGTCAAAGTTGCATGCTATTTTAGTCCATCATGCTAGCATCTTTTGGTCATGCTTTGAACTAGAAATGTTCATGTTTTGGGACTGCCTTGGCTCTGTCTTTGTTCTTCATGGTCAAATAATGCATGCTTTGTATAGCTACAAGTCAATACATGTGCCTAGTTTTGAGTTTCGGGGCTTACTCCATGCATCGGATGCCATGTTTGCATGATTCAGGATCATTTAGCATCATATTTTAGTGCTGGAATTTACATGTTTGAATGCCATGCTGCATCCTTGCCATGTTTTGGTAGAATGGCATTCAGTGCCTTAGGATCGACCTCGGTTTGCGTGCATGGGTGCACGCATTTCGGTTGTCTCATTTTCATCTTATGGCCACTGATGTGAGTGTGGCTGAGGTCCACTCATGTTGGTGTAAGTCCATTATGCATTGTGTATGCCTTTTCAATCTATAGCATTGCGTATGCTAGGTTGCGTGTTAGTGCATTGTGTATGCCACGTTACATCAAGCATTGTGTATGCCATTTCATAGCATTGCATATGCTAGGTTGTATGTTAGTTGCATTGTGTATGCCATCTTATTTGTATTGTGTTCAGGATAGGAGTTAGCCCGAGCACGGGAAACGAGGGACGTTTCGTACTCCGAGTGACGGAACATGTCTCAATTCCCTATCGCCGACACTCCGGATTACTCATGATGGAGTTTAGGTCTTATTATGTTTTCATGTGCATTTATCTCATATTGAGTCATGCAATTCGGCTCCTAAGCCACCATGCATCGATATGCGTGATTGGTGGCACGAGGATCGAAGACTACACTCCCTGAAGAGTAGTCATGCATACATATGTGAAATACTTTGCCATGCCCCTTTGTTGCTCTCTGTTGTAGCAAATCAGAAATCAGCAGCTTTCCAAAGCCTTACACAGCATTCCGAAAACAATTGCAAAAAGAGGTGAGTCGGGGCATCGCAATTGATTTCCGCGCCAGGCAACTCAAGCATGCATCTCCCATCATTCGGAACAGAGCTGAGGCAGTCCATAGGCTTGCATGCTGATTTATCGCTTTCCTAGTTAATTTGTTACTTAATTAGGGTTTTGTAATATTTAATTATTTATTCGGACTGTATTATTCATTCGGACTGTATTATTTTTCCGAACCCTCCGAGTGAGGGCACAATTGTAATAAGTGTGCGTGAGTGTGATGTATGTCTTCCAACCTCACGTCTTTCTCCCTTTTATTTACCAGCTTATGATGGTTAGATTAGGGTATGTTTCAATTAGCATACAGTGTGATAGCATGTTTGCATCATTCATCTGTCTTACATGCACCGGGCTCGGCGCATCATACTAACTGCATTTGTATTTCAATTTCGAGTTGAATACTTGTTAGTTGTAGCATTTCATAGGCTATCTTTAGAATAGCCGAGCCTATTGTAGTTGCATTTTTGCATGTGTTGCATTAGGCATTTCTGTATAGTTAGGATCATGCATGGATTTCTAACATATCTTTTGTTTTGACTTGGAGTACTCGGTAAGTTTTATGCTTTAGCATCCTTGCATGTGTGTGAGTGACTGCCATGATAGTATGCTTACCATGAGGCTATGTGCTTATATGATATACCTGCCTGAAAGCCTGTGGGTGAAGGTTGGGTTATTTGAATTGGAACAATTCATTAATTGTGAGTTTTAAGCCCACTAGATAGTGGCAAAATCATGTTTTCTAAGCCCACCTAAGGGTGGCAAATCCACATTTTAGCCTACTTGCGGGTAGCACCATCAAACCATTTTCAAATAAACAAACATGAGATGTTTTGTTCCAATTCAGGCGATCCAGTCTATACTTGTATGCTGTGCGCATCACATAGTAAATCTAGGCTAATAACCGGAATAAGAACGTATAATGTTTTCAAAACTAGATATCATGGTTAGTAGAGGCCGATCTTTGATTGGGCGAGCGGGGGTGCTCACGAAGTGACCTTCCCCAATCGTACCCAAGTTCCCGAGCCGAGGCAGCTTTGGTGATGACGGACACGTGGCCTTAGGCAACGAGTCAGGGTTTCCTAAATTCCCCAAAACAAAATATTTAGGTGGCGACTCTGTATCTGGCAAAGCAGTCCATGTTTGGCACTTCTTTCAAAAAATTTGTTTTCAAAAACGATTTGTCGGATTTGGACTCTTTGATGATTTCATCGGTCTTGCATTGCACTTTGCGAGATTAGATACAGGATCGTGACATTGAGTCCTGAACTGTAGTGAGCCCATACGAACAACACGGGGGAGGGGGGGGATTTCCTCCTGGGACGTTCGGGGACGTCTACAGTTTTTGGCGACTCTGCTGGGGATTTAGAGAACTTGACTCGAACTCATGATATCTTGTTTTGATTACACTTATGTGTTTCTTTGCATTGCATATGCATTGGTGCGCCTAGGACACCGTGTTTGCCATTTGCTATTCTTGAACGGTTTGCCGGAGGCCTTCTTTGTCAAAGCATGCCATAAGGCTGACCGGTTACGGGCTCTGCCAGTATGGGAGCACAAACCCCGATTTTACCGGGGGACCCTTTTTGACCATTCGACCTAGTGCATATTCGGAATCCATAGTGACCATTCCAAACTAGGACAGGTTGCTTACCCATTTATAGGTTGTTTGAAACCGCTGCGTGCGTAGTGAAACCCTAGTTCCTGACAAAATAGGACAGGGAAACCTTACCCCAACATAGGGGTGTTTTGGCTCTCACTTGTTTGTTATGTGCTTTTAGAGTGCGTCTCTATACGAATGCATGTATCAGTTTGCAAGTTTGGGCATCAGGGCCTGCGGACACCAGTTCAGTGTTTCTGGGTATCAGGCCTGCGGGCACCGGTTCAGTATTTCAGGGTATTAAGGGCCTGCGAGCGCCAGTTCAGTATTTTCAGAATCAGCTATCTGCGGGTATCAGATTCAGTTCCGGGGACAGTGATTTGGGAATAATGATCGGTCTTTGAGAACGGTGTATCAATTGCATTTTAATTATACCCGACTGTATGTTGTGTTTATTTACGCCGTTATGCTGTCCATTTGTCTGCTCGTTTATTTCCTTATTATTGCTTTATTTATCTTTTTGCTAAGTAGTTTAGCACAATTGCTCCAGACCAAGCAGATATTCCCCAAGCACTCTGGACAAGAGGTCGCCGACTCAATCGATCTGAGGATCTGGTCGACGGACAACCAGTGTTCCACTCTCTACCCCCGGTTATCAGACGGAGGCCGAAAAGGCGCAGTGTATCTGAGCAGAGGTTACCAGAGCAGTGGATTACCCTATCAGTGGACAGTCGGCTTGAGATCCCAATTGTTGCTATAGAGATAGACCTGCCAGTAGTTCAGACAAATCAGGGCAGTATGGCGGGACTGACAGGAGTTAAGAAAATGATGCGTCAGATGCAGGACGCCATGAGAGCAATGCAGCAGGATACTGTTCGCCGGGATGAATTTGCTAAACAACAGGCCGAGATCATAGCCCAGCAGACAGAGTTAATTGCCAGATTGCAACAATAAACCGGAGCATCTGCTTCACACCCAGTTCCTCCCCCACCAGGAATCCCGACACCCGAAGAGGCGCTAAATGTCCAGGCAGATACGGACATACCAATGGGGCCAGCTCTGCCCCCAATTCTGCCCCAGCTATCTAAGGCACCTACGCCTGTCAATCAACCGGACTCTCCCTTCGAGTTCGAGGTAGACCATACAGCACTGAAATTTAGCAAGCTTGAGAAGTTGTTCAAGAAATCCCAAGGGGTAAAGGCTATTCTGGATATCGAGGACGGATATACCGACGTGGCTGTGACGCTGCCGGATAGGTTTAAAATGCCGCAAATTGATCGTTTCGATGGATTTGGGGACCCCATGGTGCATCTCCGGCTATTTTCAGATATACTATGGCCAATGGGCCTCACCAGACCACAAAAGCTTTCACTATTCGGCCGGACCCTGTCGGGTGTGGCCGCTATATGGTATGCGAAGTTAGAGGATGATGTCAAGCGGAGTTGGGATGAAATGGCCGAGGCCTTTGTCGCGCAATACTCTTACAATACCCAAATCGAGATTACGACCCGAGATCTCGAAACAACGAGGCAAGAGCCTAAGGAGAGCTTCTCGGATTTCGTAACTCGGTGGAGGGCGAAGGCTTCGATGATGACCCTGACGCCTACCGACAAAGACCAAATCAGGATGATTGTGCGCAATCTCCAGCCAAAACTGATGCAAAAGATGATTGTGCTCCCCTTTTCCACTTTTTCAGATCTACATGAAATGGGGGTACAAATTGAAGATGCAATGAAACAGGGTCTGATTGACCAAGACAGAGAGCAACCCCGAAGAACTTTCAACCGCAACAATAACACAGGCACCAGCAATGCCACAATTGCCAGAGCTTCAGAAGTAAGCGTAGTTACCATCATTCCCCCTCCCCTTCCAAGACCCATGGCAGCTACACCTTTCTCCGGCGCGTCCGGAAGCAACACACAAACCACGCAATTCCAACCCAGAGGCCAAAGAACCTTCACCCCACTATATATGCCCCTGTCCAAGGCTCTAGGGGTATTAATCAAGAAAGGGCACTTAAAGCCCCTGGAGCCGAGGCCATTGCCAAATCCACTCCCTCCTTCTCATAACCCAGCAAAATATTGCGCATATCACCAACAACACAGTCATGACACTGACCAATGTTATAGATTGCGTCATGAGATTCAAGACCTCATTGACAAGCAGATGATTGTACCTCCAGAAAAACCCAATGTCACAACAAACCCTCTCCCACCACACAACCAAGCTCCACCTCCCAAAGAATGAACTTCATCCAGACTGGGGTCGTTTCTTACGATCCCAGCATATATATCACTTCTTCCCACCTACCTAAGCCGGAGGTGCTCCTTCCTGACTGCACTAACTCTTTGTGCATGTTAGACATCTCCAGAATCCAACCTGAGCGAATGGTGGTGACTGGCAAAGATAGGACAGAGGAGACTTTAGAGGAGGATGGAATTGTTCGATCAGGGTTTGAGCAGTCCGGGAGTGTCGCTAGGGAAGCTTACGATCCGAGTGATTACATTATGCCAGCAGGCCAGCTTGAGCCTAATATTGAATTGCCAGAGAGGGCAGAGCTGTGTGTGATCTGAGGAGATGGATTTGAGCAGGAGACAGATGATTTGACGGTTGTGGAAGAGGACTTGGCCAACCTCTATTTTTTCAACGATCAAGATCCGGGAGACGCAGCAGTCAACTGGTTTGGTTATGAGGAATCGACACAGGCTACTGGGTGGCTCGATGACTTGCCAGATGTTGATGACGGAGCTCAATTGGAGCAGGGCCCGGTAGGGGCGAGCATATCAGTGGTGGCCGGAAGGGTCGAAAGTCAGAATGAATCGCCGGAGAGTGCCGGTGCTAAGAATTCCGCTCGAGACTTGGGCATTATGAATGTGGGAATTGTTGAACAACCAGCTGTACTGACGTAGCTGGAACAAGAAAGGTTTGAGGATGCCGAGAGAATTGGGAAAGCTAAGGGCCCTGAGGGGACTGAAAATGCTGTGTGCACGAAGGTAGAGAATGTTGTGAGCATGTGGACAGAGAGTACTGCGAGTGCGATTGAACCGAAGCCAGACAGGTGTATGTTGGCTGCCGACGGAATGTGGTGGGAAGACGATGATTTATGTCTTGCCCACACGGATGAGGATTGGGGGAGTAATCAGCCAGATGATACCTGGTATATCGGTGAGGTTGGTCATATGACGAGAAGCGGACGGTATTTTAAGCCCCGCACCTAGACTAGCCAGAGGCATCTGGGAAGGATAAGAAAGTTGAGAGACAGAAAGAAAAACAAGTCGAAGAAGAGGCTGTACTAAAGCAGTTAAAGAAGATACAAGCAGACATCTCTATCTAGGGACTGCTTATGGCATCGTGAGTGCATCGACAAGCTGTCTTATCGGCCATGGACAAGGCCAAGCTCTCTATAGACACCACGCCCGAACAGCTGGTGGGCTTAGTTTTTTCGGGAAGAGCTACCCCGATGTTGACCTTTTCTGACAAAGAGCTGACACCTGAGGGTGCGAACCACAACAAGCCACTCTACATCTCCGTGGAGTGCAGAAATAAATGGATACCCGTGGTGCTTGTCGACACAGGGTCCGCCATCAATGTATGTCCAGCGAGGACTGCCTATGCAATTGGCTTGAAGACTGCGGACTTTGTGCCAGTAGCCCAGGTGATTCAGGCATACGACAACACAAGCAGAGAAGTCATGGGGACAGCAAAAATTCAAACCAAGGTTGGGCCGGGGCAGCATGAAATTGACTTTCACATCCTAGAGGTGCCTGCCACTTTTAATTTACTCTTGGGGCGGCTATGGCTGTATCAAGTGAAGGCAGTTTCTTCTACCTTGCATCAAATGGTGAAATACCCCCATGGAAAGGATGTAGCCATTGTTTTTGGGAATTCATCGATCCATCCACTGCCGGAAGTATCTACGCAAGTTTTGGAAATTGAGCACGGTATGGAGGATGTGTTCTTATCCAGTTTTACCCTAGCTGAGGCCCGGGTCGTGCAGAATATCTTAGCTGTTAATGAGGGGGTGTATGTCAGTGCTCAATCGGTATACCTCATGAACAAGCTTCAACATATCCCCGGGATGGGATTGGGAAAGAGCGGCAGGAAGGGCGTCGCAGCATCAGCCGAGGTGTCACATAACCCACATACCTTTGGTTTGGGTTATTTGCCCACCAAAGAGGATTGAATAAGGAAGGGTAAGGAGATGGCTGGGAGAGCCAGAGCGAAGAAGGCGGGGAAACCTTTTGACTTAATGCACCGGCCTATTCAGGGTATCCTAAACGGACGCTTCGTCCGGGAGGGGGAGGACTTTCCGTTCTGTGGCTTCCCAGAGCCGTGGCTAAACGCGGAGAGGAAGCGCATGCCGGGGTTTGAGATCTTCTTTGACCTGCAGTTACCCGGGGATGACGTTGCCGAAGAGCAGACAGACCCATTAGCTGAGGTTGAGCAGAGCAAGAAAGTGGAGTCTGAGGACGCCGAAAGTGAAATGGGGGTAGCGTTGGCGTGTCTACTTTCAGATCCTCCGATCGAACAGAAGTGCGTGGGGGATAACTTCTCAGTATGCATGATCGGGAATGGAACGGCTGCAGGCCTACCAGCAAACATTTTGGATGCATCTATCGCACCCTCTCTCATTTGGCAGTATGAAGAGGGATTTTTGTCCAGCAGCACTGGGTCAGGTAGTGAGCCGGAATCTGATTCCACTGAATCTTGTGAGTCGGAATCAGGTTCCAGCTCAACTGAGTCTGAGTCTGGTAATCTTGGGGATGATAACCCGGATGCCACAGTCTTGTCCAGGTCGTCTTTTTCTTTCTCTTTTGAGTCTGTTGTAACCGAAGAATTGGACGATTTGGATGTGCTTAATGAGAATCAAGTAGCTGTGGTTTCTGAGTACTTTTCTGTGCCTTTGATTTATTGCGTTAATTCAGACTTTCAAAATTTTGATGAAAACGACGAGGAAGAAATTCCTCCGATTTTGCAACGCTTAATTGAACAAGAGCAGGAAAGATTTGTTAAACCCTTAATGGATGAAATCACTACCGTGAATGTCGGTACTGAGGAGGACCTGCGGCTGGTCCAGATCGGGTCCACGTTGTCTTCGGAGGAACGCGAGCGCTTAGTCGCTTTATTAAAAGATTTCAAAGATGTTTTCGCATGGTCCTACGATGACATGCCTGGAATCGATCCTGAGATTGTACAGCACCGGATCCCTCTTGACCCTAAGGCCCGACCCGTTAAGCAAAAGCTCAGAAGAATCCACCCGGATTGGGCCCTCAAGATTAAGGAAGAAGTCCCCAAGCAAATTGATGCAGGTTTCTTGCAGGTATTCGAATACCCGACTTGGTTGGCCAACATTGTTCCAGTGCCGAAGAATGATGGTAGGATCCGGGTATGCGTGGATTTTAGGGATTTGAACAGAGTTAGTCCGAAGGACGACTTTCCCTTGCTGCACATTGATGAGTTAGTGGACTTCACAGCGGGGCATGCTCTGCTTTCGTTTATGGATGGCTTTTCAGGCTACAACCAGATAGTGATGGCACTCGAAGACCGAGAAAAGACTGCCTTCACCACCCCGTGGGGACCTACTACTACAGAGTGATGCCATTTGGGCTGAAGAACGCTGGAGCTACATATCAACGGGCCGCGACCACAATATTACATGACATGATCCACAAAGAGGTTGAGGTGTACGTGGATGACATGATTGTCAAGTCCAAGGAAAGAGAGGGCCACTACACCGCCTTGCAAAAGTTCTTTCAAAGGATCAGAGAATTCCGGTTGCGGTTGAATCCTCAGAAGTGTACGTTCGGTGTTACAGCGGGGAAAATGCTGGGGTTTCTCATTACACAGAGGGGTATCGAAGTCGCCCCTTCCAAAATCAAGGTCATCCTAGAAATGCCACCACCAAGGACTGAAAAGGAGGTGCGAGGCTTTCTGGGTAAAGTGCAATTCATAAGACGGTTTATCTCAAAATTAACCTTGACTTGTGAACCACTTTTTGGTCTCCTGAAGAAAGGAAAGAAATTCCAATGGGACGGCTGATGCCAAGATGCTTTTGAAAAGATCAAGGAATATTTACAGAACTCACCTGTGTTGTCACCACCAGAACCGGGAAGATCGTTGATATTGTACCTTTCAGTGACTGAGACCACAATGGGCTGTATGCTCACACAAGAATTAGAGGGCAAAGTGGAAAGGGCCATCTATTATCTGAGCAAGAAGATGCTGGAGTATGAGACTCGCTACACACCATTGGAGAAGGCTTGTTTAGCCTTGGTATGGGCTACCAAGAAGCTGCGACACTACCTATTAGCTCTCTCTGTAATGTTGGTTTCGAGATTAGATCCCATCAAATATCTCTTCGAGAAACCGGCACTTACAGGTAGGCTAGCTCGTTGGTTGTTGTTGCTTTCCAAATTCGATCTAAAATATGTGACGCGCAAGTCAGTCAAGGGAAGGATAGTAGCAGAGTTCTTAGCCGATCATCCAGTGGAAGGGGGTGAAGCAGTTGAGTACTTATTCCCAGATGAGGCCATTTTGCATATCGACGACGAGTTTTGGACGATGTATTTTGACGGAGCGTCCAACCAGTATGGGTATGGAATAGGAGTGTTGCTGATAGCACCCGACAATTCCCGTATCCCTTTAGCCTTCAAGCTCCGGCTCAAAGTCTCAAACAACGAAGCAGAATATGAGGCGTGCATTGCCGGTCTAGAAGCAGCCCTGGAACTAGGGGCAAAACGGTTGGACGTCATCGGTGACTCGAACCTTGTTGTATCTCAAGCGAAAGGAGATTGGAAAGTCAAAGAAGAAAAGATGATGATGTATCATCAGGCCCTAGATTTGTTAATTCCTCGGTTTGAAAAGCTAAACTTTGCTCATCTAGCAAGAGAGAACAACAGGTTCGCGGATTCACTAGCAACTCTATCTTCCATGATAGACATCCCGTTTGGAGTCTGGATGCGTCCAGTCATCATTGATTAGAAGTTTGCTCCAGCTTACGAGTCAATTGCTACTATAGACGAGGTTCAAGATGAGAACCCTTGGTATTACGACATTTGGAACTTCTTAGAGAAAGAGGCATATCCACCAGGGGCAAATGCCAAGGATAAAAGGGCAATCAGAAGAATGGCCGTTCAATTCATCATCTGCGGAGATAAATTGTACAAGAGAGGTCATCTGGGAATGCATAAGCTGTGCGTTGAAGCTGAAGAATCAAAACACCTGATGGAGGCCATCCATGGAGGGAAATGTGGCGCGCATATGAACGGGGTAATGCTGGCACGGAAGATCCTCAGATAGGGTTCTTACTGGTCCACCATGGAGGAGGATTGTATCGGCTTTGTTCGGCGATGCCACAAATGTCAGATCCATACAAACCGCATGAACATCTCGCCATCAAAGTTGTACAATATGACTTTGCCATGGCCATTTTCAGTTTGGGGAATCGATGTGATCGGGGCTGTCACTCCGAAGGGGTCTAACGGGCATGAGTTCATCCTGGTCGCGTTAGATTATTTCACGAAGTGGGTTGAGGCCCAATCCTATGCGGTGTTGAAGGCTTCGCAGGTTGCAAAATTCATCAGAAACAACATCATCTGTCATTATGAGGTCCCAAACGAGGTTATTTCAGATAATGGTTCCCACTTCAAGAAGGAAGTGATTGACTTGTTGGAGAAATACACGGTCGAGGCCGCCAACAAGAATATCAAACACATATTGCAGAAGATGGTGGAAACCTACAGGGATTGGCCAGACAAGCTGCCGTTTGCTCTGTGGGGGTACCGGACTTCAATTAGAACTTCTACTGGGGCGACTCTGTATTCATTAGTTTATAGGATGGAGGCCGTTCTACCTATTGAAATTGAGGTTCCGTCTTTGCGAGTGTTGGCTGAGTGTCAGATAGTCGAAGCAGATTGGCAACAGAGCAGATTTGAAGAACTCATGCTTTTTGACGAGCGCAGGCTGAAAGCACTGTACCATGTTCAAGGCTATCAGCGTAGAATTGCCCGGGCTTTCAACAAGAAAGTTAAGTCCAGGAATTTAAAAGGAGGAGATTTGGTGCTCAAGGACAACCGAGCTCCCATCCACGACCCAAGGGGCAAGTTCAGACCCAATTGGACTGGTCCCTACATCATCAAGTCAATCTAGTCAGGTGGAGCTATGGTTCTAATGGACCTAGATGGCTTGGAGTTCGCGCAACCGATCAACATGGACAAGTTGAAGAAATATTACCCCTGAGAGGCTCGCTAGGCCGAAAACCCGAAAGGGCGACCTAGGCAAAAGTTAGAGCATCAAAATTTTTTTGAAATTATAAAAACTGAGCTCGCAAGGTTGAAAACCCGCAAAGGGCGGCCTTGGCAAAAGTTAGAGCGTAAAAGGAGAGTGAAAATACTCGAGTGAACCTAAGCCTGAACTACGTAAGGCTTGATTCCCATCTTTGGGATACGTAGGCAACTTCATCCTGAAGTTCAGCCATAAACTTTTCCCCGATCAACTTTGTCCATTTGATCATCTCGGTCATCTTTGTCTATTCAGCATTCAAGAGTTCGGTTATGATCTCCAGTGCAGTGCTCTTCAGACTAGGGGCAACTTTCCGTTGCTGTGCAGTGCCGCGATACTCTTCAGACTAGGGGCAACTTTCCAGTTGCTGGGATCCAGGGTTGTGCATCTCAGTGACAGATTCCAAGCATGTCCAGTTCTGATCCATATCGAAAATGGTTTTGAAAAGTTTTAATAAAAGTTGACTGTGTTCAAGATTAATCTTTTTACAACTTAGACCATTTTTTGGACCAAAGCGGAAAATTTTTAGTACCTACAACCTTCAATTTCATTGATTTCAATACAGAGTTCTCCTGCTCTTGCATACGAATTGAAGTTGCTTTTTATTACAATCATAAAGAAAACTTGAAAGTTCTAATAAAGCAATAAATCCAGGGCATAGCTAAGTCAGGTGTTCCTGCGCCCCCTCCCAGAGCTGGTCGAAGCCTCTGATACCAAAGTGGGCCCTTCCTATGCCTCTTCATTGAGCCAATCCAAGCACTTATCAGACAAGGTGCAACTGAAAGTGGGAGCAAGGGCCAGGAGTTCTCTAGTCCTCCATGCTGTGGCATACCGGGCAAGCTGTGCACCTTGAACCGGGAATGCAGCAGGATACTCTATCCCCTCTGGCGGGCAAGTCTGATCATGACCAAACTGGAGCCAGAATTGGAACGGAAAGTAGAACACATAGTGAAACAAACCAATCAACTGGATCCCGGTTTGCCGGGATATGCTATAACTCATTGCCGGAAGATTAAGCCAAGGACAGCGCCAAGCAATGCGATCTGCAGACAAATTGCACATCCAGTCGAACCACCATCCCTCATCAAGGGCATCAACTAGTCGTTGTCAGAAGAAGTAGCCGCGAGCTGAGTAGGCTGGGCAAGAGTCCACAACCTGCAATTTATCCATCAACCATACCTGGGAAGGGATAAAAAATGAGAGAATAAAGAATAGAGAGATATACGATGAGAGAAAAGTAAGAAAAGGGTTTTGTGAGAAAAACCTAGTCTGAGGGCTGAGTGATGTGAGCAATATATATGTGAGAAAGGGTGGGAAATATTACCTGCAGCAGTAGTGGACTCCTCGCGAATCTGGTCGTCTCTCGGCGATAGAAAGCATCCAAGCCCATTAGCGTCTCGGCCAATGTCATGGCAATGCAGCTCTTTCCTTCTTTCAAGCCTTGAGCAACTTCAATCAGACGGATACTAGAACCACTAAAGCCCGGGGCAAGCAAAAAGTGAAATAGCATGCACAAGCAAAGGGCGTGTTGCCGAAAACCTTGCCAATGATGGTCGCCGCGGTTACCAGCATCAGAAAAGCGATGAATCAAGCCAAGGATATCCAGTTTCCCGTTGCAGATCAGAGACCGAGCATTGTGCATGGTGAGCCCACACATCTGTCCTAAAGCTTGGGCGTGACCGAAGCGGAGCTGGGACAAAATCTCTTCATGGCACTCAGATTCCATCAAAACTTGAAAATCGTCGAAGGTCGGACACATCTCTTGCCCGCCGAAGCTAAAGACGTGTGTTATCGGATTCCAAAACGTCGCCGCAGCATGAAGGAACAGAATGTGCAGCGAAGTACGGCTTAGCGTGAATAGTGCATTCAAGCCGAAACCCCGAAAGTTCAACTTTTCTGAGCCATCTAGAGAAGCAATCCAAGCTGTGAGATTTTGGGTGAGAAATGCTTCCATTTTGGTGCAAAACTAAGATGAAATGAGAGAACCACGAGGCTGGAGTTTTTAAAGAGGATAAGGCACTGTTCGGAGGACACGTGTCAAAAATCTGGTGGTTGCCAATCTAGGTGGCCGGCCGGCCACCTTTTCTGGCAGGCCGACCACCCCTCTCCCCTCCAATGCAAAAAGCTGGTCGGCCAGCTCCCTTAGGTGGTCGGCCATCAAGGGGAGGGGGGCTTTAGTCTTGTTCTAGCCTCTAGAAGAAAGTTCCAAGCATTTCCATGCATTGGGGGCGTTAAAGGCGCGAGTTTTCCTCTGTTTCGGATGCGTTCCGTCACCCAGATCGTCCGAAATGCATTTGTTTATCGAGTTGTTGTTAAATCCTGCTTATTGAGTTATTGTTTTTGCTTATCGAGTTGTTGCTTTTCTTACCAAGTTGTTAAGTTTATCGAGTTGTCAAGTTTTGTCGAGTTGACGAGTTTTGTGTTTTGAGTTGTTACTCTTTGTTTATCAATATTGTTGTGTCTTGCTTATTGAGTTGTGAGTTTAATCAACATTGCTATGTCTTGCTTATCGATTTGTAAACTTGCTAAGGTTCTGTCCTTTCTTAGTAAGTTAAAGTTGCTTTGTTTGTTGCGTCGGTTCATTACCTGACTTGGAAATTTTCAATGCATGATTTCCATTCAATCTCATTTTTGTGCAAAATAATGCGATGCGATGCAAGAACATAAAATGCAACACCTTTTTGAACAAAAGTTGTTTCATTCTATCATGCCTCATTTGTTACAACATTTTACAACAAGGGTACAAGTTTTACAGAAAATAAAACTACCTAATAATGTACAATGTGCTACAACTACTAGTAAAAAAGGTAAATAAAGCAGGGAACAGCTGCATCAATGCTCTCAAGCACAGGAGTAAGAGGCCCTCTTCGTCCTCTTCTGTGGAACAGCCTCAGCACCATCATCGCCATCTGAGTTAGAGCTGTCATCCTCGAGATCCTCCTCGGCCTCATCACCTCCACCCTCAGAGCCAGACTTAGAGTCACCCTCTCTGCCAGCAGATGTCTCTGACTGACGATGCGCGGACTCCTCCTCCTCGCTGGACTCCTCCTTAATAATATGTGCTCTGCGCCCGCCTCGTCCGCAAGACGACTCCCCTCTCCCGGCTCTCCGAGAAGGCCTAGATGGCCCAGCTCCTCCGGAAGGCCCAGATGGCCCGGCCTGTGGTCCGGTATATATCGGAGGCATCTGAAAAGAAAGAGTGCAATTTGAATACATCAGCCAAAATATGTATATCAGATGTACAGATAAAAAGCTACATGGAGTAAATATATGCAAATATAGTACATGGATGTGGTGTGTGTCAGATGTGCTCTCCGCATACAGTCGGTCAATCAATGCAGTGAAATGTTCAAATTCAACATGTCATCAGAAATATGATAAATGCAAGAAAATTGAACAGTACCGAGACACCCATGATGGACAGTTGCGCCTCTCTCCGCAAGACCATGCCTTCGAGCAAGGCCACTAACCCGAGTAACCCCTCAGCATACTCCATGGTAGGCTGCAAATGCAAGTGTAAATTATCAGTGAATGAATGAATGTCCAAGTATCTGAGTGATAAAGCAAAGCTGTAAGACATACCGGTGGTGAGTCAGGGTCTCTAGTATATGGATGATCTGGCATAGGAGGCTCTAGCAGAATTGGGAAGGAAGCCCCGTATCTCCATCCGGTCAACTCAGTCGGGATACCTGGCCATCCGGCGTCATGATAAGTCGGGGGAATCAGAGGGACTAGTCCAGCCCCACCTCTGGATGTGCTAGCCCTCCTAGCCCAAGGAATGTCTTTGGCTCGAGTGCGACTCGAAGACGGCATGCTTGTAGACCTCCTCGAGGGAGTACGAACACCTGTCAATGGAGGCATCAAGTAGGTGTGACGGTAAGTCGCGTACTCCCCGTCCTCCAAATGCAGCAGTGCATCAATGCCCAGCCTGGCATCAACGACACCCTGGGGAGTAAGCCTATCAGCGAGCCACATACCGTCTGGGGGTGTTGAAGGGACACTCGGCTTAGGGAAGCCCATAGTCTGACGGAGGAAGTGTTCCCCCAGGAACTAGGCCCTACCAACTGGCCCCTCGAACAAGATCCTATACCGGGAGGAGGCCCATCCTTCGGCAAACTGGAATCGGAGATCCTCACCCAGAGGCGCCCAAGGCTGCCATAAGATCTGCAGATAGCCAATGCATAAGCCGGTTAGAAATCGCAAATGTCCAAAATGAATCAAAGATGAACACGAGAAGAACCGGGAGTTCTGACATACCTCGGTCGTCCGCACAGTGTCAAAATACTGCCCTAGGTAAGGGAGAGTCTCCCGGGGCCGCGACCGGTGCTGGCCCTCGAAGACGAGCGAAAAAGGGGTCATGAGAGGGGCCTCCACCTCAAGCTCCGAGGCTAGCGTCGGAAAGTATGCGAAGACCCATAACTGTGGAAAACAGGGCAAAAACCATCAGAATACAGAATGCTGAGTGCAGAATCTGAATACAAAATACTGAGGGCAGAACGTAAGTACAGAATGTAAAGTGTGCCGTGTGTGCAATATACAGATAATGAAAAGTAGAAATGTGAATCAAGAGGGCAGAAGGTACCTCACAGGCTCTCCAATAGCCGCCGACTGTGTTCCCCCACCCGCGGGAGGTCGTACTCATATAGCAATAGAGGGTAGCCAAGCTGGCGCCACCCCAGTCATACTGACTAATCTGTGTGAGGTCTACCAGGGCACTCAGCAAATATAGCCCAACGGTGTTCCCCCTGTCGGCGAACAGGGTGGTCCCAAAGAGGAACATCAAAAACCCGCGGGTGTACTGTGCAATCTCCTCAAGAGTCTCGGGCTCAGCCCCCTGAACTGTGTAGAGAACCAGGTATATCAGACTCAGCCCGAAGATCGGTCTACCGGTGGGCGAGCTCCTAACAGGTGAATCCAGGATGCCTTCCACTCGCCCATGTCCTCGTCGTAAGGGATCGCCCAGCCTCCCACGTCATAGCCCGTCAAAACGGCGAAGTCAAATAGGGTCATGGTCATGTCCCCGGCAGCTGAGAAATGGAAGGAGTTGGTGGTGTCCCACAATCTCTCTACCAAGGCGCCCATCAATGTCCGGCTAGCTGGATAACGAGATATCCCGGTATAAAAGGTCCCGAATCCTGCCAGATCAACCCAATCGCGGACAGCCTTCGGGAGCTCCGCGTACCAATCTCTCGCAGCGATAGAACCGTATCCCCGTGTAACGCGGGAGGATGTCTGCATTCATAACAAACACATGTATTTAGTTTCGGAATGGAATGAATAAACTGTGTGCAAATGAAAAGATATGAGCTGCGTACAAATCAAACAACTTTCAATCAAATTTGGGCTGCGTGTTCAGATTTCAGAAATTTAAAGTTTGGGTTGCGTGTTCAACTTTCAATCAAATGTGGGCTGCGTGTTCACCATCAAATTTGGGCTGCGTGTTCAGATTTTAGAAATTTAAAATGTGGGCTGCGTGTTCACCATCAAATTTGGGTTGCGTGTTCAGATTTTAGAAATTTAAAGTTTAGGCTGCGTGTTCAACTTTCAACCAAATGTGGGCTACCTGTTCACCTTCAAATTTGGGCTGCGTGTTCAGATTTCAGAAATTTAAAGTTTGGGCTGCGTGTTCAACTTTCAATCAAATGTAGGCTGCGTGTTCACCATCAAATTTGGGCTGCGTGTTCAGATTTTAGAAATTTAAAATGTGGGCTGCGTGTTCACCATCAAATTTGGGCTGCGTGTTCAGATTTTAGAAATTTAAAGTTTGGGCTGTGTGTTTAGATTTTAGAAATTTAAAGTTTGGGCTGCGTGTTCAGATTTCAGAAATTTAAAGTTTGGGCTGCGTGTTCAACTTTCAACCAAATGTGGGCTGCGTGTTCACAATCAAATTTGGGCTGCGTGTTCAGATTTCAGAAATTTAAAGTTTGGGCTGCGTGTTCAACTTTCAATCAAATGTGGGCTACGTGTTCACCTTCAAATTTGGGTTGCGTGTTCAGATTTCATAAATTTAAAGTTTGGGCTGCGTGTTCAACTTTCAATTAAATATGGGCTGCGTGTTCACCTTCAAATTTGGGCTACGTGTTCAGATTTCAGAAATTTAAAGTTTGGGCTGCGTGTTCAACTTTCAATTAAAGTGTGGGCTGCGTGTTGACCATCAAATTTGGGCTGTGTGTTCAGATTTCAGAAATTTAAAGTTTGGGCTGCGTGTTCAACTTTCAATTAAATGTGGGCTGCATGTTCACCTTCAAATTTGAGCTGCGTGTTCAGATTTCAGAAATTTAAAGTTTGGGCTGCGTGTTCAACTTTCAATTAAAGTGTGCGCTGCGTGTTCACTTTCAAATTTGGGCAGCGTGTTCAGATTTCAGAAATTTAAAGTTTGGGCTACGTGTTCAACTTTCAATTAAAGTGTGGGCTGCGTGTTCACCATTAAATTTGGACTGTGCGTTCAGATTTCAGAAATTTAAAGTTTGGGTTGCGTGTTCAACCTTCAACGAATGTGGGCTGCGTGTTGACAATTAAATTTGGGCTGTGTGTTCAGATTTCAGAGATTCAAGTGATTGAGCTATGTGTTCAAGACAGAGTATTGTGTTACAGACTAAGCATGCAGAACAAGTTGTGCGCTAAAATGAGTAGAAGTATGGCATGCGAATGTGTTCAGAATGAGCAATAAGCATACGTAGCATGAAATGCAGGGAAAATTGCAGAATTAAGGCAGGAAATGTAAAAAAGTGAAGTACATACCTCTCGCGCCTCGTGAGAGAGATAGGACTTCGGCTCCCGCAATAGCAGGTCTACAAGAGCTCGAGGGTCGAAGTCGGTAAAATGATAAAAAATCGCCCGAGGGAGGACATGAGTCGAAGGATCGTACCTCTAGGGGATACAGGGGCGAACCCTCAGATGCAAAGACATGATGTCAGGCTCACCTTTGGCGCCTTGAGAACCTCCACCGTAGGGAAATTGACCCGCCATTTCAAGAAATCGGCAAAAAGGAGCAAAAATGAGCGAAATGAGCCAAAATTGGAAAAAGTCAACAAAAGTCAACTCTCGGGAAATGAAAAAGTCAACAAAAGTCAACTCCCGAGAAAATCTTCCAAATATTGAGACAAACTTACCTCAAGTGGTGAAAATGAGAAAAGAAGCTCCGAAATCAAATTTTAATCGGTTCAAAGTGAAGAGAACTGAAAGTTTTCGCGAAATAACTTGGCGTGGGCGTTGGAAAATGCGTATGAAGCCCAGATCTGAGAGAGAAAATGGTATAGGAAGGAGGAGAAGGCAGTTTCGGATCTGAAGTTATGAGGAAAAGAGTTTTGGCTTTGTATATTTAAAGAAATGAGAGCAAAAAGACCAAACTGCCCCGGATTTGGGCTAGGTGGTCGGCCGGCCACCTTTTCTGGTAGGCCGACCATCCCTTGCACTCCAACCTGGTCGGTGACCTCCCCCTGGGACCAAACCTGGTTGGTGGTGTTCCCAAGGTGGTCTACAAGGTCCCTGCAAATTTTGGTGATGATTGGAGTCCCCGGGACCCGAGAAAGTACAAGAAAAGTGCACTTTTCGTCGCGAAATCCCTCCGTGGGAACTCCAACTCCAACTTTCGATGCGTGCCTCATCATCACTCGTCAAGAGCAAGATGTATCCTTTTTGAGTATGCTATGACCCTTCCGGGAGGTAAACCGGAGGTCGAGATTGAATTGCACTCGTCGAAACTTGCATTTCTTTGCTCGTTGTTTCGCGCCAAACATGCATTCGAATTTGCACTTATCTTGCATCGTTATGCACGTCACTTGCATTCTCATTCATACCACTTGCATTGTTATGCACGTTTCATTGGTTTTGTTATACCCTCACGCTTAGCTTGCGTTGTTACGCGCGTATCTCTCGCATTGCGATGCACTTTCCCATCAACATCCTGTTTGTCTGCATTCGATGTAGTGTTGAACATGTGTTGCTAACTATGTTGTACTTGTTGAGTTTCTTCATCTTTCAGGCACGATATTGTATGTACGGGTCATTTGAAGCTGGTGTGACCAGACGAATCGCGTAGGTATTGTATCTTCTCCGTGTGAGACGTAGTGAGAATCGAACAATTCTCCGCATTCTTAAACTGCATGAAATGTAGTTGTTGCTTTGCATTCTTGCTTAAAACTGTTGCGTGTGCACTTCATTACAGCTTGCTGCTTTCCATGATCATGAGTTACGTCCGACTTTGTGCATATCATTTTGCATCTTGCCCCCTGCCTGCGGGCATGCCTGCGGGCACATCTTTGTTATCTTGCCTGTTTGTCTAAGTCTTTGGCCTCGTCAAAAATGGGTCGTCTCTGGGTTTTGACATTCACTTCCGTCACGTGTGACTTCCGAATTCTGTCAAAGAGGGGCAACTGTAGACACCCCATTTTTGACCGATCTTAAGACTTAGATGTCACCAGTTGAGCTCGGTGATGTTGCATATTGTGCTTGACCTAAGGTTTCAGAGTCTCGGCTGAGAGCCTTGCCTCCGGACTTCGAGGCTCTTTTCTGCTTTGCCTCGGTTTGCGAACCAGGTCCTGTTTTCTCTGTTTTCTCTTCCCGAAGGGAGGGAGAGGTCTCGCAGACCATCTCTCAGTGGCTGTAGGCTACGTTTCGTGGTCGTAGGCCATTTTTCCCGTTTGGAGCCTGGTTTTCGATTTTCGGAGCCGTCGGCCGTGTGCCTCGGTTCAGGACCGCTTAACTACCTCTGTTTTCTCCGTTTTTTTGGCACACACCTTATTTCCTCCCTTTAGAGGGACACTGTTGCCCAGGAGACCACCTTCGTGGTCATACGCCACTTCCGATGCCTCATAGCCTGTTTTTGGGGGCCCGAACCGCGCGTTTTGACCCTCGAACCTTCGTTTTGTATCCGTTTTGGTCCATTTTTGGTAGGAACCCTTTTTTCACTGTTAGGGAAGTGGTAGGATGGTGGCCGGCAACCTATTCCCCTGAAAAGCCAGTTTTCTCATTTTCTCTCTCCAAAAGCCGATTTTTCTGACAGAAAGCTGGTTTTTTCCACTTTTGAGCCACATTTTCTGGCTTTTCATACCACCATGGTGATCTACTCATCTGGGAGGCCACCAATATGGGTAGGCCGACCAGTAATTCACTTTGACCCTTTTGAACCTTGCTTAAAAGTTAGCTTTTCTCTCTCCTGGGTTACATTTTTTGGTTTTTCTCCACAGGGTTGTGTCCTACTCATTTGGGAGGCCACCTTTCTGGGAAGGCCGACCACCGATTGTTCTTGAACCTTTTGACCCCTGGTCGCCCGACCAGGGGGAGTGGCCGGCCGGCCACTTGAACTGGCCGGCCAGCTTATTGCTTTTCCTCTCTTTGAGTGTAATCCAGTTGTGCCAGCTGGAGATCATTTGGTGCATCCTCCATACACGTGTATGGAGGATCTTTGAAGCTTCCAAGAGAAGCTTTGGCCTCTCTTCTCTATAAGAGAGGCCCTCCTCTTTGTATCTAGGGGTAGACACTTTTGCTTAAGGCTCATCACCTCCCACCTCCATTGCTACTATTCCAAGCTCCAAAACCCTAACTTCCGTGGTCCATTTACACTACAACCCATAGCACCACACCACCATCATCCATTCTAGCCCCTTGGAAGTCATTTGCAGAGGTTGAAAGCTCATTTCCTTGGACCAAAGGCTGCTGGAAAGTTAGGCTACAAGGGTAAGCTCCTATTCTCCCCATTTTTGCACTATTTTGTTCTATATCTTAGCCCCTTTTAATTACATTTTTGGGCTTCGTCCTGAACTAATTTTTTTTTTTTTATTTTGAGCTCATCTTCATGTTTTATTAAGGACTTTTCTCTGTTTGAAGTCTTCTACTCCCCCTTTGTGCTTTATCCGTCTTTTGGGGCTTATTTTGCATGATATATTAGCCCTGTTTTTGAGCATTTCTGGGCTTCGTGCCAAACTGTGAAGTATCTTGTTTTGAGCCCATCTTAAATTTTGTTGTAGGGCTCTTTACTGTTTGATGCCATCTACTGCCCCTTTCCCTTCATCTCTCTTTTAGGGCTATTTTTGCATCATATTTTAGCCTTACTTGTGAGCATATTCGAGATTTGTCATAAACTGTAAAGTGTCTTGTTTTGAGCCCCTCTTAAACTTTGTTGAAGGGATCTTTGCTGTTTGAGGGCTTTTTCTGTCCTGTTTGTTCAATCTCCCTTTTAGGGTTGTTTTTGCATGATACATTAGCCTTATTTGTGAGCCATTTTAGACCTCGACCTAAACTGAAAAAAATCTTTTTTTGATATCATCTTTTTGTTTGATTAAGGTATATTCTCTGTTCGGGGTCATCTTCCACTATGCATGCTTCATTCCTTCATGATTAGGGCCATGCATTAGAGCACTTGCATTGGCCATGGTTTGGCCTCTTAGCCACTGAAATCCAGTGGATTTTTAGTGGCTTTGATGCATTTTTGAGGGCCAAAATTAGAGGGGGGTGACCCCCTCTCTCCTTGTTTTGTTTGGGCATCTTTTGGGCCTCCCAAAGGGACCCCATTTTTCATGCATCGAAGTCTGATTTCAAGCCTCATTCTGTGGGTTTTTGGGTCTGCCTTAGGTTTTTCCAAGGCCCTTTTGATCATATTTTATACCTACAATGCATGCGTAGAACAATCCCATCCAAGGCTCTTCAAAGGGGCCTTTCTTCGCATGTTTCCTAGACTGATTTCAGGGCCTATTTTGTGAGTTTTAGGGCTGTCATAACTCATTTCTAGAGTTGGTTCGATCATGCTAAGTGTCTATCTTATATGTGCTTAACAACCCCTTGAATGGCCTTCCAAAGAAGCCCCTCATTTTTGCACATGTTGGCTGCATTTCAGTGATTATTTGGACATATTTTGGCATGTTTTATTCACTGATTTTTTCTGGTTTGGTGAGATTTCATATGCTTCCTATGCATGCCATGTAAACCATGTTTGCTAGTCAAAGTTGCATGCTATTTTATTCCATCATGCTAGCATCTTTTTGTCATGTTTTGAACTAGAAATGTTCATATTTTGGGACTGCCTTGGCTCTGTCTTTGTTCTTCATGGTCAAATAATGCATGCTTTGTATAGCTACAAGTCAATACATGTGCCTTGTTTTGAGTTTCGGGGCTTACTCCATGCATCGGATGCCATGTTCGCATGATTTAGGATCATTTAGCATCATATTTTAGTGCTGGAATTTACATGTTTGAATGCCATGCTGCATCCTTGCCATGTTTTGGTAGAGTGGCATTCAGTGCCTTAGGATCGACCTCGGTTTGCGTGCATGGGTGCACGCATTTCGGTTGTCTCATTTTCATCTTATGGCCACTGATGTGAGTGTGGCTGAGGTCCACTCATGTTGGTGTAAGTCCATTATGCATTGTGTATGCCTTTTCAATCTATAGCATTGCGTATGCTAGGTTGCGTGTTAGTGCATTGTGTATGCCACGTTACATCAAGCATTGTGTATGCCATTTCATAGCATTGCATATGCTAGGTTGTATGTTAGTTGCACTGTGTATGCCATCTTATTTGTATTGTGTTCAGGATAGGAGTTAGCCCGAGCATGGGAAACGAGGGACGTTTCGTACTTCGAGTGACGGAACATGTCTTAATTCCCTATCGCCGACACTCCGGATTACTCATGATGGAGTTTAGGTCTTATTATGTTTTCATGTGCATTTATCTCATATTGAGTCATGCAATTCGGCTCCTAAGCCACCATGCATCGATATGCGTGATTGGTGGCACGAGGATCGAAGACTACACTCCCTGAAGAGTAGTCATGCATACATATGTGAAATACTTTGCCATGCCCCTTTGTTGCTCTCTGTTGTAGCAAATCAGAAATCAGCAGCTTTCCAAAGCCTTACACAGCATTCCGAAAACAATTGCAAAAAGAGGTGAGTCGGGGCATCGCAATTGATTTCCGCGCCAGGCAACTCAAGCATGCATCTCCCATCATTCGGAACAGAGCTGAGGCAGTCCATAGGCTTGCATGCTGATTTATCGCTTTCCTAGTTAATTTGTTACTTAATTAGGGTTTTGTAATATTTAATTATTTATTCGGACTGTATTATTCATTCGGACTGTATTATTTTTCCGAACCCTCCGAGTGAGGGCACAATTGTAATAAGTGTGCGTGAGTGTGATGTATGTCTTCCAACCTCACGTCTTTCTCCCTTTTATTTACCAGCTTATGATGGTTAGATTAGGGTATGTTTCAATTAGCATACAGTGTGATAGCATGTTTGCATCATTCATCTGTCTTACATGCACCGGGCTCGGCGCATCATACTAACTGCATTTGTATTTCAATTCCGAGTTGAATAGTTGTTAGTTGTAGCATTTCATATGCTATCTTTAGAATAGCCGAGCCTATTGTAGTTGTATTTTTGTATGTGTTGCATTAGGCATTTCTGTATAGTTAGGATCATGTATGGATTTCTAACATATCTTTTGTTTTGACTTGGAGTACTCGGTAAGTTTTATGCTTTAGCATCCTTGCATGTGTGTGAGTGACTGCCATGATAGCATGCTTACCATGAGGCTATGTGCTTATATGATATACCTGCCTGAATGCCTGTGGATGAAGGTTGGGTTATTTGAATTGGAACAATTCATTAATTGTGAGTTTTAAGCCCACTAGATAGTGGCAAAATCATGTTTTCTAAGCCCACCTGAGGGTGGCAAATCCATATTTTAGCCTACTTGCGGGTAGCACCATCAAACCATTTTCAAATAAACAAACATGAGATGTTTTGTTCCAATTCAGGCGATCCAGTCTATACTTGTATGCTGTGCGCATCACATAGTAAATCTAGGCTAATAACCGGAATAAGAACGCATAATATTTTCAAAACTAGATATCATGGTTAGTAGAGGCCGATCTTTGATCGGGCGAGCGGGGGTGCTCACGAAGTGACCTTCCCCAATCGTACCCAAGTTCCCGAGCCGAGGCAACTTTGGTGATGACGGACACGTGGCCTTAGACAACGAGTCAGGGTTTCCTAAATTTCCCAAAACAAAATATTTAGGTAGCGACTCTGTATCTGGCAAAGCAGTCCATGTTTGGCACTTCTTTCAAAAAATCTGTTTTCAAAAATGATTTACCGGATTTGGACTTTTTGATGATTTCATCGGTTTTGCATTGCACTCTGCGAGATTAGATACAGGACCGTGACATTGAGTCCTGAACTGTAGTGAGCCCATACGAACAACACGGGGGGGGGGGGATTTCCTTCCAGGACGTTCGGGGACGTCTACAATATCGATCTCCAATTTGCTGGGTAGAAGTTGGAGATGGGCCTTTGCTTGGGCCCGAGATTGTGTATGAAACTACAGAAAAAGTAAAACTGATCCAACAGAGACTGAAAACCGCATAGAGCCGACAGAAAAGTTATGCGGATGTCCAAAGGCGAGACAGAGAATATGAAGTAGGTGATCATGTGCTTGTAAAAGTGACACGGATGAAGGCCCAGACTCGTTTTGGAGTTAAAGACAAGCTAGCGCCGAAGTATGTCGGACCGTATGAGATTATTGAGAAAATTAATCCGGTGGCGTATCAAGTAGCGCTTCTTCTTGAAATAGAGCATATGCATAATATGTTCCATATCTCAATGTTGAGGGAATACCTTCGGGATCCCTTCCATGTGATTGAGCCTACCTGTGTAGTGCTAAGTTGAGAGGGAAAAATATAGTCTGGATTGGGCCATGGTAATACCAGGCAAATTGTGGGCCGAACACATTTGGGCCGTGGTATCCCGGGTCCACCCAGAAGTGATTTTTGCTCGGCAATGGCAAGGGCATGTGGAACCGAGCTACTTCACCTTGTCGGCAGGGAGGCCGGTCAAGTAAGGGTTCCATGGTTTATGCGTTACGCGGTTGGCAAGCACGCATCCATAGCTCGGCGTGAAGGCTCATGCCTGAAGCTCAGCAGGAAGGACTTTGGTTGACCGGTATGACCAATCTCAAGCTTGGCTTCGTCGGAATACAGTTGAGCATGGCTGGAAAGGAGCTCGGTTGTTGGGGGCACCTGGGCATGAAACGCAGCATGGTCGTTGACAGCCGAGATGCTACCGCCCGGCTGCCGAGCTCCCAATACAGTGGGCTGGTAGTCGGGTTAGGTGATGTTCAGCAAGATTTGTGCTGACAGATGGGATAGCAGCACCACGTGTCGAGAGACGAATGTGAGTAGATTTGGGGCACAGAGGGTATATAAGCAAGTCTGCGCCCCCCATGCTGCACAGATGAATATTTGGTAAGAGAAACACTTACACTCAACTCTCTCCTCACTCTCTCTATCCTCAGGTGTGTGCTAACTTGGTCATCGGAGGGGTTTTCCGGCCACACACCACCGGGTAGCTCACTGTTGTTGTGCACACAGGTGATCGGATAGAAACGGAGCTTGGAAGAAAGGAATACGGGCTTGCCTGAATATTTACTCCCCGTACAATTGGCACCGTCTGTTGGAACTTGACAGACAAAACCTTGTCTTCCAGGCTCATCTGATCGCTATCCATGGCGAACAATAACGAGATTCCATTGTCTGCCATCGACGGAATTACCCCGGAGTCAGGCAGACGGAGAGAAGGGCATCCCACCATCGTTCCTCCGATGGCAGACCTGGAGACTTCTCCAAGAGGACATTCAAGAGATACGCGGGATAAGCGCGGAAGAAGTTATGGTCATTCACGGAGTCCAGACGATCATCGGCGGTGGAGAGAATCACATGCCAGACGTCTGGAACTCAAGTTAAGGGACCAGGATGCTGTCATCCGGCGAATGGCGGTGGAAATGGAGGAGCTGAAGCGGCATGTTAAAGGGAAGGGTGTAGCTGGAGTGGGAGACCACAGTGAGCGCACCCAACCCCTCCGTTCAGGCAGTCAGAGTCAGCGACACACTGCGTCCATTTCCATCACCAGAAGTTACAAGGTTAGAGATTCCGACCTGCACGAAGAGAAGTCCAGCGCGCAAGACAGCACCTATCGACCCTCACGTCCGGCGACGATGTCGAGGTATTCTTATTCCGCTTGTTTAGAGGATTTGCGGGCAGTCTTAAAGGAACGAGCTCGCTGGCAGGAGGCTCAGAGGGTGCCGGCGTTCCAGCGACTATCCTATGGGGTTCACGCCAGCGAGGAGGTCGGAATGCCTCCACCCCATCAAGCAGCGCCACTCCTTCTAGATACAGACTTGGCAAGGCTGAGCGCCACCCCTTTCTCCTTGGAGATAGAAACGACACCGCTTCCGGCAGGCTTCCACCAGCCTAAATTCACACTCTACGACGGGAAAACCGATCCCTACATGCATATGAGTCACTTCCGACTGGTCATGGCCGGGCATAGGCGGAATAACGCACTTATGTGCCTCATCTTCCTGTCAAGTTTAGGCGAACTGGGCTTGAAATGGTTCGAGAGGTTACCGGAGGGGAGCATAGAAAGGTGGCATCAGTTGGCCGAGGCCTTTGTGACGCGCTTCAAAACCAACACGAAAACACCAAAGGAAGTTGACCACCTACTGAGTGTCAAAATGGAGTCGAGTAACACATTGAAGGCATACAACTCCAGATATTGGGAGACCTTCAACGAGATTTTGGATTGCCCGGTCAACCTTGCAATCACACAATACAAGCGACGTCTCCCGGTCGGACATAGACTGTGAGACTCGTTTACCATGCACCAGTCGACATCCATGGGCCAGCTAATGCAATGCATCAATGAGCACATCTGTGTGGAGGATGATGCGTCGACATCTAGCGTGAAAACAACTTCGATAGTAGCAGACAAGAGGTCAGCTAGCAAAGTGCACGCGGTCGGGCAGGAGTCCGGCCAATCCAGCGATCGCGCTGAGGAATCGGACTGTGGCACTAATCACAAAAACCGGGGTAGGGGACGTCGGAATGACCAGGATGACTACCCCCGGGATGACGTAACCGATGCAAACAGAAGGTTGAAAGCAAGGACAGGCATCACCACGGTCTTTAAGATTCCAATCTATCACATACTTAGTGAAATACGTGACAAGGAGTATGTCCGGTTTCCTGCTAAGTTAGGCGACGGACAGAAGGGCTTCAATCCGAGGTACCATTGCACGTTTCACCGAGAGCGAGGCCACCAGATAGAGGACTGTTTGCCTTTGAGGCAACACTTGGAAGAGCTAGTCACAGGCGGACACCTGGACCTTTACATTGATGGGGGCGTGCAGGCCAATCAAGCTTCGGTTGACCCGCGGGGACCGGATGACCGAGATACGCCTCCACAAGGGGTTGTTAATGTCATCCACGGCATAGTGGAACCGGCGCGTGTATGCGAGCTCTGAGGTATGATCAAGAAGGCAGAACACATGAGGGAAGTTTTGTCGGTTTAGCCTGCAATCAAGAGGGGGAAGACCGAAGAGAAAGATGTGATCAAATTCTCCTCAAGAGATCTGAAGCGCATTCAGACGCCGCACAACGATGCTAGTGGTTACACTCCGCGTCAAAGAATTTGATGTCAAACGGATCTTGATCGATCAGGGAAGCTCGGTCGAGATCATGTACTATGACGCTTTCAAACAGCTCAAGCTCCGGGATACAGATTTGGCCCCGGCAACTTCGCCACTGGTTGGTTTCAACTCACAACCGGAGTGGCCTTTGGGAAAGATTATCCTGCCGGTCAAAGCGGGATCCGTGGTCAAACAAGTGGAGTTCTGGGTGTTGTAGGTGCCATCCACTTATAATTTGATCCTTGGAAGGGGATGGCTTCACGCTATGCAAGCCGTAGCGTCGACCTATCATCAGGTGATGAGATTCCCCTCGGTTATGGGGGCAATCGAGGAGATTTGGGGCGATCAAGTCATGTCTAAGCAATGCTTCGTGGCGATCAATGGGAGCCGAGCTGCCAAGGGCTTCGTTCAAATGATTGAGGGACCGGAAGATCGGGGAGTCCTTGACGATGTGGGCACCAAGGCCAAGGACAAAGCTGTCGAGGAATTGATGGAAGTGTGCATTAATACAGAGCATCCAGACAAGTTCTTTTTGCTCGGCTCAAGCGTTACAGCCCAAGAAAGGACCGACATGGTTGAATTTTTGATGGCCAACATTGAAGTCTTCGCATGGTCACCTTATGACATGCCCGGTCTCGATCCGAGTTTTATATGCCATCATCTCAATGTCTTCCCCGGAGCAAAGCCGGTCATTCAGCGCACAAGGAGATCGGCGCTGCATCACGCCGAGGTAGTTGCGGAGGAAGTGAAGAACTTGCATGAGGCGCGAGCAATTCAGGAAGTGCACTACCCTCAGTGGATTTCAAACATGGTCGTGGTGCCCAAGAAGAATGGGAAATGGCGAGTTTGCATTGACTACAAGACCGTCAACCGAGCTTGTCCGAAAGACAGCTTCCCTCTGCCTAGAATAGACCAGCTTGTGGACTTAACAGCTGGACATAATAGGCTCAGTTTCGTGGACGCCTACCGCGGCTACCATCAGATTGCCATGCATGGGCCCGACCGAGAGATCACCTCGTTTACTACACCAAGGGGACTCTTTTACTACCGAGTCATGCCTTTTGGTTTGAAGAACGCCGGGGCAACTTTTCAAAGGATGGTGACCAAGATGTTTGCTCCTCTGCTAGGCCGGACAATGAAGGCTTATATTGATGATATGGTGGTTAAGAGCCGGCATCAAGCAGACCATTTGTCCGATTTGGCCGAAATGTTCGCCATTCTCAAAAAGCACAAGCTACGCCTGAATGCGTCTAAGTGTGCCTTCGGCGTGGGATCCGAAATTTTTTTGGGTTTCCTAGTCACGAATTGAGGTATTGAAGCAGACCTTACACAAATTTGAGCCATGCAAGAGTTAAAACAGCCTAGCTCGGCTAAGGATGTGCAGCATCTAGCCGGAATGGTCGCCGCGCTTAACCGATTTATAAGCTGGTCATCAGATCACTGCCGCCCTTTTTTTCAAGCCTTGAAATCAAAGTTCTCATGGGATGAAGAGTGTGACTGGGCTTTGGCCGAGCTCAAGGAGTATTTGTCTTCAGCGCCGTTGTTGGTCACACCGGAGCCCGGAGAACAACTTTACCTTTATCTGGCCGTATCGCAGCATGCCGTCAGTGCAGTGCTTGTCCGGTCGGAAGGAATCAAACATCTACCCATCTTCTACGTCAGCAAAACCTTGCTACCGGCAGAGTCGAGGTACTTGCTGCTGGAAAAACTTGCGTTAGCATTGATGATGGCTTCAAGGAAGTTGGCACACTATTTCCATGCCCATACCATCATCGTCTTGACCGAGTTTCCTCTCAAAGTTTTGTTCGAACGGGCAGACTTTTCCGGTCGGATTCTTAAGTGGGCGGTCGAATTGGGACAGTTTGATATGAAGTTCCAGTCGCGCACAGCCATAAAAGCCCAGACTCTGGTCGACTTTGTTGCTGAATTCTCACCTAGAACTCATTCGGTATGCCCGGTCAATATTGTCGTGGCAGATGAAGAGGTGAATGTAAGCTCGACTGAAATACCACAGCTTGGCGGCATTGGCGACGCGGAACTTGTGCCCCCCGCCGAAGCCCCTTCAGTTAATACGATACTATAGCCCGGTGATGCGATGACGGAGTTGGCTATCACTGACCAACCCGTTTTGTCCGACACCACATCACCGAGGAGGGAAGAAATGGAACCGCTCAGCACAGAGCCTGCGGCCGGCATAATACCTCAACCTGGCGATTCGCCTATGGACTTAGGCATTATGGATCAACTTGCTGAGTCCGGCGCCGAATCACCAAGGGGGGCTGAAGTGGAACCGCTCAGCATGGGACTAGAAGCCGAACAGCCGAGCAACCGTGATCCCATCAACCTTCAAGCTTCTCAGGACCCTTCAGAGTGTTGGAAGCTCTTTGTCGGCAAAATGTGAAAACTTTTTGTTGATGGGGCCTCGAACCGTCACGGTGCTGGGCTGGGTATAGTTCTGATTTCGCCAGACGGACTGACTATTGAACATTTTATACCCTTGGCTTCCCAGCATTCAACAATGAGGCCGAGTACGAGGCGCTATTGGCCGATCTCAAGAGCGCGCTTCGGATGTAAGCATCCGAGCTAATGGTTTACAGTGATTCCCAACTTGTGGTTAACCAAGTTTCTAGGGTTTACGAGGCAAAGGATGACAGAATGATGAAGTACCAAGCTCTGGTCAGAGACCACATCAAGCGATTTCAAGCGATCAGGGTCCAGTAGATTGGCCGAGAGGAAAACTGCCGAGCAGATGAGTTGGTCGGCCTTGCTTCTATGGTCGACAGCACATCTCCCAACCCTCTTTTGATTGAATTCCTTTCGCGGCCCAGCATTGAGGAAACCGGGCAGACAGAAGTACTTTGCGCCGAGCTAGGTCCTTCTTGGATGGACCCTATAATCCTCTTTCTCAGAGAACAGACCCTTCCAGCCGACAAAAAGGAAGCGCATAAAGTGCGGGTGAAGTCTGAGCGATTTTGGCTCTCTCCATCAGGCGCTTTATACAAGAAGTCTTTCACCGGCCCCTACCTGAAGTGTGTGCACCCTAGCAGCGTGGAAGCCTTCCTTTGCGAAATTCATGAAGGCATCTGTGGCAGTCATATAGGGGGCAGGTCCTTGGCCTACAGAGCTATTTCGCAAGGCTACTGGTGGCCGTGCATGCAAGCCGATGCCCAGAAATATGTTTGCAAGTGTGAGAAATGCCAGACGTTTGCCCACCAGATCCACCAGCCGGCCAGAGAACTTCTTCCCCTCACTAGCCCTTGGCCCTTTGTGATGTGGGGGCTAGATATAGTTGGGCCGCTCCCAACAGCACCAGGAAACTGGAAGTTCTTCATCACGGCCACAGACTACTTCACCAAATGGGTTGAAGCGGAGCCTTTGGCAACAATCAAGGAGAAAGACGTGAAGCGGTTTGTCTGGCAGAATGTGGTCATGCGGTTTGGCGTCCCCAAAATTCTGATCTATGATAACGGCACCCAATTTGACGGCCGCCTATTTAGGGGGTTCTGTGAAGATTTGAAGATCGAATTCCACAACTCTATTCCGGCTTACCCGCTGTCTAATGGTCAAGCCGAGGCTTCGAACAAGACCATTCTTGATGGACTGAAGAAGAGGCTTGAGAAAGCCAAAGGAAAGTGGGCTGAGGAACTCCCCAGTGTCCTTTGGGCATACCGAACAACCCCGCGACGATCTACCAGGGAAACTCCTTTTGCTTTGGCATATGGCATGGAGGCGGTCATCCCTTTGGAAGTTGGTATGCCCACCCTCAGAAGTGAAAGTTTTGAGCCTGAGCTGAATGCCGAAGCCATTGCCTTGGAATTGGACCTATTGGAAGAATGCCGGGAAAAGGCTCTTATCCATGTGGCCGCCTACCAAGAAGAGCTTTCAAGGAAATACAACAAAATCGTGCACCCCAGACCGTTCAAAGTGGGTGATTGGGTCTTGCAGAAGGTCATGGGCAATACCCTGGTGCCAGGCGAAGGCAAACTAGGGGCAACTTGGGAAGGACCCTACAAGATAACCGGTCTGGCGGGCAAGGGGGCATATCACTTGGAGGACTTGGATGGTAGAGGCATACCCCGGCCATGGAATGTAGCCAACCTCAAGTTGTATTATTTCTAGCTTTTGCTCTCTTTTTTTGTGCAACGGAATTTTTTGCCTTACACTTCATGTAATATTCATTTTTGTCAATATATAGAAGTGACTCATCTTTGCCTTAGCATTTTTTGTTGCTTTGAGTTTTGCGTATTCTCAACCGAGATGATTTACTCCAGTTGAAGGAGTTGATGTTTTGTTCAACTTAGGAACCCTCAACCGAGATGTTTACTCCGGTTGAAGGAGTTGATGTTTTGTTCAACTTAGGAACCCTTAACCGAGATGTTTACTCCGGTTGAAAGACTTGATGTTTTGTTCAACTAAGGTACTCTCAACCGAGATGTTTAATTCGTTGAAAGAGTTGATGTTTTGTTCAACTAAGGTACTCTTAACCGAGATGCTTACCCCGGTTGAAAGAGTTGATGTTTTGTTCAACTTAGGTATTCTCAACTGAGATGTTTACTCCGGTTGAAGGAGTTGATGTTTTGTTCAACTTAGGCACTCTCAACCGAGATGTTTACTCCGGTTGAAAGAGTTGATGTTTTGTTCAACTAAGGTACTCTCAACCGAGATGTTATTCCGGTTGAAAGAGTTGATGTTTTGTTCAACTTAGATACTCTCAACCGAGATGTTTACTCTGGTTGAAAGAGTTGATGTTTTGTTCAACTTAGGTACTCTCAACCGAGATGTTTACTCCGGTTGAAAGAGTTGATGTTTTGCTCAACTTAGGCACTCTCAACCGAGATGTTTATTTCGGTTGAAAAGTTGATGTTTTGCTCAACTTAGGTATTCTCAACCGAGATGTTTATTCCGGTTGAAAGACTTGATGTTTTGCTCAACTCTGGGTGTACTACTGAGATGTTTATTCCGGTTGAAAGACTTGATGTCTTGCCAAGATATTTTGTCCAGTTGAAGTTACTCAGCTCTAGGACCGTGCAAACACTTGGTAAAACTAGATCTTTTTCATTAATGAAAAAAGTAGTACAAAAGAAGGGGCAGAGAGCCCGGTTACATGTGCAAAGCAAAAAACAAAGAAAAAAGAATACTAAGCTAAGGGGGAAAGGTTGGTGAATTCATCCTCGGTTGCCTCTAAGTTGACCGTTGGAGATTGGTCTTGGGCACCGGGCTCACTTCGACCGGGCTGCTCCTGCTCTTGGTGGTCCTCTCCCTCAGCATCTGCCTCGGCCTCTTTTTCAAGACCTTCCTCGGCCTCAGCCTGCAACGCGCTGAAGACGTCGTTGGCATATGGAACGAGATAGGTCGGTAGGAAGGCAGGCGGCAGAGTGGCAAACACGTCGGTATTAGGACCTTGACTGCGATGTTCGCAGGCAAACTTCCAGCCCGCTTTGAAATAAATGTCTTGAGTTGCGAAGACCTGCTTCTTGTAGCTATCCTCGATTTCCTTGAAGCTGGCGTTATTGGCATCTTCGCACTCCTTCTCCCTTGACTTCTTGAGTGCATCCAGCTCGGCCTGGAGCTCATCCCTCTTCTTCTCGGCTTCGTCAAGCTGGCCGAGCAACCTGTTGTTGTCAGCATTGGCGATTTGAAGTGAGGACTTTACTCGGCCAAGCTCGGTTTGAAGGCTTTAGACTTGGCTGGTGGAGTCATTTGCCTTTTGCCGCAGTCGATGGATGCGCTCCATGACTAAGTGTTGCTTTTGGATGGCCTGCAAGAAGAAAATTTGATCAGAGAAGAAACCGTGCAAACACTTGTAATAATTTTAGTAGAAGATTGAGATTCTTACCCTGGTCATGGACTTCACGGGAGATTTCACCAATCGGGTGTCAGGGACGTGGTCGCTACCAACCACATCGCTTGATAGCAGAAGGGCTTTTGAAAGGTCGAAGGTGAGCAAGTGCTCCTTATCGCCCTTGACAGAAGCGTTAGCTGGGATGTCTTTACCCCGGTGCTTTAGCTACGGTCGCCATGACGGTGTGGGGTCAGCGGTAACGGCGGGTTGCTCGGTGGTTAGCTCGAAAACCAGTTCGGGAGATGGGTCTGCGCGAGGTCTTTTGCCAGCTCGACGAGTTTCTTGTCTAGCCTACCCGGTGGCTGGAGATGCCAAGGCAACCACGGGGCCGCTGGATTGACCGGCAGCTGGCGAGTGGGTAATGATGCTCGGTATCTCGGCTGAGGTTGCTGTGAGGAGGTTCTTGATGCGGCTTTGTTTTGCCATCTCTTGTTCTTCGGTCAGTCGGATTAGCAGCACGTCCGGTAGAGTTGGGTCTGAAGGAGGTGTTGGAGCACGGAGAAAGTCTGTAACTTTGCTCCGGCGTGGAGCTGAGTATCTATAGGTTGGAGTGTAGCCGAGCAACTCGTTACAATCCTGGTGGCTATAATGGAGCACGGTCCGGATGGCTTCTACGTTGGGATATTGGTAGTTGGATTGCAAGGCTTGAATTGTTGCAAAAGAAACAGGAAAAATGGTTAAGTACAGAATGTTGAAGGCAGGAAATTCACCGAGCAAATTAGCGCGGCTTACATGTGGAACCAAAGTTCTTGCTGATGAACAAGCCCGGTACATCGGCTGTTTCATAATTGCCAGACACCCAGAAGAAGTCGTCATCATGTAAGTCCTTGTCTGGGGTGCTGGTCACTATTTTCTCTTTGCCCAGTCTTATTTTTAAATAATAGGCCAGGCCGTCGCCGGTGTGCCCAAGGGTGTATTGTCGTAGTATCTCGGCTAAACCTAAGTTTGTTCCTAGCCGGTTGTTTAGCTCATGCACGCCATTGATTATTCGGTAAGTATTGGTCGAAACTTGGGTGGGTGCTAGCCCGGTGTGACGCAAAAATTCGGTCATCAAAAGGTTGACCGGGAAGTGGAGGTCTCCTTCAATTACTGACAGCACGGTGAAGGGGCATTGGTCAAGCCTGCCCCAAGGGGTTGTTTTCATCTCGGCGAGCTCTAAATGGACATCTGTTGGGATACTGTATTCTTCCCTGAAGGCGGCCAAGGTAGCAGGTGTGTCCACAAGAAAGCAGAATTTCCCCATGTGTGGCCGACTAATTTAGCTCGGCTGAGGTGGTTTGGCATAGGCTGGGAATTAATGGCTGCTCATTCCTTGAGAGCCTCAGAATTGGTCTTTGGTCCCCTCGGACTCTGCAGGAAAACGGAGAGTAATTGTAAGTGGGAGCGCGGTCGTGCAAAACAAGCTAGATTTGAGCTTGGTCATGGATTGTGCCAAACCACCTCGGTCGTAAAGGCTAGCCAAGGAGCTCGGTCGCTCAAGCGAACCAGAGATTAACCCGGTCGAGCGGCCAAGTCCTTTTTGCTACCCCGGTTTCTACTAAGGTTGGGACAAACTAAAGATTTGCTCGGTCTGAATGATTTTTGGGATCGGATGAAGATCTGGAGCCCGGTCCGCCCCAGATCTTCATTGTTCATCAGGGAAATTGAAGAACAGTGAAGAAACTAAGGGGCATTGAAGGTTTTGGGTGGGGGAGGCCCTAAAACCTACAGATTTGGTGCCATAAAGAAAAAAATATGGAATGAAAACAAAAAAACAAGGGTTGGAGGGCTTACCAATGAAAGGCAGAGGCTCCTTCTTCGAACGCGAGTTCAGGGATGGCGAGAGAGAAAGGGCAAGAGCTCAGAGACGCTTGAAATGGAGGAATATCAGTGAGAATGAATCAAAGAGGGAGGGGGCATGTTTATTGAGGAAGAAAAACCGCCCAAATTTGAATTTCAGGGGACGGCTGGGTTGGCTGCTCGAGGACCAATGGGAGATTGACACGTGACCCCATTAATGGCAGCGTCAGAGTTGAAGAGACAGGAAGGTCAGACGAAGCGTCGACTGAGCAAGACAAGGATCCGAGCGCGGAAATTAGCCCGGGTTGCCTCTTGCAAATTATGAACCGAGGAAGAGTTCATCCCAGTCGGAACAGGTAATCCCGATCACGCTGGCGCGGACGGAATTAAGGGGCAATTGAGAGGGGAAAATATGGTCTGGATTGGGCCATGGTAATACCAGGCAAATTGTGGGCCGAACACATTTGGGCCGTGGTATCCCGGGTCCACCCAGAAGTGATTTTTGCTCGGCAATGGCAAGGGCATGTGGAACCGAGCTACTTCACCTTGTCAGCACGGAGGCCGGTCAAGTAAGGGTTCCACGATTTATGCGTTGCGCGGTTGGAAAGCACGCATCCATAGCTCGGCGTGAAGGCTCATGCCTGAAGCTCAGCAGGAAGGACTTTGGTTGACCGGTATAACCAATCTCAAGCTTGGCTTCACCGAAATACAGTTGAGCATGGCTGGAAAGGAGCTTGGTTATTGGGGGCACCTGGGCATGAAACGCAGCATGGCCATTGACAGCCGAGATGCTATAGCCCGGCTGCCGAGCTCCCAATACAGTGGGCTGGTAGTCGGGTTAGGTGATGTTCAGCAAGATTTGTGCTGACAGATGGGATAGCAGCACCACGTGTCGAGAGACGAATGTGAATAGATTTGGGGCGCGAAGGTATATAAGCAAGTCTACACCCCCCATGCTGCACAGATGAACATTTGGTAAGAGAAACACTTACACTCAACTCTCTCCTCACTCTCTCTATCCTCAGGTGTGTGCTAACTTGGTCGTCAGAAGGGTTTTCCGGCCACACACCGCTGGGTAGCTCACTGCTGTTGTGCACGCAAGTGATCGTATAGAAACGGAGCTTGGAAGAAAGGAATACGGGCTTGCCTGAATATTTGCTCCCCGTACATAAGTGATGACTACACTTATGAAGAACGACCCATTCAGATTGTGAACAGACGGATCAAGAAGTTGAGAAATAAAGAGATTCCGTTAGTGAAAGTTGACTGGCAGAACCATGGTGGTGTGTATGCCACTTGGGAGAGGGAAGATGATATGATGAAAAAATATCCTGACTTGTTCCCACTGAATCCTGTTTTCTTCTAAAATGAAGGTAATTCGAGTTTGGAGGACCAAACTCTTTATAAGGAGGGGAGACTGTGACAACCCTCACTCCTGTTTACTGATAATAACACTGATTAGTGCTAATCTATGATTAGGCATGTTAACTGACTGACTGACTGAATTACTAAACTGATTGATTGTCTGTATCTGTTTAAGTGCCTGTATCTGTTTAAGTGCATTTCCATCTGTTCGACTATCAAATTATCCGTTCATGTTTTATGTTTTAAACCGCAAATTGAAGGCCTTATCGGCGGCCGAACCGGAAATTGATTAGTGTTTTATGCTAATTGAGATTTATGTGATTTTGTGGTATATTTACTTGAAATGTGATTCGGTATGATTAAATTAGATTAAATAGCATTGAAGCACAAAAGTGCAAGTATTTACCATAATGCCATGTTAATGGACCACTTAGGTAACACATATTGAAGCCTTATTACATTCAAACAAAACATTTGTTCAGCCATTCTTGAGCCCTCAACCGACTAAGAGAGAGAGAGTGAGAGAATTGAGTTGTTCTTGAGTTTTAGCTTGGAATTTGAAGAATCGTAGAAGAGATTGCCTACTTGAGCTTCTAGTATTATAATTGGAGACTTAAGGTAGAGTTTATACCTTCTTGTTCATGAATTCAAGTCATTTTGTTGCATGGCATGGAAGTCTAGAGATTAAAGACATGAATTAGCTTCATATGTTGAATTAAGAGCTTAATCCATGCATGCATGTTGCCATTCTTGAGTTTTGAAGTTAATGTTCATGAAATTTCACATGCATGTTCATATTTTTGCAATGGACCTTGAAGTCATCTTGTTTTTGAGGAAATTGGCTCATTAGAGCATGTAATTAAAGCTTTGATCTTGGTTTAATACTTGCATGTCACATTAAAGCTTTGTTCTTGAAATTTGGTTCAAAATTGTGTTTAATTGAACTACCCTTGGGCTTTGATTTCTCAAATTGATCTTCAAAACATGTTGTATTATGAGTTTTGAAGTGTTTTCCAGAAAATTAGCCAAAAAGGATCGAATTTGGTACATTGAAACTTGTTTTTGAGCTTGAGGTTAAAATCTGAAAATTCCAAATTTTGGACTCACGCTCGAGCGGAGTGACTGGCGCTCGAGCGTAAAATTCATGCATCCAGCACTTTACACTGTTTTACAGTCCGCTCGAGCGGGAATCAAGCGCCCAATCGAGCGTGATTTTCGCACATCTAGTACTTTTAGCATGCTTTACAGTCCGCTCGAGCGGGGTAACTCACGCTCGAGCGGAGTATTTTGTTTGTCTGTACACTCGAGCGGGTAAACCCACGCTCGAGCGGGACTTCTGTTTTTCTGAAAATTCTGAAAATGTTTTTAAAGTGCATCTTTGCATCCTCATTTCATCCTAGGCATTCCTAGGCCTAGTTTAAGGCATCTTAATGAGGATATTGATGTAGAACCACACCGAGTCAAGATAGGGATTAAGTTATTATTTTTCCCAACTGTGTAGCTTAGTGTGTGTTCACTCTGTAACTGTGTAGGGTTGGCATCCGAGGACTCGTACTTGCTTATCTATAGCCCAGAACTCTGTGAGTAACAATGTTGTAAAGATATGTTTGAAAATGAATATTTTCTAAATGATCAACTGAACTGTTTACTGTGAACTGAATGAATGTTTGTCCTCTATTCTGAACTGTATTGTGGCATCCTTAGCAACTACTGTTACTGTTACTGCTACTATTACATAGATCTCTGTCAGTTCCTATCTTGGAACTTCTGTTTACTGTTATGATGGCCATCATTGACTATTCGGTCTTTTAAGACCTACTGTTTACTGTACTGTTCTGCTAATAGATGTACCACATATGAATGTTATGACTGAATGACTGGTATACTGATTCAATGAACTGTTTTCGTTACTGTAAGGACATTCTTTCTTAACCTCTTTACACATTATGTTATTCACTGGGCTTTAGCTCACTGTTTATATATATATGTAGGTATTCAGGCACCAGACCGAAGCTAGGAGCGTGGGTTAGACTCCCTTTTGTCAAAGCCATCCATTGTACCTCACTGCGAGGTTCCGAGCCTGTCAAGCTAGGGCTTTTGGGGTGTTTTAGTTTTTCCGCTTTTTGTTTATGTTCTGTATAGACTGAATGGTGTTGTACTATACTGTTCTAATAGGGATTAAGTCCATGTCCTGAATGATTGTATACATTGTACATACTGTTTTGGTACTGATTGTATATATATATGAAAGTCTTTTTGCATACAGGCTGTCACAGCTCATTGGACATCTTTTAATTACTGTTTTGGCTTTCGCCAACCTCTGTACTCTGTATTACTGTATCACTGTTAAACAGGCCTTTGGTAATCTCGGATTACTAGCCAGTTATGGTGCTAAACTCATAGGGGCGGGTTTGGGTCGTGACAAGTTTAAATCTCGTTCAAAACTCTCTTTCGAAACGTTCTTTGTCTTTGTTCCGATTATTTTCATCGTGTTCTGAGACTCATTTTTAAACTTCAAAATGAAACATTTTCTAAGAAAATTGAGTAAAGAACAATGTGAAAATAGAAGGAAAGGATGATAATTCTGTTGAAAAATCATGTTTTGGGCAAATTAGTCAAACCAAGGCCAACTTCGTGGCTGGCCAGCTAATTTGCCTAGAAATAGGACAGTTTTGGCAGAATTCTTGTTGAATGCGTGTGGGACATGCCATTCCAGATCATTCTTGATATATTCATGCATGAGATACACACATGCTCACCCTAAATTATCTTTTTTTGGCCTCCATTGTCAAAAGAGCATTTGTCTTTTACGCCAAAAGGAGCATCCAATGCAATCATCCTTGTCACCCCATCATCCTTGTCTTCCACCTTGTCTCCTCACACCTGTTCTATTGAGCCTTATAGAGTGTGTATTTACTCATCCTTTATTGTTAAGAGAGTTGGCCTTTTCAACAAAGTCCTTTGTCTTTGTCACTTTATGGTCTTTGTTTTCAACCTTGTACCCCATCACCTTCTTTATTGAGCATTCTTGCATTGCCTATCTGAAGGTGATCGGATTGTTAGGAGAAGAGGATTTGAAATGAAGAGAAAGGAGATAGAGAGGAAAAGAAAAGATAAAGTTTAAGTTTTGAAGCAAAAACTCCCATCTTTTATATACACCATCATATACTGATATTCTATCCTTGATACACCAAAACCATCCCAAAGACTCTGATATAGCCAAATTCCAGTAGTCTTGATCAAGAAAGAGTGAGTGTTTTTGAAAGAGAGAAAAACAGAGAGTTCCCTCCCTCACACTGTTAAACAACCCAAAAACATCATTCAAACAAGAGTTTCGAGTTTTCAAACTGAGAACTAAGAATACACTTTCTAAACTTGAGAGTAATCCAAAGGAAGTCTGAAAATCAAATCCTTTCCTTGGAAGGTGAATTTTGCACACTTTTAATCTTCTTGTATTTCCTTTCTCATATTATTTTTCTTGTTTTTGATTTCATATCATAAACTGTTGTAATCTAACTGGACATGGTGAGTTAAGCCACCTACATATCCCTTGTTTACTTTTTGTTTGGACTTACAACAAAACAGAGTTTTGGCCTGGCCTAATTGGCCGGCCAGCTCACTTTTTGGCATACCAACCAACCTCTTCTAGACAGAGCCTAGCGGCCTCCCGGCATTGAGCAGAACAGTCTCCAACCGTCTCGGAGGCCCCCTGAAGCTTATGTTTTTCTTGTTTTTCCTTTATTTTAAGTGAGATCTGTGAAGATATATCTTGTTGTAATATTTTCTTTCTTTCCCCATATTCGGATTTGTAATATTCAAATGTTATAATAATTCCCCGCCATGCTTCTTTCTATTTAATTCTTTTACTCGCTTTCCCTACTTGTACACGTGCAGTATATTTTGTTTATCATCATATCCATGCTTTGCATCCATGTTTCATGTGTCTTGGTTTCGCTAAATTTGCATTTGTGAGTTTAATCGATTATTACGTGATTTTGTGCGCAACTTCATGTTCTTGATATGAATCACATGTCATATTTCAAAATTCGAATCACTAGTTGCATATCGTGAATGAATTGCATTAGAATTTTGTATATAAGATCATACATGTTTTACTAACTTTATTTTGTAATTGTTTGCGTGACACAGGTAAAAATGTAAGTTTTTATTCTTTATCATTCCGTTTGTGTGTGTTTTTCTTATTACGTTTAGCATTATACCATGTGGTTATGTGCTTATTTGATATATCTCTATGAATGTTCGTGGATGGAGGTTGTGTTGTTCAATTTGGAACAAAATTGATTTTCATGTCGCAAACTCAAATTTCCGTCGAGTTATTCAAAACGTTTTCATAAATACATGAAATCTAATTGTTCCAAAATAAATGACATAATCTATACTTGCTTTCTTTACATAGTAATTTTAGCACTTATTAAATAATCGGAATATGAACATATAACGCAAATAAAATTCATATCATGGTTTAATAGAGGCCGATCTTTGATTAGGTAAGTGGGGATGCTCAATTAATTACCTTCTATGTACACCTACCAATTCAACATAGATTCAAACTATTTTCTCGCATCTTGGATTCTACTTGTCCCCAGAACTAAATTATTATTAGAGAAAAATAATATTCGCCAACTTCTTGATCCCCTTTCCCGACTTTATGGTTTGTTAATCTCCTAGTTTAGAGTGAGATAGAGATAGGCATATCTTACCAATGAATGAAAGTGGAAGAAATGGAATTCAAACATTTTGGTTATGACAAACAGTGGCCTTAGCACGAGTCATGTGTTTCTTAATCTCCCAAAAATATTAGGTGACGACTCTAAGAACTGGTGATGTAGTCCATTTCTGGCAAAGATTTTTTGCAATAAAATGAATTTCTATAAAAGCTATCAAATTTGGACTCTCATCTATGTTTCTCATTACACTTATGAGGATAGATCGAAGAAATCGAAGGTCCGAACTGTTTAACGCGCGCGGGTACCCCTGGGCATGTTACAGGGAGCTTTTGAATGAGAACATGATTTTTTGGGTGGAATAGGAGAGTATTTTTTTCCTCTATCAAGATGTGGAAAATTGTTGGGTATAAATAGAAGTGAAGATCTTGAATCTCCAACACTCAAATTGAATAATAATTATAATGAGATTTAATAAAAATGAATTAGGTTATATTTGGTCTAAAACTTTCCAACGTTTATTAAGAAAATAATAGAATTTATTATATGAAAAAGTTTGTAACGGTAAGAAATTGAATTGGTTTCAAATTCTTAATCAATTACGAGGTTTGAAACTTAAAACTAGATTTTCCAACATTCTCCCACAAGTTTCAAACCTTTAAAATAATATAATAAAATAATAAAAAACAACTAAACAAATAAATAGATAAAATAAAATAAATACAAATACAAAAATATGGGCAATACTGCGCAATAGGTGTAGAAGTCTTCCAGACTTGAACTACACTTTGTGTTGATTGTTTTCCTCTAAAAGGATCATAGTGAAATATATCTTGAACTAGACCCTTTGAGCCAAAGTTCAACATGTCACACACATAATACCGGTATAAGACTATGGTTCAAAGATTAGTGTTATTAAAGGCCATGCACTATATCTTGATTCTCATGGGAGTTACTAGAGACCAGCCCAAGTCTCCAAGTCGCAGCCTCACAACAATTCCCACTTAGGTGAATCCTCCAAGGGTGTAATGACGGAATATACCTCCCAGAAGTTTGTCTACCTTGGATTCATTCAAAGTTAAACCCTTCCTAACCTTACAGTTCATAGCACCACTGTCATAGGGATGAACATGAGAGTCTAAAAGTGTCTTGTTTCTTTAAAAGTGCTGGATACAAGTCATGCAATATGGATTGCTTTTACCCATTGAAATTCCTTCATGGGATCTCTAATCACAGAATATGGGTTACCTCCCTAGATGACTTCCTAGTGGGCTTAAGCCCATCCCCTTTGACAGATCTAGGACTCCGCTCCTAGATAGACCTTTGGTCAGCTGATCAGCAATATTGAGTTCTGATTTCACAAACTCTAATGAGATTATATTTTTATTAAGCATGCTCCCCACAGATTTGTACCCTACATGAATATGTCTATTCGTCTTTTTATTAGTATGAGCTTGTCTCACTAAATCAATTACAACTTTGCTATCACAGTGTATAGAGATGGCAAGTATGTGTTTGCTTACAAGAGGTATATCTAGTAACAAGTTGTTAATCCACTCAACTTCAACGCTAGTTGTGTCTAAGGCTATTAACTCAGCTTCCATTGTATTTCTAAAGATTATAGTTTGATTTTTAGATCCCCAAGATATGGCAGCCCCTCATAATAAGAACATATAACTAGTAGTAGATTTAATTTCTAAGTCGTTAATAATCCAATTAGTGTCACTATATTCCTCCACTACGGTTGGGAAAACCTCTATAAATCAATGAATAGTCTAAGATTCCTTTTAAGTACTTAAAAATTCTCTCCAGGACTATCTAATGCTCATTACTAGGATTTTAAGTTTACCTACTTAACCTTCCAACAACATATGCAATATTAGGCCTTGATTTATTAGCAATATAGGTTCTTTTGAGTTAAGAATAGTTCAATTGTGAAACAGGTTGACCATTATTTTTCTTCAATTGTACACTAGGATCATAAGGTGTGGAGACAAGTTTACAATCATAATACTCAAATTTCTTTAACATTTTTTTTATGGTATTGTTTTGACTTGTCCTTTCTAATTTCATTCCTAAGATCACATATGCTTCTCCCAAATCTTTCATACAAATTTTTTAGACACATAAGACTTAATGTCTTCTAATATCTCTAAATTAGTGCCAAAGACCAAAATGCCATCCACATATAAGCAAAGAATACAAAATTCCCATTTACCTCTTTGTAATATAGACATTTATCATACTTATTAAATTTAGAATCAAACTCTAAGATCACCTTATCAAATTTCTCATGCCATTGTTTCGGAGCTTGTTTAAGACCATATAGAGATTTTACTAACTTACACACCTTGTGTTCTTGTCCTTTTATCATAAAACCCTCTTGTTGTTCCATATGAGCCACTTCATCTAAATCTTCATTCAAGAATGCTGTCTTAACATCCATTTGATATACTACTAAATTATGGATGGATGCTAGGGCTACAAGAGTCCTAATGGTAGTAATGTCTACACAGGTGAATACGTATCAAAATAGTAAATCCCTTTCTTTTGAATAAATCTTTTAGCTACCAATCTTGCCTTATATTTATCAATACTTCCATCAGGCTTCAATTTCTTTTTAAATGTCCATTTACATCCAATTGCTTTATTTCTTGGTGGCAAATCGACTATTTCCCAAGTATTATTTTGTAAAATTGATTCTATCTCACTATTAATGGCCTCCTTATAGAATGGTGCATCTATTGAGGTCATTGCTTCATTATAGGTTGTGGGTTTACGCTCTATCATGAATGTATAGAATCCTTCTCCTAGATTCTTTTCTATTCTAGTTCTCTTACTCCTTCGAAGTTTTAGAGATTCTAACTCTTTTTCTTGAACCATACTAGTATTAGAAACATGATTATGACTAGTTAATAGAAAAGCATTAACTTGACTTGAAATTCTCATTTTGTAAGGAAAGACATGTTCAAAGAATGTGGCATCTCTAGATTCTATTATGGTGTTGTTAGTAAGCTCACTAATTTCAAAATTGAAAACTAGAAACCTAAAAGCAGTACTATTATGAGCATAGCCTAGGAATACATCATATACTGTCTTGGGACCTATTTTCTTCTTTTTAGGATAAGGTATAGCTAATCTAGCTAAACAACCCCATATTTTTAAGAAACTAAGATTAGGACATCTTTTTTTCTGTATTTCATAAGGTGTCTTAACATTATTCTTCAAGATTACTCTATTTAAGACAAAACATGCACTAAGTATTGCTTTCCCTCACAAATTTTCAGGTAAACCAGAACTTAATAACATTGCATTCACTATATCCATTAAGGTCCTATTCTTTCTTTATACTATTCCATTAGATTGGGGTGAATAAGGTGGTGTTACCTCGTGTATCCATGCTCCTTCACAATAAGATAAAAGATTAGTAAAACTATATTCTCCTCCTCTATTAGACCTAAGAACCTTAATTTTCTTCTCTAATTGATTTTCCACCTCATTTTTGTATACCACAAATTTATTAAAACCTTATCTTTGGTTTTAATAAGATAAATGTAACAATACCTCGAACAATCATCAATAAACGTTACAAAGTATTTATTTCTAGCTCTAGTAGGTGGCCTAGTTGAATCACAAACATCTGAATGAATTAATTGTAAGAGTTCGGTATCCTTAACCTCTACACTTTTATGGGCTTTTCTAACTTGTTTGGCTTGAACTCAAATTTCGCACTTACGTTTAAAATCCACTTGTGACTGGGGTATAAGATTTTACTCTATCATTTTTCTCATTTTCTATAAATAAATATGACCCAATCTTCGATGCCATACATCACACGATTCCACATTCAAAATTTGAGCAGAAAATTCATTGTCATCTGAAACAATATTCAATTTAAATAAACCCTTAGAAACATAACCTTTTCCAACAAAAATATCATTTTTGGTTATTACAACTCTATTAGACTCCAAAACTATTTTATAACTTTGTTGTACTAAACTAGATCCACTAATAAGATTTCTTCTAACTTCTGGAACATGCAGCACTTCTTTAAGAATCAATGTCTTCCCAGATGTCATCTTCAATTCCACGCTACTGTAGACACCCCATTTTTGACCGACCTTAAGACTCAGACATCACCGATTGAGCGCTTGGTGATGTTGCATATTGTGCTTGTTCAGAAGTTTCAGAGTCACGGCCGTGAGCCCCGCCTCCAGACTTCCGAACCCTCTTCTGTGCCTTGCCTCGGTTTGCGAACCAGACTCGGTTTTCTCTATTTCTTTTCCTGAGGGGAGGGAGAGGTCCCGTAGACCATCTCTCAGTGGCCGTGGGCTACATTTTGTGGCTGTAGGCCATTTTGTCCATTTCGGAGCCCGGTTTTCGATTTTTCGGGACCGTTGGCCGTGTGCCTCGGTTCGGGACCGCCTAACCATCTCCGTTTGCTCTGGTTTTTGGCATGTGTCTTATTTTCTCCCTTTTGAGGGACACTGAGGTCTGAGAGACCCACTTCGTGGTCGAACACCACTCCCGGTGCCTAACAGCCAATTTTCGGGGCCTCGGGCTGCGCGTTTCAGCCCCCGAACCTTCATTTTGCATCGGTTTGGGCTCATTTTTGGTGGAGACCTTATTTTCACTGTTAGAAAGCTTTTAGGAGGGTGGGAGGTCAGCAATTTTGCTGAAAATCCAACTTCTTTTTGGTCAAAAGTGGTTCAGCATGAATCCGGGAAGGAGAAAAATTTGCGCGGCTTCACCGAAACGGGCGTAACTCTTTGCACAAGAGGAATTAAGATATGAGGCCACCACCATTGGAAAGCTTACTTCTGGGGCTTCATTTTGCACTCAAGAATCTCCCAAGTCCAAGTCCGGGGGGGGAGATGTGGTGGTTGAAGTCTGGTTGGACCGAATCTGCGCGGCTTCACGGAAAAGGGCATAACTTTTTCTACAGGAGGAATTTTAATGCAAGGTTTGCGCCATTGGAAAGCTAACTTCTGGGGCTTCATCTAGGTGGTGGCCGGCCACTTTTTTCCCTTTGACCTAGCCTGCCGGCTAGGGGAAGTGGCCGGCCGGCCACCTGCAGCAAAAATGTCAGGCCGGCCTGCTTCTTCAGGTTGAGTACATTCCAGCTGTGCCTTGGTTTCCCCCTAAAAATATCTATATCCGGGGGACCCTTTTGGAGGAAAAAGAAGCCTCATTTCCCTCCACTTTTGCCTAGACTCTTCTCTCCCTCTCTTGCCTATATTGCTGGCCTCCCAATTCAAGAGAAAGGGTTGGAAGGATTGCTTTGAAGATATAGATACATATCTCTCCATTTCCTTCAAGTTTTGGCTCCATTTCTCCATCATCATCAAGCTCTACCACCACCACTCCATTCCAGCAGCAAGGGGAGGAATTCCAGCAGCTTAGAGTCATCAAAGTTGGTCCAAGAAGCAACAAAAGCATTGGTCTTCAAGGGTAAGTCCACTTTCCCTCTTTTCTAGCTCATTTTTGCACCATTCCTCTAGCCATCTTGCTTACGGTTTTAGGCTCCGACCTTAACTGAAACTAGGTCTATTTTGAGTTATTCTACATGTTTGTTGAAGGGCTCAACCCTCTTTGAGAACCCTATCTCACACTTGTTTCAATATCTCTTTGTATGTCAATGTTCTTGCATGCTTCACTAGCCTATCATTTTTTTATTTTTGGACCATGATCAGAACTGAAAGTGGCCTTATTTTGACCTTCTTAACATGTTTTATTAAGGGTCTTTGCTCGTTTGGTGAATGCTTTGTATACCTCATGTTATAGCCACTTTTGAGCCTCATTTTGCATTGCATTTTTAGCATGTTTGTATACTGATTTCGGGGCTTCCATAAACTGTAAATGTGCATATTTTTGGTCCCTCTTCAATGTTGTAGAAGGGAATTTTTCAGTTTGGGCTTTGCATATACCATTTGCCTCTTTGGCCACCTTTTAGCCCATTTTCTTGCATAAGAGCTTAGCCATATCTATGTTTGCTTTTAGGGTTTTTACAGTTCTGTAAAGTGGCTTATTTTGGTCCCCTCTTCAATGTTGTTGAAGGGCCCTAACCTGTTTGGGGTCAGCAGCTGTGAGTTGCTTCATAACCTCATATTTATGGCCATTTTTGCATACTAGTTTTGCCCTATTTTTGTTTGCTGTTTGGCCATGCTTTGAACTGGAAAAATGCTTATTTTGGGGCTGCCTTGCTACTTTCTATTCATTTCATGTCCATATTGTGCATGCTTTGTATAGCTGTAAGCCATTTCACGTACTTAATCTTGCATTTCGGGAGAAATTCCATGCATTGGGTATCATTTCGCCTCGTTTCGGGGGATGTTTTGCCCCTCATTTTGCTACTGAAAATTGCATGTTTTCATATCATATTCCATGTCTTTGCCATGTCTCATTAGAGTGACATTTCGGTGCCTGAGGGTCGGTCCTCGGTTTACGTGCACGCGTGCACGTATTTTGAGATGTCTTGTTTTCATCTGATGGCCTCCTATGTGAGTGTGGCTGAGGCTCTCTCATGTTGGTGTAAGCCCATTATTGCATTGCGTATGCCATTGCCTCGGTTTGCGTGCCCGTGTGCACGCATTTCGAGGCACTTCATTTTCATCCATCGGCCTCTTATGCGAGTGTGGCTGAGGCTCTCTTATGTTAGTGTAAGTCCATGTTGCATTCTATATGCCATTTTAGCCATATTGCATTGCGTATGCCATTGCCTCGGTTTGCGTGCCCGTGTGCACGCATTTCGAGGCACTTCATTTTCATCCATCGGCCTCTTATGTGAGTGTGGCTGAGGCTCTCTCATGTTAGTATAAGTCCATGTTGCATTCTATATGCCATTTTAGCCATATTGCATTGCGTATGCCATTGCCTCGGTTTGCGTGCCTGTGTGCACGCATTTCGAGGCACTTCATTTTCATCCATCGGCCTCTTATGTGAGTGTGGCTGAGGCTCTCTCATTTTAGTGTAAGTCCATGTTGCATTCTATATGCCATTTTAGCCATATTGCATTGCGTATGCCATTGCCTCGGTTTGCGTGCCCGTGTGCACGCATTTCGAGGCACTTCATTTTCATCCATCGGCCTCTTATATGAGTGTGGCTGAGGCTCCCTCATGTTAGTGTAAGCCCATATCATATTCCCATATCATTTGCATTGCGTATGCCATTGCCTCGGTTTGCGTACCCGTGTGCACGCATTTCGAGGCACTTCATTTTCATCCATCGGCCTCTTACGTGAGTAAGGCTGAGGCTCTCTCTCATGTTAGTATAAGTCCATGTTGCATTCTATATGCCATTTTGGCCATATTGCATTGCATTCATGCATTTTCTCGGTTTGCGTGCCCGTGTGCACGCATTTCGAGGCGTCTCATTTTCATAACATTGCGCATACTAGGTTGTATCTTAAACCGCATTCATGCATTTCCTCGGTTTGCGTGCCTGTGTGCACGCATTTCGAGGCGTCTCATTTTAATAGCATTGTGCATGCTAGGCTGTATCTTAGTTGCATTCATGCATGTCATGCATTTTGCATCGTGTTCGGGATAGGAGTTAGCCCGGGCACGGGAAACGAGGTGCATTTCGTACTCCGAGTGACGGAATGTGTCTCAATTCCCCAGTCACCGACACTCCGGATCATCCATGATGGAGTTAGGTCTCGTTGTGTTTTCATGTGCATTCATTTCATAATAAATTGTGCAATTCGACTCCTCGGCCATCATGCCTCGATATGCGTGATTGGTGGCACGAGGATCGAGGCATGCATATATTTGTGAAAATACATTGCTAAGCCCCTTTCCTGCTCTCTGTTGCAGCAAAATGAAGAATCAGCAACTTTTCGGAGTTTGGCACGCTTTCCAAGAATAACTGCTAAACAGAGGCTAATTGGGGCATCCCGGTGGATTTCCGCGCAAGGCAGCCCAGACATGCATCATTCATCAGAAGCAAGGCAGTCCCTGGCTTGCACGCCAGTTTTACAGTTTTCTTAGTTAATTTGTTAATTAATTAGGAATTTGTATATTATTCGGACTGTAATATTTGGACTGTAATATTCTTTTATTCGGGACTGTATATTTATTCGGACCCTCTGCGCGAGGGCACAACTATAATAAGTGTGTGTGAGTGTGATGTATGTTTTCCAACCCCACGTCTTTCTCCCTTTTATTTATCCGCTTATGATGCTTAGATTAGGGCATATTTCAATTAGCATACAGTATGACAGCATGTTTGCATCATTCATCTGTTTTGCATGCACCGGGCTCGGCGCATCATACTAACTGCATTGTACTTTCAATTTCAAATTGAATACATGATAGTTGTAGCATTTCACATGCCATGTTTAGAATAGCCGAGCCTGCTATAGTTGCATTTTGCATGTGCTGCATTAGGCATTTCTGTATACTTAGGATCATGCATGATTTCTAATGTGGTTTCCATTTTGGCTTGGAGTACTCGGTGAGTTTTATGCTTTAGCATCCTTGTATGCGTGTGAGTGACTGCCATGAATAGCATGCTTACCACGAGACTATATGCTTATGTGATATAATTGCCTGAATGCCTGTGGGTGAAGGTTGGGTCACTTGGATTGGAATAAATCATCAATTGTTTGTTTTAAGCCCACTAGATAGTGGCAAAACCATCTTTTCCTAAGCCCACCTGAGGGGTGGCAAAATCTGTATTTTAAGCCTACTTGCGAGTAGCAAACCATCTTTCAAAAACAAACACGAAATGTTTTGCTCCAATTCAATCGACTCAGTCTATACTTGTATGTTGTGTACATCACATAGTAATCTAGGCTAATAACCGGAATAAAGACACACAAAGTTTTCAAAAATAGATATCATGGTTAGTAGAGGCCGATCTTTGATCGGGCGAGCGGGGGTGCTCACGAAGTGACCTTCCCCAATCGTACCCAAGTTCCCGAGCCGAGGTAACTTTGGTGATGACGGACACGTGGCCTTAGGCAACGAGTCAGGGTTTCCTAAATTTCCCAAAATAAAATATTTAGGTGGCGACTCTGTATCTGGCAAAGCAGTCCATGTTTGGCACTTCTTTCAAAATCTGTTTTCTCAAAACGATTTGCCGGATTTGGACTCTTTGGTTCAGACTTAGAACCGTGACAAATTTGAGAGTCCTGAGCTGTAGTGACCCCAAACGAACAGAATGGGACTCACCCTCCCGGGGCGTTCGGGGGACGTCTACAGCTACCAACTCCAAGAACTTGTGTGGTTGAATTATTGCCTAGTGTTACACTTCCTCCACTTGACTCCTGATAAGTTTTAAAACATTTATGATCAATACAAATATGCACATTAGCTCCAGAGTCTAACCACCAATCCTTATTTTTGTATGTAAATTTTACTAAAGAGGAACTATACCTAAAAGATGGTTTAGCTTGATTCTCTTCTAACATACTCACTTGAGCCCTTGAATACCTTTGATATTGCACTGGTTTGGTCTTTTTGAAATAGCAATCTTTTGCAACATGATTCATTCTTCTACAAACAAAGCAATGCTTGCTACCTTTAACGATGCCCTTGGGTTTGTCACTATTTTGATGAATTAAAGCTAGGTTTCTATTTGGATTGAACCGATTGGTTTTGAAGTTTGTGCCCCTAGGTTTAAAATTATTTATATTGTTGAAATTTCGAGGCCTATTGTTGAAGTTCTTGTTCAAATTTTTATTGCTACGGTGGTTGTTGTTGTTGCTATTTTTATTTTCAATAAGGTCTACCTTAGGTGGCTTTTTTGATGGTTTGGGCAAACTAGCTCTATGTTTCTCTTCCACCCTAAGGGAGTTTAAAGTTTGAGCAAGATAAGCCCTCCTTGTTTGTGCCTAAGAGACTGGGCACAGTTTATCCAAGATGATGGTAGTTTATCAATAAGACATGATACTTTCAAATCTTCACTAAAAAATGTCCCACTTTTTTCAACACCCCTCAAAAGTTCTTGAAATTCATGAATTTGTTCGCCTATAGGTTTTTCATTTGATATCTTGTGATTGTTGAAAGTCGAAACGGTAAACTTATTTATGCCAACATCATCAATCCCATACTCAGCTTCTAATGTTTCCCAAAGACCTTTTGTAGTTATAGTTGCATAAAGATACACGTCATAAAGATGGTTTGAAAGGGCCTTAAGAATTCTACGATAACAATGATATTTAATTTGCTCTTCTGTCATCCAAGATGATGTTTGGTTTGGCTAGGCTGAGAGTTGTCAATAGCAGAAAATAGTCCCAAGACGGTAAGCGCACTTGAGTTTGCTATCTCCTAAAATGTTCTCCACTAAATTTTCCTGATTTAGAAGTGTTAGCCTCATCAATTCTGGCCATGAGACTAAGTATTTAACAAAGCTAAAGGCAAACATTCTGTTCACAATGACAAAGGCAATTGTAAGCTTTTATAAACTTTTAATATTTGACTTACTGATATATAAGAACCATAAACTGTTTTAATATTGTACGAGCATGAAAATAATTTGTCTCGTATAATCCTGTTGATCAAGTTTGCACTTCTCCAAATGTTTAGCTTATCACCTGAAAACACAAACGTGAGCTAGCTAGTGGGTGTGTATCGGAAACCCCTCTGATGCCTAAGTCAGCAGACAAACAATAGACACAAAAGCTTTATGAATTCGGGAGTATGAATTGCAATACCTGGAAATAGGTGTGGTTATGAGCTTTTATAGATTTCTCGTACGTGGTACAATCCTAGTAGGACTCTGACTCTCCTTAGCAGAGTCCTCCTAAGAGTCACATTCCCTAAGGATAATACTTATCCCTAGGACACCCTTCTCACTGCCAGCCAAGTGAAATGGCTAGAACTCTTTGCTTGGCTATCACTGCGCTTAACTGAGCTATATTGCTTTGTTTTACTTCTAGCCGAGCCGTGCTAAATCTGACCAAAGAGTGGCCTTTTTCTGAGCTACGTCTAACTCGACCTTCTCCATTAAAGTCGCCTCAGTTCGCTTACTGATCGTGCACAAATATCTAAGTCCATGTCCAAACAACCATCTCTGACCAACCCAACATAGGTTCAACCCAAAACTGAGCTACACGAGCTCTTATCTTGGCTCATTGCGTGGCCCAACTTCCAAAGGTAATCTTACCTAGCTCGGCCCAATTAGTTTACACAAATTATCCTCTCAAATTTAAAAATTATTTTTCTATTATATATATATATATAATAAAATTTATTTTGACTAATTTTGTATTTGATCAGTTGCTTTAGAATGTTAGAAATCTAATATAAAGAAACAGAATCAACAATTAAATAATTGTTAACTAACACAATAACTAATATAATGAATGCCAAAAGTGCACAAATTATAAGACTATAATATGCAAGATTGTAAAATAGAATAAAAAAATCCTAAAGCATGTAAATATAAAGTATAACTGAGAAAATAAATTTAACAATAAATCTGTCCTCTAAGAAACCAGTAATGCTCACAGCTTTCCTCGTCTGATGCTCACGTACACCAGAGGGATAAGAACCACGTCTCGAACCAGAATTGCCCACAAACAGAAATTAACAGAGAAATGAGCTTTTGAATGAGAACACAATTTTTTTTGGGGAATCTGAGAATATTTTTTCCCTCTATCAAGCTGTGGAAAACTGTTAGGTATAAATAGGAGTGAAGGTCTTGACTCTCCAACACTCAAATTGAATAATAATTATAATAAGATTTAATGAAAATGAATAAGGTTTTATTTGGTCTAAAAGTTTCAAACATTTATTGCTTTTAAAGATAATAATAGAATTTGTAAAAGAGTTTTATATGAATAAGGTTTTATATGACAAAGTTTGTAATGGTAAGAAATTGAATTGGTTTTGAATTTAAAATTGAATTGGTTTTTTTAACCCAGGGGTGGGTGGCATTGTGGTTAAGGCTTGGGGTTTAAGCCTCAAGGTCACAGGTTCAATTCCCCTCTCTCCTGGGCCAATATCCTAGGTGAAGCACAGTTGATTAGGAAGTTGAACCTCAAGTTGTCTAATCCACACTTGGTGTGGGTTCAATGCTCCTTCGCTGTGCGAGTCCTGACTTAAACAGAGATTGTCTTGGGAGGTCGGGACAAGTTCCCAGATTATAGTCTTCTCCTTCGGAACGGCTAACAGGACACTCTGGTGATCTCTACAAGGGACGCTGCCTTGGACTTGCACAACTAAGTTTGTTTTGGGAGGTCAGGGCAAGCTCCTAAATTATAGTCTCCTCGCTCGGAACGACTAACAGGATATCCTGGTGATCTCTGTAAGGGGCGCTGCCTTGGACATGCGCAGCTAATAGGACATCCTAGTGATCTCTATAAAGGGCGCTGCCTTGGACCTGCGAGAGGATAAGAAGAATTTTTCTATAACAAAAAAAAAAAAAAAAAATTTAATAGTGTGTTTCTTCTAATTTTTGGATTCAATATTCACTAGTTTCAATAAATTTTTTGAGGCAATGTTCATACAAGCGGTTGTCTAATTTTAAATTGAATCTTCGGAAATAAGTTATGAAATTAATCTTTCAAAATTAGTTAACATACGCATGATTAAAAAAACAAAAATAAATGCAAGAATGGTATAGTTGTTAGTAGAAGCCAAAGGCACGTGCGAGCTTGTCCACGTTCTACACTAACAGCCGTACTCTGCATTCCAATCCCACGCGGGCCTACTTTACGAGACAAACCCTCCACCCACGCAAAACCCACCAGAGAGAGAGAGACAGAGACTCAAAAGCGTCAAAGCCGAGTCAACAAGAGACACACAAACACACACCTTTCCGCCATAGCCAAAGCAAAGCAACCGAAAGCAGAGCTAGCAAGCAAGCAAGTTAACCCCCGCACAAAGAGAATGAAATCAATCACCTTCGACTCATTCACTTCTCGAATTTCTTACATTCACAATACATATACATATATGCATATCTAGAGAAAGAGACAGAAAGAGAGGGATTGTGGGGGGTCTGAGTTTGAGGAGATAATGGAGGGAGAGACGCCTCCTCTTCTTCCTCCTCCTCCTCCTCCTCCGCCTGCTACTATGTCAATCGCGGATTCGTCCATGTTTCCAGGGTTTAGGTTCACCCCTACAGACGAAGAGTTGATATCTTATTACCTGAAAAAGAAGATCCAAGGCTCTGACAAGTGCGTTGATGTCATTCCTGAGGTTGAGATTTGCAAATTCGAGCCTTGGGACTTGCCAGGTTTCACACTTGAATTCATTTTCTGTGTATTTGCTGCATGTGTCATCGATTCAATTGAGTTGTGTTTTTCGCGTTTTGTATGACTATTATGTGATCGATTGATGATATACGTGACTGTGATTCTGATCTATAGAGTTTTTGAATGATGCTGTATGAGCTTCAATTTAATCTCTAATCTTTTTTTATTTATTTTTAATCTAAACCATCAGAATGTTAACAAAAAAGGGGCGAAAATTGTTATTTTGTATGTTTAAAATACCATTTTTCGTTGATTTTAATAACTAAAATACAATTTTTTTTTTTTTTTTTTTTTTTTTTGTGGGTTAGTTATAGCGAGTCAAATGGTTTAGACTGAAAACAAATCTCAATGGGTATGGTTTAAACTGACAAAATTAAAAATTCAAGTTTGTTTTGTTATAAGAAACAAACGCTTTTTGTAATTTTCCTTAGAAAGTATATATAATTTAGGCTGTTTTATTCGGGTACCTTATTCTCTGTTTCTTTTTTCTCCGTACTTTTGAGTTCTTACAGTATATTCTTGCATTTTTTCAAAAGAGCACAAGAAAGTAGTATTTACGGGGAATTATTTTCTTTTGATTAAAATGAGTTGAATGGAAATGATATAATTTCTTATTGTTTTCTCGTCCCTTTAATTTTTCTTTTTCATTTTGTCTTTTGTGGAAACGAATAATATTTTGTTTAAAAGAATCAGAACCAAGGTATAAACTACTTGCTTGATGGTTCTCCCATAATCCCATTGATCCCCTTAGCATCTCTTTCTTGCACTCATACTCTAATCCCATCTGCTTATCTAAGGCGGGGAAGTGTGTAGAAGAGGATTTCGTAGATTAACACAAACACCATCTAATATTTGTTTTGTCTGAGATTGCCCAGAATATTAAACACCTGTAAGAAAGTGCAAATGGTGAAGGAAGATTAACTTGATTCACAAACATAATCTAATATTCTGTTTAGGCTAGGTTTGGCATTCCCTAAAAAAGTCATAAAGCCAAAAAATCATTATCCTATTCAAGTCACATTATCTTATTTAAGTCACATTACTTCTCTACCACATCACCTCAAACCCAATCCATATTTCATAAAAAGTCAAAAAGGGCACTTATTAAGAACCTCCCAAACAACCCCAGCCTAAAGAATGCCCAAAATATTAAACACACAAACTGAGTAACACACTTGTTAATCAATAATATTAGAAACTTGATAATTCTAGACTATTCTATACTAAATCACAAGATTCTTAATCAAACACTAATTCCAAAATAATAAAAGGATTTTGTTAACGATTTTTCTGAGGGCACACTTCACTTGTTAAAAATTTGAAATGGTTGTACATTTTTTTTAATAGAAGTGTGTGCTGTAAAGAATGTGCAATTCCAAAAATCTTGACTATATCACCCTCCCTTCTCTTGGAAAAACTCGTTTTGGAGTTTTCATTGCCCAAAATATTTTGTCATGCCTACACTTGTTTGCATATATATATATATATTTTTGCATTTAACGCTAATTTTCTCAAATCTAAATTTCAAAACTTAAAGGAACAATTTCCCTCAATAAATTTGACCCATCTTCATCAACGCACAAAGCTAAGGGTTGAAACTTTGCTTTGTCTAGTCTTAAAGTACTCACTCTTTAGATGCGCTACAGTGAAAACTATTTAGGTTGTAGTTGGATTGAACAACTACCAAAGCTGGCACCTCAACTAAGCCATATGAGGTACTGATATCCTCAAACTCACAAACCGAGTTGGAAACCACCGGCCAGAACTTTACTTCAGATGTGGGCAACAGGTGTCTTACCAAAGGTAGTAACTAGAAAGCCTTTGTAATTTCAATAATAGATGGGTCCTCATAAAATATTGGTAGTTTACTCCAATCCACAATTGGATATGGAGTAGCAGTTGCTGTGAATGGCCAATTAACCATATCCTCTTCCTCAAGTGGGTTTGAGTTCAGTGGTTGGTTATGAGGTTGATTTGCATCGGTAAAGATGGCTTCCTAATGTGCCAACACACCAACCCTATGAAGCACGGACACCTCTCCGAGGGCTCCGTACCAGTGTCAGACACGTGTCGGACACGGACACGCGTCGGACACGCAGTGGACACGTGTCCGACACGCATGAGAGAGTGTCCCAATTTTTTTTTAATTTTTTTACATCCGGACACGTTTTGGACACGTTATAGACACGTTTGGGACACGCGCGGGGGCAATTTCACAGTTTAATGAAAAATTTTGGGGTCAATTTGAAAATAACCAAAAGCAGATGAAATTTGCCCTAATCTGTTTAGCCCTAATCTCTTGGAATCGACTATGGAATAGAAGATAAACAGCTGAGAAAGAGAGAAAGAAAGAAGACCTGACTTCGTTGTACGTCGTCTCTCGTCGATCGTTGCTCCACGTCGGTCGTCTGTCGTCTCTCGTCTGTCGTCGGCCGTCTGTCGTCAGTCGGCGATCTTCGATCTTCAGTCGATTTGCTGGTACGACTCTTCGATCTTCTTCGATCGCTCCCTCTCTCTTCGATAGCCCTCTCTCTCTCTGTCTCAGCCTCTTCTTTCTTTTATTTCTCTCTCTTCGATAGCTCTCTCTCCCTCTCTGTCTCAGCCTCTTCTCTTTCTTTCTTCGTTTATTTCATTTTTTTTTTCCTTTTCCTTTTATTTTGATTTTGATTTTGATTTTGATTTTTTTTTTCTTTTATTTTTTTTCTTTTATTAATTTAATTTTTTCTTTTCTTTTTCTTTAATTCTGATTCTGATTTTGTTTTTTTTTTCTTTTATTTTTTTTATATTCTGATTTTATTTTTTCTTTTCTATTATTTGAGGATATAATTTTAATAATGTATGTTTATTAATTTTATTATAGGGACCAATAATAATTTTAATAATGTATGTTTATTAATAATGTATGTTTATTAATTTTAATAATTTTATTAATTTTATTAATTTTGATGGAATGCTATTTTATATTAATTGTGAACGATATATATGATGTTAAATCAATTAAATGTTTATTTTTTATAATTTTAATAGTGTTATTTTGTATATTTTATTACCTTTATTTGATTTTTTTTAATAATTTTATGACATATAATAAATAAAATTAATTATATATATTGAACGTGTCCCCGGCGTGTCGTGTCCCCTATTTTTTGAAAATTTGCGTTTTTGCGTGTCCGTGTCGTGTCCGTGTCGTGTCGCGTGTCCGTGTCCGTGCTTCTTAGCACCAACCGCATCCCTAAGCTGCTGTAATTGTTCCTTCCATCCTGTATCCTGTGCATCTTTTTTTCATTCATACATGTCTTCAATATAGGCATTCTGGCTACCACAAACTGCTTGTCACGCCATGATTAGGACTCGAGTGGAAGCTTTGATACCAACTAATGCACGAAATCACGTACAAGTGGTAATCTTGCAACAAGATTAACATAAAGGCACTCTAATGTTCTGTTAGTCTAAGAATGCTCAAAATATTATACATACAAATGAAGAGAAACTCTCCATGGCCATAAGCTTTGCATCCTTATTTCTAATAATAGAAATCCTAATTCTAAAATTCCTTTGAGTACTAAAGAGGACATAAACTAATCCTAATTTCTTGTAGAACTAGTAATCAATAAAAAAAGAAGCCTAATAATTGTAGGATATTTATACTAAATCACAAGATCCCTAATCAAATACTAGATGCAAAATAATAAAAATAAATAATTCAAAAAATCTCGTGTGCATCAGTATCATGCAGATGGTCTTATGTAATACTTGTTGTATGTTATTTGGTAGCTAAATTGATTCGGCTTTGTTTCTGCGCATTTTAACTTTATACCTTGGTGGTTAGACAGTCTGTGAGAACTAGGATGAAGGATTTTATAATATCAATCATATAGCTTAAAACGAAATTGGTTAAATCAAAACTGAGACCACAGGAAAGACAAAAATGAAAAGTGGATACAAAAAGGGGATTTTGTCTCTAATCTGAGTCGAGTTGGAAAAGTTGATTATATATGGGTCCTTATCATGCAACCTTAAATGTGATAATGTAAGCAACCCTATTGTTAGGATAGCTTTAGCTAAGTTGAGTTTGGTTATTTCACCTATGTATCTAGCTATTGTCTATAGTTTCATTTTTTTCTTATGTTAGTTTGAAGGGCATCCCCTACTCTGGTTTGGTTTCAGTGAGTAATGTGAAGCAGTACACTTGAGAACTAATATTAATGAGACGTATACTAATATGCACTTTTACAACTTATATTAATGGGAATTATTTATGATGACATTGACTCAGAATTTTCATTATATCTATAGGTGTCCCATGTGGTATGGTTTCTATAGGACAAAATGATATGTTTATAGAAGTAATTATGCATTGGCTTCTGGATATTATGCCTTACTTTCACTGTTTCATGGGTATTAAGTGCCATTGTTTGTATTTATTTTGTGGTTCACATGCTTTAATACATTATTTTGTGTTTGAAGAATACATAGTCCGATTTATTGAGCACTGAGGATGGTTAGTGATTTTTATATATTGCCAGCTAAATCAGTCATTCCTTCAGAGAATGAGTGGTTCTTCTTTTCTTCTCGTGGAAGGAAGTACCCAAATGGCTCACAAAGTAAGAGAGCAACTGAATCTGGCTATTGGAAAGCCACTGGGAAAGAACGAAATGTGAAGTCAGGATCTAATCTGATTGGCACAAAAAGGACACTGGTGTTCCACATAGGTCGTGCACCAAAAGGGGAGAGGACAGAATGGATAATGCATGAGTATTGTATGAATGGAAATCCTCAGGTGATGGTGTTAATACTTTTTGACAATATTTTATATTCTCATAGATGTATCTGACTTGAATTATGTAATGCGGCTTTCTTTTGGAAAGCTTGTCTAGTGAATATCAGCTGTTATAATTTATAAATACAAACTCACTCTTGTGCCATGTCACTTGAAAGTATCCTTTATCTAGTAGTCTATGAAGCACTAGTGCTGGTATGGGTAGGTTACTGGTACACTGATACAGCAAGACCTAAAAAAAATAAGACTTGGGTACGACTGGGGTACGTCAACAAATTTTTTATTTTTTATAATTTATAGTTTATTTGACCTACAAATCACGGTTCAATATAAAAACTAAAAGGAGAAATTACAAAGCCAAAGAGAAATTATAGTTCAACAATATCAATACCAAAGTAAAGTCCATAAGCTATTTTAATGCCATTAAATAGGATGATTGGTTGAATGATTGAGACATCATGTTCATGTCATTGTGGTTACTTTTTATATATTTTTTGATAATTGTTATTGAAGTTTCCTATAGGTGGCAGCAGATGCATTTTTGGGCTATGCATATATTGTTCGTATGTCAGAAACACAAATTGCTTCCCTCTTTTTTAATTTTTATTATTTTTATGGCATTATAGTTCAAGAGTGCCCTTATTAGTACTTTTTCAATGTGGATTTTATTTGCAAACTATTGCTACTTGGGCTAATATCGGAACAGGATGAAGTATACATTTTTTGTTGCAAACTTCGTTATTAGTCATCATATAACATTTCTGGATGTTAGAAGGCGACCATACTTTGTTGCAACACTCCACATTTTCAACTAGAACATTGGAGACTTCCTTATCTTTGGAGTTCCACACGCCTCACAAATTTTTGATGAAGAATTGTTTTGGATTTTTTTTACTAACTGCTTCTCAGTAATGATTAAAATATTCAGGCCCAAACTATGAAGAATCCATATAATTTTTTTTTGTGTATCTCATCTTTCTCATAAATAAAGTTCTTTTTTTTTTTAAATAAAAAAAAAGAGTGAAGAAATTTCATAAAGGGATCAGGACAAAATATGCTTCCTAACCAGTGGAACTACTGCTTGATCTTTTTAGCAAGCAACTTTTGTGTAATGATGATTTACAATGTTACTTGGAAAAAATGGTTTATGCACTTTTCATTTAATTAGTTAATTAATTATTTTTTTAAACATTGAAACCATGAGTTCGTTTTTATATTGAAAACATTAGCTTTACATACTGAAACTAGATTTGAGGCAGCATCTTGTAATTTTTTATATTTTGGGTGTCCAGTGTTGAATGTTGATAGCTATTTAAAGCATCAGTAAGTGGTAATTACTCTCTAATATTTTCTACACTGGTATATTTAACAATCTGCAGTTACACATTTCATGCAATTTAGAAGATATTTATCCAGGTTGACTTTGAGCTTCACTTTGAGATTATGATACAAACAAGAAAGATATATCTTGGGATGCCCATTGGTTTTCACTTGGGTCAAATATAACTCAGTGTTTTACATCGATGTATCTTACTCTCTCAACTAGGTCATCATAACAAATTTGCTGGTTTTGACAACTTGATTTACCTTGGTTTGTGTTTTGATGTAATGAACATACAATACTGTTTAGGCACGAGAAGATGATTGCATAAAGAATCATGATTTGGGCATATATTGATTGATGTATAAGATGTCCATAGATCAAGATGCCACGTAATGGAGATACACATAGAAAGACATGCTTCGCATAGGGGAGTTGGTGACTACTGTTCTCTATTTCCATTTTGCATTTGTTCAATATTTAAGTACAATAAATCTTTATTTATGTGATCGAAATTTCATGGTGTACTTATTCTTCTTGACCTCATTCCTGTAGGATCTATTTATGGAAACTCTATTTAACATGTGACTCTTCTTCCTGCCAATGTTTGCTGTAATCTTGATGTGTGTTAAAGAAAATTTATTGAAATAGAGGAGATGGGCAATTCTGTACTAAAGGCACAAAATGAAAGTGGTATACCACCCAAAATGATATAATAGTGATCAGCTTTCAAACCATCTGGATTTAATGATTGTGACTTTGCGATGTTTTTTGTTAAATCGACTCTTTATGAAAGGATGACATGATAGAAGGACACTTCCTTGATCTATGTTACTATCTTAATTTCCCAAACTGCTTTTGCCATCAAAACTTGACTTTCCTTTACTTATTAATGCCTTGCAAAATTTTCCTTTCGAGTATAATGTGCTGGCAATGTTTCCCTTTCAACATGTCTTCGATTGCTCAAAATATGTAATGTTCTTTCTGGAGAAATCTATCATTTATTTGACAAAATATGTCATTCTGTCTCTGTAGGATGCTATGGTTGTTTGCCGCCTTCGGAAGAATAGTGAGTTTCGGTTAAATGATAATCCAAGACAAGGTTCTTCGAGTCGAAGGCATTTATCAACTGAGAATAATAATAATAATAATTTTAGTTTATCTGAAATTGGTGCTGAACTATCAGGCATATTTGAAGGAGCCAGCAGTCATAACTCTCATTCAGTTGAGCAGCAAATTGATTATGGATCTGAATCTGATCAGATACTCCCCAATGAGTGTACTCAGCCTGGTTCTAGCCACCAGGTTGGTTTGTTTTTCCCTCCTATGTCTTTACTGCAGTTCATTTTAGACATAAAGCTTTAGATTGGTTGGTTTGTTTTTCCCGCCTTTTATTATCTTACATTCATTAATTTTAGAAAGCTTTATATTGGCTATTACAATTCGAAGCATTTCTTTCTTGGAATTTATCATTATGTGGTTAAATGGACCCACCTTAATTTCCCAAATCTATGATCTTTGTTTTTCAGTAGATTTGTTCCTAAATTGCAGGATTGTGACGATGACGAGTGGTATGCTGAGATAATAAAAGATGATATTGTCGACCTTGACAAATCTTTACTGTCTCCAACTCCTGATGATCTCTTGCCAACGGTTCCTGAGAATTCCAAGGATGAGAGATCTCAACAGGAAGTACAAGCAAACCTGTCACATGTCCTTCCTTTCCAGGGCACAGCATACCGAAGAATTAAACTGGATAGGCGAATTATACTGAGTAGGCGAAAACAAGAGAAATCCCAAGCTGAGCCACGGGAGGTTGAAATTAGCAATGACCGCTCTATTAAGGAATCCTGGTTGCCAAAATGTTTGCTGAGCTTATTATCAGACAAGAGGGTCAATTGTTGTTCGGTATCAATATTCTTGGTTATCCTGACTTTGCTACTTTTGTGTCTGTCTATGTTGGGTGTACCTTGCCAAGTCAAAAGGTTTACATATGCATCCTTGTCATGGCGAAAGTGAATGTTGTTAATATTTGGGTGGTGTGTGTGTGTTTTCTTAGCAGTGTATATAAAGAAGTTTTAATGTAAAAGGTATAATTTGTGAAGTTGCATAGAAGTGTTGGGTTGGCCCCTCATATTGTAAAATGATCATTGCTAGCCTGAAATGGGAAAAATTATGTGGTCCCTTGGAGATTAGTATGTTATAATTCTCCTTGCTTCTTCGTCGTTTTGTTTTGGTTTATTAGGGCTAAGTATGGGACTTGTGAGTAGATTTTGTTGATGATTGGTTTATTAGGGCTAAATATGGGACTTGAGTAGATTTGTTGATGTGGAAATAGTCATATACATAGAGAGGTGAGAAGGGCGGGACAACTGGTATCATGAGCCCAGTGATAACAATAAGGGCTATGCTTCTCTCTTGAGTGAGCAGTGGAGCTCACCAAAGATCTTGTTCTCATAATTCAAATTGTTTATTTTTTAGAATTTATTGAGTAGAATATTTATGTAAAAAATTAAAATAATCAGATATTGATAGTTATATGTTTAAGTCAAATATGTATTATAAAAATAAATAGTTATTTTTGAAATTTTATTTGTCGTTTATTTTTTTAAAAAAATATGATTTAAACATAATTATTGATGTTCAATCATATTAATTTGTTGTATGAATATTTTACTCAATGAGTCTAAAAAAATGAATAGTTTGGATCACCGAAATTGATTTCAAAATGAACATATAAAATTTAAACGCTCTTTCAAGTTGATATGACAATTTGATAGAAGTTAAACTCTACCGCAATAATTTGGAATCTTATTAACTATTAAAAATAAATAAATTAAAATACAACATTGAGACCATAGGTGGAAATTACTTGCGGTTGAATTAAGTTTATTTATTTATCAATGAATTTACGGATTCTTTTGTAGGTGTCAGTGTCATTATATATTTAATCAATATTTATCTTAAAAATTTGGTTAAACTAAAACTTGAACTTATTTTTTAAACAAATTGGATTTAAGAATACTCATTGAGAGATGGTATAACTCAAGATGTTCAATGTAAACCCTAATTCGTTGGCATGTAAAATTGAGACATGAGGATTTAAAATTTGTGAAAACATGACAAATTGTGTTCGATTCACTGAAAACTAGTTAAGAGTTTTGAGATAGTAAAAGCAGATACAATCACAAAGAATGAATAATTATATATTAAATATAATATTTTATTACTTAGATTCAGTCTAAAATTATAACACAATACAGAGCCTCTTATATAGACAACGAGGAACAATTTTTTTTTTGATTGGCAAAAGAAAGTTTTATTGATACATCAAGCTGTGAAAACATTAAGAGAAGATACAAACAACAAAACAAGGGGTGCAAAGAGAGGAATCATCAAAGCTTTGAGTTGAATCCCCACTGGGTTGGCACCCAACAAAAAGCAAAATCATCTGCAGCACAAAGCAAGAAGTTCAAGGGGTAGAAGGCAAGGTATCTATAGTGGCCCAGGTTAAGACCCGATCCTCTTACACTCTTTGGTTATGAATTTTGTATCTATTGGTATTGTTAGCATCTATTTTAGTCAATGTGTGATTTGAGTTGAGTTTGGGGTTTGTTTGAGTTGTTTTGAACAGGTGGGATTTTGAGTTTTTTTGGTGAGGTTTTGGTTGTTTGAACTTAGGTTTGCTCAAGCAATGCTTTGATTGCTCGAGCGGTCTTTTGTTTCTCTCAGATTCTGAGTTTGCAGTCTGAACTTCTAGGAGCAGGTCTTTCTGCACTCAAGCAGTAGTTTGGTTGCTTGAGTGGTTTGTTTGCAGTCTGAATTATTAAGAGTTTGTATTCTGTGCTTGAGGGTGTTTTGTTTGCTTGAGCAGTTCGTTCTACAGGCTTCGCTCAAGCGATGTGTTGTGTCTGACGCTCGAGTGGTATTTTGTTCACTCAAGCGGTCTATTTGTATAAAGCTAGGGGAGGGGGGGAGGGGAGATCTTTTTCTCACTTTTCTCTCTCTCTCTCTCTCTCTCTACAAATATCTAAAAGTTGTTTTCTCTCATCCCTCACTAAATTTCTTGGGTAAATCCTCCGATCTCTCTCAATCTGTGGTTTCCTTGATAGTCGTGCTTTGGGGTAAAATATAGAACTCGAGGAGTGGTTGTTTTGAACTAAAAAAGTTTGTGTTTCGTCTTCGTTAAATTTTAGGATTTGTTCCTCTTCTCTTCTTCTTTTGAGGTAGGGACTCTTTTCATGTTTTGCATGGTATTTAGCATCGTTATGTGCTCTTTGAATAGAGTAGCATTTTGAGGGAATTGGGTTTGATTTTAAAAATGTTTTGGTCCGTAAAAGAGGGGTTTTCGGAATGTTTTCTTAAAAATGTTGTTGGAATTGTTTATAGTAATGAGTGGTATTGAAATTTGGGGGAAATGGCTTTTAAAATGAGGAAAATTGAATGAAAAGATGTTATTTTGAAAATTGGGAAATCCTTGGTGATTCTTGATCTTGAACAAAGAGGGAATTGATGAGTTTTCAAAACAATGATGTGATCCTTGTTTGAATGAAAAAAATGAGATTGAACTTGTGATTGTTACTCCTATGTTGAGATTATGAAGATATGAGATTATGAATTATATCTGTCTCTTGAAATTTATTTATTCAGCAGAGATATCTATTTTGACTATCGGTGGAGGATATCTTGATTGTTGTAGCAATTGCATGAGAATTAGGTTAGCTGAAACCATTCATTCATGCTTTTAATTTGAGCACTGATTTTATAACTATGCATTAAAAGGTTTGATTTTGAGAAAAAAGGGTAAGTACCGTGGTGAATCTGGTTAGAGAGTGTGGTTGTGGTTATTTATATTGGCCTTTGTGTCCTGGGTGAATGTCTAAAAACCTGCGTGGTTAGGTGCCAATCCTTCCGGTTAATACCGGTAAAATGACTTTTGGTAATACTTGTATAGTTTACTTGCAAACACGTACTCAGAGATTCACAATGTGTGTATTTATTGCCTTGTTTTATGTTTTGGAAGCAATGGTTTATTAATCATGAATTGAACTATGGCACTGCATTATTTTTTTAAAAAAGGAAAAAACACATGTCTTGGCATTGGCATTCATGTGTATTCATTATATGGCTTTGTTAAGAATCATACAGATCATTAAACTTATCTCTATTGGGCTATAACTCACCCTATATGAAAACAATTTTCAGGTGCTGATGGTATATCACTACCAAGGGGACAGCTTGGAAGGACAGTGGAGTTGGAAGCTCATTTTTTGTTTTGTAATTCATTTTGTACAAGCCTGGGGCTTTATTTGTATTGGACGTTGACCCGCTTTTGTTGTAACCAAGAAATGTTTTGGAACTTTGTAGCCATTAGGGCATGAATTTATATTTGTTTCCTTTTGTTTCTATATAAATATATGTCACATGCTATAGATTCATAATATATGATTGATGAATGTATAAATACATGTGACGTCTTTTGTAATATTTCAAGGAAATCAATGAATATATGATAGTTCCTATAATGCTTTCGGTATTAAATGTTTGTGACTATTAAGCATTCGCATATCTGCTGAGAGGTATGAGGGTATCTGTTGTCATTATTTTTGGAATGCTATAACTTGGTATCAGAGCGTATCGGGTTTGAATATTTTGGGCTCGTGAGACGTGGTTATTACCACAATGAATTTATCTCGCTAAGTAATAGTAGATGTATACCTGGTATGCTATTTGATAACATGATTACGTGATTAAGTGAGTATAGAATTTAGTTTCTAAGATGTTGATTGTGTCTACGGATTTCTAAAAGTCTCGTTAGAAGAGTATTTGAGCACTGCTAATTCTAATAAGAACTCTGGTAATGCTGTAGAACAGTTATTATTTGGGAAAAGAAATCCATTTGTGAATACGTGATTTGATATTTACGTGGAGTGAATTATTGTGTTGTTTCCTGTAATAGAACGTGTGTGAATTAGTTATGACATATTTGTGAATGTGCTAAATTGTTGTATTACCTTTATTAGGATGTCAGGACATGGACGCGGTGGAGGTAGATGTGGTAGACGAGTTAGGCCTCGACGTCAAGAAGTGCCGATTCAGGATAAGATTTCGACACAGGATGAGAGAGTTGGTCAGACGAACGTAGCCGAGCCTATGGGTCAACAAGTCATGGATGGTTTAGTCAGGGAGATGGCAAGGGCATTGAGGGAGTCCATGGACATTCTTAAGGCTGAGAATCAAGTCCAGGACCATGTTGCCGAGATTACCCTCATCGGCTACTAGGATGGCAAGAAGAAAACTCAACTTTTCTCGACCCTTAAGGTCATACAATGGAGGAATAAACCTATCACCCCGGTTACACAAGAAGTAGAAGCAATCCCCAGATGGTGTACACATCGATACCCTCCTACAGTGACAATCTATCGAAGCCTGAAAGTAGGTCAACCAATCCATTCCCAAAATTATATCAAAAGCATGCATATCAAGAACAATAAAATCAAAAGAGAGTCGATGATCTGCGATCTCAATCTCACAAGACCAGTACACTTGACCCAAAGCCACCTTATCCCTAATAGGTGTCTTAACAAACAGAAGAGACTCTAACTGACCAAACTCCAAACCCAAGGCAGATGCAAAAGAAGACGATATAAATGAATGTGATGCACTCGTATCTATCAACACATTGGCTAGAGAATTGAACAACAGGAAGTTACCTCTTACAATAGAAGGCGTTGCAACTGACCTGGCATGGTAACAACATACATGTAACGCCTTGAAATTACACACCCCTGGGTCAGAGTGACCTTACCCTCAACTGGTGACTCTACCGTGAGTGAAGATTGCAATTGCCTACTCTCTAACCCCAACAATGATGCAAATGATGTGGAAATAAATGAATGTGATGCCCCAGTGTCAATCAACACAATAGCCCAAGTATTGAAAATGAGGAATGTACCTTTCACAACTGATGGCCCTGATGCTTGCTTGGAAGCGGTGACGGCATACACTCTTCCTTGTGGCCTCTGTTCCACTACCTTACCCCTCTGAACATATGCTTGTTGTGTAGATTGAGCAGCCGTGGCTCCTTGAACTGTCCTAGATGCTTGCCCTGATTGGGCCGGCTGATAAGATTGCCTCTATCCATGACCCATCTGTAAGCCTCCAGACTATCTAGACCTTGTCACACTCGGAGTCCCTACTTTCTGCGGGCAGAACTCTTTCAAATGTCCTGGTTGACCACATTGATAACAAGATTGGGGCTGGCTCCTATTCTGAAGTTGACCCTGTAAATGCATCGGTTGGGACCGTGCTCCACTTTTCTGTCCACACTCTACAGCCTTGTGGCCCATTTGGCCACATCTATAACATGCACTTGTAACTCGGGTCATATTCTCTGAACTTCCACCCGTCACATAACTAGAGGATTTAGATTGTTGTGGAGGCGATAGGAAGGATGATGATGAACCCCTAGACCGTTTTGAAGAACTCCTGTCACTCCTAGCATCGAAATATCCTGATCTCTTCAATCCTTGCCTTGCCTCTTCGGCCTCTACCGTAATCTCCACATGAGTTGCTGCTTCAACTAAGCGGTCATAATCACGTATCATATTGCTAACCACCTTCATTAAAATTTTTGGCCTCAACCTCTTTTCAAATTCGAGGCACCTTCGCTCTTCTGTTGCCACTAATTGGGGTGCAAAACGTGAGAGACTAGTGAATTTGGCTTTAAACTTCGCCACTGGTGTATCTAGTTGCAATAACTCTTCAAATTGCTTCCTCAACTACTCCCTAGCCGTGAAAGGGAGGAATTTCTCTTGGAAAGCTTGCACAAATGCTTCCCAAGTATGTTGAACTCTATGTTTTACGGCTTTCCACCACTGCCCGGCCTCTCTCCTTCAATTGATAGGCCGCTAATGCCACCCGCAATTCGTTCTCCCAAATGTCGAAAATTTCAAAGGACTTGACTACTTGTTATAATACTCATCAGCTTTCATCGGATTAGGCTCGTCATTATACTCGGCAGGATTAGAACAAAAGAACTCCTTCTTAAAAAACGAAGCTCTTGTTTCTCTCTCAATGGTTCTAGCCGCTTGCTTGGCTCTCAATATCTCCATAGACACCCTTAGAGCCCCCGCCATTTTCCTAGCCAAGGCCCCCCATAGCTTCTTGGACCGGTGGAAAGGGTATATTGTTTTGACCTACTCCTTTTTCTTGCGAAGGGATCTCGGGTTGGACTGGAATGTTCTGACCTCCTTGACGAGGTCTACTGCGAGCTCTAGCACGTCCAGACATCTATAAGAAGTGGAGACAATATTAAATGCTAGACCAATTTTCCGCACCTTTGTTCTCCATTCTTACTTCTCAAACTTATTTACCTTGTAAGCACACAAACTTCCACATAGAATAATCCAAACAATCACATAAAAGCACACATGAGTTCTCCTCCCAAGATATTAGCTAATTCCATGGCAATTAAGGACCTCCAAGTGGAAAGAACAATGATCAAGTGGCTTTCCAAAAGGATTTCGATGAATGCAACGGGAAAAATCCATATCATAGGATTCTAACACCATACCCACATATTCACACAAGGACACATATCACACAAGGCATCCTAAGCATTCCGTCCTAGCTTAAGGACCCTATTGTGACATACGTCACTTCCTACGAGCCCAAGGTATTCTAGCCTAGGCTCTGAGACCATTTGTAACACCCTGAAATTTTCCCACAAGAATATGCCAAGACGAATACAAGAATACACCCAAAAGTCATCTCTTTCATTGAACTAAGAGGTAAGGGATTACAATTCACCAAGTACAATCTTCCAAAATTTAGAATTCATCTACTAGTTTAATGAACTAGATGGCCTTACAAAATATAAGCCCCCACGGCATACAATAACAACAAAACAAATTGATAATCTTGTTATAAAAATCCCAATTCAAAATAACAAAATACAAATGAAACAACTTTTTTCCTGAAAGGAGGTACTGCTTGATCCCATCCATCAAGGAGGTCGCACTTCATCAATTTTTGAAAAATAAGAATAAGGTTGAGATATATGCCCAATAGGAACACATTTACCCAAGTGTTAATTCTTTGAATAAGATTATGGTATCCTTATAGCAAGACTTTACAAAGAAATTTATCCCCATGTGCAATCTTTAAGAATCATATAGATTCATAACAACCAAACAATGTCAATTACTACTCACGTCGTCAATTACAGTAATTAAACATTCACAACTATAGAAAGCAAGCCATGAGTCCATCTGTAAGAGTCTAATTTAAATTACTTCTTTTTCTTTTGTTTTAAAGACCGTCTCTACATTTGCCGTCTATTATTTGACGGGGAGTAGACACCTAAAGAAAACCATTCGTTTTTCCACTTTTGCCGGCTATTATACAGCTGGACTGTATGGACACCCAAAAGCATTTTTCCCACATTCGTCCAGCGATAAGCCTAGACAGGGCATTTGGGCACCTTTTTAGACTCCCCGCGTGGGTACCAACACAACACCACATTTTCTAATACCAACTCTTACCCGGACTCATGCACAATTAATAATTCAATCACATTTTGTTCCATTCACAAGCATCCAATATCACCAAAGAAGAAAATACCACACAACATTCTAAAAAAATAACATCTACGTCTTTCATTCCTTCATTATTTATAACATTTCAGGAAGTAAAGTAAATTCCATTCAATTTGACGTTTTTTACTTAACTTTAGAATTTAGGGTTTCACCAAATTTAGGGGTTTGTCTATTTTATCATAGATATGGGTTTCAACAACATTTATGTACATGTTTTGAGAAGAGAGTGTAAAGAAATTTCAAGCAAGAGTCAAGTAAAATGGTTAGTTTATGTAAAACAAAGAATTAATCCAACAATATTCTCAAATGGCTCACAAGTCACAACCACACCATGAAACCTCTTCGAAACAAAGAAATACTAGGGTAAAAGTATCCCTACCTCAACAAGTAGAAGGAAAATGAAGCCCCTTGAAGAATCCTTCGCGAAACCAAGTTTCAATCGATGGAAAAGTAAGATCTCCAAGTCTTCTTCACTTTTTTCTAGGTGATCTAAGCCAAATCTTAGTGGAATGGAAGGTATTTTAGAATGAGAAACTAGGGTTTTTCAAAAATGAGGAGAGAAGAGGGAATATAGAGATGAAAAGTGTAAGGAATGATCTAGAATCATGTTTTTAAAGTTGCTGAATTTGCATAGTCCGCTCGAGCACCACCTTCGTCCACACCATGATGGCTCCATAACACTATAACTAAGGAAATTGTTTTATCCCTCAAAACATGCTCTCTGGAATCTAAGATTTGGAGTGGCTTTTCTTCATATGACACATCTTCGTCTATCTTAATCTCCATCCAAACTAATACATGGGAGGGATTGGGTTCGTATTTACGAAGCATAGACACATGGAACACATCATGGACTCCGGAGAGCTGGGGTGACAATGCAAGACAATAAGCAACTTCTCCAATCCGCTCAATGACATCAAAAGGGTCGATAAATTGAGGTGGTAGTTTTCCACTTCAGCCAAAAAATTATAAATCCTTTCCTAGGAGAGATTTTCAAGAATACATGATCACCGACTTCAAAAGGTAAGGGTCGTCCTCTTCTGTTCGCATAGCTCTTTTGTCAGTTTTGAGCAGTAACTAACCTTTCCAAATGAGGATTATTTTCTTCGTAGTTTCACGGACTAGATCTGGGCATAGTAAGGGTGAATCTCCCACTTCTGTCCAACACACCGGTGATCTACATGGACACCCATACAATGCCTCGAAAGGTGCCATCTCAATACTTGTTTGGTAGCCGTTGTTATAAGAAAATTTGACTAAGGGTAGATGCTTCTCCCAAGACCCCTTAAAATCTAGCACACATGGCCTCAACATATCCTCCAAAATTTGGATAGTTTGTTCAGATTGCCCGTCGATTTGGGAATGATAAGCTATATGAAAATTCAATTGAGTACCCAAGGCATTTTGAAGACTCTGCCACAACCTAGCTGTAAAACGAGGGTCTCTATCAGACACTATGCTCACCGGTACCCCAAGGAGGCAAACTATCTCATGGATATAAAGTTCAGCTAGAAACTCTATGGAATCCCTCATACTCATGGCAAGAAAGTGAGCCAACTTTGTAAGTCTATCTACTATCACCCAGATTGCATAATTACTTCTTTGAGTTCTAGGAAGACTACAAACAAAGTCCATGTTGACGTGTTCCCATTTTCATTTAGCAATTGGAAGATGTTGTAGCAATCCAGCCGGTCTTTGGTGTTCAGCCTTAACTTATTGACAGATTAAAAACTTGGCCACGAACATTGCTACATCCTCTTTCATATCTCTTCACCAAAATTGACGGCTTAGGTCACGATTCATTTTGGTACCCATTGGATGTACCGTTAAACGTGAGTGATGAAATTTTTTCAAAACTTCACTTCTCATGGATTTAGGTACAAACAATCGATCAAGGTAACGAACACTAGAATCCACATGAACATTTAAGCCCCACTCTTCCTTCCCTTGGAAGATCTTTCCCTTAATTAAGGCTACTTCCGGGTCACCTAGTTGTGCCTCAATTACTCTAGCAACAAGGGTAGGTTGTGCAATAGTGGTGAAGAGAGTGGCTTGTTCCCTCCATCATCTTCCATTCTCTCATCGCTAGGCTAGCCAAGGAGCTCGCAGATTTTCTACTTAAGGCATCTGCTACTACATTAGCCTTGCGGGGATGATAGTGTATCTCAAAATCATAGTCCTCTAGAAATTCCATCCATCGTCATTGGTGTAGATTCAAGTATTTTTGGGAGAATAAGTATTTGAGGCTCTTGTGGTTAGAGAAAACTTCAAACTTTTCACCATATAGATAATGTCTCCACAACTTCAAGGCAAAAACAATATCAACTAGTTCTAAGTCATGTGTTGGGTAGTTCCTTTCGTGCGTCTTTAGTTGGCAGGAGCCATATGCTACCGCTTTACCCTCCTGCATTAAAACACATCCCAACCCCTGTCTAGAAGCATCACAATATACCGTATAACTTAAGTCCCATTTCGAAATGATAAGAATTGGAGAGGTGGTCAACCTACGCTTTAGTTCTCAGAAGGAATTCTCACATGCATCGCTTCAAACAAATCTTACTCCTTTATGGGTCAATTTAGTTAATGGGGAATCCACCATAATTTCGTCTCCCGAGACTACGTGACCTAAAAACTTCACTTCAGAAAGCCAGAATTCACATTTCTCATATTTTGCGTACAGGCGGTGCTCTCTAAGAAGTTGCAAAATAGTACGAAGATGCCCTTTATGCTCCTTTTCGGAAGGTGAATAGATAAGAATATCATCTACAAAGATGACCACAAATTTATCAAGAAACTCTCGAAGGACTCTATTCATTAAATCGATAAATGTGGCTGGAGCATTGGTCAATCCAAATGGCATAACTAAGAACTCATAATGTCCATATCGGGTATAAAAAGAAGTTTTGGGAATATATTCCTCTTTGACACGAATTTGATGATAACTTGACCTTAAATTTATTTTGGAAAAACAATGAGAGCCTTTAAGTTGATCGAAGAGATCATCTATCCTGGGCATGGGATATTTATTCTTAATTGTGGCTTGGTTCAATTTACAGTAGTTTATGCACAATCTTAAGGACTTGTCCTTCTTCTTTGCAAACAAGGATGAGGCTCTCCATGGTGAGGTGTTAGGGTGTGTAAAACCCTTACTAAGTAACTCTTGCAACTGTTCCTTCAGAACCACCAACTCAGTTGGGGCAAATCAATATGGTGATAAAGAGATAGGCGCTACAGTCGGAAGTAAGTCTATGGTAAACTCTACTTTCCTATGAGGGGGTAATTCTGTAAGATCATCAAGAAAAACATCGAGATATTCACATACCACCTTTGGAAATTCACTCCCGACTACTTCACTCCTGCCATCCAAAATATTTGTTAAAATAGAATTAAATTGGCTCTGGCCACGCGGATAGTATGAGGAGGGTAAGGATCTACCATATCTATCCCTTAGAAATCTGAAACAATCATCGCTCGCAGTGCACACGGTAACCCTTTCTCGGTAACAATCTATGGTCGCTCGGTAAGTAAATAACCAATCCATATTGACGATGATGTCAAAATCTGACATATCCAAAGGACAAAATTAAACAGAAGTTGTCGATCTGCCACCTCAATTACACATCCCTGACACCCCTGGGTTAGAGTGACCTTACCCCCAACCGGTGACTCTACTGTGAGTGAAGATTGTAGTTGCCTACTCTCTTAACCAAACAATGATGCAAATGATGTGACAAGCGGTGACAGCATACACTCTTCCCTATGGCCTCTGCTACCCTACCTCACGCCTCTAAACATACGTTTGTTGTGCAGATTGAGCAGACGTGGCTCCCTAAACTGTCCTAGATGCTTGCCCTAACTAGGTCGGCTGATAAGATTGCCTCTGTCCCTGACCCATCTGTAAGCCTCCAGACTGTCTAGACCTTGCCAAACTTGGAGTCCCTAATTTTATCGAGCATAACTTCTTTAAATGTCCCGGTTGACCACATTGATAACAAGATTGGGGCTGGCTCCTATTCTAAAGTTGACCATGTGGATGCATCGGTTGGGACCGTGCTCCACTTTTTTGTCTGCACTCTACAGCCTTGTGACCCATTTGGCCACATCTATAACATGTACCTTTAACTTGGGTCATACTCCCTGAACTTCCGTCCGTCACATAACTAGAGGATTTAGCTTGTTGTGGAGGCGATTGGAAGGATGATGATGAACCCCTAGACTATTTTAAAGAACTCGTGATCTTTTCTCCCATTATACTCGGTGGGATTAGAATGAAAGAACTCCTTCTTCAAAAAGGAAGCTCTTGTTTCTCCCTCAATGGTTCTAGTCGCTTGCTCGGCTCTTAATATCTCCATGGACTCCTATAGAGCCCCCGCCATATCCCTAGCCAAGGCCCCCATAGCTTATTGGGGGTGATGGAACGGGTATATTGTTTTGACCTACTGCTTTTTCTTGCGGAGGGATCTCGGGTTGGATTGGAATGTTCTAACCTCCCCAACGAGGTCTACCGCGAGCTCTAGCACGTCCAGACATCTATAAGAAGTAGAGGCAATATTAAATGCTAGACCAATTTTTTGCACCTATGTCCTCCATTCTTAGTTCTCAAACTTATTCACCTTGTAAGCACACAAACTTCCATATAGAATAATCCAAACAATCACGCATACAATCACATAAAAGCACACATGAGTTGTCCTCCTAAAATATTAGCTAATTCCATAGCAATCAAGGACCTCCAAGTGGAAACAATAGTAATCAAGTGCCTTTCCAAAAGGATTTCGAGGAATGCAACCCGCAAAACCCATATCTTAGGATTCTAACCCCATACCCATATATTCACACAAGGACACATATCACACAAAGCATCCTAAGCATTCCATCCTAGCCTAAGGACCCTATTGTGACACACGTCACTTCCCATGAGCCCAAAGTATTCTAGCCTAGGCTCTGAGACCATTTGTAACACCCTAAAATTTTCCCACAAGAATATGCCATGACAAATACAAGAATACACCCAAAAGTCATCTCTCTCATTGAACTAAGAGGTAAGGGATTACAATTCACCAAGTACAATCTTCCAAAATTTAGAATTCATCTACTAGTTCAATGAACTAGATGGCCTTACAAAATATAAGCCCATAGGGCATACAATGACAACCAAACAAATTGATAGTCTTGTTACAAAAATCCGACTTCAAAATATCGAAATACAAATGAAACAACTTTTTCCCAAAAGGAGCTACTACTTGATCCCATCCATCAAAGAGGTGGTACTTCGGCAATTCCTAAAAAATAAGAATAGGGTTGAGCTATATGCCTAGAAGGAACACATTTACCCAACTATTTAATTCTTTGAATAAGATTATGGTATCCTTATAGCAAGACTTTACAAAGAAACTTATCCCCATGTGCAATCTTCAACAATCATATAGATTCATAACAACCAAGCAATGTCAATTACTACCCACGTCATCAATTACAACAATTAAACATTCAAAACCATAGAAAGCAAGCCATGAGTCCATCTGTAAGAGTCTAATTTAAATTACTTTTTTTTCTTTTGTTTTAAAGACCGCCTCTACATTTGCCATCTATTATTTGGCGGGGAGTGGACACCCAAAGAAAACCATTCGTTTTTTCACTTTTGCCGGCTATTATATAGCGGGACTATGTGGACACCCAAAAGCATTTTTCCCATATTCGTCCAGCGATAAGCCTAGACAGGGCATTCGGGCACCTTTTTAAACTCCCCGCGTGGGTACCAACACAACACCACATTTTCTAAAATCGACTCTTACCCAGACTCATGCACAATTAACAATTCAATCACATTTTGTTCCATCCCCAAGCGTCTAACATCACCGAAGAAGGAAATACCACACACCATTCACGAAAAATAACGTCCACATCTTTCATTCCTTCATTATTTATAACATTTCAGGAAGTAAAGTAAATTCCATTCAATTTGATGTTCTCTACTTAACTTGAGAATTTAGGATTTCACCAAATTTGGGGGTTTGTCTCTTTTATCATAAATATGGGTTTCAACAACATTTATGTACATCTTTTGAGAAGAGAGTGTAAAGAAATTCCAAGCAAGAGTCAAGTAAAATGCTTGATTTATGTAAAACACAAAATTAATCCAACAATATTCTCAAATGGCTCATAAGTCACAACCACACCATGAAACCTCTTGAAAACAAAGAAATACTAGGGTAAAAGTATCCCTACCTCAACAAGTAGAAGGAAAATGAAGCCCCTTGAAGAATCTTTCGCGAAACCAAGATTTAATCGGTGGGAAAGTAAGATCTCCAAGTCTTCTTCACTTTTTGCAAGGTGATCTAAGCCAAATCTTAGTGGAATGGAAGGTATTTTAGAGTGAAAAACTAGGGTTTTTCAAAAATAAGGAGAGAAGAGGGAAGATAGAAATGAAAAGTGTAAGGAATGATCTAGAATCATGTTTTTAAAGTTGCTGAATTCACGTAGTCTGCTTGAGCGCCACCTTCCACGCTGGAGCGTAAGACACAAACTTAAAGGCCCGCTCGAGCGGCGAATCTTTCGCTTGAGCACAAAATGACAACTCCCAGAAGTTTTGCAGAGCTACAGGGAAACAACTGGGAACCAACATTCTTCGCTTGAGCACCACTTCCTGCGCTCGAGTGTCCTCCCTGCAAGTCAAAAGATACTGGGAGTTAAATTTTTTTCGCTCGAGCGCTACTTTCTACGCTCGAGCGGACCCAGAAACAAAAGTGTCACAAACTTTTCCCCTCAGGGAAGTTCGCCCCAAAATTAGTGCTAAATCTCAACCTGATAAGAATATGATGACATCAATATATATTCACCAATCTTCAACAACTCTGTAATGACTCGGATTCTAATACATATCGGATTAGTGTAAAGTGGTGCCTGTCACCTTAAAACTTGTATGGTTGTCGGACTCTTGGTATTGATGTGTTGGCAAAGTGAACCTTAAATATTATAATTGAGGACCCTTGGGTGATGTTTGGAACCTTGATTGAAGCCTTAACAAGGTATTTAGGAAAGATTAGATCAAAAGCCCAAAATTTGAGTTTTTATTTTTGACCAACCTTTACTCTTTTGCCCTTTTCTCTTTCCACACTATGAATTTGGCTATAAGACTAGAGCCATTGGAAATCTTGTTTTTGGGGCTTCGATTTGGACACAAGAATGACCTAAAACGGAGCCCGAACGAGAGAGTTATGCCTGTTTGAATTTTGAGTTTCTGTGTTGGAAGCATGCTTGCTCGAGCGAACTGTTCGATTTTTAGAGATTTTGGGAGCTTCTTTTCTACACTCGAGCCAAGCTTCCTTTGTTCGAGCGACCCGGTCGCTAACAGACATTATAAAGTGACTTTTTGGCCCAAAAACTTTATTTTTTTCCCTCTCTTCTCCTCTCATCCTCCAAACCCGAAACCTTAACCTTCCAAACTCTTGATTTCTCTTCTTGTTACCCAAGATTCACCCCAAATCTTTCAAGAAGGTTGAAGAACAAGCATAGATCAAGACTTCCACTGATTGTTTTGCGATTTCATCAGAGTTTCGAGTTGGGTCTTCATCTTTGGCTTCCAATCTTGAGGTAGGGAGTTCTCTTAGCCATAAGCACTTATGATTCAAAGTGATTTTGGTGACATTTTGGGATTTTGAGTTGATTATGGGTTAGAAAACACTAATGGCTAGTTGTTTATGTACAAATGGGGTTTTTACTCAAATTTTTAAAGGGTGTGAAATGTTTTTGCATATTGATAAATAATAATTGATGATTTGGGGATTTAACTAAGAAAAGAGGAAAACCCCCAATTTTCTTTAAAACCCTAGGTTTGAAATGTTGAGTAACAAGGGGATTTTGAAACTAATTGATAGTTTTATGTTAAAATTGACATTAATATGGTATTAGAATACATGGAGATTATGAAATGGGTAAATCCTAATAATTTGATGAAACTAGTGTGCGGATAGAAGTTATGTATTAAATCATTTTGGAACCTTAGCTTGGGAGTTTAATGGAAATGAGATAACTTACCTAAGTAACGTTTATAAGTGGAATTGGAGTCGTTTTGAGTTGATATTCACATGATGTTGGAAAGATAGAGAATTTGGGATTGATGTTGCTATATTAGATGATTATGGAAATTGTTTAGATTGCCTTGCTTATGTTTCATGTTAATTATTTTTGTAGTAATGATTTGAACCTTAGGCAAACTATGATATTGGCAAACCAATTGCATTGCACTGTATCGTATCTTCATGGCTTTGAGATCAAGTGTGTAGAGTTAATTAAAATGGGTTATTTTGAAATGTGTTGTGTGTGTTGAGGTGCCCAATTGCCCTTCCGTGCTTGTACTTTGAAAAATATGGGGATGTTATCAGTATGTTGGTAAAGGTGCCCAATTGCCCTTCCATGCTTGTAGGCCAGTAAATGTGGGGAAAAAGTTACAATGATTGATGGGTATCCAATTGCCCCTCTATGCTCGGTGGCCGGAAAATGTGGAGATGTTTTAAGAATGAAATGGATGTCCAATTGCCCCTCCGTGCTTGGTGGCCGGTAAATGTGGAGGTTTTCTAAAAGTAAGAGGTTCCCACTTGCCCTACTATGCTTGGTGGCTAGTAAATGTGGGGAGTGTTTGTGATATGTAACGTGGAGTTTGTTACAAAGTGAAGGTCATGATTAAATCAATGATTATCAAATTAGGTCAAACTTGGAATACGAATCTAGCATCTTACAAATTGGTTTTCTAATAAAGTCAAGTTGCATGCATGGTATGGCATTGCATGAACATAATCACTTTGAGCACACTTATCTGTTGTTAAGTTTATTTCCTACTGAGTGTCAAAGCTCACTCCATTTTTATGGGCTGTATATCCTAAAAATCTAGGTGTTGAAGGTGTACCATGATAGTGTCGAAAAGCGAATGGAATTCAATGTGGAGCGCCGAAGCTTCTTTGACGTTGTTCGCCTACAGCCTTTGAGTTGTTTGTCGAGTTAGGAATTTTATTTGTTGAATCAAGGCTCTTAGTCTTGAAAGATGTAAGCCCTTGTGGCAATTTAGATGAATATTTATATATTATCGTGTATTGAAATTTTATTACTTTGAGCTTGACAAGAAAATTTTGAGAATGTGATAGATTCCAGTTATTGAATTGTATACCTTTGCTTATGGTTAATATATTGGGATGATAGCATATCGTGGTATAAATATCGGGGTGTTACAAACTCCCAATATGACAGTAAAATATGGTAACTACAATATATTTACTAATCCGCCAAAATCCCGTAATTAAACAATAGACATCAAATTAATTCCAAAAACCAAGGATAATAGAATAATAAAAGTTTTAGTTCATCTTCCAGTTCATCAAGTACTAAGAAGGAGCAACAAGACATGTATATTACAAATGAGAGAACAAATCTAGGTGTTCTTCGCGAATCTCAGCTTCACGTTCCCATGTAGCTTCCTCCACACTGTGATGGCTCCATAACACTTTAACTAAGGAAATTGTTTTATCCCTCAAAAGTTGCTCTCTGGAATCTAAGATTTGGAGTGGCTTTTCTTTATATGAACATCTTCTTCTATCTTAATCTCCATCCAAACTAATACATGAGAGGGATCGAGTTTGTATTTACGAAGCATAGACACATGGAACACATCATGGACTTCGGAGAGCTGGGGTGGCAATGCAAGATGATAAATAACTTCTCCAATCTACTCAATGACATCAAAAGGGCCGATAAATCGAGGTGATAGTTTTCCACTTTGGCCAAATCACATCAATCCTTTCCTAGGAGAGATTTTCAAGAATACATGATCATCAACTTCAAAAGATAAGGGTCGTCTTCTTCTGTTCGCATAGCTCTTTTGTCGGCGTTGAGCAGTAATTAACCTTTTCCGAATGAGGATTATTTTCCCCATAGTTTCACGGACTAGATCTGGGCCTAGTAAGGGTGAATCTCCCACTTCTGTCCAACACACCGGTGATCTATATGGATGCCTATACAATGCCTCGAAAGGTGCCATCTCAATACTTACCTGGTAGCTGTTGTTATAAGCAAATTCAACTAAGGGTACATGTTTCTCCCAAGACCCCTTAAAATCTAGCACACAAGTCCTCAACATATCCTCCACAATTTGGATAGTATGTTCGGATTGCCGTCGATTTGGAGATGATAAGTTGTACTAAATTTCAATTGAGTACCCAAGGCACTTTGAAGACTTTGCCATAGCCTAGCTGTAAAGTGAGGGTCTCTATTAGACACTATACTCACCGGTACCCCATGGAGGCGAACTATCTCATGGATATAAAGTTTAGTTAGAAACACTATGGAATCCCCTAAACTCATGGCAAGAAAGTGAGCTGACTTACTAAGTCTATCTACTATCACCCAGATTGCATCATTACTTCTTTGAGTTCTAGGGAGACCAGAAACAAAGTCCATGTTGACGTGTTCCCATTTCCATCGAGCAATCGGAAGAGGTTGTAGCAATCTCCCAAGTCTTTGGTGTTCAGCCTTAACCTGTTGACAGATTCAACACTTGGCCACGAACAGAGCTACATCCTTTTTCATATCTCTCCACCAAAATTAACGGCTTAGGTCACGATACATTTTGGTACCCCCTGGATGTACCGTTAAATGCGAGTGATGAAATTCTTTCAAAACTTCACTTCTCATGGATTTAGGTACAAACAATCGGTCAAGGTAACGAACACTAGAATCCGCATGAACATTTAAGCCCTGCTCTTCCTTCCCTTGGGAGATCTTTCCCTTAATTAAGGCTACTTCCGAGTCACCTAGTTGTGCTTCAATTACTTTAGCAACAAGGGTAGGCTGTGCAATAGTGGTGAAGAGAGTGGCTTGTTCTGACGATTTACCAAGCCACAAGTTAAATTCATTAGCATCCCCCATCATCTTCTATTCCCTCATCGCTTGGCTAGCTAGGGAGCTCACAGATTTTCTACTTAAGGTATTTGCTACTATATTAGCCTTGTCGAGATGGTAGTGTATCTCAAAATCATAGTCCTTTAGAAATTCCATCCATCGTTGTTGGCATAGATTCAAGTGTTTCTAGAAGAATAAGTATTTGAGGCTCTTGTGGTTGGAGAAAACTTTAAACTTTTCACCATATAGATAATGTCTCCACAACTTCAAGGCAAAAACAACAGCGGCTAGTTCTAAGTCGTGTGTCGGGTAGTTCCTTTCGTGCGTCTTTAGTTGGCGCGAGACATATGCTACACTTTACCCTCTTGCATTAAAACACATCCCAACCCCTTTCTAGAAGCATCACAATATACCATATAACTTATGCCCCATTTCGGAATGATAAAAATTGGAGAGGTGGTCAACCTATGCTTTAGTTCTCGGAAGGAATTCTCATATGCTTCGCTCCAAACAAATCTTACTCCCTTATGGGTCAATTTAGTTAATGGGGATGCTATGGAAGAGAAATTCTTTACAAATCGACGGTAGTAACCGGCTAAGCCTAGAAAGCTATGAACTTCTAAGTCGTTCCTAGGCTGCCCCCAATTTTGCACAGTTTTTATTTTTGAAGAATCCACCATAATTCTGTCTCTCGAGACTACGTGACCCAAGAACTTCACTTCAGAAAGCTAGAATTCACATTTCTCATATTTTGCATACAAGTGGTTCTCTCTAAGAAGTTGCAAAATAGTATGAAGGGCATAACTAAGAACTCATAATGTCCATATCGGGTACAAATGTCCATAATGTCCATAGCTAAGAAGTTGCAAAATAGTACGAAGGGCCCTTCATGCTCCTCTTCGGAAGGTGAATAGATGAGAATATCATCTACAAAGATGACTACAAATTTATCAAGAAACTCTCAAAAGACCCTATTCATTAAATTCATAAATATGATTGGAGCGTTGGTCAATCCAAAGGGCATAACTAAGAACTCATAATGTCCATATCGGGTACAAAAAGCAGTTTTGGGAATATCCTCATCTCTGACACAAATTTGATGATAACCCGACCTTAAATCTGTCTTGGAAAAACAATGAGAGCCTTTAAGTTGATCGAAGAGATCATCTATCTTGGGCAAGGGATACTTATTCTTAATTGTGGCATGGTTCAATTTACGGTAGTCTATGCACAATCTTAAGGACCCGTCTTACTTCTTTGCAAACAAAGTCGAGGCTCCTCAAGGTGAGGTGTTAGGGCGTATAAAACCCTTACTAAGTAACTCTTGCAACTGTTCTTTTAGAACCACCAACTCAGCTGGGGCAAATCGATATGGTGATAAAGAGATAGGTGCTGTACCCAGAAGTGAGTCTATGGTAAACTTTACTTCCCTATGAGGGGGTAATTCTGTAAGATCATCAGGGAAAACATTGAGATATTCACATACCACCTTTGGAAATTCACTCCTGACTACTTCACCCCTGACTACTTCACCCCCGTCATCCAAAATAGTTGCCAAAAGAGAATTAAATTGGTCCCAGCCACGCAGATAGTATGAGAAGGGTACGGATCTACCATATCTATCCCCAAAAAATGTGAAACAATCACCGCTTGTAGTGCACACTATAACCCTCTCTTGATAACAATCTATGGTCACTCGGTAAGTAAATAACCAATCCATACCGAGGATGACGTCAAAATCTGACATTTCCAACAGGACAAAATTAACCGGAAGTTGTCAACCTACCACCTCAATTATAGACCCCTGACACCCCTGGGTCAGAGTGACCTTTCCCCCAATTGGTGACTCTACTTTGAGTGAAGATTGCAGTTGCCTACTCTCTAACCCTAACAATGATGCAAATGATGTGGCGATAAATGAATGTGATGCCCCAGTGTCAATCAACATGCTAGCGCAACTATTGAAAATAAGGAATGTACCTCTCACTACTGATGGCCTCGACTTGGAAGCGGTGACAATGTGCACACTTCCCTATGGCCTTTGCTCCCCTACCTCACCCCTCTGAACATACGATTGTTGGGCAGATTGAGTAGACGTGGCTTCTTGAACTGTCGTAGATGCTTTCCCTAACTGGGCTGTATAGCGATCCCGGTTTTCCCTCCATTGGTTATTGTATTTTGGATTCGGTTCCGTAGATGTTTGTTGTTGTATAGGTTTCATTTCCGTCCTTCAATTCTTTGTATATGAGTTTTAGGATATGTTGGGCAGGTTTGTAACAGGTTGGTTGTGATTAGAAACAAAAGGATGCTGCCCAGTTTTTTGTGTCTTTGCTCGAGCGAGGCTTTTGTTGCTCGAGCTAGCTCTGTGTTTTAGCTCCTTCGCCCGAGCCAGGGTTCCTTCGCTCGAGCGTGCGTCTGCGTCTAGTTTTGGACCTAAAGGTTGTGTTTCTTGGCTCGAGCGAACTTTCCTTCGCTCGAGCGAGCTTTTCTTTGCTCGAGCGTGCTTTTGGGTTGCAAACCTAAAGCTTCATGTTGTTGGCTCGAGCGAGGTTTTCTGCGCTCGAGCGAGGTTTCTTTGTGTCTGGTCACTCGAGCGAGCCTCGAATATATCAGTTCGCAGCAGCAGCTTCTTCTTCACTTTTTCATCATCTCCTTTACACAAACCCTAGATCCGGCTGCTCTTCTCTCTCTATACACTTTCTCTCTAAGAATACACCTAGTTCTAGTGTGTTTCTATCCTAAGCTCTTTGTAAAAAAGGTGGAGCTTGGTGTAGGCTACGTTTTGATCCGAAAATCATTGAGTTTGGAGCATCTTGAGTTTTCTTCATCTTCTCCTTTTGGTCTCTTCTTTTGAGGTAGGGATACCCTACTCCATCTTATGAGTTTTGACATAAATTTTAGTCATTTTGATTAGGTGGTGTTGTTTGGTAATTTTGGGAAAGCTAGGGTTTGATATGAAATTATAAAAAGGGGGTTTTTAAATGTTAAACCCCATGTGTATGTAAGACCTTGGAAAATGAAAGTATTTTTGTTAAATTGATGAAATTGAACCTTAGGGTTGATATTTGAAAAAGGGGAAAAATGCCCTAGTTACATTGAATAATTAATTTGCATAATTAATTTGAGAAAGGGTGAAATTGAGTTGAAAATCATGAAATTGGGAAATTATGGGATTGAATGGTGTAGTTGGACTAGTTAATTACTCACCTATGAAAATGTTGATATTTTATCTGTTTGATAAATTTATTATCTGCTTAGAGATAATTGCCTTGGGCTATCGGTGGAGGATAGTCTTGATTGTTGTAGACATTGTATGTTGATTAGGGAAAACTGAAACTAATCACCTGGAATATGTCATTCAATATGATGGTTGGAATAATTTATTGAATAGGTGTATTGATTGATCATTGTATATGATAAGTGTTTAAATATATTGTATATGTATGTTGTTTGGGAGGAGATATGGTTTGAGAGGAGATAGGGGATGTACTCTCAAACTTGTTTGGGAGGAGATAGGGGATGAACTCCATTGATAACTAAGTTGGCCGGAGTGTCCAGGGTGAAAGTCCCGAAATCTTAATTACGTTTGCATGGCGTAGATAATTGAAGTATGGAAGTGTTTAATGTGAGATGTAGTCTCATTTGAATTGTGGTTAACGAAAGTGTTTTAATATGAGTTGTAGTCTCATGTAATTGTTTGGCTAGATAATGAGCTAGGTTTATGAATGTGAATTGGATAAGTAAAGGAAAGTGGAATGAAACACGAATGTATTTGTCATGAAATTGGGAAGTGTTGTAAGTTGGTTTACAAGTGTTAACCTTTTGTCGAATGCTAATGTTTCAGTTACTTCTTATAATTGGTTTAGTATATTTCTACTGGGCTTTGGCTCACCCTTTATGGGACATCATTTTCAGGTACAGATGGTATGCCACCTCTAAGGGCGTAGCTTGGGAGGCTTAGAGGCTGAATGACTTTTTTGTTGTTTTCTTTTTGTATTACATGTAAATCAAGCCAATGGCTTATTTTGTATAAAGAGTTAGAACTCTTCTTTTGTTGTACCCAAGTGTTGACTTGGAAAGTTGTAAGCCCGTAGGGCATTTACTTTTAATGTCAACATGTAATACTTTTGTACTTAATACTCTGATAAATGGAAATATGCTTTATTCTCTTATGTTTATGAATGTCAAGAATGTGGGTTTATATGTATTGTTTTGAGGGCGTTACAGGCCGGCTGATAATATTGCCTCTATCCCTGACCCATCTGTAAAGCCTCTAGACTGTCTAGACTGTCTAGACCTTGCTGCACTAGGAGTCTTTACATTCTGTGAGCAGAACTTCTTCAAATGTCCCGCTGACCACATTGATAATAAGATTGGGGCTAGCTCCTATTATGAAGTTGACCCTATGAATACATCGGTTGGGACCATGCTCCACTTTTCTGTCCGCACTCTATAGCATTGTGACCCATTTGATCACAGCTATAACATGCACCTGTAACTCGGGTCATATTCCCCGAACTTCCACCTGTTATATAACTAGAGAATTTAGCTTGATGTGGAGGCGATTGGAAGGATAATGATGAACCCCTACACCGTTTTGAAGAACCGGGTCACTTTTAGCATCGGAATATCCTACTCTCTTCAATGTTTGCCTTGCCACTTCGGCCTCTACTGTAATCTCCACATGAGTTGCTGCTTCGACTAAGCGGTCGTAATCACATATCATATTGCCAACCACCTTCATTAAAATTTTCGGCCTTAACCTCTTTTCAAATTCGAGGCACCTTCGCTCTTCTGCTGCCACTAATTGGGGTGCAAAATGCGAGAGACTAGTGAATTTGGCTTCAAACTCTGCCACTGGTGTATCTAGTTGCAATAACTATTCAAATTGCTTCCTCAACCGCTCCCTAGCCGTGGAAGGAAGGAATTTATCTTGGAAAACTTGCACAAATGCTTCCCAAGTATGTTGAACTCTATGTTTTACAGCTTTCCACCACTGCCTGGCTTCCATCTTCAATTTATAGGCCAGAAATGCCACCCGCAATTCGTTCTCCCAAATGTCTAAAATTTCAAAGGACTTGACTACTTGTTCCAACCATTATTCAGCTTTCATCGGATTAGGCTCGCCATTATACTCAGCCTGATTACAAGGAAAGAACTCCATCTTCAAAAAGGAAGCTCTTGTTTCTCCCTCAATGGTTCTAGCCGCTTGCTCGGCTCTCAATAACTCCATGGACTCCCTTAGAGCCCCCACCATTTCCCTAGCCAAGGTCCCCATAGCTTCTTGGGCCGATGGAACGGGTATATTGTTTTGACCCACTCCTTCTTCTTGCGGAGGGATCTCGGGTTGGACTGGAATGTTCCGACCTCCTCGACGAGGTCTACCATGAGCTCTAGCACGTCCAGACATCTATAATAAGTAGAGACAATATTAAATGCTAGACCAATTTTCGGCACCTATGTGCTCCATTCTTGCTTCTCAAACTTATTCACCTTGTAAGCACACAAACTTCCACATAGAATAATCCAAAAAATCACGCATACAATCATATAAAAGCACACATGAGTTGTCCTAAAATATTAGCTAATTCTATGGCAATCAAGGACCTCCAAGTGGAAAGAACAGTGATCAAGTGGCTTTCCAAAACAATTTCGATGAATGAAACAGGAAAAAGCCATATCATAGGATGCTAACCCCATACCCATATATTCACACAAGGGCACATATCACACAAGGCATCTTAAGCATTCCATCCTAGCCTAAGGACCCTATTGTGGCACACGCCACTTCCCATGAGCCCAAGGTATTGTAGCCTAGGTTCTAATGCCATTTGTAATGCCCTAAATTTTCCCACAAGAATATGCAAAGACAAATAAAAGAATACACCCAAAAGTCATCTCTCTCATTGAACTAAGAGGTAAGGGATTACCATTCACCAAGTACAATCTTCCAAAATTTAGAATTCATTTACTAGTTCAATGAACTAGATGGCCTTACAAAATATAAGCCCCTAGGGGATACAATGACAACAAAACAAATTGATAGTCTTGTTACAAAAATCCCACTTCAAAATAACAAAAAACAAATGAAACAACTTTTCCCAAAAGGAGGTACTGCTTGATCCCATCTATCAAGGAGGTGGTACTTCGTCAATTCCTGAAAAATAAGAATAGGGTTTAGCTATGTGCTTAGTAGGAACACATTTACCCAAGTATTTAATTCTTTGAATAAGATTATGGTATCCTTACAGCAAGACTTTACAAAGAAACTTATCTCTATGTGCAATCTTTAACAATCATATAGATTCATAACAACCAAACAATGTCAATTACTAATCACGTCATCAATTACAACAATTAAACATTCACAACCATAGAAAGCAAGCCATGAGTCCATTTGTAAGAGTCTAATTTAAAACATGTTTTTTTTCTTTTGTTTTAAAGACCACCTCTACATTTGCCGGCTATTATGCGGCGGGGAGTGGACACCCAAAGAAAATCATCCGTTTATCCACTTTTGCCAGCTATTATACGGCAGGACTATGTGGACACCGAAACACCATTTTTTCCATATTCGTCCAGCGATAAGCCTAGACAGGGCATTTGGGCACCTTTTTAAACCCGCTGCGCGGGTTCTAACACAACACCATATTTTCCAAAACCGACTCACCGCATATGGAAAAGAATTGTTAATTGTGCATGAGTCCGGACTCATGCACAATTAACAATTCAATCACATTTTCTTCCATCCAAAAGCATCCAACATCACCAAAGAAGGAAATACCGCACAACATTCACGGAAATTAACATCCCATCTTTCATTCTGTCATTATGGATAACATTTCATGAAGTAAAGTAAATTCCATTCAATTTGATGTTCGCTACTTAACTTGAGAATTTAGGGTTTCACCAAATTTGGGGGTTTGTCTATTTTATCATAGATATGGGTTTCAAAAACATTTATGTACATGTTTTGAGAAGAGAATGTAAAAAAATTTCAAGCAAGAGTCAAGTAAAATGGTTGATTTATGTAAAACACAGAATTAATCCAACAATATTCTCAAATGGCTCATAAGTCACAACCACACCGTGAAACCTCTTGAAAACAAAGAAACACTAGGGTAAAAGTATCCCAACCTCAACAAGTAGAAGGGAAATGAAGCCCCTTGAAGAATCCTTCGCGAAACCAAGATTCAATCGGTGGAAAAATAAGATCTCCAAGTCTTCTTCACTTTTTGCTAGTTGATCTAAGCCAAATCTTAGTGGAATGGAAGGTATTTTAGAGAGAGAAAGTAGGTTTTTTTGAAATTGAGGAGAGAAAAGGGAAGATAGAAATGAAAAGTGTAAGGAATGATCTAGAATCACGTTTTTAAAGTTGCTGAATTCACGCAGTCCGCTCGAGTGCCACCTTCCACACTCGAGCGTAAGACACAAACTTAAAGGCCCGCTCAAGCGACGAATCTTTCGATCGAGCGTACAGAAGTTTTGCAGAGCTACAGGGAAACAACTGGGAACCAACATTCTTCACTTGAGCGCTACTTCCTGCGCTTGAGCGTCCCGCCTGTAACTCAAAAGATATTGGAAGTTAAAATTTTCAACTCGAGCGCGACTTTCTACGCTCTAGTGGACCCATAAACAAAAGTGTCACAATTCACATGTCCCAAAAGTCTCTGATCTACCTGTTTACCCCTCGGAGCATAGGCCTGATGCACGGATTGAGTTGACGTGGCTCCTTGATTGGCCTTTGAGCCTGAACTGAATGAGTTGAACTAGATGCACCAGATGTGCCACTCGACTGAGGGAAAATCTCTTCAAATGTCCAGTTTTCCCACACTGAAAATAGGTAGGCATTTGCTCTCTCCCTTGATTTTGACTTTGAAAACGAGTCAAAGACGGTGCTAGTTGTTACCCCTCATTCTCTCTATGAACAAGCTGGAGACTTGTGGCCCAATCGACCACACTTGAAACATGTGAATCCATTTTGATTACCGCTCCTCGAACTAGAACTCAGTATGAGGAAAGATGGATGTAGACTGCTGAACATGGGACTGTTGCTTGGCAGAACCCCTCTGTCTTTTGTTGTCTCTCACATCACCCTGAAACTCATGCCTCCTCTATCTGGAGCCCCTCATACATTGTTCATCCATCTGAATAACCACCTCCAAATGAGCCGTTGACTCAACAAGATGCCCATAATCTCGAATCATAGAACTGACAACTTTGAAAAGGTGCCCGGTTCTTAATCCTTTCTTGAACTTGATGCAACGTCGTTCTTTCGTCGCTACGAGTTTAGTCGCAAACCTCAAAACACTAGTAAAGACTGCCTCAAACTCAGCCACATGTGTGCTCAATTGCTTGAGTTTCAAAAACTACTCTCTCAACTTCTTCCTAGCAGTGGGTGATATAAACTTGTCTTTGAAGGTGATAACAAAAGCCTTCTAAGTCACTTCGATATGACCCTTAGCAAACTTTTACCACTGACCCTCATCGCCTTTAAGCTGGAAGGCTACCAAGGTCACCCTCAACCCTTCGTTGTTTATGCCAAACATCTCAAAGGTCTTGACCATCTGCTTAAGCCACTCATCAACCTTCTGTGGCTCCTTCGGATTACCCACAAACTCGTCCAGATTTGACCACAAGAACTCCATTTTAAGTGACTTACTGAGAGTGCTTCGTGAGTATCCAGATGTCTTTTTGGAGGATCTTACCAACTTACCACCACATAGGGAGATTGAGTTCTGTATCGACTTGGCGTTATGCACAACTCCAATTTCCATGGCACCATATGGATTTGCGCTAATTAAGTTGCATGAGTTGAACGTGAAACTTTAGGATTTATTAGACAAGGGCTTTGTACACCCTAGTATGTTACCTTAGGGAGCACCTACTCTTTTTTGCGAAAAAGCAAGAAGGCCCTTTATGGTTGTGCATTGACTATCGTAAGTTGAACCAGGTAACTGTTAAGAACAAATACCCATTGCGGAGGATGGATGATTTGTTCAACTAACTAAAGGGATCTCGTTGCTTTTCGAAGATTGATTTGAGATCAGGGTATCACTAGTTGAGGGTGAAGGAAGAGGACATTCAAAAAACAACCTTCTGTATGCGTTATGACCACTATGAATTTTTAGTGATGCCTTTTGGGCTAACCGATGCCACTGGTTTCGTTTATGAACTTGATGAATTGAGTCTTCTATGAGTTCCTAGACCGGTTTGTGGTTGTCTTAGTTGACGACATTTTAGTGTACTCACCCTTTGAGGAGGAACACATAGACCACTTACGGGTCATACTTGAGTTGCTTAGAGCACATAGTTTGTATGCTAAGTTCGAGAAGTGTGAGTTTTGGCTTACGGAGGTTAAGTTTCTAGGCCATGTGATGTCTGGAGAAGGAGTGACTGTAGATTCCTCTAAGATAGATGCAGTACAAGACTGAGAGCAAGCTAAGAATGCCTTTAAGATCCGAAGTTTCTTGGGCTTAGTAGGGTATTACTGATGTTTTGTGAAAGATTTCTCTAGGATGGCTTCGCCGTTGACTAGACTAACGAGGAATGAAGTTAAATTTGTGTGGAGTGAGTTGTGTGAAAAATTATTCCAAGAGCTTAAGACTAAACTCACCACTGCTTCAGTTTTGATTATTCCAGAGAGGGGTTTGGGTTATTTGGTGTATTGTGAAGTGTCTCGGGAGGGATTGTGTGTTGATGCAAGAAGGAAAGGTCGTGGCTTAAAGCTCATGACAATTGAAAAATCATTAGAAAAACTATCCTACACACCTAGAACTAGCGGCAGTGATCTTTGCCTTAAAGATCTGGAGGCATTATCTATATGAGGAGAGGTTTGAGGTGTTTTCTGATCACAAGAGTCTGAAATATCTGTTCTCACAGAAAGACTTCAATTTGAGGCAGAGGAGGTCGAGGGAGATCATTGAGGATTACGATTTCAAGTTACATTATCATCCGGAGAAGGCTAATGTAGTGGCCGATGCCTTAAGTAGGAAGCCTGTGAGTGGTGTAGTGAGTATTGCTATTTGGTAATGGGAGATGTTGGGTGTTCTCGGCGGGTTTGACTTGTATCTTGGCGAGTCTGTTGATTTAGCTACTTATTTACCGCCGTTGCACAATCTACCTTGGTTAGTCGAGTTATTGAGGCACAATAACATGATCGTGAGGTGGAGACTATCCGGGGAAAGATCTTCAGTGGAAAGGAAGAGAAGGGTTTAAATGTTCATTCTGATTTGGGTGTGACATATTTAGACCGCCTATTTGTAACAGAGTTTTGTAAGCAAGATGTACTTCGGGAGTTTTACTATTCAAGCCTTATGGTACATCTGGGAGGCATGAAGATGTATCACGATCTTTGCTTCTAGTTTTGGTGAAGGGGGATGAAGGGAGACATGGTTTTTTTTGTTTCAATATGCCTTACTTGTTAGTGAAGACCGAGCACCAATGACCAACGGGTTTGTTACAACCCTCACTTATAATCGAGTGGAAATGGGAGCATGTCACTATGGATTTTGTAGTAGGCCTTCAGAGAACTCAACGGGGTAACGATGCTGTTTGGGTAGTTGTGGACCGATTGACTAAGTCTGCTCATTTTATTCATATGCGCACTAGTGACTCGGTGGATTATCTTGTTGAATTATATGTTAGGGACATAGTTCAACTTCATGGGGTTCTAGTGACTTTTGTCTTGAATAGGGATCTACGTTTCACGACTTGGTTGTGGCAGAGCCTATAGAGTGCCTTGGCACTAAGTTGACTTTTAGCACTACCTATCATCCTCAGAATGACGGATAGTGTAAGCGCTCTATTCAAATTCTAGAGGACATGCTTCGGGCTTGCGTTCTCGACTTTAAAAGGTCTTAGAAGAGGCATTTACTTTTGACAGAGTTTGCCTATAGCAATAGCTTTTAGGCGAGTATCGGAATGTATTAAGGCCTTGTATGGCCGACCTTGTAGATCACCTGTTTATTGGGCCAAGGTGGGTGATGCTCCTATGTTGGGTCCAGAGTTAGTCCGAGAGACGACGAAAAAGTTACACTTATCCGTAAGAGGTTGATTTCAGTTAAAAATTGCCAAAAGAGCTGTGCCGATCGGAGGATGAGACCTTTATGTTTTGAGGTGGGGGATCATGTGTTCTTGAAAATTTCATTGAGACGAGGTTTGATGAGATTCGGGAAGAGTGAAAAATTGTCTCAGAGATTCATTGGGCCTTTTGAGATTTTAGAGCGATTTGGAGAGGTAGGTTATCGTTTGGCCTTGTCACTCCAACTTTCTAGGGTTCACAACGTATTTCATATCTATATGCTTCAGAAGTATGAAAACGATTCTTCATATGTGCTAGATTGGACTGATTTAGAGGTAAACGAGGATGCTTTGTATGAGGAGAGATAGGTTCAAGTTTTGGATACTTAAGAGCAAATCTTGCGAGGCAAGATTATTTCTTTGGTTAAGGTATTGTGGTGACACCACGGCATCGACGAAGCGACTTGGAAGCGGGAGGCATAAGTTGGTGATAAGTATCCGGACTTGTATCTTAGAGTTTGAACCTTTTTGTAATTGTTTTTGTGTTTGTTGTAATATATAAAGGTTGTGAACACATTGTAAGATTGATGTTACTCTTGTGGTGAGTAGAGATGTTAAGTTTTCTATACTATTGGGTGTATGTTGTTGTTGTTGACGATGTTTGAGTTGTGTTAATATTGTGTTATTGTGGTATTGATGTAATTCAATTTTGAAGACAAAATTTCCTCAGAGGGAAGGTTATAGTGGCCCGAGTTAAGACCCAATCCTCTAACACTCTTTGGTTTTGAATGTTGTATCTGTTAGTATTATTGGCATCGATTTTAGTCAATGTATGATTTGAGTTGAGTTTGGGATTTGTTTGAGTTAGTTTTAAACATATGTGATTTTGAGTTTTTTTTTTTTTCGGAGGTTTTGGCTGTTTGAACTTAGGTTCACTTGAGAGGTGCTTTGGTTGCTCGAGCTCGTTCGACCAATCTTTCGTTTCTTCCAGATTCTGAGTTTGCAGTTTGAACTTCTGGGAGCAGGGCCTTCTGCGCTTGAGCGGTAGTTTGGTCATTCGAGCGGTCTATTTGTAGTCTGAATTACTGAGACTTTGCATTCTACGCTCGAGCGGTGTTTTGTTCGCAGGGATGGTCTTTTGGGAGTTTGGTTTCTTCGCTTTAGTCTAGTTTTGGTCACTCGAGTGATGTGCTGTGTCTGACGCTCAAGCGGTGTTTTGTTCGCTTGAGCGGTCTTTTTGTATAAAGTTGCGGGGAAAAGATTTTTTTCTCACTTTTCTAATCCCTCTCTCTACAAATATGTAAAAGTTGTTTTCTTTCATCCCTCGCTAAATTTCTTGGGTAAATCCTCCGATTTCTCTCAATCCATGGTTTTCTTGATAGTTACGCTTTGGGGTAATAGGTACAGCTCAAGGAGGGAGTTGTTTTGATCTGAAAAAGTTTGTGTTTCGTTTTCGTCAATTTTTGGAATTTGTTTCTCTTCTCTTTTATTTTGATGGAGGGACTCTTTTAATTTTTTGCATGGTATTTACCTTCGTTATGTGCTCTTTGGATAGAGTAGCATTTTGAGGGATTTGGGTTTGATCTTAAATATGTTTTGGTTCATAAAAGAGGGGTTTTCAGAAGGTTTTCTTAAAAATGTTGTTGGAATTGTTTATAGTAATGAGTGGTATTGAAATTTGGGGAAAACGATTTTTTAAATGAGAAAGGTTGAATGAACATATGTTATTTTAAAAATTGGGAAATCCTTGGTGATTCTTGATCCTTAACAAAGAGGGGGTTGATGAGTTCTTGAACAATGATGTGAACCTTGTTTGAAATGGGAAAGTGGAGATTGAAGTTGTGATTGTTACTCCTATGTTGAGATTGCGGAGATATGGGATTATGAATTATATTTATCTCTTAAAATTTATTTATTGAATAGAGATATCTATTTTGGCTATCGGTGGAGGATATCATTGATTATTGTAGCAACTGTATGAGAACTAGGTTAACTGAAACCATTCACTCATGTATTTCATTTGAGCACTAGTTTTATAACTATGCATTGAAAGGTTTGGTTTTGAGAAAAAATGGTGAATACAGTGGTGAATTTGTTTAGGGGTGTGGTTGTGGTTATTTACCTTGGCCTTTGTGTTCTTGATGAAAGTCCAGAAACTCGTGCGGTTAGGTGTCGATCTTTTCGGTTATTACCACTAAAATGGCTTTTGGTAGTGCTTGTATAGCCTATTTGCAAACACGTACCTAGCAATTCTCAGTGTGTATATTTATTGCCCTATTTTCTATTTTGGAAGCAATGGTTTATTAATCGTGAATTGAACTATGGCATTGCATTATTTAAAAAAGAAGAAGGGGAATACACAAAAGAAGGGGAATACACATGTCTTAGCATTGGCATTCATGTGTATTCATCGTATGGCTTTGTTAAGCATCATACAGATCATTAAACTTATCTCTACTGGGTTTTAACTCAACCTATGTAAAAAACAATTTTCAGGTGTGTCTCCAGCAATGGGATAGCTTTGGAGGATAGTGGAGTTGGATGCTAATTTTTTGTTTTGTAATTCGTTTTGTACAAACCTAGGGATTTATTTGTATTGGACTTCGACTTGCTCTTGTTGTAACCAAGCAATGTCTTCGAACTCTGTAACCATAAAGGCATGAATTTATATTTATTTCTTTTTGTTTATATATATATATATATATATATATATCGATTACATGCTATAAATTCATGATTTAGGATTGATGAATGTATTAATATATGTGACATCTTTTGTAATATTTTAAGGAAATTAATGAATCTATGATAATTTCTATAATGCTTTCGGTATTAAATGATTGAGACTATCCGTGTATCTATTAAGAGTTATAAATGTATCTATTGTTATTATTTTCGGGACAGTACGATACCCATCTGAGGCCAAGAACAGAGACAGACTAATGATGGAGAATAAAAACAAACAAAAAAACAGAGCTTTATCTTTAGATAAATAAGGAGATTCGGTGATAAACCCCTCAATGTCTAACTTGTCCTTCAAAAGGACAAGAATTTTATAGATCTTTTCAAAACCCCCTAGCATTTTAAAACTTATTTATTTTACTATAATACCCTCATATATATGTATATGTGTGTGTCTATCAACTTAGAATCACTCTCTTTCATCTCAATCTCTCTTCTCTCTGTCTCGCACTTATCACTATTCTCTTCATCGGTGCCATCACTACTCTCCATCTGCACTACCGTCACTCATCATGAAACTCTTTCTCTACCGTTTTCACCATCACCATCATTTGTTGCATCCACAACTTCAGATCTGAGATCATTCACAATTGTCGTCACTGGAAAATGATGATTTGTGACAGTTCGCAAATCTCAAATCTAATATCTTTCACTCTCTCTCTCTTTGGTTTTGATGGTTCGTGCTCTCTCTCTCTCTCTCTCTCTCTCTCCCCCTCTATTTATGTGTGTGTGACTCACTATTTATGCTCTCTCTCTCTCTTTCTCTCTCCCTCTCTATTTATGTGTGTGTGACTCACTATTTATGCTCTCTCTCTCTCTCTCTCTCTCTCTCTCTCTCTCTTTTCTTCTTCTTCTTTTTCTCTTGATTATCTGTTTTTGAACTCTGTCTCTTTATCTCTTTTGCTTCTTCTCATGATGCTCTGTTCTTTCAACAGTAAAATTTTACTTTGGTTCATGACACAACAATCTCTTGTAAAGCCATTCTCGCATCTTGTTTCAAAGTAAAATTTTACTTTGAATCATAATAAACTTTACTCTGATTCAAAATAAAATTTTACTTTGTAATTTAAAAAAAAAAAGAGAGCGTAAAATTTTACTCTAAATTTGAGTAAAATTTATTATGATTCAAAATAAAATTTTACTGTCATTAAGAAGATCAGTATGTTGTTAACCAGAGTAAAATTTTACTGTTATGAAAACAGAATACATATTAAATGAACGAATCAAAGTCAAATTTTGCTTTTAGATCTATGAACAAACAAATAAAAAACTCTTAATTTTTCATTGCAATATCTTGATTTCTCATTTTTCTGTCAAATCTAAGTTTTATTTATTTATTTTTATTTTTTATAATAACTGATTTGAAGTTATTGATCTCAAATATGAGTTCATAGGTATCAAATCTGATATGGTGGTGGTTTAACGGTAAAAATGGTGGTTGCCGACTGACGGTGAGGATGAGCGACGCTGGTAGATGATGAAGATAGTGGAGATGATGAACAATCACCGAGTTGGTGAAGAGAGAAAGAGAGATAGAGTGTGTGTGTGTTTGCGCGCGCTGTAAAAGAAATGGAAGAAGGAGGGGATATAATGGTCAAATAAAATATTCAAATAACAAATTGTCCCTTATATAGAATTTTATAATTATAAGGAGGTTTTGAAAGTACTAAATTTTTTTTCTGTCCTTTTAACAAGAAAAATGAAATTAAAAAGAGTTTTTAGCCAAATTTCCCAGATAAATACGTATTATGTTTGGTTTAAGAATCACATGGTGTTGTCTGACTATCAACACTAGACACTAAAATACCTTTTTTCATTATTGCCACTCACTTATATGCGCAACATGAATTGTCAATTTGTCACACTCATGCATAGGATACACGTAGTAGTGGAAGGACAAACAGCTCCTCATAATTCCATATAGTGGGAATTGGGTGGGGTGTCAATTTCGCAAGCAATGGCCAAGGACGTTTTGTCTCTAAATTTACTTATCCTATGTCTCAAAATAATTACAATTATTAGATTACTTAATAAATTTGTAATGTAAAAATTTCGAGACATGATTCAACGATTGTAAATATCTTGATATAAAGAAATCAAAAAATTTGGGAGGAAGGTCCCGTGTGTCAAGAAACTTCTCTCAATAGAAATAAATGATCTTTGATCCTTTCCATTCTATTTCCATTATATATCTAATGGTTCTAAAATAAGAATACAAATTTATAATTAATATAAATTAAAAAAAAATCATTACATTTATCATTGAATGATATAATGGAACTTCTCTATTATAAATATGCTTCATTATGGAGTGGATCACAATCTTAAATGGAACCACAGCAAATCAGTAGAATGGACAAATGATCAATGAGTGAATTATAGATTCAGCTCCAGTGGCCATGGATGAGAGAGAGATATTTTCATTTGTAAGCCACAATCATGCAAAAAAAATATCTTCTTAAAAAAGTCTTTTATTGAACCAAATGGTTCCAAGGAATAGTATATTTGTTCTGTAGGGTCATATATACACACACATATATATGGGAAGCATGAAACTGAAACTAGTTCTCTCATTTCAACCCAATTCCCTTATATATAAATTTCTGTTTCTCTCTCTGCAAATATTGAAATTGGTTACCTCTGTTTGATTTCCTTCATGTTTCAGTAGATATAGATCATAAGTCACTCAAAAACAACCATGAGAGGTTTCTCAGTACTCTCAACTGCTACCAGAAGGTATGAGTGAAACTCCTTGCTATTGCAGTTCTTTATTGGGTAAATAATATAAATGAATTATACGATTTGTTAATTTGGCTCTTATTGTTTTAATTTGCTCAATTTTGTCCCTTATTTTAACAAACTATGTCATATTGGTCCAATAAATAACGACCGTTAGGTTTGGTGGACAAAAAGTCGTCACGTGCTCAAATGATTTGTCAATGTGGTCCTTATAGTTTACACAATATGTCAATTTGCTCCATATTATTTTAATTTGTTCGATTTTGACAGGGACCAAATTGACACATCATGTAAATTACGGGGACTAAATTGACACATCGTTTAAATTTCCGTCCAACAAACCTAATGACCGTTATTTGTTGGACTAATTGACACAACCCATTAAATTAAGGGGAAGAATCAAGAAAATTAAAATAATAGAGACCAAATTGACACATCGTGTAAACTATAGGGACCATTTGCATAATTTATCTTTCTTTCTATTATTTCTACATAAATCAATCGTGAAACTAATTACAATTCTTCTTATATTGGTGTGTGATCCACAAAAAGGTGACTCACCTTAGTATTGTGTTTGATTTCGTAATTAATTTTTGTATTTCTAAACTTTTTTTTAGTATTAACTGGCCAAATTTAAGCCACATGCTTTGTAGATTAAAGGGAGAAGTGTTCTTGTTGTGAGAAATTATTTAGTGATCTTGGGGTGCAGTCACGTGATACTCCAAATTTGTTGTGATTAGTGAACAAGATAGGACTTATAATTTTACGTTAAGTAATTGAAAAATAACAAAGAGTGTTGTAGTTTGTGATTGGTTAGAGACGTGGTGCTCTAGACCACAGAATAATTTTTCCCTTCTTGTGCCTTAGGCCCGTTAGAATTGTCATGACTTTTAATGAGTCTGCTCTGAATTTATTTTATGATCGGAATGATTTAGGTTTGTCAAAAATAAAAAAAAAATAATTTTATCAAATATTAATAATTAAATGATTAGATCATATTTGTTATTAAAAAACTAGATAATTTATTTCCAAAATAACATATGTTGTCTATTTTTTTTAAAAATAAATATAATTTGATCACATAATTAACAATATCTAATTAATATGATTTTTTTTTAAATTTTTATATAGATAATCTAGACGTTAAGCACTCCAAAGCAAATGGTTTGGTGAAAGTAGGCCACCAAATGGCACAACACTGCCCTCCCCTTCTCTTGCAACTCATGACTTTAAAAAATTCAAACTATGATACATAATTCCCAATACATATTGCTTGGTATTTACATTACTTCTATGCCATGATTGATAGTAATATATTCTTTTGATTTGTCATTTAGTAGGGTTTGTTTGATACAATTTATTGAGTTGCTTATAATTTTTTATTTTTTATTTTTTTTAAATGTGTCAAGAGTGTTTGATGTAATTTATACTTATATGAAGTACATAATTTAAGTAAGTTGAAAAAAAAATTAATTATATGGAAGTTGGAAGAAATGTACTTCAATTTTCTAATTTTCTCATTATCAATTTTTAATTTAAAAAAAATTATATCAAACAAATCCATTTATGTTGGATTTGGATCCTCTCCAACACTTTTTCGTCTAGTCATCGTCTAATACTTGATCTAGAGGGCCACAATTCAATAGTTAATCATTATCATATTTTGTGGTCTTTGGATCAAGAGCTAGAGAACGATGGGACGAAAGGAGTGTTAGAGATGATGCCGTTCCGACTATTTTGTTGCCCCATCCAAGTTTCTAAGCCTCCGTTTGGAAAGTGGGTTGGCTTTTTGGCTTTTTGGCTTTTTTGGCTATTTTAGTCTTGGCTTAAAAGCTTGGTTTGGGAAGAGCTTTTTGGCTTTTTGGCTTTTTTGAGTTTTTTTGTGAGAAAAAAATGTAATGATTATGGGTTGGATGTGATGTTTTGTTTGTTATGGCTAAAATAGCCTATTTTATTTTTTGTGGCTAAAATAGCCAAAAAAACCTGCAAACCCACTTGCCAAACACAGGCTAAATTTTTATTTTTTATTTTTCCTTCCAATTTTTGCAACATTAGATTGGAAGGAAAGGTGGCACTGATCACAGGAGGGGCTGGGGGAATTGGATCCTGCACATCCAAGTTGTTCTGCGAACAGGGTGCCAAAGTGGTGATCGCCGACGTACAAGACGAAAAGGGCCACTCGATCTGCAATGACATCGGCACAACTCATGCTTCCTTCGTCCACTGCGATGTCACGAATGAGATCCATGTCCAAACTGCCATCGACAATGCTGTTGCCAAACACGGCAAGCTTGACATAATGTTCAACAATGCAGGAATCATGGATTCTAGAAGATCCAGCATTCTTCAAAATGACATAGCCGAGTTTGAGAATGTCGTTCGCGTTAATCTCATAGGTAAAAGGTGTTCACACAGCCTAACTAAGTTCGGTTTTGAGATAAATCAAGAACTAAATCAGTTGTTACAGCTCTAAAAATTTAGAATTTAAACTGAATCAAATCAAATTGTGAAAACTAGTTTGGTCTAATGGTTCTAGGCTTCAAATTGGTCACTATATTAGGACTATTGAATTTCAATCAAAATTGGTTATACCTATAGAAGCATTCTAAAAATAAAATAAAATAAAATAAACCGTCAAGAATACTTCGAATCTTACGAATATTCTTTATACTCAGTTAAGTTTGATAAAGAAATTATTCCTATTATTTACTAATTATTATAGAAACACATGTTTGGTTTGTGTTTGAGAGATATGTTTTAGAGATAAAAAGTACGAAAACATGTTTGGTTTAGTTTTTTTTAAAAGATGTTTTGGAAAATTATTTTGAGATAGAGTTTTGGAAAAAGTGATTGATTTGATATGTGAGAGAGAGAGATTTGTTTGGAAAACTTGTTTGGTTTACAAGTTTTGAGAAATTTTTTTGGGAAAATTTGTTTGGTTTGATTATTTTTGAAAACTTATTTGTAGAGAAAATTTCCCAAATTTTTTTCAGAAAATCAAACCAAACGAGCCCACAATTTCTACTACTATAAGAAGTGCAAAAATCATCTTAAATAGTGAAAAAGTACTGAACAAGAAAATACATAGATCTTTATACATGGAGAAAGTGATTAATTAAAAATACATACACATATATAATTTTCAAATTAGGATTAATTACAAATAAGGAACAAACTTCTTAAAGTTTAATATTTTTTTTGTTTATTAGTTTCTGTATTTAGTGAACTTTTAAAAAAAACAAAAAAGGACTTTCAGTATTAGATCTTGTTGAACTAGAAGACCCTAAAAATTGAAAAAAAAAAAGAAAAAAAAAGAGCACAAAAACGAGTTGTTTTTTAATTTTTAATTTTATAAATTCACTAATGATAAGACACAAAATTAAAATATAAAATGGATCACAGAAAATATGATGGTTGACTGAGATACATTTTGAATGTAAACCCTCCACAATTGGATTTAATCTCACCCTTTCATTGCATTTTCTATGAACCATTTTGTGTCTCATTATGTGTTTTTGGCACTATTTATTTTTTAGGGGTACTTACGTGTAAGTCCTAATAAGTAAATTTATTGTCTAATAGGTCCTATGAGAAAAATTTGTCATAAAAAAACATCATTAATTGTAAGTTTTAGCGACAATTTATAAAAATCATGGCAAAAAAAAGTCACTTATTGTCAATTTTTAGTGACATATATAAAAAATTGTCACAAAAAAATATTTTTAGCGATAATTTTACCAAGACTTATTTTCAATTATTTGAAACTGAAACCCAATGGTTCTTATGTTTGAATCGGTCTAGATTAGTCTATCAATTTTACCAATTTTCTTGAGCACCAACAGGTGCATTTCTGGGCACAAAACACGCAGCTCGCGTGATGCAACCAGCCCAGCGTGGAAGCATAGTTAACACGGCCAGTGTTAGCTCGGTGCTTGGTGGTTTGACCACCCATGCTTATGCTAGTTCCAAACACGGCTTATTAGGGCTCACTCGAAACACTGCTGTCGAGCTTGGCAAATTTGGCATTCGAGTGAACTGTGTATCGCCTTATGTGGTCCCAACAGCGATGCCGAGGAAGCTCTTCAACTTGGAAGATGATGATCCGTTGGACAATTTGTATTCTAACCTCTCTGGGGTGGCTCTTAAGCCAGAGGATGTGGCTCAAGCTGTTCTTTATTTGGCTAGTGATGAGTCCAAGTATGTGAGCGGGCATAATTTAATGGTTGATGGAGGTTATACGATTGTTAATGAGGGTTTAACAATCTTTTAATGGATTAATAATGTTTCGCAATGGAAGATAAAATTAGGTATGTAAATTGTAGTATGGCTAGTGAATTTTCTCTGCTTTTTGGAATTATGTTTGCGTACATATGGTTAGAGAAATAAATGAAATTTTGATTGAAGGCTGTGAAATAGATAATGCTTGTATCAAATCCCATGTGTAGCACTTAATTTCAAGTAGTGTGATTTTGATTGGTTCTACTATTTTAATTGATTTCAAATTTGTTTTCAAAATATTAAATGGGTATTAAAGTTATTTTCATGAATGAGTACTTTTTATTTTTTTATTTTATTTTTATTTTTTAATTTTTTTTATTGTGGCTTCTTTTGGGACAGGAGATGCCACAAATTGATGCAAACAAACACACACAAGAGAGAAACACATAGTTTACGTGGTTCGGCAATAGCCAACATCCACGGGCAGCAAAAATTCAGTATATTTTGAAGAGATACAAAATTCATTCTTGGTTCCTCACCACTCTCTTCTACTTCAACTCAATGTTTGCACACCAAATATAATTCACTACCTATCTATTTATAGAATTTCACTGAGGATGAGATGCACAAGCGGTGATGCCAAATTCACCACGTTTCGGACGCGTTCAGGAGGCTTCCATGGTTGACCATCAGGAGCTTCAACTCAAGATGAAATTTGCCTCTAGCTTTTGGATCATCTTGAGCCTTTTAGTACCTTCATAAGAGAAGCTAAGCTTCTCTTTTCTTCTTCTTTCTTGATGGTTGTTGATGAAGAAGTTGAAGCCAACTTCCTCACAATTCTCCACCTTAGCGAAAGTTCTCCATCCAAACTATATAGTGAGCAATCAATGCTGCCATGCATCCGAAGGTGCTTACATTTGCTCCAAATGGATTAAGCCCAAACTCTGTTTGAGATTAACTTCAATTCTGTTCTACTTCTGCTGGGTTTTCTTCTGTTTGGAGAGATGCACTGTACTTCTAACCCTAACCCACTCTTGGAGATTCTTTGTCCCAAGAGTCTTATTTTGTGCAACCATAAAATGATCAGACCGATCATACCACTATCGTGGTTATTGCTTCATTTTGTAGAGAGATTTCTTCTTTCCAATGAATTTTTCCTTTCCAACTACTTGAAACCTTCCAGGTTGAGATAAACAAAATTTCTTCATTAAAATCACCATTCTTCTTGGTGAATTTCCATTTGCAACCGATTTCCTTCTTTCTGTTTGGTAGTCATTCCAAATCCCAAGTCTTGTTCTTGTGCATAATTTGTACTTCTTCTTTTTCAGCTAGTTGTTCTTACTGGGGGCTCTTCTTGGCTGCATCAGTTATTGAGATATCATTCCCAACTACTGGAAATGATTAAGATACGATATTCGTGTATCTTACCGGTCTTCTAGTCTCTCTATTCAACTTCCTCGTAGTAATAGACTTTGATTGTTGCGATATTGTTGTAACTAATTCTTCTTCAATTGCACCTTCTTCAAATCATTCTTCTGAATCTACTGGTGCATCAAACTCCACTTGCTGCATTCCAATGGTTTTGTTTTTGTTAACTAGAATCTTCAGGCTTGAGTTGCTTAAGCATTTCAGACTTATTAATTGTGACATCTCGGCTAACTATGACCTTCTTCAATTCAGGACACCAAAGCCTGTACCCTTTTACTTTGCGACTAGAGCCCAAGAATACTTCTTTCTTGGCTCTAGGATGAAGCTTACTTCACTGCACATGATAGTAAGCCAGACTACCAAATACATGTAATTGATTATAGTCATTGGCATGAGTACCGAACCATACCTCCAAAGATGTTCTTTCTTCATTTGCAACAGTTGGCAAACAGTTGATAAGGTGGTAGGCATATGTCACAACTTCAGCCCAAAATTGCTTGCCTAAACCGGATTGAGCAAGCATACAGCGCACCTTTTCCAATGGAGAACTGTTCATCCGTTCTGCCATTCCATACTGTTGTGGAGTTCGTTGTTCAATGATGTGATGTATTCTACTTCCTTTCTGACAGTGTTCCTCCAACGGATTGGTAATGTTCGCTCCATAATTATCTGATCTTAAGGTCTTTAATTTTCTGCCAGTCTGGTTTTCCATAATTTTCTTCCGTGTTGTGAAGATGTTCACAACTTCATTCTTATTCTTCATAGTGTACACCCAAACGTGATGAGAATATTCTTCAATAGATGTGACAAAACAACGCTTACCTTTTTTCAATGCAACTTTGGGAGGCCCCCATTTATTGGTATGCACATTGTCCATAATTTCTTCCGTTCAATGTTCTTCTGTCTCGAACTTGACTTTAGTCTTCGTGTAATCTCTGTCAACTTCTTCATTCTTTCTACTGTTAGTGGCTGCTCCACCTCAACTATACTTCCTTACAAGAAGTACAAATCCTTCTTCTTGTTTCCTTCAATGATAACCCCGAGTTCCCGATACTACTATGAGAGCTCCACCTTCCAAGGTAATCTTGAAACCTTTGGATGCTAAAGCGCCCAACGAAATGAGATTCTTCTTCAATTTTGGTACATACCATGCTTCTTTTAGAGCTCGAACTGTTCTATCATGCAACTTCAGTTGGATACTTCTTATTCCCATTGTCTCACAGGCAGTGTTGTTACCCATAAGAACTGTTCCACTATCTAACTTCTCAAAGTCAGAAAACTAGTTTTAGAGCTCGAATTGTTCCATTATGCAACTTCAGTTGGATACTCATATTCCCATTGTCTCACAAGCAGTGTCGTTACCCATAAGAACTATTCCACTATCTAATTTCCCAAAGTCAGAAAACCAGTCCTGATTAGGACACATGTGGAAAATACATCCAGAATCCGTAATCTATTCATCAGAATGGAAAGGAAATAATGGAGCAATACACACACAATCTAAATCTTCATTCTCATGAGCAAGGCTGACTATAGATGTCTAATTGTTATTATTCGAAAAATCAGCTTTCCAGTGTCCTTTCTTTCGACAAAGGGCACATTCATCTATCGCAGGTATTCTTCTGGTTGGCATCCTTAGACATGGAGGGGGATATGTTTTTGTTGCTTCTGTATGACCCCCTTCCAGATTGCTTCTTCTTCTCCAATCTTCCTCCTTGTACAACTACGGATCCACCTAATGTGTTTTGATAATGGGCCTTCTTATTCTTTTTCTGGTATTCATTGTTAACCAATGTGTTAGACACATCTTCAAATTTGATTTCTTCCTTTCTATAGAACAGTGTGGTAATCAAGTGCTCATATTCATCTGATAAGGAATTCAGCAGCAATAAAGCCTTGTCTTCATCTTCAACTTCAACATTCAGATTGAGTAGATTGCCAAGAATTTTGTTAAAGTCATTCAATTGTTCGGACATTGAACTTCCTTATTTATACTAAAACCATAAAAGCTTCTTCTTCAAGTATGACCAATTCTCTATGCTTTTCGTCATGTGCTTGTCTTCCAACTTCTTCCAAAGATCTTTGGCATTCGTCTCCTTCATGACATAATACTTTTGATCTTTTGCAAGACATAACTGGATGGTACCACAGGCTAGCCGGTTGATCTTGATCCAATCTTTGTTAGACAATTCTGTAAGTTTGTCCTCTAAAGTGATATCCAAATCGTGTTGGACGAGCACGTCCAAGACTTTGCATTTCCAAATGTCGAAGTTGTTTTTTCCAGTGAACTTTTTAACCTCGAACTTGGCATTGGAGATTGAACTCCTTCTTCCTTGGTTACTTTATGAAGCCTTTCCTTCTGCCATTCTTCTTCAAAATTCTGCAACCACCAAAAGAGCCCTTCTTCGGGGACGGCTAAGACAGTTTGGAATACAACATCCTTAACAACCTTACAAAATTCGGATCTGAATATGAAGAAATGGATAGCGTGGTTACGTTCGGAACAATCGATTTAGCTAGGGGCTACTCTCTCTACATAAAAAATTGGCCCAAAAGTGCTCTTAAAACTGACTAAAACCTTTTAGGGAACATTCTGTTATTCAAGAGAATGTTCCTTTAGAATATTCCATCACAGAGGGAATATTTCATTTCTGGCTGGGCTACTAACGTGGCGGTCAATGCTGCTAACGTATCAGCTGACCTGACAGTTAATCAAACTGCTAGTGTTGACGTGGCATGCTGATGTGGCGCTGATAGGAGGCGCAAACCTGGCAACACGTGGCATTGATGCGTGGTAGATCGGCGGCTTTGGTGCTGCTTCTGACTCGGCTTGGTTTCGATTCAGGTGAGTGATGTCAGTGACGGGCAACGTGACACGTCAGCTCGTCTCTTTCTTTTTGTTCGCGCATGCAGTGCATGGTGAGTAAGACTCACGCGCATATCTTCTAAGGGCACGTGAGGGCGTGTATGGGGTCCTACGAACCTGTTCTTTACATCGTTGGACTCCTCTCGACGAGCCGAACCTCCTGGTGTATTCAGAAGTTGATTTCGACAACTTCGCAATCTGGGCAACTCTAAAAGAACACTCTGTTTTTCCAAAAAATTGACCAATGAGGCTCTTATAGCACTTGTTGGGTCAGGGGATGCCACAGATTGATGCAAACAAACACACACAAGAGAGAAACAAGAGTTTACGTGGTTCGACAATAGCCTACGTCTATGGGCAGTGAAAATTCAATATATTTTCGAGAGATACATAATTCACTCTTGGTTCCTCACCACTCTTTTCTTCTTCAATTCAATGTTTGCATACCAAATACAATTTGCTACCTATCTATTTATAGCCTTCCATTGAGGATGATATGCGCAAGTGGTGACGCCAAATTCACCACGTTTCGGATGCGTTCGGAAGGTTTCCATGGTTGACCATCAGGAGCTTCAATTCAAGATGAAATTTGTATCTAGCTTCTTGATCATCTTGAGCCTTCTAGTACCTTCACAAGAGAAGCCAAGCTTCTCTTTTCTTCTTCTTCTTTCTTGATGGTTCTTGATGGAGGAGTTGAAGTCAATTTCCTCACAACTTCAAGCCAAAAACAACAACCGAACTCAGCAACAAAAAAAGCACACCCATTAGTGAGGCTTCTTCCACCCGAACTTCCTGTCCATCCACCTCTAGAGCCAAATGAGGAAGTTGATAAGTGACTGAATTTCCATCTCTACCCACATGAGAACATTGAGCAGAGGCAAAACAAGATAATCTTTGCCGAATACTAGCAACAAAAGGGCACCAATATCAGAGAGATCATTTTTAGAGGACAGTATAGCCTTGATTACCTGTCTTCAATATGGATGTTTGTGAGACACAAATCTTCAGTAAAGTTTAAAGCCTTCTAGGCACCCAACACCTCTACATGCTTGGCATGCAAAAAGTCCCACACTCTTTCTGAACATAAAGCAACAACCTCCCCTTTGTAGTCCTTCACGATGATCCCAATTCCGCTTGTAATGTACCATAAGTAAAAGTAGCCCCATCAAAATTAATCTTAAAGGTGCCAACTTTCGAGGGTCGCCATTTACGTGTCTCCTTGTACTTCAAGGCATTAACCAACCTCTGATTAATTGTCATGTATTTTGCAATATAGCCAGTTGCAAAATCAGCAAATTCCTAAACTAACAACTCTAAATTCCTAGTGGCGGTCCCTTTAAGTGGTTATACTTATGTTCACTAATTTTACTAGTAAACTGACAACTCTAATTTCTTATAATGTTGACAACATATGTATATATATTTATGTATGTAATGGAAATCTTCCATTACATATATGGAATGGAGATGATCAAATTCCGACGTTGTTTGGTTTTGATTGATTTTCTGAGAATTGAATTTTTTATTTTTGGTTTATTTGTTTATTTTTTTTATGCTTTTGGTCTATTTTTTAATATTTTAAGTAATTTTTTTACTTTCAAGATGCACATAACTTAAATGCACTTAAAAAGTAAAATATTTGTGAAAAATATTTAAAAATTTTAATAAATACACAAAAATATAAAAATGTACTGAGTTTTTGTACTATATATATAATTTTGTATTTGATAAATTTTTTAAAGATTTGTTTCATAAATATTATATTTTTTTAAGTGTATCTAAGTTAAGTGCATCTAAAAAATTAATTTTTTTAAAAATATTAAAACTTTTGACAAAAAACAAAAAAAATACGGAAAATAAAAAGTTTAATTTTTTAAAAATGGACTCAATTTTTTTGAAACAAGACAATGTGATTGCTTCTTGACTACCAAATACTCCATCCATATAACAAAAATGCAAAGCTGAATTCCAAGACAAAGTTGCAGTCACAGCCAAGGTTGCAGCCACAGCCACAGCCACAGCCACAGACAAGGCTACAACCCAAGCCACAACTGAACAAGGCAGTTGAGTCATCTGTAGCTAGTGCACAAGAATTAAGCATGTGTATTAGATTGAGGAGGTTGCAGTCCACTTGGGGTGGTTAAATTAGTTAGTTAGGGAGTTGTGATAATACAACCATAGTAAGTTGAATGATTGGTTAGGTTAGACAGTTGCAATAAATTGTATATAAAGACTCAAATTGTATTGATTGAATATTAATGAAAAATGAGATAAACTTCAATTTCTTTTCTGGTATCAGAGCCAAGAGAGCTCTCACGAGCATTGAATCTTCAACAAGATCTAACAATGGTAGCAAACCTTCAAGGAGCTATAACAATGACAGCTTCAGCATCTTCTACCATTTCTTCAAGCATTTTGTCAAACACATTTGCGTTGCCTTCAAATCCTACTCTTCTCATTTCAAATCTAAATTCATTTGTTCCAACCATGCTTGATTCAAGAAATTCCATCATATGGAAAAGCCAATTCTAGCATATCTTGAGAGCTACAAAGCTTATAGGCTATGTTGATGGATAAGAGGTTTGTCTTTCTTCAACAATCAATGATGCAAATGGAAATCCTATTCTGAATTTTGCATGTACTAATTGGATCACCATTGATGCACACTTGCTGAGTTGTCTTATTGCTACACTATCATATTCTATTTTCACTTATGTTCTTTATTGTGGAGCAAGTTCTGAGGTCTGAACTACACTAGCTACTTGATTTACATCTCTATCTAGATCCTACATTCACTAGTTAAAGAACAAACGCAATCATATTACAAAGAAGAATTTAACTATGGAAGACTATTTGAGTCAAATTAAGTCTGTTTCTGATCAGTTGCATTTGGTTGGGTCACCTATTGAGGATGAGGATTTAGTCTTGCTCACTTTAAATGGCTTACCTGATGAATATAATGCTTTCAGGACTACAATTCATGCCAAATGTGAACCAATCTCTATTACTTGTTTGTCTTCATTACTGTGTTCTAAGTCAATTCATATTGGAAACTCCACTAAACAAGCACATGCCTCATATCTTCCCTTTGCTTATGCTATTACAAGAGGCAATTATCGAGGTATTCATGGAAGTTATCAGAGAGGAGGATATAGTGATCATGGAGGAAATTCTTCATTTAGAGGTCGAAGCAATGGAAAAATTTCACAAGGTAGAGGACGTCACAATAACAAGACTCAACCTCCTAAATCTTAATCTCAGCCCTACTCCAATATTGGATCTCTGTCATGTCAAATCTGTGGAAAGCCTAACCACTCAGCTTTAGAGTGTTGGCATGGAATGGACTCATCTTTTAAGGCATCTTCCATCCCATCTAGGTCTAATCTTAGAGCCTACGTTGCGTTTTCATCAACATCCAATCCTGCTAATGCTACTACTGTTACTAATGCTTCTCAAGTTGGCTCCAACTAGTTCTTGGACTCTGTAGCCACAAGTCACTTCACCAATGATCTAAATAATTTGAGTCCATATCAACCTTATCAAGGTCATGATCAAGTCACTGTGGAAGATGGTTCTACCTTGCCTATTCATCATACTGGTAATGACATTCTTCCTACACCAACCATTTCTTTCAAACTCAATAATTTGCAACATGTTCCTTCTATTTCTTCAAACCTTCTTTTTGTTCATCAATTAGCTATTGATAATAAATGCACCATTACTTTTGATGTTGACTCATTTATTATACAAGACAATATTACCAAGAAGATTCTCTATAAAGGATGTCATTCCAATGGCCTTTATCATCTTCTAACTGTAGCTACTTCTTTATCATTTACTTCTAGATCTTCAACCTGCTTTCATTATTCTACTACTACTACTACTACTACTATTACTACTACTACTACTACTACTACAGTGCATACTGATTCTATTTGGCATCATAGATTAGGCCATCCTTCATCTAAGAAGTTGCACTATCTTGTTTCTCAGCAGTATTTACCTATTACTACTACTAGTAGTACTACAAACAAACTGTGCACACATTGCTGTGTCTCTAAGAGCCATAGGTTTCCATTTAGTCTTTCTAATTCCACTATAAATCAACCTTTAGCTCTTATTCATTCAGATATTTGGGGACCATTTGCTGCATTTGTTTCAAACTACATATATTGTGTGCTTTTCATTGACAACTATCAAGTTTACATGGTTGCTTTCACTTTCTTATAAAAGTGAAGTTTTCTTCAAGTTTGTTGAATTCAAGGCCTTTGTAGAAACAAAATTACAAACTAAACTTCAAATTCTAAGAAGTGATAATGGAAGAGAATATCTTGCTAACAAATTTCAGCATTATCTTAAATCAAATGGCATTGAACATCAACTCATATGTCCATATAGGGGGTCCAAAATGAACAGTAATAATAATATCACTTAGAGAGGCAAAGCTACGTTAATAGGTCAATAATCTAGGAAGGTTGGAGAGTGAATGGCCAGGCAATGGTGGAGCAAGTGATATAGAAGAAGGAAATGATAGTGCAATCAAATGGGCTGCATATTCCCCAAATCCCTAAAACATTCTCTCTTGAACGTTGGGAATTAGGCCCTATTTTATAGGCTTTTCCTTGATACTACAACGACACTTGCCATAGGATATTCCGTCCTAAATCACTAGGTCTTGGTAGACATGTGTCCCTTGACAAGTACTATTTGTTTGGCACAAAGCCTTAGCAAGTGCCACTGTACTATCTGTTTGGCATGAACCTCAGCATGTACCATTTTGGTATAAACCTCATCAGGTGTCATAGTTGTTGTGGGACCTGCCTTCTCAGTTTGGTTTCCCAAAACATGTACTCTTAGGAGTTATGGCCTCCTATCAGCCATATTGGTGTCTACCTCAACGGCTCCTTCACCTTTAGCCATTTAACCACAAACTCTCTAGCATCCTAGGGTGTGGGCCACAACAAGGGTTGTGCCTTGTACCAAGCCCAAGGGGGCTTCCTTGGTCTTGCTTGTGCAACCAAGGCAGGTCCATAATTTGGGTAAATGGAAAGTGAGTCATTTTCTTTTAGGCTGCCCTGCTCCCATCTTTACGGGATCACTGCGGTATACTGGCCTTCTTGGTGCCTACTATTAGCTCTAAACAGTAAGCTAAGGGGCCTGTTATCAGTGCCAAGCTAGAGGTGCCTTGGGCCTGCCATCAGCCTTTGGTTACTAGTGCCTTGGTGCTTGCTATCGGTGCCAAGTGTCCATACACTATCTCATACGGAGGCTGCTTGCCTCAAAAGGTTATTTGGCGTTTATAAGGTAGTTGCCAAGGTGAGACAACTGGACCTCGGTAAGTAGTACCTTAGCAACTTCTCTTGGTCTTTGCCCATGGTCTATTTGGGTCTAAGCAGGTCGAACCTAGTTTAGCCTCCTAGTTGACCCATTTACCTTGGGCTTCAGCCTATATTCATTCAATGATATTAATTTTCATAGTTGAGGTGATTAACCACCACCTTAATTCCTTTCCTTCTACAACTACTCCCTGCGTGAGTGGAAAACACGTGTCTCTTTTTCCGCGCATGTATTACCTCACCCTGCTGAGCTAAAGGTCGCGTCTTTTCAGCAAAAGGTTATGCTGTTTTTTGTGGTTTTGGAGAGCGGTGATAGCGTTTCCCTCTATAAATAAATCCCTTGGGTCCTATCAAATCTATCACTTTTCTCCTCTTCTTCCTCTCCTTTTGGCTTTTGGTCTCTTGCCCCTTTCTTTTAGCGACTAGTTTACGTTTCTCAAAGAATTTCTTTTCTAGCAATCGTCAATGGTTGGAAGGCTTCTTATAGACAAGCCCGTTCCCTCTTGCAATGACTGGAGGAGGGCTCCTTATATCAATGGCCTCTCTGACCCTTTTTGGAAAAATGTTGATGACTTTGTCCTTGAAACGCCTGTTTTAGCAGAGCCTTTGCTCATTCTTCCTGAAGCTTTTTTGGAGAAAGCTGATATGGTGAATCTTGAGTCCTTGATGCGGTTCCGTGTAGAGCGTGGGGATTTTTCTCACTCTTTCATCTATTATCACACCCATTCAGGCCCTTCAGACAGTTGGATCTATTGGGTCAATGATGTTATCAAGAACCTTGCTTTAGAATAGCGCTTGCTGGATGTGTAACTTTTCAGCACCATTATTACTTCAATAGACCTTTTGTTTATAAGCTCCAGACTAACAATGATGCAATCATTTCTAGATGGAGTAAAGACACCCACACCTTCAGCCTTGTTTGGGGTGAGATTGGCCCAACTTTGGAGGATGTAGCAGTTTTGCTCCGCTTAAGTGTCCATAGGGACCACATCTTTAATCCTATCTCTCTAATGGCTGAAAAGAGAAGAACAGTTGATGCTTTGCGGGCGACTTTCAGTGAGGTAAAGAAGTGGGGGTCTTGGTTTGACCTAAGTACTGGTGAGCAATTGGCTACAAGGCCCAAGAAAGACAAAACTTCTTAGCTTCCTTGGACGCGCCACTTTTTCAAAGACATCCAACTTGTTATAGGTAAGGTTACTGAGCAGAATCGTGCCTCTGTTGAGGGACCTGCGTATATACAGACTTGATGTTTGTTGCTTTTGTTAGCTACTTCTTGTCTTTTTTTTTTTGTTCTGCCCAGTAATCCTTTTGATAGTTTAAACCCACTGGTATCCTTTGGCAGTCTGCCTTTGCAATGGTTCTTATATCCCTTTGGCTCATCTCTTTTTGGGGAATTCGTATGCCCTCTTGGACATGATTCACTCAAATTCGACCCGATCTATAGATCACTACGATGTATGAAGTTTCATTTATACTCAATTCTTGATCGCCTTCTTTTATGACCGATTCCCCTCATGTGGCTCAAAGTTCTGTCAGTACAATATCTTTTTCATCAAGGAAGTCATAGATGCAGAGAGTAATGTAGTCTTGGATACAGAGGGAGACACAGTAGTGAGGGAAGTTAACAACTCCCTCTCGTATATTGCTTGATGGTTCGAGGTTGGTTATAACAAACTCTTCCTACACTTAGAACTTCACCGGCATCTCGGTGGTTCCTTTTTATTTTGTCGAGGCTCGCTATGTTGACTTCTATGTTCCTAACATCTAAGCCAATTCCCTTAATGTGATAGCAATGAAATGCCCTGACTATCTCCCCGTTTGTTATGAAGAGGGAATGCTTAGCGCGGTATATCACCCTGATAGACTCCTTAGACAATTTGGCATGGATGAAGGTATCCTTAGCACCCTTCCCTTTTTTAAGGATTATCATTAAGGATTTACTGTAGTTCATCCGCAACCACACTAATATATATACAGAGGGTCTTACCTTTTTGGAGCTTTCCTCGCTTGGAAATGAGGGTTTTCTTGACACTCTTCCCATAATTTTTGCAATAGCACTTCCATTATTCTAATCGCTGAACGTATCCCTCAAAAGGATTTGTCCCTATGTATGCCTTATTGCTACAGTTGTCAAACTAGTTTGTATTCTCGCTTCAAACACTTAGCTCTAGCATACCCAGTAGAACCAAACCTACCAAGGGTCATGCTTGAGTAGCTTTACTAGCCTCATTCTCTTGTTCTTGGTGCCCCCACATGCATAACTCACTTAAGGGTCAGAGTTGCCTAGGAGGCCATAGCAGTTGTTCCTCTAGACTGGGTCTCACCACTTAGGAGAAGGCTACGCAAGGTACTTAGCAATAGTTTGACTTGATTTTTTTTTTTTTTAATTTCCTTTTTCCTTATCTTGTTATTTCTTTTTTGCCTCAGCTTGGCCCTTACAGTTTGACATGGTCATTTATTTTTCCCTAATACTTTCTTGTTTCTGCTCATGGTGTCGTTTTAGACATTCCTTCCTCAAGACCTAGTGGTTCCTTGACTGCTGTTGGCTCCTCTTCTACTTTCCCTAATAATGTTGGTCTTCCCAGACTGAGGGCCCTTCAAAATCCTTTTAGATTCTAAAGATGACCCAATTGAGGAAGGATTCACTTTAGAGAATGAAGGGGACGATGAATTCCTTGCCTACATAGGTGATGGCGAGAATAACAATGACAAGCACTTGGACGTTGATGTTCATGTAAAAGATGAGGAGGTAATTGCCGATGTTATCCCAGAAACAATCATTCTGGACCTTTTTAGCCGTTTGCCTATTCCAGACCCAATTGTCCATTCAGATCATTCTTCTATCGGTGGAGACAACATGGTACCAGAAACTGCAAGAAACCCCATGGTGAACATATCTCTTGGCCATACATAGAAGTCAGCTCAGAAGACTCTTCTCCTGTAGATTCACCGTTGGTTTATAGGCTCCCAACTTCCAAAGTACGGGTAGAATATCAAGTCATTGAGGCCCAACTTATAGAGGCTCAGAGTTTAGAGACCCGCGTTACTTGTGGAGAGAACATAGCTGTTGACCTTAGTATGGCTCCTCGTAGTCTGTCTCATTTGGTTGCCTCCGTTGTTTATGACGCCACTACTACTGCGAGGACTTCTGACCTCACTACCTCACCTATTTCAGACTATCTTCCCAATCTAGATGTAAGTCATTTTCTTGAGGTACCCACTAATCTAGGGACAGATAGTATAGTTGTCCTTGATTTGAACATTGGAGATTATTTTGTTGATGGTTTAGTCTTGGCTTGACCAAAAATAGGTGAGGCTTTTGGCTTCACTTTGTCTCGTGAGAACAGTTCTTCTGGCTGCCTACATATTTTTGCTAATTCTAACATCGCTACCAATGCTAGTGATTAGTCTTCTTCTGGAGAAGTTCACCAACTTCAGGTTTTTGGGTGCTGTAGACACCCCATTTTGGCCGCCCTTCAGATTTGGGCACTTCATTCCGAACACTCGATGATAAAATGTTATACGATGTAAATCTTTCGAATCTTTAGCAAAAGAATTCAGTTTTAAGCTTTTAATCTTTACCTTACACCCCATTTTGAGCAAAATGTTTTAGACCCTTAAAAATCATATTTTCAAAATTTAGGGCCCAACCGTGGCTATTTGGGCCCGACCGGCTCTCATTGGCAACAAGACCAAAAAATGACTGGAATGCAACTTTTTTAGGCCAGCTGTACAATTCATTGGTCGGCTGGCCATGTTTAGCGATGTAGATATTTTGCAGCAACTAGCTGCTCCCATGTACGGGATTTGGCCAGCTGCTCTCCTTTGAAGATATTTACGTTGAAAGGTGGTGAAAACTCTATACAAACAGACCTCATCTTAAGGTTTAGGGTTAGAATAGTTTCCTAAAGGCTTAGATGTTTTTTCAAAGTGACTCTCAATCCTCTTAAATATACATACACAATAGATACACCATATAAGCTTAAACTTGAAGCTTTTTGCTGAGGTTTTGAACATAATTTTAGATAGTTGAGAGTGCTTACATTGAGGTTTGTAAACTAAGAAGATCATCCTTTCTTCCAAGACATGAACTTTGAACCTTTTCACCACCCTCTCTCTCTCTCTTTCTTGTCTTTACATACTATTTTCAAAGTATTTTGGGCTTGAAATATGTGATTTAAGGTTACAAAAAAGAGGAGGGGTTAGCCACCATTCCTTAGGCTTGTCGGCTAGATGAAACCTCTTAGTTTTCTTCCATTTTTGCCCACTTTTTCCACCTTCTAAAAAGTGATTTTCAGCACTGTTTTTGTACTGTTTGTGTGCTTTTTGTATATGTTAATTTATGCTTTGAATACTGTAGTTGTATTGTTATAAGTCTTCATGGATTTGGCGTGTTTAGGACAGAACAGCAAATCCGTTTGAGTTGATCGTTTTTACTTTGTTATAGCTTTCCTTATCTCTCTTGGAACCTCGTGGTCATGGGAGGATTAGAGCTTAGGCTTAGCCACCCCACCACAAGTTTGATTAACTAACTATAAACTTCTTGCTTTCATACTATTGTTGTATATGTTAAAGTATGCCTTTTCCTATTGCTTCTAAGATCATCATGCAACAAATTTGTGAAAGTTGATGATTTGTGAAGCAAACCTACTCTCTCCTTGAAAATCTTCATGACATGAGGGAGTAAGAAGGATGGGCATCCTTTGGAAACCCTCTGTTTTGCTCCATTTAGTTATGTTACAACAGGTCTTTCTCCAGCAGTAGTGGCCAACTGGCTACAATCTTGTATGGCCGACCAGTTCAGTAGGCCGGCCGACCACTTTGTTTGTAATAATTAAATAATTAGTTAATTAGGAAATTCGGACCCTCTTGTGTGAGGGAAATTTTGTAATATTTGTATGTCTTCCATCCCCCATTTCTTTCTCCCTTTTATTTACATGCTTATCATGGTTGCATATAGCATCATGTTTTCGTTTCATATCATTACCATACCTTGTATCCATTTTTGCATACATTAAATTCGGCTTATTATGCATAATACTCTTACCAATTCCTAAATGATTATGTGTGCTACCTCATGCTTTGAGTTGACTCACATATCATGTTAGTAGTTAAGTTTATTAATTGCATTCTTGTATGTGATGCATTAACAACTTTGCATTTTAGAATTATGCATTTTTCTAACTATCTTCTTTTCTTTGGCTTGCCTCGATTGAGAACTAGGTGAGCCTTTTTGCTTTAGGATATTACATGTGTGTTTGTGTTGCTATGTCAAGCACACTACCATGAGACTACGTGCTTATTTGAAATACTTCTTTGAATGCCTGTGGATGAAGACTATTTCGCTTAGGTTGAAATGGCTTTGATTATTGTAAATATGTGCTAGCTTTTCTTTTAAGTTGCACATATTCAAAACTCTTTTAACAAATGCATGAAATCAAAGCATTCCAAAGTAAGTGACGTGGTCTATACTTGTTTGCTTCACATAATAATGTTAGTATATTAATTAGAACATGAGCATATAATGTCCATAAAATTCACATCATGATTAGTAAAGACCGATCTTTGATCGGGTGAGTGGGGTGCTCAATTCATCACCTTCCCCTCTCATACCTAAGTTCCAGAGTCGAGACACTTTGGTTATGACGATAAGTGGCCTTTGGCACGAGTCACGAGTTTCCTAAATTTTCTAAAAATATTTAGGTAGCGACTCTGAAATCTGGCAATGCAGTCTATTTTTAGCATCTCTAAATGATTATTGGATTTTCTAAGATTTGTCAGATTCGGACTTTCAGTCGTTTTTCTGTTTCACATTGCACTTGTGAAACCAAATTCAGAACCACGGGAGTCTGAACTGTAGGGCTATCGTACCCGAGGAGACTAAACCCTTCAAGGAGTGTGAAAAACTAGCTATAGGAGCTCTGCAAGTCATCCTCCTAGGACTCATAATCTGATCTCCACGAACCATCTCCCAGACCTCCTTTAAGGGCCTCTTTTCTGAGTTACTGGGTATCTGCCGAGGCCGCCCTCATACTTATCCGCATTCATGCCCTGCATCTTGTGACATTTGCAGCCTTTAACGTCTTAGGCTCCATGGTCCAGTCAGCATTGTTGGAGTCTCTTACTACTTTTATCCTTGGTTGGTAAGATGTTCTTGACTACTTTAAGGAAGTTTGTGGAAGGTGCTGAGGCGAATCTCCGCGGGATTGAATTGACTAGTTTGAATTTTTCATGGATGAAGGCTAGGCTTCTGGAGGTTGACAGTTTCCTCGAGCATGCAGACAACATTGCTATGATTACTTCTTTTGGAGGAAACTATCAAAGATTGCGTGAGTGCTTTGGAACAACATAGGCAAAATCTGGCCCAGTTTAGGCAAAAAGATTATGTCCTTGAAACTTGACTTCCTTAGAATGTGGTTTTGACAGATTCCTTGATGATGGGTCTGATTTGACATGATGTTTTCCTCATTTTTTTCCTTATTCTTTCTCTCTCCTTTTTTTTTTTAGTTGTAACTTCCTTTCAAACATTGTGCTCATGTTCTAGAAGTTCAACATTTTATGTTAATGAAAGAGGTATGAATGTTTAACATTACATTTGTGAATTTTATTTTTCTATATCTTTTCTCTTGATGTTTCACATATTGCATAACAAAGAAGAACATACATACCTCTTGACATTGCTAAATGATAAAGTTGCAAATGACATGAACACAACTTTTTCTCAATTGTTTTTTGTATTGAGTACAAATGCCATTTTTTATAACAACTTTTAATCAAGGAAAAAGACTAACTGCTTAAGTTGCCTGAAGAATTAAGGAAAATATTCCTTTAAAAACTTAGCATTCATAGGACCAGTTTTGAACCCATCGCTAGCCTTGGCCAACATGTAATAGCCACTGCTACTTGACTCGGTCACTTTGTAAGGACCTTCTCATTTTGGTAAAAACTTGGGTATTGGTTGTCCTTTTATGACCACATCAACTGTCTTCCAGACAAGGTCTCATTCTTTGAATTCCCTGTTCTGTACAGTTTTGTTATAAGCACGGGCTATAAATTGGTGGTACTTTTCCATGGCTCGCGAAGCTCGATCCCTTATTTCTTCTGCTGCTTCTATGTCAATTTCTCTTTAATTTGGCACCAAGTGTGCTGACAGAGCTATTCTTGCCAAGGGAACTGCTAACTCAACTAGTAGTATTAATGGGTTTGCTTGAGTGGGCTTTCTCTTTGACGTTCTGTATGCCTAAAGAGCTGTGGGAATTTGTACAGACTAGGTACCTCTAGCCTCATCCATCATCTTACTCAAAATTCTTATGAAGGTTTTGTTAGTTGTTTTGGCTTGTCCATTCCCCTGAGAGTGATAGGGTGTGGACTTATGATGTTTGATTGATATGCTCTAAGAAACCTTTTAACATGTCGATTTACAAAAAGAGTCCCATTATTGGATATTATCACCTTAGGTATGCTGAACCTATAAATAATGTTTTCCCGTATTAAGTTGGCTACTATCGCGCCATCTGCATTTCTCATGAGTATGGCTTCTACCCACATAGTGTCAATTTCAGTGCTGCAAGTATCCATCGGTAACCATTAGACTTTTGTGCGATTGGTCTTATCAGGTCGAATGCCTAAGTGTGGAACGGATATGGTGTGTTAATATTGTGTAACTTAACAGCTAGTTCATGTATTAAATTTTCAAACTTTTGGCACGACTCGCATCTTTTCACATAAGTTTTTGAATCCTCTTCCATTGTTGGCCAATAATACCCGAAGTGAATTAGATGTTCATACAGCCGTTGCCCCATTGGTGTTCTATTTTGTGACCTTCCTGCAGCACTTCCATTGCTTCATCTTTAGACAAGCAAACTAGAGGTTCCCCTTCTAAGCTCTTCTGGAATAGTTTCCCTCAACTCATGAAGAAACAGCTGGCTTGTCTCTTGACTTTGATGGCATCAGCAAGATTTTCAAGGAGTATGTTGTTCTCTAGAAATTTTACGTATAGCTTCCTCCATTCTTCATTATTCAAGAAATGAGCTTCTTCCTCCTTGGGGTAAGACTGGCATCTTTGACATTGCCTCTATAGGTCACTGCTTTCTTTTTGCATTTCTAGCTAGCAATTACCTTGTCTTTGTATATATCGGTATATGCTGATATCCCATCTCCACAAGACTTGGCATGGATCTGTTTAAGTTTGTAGCTTGCCTCTTGTCTGCCGATGCATCTTGCTAGTAGACTATTCAGACCATGGAAGTACAATTCTCCAGCGAGAAGCATATATGGTGCAAGTTCTGTCGTTTTAAGGGTTTTTTTGCCAATTTTTAATTGCTAAATTATGCTATGTTTCTATCCCTCAGTGTCTTGCTCCATGTACCCCTCAGTTACTATTGTAGGTGTTATTTTCTTTTCGATGACGATGACTATTCTATCTTGAATGATATCCACTTTTTTCCCTAGTGTATGTAAGGTATCTGGAAAGATCTGTGTATGTAGAGTAGTATTTGGATATCATCAAACTGAACAAGTAGCTTCTAGACTATGTTGTTGTATGTGGCTAAGAGTGGCTCTTTGAAGGCAAAGTCACCCAATGTTTGCTTGATCACTAGCTTGGAGTCCCCCTAGATTTATAGTCATTTGATGCATTTCGTTTGTGCTGCAATCAATCCCAATATTAGCACCTCGTACTTGGCCTCATTGTTCGAGCACTTGAAGTCTAGCTTGTATGAGAGGTGTTGTCTTTCTCTCGTGTGATTGGTTAATGTAATGATAGCACCCCTTTTGCCAGCTCTTGAGGACCCATCAAATTTCAGGTCCCAGTAAGTGTCAATTTTTGCCACTAAGGCATAAACCTCACCAAGTAAAACCATATCGGTAGGTTCATGTTCTCCAGATAGGAACTGTGTTAACAGATCTGAAGCACTTGGCTCTTGATAGTCCTTGGCATGATGTATGTGATATCATACTTTGACAACTCTAGTAGCCACCTTGCCATTCAGCCTGTTAGCACTGGTTTGCTCAGCAAATAGTGAACTGGATCAGTTCTGGTCACAACTTGGATCGGATGCGATAAAAAGTAGTGTCTTAACTTTTGCGTAGTGAATATTAAGGCAAGACAATGCCTCTCAATTGGGGTGTATTGTGACTCTGCGTCATTAACTTTCCTGTTGATATAGTATACTGACTTTTCAATGCCATCTATGTCTTGTACTAGCAGGGCACCGATGGACTGAGGGGTAGAAGTGAGATATAACAATAGAGGCCTATTAGGTTGTGGGAAAATAATGGTGAGCGACGAGGTGAGTTCCTTTTTTACTGTTTCAAAAGCTTGCTGATGGTCTAATGACCACACAAACTTATGATTTCCTTTTAGCAGTGGCTCGAAGGGAGAGGTCATTTGAGCGAGGGTGGTGACGAATCTCTTGAGATTGGTACTCTGCCTAGGGCAAGGGGGGGATGAATCTCCTGAGATATGATACTTTGTCTAGGAATCTTTTTAACACCATTTGGGAGTTTGGTGAAGGCATTTGCATGATTGCCTTCATCTTGTTGCTATCTGCTTCGATGCCTCACTAGTGGACTAAAAAGCCCAAAAACTTCCCTGCAACGATGCCGAAAGCACACTTCAAGGGGTTCCTTTTCAAATGAAACTTTTAACACCATTAAAAGACCTTTTCTAAGTCTTGTAAGTGCCTATCTGCCTTGGTAGATTTTACTACCAGATCGTCCATATATGCCTCCAATTCGTGATGTAGCATGTCATGAAATACAGTAGTTTTGACTCAATGGTAAGTCACCTCTCCTCTGTTTTTTAGGCCAAAAGGCATCACTGTGTAGAAGAAGTTACCCAAGGGTATTTTGAAGGCCGGATTCTGAGCATCTTCTCTAACCATCTTTATTTGATTGTAATGGCTAAATTCGTTCATAAAAGAGAACATCTGATGCCCCACAGTAGAATCCACAAGGCTGTCGATATAAAGCAATGGCAACTTATCTGTCAGACAGGCCTTGTTCAGGTCATGAAAATCTACGCAAATGCTAATTTGGCCATTCTTCATATTCACTGGCATTATCTTTGCTAACCATGTCGGGTATCGGATTGGGTCAATGAACTTAGCTTTCTGTAGCTTCTCCACCACTTTTTTGATCTTCGCCTCTAGATCAGGATGATACTTTTTGGCCTGTTACTTTACTGGCCTGGAGTTTGGGAGCGTGTCGAGATGGTGGGTGGCAAGAGATGGATCAAGGCCAGACATCTCACTATAAGTCCAAGCAAAGACATCACTATACTGCTTTAAGAGTGCGACTAGTTCTGCTTTAGCCCTAGGTGCGATGGAATTACTAATAGACACAGGTTTAGTTTGATCTAGAAGACCACTAAGGTTAACCTCAGCGGGCTCTTCCTGCTGCGGTTTGGCCGTCCTGCATGTACTTTGGAGCTAGTTCAGGCTCTTTAACTAATTCTTTATCTGCAATACTGTCACACCATTTGCCTCGGGGCCATCCATCTAAGGTATGAAATCTGGCCCCCAACACCGTTATAGATAGTATACCATTTTCCTACCTTTGCGGACTTTGACAATCTTTAGTGAGGGTTTAGACAACTAGCTATTTCTTTTAGTTCCATCATTTGCTGATGTGGTCTCATCATCTTGGATATCCTCCCATCGTGGTAACTTTACCCTCGTTGTTTTCACAATTGTGGGAGCCTTTTTAGTCAACAGTTTGGTGAAAAAGATAGCATCAGAATGGTGTGCCTCATTGGTGCCAAACAACTTCTCTAAGGAGCTAATAGTTATCACACACCTCCCTAGCTTAGCTTTGACACATTGATGATAGCTAGAGGGTATAACTCCATACGGCATCTAGGCTCTCCCCAATATCATGTTGCAGCGCGTATCTTGCCAATTGCGAAGTCCACTACAACGTGGCCTTTAGTAATTTTGTTTTCAACACCAAACCCCGTAACAGTAATGTGTTGACACACCAAGCAGGATTATGGAATATTGGGTTTCACTAGGATGTCAGTGGTGATGATGTTTATGGATTGCCCCTATTGAGGAAGGATCACTTAAACGCCATACCATTCACATAAGTAGTAACAAACAATGGACATTATGAGCTTATGGATACGCACAGTTAGCCTCCAAAAATATGATGAGCTATAATCTTCTTGGATTTGCTGAGGCACATGCTCCTTGAATTCGGTCGTTTCGGCATAATGCACCTTAGAAATATTAATAAGGGCCTTAGTTACCTCTAACTTGGCAATTTGACTCAATCCCGACTGATTGAAGAAGGTGCAAAACTTTACTAAGTTCTGCAACATGGGCATATTCTAGATGTGACTTCTCTGTAGGTATGATCTTAGGACATTGGTTCACTGCTATCTCCTCAAAGTCATCATAATAAGATACCATGTGCGATAGATCTTGTGCAGGTACCCTATGATGTTTACATTCTTCCCATTCTCCTTATGATCTGGATAAGAGTCTTTTCTCATGTCTCGATTACCTGTATCTTTGAATTTTAACTCGTTCATAGCAACTTTCCTTTTAAAAATGTCCTTTAATGTCCAATAGTCTCGTGTCAGGTGTTTATTGGTGCGATGATAAACGTGGTAATCAACACTCTCCCTCTTACTTGGGAGAGTATCCACCGGCAGCATGACTAATTCTTCATCAGCTACTCATTCTTTGACAACGGCTTTGACATTTTTAACACTGCATGGGTATGAATTTATATCTTCATAACCTTTATTTTTTCGTGATGTTGACACCTCCCCCTATGACCAGCTCCCTCCAAAGGAGGTTATCGCATTAACTCTGCTACTACGAGAGTAACAATGGCTTTCTCAATGCCTAGGGAGAGAACTAGTTGTACTAAGGTTTCTAGCTGCTTTAATCAAGGCTGAAAAGGTGAGCAAGCTGTGGTTCACCAACAACAACTTAACGCACCTTCCACACATATGCTAACTAGGCAGGCCTCATCCACTGACTCGTGACAATCAATGGCGTTATCCTGGAAGCATTTAACATAGTCCAATATGTCATCACTTTCCGTTTGAGTGGCTCTGCCAAGTGTAAGAGTTATGACTTTTTCGTGGACTTGGAAGAACATTGTGTGGAATTTGTTCACCATTTCCTTCTAACTCTTGATCAAGTTAGGTATCAAATTCACATACCAGCCATAGGCCTTTTCAGTGAGAGATTTAGAGAACTCCCAAAGGCATAAAGTGTGGTCGGTACCATGGATGCCTAACGTTTCAATAAATCGTACCACATGCTCCCTTCTATTGCCTTGTTTCCCATCAAATTTTATGAACTTAGGGACAGTGTACCTAGTTGGGTATGGCATAGCCAGTATCTTACGGGGCTATAGGGGCTTAACGTCTGAATCTGGCAATGATGGTAACTGTTTCTTGCCATGCTCTTGTTTGAGCATAACTTGGACATTTGCTATGGTGACAAAATGATTGGGCTGATAAGGGTGAATCTGTCCTTGTGTAGCTGAGCCAACAGTGGTATCATTCGCCTGAGGAATCACCGGTGGGTTTGGCGCCTAGATCGGGGCTTGGTTCTCAGGGTATTAGTTCACTGCTTGGTTAGGAGCCGCTATAGGTAGAGGAACTTGCGCAGGCGGAGCTTGCGCCGGTTTGGCCGCTATGCCTAGAATGGCTTCTGCGAGACTCTATAAGGCAACCAATATCTCCTTCTGTGTGTCTCGAAGGGACTAAATTGCTTCAATGACATCGCTATTGTCATGGTCTTGAATATGTGCTGTCTTGCCATTAGAAGACCCTTGCTGTTGAGGCTACTGACGAACCTCATTCTCTGCCATTCTTTCTAGTATAGTATGCAATCCACTATGAGTATTGACCATTAATAGAGCTGTCTCCCTATCGAATTCGCCGGAATGTAGGGGAGGCAAAATGAACAATAACAATAATATCATTAAGAAAGGCAAAGCTATGTTAATGTGTCAATAATCTGTGAAGGTTTGAGAGTAAATGGCCAAGTGAAGGTGGAGCAAGTGATCCAGAAGAAGGAAATGGCAGTGCAATCAAATGAGTAGCCTTTCCCCTAATCTCCAAAACATTCTCTCTTGAACATTAGGAATTAGGCCCTATTTTATAGGTTTTTCCTTGATACCAGAATATACCAAGTGGCTAAACAGTGCAGTGATATGTGCCGCAGGATATTCAGTCCTGAACCATCAGGCCTTGGTGGACATGTGTCCCTTGACATGTACTATCTGTTTGGCATAAAGCCTCAGTAAGTACCATTGTACTATCTGTTTGGCATAAGCCTCAGTATTTACTGTTTTGGTACAAACCTTAGCAGGTGTCATAGTTGCCACTGTAACGCCCTCAAAATAACTACATTAAACCCATCAAATAAATATGCATTGATATATAAAAGTCCCACAATCTTACATTCATCAGAGTTTCATTACAAAAGTATTACATGTTAACAACAAAAGCAAAATGCCCTACGGGCTTACAGCTTTCCAAGTTAACACTTGGTTACAACAAAAGAGTACTAACTCATTTACATAATTAGCCCTTGGCTTGAATTTACATGTAATACATCAAAAATAAAACGACAAAAGTATGTCCGCCTCTAGCCTCCCAAGCTATGTCCTTGGAGGTGGCATGCTACCTGTACCTGAAAATGATATTCCCATATAGGGTGAGCCACAGCCCAGTAGAAATACACTAAACCAACCATGAACAATGACTAAAAGATTAGCAATTGATAGATGGCCAACACTGATACATTCACATAAATCACATATTTATGTCATACGACTTATGAGTCCAAGTTACTTTTCATTTTCCCTTTTTCAACAGATAAGCATATTAGCTCTATCATCCTCTCAACAGATATGTATAAAAACTATATCCCACATTCACAGATAAGCATATAAGCTATATCCACATTCTCAACAGATATGTATAACAACAATATCCCACATTCACAGATAAGCATATAAGCTATATCCACATTCTCAACAGATATGTATAACAACAATATCCCACATTCACAGATAAGCATATAAGCTATATCCACACTTCACAAAGATAAGCATATAAGCTCTATCTTCACTTCTCTAGACAAGCATATGAGCTGTATCTACGGATTTCATCCCCTATCTCCTCCCAACACTATCCGGTTTAGAGGTACATCCTCTATCTTCCCCTAAACCGCGGAGTACATCCCCCATCTCCTCCTCTACACATAACGTATACAAACACATTGGTTCTATATACAATCACTCAATACATACAATTAATGTATTCTATCAACCGTCAAATTTCATGACACATTCCATTGATTAGTTTCCGTTTGCCTAATCATCATGCATTGTCTACAACAATCACGACTATCCTTCACCGATAGCCCAAAGCAATTATTTCTAAACAGAAAATAAATGCACAAATGGATATTCAATCAACATTTCAATTCGGTGAGTGATAAATAATTCAACTACACCCTTTTTCCCCATACATTCCCAATCTCAACAATTCCATTTCATTTCCTCATTTCTCACAATTAATTATCTCAATTAATCAAACAATGTAATTAGGTCATTTTCCATAATTACCATCCCAACCCTTAGGTCCCATTTTCATCAATGATTCAACATTTATTCCGTTTCTCTATACCAAACATGCTTCTAGGTTTATTATAAATAAAACCCCAACTTTTATAAAATAACACAAAAGCCCCAAACTTTCACAAAATTACCAAACCAACCCCAACATCTCAAAATACCAAAATTTAAAGACAAGATCCATAGAGAGGAGTAGGATATCCCTACCTCAAAGTTTGAGCTCCAAAGGAGATGAAGACCAAAATCAAAATGCTCCAAAGACCAAGATTCTCGAATGAAAACGACGCCCTCGACGATCAACACGACTTTTACAAAGGCCGAAGGTGAGGAACTCACCCTAGCTAGATCAAAATCTAGAGAGAAGGCAAGATTTTAGAGAGAGGAGCTCTCAAAATGGCTTTTAGAAAAAGTAGGAGAGAGAAAGAAAAGCAAAAAGTGATTTGAAATCACCCAGCGGATAACTCATATACGCATGACCCGCTCGAGCGGAGAACACGACGCTCGATCGCCAAGAACAAAAATCTGGACACGCTCAAGCGTAATAAGGCCCACTTGAGCGCCAAGACACAAGAATAAAGCACTTCCGCTCGAGCGCGAAAACCAGTCCGCTCGAGCGTGGATTTCCCCCTCCCAGAACTTATACTCTGGAAGTACTACCCGCACGAGCGCCTACCGACTCGCTCGAGCGCCACCGCTCGAGCGTAAACAAACCCGCTCGAGCGCAAAAATCACATCTGCAGAAGTTTTGCAGAGACACGAAATACTGGAAGTGTGTAATCCCCGCTCGAGCGCAAGAAGACCCGCTCGAGCGGACAGGCCAAAATCTGGGCAACTAGTTTTGGTTTCTAAACTCAACCAACCCATAACAAACCTGCCCAACACATCCTATAACTCAAATACGAAGTAAAAAGGATGTAAACAAGATAATAATCAACTACCAACATCCACGGACACATGTCCGGATCACTGTTCAACAAGGGTAAACCCGGGATCGCTATAACCTCCCCCCCTTAAAGAATTTCGTCCCCGAAATTAAGCACAAGTTTTCAAAAACAAGTTTTCCTCCATTTTAAACAATGTTACATTTTAACATTCAACAATCCGACCCATTACCGGTCACCCCCTCCCTTTAACAAGAGGCATTTCACAATATGTAAACAACATATGTACTTTCAACATGCATCAATATTACGCATTTCCTTTCCAATTTCAACAATATATTCAACATATATAATGTTACATTCAACTTCCATATGAGGCAAGTTCCAATAAACCAAACATTTTCAATGTTCCACAACTTAAGACATATATAAAAGCTCTTAAGTTCAACAATAATTCAAAATCTAAATACAAGATTACATATCAACGAACAAGTCCGGATATTTTTCGCGGACTTCCAACTCACGTTTCCAAGTGGCTTCCTCCACCCCGTGATGTTTCCACAAGACTTCACCAAAGGAATGGTCTTGCCACGTAGGACCTGATCCCGCCTATCCAAGACCCGAACCGGTCTCTTCTCATACGAGGCATCCTCATCTACCTCTAAATCGGTCCAATCCAATACATGTGATGGATCTGGCTCATACTTCCGAAGCATACTCACATGAAACACGTCATGCACTCCGGACAACTGCGACGGTAAGGCTAACCGATAAGCAACCTCGCCAATCCTCTCAAGGATCTCAAAAGGACCAATAAACCGAGGGGATAACTTCCCACTCTTCCCAAACCTCATCAAGCCTCGCCTAGGTGATATCTTCAGAAAGACATGATCACCTACCTCAAACGCCAAAGGCCTCCTCCTACGGTCAGCATACGATTTCTGACGACTCTGGGCTATAACAAGCCTCCTACGGATAAGCTCAACTTTCTCTGTCGTCTCCCTAACCAACTCCGGACCCAACAAAGGTGCATCACCCACCTCGGCCCAACATACTGGAGACCTACACGGTCGGCCATACAAGGCCTCAAACGGTGCCATACCGATGCTAGACTGAAAACTGTTGTTGTAGGCAAACTCTACCAAGGGTAAGTGCGTCTCCCACATCCCACTGAAGTCCAGGACACAACCCCGAAGCATATCCTCGAGGATCTGAATAGTACGCTCGGATTGCCCGTCAGTCTGAGGATGATAAGCTGTACTAAAGGTCAACTTAGTGCCCAAGGCACTCTGCAAACTCTGCCACAACTTGGCGGTAAAACGAGGATCTCTATCTGAGACGATCGTCACTGGGACCCCGTGCAATCTCACTATGTCCCGAATATACAAGTCGGCTAGATGATCTGCCGAATCTCTCACGCGCATAGGAATGAAGTGCGCCGGCTTAGTCAACCGGTCTACAACCACCTAAATAGCATCACTACCCCGCTGAGTCCTCGGAAGACCTACAACGAAGTCCATAGTGACATGCTCCCACTTCCACTCGGCAATAGGCAAGGGTTGCAACAAACCCGCTGGCCTCTGATGCTCGGCCTTCACTTGCTGGCAAGTAAGGCACTTCGATACGAAAACAGCCACATCCCTCTTCATACCCCGCCACCAAAACTGGCGACCTAAATCCTGATACATCTTAGTACCCCCCGGATGCACCGCAAGGCGCGAATGATGAAACTCTCGGAGTACTTCCTCTCGGCAAGACTCCGGCACAAACAAACGGTCTCGGTATCTCACACTCTGGTCGGGATACACCGTCAAACCCTTCTCAACCTTCCCACTGGAGATCTTCTCTCAGAGGGATTCTACCTCAAGGTCACCTCTCTGTGCCTCTAACACTCGTGTCACAAGTGTAGGCTGCGCAACAACAGAAAACAAGGCCGCAGCCTCAATGGATTCACTCAGAAGTAAATCAAACTCCCCAAGTGCTCCCAACATCTCCCATTCTCGGATGGCTATACTAGCTACATCACTAATGGATTTCCTACTAAGGGCATCGGCCAGAACATTGGCCTTTCCCGGATGATAGTGCAACTCAAAATCATAATCCTCGATGAACTCCATCCATCTCCTCTGCCTCAGATTCAAGTCTCTCTGTGTAAACAGATACTTCAAACTCTTGTGGTCCGAGAACACCTCGAACTTCTCACCATAAAGGTAGTGCCTCTAGATTTTCAAGGCAAAGATCACAGCCGCTAACTCTAGATCGTGTGTAGGGTAATTCTTCTCGCGTATTTTCAACTAACGTGAGCCATAAGCTACCACTTTCCCTTCTTGCATCAACACACAACCCAAACCCTCTCGTGAGGCATCACAATAAACCGCATAACCTAACCCTCTCTCCGGAATAATCAACATCGGAGCGGTGGTCAATCTAACTTTCAGCTCTTGGAACGACTTTTCACAAGTCTCACTCCACACAAACTTGACTCCCTTCCGAGTCAGTCTAGTCAACGGTGACGCTAACCTGGAGAAATCTTTCACAAACCGACGGTAATACCCAGCCAATCCCAGAAAACTGCGGATCTCGAACACACTCTTAGGCTGTGCCTAATCCTGCACTGCCTCTACCTTGGATGCATCAACAGACACCCCTTCCCCGGATACTACGTGGCCTAAGAATTTGACTTCCCTCAGCCAGAACTCACACTTCCCAAACTTGGCATACAGCCTATGGGCTCTAAGCAACTCAAGCACCACTCTCAAGTGTTCCTCGTGCTCCTCCTCAGAAGGCGAATAGATAAGAATGTCGTCCACGAAAACGACTACAAATCGATCTAAGAACTCCCGGAAAATCCGGTTCATCAAGTCCATAAAGACTGCCGGTGCATTGGTAAGCCCAAATGGCATCACCAGAAACTCATAATGGCCATACCGCGTACGGAATGCCGTCTTCGGAATATCCTCTTCCCTGACCCTCAACTGGTGGTAACCCGATCTCAAGTCTATCTTAGAGAAACAACGGGAACCCTTCAACTGGTCAAACAAATCATCTATACGGGGCATAGGGTACTTATTCCTAACCGTAGCCCGATTCAACTTCCGGTAGTCTATACACAACCTCAAGGCACCATCTTTCTTTTTAGCAAAGAGGGCCGGTGCTCCCCACGGTGAAACACTAGGGCGAACAAAACCCTTATCTAGCAATTCCTGGAGCTGAACTTTCAACTCAACCAACTTTGCTGGAGCAAAACGGTAAGGTGCCATAGAAATCGGCGCCGTGCCGGGCACTAGATCAATAGAGAACTCTATTTCTCGGTGAGGTGGCAAACTAACAAGATCTTCGGGAAAGACATCCAAATACTCACAAACCACCCTCGGCAATACAATCTGGGTCTCATCACACTCACCACTCTCAAAGCTAGCAAGTAGACCACTAAGCTCACTTCGCCCTCGCGAATCATACCCCGGTGGCAAAACACTACCAACCCGGTCTCCCAAGAAATGGAACCACTCCCCGCTCCAGGTACATAACGTGACCCTCTGGCGGTAGCAATCGATAACAGCCCGGTATGACGATAGCCAGTCCATACCTAAAATAACATCAAAACCCTTCATGGGCATGACAACAAACGGAAAAGGAAGCCTATAGTCGGCGACCTCTATATCACAACTTCTAACACCCTGTTTCAGGATCAACTCACCACCAAGAGGTGACACTACACAAATAGGAGATGCTAACTGTGCTAACTCCAATTCCAAAACAGATGCAAATGCAGCAGATACAAAAGAATGAGATGCACCCGTGTCTATCAACACATTAGCAACCGAGTTGCAAAACAGAAAAGTACCTCTCACTACCGATGAAGCTGGTACTAAATCCTGCGCGGTAACAGCATACACGCGCCCTGTAGGCCCCTGGTCTACCTGCTCACCTCTAGGAGCATACGACTGTTGCACTGACTGGGACGACGAAGCCCCCGGATTGGCCCTCGAGGCCTGCACAGACTGAGCTGGCTGAAATCCCTACGTCTGTCTAGAACCCGACGCTCCCGAAGTGGCACTCAACTGCGGGCAAAACCTTTTCAGGTGCCCAGGCTCTCCACACTGATAACAAGACAAGGGCTACCCCCTGCCCAAACTCTGACTTTGCGGTCTAGCTGAAGAAGAAGCAGCTCTGTGACCCCCACCCTTCTGCGGGCAAACTGAAACTTTGTGACCCAGCTGGCCACACTTGTAACAAGCAAACTCCCCCTGATTGCCTCTCCCCGAGCCTGCACTTGGCACTGGAAAGGTCGATCTAGAAACTGCTCCCTGAGACAGCTGAGGGTTATAACCCCTCTGCCTCCTGCCATCACCCTGGCCATCTTGGCTCCTCTTGGAGCCCCTCTGCTCTTCCTCCTCTTCCTGCATCATAATTTCCATATGAGCAGCGGCATCTACCAGGTGTCTATACTCTCGGATGTAAGACCCACCAACTCTCAACTTGAGGCCTCGCCTCAACTTCCGCTCAAACTCATAGCAACGGCGTTCCTCAGATGCCACCAGTTCAGGTGCAAACCTGGACAGACTGGTAAAAGTAGCCTCAAACTCGGCCACTGACAAGCCCTGCTATTTAAGCCGACTAAACTGATCCCTTAGCTTCTCCTTAGCTGCTGCAGACAAAAACCTCTCCTGAAAAGCATTCACAAACGCCTCCCAAGTACCACCAACACGAGCCTTCTCGTACTTCCACCATTGACCCGCATCTCCCTTCAGCTGGAAGGATGCCAAGGTCATTTTCAGTGCTCCGTCCTCGATGCCAAGCATCTCGAACGTCTTACTCATTTGCTCTAGCTACTCATCAGCCTTCAGTGGCTCCTTCGGATCCCCGATAAACTCATCCGGATTTGACCGGAAAAACTCCCTCTTCAAGAAAGAAGGCCCTGCCTCAGCTGCCTGATTCCCAGCTCTAAGAATACCCAAGGCTCCTGCTATCTCTCTGGCCAAGGCACCCATGGCCTGCTGACCCATTGGCTCGGCCACATTGGCCAGACCAACTCCCTCTTGCACTGCCGGAACCTCCTCCGGTAACGGTACCTCCTGCCTCGCAGGCCTACCACGCCTAGCACCTCTTCCTCGTCCTGACATCCTAATAAAGGTAATACAGAACGTTAGCACATTGATAAATGTGCCGAAACTAAACACTCACGTCCTAATGCATGGACAACTGTAATTCACTCCACGTAAGCACATAAACACATAAGCACTTACGAATTTCATTTTCGGATAATGATAGTCCCGAGGCGTTACTAGAGTTCCGGTTAGAAACAGCATTGATCAAGTGCTTTTCCAACAAGACTCCCAGAAACCCAAGGATCCAATCAACATCCCAGAAATTAAATCCCATACCCACATAGTCACATAAACATGTTATCAATTAAGCACATAGCATATGACACTACATCTAAGTCTCTATCAAGCGAGACAAACCAATTGTGATCCTAATCACTTCCCACGTACCCAAAGTATTCGAACCCGGTACGCTCTGATACCAAGTTGTAACGCCCTCAAAATAACTACATTAAACCCATCAAATAAATATGCATTGATATATAAAAGTCCCACAACCTTACATTCATCAGAGTTTCATTACAAAAGTATTACATGTTAACAACAAAAGCAAAATGCCCTACGGGCTTACAGCTTTCCAAGTTAACACTTGGTTACAACAAAAGAGTACTAACTCATTTACATATTTAGCCCTTGGCTTGAATTTACATGTAATACATCAAAAATAAAACGACAAAAGTATGTCCGCCTCTAGCCTCCCAAGCTATGTCCTTGGAGGTGGCATGCTACCTGTACCTGAAAATGATATTCCCATATAGGGTGAGCCACAGCCCAGTAGAAATACACTAAACCAACCATGAACAATGACTAAAATATTAGCAATTGATAGATGGCCAACACTGATACATTCACATAAATCACATATTTATGTCATACGACTTATGAGTCCAAGTTACTTTTCATTTTCCCTTTTTCAACAGATAAGAATATTAGCTCTATCATCCTCTCAACAGATATGTATAAAAACTATATCCCACATTTACAGATAAGCATATAAGCTATATCCACATTCTCAACAGATATGTATAACAACAATATCCCACATTCACAGATAAGCATATAAGCTATATCCACATTCTCAACAGATATGTATAACAACAATATCCCACATTCACAGATAAGCATATAAGCTATATCCACACTTCACAAAGATAAGCATATAAGCTCTATCTTCACTTCTCTAGACAAGCATATGAGCTGTATCTACGGAGTTCATCCCCTATCTCCTCCCAACACTATCCGGTTTAGAGGTACATCCCCTATCTTCCCTAAACCGCGGAGTACATCCCCTATCTCCTCCTCTACACATAACGTATACAAACACATTGGTTCTATATATAATCACTCAATACATACAATTAATGTATTCTATCAACCGTCAAATTTCATGACACATTCCATTGATTAGTTTCCGTTTGCCTAATCATCATGCATTGTCTACAACAATCACGACTATCCTCCACCGATAGCCCAAAGCAATTATTTCTAAACAGAAAATAAATGCACAAATGGATATTCAATCAACATTTCAATTCGGTGAGTGATAAATAATTCAACTACACCCTTTTTCCCCATACATTCCCAATCTCAACAATTCCATTTCATTTCCTCATTTCTCACAATTAATTATCTCAATTAATCAAACAATGTAATTAGGTCATTTTCCATAATTACCATCCCAACCCTTAGGTCCCATTTTCATCAATGATTCAACATTTATTCCATTTCTCTATACCAAACATGCTTCTAGGTTTATTATAACCCCAACTTTTATAAAATAACACAAAAGCCCCAAACTTTCACAAAATTACCAAACCAACCCCAACATCTCAAAATACCAAAATTTAAAGACAAGATCCATAGAGAGGAGTAGGATATCCCTACCTCAAAGTTTGAGCTCCAAAGGAGATGAAGACCAAAATCAAAATGCTCCAAAGACCAAGATTCTCGAATGAAAACGACGCCCTCGACGATCAACACGACTTTTACAAAGGCCGAAGGTGAGGAACTCACCCTAGCTAGATCAAAATCTAGAGAGAAGACAAGATTTTAGAGAGAGGAGCTCTCAAAATGGCTTTTAGAAAAAGTAGGAGAGAGAAAGAAAAGCAAAAAGTGATTTGAAATCACCCAGCGGATAACTCATATACGCATGACCCGCTCGAGCGGAGAACACGACGCTCGAGCGCCAAGAACAAAAATCTGGACACGCTCGAGCGTAATAAGTCCCGCTTGAGCGCCAAGACACAAGAATAAAGCACTTCCGCTCGAGCGCGAAAACCAGTCCGCTCGAGCGTGGATTTCCCCCTCCCAAAACTTATACTCTGGAAGTATTACCCGCTCGAGCGCCTACCGACCCGCTCGAGCGCCACCGCTCGAGCGTAAACAAACCCGCTCGAGCGCAAAAATCACATCTGCAGAAGTTTTGCAGAGACACGAAATAATGGAAGTGTGTAATCCCCGCTCGAGCGCAAGAAGACCCGCTCGAGCGGACAGGCCAAAATCTGGGCAACTAGTTTTGGTTTCTAAACTCAACCAACCCATAACAAACCTGCCCAACACATCCTATAACTCAAATACGAAGTAAAAAGGATGTAAACAAGATAATAATCAACTACCAACATCCACGGACACATGTCCGGATCACTGTTCAACAAGGTTAAACCCGGGATCGCTATAGCCACGACACTTGCCTTCTCAGTTCGGTTTCCCAAAACATGTACTCTCAGGACTTATGGCTTTGTATCGTCTATATTGGTGCTGTAATGACTCCTCTACCTTTAGCTACCTAACTACAAATTCCTTAGCTTCCTAGGACGTAGGCCACAGTAAGGGCTATGCCTTATACCAAGCCTAAGGGAGTTTCCTTGGTCCTGCCTGTGCAATAAGGCAGGTCCATGACTTGCTTAAAGAAAATGGAGTCCTTTGCATTCAAGCTACACTGCTCCATTCTTCGCAGCATCGCCACGGTATACTAACCTTATTGGTGCTTGTTGTCAGCTCTAATGTCATGACCCGAACCCGCCCCTATGGGTTAAGGACATAACCGGCCAGTAATCAAGGGATTACTTACGGCCTCAAACCAAACAAGACATATCTCATTAGAGTAAAGGGGCCAAACGGAAGAAAATTTAGAACTTTTGTCCATAGAGCTGTGCTTACATGACACATCATAACAGTCCATATATATATATGTACCTATTAATAACTCACATCAAAGGGGTAATAACACAAATTACTGTATATACACAGGATCATTTAAGTCTAAGTCAGTCAAACCCAAGATTTATATACAAAAGCAATCCGATGTTTTTGCCAATATAACAAAAGTATATCAAAAGAACAAAAGAGGCGAAGACAAGTCTCGTGCTTGAGACGTTTGGGTTGACTCTCCAAAACCTTGACTGTTTCTCACATATATCACCGAGGCTGGATTTGGACGTCCCTTAGCTCACCTACATAGACATGAATGAGCATGAGCAAAAGCCCAGTGGATAACATCAAATAAGAAAGATACATGAACAATCTTTGAAATAGTTACATCAGACGGCCTTGGGCCCAATTTATGTTTCTATTTAATGTATCAATCGACTAAAGTTCTAGACATATCAAACGGCCTCGGGCCCAATTAACTCATACCCTACGGCCTTTGGCCCATCCATTCATGTCTAATGGCCTTCTGGCCCAATCATTCGTATCCAACGGAGTTTGGCCCAGTCGTTCAGATCCGACGGACTTCGGCCCAATCGTTCATATCCGACAGCCTTTGGCCCACTCGTTCATACCAAACTATCATTCATGTCAGACGACCTTTGGCCCAATCATTCATATGTCAGACTATCATTCATGTCAGACTATCATTCGTGTTAGAAGGCCTTTGGCCCAATCATTCATATGTCAGACTATTATTCATATCAGACTACCATTCGTGTCAGACGACCTTTGGCCCAATCATTCATGTCAAACGGCCTTTGGCCTAATCATTCATGTCAAATGGCCTTCGGCCCAGTCAATTGTATCCAACGACCTTTGGCCCAATCATATGGCATAACAAATATTTGTCCCTAATTCAATGTAACAAACTTATAAGACTTATATGAAAGTAAGCAATTGGACAAATAACATACTTCAGATATCTTTGTTAAGATATTACTCACAGTGATCTGCTGGTGGATTTGCCCTGGAACTCGATCCTACACATTTCATGAACACAATGGGTCACAAACAATTCATTCTGTTCTTAATTCATATATTCCTCTTAGGCTTCGTTCTTATCCTTTTAACTCATTTACAATGCTTAACGCATGCCTAAGAGCGCTTAGAGATGGAAGAGAACGGAAAATGAAACTCAATTCAACTTTACAAAATTTGAATTCAACTATATCAAAAGAACAAAAGAGGCGAAGACAAGTCTCGTGCGTGAGACGTTTGGGTTGACTCTCCAAAACCTTGACTGTTTCTCACATATATCACCGAGGCTGGGTTTGGACGTCCCTTGGCTCACCTACATAGACATGAATGAGCATGAGCAAAAGCCCAGTGAATAACATCAAATAAGGAAGATACATGAACAATCTTTGAAATAGTTACATCAGACGGCCTTGGGCCCAATTTATGTTTCTATTTAATGTATCAATCGACTAAAGTTCTAGACATATCAAACGGCCTCGGGCCCAATTAACTCATACCCTACGGCCTTTGGCCCATCCATTCATGTCTAATGGCCTTCTGGCCCAATCATTCGTATCCAACGGAGTTTGGCCCAGTCGTTCAGATCCGACGGACTTCGGCCCAATCGTTCATATCCGACAGCCTTTGGCCCACTCGTTCATACCAAACTATCATTCATGTCAGACGGCCTTTGGCCCAATCATTCATATGTCAGACTATCATTCGTGTTAGAAGGCCTTTGGCCCAATCATTCATATGTCAGACTATTATTCATATCAGACTACCATTCGTGTCAGACGACCTTTGGCCCAATCATTCATGTCAAACGGCCTTTGGCCTAATCATTCATGTCAAATGGCCTTCGGCCCAGTCAATTGTATCCAACGACCTTTGGCCCAATCATATGGCATAACAAATATTTGTCCCTAATTCAATGTAACAAACTTATAAGACTTATATGAAAGCAAGCAATTGGACAAATAACATACTTCAGATATCTTTGTTAAGATATTACTCACAGTGATCTGCTGGTGGATTTGCCCTGGAACTCGATCCTACACATTTCATGAACACAATGGGTCACAAACAATTCATTCCGTTCTTAATTCATATATTCCTCTTAGGCTTCGTTCTTATCCTTTTAACTCATTTACAATGCTTAATGCATGCCGAAGAGCGCTTAGAGATGGAAGAGAATGGAAAATGAAACTCAATTCAACTTTACAAAATTTCAGAAATAGGGTTCCTCGCTCGAGCGCAGGTTTCTCCGCTTGAGCGGACCCCCTTTTGGTCTGCAAAAGTACTGGTTGCCTCATTTTTACGCTCGAGCGTGAATTCAGATGCTCGAGCTGAAAGTCACTCTACATAGCTCTCCGCTCGAGCATGAATGTCCCCGCTCTAGCGGACATCACTGACTGCAAAACTACTAGGAGCTTGCATTTCACGCTCGAACAACGCTTTCCCCGCTCGAGCGGACATGCCAAATTCTGGGTTATCTAGAACTGTTCTTGTGGCTCAAACTTGCATTCAAACTCAAATAACTTGCATACCACGACTTATACTTCACACGCAAACCTTCTAACATGATACAAATGCTAAATTACAACATTATGAAGCTTAATTTCCATGAATTACTTACATACACACACAATTCATATCAAACCCATCATCAATACTTCAATTTCATGCATCCAACACTCATGCTTCTATGAATTGCACTTGCATGTGAACTACAACTTCCATTTTCAACTTAGATGATACAAATGATGATCAAAAGCATGAACTTTAACCATAATTCTACATGGATCATATTTTTCATGCTCAATTATACAACTTCATGGCAAATTCTTACATGCATGTACATATAAGCTTTAAATTCTACAATTTCATTTCAATTTATGTTCTCGATCACCCAACTAGCTTGAATACACAAATTTACAAACTTATACTTATGAATCCATGCTCAAATGCTCACCTAGAGGTTTAAATCTTCCAAATTATAGCTAATTCTTGAGTTACACCCCAAGATCTTCAAGCTTCTTGAGCAATTCATCAACTTGAGCTCCCTTTCTCTCTAACCGACCCTTACTCCTTCTCTTTAGAGTGATTTTCAGCTTTGAGCTCAAAACAAATGCCTATAAGTGTATTAGAGCCCCATTTATAGTCCTTCTTAATCAAATTCCCTTAACACTAATTAATTGAGCACTATTTTCATCAATTTAATCTATTTAATTTGATCCGAATCAATTTTTAATTAAATTTCACCGTAAGCTCTAAAAATTACACCAATCACAATGGCGTAGTCAATTTCGGTTTCTGTGGCCGATAAGGCCTTCAATTTAAATTCTAAAGCACATAATCAAATAGATTTTCCTACGGTGAACAGATAGAAATTCAAAACCACATATATTCATATAAATGGCACTCAAAATCATATCAAACACATAATCACAATCACAATTAAGATTAATTAACATAATATGGACCAGGGTTATCACATCTAACTAGTAACCTTTGGGGCCTGCTATTAGCTCCAAGTTAGAAGTGCCTCGGGCCTGCCTTCAGCCCTTGGCTACTAGTGCCTTGGTGCCTGCTATTAGCGCTAAGTGGCCATATACTATCTTGTATGGAGGCAGATTGCCTCAATAGGTTGTTAGGCCTCTATAAGGTAGTTACCGAGGTAAGGCTTGCCTCGACAACTAGACGTCGGTAAGTGGTAGGTCAGTAACTTCTCTTGGGTTTTGTCCATGGTCCATTTGGGTCCAAGTGGGTCAGACCTGGTTCAGCCTCGTAGTTGACCCATTTATCTTGGGTTTTAGCCTATATTCAGTTAATGATATTAATTTTCTTAGTTGAGGTGATTTCAGTAATTAAACCACCGCCTTAATTCCTCTCCTCTTATAGTCCATATACACCTGCTCAAAATGAGGTGGCTGAGAGGAAGCATATGCATTTAATAGAAACTACAATAGCTCTCATGCATCAATCAGCCTTTCCAATACAATTTTGGTTTGATGATCTTACTACCTCAGTGTTTCTTGTGAACAGACATCCTACTTCTAAGCTTGATAATCTAACTCCATTTGAAGTTTTATATAAGCAACCTTCTGATTACAATTTTTGGAAAGCTTTTGGTTGTAGGTGTTATCCTTGGCTTAGACCCTATACCACCTACAAACTTCAACCAAGGTCTCTTCCTTGTGTTTTTCTTAGTTATCAGCCTTCTATGAAAGGATACATATGTCTAGATATGCCTAGTGGTCAAGTCTACATTTCTAGGCATGTCATTTTTGATGAAACTATCTTTCCTTTTTAAGACAGTTCCATCTGTGCCTCTTCCTCGTCTCTCATTTTCTCTTAACTTCAAACCTTTTTATGGCCCTTAGATAGCTTTTTTTATCAGTCTATCCTTCTGCACGACCTGCCTCACTTGTCTTTCTATTTGCACCACCTATAGCACCTAACTGTCCCTCTGCACTACCTGCAACACCTATTCCCTTAGTTCCTACTTCATCTGCCCTTCCTATATCATTTGTAGATCCTATATCTCCACATCTTCCGTCACATGTCCTATCTGGTTCACTTGCCTCATTTATTCCCTCCTTTTCTTTACCTCATTTTTACTTAATCCCCTATTCCTATTTCTCTATCTCTATAGATTTACATCTTTGTTTGCCTTATCAAAATACTCATCCCATGCTTACTTGTTCTAAGACTAAACCACTTCCTACTTGTCTCATGGCTGGGATTAACTCCATATGACCATCCATATACACAGAAACAACCATTCCTCCTTAGTGGTAAGCTTCATTGTCAAATGAATTCCAAGCTTTACAATGCCAAGGTACCAGGCCTCTTGTGCATTGCCTCTTGAAAAGTTAGCTATAGGGTGTAAATGGGTGTATAGGATCAAGAAAAATTCAGACAACACTGTTGCAAGGTATAAGGCTCATTTGGCTACTATGCGATTTCTTCAAATAGAGGGCATTGATTTCTATGAAACCTTTAGCCCTATTGCCAAACAACCAACATTTCAAGTTCTCTTATTCTTAACCTAAACCTTTCAATGGCCAATCAAGCAGCTTGATATGTCCAATGCATTTTTAAATGGTGTCTTAGAGCAGGAAGTGTATATGCAAGAACCTTAAGGCTTCACTAATGCCTCTTCTCCTCACCTTGTTTGCAAGCTTCACAAGTCTCTTTATGGGCTTAAGTAAGCTCTAAGAGCCTAGATTTCCACATTTTCCACATTTCTTCAAGCTAAGGGCTTTCTATCTAGTTATTGTGACTCTTTTTTGTTTGTTAAAAGGACTTCCACTTCTATTACCATTTTACTCATCTATATTAATGATATTCTTTTAACTGGTAGTGATCCTGAGCAAATGCATTCCACCTTTGTCATGAAGGAACTTGGTTTTATCAACTACTTTCTTGGTATACCAGTTACTTCATTCCTTCTAGGCTATTTCCTCTCTCAACACAAATATGTTTATGAGATTCTTCCTAAAGCTGGCATGTTTGATTGTAAACCGTATTCCTCTTCAATGGCTCTCAAGCAGGCTAATTGTATTGATGATGTGGCATTTTCTAATGCTACTCTCTACGGCAACATTGTAGGTGCTCTTCAATACTTAGCAATCACAAGACCTGATCTTGCATTTACAGTTAAGTATGCTTGCCAATTTATGTAACATCATCTTGTTAGCCATTTTGCTCATGTCAAGAGGCTTTTTCAATATCTTAAAGGCACTCTTGATCTTGGTTTTCAATTTAGCCTAGGTCCTCTTTTTCTTCAAGCCTACTTAGAGTTAGATTGAGCTGGCAATGGTTTGGACACGAGGTCTACAATAGGGTATTGTGTTTTTCTTGGGCCTAATCTGATTTCATGGTCTACTAAAAAGCAGCCCACTATGGTTCATTCTTCTACTGAGGAAGAGTATCGAGCTTTATCTCAGATAGCAGCAAAGCTTAGTTAGCTTACCATCCTTCTATCTGATCTCTACATCTTAGTTCTTTCTCCCACTCTTTGGTGTGACAATGTATCTGCTATTTCTCTCTTATCTACTCTTATTTTTCATGCTCGAACAAAAGATATAAAGTTTGATTATCACTATGTTAGAGAAAAAGTGGTAGCTAAAAAGCTCAAGATTAGTTATATTCCTACTTCTGATCAATTGGTTGATATTTTGACTAAACCTCTTTTTATCCAGAGGTTTCAGTACTTATAATCAAAGCTTAAGGGGGCATGATAAACCAAGTCTACCTCAAGAAAAGCCACAGTCCAAGACAGAGCTGCAATCATAGCCACAATCCAAGACAGAGCTGCAGTCACAGCCAAGGTTGTAGCCCAAGCCACAACTCAACAAGTCAGTTGAGTCATTTGAAGCTAGTGCACAAGAATTAAGCATGTGTATTAGATTGAGGAGGTTACAGTCCACTTGTGGTTGTTAGATTAGTTAGTTAGGGAGTTGTGGTAACATAACCATAGTTAGGTTAATGATTGGTTAGGTTAGAAAGTTGCAATATATTGTATATAAAGACTCAAATTATATTGATTGAATGTTAATGAAAAATGAGATAAACTTCAATTTGTTTTAAACATCACCCCTGTATTTGAGTTGAATCCAATCTAGTAACCTCATACAACTCTCGACATCTTCTGCAAAAAAAGTTGTCTCGAAGACAATAAATATGAGTTTATGGAGCTACACCACATACAATGATCACAAAGCTCATCCATTGTAAGCTCATCAGGTAAAGATACAGGGGTTAGGTTGAAAGAAAAAATTATGATCTTATTTTTTTACATTTGAGTGCATTTTGATAATTTTTATTAGGGATAAAAATATAATTAAAAAGAGTAAAAAACAAATAGGGTACTCAGTCTATAAATCCAATTTGGATTTTTTTGGGACCCAAAAGTCTACACTCTAAAATACTTTGTCTATAAGGACATGGTTAGAAAAAATGATCAAAATTTCCATCTGTATATATTGTTGTATCAGGTGGTGAATCATGTCTCTCTCATTTTAGTTTCTCTCTATTTTTTTCTCTCTGTCTCTCTCTCTATATATATATACCGATGCCGCTAGACTCGCCACCAACGTCATCATCTCACCACCACCTCCTTTCCCTTACATGTAGACGGTGTCACCACTGCCTTTTCCCTATGAATCTGAGAGAAGAGCATGATCATATCGAAGGAAAGAGCATGACACCGCAACATCAACTCATTTTCATCATCCTCCGCTATCACTGTGGCATAACCCTCGAAGGCCATTGCGTCATCGAGTCAGACTTCGTCGTCATCCTTACCTCATACTTTGCACCCTAATATGTATCATCAGCTTCATTGTTGTAGCCCGTTGCACCTGGGTCTGCCACAACACCTCCTCTTCTTCCGTCGTCGCCTCGAACGAAGGCCTGGAAAAGAGATCCTTCAGTCAATTTCTCTCATAAAACCCTAATTTCTTTTGAAAAATCATATATTGTAATCTAGGGTTCATATTATTTGTGAATGATGGATCTGATGATGATGATGAGTTTTGTGTGTGGGTGTTTCTTTGTGGATGATAGATCTATATGACGAATCTCCTCCATTGCCCGACGGAGATGTCGCCGCCGATCTGAGGGGCTTTAGATCTGCTGGATCTCTTCTAGATATGAGATCTAAGGTCTCTCTGCCACTATTCGAATCCAGATCAACTTTATTTATTTATATTGTTGTCTGTAGAAGGAAATGACTCTATGAGTGTGTGTGTGTGTTTTGTTGTTAGTTGTTGATGTTTATGATGTTGATGATAATGATATGATGAAATAGATTAAATTTTTTTTTGACAGATAGAACAAATTTGTTCAAATTTTGAACAATAGGATTTGAATAGATAATATTATAAATTTGTTCAAAATTTGAACATATAGGGAAAGAAAGTTTGAAAATAGTGTTCATGAACAAATACAAAATATAACGCCCCCAAAATCATGAACATTAGTAAATATGTTAACAAATAAATATAGGGTTCTTCTAAGGTTACAAGTTTAGGAAACATCACTAATGAGTCGTTTAGTCAATAACCAAGTAAGATTCTATGAAAGATCGGAGGAGTCAATATAGCCTCCCTTCAAAGTCCAATCTCCTTAGATAACAAAGTTACTTTTTTAACAGATCTTAACAAGATATTAACACAAGGTCTACATAAGTTGATTGAAGGATAAATATAAGTTCACAAAAGATATATATAAGTAAAATAATAGTTACAAGATCATATTTTAATTATGACAGGAGTTTTTACACTTACAATCCTAAAATATGATTACTAATTCCTAATTATTCTAGGATAGCCATATGTCTTCAAATATTTCTTCTCTGTCATCGTCTGCGTGAATTTTTTTAATACTTGCCATGAAATGCTATGAGGTTTGGATGTCCAGTAAAAGCACACACACCTCGTCTCTTTTTCCAAATCCAATACACAATCACAATTATAACAAACTAGTAATGAAGCATAATAATCAAGTCAATAACAAAGGATTACAACGTTAGATGTTAGTAATTTAGAAATCTCTCAAAGAGATTTCATCCTCTCAACCATAAGAATTGGACTCGGATTATTCAGTTTGCCTCATCTTTTGCTACTTTACAGACCTTACCCCAGATACGTACAACAGTTATGTACCGCATAACACCAACTAAGGACCTCAAAAGAGACAGTAAATATAAGGCCTTTTCCGATAACCTCCTCCAACCTTATCTGTCATAAATACCTAGGGTCCAAATACAACCAATCAATTCAAGAGTTCCAAAACAATCACTCACGCAAGACAATAATTTTTACACTAGCATGAGTATCATCAAAGCATCATGGTAAAGAAATATAGGCACAACAATGTAAATAGCATACTACGACCCAAAGAAGATATAAGAAGCACATTCCTGACATTAGAAGTATGAAATTATCAACAAACATAATTTCTAGATTAGTACTTTAAAGATAGCAATTAAAAAGACATTTTGAGATTTTTTTCAAATTGGCCTTCCCATGATTTGTAGATAATTCTATCTAATTTTCATAATATCTTTTAGAAGTGGAATAGCTTTCCTAGATTTTTAGTTATTTAGGTAGCTTTTGGTAACGCTTACGTTTTTTGTTTATGTTTACAAAAATTTTATAATTGATTTTTGTTTATTTTTAGAAAAACATAAACTATAAACACGTTTGGTTTGAACAAAATGTTTGAAAAATTTTAAAAACATAAACTAAAAAATATGTTTGCTCAAGCCTAAAATATATATATATATATATATATATATATATATTATTTATGACAATGGGATCATACACATTATAATTTAAAAAAAAAAATTAATTAAAAAAATTAATTGAAAAAAAATTTGTTAATCAAATTTTTAAATTTTTGTTTAAAAACCAACGTAAGCTCATTTTGAGTTTATGTTTTTTTCTCAAATTTATAAACTTAAACAACCATTTATAAATCCAAAAAATTATCAAATAAGTTTTTATGATAGATTTTTAAATTTTTATAAATATAAATTGAAAATGAAATGGTTACCAATCAGGCCCTTAAGAAATACTCCAGTGTTGTCCAAATTCGTCGACTGTTATGAAAATCATATTTTCTGTTAAACTACTCACTCTTTTTTGATAAAACTTTTTTCCATGAAAGTAACACTTAAAGGAAGGTTTTGACAAAAAAAAAAAAATGAGGTTAAGGAGATTTGTCTGCATTTTTCTAGAATTTTTTGAAGTGAGCTGTAAATACCAATTATTTGTGCACAAAGCTTGAAATAAGAGAAAAAGTAAGAAAAGAGGGTAACCATGGATAATTTTCCACTTCTATTGTGATGAAACATGCTAAATAATATACCATAAACTCAAAATTTTATATTCAAGGTGTGCCTTTGGAATTCATGTGAGATAGGTGTAGAAAAAAAATAGTTTTGCATCAAAACACAAGTAAGGGTGGAACAATGCTCAACTCTTTTCATTTTTAACACAAGAACACCATTAAAACACCTCTAAAAATAATATTTAAAACTTCTAGAAACATGTATTTGAAGGAGGGAATAGAAGGAAGGGTGGTAATTTGGCTTACTTGGTGCCTAGGTGAGTTGATTTGCACAATTTTCCTTTCCTCTTCTAACGCCCAACTTTTATTACCCAAATCCATTACCAAATCCTTTATATTAATACCAATTTCAATAATATCATATGCGGGCCAAAACAAACAATAAATAAATGATAACATTCTCTCATGAAAGTGATTATATATAAATAAAATCTGATACAATGCCTTTGTGCTTACATTGAATAAAAATGAATAAAACGGATTTACCCTTATACAATACATGGAATTCAACCAACAAACAAAAGGCCTCGTGGCCAACATAGTAAAAGACTTCTAGTCTAGAACAATCTCTCAGTCATGTACCTAAAATTTTTTTAACACGTGGAATGAGAACAAAGCCCAGTAGAGATTCCAAAGATCCTAAACAATAACAACATATAGCTAAAAATGATTATGCATGCTCCACATCAAGATATATATATATATATAATGTGACGTTTTTTTATCAAAGATATACTTACATAAGTACGGTTTCCTTTAAAAATCCTACTTTGTTCATTTTAGAAACATCAACTTTTTCTCTTAACAACCACTGTTTCAAATTAAAAGATTTAGACAAGCACTAACCATAACTCTCAATTCAAACCCAACACTGTCCTCAAAATACATACACAAACACAGACCTCTTAACTCATACATAACCCGTGGTCAAGTCACGTACAAGACAACTCACATAACATAGGTTTATTAGTTTTAAACCATTACCAATCTGCCGACACTACAACCTAGTGAATCCTCTCAAGTCCATGTATATGCCAGTGGTCATTACTGTGCACCACCTAAACTCATGACCATCGCCAAGCGTCACCAAAACCCATGGCCATCGCTAAGCACCACATAACTCGTGACCATCGTTGAGCGTCACTGTGACCATTGTTAAGGATCACCAAACCCTGTGGCCATTGTTGAGCGCCATCAATCCTGTGGTCAATATGAGTACTACTACAAACTAGTGCACTATAAGAAGATATACTCTGCCAGAGGCCATCGCTAAGCACCACCTAACCAACACCAACCCAACACAACCATACAGGACCCAGATTCACCCTAACCATTCAATTAAAACTAAGTCATTTTTAATCACATCGAATGCACCAAATGCATTAACCAACAGTTACAAGATGTGCTCCACGCACCTCCATTCAACAAAGGGTTTTCAATCCTCATCAAAACATTTCAAAGTAATATGATGTGAGTTATTACAATTACAACACCATTCTCTCTAACGATTACCACTTACTCAACAACAATATAATAAATCAAATTATATTCACAACAAATCCCAATTCTCTATTTATTCCCCAATCTCATCTCAATGACACAATACTCATAACTAGATAGATAACATATACTACCAACAACCGACGCACAACAGATAGATAAACTTAATTATCAACAACCCAATCATCCTACATTACACAATCCAACACATAACACTTAAGCATAGCATCTACTAAGAAACAAACAATACCATTTTCCACCAATTTCTAAGGGCAGAACTCTAAGATGCCGATAACATAATCCAGAAGCATAAAGATAAAAACGTGCATCTCCTACGTACCAATCCATTCCCACTCTTATAAAAAGTGGTAATCAATCACACTTTGTTCTGAAAACCAGTCATCACTATTCCAAATCCCTAACATACACAACACTTTCCAACACCGAATATCATTAATCATGAACCCTTAATTTGAACATAATTGAATATAACCCAAAGACACACAATGTCAACCATATCTTTTAACAATACAAAATTCTTAAATTAAATACCAAGCCTTCCAACTCCACATCCTAAATATGCTCCTACAGCCTAAAATCAACCATAAACATAAAACAAAAACCCACAAGTCACCACAAGAATTCACATTTTTGGCGACCAATTTTAGCGACTAAAATTAATTTAGTCGCCAAAACTCATACCTTTGGCGACTAAAATTGGTATTGGTTGCCATTGGTTCAAAAATTAGCTACTAAATTTTTTTAGTCATTGTAAATTACTTATTGGTGACTAAAAAACAAATTAGTCGCTAAAAACTATCGTAATAGGCGACTAATGAACATTTTAGTCGGCATTAGTTTTTTTTTTGGCTACTAAATTTTTTTTAGTCACCGTAAACTCATTTTTGCCTACTAAAAATATGTAGTCGGTAAAAATCTTGCAAAATGTTTGGTACTTATGTTTGGCGACCAATCTTTTGTCGGTAAATATTTATTTTCAACGACGAAAAAAAATTTTTAGTTGTCGTATAAAAATATGTGCCTACTAAAATAGTTTAGTCGCCAAATAATTAAACATTATTTTACTTTTACCTTTGGCTACAAAAATTTTGGTAGGCAAAGGTTACTTTTAGTGACTAAATTGATTTTGTCGCCAATAAAACCAAAAAAATTTGGTGGGAATATTAAATAGTACCGCGTATTTTGAAGCTATCTTTCATTTTGTTTATTTATTTTTTTATTTCTCTGTATGTGTTGAATACAACAAAGGAAACACTCTAGTCTCTTGCTCTCACTCTCGTTGACAACCCATCAGTCATCTCCTCTCATCGACTAACCATCGGCCACCGTTGCTCAGAGCCCCCGAACCACCACAGGTACAACGTCTGACACCCATTGAATTTGATTCAGGTTTCTCTCTCTCTCTCTCTCTCTCTCTCTCTCTTCGTCTCTCTTCCTTCTTCTATTTCCCTATTTGAGCTTGATTTGTGAGTTTCATTTATGGGAAACGAGTAAATGGGTTATGATTTTTGTTCTACATTTAGGGTTTTTTTTTGTTTTGATGCAGAGGCTTTCAATATATCTGAAACAATTTTTATTTTGTAAACAAATCAAACCGTTGGGTTGAATCAAATGAATTTGTCAAAATTTAGGTTGTAAACAGGTTTGGCAATGGTTGTCTTCCCCATTCGACCCATCCCATAGACCAGAAATACGCCAACATCAGTTGAGCCATCTTGTAACCATACGTTAATGTTCTTCGCTTCATAATGTATACCAACTGGATAGGGGCAACACTCTATTTTTGTTTGATTCAATTTATTCCCAATGTTTTGAACAATTTTCTGGTTAAACTGTGAGTCAAACCTACAGATTCAAAACAAAACAGAAAACAAAGTACAGTGAGCATGTGTTGAGTTGAAATATAGATGATCTGTAGATTTCACATGAAAATGCATTACAGAATCATGGTCTTTAATTTTGCACCATCACGACTACAATTAAGTTCATGCCATCAATATCACATTACCCCTAAAATTAACAAGGTATTGTGTGCATGCTTGTGCGTGTGTGTGGTCATGAATAGGTTAAGTTCAAGCACCTTAACAAAATTGAAATCTTATTTAGTTTTTGTAGAAACATACTGTAGACACCCCATTTTTGACCGTCCTCAAGACTTGGACATCACCATTTGAACACTCGGTGATTATCCTTGTTTGTGTTCGTTTGGAGTTCCCGGAGGTCTCGGCTCGCGCGCCTTGCCTCAGGATCTCCGAACTTGACTGTTTAGTGTCTGGTTTTACACCAAACACTTGTGTTTTGCCTTTGAGAGGTAGGGTAGGGCTTGTAGACCATCCCCACCCACCACCGGCAGTGGCTAGAGGCCACCGGCTGGTTTTTGCTTCCATCGGCACTTTTTATTGTCGGCCGGCACTTTTTGTTGCCGGTCAGCACTATTTAGTGCCGGTCGGCACTCCTTTTGGCCAAGGTGGCATTTTTGGCCGGCCGACTACTGTACATCTGCTTTTGCAGATATTTTAAGACAACTGTCTTGCTTTTGCTCCCCTCCATACACGTGTATGGAGGGATCTCCCTCTTATGAAGCTTGTCTTGTAAGCTTTACAAGACAAAGGCTTCTATATAGAGAGGGGCTCTCTCTTGTTGCTAAGGTTAGAGACTTGAGACACTTGAGAGAGCTTAGACAGCCATTGTTAGGGTTTGAGTTCTAGGGTTAGGGTTTGATACACCTTATCTCTCTCTTTTTCCCTCTTGTGTGTGTTTTAGTGTGTTTAGTCCATACTATTGCACACAAACACCTAGTGTTTCACCTTCACTTAGCTACTGAGGTTCTAAGGGACTGATTTTGAATTTTTGGTGTTGGATTCAAGCCAAGGGAGGCCATTGGAGCACCATTGTTGAAGGGGTCATCAAGGGTAAGAAACTAACACCTTTATTCCCCATTTTTGCATTGATTTTATACCTATCTTAGAGCTATTTTAGTGCTTATTGTATAACACAAAAAAGTTCTGTTTTTAGGCCCTCTTGATTGTTTATTAAGTGTGTTTTGTGGTTTGAGGGTGTTTAACCCCTCTTAGGCCTTGAAAGGCCTCATTTTGTGCTATTTTGTGCTAGTTTCGGGACTTTGGTGTTTGGGCCTCTTCACCACTGAAATCTTGAGGGATTTCAGTGGTGGAGTTGGTGCCTTGAAGTCTCTAAAGGGAGAGGGCCACCCCCTCTCCTTGTTGTCCTTGAAAAGGGCATGTTTTGGCCTCTAAAGGGAGCCTATGTTTGAGTGTGTGTTGAGCATGTATAGGCTGTTTTTCATGCTTATAAATCCATAATATAACATGATTTTAAATTGGTTTTGATACTCCATGCATGCTTAGCATAGTTGCCATGTAATGCCCTGTGATTCCTTAACATGTCTTAGGTCGTGTGCCTTTGTTTCTAGCAAGTTTTAGGCTTACATATGTGAAGATTTTGTGCTTATCTTGACATGTTTTAGGTCTGTCCATAAGTGTTTGGGTTGATTTTAGCATGCTTAGTATAGCCACTTTGCATTCCGGCTTGTTGGCCTTAAGTAAGTGCATGTATAGCATGACATCTTTGCATTAATTTGGTGATTTGGGGCCATCCACCATGTCATTTCAGTCCTATTTGCATGCCTATAGGTTTACCTTGGATGCATCTTTAATGCCTCATAAGCTTGTGTAGCAATGCTCCTTGCTTTGGCACTTGTGCATGCCTTTGTTTTTGAGCCATTTGGATGCCATCTAAGTGATCCTTAGGCCTTGTATTAATGTGCTAAAACTCTGTTTTTGGTCAATAAGTTCATGCCATGTTTGGTCTTGCTAAGTGTAGTTCAATACTCCATTGGTTTGCTTTGAGCACTTAGGCCATTTGTTGCATGCTTGGCTTGATTTATTGCTTGGTTGGGCATCATTTTATAGCATGATTTTAGAGCTCATGTTGCATGCTAATCGTCCATGAAATCTCTTGTCAAGTGTGCTTGAATGTTGCTTGCTTAATGCTTGAGGTTTGGACCATAACATGTGTATGTGTGCATGTGTGTTTAGCCTCCATTTTCGAGCATTTTGGCTACTGTTTTGGGCCTCATTAGAGCTGCCCAAGTCTTGTATAAGTCCATCTTTGCATCCATTTGCATGGTCCCATGTTTGCTTGTATGCTTGCATAAGCTTGTTGCCATGTCATGATGCATCCTTAGCTTGCATGCTTAGGTTGCATTGCATCTTGCATGCATGCCTTGTTCCTTGACTTGATGATAGGAATTGGGCCTTGGTTTGTTTGATTGGTTTGCATTTCATTTGACATGAAAGTTGCACACTTGGTCACTTGGGCCATCATGCATGGAAATGCGTGATTGGTGGTCCGAGAATCGAGACACATGCCCCTTTGAGTCATTACCATGATAAGGGACATGGTTGGTGCATATATGCCTTGAATTGTGCTGCCATGCTTTGCCTTGCCCTCTGTTGCTGTCATTTGCAGATTCTGCAGGAACACTCTGCCAACCGGCAGTGTAAAGTGCCGACCGGCAATCATTTCTCTGCCGACAGCTTCACTTTGTGCCGGTGGCCACATCCCACTGCCGGTGGCAATTCCATGCAGCCGGTGATGTCTCTCAGCATCCAGAAAAGCAGTCCTGAGGTTTTGGCAACCTCCAGAGGAGTGAAGGAAGGAAAACAGAGGCAGCCCACGCATGGCGGTGCATTTTCCGAGGCGATTTACTATTTTCTTAGTTTAATTAAATTTGCTTAGTTGATTAGGCAATTTGTAATATTTAATTAGCTTGCGTAGTTAATTAATTTGTAATATTTATTTGGTCCCTCCAAGTGAGGGCAAATCTGTAATAAGTGTGTGTGGGTGGTGTGTATGTCTTCCAATCCCCACTTCTTTCTTCCCTTTTATTTACCTGCTTATGATGGTAGATTAGGGCATCTTTAAAATTAGCATACCTTATGCTATGCATGCGTGCATCCATACATTTGTATTACATACATTAGGCTCGGTACATCACTCTAACTGCATCTGTACTTCAATTCACAAATTGAATATGTGGTAGTTGATCGCATTTCACATGCCATGTTTAGGGTTAGCCGAGCCTGCCTAGATTGCATTTTTGCATGTGATGCATTAGCCATTTTTAACATGAACCAGGACATGCATGTTTGCTGACTAGTTTACTGTTTTGGCACGGAGTACGATGTAAGTATTTATGCTTTAGCATACTGCATGTGTGTGAGTGTTGCCATGACAGTATGCCTGCCATGCGGCTAAGTGCTTATGTGTTAAAATGTTTTAATGCCTGTGGGTGGAGGTTGGATTGTCTGGATTGGAAAAACTCGTTGAAATCCGTATTTTAGCCTACTTACGAGTAGCAAATTCCAAAGCACTTTTTCAAAACCGAACGGATATGCAATGCTTATTTCCAAATTAGGCAATCTAGTCTATATTTGTTTGCTGCGCGCATAACATAGTCATTCTAGGCTAATAAATGGAATAAGAACACGTAATGTTTTCAAAATCGGATATCATGGTTAGTAGAGGCCGGTCTTCGGACCGGGCGAAAGGGGGTGCTCATAGCTGACCTTCCCCGATCGTACCCAAGCTCCCGAGCCGAGACAACTCCGGTGATGACGGACATGTGGCCTTCGGCACCGAGTCAGGGTTTCCTAAATTCTCCCATTAAAAAATATTTAGGTGGCGACTCTGCATCTGGCAAAGCAGTCCATGTTTGGCACTACTTTTTCAAAAATCTGTTTCTAAAAACGATTTGCCAGATTTGGACTCTTTGGTTCAGATTAAGAACCGCGACAACAAAATCGCGAGTCCGAACTGTAGTAGCATAAGGCCCCCCTCCGTGGGCGCGTCTACACATACTCAAGAAGTGATTATTCACAATAAATTTTTATTGAAAAAAGTACATCTGGTATAGTTTACATTGGATGGGGTTCTAGGAGAGGTAGAATGGGTATAAACCTAACCCATAGGTTTAAACCCACGAACTCAAGGTTAGTAGGCCAAATTTTAATCACAGGACTAGTGACCCCCTGTCATTCAAAATAAATATTTAATAATGTTCAAGGATATACAAAATATAGTGCCAAACAAGCTTACATCAACTAGGGAACAACTACATCTTTCTACTGCTATAATTTTCATATTTCTAGGAGACATATGCACTAGAATTTAGGGGAGACACAAGTCCTAATTTGAGGGCATCACATTTCACATATGATGTATTGTGCAGCCCAAGAAGTTTATGCATGTGCACAACCCATGATGTGGTTCTTTCATATGTCCCTGGCGCAGGCATTTCTCCAACCTTTATTTATTCTCAAGAGGCAATGCTTCATACATCACACACATTGGGATGGGATATTACATTCTTCAAGTGATTATTTGTGCAGGATGGTAGGGCTTTCTTTGGTGTTCTTTTTACTGCAAATCAGATTGTTTGTTTGGATATTGAAGAATCATCAACTGCACACAAATTTGAGTTCATTTTTTATACCGTATCCTTAAGGTGTCATTTCAAGACTTGTGCTCTCAGGTTGCAAAAGTTTCTTGTTACTTCAGATTAGATTCTTTGTTTGGATATTAAAGAATCATCAATTGTGCAAAAATTAAAGTTCATTGTTTATTACATACCTTTAAGGTATTAATTCAAAACTTATGCTCCCAAGTTGTGAAAGTAAGATTTTAATGGAGTAATTTTTTGTGTCCCTCTCATTTTTAAAGAGGTTGTATTTGTGTTCCTTGGGGCATCATTGTGTTCCCATGTTTGGCATCTTTTTGTATATCTTTATCATGTCGACTTCTTACTCTCAAGCTATGAGAGGTTGCTTCCTTCGTTTCCAACAGAAGTGTATTGAGCTCTATGACATATTAGCACTATTTAACTTGGATAGTAAAAGTTTATCACCCATACCCACAATATATATAGACATAAGCATATGAATTTATATAATTTAATTAAACATATAGCATTTGACACTGCAGATTAAGGGAAAATAATTCATGCAACCAACCCCACTTGATTGGGACATAAGCCTTAGTTTGCTTTGGTTTGATTTGGTTCATAAACATATGGATATGTATTGATTTGGAAGAATTTAAGGGTGTGTCAAAGCATATGACACACAATTCAATGACTGACTTGAAGTGTTGTTTGATAACTTAAAAACTGAAAGTTAAGTACTGAAAACTAAATACTGAATGATAATAAAGGCAAAATTGGTGAAATAATGTTATTTTTATAATATTCACTAAAGTGATAGACATTTTAATTTTTATTAAATAATACAACTAAGATACATCATTATGTGTGGTTTTTTTTATAATAAATTTTGTTTGTATTTTCTTTATACTCCTACTTCACCCAAATTGTCATCTTTTATGGCCATCCTCAAAAGTCCTAGTTAATCTTTGCTTGACTTGTAGGGTTCAAAAGATGGACAAGAGTTGGATGATGATACGTGATAGGTTGAAAAGTAAAGAGTACCAACAAGGTGTTAAGTCATTTATTCACTTTGCTACGAAGGACTTAGGCCCACACCATGACATTCGTTGTCCGTGTGTCAATTGCTTGAATGGAACAAAACATAGTTGACAAGTTGTATGGCTGCACTAGATTCGAAGAGGAATCGCGTGTTCTTATAGAACTTGGGGGCACCATGGGGAACATGTTCCATTCTGTCATGATCCAGCCTAGTGTGTCAAACGATGCTGGTGAAAGAGATGGAGCTGCAATTTTTGACATTGCCGATAATTTGGGTGAGTTGCCTACTACGTTGGAAGAGATTTACATGAGTGAATTAAAATATGAGTACTCTTAATCTTCACATAGGACTTGTGACAATTGACGGAACATAATTCGGACCCGTTGGTAGAGAGTTAGAGTCGAATACGTCCAAAACTTAGTCGAAAAAGGGCGTTTCGGGGGCAAAAATTCAAAACAGCCCCTGAACGACCGTGTGGCTCACACGGATACCTTTGCTAAGAAAAATAGGACTTGTGAGAACTAACGGAACGTAATTCGGACCCATAGGTTGGGAGTTAGAGCCGAAAACACCCTAAACTTAGTCGAAAAAGGGCATTTCAGGGGCGAAAATTCAAAACAGCGCCCAAACCACCGTGTGGCTCACACGTTCCCCCATGAAAAATAAGATTGTGAAAACTAATGGAATGTAATCCAGACCCGTAGGTTGGGAGTCTGAGCTGAATACGCCCTAAACTTAGTCGAAAAAAGGCGTCTCAGGAGCGAAATTCAAAACAGCCCCGAACGACCATGTGTCTCACACATATAGCTTCACCATGACAAATAGGACTTGTGAGAACTGAATGGAATGAAATCCGAACCCATAGGTTAGGAGTTACAGTCGAATATGCCCTAAACTTAATCGAAAAATGACGTTTTGGGAGAAAAAATTCAAAACAGGCACTGAACGACCGTGTGTCTCACATGAATAGCTTCTCCATGACAAATAGGACTTGTGAGAATTGACGGAACGTAATTCGGACCCGTAGGTTGGGAGTTAGAGTTGAATTCGCCCTAAACTTAGTCAAAAAAGGGCATTTCGGGGCCGAAAATTCAAAACATCCCCTAGACAACCGTGTGTCACACGGATAGCTTTGCCATGACAAATAGGACTTGTGAGAACTGACAGGACGAAATTCGAACCCGTAGGTTGGGAGTTAGAGCCGAATACGCCCTAAACTTAGTTAAAACAGCCCCCGAACTACCGTGTGGCTCACACGGATAGCTTCGCCATGACAAATAGGACTCGTGAGAACTGACGGAACGTAATTCAGACCTGTAGGTTGGGAGTTAGAGCCGAATACGCCCTAAACTTAGTCTAAAAAGGGCGTTTCGGGGGCGAAATTTTAAAACAGCCCCCGAACAACTGTGTGTCTCACAAGGATAGCTTCTCCATGACAACAGGACTTCTGAGAATTGACGGAACATAATTCAGACCCGTCGGTTGGGAGTTAGAGCCGAATACGCCCTAAACTTAGTCGAAAAAGGGTGTTTCGGCAGTAAAAATTTAAAACAACCCCCGAACCACTATGTGGCTCACATGGACAATTCCTCCATGACAAATAGCACTTGTGAGAATTAATAGAATGTAATCCGGGCCCGTACATTAGGAGTTAGAGCCGTCCTAAACTTAGTTGAAAAAGGGCGTTTCGAGGGTAAAAATTCAAAACAGCCACCAAACGATCGTGTGTCTCACACAGATAGCTTCGCCATGACAAATAGGACTTGTGAGAACTGACAGAACGAAATTCAGACACGTAGGTTGGGAGTTAGAGCCGAATACGCCCTAAACTTAGTCGAAAAGGGGCATTTCAGGGGCGAAAATCCAAAACAGCCCCCAAACGACCATGTGGCTCACACGGATAGCTTTTCCATGACAAATAAGACTTGTGAGAACTGACAGAACGTAATTCGAACTCATAGGTTGGGAGTTAGAGCGGTATACGCCCTAAACTTAATCGAAATAGGGCGTTTCTGGGGCGAAAATTGAAAATAGCCCCCGAACGGCCATGTGTCTCATACAGATAGCTTTGCCTTGAAAAATAGGACTTGTGACAACTGACAAAATGAAATTCGGACCCGTAGGCTGGGAGTTAGAGCCGAATACGCCCTAAACTTGGTCGAAAAGGGACGTTTCGGGGGCAAAAATTCAAAACAGTCTCCGAACAACTCTGTGGCTCACATGGATAGCTTCACCATGACAAATATGAATTGTGAGAACTAACGGAACGTAATTCGGACCCGTAGGTTGGGAGTTAGAGTCGAATACGACCTAAACTTAGTCGAAAAAGGGTGTTTCGGGGTGAAAATTCAAAACAGCCCCCGAACGACCATGTGTCTCACACGGATAGCTTCGCCATGAAAAATAGGACTTATGAGAATTGACAGAACGTAATTCGGACCTGTAGGTTGGGAGTTAGAGCCGAATACGGCCTAAACTTAGTCGAAAAAGGGCGTTTCGGGGTCAGAAATTCAAAACAGCCCCCGAACCACCGTGTGGCTCAGACAGACAGTTCTTCCATGACAAATAGGACTTGGAAGAACTGACGAAATGTAATTTCTGGGGGCGAAAATTCATGACAGCCCCCGAATATGCCTTACACTTAGTCGAAAAATTCACAACACTTAGTTAAAAAAGAAAAAATTTTGTTAAAATAACATCTATATATTCTAATAATTGCCTTTATATATTTATAGAACGAAAAAATTACATATTACATTGTTTGTGCAGTTGGTTGGAATAAATATTGCATGATACATATATATATATATATACTTTCTTTTATTTCCAAGAAGACATTTCTTGATTGTTCTACCTTAAATGCATGTGAAAACATGTTCCATATGGCTGACTGAATTGATATTTTGTAAGCAATTCTAATGTTTCGTTTTTTTATTTTTCTTTGTAGATGGCTTTGTTGTGTGGACTTGTGGATAATCCATATTGGTGTTTGGAGAAGAATTTTCACTTTTGCGTAGAACTAATATAATACTTTTGTCGTCCTCAGCTTTTGTGCAGTTCATTATTACTGATACAGAAAACTTTTGGCAATCGACAGATAATGATTGTCGTAGTACATATATCACCTTCTGTCGTGGTACATATATACCATTTGTCGGCGTACATATAAGACGTTTTGTCATGGTCCATAGAAAACTTTTGTCGTGGTACATATATATCACCTTTTGTTGTGGTACAGATTACGATAATAATTTGTACCATGCCAAATGGTAATTTCGCTTGGTAGTAAATGTATTTTTTGTATACGACAAGCTTTGATTTTTGTATGATATATTTTGTATGGAATTATTATTTTAGTTTGGACAATAGTTGATTTGTATGGACTTTGATATTTAATGTTATTTATTTTTGGTATATGGATGCAGATTGTAGAATGATTGATGGTATGTATCATTTTGTTTATATACGTATTACAGGTTGCATTGTATATAGATAAGTTGTGGAGGAATTATAATTTCGCGATAAAACATAGTATCATGTTTTTGGCGACTAAACAATTAGTAGCTAAAAAGAAATTGGGAAAAGACATTTGGCGATTAAAAGTTTTGTAGCAAAAAAATATATATATATATATATATTTGGCGACTAAAAGTTTAGTAGCCAAAAGAAAATCAAATATTTAGCGACTAAAATATTTTGTAATTGAAAACAAAAAACTAAAGTATAAAAACACTTTTGCTTACTAAAATTTTTGTAGCAAAAAATGTAGAACTTTAGGCGACCAAATATTTAGTAGCCAAAAGATGAACTCTTTGCTGACTAAACATTTAGTAGCCAAAGATGGAGACTTTCGGCTACTAAATTTTTAGTAGTTAAAAAAGAACTCTTTGCCGACTAAAATTTTAGTAGCTAAAAAGGTGGGACTTTAGGTGACTAAAAGTTTGGTCGTCGAAAATGGTCTAATTTAATTTAATGTCCAACCTTTTGGCGACTAAAATAATTACCTTTACCGATAATTTTTTGGCGACTACTTTTGCGACCAAATAATTTAGTCGCTAAAACCATTCAGCGACTAAAAATTAACTTTTAGCGACTAAAAATTTCGTCGCCAATAGTGAAAATTCTTGTAGTGAGTTTAAACCCAAACCAACCCACATGCTTTAACAAAATCAAACATGGAAACTCTACTTCTAATGCAATGAAAAGTACCACACATCTGTGGAATCCCTACCTCTTGAAGCGAAGATGATACCATGCAAAAATCACTAGCGATGGAATCATGATTCGCTTAAATTAAATTGAAGCCATCATGACCCTCTACATTTTGGTCTATGGAACTAGGGGTAGGAGATCACTCAAAATAGATGAAACTCAAGGCCAAAGAGCTTGGGAGTTCAACCATAGTGGATGGAAGAGAGAAAGGGGAGAAAAGATCTAAAAAAATGATTTTTTTAGTGCACTGATGACTTATATAATCTCCCCATCACGGGCGTGATGAAACACACCGCAAGCGCGACCAACTAACATCCCAGGTCACAGACGTGACCAACTCCCTTGCGGATGCGATCCTTTTATTCACGGCCTGACACCGCGGCCCCAAGTGGGCAACTCACTCACCCCCGGCGAATAGACCTGAAGGCTACATTTGGTCGTAGCCTAGTCACGACCAATCGTGGATGAGACCTCCACTCTACCAACTTGCGGGCGCAACCACACTAGTCGCGGGTGTGGCCATGCTAACGCAATAGATTCTAGGTTGCTTCTAGAAGCCAACCCAAGTTGTCCCAAGGTCTAACTCAGCAAGATATGGTCAAAGTCAACTAGGACAACACGTGTCCCATCCAAAAACAAACTGGGTCTGATTTTCTGGCCCTGGGCCATTACAACTCTCCTTCATCACCCAGCTCTTTCTTTCTTTCTTTTTCTCTTCTCAGCCGTATGATAAGTATGGGAGTGTGTATATGTGTTCAACAAGTGGAGAGGATTGGTATATTTATAAAAAATACAAATAAAAAAGAGATAACAAGATTATTTTGTCCTTGGTTCCAATTCAATTGAATAGTTCTTCGATTTAGTTTGAATATAATGCAATGAGGAATAATTAGAACCTTAATTATGTACTTAATTATGATCTAGTTGGGCTTAGATATAATTTAATTCATTCTAGTTACAAGTACAGGCATATATATATATATATATATCAATATATTCAATCAATACCATTTGTACAAATCTTTTTTCATGATTTTAGGGATTGCGTTTCATTTGTACACCCTATTTGTAGCCTAAGAAGGGGTGGTCGGCCATGATTGTGATCTTATGAAGATTACGTGTACAATTTGATATTTATTTGAAAATACTTTGTACAATTTGTTAAATAAGTCGAAAGGTACAAGCACACACGCATGCACACACACACACACACACACACACACACACATATAATGGAATTATCTTGGTGTCAATTTTTAATTCAATTAAAATGTATGGGCTAAAGACTTAATTTATGAATTGGAACATTTATTTAAGTGTAGTATTTAGTTAAATAAGGATTTGAGAGTTCAATTCAGTTAAAGCTTTTTTGTTTCAAATTAAACAGTAAATTAGAATGAGAACTAGAAACCAAGGATTTTGAGTAGTAAATTTATAATTAGGGGGTTTGTATGGTGGCGAAATATCCTCTGCTTTCCGTACTCCTTGTACTCCAAGCTTCTCTTGACGGCGTCTACCTGGTAACACAAAAAAGGTGAGCTGCCCGGCGGTGGTGTGCCGGATAGACGCTCCGATGATCAAGTCAGTCCACTTGAGGAAGGAGAAGACAGATAGAGAGAGAGTATTTTCTTTTTGGGGGAGAAGTTGCGTACCTCTAACGTTCGTCCTCCTCCCTATTTCAAGGCTGGCCATGCAGCCTCAAGATTGTGCGCGCACTACCTCTGCTGTCCTTCCCAAGACAGGTGGCAGTGCTCGCCTCTCACCACCTTACGCGTGTACAGGCTTAGTCCTCCCACCAGTATACGCAGAACTGTCTAACGGTATTGAGGCATGTGTGGAGCAGATGTGCTCTCCCTCGTGCCATTGGCCCAGGTGGCACACCTGATCGCAGTACCACGACCGGCCTATCTCCCGCGAAGAACTATCACTACAGGCACTCAACCGCGCTATGCCCCACTGGACTGCTCCTTGGCAAAGGGGCAGAGGGGTTATGCTCATGGGCCGGGCTGGTATTGACCGGTCTATCGCGGCACACCGGTCGCAAGGCATGCCGGCCTCTGTCTGTTCTACCCTCATCCGAGGTTATTTGGAATTTGCCCATCTCGGCTAACCGGTCAGAGACGCGCCATCCCTCAGTTGCCCATAGTTTAGCCCGAGCTACCCATAGCCCGGTCTCGCCACTTGGCTGTGTGCCCTGCCGAAGGTTTGCTAGTCGCAGCTCGGCCAGGCTTAGTTCACGCCCGGTCAGCCGATCTTTTTGACCGAGCAAAACAGACCCACCGGCCCTCTTGATAGAGGAAATAGCACGGCGCCGTGAGGTCTGTCCCGACCCGCCCTATCTTAGCTCAGCCGTACTAACGACGCAAATCTCCCCTCTCAATTGCCCCTTAATCCCATCCGAGTCATCGTGATTGGGATTATCTCCGTGACCGAGCCAACGGTTAGTGAATCGCATCCTTTCCTGGCCGAGCATGGTTGGGGCGATATTTGTCGCTGAGCTATATCATTTGGTTAGTCATTTCTACTGCAGTCTTGTCAAGTGTTGTATCATCGTACTGATAGCCGCGTTTCCAGTGCCATGTGGCTCTACGCCACTGGGTCGTACAGCCAATTGCTCTACACGCGCAAAATTCAAATGGCGCAGCCGTTTGGGGTTCCTTCCCCTCTCTTTTGTATTCCAACGAAGGGCCTAAAACCCTTCACTTTTCACCTTCTCTTCCACACAAACCCTAAACCTCCCAAACCTTCGAACCCCCAAGACCACTGCCATTGCTGTTTCTGTGCTACATCCTCCATCTCAAATCCTTTCGAAGGCCACAATCGAGCTCTCGAGGTTGTGGTCACCCTCGCATCTGTCCCCCTGGTAAGTCACACTACCCCCCCTTGTATCTTTTGCTTCTACTTCTCAAGATTTTTCATACATGTTCTTCATCTCCGTGCCACTCTGCATCATATTTTTATTTATTTTTGTTTTGTAACCACCAGTGCCCCCTTTCTTTGCTTAGAACCTGCATATCCTAGGGCAAATGGGAACCTTGAGAATGAAAGGGGGCCTCTGAACCCCCCGTTCCTCCCTGGTTCAAACGAGTTCGCCCCACTTCTGGGATGAATAGTTGAAATCTGGGTAGAACCGAGCTAAACGCTCATTTAGATCCATAGGTAGAGCTATAGCCGAGCAAAAGCTGGTTTGTGGCTTCTTACCGAGGTCACAACCGAGCTGAATACTTTAATTAGACCGGTAAATAGGAACGCACCGAGCTGAATACCCTAGCCGAGCTGAATGCTCCATTAGATTTGCAAATAGGAATGAACCGAGCTAGGAAATCGACAAAGTGGTCTAGCCGAGGTAGGGGTCGAACCGGCCAAATACTAGTGACCCTTTCATTGAGCTAGTTGCAATAAGAGCCGGGCAATTTTTGCCGTGCTAATCCTTGGAAATTATTTTTAATAATGCAGAACACACTAGGACCGTCCAGGCCAGCCCAGAACCATCATTGGTGGAGCTTAAGGTCCGAGCAAATACACCATCCTTTTTGACCGAGATAGTCAATAAACCAAATAAAACCGAGATAAATGGGAAAGTACCGATTTATGGTCAGCTCGCCCGGCGCGATGGCGGAGTTTCGAAGGGAGTACAATATCCCAGATGACGTCATCTTAGAGCTCGCCCAAAAGGGAGACACCCCTTGGGGGGACCTAGACCGGTGCCCCTTTACCGTCGTATCAATAGTAGAGGGAGGGCTCCGCTTCCCGGTTCAACCCTTGATCTGTGAGTTTTTGAGGCAGACAAGGCTTTGTCCGACCCAAGTTTCAAATAACACTTACAAAATAATAAACGGGGTCGCCGAACTGAACCGGAGGCTCGGTCTCAATCTCGGTTTGGCTGAAATTTTCCATCAGTATAGTCTTAGTAAAAATAAGAGTGGGTTTTGCTGGTACCTCAAAGTGAAGAAGGGCCGAGCAAAGCTAATAAAGGGCAACCCAGACAAGGAGACCAACGACGATGACTTCTTGTGGGTATCCGGTCGCTATGAGGACACCGAGGCACCCATACCGGGATGGTATATTAGAAAGGATTTTGGTAGTGCCGGTGAGTCGCTCGGCTGACCGCGCTATTTTCTTTTTGCATCAATTACTTTCCATGCCGATCTAACAGTTGTCTTCTTTTTGCAGATAAGCACCTAGCAGCAGACTACTACCGGGCCAACCAAGAGGCCATCAGAGTCCTACTGTGCCATCCTGCCGAGGAAAGGGAGGCTTCGAAATTGCTCGGCTTCGAACAGACCTACCACTACACTGCGCCGCGCAAGAGCCGGGTTACCGATTTTCTGCGTGCGCCAACCCCAGATTCGGATCCAAACCTACCACCGATCAGGCTTATTCCACTCACTGCCGAGCAAGAAATGGCAAAAATCAAGGCCATCAAGTCCATGATCACCGGGGAAGAAGACGAGTCCCAAAGACTAGAGGCAACCGGGGGGACATCCTCCACACCCGCCGTGCAGCAAGAAGGGGCAGTACTGGCGCTTGCCAGCGAGCAACCGGCTGGTCGGTCCAAGAAGCGGCTGAGGAAAGAGCAAACCGGGCTGCGTTTAGCCGATGAGGACTCTACCAATGGTGTCTCCACCGAGCTCGGGGACCAGGCCGAGCAACCACAGACCGGCAAGTCCAAGGGCCCAGCCACCCCCCCGGTCTAGGCGCCCGAGTTCAAATACCAGGGCCGAGCAGTTTCTTCTGTGGACTCCGTCTACGCGGACAAGGACTACTCGCTTGGTTTCAATTTGACCAAGGGGTTAATCTTGCCCGCTGATATGAAAAAACACGATGAGCTTTCCGACCTCAAGGTCCTCCGCTCGGTGGCGAAATCCATAGTGCTGGTAAGTTCTCCATTCTTTACGTCAAACTGTTTGCTCGGCTTTTGCGCGGTTTTTTGAATACTGATGATCTCTCACTTGTTTTCAGGCCGCGCAAAAGAACTATTTGGCTCACGACCGAATGATCAAAGTGCGGCAGAGCCTGTGGGATGCCATAGCGGAGAATAAGGCACAAAAGACCGAGATAGCGAAGCTTAAAGCTGCGCAGGAAGCAGTTGAGGCCGAGCGAGATATCTTGAGGCAAAAGGTTGACCGAGCTAACGAGGACAAACTTTGGGCCGTGAAGTCAACGAAGGCTCGGTATCTCCCCGAGCTGAGGAAACTATGCAATGCGCACAAAGCTGAGAAGGACAAGGCCGTTGATGATGCAGAAGACCGGGGATACGCGCAGGGCGAGAAGACCTACGAACGGCAGGTCCAAGCGACCAAGGACATCTTTTTCCAGTGCGGCTGGAAAGCTGCCGTGGAAAAAGTTGGTCTTGGTCAGGATTCTGACATGTTCATCAATCCGCCTGCTGCCTATATCCCGATCTATATGCAGGCGTACTCCAAGGCCACCCAAAACCGGCTCATCGTGGATGCAAGGAAAGAGGCCGAGGAAAAAGCCGTCGCCGCGAAACAAGCCGAGCAAAATCCTCTCGAAGCATCTCCAGATGCAGAGAAAGAGGCTGATCGGGATGTTGCCGTGGTGGAAGGCACTGACGATAACGTCGAAGAAAACCTGCCCGAGCATAATGTGGAGGAGGCCGAGAAAACTGTGCAAGTCGCCGAACAAACGGTTGACGTAGAGTTGGATTGACCCCTTTTTTTTTTTTTTTAATGTACCCGGGCTATGCCCCCCGTCTTGTACTTAAATTCCCTTTATCAATGAAAATTTTTGACTTTTTGCTCGCTCATCTCCTATTTCTGTTCGGTTTGCGCCTGCATGGATTCCTTGATTCAATTGTTGAAAATTCACAACTACCAGGCCGGCTGTGTCGTACAGTTTGTCGAGCTAAAATCAGCTCAAACATTTTCTAGTAGTTCGGTTCCATGAGCTCTCAAATGAACTAATATTTTAACTCGTCCGAACAAAATCTGCTCGGCCTTCATTCGTTTGTAAATTTCATGCGATTTCGACGTGACCGAGCAAAATCAGCTCGCCTTTTAAGTTGGGTAAGCCGCCAACATTTCTTTTAGGCCGAGCAAATTCAGCTCGGCTTCTTATTGGTTGGACAAAACCCCAACACTCCGAATCCTGCCGAGCAAACTCCGCTCGTTTTCCATATTGGGCAAGACACCAATACGTCCACTGGGCCGAGCAAAATCAGCTCGGTCCTCACACTGGGCAAAACACCAATGTTTTAGTTGAGTTGGTCATGATGCCAACACTTCAACCGGGCGAGCAAAACCAGCTCGGCCCTAATGCGAATGGGGCCATAACGCCAACTACATCGTTGGACAATGCACCAACTGTTTGTGCGGTCTGCATTAATTCCGGCGAGAGGAAATCAGTCCGGTCCCATTCAGGTCGGTCTCTTGCCCCTGGTATTCATAATTTGCGTCCTTGCGAATCCATTGTACAAAGACGTAATTCCAAACAACAAGAGGGCTATTTTTCATTACAAAAGCATCGCTATCCTTTACAAATCAAGTGCCAAAAGGCTAAAGGTCTAAAAAAGCTAAACAACACAAGCAAATTACATCTTAAAAGTAAAAGACCTTAAGGTTGGCCGTATTCCATGGTCTGGGGACAGCCTTGCCATCTATATCTTCCAGATTGTACGCCCCTTTACCGGCAAGACCAATCACCTTGTATGGTCCTTCCCAATTTGCACCAAGCTTTCCTTCGCCAGGGACCACTGTGTTGCCAAGCACCTTTCTTAATACCCAGTCCCCAATCTTGAACATCCTGGGGTGCACAGCCTTGTTGTACTTTTTGGAGAGTTCTTGTTGATAAGCTGCTATGTGGATCAATGCTCGCTCCCTCCTTTCTTCAGCAAGGTCCAACTCCAATGCCACCGCTTCACTATTCAGATCTGGCTGGAAACCTTCAGAGCGGATGGTTGGCATGCCAATTTCCAGCGAGATGACGGCCTCCATGCCGTAAGCCAAAGCAAAAGGTGTTTCCCCGGTTGACCGCCTTGGCGTAGTGCGGTATGCCCAGAGCACATTAGGGAGTTCTTCAGTCCACTTGCCCTTAGCCTTCTCAAGTCGCTTCTTCAGCCCGTCCAGGATGGTCTTGTTTGAGGCCTCTGCTTGACCATTTGACTGAGGATAGGCCGGCGTCGAATTGTAGAACTCGATCTTCAACTCTTCGCAAAATCCGCGAAAGAGTTTACCATCAAATTGAGCGCCGTTATCCGAGATGAGGGCCTTGGGTATACTGAAACGGGTGATCACGTTTTGCCATACAAACTTCTTCACGTCCTTTTCCCTTATGGTCGCTAGTGGCTCGGCCTCAACCCACTTGGTGAAATAGTCGGTGGCGGCGATGAAGAACTTACGGTTTCCTGGTGCAGCTGGGAGTGGCCCAACAATATCCAACCCCCAAAGTGTGAACGGCCAAGGACTTGTGAAGGGGAGCAAATCTCTAGCCAGTTGGTGGATCTGGTGGGCGAACTTCTAACACTTCTCGCACCTGCGAACATATTTTTGCGCATCTGCCTGCATGCGCAGCCACCAATAACCGTGAGAAATTACTCGGTAAGCCAAGGATCTGCCCCCAGTATGGCTGCCACAAATGCCCTCATGTATCTCATAGAGGAAAGCCTCCACCTTGGTGGGGTGGACACATTTCAAATACGGGCCGGTGAAAGATTTCTTGTACAAGGCCCCGGACGGGGAGAGCCAAAACCGCTCTGACTTTGCCCGGATCTTGTGTGCCACCTTCTTTTCTTCTGGTAGAATTCTATCTTTCAGGAAGGCGATGATAGGATCCATCCAAGAAGGGCCCAAGTCGGTGTAGAGTACCTCGGCTGATTCTGGTTCCTCAATGCTTGGCCAGGGTAAAAATTCTATCATCAAGGGGTTAGGAAAAGCTGTCTGAGCAGAAGCAAGTCCGGCCAATTCATCAGCCGCGCTGTTTTCCTCGCGGTCGATTTGTTCCAACCTTATTGCAGCGAACTTCTTGATCTCTGCGCGTACCAGCGCCTGATACTTGGCCATTCTTTCGTCCTTTGCCTCATACTCCCTTGAGACCTGATTGACCACCAACTTGGAATCACTAAATACCATAAGGGCTGTGGCTTTCATTCTCAGCGCGCTTCTTAGTCCGGCAAGGAGAGCTTCATACTCAGCCTCGTTGTTAGATGCTGGAAAGCCGAGTGTAATTGCCTGCTCGATGATCAGCCCGTCTGGCGAGTTCAGCACGATGCCCAACCCGGCCCCATGTCTGTTGGACGCCCCATCAACGAAGAGCTTCCACATCTCGCCAATAAACAGCTTCCAACAATCAGAGGGGTTCTGGGAGCTCCTCATTTCCAAGTCTTTGATCGGTTCATTCTGGTCCCTTTTCTTGTCTTGGTTGGGTTCATCATCGTCAGACTTTGTTAGTCCGGTCGTGCTCGTCCCTTTTCCTACTTGCGGACCAATACTTGTTTCTGTTGCCAGAACCATGGGTTGTGCTAAATCCGCACCAACCAAATCAACCGGGCATACTGGATGCATCCCAGGGGCAAATTCCGTCATAAAGTCGGCAAGTGCTTGAGCCTTGATTGCGGTGCGCGGTCGGAACTTGATGTCATATTGTCCTAATTCCACGGCCCATTTCAAAATTCTCCCAGTGAAGTCTGCCTTTTCAAAAAGCACTTTAAGCGGGAACTCGGTTAACACAACTATTGTATGGGCATGAAAATAGTGTGCCAGCTTTCTTGACGTCATCATTAGGGCCAGTGCCAATTTCTCTAAGGGCAGATATCTCGTTTTGGCTGGGAGAAGAGTCTTGCTTACATAGAAGATCGGTAGGTACTGGATGCCTTCAGCACGCACCAATACCGCGCTGACTGCGTGTTGAGAGACAGCCAAGTAAAGGTACAACTCCTCACCTGGCTGAGGTGTGACCAAAATAAGGGCTGAGGAGAGATATGCTTTCAGGTCTACTAGTGCGCGGTCGCACTCGTCGTCCTAGAAGAACTTGGACTTCAGAGTTTTAAAGAAGGGCCTGCAACGATCAGAAGACCGACTGATAAATCTGTTCAACGCGGCTGCCATCCCGGCAAGATGTTGCATGTCTTTCATGGAGTTGGGACGCTCCAGGTCTTGTATGGCCTTGATCTGTGATGGGTCAGCTTCAATCCCTCGATTTGTGAGCAGAAAACCCAGAAACTTGCCGGTGCCAACTCCGAAGGCGCACTTTGTGGCGTTCAAACGAAGCTTGTGGAGCTTAAGTATGGCGAACATCTCTGCAAGGTCGGCGAGGTGTTGAGACTTCTCCTTACTCTTCACCACCATGTCGTCGATATAGGCCTCCATTGTTCGGCCCAGAAGAGGAGCGAACATCTTCATTACCATCCTCTGAAACGTCGCCCCGGCGTTCTTTAGTCCAAACGGCATGACTTTGTAGCAATATAAGCCTCTGGGGGTTGTGAACGACGTGATCTCTCTATCCGGTTTGTACATGGCTATCTGGTGGTAGCCGCGATATGCGTCCAAGAAGCTAAACCTCTGATGGCCAGCGATTAAGTCCACCAGCTGGTCAATTCGTGGGAAGGGAAAGCTATCCTTGGGGCAAGCTCGGTTGACAGTCTTGTAGTCAACGCAGACTCGCCACTTGTCGTTCTTCTTCGGAACAACCACCGTGTTGGATATCCACCGAGGGTACTGTACCTCCTCTATGGCCCTAGCTTCCAACAAATTCTTTACTTTTTCTGCGACCACTTCAGCATGGTGCAAGGCTGAGCAGCGCGTCCTTTGAATGACTGGCCGTGCATTAGGGAAGACATTCAACTGATGACAAATGAAGCTCGGGTCGATGCCAGGCATGTCGTAAGGCATCCAGGAAAAGGCCTCCAAATTGGAAACCAAGAAGTTGACATAATCCATCCGCTCGGCGCTAGACAAGTATGATCCCAAGAGGAAGAATTTAGTTGGATTGTTCTCGTCAATGCGCACTTCTACCAAATCTTCGACCGACTTTTCCTCGGCCTTTCTTCCTACGTCTTCAAGGACCTCTTTACCCTCGGGCCCCTCAATCATTTGGACAAACCCTTTGGCCGCTCGGCTGCCATTTACCGTAACAAAGCATTGTTTCGCCATCACCTGGTCCCCCCAAACTTCCTCTATTTGTCCGCTTGGTGCCGAAAAGCGCATGACTTGGTGGAAGGTCGAAGCAACTGCTTGCATGGCGTGCAGCCAACCCCTGCCTAAGATCAAGTTGTAAGTTGATGGAACTTTAAGCACCCAGAACTCTACTTGCTTTACGACCGATCCCGCTTTGACCGGCAAAATAATCTTTCCGATTGGCCATTCTGGCTGCGAGTTGAAGCTGACCAAAGGGGACGTTGCGGGGGCCAAGTCCTTGTCCTCCAACTTCATTACGTGTCATAATACATAATTTCTACCTAACTCCCCTGGTCGATCAAGATTCTCTTGATGTCAAAGTCTTTGATGCGAAGAGTGACTACTAAAGCATCATTGTGCGGCATCTGAACTCTTTTCAAGTCCTTGGTTGAGAATGAAAGGATATCCCTTTCTTCGGTCGTTCCCTTCTTCACAGCGGGCTGAACAGAGAGCACTTCCCTCATGTGCTCGGCCTTCTTGATCATCCCTCTCAGCTCGCAAACCCTGGCCGGTTCAACGATACCGTGGATGACGTTGATTACACCTTGCGGGGGCGCCTCTAGGGCGGCCAGGCCGTTTGGCTTGGCTTGGTCCGCTGGCGTGGCCTTGATGCCCCCATCTATGTATTGGTCAAGATGCCCCACCGCCACCAACTCCTCTAAGTGTTGTTTGAGCGGCAAGCAGTCCTCTGTTCGGTGCCCCCGTTCTTCATGAAAGGTGCAGCGATATTTTGAATTGAAGCCCCTCTGCGCACTCCCCAACTTGGCCGGCCAACGGGCGAAGGGTTCACCTCGAATCTCGCTCAAAATGCGGTAGATGGGGATTTTAAATACCATGGTGATCCCAGTCAACACCTTCAATTTTCTTTTGGCATCCTCCGCTGCATCACGGGGAGGGTCAGCCCCGTCGTTTCGGCGGCCCTTGTTTCTGTCATCACGGTTTGAACCATGGCGCTTGTCTTTCGACCGGTTGTTTGGGCGGTTATCCTCCTGCCCAACCGAGTGAACTTTTCCTGCAACCCTTCTGTCCGCCGCGACTGGATTAGCCTTCTCGGTCGCGGAGGCGGCATCATCCTCCACACAAATGTGCTCATTGATCCGCTGCATCAATGACTCCATGGTTGTGGGTTGATGCATCGTGAGTGAATCTCGCAGCCTATGTCTGACTGGGAGACCCCGTTTGTACTGAGTGATCGCTATATTGGTGGGGCAGTCGAGGATCTCATTGTGAGTTTCTCAGTATTTTGCATTGTATGCCTTCAACGAACATCCAGACTCCATCTTGACGGCCAGGAGATGGTCGACCTCCTTCGGCGTTCGTGTGTTGGTTTTGAATCTGGTGATGAAGGCTTCCGCTAGTTGCTGCCACCCCTCAATACTCCCCTCCGGGAGCCTTTCGAACCATTTCAAACCCAGCTCTCCCAAGCTTGTTGGGAATATGAGGCACATCAAGGCGTCATTCCGCCAGTGTCCAGCCATTACTTGCCGGTAATGGCTCACATGCATGTATGGATCCGTCTTGCCGTCGTACAAAGTGAACTTTGGCTGGTGGAATCCGACGGAGAGTGGCGTACTCTCAATCTCTGGAGACAGCGGCGTGGCTGTAAGTCGCGCCAGCTCTTTGTCCACCAGGGCAGGGGCCATCACTTTGGGAGCTGGCATCGCCACTTCCTCACTGTAACGAACTGGAGCACTTAACCTCTGCAATGTCGGCACTCTCTGAGCCTCCCGACGGCGCGCCCTCTCCTCCAATACATCCCTCAAGTCCCTGGAACATGTGGAGAAAGAGGATCCCGACGTCGGTGTCGGGCGTAAAGGGCGGTAGGTGCTGTCGCGGGAGAGGGACCTGCCCTCTCCTTGGTCGGAACCTCCAACCCCATAGTTCCTGGTGATGGAGAGAGAGTGAGTCCTCCCCTGGCGGCGACTGCTACAATGAGGGGACGGGGTGCGCTCACTGAGGTTGCCCTCTCCAGCAACACCATTCCCTTTAATCTGGCGCTTTAGCAGCTCCATCTCCGCTGCCATCTTGCGAATGACGGCATCTTGGTCCTTGAGTTTGTGCTCCAGGCGCTGCGCATGGGACTCCCCCCAGCATCGGCGGCCCTCAGGACTCTGCGAGCGATCAGTACTCCTCCCGCGTTTGTCTCGCGTACTTCGCGAAGGAGTCTCTAGGCTCGCCATGACTGGAATATTCAGAGGACCTTCTCTCAAGCGGATGTACTCAGGTGTGACGCCATCGACGACGGACAGTGGGGCTTCGCCGTTGTTGGCCATGGAAATGGTTGAAGAAGCTAAAAGAACAAGGGTTGAGTATCAAAGAATTCCCACAGACGGCGCCAATTGTACGGGAGCGAAATATCCTCTGCTTTCCGTACTCCTTGTACTCCAAGCTTCTCTTGACAGCGTCTACCTGGTAACACAAAATATGTGAGTTTCCCGGCGGTGGTGTGCCGGATAGACCCTCCGACGATCAAGTCAATCCACTTGAGGAAGGAGAAGACAGATAGAGAGAGAGTATTTTCTTTTTGGGGGAGAAGTTGCGTACCTCTAACGTTCGTCCTCCTCCCTATTTCAAGGCTGGCCATGCAGCCTCAAGATTGTGCACGCACTACCTCTGCTGTCCTTCCCAAGACAGGTGGCAGTGCTCGCCTCTCACCACCTTACGCGTGTACAGGCTTAGTCCTCCCACCAGTATACGTAGAACTGTCTAACGGTATTGAGGCATGCGTGGAGCAGATGTCCTCCCCCTCGTGCCATTGGCCCAGGTGGCACACCTGATCGCAGTACCACGACCGGCCTATCTCCCGCGAAGAACTATCACTACAGGCACTCAACCGCGCTATGCCCCACCGGACTGCCCCTTGACAAAGGGGCAGAGGGGTGATGCTCATGGGCCGGGCTGGTATTGACCGGTCTATCGTGGCACACCGGTCGCGAGGCATGCCAGCCTCCGTCCGTTCTACCCTCATCCGAGGTTATCTAGAATCTGCCCATCTCGGCTAATCGGTCAGAGACGTGTCATCCCTTAGTTGCCCATAGTTTAGCCCGAGCTACCCGTAGCCCTGTCTCGCCACTTGGCTGTGTGCCCTGCCGAAGGCTTGCTAGTCGCAGCTCGGCCAGGCTTAGTTCACGCCCGGTCAGCCAATCTTTTCAACCGAGCAAAACAGACCCACCGGCCCTCTCGATAGAGGAAATAGCACGGCGCCGTGAGGTCTGTCACGACCCGCCCTATCTTAGCTCGGCCGTACTAACGGCGCAAATCTCCTCTCTCAGGGTTAATTAATTATTATTAGGGATTTGGAAATGATTCCTGAGTTCTCAAGTTCAATTAGGGTTTATGAGTTTTTGGTTGGCACGCATTTTCAACTCTAGAGTTAAAATTGAAATCATTGAGGGTCTTTATTGAAATATTTCAAAAGTCATTGTATAAAAATAAATTACAAAATTCAGGGGCCTCATAGTTAAATAATTAATATTAGAGTGTACAAACAATTACTAAGCTATTTGGGTCGATTAGGTTTTGTACATGTTCGTTCGCGATGCATCTTCGGTTCTAGGGTTAAATTTGAGAATAAACGAGGAACTAAGTGCTTTATTGTAATAATTCAAAAGTTAGGGACTTAATTGGGGTTACAAAACTTAGGGGCCTCACAGAAAAAATAAGTTATAAAAATTTAACAGATAAAAAAATTGAACAGATAAAAAAAAACTTGAATAGATAGATATAAATTTGAACAGATAGAAAATAAATTTGAACAAATAGTCAAAACAAAGTTGATATATAGGTAAGTAGTAAAATTGAAAATAAAATGTCCTTCAAAATCAACAGAAGGACTTCTCTCACTATTTCACAAAAAGTGGACATTTTCACTAATAAAAAATATTAACTGAACCTAATGTTTTATACTCTCCTTAAATTAAACTTTTTTACAATTTTCTCAAAAAATTAACAGTGTAATGAGATGTTTATGTTGTATAAATAGAATTACCCTTATTTTATTTATCAATTTATATTTGATCAATATTTAACTCCTAAAAATTGTGTTATTGTGTATAGTTGATCAATATTTCATTCCTAAAGATTGGTTAAACTATTCACCCAAAAAAATTGGTTAAACTAAAATTTGAACCTATTTATTTAATAAACGAGACTTGAGAATATTCGTTTGGAGTTAGCATAACTCAAGCTGTTCGATGTACACTCTAATTTGGTGGCATGTATAATTGAGACGTGAGGATTTAAAATTTATGAAAAGAGGACAAAATCGAGCGTGACTCATTGAAAGTTACATAGACTGTGTTTGGATATGAATTTAAAAAGAAAAAGAAAAAAAAGTGAGTGAAATGTAAATTTAAATTCCTTTTCAAAATCTATTAAACATAGCCCGAAAGTTTTTAGATTGTAAAGAAGATACAATCAAATGAATGCTTATATATTAAACACAATATTGCATCAGTCAGATTTAGTTTAAAATTATAATATTCTTATATAAATAAAAGGAGCATCTTAAGACAATTACACGTACTATATCTATACAAGGATCACATGGTGTGATTTGGCTATCGACCCTAGACCACAAAATACCTTTGTTCACTACTACTATTTACTCGCATGCGCAAAATGAGCTGTCACATACATACAGCTATAGGACAAATACAACAAACATGTGAGTGCTTTATTTTATGGGGCAAACATCACTTTATTCCTTTGTGATTTGGGTTAGATGCGGATTACCTCATAATATTCAGAAATCACCACATAACGCTTACGTGGTTTGTGGACTAAAACGCACTCACAACCCATGAAGAGAGTAAGCTATGTTTTATGACCAAAATACCCCCTACACATCTTTAAATTTACAAAAGCTTGCCATTCTTCCTCCTCTCTCACAGAACAAACAAGGTTATTTCTCCAACCCTCTCTTTTTCCTAGTTAGAACTAACCTTTATAGCAAAGAAAATGGTGATATCAAGCTGCTAAAGATGCTTTTTGATTCAAGATGCTCCATCTCCATCAATGGGCTCCAACTCTAGATTAGGAGTGTTTATGATCTTCGGCCAATCCAATCTGGGTCTTTACTATGGAGAGAGATCATTTTTGTTGTAAACAAATCCACAAATTCAAACCCATTTTTCTGATCATATACAAACCCATTTCACATATACAAATCCAAACCCATTTTGATTGAGATTGTTTGTCCCAATTGGATGATTCATTTCAATTTCTTTCCCCAAATTTGTAGCAAAAGTTCTTCATGACTACCCCGTCGACCTCTACCTTGTTGAGCCATCGAATCGAAATCAAGACTGCACATAATTTGTATTAAGAGTAGATCAATTGTAACATAGATCAATCTTCAAATCACAGAAGCCAAACCCAAGTTGAATCGAACATTTCAATTGGAATTGTATGGGAAAGAAATAAACCTTCTCGTATAATCCTGTTGATCAAGTTTGCGCTCCTCCGTACGACGTCGCTTTATTTTCTGAAAACACAAACGTGAGCTATCCGGCAGGTGTGTGCCGGATACCTTTCCGATGCCTAAGTCAGAAAAGTAGACAAATAGACAAAAGCTCTGCATATTCGGGAATCAAAGTTGTGTTACCTCTTCATAGGTGATGTTATGAGCTTTTATAGGTTCTGCGTGGCACAATCCTAGTAGGATTCTTATTCCTCCATGTAGAGTCCTCCTAGGAATTACATTCTTGAAAGATAATGCTTATCCTTCAACACCCCCCTCACTGCTTAAACAAAGTGAGATGGTTTTACCATGGTCGGATTCCAATATAACCGAGGTAAGCATGGCTTATGCTAAGCCGCAGAGTAGACCGAACTAAATCCAGTTCGGCTTCTTCCATTCACTGCTCTTACCTCGGCTTCTCCTGTACAAATCATGGTGTGTTTAGACTGAGCTAAGAAATAGCAAGGTTTGGACCGAGCTAACCACAACATGCCACGACTGGGCTAACTCTGAGTGTGGTGACCGGGCTGTCTGTAACGCTCTCTTGGATCGGGATAACAACAAGGCCTTTTGGGGACCGGGCTAACGCCAAGGCCCTTTTACTCCGCCCTTCTTATCGTGGCTCACAACGGCCCATTACCTAGCTTGGCCCAATTTACATATATAAATTACCCTCTCAATTGCCCCTTAATTCCGTCTGCGCAGCATGATAGGGATTACCCGTTTATCAACCGAGCTAAAAAAAACTTGAGCCTTCCAATCGGGCTAAAAAAAGACTTTTAGCCTTCCAACTAAGCTAAAAACTTTTAGCTTCCCAACCGAGCTAAATTCATACTGAACTCTGTCCGGTCAAAACGTCTCTTCAATCGTTGTAACTGAATCGATTTTCATTCCATGGACACGTGGCAAACTCTTACTGGCCATGTGTAGCTGTCACGCCGTCTTCGTACCTCATGTTTTTTGAACAGTCCCGTCATTTCTCTCTCTCTTTCCACAAAACCAAACCCTTTGTTTTTTAATCATTCCACTTGCACTATTCACCTTCTTCTTACTCTCTTCTCTAAGCTTTCTCTTTTCTTAAACACAGTGCCTGCAAAACTTGCCTTCTTGCTGCCATCGCTCTTTGCTTCAGTTCCTCCATCTTGAACTGGTAAGTGGTTCGAATCTGTTTCCTTTTCATTTATTTCGCACTGTTTTTGCAATACATAGTTTAGTATTCACATGTTTGTCAAAATACATACCATGTTTGCTTCCATTTTTCTTGGAAGCACCAAGTAATAGAACCACTCGTATGTCACGAATAACCTGAGAAACACTGTATTTGATCCAAAATCACACTCCAACCGAGCTAGGATACTATTTGTATTAGGTACGACCCTAGCCGAACTAAACAGCCAGCCTAAAATTTCACACCCTACTCGTAGTTTCCATAGGTCTCAAATACCTTCTGATTCACTCAGTCGAGCTATCGAACCGTACTAAGCTTGCGCAATACCGCGCTTGAATGCCTTAACTATGACCGAGCTACAGCTTGGGGCTAAACCAGCCCTTTTAGTTCGGACCGAACTAAGAACGCTGCCCCTAGAGGCTCATCCGGGCTAAAAACCGCCTGCTCAAACCGAGCTAAGATCCGTAGCATTTTACCTAGCCGTGCTAGGTCTTCAATTATCTTGCCTTTGTTTCTTTCTTAGCACGGTCCAATCGATCTGTGCTTAACACCTTTGTTTTTCACTTTGCAGACTTAGGCTGTCCAGGCACTCCTTTGAGCGCTCAATCGAGCTACTCAGCACCATTCTTCGACCGAGCTAACACTCAAATTTAATTTATTCATAACTTAAACCACAAATGGGAAAGTATAGATTTTTGGTAAACTCACCAGGGGCCATAGCCGAATTTCGAAAGGACTACCAAATTCCAGATGATGTCCACCTCTCACTAGCCGAACTAGAAACCATTCCCTGGGAAAAACAAGGTTTTGTCCCTTTTAACGTTATTTCCATCGTAGAGTGCGGTCTACGATTCCTTGTACAGCCCCTTCTATATGAATTTCTTTGGCAAACCAAGCTTTGCCCCACCCAACTTTTCACCAATTCTTACCGTATAATAAACGGAATAGCCGAGCTAAACTGTCGAGCTGGCCTTAATCTCGGCCTAGCCGAGCTTTTCCACCAATACTCCATAGGATCAGCTGAAGATGGTTGGGTTTACTACTTATGAATAAGGCGTTGGCGTGAAAAAATAATAAAGTATACTCTGGATAAAGACGTGAACGACGATGATTTCTTCTGGGTATCTGGGAATTTTGAGGACCATCAAGCCCAGATCCCTGGCCACAGAATAAACTGGAACAAGGGTGTAGCCGGTAGGATTACCTTGGCTTAATCCCATGCTTTTGTTTTACTTCGGTTTTCTGATCTTGAACCGTACTAACTGTTTGTCTCTCTTTTCTTTTCTTTTTATGTAGATTTGAACTTCCTCAAGTCCCAATACAGCTACCCCAACTTGAATATACTTCGCGCCGCCCTGCGATATCCAAACCGAAGTTGGACCGAGCTACTGGACTTTCAACCGACCTACCGATATAGTGGCAAACGGAAGACCAAGGTAACGGATTTCTTATTGGAAGCCTTTCCAGAACCGGACCCAAACTTGCCCCAAATCAGATTGATCCCTTTAACAACTGAGCAAGAGATGGCCAAAAAACAAACTGTGAGGGCCCTTTTGACCGAAACAAACCAAGCCGAGGTACCACCAGCAAGCCTACCCCAAGAGACCGTGGTAGCTCTACCAACCCACCAGCCTTCGTCATCCCGTCCAAACAAGCGTGCTAGAACTTCCACAATCGAGCAACGCCTTGTTGGCGAAGACAAAATCGTGATTCCACAAACCACTCCGCCAAGCCCCCCACCTGAGCGCTTAGACCGAGCTACCTCCTCAAAGTGGGTACCCAAGACCATGTTTCAGAACCGTGCTATCTGTGATTCTGATTCAGTGGTCGCAGAGAAAGATCACCTTATGGCATTCAACCTTGCCAAACGTATCTGTCTTCCGGCCAACATGAAGCACCATGATCACCTGACTGAGCTAATGGCTATTCGCTCGTCCACAAAATCCATGGTGCTGGTAAGTAGTCGGTCCACTTACCTATCTAACTTTTTCCAACTTTCTGCTCGGTTTAAAAGTTTCTTATCATCCTCTTGCAGGCCATACAGAAAAATCACATCGCTCACAAGCGTGTATTGGAACTTCATAAAACGACAAGGCAAGCAATGGTCGAGGTAACCGAAAAAACCACCGAGCTAGAAAAGGCCAGAAAGCAGCTGGCCGAGCTACAAACCGAGAATGGTCGTCTGTCCGGTCTTGTTAGCTCGGTTGAGGCGGACAAACAAAAGGCTGCAGCCGTGATAAAAGACAAATATTTGCGCGAGCTAGCCAAGCTTGAAGGGAAAAAGAATGCCAAGATAACCAAGCTTGAGAAGAAGCTAGAAGATGCAGAAGACCGTGGCTTTAAAGAAGGTGAGGCCCTGTACATTAAGCAGTGTGAAGCTGCAAAGGACCTATTCTTTAAATGCGGGTGGAGAGGTGCTGTGGTGCAGCTCGGACATGGGCCTGAGACCGAAGTCTTCAATCCTCCTCAATACTTCATACCGAGCTCACTTGCGGAGTATGCTGCCACCACTCAGCAACAATTTCTCGAAGCTTCAGACGATAAAGAAGAAACTGTTCCCATCGATACCCCGGTTGTCAATGATCCCGTCGATTAGTCAGCTCGGGCGGAGCCAACGGTGGAAGACTTGACTAACGAGCAACCCATTGAAATTGTGCCTCCGACCGAAACCGTGCTCTTGACTGAAACCAGGCTCCGAGTTTAACTAGATACTGATCTTGACGACCTATTTGCCTGACTTTGTATTTTTCTTCTTTTTTGTTATTTTGGAAAGAAGTTGTAACCGGGCTGAGGCCCCTCCTTTTGTACTTGATTTGCACTTAATGAAATCCTCTTTTGTTCCAACTGATATCTCGGTTTACTTCTATGCCGGTACTTGCTTTCTAACTGTAATCTGAATGAAGTATAACCTTCTCTTGCCGAGATACTTTATCCCGGTCTTTAGCTTTCCAATCTATCAACCCATAGTTGCCAACCTCTTCAGCCTAGATTATTATCTCGGCTGAAGAACAATAAGTGTTGGTTTTTCCAGCCAACCACTCTTTAGCCTAGATCCTTATCTTGGTTGAAGAGTACAAAGTGTTGGTTTTTCCAGCTAACTATTCTTCAGCCTGAATCCTTATCTCGGTTGAAGAGTACAAAGTGTTGGTTTTTCCAACCAACCACTCTTCAGCCTGAATCCTTATCTCGGCTGAAGAGGACTTAGTGTGGTTTTTTCCAGCCAAACTTCCTGCAGCCTGGATCCATATCCTAGGCTTAGGAGGGGTATTGGTTATTCCAGCCAATCTCTAAGTTGGTTTTTCCAGCCAACCTAGAGTAAAGTGTTTGGTTGTTCCAGCCAAACGTCCTGCAACCTGGATCCTTATCCTGGGCTTAGGAGGGCTGTTGGTTATTCCAGCCAACCTCTAAGTTGGTTTTTTCCAACCAACCTAGAGTAAAGTGTTTGGTTTTTCCAGCCAAACGTCCTGCAGCCTAGATCCTTATCCTAGGCTTAGGAGGGGTGTTGGTTATTCCAGCCAACCTCTAAGTTGGTTTTTCCAGCCAACCTAGAGTAAAGTGTTTGGTTTTTCCAGCCAAACGTCCTGCAGCCTGGATCCTTATCCTGGGCTTAGGAGGGGTGTTGGTTATTCCAGCCAACTATGCTTACAATGTCCCTAACTCACTAAAACAATCATTTACAGAATGAAACAACTGTGCTGAAAGATACTACTTGTTTTATTGAGAAATAAAAAATAAAATTACAAATACTTAGAAGAAAAGCTAAAAATAAAATAGTTTGAGATTGACAGTGTTCCATGGCCTGGGAATGGCTTTGTTGTCCTCATCTTCCAAGTGGTATGCCCCTTTTCCTGCTAATCCAACCACTTTGTATGGTCCTTCCCAATTGGGCCCTAACTTGTCATCTCCGGGTACCAAAGTGTTTCTCATTACTTTGCGAAGTACCCAATCTCCAATCTTGAACTGCTTGGATGCACTGTCTTGTTATACTTTCTGGACAACTCTTGCTGGTATGAAGAAATGTGAACCAGTGCTCTTTCTCTTCTTTTTTCTGCAAGGTCGAGCTCTAATGCTATGGCTTCTCTATTTAAGTCTGGATTAAAATTTTTGCTTCTGACGGTGGGGAGGCCGACTTCCAATGGGATTACTGCTTCCATGCCATAGGCCAGGGAAAAAGGTGTTTTCCTGGTAGATCGACGAGGTGTGGTACGGTAAGCCCATAAAACATGAGGGAGCTCTTCAGCCCACTTGCCTTTTGCTTTTTCTAGCCTTTTCTTCAATCCATCCAAGACAACTTTGTTTGATGCTTCTGCTTGGCCGTTTGCTTGGGGGTAAGCCGATGTAGAATTGTAGAACTCTATTTTGTATTCTTCACAAAAGCCTCTAAAAGTTTTGCCGTTGAACTGGGTGCCATTGTCTGATATTAGAGTTTTTGGTATGCCAAACCGAGTAATGATATTCTGCCAGACGAACTTCTTCACATCTTTCTCTTTTATTGACACTAGTGCTTCTGCCTCCACCCACTTTGTGAAGTAGTTCGTTGCTGCTAGAAAGAATTTTCTATTGCCGGGTGCTGTTGGGAGTGGCCCTACTATGTCCAAGCCCCATATTACGAAGGGCCATGGGCTTTTTAATGGTATAAGTTCTCTGGCTGGCTGATGTATTTGGTGTGTGAACTTCTGACATTTCTCGCACCTCTTTACATACTTCTCTGAATCTGCTTGCATGTATGGCCACCAATATCCTTGCGAAATGGCTCTGTAAGCTAATGATCTTCCTCATTGGTGGCTTCCGCATACGCCTTCGTGTATCTAGAACAAGAACGCTTCAACTTTGCTGGGATGGACACACTTTTGATAAGGTCCTGTGAAGGATTTCTTGTACAAGGCTATTCATGGAGAGAGCTAAAATCGTTGCGACTTTGCTCTGATTTTGTTGGCCTCTTTCTTCTCTTCCGGTAGGACGCCGTCTTTTAAGAATGCTATAATGGGATCCATCCATGAAGAGCCTAGTTCGGCGCAACATACTTTTTCTACTTCAAGTACTTCAATGTTGGTCTTGGTAAGTAGTCAATCAGTAATGGATGTGGGACGGATGTGTCTGCCATTGACGCAAAGCCTGCTAGTTCGTCCGCTCTACTATTCTCTTCCCTACCAATATGTTTTATCCGCACTACTTCAAATTTCTTGATCTCTTTTCTGACTAATTCTTGGTACTTAGCCATCCTGTCGTCTTTTGCCTCGTAGTCACCTGAAATTTGGTTTACCACCAGTTGTGAGTCACTGTAAACCATTAGCTCGGTGGCCTTCATGTAGGATGCTGATTTTAGTCCTGCTAAAAATGCTTCATATTCTGCCTCGTTGTTTGATGCTGGAAAGCCAAGGTTAACTGATTGTTCTACTACTAGGCCATCTGGTGAGATGAGAACTATGTCGAGTCCTGCTCCGTACCTGTTGAATGCTCCATCCACAAAGAGCTTCCACATCTCTCCTACGAATAACTTCCAGCAGGTGGAGAGATCGGATGATGCCTTGGGGTCCTGAGTGTTACTGGTGTTTTCGTCAAGTCCATGCTTGCTGTTTGTCCCTCATTACTTGATTGTACCAAGTCTTCATTTGATGGTGAGTCTTTGCTTGGTGTAGCATGGTTTGCTTCTTTTTCCCTTTCTTTACTCAGGTCTGCCTCAGGGTCTGACTGGGTATCCTGCACCAGGGGTTGCACTATTCCGGCATCAACTTCTAACCCTAGTTCGGTTGTATCGGTCAGGTCGACTAGGCAGATATGATGACTTTCTAGGGTGAATTCTACGACAAAGTCTACCAAGGCTTGGGCTTTTATTGTGGTTCTGGGTTGGAACTTGAAGTCAAATTGTCCCAATTCCACTGGCCACTTCAAGATTCACCCAGAAAAGTTCGTCCTCTCAAACAGAGCTTTTAATGGGAAATCTGTGAGGACGATTATGGTGTGGGCATGAAAGTAGTGCGACAACTTCCTTGATGCCATCATCAAGGCTAAGGCCAAATTTTCCAATGATAAGTACCTGGTTTCCGCGCCCAGCAATGTCTTGCTAACATAAAAGATGGGTAGATGTTGGATTCCTTCCGCTCGGACCAACATTGCGCTAATTGCGTGCTTTGAGACTGCCAGGTACAAAAATAGTTCTTCTCCAGGCATTGGGGTTACTAGCAGTGGTGGAGAAGACAGGTATTCTTTCAAACTTTCAAGGGCACGGTCGCATTCTTCATCCCACTGAAACTTGGCCTTCAACGCTTGAAAGAATGGTCGACATCTGTCTGACGACCGACTTATGAACCGGTTTAGCGTGGCTGCCATACCAGTGAGATGTTGTACTTCTTTTACTGAGTTGGGCCTCTCTAGATCCTGGATTGCTTTGATCTGAGAAGGGTCTGCCTCGATGCCATGGTTGGTTACCAGGAAGCCTAGGAATTTGTCAGATTCTATGCCGAACGCACACTTAGATGCATTAAGGCGTAACTTGTGTTTCTTTAGGATCTGAAACATCTCACCTAGGTCCTTGAGATGGTCACTCGTGTCCTTGCTCTTGACCACCATGTCATCGATGTAAGCCTCCATTGTTCTACCTAACAACAGTTCAAATATCTTGGTGACCATCCGTTGGAATGTTGCCCCTGCGTTCTTCAGGCCAAAGGGCATGACCTTGTAGCAGTAAAGTCCTATTGGCGTTGTAAAAGATGTGACCTCCTGGTCTGGTTCATACATAGCGATCTGCTAGTAGCCTCTGTACGCATCAAGGAAGCTTTGACGGTTGTGTCCTGCCGTCAGATCTACCAGTTGGTCTATCCGTGGAAGAGGAAAGTTGTCTTTTGGGCACGCCATGTTGACTGTTTTGTAGTCCACACAGACACGCCATTTCCCATTCTTCTTAGGCACTACTACTGTGTTGGAGATCCATCTGGGGTAGTGCACCTCTCTGATAGCTCCTGCTTCTAGCAGGTTTTCTACTTCTTCCACCACTATCTCGGCATGGTGGAGTGCTGATTTGCGAGTGCACTGTATAATTGGTCTGGTAGTTGGATGGGCATTCAATTGGTGACAGATGAAGCTTGGGTCAATGCCAGGCATGTCATACGGCATCCAGGCAAACACTTCGATGTTAGAGGCCAAGAATTCCATGACCTCTATTCTCTTAGTGCTGGACATAGATGAGCCAAGCAAAAAGAACTTATCCGGGTTCTTTTCATCTATTCTCACCTGTACCAAGTCTTCCACTGCCTTCTGTTCAGCGACTTTGTCGACATCCGCAAATAATTCATTATTTTCGGGCTCTTCCACCATTTGGACAAACCCCTTGGCAGCTCGGCTGCCATTTACTGTGACGAAGCATTGCTTGGACATAATTTGATCTCCATAGACCTCTTCAATTACTTCGGCTTCGTTGGGGAACCGCATTACTTGATGGTAGGTTGATGCTACCGCTCTCATGGCGTGCAGCTATGTCCTTCCCAAGATTATATTGTAAGTGGAGGGCACTTTCAATACCCAAAATTTCACTTATTTAGTCATGCTTCCTCCTTTGACTGGGAGGATTACCTTGCCGACTGGCCATTCTGGCATTGAGTTGAACCCGATCAGGGGAGATACGATGGGTGCCAAGTCTTTGTCCTTCAATTTCAACTGTTTGAAAGTTTCGTAGTACATTATCTCGCATGAGCTTCCTTGGTCTATCAAAATTCGCTTGACGTCATAATCCTTGATGCGGAGAGTGACGACCAGTGTATCGTTGTGGGGGCAATATATCATTTCTAAGTCCTTGTCTAAAAAAGACATGACGTTCGTGGCCTCTATTTTTCCCTTTTTAATGGTGGGCTGCGCACTTAATACCTCCCTTAAGTGCTCAGCCTTCTTTATCATGCCCCTGAGCTCACATACTCGCTCAGGCTCGAATACCCCATGTATTACGTTTATCACGCCTTCAGGTGGGGCGTCGTTCGATGTTCCGTCTGGGTGGTCATGGTTTTGGGGGCCTGGCTGCGTCCCTCCTTCTATGTACTGGTCCAGGTGACCAGCTGCCACTAATTCCTCCAGATGCTATCTCAACGGCGTGCAGTTTTCAGTGCGGTGCCCATTTTCCTTATGAAAGGTGCACCGAGATCTTTCGTCGTAGTCCTTCTATGCTTTTTCCAATTTAGTTGGCCATTTGACGAAAGGTTCATCGCGTATCTCACTGAGAATCCGGTAGATTGGTTTCTTGAATACCGTGGTAATGGCAGTGCGGGCTCTCAACCATCTTTTATCTCGGTCCACTTCGTTGTCTCACCTGCCTCGTCCATTCTTGCTTTGACATTCTACCGTATTGACCTTTGCTGTAGTCTTCTTGTCTAGTGTTGCTGTTGCACCAGATTTTGCCTTGGTACGGGTGCCATCCTCCTCCACCGGAATATGTTGGTGCACCCTTTCCATCAAGGCTTCCATTGTGAGGGGTGGAGTCATAGTAATCGAATCCCTTAATCTGTTTCCCACTGGAAGTCCTCTTTTGTATTGTGCGATGGCGAGATTGGTGGGGCAGTCCCACATCTGGTTGAACGTCTCCCAGTAACGACTGTTGTAGGACCTCAGTGTTTCTTTGTCGCCCATGTCAATGGAGAGTAGCTGATCAATCTCCACTGGCATCTTGGTGTTCATTCTGAATCATGTCACGAACGCCTCCGCTAATTGCGCCCATGAGGCTATGCTGCCTTCTGGTAGCCTTTCGAACCAGGTTAAACCTAGGTCGCCAAGGCTAGATAGGAATAGGATGCACATCAAAGCTTCGTTCTGCTGGTATACTGCCATAAGCTGGCGAAAGTGGCTTAGGTGCATGTAAGGGTCTGTCTTCCCTTCGTACGTGGTAAATTTAGGCTGGATAAAGCCTGAGGGTAATGATGCGTTCTCAATTGCCAAAACGAACGGCGAGCTATATAGTCTTGCCAACGCTTTATCTGTTGGTTCATAGGCAAGGTGCGGTATTGGCATTCCAACCTCGACGCTTCCATGCGTCCAAGGAGCTAACTGCTGAAGGGCTGAAACTCTGTGCGGGTCGCGTGCTCTGGCATCCTCCTTCTGTCGCGCCCTTTCTTCAATCACAGCCCGTAAGTCAGATGATCTTGGCAACTCCGTTTGCCTGGATGATTTCTGGTGCGTGTGTGAGGGCCGATAGGTACTTCCCTCAGTGTAAGACCTCAATGATCTCGTTCTCTCAGACCTAGAGTAACAAGTTTTGGAAGTCCTTCATTGAGTGTCGCCTGTCCTGAGGCTTTTACTCTCTGTTTGCGATGGCGTGGTATGTCTACCACGATCTTCTGAGTGGCGAGGAGTCGTATTGCCTTTGCGCCCCTCTCCTGTCGCCACCCCTTTTCCCCTGATCTGGCGCTTCATGGCCTCCATGTCCGCCGCTACCTTCCTTATTAGTTCATCTTGCTCTTTTACGCGATCCTCCAGAGCTTGAGGGTCGATTCTTCGCCTTTGCCTTTCAAGACTTTGTGAGCGAGAGCGACGGGGGCTATTGTTCCGCCTCCCCCTTGCATCCCTCCGGGGATTCTGTCGCTGAGGCTCTAAGTCCGCCATGGGAGGGATAGAGGGCAATCTTTCGCGCCTCCCACCCCCATCTGGGGTTTGTCCGTCAATGGCGGACTTTGGCAAATCTTCGTTGTGCGCCATTCAATTAGCAAGGGAAACTTGATCAAGAGGTTTTGTTCTTTGTCTGGTATTCCCACAGATGGCGCCAATTGTACGAAAAAGAAATAAACCTTCTCGTATAATCCTGTTGATCAAGTTTGCGCTCCTCCGTACGACGTCGCTTTATTCCCTGAAAACACAAACGTGAGCTAGCCGGCGGGTGTGTGCCGGATACCTCTCCAATGTCTAAGTTAGAAAAATAGACAAATAGACAAAAGCTCTGCGTATTCGGGAATCAAAGTTGTGTTACATCTTCATAGGTGATGTTATAAGTTTTTATAGGTTCCGCGTGGCACAATCCTAGTAGGACTCTTATTCCTCCATGTTGAGTCCTTCTACGAATCACATTCCTAAAAGATAATGCTTATCCTTCAACACCCCCCTCACTACTTAAACCAAGCGAGATGGTTTTACCATGTTCGGATTTTAATATAATCGAGGTAAGCATGGCTTATGCTAAGCCGCAGAGTAGACCGAACTAAATCCAGTTCGGCTTCTTCCATTCACTGCTCTTACCTCAGCTTCTCCTGTACAAACCATGGTGTGTTTAGACCGAGCTAAGAAATAGCAAGGTTTGGACCGAGCTAACCACAACATGCCACGACCGGGCTAACTCTGAGTGTGGTGACTGGGCTGTCTGTAACGCTCTCTTGGATCGGGATAACAACAAGGCCTTTTGGGGACCGGGCTAACGCCAAGGCCCTTTTACTCCGCCCTTCTTACCGTGGCTCACAACGGCCCATTACCTAGCTCGACCCAGTTTACATATATAAATTACCCTCTCAGGAAACAACCCAAAACCATCATGGTCAATACATAACTCCAAATGTTGAGGATGAATTTCAATAGATGGAACTTGTTTGGTACCAGAACATAAATCTTCCATGATCAAATTCAAGTAATCCTCTTTAATGGGTTGTTGCTCTACCTTCAAAACCAGACCTTCATGTTTATCACATTCCAAGTTGGATACAAAAACAAAGCAATCCATGTATGTATCATTGTCACTTGTGAATGACTTGCCCTCGGATATAAACCAGGAGCTTCAATCGAGTTTGGATCTCAAATAGCTTTAAAATAACAAATTTTTTTTTAACATAATCCCAAATTTTTTAACATAACAAAAAATTATCTTCTTCTTCTTCTTCTTCTTCTTCTTCTTCTTCTTCTTCTTCTTCTTTTCTGTCTGTGTGTATATACATACATATATATAAACATATATGTGTGTGTGTGTGTGTAAACTAGGAGCTTCAATCGAGTTTGGATCTCAAATAGCATTAACATAACAATTTTTTTTTTAACATAATCCCAAATTTTTTAACATAATAAAAATTTCTCTTCTTGTTGTTTTCTGTCTGTGTGTATACATATATATATATGTATATATATGTGTGTGTGTGTGTGTATATTTGCAGGTTTTTTAAAAGAGAGAAGAAGAAGAAGACAGGGTTATAAAGGTAAATTTACACGTTCTATTAACAGAAGTTAATGTGCGTTTTAGTCCACAAACCACATAGAGGGTATGTGGTGATTTCCGAATGTCAGGAGGGTAATCCGCACCCAGTCCAAACCACAAGGGTGTAAAGTTAAGTTTGCCCTTATTTTATTTATTTATTTATTTTTGATGATCAGGTATTTGGATCGGTTTATGCGCACCTTGACTAATGCCAGAACTTACGCAAAGTGCCCCTTTACGTAGATTGAGTAAATCTCAAATAGAGCCTACGGACGTAGCCCCAAAAAACAAATTACAAGACGACAATACGTAATACATACAGAACAAACAAAAGAGACACACTCACATGATTCCACATTAGAAGGATTTGAGTTGGGTGTAACTTTTTCAAGCATCGACCAAAGACCTTTTTGAGGGGTGATTTTACAATACTCTTTCATTTCAAACAAGTCCTTAAAATATCCTAACTCCGATGCCTGAAATAAGAAAACAGTCAGGTCGAGTGTGACGGAATTAGCACTCTGATGGGCAAGTTAGTCCCTTGATCAGAAGATAGAGTTTTCTTAGGTTTTAGAGTTTTTTAGTATTTAAAGCCTACCTCCTCATTTGTCATTACCTTCCTTTTATAGAGACACTTTTCCAGATATTTTCTCATGTTGTTTCTCATCATTGCCATGTTAGGGCCCATCCTTCTACTACACCTCCTAGAAAGGTATAGCTTGGGCCTTCACAAAGTGGGCTATCATGCCGACCTCACTTCATTACTCGACCCTAAGTGGATGTTTGGCATTCCTTAAAAAAGTTAAAAAGTCAAAAAGTCACTAAAAAAGTAAAAAAGTTAATACTATTCACAGGTTTGGGCGAAAAAAAAATACTGAATAGACAGAGAGAAAAATTACGAATTTGGCCTTTTTAATTCAACACTTTTGAGTTTATGTCAATGCTGATAAATGTACTTATGCTTACAAATTTTACCAAAGGCATTGACGTGGCTAATTGTAAGCCATGAATTTCCAAAGTCAACAAAATTTTGACATGCACTGATGCACTGATGCACTGATGGACCTATCAGTATGTGTCTGGAAGGGTACAAGTCAAAATTTTAATATTTGACATAATATTTTATTATACACTTTTTCGTAAAAAGTCAAAAAGTTATCTTAAGCGTACATTTCTCTCTCTCTCTCTCTCTCTCTCTCTCTCTCTCTCGCTCTCTCTCTATCTACGTTTTTAGCTAAAAAGTCAAAAAAATGTACTTATATAGATCATCCCAAATAACCCCTAAATCTTGTCCTGGTCATGTGTTTCAACCTATGTGGTCCACTCGGCAATGAATTGCTTAAGCCCAGTGGGCCTTGACTGAATTTGGCCCATCATTGATGGGTTTGGATGTGCCCCGTTTGCCGATTAGGAATCCATTTATTCGGCTCCCACTACCTTTTATCTCTAAATTTCCTTATCCTTTGTCTCAAAAAAATCACAACCATTGAATTATGCAAAAATTTCGAGACATGATTTAACAATTATAAATATTTTGATACAAAGAAAGAGAAAGATTTGAGGAGGAAAGACCCATGACTCAAGCAACTACTTCAAGGGAATTGTTCCCCTCCATACCTCTCTACACTTTATTTTATAGGTCTAATTCCAAACATACAACGATAATTCGAACCGTTCAACAATAAAGATGACTTGTGTAAAAAATTAATTCCACCGAATGTCATTAGACACATGATCAAATTACATTTTATTTTTTGAATGAATGATAATTATGTGTTTAAATTTAAATAGTCCATTTTATGAAACAAAAATGCAACTTGTTCATCTATTTATCGATTTTTGATAAAATTAATTTTTTGCACAAATAACTTTAACAGAAAGATTTAAGAGATGAATGGTGTTGTGGACTCAAAATGGAACTCGCAAAATAAAATATGAAGGAATATAGATGATAGTAGTATGGAGAGGAGCTTCAACATTGTCAATTATAGATTGAGCTCCAGTTGTCATGGATGAGAGAGAGAGAGAGAGAGAGAGAGAGAGAGATTTTGACGTGCAAGCCACAACCATGCAAAAAATATCTTCTAACAAAGTCTTTTAATGGACCCAATGGTTCCAAGAATAGTCTACCTATTCTGTAGGGTGAAACTAGTTCTCATTTGAACTCAATTCCCCATATATATAAGTTTCTGTTTCTCTTTGCAAATATTGCAATTGTTTTACCATTGTTTCTCTCTTTGATTTCCTTCATGTTTCAGTAGATATAGGTCATATATATATCCTATTTATTAAGACCTTTGGCAGTGCTTCTAAGAGATTTGACAAGTCCTCAAAATCAACCATGAGAGGTTTCTCAGTACTCTCTACTGCTACCAGAAGGTATGTAAAACCCCTCTTTAAAATTGCAATTCTCTTTTATTTGTACATAAATCAATCACAAAACTAATTATAATTCTTTTTACAATGATGTGGAATTCACAGAAAGATGAGACTCACCTTAGTATTGTATCTAATTAAGTAATTGGTTTCTGTATTTCTAAACTTTTGCATGATATTAATTGGCCAAATTTAAGCCAAAGTATTTCTAAACTTTTGCATGATATTAATTGGCCAAATTTAAGCCAAAGGCTTTGTAGCTGTGAGATTAAAGGGAGAGGGGTCCTTCTTGTACCTTGAATCGGTTAGAATTGTTGTGATTTTTAGTGAGCATGTCCTGAATTTATTTTATTATTCGAATGATTTATTTTATAAGATTGTTGAAAAAACCATTCATACAAAAAAAAAAAAAAAAAGAAAAAGAAAAAGAAAAAAAAGTTAGCCAAATATTAATAATTAAATAATCCGCTCATATTTATTTTAAAAAAAATAAGAGCCCAACTGAGTAGTGATAGATAGGGTCATGGATCCCATTAAGCTGTCAAAAACCTTCACTTTTATTTTATTTTATTTTTGTATTTACAATATTAATGTTTTATTTAATATTGTTTAATTCTGTTAAAACAATTAAAGGTCATCATCAAAGAGGGACAGCTACCAATAGAGATTGACTATTTAAAAATTTTAAATCACTCAGTTTAGTTTTAAAAAAAAAAATTATTTTTTTATTTTTTATTTTTATTGAACTTTTTAAATATTTTAAGCAAATTATTTCACTTTTTAGATCCACTTAATCTAGATACATTTAAAAAAAAAAAAAACAAAACAAAAAACAAAAAACAAAAAACAAAATATATTTGTGATTTGTTTTAAAAAATTCTCAAATTACAAAAAATATAAATTTTCTTAGATTTTTTACAAATATTTTACATTTTATATACAAGGTGCATCTTAAAAAAAAAAAAAGACTAAAATGTGAAATTTTTTTTGTAAATACAGCAAAACACAAAAAAATAAAAATCTCAAACTACTTTTGAAATTTCAAAATCAAACAGAATAAGTGTTATTTAGTTGAATTTTTCTTTCTTATAAAATTTGTTAAGTGACCCCATCCATGAAAATTCCTAGAATTGCCACTGCAAAATATAGACTTTTTTTTTTTGAAAATAACATTTGCGGTTTATATTTTTAAAGACGAATATAATTCTATCACATGATATTTGATCAATATGATTTTTATACAAATAATTTACTTGTTAAGCCCTACAAAACAAATGATATGGATGAAAGTAAGCCACCAAAGGGTACAATACTCCTCTTCTGCCATTGATGATTTTAAAAAATTTACAACTATGATACACAATTCCCAATACTGTTACACTGCAATCAATATTGATATATTCTCTAGATTTGACATTTAGTAGGGTTTATTTTATACAATTTATTAAGTTACTTATAATTTCTTCTTTTTATGAGAATTCTATTGGAGTGTGTACCATATGCATTTTTAGTTACGATTTTTGTAGCTCTAGTTATAATATATTGTGTTGTTAGTTATAACACATTGTGATGTTAGTTATAACATTATTTTGGTTATGATCTAAGAGTTGTGTGATTATACCTCATGTGATATTTAATTATAACTCTATTTATTTATTTATTTATTTTAAGTTATGACTCCATTAGTGTTAAATTATGCCATTTGTGATAATCAAACTCACAAATGGCATAACTTGTATATGACACACACCTTTGTGAGGATGTGTATTGAGGGGGAAATTTGTGCCTTGATATTTGGCGGGGCAAATTCAGCATGGTTTTAGGCTAAGCTAGATGGAGTGTCCCGCAGCGTTAGCATGGTGACGCGTTGTGCGACTTAGCATGGCGTTGTGCGTTGCATGGTTGTCTTAAGAACCAGCAAGGGTTAAGTGATACGGTTGCTCGGTTGATTGCCGCGCCAATAGTTGTGTCATCACACTTGGCTTATGTAAGAGGAGTTAATTTGAACCCACTAAATTAATTAGGCCCAATAGTTCAAGGTTGGTGGGCCCGAATTTATCGCAAGTCCAAGATTGGTGGGCCCGGACTTATCGCCATCAAACGGGCTGAATCGCTCTAAGCCTCAAAAGGGTTCGGATCCACGAACTTAGAGACTTACTTGGGCCCGGACTCGAAAGGATATTGAGCAAGCCTGGAGATCCGAGGCACTCGAACTTGAAAGGGTTCGGATCCACGAAGCTAGAGATGCGAAGCACTTGGCTTCGAAAGAATTCAGACGCAATCTAGAAGTCGCTTCATTAACGAGTCCTAGAACACTTGCAGGCTCGCAGCTTTCCGGAATCTACGCACCAAAACCATGGGCGTAATGGAGTTCGAACAAAGGACCTGATCCTGAGGACGGTGAATGGAGATAAATTCACTTTTCGGTTGAACTAGTCTATACTCGGGTCAAGATGGCATGATATAGGGGGGCCCTTGAGAATCGGCAATATTTGCGACATGACGTTTTCTTGAACTACCCCTGACCCTTATGCGGCAGGGCGTCCTCTAGGACTACCTTTAACCCTTTGGGATGATTGGGGATCATTGGTTAGGTGTGGCTAAGAAGAAGGGTTAGTTGAGAGGTTGATCTCCTCTTCGAGTGTTTCCATCATCCTCGGAGAAGTCACCTTCTCGGACAAGGTGGTTAGAGAGAATATTCCCTATGTGCCTTGCACATGGGCTCCATTCTATATCATGAGGTGTCTATAAATAACACCCACATATAGCTTTACAAGAGATAGATTTTGGAGAGATAACTCTTGGGAAAGAACTAATTTCCCTTCTCCATTATCAACGTTGAGAGTGAAAATGGGAGATCCATGGGAGAGCCTTGCCATTATTCTTTCTCTAATTACTTTGTCTTCTTCTTCACCTAATCTCTTATCTCCATCATCTCTTTGCTTTTATATTCTTAGTTGAGACTATTGAAGAATCTAATTAGCCTCTTATCATCTTCTAGAGAATTCGAATTTTTTCTTCGATGATCTTCGAAGATCTTCGAATTTTCGAACGGCGTTTTTGAACCCTCTCATATAGCTTGCAGTGAGAATGGTGTGAAATGATAAGTATTATCATTTAGGAATGTTATTCCTAGTGGGACTCTAAGTGAGGAATTAGAGTCCTATTACGATATTGTTGTGTGAAACTTACAAAAGCTTAAAACTAACATAATATCAAATAATGAAACTTTAGTTCTTGAATTCACAGAGCTTTTCTTCCATATTGATCTTGAGTGCTAATTTAAGCATCGAAGGGGTTTTCTGGCACATACCCGCTGATAAGCTCACGCTCTTGTGATTTTAGGAGGAATGACAACTTTTGGAGGATCGCGAGCTTGGTTATCAAAATTATACTTGTAGCGAATATTTCGTGCTCATAAATGCATCATAGCATTATCCTTTCTTTTTAAAGAACTTGAGGAACCTTAGACCTTGAACTTGGTAAAGAAGGCTTTTCGAGCCTCGTGCACTTTGTTATCTAATTTTTTTTTTTTAAAATAAAGAATTCAATGTGCCACAAGGCAGGAGGAGAAGCAATACCAAATTAGTTGTTCAATTTATATCATAGTATACCTTAATTTTGTCAAGTGTTTGGTAAGAAAGTTGGAGTCAATTATAAAAAAAAAGTTAGAGTAGAGGTATTTTTAACTTCTAACTTTTTAATTATCAATTTTCAATTTTGAAATAATTGCATCAAAACAAACCCACTATATAGGACGAGAATCTTCTCCAACACTTTCAACTTCTTACATTTTAAATTTATTTTTAATTTTTGTGCAACATTAGATTGGAAGGAAAAGTTGCCCTGATCACAGGCGGGGTTGGCGGCATTGGATCCTGCACATCCAAGTTATTCTGCGAACAGGGTGCCAAAGTCGTGATTGCCGACGTACAAGACGATCAGGGCCACTCGATTTGCAATGACATCGGCACAACTCATGCTTCCTTTGTCCATTGCGATGTCACAAACGAGATCCATGTCCAAACTGCCATTAACAATGTTGTGGCCCAACATGGCAAGCTTGACATAATGTTCAACAATGCAGGAATCATGGATTCCAGAAGATCCAGCATTCTTCAAAATGACATAGCTGAGTTTGAGAGTGTCATTCGCGTTAATCTCATAGGTAAAGGGGTGTTCATGGTCTAACTTGGTTCGGTTTTAAGATAAATCAAGAACTAAATCAATTACTACTATTCCAAAAATTTAGGAATTAAACTGAATGAAAAGTGTAAAAACTAGTTCGTTTTCAGTTCGGTCTGATGGTTTTAGGCTAATTAATTGATCACCATATTCGGAGTATTGAATTTCGATCAAAATTGGTTATACTTATAGAAACATTCTAAAAATATAATAAAATAAACCACAAGAATACTTCAAATTTTAAGAATATTCTTTATTCTTTGTTTTTACTAATTATTAAATGGAAACAATTTCCAATACTATAAGAAGTGGAAAAATCATATAAATAGTGAAAAAAATACTCAACAAAAATACATAGATCTTTATATATAGAGTGAGTGATTAATTAAAAGTACATACACACTTATAATTTACAAAGTAAGATTAATTAAAAATAAGGAACAAATTTCTTCTTATAGTTGGTTTCGCAATTGCCTTTTAATAACTTTTTTGTTTATTCTTTTTTGTATTTAATGAATTTAAAAGGGGGGGAAAAATGGCTTTTCAGTTTTAGATCTTAGTAAACTAGGAGACCCTAAAAATTAAAAACAAAAAAAACAAAAATTGACAAAAGTTCACTAATGCTAAGAATATAATTAAAATATAAAATGGATCACAAAAAGCATAATGGTTGACTATGATTTGTTTTGAATGTAGACCCTCCATAACTGGCTTTAATCTCACTCTTCCATTTCCATTACATTTTCTGTGAACCATTTTGTGCCTCATCGTGTTTCCAGGACTATTATTGTTTTATGTTTGGAACCAAAGCCTAGTCACTCCTTTTAAAATTCATTCCTTAATCTGTGAACCAAACCCCCATTAACAAATATAATTATTTGAACATGAAACCTAATTGTTCTTTAAGTTTGATTCGGTCCTGATCAGTTTACTAGTATTACCAATTTTCTCGAACACCAACAGGTGCATTTCTAGGCACAAAACACGCAGCTCGCGTGATGCAACCGGTGCAGCATGGAAGCATAGTTAACACAGCTAGCATTTGCTCGGTGTTTGGTGGCGTAGCCACCCATGCTTATACTTGTTCCAAACACGCCATATTAGGGCTCACCCGAAACACCGCTGTCGAGCTCGGAAAATGCGGCATTCGAGTGAACTGTGTATCGCCTTATGCCGTCCCAACACAGATGGCGAGGAAATTCTTGAACTTGGAAGATGATGATATGTTGGACAATTTGTATTCTAACCTCTCTGGGGTGGCTCTTAAGCCTGAGGATGTAGCTCGTGCTGTTCTCTATCTAGCTAGTGATGAGTCTAAGTATGTGAGCGGGCATAATTTAATAGTTGATGGAGGTTTTACGATTGTTAATGAGGGTTTGACAATGTTTTAATGAATTAATGACAATGTTTGGCAACGAAAGATAAAATTAGGTATGTAAATTGTAGTATGGCTAGTGAATTTTCTCTGTTTATTGGAATTATGTTTGCATACATATGGTTAGAGAAATAAATGAAATTTTGATTGAAGGTTGTGAAATAGATAATGCCAGTATCAAGTCCCATGTGTAGCACTTAATTTCAAGTTGTGTGATTTTAATTGGTTCTAATATTTTAAATTGATTTCAATTTTGTTTTCAAAATGTTAGATGTGTATTGAAGTTATTTCATCAATGACTCTTAAATTGTCCCAAAACCACCAAATTCAACCTAGAAGTAGATCAATTATTGATTTTGCATTTAGACAATAAGAAAGAGTGTTGAAAAAATATTTAATGATGACTGTTAAAAAAATATTGTACCATGTTGTGGCATGGAAGGTAAAAGGGACATGCAATGAGTGGTAGGTTTTTAGGTTCAATTTTTCTTGGTGAAAATACTAATAAACAATATGAATTCAAGTTGGTGGTCATGTTTATTATAATTGGACTATCACCTTAATACCTTTTTATTATTATTATTTTGGACAAATTACATATACCTCCCTCGAGCTTTAGTTAAATTACAGATACCCCTTTGAAGTTTCGAAAATTATAGATATCCCCTAAGGTTTATAGCTTCAAAACAAATTGCCCCCTGAAGTTTATATTTTCATAACAATTTACCCCCTAATTTGTTATGCAAATATAACCTTCAGGGGGTATCTGTAATTTCTCAAACCTTAGAGGAGTATCTGTAATTTTACTAAACCTCGAGGGGTATATGTAATTTGCCCTATTATTTTTCAATATTTTTTAGGGAGTGGGAGAGAGAAAAAAAAAATTGTTGGTATTTACATCTTCCACCATTCAAATTTGATTATACTACTCACTGAATGATCGAGTTTAGATCAAATTTGTTTTATATAATAAGGGCATATGTGTTATTCTAAGTTTGGTTTGGCTCGATGTCAAGCCTAGCCATTCCAAGTTCAACACTAAAGAACTTCTCAAACATAAACTCACCCACTTAACCTAAAAGATATGAGCTATTGTTTATTTATTTATTCGTGTGCGGAAGGGCTAATAAGCTATATTATTTATTTCAATAATTATTTAAATTTGAAGAATTAATTAAATTTAAATATAAAGGTGCCGTTTGGTAACACTTACGTTTTCTGTTTTCTGTTTATATTTATAAAAATTTAAAAAACTCAAATAAAAACTTGTTTGGTAAAATTTTTGATTTATAAATTAGTGGTCTCAGTTTATAAATTTGGCCAAAAAATGAAAACACAAAAAATGTGTTTCTATTTTGAGTTTTCAGTTTTTTTTTTTTTTTACCACCCAACACTAGCCACCACCCACCACCATTTTCAACCACCGTCTTCCGCCGCCACCACCACCACCACTACCCACCTCTCGCCACTACCATCCACCGCCTGCCACTCACCACCCACCTGCCACCACCACCATCCACCACCTGCCACCACCAGCCACCCATCACCACTAGCCACCTGCCACTCACCCGCCACCACCACTCACCACCCACTACCACCACCACCATCACCCACCACCCACCCACCTGCCACCACCACTCGCCACCCGCCACCACCACCCACTCGTTACCACCTACCACCCGCCACCGTCACCCACCCACCCACCCACCACCATCACCACCACTACCACCACCACCACCATCCGCCATCCACCACCCGCCACCGGCCGTCGCCACCACCACCACCCGCCATCTGCCACCCACCTGCCAGCACCATCCACCATCACCACCACCACCACCACCCACTCGTTACCACCCGCCACCCGCCACCGTCACCCACCCACCCACCATTACCACCCGCCACCACCTAGCACCACCCGCCATCCGCTATCCACATGTCACCACCACCCACTCGCTACCACCACCACCCGCCACCGTCACCCATCCGCTCACCACCACTACCACCCGCTACCTACCCACCACCACCCACTCGCTACCACCCGCCACCGTCACCCACTCATCCACCACCACTACCACCCACCACCACCAGCTACCCACTACCCACCGTCCCCACTTTCCACCACCGTCTTCCGCAGCCACCATCATTCATCCACTCACCACCACCTACCTGCCACCACCACCGACCACCCGCCACCACCACCCACCACCCGCCACCACTACCGCCACCACTACCACCACCACCAACTCGCTACCACCCGCCACCATCACCCACCCACCCACCCACAACCACCATCACCCACCCACCCACCCACTCACCACCACCACCACCACCCACCGTCACCACTTTCCACCACCGTCTTCCGTCACCACTTGCCACCACTCACCATTTCTCACTCTTTTTTATATTTTAATTTTTTTTGAAACATTTTGTCAATTACCAAACGCGTTTGTAGTTTATGTTTTTCTAAAAATAAACAAAAAATAAACAAAAATCAGTTTATAAAATTTTTGTAAATATAAACTGAAAACATAAACGTTACCAAACGTTACCAAACATAATTTTCACTACAACATATAAGAGTTTTAGAGATTAATTTTTAGTTTTCAAAAGTGAAAATTTTGTTGCAAAAGGCATTTAAGGACCAATTTCTATTGTCATGAGAATAGTCGCTAAAAGGTCATTCCGAAAAGTCAAAAACAAGACTTTTTGCGACAAAATTTTGAAAATATTACTAATAAATAGATTTTTAGAGACAAAATAATTTGGTCTCAAAATGGTTTGTTTTTTGAGGCAAAAAATTTAGTCCCAAAATGATAATAATTCATCACTAATGTCCAATTTTCGTTGCTAAAAATATAATGATGACATTTTTCACAATAAAAATATTTAGTCCTTAAAAAATAATTTTATTTCTAAATTTTGTTTTCTAAAACCTTAATTTTTTGTATTGTTTTAACAAATGTTATAATGTAAGCTCTACAAAGAAATGGGGGCCAGGCCTAGATGGGTTTAAACTTCTTATTCAAAACCCAATCTTAAAATTAGATGAGTTCAAAATCTTAGCCTAACTTGATCATATGAGTTAATTATTTTCTCTAAATTCTAAAAATTAAGGCGGGCCATCTATCAGGTCCATGACTACTTTAAGGTATTATTATACTACTTAGGCCAAGTTTGACAAGTTGAAAAAAAGTTAAAAAGTTATTACTATTCATCAAAAGTCAAAAAGTACGGCCGCACAACTCCCAATCCTAATTTTTCCCTACACACTAATTTATACAATTTTTTTTTTTTTTTTTTTGATCGGCAAAGAAAAATTTCATTTAACAGCATGAAATTAAAGGTACAGAAAGATGACATGCATCGAGAGAGATTCAGAAGTATAAAAATACCCCTACAACTGCTACTCGCACCCATACAATCAACCCCTAAGCCTCTCGATATTTTAAACAACCAAGTTAAGAAGAATTTAACTGAAAAATTAAACTACATGAATCCCCACATAATCATTCCACCAAAACCCTCAAAACAAACTAAAAAGAAACTAGACAACACCCGAGCAGCCCAACCACCCATTACAAAGTCTAAACTAATCTAGTCAGCCCACCAAAACAGAAACCACAGACCACGCCTCTGACAAAAACCACTCCACCTGCTGCTACAACTCCCAAAGCCCCACACCTCAGCTGCTAGCTCACGCCACCCCTAGGCTGCTGCTACGCCCACCTCCCCATGCCCACACCGGCCGAGAGGACACCATAACCATCACCGGAAACAACTCCAAGCTTCTACACCCCTACTGCAGCACAAGAAAACTCCAAGCTGATACAACTTCGCTGAGCTACACCAACACCCACTGCCGAAACCACCACACCCACAGATCACCACATATTTTTCCATAAAAAGTCAAAAAGTTAACCCAAACATCCATATTTTTTCTCTCAACTTTTTAATACAAAAAGACAAAAAATGCACTTATTTAAAGCACCCCAAACAACTCCTTATTTAAAATAATAAATTTAAGGACATATAATAAACCAATAAACTAAACAAATCCATATGTTTGGCCAATATTATTTTCTATAATCCATTTTATGTCCTTAGACTTACTACATTTAAGAACATGTATGCCAATTTGAAGGAAGTGGAACTCATCAATGGCTAAACAAACCAAGATAGATGAATTAATAACCAAAGGAACAAAAAAAAAAATGAATGAAATAATATGTAGGGTGCAGTGATTGAGTGGACTCAAGTATGGAAAAATGTTTTAATCAATGGGAGTACAAGTCTAGATAAAAGTTCCCTATACAAATTCATTGCTAGTCTATCAAGTAACTGACACTTGTTCAGTCTTGATGAGATTACTTTGGAGATAGCCTTTAATTTATGGATAATTTTTGTCCTCAGGCTTCGTATAAAAAAAAAAACTATTATCAATCTGATATAGTTGCATTAATTTTAGTCTTCATTTTTTCATATTTTGTTAATTTCTTTCAGTTTATCATACCTTTTTAAATTTTGTAATGATATCAAAGGCACAGATGGGTTGAGTAGTGGATTGATTGAGTACGCAAACTTGGCAAGTTGAATATTCAAAATACAACCTAAACTTAAAATATATGTGTTTTAAAATTCCAAATTGAGGGTGTTTATTTGAACATATACCCCGATAGTTTGAAGTAGTTTATTTATTATTATTATTATTATTATTTTTTTTTTTTTTTTTTTTTGCACTTATCCCAAATCATTTTGTTTTATAATAATGTAAAATTTATTTAAATACTCGATATTTTGGTAATAGAGGTGAAGTATACAAGTTAGGGATGATCATAGATCCGTCCAACTCGCTTAACCCGACTAATCCGATTCAACCTGACTGATTTTGACGGGATGCATGTCTTTTGGCGGACAGATGCAGATGAAATATTTCAAAATCCACTAATATGGTTCGAATGGTGGATTAACCATCTTGTAACCTCATGAACCCGATTCGCTTGTAAATGAAGTTCAAAATAAAAATATAAAAGAAATTGCTAACAAGTAACACCATAAAGTAGAATTAATCTACTACTATTATAAAAGTGTGAATAATTGTCATATTTTCTACTTTTTACGTATCCCAAAAATACTCTTCCAAACTTGTTAAATATCAATAAAATCAGAGACAACTATATATATCTTTTGAAATTCAAACACTTTCAAACATCAAACACGTTAAAATAACCAAACAGCTTGGAACATTACAATTACTATCAATCAAACACCTTGACCAATTAAACAATAATAAGTATGAAACTAGAGTTAGATCATGCATCTTACTTCTAGAACTTGTTGATCAGTTCATAACTTGGCCTTCAATTTGCATCAGGTTTGGGTATGTATTGTTGTATTGTTCTTTCTCATCTCTTCCTCAGACCCTCATCTTTTTGTTTTTGTTTTGTTTTTTTATTTTATTTTTTATTTTAATTATCTATACATCGTTTGGTTTTGATCATAGATATATCATATTCCTGTAAAACAATTGATTTTATCTAATTTACCAGAACAATGCAAGTAAATTTTATATTATTACTAGCGGTGAGTGCAAGTAAATTTTTTGCCTCCTCCATTACCTTATCATGAATAATGAGAATTCAAATATCAAACACCTTCAAACGTCCTAATATGATTATTTTTTTTAATAATTTCATTATCATGACATGTTCAGTATTTGTGTCATCCACTACCTTATCATGAACAGTTGGTAAGAGAAATTTTGTTAGATTCAAATCAATAAAAGTCATGAAAATATATAAAGAAAATAAATATTTTTGTAATTGATCTACTCATCTATAAGAGTTTCAGCTTTTAATGTTAAAAACACTCAGAGTCTGTTTGGTGACGTTTACATTTTCAATTTATATTTACAAAAATTTTATAAATTGATTTTTGTTTATTTTTAGAAAAACGTAACTACAAACGCGTTTGGTAATTGACAAAATGTTTAAGAAATTTTAAAAATATAAGAAAGAGTGAGAAATGGAAAGTGGCGGTGGAAGACGGTGGTGGAAAGTGGTGATATTTATTCATTTTTTAAATGGAGAGGACATAATTTATAAAGAAAGAAAAACAGAAAATACAACGGTGACAAGATTTATAAGATGCAATTTATTAGATTAAATTATTATTTTAAGTGAATTTAAATGAATTTAATTAGATGAATTTACAATTTTGAGTTGAGTGTATCATCTTTAATAATTGATCAAGTTACTGCCATGCTGAAGGGCAAGAAGTTTCACATGATGATTCCATGGAATTTTTGGTCCAACTAATCTACACAATTAATAACTTATAATTCAACATTGCTTCATGTTCAACGAATTCAAATAAAAATGAAAACTTCTAGTTGTATAGAATTAGTTATCGAATCATATACAATATTATGAGGGAAAAAAAATTAGTTTGAATTTTATTCGCATTATTTTTATATTTTTCATTCTCTTTTTCAAATTGTTATCCAAATTTATAATTTAAATCCAAAATATTTAAATATTACCGACTGTGAAACAGTTGTGTCCAATCCAATAATTATGTAAAAAAGCTTAAAAAAAACATATACATTTCAACTTTATTGAATGCCGTATTGGTTCCATAGATAAGAGGTGCTAATAAGTGTAATTTTTTTTTTCCTAATACATTGTCAACCGTAGTTTGGAAGAGAATGAATTGAATACTTGACTTGTGTGCAATTTTAAACCATATAAAATGAAGATTTTACATTGGTTTTCTATATATATATATATAGTTAGAGAAAATTGGTGAAAGTTTATCCCAAAAAGATATAAATCATTAAATTCAAAGTAAAATCTTGATTGGTAGTAAAGACACAAAAAAAGTCACCGGAAAAAGTCACTTGCAATGAAAAACGTGATAGTAACACTTAATTAATGGTAAGCAAATTAAGTCATTGAGCATACGTACCAACAGTCGTTGCGTTCAACCAAAAAGTTGAACAATTTCACAAATCAGGTGGGGCAGTTGCAACCCAGATGGATTTGTGAGGCACGCAACCTTCCAATCACTCGTATGGTTGACATCATTAGGGCCAAAATCATGCGTCAAATGTCAACACGTAGGGTGGCATCCCAAACTTGGACCGGTTCAATTCTTCCTAAAATGGAATCCCGTTTAGAGAAAGCTTTTAATAAAGGTAGATCATGGAATGTCAGCCAGTCAAAGATAGACATGTACGAGGTCCACTCATTCCCATCGGTTACTGTCGACCTTGGCCAACATGCATGTTCGTGCTTCCAATAGCAACTCAATGGCTTCCCATGTGCGCATGTTATGGTTGCCGTCCGCAAAAGCGGTAAGGATGTGAACGACATGGTCGAACCCTATTTCCATGTGTTTGCATATCGTTCAACATACGCCCCTACCATTTACCTCATCCCTACTATTGACCAACCACCATTCAATCTGGCTGATTACTTGATTAAACCCCTCGCTGTGAAACGTCCCCCAGGCAGGCCAAAGAAAAAACGGATACTATCAAAGGAAAAGCATGTCCAACAAATCTGTTGTGGCCGTTGTGGTTGCATGGGCAACCACAACAGGAAGACATGCAATGAGCCAATATAGTTTGCTTCAAGTTGCCACAGCTACATACTATGCAACTTTTTACAATAAGTCGTCACAATGTAACGACACCAACAATACCAAAACTACTACTACTACTACTACTACTTGATTGTTTAGCAAATTTGTTATATTTTACTTTCCATCAAATAAATTGTTTTAATAGCACATCTTACATTAATTTACATGTACTCATCACCAGTGGCATTCATGCGTCAACCATATTAGCATTCATAACACACACATAACCTACCCCAACCTTAGTGTAACTGACTCCCACAGGCCCCATTGAATGACAACCACGCTGCCAACCTTACAAATGTCACACACCCTCCACCACATTTTAGCACACGCCTACCACGCCGCCCAACGTATCACCCTAACCCATCCAAACATGTTCAAGCTTTTCTTATATAAGTCAACCAAAATTCATCCGTATATTACACTACACATTAACGAGAAAAAAAAAAAAAAACTCATGCATTCAGATTATTTCGTGCCAGCCAATGACCGTATGTATGGCATTGTGGCCGACCACATACTCATTTATCAGTACAACTTACATTATTTTACATGTACTCACCACCACTAGCATTCACGCATCAAACATATTATATACCATCCACACCTAATACATAGTCTACGCCAACCTCATCGGACATATTTCACATGACACATTCGCCACTAACTGACAACCCACATTCCCCCCACAATAGATGACACACATGGCCTACCCCATTCCTCCACCCCGATACTTCAGTATAACCATTGTCAACACGATGTCCAACCAATGTTCACACACCCATTACCGTGTCACACTTACCCTACACTAAACATCTCAACTCTCTACCAATTGATTACGCACCTCCAATTCAGTTAACTTGTTATCACTTGATTATCAATCACTGCCGACAATTGACTTTCACACATCTTTTAACTATTATACATTCCACCAACCGTCACCATTCACGCTAACGTACCCCAATCGCCATCTGCATAATGAATAATTTCCGTCACGCCATATTGTTCAAGCTGCCCGTACATTAGTCAACCAACATTCATTCGTACACACTACAAAAAAAAAAAAGGGTTTTTACGGCACCAAATGCACGTCGTGGAAATGATTCTATGACGCTCAAGGTAAAGCCATATTATGACCAGTCATGGAAAGTCATTCAATTCAACGGCATGTCGTAGTACGCCATTAAAAACCCTTTAACAGCGAATTTTGTGCATCGTGTTTGATTTTTCTACAACTACTTTTGCATGCCGTTAAAAGCCCTTTAACAGCGGATCTTGTGTGTCGTGTTTTATTTTTCTACAACTACTTTTGCAGGTCATTAATTCCTGGGCAATTCACAACTCTTATTGCTTGTCGTAAAATATATAATATAAAGACTTATTATGCCAGCCGTAGAATATGCAGTATTTTTATTTTTTTTAATTTAGGAATTTCTATTTGACCTGTTTTGTATAATTTAACAAACATTACAAACATGTTTCACAAAATATCAATCAACCACCAAAATATTATTTCAACCATCAAAAAGAAACTATATCCATATATAAATTATGAACATTCAACAATTGTCTATACATTCCAAACATCCAAAAACTAACCTTAATTGAAAACCACCCAAAAGAACTATCCTTAACTTCTAATTGTCCACAAAGTTCTAAACCATCCCAAAACTATATCATATACAAGTTTCTAAACAAAATCCAAAACTATCCAAGAGTTTCTAAACTATCCAAAACTATATCCAAAACCATCAAAGTCATATAAAAAACTATCCATAAATATTAGAATTTCTACTTAACATCAAAGCTGATGAAATGGTTTGGCTAAGCAATAGTGCTTCCAATAGCATCCTCAAGCACAAATATCTCACGATTAGGTCAAAACAATGGTGCATAGACTTTGACATGGTTAACCCACACTTTCCAACACCAGGGCCATGAGGCATGTGATGTACCAATTGTTTAGAATCTATTGATGCAATTTTGCCTTCTGCAACCACCACCTTTGTCCCATCCCAATTCAACAATTTGCATTTGGCATTGTCCAAGTTAGATCCACCATTCCCAATTTCATTCTCATCATGCAACTATCATGAAAGAAATATAAAATAACAAGCTAATGAATTGAAGACAAAATAAAGGTAAGTAATAACGCTATAGAAAATTTACCCAAATGTCTTCATTTTCACCGCGTTTGCTATTTTCGTTACCCAAAATCAATTGTAATACAATATCAAGTTATATTTATTTACTCAAAAATTTAATAGATGGTGTGGGATCCATATGCGAAATTAACAAAAACTATTGAGTAAAAGCAAGCAAACAAAAGTACAAACATAACAAAAATTTAGGTAAGTAATAATGCCATACAAAATTTACCCAAATATTCTCTTGTGAGTGCATCCTATGTTCACCACCTTTGTACACCCTATGTTCACCACTTTCATTGTTTTCCTTACCCTAAAATATTGTAATACAATGGTAAGAAGTATTTGTTTGCTCAAATTTAATAGATGATGGGATCCATATGCAAAAATGACAAAAGCTTGAGTAGAAAAGTAAGCAAGCAAAAGTACAAGCATGAGAAATGTCCAAGTTTACCTGCATTTCTCTATGAGAATGTTTCTTGCCATTTGTCCTTTTGCTTGACTCCTACAAGTTGTAATTAATTTATTTTAAAAATTTTGTGAAATATCCGTCTATCTAAAATCTAGCTATATATGAAGACAAAGAAACATATTACAAAAGCTTGAAATACTATTCTATATTATAATGTATGTATATGATTTATTTTATATAGTTAGAATTAGTGACTAATGAGATACTATTTTAGTTAGTTAGAATTAATGACTATTCAGTTATATTAGAAGATATAAATATCTGTAACAAACTCTATTTTGATTCATTGTCAAAGAGATTGATTTCTTGAAATCTTGTTAAATTCCTATGCACTCAATACATATCAACACAATTTTCTTATTTTTAAACTAAACTGACATGAAAGCTATTTTTCGAAAAAAAGACTTTCCCTGAAATGATTTAAGGTAATTTTACTTGGGTTTCTCCATGAGAATGTTTCATACCCATTGCATCTTCGCTTGGTTCTTACAAGTTTTAATTGAAATTTTTTTAAAAATTTTATGAAACATCAATACATATAACATATATTGTCGCATTCTTAATCTGTTTACCTCATTTTGCCTCTTTCCTTTTAAAATTTCAGCTGTCATCTCTTGGAGTTCTTGTTGTAAGAGCAACATTTGTTGATTTAGTTTTCTCACATTTTGATTTTGGTACACTTGTGCATCAACTTTCGATAGCAACGCTCCAAATCCAAGCCCTCGTACATTACCACGGCGTTCTGGACCAAACGCATGAACAATTGCATCATCTTTTATAGACATTGGGCCTTCTTCTGTAGAAGGCTTGTGAAGCTCTTCAATCTTTTTCTACAATATATAACATTTATTATAAAATTAAATTATAATGCAATATATATATATATATATATATATATTAAAAAAATGGTGATATGCAAAACTAATGCAATGCTATGCTATATCTACAATGACAACAAATAATGCAACAAATAAGCAATTACAAAGATATTGAATATGATGTATAACACTCTAAGTTCTTTTAAATCACATTTCTAACATATACAACCAAAAACAAATTAGTTCACACAATTTCTCCAAGTTAGCGGGTTGAGTATCATTTAATACACAGTTATAATGTAAAATATACATATTAAGCTAATTCATACCACTGCTGCCTGAAACACTTCATTCATAGGTTTTCCTTTCTCCCTTGTATGTCCTTTAATCCAAACATCAACTCTAAATATAGAATTTGGGTGTGGGCTCTGATTTTTCTATTAAAAAAAATAAGTAAATAAAAAAAAACAATAAAACATTGTTCAAAATAAGAAGCAACAAAATTAAAATGCTTTACAAATAAATGTTGCCTATTGTCAAACTTACCATTTCTTCCTCTAATCGTGCATAACCTTTTCGACTCATGGTGTGTAAGACAGTTTGCTTTGCCTTCATATCTCTGAATTTGTTACTCTTTTCCTGAGTGTAAACATTTGAAATGTCAACATTTATTAAGGATTTATAATCTTTATCTTAATTGTTATGAAAAGAAATGAGCTTCTAATTAAAAGTTACAACTACATAAAATTGTTCTGAAAAAGAAAACTTACAATGAAGCCTTTTGAAAGTCAATTTTTCACAAATACCTTCCATTCAACCATTCCAATGTTATTAGGTTTGGTGAGGGCAATATTACCTGCTAAGTGACCTTTATCTGTTACAACGAGAGTTCTTATTTTTCTTGATAGTTCAGACTTGCGATTTCACCACAATTTTGTGGACTATTGCATCACATGTGTCTTGTGAATATCATGCATTTTGTATCTGAGCTGTATTTTCATAAAAGAAAACATTTAGTATTAGAAGAGGGAAAAAAATTATGAATTGTTGTATAATAATTATAATTAACTACATAAACATATTACCTTCACACAATCCCATAACTTATCCTTAATCTCAACTGGAACATTAACCCAATAATCTATGTTAATTAGCACCAACTCTCAAGCTAAGATCCCTTCTAAGGTTGATAATTGTACCGATTCAGGTCCTATCGGTTGGTTCGTTTCATTGAAGTTGATCTCATCACACTTTTGTTTTCCTTTGTCATGCATCTTTAACTTTGAAGGCCCCCTAGTTTTCTTCTTCAGTTCTTGACTGGAGTCAGCTGCTCCATCTACATTTGGTGATTCAACTTATCGAGTATCTGAACCTTCATCTGAAATTCTGATGGATCTATCACCTCTATCATCCATTGTGGCAGCAACTACGACTTCTTGCTCTTTCCTATGCCTTTTCACAATTTTTTAGAACTCTTTATGACACATGAAAAAATAAAGACAAGGCAGCCAATAATTGGTTACAAATGTGCACCCAAAATAAATAAGTTAGAAAAAAAACACTTGTTTGAAGTTTAATTTTATATTAAATAATGTATAAAGTTACATCTGTCCACATATTATTGGTTGGCAACTTCAATTACTAAATCCTTATAAAAGAATTCCACCTGCAAAAATGAAAGAACAACACCAAATCAAGTCATATCCTTTATATGAGATTGGGTATGTGAAAGAGAGCTTAGTGTACTTTGTACAACTTGGATATAAAGGAGTTTCAGCATCTTCTAATGCTCATGTGAACTCCCTTTCTCTACTTTCGTTTGTAGGTTGCGGAAAATCATCTTGTACATAAACGTCTCTAAACATCCTATAAGTCTCTGGAATTTCAACATTCTCTTGAACTTCTATAGATTCACTTAGTCATTCCCCATGAAGAACCCATGACGTATATTTAGGATCCATCCCTTTCATGACCAAGTGCTCGAACACAGTATCACAATGTTGTTGTGATAGGTTTCGACAACTTCCACAAGGGCATATGATTATATCGGGATTCCCTGTATTCTCCTTAGCCATATTGACAAATTTTCTCGCTCCATCCAAATACTCATCCGGTACTCTAAAAATTTTAAATTATTATTAATTCCATCCAAAAAATAAAAATAAAAATGAGTAGCTTAACATTCGAAAGCATATTTATGGTTGTGTTTGGAAATAAATCTTGGAAAACATACCCATTGTTTATCCATCTTGAACTTTCCACTTGTTAACAAATTGCATCCACAAAAAGCACTCGAACTAGTTACATGCATCAATGCTCAAAATGATTAGCAAATACACTAAGATGGTATTTTAGAATTTCAATTTCCCATTTATGGTTCTCAATGAGTGTGGAGTTGTGCTGTGAGTTTAAAAAATTTACAAAATAAAATTACATATTTAAAATAAAAATTTAAAAATGTTTAAATAAAAATTATATATTTAAAATAAAAATTAAATTTTTCTTAAACATTTTAAATGTTTTAAAAAAATAAATCCCAAAAAATTTCTAAATACAACTCAAAATTGAAATCTGTACAATTCATACCTTTATAAAATGTAGAATAAAATGATGTAGGTAGCATTGTGTAAATAATACAGTGTCATTAATTTACACTTATATATTGATTGCACATTTCCATCAAAGAGATTCCGAGATATCATCCCACTCCTACAGGCTAAATTCATTCAAGTATGATAGTATGTTGCAAAGTCTACCTGCAGAGAAATCTTGCCAACTTCAATGTAGCCTCTAGTTCAAAGCTTAGGGGAGATACTCTGCATACCAAATAGTTGAAAAGATAACCTTCAAAAGGGTTACATAAATTATGAAATGAATAAACATGAGAAGACAATAAATAATAATCATTAAATAAATTTCAAAAAAAAATAACATTAAGAATATTTCATCATAGTTAACATACCAAAATACACTTGACCAAGTGCAATCAAGAGCAATAAATATTGGAATATGAGGTGTTCTGAACAAGTTTGATTAAAAACTAGCTTGGTTTAATCAAAACACTAGTAATGTAAAATCGAAATAATAAAAATAAAGAGTCCTACTCAGATAAACAAAGATTTTATAAATGAATTCAGTTAAGTTTTGAAATCTTCAGAGAGTAGATTGACAATTTGGTAGGTCACTTCAACTTTGTTCAAAATGCACTAATTAGAAGATAGTTGTCATACATCCCATGCTTACATTAGAATTTATAAAAGGTACACAATTTCCATCAGTATGCATGGTTCAAATACCATATTTGGCTAGCCTATAAGCCTATAAGGTGCAATAGATATACTGGTTAGTATAAAAACCACAACATACATATATTTCCTTTCAAAACAACGATGGACATGCTACATCTAGTATATTTGACATGAAATCGAAGCCTTTCTGTGTGCTGCTTTTACCATGATTGGAGACCAAGTAGATACAAATTTAAAGGATTTCTAGCTGGGGCTTAAACATGTTGTATTCAGGAATCTGATAAGTTTTGGTGTATATGATCTTTACCGTGGCCTACTTTCAAAACATCCTGAACTTGAACGATATTATATCAGCAACACAGTTGTTGTACTTGTGGTTGTTTTATCTGTAACGTTTGCGTGTTAACCTTGGTTTCACAATTTCCAGATTGAAAATCTAGAACAGGAGTTGCAAAATACAAGTTGCTTTCAAAAATAACAATTTAAAACGCTAAACAAGCCAAGTCATCTTGATTCTTGAACAGAAAAACTAAGCTAGGTCACATGTTTGAGTTAGTTTGATGAAGCTTAGCCTTTGTTTATTGGGTCATGTCATGCTAAGAGGTAGAAAATGCCAAAAAATTTAGAAATTTAAAACTCTAGACAAGCCAAGTCATCTTGATTCTTGACCAAAAAAAATTAGGCTAGGTCACATGCATGAGTTAGTTTGATGAAGCTTAGCCTTTGTTTACTGGGTCATGTCATGCTAAGAGGTAGAAAATGCCAAAAATTTTAGAGATTTTGATGTCAAGTTGGGTAGAGGCTTCAATATGCAACAGAGGGAAAGTTCAAGTGTGGCTTTGATGTTGAGAGGTTTAACTGAGGGTTTGCAACAGATAAGGAGGTCAAGGAAGGCTTCCACAGAGGGTTGCAATAAGGGGTTTGATAGTGTGGGTAATAATGTTATCAATGATAACGAAGGAATAATTCAAACTAACTAATTAAATCTATTTCAAGCTGCAGAATCCACAAGGGGAAGAACTCTTTGAAATAATGTAAAAATAGATCAGTAAAAAAATTGAAAAATAAAATCTTAATCTCCTAGAATTGGAGGTTCCAAAGCTGAGATGAACATCACCCAAAAATCTTGTGAAGTTTTTCATCCAACAATTGCCCCACCAACACACACTCACACACAAATCATTGTACAATTGACTTCATGCTCATGATTTCCATTTTAACAAAGAATTTAAAATACTTCAACCACTTTAAATTGTTCCAATGATCACTATTCGTACTAAACTCCAACTTTCTCCTGTTTCACTTTTAGTTGATAAATATTCCTCAGTAACATAGTATCTTCACCATCAAAATCATCAACCGTAGTGAATTAATTTCAGAATTTTAAGCAACTAATCTTCAAGTTCTAAACATTCTAAACATTAAAACAACAAAAAAGTGAAAACTAGCAAAACTGTCAACAAACAACCAACAAGACTAAGAACTACAACCACAAATTCGTTCATTCACAACATACAAGAAGATAGAGGGAATGAACAAACTATAAAGCCAGACTATAACCAATTGAAAAAAAAAAATGAGCCAAAATCAACAAGTTATAAAGAGCATATGCCAAAAAAAAAAAGAAAAAAAAAGCCCTATACAGCCCACATAGGAAAGCATACCCAACAAGGACAAACAAAGTATAGCTAGCAACAACACAACAAGACACAGCCACATGGCAGTTGAGCTCTGCCAGCAACAGCACACCCTGCGGCAACAACAATTTGTAGCAGCAGTCCCTTGAAACTAGCTTCAACTGCACCTAAGCAAAAGCAACAAGAGCCGGCCACAGTAGCATCAGCACACTGCCAGAAACAACACGGGCCACAACAACAGACCACTACACCAACGTGCAACCTTACACACCACAGCAGCAGTCACATGAAGCTAGCATCAAATGCAACTAGGCTGCAACACTAGCAACATGAGACAACCACATCACACTGACAGAGAAGGGCTTACCCAGAATACCCTCAAAATTAGACACAAAAGTGGATTTAACAACATCCATCTCAGTAACTCTACTCCTATCCTCAAGAGTCACACCAAGTAACTTACCCCTATTCCTATTATTATTAATAGACTGAAAAAAAAACTTACAATTGCTATCCCTTAAACTCAACCATTGGATTCTAGATTTTTGTGCGGCAAAGGATTCCTCAGCTCTACACAAGGAAGTAAAATGAAAACACTACTCTCTTTCCTTCCCTTGAAGATTGAGATCAAAAGGTTGCTTATCCAGCTTAAGCTGAATACTATCCCAACTCCTTCCTAGTAACAGAACCCCTAATAGAGACATCACTAAAATGTTTCTTATTCAAGGCCTTAAGCTTGGGTTTGAGAGCCTGAACCAAAGGAATAAACCCCTGATGCTCAGCCCAAACATTGAAAATTTAAAAGGCTTAGGCACTTTTATGACTTGAGTGTCCATGATCACAGTACAAGGAGAGTGATCCGATGTACCAAAAGGGTGAAAATATGCATAAGACTTAGAAAACACACTCATTTATCTATCATTAACCAAAGCTCTATCTATTTTAGAAGCAATATAAACCCTGCTTATTGGCCCAACAATAGACATGATGATATCTCTCTTTGATAGATATATATTGATTATTTTTATAACTTTACAATTTGCAAAACTTGATATTGGACAGAAGTGTGATGCATGTACAAAAAAGATGGTTGTAACCATCATCTGAGCAATTGCATAAGGTTAATTTGGATATGGGAAAATGAGTGACATAGCTTCAAAACATGTCCTGAATTGTGTGCTTTATATAATAGTATATATATATATATATATATTGTTTTAAAATATAGAAGCAGAGTGAGAGAAACAACAAAAGTAGGTTCAAGAAAGTACTAGCCTTTATAAGGTATTCCAAACTCAGACAAAAACAAAAACGCATGTATGCATATTAAAGATTTATTTGCATAAGGGTAATTTGGATATGAGAAAATGTGTGTCGCAGCTTCAAAACATGTTCTGAATTGTGTATTTTATATAATGGAATATATATATATATACATAGTTTTAAAATATAGAAGCAGAGTAAGAGACACAACAGAACATACTCATAGTGGTTCAAAGTAGAAGCATCACATAGAAAAAGGAGATTTCTATATATCTAAGAAAAAATAGAAAAATAAAGATATGCATGCAGTTAAAAATTCAACATACTTGACAGTTCCCATTCACAGAATATCTAAAAAGAAGACCAAACCCCTCAAAAAGGAATATTATTTACGAGTCTTAACTGTTAACAACCTTATTTGGAACACCAACCAACCAAACCCATTTCCAAGGGAAAGAAGAACCATCATCACCAAGCAAAGCTGCATAAAAGGACTTCAATTTGTTCCCATGTATTCCTAGCTAGACTGACTTTGAGCCCTAAACACCTATACACATACTGCAGTGCATATGAAATTAAAAGATAGCATCTCAACAGTAGCCTGTCAATTTAAACTAGCTCAGAGTAATAACTAGCCTCTCAATGTCTAATTTCCAAACTTCCCCATACAAACTTACAAGAATAGGTGGATAAATTGTGTGGGCAATAGCAAAGATGATTTTTTTTTTTTTTTAATTAGAAAGCTAATGTCTTTGGTCTCATAAGTCATAACCACTTCATTTTATCTTTGTAATGCATATGAAGGCTTAGGAAATAGACTATAAATAACTTAGAAATTAACCACGATTTGTCGTGCTCGTGCAACAGGTAAAAAATTAATAAATTTGCTAATTTGATGTTGCCATAATCCATGACCAACCCTAACCCAAATACAAGTTTCATATTGTGCCCAAAAAATACATCTAAAATATAAGCTAGTATACACACAACACATATATTTCAATCACTCCAACCTAATTTCCTTTACTAACCCTTTTATTTTCCTACAATTTCTTAGCAACCAAAAGGTGGGTAAAATACATTTCAGAACAAAACAATCAATACAGTGATAAACAACCATACAATATGCCCAAAAAAAAAAATTTAAAAATTTAAATGGGTATGACTCACTTCGATTGGCAATTAATTTCAATTTAAAAAAAAAAACATAAATTTTAATTTTCTACTAATTTATGATTAATAAAAAAATTCCTGAGGTAATCACCAATTTTCTGCTAATTCTGCAATTTGTTTTTCTGAAAATTCATGATATTGTCTTTAACTCAAGGACTGAGTTTTTTTGGTCTCATGGATTGATATCTGATTCAACCTACAAATTCTTCACTTTCTCTTGTAACTATTCTCCCTATGTAAGCAGAGAAACTAACTGAATAAAATGGAGTGAATGTGAGTGAAAGAGAGAGAGAGAGAGAGAGAGAGAGAAAGAGGGGATTTCTAATTCGAACATACCTCAAGAATCGAATATTCGATTTTTTCCAGATCGAAGAGAAGAGAAGAATTAAACCCTTCCCTTTCGAACCATCAATCGTTGCCATCATCGAAACAGTCGCACCACCGAAAGGAGCGCACCATTCCAGATCAAAATCTCATGTTGCTAAACCAATCTCTCTTTCAAACCTCTCTTTTCTCCCTCTCTTTTAGGTTATCTGATTTAGAACCTAATTAGAAGACAAACAGTGTGTATTTTGATTTAGAATATAATTAAAAGACAAACAATGTGTATTTTGATATAAAAAAAAAATTCTTTCACTTAATTTTTAGTCATTGGCGCCAGATCCTATTTTATTTTGGCGCTTAATTTGTTTGGATCATACCATTCACAACATAAATTGTGCGTCGTGAAAAATGAAATATGTTTAACGACTGACATACATGTGTCGTGTATAGTTCATGTGTTAACGACATGTCATAGAAAGTTTTATTATTCATGGCTAACATTGCAAGCTGTAAAAAAAATCATCATTATTAGCATTCATAGCATACGCAATAGACACATCGTGATTAGAAAATTATTTATGACATGCAAAAAAAGAAAGTCGTAAAAATGAGAAACCACAACATGCATTTACTATATGTCGTTGATGTGAAGCTGTAAAAACTCAGTTTTGTTGTAGTGACAACATATAACACATTAACAGAAAAACAAATAACTCCTGCATTCATATTGTTCCATGCCATCCAACGAATGTATGTTTTCAATTATTGTTGACCACATATTAATTTCATAAATAGTTCAACATAACCACAAAACAAGTCACCGTAACTAAACATCAAACTTCATTTACATAAACCTAAAAGCAAAAGCTAATTTTGTCCCAAGTACTTACATATGATTGCAGACTTATCATGAAATAAAATAGAAATTACGAAACCAAACGCCATACACCAAAACATATGTGACAGTATTTTCAATTCAAGCCATTACTCGCACCCGGCCTGTTTGCTATACCACGCTCCAGATCATTTACAAACATCTTTACCATGTTAGCTCTTAATATGCTGCAGTTGCCTCCTTGCAATGAATGGCCCACTTCAATGTGATGCACGTGCTGCTTCATTATCGCGCACACAATGATTGCTCAATCCAGTCTGTGTCAATTAACACACAAAAAAGGAACCGTCACCAATATATTTTACCAAACAAATTACCGTCACATCATATGCACCCGCTTACATTGAACTTATGTTTCCGATCGTAGTTGAGGACGGTTTTCTACTAACTTCAACGATATGTCAAAGTCTTGCGTGGCCACCACATCATCTATATCACGAGCAACCAAAGACTGTTGCTGCACTTCAGTCATAATTTTCTTTTGCAAAAAAACAAAACACATCACATTAGTCCATTCCATAACTCCGTTACACCATTCAGTAACTTAGTTAACCCACCACATGATTACCACATTCATTGCTTTGGCATAATGTGCTCCCCCAGCACTGTTCCTCGCCCTCATTGAATTGAAATGCCTCCAGCTTCTAACTTTTGTGTCGTACATGACAAGCGTCCAATGGGACAACTGACAAATAGGGAAATGAATGTACCGAGCACCTTTTTTAGCAGTCAAGTTACTCATCACATTGTTATTATGTGCAGACAAGTTGTCATTCTTCATCATATCTGGCACAACACAAACCATTTCACACCCAGTTGCAACACATACACAACATTACAAACAACAAATGACATACAACATACTAACCAAACATACGCTGTTGAAGAAAAAAAAAGAATTCTTCGGGAACTTTTTCCCTACATTCAATTTATGTTGCTCATCAGAAAGTACCTTTGCATATGTATCAATAAGCTACCATCATCCAAGTTCATTACAAACCAAACACAGCTACCACGTTACACAACACACACACACACACACAAAATAAATACAACTTTAAAACAAACCAAATATCGTACGTACAGCCATTAGAACTTACATTTCTCCACACACCACCTTGCCGGACAATAGATCTCACATATGAGAAATATACAACATTACTGTCTGCCTGTCCGACCCACATTATAGCCCTACACACAAATCCATCACAACACCATAACCATACCACAAGTTATTTAGTTAACAAAACCAACAAACCAAAAAAAAAAAAAATGAAATACAAAAAACACAACTAAAAAACAAACCCATTCACCCATCACAATATCGGTCATACATGGAGCTAATAATGTCCCTCACCTTCTTTGTCATCATCTTCCACACTGTATGCCAGTTGTTTATCCCAAAACCAGAAAATTTTCCTACTACCCCACCAGCAACGTCCACATCAATCACATTTTCACATATTGCATTCGCCCCACCATTACCGGTAACCCTTGCAGTCAACATACCTCCCACACTGTCCCCCTTTCGCCTTCGCACACCCAAATCTCGATATTCAAATTATGGCAGCTGTAAATTCTTCCTAACCTTCGCTTTAATATTATGCACGAATGAGTTTGGCCCATCAATCGCACGTCCACCTTTCGCCTTCATCGGGCTAACAACTACCACTTCAGGTTCTGTACATTCAACAATGTTGTGGGACGCCATAGGGACAAATGCCACTGGGGAGGCATCCAAAACAATGTCCACACATGTTATAGTGCAACATTGTTGCCCACCATGTTCATTGCGCCCATAACCGCTCCCTTCACCCAAGACACCCTCATGTCTCATACCCACTCCATTAAACCGCTGTGTGACATTGTGCACTGCTTGATTCGCCAACTATACTTCTAGAACAGATACAGTTTTTCTCAACTTACCATTCTCCACTTCGAATCTCCTATTCTCCTCATCTTTTAACCTCAATACATTCTCAAACCCTCCAACCAGGTGTACTACTTGCATCTCATTCTTTCTCTTCCAATCAACAACTTCTTCCTCTAACTTTGAAATAATCTTATTTTTGTCAACAGTGCGCATTACAAACTCACGATCGCTCATCACTACTCGATCACAACCGATCAATCAGTCATACAGCTTGCCAATGAGTTTCGACACGCTTACTATGGCACCTAACTACTCCTCAATACAAAACGCTTTTAGGTTTAGTGGGTTGCCTTTTCTATACAGCTTCGGTGTTGCAGGCATATCACCGCCTTCTTCACTACTCCCGCTACATCCATCAGTAACCCCCTCACCAACCTCTCGACCTAGCTTATACACTTCTACCTCAGTTTGGGCAACTGCATGATGACCACTTTCACCGACAGCCAGATCCACGTGATCTTCTGCACCCATACCATTCCCTCTCAAAATACTAATTTCGTGATCATTAGCAACAAGCTTACCCGACTTCACCTGTACACAACATACATGTTAGAGCAACATATCCATCTCGCTACACAACTAATCGGTTACAATATGGTTGAAGAATACAATACGGGTCCCGCCAACTTCACACCACGCACACTAGCTAGTAGTTCACCAACATTCCACTTGAAAAACCTTGGGAACATGTGTGCAGATTTGGCTTTCACCACGGATGTGTGTTCACATAACCAATACTACAAAACCGTTCAAAAAAAAAAAAAAAAACAATGCACCACACATAAGTAAGAATACATCGTTGCGTACCCCTAACAACACAAAAAAAGAAAAAAAAAAGAAATAGCACGAAAGTAATACCAATAACAAATTGTTTAATATACTTACCAGCAAAGCAATAACACATCCGGTCACTTTATGCGGTGCCTGATGGAAATCCCTCACAGAACACATCAGCATACTACGTACCATCCCTGTCCAATCATACAACTTCATGGCATCCAGGTTGTCCACATACCTGATAAATGTCTAGCGTACAGTTTCTCTAGAAATCGAAAAAAATAACTTCACACAAACATACAAGCAAAGCAATTTTGCAGTGTCCTCAAAATCCGTCGTTGTATTCCCCACTGTCGCATCCGTCAACAAGTACCTAATAAGTTTCGTCGTAATACGAGTCGCACCACGACACCTTTGTTGCACAAAATCTGATGCAGGTCTAGGGCGTTGTGTTAAATCCAAAAACGCTTCTCCACATTACAAACCAAACAACAACCTCACATGCTCATCGGTAAACTCAACACTATGACCACCAATCACAAACATTCCGGTGACTACGCTGTATGACTATATAATGGTTAACACCAACTCGTCACCTTTTCTAAACTCGATGTGGTCCAGCTGATTTACAAGTATGGCCTCGAACATTAGCTAGAATGGCGTCTTTCGCAAATGGACAAGGTGCATATCCTTTAACTTAATTGCGTAAACCATTTTAACAATGCTTGCGATGTTGGAATGAAAATTGAGCGTCTGTTTTGGACGCTTATTAACACTACTGCCCTAGCCCACACTACTTAGCGGTACGAATAGGATGCGCCCTTGAAGTCAACCTCTAACCTTCTTCGATGTCGTTACCCCATCTACCTCTTTCCGTTTGTGCTTACATGATCGCGTCCACGAACTTGTCAATCTGCCAACTTTTACATTAACAACCATCACACAGTCAAACACAAAAACAATGCCATACACACTACCAAACTTTAACCAACAACCACATGACAATGTCACTGCATCCGTAACCCAAAATCGACAATCAACCTCATAACCAACATTACAACGTTACAGTGTGAACTAACACAAACCACCGTCACAACAACAATGCATTGAAATTCTAGACCCCTACACACACCCTACCAATTCCCAGCCGCACACACCTACTTGTTAACAAACACAATAGTCTCCTCCCTTGCAACATTATTCTATCACACAACAACGCACCACTTTTACATCAAATCCCAACCCCACAACACGCGAAATTGTAAACAATATTCACAAACCCACATAAAACAACCACACGCATGGCTACCCTACACAAACAAACAACCACATACACGTGATCAACAACATAACAAATGCCACCAACATTACCCTCCTTACCCAACACTCCCTTCTTACTCACATTATTATAAAAAGGAAACCCCACAACGAACCCCCACATGTATGTATGTGAAAACCCCTAATACTACCCCATACCCCTACCGCTCCACGTTGTCATTACAAAAAAACCCACACACGTATGTCTCTGAAAACTATCCCCAATGCAAACATAAACACACACAGTCAATAACAATTACCCCGATACATCAAACCCACAAAGTTAAAAAATGGCACACACATCACAATGACACAAAAACAACACAATGTTAAATAGAAAAGACAACCACACCATTTTTCAATCGAAAAAGAAAATACTTATGGTCGCCAGACATTCTCAAATAGTTCGTTCACACCGATAGTGGTCCACCACCCCACACAAAGCTTCACAGCAAAAAACAACAACAACCCACAAAACAACAAGGGTTCGACCCTAGAACAGCCTCCAACCCGCAATACACCCAACCTGTTTACAATCCCAGACTAGAATTGCTAATTACTTTCCCAAATTCCTAACGATGGATGAAATCATGGAATTGTTTTCAAATTTCAAACTTGGAAAACACCAATAAACCAATCTTAGGGTTCCGTCTATTACGGTATCACTTTCTGATTCAGATTTGGGAATTAACCCTTACAAAATGCAAGGTTATGCGAGATGGGTTGAACTATCAGAGCTTAACCGGCCCACACAAATTGCTGGTTCCACTACACAACGAATATGGTAAACAGATACACAAATTTCACGCATTCATGATGTCACACACTACCACATATGACATTTGGCCTACTCACACCCCACCACAACAGTCCAAACATAATCAAACAAATAATAAATTAATAGTACGCTTTTTTAGGTGATGTGAAACGCACACACACCCTTGTTCCCATAATTTACCACATCATGCGTTCATAGTCAACAAACTAATGACAATTAAGTAAACAACTAGGCGTGAGGACTACACAGTTACCACGAAAACATTTAGAACTATACGGATCAAAAGATCAAGAAATGGGATTTGTTGGTGAATTCTCCAAATATGTATGCGTGGTCCCATGCCTATTATAGACAAATAATACATATTTTTCAAATTACTAGTTATTGAAAATTGTAAAAGTAATGAATTATAATTCGAAAAAGTGTCCAAAATTTGCAAAGTTCAAACCGCCAAACTAATCGCATCCATCTGTCAATCTGCACTACCGGTTCAATCTGCATCCGCCAAATCGGTGAACGGATGTAGATTGATTTTTTCTAATTCGCCTAATTTCAAATGGATGGTGGATGGAATAGCACCTGACCTAATCTAATCCGCGACCACCCCTAATACAAGTATGCCATCAATACAAACTATGAATATAGGCATTGCCTATGTTTAAAATTTTCAAATTGAGGGTGTTTAATAAACACCCCAACAAAGCATAGTGCCGCCAATGTTTATGATCATAGAATATGTTCTCACAATATATTAATATTTAAAAATTATCAACATGTTATTTTGAATCTGCCAAAATATTCGAACTAACCTGCAAATCTCATTAATTTTTATTTTTTTTTTAAATATAGTAGATCATTGATATATTACACATAATGTTTTTTGTATTAATAGACATAAAAGATAATATAAAATATATCCACTAGCAAATATCATTTTTTGAAAAAAGAAAAAAGAGAGAGAGAGAGAGAGAGAGAGAGAGAGAGAGAGAGAGAGAAGAAGTACACATCATCAATGGCCAGAATTTACATTTGTAAAAGAAATAAATCTTATGTACATAGATTGGTTTTGTGATTAATGGGACTAATAAAAAAATACTTGAAAGACGCAAAGATCTTGATACCTAACCCTCTTTTGATGTTGAGTGATGATAGAGACCCATATATATAGTTTAGATTTTTTTTTTTTTTTTTTTTTGAGAAAATATATAAGTTCGATGTTATTGCATAAATTAATGAACACAATAAATTTTCCAAGAACATTTGAAACGTATTTCTCTATATTTAAGATGTACCGTGTATCTAGCTTAGGTAATAAATAATCATATAACACAACATGCATCTTATTACATTTTTTTATTTGTTTTTTTTATTTTTTTATTTTTTTTGTGGTGTGTCATATATTTTTGTCGTAAATACTACATATTTTATTTTTATAGTAGTTATGATCATTTGTGGTTGAGAAATGAAGTTACGCATTTTGTAGTTGTGTTATGTATTTTTGTGGTAATGTTATATATTTTGTTATCCAAATATTTTTCAACCACAAAATATGTAATAATATCACAGAATACGTAATATTATTACAAAAACGCGTAATTTCAATTCTCAACCACAAATTATCATAACTCATACTAAAAAAATATATAACATGTAGCAACAAAATACATAACACACCACAAAAATATATAACAGGATACATCCCATATATATATGTGCACAAATTTATTTCAGTGGTTTGATTCAAATTTATCAAGAAAGTAGTTTTATTCTTTTTAGAAAATGTTATATAAATTAATAAATTAAAAAAAATTAAATTATTAGCTGATATAATAACGATAATTTTAAAATTTAAGGCATGCATTTTAATGATGTTGGTGTTACATCAATAAGTATAAAGAAATTGAAATATATTTTAATTTGTAAAGCATTATTTGTTTTGGGCGGTAATTACAAGAAAAGTCATAGAGTTTGATTATTGTAACAAAACAAACCTTCAAATTTTAATTTTGTAAATTTAAAAATTAATCTTTTGATTTGTCTTCAATCTACATCATTTGTCTATTTTCGTTAGGGGTGTTCGCGAATCGGTTTTGTGGGATTTGCGGTTCGGTTTTGACCCGCCCGCATCTATGTGGTTTGGGAAAAAGTCAACCCACAACCGCCCGCAGTGCGGTTTGCGGTTTGTGCGGATAGGGTTTGCAAATGTGCGGGCAGTTGCGGGCGGTTTGCGGTTTACACTTTTTTCTTTAAAAATTAATTCACGAGTTTTTTTTTTTTTCCAGCGAATTTAGGCATCAGATTCTTTTTATATATTTGTGATAACAATTTTTTGATGAGTTTACAAATAAAAATTGAATATCAATGCATTAAATGAAAGTACCCAAAACAAAGAGACTCTACACTAGCATTTTTGCTATGAAAAAAATGTATATCAATACATTAAAGGTTGTACTCAATTAGAATTGCCAGTTCAGTAATCAATAATCAAACTATAAGTTCTATCGACCATTAGAAGAAAAAAAGATTTTAAGAAAAAATGGATGAATAATCAATGAAAATCATATAAGAAACCAAGTTTAGGACTTGATAATTCTACGGCATTAAGAAAGTTGAGAAATAGTTAAAAATAAGGATCCTAGTGTCATAGAGAATATAATGGTGCTCCTGTAAAAGTTACAAAGTTGGTATATATAAAAAAAAAAAAATAATAATAATAATTAAAGTGCGGGCGATTTTTGCGGTTTGCGGGTTTAAACCGCGACCCGCCCTCAACTAGCAAATTTGTCATATTTCAAATCGCATCCGCCCGCATTATGTTTGCGAAACCGCCCACTTATATGCGGGTTGGGCGGATTGGGCGGTTTGAGCGGTTCGGATAAACCGTTGCCCACCCCTAATTTTCGTTAAGTAAAACTAATAAAAAAATATTTTTACTGTTTAAACTCAATGTAAGTTATATAAAATATCTAAAATATTAATTTTTCTATTAGTTTTACTTAACAAAATAGGTAGATAGTTTAGATTAAAAATAAATAAAAATATTAGAATTTAAATTAATAAAATTAAAAATTAAAAATTTATTTTATTATAGGAAAATGCATGAGACCCCAGTGGGGGTGCTGGGGTCCCTTTTGATTGGTCCAAAAAATTTTTTTTTTTTTTCTTCCATTGGCAGCCCCCCACGTGGAGGTGGGGGTGCTAGGGTCACCTCCCACTGGGTCCCCAGCATTGCCGTTTATTATAAGAGTGAAACTCTAAGAAAAAAAATTTGTAATTATTTATTTTATTTTATTTTTTGAAAGGGAAGGTGCATTGATGATTTGACGGAGAAGAGAGATTTGCATGTGACAAGCCTTTGACAGAGAGGGGAGATTTTTATTTATCAAAAAAAAAAAAAAAATCATTCAATTTGTTTTAATGAAAAATGAAATTTTCATTTATACGAATTTTAAAAGTGTCAAATGTTTAAAAAAATGAAATTTCCAGTGACACCTAGCTTGTAATTTTTATTTTTATTTTTATTTTTCATTAACCTCTCTCCAAGCTTAGTAAAAATATAATAAGTCTCGTAATTTTAACATTTTTACATTGAGCTTTTTCGAGATTTTAATTTATATGACAATTAGCTCCATTTTTATTAATAATTTATTAGTTTGTATAGATGAAAAATAATATTGTCATATCTTTCACGCAAAATTGTATACTTTACATTGTTTATATTTATGTTTTTATCTCATTTGTATTAGTTTCGGTTTATTTAACTTTACTAACAAGAAAATCGATGCAATTATATTACAACTATGGGATTTTTTTTTTATTTTTTTTTAAATTTCAGAAAACGTCAATAAAAACAAATCACAAGCTTTTCTTTTATGACTCGCCTTTAACTCTTTTTTCAATTTAAGTTATTGCCCAAATTTGTTAGAAACACTCACTCACCCCCATTCAATTATTCCAGCTGGACATAAAAGCATTCAGGTTAATTGTCAATAATACATGGTTGGTTGGCGGGAAAAAAAAATTAAAAAAAAAAAAAAAGTAGTAGTTGATCGTTTGAATGTTCAATCCAACGCTCGAACGGTAGTGAAATGTTGAACGTACAAATAAGTTTTGGGCTTAACTTTTGAACTTTCAATTCTAATGTTTGCAAGCCATCATTCCTAAAATGGAAAGGGTGTAACGGTTGAACAATACATCTTAAGAATCGAGTGATGTGAATGCAATTTTTTTAAAATTATCAATTGCAAAAAAAAAAAAAAAAAAAAATTACAAGAACAGTGTACGCAACCCATCCATATTTGTGTGTGTGTGTGTGTGTTTTTTTTCTATCAACTGTTGAGAAAAAAAAAAAAAATTTACAAGAACATAGTGTACGCAACCCATCCATATTTGTGTGTGTGTGTGTTTTTTTTTTCTTTGAACTGTTGAGTGATTCTCTCAACTTTTTTTTTTTTTTTTTTTTGAGTATTTCTCCTATAAATGTTCTATAGAAGCCAAACCAGGTGTATTGGTCGTTGACTGGGCGTATCGGCCATGAATCAACCATGAAACCAAATGTATTGTGGACCAATTGAAGCGAGCAAAAATCGAGAAAATAATTCATGTCAAACAAATGGGCCGTGCTAACCCTCGTCTAGGATAATGGATCTAGATTGGACGATAAGCGAGTTGTGGGCCGATTAGAACTTGCGCCTCGATAATGGGTTGGGTTGTAGCTGGATGAGACCAGAAGTTCAGGCCGAGCTATCTAACCTTGAGTTCGGCCGTAGGTTGGGCTAAGCCAAGATAGGTCACACTAGGGACCGAGCTAAAGATATTTGTCGAACTAGCATACAAAAGGCTATTGAAATGGCGAGAAAAAGAGTTGGCCGAGCTATGAAGGAATGAACATGGATCGGCCTAACGTGCAAAGAGTTGGTCAAGCTATGAAGAAACAAACGTGGACCGATCTAACATGCAAAGAGATGTCGAGTTATGAGGCAGCTGGCAGAGTCGACCAGAGTTGGCTTGGCATAAGAGCACTGACTGGTACGGTTAAGGATAGTTGAACTAGGATTTGGTTACAAATGGTAGCCCTCTATAGGTGTGCCACGTGGCCCAATTGAGTGAAGGTTTAGAAGACCGCTCAAAGTATGTGTCATAACTCGAACCCGCCCCTAGAGGTTTGGATCATAACTGGCCAATAATCATGAGATTACCTACGACCTCAGACATAAATCATATAATATTTAATCATATGGGGCTAATAGCGAAAGCAGAATTATAAAATTTTATCCAATTAGCTGTGCATAAATGGCATAAGAAAAACATCTCATATATTAATAACTCACACTTATATATACATAATAAGATTCCATACATCCAAGATCTTTCAAATATCATTGACATTCAAAATCAGAACTTATATACATATATAGAGTCAAACATGACCAATAAAAGAAAACAAAATTCAAAAGACAAAAGAACAAAAGCCTCGCTCACGAGGCGCTCATAACAGACTTAACAAAACTTGGTATCCTTCACAGGTTCACTAAGGCTGGGGCTACATATCTATAACGGAGTGAATGAAAGCCCACTGAATAACATCAGAGTAAAGGATTTATATGAATGAGTTCTAGTAATTGATAAAAGCATTTCTATATCATAAGCATTGTACAACAGAATGACCTCGGGTCCAACAGATAGCAGAATGACTTGGGTCCAACAGATGTACAGAATGGAATTTGTTAGGTTTTTATTCTTGGCAATCCCGTTTGACAAAACTCCTTTCAATTGTACTTATTTTCGCACTTTTATTTTAGTGAGGTTATGAGTTTATTAGATGCGAATCCAATCCGAATCGTGCTTTGCAGAGAAGTTTTGTGATGTTAATTCTTTCAAGATTGCCACTTCGCTGATTATGATGGGGATTGAGCTACTTGGTCAGCTCGCGGGGGTCGAGAGGGCAGCGCCCAGGCGGGGTCGAGGGGCAGCGCCCCCGAAGCAAAATACAAAAATGGATTCAAAGTTGCCTGTCCGCTCGTGCGGACATTCTCCCACTCGAGCGGAGAATGCTGGATTTCAGAAGTTTGTTCACCTGCAAAAATACTGGATATTGTTTTTTCCCGCTCGAGCGAAACTTTCCCCTCGAGCGGCCAATCTGACGCTCGAGCAGAGATCGCAGGACATTTTTCTATAAATACGTGTTTCAGTCCAAATCTAGGATTACTTCTCCAAATCTTCTTCTTGGGTTCTAGGGTTTAGATCTGGGGATATTTTGCTAGTTTTCTTTGATGTTTTTGATTGAGTATTCAACTCGTGGTTTAAAGAGTATACATCAAAGGATTATTTGTTTGTTCTACACAAAAGAGAGAGTGGTTCTTCGGTGAATTCTGAAGAATTCAAGCCTGAAGCTTTGGTGGATTCTGGAGTGGCTCATCGTTAAGACAATTCCGAGGTGAAGACGGGGTTGGAAGAGGCACATAGGGGTTGGTTCAATTCGGGCATGGATTCGCTAGGTAATTGAGAGTATACCTATGTAATTCCTTTATGTCTTTTTAGTGGATTGTTTTGTAGCTTTTGCCCGTGATTTTTTGTCACAATTGGAGGTGTCCAATTCTGGTTTTTCCACGTAAAATCGTTGTGTCGATTTGTCTTGATTGTTTGATTGGGATTGCTATATTTTTCTTAAAATTGATACATAATCACAAATCAACATCTAGGGGATTTCTAGATTTTTCAGAATTGATCATATCATAATAGAATGACCTCGGGTCCAATCACTTACAATTGTATAATGACCATTCAGCCAACTCATAACAAATGATCAGACTTATCAAATGTTCAGAATGACCTTGGGTCCATCTTATCAAATGTAGAGAACGACATTAGGTCTATTTCAATTACATAGAATGACTTTGAGTTTGTCATACACATTCGTGTGACATCAATTGCATTTATATATATCATATTGATAAGATAGATAGAAACTCATTCACGCTTGCAAAATCTGAATTTCGGAAAAGCTTACCACATAAGGACATTCAGAAAATAAAGCAAGTAGGAAAATATATTTACTAAGATATTACTCACAGTGATTGAGTTGCTGATTCATCCTCGCAGATGATCCTACACAATTCATAAACGTACAAATGTTGAATTACATTACTTAGGCAGATGGTTCTTTAGCATATTCAATTGTCTTAGGCTTCATTCTAATCCTTTAATTCATTTAGGATGTTCAATTCCTGCCTAAGAATGTTCAGAATAGAATGAGAATGCACATTTTATCAGAATATGCCTTTTCAAACTTTGTTAAAACAAAGCATTTCGCTTGAGCGCAACATTGGTCACTTGAGCAGACCATTTGGTCTGCAAAAGTACTGGATGGTCCAAATTTAGATTAGATGTTCGCTCGAGCCAATTTGCAAAATAAAAGGCGGTCACTCGAGCGGTAGCTTGGTCACTCAAGCCAACTGCAATTGTCTGCAAAAATACTAGATGCATGAAATGTGAGCTCAAACGGTGAGATAGAATTCTGCAAATTCCATAACAGAGTTGAGCTTCAAAACTTGTAGTTTCAAATCAATTTCTTGCTTGGCTTAACAAAACTTTGAAACACTTAGAAAATCTTTCAAAAACATGAATACAATGCCAATTTAAAAAAAAAAAAACAAAGCTCAAGGCTTCAATAATTCTTCAAATAAAACCCAAATCTTCAAGCATGTTGATTTTAACTTCAAATTCTATTCCAAAGGTTCATAAACATGCAATTTACTTTCAAAACCTTGTAATTCATGAATGCTTGTACAATTCATCTTCCAAATTCAACATGGATGAGATAATTATGCCCAAAAATGGTGAAACTCAACCAAACTATGCATGCATGTATGAATTGCATCTAAATTCAACAATCTTAGCTTAATTCTTGTACTTTATCACATAATTCTCCTAAATTCACATATGAAATAACTTAGCTTCATGAATTAGGGTTCAAAAGCTTACTTAGCATCTGCAATTGAGCTCAATTTAGCAAATTCTTGAGCTTCTACTTAACAATTCATAAGCATCTTTGTCAATTCTTCAAGTTCAAGCTCTTCTCTCCCTACAAATTGAGTTCTCTCTCTCTCTCTCTCTAAAGCTCTCTATCTCAGAATTTTTTAGCTCAATTTATGATTAAGGGCTTCATGCTTGTAATTACAACATATATATACTTGAGGATTATATTAGGGTGTTAATTAAGGCTTAAGATTAACTAAATACACTTAGTTCTAATTAGTTTAATCTAATTAATTTAAACTGAGTCAAATTTTAATCAAACTTCCTAATAGTCTCTAAAAATTATGTTGATCACAATAAATTAACCAATTTTGATTTCTGATGCCATTAAGGCCTTCAATTTTCAGATCAAAGCAGAATTCTGAACAGATTTTCCTACGATTAACAGATATAAAGTCAAAAGCATATTAATGACATATTTATCACTTAAATTCACACTTAGCACATAAGCACATGCATAACTGAGGAATTAAAAGTGTAATACAAAACAGGGTTGTCACAGTCTTTTCTCCTTCTAGAAGTTTGATCCTTCAAATTTATGTTACCTTGACTCAAAAACATCTCGAGGTACCTTTGCTTCATTTCATCTTATTTTTTCCAAGTCACTTCCATGCTATAGTGTTCCTTCCATTCCATTTTTACCATAGGAATCGATTTGTTCCTCAACTGCTTGACTTGTCGATCAATAAACTGAATCAGTTTCTCTTTATACTCCATATTTTGATCGAGGGCTGTTCGATGATGATCAATAACATGGAATGGATCTTGGAGATAGCCCCTCAACATCGACACATGAAACACATTGTGTATTTGTTCCATTCCAGGTGGTATAGTAACTCAGTATGCAACCGGACCAAGCCTTTCTAGAATCTAAACTGGCTCAATGTATTGAGGTGATAATTTGCCTTTCTTGCTAAACCTTGATTGACCCTTCATCGGAATTACCCTTATGAACACATGGTCACCTATTTCATACTCAAGAGCCCTTTTTCTATTATTCACATAACTTTTCTATCGGCTTTGTGCTATTTTGAGCCTTTGTTGAATGACTTTAATCTTTTCAGTGGTTGTTTGCACAATTTGAAGTCCAAACAAGACCCTGTCGCCAACTTCAGTCCAACATACTAGAGATCTACATTTTCTGCTATACAAGGCTTCATATGGTGCCATGCCAATACTAGAGTGGAAACTATTATTGTATGCAAATTTCGCCAGTGGCAAATAAGTTTCCTAGCTTCCTTGAAAGTCTAGAGCATACATTCGGAGTATATCTTCTAAAGTCTAAATAGTTCTTTCTGATTGCCTGTCAGTTTGTGGATGGAATACGATACTAAACCTCAATTCGTTCCCATTGCTCTTTGAAGACTTTTCCAGAATCTAGACACAAGTTTTGGGTCTCTATCCGAAATAATGGACACCGATACTCCATGTAAATGAATAATTTCATCAATGTAAATTGTGGCCAATCTATACACATCATAGCTAGTTCTTACAAGTAGAAAATGTGCAAATTTAGTCAACCTATTTATGATAACCCAGATAAGGTTCATACCTCTCGGTGTTCAAGGTAGACCAACAACGAAGTCCATGGTTATGTGCTCCCATTTCCATTTTGGAATATAGAGAGGTTGAAGTAATGTCGCTGGCTTTTGATGTTCAGTTTTGACTTGCTGCCATTGAAGGCACTTTGACACATATTTTGAAATTTCCTTCTTCACTCTAGGCCACCAATAGCTTTGCTTTAGATCCTGATACATTTTGTTGTTGCCACATGCATTACAAATTTGAATTTGTGAGCTTTTTCCAAAATTCTCTTCGTTAAGTCAGGAGTGTTAGGGACACAATCTTCCTTGAAATCTCAACACTTCATTTTCAACACTGAATCCTAGTTTCGGATTTGATTCAAATTCATCAATCACTTTCTTGAGGAACTTATCCTTCATTTGCCTTTGTTTAATCTTGTCAATGATTGCCAGTTGAGCTGAAATAGCGGCAATCAACCCACCTTGATCATGTAACACCACTTCGATCTTGTTCTCTCTAAGTCTTTCAATATCTCTTTCTGTTCAGTCAGCAACACATGCCAAATTCCCCGTTGATTTTCTACTCAAAGCATCAGCTATGGCATTGGCTTTATCAGGATGATACTGAATTTGAAGATCATAATCTTTTATCAACTCAAACCATCTTCTCTGTCGCATATTTAGTTTATTCTAAGTGAAAAATTACTTCAGACTCTTGTGATTAGTATAGACTTCACATTTTGCTCTATATAGATAGTGGTGCCAAATCTTCAATGCAAACACAACTACAACTAACTCTAAGTCATGAGTCGGATAGTTCTTTTCATGAGGTTTCAGTTGTCGAGACACATAGGCTATCACCTTACCATTTTGCATTAAAACACAACACAGACCCTTGTAAGAAGTATCACTATAAATCACAAAATTTTCTATACCTAAGGGCAATGTCAAAATCGGTGCTGTAGTCAGTCTCATTTTCAATTCTTGAAATGCAGATTCCCTTTCATCAATCCATTCAAATGGTTGTCCTTTTGAGTAAGTTGGGTAAGTGGTAGAGCTATTTTTAAAAAATCTTTCACAAATCTTCTGTAATACCCAGTCGATCCCATAAAGTTTCAAACATCTGTCACATTCATCAGTGTAGGCTAATTCACCACTGCCTTAACCTTTTGTGGGTCTATTGAAATTCCATGTCTGTTAATCACATGCCCTAGAAACACAACTTCATCTACCCAAAATTCACACTTTTTCAGTTTTACATATAATTTCTTCTCTCTAAGTGTTTGCAAAACAATTCTTAAATATTGTTCGTGTTCTTCTCTACTTTTCAAATAAATCAAGATATCGTCAATAAATACTACTACATATTCATCAAGGTAGGATTTGAAAAATTGGTTTATAAGATCCATAAATACTGTTGTAGACGCGCTCCCGGGAACTCCCCGATATCCGCGTGCCTGTGAGGGTGGCGCAAATCTCGTCTTGTTCTAAGTTACTACTGTTTGGACTCAATGTCACGGTTCTGAATCTAATCTCACAATGTGCGATATGAGACCGATAAATCACCAAAGAATCCAAATCCGGCAAATTGTTTTGGAAAACTGATTTTTAATAAAGAAGTACCAAACATGGACTGCTTTACCAGATACAGAGTCGCCACCTAAATATTTTATTTTGGGAGAATTTAGGAAACCCTGACTCGTGCCAAAGGCCACATGTCCGTCATCACCAAAGTTGCCTCGGCTCGGGAACTTGGGTACGAGAGGGAAAGGTCATGCAATGAACACCCCCGCTCGCCCGATCAAAGATCGGCCTGTACTAAGCATGATATTTGTTTTTGAAAACACATGTACTCTTATTCTGGTTAATTAGCTAATCTTACTACGTGATGTGCACAGCATACAAGTATAGTATAGTTATTTACCCAAAAAAAAAAAGCATACAAGTATAGACTAGACCGCCTAATTTGGAACAAAACATTGCATATTTGTTTGAAAATGGTTTGGAGTTTACTACTCGTAAGTAGGCTAAATTCGGGATTCAATGAATTGTTCTAATTCAAGTGATCCAACCTTCACCCACAGTCATTCAGGCAGTTAATCAACTAAGCAGTTAGCCTCATGGCAAGCATGCTTTCATGGCAGTCAATAACACACATGCAGTATGCTAAAGCGTAAACACTCACAGTGTACTCCGAGCCAAAATAAAGAACTAGTTAGAAATCATGCGTGATCCTAGTTCATGCTAAGATGGCTAATGCAACACATGCGAGAATGCAATTAAAATAGGCTCGGCTATTCTAAGATGGCATATGAAATGCAACTTGGTACATGTATTCAAATAGGAATTGAAATACAATGCAGTTAGTATGATGTGCCGGGCCCGGTGCATGCAAGACAGATGAATGAATGCACACATACAAGCATAAGGTATGCTAAATGAAACATGCCCTAAAACTAACCATCGTAAGCAGTTAAGTAAAAAGGAGAAAGAAATGAGGGTTGGAAGACATGCATCACACACACGCACGCTTATTACAACAGTGCGCTCTCTCGAGGGAGGAACCAAATAAGAAGCTAACTAGCTAATCTAAGCTAATTAAACTAATTATTACACAATGAATAAGCTAATTAACTAATCCTAGTTAACTAACTATTACAAAGGAGTTAAGCAGCTAAACGTATTAACTACTTAAGTTACATGACCAAAGCGTAAACTAACTAAGTAATTTAGCTAAGTAAAGTAGTAAACAGAGGTGCCCTCAGAGGGAAGAATGCATGCATACCCGGTCGGCTCGTTCGGAAATCCATCGCAATGCCCCAACTTGCCTCTGTTTGCAACTGTTCTCAGAAACTTGCACCAAGCTCCAGATAGTTTCTAACACATCTTGGGGACCTGTGGGAGGGTGGCCGACCAGTTGTTGCTCTCTCCAGCCACTGGCCGACCACTTTTTGCTATTGCAAACCAGAAAAAGTGGTCGGCCAGCTAGATTTTCTGGCTGGCTGACCAGTTATTGCTGCCAAACTCCAGTTTTCTGCAATAGAGAGCAAGAACGGGCATGGCAATGTATTTGCAAGGTATGTGTGCACAACCACCATCACTATCATTTCATAAGCTCAAGGGAGTGCGGTTCTCGATCCTCGGGCCACCAATCACGTATTTCAATGCATGATGGCCGAGAGGCGAAGTTGCACAATTCAATATAAAATGAATGCACAAGTAAACACATAAAGCCTAAAACTCTATCATGCTTGATCAAGAGCGTCGGCGACCAAGAATTGAGGCACGTTTCATCACTTCAAGTATGAAACGTCCCTCGTTTCCCGTGTTTGTACTAACAGCTATCCCAATCACAATGCAACACAAGCATGGCATACACAATGCGACTTAAGCATGCAAACATGCAATAGAATATATCGTAAGCATGCAATCATGCAATTAACATACTAGCATACACAATGCGAATGAACTACATGGCATACACAATGCTCATGACAACTAGCATACGCAATGCAAATGGCAACTAGCATACAGAATGCAATGAACATGGCATACACAAATGCAATGATCAATATGGCATACTCGATGCAATGTGACTTAAGCATGCAAACAACATGGCATATACAATGCTAAACCAATCATGCAAACAACATGGCATGCTCAAAGCGATGAACTACATAGCATACACAATACTCAATGGACTTAAACCAAAATGGGTAGACCTCAGCCATGCCCAAATTAGTGGCCATAACACCAAAACAAAGGCACCAAAAGACAAGGCATGCATGCACAATGCATTGGCCAATCAACTAGGCCTAAGAGCACAACTCTCGAGAGTGCTCAAGGAGTGATAAACATAGAAGTGTGACAACACTAAATGCACTGAAATAAGGTAAGAAATGATGCCAAATCATTCAAATAAAGCAAGCATAGCCTGCAAAGGTCCTTAAAGCATGAAGCTAGCAAAGAGGACTACAAAGGAGACATGCAATACATGGCACAAGTGCATGAACCAACCATGGAAAAAGCTGAAATAGGTCAAAACAATGACCAAAACATGCTAAGATGGAGGCTCAAAGACCTAGGCAAGATGGCATACATGCTAGGCCATAAGTAAGGCAACAATGCACAACACTTAAAGGCATTCAAAGCATGAAAGAAGTGGGAACATGGAAATGCTATAAGCTCTGAAATGAAGTATTAAATGCTGCCAAATCATCTAAATAGCTCAAAGATAGCATGCATGAGTCAACAAAACACAAAGCTAGTAAAGCCAATTGCACTACAGCTATACAAAGCATGAAGGATATAGAAAAGGTAACCCCAAAAAGTCCTAGAACATGTCAAAATGATACTAAAACATGCATGGAAGGAAACCAAAACAAGCTAGCATGAAGGGCATAAGGCATGATGCATACAAGGCAAATAAGGTGGATTACACTACACCTATTAAGACCAAGCATGGGATGACTTAACCAATAAAAATCAAAGTTATATCATGGCAAAATAACCCAAAAAATACATTGAAATGATGGCTCGGAAGCTAAGGCATGAAGGCATACAGAATGATTCATGTTAAGGCGTAAAGGGACAAACCCTCCAACGCATTGAATGGATGATAAATGCGAATGCATGACCATGAAACATGGACTGAAATCACATAATTAATGCTTCCAAATCATTCAAATAGTCCAAGTAAAGCATGTTAATGGACTTGGTGCACAAAGCTAACAAGCTAGATTGAACCATGGCTATACAAAGCAAGTCATGCATGGTCAAAAAAACCTAAATCAGAGCTAAATCATGTTAAAGCATGGACAAAAGCTTCTTTAAGTTAAGCCAAAAGCATGCTAGAATGACATGTTAAAGCATGATGCATGTTAGGCTATTTCATGGAATTGCACTACAAGTGCAAGGAGCATGCGAAGGGTGACCAAACCAAACCCTAACAAAGGTATGACATGGTAAAACAAGCCCAAAAACATGCTAAAATGGACTCAACATAAGCTAGAATGACATGCTACTTCATGAAGCATACAAAGCTAGTCTACAAGATTTACACTACAAGTGTATAAGCCATGCATGGAGTGACCAAACCAAGCAAAAATAGTTGTAAGCCTCAGCAAAATAACCACAAATACATACTAAGATGCAAGCTAACACAAGCTTAATAAACATGCTCACATATGAGGCATTCAAAGCAAGTATTGAAGACACAAGGAGAGGGGATGACCCTCTCATTTTCGGGACCTCAAAACACCCTCCCCACCACTGAAATTCCTCTGAGATTCAGTGGTGAGAAGGCCAAAACAAGGTGGTTCCAAAGCTCACAAAGAAGGCACAAAAGTAAGGCCAAACAAGGCCTAAGAGGGGGTAAACAACCCCAAACACAAAAATGACCTTAAACAAAGATCTTAAGCACCAAAAATCAAAAAATTTTATAGTTAAGAGTTAAGCTTAAAACAGCATGCAAAAGGGTCCAAAAGCTTAAGCAAGATTGGGGGTTTAAAAGGTTAAAAACTCACCCTTGAAGACCTTCTTCAAAACCAAAACTCCAGCAGCTTTTTCAAACCAAAACCAGTCCAAAAGCTTCAAAAACAATCTCAAGGGACCTTAGCTCCAAGAGTATGGTGTTTGAGTGTGTGTTTGTGTGTTAAAGTGTGGTAAAACTACACTTTTAAGGCACAAAATCAAGAACAAGAGCAATATAGAGACAAAGCTATATGTATAACTCTCAAGGAAATTTTTTTCTGAACCTAGAGGAGGGAGGAGGAGCCTCCCTCTTATAGAGAACAAAAGCTAAAGCTTCTAGGAGAAGCTAAGGTTCAAGACTATCCCTCCATGATGGCTACAGTGCCCTCCAACTGTGCTAGCTGGAAGAAAATATCTCCACAAAGGTGACAAAAAGCGGCCAGCTACTTGAAGTGGTCGGCCGACCACTTTAAGTGGTCTCCTAAAAGGACAACTGGTCGGCCATGGTGGGAGATGGTCAGCAGCATGAAAACAAGCAAATGGTGTGGTGCCCGACCAGAAAAGATGGCCCAAAGACCAATGAGACCAGTTGTCAGACCAGAAAACTGGCTAGCTGGAAGAAAAGTGGTTTACGGGGAGAGAAACTGGTCTCCCACCCTTGGACCACCTTCCAAACAAGAAAAACAAGGTTTGTACCAAAAACAAACCAAAACAGATGCAAGACGAAAGTTTGGGAGGCAAAATGTGCAGCCGGGAGCCTCGAAAACTAGCTGACAAGCACCAAAAGTAGTTTACGACCACAAAAGTGGTCTCCCAAACCACAGTGGCCCTCTAGGCCAAGGAAACAAGCTGTGGTTCAAAAACCATGCCAAACGGAGAACGTTAAGCGGTCCCAACACAAGGCGCACGGTCGAAGGCTCCGAAAATCGAAAACTAGTCTCCAAATGAGAAAAGTGGCCTACGACCACGAAAAGTGGTCTACAAGACCTCTCCCTCCCTCAGGCAAGGAAAACAAGACTTGGTCCGCATACCGAGCCAAAGCACAAAGAGTTCAGAGACCCGGAGGCAAAGCTCTCAGCCAAAACTCTGAAACCTCGAAACGAGCACAACATGCACTATCACCGAGCGCTCAATTGATGACGTCTGAGTCTTAAGGTCGGTCAAAAATAGGGTGTCTACAACTGCTGGTGCATTTGTAACTCCAAATGGCATAACCAAAAATTCGTAATGTCCATACCTTGTTTGAAATACAGTTTTCTCGACATTTTCATCTTTCACCTTTAGGTGATGATACCCGGATTTTAGATCAATTTTCAAAAATACTTGTGGACCCTGCAACTACTCAAATGAGTCATTAATACGGGGTAGAGGGTGCTTATTCTTGATTGTTACCATATCCAATTCTCGATAATCAATGCATAAGCGCAAGATTCCATGTTTTTTCTTCACAAACAAAACTGGCTCACCCCAGGGCGAAGTACTCAGTCGGATAAAACGCTTGTCAAGCAAATCCTGCAGCTGTTCTTTCAATTCTTTCACTTTAGCAGTTGACATTCTATAGGGAGTTTTTGAAATAGGTTTAGTACCTGGTACAACCTCAATAGTGAATTCAATTTCCTTGTCAACTAATTTCCCTGGCAATTCCTCTAGAAACACATTCGAAAATTTTCTAACAATAGGAATGCCATCTAACACAATGTTCATAGGTTGATTAATCAAAATACTACACAGATAACCCTAGCATCCCCTCTCAAGTAATATGCATGCTTTCATTGTCGTAATCAAGTATGGTGGAAGTACTATGTGTAGACACCCCATTTTTGACCGTCCTCAAGACTCGGACGTCATCGTTTGAACACTCGATGATCATCCATGCTCGTGTTTATTTTGAGTTCCCGGAGGTCTCGGCCACGCGCCTTGCCTCAAGATCTCTCAACTTGTCTATTTTGTGCTTGGTTGTGGACTAAGCACTTGTGTTTTTGCTTATGAGGGAAGAGGGTGGCTTATTGGCCATTACCTCAACCCATCAGCCAAGGCATGAAGCCATCGACCCTGTTTTCTTGCTATCAGCCAAAAGTGTTGGCCGATTGGCACTGTTTTTAGTCGATCGGCCCTTGTGTTGGTCGATCGGCCATATTTTCTGGCCGAACCCTGTTCATCTGCTTTTTGTAGATATTTTATGCCAGCTGTCACAGCTGGCATGCACAATTTCCCGCCTCCATACATGTGTATGAAGGGATTTGCCCCTTTGGCTTAGCTTCTCCAAGAAGCTTTGGAATTGAATTCTATAAGAAGGGAGCCCGTCCTCCCTTCTCAGAGGTTCTGAAAATTTAAGGTTAGAGAGTTGTATCTATCTATCTCTATATCTCCCTCTCTTCACATGTTTGTGTGTGTGTTTGTGCCTTAAAGGTTGTTTTGTTCATACTTTTGCACTAGAGCAACCAGTAGAACACCATCCTTGGTTGTTGAGGTCCTAAGTAGTTGGTGTTAGGGTTCTTGAGGTGATTTTGATCAGAGTAACCTGCAGGTGTTGTGTTCTTTGAGGTGTTCTTCAAGGGTGAGCAAACTTGCTTTTAATGCCCCATTCTTGCTTAAACTTTTATCCCTTCTTTCTTATTGTTTTAAGCTTAGCTATTAACTAATAAAAGTTCTGTTTTTACTTGCTTTAGACCTTTGTTTAAGGTCTCTTCTTGGTTTGGGGTTGTTTACCCCCTCCAAGGCCTTGTTAGGCCTTGTTTTAGGCCATCCCTTTTGGCCTTTGTTCTTAGCTTTGCATGACCTTTCTGGATTTTCAGTGGTGGGAAGATGTTTTGGAGTCCTAAATGGGAGAGGGTCATCCCCTCTCCTTGTTGTCTTGTATGCTTGCATAAATGGCTTATGTAGGTAGCATGTTTGTTAAGCTTGTCTTAGCTTCATTTCAGCAAGTATTTGGTGTTACTTTGCCATGCTTTACCTCTGTCTAAGGTTGGTTTAGTGGCATTTTGCATGTACCATACACTTGTAGTGTAAATCACACACACTAGCTTTATATGCTTCATGTTTGAGCATGTCTTTCTAGCCTATGGTGTGTCCATTTCATCATGTTCTTGGGCTTTTTTTACCATTTCATACCTCTATTAGGGTTTGGTTTAATAGCTCCTTGCATGCTCCATACACTTGTAGTGCATTTCCATGAAATAGCCTAATGTGTCTCATGCTTTAACATGTCATTTTAGCATGCTTTTGGCTTAGCTTTGAGAAGACTTTATTCATGTTTTACCATGTTTAAGGTCTGATTTGTGTTGTTTTGATCATATATGCCATGCTTTGTATAGCCATAAGGCATTATAGCTTGTTAGCTTTGAGTGTCCAAGTCACTAGCATGCTTTACTTGGACCATTTCAATGATTTGGAATCATTTATTATGTTATTTTAGTCCATGTTTCATGCTCAAACACTTGCACTTATCACTCCTTTAATGTTTTAAAGAGTTGATGTCTTACGCCTCATGAATGGACCATTGTGTATGCCTCCATGTTTAGGCCTCTAGGATGCCATTTCAATGTGTTTTTGGTCTTGTTCTAACATGCCATAACTCTGATTTTGGTTGCTTAAATCATACCATGTTCGGTTTTGATAGGTGTAGTGTAACATCCCTTTTGTAGCCTTGCATGCTCCTTGTTTTGAGCCCACCTTTCTAGCATGTTTTGGCCTTGGCCATTGCATGTTTTAGGCTTATTTTGACATGATTTAGGACTGCTTTTTGGTTATACTTGCCATATGCTCTTTGTTTTGTGTAGCTTTGGTTCAAGTCCCTTTGCTAGTCTTAGGCTTTAAGCCTTATGCATGCTATGATTACGATTATATGTGTGATTTGGCATCATTTCTAACATCATTTCAGAGCATGTAGTATTGTCACACTTGCATACTTTTCACTCTTTTAAGTGTACTTCTTCATGCCTAGGTGATAGGCCAATTAGTATGCATGTTTATATATGCTTTTGTCCCTCATTTCTTAGCATTTTGGCCGCTGATTTGGGCATGTTTGAGAGCTGTCCATGTTGGTTTAAGTCCATTTTCGCATGTTGTTGCATGCTTGCTTTGCATGTTTGCATGCTAGTCCCATTGCATGTTGTTGCATGCTTATCATTGGTATTGTTGTTGCATACATATTACATTGTAACGCTTGCATGATTATGTTACTTTGTTAAGTTCATCATGTATGTATTACATTGGTCTAAATATACTTGTCCTTTTACATGTTGTCACATGTTTGCCTTACGCATTGTTGTTACATGCCTTGTATGTTTACTTGTTTAGGTTGTATGCCTATTACACATTGCTTGCTTGCATGCTCGTGTTGCATTAGCTTGCTTGCATGCCTAGGTTGCATAGCATTATGCATGCATCCCTTGCCTCTAGATCAAGCATGATAGAGGTTGGGGCCCCTTATGTGTTGTGTGCATTTCATTTGATATAAATTGCACACTTGGCACCTTTGGCCATCATGCATTAAAATGCGTGATTGGTGGTTCGAGGGTCGAGAACCATACTCCCTTGAGCTCATGACATGATAGGGAGGGTGGTTGTGCATACATTATCTTGAAAATGCATTGCCATGCTCTGTTTGTCCTCTGCTGCAGTAAAACAGCATTCTGCAGAAAGATATGGCCGGTCGGCCATCTTCAATACCGGTTGACTACAAACATCTGGCCGAGAGCCATACTTTTGGTCGATGACCATTTTATCTTAGCCGATGATCCTATATTTTGGTTGGTGACCTCCCACAACACTCAGGAAGTGGTTCAGAAGCATCCTTGAGACTTGTGCAATTTTCAGAGGTGCAAAGCAGTGCAAACAGAGGCAACATGAAGCATGGCAACGGATTTCCGAGCAAAGCCGATCGAGCATGCATTCGTTCCTCTTCCCGAGGCTATTTTACTGTTTTCATAGCTTAATTAATTTTTTTAATTAGTTAAGTGTTGTGTAATAATTAATTAGCTTGTTAGTTAGTGAATTAGATGATTTGTATTATTCTTTTGGTCCCTCCGTCGAGAGAGCGCAATTTTGTAATAAGCGTGCGTGTGTGTGATGCATGTTTTCCAACCCCACGTCTTTCTCCCTTTTACTTAACCGCTTACAATGGTTAGTTTTAGGGCATATTTCAATTAGCATCCTTATGCTATGCATGTTTGCATCATTCACCTGTATTGTATGCACCAGGCTCGGCGCATTATACTAACTGCATTGTATTTCAATTCCTACTTGAATACATGTATCGAATTGTCGCATCTCATATGCCATCTTAGAATAGCTGAGCCTATTTCTAGTTGCATTTTGCATGCGATGGATTAGCCATTTTAACATGAACTAGGATCATGCATTGATTTCTAACTAGTTCTCTATTTTGGCTCGGATTTCACTGTAAGTGTTTACGCTTTAGCATCTTGCATGAGTGTGAGTTTTGCCATGATAGCATGCTTGCCATGAGACTAACTGCTTATGTGATATAACTGCCTGAATGCCTGTGGGTGAAGGTTGGATTACTTGAATTGGAACAATTCATTGAAATCCGTATTTTTGCCTACTTGCGAGTAGTAAACTTCAAACCATTTTCCAAACAAACGAATATGCGATGCTTTGTTCCAAATTAGATGATCTAGTCTATACTTGTTTGTTGTGCGCATCACGTAGTAATTCTAGCTAATTAACCGGAATAAGAACGCATGTGTTTTCAAAAACATGATATCATGCTTAGTACATGCCGATCTTTGATCGGGCGAACGGGGATGCTCATAGATGACATTCCCCTCTCGTACCCAAGTTCCCGAGCCGAGACAACTTTGGTGATGATGGACACGTGGCCTTAGGCATGAGTCATTGTTTCCTAAATTTTCCCAAAATAAAATATTTTGGTGGCGACTCTGTATTTGGCAAAGCAGTCCATGTTTGGCACTTCTTTATAAAAATCAGTTTTCCAAAACGATTTGCCGGATTTTGACTCTTTGGTGATTTATCGGTCTTGCATTGCACTTTGCGAGATCAGATTTAGAACCGTGACATTGAATCCGAACTGTAGCATAAAGCCCAAGGGCGTGTCTACACTATGCTACTACCTAAAAACACAAATTCATCATTTCTCGAAGGTCTAAATAAAACCCATTTTGTCACACAATTAATAGTAGCACATTATTTAGATAACCAGTCCATTCCGAAAATCACATCAAAATGCGAAGAGGCAACAAATCTACAAATAACATAGCATTCCCAACACGTATTTCATAAGCATGGTATACATATGAACACAAAACTGGTTCCTCAGATAAAGCAGGTACACACAGCAGATATGACAATGATTCCATGGGTCTATTCAGTCTAGATGCAAACGCAGTAGATACAAAGGAATGTGTTGAACCCGAATCAATTAGCACATAAGTATCTTGGTTTCAAATAGAAAAGGTATTTGAGATAACAGCTTCAGTATTTCGTATATCACTTGGGACGAGTGCAAAAGCTGTAACAACCCCGACCTGTGATTAGCTGATTAACCATGATTAATTATGCCTAATAACTAATTAAGAGGAAATTCTGAATTAATTCCATGTGCATTTCATTACTCGTGTTTATTTCTATCTGCGGTAGGAATATCTGTTTCTGTTTCTATTTTATTCTGTGAATTGATGGCCTTATCGACATTCGATCACGAAATTGACTTGATATATGTGTTAGTTAGAATTTTTAGAATATTGTGGTAGGTTTAATTGAAATTTGATTCGGAACGAATTAATTAGAATAATTAGTGCTCAATTAAGCTTAATTAATGAATTCTTTAATCCAAGCCTATAAAAGGCTTATATACCATTTTGAGTCACTTTCTACTAATCATTTTGAACCTATACAACGTGAGAGAGATGAAGAAAGAGACCAAAAGTGAGAGTTTGATATCAACACTTGAGATTGGGAGGAATTTGCTAGAAATTGAATGAATTGGACTTAGAAACACAAGAATCAAGCTTCTAGCTCTCATCTTGACAAGCCTAGGTAAGAATTCAACCCTTAGATTGTACAATTATGATGTGTAAGACATGAACTCTAGAGAATTAAGCTGGATGATATAAGAATTGAGTTAGAATTGATGTAATTGAGCCATATCTTGCATGATGCATAATTCTCATGATTTTGTAGTTAAATTCAAAGAATTTCCTCTTACATGTCCTCATTTTGGCCTTGGTCTAAGAATTCAACATGTTTTGAAGCTAGACACCTCATTTGATCATGTTTTGAAAGCTTTAAACTTGCACCTTTACATGCATGATATATGTTTTCACAATTTCAAGTTAGAGTTTTGATCAATTGGCAAGTTTTAGGGCTTTGATTTGCGAAATGATTTAGAATTCCCAATGTTTTCCAAGTTCACATATGATTCCTCAAGTGTTTGGGCCAAAACGGTGAGTTTTGGTGTATTTTAGTTGAGTTTGGAAGTTTGAAGGTGAATCTGGAAATCCCAGAATTTGACCTTTCCGCTTGAGTGACCGATCCTGCGCTCGAGCAGCCACCTTTGTTTGTGCATCTCTGCTCGAGTGACTAGAAGTACACTCGAGCGTGAAATGCAAGCTTCCAGAAGTTTCATGTTTTTGCAGACTGCTCGTGTGACAAGAGGTGCACTTGAGCTAGGAGCTCAGTCTCACGCTTGAGTGACTGTCGAGTGGCCGTCAAGTGGAGAATTCACTCAACTAGTACTTTTGTAAACTGCTCGAGCGATAGAAGTTGCACTCAGCGACCACTCACATTTTGCATGTCTGCTCGAGCGAAGGAAGTTGCGCTCGAGCGGAACCCCTATTTCCAGCATTTTTGACCAAGTGTTTCCAAATGCATTTTGGCATCCACATTGCATCCTAAGCATTCCTAGGCCATGATTAAGACTCAATAAGAGGTTAAGACCTAGAAACACATTAAGAATGAAATGAAAGAAGTTAAGTACCAACCGAGTGTGTGTTTCATTATGTGTTTCTGTAATGTGTGTAGGTCACGCGCCACAAGTTGTCTAACTCGTCTGTTCTGCAAGTAGAGCATTTGTGAGTAATAACTCTGTAAAGTTATGTTTGACTTTAATTATTTTCTAATGATATGAATTGGCCAGTTTTCTGAAATGCTATGTTTTGTCTGAATGAATGATTGTCCTAATTTCTGACATATATTCATGGCATCCTTAGCATACGGCCCTTGCCCAGGAGTAATAATACTGTGGTCTATAAGTACAATGCCCTTGCCAGGGGGTAATAATACCGTGGTCTCAAGGCCCTTTCCCAGGATTAATAATATTATGGCTCAAGTATATTACAAGTTTCCCGGTACAGGAGGTTTCTTATGGAACTGACAAGCATGATAACACTAATGGATGTACCATGTATGATTAAGTATGAACTCTAATTTTTGTATGTAGTTTGAACAAGAATATGAATGTAAATATGTTTCTGATATGAACTTTGATTTTTGAATCTATTATGGACATCATTCATTTAAACCGGTTACTTTGTTATCATTCACTGGGCTCCCGCTCACTATTTATTTTTATGTGTGTAGGTGAGCAAGCACATGATCAGGCCTAAGCTGCTGCTTGGCGAGTTTTGAGTCAGCCAACCACTGTGCCTCCTGGGGAGGTTCCTTTTTGAGAAGTCAAGTTTTGTTAAGCTGTTGAAGATGTTTTGTTGTTTGTTTTTGTTTATCTGCATACTGGGCTAAGTCCCTTTTGGTGATGCTTGCACAATGTTGTGAGACTTATATGGACATGTCATCTTATGTGTGTATGTTATGAAGTCTCAAATTTCCTGTCTCATGTATGTCTACACAGTTTTATGGACTATGTATATTTTGTGTATTTGCTCCCGCAGCCCCTACTTATATGTTATTCTATTAAGAGACCTTTGGTAATCTAAGGATTATTGGCCGGTTACGCCGCTAAACCTATAGAGGCGGGTTTGGGTCATGACAAAAACTCTCTCTTGCCTCAGTGTGTCTCTCGTAGCAGTAGATCTTACATCATTTCATGGCATTGGAATGGATCCAGTGGAACTAGTAACTGGTCTTCCACCTCTTTGTTCATTTTGGGGACAATCTCTGACCATATGTCTAGCCTTGCCACATCTAAAACATGCCCCATATGTATGATAACAAACTCCCCAGTGTTTCTTGCGACCCACATTACAAGTTGGTGCAAAATCTCTTGTTGAATTAGAGGCACTAGATGTTCTCCGGTTTTGCTTCTTTGAAGACGATGATCCTTTATTCGAATAAAAACCATGCCTCTTTCCTCTCTATTCAAAGGGTCGATTATGGGATGCCAAATTTGCCTCAAACAATAGAGCTCGGTCAAGAACATCCACATACTTTGGCAGTTTCAAGACATTTACCTTCCCTAAAATTGCATTCCGAAGTTTGTCCTCAATTTTCCTCGCCTTTTTATAATCGGTGTCAACCATGTGCAGTGCAAACATGGCCAACTCCGTGAACTTTGCTTCATATTCGACTACTGTCATGTTTTCTTGCTTAAGTCCCTCAAACTCAGACAATTTCTGATCACGGACATGCTGTGGAAAATATTTCTCATAAAATATTTCCAGGAATCGTGCTCAATCAATCCCCTTTTTGTCTTCTCGGATTAGTATCAACCATCTTCTTGCCTCATCCTCTAAAGTGAATGCGACCAACTGAACCCTTTGTGCCTCCGCACACAGAAATACCTCAAATAACTTCTCTATTCCAAGGACCCAAGCTTCAACTTTTAATAGGTCGACCCCCCCCATGGAACAATAGTGGTTTTATCTTCTTAAATTCTTTAGTCAATGCAATTGTATGGTCATCAGTCTGATAATCTTGTACATGTGGTACTGGAATTGGCGGAGGTGGGGGTGGTTGTTGCTGTTGTTGCCTTAATGCTTCTGCCATATCATGGATCATTTTTTCCATTCTGCCCAGTCGGGCCGTAGTTGACTCTTCTATCTCACCAGCCCTTGTTCTCACCATTATCTACATAAACTTGAATTATAATAGGCACAAAAATTGCACATATACAAATATAGGTACAATAGTTCGTGTTCCATATATTCACAGGTTCTCAATGCACACAAATAGATTCTTATTAGATAAATGCACCTTAAGTCTTTTCTAGACACCATATTGCTCAATTGGACAAGTGTATGAGTTATTAACTTGGCTTTGATACCACTCTGTCATGACTCGAGCCCGCCCCTAGAGGTTTGGATCATAACCGGCCAGTAATCATGAGATTACCTATGGCCTCAGACATAAATCATATAATATTATTCATATGGGGCTAGCAGTGGAAGCAGAATTATAAAATTTTGTCCAATTAGCTGTGCATAAATGACATAAACAAAACATCTCATATATTAATAACTCACACTTATACATACATAATAAGATTCCCTATTTCCAAGATCTTTCAAACATCATTGACATTCAAAACCAGAACTTATATACATATACAAGGTCAAACATGACCAATAAAAGAAAACATAAATTCAAAAGACAAAAGAACAAAAGCCTCACTTGTGAGGTGCTCATAATAGACTTCACAAACCTTAGTATCCATCATAGGTTCACTAAGGTTGGGGCTGCACATCCCGCTGCTCACTTACATACATATATATAACGGGGTGAGTGAAAGCCCAGTGAATAACATCAGAGTAAAGGGTTTATGTGAATGAGTTCTAGTAATTGACATATGCATTTCTATATCATAAGCATTACACAACGAAATGACCATGGGTCCAATAGATAGAAGAACAATCGTGTGTTCAATAGATGTACCAAATGGAATTGATCATATCATAACAGAATGAATTTGGGTCCATTTCAATTACACAAAACGACCTTAGGCCCAATTCAAGTATATAGAACGTCCTTGGCTCCATCATACACATTCTCACAGCAATTGCATTTACATATATCATATTGATTAGATAGTTAGAAACTCATTCACGCTTGCAAAATCTCAATTTCGGAAAACCTTACCACATAAGGACATTTAGAAAATAAAGTAAGTAAGAAAATATCTTTACTAAGATATTACTCATAGTGATTTGGTTGTTGATTCGTCCTCACGGATGATTCTACACAATTCATAACCGTACACATGTTGAATTACAGTGCTTAGTCAGATGGTTCTTTAACTTATTCAATTCTCTTAGGCTTCATTCTAACCCTTTAATTCATTTATTATGTTTAATTCATGCCTAAGAATTTTAAGAATGGAATGAGAATGCACATTTGATCAGAATATGTCTTTTCATACTTTGTTAAAACAGAGCACTTTGCTTGAGCGCAACATTGGTTGCTCGAGCAGACAAAGTACTAGATGCGTTTACTTGAGCCAGGTTGCAAAATAAAAGGCGGTCGCTCGAGCAGTGACTTGGTCACTTGAGCCAATTGCAATTGTCTACAAAAATAATTGATGCATGAAATGTGCGCTTAAGCGACAAATTGTTTACTCGAGCGGTGAGACAAAATTCTGGAAATTCCATAACAGAGTTGAGCTTCAAAACTTGTAGTTTCAAATCAATTTCTTGCATGGCTTAACAAAACTTTGAAACACTTAGAAAATCTTCCAAAAACATGAATACAATGCCAATTCTAAAAAATCAAAGCTCAAGGCTACAAGAATTCTTCAAATAAAACCCAAATCTTCATGCATGGTGATCTTAACTTCAAATTCTATTCCAAAGGTTCATAAACATGCAATTTACTCTCAAAACCTTGTAATTCATGAATGCTTGTACAATTCATCTTCCAAATTCAACATGGATGAGATAATTATGCTCAAAAATGATGAAACTCAACCAAACTATGCATGCATGTATGAATTGCCCCTAAATTCCACAATCTTAGCTTAATTCTTGTACTTAATCACATTATTCTCTTGAATTCACGTATGAAATAACTTGGCTTCATAAATTAGGGTTCAAAAGCTCACCTAGCATCTGCAATTGAGATCAATTTAGCAATTTTTTGAGCTTTTACTTCATAATTCATAAGCCTCTTTGTCAATTCTTCAAGTTCAAGCTCTTCTCTCTCTACAAATCGAGATCTCTCTCTCTTAGGCTCTTTATCTATGAATTTTTAGCTCAATTTATGATTAAGGGCTTTATGCTCATAATTACAACATATATATACTTGAGGATTAGATTAGGGTGTTAATCAAGGCTTCGGATTAACTAAATACTCTTAGTTCTAATTAGTTTAATCTAATTAATTTAGACTGAATCAAAATTTAATCAAACTTCCTAATACGCTCTAAAAATTATGTTGATCACAATAAATTAGCCAATTTCAGTTTCTGATGCCATTAAGGCCTTCAATTTTTAGATCAAAGCAGAATTCTTAACAAATTTTTCTACAATCAACAGATATAAAGTCAAAAACATATTACTGACATATTTATCACTCAAATTCACACTTATCGCATAAGCACATGCACAATTAAGGAATTAAAAGCATAATAAAGAACGGGGTTATCACTGTATGCGTTAATACTGTTTGTTGGTTTGGCCAATACTGTTTCACAGTACTAACGTGCACACGTGTAAAGAAAAAAGAGGATAGTACGTCCATGCGTCCAGTGAAGGACGAAGGAGGTAGTGCGCACACAATCTTAGAAAGTAATGAAACAGCCTAGATAAAGTGCACATCCTCACGGAGAAGAGGTCAAGCAAACTTACACTACTCGCACTCTCTACTCTCATTCTCTGCAGAAAGCTAACTTGACTTTTAGAGGGGTTTTCTGGAAAACCGCCCACCAAGTAGCTCACTTTCATTGTGTTTCAAGAAGCTTGACACCATTCGGAGCAACACGAGCTTGGATGTAAGGAATACGGACGTGAAGAATATTTGCTCCTTATACAATTGACGCCATTTGTGGGAATCAAAACATATAAAACCTTATCATTTGAGCTTTTCAAACCTACTTTAATGGTGAACAACGACAACCTTCCGATGTCCGCCGTCGACAAAATGACACCTGAGTCCATCAAGTGGCATGAAGACGTGCCCGTTATCTCGTCGATAGCAGAACTTGAGACTTCGATACAAGGACTGCCCAGAGATGCACGAGACAAGCACACAATGAGCGCAGAGCATTCATGGAGCCCAGAAGGGTGCTAGAGGCAGAAAGGGTTGCATACCCAACTCTTAGAGAGCAGATTGAGAAACTAGGATGGCATCATCCAAAGGATGGCTGCGGAGATGGAACCATGAGCAACTGAAGGGAAAAGACGTCGCTTTGTGGGAAGACCATAGCAACCACGTCCAATCTTGTTCTTTAGGTGACTAGAGAGGGTGAGAGTTGCCTATACTTTCAATGAGTCAGAGCTAAGTCCTACACTAAGGATAGCAGTTATCGCCCCTCGTGCCTGTCGACCACATCCCGACACTTGTACTCCTCATGTTTGGAGGACTTAAGGGATATTTTAGAGGAGAGGGCACGATGAAGGGAAGCCTAAAGGATATCGGTATCACAGAGGTTGGCCCATTGACCTCATGGCAACGAAGAAATTCTAATGCTACCGCCACATGTTGTAGTATACGTACTTACAAATAGAGGCTTGGCAAGGCTAAGTGTCACTCCTTTTTCTCCAGAGAATACACCTCTTCCCGCTAGCTTCCACTAGCCAAAGTTCACACTTTACGACGGGAAAATCGATCTGTACATGCATGTCAGCCATTACTGCCAAGTCATGGCTGGGAACAAACATAACGATGCTCTAATGTGCCTTATTTTTCCTTCAAGTCTAGGCGAGTTGGGCCTAAAGTGGTTCTAAAGGTTGCCGGAAGGAAGTATCAAGAGGTGGCAGTAACTAGCAAAAGTGTTTGTCACCAAATTTAAGACGAACACAAAAATGCTGAAAGAAGTTGACCACCTATTGAGGGTGAAAATGGAGCAAGGCGATTTGCTAAATGCATACAATGCCTGTTATTAGGAGATGTTCAATGAGATCCACGAGTGGCCTACAAACTTGGCAATCGTCCAATACAAATGGGGTCTCCAAATCGGGTATAGATTAAGGGACTCGCTTGTGATGAACCAGTCCACCACTATGGAATTGTTAATGCAATGAATCAATGAACACATTAGAGACGAAGACGATGCGGCCATAGCAATCATGAAGGCAAATCCTATAGCGATGGACAAGCAAGTGCCTGGGAAAATTCATACGGTTGAATGAGAGGATAACCAACTAGACAACTGTGGAAGAGAACAGAACCGTGGTGCAAATCAAAACCACTGGAACAAGAACCGCAATAATGACTGGGCTAACGGCCCGCGCAATGAAAAAGACGATCCAAAGAGAAAATTGAAAGCACGGATTGGCATCACCATTATTTTCAAAATACTGATTTACTACCATGAAGAAATGGGGCATCGCACGGAGGATTGCATACCTTTGAAGCAACATTTGGAGGAAATAGTTGTAGCGGGCCATTTAGATAGGTATATTGATGGCGACGTGAGAGCGGCACCACAAGGGCAAGTCGAGCCCAATGGCTTAGCTCTCCCCGACTCTCCCCTCAATTAAAAAGGTGGAACATACGAGAGAGGTGTTGCCTATCAAATCTGTCATCAAGAAAGGAAAAATCAAGGTAAAATATGTCATAGCTTTTTCAAGAAAAGACTTAGAAAGGATCCAGACCCCTTACAATGACGTATAAGTCATTGCTCTATGTGTTAAAGAATTCGACATCAAGCTGATTTTGATTCACCAAGGCAGTTCTGTCGAAATAATGTACTATGACGTATTTAAGCAATTGAAGTTGGAGTGCAAAGACTGGGCTCTAGCAACTTCTCCCTTAGTTGACTTTAATTCCCAACTAGAATGGACATTCTGTAAAATCATTTTGCCAGTCAAAGCCAGCTCGATTACTAAGCAAGTCGAGTTATGGGTGCTTAAGGTACCAAGCAAGTCAAGTTATGGGTGCTTAAGGTACCTTCCATTTACAATCTAATCTTGCAGAGAGGATGGCTACACGCCATGCAAGCAGGGGCATCAACCTATCATCAAGTGATGTGTTTTCCTTCAGTGGCTAGAATAATAGAAGAAGTCTGGGGGTACCAGGTCATGTCAAAATAGTGCTTCATGGCAGTGAATGGTAGCCGAGTTGCTAAGGGCTTCGTCTAGATGATCGAGGGCCCAGAAGACAAAGAAGTACTAGATGATGCTGGTAGGAAAGCCAAAGAGAAGGATGTGGAAGACTTAGTGAAAGTCCGCATTGATGAGAGCTACCCAAACAAATTCTTTCTATTAGGATCCTTATTATCTAGCCAAAGAGTGGTTGGACATTGTGAAATTCCTGATTTCTCACATGGAAGTGTTTGCTTGATGTGACGACCCCAACACGCATATCATAATTATAATTGAGTATTAATTTTTAATTGTGATATGTTCTTTGTGATTAATTTGTGTATATTTGTTTGATTTGAAAACTACCTGTTATGATTTCTATTTAGAATTCAAAATTGAAGGCTTAAATGATATCATAGACTAAAATTGGCTACATGAATAGAATAATTAGAATTTTTAGAACCATTTGGTAAATTTGATTAAAAATTAATTCAATTTGATAAATTAAGTTGAGTTTAGTTAACCTAATGTTCTAATTGATGTATTAAGCTACCCTAACTATTTATATGTGTTATAAGCTCATTCTTGAGCTCATTCTTCTTCATTTGAGTGCAAAATTCTGAGAGAACATTTTAGAGGGAGAGTGAGCTCTCATTCTAGAGAGAGAGAGAGAGAGAGAGAGAGAGAGAGAGAGAGAGAAAGTGTAAAGCTAAAGAAAAACTTGAAGGTTTTGCTAAAGGAACCTATATTGTGCAAGAGTAGGAGTAATTGAAGGCTCTAGGTGAGTTTTGTACCCTCAATTCTTGAAGATAAGTTGAGTTCATGGAGTAGATATAGTCATTTGCATGTATTTTGTTAAAGAAGGTCAAGAAAGTGTTGTACCTTCACATGCATGCATGAATATATTGAGTTTTTCCATTTCAAGTTTGGTTTTGATCAACTTTGTTGAGTTTGATAGTTAATTTGTACATGCATCTTTGATTCAACATGTTTTAACTCTTGGATTCATGTTTTGGAAAGGAGTTTCTTACATGAGCTCAATTTTGTTAAATACATGAGTTTTGGGAAAAGAGTTTCCAAAATCTTGTATGCATGAACTTTTGAGTTCAATTTTGGTTGAACCGGATCGAGCCGTGACGTCATAATTATGTCATAGACAATTTTCTAAAAATTATAAATTAACAATATAGATATTAAATTTTCAATTTTTTTTAAAAAAAAAAATCTTAAATATTTTTAGTGATGTTTTTCTATATATATTTTTTTTAAAAAAAATCCTAAATATAAGTCGTAACACTTCACATACTAACAACAAATAAAATAAAACATGAAATAGAGTTGTACATATAATATATATATATATATATATATTGAGTTCAACCTCTCTCTGTAAATAATATTATATATATATATATATATATATATTTTTGGAAACCCTCTGAAACCAAATCAAATACCACTATGACAATGATACATGCAGTTGTGCTACAAATTACAGAAAAGTAGTACCTTGAGGTAGATATTCTTTGGCAGCAGATTTGGTGATGAACTGTGTAAAGTTTAGATTGCTTAATGGTATGTGGTGATGATGATTGATGGCTGCTAAAAAGAGGAATAGAGCTACTGAGAGAGATAGAGCTACTGACCGAAATGAAAAAGCCCTAGATCAAGATACAGAAATGAAAAAGCAAAGAAAGATATGATTTACATATATATATATATATATATCATAATCAAACCGTCCCGATTTAATTGACCCGCAACTGGGTCGACCGATTCGGTTTTCATCTGGTTCTCTTTAAAACCACCAATTTTTGTCATTGAATGGATTAAGAGGGTCAACCAGACCAGAACCTCACCCGGTCACCAGTTCAAACCGGCCGGTCCGATTGGGTTTCAAAACCTTGTTATGTATAGATGTTTTCTAAAATGATTCTATGTTTTTGAACAAGCCATGCATGACCCAAGGCTTAGAATTGGCGTTTGGAAGTTCAAACTCTCATTTTTGAAACCTATAATTTTCATAGATCGCTCGAGTCAACTTTACGAGCTTCCAGCATCTTTGCAGTTTGCGCAGACTGCTTGAGCGACCAAAGGTCTGCTTGAGCGAACTGAGTGTTTGCTTTGCATCTGCTCGAGCAAAAAAAAGTTGGCTCGAGTGTATATTAGGCCCATCCAGTACTTTTGCAGACCTCTGTGCCTGCTCAAGCGACCAAAGGTTGGCTCGGGGAAGACCCTATTTCAACATATTTTGAAAATATGTTTTGTGTTCGTATTTCCATCCTCATGTTTTTTAAGCATTCTTAGGCATGAAATATGACTCATTGAGGATTAATAAGTAAGAAACCAACATGATGAATTGAATTAGAAAAGAGAAGAAGAGATTCGATTTGAATATGTGTGACAATATATATGGTTATGTGTAATGTATAGGCTCGAACATAGAGGAAGAACATTGAACTAGTTAAGGTGAGTAATGCCTTTGTAAAGATACTTTTGTATAGGATATTTTGAAATTGGTTTTGCTATATAGTGAATTATGAAATCTATACTTTGTTACAAGTTATGAGATATGACAAGTTTTCGGAATAAGTACTTTTGAGATGCTAAGCTATGCTTTGAAACCCCGAATTGTGTACGATATGATATGTTTTTCGAAAATGAGATTTTGCTAATAATGAATCAGTTTTATTTTTGAATGACTATTGTGTCAATATGGAAAATGTATTTTGATATCCAATAACTTTTGTTTTGCCTCTGATCTATCATGTACATTCTGTATAAGCTATTGACCTGTTGTAAATGTTCCGTATGATGTCGATCTTTGATAATTGTTCCGCATGACTTTGCTAGCAATCGTGTGGGCGTTCCATATGATCTCAATAGTAATCGTTCCATATGTATCTACATGTAAAATATGTTCTGGATGAGCTCATCAAAAGTATAAGTCATCAAAGTGATGATCTATATAAATCATCAAGTGTGATGTTTTGAGTGAGTCACCAATATAGGTGTTCCGAATGAAGTCATTCTATATGAAAGTTCTGTATAATATTTCGACAAGTTAAATAAGGCTTTTGAGTGCTATGCAATGTGTTAAGCTATGAAATCTATACTTTGTCACAAGTTGTGAGATATGACAAGTTTTTCGAATAAGTTTTTTTGATATGCTAAGTTATACTTTGAAACCCCGAATTGTGCACGATATGATATGTTTTCTGAAAATGAGATTTTGCTAATAATGAATGAGTTTCCTTTTTGAATGACTATTGTGCCAATATGGAAAATGTATTTTGATCTCAGATAACTTTTGTTTTGCCTCTGATCCGTCATGTACATTTTGGTTAAGTTATTGACCCGTTGTAAACGTTCCACATGATGTCGATCTTTTATGATTGTTCCGCATGAGTCGTCCAAGTGGGCGTTCCATAAGATCTCAATAGTAATCGTTCCATATGTATCTATACATAAAAGACATTCAAAATGAGTTCATCAAATGTATAAGTCATCAAAGTGATTATCCGTATAAATCATCAAGTGTGATGTTTTGCACGAGTCACCAATATGGGTGTCCTGAATGAAGTCATTTTATATGAAAGTTTCGTATGGTATTTTGGCAAGTTAAATAAGGCTTTTAAGTACTATGCAATGTGTTAAGCTATGAGATCTATACTTTGTTACAAGTTATGAGATCTGACAAGTTGTTCGAATAAGTACTTTTGAGATGCTAAGCTATGCTTTGAAACCCCGAATTGTGTACAATATGATATGTTTTCCGAAAATGAGATTTTGCTAATAATGAATAAGTTTCCTTTTTGAATGACTATTATGTCAATATGGAAAATGTATTTTGATCTCCGATAACTTTTGTTCTACCTCTGATTCATCATGTACATTCTGTATAAGCTATTGACCCATTGTAAACGTTCTGTATGATGTCGATCTTTGATGATTGTTCCGCATGACTTCGATAGCAATCGTTCTGTATAGTGTCTACACATTATTGTCGTTTCGTATGAGTTGTCCAAGTGGGCATTTCATATGATCTCGATAGTAATCATTCCATATGTATCTACATGTAAAAGACGTTCTGAATGAGCTCATCAAATGTATAAGTCATCAAAGTGATGATCTGTATAAATCATCAAGTGTGATGTTTTGCATGAGTCACCAATATAGGTGTTCCAAATGAAGTCATTCTATATGAAAGTTTCGTATGGTATGTTGACCAGTTAAATAAGGCTTTTGAGTACTACGCAACATGTTAAGCTATGAAAGGGTTAGTGAATTGTATTTGTCATTATACGTTTCCAAAATATGCTTTAATCATGTCAAGAACTTGTATTGTTTTGACAAGTTATGTAACTCATTCATTTAACCCCCTTTACATTGAAATTACTCATTGGGCTTTCAACTCACTCCATTTATATATATGCATGCAGGTGAGCATCCAAAAGTCTAGCATTAGAAGCTTCTTTGGAGTTAACCCTTTTTGTAAAGCCATCCGAGATATGACTCCGTGTTGAGGCCTTAGTTTCTTTTTTGGCCAAGCTCGTAAAGCTTTGTTTTTGTATAGTTCATTTGTTTTTAGTTTTGATCTTGGGTTATGTATAAACGATAAATGTTTGTAAATATTATGGTATAATATGTGATGTGTTTTGTTTGTTTCTATTCATAGCATGTATGTACAGCTCAATGGACAATTTTATACTTTGCTTCCGCTTCAGGCCCGTTCCTTGAATTATATATTTTGAAATTCTATCTTTTGAGGTCGGGTAATTTAGGATTACTGGCCGGTTACAGCCTAAACCTTTAAGGGCGGGTTTGGGTCATGAAACTTGGACACCTTACGATATGTGTAGCGTGGATCCAAGTTTCATTTACCATCAACCGAACGTGTTTCCAAACACCTGGCCAGTCAATCAAAAAACTCGGCGATCAACTCTCCACCATACCAAGGTAGAAGTAGATGAGGTCAAAAACTTATTGGTAGCAAGTGCAATTCAAGAGGTACATTATCCCCGGTGGATTTCCAACACGGTGGTAGTGTCGAAAAAGAATGGGAAGTGGTGAGTCTGTGTTGACTACAAGACGACCAATAGAGCTTGCCCTAAAGATAGCTCTCCACTTCCCAGAATCGATCAGTTGGTGGATTTAACCGCGGGCATATGAGGTTCAGCATCCTGGATGCATACTGTGGCTATCACTAAATAGCTATGTACGAGCCAGACCTAGAGATCACTTCATTTACCACACCAAGAGGGTTGTACTATTACATGTTCATGCCTTTGTATTTGAAAAACACGGGGACAACCTTTCAGTGAATGATCACAAAGATGTTTGCCCCTTTGCTTGGCCGAACTATGGAGGCTTATATTGACAACATAGTGGTCAAAAGAAAAGATAAAGATGACGACCTGAAAGACCTAGCCGAGATGGTTGATATCTTCAAGCGCCATAAGCTATTTTTAAATGCATCCAAGTGCGCATTCGACATAGGGTTGGTAACGAACAGAGGTATAGAAGCAGACCCTGCCCAGATAACAATGATACAAGAGCTAGAGCGGCCAAACTCAACAAATGACATGCAATATTTTAGCGGGATAACAGCCGCGCTAAATAGATTCATTAGCCAGTCTTCAGATCATTATAGACCTTTTTTCAATCTTTAAAATCTAAGTTCATTTGGGACGAAGAATGCAACCAGGCTCTGGCAGAATTGAAGGCATACTTATCATCCGCTCCATTCTTGGCTACGTCGAAGCCCGGTGAACAACTTTTCATTTATCTGGCTGTCTCTCAACACGCGGTCAGCGTAGTGCTTGTCTAGGCTGAAGGCATCCAGCATCTGCCCATTGTTTATGTGTGCAAAATTTTACTCCTCGTCGAGTTGAGGTACCTATCTCTAGAGAAACTCACTTTGGCACTTATGATGGTGTCCAAAAAGTTAGCACACTATTTTCACGCTCATACAATAGTGGTGCTCACAGAATTGCCAATAAAAGTGCTATTTGAGAAGGTGGATTTCTCGGGCTGTATCTTGAAATAGTGGTCAAGCTAAGGCAATAAAACATCAAATTTCACCCTAGGACAATGGTCAAGGTGCAAGCCTTAGCTAATTTCGTAGCCAAGTTCACCGTTGGCTCCCATCCTGTTTGCCTAGTGATCTTATAGAACTAGCCACATAAGAAAATGTAGGTGTTACGGAAGTTGTACAACCTACCGAAGCTTTACAAGTTCAGCCATAGTTAGCTGAGGAAAAGGGATAAGTGTCGTAGAAATTGCAATGCCTACTACTGCTTTTTGAGTTGCAAACCAGCCACAATCAGACAACTCTAGCGACTAGTCGATAAGGTTGGAAGTGGTAAACCAATCCACTAGATCTAATGACGCATCACTAGGGGGGAAGGTGTCATCCAACATACAGAGTCGAATAACAGCGTGCTTGAAAGGGAAATATCAGGGTAGCCGAGCAAGGAGATGGTCGCACAACTGTTAGCATTGAACAATACTCTAGGCATACCAAGCTACTCTAAGACGATCCACTAGGAAAACACCTTTTGCTTGGGCTTATGGCATGGAATCTGTCATTCTTTGAAATTGGCATGCCAACCATCAGAACTAAAAATTTTGAGCTAGATTTCAACGGTGAAGCCATTACCTTGGAGTTGGACCTTGTTGAAGAAAGAAGAGAAAGAGCACTAATTTACATCGCGACTTACCAACAAGAGTTGTCGAAAAAATATAACAAGACCGTGCACCTACGTTTGTTCAAAATAGGAGATTGGGTTTTGTGCAAAGTAATGGGCAACACTTTTGTGTCAGGAGAAGGAAAGTTGGGGGCAAGTTGGAAAGGACCATACAAAATCACCAGTCTTGCTGGAAAAAGGGCATACCACTTAGAAGATTTGGATGATTGAACCATTCCTGGACCTTGGGATGTGGCTAACCTGAAATTGCTCTACTTTTAAGTGTAATCCTTCTTGCTTTTGTACAAGCCCCTTCTACTTTATATGTAATGAGAAAAGTAGTCTATCTTTTCGGAAATTGCTGTATTTGCACAATTCTCTTTTCGATTTGCTGCACTCCCAAGTTCAACCAAACGGATTTTGCATGGCCCCATGGTCGACAAAAAGTTGGTGTTTTACCCAACTTCACATTTCCTTACCAAGTTGATTTCCCTCAAAAAAGTGAAAGTTAGTGTTTTGTCCAACTTCAAACTTCCTTTCTAAGTTGATTTTGCTTAGTATGATGAAAGTTGGCATTTTGTCTAACTTCAAACTTTCCCGCCAAGCTAATTTTGCTCGGCAGGCGTGAAAGTTGGTGTTTTATCCAACTTTGAATTCTTTCGCCAAGCTAATTTTTCTTGGCAAAATAAAAGTTCATGTTTTGGATAACTCCAAACTTCCTTGCCGAGCTAATTTTGCTCCGCAACATGAATGTTGGTTTTTGCCTAATTTCAAACTTCACTACCGAGCTATTTTTACTCGGCAAATACACAGTTAGCATTTTGTTTAGTTCCAACCATCAACCGAGGTATGTTTGCTCGGCTAGATGAAAGTTAACGATTTTCAAACTTTGGAACTTTATGCTGAGCTGTTTTCACTTGGCGAGATAGCCCTCGACAGCTTGTTAACTTTTTTTCTCGGTGAGAAGTGTAGATTAAGATTTTGGTTGAAAGCACTAAAAGGAAAATGCAATATCGATATTGAGAAAAGTTAAAATGTTACTTGCAAAAACTTGAGATTTTCATTCAAAATTAGAGTGGTTATAGAAGATGGGGCACTTTACTCTGGTTACAAAAAGTGGGCATGTAGCCTGGCTTCACCAAAAAAAAAAAAAAGGAAAATGGATCAAACAGCAAGATCACTGAGTTCTTCTTCAGCCGTGGTGTCTTCGTTGATGGTCAGATCCGTAATACCTTCTTTTGTAGTGACGCCGGGTTGAGAGGAGCATGCATCTAAAACTTGGAAAGTCGACCGCTACGCCACACTGGTAACCTAGACCGACTCTTGCGAAACCGCGCTATTGGTCTGGAAGGTCGGCGCCTTCTTAACTGCACTATCTGCCTTGGCAACCTCTATCGGTTTTTTCTGAACGGCGCTAACATGGGCTTCCATGTTAGGAAGGAGAAAGTGAAAAGGATGATTCTTGAAGATTTCAGTATCTTCAAATTGGCCAAGTTTCTTAGCGGTTGCCTTCCAACCACACTAGAAGAGTATGTCCTTGGTTGCTTCCAGTTGCCGTTTGTAAGTCTTCTTCCCCTCTTTGAAGCCTTGGTCATCCGCCTTGTCGATCGCTTCCTTCAACACATCTTTGTGCTCATCCTTGAGATTTTTCAACTTGTCCGGGTATCTCCACTTCTTAACTTTCGCTACCTTGGCTTTCGACTTATCTTCCTTTCTTAGCTTCTTAGCTAACTAATCTTTCTCGGCAGTAATGTTCGAAAGAGTGGCTTTAAGAACTTTCAACTTGGCCTTTTTTTCGTCATTTTCTTTAATGGCAACACTGAGATTCCTCCTCAACTCTAGCATGTGTTCATGTGCAATGAAGTTCTTCTGCGTGGCCTGCAAACAATACGATCAATACAACGAAACCAAGCAAAAAGTTAGGCAGAAAAGTGAGAAGAATAATTTTTACTAGCACCAAGGACTTCGAGGCTGACCTAATGGCTTTTAAGTTGGTCAATTGTTGGGTGCTTCTCCATATCAGCAGGAAAAAGCAATGCCTTGGTCAGATTAAAGCACAACATGTTATCTTTGTCTGCATAAACAAAATTCGTCATAGCCACTGCCCGACCCTAGTACTTCAGTTCGAGTGCCCATGCTAGGGGAGCAGGATTGGGATCAACATGCTCGGTCTCAACTCGCTTGGTTTGCCATCCTTGCTCGGCATCTTGTAGCTCGATAGAGTCTTCGTCCACCAATTGTTGCTTGGATGAGGTCTGCCTAGGCCTTTTATTGGGTCGAGAAGTCGCCCATGCAGTGGCCAAAGCAAGGACCGAGCCAGTCTCTTATACAACGGTTTGGACGATCTGACCCTTAGCTGATCAGTCGACTAGGAAGAACTTTGCTTGGTGGTGATCAGCACTTGATTGCTCTTTGTTTGGCCATTTCCTCTTCAGCAGTCAAGGGAATCAAGACAACTTTGGGAAGAGTATGATATGGTTCTGGTGCAGGCTCGTGCAGAAAGTCAGACACCTTGGCTTTGTGCGGTGCGTTGTAGTGGTAGGTCGGCTCATAGCCCAACAAGGCGTGGCAAAGACGATCTGGATGTCTTAGTGCACCCTGATAGTGTCCTAGTTAGCGTAGGAATAGTTGGCCACCAAATGATTGTAATATGCAAATAAAGACAAGTGTTAGCACGGTGAATCACTTTTTTTAAAAGACGAAAGGTGAAACCGAACTACTCTGCTTACCAACACTTCCTTTATTTTTATTTATGCAGCAGCCTGGTATTGGTGCCTCACTATCCTCATAGTTGCAAGAGATCCACAAGAAGTCATCATCGTTGACGTCTTTGTCCGGTGTTCCATCGATTAGTTTTACTCTGCCCTTCTTCACTTTAAGGTACCAACAAAAACCGCCTTTATTTTTACTAGGAGAGTATTTGTGAAATATCTCAGTTAATCCTAAATTTAAGCCTAACAAGAGATTTAGCGCGGCTACGCCGTTTATTATCTTGTATGTATTGATAGAAAGTTGTGTGTGGCATAATCTAGTGTGCCTAAGGAATTCACATATTAAGGGCTAGACCAGGAAGCAAAGTCCCCTATATATTATTGATACTAAGGTGAAGGGGCAAGAGTCAAGTCAGCACTAGGGTGTGATTCCCTACTCGGCAAGGTCAAATTGAACGTCGTTAGGAATTCTAAATTCTTCTTGGAAGTCAGCAATGGCCCCTGGTGAGCTCATCCAGTAGCGATATTTACCCATGGAGATCAGTTTTATTTTGCGCCTAACTTATTGAAGATGTGTTTTCTCGGCGACTCGGTCTTTCAGTGTCACTAGAAGTCAGTTGGGTTATGCCTGGTTGGTCCTAGTCCAGTCTACATGGGTAAAATATGAAGTGTATTACATTCAAGCATTGACACAATGACAAAGGTGACCAAGAGCGACTAAGTTCGCTCGGTCATTGAGCATAAGGTTGCTTTTTAGCTCAGTTATTGAGCACAAGCTTGGTTTTTAACTTGGTCATTGAACACAAGCTTGGTTTCTAGCACAGTTATTGGGCTTAGAACATCTTGGATTTGCTTTGGAATAGGGGCAGGGGATCCTAGCTTGGTCTTAAGGCGAAATTTTTTGCTAAGTTTCAAAGGTAAGGTCATTTCAACTCAGTTAGGGAACAAGCTCACTTTCCTAGCCTGGTTATTGGGTAAACTAGGCACAAAAATTCGTTTTTGCTTGGTGTTGGTGGCTTTTAAGATTAAAAGTGGAATTTTAGCTTGGTCCAACCCAAGGTTTTTGAAGTTTATATCAGAACCTGGGTTAGAAGAACTTTGAGTGCAGATTTATGCCTAAAATGAGCCTAAATGCTCGTTGACCTACCCTAATGGGTGTTTTAAGGTTGTAATCAGCAATTATGGGTTTAGAATCCCAGATTGTGACAAATAAAAAGCGTAAAAAATAGAAGGAACATGAAAAACGCGAGGAACAACAATGGAGATTAGAAAAAGACTGAAGGTACTTACTGTGTGTAGTGAAGATCAAGATTTTGAGTCGCTAAAAAAGCTTTCGTAACAAAAACAAACTGATCGATGAAAGAAAAAACAGGGATCCTAGTCGGCGAGATGCAGAAATGGCATTTAAAGGCTCTGACAGTTAGGGTTTTGTTCTAAGAAGAAGATGAACAGTAAGGGGCTAAAGTATATGTATCACCCATATATAGGTGGAAGTAAAAAGGTGCCATAATTCGAATTTTCAGGGTACGTGCGTAACGGTTGGGCAGTTACACAAAACCAACGAGAGGGTGCCACATGTCCTAGATATGGTATGTTGTCAGGTTAACTGATGGGCTGCTCAGACGGTCAAGTGATTGGGACCGCACTAAAGAGGTTTTAGGCGAGGACTTAGCTCGACTAGGCTAGGTAATTCCAGTCATGCTGAAGTAGATGGAATCAAGGGACAATTAAGAGGGAAATTTATGTCGAACAAATGGGTTGTGCTAACCTTCGTCTAGGATAATGAATGTAGATTGAATGATAGGCGAGTTATGGGTTGAATTGAGCTCGCGCCTCGGTAATAGGTCGGGGCGTAGCTGGATAAGGTCACAAGTTTGGGCCGAGCTATCTAACCTTAAGTTGGGTCCTGTGTTGGGCTAAGTCAAGATGGGTCACACCAAGGACCGAGCTAAAGATATTCGACAAGCTAGCATGCAAAAGGCTATTGAAATGGTGAGCAAAAGAGTTGGCCAAGCTATGAAGGAATGAACATGGATCGGCCTAACGTGTAAAGAGTTGGCCGAGCTATCAACAAACCAACGTGGACCGGTCTAACGTGCAAGGAGGTGCCGAGTTATAAGGCAGCTGACAAAGTTGACTCGAGTTGGCTTGGCATTAGAGCACTGAACCGGTAAGATTGGGGGATAGTTGAACCAGGATTTGGTTACAAGTGGTAGCCCGGTTTGGGTGTGCCATGTGGCCCAATTGAGTGAAGGTCTGGAAGATTGCTCAAAGTACGCGTCAATACTGTTTGGTGGTTTGGCCAATACTGTTTGGCAGTATTAACGCATACACGTATAAGGAAAATAGAGGATAATACGTCCATAAGTCCAAGAAAGGACGAAGGAGGCAGTGCACGCACAATCTTGGAAATCAAGGTCACAGCCTAGATAAAGCACACGTCCTCACAGAGAAGAGGGTAAGAAAGCCTACAATACTCACACTCTCCGCTCCCCTTCTTTGCAAAAAGCTAACTTGATCGTCGAAGCCGGGTAGCTCACTTCATTGTGTTTTAGGAAACTTGACAGCATTCGAGGCAACGCGAGCTTGGATGCGAGGAGCACGGACACGAAGAATATTTGCTCCCTATACAAAAACCATGAATTGTATCGATATCAATAGACTAAAAACCTCATTCATATATATATATATATATCATCTAATATAGTACTTGTTGGCCTATTTTTTCTACAAAGGAAAATACCATAAAGGCGAGCATACCAGTAAGGATTGAAAATTCTTTATAGATTAAATTCAAGTTAATTATCAAGTGATTGTGTTGACAGTTATTTTGCTTCAATGAAGAGGACTTCAAAATTGCCAAGTGTAGAGAGAAGAAATACTAAAAGAAGAAGGAGGGAGACGGAGAAAGATGATTGAGTGAACATTCAAAGTAACGATTAATTACCTCTACTCATATGCTTTGAAAAGGAAGTGCGTAAAAATACCTCTACTCCTATGCTTTGAAAAAGAAGTGTTGAAAATAAAGTGCATGAAATATATATATGACAAAGAAATATAAACGACAAGAAAAAATAAAAATCATTTGTCTTTGATTTGAGTTGGATCCCCCTACAATGTAGCCATGAATGGCTATTTATAGGCAAACATTTGTAGGAAAAACGTACCTAATAACTACTACATTCCTCCATTTTCCACATGTCACACTCCATGATCTTCCACTTCATCTTTATGTCTCCATAACTTCCTTTAACCTCCAATTCATACTCCATGATCCTCCACATTCTCCACTATCTTTTCACATGTGTTTAATAATTCATAACTTCTCATAACCTCCAAATGAGTAGAAGAGAGCCACATGTCCTACAATGTATCAATAATAATAATAATAATAAATTATTTATTTACTGTGCCAACATTACCCCCCGTAACTCTTTCGGAATGAGAAACGTCGAATTCATGAAGAGTTGTACATCAATTTAGACCAAATTTCTAATTGATTAATGTATTTGAAAGGAGACATGCATTCGAAGGTTCTTTCATCATACAATATGATTGAAATTTTGATAATAAAAAAAAAAAGAACCAAAACCTTGCTCAAAAGGTGCTCACGACATATTTTAGAAGCTTTAAAAGCTTAGAATACAAAATAGCTACTTGCTTGGAGAGTTTATAAAGCTTCAAAACATAATTAAAATAATTTCACATGTTTCAAATTTTAATGTGTGTTTCGAAATTGGATTACTTTGCATGTGTTTGAAGTGGTGAATTCTTAGCAAAATATCACTAATTTGATTTAGTCATAATGCATGCCAATGTTATTTTCTTTAAGCCGATAGTAACAGTATGCTTTACTTCGAGACTTCAATGCATCATGAAACTATGGAAATTTCAACACCTTCGAAGCACGATTCTTCAGACCTTAACAATATATTTTCACTTCTGATTGCACTACATTGAATTGCTTCGAAGTGACAAACAACATACACACTCTTCAAATTACACTACTTTAAGGTGTTTTGAATTACCTTTTAACCAAATATATGGACCTTCGAAGTTCTTTTGAGGGCGCTTTGAGCCACCTTCGAACTAAATATATGGAACTTTGAAGTGTTTTCGAGTTTCGAATTACTTTCGAACCAAATATATGGACCTTTGAAGTGCTTTTGTGGGAGCTTTGAGCCACTTTCGAACTAAATATATGGAATTTTGAAATGTTTTCCCGTTTTGAATTACCTTCGAACCAAATATATGGACCTTCGAAGTGCTTTTGGGGGAGCTTCAACCTACCTTTGAGCCAGATCTGTGGCCCTTTGAAATGCTTTGACATACCTTCGAAGTGAACATGATAAACTCTTGTAGGTAGGATGATTGTTGAAAAAATCATGATATATAGAACAATGCTAAAAGATGATTGTTTTATTAGCCATTTCATCAAAATTAAATTTTGATACGGCCCACAAATCCAAAATAGATTTTGAACACCGAAAGTCATAGCATAATATAGACTTGAAATTCAAATACTTTGACATTTTCAACAGTGTCAAATATTTTAAATCCATCAACAGTGAGTTGATCATCATCTTTAATCACATTTGGTCAAAGAATTCTTTGGCCAAATAGTTTTCATCATTCATTGACAAATAGGGTTGTTTTTTTATTTTAGTTTAGCCATTAACAGCTTATGAAAATCCTCCATGTGAGTTTCATCATTTCTTGGCCTAATTGGTTGTTCTGTTTTAGCCATTAATGGCTGATGAAAATCCTTCATAGACAAACTATTTGCATGGTTTGACTTTCTAAGATTGAGTTTTTCAACCTCCCGAGCCTTATATGGAACATCGTTTTTAACCCTGTTTGGCTCAACAACATGCTTTTTAGTCATGTTATTTTCATAAGTTGGCTTTAAAAATGGGTTTTTTAACCCCCCGAGCCATTGATGAAATACTCTTTCCTTTTGCCATTTTCAACACTGAAAGAATTTTGAAAAAATTCACCAATTTCAGCCATTAAAGGCTCGGTTAAAGACTTGGTAGTGAGAGTTGATAACTTATCATTCCATTGGCGAACTTCCATACCAAGTTCATGAATTTCTCCAATTGAATCGTGTCTTTTTTTTTCTACCAAATAATATTGTAATGGACGGAAGTTTGTTTCATCAAAAAAATGGATCTCTTCTTGAAGATCCAAAATTTTTTGTTTATGGACGAATCCAATTCATTGGCATCCCACTGGGTATGCCAAAAAATATATGTTGGCTTATTTTTCCTATGAAAGAAAATACTATAAATGTGAGTGTGTCAGTAAGGATTGAAAAACCCTTATAGATTAAATTCAAGCCAATTATCAAGTGATTGTGTTGACCATTCCTTTGCCTCAATGAAAAGGACTTCAAAAATACCAAGTGTAGAGAAAAGAAATATTAAAAGAAGAGGAGGGAGACGGAAAAAGATGATTGAGTAAATAATCAATGTAACGATTAATTATCTCTACTTCTATGCTTTGAAAATGAAGTGCATAAAATTACCTCTACTCCTATGTTTCGAAAAGGAAGTGTTGAAAATAAAGTGCAGGAAATATAAATGATAAGAAAATATAAATGACAAGAAAAATAGAAGTCAATTGTCTTTTATTTGAGTTGGATTCCCTTATAATGTAATCATGAATGGCTATTTATAGGCAAATACTTATAGGAAAAAATTACCTAATAACTACCACATTCTTCCATTTTCCACACTTCACACTCCATGATCTTCCACTTCATCTTTATGTCTCCATAACTTCCTTTGATCTCCAATTCATGCTTTTGATCCTCCAAATTCTCCATCATCTCTTCACATGTGTTTAATAATTCATAATTTCTTATAATCTCCAAATGAGAAGGAGAGTGTCACATGTCCTGCAAGTTATCAATAATAATAATAATAAATAAATAAATTATTTATTTATGATACCAACTAGCTTGCTTGGTTGTGTTTTTTCAAAAACACTTTTCAGAAAATTCTACGTTCTTATTTTCCGTGTTTTTTTGTTTTTACTGAATTTTTTTAATATTTTAAGCAATTTTTTTTACTTTTTAGACATACCTAACATAAATATATCTAAAAAGTAAAAAATTTGTGAAAAAAAATCTTTTAAAAATTCACTAAATATCAAAAATACAAAAAAAAAAAATACTAGAATTCAATATATTTTTTTATTTTTATGTATTTATCAAAATTTTAAAATATTTTTTCACAAATTTTTTATTTTTTAGATATATTTAAGTAAGGTGCATCTAAAAAAGTAAAAAAAATGTTTAAATTTTTAAAAATATTCACTAAAAACAAAAAAACACGAAAACTAAATAATTGAGTTTTCAAAAAATTTAATTCAAAAAACTCAAACCAAACACACTGAACAGTACCCATATTTAAAATCATGAATGGATTAGTATTTTGAAGAAAAAACGTCCTAAGCACTTCTTTCGTAATGTTACTTTTCCTGTTTTTCTAATTCTTAATTTCGTAGAGTCCTTTTACTCCCACAAAGTTGCCTAACTAGTAGAATTGGTGACATCAATGAATAACATGGTCAGAGATACTAATGAGAAGAGAAAAAACAACAACATATTGTTAAACAACAATCAAATGCCACCTAACAAACTACCAAACCAAGTGTTGAGAACCCAACTCCCATATATCCATCTTAACTTCTACTAAAAATAATTTTAAGTTTATTAAGACAGCAAAATACATTAATTTCAGGTAGAGAATCCGTACCCGTTGATTTTGATGTTTGGTAGCTTAAATCATACTTTTTAGTTTATAGAAAAAATTCAAACTGATCTTCATCTTTGTATAGCGCCCACCAATGCCACTCATATTGGGTACCCATTGTTGGGATGTCAAGTTAATTATTTTATAGTTTTAATTTTTAAAATATTATCATATTCATCATATACATTTGTTTTTTTTTTTTATAAAATTTATATTTTCAAAATCTATTTGTTACAATCTATTTTAGGTATTAAACTGTTACAAAAATAAAATTCTATAGTTTTTTTTTGTTTGTGGAACTGTGAAACTTAGAATTACTGAATTTTAGAAAATAATGTGTTTTATTTACTGGAAGTCAAAAAGTGTATAATATAGAACTATAAAAATTTCATTACCATATGGTTCTGTTTGATTTTTATTTATTTTTTTAATACAAATTTTTTTACATTTTATTTGTTGGGATTGGGTTCTAGTTCAAGACTATAAAGGACTGTGATTTTAGAACAATTTGGGGTTTAAAGCATTGAATTGTGAAGATAGAATTTTTAAGAGTTCATCTACATCATGGCCAGGATGATGAATTAGTATCTTGAATTTCATTGAGTCCTCCTACTACAATAATAAGGTAGATGATTTAGTTGCCAATTAACTATTAGAAGCTTCAATATATATCTCATTGGTGGCATCAATAACATGGTCGGTGATAATAATAAGATGAAGATGAAGATGAACAACAACAATATTGCTAAGGGAACACTACTATATGCATCTTAAAATTAAGAAAAATGTCATAATTTTTAATTTTTTGAGTCATAACTAAATATAGCATGATACATAACTAAAATAATGTCATAATTAAGTAGGAAAATAAGTCACAATTAAAAAAAAATGATATAATTAAGAATGCTTATAATATACTCTTTTTAAAGAGATATGCATTAGAATTTTCCTATGGTTAAACAATCAAATTACAGCTAGGCACCTACCAAACCATGTGTTGAGAGGATAAAGGGTGGTGTTGCACAACACTGTGCTGTGAGTGTGCGGATGTGTTTTGATAAATTTATTTTAATGATTTGAACCATTCATATTATAGGGTTCATTGAGTAGATCATTCATGAAAAAAATCATGTCAATTAAACATGTATAACTCATAACAAGACTACATTTTTTTTTAAAAACAATTATAATCCGATCATAGAGTTATACATGTTCGATTAATCTTATTTTTTTTATATGGATAATATGCCTAACAAATTTTATAATATAAATAATTTGAATTATTAAAATAAAATCAAAACGAATTTCAATCAAAACATCACAATGGGTGATGTGAAAACACCCTCCCTTTGACCGTGTTGAGAACCCAACTGCCCTTTTTATGTTGTAGTTGGTTATAAAATATGATCAGTTCCGTCATTAATATAGAAATCGATTATGAAATGGGATATAAAATTATATGAATGGACAAAATTTTATAAAATTTAACCATAAGGGATTGGTCGAGTGGTAAAAATTTTGAGTTCAATTCATTCTAAGGAGTCACTAGAAGTTTGCCCGATCGTTAACTTGAGAATCTCAAAATTAATCGATATATGTGCAAGCTAGTTCCAACACTTGATTTACAAATAAAAAATAATAAATTAAATTTTATTGGAGGTTCCTTCGCATCTAAAAAATTTTATTGTTGGGTAATCTTGAAATTCAATTTATTATTATTATTATTATTATTATTATTTTGAAATGGAGGAAAGTCAAATTAAAAAATTTAAGATAAATTACATTTTTAATTCTTATAATTTGATTCGAATTTTCAATTGAACAGTTTTTTTTTTTTTTTTGGTGAATAAAATTGAACAGTTTCATCAGCATATTTTAATTTAATTTTAATTTGGTCATTATGTTGTGATTGAAGGTTGCAACTAATGTTTTTGAGACAATTATCAGCTTTTTAAGGCGTACACATCACAAAAAAAAAATTAAAATTAGACTTAAAAGGTAGAAATTAAATTATTCAAATTAAATTAATAGAAACTAAAATAAAATTCGACTAAACTATAAGGATGAAAAATATAATTTATCAAAAAATTAAATATGGCAAATTTCACTTTATCCATGTGATTTGGGCCACGTGCGGTTTATCCTCATAATGTTTAGAAATGACAGCATAATCCCCACGCGATTTGTTGACTACAGTGCACCGTTAAACTTTTTGTCTAACTTAATAACAAGTGTGAAATACGTGGCAAACACAAAGGGTTATATACTCATTTTCAAATTTTAATGGAATAAATCGCACATGAAAATGGTTAAAGTACACTTCACTTTTCAAACAAATGACGAAAATATATAAATATTTTAGTTTTTTTCATTAAATTATTAATGGTTCTAACAGTGCACTTCAATTTACAAACTATAAAAAAAAGTTATGTGATTATTTTTAAATATTAAAGGGATAAACCGCATATGACCTAAATGATACGAGAGTAAAGTAAAATTTGCCCAATTAAATATATAATTTAAATGCCACTCAACTACGCCGTTGTAAGCAAGCATACCACTGATTGTCGTTGGTGCAAGGCGTATGCAACCTCATTTTTAATGAATGTTTTAAAGTAAACCATTTTTTTTCATCTTCTTTAAAGTAGGGTGCATTTAGTATCATTTTATTTTTTATTTTTTTGTGGTCGAACATAGAAAATTCATAAAATCAATATGAAACACTTATCCTATATTTATTTAATTTTTTTTAAAGAAATTGTTCATGTAAAAGCAATGAATTATAATATTTACTCCAATTCCCCTCCTTGAGATCTGTTTCTCCAGCAGGCACAAAATTTACTTTCATCTTCATCCCTTCGGACTTCGGGGACAATTGAATTCTCCGTTCTCAAATTATTATATCTTTTATGATCTAATATATTATTAATAATTATTAAATTATTGTTGGCTACATATTTTGTAAAAGCCAGTTACAGTTCGACACGTGGCATAATAAGGGTAATAAAGGAAGGTTATTCAAGCCTTTAATCCTGATCGTACACGTGACAATAAACATTGGTCCTCACATGATCCGAGTAACACTAGATCAAATAACGGGATGCAAGATGACGTGTCTTCAAACGGTTACTCATATTCAAATCTAAGTACAAGAGGGAAGCTCAACTGCCAGTAATGGCGTAATGGAGCTACTTGTAAGGGAGCATGACCAGCGATCATGGAGGAGCAGTTCGACAGTTCGAAGTGCAGTTCGAAGGTCATCACTGACGAGTATAAATAGCGGGGCAGCCCCCAGAAAGACGGACGGACTCAGATCATACAAACCAGTCATTTACTTCATATATTTTCTTTCCAGTCATTTACATTTCCAGTCTTTAAATACCTGTTCTTTAAATACCTGCACTTTAAATACTCGCACTGCACTTCGATTCATAGGAGTAGCTTCAAGTAGATTCAAGTAGATTGTTGTTGTAAACCTCTCCGAGGCTGAGTTCGGACCATTGTAAGTGTTCATTTTTATGAAATACTTCAATTGTTCTTCATATTACTGTTATTTCTCTTAATTTCTCCTAAGTCAAGCCACCAGTAAAAGTCCTCTTCATTGAGGCTGAAAAGAATTAAAACACAATCGTCTGATAATTGGTTGGCAATTATAATTTCTGTAAGGACTGATTGATCCTTGCTGGCACGCTCACATTCACAAAAATACCCTTCGAAAAGCCAAAAAGCCAACATATATTTTTGGCACGCCCGGTGGGACTTAATTAAAAATGGCTAGAAGAAGACGACAAGGAGAAAATGAACGCTTCGAAGAAGGCGTGGAAGGAGAGGTAGAAATACCAAATCCAGAGGATAATGTGGTAACACATCCTGTGGAAACTCCTATATTGTCAGAACCCATGGTCGAGCAGACCAGTACTTCTGGACAAGAACCATATGTTCATATTATTGGACAAAACCAAGGAATTGGACCGTCCACTATGCCATTTATTCAACCAACAAATCCATGGGATGGTTTAGTGAATGCCATGGGACAACAACTAATGAACACAATGGAAAGGTGGGCAACATCCTTTTTGGATCGAATGAATAACCACCAACCAACAAACACAAGACAAACGGAGGAAGTTGTAAATGTTCCCCAACAAAGATTGGCTAGAGAAAAACAGCCTATGCAAGTTAATGGACATACTAATGGTCAAACTAGTACCCAAAACTTTGAAAGACCATCACCTCAGTCTTGGTATGAACCCATTTCAAGGCCTATAGCAGGCCAAAATGCCTCAATACTTAATAATGAAGCCACACAAGTTGGTGGATCTGGCCAAGTACAAGAAACTGGTGTAAGAATGGTTACAAATCCCATGTTCGAAGCCATACCTGGCACAAGGGGGTACACTAATCCCTTATTCGAATTTACACCCGGGGGGTTAGAGGGTTTTCCTACAAATGGTAGAGACACAACACCTGTTCCAGCACCTTTTGCAGGTCCTTTCGCAGGTCATGCTCAAAGGGGTTACCCATACCCTCAACAGCAACCTGCACCGCAAGGACAACCAGCCCCAAATTTACCACCTTATGGACCAAGAGGACCACAAGCACAAGTTTATCCACCAAATCCTGTGTTTGCTCCGCCAGTAGTGGTTCAGCAGGCACAAAATATGGTCCCTAGAGACCAGATTGTTGATATTGTTAGGGAGATATGTGGACCAATGGCTCGGGGGGTCCAGACTCCTATATACAGAAAACCATACCCAGAATGGGTAGATAGGGTACATGAATACCCAAGGGGATTCAGGATACCAGATTTTACCCTTTTTTATGGGACTGGAAATCAATCAACGATAGAGCATATTGCTAGATTTGCTGCTCAATGCGGTGAATTCACTAACCATGATTATATGAAACTGAGATTATTTCCAAATTCCCTAACGGGAGGAGCATTTGTATGGTACATCAACCTTACACCTGGCTCCATTCAAAATTGGCAACAAATGGAAGAGGCATTTCATGCCCAATTCTTCCAATCAGAGCCAGAAGTATCTATGGCAGATTTGGCTAGGTTGAGTCAAAGGCCTGAAGAAAAGGCTACTCAGTTTATTGCCAGATTTAAAAGGGCTCGAAATAAATGTAGAGTCATCCTGCCAGAGCCAGAATTCGTCAGATTGGCTCAAAATGGTTTAGAATTCAGGCTTCGAAAGAAGTTTGATTCAACTGAATTCAGAGATTTGGTCGAACTGACCTATAAGGTGTCTCGATATGAAACATTATTAGAAGAGGAACAAGATCGAAATAATGCATCATATAAGACATATTATAGAGATCCTAATTATGAAATAGATGCAGCAGAGATTGTAGGCAAAGAACCTGTAATCTGTGAAGCATTAATTCGTAAGGATACAACTATAGACCAGCAGTTTAAAAAGAAAGACTTTCACAGAAAATACTCTTTCGATTTAACAAAAGCAGATGACATCTTTGATCATTTGCTCGCGGCTAATTTCCTTAAGTTACCTAAAGGAGTAAAATTACCATCTCCAGATGAACTGAAAGGAAAAGTATATTGTAAATGGCATAATTCTTGGTCTCACTCAACTAAAAACTGCATTGTTTTTCGAGACAGGATCCAAGAACAGATTCGGAAAGGAAGTTTGAAGTTCTCAGCTAAAACAGAAAAAGCTATGGGAATTGACAGTGATCCCTTTCCAGAAGTTGGAGAGGCAGCAGCCAATGTCATTACATCAGATTTCCAGAACTTGTCCTTGACAGAATTGGAGGAAGTCAATGTGCAGATGCATGTTGCTAATCAAACCAACGTCAAGAAGAACGCTAGAAGACCACCAGTTATTGAACAGGGTTCCTCACACCAGATGGAACGTTCTGATGAAGAATCACTGGATGATGATTCTTTAGAAGCAGCGGTGATGCAGAGAATGTGCCCCAGGTGCAGACTCAGTTACAAATGGTTGAAGGGGCTTCCAACTGATGGGAAGCAATACTACAGGGATGTTCAGAGACGTCCTAAATCAACCAATGCTTACAACAAAAGGCCGTATCCGGCTAGTGATAGGCAGAGACCACCAGTGGTTGAGCTTATGGTAAACAGAATGCATGACAAAGGCAAGAAGCTCTTGCATGAATCCAGGCCACATAACTATTATAGAGTGGAGAGTAGCCATTCCGAAAGAAAACTGGAGAGAGGTTCAGTTCATGGAATCAGAGCCAGAGAGTGGCCCCCTAGACCGGTTTTACACAGGACAGAAAATGGTCACCCTTATCGAAGGTCTGAATCAGATTCAAAACATGAGGACAAAACCAGGCACTTACCTTCACGGCCAGTTTCGAAGATGGCTTCGAAGGTGGAAAAGGGCAGATCAGCGTCTGAATCAACAAGCTCATGGGTACCCGGGGTCCCGGATTGGTTTGTAATGCAAAACAAACCTAGGGAGGTGCTTGTTTATGAAGATGCTGTAAACCAAGGCAGGATGATCAAGCCTCCTATGGTGGCTCCGAACAACTGGGTGTTGCTTAAACACCCAAAAACGAGGGAACCAGACATGGTCCCAGTCATCTCAAGATCACAGAGGAGAAAAATTCAGCGCAGGTACACCCAGTACCAAAAGGATCTGAAGGAATGTGGAGAAAATTCTTCATCAGTCAAAACGGAAGGAAGGAAAAACCCAAAGTCAGACCATGCTCCAAAGCCAGTTCCACAGAGCACAGTGGTCTGCAGCCGAGAACAGTTGGCCAAGGTTCATTCTGAACTGAAAACCAGAGAAAAGGCTAGTTTGGTAGGGTTGGAGAAAGCTCTGATGGAGACAGATAGCGAGACTGAAGAAGAGATTAGCGTAAGTCAGAAGAAAGAGGTTGTGGAGGAAGAGATGTTTGAAGCCTTCATGGCTGAGCAAACGTTTCTGACTAAAGAGCCAGTTGAGAAGGATCCTTCGAAGGAATCAGTTAGTGATGAAATACCAGAATGCATCATGCAGGATGTTTCTGAGGGAGTCGACCAAAGTAACCAAGAGGGGAAACAAGTACAGCCAGCCATCCAGTTTGGCTCGTTTCCCCCAGTATCAGTAAACATGGTACACATACTGCCACAAGAATTTCAAGCTGGAGATGAGACTCAAGAGGGGCAGGAAGCTGACCCAGTTCAGATCTCCAGTGAAGACTCACAAGCAAGTATGGTGCAAGATAACTTCGAAATGGTCATCCCGATGGAAGATGGATATGAGAGCGAAGAGGTGGTAAGCATCAATCTATCGTATCGATTTGAGTACCCCTCGGATTCGATGACACAGCACGTCAGGCCTTTGTACATCAAGGCTTTCTTTGATGGGGTACAGCTGAACCGAGTCCTAGTAGACAATGGGGCAGCAGTGAACCTACTCCCGAAATCTTCTTTGAAGAAACTAGGAAAAAAGAATCCCAGGTTGATACCAACCAGCACAACCATTGCTGGTTTTGCTGGAGATAAACAAATGGCTCAGGGGATTCTACCCATTAATTTAAGTGTGGGAACCAGGGATTGTATGACAGCATTTTTCGTAATCGACAGTAATGCTAAATACAATGCTTTGCTTGGAAGGGACTGGATCCACACAAACAAGTGCGTGCCTTCTTCTTTACATCAGAAAATCATGATGGCCTTAGGCAATGGAGAGACAGAGGAGATCGATGCAGATCCTCAACCCTTCATAGCCTGTGCAGACTTTGCGGAGGCTAAATTGTATATTGAGGGAGTGACACCTCTCAGTATACTGATGAAAGATGACAGTTCAGCCGAAGTAACGGCTGATGAGGAGGTGACACACCTGAAGCACTTAGTCCAAAAAAGTGCTGGTGAAGAGGTTGTCCTTAGAGATGACAATGATGCCTGGTTATAGGCAAAGAGAGGAACCACCAGAAGCCAAGTCCTTGGCTTTGATTAAATTTTCAGCATTGGATATAAAAGCGATAGTCCAGAAAGTTCGGGAGCAAGAGAGAGAGGCCATGATAATTGGCTGCAAACAGCAGCAGCAACAGGCTAGAGTCTTGACTCTTGGTAAGTACTGTGCCTTGGACATTGAAACGAAAGTCCAAGAAATACAGGAAGAGGAAGCCTTGTGGACAGATTTTGTCTATGAGGAGGAGGGCAGAGATATTGAACTGAAGAACCTGAGGGCAGAACCAAGCTCGAAGATCACTTCAAAGGTAGCAGAAACCAAAGGGAGTTCTCATGCACAAGACCCTTTAGAAGAAGTAAATCTAAGGGAAGGTTCTGTACAACAGCCCACTTATATAAGTGCTTGTTTGAATGCTCTGGACAGAAACCAGCTATTGGTTGTTCTGAAGAAATACAAAGATTGCTTTGCATGGTCTTATAATGAACTACCAGGATTGGACAGGTCATTAGTGGAACATAGGCTTCCTATGAAGCCTAACTTCAAGCCATATAAGCAGAAACCAAGAAGGATGAGTCCAGAAGTAATTCAGAAGGTCAAGGAAGAGATCCTCAGACTACTCAAGGCAGGTTTTATTAGGACAGCCAGGTATGTTGAGTGGCTATCTAATATTGTGCCTGTAGTCAAGAAGAATGGCAAAATGAGGGTATGTATCGATTTCAGAAATTTAAATCTGGCAACTCCCAAAGATGAGTACCCTATGCCTATAGTGGACTTGCTGGTGGACAGTTCAGCAGGTCACCAAGTCTTGTCAATGATGGATGGGCATTCCGGCTATAACCAAATTTGCATTGCAGAGGAAGATATCCACAAGACAGCATTCAGATGTCCTGGGAATATTGGCACCTTTGAATGGGTTAAAATGCCATTTGGTCTAAAGAATGCTGGAGCTACATATCAAAGAGCCATGAACACTATCTTTCATGATCTTATTGGAGGATATTTGGAATGTTATATTGATGACATTGTGGTTAAGTCCCAGTCCATGGAGGATCACCTGCTTCACTTAGAAGCAGCTTTTGAAAGGATGAGGAAGTTCAAATTAAAGCTTAATCCTCTTAAATGTGCTTTTGGTGTATCATCTGGAAATTTCTTGGGCTATGTTGTTCACAAGAAAGGAATACAGATTGATCAGAATAAAGCCAAAGCAATCATCGAAGCCAGACCCCCATCAAGTAAGAAAGAATTACAAAGGTTCCTTGGGCAGGTCAACTTTCTTCGAAGGTTCATTTCTAACACTGCAGGGAAAACTAAAGTATTTTCTTCCTTGTTAAGGCTGAAAGATGAAGAGGATTTCGTGTGGACAGCAGAGCATCAATTTGCTTTCGAAGGTATCAAGGCCTACTTGGCTAACCCTCCAGTGCTGATGCCACCAAAGGGGAACAAGCCCTTGAAGTTATACATAGCTGCAGCAGAGGATTCATTGGGGGCTTTCTTAGCCCAAGACAATGAAGAAGGCAAGGAGCAAGCTATTTATTACCTTAGTAGGTTTTTAAATTCTTGTGAATGTAAATATTCAGCTGTTGAAAAGCTGTGTCTTGCTTTGTATTTTGCTGCAATAAAATTAAGATATTATCTTTTGCCTACAACTGTCTTGGTAATTGCAACCACAGATTTGGTTAAATATATGTTATCTAGACCAATGTTGAGGGGAAGAATTGGCAAATGGATACTTGCCTTATCAGAATTTCATCTAGAATATGTCCCTCAAAGGGCAGTAAAAGGGCAGGTTTTAGCCAACTTCTTGGCAGATCATCCATCTCAAACTGAGAGCCAGGAGATAATGGAACTTGGTATGACCAGTGTTGAGCCATGGCAAATGTGGTTCGATGGGTCGAAAGCAAATGGGTTAATTGGAATTGGTATTGTAATCAAGTCTCCACAGGGGACAGAAACTACCCATGGTTTTAGAGTGGATGAAGCTACCTGTTCCAATAACCAGGCTGAATATGAAGCCTTAATTGTGGGACTAGAGATTCTTATTGGATTACAAGTACATGCAGTTGACATATTTGGGGATTCTCAATTGGTGGTTAACCAAGTGAAAGGAATTTTCAAGTGTCAAAGCATAAGTATCTTGCCATATTATGTTGTTGCATTACATTTGCTTTCTCAGTTTCAAATAGCAAATGTAACCCATGTTCCAAGATTCTTGAACAATAGAGCCAATGATGTGGCTCAAAAGGCTTCGAACTTCAAGAGAAGGGATAAGACCCAAAGGGACATAAGCCAAACAACATATCAGAGATTAATTCAACCTTTGAATAAAAGGAATGTGATCTTGGAAGTCAATCATAATGACTTACAAGAACAAGATTGGAGGCATCCAATAATGCAGTACTTGGCTGGTCCATCTTCGAAGGCCAGTAGAAAAGTTAAATTGCAGTCTATGCAATATATGATATATGGTAATGCTCTCTACAAAAGGGGGGGAGATGGCTTATTGTTGGAATGTCTAGGCCCGAAAGAAGCATTAACAGCCATGGCTGAGGTTCATGAAGGCATCTGTGGTGCTCATCAACCTGGTGTAAAAATGAGATGGTTGCTTCGAAGGCATTCCTATTATTGGCCAACCATCCTTAAAGACTGCATAGAATATGCAAAGGGGTGTCAGGCATGTCAAAAGCATGGCACAATAAGGCACGTGCCCATAACTGACCTACATGCAGTAGTGAAGCCTTGGCCATTCAGAGGGTGGGCCATGGATATGATGAGAAAAATACACCCACCTTCTTCGAAACATCATTGTTTCATTCTAGTGGCCACTGACTACTTCACTAAATGGGTCGAAGCTAAGCCATACAAGGTTGTAGACCAAACAGAGGTTATTGGTTTTATTAAAGATTTGATCCATAGATTTGGAATCCCGCAAACCATAACAGTTGATAATGGAACTGTGTTTGATGGGAAGATGGTGAAGGCTTTTGCGGCAGAATTTGGAATTAGCCTTGTTAATTCCACACCCTATTATGCACAAGCTAATGGTCAAGCTGAGTCATCCAATAAGTCCTTGAAAAAAGGAATACAAAAGGTTGTGGATGACAATCCCAGGGATTGGCATAACCTATTGTTGGATGTTCTGTGGGCATATAGAACCTCACCGAGGTCAAGCACAGGGGTCACTCCCTATGCCTTGGTGTATGGACATGATGCAGTCTTACCAGTAGAGATTAATGTTAAATCTTTGAGAGTAAGATGTCAAGATCAATTGAATCCTGAACAATACCATCAAAGTATGTGCTTAGAATTAGAAGGCATAGATGAAGCCAGAATTTTGGCGTTAAATAGCATTCTTTTCCAAAAGAAAAAAGCAGCCAAGAATTATAATAAGAAAGTCAAACACATTGGCTTTGATGAAGGCGATTTGGTATGGAAGACAATACTCCCAATTGGGATTAAAAGCCATAAGTTTGGCAAATGGTCACCTAATTGGGAAGGACCATATCAAATTCATAGGGTTCTGCCTTTTGGAGCATACCATTTAAGAAATTTAAATGGTTATGTACATCCCAAAAAGATTAATGGCAGATATCTAAAACCTTATTTTCCAACCATTTGGGAGACACAAGGGATAGACTGAACACCATATGCAAAAACACAAGCTTGTTCAAATTATATTCAAAATAGTGTGCTTTCATAAAGAATCAAGTACATTATGCCACAAATTGGCCCAAAAATCACTACAATGCTTTAATTGTTTTTGTACAATAGCTTTCCTATTACTAAGGGAAGGAAATAATTGAATAGCTGCAGCCATGTTTTCTTTTCGATCAGCCAGTCCTTGATTGGTGATGTGCAGTTCCTTATCAGTTCGAACCAAGGCTTGGTTTACTGCAGCTAACTCCTCTTCGAGCTGAGCTTTCTTCTCCAGAAGTTGGACTCGAAAGTGGGAGGCAGAAGAGTGTTGTTCTTTCAGAGTTGATACTTCAGTATGCACCTGAGAAACAAAACTCTGGTCCTTAGCCAGCTTATCATCCGCAGCTTTAGCAGCATGGCAAATGTTGAGATAAAAATCAATAGTAGCTGCAGCCTGAGATAGATGACTTGAAACACTCATGGCAGACTGCTCAGCAATGTTACAGCATTGAAGGAACCCATTCCTGATGATAGGCCTTTGTAGAGCCTCGAAGGGGATCCTTGAAAAGGAAGTCAACAGTTGCAAGCATGTGTCCAAATCTACTGAAGGTACAAAAGGCTTGTTGCTGGAGGAAGGAGAACTCTCGAAAATTTCCAAAAGGGAGTTAGCCAAGGCTAATGGCTCAGCTTCAGTAGTAGAAGTAGGAGAGGTAGAAGGTATGTCAAAAAGACTAGCTAGTCTTCCTTCAAAAATGTCTACCTCATCCCTTGACATTAAGGGCATAGAGAGTGTTGTGGTGGAAGACGCAAAGGGATGCATAGGGATGGGAGAAACAGATGGAGCATCTTTGGCAGCCTCTATGGTCTTGGCCACCAGCAAATCAAGTGAGGAAGGGCTGGAAGTAGGCATTGGTGATGAGTCATGAGTTGAAGAACTATCGGCATCCTCTGAAGTAGAATCAACTGCCATGCGAGATGAAGTAGCAGTAGGAGGAAGAGTGAAGATCGAAGAAACAAACTGAGGCAGATCAAGAGTCAAGAAAGGGAGGTATGGCTCTAAGCCAAGGAAAAGAGATGCAGGGATACTTGGCCTCGGTAAAGATGTATTGAATATAGGCTTAAGAAGTGGGAGCGTGATTTGAATGGTTTTCACGCGTTGCATCTGATCAACTTCGACTGAAATTGGGGAAGGTTCCGTTAGGAAGATGGATGCAGTGGTCATTGCTGTAAAAAGAAGAAAATGTGAGGTAATGTCAAGTCTTAGTCTTGAAGAGTCAACAAGAAAGGAATAAAGGCATGAAGGAACTTACTTGTTCCAAGGAATTGTTGCTGCTGCCTCTCCTCAGCTCTTTCAAGGACAACTATGGCTTTGGGATATTCTTGTTCTACAACCTCATGGATGGGGTCTTCAAACGAGCTGGTAGCTAAAGCAGTAACCTTCCTCCTCTTTTCTATTACTTGAGCAATTGTCTCGGAATCAGAATCTTCGGTAAAATTGGAAGGAGAAATGGTAATTTTTCTTCTCCTTTTCCTTTGAGTTGGTATCATTCGCTCCTCCATTGTCTTCTCGACCTTTTTAGGTTGGGGTCCAGACTCTTCAAAAGTGAGCTCCTCCTCTTCTTTTCTAGCGGCTATCCCCTCTTGAGCCAATTGAGGTTCTCTTTTGCTTCTTTTCAAGGGAGACTCCTGTTCTTGATCGTTTTCTTCTTCCTCTATCTCCGGAAGTTCAATTTTTTCCCTTTCTAGCTCAAGGAGTCTCTTCTTCTTTTGTTGTTGACCACCTTCATAAAAGAAGGATTAGAGATAAGATAGCAAGCATTATGTGGAGAGGTTAGAGAAGAGGAAAAAGGGGTACATACTTCGGGTGACTCTGGGAGGAATTGAAGCAGCAGAAGTAAACTGAGTTGTAGCAGGTACTGTAATTGGAGTAGTGGAAGAAATGACAGTCTCAGCTTCTTTGGGCTTGGGCACATCCAGCACCTCCAATAGGTTTTGAGAGGAGATGGCCAAATAAACTTCCATGTTGCTCACCCACCAATTTTGATATCTCTTCAATTCAGTACCATGAGGGGAGAAAGGGGTGAACTCAAAACTGGCCAAATCATCCATAAACTTGAAGGTTGCCTCTTCTAATCTTGATTTTCGAACCTCCAGATCCCTCTTAGTAAGACTCAGATTGGTGTTGCTGCAAAGAGGTATTGGAACTCCTTGAGTGAGGCCAAATTGTCTAGCAAATTGAGCAGGACAATAAGGTTCAGCTATGCATTTATAGGCTCTGGGGTTGGTGGTCCCAATAAACAGTTCCCTAGGGATCAGTAGGGAAGCCCACATATCTTTATGAATAGGCAAAGCACAGAGCCTGTCACTGAGGAAGTGATTCAACCAGGTTGGACCTATGCTAGCTTCGAAGGGACAGAAACGATGATCAGGAAGAGCAGCTGGTAGTTGATGAAAGAAGGAGAAATAAAAGGCAAAAGTAGCTGGATAAAGTGAAGCATTGGCTAGTTTTATGCCATGAGTGAGAGAGTGTAGCCCAGAAAATTTAAGGCATTTGGATTGTAGTTCAGTAAAATAGGCAAAGAGCCAAAGCTGAAGAATCCAAAATGGTCCCCCTTGATTGGCATCTAGGGGTCTCTCACAAAAGAGGGAACAGACTCTATATACATGACCTAGAATGTATGGGGCTAAGGCTACTCTTTTCTGCAAAACCAAGGCTTTGGCAAGAGGAGCAAATTCAAGCATGATTCTTTGGGAGGAGGTGCAGAAAAGAAATTTGCAAAGCCAATATAATAAAAAGGAAAAGAATTCCCTATCAGTTACTGGACCCATTCTTTTGTTCTCGGCTCTAACAAAATCACTGTAAGATAAATTAAGAGAGGGGAGGGAGAAAGGGACTACTAAGTCAGGACAATCTGGTGTGATGGGGGTACCAATGGGGGATACTCCTAATAGATGGCAAATATCAAGAACAGTGGGAGCCATCATCCCACACCTAAACTGAAAGAAATTGAAAATAGGGTTCCAAAAACATAAAGCAGCGGGGATTAGAAAAGGGTCTTCTGAGATAGTTACCCTAGATAGTCGAAGAGCATCAAGAAGGCAGAGTTCTTGAAGGTTCAATGTCCTAGCAGGGACAACTCGGTCGTACCACTCTTGCCACTCTGGTCTCATCGTGGGCCAGCATCGGTGAGGACGATTGACTTTCCAACCTTGCCAGTCGAGACCACCCTCATACAGAAGGCATTGATTCTCCAAGCGAGGATATAGGGCGGGAAGCTCGGAAGGGATCTCCTTGAAAATGGGTCCTAGCACGTACTCTCGCTGCACATGGCGACGAGGGATAAAGATACGCCCATCGATAGCACTTTTCTCATCACTCTTGTATTTCTCACATTCAGCATCAATAAGCCGCTTCAAAGCCACAGATGAGCTTACGCGCTCTATGGTCGGAACATTTGATGGGGAAGAAGCCATTGATAGTGAGTTTTCGGAAAATATAGAAGGGAGTAGAAAGAAATGGAAATCTAGAGGGGGTTTGAATGTGTAAGCAATTCCGGGGCACAGAGTGAAAAGGTTTTAAATAACTTTTGTGTGCGGGGATACATCTCGTAAGTCATTAAGTACTAAAACGTGCGAAAACAAGGAATCTTTTTCAACATCGATAATTTCTGGAGGGAAAAGCACATTGATGCCAGCTTCGAAGCCACATTTTGGCGCTAAAATTTCAAACAACAACGGCTTCGAAATGCAGGAGCCGACTTCGAAGCATACTGCATGCTTAAAAATGTTTGAATATTCAAAGTATTGGTCTACTTCAAAAAATCTAAAGACCTGTTCGAAGTGACAACATTCGAAGCAAGCCCTAAGACTCTTTAAGGAAAAAAGGGCACTGTTCGGAACATCCAAGACCAATTATTGGTTTTTACATGAGCAAGAAGGAATTGCCATAGTTTGCCCTTCGAAGCCAAAAGAGATCAGTTTCAAATTGATTGGCTATATCAACTATGACCATATATTGGTTACAGTTAGTATAAAGTCATTGAAATCGAAGTACTAAAATAATATCTGCCAGAATTGTCAATTTTACTCCATGAATTGGAAGAAGACATGATTGGTTCTTTTAGTACTTCATTAAACAGTTGATTCGAAGGATGAAATTGTTCAATTCAAAGTTATGAATTAGCTTTTAGAGATGAAAGGAAACAGAGTCAAACAGTGTTAAGTACAGAAAGACTTTGTTTGTATTGAAGCCAATATAATTACATTAAGTAACTCTATCTCGGTACAAATTCAAGCTCATAAAAATAAGGAATGGAATAAATAACAAGGTCATGAAATTTTGTCCAGCAATGGTCAATAAATTTCTGTTCTTTCTTTATTATTTCTTCTATTTCTTCTAAAGTTGATTGCATAAGCTGATGAGCTCTCACTTCATAATAGAGTTCTTCAGCCTTTGCTTCGAAGGCCTCTTCCTTCAATTTTTGTTCATCTATAACCAAATCATCCCAGTACGCAGAATCTTTATTCCTGAAGTCATCGAACTCTTCGATAAAATTCTCTGCTTCATATTGGGCATGAATTCGGAGAGATGAAAGTTCATCCAGATTTTGGATAGTGATCTTAGAATTCTGATGCCAGTAGAGGAGCACTGGGAGTTGGTCCAAAAACAAATGGAGCTCTGCTTGAGCAAGAGGGTTGAGGACATGACCCCTAGTAAGGATATCACAAGCCCATTGAAAGTTCTTAAGAGGAATATCATCCTCAAGAACATTGAAGGGCAGGTGGGAGAAAGCCGCAAGCAAAAGTTGAGCTTGCTTTCGCTCGGCTGGAGAAGGGGGTGACGGAGGTTGATAAGGTGGAAAGACTTTGTCCATTGGAAGGGCAAGTCTTAGTTTTTCTGTCCAGGAAAGGACGGGAGGAGGAGAAGGAGAAGATGATTCTGCTTCAGAAGACGAAGGGGAAGGAGCAGGTGTTTCTATCTCAGAGGATGCAGATGCAGAAGAAGGTGTGGATGCTTCTATTATGGGAGATGGCACGGGAGCAGATGGAACAAAAGCATTAATGTAGTCAAGCCAATCAGAAGAACAAATCTTCGCCTTTTTGGCTAAAAATGAAGGGGTGTACCCTTGTGCTTCTTCTGAACGTTGGGCAGGATGCATTATCTTCGTAGGCATGGAAGAAGTATACCAAGCCACAAGCAGATTCTCCTCCAAGCTACGTCGAAGGTCAATGGGCACGTAAGGGTAGACCACTGAGCTTCGAGCGTAGGAGGGAAACTCCAAGGGGTCAGTAAACTCAACAAAATGGTGATTGACTCGCTCCCTTAGATCATAAGTCTCAGGAGTGGACCAGCTTGTCCAGCCAGAAGCTCCAGAGGATGAAGAGGTCACAGTTTCATCCCATACAGAGGTCTGTGAAGAAGAGTTTCCTAGATCCATATTTTCAACTTGTCGAAGCAAAGGCTCGAGGGTAATTCGGTCAGAATACAAAGGGAGCTTAGGGGAAGAACTCTTTGTATCTGTAAGTTTGTAAACCAAGGGATTAAAGGCAATGTGTTCATAGTCCAGAGGTTTATAATCTACAAAAGCCTCCATTACCTGAATATAGAAGGGCGGGTAAAGGTGGCTAATGAATGCATGGAGGTTCTTTCGAGGGGGAACAACATCACTCAAAGGCTCTTCATATGCTCGATCAATAGAAAGGGAAGTTGATGCAGCCATAGCCTGTTCGAATACTAAGGTATTGGGATGTTCGACGAGTTAATGTAGATGATCTCCAAATGGATGACGGTTGTGTTTCCAGAATATGGACTCCATACACGTTCTGGAAGCGCGGGAAAACTGCAATCCACTAATATCACCAAGTATTGGGTATATTAGTGCGGGGGGTAATGTTGGCTACATATTTTGTAAAAGCCAGTTACAGTTCGACACGTGGCATAATAAGGGTAATAAAGGAAGGTTATTCAAGCCTTTAATCCTGATCGTACACGTGACAATAAACATTGGTCCTCACATGATCCGAGTAACACTAGATCAAATAACGGGATGCAAGATGACGTGTCTTCAAACGGTTACTCATATTCAAATCTAAGTACAAGAGGGAAGCTCAACTGCCAGTAATGGCGTAATGGAGCTACTTGTAAGGGAGCATGACCAGCGATCATGGAGGAGCAGTTCGACAGTTCGAAGTGCAGTTCGAAGGTCATCACTGACGAGTATAAATAGCGGGGCAGCCCCCAGAAAGACGGACGGACTCAGATCATACAAACCAGTCATTTACTTCATATATTTTCTTTCCAGTCATTTACATTTCCAGTCTTTAAATACCTGTTCTTTAAATACCTGCACTTTAAATACTCGCACTGCACTTCGATTCATAGGAGTAGCTTCAAGTAGATTCAAGTAGATTGCTGTTGTAAACCTCTCCGAGGCTGAGTTCGGACCATTGTAAGTGTTCATTTTTATGAAATACTTCAATTGTTCTTCATATTACTGTTATTTCTCTTAATTTCTCCTAAGTCAAGCCACCAGTAAAAGTCCTCTTCATTGAGGCTGAAAAGAACTAAAACACAATCGTCTGATAATTGGTTGGCAATTATAATTTCTGCAAGGACTGATTGATCCTTGCTGGCACGCTCACATTCACAAAAATACCCTTCGAAAAGCCAAAAAGCCAACAATTATGTGAGAATCACAAGCTATTATTGAATAAGTTTTGCTTGTTTCAATAACCATTTAGAGCCATCCAAGATTGTACCAAAATCAAACCTAAAAGGACGAAGGCTTATGATAAAACATGAGACAAAAAATATTAAAAACAGAGCATCCTGAAACTCATCTTTTACCAAAAAAATTTCCCCTTAAATCAGTCAAATTACGTAACTAGGATTTCTACAAATCCAAAATTTTAACCGGAAATTTGCCCAGAAAATATAATATATGATGGAGATTTATTTTAGAGGGATTTACAAATGAGTGATATTTTTTCAAAATAATTATAGACTCATGAAAAAGCTTCATTACTTCAATCATTAAAATTTAGGGTAAACTATCAATAAGCCCTAATAGTTGGATTTTATACTCATAAAGTCTTATTGAAAATAATTTTGGATAAAATTGTCGCTAAAAATTGACAATTACTGACTTTTTTTATTATGATTTTATAAATTGTCGCTAAAACTTATAATTAGTGATTTTTTTATGACCAAATTTTTTTATAAAATCTATTAGACAATAAGTCCACTTAGGACCTACACGTAAGTACTCCTAAAATTTATATTTAATTTTTTTTTTTCAAACATATACTGATTTATTATTTTTCTTTTATTTTAAATATAGAGCCCATCATTCAAAAATTAAATCTGAACCATTCATCAAAATTTTAGATACAGATTTGAAGTTCTGATATATTAAAATTTTTGTTACATAACCCCTTTCACCATCTAAACTAACCATCTCTCTCTCTCTCTCTCTCTCTCTCTACCCTATATTTTGTGCACCATCCTCAGGCCTAAACACAATTAATATGAATTAAAGAAACCTGTCACCTTCTCTTTCCATTCCATTATATATAAGGGAATGGCTCCAATCCAAAAACCAACAACACCGAACTCACACAGAATTGGACGACTCATTCCCTCTTCTTCATTTGCTCAGCAAAAGTAATCACACTCTTCACTATTATACTCATAATTTCTATTCTTATTTCCTCATGTTCTTTATTTTCACTTCACTGCTATTTTTTTTTTTTATATATAATGATTGTTTCATTGTTTTTTTTAATCTAGGTTGATATACATAGATACTACAAAAAAGTTAATATGAATCATCACAAGGCAGACACAGACAGTGATCCAAAGCTCGATTTGAAGCTGAACTTATCACCTCCAAGTCCATACCCACCACAGGTAGAGTCCCCAAACGGTTCAGTTTCATTTTCCTCCATGGAAATGTCTCCTATAAGCTCATGCTTGTCGTCGGAGTTCAGCCTCAACCCTGACAATGGCCCGCTTTACTGTACCAGCAGTCCTGAGCCCGCCAAGCCGATGATGCTGGCGGGGTGCCCTCGGTGCCTCATGTATGTAATGTTATCTGAAGAAGATCCAAAGTGCCCCAAATGCAAGGGCACTGTCCTGCTGGAAATTCTTCCTGAGGAAATCACTGAGAAAACTACCAAGGAATGAGACTGATTTTAATCATAGTTTTAAATAACGGTATTGGGTATTTATCAGTATCAGTGATACAATCGTGTATATCAGTATCTGACGTTGAAAATCTCGATACTCATATTTAAAACACTCATTCTAAGCACCTTGGTTACTTTCCCTTAATTACTAGTTTAGTTTTTTTTCGTTCTTTATGTTTTCTTACTCCTTTTGTTTTTCCTTTTGTTATTTTGTTATATGCTGTGTTTGGTTGAGAAGAAAATAGAAGAGAGGAAAGACGCTTGTGAGAGTCGTTTGAGGTTGATTTTAGTGTGATTGTAAGATATTTAACTTGTACTCATTTTCGTTCATCTTCTCTGGAACGTACGTTTTGATCTTTAACAAGATTACTAGTTGTCCCTTTGGATCTCATTTGCTTATTCATTAAGATAATTTAAATATGGCACCTAATACTTTACACCGCAAAGTTATTCTAGTTAGTTGCTTTCATGCCACTCAATAGGTCATTTATTAATTAATCAAACACCCCTGCTTCATTTTCTTTCAAGCTTGAAAAAATATAAAAGACTAAAATAAAATGAAAGAAAGTTGTGTGACTTCTTGAAAGATGCTAGACATAAGATAAATTCGTTTGGGAACTTGCTATTTTAATTGTCTTTTTGGCTTTTTAGTTATTTTATAAGATGAAAAAAATTATGTTTGGAATGATTTGTACACCTTTTTGTAGTTTAATATATGATTGTGAGAGAAAAAATAATTAATTGTTGTGTAAGATATAACATTTTATTTTATTGATTATTTTAGTTTTTTTTATTTTTATTGACTATTTTATCCAAAATCCTCTTCCCCAAACGGGGCCTATATATTTTACCTTCTCGAATTATCATATCGTTTTATCTACTTATGCTAGTTTGGAAATAGACTATTTTACTTGGCTTTTTAATTTTGTATCTTTTTTATCTACTTATGCCTTGTTTGGTTTAACTTTTTTATTTGCTTATGCCTTGTTTGGAAATAGACTATTTTAATTGGTATTTTAATTTTTTTAACTACCTAAAAAGTTGTGTTTGAAAAGATAAATGACTTTTTTTGTAATAAATTTGATGGTTGTGAGAAAAAAAAAATGATTATGATTTGGATATGACACTTTATTTTTTTGACTATTTTAATATATTTAATTTTTATTGATTATTTTAGTCCAAATCTAACTTCCCAAACAGAGTCTTCAAAAAAAAATATTATATTTTGTCAGCTTGAACTATCAATTTGAACAATGTCAACATTATATAAATACATCTTAAATAGTATGAAATGCATAAAATAAGTGTAAGCTTTAAAAAAAATAATTACAAATAAATGATAAATTTTTATATTTATTAATAATGAAAATTATAAATTTTTCTATGAACATACCTCTGAAATTAAAACTAAATGGTAATTTTCCTGTTTTCTTTTTTCCCTTTCTTTCTCCTACTAAAGCAACAGGCATAGTAGCCATAATGTAGATAGTTATGACTGTTGACTTACGATAAAAGAGGGAAAGAGAAGGAGAGGTAAAATAGAAAATATCTTGTATGTTAATTTTTCTTTCCTTTATGTAACCGATCGTGAACATAATGTTTATATTGATACAAACTAATAATTTAATGTGACAAAATTTAACATTTTTTGATTAAAAATAGTAAATTAACATTGAGTAATAATTCAATTGGATAAAATATAATTTTTCTTATTGTTGAAAGTGGTATTTTTACCATGAAGATTCAGAGTGAAAAAATAATAATAATATTAGCAGATGATATGAATTAAGTATTGTAATTTTTAGTTCAAGACTAAAATGACATGTGACAATAATTGAGGGGATAAAGTGTGATTGGCTTCAAAATTTATCCAAAAAATTAGTAAATACTCTAAATTTAACTCTTATATAATAGAACCTACAAAAATTTGAACCACGTGTACACACAATAATTTTTTCAAATAAATTTCTAGTCATTAAAATAATTCTAGCAACATTCTAGCAACACATAACCAACAATAGTGATGAAAATTACCTAAAAGTTTGAAAATGGTGTCATGGAAATCAACTCACATTTGTGGCCATTGACCTCATTTGCAAACCATATAAATGAATTAATAAGTTATCAATTTGGTGATGTTAGGTTTTCAATATATATATATATTCAAAAAGAAATCTAAAAAACACAATGTGTGATATAAATTCATTTTAAATGTGTACTTCATAAACTATTAATCAGTCCCAATAGTTGGACTAAATTTCCATAAAATTATATTGAAAATAAGCCTTAATAAAATTGTCGTTAAAAATAATTTTGTGTGACGATTTTTTGTATATGTCATTAAAAATTAATGATTAGTGGCTTTTTTTGTCACAATTTTTATAAATTGTAGCTAAAATTTACAATTAGTAACGTTTTTCTATGACGAATTTTTCAAATTGTCAAAGAAAGATGAAACTTAGCGACTTTTTTTGTGAAGATTTTTTTAAACTGTCGCTAACACTTAGTGACATTTTTGTGACAATTTTCAAATTATCACTGAAAATTAACAATTAGTGACTTTTTTTTATTAATGTTTAATGAAAAGCGTCATTAATTCTCACAAGACCTATTGGACAATAAATCTATCTATTAGGATCTAGAAGTAAATTCCCCCTTTTATTATGGAGAAGATTTTCCACCAACTTATTATGTAGGAACTCCTATAACCCAAATAATGTTGCAACTTATGATTAGTCAATTGTTACACAATTTAAAACTCATTCACTCTTGTTCACTTTTCCATAAACTTCCTAATATGTTGGATACCAAATTTTAGAAAATATGCGATTTAAGAATGTTAGAGCATGTTTTTAAATCTCTATTTTTGAGGGGTTGTATAGGATTTGTTTATTTAGTACACCTTTTAATTTTTAACTAAAAGATGTGCAAAAAAATAAAGAAATGATATAATCTAAATAAGTACACTTATTTGGATTATCTCTAAACAACACCTAATTTTCTAAAAGAATAATATTATGCTTGAATCTCTAAAACAACCCTTAACATATTATTTTATTCTTACATAACCAAATAAAATGTATTAAAATTATTTCTCAATTTCTTGGTTTTAATGCTAAAGAACTTACGTGCTGAATTTTTTTCAACGAACGAAAACATTAGGTTAGATAATCAATCTTTGTTTCGCTTAAGATTTCTAGTCTTCCAAATTTTATTTATTTTTTTTTTTACAAACTTTTCACTGCCTCTAAATTATGAAACCAATTTAATTATAGCATAGTTAACTCGTTCCAATATATCAATAGTATACAATGAGTAACACCTTATAATTGGTTGGTTGCTAGATATGAGCCTCTAAACTTTAGGAATATTTGAGAAATTTAGCCAAAACCCTCCAACCTAATTTATTTTACTTCATAAACCCCTGAAAGAGAAAATACATAATTAAGGACAAAGTAAAAAAATCTTCTTTATTTATGTTTTTTTTTTTTGGACAACATGTTACTGTGAACCAGAGTAACATGTTACTATCAAATAAAATAATTGTCAAAAAGAGTAACATGTTACTGTTACTGTTTACATTAATTTCGACATTAATAATTTTTTTTTTAAAGAATTGCATAGTCAACATAGATCTTATTTGATAAATCTTGATGAGAGAATTTTAAAAATACTAATTTTATTAAAAATTGACATATACATCAAAAGTTATATTATTTTAAAGTTTAATATTTTAATAATAATGGTATGTGTTGAACTTTTCAACAAAAACCTTTTTATGTTTGCCCTTAATACATTAAAATTTTATTATAAGGAGGTTTCGACCAAATCCCCCTTATATTTTTCATAATAATTGTTTGAAAAATTCACTTACTATATAGTTTAGTTTACAAGATTTATTTTTTTATTTTTTTTTTAAGCTATAAAGTAGTTTGATGAAAATAAACACTAAAATATATTTTTCACCGCCAAAAAATGAAAACATATGTTAAAAAGATGAGTATTTTTTCCCCAAAATAATTTATTATTATTATTATCTTTCTGAAAACAGAATTTTTTTTTTTTTTTTTCAAAAGTTAAATGAATACCATAAGGAAAAGGTTTTATTTGGAATATCAATCATATTAAAAAATAAGGAAGAGTTGTTGCAGTTAATTTGGAAACAATTCTTCATATTAATTTTGCACGAGAAATATTTAACTTGAACGTAAAGTTTCTTGTGTGAATAAGAGTAATTTAGTTTTGAATTATATAACAATTGATCAATCATAAACAGGCACATCAATTGGATTGTAGGACTTCCTACATAATAGGTTGGAAAAAAAAAAACCTTCTCCTTTCATTATTCAAAATTTAAATCTAAATTTCATAATAAATTTTGTAGTCTTTATCTGTACTGTTACCAATTAACCACGGTAGGTGAGCTAATTTTGCTACTATTTTAAGAGCGAATATCAGATTTTTAATGAACCCTCTCCCTCAGATTCTTTCACAGAAGGTTGGTTCATAATAAATGTAAGTACATGTATTCTTCTTATCGGATTCTCATGCTTTGAGTTTAATTTTTTTATTAAAAATATTTGGGACCTGTTTTTTGGGATTCATGACTCCCAATTTGATCTTGGCTATGTGTGGGGTCCACTCGTGTATGTATGAGCCCCATATTATGAGTGGTTGGAATGAAAGTGAGAGTTGCGGGGGGGTCATGTATATGTGGGGTCTCTATCACAATTTTTTTTATTTTATTTACAAATATCACATGCGAAAACAGAACTTTGAAATTTAAAACCGAATCCACAAATATAATAGAGTTAATTATACGTAGTACCTTATACTTTCATAAAATTCTCAATTTTCAATTGGGACCGTTAATTCTTTACCCTTTATCTCAAATTGCAATGCCAGCCTTTTTATTTATTTAATGTTAGCCACGTTTGTGAAAACTAACCAAAGTGAGATTTTGGTAAAAATAAAAAAAATTAAGGTGTGGTTTTGATGAAATGTAGGAATGTATGGTCATTTCTAGCGTTGCATAAGATCTTTCATCAAATTTAAATTTGATGAAAAATTGATAATAACAGTACTCTATCCGTTTCATCAGATTGATATCAAATGAAAAGAGCGGTATATTTTTCATCAAATCAAAAGAGCATTTAACATTTCATCAAATTTCGTAGGTGAGTATTGTAGACAACTTCCCAGATAGCCGGATTTTGGGATGAATTTAATAAAAACTTATTTTTCACGGGACAATCGACTTGACGACAAATAGAATTGATGAAAACTATTGTACTGCATCATATCATATTAAATTTTTTATCAAATTTTTACTCAAATTATTAGAGATGCTTTGAGACAAGAAAAATGTCATGTATGGGGTCAAATCACAAGTTATGTCAATTTTATTATAAGAAGGATAGAAGGTTAATATTATAATTTGATTTAAATTTTAAGAAATTAATTATTATAAATAAAAGTGAGAGGATTAAAGTAAAATTTATGTAATTGTTTTTTTTTGAAAACTAACCATTTTTGTTAATTTTTTAATTTTTCATAAAATGACGGATAAAAAAATATATAAAAAAGTTGACATTTTGATGATTAAATTCATTTCCACCATGGCTAATTAAGTTGACAAGTGGTGAATCATCACCCTCCACCTTCTTGTTTTTATAAATCAAGGACTAACGTCAATAGCCAGATTTCACTGACGTAAAGAAATGGTATAAAAATCTTGTATTATTGTAAGGAAAAATTATTTGGTGGTCCAGATAACTTGACAATTTCCCTCATCAATCACTAAATACTATCTTGTTATTTCTCAATTATTTAATACAAAATCGTAAATTCCACATCTTATATCAATCACAACACACTTGACATACACATGACCATTGTTGGCCATATATTTTGTATCAGCCAATCACAACCTGACACGCGATCTATTAGAGGTAACTTGTGGAATTAGTAAAGGTCTCCCGTTATCAAAGGATACGTAGCAAACATATCAATGGCAATGGGTCTACAAAATACTTGAGCAATTGAAAAGAGTAAGGAGACGTGGCTAAACGCTTCTTGAAGACTTAAATTCGAATTCAAGATGGAAGCCTAATTGCAAGAAACGACTTAGTAGAGATAAAGTGCTTAGAGTCATGTCCCATGATCATGGAGGTCACTTCGATAGTTATCAATCACTTTGACGGTTACTACTAGGGCCCATAAATAGAGAGGAAAGTTGATAATGAAGACATTAGAATCAGATATAGAAACCAGTTTATTTACTTTTCATTTTTCTTTCCAGTCCTTTACTTTCCTGCACTGTATTTCAAATTCCTAGGAGTAGTTCTAAGTTAATCTGTTTCTGTAACCACCTTCGAAGTGTAAAAGTACGCAGCTACAATTGTAAACTCTTGTTTACTTAATGAAATTTGATTTCTAATATTGTTTCTCCCTTATTCTTTTACTTTTGTGATTAGTCTTCTGAATTTTCTCCTAAAACAAGCCACCAGTAAAAGTTCTCTTCATTGAGGCTAAAAAGAACTTCGAAACAATAGTCTGATTAATTGGTTGGCATTTACTATCTTTGTAAGTACTTATTGATCATTGCTAGCATGCTAAAATTGCGTTTCTAACCTTCAAAAGTCAAAAAAACCAATATATATTTTTTGCACGCCTAGTGGGATACATTATAATGGCTAGACATAGGAGATAAAAAGAAAATGAACGCCTTAAAGAAAGTGTAGAAGGAGATTTAGAAGCACATAACCCAAAGGATAATGTAGTATCATGTCCTATGGATGTGCCTGCTTTAAGTGATCCTACACAAGTGGTCGAAAAGACCAGCACTTCAAGATATGCAACGCACGTCCAAAATGTTGGATAAAGCCATGAAAGTAGACCTTCAATTGTTCTATCTACCCAACCAATGAATCCATGAGGAGGATTGGTTTATGTTATGAGACAGCAATTAATGTATACAATGGAAAGATGGGCTCCTTTTTGGATCGAATTAGCTTGTGTCAACCATCTGTCGTAAGATAGGCTAAAGAGAACATAAACTTATTTCAGCAGAGATTGGCTCAAGATAAACAACCTATGCAAAGTAATGGACAAAATAATGGGTAAACTAGCAGTCAAGCTAATAATCAAATTCATGATAGACCATCATCAGTGCCTCAATCATGGGACAAAGCCCCTTCTAGACTGCTAGTGAATCAAAATATGCCTTTGCCCACTAGCGAAACCATGCACATTGGTGAAGCAGGTCTAACACAAGGAAATGGCACATAGATGTTTTCAAATTCTATGTTTGAACCAATACCTGGTACTAGAGTATTCACTAATCCTGTGTTCGAACTTACATATGGAGGGTTGGAAGAAATTCTTGCAGTTGGAAGAGAAACAACACATGTTGCCCCTCCCGCAGTTCTCTTCGCAGCACCTTTTGTGGGACAAATGCTTGCTCCAAGAGGGCAGCCATACCCACAACATCAACCAGCACGACAGGGACAACCCATCCCTCGGGGACAACTAGTCCCAAATATGCTTTTATACGGACCAAGAGGGCCTCAAGCACAATGAGTTCCTCCAAATCTTGTGTTCACTCTTCTAATAATGGCCCAACCAGCACAAAATGTTGTTCCTAGGGACCAAATCGTTGACATTGTCAGGGAAATTTGTGGACTTATGGCCTGGGGGGTCCAGACCCCTATCTATAGAAAACCTTATCCAGAATGGATAAATAGGTTACATGAATACCCAAGGGGATATAAGATACCAGATTTTGCCATTTTTTATAGGAATGGAAACCAATCAACTGTCGAACACATTACAAGATTTACAGGCCAATGTGGTGAATTTACCGACAATGATTACATGAAATTGAGACTCTTTCCAAACTCTTTATCTGGGGCAACCTTTGTATGACACAAACCTTACACCAGGTTCTATTCAAACTTCACAACAAATGGAAGAAGTGTTTCATGCACAGTTTTTTCAAACAAAGCCTGAAGTATCTATGGCAGACTTGGCAAGGTTAAGCCAAAAGCCTGATGAGAAGGCTGCTCAATTCATTGCCAAATTCAAAAGACCACAAAACAAATGTAGGGTCATATTACCTGGACCTAAATTTGTGAGGTTAGCTCAAAATGGGGTAGAGTTTAAGCTTCAAAAGAAGTTTGACTCTATAGAGTTTCGAGATCTAGTAGAATTAACGTATAAGGTCACCAGAAAGGAAACTCTACTTGAGGAAGAACAAGATCAAAGTAATGCATCCTATAGGACCTATTATAGGGACCTTAATTTTGAAATTGATATAGTGAAGATCATAAGAAAAGAGCCTATGATCTGCGAAGCATTAATTCAGAAAGATACTACCATTGATCAATAGTTTAGAAAGAAAGACCTTCATAGGAAATATTTTTTTGATATATCAAAAGCAGATGACATATTTGATCATTTGCTAACAGCACATTTTCTAAAATTGCCTAAGGGAGTTAAGATCCCAACTTTAGAAGAAATTAAAGGCAAATGTACTGTAAATGGCATAACTCTTGGTCTCACTCAACTAAAAACTATATTATTTTTTGAGACAAGATTCAAGACAAAATTCGGAAAGGAAGATTGAAATTTCCAGCCAAAGTAGAAAATGAAATGGAGATTAATATTAATCCATTTCTGGAGATTAGAGAAGTGGCAGCCAATGTTGGCGTACCAGACTTCCTTGCCCAAAAAATGGAGAAGAGCCTCTCCTTGAAGGAATTGGATGAAGTCAACATGCAGATGCATGCTACCAGCCAAATTGCCTTTAAAAAGAACACAGAGGGTTCACCAGCAAGTGGGCAAAGCTTCGTGGGCCAAGAGGATGATTCCAGCAAAGAAACTTTAGATGATGACTCGCTTGAAGTAGCTGTTATGCAGTAAATGTGTCCCAGGTGTAGACTGAGTTACAAATGGCTGAAAGAGCTTCCAGTTGATAGAAAGCAGTACTACAAAGACATGCAGAAAGATCGTAGGCTAGTCAATACCTACAACAAGAGGGCATACCAAAGTGGTCCTAGCAAGCAGCCATCCTTGGTTAGGCCACCAGATACCAGGAATCTGTCAAGCGGTGAGAGACCTCTGTATGAAACTAGTCCACCAAACTACTATCGAATGGTCAACAAGCCTGTAAGTAAAAATGAAATTGGTTGAGGCAGGGAACCAAGGCCAACGATTGGCCTTTTAAGATAAAAACAGTAAGCCCAACGAATAGCACAGTAGGTTCATGGGTACCAGGAGTACTAGATTGGTTTATCATGCGAAACAAACCTAAAATGATATCAACCCAGGAGAAGGCCTTTGTAGGCAACGATAGAATGATCAAGCCTCTTTTGGTGACTCCAAATAATTGGGTCTTACTCAAAAACCCAAAGACAAAGGAACCAGACATGGCTCTCGTGATCTCTAGATCTCAGAGGAGGAAGATCCAACGAAGGTTCACTCAATACCAGAAGGATCTGAAAGGAGCCGGTGAGGGCATCTCTTTGGCATAATCAAGAGGTCAAATGGGAGAATAAGAGAGTTCAAAGCCTAATCCCAAGATCAATAGAAGTGCCAGTAGAGAGAAATTGGCTAAGGTCCATGCTGAACTAAAAGCCAAAGAGAAATCGAGTTTGGCAGACCTCGAAAAGGCCTTAATGGAAAGTGATGACGTTAATGAGACTGATGAAAGAATTGAGCCAGGCCAAGAAAACATATTGGCTGAAGAAGAAATGTTTGAAGCCTTCATGGCTGAACAAACAGAATCTGTATTCAAGACAAACCAACAACATAATGCTACTAAAGAGCCTACTAACTTAAAGGTTCCAGAATGCAGTATGGAAGATACATCCTGGGCATCAGGTCAAAGCAACACAAAAGGGGAGTAGATACAACCAGTAGTATAGTTTGGCTCATTCTTTCTAATGCCAATCAATATGGTCTACGTGCTGCCACATGAGTTTCAAGCTAAAGAAGGAAATCAAGAGGGTCAGGTGGATGATCCTATAGAAGTCTATAGTGAGGATTCGCAAATCTGCATAGTCCAAGATGAGTCTGAAATAGCCATGCCCATGGAGACTGATGAAGAAAATAAAGAGGTAAGCATAGTTACCCTATCATAGCCCTTTGAATATCCCACATTGACAATGACTCAACATGTTATACCCTTGTACATTAAGGCATACTTCGATGGCATAGAGATGAACAGGGTATTAGTGGATAATGAGGCAACAGTAAACTTGCTTCCTCATTTATCTTTGAGGAAATTGGGCAGGGGAAACCCCAGATTGATCCCAACGAGTACGACCATTGCTAGTTTTGCCAGGGACAAGCAGATGGCTCAAGGCATACTACCCATTAATCTGAGTGTGAGAACAAGGGATTGTATGACTGCCTTTTTTGTCATAGACAATAATGCCAAATACAATGCCTTGCTTGGTAGAGATTGGATCCACACCAACAAGTGTGTGCCCTTCTCTTCACATCAAAAAATGATAATAGCCTCAAGCAATGGGAAAACAAAGGAAATAAATGCAGACCCACAGCCCTTCATTGCATGTGCAGATTTTGCAGAAGCAAAGTTGTATACCGAAGGAGTGGTTCCACTAAGCATGCTGAGAAAGCCTGATGAAACAGCCGAAGTAGCGGCTGATGGGGAAGTGGCACACTTGAAACATTTGGTACAAGAAAGTGCTGATGATGAATACGACTACTTCATCAAGGATACCAACAATGCCTGGTTGTAGGCAAGAGGATCAAGAAGCCAGACCATTGGCTTTAGTCAAGTTCTTCACATTGGACATTGAGGCAATAGTCCAGAAAGTCCAAGAAGAAGAAAGGAAAGCCATGACAATTGGCTGCAAACATGAGCAACAATAAGCTAAATCATTGGCTCTAAGTAAGTATTGTGCGTTGGACATTGAAACTAAAGTCCAAGAAGAATAAGCTTTATGGATGGATTTTATCTATGAAGAAGAAGGTAAAGATACTAAACCAGGAAGGGTTGTGATAGATCAGAGTGAAAAAGTTGCTTCGAAACTAGAAAAAGCTGAATGGGAAGCATTGGTAAGCACTCCGATGCGAGATCCTTTGGAAGAAGTCAATCTAGGAGAAACTTCAGTACAACAACCTACCTATATTAGCGCTTGGTTAGATCCCATTGCTAGGGACCAGTTATTGGCTATCCTGAAACAATATAAGGATTGTTTTGCTTATAATGATCTACCTGGATTGGACAGGTCATTGGTGGACCATAGACTTCTAGTCAACCCAAACTTTAAGCCATACAAGCAGAAACGTTGACGAATGAGTCTTGAGGAGGTTTAGAAGGTGAAAGAGGAGATTGCTAGGCTCCTCAAAACAGGCTTTATCAAACACAACCAGGTATGTTAGGTGACTGTCCAATACCATGCTTGTGATAAAAAAAAATGGCAAATTGAGGGTATATATTGATTTCAAAAATTTGAATTTGGCAACTCCAAAGGATGAGTACCCCATGCCTGTAGTTGATTTGCTGGTAGAAAGTTCAGTAGGACACAGGATCTTGTCTATGATGGATTGACACTCTGGCTACAACCAGATAGGCATAGTTGAGGAGGATGTTCACAAGACAGCTTTCAAGTGTCCTGGGAACATTGGGACCTTTGAATGGGTTAAGCTACTATTTAGGTTGAAGAATGTTGGGGCAACATATCAAAAGGCAATGAACACCATCTTCCATGATCTCATTGGAGGGTATTTAGAGTGTTACACTGATGATATTATTGTAAAATCTCAATCTAATGAAGAGCATCTGGTCCATAACAACTTTCTAAAGAATGAGGAAATTCAAGTTAAAGCTCAATCAACTTAAATGTGCTTTTGATGTATCACCTAGAAACTTCTTGGGGTATATAGTGTACATGAAGGGAATACAGATTGATCATAACAAAGCCAAAGCCATCATTGAGGCCAAACCCCCATCAAGTAAGAAAGAATTGCAAAAATTCCTTAGTTAGGTTAATTTTTTGCGAACATTTATTTCTAACACTGCTGGGAAAACTAAAGTTTTTTCTTATCTGTTGAAGTTAAAAAATGAAGAAGAATTTATGTGGACAACAGAGCATCAAATTGCTTTCGAAGGAATAAAAGCCTATGAAGTTATACATTGCTGCCACTGAAGAATCATTAGGAGTTTTTCTGGCTCAAGACAATGAAAAAGGCAATGAGCAAGAAAACTATTACCTTAGTAGGTTTTTAAACTCTTGTGAATGTAAATACTTAGCTGTAGAAAAGCTGTATCTAGCCTTGTACTTTGTAGCAATAAAATTAAGATATTATCTTTTGTTTACTGTGATATTCGTAATTATAACCACATATTTGGTTAAGTATATGTTATCTAGACCTATATTAAGAGGAAAAATGGGCAAATGGATTTTAGCTTTGTTAGAATTTCATTTGGAATATGTCTCCCAAAAGGCAGTAAAAGGTTGGGAATTGGCCAACTTCTTAGCTGATCATCTATGTCAAATAGAAAGTCAAGAAATAATGGAACTTGACACAGTGAATTTGAAGCCATGGCAGATGTTGTTTGATGGATCAAAGGCTAATGGTCTAGTTGGAATTGGTTTTGTGATTAAATCGCCACAAAGGGCAGAAACCACACATGGTTTCAGAATTGATAAGACCTCATGTTCCAATAATCAAGTAGAGTACGAAGCCTTAGTTATGGGACTTAAGATACTTATTGGTTTACAAGCTCATGTAGTTGACATATTTAGAGATTTCCAATTGGTAACTAATTAAGTAAAAGGGGTCTTTAAATGTCAAGTGCAAGCATATTGTCATACTATGTTGCTGCTATACATTTGTTTTACATCTCAAGATTCATGAATCACAAGGCCAATGATGTGGCCCATAAAGCTTTGAATTTCAAAAGGGATTATACTCAAATAGACATGAGCCAAGCAACATACCATAAACTGATACCGCCTTTAGCAAAACAAGGTATATTGGTAGAAGCTAATCAAAATGACTTGGAAAAACAGGATTGGAGACATCCAATCATTCAGTATTTGATTGGCCCTTCTTCGAAAGAGAGTAGAAAGCTTAAACTACAATCAATGCAGTTCATAGTGTATGGGAATGCTCTTTATAAAAGAGGGGCATATGGTCTTCTATTGGAGTGCCTAGGACCAAAGGAAGCATTAACTACTATGGCTGAGGTGCATGAAGGCATTTATGGTGCTCACCAGCCTGGTGTTAAGATGAGATGGTTACTTTGAAGGCATTCTTATTACTGGCCAACTATCCTTAAGGATTGCATAGAATATGCAAAAGGTTTCCAAGCATGTCAGAAGCACGGTATGATAAGGCATGTTCCAATAACTGATCTACACGCAGGGGTGAAGCCTTGGCCATTTAGAGAATGGGCAATAGACATGATAGAGAAAATTTACCCACCTTCTTTGAAGAAACATTGTTTTATTCTAGTGACCATAGACTACTTTACTAAGTGGGTTGAGGTTAGGGATGACAATTGGAACCCGGCCCGACGGGGACTCGACCCCCAACCCAGATTTGAGCAGTTTTTCCCTGAAAAATACCCCAATGGGGCAGGGATGATATTCAAAAATCAATCCCCGATTAGTTTCGGCCCGGGGATAGGGATAAGTGTTCCAACCCTGTACCCGTCCTGTCCCGTCCCCATCCCCGTCCCCGTCTCCGTCTCCGTCTCCAGCCCCATCCTCGTCCCCGTTTGTGCCTGAAGTGAAATTACTATTTTACCCCTCTCTCTCTCTCTATATATATATATATATATAAACCAAGCCTCTTTATATTTTACCCCTTTCTATCTACCGCGTCTTTCATCTCTCTCTCTCCTTCACTTAGATTTATCTCTCTCAGTGTCTCACATCTCATCATCATCATCATCTAGAACAGATCTGAACAGATCCGCTGACATCACTCCCTCGTCTGTCGCAACACCGCTTCTGTCTAGCCTCCGCCGCAGCTCCGATGTTTGACCACCCAGATGACGGCATACGGCTTGAGCCAACAAGTGTGCCAATTGATCTGTGAGAACAACTCATATCTATATATGTGTGATGATGATTGTTGATGATGATGATAGATACATATATATGTGTGTGTGCGTGTGTGTGTGTGTGTGTGATGAACAATTTCAGTTTCAGATCTCTTTTTTTTTTTTTTTTTGGTTTTTAAGTTGTTGATGATGATGATGATAGATACATATATCTATGTGTGTGTGTAATGAACAATTTCAGATTTTTTTAGTTTTAAGTTGTTAATGATTGTTGTTGATGATGATAATAGATACATGTGTGTGTACTTGTGTGTGTGTGTGTGTGATGAACAATTTCAGTTTCAGATCTTTTCTTCTTCTTTTTCTTCTTCTTCTTTTTCTTCTTCTTCTTCTTCTTCTTTTAAGTTGTTGTTGATAATGATGATAGACACACACACACACACACACACACACACACACACATATATATATATATATGTGTGTGTGTGTGTGTGTGTGTAATGAACAATTTCATTTTTTTTTTAATTTTTTTTTAAGTTGTTGATGATTATTGTTGTTGATGATGATGAAACATATTTATCATTATTTGTTTAATTTTATTTTTTGTGTTAAAAAAAAAAAAGAAAAACAAACAAACAAACAGACAAATAGGTCGGGGATCTTTCGGGGTCGGGGAAACCCGATCCCTATTAGAGGGTGGAGGCGGGGGGGGGGGGGTGATGGCGTCCCCGTTGGGGATCGGGGGTGGGGGTAGGGATTTTTTTGCCTTCGGCGATCGGGGATGGGGAGTGTGATCCCCGACCCGTTGCCATTCCTAGTTGAGGTTTAGCCTTATAAGACTGTAGATCAGATTTAGGTAACTGACTTCATCAAGGAATTAATCTATAGGTTTGGTATTCCATAGACCATATCTATGGACAATGGAAATGTATTTGATGGAAAGCTAGTAAAAGCTTTCCTAGCAGAATTTGGAATTAGTCTTGTTAATTTCACCCCCTTATTATACACAAGCAAATGATCAAGCAGAATCATCTAGCAAATCCTTGAAGAAGGGAATATAGAGGGTTGTGGAAGATAATCCTAGAGATTGGCACAACTTATTATGAGATGTATTATGAGCTTATAGAACTTCCCAGAGATCAAGCACATGACTTACCCTTTATGCCTTGGTATATGGGCACCATGCAGTATTGCTTGTGGAGAACAATATAAAGTCCTTAAGGGTCAAATGCCAAGATCATCTAAGTACTAATCAATATCATCAACGCATGCATTTAGAGTTAGAAGATGTGGATGAAATTAGAATTTTGACACTAAATAATATCTTTGTACAAAAGAGAAAGGCAGACAAAAGCTATAATAAAAGGGTCCAACACATTAGCTTTGATGAAGGAGATTTGGTGTGGAAAACAATACTTCCAATAGAAATTAAAAGCCACAAGTTTAGCTAATGGTCACCTAATTAGGAGGGACCATACCAAGTCCATAAAGTCTTGCCTAGAGAAGCTTACCATTTGAAAAATCTAAATGGATATGTGCATTCCAAGAAAATTAATGACAGGTATTTGAAACCTTATTACCCAACTGTGAGGGAGACACAAGGAGTTTAGAGACATTATATAAAAACATCAAGAAGAAACAATAAAGACTTGTGTAAATAATAATATTTCATTTTATGAAAATTTAAGTATATTGTGCCATAAAATTCATTACAATGTTTCAATTGTTCACTTACAATAAGCTCTGTACTCTTAAGTGATGGGAACACTTATATAATTGTGTTCATTTCCTGCCTGCGAGTAGATAGCCCCTGATGAGTAATATGTAGCCTCTCTACATTGTGCTCCAAAGCCAGGTTGACTACTACTAACTTCTTCTCCAATTCTGCCTTCTTATGCAAGAGTTGAGCTTAAAGTTGAGAAGTAGGGAAGTGTTGCCCCTTCAATGCTGACACTTCAAAGTGAATGTGGGAGGCAATCTCCTTATCTTTTAATAGTTCCTTCTCTAAAAATTGTAGCCATTTGGCAGATATTGACATAGAAGTCAATGGTTGTTGATGCCTAGGTTAAATGGCTTCTAAAGGTAACATTGGATTGATTGAGTACTTGACAACATTTGAGGAATCCATTCTTAATGATTGCTTCTACAAAGCTTCAAATAGAATCCTTGAGAAGGTTCTCAGTAGCTCCAAACAAGTGCCTATGTCTACTTGGGGAAGAGGGATGGTCTCAACAGTAGATGAGCTTTTGATTATCTCTAATAAAGACTCAGCCAAGAATACTGGCTCAGTCTCACTACTAGTTTATAGGGTTGGTGTAGATATGTCAAACAATCTTGCTAGTTGAGCTTCGAAGATGTCCATCTCCTCTTCAAAAGGTGGCATTACAGAAGGGTCACTTGTGGAAGGGAGGGCTGGAAGCATTGGTATATGAGAAAGAGAGGAGGATTCCTCAACAACATCCATTGTCCTGGCTACTAGCAAGTCTAGGGAAGAAGGTCTAGAGCTGGGTAGTAGAGGAAGAATTGGTGTACCACCAGTGCCACCCCTAGAAGTTCCAGCTGCCACTGAAGTAGGAGTAGCAATAGATGTACCCTCAGAAGGTAAAAATATAGCCAAGAATTTGGAGGATAAGGAAGTATGCAAGGGTGAGGCAATGGACACCAAGGGCAAACTATGCAGTTTAGCAAGACTAGGAGTTAGGGAAGATATGATGATTGGCATATCAAGCCTCGAAGGAATCAAGAAAGAAGCTATGGGGAGTGTAGAGGCAGGGATTGGAAACATGGCTTGCAAGGGCTTTACACTCATTGGCAGGTTAGGCTCTACTTGTCCTTTTCCATTTAAGGCTTCTTTTAGCTCAAAGGGGCTCAAAAGTGGCCTTTTAGTTCTAGTTAAGGAAGAAGGGGATGGTATTGAAGAAGAGAGAGGTAGGCTAGTTGCTGCTGCATTTTGAAACAAAAGAAGTGTTAAGGCAATATTAGCACAAAAGATTTGAAAAACATATGGCATTATAGAATGCTGAAAATAATAACCAGCACCAGCAGTTGTAGTAATGATAATTGGAGAACTACGAAGGGTATGATGTTTAGCATGTCTACTTTTCCTTGCAGCCTCCATTTGTGTTGCCTCAGCAATAACAGCCTTTTCCTTCGAGATCTTTTACTGTCTTTTCTTCTCTGACCTTTGGAAGATTATCACCTCTTTAGCCTGCTCTCTTTCTACTGCCTTAGCAGCTGCTTCATGAGCAAAATCCATAATGAGTTTGGCAGTAAGAGAGCCTGGCCTCTTCCTTATTTTCAGAAGAGATTCTTCTTTTTCTTCCTCCTATGCCTCTAAAGGAACGTCAGGTGCCTCTTCCACAAGCTCAAGCTTGAGTTGGGCCTTTCTTTTCTTTAATTCCTTTTGTTTGCCCTTCAGTGTTTCCAGGGTTTGTGCTCTCTGAGGTAAAGACTCCTATGAAGCTCTTATACTAGTAAAAGAGACACTGAGTAAAAGAACAGTACATAAGAGGAGAAATGAAAGACAAAAGAAGCGACAAAGCCTATACATTTCTTAAGAGAAGCCCTAGTAACTCTAGGTTAGGGGTTTAAAGCAGTAGGGGTTGAGGTAGCAAGGGTGGAAGCTATAGTGATGCCAGCCTCCTTGGTTGTGGTTTTCCCACCTTGGGATGGCACATTCAACTCCTTCAGTAAGTCCAAAGTGGGAGTGGCAAGATGCACCTCCATATTGGTTGTCCAACAATCTTGGAATCTTTTCATGACCCCATTGTGATTGGTGAAAGGCACGAATTCAAAGTTGGAGAAATCATGTACAACTTTGATTATGGCCTCATCCAACCTGGATTTTGGCACTTTCAAATTTCTAGTCTTAAGGTCAGAATTGGAGAGGCTGCAGAGAGGGACAGGGATCTCCTAAGTAAGCCCAAACTACCTTGCAAATCGGGAGGGTTAGTATACCTTAGAAATGCATTTGTAGGCTCTGAGGTTTAGAGTGCCAATAAGGAGATCCATTGGAACCAAAATTGAGGCGCACATTTCTTTATGAATAGGCCTAGAGGAGGTGGTATCCGTCAAAAGGGCTTTCAACCATGCTGGCCTGATATTAGCCTCAAAGGGATAAAAGAAGGAAGGGCGAATGAATATTGGAAGTTGATGGAAGTAAGAACAATAGTCGGCAAAACTAAAAGGGTATGATGAGATTCTGGCATACTTTTCCTCATAAGTGGTGGGCTTTTGCACCAAGAATTTTACGCAATGGGAATGAAAGTCAGTAAAGTAGGAAAAAAGCCAGAGTTGAAGTACCCAAACTGGACCTCCTTGATTAGGCTCTATAGGCCTCTCATAAAATTTATAGCAAACCTTATATACATGGCCTAGACCGTAAGGGGCCAGGGCTATCTTCTTCTTCGGAGCTAGAGCCTTGGCAAGGGGGACAAATTCAAGCATTATCCTCTGAGAGGAGGTACAAAAAAGAAATTTGTAAAGCTAATAAAAGATAAAAGAAAAAAACTCTCGGTCGGTCATAGGACCTTCCCTTTTGTTCTTAGCTGCTACAAAGTCGCTATAGGAAGAATTCAAAAAATAAACAGACAAGGAGACTTTAAGGTCTAGGTAATCAGGACCAAAAGGATAGGTAAGAGCCTTAAAAGATGGCACATATCAAGAACGGTAGGGGCCATCATTCCACGCTAGAATTAAAAAAAGTTAAAAGTAAAATTCCAAAAACGAAAAGCAACAAGTATAAGATAAGGGTCCTCAGGAATTATGACCATGGAAAGTCAGAAGGCGTCGAAGATGCAGAGGTCTTCTAGGTCTTGTTCTTTAGCCTCCATGACTTTGTCATATCATTCCTCCCCATTTTGTCTTCAATGTTGGCCAACATCGATGAGGTTGAGTGGCTTTCCAACCCCCCCTCCCCAGTTGAGCTTTCCTTCGTAAAGGAGGTAGTGATCCTCCAAACGTAGGTACAAGGAAGGAAGTGTAGCAGAAGTCTTCTTAAAAATAGGGCCAAGAACATATTCCTCTTGTATATGGTGGCGAGGAATGAAGATCCTTCCATCCATTGCACTTTGACCCTCTAGTGTTCCGTACTTGGCTATTTCGTCATTTATACATCTCTTCAAAGCCACTGAGGGATGTAAACGTTCAACAACTGGTAGATTCATGGAAGAAGAAGTAGCCATTGGTAAGGGACTGAAAGAAAAGTGAGACAATTGAGAATAAGTGAAGGAAGAGTGAGAGATGAAGTGAGAACTGAAGTGAGAGTGAAAATAAGTAGAAGTGAGTAACAATGGGAGCAAGAGTTAGAAATGGAAAACTGAATAAGAGCATGAAAATTAGGGCTTCTTGACCTTCTTGTCCAAGTTGCCCATTTAGTTTGATGGGTTAAGTAGTTCTAAGTTGTTCGGGTTTTTTTTGACCCATGTGGAATTCAAGATCCATTTAACATTTCGAAGGTCTTGGAGATACATTTTTGGACTTTCTAGCCAAGAAAATTTCCTTCGAAGTGGATTCTTCTATCTTTAGAAGAGAAAAAGTGTGCTTCAAAATGCTTGATTTGGTTTCCAAAGGAATGGGTTACTTCGAAGCTAGTATTTGTTAAATGTGAGTCTTGAAATTAAAGGCATACATATTAAGCAAATATAAAACCATAAAACCATGCAATTGGAACAAAGAAACCCATATTTTATTAACATAAACATTTACATTAGGGCGGCCTATTTGGCTATATTCTCAATTTCGTAAAGTAAGGAATAGAAAAGGTTACAAAGTCATGGAACTTAGTCTAGCAAAATTCAATAAATACATGTTCCTTTTCTAACCTTTCCTCTATCCCATCTAAATGGGGCTTCTCTAACTAGCGTGCCCTTATTTGGTGGAAAATTTGTTGCTCATTTCAAATTCTGTTTGCTTAAGTGTCTTCTCCACCTTATCCACCTCATCCATGCTGGTATCCTCCCTGTATGTTGGGTCATTGTTCTTGAAGTCTTCATATTCTTCAAGGAGATTCTCTACATCGTATTGGGTTTGAATAGGAGTGGCAGAAATCTCATCCAAAGATTCGTTGGTGGACAAGGCATTCTATGCCAGTTGAGCAAAAGAGAGAGTTGGTCCAGAAACGTATGGAGTTTTGTCTAGGCCAGTGGATTGAGGATATAGCTTCAAGAGACGATATCACAAGCCCATAGGAGGTTCTTGTGAGGGGTGTCATCTCAAAGCACTTCAGAGGATATGTGGAAGAAGACAGCGATCAAAGTTTAGGCTTTGTACTGCTGGTAGGCAGTAGGGGGAGCTAGGGCCTAATAGGGGGCGAAGTGTTGGTCCTCAAAGAGGGTGAGCCTCAATTCCTCAATCTAGTTAGGATTAGGAGGAAATGGAGGAATAGTTGGGTCCCCTCAAAAGAAAGGTGGAAATTGGGGCTCATTCACACACTCTAGCTAGTCAGAAGAGTAGAGTTTTGCTTTCTTGGCCAAGTGTGAGGGGCTCAGTCCCAGAGCCTCGATTGGGTGATGGGTCTTCCACACTATTTTGGTCGACAAGGTGGAGGTATACCATGTCGAAAGAAAATTGTCTTCGAGGCAGCGGAGGCTGTCAAATGGTACATAGGGATATACCACGAAGCTACGAGAATAAGGGGGAACTGAAGTAGAGTCATCGAATTCAACAAGTTTATGGTGAATTCGCTTCCTTGTCTGAGGTTGGGTTGGTTTTGGCCAAGCATTCCAACTAGTAGTTTTTGTAGAAGAGGAGGCAGCCTCATCCCATGTAAAGATCTTTGGAGTAGATGAAGAGCCTTCGAGATCCATTTGAGCAAGTGTTTGTTCTAAAGGTGCATATTTTGTAAAAGCCTCCATAACTTATATAAATGGAGGAGGGTAAATATGGCTAATAAATGCATGAGAGTTCTTCGAGGTTGGCCATCGTTGTCCAAAACCTCTTTGTATGCTTGATCGATGAAGGAAAAGGTTTGATTGGCCATCAAGGAAAAGGTTTGTGGAAGTAAGGTTCAAGCACAAGAGGAAGTTCAGTGTTTTAAACATTGCGTAAAGACGGTTATACTTCCAGAACAATTAATTACCATGCATGTCCTGGAACGTGGGCAGTAGTGCATCAAGCCACTAATATCACAAAGTACTGGTTATATTAGTTCGAGAGATAATGTTGGCCATATGTTTTGTATCAGCCAATCACAACTTGACACGTGGTCCATCAGGGGTAACTTGTGGAATTAGTAAAGGTCTCCCATTATCAGAGGACACATGGCAAATCATATCAATGACAATCGGTCTGCGAAGTACTGGAGCAATCGAAAGAAGTAAGGAGACGTGGCTAAATGCTTCTTAAAGATAAATTCGAATTCAGGGGGGAAGACCAACTGCAAGAACCGGCTTAGTGGAGGCAACGTGCTTGGAGTCATGTACCATAATCATGGAGGTCACTTCGACAGTTATCAACTATTTCGACGGTTATTAATATTCTTCTTATTCAGAGCCAACCAATTTCATTATTAATATTTTTCTCATTTAGAGCCAAGAATTTTTTTTTTATTTTTAAAATCTTTATCACTTGGTAGATAATAATGAATAATAAAAATTATCAAGAGAAGGTTAAGAATTTAATAAGAGATATGAAGTTATAGATAAGGGCATTTCATAAGATAAAAATTTAAAATAAAAAAAGAAGAAGATAATATGTGATAGAAGGAGGAAAAAAATATGAGTAAATTAAAATAAAGATTTAAATATATATATGTTTTTGATAGATATATAGATTAACAAATCATATCTTTATCTGAATTTTATTATTTTAATTTTTTTTAAATCAATTATTTAATCTTTATCTTTATCTGTAGGCCACGAAATTAATTTTTATAAATTATTTATCAATTTTAATATGTTTATTTATCTATAAGTCATGAAATTAAAATTTTTAAATAATTTTTTTTAATTTTTATCTTTATCTATAGGTCATGAAATAAATTTTCATAAATTATTTATGAATTTTTATATGTTTATCTATAATGAAATTAATTAAAGTACAAAATGAAGGGGAAAAATGAGTAATTTTGTTTTTTTTTAAAATCAATTATTTAATCTTTATCTTTATTTGTAGGCCATGAAATTGATTTTTATAAGTTATTTATCAACTTTTATATGTTTATTTATGGGAAGAAATTTTAAATTATCTATAAGTTATGAAATTAATTTTTTTTAAATTAACTGTTTAATTTTATCTTTATTTGTAGACTATAAAATTAATTTTCAGTTTTCATATGTTTATCTATATGGGGGAATTTTGAAATTCAAATCTTTATCCAAAAGCAATGAAATTAATTTTAATTTTAATTAATTAAACATATAGAAAATGAAGAAAAATAGAAAACATGAAAGGCAATCAAAGAAGGTTGCCACGTCGAAAAGACAGAGTTTTAAAATTATGAGAATTTAGGAATAAATGTTTGGAGGTTTTTGACAAAATAATTACATTTGGTTATATATATAGTATAGATAGATAGATAGATTAAGATTATTAGAATTATGGAAAAATGGTAGAGGTAACTCTCAAATGAATTTTGTATTATTTTCTCAAAATGTTAAAATTTTGAAAATATTTTAATTTTCACAAAATAAAAACAATTACTATCCTATTTTTTTATTTTTTTTAAATTTCAAAAAAACAAAAAAAGTAAAAAAATGGGCTTTATTTTAATATTAGAGCAATTCTTAAGTGTGCAAATGCATACCATATGCACTTGCGTAAGTTCTCCTAAATATACGTAAGTTAACTCATAAAATTGCATAAATTTTCACAAATATATGTAAGTTAACTCATAAAAATTTGAGAAATCATAATTAACGTTAATTTGTAAAAATTTACCCGATTTGTAAAGCAATTTATATATATTATGTATATTTATGAGAACTTATATAAGTACCTACCATGCACCTTCCCAAACACTTCCATATGCTAATGTTATTAATTTGCCCCAATTTCCTTTTAAAACCATTCTCCAAGGGATGAGGGGTGACTTTTGTGCCTCAATTTGAGATTTATTATGGGCTTATTTTTATGATTCGAACAGTTCATGTTGTAGGGTTCGTTGATACTTCATGCTTACAAAAATCATATTAATTGGATATCAGTAACTATATGATCGAATTATATTTATTATAAAAAAACAAATAATAAGTTTTTCTTTGGAGAATAGTATAAAAAATATGTAATCCGAACATATAATTATTGATATCTGATGAATATAATTTTTAGTAAGTATAAAATTCTCAACGAATCCTATCAAATGAACCGTTCAAATAATAAAAACACGCTCATAATAAATCATAAATTGAGACATAATAATTACTGTTGCGCTAAAGACACAATAACAACTGGGTTATTGGCGGAGGGGAGGGGCACCCCATGCCCTCGAAGGGATTTAGACTTGAGAGAGAGTACTGTACTAATATCATGATGACTTTCAAAGGTACAGAGGCCATTTAAAGTTCTTCTCACTACTGAAAAGTGGAGGGCGTGTTTGGTGATAGGGAAATCAAAGCCTCAAATAGCTTGTTCAAAAAAAAGTCTTAAATAGTAGAAAGAATTGGCTTTTTTCTCTAAATTTAATGAATCAGCTTCCTACACTGTTGTTTTTCAGTTACAGGGAATGAAATAATTGTCAAAACAACAAAAAGGAAAAAGATTCTAAATCAAGTAGTTACGGTCACTAAATTTTATACCACACAGCTGCATTTGTACGCATATCTCTACTGATGTAAAACATGGCATTGAAGTTCTGACATGTGATTTTCAATTGGTAGTAGAAATTAGTATTTTAATTAAAAAGTTTATGGTAAATTATAAATACATCTTTTAAGATTTGTTTAAAATATAAATTGTTTCTTGTGATTTAAAAAATTATAAATATTTTTTTGTCAAAATTTTTTATTTAACAGAATTAATTGAAAAGTGAAATTTCTAACTGTTTACGTATACAATAATAAAATTATTTAAATTATTAATTGAAATAAAATTTTAATATTATTAAAAACTATTAATTAACTTGATAATTTATTAATAAAAGGACCTATTTGTTATGAAATTAGAAATCTTAAAAGGCATAATGTAATTTTTAGAATCACATTGAATAATTTATAATTTAAATAAACTTCAGGGGGTGTATTTGTAATTTACCTTTTATTTATTTATTCATATGTGATACTATTATAAAATAAATTATAATCATAATAATGAATATTACATACAACCCATAATTATTACCCAAAAAAAAAAAATCTCAACAAATATATGAAAAATAAAAATTTCACATAAGTGAAAAAAATCAAACCAATAACTTCCAAATAAAGTACGAAAATTTTAACCAAACAACTAACTCTATTAATTTAAGTACCTACGTTCGTCAAAAATTATAAATAGACATATACTCTCTACAAAAAAAGATATATACTTAGGTAGTGTTTGGTTTACGTTTTTGGTTTATGTTTACAAAAATTTTATGAATTAGTTTTTATTTATTTTTAGAAAAATATAAACTACAAACGCGTTTGTTTTAAACAAAATATTTCAAAAATTTTAAAAACATAAACTAAAAAATATATTTGTTTAGGTTTAAAATATTTATATTTATTTTTATTATTTATGACAATGAGATTATACACATTATAATTGAAAAAAAATAATAATTAAAAAAAATTAATTGAAAAAAAATTATTTGAAAAAAATTATTTGAAAACAAATAGTTGAAAAAAATATTATTTGAAAAAAAATTAATTGAAAAAAAAATTGTTAGTCAAATTTTAAAATTTCTGTTTAAAAACTAACGTAATCTTATTTTTTTGAGTTTATGTTTTTCCCTCAAATTTATAAACTGAGACAACCATTTATAAACCAAAAAAATCATCAAATAAGTTTTTATGAAAGTTTTTAAATTTTTGTAAATATAAATCGAAAACTGAAAACGAAATGATTACCAAGCAGGTACATTATTTAAAATGAAAGTTATTATTTCAAAGATTGTTTTATTATGAGTTATTTACGTAAAAATTCGATTTAAAAATGTAATGGTAGTTTAGATCATATCTAAGATTTTTTGAACCAATAAATTCTATTTAGTAAAATTGAAAATATTATCAGTTTTCTCAATTTTTAAAACTAAGAACATTATCAATTTTGCATAATAATGTTCCAGATAATTGTTTTGCTAACTGATAAAAAAAGAGAGCATGAGATTAAACGTTTTTGCCCTTTTACTTATTAGTTTCATTTAACTATCCAATAAAACTGAGAATATTATTAGTTTTTTTCTAATTTTAAAACTGGGATTATTATTAGTTTTTTTTTCTTTTTAATTTTTTTTTCCAATTTTGCACATATCATCATGCTCTTTTATAGATACAAAATTTTTTGTTTTGCACAAAAAATTAATTAAATTTTTTCAAAAAAGTTTTTTTTTTTTTTTGCACATAATTTTTTATTATTATAGATTTTTCAATTTGAAACTTGATGTTTTAAAATTTTGAAAATTAAAATAAATGTCAAATCATTATGATCCTTTATAGATAATTATAAATGATAAACAATCACTATTTGAAGGTGAACAATCGCTATTTGAAAGGCAATTTCGACTATTAAAACTTTAATGAGTCTTGAAAGTCTAAAAAATCTTAATTAAGATTTAATGGAATATAAGTCCATAAATTATGACTTGTATGTAAATTCCTCTTTTATTATTTTTATTTTTTTGAGAAAAAATGAGAATCTATTATCAAAATTATACATTACATATTTACAAATTTAATTTAATCAAGTGAGTACCAATATTCAATTTACTTAAATTTTTGTATGAATGATTAGCTTAAGGTGGTGTTTGGGAAGGAGAAGCCGAGCTGAAATAGCCACGTCGCGACAAAATTGGCTTTTTCAGCCACGTCCCGACAAAATGCCATTCACGGGTATCCAAAAACCCTTACTCCTGTAAATTGACTCAAATGCCCCGAAGACCCTCTTCATTCATCAATCTGTATTCATCAACGCCTCATTGCCATTCACACCCCCTTTGGAGAAAGACGAAGAGAAGAACCACTGAGGTATCGGAGGACAGCTGACCAGGGCCCCCCGCAGAGATAATCGCCACCGAAGTACCCATCGGCGGCGGCGAACACGTACCAAGCCTCTCAAACTCAAACCGATCTGATTCAGGTAATGCTTTATAGCCTATTGATTGATGTTTTTCTTCTTCCGATCTGTGTAGTATGGGTTGATAACGGCATCGGTTCATGACCGATCTGTTCATTTCCGGTCGTGATTGGGTTGATTAAGCTTACATTACACACATTTGGGGCACCGATCTGTCTCTGTGACAAATTTGGGTTGCGGATCTGTTCTTATGTTCAAACTCTGTTCGGTTATCACAAATTTGGGGCTGATTTGTATACATACATATATATATATATATATGTGTATATATATACGTATATATGTATATAAAATATATATGTTCTTATTCAAATATCTGTTCTTAGTTATGAACAGCAGATCTGTTGATCACAAACCGTTGTTAACACTGAAGGAAAACCACATCTTATCAGATCTGTTGATCACAAACCGTTGTTAATATCTGTTCTGATTTGCAAATATGTTCTTATCAGATCTTGTTTACAAAATGCTCAATTACTAGGTCTTCTATAACTCGGTTCTGTTCGGTTATCACAAAGTTGGGCCAGATTTGTTTTATTTTTTTTTTTTGTTTATACTCTGAATTGTTGCTAATGGAAATGCTCAATTCCCATTTGTATGGTTACATATGAATTACATATATATTAACAACAAATTACAAAATATATAAAACTTATAGTACAAATATATTACAAAAATTGGGTTTATTAAGCAATATATTTAAAATATATCTGAAATATATCTGAAATATATATTACAAATTTAGATTGCAAAAGGAAAGAGTGTCAAAATTTAGGTACACATATATGACACAATTTAATTATGAAAAACTATATTATTAAACATATATGACAAAATTTAATTATTAAAAAACAGTGTACAAATATATTCACAAATATTTTTAAAATTTCATATAAAATATATATAAAATATATTACAAAATAGTACTATATGCAAAAATATTTTGTAACAATCATATAAAATATATTACAAAATAGATTTATTAATTTCAAATTTTTTTTTACTCAATACGAATTGCTCAATTCTCATTTCTGCGCAATATATTAATTACATAAAAAAATATTTCAAACTAAATTTGGGAAGGAAGGTAGATATATTATCCATATATATTAACAACAAATTTTATCCAAAATATATTAAAATTATATTACAAATATAAATAGAAAAACTGGGTTTATTAAGCAATCTATTTAAAATATATCTGAAATATATATTACAAATTTAGATTGCAAAAGGAAAGAGTGTCAAAATTTAGGTACACATATATGACACAATTTAATTATGAAAAACTATATTATTAAACATATATGACAAAATTTAATTATTAAAAAACAGTGTACAAATATATTCACAAATATTTTTAAAATTTCATATAAAATATATATAAAATATATTACAAAATAGTACTATATTCAAAAATATTTTGTAACAATCATATAAAATATATTTAAAATATATTACAAAATAGATTTATTAATTTCAATTTTTTTTTTTTTTACTCAATACGAATTGCTCAATTCTCATTTCTGCACAATATATTAATTACATAAAAAAATATTTCAAACTAAATTTGGGAAGGAAGGTAGATATATTATCCATATATATTAACAACAAATTTTATCCAAAATATATTAAAATTATATTACAAATATATTACAAAATATGGTTTACTAAGAAATATATTACAAAGATATTAAAAATATATTAACATATATATGACAATTTTTGATTTCAAAAGTAAAAGGCGTGCAAATTGCATTAAACATATATGACAACATTTAATTATTAAACAATATAGTACAAATATATTCAAAAATATTTTTAAAGTATCATATGAAATGTATTTTAAATATATTACACAATAGATTTATTAATTTCAATATATTTTTCACTCAATACGAATTGCTCAATTCTCATTTGTGCACAACATATTAATTACATAAAAATAATATTTCAAACTAAATTTGGGAAGGAAGGTAGATATATTATCCATATATGTTAACAACAAATTTTATCCAGAATATATTAAAATTATATATTCTAATACATTACAAAAATATGGTTTACTAAGAAATATATTACAAAGATATTAAAAATATATTTACAATATATTTAAAGTATCATATAAAATATATTTCAAATATATTACACAATAGATTTATTAATTTCAATATATTTTTTACTCAATACGAATTGCTCAATTCTCATTTCTGAACAATATATTAATTGCATAAAAAACATTGTACAATTATCTTAAACAAAATTTCTTCAAAAATATGTTCAACATATGTCAGTAAAATTTGTAGTAAACATATATTAATTTAATAAATTATTAGAAAATATATTAACAATATATTCACAAATCTAATAAAAAATAAATTTCAAAATATATTACCAATATACCTAAATTCATGATGCACAATACTTTTACAAACAACGTAGTTAGTTCATGGAATAAAATATAAACTTGCGTTAGTCTTTGTATGTATTCATGTTGATTCATGTAAATTTAATTGCAATTTAAAGCGTACCATGGCGTCGTTCACCTCTACTGCAACTTCCAGTACATGGCCACGACGAATGTGTGCCTGTGGACATGGCCCCTGTATTGTTAAGATTTCCAGGTCCACCAAAAATCCAGGGCGTCCCTACTTTGTCTGTCCCCGCCCTGTGGTGAGTGACCCAATCTTTACCGATCATAACTGTATGAACATTACCAACCATTGAAACTAATAGTTACATAATTTCCACTCATCAGCCCTGTGTCAGTTGGATTGGTTGGTGTGAAGAACCAAGGCGAGAGAACCAAGGCTATGCGTCTCCCAGAGATGAAATTGCCATGCAATTGCGGGCTGATGTCATAGACATTCAACAATCCTTGAGTGTCCTTAAGACCATTGTGTATGTGCTCTGCATTGTGGTTGTCATTTTGTTGTGCCGTATGTAAGCACCATTACCATGTTTGGGGGTATGTACAAAGACGTCAGTATGTTGTCAGTATGTTGTTACTATGTACGAAGACGTTAGTATGTTGTCAGTATGTTGTTACTATGTACGAAGACGTTAGTATGTTGTCAGTATGTTGTTAGTATGTAGTTAGTACGTTCGCAGTCTGTTGGTAGTATGTTGTCGCATATGGGAGCCGTAATACTAACTACCGTATTTTTTTCCACTACTAACTTCCATGGAACCTGTTTACGTACGTTAGTAATTTTCAATGGGTATATGCAAATTTAACTTTAGCATCATATATGTCTGTTTGTTGTTAATAATGTGTCATGGCTTATGCGTGTGTATGTAACAACCAAATTTGTGATGGTAATCTTTTGTAACTGTACATTAGTAATGGCTTCCACACATACTTCGCCGCGTAACCACTCGAAAAGCAAAGGCATTGTCAGTGACAAGCCAAGCAACCTTGAAGAGACACAAAATCAGTTAAGCCACAAAGGCCTCATGGGACAGTAACTCAGTCCGAGTTTTCCTCCAGTTGATCGCAAATGAGATTAGTAAAGGAAATCGCCCATTCTTAGTCCTCAGCCAGGCAGGGTACAAGTCGTTGTCAAGGAAATTTGAGAAAAAAACAGGAAAAAAACATGGACTAAAACAGTTGAAGAATAAGTACATGAGCTTGAAAAAAGAGTGGCAGGCGTGGACAAAGTTGATGGATTCAAGTAAGGGAGTGTCCGGGATAGGCTTTGACTATGACACCGGTTTGTTTCAGGCACCTGACGAGTGGTGGGACAAGATGGAATCAGTAAGTACATGTACAAACAAGTTTCATATCTGTCATTTACAAGTACATTTTTTAGTTCTTCATTTAACTGCAATACAATTTATTTATATGAAATATAACGTCTGCCTCTGTTATACATCTACATTTCTGCAGATCAACAAGGTGTGTGCGAAGTTCAGGAAAAAAACTTTGGAACACCGTGACTTGATGGAGACGGTTTTCATGGGGGCATTAGCTACTGGGAAGCACCATTGGACCCCGGGAGAGATCCTCCCTGAAGCTGATGAGGCCTCATCTGATTCAGTGCGTAGTTTGGGAGCGCAGCCATTTGCAGATCCGATACCCGCAGGAGTACATGACGTGGATTCTGATTCTTCACTCGAGCATGTTCCGATTGAAAAGCCAAAAAGGAGAAAGACGCCATCAACAAGTGTTTCAAAGTCGAAGAAGGCAACAAGTGGTGCGTCCGTTATTGCGGAAAGCATGAACAGAATGACAGATGTGGTTCGTTCGAAGAATCAGCAGGTCACGGTTAGGCACCTCATAGGCAACGAATCGCTGTACAGTATCTCCGAGTGCATGCATAAACTGAGCAGTATTCCATCCATGATTGGTACGCCGTTATTCCACTTCGCCTCGACACTTATGGATAACGCCGATTACCGGGAGATCATGATGTGCCAGCCTGATGACGACCACATCATTGGATGGCTTACACAGAAGCAGCTCCAGTGTACTGCGTCGGCGCCTTTTGCAAACTTGTTTGGGGGTCGCCGGATGTGATGTAGCGGTGTTACGAGTGTTTAGAATGCATGTCCTTGTCTTCCTTTCTAAAATGTTGACTTATGGTATTGTTGGCAATATACTAAAACAGGATGGTGCTGTGTGAATGTTTTCATTATGTTGTTTTTTTTTTTCTTGCTAGCTACGGGCAGCAACAAGTTTTAGGTAAGTGTATGGGTGGACGAACCGGAAGCATGGTTGTGCTTCGTTTTTGGGAAATGAATGGGATGTTGGTGTTTTAATATTTTGTGTGCCTACGTTTAAGCCAGGGAATTACGTTTTACTTGCACGCTTTTGAATGCCTATATGTCTCAAGTTCATTTGTTATTAGTGTAGTTTGCTGGCTACTTTTGTGGTTGTTACCACCATGACATTTGTGATGGCATTGCTTTGATTAAAAACATTCTCGGAATTTTTTAATTGCAAACTTCAATATAATTTAAGTCAATGATTCACTTGCCAACTGAATGAAAGGCTGCCACTTTTGTAGGTTTCGCATGAACGAAGACGCGATGAATCCCTGGGATGCAAGCAACCATGATGACATAACAGAAATGCTTAATCAAATGGCGGACCAGGTGCAACAAGAACAGAATTGCACATTTGTACAAGCATGCTAGTGGGCGACAGAATGGTACGAGAAACACATGAATAAAACGCCGTGTCGCACTTCCATACTAACCGGGAATGCATGGATATGCGAACTATATGCGAGGCATATGGGTCGATTTGAGGAAAATGTTTGCATGCCGAAGGAAGTTTTTGCCGCATTGTGTGAGACATTAGTAAATGATTTTGGGTTACAAGTCCCGCAACGTCCACATGGCTTAGCTGTTGAAGAAAGCGTTGCGATGTTTATGCATGTGTTGAAAGGGAAGCAAAATCGGGAAATCCAAGAACGGTTCCAACATTCCGGGGAGACTGTGTCGAGGCACGTGCATAAGGTATTAACTTCCATGAAAGAGTTCACTGTTGTTCATTGCCGGCCCACATACAGTCAGCATCGCACACATCCATACGTGCGGTCTAGACGGAAATACCTACCGTTCAAGGTACTTCTAGACGGAAATACCTGATTGACATATAAATCAAGAAAATATATTTTGTTTTTGTTATGAACTGCACGTGACGCTTGGCAAAAACGAAACACTTGTTACCAATTTACGCAACAGAACAATTTATCCATGTTTGCAGGACTGCATTGGCGCAATAAACGGAACACATGTCAGTGCATGGGTTACGGGGCCAGATGCGGCAACATATTTCGGTAGGAAATACTGTCACACGCAAAATATAATGGCCGCTGTCGATTTTGACATGTGTTTCATATTCATTTCTTGCGGATGGGAAGGAAGTATGCATGATAGTCGCATATTCAACGAGATACTAACAAATGACAATGTCCCCTTCCCACATCCTGACGAAGGTAACACATGGTCATGTTATAAAATATATTAACAAAATACTTTTTTCTTGACAAAGCGTTATATGAAAATGACGCAGAATGTTTGTTTTGGTGTCATACATTGTCGTCATGTCTGCAGGCAAATATTTTCTTGTCGATTCAGGCTATGCAAACCGGATTGGTTACTTAGCACCATTCAAAGGCCACCGTTACCACCAACAAGAATTCCGGCATATTGCACGGAACGCGATGGCAAACACGCCAAGGGAATTATTTAACAAAGTGCACTCGTCCTTACGCAGTGTGGTGGAACGCACTTTCGGTGCCTGGAAAAATCGATGGGGGTTTATTCGAGACATGCCTCGATATAACTTTGCAAATGTGCAAGTTTAGTTAGTAGGTGCGTCAATGGCATTACATAATTATATATGGCGAAACACAGGTAACCCAACAACTGTTCAGCCAATCTGTGACGAGGAAGAGGCTATGACAATAGTAAATGCCATACTAGAAGTTGAACATGACGAGGATGGTTTAATGGTTGGAGATGAGGACCCCCATATGGCATTGGTCCGCCTTCACATACGTGACAAATTATGTTACATGCGTAATAACGGAATGTTAGGAAATATATAGTAGTCGAAATAATTTTCGTATGGTTGTCACGTAATGACACACATGGAACAGACTGTATTCAAATATATTATCATGTACAATATGTATGAGTTGTCACGGGAATGTAACCCCTTCCAGTTGCTGACGTGCCTAACTTTAAAAAACAACAATCCATACGAATTTTGCTTTTGGAAAAACAAAAAAATGTGAAACAAATAAAAACAAATGAAAAAGAAAACTAATACACAAATTGTCATGTGCGACGTAACTTACAAATAAATGAAACACATAAATATATTAAGGCACCGTTTGGGAAGCCAAAGCTGGGCTATTTAAGCCATGTCACGACAAAAGTGACTGTTTTAGCCACATGCTGACAAAACCCTCATAATCACTTGGCTAAAACCATTGCATCGGTAAATTTACGAAAATACCCCCATGAGAGAGGGGCATCACCTCAGCATTTCCCACAGACAAAAGCTTCAGCACTTCCAAAGAACACGTTTTCCCAGAAAAGGAACTAATGGACGTTGAAAAAAAAAATTAAAAAGATTTTTTTGATTTTTGTTAAAATATTTTATAAAAATAAATTCAAACTCTATTTATAAAGTTGTTTTTAAATTAAAAATATTAACATTTTAAATTATTTAAAATTTTTGAATATTTAAATTATTTAAATCTTAATTATTAAAATAATTTTTTGAATATTTAAATTTTTTGCAAAATAAATTTGTTACTCAATTCCCATTATTTAAATATTTAAAATAACATTAAAATTAAAATAAAAATTAAAATAAAATTCAAATTCAAATTAAATTAAATTAAATATTTAAAAGTAAATTAAAATTAAATTATTTAAAATACACATCCTAATAAAATAAAACCTCACTTTTTATCATTTCACCGAAAATTAAAATAAAAATAAAAATAAAAAACACATGAAAAAATATTTGCAAAAAAAAAAAAAGAACTTAAAATACATAAATTATTAACAATAATTTATTAATTGAGTTTTATTTTACGTGTTTGTTTACGATTTGAGTGTAAAGTTGTTTTTAAATTTAAAATATTAACATTTTAAAATATTTTTATTTTTTGAATATTCAAATTATTTAAATTTGTTTGTTAAAATAATTTTTTGAATATTTAAATTATTTAAATTTTTACGATGTAAATTTTTTGAATATTTATTTTAAATTTTTTCCAAGGTAAATTTTTTAGAATATTTACATTATTTAAATATTTTAAATACAAAAAAAATATAAATAAAATTAAAATAAAATTTTAATTAAGTTTTGTTTTATATATTTAGTTACGATTTGAGTATAGAGTTGTTTTTAAATTAAAAATATTAACATTTTAAATTATTTAAAGAACGTAAATTAAAGAACAATAACTAATTAATGTATAAAAAAATGTAAATGACAAAAACATAAATTTAAAAAAAATAAAAAAAATTTAAGCAAAAAATAAATGAAAAAATATTTTACCAAACTATGCCAAAATAAAACCCAAAATAAACAAATAAACAAATAAAAAAATTTAAGCAGAATACCCCAAATCGAACCCCCCCCCCCAAAAAAAAAAGTAGCAAAAAACGGCAAATCAAAACCGAAAATAAGAGAAAAAAAATAAAAAAAAAAAAAAAAAAAAACAACATTGGTGGACCGTTTGGGAAGCTAACGTGGATGCCAAAATCTTTGAATTACAGGTACATGTGGATCAAGGGCACTTTGGTAAATTAACAGGAGGCCACCTCACCAAAAAGTTAAAAAGTCAAAAAAGCCAAAATGCCCTTCCCAAACCAGGATTTTTAACCCCAGGATAAAATAGCCAAAAAAACTAAAAAGCTAAAAAGCCAACTCACTTCCCAAACGGAGGCTTAGTGAGCCAATTAATAATGTAAATCGGGGGCTGTTTTGGTAGTCAAGGCATGTGATCTGGGGTGTGCTCTCTCTCTATAGTCTTAAGTTCAAAACTAAATAATTACTTAGGTTGTGTTTGGTTAGATGAATTAATAAGAAAATAAAAAGAAAAAGAAAAATAGAAAGAAAAATGAGAAATAATTGATAGAATTTGAATTCTAAACCATATTCGATTGAGTTGGAAAATCGAGAAATAAAAGAATATTTCTTTTTTCTTGTCTTTCCATTATAACTAAACAAAAAGTGAGATTATATTTATTTTTTCTTTTAATTTTTCTCATCAAATCCTCAAATTAAATATAACTTCAAGATGAGTCCCTATGAGACTTTAATTGTCTCCACTAGTGAGTGAGTCAACAAACCTAAATGATTTTTTTTTTTGACCAAACCTAAATGATAGATCTCCGGTTAAATGTGCAACAAAAAATAATCTATTATGGTTCTAAAACTCGATTTAGTTGAACTAGGCCAGGCATGGTACGGTGTCAACTTGAATCAAATTAATCAATTATCTAGTAGCTTTGAAAACTGCAAATGTAGCCTCCACAGTCTCGATCAAACTCGAACAAGTTGAAGCAAAACTCAACTACTTTTTGACTTTTCAATATGTGTCCATTGTTAGCCTTGGATGACTACTAATATTTAAATGAAGACCTTATTTGTAGATTCATAAAATATATAACCTATAATTATTTTTAATTTTATGATAATCATTTCAAATAAAGCACTTATATGTAGATTCATAAAATATATAACATATAGGCCATGCTTGTTTGGGTGGACATGAGCTTAGGATTGGATTAATAGTCCAATAAAATTATTAATCCGATGTTTGGTTAAACAATTGAAGTACGAACTAATTATTTTAAACTTGACTATTAGTTAAGATAGGATACATAATCCAACGGATTTATAGTCGTAGGACTATTAGTCATGAAAATACTAATCCAGTCCGCCCAAACAAACATGACCATACAGTACAAATAATCCCACTCGCTATCTTTAAATCTCTTGTCGTGTACCTTGATAACAAAACTTTTTTCATTATGAATTCTTTTTTTTAAGTTGGTTGTTGAACTTCATCCTCAAAAAAAAAAAAAAAAAAATGGTTGTTGAGCTTCAAATATGTAATTCTCCTTATAATTATAAATCATTTACAAAATTAAAATAAAGACACATGGGGATGTTATGCGAGATTTCTTTTCAAATTTAAAAAAAAAATCCATTTCCTAATCATTCTTAAAGTTGGATTAAACATAAATATTAAAATTTTGAAAATCAAGTTGGTCCACTAAGCACACAAGAAGAAACACTGTACATTTATCTTGTTTGGTTTTAGAAAATTAAATTTTTTATTTTCTATTTTTTATTTTTAGTCAAAAAGTTATCATATTTTAAGAATTTGTTTTTTATTTTTTAGATACATCTAATTTAGATACGCTTAAGAAGTATAATATTTATAGAAAAAAACTTTAAAAATCCATCAAATAAAAAAATATATATATTTTAGTATATTTTCAAATTATTTGTATATTTGTTGAATTTTTAAAATATTTTGGATGCATCTAAGTTTTGAACATTTAGAAAGCAAAAGGTTTACTTAAAATATTTAAACAATTAAATAAATAAATAAATACATAAATAAATAAATCAATTTTCAAAACCCAATCAACCAAATAAGGTCATTAATCCCAAGTCTATCGATACCCCTTCACCTCAAAAGAAACAATGGCCCTATTTGATACAGCTTTTGTTCAGCTTATTTCAACTTTCAGCTTAATTTAAATTATTTTGATGTGTTTGGTTTAGCTTAACAATGCAGCTTATAGCTTTTTGTAAGTCAGAAATCAACTTATTCCTTGAGTGGGGCAGGAGAAATTTAATTTATAAGTCAGAAATCAGCTTATGTTCATAGTTATAAGCTATAAGCTGTTAAGGCATAAGCTATAACCACTTTCCCACACCTCTACCAAACAGGGCCAATGTACATGAATTAATCTCATTTTAATTCTGCCCTACTCAATATATGTTAAGATGATTTTAAAATATTATATATATTGATATATAGGAGGTGTTTGGGTGTGCAATCCCTTAAGGGTTGCACATCATATGTAGCCTAAGTATTAATCCTTGGATTAGAAAGAAATGATCAAGACCATTGAATTGTTTAATTGTGGAAAATGAAAACTGTTGGATCAATCCGGCTTGAATTTTTTAGTTAGTGGTCTTTGGGTCTTCAAAACTTGGCAATGATCTTGTCTATGTAGAACAGAAAATTGGCACTTCAAGTCGCGTTACTTAGTTACTTTCCCAAAGACAATATTTGCACCTACCAAAAGATGCGCATGAGGTTACAAGAAATTCACCTGCAAGATACAATGAAGCCTGATATAAGGATCAAATCTAACGGCGTCTGCACTGACAATACTAGATCATACTACTCTTGATATAATCAAGAAAACCAAGACATTGCTAATTAAGTCTTCAGAATTTGATTACCAGTAACAAAAGCAGAAACTCTTGATTGAAAACTCTAAATCAAGAGGGAGAGAGAGACAGAGAATTGCAGGAATGCTTCCAGGATTTTAGATGGATTGAAATGGCCGATTTCGCAGCCTACTTATAGGCCTTAATGCATCTAATCGAATGGTCATGTCCTTTGATTGCATCCGATCATATCGGACCATTGGATCGACAATCTATGGGACATATCAATCTCACACCAAATAGATGCCTTGATTAATCACACCTGATCACGATCGGGTTCCATCTCAATCGTATGATTATTAGGCACACAATCATTCGATCTGTTAGTTGACTCATTACCAACGGATGCCACATCACTGCCACGCAGAGTTGACTGTATTTCACATCACCTATGCTACGTTGGATCCACATCATCGCTCCAACCTGTCCGATGCAAATAGAAAAACATCATCATAGTGCCTTGCGCTGATGTGTTCGTGCTAAGTGAAAAGTGCGCAATCAAGCGCCACACAACCCACTGCCCACGTGAGACGCGCACATATGCGTGTGCGTGTGCAGATGGTGCGAAGCACCATCCTTGCGGTGTAAGTGCATGCACACTAGCATCCATTCCACAATTCCATATTTCAAAGGAATATTTCATATAGCACTTTATTAAGTACTCCATGTTTTCCTCTCTTTCTAATGTGGAACAAAGTCCCTATACTTATTTCAAGCTTTCCAAAGAAAAACAAGGAAGATTTTGAAAAGACCCCAAAACTAAATTGAAAATTTTGAAAATCATTTTGAAAATTCCTAACATTCCCATGCCATTTTCAAAATACCAGATAACGATTCTTGGTTCACTTGGCAGCCTACACGTAGGTAAAGATACCTTACAATTTGAATCATTCACTTAGTAAAGGCACCTCAAAGTTAGTCAAGATAGTATAGTAGCCTTGTCTTTGAACTAGCGATCTTATACAGCTAACCAGACGTGTCCCACGAACTGTATAAGTTATCTCAATTATTCAAACAAACCGACACGTGGATTGGCCTTGTGTCTATATCCTATTTCATGAGAGCTCTAGAGTTAAACCCTTGGACTCATAGGAAATGACACCACCTCCTACACTTACATAGGTAAGCTTATTGAGAGTATTCTTGTAATTTACAGTACCCTAACAACCAAGTTGTAAGCTAATCAAGAGTTTGGTAACTCATTCTTTTCTTTTCACATTACAAGTATCAAACACTTCAACGTTGGGATGAAAATAAAATAAAATTAAGTGCTTGTAATCACAACAAATGGTGTACTTGGGCTTATTGAACTCAAGATTTGATATTTCTTCAAGTGTTAAGTCGAGTTTCCACCACGAGTAATTATGTTAAGTGAGCTTAAGCCCTATCCTTTTTTATGTTTTCCATACCAAATCCCTTGCAAGTCCCTTTGTTAAGGGGTCAACCAAGTTTTCACTTTTACATAACCAATGGTAATCACACCTTCTGTGATTAACTACCTGACACAGCTATGTCTTAGTCCTATATGTCTGGACTTTGCAATATAGATATGGCTATAAACCCATGATAGAGTTGCTTCATTATCATAATGCAAATATATTGGTGGCATAGGTTTTGGACATAACTTAATCTCTAACAAGTGACTCCTTAGCCACTCTGCTTTTTTGCTACAAGAAGCCAATAGAACAAACTTAGATGCCATGGTTGAGTCTATTATGCATGTTTGCTTCTTAGAACTCCAGGAAATAGCTCCTTTTCCAAGAGTAAAAATCCAATGACTAGTGGACGAGTGATCGTCACGGTCAGTTATCCAACTGGCATCCATGAACCCTTTCAGCACTGCTAGATAGCCATTATAGACTATTCCATAGTCTATTATTTTCCTTAAGTACCTAAATACTCGGTTAATAGCATGCCAATGCACACTACTGGGATTACTCGTGTATCTACTAAGTTTTCCCGCTACAAATGTAATATCAGGTCTAAGTGCAACTCATGGCATACATCAGGCTACCTATTACTATTGACTATTCTAGTTGATCAATAACTCTTCCAATATTTAGGATACAAGTTCAAATTTGAATCAAAAGGTGTAGACATTGGTGTACAATTATATTGATTAAATTTATTAAGAATTTTCTTAATATAGTGTGACTGGGTAAGAGTCAAATTATTGTCCTCTCGTTTGATCTTAATACCCAGAATTAAATTAGCCAAGCTTAGTACTTTCAATGACATCATTGTCAATATTAAAAATAGGCATGTCATCTACATATAGACATATGATTACACCTTTATTGCCAGTAAACTTATTGTACACACACTTATTAGATTCATGTATCCTAAAGCCATTTGACACTTTTACTTTGTCAAATTTCTCATGCCATTATTTTTGAACTTGTTTCAATCCATATAGTGACTTGACAAGTTTACACACTTTGTGTTCTTGACCTTATACAACAAATCCTTTTGATTGTTGCATGTAGATTTCCTTATCTAACTCTCCATTTAAGGAAGCGGTCTTAACATCCATTTAATGGATTTCAAGCTTGTAGATTGAGGCTAAGGCAATCAATACTTGAATGGTGGCAATTCTGGCCATTGGAGCATATGTATCAAAATAATCGATACCCTTATTTTGAGTAAAACCCTTAGCAACTAATCTTACTTTGAATTTGTCTATTGTGCCATCAACTTTCATTTTCCTTTTGAATATCCATTTAAAACCAATTGGTTTGAATCTAGATGGAAAATCAGTAAGTATCCAAGTATTATTACCCATGATAGAGTCCATCTCATCATTTATTGTTTCTTTCCAGAAAGTAACATCTTGAGAGTTCATAGCCTTCTCAAAGGTTAATGGATCTGAATCCATCTTCAAAGAAATTAGTGTTTACTTGCAATAACCTTTCCTAGTTCCTTTACAAGGTAAACAATGAAGTAAGGGCCAAATGACTTCTCAATCCTAGCCCTCTTACTCTTCCTTAGCTTACAGGCTCATTAGGCTCAATGGGTTCATTTCATTCACTTTCCTCTGTAGACATCAAACAAGTTGATTCATTTCCTTGATTAGAATCCAACCTTGGAATGATTCTAAAACGATTCTCATAAAATACCGTATGTGATTCAATAATGATATTTATTTTTACCGAACAATTGGGTTCTATTACCAAAAACCTATATGCTTTGCTATGTATAGCATAGCCAAGGAATATGCATTCATTTCCCTTTTCAACTAATTTCTTTATTTTAAGTTCATGCATTCTGACTATTGCTCTACAGCCTCAAGTTTTCAAGTAACCTAGATTAAATTTCTTGTTTTTCAAAAGTTCATAAGGAGTAACATTTCTTCCCTTGAGAGGAATTCTATTGAGTATGTGACAAGTAGTGAATAAGGCTTCAGCCCAATAACCAAAACTTAAACTAGTGAAAAAAAGTATAGCATTAATCATTTATGTTAATTTTCTATTCTTTCTTTCAAGTACTGGTGCAGACTTCTCATGAATAATACCAACATTTTCACAATATTCTAGAAAATAGTATTCATTGCCTCTATCAGACCTAAGTCTCTTTATTTTTACATTACATTGATTCTATCTTAAAAATCTTGAATTTATCATGCACCTCATCTTTTGAATGCAAAAGATAGATATAACAATAATCAGAAAAACCATCAATGAATGTTACAAAATATTTCTTATCACCTGTAGTGGGGTACTATGCATGTCATATACATCACTATACACAAGTTCAAGCAGAGATATGGTTCTATCTATTTAAGGAAATGGAATGTGAGTAATTTTAGATTGCACACAAAATTTTCATTTTTCAAACATGTCAATGTCATACTTAGGAATTAAATCTAAATTAACCATTTCATGCATTTTCCTAGTAGTAACATGACCTAACCGAGTTGTAGACACCCCATTTTGACTGACCCTAAGACTTTGGGTGCTTGCAAGTCTCCCGATGACGAAATGGTACCCAATTCTTCTTTAGATTGTTAGAGTTGCTGTATAACCCGTTTTGGCCAAAAATTAATTTTTATGAAATGACCATTTTACCCCTGGACTAGTTTTACCCAAAAACCAACTTCTTAACCCCGAAAAATCCGATTGTGCTTTGATTGATCGTATTTTCGAAAATTAGTGATTTGTTTTATAAAAAAAACATTGATCAAAATGCAATTCGAGCTTATTTGTACTGCAAACAAGCGAAGAGCATAGGACCATGTAGTTGTGTATGCATGCATGGCACGTGTACCAAGGCAAAATGCACGTACACATGTTAGATGTGGGTGCACACATTGTTTGTACATGCGCACAATTGTTAGCGTGTGCATTTGGTTGTACGTTCATACATTGAAGCATCGTAGAGTTATTTTTGGAAACTTCATTTTGGTGCAATTTTGGTGGAAGCGGCGAAGGGGGAAGTGATGAAACCCTAGAGGGGTTCAAGACGCTTCCCCTAGCTCTACAAATAGAGCCTCTCCCTCTTTCTTGGAAGGGGTTAAGAAGTGAGAGCATTTTTGAGAGATTAGAGAACAAACATACCCTTTCCTCCCCTCCTCTTGCCTTAGCTCTGAAATACCCTATCCACAGCAACTCTAGGCCTCTAAAAATCATCCAAAGACTAAAAAACTGAACCTCAACTCAGATTCCAAGCCTGAGAAAGGCTTGCAAGTAAGGAATTTAGTGCTTTCTTGCTTTTTCTTGCATTTTCTCCAAACAAGCAAGTATTTTCTCAATTTGTTTCTCAACTTCAATACCTATTCCCTATTTAGAGTATTAATTCATCATTACATCATGTAGTCCATTAGTTTTTCCATCTTCTTGTTTATTTTTACATGTTCGTCTCTCTATCTTATTAGAATGGCATGTTTTTAGGTTTATTTTAATCATGTAATCAACATACATGGCTCGGTTTAAGCATCACGTAGGTTAGATTTTCATTATTTTATGCATTACTTGCCTTTTATGCATTAAATCATCTTAGAACCCTTAAACCAAGCCTAGGTACAAGTTTTGTATGATTAGTTGCATGTTTAGGTCATGTTTATTTTATGTATTGCATGTAAAATATATGAAGTGGACATTCGGGTAAGTTCTCTAAATCTCCATAGCATGTGTTTGTATTTCGTGCATAGTCTTTTTAATTACGCAAGTTAGATGCTTTTTATTTGAAAAATTTGTTGTTTTAAATGTTTTTACGAGTGTTGTTCATCTTAGTTCAAGTTTATGGCCATTGTTTTATCTCAAATCCATTTTTTGGTGGAAACTCTTTGTTTTACTTAAAGACATGGCTTTATTCTTGCAACTAAAATAAATGGCACTTGTTTTTTATTCAAATCATGTAGTATTAGGTTAGTTAAAAGATTTAGGTCTAAAACGAACTTTTGTGAACATTTGACCGCTAAATTCATAAAATAGAGAGTGAGTAGAGGCCAATCTTCAGATTGGGCAAAAGGGGGTGCTTCCATGTAAATGGTGTTTCCCTTTTGTACCTAAGCACCCGAATCCATAATGTTCTTAGTTATGACGGACTAGGCCTTAACTTAGTTTTCATTGTTAAAAGTTTCTTAATTCCCCTGTAAAAATTAAGTGGCGACTCTATATCAATAAAGCAAGTCGAAGTGGGATGCATGCCTTAAACTTGAAAAAGGAACGACGCCCACAGTTGGCGACTTTGCTGGGGACTTAAGTTAGCTTGACTTGAAAATTTCTATTTTATGAAATTAGTGGTTAATTCTTAATTGCATTACATCATTTTAGAATTAAGGAAACCTTCCTTATGGCATAATATCCCGGATACTATTTGGAGGCTACGTTATGTCAATAAGACAAGCATTAGATTATGCTATTAGTCCTATTTGATCATTCCCTTGTGGGATGCGATGTATATTGATAGTAATAACTGATGTATCCTTTTGTGACCAAACCTACCTTTTGTTTATAGAGAGCATTAGCACCTTCAAAAGTACGACATGATACCTTCATTTTTAGTGTTGTAATGTTGCCCTTTTGTATGATTTAGTGAATCTTAGATCCTCTTTCCAAAATTAGGACAGGGCAACCCTACCCTCAAATAGGCATGAATGCAAATTATGTGCTTACATGGTATCTTGTGTTGAATGGAAATGGTATGGTTTGATTTGATTTCGGGGATGAACAATCAGAAAGGTAGTGATTTAATTACAAAAAAAATTTGGGGTTCAATATAGGCAGTGATTTGATTATGATTATGTAGAAAATTAGGAGGTGGTTTGCCAAATTAAAGGATTTGAGTTTGAATTTGAATTCCTATCTTAGTGATCAATTGAGAATGATTGCCTCTTCCAAAATTTGAATCCCTAAGAAAATGCGATCAAAAGACAACTAAAAAAACAAAAACAAAAAAAAAATTTCCAACTTAAGTAAAGCTTTGGAAATTATGGAAGATGTTTGATTGAAAAAGAATCTTTATGTCATTGACTTTGGGTGGAATTTCAAATTTTATTAAAAAATGGTAGATAAGGAAGTGGTGATTAAGTCTTCCATTTTGAAATAAAATTCCAATTCCCTTAAAAGATATTTGATTACATGATGAATTTTGATTAGATACTTGGAATAAAATCCAAAGTTCTTTGTGAGGAAAGAATTTTGAAAAAAAAAGAAAAGTTTTGAGTAGAATTTTGGAAATTATGAGATTTTTCTGATTAGACGAAAATCTGTAAGTTATTGACTTTAGAGGGAATTTTGATTTTATGGAAAAGCGTTAGACAAGGAGGTGATAACCATGTCTTCTATTTTGAAATGAAATTTTGAAATTTCTTAGAAGGCATTTGACTACACCAAGTACTAGATTATCTACTACCTAGATTCGAAAAAGTCACATTCACCCACATACTAAGAGAGAACAACTAGTTTGCCAATGACAAGTTGATTGTTATAGTGGAAGTCGCCCAAGATGGACATCCTTGGTACTAAGACATCTGTAATTTTATAAAGAAAAAGGTCTATATACAAGAGGCAAAAGACAAGGACAAGAAAAGCATCCATTCTGCGAAGGACAATTGACAAATACGAAGATTGGCAAGCCAAACTGTCATTTGTACTGTAGGGTGTAGACATCCCATTTTGACCGCCCTTAAGACTTGGGCGCTTTACTCTGGACACTCGATGATGAAATGTTACGCTGTGCAATCGTTCAATTCTTTAGCAAAAGGATTCAGTTTCAAGCTTTAAAACCTAAACCTTGCATGTCCTTTGGACAAAAACGTTATTTTTTCTAGCACGACCACTCAGAGAATAACTAGTCAGCAGATAGCCGGCAGGTCATTTTCATTGGGCTAGCCGTACAACCTCATGGCCGGCCAGCCGGCCATGCTCAGCGTAGCAGAAATTTTAACAGCTGCCAGTTGCTCCCATGCACATGCTTTGGACTAGTTGTCTTTTTTACAGATATTTTCGACGTGAAAAACTGTTTTTCTATAAATAAAACACCCCCCTCATGGTTTGGGGTAAGAAAAAAAATCTCAAAGAGCCTATAGTTTGTCCAACACACTTCTCTTCTCTCTTGGAATATACATACACAATAGATACACCATACAAGCTTAAACTTAAAGCTTTTGATGAGGTTCTTAAACATAATTTTAGATACTTGAGAGTATAGAGAGTGAGGTTTGTCAACTAAGAAGTTTATCATCTCTTTCAAAAGGTGAATTTTGAACTCTTTCACTATCTTTCCTCTCTCTTTTCTTGCTCTTTACATACTGATTTCAGAGCTATTTTAAGCTTAAAATGTGACTAAAACTTGGTTAAAAGTGAGTGAGCTAGCCATCCTTTCATTGGCTAGTTCACTAGTTGTGCACCCCTTTGTTTTCTTTAATTTTTTTTGCTTTCTTTTTACTTCATTTGATTAAATTTCAGTACCTTTTAGCATTGTTTTTAGATTGTTTTTTGTGTGATATGAATTGAATATGGGCTTACAAAATAGTCCTAGTCCTCCCCGCTACATGTGCTCTTACTTCTTATGCTTTGAATATCATATTTGTGTTGTTGTAAGTCCTCTAGGATTTGGCATGTTTAGGATATAGCGGCCAATCTGTTTTAGTTGGTTGTTTTCACTGTGTTATAGCTTTCATTATGTCTCTTGGAACCTTGTAGTCATGGGAGGATTAGGGTTTAGGCTTAGCCACCCAGCCACAAGTTTGATTAACTAGTGTTAAATTTCTTGCTTTCATCGTTGTTGTCCACCTTGAAGCTAGGTAGTAGCTTTTGTGTTTAAAGTGTTGAAAAACTCTCCTGTCGATCATTTTCAAAACATGGAAATGGATGTCTCATCGTTGTTTCATGAAAAAGAGGAATTGTTAACAACTTTAGCAAGTTGTGTGTTTAAGCTTTGATAGATAACTTTCTCTTTTCTTTTCTTTTTTTTGTCTTTTTTTCCTTGCTTTGTTGCTCCTAGAAAGCTCTTTATTGAGAAATGTTGAAAACTCTCTCCTAGTTCCACTTTGAAGCATGAAAATGGATGTTTCATCCTTATTCTATTAGTAGGGAGAGGAGTTGACAATAATTCTTGAATTGTTGTTATTTTTTAATTTAGTGCTCTATGATCATCACATATTATCTTGTGATGTTTGATGATCTGTGAAGCATGTCTACCTCTTCCTTGAATACATTTCATGATAGGAAGTGATGATACAGTTCGTGATGGTAGAACGGGTTGGACTAATCCACGCTCGGGTCGGACTGATCCACGCTCCTTAAGTCTATGTCTGAATCACCAAGCCCACCTGAAGACCTGCACAAGAGTTCAACGGGGAACGGGGAGTCCCCCAGCAAACCCTCCGACGAGCAAGTTAGAGAGAGAAGTGGAGTGTAGAGATGGAATAGAGATAGAAAAGCTTAACCTTCTTCTTGTCTTCAACGTTTGCTTATATCCTTTGGTAATCATTTCGTTGTCCCTTCCGACCTGTCACCTTGGCCAAAAGTCTATGCTGTAGCTCACCTTGTTCAGGGTGAGGGGGTGTTGTCCCGACGGAGAGGTGTTGTCGTAATAAATGCTATGAGGGGCTGCATTAATGGCGATGTGCAGTGGCAATAACTTTGCAGATCTTTGTCTGCTGATGTGGTTTGCCCTTTGCCCGCCACGTGTCTGAATATCATTGGTCCTTCATGTCATGTTGACTTCCAGCTGTGCTGGGCCTTATCAGTTGGGTTATGTATTGGGCCCTAAGTGGTAGGCTTGGGTTGTTCACAGTGGGTTATGGCCTTTATGGGCCTACCCACGTCAGTAGTCTCTCATTCCCAAGTGCAGCTTTAGCCCAACGAAGGGAATAATGAGGAAGATGGGGGTTGTAGGTAACCGAGTGGAGGGACTGACCATGAGGAGGGCCGACCGCGAAGGGTAACTGAGTGGAGGGACTAACCATGAGAAGGGCCGACCGCGAAGGGTAGCCAAGTGGAGGGACCAACCATGAGGAGGGCCGACCACGCAGGGTAGCCGAGTGGAGGGACTGACCATGAGGAGGGTCGACCGCGAAGGGTAGCCGAGTGGGGGGACCGACCATGAGGAGGGCCGACCGCGAAGGGTGAGGTGGCGGGGTGCGGGGCTCGAGAGGCGGTGGGTCACGTGATGACTTAAAGTGGAAAGGACAGGGTAGGGGAAGGGGGCAGTGAATCATGGTCGTACACGTGGCAGCATCTCGTGGTGGGGGAGGTTAGGCGTTGGGCCAAAAGTGAAACGATAGGTCATAATGGGTGTTGAAAAGACAGTTTTGGCGGATGGTTGAAAATTTTTCAAACTGGTGAAAATTAATTGTGACCCCTGGAATACAGGCAAGCCTTGGGCTTTTGGGATTATATGTTTTACCTATTTTTTTCGAAAAATCAAAACATTCCAAGTATAGACTCCTTCGTTGCAAGTGATACACCCTTGCGACATTTTTAAAATTTCCTTGCGCCCGCATCCGAAGCTATTTGTAGACACACCACAGAAATGGCCCAAGAAGGAACTGCAAACGCCAGGGTTGATCCATTGGGGGATGACGACGTGGTGGATTTGGCAGAGCAATATAGGACGGAGAGGCGAGTGGGAAGTGGGGGGGAGCTGTCGGGGCAACCTCGTTCGTCCACAATGATGGCGGCATCGACGCCAATTAGTCAGGTAGAGCCAAATCACTGGCATACAAAGGCCGATAAGTCGATTATTATGGTGAAGGAGCTGGAGGGTATGCGGGAGAAGTACCAGATTCTCGCCGAGATAGAGTTGAAACTGCTGTCCACGAAGGAGAGGCCATCCGACGCCTGACCGGGGGAGTTTGCTCTCTACGAGGAGGCGTTGAAGGGAGGGTTGAGGTTACTGATTCCAGAGGTAGTGGTTGGTGTCCTAAACTGGTTAGAAGTGGCGCCGGGTCAATTGATGCCCAACGCGTGGAAGATTGTACTAACCTGCACGAGCGCATGGCCAAAGGCGAACGAGGGGGCGGCCATGACAGTGGACGAGTTTTTTGCGTGATACAAGGCGTCGGGGCAGCAAGAGACTTGGGTCACTTTGCAGGCGGCGGAAGGGAAGGGGTTGGTAGCGGGGTTACCGTTGTCGATAAAAGGGTGGAGGTCGCGGTGGTTTTATGTTTCTGCTAACGGAGGGGTTGGAGTGCGCACAGTTTGGAAAGTGCCCACCAAGTCTGTGGAGCCAAAACTAGGGGCAGCAGCAGAGGCGAGAGTGAAGAGGGTGAAAGAATGGAGGGAGAAAAAGGGCGCCCGATGGGATGAACTTGTTCAGCCGTTAGCCTTGTTTGCGGCAGGGTTGGGCCCTCAGCCGATCAGTGGAAACCTGGGACCGGCATAGTTAGAAGCGAGAAGAAAAGAGCAAGAGACCATCCTCGCCAAAGCCAGTAAGTTCAAAGAGTCCCAGGCAAATCGACCGCTGAAGTCGATCACGAGGGAGAGGATCCGGCCGCGCCCAAACCCCTGGGGGAAAAGGACTTAGATGGATTTGAGCCACGACCGCCACCAGTCGATCCTTTGTAGGAGAGAGCCTTCGAGGAGATGGAGGGTGTGGTAAAAAAGAAGAGGAGGTTGAGGAGGAGTGAAGGGGAGCCTGCCTTGAAGAGGATGAAGGAGGCGACGACGGAGTAGATTCCCTTGGCGGGGGAGGAAGAGGGGACCCCTGAAATGGGGTTGGAGGGAGAGGTCAAAGAGGGAGAGGGTGGGGCGACTGGCCTTGGGGAGCAAATACAGAGTGGTGGGGTCGGCGCTAAGCCAAGGGTGGAGCCAAGGGAAGAGCCACAACCGCAGGAGGGTCTGGCACCCCAAGGAGAGGGAGAGAGGCCTGTGTTGAAGACCGCCCTCTACCGCGTTCCTGCGGTGTTTGGGCGAGCGGAAGGGGAAGGGAGAGAGGCCAAGATGGCTGCAGATCGCCTCTTGGGGGTGGTGGAAGACGCAGCCGTTCACTCGGTGGCTTGTTATACTGAGGCTAAGCTGATGAAGGGGTTGTGCTCAGCCCAGATGGAAGCGGCTGCCTTAGCAGGAGCCCTATTGAATAAGGCGGCGGTGGCGAAGGGAGAATGGAGGAGAGAGAGGGAGAAGTTGGGGGGAGGTAGAGGCCCAACTTGAAAATTTCACGAGGGAGAGCGTGGGTTGGAGGAGGGCTGTGCGGAGAGTGTGTGCCAGGGGGTTGAAGGAGGCACAGAAAGCAAAGAAGATGGAAGTAATGGCGATCGTGTCGCGGTCAAGTTGGAGCTAGAGGACAATCGCTGCAAGGTAATGTCGCTCGAGTTCCAGCTGGCTGGCGAGCAGAAGAAGTTGGGGGATGCTCAAAATGCCTGCACGGTCGCCATCGAGCGATTTGAAGAGGCTATGACCAGCAATGAAGAACTGCGTGCCCATCAAATCAAAGAAAAGGATGAGGCAGACCTGAAGATCGCTGGGCTACAGAAGGAGCTGGAAGATGATCGTGCGAAGGAAATGGAAGAGAAGGAGAGATTGAAAAAAGAGTTGGAGGAAGAAAGAACCAAGGCAGCCTCTGAAAAGGCAGCATACCCCGACCTGTATGTCGCAGCAGTGGAGCAATTCAAGGGGTCTGCTGACTTTCAAATGGCAGTCGATGCCGCGATCGCCAGCAACTTGGCAAGGGAGGTGTCAGGGAGAGCGGGCCCGTCGGGAATGACCGCTATGCAGGACTAAAGCAGAAGTTATTGAGAGCTTCCAGCGATCGGACTTCTACAAACATGAAATGGCTGAGTTCTGGGACAGTGGCTGGAGGATGTTCAAGCAGAAGGCAGAAAAACTATTCCCAAACTTGGACCTTAGCGGTGTAAGGATTGATGAAGACGATGTGGCCCAGACCCCCCTAGATGAGGGCGTTGAAGAAGAAGACCTTGTTTCAAGTGAGGAAGAGTGACTGGTGTGAACAAAACCTGTACTTTGGGTTTGGGGTATTTATTGTGCTTTGGGTTGTACAAGTTTTTTTTTTTTTTTTTTTTTTTTTTTTTTGTTTGTTTGTAATGAACTTATGTACAAGTTTGTGAATAAATAAAATTTGAGCTGTGTTTTTATTCCATTGTTTTTGCTTATGCATCTGGAATGAATGAGAATGGTGACTTGTGTATGAGGCTTGTGTAAGGGAAACTCAACGCAAAGCCAAGGTTGAAATGTAAGGAAAACTGAATGCAGAGTAAAGTTAATAAGGACTCAATGCAAAGTGAAGTTGGACTTGTAATAAAAAACTCCATGTAGAGTGAAGTTGAAAATGTAATAAAATTATGAGTTTGTGTTTGCCACATTGCTGTCTTTCTTTTGCAAAAGTTGATAAGTAATAAAATGATCTTATTTGTAAAGGAAACATGTGAGAATGGCAAAGATGTGAAGTTTCAAGTTATGCCCAAAATTGGAGTTGTAAATCATGTTGCAAGAGTGTTGGTAAATAAAAGATGAGTTTAGAATTTGACTAAGTGAAGAGTGGTGTAAAAACATGGACTTGGAATTTTGACTAGGTGTGTCTACTAATGCCACAAGCATGAAGTTTGCATGAATGCCCTTGACTGAGCTCTACATGCGTGCTCAGTTGGGGTTAAGCTATGATTAACTGACTCTGCAAGTAATTCAGTAGCTTGAAGTAACTCAGTCTGGCTGAGGCTGTGTAGGCTCGGTCTAGCTAATGCTTTCACGCTCAGGCTGGCTAAGACTTGTCATGCTCGGTCTGGCTGAGGCTTTGTATGCTCGGTCTGGCCTAGGCTTTGTATGCTCGGTCTGGCTGAGGCTTTGCATTCTCGGTCTGGCTGAGGCTTTTATGCTCAGTCTGGCTGAGGCTTTGCATGCTCGATCTGGCCGAGGTTCTTATGCTCAGTCTGGCTGAGGCTTTGATGCTTGGTTTGGCCAATGCTTTTATGCTCAGTCTGGCTGAGGCTTTGCATGCTCGGTCTGGCCGAGGCTTTTATGCTCAGTTTGGTTGAGGCTTTGCATGGTTAGTCTGGCCGAGGCTTTTATGCTCAGTCTGGTTAAGGCTTTGTATGCTTGGTCTGGCCGAGGCTTTGTATACTCGGTCTGGCCGAGGCTTTGCATGCTTGGTCTGGCCGAGGCTTTTATGCTCAGTCTGGCTGAGGCTTTGCATGCTCGGTCTGGCCGAGGCTCTTATGCTCAGTCTGGCGGAGGCTTTGATGCTTGATTTGGCCGATGCTTTTATGCTCAGTCTGGCTGAGGCTTTGCATGCTCGGTCTGGCTGAGGCTTTTATGCTCAGTCTGGCTGAGGCTTTGTATGCTTGGTTTGGCCGAGGCTTTGTATGCCCGGTCTGGCCGAGGCTTTGCATGCTCGGTTTAGCCGAGGCTTTTATGCTTAGTCTGGCTGAGGCTTTGCATGCTCAGTCTGGCCGAGGCTCTTATGCTCAGTTTGGCTGAGGCTTTGTTGCTTGGTTTGGCTGAGGCTTTTATGCTCAGTCTGGCTGAGGCTTTGCATGCTCAGTCTGGCTGAGGCTTTTATGCTCGGTCTGGCTAAGGCTTTGTATGCTCGGTCTGGCCGAGGCTGTTATGCTTAGTCTGGCTGAGGCTGCGATCAAAGTGTTATTTGAAAGATCACACATATATTTGGAATATAAGCTTGTCGTCATTAAAGTGTGGCTCATTTGACCAGAAATTTACATTACAGGAGAGAAGAATAAGAGCAATGAAATGTGCAAATTGTCAAAAGAAAATACAGCAAAAAATTGATACAAGAATTAAACTTTTATTGAAAATAGCGCTTCAAGTGCTCGGCGTTCCATGGGTGGGGGAGATCGCAGCCTTCCATGTCTTGAAGCCGATACGTGCCTGGACAAGGTTTGGTGTTAACAACGTAAGGTCTTTTCCATTTGGCCGCCAGCTTCCCTTCAGCTGGCTTCTTAGTGGCGAGGGTTACTTTGCGAAAAACAAGGTCCCCCACGTCGAACTCCCTTGGTCAAACTCTGCGGTTGTAATGTGTTCTCATTTTCTATTGGTATGAGGCCCATCTGACTGCAGTTGTTTCTCAGAGCTCTTCAATCAGGTCTAGGTCTGCCCGACGCAGCTCTTCAGTCAGTTCTGGATTCGGATGTAGAACCCTTGGGGTAGGAAGACCGATCTCCACTGGGATGACCGCCTCAGTACCGTATGTTAAGCGAAAAAGGGTCTCCCCAGTGGAAGTTCGAGCGGTAGTGCAGTAAGCCCATAGTACATTCGGCAATTCTTCAGCCCAGAGTCCCTTAGCAGCTTCCAGCTTAGTTTTGATAATCTTGAGAAGAGAACGGTTGGTGACCTCAACTTGGCCATTGGCTTGGGGATGGCTTGGGGAGGAGAAACATGGTTGGATTTAGAGCTCTTCATAGAATTTCCTGAATTTTGCATTGTCAAATTGTTTGCTGTTATCAGAGACGATGGCTTGAGGGATGCCAAATCTGTAGACGATCGACTGCCAGATGAATCTAGTTGTGTTCCACTCGGTAATGGTGGCAAGTGGTTCTGCTTCAACCCATTTGGTGAAGTAATCGATAGCAACAATGGCGAATTTGGTTTGGCCTCGGCCAGTGGACAGTGGGCCAACCAGGTCGATCCCCCATTTGAAGAAGGGGTAAGGACTGCAGAGTGTGTTCAATTCTGCAGGGGGGGCGTGGGGGATGTTGGCAAAACGTTGGCACTTGTCACATTTGAGCACAAAGTCTGTCGCATCTTGATTGAGAGTAGGCCAGAAGTAACCAGTACAGAGTATTTTGTGGGCTAGGGACCTGCCGCCCGAATGATTGCCACATATACCCTCATGGACTTCTCTCATTACGTAGGTTGCCTGAGCAGGATTGAGGCATCTCAGGTATGGGCGTGAGAAGCCCCTTTTGTACAAGAGTCTGCTGACAAGAGTGTAATTAGCCGATCGGGCCTTGACTTTGGCGGCCTGTTGTTTGTCGTTTGGAAGTCCCCTTGTTGTTAGATACAGGAAGATATCTGCCGCCCAAGGGATGGGTTCAATTTGGAGGAACTGGACTTCTTGCTGGTTAGGGGAAATGGCAAGGTGGGCTAGGTAGTTGAGGCGAACACCATGGCTGAGGTCTGACTAGTCTGCAGAAGCCAATTGAGCCATCTCATTCACCTTAGAGTTTTCACCCGAGAGATGTGCTTGATGTGGAAGGTATTGAAGAGGCGAACAAGGGGGAGTGCTATATCCCTGTAAGCCCACATTGTGTCCTCCTTGGCATCGAATTCCCTCGTAATTTGTCCGACAATGAGCTGGGAGTCACTGAACACCCGGATGTGGCTGAGACCAATGTCCCTGGCTAGGCGGAGACCTGCTATCAATGTCTCATATTTGGCCTCATTGTTACTGGCCTCGAACAAGAAACGGAGAGCACATTTGAAATAACCACCCTCAGGGGCGGTGAGGATGAGACCAGCCCCACTACCTTTCCTGCGGAATGATCCGTCGACGTTGAGAGTCCAAGAGTAAGGGTCTTCTGGGTCGGTAGGGGTTGGTGGGGGTGGAGGGGCCGTGGTTGGGGTAGGATTAGTGAATTCCAGGATGAAATTGGCGACAGCCTGCCCTTTAATCATTGTTTGAGGCCGGTAGGAGATGTCAAACTGGCTGAGTTCCACTGAACACTGCATGAGTCTGCCGGAGAGTTCTGGTTGCTGCAGTACCTTCTTCAAGGGGTGGTCGGTGAGGACCATTATGGAATGGGCTTGGAAGTAAGGACGGAGTCGTCTGGAGGCGGTGACCAAGGCCAAGGACAATTTTTCTAACAGTGGGTAATTCTGCTCCGCTCCCCTAAGAGCCCGATTGATGTAGTAGACTAGCCGTTGGACAGAGCCGTCTTCCCTGATAAGAGCTGCACTGACTGCGGTGCTTGGCACGACTAAATAGAGGAAGAGGGGTTCGCCCATGATTGCCTGTGAAAGGAAGGGCGGCAACTCGGCCAGTGAGTCTTTGAACCTCCTTAACCGTTCTGGGTGACTTCATTTTAATCAAGGACTTGATCTTTTAAGGGTTGGCTTCAATGCCCCGCTGGCTGACCATGAAACCCAAAAACTTCCTGGATCCTACGCCGAAGGAGCACTTCTCCGGGTTGAGCTTCATTTGGTACTTTCGTAGGGTGGCGAAGGTCTCTCGCAGGTCGGTCAAATGATCAGCGGAGAGTTTGCTCTTGAGTAGCATGTCGTCGACATATACTTCCATATTCCGACCTATCTGATGATGGAAAATAGCATTGACCAACCGTTGGTAGGTGGCCCCAACATTTTTCAGTCCAAATGGCATCACACGGTAATGGTAGGTACCTCGGTCGATAATGAAGGAGGTGTGTTCCCGATCAGATGGGTGCATCAGAATTTGGTTGTACCCAAAGAAGGCATCCATGAAGCTGAGCATTTGATGACCGGCCGTGGCGTCAACCAGTAGATCTATGCGGAGGAGAGGATAGCTGTCTTTGGGGCAAGCTCGGTTGAGGCCGGAGTAGTCGACACGGAGGCGCCATTTACCATTGTTCTTACGGACCAGGACGGCGTTTGATAACCATCTAGGGTAGTCCATGTTTTTGATGAATTGTGTCTCAAGAAGCTTGTCGACCTCTGCGGCAATAAGAGTGTTGCGCTCCGGATGAAAGATGTGCTGCTTCTGGCGGTAAGGTTGGAAATGTGGTTCAATGCTGAGGCGGTGGGTGATGAGTGAGGGGTCAATACCCGGCATGTCTAAGTGGGTCTAGGCGAATACATCGTTGTGCTCGATCAGGAGGGCAGTAAGGTCGGCCTTTGCTTGGGGGGATAGTTGGCTGCCGATTTTGGCAGTTTTCATCAGGTTAGAGGGGTCGATGGGAACCTCAATGAGTTCCTCCACAGGCTCCCCTCTGACCAGCTCGTCCTTATCTCGGACGTCAAGCCCTTCAATGATCATTGCCTCCTTCAGCTTGACTTCTTTGAGTGAGGCGACATAACATTCCCTGGCTACTGTCTGCTCTCCCCTCACTGTCCCGACCCCCAGATCGGTGGGGAACTTAATGGCAAGGTGGTAAGTTGATGTGATATCTTGAAAAGCATTTAGGGCGGTGCGGCCAAGGATGATGTTATAGGCGGAGAGGCAGTCGACAACAAGGAAGGTGAGCAACTTGTGGTCTGCCGCGGGTACTCGCCGATTGTGATAGGAAGATCGATGGAGCCGACGGAGGTCACCCGGTCACCAGTGAAACCGACCAAAGGGGTTTGGAGAGGAGACAGACTTTCCTCCCCAATCTTGAGCTGGCGAAAGCAGTTAAGGAAGATGATATCGGAGGAACTACCATTGTCGACGAGAACCCGTCTGACCTTGTAGTTGGAGAGGAGGGTAGAGATGATGAGAGGGTCGTCATGAGGTAACGGATGCCGGTGCAGTCGGCGTCCGTAAAGGTGATAGGCTCCGTCCACTGTTTGGGCTGTTTGGAGGGTCGATCCAATGTGGCAACTTCTTTGTCCGAGCCTTGCCTTATTTTCCTGAGTTCTGCCCGTTGAGCCTAGCGGTATGGTCCTTCACAGGCAAGCCCGCCAGAAAAAACTCTGATTTCTCCAACAGGTGGGACGGGATTACCTTGTGCCCGAGGTTGCTGTGGAGGGCGATCATGGCCTTGGTTAGGTTGGGCTGGCTGTTGGGGAGGAGTGCGCCGGCGGTTGTTTCTGATGGGCATAGTCCTTTGCCTCTGCGTAGGACGAGTATCCGTGAATCGGCTGAGGCGTCCTTGGCGAATCAGGCCCTCTACCTGATCTTTAAGGTTAACACACTTCTCGGTATTATGGCTGTGATCTTGGTGAAAACGGCAATATTTGGATTGGTCTTTTCGATTGGAAGGAGTTCGTGATGGTTGGGGCCATTTTAGGGCGTAGTCCCATTGGATCTGATTGAGGACTTGTTCCATGGGGAATTAAGGGGTGTCTACCGCTCGAACTGACCGGGTGGTCGGATTGGTGCCGACCGGTCAGCTCGGGGGGTTCGGTCGGCATAATGCGGTGTTTGGTTATTGTAGTGGGTATTTCTGGCTTCTGAGTCTTTTCGCTTTTCTTGGGGGGTCGGATTTTTTGATGTAGGGTCTTGGCGAGCGGCTAGGGAATCTTCTGCGTTCATGTATTTTTGGGCTTTGGAGAGTAGGACTGCCATGGAGGTGGACGGGTTTTTAGAGAGGGCGAAGAGGAAATCAGACGACCATAGTCCGGCCATGAAAGCCGTAAGGATGACCTTATCATCGTTTTTTGCCACCTACAAGGCTTCGGTGTTGAAGCGGGTAACGAAACTGCGTAGGGACTCCCCCTCGGTCTGGCGGATGTTGAGGAGTTGTGTTGCCGGGCGGCGTTGGCGCTGGGCTCCAATAAAATGGTTGAGGAAAGAGTCATTGACATGCTGGAAAGTGGAGACGGAGTGTGTTGGTAACTGGCTAAACCACAGTCGAGCTGACCCCTTCAGTGTTACAGGGAAAGCTCGACACATGATCTCATCAGGGAATGCATGGAGGATCATGAGGGTTCTATAGGTCTCCATATGGTCGACTGGGTTTGTCGTACCGTCAAAAGAGTCAATGGTGGGCATTTTGAACTTGGGGGGTAGAGGTTTGTCCCGGATGGAGGCAACAAATGGTGAGTTTGCTATGGTAGAGGGTTTATGTTGGATGTTCTACATGACCCCTTGGAGTTGGAGCTTCATGGGTCGGAGTTCTGCATCCCAGAGAGGGATGTTATCACCACCGGAAGGCAGCGGGGTTAGACGCTACTGGCTTCCCCTTCAGGGGCTAGTGCCAGGACCGATGGATGCGGGGGTCGGGGTGGTTGATTTATATTAGGAGGAGGAGGTTGCAAGCCTTCCAAGTTGGGTGGATGGGGCTGCGGGATAGTATGGCTCGGGGCCCGTTCTTGGTTGGGCGGAATATTTGGAGGTGGTGGAGGGGGCATAGAAAGGTTTCTTTGGAGTAGGGCATTTATCAGGGCTTGGTTTTGCTCGGCCATGCGGTTAATGCTGCTGGTAAGCTCGCTAAAATACTGTGGTGGGTTGTTTGGATTGAGGGGGTCGGCTTGGTGGTCGGCAGCATTTTGGTGAGAAGCCATGGATCTAGTCGTGACCATACACTTTGATGGGTAGCAGGAAAGGGTTATTGGAACAGGGTCTCTGGCGACAATGAGCATAACTGGCGCACGGAGCAAAGCCGTTCGGCGCCAACTGATGATACAGTTCGTGATGGTAGAACGGGTCGGACTGATCCACACTCCTTAAGCCTATGTCCGAATGACCAAGCCTACCTGAAGAACTGCACAAGAGTTCAATGGGGAACGTGGAGTCCCCCAGTGAACCCTCCGACGAGCAAGTTAGAGAGAGAAGTGGAGTGTAGAGATGGAATAGAGATAGAAAAGCTTAACCTTCTTCTTGTCTTCAACGTCTGCTTATATCCTTTGGTAATCGTTTCGTTGTCCCTTCCAACCTGTCACCTTGGCCAAAAGTCTATGCTGTAGTTCACCTTGTTCGGGGTGAAGGGGTGCTGTCCCGATGCAGAGGTGTTGTCGTAATAAATGCTGTGAGGGGCTACATTAATGGCGATGTGCAGTGGCAATAACTTTGCAGATCTTTGTCTGCTGATGTGGCTTGCCCTTTGCCCGCCATGTATCTAAATATCATTGGTCCTTCATGTCATGTTGACTTCCAACTGTGCTAGGCCTTATCAGTTGTGTTATGTATTGCGCCCTAAGTGGTAGGCTTAGGTTGTTCATAGTGGGTTATGGCCTTTATGGGCCTACCCACGTCAGGAAGGATGTAAGGAGAATAACTTTGTTTTGTGTTTAGCCAAGTCTTTTCCTTTTTCTTTTAAAGATCATCATGCAACAAATTTGCAACGATTGATGATTTGGGAAGCAAACCTACTCCCTCCTTGAAAATCTTCATGACAGGGGGGAGCAGGGAGGATGAACAGCTTTTGGAAACACTTTGTTTTGCTCTGTTCTAGTTTCGTTACAGCAGGGTATTCCTTAAAAACAGTGGCCAGCCGACCATTATTATGTATGGCCAACCAAGAATGTTGTACGACAGTGGTAATTTTCCAATAAAACAGAGCAGATTTTGAGGCCGAAACAGAACTATTTTCTGACTGCTAATAGGGCAACTTCTGGCAGCAAACAAAGAGGTTTCCAAAGGATGTTCTCGCTTGTACGCATGTGACTCGTTGCTCATTCAAGTCCATTAGATTAGTAGTTTTGATATTTATTTTGTAATAATTAATTAATTAATTAGTGCATTCATTAGTGTTTGTAACAATTAGTTAATTAGGCCATTCAAACCCTCTTACGCGAGGGCAAATTTGTAATATGTGATGTATGTCTTTCAATCCCCTTTTATTTCTCCCTTTTATTTATATGCTTACCATGGTTGTATGTAGTATCATGTTTTCGTTTCATATCATTGCCATGCTTTGCATCCATTTTTGCATGCATTAAGGTACGGTTCATCATTTTTGAATATCATTGTCATTTCTTACTTGCTTGAATATGCGTGTTGCTGCATGATTTGAGTTAATCCATATGGCATAATAAGCCGAACGTAATAGTTGCATTCTTGTATGTATTGCATTAGTCATGTGCATTGCTAGGGTCATGATTTTTTCTAATTACTTTCTTTTTCTTTGGCTACCTCGGACCATTAGGTGAGCAATTTTTTGCTATTCATGTATGTAATTGTTGCCATGCTTAGCATCTTACCATGAGGCTACGTGCTTACTCGAAATGAACTGTCTGAATGCCTGTGGATAAAGGCTATTTTACTTTCATTGGGGATGATTTTGATCAAATAGATGTACTAGCTCATTTCTTTGCTTTTGAGTTGTGTGCACTCAAAACTCTTTTAAAAAAACAAATCACATAAAATCAAGTCATTTCCAAAATAGTCTATACTTGTGTGCCTCACATAGTAAGTTAGCATAATAAAATCAGAACAAGAGCATATAATGTTGATGAAATTCGCATCATCATTAGTAGAGGCCGATGTTTGATCGGGTGAGGGGGGTACTCAATTCATGACCTTTCCCTCTCATACCTAAGTTCCCAAATTGAGACAACTTTGGTTACGACGAACAAGTGACTTTTGGTACGAGTCACGGGTTTCCTAAATTTTCCAAAAATATTTAGGTGGCGACTTTGAAATCTGACAATGCAGTCCATTTTTTGGCATCTCTGATGATTAATAGATTTTCAAAGATTTGTCGGATTTAGACTCTCATTTGTTTTTTTTTTTTTTTTTTTTCTATTTCACATTGTACTTGTGAAACCATATTCAGAGCCGCGGGAGTCTAAACTATAAGTCAATTGCATCCGAGGAGACTAAACGCCTCTGAGGAGCGCAAAAAACTAACTATAGTTTTTGGCGACTCTGCTGGGGATTTAGAGAACTTGACTTGGACTTCATGATGTAAAATTTTATCTACACTGTGGAGAAGTGGTTTGGAAATACTCTTCTGATCCTGGAGAACGCTCGTGATCCTCTTCTGGTCACCTGAAAAGGAATAAACACTCCGATCGGGGGTGCCGGAATTAGCACTCTGACGGACAAGTCAGAATCCACACTCAAGAATGCTTGTATTCTAAGTTAAGCACAATAATTCTCACCTCCCTTTCTTAGTCTATTGTTCCTTTATTTATACTTGTTTCCTGGGCCTCGTGGCCAGGCCCACTTGTCATTCATTATCCTTTTTTTTATTCGGCTCCATAGCTCAGTATCTATTCGGCCTATCTATTATATTCGGCATCCTTATCATGTAGGGTAGAGCCGTGTAAAGTCTGTCTTCTAGAGTATGCTTCTGATTATTCCAATTATTTGGCTCTCACAATTGCCCCCCAAATACCTCGCTAGCATCAGTTAGTCGGCATGTTTGGCTAGAAGTCAAGAATTTCGCGGTTAATCCTCTTCCCGATGCGTGTCAGAATGCGTACGTGTTTTTTGGTCACAGTAACACTTTCCCGCCCCATTCGTGCTTCTCTCGCATTTATTACGATTTGAAACTCAAGTCCCTTCGAAAATATGCTTTTTCAAATATTTGAACCTCCTGGACTGCCAGTCGGTATCTCTTCTTTGACGTGTTTTTTGCAACTCCTATCCGTTCTCTCCTTGTCTCCTTTGCCTTTCATAAGTTTTCTTCTCTTCTCCTTGCAGTCCTATTCCGCTTTTATTTTTGATTTAGAATATCATTGAGTCCTTATTAGAATGGCTAAGCATTTGAAAGACCTCCTTTTCGAGGGTCGAATTTCTGGGTTCCGAAGACATTTTTCTATCCCTGAGGATGTCCATCTTTCTCTGGTAACGGACAATACCCTTGATATGGAGAGGGACGACCAAAACCTAATTGTCTTCCCTCTCCTGTCCATTGCGGAGGGCGGAGTTCGCTTTCCCCTACACCCATTTCTCTGGGCCGTCCTTCGCTATTGGAATCTGATTCCTTTGTAAACCAATGTGAATTTTTTTTGAATCCTAATGGGAATTGTAGAGTTGAACCGACGTCTCAGGATTAACCTTGGCATTCCGGTGATTTGGCACTGCTATGCTTTAGCCAAATCCTCCGGTTGGCTCGGGCGCTACTTTCTCAGGGCCAAGGACACCGACCATCATTTGGTAACGATGCTTGCCAGCTCTGGCAAACGAGTTGACGATGTAATGGTCAATGTCCGAGGCAATTGGGAGTTCGGTGAAGGTGAAGATCGCCTAGACCCTATTCCCAGACGGAGGGGTGAACCAGGTTGCCGTGTAACTCCTTGTTTGTTGATCTTTCTTTTATGCGGCTCTTTCTCCAAACCTTACCTTTTGCTCTTGCAGGCAATAAGTTGAAGAGGATTTTGACTTCGGTTGATGACGCAGTCCTTGCGGAAATTAAAACTGCACTAAAGTACTTTGGCCGTCCAAACGTACAGAAGCAAGGGAGGGCTGCTCATTCTCCTGCGGTACGAGCCTACCTACACTACGTTCTCGGCCGCAGACGACATCCTGATCCCAACCGACGAACAACACCTTACGACTCTTATCTTTCCCAGTTTCAAGATCCTTAGGCAAATTGGTCTCGAAGCTTCTGATTCGGAACAAAGCATAGAGCTGGTTGTCGAGGTAGATGCCGAATTATCGAGCGAGTTTGCTGCCGAGGCCGAAGAGGTCGACGAAGCTCTGAAATCAGCGTTTGAGGCAGCCGGTCTTAACCAGCCTAACTCACCGTCCACTTCGAGTCGGGCGGAGTTTTCCTTCGGAGATATTTTTACAAACTTGGGAGACCTTCCTGGCACTTTTTCAGAAGGCATGGCTGGGGAGAATCTCACATAGATGGCGAGAAAGAGAAATGCCGAGCGAATGGCCGCTCGAAAGAAAGCCGAGGTCGCTCATTCTGAGCCTGCCCCGGTTGAGTCTTTACAACTGGTTACTGGCGAAGAAACGACGCAAGTTGTTATGGCCGAGACGGAGGGGGCTGAACAACAGGTTACGGAAGAACGGCTGGTTTCAGAAGAGCGGGGCGAAAAACGTTCCGCCGAGGGAGAGGCCAGCTCAAAGGATAGCCCTGCTGACAAACGGCCTCGCTTAGAGGAATCCAACGTGGTTGTCCCCTTTGTTGTTCAACTGAAGATCAAAGACACGCCAATCTCCTCTGACGCATCTGCCATGAAGGATCCAGCCGTGGCGTTGAGCTTGGCTGCCTCGGTTTCGCTACCGGCTGACAAGGCCACCTTTCGAGAAGAGCCGGATTTGGTAGCTATAGCGTTCGCTGCCCAGTCGGCCCTTCTAGTATGTATACAATACTTTCTTTTTTGCCCATTTGGTTTGGTTTGCATACGATGTTGCTTGATGTGGTGATCCAAACTTGTTTTGCAGACAGTTGGAAGAATAGCCGAACTAGGCTGCTGGCAGCGTGATGCCATTAAAAGAATTGGTCATTTAAAGTTTGAAGCTGAAGGTGAAAGAAGCACGGCCAAGTTCGAGATGATGAGGGCCGCAATAGAAAGTGCTAGAGCCGAAGTTGAAAAGGAAAGGGCTTGGATTGCTGACCAGCTCAGATCCGAAGCCGAGGATACGGTGAACGCGAGTGAGGAGTCGCTCAAGTTAGCCTAGGAGGCGCTTTCCAAGGCAGAGGCCGAGTTAGAAGAATTGAAGGCGGCCAAGGAAAAAGTCGAATCTGTAGCTTCTACGGCGCTAGAAGCTGGGAAGAGCGCCGCCTTGAAGGAATACGTAGATGAGGTCCCTAAATTCGAGAATCGGGGATTCAAACATGGGTGGCTCAAAGCCCTTGCTGCCGCTGGAGTTACATTAGCCTTGCCAATTCCATACGAGCAAGTGGACGTTGAGCCACTTGAGTCTGATCCCGAGGATTGATCTGGGAGACATTCTAGTTTTATCAAGTATCTTTAATTTCAATATATGTTTTTGTTTAGTGGATTCAAGGTAATTTTCATGTATAAATTAGTTACTATCTGAGCTCAATTTATTAATGAAAATTTCCTTCCCGTTTCACTATTACTTGTACGCAGTTTTTGATATTAATGAAAGGTTTTGCCTTTCACTACTTTGGATAACAGTGTAATCTTGGCCATTATATTAGTTTAATCTCAATTTATCTGAAGAAGTAAATCGACTCTTTGTGCCGAATAGGACTAGTAAACCGATTATGAAGCGGCTGCGACACTCAAACCGAATAGATTGATGAATCTGCCCTTGCCCCAGCTGCTTCATAAATTTGAGACGCCGAATAGTACAATATTGACGAGTGTATTCGTGAAGTGGCTGCGGCACTCAAGCCGAATAGATTGATGAATCTGCCCTTGCCCCAGCTGCTTCATGAATTTGAGACACCGAATAGTACAATATTGACGAGTGTATTCGTGAAGCGGCTGTGGCACTCAAGCCGAATAGATTGATGAATCTGCCCTTGCCCCAGCTGCTTCATGAATTTGAGATGCCGAATAGTACAATATTGACGAGTGTATTCGTGAAGTGGCTGCGGCACTCAAGTCAAATAGATGGATGAATCCGGTCTTGCCCCAGCTGGTTCATGAATTTGCCCTTGCGGAAGTTAAGACTGCCTGAATCAGTATTTGATGGGGGCACGACTAGGTTGGCTTCGGGCTGTTGAGGTTTCGATATTAATGAGATTACCTTGGAGGCGCTGCCCTCGTAGGGAATCTATGAATGAAGGTCTTATTTAAGTGCTCTGTGAGCAACTCAGTCTAGGTCTTTGATGAAGAATAAACAAGCGCGAATGTCGAATAGACTATTCTTTAACAGCAAAGGGGAAGCGATGACGCTAGCTGAGCTGGGAGGAGACATGAATCGAAGTGGCGAACCTTTGTGCTAAGGAGGTAGGATTTCGAGGGATCGGGAGAGATGTCAATCTCCTCGTCGTCGAAGTAGGTCGCCTAGGAGGGACAAGGAGCAACAGGGCAAATCCCTGCAACCCCGTTCTAGAAGGGAGCCTGGTGAGAACCCACGCCCATTGAGTTTTGCAGTCTTCGTGGGGAATAGGCCCATGACAGATGTGGACTCGATCGTTCGAGATTCGAGTGTGGCAGTCAAATTGGTCGATAGATTTTTTCTCCTGAGGTCCAGCAGTCGATGGTAGGTCGACAGGACTTCGAAGTGTTTCGTGAAGGCATTCACGGTGCGGTGAAGGGGCTCTATACCGCCTACGAAATCGACATGCGTCTCCGTGCTTCCCGCTGAGAAATAGAGAAGAGGGATGAACGCATCTGAAGCTTGGAGGCTCGCCTGGAATCGGCTAAGCGTGAGCTAGGGATGGCCAAGGCCGTTCAGGCACAACCCATCGGACAGGCAAACCCAATCGTGGAAGAAAGGGTCACCCAGCGGCTTATCAGTACCGCGCTTGCCGATCGCGATACGGCGAGCATGTTCACGATGGAATCCGCGAAGGGGAGGGCCTATGAAAAAGGCTTCCACGATGGCCGAAAAGTAGGGATACAGAAGACCAAGGAAAAGCTCACTGAGGAAGTTTGCAAATGTGAAAATCGTGGATTAAACATGGTTAGATGAAGGCGCTTCAGGCCGAGGAAGCTCTCCGAGTAGCGGGGGTCGATTCGGCATTGCCACTGTACCAACGTAACCATTTTCCGTTTTCCGCCTTTGAAGTCGAGCAGAGTGAGGATGAGGGCGACACCGTATAAAAATATTCAATGTAATGTTCGAACGCAGATCGCGTTCATAACTATGTAATTATTGCTTGATTGAATAAAATGTTCTATTTTAAATATTTCTTTGTAAATTTCATTCGGCACACACGTGTTTGCATGCATTTCATTGTATAAACATTGACCGGCTCGAATCAACTAGGCATTTTAATTCCGAACGGTTATATGCCGGCTTGTCATGAGCATTCTTCACTAAATATATTTTTGGCGTGTCACGCAAGGTCAGTTGCGTCGATGAGGTTCCGAATTCGAAGGCTTAACCGGCCCAAAGGTGTCATGCACCAGGGGCTCCGAATCCGAAGACAGTCAGCCCATCTATAATTGCTATTTATATAATTAGGCCATTTTAAACCCAAAAACAAAAAGGCCAAAGATTGGTACATGGCGTAGCTACGGCCAATATCGCTCGGCGTCCGTCTTTTGGAGTTCAATGTTAATGAAATTGCCTCAGGGCCACTGCAAGGATTTTAGAAATAAATCGCCTCGGGCTTTTCACTCTAGTGACTTCACTTACTGTGCTCAGACTCGATTTAAAACGATTTTGTTGCGTGGGGTTAGATAAGTGTGAATGTTGAATGGAGTTTTTCTTTAGCAGCAGAGGAGAAGCTCGGACTTTGGCTGAGCTTGACATTGCAATGGATCGCAGCAGAGAACCCATTCGCGTGGGAGGTAGGGCATTCAAAAAATGGGAAAAACGTCAGCCTCTAAGTCGTCAAAGCGGATCACCTCTACGGGAGAAATAGCAATGGTGAAGCTCTCCACAATTGCGACCGAGAAATGAGGGCGACGTAGTGCCGCGACCATTGAGCATTGCTGCTTTCGTGGGGAATTCCTTTCTTGTCTTGGATCTTGGCCTTGATGTTGTTTATGGTGCCAAAGGTCCCTACCTCAAGGGTGATTATGTCATTGTTGTGAATCATGGATTCAAGCGCGGTCAGATCGAAGCATTTCAAGTTGCGGGTGCCCTCTGATCAGTGGGCGTTGATTTGGGGCTGCTGCTTGTATCAACGCGACGCCGTATGAGAATAGACATTGTCATGCTTTGAACGCAGATTGCGTTCTTTTGTAATTATTGTTTGATCAAATAAAATGTTTCATTCTAAAAGTTTGTCTCATTCTGAATTTTTGTATGCTGAATTAAGCATCTTATTTTGAATGCTGGAACATTTTGTCTTGTTCATGCGGTTGTACTGGTTCAACCTACATATCCCTACTTCAACGTGTAAATGTTTTCATTCTAGAGAGCGCTCCGAATTCAGAATATTACTCGACCCTTGAGCGTCGCTCGATGGCACTATTTGGTCAGCCGAATTTGGAGGCTTTATCGACCCAAAGACATCATGCGCCGATGGGGCTTCGAATCCGGAGACTTTGTTTGGCCAATCATGACATCCACGAAGGGCGCTCCGAATCCGAAGGCTTTATCGGCCCAAAGACGTCATACGTCGATGGGGCTCCGAATCCGGAGACCTTATTTGGCCAATCGTGATATCTACGAAAGGCGCTCCGAATCCGGAGGCTTTATCGGCCCAAAGACGTCATGCGCCGATGGGGCTCTAAATCCGGAGACTTTATTTGGCCAATCGTGACATCCATGAAGGGCGCACCGAATCCGGAGGCTTTATCGGCCCAAAGACGTCATGCGCCGATGGGGCGCCGAATCCGTAGACTTTATTTGGCCAATCGTGACATCCACGAAGGGCGCTCCGAATCCGGAGGCTTTATCGGCCCAAAGACGTCATGCGCCGATGGGGTTCCGAATCCGGAGGCTTTATTTGGCCAATCGTGACATCCATAAAGGGTGCTCAAAATTCGAAGGCTTTATCGGCCCAAAGACGTCATGCGCCAATGGGGCTCCGAATTCGGAGACTTTATTTGGCCAATCGTGACATCTACGAAGGGCGCTCCGAATCCGGAGGCTTTATCGGCCCAAAGATGCATGCGCCGATGGGACTCCGAATCCGGAGGCTTTATTTGGCCAATCGTGACATCCACGAAGGGCGCTCTGAATTCGGAGGCTTTATTGGCCCAAAGATGTCATGCGCCGATGGGGCTCTGAATCCGAAGGCTTTATTTGGCCAATCGTGACATCCACGAAGGGCGCTCTGAATCCGGAGGCTTTATCGGCCCAAAGACGTCATATGCCGATGGGGCTCCGAATCCGGAGACTTTATTTGGTCAATTGTGATATCCACGAAGGGCGCTCCGAATCCAGAGGCTTTATCGGCCCAAAGACGTCATGCGCTGATGGGGCTCCGAATCTGGAGACTTTATTTGGTCAATCGTGACATCCACGAAGGGCGCTCTGAATCAGGAGGCTTTATCGGCCCAAAGACATCATGCACCGATGGGGCTCCGAATCCGGAGGCTTTATTTGGAACACTTTTGAACTGGATTGCGCAGTGAGTAAACAGGAATATTTGCATTACAGAAGTGGAAAGTGTGCATGGTGAGCCATTTAGAACCAATATCATTCCCCACAGGTCGGGTTTAATGATAGAATTTGCGCAAGTGCGTTAGGAGCAGGGCCGCGTGCCTAATTTTCCATCAACTGGCCTCCTATCATCCGAAAATACCTTCAGGAGCAACTTTCCGGGCGTGTAGCAGCGCAGCTGGACGCGTTAAGCATTCGTCTTGGGAAGCTGCTGCTGGTATCGCCTAGAGCTTCCGTGGCTTTTCGTCAGGGAGCCGTCCGACATCGTCGAGACTGTCACGCTTCGACACTTCAGTGGAGTTGGCCTGCGTCTCCGTTGGTGTCTTTCCAGAAAGGAGATAGCATGCTTGTCTAGATTGCCGGTAACCACGAATTTGCTCAACGCCGTGTTCGGTCGGGAAGCGTAGCAGCTGATGATAGGTGCTTGGCACGACCTGAATAGTATGCAACCAAGTTCGCCCCATGATGAGGTTATACAGCGAAGGGAGCTTGACGGCCAAGAATTCCACATCCATTGTTTGGGAGCCCGCCTGAACGGGTAACGTGATTTTTCCCACCGGGTACTCCGGATTTGCGTTGAAGCTGAATAATGGATGAGGAGCCAGAGACAGGTCTGATTTGTTGAGGCCGAGTTTGATGAAGGTCTCGTAATACATGACCTCCGAAGTACTCCCTGGTCTATGAAGGCACGTTCAACGGTAAATTGGTTCACGTGTAGTTCAATGATCAATGGATCAATATGGGGGAGCATCATACCGATAAGATCGGAATCGTCGAAGGTAATGCTCGGAGCTTCGTGGGGCTGTTTCGTTTGTGTGTGTTGCGTCTGGGGGGCTAAATGAATTGTGTGTATGGTTCGTGGCATTGGAAGGTTGTATATCATATGAATAACGCCGAGGGGAGGTCACTCCTGCCAAAGGGCGACAGTTTTGATTGTGCTCTTCCGAACGTGTTGCTGGAGTCGACCATCTTGCACCAATTCCTCAAGGTGGTCTTTCAAGGCATAGCAACTGTCCGTGTCATTACCGTGATCTTTGTGATATTTACAATGCCTGTCCAACCTTCTCATGTCAGGAGGTCCCACCATCTTGGACAGCCATTTGAAGAATGAAAGATGTTGGATTTTGGACATAATCGAGCTGATTGGCTCTAACACCTCCGTATATTTCTGTCAGCGCGCTTTGTGCGCCTGTTATTGACCTACAGTTGCTCATTTGCTTGGTGTGAGCATTTATCACTGGATCGGCGAGAATCTCGTCTCTTGTCTCGTTTAGCCCACTGTCGTGGCTCAGGGCTCGAAGGTGGTGCGGAACTTATTAGCTGAGCAATTTCGAAAGGGGCTGTTTTGTTGGCCACGTGTCCAGCTTTAACTCGCAAGGCTTTATCTTCCACTTTGCAGTATTCCTCTACTTTCTTCATCAACCCCCAAACTGTTTTGGGGGGTCTTCTAGTCAAGGAATTGCGGAGGGCACTATCTGGGTGTAATCCCATTTTGAAGGCGGTGATGGCCATGGAGTCGTTGCAAGCGTCATCAACAAGATTAAAACATTCCCAATATCGCACCGAATATGCTCTTAGTGTTTCTCCTGGTAGGATTTGCATTGCCCAGAGAGAGTCGGCTTGCTTTGGCTGGACTTCGTAGGTGATGAATCTGGGCCTGAAGGATTTCTATAGTTGGTGGAAGGTTTTAATCAAAGCTGGCTCCAGTTTATACTACCACCTGACCGCCAATGGTCCCAAACTGTTGGGGAATATTCGGCACATGAGGGCCTCGTCGTCTGTATGCAATGTCATGGCCTGCTTGTAGTGGCGGATGTGATCGATGGGGTCTGATTTGCCGTCGTACAAGGTGAATGATGGTGCTTTGAATTTCTTGGGTAGCGCAGCCTTTGCAATTCGTCGTACGAAGGGATCGTGTTGGTCTTCGTCCAAACTATTCCTTCTTCGCTTGTGCATTGTACGTGGACTTTCTTCGGAAGAACTGGTGGTTTCATGTCGTCCCTTCTTCTTGGGCTCCGGGGATAATGAGTCGGAGTCGCTATCAGTGTCTTGTCGTGCTCGAGGTTGTCGCCCACCTGCCTTCAGAGATTGTTCCGGATTTAGGCGCGTAGCTTGCTTGGACTTCGCCATTTCCAAGGCCAAATCTTCATGAAGTTGTTCGTTTTCAGCGATCATGTTCTCCAACTTCTGTTCATTTTGCTTTGCTTGTTCCATGATCGCCTGCATTGTCTCGTGCTCCGAAGTCGAGACTGAGGCGAAATTCAAGGCACATCTTGAGGCGATAGTCTCTGTTCCAAGCAAGTTTGTTAGAGTGGTTTCATCTTGCGGTATAGGGTCGACAGTGACTGTCAGAGGATCTTCCGCCACATTCGCCATGGATGTTCTTGAGTATTCCCACAGACGGCACAAATTGTGGAGAAGTGGTTTGGAAATACTCTTATGATCCTGGACAATGCTCGTGATCCTCTTTTGGTCACCTGAAAAGGAATAAACACTCCGGTCGGGGGTGCCGGAATTAGCACTCCGACGGACAAGTCAGAATCTACACTCAAGAATGCTTGTATTCTAAGTTAAGCACAATAATTGTCACCTCCCTTTCTTAGTCTGTTGTTCCTTTATTTGTACTTGTTTCCTGGGCCTTGTGGCCAGGTCCACTTGTCACTCATTATCCTCTTTTTTACTCGGCTCCATAGCTCAGTATCTATTCGGCCTATCTATTATATTCGGTATCCTTATCATGCAGGGTAGAGCCGTGTAAAGTCTGTCTTCTAGAGTACGCTCCTGATTATTCCAATTATCCGGGTCCCACATACACATATATGTTATTTGCATTGCATTTGCATGATGCTCTTAAGTCACCGTGTTTACCATTTGATATCTGGGACGATTTGCCAGAGGCTTGCCAAAAGCTTGCCAAAAGGCTGGTTGGATATAGGCAATGTCACATTGGGAACACAACCCTTGGATCTGGGTTACCGCTACACCGTTTGATCCTCCTTTCACTTTTCGGTGTTAGGTGTGTGATAGGTATATTAGGTAACCTTGCTGAGGTACCCTTTTGACCAATTTGCCTAGCACATATAGTAAATCTCTAGTGACTGTTCCAACATAGGACAAGACGCTCGCCCATATGCAGGATATTGTGAAACCGCTTGTTTGAAGTAGTGAAACTCTAGATTATACCAAAGCTAGGACAGGGTAACCCTACCCGCTCATACGGGTGTTTTGGCTCTCTTTACCTATTTTATGCTATACTCTAGATCTATACAGGGGTTCTTGAATAACCAATGTAGTATTAGGTTGTTGGGCAGAATTCAGTTTTATTAGTAGGGAGTACGGATATACAGCTGTGATCATATTTGTTACAAATTTGGGTCGAGGTGTTGCTTGATTTTTTTATTATTGCTTTTCTTTTTCTTTATTTCTTTTGCTAGGTAGTCTCGAAATCATAGCTTCAGGGAGACCTGATATCCCCCAAGTTTTGTAGGCTCGCACCGGTAGGCTTTGTAAAATTCGAGATCTAATTGACGGTCAGCTAGTGTTAGTCTCTCTCCTGCCAGTTGTTCAAAGGAGAAGAACCAGGCAATTATCACCAGTACAGAGCACTTATCAGTCACCTGTTCGTTCCCACCCGCCCAATTCACCAGTATCTGACTCGCCTAGACCTATAATGGCACAAAGTGTGGAAGAAGTTATGGCTATGACGATAGCATTCCAACAGGCCATGGATACACTGAACCAGAGGATAGCCGTGCAAGATTAGACTATTGCTGAAATGTGAAGTCCATCTGGGGCATTAGCATTTACCATATATACACTCCTGGTTGCCCAGCCAAATCTTGATCCATCTCTGTTAGCTGAAAACCTTCAAGTTTCGAATTCCCAAGAGGTGTTAGTACAAGCTCAAGTTTTCAGGCCTCCGCCACAGCCTCATGAAGGGCTTCTTCCTTTCGACATCAATGACATCAATCCTACCATGATAAAAATTGCCAAGCTAGAGAAGTTGTTTAAGAAATCTCATGGCTTCAATTCTATCCCGGACATTGAAGATGGTTATACTGAGGCTTTTGTGAAATTGCCAGAGAAGTTCAAAATGTCGCACATTGACAGATTTGATGGAAGCAGAGATCCTATCATCCACGTTCATCTCTTCTCAGATATCTTGAAACTAATGGGCTTGACGCGGGCTCAAAAATTGTCATTATTCGGATGAACCTTATTAGAAGTGGCAGGCATCTGGTATGCTAAATTGGAAGACTCAACCAAGTGGAACTGGGAAGAACTATCTGAGGGATTTGTTAATCGGTATTCTTACAATACTTAGATGGAGGTAACGATCAGCGAACTAGAGGCAACCTCTGAAATCCCAAGGAACCCTTTATTGACTTCATTGCTAGACGAAGGGCAAAGGTAGGCCGAATGACAAATAGGCCTTCAGAGAGGGAACATGTTCGATTGGTAGTTCAGAACCTTGAACCAAACATGTTATAGAGGATGATAGTCTTACCTCTATCTACCATCACTGCTTTACATGAATTGGGGGTTCAAATTGAGAGTGCTTTCAAGAAAGGAATTATCCAGAGAACAAGTGAACAAGCAAAGAGGTCACTTACTAGGGGTACCAATGCTAGCAATAGCACTATTCCTAGGCCTTCCGAAATTAGTATCGTCACCACAACAAGAAAGATAGTCAATCCAATCACTGGCACAACCTCACAAACCAACAGCCCAGCCCGAAACCAATTTAGAACCATCACCGCTCTTCGTATGAGTCCACCTCGTGCACTCAAGGTTCTGATGGACAAAGGGCATCTTAAGCCCCTTGATCCTTCACCTCTCCTTGACCCACTTCTAGCCAAACATGACCCCACTCAATACTGTATCTTCCACTAGCAGCATGGTCACGCCACTGACCGTTGCTTTCGTCTCCATCATGATATCCAAGATCTCATTGACAATAAGATCATAGCTCCACCCCCAAAGCCAAATATAACCACCAACCCACTTCCCGTCAACAACCAAATCCCCCCACCCAAAAATATCAACCTCATCCAAACACTATTGCTCACCTTCAACCCCAACATATATATCACTCCATCCCATTTGCCTAAACCTGAGGTGGTTATTCCCAAAGGCAAGGACTTGTGTATGATGGATATAACACCCAAAACCCAACAAAAGCCTGTGGTGGCAACAGTTGAAGAGAAGAGAAATTCGCTGAAAAAAGGGTGTTTGATACCCTAGTTGCAGAGAAAGGACTATCACCCATAGGAGAGTATGATCCCAGTCAGTATATTGTGGCTTCTGACCAACCGAAGCCAACGATCATAGTACCGGACTCACTCTGCATCAATGTTATGGGAGAAAATGGGCCTGAACAAAGTCTTGATGACTTAACAGAGATGGAGGAAGACTTAGAGAACCTTTATTTCTTTGAAGAAGAGGATGTGGGAAGTGTGCAGATTGGATGGTGGGATCTAAGCCAACCTGAATCTAGCCATGAGTGGTTAAGCAGTGAAGAGAAATTTGACATAGAGGAACAGACAAAAAAGAAGACAATTAGTATTGAAGGAAAGAAGACCAAAGGAAAGGTTTCCAAAAAAGGAAAAATTGAAGGGAATAACAAGTCTGAGGACATGACTATCGTCAAAAGGGAACAAGTGCTGGAACAGTTTCAAAAAGAGAGAATGAAGGAGATATAGAGATAAAAACTAGCCTGGTAGCAGGTGAAAGGAAAAGGAAAAGAGGACGTTGAGTCAGGGGAAAGCGACATCAAAATTGAAGAAAAGTCTAAATGGGAATCCAATAACAAAGAGAAGATGCCAAGGAAATTAAAACATTATCGAGAGGCACAAATTGAGTTAGCCTCAGAGGAGAAGTAGCGTACTGACAGAGCATAGACTCAAACAAGGAAGAAGGAGATCCTTTCAGGAATCTACCTAAACTCGCCATATCTACCTAATGAAGGAAGACGCGATGTAAACATGATTTGGGTAGAGCCAGACCATGGTCCAGCAATGATTGCGGGAGATTGGTGGGAGGACAAGGATCTAAGCTTTGCTTGTACCGATGAAGGGTTGGGGATCGGCACCCCTAACAATACATGGTACACAGAAGAGATTGACCGCATGACAAGAAATGGTCACTATTTCAAACCTCCATCCCTAGACGAAGGAGAACCATTTGGGAAAGAGGCTGAGAAGATGAAAGAGAAGAAGATAGAAGAAGACCTCGTGTTGAGGCAACTTATGAAAATCTAGGCCGATATTTCAATTTGGAGGGATGTTAATGGCTTCCTAGGAACACAGACAAGTATTGCTAGAGGTGCTAAACAAGGCTAAGCTGCTTAGAGACATCATGCCCAACCAACTGGTGTCTTTGGTCATATCTGGGGATGTTACTCCATTGTTGTCTTTCACAGACAAAGTGCTGTCGCCCGATTGGGCCAACCATAACAAACCTCTATATGTAGCCTTGGAAAGATGAAATAAGTAGATCCCAGTAGTGTTGGTGGACACCGGCTTGGCAATCAATGTATGTCCAACGAGGACTGCTTATGCCATAGACTTGAAGCCAGTTGACTTCATGCCTACGACTCAAGCCGTTCGAGCTTACGACAATACTAGCCACAATGTCATGGGAACCTTTAAGAGCTAGATATTGATTGGTCCATCCGAACATGAGGTTGAATTCCTTGTGATGGATTTGCCAACAACCTTCAATCTACTCTTGGGCAGACCTTGGTTGCACCAAATGAAGGCAGTTTCTTCAACGATACACCAACTGGTGAAATATCCATTCAAAGGGGGGGATTGCGACTATTTATGGCAATTCTTCAATCCACCCTCCTTTGGGAACCACAACACCCTTGTTAGAAATACTGCATGGAGAAGAGGATGTGTTCCTCATTGGGTTCACCTTAGCAGAGGCACGATTAGTGCATACTATCATGACAAAGGATGGAGGGTAGTATGTGAGCACCTAATCTATATATATGATGAAAAAGCAAGGACACCTTCCCGAATTGGGACTGGATAAAAGTGGGAGGTAGGGAAATACTATTGTCAAAAAAGTAAGCCATAACCCCCATGCTTTTGGGTTGGGGTATGAACCGGTGGGAGAGGATTGAAAGAGGAAGGTAGACAAATTGAAGGAGCGAATTAAAGCAAAGAAAGTCGAGAGGCAATTTGAGTTGGTCCACAAGCCAATTAGGGGGATCCTAAATGGATTTTTTGTCCATGAAGGACAAGACTTCTCTTTCTGTGTATTCCCAGAACCGTGGGTCGAACAAGAAACAAATAAGAGATACCTTGGGTTTGAGATCTTTTTTAATCACTAGTTGTTAGACAGTGATGAGGAGTGGATTGACCCAAGCATTGGTATAGGGCAAGACAGAAGTGCAAGCTTGAATAGCGATGAAAAGGAACTGTTAGGGGTAACACTGGCTGACCTTCTAGCGAATTCCAATGCCGGCGCTGAGCCTGTTAACTTGGGGGATAGTGTTACTATCTCTGTGATCGGGGATGAACCAACGGCGGATTACACCGATCTCATTATGGGTGTAGCCGAGGCTCCACGCGTAGTTTAGTAATTCGAGAGGGGCTTTATTAACAGTTCTGAGTCAGACCATGAGCTTGAGTCTAATTCCACTAAGTTTGTTGAGTCGAAGTCAAATTCTAGTTAGTTTGGGGAGTTTGAGTCTGACACTTCTGGAGATGGTAACTCAGGTACCAAAGTCCTGTTTAGGTCTTCTGTCAATTTTTCTTTTGAGTCAGTTGTAATTGAAGGCCCTGACTTTATGAATGAGAATACAGTAGACTTCACTTATTTCTCTGTGCCTTTAGTTTGCTGCGTTGATATTGATTTTCAACATTTTGACTTAAACAAAGAGGAAGAAATTCCTCGGGATTTGAAAAACTTGATTGACCAAGAGGAGGAGAGGTATGCTAAGCCTTGCATGGATAAGATCATTTCAATTAACATGGGTATTAAGAAAGATCCACGCTTAGTCCAGATTGGTTCCACGTTGTCTTCAGAGTAATGCGAGCATTTAATTGCTTTGTTAAAAGATTTCAAAGATGTTTTTGCATGGTCCTACGAAGACATGCTTGGAATCGATCTTGAGATTGTACAGCACAGGATCCCTTTCATCCCCGAAGCCCGACAAGTCAAGCAGAAACTTCACATAATTGGTTTGGGTTGGGCACTAAAAATTAAAGAGGAAGTCACCAAACAGATCGATGCAAGATTCCTGATGGTATCCGAATATCTCCCTTGGTTAGCCAACATCGTTATAGTTCTGAAAAAAGAAGGCATAGTTAGAGTTTGCATCGACTTCAAGGATTTGAATAAGGCTAGTCCTAAGGACGACTTTTTGTTGCCACACATTGATGAGTTGGTAGACTTCACTGCTAGTCAAGCATTGTCATCATTCAAGGATGGATTTTCGGGGTACAACAAAATCTTGATGGTGCCAGAGGACAAGAAAAAGACTGTGTTGACCACGACATGGGGTACCGACTACTATAGGGTCATACTATTTAGGTTGAAGAATGCTGGGGCTACATATCAGAGGGCTGCAACGACAATACTGCACGACATGATCCACAAAGAAGTCGATGTGTATGTGGATGATATGATTATGAAATCAAAAGAGTGAGAAGGCCACTACATCGCACTTGAGAAGTTCTTTGAGAGGATCAAGGAGTACAAGTTCAGGTTGAATCTGCAGAAATGCACTTTTGGGGTGACTGTATGGAAAATATTGGGTTTTCTGATTACATAGAGGGGAATTGAAGTAGATCCATCCAAGATCAAGGCCATCTTAGAAATGCCACCACCAAGGACTAAAAAGGAAGTGCACGACTTTCTGGGAAGAGTGCAATTCATAAGACGGTTTATCTCTAAATTAACCTTGACCTGTGAACTACTATTTGGTCTCTTAAAAAAGGGAAATAATTTCCAATGGGATGATAGATGTCTGTTTGCTTTTGAGCAAGTTAAGTAGTACCTTCAGAATCCGCCTGTGTTGTAGCCACCAGAGTCAGGGAAGCCACTGATCATGCATTTGTCAGTGACTGAGTCAACCATGGGATGCATGCTAGCACAAGAATCAGAAGCTAAGGTGGAAAAGGCCATTTACTAGCTGAGTAAAAAGATGCTAGAATATGAGACCCATTACACTCCTCTGGAGAATGCTTGCCTAGCTTTGGTTTGGGCCACTAGGAAGTTGAGGCACTACTTGTTAGCCCACTCCGTAATTCTGGTTTTGAGATTGGATCCCATTAAATATATCTTTGAGAAACCGGCATTTAGGAGTAGGCTAGCTCGTTGGTTACTTCTTCTCTTCGAATTTAACCTCAAGTATGTCACTCGCAAGTCGGTCAAAGGAAGAGTTGTACCAAAATTTCTGTCAGGCCACCCAGTGAAAGGAAAGGAGGAAGTATAGTACCTATTCCTAGATGAGGAGATCCTGTAGGTAGAAGAAGAGATGGGAAAAATGTACTTTGATGGAGCAGCTAACCAATACGGTAATGGAATAGGCATGTTGCTTATAACACCCGATGATTCCCATATAACCCTAGCTTTCAAACTCCGATTCAAGGTATCTAATAACGAAGCAGAGTATGAGGAGTGTATTGCTGGATTAGAAACTGTCTTAGAACTAGGGCAATAAGGTTGGATGTCATCGGAGACTCGAACCTGGTTGCTTCTCAAGCCAATGGACATTGGAAGGTCAAAGAAGAGAAAATGAAAGTTCATCACCAGACTCTGGACATTCTGATTCCAAGGTTTGAAAAACTGACATTTATCACTTATTAAGAGAGGACAATTGGTTTGCTGATGCATTGGAAACTCTATCCTCTATGGTAAACATACCGGTCGAGGTTAAGATGCGTCTGATTATCATTGAACAGAAGTATGCACCTGCTTACGAGACAATAGCCGTAATAGACGAGGTTCAAGACAAGAATCCATGGTATTATGACATTTGGAACTTCTTGGAGAAGGATGCATATCCACTAAGGGCAAATACCAAAGATAAAAGGGGAATACGGCATCTAGTTGTCCAATTCATCATATGCGGAAATAAGTTGTACAAAAGAGGACATCTGGGAATGCACAAGCTTTGTATCAAAGAGGAAGAGTCAAAACGTCTCATGGAGGCCATCCACGGAGGAGAATGTGGAGCACACATGGATGGTTTGATGCTGGCTTGGAAGATCCTTACGCAAGGTTATTATTGGTTAACCATGCAGGATGATTGTATCAACTTTGTTCGGCAATGCCACAAATGTGAAATCCATGCGAATTGCAATAATATCTTGCCATCAAAGCTCTACAATATGACTTCACCATGGCCTTTCTCAGTTTAGGCATTGATGTCATCGAAGTGATCTCGCCAAAGGGCTTGAATGGACACGAGTTCATTCTAGTGGAAATTGACTACTTCACCAAGTGTGTGGAGGCGTAGTCGTATTTTGTGTTGAAAGTGTCGCATATGGCCAAATTCAATAGGAATAACATCATCTGTAGGTATGGAGTGCCAAATGAGATAGTATCGGACAATGGCTCACACTTTAAAAAGGAGGTGGTGGATTTTCTTGCGAAATACAACGTGGCTTTTCACAAGTCATCAACATATAGGCCACAAACCAATGGAGACGTTGAAGTCGCAAACAAGAATATCAAGAACATTCTGCAAAAGATGGTGGAGACCTATAAGAATTGGCCAAATAAACTACCTTTTGCACTATAGGGTTATAGAACATTTATTCGAACATCTACAGGGGCAACCCCTTACGCTTTGGTATATGGGATGGAAGCTGTTTTGCCGATCAAGATTAAAGTACTATTGTTGAGAATTATGGCTGAGTGTCAGATAGCAGAGGCGGATTGGCAGCAAAATAGGTTCGAAGAATTAATGTTGTTTGATGAGAGGAGGTTGAAGGCGTTGTATCACATCCAGGGATATCAGCGCAGAAGCGCTAGTAGCGCTTTCAACAAGAAAGTCAAGTCCAGAAACCTTAAAGAAGGAGATATGGTGCTCAAAGACAACCGAGCTCCTATCTATGACCCTAGGGGCAAGTTTCGACCTAATTGGACTGGTCCCTACATCATCAAATCTATTTGGTCAGGAGGAGCAATCATCCTCATGGATTTAGATGGCTTGGAGTTCTCGCAACCGATCAATATGGACAAGTTAAAGAAATACTATCCTTGAGAGGTTCGCTGGCCGAAAACTCGAAAGGGCGACCTAGGCAAAAGTTAGAGCATGAAAAATTAAAAATAAAAAGAAAAATAGAGCTCACAAGGTTGAAAATTTGAAAGGGCGGCTTTGGCAAAAGTTAGAGCGCAAAAAGAGAGAGTTAATACCTAAGTGAACCTCAATCGAACTACGTAAGGCCTGATTCCCATCTTTGGTATATGTAGGCAACTTCATCCTGAAGTTTGGCCCTAACCATTTCGAACTCAACTGTCCTATCCTTTGTTTGATCGGTGTGTCTCACCATTTGTTGGCTTGGTTACTTTCCCTCCATTTGGCAGAATGGTCAGTCACAAGATGAAGCAAGTGGTAGAACAATAGTGAAGGTGAAGGCAGTTGTGGGCCGTTACTCGGGGCTGTGCGTCTTAAGGAATGATTGCATGTGTATCTACTACTGACTATTTGCAAAAATTTGTTTTGGAAAGTTTTAATGAAGTTGATTTTCCTAAAATTTTATTTTTTGTAACATAGACCATTCTTTGGACCAAAAGGAAAATTTTTAGTACTCACAACTTTAATTGCATGATTTCAACACAAGTACACCCTCAAACTCTCAGGATAAATCAAAGTTGCTTTTACATCATAAAATTTGAAAAGAAAAGTCAAAGCAATAAACTATAGGCACAACTAAGTCAGGTAGTGGTCCTCTGCCTCTTGCCCACACTCATAAAAGTCTCTGCCACCAAGGATGGTCCGACATGTGCCTCATCCTTAAGCCAAGCTGAGCACTTGCCAGAAAGGGTATAACTGAAACTAACAACAAGGGCCAAAAGCTCTCTTATCCTCCAAGCAGCGAGGTATTGAGCTAAGTGTGAAACATGAACTAGAAATGGAGCAGGGTATTCAACCCCCTCATTTGGACAGGTCTGATCACACCTGAACTGGCGTTTGAACAGGAATGGGAAGTAGAAAACATAATGTGTGGGGCCGATCAACTGTATACCCGGCTGTCGAGACATGCTATAACTTATCTCGGTCAAGTTCAGCCAAGGGCATCGCTAAGTGATGTCAATCATAGATCTGTTGCACATTCGGTTGCCCCACAACCCCTCTATGCGGAAGCTCACTAGCGCAGACAAAAGAAGTAAGATCTAGCCGAGTACTCGGGGCAAGGGTCCACCACTTTCAGCTTATCCATCAACCACACCTGGGAAAGGATAAAAAATAACGGAGATTAAAGAATAAAGAGATGTGCATTGAGAGAAAAAGTAAGGAAAGGGTTTTGAGAGAAAATAGAGATTGAGTGCCAAAGTGATGTGAGAAATCATAAATGAGAAATGGTGACTCCCCGCAAACTGAGAAGGCTCTAGCCTATGGAAAGCATCTAAACCCATTAAGGTTTCGGCTAGTGCCAAGCCTATACAGCTTCAGCCCTCCTCGAGGCGTTGTGCCACTTCAATCAATCTAATGCTGACTCCGTTGCCACTAGGGACAAGAAGGTAATGGGTGAGCAAGCATATACAGAAAGCGTGTTGTCGATAACCTCGCCAAAGAAGATCACGCCTATTTCCAATATCGGAGAAATGGTGAATCAGACTAAGAATGTCGAACTCTCCATCATGAGCCAAAGGTTTAACCTCGTTGAAAGAGATGCCACACATTCGTTCAAGAGCCCGTGCATGACCATAAAGGGGTTGAGGCATAATTTCTTAATTGCCCCACAACCCCTCAAGAGTGGGACACATCTCTTGTGATCCGAAATGAAATACATGAGTAATCGGGTTACAACAATGTGTAGCAATGTGGAGAAATGGAAACCAAAGTGAAGTGTGGCTCAAGGAAAAAAGATCGTTTATGCCGAAACCACTGAAATTTACCTTTTTTGTGTCGTCCAAATTGGCTATCCAATCCTTGAGTCTCTCAACAAGGAAAATCTCTATTTTCAGAGAAAACTAGCAGAAAGATGATGTTCTGATCATAAAAGTAGCAAGGGAAGGCCTTTACAGAAGATAAGGGTGTGTGAGTGGCTAATAGTTGTTGCCAGCTGTCCAGTCACAGGTCTTGGCCAGCCGGCCACTTCACCAACCGACTGTACATTTCATTGGCCGGTCGGCCAAGTATGCCAACCAAATAACTTGACAGTAGTATTATGTCTGCCCACTTTGTTTTTGAGTCTTGTTTTGAGTCTTTTTGTTTTTGGCAAGTGTAAACAAGTATGTTTAGGTTGTTTTTGCTATGTTTTTTCTTTGTTGAGTCGTTTTTTGTATTTTGGTCAGTTGTAGGCTCATTCAAATGTGATCATTCTTAGTTTCAAATTCAGATACAGTCATTTTTTTTATGCAAGTACTGTGCCATTCTCAAGATGCTGTGTAAAACAAAAAAAATTCTTTATTTTATAAACTGCAGGGCTTGACCTCGATCATAGTTTTTAGAAAAAGAGAAAATACAAGTTTCCAAAAGCAAAAAGTAAATATCCTATTTGTAGCTATATAATTTCTGTACTACAAAGCAAAAGAAAAGAAAACAAAAAGAGGAGAGTCCAAAATTAGTGTCCTCCAAGTCAGGTGCATAGAGAAGCCCTCTTCGCCCTCTTTCAAGGACGAGACTCGGGATCACTGTCGCCATCAGTACTGCTCTCACTGGAAGAATGTGACTCTAAGCCAAAATCATCGTCTCTGTCCTCGGTGTGTTTGGTCTCAGTATCCTCGCCAGTCAAGGTCCTCTTTGTAGACGATGAAGTGCCTATACTCGGGACTCGTTGTCTCTACTCTAACTCCGGCTCCGGCTCCAGCTCCGGCTTCGGCTCCAAGCACCTCTACCCCTACCTCTACCTCTGCTCTCACCCTTGCCGCATGCGGGGCCTGTCTGTCTCTCCTTCCCTCAGCTAGAAGGGTTGCCACAGGTGTAGCTGGTGCCGGCTGAGGCTGAAAGAGTTTGCAAGAAACAGAGTATTAGAGCATTTTGGTGTAGGAATAGTATGAATATAGTTCAAGGAAATCAGTGCATGTCAGATGAGGAAAATGGGATACCTGATGACCATGGTAGGTGAACAATGCCTCCTTCCTTTACACCATATGGACTAAGGAGTCAACTAATTGAAGGAGGCCATCCACGTAACCCATTGGCACCTGCAAGTGAGTTTGAGTATCAGCATACAGAAAAAGGAATGTGAAATACCAATAGCAGGACAAAGTGCATACCTACTGGATGTCAGGTTCCCTCACATACTCGGGCTTCTCCGGGCGCTCAAGCAAAATCTGGTGGGTTGTCCCGTTTGGTCGCTAGTATGTGATCATAGTTGGGATCATAGGGAGACCAGCTACATGGACGACGGGGGCAGTGCCCCCAACATCAGGCCCAGTCACATGAGCAGTGCCTCTAGCAACGGGTACATCTGCAGTGCCACCTGCACGAGCTCTGGTCAGAGGCGACATAAGATGGGTCTAGATGAATACAGTGTAGTCCCCTTCCTTATGGAACAGATCAACGTCTTGTCCTACCATGAATGTCATGATTGCCTCGATAGTAAGGTTATCGGCAGTCCTCATAGATAGCGGATGGGGAACATGAACAATGGGGTTGGGTAGGCCTAGGGTTTGGCGTACAAAGTGCTCCCCTAGGTACCAGGTCCTGCAGAAGGGACCCTCTAGCAGGATCCGCAACCAGGAGGTATCCCACGACCCGGTGTACTCATCCCTCGTCCCCGCAGGCATGACCACCCACGGTTGCCAAGTGACCTTCACACAGAGGATGCATAGTTGAAGCCAATTGTCAAAGTATGGGCCAAAGAAATAGAGATGGAATGAAATGGGTATGAGTTGCAGATTACCTTGCGTGTTATCACTGTATCGAAGAAGCAGTGATTGTAGGTGAAGGTGGTGACACTACGGTGCCGAGGGTAGCATCTTCCATTATAAAACCTCGAGTGAGGCACAACCATTGTCGCCTCATCTCTCAGGACCTGGGCAAGAGCGGAAAAGTAGGCGTATACCCAAAGTTGGAAGAAGAGAACAGTTTGTGAGTCAACAAGTTACAAATAGAAATAAAGGCAAAAAATGCAAAGCAGGAAGCATGATTTATAATAGAATTTGAAATGGAAGTGCAAGACATACCTCTTAGGCTCTCCAGTAGCTGCCAAACATGTTTTCCTTATTGCAGGAACTGGAGCTCATGTAGCCGTATAGGGTGGCGAGGCCAGCACCACCCCAGTCATAGTAGTGCACCTAGGGCAACACCACCACAACATTGAGCAGATACAGACCCACAGTATTCCACCTGTTCATGAACAAGGTGGTGCCGAGGAGATAGATCACAAATTTGTAGGTGTACTGCTCCATCTATTCTTCAATCTTTGGTTGGCTCTTGTGAAAGTGGTCATAGAACCAGCTGTACCTCACCATGGATGGTTTGTCCAATGGAGGGTGTGTTCCGATAAGATGAACCTAGGTGGCCTGCCACTGGCCTATGTCTAGATCAAAGGGAATCGGATCACCCTCTACTGTAGACGCGCCCACGGAGGGGGCCTCATGCTACAGTTCGGACTCGATTTGTGTCACGGTTCTTAATCTGAACCAAAGAGTCCAAATCTGGCAAATCATTTTGAGAAACAGATTTTTGAAAAAGTAGTGCCAAACATGGACTGCTTTGCCAGATACAGAGTCGCCACCTAAATATTTTAAAATGGGGAAATTTAGGAAACCCTGACTCGGTGCCGAAGGCCACATGTCCGTCATCACCGGAGTTGTCTCGGCTCGGGAGCTTGGGTACGATCGGGGAAGGTCAGCTATGAGCACCCCCTTTCGCCCGGTCCGAAGACCGGCCTCTACTAACCGTGATATCCGTTTTTGAAAACTTTATGTATTCTTAATCCAATTATTTAGCCTAGCATTACTATGTTATGCGCGCGGCAAATAAGTATAGACCAAATCGCCCAAATTGGAACAAAACATTTCATGTTTATTTTGAAAATGGTTTGCTACTCGCAAGTAGGCTAAAATACAGATTTTGCCACCCTCAAGTGGGCTTTTGGAAAAGATGGTTTTGCCACTATCCAGTGGGCTTAAAAAAAAATCGCAATTTTAACGCATTATCCCAACTTAAGCAATTTGACCTCCACCCACAGGCATTCAAGCAGTTTATCTCATGTAAGCACTTAGCCGCATGGCAAGCATACTGTCATGGCAACATTCATACGCACGCTGGATGCTAAAACATAACTACTTACATTGTACTCCGTGCCAAAACAATAAACTAGTTAGCAAATATGCATGTCCTAGTTCATGTTATTTTGCCTAATGCAACACATACAAGATGCAATTTTAGGTAGGCTCGGTTAACCTAAATATGGCATACGATATGCAACCAACTGATTCATGTATTCAATTTTGGAATTTGAAAATACGAATACGGTTAGTATGATGTACCGAGCCCGGTGCATGTCAACAAATGTATGAATGCACGCATGCATATCATAAGGCATGCTAATTTCGAAAATGCCCTAATCTACCATCATAAGCAGGTAAATAAAAGGGAAGAAAAAAATGGGGATTGGAAGACATACACACACTCACCCACACTTATTACATGTTTACCCTCACTCAGAGGGTCCGAATGAATATTACAGTCCCAAATAATAAACAAATAAAATTATTACAAAAATTTCTAATTTAAATTAAAAGAAAAGATGGCAAAGGAAAGAAGAGGACAGCCGTAGCCTCTGCCTCGGGATGCACGAATGGTGCATGCTCGAATCCGTCTCGCCCGAAAAACCCGTACTGTACTCATGCCGCCTCTGTTTGTACTGCCTTGTCTTTCTGAAAATTGCCAAAGTACTGGAGCAAGTTCCTTGCATCCTGCAGAGCACCACCGGCTGGACAGAATTACCACCGGCACTTCACAATTCCCATCGGCATTTTCTGGATTCCTCGGCACTCCAGATAGTGCCGGTCGGCACTAAATTCTGCCGGTCGGCAGAAACTTCCTGTAGAAGACAATTTGACAGCAAACAGAGAACAGACAGTGCATGACATGGAGTTTTTGGACACATGTAAGCATGGTCATACTTCCTATCATGTTTTGAACTCAAAGAAGCATGACCTTCGATCTTTGAGCCATCAATGGTGCATGATGACTCAAGGGATCAAATTTTCCACTTAATGTAAGGATGTATGCAACAAACACAATGAACTCCGAAACCTTATCATGGCTAAGTCAAAGGCCCCGGGGACCGAAAGTTAAGGCGCGTTACATCACTTGTGGTATGAACGCCCCTCAACTCTCACACTTGGTTTGACATCCCAAACCAAGTAATGCAATGCATGTTATGCAAAACATGGCTCAAAATGCAACATGATATCAACGTGCGAGGTATGCCAAGAATCATGCAACTAGTATGGCAAGCATGCAATATTAGACACACAAGACACAAATGTGATATAAACATGGACGCTTTGAGCAATAGAATCATTATGCTACAACAACATGTGAAGCAACCATGCATCAATCATGAAGCAATCATGCAAAGATGGCTTAAAATGGTAAAGGGGCAGACCCTCACCCTCCTCAAAACAGTGGCCAAAGGTGTCCGATAGATGGACCAATGTTCATGCCAACATGCAAGCCAAAAGTCCTATGGTTAAGGCACAAAAGGGAAACATTTCACTCTCATCAACATGACCACTCATGGCATGATTAAAACAAAGTAAAAAACAGAATTTTTACATGCAAAATGGAACCCCAAAACCTCCTAATATGACAGCTAAAAATACCTCCCATGAAACAAATGCACTAAGGCTCACTCCTAGGCATAAGAGGACACACCCTCAAAGCATGAAAGAGGTCATGCATGTACACATACAAACATGATTCTTGGGCTAAAATGTGGTCCTTGGTGATGTTAAAATCATGAGGGTAATCACAAACATGCATGCTAGAAGTCAACGTGCTCAAAGCTTTCAAGCCAAAATACAAAGCAACCCTAACAAACATGTCAAGCATGATCAAATGGATAACCAACAAACTTTAAGCATGGAAAAACAATACCACAAGCTTCATGGAACTAAGCCAACATACACAAGAATCATGGCCTAATCATGAGATGTACTTCTAAGCAAAATGGAGCAATACAAAGCAAGTATTACAAGCATACAAGGAGGCACAAATCCGACCAAAAACAGAGGTTTCATATGACCTAAAATACCTAAAAAAACTCTGAAATGAGGCCAAGGATCATCAAGCACACATGCTACCCTTTTGAGCTCAAAAAGCATGGAAACAAACCATGAGGGGAGAGGGGTGTCCCTCCCCTATACAAGACTTCAAACCATCTCTTTTTGGCACTAAAATACACTGATTTTCAGTGGTCAAAGGACCAAAACACTGAAGTGAACAAAACCTTATGAAAGAGGCACCAAAATGGATCAAACAAGGCTTAGAAGGGGGAGTTTGCACTCAAACCACAAAATGACCTTAATGAAAGTGCTAGAGCAGGAAAATACAAGCCCCTTTTATGTTATACACAAGAGCTAAAACAACAAGCTAGATAGGTAAAAAACTATTGCAAGTTTGGGGAATATAAATCAAGATGCTCACCCTTGAAGAACCTTTGAAGAACAAATGGTCTAGCCTCCTTCTTTGGATCAAAACCAGTCCAAAAACTCAAGAAACAACCCCCCAAGTCCCTCAATCTCGGAGTAAGGTGTAATGGTGTGTGTAATGGTGCAAAAGTAAGGTAAAAACCACCTTTTGAGCTAAGAAACACACACAAAGGAGGAGAGAGGGGGAGGTATAGAGATAATATGTATCTATATCTCAAAGGTCTGGTTTTTGGTTGCAAGAAGCTAACCTAGATCAAAGAGGAAGACCCTCCTCTTATAGGACTCCCTCTTGCAAAGCTTATTCAACAAGCTTGGCTAGAGGGAAATCCCTCCATACACGTGTATGGAGGGGGGAAGAGTTGGTGCCAGCTATCACAGCTGGCACAAAATATCTCCACAAAGTGGATGAACAGTGGTCGGCTGCCCAAAAATGCCATTTCGGCAAAAAACAGTGCCGACCGGCAACAAACTATGCCGACCGGCAATAAAATTTGCCGACCGGCAAACAAAAGTGCCGATGGCAGAAAAAGACCATCCGGTGGCCTCCAGCCACTGCCGGTGGTGTGTGGGGATGCCTCATAAGGCATTCCCTGCCCTTCCAAGGCAAAACACAAGTGTTTGGTGCAAAACCAGACACTAAACGGTCAAGTTCGGAGATCCAAAGGCAGGGTGCGCGAGCCGAGACCTCCGGGAACTCCGAACGAACACGATCATGGATGATCACCGAGTGTTCAAACGGTGACGTCCAAGTCTTGAGGACAGTCAAAAATGGGGTGTCTACATCTACTTGTAGCCCCGTGATCATGGAGAAGTCGTAGGGCGTCATCGTCATCTCCCCGGTAGTGGAGAAATGGAAGGAGTTGGTGGTGTCTGACTATCTCTCCATCAGGGCACCGAGCAAGGGTCAGCTCGCCTGCAGCCGTGAGAGCCTGGAGCAGAATAGGCTGAAGCTTGCCTCGTCTACCATCTCTCAAACCCGAGTGTGGAGCTCCTGGTACTAGTCTCTCATTGTCACGGCGCCATAACCCCTCCAGGCATAGGCGTTACCCTGTGTTGAAAGAGGAATTTGTTAAATGCATGGCCGACTAAAGGGTTATAATGAGTGTCAAAACAAAGTGCATAAAAGGAGCAAAAGGTCCTACCTTAGAAACGTCATGGAAGAGGTGCGAGGTACGCTCTTGCAAGAGGAAGTCCTCAGGTACGCTCCTGGCAAAGTTCTCAAATCTCAGCATGCCACTTGGGGCCATCGCGTGTGTATACAGGTGGTAAGTGGCTGGGTTGAATGGCCTCACCCTCAGTGGTGGTAACTTGGGCTCAGGGTCTGGAGGGTAAATCTCCTCTACGGCGATGTCAACGACAATATCCTTTGCTACCCCGTCTGTCTCCTCTATTATCGAGGCCTTCACACATGTGGCAGACAGAGGAATAGGCACCTCGAGAGGGGCATCATCACATGGAATATCATCAGCCATGGAGAATGTGGTGGGTGGTGAGAGAAAAATAAGAAAGATTAGGGAAATATGTGAAAAAAAACCCAAAATCAAACCCTAGGAGAGAGAAAATGAGAGGATAATTGAAAATGTGGAAGCAAGTTGTAGCGCCCGAACTTTCTCCTCGCACCCCCCCTTTCAGAGAGGGCGCGAATTGGTCTTACTACAGTTCAAACTCCCGTCACGATTCTGAATCTAATCTCACAAAGTGCAATGCGAGATTGATAAATCACCAAAGAGTCCAAATCTGGCAATTGGTTTTGAAAAATTAATTTTGAATCAAAAAGCGCTAAACATGGACTACTTTGCTAGATTATAGAGTCGCCACCTAAATATTTTATTTTTGGAAAATTTAGGAAACCCTGACTCACGCTAATGGCCACGTGTCCGTCACCACCAAAGTTGCCTCGGCTCGAGAGCTTGGGTACGAGAGGGAAATGTCCTGAAATGAGCACCCCCGCTTGCCCGACCAAACATCGGCCTCTACTAAGCATGATATGTTATTTTATAAACACATGTATTCTTGTTTTGATTATTAGCTAACTTACTATGTGATGTGCACAGCATACAAGTATAGACTAAATCGCCACTACTACAAAAATAGATAAAGATCACACTTTTTTTGTGTGATGTTTGTTATTTAATCACACCTTTTTAGTTTTATTAAAGTGTGATCTTTGGGAGTGTGATTAAAAGGGGTCATTTTTAATCACACTTTTTAAGTGTGATTAATAACATTTAGATCACACCTTTTAAGTGTGATTAAAAACATTTAGATCACACCTTTTAAGTGTGATTAATAAGATTTAGATCACACCTTTTAAGTGTGATTGATAAGATTTAGATCACACCTTTTAAGTGTGATTAAAAACATTTAGATCACACCTTTTAAGTGTGATTGATAAGATTTAGATCACACCTTTTAAGTGTGATTGATAATATTTAGATCACACCTTTTAAGTGTGATTAATAAGATTTAGATCACACCTTTTAAGTGTGATTGATAACATTTAGATCACACCTTTTAAGTGTGATTGATAAGATTTAGATCACACCTTTTAAGTGTGATTGATAACATTTAGATCACACCTTTTAAGTGTGATTAAAAACATTTAGATCACCCCTTTTAAGTGTGATTGATAATATTTAGATCACACCTTTTAAGTGTGATTAATAACATTTAGATCACACCTTTTAAGTGTGATTAAAAATATTTAGATCACACATTTTAAGTGTGATTAATATCATTTGGATCACACCTTTTAAGTGTGATTAAAAATATTTAGATCACATCTTTTAAGTGTGATTAATAACATTTAGATCACATCTTTTAAGTGTGATTAATAACTAATAAAACCTGTGATAATAAACATTTAGATCACAGATTTTGAGTGTGATTAATATCTAATAAAACACGTGATTAATAATCAGATAAAGTCACATGTTATATGCATTTGAAGAATGTAATACACACTATATACTATATTTTGAATCACAACCAAATATGGAATGGAATAACGTCATATATTTCATAAATAAAAGTTAAATGTTCAAAAAGTATATACCAAAGAATTAGTAAAAAGTTTTTAACTGTGCTTACATATATTAAAAAAAAAAAAAAAAAACTTGAAAAAACTAAGTTGTTGAATTCTTTGACCACATTTTGCATTTCTCCAATAAATTTCTGACCTGAAAAATAAAAACACAAATTAATTCAGAAACCGCTAGAAGCATATGAATAAACTTAATATTTTTGTAGAGACTTACAAAAGACAAAATCAAACATTTTCTCATCACACTGACTCTTCATCTCCTGCATCAATAGAAAAGGAATAACAACTTTGATTGTTACTAATATAAAATATTTGGATTACCATATATAAATATGACATATACATAGAATCAATAAATCCAAAATGAAAATCTTCAATGTATGAGCAGATATTTTAAAGTCATAAAATCAAATATACATAAAATCAAAAAATCTAAAATGAAATCTTGAAGTGATTATACAACTAAAGAAATTGTTGATTAGTAATTTAAAGAATGGAAATTATATCATACTTACATTGGATTTCAACTCATATTCTTTAGTACGAAATTAATCCATTCAACTCGCACTTCATCAAGTTCAGTTTCCGTGTAAGTCTTTTTTCCATTGAACTACAAGAGGTTATTTACAAACAATTTGATAATGAAGAAGATGTACAAGTATCATGAATATAATCGTAATAAAAGTTTAGAATTTATCTCACATTTTGTTTTCTTAGGATGCTTTGATCTCTAATGAGGTCTTTCATATACCGCATTACATAAAACCCACATTCCACGTTTGTAGGTTGTTGCGGGGACTATATAAAAGCATTTTTATTATTATTAGAAACTATATATAAAGTGTCATGATCAAGCTAAACAATCATTAGCATAATATAAGTATGATAAAATTAGAGAAAATGATATTGATTACCTGAACTACTTTCCAAACTGGATTGGTCCTCCTCCTCTTTTGGATAGTTTCATAAATTTTCAAAGCACTTTACAAAAGAAATTCCAAATGTCAAAATATTTTTAGAGTAACTCAAATTGCTTAAAAATGTACGAACTAGCCAAACTTACGTGTTTATTACAATTTCAGAGCTTGTGTTTATTTTAGAATTAATCGGATCAAGTAAGTACACAATCATCAATGTTAGATCAATGACTAACAATATCCAATGGTACCTACAATTGAACAAGTCACAAGTATAAGCTTAATAAGTTTATTATCATTTGAACACATGAAATAAATAGTTTTAGATAATTACCCAATATTATAAGGAATTAAAACCAATTGTTCTAGCATAGCCTCCTCTAATCTTCTTGCAAGCAACACTGATTTTGATTTCTCCCCGGCCATAGTTTTTCCACTAACGACACAAGGGTTAACAAATACAAATTGTTTCCTCCAATTGGAAGCCTTCAACACTTGATGGAGATGACTAATAAAATAAACAAATTTTAATTAAATTCGTAATTCATAAAATCTGCAGAAATAACTATTGATGTAGCAAATTTCCTTACCTTATGTACAACATGATACATGTAACAGATAATTCTTTTACATGACATATGTACTCCATGTCTACTCTTTGAAGTTGGATATTGATCTCCTCCCCAAATATGTCTTTCTCTAGTGGAATGTCTATGGCTTCATCATACTTGATATGCTCAACTAATGAAACAAAAGATTGAATGGACTCTTGATATTTTCCACATTCAACATTAATTGAAGCTCCCTAAGTTTAAAATTTTCAAAATAAACAAATATAAGTCAACTTTAACTTTAAGAAATTGTAATAAAGTTTTTAAGTTTAAATATTTTACCTCATCACCGACCAATACAAGATTTTTGGGCCAAGCAACAAAAAATCCCACTGCTTCTCCAACAATAAGCATTTCATCTGGGATAGGTATAGGAAGAGGGGCATCTTTTTGAATAACAACTTCAATAGACACACGTACATTGGATTCTCCTAATGGCACCGTATGAATGGCTTCATTGTGTTCAATTCTCTCATACACCGTACCATGAGCAACAATATTTTCAATGGAACCTATCGCAAGTTTACATGGTTTGCCCTATAACACAAAGTTAAAAATGTAACTTCTAATAATATCACTAGCGATATTAGAAATTATAAGAATTGGAACAAAACAACTCATGTTTGTTTTCGAAAATGGTTTGAAAGTGCCACCCTCAAGTGGGCTAAAGCGCGGATTTGCCACCCTTATGTGGGCTTTAAAACATGATTTTGCCACTTCGCAAAGTGGGCTTAAAACTCACAATCATCGAGTTGTTCCAATTCAGGAAATCAAGCCTTCACCCACAGGCATTCATTTAGTTAAATCACTTAAGCAAATAGCCTCATGGCAAGCATTCTATCATGGCAACACTCACACTCATGCAAGGATGCTAAAGCGTAAACATTTACAGTGTACTCCGAGCTAAAACAAAAGCTAGTTAGAAGTCATGCATGATCCTAACTATGTTAAGATACCTAATGCAACACGTGCAAAAATGCAACTAAATAGGCTCAGCTATCTAAAATGGCATATGAATGCAACAATTGATACACATATTCAAGTAGGTATTGAAATACGATGCAGTTTGAATGATGCGCCGAGCCCGGTGCATGCAATTCGAATGAATGATGCAAACATGGAAGCATAAGGTATGCTAATCAAAACGTGCCCTAATCTAGCCACTGAAAGCAGATAAATAAAAGGGAGGAAGATGTGGGGTTGGAAGACACGCACACACGCACACACCCTTATTACAACATTGCGCCCTCCCGATGGACGGTCCGAATAAATAAGCGAAGCTACACTAAGCTAAGCTAATTATTACAAACCAACTAATTAACTAATCTAGCTAATTAATTATTACAAACCGAATTGAAACTAGCTATGCTAAGCTAATTAGAATATTACAGAGATGAATTAAATTAGCTAAGCACATTAACTAATTAATTACAAAATCGGTAAATTACCTAGCTAAGCAAAGCAGTAAAAATGGCCTCGAGGGGAGGGAGACATGCATGCTCAGTTTGCTTCACCCGAAAATGCATTGTATTGCCACGAGTTGCCTCTGTTTGCACTCATGGTGATCTCAGAACATCATATGAACTTCCAGATTCCATCTGTCCCTAACACCGGAACATTTTGGACAATTTCTCCTGCAGGTGGCCGGCCGGCCACTTTAACTGGTCGGTAAGCTACCTCAACTGGCCGGCCGGCCACTTCTCTTTCCAGAACTCTACCTTTGCTGCAACAGAGAGCAACAGAGCCAAGACAATGTATTTGGCAAGACATGTGTGTACTACCACCCTTCTTGTCATGTCTCAAGCTCAAAGAAGTGTGGTACTTGGCTCTCAAGCCACCAACCAAGCATCTCAACGCATGATGGCCAAACAACCAAGCTTGTACAAGCTTTAGTGAATGCGCACATAAGACTCAAAGTGTCGTCACCCTATCATGCATGATCAAGGGTGACAACGACCAAGAAACGTGGCACGTTTCATCACTTTGAGTATGAAACGTGCTACATTTCTTGTGTTTGGATTAATGTTCGATTCAAACATATGCAATGCAACACACATATGTTATCTTGGCATGTTTTACTTTGCTCAATTCTTGTTTACTCATTTTAGCTTACCAATTAGTCCATTAATCGGTTAAGTTCAATGTGCAAAGTCCTCTAATTTGAAAGACGACCTAAGCTTCGAGTGCCTTGAGCATGAAGAAAGGATCATGCTATTGGTTAGTAGAAATTCTTGAGGGAGGATTAAAACCATTAGACATGAATGCCTCAAGTTCATGCTCAAGCCAACAAGGGGCTTAAGGCCACTTTCAAGGTGAATGAAAGTTTAAAACAATGGAGTGCAATGAAACATATTTCAGCACTAAGATAGCATGCTAAGTGACTAAAAAAACAATGCAAACAACTCATGTAATACATGCTCAAAACGCCAAATACATTAAGCTAGTGAAGAGCATCGCTCTAGAAGCATGCAATATCAAACTCAAAGGACCAAGCCAACTTTGGATAGACCTCAAATATGTCAAAACAAAGGCTAAAATGTGCTGAGACGATAGCATGAAAAGAAAGAAAATCATACTCATGTATTGGCTCATAAACAAGGCATAAAGTACATCTCTCAAAAGCTATGAAAGAGTGAAATAAGTGAGAGTGTGACTACACTATATACACTGAAATCACGTAAGAAATGAGGCTAAGGCATGCAAACAACTCAAGCAAAGCATGCTAGAGACTTTGAAACTCAAAGCTAGTCAAGGGCCTTTACACTACAACCATGCACAACAAGTCTCACATGGCCAAGACCACTTAAAATAGAGCTTAAACATGTCATAGTAAGGCCAAAAACATGCTGGAATGGAGCCAACACATGCTAGAATAATAGGCTACAACATCAAGTACACTAAGCTAGTGAGCATGATTACACTACAAATGTAAGAAGCAAAAAAGAGGAGCTCCAACCAGCCAAAAATAGAGTTAGTGCAGGTCCAAAAAGTCACAAAAACATGCCTGAACTAAGCTTCAAAAAGGGAGAAACACATACTCACTTGGTAGGCCACCAACACATGAAAGCAAGACAAGAGGAGAGGGGACCACCCCCTCCCATTTTGGACTTCAAAACCACCTTTCCACCACTGAAATTCCTTTGGAATTCAGTGGTTAAAGGGCCAAAAGGAGATGGTTTCAAAAGCTTTAAAGGATGGCCCAAAAGCTTAGCAAATAAGCAATGAAAGAGAGTGGACCACCCCTAAATGCAACAAGGACTCAAACCAACATTTTTAACACTTAAAAGTAGAGTTTTTTTTAGTTGACAACTAGGACAAAACAGCACGTAAAGGTGGCCCAAACTAGTGTACAAAAACAAGCTTAAAAGGGGGAAGAAGCTTACCCTTGAAGAACAGTAGCAAGACAGCAACAATTCTGAGCCAAAACAAAGTCTAGGACCTCAAATCAAGCTTCAATGGACCACAACTCCAAAGTGAAGGTGTTTGACTAGGTGTTTTAGTGCAAATATGTGAAGAAAACACATTTTTAAGCTCAATATAGCACAATATATAGAGAGAGAGTGAGAATTCTGCAGAGAGACAGATTTCAGCTCTGAAATTTGTGAACCTCTCTATAGGGGGAGGGACCTCCCCTTAGATAGAGCAAGCAAGCAAAAAGCTTGCTCCATCGGCCAGTTTGTGAGCAATAGCTGGCTCAAAAGATCTGAAAATATCTAAAAAGGAGAAAAATTGGCCGCCGGCCAGTTAAGGTGGTCGGCCGGCCACCTTCCCTAGCCGGCCGGCCACTCCAAGTGCCCTACAAGAGAGAAATGTGGCCGACAGATGCAAAAGTGGCCGTCTAGCCCTTCCCCTCGCTCAGGCAAGAGGGACCAAGGTTTGTCCCAAAAACCAAGGTCAAAACACAAAGTGTTAAGAGGCTCAAAGACAAGTCACTTGGCTGAGACCCTCGCCAAAACAAGCACAAACATGTGCAATCATCGAGTGCACAACCGATGACGTCAAACTCTTGAGGTCAGTCAAAAATGGGGTGTCTACACAAGTACACGAAAACCCCAAAATGAAAAACCCCAAAACTCGACCAAATCAATATCCAAGTTCAAAACGTAGAGGGCCAAAAGGGTTTTACAAAAAATGTTTGTGTGGGTCGTTGGGTAACGTGTATAGGATGGAAATCTAGAGAGAGAGAGAGAGAGAGAGAGAGAGGGTTTTAGGATGGTGTAGGTATGAAATAAGGGCCCAAAATGTGTTCTAATGGGCCACAGGTATGAAATCCTAAAACTGCCCCATAATCAGATCAATTGGCTGGCCGGCCAATACATTATATGGCCGCCCCTTCTTTTGGGTGGATGACTATCCCACAGTATTCTGAGGTGTTCTGGGGTGCTTTGAGGCATGGGTGTTCTTGTATTCATCTTAAAAATGGAAAATTGGAATGCTTAAGTTTGCTTCAGTTATAGAAAATTTGGAGATTTCATTCTGGATGCGTTCTCTTAGGTCCCACCGTGTCTCCAAAGTGTGAATGTGCCTTGACCTTGAGCTCAAGCAGGTTTTACCCTCTTTTTAGCATTTGAGAACCTTGACTATGAATTGAAGGTAAAATTTTGAAAAACAGAAAAAGAAAAGGAGGATCCCCGGCAGACCAGGGTTGTTTATCGCCATTTCCCCTATGAGGCATTTTCAAAGCCACCACTTTTTGTTTATCTTTTCTATTATGTTGCATATTATGTTGCATTGAACATGCACCGCATTGTATTTGGCATTCATATGCATTTATCTCATTGTATCCACCCTTATCACCCTTCAGTGTGATTTGGCTCATTTTTATCCTTTCTGCGCGAAGTGTAGTTTGGCTTGCACCATCCACCCTATCTGTGTGAAGCACAGTTTGGCATGGAGCTTTTACCTTTTCTACGTGAAGCATAGTTTGTCTTATACCCCTTTTATCCTTTCTGCGCGAAGCGTAGTTTGGCTTGCACCCTCTACCCTTTCTATGTGAAGCGTAGTTTGGCATGGAACTTTTACCCTTTCTGCATGAAGCATAGTTTGGCTTACACCCTCCACTCTTTCTGTGCGAAGTGTACTTTGGCATGGAGCTTTTACCCTTTCTGTGCGAAGCATAGTTTAGCTTGTACCCTTTTTACCCTTTTACCCTTTCTACGAGAAATGTAGTTTAGCTTATACCCCTCTTACCCTTTCTAGGCGAAGCGTAATTTGCCTTGCACCCTCCATCCTTTTTTGCACAAAGCATAGTTTGGCATGGAGCTTTTACCCTTTCTACACGAAGTGTAGTTTGGCTTGTACCCTTTTTACCTTTTTTATGCAAAGTGTAGTTTGGCATGAAGCTTTTACCCTTTCTGCACGAAGCGTAGTATGGCTTGTACCCTTTTTACCCTTTCCATGCGAAGCGTAGTTTGGCATGCATCTTGCACCCTTTTTGCGCAAAGCATAGTTTGGCATGGAGCTTTTACCCTTTCTGCGTGAAGCGTAGTTTAGCTTTTACCTCTTTTACCTTTTCTGTGCGAAACATAGTTTTGCTTGTACCTTTTTTACCCCTTCTGTGCGAAGTGTAGTTTGGCTTGCACCATTCACCCTTTTTGTGTGAAGCATAGTTTGGTGTGGATTTTTTATCCTCTTTGCGTGAAGTGTAGTTTGGCTTGTACCTCTTTTACCATTTCTATGCGAAGCATGCTTGGCTTGCTTCTGTTCACCTTTTCTACGTGATACGTAGTTTGGCTTGTCCCTCATCTCTTCTTCATGATTTTCGGCAGTATGCTCGTTTGTGGTTTCAACTGTTGCATTGTATTTGAATATCGTTTGTATCATATTCTTGAACTGCGCTAGTTTGATTCTTTGCAAAGGGATATATAGGCAATTTTTGAGTTCAACCAATTGCATTTACATTTTGTTTGTTTGCCCAAGTGCTACGGCCTTGTCAAATGGGTTGTATTTAGTCTTTGACATTCACTCACGTCATGAAATGACTTCGACCTCTGTCAAAGAGAGGCAACTGTAGACACCCCATTTTGACCGCCCTTAAGACTTGGGTGCTTCACTCTGAACACTTGATGATGAAATGTTATGTTGTGTAATCGTTTGATTCTTCAGCAAAAGGATTCGGTGTCAAGCTTTAAAACCGAAACCTTGCATCCTCTTTGGACCAAAACCTTGTTTTTTCTAGCCTGACCACTCAAAGAACAGCTGGCCAGGAGATGGCTGGTAGACCATTTTCATTGGGCTGGCTGGCCATGTTCAACGTAGCAGATAGTTTGATAGCTGCCAGCTGCTCCCATGCACATGGTTTGGACTAGCTGTCTCTTTTATGGATATTTCTGACATGAGAAGCTGTTTTTCTATAAATACAACACCTCCATCATGGTTTAGGGTTAGAAAAAAATCTCCAAGAGCCTATAGCTTTTCCAACACACTTCTCTCATCTCTTACAATATACATACACAATAGATACACCATACAAGCTTAAACTTGAAGCTTTTCCTGAGGTTCTTGAACATAATTTCAGATACTTGATGGTGTGGAGAGTGAGGTTTGTTAACTACGAAGCTCATTCTCTCTTTCAAGAGGTGAATTTTGAACTCTTTCGCCATCTTTCCTCTCTCTTTTCTTGGTCTTTATATACTAATTTCAAAGCTATTTTGAGCTTAAAATGTGATTAAGACTTTGTTAAAAGTGAGTGAGCTAGCCATCCTTTCATTGGCTAGCTCACTAGTTGTGCACCCCTTTGTTTTCTTTAATTTTTTTTTCTTTTTATTTCATTTGGTTAAATTTTAGTACCTTTTAGCACTATTTTTAGATTGTTTTTGTGTGATATGAATTGAATATGGACTTACAAAAGGGTTCTATTCCTCCCCGCTACATGTGCTCTTACTTTATATGCTTTGAATATCATATTTGTATTGTTGTAAGTCCTCTTGGATTTGGCGTGTTTAGGATATGGTGGTTAATCTATTGAGTTGATTGTTTTCACTTTGTTATAGCTTTCATTATGTCTCTTGGAACCTTGTGGTCATGGGAGGATTAGAGCTTAGGCTTAGCCACTCCGCAACAAGTTTGATTAACTAGTGTTAAATTTCTTACTTTCGTCGTTGTTGTCCACCTTGAAGCTAGGTAGTAGATTCAATGTTCAAAGTATTGAAAAACTCTATTGTCGATCGTTTTTGAAACATGGCAATGGATGTTTCATCCTTGTTCCATGAAAAAGAGGAGTTGTTAACATCTTTGGCAAGTTGTGTGTTTAAGCTTTGATAGATAGCTTGTTTTTTTGTCTTTTTTTCCTTACTTGCTTTGTTACTTCTAGAGAGCTCTTTATTAAGAAGTGTTAAAAACACTCTCCTAGTTCCACTTTGAAGCATGGAAATGGGTGTTTCATCCATATTCCATGAGTAGGAGTGGAGTTGACAATAATTCTTGAATTGTTGTTATTTTCCATTTTAGGGCTCTATGATCATCACATACTATCTTGTGATGTTTGATGATCCATGAAGCTTGTCTACCTCTTCCTTGAATACATTTCATGACAGGAAGGAGGTAAGGATAATAGCTTTGTTTTGTGTTTAGCCAAGTCTTTCCTTTTGCTTTAAAGATCATCATGCAACAAATTTGCAATGATTGATGATTTGGGAAGCAAACCTACCCCATAGTTGAAAATCTTCATGATAGGGGGAGTAGCGAAGATGAACAGCTTTTGGAAACACTTTGTTTTGCTCTGTTCTAGTTCTGTTGCAGCAGGGTATTCCTCAGAAACAGTGGCCGACCGACCATTATTATGTATGGCCGACTACCTGATCAAGTCGGCAGACCAAACAGAGTAGATTTTGAGGCCGAAACAAAACTCTTTTCTGACTGCTATCAGTGCAACTTCTGGCAGCAAACAATGAGGTTTCTAGAGGATGTTCTCGCTTGTACGCATGCGACTCGCCGCTTATTCAAGTCCATTAGATTAGTAGCTTTGATATTTATTTTGTAATAATTAATTAATCAATTAATTAGTTAATTAGACCATTCAGACCCTCTGGTGCGAGGGCAAATTTATAATATGTGATGTATGTCTTCCAACCCCCATTTCTTTATCCCTTTTATTTATATGCTTACCGTGGTTGTATGTAGTATCATGTTTTCGTTTCATACCATTGCGATGCTTTGCATTCATTTTTGCATGCATAAAGGTATGGTTCATCATTTTTAATATCATTGTCATTTCCTACTTGCTTAAATGCGTGCATTACAACATGATTTGAGTTAATCCATATGACATAATAAGCCGAACCTAATAGTTACATTCTTGTATATCTTGCATTAGTCAAATGCATTGCTAGGGTCATGAATTTTTTTAATTGCTTTCTTTTTCTTTGGTTTACTTCGGAGTACTAGGAGAGCATTTTTTTGCTATTCATGTGTGTAATTGTTGCCATGCTTAGCATCTTACCATGAGGCTATGTGCTTACTGGAAATGAACTGTCAGAATGCCTATGGATGAAGGTTATTTTACTTACATTGGGGATGATTTTTATCAAATGGATGTACGAGCTTATTTCGTTGCTTTTGAGTTGTGTTAACTCAAAACTCTTTTAAAAAAACAAATGACATAAAATCAAGTCATTTCCAAAACAAGCGAAATAGTCTATACTTGTATGCCTCACATAGTAAGTTAGCAAAATAAAATCAGAACAAGAGCATATAATGTTGATAAAATTCACATCATGATTAGTAGATGCTGATCTTTGATTGGGTAAGAGGTGCTCAATTCATGACCTTCCCCTCTCATACCTAAGTTCCCAAACCGAGACAACTTTGGTTACGATGGACAAGTGACTTTTGGCACGAGTCACGAGTTTCCTAAATTTCCTAAAAATATTTAGGTGGCGACTTTGAAATCTAGCAATGCAGTCCATTTTCGGCATCTCTAATGATTAATGGACTTTCTAAGATTTGTCGGATTTGGAGTCTCATTTTCTTTTTTTTCACATTGTACTTATGAAACTAGATTCAGAACCACGGGAGTCGCAACTGTAGGGCAATCACATCCAAGGAAACTAAACCCCTCCGAGGAGCGCAAAAAACTAGCTACATAGGGATATCAGACATTGGTCAGGACTTCAACTGGGACAATTCTTTATTCCTTAGTGTATGGGATGGAAGTTGTCCTACCTATCGAAATTGAAATCCCTTCACTATGAGTGTTGGCCAAATGACAAAATGAAGAGGCTGAGTAGCAGAATACTAGATTTGAGGAATTGGTGCTATTTGATAAAAGGAGGCTTCAAGCATTGTATCATGTGCAATCTTATAAGCACTTAATTTCCACAAGAAGGTAAAGGCCAAAAATCTAAAAGATGGGGATATAGCGCTCAAAGATAACCTAGTTCCGGTGCATGACCCAAAAGGGAAATTCAAGGCAAACTAGATGGGCCGTATTTTATCATGAAGATCATGATAGGAGGAGCAGTTATTTTAATAGGATTTGGATGGGATAAAATTCATGCAACCTGTTATCTTGGATGAATTAAAGAAATATTTTTTTTCTTGAGAGAGCTCGTTAGGCAAAAAAAAAACCTGAAAGAGCCACCTAAGCAAAATTTAGAGCACACAAAAAAGAAAAATAAAAGAATAGAAGCTCGCAAGGTTAAAAACCTAAAAAGGCAGCCTTGGCAGAAATTAGAGCACAAAATGAGAGAGTTAACACCTAAGCGAACCTTAACCGAAACTACGAGTGGCCTAATTCCTCCTCGGGATACGTAGGCAACTTCACCTTAAAGTTCGCCCCCATCTCATTCAGATTTTATCATCCATCGGCACCAATCATCAACACCTAGCATCGGATTACCACGCATTATGGGGGGATTTTTAGTTGTACAGCTCATAGATTTGATTATGGGAATGCTTAATTAGTGAGTTTGCGAAATTGTAGTTTGAGTTGTTTTTAATGAGAAAAGTGAGTGATTTGTGTTCCTTTTTGACTGACTAATTACACAAAATTTTGAAAATAAGGGAATAAACTTCATTGCATTATTTTATTGATAATAATCTCAGACATAACAAATGAGAGAAAATTTAACTAATTCCCATTCAACAAAAATCTTGAAATGCTAAACTAAACAAAAGTGGATAACCTCTAAACTAGGGGCACCGTAACTTAAGAATCACTCAGTCTTTATCCTCTTGGATGGTCTCTCCTTATGCGCCTCAACCCACTGAATCTTGTGTTCAAGCCACTAGATGAATGCTCGCGATAGCGTGCGACTGGAACCCTCTTTTACCATCTTGAATGTCCTATCTTGCCATGCATTGGCATTGGCCTTCAAGTGGAAAGCTCGGAAAGCAAAATTTCAGGGTACAAAGGGGAACCCAAATGAGCCACCAGCTCATGCTCGAATTGCCACATAATCTGATGAGGGAAGTAGTAGACCATATGTGTTCGGCTGACTACCTCTACGCTTGGGAAATGGAGCATCTCTCGGGTCATAGCTGAAAGTGCTAAGCAAGTGCAACACCAGGCAATTTTTCTTTTAGATTGGGCACACGTCCAGTCATGCTAATCTTTAGCGGAATTCATTTTCACCAAATTAGGCCCGGGAATGATATGAAATTGCCGAGTAACAGGTAAAAGGAGCCCACACCTTCAACTTGTCCATAAGCCACATCTGAGACCAACTGATGAGGCATTTGAGAAGGAGTTTGGCCTCCCAAGATGATCATTATAAACATAAGATTTGGGCAAGATGAAAATGATAGGTTGATTAGCATGTGAAATTTAGAGCTTCTTGATTACTTTAGTTCAGGCACCCTCTGGACACCCTCAAGGCACAAGTACATCCTAAACTCAAGCCTAGGCATTGTCACTACTTTTAAGGCACATTATTGGCATGCCTTTTGAGGCATATCATTTTGTCATCTCAAGGATTGGCACACCTTTCGAGGTACAAGCATTAGTACACCTTTCGAGGCATAATTATTTTATCATTGAGGCATTGGTCCTAGCACATAAATTACTTGGCATGGAAAAAATATTCCTCAGAACCACATTTGGCATCATAACAAACAACTGATAAACCTTAGCAAATTCTGACACATTTTGGCAAAACATTTGGCACCACTTAACACATCTCAGTAAAATCAGAACCATTTGGTATCACTTAGCACCTATTAAACCCTATGTCTTGTCGATTTTGAGCATGGAAAGGCACCACTTGGCATTTAAACCCCTACGTCTTACCGATGCGAGCATGGAAATGGAGCCTAATAAACCCCCATGTCCTGCTAAGGTGAGCATGGAAAGGCATCACTTGGCATTTAAAATTTCTACGTCTTGCCAATGCGAGTGTGGAATAGCATTTAAACTCCCATGGCTTGCCGATATGAGCATGGAAAGGCACCACTTGGCATTTAAAATTCCCACGTGTCGTTGATGCAAGCGTGAAATAGCATTTAAACCCCCATGTCTTGCCAATGCGAACGTGGAAAAGCACCACTTGGCATTTAAAATTCTCACGTCTTGTCGATGCGAGCATGGAATAGCATATAAACCCCCATGTCTTGCTGATGCAGGCATAGAAAGGCACCACTTGGCATTTAAAATTCCCACATCTTGCTGATGCAAGCATGGAACAACATTTAAATCCTCATGTCTTGCCGATGTGAGCATGGAAAATGCACCGCTTGGCATTTAAACCACCCATACCTTACCGATGTGAGCATGGAAATGGCACCCAATAAACCCCTATGTCTTATCGATGGGAGCATGAAAAAGGCACCACTTGGCATTTAAACCCCTATGTCTTGTCAATCCAAGCATGGAAACGACATCAAATAAACCTCATGTCTTGCCAATGCGAGCATCGAACGACACCTAATAAACTCTGCGCCTTACCGATATGAGTGTGGAATGGCATTCATTAAACTCCATGACTCGTCGATATGAGCACGAGATGGCACCACTTGGCATTTAAATACCTCCATGACTCATTGATACGGCATGGAAAATCACCACTGGATTCTTAATGAAACCATGACTCGTTGATATGAGCATGGAATGACATACAATGACACACCCTTGCCTCGTCGATACGACATAAAATGGCATACCTTGGCATCATTGGCATCATAATGGCATCACTCTAACTACACTGCGGTGTGCTTTATTGTTTCGAATAGTTTACTATGGAAAAATTTGCAGGATTGGCACGAACTTGAAAAAGAATAGAAAGGAACTTGGCATAGGAACGGTAAGGTGAGTATGATAGGTATCTCCCGTTATTTTTAGAATACATGCTTGGATGAATGCTTGAAGTGCTTGGTGCACACACTCACTCTTGTATATTGTTGCACAACTATGGGATGCCTTTGGAGTTACCAAGAGCGCCCAACAGTTTATACTCCCAATCTGTGATCTGATATCACTAGTGCAATGTGAAACAGAAAATGATAGTCCAGATCTGACAACTTTTTATAGAAAATCCATTCTTGTTGCAAAACATTTGCTAGAAATGGACTACATCACAGATTTTAGAGTCGCCACCGAATCTTTTAGGGAAATTAGGAAACCCGTGACTCGTGTCAAAGACCACTGTCTATCATGACCAAAGTGTCTCGGCTTGGGAACTTAGGTATGAGGTGGAAGGTACATTAATTGAGCACCCCCACTCACTTAAGCAAAAGGTCAGTGTCTACTAAGTCATGATATGATTTTTATAATCGATATATATTCATATTTTGATTATTATTAATGCAAACACTACTATCTGAGGCAATTAAATATAAATTGTGTCATTGAATTTGGTTATGCTTTGATTTCATGCATTTATTGAAAAACCTTTTTTGTACAAATTTCGGAGCATAAGAATCAATTACATTCCAACATAAGCAACACAACCTCCATCCATTGGCATTCATACATATATTTCAATTAAGAATTTAGCCTCATGGTATAACAATGAACATAAAAGAGGACATATACACACAATGTGCTAAAGCAAAAAAATGCATACCTAATACTCTGCGATTAGCCAAAAGAATAGTTTAGTATATGCATGATCATATGTACAAGTAACTAATGCAACACATACATGACATGCATCTATAGGTCCAGATACTAAGATATGGCATGTATATCATCTCAAGGCATGAGATGGCACACATATTCAACTTAGAAATGATAAACCCCACAAATGCAAGTGAGTCAGACCTGAATGCATGAAAAATGGATACATAGGTGCGATAAATAAGATATGATGCTATACAGAAAGCTTGTAAATAAAAGGGTTAACAAGATGTGGGGTTGGAAAATTATTACAACAATTTGAATGAGAAAGGAGGGGAGAGAGAGAGAGAGAGAGAGAGAGAGAGAGAGATTATTACAATAATCAAATAATGATAAAAGAAAAGAAGGGTGATTGAAGAAATTATTACAACATTGAATTGATTCAGCCAAATTACTAATGAATCTAACAAATCATACTAAACCAGGGAAAATAAATCATCTAGAAGCTCCAGAACCACCCAAGAGAGCACTACTTAGAAACTATTTTCTCTATTCTTGGAAAATGGCCAGCTGAATTCTTCTTTTGGGAGAGATTTAGGTAAGTGCAAAAATTCTAAAATAGAAGCCAAAAGACAACTTTTAAGGGATGCTCATCCCGTCTAACTCCTTTATTCACAGGAAGCACTTAGAGAGGAGGTAAATGGACTCCAACCCATAACAATAACATGAATAGATATATAAAATAGATATTTAACAATAAATCAACAATTAAGGAGATAAAAAAAGAAAAAAAATCAAGCCTATGAAATGGATTGGAACCTACGTCATCTCTTTGTGAATAAGGGCAGGTTAACACCTAAATCCATGCTATTAATTGGAGAGAGTAGATTAATGGAAATCATTTCTTGATAGAATCTTGACTTTAAAACAAGGGATTCATGAAAAAATTCATTGAAAACTCTTCTTCTATTCATGGAACAAGGGTATTTCCACCATTTTCCATGTTCACAAATGATTGAGAAAAGAGAGTTCAAGGCTTTTACACAAAATCTCTTGTTTCACTTTCAAAATACTCAATAAAAAGGGAAAAACACAACTTTTCAACATCAAGTCCTAAGGATTATCCAAGTAATCTAATGAAACAACCCCTAGCACTCATTGACTTTGAGTAAAGAGTTGAGAAACATGGATCAAAGTACTTAGAAGATAGGATATCTGAAGAGAAAGTGTGTAGCAATGAAAAGCTACTCTACATATTAAACTTGTGAATGGATGGCTAATTTCTACTCCCAATCACATTCACAAGGTTCCAAACTACGCAACAACAAGAGGCTTTAGCTAAGGAAAGCAAGAAAGTAAAGAAAGATTATCAACTAATTGGATGGGTAGCTAGTTTCTATTCCTTCCACATCCATGGGGACTTATCACATATTTACAACAATTATATAATAAAGAACAAGGTCAGAAATGAAAAAAAAAAAAAAAAAGAAAGGAGAAAGATGATTAATGGTTCAAAAATCTCACCTCTTAATAGGATAGGCTTCTTTGTTTTACAAACCCTTTCTTGGTTCCCTTAAGTCCTTCTAGATGTATTTTAAAATGTTCAAGAATCCTCACAAGAAGCCTAGGATCAAGTTTCAATGGAGTTCTAGTGTTATACAGTGAATGTGGTAGGTGGGAGATGAAGATGAAGATGAAGGAGAGAGAAGGATCAAGAGGCTTGTATGAGAAGGTGAAGGTGAAGGTGAAGGAGAGAGAAGGTGAAGGTGAAGGAGAGAGAAGGCATCTAGTGTTACAATTTAGTCGGTCGTTCCATTTGTTGTCTAGTTGAATGCACTTTTGACCAGCCAAAAAATGTTGTTCGGCAAGTCAGAAAGTACATCGTTAGATCAACAAGGTAAGGTAGCTTGCATTGGGAGGAGAAATAAGTATTTCAAAGGATTTCACCTCTTCCATTGATTGCCATTGTATCCGTGTCATGACCCCAAACTCGCTCCAAACAGGTTGGTGTGGTGACCAGCCTATAGTCCCTGACTACCAAAGGCCCATTAAACAAAAGCAAGTTGGACTCTTAACATAATTGGGGCAAAATTAACAAAATGAGTGTGGAAGCCTTTAAATCTCATGTATTGAATCCATTTAGAACATCCATTCAAAGTAGTGTATATCTATATGAAATGAAAGCATACATTATTCTTGAATTATTAACTATACTATTACATGACCAAATAATAAAGTACATTACTTGTAACACAACTTTACAAATTTGGTGCAAGCATATAAAACCGACTTCTAACTAAACTTTTCCTTGGTTCTTGAACTTTTCATCACCTCCATATAAATATATATATATAAGGGAGAGGGGTGAGCCAAAGCTAGTGAATAGTAATATAATAAAGTGGTTAATGAATAAACAACAAGAAAATTTTCATTAAAACCAAATACAAGCTCATTTCGAACATAGGATAATTTTCATCTATTAACAAAACATAACTTGCATGTAAAAACATAACGATGGACATTCTCGTAACTTGGAAAGTGATCCAGGGAAGGTGGTAGAGAGCTTAATTAGTATAGAAGTTATTGGCATGATTCCCAATAACTAGTCGAATTCAAGATGTCATCGCACTACTAGATACAAAAGTGTAGTGTTCATTCAAACAAAACAATAATATAGTCTCTTAAACATATCATATGTTTGCATTTCGAATCATAATTTTAAGAAACATAACTTTACTATACCACTACTCACAAATGGCTCCGAGAACGAAGGTGTAACTTCTTCAAAGCTTAACTGTGATGACCGGTTTCGTTATACATCACTTCTCTTTTGTCTTCTTTGGGTTTGTTGTGTCCAAAAGTCTTTTTTCAATTCCTGTGCTTGTTTTTATTCCGGGTTTGTTTTTCTCTTGTTTCGGAGGGTGCACGGTCGAGTTTGGAGAATCTGGAATTGAGCCGGAAAATTTCTAGACTAAGGAACCAGGGACGCATGGCGGGGCCTTGGGCCGCACATGCAGAAGAGGAGCTGCACGTGTGGAAAACATGGGAGATGCTGGATGCATACTGAAATAAAAGCACTTGAGGCAGCAAGTGCGGAAGAAGGAGGGCCGCACGTGCGGGGATGAGGGCCGCACGTATGGAATGCACGCTCCGCATGTGCGGGTATGGGTGCCGCACATGCGGTGGTAGGTGAGGCCGAATTTTCAGCTTTTTTTTCTCTTTAGGCTATTTGTATCTCACTTTAGTTACACCTCTCTCTCTCTCTAAAAACTCTTTTCTCTCCCTTCTCTCTACATTTCTACACCAAAAACAAGATCAAATCATTGATCTTTCTTCATCCATTAGAAATTGGTCCATAGTCTCTTCATCAAAGTTGTAGAGCCTCTTGAGAGCTACATTGTGTGCGATGGAGATCACATTTCAACACTGTCAATTTGGGGGGTTTTTCATCTCATCTCTTCAACAAGCTTGAGGTAGAAATTACTTAGAGTTATATATATATATATATATATATGTTTTTGCAAGTTCTTGATTGATTTTTGGAGAACTCTCCTTTTTTGCTTTTGAAAAAGGGTTTTTGGCTCAAGAGATTGATGGTATTGCAGAAAAAGTCCATTCTTTGTTCTTTTTAAAGATTTTTCTTGAAATGTTGAACCTTATGAGTTGAGATTGAGGTATTTAATAAGGTTTTGTAAAGGGGTGAGGGACTGTTGGGGTTTTTGTGAAAAACCTAGAAATTGGAGGTTTTAGAAATAATGTAGGGATTAATGGATTTTTCTTGAATTAAATGAAAGAATGAGTTATAATTTCATATTGTTGTTGTAAATGTGACAACTTCTTGATGAATAAGGGTTTGGAGACCTCACTTGGAATTTTTTGTTTTTTTTGGTTACATGTATATACATATGTAGTTATGAAATAGCACATTGTTGAGTTCCATGATATATGAGAATGGTTGGGAATGGAAGATTATTTTCCAAACATTTGCTATAGTTTGAAATGGTTAAAATGATGGAAGTATGTCAATTGTGGGTTCATTGTTATATATATATTGATAAATGATAGCAACTTTTGACCATCGATTGGAATGGCATTGAAAGGAGGAAACGAAAGTCATGAACTTATGGAACTTTTATTGGAATTTCGTTGAAAGTAGAGAAACATGATGTAGTATAGACAATTGTTGCGTTGGCTATTCTAAAACCTTGCATGTCATAATCATTGATTGAAATTTGGAACTTTCATTGAGAATGAAGCATTGTGAAATGAAACCATGGAAATGTTTGTAGGGTAAATACGTTGGTAAGTCCAGATATGAGGTGTAGATGGAATTGATTAAGTTGGCCTGAGTGTCCGGGGTGAAAGACTAAAAACTCACGCAGAGGAGGTACCACTTCCCTTCGGTTAGCAACTGGTAAAATGGGGTTTTGGTAGTGTTTGATAAGCCTACTCGCAGACACCAACCTAGGGATTACCTGAGTTGTATTTACCGCCCTATTGAATAAAATTGTAATTTCTGAATTGTTGAGATTTCAATCTATTGTTGAACATGGTGACTTTCAAAAAGTCATGTAAAGAAATTTTTATATATATATATATATTGGCATTGCATGGCATTTGCATCTAATATTGGAAATCTTACATAAATGTATATACTTTGTTAAGGATTCTCTACTGTGCTTTATGCTCACCCCTATGGGCTTTTAGTGCAGGAAAGGATGTGGTGATCCCGCCGAGTTGAGGGCGTGGACATATTTTGTAAAGAGTAAATAACTTTGTTTTGTTGTGATTTATTTTGCTAGTCAAGGGTTATTCATGTATGGGTCCGAGAGGCCATTATTGTGTAACCGGGCTTAAGCCTTAGAAATTGTAGCCCATTGTAGACACCCAATTTTTGACCGACCTTAAGACTCAAACGTCATCGTTTGAGCAATCGGTGATGGTGCATGTTGTGCTCGCTTAGAGGTTTTGGAGTTTTGGCTGAGAGCCTTGCCTCCGGGCCTCTAAACTCTTTTGTGCTTCGGCTCGATTTGTGGACCGAACTTTGTTTCTCTTCCCCGGAGAGAGGGAGAGGTCTTGTAGACCATCTCTTTGTGGTCGTAGGCCACTTTTCCCGTTTGGAGATTAGTTTTCGATTTTTGGAGCCTTCGGCCGCGTGCCTTGTCTTGGGACCGCTTAACATTCTCCGTTTGGCATGGTTTTTGAACCACACCTTGTTGCCTCTTCCTAAAGGAACACTGTGGTCCGGGAGACCACTTTTGTGGTGGCATACCACTTTTGATGCCCGTAGGCTAGTTTTCGAGGCTTTTGGCCGCGTGCTTTGCCTCTCGATCTCTTGTCTTGCATCCGTTTTGGTTTGTTTTTGGTACAAACCTTGTTTTTCTTGTTTGGAAGGTGGTACAAGGGTGGGAGACCACTTTTTCTCCTCCAAGACCATTTTCTGGTCAGCCACCACACCACTAGCTTTCTTTCATGCCCTGGACTCTCTCCCACCGTGGCCGACCAGTTTGTGTCTTGGAAGACCACTTGAAGTGGTCGGCCGACCACTTTAAGTAGCATGCCGACCACTTCAAGTGGTCGACTACTTTTTGGCACATTTTTGGAGATATTTTCCTCCAGCTAGCACAGCTGGAGGGCATTTGGGCTATCCTCCATACACGTTGTTTGAGGCTTAGCTTCTCCAAGAAGCTTTGCCTTTTAGTTTCTATAAGAGGGAGGCTCCTCCTTGCTTCTCTAGGTTCAGAAATTTGAGGGTTGAGAGTTAGATATAGTCTTGTATCTATACTTCCTTCTTTGCTTCATTTTTGTGCCTTAAAGTGTTGTTTTGTCTTAGTTTAACACACAAACACACACTCAAACACCTTCCTTTGGTTGCTGAGGTGCTAAGGGGTTGTTTTTGGTGTTCTTGGACTGGTTTAAGCTCAAAGAACTTGCTGGAGTTGCAGTTGTAAAGGAGCTCTTCAAGGGTGAGCATTTGACTTTTAAATCCCCCTTTCTTGCTTAAGCTCTTATCCCTCCTTGCGTACGTTTTTAAGCTTAACTCTTAACTAGAAAAAGTTCTATTTTTGCATGCTTAAAATAGTTTTTGAAGGTCACTTTATCGTTTGGGGTGATTTATCCCCTCTTAGGCCTTGTTAGGCCTTATTTTGAGCCATCCCTTTAGGCTCTTGTTGAAGCCTTTGCATGACCTTTCTACCACTAAAATCCAAAAGATTTTCAGTGGTGGAAAGGTTGTTTTGGTGTCTTAAATAGGAGAGGGTCATCCCCTCTCCTTGTATTGTGTTTACTTACTTCATATGCCTCATGTTTGAGCACCTTTGTTAAGCTAATGTTGGCCATATCTTAGCTTGTATTTGTGGTTATTTTTCTGAGGCATACCACTCTTTTTGTTTGGTTTGGTCATTCTATGCATGGTTAATACACTTGCAGTGTAAATCACACAAACTAGCTTTATGTGCTTCATGAAATAGCATGTCATTCTAGCTTGTTTTCTTTCCATCTCAGCATGTTTTTGGTGATGTTTTTCCATGTCATAACACTTTTTTTGTTTGGTTTGGTTAGCCTTTGCATGCTCCTTGCACTTGTAGTACAATTCCATGAAATAGCCTAACATGCATCATGTTGTAACATGTCATTTTAGCATGCTTTTGGCTTATCTCTAAGAAGACTCTGTTCATGTTTTAGCATATTTAAGGTCTGATTTGTGTTGTTTTGATCATGCATGACTTGCTTTGTATAGCCTTGGTTCAATCTAGCTTGTTAGCTTTGTGTATTGTGTCCACTAGCATGCATTACTTGGACTATTTTAATGATTTGGCATCATTTATTATGTGATTTCAGTCCATGTTTCATGGCCATGCATTCACATTTGTCACTCATTCAATGCGTTGGAGGGATTGCCCCTTTATGCCTTAACATGAATCATTGCGTATGCCTTCATGCTATAGCTTGCGAGCCATCATTTCAATGTGTTTTTGGGGTTATTTTGCCATGATATAACTCTGATTTTTATTGGTTAAGTCATCCCATGCTTGGTCTTAATAGGTGTAGTGTAATCCACCTTATTCGCCTTGTATGCATCATGCCTCATGCTCTCCATGCTAGCTTATTTTGGCTTCCTTCCATGCATGTTTTAGACTCATTTTAACATGTTCTAGGACTGTTTTGGGTTTCCTTGGTCACATGCTTCATGTTTTGTATACTTGTAGTACAAATGCTCTTGCTTGCCTCAAGCTTTGAGCACCATTGCATGCTTCATTTGTGTTGTGTACATGATTTGACATCACTTAACATGACATTTCAGAGCATTTAGCATTGCCATGTTCCTACCTCAATCATGCTTTAAGTGCCTTTGAGTGTTATGCATCGTTGCCTAGTTTATGCCTTAGCTCCTATGCTTGCATGCCTAGGCCTTTGAGCCCTCGTCTCAGCATGTTTAGGCCCTTAGTTTGACCTACTTGAGCTCTGTCCATGCTTAGTTCGTGCATTTTTACCATGAATTGCATGCCTCCTTTGTAGTCCTCTTACTAGCTCTATGCTTTAAGGACCCTAGCATGCCATACTTGTGTTGATTAAGTGATTTGGCATCATTTCTTGTCTAATTCCAGTACACTTAGTGTTGTTACACTTCCACGCTTTTCACTCTTTAAGTGTTCTTGAGAGTTGCACCTTAGTGCCTTAGTTTGTGAGCCAATTGGCATGCATGCTTATATATGCTTTTGGTGCCTTTGCTTTTTGTGGTATGGCCACTATTTTGGCATGACTGAGGTCTGTCCATTTCGGTTTAAGTCCATTAAGTATGTGGTTTGCATGTTTTTGCATGTTTGGTGTATTGCATATTGTTGCCCTTATTGCATTACATTGTGCATGCATGCATTACATGGTGTTTAGAACCTTATGATTGCCTTGCATTGAGTATGCCATGTAGTTCATCGCATTGTGTATGCTTATGTTTCATTGCATTGTGCATGGCCCTAACATTGCTAATTTGTCCTTGTAGCATTGCATTGTGCATGCAAGTGTTAGCATTGTTATCATTAGCTTTGTTAAGTTAATCATATCACATTGCATCGGGTATGCCATGTAGTTGCATTACATGTTTGCCATGCTTTTGTTGCATTATGTTTGGAATAGGTGTTAGTCCAAACAGGGAAAATGAGGGACATTTCATACTTAAAGTGATGAAACGTGCCTTAATTCCCGATCGCCGATGCTCTTGATCATACATGATAGAGTTTTAGACTTTATGTGTTTACTTGTGCATTCATTTTACATTGAATTGTGCAACTTCGCCTCTTGGCCATGATGCATTGAAATGCGCGATTGGTGGCCCAAGGGTCGAGAACCACACTCTTTTGAGTTCATTACATGATAGGGAGGGTGGTTGTGTACACATATCTTGCAAATACATTGCCATGCCCTTTTTTGCTCTCGGTTGCAGCAAATTGCAGTTCAGCAGCAACAACTGGTCGGCCAGCCAGAAAAACTAGCTGGCCGACCACTTTTCTGGTTTTTCAACAACCAAAAGTGGTCGGCCACCCTCCCACAGGTTTCCCTAGGTGGAGTTTCAGCTTTTTGGAGCTTGGTGCAAGTTTCTGAGGACAGATGAAAACAGAGGCAAATTGGGGCATCGCATTGGATTTCTGAACGAGGCGACCGAGCTTGCATGCATTCCTCTCCCTCTGAGACTCCTGATTTACTGCTTTCCTTAGCTGCCATGCTTAGATAGCTAGCTTTTTCTTTGGTTTGTACTCTTAATTAGTTAATGCGTTAGCTATTCAATTCGTTTTGTAGTAATTAGTTAATTAGGATTAGTTAATTAATTTGTTGTGTAATAATTAGTTTAATTAGCTTAGATTAGCTAGTTAGCTTCTTATTTGGTCCCTCCCTCGAGAGGGCACATTGTTGTAATAAGCATGCGTGTGTGTGATGCATGTCTTCCAATCCCCATTTCTTTCTCTCTTTTACTTAACTGCTTACGATGGTTAGTTTTAGGGCATATTTTATTTAGCATACCTTATGCTTGCATGCGTGCATCCATTCATCTGTATTGCATGCACCGGCCTCGGCACATCATACTAACTGCATTGTATTTTCAAATATCTATTTGAATACATGTATCAAGTTGTATTTCACATGACATGATTAGAATAGCCGAGCGTATTTTAGTTACATTCTCACATGCATTGCATTAGCCATCTTAACATGAACTAGGATCATTCATGATTTCTAACTAGTTCTTTGTTTTGGCTCGGAGTACACTGTGAGTGTTTACGTTTTAGCATACTGCATGTGTGTTATTGACTGCCATGAAAGCATGCTTGCCATGAGGCTAACTACTTATTTGATATAACTGCCTGAATGCCTGTGGGTGAAGGTTGGATTACTTGAATTAGAACAATTCATTGAATCCCGAATTTAGCCTACTTGTGAGTAGCAAACTTCAAATCATTTTCACAAACGAACATGCGATGCTTTGTTCCAAATTAGGCGATCTAGTCTATACTTGTTTGTTGTGCGCATCACGTAGTAAGACTAGCTAATTAATCGGAATAAGAGCACATGTGTTTTCAAAAACAAGATATTATGCTTAGTACAGGCCGATCTTTGATCAGGCGAGCGGGGGTGCTCATTGCATGACCTTCCCCTCTCGTACCCAAGTTCCCAAGCCGAAGCAACTTTGGTGATGACAGACACGTGGCCCTAGGCATGAGTCAAGGTTTCCTAAATTCTCCCAAAATAAAATATTTAGGTGGCGACTCTGTGTCTGGTAAAGCAGTCCATGTTTGGCACTTCTTTATTAAAAATCAATTTTCTAAAACGATTTGCCGGATTTGGACTATTTGGTGATTTATCGGTCTCACATCGCACATTGTGAGATTAGATTCAGAACCGTGACATTTGAGTCCAAACTGTGGTAAGCCCAATGAACAAAACGGAATCCTGCACCATTTTTTTTCGCGCACAGAGCTTCGGGACATTCGGGCGCGTCCACACCCATGAGGGCATTTTATTATTTTTTGGAAATTTATGTTCTACATGCTATAGATTCATGTATTTCTATATCATTGAATGTGTAATTCACATGTGTAACTTTTGTATAAACCTTGTTGATTAACTATGTAAAGATTGAAGAATCGCTATTATTATTTAGTGGATGTTGGTTGATGTATTTAATCTATGTTGGATTATTTCGGGGCGTTACATTAACCTACAAAACAAGAGCAAAGCATTGAAATCCCTAACTCATACGTGTATATATAACAAAATGGTTGTCTAATTGCTTAGTTAAATGTTTTCTAACTTCATCTCAAACTGGGCCAAGGCTGGATCATAATTTAGCTTATAAAGCTCTAGATTAATTAAAGTGTTCTAAGTGTCTAATGATTTCTAATGATTTCTAATTCATATTCAAGTTGTTTAGTGTTTAAACCCTTAAATCCGAGTGTTGGTTAAGACATTGAAATTCCTAGCTTACTTGTGTAAACATGACAAATTGAATGTCTAAACTTGGTTAGATGTTTCCTCAAACTTCTGTAAGGTGTTTAATGTTATTCTAGGATTAATTCAAGTCTTTGCTAAATGTGAATCAAGTACAAAGCGTGTGCCAAAGACATACTTTGAATGGCCCTAAATGTTCATGACTCATATTAATGTTTCCTAATCTTTTTAAACTCAATTCAAATGTTAATTGTATACTAAATATGCATATTGAAAAGCCTTAGGTATCCTACAACAACTTCATACGTTTTGAATTGAAAATATCATGTTCAAATGCTCGAGGTTTAAGGAAATAGGAAGAAACGAAAGGAAACTAAGTTAGGGAAGGAAATGGCATGAAACGGTTAGAGAGAAAATAAAATCTATTTATGTAATTAGTTTTTGGATGTAATACCACCACCATTGCAAACTAGACTTCTGGGGCTTAAATTTAGGCTCAAGAATCACTTAAAACTAAGCCTGGATGAGAGAGATATGCCTATTCAAAGTTGCAAGACATGGGCTGAGCAGGGGTGATGCACGTGCGGGAATGGGTTCGTACGTGCGGAAGGTGTTGTTCCAGAATACCTATTTGGTTTGAAAATCTTTTTTTTTTTTTTAATCTCTTTCCCTTGCTTTCAAGGTTCCAAAACATGATTTTAGGCTCTTAAAACTCTAGAAATTTTTATGAAATCATCATCCTTTTCAAGGCATTAATCTCAAACTATAAATAGTTTCAAAATATAAAGATCAAAACATGTGTTTTTCTTAAGGAATTCATGAGTTCTATTTTTCTATTCAAACCCTCACTTCCACCCTTTCAAAACATGAATTAAGCTTTCAAAATTCTTAGAAATCATATAGATACATGAAGATAAAGCCTCTAATGCATCAAAAATATCAAAATCTAGATGAAATTAGCATGAATCAAAGGCACCTAGCTTGTTTTTCATCCTACCCCTTTCTTTTCCATTTTCTTCCTCCTTAACTTTGTTTCTAACTCAAATTAATCCTATTTTCTTCTTAATCTTGAATGATAGTAAGTTTTTCTACAAAGATTAAGTTAGGAATTTTACATTAGAACACTTTTTAGGATGAGTTTGTTGAAATTCTTGAGCCCTCCCTCTTTTCTCCCCCCCCCTTTTTTTCTCTTCTTTCTTTTCCCTTTTCTCTTCCTTTCTCTCTTACTACCGTGAGTTCTCAACTTCTCTAGGTCCTTCTTCTATTTATTTGATTGAAACAAGAGGTTTTATCTGGTGTGGTAGGGCACAAGTTGCACAAGGTTACTAGGTTTCACTAATCTTGATTACTTAGCTCAACTAATCTAGGTTAGGCATAACTAATTGAGATTTATACTTAATCCTATTTAACCTAATTAATACCAATTAAGGTTCACTAATCATTCTTAATTAACACTAATCCCAATTAATAAAATTTTTATAATGTGAAATGGTTGAGCACATTAGATTAGGATCATTAAGCTCCTCAATTAGTACTAAAGTTTATGCTATGGTTCTCAAATTAAATCTTTAAGTCTTCCCCCAACTCTTTAATAATATATATATTTCTAATCTTGGATTATTCTATTCAAACATATTTCTATTTCCAATTTGCCTTAGGTTTATTACTTGATCATAAATATTCCAAAACTCTTTCTTCTTGGACATTCTTTCCTCAAAGATTTCTTACTATTTATTTCTATCCTTTATTTTAAATATTCTACATGCTAAAATGGTTAATTTGACTTAAGATATTCAAAGATGCTTATTAATATGGTGATGTCACGTGGCATTCTTTGAAGTGTCAGAATCTTCTCTCCTTTAAAAATTTCGTCATCGAAATTTATTTGCCTGGAAGTTGTTATGCTTCGTTGTATACTTTAAATAATTTATTATTTATTATTTTTCTTGGTTGAAATATGGACATTCACCTTGTATTCTAGGTCTTTTCACTAGCTAATTCCTTCATTTTCTTGATTAAAACTTCTTGAGGTAATATACTACTAATGAATTAGGATCTCTAACATATTTCATTAGTACCTAGTGGTCGTTTTGGAACATATTATTAGTAATCATTTCACCTTTCAGATTTCATTCTTCCCTCCTTTAATTGTTCTTGTCATTCTTAGTTGTCCAAGGTCATTGCTTTAAATAGACAAGTTGATTTCATTATAATTATGCTTCCAGGTCTTTATTTCTATTCTAAATTGAAGGATTGTTAAAGTTCTTTTATTAGTTACTCTTGTTTTTTTTTCCCCTTCTTCTTGTGATTATCATAATTACACAGGTATTCTAAGTTCACCTTGTCCTTATAATTTAGTTACAAAAATTTGCATTTGATATTACAAGCTTTCCGCTTTTGATGGATTGGATAGGTAACATAATATCATGATTACCTTGTAAAGTTATGTAGGAGAGGGTTCAAGAAAGGAGTTGGAAAATTCGAAGATCTTCAAAGATCCTTGAAGAACAACTTCGAATTCTCTAGAATATGATGAGAGGCTTAGATTCTTCAATAATCTCAACTTAGGAACACAACAACAAAGGAGATGATGGAGATAAGAGATTGGGTGAAGAAGAAGGCAAAATGGCTAGAGAATAGAATAATGGCAAGGCTCTCCCATTGATCTCCCACTTTCACTCTCAAGGTTGATAATGGAGAAGGAAAATTAGTTCTTTCCCAAGAGTTAAAATCTCCAAAATCCATCCCTTGTAAAGCTATGGGTGGGTGCTATTTATAGGCACCTCATGATGTAGGATGGAGCCCATGTGCAAGGCACATGGGGGATATTCTCTCTAACCACCTTGTCCGAGGAGGTGACCTCTCCGAGGAGGTGACTTCTCCGAGGATGAGAAAACCCCGAAGAGGAGATCAATCCCTCGGCGAACCCTTCTTCTTAGCCACACCTAACCAATGATCCCCAATCATCCCAAAGGGTCAGGGGTAGTCCCAGAGGACGTCCTGCCGCAAAATATTGCCGAGTCTCATGGACCCCCCGGGGTCGTGCCACCTCGACCCGGGTATAGGCTAGTTTAACCGAAGAGTGAATTTATCTCCACTCACCGTCCTCGGGATCGGGTCCTTTGTTCGAACTCCATTACGCCCATAGTTCTGGTGCGTAGATCCCGGAAAGCTCCGAGCCCGCAAGTGTTCTGAGACTCATTAACGGAGCGACTTCTAGATTGCGTCTGAATCCGTTCGAAGCCAAGTATTTCGGATCTCTAGATTCGTGGGTCCGAATCCTTTCGAGTCCGAGTGCCTCGGATCTCTAGGCTTGCTTAATACCCTTTCGAGTCCGGGCCCGAGTAAGTCTCTAGGTTCGTGGACCCGAACCCTTTCGAGGCTTACAGCGATTCAATCCGTTTGATGGCGATAAATCTGGGCCCATCGATTCTTGGACTTGCGATAAATTTGGGCCCACTAATCTTGGGCTATTGGGCCTAAATAATTTAGTGGGCTCAAATTAGCCCCTCTTACATTTGCCCCTTGCGTGTATGAGAAATTTTAAATTTCTCAGACATGCATACTGTCATTTCTTCGACCCTGTTTCGCATCACGTTCCCAAAAAAAAAAAAAACGTTTTGTCACGACAGAGCCTATGGATAAAGTTGATGACGCACTTCAATTTACAGAAAAAAAATTGACAAGCAAAAAATTTAATTTTTTTTGTACTTTTTTTTTTTTTTTTTTTTTTTTTTTTTTTTTTTACATATTCATATATATATATATATATATATATTTTTGCGCCATGTTTGGCCAACATATACACCTTCATGCTTTTGATCTCACAAAGAAAAAAAAAAAAAAAAACAAATCAAAATTTGAATATTTAAAGATCCACTCACCAAAATTGATCAATAATTAAATTTCTCTTTCCAGGAAATGGTCAAACCCATATATTTATTATTTATATATATATATGGAAGCTAAGGACAAAATCCACCATTCTTATCTTTTTTTGCAAATCTGATCTCACTTTTTGAAACGTATCCAGCAAAAAAGTAAATAAGATTTATTTTGTGGAGTCCAACCATCCAAACCCACTTGTTCTTCTTTCTTCAAATTTAAAACTCGTAATTGCTTGGGCCGATATATATATATATATATATATATATATATATATATATATATATATATGTAGAACATTTGAGGAGCACTCCCTTTTTTTATTCTATTTAAAGAAAAGGATAGTAACCTAATCAATGTAGCCTCTTGTTATTTTCTTGCACAGCGTCGCTCTCTCTCTACACAGAGAGACCCATCTTTCTTTCTTCTTCCTCAAAACTGACCCAGTTTTATTTTATTTTATTTTTTTTTTAATGAAGGTCTGCTGCTACAACACTATAGGCCACAACCATCTGCTCACTGACCTCCATTTCAACTCCAGTCTCTTTTTCTGTCATCGTCACTGAAGACACACCAACGCCACCGACACACCGACGCCGACTCCTCTGCGACGCCACTGCCATTGCAGGCCTCGACTGACCAGCACCGACGCCCCCGACCTCTCTGCAACGTCATCATTTTCCAACCTCGCCAAAATAGTGCCGCCGTTGGTTCGACTGTGCGTCGTCCTCGTCGGGGCCGTGCTATGCTTTCACAGTGCTTACTCTACACCTTACCTCACTAACGAAATTTTTTTTTTATTTTTTTTTTATTTGCAGGAGATCAAACTCCAAGGACCCATTTGGGCACACTCTCTCTCCAAACTGAGACCAACCCAAACTTCATCTTCTTGAATTGTCCCAGATCTGGGAGTGAGCTCTTTATATATATATATATATAAATGGGTTTTGATTTTTACTCAACTAATTTCATTCCCTTCACTGTTTCAGATTTATTGATCTTTGGACTTCAGGATCTAGTTGAATCTTTGTTCAAAACCCTCTTCCTTTTTCTTCTTATATTTTTGGATCTGTGGGTATTCCATCTTATTGTTTTAATGGACTTTTGTGCTCAAAATAAATATGTACTGATACATTTTCTAATTTGGGAATTCTGGTGATGATTTATTTCAGTCTTGAGGCTTGCAAACAATCTTGAACTAGTGAAGACAATACCCACCGCTGGCCTCTCTCTGCTGGTTTGCTTCTGGCTTCGATGGTCCAACGCTGACCACACATATCGCCCCACTCAACGTGACGTGTGTGGTTGCCGACTCTTCTGTGGCACCATCGCTGCTTCCGGCTTCATCTTATCCGACGTCGACCACGCACGTTCGCCCTTTCAACGCAACGTGTGTGGTCTTGCCCAACCTAGCTCCACATCGCCGCTTCCGGCTTCAGCTTATCCGACGTTGACCACGCACGTTCGCCCTTTCAACGCAACGTGTGTGGTCTTGCCCAAGCCTAGCCCAGTCTTGTTGATTACAGTCTGTAAAGCCTCTCTGATTTCAACTTAAATCTCCAGTATCGGCTTCGGACTTCACCTCTCTAACTGCCCAAATTTGTAAGTATGACATTCGACCCCCTCTTCCGAATATAAATATATTTAAATATATATAAATATATTTTTGTGGCAATGTAGAGGGCTCAAGTAATCTGATTAAAATAAAAAAAAAATAAAAATAAATAAAAACTGAATCTGAATATGGACTCAATTTTTGTGGCAATCCCAATGATATTTTTTTTTTTTAGCTCAGACACCGTGATTTTGGCCATATGGAAACATGCACTAGTACTTGAAACCTTATTGAGGTGCTTGGCTTGAACATAATTTGTTGAACTTTATCACCGAGGAAAGGCCGAATATAACTTGTTGACTAGTATTTGAGCTCCATTTTTGACATGGAGAGAGAAAACCCTGGACTTATGAATATGGACTTTGGAAAGGACATTTTTGTAATTTTCATAATGATCCATTGAATCTTGCTACTGATAAGCAATGTAATATACTTCGGATCTCGGGCTTGAAATTTACTATTGAACTTCACTCTGTCCAAATTTTGAGCCCCGTATAAATTGGACCTTTAATATGGAACATAGTGACTTTAAGAAATTGACCCGATTGAACTTCATCATGAAGCGACCTATGACATTGCACCTCTTATCGATGATAGAAGACGAAAATCTATATGTTGATGATGCACCCATTGGTATTAAAATTTGTTGAGCTTGAAGAATATCCGAGAAAATGAATTGTTGATGACGTCCGAAGTTGAATTTGTTGATAAACCCATCATGTTGCATGTAACAATATTCTGAATTTTAATATGGTCAACTCTTTAATATTTATACCGGTTATTTCAGCTATATGCCTTCTCAAAAGAAACCTGTAGCTCCGGGGTCATCAGAACCGGCTCTCATGAAAGAGAGGGATGTACCTCCGGCATCTGAGTGGAGGAAATCTCCTTATTTTGGTCGGAAGGACCCCTTCTGGCGGGCGGCTACCTCCACCACTTCTCTTCTATCTCCGAAGGGGGCTCCATTATGTCTCATTGAGGACACTGACTATGGACACGAGGCCCTCATTTCTCCTTCCTCGGTGCTACGCTTTCGGATTGAGCGGGGGGACTTTCCATACTGTTATCCTCAGTTCAAGGCCTTCTCAAACCCTCCTTTTGGTTGGCAGGAGTGGGTCGATGATGTTCTCTCAGACAAGAGCTTCTGTCAGCGGCTTCAAGAGGCCCGCCTATTGATCCCAGTGAAAATATCTCGATCCCTATCCATCCGTCGCAACAATGCTAGCCTGGAAGCCATGGCTCTTCGGTGGAACACCGAGACACACACCTTTATACTTGGCCAGCACGAGATGGGGCCCACCCTTGAGGATGTGTTCATGTTGCTGCGTCTGGAAGTGACCGGCCCTGATGCCTTCGACCCTGAGCAGACACCCCCCGAAGATGATTCTTTGATCCAATCTCTGAAGCTAAATCTTCAAACTTGTGGTCGGTGGAGTTCCGTTTTTGATGGTTCAGCGAGGAGGACTAGTCGAGTAAGGACGGACCGTGCCTCCTATACTGCATGGATCCGCCACTTCTTCAAAGATCTTCAGCCCTTGGCCAGAGATGCTGACCCTAACTCTCGGGAGTATGAGGTCGGTCCGATGTATGACTCCAGGCTCTATTTCTTGGGATTTCTGGCTTGCTTCCTTTCATTCTTCATTCTTCCGAGCACGCCTCCGGATTCCCTCAATCCTTTCGTCTTCCCCTTGGCAGTCAGGCTCTTCAGAGGAGATCGGATCCCTTTGGCTCCCCTATTTCTTGGGAATCTCTATTATCGGCTGGATCTACTACATCGAGATATGGTTCGCTCCGTGGGTCGATATGAGCCTGTCTCCTTTATTCACAGCCAGTTCCTGCTTTGTTTCTTCTTCGAGAGGTTCCCAAAATTTGCCCCTGCTCCGACTGTATTCGAGGCGGAGGTTCTTCGGGAGATAGTGGATAAAGATGGCATCCTCGTGCTCGATACTGATGGGTCTCGGACATTTGGGAAAGCGAAGTCTTGCCAGCCGTTGATTACACGATGGTCACGTACCATTTCCACCTTATCCCTGAATACACTAGTGGATGATCCCCGACGCTTTGTGGCACGGCCGTATGTATGCCCGCCTGTGGGTGTGGCCACACCGCTTATCTATCATGGTTCCTCCCGCTCGGTGTCCTTTCCTTTGCCGAAGAACATCCCTGCGCCCTTTGTTGATATGCTGATTATGATCCGTCCGAGTTCATTACCGGTATGGCATGAGGAAGGCGTTGATAGTGCCGTTTATAGGCCTGACCGCGTAGCATATCAATTCAGGTTTGATCAATGTGCCCCGGGGCCATCACCTCCTCTATTATCATTTTCAGCGAGCTACGGGCGCTTCAGTCGCGGGCTTGTACACACCGTGCTTCCCATAGCCGGCTCTTTGACGATACCAGGCTTGAGTCGAGTAGGGGGTTTCACCTCCTCTTTCAGGCGATATTGGCAGAAGAATATCGATGCGTTTATTGCATTTGTCCAGAGCAGACCGACCGTATGTTTGCCTCCGCCGATTTATAAGAAGGATTCTTCTCTTCGGCTACCCGAGAGCCGAAAATCTGACCACATGTACGAGAGTTTCTTCACCTCATCTGCTCCAACTGACCCTTCTGCTCGGGCATCTGCTTCTAGCTTGGCAATTACTTCTCCGGAGCCAGTCCCTTTGGCAGTTACTTCTCCGGAGCCAGTTCCTCGGACGACCCGCCTTAAAAAGATGGCTCACAAGAGGACTTCTGATGCCAGTCCTTCCGCTTCTCGCCTTTCCAAAAGGCTTCATGAGGTACCCGAAATTTTTGATTTGAAGCTACTTTCCTTTTTGCGACTATACCTTCTAAAATGAAAACTTTTATTTGTCCATGTTGTGTAGGATCCTGCGGTTGTTGACGTTCTCAGTACCGGGGCTCCTGGCCATGCTGCCTCCCCCAGGCCGGACTCAGACTTGGACGACACCCTTCCTTTGTCTGCAAGACTTGTGAAGATGCGCACCTCTCGTATAGCAGTTATAGATGATGACGATGATGAGGCTGAGTCCTCTGACCATTTTTGTGACCTTATTCCACGCATGCGTCGTCACTGCCCTACCGTAGCTGAGGAGGAGCGCTATCTTGGTGACGAGGCTATTGGGGCTCACCGTTCTGATGTTGAGATTACTGGAGGGACTGATGCCACAGAAATTGATGTCGTAGGCCACGCTTCTAGAAGCAATGTAGAGACGAGGTGCGCTTCTGGGAATGGTGTGGAGGTGGATGTGCTAGAAATCTCTGAGACTCGCTCTGGCACTTATGGTGATTCTTATCCTCCGGCCCTCCTTCCTTCTTCAGGGATGACTGCTACTGTTCAGGCTTTGTCAGACATTGAGATCGATCAGGTGCTCTCTATACGGCCAAGTGACCTTGCTGATGCTAGGAGTCCTTCAGTTGCTCCGGCTTTGCATATTGATTCTCCCTCTGGTAATCTTTCTTTCTGAAGTTTGTCATTTACTTCTATCTGTGAGAAATCTTTACTCAAATGGCTTTCCTGTTCCCTACCTCTAATAAGGCTTCCTTATCTTTTCTTCAGTGTTAGCTGCTACCGGGGTCCTGCCTTCACCTGCCTCAGACTCTGCTCCAGTGTTAGCTGCTACCGTGGTCCCGTCTTCACCTGCCCCGGACTCTACTCCGACTCTCTTTGTAACTCCTCACGGTTCTCCTTCTCAAGGGGGAACACCTGCCTTTGAGACGACTGCCAGAGGTTCTTCATCGCCAGTGCCTTCGAATATTTTGGATTTGAATCTCAGTGATTTTCACATTGATAGTGATGCTTTTGGTCTTTCCCCTTATCGTTCGGCATTCTCAGGCTCGGGACCTCTGCCGGGAGTTACCCCTCCGGGTGGTTCATCTAACCCGATAGACATTGGGGAGATTCCTGAGACTAGCAGCTTTCCGGCCCCAATTCCTCCTTCAGCTTCTGGCAAAGTATCATTTCTCCATTATTGGGTAGCTCCTGAGTTTGCTTCAGTTCTACAGCTTGTGCATTCAAGTTACCCGGAGACCTTTGCTTCATTTGCTTGCCAGTGTCCACTCATTCAGACTGCTCTTCTCGAGTCTTTTGCCACTATCTTATATAGCTTGGACAGGCAACGGTTGTGTGACCTTAATGGGAAAGTAGTCGAGACGGCGTATCAGGGGATCTCTGACATGGAGCGTCACCAAGTGGACTTATCATGGCTTCGGAAGCGCCTGGATATAGCTTCGAACGCCAGTCATCGGCTGGAACTTATGTCTGTGCTTGCCTCTTATCGCACCTCTATAGATGAGATAAAGGCAACTCTTCGTGAACTTGAGTCGGGTTATGCTCGGGCCTTGGAGACTTTAGAGGCACACTCTACTATTTGTCCTCCAGATGTAGATGTGACGGGCAGCTTCTTCGAGGGTGTCTTTAGGAAAGATTGAGTTTTTTTTTTTTTATCATTACTTTCTTGCCCCTTTCGATAAAAATGTTTTATCTAGGACAATGCAATGAAATGACAAAATTTTTGTTGTTTGGATATTTTCGCATTGTTTTCTCATTCTACTTGATAAAATATTTATTTCGAATGATACAATGGAAAGAACCATCATATGCACATGTTTATAAAAGCTGAAATATTCTCATTAGTTCTTCAACTTTCTTGACAAAAGTATAATAGATTCACTGTAAGTGATGGGATAAAACATATACCATAGAGAAAACCAGCTTCTTCATAACGTAAGGGAAATACAACTTTTAGACAAAGTAAGAAAGTGAAAATGAATTTCAACATAGATGAGTCCAACTATGGGTAGTAATGCTTGATAAACTTTGCATTGAGCGGGCCTGTTCGGAAGCCGTCTTCAACCCTTACAAGTTTGTAGTACCCGCTTGAGCTCGCCCGAACCACCTTGTAGGGCCCTTCCCATTTTGGAGAAAACTTACGCAAAGGCTGTCCTCGCATGATTGGGTCTACAATCTTCCATACTAGATCACCTTCTTCAAACTTCCTTGGTATCACAGTCTGGTTATAGGCTCGGGCGATGGACTCATGATACCTTTCCATGACTTTTGCAGCTCTGTCATGCTTTTCCTCTAATGCTTCCAATCTGGTGGTTCGAGGCTCCAACACCATCCCCGAGGCGAGAGCCATTCGAGCAGATGGCGTTTCCAACTCTATAGGTAACACTGCCTCGGACCCATACACAAGGGAGTAAGGAGTTGCTTGAGTTGGCTTTCTCTTCGAAGTGCGATACGCCCATAGGGCTACTATCAACTGTTCGGACCAAGTCCCCCCAAACTCATCCATCATCTTGCTCAGAATCCTTATCAGTGTCTTGTTTATGGCTTCCGCCTGCCCGTTTCCTTTTGGATAATAGGGTGTGGATTTGTGATGCTTCACTTGGTAAGTCTCTAGGAGGCTCTTCACATATTTGTTTATGAAGGGAGTGCCGTTATCCGAGAGGATGGTGTTTGGTACCCCAAATCGGCAAATGATATTCTCCTTGATGAAGTTCGCGACTGCAGGCCCCGTAGCGTTCTTCAAAGGAATTGCTTCGACCCACTTTGTACTCAATTCTGTGGCTGCGAGAATCCACTTGTACCCCTTAGAAGATGTGGAGATGGGCCCTATCAGATCAAAAGCCCAGGTATGGAACGGCCATGGCGTTCGGATACTATGCAGGTCTACAGCTGGAGCATGGATCAAATTTCCGTGTTTCTGACAAGTCTGGCACCTTTTCACGTGATGGGATGCATCTGACTCCATGGTCAGCCAGTAATACCCAAGGTGTATAAGTTGCTCGAATAGCCGAGCCCCTCCTTGATGTTCAATCTCGTGGGCTCTTCCGAGGACTAGATCTGACTCCTTCTTGGAGAGACATCTCAGGGGAGTGCCCTCAATACTTCTTCTATACAGCTTGTCCTGATCAAGAAAGTACCGCCTCGCTCTCCTCTTGAGGTGTGCAATGTCCCTCGGGCTCTCAGGTAGTGTTCCCTCTTTGAGATAGTCAATGTAGACTTGCCTCCAGTCAGGGGTATCAATTTCAAAGCAACTCTCATCCTCCCGGATGTATGACTGACACTTGGGGCATTCCTTCTGTAATTGATTCGAGTCCTTCTCCATCTCGGGCCAATAATAACCTTGTCTTTGGATTCTTCTATACAGACTGATATCCCCATCCTCGCAAGACTTTTCATGGATCTGTTGTAGTCGGAAGCTTGCTTCTTGTTGGCCAATACACCGGGCTAGGAATCCGGTACCTCCTCGGAAGTAAAGTTCACCTTGAATAATTGTGAATTGGGCAAGCTTGGCCACAGTCAGTTTTCCAACTTTGCTTCTGAGTTGTTCGAGGACTTCTCCTCTCCAGTCCTCCGGAAGGCCTTTGTCTTCGGGTATTATTGAACGTTCTGTTCTCTTCTTGATAACAATTGTTGCCTCTTCCTCTGGAATGTCAACTATTGCCCCTAATGTTGCGAGGGCATCTGAAAACTTGTTGTCGGAGCGAGGCACATGCTCTATTTCGACCTTCTGAAATTTGTCAAGAAGTCTTTGGACTGTTGTTCGATATGTGGCCAAGGCAGGCTCCTTTAAGACGAACTGTCCTAAAACTTGCTTCACTATCAGCTTTGAGTCCCCCCGGATCCGAATCTTCTTGATACTGTGCTTCTCAGCTACTATTAAGCCTAAAATAAGAGCCTCATACTCGGCTTCGTTATTCGAACAATGGAAATCCAGTTTATAAGACAAATATAACTTTTCTCCACTTTTGCTTGTAAGGACTATCCCGGTTCCTCCCTTCCCTCCGGCTGCTGCTCCGTCAAAGCTCAATGTCCAGAAGCTTTCCTCGGAAGCCATAGCTGCGTGCACCTCTCCTCTTAATTCTTCATTCACTGGTTCATAGTCACCACTTGGAAATTGGGCAAGGAGATCAGCTAAGGCTTGGCTTTTGATCGCCTTGGGGGCTACACATGTGATCTCGAATTCACCCAGTGCTAACAACCATCTTGCCACCTTCCCGGTTAGAGCAGGCTTGCTGAGGAGGTATCGGATTGGATCACTTCTAGTAACAATCTGAATCTGATGTGCTAAGAAGTAATGTCTGAGCTTTTGGGCAGTGAATACCAAAGCTAAACAATGTCTCTCTACTGGAGTATATCGGACTTCTGCTCCCCGAATCTTCCGACTGATGTAATACACCGGGCGTTCTACCCCATCTACATCTTGGACCAATAATGCCCCTATGGACTTGGGGGTTGAAGTTAGGTACAACATTAGAGGCACCCCGGGCTGCGGGGCTATCATGGTCTGAGGCGAGGTCAAGGCCGCCTTGATTCTCTCAAAGGCCTTTTGGTGCTCTTGGTTCCACTCAAACTTGGCATCTCCTTTTAACAAAGAGCCGAAAGGCGCAGAGATCTCTGCCAGTGCTGGGATAAACCTCCGAATATAAGACACCTTCCCGAGGAACTTCTTTAACTCCTTCTGAGAATGCGGGGGAGGCATTGCTCTGATAGATTTGACCTTGTCTTCATCTGCCTCGATACCATGCCTATGTACAAGAAACCCGAGGAACTTCCCGGCCGTCACCCCGAAAGCACATTTGAGAGGATTCATCCTCATTTTGAATTTCTGGCACCTCTTGAATACCTTCTCAAGGTCTCGGAGATGGTCTTCTTCTTTCTTGGATTTCACCACTAGATCATCAACATAATCTTCCATCTCATGATGGATCATGTCATGAAAGATTGCAGTCATAGCCCTTTGGTAAGTTGCACCGGCATTCTTGAGTCCGAAAGGCATGACTGTATAGAAGAAGTTTCCGAGAGGTGTTCTAAAAGCGGTCTTTTCTGCGTCCTCTTCAGCCATCTTAATCTGATTGTATCCACTGAATCCATCCATGAATGAGAACATCTGGTGTCCCGAGGTAGTATCCACGAGGGTGTCGATGTGAGGAAGAGGGAATTCATCCTTCGGGCAAGATTTGTTCAAATCTCGAAAGTCTACACATACTCTGATTTGGCCATTCTTCTTCTTTACTGGCACGATGTTTGCTAACCACGTGGGGTACTATATTGGCCGGATGAAACCAGCCTGTTGAAGTTTTTCAATCTCCTCCTTAATCTTCTCTTCGAGATCTGGATGATATTTTCGAGCAGCTTGCTTAATTGGCTTGGAGTTTGGGAACACATCAAGTTAGTGGGAGACTAGGTCAGGATCTAGTCCAGGCATTTCCTTATATGACCAAGCAAACACATCTGAGTATCGGCTTATCAACTTTAACAACTGTTCCCGCTTTTCTGGGTTAAGGCTCGAACTTACGAATACCGGCCTCGGTGCATCTTGTCCATCACTCAGATCTATTTCGATAAGTTGTTCGGGCTGAGGCTTCGGCCCATCTTGCATACATTCTGGAGCCACTTCAGGCTTTATTACTATATCATTGTCAGGAGGCTCTTCTTTTGACTCGGAGTCGGTGACTGAAGAAACCGACTCCCCGCACCTTCATAAATAATACACCATCTTGCCTCCTTCTCGAACTTTCATCACCTTCCGAGGAATAGGCGGACTTTCTGGTCTAGACATCGTCCGCTTACTTGATTCTGTCATCGGCTCCTTGTCATCTTTGATATCCTCCCAACGAGGAATTTTGACCCCTCGAGGCTTAGAGGTGGTGGGAACTTCTTCGACAGCCAGTTCGGTGAAGTAGATGGCATCAGAATAATGAGCTTCATGGATCTCGAACGGCCTTTCTGTAGCCTGAATTGTCACCGTCTTCTTTCCCCATTTAGCCTTAACACACTGATGATAACTTGATGGTACAGCCCCATATCTATGCATCCAGGTCCTCCCTAGAATGATGTGATAATTTGCCTCAGAATCGATAATATGGAACTTGGTGGCCGAGCGAATCTCTCCAACGGCTAAATCAACAGTTACGCATCCGATAGTAACTCTCCTTTCTCCACCGAAGCCAGTGATGACTATCGGCTGCTTCACAATGCGTTCTTCAGAGATTCCGGCTTTTTCTAGAGTAGCGCGAGTCATAATGTTGATAGAGGCTCCACTATCTAGAAAGGCCCTTTTGAACTCAACCCCGTTAATAAAAACAGTCACATAAAGCGGGCGATTGTGAGAAAAAGGATACTTCCGATCAGCCTCGGAGAAAGTAATGGCACTAGATTGCTCTTTTGCCTTCCTCGGGATAGACCCCTCAGTCGACATGCATTCCTCATGGTGTGCCTCGGCTATATTAATGATAGACTTGGTGATTTCCGTTCTTGCCTCTCTGGAAAGTCCAAGCTGGTCAAAGAACTGCTTGAACTTTACACAGTCTTGCAGCGTTTTGGCATAGTGATCCGGATCTTTTTCCACACTTGGAGGCTCGTAGTTAACCATCTCCTCGGTCTCCTCAAAATAAGATGCCACATAAGCATGGTGTCCTCCTCTTCCATAGCATTCTTCTCCTCCTTCTGGATCAAAGGGATCTTCGCCATGAGTCATAAATGTTTTGCCCTCTGGATCGAGAGCACTTCCATAGTAAACTTGCTCACCCTCTGGCTCGAGGATGTCGTCCAGATAACAGTCATCGTCATCGAGATTAGCGATAGCCTCGATCATTGGGCCTTCATAAGCTATCATAGCAACATTCTTGCCCTTGTCTCGGTGTTGAGGATATGGTTGTTCTCGGATGTCTTGAGTCCCTCGCTTTTTGAACCTCAATTCGTCTGCCTCGACTTTATCTCTGAAGATTTTCTTGAGAGTCCAACACTTCTCTGTCGGATGTTTCAATGTACGATGGTAGACACAAAATTCAGGGCTCGCACGGTCCTTTTTTGATGGCATTTCTTCAACATAAGGCAATTTTAGCTCTCCGTCAGCCACCCATTCCTTAACTAGAGCTTTCACTTCTTCGATTCCACATGGATAAGAAACATTCCCCTTTTCACCATTATATTGCTTTCTTTTCTGGCCCCTATGACCTCCTCCTTGTGAATTTCGGGTATCCGGGGCAGAGGCAGCAGCAACGATAGGTCCACGAGATGACTTGAAACTAGTCTTGTAACTGGCTTTAAATCCGGACTCCGGAGCCTGAGGAATGCTAATGTTCCGAGCTGCTTCTATTAATGCCGAGAAGGTGGGTAGCTTGTGGTTAACTAGAAACATTTTGTACCTGCTCAATGCCCCTTCTAGACAAATTTGAACCAAATAACTCTCCTCAACAGCTTCATGACAATCCACGGCCTTGTCCTGAAACCTTTTGACGTAGTCAAGGATGTCTTCACTTTCTTGTTGCTTCTCTTTACACAATGTAAGTGTGGTCACCTTCTCCGCCACTTGAAAGAACTTGGAGTGGAATTTGTTAACCATTTCCTCCCAACTTCGGACAGAGTTTGGGGCCAAATTAACATACCAACTATATGCTCGGTCGGTGAGGGACTTAGAGAATTCTCTCAGTCGGAGGACGTGGTTTGAACCATGAATACCTAGAGGCTCGATGAATCGCACAACATGTTCTCGGGCATTTCCTTGTTTGCCGTCGAACTTGATGAACTTCGGCACTGTATACCCCTCAGGGTATGGATAGCTCAGCATCTCAATGGGGTAAGGCGGCTTGACGTCTGGATCAGGCAAAGAGGGTAAGGTCCTCTTGCCCCGTTCGAGATCGAACATGGCCTGCACATCGGCGAGAGTGAGAAACTGTTGAGGGAGAGAGTTTGATGGTTGTATTCCCGGGACTTGGCTTATGTACCCGAAGACTGAGCTAGGGGCGTCTTGGCCATTCTGGTGCTGCGAATTCATCATTGGTGAGGACATTTGACGATACTGGCCATCAGCGCCTATAGACAAGCCAGTTGGTGATGGGATATTGAATTGAGGCCCATAGAGTCCACCGCACGGCGCCGCTATACCGGGTTGTGCTTGCAGATTTGTTGTCGGCACCAAAGGAGGCCCGCTTGGTGCTTGGGTAACATTTATTGATGGCGTAACAAGATAAGGTACGGGCAGAGCTCCCTTTTGCGCCATCATGCTCCTTATGTTTTCCTGGACACCAACAGTCGTCGGAGCGCCATTCATTACACCAGAAACTCCCCTAGTCACCATTGGATCTTGGCTCGGCACGCCATGGAGCCCGGGCATGGGCAAACTGCTGCCGCCTACTGTGGTTTGAGCATGTGTTACTGTGGCCGTGTTGCCATGAGCCATAGGCTGATTGGGGCCTACTTCTCCTTGGATTTGATTTTGCGCTCCGGCGGGGATAACTCCACCACCAGTTTGATTTCCGTTTGGCGCCGGTGCAAAGTTAGAACTCATCACCAACATGGTGTGAGTGAGATTCTGAAGAGTGGTAAGAATCTCTTGCTGAGTATTTTGAAGTCCTTGAATGGCTTCAAGTAAAAGTGGTTGATCTGGAGCCATGGTTCTGTCATCACCACCATTAGAGGATCCTTGTTGGTGAACTTCATCTTCTCCCGCCATCCTTGTTGGAGTTGTGTGGATTCCAGATCTCGTTGAGACCATTAACCAATCCGCCTCCCCAGCAGAGTCGCCAAAATGTAGGAGAGGGTTCAAGAAAGGAGTTGGAAAATTCGAAGATCTTCAAAAATCCTTGAAGAACAACTTCGAATTCTCTAGAATATGATGAGAGGCTTAGATTCTTCAATAATCTCAACTTAGGAACACAACAACAAAGGAGATGATGGAGATAAGAGATTGGGTGAAGAAGAAGGCAAAATGGCTAGAGAATAGAATAATGGCAAGGCTCTCCCATTGATCTCCCACTTTCACTCTCAAGGTTGATAATGGAGAAGGGAAATTAGTTCTTTCCCAAGAGTTAAAATCTCCAAAATCCATCCCTTGTAAAGCTATGAGTGGGTGCTATTTATAGGCACCTCATGATGTAGGATGGAGCCCATGTGCAAGGCACATGGGGGATATTCTCTCTAACCACCTTGTCCGAGGAGGTGACCTCTCCGAGGAGGTGACTTCTCCGAGGATGAGAAAACCCCGAAGAGGAGATCAATCCCTCGGCGAACCCTTCTTCTTAGCCACACCTAACCAATGATCCCCAATCATCCCAAAGGGTCAGGGGTAGTCCCAGAGGACGTCCTGCCGCAAAATATTGCCGAGTCTCATGGACCCCCCGGGGTCGTGCCACCTCGACCCGGGTATAGGCTAGTTTAACCGAAGAGTGAATTTATCTCCACTCACCGTCCTCGGGATCGGGTCCTTTGTTCGAACTCCATTACGCCCATGGTTCTGGTGCGTAGATCCCGGAAAGCTCCGAGCCCGCAAGTGTTCTGAGACTCATTAACGGAGCGACTTCTAGATTGCGTCTGAATCCGTTCGAAGCCAAGTATTTCAGATCTCTAGATTCGTGGGTCCGAATCCTTTCGAGTCCGAGTGCCTCGGATCTCTAGGCTTGCTTAATACCCTTTCGAGTCCGGGCCCGAGTAAGTCTCTAGGTTCGTGGACCCGAACCCTTTCGAGGCTTACAGCGATTCAATCCGTTTGATGGCGATAAATCTGGGCCCACCGATTCTTGGACTTGCGATAAATTCGGGCCCACTAATCTTGGGCTATTGGGCCTAAATAATTTAGTGGGCTCAAATTAGCCCCTCTTACAAGTTAATTTCTATTAAATTCTTTTACTTGATTTAAGTATACTAAGGAGACATTTTATTCTCTTTGTTATTTCATCCTATCTCGTTAATGCCTGTAGGTTATTACTTTCCATTAGAAATGTTGTCCAATCAATATAGAGGTTAGGTTTTTAGCATTATCAGTATCTTTTAAATTATTCGACTAGGATTCCTATTATCTAATAAGGTGCCTTTAATACTGCAATTATTATGACTCTAATTTTAGTCTACATTGACATGTCCTTCTTAGCGAAGCCACACTATTATTTCTAAAAAGACGAATCGATTACATTGTAAAACTTATATTACCATACTTTTGTTTTCATATATGCCATGGGGTTACGAAAGTGTATTTAGTAGTTTTATTAATGAAAGCTTCTTCTTTCTTAGGAGTTTAGATCTTAAATTAGAATCATTACGTAGAAGGTTGCATTAGCTTTATTTCATATATAGGTCAAGACGAGGTGGGGTTACTTTTTCCCAATTCTGCTGTTGGGTCCAAGTATGTTGAGGGTATACTGCTCTTTTCTTCATTTGGTTTCTTATTATCCCAATGTTTATTCACAATTACTAGTTTTTAAATGATGACAAGAATATTACTTACTTAATCATAAGGTTAAGTTCTTATAGGTTATTTAATTGTGATTCTTGAGTTTTAAGGAAGTTCTTTGTATTAACAATTCTAATTTTGAAGAAGTTCAATTCATTAATTCCTATTATATACTAAATCATCATATTAACACTAAAAGTTAGTTTCTTTGAAATAATTATATTATCTAACCTAGGACTTAAAATCAAAATTTAAACTTTTGCTTATGAGATCACATTGTTATTCTTCATCTAACAATTATTTGTGTTATGCAGTTAAAGTAAGGTGAGGGAATTGCTATATCTTCCTTTCCCACAAGGTCCTTACATCCTAGTTATAGACTAGAGTGAAATGAAATTCTCTGTTTTGATGTTCTATGAGAGTTCGAACAATGATATATTTAAAAATGAAGCTAGCTCATTCGAAAGCTAGTACTAGGTAGACTAGTTTTAATTATTTTAAACTGTCTAATCTTTTTGATAGTTTAAGTCTTAAGTCTTAATAATACACGTCCTAAGAGTCTGAGAAATCTAGCTATCATGCGAGAAGTCTATGTTTAAATGAACAAACGGATAAATTCTAAGTTTATCAAAAATCAAATAGGATGTTTAGAAATAAAAAGACTTGCATGGTATGAGTCAATACTATACACGTATGGCTAAAGTATTTCTAATGATCTCTATACTTAGACTAATCAAATGGCTTAACAAAAGAACAAGAGTTTTCCTTAGTCTTTAGGACAATTCCCCACTTAATGTCCCATCTCCAAAATTGAAATACGTTCCAAAAGAATTTCAACAACACAATCCTCAACAATTCTTAGCACTGTTATCTTAACTAGGACTTCTTATCTATACAATTTCATTCCCTCCATACAAATTTCTTAGTCACATCCTTCTTTGTCCTTGCTTGACTTAACATTTGACTTGTTTTGACTTTATTGTTTGTCTTCACACTGACTCATAACTTTCACTACCTCTTTAAGCACTTCTTCTACCTTATCTACTTGCTTTGACAAAGGCTCGACTTCTTTTTCATTCTCAGTTTTCATCACAGTATCTAAAAACTCAAAGAAATGGTCAACAATATTGCAAGATAATAAACATACACGCCTAGAGCTACCTAAATTAGAATATTACAAAACAAAACATATAACATACATTTAAACACAATTAGGAGATCATATTTTATATATATACATCAATACATTGGTATGGTAGCCTATTCATTCCCAAGGAATTTACCTAGAATTTCCGCGCCGGTGTCAACGTGATTCCAATTAGACTTTCAAGGTCATTCAACAAGGGTACGAGACTCTAAAGTTTAATATTTCAATCTACAGATTATTCATTGAATAATTGGCATTCTATTTACTAGACACTCATCATATCTCATAGCCTCCATAACTCCACACATTCAACCAATAATATCCATAGTAAGTCAACATCTTCCAGTCTTCCCACAATTTGATGTACTTACAACCAGCAAACTCCAACCAAATCATATAATTCCTTACAAGATCAAGATCCCATGGTGCTATCAAGCTCTTATATTTTCACCTAATAGCTATACACAAACACCTAAATATATTAAGATACAAACACATGCATAGTATGAATGCATCCCTAGGGTTTAATTGTAAAAGATCCTATTGCTCTGAAAGATAGTGTGCAAAGGAATGGAGTTGCGCTGTAATACCACTCTGTCACGACCCCAAACCCGCCCCAAACAGGTTGGTGTGGTGACCGGCTAGTAGTCCCTGACTACCAAAGGCCTAATAAACAAAAGCAAGTTAGACTCTTAACATAGTTGGGGCAAAAGTAACTAAATGAGTGCGGAAGCCTTTCTCTTATATTGAATCCATTTAGAACATCCATTCAGAGCAGTGTATATCTATATGAAATGAAAATATACATTATTCTTGAATTATTAACTATACTATTACATGACCAAATAATAAAATACATTACTTGTAACATAACTTTACAAATCAAGTGCAAGCATATAAAACCGTCTTCTAACTAAACTTTTCCTTAGTGCTTGAATCTTCATCACATACATGTATATATATATATATATATATATAAGGAAGAGGGGTGAGCTAAAGCCCAGTGAACAGTAATTTAGTAAAGTGGTTAATGAATAAACACCAAGAAAATTTTCATTAAAACCATATATTAACAAAACATAACTTGCATGCATTTACATAACGATGGACATTCTTGTAACTTGGCAAGTGATCCATAGACAGTGGCAGAGAGCTCAGTTAGTACAGAAGTTATTAGCATGATTCCCAATAACAAGTAAACTTCAAGATGTCATTGCATTGCTAGATACCAAAGTTTGTGGTGTTCATTCATAACAAAACAATAATATAGTCTTTTAAACATATCATTTGTTTGCATTTCAAATCATAATTTTAAGAAGCATAAATTTACTATACTACTACTCACAAATGGCTCCGAGAACGAGGGTGTAACTTCTTCAAAGCTTAACCTACAAAACAAGAGCGAAGCATTGAAATCCCTAACTCATACATTTATATATAACAAATTGGTTGTCTAATTAGTTAGTTAAATGTTTTCTAACTTCTTCTCAAACTGGGCCAAGGCTGGATCATAATTTAGCTTATAAATCTCTAGATTAATTAAAGTGTTCTAAGTGTCTAATGCTTTCTAATTCATTTTCTAATTGTTTAGCGTTTAAACCCTTAAATCCGAGTGTTAGTTAAGACATTGAAATTCCTAGCTTACTTGTGTGAACATGGCAAATTGACTATCTAAACTTAGTTAGATGTTTCCCCAAACTTCTCTCAAGTGTTTAATGTTATTCTTGGCTTAATTCAAGTCTTTTCTAAATGTGAATCAAGTACAAAGCATGTGCCAATGACGCACTTTGAATGGCCCTAAATGTTCACTACTCATATTAATGTTTCCTAATCTTTTTAAACTCAATTCAAATGTTAATCATGTACTAAATATGCATATTGAAAAGCCTTAGGTATCCTACAACAACTTCATATGTTTTGCATTGAAAATATCATGTTCAGATGCTCGAGGTTTAAGGAAATAGGAAGAAATGAAAGGAAACTAAGTTAGGATAGAAAATGACATGAAATTGTTAGAGAGAAAGTGAAACCTATTTGCTTAAAATCTGGAAGTGACACCAAGAGTGGAAACTAGACTTTTGGGGCTTGAATTTAGGCTCAAGAATCACTTAAAACCAAGTCCGAATGAGTGAGATATGCATCTTCAAAGTTGCAAGACATTTGCTGAACAGGGCCCCGATCTCTTTGATTGTTGCCTATACCTGTGCGCATTAAACAGTTCGGACCCTCGATCTCTTTGATCTAGTCTCACGAGTACAATATGAAACATAGATAAGAGTCTAGATTTGGCAACTTTATAGAAAATTTGTTTTATTACAAAATCTTTGCTAAAAATGGACAACATCACTAGATCTTAGAGTCGCCACCTAATATTTTGGAAAAAATTAAGAAACTCGTGACCTGTGCCAAGACCACTGTTCGTCGTAATAAAGATTCTTGTCTCAGATTTTTAGGTATGAGAGGGGAATGCCATTAATTGAGCTCCTCGCTCACCCGATCAAAGATCGGCCTCTACTAAACCATGATATGAGTTTTATCAACATTATATGTTCATATTCCGGTTATTTAATAAATTCTAAAATTTACTATGTGAAGTATACAAATATAGACTATGTCATTCATTTTGGAACAATTTGATTTCATGTGTTTTGAAAGAGTTTTGAAGATGTACAACCCAAAGAAATTGAGTTTACAAACATGGAAATCAACATCATTCCAAATTAAGCGCTACAATCTTTATTTACTGGCATTCATATAGTTATATCAAGTAAGCACATAGCCACATGGTAGGATAATTAACTATAGTAAACAAAACACACTGAAACGAGATGCTAAAACAAAAAAAAACTTACATATTTACTGACATCCTGCGAACAACTACAAAAAATAAAGTTAGCAAAATATCCATGTTCTTATATACAAAATCCTAATACAATTCAACGACAAATGCAAACTTAGCCGAATCAAGATGCATGAAACATGGATGCAGAACATGGATAGAGTGAAAAACCAAAATATAATGCATATTCACAAAGGAAAACAAGTAAAAGAATGGGATAGAGAGAAGCGGGGTGGGTAATTATTACAACATTTTGAATAAATAAGTATAAACCGAGTGAGAGAGGAATGAGAAAAATAATACAACAAAGTAATATTTATAAATAAATAAATAAAAAAACCTCACAAAATACTCAAATGAAAACAAAATAGAAGCTTCATGCGCCTTGAAGACCATCGAAAATTGGTATGCTCAACACCGAAAGACTGCTCCATTTCGTCCAAAAGAAGCTAACCAATCTGCCAAATAGTCCGGCCAGTCAACTAGGCTTAGCAAAACCTGTCTTGTTGCAACATCGAGAAAAGAAAGAATCAAGGAATGAGCAGGTGGCTTAACTAACCAATTTCGGTTAGCTTTCAACAAAATTAATATGAAATTAAAGCAAGAAAACAAATATAAGATAGATAATGCAAGAAAATGAAAGAGATTGAAAATTCACATGCCAAAGAAAGAATGAACTTCTTGATTTCCAAACTTTCTTTTGTTCACCTTCAAGGTTATAAATTGTGTTCTCAATCTTCAATTCAAGAACTTGAAATTTGAGCTAGAATGATGGTTTTGGACAAGTGTGTTGATCACTCTTTGATCTTCTTGGACTTGTTAAGGATTACTCTCTTTGATCAAGGCTTTAGGACTTGGTTTTTGAGTGGTGTTGCAAGGGAAGATGAGATGTATAAAGCTAGACAACTTCTCTATTTTGGCAAGACAACTCCCTTATTTTTAAGGCTTTCTTTTCTCTCAAATTTTAACTCAAATTTAGTATTCTCTCTACACTTCTCTTCTAATCCATCTCGTTAAATTCAAGATTAGAGCTTTCATTATATAGGCAATGCAAGTGGGCAATGGTGGAGGACAAAGTGAAAGGAAAAGTGGAAGACAAAGTGGAGCATTTAGGGAAGATAATGGAGCTAATAGGAGACAATCTATAATGGAGGTGGATGGTGAGTGGGGGTGATAAGGTCTGATTAGGAAAATGGATGATAAGTGTGGATGGTAGGTGTGATTATGAAAGTGGATGGTGAGTGGGGTTTGTGGGGTGATTATGAAAGTAGATGGTGAGTGGGGATAGTGCGGTGATTATGAAAGTAGATGGTGAGTGGGGATAGTGGAGTGATTATGAAAGTAGATGGTGAGTGAGGATTATGGGGTGTAGGAAATTTAGTTGTGGAGATTGAAAAGCCAGGATTCTTTTGGTAGTGGAGATTGGTGAATTTTGGATGAAAAATAATTTGGCCAAAAATGTTTAAAGGTTGGGATTAAAGCTCAAATTCCATCTCTCTTAGTGAGGATTCTGAGAAACACATTCTGATTGTCATCATCAGGTAATTAAAAGAAAGCACCCAAGTCTTAGGGTTGGTCAAAATGGGGTGTCTACAGTTGCCCCTCTTTGATAGAGTTCGAAGTCATTTCATGACGTGTGTGAATGTCGAAGCCTGAAGACGACCCTTTTGACAATGCTATAAGATTTGGGCAAATAAACAAGATGCAATGCAAGTGGTTGAACCTGAAAGTTGCCTATGTATCCTATTGCAAGGAATGAAACCAACGTAGTTTAGGGGTAGAATGCAAATGACATGCTCGGCATACAATTTAAAAGTTGTACTCACACGCTTCGCGTAGTCGATTGTTTTGGAAATTCATGATTATGTAATGGGATGCAATGTCATAGAATGATGATAAAGATATGAAGATAGCAACATATGGGACAAGCCTCGTGCAAATGATATAAACCATAACAGATGGTGTAACGCATATAAATTCCCCCAACACCAATAATAGAGAGAGTGCATTGCATATAAATATGCCATATCATTGCATTAAATGCGCCACAACTCAGTTGATAGAAGAAAGGTGAACTCAAAATCCAAGCATGTCTCACGTGAGAAGAGAAATAGTGAACCTGAGATTCAAACGCGTTTCACGCGAGAGGAGAAAATAATGAACTTGAAATCCAAATGCGTTTCACGCGGGAGGAAGTATAGTGGTGTAACCAACAGACATTCCTAACGTATTTCATACTGTAAAGGGGGAAGGCTTTCACCGAGTAATCTAAAATCCTAATGCATTTCATGCAAGAGGAGGAAAGGTTTTAACTGGGCAAACATCTAATCCTAATGTGTTTCATGTGAAAGGACCAAATGTGGTGTAACCAACAGGCGTACCTAACCGTATCTCACACGGAGAGGGGGAAGGTTTTAACTGGGTAATTAAACATCTAATCCTCACACATTTCACGTGAAAGGAGTAAAAGTGGTGTAACCAACATGTGTATCTAACCGTATCTCATACGGTAAAGGGGAAGGTTTTAACGGGGTAAACATCAAATCCTAACATGTTTCATGGGAAAGGTGAAAAGGTGGTGTAACCAACATGCATACCTAACCGTATCTCATACAGGAAGGGGGGAAGTTTTAATCGTACCTAAGTGATGCACAAATACTGTAGTATATATACAACTTACATTCGTGTACATACACATACATTACATATGCATATATATACATTATATGTGCATATACATATATACAAATATACATGTATACATACATACAAAATACATACACATGTATATACAAATACTTATACAGTATACACACATATACACAATATATCTGTTTCTTTCCCCTATTCCTGCCTCTCTCTCTGTCCCTTCATCTCCGTCAAATGTCGTATCGTGACGCCTGGCCGACAATAGCTAAACTACCTCTGATTTTCAATGATTGCCTCGACAATCCCTCATTGTCTTCTTCTTCTCTTCCAGCTTTTCCTTAAACAGAGGCCTGAGAGAGCAGAGCAGAAAGATACAAAACCCCTCATTTGCCAATGCTTCCTTTTAACGGCATTTCCTTCTGTCATGGCCCCATCCTATCGTACTCTTTCCTTCTTCCCACACCTTAATGAATCCCTAATCAAGATTAATAGCTCTTTTGAGCCTTGACAGAGTGCCTTTACCCCTACCCTTGTTCTCAGTTTTCCTGCATTATCAATCGAGCAAATCATGGCAGCACAATCTGATATTGAGGACAATCACTACATAGTGAGGTCCTCCATGGGGATCGTGACCGTAGTCTCAAATTTGTCACATCGGCTGCAGGGTAAGATGAGTGAAGTGCACCGAGGAATAATCTCTTTTGGAGGCTTTGTAAATACTAAAGCAGAGTCTTCAAAGGCTTCCAAAGGAAGTGATTTGTGAAACTAAAACATTGGCCCATAACCTTTGCAGCTGGAAACACCAATCGCCAGAAATCGAGAACAATGCTTGCATTTTCTATTTTTTATATTTTTTTATTTTTATTTTTTTTTTTGTATTTTCTATTTGAGAGTGGGCGTTGAGCTTTAACTCTTTTGTAACATTTTGATTGGGGTTGATCCCTGACATTAATAAAATGAGTTTGTTTTGCAAATCTAGATGGCATGAATGACATAACATTGAGCATAAAAATCATTTTGTTTTGAATTTTGAACTTGAAAATGTCTGCATTTTAATGAATTCTGAATTGAATATTGAGCCTATCACTAACCAAAACACAAAACACAACTCAATGAAATGAAAATGAAGCAAAAACCATCCCAAACACACCTCTTTGCGCTTGTTGGAGAAAAGTGAACGCAAAATAGAGTAGCACCGGTCGACTGCACAACAAAAAAGCATCGCCGACGACAACTACAGTGCATTTTCAGGAATTGCTTGATTAAGGTGACAAGAACTCAATAGTGCGGTGTGGACTCACCTTTTTCTCATGTCTCACCTTTCGGAAAGGGTTTGAAAAGAAGGCCTCACAGTTCAGACTCCCACGATTCTGAATCTAGTCTCACAAGTGCAATGTGAAACTGATAATCACCAAAGAGTCCAATCTGACAAATCTTTTGAAAAATCGATTTTCAATCAAATAATGCCAAAATTGGACTGTTTTGCCACATACAGAGTCGCCACGTAAATATTTTGTTTTGAGAAAATTTAGGAAACCCTGACTCGTACCAAAGGCTATGTGTCCGTTATCACCAAAGTTGCCTTGGCTCGGGAACTTTGGTACAAACAGGGAAGGTCATGAATTGAGCATGCCCGCTCACCCGATCAAAGATTGGCCTCTACTAATCATGATATGTCATCTTAAGAACATTATGCGTTCTTATTCCGGTTATTAGCTAACATTACTATGTGACGCACACACGCAAGTATAGACTAAAATCGCAAGAATTAGAACGATTTAACTCATGTTTGTTTTGAAAATGGTTTGAATTTGCTACCCTCAAGTGGGCTTAAAAATGCGGATTTGCCACCAAACATAGTGGGCTTAAAACATGATTTTGCCGCAACAAAGTGGGCTCAAAACGCACATTCATTAAATCGTTTATATTCAAATAATAAGCATTTATCCATAGGCATTCATGCAATTTAGTATTTAAGAACATAGCCTCATGTCAAGCATGCGAAACATGGCAATATGGCAATCACACTCATGCAAGTATGTTAAAGCAAAAAACTTACTGAGTACTCCAAGCCGAAACAAAAACTAGTTAGAAAGATGCATGATCCTAGCTATGTTAGATGTCGAATGCAACACATGCAATATGCAATAAATAGGCTCGGCTACTAATATAGCATATGAATCGATTTGAACGACATGCGATTAAACACGTATTCAAAGAAGTATTGAAAGTGCAACACAGCTTGAATGATGCGTCGAGCCTCGGTGCATGCAAGACAAATGAATGGATGCAAACATGCGATCATAAGGTATGCTAATTGAAAATGTCCCTAATCTAACCATCAAAAGCGTTTAAATAAAAGAGAGAAAGACGCGGGGTTGGAAGACATGCACACACACGCACACTTATTACAACATTATGCCCTCGTGAAGAAGGGTCCGAATGAAGCTAATCTAAGCTAAGCTAATCAAATTAATCTAATTAAGCTAACTAAACTAATTATTACAAATCAAATGAATAACTAGCAAACTAATTACTAACTATTACAACATTTTAATCAACTAGTAAACTAATTAATTAAAACGAATGCACACTAACTAATCATGCAAGACATTATACTATACTACCACTGCTCCACCTCGGGAAGTAAAAGATGCATGCGCTCAGTTTTCACCCCAGAAAGTCCTCTGTTTTGCTCCCAGGAGGCTCTATTTGCAGGGTTGAGCATACTCCAGAAACTTTCTGCTCCAACTTACCAAATCTCTGCTGAGGATCGCACCAGTAGCCTGTCGACCATAGGAGGTTGCTGCCAGCCCCCTACCGGCCAAAAGGATGCCTTGCTGGCCAGAAATGAGGCATTGCCGGCCATGGATGCAGCACTACCGGCCACTGATGCTCTGAGTCACCATACTGCAACAGAGCAAAAAGAAGGTTTTTCCAAGGGTTTGTTTGTACTGTACCCCTCTTTATCATCTCAAAACCTCAAAGGAGTGGCACTCTTGGATCCAAAACCACCAATCAAGCAATTTCATTGCATGATGGCCAAAGGTCCAAGTTGTACAATTTCAATAAATGCACAAATACGACCAACAAGACCACCACCCTATCATGCATGATCAAGGGTGATGAAGACCAAGGAAAATGGCACATTTCATCACTATTGAGTATGAAATGTCCCATTTGCCTTGTGTTCAAATTAACATTCTATTTGAACACATGCAATGCAACACAAAGAATGCTTATCTAGCTTCTTTTACTTGCCAATTTTTGTTTACTCATTTTAGTTACCGATTCATTCTTTAATCGATTAAATCCAAAAGTGAGGGCCCTCTGATGGAAAGAGGGCTTAAACCACAAGTGCCTTGGGCATGAAAGAGACCTCATGCCATTGATAATGAACCCCCGAATGGATTAAACCATTAAGCATAAATGTCTCAATTTCATACTTAAGCGAACAAGTGGTTTAAAACCACTTTCAAAGCAAACAAAAAAGTGAAGAATAGAGGGAGATTGCAGAGATTTCAATGCTGAAATAGAGTGCAAAATAACACTAAAACATGCTTTTAACTCAAAAGAATGATGATTAAAGCACTAAAACATCAAACTAGTAAAGGAAATTGCACTACAACCATACAATATAAGCCTCAACTGAACTAACCAGCCCAAAACAGAGCCAAAACATGTCAAAACAGAAGCAAAAATATGCTGAGATTAAGCTACAAAATGCTAGAAAAATAGGCTATCACATAGAGCTACCTAGACTAGCAAACAAGACACAAGGAGGAGAGGCTAACCCCTCCAATTTTGGACTTCAAAATAAGGTTTTTACTACTGAAATAACTCTGAAAAACAATGTCTAAAAGCTCTAAAAAAGATGATGTAAGGGTGAGAAACACATGGTAAAGGCCTCCAAAACAAGGTACAAAGAAGGGCTATCAACCCCTTAACCTTTAATGGCCTTAGGACCCAAGCTTCATCCCCCCTCCCCCCCCCCCCAAAAAAAAAAAAAAGAAAAGAGTTTTTATAGCCCAAAATCAATTAGAAAACATGACAAAAGAAGCTAAGACAATAAGCTAAAACATGGAGTTGTTGAACTAGTAAACAAGCATGAAGAGGGGTGGTCAACCCCTCTATTTTTAGGGCCTCAAAACAACATTTTTAGCCTTTGAAAACCTCATAAAATCAGTGGTAAAAAGGGCCAAAAAAGTTGGATTAAAAGTGATAAGAAATGGCACAAAAGCTTAGCAAACAAAGAGACGAGAAGGGTGGACTACCCCTTAACACAAAGTAACCTCAAACCACCATTTTTAGGTCATAAAAACAGAGGTTTTTGTAGTTGAAAACCAGGCCAAAAATAGTACAAAAAAATGGTAAAACAAGTGATGCAAAACAAGTTTTAAAGGTGAGTCTTATACCTCTTGAAGCACAACACAATTTTAGGCAACAAAACAAAGCAAAATCACTTTCAAAAGCTCCAAGAAGACCTCCTAGAACCTCTGCTCAAAGATAACCAATTTTGGTCAAAGATGTATAAGCAAATGAGAAGTGTATGTCTACTTGTATGCATACAAGTTCAAAAGAGAGAGAATTATAGAGCGAGAGGCTCCCAAAATTTCTTCAACTTTGAAAACAATAGAGAAGGTCCTTTATATATAGAAAAATGAGAGCTCATGTTGAAAATATTGATTCAGAAATAGCTGGAGCAGTGTGGAACAGCTGGAGGGGAAATATCTGCACAAAAACTGATTTTTGACACCAATGGCCAGCAAGACATCATTGATGGCTGGCAAGGTTCATTTGTGGCAGCCAAAAAACCATCAATGGCTAGAACATGGCCGGCAAGCCTTATTCATGACTGGACAGAAAATCTGTGTTTTGGTCCCGATTTCAAATGGGCATATCTCCTTCATCCGGACTCCTTTTCAAGTCATTCTTGAGTCTAAACTGAAGCCCCAGAAGTCTTCTTTCCAATGGTGGAAGTTTTACATCAAAACTCCAAGTGTGGAAAAAGATACGCTCATTTTAGTAAAGACTGATCAATTTTGGCTTAAACGGATGGGTGCCTAACTTCAACTAGCCACATCTCCCTCATTCAGACTTGGCTTTAGTAGATTCTTGAGTGTAAAATGAAGCCCCAGAAGTCTTATTTCCAATGGTGGTGGCCTCATAACTTAAGTCCAAGTATACAAAAGGATAGACCTGATTTAGTGAAGCTGCCCGGTTCCCTGTCAACAGTTTCATGCCCAACTTCTTCCCCAACTAGTTTCTTCTCTCTTATGTTATTTTCTTCAACTCCAAACCTCTAAATAAGGTGTTTTGAAATATTTTTCATATATTTCACCTCTCTTTCATTCATTTCCACTTTGTCCTTGCTCGGTTTACCAAAAAGCGCAACATTTAACAAAATGTGAGCCTCAGAACATCGTAGAAGCTTTTTTTCAAAAATATTTTGAAAGAGAGGGTTTTAAGGTCTAAAAATCATTTTCGTCAAAATAGTTTTGGTCCAAAAATGGGGTGTGAGGTTGGGATTTGGAGCTCCTCTTGTCGAAGAAATCGAACCTTTGTACAATGTAGCCTTCGTCCTGCCTTCATCCTTGAACAATCAACCTCAAGTCTTAAGGGCGGTCAAAAATAGGGTGTCTACATACGGGTAAATGATAGAAAACCTAACTCAGCTGTGCCCTTAGTTCATCATTTTTCCCTTCTTTTTTTTAAAAAATTTTTCTTTCTGCTAAAACGATTTTGATTAATGAAAGGTAAATTAGCACACTTGTTCAATTTTCTATCTCGAAATCATGTGAGCCAAATTATGAGCACTGAAATTTTCTCTTTTTGGTCCAAAGAATCGTCTAGATTTTACAAAATATGAAATAATTTTTGAGACAATCAGTCAACCTCATTAAAAGTCCACAAAATTTGTATTTGTAAATGGCCACTACCCAACCAACATGAAACCAACCCTTGAATGCACAACTGAATCTGCCTTACAATTGAACCTGTCATGAAGGACAACTAAACCAAGCGGGACAAGTTTATTAAACATGGATTGGATAGCCGAGTCGAATAAAGATACACCGATCAAATATGGACGGGATGAGTGAGTTGAAAAACGAGTAAGGATGAACTTCAAGATGAAGTTTCCTACGTATCCCAAAGATAGGAATCAGACCATACGTAGTTTCAGCTAAGGTTCACTCGGGTATTGACAATCTCCTTTTGCGCTCTAACTTTTTTCAATGCCACCCTTTTGGGTTTTTAACCTTGCGGGTTTTTCATTTTTTTTTATTTTTTCAATTTTTTTTTTTTTTTAAATTTTGTTTTCTCATGCTCTAATTTTTGCCTAGGTTGCCCTTCCGGGTTTTCAGCCCAGCGAGCCTCTTATGGATAGTACTTCTTCAGCTTGTCCATGTTGATTTGTTATGAGAATTCTAAACCATCCAAATCCATGAGAATGACTTCTCCTCTTGACCAGATTGATTTAATGATGTAGGGATCCGTCCAATTGGGTCTGAACTTGCCCCTAGGGTCGTGAATATGAGCTCGGTTGTCTTTCAGCACTAAGTCCCCTTCTTTCAAATTCCTGGATCTAACCTTTTTGTTGAATGCTCTGCAATCCTGTTTTGAAACCCCTGAACATGGTATAATGCCTTCAATCTTCACTCATTAAACAACATCAGCTCCTCAAATCAGTTCTGTTGCTAATCAGCTTTTGTTATCTGACATTCAGGCATAGCCCTCAATGAAGGTACTTCTAATTTGATTGGCAAAACAACCTCCATTCCATATTCCAGAGAGTAAGGGGTTTCCCCTGTTAGATGTTTGGGTTGATGTCCTATATCTCTAAAGTGCAAAAGGCAGCTTATCTGGCCAATTTCTATAAGTTTCCACCATCTTACGTAGAATGGTCTTAATGTTCCTATTTGTAGCTTCAACGGCTCCATTGGTTTGTGGCATGTAAGTTGATGACTTGTGAAAAGCCATGTTATACTTCTCAAGCAGAACTACCACTTCTCTTTTGAAATGTAAGCCATTGTCTAAAATTACTTCGTTTGGCACCCCGTATCTGCAGATGATGTTATTCTTGATGAATTTGGCCACATGTGATGCTTTTAACATTGAAAATGTTTGTGCTTCAACCCATTTAGTAAAATAATCAATGGCAACCAAGATAACTGATGCCTTTTTGAACCCTTCGGTGTGATTACCTTGATGACATCTATGCCCCAGACTGAGAGAGGCCAAGGTGAAGTCATGTTGTAAAGTTTTGATGGCGGGATATTCATGCCATCGGCATGGATTTGGCATTTGTGGCATCTCCTAATAAAGTCAATACAATCACTCTCCATGGCTAACCAGTAGTATCCCTACCTATGGATCTTTTAGGACAATATTATACTATTCATATTGGCTCCACACTCTTTTCCATGGATGGCCTCCATAATACGCCTTGCGTCTTCTTACTCTATGCATAGTTTGTGCAGTCCTAGATGCCCTCTTCTATACAACTTGTCTCGCAAATGATGAACTGAGTAACCAAACGTCGTATTTTCCTTTTGTCCTTGCCATTTGGCTGTTGAGGGTATATACAGCTTTCTAAAAAGTTACAAATATCAAAGTGTAGCTCGGCTTTTCTGAGCCCCCTTTCGGAAGCTCGAAATAAGCCTTAAAGTTCGGACTCCCACAGTTCTGAATCTAATCTCACAAGTGCAATGTGAAACTAATAAACACCAAAGAGTCCAAATCTGGAAAATCATTTCAGAAAATCAATTTTGAATCAAAAATGCCAAAATTGGATTGTTTTGCCAGATACAGAGTCGCCACCTAAATATTTTCTATTTTGGAAAAATTTAGGAAACCCATGACTCGTGCCAAAGGCCACGTGTCCGTCATCACCAAAGTTGCCTTGGCTCGGGAATTTAGGTACGAGAGGGGAAGGTCATGAATTGAGCACCCTCGCTCGCCTGATCAAAGATTGGCCTCTTCTAATCATGATATGATTTTTATCAACATTATGTGCTTTTGTTCCGGTAATTAGACTAGCTTTACTATGTGATGCGCACAATCAAATATAGGCTAGCTTGCTCAAATTGGAACAATTCAACTTCATGTTTGTTTTGCAAAAAGGCTTTGAATTTGCCACCAAACATTGTGGGCTTAAAGCTGATTTGCCACTCAACAAAGTGGGCTTAAAACGTACATTTATTGAATCGTTCTAATTCAAGCAACAAGCCTTCATCCACAGGCATTCAAGCAATTTAACAAGTAAGCATTTAGCCCCATGGCAAGCATGCTAGTCATAGCAATCACTCACACTGTGATAACCCTACTTTGTATTATGCTAAATAATCTTAATTACGAATGTGATTATGTGTTTGATATGCTTTTGAGTGCCATTTATATGAATATATGTGGTTTTGAATTTCAATCTGTTCACCGCAGGAAAATTTGTTTAATTATCTGCTTTAGAATTTAAATTGAAGGCCTTATCGGCCACAGAAACCTAAATTGACTACACCATTGTAATTAGCGTAATTTTTAGAGCCTACGGTGAAATTTAATTGAAAATTGATTCGGATCAAATTAAATAGAGTAAATAAATGAAATAGTGCTCAATTAATTAGTATTAATGGAATTTGATTAAGAGGGGCTATATAAGGGCCATTATACACCCACATTTCTTAATTTTTGAGCTCAAAATCAGATTTTACACTCTAGAGAGGGAGAGGGTCGGCTCTAGAGAGAGAAAGAGGGAGAATTGTGCAATCTTGGCACAAGGCTTAAGCATTGGAAGTTAAACGCAAAGAACTTGAGTGTTTGAAGCTCCTAGGTGAGTAAATTCATGGATTTTAGTTTGTAACTTTGTGAATTCAAAGTTGAATGGCAATCAAGAACATGAATTGAATTCATTATGATGAAATTGAGTTGGTTTTGATGAATTGAAAGTCAATGTACACATGCATGTGCATAATTGCCATGAATTTATATAATTGAGCATAAATTACATGATCCATGTTGAATTTTGATCAAAGTTCATGCTTTTGATCATCCTTGCCACCATCAAAGTTAAGAATGGAAGTTACATTCCACATGCAAGCACAATCCATGAAGGTGTAAGCTTTAGTTGCATGAAATTGAAGTGTTGATGACGGGTCTGATATGAATCATGTGTGCATGTAATTGATTCATAGGAATTGAGCTTCATGATGTTGTAAATTTGGTATTTCCATCATATTAGAGCATGAACATGTGAGTTGTGGACCACAAAATGCAAGCTATGTCAACTTGAATGCAAGTTTGAAGCTCAAAATGGTTACTGGAACACCCAGAATTTGGCATGTCCGCTCGAGCGGGGAAAGCGCCGCTCGAGCATGAAATGCGAGCTCCTAGAATTTTTACAGACATTGATGTCCGCTCGAGCGGGCACATTCACGCTCGAGCGGGGAGCCATGTAGTGTGACTTTCAGCTCGAGCATCTGAATTCACGGTCAAGCGTAAAAATGAGGTAACCAGTACTTTTGTAGACCATGAGGGTCCGCTCGAGCGGCGGAACCCACACTCGAGCGGGGACCCCTGTTTCAGAAATTTTGTAAAGGTGTTCTGTGTTTCATTTTCCGTTCTCTTTCATTTCTAAGCACTCTTAGGCATGCATTGAGCATCATAAATGAGTTAAAAGGATAAGAAAGAAGCCTAAGAAGGATGTATGAATTAAGAACGGATTGAATTGTTTGTGACCCATTGTGTTCATGAAATGTGTAGGGTCGAGTTCTAGGGCAAATCCGCCAGCAAAACACTGCGAGTAATATCTTAGTAGAGATATTTTGAAGTCTGTTATTTGTCCAATTGCTATAAGTCTTATAAGTTTGTTAATTTGAATTGTGGACAAATGTTTGTTATGCCATATGGTTGGGCCAAAGGCCGTTGGGTACAACTGATTGGGTCGAAGGCCGTTTGACATGCATGAATACTGGGCCAAAGGCCGTTTGACATGAATGATTGGGCTGGAGGCCGTTTGATATGAAAGATTGGGCCGAAGGCCGTTTGACATGAATGAATAAATTGGCCGAAGGCCGTTTCACATAAATGAATGGGCCAAAGGCCGTTTGACACGAATGAATGGGCCAAAGGCTGTTTGACACGAATGATTGGGCCAAAGGCCGTCAGACATGAATGATTGGGCCAAAGGCCGTCGGATATGAATGAATTGGGCCCGAGGCCATTTGATGTGTTTGGAACCGCAGTCACTTGATCTATACGTATATGTATATATACTAGATAGAAATATGAATTAGGCCCAAGGCCATCTGATTTATATTGTTCTAAGTACTGTTCGTGTATCTTCTTTATTTGATATTATTCACTGGGCTTTCGCTCATGCTCATTCATGTGTCTGTAGGTGAGCCAAGGGAGGTCTAAACCCAGCCTCAGTGAAGTTTGTGTGAAACAATCACGGTTTTGAAGAGTCAGCCCATACGTCTCACTCACGAGACTTGTTTTCACCCTTTTGCTATTTTGTTATATTCTGTCATGTTGGCGAGAACTTTGGATTACGGTTGTATATAGTTTTGATTGGCTGACCATGACTTGAATGATCCTGTTGTGTAAAGCTTATATGTTAACTTTCCTTGATGTGAGTTATTAGTGTATGTTTGTAAAATGTTATGATGTGCCATGTAAGCACAGCTCTATGGACAAAAGTTTGAAATTGCTTCCGTTTGGCCCCCTTAACTCTATTAAAATATATCTGATTTGATTTAAGGCCGTAGGCAATCTCGTGATTACTGGCCAGTTATGTCCTTAACCCATGAGGGCGGGTTCGGGTCATGACACACACTCATGCAAGTATGCTAAAGCATTGAAAACTTACCTAATACTCCAAGCTAAGATAAAACAAAAGAGTTAGAAAAATATGCATGATTCTTAACTATACAAGATGTCTAATGCAACACATGCAAAGAATGCAATTAATAGGCTTGGCTACTAATATGGAATATGATTCAATTAAATAACATGCGGTTTCAACACGTATCCAAAGAGTTATTGAAATGATAATGCAGTTTGAATGATGCGCTGAGTCTCGGTGTATGCATGATAAGATGAACGGATGCAAGCATAAGGTATGCTAATTGAAACATGTCCCTAATCTAACCATCGAAAGCAGATAAATAAAAGGAAAAAAGATGTGGGGTTGGAAGACATATATATTATTACAACATTTTGCTCTCACGAAGGAGAGTCTGAATGAATAACTAAGCTAACTAACAACTAATTAAAGCTAAGCTAATTAAGCTAATTAACTAATTATTACATCACTTGAATGAACTAACTAGTAAGCTCACTAATTAACTTACAACACAAACGTAAGCACTAAGTAATTAAAGTCTTTAACTATGCTGCCACTACTCCGCTTCGGAAAATGGAAGATGCACATGCTCGGATACCGCCCGAAAAGACCTTCATTTTTCTCTCGAAAGCCTCTGTTTACGGAGTTGAACACTTCCAGAACCATTTTGCTCCATCTTACCAACATTCTACTGAAGTTTGCATCATTGGCCAACCGGCCACTGGTAAAGGTTGCTGGCCAGGTACCGGGCATGGAAGTGGCCTGCCGGCCATCTATGGTGCTCTACCGGCCACCTGCCGGCCGTGGATGGTAGCCTGCCGGCCACTGATGCACTAGATCACCATGCTGCAACAGAGTACAAACATAGCAAAAAGAGGGTATTTCCAAGGATTGTTTGCACAATTCACCCCTCTTTTTCATGAATAAATCCAAGGAGTTGTTAACTTAAGTCACAAACCACCAATCCAAGTAATTTCATTGCGTGATGGCTTGTGATTCAAGATGTGCAAGCTCAATCAATGCAAAACAAGGCACTCAAGAACCATCACTCTATCATGCATGGTCAAGGGCAATGGAGACCTAGGAAACTTGAGACATTTCATCACTTTGAGTATGAAATGTCCTAATTTTCCTTGTATTCAATTAACGTCCGATTGAGCACACAACACACAAGTTATTATCTTGCTCAATTTTAGTCCCAAGTTGTTAGTTACTCATTTTAACTTACCAACCATTCTTTAATCCAATTAAGTCCAAAGGGGTGAGTGAAAGTCCTCTAATAGAAAGAAGGCTCAAAACACAAGTTGCTTTAGGCATGAAAGAAGTCTCATACCATTAGTGTTGAACACCCTAAGGGATTAAACCATTAAGTATGAAACCTTAATTTCACACTTAAGCAAACAAATGACTTGAAGCCACTTTCAAAGAAAAATTAAAAGCCAAGAAAGGAGGGAGGTTGCAGAGATGATTAATGCTGAAATTAAGTGTGGAAAGCACCAAAAACATGCAATCAACTCAAACAAGTGGTGTCTAAAGGCTTAAAACACCAAGCTTGTGAGAACTATTACACTACAACCATGCAAAACAAGACTTAACTAACCCAAACAGCCCAAATAAAAGCTAAAGCAGTCTAAAACAAGGGCAAAAACATGTTGGAATATAGCTACAAAAAGCTAGAAAATCATGCTAACATATACAATTAATTAGGCTAGCAAACAAGACACAAGGAGGGGAGGCTAACCCCTCCAAATTTGAACTTCAAAACATGCTTTTTGCCACTGAAAATACTCTAAAATTTAGTGGTTAAAGGCTCCAAAAAGGTTGGTTTGAAAGTGGAAAACAAAGGTGCAAAAGCCTTAGAAGCAAGGAATAAAGAAGGGTGAGACATCCCCCCAACCTTAAATGGCTTAATACATCAATTTCAGCTCATTAAAATAGAGATTTTTACAGCTCAAAAATGACCCAAAAATAGTGGGAAAAGATAGGGAAACAAGTGTATTAAAACAAGTTTAAAAGACAAGTGTTATACCTCTTGAAGCCAAGCACAACTTTAGGCACAAATACAAGTTAAAACCACCTTCAAGAGCTCCAACAAGACCTTATGGGACCTCAGCACAAAGGTGACCAATTTTAGTTAAGGATGTGTATGCAAAAGAGTAATATAACTAGGCAAGTGTGTACAAAATTGCAAGAGAGAGAGAGAGAGAGAGAGAGAGAGAGAGAGAGAGAGAGAGAGAGAATTTTGTGTTTGAAATCTTGTAACCCCAAAACATGAGAGAGGGGGTCCCTATATATAGAAAACATGAGATCTATACAAGGAGATCCAGCCCTCTACTTGTCGACAGATACAAGCATCTGTACAAACAGTTGGCATAGCTAGCATAAAATATCTACAGAAAACACTGGTGGCCGACCGGCCATCAGTGATGGCCGGCAAGGCACATCAATGGCCAGTAGACAAGAAGAGATGGTTGGCAGCCTCCAAGGATAGCTGGCAGGCCACCAGAGATTGCAGGCTAGAAAGACCATGGCATGGTCCAAAATGAGACAAAATGGATGTAGGGTTTGAAAGGCTTAAGGCTGTTACGTTCCACTGAGGACTTCGAGTGCTTAACAAGCGAACAAACTCATCATCGGATGTACCTACAAGAACATCCAAGTCTTTAAGGGCCGTCAAAAATGGGGTGTGTACACAAAGTATCAGGGGTTTTCTTCTTTAACCTCTTCTATTGCGGCTATCATTTCATATACGGGCGTATATCTTTGTTCTATCAGGATTGGGCACATCTTAACCCCAACTGGTATATCTATCATGGAAGCGAGGGTTGCCAATGCATCCGCAAATCGGTTGTTCTCTCTCACCAAATGTGCAAATGTCACTCTTTCGAACCTCGGGATCAATATGTCCAAGGTCTAATGATAGACTTTTATTGTCTCATCTTTAACCTTCCAATCTCCATTGTCTTGAGAGACAACCATGTTCGAACCTCCAATGACATTCAACCTTATTGCCCCTAGTTCTAGAGCTGCTTCTAGTCCGCAATACAGGCCTCATACTCTGCTTGGTTATTGAATACTCTAAATTAGAGTTTGAAGGATAAAGGGATGTGAGAATGATGGTGCTATGAGCAACGTACCTATCCCGTAGCCAAATTGATTGGACGCTCCATCAAAGTACAATTTCCAAATGTCTTCTTCTATCTGCATGACCTCCTCATCTAGGAACGAATAATCCATAGCTTCTTCTTCTTTAATCAAGTGATCAGTCAAAAATTTCTGCCACGACCCTTCCTTTAACAAATTTGCGAGCTACATACTTGAGGTCAAATTCAAAAAGCAAAAGAAACCAACGAGCTAGCCTACTAGTAAGCGCTAGTTTCTCAAAGAGATATTTGATGGAGTCTAATCTTGAAACCATAATGTAGACACCCCATTTTCGACCACCCTTAAGACTTGGGCACCTCAGGTTGATCAATCGGTATGAAAGTTAAGCTATGCAAAGGTTCGATTTCTTCGGCAAGAGGAGCTTCAAATCCCAACCTTACACCCCTTTTTTTGGACCAAAACTATTTTGACCAAAATTATTTTAGACCTTAAAGTCCTCTCTTTCAAAATATTTTCAAAAATTTTTCTACAATGTTTCGAGGCTCACATTTCGTTAAATGTTGCACTTTTCAATAAACCAATTAAGGACAAAGTGGAAATAAATGAAAGAGAGGTGAACTCTTTGAAAAATCTTTCAAAACACCTTAGTTAGAGGTTTGGAGTTGAAGAAAATAGGAGAGAAGGGAAGAAAACTAGTTGAGGAGAAGTTAGGCATTAATCTGGTTAGGACCAAAACTGAGCAGTCTTCACTAAAATAGGTATATCTTTTTGCATACTTGGAATTTTGATGTGAGGCTACACCATTGGAAAGTAGACTTCCGGGCTTCAATTTAGACTCAAGAATGACTTGAAACAGAGTTTGGACGAAGGAGATATGCCTGTTTGAAGTCGGGGCCAGAAACCAATTTTTTACTTGCTGGCCATCACTAGTGGCCTGCCGGCCATTGGTGTAAAAACACTCAGATTTTACAGATATTTACCTCCAGTAGTTTGCACAAAGTTCCAACTGTCCATTTGATGATATTTTCGACCTGAGTCTCTTGTTTGCTATATATACATGACCTATCTCTCATGTTTCAAGGTTAGAAAATTTTTGGAAGTCCCTCTCTCTACAATTCTTTCTCTCTACAACTCTCTCTCTCTACATTTCTATCTCTCCCTTGAACTTTTGGGCATACAAATGTAGATACACTTCAAGTTTGCCTATCAACCCTTAACCAAAGTTGCTTCTCTTTGGGCTGAGGTTACTTGAGACCCTCTTTGAGCTTTAGAAGGTGGTTATGGCTTGCTTTGTTGCCTAATTTGTGCCTTGGCTTCAAGTGGTATAACACTTGCTCGGTTAGATTTTTTTACATACTTGCTTTGCCATCTTCTTTTATTGTTTTTGGGCTATTTTGGGGCTGGTTTTGAACCGTAAAAAATTCTGTTTTTTTGACCTAAAGGTAGTGGTTTGAGGCCATTTTCAGTTCGGAGGTGGTTTACCCTTCTTACTTCTTTGTTTGTAAAGCTTTTGTACTTTTGTTCACCACCTTCAAACCAACTTTCATGGGCCTTTTAAACATTGAATTTTAGAGGTTTTTCAGTGGCAAAAAACTCATTTTGAAGTCCAAATTTGGAGGGGTTAGCCTCCCCTCCTTGTGTCTTGTTTGCATGCTTAGTTAGCTTTATACGTTAGCATGTTTTTCTGGCTTAACTTAGCTCAAGTTCAGCATGTTTTAGCCTCTGAAATAACCTGTTTTAGCTCTGTTTTGTGCTAGTTAGTTCATTGGAGTCCTGTTTTGCAGGGTTGTAGTGCAATAGTCTTCACAAGTTGGTGTTTTAGGGTCTTAGACACCTCTTGTTTGAGTTGATAGCCATTTTTGGTGTTGTTTTCACTCTATTTCAGCACTATAAACTCAGCAACCTCCCTCTTTGCTTCACTCTTTCATTTGCATTTTGAGGGTTGTTTCAAGCTTGGGATCCTCTAAGCTTGAGATTAAGGTCATTCTTAATGGTTTAATCCTCTTTGAGAGTTCATTATCAACGGCATGATCTCTCTCTCGCCTTACATTATCCCTTGGTTGACACTTCTTTCATCTTAGACGACACTCACCAATGGATAAATTGATTAAAGATTGATTTGGTAACTAAAATATATAAACAAAATTGGCAAGTAAAAGTGGTAAGATAAGCATTTCTTTATGTTGCATTGCATGTGTTCAAATCGGATGTTAATTTGAACACAAGGAAAATGGGACATTTCATACTCAAAAGTGATGAAATGTGCCACTTTCCTAGGTCTCCGTTGCCCTTGATCATGCATGATAGGGTGATGGCATTTGAGTCTTGTTTTGCATTCATTGAACTTGTAAAAATAGGTCCCTTAGCCATCATGCATGGAAATTGCTTGATTGATGGTTTGAGGGCCAAATGTATCACTCCTTTGAGCTTGTGTTGATGATAAGGGTTGATACATGGTACAAACAACCTGTGAGACCACCCTTTTCTTGCTCTATTTTGTTCTCTGTTGCAGTAAGGAAAGACTTGGCTTCAGTGGCTGACAAACCCTCATCAGTGGCTGGCAAGCTACCTCCAATGGCCGGCAACCCCTGAGTGTTGGCCGGCAAACCCTCATCTATGGCCTGCCAGCCACTGGTGAAAAATTCAATCTTATGCTTTTGAAGCAAAGCAGTGTTGATCTGGAAGAGGAAAATAGTGTAAGTGTTGTGCAACAGAGGCAATCAGTGGCAGATAGTGGATGTTCTTCGGGTGAAAAAACCGAGCATGCAAGCATCCGTCGTTCCCTGTGGCCATTTAGTTAATTTGCTTAGTTAATTAGTTGTAGCTAATTCATGCAAATGTTGTAACTATTTAAGTAGATTAGTTAATTAGTTCATGTTGTGCAATTAATTAATTAAATAGCTTAGTCTAATTGATTAATTAGTTAAGTGTGTTGTAATAATTAATTAGCTTAGAGTAAGCTTTTTATTAATTCAAAGTGTTATAATAATTAGTTAAGTAGTGTAGCTTAGCTAGTTTCATTCGGACCCTTCTTCGCGAGAGCATAATATTGTAATAAGTGTGCGTGCATGCGTGTATGTCTTCCAACTCCACGTCTTTCTCCCTTTTATTTACCTGCTTTTGATGATTAGATTAGGAACATGTTTCAACTAGCATACCTTATGCTTACATCCATCCATTCGTATTGCGTTCACCGAGGCTCAGCGCATCATTCAAACTACATTGCCATTTCAATATCTTATTTGAAAACGTGCTTAGACCGCATGTTATCGAATTGCTTCATATGCCATATCAGTAGCTGAGCATATTAATGCATATTGCATACATTACATTAGGCATCTTGTATAGTTAGGAATCATGCATATTTTTCTAACTCATATTTTCTTGGCTTGGAGTACTCGGTGAGTTTTTTATGCTTTAGCATACTCGCATAAGTGTGAATGTTGCCATGTCTAGCATGCTTGCCATGAGGCTAAATGCTTATTTGATAAGTTGCTTGAATGCCTGTGGATGAAGTATTGTTGTTTGAATTGGAACGATTCAACAAATCTAAGTTTTAAGTCCACTTTGTTGAGTGGCAAATCATGTTTTAAGCCCACTATGTTTGATGGTAAATTTGCAAACTTTTAAGCCCACTTGACGTGGCAAATTCAAACTATTTTTGCAAACAACCATGAGTTGAATTGTTCTAAATTGAGCAAACTAGTGTATACTTGATTATGCGCATCACATAGTAAATCTAGTTTAATAACCGGAACAAGAGCACATAATGTACATAAAAATCATATCATGATTAGTAGAGGCCGATCTTTGATCGGGCAAGCGGGGGTGCTCAATTCATGACCTTCCCCTCTCGTACCCAAGTTTCCAAGCCAAGACAACTTTGGTGATGACGGACACGTGGCCTTTGGCACGAGTCATGGGTTTCCTAAATTTTCCCAAAATAAAAACATTTAGGTGGCGACTTTATATTTGGCAAAGCAGTCCATTTTTGGTAATTTGATTCAAAATTGATTTTTGAAAAGATTTGTTGAATTTTGACTCTTTGGTGTTTATCAATTTCACATAGCACTTGTGAGATTAGATTTAGAACTGCGGGAGTTTGAACTGCAGGGCTTTCTTTCAAACCTTCCGAAAGGGGGCGCGAAAATGGCAAACTATAGTTTCTGGCGACTCTGCTGGGGACTTTAGAGAACTTGACTTGAAATTCATGATATAAAATTTTATCTGAACTTATATGTTTTTCTGCATTTTCATTTGCATTGGTGCGCCTAAGTCACTGTGTTTGCCATCTGCTATTCTTGGATGGTTTGCCCGAGGCTTGCTTGGAAACGCTTGCCAAAAGGCTGACCGGTTGCGGGCTTTGCCACGATGGGAACACAACCCTTGGATCTGGACTACCGTTGTACCGTTTGATCCTCCTTTTCACTTCTCGGTATTTGGCGTGACAGGTATATTAGGTATGCTTGCTAAGGTTCCCCTTTTTTGACCATTTGGCCTAGTTGCATATCGAAAACCGTAGAGGCTATTTCAAACTAGGATAGGATGCTTACTCGAAATGCAAGATTGCGTGAAACCACTTTGTTAGAATAGTGAACCCTAGTTCCTAACAAAACTAGGACAAGGTAACCCCATCCCCTCATAGGGGTGTTTTGGCTCTCTTTAACTGGTATGTGCTTTACAGTGAAACTGTACGGGGATGTGTATATCAGTTGCGAGTTGGTATTTATTTTGCGGTAGAATCCAGTAGAGAGCACAGTCACTCAGTTGTGATCATATCCGTTCTAGTGAAATTGGGCCAATATGTTGTCTTTTTTCTCTTTTGCAAGGTAGTCCTGGAACCATAGCTTCAGATGGCTCCAATATCCCCCAGGTACCCTGGATTTGTGTCGATAGACTTTGTCAGGTTGGAAATTGTTTAGAAGCAACCAGAGTTTACCTCACTTCCCCTCGTGGTACAAGACAGAGGAGAGTCAGGCGGGATTCACTAGTGTAGTGTCTACAGCAGTCACCCATTGGTTCACCAGTATCCAGTCAAGTCCGGGAACAGTCATCTGCTTTTTACTCAGCATGAGTTCAAACACCGATTCTAAATGGCACAATATCTGCCATCTAGTGTGGAAGAACTCATGCACCATCTACAGCAAACAGTTGAAGCATTGTAGCAAAACGCTGCTCGTCAAGCTGAGGTCACAGTTCGTCAGGCTGAGGTGATAAACAGGCTGCAACAACAACAGCCACAGCCGGCCATAGCTTTTGTATCTCATGCACCTCCCACGGGGAACCCAACACCTGGAGCCACTGCCCATACTGCTAATGTCCAAAAGAATTAGGGCAATCCAGCAGAGCTGATCCCTCCACAAACTTCCAAAGTGCCTATTGTAGACGTCCCCGAACGACCCGGGAGGGAATCCTGTTTTGTTCATTTGGGGCTCACTATAGTTCGAACTCAAATTGTCACGGTTCTTAATCTGATCTCACAATGTGCGATGTGAGATTGATAACTCACCAAAGAGTCCAAATCCGGCAAATCGTTTTGAAAAATAGATTTTTAAAAAGAAGTGCCAAACATGGACTGCTTTGCCAGATACCGAGTCGCCACCTAAATGTTTTATTTTTGAGAAATTTAGGAAACCCTAACTCGTGCCTAAGGCCACGTGTCCGTCATCACCAAAGTTGCATCGGCTCGGGAACTTGGGTACGATTGGGGAAGGTCAGCTATGAGCACCCCCCCGCTCGCCCGATCAAAGATCGGCCACTACTAAACATGATATCTTGTTTTTGAAAACACACGTGTTCTTATTTCGATTAATTAGCTAGAATTACTATGTGATGCGCATAGCAAAAAGAGTATAGACTAGATCACCTAATTTGGAACAAAGCATTGCATATCCGTTTGTTTGGAAAAATGGTTTGAGTTTTGCTACTCGCAAGTAGGCTAAAATACGGATTTCAATGAATTGTCCCAATTCAAGCAGTCCAACCTTCACCCATAGGCATTCAGGCAGTTACATCACATACGCAAATAGCCTCATGGTAAGCATACTGTCATGGCAACACTCACACACATGCAAGGATGCTAAAGCGTAAATGCTTACCTAGTACTCCGAGCCAAAACAGAAACTAGTTAGTAATCAAATGCATGATCCTAGTTCATGTTAAGATGGCTAATGCAACACATGCAAAATGCAACAAAAAATAGGCTCAGCTATTCTAAGATGTCATGTGAAATGCAACTTGATACATGTATTCAAATTGGAATTGAAATACAATGCAGTTAGCATGATATGCCGAGCCCAGTGCATGCAATACGAATGAATGTGTGCAAACATGCTATCCTAAGTATGCTAATTGAAACGTGCCCTAAAACTAACCATTGTAAGCTGTTAAATAAAAGGGGTGGGGTTGGAAGACATGCATCACACACACGCACGCTTATTACCCAATTTGCCCTCTCTCGGAGGGACCGAAAGAATAATACAAATTAACTAACTAACAAGCTAATTAATTATTACACAACACTTAACTAATTAAATGAATTAATTAAGCTTAGAAAGCAGAAAAGAGGCCTTGGGAAAAAGGATGAATGTATGCATGTTCGGTTTCGCTCGGAAATCCATCGCTATACTCATGCTACCTCTGTTTACACTGCTCTGCACTTCTAAAAAACTGCACAAGTCTCCAGGATGTTTCTGAACCACCTTCTAAGCGCTGTGAAAGGTCACTGGCCAAAAGGCAAGGCCACCGGCTGTGGGAAACTAGTCATCGACCATGTGTGAGGCTCTCGGCTAATAATGCATAGCAAGCCGGCACTGAATGCGGTTGGTTGGCCAACTCTTCCTGTAGAATCCTGTTTTGCAGCCGCAGAGGCAAATAGAACATGGCAATGCATTTTTAAAGCAATGTGTGCACGACCACCTTCCTTATCATGATATGAACTCAAGGGAGGATGGTCCTCGACCCTCGAGCCACCAATCACGCATTTCCATGCATGATGGCCAAAGAGTCAAGTGTGCAACTCAATATGAAATAAAATGCACAAAACACATAAAGGGTCCTAACCTATATCATGATTGATCAAGAGGCAAGAGATGCACACACAATGCAATGCAATGCAACCTAGGCAAGCAAGCAAGCATGCAAATAACTCAAATGTGTAACAAATCTAATGCAACATGAGCATGTTAACATGCAATATGCGATAGGCATACAACCTAAACATGTGGACATGTATAGCATGCAACAACATGCAAAATGAAACAAGCATGCAACAACATGGTGAGATGGACTTACACTAACATGGGTAGCTCTCAAGCATGCCAAAATCAGTGGCCAAATGTGTTGGGATGGTGGCTCGGAATGTATTCAAATGAAGCTCATGCAATGGTCGGTAAATGAGGCATACAAGCACAACTATCAATAGCACTTAAAGCATGGAAAACATGGCAGTATGGTACAAGTATAAGCTCTGAAATGTCATACCTAATGATGCCAAAACATGTAAACAGCTCAAGTCAAGCACGCAAGGGACCCCGAAACTCAAGGCTATGCAAGGCTATTACACAACAAGTATGCATTGCAAGCATTTTTCGACCACGAGACCACAAAATAGAGCTTAGGCAACCTAAATCATGAACAAAATCAGTTTAAGGGATGGCCAAAAAGTGCTAGAATCATAAACTAAAATGGCATGCAATACAAGCAAGTGAAGGGGGTTCAAACTACAAGTATATGAGCCAATCAATAGGCCACCAAACCAAAAAAATTTAAAGGTATGGCATGTCAAATAAAGCCCAAAAACCCACTGAAACATGGTCCATGCATGCAAGAATGATAGGCTCCTTTGATAGGCTATAAAGAGGGTTGTTCTACACATGCAAGATGGACACTTAAAATGGAAAAAAGGGCTCTGGACAGAGCCTATGCAGGTTTTAAGACTCACTAAAAACAGCCTGAAATGTGCTCAAGAAGTGTGCAAATAGGGGCTCCTTTGTAAGGCAAAAAATGCCAACAAACAAGACAACAAGGAGAGGGGATGACCCTCTCCTTCTTAGGACCTCAAAACACCATCCCTACCACTGAAATCCCTCTAGAGTTTAGTGGTGAGAAGGCCAATACAAGGTGGCCCCGAAGCTCACAAAAAAAGCACAACAAAGAAGCCAAACAAGGCCTAAGAGGGGTTAAACAACCACAAACACAAAAGTGACCTTAAACAAAGATCAAAAGCATGAAAAATCAGAAATTTTATCAATTATACACTAAGCTCAAAATAGCATGCAAGACAGGCTAAAATCTTGTACAAAAATGGGGAATAAAAGAGGGAAAATGAGTGTTACCCTTGTAGCCAAGAACCCCAGCAGCTCTGGACCCAAAAACCAGTCCCTTAGCCTCTGAAAATGGCCTCCAAAATACTAACCGAAGGTGGAAGGGTTAGGCTAAGAGTTGTAGTGCAATGGGGCCAAGAACCTTACACTTTTGAGCTAAAATGGAGGAGAGAGAGTGAGATATGTGTATGGAGCCTTGGCCAAAAATCTGAACCTTTGCTAATGAGGGAGAGGGTTTCTCTTATAGAAGAACAAAGGTCTAAGCTTCTCTTGGAAGCTTGGAGCAAAGGGCCAAGCTTCTTAAGGAAGCTAAAGCAAAAAGGGTCAAGCTTCATGAGGAAGCTAGAGCAAAGGGGTCAAGCTTCCTCAAGAAGCTAAAAAAGGTTCAAGCTTCTCTTAGAAGCTTGGAGCAAAGGGTCAAGCTTCTTTAAGAATCCAAAAAGGGTCAAGCTTTTTGGAGAAGCTAAAAAGGGTCAAGCTTCTTCAAGAAGCTAGAACAAGAGTTCAAAAGGTTCAAACTTTCTCAAAAAGCCAAAACAAAGGTTCAAAGGATTTAAGCTCCCTTAAGAAGCTAAAACAAAGGTTCAAAATGTTCAAGCTTCTTAGAACAAGGGTTCAAAAGGGTCAAGCTTCCTCAAGAAAAGGGCTTGGCCAGAAAAAGTGGCCGATTGACCGAAACAAAGGCCGACCGACTAAATAAAGTGCTGATCGGCCAATACACTTGGCCGGTGGCAAGAAAGCAAGGCCGGTGGGTTAAGAGGGGGTGGCCAACAAGCCACTTCTTACCCTCCGGTGCAAAAACCACAAGTCCTTGGTCCAGCCAAGCACAAAACAGATAAGTCGAGAGATCTTGAGGCAAGGCGCGCGACTGAGACCTCCAAGAACTCAAGACGAACACGAACATGGATGATCATCGAGTGTTCAAACGATGACGTCCAAGTCTTGAGGACGGTCAAAAATGGGGTGTCTACAGTTGACCCTCTTTGACAAAACTCAAAAGTCATAAAAATGACGGGAGGGAATGTCAAAGTCCAGAGACGACCCATTTTTGACAAGGCCAAAGACTTAGACATAGCATACAAGCTACAGATAAAGATATGTGCCCGAAGGCAAGGGCAAGATGCAAGACAATGCACAAAGCCAAGCATAACTTATGATCATGCAAGGAAAGCTGTAACGAAGCAAATACATACAATAAATGCAACAGTTTTAAGCAAGCCAAAAACCAAACTACATTACAATGCAAAAAGGATGTAAGAAGATTATGCAATCTTCAAGAACATATGCGATAGATACACAAAAGTGAACGAAGTGTGATAGATACACTAAGTAGACAAGCATGTGTGATAGATAGACATAGTGAAGAGAGTGTGATGGATACGCTTATACGAATAAAGTGTGATTGATACACTAAGGGAAGCTAAGTGTGATAAATACATGAAGCGAAACGAGTGTGATGGATACACTAAGCAAATATGTGATAGATACACTAAGCGAACGTGTGTGATGTATACACAAAGTGAATGTGTGACAGATACACAAAGTGAGCGTGTGTGATGGATACACAAAGTGAACAATGAACACAAAGTGTGATAGATGCACTATGTGAACAGAGTATGATAGATACACTAAAAGTGAACACAAAGTGTGATAGATGCACTAAGTGAACAGGTGTGATGGATACACAAAAGGTGAACACAAAGTGTGATAGATGCACTGAGTGAACGGAGTATGATAGATATACTAAATGTGAACACAAAGTGTGATAAATGCACTTAGTGAACAAGGTATGATTGATATACTAAATATGAACAGGAAGTGTGATAGATGCACTTAGTGAACAGAGTGTGGTTGATATACTAAATGTGAACACGAAGTGTGATAGATGCACTTAGTGAACAGAGTGTGGTTGATATACTAAATGTGAACACGAAGTGTGATAGATGCACTTAGTGAACATAGTGTGGTTGATATACTAAATGTGAACATGAAGTGTGATAGATGCACTTAGTGAACAGAGTATGATTGATATACAAAAGATAATGAAGTGAATATGCGCATGATAGATACAGAAAATGAGGATATGTGTGATAGATACGGAAAATGAGAATATGTGTGATAGATACAGAAAATGAGAAAGTGTGTGATAGATACACAATGAATGAAGTGTGATAGCGTAATTGATACACTAAGTGAATGATTTTAAACGGAACTTCTTTGAATGAACCGTACATATAATATCGTGCATGAATGAGAAAGAAACTTGATAGGTACAATGCAATACAATGCATGATGTTTAAGGAACACAATAAACAAGCGTAGCAGCGCTTTAGAAAGCACCTCATGGGTGAGTGGCGATGAACCGCTCTACTCTGACGGGGATCTCCCTTCGTGCTCTTCGAACACTTACCTTCAACTTATAATACAAAGGCTCTGATATGCTGAGAAGGGGTAACCTCCATATGTAGAAGCCACAGAAGCCACCTTTCTTCCTGATCATATTCACAACTTTCCCTATTCTCTAACGGGGTGACAGACTAGGTTGGTTCAGTATCCAGAGTTGAGGTGCATATATGCTATCTTAACCTATGGGGCTTCCACACAGATTTCAAGCCGAGGACACGCCTCTAGGTATTTAAACCAGACTTTAGTCTCAGAAATCCTGAACCTTTGCATTCTAGGCAACAGCCATTCGAACTCTAGTTTCTACCGTCGCAGTTGGTATCCTAGGAACTCATTGCGAACACAGCCAAGATGCCTCTAGCAGGGAATGGTACTCAGGGAGAGCACTTCTGATCGCCATTCTGGCTTGAAGCAGACTTGATCTTGAGCTTGAGATAGAGGCACACTCATACTTCAGAGCATTGGCAAGACCTGAAGAGGTGCACACGGAATGCAATCTCGGAACTTACTGAAGTTAAAACAAACTCAGATGCTCGATATTTCCTCTTTTCTTTTGCTTTGCAGTCTGGAACCTATATAGCTTCAGATAGGTCCTAGTTTTACTGTTCCCGCATGACCTGGGTTGAACCCTGCGGTTTTAGAAAAGAACGAATCTTGTGTTGCACAGATGTGGAGAACGGCACGACACTCGGAGCGCAAAACGATTTTATATTTGAAATTGAGAGATGAGTTCTTGACCGGGGTATTGAGCCTATGACTGAACACAGCGCACTACAACTCAACAACGAAAAACAAAAGGTAAACAACCTAAACACATCGAGTAACACTCGAAATGACTCAAAACAAGAATCGAGATAAAACAAAAGGACATGACACTCAGACGTGCATAGGGAGCCTGTTTCTCTGGGTATTGTCTCCCACCCTTTCTCATTTGTGATTCTCACATCACTCGGCCCTCAAGCTTGGTTTTTCTCTCAAAACCCTTTCCTCACTTTTCTTCTCAGCGCACATCTCTATATTCTTTAATCTTTCATTTTTCATCCCTCCTCAGGGTGGTTAATGGATAAACAGGAAGTTGCGGGCTCTTGCCCCTAGCATTCTGCTAGATTCTCTTCTTCTGCTCACAACAGTGAACTTTTCCGCAGAGGGGTTGCGCTACAACTGGGTGTGTAACAAATTTGCAGCTAACATCGGCTGACGATGTTCTGCTGGGGAGTTTGGACATGATCAAATGTGTCCAGACAAGGGAGTGGAATATCTTGATCCATTCCAGTTCATGTTTCGTACTTGTCTTGATACCTTGTTGCTTGGAGAATGTTGAGAGCTTTTAGCCCTTTGTTGTTAGTTTTTGTTGTGCCCTTTTCTGGCAGATACGGTGCCCTTTCTGGCAAGTATGTTGATAATGGGGAAAAGACTGAACTCCTGACTTAACTGTGCCTCTACTTTATTATTTTGACCATTTTTTGTTTTTGATGTTCTGCTAAAACAATTTTGACCAACATGAGAGTTAGATTAACATGCTTGTTCGATTTTCTGATTTAAAATCATGCAAGTTACGTTATGAGCACTGAAAATTTTCCTTTTTGGGTCCAAGAAAATGGTCTAGTTTTGGAAAAATTGAATAATTTTCGAGATAATTAGTCAACCTCAGTGAAAATTCTCAAAAACTATTTTTGCAAATGGCCACTATTTGACCAACATAGAATTGACTCTTGAGATGCACAACCTCAGATCCAAAAACAATGGAAAATTGCCCCTTTGTCTGAAAGACACTGCACGGCAACAGAAAGTTGCCCATTGTTTGAATAGCACCGCAGCACACTGTATGGCAACGGAAAGTTGCCCTTTGTTTGAATAGTACCACAGCGCACTGTAACCAATTCTCATGGTGAAGGTCGTAACCGAACTCTTGGATACAGAAATGACAAAGATGACCCGCCCAATCTCATAGACATGACAGTTGAATTTGAAGTGTTTATGGCTGGACTTCAGAACGAAGTTGCCTATGTATCCCGAACATGGGAATCAAGCCTTACGTAGTTCGGGGTTAAGGTACACTCGGGTATTAACCTCTCCTTTTGCGCTCTAACTTTTGCCAAGGCCACCCTTTCTGGGTTTTCAACCTTGTAAGCTCTGTTCTTCTTTTTTTTTCAATTCTTTTCATTTCTCTTCTACTTTTTTTTTTCTATCTCTTTTTTTCTTTTGTTTTTTTTCATTCTTTGCATTTTTTCTTTTCTTTTCTCTTTTCTTTTTTTTCCTTGCTCTAACTTTTGCCTGGGTCGGCCTTTCGGGTTTTCGGCCCAGTGAGCCTCTCAAGGGTAAAAGTGTAGCTTTGCCCATGTCAAATGGTTTTGAGATCTTGAAGTCATCTGAATCCAGGAGAATGGCTGTTGTTCACTGATGATGCAGGAGTCCATCCAATGGAGGGCTGAATTTGCCCCTAGTGTTGTGGATAGGAACTCAGTTGTTCTCCGGTAGTACTTTCTTCTTTCCTTATTTCTGGGATTTGGCATTCTTACCGATCTTCGTCTTGGACTCTTCGAGTGCATTATCTGACGTCTTTTGCCCCTTGTTCGAGGGGTGCTTCTGATCTAGCTTTGCAAGCTTCTTTTGATGAGATCTGATCTTCTTGATCTTTTCTTGCCCTTAGTTCGTGGGCTGCTTCAAATTTGGCCACGTAGGCCTCACATTATGGTTGACCTTTGAACTTTCAGAGTCCGAGTTCGAGGTTTGAAAGCAAGGGGTCGAGTCTCGAGGCTGAGAGCGATCCTAAGCTGTACAATCTCCAGAGCGATTCCACACAGGTCTTCTCAGGACCGCGCAAAATATTTTTGAAATCTTTTAAGAAAGCGACTAGTTGCTTGCGCTGAAGACAGTGCAGAACCAATCTGGATCAAGCCAGGATCCTTCTCAGTACTCACATTAACAAACATGATCTTATTCATTAAGGGCTTTGCACGCCTCTCTTTCTATCAATTGATCAAATTTTGCAAATCCTGAGGAATTTTTTCCCCTTTGTCTTCAACACAATGTTCAAAAAGGTTTTGAAAAACTTAGGTCAATATAATGATTTCAAAGCGCAGAAAAGACACAGTTGTTTAGTCAAATACAGCCCTCTCATTCAGAATTTCTGGCACAACAGGCTCAAAGTAGAAATAAGCACGAAGTATGAAAACCACTGCTGCTTCATTCAAATCTTCTGGTGTAACTGGCTCCATGGCAGAAACAGACTAAAAAAGAAAGCAAACAGACAAACACAAAGCAAAATAGTGACATCCAAGGTAACATCCCCGGAATCACCCGACTCTAACAAAACGGGACTAACTCAATACAACAAGACAGACCCAACTGATTCAGTATGAAAAGACTGACTCTATATAACGGGACAGACTCAACAAGACTGACTCGATACCCAAGTCAGAAAGTAGAATAAACAGCATTCGCAAATGCTCAAAATAGTGCGTGTCATCCATCACATCTAGAGTAAACTGAGCACCGACAGCAAGTGGTTCATCCCCTGATCACATAACAATGCAGGTCCAGAGTACCCGAGGGATATCAGACGCTTCTAGAGCTATGGTTCCAAGGCTACTTAGCAAGAGAGAAAACAGACAGCACCTCAGCCTGATTTCACCAAAACAGATATGAGCAAAGCTGATGAACCGTGCTCTCTATTGAATTCTGCCCAAAATTCTGCCTGTAAACTGATACCCTCAGGTAAACCTGATTCTACCAAATACTGATGCCCGCGGGCCTGATACTCAGACTTACGAAATGATACATGCATTCCCTGTAGAGACACACTCTAAAAGCACATAGCAAGCAAGTAAGAGCCAAAACACTCCTATGTTGGAGTAGGGTTTCCCTGTCCTATTTTGTCAGGAGCTAGGGTTTCACTACGCACACAGCGGTTTCAAACAACCTAGAATCGGGTAAGCAATCTGTCCTAGTTTGGAATAGTTACTATGGATTCCGAATATGCACTAGGTCGAATGGTCAAAAAAGGGTGCCCCGATAAAAATCGAGTTTGTGTTCCCATCGTGGCAGAGCCCGTAACCAGTCAGCCTTATGGCACGCTTCTCAAAACGAGCCTCCGACAAACCGTTCAAGAATAGCAGACAGCAAACACTGTGACTTAGGCGCATCAATGCAAATGTAATGCAAAGAAACACATAAGTGTAGTCAAAACAAGATATCATGAGTTTAAGTCAAGTTCTCTAAATCCCCAGCGGAGTCGCCAGAAACTATAGACGTCCCCGAACGTCCCAGGAGGGAATCCCGTTTTGTTCATTTGGGGCTCACTACAGTTTGAACTCAAATTGTCATGGTTCTTAATCTGATCTCACAATGTACGATGTGAGATTGATAAATCACCAAAGAGTCCAAATTTGGCAAATCGTTTTGAAAAATAGATTTTTAGAAAGAAGTGCCAAACATGGACTGCTTTGCTAGATACAGAGTCACCACCTAAATGTTTTATTTTGGGAAAATTTAGCAAACCTTAACTCGTGCCTAAGGCCACGTGTCCGTCATCACCAAAGTTGCCTCGGCTTGGGAACTTGGGTACGATTGGGGAAGGTCAGCTATGAGCACTCCCGCTCGCCCGATCAAAGATCGGCCACTACTAAACATGATATCTTGTTTTTGAAAACACATGTGTTCTTATTCCGATTAATTAGCTAGAATTACTATGTGATGCGCACTGTAAAACAAGTATAGACTAGATCACCTAATTTGGAACAAAGCATTGTATACTCGTAAGTAGGCTAAAATACGAATTTCAATGAATTGTCCCAATTCAAGTAATCCAACCTTCACCCACAAGCATTTAGGCAGTTACATCACATTCACAAATAGCCTCATGGTAAGCATACTGTCATGGCAACACTCACACACATGCAAGGATGCTAAAGCGTAAATGCTTACCTGGTACTCCGAGCAAAAACAGAAACTAGTTAGTAATCAAATGCATGATCCTAGTTCATGTTAAGATGGCTAATACAACCCATGCAAAATGCAACGAAAAATAGGCTCGACTATTCTAAGATGTCATGTGAAATGCAACTTGATACATGTATTCAAATTGGAATTGAAATACAATGCAGTTAGCATGATGCGCCGAGCCCAGTGCATGCAATACGAATGAATGTGTGCAAACATGCTATCATAAGTATGCTAATTGAAACGTGCCCTAAAACTAACCATTGTAAGCGGTTAAATAAAAGGGAGAAAGACGTGGGGTTGAAAGACATACATCACACACACGCACGCTTATTACACAATTTGCCCTCTCTCGGAGGGACCAAAAGAATAATACAAATTAACTAACTAACAAGCTAATTAATTATTACACAACACTTAACTAATTAAATGAATTAATTAAGCTCAGAAAGCAGTAAAGAGGCCTCGGGAAGAGGGATGAATGTATTCATGTTCGGTTCCTCTCGGAAGTCCATCGACATACTCATGCTACCTCTGTTTACACTGCTCTGCACTTCTGAAAACTGCACAAGTCTCCAGGATGTTTTTGAACCACCTTCTGAGCACTGTGGAAGGTCACCGGCCAAAAGGCAAGGCCTCCGGCCGTAGGAAACTAGTCATCGACCATGTGTGAGGCTCTCGGCCAACAATGCATAGCTGGCCGGCACTGAATGTGGTCGGTTAGCCAACTCTTCCTGCAGAATCCTGTTTTGTAGCAGCAGAGGGCAAACAGAGCATGTCAATGCATTTTCAAATAAATGTGTGCATGACCACCCTCGTTATCATATTATGAACTCAAGGGAGGATGGTCCTCGACCCTCGAGCCACCAATCACGCATTTTTATGCATGATGGCCAAATAGTCAAGTGTGTAACTCAATATGGAATGAAATGCACAAAATACATAAAGGGCCCCAACCTCTATCATGATTGATCAAGAGGCAAGAGATGCACACACAATGCAATGCAATGCAACCTAGGCAAGCAAGCAAGCATGCAAATAACTCAAGTGTGCAACAAATCTAATGCAACATGAGCATGTTAACATGCAATATGCGATAGGCATACAACCTAAACATGTGGACATGTATAGCATGTAACAACATGCAAAATGAAACAAGCATGCAACAACATGGTGAGATGGACTTACACTAACATGGGTAGCTCTCAAGCATGCCAAAATCAGTGGCCAAATGTGTTGGGATGGTGGCTCGGAATGCATTCAAATGAAGCTCATGCAATGGTCGGTAAATGAGGCATACAAGCACAACTCTCAATAGCACTTAAAGCATGGAAAACATGGTAGCATGGCACAAGTATAAGCTCTAAAATATCATACCTAATGATGCCAAAATATGTAAATAGCTCAAGTCAAGCATGCCCCCGAAACTCAAGGCTATGCAAGGCTATTACACAACAAGTATGCATGGCAAGCATTTTTCGACCATGAGGCCACAAAATAGAGCTTAGGTATCCTAAATCATGAACAAAATCAGTTTAAGGCATGGCCAAAAAGTTCTAGAATCATAAGCTAAAATGGCATGCAATACAAGCTAGTGAAAGGGGGTTTACACTACAAGTATATGAGCCAATCAAGAGGCCACCAAACCAACAAAATTCAGAGGTATGGCATGTCAAATAAAGCCCAAAAACCCACTGAAACATGGTCCATACATGCAAGAATGATAGGCTCCTTTGATAGGCTATAAAGAGGGTTGTTCTACACATGCAAGATGGACACTTAAAATGGAAAAAAGGGCCCTATAAAGATCCTATGCAGGTCTTAAAACTCACTAAAAACAGCTTGAAATATGCTCAAGAAGTGTGCAAATAGGGGCTCCTTTGTAAGGCAAAAAATGCCAACAAAGAAGACAACAAGGAGAGGGGATGGCCCTCTCCTTCTTAGGACCTCAAAACACCATCCCCACCACAAAAATCCCTCTGGATTTCAGTGGTGAGAAGGCCAATACAAGGTGGTCCCAAAGCTCACAAAAAAGGCACAAAAAAGAGGCCAAACAAGGCCTAAGAAGGGGTAAACAACCCCAAACACAAAAGTGACCTTAAACAAAGATCAAAAGCATGCAAAATCAAAACTTTTATCAGTTATAGACTAAGCTCAAAACAGCATGCAAGATAGGCTAAAAGCTTATGCAAAAATGGAGAATAAAAGAGGGAAAATGAGTGTTACCCTTGTAGCCAAGAACCCCAGCAGCTCTGGACCCAAAAACCAGTCCCTTAGCCTCTGAAAATGGCCTCCAAGATGCTTCGACCGAAGGTGGCAGGGTTAGGCTAAGAGTTGTAGTGCAATGGGGCCAAGAACCTTACACTTTTGAGCTAAAATGGAGGAGATATAGAGAGAGATATATGTGTATGGAGCCTTAGCCAAAAATCTGAACCTTTGCTAATGAGGGAGAGGGTTTCTCTTATAGAAGAACAAAGGTCTAAGCTTCTCTTAGAAGCTTGGAGCAAAGGGCCAAGCTTCTTAAGGAAGCTAAAGCAAAAAGGGTCAAGCTTCTTGAGGAAGGTAGAGCAAAGGGGTCAAGCTTCCTCAAGAAGCTAAGAAAGGTTCAAGCTTCTCTTAGAAGCTTGGAGCAAAGGGTCAAGCTTCTTTAAGAAGCCAAAAAAGGGGTCAAGATTCTTGGAGAAGCTAAAAAAAGGGTCAAGCTTCTTCAAGAAGCTAGAACAAGAGTTCAAAAGGTTCAAGCTTTCTCAAGAAGCTAAAACAAAGGTTCAAAAGTTCAAGCTTCCTCAAGAAGCTAGAACAAGGGTTCAAAAGGGTCAAGCTTCCTCAAGAAAAGGGCTCGGCCAGAAAAAGTTCCTGACTGACCGAAACAAAGGCCGGCCGACTAAATAAAGTGCCGATCGGCCAATACACTTGGCTGGTGACAAGAAAGCAAGGCCGGTGGCCTCAGGCCATGGCCGGTGGGTTAAGGGGGGGTGGCCAAGAAGCCACTTCCTACCCTCAGGTGCAAAAACCACAAGTCTTTGGTCCAGCCAAGCACAAAACAAATAAGTCAAGAGATCTTGAGGCAAGACGCGCGATCGAGTCCTCTGAGAACTCAAGACGAACACGAACATGGATGATCATCGAGTGTTCAAACGATGACGTCCAAGTCTTGAGGACGGTCAAAAACGGGGTGTCTACACCTATGTCTCAAACCGAGGCTCTGTTTGAATTCGAGGTTGACCCAACTGCCCTTAAGGTCAATAAACTGGAGAAGTTATTCAAACGAGCACAGGGAGTAAACTCCATCCCGGATATAGAGGACGGGTATACTGATTTTACAGTTACCTTACCGGAGCGGTTTAAGATGCTATATATTGATCATCTCAATGGCTCTAGAGATCCAATGGTGCATTTGCATTTGTTTTCTGATATTCTGAGGCCAATGGGTTTGACCCGGGCCCAGAAGTTGTCACTATTCGACTGAACCATGTCTGGAATAGTCGTAATCTGCTTCGCAAAATTGGAGGACTCTATGAAACAGAACTGGGAAGAGATGGCTGAGGCCTTTATTGCTCAATACTCATACAACACACAGATCAAGGTCACAACTCATGATCTCGAAGCCACCCACTAAGAGCTAAAGGAGGGTTTCTCAGAGTTCGTGACGAGATGGAGAGCGAAGGCCTCGATGATGACTACAAGGCCTTCCGAAAAAGAACAGGTTAGGATGATTGGTTGGAATATGAATGGCAAGTTACTACAGAAGATGATCGTTCTACCTCTGTTTACCTTTCCAAAGCTTCATGAAATGGGGGTTCAAATCAAGGATGCCATCAGACAAGAGATCTTTGTGGAAGATAATGAGCCTTTGAAGAAGAATGTTGTTCGCAATTCCAATGCTACTACTAATGGTAGCATAGTTACGAAATTCTCAAAAGTAAACACTGTCCCCACTCCCCTCAATGGCCAAAAACCAACCACTTCAACTCAGCCCCAAGTCCAAAATTTCCACCATCTTTACAAGAATCTCTCTCAAGCCTTGAAAATGTTGCGATAAAAAAGGGTACCTAGAGCTCCTAGAACCCCGACCCCTCCCAAATCCTCTTCCACCAAGATATCACCCAACTAAATACTGTGATTATTATCAACAACATGGTCATGATACAAACCATTGCATCCGCCTCTGTCATAAGATTCAGGATTTTATTAACAAAGAGGTCATGGCTCCACCAAAAGGACCTCAGGCCACCTCTAACCTATTATCTTCACATCTCAATGTAATCCATACACTACCATCTACCTATAACCCCAGCATATACATCACCCTAGCCCATTTACCCAAGCCTGAGGTGTTCATTCTAGAAAGCATGGACTTGTGTATGATGGATGCATTTGAACCCCAATCATCTCAAACCCATGAACCCACTACTTCTGAGCTAATGAGCATGATTGAAGATCTTCAGAGAACTGTGGCAGATCTAGCCTTTGGGATATTGGCTCCGTCATCAACCACATCACATACTAGGAATTTCATGTCAAAAGGCTCCCTAATCTTGGGACGGGCTGCTTTTGAAGAAGGCCAATCCCATGGAAAAATGGAGGCAAATGGCAAGAACAAGGTAGGGGCAGGCATTGATCCCTATGAACATCTTCAGTGGGTTGTTGAGGCTTTGAAAGCCGAAGGACTGAACAAACAGCAAGTGCTTGCAGTTATTGCAAAGACTGTGGATGACACTTTTGCCACTCAGGATGAGAGCATTCTGAATCAAGGGGCAAGCCGAAAAAAGGGATGTCGTATCAGAAACATCCCTTTTAGCTCCAATCCCACACCAATAAGAGATCATCAAACCTAGTCAACACCTGCCAAACCCTTTGTCAAGCCTGTCAGAACTGGTAACCGCACCTTCAATCCCCTCTACATGACTTTGTCCAAAGCTCTCCAAATCCTTATAGGGCAAGGCCATCTCAAACCCTTTAACCCTCGGCCTCTCCGGGATCCCCTTCCAGCCAGGCATAATATTGCCAAGTACTGTGCCTTCCATCAACAAACTGGTCATGACAGTGACGACTGTTATCGTCTTCGCCATGAAGTCCAAGATCTGATTGACAACGAGATCATCGTCGCACCAGGTCCTGCAAAGTCTATTCGTACTGGATCGATGAACTTGGGGGGATAATGTGACTATGTGATCGGGGATGAACCACCTGCTGATAGCGCTCATTTTATCCCAGATATAGCGGATGGCACGCACTATTTTGAGCAATTTATGAATGCTGTTTATTTTACTTTCTGACATAGGTATTGGGTTAGTCTTGTTATGTTGTATTGATTCAGTCGAGTCAGTCTTGTTGTGTTGGAGGTTGGTGATTTTAGGGGTGTTAACTTGGGCATTACTTCCCTGTTTGTTTTCTTTGTCTTTTTGCTCTTTCTTTTGAGTCTATTTCTATCATTGCGCCAGTTGTGCCAGAAGATTTGAATGAAACGACAGTAATTTCCACCTACTTTTTCTTTGCCTTTCAGTCATTGCATTGACCTTAGTTTTTCAAAACTTTTCGAACACTACGATGAAAACAAAGAGAAAGGAATTCCTCAGGATTTGTAAAAATTTGATTAATTAAGAGGAAGAGAGGCATGCTAAGCCCTTAATGAATGAGACCATGTACTGAGAACGATGCTAGCTTGATCCAGATTGGTTCTACATTGTCTTCAGAAGAGCATGAGCGACTAGTCACCCTATTAAAAGATTTCAAAAAATGTTTTGCGTGGTTCTACGAAGACATGCTTGGAATTAATCTTGGGATTGGACAGTATAGGATCACTCTCGTCCTCAAGACTCGACCCCTTTGCTTTCAAACTTTGATTTAGAATGTTCAACGATCAATGACAATATAAGGCTTGTATGGCCGGATTGGAAGTAGCTCTAGAACTAGGAGCAATAAGGTCAGATGTCATCAAAGGAAGTTTGCAAAGTTGGATGAGAAGCATCCCTTGAACTAGGGGTAAAAAAGGTCAGATATGCTTGAAGATTCAAAGAAGGGTCATTTCGCCAACCGATGAAGACTGGCAAGAAAGCCAAATCCCAGAATCTGAGAGAAGAGAAATTATTGCTGAAGGATAATCAAGTTCCTATCCACAACATTAGGGGGCAAATTTAGACCTCACTTGGATGGGCTCTTACATCATCAAGATAATTTAATTAGAAACAACAGCCATTCTCCCGGACTCAGATGGCGTAGAGATCCTACAGCCAATCAACGTGGACAAGTTAAAATTTTCTATCCTTGAGAGGCTCGCTGGGCCGAAAACCCAGAAGGAAGACCTAGGCAAAAGTTAGAGCAAAACAAAAAAAGAAGAACAAAAAAAAGAACAAAAAGAAAATGGAAACAAAGAAAAAGAACAAACAAGAAAGAAAAGAAGAAGAAGAAAAGAAAAGGAGAAAAGAAAAATGAAAAGGAAAAATAGAGCTCGCAAGGTTGAAAACTTATAAGGGCGGCCTTGGCAAAAGTTAGAGCATAAAAAGGAGAGTGTTAATACCCGAGTGCATTTTAACCTGAAACTACGTACGGCCTAATTTGTATCTTTGGGATACGTAGGCAACTTCATCCTGAAGTTCGGCCCCAACCATTTTCAACTTGCTGGTCTCATCCATGTTGATTGGCTGATCCTTGTTCAACTCAGCTATCTTATCAATGTGCAAATTGGCTTGTCTTCGTTCAAAATTGATTGTCCTATTCCGTTACAAGATTCAGCTATGAGACAAATCAAGTTCAAATCTAAGATTGTGCATCTCGAGAGTATATTCCATGTTAGTTGAGCAATGGCCATTTGCAAAAACAGTTTTTGAGGATTTTTAATGAGGTTGACTAATTCTCTCAAAAATTATTCCATTTTTCCAAAACTGGACCATTTCTTGGACCAAAAAAAAAAAAAAAAAATTCAGTGCTCATAACCTGACTTGCATGATTTCAAAGGAGAAAATCGAATAAGCATGTTAATCTAACTCTCATATTGGTCAAAATTGTTTTAGCAGAAAGCTAAAAGCAAAAAATGGTCAAAATTATGAACCAGAGGCATAGTTGAGTCAGGTTTTCTGTCTTTTCCCCATTATCAATGTACTCGCTAGAAAGGGCACAGCTGAAGTTAACGGCAAGGGCCGAAAGCTCTCTTATCCTCCAAGCAGCGAGGTATCAAGCCAAGTGCGAAGAACAAGCTAGAAATGGAGCTAGATATTCGACCCCCTTATCTAGATAGGTTTGATCACACCCAAATTTGCGTTTGACCCGGCATGGGGATGTAGAACACGCAATATGTGAGACCAATCAATTGTATACCTGGCCGGTGAGACGTATTGTAGTTTATCTCAATCAAGTTAAGCCAAGGGCATCGTCAACCGATGTCAGTTGTAGATCTGCTGCACATCCAGTCACGTCATAACCCCTATGTGGGAGAAACTCACTAGTTGTGAGCAAAAGAAGGAGAATTTTGCAGAATACCAGGGGCAGGAGCACACAACTTCCTGCTTGTCCATCAACGACTCAGGGGAGGGATAAAAATAAGAGAGATTAAAAAATAGAGAGATGAATGTTAAGAGAAAAAAAAAGTAAGGAAAGGGCTTCTTAGAGAAAATAGAGATTGAATGCCAAAGTGATGTGAGAATCACAAATAAGAAAAGATGGGAAATAATACCTATAGAAGTAGGCTTCCCATTAACCGAGAGGTCTCTTGCCATAGGAACATGTTTGAGTGTTCTGTTTGTTGTTTTTGTTTGTCTCGATTCTTGTTTTGAGTCGTTGTGAGTGTAAATATTTGTGTTTAGATTTACTTTGTTTTCCTTTGTTAACCCATTTAGACTATGGTCAGTCGTAGGCTTAATACCCAGTTAAAAACTCATTTCTCAATTTTAATTTCAAAAATAAATCATTTTGTACGCAGAGTGCTGTGCCATTCTCCACATTTGTACAAAAATAGGATACTTTCTTTCATAAATTGCAGGGTTCATAAGCTACAGGGTTCAAACCAGGTCATGTGAGAACAATAAAACAAGGACCTATTTGAAGCTATATAGGTTTCGGACTGCAAAGCAAAAGAAAAGAGGGAAAATTTGGAGCATTTTAGTGCGTTTCAACTTCGGTAATTTCTGAGATTGCATTCCAAATGCACCTTTTTAGGCTTTGTCTTTTCTCCGAAGTGTGAGTGTACCTCTACCTCAAGCTCAAGCCTGCTTTAAGCCAGAATAGCGATCAGAAGTGCTCTCCCTGAGTAACATTCCCTGCCAGACGCATCTTGGTTGTGTTTGCAATGTGGAAACTAGAGTTCGAATGGCAATGCCTAGAACACAAAGGTTTAAAATTTCTAAGACTAAAGTCTGGTTTGAATACCCAGGGTGTATCCCCGGCTTGAAATCTGTATGGCAGCCCCATAGGTTGAGATAGCATGTGTACGCCTCAATTCTGGATATTAAACTAACCCAGTTGTAGACACCCCATTTTCGACCGTCCTCAAGACTTGGACGTCACCGTTTGAACACCTGGTGATCATCCATGTTTGTGTTCGTTTGGAGTTCCCGGAGGTCTTGGCTACGCACCTTGCCTCAGGATCCCCGAACTCGACTGTTTCGTGCCTGGTTTTGCACCAAACACTTGTGTTTTGCCTTGGAGGGGCAGGGAATGCCTTGTAAGGCATCCCCACACATCACCGGCCATGGGCCACCGGCTAGTATTTTGTTGCCATCGGCAATGTGTGATGCCGGTCAGCACCATTTGTTGCCGGTCGGCACTCACTTTTGCCAAAATGGCATTTTTGGACAGCCGATTACTGTTCATCTGCTTTTGCAGATATTTTATTACAGCTGTCTTACATTTGGCTCCCCGCCATACACGTGTATGGCAGGATCTCTCTCTTTAGAAGCTTGTCTTGTAAGCTTTACAAGACAAAAAAGCTCTATAAGAGGAACTCTCCTCTCCCTTGTTTTGGGTTAGAGATTTTAGACAGCCATATTAGGGTTTTGAGTTCTAGGGTTAGGATTGATACACATTCTATCTCTATACCTCTCTCTTTTTACCTTTGTGTGAGTTTAAGTGTGTTTGTGTCTTACTATTGCACACAAACACATAGTGTTTCACCTTTTCTTGGTTCCTTGAAGAACCAGAGGTTGTTCTTGGTGTTCTTGGGTGGCTTTGAGCTTGAAGAACCTGCTGGTCCACCATTTGTGAAGAAAGTCAACAAGGGTAAGAAACTAGTCCCTTTATTCCCCATTTTTGCATTGTATTTTTACCTATCTTAAAATTGTTTTTGAGCTTGGTGTATAATATAAAAAAGTTCTGTTTTTAGGCCCTCTAAATAGTTTATTTAGGGTGTTTTGTTGTTTGAGGTTGTTTGACCCCTCCTAAGCCTTGTAAGGCTCCATTTTGTGCTATTTTGTGTAAGCTCCGAGACCTTGGTGTTTGGGCCTCCCCACCACTGAAATCTTGAGGGATTTCAGAGGTGAGGATGGCGCCTTGAGGTCCCAAGAAGGAGAGGGCCACCCCCTCTCCTTATTGTCCTTGAAATGGACCATTTTTGGCCTCTTGAGGGAGCATCTAGCTAAGCTTCATGTTGACCATGCCTTGGCTATTTTTTGTGCCTATTATATCATAATATGCAGTTGGTTTTTGGTACACCATGCATGCTTAGCATACCTACCTTGTAATGCCACTTTATTGCCATAACATGCCTTAGGTTGTAAACCTTTGTTCAAGCTTGTTTTAGGTCTAGTTTTGTGAAGCTTCTATGCTTATTTTACCATGCTAGAGGTCTGTCCATAGTTGTTTGGGTCGGCCATGGCATGCATTGTATAGCCCCTTTGCATTTTTGGCTTGTTGGCCTTAAGTGTGTGAATGTATAGCATGCATCCTTGCCTTAATTTAGTGGGTTGGGACCATTTGTCATGCAATTTCAGTCCCTTTGACATGCTTGTATGCTTGCCTTGGACACCTCTTTAATGCTTTGAAAACTTGTGTAGCATATTCCATGTTTTGGCCATTGTAGATGCCTTTGAATTTGAGCCACTTAGATGCCATCTAAGGGGCCCCCTTGCATGGTCTAGGTCTGCCTTGAACCTATTTTAAGTCCTCTTAGCCTTGTGAGGCTTGGTTGACTTGGTCATGGTTCAAGCCCCTTTGACTTGCTTCAAGTACTTGGGCCATTTATTGCATGCTTAGTCTATTTTGTTTGCTTGGTTTGGCACCATCTTTACATAATTTTCAATGCTTACCTTGCATGCCATTAGTCCACATTATGCCTCTTTCAAATGTGCTTGAGAGTTGCCCCATTTGCGCCTAAGTGTTGGCCCTTTAACATGTGCATGTGTGTGTGTGTATTTAGTCCTTTATTTTGGTCAATTTGACCACTGTTTTGGGCCTTATTAGAGCTGCCGAGATCATGTTTAAGTCCATTATTTGTTTGCTTGCATGCTTACCTTGCATGTTTGTTTGCATGCTTGCATGTGCATCTCGCATTCCCATGTTGCATCCTTAGCCTGCATGCCTAGGTTGCATTGCATCTAGCATACATGTCTTGTTCCTCGATCTAGTGATAGGAATTGGGCTTTGGTTTGTTGGTTTGCATTGCATTTGACATCAAAATGTGCACACTTGGTCCCTTGGGCCATCACGCATGGAAATGCGCGATTGATGGTCCGAGAACCAAGGAGCATGTTCCTTTGAGTCATTAACATGATAAAGGACATGATTGGTGCATATATGGCTTGAATTGCATTGCCATGTTCTGCCCTTCCCTCTGTTGCTGTCAAATGCAGATTTTGCAGGAACTTTCTGCCGACCGGCAGTTCTAGGTGCCGACCGGCAATCTTTCCATGGCCGATGGATGCATTCACAGCCGGTGATCACATGCCACTGCTGGTGGCCATTCTATTCAGCCGGTGGTGTCTCCCAATGTCCAGGGAAGCAATCCTGAGACTTTGGCAGTCTTCAGAGGAGCATAGCATGGAAAACAGAGGCAACCTATGCATGGCAGTACACTTCCGAGCAAGACCCGAGCACGCATGCACCGAACTCTCTTCCCGAGGCGGTTTACTGTTTTTCCTAGCTTAGTTAGTTTGTTAACTAATTAGGTGATTTGTAATAATTAATTAGCTAGGTTAGTTAATTCGTTATTTAATCTGTATTATTCTTTTGGGTCCCTCCGAGCGAGGGTAAATTTGTAATAAGTGTGGGTGAGTGTGTGTATGTCTTCCAACCCCCACTTCTTTCTTCCCTTTTATTTACCTGCTTATGATGGTAGATTAGGGCATGTTTAAATTAGCATACCTTATGCTATGCATGCGTGCATTCATACATTTGTCTTCCATGCACCGGGCTCGGTACATCATGCTAACTGCATTTGTACTTCGATTCCAAATTGAATACGTGATTAGTTGTAGCATTTCACATGACATTATAGATTAGCCGAGCCTATCTTAATCGCATTCTGTATGTGTTACATTAGCCACTTTAACATGAACTAGGATCATGCATGTTTGCTAACTAGTTTATTGTTTTGGCACGGAGTACGATGTAAGTATTTATGTTCTAGCATCCTCGCATGTGTGTGAATGCTATCATGACAACATGTTTACCATGTGGCTAGATGCTTATATGATAAACTGTTTGAATGCCTGTGGGTGAAGGTTGGATTGTCTGAGTTGGAAACACTCATTGAAATCCGTGTTTTAGCCTACTTGCGAGTAGCAAATTCCAAAGCATTTTTCCAAGACAAACGGATACGCAATGCTTATTTCCAAATTAGGCAATCTAGTCTATACTTGTTTGCCGTGTGCATAACATAGTAATGCTAGGCTAATAATTGGTTTAAGAACACATAACGTTTTCAAAAATGGATATCATGGTTAGTAGAGGCCGATAGCTGACCTTCTCCAATCGTACCCTAGCTCCCGAGTCGAGGCAACTCTGGTGATGACGGACATGTGGCCTTCGGCACCGAGTCAGGGTTTCCTAAATTCCCCCATAAAAAATATTTAGGTGGCGACTCTGTATCTGGCAAAGCAGTCCATGTTTGGCACTTCTTTTCTAAAAATCTGTTTTCTCAAAACGATTTGCCGGATTTAGACTCTTTGGTTCAAGATTAAGAACCGTGACACAAAATCGAGTCCGAACTGTAGCAGCGAGGCCCCCCCTCGCGGGCGCGCGTCTACAGTTTCTGGCGACTCTGTTGGGGAGTTAGAGAGCTTGACTCGAACTCGTGATATCCTATTTTGATTCCATTTATATGTCTCTTTGCATTGCATGTGTATTGGTGCGCCTAAGAACACAGTGTTTGCCATCTGCCATTCCTGAACGGTTTGTCGGAGGCTTGTCTTGTCAAGACATGACTATAAGGCTGATCGGTTATGGGCTCTGACAGTATGGGAACACAAACCCCGGTTTTACCGGGGCACCCTTTTTGACCATTCGACCTAGTGCATATTCGGATCCATAGTGACCATTTCAAATTAGGACAGGTTGCTTACCCGATGTTAGGTTGTTTGAAACTGTTGTGTGGATAGTGGAACCCTAGCTCCTGACAAAATAGGATAGGGAAACCTTACCCCAACATAGAGGTGTTTTGGCTCTCTTTACTTGCTATGTGCTTTTAGAGTGTATCTCTACAGGAGCGTACATATCAGTTTGCAAGTTTGAGTAACAGGCCCGAGGGCACCAGTATCAGTGTTACTGAGAATCAGTTATCTGCAGGTATCAGGGTTCAATTTTGAGACAGTGATTTCTGGGAAACAGTGATCAGCAGTAGAGTACAGTTGTTCCGCTACATCCGTGTTTGATCCATTTGGGCTGAAATGCTGCTTTTTGTTCCTTTCAGTTCGGACAGCTGGTACAGAATAGCTAGTGCTCCCCCTTGCTGAGGCAGGACTCATGACGACGCAGAATTCAGAAGAGATCGTGGTTATGACAGCTGCATTAGATCAAGGGATCACCCTGCGAAGTGAGACCAACGTTGATATGTCATATCCACCCAGGTCGCCTGTTGCGCACCCAGTCTGGGCCCCTAGCTATACCAGGCTCGCGAGCCTACTACATTTGAACTAATAGGGATGGTAGGCAATCTCCAGAGGTCTGTGGCGGATCTCGCCTACGGAATGTCAGCTTCACCTCTAGCCGCACCATATGCCGGGAGTTTTGTACCGCAGGAGCCCCCGCTGTTAGGGCGAATTGTGATTGAACTTAGCCAACCGGTGATGGCCTCCAACTATGGTAATGACATATCAGCATTAACCCGAACCCTCGATCAGGCTGAGGCCAGAGGAAAAGACAAAATGAAGGCAGATGCCGATCCCATTGAACAACTGTTGTGGGCAGTCGAGGCTTTGAAAGCCGGGGTGATGAACAAGCAACAGATATCCGCAGTTGTGGCAAGAGCTGTGGAGGATGCTTTCCCCACTCCACCTGAGGGTAGTTCAAGCCAGTCAGAAAATCGGGATAGGCCCCGTCATGCCAGAACAGTTCCTTCCATTCCCAACCCTGTACTGGGAAAAGACCAGAAAGCCAAGGTGGCGCCTGCTGACCCTTTCGCTAGTGCGTCTAGCAAAAGTGCTCAACCTTCAAAGTACCTGCCCCGAGGGCGCAAGGTCTTCCACGCTCTCTACATGCCTTTGTCTAAGGCACTTCAGATCCTTGCCGAGAGGGGACACCTCAAACCCTTGGAGCCTCGGCCTCTCCCGAAGAATCTCCCTGCCACGCATGATGTTACTCAGTACTGCGCGTACCACCAGCAGACAGGCCATGCAACCGACAATTGTTTCCGCCTCCGTCATGAGGTGCAAGATTTGATTGACAACGAGGTTATCCTCCCGCCCACCTCAGCCAAGTCCGTTACCACCCAGCTATTGGATTTTGAGGACATAGATACTGGAAGTATGTAATCAGAAAGTGCACCACCTGCGGGCGGCATCTGGTATATTTTGAATGTGGCATCTGGCATGCATTTTTGAGCATCTGTGAACACTAGCTTTGTAAATTCTGGCTTGGGTATCGAGTCAATCTTTTGTTTTGAGTCTGTCTCTTTGTCTTAAGTCAGTATTTTTGCTTAAGGGTTTGTCTTGTTGTAGCGAGTCAGTCCCCTTTGTATAGAATACCAGGTGATTCTGGGGTTGTTGCCCCGAACACGGTTTTGTTTTGTAATTACCTGTTTTTGTTTTTTGAGTCTGTTTCTGCCGAGGGGCCAGTTACACCAACAAATCTAAATGAAACAGTTGTGGCTATCTCATTTTCATGCTTGCTTTCGGTATGAGTTAGTTGTGCCAGAGGATTTGAATGGGCTGACAGTACATCTTGCCTGCTCTCCTGCGCGCCAAACTCATTGCATTAACCTAAGTTTTTCAAAAACCTCTTTTGAACACTGCGGTGATAAAAACGAAGAGGAAGAAATTCCTCTGGTTTTGCAAAACTTTGATCAAATTGAGAAAAGGAGAGGCATGCTAAGCCTTTAATGAATGAAATCATGCTTGTTAGTGTGAGTACTGGGAAAGACCCTGGCTTGATCCAGATTGGTTCCACACTATCTTCGGCGCGAGCAATTTGTCGCTTTCTTAAAAATTTTTAAAAACAAATGTTTTACGCGACCCTGCGAAGACCTGTGTGGGATCGCTCTTGAGATTGTGCAGCCTAGGATCGCTCTCAGCCTCAAGATTCGACCTGTTGTCTTGAACCTTGAATTCATTCGGAACATTCAACAGTCTACTGTCGGAGAAGGCCCGTATGGCCAGTTTTGAAGCAGCCCTCGAGCAAGAAGCACTGAAGGCGAGTCAAGAGGACCAGACCTCACCAGAAGAAGCTTGTGGAGCAGCCATGATGGATTCTTCTGCAAATCATTGCAACAGCCGTTCTCCTAGACACAGAGAGGCTTCAACTTCAAAAAAAAAAAAAAAAAACGTTTGGCATGGACTTGTTACACTTTTACCCTTTGAGAGGCTCGCTGGGCCGAAAACCCGGAAGGGCGACCCAGGCAAAAGTTAGAGCAAGAGAAAAATACAAAAAAAAGAAAGCAAAAAAATACAAGAAAAGAAGAGAAGACAAAAAAACAACAACAAAAAATGCAAAAAAAAAAAAGAGAAAAAGAACGAAAAAAAAGAAAATAAAAAGAAGCTCGCAAGATCGAAAACCCGCATCGGGCACCTTGGCAAAAATTAGAGCCTGAAAAGTGAAGGTTAAAATACCCGAGTGTACCTTAACCGGAACTACGTGAGGCTTGATTACCATGTTTGGGATACGTAGGCAACTTCATCCTGAAGTCCAGCCCCCAACGCTTTCATAGCGTCTCAGTCCATGCAATGGTTTCGATTTCATCCCAAAGTCCAGTCGCCAACACCTTCCAAGGTGACTGTGTCCATATATTTGTCCTAACCGTCTTCGTCATCTCTGTGTCCAAGAGTTCGACTACCACCAATGAAGACTGTTTACAGACTGCTGCGGCACTATCCAAACAAGGGGCAACTTTTCGTTGCCACGAGTCGTCGCAAGCCGCCATTCAAACCAGGGGCAACTTTCCGTTGCCATCCACCCCCTCTAAGCCAGGGGCAATTTTCCATTGCCTCCGATCCGGGGTTGCGCATCTCAAAGAGTAAGTTCCATGCTCGTTGAGCATTGACTGTTTGCAAAATAGTTTTTGAATTTTTTTTTTGCGGAGGTTGACTATTTTCTCGAAAACTATTCCATTTTCCAAAACTGGACCATTTTCTTTGACCCAAAAAGGAAACTTTTCAGCGCTCATAGCCTGACTTGCATGATTTTCAAATCAAAAATCGAACAAGTGTGTTAATCTAACTCTCATTTTGATCAAAACTATTTTAGTAGAAAGCAAAAACAAAAAAAAAGGGGTCAAAATAATGAACTAGGGGCACAGTTGAGTCAGGCGTTCTGTCTTCCCCCCATCGTCAACATACTTGCCAAGAGGGCATTCTACCCACCAGAAGAAATAGCCGTGAGCTAACGGTGTTGAGCATGAACCCACACCTTCCTATTTATCCATCAATCACCCTAGGGAGGGATGAAAAATGAGAGAATAAAGAATAGAGAGGTGTAAGTTGAGAGAAAAGCGAGCTGAAGGGTTTTTGAGAGAAAAAAACCGAGCCTGAGGGCCGAGCGATGTGAGAATCACAAATCAGAAAGGGTGGGAAACAATACCCAGAGAAACTGGCTCCTCGTGATCTGAGGTCCCCCGTCTTCGTTGACGCGTCTGTGTGTCGTGTCTTTTTGATTTGTCGGCTTCGTCTTTTGTTTTTAGTCTTTCCCGAGCGTGTCTCGTTGTGTTTAGGTCGTGTATCTTTGTCGAGTCCCTTTTCCGCTGTATCCAGTTATAGGCTCGATACCCTGGTTTAGAACACCCCTTTTCCGAAAGTTAATCGTTTATGCTCGGGGTGCTATGCCATTCTCTACATCTGAGCATGTTTCAACCCCAGCCGGTTTCACCTTTGAAGGCCGTCTTGTCAGATTGGGCTGTTTTGTTTAAATTTTGCCGTGTGCAGAATAAACCAAGTGTTGGGTTATGGGTTGTATGCAGGTTAATCCTCGGCAGAGTATGGACCCCGTGTTCAGGTTAAGCAGTGGTTTATATGGGTTTCTTTGCTGTTACTTGGTTTGGTTACCTTGTTTATTACAATGCAAGTGTTCAACATTCAGACCACAGATCAATTTCATTTACATTGAGGTATAACATAATGCAATACATGAGATATGTAAATGTAACACTTTTTTTGAGATAAAAAGTTCGTTTCATTTCATAATCTTTTTCAAGTACACAAGTTTTGGAGACAAAAATCTGCCTACGGCAGTACAAAGTATCCTAACTACCAACAAAAGAGAAAAGTACAAGAAAGAAGAAAAACAACAAAAATCTGTGGCCGTGTCAAGCGGCTCCGAGGGCTATCAGTCTGTCCTAGTCCTCTTCTTGGACGAAGGTCCAGGAGCATCGTCAGCATCGTCATCAGGGCCCGAGCTAGAACTGCCTCTGGTCTTCTCTTCCGATGACTCCGCCTCCGGCTCTGTCTCTGCCTCGGACTCGTCATCATCATCATCATCATCGTCAGGGGTCGGCGCCCGAGAACTACTCCCTACATGAGTACCCCCTCCCCTGGTACGGGGACGTGCAGTGTCTTCACGCCCTCCTCGAGCAGGAATAGAAGGCCCAGCTGAAGCACCGCCCACCGGGGGAATCTGGAAGGGAGGCTGAAAATCACAAAGGGCAAATACATCAGAATACTGTGAGCAGTTTATCAGTGCAGAATGCTGTGTACAGTGTGAGAATGCCGAGGGCAATGTATCAGTGCAGAATGCAGTATACAGTGTGTGAATGCCGTGGGCAGTTTATCAAGTGCAGAACGCAGTGTACAAATGCAGTGTATGCAGTGTGTCAGATGCTGTGAGATCAGTGTATTAGGTGTTGTGTCGTGCATCAAATTATGTGAAGCAGTGTATGAATGGTTTGAGGCCATTGTCAGAAGGACATACCGGAATACTATAGAGGGCCAGAAGGTCGAAGGTCCGCTGCAGCATCCCCATCATGGAGGCATTCAACTCCACGGACTGCCGGGTGTACTCGGAAGACGCCTGCAAGAGTATAAGATACATCAGTATTCTGTGGAATATCAAATAAACTGAAATCAAATGCAGATGCAAGATGCAAAATGAAGTAATACATACCGGAGGCAAGTCGGGGATACCGGCTAACTCATGACCAGCCGGGGGAGGAGCAAAGGGGATCTGGTAGGTCGCCCCATCCTGCCCTCTGTATGACAGTACAGTGGGCAAGGCGGGCCAGCCGGTCCCCCGTCCCCCCTGAGCTCCGCTCCTGCCATGCACTCGAGCCTTCCTCGATGTACCCGCTCCAGCCCCAGCTCCCGCTCCAGCTGCCGGCGCCGCTGGCCTCTCCCCCTCAGCTCGGCGACCACCGCCAAGGGTCACATAATATAGGTCCGGACGTACTCTGCGTAGTCGCCCTCGCCTCTGTGATGCTCCTCACTCCAGCCGACGGTGAAGTCCCTCATCTGCTCAAGAGAGAACCTCTCTGTATGCCTCATATGCGTAGGAGGCGGACCCGGCACTATCTGCTCCGGTAAACCTAGGGTCTGACGCAAGAAGCGCTCGCCCAGGTACCAAGCCCGACAGACCGGGCCCTCCAGCAGAATCCGGCAACGGGCAGTCTCCTCCGCGCCCTCATAGTGATCCTTCACCACAGCCGGTAACGGAGCCCAGGGCTGCCAGGTGATCTGAAAATGAAATGCAGTTTATTATCTACCGTTATTGAAAATATACGGTGCGAAGCAAAGCCAAAATAATAAACTCTAAAGTTGAACATACCTCCGCGGCGGTGATGGTGTCGAAGTATCGGCGGAAGAAAGTAAGAGACTCCCGTGGCCTCCGCACGCATCGCACATCGAAGCGATGAGAGAAGGGGACGCCAAGCGGGATCTCCTCATCGGGTACTGGGGCAAGCCTAGGAAAGTAGGCATACACCCATAACTGCAGAACAGATATCAGTATGACTGTCAGATAAGGCAGAATACAGAATAAAGCAGAAGTGGCAGAACCGTGTGTTGTGCAGTGTATTGTGCAGAGTGTACAGTGTGAGCAGTGTGCAGAAAGTGTAAAGCAGAGTATATGTGTGCCGGGTGTGCAGTATACAGTCAGTGTGGGGCAGAGTGTACAGTGTGAGCAGTGCGCAGACAGTGTAAAGCAGAGTATATGTGTGCCGGGTGTGCAGTATACAGTCAGTGTGGGGCAGTGTACAGTATATGTGCAATGTGTAGAATACAGAAAGCAGAAAACAGAACTGTAAAAAGAGAAGAGAACGTACCTCCCAGGCTCGCCAATAGCCACCAAGGAGCTGTCCGCTGAGGCGGGAAGAAGAGCTCATATAACCGTATAAAGTGGCCAGAGCGGCGCCACCCCAGTCGTAGTGGCGGATCTGCCTGACGTCCACCAGTGCGCTCAACAGGCATAAGGGCACGGTGTTCGCCCGATCAGCGAAGAGAGTCGTCCCAAAGAGGAACATAATGAAGCCCTGCGCGTACTGGTCCACCTCCTCCGGGGACATCTGCGCCTCCTCTGCCAAGGCCGGCTGGATCCGGAAGTGGCTCTCAAACCACGAGTACCTAACAAACCCCACTCGAGCGATGGGAGGCTGCGTACCGAGCAAGTATAGCTGGGCAGCGTCCCACTCGTCCATATCCGTGTCAAAAGGGATCGGATCACCCCTTACCCCAATGCCAGTAAGCATCGAGAAGTCGTAAGGGGTCATCGTCATATCCCCTACGACAGAAAAGTGGAAGGAGTCGGTGGTATCCCACCACCTCTCCGCTAGAGCAGCGAGCAAGGGCTTGCAGGTAGTCAGTCAAGAGAGCCCCCTGCAGAAGATGCCAAAGCCGGCCTTGTCGACGATGACACGAACCGCATCTGGCAGCTCGAGGTACCAGTCCCGAGCACCGGTGTTCCCATACCCGCGAATGGTATGGGAATCCCCCTGTAATCAAAAACAACAATTGCAAGGCAATATTCAAAACGCAGTTCTAAAAAGCATGTAGGTATACAGCATGTGTGCATGTTTTTGGATTCAAGCAAATACTGGGTGCCAGTGTGCTTACAGTGAACTGCAACGTGTGATGTGTCAGCGTGTTTGAGTGGTTTAGGGCAGATGTAGCATGCGTGCAAATTTTAACAGGTTCAAGCAAATACCAGGTGCCGGTGTGCTTACGGTGAACTGCAACGTGTGATGTGTCAGCGTGTTTGAGTGGTTCAGGGCAGATGTAGCATGCGTGCAAGTTTCAACAGGTTCAAGCAAATATCGGGTGCCGGTGTGCTTACAGTAAACTACAACGTGTGATATTTCAGCGTGTTTGGGTAGTTCAGTACAGTGTAGCATGCGTGCATATTTTCAAACTCAAGCCAATACCAGGTAACAGTGTGTGTGCAGTGAAATACAGTGTGCACCGTGTGTTTGGGTGATTTGAAGCCAGTGCAGTGTGTGTGCATGTGTCAGTCTCAAACAGATATCAGTTACGCGTATGTTTACAATCAACTTCAGTATACAGCATATCAGAATTAAGCAGTTAAAGAGCATAACCAGCTACAGTAGTTTTGCATCCTACATTGCAGAAAGTAAAGCAGAGAAGGAAAGTTACCTCGGAAGGACCGAAGGAGAGGTGGGAAGTAGGCTCACGCAGTAGTAGCTCGCGTGGCACGTGCCTCTCGAAGGTCCGGAACTGGCGTAGTCCGTCGGGGAGCATCTGATGAACTGCAGGCCTGTAGGTCTCTGGATCGAACGGTCGGCTACGGAGTGGCAAGGGCTCGGCCTCGGGACCCATCTCGAGCTCTGGAGGAGCCCCGCCCTGTGGAAGATCATCCGCCATCTCGAAGGGCGTGTGAAAATGGCCGAAAGGCGGAAAGTCAGGCGAGAAGATGAAAAGTCAACGAAAAGTCAAACCCCGAGAGGGTCGGAAAAGGCCAAAAAAACCGGAGTACGGAAAAGGCACGGGTATCGAGAAAAACTCGAGGGAAATAAGCCCCAAGTGGCGAAAATCAAGAAAGAAACATCGAAACGAAGTTTCGTTCGGTTGAAAATGTCCGAAACGCGAAGGAGATCGCGAATCGAACAACGAAATGGGAGCTAGAACGCAAGAAAATGAGAGAATCAAGGGAGGAAAATGCTCTAGAGAGAGAGAGAGGCAATTTTCGACCAAGGAGAAGTAAGAAAAAAGGGTTAGAAACCCTATTTTAAAAGACCCGTGCCGAAATGACAGAACTGCCCCGATACAGTAATTCTTTGCTGGTCGGCCACACTCTTTGCTGGTCGGCAAAATATTGTGCCGATGGAATTGTATGATGGCCGATGGACGGCCGGTGATGTATTTTGATGGCCGGTGGACATCCGGTGATCTCCTGCAGTGATTTTTGAGCCTCCTACACCCTTGTTTGAGTTATTTGTGGGGTTCAGGGCCTTCATTGCTCAAAACAGTGCAAAACATTGCGCTTCCGACGCTCGACCGGCCTCCGTTGTGACCTCGGGTCGTGTCTTCTGTGCATGGCACTCGAATTCATGCAAGGTGTACCCTTTCCGTATCCTTTTGGCTTTTACGAAACTCAAAAGTCGCCCCCCAGTGCATCACATATCTATCGCACTGTTTTGCGCATTTCAAAATCAATCGCACTGTTTTGTGCATTGCATATCGATCGCGCTGTTTAGCGTATTGCACTGTTTTGTGCATTGCATTCCATCGCGCTATTTTGTGCATCTCATTGCATTTTGCATGATTGTTCAATTTCATTACCTGCATAGACCGCATGTTTTGGCTTGCGTAGACCGCATGATTGTTCAATTTCATTACCTGCGTAGACCGCATGTTTTGGCTTGCGTAGACCGCATGATTGTTCAATTTCATTACCTGCGTAGACAGCATGTTTTGCTTGCGTAGACCGTATGATTGTTCAATTTCATTACCTGCGTATACCGCATGTTTTGCTTGCGTAGACCGCATGATTGTTCAATTTCATTACCTGCGTAGACCGCATGTTTTGGCTTGCGTAGACCGCATGATTGTTCAATTTCATTACCTGCGTAGACCGCATGTTTTGGCTTGCGTAGACCGCATGATTGTTCAAATTTCATTACCTGCGTAGACCGCATGTTTTGCTTGCGTAAACCGCATGATTGTTCAATTTCATTACCTGCGTAGACCGCATGTTTTGGCTTGTGTAGACCGCATGATTGTTTAATTTCATTACTTGCGTAGACCGTATGTTTTGGCTTGCGTAGACCGCATGATTGTTCAAATTTCATTTCCTGCGTAGACCGCATGTTTGGCTTGCGTAGACCGCATGATTGTTCAATTTTATTACCTGCGTAGACCGCATGTTTTGCTTGCGTAGACCGCATGATTGTTCAATTTCATTACCTGCGTAGACTGCATGTTTTGCTTGCGTAGACCGCATGATTGTTCAATTTCATTACCTGCGTAGACCGCATGTTTTGTCTTGTGTAGACCGCATGATTGTTCAATTTCATTACCTGCGTAGACCGCATGTTTTGGCATGCGTAGACCGCATGATTGTTCAAATTTCATTACCTGCGTAGACCGCATGTTTTGGCTTGCGTAGACCGCATGATTGTTCAAATTTCATTACCTGCGTAGACCGCATGTTTTGCTTGCATAGACCGCATGATTGTTCAATTTCATTACCTGCGTAGACCGCATGTTTTGCTTGCGTGGACCGCATGATTGTTCAATTTCATTACCTGCGTAGACCGCACGTTTTGTTTGCGTAAACCGCATGATTGTTCAATTTCATTACCTGCGTAGACCGTATGTATTGCTTGCGTAGACCGCATGATTGTTCAAATTTCATTACTTGCGTAGACCGCATGTTTTGCTTGCGTAGACCGCATGTTTATTCAAATTCCATTACCTGCGTAGACCGCATGTATTGCTTGCGTAGACCGCATAATTGTTCAACTTTCATTACCTGCGTAGACCGCATGTTTTGCTTGCGTAGACCGCATTCTTATGTCCAATTTCATTGCCTGCGTAGACCGCATGCCTACGATCAGTTTCGTTGCCTGCGTAGACCGCCTGCTCCACTTACATGTCTGTGCTTTCACAGCATCGTTATGCTTCCCACTTGCTTTGCGTTGTCACGCATTTTCAAGTACATCAATATGCATGTTGCTAACAACTTCGTACCTGTTAAGTTTGTTTTCTTTTCAGGCACGATATTTTATGTACGGTTCATTTGAGGCTGGTGCAACCAGACGAGCCGCACAGGTATATCCACGGTCTAGGAGACCTTAAATCCTTGGAAGGTGTAAGACCTTTAGTGTTTGCATTGTCGTACATCTTGAAAGCCGCGTGTTGTCACGCATTCCATGCAACATGCATTTTATACATCATCTGCATTTCAAAAACAAAAACAAAAAACATGCATTGTCATGCATCATTGTAATATAGTGCACATTGCGTTGTAATTTGCATGCATTCACTGCATCGCCTCGGCCTATGGCTCGCGCCTTTCCATGATTGAGCTTGGTCTGGTATGTGCCCATACTTCTCACTTCAAAACATAGTTCAGTGGACCGTTCTATGTTAGACGCGGCTTGTACGTGTACATGCCTTTCCTAGGCAAGATTTGGTTTCGCCCGCGTGCCATATCCGCATTGCATTGTAATTTGCATACATTCACTGCATCGCCTCCGCCTATGGCTCGCGCCTTTCCATGATTGAGCTTGGTCTGGTATGTGCCCATACTTCTCACGTCAAAACATAGTTCAGTGGACCGTTCTATGTTAGACGCGGCTTGTACGTGTACATGCCTTTCCTAGGCAAGATTTGGTTTGGCCCGCGTGCCATACCCGCATTGCATTGTAGATCGCATGCATTCACTGCATCACTTTCCATCTATGGCTTGCGCCTCTCCAAGTTGAGCTTGGTCTGGTATGTGCCCATACTTCTCGTGTCGAAGCATAGTTCAGTAGATCGTTCTATGTTAGACGTGGCTTGTATGCGTACATGCCCTTCCTAGGAAAGATTTGGTTTGGCCCGCCGGCCATATCCATTGTATTGCATTTCCATTCCATTGCATATTTGTAGATATTGCATTACAGCTTACATGCATTCGCTGCATCGCCCCCGTCTATGGCTTGCGCCTTTCCATATTGAGCTTGGTCTGGTATGTGCCCATACTTCTCACGTCAAAACATAGTTCAGTGGACCGTTCTATGTTAGACTTGGCTTGTATGCGTACATGCCTTGCCTGGGCAAGATTTGGTTTGGCCTGCGTGCCATATCCATTGCCATTTCCCCAGCATTTTCATTATATATATTACATTGTAGTGTAATTGTTGCATCCAGCATTAGGATCGTAGTCCTTTCCCCAGCGGGTCGTTTCCCCACTTATGTCAATCCCCCCCCCAATACTTGTTCTTGTGTCCGTCTACATTACTCATAGTTCAGTAGACCGTTCTATGGTAGACGGGCTTGTTACCTCCATCAATCTATTTGACATAGGCGTGGTTTCGAACCGCTCACGATTGGATCACGATTCAATTGCTTTGCATATAGTTTGCATTGTTTCAATTCCATTGCATCTTTATTTGCATTGTTTATACATTGTTTTGTATATATTGTATATCATTTTGCGTCCATTCTTGCATTGTCACGCATGTTGCTAATAACGTCGTACCTGTTAAGTTGTTTTCTTTGCAGGCACGATATTGTATGTACGGTTCATTTGAGGTTGGTGCAACCAGACGAGCCGTACAGGTATTGTATCCTCCGAGTGAGACGTATTGAGAATTGCATAATTCTCTTACATCCTTTCTGCATTTTAGTGTAGTTTGGTGTATGCTAGCTTAAAACTGTCGCATGTTATGCTTCGTTACAGCTTTCTTTGCATGATCATAAGTTATGTCCGGCTCTGTGCATTGTCTTGCATTTTGCCCCTGCCTTTGGGCGCATATCTTGTTTGTCTTGCATGTTTGTCTGAGTCTTCGGCCTTGTCAAAAATGGGTCGTCTCTGGGCTTTGACATTCACTCCCGTCATTGTTATGACTTTCGAGTTCTGTCAAAGAGGGGCAACTGTAGACACCCTATTTTTGACCGTCCTCAAGACTTGGACGTCACCGTTTGAACACCCGGTGATCATCCATGTTTGTGTTCGTTAGTAGTTCCCGGAGGTCTTGGCTACACGCCTTGCCTCAGGATCCCCGAACTCGACTGTTTCATGTCTGGTTTTGCACCAAACACTTGTGTTTTGCCTTGGAGGGGCAGGGAATGCCTTATGAGGCATCCCCACACATCACCGGCCATGGCCATGGGCCACCGACTGGTATTTTGTTGCCATCGGCAATGTGTGATGCCGGTCAGCACTATTTGTTGCCGGTCGGCACTCACTTTTGCCAAAATGGCATTTTTGGGCAGCCGACTACTGTTCATCTGCTTTTGCAGATATTTTATTACAGTTGTCTTACATTTGGCTCCCCTCCATACACGTGTATGGAGGGATCTCTCTCTTTAGAAGCTTGTCTTGTAAGCTTTACAAGACAAAAAAGCTCTATAAGAGGAACTCTCATCTCTCTTGTTTTGGGTTAGAGATTTTAGACAGCCATATTAGGGTTTTGAGTTCTAGGGTTAGGATTGATACACATTCTATCTCTATACCTCTCTCTTTTTACCTTTGTGTGTGTTTAAGTGTGTTTGTGTCTTACTATTGCACACAAACACATAATGTTTCACCTTTTCTTGGTTCCTTGAAGAACCAGAGGTTGTTCTTGGTGTTCTTGGGTGGCTTTGAGCTTGAAGAACCAGCTGGTCCACCATTTGTGAAGAAAGTCAACAAGGGTAAGAAACTAGTCCCTTTATTCCCCATTTTTTCATTGTATTTTTACCTATCTTAAAATTGTTTTTGAGCTTGGTGTATAATACAAAAAAGTTCTGTTTTTAGGCCCTCTAAATAGTTTATTTAGGGTGTTTTGTTGTTTGAGGTTGTTTGACCCCTCCTAAGCCTTGTAAGGCTCCATTTTGTGCTATTTTGTGTAAGCTCCGAGACCTTGGTGTTTGGGCCTCCCCACCACTGAAATCTTGAGGGATTTTAGAGGTGAGGGTGGTGCCTTGAGGTCCCAAGAAGGAGAGGGCCACCCCCTCTCCTTATTGTCCTTGAAATGGACTATTTTTGGCCTCTTGAGGGAGCATCAAGCTAAGCTTCATGTTGACCATGCCTTGGCTGTTTTTTGTGCCTATTATACCATAATATGCCTCTGTTTATTGTTGGTTTTGGTACACCATGCATGCTTAGCATACCTACCTTGTAATGCTACTTTATTGTCTTAACACGCCTTAGGTTGTAAACCTTTGTTCAAGCTTGTTTTACGTCTAGTTTTGTGAAGCTTCTATGCTTATTTTACCATGCTAGAGGTCTGTCCATAGTTGTTTGGGTCGGCCATGGCATGCATTGTATAGCCCCTTTGCATTTTTGGCTTGCTGGCCTTAAGTGTGTGAATGTATAGCATGCATCCTTGCCTTAATTTAGTGGGTTGGGACCATTTGTCATGCAATTTCAGTCCCTTTGACATGCTTGTATGCTTGCCTTGGACACCTCTTTAATGCTTTCAAAGCTTGTGTAGCATATTCCATGTTTTGGCCATTGTACATGCCTTTGAATTTGAGCCACTTAGATGCCATCTAAGGGGCCCCCTTTGCATGGTCTAGGTCTTCCTTGAACCTATTTTAAGTCCTCTTAGCCTTGTGAGGCTTGGTTGACTTGGTCATGGTTCAAGCCCCTTTGACTTGCTTCAAGTACTTGGGCCATTTATTGCATGCTTAGTCTATTTTGTTTGCTTGGTTTGGCACCATCTTTACATGATTTTCAATGCTTACCTTGCATGCCATTAGTCCACATTATGCCTCTTTCAAATGTGCTTGAGAGTTTCCCCATTTGCGCCTAAGTGTTGGCCCTTTAACATGTGCATGTGTGTGTGTGTATTTAGTCCTTTATTTTGGTCAATTTGACCACTGTTTTGGGCCTTATTAGAGCTGCCCAGATCATGTTTAAGTCCATTATTTGTTTGCTTGCATGCTTACCTTGCATGTTTGTTTGCATGCTTGCATGTGCATCTCGCATTCCCATGTTGCATCCTTAGCCTGCATGCCTAGGTTGCATTGCATCTAGCATACATGTCTTGTTCCTCGATCTAGTGATAGGAATTGGGCTTTGGTTTGTTGGTTTGCATTGCATTTGACATCAAAATGTGCACACTTGGTCCCTTGGGCCATCACGCATGGAAATGCGCGATTGATGGTCCGAGAACCAAGGAGCATGTTCCTTTGAGTCATTAACATGATAAAGGACATGATTGGTGCATATATGGCTTGAATTGCATTGCCATGTTCTGCCCTTCCCTCTGTTGCTGTCAAATGCAGATTTTGCAGGAACTTTCTGCCGACCGGCAGTTCTAGGTGCCGACCGGCAATCTTTCCATGGCCGATGGATGCATTCACAGCCGGTGATCACATGCCACTGCTGGTGGCCATTCTATTCAGCCGGTGGTGTCTCCCAATGTCCAGGGAAGCAATCCTGAGACTTTGGCAGTCTTCAGAGGAGCATAGCATGGAAAACAGAGGCAACCTATGCATGGCAGTACACTTCCGAGCAAGACCCGAGCACGCATGCACCGAACTCTCTTCCCGAGGCGGTTTACTGTTTTTCCTAGCTTAGTTAGTTTGTTAACTAATTAGGTGATTTGTAATAATTAATTAGCTAGGTTAGTTAATTCGTTATTTAATCTGTATTATTCTTTTGGGTCCCTCCGAGCGAGGGTAAATTTGTAATAAGTGTAGGTGAGTGTTTGTATGTCTTCCAACCCCCACTTCTTTCTTCCCTTTTATTTACCTGCTTATGATGGTAGATTAGGGCATGTTTAAATTAGCATACCTTATGCTATGCATGCGTGCATTCATACATTTGTCTTCCATGCACCGGGCTCGGTACATCATGCTAACTGCATTTGTACTTCGATTCCAAATTGAATACGTGATTAGTTATAGCATTTCACATGACATTATAGATTAGCCGAGCCTATCTTAATCGCATTCTGTATGTGTTACATTAGCCACTTTAACATGAACTAGGATTATGCATGTTTGCTAACTAGTTTATTGTTTTGGCACGGAGTACGATGTAAGTATTTATGTTTTAGCATCCTCGCATGCGTGTGAATGCTATCATGACAACATGTTTACCATGTGGCTAGATGCTTATATGATAAACTGTTTGAATGCCTGTGGGTGAAGGTTGGATTGTCTGAGTTAGAAACACTCGTTGAAATTCGTGTTTTAGCCTACTTGCGAGTAGCAAATTCCAAAGTATTTTTCCAAGACAAACGGATACGCAATGCTTATTTCCAAATTAGACAATCTAGTCTATACTTGTTTGCCGTGCGCATAACATAGTAATGCTAGGCTAATAATTGGTTTAAGAACACATAACGTTTTCAAAAATGGATATCACGGTTACTAGAGGCCAATCTTCGGATCGGGCGAGAGGGGGTGCTCATAGCTGACCTTCCCCAATCGTACCCTAGCTCCCGAGCCGAGACAACTCTGGTGATGACGGACATGTGGCCTTCGGCACCGAGTCAGGGTTTCCTAAATTCCCCCATAAAAAATATTTAGGTGGCGACTCTGTATCTGGAAAAGCAGTCCATGTTTGGCACTTCTTTTCTAAAAATCTGTTTTCTCAAAACGATTTGCCGGATTTGGACTCTTTGGTTCAAGATTAAGAACCGTGACACAAAATCGAGTCCGAACTGTAGCAGCGAGGCCCCCCCTCGCGGGCGCGCGTCTACAGTTTCTGGCGACTCCGCTGGGAAGTTAGAGAGCTTGACTCGAACTCCTGATATCCTATTTTGATTCCATTTATATGTCTCTTTGCATTGCATGTGCATTGGTGCGCCTAAGAACACAATGTTTGCCATCTGCCATTCCTGAACGGTTTGCCGGAGGCTTGTCTTGTCAAGACATGACCATAAGGCTGATCGGTTATGGGCTCTGACAGTATGGGAACACAAACCCCGGTTTTACCGGGGCACTCTTTTTGACCATTCGACCTAGTGCATATTCGGATCCATAGTGACCATTCCAAATTAGGACAGGTTGCTTACCCGATGTTAGGTTGTTTGAAACTGTTGCGTGGATAGTGGAACCCTAGCTCCTGACAAAATAGGACAGGGAAACCTTACCCCAACATAGGGGTGTTTTGGCTCTCTTTACTTGCTATGTGCTTTTAGAGTGTATCTCTACAGAAGCGTACATATCAGTTTGCAAGTTTGAGTAACAGGCCCGAGGGTACCAGTATCAGTGTTACTGAGAATCAGTTATCTGCGGGTATGAGGGTTCAATTTTGAGACAGTGATTTCTGGGAAACAGTGATCAGCAGTAGAGTACAGTTGTTCCGCTACACTCGTGTTTGATCCATTTGGGCTGAAACGCTGCTTGTTGTTCCTTTCAGTTCGGACAGCTGGTACAGAATAGCTTGTGCTCCCCCTTGCTGAGGCAGGACTCATGACGACGCAGAATTCAGAAGAGATCGTGGTTATGACAGCTGCATTAGATCAAGGGATCACCCTGCGAAGTGAGACCAACGTTGATATGTCACATCCACTCAGGTCGCCTGTTGCGCACCCGGTCTGGGCCCCCCAGCTATACCAGGCTCGCGAGCCTACTATATTTGAACTAATAGGGATGATAGGCGATCTCCAGAGGTCTGTGGCGGATCTCGCCTACGGAATGTTAGCTTCACCTCCAGCCGCACCATATGCCGGGAGTTTTGTACCCCAGGAGCCCCCGCTGTTGGGGCGAATTGTGCTTTAGCCTTAGGACCCTTGGCTTGCATGTTGGCATGAGTGTTTGTCCACCATTTTGGGCACTTTTGGCCACTGTTTTGGGGTGGATTAAGGTCTTCCCCTTTATGGTTTAAGGCCACCCTTGCTTGCTTGTCTCATGTTTGTTGCATAATTGGTTCATAGGGTGTTGTAACATGATGATCCTATTGCTTAAACCATCCATGTTTGCATTGCATTTGCATCTTGCATGCCCAGCATTGCATACTTGCCATGGTAGTTGCATAGCATTTGGCATGCCTTGCATCTTAAATCTCATGTTGCATTTTTGAGTCATGTTTGCATAACATGCATTGCATTACTTGGTTTGGGGTGTCAAACCAAGTGTGAGAGTTAAGGAGCATTCATACTATAAGTTATGTAATGCGCCTTAACTCTCGGTCACCGGGGCCCTTGACTTAGACGTGATAGGGTCTTGGTCCTCATTTGCGTGTTCCATGCATTTTTACATCAAATGGCAAGCTTGATCACTTAGGCTATCATACACAATTGATGGCTCGAGGATCGAGGGCCATGCTTCCTTGAGTTCGAAGCATGATGGGAAACATGACCATGCTCACATGGAGATCAAGGTCACAACTCATGATCTCGAAGCCACCCACCAAGAGCTAAAGGAGGGTTTCTCAGAGTTCGTGACGAGATGGAGAGCGAAGGCCTCGATGATGACTACAAGGCCTTCCGAAAAAGAACTGGTTAGGATGATTGTTTGGAATATGAATGGCAAGTTACTACAGAAGATGATCGTTCTACCTCTGTTTACCTTTCCAAAGCTTCATGAAATGGGGGTTCAAATCGAGGATGCCATCAGACAAGAGATCTTTGTGGAAGATAATGAGCCTTTGAAGAAGAATGTTGTTCGCAATTCCAATGCTACTACTAATGGTAGCATAGTTACGAAATTCTCAAAAGTAAACACTGTCCCCACTCCCCTCAATGGCCAAAAACCAACCACTTCAACTCGGCCCCAAGTCCAAAATTTCCACCATCTTTACAAGAATCTCTCTCAAGCCTTGAAAATGTTGCGATAAAAAAGGGTACCTAGAGCTCTTAGAACCCCGACCCCTCCCAAATCCTCTTCCACCAAGATATCACCCAACTAAATACTGTGATTATTATCAACAACATGGTCATGATACAAACCATTGCATCCGCCTCTGTCATAAGATTCAGGATTTTATTAACAAAGAGGTCATGGCTCCACCAAAAGGACCTCAGGCCACCTCTAACCTATTATCTTCACATCTCAATGTAATCCATACACTACCATCTACCTATAACCCCAGCATATACATCACCCTAGCCCATTTACCCAAGCCTGAGGTGTTCATTCTAGAAAGCATGGACTTGTGTATGATGGATGCATTTGAACCCCAATCATCTCAAACCCATGAACCCACTACTTCTGAGCTAATGAGCATGATTGAAGATCTTCAGAGAACTGTGGCAGATCTAGCCTTTGGGATATTGGCTCCGTCATCAACCACATCACATACTAGGAATTTCATGTCAAAAGGCTCCCTAATCTTGGGACGAGTTGCTTTTGAAGAAGGCCAATCCCATGGAAAAATAGAGGCAAATGGCAAGAACAAGGTAGGGGCGGGCATTGATCCCTATGAACATCTTCAGTGGGTTGTTGAGGCTTTGAAAGCCGAAGGACTGAACAAACAGCAAGTGCTTGCAGTTATTGCAAAGACTGTGGATGACACTTTTGCCACTCAGGATGAGAGCATTCTGAATCAAGGGGCAAGCCGAAAAAAGGGATGTCGTATCAGAAACGTCCCTTTTAGCTCCAATCCCACACCAATAAGAGATCATCAAACCTAGTCAACACCTGCCAAACCCTCTGTCAAGCCTGTCAGAACTGGTAACCGCACCTTCAATCCCCTCTACATGACTTTTTTCAAAGCTCTCCAAATCCTTATAGGACAAGGCCATCTCAAACCCTTTGACCCTCGGCCTCTCCGGGATCCCCTTCCAGCCAGGCATAATATTGCCAAGTACTATGCCTTCCATCAACAAACTGGTCATGACAGTGACGACTGTTATCATCTTCGCCATGAAGTCCAAGATCTGATTGACAACGAGATCATCGTCGCACCAGGTCCTGCAAAGTCTATTCGTACTAGATCGATGAACTTGGGGGGATAATGTGACTATGTGATCGGGGATGAACCACCTGCTGATAGCGCTCATTTTATCCCAGATATAGCGGATGGCACGCACTATTTTGAGCAATTTATGAATGCTGTTTATTTTACTTTCTGACATAGGTATTGGGTTAGTCTTGTTATGTTGTATTGATTCAGTCGAGTCAGTCTTGTTGTGTTGGAGGTTGGTGATTTTAGGGGTGTTAACTTGGGCATTACTTCCCTATTTGTTTTCTTTGTCTTTTTGCTCTTTCTTTTGAGTCTATTTCTATCATTGCGCCAGTTGTGCCAGAAGATTTGAATGAAACGACAGTAATTTCCACCTACTTTTTCTTTTCCTTTCAGTCATTGCATTGACCTAAGTTTTTCAAAACTTTTCGAACACTGCGATGAAAACAAAGAGAAAGGAATTCCTCAGGATTTGTAAAAATTTGATTAATTAAGAGGAAGAGAGGCATGCTAAGCCCTTAATGAATGAGATCATGTACTGAGAACGATGCTAGCTTGATCCAGATTGGTTCTACATTGTCTTCAGAAGAGCATGAGCGACTAGTCACCCTATTAAAGGATTTCAAAAAATGTTTTGCGTGGTTCTACGAAGACATGCTTGGAATGAATCTTGGGATTGTACAGTATAGGATCACTCTCGTCCTCAAGACTCGACCCCTTTGCTTTCAAACTTTGATTTAGAATGTTCAACGATCAATGACAATATAAGGCTTGTATGGCCGGATTGGAAGTAGCTCTTGAACTAGGAGCAATAAGGTCAGATGTCATCAAAGGAAGTTTGCAAAGTTGGATGAGAAGCATCCCTTGAACTAGGGGCAAAAAAGGTCAGATATGCTTGAAGATTCAATGATGGGTCATTTCGCCAACCAATGAAGACTGGCAAGAAAGCCAAATCCTAGAATTTGAGAGAAGAGAAATTATTGCTGAAGGATAATCAAGTTCCTATCCACAACATTAGGGGGCAAATTTAGACCTCAATTGGATGGGCTCTTACATCATCAAGATAATTTAATTAGAAACAACAGCCATTCTCCCGGACTCAGATGGCGTAGAGATCCTACAGTCAATCAACGTGAACAAGTTAAAATTTTCTATCCTTGAGAGGCTCGCTGGGCTGAAAACCCAGAAGGAAGACCTAGGCAAAAGTTAGAGCAAAACAAAAAAAGAAGAACAAAAAAAAAGAAGAACAAAAAGAAAATGGAAACAAAGAAAAAGAACAAACAAGAAAGAAAAGAAGAAGAAAAAAAGAAAAGGAGAAAAGAAAAATGAAAAGGAAAAATAGAGCTCGCAAGGTTGAAAACTTGTAAGGGCGGCCTTGGCAAAAGTTAGAGCATAAAAAGGAGAGTATTAATACCCGAGTGCATTTTAACCCGAAACTACGTACGGCCTAATTTATATCTTTGGGATACGTAGGCAACTTCATCCTGAAGTTCGGCCCCAACCATTTTCAGCTTGCTGGTCTCATCCATGTTGATTGACTGATCCTTGTTCAACTCAGCTATCTTATCCATGTGCAAATTGGCTTGTCTTCGTTCAAAATTGATTGTCCTATTCTGTTACAAGATTCAGCTACAAGACAAATCAAGTTCAAATCTAAGATTGTGCATCTCGAGAGTATATTCCATGTTAGTTGAGCAATGGCCACTTGCAAAAACAGTTTTTGAGGATTTTTAATGAGGTTGACTAATTCTCTCAAAAATTATTCCATTTTTCCAAAACTGGACCATTTCTTGGACCAAAAAAAAAAAAAATTCAGTGCTCATAACCTAACTTGCATGATTTCAAAGGAGAAAATCGAATAAGCATGTTAATCTAACTCTCATATTGGTCAAAATTGTTTTAGCAGAAAGCAAAAAGCAAAAAATGGTCAAAATTATGAACCAGGGGCATAGTTGAGTCAGGTTTTCTGTCTTTTCCCCATTATCAATGTACTCGCTAAAAAAGGCACAACTGAAGTTAACGGCAAGGGCCGAAAGCTCTCTTATCCTCCAAGCAGCGAGGTATCAAGCCAAGTGCGAAGCACAAGCTAGAAATAGAGCTAGATATTCGACCCCCTTATCTAGATAGGTTTGATCACACCCAAATTTGCGTTTGACCCGGCATGGGGATATAGAACACGCAATATATGAGACCAATCAGTTGTATACCTGGCCGGTGAGACGTATTGTAGTTTATCTCAATCAAGTTAAGCCAAGGGCATCGTCAACCGATGTCAGTTGCAGATCTGCTGCACATCTAGTCACGTCATAACCCCTATGTGGGAGAAACTCACTAGTTGTGAGCAAAAGAAGGAGAATTTAGCAGAATACCAGGGGCAGGAGCACACAACTTCCTGCTTGTCCATCAACGACTCAGGGGAGGGATAAAAATAAGAGAGATTAAAAAATAGAGAGATGAATGTTGAGAAAAAAAAAAGTAAGGAAAGGGTTTCTTAGAGAAAATAGAGATTGAATGCCAAAGTGATGTGAGAATCACAAATAAGAAAAGATGGGAAATAATACCTACAGAAGCAGGCTTCCCATTAACCGAGAGGTCTCTTGCCATAGGAACATGTTTGAGTGTTGTGTTTGTTGTTTTTGTTTGTCTCGATTCTTGTTTTGAGTCGTTGTGAGTGTAAATATTTGTGTTTAGATTTACTTTGTTTTCCTTTGTTAACCTATTTAGACTATGGTCAGTCGTAGGCTCAATACCCAGTTAAAAACTCATTTCTCAATTTTAATTTCAAAAATAAATCATTTTGTACGCAGAGTGCTGTGGCATTCTCCACATTTGTACAAAAATAGGATTCTTTCTTTTATAAACTGCAGGGTTCATAAGCTACAGGGTTCAACCCAGGTCATGTGAGAACAATAGAACAAGGACCTATTTGAAGCTATATAGGTTTCGGACTACAAAGCAAAAGAAAAGAGGGAAAATTTGGAGCATCTTAGTGCGTTTCAACTTCAGTAATTTCTGAGATTGCATTCCAAATGCACCTTTTTAGGCTTTGTCTTTTCTCCGAAGTGTGAGTGTACCTCTACCTCAAGCTCAAGCCTGCTTTAAGCTAGAATAGCGATCAGAAGTGCTCTCCCTGAGTAACATTCCCTGCCAGACGCATCTTGGTTGTGTTTGCAATGTGGAAACTAGAGTTCGAATGGCGATGCCTAGAACACAAAGGTTTAAAATTTCTAAGACTAAAGTCTGGTTTGAATACCCAGGGTGTATCCCCGGCTTGAAATCTGTATGGCAGCCCCATAGGTTGAGATAGCATGTGTACGCCTCAATTCTGGATATTAAACCAACCCAGTCTGTCACCCTGTTGGAGAATAGGGAAAGTTATGAATATGATCAGCGACATTCGTTACTTCTATGTGCAGATGTTACCCCGTGTTAGCATTTCATTACCTTTGAAGTAAGAGTTGAAGGTAAGAGTTCGAAGAACACAAAGGGGAGATCCCTGTCAGAGTAGAGTGGTTCATCGCCACTCACTCCATGAGGTGCTTGCCAAAGTGCCGCTTTGTTTGTTTATTGCATTTCCTAAAATAGCATGCACTACATTGCTTGTAACATGTATCATATCATCGCACTTATTGCATTTATTTGCATCTTGTGTTCTATTTTATCATTTATCCTTTTATGCTGAGCAGTGTTTAGGATCGTTGTCCCCCAAGGCTTTCTCAGGATGCATAGAACGTGCCCCTGATTGGTTTTTCTTTGGACCTTTTCTCACGATTACAGCGTGGTTAGAGTGACTCTTTCCTCACACGATTTCAGCATGTTTGGAATTTATCTCAGGATGCGTGGAACCCGCCCCGGATTGGTTTTTCTTTGGACATTTTCTCATGATTTCACCGTGCTTAAAGTGTCCCATTCCTCACACGATTTCAGCATGTTTGAAATTTATCTCAGGATGCATCGAATGGGAACCTGATTGGTTTTTCTTTGGACCTCTTCTCACGACTTCGGTATGGTTAGAGTGTCCCTTTCCTCACACAATTTCAGCATGTTTGGAATTTATCTTAGGATGCGTAGAACGCGCCCCTGATTGGTTTTTCTTTGGACCTCTTCTAACGATTTCAGCATGGTTAGTGTGTCCCTTTAATCACACAATTTCAGTGTGTTTGGAATTTATCTCAGGATGCGTGGAATGTGCATTTGATTGGTTTTTCTTTGGACCTCTTCTCACGATTTCAGCATGGTTAGAGTGTCCCTTTCATCACACGATTTCAGTGTGGGTGGAATTTACCTCAAGATGCGTGGAACGTGCCCCTGATTAGTTTTTCTTTGGACCTCTTCTCATGATTTCAGCATGGTTAGATTGTTCCTTTTCTCAAACGATTTCAGAGTGTTTGGAATTTATCTCCGGATGCATGGAATGCGCCCCTAATTGGTTTTTCTTTGGACCTCTTCTTACGATTTCAGCGTGGTTAGAGTTTTCCTTTTCTCAAACAATTTCAGTGTCTTTGGAATTTATCTCAGGATGCATGGAAAGCGCCCCTGATTGGTTTTTCTTTGGACCTCTTCTCACAATTTCAGCGTGGTTAGAGTGTCCCTTTCCTTACACGATTTCAACATGTTTGGAATTTATCTCAGGATGCGTGGAACGCGCCCCTGATTGGTTTTTATTTGGACCTCTTCTAACGATTTCAGCGTGTTTAGAATTTATCACAAGATGCATGGAATGGGCACCTGATTGGTTTTTTTTTGGACCTGTTCTCACGATTTTAGTATGGTTAGTGTGTCCCTTTCCTCACACGATTTCAGTGTGTTTAAAATTTATCTCAGGATGAGTGCAAGGCGGCCCTGATTGGTTTTTCTTTAGACCTCTTCTCACGATTTCGGCGTGGTTAGAGTGTCCCTTTTCTCAAACGATTTCAGTGTGTTTGGAATTTATCTCAGGGTACGTGGAACGCGCCCCTGATTGGTTTTACTTTGGACCTCTTCTCACGATTTCAACATGGTTAGAGTGTCCCTTTTCTCACACAATTTCAACGTAGTTGGAATTTACCTCAAGATGCGTGGAATGTGCCCCTGAATGGTTTTTCTTTGCACCTCTTCTCATGATTTCAGCGTAGTTAGAGTGTCTCTTTCTACACACGATTTCAGCGTGTTTGGAATTTATCACAAGTGGCGTGGAATGTGCCCCTAATTGGTTTCCCTTTGGACCTCTTCTCACGATTTTAGTCTGATTAGTGTGATCCTTTCCTCACATGATTTCAATGTGTTTAGGATTTATCTCAAGATGTGTGCAAAGCGACCCTGATTGGTTTTTCTTTGGACCTCTTCTCACAATTTCGGCGCGGTTAGAGTGTCCCTTTCCTCAAACGATTTCAACGTGTTCGGAATTTATCTCAAGATGTGTGGAACACACCCCTGATTGGTTTTTTGTTGGACTTCTTCTTACGATTTCAGCTTGGTTGGAGTGTCCCCTTCCTCACACGATTTCAGCGTGGTTGGAATTTATCTCAGGATGCGTGGAACGCGTCCCTGATTGGTTTTTCTTTGGACCTCTTCTCACGATTTCAGCATGGTTTAAGTGTCCCTTTCCTCACACGATTTTAGTGTGTTTCGAATTTATCACAGGTTACATAGAATGTGCCCCTGATGGGTTTTTCGTTGGACCTCTTCTCACAATTTCAACGTGGTTAGAGTGTCCCTTTCCTTAAACAATTTCAACGTGTTTGGAATTTATCACAAGATTTGTGGAACGTGCCCCTGATTGGTTTTTTGTTGGACCTCTTCTCACGATTTCTGCTTGGTTAGAGTGTTCCCTTCCTCACACGATTTCAGTGTGGTTGGAATTTATCTCAGGATGCGTGGAATGCACCCCTGATTGGTTTTTCTTTGGACCTATTCTCACGATTTCAGCATGGTTTGATTGTCCCTTTCCTCACACAATTTTAGCGTGTTTGGAATTTATCTCAGGACGCGTGGAATGTGCCCATGATTGGTTTTTCTTTGGACCCCTTCTCATGATTTCAGCGTGGTTAGATTATCCCTTTCCTCACACGATTTCAACGTGTTTGGAATTTATCTCAGGATGCTTGGAATGCGCCCCTGATGGGTTTTTCTTTGGACCTCTTCTAACGATTTCAGCGTAGTTAGTGTGTCCCTTTCCTTTCACGATTTCAGCGTCTTTAAAATTTATTTCAGGATGCATGGAACGTCCCACTGATGTGTTTTTCTTTGGACCACTTCTCACGATTTCAGCGTGGTTAGAGTGTCCATTTCCTCACACGATTTTAGTGTGTTTGGAATTTATCTCAGGATGCGTGGAATGCCACTGCTGATTGGTTTTTCTTTCGACCTTTTCTCACGATTTCAGCGTGGTTAGAGTGTCCCTTTCCTCACATGATTTCAATGTGTTTGGAATTTATCTCAGGATGCTTGGAATGCACCCCTGATTGGTTTTTCTTTGGACATCTGCTAACGATTTTAGCATGGTTAGTGTGTCCCATTCCTCACACGATTTCAGGGTGTTTGGAATTTATCTCAGGATGCATGGAACGGGCCCCTGATTGGGTTTTCTTTGGACCTCTTCTCACGATTTCAGCATCGTTAGAGTGTCTCTTTCATCACACGATTGCAGCGTGTTTAGAATTTTATATCAGGATGCGTGGAACGCGCCCCTATTGGTTTTTCTTTGGACCACTTGTCATGATTTCAGCATGGTTAGAGTGTCCCTTTTCTCAAACGATTTCACCATGTTTGGAATTTATCTCAGGATGTTTGGAATGCGCCCCTGATTGGTTTTTTTTGGACCTCTTCTCACGATTTCAGCGTGGTTAGAGTGTCCCTTTTCACAAACGAATTCAGCGTAGTTGGAATTTACATGAAGGTGTGTGGAGAGTGCTCCTAATTGGTTTTTCTTTGCACCTCCTCTCACGATTTCAGTGTGGTTAGAGTGTCTCTTTGCTCGCACGATTTCAGCGTGTTTGGAATTTATCACAAGATGCGTGGAACGCGCCCCTGATTAGTTTTATTTGGACCTCTTCTGACGATTTTAGCATTGTTAGTTTGCCCCTTTCCTGACGGTGGTTGGAATTTTCCTCAAGATGCGTGGAACGCGCCCCTGATTGGTTTTTCTTTGCACCCCTTCTCACAATTTCAGCGTGGTTAAAGTGTCTCTTTCCTCACATGATTTCAGCGTGTTTAGAATTTTTCACAAGATGCGTGGAGCACGCCCCTAATTGGTTTTTCTTTGGACCTCTTCTGACGGTTTTGGGATGGTTAGTGTCTCCCTTTCCTCACACGATTTAGTGTGTTTAGAATTTATCTCAGGATGCGTCCAAAGCGGCCCTGATTGGTTTTTCTTTGAACCCCTTCTCACAATTTCAGCGTGGTTAGAGTGTCCCTTTTCTCAACCGATTTCAGTGTGTTTGGAATTTATCTCAGGATGCGTGGAACGCGCCCCTGATTGGTTTTTCTTTAGACCTCTTCTCACGATTTCAGCGTGGTTAGAGTGTCCCTTTTCTCATACAATTTCAGCGTGGTTGGAATTTACCTCAAGATGCGTGGAACGTGCCCCTGATTGGTTTTTCTTTGCACCTCCTCTTATGATTTCAACGTGGTTAGAATGTCTCTTTCCTCACACGATTTCAGCGTGTTTGGAATTTATCACAAGATGCATGGAACGCGCACCTGATTGGTTTTTCCATGGACCTGTTGTCACGATTTTAGCATGGTTAGTGTGTCCCTTTCCTCACACGATTTCAGTGTGTTTAGAATTGATCTCAAGATGCATGCAAAGTGGCCATGATTGGTTTTTCTTTGGACCTCTTCTCACGATTTCATTGTGGTTAGAGTGTCCATTTTCTCAAAAGATTTCAGTATGTTTGGAATTTATCTCAGGATGCGTGGAACGCGCCCCTGATTAGTTTTTTCTTTAGACCTCTTCTTACAATTTCAGTGTGGTTAGAGTGTCCCTTTCCTCACACGATTTCAGTGTAGTTGGAATTTACCTCAAGATGCGTGGAACATGCCCCTGATTGGTTTTTCTTTGGACCTCTTCTCACGATTTTACCCTGATTAGTGTGTCCCCTTCCTCACACGATTTCAGTGTGTTTAGGATTTATCCCAGGATGCGTGCAAAGCAGCCCTGTTTGGTTTTTCTTTGGACATCTTCTCACAATTTCAGCGTGGTTAGAGTGTCCCTTTCCTCAAACGATTTCAACGTGTTCAGAATTTATCTCAAGATGTGTGGAACGCGCCGCTGATTGGTTTTTCGTTGGAACTCTTCTCACGATTTCAGCTTGATTAGAGTGTCCCCTCCCCTACACGATTTCAGCTTGGTTAGAGTGTCCAATTCCTCACACAATTTTAGTTTTGTTTGAAGTTATCTCAGGATGCATGGAGCGTGCCCCTGATTGGTTTTTCTTTGGACCCATTCTGACAATTTCAATGTAGTTAGACTGTCCATTTCTTCACACGATTTCAACGTGTTTGGAATTTTTCTCTGGATGCTTGGAACGCGCCCCTGATTGGTTTTTATTTGGACCTCTTCTAACGATTTCAGCGTGGTTGGTGTGTCCCTTTCCTCACAAGATTTCAGCGTGTTTAAAACTTATCTCAGGATGCATGGAACGTGTCCCTGAATGGTTTTTCTTTGGACCTCTTCTCACAATTTCAGCATGGTTAGAGTGTCCCTTTTCTCAAACGATTTCAGCGTGTTTGGAATTTATCTCAGGACACGCGGAACACGTCCCCTGATTGGTTTTTCTTTGGACCTCTTCTCACGATTTCAACGTGGTTAGAGTGTCCCTTTCCTCCCACGATTTCAACATGTTTGGAATTTATCTCAGGATGCTTGCAACGCAGCCCTGACTGGTTTTTCATTGGACCTCTTCTAACGATTTCAGCATGGTTAGTGTGTCCCTTTAATCACACAATTTCAGTGTGTTTGGAATTTATCTCAGGATGCGTGGAATGCGCCTTTGATTGGTTTTTCTTTGGACCTCTTCTCATGATTTCCACATGGTTAGAGTGTCCCTTTCCTCACACGATTTCAGTGTCGGTGGAATTTACCTCAAGATGCGTGGAACGTGCCCCTAATTGGTTTTTCTTTGGTCATCTTCTCATGATTTTGGCATGGTTAGAATGTCCCTTTTCTTAAACGATTTCAGCGTGTTTATAATTTATCTGCGGTTGCATGGAACGCGACCCTGATTGGTTTTTCTTTGGTCCTCTTCCCATGATTTCTGCGTGGTTAGAGTTTCCCTTATCTCAAACAATTTCAGTGTCTTTGGAATTTATTTCAGGATGCATAGAACGCGCCCCTGATTGGTTTTTCTTCGGATCTCTTCTCACGATTTTAGCGTGGTTAGATTGTCCCTTTCTTTGCACGAATTTATCTCAGCATGCGTGGAACGCGCCCCTGATTGGTTTTCATTTGGACCTCTTCTAAAAATTTCAGCGTGCTTGGAATTTATCACAAGATGCGTGGAACGGGCACCTGATTGGTTTTTCTTTGGACCTGTTCTCACGATTTTAGAATGGTTAGTCAGTCCCTTTCCTAACACGATTTCAGTGTGTTTAGAATTTACCTCAAGATGAGTGCAAAGTGGCCCTGATTGGTTTTTCTTTGGATCTCTTCTCACGATTTCGGCGTGGTTAGAGCGTCCCTTTTCTCAAAAGATTTCAGTGTGTTTAGAATTTATCTCAGGATGCGTGGAACACCACCCCTGATTGGTTTTTCTTTGGACCTCTTCTCACGATTTCAGCGTGGTTAGAGTGTCCCTTTCCTCACACGATTTCAACGTGTTGGGAATTTATCTCAGGATGCTTGGAACGCACCCCTGATTGGTTTTTCTTTGGACCTCTGCTAACGATTTCAGCATGGTTAGTGTGTCCTTTTCCTCACATGATTTCAGTGTGTTTGGAATTTATCAAAAGATGCGTGGAATGCGCCCCTCATTGGTTTCCCTTTGGACCTCTTCTCACGATTTTAGTCTGATTAGTGTGTCCCTTTCCTCTCACGATTTCAGTGTGTTTAGGATTTATCTCAAGATGTGTGCAAAGCGGACCTGATTGGTTTTTCTTTGGACCTCTTCTCACAATTTCAGCATGGTTAGAGTGTCCCTTTCCTCAAACGATTTCTACGTGTTCAAAATTTATCTCAAGATGTGTGGAACACGCCCCTGATTGGTTTTTCATTGGACCTCTTCTTACGATTTCAGCTTGGTTAGAGTGTCCCATTCCTCACATGATTTCAGTGTGGTTGGAATTTATCTCAAGATGCGTGGAACGCGACCCTGATTGGTTTTTCTTTAGACCTCTTCTCACGATTTCAACATGGTTAGAGTGTCCATTTCCTCACCGAATTTTAGCGGGTTTCGAATTTATCACAGGATGCATGGAACGTGCCCCTGATTGGTTTTTTTTTTCACCTCTTCTCAAAATTTTCAATGTGGTTAGAGTGTCCATTTCCTTAAACAATTTCAACGTGTTCGGAATTTATCTCAAGATGTGTGGAACATGCCCCTAATTGGTGTTTTCTTGGACCTCTTCTCATGATTTCAGCTTGGTGAGAGTGTCCCTTTCCTCACACGATTTCAGTGTGGTTGGAATTTATCTCAGGATGCATGGAATGAACCACTGATTAGTTTTTCTTTGGACCTTTTCTCACGATTTCAGCATGGTTTGATTGTCCTTTTGCTCACACGATTTTAGCGTGTTTGGAATTTATCTCAAGATGCATGGAATGTGCCCTTGATTGGTTTTTCTTTGGACCCCTTCTCATGATTTCAGCGTGGTTAGATTATCCCTTTCCTCACACAATTTCAACGCGTTTGGAATTTATCTCAGGATGCATGGAACGCGCCCCGGATTGGTTTTTCTTTGGACCTCTTCTCACGATTTCAGCATGGTTAGAGTGTCCCTTTCCTCACACGATTTCAACATGTTTGGAATTTATCTTAGAATGCGTGGAACGCCACCCCTGACTGGTTTTTCTTTGGACCTCTGCTAACAATTTCATCATGGTTAGTGTGTCCCTTTCCTCACACGATTTCAGCGTGTTTGGAATTTATCACAAGATGCGTGGAATGCGCCCTCATTGGTTTCCCTTTGGACCTCTTCTCACGATTTTAGTCTGATTAGTGTGCCCCTTTCCTCACACGATTTCAGTGTGTTTAGGATTTATCCCAGGATGTGTGCAAAGCGGTCCTGATTGGTTTTTCTTTGGACCTCTTCTCACAATTTCAGCGTGGTTAGAGTGTCCCTTTTCTCAAACGATTTTAGCGTGTTTGGAATTTATCTCAGGATGCGTGGAACGCCACCCCTGAATGGTTTTTCTTTGGACCTCTTCTCATGATTTCAGCATGGTTAGAGTGTCCTTTTCTCAAACGATTTCGGTGTGTTTGGAATTTATCTCAAGATGCATGGAATGCCACCCCTGATTGGTTTTTCTTTGCACCTCTTCTCACGATTTCAGCGTGGTTAGAGTGTCCCTTTCCTCACACGATTTCAACGCGTTTGGAATTTATCTCAGGATGCTTGGAACGCACCCCTGATTGGTTTTTCTTTGGACCTCTGCTAACGATTTCAGCATGGTTAGTGTGTCCCTTTCCTCACACGATTTCAGCGTGTTTGGAATTTTTCACAAGATGCGTGGAATGCGCCCCTCATTGGTTTCCCTTTGGACTTCTTCTCACAATTTTAGTCTAATTAGTGTGTCCTTTTCCTCACATGATTTCAATGTGTTGAGGATTTATCTCAGGTTGTGTGCAAGGTGGTCCTGATTGGTTTTTCTTTGGACCTCTTATCACAATTTCAGTGTGGTTAGAGTGTCCCTTTCCTCAAACGATTTCAACGTTTTCGGAATTTATCTGAAGATGTGTGGAATGTGCCCAGATTGGTTTTTCGTTGGACCTCTTCTTACGATTTCAGCTTGGTTAGAGTGTCCCCTTCCTCACACGATTTTAGTGTGGTTGGAATTTATCTCAGGATGCATGGAACGCGCCCCTGATTGGTTTTTCTTGGGACCTCTTCTCACAATTTCAGCATGGTTTGAGTGTCCCTTTCCTCACACGATTTTAGCGTGCTTCGACTTTATCGCAGGATACATGGAACGTGCCCGGGATTTGTTTTTCTTTGGACCTCTTCTCACAATTTTAACGAGGTTAGAGTGTCCCTTTCCTCAAACAATTTCAACGTGTTCGGAATTTATCTCAAGATGTGTGGAATGTGCCCCTGATTGGTTTTTCGATGGACTACTTCTCACGATTTCAGCATGGTTAGAGTGTCCCCTTCCTCACACGATTTCACTGTGGTTGGAATTTATCTCAGGATGCTTGGAATGTGCCCCTGATTAGTTTCTCTTTGGACCTCATCTCATGATTTCAGCGTGGTTGGATTATCCCTTTCCTCACACAATTTCAACGTGTTTGGAATTTATCACAGGATGCTTGGAATGTGCCCCCGATTGGTTTTTCTTTGGACCTCTTCTAACGATTTCAGCGTAGTTAGTGTGTCCCTTTCGTCACACGATTTTAGCATGTTTAAAATTTATCTCAGGATGCATGGAACGTGCCTCTGATTTGTTTTTCTTTGGACCTCTTCTCATGATTTCGGCATGGTTAGAGTGTTCATTTCCTTACACGATTTCAGCGTGTTTTGAATTTATCTCAGGATGCGTGGAACGTGTCTGATTGGTTTTTCTTTGGACCTCTTCTCACAATTTCAACATGGTTAGAGTGTCCATTTCCTCACACGATTTCAACGCGTTTGGAATTTATCTCTGGATGCTTGGAATGCACCCCAGATTGGTTTTTCTTTGGACCTCTGCTAACGATTTTAGCCTGGTTAGTGTGTCCCTTTCCTCACACGATTTCAGCGTGTTTGGAATTTATCTCAGGACGCATGGAACGTGCCCCTGATTGGGTTTTCTTTGGACCTCTTCTCACAATTTCAGCGTCGTTAGAGTGTCTCTTTCCTCACACGATTGCAGCTTGTTTAGAATTTTATCTCAGGATGCGTGGAACGCGCCCCTGATGGTTTTTGTTTGAGCCTCTTCTCATGATTTCAGCATGGTTAGAGTGTCCCTTTTCTCAAACGATTTCGGCGTGTTTGGAATTTATCTCAGGATGTGTAGAACGCCACCCCTGAATGGTTTTGCTTTGGACCTCTTCTCACGGTTTCAGCATGGTTAGCATGTCCCTTTCCTCTCACGATTTCAGCGTGTTTGGAATTTATCTCAGGATCCGTGGAACGCCACCCCAGATTGGTTTTTCTTTGCACCTCTTCTCAAGATTTCAGCATGGTTAGAGTGTCCCTTTCGTCACACGATTTCAACGTGTTTGGAATTTCTCTCAGCATGCTTGGAACGCGCCCCTGATTGGTTTTTCTTTGGACCACTGCTAAAGATTTTAGCATGGTTAGTGTGTCCCTTTCCTCACACGATTTCATCATATTTGGAATTTATCTCAGGATGCATGGTACGTGCCCCTAATTGGGTTTTCTTAGGACCTCTTCTCATAATTTCAGCGTCGTTAGAGTGTCACTTTCCTCACACGATTGCAGCATGTTTAGAATTTTATCTCAGGATGCATGGAACGCGCCCCTGATTGGTTTTTCTTTGGACCTATTCTCATGATTTCCGCATGGTTAGAATGTCCCTTTTCTCAAACGATTTTAGCATGTTTGAAATTTTTCTCAGGATGCGTGGAACGCCACCCCTGATTGGTTTTTCTTGGACCTCTTCTCACGATTTCAGCGTGGTTAGAGTGTCCCTTTCCTCACACGATTTCAACGTGTTTGGAATTTATCTCAGGATGCTTGAAACACTCCCCTGATTGGTTTTTCTTTGGACCTCTGCTAACGATTTCAGTTTGATTAGTGTGTCCCTTTCCTCACACGATTTCAGTGTGTTTAGGATTTATCTCAGGATGTGTGCAAAGCGGTCCTGATTGGTTTTTCTTTGGACCCCTTCTCACAATTTCAGCGTGGTTAGAGTGTCCTTTTCCTCAAACGGTTTCAACGTGTTCGGAATTTATCTCAAGATGTGTGGAATGTGCCCCTGATTGGTTTTTCATTGGACCTCTTCTTACGATTTCAACTTGGTTAGAGTGTCATCTTCCTCACACGATTTCAATGTGTTTGGAATTTATCTCAGGATGCGTGGAGCGCGCCCCTGATTGGTTTTTCTTTGGACCTCTTCTCACAATTTCAGGATGGTTTGAGTGTCCCTTTCCTCACACGATTTTAGCGTGTTTTGACTTTATCGCAGGATACATGGAACGTGCCCCTGATTGGTTTTTCTTTGGACCTCTTCTCACAATTTCAACGTGGTTAGAGTGTCCCTTTCCTCAAAATATTTCAATGTGTTTGGAATTTATCTCAAGATGTGTGGAACGTGCCGCTGATTGGTTTTTGGTTGGACTTCTTCTCGCGATTTCAGCATGGTTAGAGTGTCCCCTTCCTCACACGATTTCACTGTGGTTGGAATTTATCTCAGGACGAATGGAATGCGGTCCTGATTGGTTTTTCTTTGGACCTCTTCTCATGATTTCAGCGTGGTTAGATTATCCCTTTCCTCACACGATTTCAACATGTTTGGAATTTATCTCAGGATACTTAGAACGCGCCCTCGATTGGTTTTTCTTTAGACCTCTTCTAACGATTTCAGCGTAGTTAGTGTGTCCCTTTCGTCACACGATTTTAGCGTGTTTAAAATTTATCTCAGGATGCATGGAACGTGCCTCTGATTTGTTTTTCTTTGGACCTCTTCTTACGATTTCAGCATGGTTAGAGTGTGCCTTTCCTTACATGATTTCCACGCGTTTGGAATTTATCTCTGGATGCTTGGAACGCACCCCTGATTGGTTTTTCTTTGGACCTCTGCTAACGATTTTAGCATGGTTAGTGTGTCCCTTTCCTCACACGATTTCAGTGTGTTTGGAATTTATCTCTGGATGCATGGAACGTGCCCCTAATTGGGTTTTCTTTGGACCTATTCTCACAATTTTAGCATCGTTAGAGTGTCTCTTTCCTAACACGATTGCAGCTTGTTTAGAATTTTATCTCAGGATGCGTGGAATGCGCCTGTGATTGGTTTTTCTTTAGGCCTCTTCTCATGATTTCAGCATGGTTAGAGTGTCCCTTTTCTCAAACGATTTCAGCGTGTTTGGAATTTATCTCAGGATGCGTAGAATGCCACCCCTGATTGGTTTTTCTTTGGACCTCTTCTCACGGTTTCAGCATGGTTAGCGTGTCCCTTTCCTCACACGATTTCAGCGTGTTTGGAATTTATCTCAGGATACGTGGAACGCAACCCCTGATTGGTTTTTCTTTGGACCTCTTCCCACGATTTCAACGTGTTTGGAATTTATCTCAGGATGTTCGGAACGCGCCCCCGATTGGTTTTTCTTTGGACCTCTGCTAAAGATTTCAGCATGGTTAGTGTGTCCCTTTCATCACACGATTTCAGCGGGTTTGGAATTTATCTCCGGATACATGGAACGTGCCCCTGACAGGGTTTTCTTTGGTCCTCTTCTCACAATTTCAGCGTCGTTAGAGTGTCTCTTTCCTCACACGATTGCAGCGTGTTTAGAATTTTATCTCAGGATGCGTGGAACGCTCCCCGGATTGGTTTTTCTTTGGACCTCTTCGCATGATTTCCGCATGGTTAGAGTGTCCCTTTTCTCAAACGATTTCGGCGTGTTTGAAATTTATCTGAGGATGCGTGGAATGCCCCCCCTAATTGGTTTTTCTTTGGACCTCTTCTCACGATTTCAGCGTGGTTAGAGTGTCCCTTTCCTCACACGATTTCAACGTGTTTGGAATTTATCTCAAGATGCTTGGAACGCACCCCTGATTGGTTTTTCTTTGGACCTCTGCTAACGATTTCAGCATGGTTAGTGTGTCCCTTTCCTAATACGATTTCAGCGTGTTCGGATTTTATCACAAGATGCATGGAATGCGCCCCTCATTGGTTTCCCTTTGGACCTATTCTTACGATTTTAGTCTGATTAGTGTGTCCCTTTCCTCACACGATTTCAGTGTGTTTAGGATTTATCTCAGGATGTGCGCAAAGCGGTCCTGATTGGTTTTTCTTTGGACCTCTTCTCACAATTTCAGCGTGGTTAGAGTGTACCTTTCCTCAAATGATTTCAACGTGTTCGGAATTTATCTCATGATGTGTGGAACGCGCCTCTGATTGGTTTTTTGTTGGACCTTTTCTTACAATTTCAGCTTGGTTAGACTGTCCCCTTCCTCACACGATTTCAGGGTGGTTGGAATTTATCTCAGGATGCGTGGAACGCGCCCCTGATTGGTTTTTCTTTGGACCTCTTCTCATGATATCAGTATGGTTTGAGTGTCCCTTTCCTCACACGCTTTTAGCGTGTTTCGACTTTATCACAGGATAGATGGAACGTGCCCCTGATTAGTTTTTCTTTAGACCTCTTCTTACAATTTCAACGTGGTTAGAGTGTCCCCTTCCTCAAACAGTTTAAACGTGTTTGGAATTTATCTCAGGATGTGTGCAATGTGCCCTGATGTGTTTTTCGTTGGACCTCTTCTCACGATTTCAGCTTGGTTAGAGTTTCCCCTTCCTCAGAAGATTTCAGTGTGGTTGGAATTTATCTCAGGATGCGTGGAATGCACCCCTGATGGGTTTTTCTTTGGACCTCTTCTCACGATTTGAGCATGGTTGGATTGTCCCCTTCCTCACACGATTTTTGCGTGTTTGGAATTTATCTCAGGCTGCTTGGAATGTGCCCCTGATTGGTTTTTCTTTGGACCTCTTCCCATGATTTCAGCGTGCTTAGATTATCGCTTTCCTCACATGATTTTGATGTGTTTGGAATTTACCTCTGGATGCTTGGAACGCGGCCTTGATTGGTTTTTCTGTGGACCTCTTCTAACGATTTCAGCGAAGTTAGTGTGTCCCTTTCCTCACACGATTTCAGCATGTTTAAAATTTATCTCACGATGCATGGAACGTGCCTCTGATTTGTTTTTCTTTGGACCACTTCTCACCATTTCAGCATGGTTAGAGTGTCCATTTCCTCACACGATTTCAGCATGTTTCGAATATATCTCAGGATGCGTGGAACGCCACCCCTGATTGGTTTTTCTTTGGACCTCTTCTCACGATTTCAGCGTGGTTAGAGTGTCCCTTTCCTCACATGATTTCAACGTGTTTGGAATTTATCTCAGGATGCTTGGAACGGACCCCTAATTGGTTTTTCTTTAGACCTCTACTAACGATTTCAGCATGGTTAGTGTGTCCCTTTCCTTAAACGATTTCAGCGTGTTTGGAATTTATCCCAAGATGCATGGAACGTGCCCCTGATTGGGTTTTCTTTGGACCTCTTCAAGCAATTTCAGCGTCGTTAGAGTGTCTCTTTCCTCGCACGATTGCAGCGTGTTTAGAATATTATCTCAGGATGCGTGGAATGCACCCCTAATTGGTTTTTCTTTGGACCTCTTTTCATGATTTCAGCATGGTTAGAGTGTCCATTTTCTCAAACGATTTCAGCGTGTTTAGAATTTATCTCACAAGCGTGGAACGCCACCCCTGATTGGTTTTTCTTTTGACCTCTTCTCACGATTTCAACAGGGTTAGAGTGTCCCTATCCTCACACGATTTCAACGTGTTTGGAATTTATCTCAGGATGCTTGAAACGCACCCCTGATTGGTTTTTCTTTGGAGCTCTGCTAACGATTTCAGCATGGTTAGTGTGTCCCTTTCCTCACACGATTTCAACATGTTTGAAATTTATCACAAGATGCGTGGAATGCGCCCCTCATTGGTTTCCCTTTGGACCTCTTCTCACGATTTTAGTCTGATTAGTGTGTCCCTTTCCTCACACGATTTCAGTGTGTTTAGGATTTATCTCGGATGTGTGCAAAACGGTCCTTATTGGTTTTTCTTTGGACCACTTCTCACAATTTCAGCGTGGTTAGAGTTTCCTTTTCTTCAAACAATTTCAACGTGTTCGGAATTTATCTCAAGATATGTGGAACGCGCCCCTGATTGGTTTTTCATTGGACCTCTTCTTACGATTTCAGCTTGGTTAGAGTGCCCCCTTTCTCACACGATTTCAGTGTGGTTAGAATTTATCTCAGGATGCGCCCCTGATTGGTTTTTCTTTGGACCTCTTCTAACAATTTCAGTATGGTTTGAGTGTCCCTTTCCTCACATGATTTTAGCGTGTTTCGACTTTATCACAGGATACATGGAACGTGCCCTTGAATTGTTTATTTTGGACCTCTTCTCACAATTTCAACGTGTTCGAAATTTATCTCAAGATGTGTGGAATGTGCCCCTGATTGGATTTTCGTTGGACCTCTTCTCACGATTTCAGCTTGGTTAGAGTGTCCTCTTCTTCACACAATTTCAGTGTGGTTGGAATTTATCTCAGGATGCGTGGAATGCACCCCTAATGGGCTTTTCTTTGGACCTCTTCGCACAATTTAAGCATGGTTTGATTGTCCCTTTCGTCACGCGATTTTAGTGTGTTTGGAATTTATCTCAGGATACATGGAATGTGCCCCTGATTGGTTTTCCTTTGGACATCTTCTAATGATTTCAGCGTGGTTAGATTATCCCTCTCCTCACACGATTTCAACGTGTTTGGAATTTATCTCAGGATGCTTGGAACGTACCCCCGATTGGTTTTCTTTGGACCTCTTCTAACGATTTCACCGTAGTTAGTGTGTCCCTTTCTTCACACGATTTCAGCGTGTTTAACATTTATCTCAGGATGCATGGAACGTGCCTTTGATTTGTTTTTCTTTGGACCTCTTCTCACGATTTCAGCATGGTTAGAGTGTCCATTTCCTCACACGATTTTAGCGTGTTTGGAATTTATCTCCGGATGCGTGGAACGCCACCCCTGATTGGTTTTTCTTTGGACCTTTTCTCACGATTTCAGCGTGGTCAGAGTGTCCCTTTCCTCACACGATTTCAACGTGTTTGGAATTTATCTCAGGATTCCTGGACGCACCCCTGATTGGTTTTTCTTTGGACCTCTTCTCACGATTTCAGCGTGGTTAGAGTGTCCCTTTCCTCACACGATTTCAACCTGTTTGGAATTTATCTTAGGATGCTTGGAACGCACCCCTGATTGGTTTTTCTTTGGACCTCTACTAACGATTTCAGCAAGGTTAGTGTGTCCCTTTTCTCACATGATTTCATCGTGTTTGGAATTTATCTCAGGATGCATGGAACGTGCCCCTGATTGGGTTTTCTTTGGACCTCTTCTCACAATTTCAGCGTTGTTAGAGTGTCTCTTTCCTCACACGATTGCAGCGTGTTTAGAATTTTATCTCAGGATGCGTGGAATGTGCCCCTGATTGGTTTTTCTTTGGGCCTCTTCTCATGATTTCAGCATGGTTAGAGTGTCCATTTTCTAAAACGATTTTAGCTTGTTCAGAATTTATCTCAGGATGCGTGGAACGCCACCCGTAATTGGTTTTTCTTTGGACCTCTTCTCACGATTTTAGCGTGGTTAGAGTGTCCCTTTCCTCACACGATTTCAACGTGTTTGGAATTTATCTTAGGATGCTTGGAACGCACCCCTGATTGGTTTTTCTTTGGAGCTCTGGTGACGATTTCAGCATGGTTAGTGTGTCCCTTTCCTCACACGATTTCAGCGTGTTTGGAATTTATCTCAGGATGCATGGAACGTGCCCCTAATTGGGTTTTCTTTGGACCTCTTCTCACAATTTCAGCGTTGTTGGAGTGTCTCTTTCCTCACACGATTGCAGCGTGTTTAGAATTTTATTTCAAGATGCGTGGAACGCGCCCCTGATTGGTTTCTCTTTGGACCTCTTCTCCTGATTTCAGGATGGTTAGAGTGTCCCTTTTCCCAAACGATTTCAGCGTGTTTGGAATTTATCTCAGGATGCGTGGAACGCGCCCCTGATTGGCTTTTCTTTGGACCCCTTCTCAGAATTTCAGCGTGGTTAGAGTAACCCTTTTCACAAATGAATTCAGCGTAGTTGGAATTTACCTGAAGATGCGTGGAATGTGCCCCTCATTGTTTTTTATTTGCACCTCTTCTCACGATTTCAGTGTGGTTAGAGTGTCTCTTTCCTCGCATGATTTCAGCGTGTTTGGAATTTATCACAAGATGCGTGGAACGCCCCCTTTATTAGTTTTCTTTGGACATCTTCTGATGATTTTAGCATTGTTAGTGTGTCCCTTTCCTGACATGATTTTACTGTGTTTAGAATTTCTCTCAAGATGCATGCAAAGCGGCCCTGATTGGTTTTTCTTTAGACCTCTTCTCACGATTTCAGTGTGGTTAGAGTGTCCCCTTTCTCAAACGATTTCAGTGTGTTTGGAATTTATCTCAGGATCCGTGGAACGCGCCCCTGATTGGTTTTTCTTTGGGCCTCTTCTCACGATTTAAGCGTGGTTCGAGTGTCTCTTTCCTCACACGATTTCAGCGTGGTCGGAATATACCTCATGATGCGTGGAACGTGCCCCTGATTGGTTTTTCTTTGCACCCCTCCTTACGATTTCAGCATGGTTAGAGTGTCTCTTTCCTCACATGATTTCAGCGTGTTTGGAATTTATCATAAGATGCGTGGAATGCGCCCCTGATTGGTTTTCTTTTGGACCTCTTCTCACGATTTTGGGATGGTTAGTGTCTCCCTTTCCTCACACGATTTTAGTGTGTTTAGAATGTATCTCAAGACGCGTCCAAAGCAGCCCTGATTAGTTTTTCTTTGGACCACTTCTCACGATTTCAGCATGGTTAGAGTGTCCCTTTTCTCAATTGATATCAGTGTGTTTGGAATTTATCTCAGGATGCGTGGAATGCGCCTTTGATAGGTTTTTCTTTGGACATCTTCTCCCGATTTCGGCATGGTTAGAGTGTCCCTTTCCCCACACAATTTCAGCGTGGGTGGAATTTACCTCAAGATGCATGGAACGTGCCCCTAATTGGTTTTTCTTTGGTCCTCTCCTCATGATTTCGGCATGGTTAGATTGTCCCCTTTCTTAAACGATTTCAGCGTGTTTGGAATTTATCTCTGGATGCATGGAACGCGCCCCCGATTGGTTTTTCTTTGGACCTCTTCTCACGATTTCAGCGTGACTAGAGTTTCCCATTTCTCAAAAAATTTCAATGTCTTTGGAATTTATCTCAGGATACGTAGAATGCGCCCCTGATTGGTTTTTCTTTGGAACTCTTCTCACGATTTCAGCGCGGTTAGAGTGTCCCTTTCCTCATACGATTTCAACATGTTTGGAATTTATCTCAGGATGCGTAGAACGCGCCCCTGATTGGTTTTTATTTGGACCTCTTCTAACGATTTCAGCGTGTTTCGAATTTATCACAAAATGCGTGGAACGGGCACCTGACTGGTTTTTCTTTGGACCTGTTCTCACAATTTTAGAATGGTTAGTGTGTCCGTTTCCTCACACGATTTCAAGGTGTTTAGAATTTATCTCAGGATGAGTGCAAAGCAGGCCTGATTGGTTTTTCTTTGGACCTCTTCTCACAATTTCGGCGTTGTTAGAGTTTCCCTTTTCTCAAAAGATTTCTGTGTGTTTGGAATTTATCTCTGGATACGTGGAACGCGCCCTTGATTGGTTTTTCTTCGGACCTCTTCTCACGATTTCAGCGTGGTTAGAGTGTCCCTTTCCTCACACGATTTCAGCGTAGTTGGAATTTACCTCAAGGTGCGTGGAACGTGAGCCTGAATGGTTTTTCTTTGCACCTCTTCTCATGATTTCAAAGTGGTTAGAGTGTCTCTTTCCTCACTCGATTTTAGCGTGCTTGGAATTTATCACAAGATGCGTCAAAGGTGCCCCTCATTGGTTTCCCTTTGGACCTCTTCTCACGATTTTAGTGTGATTAGTGTGTCCCTTTCCTCACACGATTTCAGTGTGTTTAGGATTTCTCTCAGGATGTGTGTAAAGCGGCCCTGATTAGTTTTTCTTTGGACCTATTCTCGTAATTTCAGCGTTGTTAGAGTGTCCCTTTCCTCAAACGATTTCAACGTGTTCGGAATTTATCTCAAGATGTGTGGAACGCGCCCCTGATTGGTTTTTCGTTGGACCTCTTCTTACGATTTCAGCTTGGTTAGAGTGTCCCCTTCCTCACACGATTTCAGTGTGGTTGGAATTTATCTCAGGATGCGTGGAACGCGCCCCTGATTGGTTTTTCTTTGGATCTCTTCTCTCGATTTCAAGATGGTTTGAGTGTCCTTTTCCTTACACGATTTTAGCGTGTTTTGACTTTTTCACAGGATGCATGGAACGTGTCCCTGATTGGTTTTTCTCTAGACCTCTACTCACAATTTCAACGTGGTTAGAGTATCCCTTTTCGCAAACAATTTCAACATGTTCGGAATTTATCTCACGATGTGTGGAAGGTGCCCGTGATTGGTTTTTCGTTGGACCTTTTCTCACGATTTCAGCTTGGCTAGAGTGTCTCCTTCCTTACACAATTTCAGTGTGGATGGAATTTATCTTAAGATGCATGGAATGCACCCCCGATTGGTTTTTCTTTGGATCTCTTCTCACGATTTCAGCATGGTTTGATTGTCCATTTCCTCGCACGATTTTAGCGTGTTTGGAATTTATCTCAGGATGCATGGAATGTACCCCTGATTGGTTTTTCTTTGGACCTCTTTTCATGATTTCAGCATGGTTAGATTATCCCTTTCCTCACAAAATTTCAACGTGTTTGGAATTTATCTCAGGATGCTTGGAACGCGGCCCTGATTCGATTTTCTTTGGACATCTTCTAACGATTTCAGCGTAGTTAGTGTGTCCCTTTCCTTATGCGATGTCAGCGTGTTTAAAATTTATCTCAGGATGCGTGGAACGTGCCTCTGATTTGTTTTTCTTTGGACCACTTCTCACGATTTCAGCATAGTTAGAGTGTCCGTTTCCTCACACGATTTCAGCGTGTTTGGAATTTATCTCAAGATGCATGGAACGCCACCCCTGATTGGTTTTTCTTTGGACCTCTTCTCACAATTTTAGTGTGGTAGGGATATCCCTTTCCTCACACGATTTCAACGCGTTTGGAATTTATCTCAGGATGCTTGGAACGCACCACTGATTGGTTTTTCTTTGGACCTCTGCTAACAATTTCAGCATGGTTCGTGTGTCCCTTTCCTTACACGATTTTAGCGTGTTTAGAATTTATCTCGGGATGCATGGAACGTGCCCCTGATTGGGTTTTCTTTGGACCACTTGTCACGATTTCTGCATCGTTAGTGTGTCTCTTTCCTCACACGATTGCAGCGTGTTTGGAATTTTATCTCAGGATGCGTGGAACGCGCCCCTGATTGGTTTTTCTCTGGACCTCTTCTCATGATTTCAGCATGGTTAGAGTGTCCCTTTTCTCAAACGGTTTTTGTGTGTTTGGAATTTATCTCCAGATCCGTGGAACGCAACCTAGATTGGTTTTTTTTTGGGCCACTTCTCACGATTTCAGCGTGGCTAGAGTGTCCCTTTCCTCACACGATTTCAGCGTGGTCAGAATTTACCTCATGATGCGTGGAACGTGCCCCTGATTGGTTTTTCTTTGCACCCCTTCTCACGATTTCAGCGTGGTTAGAGTGTCTCTTTCCTCACATGATTTCAGCGTGTTTGGAATTTATCACAAGATGCGTGGAACGCGCCCCTGATTGGTTTTTCTTTGGACCTCTTCTGACAATTTTGGGATGGTTAGTGTCTCCATTTCCTTACACGATTTTAGTGTGTTTAGAATTTATCTCAGGACGCGTCCAAAGCGGCCCCGATTGGTTTTTCTTTGGAGCTCTTCTCACAATTTCAGCATGGTTAGAGTGTCCCTTTTCTCAACCGATTTCAGTGTGTTTGGAATTTATCTGAGGATGCATGGAACGCGCCCCTGATTGGTTTTTCTTTAGTCCTCTTCACACGATTTCAAGGTGGTTAGAGTGTGCCTTTTCTCACACGATTTCAGCGTGGTTTGAATTTACCTCAAAATGCATAGAACGTGCCCCTGATTGGTTTTTCTTTGCACCTATTCTCATGATTTCAGCGTGGTTAGAGTGTCTCTTTCCTCACACGATTTTAGCGTGTTTGGAATTTATCACAAGATGCGTGGCACGCGCACCTGATTGGTTTTTCTTTGGACCTGTTGCCACAATTTTAGCATGGTTAGTGTGTCCCTTTCCTTACCCGATTTCAATGTGTTTAGAATTTATGTCAAGATGCGTGCAAAGTAGCCCTGATTGGTTTTTCTTTGGACCTCTTCTTATGATTTCAGCGTGGTTAGAGTGTCCATTTTCTCAAACGATTTCAGTATGTTTGGAATTTATCTCAAGATGCGTGAAACACGCCCCTGATTGGTTTTTCTTTGGAGCTTTTCTCTTGATTTCAGCGTGATTAGAGTGTCCCTTTCCTCACATGATTTCACTGTAGTTGGAATTTACCTCAAGATGCGTGGAATTTGCCCCTGATTGGTTTTTCTTTACCCCTCTTCTTATGATTTCAGCGTGGTTAGAGTGTCTCTTTCTTCACACGAATTCAACGTCTATGGAATTTATCACAAGATGCGTGGAACGCGTCCCTGATTGGTTTTTCTTTGGACCTCTTCTCAAGATTTTAGTCGATTAGTGTGTCCCCTTCCTAACACGATTTCAATGTGTTTGGGATTTATCCCAAGATGCGTGCAAAGTGGCCGCTGATTGGTTTTTCGTTGGACCTCTTCTCACGATTTCAGCTTGGTTATAGTGTCCCCTTCCTCACTTGATTTCAGCTTAGTTAAAGTGTCTCATTCCTCACACGATTTCAGTTTGGTTGGAATTTATCTTAGGATGCATGGAACGTGCCCCTGACTGGTTTTTCTTTGGTCCCATTCTCACCATTTCAGCGTGGTTAGACTGTCCATTTCCTCACACGATTTCAATGTGTTTGGAGTTTATCTCTGGATGCTTAGAACGCACCCCTGATTGGTTTTTATTTGGACCTCTTGTAACGATTTCAGCATGGTTAGTGTGTCTATTTCCTCACACGATTTTAGCGTGTTTAAAATTTATCTCATGATGCATGGAACGTGCCCCTGATTGGTTTTTCTTTGGACCTCTTCTCACGATTTCAGCATGGTTAGAGTGTCCCTTTTCTCACACGATTTCAACGTGTTAGGAATTATCTCAGGACGTGCGGAACACGCCCCCTGATTGGTTTTTCTTTGGACCTTTTCTCACAATTTCAGCGTGGTTAGAGTGTCTTTTTCCTCACACGATTTCAACGTGTTTGGAATTTATCTCAGGATGCTTGGAACGCGCCCCTGATTAGTTTTTCTGTGGACCACTTCTAACGATTTCAGCATGGTTAGTGTGTCCCTTTAATCACACGATTTCAGTGTGTTTGGAATTTATCTCAGGATGCGTGGAATGTGCCTTTCATTGGTTATTGTTTGGACCTCTTCTCACGATTCCAGCAAGGTTAAAGTGTCTCTTTCCTCACACGATTTCAGCGTGGGTGGAATTTACCTCAAGATGCGTGGAACATGCCCTTGATTGGTTTTTCTTTGGACCTCTTCTCATGATTTCAGCAGGGTTAGATTGTCCATTTTCTCAAACGATTTCAGCATGTTTGGAATTTATCTCCGGATGCATGGAACGCGCCCCTGATTGGTTTTTCTTTGGACCTCTTTTCAAGATTTCAGCGTGGTTAGAGTTTCCCTTTTCTCAAACAATTTCAGTGTCTTTGGATTTTAACTCAGGGTGCGTGGAACGCGCCCCTTAGTCGTTTTTCTTTGGACTTCTTCTCACGATTTCAGCGTGGTTAGAGTGTCCCTTTCCTCACACAATTTCAGCATGGTTGGAATTTGCCTCAAGATCCGTGGAACGTGCCCCTGATTAGTTTTTCTTTCCACCTCTTCTCACGATTTCAGCGTGGTTAGAGTGTCTCTTTCCTAGCACGATTTCAGCGTGTTTGGAATTTATCACAAGATGCGTTAAACGCGCACCTGATTGGTTTTCTTTGGACCTCTTTTGACGATTTTAGCATGTCCCTTTCCTGGCACAATTTCAGTATGTTTAGAATTTATCTCAGGATGCGTGCAAAGCAGCCCTGATTGGTTTTTCTTTGGACCCCTTATCACGATTTCAACGTGCTTAGAGTGTCCCTTTTCTCAAAATATTTCAGTGTGTTTGGAATTTATCTCAGGATGCGTGGAACGCGCCCCTGATTGGTTTTTCTTCGGACCTTTTCTAACGATTTCAGCTTTGTTAGAGTATCCTCTTCCTCATATGATTTCAGTGTGGTTTGAATTTATCTCAGGATGCATGGAACATGCCCCTGATTGGTTTTTCATTGCACCCCTTCTAATAATTTCAAGGTGGTTAGAGTGACTTTTTCCTCACACGATTTCCACGTGTTTGGAATTTATCTCAGGATGCTTGGAACGCGCCCCTGATTGGTTTTTCTTTGAACCTCTTCTAATGATTTCAGCGTGGTTAGTGTGTCCCTTTTCTTACACGATTTCAGTGTGTTTGAAATTTGTCTCAGGATGCATGGAATGTGCCCCTGATTGGTTTTTCTTTGGACCTCTTCTCACGATTTCAACTTGGTTAGAATGTCCTTTTCCTCACACGATTTCAGTGTGTTTGGAATTTATCTAAGGATGCATGGAACGCGCCCCTTGATTTGTTTTTCTTTGGACCTCTTCTCACGATTTCAGCGTGATTAGAGTGTCCATTTCCTCACATGATTTCAACGTGTTTGGAATTTATCTCAGGGTGCTTAGAATGCGCCCTTGATTGGTTTTTCTTTACACCTCTTCTAACGATTTCAACATGGTTAGTGTGTCCCTTTCCTCATACGATTTTAGCGTGTTTAGAATTTATCTCAATATGCATGGAACGCGCCCCTGATTGGCTTTTTTTTTTTTACCTCTTCTAACGATTTCAGTGTGGTTAGGGTGTCTATTTGCTCACACGATTGCAGCATGTTTGGAATTTTATGTCAGGATGTCTGGAACGTGCCCCTGATTGGTTTTTCTTTGGGCCTCTTCTCATGATTTCAACATGGTTAGAGTGTCCCTTTTCTCAAACTATTTCAGCGTGTTTGAAATTTATTTCAGGATGCATGGAACGCGCCCCCGATTAGTTTTTCTTTGGACCACTTCTCACGATTTTAGCATGGTTAGAGTGTCCCTTTTCTCAAACGATTTTAGTGTGTTTGGAATTTATCTCAAGATGCGTGGAACGCGCCCCTGATTGGTTTTTCTTTGCACCTCTTCTCACGATTTCTGCGTGGTTAGAGTGTCTCTTTCCTCACACGATTTCAGCATTTGGAATTTATCTTAAGATGCGTAGAATGCCCTCCTGAGGGTTTTCTAAGGACCTCTTCTTGCAGTTTCAACATGGTTAGAGTGTTCCTTTTCTCACACGATTTCTGCATGTTTGGAATTTCTCTCAGGTCGTGTGAAGAGCGACCCTGGACATGTTTCATCTCGGGACGCGTGAAATGCGACCCCGAGCAGTTTTCAATTCTCAATTTACCCTCAGCGTTGTTTTCTTTCCTTGTCCTGTGTTTTGCCGTGGTTGGAGTTTGTTTTATAGCTTTTTGCATGAAAGCTTGAAGCTACTCATTCATATGTTGTTATCTTGCTTATTTCAAAAGTTATTGTTTGTTTTATCATCTCGCATGATCATAAGGTTTATGAGAAGGCTTCACGTAGCGTGTGAGTCCAACTTTCAAACTGCTTTGCATCATGCAGATCATTTGTATCCTGCCTCTGCACTACATTAGTCTGATTCCTTGTAAAGGGATACGTAGGCAATTCTCGGGTTCAACCAATTACATCTGCATTTTGTTTGTTTGCCCAAGTCTCATGGCTTTGTCAAAATGGATCGTCTTCAGGTTTTGATATTCACTCTCGTCACTTCATGACTTTGAGCTCTGTCAATGATGTGCAACTGTAGACACCCCATTTTTGACCGCCCTTAAGACTTGGGTGCCTCAGGTTGATCACTCGCTGATGAAAGTTGTGTTATGCAAAGGTTCAAGTTCTTCGGCAAGAGGAGCTTCAAATCCCAACCCTACACCCCTTTTTTTGGACCAAAACTATTTTGACCTAAATTATTTTAAACCTTAAAACTCTCTCTCTTAAAATATTTTTGAAAATGTTTGTACGATGTTCCGAGGCTCACATTTCGTTAAATGTTGCACTTTCCGGTAAACCGAGCAAGGACAAAGTGGAAATAAATGAAAGAGATGTGAACTCTTTGAAAAATATTTCAAAACACCTTATTTAGAGGTTTGGAGTTGAAGAAAATAGGAGGAGAGGGAAGAAAACTAGTTGCGGAGAAGTTAGACATCAATCAGGTTAGGACAAAAACTGAGAAGTCTTCACTAAAATAGGCATATCTTTTTACATACTTGGAAATTAGACTTCCAAGGCTTTAATTTAGACTCAAGAATGACTTGAAAATAGAGTTCGGACGAAGAAGATATGCCTGTTTGAAGTCGGGGCCAGAAACCAGTTTTTTGCTTGCTGGTCACCAGTGGGCCTACCGGCCATCATTGGTGGCATGCCGTCCACTTTTGTGGCTTGCCGGCCACTAGTGTAAAAAAACTCAGATTTTGTAGATATTTACCTCCAGCTGTTTGCACAAAGTTCCAGTTGTCCATTTGATGATATTTTCGACCTGAGGCTCTTGTTTGGGAGTCTCAACCTGATGATATTTCATGGTTAGAAAAATTTTAGGAGTCTCTCTCTCTCTCTCTCTCTCTCTCTCTCTCTCTCTCTACATTTCTCTCTCTCTCTTGAACTTTTGTGCAAACAGGTATAGATACACTTCAAGTTTCACTATCAACCCTTAACCAAAGTAGCTTCTCTTTGGGCTGAGGTTACTTGAGACTCTCTTTGAGCTTTAGAAGGTGGTTGTGGCTTGCTTTGTTGCCTAATTTGTGCCTTGGCTTCAAGAGGTATAACACTTGCTTTGTTAACTTGTTTTACATACTTGCTTTGCCATCTTCTTCTATTGTTTTTCGGCTATTTTGGGGCAGGTTTTGAACTGTAAAAAACTCTATTTTTGTGGCCTAAAGGTGGTGGTTTGAGGCCATTTTCAGTTAGGGGGTTGTTTACCCTTCTTACTTCTTTGTTTGTAAAGCTTTTGTACCTTTGTTCACCACTTTCAAACCAACTTTTTTGGGGCTTTTAACCACTAAATTTCAAAGGTTTTGCAGTGGCAAAAAACTTATTTTGAAGTACAAATTTGGAGGGGCTAGCCTTCCCTCCTTGTGTCTTGTTTGCATGCTTAGTTAGCTTTATATGTTAGCATGTTTTTCTAGCTTAACTTAGCTCAAGTCCAACATGTTTTAGCCTCTGAAATAACCTATTTTAGCTCTATTTTGGGCTAGTTAGTTCATTGCAGTCCTGTTTTGCATGGTTGTAGTGCAATAGTCTTCACAAGTTGGTCTTTTAGGGTCTTAGACACCTCTTGTTTGAGTTGATAACATGTTTTGGTGTTGTTTTTCACTCTATTTCAGCACTATAAACTTTGCAACCTCCCTCTTTGCTACACTCTTTTATTTGCATTTTGAGGGTTGTTTCAAGCTTGGGATCCTCTAAGCTTGAGCTTGAGGTTATGCTTAATGGTTTAATCCTCTTTGAGGGTTCATTATCAACCTCATGATCTCTCTCTTGCCTTACATTATCCCTTGGTTGACACTTCTTTCATCTTAGAGGACACTCTCCAATTGACAAATTGATTAAAGAATGATTTGGTAACTAAAATGTGTAAACAAAATTGGCAAGTAAAAGTGGCAAGATAAGCATTTCTTTCTGTTGCATTGCATGTGTTCAAATCGAACGTTAATTTGAACACAAGGAAAATGGGACATTTCGTACTCAAAAGTGATGAAATGTGCCACTTTCCTAGGTCTCTGTTGCCCTTGATCATGCATGATAGGGTGATGGCGTTTGAGTCTTGTTTTGCATTCATTGAACTTGTACAAATTGGTCCCTTAGCCATCATGCATGGAAATTGCTTGATTGATGCTTTGAGGGCCAAACGTATCACTCCTTTGAGCTTGTGTTAATGATAAGGGGTGATACATTGTACAAACAACATGTGAGACACCCCTTTCTTGCTCTGTTTTGTCCTCTGCTACAACAAGGAAAGACTTGGCTTCAGTGGTCGGCAAGCCACCTCCAACGGCCGGCAACCCCTCAGTGTTGGTCGGCAAACCCTCATCTGTGGTTGGCCGGCCACCAGTGAAAAATTTAGTCTTGTGCTTCTGAAGCAGAGCAGTGTTGATTTGGAAGAGGAAAACAGTGTAAGTGTTGTGCAACAGAGGCAATCAGTGGAAGACAGTGGATGTTCTTCGAGTGAAAAAACCGAGCATGCATGCATCCCTCGTTCTCTAAGGCCATTTAGTTAATTTGCTTAGTTAATTAGTTGTAGCTAATTCATGAAAATGTTGTAACTATTTAAGTAGATTAGTTAATTAGTTCATGTTGTGTAATTAATTAATTAATTAAATAGCTTAGTCTAATTGAATAATTAGTTAAGTGTGTTGTAATAATTAGTTAAGTAGTATAGCTAAGCTAGTTTCATTCGGACCCTCCTTCGCGAGGGCGTAATGTTGTAATAAGTGTGCGTGCGTGCGTGTATGTCTTCCAACCGCACATCTTTCTCCTTTTTTTTACGCCCTTTTGATGGTTAGATTAGGAACATGTTTCAATTAGCATACCTTATGCTTACATCCATTCATTCATATTGCATGCACCGAGGCTCGGCGCATGATTCAAACTACATTGCCATTTCAATATCTTATTTGAAAATGTGCTTAGACCGCATGTTATCAACTTGCTTCATATGTCATATTAGTAGTCGAGCCTATTAATTGCATATTACATGCGTTACATTAGGCATCTTGTATAGTTAGGAATCATGCATATTTTTCTAACTTATATTTTCTTAGCTTGGAGCACTAGGTGAGTTTTTTATGCTTTAGCATACTCGCATAAGTGTGAATGTTGCCACATCTAGCATGTTTTCCATGAGGCTAAATGCTTATTTGATAAGCTGCTTGAATGCCTGTGAATGAAGGCTTGTTGTTTGAATTGAAACAATTCAACAAATATAAGTTTTAAGCCCACTTTCTTGAGTGGCAAATCATGTTTCAAGCCCACTATGTTTGGTGGCAAATTCACAAACTTTTAATCCCACTTGAGGTTACAAATTCAAACCATTTTCACACACAAACACGAGTTGAATTGTTCCAAATTGAGCAAACTAGTCTATACTTGATTGTGCGCATCACATAGTAAAGCTAGCTTAATAAGCGGAACAAGAGCACAAAATGTACATAAAAATCATCTCATGATTAGTAGAGGCCGATCTTTAATCGGGCGAGCGGGGGTGCTCAATTCATGACCTTCCCTTCTCATACCCAAGTTCTTGTGCCGAGGCAACTTTGGTGATGACGGACACGTGGCCTTTGGCACGAGTCATGGGTTTCCTAAATTTCCCCAAAATAAAAACATTTAGGTTGCGACTCTGTATTTGGCAAAGTAGTCCATTTTTGGCAATTTGATTCAAAATCGATTTTCCAAAAGATTTGCCGAATTTGGACTCTTTAGTGTTTATCAATTTCACATTGCACTTGTGAGATTAGATTCAGAACCACGGGAGTCCGAACTGTAGGGATTTCTTTCAAACCTTCCAAAAGGGGGCATGAAAAAGGCGAGCGACACATAATTACCAAGCAAGCTAACAAGTAGTGTCTCAACTTTCTAGTGGTCCAAACCAAAGCCAAGAAGACTTTTCCAAGGGAGTGTAACGGGTTTCATAGTTAAGCATCTTCTTGCTCAAGTAGTAGATGGCTTTCTCTACTTGCTGATCTGACTCTTGCGTAAGCATACATCCCTTGCTTGGTTCAGTCACTAATAAATACAAAATTAATGGTTTCTCTGGCTAAGGTAGCGATAACACAGTGGATTCTACAAATACTGCTTAACTTGCTCGAAGGCAAATTAACATGGATCATCCCATTAGAACTTCTTCCCTTTCTTTAATAGACCAAATAGTGGTTCACAAGTCAAGGTTAATTTACAAATAAACCTCCTTACGAATTGCACTTTTCCCAGAAAGCCCCGTACATCCTTTTTAGCCATTAGTGGTGGCATTTCTAAGATGGCCTTAATTTTGGATAAATACCCTTCAATTCTCCGCTATATGATCAGAAATCCTAACATCTTGCCCGCAGTTACCCCAAAGGTGCATTTTTGTGGATTCAACCTCAGCTTGTATTCCCTGAGTCTCTAGAAGAATTTTTTCAATGCGGTGTAATGGCCTTCTCGATCTTTGGACTTGACAATCATGTTATCGACATACACCTCAACTTCCTTATGGATCATATCATGCAGCAATGTGGTAGCAGCTCGCTGATAAGTGGCCCTGACATTTTTCAAAGCAAATGGCATGACCTTGTAAGAATACGTCCCCCATAGTGTAGTAAATGCTGCCATTTCTCTGTCCTCTGGAGCCATAAGGATTTGATTATATCCGAAAAACCATCCATGAATGATAGTAAAGCATGCCCTGCAGTGAAGTCCACCAATTCAACAATATGTGGCAACGGAAAGTCATCTTTCGGACCAGCCTTGTTCAAATCCCGAAAATCAACAAAAAACCAAATTCTGTCGTCTTTCTTCAGAACTGGTACAATGTTGGCTAGCCAAGTCGGATACTCGAATACAAGCAAGAACCCGACATTGATTTGTTTAGTAACCACTTCTTTGATTTTTAGTGCTCAATCCGGACAAATTCTGCGAAACTTCTGTTTGACTGGTTGGGCATCCGGATTAAAAGGGATCCAATGTTGTACAATCTAGGGGATCAATTCCAGGCATATCTTCATAGGACCATTCAAAAACATCTTTGAATTCCTTTAATAAAGTAAATAATTGTTCACGTTTCTCCATAGATAAAGTGGAACCAATCTGGACTAAGCGAGGATCCTTCTCAGTGCCCACATTGACGAACACAATTTCATTGACCAACAGCTTAGCACACCTTTCTTCCTTCCAGTTGATTAAGTTTTTCAAAGCCCAATGAATTTCTTCCTCTTCGTTTTCATCAAAATTCTAAAAATTGTGGTTAATGCTATGAACTATAGGCACAGAGAAGTAAGCGGAACTCACCTCATCTTCATTCATAATCTCGGGCTCAACTGTGGCAACAGACTAAAAAGAAAAAGTAAAAGCAAAAGATGACTCTGACATCTTAGAAAAACTCAAATCTGACTCCAAACCAACAAGCCCAACAAACTCAAACTCAATAACTAATTCAGAATTCTTAATAAAACTTTTCTCAACATGCCAATTTGCTTGGGTACCATTCACTGCATTCACGATGAAGCTTGAGCAATCGATAGGTGATCCCTGCCCAATCATAGAATTAGTCATATCCCCCAAGTTTACTGGTTCAGCACTAGTATCAGACTCTTGTAGCAAATCAGCCTGTGTTAGACCCAGGACGTCCTCTATACTGCTTTTAGATCTAACATCACTGTCTTGATTGATGTCAATGCTGGGATTTCCCTATTCTTCATCGCTATAAGAAAGCTGATGGTCGAGGAAGATTTCAAACTCAGTATATCTCTTCTTGTCCTCTTGGTTAATCCATGGTTTCGGAAACCCACAAAAAGGGAAATCCTCTCATTCTTGGACAAAGAACCCATTCAAGGTTCCATGAATTGGCTTATGGACCAACTCAAACTGTCGCCCGATTCTTTTTTCCCTGATCCTCTCGTTGATCTCTTCAGTTTTCCTTTTCTAGTCAACTACTGTAGGTGTATACCCTAGTCTGAATGCATGCGAGTTGTGAGGCACTTCACCAGCTGTAGCAATACCCTTCCTGCCACTTTGTCCTAACCTCATTCCTGGAATGTGACCCAATTTACTTATGAAATAGATTGATTGGGCACTGACGTATACACTTTCATTTTCTGCCATGAGTGTTTGAACTAGCTGGGCCTCTGCTAATGTAAAACCCGATAAGAACAAATCCTCTTCGCCATGTTGTATTTCTAGTAGTAGTGTTGTGACTTCTGGGGAAAGATGAATGGATGAGATTTCAAAGACAGTGGCAACTCCTCCATCATACGGGTACTTTACCAATTGATGCAATGTGGATGATACAACTTTCATCTAATTAAGCTAGGGCCTTTCCAGTAGCAAGTTGATGTTGTGGGAACATCCATGACATGAAATTCAACCTTGTGCTCAGATGGACCCACTATTATTTGTACTTTGACTGTCCCCATCACTTCTCGACTAGTATTATCATAGGCCCGAATCAATTGAATGGTAGGCGTGAAATTTGTCGACTTTAGCCCTATCACATAGGCAGTGTGCGTAGGGCAAACATTGATAGTTTACTTGATGTTAATCAGAATGATCGGGACCCATTTCTTTCTGCACTCCAGTGACACGTAAAGGCTTATTATGTCCTGACCCTTCTGGTGGCAGCTCCTTGTTAGCAAAATTTATTGCTGGGACTGTTTCTCTCTGGGTGATTAGTGACACTAACTGTTCGAGAGTTGTATCAATTGACATCTTAGCCTTGCTTAAAGCTGAAAACATTGTCTGTTGGTGTTCTCGGGAAGCCATGAGAAGTCCCTAGATGGAAATGTTTGCCTAGATGTTTTTAGTTGTTTTAGAACCAGGTTTTCTTCTACCGTTCTCTTTAACTTTCTCTTTCTCTACCTCTTTACCTTTTCTAGAGGATTATCCTTGGTCTAGATGTCGACCCTTAAAGTAGCACCTACTCCTGGTCAATTGATCAATTTCATCTACGTACCAAGTCTCATCTGAAACATTGCTTACCCATTCATCATCAATGTGGACGGGCTGTAGGTCATTATCATCCCACCATTCACCTTCGTTGACCGAATTGAAATTATCTAGCTCTGCTCGAATCATTGACACAGTATACTCTGAATGGCTTTCTGGTTTTTCTTCTTTCCTTTGGAACTTTTTCCTTTACCACTTTCAACAAGTTTTCCAGAATCAAGCCTTAGTTCATCCTATTTTCTCTCAGTTTCCTTATCAGAAGTTTCATCACTGCCTGACCAACCATGATTGGAATTCATCGGTTAACACCATCCCATCTGCACATTCCCAAGGTCCAATTCTTCAAAGAAATGGAGATTGGCCAAGTCTTTCTCTAGGTCGGCGAAATCATCCAACGCTTGTTCAAGTACATCATTTCTGACAACATTAATAGAAAATGAGTCAAGCGAATCAACTACATGCTTTAGTTTATCACTGGGAACAATATACTAGCTAGGATCATACTCTTTCTTTCATAATTTGCCAACCTCAAGCATAAGTATTTCGGTTGTTTCCTTTAACAATACCACCATAGGGCTTTTGGGTTTTGGTTGGGTATGAGGTGTATCCATCATGCACAACGCGGTGCCTTCGGGAATATGTACCTTGGGTTTTGGTAAATGAGTGGGTGTGATGTAGATACTGGGGTCAAAAGTGGGTGAAAGTGTATGGATACAATTGACGCGAGGTGGTGGTGGGGTTTTGTCATGGAGTAGCAATGAGTTGGTTGTGATGTTAGGTTTTGGTGGCTGTGGGGGGAGCTATGATTTTTTGGTCAATGAGATCTTGAATCTCATAATGAAATGGAAACACCGGTCGGTATCATGTCCAGGCTATTGGTGAAAGGCATAGTATTTGATGGGGTCGTGTTTGGCTGGGAGAGGATCTGGAAGAGGTCGTGGGTCAAGAGGTTTGAGATACCCTGTTTCTACTAGGATCTTCATAGCTTTGGTAAGGGACATATGGAGTATGGTGAATGTTCTGTTTGAGGCTCGGGCTGAGTTTGCTGTTTGTGGACTAGCATAGGCAAAGGGTTCAGCTATTTTGGTAGTGGTGGTAGTGACTGAGTTGACCTCAGAAGGCTTTACAGTTGCGTAACTACTGGTAGTAGCATTGGAACTGCGCTCGAAGGTTTGTTGTACAGATTCGTTGTCGTCGACAATGATTCCCTGCCGATGACATCTTCTATCTGGACCCCCATTTCATGTAGTTCTTCAAAAGTGAATAATGGGAGAACTATCATCTTCTGTAGCATTTTATTATCCAAATTCCTTACCACTATTTGAATTTGATCTTTCTCTGGTGGTCTAGTGGTCATCATTGCCGCCTTGGCCCTCTATCTGGTGATGAAGACTACAAAATTTTCGTTCGACTCCTGGCGGGTTGCCTCTAACTCCCCGAGTGGTCACTTCAATCTGAGTGTTATAGGCATATTGGGTAATAAAGGCCTCGGCTAATTCTTTCCAACTTTGTTTCATTGAGTCCTCTAACTTGGCATACCAGATGGCAGCTACACAAGATAAAGTTTTTCTGAACAAGGAAAGTTTTTGAGGCTGAGTCAAGCCCATAGGTTTTAGGGCATCTGAGAAGAGGCGAATGTGGACTATAGGGTCTCTAGCTCCATCAAACATGTCAATATGTGGCATTTTAAACCGTTCTGGCAATTTGATAGCTGGTTTTGTATGCCCATCTTCAATGTCTGGGATATAGTTGATTCCCTATGACCTTTTAAACATCTGTTCCAACTTGGCTGGTTTTATCACAGTCGGATCAACCTCATTCGTTTCTAGGTGAAAGAGCCCTCTCATTGGTTGCTTAAAGGGAAAAGGTCCTCCCAATGATTGTGGAAGAGGAAAAGGTTCTCCTGATGACTGTGTAGGAACCCTCAAGTCTTCTGGTACATTGGGTTCAGGGAATTCATCAGTTGGTAGGGTTGGAATCAGATTAGCCACATGAGGTGTTTGTAGCCTTTTTGAAATCATCTAGCATCATAGGATTAGTGCTAGTAAAAATTAAATCATCAACATAAAGATAGACGATGAGGAAATCATTGGTACCTTCCTTTTTCACATATAGCGATGGCTCACTAAGACTTCTTTGAAAACCACTATGGATGAAGTATTTGTCCATCTTACTATTCCAAGCATGCAGGGCCCGTTTAAAGCCATAAAGTGCTTTTCTTAGTCGACAGACCATGTCTTCTTTCCCTTCCACCACATAGCCTTGTGGTTGCTCTACATATACTTCTTCTTTTAGATCGCAATTCAAAAATGCTAAGTTTACATCTAGCTGGTGGACCGCAATTCCAGCTGTGCTACCAGGGCTAAAACTGCTCTGATTGTCTCTATTCGGATAACTAGTGCAAAAGTCTCATTGAAATCTACTCTAGGTTGTTGTGAGTAGCCTTTTGCAAAAAGATGAGCTTTGTACGTTTGCACCGAGTTGTCTTCATTCAATTTGGTTTTGTAGATCCATTTTAGCCCAGCCACTACTTTTTGTTTAGGATGATCCATAAGCTCCCAAGTATAATTTTTGAAAATTATGGACATATCTTCATCCATTGCATTTTGTCAAACTTGATTTTTAATTTCTTCTTCAAAATTCTGTGGCTTAGAAGGGAAAAATGCAAAATTGCATGAATCATAAATTTCTCTTAAAGGTCATACCATTCTAATAGGCAATTCCAAATCCGATTCCAAGTCATTATCTTCAAAAGGACTTTGTTATGGAACTAGTGAATCTAAATTGGATGAACTTGGCTTGCCTTGATCTTGTTGTATGAATTTTTCAGCCTCATTGGAATTTTCCCAGTTCCATGCTTTCATTTCATCAAAGTGCACATCCGTTAAAGTCACCAATTCATTGGTTTTTGGATCAAAAAGTCAATAACCTTTTGATTCGTCGCAATAATCGATAAAGATGAATTTTTTTTCTTTTGTTTTGTCAAATTCTTCCCTATTTTAGGAAGGAATAAGGATATATGCAATGTATCCAAAAACTTCAGAGAAAAAAAAAAAAAATACCACCAGCTTGCGATTGTGCCAAGCTGCATAGGGAATTTTGTTGACAAGAGATTTTGTTGGAGATCGGTTAGCAATGAAAACAACAATGTTGATTACTTCAACCTAAAAATTATTGGGAAGGCCTTTTGCCTTGAGCATACTCCGTGCCATCTCAACAATGGTGCGATTCTTCCTTCCTACCACTCTATTTTGCTGAGGAGTATGACAAATGGTCAATTGTCGATTGATTCCTTCATTTTTGCAATAACTTGTGAATTCTTTCAACATGAATTCTCCACCTCAATCTATTATGAGCACCTTCAAACAATGACCACTTTGTCTTTCTACTATCTTCTTGAACTGGAGAAATATTGAGAAAGACTCTAACTTTTGTTCCAAGATCTACATCATCCTGTTGAAATCATCAACAAGGAGAAGAATTTTATTTTATTTTATTTTTATTTTTCCAAATGCGGGAGTTCTTGTTGGTCCACAAATGTCTGGATATACCAGTTCAAGTGGAACTTTTGCTCGCCAAGTAGTCATGGGAAAAGGTAATCAGTGCAATTTTCTAAATATCCATCATTCACATGTTTTTGTCATTCTATTCAATTGTTGGAAGCCCCATTACCATGCCCTTTTGTGTCAGTTGTTCCAATCGTCTATAGTTTAAATGTTCATATCTCAAATGCAAAATTTTCATCTAGTGGCATAGTAAGTGGAAACACTTTGTTTGGTGCCATTTTGACACTAGCCACTAGTGAATTATGTTACAACAAAATTTGCTAAGCATCCTTTTTGAATCAATTGACCAACACTCAATAAATTTTGAGTCAAATCAGGAATATATGAAACAAAAAATCATCAATGAGTTATGTTTTACCTCCCTTGGTTTGAACCGCAATGGTTCCTTTGCGTTTGACTGGTTTTTGCTTTCCCCATCATGTAGTTGTTACATCCATTGTTCAAGTACCATGCGTTGAGTGCATCTTGTTGTGTGCTCATGTAAGAAAAGAGCACTTGAGCTGGATCATTTTCTTTAGAAAAATTTGCTTCATTTTTTTCATCCTTTTTTCTAATACCAGCCATCCATCTTTCAATGGTTAGGAATTTTGCATTTGGTGTATCTGAAATTATAATCCTTGTTGATGATTAGATTTTGTCGCAATCCAAACTTGCCCCTAAAAGTTTGGATCATAACTAACCAGCAATCACTTGATTATCTTTGGCCTCATATAAACATATAGAATAATTATAATAATGGGGCCATAAGTGGAAGCATACAATAAATGAAGAAGTTCATTGAGTTGTACTAATATGAGCAAAATTATAAAGCTTACACCATAACACATTTACACATTCACATATCCATGCAAAATATATATATATATATATTTAAGTACCATAGGAAATTTTATACATATCGTTTACATATCCCAAAACCAAAATAACAAAAAGAAGCAAAAGTCAAAGCTTGATGTGAGTCAAAGGAAAAACTCCATCTTGGAGGCATGACTCAACAAGTTCAAGAAATAGCTCTTGAAGCTGACTCTAAGAATGGGCTCCATGCTGCGGATCACCTACATGTGCATACATAATGTTGGGTGAGCGAAGCTCAATAAGTAATAATACAATAAAGCATTGTAAATAAATGAGCATAAGGTTCTCACCATATTTATAATCGTAATACGGAACGACCTTGGGCCAAACATAATACGGAACGGCCTTAAGCCCATCATATAAACAGAATGGCCTTAGGCCTATCATATAAATAGAACGGCCTTAGGCCCATCATTAACAGAACGACCTCAAGCCCACATAGAATGACCTTGGGCCCACATATTAACAACTGTTTAGAACAACCTCAGGTCCAATCACATGTGATAATATCATTAACAGAATGGCCTCGGGCCCAAACATATCATAGCATAAACAAAACAACTTTAGGTCCACATTGCACATGTCATATAACATTTATGAACTTTATTCATTTCCATTAAAACACATTGTTGACACAAGTCACCAGTCATGGCTCAAAGTAATCAATTAAGAACATATCTTTGCAATACTGTTACTCACAGTGCGTTTGATCTTGCGGTGTTTCCTCCAGCACACGACCTACACAAACATCATGTCACACACATATTCGATAAATAATCATTAATTTCGTATACTTTTATTTTAGTGATTCACAACCTTTTTCAATGGTTTTTAATCATCATTTCATACTTCTGAGGATTTGCATAAGGTCAAGAATGCATTCAAAAATAGAAGAAAACAGGATTTTCACCCCTATTGGCCGCTTGTGTGGCAAGTCCAACCGCTCGAGCGGTCATGCTCCGCTCGTGTGGAAGTGTGAGCTACTCGAGTGTGCAGAATGAAATCCCAAGACCTGGTTCATGCTCTGCTTGGGCAGAACTCTCAGCCGCTCGAGTTAGTAGAACGCATAACACTGGTTCGAGCCATGGGCCGCTCATGGGAAGCTTGTAGCAACTCGAGCGGTCTGGGTACAAATAACCAATCCAAAAATGGCACAAAACGCAAACTTTCCAAATCCATTTCCAAGCCCAAATCAAAGCAAAAATAACTCAAAAACATGGTATACTAACATGATTTAAGGCTAGTTACAACTCAAACACATCAATATTGCCTCAACATTGGATTCATGGTCTCATCTATTTTATACATTTATAAATTAAATCATCAAGCTCAAAACACATATGGCCATGGTGAATCTTTCAACAAAACTTGGTTGTATAAACTTTATAGAGTTTATTTCATGCATAAATCACATGATTGAGCTCAAATCACAGAAAGTTGAAGAGATTTCTTGATTTTATTTCAAACCATTACACAACTCAAAACCCTAGCTCAAAATTCCCAATTTCCTCTTGATTTCAAGCAAAAAATGAGACACATACAAAGATTCAAGTAGATTACCATACCTTAGTTCAAATCTATGATTTGCCCGTTGAATCTCTTCCAAAATCCTAGCTTTCTCTCTTCTTCTCTCTCTAACTCACTCTCTAGCAAGTCTCTCAATAATAAAGAACTCAAAAGCTAAAGGTGTATATAAATTAAGCTAACTAAAACATTATGAATTGTAATTTTACAAAATTTCACCGTAGGCTCTAAAAATCATACTAAACACAAATATGAAGTCGGTTTTGGTTTCTGGTGCCTCTAAGGCTTTCAATTTTAGTTCAAAGTTGTAATTGCAACAGACATTCCTACATTCAAAAGATATAATTCCAAATTCACAAACTTAACTTGCAAATTCACATCAAACAAATAAACACATATTTAATTAAGCATAATACAGGTTGGGTTATCACAGTCTTCCCCCCTTTAGGAAGTTTGGTCCTCCAAGCTTGTTTACCTCAAGTTGAAAACAATTCTGGATATCATTGCCTCATTTCTTCTTCTCATTCCCAAGTGGCTTCCTTTCCATAATGTTCCTTCCATTCGAATTTAACCATCGGGATAGTCTTGTTCCTTAATTGCTTGACTTGTCGGTCAAGGATCCGAACAGGTTTCTCCTCATATACCACATCATCATCTAGCACAATCTGATGATAGTTAATAACATGAAAAGGATCCCGAAGGTAGCCTTGCAACATTGACACGCGGAACACGTTATGCACTTGCTCCATGCCCGGTGGTGCATCAATCTGATAGGCAACAAGACCCAATCTTTCTAAAATTTGAAATGGTCCTATGTACCGGGGTGACAATTTCCCCTTTTTCCCAAACCTTGTGTGCCCTTTCATTGGAGTGACTTTGATAAAAACATAATCCCCAACCTCAAATTCTGAGTCTCTTCTTCTTTGATTCGCATACCTCTTTTGTCTGCTTTGAGCAATTTTCAATCTTTGTTGGATGATTTGAATCTTCTTTGTAGTAATCTGCACAATTTCAGGCCCAATCAATGCTCTATCCCCAACTTCGGTCTAACAAACTAGAGTCCGGCATTTTCTCCCATATAAAGCTTCATATGATGCCATCCCAATACTATAGTGGAAACTGTAGTTATATGCAAATTTCGCCAAAGGTAAATGAGTTTCCCAACTTTCATGGAAATCTAACACACACATTCGGAGCATGTCCTCCAACGTCTATATAGTCCTTTCAGACTGCTCATCGGTTTGTGGATGAAATGTGTTACTAAACCTCAATTCCATCCCCAATACTTTCTGTAAGCTTTGCCAAAATCTTAATACAAACTTAGAATCTCTATCCGACACAATGGAAATAGGAACGTCGTGTAATCGAACAATCTCATTAATGTAAACAGTACCAAGTCTATCAGCATTATAAACAGTCCTCACAGGAAAAAAGTGAGCAAACTTAGTTAATATATCCACAATAACCCATATAGAATCCATAGCTCGGGGTGTTCGGGGTAAGCCCACAATAAAATCCATAGTTATGTGCTCCCACTTCCATTCTGGAATAGGGAGGGGTTGAAGTAAACCTGTCGGCCTTTAGTGCTCCTCTTTCACTTGCTGACATTGAAGGCATCTTGAGATAAACTCTATAATCTCCCTCTTTATATTAGGCCACTATAAAGCTTGCTTGAGATCTTGATACATTTTACTACTTCCAAGATGCATAGCAAATTTGGATTTGTGAGCTTCTTCTAACACTCTTCCTTTAATTTATGGGACATTTGGAACACTCAATTTTCCCTTAAACTTCAACACTTCAGCTTCCAAACAAAATCTCGGTCTTGGCTTCGTTTCCATTTCATCACATACTTTCTTGAGAAATTCATCCTCTTATTGCCTTCGCTTAATTTCTTCCATAATAGCTGGTTATGCTGTCATTGCGGCTAACATTCCACCCTGTTCATGTAGCACAATTTCCACTTCCATTCTTTCCAAGTAAAGTAATAGTTCACTCTGCTCCGTAAGAAAGCATGCTAGGTTTCCCATTGACTTTCTACTAAGAGCATCCACTACTGTATTGACTTTGCCAGGATGATAATAAATCTGCAAGTCATAATCTTTGATAGGTTCTAACCACCGTCTTTGTCGCATATTAAGCTCCTTTTGAGCAAAGTACTTGAGGCTCTTGTGGTTGGTGTACACTTCACACGTTGCTCCATAAAGATAATGCCACCATATTTTCAATGCGAACACCATTGTGGCTAATTCCAAATCATGAGTAGGGTAATTCCTTTCATGCGACTTCAATTGTCAAGATGCATACGCAATTACTCTTCCATTCTACATAAGTACACACCAAAATCCCTTATGAGAAGTGTCACTATAAATAACAAACCCTTTTGTACGTGATGGTTAGGCGAGGACCGGTGCTGTTATGAGCTTTGTCTTCAATTCATAAAAGGTAGACTCCCTCTGTTCTATCCACTCGAAGGGAACACCTTTTGAGTCAACTGGGTAAGCGGCAGAGGAATCTTGGAGAAATCACTAACAAATCGTCTGTAGTAACCTGCCAAGCCCATAAAACTACATACTTCTGTAACATTAGCAGGGGTAGGCCAATTCACAATAGCCTCTATCTTTTGCGGATCAACAGACACACCGTCCTTATTAATCACATGTCCCAAAAACACAACTTCATTCAATCAAAATTCACATTTCTTCAATTTAGCATATAGTTTCTTGTCTCTAAGTGTTTGAAGATTTAATCTCAAGTGCTTTTCATGTTCCTCTTTAATTTTTGAATAAATAAGGATATCATCGATGAATACCACCACAAAATCATCCAAATATGGTTTGAAAATTTGATTCATTAAATCTAGAAAAGCTATTAGTGCATTTGTAACCCCAAATGGCATGACTAAAAACTCATAATGCCGTACTTGGTTCAGAAGGCAGTCTTCTTAGCATCTTCTAATTTGACTTTCAACTGATAATACCCAGATCTCAAGTCAATTTTAGAAAACACTTGTGCCCATTGTAATTGATCAAATAAATCATGAATTCATGGTAATGGGTATTTATTCTTTACAGTCACCTTATTAACTTCCCGATAGTCAATACATAACTGGAGTGTCCCATCTTTCTTTTTCACAAACAGAACTAGTGCACCCCATGGTGATGTACTCGGTTGGATAAACCCATTGTCCATCAACTCTTGCTATCGTATTTTCAATTCCTTCACTTCTATTAGAGACATTCTATATGGAGCTTTTAAAATCGGTTTAGTACCCAGCACATTATCAATAACAAATTCAATCTCATGGTCTATCAAATCCCCCGACAAATCCTCAGGAAATGCATCCGGAAATTCTCGAACAATTGGGATATTTTCAACACTCACATCTGTTGTCTCTACACGTAGGATGCTACACAAATAACCCTTACAACCTTTCTGAAGTAGTTTTACAAGCTTTCATAGCCAATATCAAATAGGGTGGAAGAACTACCCCATGTCCCACAAAAGTAAACTCATGTTGTCCCGGAGGTCGGAAACAACTTGTTTAAACACATTATCAATGGTTGCATGATACTTAGTTAACCAATCCATCCCCAAAATTATATCAAAGTGAACCATGTCAAGGGTAATCAAATTAGCACATAATGGAATATCCCCAAGTAAAAGCTCACATGCACATAACATATAGTTCCCAGAGGGTAAAGACACACATAACACATAATTCAACGGTTCCATAGATCTATTCAAATGAGGAGAAATGTTTTCGAAACAAAGGAATGAGTGAACCCGAATCAAGTAACATATGAGTAGGTTTACCATTGATAGAGAGTGTGCCTGAAACCACAACTTCTGTATTCTGAATATCACCCAAAACAAGAGCAAAGACTCTCTCTTGCCTAACATTATCTCTAGTAGTAGTAGGCTTGCTAGGGTCTTTGTTGCAGGAGTGGACCTAGCTAAACTAGCAGTTAGCCTATTCCCCCTTTGTTGCCCAATCACAAGACAATCTCTTACCACATATCTCGTTTTCCCATACTTAAAGCAAGCCCCAGTTGCTTGGTAGCAAACTTCCTAATGCTTCTTTCCACACTCCGGGCAAGTTGGTGCTAAATCATGGGTAGAACCAGAAGCACTGGAAGTCCTCAAATTCTGTTTCTTGTTTTGTGAGGACGCCGTCCCCTTATGCCCATGAGAGCCCTGCCATTTTCTTTTCCATTTCGAGAATCGATTGCGGTTAGCTATGTTACCTTCAGACATGATGGCCCTATCCAATACATGTACGTATTTTTACAACTTCAACACATTAATCTTCTCAAGAATAGAGTCCTGGAGTCCTCCCACAAATTTCCTTGCCTTCTTGTAGTCCGTATCGACCATATATAGGGCGAAATGGGCTAACTCGGTGAATTGGGCTTCATACTCCACTACGGTTTTGTTCCTTGCTTTAGGTTTTCCAACTCTGTCACCTTCCTGTCTTGAATACATTGTGGGAAATACTTTCCATAAAAGACCTCCAAAAATTGAGCCCAATTCATTCCCTGATGTTCATCTCATATAAGCATCCACCAATGGAGTGCTTCATCTTCTAGAGTAAAAGCAGTAAGCAAGACTTTTTGTGCCTCCATATATGGAAAGACTTCAAACAGTTTTTCTATGCCAAGCACCCATGCCTCAGCCTTTAGTGGGTCAATTCCTCCTTTGAACAATGGTGGTTTCATCTTTTTAAATTGCTTTATGAATGCAATAGTTCAATCCTCAGCTTGGTGGTCTTGCACTACTGGTGATGGCACATGCATTGATGGCGGTGGTGGTTGTTGTTGTTATCTAAAAGCCTCTGCCATTTCCATGATCATTCTCTCTATTGTATCAAGTAGTGTGGAGGTTGACTCCTCCCCATCTTCTGCCCTTGTTCTCACCATGATCTATAGGAACATACATTATAACTTTCATAGAAAATATGCACATAAGCTACATTTACAAAGGCACATCTTTATGTCATACTATATCATGAATGCAACTTAAACCTTTTCTAGACTTCTTATTACTCAAATGGACTCTTGTGTGAGATATTAACTTGTGCTCTGATACCACTCTATCATGACCCAAACCCGCCCCGTAAAAGTTAAAATCCTAACCGGCCAATAATCACTTGATTACCTTCGGTCTCATACAAACATACAAAAAAATTATAATAATAGAGCCACAAGCAGAAGCGTACAACAAATGAAGAAGTCCATTGAGTTGTGCCAATATGAGTAAAATTCTAAAGCTCACTATAACACATTCACACATTTACATGCCCATGAAAATATATATATATATATTGAAGTACCATAGGAAATTTTATACATATCGTTTACGTAACCCAAAACCAAAATAACAAAAACAAACAAAAGTCAAAGCATGATGCGAGTCAAAGATAAAACTCCATCTTGGAGGCATGACCCAACAGCTTCACAAAATAGCTCTTAAAGCTGACTCTAAGGGTGGGCTCCATGCTACAGATCACCTACATGTGTATGCATAATGTTGGGTGAGCGAAGCTCAATGAGTAATACTACAGTAAAGTAGTGTAAATAAACGAGGATAAGGCTCTCACAATATCCATAATCATAATACAGAACAGCCTTGGGCCCAACATAATACGGAATGGCCTCAGGCCCATCATATAAACAGAACGACCTTAGGCCCATCATATAAATAGAACGGTGTGCCCATCATATAAACAGAATGGTCTTAGGCCCATCATTAATGGAACGGCCTCAGGCCTACATAAGGTACAGAATAGCTTTGGGCCCACATATTAATAGCTGTTTAGAACGACTTCAGGTCCAATCACATATGATCATATCATTAACAGAACGGCCTCAGGCCCAAACATATCATAACATAAACAGAACGACCTTAGGTCCACATTGCACATGTCATATAACATTTATGAACTGTATTCATTTCAATCAAAGCACATTGTTGACACAAGTCACCATTCATGGCTCAAAGTAAGCAATTAAGAACATATCTTTACAATATTGTTACTCACAGTGCGTTTGATCTTGCGGCGTTTCCTCCGGCACATGACCTACATAAACATTTTACAGACATATTCGATAAATAATTTGTTCATTTTGTACACTTTTGTTTTAGTGATTCACAACCTTTTTCAATGGTTTCTAATCATCATTTCACATTTGGAGGGTTTACATAAGGTCAAGAATGCATTCAATGGCTGGAGAGGTCAACACAAGAAAACATGATTTTCACTCCTGCCACCCACTCGTGCGACAGGTCCAACCGCTCAAGCAGTCATGCTCTGCTCGTGCTTAAGTGTGAGCCGCTCGAGCATGTAGAATGAAATCCTCAGACTTGGTTCATGCTTCACTCGTGCAAAACCCTCAACCGCTCGAGTGAGCAGAATGCACAACGCTAGTTTAAGCCGTAGGCCGATTGTGCGGAGCCCGTAGCTGCTCGAGCAGTCTAGGCACAAACAACCAGTCCAAAAATGGCACAAAATGCAAACTTTTCACGTCTATTTCCAAGCCTAAATCAAAGCAAAACTAACTCAAAAACATGGTATACTAACATGATTTAAGGGTAGTTACAACTCAAACACATCAATCTTGCCTCAACATTAGATTCATGGTCTCATCTATTTCATACATTCATAAATTACATCATCAAGCTCAAAACACTTATAGCCATGGTGAATCTTTCAACAAAACTTGGTTGTGTAAACCATCTAGAATTTATTTCAGGCATAAATCAGAAGATTGAGCTCAAATCATACAAAGTTGAAAAGATTTCTTAATTTTATTTCAAACCATTACACAATTCAAAACCCTAGCTCAAAATTCCTAATTTCCTATTGATTTCAAGCAAAAGATGAGATATATACAAAGATTCCAAGTAGATTACCATACTTTAGTTCAAATCTAGGGTTTGCCTCTTGAATCTCTTCCAAAATCCTTCCTTCTCCTCTTCCTCTTTCTTTAACTCACTCTCTAGCAAGTCTCTCAACAATGAAGAACTCTAAAGCTAGAGATGAATATAAATTAAGTTAATTAGGACATTATGAATCGTAATTTTACAAAATTTCACCGTAGGCTCTAAAAATCATGCTAAACACAGATATGAAGTCGGTTTGGTATCTGGGGCCTCTAAGGCTTTCAATTTCAGTTCAAAGGCCCATCAATCTTGCAACATATATTCCTACATTCAACAGATATAATTCCAAAATCACATAATTGGCATACTTAACTTACAAATTCATATCAACACACATAAACACATATATAATTAAGCATAATACGGGTTGGGTTATCAGAGATTTACCACACATGACAATTAGAATTAAATTTTGTACTAACAGCTCGATCTGTATCTTGGTGGAAATTTTTTTTTTCCCCTTCCTCGGGTATGGTTACCAAAATTTTGGCGTCCTATTCTTTGTTGTTGTTGAGCTATGCCATGGCCTCTATTTTCTGGAAGTCTACTTTCTGTGATATTAAGCTTTGATTGGAAGGCTTGATTAATATTTTCTCCTACACTTCGTCTAGTGAATTTGGCCATGCTTTTTTCATAGGCTTCAAGAGAACCCATAAGCTCATGAAAAAAGAGTTTTGATAGGTCTTTTCACTCCTCAATTGCAATAACAATATGTTCAAATTTGTGTGGCAGACTTGTCCATTTTTTTTCAACAATTTTTCTCTCTTCAATAGTATCTTCAACTTGATTTGATTTATAATTTCAACAACTATTGTGGAAAGAGATTGGAAGTTCTCATTTTCTTTCACGGTTAGATTATCAAAATCTCGCCACAAAGACTGAAGTTTAATAGAGACAACTTTTTCAAAACCTTGAAATTCTTGTTTTAAGATTTTCTAAGCATCTACATAATATTTTGCACCAATTATTCTAGGGAAAATAGATTTGCTTACCCCTTGTTGTATGTTGAGTGAGGCTATTGCATCTTTCTTGTTCTTTTTGTACTCCTTTTGTTTGCCTTGTGTCCATGATGCTAATGTTTCCTAATCTCCTAGAATAGGGAAACCTTCCTCCACTATCTCCCGTAGATCTTGAGAAATAAAGAGTGGCTTCATTTGAATACTTCAATAACTATAATTTTCCAATTAAATATATGTATTTGATTGGAAGTATAGTTGAAGGTGGTGGTGTTTGAATTTTGTGCAATGAACAAGGTTTAGAGTACAGAGTATGAACAAAAAAAAAAGGTTTTGGCTTTGATACCATAAATATGTTGAGTGCAAAGTGTATTTATGTGAATTATGGTGGGACTACAAATCTAGAGAGAGAAATTGCAAGACCAGAAAATATGAAGAGAGATTTTTAGAGAGAGAAAGAGAGAGAGTTGTTGCGTTGTTCTCCTTTGGTGTGTTACAGTTGAGGCAAGCATGCCTTTATATAGGCTACCAGCCACTTTCTTAAGCCAATGACGATGAGCCAAGTGTCCCACAAGTTGCAACATAATATTCTATGAATCAACAAGAAACGATTCTAGTAATAGCAGATTTTATATAAGTTGTCAAGTTGGCAACTTGCAAAACTTATTTACAAACTAACCCAAAACAAAATTTTATTACAAACTAGTAATTTAGTTTTAGCAGCCGATACTCAATACTGTCAAGCAGCAAAGCTTACACTTGTTCACTAATTAGGACTATTCACGAGGGCCTCTTTCCTCTTCCCTTTCCTACTCACTTGTAGGAGTTCGGATCCCTACAAATGTGGAGGGAGTCAACTGAACATCTCAACCATTGGCGGGAATTTAGATTGAGAGTATTAATAAGGTGATCAAGAGGAGATAGAGATATATTTTCAATTTTGTTACTGTAACGACCACAAAATGCGAATTAGAAACTATCTTTATTTAATTATGGGTCAATGTGCTTTAACCTAATGATATCTGTTTGAATTGAGAAATTATCTATTGAACTACAACTTTAAAACTGAAATTGCCAACCTTCGTGGGTTCAGAAACCAAAAATGAATACATGGATACGCTAATGGGAATTTTTTTAGAGCCATTTGGGAAAGTTAATTGAAAATTTGATTTGTCTAATTCATTAAGGTTGGTTTGGGTGGTTAACTTGCACTGCAAATTGAAGGACTTGGAGGCTTCAGAAACCAGAACAGAATACATAATTATGATCAATCATATGCAAAGTTTAATTGAAAATTAATTTCGTCCGATTCACTAAGTTAGGTTTGGTTTGCCATATGGATACATAGACTTGTTTATATATATTTTTGAGCCTTATATGTTGTATAGACTCAACCAAACACCAAAAACATCTCCTGGATAAGAGAGAGAAGAAGAGAAAAGAGAGAGAAGGAGAGAGCTCACCTTAAAGCTTGTGGATTTGAGAAATTGGAAGGAAAAATCAAGAAGATAGGTCAAAGTAAGTCTTAAATACCCTAAATCTTTAATTAATTGGTTAGAATTAAACCTTAAAATGAAGTTTTCTATATGTATGGGAGTTAGGGTTTTGGGTTATGATCTCAACTTAACCAATTTCATGAAATTGAAGAGGTAGTCATTGGATTTGGCTAATTTAAGGGTTGATTCTTGTGTTTTGGGTTGTTTTGAGTTAGGGTGTGGGTCACTACCTTTTCATCTTTGTTTTCTTGGCATGTTTTGAACTCATACATATATGTTTGTATATATATCAAGATGAAGAAGATGATGAAGGAATTATGGAAATTAGAATTATAAATGTCAAAGTAAAATGAGTTATGACCCATTTGAGTATAGGTTTCATGTTTGTCATGTTTATATGTTATGTTATGAAATGAATTTTTCTTGATTTGGGCCATACGAATACCTTTGAAAGCTTGAAATTTGTTGAAGTTTCGGACTACTCAAACAGAGCCTACGACCGCACGTGCGAGGCTCAGCCACACATGCGGAAAACAGGGGAGACCAAAGATTGCATACTGAAATAAAGGCACATGTGGCACACCTTCCCGCACGTGCGGCTGAAGAGGGAAAATTCTGTTGGTTTCTTTTACCCTTCTCGACCCTCTGAATGTGTTCAAATGTCCATTTGATTCTTCTACATTGTTTATAATTGAACAAAACTTAACGAATCGAACAATAAGTAAAGAGGAAAAACTAAGGAAAAAGTGAATAATTTATAAGTTGTGTGTGTGTGTGCTTTGTGTAGGTCACTTGCCGGAGGAGACTCCCACGCGACCAAAGCACTGTGAGTAATAATAGTGTAATGATGTATATCTATTCCTGTATTTCTGCTTCTAAATTATTATACCTTAATTGTACTTGGCGTGTTGGAATCATTGTGTTATAGTTTGCATATTATGATTGTGAATGGCATAATTGGGATGAGTACTGCTAGGATTTATGTATTTTGTTGGATACGAATTGTGTTTATTGCAATGGTATACGTCATGTGGGTTATGGTTTGATGGGAATGATTCAAATGGCAATGACATGGACCTATGGTCATTTTGTATTATGTTGGGCCCAAGGCCGTTTTGTATTATGTTGGGCCCGAGGCCGTTTTGTCACATGTTGGACCTTAGGCTGTTCCGTCTCCTGTGGGCCCGAGACCATCTTGGAATATGACGAAGGGAACACATAAATGTTAGATAAATATTCTCTAAGACACATGCTTATTCACATGAATCTCTTTACATTATTATTATTCATTGAGCCCTACTCACTTCGTTTTGTCTATACCTGTTTATGTAGGTGAACAGCTTGGAGAACTGCCCTAGGTCAGCTTCAGGAGCCCTTTTTGGTGGTTTGTTGTGTTTAGCCTCCACAATTGAAGCTTTTTGCTTGGTTCCCTTTGACATCACATGTTTTGCCAAGTTTTTCGTAGCTTTTGTCAAGCCTGCGACTACTTTGCAAAAGTTTTGGTTACTAACCCTTGTATATACCTACATGACGTGAACTGGCTTATATGTATATGTATAATTTGTATAATGATCATGGCATGTAGACACAAGCTCAATGGACAGTATTATTTTGATATCTGCTTCCGTTTAAGGCCTCGTATTTGAATAGATATTATTTGAAGTTTAGTTGGAGGCCCAAGTAGAGGCCGGTCATGGACCAAACTTTTAGCGGTAGGTTTGGATCGTGACAATTACCAATGGCAAAAGGTTTCATGGAAGATCTTATTTGAACTGAACCATTGGATTTGTAAAATTAATCTCCAATATAAAGGAACATGTAAAACCATCTCCTACAAAAGATTCTAAAGTTATTGAGATAGATGTTTCATCTCCTCTTGCTCCATTAATGTCGATCTCTTAACTTGCGTAAGTCTCTTCTTTCAGGCTTATATTTTTTAGCTTTATTTTTTTACCAAAATTAAGTCTTCAATGTTCCTATTAACTGCTACAATGAGATAAATAGTACAGGCAATGCTAGTAAATGTAGGATATGCCAATAATATCTGCAAATCGATTGGCTGTTTAGTCAATTTTATATATCAGTAATTTTGAGATCATGATTGTCTATCAAAAAAATATTTGGGATCTTTGATTGTAGATATAGAATAGAAATCCCTGGGCATTATCCAGTTGAGCGCCTATTGGTATGGAGTTAGTGCCATGAATAGCAGTCTGTTCAGGATTTTGACAAATTTTTGAGTTCGGAATCAACTGTTCTATATGCTGGTCACCAAGTAATGAAAAAAGAAAATAAAATAATGAATTAGTGATAAGAAAAATTAAGAAAAGAAAAGTGGTGATTATGGGACTTGGCATGGGATTCTGGATTTTTTGTATTGATAGTGGAATCTTGGACTAATTCAGGAAAATATCTGCGGGGTGCATTCGATTTTTAGCACTCAACAACGGAAGCTCATGATTGCTTACTGTGACCGGCAGTCGGTGGAGTGCAACTCCGTTGCATTCTTATTCAATGGATGTCGACTTCGCATAGAGCAAACTCCAGATGAGGTATTTTTCTGTTTGGTTAAATCGGATTAATGGGGTCTGATTATGTCTTCCGGCCTATTGATAGATGTTCATGTCCTCTTGCTCGCAAGTTGAAGCTTGTGGCTCTAAACTCAACCAAACAAGAGAACACAAGTTCCTTACTCATATTGTACTTAAAAGAATGTACTCCTTTGTGTTTTTTTGTTTTTTATCAATTTTTTTGGAATAGCTTAAAATGGAGGATGGCTATGAAATTAATGCAATGCTGCATACTGGAGGTGGCCGTGTATGTTTCTAACTGCAAATTGGCATACATATGTAAGGGACTATCATATTGGGTGGGATAGTTGCCTTTAGTTCTAAAAACATGTTCGTCTATGGAGATATTCCTGTAAAAAAAAAAGAGGATCTGATGCTAATTGAAAATCTATTTTGACTAAGGTTAGTTTTGGTCCAGCAAGGCACGGCAAGGCTGCTTGATGGCATTTGGATGTTATTGCTGCCATTCTGAAATATGGAATCTATTATAGGTTCCCTTGTGCCTATCTACAATGTTGCAGTGTGAAGTCTAAATCTGCTCTAACAGTAAATAATTCAAATTTGAGGCTCCAAAATACTTAAATTGAAAATTTCACTAAACTTGCTCCAATCAAATTGTGAAATTTCACTAATTTTCCACTTTACACAAAATTCAAAGAAAAAATCACAAGTTTTCTCAGTCTTTATTGTCTGAACTTAATGAAAATTCATTGTTTTTAACCCACTGAAATTTCAATGTGTTCAACTTAGTGAAATCTATGATTGACGGTTAAAATTGTTAAATATTGATGGCCAATTATACATTTATATACTTATTTTCAAATTTAGGAATAAAAATTTCTAATTAAGGACTCTAATGCTGTATTTGGTTGGGAGATTTCGAAAGAGAAAAAGAAAAGGCAGGCGAAATGTGAATAAAATATACTTACATTTCAAATAGTTTTACATGCATTTTCCCTTTCCCTTTCCCTTTCCCTTTCCCTTTGCCTTTTCAAATCCCTCCCCAAATCTCTAACCAAGCATAGGCTAAAATGAAAAAATTATAAATGACTGTGTTATAAATCAATAAAATTTCACTATGATTTTACCTCAAACAATAAATTTTTATTATTTTCACACTTCGAAATTTCACTTTTGTTAGTAAAATTTTACTTTAGGCAATGGAATCTCATTGCGGTCAAAATAGTGATATTTTTAATTGAGAGCTAAAATTTTCCAGCTACATATAAAAACTACAATGTAGATATAGATATGAATTGTTTTTTAAAATATTTAATTGGGACATGAATCTATTTTCGTATCAGTACGACATGATTTTTTTTTTTATAGTCCAAAGTAGTTTACTATCTTATTAATAATGTTTGGCTATCAAAATTATTTTTTGGCAATCTGTGTTAATTTTGTGAGCATGCATTCCGTCAATCAACACCACCGCTTATATAGAATTTTGATTAAAATGCAATGATATTGGTCATAACTTTTGCAAGACTACAAGACTCAGCATTCTCTTTTTTATTTATTTTATTTTATCTTTTGATCAAAGGAAAATACAAGGAAACAAATCATAAGACCAAAAAACCAGAAAGAAACTACAAATGTGCCAAATAAGCAGCAATCCCAGGCAGCGGTCTAGACACCCAATCTAACGGGAGGAGATTCTGAAGATGAGATTGTGCCATCCAATGAGTTGCTTTGTTTGCTGTTCTGGTGTTGCACAAAAAGGAGAAATCACCACGCTGAGCCAAAATCTGGACATCGTCAATAACCGCCACTACAGGAAATATGGGGTTAGGCGGCGTTTTTTTAACGGCGTTTTTCAAAACGCCATTGTTTCCAATATTTAACGGCGTTTTAGAAACGTCTTGTTTTTCTGTAATTGAAACGACGCCGTTTCAAGAATCAAAGACGTTTTTTAAACGCCTTGGAATGGTTTTTTGTTCGGCCCCCTCCTTCTCTCCTGTTTCACCTTTATTTTGAATATGATAAGCAGTATAAGCGAAAATCTCAATCTCACTCTCGCGCTCTCACTCACTCTCACTTTCGCAGTCTCTCTCTCTCCGTCTCTCTCGCCCTCTCTGCACTGTTCGAAGTTCTCGCTCAAAATCGATTCAGATCGGTGATTCATCCGAGCCATTTCGAAGTTCTCTCTCAAAATCGATTCAGATCGGTGAGCTACTCTCTCTCTCTCCCCCTTTCTCTCTCTCGCTCTCTGTGCTGTCTAAACCCTAGTTATCTCTGTCAGTTCAGCTCTGTGATTTAGAGATTCAGCTTTGTAATTTTACTCACAATTCACTTTAATTTGTTGTTGCTTTGATTTTACAAGCTGATTTGTTGTACATTTTGCATGTATAATTTAAATGTTAATGGTTTTGTACAGCCGATCTGGCCTTTTTCATAATAGAAAAGCTTTACAATAATAGAAAAGCTAAGAAACCAGAAAAGGCTGTGTTGAACCATCTTTACATCAATTTTTTGGATTTTGTAGAGACTATGGAGTAAATTGGTAGTATAGGTCACATGTTCCTATTGTTGGCTTTTCCTTTGTATTCGGATGACACCCCCCTTGGTGCCTTTCTTGATATATAGGTCACATTTTTCTCATTACTTATCAAATATATATATATATATATATATATTTCCCATTTTCATACAGAAAAGTTCAGGAGATCTCAACTAGTCTGATTATGAATATTGAAAATGTAAACATGTTAGTACACTACAACTATAATGCAAAAATGTAACAGGAAGTGGTGCTACCTTAGAATCGGTACTGAAGGAACTTGTAATTCGTGATAGAGCATCCAACATGGCAGGAGATCCAGCTCCCTGTGCTGAATTAGATCCAACCTCCTCATGATCAAACAAGGCAACCACCCTTACACCAGTCTCATCATCAAGACTACTTTCAGAAGAGGTAGAGTCTATCCATGCCTGAAATAAAATCCATAAAAGAAACTAGATGAACTGCTGCCAATACTATTGTTAGTGGCTATATCATCATAATTGGCATTTCCAACTTTCAAGTTCCCAAAAGTGCAACATCTGCCAAGATAACTTAACTTAAGATTTGAGACATGCCAAAATATTCCCTTATGCAGTTCATACACTAGAACAGTTCCAGTAGTTTCCTTTTACATGATATGTCAGACTGGAGGCAATTTCCAACCAAAGAATCAAGGTCAACTCCCTCAGAGGATTGAGGTGGAGAGGAGCTTAAGCCCAAAAGCGAACAGACTTTTGAATCTATTCACCAACTGAGTACCACATATAGCAACACTTAGACTTACCATATGATATGACAGAAAGCAACAGATTTTACTCAGTCAGGAAAGAGGCTAAATCTCGTGGTCAGGACATTGAAGGGTGCCAAAGTACAATTTGATTGGCCAGTTGAACCTGACCAAAAACACATGCATAGACACAAACATGCACATACTCATTACTCAAGTGACAACTAACCCATAGCCCCCCTCCCTTCCATTGTTGAATTAGAGGAAGATCTATGCAATCTTATTGGTTGCCAGTTATTTGGAATTCAGTAAAGCCTTTTCTCAAAATACTTGGGGTTGATAACTTGATTTCTGTTTTGCCATGCTTCTTGTACCTCAACTTAGATTAAAAAATGGCCGTGTAGAATTCGTGAGGATTGAGAAAATTTAAAAGCCCTAGTTACTAATGAATGGTACTTTAAGAAACTGAGATGGAAGCAACACAGTTCATTTAGCTGATACTGACTAATCATAAGAAGGCACCAATTCTAAGGACAAAAAGCATAGGAATGAAGAAAGTCTATAGCTATGAAAGTAAATTCAACACTACAACATTTTCCAAACTAATCGTGTGTGTGTTAAAACAAGAAACTAATCCATCAATTTATATGTCAAATTCTTATTCTAGGAGTAATAAGAATAGCAAAGCTTATAATTACCAATTGAAGTTGTTGTAGGTCACTTATTAGAGTGACACTGGAGGACAACCCATACCATACATTCACCTGTGGGTGTCCTATGAATCATCACTCTTGGCTTCTTTATAGCCCTCTCATTCATTGACCAGATGAGTCAATGAGCTGGGAAACCAGGCTGACATGTTGCCTCTCACAGGCTAATTGGCTGCCTCTCATGGGCTGGGCCAGGTTTCAAACACTAGGCCCAAGGCTATTCTAAGTGTAATTCAGGTCGGGTCAGCCCACCTAAGGTACAGACTTGGGGTTAAGATTGTGGTTGCACATTACATTTAATGTCAAAAACCACTAACGGATAAATTTTAACAGAATTTGTAACTAATTTAAATGCATCACATTTCAAAAAAACACTTCAAATCTCATTATCATCTGACGGTACTAATCATTTTCTATGCATACACTATACTCTATAAAACCCACATAGATTAAATTCTTAATAACACAAATTTCCAATTATTAAAGCAACCACTTGACATCCAGTTCACTTTCAAATTCAGAACACAAACAAGTAAGCATTTATGGGAATAAATCATTCTCATACCTGCCAGTTTTCCATCACTTCTATAAACCTCTATTCCATGAAGGCCCACATCTTTCAATCTCCTCACAATGGCAACAGGATTACACCTAAATTCCCCATAGATCCTTGGCACCAATTATTCAAAAAAGTACTTGGGGACCCCTCAAAAGTGCATCTTCATTTTACCTATATACTATATGCATCTTCAACAGTTTAATAAAGGAGAAATGCTTTGGGTTTTCCAATCTACATGCTGTAAGGAAATGTAATAATGAAATACACAGCTAATTGCTGCTACTAAATATATAAATTCAACATTATTTCATTCTATATTTTATGACACAGATGTGGGAGCAGGTTTCTAAGGATCATAGAATAGAATGGTTCACAGGCATTCCATGTTGGACATAACACATGACCATATAGGTTTCTAAGGATCATAGAATAGAATGAACAGTAAAACATATCCTTATCAGAAAAAATAAAAAAGAAAAATTAATCTTGGATAACACATGACCATATAGGAATAATTAACCCTTTAATTAATTTCTAATTTTATAATGTCATGATAGATTAATTTGAGAGAGTGTATGATACAATTAACTTCATTTGGAGGGTTATTTGACCCAAAATAAATAAATAAATAATCATCTAGCTAGCATGTGAAAGAATTGTCTTGCATGTAACTTTGTCTTGATTTGTAGTATTATATGGTGAAGTTTGGTCTTCAATTCAAACAAGTTTTCTTCATAGTTATTAACGTGGATGACTATGATTGTGATTGTGATTGTGATTCCTCAACTAATATGATTGTGATTGTAATTGTGATTGTGAATGTGATTCCTCATTTGGTGGTTGCTCTTTGATGTTTCTGAATCATCATCATCATCATCATCATTAGAAGTATTCGATCTTTGGTACACTTATTGGTTTGGGTAGTGGGTTTGAACTTCCCACATCCATGAGTTCCTGCCAAAATTATTCCATTATTGATTGATTTGAGAGAGCAATATATTTCTTGAATCTATCATAATCTATCAAGAGCATTGTAGAAACTTTTGGTTTCTTCATTAATATGCTTTATACTAGATATGCTTCTAGTATGTTTGATAGTACTAATTTAGATTGCACCACCGGGATGCAATCATTAATGGTGCATGCATGCATAAATAGCCTTAGACCCGTCCAAGAATCTTCATTAGAGATACCTAGTCATCTTTAATGAAGCTCTTCTTGGATTGTCCAGTTGGACAGTTCAGGAGCACAAGTCTGTATTGTAATGAGTAGTTCTACTGCTTATAGTCCATCTCGTAGAGATTTCGTGTAGCAACTCCTTGTGTTCTCCGAGTGCATACTAGACAAGGTATAACAGTACACCTAGTCTATGTCGTGTATTTGGAGAACCATGGGGAGATGCTGCCGAAATTTCGTTAGAGATGAGCAGAGCGGTATGAGCTGCTTTTTACAATATAGACTGTGCATTCCTGAATGGGAAAGTAGGATGAACCAACATATTAGAGACCAGTTAGAGGTGAATGATGTCATATTGCATGCATTATAAGGTACTTAATTGAGGTTAAGATTAATTAAAACGGAACGGTAATTTTGAACTTTGTTGATTTGGCAGTGGCATTTGTAGTGTAAGAGAGAATCAGATGGATAAAAGTTGGATAAATCAACATAGGTTGCACCCGGAATACATACAAGGGGTTAAGGAATTTATTAAATTTGCATGCGAAAATAAGCCGTTGTTGAATGAAGTCACATGCCCATGTAAACGGTGTCGTAATGTCAAATTGGTGGAGAAAGGCCTGTTAGGGGAACATTTAATGATCAATGGGTTTCTTCCAAGTTACACCAGTTGGATTTTTCATGGGGAGAATTTGTCATCACCTGTGCCACACAATGTGAATGTCGGGCAAACTGATTCGAATGATGGTGATGAAACTTATGAAATGCTATACGAAGGATTTGGACTTCCTCCACCAAGCTTTATTCACGAGGCAGCAAGTTCTGGTATTAAACAAGGTCCAGATGAGAAAACCGAAAAATTCTTCAATTTATTGAAAGAGGCCGAAAGAGAGTTGTATCCGGAGTGTCAGAAGTTTTCAACGCTCTCATTTATTGTTCGGTTATTGCACATCAAGTGCCTTAGTGGATGGAGTGACAAGTCTTTCACGATGTTGCTTGAGCTTTTGAAGGATTCGTTCCCAAAGGGTGAAACTTTGCCAAAGTCATTTTATGCAACTAGGAAACTTCTTAGGGACTTGGGCCTCGATTATCATAAGGTACATGCATGCCCAAGGGATTGTTCATTATATTGGAAGGAAACAGCTGGTATGGATGATTGCATAGTTTGTTATATGCCTAGATACAAACAGTTTGAGGGGGAGGAGAATGATGTTAAGAAGAAGCAACAAAGAATTCCACATAAGATTGTTAGATACTTTCCATTGATTCCAAGGCTTCAAAGATTGTTTATGTCATCCAAAACATCTTCTTTAATGAGATGGCATGCAGAGGGCCGAATTGATGACGGCAAAATGAGACATCCCGCTGACTCTCCAGTGTGGAAAAATTTTGATAATTTGTATCCCAAGTTTGCGAGTGAGCCGCGCAATGTCAGACTGGGTTTAGCAGCGGATGGATTCAATCCATTCAAGGCAATGAATGTCTCTCATAGCAGTTGGCCAGTTATTATAATGCCATACAATTTGCCACCATGGTTGTGCATGAAGCAGCCTCATATGATGATGACATTGCTCATTGATGGTCCTTCTTCACCTGGAAATAATATTGACGTCTACTTACGCCTTGTAGTGGATGAATTGAAAGAACTGTGGGAAAACGGTGTTGACACGTATGACGCGGAAACTAATCAGATGTTCCGAATGCATGCTGTGTTATTGTGGACTATAAATGATTTTCCTGCCTATGCAATTTTGTCTGGATGGAGCACGAAAGGTGCTTTAGCTTGTCCTTGTTGTAACACACATACTCGTTCTCGATATTTGAAGAACGGAAGGAAATTATGTTACATGGGGCATCGTCGCTGGTTGAATGAGGGTCACAAATTTCGGAAAGCTAGTGCGTCTTTTGATGGCACTCATGAATTCGAACCATGTCCAACTCGGTTATCAGGGGCTAATGTGCTACAACAACTAGGCCCTAAGTTCAAATTGAATTCTAAGCGTCAACAATCTAGCAAACGGAATAGAAAGGGGAAAGAAAAAGAGGAAAATGAGGACTCGGGTCATAATTGGAAGAAGAAGAGTATTTTCTTTGAGCTATCATATTGGGAGCATAATTTGATTCGCCACAATCTTGATGTGATGCACATTGAAAAAAACGTGTGTGATAATGTATTGTGGACGATATTAAATGTTGATGGGAAAGGGAAGGACAATTTAAATACTCGTCGAGATTTGCAAGATATGGGAATTCGGAAGGCACTACATCCTCAGAAAAGGGTTGGAAACAAGTATTATTTGCCTCCTGCATGTTTTGCCATGAACAATAGAGAGAAAAGTCTATTCTGCACACTTCTAAAGAATATCAAAGTTCCAGATGGTTACGCATCCAATATTTCTCGTCGGGTTAACCTCAAACAGCGTAGCATATCTGGACTGAAAAGTCATGATAACCATATACTCATGCAACAAATACTTCCAATAGCAGTGAGAAATTTGTTACCGAAGAAAGTGGTTGAACCATTAATTGAGTTAAGCAATTTCTTCAGGCAGTTGTGTTTCAAAACCCTAGAGGTGGATGGTCTAAATCGTCTTCAGTCCCAAATCGCTCTTACACTTTGCCATCTTGAGAGAATTTTTCCTCCATCATTTTTCGATATAATGGAGCATTTACCCATTCACCTAGCAGAGGAAGCGAAGATTGTCGGTCCAGTGCAATATCGATGGATGTACTTTATAGAAAGGTGTGTAATTCTACTCCAATATCCATTTTGTATATATTTGATTGTTTATACGTGGAAGTCATGTATGTATCTTTTGTTTATAGGTACCTTATGACGCTTAAATCATACATGCGTAATCGAAGTCATCCTGAAGGTTCAATTGCACAGGGATACTTGGTCGAAGAATGTATGACATTTTGCTCAAGGTACTTGCATGATGTTGAGTCGAAATTGCATCGACCGTTAAGGAATTGCGATGTTAATGACAATCCTGAGATATTAATGGGGCGGGCTTTAGGAAAAGGAAAAGGTTTTGTTCTTGATAACACAACATGGGTACAGGCTCATCGGTATATGTTATTTAACATTGCTGCGGTTGTCCCATATCGAGAGTAAGATAGATGCAACCTTTGTCTCATTGTGAATGTATTTATACCAACTATAATTATCGTGCATTTTACAAGTATTTTAATTGTGTAGGGAACATCGTGAATTTATTAAGCGGTCACATCGTCGTCTCAGAGATTATGATGTGGATCGTCGTCACAATGATGAGTTTCCCAAATGGTTCAATTCTCATGTAAGTGCATGTTAAGCACAAGTCTTCTATATTTTTTCAATCCATGTGCTTCTATATTTTTGAAGTTGTTAATTGATGTTTAATATTGATAACTTTCTTTGAAAAATAGGTTGCTGAGCTATTAGCTACTGAAAATGTAGCGTTGTCAGAAGAGATTAAAATTTTGGCTTTGGGACCCAGCCGAAAGGCCACCAGATTTAATGGGTATATAATTAATGGTACTAGGTATCATACTAAGAGTTGTGAGTTGAGAAGAAAAACTCAGAATAGTGGGGTGATGGTGAAGGCAAAGACTTCTAGCTATGCAAGTGCCAAAGACATTAATCCAGTGGAAGGTTACCATTTGTTTATAAGAAATGTTATGCTAGGATAAATTTGGTGCACTTGGGCTTGTAATTAGATAGTTCAATTGCCCTGTTCGCACAAATGTGACAGTAACCTGTGTATGTGCTACTTGTCTAGATGAGTCAAATAAGTTCAAGTTCATTGTGAAATCAGTTATTACAAAGTTTAAAAAGAAAAACAAAAATTAGTTTGGGACATATATGTTACAATCACATCTTCTTTGTTGTCAAATATAATTTAGAATCAAATATTAGCATGATAGTTAGTACTGTATTGCATGTTGGGACAGTTGTTACAAAGTGCTGGATCAATCCGACTAAATATTTTCTTTGTTAGTACTGTATTGCATCTTCTTTGTTGTCAAATATAATTCACTGGCTGCACAACGAAATATTTTTCCATGTTTTGATGATTGTAAACACATGTTTTGCTATTTTGATCAATCGTAAACACATGTTTTTTTCCTTTTTCTTTTTTTGTAGGAAGAGAAATTGAGTTGCATTATATAAAATTAAAATGAAGAATACATAGTTTTGGGACAGCTAATTCCTCTGACATCATCATACAATTGAACTGCAATACATTGAGGAAAGTTGTGAAAAATATGCAATCCATCAATTGAATTCTGATGTCAGCACATCAGAGTTCTTTACTTTCTAGTCTTTCTTGGTAAAAATTTTCAATTGAACTATTTGAATTAAAAAATAGTGGAATATGTGTTTAGCATAACTTATTACATTTAACTTGTATAATTTAAGCAGCTTATCTTTATTTTATTATTTTTATTTTAAAAAAGCTTTTTTTTTTCAACAATAAATCAAGGAGTGATGTGGACAATACAATCTCCATTAAAGCTTTCATTCAGTTTTGAAAATTTATTATCAAAATAGTAGAAAATGATCCGGAAGAAATTATAGCATTGATTTGAATTTGAATTGTGTTTGGTATTAGGGTGGTGTATGCAGTTCACAATACAATCTCCATCAAAGCTTTAATTCAGTTTTTGTCTATTATCATTAATTGTTTTGTTTTTGGTTATTTTGTTGATGAATTTTCAGCGTAAGTTGAAATTTTAGGCAAAAATAGAAGAATTGAAGCTGAAATTTTAGTCTGATTTGTCCAGGGTTCTTTGAAAATCTTCATCTGAATTTGGGTCTCCTATGGCTAGCATATATATAGTGCATATGAGTAAATTTGGAATAGTTTTTCAGTTTACTACTTCAGTTTTAATGCTATTTTTATAACTCTACAACCATTTAGAAATCCATATTTCTTTGCAAGATGCATTGTTTTACTTTTCGGACGATCCTATATTGTCTTCTTACATCACAAATTGAGATAACCATGTGTCTTGTAGCCCAGTTGGTATCCAAATGCTGCATCCAAGAGTAAAGTGGATGTTTTTATCTGAAAAGTTTAATGTGATCTATGATGCTCTTATTAAATGAGATGCGAAGAAAACAAAAGAGCACAATTTCAAATTACATGGGGGATGTGATCCCTTCTGTTTTTCTTGGCTGTGACTGGTCTGTCCTTATAGCTGTATAAAAGGTCATAAATATGCATCTTCTTTCTGTTTAGTATATATATATATATAATATGTAGCTTTCGAGAGTATGATTATGTTAATGTTCAGACTACAGTCTGGAGTTATCCATTGTTGGAAGCTCACTGGTTTATTTAATGTTTGAGGAAATAATACCCTACAAATTTTAAGAGTTATTACCAATGCTTTAATATTTAATGAATATAAAAATACATGAATACAAAGAATGTATGAACTCAATGTATCCAATACATGCAATTGACTGCATCATAAAGAAACTGATATGAAGCTTATTACTATTGTTTTGTAGGTCCTAGCTCAAGTCAAGCCACACAAAAGCAGACAAGGGGTCCCACATATGTGCATGGTCAATGGGGTACTAGTGAAGATGGCATTTTAAAAGTTGTTCCAAACGAGTTGAATCAAGTAGTTGAAGGACACACATCCCTTGCTTCACATTTGGGCGTTTTGGCACGAGATGGGAGTCTTGCACCACTCACTTTTACGACTTGGCATTATGTTCCAAAACAAAACAAAGATAACATATGGAGGGAGATAAAGGTATATATGGATATTTAATATGAAATAAGTTACAATTGTATTCCATATGAAATGCATATTACAAGTGTAGTTGACATTGCATATTACAAGTGTCTATAATTGTAATGCAGGCTCATACGGATGCAGATGAATCCATGAAGAGAACAATAATGGCTTCATTTGGAAAGAAATGGAGAGATTGGAAAAGTCGAGTGAAAACAATGGGATACAAACCCTTCAAGAATGATGCAGAAAGGTTGGCTCATCGACCAGATAGAGTACATGAGGATCAGTGGCGGGCTTTGGTCTACTATTGGGGCACTCAGAGTGCATCGGTAAAATTTTATTTATGTGAAACAATGTTTATATATGATAATTTTTTATAACATCTTAAATAAATTTCATATTGGACAGAAATCAAGCAAGAAGAATAGAAAAATCCGGAAGAAGAAGACATTACATCATAGGACAGGCCGAAAGCCTTTCTCAGTAGTTCGACTGGAGGTATAATTATTCTCTCCATTCATCCTTTTCATTCTTTGTCATCTATAGCTGTCTATATGTGCTAAAAAGGTGTCAACAATTTGCACCATAATGAATTTATACCAGTTCTACAAAAACAGATGTTATTTGCTTAGTTGTTTATTTTATTTACACTTGTTCACATATTTAATTGCTTAATTATTTAATTTTGGTTGTCTTTCATTTATAGGAGACCAAAAAGAACAATGGGGTTCCTGCTAGTAGGTCACAGGTGTGGATGGCCGCATACATGAAAGATGGGACGTCAAATAGTGATTCAGTTAATGAGGTTATGGTATGTAATACTACTTTATCTTTGGACTTTTAATATGATTTATATTTATATTGGAGGCTAATTATTGAATTCAAACTTGCAGACTCAAATGAATGAGTTAGCAGAGCACATGGAGGGATCTTCTACTGACCCTGCAGCATTACAGGAGCAAATCTTCACACAAATTATGGGCCCAGAGCGACCTGGTCGTGTTCGGACGTTTGGATTGGGACCGTCACCCACTGATGTTTTTGGAGGTGGATATAGGCGGTCACAAGAGCAGAATCGTCTCTTCCAAACTCAAGTTCAAGAACAAGTTCAAGAGCAACTTCAACGGTATCAAATGCAGTTTGAGTCGAAGATGAATGAAGTAATGGAGAAACAAATTCAGGCTATACGCACAGATTTTCAGTCACGAATTCAATTTTTGGAATCTCAATTGCAAGCTGCAGGCGTGCCCGTTGATCCAGTTGTTGCACCATCAAACCCATTACATAGGCAGCAGGTATTTTAATTATTTTTACTAGTTATTACTTTAAATTGCCTAGAGCTAATATACAATTTAAGTCTCTTATTGAATGATAGGTTGTGGATTCACTTAGTAGTCATCCCACTGTTCGGCCAATGTCACATCAACAACAATCTCATGCATTTTCATCCCAAGAGGTGAGCAATCATTTAATCACAGCTTTTTTGACAAATAACATATCTTATTAATTACAATACTTGCTCTTATTAAATATAGGTTCACCTTTCAAAGAAAGAGAAGAAGAATAAGAAGAAGAAGAAGAAGAACTAACAAGGTAAAAGTACTAATATCACTATTTCGTGGTTTATGTTCATTTGATTTGTAAGGCATTGTTGGTTCTGAAATTAGGGTTTTGGTTGTTACTGTTGTGACTAGTGACTAAATTTGGGTATGAAAATTTTGGAAACATTCATGACAAGCCTCTTTGGCATGAATTTGGATAGCTAGACATCTCTTTACATGGAAAACAATTTTAATGATCAGATACGCAAGCAGAGAAAATTACAAAAGATATATTAGACTATAAGTACAACAATATGATTAAAGTTCTTGTCTGCTTACCTCGTCATGCCACATTTCAAATGCTTCATCATCATCTTCATAAACACTTACCCATACTCTTTCAGCTGGCAATCCAAACCTGAGCAATTAAAAAATAACTTTCATTCTTCTTGCTCAGGGAAACAATCACAAATTCATAGCTACGACGAGGAAAAAATTTATTCAAAAAAAATTATGAAAAACCCATCCTTTTAGTAAGATCCTCTGTATTGACCAACATCTGGTACTAACATATTGGAACCTACGCCCCCCAAAAAAGGCATTTATGCTTGACTTTAGGGTCTGTTTGGCTGATGTGCACATGGACTTCACACTCTTCACTACTAGTATGGATCCCAAAATATTTACAGTTTTGACTGTTGTTTTTTTCCCATTGCTACTAACAACAGTGTCATCCCACAACAAACACTGTCCAAGGATGTGCCTTTGAAACTACAACTACTTGCAGCCACTAGAATGGTTACATCTTATGTAGTGAATTGATGCTCATAATATTTTACGGTCATAAATAATTCCAGGCATTGATTGTACACATAAAATTGTGGAAATATTATTCAAAAAATACTGCTTGTATGACTTAAAAACCAGTTTTTATCAGAAATTTTATAGGCCTGGTACCTATTGAGAAACATAAAACTCCATAAGAGGTGCCAACTTGAAATAAGGATGTTGAAAAGAGAACTCTAAGAATCACACTCCTAGAATCCTTAGGCATCACATCTAGGGTCAAAATTTTATCACACAATCCCAAGAAAGCTTCAAAAGCTCTAAAAAGTATCTCCAAACTGATCTCCATTGAATCAGAAGCTTTAACATTAGATAATTTCTTCCCCCAGTAGGATTTGACTTCCTATTTGGAAACTAAGACTTCTTCTTCTTTTTTTTTTTTTTGATAAATAATTTGGAGGACTTCTGACTTTTAAAAGCTATCTACAATCAAATAAGACCCATAAATAAATCCCTAGCCCATGACTTGGCGCATACCACAATCCATGGGCTACCCCTACAACTCAAGTACAGCAAATGTGAAAATTACTGAAATACCCCATAAATAATGTAAAAACAAGCATAAGATAAGACCCAATAAGGGTAAACCATAATTATCCTAAGTCCCAAGTGTGTTTGTCTTGTAAGCATTTTCTTGATCTTCTTATGGTTTGATTTGAATCACTTATCATTTCTAATGAACCTCCCTGTGATTTTGATGTTGTGTCTAATCAAGAAGGAATCTCTTTCTTTTGCAGTGCTGCCATCTTTTTCTGGGAATGTTCCAGGAGCACTCAAAGATATATTCCCTTCTGCAAATATTACAAGACTAGGGGACTGGTAATCATTATTCTTGCTCTTTGATGTGCCTACTTTTCGATGATAACTTTTTTTTTTATTCTTTTTCTTTCATGAAGTACTATTATGCTTAAGAAGCTGACACTATGTGATTAAGTTGTTACTAGGTTACTGTCACATGCATGCTACTGTTAATATTATCCCCCAATTCCTATATTGTAAGATTATTTTATCATTTCTTCTTTCATCTTGAATGCTTTCTATTCCAGGTAATTTTACCAATAGAAGAAAAATTTAAATAGAGAAAGAATCCTTCCTTTTTTTTTTCTTGTGTTGGATAATAATAGTAGATTAAATAGCATTGACCAATGGTAAGACTACACATATTTTCTTGGGAAAATTGCAGTTCAGTGTAAAAGACTGAAAATAATTACAAATACATGGGGGCTGCAACTTTTGCTGAGAAAAAAACCACAGCAAAAATCCCCCCCCCCCAATCTTTTGGTAAATAGTTTTTGGTCTTTCCACTGTTTTATAATTTGCCCTATTTTAATTAAGTTCCAAAAATGGTCGACATGAGCACGTTGGGAGCTGGCAGGGTGGATACATTTGCTGATAGCAAGTTGGCTTTCATTCATGTGTTCATGGTGAGCCGTGCCAACATCAAGCTAATGTCATGACTACTCAATCTACTTGAACAAAATATCTCCGTCATGTTGAAAATGTACAATAAATTAAATTTTAACACTATTGCAACTTTTAGCTTGTGCTAATTTTGCTTTTGTAGTCTTCTTGAATTTTATGTATATACTCTTTTGTATCTTTTCATTACAAATCATAAGCAGACTTGCTATTTGCTCGTCTGCTGAAATGAGCTTCTTGTGCAATGCTTGAAAACTTCAAACTTTTGATATACTATACAACTTGAAATTTCCATATTTTCTTATCATAGGAACACTGTTGATGGTGATACTCGTTGGTGACAGTGGAAAGAAGGTTAAAATAGTTGGTTCGTTCGTATCATATTCTGAGGTAGTGGCAGCTCAAACGTTAGTCTGTACATCAGTTTGTTGACAGTGGTTTCTCAAGTAGTCAAGTTGTTTTCTGATAACATGTGCTGAATTAGTGATTTTGGGGAGAAAATTCTGAAGCGCTAACCTGGTAACCTTCTATAGTTTGGAATGATGACATGTTTTGCTGATTTTGCATGATTTGGAATTTGTACATGTGAATTTTGTGGAAGAGTTATGACGTAAGTGACTTTTTTTTGTAGTGTTTCTGCATTGCAACATCATGTTTCTCATATTTGTTTAATGTGATGGTTACTTAGGAGTGACAAATTGCTTGCAATATCAATACCCTTTTTAAGATTGAGCTAACCATTAACATTGTCAGTTTTATTTTTTGTTCTGTTCTGTGTGTTTTCTTTGTTGTTGATACGGGAGACACTTTGCCTTCGTGTAACTGATAGTACACATATTTTACACAGTGAATGCACATATGAAACTGAATTAAAGCTTCATTTGTATATTAGTTTTATTACAGGTGTTTTTTTATTAATTGAATGAGAAACCAAATTTAATATTTTCTTACAGGTATTCTTTTTAATTTAATCAAATAAAACTAGTACAATCTCAAAAAAAAAAAAAAAAAAAAAAAAAAAAGATATAACGGCGTTTCCAGAAACGCCTCCTAAACCCTCAACAGTAACGGTCATATTATTTAAACAGATACGACGGCGTTTCAAAACGTCGCTAAATATCGTTGGTGACGTCAGCTGGTTCATACTGGGACATTTGGCGGCGTTTTTTAAAACGCCTCCTATACTAATATCACGACGTTTTTTAAACGTCGCAAAGATACAGCGACGGCCGCAGCTTCGACGTTTGGTACTGAACGCCACAAAATGAATTAGTGGCGTTTTTGATAGATATAGCGGCGTTTTTAAAACGCCACTAAAAGCCCGATTTCCAGCAGTGCGCAGCGCACTCCCAAGGAGGAATCGATTCGGACACACATAGGGAAATCACTGGTTTATTATGACCCGAAATTTCAAGATTGGAGGGATTGCGGGAGGAAGCTAATTGACAGGCTAACCGGCACGCCATTGCTTCACCTTGAAGAACAGAGGAGATAAGAATCGATCGGGTCAAACCATCCAAAATCTTGCCCTGTGAGTCCCACAAAATGGCCGCAATAGAGGCTCCTCGGGAACTCTTCAGAAAAACCACATCACTATTGATCTTGTACCTGCCTGCAGGTGGAGGAGGACTCCACTTAAGGTTGGGATTGGGATGAAAAGAAGAAGACCATTCTGTGGTGCCTAGTACAGACAAAGCCACCATGCGTTCCTCCATAGCCAAACGCACTTGCTGCAAAGTTGAAGAAGGGTCAACAGGTGTGAAGTTAAAAATCCAAGCATTTCGTTCCTTTCAAATAAACTGCCCTATCCAAGCAACTGTACTGAAGAAGCTAATGCATACCTTGCTTTTGATGGTTTCCTTGACCGCACATATCCAATGGATTACCGAAGAAATGGAGCACCAATCTACTTTATAATTAAGTTTACTCCCGAACCAAACTGCCCTAACCCAAGTACATCCAAACAACATGTGCTCCATTGACTCCACTTGCTTAAAGCAAATAGGGCATAGGTTAGAAGGGCTGCATTTTCTCCTATAAAGATTCTCCTTTGTTGCTAGCACATTTTCCAAACCCGCCACCAGAAATGGCAAATCTTGGGAGGGATTGATAGAGACCAAATGAAGTTCCAAAAATCTGTAGGGAGTTGAAAAGAAGAAGATGGTGACTGGGCCCTTGAACGCTCTCTCGACTTGTTAACCACCTGATAACCTGACTTCACCGAGTAGGTACCGTTCCTATCAAAGTGCCAAATCTGTTCATCCTCTTTGTGGGCCAAGGAGATAGGGATAGAACAAATGGCTTGAACATCATCTACCGAAACAATATTCCTCAAAGCATCAACCTTCCAACACCTGTGAGTATCATCAATGGAGTCCTCTACCTTTTTGATCGAATATGAGGGAGGCTTTAAGGAAGAGAAAAAAATATTGGCCAGCAGGAATCCATTTGTTGTCCCAAAAACTAATTGACGCCCCATTTTGAACTTGCCAACGAAGCCCTTTCCCCAAAATTTCCTTCTCGTGGATCAAACTTGCCCAAGTCCAAGATGCACATTGACCTCGAGAGGCTTCCAAACACCCCGAAATGATAGAAGTAAATAACCTTAAGCATTCTTGCATAGTAGGAGTTCGGATATTTCACCAACCGCCACCCCTGCTTAGCAACCAGAGCTAAATTGAAATTGTGGAAATCTCTAAATCCTAAACCCCCTTCAAATTTTGTCAAAGTCATCTGGGCCCAACCTGCCCAATGAATGCCCTTGCCTTCCCCTCTGGGTCACCTCTCCACCAAAATTTACTAATATATGAGTTTAGCTTCGCACAAAACTTCCTTGGGAAAATGAAGCAAGCCGTGGCACATGTAGGGATTGCTTATTCTACAGCTTTAATCAAAGTTTCTCAACCTGCATAAGATAGCAATTTAAATTTCCAACCCTGCAATTTTGATAGCACCCATTCGGTGATAATGCCATATGCTTCTGCCTTTGATCTTTCCCAAAAAGTAGGAAAACCCAAATATTTAGTCCCAACCAGTGTCTCCGTGAGACTAGAAAGAGCACAAAGGCTACCACGGAGATGGAGAGGAACATTAGGAGAGAATTGGACAGTTGATTTGTCAAAGTTTACCAACTGATCGGTAATCTGACAATAAGTGCGCAAGATGTTCAGAATTATCTAACTCTCTGATTATTCTGCTTTAAGGAATAACAAGACGTCATTGTAGACACCCCATTTTTGACCGACCTTGAGACTCAGACGTCACCAGTTGAGTACTCAGTGATATTGCATGTTGTGCTTGTTCAGAAGTCTCAGAGTCGCGGCTGCGAGCCCTGCCTCCGGACTTCCGAACCCTCTTCTGTGCCTTGCCTCGGTTTGTGAACCAGACTCGGTTTTCTCTGTTTCTTTTCCTGAGGGAAGAGAGAGGTCCAGTAGACCATCTCTCAGTGACCGTGGGCTACATTTTGTGGCCGTAGGCCATTTTGCCCATATTCGAAGCCCGGTTCCCGGTTTTCGGAGCCGTCAGGCCGTGTGCCTCGGTTCGGGACCGCTTAACCATCTCCGTTTACTCTAAATTTTGGCATGCATCTTATTTACTCCCTTTTGAGGAACACTGGGGTCTGAGAAACCCACTTCGTGGTCGAACACCACTCCCGGTGCCTAACAGCCAGTTTTCGGGGCCTCGGGCTGCGCATTTTGGCCCCCGAACCTTCATTTTGCATCGGTTTGGGCTCATTTTTGGTGGAGACCTTATTTTCACTGTTAGAAAGCTTGTAGGAGGGTGGGAGGCCAGCAATTTTGCTGAAAATCCAACTTCTTTTTGGTCAAAAGTGGTTCAGCATGAATCCGGGAAGGAGAAAAAGCTGCGCGGCTTCACCGAAACGGGCGTAACTCTTTGCACAAGAGGAATTAAGATATGAGGCCACCACCATTGGAAAGCTTACTTCCAGGGCTTCATTTTGCACTCAAGAATATCCCAAGTCCAAGTCTGGGGGGGAGAGATGTGGTTGGTTGAAGTCCGCTTGGACCGAATCTGCGCGGCTTCACGGAAAAGGGCATAACTTTTTCTACAGGAGGAATTTTAATGCAAGGTTTGCGCCATTGGAAAGCTAACTTCTGGGGCTTCATCCTAGGGGGTGGCCGGCCATTTTTTTCTTTGACGTAGCCGGCCGGCCACTTTTTCTGGCCGGCCGGCCACTTACCTGGTGGATGACCTTTTTCTCCCTTTTAAACTGGCCGGCCGGCTTCCTCACTGTGTGTGCTTTACAGCTGTATAGCTGTTTCCCCCAGAAAAGATCTCAATCCGGGGGATATTTCTTGGGGGAAAGCCTTGGTCCTTTTCCCCCACCATTCCCTTCCATGCTCCCTCTCCTTTTGGTCCTTATAACCAGCTGCAAGCATTGTTCTTAGGGGTTAGAAAAATTCATCTCCAAGGCTCAACCCTAAACTCCATTGTTATAACTCTCAAAACTTCAAAAAACCCTAACTCCTTAACCTTCATTTCTTCTACACCACCAAGCCCTACCACCACTATCTCATTTCCAGCAACAAAGAAGGGTTCTTGAAGGCCAAAGGAGCAGCAAATCCATCCAAGAAGCAACCAAAGTCTAGATCTTCAAGGGTAAGTTACACTTTTACCCTTTTGACCCTTTTTCTTAATCAATATGTAAGCCATGCATGCCTTTTGTGTTGAGCTTCGGCCTTAACTGAAAAGGGCCATATTTTGAGCTCATCTTCACTTCTCATCAAGGGCTCAACCCTGTTTGTGCCCTCCATAATACACTTGCTTCTTTGACCATCTTGTATGTCATAATTTTGCATGCTATTTTTGACCCATGAGTAATTTATTTTCGAGCATGTGGTAAACTGATTTAGGGCTTATTTTGAGCCCCTCTTCAACATTGGAGAAGGGCTCAACATTGTTTGGTGTTTCCATATGTCACTTGTAGTTATATCCCCTATTTGGCCCCTTTTTTGCATAAATTATTAGCCCTCTTTGTTTCTGTTTTTGGACCTTGGTCCGAACTGAAAGTGGTCTTATTTTGGCCTATACTTCATGTTTCATTCACACTTTTTTTCTGTTTGGTGATTATTTTATACACTTCATGTTTTAGCACCTTTTGAGCCTTATTTTGCATCATATTTTTAGCATGTTTGTATACTGATTTTGAGGCTGCCATATACTGTAAATGTTCATATTTTTGGTCCATCTTCAGTGTTGTAGAAGGAAATTTTTCAGTTTGGGTTTAGCTTATACCACTTGCTTCATTACCCCTATCTTGGCCCCTATTCTTGTATGCTATTTTTGCCATACCTATATTTGCTGTTTGGCCATGTTTATAACTGGAAAAGTGCTTATTTTGGGACTGTCTAGCTTCTGTCTTTGCATTGCATGTCCATGTTGTGCATGTTTAGTATGGCTATAGGCCATTTCGGATGCCTAATGTTGCATTTCGGGACATTTCCTTGCATTTCATGTCATTTCGCTTCATTTCGGGACTGTTTTCCCTCATATTTTGTTTCTGAAATTCCATTAGTATGCTTGCATATCATTTCCATGTCATTTCATATCATTTTATCATCGCCTCGGTTTGCGTGCCCGTGTGCACGCATTTCGAGGCACTTCATTTTCTGCCATCGGCATCCGATGTGAGTGTGGCTGAGGCTCACTCATGTTGGTATAAGCCCATTTGTCATTTCCATGTTATTTCATCACATCTTATCATCGCCTCGGTTTGCGTGCCCGTGTGCACGCATTTCGAGGCACTTCATTTTCGTCCGCCGGCATCTTATGTGAGTGTGGCTGAGGCTCACTCATGTTAGTATAAGTTCATATTGCATTCTGTATGTCATATGCATTGCGTATGCATTGCCTCGATTTGCGTGCCCGTGTGCACGCATTTCGAGGCACTTCATTTTCGTCCGTCGGCATCCGATGTGAGTGTGGCTGAGGCTCACTCATGTTGGTATAAGCCCATTTGTCATTTCCATGTCACTTTAGCACCGCCTCGGTTTGCGTGCCCGCGTGCACGTACTTCGAGGCATCTCATCTTCATTACATCTGTCATCGCCTCGGTTTGCGTGCCCGCTGCACGTACTTCGAGGCATCTCATCTTCATTACATCTGTCATCGCCTCGGTTTGCGTGCCCGCGTGCACGTACTTCGAGGCATCTCATCTTCATTACATCTGTCATTTCCTCGGTTTGCGTGCCCGCGTGCACGTATTTTGAGACACGTATCATTTCCTCGGTTTGCGTGCCCGCGTGCACGTATTTCGAGACACATATCATCGCCTCGGTTTGCGTGCCCGCGTGCACGCATTTCGAGGCATGTCATTCCATAGCATTATGTATGTTGGGATTGTATCTTAATTGCATTTCATGCATATCATGCATATTGCATCGTGTTCGGGATAGGAGTTAGCCCGGGCACGGGAAACGAGGTACATTTCGTACTCCGAGTGACGGAATGTGTCTCAATTCCCCAGTCGCCGACACTCCGGATCATCCATGATGGAGTTAGGTTCTTGTTGTGTTTACACGTGCATTCATCCTATATTGAGTTGTGCAATTCGACTCCTCGGCCATCATGCCTCGGAGTTAGGAGTTAGCCCGGGCACGGGAAACGAGGTACATTTCGTACTCCGAGTGACGGAATGTGTCTCAATTCCCCAGTCGCCGACACTCCGGATCATCCATGATGGAGTTAGGTTCTTGTTGTGTTTACACGTGCATTCATCCTATATTGAGTTGTGCAATTCGACTCCTCGGCCATCATGCCTCGGTATGCGTGATTGGTGGCACGAGGATCGAGGTATGCATATATTTGTGAAATACATTGCTATGCCCCTTTCCTGCTCTCTGTTGCAGCAAAATCAGGAATCAGCAATTTTTTCGGGACTTGGCACGCATTTCAAGAATAACTTCTAAACAGAGGCTAATTGGGGCATCCCGATGGATTTCCGCGCAAGACAACCCGGACATGCATCATCCATCAGAAGCGAGGCAGTCCCTGGCTTGCATGCCAGTTTATTTATTTTTTTAGTCAATTCGTTAATTAATTAGGAATTTGTACATTATTTGGACTGTATTATTCTTTTATTCGAGACTGTATATTTATTCGGACCCTCCGAGCGAGGGCAAAACTGTAATAAGTGTGCGTGAGTGTGATGTATGTCTTCCAACCCCACGTCTTTCTTCCCTTTTATTTATCCGCTTATGATGGTTAGATTAAGACATATTTCAATTAGCATACAGTATGACAGCATGTTTGCATCATTCATCTGTTTTGCATGCACCGGGCTCGGCGCATCATACTAACTGCATTGCACCTTCAATTCCAAATTGAATACATGTTAGTTGTAGCATTCCATATGCCATGTTTAGAATGGCCGAGCCTGCTATAGTTTGCACTCTTGCATGCGTTGCATTAGGCATTTCTGTATACTTAGGATCATGCATGATTTCTAATGAGTTTTTGTTTTGGCTTGGAGTACTCGGTGAGCTTTATGCTTTAGCATCCTCGCATGCGTGTGAATGAATGCCATAATAGCATGCTTACCGTGAGGTTAATTGCTTATGTGATATATCTGCCTGAATGCCTGTGGGTGAAGGTTGGGTTACCCGGATTGGAATAAATCACCAACTGTTTGTTTTAAGCCCACTAGATAGTGGCAAAACCATCTTTTCTAAGCCCACCTGAGGGTGGCAAAATCTGCATTTTAAGCCTACTTGCAAGTAGCAAACCATCTTTCAATAAACAAACATGAAGTGTTTTGTTCCAATTCAAGTGATCCAGTCTATACTTATATGCTGTGTGCATCACATAGTAACCTAGGCTAATAACCGGAATAAGAACACACAATATTTTCAAAAATTGATATCATGGTTAGTAGAGGCCGATCTTTGATCGGGCGAGCGGGGGTGCTCACGAAGTGACCTTCCCCAATCGTACCCAAGTTCCCGAGCCGAAGCAACTTTGGTGATGACGGACACGTGGCCTTTTGGCACCGAGTCAGGGTTTCCTAAATTTCCCAAAAATAAAATATTTAGGTGGCGACTCTGTATCTGGCAAAGCAGTCCATGTTTGGCACTTCTTTCAAAAAATCAGTTTTCTCAAAACAATTTGCCGGATTTGGACTCTTTGGTTCAGATTAAGGACCGTGACAATTTTGAGAGTCCGAGCTGTAGTGACCCCAAAATGAACGGAACGGGAGCTAACCCTCCCGGGGCGTTCGGGGACGTCTACAGTTTCTGGCGACTCTGCTGGGGATTTAGAGAACTTGACTCGAACTCATGATATCTGTTTTTGACTACACTTGTGTGTTTCTTTGCATTGCATTTGCATTGGTGCGCCTAGGACACCGTGTTTGCCATCTGCTATTCCTGAACGGTTTACCGGAGGCTTGTCTTGTCAAGGCATGACCATAAGGCTGACCGGTTGTGGGCTCTGCCAGTATGGGAACACAAACCCCGGTTTTACCGGGGCACCCTCTTTGACCATTCGACCTAGTACATATTCGGATCCATAGTGACCATTCCAAACTAGGACAGGTTGCTTACCCGTTTATAGGTTGTGTGAAACCGCTGCGTGCGTAGTGAAACCCTAGCTCCTGACAAAATAGGACAGGGAAACCCTACTCCAACATAGGGGTGTTTTGGCTCTCACTTATCTGTTATGTGCTTTAGAGTGCGTCTCTACAGGAATGCATGTATCAGTATATGAGTTTGGGCATCAGGCCTGCGGGCACCAGTTTGCGAATTTGAGCATCAAGCCTGCGGGCATTGCTATCAGTATTTGGGAGTCAGCTTTACCTGCGGGTATCAGACTCAGACTTTGAGGCCGAATTTTGGGCAGAATTCAGTAGAGGGCACACTCATTCAACTATGCTCGTATCTGTTCAGATGGAATCAGGCTGAGATGCTGTCTGTTTTCTCTTTTGCTAGGTAGTCTGGGAACCATAGCTTCAGAAGGCTTCGATATCCCCCGAGGTTCATCGAACTTGTGCTGATAGACTTTGCTAGGTCAGAGATTCAGTTCAAGGGCAATCAGTGTTCCTCCGCCAAAGGCAAGGTAAAAAGGGCTAGTCGGGCACAGATCACCGGTTCAGCTGATACCAGATCAGTGGCCCTTATCCACCCCACCAGTAAACAGTCAGGCTGAGGTCTCAATTTCTACTGCGGGGATAGATACCGATCAGTCAGATGGATCAGCAGAACATGTCAGGGATGGAGGCCATGATGCGCCAGATGCAAGAAAGTATGAAACTTATGCAGCAGGACGCTGCCCGTCAGGCGGAATTTGCCAAACAGCAGGCTGCGATCATGGCTCAGCAAGCCGAGCTCATCACCAAGCTGCAACAGCAAAGCGACGCGTCCACTTCGCAGCAAGTTCCTCCCCCAACAGGAGCTCCAGCACCTGGGGAGACGCCAAATGTCCAGGAAGGTACGGACATTCCGGTAGGGCCGGCTCCGCCCCCAATTTTACCTCAACTATCCAAAACACCTACCAATCACCCGGACTCTCCATTCGAGGTCGAGGTTGATCATACAGCTCTGAAATTGAGCAAGCTGGAGAAGCTCTTCAAGAAATCCCAAGGGGTCAAGGCTATGCCGGATATCGGAGACGGATATACCGAGGAGGCCATAACACTCCCCGATAGGTTCAAAATGCCACAAATCGACCGCTTTGACGGGACCGGCGACCCCATGGTCCATATTCGACTGTTTGCAGACGTCTTGCGGCCAATGGGCCTAACACGACCACAGAAGCTCTCACTATTCGGTCGAACCCTGTCGGGTGTGGCCTCCCATTGGTACGCAAGATTACAGGATGAATTGAAGAAGAATTGGGATGAGATGGCTGAGGCCTTTGTCACGCAATATTCATACAACACCCAAATCGAGATTACGACCCGTGATCTTGAGACGATGAGGCAGGAGCCGAATGAGAGCTTCTCAGAATTCATGACCCGGTGGAGGGCGAAGGCCTCGATGATGACCCTGAGGCCCACGGATAAAGATCAAATTCGGATGATTGTGCGCAATCTCCAACCTAAGCTAATGCAGAGAATGATTGTAATCCCCTTTCCCGCTTTCTCAGATTTACACGATATGGGGGTACAAATCGAAGATGCAATGAGGCAAGGTCTGTTTGACCAGGATAAGGAGCAGCCCAGGAGGGCATTTTCCCGCAGTTCGAATGCGACCACCAGTGGTGATGCAGCTGCAAGATCTTCTGATGTGGGCATGGTGGCTACCACCGTATCAAAAACAGCTACCCCATTCACCGGTGCGTCCGGAAGTAGCTCACAAGCAGCCAAACATCCACCTCGAGTCAAGAGGGTTTTCACCCCACTTCATATGCCTTTGTCAAAAGCTTTGGAGGTCTTAATCCAGGAAGGACATCTGAAACCGTTGGAACAACGGCCCCTACCCGATCCTATCCCTGCAAAACATGATCAGACTAAATACTGCGCCTACCATCAACAAACCGGTCATGACACCGACAGTTGCTTTCGTCTGCGCCATGATGTACAAGATCTGTTTGACAACGGGGTCATCCCCGCACCAGGTCCTGCAAAGTCTATCGGTACTTGATCAGTGAATTTATGGGGGGGATAATGTGATCAAGGGATGAACCACCTGCGGGCAGCGCTCAATTTACTCCAGACGTGGGAATGGCATGCACTGTTCTGAGCAATATGCAAATACCAGTTTTTGTGCTTTTTGACTTGGGTATTGAGTTAGTCTTGTTGTCCTGTATAGAGTCAGTCTCTTTTGTTTTGGGTCTGTCTTATCATATCGAGTCAGTCCTGTTGTATAGGAGTCGGGTGATTCCGGGGGGTGTTACCTTGGGCATCACCATTTTGTTTTGTGTTTGTCTTTTCGTTTTGTTTTGAGTCTGTTTCTGCCAAGGAGCCAGTTGTGCCAACGGATTTGAATGAAACAACAGTGATTTTCGCACCCTTGTGTTCGCTTCTGCCGTGTGCTAGATGTGACGGAATCTGAATGAAATGGCGGTGCATTCCACCTGCTCTCTCTTGTGCCTTGAAATTATTGCATCGACCTAAGTTTTTCAAAACTTTTTTTGAACACTGCGGTGAAAACAAAGAGGAAGGAATTCCTCGGGATTTGCAAAACTTTGATCAATTTAAGAAAAAGAGAGGCGTGCTAAGCCCTCAATGAAGGAAATCATGCTTGTTAGCGTAAGTACTGGGAAGGATCCTGGCTTGATCCAAATTGGTCCCACACCGTCTTCAGCGCGAGCGATTTGTCGTTTTCTTAAAAATTTTCAAAAACAAAATGCTTTGCGCAGTCCTGCGAAGACTTGTGTGGAATCGCTCTTGAGATTGTGCAGCCTAGGATCGCTCTCGGTCTCGAGACTCAACCCCTTCGCTTCCAAACCTTGAACCTGAATTCAGAAGGTTCAACGGTCAACCGCCATGTGAGGCCTGCGTGGCCAGATTCAAAGCAGCCCTCGAACAAGAGGCAAGAAAGTCAGATCAAGAAGATCAGGTGTCCTCAAAAGAAGCTTGCAAAGCAAAGCAGCAGCCATTCTCCTGGATTCAGATGACTTCAGGATCTCAAAACCATTTGGCATGGACTCACTACACTTTTACCCTTGAGAGGCTCGCTGGGCCGAAAACCCGGAAGGGCGACCCAGGCAAAAGTTAGAGTAAGAGAAAAATACAAAAAAAGAAGCAAAAAAAATGCAAAAGAAAAGAACAAAAAAAAGAAAATCACAAAGAAAGAGAAAAGAAATGAAAAGAATTGAAAAGAAAAGAAAAACAAAGCTCTCAAGGTCGAAAACCCGCGACGGGCGCCTTGGCAAAAGTTAGAGCCTAAAAAGGAGAGGTTAATACCCGAGTGTACCTTAACCCCGAACTACGTGAGGCTTGATTCCCATCTTTGGGATACGTAGGCAACTTCATTCTGAAGTCCAGCCGTAAAACAAATTCGATTATGTCCATGTAATGGTTCTGATAATCTTTGCCTTCTCTGTATCCGAGAGTTCGGTTGCAATCATCGCTCTGAGGACTGACTACAATACACTACGGTGCCATCCAAACAAGGGGCAACTTTCCGTTGCCATTCAACGCGCCGTGGTGCCGTTCAAACAAGGGGCAACTTTCCGTTGCCATTCAATGCGCCGCGGTGCCGTTCAAACAAGGGGCAACTTTCCGTTGCCATGCAGTTCCCCTCAAGCAAGGGGCAATCTTCCTTCGAATCTGAGGTTGTGCATCTCGAGAGTAGGTTCCGTGCTCGTTGAGCAGTGGTCGTTTGCAAAAATAGTTTTTGAGAACTTTTACTGAAGTTGACTAATCTTCTCGAAAAATATTCCATTTTCAAAACTGGACCATTTCTTGGATCCAAAAGAGGAAAATTTTCAGTGCTCACAGCCTAACTTGCATGATTTTAAATCAGAAAATTGAACAAGCATGTTAATCTAACTCTCATTTTGGTCAAATTTTTTTTTTTAGGAGAAAACTAAAACAAAAAATGGTCAAAATGATGAACTAAGGGCACAGTTGAGTTCGGCTTCTTGTCTTTCCCATTGGCAACATACTTGCCAAGAAGGGTACTCTACCTGCCAGAAAAGGGCACAACTGAGGGCAGAAAGCTCTCACATTCTCCAAGCAACGAGGTATCAAGCAAAGTGCGAAGCACGAACTAGAATGGGGCAAGATATTCCACTCCATCATCTGGACAGATCTTATCACATCCAAACTCCCCAACAAAGCATCATCAACTGATGTTAGCTGCAGATTTGCTACACACCCAGTTGTAGCGCAACCCCTCTGCGGGAGAAACTCACTGTTGTGAGCAGAAGAAAGAGAATCTAGCAGAATGCTAGGGGCACGAGCCCACAATTTGCTGTTTATCCATCAACCACCCAGGGGAGGGATGAAAAATGAGAGAATGAAGAATAGAGAGATGTGCGATGAGAGAAAAAGTGAGAAAAGGGTTTTTTCAGAAAAACAGAGCTTGAGGGCCGAGTGATGTGAGAATCACAAATGAGAAAGGGTGGGAAACACTACCCAGTGAAACAGGCTCCCTGTGCACGCCTGAGTGTCGTGTCTTTTTGTTTTATCTCGATTCTTGTTTTGAGTCGTTTCGAGTGTTACTCGATGTGTCTAGGTTGCTTACCTTTTGTTTTCCTTGTTGAGTTGTCTCGTTGTGTTCAGTCGTAGGCTCAATACCCGGTCGAGAACTCATTTATCAATTTCAAAAATAAAATCGTTTTGCGCTCCGAGTGCCGTGCCGTTCTCCACATCTGTGCAAAACAAGATTCGTTCTTTCATAAAACCGCAGGGTTCAACCCAGGTCATGCGAGAACAGTAGAACTAGGACCTATTTGAAGCTATATGGGTTCCAGACTACAAAGCAAAAGCAAAAGAGGAAATGTCGGGTATCTGAGTTTGTTTCAACTTCAGTAAGTTCCGAAACTACATTCTATGTGTACCTCTTCAAGTCTTGCCAAAGCTCCGAAGTATGAGTGCGCCTCTACCTCAAGCTCAAGATCAAGTCTGCTTCAAGCCAAAATGGCAATCGAAGTGCTCTCCCTGAGTACCTTTCCCTGCTAGAGGCATCTTGGTTGTGTTCGCAATGAGTTCCTAGGAGACCAACTGCGACGGTGGAAACTAGAGTTCGAATGGCTGATGCCTAGAACGTAAAGGTTCGGGATTTCCGGGACTAAAGTCTGGTTTAAATACCCAGAGGCGTGTCCTCGGCTTGAAATCTGTATGGAAGCCCCATAGGTTGAGATAGCGTGTATGCACCTCAATTCTGGATACCGAACCAACCTAGTCTGTCACCCCGTTGGAGAATAGGGAAAGTTGTGAATATGATCAGGAAGAAAGGCAGCGTCCAAAGTGTTCTACATGAAGAATCCTTGTCAGTATTTCAGAGCCTTTGCACTGTGAGTTGAAGGTAAGTGTTCAAAGAGCACGGGGGAAGATCCCTATCGGAGCAGAGCGGTTCACCGCCACTCACCTCATGAGAGGTAGATTGGGTAGCTAATGACCATCAGAGTGCTTCTTCACAAGTTCCTTCAACTTGGACATACTCCCTGCATTGGAGTTGGCGGATGCATGTTCATCCCCATCAAAATCATCAACTATTGAATCCAACCTGTATTCATTTCTTTTTGTGGACTTCAAAGTCTGTCGTCTTCCGCCATTCCAGTAAAGTCTGTCGTCTTCCGCCACCACAACGGCGAACACCGCGTGGAGCTCCTCCGCCGTGATCCGACCGTCGTGATCACTGTCGAAGAAATCGAACGCCTCTCACGGCTCCGAGTCGCAAGCCGGCGACTCGAACACCGAGCTGATCGAGCTGAATTCCTCCAAGCTGATACGTCCATCCCCGTCCTTATCAACATCGCTGAGCATCAACTTCAGTTACTTCTCCATCAGTAGGTAGCTTGTCCAGAGTGTTAATAGCCTTGCTGTCTTCTACAGCAGATGGAGGAATCAAGTAAAACCCAACAACAGAGCTAGAATCATCCTTCTCTGCACCCAACAGAAGGCCCTCTTCCTCCTTCTTATCTTCCATAGTTGAAGACCCGCCTTGTGAGCTTCGAAACCCAACCTGGTATGACCAGCATAAGCACCCGTAACCCACTTCTTTAGAGTCTCAAAAGTGCCCCATTGAGTCATTAACAAGTTCCTTTCTTCATTGGCAACATAGAGTCCTTGAAAAGGAGTGCACGAGATAAATCTGAAATTTGATAGCATGCCATCATCCACTACCCTTTTTTTTAGTATTTTTAAAACCAATCTTCACTTTTTGCACCCACATGGGTTGGTTCTTTTTATTATTATTATTATTATTATTATTATTATTATTATTATTATTATTATATTTTTTTTTATCCCATATCCTCCTGTTCCTCACCCTCTATTTTTTTATTCTCTTTGATCAACCCCATGTCGGACCGAACACCACTCTTCTTTTATTTCACACTTTTCTTTTATTTTAAGATATATATATATATATATTTTTTATTATAATATATTTCTCCTATCCCTTTTATTTTATTTTATTTTATTTTATTTTTTCTATCTTTCTTTTTCCATCAATATTTCATTATTATACCACTCGTTAGTGAGAATCACCCTTTTTTCCATTATCTTATTATTATTTTTTATATTCCAAAAAAAAAAAAAACAAAAAAAAAAAAAAACCCAAAACCATTTACCAATATGCACAACAAACCATATTTTATTCATCTCAGGGGTTCACCCCGATCCACATTTTACACCACAACCACAAAAAAAAAAAAAAAAAAAAAAAAAACCACACAACAAAAAAAAACCATCACAACAACAACAGATTTGTTTTCTTTTCTGCAGACGGCCACCCACCGACCTACTCTGCCGCCGGTCTCTTCTTTTTGCCTCCGTCCTGGGCGGTCCTTGACGGTGCTGCCTCTGTGCTTCCTAATCCACCAAGCACATTCACTCCCCCCTGCTCCTCCACTACAGCATATGGGGCACCTCCAAATCGGAACATCACGGTGGCCTTCCGCTTCAGCTCCTTATTTTCCGCCTTTAGCACACTTATCTCCGCTCGCGCATCCTTATACATGCGCTGGAGCAGAGCCAGTTGGGCGTTTAACTGCTGCACCTCATTTGACCTACTCTGCAGCCGGTGCGACAAGTTTGTGACCGCAGTCATGGTCTCCACACATGACTTCAATGTATACTGATTGGCTTCAATATCCGTTTGCACTGCCATTTTTTGCTCCACAGACCGCATAGGAAAGTTCAACGGAGCAAACCCTGGGGCGCTTGGTTGAGGTTCAAGGGCCACCGCACTAGTTATCTCTCTTGTGGACTCGTTGAGGTCGGGAAAGAGAGTGAGCAGACCACGGGACGAAGAGGCCATATTCTGGGTAGCTGACCGGGAAGAAGAGGCCATGTTTTGGGTTACTAAGTGTTTCAGCGAAATAGCAATTTCAGACTGGTAATGTCCGGAAGGGTTGGTTGCAGATGTTTCAGAATGCCAATGTTCAGCTGTTTCAGCCTTGGTTTGGTTTACACAGCCTCCGCTTCATTTTATAAAGACCATGACGAAGAGGCCGACACGCGTTCTGTCGATCACGTGCATCGCCGCGTGTCTGGCGCGCCTTTTGATGGCTCGCCGTTCGATGCTTTCTGTCGGGCACGACTTTTGATGCAGTGGGCGCGCCTTTTGAGGGCGCGACTTTTGAGGGCTCGATATATATATCCATGTATATATATTTGGGCCGCCTATATACACACTCATACAGTGTCTTTTCCAACGGTCCGACATGACCCCATAAACTGTCCCGACATTGATTCCGGTCAGCATCTTCATTTATTTAGTGTATCAATCACACTCTTTTCACTCAGTGTATCAATCATACTTCATTCACTTTTGTGTATCTATCACGCACATTCTCATTTTTGTGTATCTACCATGCACATATTCACTTTAGTGTATCTATCACGTACATTCTCGTTTTGTGTGTCAATCACACTTTACTCATTTAGTGTATCAATCACACTTCATTCATTCAGTATATCAATCATACTCTGTTCACATAGTGCATCTATCACACTTTGTGTTCACTTTCAGTATATCAATCATACTCTGCTCACATTGTGCATCTATCACACTTTGTGTTCATTTTCAGTATATCAATCATACTCTGTTCACTAAGTGCATCTATCACACTTTGTGTTCACTTCCAGTATATCAATCATACTTTGCTCACATTGTGCATCTATCACACTTTGTGTTCACTTTCAGTATATCAATCATACTCTGTTCACATAGTGCATCTATCACACTTTGTGTTCATTTTCAGTATATCAATCATACTCTGTTCACATAGTACATCTATCACGCTTTGTGTTCACTTTCAGTATATCAATCATACTCTGTTCACATAGTGCATCTATCACGCTTTGTGTTCATTTTCAGTATATCAATCATACTCTGTTCACATAGTGCATCTATCACACTTTATGTTCACTTTCAGTATATCAATCATACTCTGTTCACATTGTGCATCTATCACACTTTGTGTTCATTTTCAGTATATCAATCATACTCTGTTCACATTGTGCATCTATCACACTTTGTGTTCATTTTCAGTATATCAATCATACTTTGTTCACTAAGTGCATCTATCACACTTTGTGTTCACTTCCAGTATATCAATCATACTTTGCTCACATTGTGCATCTATCACACTTTGTGTTCATTTTCAGTATATCAATCATACTCTGCTCACATTGTGCATCTATCACACTTTGTGTTCATTTTCAGTATATCACTCATACTTTGTTCACATAGTGCATCTATCACACTTTGTGTTCACCTTTAGTGTATTAATTACACTTTGCTCACTTCACCCTTTGTATATCAATTACACTTTGCTCAAATAGTGTATCTATCACACGCTCACACTATGCCTACTTAGTGCATCTATCACACTTTGTGCTCACCTTTTTTCACACACTCTCGCTTTGTGTATCTATCATACTTGTTCACTTAGTGCATCTATCACACTTTGTGTTCACCTTTTTGTGTATCAATCACATATTCACTCTGTGTATCTATCACACATGCACACTGTATTTGCAGTGAGAATTCCATAATTTTCTTACATCCTTTCTGCACAAGGTGTAGTTTGGCTCGAGTTTACTTGATTGCCTAGCATTCGCGTAAAATGTTGCATTTATTTCGCATAATTGCTTCATTACAGCTCTCTTTGCATGATCATGATCATGAGTGATAACCGGCTTCGCGTAGCGTATAAGTCCAACCTTCAAACTGGCTTCGCGTAGCGTATAAGTCCACTCGTCAAATTGGCTTCGCGTAGCGTATAAGTCCACTCGGCAAACCGGCTTCGCGTAGCGTATAAGTCCACTCTTCAAATTGGCTTCGCGTAGCGTATAAGTCCACTCTTCAAACTGGCTTCGCGTAGCGTATAAGTCCACTCTTCAAACTGGCTTCGCGTAGCGTATAAGTCCACTCTTCAAATTGGCTTCGCGTAGCGTATAAGTCCACTCTTCAAATTGGCTTCGCTTAGCGTATAAGTCCAACTTTCAATTTGGCTTCGCATAGCGTATAAGTCCACTCGTCAAACCGGCTTCGCGTAGCGTATAAGTCCAATCTTCAAATCGGCTTCGCGTAGCGTATAAGTCCAATTATCAAACCGGCTTCGCGTAGCGTATAAGTCCAATCTTCAAAATATTTCTGCGTATCATTTTGCATTTTGCCCCTGCCTGCGGGCACATCTCTGTTTATCACGCCTGTTTGTCTAAGTCTTCGGCCTTGTCAAAAATGGGTCGTCTCTGGGCTTTGACATTCACTCCCGTCACTTATGACTTCCGAGTTCTGTCAAAGAGGGGCAACTGTAGACACCCCATTTTTGACCGACCTTGAGACTCAGACGTCACCAGTTGAGTACTCAGTGATATTGCATGTTGTGCTTGTTCAGAAGTCTCAGAGTCGCGGCTGCGAGCCTTGCCTCCGGACTTCCGAACCCTCTTCTGTGCCTTGCCTCGGTTTGTGAACCAGGCTCGGTTTTCTCTGTTTCTTTTCCTGAGGGAAGAGAGAGGTCCAGTAGACCATCTCTCAGTGACCGTGGGCTACATTTTGTGGCCGTAGGCCATTTTGCCCATATTCGAAGCCCGGTTCCCGGTTTTCGGAGCCGTCAGGCCGTGTGCCTCGGTTCGGGACCGCTTAACCATCTCCGTTTACTCTAAATTTTGGCATGCATCTTATTTACTCCCTTTTGAGGAACACTGGGGTCTGAGAAACCCACTTCGTGGTCGAACACCACTCCCGGTGCCTAACAGCCAGTTTTCGGGGCCTCGGGCTGCGCATTTTGGCCCCCGAACCTTCATTTTGCATCGGTTTGGGCTCATTTTTGGTGGAGACCTTATTTTCACTGTTAGAAAGCTTGTAGGAGGGTGGGAGGCCAGCAATTTTGCTGAAAATCCAACTTCTTTTTGGTCAAAAGTGGTTCAGCATGAATCCGGGAAGGAGAAAAAGCTGCGCGGCTTCACCGAAACGGGCGTAACTCTTTGCACAAGAGGAATTAAGATATGAGGCCACCACCATTGGAAAGCTTACTTCCAGGGCTTCATTTTGAACTCAAGAATATCCCAAGTCCAAGTCTGGGGGGGAGAGATGTGGTTGGTTGAAGTCCGCTTGGACCGAATCTGCGCGGCTTCACGGAAAAGGGCATAACTTTTTCTACAGGAGGAATTTTAATGCAAGGTTTGCGCCATTGGAAAGCTAACTTCTGGGGCTTCATCCTAGGGGGTGGCCGGCCATTTTTTTTCTTTGACGTAGCCGGCCGGCCACTTTTTCTGGCCGGCCGGCCACTTACCTGGTGGATGACCTTTTTCTCCCTTTTAAACTGGCCGGCCGGCTTCCTCACTGTGTGTGCTTTACAGCTGTATAGCTGTTTCCCCCAGAAAAGATCTCAATCCGGGGGATATTTCTTGGGGGAAAGCCTTGGTCCTTTTCCCCCACCATTCCCTTCCATGCTCCCTCTCCTTTTGGTCCTTATAACCAGCTGCAAGCATTGTTCTTAGGGGTTAGAAAAATTCATCTCCAAGGCTCAACCCTAAACTCCATTGTTATAACTCTCAAAACTTCAAAAAACCCTAACTCCTTAACCTTCATTTCTTCTACACCACCAAGCCCTACCACCACTATCTCATTTCCAGCAACAAAGAAGGGTTCTTGAAGGCCAAAGGAGCAGCAAATCCATCCAAGAAGCAACCAAAGTCTAGATCTTCAAGGGTAAGTTACACTTTTACCCTTTTGACCCTTTTTCTTAATCAATATGTAAGCCATGCATGCCTTTTGTGTTGAGCTTCGGCCTTAACTGAAAAGGGCCATATTTTGAGCTCATCTTCACTTCTCATCAAGGGCTCAACCCTGTTTGAGCCCTCCATAATACACTTGCTTCTTTGACCATCTTGTATGTCATAATTTTGCATGCTATTTTTGACCCATGAGTAATTTATTTTCGAGCATGTGGTAAACTGATTTAGGGCTTATTTTGAGCCCCTCTTCAACATTGGAGAAGGGCTCAACATTGTTTGGTGTTTCCATATGTCACTTGTAGTTATATCCCCTATTTGGCCCCTTTTTTGCATAAATTATTAGCCCTCTTTGTTTCTGTTTTTGGACCTTGGTCCGAACTGAAAGTGGTCTTATTTTGGCCTATACTTCATGTTTCATTCACACTTTTTTTCTGTTTGGTGATTATTTTATACACTTCATGTTTTAGCACCTTTTGAGCCTTATTTTGCATCATATTTTTAGCATGTTTGTATACTGATTTTGAGGCTGCCATATACTGTAAATGTTCATATTTTAGGTCCATCTTCAGTGTTGTAGAAGGAAATTTTTCAGTTTGGGTTTAGCTTATACCACTTGCTTCATTACCCCTATCTTGGCCCCTATTCTTGTATGCTATTTTTGCCATACCTATATTTGCTGTTTGGCCATGTTTATAACTGGAAAAGTGCTTATTTTGGGACTGTCTAGCTTCTGTCTTTGCATTGCATGTCCATGTTGTGCATGTTTAGTATGGCTATAGGCCATTTCGGATGCCTAATGTTGCATTTCGGGACATTTCCTTGCATTTCATGTCATTTCGCTTCATTTCGGGACTGTTTTCCCTCATATTTTGTTTCTGAAATTCCATTAGTATGCTTGCATATCATTTCCATGTCATTTCATATCATTTTATCATCGCCTCGGTTTGCGTGCCCGTGTGCACGCATTTCGAGGCACTTCATTTTCTGCCATCGGCATCCGATGTGAGTGTGGCTGAGGCTCACTCATGTTGGTATAAGCCCATTTGTCATTTCCATGTTATTTCATCACATCTTATCATCGCCTCGGTTTGCGTGCCCGTGTGCACGCATTTCGAGGCACTTCATTTTCGTCCGCCGGCATCTTATGTGAGTGTGGCTGAGGCTCACTCATGTTAGTATAAGTTCATATTGCATTCTGTATGTCATATGCATTGCGTATGCATTGCCTCGATTTGCGTGCCCGTGTGCACGCATTTCGAGGCACTTCATTTTCGTCCGTCGGCATCCGATGTGAGTGTGGCTGAGGCTCACTCATGTTGGTATAAGCCCATTTGTCATTTCCATGTCACTTTAGCACCGCCTCGGTTTGCGTGCCCGCGTGCACGTACTTCGAGGCATCTCATCTTCATTACATCTGTCATCGCCTCGGTTTGCGTGCCCGCGTGCACGTACTTCGAGGCATCTCATCTTCATTACATCTGTCATCGCCTCGGTTTGCGTGCCCGCGTGCACGTACTTCGAGGCATCTCATCTTCATTACATCTGTCATTTCCTCGGTTTGCGTGCCCGCGTGCACATATTTTGAGACACGTATCATTTCCTCGGTTTGCGTGCCCGCGTGCACGTATTTCGAGACACATATCATCGCCTCGGTTTGCGTGCCCGCGTGCACGCATTTCGAGGCATGTCATTCCATAGCATTATGTATGTTGGGATTGTATCTTAATTGCATTTCATGCATATCATGCATATTGCATCGTGTTCGGGATAGGAGTTAGCCCGGGCACGGGAAACGAGGTACATTTCGTACTCCGAGTGACGGAATGTGTCTCAATTCCCCAGTCGCCGACACTCCGGATCATCCATGATGGAGTTAGGTTCTTGTTGTGTTTACACGTGCATTCATCCTATATTGAGTTGTGCAATTCGACTCCTCGGCCATCATGCCTCGGAGTTAGGAGTTAGCCCGGGCACGGGAAACGAGGTACATTTCGTACTCCGAGTGACGGAATGTGTCTCAATTCCCCAGTCGCCGACACTCCGGATCATCCATGATGGAGTTAGGTTCTTGTTGTGTTTACACGTGCATTCATCCTATATTGAGTTGTGCAATTCGACTCCTCGGCCATCATGCCTCGGTATGCGTGATTGGTGGCACGAGGATCGAGGTATGCATATATTTGTGAAATACATTGCTATGCCCCTTTCCTGCTCTCTGTTGCAGCAAAATCAGGAATCAGCAATTTTTTCGGGACTTGGCACGCATTTCAAGAATAACTTCTAAACAGAGGCTAATTGGGGCATCCCGATGGATTTCCGCGCAAGACAACCCGGACATGCATCATCCATCAGAAGCGAGGCAGTCCCTGGCTTGCATGCCAGTTTATTTATTTTTTTAGTCAATTCGTTAATTAATTAGGAATTTGTACATTATTTGGACTGTATTATTCTTTTATTCGAGACTGTATATTTATTCGGACCCTCCGAGCGAGGGCAAAACTGTAATAAGTGTGCGTGAGTGTGATGTATGTCTTCCAACCCCACGTCTTTCTTCCCTTTTATTTATCCGCTTATGATGGTTAGATTAAGACATATTTCAATTAGCATACAGTATGACAGCATGTTTACATCATTCATCTGTTTTGCATGCACCGGGCTCGGCGCATCATACTAACTGCATTGCACCTTCAATTCCAAATTGAATACATGTTAGTTGTAGCATTCCATATGCCATGTTTAGAATGGCCGAGCCTGCTATAGTTTGCACTCTTGCATGCGTTGCATTAGGCATTTCTGTATACTTAGGATCATGCATGATTTCTAATGAGTTTTTGTTTTGGCTTGGAGTACTCGGTGAGCTTTATGCTTTAGCATCCTCGCATGCGTGTGAATGAATGCCATAATAGCATGCTTACCGTGAGGTTAATTGCTTATGTGATATATCTGCCTGAATGCCTGTGGGTGAAGGTTGGGTTACCCGGATTGGAATAAATCACCAACTGTTTGTTTTAAGCCCACTAGATAGTGGCAAAACCATCTTTTCTAAGCCCACCTGAGGGTGGCAAAATCTGCATTTTAAGCCTACTTGCAAGTAGCAAACCATCTTTCAATAAACAAACATGAAGTGTTTTGTTCCAATTCAAGTGATCCAGTCTATACTTATATGCTGTGTGCATCACATAGTAACCTAGGCTAATAACCGGAATAAGAACACACAATATTTTCAAAAATTGATATCATGGTTAGTAGAGGCCGATCTTTGATCGGGCGAGCGGGGGTGCTCACGAAGTGACCTTCCCCAATCGTACCCAAGTTCCCGAGCCGAAGCAACTTTGGTGATGACGGACACGTGGCCTTTTGGCACCGAGTCAGGGTTTCCTAAATTTCCCAAAAATAAAATATTTAGGTGGCGACTCTGTATCTGGCAAAGCAGTCCATGTTTGGCACTTCTTTCAAAAAATCAGTTTTCTCAAAACAATTTGCCGGATTTGGACTCTTTGGTTCAGATTAAGGACCGTGACAATTTTGAGAGTCCGAGCTGTAGTGACCCCAAAATGAACGGAACGGGAGCTAACCCTCCCGGGGCGTTCGGGGACGTCTACAGTCATCCGCAAAAAGTAAGTGTGAGAAAGTAGGACAAAGTCTAGTAATTCGGAGGCCCTAAATCTGTCGCTTATAGTGACTGCTATTAATTATTTTTGACAAAACATCGACAACCAAAATGAATAAATATGAGGAGACAAAGTCCCCCTGGCATAGCCCTCTGGATGGTTTAAAAGCAGCCCTTTTCTCACCATTCAAAAAAATGGAAAAGCTCACAGTTGTGACACATTCAGAAACACATTGGATCCATAGTGGATGAAAGCCCATTCTGCGCATTAACTCAAATAAGAAATCCCATTGAACTCTATCATATGCTTTATTGAAATCCAATTTCATAACCACAGATCCATCATTCCCCTTCTTGTGCTGCAAGAAATAAAATGCTTCGTGGGCAACTATGGAGTTGTCCTGAATCATTCTGCCCGGTACAAAGGTCGATTGGTTTGGAGAGATCAAAGACTTCAAAATTTGGTTCAGATGGTTCACAAGGGTCTTGGTGATAATTTTAAGAGTAAAGCTGCACAAACTAATGGGCCTAATTTGTGATAGCTTCAAAAGATTACTCATTTTGGGGATCAACACCAAATTTGTGTGATTAAGCTGTTTGAGAAGATAGCCCCCCCCCCCCTCCCTCCCAGAAAAAAGCTACGAACAGCCGTGCAAACTTGAGGCCCCACCTCAGCCCAATATTTTTTATAGAAACATCCTGGAAAACCATCAAGACCAGGAGCTTTTACTGCTCCAAGCTAGTAAACTGCTGATTCAATTTCCAAATCATAGATGGGTCAGACTAGCAGATGATTCATCTTATCAGTTAGAGTAGGGTTCACCACTGATAAGGCTCCATCCATGTTTCTTGCTTCATTGTTCCAAAAAAGATCTAAAAGATATTCCATGAGATGATTGTTGATGTCTTGTTTAGAATCAAGCCAAGTCTATTCCTCGTTTTGTAATCTCAAAATCTGGTTTCTTTGGCGATAGTAAATCATGGAGGCATGAAATAATTTAGAATTTTTTCACCATAATTTAACCATCAGAATTAGGATCTCTAATTCAGGAATATCCCCCCTCGATTAAGTGTCCTCTCTGAGTCTACCTTCAAAAGGTTTTGCTGTTGGGCAGTATCTTCCATCAATGGGCGAGCTTGAGTAGAAGCCAATAGGGCATTGAGATGCTGGATTTGATCATGAATATTCCCAACAGCTTCTTTGCTCTAGGACCTGAGGCCCTCTTTGCAAGATTTTATCTCTGAAACTAATTGGAACATTGGAGAGCCTGAATGACACTTTTCCCAGTTTGATTGAGCGACCCTCACACAATTTGTGTGACACTTTGGTTTTTTGGACCACTCGAGCGACACTTTTATCACTCGAGCATAGATCTTCAGCTCCCAGTAGTTTGTCAGTTTACAAGCAGGACCGCTCGAGCAGTGAAGTTGTCGCTCAAGCGTAGAATTTATGCACCCAATATTTTCACTGTAGCTCTACAAAACTTTTGGAACCTCTCATTTTTTGCTCGGGCAGAGGAAGTGTCACTCGAGCGATCCTTACAAATTTCTGCTTTGTGCTCGAGCGAAGGAAGTTACGCTCGAGCGGTCAGTTGGGACAACAGATTTTAAAAGTCGATCCTGACTCATTTTCTTTCACTTTTTACACTCTCCCTCTCTCTAACTCTATTTTTCTGAAAACCCTATCCCATCCACTGTAGATTTCTCTAATTTCAACCTAAGATCCACCCAAAATCTTTCAAGTTGAAAAGAGGCTTAGATCAACATTTTTACCGATTGTTTTGTGAGCTCATCAACATTTCAAGTGTGGTTCTCAAGCCTAGCTTCCTATTTCGAGGTAGGGATGTTTTTAACTCGATATATTTTCAATTTGAACGACTTATGTTGTAATTCATAGTATTTCATGTGGTGTGTGTATATATATATATACGCATGTATTTGTGTATAGATTGTGTTGTTAGTAAATGATTTGGAAATAAGGGGATAATACTTTATGATTGTGGTTATTTATGATAATTATTGTAGTTGATGGTGTAAACTAACCTTCATTTTTTTTTGTAAAAGAGAGAAAACCCCAAATTTTCATAAACCCTAATTTTTGAGATTTGTCCAATAAAGAGAGGTTTTGCTCAATTAGTTCCAAAAACATAAAATTGAATGTATTTACTTAACTCTAAGGGTGGAATGTAAGATTTGAAGCTCTTTCCCCACAAAACCCTTGATGATAATGAGAATTGCTTATGAAGTATCCATCATTATTGATGTGAAAAATGTTGAATTGTTATGATTTTGAATTATCTTAGGAAAATTAAAGGTTTCCAAAATCATGCATCATATGCATCTTAGATTCCCTCTTGGCATCACGATGAGATGGAGGTTAAAAGATTGTAAGGGGGTAATTTGTCTACGAGTCCGGGCAGTGAGTCGGGTTGAGTTAAGTTGTGTATTATAATTGGTACCCGTGTGGGGAGTCAAGGCGCCCAATTGCCCTGTCTGTGCATATCGCCGGACGAATATGGGAAAATGTTTTTGGGTGTCCACAAGCCCACCGTTTTTGGAGCCGGCAAATGTGGAAAAACATGATTTTGAGTGTCCACGTCCCCGCCTTCTATGGAGCTGACAAATGTGGAAGGGAAAATGTTTTGGGTGCCCATCGCCTCGTCGTTTCTGGAGCCGGCAAATGTGGGACTATTTTCTATATACAAAACAATATATATATATACGTTTTCATTTTTTTGGCTCATACTTGGGATGTCATAATATATTTACCACCTATGGATAATGTGGAGATTGAGGAAATTTCATGCATTGCATGTTTGCACTCACATACATAGACACTTATATACATCTTCATTTCTATAATTCAAATGTTGCATTGCATCACATGTTTTTAAATTGACTATATAACTTGTTAAATTCATCACCTACTAAGCTCATGCTCACCCCAAAACTAACAATTTTCAAGAAATGAGTATAAAGTGCTCACTAAGTGATTGTTTTGATAAGAAGGAACCTTTTTGGCAGCTTGATGGCATGTTTTGTGATATTTTGTTGAACTTGGTTTACAAGAGTTGTAATTATATGTTGATATGTTTTGAAAATATACGTTTTGTGGGGAGTTCAATTAGGATTTAATTGTTGTAGACGTTTCTTGCTCTTTGAACTATATTTGTTGTATTATGTATGTAAGAAAGTGACATTGAAAAGTTGTTGGGAGATAGTTCAAAGGGAAGGAGATGTTAAGAATGTTATGCTCCTGGTATCATGTATGTTTCTACTTCGTGTGTGTTGTGTGGCGGCAATGCCTGGAAGAACAAGATATGGACAATTCTTTTCAAGGCGTGACAATTTGGTATCAGAGCTAACCGGGATGAATACTTGGAGCTCGTGGGAAGTGGTTTTACCGCATAGGGCTATTGTTTTAGCAGGGACATTAATTTTTCTTGTGTGTCTTATATGTTTATGTGATTATGTAGGTATGGAGTTAAGCTCATAGGATATGACTTGTACCTATTGCAAACATTGAAATCATTTTGGAAAAGCACCTGATCAATGCTTTTTCCACTAGGAAATATTTGAGTGCCATGGGACTAGTCAGAGCCCTGGTAGAGTAACTCATGTGTGTTTTATATGATTGTATGACTATGTGGTGTGTTTTACGTGTTATAGACATTTGCATAGGCGTGTGTCTAACTCATGGGCAACGTGTGAGTCGATATATAGTGTATGGATTGCAAGTTAAATCTTTCTTTCTCATTTCTATATAGGATGTCGGGATGTGAAAGAGGCCGAGTTAGGCCCTGCAGAGGTCATTGGGATATGCCGGCACAACAAGATCTTCCTCTTCAAGAAAAAGGGGTGGGACAAAATGACACGGCCGTTCCGCCGGCCCAAGATGCAATGGGGGCATTAGCCTAAGAGATGGCAGGGGCTCTTCGTGATTCCATAGAGATACTCCAAGCCAAGCAAGCGATGAGGACAATTGAAGCGGAAACTCGAGTCTCCTTTTCAAAAAAGGAATTTTTTCACTCTAACCCAATGGAGTTTAGTGGCTGGCCTAACCCGATGAAGGCAAACAAATGGTTGGAGCATATAATCAAGTCATTTGAAATTCTAGACATCCGTGATGGAGAAATTCAGGTGGCATTAGCGGCTTATCAGTTAAAGGAAGAGGCTGGTCAAAGTTGGAAATTGGTGAAGCATAGAGTGGAGCATGCCTGGGAGGCATTCACTTATGCCTTCCAAGAGAAATTTTTGCCTCCCATAGCAAAGGAGAGGTTGAGGAAGCAATTCCAAGGCTTGAGGCAATTAGACGCACCAGTGGCAAAATTTGAGGCCATTTTTACTAGCTTAGCACCTTTTGTGCCCAAGCTTGTAGCGACAGAAGAGCGTCTATGTCTCAAATTTGAGAAGAGATTGAGGCCCAAAATTCTGATGATGGTGATGGGTAATGTGTACTGGGAGTATAATCGATTGGTGGAGGCTACAGCCCATGTAGAGACTATGCTAGAGGCAAAAGAAGTGAGGTAGAAGCACAAAAGGCCGGGTTACACCGAATCTAGGGGTGTTACGGGGTCTTCTAAGAGATCAAGGGATTTTTTTTCTTAATTTTCCCAGTCCACACCCTAACAAGCCAAATCATCAGGGTCTATTTCTGTGAGAAGTTCGAGGAATGCAGGTCCCTATCGTGTTACCTGTTTCAGATGTGGCCAACAAGGCCACAAAGCATCGAATTGCAAACAGAATCCTAGACATCAAAAACCAACTCGTTCTCAAAGTCAAGCCCAAGGGAGGGGCCAACTGTTTGCGTTCTACCATTGCAGGCAATCGTGTCATATGAAGAGATTTTGCCCACAATTGGTTGAAGCAGGTAGTACTTCGGGGTCTTGAAATTCTGGGAGTTATCAAGCAAGTCAAGGTCAGAGGCAAAACTATCAGTCAGCTCAGTTTGAGCAATTATCGAAGGCAGTGCAAAGAGCTACATCAGCATAGTCAACACAACCAACCAATACTTCGAGAGGTGATTGGGGTGATCAAAGACCCCAAGGACGAGTCTATGCTGTTACCACTCCTGAACAATCATTTGGGCCATCAGTAATAAGAGTTACCTATCTCGTTTATAACACAAGGGACAATGTATTGATAGATATCAGGGCATCGCATTCATTTATAGCATCCACATTTGCATCCACATTAGGCCTAAAAGTAGAACGACTAGAATCTTCACTTATGGTTAAGTCACCACTTGGGGAAGCCGTTTTGGATCGGGGGTGTATAATTGAGGTAGCTAAACGTCAACCCCCTTTTAATCTTGTGTTCTTAGAAATGTTAGGCTTTGATTGCATCCTTGGTATGGACTAGTTGTCCTCTTACCGTGCTATTATAGATTGCTACTGTGGAAGGGTTACAGTGTGCACCATAGGAGCGGACTATTTTTATTTTCTGGGAGATAGAGCTAACGAACGATTGTCACCGTCATATAACCTGCGGACTTAGGGCAAGCTTGTAGACACCCCATTTTTGACCGTCCTCAAGACTTGGACGTCACCGTTTGAACACCCAGTGATCATCCATGTTGGTGTTCGTTTGGAGTTCCCGGAGGTCTCGGCTACGCACCTTGCCTCAGGATCTCCGAACTCGACTGTTTAGTGTCTGGTTTTGCTCCAAACACTTGTGTTTTGCCTTGGAGGGGTAGCGAATGCCTTGTGAGGCATCCCTACACATCACCGGCCATGGCCAGAGGCCACCGGCTGGTATTTTGTTGCCATCGGCAATGTATATTGCCGGTCGGCATTCTTCGTTGCCGGTCGGCAGTCCATTTGGCCAAAATGGCATTTTTGAGCAACCGACTACTGTTCATCTGCTTTTGCAGATATTTTAATACAGTTGTCTTGCATTTGGCTCCCCTCTATACACGTGTATGGAGGGATCTCCCTCTTTAGAAGCTTGTCTTGTAAGCTTTACAAGACAAAAAGCTCTATAAGAGGAGCCCTCCTCTCCCTTGTTTAGGTTAGAGATTTTAGACAGCCATATTAGGGTTTTGAGTTCTAGGGTTAGGATTGATACACATTCTATCTCTATACCTCTCTCTCATTTGGCCTTTGTGTGTGTTTAAGTGTGTTTGTGTCTTACTATTGCACACAAACACATAGTGTTACACCTTTTCTTGGTTCCTTGAAGAACCAGAGGTTGTTCTTGGTGTTCTTGGGTGGTTTTGAGCTTGAAGAACCAGCTGGTCCACCATTTGTGAAGAAGGTCTACAAGGGTAAGAAGTTTGTCCCTCTAGTCCCCATTTTTGCATTGTATTTTGGCCTATCTTAGAACTGTTTTTGTGCTTAGTATATAACATAAAAAAGTTCTGTTTTTGGGCCCTCTAAATAGTTTGTTTAGAGTGTTTTGTGGTTTGGAGGTGTTTGACCCCTCTTAGGCCTTGAGAGGCCCCATTTTGTGCTATTTTGAGTGAGCTCCGGGACCTTGGTGTTTGGGCCTCCTCACCACTGAAATCTTGAGGGATTTCAGTGGTAAGGATGGTGCCTTGAGGTCCTACGGAGGAGAAGGCCACCCCCCTCTCCTTGTTGTCCTTAAAAAGGACCATTTTTGGCCTCTTGAGGGAGCACCTAGCTAAGCTTCATGTTGACCATGCCTTAGTTATTTTTTGTGCTTATTATTTCATAATATGCCTCTGTTTTTAATTGGTTTTGGTACACCATGCATGCTTAGCATACCTACCTTGTAATGCCATGTTTAGGCCTTAACATGCCTTAGGTTGTAAACCGTTGTTCTAGCATGTTTTAGGTCTATCTTTGTGAAGCTTTTGTGCTTATTTTGCCATGCTTGAGATCTGTCCATAGTTGTTTGGGTCGGCCATGGCATGCATTGTATAGCCCCTTTGCATTTTTGGCTTGTTGGCCTTAAGTGTGTGAATGTGTAGCATGCATCCTTGCTTTATTTCAGTGGTTTGGCACCATTCGTAGCATAATTTCAGTCCCTTTGACATGCTTATATGCTTGCCTTGGACACCTCTTTAATGCTTTGAAAGCTTGTGTAGCATGCTCCATGTTTTGGCATTTGTGCATGCCTTTGAATTTAGGTCATTTGGATGCCTTCTAAGTGATCTTTAGGCCTTGTCTTAACATGCTAAAATTTTATTTTTAGTCATTTAATTCATGCCATGTGTGGTTGCACTAAGTGTAGTTCAATGCTTCCTTCGTGGGCCTTAGGAATTGGACCATACTTGCATACATGTGTACATGTGTTTTGGGCCTCATTTCCTTGGCTTTAGCCATTGTTTTGGGCCTAATTAGAGTTGCCCAAATCATGCTTAGGTTCACCCTTTGCTTGCTTACATGCTTACCTTGCATGTTTGTTTGCATGTCTTGTATGCTTGTTTGCATTACCATGTTGCATGCCTAGTCAACATGCTTAGGTTGTATTTCCAGCATGCTTTGCCTCTTGATCATCCATGATTGGGGTTAAGTTCCTCATTTGTTTGTTGGCTTGCATTGCATTTTGACATCAACATGCATAAATTGGTCCCTTGGGCCATCACGCATGGAAATGCGTGATTGATGGTCCAAGAACCAAGGATCATGGCCCTTTGAGTCACTAACATGATAAGGGACATGATTGGTGCATACATTGCTTGAATTGCATTGCCATGCTCTGCCTTGCCCTCTGTTGCTGTCAATTGCAGGTTCTGCAGGAACTCTCTGCCGACCGGCAGTTCCAAGTGCCGACCGCCAATCCTGCCTCGGCCGATAGCTTCATAAATGGCCGGTGACTACATACCACTGCCTCTTACTCAGCCGGTGATGTCTCCCAATGTCCAGGGAAGCAATCCTGAGACTTTGGCAGTCTCCAGAGGAGTATATCAAGGAAAACAGAGGCAGCCTAGGCATGGCAGTGCACTTCCGAGCACGCATTGCGTTAGGCTCTCTTTCCGAGGCAGTTTACTATTTTTCCTAGCTTAGTTAGTTTGTTAACTAATTAGGTAATTTGTAAAATTTAATTAGCTTGTAGGTTAATTATTTGTAATATTAATAAGTGTGGGTGAGTGTGTGCATGTCTTCTAATCCCCACTTCTTTCTTCCCTTTCGCTTACCTGCTTTGATGGTTAGTAATAGGTCATGTTTAAATTAGCATGCCTTATGCTACGCATGCGTGCATCCATACATTTGTCTTGCATGCACCGGGCTCGGTACATCATGCTAACTGCATTTGTACTTCAATTCCAAATTGAATACGTGCATCAATTGATTGCATTTCACATGTCATGCTTAGGTTAGCCGAGCCTACTCTAAGTGCATTCCGTATGCGTTGCATTAGACATTTAAACATGGACTTGGATCATGCATTAGTTGCTAATGAGTTCTTTGTTTTGGCACGGAGTACGATGTAAGTATTTATGCTTTAGCATCCTCGCATGTGTGTGAATGCTATCATGACAACATGCTTACCATGTGGCTAAATGCTTATGTGTTAAATTGTTTGGATGCCTGTGGGTGAAGGTTGGATTGTCTGAGTTGGAAAAACTCGTTGAAATCCGTATTTTAGCCTACTTGCGAGTAGCAAATTCCAAAGTGTTTTTCAAGACAAACGGATATGCAATGTTTATCTCCAAATTAGGCAACCTAGTCTATACTTGTTTGCTGTGCGCATAACATAGTAATTCTAGACTAATAACTGGTTTAAGAACACATAACGTTTTCAAAAATGGGTATCACGGTTAGTAGAGGCCGATCTTCGGATCGGGCGAGAGGGGGTGCTCATAGCTGACCTTCCCCAATCGTACCCAAGCTCCCGAGCCGAGGCAACTTTGGCAATGACGGACACGTGGCCTTTGGCGCCGAGTCAGGGTTTCCTAAATTCTCCCATTTTTTAAAATATTTAGGTGGCGACTCTGTATCTGGCAAAGCAGTCCATGTTTGGCACTTCTTTTCAAAAATCTGTTTCTCAAAACGATTTGCCGGATTTGGACTCTTTGGTTCAGACTAAGAACCGTGACACAAATCGAGTTCGAACTGTAGCGAGGTCCCCCGAGGACGTGTTACAAAGCTTAGTATCCTTCTTGCAACCATCATAGGCAACGAGAACAATGTGGTTCGAAAGATGTTCCGTAAGGTAGTCTGTGAGTATAAAGATGTTTTTCCTGAAGACCTCACCAAATTACCCCCTCATCGAGAGGTAGAATTTTCTATAGATTTAGTTCCCGGTACAACACCTATCTCTATGTCACCATATAGGTTTGCCCCAGCAGAACTACTTGTCCTAAAGGAGCAGTTGTAAGAATTGTTAGAGAAGGGTTTTATACGCCCAGCATTTCGCCATGGGGTGCACCAGCCCTCTTTGCCAAGAAGAAAGATGGTTCATTACCATTGTGCATCGATTATCGTATGCTCAATAGGGTCACAATCAAGAACAAATACCCTTTACGTTAGATGGATGATCTTTTCGACCAACTTAAGGGTTCTCGGTGTTTCTCAAAGATAGATTTACGATCGGGTTACCATCAATTGCAGGTGAAGGAGGAGGACATTTCTAAGATAGCTTTTCGTACCCGATATGGTCATTACGAATTTCTTGGGATGCCTTTTGGCTTGACCAATGCTCCTGCTACTTTCATGGACTTAATGAATTGAGTCTTCCGAGATTATCTTGATAAGTTTGTGGCAGTTTTTGTGGATGATATCCTTATTTATTCTCCTTCTGAAGAGGAGCACGTGAAGAACCTTCACATTATCTTACATCTCCTTAGAGAACATCGGTTGTATGCCAAATACGAGAAGTGTGAGTTTTGGCTTTTGGAAGTGAAGTTTTTGGATCATGTGGTCTCAAAAGAGGGAGTTACAGTAGATTCTTTTAAAATTGAAGCAATGCAAAAGTGGGAATGACCTAGAAATATTTTTGAGATTCGTAGTTTCTTGGGTCTTACTAGGTATTATATGCGGTTTTTAAAGGATTTTTCCACTATAGCGGCGCCTTTGACCAAATTAACTAGAAAAGGAGTGAAGTTTGTTTGGAATGATGCATGTGAGAAATCCATTCTAGAGTTAAAGGCTAGATTAACTACTGCACCTATCCGGATCATCCCAGAAAGAGGAAGAGGTTATATTGTTTATTGTGATGCTTCTAGAGAAGGGTTGAGATGCGTTTTGATGCAAGAGGGAAAGATTGTAGTTTACGGTTCTTGTCAACTGAAAACTCATGAAAGAAATTACCCCACTCATGATCTTGAGTTGGCCGCAGTCATCTTTGCCTTGAAACTTTGGAGACACTATCTTTATGGAGAGAAATTTGATGTATTTTCTGATCATAAGAGTCTCAAGTATTTGTTTTCTCAAAATCATTTAAACTTACGATTTTGAATTGCACTACCACCCAGGAAAGGCAAACGTAGTAGCTGATGCCTTGAGTAGAAAATCTATGAGTGTGGTTGGTAGCCTTACTATGAGGTAGTGGAAGATGTTTGGTGACCTAAACGAGTTTGATGTACGACTCGACGAACCACCTAGTCAAGCTACCTTGCTTTTAATTTTATCCTAGCCAACATTAATTACCCAAGTCTTAGAGGCATAACAAAATAATCAAGAAGTGGAGGCTATTAGAGAGAAAATCTTGCAAGGAAAAGAGAAAAGGAGGATTAAGGGTGCATTCTGACTCAAGTATTCGGTATGTAGATCGTCTATTTGTTCCACAATCTTGAAAAGATGACGTATTACGAGACTTCCATTACTCCCCATGTTCTATTCATCTTGGAGGTACAAAAATGTATCGTGACTTAAGTTGTCAATTTTGGTGGAGAGGCATGAAAAAAGATGTGGCCCAATTTGTGTCAAAATGTCTAACTTGTCAGCAAGTCAACGTAGAACATCAAAGGCCAGCTGGGTTGTTACAACCCTTACCTATAGTAGAATGGAAATGAGAGCACATTACGATGGACTTTGTTTCGGGTCTCCCTAGAACTCAAATAGGTAATGACGCTGTTTGGGTCGTAGTAGATCTACTGACAAAGTCGGACATTTTCTTGCAATGTGCATTGATTTAGTTGATTCAGTTGATTATCTAGCAGAATTGTATGTTAGGGAGATTATTCGGCTTCATGGGATTCCGGTGAGTATTGTCTCGGATAGAGATTCTCGCTTCACTGCACGCTTGTCGCAAAGTTCACAAACTGTCATGGGAACTCAATTGACCTTTAGCACAGCTTACCATCCTCAAACCAACGGTCAGTCTAAGCGTACAATTCAAATCTTAGAAGACATGTTGAGTGCCTATGTACTAGACTTCAAAGGGTCATGGGAGAAATATCTACCATTAGCGGAGTTTGCCTATAATAACAGTTTTCAAGCAAGTATTGGGATGGCGCCTTTTGAGGTTTTGTATGGGAGTCCCTATAGATCACCCGTGTGTTAGACGGAAGTAGGAGATTCACCCATGCTTGGCCCAGATCTAGTTTGTGAGACTACAGAAAAGATAGCTCTCATTCAGAGGAGGTTAGTCACAGCACAAAGCCGACAAAAGAGTTATATAGCGATTCTGGTTTGGACCCGATCCATTTGAGGTTTTGGATTCGGGTTTCATTATCATACATAGTTATCCATGTCTTGTTTCCCCTTATTTCTCTTTGAGTTTTGCTTTTGGGATGTGTTGATTGCGTTTGGAACAGGTTGGTAGCGTGTTTTTCAAACTTTTGTTGCCCAGATTTTTGGTCCTTCACTCGAGCACCACTTCGTGCACTCGAGCAGTCTTTGTGAACCTCTAGTACTTTTGCAAGTCTGCAAAAATACTAGGGTTAGTATTCTTCGCTCGAGCGAAGCTTATTGCGCTCAAGTGACGACCTCTGCCTGTAAAACTACTAGGAGTTTATATTCTTGAATCGAGTGAAGCTTCTTGCGCTTGAGAGACGATTGTTGTTTGTAAAACTATTGGGAGTTTGTATTCTACACTCGAACAAAAGCTTCTTGCGCTCGAGCGGTAAAACTTATTATGTTTGGTTGCTCGAGCAACACATCTTGTGCTCGAGCAAACTGTGCGTATATTAGTTTGTAACCAGCCATTTTTGAGTGACTTTTTCATCTCTCTCTAAACAATTCAAAACCCTAATATCTCTCACTTTCTCTCTAAAACTCATCTATTTCCCTTGAATACACATAGGTCCGTCGATCCTCTCACTTGTGCCCCTTTATTAAGAAGGTAGAGCTTAACGAGGTCTTCGTTCTAATCGGAGCAAAGTTGATTTTCGGCATCTTTGAGTTTCCATCCCTCATTCAATCATTTTCTAAGCTTGAAGTAGGGATACTTTCCACATTGTTTTATGAGTTTTAACTTAGGTATTTGTTATTTCTAAGCAAAATTGAGATTTTTGGACGATTTGGAATAATCTAGGGTTTTGGGTAAAAATCAAAAGAGGGGCTTTTCAAATGGATCCTTGAAAATTATTTTGATAGGGAAAGTAATATTGAGTTAGGAATAAATAGTTGGTTTTGATCTTTGGGGTTGATTTTGGAAAGAATAGGAATTTTACCCTAAACACCTCAAATATTGATTTTGTATAAATAATGAAATTGATGTTGAAATTATGAAATTGGATTGTTATTGATGAGGATGGTAGAGTTGGATATATATTATCACTCACCTCTTGAAATTTGGAAAGTTTGTCTTTATGAAATATTAATTATCTATTTAGAAATATCTATTTTGGGTTATCAGTGAAGGATAGCTATGATTGTTGTAGAAATTGTATGAGAATTAAGGGAATTGAAGCTATTTTCTCATTCTTTTGCATCAGTCATTATTTCACATTTATACATTGCACATGTATATTGTTTTGAGAAAATGAGTGAATTCGGGAAGGAGTTTTTGTTGAATCAAATAAGTTAGCCTTTGTGTCTAGAGTGAAAGTCCAAAAAACCGCGCATATACATGGATGCCGATCCCGCGGATGAAATATCCGTAAAATGGCAATAGTAGTGCTCGTATAGCCTACGTTTACATAGGTGCTGGTTTACGGTTTCTCGCGGACGAAATTTCCGTGAAATGTGATACTTACTTTAGAGATTCCCAAAGATATGATTCACTGCCCTGTGTATCCATTGAAAAGAGAATGTTTTATAAACTATGATATTATCCTACCATTGCATGATTTTAAAAGAGATATAAAATGTTGTTAGCATGTGCATTGCATATGCATCCACTTTATAGCTTTGTTAAGATTCATACACTGTGTTGGATTATTTCTACTAGGCTTTGTCTCACCCTGTGAGGGAAAAACATTTCAGGTGCTGATGATATGCCTCTGCCAATGCAGTAGCTTGGGAGGACTTGGAGCGAGAGCTTCTTTTGTATATTTATTGTACTTGTTTTTATACAAGCCAAAAACAAAGAACTATATTTGAAAGTCCACTTTTGTTGTCACCAAGAACTATCTTGGAAAGTTGTAACCCATTAGGGCATTTATTTATCTGCTTTACTCTCTTATCTTATTAATTGTTGCACATATGCTATAGATTCAAGGTTAGACTTATGAATTTATACCTGCATATGTTACCTCTTGGACAAGTGATTTGGATAAATAAAAGAAAATTATTTCATCATGTGTTATTATGTAATTAATATTGTGGATGATTTATAGCAATTATTTTGGGGCGTTACAACTTGGTATCAAAGCGTACCGGTTTTGAATACTTTAGGTACATGGGAAGTGGTTATTACCACAATGGGTTTGTCTCACTTGACGCAGATATTTGTATGTATGGAATGCTTATGTAATAACATGTTTATGTGGTTATATGGGTATATGGTTATATGGCTATGTGACTCCGTTCTTATGTGGAGTGAATTACTGTTGTCCACCGCATTAGGATGCGAGTGAGTTAACTTCGGCACATTTGTAAATGTGCTAATCTCTTTTATTAAGTTCAATATGATGTCAGGACATGAATTGGTGGTGGTAAGCATGGTAGGTCTAGAAGGCATGAGGTGTCTTTATCAGATGAGATTCTAGCGCAAGAGGTAGGGGTTAGTCAAGCCAATGTGGCCGAACCAGTTGGTCAGCAAGCCATGGGCGCTTTGGCCCGTGAGATGGCCGAAGCTTTGCGAGAATCTATGGACATTCTCAGGGCTAAGAATCAAGTCTAGGCCCAAGTTGCTGAAGTAGGGTCGTCCTTCTTGAAGAGGGAGTTTTTTCGGTCGAATCCAGACTAGTTTTTCGGTGACCCTAAGGAGCCACTGAAGGCGTATGAGTGGTTAGAACACGTGGTGAAGATGTTTGAGATTCTTGGCACTGAAGACGACGGTTTGAGAGTGACCTTGGCATCCTTCCAGTTGAAGGGAGATGCGGGTCAATGGTGGAAGTATGCGTGTGGGCGCATTAGACAAGTTTTTTCCATCGCCATCCAGGATAAGTTCTTGCCTCTCACTGCTAGGGAGAAGTTAAGAGATCAGTTTCTGAAGCTCAAGCGCCTTAGCCTGCCAGTAGCCGAGTTTGATGTAACTTTCACAAGCCTCTCTAGATTTGCACCAGAACTCGTGGCGACTGAGGAATGCCATTATATTGAGTTCCAAAAGAGATTGAGGACTAGACTTCTTTTCAAAGTAACTGGGTCGATGATCAGGGACTACAGACGCCTTGTGGAGGTAGCGACTCATCTTGAGACCATAGTTCAGGCGGATAAAGAACGGATGAGGGGTTCCAGGAGGAGTCAGGAGGTTTAGAGGGAGAGTCAGGACAGTAAGAGGTAGAGAGGTCCCGCTCCACAACAGTCCTAGGCTGCACAGTCTAGATCCACCTTTTTTGTGCCGAGTTTTGGTTCAGGAAGAGGTAATCAGGGAGGTTTTTTTTTTTTTTTTCAAATGTGGCCAGTTAGGTCACAACTCTCCAGCTTGCCCGCAGAGAGGAGGAGGGCAACAGTCCGCACCGTCAACGACTCATTCTCAGAGCTATAGTCAGGGGAAAGGGCAGTCGCCTACCTGTTATCAATGTACGTAATTGGGGCTTGTGAGGAGGTTTTGCCCTCAGTCAGGTGGCACACCTAGTGCGTCTTCAAAGAAGACAAAGCCACCAGCCTACACTGTTAGCACAGGCTTCGAAGGCCAATCAGGAAGCCTCTTTAGCTCAGTCAGTGCATCAGACTTATGCTCCTAGGGGTAAACAAATGGAGTAGAGACCTACAGGGCGTATGTATGCTGTTACCATGCCAGACTTAGTGCCAGCACCTTCAATTGTAAGAGGTACTTTCTTGTTATGCAATTCTATTGTCAATGTGTTGATTGATATGGGTGCATTCCATTCTTTTATTTCATCTGCATTTGCATCGGCATTGGGGTTAGAATTGGCTCAGTTAGAAACTCCACTCAGTGTAGAGTCATCTATTGGTGGTGAGATTGTTTTGGAATAGGGTTGTCGGGGTTATGAGATAGAGGTTGTTAATCGCCGACTTCTTTTTGAATTTGTGTTGATTAAAATGTTGAGTTTTGATGCTATATTTGATATAGATTCGTTGTCATCATATCGAGCTATCAAAGATTGTTACCGTCAGAGTGTTACTATATGTATCTTGCGCGGTGATTGTTTTTATTTCATGGCGGACAAAGCCGATAGAGCTTCATCACCAGTATGTGATCCGCGAGGGCAGAGTGAGATTAGTTGTTTTCTTGCAAACTTCTTGGGTAGTGAGTGTGACGAAGCCCAAGTTGATTTGCCAAGGGTAGCTTGTGATTACCCGAATGTCTTTCCTGAGGATCTCACCAGTTTACCACCTTATCGTGAGATCGAGCTCTCTATTGACTTAGTGCCTGACACGACATTGATTTCTATGGCACTGCATAGATTTGCACCCGCCGAGTTGCATGAGTTAAAGATTCAACTCTAAGAACTGCTAGATAAGGGTTTTATTCGCCCAAGTAATTCACCTTCGGGAGCACCGACTCTCTTTGCTAAAAATAAAGATGGTGCATTACAACTTTGTATTGATTACCGGGAGTTGAACCGGGTAACTGTTAAGAACAAGTATCCAATGCCACGCATAGATGATTTGTTTGAGTAGTTGAAGGGGTCTTGTTGCTTCTCTAAGATAGACTTAAGATCAGGTTATCACCAGTTAAGGGCAATGGACGAAGATATCCAGAAGACGGTATTCCATACGCGATATGACCATTATGAGTTCCTAGTGACGCCTTTCGGGCTAACCAATGTACCAGCTGTGTTTATGGATTTGATGAACAAATCTTCCGTGAGTTCTTAGGCCATTTTGTAGTCCTCTTTTTTAATGACATCTTGATTTACTCACCCTTTGAGGAGGAGCACGAGGAACACTTGTGAGTTATGCTTGAGTTGCTCAAAGCCTACAAATTGTATGCTAAGTTCGGGAAGTGTGAAGTTTGGTTAAAGAAAGTTAAGTTCTTAGGCCACGTAGTATCCAGGAAAGGAGTGACTGTTGACTCTTCTAAGGTAGAAGTAGTGCACGATTAGGAGCAACCCAAGAATGCATTTGAGATCCGTAGCTTCTTCGGGTTGGCCGAGTATTATCGTCGGTTTGTGAAGGATTTTTCTAGATTAGCTTCACCACTGACTAGGCTTACAAGGAATGGAGTTAAATTTGTATAAAGTGAGACTTGTGAGAAGTCATTTCAAGAGCTTAAGGTTAGACTTACCACTGCTCTAGTACTGATTATTCCGAAAATGGGTTTGGGCTATTCTATTTATTATGATGCCTCACGGGAAGGTTTTAGCAGCGTTTTGATGCAAGAGGGAAAGGTAGTAGCCTGTAGCTCACGTTAGTTGAAAACACATAAGAGGAACTATCCTACCCATGAGTTAGAACTAATGGCTATGATCTTTTCCTTGAAGATTTGGAGGCATTACCTTTATGGTGAGAAGTTTGAGGTGCTTTTTTATCACAAGAGTTTAAAGTACGTGTTTTCACAGAAAGATCTGAATTTGGGGCAGATGAGGTGGATGGAGTTTATGGAAGACTATGATTTTGAGTTGCACTATCATCTGGGAATTTGCCTTGCGTAGAAAATCCATTAGTAGTGTAGCTTATATTGCCATCCAAGAATGGGAGATGTTGGGTGCTATTGATGAGTTTGACTTGCATCTTAGCAAGTGTGTTGAGTTTGCAGTTTTGTTTTTGGTAGTTGCACAACCTACACTTGTGAACCGAGTTATAGAAGCACAGAGAGGCGACCTCAAGGTAGAAACCCTCTGGGAGAAAATCTTAAGTGGAAAGGTAGAGAAGGGCTTGAACGTGTATTATGAATCGAGTATTAGATACCTTGACCATCTTTTCAGGCTAGACTCTTACCGAGAGGAGGTACTCCGAGAGTCTCACCATTTTACGCCGTGCGGTGCATCCGGAAGGCACAAAGATGTATCACCATCTTAGTCGTCAGTTTTGGTGGAAGAGGATGAAGAAGGATGTAGCCATGTTTGTGTCGAGGTGCCTTACTTGTCAACAAGTGAAGGCTGAGCAACAAAGGTCTACGATTTTGTTACAACCCTTGCCTATAGCCGAGTGGAAGTGGGAGCATGTCACAATAGATTTTGTTATGGGTCTTCTGAGGACTCAACGGGGTAATGACGCCATTTGGGTGGTACTTGACCGATTGACCGAGTTAGCACACTTTGTACCTATGAGCACGAGTGACTTAGTAAATTATCTAGTTGATCCTTATATTAGGGACATTGTTCGACTTCATGGGGTCCATGTGACTATTGTCTTGGATAGAGATCCGTGTTTTATGACTTGGTTGTGGCAGAGCCTACAGAATGCCTTGGCTACTAGGTTTACTTTTAGTGCCACCTATCATCCTCAGACTAACGGGTAGTCCGAGCATACTATTCAGATCCTTGAGGATATGCTTCGAGGTTGTGTCCTTGACTTTAAGGGGTCGTGGGAGAGGCACTTTCCCTTAGTGGAGTTTGCCTATAACAACAGCTTCTAGTTGAGTATTGGCATGGCACTGTTTGAGGTCTTGTATGCCGACCATGTAGATCTCATGTGTGTTGGGCCGAGGTGGGTGATGTACCTATGTTGGGTCCAGAGTTAGTTCGGGAAACGATGGAGAAAGTTGCACTTATCCCTTATCCGTAAGAGGTTGGTCAAAGCTTAGAGTCATCATAAGAGCTATGCCGACCGTAGGACGAGACTATTATCCTTTGAGGTGAGAAATCATGTATTCTTGAAGATATCACCTAGACAGGGTTTGATGAGATTTGAAAAAAGTGGAAAATTGTCTCCTAGGTTTATTGGGCTTTTTGAGATCCTAAAGCAGATTGGAAAGGTAGCTTATTGCTTGGTCTTGTCACCATAGCTCTCCGGGGTTCATCATGTGTTCCATATATGTATGCTCCAGAAGTATGAGTCGGATCCATCACATTTGTTGGATTGGACAGAGTTAGAGATAGATGAGGATGCCTTGTATGAGAAGAGACCGGTTAGAGTCCTAGATACTTGAGACCAAGTCTTGCAAGGCAAGACGATTCCATTGGTAAAAGTGTTGTGGCGACACCACGAGGTTGAGGAAGCCACTTCGGAGCGTGAGACGAAAGTCCGTGAGAAGTATCCGGACCTATTTGTTGATGTTTGAGCATATATTTAAAACTTTGTCATGTTAATGTAATATAAACATTGTATATATTTTGAAAATGTGAATTGCATATTCAGTATTGAAAACTCGTTTATCGTGTTGATGAGAGTGGATGATTGGTGGATAGGTCATGGTGATGAATTTAAATTATTGTCATTGTTATAATTGGTTAAACCATGGTTTTAATGTTTGGTTTAAAATTTCAAGCACGAATTTCCTAAAAGGGGGGAAGATTATAGCAATTCTGGTTTGGACCCGACCCATTTGATGTTTTGGATCCGAGTTTTATTGTCATACATAGTTATCCATGTCTTAGTTTCCCCTTATTTCTTTTTGAGTTTGGCTTTTAGGATGTGTTTGATTACATTTGGAACAGGTTTGTAGCTTGTATTTCAAACTTTTGTTGCCTAGATTTTTGTTCCTTCTCTTTATCACCACTTCTTGCGCTTGATTGGTCTCTGTGAACCTCCAGTACTTTTGCAGGTCTGCAAAAATACTGGGAGTTAGTATTCTTCACTCAAGCGAAGCTTCTTGTGCTCAAGCGACGACCTCTGTCCGTAAAACTATTAGAGTTTGTATTCTTTGCTCGAGTGAAGCTTCTTGCACTTGAGCAACGACCTCTATCTGTAAAATTGCTAGGAGTTTGTATTCTGCGCTCGAGCGAAGCTTCTTGCACTCGAGCAACACATCGTGTGCTCGAGCGAACTGTGCGTATATCAGTTCGTAAACTGCCCTTTTTGAGTCACTTTTTTTTATCTCTTTTTCTCTCTCTCTATAAACATTTCAAAACCCTTATATCTCTCACTCTCTCTCTCTAAAACTCATATATTCCCCTTGAATACACATATATCTGTCGATCATTTTACCTATGTCCCTTTGTAAAAAAGGTAGAGCTTGACGAGGGCTTCGTTCTAATCAGAGCAAAATTGATTTTCGGCATCTTTGAGTTTCTATCCCTCCTTCAATCATCTTCTGAGCTTGACATAAGGATACTTTCCACACTTTTTATGATTTTTAACTTAGTTATTTGTTATTTCTAAATAATATTGAGATTTTTGGAGGATTTGGAATAATCTAGGGTTATGGGTAAAAATCAAAAGAGGGGATTTTCAAATGCATCCTTGAAAATGATTTTGATATGGAAAATAACATTGAGTTGGGAATAAATAGTTGATTTTGATCTTTGGTGTTGATTTTGGAAATAATAGAAATTTTACCCTAATGTTGTGTTTGGTTGGGGGATTTGGGGAGGGATTTGGAAAGGGAAAGGGAAAATGTGTGTGAAACTAGGTGAAATATAGGCATGTTTTATTTACATTTCATCTACCTTTTCCATTTCCCTTTCCAAATCTCTCCCCAAATTCCCCAACCAAACACAGCATAAATGGCTCAAATATTGATTTTGTATAAATAATGAAATTGATGTTGAAATTATGAAATTGGATTGGTATTGATGAGGATGGTAGAGTTGGATATATATTATCAGTTACCTCTTAAAATTTGAAAAGTTTGTCTTTATGGAATATTAATTATCTGTCCAGAAATATCTATTTTGGACTATCGATGGAGGATAGCTATGATTGTTGTAGAAATTGCATGAGAATTAAGGGAATTAAAACTATTTTCTCATTCTTTTGCATCGGTCATTATTTCACATGTATACATTGCACATGTATATTGTTTTGAGAAAATGAGTGAATCTGGGAAGGAGATGTTGTTGCATCAAATAAGTTGGTCTGTGTGTCCCGGGTGAAAGTCCTGAAAACCGCGCGTATACATGGGCGTCGATCTCGCAGATGAAATATCCGTAAAATGGCAATAGTAGTGCTTGTATAGCCTACATTTACATGGGTACCGATTTACGGTTTCTTGCGGACGAAATTTCCAAGAAATGTGATACTTACTTTAGAGATTCTGGAGATATGATTCACTGCCCTATGTGTCCTTTGAAAGGAGAATGTTTGATAAACTATGATATTGTCCTGGCATTTCATGATTTTGAAAGAGATATAAAATGTTATCGGCACCTGCATTGCGTGTGCATCCACCTTATATCTTTGTTAAGATTCCTACACAGTGTAGATTATTTCTACTGGGCTTTGGCACACTCTATGAGGGAAAAATGTTTCAAGTGCTGATGATATGCCTCTGCCAAGGTAGTAGCATGGAAGGACTTGGAGTGAGAGCTTCTTTTGTATATTTATTGCATTTGTTTTTGTACAAGTCAAGGGCTTTACTAGTATTGGACTTAAGTTCACTTTTGTTGTCACCAAGAAACTATCTTGGAAAGTTGTAAGCCTTTAGGGTATTTATTTATGTATTTTACTCTCTTATCTTTTCTCTTGTTGCACATATGCTATAGATTCAGGGTGAGACTTATGAATTTGTACCTGCATATGTCACCGCTTGTACAAGTAATCGGGATAAATAAAAGAGAATTATTTCATCATGTGTTGTTATGCAATTAATAACGTGGATGGTTTATAGTAATTATTTCAGGGCTTTACAAGCTACACAGATAGAAGGTGATGGCCTTTATCCTTTGAAGTAGGTGACCATGTATTTTTTAAGATATCTCCTAAGAAATGTTTGATGAGATTTGGCCGAAACAGAATGTTGTCACCTAGATTCATCAGTTCGTTTGATATCATTGAACGAGTATGAGAGGTTGCCTATCGCCTTGCCTTACCTCCATAGTTATTTGGGATTCATGTCGTGTTCCACATCTCAATGCTCCACAAATATAAGCCAGATCCTTTTCTTGTTCTAGACTAGAAGAACTTAGAGGTAGATGAAAATGTTTCTTATGAGGAGAAACCTATGAAAATCATAGACTCCCGAGAACAGGTATTAAGGGGAAAAACTATTCCCTTAGTCAAAGTATTATGGCACCATCATGAAGTAAAAGAAGCCACTTGGGAAATAGAAGTTGAAGTTCGAGAGAGATATTGGCTCACGACGTTGATGTTTGTAATGTGGCAGGTAACATGTGTTGTAATTATGAGAAGTTCACGAGTTTTAGTTATTCATATTTGAATTATTGTGTTGGGATAATGTTATGATGATTAGAGATATTATAAGAGTAGCAATTGCCATATTGGGAATTGTTAGAGTTGTTTTTGACAGGAATTACCAAAATTTTAGGGATGAAATTCTCTAAGGAGGGTAGGCTGTGACACTTGGATTTTTTCGGACCGCTCGAGCGACACTTTTATCACTCGAGCGTAGATCTTTAGCTCCCACTACATTGTTAGTCTATAGGCAGGACTGCTTGAGCAGCGAAGTTGTCGCTCGAGCGTAGAGTTCATGCTCCCAGTATTTTTACTATAGATCTACAAAACTTCTGGAACCTCTCATTTTTTGCTCGAGCGATCCTTCAGAATTTGTGCTTTGCGTTCGAGTGAAGGAAGCTGCGCCCAAGCGGTCAATCGGGAGAGCAGATTTTAAAAGTTGATCCTTACTCATTTTCTTTCCAATTTTTACACTTTCCCTCTCTCTAACTCTATTTTTCCAAAAACCCTAGCCCATCCACATTAGATTTCTCTAATTTCAACCTATGATCCACCCAAAATCTTTCAAGAAAAGTTGAAAAGAGGTTTAGATCAACATTTTTCTCAATTGTTTCGCGAGCTTATCAACATTTCAATGTGGTTCTCAAGCCTAGGTTCCTATTTTGAGAGAGGGATGTCTTTAACTCAATATATTTTCAATTTGAACTACTTATGTGGTAATTTCATAATATTTCATGTGGTGTGTATATATATATACCTATATGTATGTATTTGTGTATAGATTGTGTTGTTAGTAAATGATTTGGAAATAAAGGGATAATACTTTATGATTGTGGTTATTTATGATGATTATTGTAGTTGATGGCGTAAACTAACCTTCATTTTTTTGTAAAAGAGAGAAACCCCCAAATTTTCATAAACCCTAGTTTTTGAGATTTGTCCAATAAAGAGGGGTTATGCTCAATTGGTTCCAAAAACATGAAATTGAATGTATTTACTTAACTTTAAAGGTGAAATGTAAGATTTGAAGCTCTTTCCCTACAAACCCTTGATGATAATGAGAATTGCTCATAAAGTATCCATCATTATTGATGTTCAAAATGTTAAATTGGTATGATTTGGAATTATCTTAGGGAAAATTAAAGGATTCCAAATTCATGCATCATATGCATCTTACATTCCCTCTTGGCATCATAATGAAATGGATGTTAAAAGGTTGTAAGGGGGTAAAGTGTCTATGAGTCCGAGTAGTGAGTCGGGTTGAGTTGAGTTGTGTATTGTAACTTGTACCTACAGAGGGAGTCAAGGTGCCCAATGACCCTATCTATACATATCGCCGGAAGAATGTGGGAAAATATTTTTGGGTGCCCACGAGCCCGCCATTTCTAGAGCCGGCAAATGTGGAAAAACATGGTTCTGGGTGTGCACGTCTCCGCCGTTTATGGAGTCGGCAAATGTGGAAGGGAAAATGTTTTTCATGCCCATCGCCCCACCATTTCTAGAGCGACAAATGTTAAACTATTTTCAGTATACAAAACTATATCTATATATGTATGCTCTGACTTTTTGGGCTCATAGTTGGGATGTCATGGTATATTTACCGCCCATGGATATTGTGGAGATTGAGCAAATTCCATGCATTGCATGTTTCCTCTCACATATATAGACACTTATATATATACATCTTCATTTCTATAATTCAAATGTTGCATTGCATGATCATATGTTTTTCAGTTGACTATATAACCTGTTAAATTCATCACCTACTAAGCTTATACTCACCCCAAAACTAAGAATTTCAAGAAATGAAGATGAAGTGCCCACCAAGTCATTGTTTTGATAAGAATGAACCTTTTTGGAAGCTTGATGGCATGTTTTGCGACATTTTTTTGAACTTGGTTTACAAGAGTTGTAATTATATGTTGATTTGTTTTGAAAATGTACGTTTTTTGAGGAGTTCAGTTAGGATTTAATTATTGCAGATGTTTCTCGCTCTTTGAACTGTTTTTATTGTATTATGTATGTAAGAAAGTGACATTGAAAAGTTGCTGGGAGATAGTTCAAAGGGAAATGTAAAAAATGTTATACTCTTGGTATCACATATGTTTCTACTTTGTATGTGTTGCGTGGTGGCAATGCCTGGAAGAACAAGATATGGACGGTTCTTTTCAGGGCGTGACAATTTGTAGCTGGTTTCTCATGCTCCTTGGAGGGGTTTAGCCTCCTCGGAAATGATAGCCTTACAGTTCGGACTCTCGTAGTTCTGAATCTGGTTTCACAATTGTAATATGAAACAGAAAAACACAAATGAGAGTCCAAATCTGACAAATCTTAGAAAATCTATTTATCATTAGGGATGCCAAAAATGGACTACATTGTTAGATTTCAGAGTCGCCACCTAAATATTTTTGGGAAATTAGGAAACCCGTGACTCATGCCAAAGGCCATTTGTACGTCATAACCAAAGTGTCTCGGCTCAGGAACTTAAGTATGAGAGGGGAAGGTCATGAATTAAGCACCCCGCTCACCCGATCAAAGATCGGCCTCTACTAATCATGATGTGATTTTTATATACATTATATGCTCTTGTTCTGATTATTATGCTAAATGTTACTATGTGAGGCACACAAGTATAGACTTTTCTCCCACTTTGAAATGATTTGATTTGACATTGGTTTGAAAGGAGTTTTGAATATGCTTCTTGAAAAAAGTAAGCTCATGTTTACCTTAATCAAATCATCCCAATATAGGCGACATGGCCTTCATCTACCGGTATTCAAAAAGATATATCAAATAAGCACTTAACCTCATGGTAAATATACTTGATATATCAACACAAACATACATGCAATGTGATAAAGCAAGAAATGCTCACCTAGTACTTAATCGAGGCAAGTCAAAATAGAAGAAAATAATTAGAAAAATGTGTGCTCTAATATACAAATGCGACTAATGTATTCGGCTTTTTAACATGACATATGGATCAATTCAAGGCATATAGTAGTGCGTGTATTCAAATAAGTAGGAAATGACAACAATGTTTAGAATGACGAATCGAACCCGATGCATGCCAAAAATGGATATTTAAGCATGGCAATGATATGGAACGAAAAGTATGGTGCTACCTGTAGACACCCCATTTTTGACGGCCATTACGACTTGGATGCCATCGCTTGCACACCCGATAATGAGTCTTTACGCTCGTTAAGTGCTCAAAGTCCTCAGCGAAATGCCATAGCTTTCAGCCTTTCAAACCTTATGCTCTTGTTGCCTTATTCTTGGACCAAACCTTGGTTCTTCAAGCCTGCAACCCTTGGTGGTCTGCCGGCCACCTTTTTTGGCCTGTCGGCCATCACTCTTGGTTGCCGGCCACTGATGTAGCCTGTCGGCCACCAGTCTTTTTTGTAGATATTTTGTGACAGCTGTACCAGCTGTTTGCACAGATGCTTGGATCTGCTCCCACGTGTAGGGCTGGATGTTCTTGACGGGAATTCATGTTTTCTATATATATGAGGCCTCCCTCGCATGTTTTAAGGTTAGAAACATTTAGGAGTGAGGAAATAATTTTGGAAAATTCCTCTCTCTCTACAATTCTCTCTCTCCCTTTATACTTGCATAGCCTTTGCCTAAACACTCTAAACCAAACCTAGAAAGCTTCTTGCTGAGGTGATTTAAGCTTGAATTTGAGCTCTTGAAACACTTGAGAGTGTGAAATTAGTGGTTTATAACTCAAAGAAGCATTCCTCTTCAAGAGGTATACCTCCTCTTGCTTTTGTACCATTTCTGCACCACTTGTTTTCCATCTTTTCTTGCTGTTTTTTAAGCTCTTTAAAACCTGTATTTTTGGGCTGAAACTTGTGGTTTAAGGCCATTAAAGGTAGAGGGGTTAATAGACATTCCTTACATCTTGCTTCTAAGGCCTTTGCCCTTGTGTTTCCCATTTTGTTGTCAACACTTTTTGATCTTTTTAATACTGAATTTCAAAGTTATTTTAGTGTCTAAAATCATGTTTTGAAGTCCAAAAATGGAGGGGGTAGCCTCCCCTCCTTATGCTTTGTTTACTAGCTTAACATGCTCCCTGTTTTAGCTTATTTTTCTAGCTGTTGTTAGCTCAATTCCAGTATATTTTAGGACTATTCTTAGCTGTTTGTTTCATTTGAGCTTTGTATTGCATGCTTGTAGTGTAATTGTCCTCATAGGTTTGGTGATTTGGGCTTTAGCCACCATCCTATTTGAGTTGATAGCATTTATTTCATGTTTCCCTTACTTGTGATCACCCTTAATCATCTCTGCAACCTCCCTCCTTTCTTGGATTTTTCTTTGCTTTGAGAGTTGTTTCAAACCTATTGTTCTTTTAAGTTTAAGATTGAGGTTGTCATGCTTAATGGTTTAATCCCTTTTAGGGGTTCATTATCAACGGCCCAATATCTCTCTCATGCCTTAAGCCAACTCTTTGTTTGACATTTCTCTGCTTTAGAGGACTTAAATTCACCTTTGGACTCAATTTATTAAAGCATGGATGGTAATCTAAAATGGAGTAATAAAGATTGAACTAAAATGGGGCAAGATAATAATTTGGTTTTGTGTTCAATCAGACGTTAATTAAACACATGGAAGCTTGAGACATTTCATACTCATTAGTGATGAAATGATTCAAGTTTCCAAGGTCACCACTTCCCTTGATCTTTCATGAAAGGGAGGAGGTTAGAGTCTTATTTTGTTGCATTTATTGAACTTGCACACTTTGGTTCATAAGCCATCATGCAATGAAATTGCTTGAGTTGGTAGTTTGTGACTTAAAAGTTTACTTCTCCTTTGATTTGTTCATGAAAAAGAGGGGTGAGTTGTGCAGACAACCCTTGAGAATACCCTGTGCATGCTCTATTTGTTCTATGTTGCATTAAGATGAACTAGGCAGCTGCAGCCGGCAGGCCACTTTCCATGGCTGGCAGGCCATCTTTGATGGTTGACCAGCTATCATTAGTGGCCAGTAGGCCCTCATCACTGGCCGGCTGGCCACTGATGCAAAATCCAGCATTGTGTCTTTAGGGCAGAGTAAAGGTATTCTGGAAGTTTGAAATAGTGTAAGTGTTCTGTGTGCAACAGAGGCTCTCCGGAAGCAAAACAATGGCCTTTTCAAGTGTAAACTGAGCATGCGCATGAACATCCCTTGCTTCCCGAGGCGGAGTAGTTAGCTTAGTACTTAAGTGTTTAGCTTAATTACTTCTTTTAATTACACTCGTGTTGTAATTATTTAATTAGTTAAAGTAGTTAACTAGTTGTGATGTTGTAATCATTAATTAACTAAAATAGTTAGTTAATTCATTTCTTATAATAATTAGTTAAGTAGCTTAGCTAATTTAATTTATTTTGTAATAATTAGCTTAGCTTTAATTAGTTAGCAAGTTAGTTAGTTAGTTCATTCAGACTATCCTTCGCGAGAGCGCAATTGTAATGATGTGTACGTCTTCTAACCTCACGTCTTTCTCCTTTTTATTTAACTGCTTATGATGGTTAGATTAGAGCATCATGTTTTGTTTAGCATAATCCATGTTCGCATCCATTTGTACCGAGGCTCGGTTCATCATTCTAACTTGCATTGTCAGTTTAAATACTTCTTTGAATATGTGCTTAGACTGCATGTTATCAAATTGATTCATATGACACATTAGTAGCCGAGCCTATTAGTTGCATATTGTATGCGTTGCATTAGTCATATTGCATAGTTAGGAATCATGCATTTTTTTTTTTTAACTCATATATCTTTTGGTTTCGAGTACAAGGTGAGCCTTTACTCACTTTAGCATAATCGCATAAGTGTGATTATTGCCATGTCCAGCATGCTTACCATGGGGCTAAGTGCTTATCTGATACACTACTTGAATGCTTGTGGATAAAGGTTTCTTGTTTGAGTTGGAATAACTTGAGTAAATGTTCATATGCGATCACTTTTTTCAAGTGGTACATATTTCGAAACAATTTTCAAAACAAACATGAATCAAATGTTCCAATTCTTGCAAGTTAGTCAATACTTGTGTGTGCGCATCACATAGTAATGCTAGCTTAATAAACCGGAACAAGAGCATATAATGTAAATAAGATTCATATCATGATTAGTAGAGGCCGGTCTTTGATTGAGCGAGCGGGGGTGGTCAATTCATGACATTTCTCTCTCGTACCTAAGTTCCCGAGCCGAGACAATCTTTGTAATGACGAACACATGGCCTTTGGCACGAGTCATGGGTTTCCTAAATTTTCCAAAAATATTTAGGTAGCGACTCTGTATCTGGCAAAATAGTCCATTTTTGGCAATTTGATTCAAAATCGATTTTCCGAAAGATTACCGGATTGGGACTCTTTGGTGTTTATCTATTTCACATTGCACTTGTGAGATCAGATTTAGAACCGCAGGAGTCCGATATTGTAGGGCTTATTTCGACTTCCGAAAGGGGGCGCAAAAATTCTGAGCTACAGTTTCTGGCGGCTCTACTAGGGATTTAGTGAACTTGACTTGAAATTCGCGATATGAAATTTTATCTACACTTATATGTTCTTTGCATTGCATTTGCATTGGTGTGCTTAAGTCACTGTGTTTGCCATCTGTTATTCCTGGACGGTTTGCTGGAGGCTTGCCTAAAAAGCTTGCCAAAAGGCTGACGGGTCACGAGCTCCGCCATGATGGGAACACAACCCTTGGATCTGGACTACCGCTGTACCGTTTGATCTTCCTTTCACTTTTGGGTGATACGTGTGAAAGGTATATTAGGTAGTCTTGCTGAGGTACCCTTCTGACCATTTGGCCTAGTTGCATATCGAAAAGCCATAGTGACTATTCGAACTTAGGATAGGATACTCTCCCATATGAAAAATGATTTGATACCGCTTGTTTGAGTAGTAAAACTGTAGATCACTCCAAAGCTAGGACAGGGAAACCCTAACCTCTCATATTGATGTTTTGAATGCTTTTGTGCAAAATGTGAAATCTTTGGAAATGTGTGATGCAATCCTGGGAGAGTCTTAATCTTAAGACGATTCCTTTCAAACTTGAGGATCATATCAAAATCAGAATTTGGATCAAAAACAAGGGGTTTGTGTTTGATATGGGCGAAATTTCAGCAAAACCAGAACTAAGGCCAAATAAATTGTATCTTGCTTTGTTTTGACTAGCATACCCGGTATTCCGATCTGATAGAGTTTTTAATGCCAAGTTTGTCTGAGGCAAAGAATGAGCAGTACCCAACTCAACGAAGGCCCAATCCAATCCAACCTAGAAAGCCTTAATCCATCACAATCCATCCAATTTTAGAAAAAATAAAACAAAAAAACCACACAGCAAAGGCCCAGTCCATCTGATCCGCAAAAGGCCAACTCAGAAAAAATCTATCCATTGCCGAAAGACCCATTCTAAAAAGCCTAATCCAGTCAAACCTGTCTAAAATAATGCAATTCAGATACATCAAGTATAACCTGGTCGAAATCCTTATTAGTCATCTCTCAGCTTACACCCATCCATTTCACTAATTGCCAACTCAGTAGACCCATGATGGCTCAGAGTCCGGAAGAAGTTGTGGTCGTGATAACGACATTAAACCTGAGAATTGCCATGCAGGATGAGACCAATGTTAAAATAAAACGCCCATCTGGGGCATTTACTACACATCCAATCCTGAGCCCGCAGTCGAGCTTTGATCCACCTCTGCCCACTGAAGATTTTCAAGGTCCGGATCCTCGAGAAGGGTTAGCTCAAGCTCGAGTTTTTAGACCCTGGTGCAGCCTAATGAAGGGCTTTATCCCCTTGATACTAATGAGCTCGATCCGACCTTGGTAAAAATGGCTAACCTTGAGAAGCAATTCAAAAAGGCTCATGGACTTAACTCCATTCCCAACGTTGAGGATGGGTACACCGAGGCTGTCGTAAGGCTCCCAGATAGATTCAAAATGCCACACATTGACCGTTTTGACAGGGTCTGGAGATCCTATGGTACATATCCAGCTTTTCTTAGACGTTTTGAAACCGATGGGTCTGACTAAGCCTCAGAAACTCTCTCTGTTTGGAAGAACCCTGTCGGGTATAGCAGCCATTTGGTACGCGAAGTTGGAGGATTCTGTGAAGCAGAACTAGGAAGAATTGGTTGAGGCATTTGTCGAGCAGTACTCTTACAATACCCAAATTGAAATGACCACTCAAGAGCTTGAATCAACCCACCAAAATCTTGAAGAACCTTTTGTGGAATTTGTTGCAAGGTGGAGAGCAAAGGCAGCACAGATGACAGATCGCCCTTCTAAGAGAGACCAAGTATGAATAGTAGTGTAGAACCTTGAGCTCGATGTGTTGCAAAAATTGATAGTCGCTCCATTGTTCACTTTCAAAAATTTGCATGAATTAGGGGTTTAGATTGAGAATGCATTCAACAAAGGGATTATTCCCAGAACAGGTGAACCAACAAGGAGGGTGTTTTCCGGGAGTACCAATGCTAGCAATAGCATTATTCCTGAACCCACTGAAATCAATACCATTACCACCAATCCCAAAATTGCCGATACGAGCCCACAAACAGCCAGCCCAACCTAAGCTCAAGGTAGAATTTTCATCCTCCTCTATATGGGCCTAACCAGGGCACTAAAAATCCTAATGGAAAGAGGGTATCTCAAACCCCTTGATCCCTAACCTCTTCCTGACCCAGTCCCTGCTAGACATAACCCCACCAAGTATTATGTGTACCATCAGCAGCGCGGTCATGGCACTGATTGTTGCTACCACCTTCGTCATGAGGTTCAGAATCTCATCAACAACCAGACGATAGCTCTACCTAAGAAATCCAATGTTAAAACCAAGTACCTTCCCCTCACCTAAATCTCATCCATACACTACCATCTACCTTCAATCCCAACATATACATCACCCTTGCCCATTTGCCCAAGCCTGAGGTGTTCATTCCAGAAAGTATCAATTTGTGTATGATGGATGCACCCAATACAGTTCGGGTACGCCAAGAGCGCCAAATGGCCAAACCCACTACTGTTGAGATGTTGGGAATGATTGAAAACCTTCAAGGAATGGTGGCAGATTTAACATAAGGGGTTTCGATCCCATCAAAAGCTCCTCAATCTTGGCGCGAGCTGCTATTGAAAAGGGCCAACCTAAAACTATCTCAAGTCTAGGTGATGATAGATCAACAACAAATGGACCTTGCTTTGATATAGCCACCAAAACCCTTGGCCAAGCAGAAGCAAGTGGCAAGAACAAAGTCGGGACAAGTGTTGATCCCTATGTAGAACTTCAGTGGGCTATTAAGACTTTGAAGATCAAAGGGTTGAACAAGCGGCAAGTGCTTGAAGTTGTTGCAAAGACTGTGGATAACACTTTTGTCGTTCAGAATGAGAGCATTTTTTAATCAGGGGGCAAACAATGGAAATTGATGCTTTACCAGAAACACCCATCTTGATTCCAGTCCCAAGCTTATGAATACCCGACCAACACCTGCCGACCCATTTGCCAATATTTCCAAACCTAATGCTTCCTCCTCCAAAAAACAAACCTTCACCCAACTCCATATGAGCCTAACCTGTGCATTGAGGGTACTGATAGAGAAAGGGTTATCTCAAACCGCTCAATCCTCGACCTCTCCTTAATCCTCTCCCACCTACACACGACCATACCTAATATTGCACATTCCATCAACAGTACAATCATCATACTGACCATTGTTTTCGCCTTCGCCATGAAATTCAAGATCTGATTGACAAAAAGGTCATCACCCCACCTGAAAATCCCAAAGTTGTTGATAACCCTCTCCCTGACCACAATAGATTGCCACTCCATAACATAAAACCCATACACAGCTTGCTACCAACCAACCATTACCCTAGCCAATGCAGCATACCCGCTAGAGAGCCCAAACCCACTGTGTTCGTTCCTAAGTCTTCTGATTTCGATCTGAGTAAAAGGAACAAAATCTTTGAAGAGATGGAAAGTTTACTCGATCTTGGTGAGTTCAAGCTTGATGAAGTAGTGATGCCAGCACTGGTGGTTAGAATAATGAATCTCAGTCTCAGCTATGGTAATTGTTGAAAGCACTTAGGAAAGACCTTCTTAACTAGGGGCATGGTATAGAGAAGCAATTGTTTCGGTCAAGAAGATGTGTGGGATTCAATCTATGAGACCCATCGAAAATCAATCCCTCTGGGTATGGATGTGTGTTGCTGAATTGAAGGCAGGTCTGGACCTTCCCTTGGGCTACTTAAAGTTGTTTTTGAATTTTGCATATGGACTTGGAGAGTGAAAACCCCTTTTGTTTCAAGGGTACTGATTTTGTTTGGAGTTATGTCGTGTAAATAGTTATGTTATGAGTTTTATTTTTTCTCTTTTCTTACGTTGTTGTGTCAGTTGAGTCTTTTCCTTTGAGTCACTCTCGAGTACCCTCAAGTTTTGATCTTTATAAGAAAGTGGGAGTCAAGTTTCTAATCATTTTATTGTGCCTATAGTAAATGCATGTGTGACCTTTTACAAATAGAAAGACTTAAAATTTGTTTTTTGAATGAGATTCTGTTAATAAGCTTGAGGGTTGAGAAGGATCCCCTACATAGTTTGAGTGAATTCTGACTTATCGACTCAAAGTCGTTCATGATTTCAAAAATTTTATGTTGTTTCTTTTGCAAAACTTGCGAAGATAGGTTCAGAATTGTGCGTGGTATTCTACATTGTCCTAGGGATTCTCTTCGTCGTTAGGCGATCATGTTGGCAAGCACAAGGTGGATTTCAGACCTGCAAGTATAAGGTGGATTTCAGTCCTCGCAAATCATAGAATTTCTCCCCTGGTGTTTTCATTATTTTAAAGAGAAAAGGATAAAAGAAACCAAAGAGAAGAAAAAAAAGAAGAAAAGAAAAAGAAGAAAAGAAAGAGAAGGGAAAACAAATCAATCATCAAACTAGGGGCATCCATTGGAATGAAATCCAATCAACTATGAGGAAGAGAGCTTATGTCTAAATTCGGGGAAGCCAATGCAAGAAGGTATCACATTGCAAGAAGAACCAACTTTGAAAATGGAGTGAAAGAAAGGAAGAAGGCATGCATAAAAGAATGGAGAACCAAGCTCAAATCAAGGTAAAACCAGTTCCAGTGTTAGGGCAAAGATGATTATTGACCAATTTCACCACAAGTGTTGTAACACTATCCTTGAGAGGCTCGCTAGTCCGCAAACCTGAAAGGGCAACCTAGGCAAAAGTTAGAGCATGGAAAATGATAAATCAGAAAGAAAAAAAAAAGATAGAGCTGGCAAGGTTGAAAACCTCGAAGGGGCGACTTTGGCAAAAGTTAGAGTGCTAAAAGGAGAGTGTCAACACCCGAGTGAACCTTAGCCATGAACTACGTTGACCTAATTCCCATTTTGGGATACGTAGGCAACTTTATCATGAAGTTCGGTCTTAACCATATCCATCTCAAACATCTCAATATAATCATTTTTCCCAATTCACGTCGTCAGCTTCGCATCGATCCATGAGCCACACCGACTGCTGTGCATATCACATACTTGTATTGGGTAAGAAAGAACTAGCTTGAATCAACAAGTGGAGAAATTTTCAATACTTGAACTTATCAGTAAAATCTCTATCTTGAGCAAAAAATGAATCGAAACTCGAGTTTTACAAAATTGATTTCTAAAAGGGAACATAAGTAAAACTAGGGGTACTATGATTGATCAGTTACCTTGAGTCTTTTTATGCTTTTGGGTCAGTTGTGAATTCAGTTGTGTCATGCCTAGTGTTTGTTTCAATCTGTGCTCTTCATCGAGTCACCATATCATGTATGTCGCTTGATACTGCTCTTCATCGAGTCCCCTAGTGAGTTTGTCACTCAAAAGTTCAATAGAGTGGTATGGTCAAAATTCTATACATGAGCGTTCGCTCCAAACTCAAAAACTATTCCATGTGTGGAATTCATAAATAAACTGAGGGTGCCCATACAAGGGGCAACGCATTCATGATTGGTGTATATGAGGAATCTGTCACTGCTTCAAAGGGGACTGGAGTAAGTTCTCAACATGTTGGAGCAAAAGAGAAGCATGAGTCTGATTGGTTGACAACAATTCCAAGATCTGGTGATCCCCATCATACATGCCTACATAATCTTGAAAATAGTGGCCAATGGATGGACACTAGGGGTAATTTCCAGTGTATCTGACCAGGCCATCCATCGAACAAGGGCCATGAACCCAACCAGTGGCCAATGATTGGGCACTAGGGGCAATTTTCAGTATATCTGATTGGGTCATCAATTGAACAAAGGGCATGAACCCAACCTTTCTCTCCATCCGCTCAGAGCCATTTGTTAGGCACTTTTCCCTGGATTAGGATAGTTTACCCCCATGTTGATTATGATATGATTCAGCTTTCGAAAGTTGTCTCTGACCATTTCAAAACTCTCTTGGGATTTCCAGATTCCCTTTGATTAATACATGTGTTTTGGATTATGCATACATGCTCACATACTCTGGTCGAGTTGAACTGCATGGTTAGTTGCTCTTGCTCTTAACTTTGTTCTGCACTTAATAGAGTTTTGTCGAGTTGCCTCCCTTTGTGTTACATTTCAGTGAGTTGTGGCAAGTTGCCCTACACGCATTTCGTAAGGTACATGACGCATTACTCTGAATACTACTCATTTCCCTCTACAGACCATGCATTGCTCACCTACATCGCACTATCTTGTGCATTTCACTTTACATCACACTATCTTGTGCATTTCACCTTGCATAGCACTATCTTGTGTATTTCATTTTACATAGCACTATCTTGTACATTTCACTTTGTATCGCATTATCTTGTGCATTTCACCCTGCATCGTACTATCTTGTGCATTTCAACTTACTTCACACTATCTTGTGCATTTCACTTTACATCGCACTATCTTGTGCATTTCACCTTGTATTGCACTATCTTGTGCACCTGCATAGCACTATTTTATGCATTTCAACTTACTTTACACTATCTTGTGCATTTCACCTTGTATCGCACTATCTTGTGCACCTGCATAGCACTATTTTATGCATTTCAACTTACTTTACACTATCTTGTGCATTTCACCTTGCATCGCACTATCTTGTGCATTTCAACTTACATCGTACTATCTTGGCACCTGCATCGCACTGTCTTGTGCATTCATTCTCACTCGCATTGTCTTGTGCACCTGCATTGTGCTATTTTGTGCATTCACTTTGCATCACACTGTCTTGTGCACTCTTTGGTCTAGGAGACCTTAAGTCCTATAAAGGTGCAATTCCTTTGGTATTTGTCGTGCCTGAATGACTTCCGGTGGTCTAGTATAGCCACCTGACTGTGTCTGCGATGAGTTCCTAGGAGATCAACTGAGATGGTAAAAACTAGAGTTCGAGTGGCCGAGAAGTAGAACGCAAAGGTTCAGGATTTCCGAGACTAAAGTCTGGTTTAAATACCCAGGGATGTATCTTCGGCTTGAAATCTGTATGGCAGCTCTATAGGTTGAGGTAGCTTGTATACGCCTCAATTCTGGATACTGAACCAACCTAGGGAGAAAAGTTGCGAACATAGCCCGGGAGAAAAGTAATACCTATGGTTTGGAAGCGCAAGATGAAGGAAAAAGTCTTAAAACCAAGAAGAAGCGGAAGATCCCTAGCAGTATGAGGTGAGTCATCGCCAATTGCCCCTGCCAGGTACTTTCGAAGGCACCACTTCCTAGCTACTACATCATATCCATTATTGCCTATTATATCTATCGCATGCATCTCCTACATCATCTATCCCATCTAGTGCATCATTATCCATTTTATCACCTGCATCCTTTCCACGTTAAGCTTAGTTTGGCATATGCTCATACCTTTTCCTCGTTGAAACACGGTTCTGTCATGTGTAAGTACCCATGTTGCGCTAAGGCCAGTATTGAGGATGTCAACACCTTTCTGTGTTAGACGTGGTCTGTTTTGTGTCTGTACCTTTTCTAGGTAAGATGTGGTTTGGCCTACGCCTTATTCACTGCATTCATTGCATCCATAGCATTGTACTTTGTCTTGTTACATTCAGCATTTAGGATCAATATATTTCCTCAGCAGACTCACATATATCATACCACCCAATTACTTGTACTATTTCTCTTTCTACGAAAAACATAGTCTTGCATGTGTTCGCACCCTTTTCACATTAAAAGATGGTTCTATTATGTGTAAGCAATCATGCTGTGTTGAGGCCAGTATCGAGGATGTAGGCACTTAGCCTGTGTTAGACGCTGTTTGGATGTGCCCACCTATTTTCTATATAAAATGTAGTTTGATTTTGCATCTCCATCCCTTTATGGTATTTGTGTGGTATGCACTGCTTGTGGTTTGATTATTTCGTTACATTGTATATCATTTACACTGCTTGTTTTACATTGTGTATCATTTTGCATTCTGCTCCTGAACTACGCTGGTTTGATTCCTTACAACGAGATATGTAGGCAACCTTCAGGTTTAACCAACTATATTTGCATTTTGTTTATTTGCCCAAGTTTTATGGCCTTGTCAAAATGGGTCTCTTCGAGCTTTGACATTCACTCACGTCATTTCATGACTTCGAGCTCTGTCAAAGAGGGGTAACTATAGACACCCTATTTTTCACAGTCATTACAACTTGGACGTCATCGCTTGCACACCCGATGATGAGTCTTTACACTCATCAACTGCTTGAAGTCCTCAGCGGAATGCCAAAGCTTTGAGCCTTTCAAACCTTATACTCTTGTTGCCTCATTCTTGGACCAAACCTCGGTTCTTTAAGATTGCAACCCTTGGTGGCTTGCCGACCACCTTTTTGGGCTGTCAACCATCACTCTTGGTTGTTGGCCACTAATATGGCCTGTCGGCCACCAATGAAGGCCGGCCGGCTGTAGACACCTCATTTTTGACCGCCCTTAAGACTTGGGCACTACTGATGGTTTACTTGGTGGTGAAAGTTGTGCAATGCCAAATAGTCGATTTCTTCAGCAAGGAGAGTCAAATCCTAATCTCACACCCCATTTTTGGACCAAAACATTTTAGATCTTAAAATCCTCTCTTTCAAAACACTTTTGAAAAAGTTCTTACGATGTTCCGACTCTCGCATTTTGTTAAATGTTGCGCTTTTCGGTAAATCGAGCAAGGACAAAGTGGAAATGAATAAAAGAGAGATGAAATATTTCAAAAATCTTTCAAAACACCTTGTTTAGGGGTTTGGTGTTAAAGAAAAGAGGAGTGGAGGGAAGAAACCTAATTGAGGAAGAAGTTGGGCATGAATCGTTAAGAGAGAGACGAGCAGTCCTTGCTAAATTGGGCCTATCCACTTGTATACTTGGATTTCAGCTATGAGGCCACCACCGTTGGAAAGAATACTTCCGGGACTTCATTTTGCACTCAAGAATCTCCTAAAGCCGAGTCCGGATGGGGGAGATATGGTTGGTTGAAGTTAAGCATCAATCCGATTGAGCCGGAAATGATTAGTCTTCACAAAAAGAGGGATATCTCTTAGCACACTTGGAATTTTGAGGTGAGACTGCCACCATTGGAAATATTACTTCTGGGGCTTCATTTCAGACACAAGAATGACCTGCAAAGGAGTCTAGATGAAGGAGTTATGCTCATTTGAAGTCGGACCTGCAGAGCAGAATTTGCAGTCGGCCACTGGAAGTGGCCGATCGGCCAACAAAGTAGCAGGTCGGCCAAAAAGATGGCCGGTCAGCCAGAAATGTCCAGAAAACTCAGAATTTATAGACCTTTTCCCCCCAGTTGTTCCACACAAGCTCCAGCTGTCCCAATTAAGATATTTTCGACCAAAGCTCTTGATTTTGCTATATATGGAGGCTATATCTCATATTTTGCAAGGTTAGAACATATTGAAGGGTGAGAAAATTTGGGAGCTTCTCACTCTATAATCCTCTCTCTCTAGAAGATTTGTGAGCAAATTCTCCCCTCTCTCTGGAATTCTCTCTTTCTCCTCTTGTTTTAGACTAAGAAGTGAGAATTTCCTACACTTTTGCAAAGAGACCCTTAACCAAAGTTGATCATCTTTGGGCTGAGGTAGCTTGGGACTTTTTTTGAGCTCCAAAAGACTGATTTTGGCTGGTTTTGCTGTTGTGCTTCAAGGTGCTTCAAGGGTAAGTTTTTCCCCCTTTCAAGCTTGTTTTTGCACATTTGCTTTACGCTCGTTTTTCCATTGTTTTGGACTATTTTGAGGCTGGTTTTGAACTATAAAAAACTCTGATTTTGAGGTTCTAGAATGATGGTTTAAGCCTTGTTTGGCTAGGGGGTGTTTCCTCCATTTTGCTCCTTGGCTTGTAAGGCTTTTTGAGCTATCTTTCAAGCTTTTCAAACAACTACTTTTTGGCCTTAAAACCACTAAATTCCAGAGGAATATCAGTGGGAGAAAACTTGTTTTGAGGTCTGAAATAGGAGAGGGTGGTCCCCTCTCCTCTTGTCTTGCTTGCTTAACTTGTTGGCCTAATTATTGAGCATGTTTTTCTAGCATGTGTTGGCTTGTTCTCAGCTTATTTTTGGCCTTATTTCAGCATGGCATAACTCTGTTTTGGCTTGGTCAAGTCACCTCATGCATGCTTCTTACACTTGTAATGTAATCTTGTTATTTAGCCTTGCATGCTTGCTACTTTGGCTCATCATTCTAGATTATTTTGGCTATGTTCTCACATGATTTTACTCTAGTTTTAGCATGCTTTAGCTCTGATTTTGGTTGGTGAGGTCGCCTCTTGCTTGGTTTTTGCACTTGCAGTGCAATCTCACTCACTAGCCTAGCATACTTGGTGTTTTGGCCTATTGTTCTAGCATGTGTATGCTCTACTCCAGCATATTTTTGGCTATGTTTTAGCCTGCTTTAGGTCTAATTTGAGTGGCCTTGGTCATGTATGGCTTGCCTTGTAGGGCTATAGTGTAATTGGCTTCACTAGTCTTGAGTTTTTAGGCCCTTAGCATGCTATATTTGTGATGTGTGCATAATATGGCATCATTTGGCATGGTATTTCAGAGCATATACTTCCATCATACACTCCTATATATCGCTCTTTAAGTGCTTTTAAGAGTTGAGCCTTATGCCTCGTTTATGAGCCAATGCATGAACATCATTTTCTTGCTTTTCATGCTATCTTCTCGGTTCATTTTAGCCACTATTTTGGCCTGCTATAGCTCTGTTTTGGGCTGGTTTAATCATTTCAGCATTGTATGGCATGCTTCTAGTGTAATGCACTTCACTAGCTTTGGCGTTCTTAGCTCTAAGCATATCTTGCATGCATCGTTTTCATGTTTCGATGTCATTTAGCATACTATTTCAGTGCTAGAATGTATATCATCGCATGCCATCTTTCATTTGTTGTATCACTTTGAAAGAGGTCTTAAGCCCCTTGTTGGCTTGAACATGGAATTGAGGCTGTCACGACCCGAACCCGCCCCCATGGGTTAAGGACGTAACCGGCCAGTAATCCTAAGATCACCTACGGCCTCAAACCCAAAACAGGCTTAACACATCAGAGTAAAGGGGGCCAAAGGGAAGCCAAATTTAAAACTTTGTCCATAGAGCTGTGCTTACATGGCACATCAAAACAAACCATACATATGTACGTTAATAACTCACAACAAAAAGTGTAATGACATAAGATTCTATACAGACAGGATCATCCAAACTAAGTCAACCCATGAAGACTATATACAGACGTATTCAAAACTTCGCCAACCTGACAAAATGTAAATATATAACAAAAGGGCGAAGACGAGTCTCGTGCGTGAGACACAAGGGCTGACTCTCACAAAACCTTAGTTGCTCCATACAGACTTCACTGAGGCTGGGTCTGGACATCTCTTGGCTCACCTACAAACACATGAATGAGCGTGAGCGAAAGCCCAGTGAATAATATCAAATCAAATACAGGAATTACATAACAATGTAGAACATATGTTCCAAACGGCCTTAGGCCCAATTCCTATTTCTATTTAACAGATATATAACTATACGAAATTCAAATCAAGTGACTGTAGTTCCCAACATTCTGGCCTTTGGCCCATTTGGGTTTCCGTTCATGGCAAAACGGCCTTCGGCCCATTCACTTATGTCGAAACGGCCTTCGGCCCATTCATTTCTGTCAAAATGGCCTTTGGCCCATTCATTTATGTCAAAACAGCCTTTGGCCCACTCGTTCATGTCAAAACGGCCTTCGGCCTACTCATTCATGTCAAAACGGCCTTCGGCCCACTCATTCATGTCAAAACGGCCTTCGGCCCACTCATTCATGTCAAAACGGCCTTCGGCCCACTCACATGTGTCAAAACGACCTTTGGTCCATTCATTCACATCAGGACGACCTTTGGTCCATTCATTTATATCAAAACGACCTTCGGTCCATTCATTCACATCAGGACGACCTTTGGTCCATTCATTTATATCAAAACGACCTTCGGTCCATTCATTCACATCAGGACGACCTTTGGTCCATTCATTTATATCAAAACGACCTCCGGTCCATTCATTCACATCAGGACGACCTTTAGTCCATTCATTTATATCAAAACGACCTTCGGTCCAATTACTTTCATGTCTGACTTTTGCCTACAATCCCAATCAGCAATTCATAAAGCTTATGAGGGAATAAACAATTGGACATTCACAATTATTCGAATATCGATATTACTCACAGTGATCGGCTTGTGGATTTGCCCTGGAGCTTGACCCTACACGTTTCATGAACACAAAAGGGTCATTAACAGTTCAATCCGTTCTGTAATTCACATATTCCTCTTTAGGCTTTATTATTATCTCATTAACTCATTTACAATACTTAACATATGCCTAAGAGTTCTTGCAAGTGAAAGAGAATGGAAAACAGAACACAAAATGCAAAAACATGATTTCAGAAAATAGGGTCCCCGCTTGAGCGTGGACCTTCCCGCTCGAGCGGACCCTTAGGTCTGCAAAAGTACTAGTTGCCTTCAATTCCAGCTCGAGCGTGAACTCGGCCGCTCGAGCGTACTGCCTGTCTACATAGCTCCCTGCTCGAGCGTCAACTTCCCCGCTCGAGCGGGAACCATGTCTGCAGAAAATGCTGGGAGCTCGATTTCTTCGCTCGAGCGTCACTCAACCCGCTCGAGCGGACATCAAAAATCTGGGTTTTCCAGATTGAGTTCTTGAGCTTCATCTCGACATTCAAAGGCTCTAAATGCATGATTTCGGCCCAAACTTCACATAATCATGTATTAACATGGTACAAACATAGAATTACAACATATTGAAGCTCAATTTCATAATTTATTTACATACATGGCTCATTTTCCACCAACTCATTACCAATGTAACCATTTCATGCATTCAAAGCTCATATCTTCTCAATTTGTACATGCATGTGATGGATTAGCCATATTCTCAACTTAGATAACACAATTGGTGACCAAGACATGAGTTTCCTTTAATATTTCACATGGGTTATACACATTTGTGCTCAAACATGCAAATCTCGAAGTATTTCTTACATGCATGCACATACTAAGCTTCAATTCAACAACACAACTCAACTTCATTACAATCTTGTCCTTGATCATCAAGATAGCTTGGACATGCACAAAATTACAATTATAATCCAAGAATCACTCACCTAGGAGCTTGATCCTCACAATCTATGGTTAATTCTTGAGCTAGCCTTCAAGACTCCAAAGCTTCAAGAGCAAACTTAGATGATTTCCCCCTTTCTCTCTCAATTTTGGGTCTCTCACTCTCTCTAGAGAGTTTAATCAGCCAAAGCCACATAAGGGAAGGAATTGAGGGTGTAGTGCCCTTTTACATCAAACCCCACTATTCCAAAATAATAATAATAAACAATTGGGCACTAAATTATCAATTTCATCAACTTAATCTGACCCGAATCAATTTCTAATTAAATTTCACCGTAGGCTCTAAAAATAATGCCAACCACAATGGCGTAATCGATTTCGGGTTCTGTGGCCGATAAGGCCTTCAATTTAATTCCCGAAGCGGTAAAATCAAACAGATATTCCTACGGTGAACAGATAGAAATTCAAAACCACATATTTTCACATAATGGCATACAAAACCAGGCTAAACACATAACCATAAACAACTTAAGGACCAATTAGCATAATACAGAACAGGGATGTCACAGTCTTCCCCCCTTTAGGAAGTTTGGTCCTCCAAACTTATTTTACCTTCAGTCGAAACAATTCGGAACACTTTTCATTCAACGGTTCCAACCCCTCTTAACAGTCATAGATTTACCTTTTTCCACCATACAAGGCTTGTATGGTGCCATGCCAAAACTAGAGTGTGGGTTGTTGTTGGGAGCAAAGTTTGCCAATGATGGATAGACCCTTCCAACTCCCCTGAAAAATCTAACGCATATCTTTGGAGCATTCCTCCCCAAAATCTAAAAAGTTCTTTCTGAGCATACATCAATTTGCGGATGGAAAACAGCGCCGAATCATAATTCAGTTTCGTAACAAATTCATAATTTGTCCAGATCATACACAGAAATCATATGTCATGATTAAGTTTACGTGGTACATCCATTAGCATTAACAGATCAGAACGGAACGGAATAGAACAGAACATATACACGTGAGGTTACGAATAACCAGTTCCATAAGGGAACCTCCGGGTCTGGGTAACATAACAGAACAGAAGCTGAGCCCCCATTGCCTCTTGAAGGCTTTTCAGAATTCAAACACATTTTAGAATTTATGTCTAAACAATAGATACTGGGACCCCATGTAAACGAGCGATCTTATCGATGTAAACAGTGGCTAGTCTACAAGCATCATACAAAATTTTATAGGGAGAAATGGGCAACTTCAAAAATTTTACCTACAATAGCCCAATTGGGACTTATACCTTGGGTGCTCAAGGTAGCCCCACAACGAAATTCATAGCCACATATTCCCATTTCCATTCCAAAATGGAGAGATTGAAGTAGTTCCGCTACTATCTGATATTCAGCTTCGGCCTGTTGGCCCCGAAAAATACTTAGACACACATTCACCAATTACCCTCTTCAAAGCAGGTCACTAACATATTTATTTCAAATGTCAGCTAACTTGTCGCAAGAGTTCGGTCTACTCCCTTGTCACAAAAGTTCAATTCATTCTTCAATAGTTCCACAATTCATAATCCGATTCGGTATTTAGTCCAATGACTCATCACAGTTATCCAAGGTCAATCAAAAGTCTTCAGAAATTCAAAGTGAATCCAGACACCGATTCTCTAACCAACAAAGGTAGTATCGAGGCAATTACCCATACAACGCATATAGTCCGTATATCCCCATAATACTAATTGTAAGATATAATAACATTGAAGCAGTCAATTTCTAACACAATACACGTGTTCTCAATTCATTCAACAGGTCACGGTCTACAATTCGGTTCAATATTCAATTTCCCGTTCCATCGAGTCTTTCCACACTATTTCATAGTCGCCAAAGCAGAAGGCAATTCACATATTAATCCCCATGATGTCAAAGATATTATCAAAACAATCAATTACATGTCAAACACAATTTACACATCTTCAGATAATCAGGGTTTCTCAAAGCTTCTTGGATGTTAAAACATCTACATAATACCAAAAGATGACATTCTAAACAGAACAAAAGAATAATCATCTCGGAATCAAAGCACACCCGTTCATGACCGTCGGTGGCCGACTCGAGATCAATTAGACAAACCCACCCGTACAAAACCGTCGGTGGCAAAAGAGATTCTCAACAAAAGTGCTTCATAGGCTTAACGTCCCCTAGCACGAAAGGACATCTCGAGAATGTCATCAGAACAAACGCAATACCACTTACTATAACCTGATTTCCCAAAACCCGATTACCCTTAAGGCAAACGCATGAAACATATTCTGATTAGTCGAGGATAAATATTCAGTACAGTTCACAGTCAAATCAATCTGTTGTCATCGGTTTCCATAGCGTCAGACAAGCAAGAATACGACAACACACCAGCATTGTTCCTTAAGACACCCAATCACTGGGTTTGCACAATTCAGTTCATTCATAACACATATGTCCTCAATAGTTGAGGGTTGGTTCTCAGTGGTGTTCATGGTTAGATCAACCTGTTGATAGTCCATAAGGCTTTCAAATAAGTCAAGTATTCCAACGGGTTCAAGTTTCGGGTCTACCAACTTTTCTGCCAAGAATAATCTGGCCATTTATTTATAAACCATCCGTGATCCCTCTTAACAAAATCAACTCAGGAAAAGGTCTTGTCAAATTTAATCAAACAAAGGTTCCATCACATTATATCCAGTGGGGGTTCTATCAGGTCAAATCAGACAAAGGTTCTATTGGATCGAATTAGATAAAAGTTTTCTCAAATGGGGTACTTAGTTCTGTAAGGCACACTTCGCTTACTTAGGTACATGGTTGATAATTTCACAACTATCCTAAGTTTATCAGTTCTCAAAGTCAAATCAGGGTCATTCAGCACAACTGTTTATATCAAAATGACTCAGGTCATGTACAATACGACATTGTTCACATAAGTCCAGGTGTAGATGCATTTGCATGCAGTTGTTCATATCAAAAGGTACGTATCATAATCAGTATAGCAATTCCCAAATAAGCCTTATATGCAAGAACATGGTGCACAGTAATACATTATACAAAGTTCCTCAGGTACACATAGTATGGGATTGTTACGCAAAAGTTCCAAATTAGTCACATCACCCAGTCAACTTTCTACCAATCAAAATATATGGTCTCACAATTATAGAGTTCATCATTTAGGCGCTCAACTGGGTCACACGATTACAGGATCATAATTCCAATGGTTTAGTCATTGAAGACGGTAACGTAGTAAATCACCCTAAGCATAGGTGTAGATATATATGTGCATGTGCAGAGTCAATCAATATCCCAAAACGTATTTCACAAATTTCCCAAACGGGGCATATACCTCCAATGAATACAGTCTCGATCATGTGGGTCTAACCAATCTAGATACACATGCAGCAGATATGAAATATATGCCAATCCGAATCAAATAATATCCCAAGCGAAGATGTACAACCGTACTAATTCAGAATCAATCAACACATAAGCATTCATTTGTAAACAGTATAGATACCTAGGATAATGGTTACAACATTCTGAGTGCTTTCTGGGATGAGTGTGATTACTCCATCCTGAGTAGCAATTCCTACCACTAGTACGGATTTAGCCAAGGCAGAGGATTCATTCACATTTCGTTCAATCCGGGGACAGTTCCTTGCCGTATGGTCCATTTTACCATATCTATAACGAGCCCCAGAAGTCCGATAACAAACTCCTCGGTGTTTCTCACACTGGTGGTGGCAAAGGTTCTTGCCGTAGCAGCAACTGACGCTGTTGTCTCAAGATCTCTGCCAATTCTTGTACTACTCTTTCCGGACTATCAAGTCGGCTGTGGAAGAACCTTCCAACCCGTATGCCCTTAATTTGCCCATACTCTACACGAATGCTTATCAAACTTTACCAAATACTGGGATGCCCAACACGAAATTAAACACAAAATCACATGAGTACATTCGCACATAGGCACATTGTTATATTCTCCTTTCACACATCGTACGCAATTAATCACGTACGTAACAGATAATTGCATATTTATAAAATATAGCATGCTGAACATTTACTAAGTAATCATATACTCAAATCATGTTCATATTTCACATAGACACCCGTAGGCAGAATTGAATGCACATAAACAACTTTTCATGTATGTGCATTATAACAAAACAAACTTGTTGTACACATTAGTGTAACAATTTATATCTCATATTCGAATCATGTGTGGTACTTCTTTTAGCGTGACATATCATGTTGGTCAAGCATATCAACATATCTCATACATAGGCCACGGTATTATTTCCCCCGGGCGAGGGCTTCATGACCATAAGCCACAGTATTATATCCCCTAGGCGAGGGCCTCCGCTAAGGGTACCATAATTATGTTCAAGGAGAATTTAGGAAATCATTCATTTATACCAAACATAGCATTACACTTAATACAGAGATTCACAAGTATGCATATACCAGAGAGCATACGTATTCCAAAGGTCTACCATGCAGCAATTTACAAATTATAGCACATGACGGATCATACCGAAACACTTAAGCATATTCTTGATGCTTTCAGATTTATATTTATCACGTGAATGCATCCTAGATCTTTTCTAGACGCTTATTGCTCTTTTGGACAAGTGTGTGAGTTATTAACTCGTGCTCTGATACCACTCTGTCACGACCCGAACCCGCCCCCATGGGTTAAGGACGTAACCGGCCAGTAATCCTAAGATCGCCTACGGCCTCAAACCCAAAACAGGCTTAACACATCAGAGTAAAGGGGGCCAAAGGAAAGCCAAATTTAAAACTTTGTCCATAGAGCTGTGCTTACATGGCACATCAAAACAAACCATACATATGTACGTTAATAACTCACAACAAAAAGTGTAATGACATAAGATTCTATACAGACAGGATCATCCAAACTAAGTCAACCCATGAAGACTATATACAGACGTATTCAAAACTTTGCCAACCTGACAAAATGTAAATATATAACAAAAGGGCGAAGACGAGTCTCATGCGTGAGATACAAGGGCTGACTCTCACAAAACCTTAGTTGCTCCATACAGACTTCACTGAGGCTGGGTCTAGACTTCTCTTGGTTCACCTACAAACACATGAATGAGCGTGAGCGAAAGCCCAGTGAATAATATCAAATCAAATACAGGAATTACATAACAATGTAGAACAATATGTTCCAAACGGCCTTAGGCCCAATTCCTATTTCTATTTAACAGATACATAACTATACGAAATTCAAATCAAGTGATTGTAGTTCCCAACATTCTGGCCTTTGGCCCATTTGGGTTTCCGTTCATGGCAAAACAGCCTTCGGCCCATTCACTTATGTCGAAACGGCCTTCGGCCCATTCATTTCTGTCAAAATGGCCTTTGCCCATTCATTTATGTCAAAACGGCCTTTGGCCCACTCGTTCATGTCAAAACGGCCTTTGGCCTACTCATTCATGTCAAAACGGCCTTCGGCCCACTCATTCATGTCAAAACGGCCTTCGGCCCACTCATTCATGTCAAAACGGCCTTCGGCCCACTCACATGTGTCAAAACGACCTTTGGTCCATTCATTCACATCATGACAACCTTTGGTCCATTCATTTATATCAAAACGACCTTCGGTCCATTCATTCACATCAGGACGACCTTTGGTCCATTCATTTATATCAAAACGACCTTCGGTCCATTCATTCACATCAGGACGACCTTTGGTCCATTCATTTATATCAAAACGACCTCCGGTCCATTCATTCACATCAGGACGACCTTTGGTCCATTCATTTATATCAAAACGACCTTCGGTCCAATTACTTTCATGTCTGACTTTTGCCTACAATCCCAATCAGCAATTCATAAAGCTTATGAGGGAATAAACAATTGGACATTCACAATTATTCGAATATCGATATTACTCACAGTGATCGGCTTGTGGATTTGCCCTGGAGCTTGACCCTACACGTTTCATGAACACAAAAAGGTCATTAACAGTTCAATCCGTTCTGTAATTCACATATTCCCCTTTAGGCTTTATTATTATCTCATTAACTCATTTACAATACTTAACATATGCCTAAGAGTGCTTGCAAGTGAAAGAGAACGGAAAACAGAACACAAAATGCAAAAACATGATTTCAAAAAATAGGGTCCCCGCTTGAGCGTGGACCTTCCCGCTCGAGCGGACCCTTAGGTCTGCAAAAGTACTGGTTGCCTTCAATTCCAGCTCGAGCGTGAACTCGGCCGCTCGAGCGTACTGCCTGTCTACATAGCTCCCTGCTCGAGCGTCAACTTCCCCGCTCGAGCGGGAACCATGTCTGCAGAAAATGCTGGGAGCTCGATTTCTTCGCTTGAGCGTCACTCAACCCGCTTGAGCGGACATCAAAAATCTGGGTTTTCCAGATTGAGTTCTTGAGCTTCATCTCGACATTCAAAGGCTTTAAATGCATGATTTCGGCCCAAACTTCACATAATCATGTATTAACATGGTACAAACATAGAATTACAACATATTGAAGCTCAATTTCATAATTTATTTACATGCATGGCTCATTTTCCACCAACTCATTACCAATGTAACCATTTCATGCATTCAAAGCTCATATCTTCTCAATTTGTACATGCATGTGATGGATTAGCCATATTCTCAACTTAGATAACACAATTGGTGACCAAGACATGAGTTTCCTTTAATATTTCACATGGGTTATACACATTTGTGCTCAAACATGCAAATTTCGAAGTATTTCTTACATGCATGCACATACTAAGCTTCAATTCAACAACACAACTCAACTTCATTACAATCTTGTCCTTGATCATCAAGATAGCTTGGACATGCACAAAATTACAATTATAATCCAAGAATCACTCACCTAGGAGCTTGATCCTCACAATCTATGGTTAATTCTTGAGCTAGCTTTCAAGACTTCAAAGCTTCAAGAGCAAACTTAGATGATTTCCCCCTTTCTCTCTCAATTTCGGGTCTCTCACTCTCTCTAGAGAGTTTAATCAGCCAAAGCCACATAAGGGAAGGAATTGAGGGTGTAGTGCCCTTTTACATCAAACCCCACTATTTCAAAATAATAATAATAAACAATTGGGCACTAAATTATCAATTTAATCAACTTAATCTGACCCGAATCAATTTCTAATTAAATTTCACCGTAGGCTCTAAAAATTATGCCAACCACAATGGCGTAATCGATTTCGAGTTCTGTGGCCGATAAGGCCTTCAATTTAATTCCCGAAGCGGTAAAATCAAATAGATATTCCTACGGTGAACAGATAGAAATTCAAAACCACATATTTTCACATAATGGCATACAAAACCAAGCTAAACACATAACCATAAACAACTTAAGGACCAATTAGCATAATACAGAACAGGGATGTCACAGAGGCTCTCATGCCTAATGGTTTTAGCCTTCTCTCGAGGGTTTCTACTAGCCAAAAGCATGAGGCTTCTTCCATGCTCAAGGTGCTTGTGGCTTAGATCCTCTTTCAAAATTAGAGGACTCTCACTTTTGGACTTAACCGGTTAAAGGACTTATCGGTAATCTAAAATGAGTAAACAAAATGAATCAAAGTCAAACATGCCAAGATAACTTGTTTGTGTTGCATTGCCTATGTTTGGATCGAACGTTAATCCAAACATAAGAAATGAGATACGTTTCATACTTGAAGTGATGAAACGTGCCTTATTTCTTAGTCACCGACACCCTTGATCGTGCATGATAGGGTGAAGGCTCATCGAGTCTTGTTTATGCATTTATCAACTTGTACAAACTTGGCTTCTCAGCCATCGTGCATTGTGATGCTTGGTTGGTGGTCCGAGAGTCAAGCACTACACTTCTTTGAGCTTGAGATATGATAAGGAGTGTGGTGGTACACACATTTCCTTGCAAAGACACTGCCATGCCTCTGTTTGTGCTCTGCTGCAGTAAAAGGAGGAAATTCAGGGAATTAGTGGTCGACCGGCCACCAAAGCAGCCGACCGGCCATCATTACTAGCCGATGGCCACCATCTCTGGCCGATCATCTCTCATCATGTTCCTGAGTTGGGTCAGAATCAACCTGGAAGTTGGCACAATTTTTAGAGGTCTAAAGGTGTGCAAAAAGAGGCATCTTGAAGCAAGGCAATGGATTTCAGGGAGGACGCGACCGAGCATGCATGCATCCCTCGCCCTCGAGGCCTTTTAACTGCTTTGCTTAGCTAGTTAATTCATTGGTTCTATACTTAATTAGTTAACGTAGTTAGCTAACAGATCTATGTAGTAATTTGTAATAGTTAGCTTAATTAGCATAGCTAGTTAGCTTTCATTTCATTCGGACCCTCCGTCAAGAGGGCAAATGTTGTAACAAGTGTCCGTGTGTGTGTGAATGTTTTCCAACCCCAGGTCTTTCTCCCTTTTACTTATCCGCTTTTGATGGTTAGTTTTAGGGCATGTTTCAATTAGCATACTTATGCTTTGCATGCGTGCATCATTCATTCGTATTGCATGCACCGAGCTCGGCGCATCATTCAAATTGCATTGTATTTCAATACCTATTTGAATACATGTATCAAGTGTTGAAAATCATATGCCATCTTAGATAGCCGAGCCTACTTAGTTGCATTTTGCATGTGTTGCATTAGGCATCTTGTATAATTATGATCATGCATTGATTTCTAATTGGTTTCTATTTTGGCTCGGAGTACACTGTGAGTGTTTATGCTTTAGCATCCTTGCATGCGTGTAAGTGATTGCCATGACTACATGCTTTCCATGAGGCTATGTGCTTAAATGATTAATTGCATGAATGCCTGTGGATGAAGGCTTCATTGCTTGAATTGGAACAATTCATCAAAATGTGCGTTTTAAGCCCACTTGTTTGTGGCAAATCATGTTTTAAGCCCACTTGAGGGTGGCAAATCTGCGCTTTAGCCTACTTGAGGGTAGCAACTTCAATCCATTTTCGAAAACAAACATTGAAATGTTTTGTTCGAATTCTTGTGATTTTAGTCTATACTTGTACGTTGTGCGCATCACGTAGTAAGCTAGCTAATAGCCGGAATAAGAACACATGTATTTTAAAAACAACATATCATGTTTAGTAGAGGCCGATCTTTGATCGGGCGAGCGGGGGTGCTCATTTCAGGACCTTCCCCTCTCGTACCCATGTTCCCGAGCCGAGACAACTTTGGTGATGATGGACACGTGGCCTTAGGCACGAGTCAGGGTTTCCTAAATTTTTCAAAATAAAATATTTAGGTGGCGACTCTGAAATCTAGCAAAGCAGTCCATGTTTGGCGCTTTTGATTAAAATCGCTTTTCCAAAACAATTTGCCAGATTTAGACTCTTTGGTGATTTATCAGTCTTACATTGCACTTTGTGAGATTAGATTCAGAACTGTGACAAGAGTCCGAGCTATAGTAGCTCGAACACAATTTGCGCCCTCTCCAAAAGGGGGGCACGCGAAGCGGAGCTCCAGCGGTCTACAATTTCTAGCGACTCTGCTAGGGATTTAGAGAACTTGACTTGAGCATCATGATATGTTGTTTTGGTTACACTTATATGTTTCTTTGCATTGCATTTGCATAGGTGCACCTAAGTCATAGTGTTTTGCCATCTACTATTCCTAAACGGTTTGCCGAAGGCTTACTTGGAAAAGCGTGACATAAGGCTGACCAGTTACGGGCTCTGCCACGACGGAAACACAAACCTCGGTTGTTACCGAGGAACCCTTTTTGACCATTCGACCTAGTGCATATTGGAAGCCGTAGTGACCATTCCAAACTACGACAGGTTGCTTTCCCGAATGTAGGTTGTTTGAAACCGCTGCGTGCGTAGTGTAACCCTAGTTCCTGACAAAATTGGACAGGGATACCCTACCCCACCATAGGGTGTTTTTGGCTCTCACTTGCTTGATATGTGCTATTAGGGTGTGTCTCTATAGGATGTATGTATCAGTTGCTAGTCTGAGTATCGGCCTGAGGGTATCAGTTTACAGATAGAATTTTTGGCAAAATTCAGTAAAGAGTGCAGTCATTCAGTTTTGCTCATATCTGTTTTGGTGAAATCAGGCTGAGATGTTGTCTGTTTTCTTTTTTGCAAGGTAGTCTTGGAACCATAGCTTCAGAAGGGTCCAATATCTCCCGAGTACACCGGACTTGTGTTGATAGACTTTGTCAGGTCAGAGATTCAGTTCAGGGGGAACCAGTGTTTCCTTCGCCGAGGCAAGGCAAAGAAAGGCCAGTCAGGGCTCATCGGTTCAACTGATCCGACTGTCACCAGTCACATCACGTTTGTTCAAACTCAGCAGACTGTGATGGCACAGGGTTCGAAAGAAGTTGTGGCCGTGACAGCAGCATTAAATCAGGGAACTGCCGTGCAGGATGAGACCAATGCTGAAACGCAATGCCCATCTGGGGCATCAGCCACACATCCGGTCTCGGGACCCCAGCCAAACTTTGACCCACTTCTGCCAGCTGAAGATTTGCAGGGTCTAGATCCTCGAGAAGGGTTGGCTCAAGCTCGAGTTTTCAGACCCCTGGTGCATCCTAATGAGAGGCTTTATCCCCTTGATGTTAATGAGCTCGACCCAGCCTCATTAAAGATTGCTAACCTTGAGAAGCAATTCAAAAAGGCACAAGGCCTTAACTCCATTCCCGACATTGAGGATGGGTACCCCGAGGTTGCCATACGGCTCCCAGACAGATTCAAAATGCCATATATTGACCGTTTCGACGGGTCTGGAGATCCTATGGTACATATCCGACTTTTCTTGGATGTCTTGAAGCTGATGGGTCTAACTAAGCCACAGAAACTCTCTCTGTATGGAAGAACCCTGTCGGGTGTAGCAGCCGCTTGGTATGCCAAGTTGGAGAATACAGTGAAGCAGAACTGGGAAGAATTGGTTGAGGCCTTTGTTGATCAATATTCTTACAATACCCAAGTTGAAATGACCACCCAAGAGCTTGAAGCAACCCATCAGAATCCTACAGAACCTTTTGTGGAATTTGTTACAAGCTGGAGAGCAAAGACAGCACTGATGACAGATTGGCCTTCTGAGAGGGATCAAGTGCAAATAATGGTGCGCAACCTTCAACCTGATATGTTGCAAAAGTTGATAGTCGTTCCACTATCCACTTTCAAAAGTTTGCATTAACTGGGGGTTTAGATCGAGAATACGTTCAACATAGGGATTATTCTCAGAACAAGTGAACCAACAAGGAGGGTGTTTTCCGGGAGTACCAATACTGGTAGTAGCACTATTCCCAAACCCACCGAAATTAATACAGTTGCCACAGCCGACCCTTTTGCCAAACCAAGCCTACAAACAGCCGGCCTGACCCGAGCTCAGGGCAGAACTTTCACTCCCCTCTATATGAGCCTAACCAGCGTACTAAAAGTCTTGATGGAAAGAGGGTATCTCAAACCCCTTGATCCTCAACCTTTGCCTGACCCACTCCTGGCCCGACATAACCCCACTAAACACTGTGTGTATCATCAGCAGCACGGTCATGGCACCGATCGTTGCTACCGCCTTCGTCATGAGGTCCAGAATCTGATTGACAATCAGACGATAGCTCCACCTCAAGACCCCAATGACCAAATATCTCCTGCCTACCTCAAACTCATCCATATACTGTCATCCACCTATGACCCCAGTATATACATCACCCCAGCTCATTTACCTAAGCCTGAGGTGTTCATTCCAGAGAGCCTAGACTTGTGTATGATGGATGCACTCGAACCCCAAGCATCTCAAACCCATGAACCCACTACTTCTGAGCTGATGAGGATGAATGAAGATCTTCAGAGAACTGTGGCAGATCTAGCCTCTAGGATATTGGCTCCGTCATCGACCACATCACATGCTAGTAGTTTCACGCCAAAAGGCTCCCCAATCTTGGGACGGGTTGCATTGGAAGAAGACCAATCCCTTGGCAAAGTGGAGGCAGGTGGTAAGAACAAGGTAGGGGCAGGCATTGGTCCCCATGAACACCTTCAGTGGGCTATTGAGGCTTTGAAAGCCGAAAGGCTGAACAAACAGCAAGTGATTGCAGTTGTTGCAAAGATTGTGGACCGCACTTTTCCCACTCAGAATGAGAGCAGTTTGAATCAGAGGCAAGCCAAGAGAAGGGTCGTTGTACCAGGAATGTTCCTTTTAGCTCTAATCCCGCGCTGGGAAGAGATCAGCAAACCCAGTCAGCACCTACCAATCCCTTTGCTAGTGCATCCAGCAAAACTCCACAAACCTCGAAGTACCAACCCCGAGGTCAGAGGGTCTTCCATCCCCTCTATATGACTTTGCCCAGAGCTTTCCAAATCCTCGTTGGACAAGGCCATCTCAAACCCCTTGCTGGTGCATCCAGCAAAACTCCACAAACCTCGAAGTACCAACCCCGAGGTCAGAGGCCAGAGCTTTCCAAATCCTCGTTGGACAAGGCCATCTCAAACCCCTTGAGCCTCGGCCTCTCCCTGGTCGTCTTCCAGCCAGTCATGATGCTGCCAAGTACTGTGCCTTCCATCAACAAACTGGTCATGGCACTAATAGTTGTTACCGTCTTCACCACGAAATACAAGATCTGATTGACAATGAGGTCATCGTCGCACCAGGCTCTGCAAAGTCTATTGACACTAGATCAATGAACTTGGGGGATAATGTGACTATGTGAACGGGGGATAAACCACCTGCGGATGACGATCAATTTACTCCAGATATGGGGATGGCACGCACTATTTTGAGCATTTGCGAATGTTGTTTACTTTTCTTTCTGACTTGGGTATTGAGTCAGTTCTGTTGTGTTGTATTATATTGAGTCTTGTCATTTTGTTTCAAGTCTGTCTTGTTGTATCGAGTCAGTTCGGTTGTGTTGGAGTCAGGTGATTTCAGGGGTGTTACCTCGGACATCACTATGTTGTTTTGTGCTTGTCGTTTACACTCTTTCTTTTGAGTCTGTTCCTGTCGTTGGAGCCAGTTGTGCCAGAAGTTCTGAATGAAATGGCAGTGCTTTTCACCTACTTTTATGTGCCTTGAAATCATTGCATTGACCTAAGTTTTTCAAAACGTTTTGCACACTGTGGTGAAAACAAAGAGAAAGGAATTCCTCGGGATTTGCAAAAATTTGATCAATTGAGAAAAAGAGAGGCGTGCTAAGTCCTTAATGAATGAGATCATGTTTGTTAATGTGAGTACTGAGAAGGATCTTGGGTTGATCCAGATTGGTTCTACATTGTCTTCAGCGCGGGTGACTAGTCGCTTTCGTAAAAGATTTCAAAAAATATTTTGCGTGGTCCTGCGAAGACCTGTGTGGAATCGCTCTTGAGATTGTGCAGCATAGGATCATTCTCAGCATCAAGACTCGTCCTCTTTTGCTTTCAAACCTTGAGCTTGGACTTAGAATGTTCAACAGTCAACCACAAAGAAGGCCCGCCATGCCAGATTTGAAGCAGCCCATGAACTAGGGGCAATAAGGTCGTATGACATTAAAAGAGGCCCGCCTGGCCAGATTTGAAGAAACCCTTGAACTAGGGGCAAGAAAGTCAAATCAAGAAGATCAGATGTTATCAAAGAAAGCTTGCAAAGCTAGATCAGAAGTAGCCCTTGAACTAGGGGCAAGAATGTCAGATGTGCTCAAAAGATTCCAAAGATGAGTCATTCCGCAAACCATTGAAGACTGGTAAGAAAGTCAAATTCCAGTAGCTAGAAGATGAAAGTTTATTTTTGAAGGACAATCGAATTCCTATCCACAACACTAAGGGCAATTCAACCCCCATTGGATGGACTTCTACATCATCAGTGAACAACAGTCATTCTCCTGGATTCAGATGGCTTCGAGATCCCAAACCGATCAACATGGACAAAGTTACACTTTTTTATCCTTGAGAGGCTTGCTGGGCAGAAAACCCAGAAGGGCGACCCAGGCAAAAGTTAGAGCAAGAGAAAAAGAAAAAGAAAAAAAATGAAGAAAATGAAAGAAGAAAAGAAAAGAAAAAGAGAAGAAATGAAAAGAAAAAAAAAACATAGCTCGCAAGGTTGAAATCCCAAAAAGGGCGGCCTTGGCAGAAGTTAGAGCACAAAAGGAGAGGTTAAATACCCGAGTGTACCTTAACCCAGAACTACGTCAGGTTTGATTCCCATCTTTGGGATACGTAGGCAACTTCATTCTGAAGTCCAGCCATAAACACTTCCAAATCGATTGTGTCCATGTAATGGTTCTGATCATCTTTGTCTTCTCTGTATCCGAGAGTTCGGTTGTGATCGTCACTTTGAGGACTGATTACAGTGCGTTGTGGTGCCATTCAAACAAGGGGCAACTTTCCATTGTCATGCAGTGCCATTTAGACAAGAGGCAATTTTCCATTGTTTTGGATCTGAAGTTGTGCATCTCAAGAGTAAATTTTGTGTTGGTCAAGCAGTGGCCATTTGTAAAAATAGTTTTAGAGAGTTTTTAATGAGGTTAACTAATTTTCTCTCAAAAATTATTCTATTTTTCCAAAACTGGACCATTTCTTGGACCCGAAAAAGGAAAATTTTCAGTGCTCATAGCCTGACTTGCCTGATTTCAAATCAAAAAGTTGAGCAAATATGTAAATCTAACTCTCATATTGGTCAAAATTGTTTTAGTAGAAAGCCAAAACAAAAAATGGTCAAAATGATGAACTAGGGACACAGTTTAGTCAGGCTTTCTGTCTTTTCCCCATTGTCAACATACTTGCCAGAAAGGGCACTCTACTTGCCAAAAACGGCACCGTACTTGCCGGAAAAGGGCATTCTACTTGCCAAAAAAGGGCACCACTGAAGCTAACAGCAAAGGGCAGAAAGCTCTCTCATCCTCCAAGCAGCGAGGTATCAAGCTAAGTGCGAAGCATAAACTGGAACTAGAGCGGGATATTCGGTTCCCTCAACTGGATGATCAAATCAAAAATTGGCATCTGACCCAGAATGAGGACGTAGAAAACACAATGTCTGTGAGACTAATCAATTGTATACCTGGCCGGTGGGACATGTTGTAGCTTATCTCGATCAAGTTAAGCTAGGGGCGTCGTCAACCGATGTCAGTTTCAGATATACTGTACATCTTGTCCCATCACAATCCCTCTGTGGGGAAGCTCACTGTGGTGAGCGAAAAAAGGAGAATCTAGTTGAATACTAGGGGCAAGAGCCCATAACTTCCTGTTTATCCATCAACCACCCAGGGGAAGGATAAAAAAATCAGAGAGATTGAAGAATAGAGAGATGTGCGATGAGAGAAAAAGTAAGGAAATGGCTTTTAAGAGAAAAAGAGATTGAGTGCCAAAGTGATGTGAGAATCACAAATGAGAAAGGGTGGGAAACAATACCCGGAGAAACTAGCTCCTCGTGAACTGAGAGGTCTCTTGCCATTGGAATACGTCTAAGTGTCGTGCCTTTTGTTTTGTTTGTCTCGATTCTTGTTTTGAGTCGTTTCGAGTGTCAATAGATGTGTTCAAGTTGTTTTACCTTTGTTTTTCCTTTATTGAGTCATTTTGACTGTGATCAGACGTAGGCTCAATACCCGATCGAGAACTCATTTCTCAATTTCAATTTCAAATCATTTTGTGCTCAGAGTGCTGTGTCATTTTCCACATGTGTGCAAAACAGGATTTGTTCTTTCATAAAACTGCATGGTTCAACCCAAGTCATGTGTGAACAGTAGAACCAGGACATATCTGAAGCTATATAGGTTCCGGACTGCAAAGCAAAAGAAAAGACGAAAAATTTGGAGCATCTCAGCGTGTTTCAACTCCAGCAAAATCCGAGACTGCATTTCAGGTGCACCTTCTTAGGCCTCGCCTTTCTCTGGAGTATGAGTGTATCTCGACCCCAAACTTAAGCCTGCTTCAAGTCAGAATGGCAGTCCAAGCAGCATCCGTGGTTTTCACATACAAATGTTACCCCTCACCAGTATAAACAGGGTGTGTCCTTTTTGAGCTAAGCATGTTGTAAAGTCCTCTGAGAGGTAAGTCGGAGGCACCAAAGTACATATTTGATGCCCCCCTATTGCATAGAATGTGCACTTTCATATACGCTTCCGTTGCAAGCGGCACGCGCATCGTTTATGATTCTTGCATAGAATATGCTTGCCTCATGCATAGAATATGCTTTCCATGTTGTATAGAATATGCTCTTGTTTCATGCATAGAAAACGCCCCCATATTTGCATAGAAAATACTCGTATCTTTTGCATAGAAAATGCTCGTATCTTTCACATAGAAAATGCACTTCACTTGCATAGAAAATGCATATCGCACTTTTTTGTACACCTCACTTGTATAGAAAATGCATTTTATCGCACTTTTTTGTACACCTCACTTGCATAGAAAATGTATTTCATCGCACTTTTTTGTGCACCTTACTTGCAGAGAACATGCATTTCATCGCACTTTCTTGTGCAATTTGCACTCGCGCTTTCTTGCGCATCGCACTTTCTTGTGCACTCGCACTTTCTTGTGCACTTTACATTCGCGCTTTCTTACGCATCGCACTTTCTTGTGCAGTTTACCCTCGCGCTTTCTTGCACATCGCACTGTTCTGTGCAGTTTACCCTCGCGCTTTCTGGCGCATCGCACTTTTTTGTGCAATTTACACTCGCGCTTTCTTACGCATCGCACTATTTTGTGCAGTTTACACCCGCGCTTTCTTGCGCATTGCACTGTTTTGTGCAATTTACACTCGCGCTTTCTTGTGCATCGCACTGTTTTGCGCATCGCACTGTCATGTGCATTCTTTGGTCTAGGAGACCTTAAAATCATGCGTTTACACTCGTGGTTTCCTACGTGTCGCACTTTTTTTGTGCAGATTACACTCGCGCTATCTTGTGCATTTTATTACATGCTCTCTCTTATCTTGCATAGAAAGTACTTGTAGCAGTTGTTAGTGCATTGCTCGCACTTTCTTACACACCTCACCTGAACTTGTTAGTGCATTGCTCGCGCTATTTTGCGCACCTTACCCGCATTTGTTTGTGCACTGCATCGCATTGTTTTATGCACCTTGCATGTTGCACTGTCTTGTGCATTCTCATCTATTTCGTGCATACACCTGCATCGCACTGTCTTGTGCACCTGTTTAGCACTATTTTGTGCATTCACATTGCTTCACACTGTTTTGTGCACTCTCTAGTCTAGGAGACCTTAAATCCTCTAAAGGTGCAATTCATTTAGTGTTTGTCGTGCCCGAATGACTTCCAGTGGTCTGGTATAGCCACCTGCCCGTGTTTGCGGTGAGTTCCTAGGAGATCAACTGAGACGGTGGAAACTAGAGTTCGAATGGCCGATGCCTAGAATGCAAAGGTTCGGGATTTCCGAGACTAAAGTCTGGTTTAAATATCCAGAGGTGTATTCCCAACATGAAATCTGTATGGAAGCCCTATAGGTTGAGGTAGCGTGTATGCCCCTCAATTCTGGATACTGAACCAACCTAGTCTGTCACCCTGTTGGAGAATAGGGAAAGCTGCAACCATAGCCAGGGAGAAAAGTAGTACTTGTGGTTCAGAAATGCAAGATGCTGAAGAGGAAGATCCCCAGCAGCATAAGGTAAGTCATCGCTGATTGCCCCTATAAGGTACTTTCAAGAGCATCGCTTCCTAGCCGCATCATCATATCTATCATAAGTGTTGCATAACATCTATCGCATTGCATATAGCATCTATCGCATGCATCTATTGCATCTACTGCATTGCATCCTTTCCATGTTAAGCCTGGTTTGGCATGCGTCCATACTTTCTTTCGTTGAAGCATGGTTCTGTGTTAATGTGTACGCACCTATTCCACTAAGAGAATTGTGGTTTGAAGGTGTCGGCACCTTTTTGTGTCAGATGTGGTCTGTTTTGTGTCCATGCCTTTTATAGGTAGAAATGTGGTTTGGCTGCGTGCCTTATTCACTGCATCCATTGCATCCATTACATTGTACTTTGTTTTGTTGCATTCAGCATGTAGGATCACGATCTTTCCTCAGCAAATCATTCCTCACTTATATCATGCCACCCAATTACTTGTTTCTTTCTGCGACACACATAGTTCTGCCTGTGCACACGCCTATTCCACCAAGAGAATTGTGGTTTGAGGATTCCGGTAACTTTTCTATGATAAACGTAGTTTGATTTTGCATCTCCATCCTTTTGTGATATTTGTGTGGTTTTGCACTATTTGTAGTTTGATTACCTCAATTACATTGCATATCATTTGCACTGATTCATTACATTGTATATCATTTACATTTGTTTTGTTGTATTGTATCGTTTGCATTCTGCCCCTGAACTACGCCGGTTTGATTCCTTGCAAAGGGATACGTAGGCAACCAGCAGGTTCAACCAACTGCATCTGTATTTTGTTTGTTTGTCCAAGTCTTTGGCCTTGTCAAAAGTGGGTCGTCTCTGGGCTTTGACATTCACTCACGTCATCTCATGACTCTAAGCTCTGTCAAAGAGGGGCAACTGTAGACACCCCATTTTTGACCGCCCTTAAGACTTGGGCGCTACTGATGGTTTACTTGGTGGTGAAAGTTGTGCAGTGCCAAATGGTCGATTTCTTCAGCAAGGAGAGTCAAATCCTAATCTCACACCCCATTTTTGGACCAAAACATTTTAGATCTTAAAATCCTCTCTTTCAAAACACTTTTGAAAAAGTTCCTACGATGTTCCGACGCTCGCATTTTGTTAAATGTTGCGCTTTTTGGTAAATCGAGCAAAGACAAAGTGGAAATGAATGAAAGAGAGATGAAATCTTTAAAAAAATCTTTCAAAACACCTTGTTTAGGGGTTTGGTGTTAAAGAAAAGAGGAGTGGAGGGAAGAAACCTAGTTGAGGAAGAAGTTGGGCATGAATCGTTAAGAGAGAGACGAGCAGTCCTCGTTAAATCGGGCCTATCCACTTGTATACTTGGATTTAAGCTATGAGGCCATCACCGTTGAAAAGAAGACTTGTGGGCTTCATTTTACACTCAAGAATCTCCTAAAGCCGAGTCCGGATGGGGGAGATATGGTTGGTTGAAGTTAGGTATCAATCCGATTGAGCCGGAAATGAGCAGTCTTCACAAAAAGAAAGATATCTCTTAGCACAAGAATGACCTGCAAAGGAGTCTAGATGAAGGAGTTATGCCCATTTCAAGTTGGACCTGCAGAGCAAAATTTGCGATCGGCCAACAAAGTAACAGGTCGGCCAGAAATGTCCAAAAAACTCAGAATTTGTAGATCTTTTCCCTCCAGCTGTTCCACACAAGCTCCAATTGTCCCAATTAAGATATTTTTGACCAAAGCTCTTGCTTTTGCAATATATGGAGGCTATATCTCATATTTTGCAAGGTTAGAACATATTAAAGGGTGAGAAAATTTGGGAGCTTCTCACTCTAGAATCCTCTCTCTCTAGAAGATTTGTGAACAAATTCTCCCCTCTCTCTAGAATTCTCTCTTTCTCCTCTTGTTTTAGGCTTAGAAGTGAGAATTTCCTACACTTTTGCAAAGAGACCCTTAACCAAAGTTGATCATCTTTGGGTTAAGGTAGCTTGGGACTTTGTTTGAGCTCCAAAAGACTGATTTTTGCTCAGATTTTGGCTGGTTTTGCTGCTATCCTTCAAGGTGCTTCAAGGGTAAGCTTTTCCCCCATTCAAGCTTGTTTTTGCACATTTGCTTTACCCTCCTTTTTCCATTGTTTTGGACTATTTTGAGGCTGGTTTTGAACTATAAAAAACTCTGATTTTGAGGTTCTAGAATGATGGCTTAAGCCTTGTTTGGCTAGGGGGTGTTTCCTCCATTTTGCTCCTTGGCTTGTAAGGCCTTTTGAGCTATCTTTCAAGCTTTTCAAACAACTACTTTTTGGCCTTAAAACCACTAAATTCCAGAGGAATATCAGTGGGAGAAACCTTGTTTTGAGGTCCAAAATAGGAGAGGGTAGTTCCCTCTCCTCTTGTCTTGCTTGCTTGTCTTGTTGGCCTAATTATTGAGCCTGTTTTTCTAGCATGTGTTGGCTTCTTCTCAGCTTATTTTTGGCCTTATTTCAGCATGGCATAACTCTATTTTGGCTTGGTTGAGTCACCTCATGCATGCTTCTTACACTTGTAGTGTAATCTTGCTATTTAGCCTTGCATGCTTTCTACTTTGGCTCATCATTCTAGCTTATTTTGGCTATGCTCTCACATGATTTTACTCTAGTTTTAGCATGCTTTAGCTCTGATTTTGGTTGGTGAGGTCACCGCTTGCTTGGTTTTTGCACTTGCAGTGCAATCTCACTCACTAGCCTAGCATACTTGGTGTTTTGGCCTATTGTTCTAGCATGTGTATGCTCTACTCCAGCATATTTTTGGCTATGTTTTAGTATGCTTTAGGTCTAATTTGAGTGGCCTTGGTCATGTATGGCTTGCCTTGTAGGGCTATAGTGTAATTGGCTTCACTAGTCTTGAGTTTTGAGGCCCTTATCATGCTATATTTGTGATGTGTGCATAATATGGCATCATTTGGCATGGTATTTCAGAGCATGTATTTCCATCATACACTCCTATATATCGCTCTTTAAGTGCTTTTAAGAGTTGAGCCTTATGCCTCGTTTATGAGCCAATGCATGAACATCATTTTCTTGCTTTTCATGCTATCTTCTAGGTTCATTTTAGCCACTGTTTTGGCCTGCTATAGCTCTGTTTTGGGTTGGTTTAATCATTTGAGCATTGTATGGCATGCTTCTAGTGTAATGCACTTCACTAACTTTGGCGTTCTTAGCTCTAAGCATATCTTGCATGCATCGTTTTCATGTTTCGATGTCATTTAGAATACTATTTCAGTGCTGGAATGTATATCATCGCATGCCATCTTTCATTTGTTGTATCACTTTGAAAGCGGTCTTAAGCCCCTTGTTGGCTTGAACATGGAATTGAGGCTCTCATGCCTAATGGTTTTAGCCTTCTCTTGAGGGTTTCTACTAGCCAAAAGCATGAGGCTTCTTCCATGCTCAAGGTGCTTGTGGCTTAGATCCTCTTTCAAAATTAGAGGACTCTCACTTTTGGACTTAACCGGTTAAAGGACTTATCGGTAATCTAAAATGAGTAAACAAAATGAATCAAAGTAAAACATGCCAAGATAACATGTTTGTGTTGCATTGCCTGTGTTTGGATCGGACGTTAATCCAAACATAAGAAATGAGATACGTTTCATACTTGAAGTGATGAAACGTGCTTCATTTCTTAGTCACCGACACCCTTGATCGTGCATGATAGGGTGAAGGCTCATCGAGTCTTGTGTATGCATTTATCAACTTGTACAAACTTGGCTTCTCAGCCATCATGCATTGTGATGCTTGGTTGGTGGTCCGAGAGTCAAGCACCACACTCCTTTGAGCTTGAGATATGATAAGGAGTGTGGTGGTACACACATTTCCTTGCAAAGACACTGCCATGCCTCTGTTTGTGCTCTGCTGCAGTAAAAGGAGGAAATTCAGGGAATCAGTGGTCGACCGGCCACCAAAGCAGCCGACCGGCCATCAAAGCCTGCCGACCGGCCATCATTACTGGCCGATGGCCACCATCTCTAGCCGATCATCCCTCAGCATGTTCCTGAGATGGGTCAAAGTCAACCTGGAAGTTGGCACAATTTTCAGAGGTCTAAAGGTGTGCAAAAAGAGGCATCTTGAGGCAAGGCGGTGGATTTCCAGGAGGACGTGACTGAGCATGCATGCATCCCTCGCCCTCGAGGCCTTTTAACTACTTTGCTTAGCTAGTTAATTCATTAGTTCTGTACGTAATTAGTTAACGTGCTTAGCTAATAGATCTATGTAGTAATTTGTAATAGTTAGCTTAATTAGCGTAGCTAGTTAGCTTTCATTTCATTCGGACCCTCCATTGAGAGGGCAAATATTGTAATAAGTGTGCGTGTGCGTGTGAATGTTTTCTAACCCCACGTGTTTCTCCCTTTTACTTATCCGCTTTTGATGGTTAGTTTTTGGGCATGTTTCAATAAACATACTTATGCTTTGCATACGTGCATTATTCATTCGTATTGAATGCACCGGGCTCGGCGCATCATTCAAATTACATTGTATTTCAATACCTATTTGAATACATGTATCAAGTGTTGAAAATCATATGCCATCTTAGATAGCCGAGCCTACTTAGTTGCATTTTGCATGTGTTGCTTTAGGCATCTTGTATAATTAGGATCATGCATTGATTTCTAATTGGTTTCTATTTTGGCTCTGAGTACACTGTGAGTGTTTATGCTTTAGCATCCTTGCATGCGTGTAAGTGATTGCCATGACCGCATGCTTGCCATGAGGCTATGTACTTAAATGATTAACTGCATGAATGCCTGTAGATGAAGGCTTCATTGCTTGAATTGGAACAATTCATCAAAATGTGCGTTTTAAGCCCACTTGTTTGTGGCAAATCATGTTTTAAGCCCACTTGAGGGTGGCAAATCCGCACTTTAGCCTACTTGAGGGTAGCAACTTCAAACCATTTTCGAAAACAAACATTGAAATGTTTTGTTCCAATTCTTGTGATTTTAGTCTATACTTGTATGCTGTGGGCATCACGTAGTAAGCTAGCTAATAACCGGAATAAGAACACATGTGTTTTCAAAACAACATATCATGTTTAGTAGAGGTCGATCTTTGATCGGGCGAGCAGGGGTGCTCATTTCAGGACCTTCCCCTCTCGTACCCAAGTTTCCGAGCCGAGGCAACTTTGGTGATGACGAACACGTGGCCTTAGGCACAAGTCAGGGTTTCCTAAGTTTTCCAAAATAAAATATTTAGGTGGCGACTCTGAAATCTGGCAAAGCAGTCCATGTTTGGCGTTTTTGATTAAAATCAATTTTCCAAAACGATTTGCCAAATTTGAACTATTTGGTGATTTATCAGTCTTACATTGCACTTTGTGAGATTAGATTCACAACCATGACAGGAGTCCGAACTGTAGTAGCTAGAACACAATTCGTGCCGTCTCCGAAAGGGGGGCGCGCAGAGCGGAGTTCGGGCGGTCTACACCGACCACCAGTCTCTGTTGTAGATATTTTGTGACAACTGTGCCAATTGTATGCACAGATGCTTGCTTCTGCTCCCACGTGTAGGGCTGGATGTTCTTGACAAGAATTCATGTTTTCTATATATAAAATGCCTCCCTCTCATGCTTTAAGGTTAGAAACATTTAGGAGTGAGGAATTAATTTTGGAAAATTCCTCTCTCTCTATAATTCTCTCTCTCTCTCTCTCTCTCTCTCTCTCTCTCTCTACTTGCACAACATTTGCCTAAACACTCTAAACCAAACCTAAAGAGCTTCTTGCTGAGGTGATTTGAGCTTGAATTTGAGCTCTTAAAACACTTGAGAGTGTGAAATTAGTGGTTAATAACTCAAAGAAACATTTCTCTTCAAGAAGTATACCTTCTCTTGCTGTTGTACCATCTCTATACCATCTTTTCTTGTTGTTTGTTAAGCTCCTTAAAACATATATTTTTGGGCTGAAACTTATGGTTTAAGGCCATTAAAGGTAAAGGGTTGATAGCCCTTCTTTACACCTTGCTTCTAAGGCCTTTGCTCTTGCGTTTCCCACTTTGTTGTCAACTTTTTTTGAGCTTTTTAATACTAAATTTCAGAGTTATTTCAGTGGCTAAAATCATGTTTTGAAGTCTGAAAATGGAGGGGGTAGCCTCCCCTCCTTATGCTTTGTTTACTAGCTTAACATGCTCCATGTTTTAGCTTATTTTTCTAGCTATTGTTAGCTCAATTCGAGCATGTTTTAGGACTGTTTTAGACCTGTTTTATGATTGTTCTTAGCTATTTGATGCATTTGAGCTTTGTATTGCATGCTTGTAGTGTAATTGTCCGCATAGGTTTGGTGGTTTAGGCCTTAGCTACCATCCTATTTGAGTTGATAGCATTTATTTCATGTTTTCCTTACTTGTGATCACCCTTAATCATCTCTGCAACCTCTCTCTCTTGGCTTTTGCTTTGCTTTGAGAGTTATTTCAAACCTATTGTTCTTTTAAGCTTGAGAATGAGGTTGTCATGCTTAATGGTTTAATCCTTTTTAGGGGTTCATTATCAACGTCATGATATCTCTCCCATGCCTTAAGCCAACTCTTGGTTTGACATTTCTTTCCTTTAGATGACTTAAATTCACATTTGGACTCAATTTATTAAAGAATGGATTGCAATCTAAAATGGAGTAATAAAGCTTGAACTAAAGTGGTGCAAGATAATAATTTGTTTTTGTGTTCAATCGGACGTTAATTGAACACATGGAAGCTTGAGGAATTTCATACTCATTAGTGATGAAATGATTCAATTTTCCAAGGTCACCACTTCTCTTGATCTTTCATGAAAGGGAGGAGGTTAGAGTTTTATTTTGTTGCATTTATTGAACTTGCACACTTTGGTTCACAAGCCATCATGCAATGAAATTACTTGAGTTGGTGGTTTGTGACTTAAGTTTACTTCTCCTTTGATTTGTTCATGAAAATGAGGGGTGAGTTGTGCAGACAACCCTTGAGAATACCCTGTGCATGCTTCGTTTGTTCTCTGTTCCAGTAAGATGAACTAGGCAGCAGTGGCCGACAGGCCACCTTCCATGGCCGATAGGCCACCTTTGATGGCTGGCCGACTATCACTAGTGGCCGGCAGGCCGTCATCACTGGTCGGTCGGCCACTAACGCAAAACTCAGCCGTGTGTCTTTGGGGCAGAGTAGAGCTATTCTGGAAGTGAGCAACAGTGTAAGTGTTCTCTATGCAACAGAGGCTCTCTGGAAGCAAAACAATGGCCTTTTCGGGTAGAAATCGAGCATGCACATGAACATCCCTCGCTTCCTGAGGTGGAGTAGTTAGCTCAGTACTTAATTGTTTAGCTTAATTACTTCTTTTAATTGCACTCATGTTTTAATTATTTAATTAGTTAAAGTAGTTAACTAGTTGTGATGTTGTAATCATTAATTAACTAGAATAGTTAGTTAATTCATCTATTGTAAAAATTAGTTAAGTAGTTTAGCTAATTTAATTTGTTTTGTAATAATTAGCTTAGCTTTAATTAGTTAGCTAATTCATTTGGACTCTCCTTCGTGAGAGCGTCATTGTAATGATGTGTATGTCTTCCAACCCCACGTCTTTCTCCCTTTTATTTAATTACTTACGATGGTCAGATTAGAGCATCATGTTTTGTTTAGAATAATCCATGTTCGCATCCATTTATATTGCATGCATCGAGGCTCGATTCATTATTCTAACTTGCATTGTTAGTTTAAATACTTCTTTGAATATATGCTTAGACCGCATATTATCACATTGATTCATATGCCGCATTAGTAGCTGAGCTTATTAGTTGCATATTGTATGCATTGCATTAGTCATATTGCATAGTTAGAAATCATGCACAGTTAGTCTATAATTGTGTGTGCGCATCACATAGTAATGCTAGCCTAATAAACCAGAACAAGAGCATATAATGTAATTAAGATTCATATCATGATTAGTATATGCTGATCTTTGATTAGGCCAGCAGGGGTGCTCAATTTATGACCTTCCCCTCTCATACCTAAGTTTCCGAGCTGAGACAATCTTGGTGATGACGGACATGTGGCCTTTGGCATGAGTCATGGGTTTCCTAAATTTTTCAAAAATATTTAGGTGGCGACTCTGTATCTGGCAAAGCAGTCCATTTTTTGCAATTTGATTCAAAATCGATTTTTCAAAAGATTTGCCGAAATGAGACTCTTTAGTGTTTATCTATTTTACATTGCACTTGTGAGATCAGATTTAGAACCGTGGGAGCCTGATACTGCGGGGCTTATTTCGACTTCCGAAAAGGGGCACGAAAAAGTCGAGCTACACTACCACGGTAAGCATATAAATAAGAGAGAGAAAGAAATTGGGGTTGGAAGACATACAAATATTACAAATTAGCCCTCACATAAGAGGGTCCGAATGACTATCCGAATGTTAAAATAATTATTACAAGTACTAAATAAATTAACTAAATTAATTAGCTATTACAAATTCAAATAAAGCTACTAATTAAGTACAACAAACTACTGTTAAAGCATTAATTTATAGGACCACGAGAAACGAAGAGTTGCACGCACACAAACGAGAGCATCCTCTCGAAAACCTCTCTGTTTTGCTTCCAGAATTTGTTTTGTTTACAATCAGAAAATTATTTTGTTTTTGCCTCAGCTTCTGCTCTGTTCTGCCACAAAAATGACACTACGTGCATAAATAATGATTGTCGGTCGGCCTTGAAAAATGGTCGGCTGGACAGAAAGGTGACCGGCCGGCCACTATTTTTGGGTTCTGCCCTGCTGCCACAGAATTGAAAGAGAGCAAAAACAGAGTATTTCCTAGGGATGTTTATCCTTTCTACCTCACCCTACCATGAAGATGATAAGGGAGGAGTAGAGTTGATTCACAAATCATCAATCATCGCAAGTTTGTTGCTTGATGATCTATGAACTGATGGGACAAAAGCTTAATAGAGGGAAATGAAAGACCAACAACACCTCTTCCCTATCATGGAGTTACTTAAAGGAAAGGGGTGGACATTGCTTCTTGAATCATTGAAAGAGTATGTATTGATTCGAGACGCAGTAGGTTCAACACAACTTCCGATTGAACCCCGCCAATTTTATTAACTTCTTTTTACATTACCTTTCCATTTCTTATCTTTTGTTCATTTTTGTCCAAAGTGATAGTTACGTCCACTAAGTCCAAAAGTAATAAAAAATATCAAGCATTAACTTAACCCAAGAAATAAGCATTTAAAGCCCTTTTCCACGGGGGAAAATTACAAAGGAAGAGGCAAACTCATTTACAAGCAATAATGAATTCTAAATCAAACTCAAAGAGAGCAACAATGATTAGTCAAGCTCAAAGAGAGTGATAATGACTAACCAAACCCATAATGAGCGATAATGACTCTAAATCCAAACTTGATAACAAGCTATAAAGACACTTTCCTTGGTGATTTCCAAGGGTCTAACTAGAAAGTTAGTCCCTTAGAAGTAAATGCACCTATGATAAAGAGAAATGACAAACAAGAAATTGTGCTTAGCAAAAGAGAGATGTAATGCCTTGGTAATGAACCTCCGAAGAGATTAAACCATTAAACATGGAAGGTCTTTTTCTTATGTTTGAACAACAACCTTTTGTTAAACACAACTCTTTAATCAAAATGAACAAAGCATGGAGGAATGTTGCAAAGATGATTATGCAAATATGATTACAAGTGTATGAACATATATGAATGCTATATAGAAAAAAAGTGTAAGAAATGACTATTAACTGAAATGGATTAAAGGTTACACCCATGAAGACTTACAACAACACATCTACAATATTTAAAGCATATTTAAACACACAAAACGGCACTGAAACAACCTTAAAGCAGTGCTAAAAATTGAGTTTTTGAAGTGGAAAAAGTAAGGAAAAAAAGGCTAAAGCCAAGGGGTTTCAAACAAGCAACAAGCCTAAGAAAGGGTGGCTAACCCCTCCTCTTTATTGGTAACTCAAAAGCACATTTTAAGCTAAAATAAACTCTGAAAACCGTAGCTAAAAGTAAAGAAGCAAGTGGGAAGAACAAGGACATAAGCTATAGGATAAGGTTTAAGAAAGGGTGGTTAACCCCTCCACCTTTGGTAGCTTTTTAATCACGAGTTTTAGAACTTGAAATCAGTCCAAAATAGTGTTTAAACAACAAGAAAAAAAGAAGAGAAGAGTAGTGTAAACAAGGAAAAAGATGGCAAAGGTTATACCTCTTGAAGATGAGATACTCTTGGTTAAGCAAATCACAAGGCAAACACTCTCAAGAGCTGAAATTTAGGGTCAAGAATCTTAGCAAGAGGCCTTAAGTTTTTGGTTTAGGAAGTGTATGGAGAGTGTATGTATATTTTCAAGAGAGAGGGGGGTAGTGTATTGAACAAGTTTTGGCTCTTGGAAAGTTTTCTAACCTAAAACCATGAGGGATGGTCAAGTATTTATAGAAGAAAGCCTTCTCACATCGGAAATATCTATAATAAGTCAGCTGGTGCAAGGCATGCACATGGGGGGACAGCTGCTATAAAATATCTGTCTGCCGAGAAACATGGCCGGCCGACCATGAAGAGAGCTGGCCGGCTAACCAAAAATGGCCTACTGACCAATTGTTGGCCAGCAAGCCCCTGAGGGGTCAAGCTAGAAAAAATTGTTGGCCGCCAGGATTATATTGGCTTTGTTCGACGATGCCACAAATGCCAAATTCATGCAAATCGCATGAATATCCCGCCTTCGAAACTGTACAACATGACTTCACTGTGGCCTTTTTTTGGGGGGGTAAGTGTCGTGGCCTTTTTCAGTTTGGGGAATTGATGTTATTGGGGCAGTTATGCCGAAAGGCTCGAATGGGCATGAGTATATCCTGGTGGCAATTGACTACTTTACAAAATGGGTTGAGGCCTAATCCTATGCAGTGCGAAAGGCGTCGCATGTGGCCAAGTTCATCAGGAATAATAGCATTTGTTGTTATGGGGTCCCGAATGAGATCATTTCAGACAATGGCACCCATTTCAAGAGAGAAGTGATCAACTTGTTGGAGAAATACAACGTGGCTTTTCATATGTCATCCACATATCGGCCACAAACCAACGGAGCTGTTGAGGCCGCCAACAAGAACATCAAACACATTTTGCAGAAAATGGTTAAGACTTACAGGGACTGGCTAGACAAATTGCCATTTGCTCTTTGGGGCTACAGAACATCAATTCGGACATCTACTGGGGCAACTCTCTATTCTCTGGTTTATGGGATGGAAGTTGTTTTACCGATTGAAATTAAGGTTCCGTCGCTATGGGTTATGGCTGAGTGCCAGTTAGCAGAAGCGGATTGGCAGCAGAGCAGGTTCGAGGAACTAATGTTGTTCGATAAGAGAAGGCTGAAAGCACTGTACCATGTCCAAGGATATCAATGACGGATTGCCAGGCTTTCAACAAGAAAGTTAAGTCCAGGAATCTTAAGGAAGGAGATTTGGTGCTCAAAGACAACCGAGCTCCCATCCATGACCCTAGGGGCAAGTTCAGACACAATTAGACTGGTCCTTACATCATCAAATCAATCTGGTTAGGTGGAGCTGTCATTCTTATAGACCTTGATGGCCTCGAATTCTCCCAACCAATCAACGTGGACAAATTGAAGAAATACTATCCTTGAGTAGTTCGCTAGGCCAAAAACCCGGAAGGGTAACCTAAGCAAAAGTTAGAGCACAAAAAATTAGAAAAATGAAAAACTGAGCTCGCAAGGTTGAAAATCCAGAAATGGCGGCCTTAGCAAAAGTTAGAGTGCAAAAGGAGAGTGTTAATACCTGAGTGAACCCGAACCGAACTACGTAGGGCTTGATTCCCATCTTTGGGATACGTACACAACTTCATTCTGAAGCTCAACCATAAACACTTCAAACTCAACTGTCCTGTCCATGAGATTGTTCAGGTCATCTTTGTCTTTGTTGTATCCAAGAGTTAGGTTATGATCCTTACCCTGAAAGAAGAGCTGATTACAGTACAGTGCAGTGCTATTCAGATAAGGGGCAACTTTTCATTTGCTGGATTCGGGGTTGTACATCTCGAGGATAGATTCTAAGTGTGTCCAGTTATGATCCTTCTCGAAAATGGTTTTGAAAAGTTTTAATAAAAGTTGATTTCGTTCAAATTAATCTTTTTACAACTTAGACCATTTTTGGACCGAAAGGAAAATTTTAAGTGCCCACAACTTCAATTTCATTGATTTAAATACAAATTTCTCTAACTTTTGATACAAATCAAAGTTGCTTTTTATTACATTCAAAAGGAAAACTTGAAAGTACAGATCAAAGTAACAAACTTGGGGCATAGATGAGTCAGGTGTTCCTGCGTCCCCTCCCATAGCTTGTTGAAGCTTCAGATGCTAAAGTAGGTCCGGTTTGCGCGTCTTCGAGCCAAGCTATGCATTCGCCAGATAAGGCACAATTGAAATTGGGAGCGGGAGCCAGAAGTTCTCTTGTCCTCTATGCCATCGGGCTAGTTGTAAGCCTCGGATTGGAAACAAAACCGGGTACTCTACCCCCTCTTCTGGACAAGTCTGGTTGTGTCTGAACTGATGCCTTAACCGGAATGGAAAGTAGAAGACACGGTGTGTCAAGCCAATCAATTGAATACCGGGTTGCCGAGACATGCTGTAGCTCATCTCAGGCAGATCAAACTAGGGGCAATGCTAAGCAATGCCAACGGCGGAGCTGTTGCACATCCAATGGCACCGCCACCCCTCGTTTGGGAAATCAACTAGCTATTGGCGAAAGAAATAGCCTCGTGCTGAATATGCTGGGCAGGAGTCAACTACCTTCAACCTGTCCATGAGCCATATCTGGGGAGGGATTGAAAAATAAAAGAGATTAAAGAATAGAGAGGTGTATGCAGAGAGAAAAGTAAGAAAGGGTTTTGAGAGAAAAATAGAGCCTGAGTGCCGAGTGATGTGAGAACTATATGTGAGATAGGGTGAGAAACATTACCTGCAAAAGTAGTGGACTTCCAGCCAATTCGTTTGTCTCTCACCGATGGAAGGCGTCCAAGCCCATCAAAGTCTGGGCCAGTGTTAGGCCAATGCAGCTCTTGCCCTCTTTCAAGCCTTAGGCCACTTCGATCAAGTGAATGCTTGACTTGCTGAAACCAGGGGCAAGCAAGAAATAAGCCAACATACATAAACAAAGGGCATGCTGTCGAAAAATCTACCAAATATGGTCGTCGCGGTCGTCGGTGTCAGAAAATCGATGAATGAGGCTGGGGGCATCCAACTCTCCATTATGAACCAATGATTGAGCTTCATGTAAAGTAAGCCCACACATCCTTCCTAAAGCTTGGATGTGGCCAAAACGCGACTGAGGTAAGATTTTCTCGTCACGCCGGGATTCCATCAGAACTTGGTATTCTTTAATTGTAGGGCATATCTCTTACCTCCCGAAGTTAAACACATGTGTAATTGGGTTCCAACACCTAGCCGTGGCATGAAGGAACGGAAAACACAGCGGTGTATGACTTAGCCGACCGGCTACTACTGGTGGCCGACAACCTCTGTTTATGGCCGACAGCATTCTTGTGGTCTTCCTATGTGTTGAGAGTGCTGAGAACCTGTGTTTTGTTCTGCACTTGGAGCATTCTGTTGTCTTCTTTTAGTAGTTTTGTTAAGTTTCTTGTAAGTTGTTTCAATTTGTTTATCAAGTTGTTTCAATTGGTTTATCGAGTCATTGTGTTGCGTATCAAGTTGTATTTGTTTTGTTTTTGTTTATCGAGTTGTTATTATTTGTTTCATCAAGTTGTTTTACTCTGTCTGTTAAGTGTTGGTCGGTTCATTACCTGATTAAGAAATTGCCATTAAAATGTTCAATTTCCATCAATCTTGTTTGTATGTGATGCGATGTTATGCGGTGTTCAGGATGTAAAATACAACACTTTTTCATCAAAAAGCAGGTTTTCATTCCGATCATGGTCACTTTTTACAAAAGGGTACAAGTTTTTAAAGCAAAAAAACATGTCTAAGCTGTACAAATTGCCAATACTACTAGTAAAAGAAACTAAGCAAAAATATAAAAAATCAGTGCCAGCTGTCTCAATCTCGAGAGGCTCTCTTCGTCCTCTTCCTGGGCAGAGCCTCAGAGCTGTCTCCATCAACGTCGCTGTCTACACCTCTCTCTGAACCAAAATCAGAATCATCACTGCCATCTGTCTCGGAGCCTGACGCAACATTATATCCACTAGCATAACCTTAGCCAGCGACATCATCTCGGCTCTCGGATGCCTCTACGTACTGACTTGCCGCCTCCTCGGCCTCGCTAGTCTCGGCCTCGTCATCACTTAGGATGGGCTCGAAATGGCCACTCTCATCTCTGCCTCGGCTGCGAGCTGGAGCCCCTCTCTCTCTTTTTCTTCCTGCTGGAGGGGGCACTGATGGTCCTGCTGTAGCTGTCGCCAGTGCTGTTAGTAAAGGTGGGACCTGAAAAGGCAGTTGGTATGTGTCAGATATGGTATGTGATGCAAGTATGGTGTACATATTGAATTCTGATGCATATTATGAAATATAGTGTGAAAATGCAGAATTCAGATGCAATGTCTCAGTGCAGTGTGGGAAAATTTTTAGGTGAAATGTTAGTTTCAGTGTATCAATGGAAATGTGATGACCGAAATGCAAGAAAACTGAAGAAATTGCCTGAATGCCATGGAAGCCGAGCACTGTCTCCCTCCTCCAGATCATGCCCTTGAATGAGGCCAATATCTCAAGCAATCCCTCAATGTACCCTGTCGGTGCCTGCAAATGGAATTTGAAAAATGATCAGTGTCCGAAACGAATGAATATCTGAGCAAGAATGGAAAAATGAAAACTGTAGTGCATACCGAAGGTGAATCAGGCGCTCTGACATATCTGTGACCAGCCACCGGAGGCTCAATCGAGATCCGGTAAGCCTCTCCGGTGTACTGCCAACCTGTCAACTTGGTCAGGAGCTCTAGCCAACCAGTCCTCTACCTCGTCCGAGAAGCCCCGCTACTATAGGCCCTGGCTACCCTGGTTGCTCTAGGCCCTATCCTCGCAACAGGAGCCCTCGCTTCCTCACCTCCGCGAACACCGGTCAGAGGTTGCATAAGGTGTGTCTGAATGAAGATTGCATAATCACCCTCAACTTGGAAGTACTCCGCCTCCAAGCCCACCATGAACTGAATAACTCTATCAACAGATAGGTTATTTGCTGATCTCATGGACTCTGGTGGCGTCATCGGTATGAACTGAGCAGGCATGCCTAGAGACTGGCATACGACTCTCTCACCAAGGTACCAGGCTTGGTAGACCGGACCCTCAAGCAGAATGTGATAACAAGACATGCCCCAGGCTGCATTATACCGGCCTCTAAGTCCTCTGGGTATCATGGCCCATGGCTGCCATGAGATCTATAAATGAAAGTTGTATAGACTGTCAGTTGTTGTCAATAACTACAATGTGAATCACAACGATATGAAAGCAAACCATGACTATGTTCTAGGTTACCTTGTGAGCAGCTACGGTGTCGAAGAAATGCCTGAAGAAAGAAAAGGGCTCGCGAGTCCTGCGAGCAAAACGGGCCATCGTACACTTATGAATAAGGGACCGTCAATGGAACCTCCACCTCTGGCTCTGGGGCAAGAGTCAGGAAGTATGCGTATACCCATAGCTGTAGCGAGAATGCAGAGGTATGTAGTCAGCACAGTATTTGAACAAATACAAAAAGTGCAAAGCAGAAAGCATACAGTATATAAATAGACATAGCAAGTACAAAGCAAAAAGTACATGCGTTGAATAGGTGTAAAGCAAGAAATGCTGAACAGAAAATACAAAGTGTAAAGAGGGAACTGAGATGTGTACCTCCCAGGCTCTCCAGTAGCCTCCGACCAAGAGCCTAATCCCACGAGAGGTCGAGCTCATATAGCCGTATAGGGCGGTGAGGCCAACCCCACCCCAATCGTAGAAGCTCACTCGGGGAAGAACCACCAGTGTGTTGAGCAAATATTGCCCCACGGTGTTCGCCCTGTTGGCAAACAGGGTGGTACCAAAGAGGAACATCAGAAAAGCCCGAGCGTAGTGCTCTATCTCCTCTACTGTCTCTGGTATAGTCCCCTGGAACCGCTCCTCAAACCAGCCGTATCTGACTTGGGCTGTCCAGAACAAAGGCGAGCGTGCCCCCAGAAGCTCAATCCAAGCAGCCTCTCACTTCCCCATATCGAGATCAAGGGGAATCGGATCACCTACGGCTAGGCCTATGATCATGGCGAAGCCGTACGGGGTCATTGTCATCTCTCTAGTAGTGAAAAAGTGGAGAGAGTTAGTGGTGTCCCACCATCTCTCCACTAGAGCTCCAAAAAGTGGACGGCTCGCTATGACTCGTGGCAATCCGGAGCAGAATAGGCCGAAGCCTGCATCATCGACAATAGCTCGTACTCCGGTAGGGAGCTCGTCGTACCAATCTCTAGCCATCGTGGCCCCATAGCCCCTGTATGCACGGGCATCACCCTGTGGCACATGCAGGTGAATCAGTGCAAATACAGTTCAATGAAAAGGAAGTGTAAAGCAAATGCAGATAAATCAGTGTAAATACAATGCAAGAGTATGATTAGTGCAAGAAATGCAAGTAAAGAACATCAGATGCGTAAGTGTATAAAGTTTGTACCTCAACGGGAACGACTAAAATATGGGAGTCCGGCTCCCTCAGTAAGAGATCCCCTGGTGCATCAGCAAAATTAGTGAAGTGCCTAATGCCACTAGCAGGTAGAATGTGAGTCTGTGGATGATATCTCGCCACGTCAAAGGGCCTCACTCCCAGTGGTAAGGGCTCCGGCTCTACGTCAGAATCGAACTCTGCTTCGAACTCTGCCTTTGGAGGAGCCCTGTCATGTGGAAAGTCGTCTACCATCTGGAATATAGATGAAGAGTCGATGAAAAGTGAAGAAATGGGGGAAATAGGTGGAAAATGCCAAAAGTCAACTCAAGTCAAACCCTAGGAGAGAGAAAATGGGAGAAAGAGACAAAGCCAGAGAAAAGGCATTAAACCCAAGAGACACTCGGGGGGAACAAGCCTCAAGTGGTGAAAGTGAAGAAAAAAACACCGAAATCAGTTTTCAATCGGTTCAAAATGAAGGAAATCAAGAGGATTTAACGAATCAACTTCGTATGGGGCGTTGGAAAACGCATGTAAAGCTCAGATCTGGAGAGAATGAAGGTCTAGAGAGGGAGAGGGAAGAATTTCGGGCATGGGGTGTGGAGGAAATGAGCCTCCATGCCCTATACTTAAACACCAATATGCAAAAAGACCAAATTGACCAAACCTGCCATCGATGGCCGTTTGGCCACCACTGGTGGCCGACAGCCACCATTGGTGGCTGACAACCCCTAAGGGTGGCCGGCAGGTGGCTGACACCTCCCCAGGGTGGCCGACAAGCTTCCAGAGCTCTCCTTCTGTGTTTTTCTGCTATTTTATGTTCTTAGTTCTCAAGAAAGTGCAAGAAAGTTCACTTTTAAGCTCAAATTGTCTCTAAGGAAGCTCTAAACCGTGTCTTCGATGCATGATGATTCATCACTATTCAATATGGACTAGGTGTATCCTCTTTAACTTGTTGCAGCTCTTCCGAGAGGTAAATCGGATGTTGCTATTCAATCTATTATTGTCTAAAGATGTGCATTGCATAGAATATGCCTTTCTCTGTCTTCGCATAGAACATGCATTTTGTACTGTTGTATTCTGATGCTGCATGGAACATGCATTTGCTAGTCTTGCATAGAATATGCATTTTGTACTATTGATAGCACATGCAGTTTGTACTCTTACGTTGAAAATGCATTCCGACGTTGCATAGGACGTGCTCCAATTTTCACTGCATAGAACATGCTCCTAATTATCATGCATAGAACATGCTGTTACGACAGTCACATAGAACATGCTTTGCTTATCTTGCGTAAAAAATGTACTCTTACTATATTATGTTTGTTGAGTTTCTTTCTTATGGAGGCATGATATTGCATGTACGGTTCATTCATAGGAGCTCCAGGTGAGATCATTCCTGTCCTTCGAACTTCTTTTGGTTTGAAAGCATTTGGACGTGTTCCGATGTTTTTTACTGCTTCTTGTTTTGGTTAGAAGCATTTGGATGTGTTCCGATGTTTATACCACTCCCTGTTTTGGTTAGAAGCATTTGGACATGTTCCGATGTTTTCTACTGCTTCTTGTTTTGGTTAGAAGCATTTGGATGTGTTCCGATGTTTATACCGCTCCCTGTTTTGGTTAGAAGCATTTGGACGTGTTCCGATGTTTATACCACACCTTATTTTGGTTAGAAGCATTTGGACGTGTTCTGATGTTTATACCACTCCCTGTTTTGGTTAGAAGCATTTGGATGTGTTCCGATACTGATCACCACTACCTTGTTTTGGTTAAAAGCATTTGGACGTGTTCTGATGTTTACCACCATTCCTTGTTTTGGTTACAAACATTTGGATGCGTTTCGACGTTTATCAACGTTCCTTTTGGTTAAGAACAGTCGGGTACGTCCCGATGTTCATACCATCTTTTTTCTCCTTCCGTGTGCAACGCGCTAGGATCTTGTTTGACACCTCGGGTGCGCCCGATGGTTGTGTTATGCTTTTCCTTTCCTGCGTGATGCGTAGTTAAGCTTGCATAATTTTCTTACATCCTTTTTGCATGAAATGTAGTTTGGTTCATGTTTACTTGCTTATGTTTGAGTTTGTTGTACCGCGTTTCGGTTACAATGTAGCATTTCTTTTCATAACATCTGCATCTAGATGTTTCATTATAGCCTCAATGCATGATCATAAGTTATGTTCTCCGCATTGTGCATATCACTTGCATCATGCCCCAGACCTACACTGGTTTGATTCCTTGCAACGGGATACGTAGGTACCCTACGGGCGCAACCGTTCTTTGTTTTTCTTGTTTGTTTGTCCAAGTCTCCGGCCTTGTCAAAAATGGGTCGTCTCTGGGGCTTTGGCATTCACTCCCGTCATTTCATGACTTCTGAGTTCTGTCAAAAATGGGCAACTATAGACACCCCATTTTTGACCGTCCTCAAGACTTATATGTCATCGTTTGTGCACTCGATAATTGTGTTTGTTTGTGTGCGTTTTGAGCACTCAAAGTCCTCGGCGGAACACCCTGTCTTTGAGCCTTTGAACCTTGTTCTTTCTCTACCTTGTTTTGGACCAAAACTTGGTGTTTGGACCTATTGGTGACCTATCGGCCACCCCCCAAGGCTGTCAGCCATGCATGTGGTCGGTAGGCCACCAGTGGTGGCCGGTCGGTTACCACTGGTGGCCGATAGCCACCAATCTCTTTTTTCAGATATTTCTGGATATTTGTTGCCAGCTGTGCTAGCTATTGCTCACTAAGCTGCATCTTTATACACATGTATGGTAGGATTTATACAAGCTCAAACCTTGATTTTCTATATATAGGGGGTGTCCTCTCCCATTCTGAAGGGTTAGACATTTTGGGACCAAAATTTCTCTCTCTCTAGCTTTCTCTCTCTCACTTGATAGTTTGTGCTTTGTAGTTAGTTTTCTCTACACTTTTGCACATCAACCCTTAACAAAACACTCTCACCTTTGAGCTGAGGTCCCTTGGAGCTTTGTTTGAGCCTTGGAAGGGGGTTTGAGCTTGAATTTGTGGCTGAAGTGTGCTTTACTTCAAAGGTATAGAACTTACCTCACTTAAGCTTATTGTGCATACTTGCTTTGCCATCTTTTTTTACTGTTTCAAGGCTGGTTTTGGCATGTAAAAAGTTCTATTTTTCAGTCCTAAAAATGGTGGTTTGATCCTTTGTGAGTTAGGGGTTGTCTCCTCTTTTGGCTCTTTAGCTTGTTAAGCTTTTTGTGCTATCTTTCATCACTTTCAAATCAAACTCTTTGGGCCTTCTAACCACTGAAATTCAGAAGTTTTTCAGTGGCAAAAACCTTCTTTGAAAGTCCAAAATTGGAGGGGTTAGCCTCCCCTCCTTGTTATTTTGCTTGCATGCCTATTTGCCTTATATTAGCATGTTTTTCTAGCCTAACTTAGCTTTGGTCCAGCATGTTTTTGCTACTATTTTGACTTGTTTTAGCTCTGTTTTGGGCTGTTTAAGTCCTTTGAGGCTTGTTTTGCATAGATGTAAGGTTAATTCCTTCTTTAACCTAGTGTTTTAACGCTTTGATCATCTTTATTTTGAGTTGAAAGCATGTTTTAGTGTTACTTAACAGTCCATTTCAACACTGAAATCACTACAATCTCCCTCTATTCTTCACTCTTTTATTTGCTTTGAAAGTGGTTTTAAACCACTTGTTTGCTTAAGTGTGAAATTGAGACATTCATACTTAATGGTTTAATCCCTTCGGGGGTTCATTATCAACGGCTTGAGGTCTCTTTCATGCCCAAGGCAATTGTGGTTTAAGCCATCTCTCTATTAGAGGACACTCATTTTCAAATTTAACCGGTTAAGGAATGGATCGGTAATTTAAAATGATTAAACAAAATGAACAAGTAAAAGAGGCAAGATAAGCATCATTCGTGTTGCATTGCATGTGTTCGAATCGGACGCTAATTCAAACACTAGGCAAATGGGACATTTCATACTCAAAGTGATGAAATGTGTCACTTTCCTTGGTCATCATCACCCTTGATCATGCATGATAGGGTGGTGATCTTTTAAGTCTTGTTTGTGCACTCATTAAACTTGTACAAGCTTGGTTCCTTAGCCATCATGCATGGAAAATGCTCGGTTGATGGTTTGAGGGCCAAGAGTTACACTCCTTTGAGGTTGTTTGATGATAAGGAGGGTAACAGTACACACAAACTTGTGAAAATACACTACTTTGCTCTGTTTGCTCTCCGTTGCAGCAAAAGGAGGAGTTCTTGTCATCATTGGTGGCCGACCAGCCACCAGTGATAGCCGACCGGCCACCATTGGTAGCCAACATGCTCCCTGTTAACCACCAATGAAAATTGCACCATGTGTTGGTAAGTTGAAGCAGAGGCATTCTGGAAGTTGGCACAATTTTCAGTGATCAAATGCGCGAACAGAGGCATTTAGTGGCAAGGTGGTGGCTTTCTCGGGTGGAGGAACTGAGCATGCATCTCTCATTCTCGAGGCCATTTAGTTGCATTGCTTAGTTAATTAGTTATAGTTAATTCATACAAGTGTTGTAACTATTTAGTTAATTAATTAGTTTTGTAATTAATTAGCCTAATTTGATTTGTAATATTTAATTAGCTTAGAATAGTTAGATAAATATTGTGTTGTAATAATTAGCTTAGCTTAATTAGCGTAGCTAGGTACTTAGCTTATTCATTCGGACCCTCCTTCGCGAGGGCGTGATGTTGTAATAAGTGTGCGTGCGTGTGTGTATGTCTTCCAACCCCACGTTTTCTCCCTTTTATTTAATCGCTTTTGATGGTTAGATTAGGGACGTATTTTAATTAGCATATCGCATGCTTGCATCCATTCATTTGTCTTGCATGCACCGAGGCTCGGCGCATCATTCAAACTGCATCGTTATTTCAATACTTCTTTGAATAGGTGTTAATCGCATGTTGTTCAAATTGAATCAAATGCCATATTAGTAGCCGAGCCTATTAATTGCATATTGCATGTGTTGCATTAGGCATCTTGTATAGTTAGGATCATGCATTTTTCTAACTAGTTTTTGTTTTGGCTCGGAATACTCGGTGAGTTTTATGCTTTATCATACTTGCATGAGTGTGATTGCCATGATGCCATGTTTCGCATGCTTGCCATGAGGCTATCTGATTAAATGCTAAACTGCTTGAATGCCTGTGGATGAAGGCTTGTTGTTTGAATTGGAACGATTCAACAAATGTGTGTTTTAAGCCCACTTTATTGTGGCAAAATCATGTTTTAAGCCCACTATGTTCAGTGGCAAATCCATATTTTAAGCCCACTTGAGGCTGGCAAATTCAAACCATTTTCAAAACAAACATGAGTTGAATTGTTCCAAGACTTGTGACTAGTCTATACTTGTTTGTGCGTGTCACATAGTAAAGTTAGCAACCGGAACAGGAACACATAATGTTTAGAAAAAATCATATCATGATTAGTAGAGGCCAATCTTTGATCGGGTGAGCGGGGGTGCTCAATTCATGACCTTCCCCCTCCGTACCTAAATTTTCGAGCGGAGGCAACTTTGGTGATGACGGACACGTGGCCTTTGGCACGAGTCAGGGTTTCCTAAATTTTCCCAAAAATAAAATATTTAGGTGGCGACTCTATATCTGGCAAAGCAGTCGACTTCTTCATTCTCGAAGCTGATTTTGAGCTGAAATGATGTCGAGACTAGCGGCATTGAGAAGTCGGTTAGCGGGCACTCCAAGTCTGGGAGCACGGATGATGATGCTAGCTCTAGATCAGATAGTAGAGAGGATGATACCGACTCTGAGTCCTACTCCTCCGATGATAGCAGCGTCGATGGTGACAATGCTCCTGAGTCCCTTCCTCAGAAGAGGATGAAGAGGGCCTCTCGACGTGTTTGATGTACCCTACATCAGTTTTACTACCCTTTTTCCTTTTCTTTTGCTTTGGTAGTTGTGGGACCAAGAAATATCCTCTCACATGGATTGTAGAGATCCAACGAAGAGATGAACTTTGTCCTGGTAAACCTGCAAAGATGAGCATGATCGGCGCCACCCAACGGGGGTTGCCAGCCGGAGACACTCCAATGGTGAAGTCAGTCACTTGATAAACAGAATGAAGGTCCAGAAAATGTAGAGCGCTTGGTGTGTAGTGTAGAAAGAGATCACTTACTCCAACTTGGGATCCCCCCCCCCTTTATATTGGTGGGGGGTGTGATATTTGTTTGGGCTGGACCCAATGTAGGCCTTGTTTAGGTTAGCCCCAATAAGTTGATATATATTTATTTTCTAGCTCCCACAATTGCCCCAAAATTTTCATTGTCTGCGATAGAAAGAATGAGAGTTTTTCTTGCCGAGTTACGCTGTTCAAATAGCTGTTAGGTTTCTTTGATAAAAAACATTCTGGATAAATGAATAAATTGTATAAATGAATGACTGCATGAATGCATGTATGCTTGAATGTATGTATAAATGTACGTATGTCTATCTCATGAGTTCCAAACACATCATAACGATGGGAGACGGTATTGTTACCCCCGGACAAGGGTCGTAGGCCGCGGTATTATGACCCTCGGGCGAGGGTGTAAGCTGCGGTATTCTAACCCCGAGCGAGGGTGTAGTATATTGCCGAGTGCAAAGAGCACTTCAAAACATGAACTTTCGTGCTGAGCTAGAGATATTTCTATGTGCCGAGCACGGAAATGATTACGTGAACCAAATAATGTAGATTAAATAAGGTAGATATATCAGCTAAAAAATGGACCACGGTATTATTACCCCCGGGCAAGGGTGTAGGCCGACGGTATTATAACCCCCGGGTGAGGGTGTAGGCCGCAGTATTCTAACCTCCGGGCATAGGTGTAGGCCACGGTATTCTAACCTCCGAGTGTATGTGTAGGTCGCGGTATTCTAACCTCCGGGCGTAGGTGTAGGTTGCAGTATTCTAACCCCAGGCCCTGGGTGTAGGCCGCGGTATTCTAACCTCCGGGCGTAGGTGTAGGCCGCAGTATTCTAATCTCCAGGCATAGGTGTAGGCCGCGGTATTCTAACCTCCGGGCGTATGTGTAGGCCGCGGTATTCTAACCTCCGGGCGTAGGTATAGGCCGCGGTATTCTAACCCCCTGGGTGTAGGCCGTGGTATTCTAACCCCCGGGTGTAGTTGTAGGCCGCGGTATTCTAACCCCCAGGCCTGGGTGTAGGCCGCGGTATTCTAACCTCCAGGCGTAGGTGTAGGTCGCGGTATTCTAACCCCTGGGCGTGGGTGTAGACCACGGTATTCTAACCTCCGGCATAGGTGTAGGCCGTGGTATTCTAACCTCCAGGCATGGGTGTAGGCCACGGTATTCTAACCTCCAGTCATAGGTGTAGGCCGCGGTATTCTAACCTCCGGGCATGGGTGTACGTCGCGGTATTCTAACCCCCGGGCATAGGTGTAGGATGCGGTATTCTAACCTCCGGGTGTAGGTTAGGCCACGGTCTCTTTACGAAGAAGAAGGATGGGTCGTTGTGGTTGTATATCGATTACCGCAAGTTGAATCGAGTTACCGTCAAGAACAAATACCCATTACCCAAAATAGATGACTTGTTTGATCAACTTAGAGGGTCTTGTTGCTTTTCGAAGATAGATTTGAGATCGAGGTATCATCAATTGAGAGTCCGGGAGGAGGACATCCAGAAAACGGCCTTTCGTACGTGTTATGGCCACTATAAGTTCCTTGTAATGCCATTTGGGTTGACTAACACACCGGCTTCCTTTATATATTTGATGAACCAAATTTTTAGGGAGTATTTGGACAATTTTGTGGTCGTGTTTGTGGATGACATCCTAATTTATTCAACTTCCGAGGAGGAACACGAGGCTCACTTGAGGGTAGTGCTTGACGGCTTAGAAAACATCAATTGTATGCCAAATTTGAGAAGTGCTAGTTTTGGCTCACCGAGGTGAAGTTTTTAGGCCATGTAGTGTCAAGGGAGGAAGTAACTGTAGATTCTTCAAAGATAGACTCTGTGCAAGATTCGGAGCAACCTAAAAATGTTTTTGAGATCTGGAGTTTCTTGGGATTGGCGAGGTGCTATTGGCGTTTTGAGAGGAACTTCTCTCGATTAGCCGCACCTTTAACTAGGTTGACTAGAAAGGGGGTTAAGTTTGTGTGGAGTGAAGCTTATGAAAAGTCTTTCCGAGAGGTTAAAACTAGATTGACTACGGCACTAGTGTTGATCATTCCGAAGAGAGGTTTGGGTTACACCGTTTATTGTGATGCGTCTCGGGATGGGCTTGGTTGTGTTTTGATGCAAGGGGGGAAGGTTGTAGCTTACAATTCATGGCAATTGAAAGCTCATGAGAAGAATTACCCTACCCATGACTTAGAGTTAGCAGCAGTAGTGTTTGCCTTGAAAATTTGGAGGCATTACTTGTATGGTGAGAAGTTTGAAGTTTTCTCCAATCATAAGAGTCTAAAGTATTTGTTTTCCCAAAAAGACTTGAATTTACGACAATGGAGGTGGATGGAGTTTTTGGAGGATTATGACTTTGAGTTACACTATCATTCAGGGAAGGCCAATGTAGTGGCCGACGGCTTAAGTCGAAAATTCGCGAGTAGTTTGGCAAGTGTGGCCATTCGGGAATGGGTTATGTTGGGGGATATAGGCCAGTTTGAATTGCACTTGAGTGAGTCCGAAGAGGGTGCAACATTGTTTACTTTGAGTGCTCAACCTGTCTTGATTAGCAAAGTTGTAGAGGCACAACAAAGGGATCGTGAAGTAGAATCAATCCGTAATAGAATCTCCGATGGGAAGGAAGAGAAGGGTTTGAACATTCACTCAGATCATAGTGTATGTTACCTAGACCGCTTGTTTGTACCTGAGTCTTGTAAGGAGGAAGTGTTTCGGGAGTTCCATCACTCAGGCCTTGCGGTACATCCGAGAGGCACCAAAATGTATCGTGACCTTAGCCGTCAGTTTTGGTGGAGGGGTATGAAGATATTGCATCCTTTGTGTCGAAATGCTTACTTGTCAACAAGTGAAGGCCGAATATCAAAGACCAGCGGGTTTGTTACAACCCTTACCAATAGCCGAATGGAAATGGGAGCACGTTACCATGGTTTTTGTAGTTGGGCTTCCTAGAATGCAGCGGGGCAATAATGCCATTTGGGTGATTGTTGATAGGTTGACTAAGTCCACATATTTCATTCCGATGCGTACCAGCAATTCAGTTGAGCACTTGGCAAAGCTGTACGTTAGGGAGATAGTTTGACTTCATGGGGTTCCAGTAACCATTGTGTCAGATAAGGACCTCGTTTTACTGCCCGGTTGTGGCAAAGCCTTCAAGAGGCATTGGGAACTAAGTTGACATTTAGCACCGCTTATCACCCTCAAACTGATGGGCAGTTGGAATGTACTATTCAGATTTTAGAGGACATTCTTAGAGCTTGTGTCCTAGATTTCAAAGGGTCTTGGGAGAGGCATTTACCATTAATTGAGTTTGCTTACAACAATAGTTATCAAGCTAGCATCGAGATGGCACCATTCGAGGCCTTATATGGCCGACCTTGTAGATCACCAGTTTGTTGGGCCGAGGTGGGGGATGCACCTTTCATGACCCGAACCCGCCCCTATGGATTAAGGTCATAACCGGCCAGTAATCAGGGGATTACCTACGGCCTCAAGCCAAAACAAAAGATATTCCATCAGAGTTAAGGGGCCAAACGGAAGCAAGCTTAAAAATTTTGTCCAATGAGCTATGCTTACATGACATATCAAAACATTTCACATATACTTAATAATAACACACACCACATATCAGTAGTTAACATCTTGTATACCTAGGATCATTCAAACACATAACCAGCCATGCCAAAAGCTTATACACAAAAATGGTCTATCATGACCAATAGAAATAACAAAAAGGAATACAAAAGATCATAAACAAAGCCTCTTGCGTGAGGCACCTGGGCTGACTTCACAAATCTTGGGTTCCTTCTTAAATTCCACTACAGCTGGGGTTGAACGTCCCTTTGCTCACCTACATACATATAAATGAGAGTGAGCTAATGCCCAATGAATAATATCAAAATAAAGAAGTTAATGAATGAGATTCGTTCATAAATGAATCATGCTTATAATGTACATATTTGAACCATTATTCTCATTCACACCAGATTTACAAATCTCAACAAAACAAAACGACCTTAGGTCTAACACATCATGTCCATATGCAAAACGACCTCAGGTCCAATTCTTATATAAAACAATACGACCTCAGGTCCATCTATACAAAACGACCTTTGGTCTAACCAACTCTCTATTCAAAACGACCTTTGGTACAATTCGAACACATCAAACAGCCTCGGGCCCAATTCAAACACATCAGGCGTATCAAACGGCCTCGGGCCCATTCTCTTTATATTCATATCCATGCGTATTTCATATTCATGATCATGATCCCTTTCATTCAGACGGCCTTTGGCCCATCACAGTATTCAAACATATCAAATGACATATTCAAACGGCCTTTGGCGCATCTTTGCATTCATATCTAACGGCCTCTGGCCCAATCGTTCATATCCGACGGCCTTCGGCCGAATCATTCATGTCCGATCGCCTTTGGCCCAATCATTCGTGTCCGACGGCCTTTGGCCCAACCATTCTTGTCCGACGGCCTTTGGCCCAATCATTTGTGTCCGACGGCCTTTGGCCTAACCATTCATGTTCGACGGCCTTTGGCTCAATCATTCGTGTCCGACGACCTTTGGCCCAACCATTCATGTCCGACAGCCTTTGGCCCAATCATTCATGTCCAACGGCCTTAGGCCCAATTCAGATATATCAAACATATCAACGACAAACGACAAACGGCAAACGGCAAACGGCAAACGGCAAATGGCAAACGGCAAACGCTAAACGGCCTTAGGCCCAATTCAAATATATCAAACGTATCAAACAGCCTTATACAAATTAGACATATAGAATACTCATTCATATTTCAAATCAACAAATCCATGGAGCTTATACAAAAGTAGCATTTGGGAAAGTAACATACTTGAAAATATATTTACTAAGATATTACTCGCAGTGTTCTGTCGGTGGATTCGTCCTTGTGCTTCACCCTACATAATACATAACACATATATGGGTCACAAATGATTCAACACGTTCTTAATTCATACATCCCTCTTAGGCTTCTTTATTATCCCTTTTTACTCATTCACAATGCTTAATGTATGCCTAAGAGTGTTTGGAAGTGAAAGAAAACGGAAAACAGAACACATAACACCTTCACAAAATTTCTGAAACAGGGGTCCCCGCTCGAGCGTGGGTTCCGCCGCTCGAGCGGACCCCCATGGTCTGCAAAAGTCCTGGTTGCCTCATATTCACGCTCGAGCGCTAATTCGGATGCTCGAGTTGAGGGTCAAACATATGCCTTGGACACTCGAGCGTGATTCTACCCGCTCGAGCGGACGACAATGTCTGCAAAACTACTGGGAGCTAGCATTTCACGCTCGAGCGGCCATTACCCCGCTCGAGCAGACGTGCCGAATTCTGGAAATTCCAACAAGCTGCTTGAAGCTCAAACTTGCATTCAAACTTATGTAACTTGCATATCATGACTCATACTTCACATGCAAACCTTCTAATATGATACAAATGCTAAATTACAACATTTTGAAGTTCAATTCCCATGGATCAATTTCATACTCATACAATTCTTGCCAAATTCATCTCCAAAACATGTAGTTGAGTCCTTAGTCTCATTTTCATGGATGCATGTCTTAAATGATTTCCAATTCAACCCAATTAACATGTCTTATACACAAACATGAGGACTCATAACAAATTGCTACATGCATGCACACATTGATCTCAATTTCATCATGATTAACATGCTTTACCTTCAAATATGCAACTATATGGCAATTCATGGTAATTATACACATGCATGTACATACAAGCTCCATATTCATCAATAACATCTCAAATTATGGTCTCAATTGCCATCTAACTTTGGATTCACAAAACTACGAACTTAAACTCATAAGTTTATGCTCAATTACTCACCTAGGAGCTTCAATCTTCACAACTTTAGCTAGTTCTAGAGCCTAGCCTCCCAAAACTTGAGCTCTCTTGCAAAATCTTCAAGGATGGCTTCTCTCTCTCTCTCTACCATCGGCTCACTCTCTCTCTAGAGTGCTTATTTCAGATTTTGAGCTCAAAAATGGTGAGTTAAGTGTATGTGGGGCCTATTTATAGACTTTATCTAATTAGACTTAGTTAAGGCTAATTAATTGCACTCAATTCAATCAGTTTAATCTAATTATTTTGATCCAAATCAGTTTCTAATCAAATTTCACCGTAGGCTCTAAAAATTATGCCAATCACAATGGCGTAGTCAATTTCGGTTTCCGTGGCCGATAAAGCCCTCAAATTTTCAGTTCAAAACACAGATTCTAACAGATCTTCCTACAGTGAACAGATACGAAGCCAAAATCATATATAATCATGCAATTAACACCCAAATTCAAGTTAAGCACATAATTACAAACATAATCATGATTAATTAACATGGTACAGGACAGGGTTATTATAATCGTCCCCCCTTTAGGAAGTTTGGTCCTCCAAACTTATTTTACCTTTAGTGGAAAACAATTAGAACTACTTTGATTCAACGGTTCCAATCCTTTTGATAGTCATTTGCTCAGTCTCTAAATCAAGCAACACTCTGTCCTCAACTAGTTAGAGACTTACCTTTTTCGCCATAGAGGGCTTTGCATGGTGCCACACCGAAACTAAAGTGTAAGCTATTGTTGCAAGCAGAGTCTGTCAACGATGGACAGATTTTTCCAACTTTCCTGAAAATCTAATGCATACATTTGGAGCATCTCATCCAAAATCTAAAAAAAGTTCTTTCTGATTATACATCAATTTGCGGATGGGAAACAGCGCTGAATCACAATTCAGTTCCCATTGCCTCTTGAAGGCTTCTTAGAATTCAGACACATTTTAGGATTCCTGTCTGAAACAATAGATACTGGGACCCCATGCAAATGAGCAATCTTATCGATGTAAACAGTGGCTAGTCTATAAGCATCATACGAAAATTTTACAGGGAGGAAATGAGCAGACTTAGTAATTTTATATACAATAACCCAAATGGGACTTATACCTTGGGTGTCCAAGGCAGCCCCACAATGAAACTCATAGTCACATATTCCCATTTCCATTTCGAGATAGAGAGAAATTGAAGTAGTTCTGTCTATATCTGACATTCGACTTTGACTCGTTGGCACTGAAAATATTTAGACACAAATTCAACAATTTCCTTCCTCACAATAGGTCACCAACATATTTATTTCAAATGTCAGCTAACTTTACCATAGAAGTTTGGTCTATTCCCTTGTCACAAAAGTTCAATTCATTCTTCAATAATTCCGCAATTCACAATTCAATTCGGTATTTAGTTTAGTGATTTATCACAGTTACCCAAGGTCAATCAATAGTCTCCAAGAAAGTAAAGTGGATCCAGACATTGATTCCTAAGTCAACAAGGGTAACAACGAAGTAATCAACCACACGACGTACGTAACTCATATATCCCCATAGTACTGATTATAAAGTACAATAACATCGAAGCAGTCAATCTCTAACATAATACACGTGTTCTCAATTCATTCAATAGTTTACAATTCAGTTCAATATTTAATTCCCTGTTCCATCGAGTCTTTCCACATTATCTGATAGCCGTCAAAAGCATAAGGCAATTCATATATTAATCCCCATGACGTCAAAAATAATATTAAAGTGGTCAATCACATGTTAAACACAATTTACACATCCTCAAAGCCACAATTACAGAATACAATGGCACTGAGCAGTTATTTACAAGGCGTACTGAATTCACACACTTTCGGATAATCGAGGTTTTTCTAATCCCAGTAGTGTTCACAATTCGCAATTAACATTTACCGTAACATAAATTCCCAACATCTGATAACACTAAAGCAACTATTCTCCCATACAAAACAAAACATATTTTGACCAGTCAAAGATAAATATTCAATGCTGTTCATAATCAAATCAATTTGCCATTATCGATTCCCATAGCGTCAAATAAATAAGAATATGATAATACACAAGCACTGTTCCTTAAAACACCCAATCACTGGATTTGCTCAATTTCGTTCATCTATAACACGTATGTCTCCAACAATTAAAGGTTGGTTCTTAATGGTGTTCATGGTTAGATCGGTCTGCTGATAGCCCACATAAGGTCTTCTAAATAAGTCAAGTATTCCAAATGGGTTCAAGTTTCGAGTCTATCAGTTTTGTTTTGCCAAGAATAATCTGGTTATTTATTCATAAGCAGCAATTCATAATCCCCCTTAACAAAATCAAATCAGATAGAAGGTCTTATCAAATCAATCCAAGCAAAGGTCTTGTCAAATTAAATCAAACAAAGGTCCCATCAAATTATATCAAATGGGGGTTCTATCTGGCCAAATCAAACAAAGTTCTATCAGATCGAATCAAATAAAAGTTTTCTCAAATGGGGTACATTTGGTTCTATAAGGCATACTTCGTTTGCTTAGGTACATAGTCGATAGTTTCACAATTGTCCTAAGTTCATCAATTTTCAAAGTCATATCAGAGTCATTCATCACAATTGTCCATATCAAAGTATTTCAGGTCATGTACAATATGGCATTGTTCACATAAGTTCAGGTATAGTTGCATATGCATGCAATTGTTCATATAAGGAGGTATGTATCATAATCAATACAGTAGTTCCCAAATAAGTCTTATATGCAAGTACATGGTACACAGTAACACATTGAACAAAGTTCCTCGGTTGCACATAGTATAGGATTTGTTACGCAAAAGTTTCAAATCAGTCACAAAAGCATAGGTTTACGAGTCGAGCTTAGTATAGTCACATAGTCCAGTCAATTTTCCACCAGTCAAAATACATTATCTCACAATTTATAGAGTTCATTATTTGGGGTGCTCAACTCAATCACACTATCATAGAGTCATAATTCCAGTGGTTTAGTCATTGAAAGCAATGACATAATAAATCTCCCTGAGCATATGTTTAGATGTATATGTGCATGTACAGAGTTAATCAATATCCCAATACGTATTTCATAACTTCCCAAATGGGGCAGATACATACAGTAAATAAGGTATTGATCCTGTGGGTTTGACCAATCTAGATACGTATAGCAAATATAAAAGAATACGCCGAATCGAATCAAATAATATCCCAAGCAAAGGTGTACACATGTACCAGTCCAGAATCAGTCAACATATAGGCATTCGTTTATAAACAGTATAAATACCTGGGATAACGGTTGCAGTATTCTAAGTGCTTTCTGGGACGAGTGCAATTACTCTATCTTGATTAGCAGTTCCCGCCATTGGTACGAATCCAGCTGAGACAACGGATCCATTCACGTTTTGCTCAGTCCGCGGACAGTTCCTTACCATGTGATCCATTTTACCACACCCATAACAAGCCTCAGAAATTTGATAACAAACTCCTCGGTGTTTCTTACCACACATTCATTACACGTTGGTGCTGTATTCCTTGTAGAGTTTGAAGTGCGCGATGATCCTGTATTTTGCTTTTTAAAGACCTCTTCTTTGAGAAAAAGCCTTGTCTCTTGCTTTTCCATTTAGAAGATCGGTTCATGTTAGCTTCAATCATCAGTGTTTGATCTAGCACTTCAACGTATTTTGTGTCTTCCAACTCATCCACTTGGTGCTCTTGCACTGGTGGTGGCAAAGGTTCTTGTCGTAGCGACAACTGATGTTGTTGTCTTAAGATCTCTACCATTTCTTGTACTATTCTTTCCAGTCTATCAAGTTGGGCTATGGAAGAGTCTGCCAACTCGTATGCCCTTACTTTATCCATGTTCTACACAAACTCTTATTAAGCCATGCCAAATACAGGAATGCCCGATACAAAAATAAACACAGATACACATAGGTACATCCGCACATAGGCACATCGTTATATTCTCATTTTACGTATCGTCAAGACACAATTAATCACATGCAAAATAGACGGTTTCATACTTATTAGATATCGCGTGTAGAACACTTACTAGATAATTACACATTTGACCATATTCATATTCCACATAGACACCCATTTGCAGAATCGAATGCACGTAACAACTTTTCATGATTCGCATGTTCATGTACGTGCATTATAACAAAACAAAACTTGTTGTACACATTAGTGCAACAATTCATATCTCATATAATCACATGTTCTCAATGCTTACATCATGTACTTATCAAATGGATGCATCTTAAGTCTTTTCTAGACACCTTATGGCTTATTTGGACAAGTGTGTGAGTTATTAACGCATGCTCTGATACCACTCTGTCATGACCCGAACCCGCCTCTATGGATTAAGGTCATAACCGGCCAGTAATCAGGGGATTACCTATGGCCTCAAACCAAAACAAAAGATATTCTATCAGAGTTAAGGGGCCAAACGGAAGCAAGCTTAAAAATTTTGTCAAATGAGCTATGCTTACATGACATATCAAAACATTTCACATATACTTAATAATAACTCACACCACTTATCAGTAGTTAACATCTTGTATACCCAGGATCATTCAAACACATAGTCAGCCATGCCAAAAGCTTATACACAAAAATGGTCTATCATGACCAATAGAAATAGCAAAAAGGAATACAAAAGATCATAAACAAAGCCTCTTGCGTGAGGCACCTGGGCTGACTTCACACAACTTGGGTTCCTTCTTAAATTCCACTAAGGCTGGGGTTGAACGTCCCTTTGCTCACCTACATACATATAAATGAGAGTGAGCTAATGCCCAGTGAATAATATCAAAATAAAGAAGCTAATGAATGAGATTCGTTCATAAATGAATCATACTTATAATGTACATATTTGAACCACTATTCTCATTCACACTAGATTTACAAATCTCAACAAAGCAAAACGACCTTAGGTCTAACACATCATGTACATATGCAAAACGACCTCAGGTCCATCTATACGAAACGACCTTTGGTCCAAACAACTCTCTATTCAAAACGACCTTTGGTCTAATTCGAACACATCAAACGACCTCGGGCCCAATTCAAACACATCAGGCGTATCAAACGGCCTCAGGCCCATTCTCTTTATATTTATATCCATGCGTATTTCATATTCATGATCATGATTCCTTTCATTCAGACGGCCTTTGGCCCATCACAATATTCAAACATATCAAATGACATATTCAAACGGCCTTTGGCGCATCTTTGCATTCATATCTAACGGCCTTTGGCCCAGTCGTTCATATCCGACGGCCTTTGGCCCAATCATTCGTGTCCGACGGCCTTTGGCCCAATCATTCATGTCCGATGACCTTTGGCCCAATCATTCGTGTCCAACGGCCTTAGGCCCAATTCAGATATATCAAACATATCAACGGCAAACGGCAAATGGCCTTAGGCCCAATTCAAATATATCAAACGTATCAAATGGCCTTATACAAATTAGACATATAGAATACTCATTCATATTTCAAATCAACAAATCCATGGAGCTTATACAAAAGTAGCATTTGGGAAAGTAACATACTTGAAAATATCTTTACTAAGATATTACTCACAGTGTTCTGCCAGTGGATTCGTCCTTGTGCTTGACCCTACATAATACATAAAACATATTTGGGTCACAAACGATTCAATCCGTTCTTAATTCATACATCCCTCTTAGGCTTCTTTATTATCCCTTTTTACTCATTCACAATGCTTAATGTATGCCTAAGAGTGTTTGGAAGTGAAAAAAAATGGAAAACAAAACACATAACACCTTCACAAAATTTCTGAAATAGGGGTCCCCGCTCAAGCATGGGTTCCGCCGCTCGAGCGTGGGTTCCGCCGCTCGAGCGGACCCCCATGGTCTGCAAACGTGCTGATTGCCTCATATTCACGCTCGAGCGCTAATTTGAATGCTCGAGCTGAGGGTCAAACATATGGCTTGGACGCTCGAGTGTGATTCTACCCGCTCGAGCGGACGACAATGTCTGCAAAACTGCTGGGAGCTAGCATTTCATTACCCCGCTCGAGCAGCCATTACCCCGCTCGAGCAGACGTGCCGAATTCTGGAAATTCCAGCAAGCTGCTTGAAGCTCAAACTTGCATTCAAACTTATGTAACTTGCATATCATGACTCATACTTCACATGCAAACCTTCTAACATGATACAAATGCTAAATTACAACATTTTGAAGTTCAATTCCCATGGATCAATTTCATACTCATACAATTCTTGCCAAATTCATCTCCAAAACATGTAGTTGAGTCCATAGTCTCATTTTCATGGATGTATGTCTTAAATGACTTCCAATTCAACCCAATCAACAGGTCTTATACACAAACATGAGGACTCATAACAAATTGCTACATGCATGCACACATTGATTTTAATTTCATCATGATTAACATGCTTTACCTTCAAATATGCAACTATATGGCAATTCATGGTAATTATACACATGCATGTACATACAAGCTCCATATTCATCAATAACATCTCAAATTATGGTCTCAATTGCCATCTAACTTTGGATTCACAAAACTACGAACTTAAACTCATAAGTTTATGCTCAATTACTCACCTAGGAGCTTCAATCTTTACAACTTTAGCTAGTTCTAGAGCCTAGCCTCCCAAAACTTGAGCTCTCTTGCAAAATCTTCAAGGATGGCTTCTCTCTCTCTCTACCATCGGCTCACTCTCTCTCTAGAGTGCTTATTTCAGATTTTGAGCTCAAAAATGGTGAGTTAAGTGTATGTGGGGCCTATTTATAGACTTTATCTAATTAGACTTAGTTAAGGCTAATTAATTGCACTCAATTCAATCAGTTTAATCTAATTATTTTGATCCAAATCAGTTTCTAATCAAATTTCACCGTAGGCTCTAAAAATTATGCCAATCACAATGGCGTAGTCAATTTCGGTTTCCGTGGCCGATAAAGCCCTCAAATTTTCAATTCAAAACACAGATTCTAATAGATCTTCCTACGGTGAACAGATACAAAGCCAAAATCATATATAATCATGGAATTAACACCCAAATTCAAGTTAAGCACATAATTACAAACATAATCGTGATTAATTAACATGGCACAGGACAGGGTTATTATAGCACCGTTGTTGGGTTCGGAAATTGTTAGGGAGACAACCGAGAAAGTTGCTCTCATTCGGAAAAGGTTAGCTACAATCCAAAGCCGACAGAAAAGTTATGCCAATAAGAGGAGGCGACCTTTGTCTTTTGAAGTGGGTGATCATGTATTCCTTAAGATCTCACCTAGGCGGGGTTTAATGAGGTTCGGTAAGTGTGGGAAGTTGTCTCTGAGATTCATGGGGCCTTTCGAGATATTGGAGAGAATCGGGGAAGTGGCTTACCGGTTAGCTTTACAACCACAACTTTCAGGGGTTCACAACGTGTTTCATGTGTCAAGGCTTAGGAAGTACGAACTCGACCCTTCTCATGTGCTAGATTGGGTTGATTTGGAGGTAGATGAGGACGCCTCTTACGAAGAGCAACCGATTCAAATTTTAGATACCTGAGAGCAAGTGCTGCGAGGCAAAACCATACCGTTAGTAAAGGTGTTGTGGAGACACCACGAGGTTGAAGAAGCAACGTGGGAAAGGAGGCAGAAGTTTGCTCCAAGTATCCGGAATTATTTGAGCATGCTTAGTTATTTTATTTTAATTCGTAATGTTCCCTAGTGTTGAAGGGAAAGGTGTTAAATTGTTGATCACATGTTGTTCTATGTATTGCTAATCTAAGCATGAGATTGTGTAGGAATGATATTTTCCTATAGATGTTTTACTTCTTATGTTTAGTGTAAGCGATTGTTGGTTTGATGAAATGACAAAGGAAGATAATGGTAAATGTTGGTTGAACATTGATGTTGAAACTTGATAATATTGTTAAAATGGTCATAATTGCTAGAGCCCTTTTGTTTGGTTGGTTTGTTTAAATTCAGGGATGAAATTTCCTATGGTGGGGAGGTTGTGATGACCGGGCATGGCATTAGTTTCCTTTTCCCCATAGTTTAACCTTGGGTGATCTTGTCGGGGTGTTAGGTTGGTTTGGAGTCTTATTAATCGTTTGGGTTTTTGATGTCCGGGAGTTCCTCTCAGATAAGTTCTTTTTCTTGTTTCTTCGGTGATTGATTTTCACTCGTTCTGGGGAGTGCGAGGTCAGGCCCGAAGTGTTTGGGGATCAAACCAGAAAATTCTGGGCTACTAGGCCAGGGCCGCACATGCAGGGTGGGATGAGTTCAGAGGGTTGCACACTGCCTAAGTGGCAGGTGCAGAGTGAGGTGCGGCAAGGGACCACCGCACGTGCGGGGGAGGCGCTTTGCACATGCGGGAGAGGGCGTCGCACATACGGGATTTTGGGCAGCCGAATCTCTGTTTTTTTTTTTTTTTCCTTTTTGGCCGTGTATGCATCACACTTAGGGCATTTCTCTCTCACTCTAAACATTATTTTACACCTCTTTCTCTTTAAAAACCTTCAACAAACACCCAAAAATCTTGATTTCTTACAATCCATGGAGCTTTGATCCATCTTCTTTCTTAAATCTTGGTGAGCAAAGCAAGAACTACATTGTGTGCGGTGGAGATTAAGTTTTGGCATCTTTGATTCTAAGGTTTCTTCTCGTATCTTCTCCAAAAACCTTGAGGTAGGGATTTCCTTGAGTTATATATACATGTTTTGCTAGATTGATGTTGATTTTAAAGTTCTCTTGAAGTAATTTTGAAAGTTTGGTTTTTGGCTCAAGAATGTAGAGATTTTTCAAAACAGGGTTTAAAAATTTATGTTTCAGAGTTGATCCTTGAGGGTTGTACTTTCATTAATTTAAGGAAGATGATTTTGGTGGGTTTTCACTAAAGAAATTGGGAGGTGGTTTGTTTTTAATGAAAAACCCTAGAAATTTGGGATTTTGGGAAAATATGGAAAAGTCTATGGATTTCTTTCTTTCCTTATGAAAAGAGAATGAATGAGGGTAGATTTCATAATATGTTTTGCAAAATGGCAATCTCCTTGATATATGAGAATTGAGAAATTATTGTAACATTATTGTTAAATACATAAACATGTATAGTTGTGAGGTGGCAAATTGTTGTGTACCATAGATTGTGAGAATTGTAAATCTTTGAGATTAATGTTTGAAAACATCACATATTGTCTTGAAGAGACTAAATTGTTAAGCATTGTGCATGATGAGAAATTGTTGCTATGTGTTGATGGCATATGGTTATTTTGTGAAATAACATTGAAGAGAGGAAATGAGAAATGTATTTATTTTGATATTGTTGTCAAGATTCTTGAAAATGGAGAAATGCCATGAGGCATGGAAGATCATTGCATTACATTCGCATGAAATTAATTATTATGCATTGTGAATTTAGATTGGAAACATTTACTTCAAGAAAAGATTACATTGTAATAAGAACTACAGAAATGCTTTAGGGGTAAATACGTCGGTAAGTCTGGATAGGAGGTGTAGATGAAATTGATAAGTTGGCCTGAGTGTCTGGGGTGAAAGACCAAAAACACACACAGAGGAGATACCACTTCCCTTCCTATTAGCAACCGGTAAAGTGAGGTTATTGGTAGTGCTTGTTAAGCCTACTTGCAGACACCAACCTAGGGATTACCTGAGTCGTATTTACCGCCCCTAATGATTAAAATTGGAAATTTGAAACTGATGAGATTGCAAGATGTTATAGAAAACATTATGGTTTTCAAGAAGAGCATAAAATGAGATTATCTTGAAATGGCATAGCATGGCATTTGCATTTACATTAAATGTTGGAAATTTTGCATAATTGTATATACTTTGTATGGATTTCTCTGCTAGGCTTTATGCTCAACCCTATGGCATTAAGTGCAGGTAAAGATGTGGTGATCCCGCCAAGTTGAGGGCGTGGACATGTTTTTGTGAAGAGTAGATGACTCTATCTTGTTGTATATATTTTGCTAGCCAAGGGCTATTCATGTATGGGTCCAAGAGGCCACTTTTGTGTAACCAGGCTTAAGCCTTGGAAGTTATAAGCCCTTGGGGACATTTTAATTACTTTTGAGATTTGATGCTTCACATGCTATAGATTCAGGTGTTTTCATACCATTGAATGTATATTCACATGTGAAACTCTTGTATAAGCTCGTTCATTAATCATGTAAGGATGGAAGGATTATTGTCATTATTTAATGAATGTTGGTTGATGTGGTTGGTTTATGTTGGTTTATTTTCGGGGCGTAACAGAAAAGTGATCTAAAATGTCATCTTTACGAACTGATATAACACGGTCCGCTCGAGCATAGAAAATCCCGCTCGAGCGCCAGACACAGGCTCACGTTCGAGTGTGAAAAGCTCTGCTCGAGCGTCGAATGCACTTTCCCAGCATTTTGCTAGTCTGCAAAAAGTGTTGAGGATTGACAATTCTCGCTCAAGCGCCAGAATGCCCGCTCGAGCAGACGAGCAAAATAATGAAGCCCACTCGAGCGCAAGACCCAAATTATGGGCAATAAAGTTTTGGGAAAATAAGCATCTAACCTGTTTCAAACACACCATTACAACCCGATAACCAACATAAGGGGAAGACAAGAGAAACAAGACATGAATAACCATTCAAATCCATACCAACTCGTGTCCGGAACACCAATGACGATCAAAACCGGAGTCGCTATATTATCCTTCTTAAAATATGTCTAATGTTGATTGTATCAATATTAAGATATATTTACATTTCAAAAACTATTTAAGACCAGATAAGGTTAAAACCTGAATAAAAAATTAATGGCTTATTAAAAATATTTAATAATTATAAATTCAAATTTGATCAATTTTTCATTTAAAATTTTTCATAGAATTAAGTTGTTTGATAATTTTAATTTATAGTTCCAATTTTTCCTTGTATTTTTTTTGAAAATATTTTAAAATAATATATAATTATAATTTCTTTTGAAATTCCTTTTCAATCTCAAATTAGTTATAACTTGAATTTAGTTAAAATTTATTTTTGACTTTTCATCTCCAAAAAGTAACAATAAACATAAATTAATTTTTTGAACATTGTAAAAAGGTAAATAAAGAAATATATTATCAATAATAATAATAACAAAACATATTTTTATTTATCATGTGACGTCTCACCACTGCAAATATATGATCCATATTCAATTTTTATATGGTAAAATTCACACTCAATCTCAACCACATATTAGTTTTCTAAATCGATTCATCACCCAAACTATCTACTACTCTTCTAATATTCACCTTTTCAAAATCTACCCAAACAATGCTCTAGCCCAGCTCATCATCACTCTAGTTGTTGCCATGCTCACCACCTCCACTAACCATTATGCAACTCTAGTCTAGTTTTTTTATTTTTGTAAATATAAAAAAAAATGTTGTGGAAATAAAAAGGTACCATTAGAGTTTGAAAGAGTTAAAAATGAAAAAATAAAAAATAAAAAAAAATGTGTGATTTTTTGTTTTCTTATTCCATATATGGGTGTTGAATTTTTTTTTAAATCCATAAATTATGGAATAGTGTTCATTATTTAAAATTTTATTTATTGATGGGCGAGTCAATTAAATGTTTTTCATTTTTTACATAAAAAAAATTTAAAAACTTTGTTTAATAAATTTAAAAAATGGCCAAATCATAAAGAACAATATAAGACGCCTTATTCTATATTTATAAAATAAAATAAAAAACTCATAACTATATTATCAATTCACATATATCGAAAGAAGTAATAATAACAATATAAAAAATACACAAACATCCACCAAAAAAAAAAAAACTTGAAATCAACTCCCAAAACAAAGATAGTTAACAAATATATATTTATTATCAATTAAGTTGGGGAAAAAAATACATTGGAAAAAAAAAAGTCATATAGAGAAGAAAAAAAAATACTCACACGAAAATATAAATTTACAAAAAAAAAAATTCACAAACAAACAAACAAACTTGAAATAAGTTTGGACTATTGGCAAAGAGAGAGAATAACCATTGCATCATTACATTTGGGGAGGAGTTGGCCGGGTTAGAAAAAAGATCAAATATTGAGTATTTTAAATAGAGAATTGTATTGAATTTTTTTAATTTGATTGGGCTTTTAAAATTTTAGATTTATATTATTTTCGGAAAAGGTGAGAGTGGGATGAAGGTGGCTTACCATATTATTTTGAATTTTGAAATTCAAAATCATAGATAATTAGTGTCTTTATTTATTTTTTTATTTGAATTGTTTTAATCAACGTTATTTTTGGAAAGAGTGAGGGTGACTTATCTTATTGTTTTGAATTTTTAAAATTCAAAATTGTAGATAATTAGAACTTTTTTTTTGTTGTTGGATTTTTGACTTAAGGAACTAACCAATAGAATTTTTTTTAATTTCTTTAAAAATTAACAAATTAATAAAATTAGTTTGGGAGTTTGGAACTTCTACAATCATTGTTCTTAAAAAGACCATTTTCCGTGTATATATATAGATTGATGTTAGTTTTATAAGGCGAATATAAATTAGTACACGCTACTGTCCAAATCTATAGGGATGATTTAAGAAATTGGTTAAAAGCTGACTTTTTGATTTTTTTTTTAATTTTTTTGACTTTTTTAGTGAGAGGTGATGTGACCAAAATGGGTTAAAAACTGACTTTTAACTTTTTTAACTTGTTCCCAAATGCCCATAGTGACAATGTAAAAGTAATGGTAGAAAATAAATGAACATTATTTTAGTTAAATATTCTTTTTACTCTTGCATTGATATGATATATGACATGTTTCACAAAATATATATATATATATATATATATATATATATATATATATTATTTTATTTGTGTAAGGGAATGCCAAATCATCAAAATTATTGACTATTAAATAATAACTAAAATATTTTTTTTGATTTTTTATTTAAAAAAATTTAAAACACCAAATTAATAATTAAATTTGCTTTGGGTGAGATGGGAGAAAATTAACTTATGAATTTTATAAAATTAAAAATTACATCATATTAAATTCTATTTTTTTTAGCTTTATACAACACTAATTTACAAATAAAATTTGTATTTACGAGGGACAATAATATTTTTTAATTTTTTTGTTTTTTTTTTAACCTACAATGAAATTTTATTTATGCTGGTTGCTATATAAAGAGATGATTCATGAAACCCTAAAACCCTCGTTGTTGCTCTCATCTTTTCCACTACTCTGCTTTCATCTTATTTGCTTATCTGATCCAGCCACACACCACTCTGTTCGATCAAATTGTCCTCTCTTGTGGTAAGTTCTCTGTATATTCAATCTTCCTCTCTTTGTCATTCCCTCTCTCTCTCTCTCTCTCTAAAACTCTCTTCCTCCTCGTTCGACAAAAACGCTCGCTGAGTCGCTACTGCTCTTATCTTCTATTTTGTGTTACTGAATATAGTTTTAACCTTATTCTATTTGGATGTGTTGTGTTCTCTGCCTGAAATCGAAGTTTTTAGATTTAGTCCTCTCTCTAGATTTAATTTCTAATTTTGTATTCCCTTATTGACTCCTCTATTTAGATTTAATTTCTAAGTTTTTATTCTACTGTGTTCCAACTAGTTGCTGTTGTGAAGATGGTTTGTGATATATAATTGATATATATATATATATATATATATATGTATGTGTTCTGAAGGTGTTTGGTGATGCTTTGTGATGCTGTTGTGAAGATGCTTCGTGATGGAACTTTTGTTGCTTTTTTATATTTAAGATTGGACTTTGTGTTTGATATTAAGACTTATGTTATGTCCAAATTTATCTATACTACCTATTAAGTGAACCCAATTTGTCTCTTAAAGCTTTTGCCACCTGTAAATTATATATATATATATATATATATATATATATAAACTACACCTGCACGTCTCAACTGCCCTACACATTCAGTTCCCTCACATTTTATTATTTCACACTTATATCTTCTCTCACTTTAACTGCTCAATTATATTTTTTTACTTCATCCCTCACGTTTGTACTCATCTCTTTGCACAAACTTTTCAGAGGATTTCCAATCTCTCTCAACAATTCCGTATCGGTGAATTCAATTCAGTTAATTCGTCCAACAGCTTGAAGTCAAATGAATTGGATTTGAATGGGTTCAACCATGGCTGGAAGATTGGTGGTGGGTATAGCGATCCTGGTTTCTAACTCGACCTTTATGGTGTTTCGGACTTGGGTCTTGTGGTTTAATGTTGTTGTTTATGTCTTTCCCTCTTCTTGCCCGTTGAATTTGAGTTTTGAAATGTCTTGGGCGTGTTCAGAACAGGTTGGTTGGTTGTTGGTCTAGAACCTTGTTGCATAGAATTTTGGTCTTCCGCTCAAGCAGGCCTTCTTGCGCTCGAGCAGGGTTTGCAATTATTCAATACTTTGTGCATCTGCAAAAAATACTGCAGAGGTGTTTTTCACGCTCGAGCGGAGTGTAGACACCCCATTTTTGACCGACCTTAAGACTCAGACGTCACTGATTGAGCGCTTGGTGATGTTGCATAATGTGCTCGTTCAGAAGTTTCAGAGTTGCGGCCGTGAGCCCTGCCTCCGGACTTCCGAACCCTCTTTTGTACTTTGCCTCGGTTTGCGAACCAGGCTCGATTTTCTCGGTTTCTTTTCCTGAGGGAAGGGAGAGGTCTCGTAGACCATCTCTCAATGTCCGTAGGCTACATTTTGTGGTCGTAGGCCATTTTGCCCATTTCGGAGTCCGGTTTCCGGTTTTTCGGGATCGTTGGTCGTGTGCCTCGGTTCGGGACCGCCTAACCATCTCCGTTTGTTCTGATTTTTGGCATACATCTTATTTAATCCCTTTTGAGGGACACTGGGGTCTGAGAAACCTACTTCGTGGCCGAATGCCACTTTCGGTGCTTAACAGCCCATTTTCGGGATCTCGAACTGCGCGTTTTGGTCCCCGAGCATTCGTTTTGCAACGGTTTTCGTTCATTTTTGGCAGGTACCTCTGTTTTATCACTGGGGAGGTCACTGAAGGGTGAAAGGCCAGTAATTGTTGCAGCAACCAGTTATACATCCTCCGACGCCCTCCGGCGCCTGTTTTTCACACTTCCGGGCTAATGTTGAACACCTTGGACCCACTTTCTTGAACTTTCAACCACATATTTGTGATGTACACACTTGGGAGGATCCTAAAAAGTGGTGGCCGGCCAGTAATTCCATTTGACCCTTTTGAACCCCTCCTTCCGGGCTAATGTTGAACCCCTTGGACCCACATTCTTGAACTTTGAACCACATATTTGTGATGTACACACATGGGAGGACACCATCATGTGGTGGCCGGCCACTAAATCTGCTTGACCCTTTTGACCCCTAGCCGGCCGGCTAGGGGGTGTGGCCGGCCGGCCACCTGCAGCAAAAGTAACTGGCCGGCCGAGATCCTTGCACTGTTCACTTTACAGCTGTAGAGCTTTATCCCCCAAAAAATATCAATATTCGGGGGATATTTTGTGGGGGAAAGTTGCCCTCCTTTTCCCCCACCTTTACACCCCCTTTTTTGCCCTTATAACCAGCAAGCTATATCACATTCAAGGGTAGAAAAAATTGTCTTCAAGCTTCCATAGACAAATCCCTCTCTATCCCTCTCATTTCCTAAAAAACTTCCAAGTCCCTAATCACCATTTCTTCTACACCACCAAGCTCTACCATCACCACTTCATTTCCAGCAACAAGGAGGGCTTCTCAAAGGCTAAAGGAGCTGCAAATTGGTCCAAGAAGCAACAAAAGCTTTAGTCTTCAAGGGTGAGTGACATTTCTACTCTTTTGACCCTTTTTCTTGATCCATTTGTAAGCCCTATATGCTTTTTGTTTCAAGCTCTGGCCCTAACTGAAAGTGGCCCTCTTTTGAGCTCATCTTCACTTTTCATTAAGGGCTCAACCCTGTTTGAGCCCTCCATGATGCACTTGCTTCATTGATCCTCTTATATGTCATAATCTTGCATGCCATTTTTGGCCCATGAGTAATCTGTTTTTGAGCATGTTGTAAACTGATATTAGGCTTATTTTGAGCCCCTCTTCAACATTGAAGAAGGGCTCAACACCATTTGGGACTTCCATGTTGTACTTACCTTTATACTCCCCTTTTGGTCCCATTTTTGCATGCAATGGCAGCCTACCATGCTTTTGTTTTTGGCCATTTTATAGTTCTGAAAAAGTGCTTATTTTGGTCCATTATTCATGTTTCATTTACGTCCTTTCATGGTTTGGGATCTCCATATGCCACTTCATGTTATATCTCTCTTTTATTCCCTATTCTTGCATGTTTAGTTAGCCTATCATGCTTTTGTTTTTGGCCATTTTACAGTTCTGAAAAAGTGCTTATTTTGGCCCATTCAACATGTTTTATTAAGGGTCTTTGGCTGTTTGGTGAATATTTTGCATACCTCATGTTATAGCCACTTTTGAGCCTCATTTTGCATCGCATTTCTATCATGTTTGTATACTGATTTTGAGGCTTCCATAAACTGTAAATGTGCATATTTTTGGTCCCTCTTCAGTGTTGTAGAAGGGAATTTTTCAGTTTGGATTTTTCTTATATCACTTGCTTCATTACCCCTCTCTTGGCCCCTATTCTTGCATGCCATTTTTGCCCTACCTATGCTTGCTGTTTGGCCATGTTTATAACTGTGAAAATGCCTTTTTTGGGACTGCCTAGCTTCAGTCTTTGCATTACCTGTCCATATTGTGCATGATTGGCATAGCTATAGGCCATTTCGGGTGCCTAAATTCGCATTTCGGGATAATTCCATGCATTTAGTGTCATTTCGCCTCATTTCGGGACTGTTTTCCCCCATATTTCATTGCTGAAATTCTATTAGAATGATTGCTTTCCATTTCTTTGTCATTGCATCGCATTCTACCATTGCCTCGGTTTGCGTGCCCGTGTGCACGCATTTCGAGGCGCCTCATTTTTCATCCATCGGCTTCTTATGTGAGAGTGGCTGAGGCTCTCTCATGTTAGTATAAGTCCATGTTGCATTTTCCATGCCATTGCATCGCATTCTGTCATCGCCTCGGTTTGCGTGCCCGTGTGCACGCATTTCGAGGCACGTCATTTTTCATCCACCGGCATCCTATGTGAGTGTGGCTGAGGCTCATTCATGTTGGTATAAGCCCATATCACATTTTCATGTCATTTGCATCGCATTATATCATCGCCTCGGTTTGCGTGCCCGTGTGCACGCATTTCGAGGCGCCTCATTTTTCATCCATCGGCTTCTTATGTGAGAGTGGCTGAGGCTCTCTCATGTTAGTATAAGTCCATGTTGCATTTTCCATGCCATTGCATCGCATTCTGTTATCGCCTCGGTTTGCGTGCCCGTGTGCACTCATTTCGAGGCACGTCATTTTTCATCCACCGGCATCCTATGTGAGTGTGGCTGAGGCTCTCTCATGTTGGTATAAGCCCATATCTTGTTTCCATGTCATTTGCATTGCATATGCCATTGCCTCGGTTTGCGTGCCCGTGTGCACGCATTTCGAGGCACTTCATTTTTCATTCATCGGCATCCTATGTGAGTGTGGCTGAGGCTCTCTCATGTTAGTGTAAGTCCATGTTACATCTCCCATATCATGTTTCCATGTCATTTACATTGCGTATACCATCGCCTCGGTTTACGTGCCTGTGTGCACGCATTTCGAGGCATCTCATTTTCACAGCATGGTGCATACTAGGTTGTATCTTAGATTGCATTCTGTCATTGCCTCGGTTTGCGTGCCCGTGTGCACGCATTTTGAGGCATCTCATTTTCATAGCATAGTGCATACTAGGTTGTATCTTAGATTGCATTCTGTCATTTTCTCAGTTTGCGTGCCCGTGTGCACGCATTTCGAGGCATCTCATTTTCATAGCATAGTGCATACTAGGTTGTATCTTAGATTGCATTCTGTCATTTTCTCGGTTTGCATGCCCGTGTGCACGCATTTCGAAGCATCTCACTTTCATAGCATGGTGTATGTTAGGATTGCATCTTAGTTGCATGTCATGCATATTGCATCGTGTTCGGGATAGGAGTTAGCCCGGGCATGGGAAACGAGGTACATTTCGCACTCCGAGTGACGGAATGTGTCTCAATTCCCAGTCACCGACACTCCGGATCATCCATGATGGAGTTAGGTTCTTGTTGTGTTTTCACGTGCATACATCCTATATTGAATTGTGCATTTCGATTCCTCGGCCATCATGTCTCGGTATGCGTGATTGGTGGCACGAGGATCGAGGCATGCATATATTTGTGAAAATACATTGCTATGCCCCTTTCCTGCTCTCTGTTGCAGCAAAATGAAGAATCAGCAACTTTTCGGAGTCTGGCACGCTTTCCAAGAACAACTGCTAAACAGAGGCTAATTGGGGCATCCCGGCGGATTTCCGCGCAAGGCAACCCGGACATGCATCATCCATCAGAAGCAAGGCAGTCCCTGGCTTGCATGCCAGTTTTACCGCTTTCTTAGTTAGTTATGTTAATCAATTAGAAATTTGTATATTATTTGGACTGTATTATTCGGACTGTAATATTCTTTTATTTCGGGACTGTATATTTATTTGGACCCTCTGCGCGAGGGCCACAACTGTAATAAGTGTGCGTGTGTGTGTTGTATGTCTTCCAACCCCACGTCTTTCTTCCTTTTATTTATCCGCTCTTGATGATTAGATTAGGGCATGTTTAAATTAGCATACAGTATGAACAGCATGTTTGCATTCATTCATCTGTATTGCATGCACCGGGCTCGGCGCATCATACTAACTGCATTGTACTTTCAATTCTAAAATTGAATACATGATAGTTGTAGCATCTCATATGCCATGTTTAGAATAGCCGAGCCTGCTATAGTTGCATTTTGCATGTGTTGCATTAGGCATTTCTGTATACTTAGGATTCATGCATGATTTCTAATGAGTTTCTGTTTTGGCTTGGAGTACTCGGTAAGCTTTATGCTTTAGCATCCTTGCATGCGTGTGAGTGACTGCCATGAATAGCATGCTTACCATGAGGCTATGTGCTTATATGATATAACTGCCTGAATGCCTGTGGGTGAAGGTTGGGTTACTTGAATTGGAATAAATCATCAACTATTTGTTTTAAGCCCACTAGATAGTGGCAAAACCATCTTTTCTAAGCCCACCCGAGGGTGGCAAAATCTGCATTTTAAGCCTACTTGCGAGTAGCAAACCATCTTTCAAAAAAACAAACATAAAATGTTTTGTTCCAATTCAGGCGACCCAGTCTATACTTGTATGTTGTGCGCATCACATAGTAACCTAGGCTAATAACCGGAATAAGAACACACAATATTTTCAAAAATTGATATCATAGTTAGTAGAGGCCGGTCTATGACCGGTCGAGCGGGGGTGCTCACGAAGTGACCTTCCCCAATCGTACCCAAGTTCCCGAGCCGAGGCAACTTTGGTGATGACGGACACGTGGCCTTTTGGCACCGAGTCAGGGTTTCCTAAATTTCCCAAAATAAAATATTTAGGTGGCGACTCTGTATCTGGCAAAGCAGTCCATGTTTGGCACTTCTTTCAAAAATCTGTTTTCTCAAAACGATTTGCCGGATTTGGACTCTTTGGTTCAGACTTAGAACCGTGACTGACAAAAGTCGAGTCCGAGCTGTAGCGAGGTCCCCCGCGGGCTTGTTACAGTTTCTGGCGACTCTGCTGGGGATTTAGAGAACTTGACTCGAACTCGTGATATCTGTTTTTGACTACACTTGTGTGTTTCTTTGCATTGCATTTGCATTGGTGCGCCTAGGACACCGTGTTTGCCATCTGCTATTCCTGAACGGTTTGCCGGAGGCTTGTCTTGTCAAGGCATGACCATAAGGCTGACCGGTTGTGGGCTCTGCCAGTATGGGAACACAAACCCCGGTTTTACCGGGGCACCCTCTTTGACCTTTCGACCTAGTGCATATTCAGATCCTTAGTGACCATTCCAAATTAGGACAGGTTGCTTACCCGTTTATAGGTTGTTTGAAACCGCTCTGTGCGTAGTGAAACCCTAGTTCCTGACAAAATAGGACAGGGAAACCCTACCCCAACATAGGGGTGTTTTGGCTCTCACTTATCTGTTATGTGCTTTAGAGTGCGTCTCTACAGGAATGCATGCATCAGTATATGAGTTTGGGCATCAGGCCTGCGGGCATCAGTTTAGTATATGAGTTTGGGTATCAGGCCTGCGGGCATCAGTTCAGTATTGTCAGTATCAGGCCTGCGGGCATCAGTTCAGTATTATGGGTATCAGGCCTGCGGGCATCAGCCAGTATTTGAGAATCAGCTATCTCCGGGTATCAGATTCTGTTTTAGGAGACAGTGATACAGGGATAATAATCAGTGTTTGAGGATAGTGTGTATTCAGCTTATTGACTGTGTGTTGATTATGCCCGGCTGTGTGTCATGCATTTTATTTTAAGCTGTTATGCTGTCCGTTTATCTGTTTATTTATTTCCTTTTCGCTTTATTTATCTTTTGCTAGGGTCAGTTCTAGCACAATTGCTTCCAACCCAGCAGGCATTCCCCAAGCACTGTGGACACGAGGTCGTCGACTCCATCGATCTGAGGATCTAATCGACGGACAGCCAGTGTTCCATTCTCTACCCCCTGTTACCAGAAGGAAGCAGAAAAAGCGCAGTGTATCTGAACAGAGATCACCAGAACAGTGGTTTCCCCCATCAGTGGACAGTCGGATTGAGATCCCCATTGAGACAGATCTGCCAGTAGTTCAGACAAATCAAAACAGTATGACGGCACCAACAGGAGTTGAGGAGATGATGCGCCAAATGCAAGAAACCATGCGGGCCATGCAACAGGATGCCGTTCGCCGGGATGAACTCGCTAAGCAACAAGCTGAGATTATGACCCAGCAGGCTGAGCTGATTACCAGACTGCAACAACAGAATACAGCATCTGCTTCACACCAAATTCCTCCTCCGGCAGGGGCCCCATTACTTGAGCAGGCACCTACTGTTCAGAACGTCCCACCAAATGCCCAAAATATCCTACCGAATGTCCAAAACTTACAAGAGGACACGAATCTTCCAACGGGGCCAGCTCCGCCCCCGCTTCCACCACAACTATCCAAGGTCCATGCACCCAATCGCCCCGACTCTCCCTTCGAGTTCGAGGTTGATCATACAGCTCTGAAATTGAGCAAACTGGAGAAGCTCTTTAAGAAATCCCAAGGGGTCAAGGCTATGCCGGACATCGAAGACGGATATACCGAGGAGGCCGTAACACTCCCCGATAGGTTCAAAATGCCACAAATCGACCGCTTTGACGGGTCCGGTGACCCCATGGTCCATCTCCGACTGTTTGCAGACATCTTGCGGCCAATGGGCCTAACACGACCACAGAAGCTTTCACTATTCGGCCAAACCCTGTCGGGTGTGGCCGCCCACTGGTACGCAAAGTTACAAGATGAAGTGAAGAAGAATTGGGATGAAATGGCTGAGGCCTTTGTCGCGCAATATTCATACAACACTCAGATCGAGATCACAACCCGTGATCTCGAAACGACAAGGCAAGAGCCCAAGGAAACTTTCTCGGACTTTGTGATCCGATGGAGGGCAAAGGCGTCAATGATGACTTTAAGGCCCACTGACAAAGATCAAATCCGGATGATTGTGCGCAATCTCCACCCAAAGTTGATGCAGAGAATGATTGTAGTCCCCTTTCCTACTTTCGCAGATTTACATGAGATGGGGGTGCAAATCGAAGACGCAATGAAACAAGGTCTGTTTGACCACGACAGAGAACAACCGAGGAGGACGTTCAACCGTAACAACAATGCGGGCCCGAGTGGCGCTGCAAATACAAGAGCCTCGGAAGTTAGTATGGTCACCACCACTCCCCCTCCCCCTCCAAGGCCCATGGCTGCCACACCCTTCTCCGGCGCGTCCGGAAGCAACACACAAACCAACAGATTCCAACCGCGAGGCCAAAGAACCTTTACCCCACTATATATGCCCCTGACCAAAGTTCTGGGAATATTGATCAGAAAAAATCATTTGAAACCCCTGGAGCCAAAGCCATTACCAAATCCACTCCCCCCCTCTTACGACCCAGGAAAGTACTGCGCGTATCACCAACAACACGGTCACGACACCGACCGTTGTTACAGATTGCGTCATGAGATCCAGGATCTTATTGACAAACAGGTGATCGCGCCTCCTGATAAACCCAATGTCACAACCAACCCTCTCCCACCACATAACCAACCTCCCCCTCCCAACAGAATTAATTTTATCCAGACTGGGGTCGCATCTTACGATCCTAGTATCTATATTACACCCACCCACCTACCCAAGCCGGAGGTGCTCCTCCCCGATTGCACTGATTTCTTGTGCATGGTGGACATCTCCAAAACCCAACCAGAACCGATGGTGGTGACCGTCGAAGACGGGACAGGGCAGATTTTGGGAGAGAATGAGATTGTTGAATCTGGGACTGGACAGAGTTTTGCTGGGGGAGCCTATGATCCAAGCAAGTACATCCTATCAACGAGCCGAATTGGGCTAGGTATAGAATTGCCAGAGACAGGAGAGCTATGCATGATCCGGGGGGATGGATCTGGGCTATGAGCAGATGATCTGACAGCCGTAGAGGAGGACTTTGCCAACTTGCAATTTTTCGATGACCAAGAACTAGGGGATACGTCAATCAACTGGTACGATTATGAGGGATCAGCGGAGGCCACTGGATGGCTCGAGGATCAACCAGATGCAGTGGGGGAAGCCCAACCAGAACAGAGCCCGGCAGGGGCAGAGGTATCAGTTGTGGCCGGAATGGCCGAAAGTCAAGTTGTATCGCCGGAGAGCGCCGGTGCTAAGAATTCCGCTCGAGACATGGGCATTATGGATACGGGAATTGTTGAACAAACAGCTGTACTGATGCAGCTGGAACGAGAAAAGTTTGAGGAGGCTGAGAGAATTAGGAAAGCTAAAGGCCCTGAGGGGACTGAAAGTGCTGTGTGCACGAAGATAGAGAATGCTGCGAGCATGTGGACAGGGAGTACTGCGAGTGCAACTAAACCGGAGCCAGACAGGTGTCTGTTGGCTACCGACGGAATGTGGTGGGAAGACGATGGCTTATGTCTTGCCCACACGGATGAAGACTGGGGAAATAATCAACCGGATGACACTTGGTACCTCGATGAGGTTGACCATATGACAAGAAGTGGGCGGTACTTCAAACCCCCACACCTGGACCAACCCGAGGCATCCGGGAAGGATAGAGAAGCGGAGAAACAGAAGGAGAAGCAGATTGAAGAGGAAGCTGTGCTGAAACAATTAAAGAAGATACAAGCAGACATCTCCATCTGGGGACTGCTAATGGCATCACGAGTACATAGAGAAGCTGTCCTATCTGCTATGGACAAGTCCAAACTCTCCATAGACACCACGCCTGAACAGCTGGTTGGGCTGGTTTTTCCGGGAGGAGGTTCCCCGGCATTAACCTTTTCGGACAAGGAACTACCGCCTGAGGGCACAAATCATAACAAACCTCTCTATATTTCTGTGGAATGTAGAGATAAGTGGATACCGGTGGTACTTGTTGATACCGGGTCTGCGATTAATGTCTGCCCGACCAGAACAGCATATGCAATCGGGTTAAAACCCGCGGACTTCGTCCCGACTACCCAAGTGATCAGAGCATACGACAATACCAGCAGAGAAGTGATGGGGACTGTTAAAATTCAAACCAAGGTTGGTCCAGGACAACACAGTATTGAATTTCATATCTTGGACGTTCCCGCAACCTTTAACCTACTTTTGGGGCGACCGTGGTTGCACCAGGTCAAAGCAGTCTCTTCCACTCTACATCAGATGCTAAAGTACCCTCACGGGAAAGGGGTAGCGATCGTTTTTGGGAATTCATCAATCCATCCGCCGCCGGAAGTGTCCACACCCGTCTTGGAGATCGAGCACGGCACGGAGGATGTGTTTTTGTCGGGGTTCACTTTGGCCGAGGCTCAAGTGGTGCAGAATGTCATGGCTGTGAATGAGGGTATGTACGTAAGTGCTCAATCTATCTACCTCATGAACAAGCTAAAACATACTCCCGGGATGGGATTAGGGAGAAGTGGCCGGAAGGGCGTTTCAGTGTTGACCGAAGTGCCACACAACCCTCACGCCTTTGGACTGGGTTATCTGCCCACCAAAGAGGACTGGGTGAGGAAAGGGAAAGAAATGGCCGGAAGGGCCAGAGCAAAGAAGGCCGGGAAGCCATTTGAGTTAATGCATAGGCCCATCTGGGGTACCCTAAACGGACGCTTCGTCTAGGAGGGGGAAGATTTTCCATTCTGCGGCTTCCCGGAGCCATGGCTAAACGCGGAGGGGAAGCGCGTGCCTGGTTTTGAAATCTTCTTCGACATACAATTATCTGGGGATGACGTTGCCGAAGCGCAGACAGACCCACCAACTGAGGTTGAGCAATGTGAAGCAGTGGAGCCTGAGAGCACAGAGCTTGAAATGGGGGTAGCACTGGCGAGTCTACTATCAGATCCTCCGATCGACCAAGAGTGCTTGGGGGATAACTCTTCGGTTTCTATGATTGGAGATGAAATAGCTGCGGGCTTTCCAGCGCCGATCTTGGATGCATCTATCGCACCTTCTCTCATCTGGCAATACGAAGAAGGCTTTTTATCCAGCAGTTCCGGGTCAGGTAGTGAGCCGGAATCTGATTCTACCGAATCTTGTGTGTCGGAATCAGATTCCAGCTCGACTGAGTCTGAGTCCGGTAATCCTGGGGGTGATAACCCGGATGCCACAGTCCTGTCTAGGTCGTCATTTTCATTTTCTTTTGAGTCTGTTGTAACAGAGGAATCTAACGGCTTGGAAATATTTAATGAGAATGATGTGGATGTGATTTCTGAGTATTTTTCTGTGCCTTTGATTTATTGCTTAAATCAGGATTTTCAAATTTTTGATGAAAACAACGAGGGAGAAATTCCCCCAGTTTTGCAACGATTAATTGATCAAGAGCAGGAAAGATTTGTTAAACCTTTAATGGATGAAATCACTACTGTGAATGTTGGTACTGAGAAGGACCCGCGGCTGGTCCAGATCGGGTCCACGTTGTCTTCGGAGGAGCGCGAGCGCTTAGTCGCTTTATTAAAAGATTTGAAAGATGTTTTCGCGTGGTCCTACGAAGGCATGCCTGGAATCGATCCTGAGATTGTACAGCACCGGATCCCTCTTGATCCCGAGGCCCGCCCTGTCAAACAGAAACTCAGAAGGATTCGCCCGGACTGGGCTCTCAAAATTAAGGAAGAGGTCACCAAGCAAATTGACGCAGGGTTCCTGCTGGTATCTGAATATCCAACTTGGTTGGCCAACATTGTTCCGGTGCCAAAGAAGGACGGCAGAATTCGGGTCTGTGTAGACTTTAGAGATTTGAACAGGGCCAGTCCGAAGGACGATTTTCCCTTGCCACACATTGATGAATTGGTGGATTTCACGGCAGGACACGCCTTGCTTTCGTTTATGGATGGTTTCTCAGGCTATAATCAGATAGTAATGGCACCCGAAGACCGGGAGAAGACTGCGTTCACTACCCCGTGGGGGACATATTGTTATAGAGTGATGCCATTCGGGTTGAAAAATGCTGGAGCTACATATCAACGGGCAGCAACTACAATATTGCATGATATGATCCATAAAGAGGTCGAGGTGTATGTGGACGACATGATTGTCAAGTCCAAAGAAAGAGAGGGCCACTACACCGCCTTACAAAAATTCTTTCAAAGGATCAAAGAGTTTCGGCTGCGACTGAATCCCCAGAAATGCACGTTTGGTGTTACAGCAGGGAAGATGCTAGGGTTTCTGATTACACAAAGGGGCATCGAGGTCGACCCTTCCAAAATCAAGGCCATCTTAGAAATGCCACCACCAAGGACTGAAAAGGAGGTGCGAGGCTTTCTGGGTAAAGTGCAATTCATAAGACGGTTTATTTCTAAATTAACCTTGACTTGTGAACCACTTTTTGGTCTCCTGAAGAAAGGAAAGAAATTCCAATGGGACGGCCGATGTCAAGCAGCTTTTGAGCAGATCAAAGAGTATCTACAGAACCCGCCCGTGTTGTCACCACCAGAGCCAGGGAGACCGTTGATATTGTACCTTTCGGTAACTGAGACTACCATGGGCTGCATGCTCGCGCAAGAGTCAGAAGACAAAGTGGAAAGAGCCATCTACTATCTGAGCAAAAAGATGCTGGATTACGAGACCCGCTATACACCGCTGGAGAAGGCTTGTTTGGCCTTGGTATGGGCAACCAGGAAGCTGCGGCACTACCTGTTAGCTCACTCTGTAATGTTGGTTTCGCGTTTGGATCCCATCAAATATCTCTTCGAGAAACCAGCACTTATGGGTAGGCTAGCTCGTTGGCTGCTGTTGCTCTCCGAATTTGATTTGAAGTATGTAACGCGCAAGTCAGTAAAAGGGAGAGCGGTAGCGGAGTTCCTTGCCGACCACCCGGTTGAGGGGGATGAAGCGGTTGAGTATCTATTCCCAGATGAAGCCATCTTGCACGTCGAAGATGAAACTTGGACGATGTACTTTGACGGAGCGTCAAACCAGTATGGGTATGGGATAGGGGTGTTGCTAATAGCGCCTGACGATTCCCGTATCCCTTTAGCATTCAAGCTCCAGTTCAAAGTCTCGAACAATGAGGCAGAGTATGAGGCATGTATTGCTGGCCTGGAAACAGCCCTAGAACTGGGGGTAAGACGGTTGGACGTCATTGGGGACTCGAACCTTGTTGTGTCTCAAGCAAAAGGAGATTGGAAAGTCAAGGAGGAAAGGATGATAATTTACCACCAAACCTTGGATTTGCTAATTCCTCGGTTTGAGAAGCTAAATTTCACCCACCTCGTAAGAGAGAACAACAGGTTTGCAGATTCACTAGCAACTCTATCTTCCATGATAGACATCCCGTCCGGAGTCCGGATGCGTCCAGTCATTATTGATCAAAAGTTTGCGCCAGCATACGAGTCGATTTCCGCCATAGATGAGGTTCAAGACGGCAACCCCTGGTATTACGACATCTGGAACTTCTTGGAAAAGGAGACATATCCACCAGGGGCAAATGCCAAGGATAAGAGGGCCATCAGAAGAATGGCTGCTCAGTTCATTATCTGCGGGGGTAAGCTGTACAAAAGGGGTCATCTGGGAATGCATAAGCTCTGTGTAGAAGCTGAAGAGTCGAAACGCCTGATGGAAGCCATCCATGGGGGGGAGTGCAGTGCACACATGAATGGAGTAATGCTGGCCAGAAAGATCCTCAGACAGGGCTACTACTGGTCAACCATGGAGGAGGATTGTATTAGTTTTGTTCGGCGATGCCACAAGTGTCAAATTCATGCAAATCGCATGAACATCCCGCCGTCAAAGCTGTACAACATGACTTCACCATGGCCTTTTTCGGTCTGGGGAATTGATGTGATCGGAGCTGTTACCCCGAAGGGGTCAAACGGGCATGAGTTTATCCTAGTAGCGATAGATTATTTCACAAAGTGGGTCGAGGCCCAATCATACGCGGTGTTGAAGGCATCGCACGTCGCAAAGTTCATCAGAAACAACATCATCTGTCGCTACGGGGTGCCAAACGAGATAATTTCAGATAATGGTTCCCATTTCAAGAAAGAAGTGATAGACTTGTTGGAGAAATACAATATGGTTTTCCATAAGTCATCTACATACCGGCCGCAGACCAACGGAGCGGTTGAAGCCGCCAACAAGAATATCAAGCATATACTGCAGAAGATGGTGGGAACCTATCGGGATTGGCCAGACAAGCTGCCATTTGCTCTGTGGGGCTACAGGACTTCAATCAGAACTTCTACTGGAGCAACTCCATATTCATTGGTCTATGGAATGGAGGCTGTTCTACCCATTGAGATTGAGGTTCCGTCGTTACGAGTGTTGTCTGAATGCCAGATAGCCGAAGCAGATTGGCAGCAAAGCAGATTCGAAGAACTCATGCTCTTTGATGAAAGAAGACTGAAAGCACTGTACCACATCCAAGGCTATCAACGCAGAATTGCCCGGGCTTTCAACAAGAAGGTTAAGTCCAGGAATCTGAAAGAAGGAGATTTGGTGCTCAAAGACAACCGAGCTCCCATCCACGACCCAAGGGGCAAGTTCAAACCCAATTGGACTGGTCCTTACATCATCAAAGCTATCTGGTCAGGTGGAGCTGTGGTTCTGATGGATCTAGATGGCTTGGAGTTCTCACAACCGATCAATATGGACAAGTTGAAGAAATACTATCCTTGAGAGGCTCGCTAGGCCGAAAACCCGAAAGGGCGACCTAGGCAAAAGTCAGAGCACAAAAAATTAGAAAATATAAAAACTGAGCTCGCAAGGTTGAAAACCCGCAAAGGGCGGCCTTGGCAAAAGTTAGAGCGCAAAAGGAGAGTGAAAATACTCGAGTGAACCTCGGCCTGAACTACGTAAGGCTTGATTCCCATCTTTGGGATACGTAGGCAACTTCACCTTGAAGTTCAGCCATAAACTCTTCCCCGATCAACTCTGTCCATTTCGATCATCTCAGTCATCTTTGTCCACCAGCATTTATCGCGATCTCCGGTACAGTGCTGTTCAGACTAGGGGCAACTTTCCGTTGCCGCGACGGTGCAAGGTTACTCAGACTAGGGGCAACTTTCCATTGCTATGAAGTGCCGCATTGTTCTTCAGACTAGGGGCAACTTTCCGTTTCCGCGACGGTGCAAGGTTACTCAGACTAGGGGCAACTTTCCGTTGCTATGAAGTGCCGCATTGTTCTTCAGACTAGGGGCAACTTTCCAGTTGCAGGGATCTGGGGTTGTGCATCTCAGTGACAGATCTTCGGCGTGTCCAGTTCTGATCCACATCGAAAATAGTTTTGAAAAGTTTTAATAAAAGTTGACTTTGTTCAAATCAATCTTTTACGACTAAGACTATTTTTGGACCAAAAGCGGAAAATTTTCAGTACCACAACTTTCAATTTCATTGATTTCAAAACTGAGTTCTCCTACTCTTGCATTACAATCGAGGTTGCTTTTTTTAGTACATTCATAAAGAAAACTTGAAAATACTAATAAAGCAATAAATTTGGGGCATAGTTGAATCAAGTATCTTTGCGTCCCCTCCCAGAGCTGGACGAAGCATCTGATGCCAAGCTAGGCCCAACCTGTGCCTCCTCGTTGAGCCAATCCAAGCACTCATCGGACAAAGTGCAACTGAAAGTGGAAGCAGGGGCCAGGAGCTCTCTAGTCCTCCATGCTGTGGCATATTGGGCAAGGTGTGCACCCCGGATCGGGAAAGCGGGTGGGTACTTAATCCCCTCCGGTGGGCAGGTCTGATCATGACCAAACTGACGCAGAAACCGGAACGGAAAATAGAATACGCAGTGGGTGAGACCAATCAATTGGATCCCAATCAGCCGAGACATACTATAGCTCATTGCCGGGAGGTTGAGCCAAGGACAACGCCAAGCAATGCCGTCTGCGGATAAATTGCACATCCAATCGAACCACCACCTTTCGTCAAGAGCATTGACTAGGCGCTGTCGAAAGAAGTAGCCTCGAGCTGAATAAGCTGGGCAAGAGTCCACAACCTGCAACTTGTCCATTAACCATACCTAGGGGAGGGATGGAAAATGAGAGAATAAAGAACAGAGAGATGTACGATGAGAGAAAAGTAAGACAAGGGTTTTGTGAGAAAAAAATGAGCCTGAGGCCCGAGTGATGTGAGTAAATATATATGTGAGGTCGGGTGGGAAATATTACCTGCAGCAGCAGTGGACTCCCAGCAAACCTAGTCGCCTCCCGGCGATAGACAGAATCTAAACCCATCAGTGTCTCGGCCAAGGTCATGGCAATACAGCTCTTCCCTTCTCTCAAGCCTTGGGCGACTTCAATCAAGCGAATGCTAGCCCCGCCGAAGCCCGAGGAAAGCAGAAAGTGAGACAACAAACATAAGCAGAGGGCGTGTTGCCGGAAACCCTGCCAATAATGGTTGCTGCGGTCACCAGCGTCGGAAAAACGATGGATCAAGCCAAGGATGTCCAGTTCCCCACTGCAGATCAAAGATCGAGCGTCATGCGCCGTGAGCCCACACATCCGCCCTAAAGCCTGAGCATGGCCAAAACGGAGCTGGGGCAAGATCACTTCAGAGCATTCAGACTCCATCAAAACCTGAAAATCTTCGAAAGTGGGACACATCTCTTGGCCGCCAAAGCTAAAAACGTGCGTCACTGGATTCTAGAACCTTGCCGCGGCATGGAGAAAAGGGAGCTGTAGCGGAGTACGACTCAGCGTGAATAGTGCATTCAAGCCGAAACCCCGGAAGTTCAGCTTTTCCGAGCCATCCAAAGAAGAGATCCAAGATGTGAGATTTTCCGCGAGAAACGCCTCCATCTTTGTCTAAAACTAAGATGAAATGAATGTTCCCGAAGTTGAGGCTTTTATAGAGGGAAAAACACTATTCACGGGGACACGTGTCAAAAATCAGGTGGTTGCAGGACTAAGTGGCCGGCCGGCCACCTTTTCTGGCTGGCCAGCCATTTACTTTTTACAAAACTGGCCGGCCAGCTGTCTCTCTCCACAAATTTGGCCGGCCGGCTCCCAAAGATGGCCGGCAATGCTGCAGTGTATCCCCTTGGCCCTGTTTTACTCTTTGAGGGAAAGTTTCAAGCATTTCCATGCAACGGGAGAGTCAAAGGCCTTCATCTCCTTCCGTTTCGGATGCATCCCGATGCCCAAATCATCAGAAGTACACTCTGTTGTTGCCAAGTTTTGTTTATCGAGTTGTTGTTTTGATTATCGAGTTGTTGTTTTGCTTATCGAGTTGTTTGTCGAGCGGACGTGTTTCGTGTTTTCGAGCCATTGTTCTCTGTTTAAACAATCTTTGTTTAAAGTCTTGTTTATTTGCATTGTCAACGTTGTTGCATTTTGCTTATCGAGTTGTAAACTTCCTAAGGTTCTGTTATATCTTAGTAGGTTGAGTTGCTTAGTTTGTTGCGTCGGTTCACTACCTGACTTGGTGATTACACAATGCACATTCCCATTCAAATTCTTTTTTTTTGTGCAAAATAAGATGATGCGATACGATGCTAAAAGTTTAAAATACAAACACCTTTTCAAAAGCTATTTCATTCCATCATGCTTTACAACAGACAAAGGTACAAGTTTTACCAAAAAAATAAAACTGCCTAACAATGTGCAAAGTGCTACAAACTACTAGCAAAAAGAAAAATAAAGCAGGAAATAGCAGCATCAATGTCCTTGGGAGCGGGAACGAGAAGCACTCCTTATCCTCTTCTGCGGGACAACCTCTGCACCATCATCATCATCTGAGTCGGAGCTGTCATCCTCAGGATCCCCCTCAGCCTCGCCTCTGTTCCCCGAACCGAGACCAGAGCCCCCCTCCTCAGCAGATGTCTCTGACTGACGATTGGTAGCCTCCTCCTCCTCCTCAGCATCCTCCTCCTCCTCATCAGGCTCCGCCTCTACAACGTGAGCCCTGCGTCTGCGGACAGGCCCTCCTCGAGCTCCTTGAAAAGGCCTAGATGGCCCAGCTCCTCGGAAAGGCCGGGATGGCCCAGCCCCCTGAAAAGGCCCGGGTGACCCAACTCCCTGAAAAGGTCCAGATGACCCAGCTCCCCAAGGAGGCCCAGGTGGCCTGGCCTGCGGCTGACCGGACCATGAAGGCATCTGAAAACAAAAAGTTCAATTCAAATACATCAGTCCAAATATATACATCAGATGCAGATACAAGCAAAACCTACGTGAAGTAGGTGCATGTAAATACAGTGTACAAGTGGGGTGTGTGTCAGATGTGCTCTACATAAGTAGTCTATCGATGCAGTAGAAATCAGCATGTCATCAGAAGTATGATAAATGCCAGAAAACTGAAGGGTACCTGAATGCCCGCGACAGACAACTGTGCCTCCCTACGCAGGACCATGCCCTCGAGTGTGGCCACCAGTCCAACCACCCCCTCCATGTACCCTCGCGATGGCTGCAAATATGAGCTCATAATCATCAGTGAACGAAAGAATGTCTAAACATCTGAATGATGAATGAAAAACAGTGGAGCATACCAGCGGTGAGTCAGGATCAATGGCGTATCGATCATTGGGCATCGGAGGCTCTAGCGGGATCGGGGTCGGAGAGATAGCCCCATACTGCCACGCCATCAACTCAGTCGGCATATCTGGCCATCCAGGATGAGGATAAATCGACGGAATCGGAGGAACCGGTCTACTCCCACCTCTAGATGTACCAGCCCTACTGGTAGAAGGGGCGTCTGCAGCCCGAGCCTGGGCCTGACCCGAGGATGACATACCGACAGGCCTCGTCATCGGGGTGCGAGCTCCCGTCAATGGAGGCATCAAATATATGTGACGGTAAGTGGCGTAGTCCCCCTCCTCAAGATATAGTAAAGCATCGCTACCCAGCATAGCGCCGACTACCTCCGAGTAAGAGAGCCTGTCAGTAGTCCGCATACTGACTGGGGGTACTGCGGGAGGATCCTGAGAAAGATACCCCCATACCTGGCACAGAAAGCGTTCCCCCAGGAACCATGCCCTGCCAACCGGCCCTTCGAGCAGGACCCTATACTGGGAGATGTCCGACCCTCCGGTATACTGAAGTCGGAGACCATCACCCAGAGACGCCCAAGGCTGCCATGAGATCTGCGGATGATAAATGCATAAACCAATCAGAAATCGGGAATATACAGAGCAAATCAAAGATGAAATTGAAAGGAACTGAAAGTTCTGAAGTACCTCCGAATGCCGCACAGTGTCAAAGTACTGTCGCAGGTAAATGAGGGTCTCTCGGGGTCTCGGCCGGTGCGGGCCCTCGAACACTAGTGAGTATGGGGTCATGGGAACCCCTGCCACCTCCAACTCTGGGGCCAATGCTGGGAAGTATACATAGACCCATAGCTGAGAAAAGCAGTGCAGAATGTAAGTACGAAATGCTGAGAGCAAAATACAGACTATAAAAGTGCGCTGTGTGTGCAATGTACAAGTAATGAAGAGCAGAAATGTAAATCAAGGGGACAGAAAAGTACCTCCCAAGCTCTCCAGTAGCCGCCAAGTAAATCTCCCCGCCCGCGGGAGGTCGCGCTCATGTAAAAGTAAAGGGTAGCCAGGCCGGCGCCACCCCAGTCATATCGATGGACCTGTGATAGGTCAACCAGAGCGCTCAGCAGGTATAGCCCGACTGTGTTCCCTCTATCGGCAAACAAGGTAGTCCCGAAGAGGAACATAAGGAAACCACGGGCGTACTGCTCCGTCTCCTCAGGAGTCTCGGGCACCATCTCCGCCCGCCGGAAGTGGGAAGAGAACCAAGTGTATCGGACTCTCCCAGAAACCCTGTCAACAGGCGGGCGAGCCCCCAATAGATACATCTAAGCGGCCTCCCACTCGCCCATATCCTCATCATAGGGGATAGACCAACCTCCTATGTCTAAGCCAGTCAACACAGCGAAGTCTAGAGGCGTCATGGTCATGTCCCCGATAGCAGAGAAATGAAAGGAGTTAGTGGTGTCCCACCATCTCTCTACCAAGGCTGTCATCAGAGTCCTCCTGGCAGAGCAACGAGACAACCCAACGCAGAAAGCCCCGAATCCTGCCAAGTCTACCCAATCTCGGACGGTCTCCGGGAGCTCAGCGTACCAGTCCCGTGCGGTGGTGGAACCATACCCCCGTACGCTGCGGGAACCAACCTGCATTCAGAATGAATACATGTGTCAATAACGAAATGAATAGGCTGTGTGCCAATGAAATGAACTGGGCTGCGTGCCAATGGAATGAAATAGGCTGTGTGCCGATGAAGTGAAATAAGCTACATGCAAATTTAATCTGGGCTGCGTGTTCAGAAAATTTGAAGTTTGGGCTGCGTGTTCAACTTTCTATCAGTGTGGGCTGCGTGTTCACTATTTAATCTGGGCTGCGTGTTCAGAAAATTTGAAGTTTGGGCTGCGTGTTCAACTTTCTATCAGTGTGGGCTGCGTGTTCACTATTTAATCTGGGCTGCGTGTTCAGAAAATTTAAAGTTTGGGCTGCGTGTTCAACTTTCTATCAGTGTGGGCTGCGTGTTCACTATTTAATCTGGGCTGCATGTTCAGAAAATTTGAAGTTTGGGCTGCGTGTTCAACTTTCTATCAGTGTGGGCTGCGTGTTCACTATTTAATCTGGGCTGCGTGTTCAGAAAATTTAAAGTTTGGGCTGCGTGTTCAACTTTCTATCAGTGTGGGCTGCGTGTTCACTATTTAATCTGGGCTGCGTGTTCAGAAAATTTGAAGTTTGGGCTGCGTGTTCAACTTTCTATCAGTGTGGGCTGCGTGTTCACTATTTAATCTGGGCTGCGTGTTCAGAAAATTTAAAGTTTGGGCTGCGTGTTCAACTTTCTATCAGTGTGGGCTGCGTGTTCACTATTTAATCTGGGCTGCGTGTTCAGAAAATTTGAAGTTTGGGCTGCGTGTTCAACTTTCTATCAGTGTGGGCTGCGTGTTCACTATTTAATCTGGGCTGCGTGTTCAGAAAATTTGAAGTTTGGGCTGCGTGTTCAACTTTCTATCAGTGTGGGCTGCGTGTTCACTATCTAATCTGGGCTGCGTGTTCAGAAAATTTGAAGTTTGGGCTGCGTGTTCAACTTTCTATCAGTGTGGGCTGCGTGTTCACTATTTAATCTGGGCTGCGTGTTCAGAAAATTTGAAGTTTGGGCTGCGTGTTCAACTTTCTATCAGTGTGGGCTGCGTGTTCACTATTTAATCTGGGCTGCGTGTTCAGAAAATTTGAAGTTTGGGCTGCGTGTTCAACTTTCTATCAGTGTGGGCTGCGTGTTCACTATCTAATCTGGGCTGCGTGTTCAGAAAATTTGAAGTTTGGGCTGCGTGTTCAACTTTCTATTAGTGTGGGCTGCGTGTTCACTATTCAATCTGGGCTGCGTGTTCAGAGAATTTGAAGTTTGGGCTGCGTATTCGAATTTCAACTAGCGTGGGCTGCGTGTTCACTATCTAACCTGGGCTGCGTGTTCAGAAAATTTAAAGTTTGGGCTGCGTGTTCAAATTTCAACTAGCGTGGGCTACGTGTTCACTATCTAACCTGGGCTGCGTGTTCAGAAAATTTAAAGTTTGGGCTGCGTGTTCAAATTTCAACTAGTGTGGGCTGCGTGTTCAGAAAATTTAAAGTGTGGGCTGTGTGTTCACTTTCGAATTCGGGCTGTGTGTTCGACAAATCAGTGTTTGAGCCGTGTGTTCACCTCTAAACTAATGTATACTGTGTGTTCGCAATTAATTAATGAGCCGAGTGTTCAGAAATTCCAGTGTTGAAACTACATGTTCAGGATGCAAGCAAAGTACTATGTCAATTGCTAAACTGCGTGTTCAAGCATGGCAAAGGTGCGAAATGTACAAAAAATACAGAAAATGAAGTAAATACCTCTCGGGCCTCATGAGAGAGGTGATGCTCTGGCTCTCGGAGAAGCAGATCCCCGGGTGCTCGCTCGTCAAAGCTAGTGAAGTGACGGAAGACGGCACGAGGGAGGACATGTGTTGGCGGATGGTACCTCCCGGGAATAAAAGGTCGGGTCCTCGGGGGTAGAGTCATGGGATCAAAATCGTCCCCGGCACCTGGAAAGCCTCCGCCGTGGGGAGAATTGCCCGCCATTTTCAAAGAATCTGCAAAAGGAGCAAAAATGAGCGAAAATGAGCCAAAATTGGAAAAAGTCAACAAAAGTCAACTCTCGGGAAATGAAAAAGTCAACAAAAGTCAACTCCCGAGAAAATCTTCCAAATATTGAGACAAACTTACCTCAAGTGGCGAAAATGAGAAAAGAAGCTCCGAAATCGAAATTTAATCGCTTCAAAGTGTTTAAAACTGAATGTTTTTGCGGAAACAATTTGCGTGGGGCATTGGAAAACGCGTATAGAACTCAGATCTGGAGAAGAAAGTGGTGTAGAAGGTGAGAAAGGGGAAGATCTCGGCTGCCTTATATAGGCTCAAGGTCTTGGTTGAAGGAGCATAAAGAAAGAAGGTAAAAAGACCAAAGTGCCCCCGGATTTGGGCAGATTGCCGGCCGGCCACATTTACTAGCCAGCCAGCCATTTCCTTTTTGGAAAACCGGCCGGCCAGCCTTTTACTTTATGGAAAACCGGTCGGTGGCCTCCCCTTGGGAAGATAAACGGCCGGCCATGTCCCTCACAGGCCCACCTAGCTCCCTGCAAATTTTGAGGAAGATTGGAGTTCCCGGGACCTGAAAAAAGTTCAAGAAAAGTACACTTCCGGTCGCGAAATTGCTCCGTCGGAACTTCGGCTTCGAGATCTGACATGTGCCTCATCATCATTCATCAAAATCAAAGTGTATCCTTTTTGAATGAGTTGTAACCTTTCCGGGAAGCGGATCGGAGGCCGTGATCGAGTCGCCTTCGCCGAAACACGCATTTTCATACTCGTTGTTTCGTAACAAACGGGCACCCTGATTCATGCTCGTTTCGCACTATCATGCACATAACTTGCATTCTCATGAGCATACCTACATTAACGTGCACATTTCTTGATATTGGCGTACCTCTATGCTTGAGCATGCGTTGTCACGAATGTTCCACTCTTGCATTGCGATGCATTCACTCACTGGCACTGCGTGTGTCGAACTTTCGGAATCACATTAAATATATGTTGGTAGCATATTGTACTTGTTGCAATTTCTCTCTTTTACAGGCACGATATTGTATGTACGGTTCAATTGAGGCTGGTGCGACCAGACGAATCGCGCAGGTATCGTATCTTCTCCGTGTGAGACGTGGCGGGGATTGAATAATCCTCCGCATTTCTTAACTGCATGAAATGTAGTTGTTGCTTTGCATTCTTGCTTAAAACTGTTGCATCTATTTGCGAATATTTGCCTCATTACAGCTTGTTGCATTCGCATGATCATGAGTGATGACCGGCTTCGCGTAGCGTATAAGTCCAATCTTCAAAATCTTCTTGCATTATCATTTGCACTTTGCCCCCTGCCTGCGGGCATGCCTGCGGGCACATCTCTGTTTATCTTGTACGTTTGTCTAAGTCTTTGGCCGTGTCAAAAATGGGTCGTCTCTGGGCTTTGACATTCACTCCCGTCACTTGTGACTTCCGAGTTCTGTCAAAGAGGGGCAACTGTAGACACCCCATTTTTGACCGACCTTAAGACTCAGACGTCACTGATTGAGCGCTTGGTGATGTTGCATAATGTGCTCGTTCAGAAGTTTCAGAGTTGCGGCCGTGAGCCCTGCCTCCGGACTTCCGAACCCTCTTTTGTACTTTGCCTCGGTTTGCGAACCAGGCTCGATTTTCTCAGTTTCTTTTCCTGAGGGAAGGGAGAGGTCCTGTAGACCATCTCTCAATGTCCGTAGGCTACATTTTGTGGTCGTAGGCCATTTTGCCCATTTCGGAGTCCGGTTTCCGGTTTTTCGGGATCGTTGGCCATGTGCCTCGGTTCGGGACCGCCTAACCATCTCCGTTTGTTCTGATTTTTGGCATACATCTTATTTAATCCCTTTTGAGGGACACTGGGGTTTGAGAAACTCACTTCGTGGCCGAATGCCACTTTCGGTGCTTAACAGCCCATTTTTGGGATCTCGAACTGCGCGTTTTGGTCCCCGAGCATTCGTTTTGCAACGGTTTTCGTTCATTTTTGGCAGGTACCTCTGTTTTATCACCGGGGAGGTCACTGAAGGGTGAAAGGCCAGTAATTGTTGCAGCAACCAGTTATACATCCTCCGACGCCCTCCGGCGCCTGTTTTTCACACTTCCGGGCTAATGTTGAACACCTTGGACCCACTTTCTTGAACTTTCAACCACATATTTGTGATGTACACACTTGGGAGGATCCTAAAAAGTGGTGGCCGGCCAGTAATTCCATTTGACCCTTTTGAACCCCTCCTTCCGGGCTAATGTTGAACCCCTTGGACCCACATTCTTGAACTTTGAACCACATATTTGTGATGTACACACATGGGAGGACACCATCATGTGGTGGCCGGCCACTAAATCTGCTTGACCCTTTTGACCCCTAGCCGGCCGGCTAGGGGGTGTGGCCGGCCGGCCACCTGCAGCAAAAGTAACTGGCCGGCCGAGATCCTTGCACTGTTCACTTTACAGCTGTAGAGCTTTATCCCCCAGAAAATATCAATATCCGGGGGATATTTTGTGGGGGAAAGTTGCCCTCCTTTTCCCCCACCTTTACACCCCCTCTTTTGCCCTTATAACCAGCAAGCTATATCACATTCAAGGGTAGAAAAAATTGTCTTCAAGCTTCCATAGACAAATCCCTCTCTATCCCTCTCATTTCCTAAAAAACTTCCAAGTCCCTAATCACCATTTCTTCTACACCACCAAGCTCTACCATCACCACTTCATTTCCAGCAACAAGGAGGGCTTCTCAAAGGCTAAAGGAGCTGCAAATTGGTCCAAGAAGCAACAAAAGCTTTAGTCTTCAAGGGTGAGTGACATTTCTACTCTTTTGACATTTTTTCTTGATCCATTTGTAAGCCCTATATGCTTTTTGTTTCAAGCTCCGGCCCTAACTGAAAATGGCCCTCTTTTGAGCTCATCTTCACTTTTCATTAAGGGCTCAACCCTGTTTGAGCCCTCCATGATGCACTTGCTTCATTGATCCTCTTATATGTCATAATCTTGCATGCGATTTTTGGCCCATGATTAATCTGTTTTTGAGCATGTTGTAAACTGATATTAGGCTTATTTTGAGCCTCTCTTCAACATTGAAGAAGGGCTCAACACCATTTGGGACTTCCATGTTGTACTTACCTTTATACTCCCCTTTTGGTCCCATTTTTGCATGCAATGGCAGCCTACCATGCTTTTGTTTTTGGCCATTTTACAGTTCTGAAAAAGTGCTTATTTTGGTCCATTATTCATGTTTCATTTACGTCCTTTCATGGTTTGGGATCTCCATATGCCACTTCATGTTATATCTCTCTTTTATTCCCCATTCTTGCATGTTTAGTTAGCCTATCATGCTTTTGTTTTTGGCCATTTTACAGTTCTGAAAAAGTGCTTATTTTGGCCCATTATACATGTTTTATTAAGGGTCTTTGGCTGTTTGGTGAATATTTTGCATACCTCATGTTATAGCCACTTTTGAGCCTCATTTTGCATCGCATTTCTATCATGTTTGTATACTGATTTTGAGGCTTCCATAAACTGTAAATGTGCATATTTTTGGTCCCTCTTCAGTGTTGTAGAAGGGAATTTTTCAGTTTGGATTTTTCTTATATCACTTGCTTCATTACCCCTCTCTTGGCCCCTATTCTTGCATGCCATTTTTGCCCTACCTATGCTTGCTGTTTGGCCATGTTTATAACTGTGAAAATGCCTTTTTTGGGACTGCCTAGCTTCTTTCTTTGCATTACCTGTCCATATTGTGCATGCTTGGCATAGCTATAGGCCATTTCGGGATAATTCCATGCATTAGTGTCATTTCGCCTCATTTCGGGACTGTTTTCCCCCATATTTCATTGCTGAAATTCTATTAGAATGATTGCTTTCCATTTCTTTGTCATTGCATCGCATTCTACCATTGTCTCGATTTGCGTGCCCGTGTGCACGCATTTCGAGGCGCCTCATTTTTCATCCATCGGCTTCTTATGTGAGAGTGGCTGAGGCTCTCTCATGTTAGTATAAGTCCATGTTGCATTTTCCATGCCATTGCATCGCATTCTGTCATCGCCTCGGTTTGCGTGCCCGTATGCACGCATTTCGAGGCACGTCATTTTTCATCCACCGGCATCCTATGTGAGTGTGGCTGAGGCTCATTCATGTTGGTATAAGCCCATATCACATTTTCATGTCATTTGCATCGCATTATATCATCGCCTCGGTTTGCGTGCCCGTGTGCACGCATTTCGAGGCGCCTCATTTTTCATCCATCGGCTTCTTATGTGAGAGTGGCTGAGGCTCTCTCATGTTAGTATAAGTCCATGTTGCATTTTCCATGCCATTGCATCGCATTCTGTTATCGCCTCGATTTGCGTGCCCGTGTGCACTCATTTTTCATCCACCGGCATCCTATGTGAGTGTGGCTGAGGCTCTCTCATGTTGGTATAAGCCCATATCTTGTTTCCATGTCAATTGCATTGCATATGCCATTGCCTCGGTTTGCGTGCCTGTGTGCACGCATTTCGAGGCACTTCATTTTTCATTCATCAGCATCCTATGTGAGTGTGGCTGAGGCTCTCTCATGTTAGTGTAAGTCCATGTTACATCTCCCATATCATGTTTCCATGTCATTTACATTGCGTATACCATCGCCTCGGTTTGCATGCCCGCGTGCACGCATTTCGAGGCACTTCATTTTTCATTCATCGGCATCCTATGTGAGTGTGGCTGAGGCTCTCTCATGTTAGTGTAAGTCCATGTTACATCTCCCATATCATGTTTCCATGTCATTTACATTGCGTATATCATCGCCTCGGTTTACGTGCCCGTGTGCACGCATTTCGAGGCATCTCATTTTCACAGCATGGTGCATACTAGGTTGTATCTTAGATTGCATTCTGTCATTGCCTCGGTTTGCGTGCCCGTGTGCACGCATTTCGAGGCATCTCATTTTCATAGCATAGTGCATACTAGGTTGTATCTTAGATTGCATTCTGTCATTTTCTCGGTTTGCGTGCCCGTGTGCACGCATTTCGAGACATCTCATTTTCATAGCATAGTGCATACTAGGTTGTATCTTAGATTGCATTCTGTCATTTTCTCGGTTTGCATGCCCGTGTGCACGCATTTCGAAGCATCTCACTTTCATAGCATGGTGTATGTTAGGATTGCATCTTAGTTGCATGTCATGCATATTGCATCGTGTTCGGGATAGGAGTTAGCCCGGGCACGGGAAACGAGGTACATTTCGCACTCCGAGTGACGGAATGTGTCTCAATTCCCAGTCACCGACACTCCGGATCATCCATGATGGAGTTAGGTTCTTGTTGTGTTTTCACGTGCATACATCCTATATTGAATTGTGCATTTCGATTCCTCGGCCATCATGCCTCGGTATGCGTGATTAGTGGCACGAGGATCGAGGCATGCATATATTTGTGAAAATACATTGTTATGCCCCTTTCCTGCTCTCTGTTGCAGCAAAATAAAGAATCAGCAACTTTTCGGAGTCTGGCACGCTTTCCAAGAACAACTGCTAAACAGAGGCTAATTGGGGCATCCCGGTGGATTTCCGCGCAAGGCAACCCGGACATGCATCATCCATCAGAAGCAAGGCAGTCCCTGGCTTGCATGCCAGTTTTACCGCTTTCTTAGTTAGTTATGTTAATCAATTAGAAATTTGTATATTATTTGGACTGTATTATTCGGACTGTAATATTCTTTTATTTCGGGACTGTATATTTATTTGGACCCTCTGCGCGAGGGCCACAACTGTAATAAGTGTGCGTGTGTGTGTTGTATGTCTTCCAACCCCACGTCTTTCTCCCTTTTATTTATCCGCTCTTGATGATTAGATTAGGGCATGTTTAAATTAGCATACAGTATGAACAGCATGTTTGCATTCATTCATCTGTATTGCATGCACCGGGTTCGGCGCATCATACTAACTGCATTGTACTTTCAATTCTAAAATTGAATACATGATAGTTGTAGCATCTCATATGCCATGTTTAGAATAGCCGAGCCTGCTATAGTTGCATTTGCATGTGTTGCATTAGGCATTTCTGTATACTTAGGATTCATGCATGATTTCTAATGAGTTTTGTTTTGGCTTGGAGTACTCGGTAAGCTTTATGCTTTAGCATCCTTGCATGCGTGTGAGTGACTGCCATGAATAGCATGCTTACCATGATGCTATGTGCTTATATGATATAACTGCCTGAATGCCTGTGGGTGAAGGTTGGGTTACTTGAATTGGAATAAATCATCAACTATTTGTTTTAAGCCCACTAGATAGTGGCAAAACCATCTTTTCTAAGCCCACCCGAAGGTGGCAAAATCTGCATTTTAAGCCTACTTGCGAGTAGCAAACCATCTTTCAAAAAAACAAACATGAAATGTTTTGTTCCAATTCAGGCGACCCAGTCTATACTTGTATGCTGTGCGCATCACATAGTAACCTAGGCTAATAACCGGAATAAGAACACACAATGTTTTCAAAAATTGATATCATGGTTAGTAGAGGCCGGTCTATGACCGGGCGAGCGGGGGTGCTCACGAAGTGACCTTCTCCAATTGTACCCAAGTTCCCGAGCCGAGGCAACTTTGGTGATGACGGACACGTGGCCTTTTGGCACCGAGTCAGGGTTTCCTAAATTTCCCAAAATAAAATATTTAGGTGGCGACTCTGTATCTGGCAAAGCAGTCCATGTTTGGCACTTCTTTCAAAAATCTGTTTTCTCAAAACGATTTGCCGGATTTGGACTCTTTGGTTCAGACTTAGAACCGTGACTGACAAAAGTCGAGTCCGAGCTGTAGCGAGGTCCCCCGCGGGCTTGTTACATGGAGTTTCTTACCCTAAAACGGGTCTGGGCTTGAGCGGCCCCTATGGCGTTCGAGTTACTATCTGAAGTCTGTAAATACTGGGTGAGTGTATTCTACGTTCGAGCGGGTCTCGTTGCGCTCGAGCGGGTAATGCCTTGCTGTTGTGTCTTGGTGCTCGAGCGGTCTTTATTGCACTCGAGCGGGTCGAATTTCTGTGTCTGACGCTCGAGCGTCAAACTATCCGCTCGAGCGGACTGTACATATATCATATCGCAAAAGTGACTTTTTAAATCATTTTTTCTGTCCTTTCTCTCTCTAAAACTTTCTAAAACCCTAAGTTGAGAGTCTCTTTCTCTAAAATACTCTCTCTCTCTCTACATTTTGACCTAGATCTAGTGATCTCCTCACCCTCCTTCCTTTGATAAAAAGATTGAGCTCTTCAAGATCTCCATTTTCATCCGAGTAGAAGTTGGTTTCATCATCTTTGGAGTTGATCTCTTGCTTGGCTCATCTTCTCTTCTTGAGGCAGGGATATTCTACTCTCCTATATGGGTTTTAACATAGACGTTGGTCATCTTGTATAAATGGTGTGATTTGGGGATTTTGGGTGAAGTGGGGTTTGAGTTTGAAAATTTTAAAAGAGGGGTTTCTATGTTGGACTCCATATGTGTATGTGAGGTCTTGAAAATGGGTTGTTTGTCTAATATGGGTGAAATTTGGCCTTGGGAGCAACATTTGAGAAAAATTGGAGAATGCCCTAATTTGCATTTTATAAATTATTTGTTTAAATAGTGAAACCAATGTGTAAATATGAAATTGGTTTGGGAATTATGAAATTGGGAGAAATTGTGATTAAATGGTGTAGTTGGATTGATAAATCACTCATCTATGGAAAAGTTAATAATTTATCTGTTTGATAGATTTATTTATCTGTTTAGAAATAACTGTTTTGGGCTATCGATGGAAGATAGCCATGATTGTTGTAGAACCTGCATGATGATTAGGTAAATTGAAACTGATCAATTGGATTATGTCATTGAATATGATGGTTGGATTAACGCATTGAATGTGTGATTTTATTGGTCATTGTATGTGACAACGTGTTTAAATACATTGCATATGTATCTTTGTTTGGGAGGAGAAATGGGGTGTACTCCATTGTTTAAGAGGAGATAGGGGATGTACTCCATTGTTTGGGAGGAGATAGGGGATGGACTCCATTGATAATTAAGTTGGCCAGAGTGTCCAGGGTGAAAGTCCCGAAATCTTGTATACATCTGAATGATGTTGATGATTGAAGTGTTGAAGATATAAGTTGTAGTCTCATTTTGAATTGTTTGGATAAAAATGAACCATGTTAATGAATTGATTTGGATAAATAAATGGAGGTGGATTGAAATATGGATGTTAATGTTAATTGGTTAGGGAAAGAGTGTAAGTTGGTTTTCAAGTGTTGCACATTTATCGGATGCTAATGTTTTAATTAATTCTCATGTGTTGTTTAGCATATCTCTACTGGGCTTTGGCTCACCCTACTTGGGACACCATTTTTCAGGTACAGGTGATATGCCACCTTCGAGATCTTAGCTTGGGAGGCATTGGAGTTGAAGACTCCCTCTTATTTTTCGTTTTGATATTAAATGTATATTCAAACCTAGGGCTTTCTATGTATAGAGCTAGGACTCTTTTTGTTGAAACCAAGTGATGACTTGGAAAGATGTAAGCCGTAAGGCATTCATTTTGTTGCGAACATGTAATATCCATCGTAATACAAACTCTGATGAATGAAAAGATGATATTTCTATTATGTTTTATGGGTTTATTGAATGGTTGGATTATGTTTTATTTTGAGGGCGTTACAGTGGGTCTGATTCTAATGGGTTAGGCTTTATTGTTGTTTTTATTTTTAACCTCATCCATTTTGTTAATTTTGGAAACGATTATTACTCAAGTAAAAATATAAAAATAAGTATTATCAAGTATGTTTTCTTTATATAATTTATTTTTATATTATTGGTATGTAAAATACAGATTGGGTATTGTAAAGTTTTTTTAATTTCTTCTCCTAGTTCTCTCTAAATTTCTTTTTAATTGAAACTCTTTTCTTCAATTTTTCTTAAATCTTTTTAAATTTTATTACTTTATTATGATGTATCATGAAAATTCTGATGAACCAATTCAGATGGAGGTATTGTTCTATGGCTGTTGCTTCCTTAATTTTTAGGCAGTACAGAAGGACTACATAAAATATGAATACAAAGATAGCGTTTGGTAACGTTTACGTTTTTTATTTATGTTTACAAAAAATTTATAAATTGGTTTTTATTTATTTTTAGAAAAGTATAAACTATAAACGTATTTGGTTTGAACAAAATGTTTAAAAATTCTTAAAACATAAAATAAAAAATATGTTTGTTCATGCCTAAAATATTTATATTTATTTTTTATTATTTATGACAATGGGATCATACACATTATAATTGGAAAAAAAATTAATTGAAAAAAATATTAATTGGAAAAAAATAATTGGGAAAAAATTATTTGAAAAAAAATTACTTGAAAAAAAAAATTAATTGAAAAAAAAAATTTGTTAGTCAAATTTTTAAATTTCTGTTTAAAAACAAACGTAAACTCATTTTTTGAGTTTACGTTTTTTCTTCAAATTTGCAAACTGAGACAACCATTTACAAACTAAAAAAATTATCAAACAAGTTTTTATGATAATTTTTTAAACTTTTATAAATATAAACTGAAAACGAAATGATTACCAAACCGGTTCAAAATAATTGTTCCTCATGGCCATTAGAACCTCCGAATTTTGGCCCAAAAAGAAAATATGAATAGAAGTATAAGAACTTAAAAAATTATGAATAGAAAATATGAAATATAGTAGCAGTTTAGAACTAAGGGGTTGTCTAACAACACCACCCTTCCTTATGGTAAGTGTTTTGAATGGGGATCCTCCCCTTGAGCCCCCTCCTTCATTCTCTCTTTGCAGGGGCCTTCGGGTCCACTTTGAGGCACAGTTTTGATAATCCGAACCGTTCATATTTTTAGATTTATTCAGTATATCATACCTGTAAAAAATCAAGTTGATCGAATATCATAAAGTATGTGTTCAGAAAACTGTTTATTAAAAAATAGTTTGTAGTCCCAATTTTCTGAACGCATACTTTCTGATATCCGATCAACTTGATTTTTTACAGGTATAATATACTGAATAAATCTAAAAATATGAACGGTTCGGATTATCAAAACTGGGCCTCAAAGTGGACCCGAAGGCCCCTGCAAGGAGGGAATGAAGGAGGGGGCTCAAGGAGGGGATCTGGACTCAAGTGTTTTATCAATGTTTGTTTATTTTCTTTAGTACAAATTCTGTATTTGTTTAGTCAAAAAAATGATATTTATTTATTATTTATTTTTGTAGTATCAAAATACATATTGTTTATTTTTATTTATTTTTATTTTTTTTAAATTCTGTAATTGTTTAAGAAAAAGAAAAAAGAAAAATTGGTGGCACATCTCATCTGCTTTGACCGTACATGTTTTATGAGTTTGCACAAGAAAAATTGGTAGCACATCTCATTTGCTTTGACCGTGCGTGTTTTATTTAAAATTAGTGTTTGTTTGTTTGTTTGTTTGTTTTAAATATAAATTTTGTAATTTTTTAGTTAAAAAAATGGTATTTATTTTTAATGTTTATTAATTAGCAGTTTAGAACTAATAACTTCTCAATGGAAAATTCACATTTCCATTTTGTTGATCATGTTCATTGAAAAAAAAAAAAAAAAAAGAAAGAAAGAAAGAAATGTATACATTATAATGTGGATTTTAGGCTCAAATTTTTATGATTTTTTTATTTATTTATTTTTTCCACCATATAAAAGTTCAAACAAAATTACAAATAAAACAAAAAAAATATATGTATAAAATATGATGTGGATTTTACGCTCATATTTTTATGATTTTTTTTTTCTTTCATTTTTTCCACCATATAAAAGTTCAATCTAAATTTAAAAATAAAAAAAAATAAAATATATATATATATATAAAAACTCGTATACATTATTTTTTCATTTTGTTGATCATGTCAATTTACGCTCATATTTTACGCTCATATTTATGATTTTCTTTTTTCATTTTTTCCACCGTATTAAAGTTCAACCTAAACAAATAATAAAAAAAATCATATATACATGTTTATCATGTTGATTGAAAAAACAACAAATAAAAAAAATATATATATGTATACATTTTAATGTAGATTTTAGGCACATATTTTTATAAAAAAAAAAAAATCATTTTTCCCACCAAACAAAAGTTCAATCTAAATTACAAATAGAAAATATATATATACTACCTATGATATATCAAATTATCAATTGCGATGAAGCAATTCTCCTTCTCTAAACTCTTTATTTATTTGTTTCCAATTGGTGGATTAATGTATAATTATTTAATTGAAGCTATTTTATTTTTATTTTTAAAATTTTCTAACCTAGGGTTAATTGCTACTTTTCACCCATTTTAAAATTAATAACAGAAAAGAGATAGGATACGTATAGGATTATGTGAGTAACAGAAAATTTTAAATTTGTTTGTTACAGCTAATAAGGTTCAATTTATTTGTTTATTTTTTACATTTATTGATTAGCAGTTTATTTTTAGATAATAAAAAGTTTCCAAAAAATATTTAAACTAAAAAAAAAAAAGGAGAAAGACATAGGATATCTTGAAAAATTATGTACGAATATAATTTTAAATTTGGTTAAGCAAATAAAAAATAAAAAATATATATATAGATAATAAGGAGGACACCAAAATATATTAAAATTAAAAATAAATATTTAATTCTTGTCATGATCATTATAACAAAACTAATTGGATTGTTCCTAAAAACATTAAAAAATGATACTTAGAAAAATAATTGAAGATAAATCAAAATTTTAAATTTATTTGTTATAACTGATAAAGTTCAATTTATTTGTTTATTTTTTATACTTATTGATTAGTAGTTTATTATTTGTAGATAATAATAAGATTCTAAAAAATATTAAATTAAAAAAAAAAAAGAGATAGGATACCTTGAAAAATTATGTATGAATATAATTTTCAATTTAGTTAAACAAATAAAAAATAAAAAAAATTTATAGATAATAAAGAGGACATCAAAAGATATTAAAAATAAAAATAATTATTTAATTTTTTTATTATCTTTATCACAATATTATTGAGATTGAATAATAAAAGAGAAACCATTATTCTTATATTATAATTTTTTTTTTGAGTTACACACGCATTGCGTATGCCCCACTGCTAGTTGAACTTATGTTATGTTATGTCCTAGTTTATCAAACATATCTAGACCTTGTGTTTGGGATTGAAACTCATGTTATCTCCTAGTTTATTGGATCGGTAAACATTAAACAAGTAGTCAATTTAGCAATATTTACTATTGCTTAATTATGTACTGAAGTTGTGTTATTATTATTATTTTTATTATTGGTTATGTTTTCATATGATTGTGGAAATAAAATTTTGAACAAATATTTATTTGGCTAAACAAGTTTTTCATGTTGGGTCAATCGTGTCCTGTCGTGTCTTGGTAAACAAGTTTAGAAATTAACCATGTCAATCATGTCACCCATAGGTTGACACGATTATAAACACATCGTGTTCGTGTTCATGTTCATGCTTTCGACACACGAACTTGATATGACACGACCTGAACATGTCACATGACATGACATGATGCCCACCCCTATTATACGATGATGAACACAAAACCTAAGGAATAAATTGCATGAAAGAGAAGCTAGTTGCTCTCACTAATCAATCGCGAAGGTATTGTCTTGCGTTAGCGTTAGCGATAGGTCAATAACTACTGATTTTAACTTCAACTAAAGGTTGGTTTGGGAACCGCTATAATAGTCAAACTGTAACGCCCTGTTATTTCATACATGAATCCATTGCAACCAATATAACAACACACCTCAAAGCCATCCTTTTCACTGAACTAAGAATTAAAATTTACGACTTCTCTATTTACATGTCCTTAAAACCTTGTACCCAACTCCAAGTTCTACAAACATGATGACAATTACAATAGAAGAACCCCATGGGTGTACAAGACAACAACAAAATAAGTCTAACAGCTCTATTACAAAACTCTAAGTATTTACAGCAAAATATTCTCAACTGTTAATCCCAAAATCGCTTACTTCAAGTCACCACTATAGTTGTACAACAATATTTCCTGAAAAATAGAATATGGGTGAGCTATATGCCCAGTAGGAATACATTTAACCAAGTATTTAATCATTCGACTAAATTTATGGCACCCTTGAGACAAAACATAATAAGGAGTTATGAACACATGTAATCTTCATTAATTATGTAAATACATAACGATTAAGCATGGACCATTACATTTCACACATTTACAACACAACAATTAACCAATCACATCAATGGAAAACAAACCATGAGTCCCATGTAAGAGTCCAACACAAGTTGCTTTAGTTTCAAAAACCATCCCCCACATTTGCTGGCTATTATACGGCAGGAAGTGGGCACCCAAGAAAACCATCCGTTTTTCCACTTTCGCCGGCTATTATACGGCAGGACTGTGTGGACACCCAAAAATATTTTTCTCATATTCATCCAGCGATAAGCCTAGACAGTGCATTTGGGCACCTTTTCAACTCCCCGCACAGGTACCAACACAACACCACATTTTCCAAAACCGACTCCTACCCAGACTCATGCACAATTAACAATTCCATCATATTTTAATTCCATCAACAAACATCCATCATCACAATAGATGAAACACCACATAATATTCAAAGAATAATAACATTCAAGTCACAATTCATTTACCATATCAACATCCACATCTTTCATCTCTTGATTGTTCATAATATTCCATGAATCAAAGGAAATTCTACTCAACTTAGTGTTTTCTATTCAAATTGAAAAGTTAGGGTTTTACCAAATTTGGGGGTTTCTCTCATTCATCATAGATATAGGTTTTAATAACATTTATATATATGTTTTTAGCAAAAGAGTTAAGAAATTTCAAGCAAAAGTCAAGGAAAATGATTTATTTGTGTAAAACATGGGTTTAATCCAACAAGATCCTCAAATTAGCTTATAAGTCACAACAATACCATGAAATCTCTTCAAAATAAAGAAATACTAGGATAAAAGTATCCCTACCTCAAAGAAATGAAAAGAAAACTCAGAGAAACCCAAAGTTGATGAAATCTCGAAGTCCTTGGATCAAAAGAAAGCCCTGGACACGCTCTCCAACCTTCCTCAAGGGAGCTAGGTGAAAAGATGCTTCTAGATGAGTAGATCTAGCAATCTAAGTGGGAAAAAGTTGGGTTTAGAGAGAGGGGAGAGAGGGTCACGGTTTGAGAGAAAAGAGAAGGAGAAAATCATGAGAGAGAAGAGTGTTGGGTCTATTTATAGTAATAGAAAAGTAGCCCTAAGGTCAATGAAAAGAATAAGTCCAAAACCCCCAAAAGTAGGGCCTATTCGAATCCAAAAATTCTGGAAATAACACACAAGGGTCGACCCTTAGGCCTGAGGTGTCGACCCTTATGAAGAAAAGCTAGAAGATTAATGTTTTCTGCAGCCAAGGGTCGACTCTTGGAACTCAGGTGTCGACCCTTTATTCCAAAATGTGATCCAGGACAAAACAGCAAGGGAAGGGTCGACCCTTGGAACTCGAGTGTCGATCCCAGAGAAAACCAACAGAGGCACTAAGAATTCAAGCAGGTATAACTCTCTCGTTCGGACTCCGTTTTAGGTCGTTCTTGTGTCCAAATTGAAGCCCCGAAAACAAGATTTCCAATAGTTCTAGCCTCACATTCAAATTCAAAGTATGGGAGGAGAAAAGGGATAAAGAGTGAAGGTTGGTCAAAAACAAAAACTCAAATTTGGGGCTTTTGATCTAATCTTGCCTAAATACCTTGTTAAAGCTTCAATCAAGGTTCCAAACATCCCCCAAGGATCGTCAATTATAATATTTAGAGTTCACTTTCCAACCTATCAATGTCAAGAGTCTGACAACCATACAAGTTTTAAGGTGACGGGAACCAATTTACACCAATCCAATATGAATTAGAATCCGAGTCATTACACAAACAACCAAAAAGTTACTAAAACATAGCCCAAAAGTTAAGAGAAATACAAAAGGTCAAATATTTCATTTTCTTTTTATTTTTTGCACGTCTTATTGTAGAAAGCCAAAAATTAGCCTAAAACACACTAGTTTTTTTTCATCTCATGTTTTAACCAAAAAACTAAAAAAGTTACTAAAATAACATATTCTCAAATCAACCCTAAAAAATCAACAGTGGAAATGAGAGTATGGATTGGTTGCAATTAATTTTGCTGCTTTCTTTACCCTAACTGTTTCGCCTTTTATTTTTACTCGGTATTTAGGTTTGCTGTTTTCTTTTTGAAGTCCATGGAAAATGACAAGAAGAATAAGATGGTGAGTTTCATGTATATATATTTTCTTGAGAATGTTATACAATGAATTTCTTATTCTTCTTCTTACTTTTTTGTTTTGTTTTTAAGGCATCCTTCTGAGGTAGGTGTCAGACGGAAGGCCTCATTGAGTCTGAACAATGAAAAAAAATATATTTTATTGAAGATAGAGGAAATGCATTTCACCTTCGACGATTTATATCAAAATAAAGTGCAGCACAATTACTCGAAGTTTGAAAAGAAATCGGCAGTACACTTTTCCCCATCTGTCTCTAATTTTTGAGTTTCTCTCTTTCTAAACAACTTATACTTCTTGTGGGGAATTTCTATCTGCATATCATATAGTTTTTGCTAGTACACATCATTTCGTAATTCATTTTTCCCTCTTGGTTTTGCATGCTTGTTGGGTGATTTCACTTTCTCTTTGCTTATGATTTTAAGGTAGGATTTCTAACTCTTGATTCAATATAGTAGAAAACATGTTTTGGATGTTCATAGTCTCAAGAGTATGGTTTGAATTTCCAAGAGCATATTGAGGAATTTTTTTAATTAAAAAGCATGTTGGTGGGATTTCTATTATGACAGTATGTTGGGGGATTTTAATTATGAAAGCATGTTCTAAGTTTCTATTTACAAAAAATCTTATTGTAATAAATAATTGCTTGAATGATTGGAATCGTGAATATTTATTGGGATTAAATTATGATTAGATGCTAGGAAGCACAGATACAGATACGATACGACGCGGATACGGCAATACGGCAAAATTTGAAAAACTAGGAAACGGGTATGGCGGGAATACGTTTATAAAAAATATTATTTTTACAATTCTTAGTAATGTAGTATGCATAAAAATAAAACCTAAAGCAAAAGACAACTTGATAAAAAAGAAAGATTCCTATAAAGTTAAGAGTCTTCAAGGTCAATAGCTTTAACTTGTTCCAGTTGTTGAAACAAAACTTCCCGTACCCGAACTCATTTCCTAAAATTTATAAATTTGGTAAAGAAATAAAACAAAACATTAATGTAGTTATTTTTTGGCATGAACATCAAAAAAAAATTTAACAATTCAATTAAATCTCTTAAATCTTTAAAGAGATAATCTGTAACAAGTTATTAAAGGGAAAACATAAATTAACATTAAGCAAAAGATGCAACATAGGTACAGAAAAAAAAAAATTTAAGAGTAAATTTTCGATTGCTGTTTGATAGGACTGGAATAGAGTAAATATACCTCGGATTAAGATTGCCTTTTAGCTTAGCCGAAAAAAAAAAGAAAAAAAAAGAAAAAGAAATTCAAAGGCGTCAGAGACAGAGAGTGAGAGAGAGTGAGTGAGGTTGAGCGAGAGAGACAGAGAGATCGAGGGAGAGGGAGAGAGGAAGCGAGAGGGAAAGGGGGAGAGTGAGTGAGATCGAACGAAAGGGACAGAGAGATCGAGGGAGAGAGAGAGAGAGAGTAAGATCGAGCGAGAGGGAGAGGGAGAGGGAGAGGACAAACCTTGATCTACTCTTCCTCCTCCTCCTCCTTGCTGTTGTTCGCGAGCCTTAAGCTAGGGCTTGGTTGATTTTTTTTGTTTTATTTAGATTACTTTTGTTATTTTAGATTTTGACCCCATTATAAGTTTTTAAAATTATTTTTTCGCCCCGCCATATCCCGAAAGTATCCCAAGCGTATCCTCGCGTATCCCAAACATATCCGAAATTCAAAGTTTTTTTAAAGAAATTGGGATACTTCTTTGCCATATCTGATACATATCCTGCCATATCGGACGCGTATCCGTATCTAATACGTATCTGACACGCATACAGGGGGCCATTTCGGAGTATCCGTACTTCATAGATTAGGTGCCATATTAGGGGAATTTCTTGAATCACTATAAAAAAGGGAAATTTTATTATCATGATGGTGAATTCTAAGCAAGTTTGGGGTTTATTTTATAAGTTCATTAGAATGGAACCTTTGGAGTCATATTCTAGGTAAATTTGATTAAGCTGTAATTTATACTTGATAAAGTTTATATGCTTTACATGATTTGATAACATTTGAAGGTTATAAAAAAAGTTAGTATTTGAGCATCAAGTGTATGATTCGAAACTTGTCTGCATACTTGCATGCCTTGCGAATGTCTTACTTGAGGTTTAGAAGTTAGTATTTTACCTCTTGAATGATTGATTTGATATAAATGTCATGCTTAGGTTAGAGCTCTTCTTGCTAAGAATTTGAATTTTAAAAGAAAGAGTGAAAGTTTTGAGTCTTCGAAAAGAATATGAATCTTGTGGGTTAGGTTTAAGCTTTGGCTTGATTTTAATTGTTTTGTGATTTTGAAGTAGTGTAAGAAACTTGAAATGTGAAATTCGAAGCATATGATGAGTTTAGACATCTTTTGACAAAAATGGGAATTTTATGGTTAAAGTGCATGTCATGTTATAAGAGTATGAGCTTTAATCACCAATTTAAATTTTCTGTAACCTTACCTAATGAAATCAAGATTGGGTATTAAAATTATATTAGGTAAATTACAAATACATCCCTTAAGGTTTATTAAAATACGATTTTTCCCTACACGTTTAAGAAATTACATCCCACCCCTTGAGGCTTTCAATCACATAACAAATAACTCCTCCACTAATCAACCGTAAAGTTAAACTAATAGAGTGTATGATGTAAGCATGGGCATTACACCTGTTTTCACAGGGCGCAGTATCCCGCTCATTGAATTTGATTTTCTAGCTTTTTTTTGTTTTATTATTTTAAATAGAGTGTGAATCATTGAGGTTTAAAAATGGCAATATTTTCTCCCAAGTTGTTGGATTCCATCTCATTTTCAGAGGGACATAAAGGGATAATTGGCAAACATAGACTGATTCACAAAGATTGGAGTAACCACCCACTTTTTATAAGGGAAACTAGGAAACCCTAATTTCATGTTAATTTAGGCAATTGATACGTCTTTACTAAAAATCTTGGTTTGATAGTTTAGGTATGAAAGGGGAAGGTCATTGATTGAGCACTCCTTTCGCCCAATGTAAAAGATTGGTCTCTACTAATTTTTTTCATATTTAATCTATAAATTTATTTTAATCACCTATGTCCTTAGACTAACCTATCAACCATGTATATGTCTTTTTCTTTCCAAAAATCGTTTTAGGAAGGTTTCAAAAAATGAAAAGTTTCTGAAAATGGAAACCTACCAAAACGGAGTTTCTAATAATAAATTTTTTCTGACAATGAGGTGGAAACACTTTAACCTAGGCTATACAAACTTGCTCAAACGTGCAAATAACACAGATAAGCAAGTATAACAAATAGAACAAGAGAAAAGCATGCAGTTCATGGGAAGTGATGCAATCACACGAAAAGAAACCAAACCATGATTAGTATTATGGACATATGACCCTAGATATGAAATTGATGCAAAAGCTCACAATATACGACTCTAGACTCGGTAGACATTGTAGCATGATGAATCTGCATTATAACATGATTTTATCCATACAAATCAATTAAACAAAATTAAACGCAACAACTGATATGTAAAAATGGTGGGTTACCTAGCCTATATACATGATGTGCATGTTATGAATTTTAAAACAACTATACAAAATGCAAAAGAGTGCAAAAATAGCGAAAAGAAATGATAAACAACTACTTTATCATCATGAATCATGCATGACTTCTATGTAATCATTATCAGATATGAAAATCAGGATGACAGTACATGGAAACAGTGGGTAAACAGAACAATGGGTAAACAGAAGTTTAGTTATGGTTTGTTGAACAAAGCGAAGGATGCAACGTAAATTAACAAGAGATGAGTTTAGGAATGCTCCCCCCAGGTTTAAGGCTCTTAGTGCCACATGCATTTACCTTTTGGCAGCTTAAGAACAACTTTAGGTTGCTGGAATTAGGGTTGGATGTTTGGAGTTGGTGTGTATAGATGAAATTAGATTAGTATGGTGTTTTTGACCCGTTATTCATCTTGTTAAAAGAGGAGGGGTATATATAGGCCTAGGAGGCTTAAGGGAAAAGCTTATACATATTAGGTTAAAATCCTAATGTTGTATATACATAGCCGCACGGTGTGCCACCTTGCCATAAACAGAATTATAGACAAAATTTTGCAAAACTTGATCGACATACATTCAAGTCAAACTTGCTGCTACACATCGTGAATGCGACCACATGTTTTTTCTAATCCACAAATGTGGCCGCACCTTTTGATCAATGGGCCCCACTTTATCCCATTTTGCTTTTGCATTGCAGTTCAATTTCTGAGTATTTTGTGTACCCCTCATGTATTTAATCAATTTCCAATTGACTCTTTAGAGAAAAACTTGATTTTGGATATTCTTATTGAAGAATGGGCAATTTGGAATTGGTTACCATGTGATCACACACCTCTTTTACCTTTTTGAAATTATTTTGAGAACACTGTTTTGGCCAAGGTCGAAAATATTTTTGAAAGTTTAATTAGAGGAATGCTAATCGAGCAAACTTATTCGTAGTCTAAGAATGCCATTGCATTGGAAATGTAACAATGTCGCACCCTCTCCCACTCTTGATTAGCACTACAGTTATTATTGTCTACAAGCATTTAGTGTGTCACCGAGGAGGATTAAAGAATATTTTGATAGTGTAAAGAGTTTGGTGGTGGGTGCATGAAAATGAGAGTAGTATGATAATTTCAGTTTAGTATTAGAGGGTATTTGGGTATTTGGGTATTTGTACTTGCTAGAATGTAAGGAGAATTCGTATTTTTGACAAACCTTCGCCAAAAACTATAGACGTGCCCGAATGTCCCGGCCCCCGCGCGTGAGAACGGCGCGAAATCCGTTTTGTTCATTGGACTACTTCTACAGTTCGGACTCAAATGTCACGATTCTGAATCTAATCTCGCAAAGTGCAATGCAAGACCGATAAATCACCAAAGAGTCCAAATCCGGCAAATCGTTTTGAAAAACTGATTTTTATAAAGAAGTGCCAAACATGGACTGCTTTGCCAGATATAGAGTCGCCACCTAAATATTTTATTTTTGGGGAAATTTAGGAAACCTTGACTCGTTGCCTAAGGCCACGTGTCCGTCATCACCAAAGTTGCCTCGGCTCGGGAACTTAGGTACGTGAGGAGAAGGTCATGCAATGAGCACCCCCGCTCGCCCGATCAAAGATCGGCCTTTACTGACATGATATCTTGTTTTTGAAAACACATGCATTCTTATTCCGGTTATTAGCCTATAATTACTATGTGGTGCGCACAACACACAAGTATAGACTAGATCGCCTAAATTGGAACAAAACATCTCATGTTTGTTTGTTTGAAAATGGTTTTGAAGGTGCTACTCACAAGTAGGCTAAGACGTGGATTTGCCACCCTCAAGTGGGCCTAAAACTCGCATTTCAATGAATTGTTCCAATTCAAGTAATCCAACATTCACCCACAGGCATTCAGGCAGTTATAGCAGTTAAGCAAATAGCCTCATGGCAAGCATGCTATCATGTTAACACTCACACTCATGCAAGATGCTAAAGCATAAAAGCTTACCTAGTACTCTGAGCCAAAACAATAACTAGTTAGTAATCAATGCATGATCCTAGCTATGTTAAGATGGCTAATGCAACACATGCAAAATGCAACTAGAAATAGGCTCGGCTATTCTAAAATGGCATATGAAATGCAAAATGTGATAACATGTATTTAAGTAGGAATTGAAATACGATGCAGTTAGTATGATATGCCGAGCTCGGTGCATGCAAGACAAATGAATGAATGCAAACATGCATAGCATAAGGATGTTAATCAAAACATGACCTAGAACTAACCATCATAAGCGGTTAAGTAAAAGGGAGAAAGACGTGGGGTTGGAAGACATTCACACACTCACGCACACTTATTACAAAATTTGCCCTCTCGACGGAGGGTCCGAATGAATAATACAAGCCAACTAATTAAGTAACTACCCTAGCTAATTAATTATTACAAAACTCTTAACTAATTAAACAAATTAATTAAGTTACAAAACAGACCAAGTATGAAATTAAAGAGGCTGCCATAGCTTCACCTTGGAATGATTGAATGATGCATGCTCGATCGCCTCGCTCAAAAATCCGTTGCCATGCCTCATGTTGTCTCTGTTTGCATACTTGTGCTCCTCTGAAAACTGTGAAAGATCCTGTGATGCTTTTGAACCACCTTATGGTCACTGTGAGAGGCCATCGGCCAAAATATGAGGCCATCGGCCAGAGAACAATGGTCATCGACCACAATTGATGATATCGGCCAAAAATTGTTAGCCGATCGGCATTAAAGATAGCCGACCGGCCATCTCTTCCTGCAGAATACTCCTTTTGCTGCAGCAGAGGACAAACAAGGGCATGGCAATACATTTGCAAGAAAATATTGTGCAATTACACCCCTTATCATGTTTGGAACTCAAAGGAGTGTAGTGTTCGACCCTCGGGCCATCAATCACGCATTTCGATGCATGATAGCTAAAGAGGCCGAATTGCACAAATCAATATGGAATGAATGCACAAAAACTCATGAATGCCTCACACTCTATCATGTTGAATCAAGAGTGTCGAGGACCGAGGATTGAGGCACGTTTCGTCACTTCAAGTACGAAACGTCCCCCGTTCCTCATGTTTGGTTTGACACCCCAAACCAAACACAATGCAATGCAAGCATATTAAACGCAATGATAATGGCATGCAAATCGTGTAATGCAACCTAAGCATGTAAACAAGCTAATGTAACAATCATGCACAATGCAATGCAACCTAAACATGCAAACATGTATTGTGCCAAGCATGCAAAATGCAATGCAACCTAAACATGCAAACATACAATGTAATAGGCACGCAACAACAATATCAACAACAAGCATGCAACAACATGCAATGCAATAAGCATGCAACAACACACAAACCGCATGATCTATGGACTTATATTGAAAATAGATAAACCTCAGTCATACCAAAAATAGTGGCCAAAGTGATGAAACGATGGTATGAAATGCACATACAAACATGTATGTCAATTGGCCCATGAATTAAGGCATGAAGACACCAACTCTTAAAAGTATTTAAAGAGTGAAAAGCATGCAAGCATGACAACACTACAAGCTCTAAAATCATGCTAGGGATGATGCCAAATCACACAAACAACACAAGTATGGCATGCAAGAGGCTCAAAACTTGAAGAGAGCAAAAGGACTTACACTAGGCTATGCAAAACATGAAGCCAATGGCCCAGGCAAACCAAAACAGTCCTAAAGCATATCAAAGTGAGTCTAAAACATGCATGGACCAAGGCCAAAACAAGCTAGAACAAAAGTCCAAAAGGCATGAGGCATGCAAGGCTAACAAGGGGTTTTATACTATACCTATTAAGACCAAACATGGCATGACTTAACCAATGAAAATCAGAGTTATGGCATGTCAAAATAAGCCCAAAACCCCAGTTAGATGGCATCCCAAAGACCTAAGTATGATGGCATGCACAATGATCCATTCATGAGGCATAAAACACCAACTCTTCAAAGCATTAAAGGAGTGACAAGTGCAAATGTATGACCACTCTATATGGACTGAAATCACATATGAAATAATGCCAAATCATGAAAATGGTCGAAGCTATGCATGCTAATGACTTGGACACTCAAAGCCAACAAGCTAGATTGAACCAAGGCTGTACAAAACAATGCATGCATGACTAAAACAACACCAAACAGAGCTTAAACATGGTAAAACATAGCTAAAAGTTCCTTTGAGTTGAGCCAAAATATGCAAGCATGATGGTCCAAATGCATGATGCATGTTAAGGCAAATGAGAAGATTGCAAGACAAGTGTATGATGCATGTAAAAGGCTATCAAACCAACTTAAAACAGAGGTATAGCATGGCCAAATAACACCAAATACTTGCTAGAATGCATCCAAAACATGCTAAGCAAACATGCTACCAATATAAGCCATTTATACTAGCAAATGAGACACAAGGAGAGGGGGGTGTCCCTCTCCTACTCAAGACTCCAAAACCACTTCTCCACCACTGAAAATCCTCTGGATTTCAGTGGTGGGAAGGTCAAAACAAGATGGTTCCAAAGCTCAAAAAGGAAGGCACAAAACAAGGCCAAACAAGGCCTAAGAGGGGGTAGACAACCCCCAACCAAAAAGTGACCTTAAACAATCATCTCAAGCATGAAAAATTAGAACTTCTTATATTAGAAAGATAAGCTTAAAACAACATGCAAGTATGTCTAAAAGCTTAAGCAAAAATGGGGGTTTAAAAGGTTAAGAGCTCACCCTTTTAGAACCTCTTCAAGAACACACCACCAGCAGGTTTTCTGAGTTCAGACCAACTCGAGAACACCAAAACTAACTCCTAAGGATCTCAGCAACCAAAGGATGGTGTATTACTAGGTGTTGTAGTGCAAAAGTGAAGACAAACCACCCTTTTAGGCACAAACACACACAAATATAGAGAGAGATGAAGAAATGTAGAGAGAGAGGGATATATTTTCTATATCAATTTTCTGAACCTCTGAGAAGGGAGGAGGAGCTCCCTTCTTATAGGAATTCAGTTCCAAAGCTTCTTGGAGAAGCTAGAACAAGGTGCAAATCCCTCCATACACGTGTATGGAGGATGGGAATTGTGCCCACCAGCTGTCACAGTTGGCAGAAAATATCTGCAAAAAGCAGATGGAAAGGTCTCGGCTCAAAAATATGGCCGATCAACCAAACAAAGTGCCGATCGGCCACCATTTTTGGCCGATGGCAAGAAAACAAGGCCGATGGCACAATGCCTTAGCTGATGGATTGAGGGGATGGCCAACAAGCCACCCTCTTCCCTCAGAAGGAAAACCACAAGTCCTTGGTCCACAAACAAGCACAAAAACAAACAAGTTGAGAGATCCTAAGGCAAGGCGCGCAGCTGAGACTTCTGGGAACTCAAAACGAACACGAGCATAGATGATCATCGAGTGTTCAAACGATGACGTCCACGTCTTGAGGACGGTCAAAAATAAGGTGTCTACAGTGTATTTGTAATTTATCAATTATTATTTGGATCACATCTAGGAAAACTAGGGGCATTTGTAAAAGATAGAAGTTTGTACCTTAATTGGGAACAATGTTGGTTCTTGATTTAAAATTGGCTAAAAAGTTAAGTTTAAGCGATGTGAATGATTTTTAAGTATCTATATTGGATTTGTATTTTTCTTGATTGATTGTGAATTTGGGGCATATTAGCTTCTTGGTGACATTTTGACATAGTAACTCATACCTTATATTTCCTTGTAAATTTGTGAGATTTATGTCAAGTTTGCTTGCTGATTGAATTTGAGTTAGTTTACTAAAATATGATATGTTAGTGTTATCATCATGGAAATAGTAAGAATTGGTACTTTAGGCAAAACTTTAAATGTGAAACATTCTCAAAAAGGTTGGATTAAGGTTATATGACTTAAGGTATCGTAATGGAAATGAAAAGGTTAACAGAAATCCAAGTGAGATATGTTTGATAGTAAAAGGTGCCTTGTGTGGATTTTGAAAAGGAAAAAAGATAGAAATGTTTGTTCTCGTGGAAGTTTCAAATTGTTTAAACTTATTAATTCTATGCACTATATTGAGTTGAATATATAATATAGGATGTAAACCTGTGATAGCTCGAGTAGTCAGTCATTACAGGTAAACAACATTATGACATTTTGAGTACTCTGTAAAATATATTATATATTTTACCTCTATTAATGATTTGCAAGCAGGAGGAGGATAGGCAAATGCTTGACCAATGTTTATTTTATTTTAGGCCATACCTATGTTCCTTGTTTTATTTTTTGGGTTAAAAATCATTTTAGGTTGATGCCTAAGATGATTACTTATTAGCTTTCGAGAAGTTAGAGATTAGTTTGGACGATTTTGTCAATGAACACAAAATTATTTTGTAATAATAGACATTTGATTTCTAGTCTATATCAAAATATTCTTATGTAAGTGGTATAATTTTATGTCTTGAATAAATTAAGCTGTTATTTCATTTCTTTAATAATTTTTTAGCATTTTCTTTTAAATGTAATGATTTAATCGGATTATGTCAACATCTAAAGACAATGGAAGTAAAACCCATATTGAGCTTGAAAAATATTTTTGTCTTATGCAATAGCTATGGCAATGACAATGATCATTTGCATCTTACCGTAGTAGATTTTGATTTTAGAGGTAATATATATATATATATATATATATATATATATTAGACCACAAATAAATTGGCAGTTATATGTAAGAATATTTTTTAACTGAAACTTGATTGTGAACCTACAGCATGGATTGTGTGTGTTGGCAACTCTAGTTGAGAAAATTAATGAGGCCTGTGACTATGAACTATATGGAAGTCTAGAAATGCACACATTTTGTCTGATTACGGCTTAAAGAAATTAGCAATTTATTCTCAAATAATTACATTTTTTATGTGTGGTTATTTATGTTAATACTTGCAAAAATATTTTCTTTGTAGTTTCCTTGCTGAGTTATATAAATAGTCTCTCTTGTGGTCATTGGATAAGAGGAGAGATCATTCACATGCAACCTTTGGGAATGCGTGCAGACCTTAATGCTTCCGATTTACAATGATGTTCAAATTTTTACTGAAGATCCATTAATGTGGGAAGAGGAATATTGAAGGTACAATAAGTTATTGAAATTGAAGAAAGGGGTTGAAGCTGCTAAAATTGCATATAAGACGAAAAAGGGCATGCATCAAAAGGTAGTGGTAGGGGATGTCAGACGAAACGAAATAGAAGGATAATGCAACAAGAGATTGCTTGTCTTATACGAAAGAGCTATGCAGACATTGATGAGGTGAAGCAGCGTCTTCAAGTCCCGATAAAACAAATTTGAATATTCACTTAATGACTTGATATTTATTTATTTCTTTAAATATTTTTAATTGTGCAGGATCTTGAATGTGAGGAACAATTACAAATTCTGTTTGACTATACTTTCTCATGCTACATAAGGCAACTGAGGAGTCAAGCTATTACAATGGAAAGTACTTTCCATAAAGTATTGTTGTCGTACCCAACTAGGCTAATTCAAAAAAAAAATGATATCCCAAAGCGTCAATGATGTCTGAGGTAACCTTATAGTGGCTTTTGAAGGAGCATCAAATGAAATGTGTTGACGCTATAAGATCACCTCACACATCAATCTTTCAAAAGCCACTATAAGATCACCTCATACATCACTAACGCTCTGGGATATCATTTTTGTTGAATCAGCCTAGTCGGGCGTGACAGCAGTACTTTATGGAAAGTACTTTCCATTGTAATACCTTGACTCCTCAGTTCCCCTATGTGGCATGGGAAAGTACAGTCAAACAAAATTTGTAACTATTCCTCACATTCAAGATCCTGCACAATTAAAAATATTTAAAGAAATTGATAAATATTAAGTCATTAAGTGAATATTCAAATTTGATTTACCGAGTCTTGAAGACGTTGCTTCACCTCATCAATGTGTGCATAGCTCTTTCGTATAAGACAAGCAATCTCTTGTTGCATTATCCTTCTGTTTTGTTTCGTTTGACATCCCCTACCACTACCTTTTGATGCATGCTCTTTTTCGTCTTATATGTAGCTTCAATCCCTTTCTTCAATTTCAATAACCTATTGTGCCTTAGATATTCCTCTTCACGCCTTAGTGGATATTCAGTAAAAATTTGAATATCATTGTAAATCGAAGGCATTAAGGTCTGCACGCATTCCCAAAGGTCACATATGAATGATCTCTCCTCTCATTTAATGTTCACAAGAGAAGTTGTTTATATAACTCGGTGAGAAAACTACAAAGAAAATACTTTTGCAAGTATTAACAAAAACAACCACACAAAAAAAATGCAATTATTTGAGAGTAAATTGCTTACTTCTTGTAAGCCATCTTCAGACAAAATGCGTGCATTTCTGGACTTCCCTATAGTTCATATTCAAAAGCCTCATTAATTTTCTCAATTAGAGTTGCCAACACAACACAATCCACGTTGTAGGTTGACAATCAAGTTTCAGTTAAAAAATAATCTTACAAATAATTGCCAATTTATTTGTGGTTTAAATATATATATTTTACCTCTAAAATCAAAATCTACTACGGTAAGATGGAGACAATCATGTCATTGCCATAGCTATTGCGCAAGACAAAAATATTTTTTAAGCTGAATATGAGTTTTACTTCCACTATCTTTAGATGCTGATATAATCGGATTAAATCAGTACATTTAAAGAAAATGCTAATAAATCATTATAGAAATGAAATAACAGCTTAATTTATTCATGACATAAAATTATACCACTTACATAAGAATATTTTGATATAGACAAGAAATCAACATCTATTATTAAAAAATAATTTTGTGTTCATTGACAAAATCGTCCAAACTCGTCCCTAGCTTCTCGAAAGCCAAGAAGTAATCATCATGGCCTTCCTCCTAAATGATTTTTTACCCAAAAAATAAAACAGGTAATATTGGTATGGCTAACACAAAATAAACATTGGTTAAGCATTTGTCTACCCTCCTCTTGCTTGCGCATCATTAATAGAGGTAAAATATATTATATATTTTACAGAATACTCAAAATGTCATAATGTCGTTTACCTATAATGACTAACTACACGAGCTACCACAGGTTTACAGGCTTACATCCTATATTATATATTCAACTCAATATATTACATAGAATTAATAAGTTTAAACAATTTGAAAATTCCACAATAACCAACATTTCCATCTTTTTTCCTTTTCAAAATCCACACTAGGCACCTTTTACTGTCAAACATACCTCACTTGGATTTCTGTTAACCCTTTCATTCCCATTACGATGCCTCAAGTCACATAACCTTAATCCAACCTTTTTGAAAATGTTTTACATTTCAAGTTTTTGCCAAAGTACCTATTCTTACTATATTTCCATGATAACACTAACATATCATATTTTAGTAAACTAACTCAAATTCAACCGGCAAGGAAACTTGACATAAATCTCACAAATTTACAAGGAAATATAAGGTGTGAGTTACTATGTCAAAATGTCACCAAGAGCTTGAAATTCATAATCAATCAAGAAAATGTTTCACATTTCAAGTTTTTGCCAAAGTACCTATTCTTACTATATTTCCATGATAACACTAACATATCATATTTTAGTAAACTAACTCAAATTCAACCGGCAAGCAAATTTGACATAAATCTCACAAATTTACAAGAAAATATAAGGTGCGAGTTACTATGTCAAAATGTCACCAAGAGCTAGAAATTCATAATCAATCAAGAAAAATACAAATATAATACAGAAACTAAATTTTTTTCGTTTCACTTAAATTTAACTTTTTATCCAATTTTAAATCAAGAACCAACACTGTACTTAGAAATTAATTTTGTTCCCAATCAAGCTACAAACTTCTATCTTTTACAAATGCTCCTAGTTTTCCTAGATGTGATCCAAATAGTAATTGAATAAATTACAAGTACACCCTTGAGGTTTGTCAAAAATACGAATTATCCTCACATTCTAGTAAGTACAAATTCCCAATACCCTGCCAAAAACCCTCTAATATTAAAATGAAACTATCATACTACTCCCATTTTCATCTACCCACCTACCACCAAATTCTTCTCTTTACACTATCAAAATATTTTCTAATCCTCCTCAGTGACACACTAAATGCTTCTAGACAATAATGATGGTGATGCTAATCGAGAGAGTCCTCTAATTAAGGCCAACTTTCAAAAATCTTTTCGACCTTGGCAAAAAATAGTATTTCAAAATATTTTCAAAAAGGTAAAAGAGATGTGTGATTGCATGCTAATCAATTCCAAATTGCCCGTTCTTCAATAAGAATATTCAAAATCAAGTTTTTCTCTAAAAGGTCAATTGTGAATTGATTAAATAATGAGGGTACACAAAACGCTTAGAAATTGAACTACAACGCGAAGCAAAGTGGGACCCATTGATCAAAAGGTGAGGTCACATTCCGTGGTCAAACCATAGGTCAACACCTGCTGCTACAAAAACAGTTCGCAGATTAGAAAAAACACTTGGTCGCATTTACAATGTGCAGTCGTAATCAAGTTTTGTAAGATTTTGTTTTCCATTCTATTTATGGCAAGGCGACACACCGTGCAACTATGTATATACAACATTAGGATTTTGACCTAATATGTATATGCTTTTCCCCCAAGTCTCCTAGGCCTATATATCCACCCTCCTCTTTTAATGGGGATGAATAACTGAGGCAAAAACGCCATACTAATCTAACTTCATCTATCCACACCAACTCCAAACATCCAACCCTAATTCTATTAACCTAGAGGTGTTCCTGAGCTGCCAAAAAGTAAAGGCATGCGGTACCAAGAACCTTAAACCATCTTTGCTAGTTCACGCTGCATCCTTTGATTTGTTCGACAAACCATAGCTGAACTTCTGTTTACCCACTGTTTGCATGTGCTTTCACCATGATTTTCATATCTAATAATGGTTAGATAAAAGTCATGTATGTTTCATGATGATAGAGTTGTTTATCATTTCTTTTTGAAAAATTCTATTTCCACACACTTACTTACCTCTGTCTACACACTTAATGAAATATTATTTTAATGACAATTATATCCTAAATCAAAGTGACAATTTAGCACTTACTGGTAAAGCTCTATGGAGAGTTAAACTTGACGATTTCTTCTAAGAACTCTTGAATATTACCGAGAACCTTTGTCAACACAAGTTTATTCAAAAATTTATCCTGGGACTTCTTTTTAAGAACTGGCTGGCTTTTGCATAAACTATCTCAGAAAACTCCTTAAAAACATCATTTTCAGTATGGATGGATGCTATTAAAGAAGGAACTACATTACAAAGTGTTCCTTTTAACTTTCCTACTAAGAGTGCTTCCTACTTAGGATCCTCCAATGCTTCATCTCTTGGTCTTGGCACATATATGGACTTGAAGCCCTCCAATGGGCTTTCTTATGAATACAAATTGTTCAATCTATATGTTACGGTTCATTATGTTCATACTAAACAATAAATAATCATTTCATTGTACACACAATATTTTCTGGGTTTTTTTTTTCTTGAAGCATAAGTTTGAATATCAAGTGTGTGAAGGGTTTGAATTGAAAATAGGTACAAATGTATGGAAGGAGGATTTATGTGGTGTGTGTATAAGGATACAAGTTAGTGTATAATTGGAATATGAAGTGTGTGGAATAAGAACAATAATCTATAATTAAATTAATAAATGTGTATACTGAGAAATGATGTGTATAGAGGTAGGTCAGTGACTCTATTGCATTTTGTAAAGTTGTTTTAAGATTCATAACATGCACATCATGTATATAGGCCGAGTAACTCACCATTTTTACATGTCAATTGTTGCGTTTACTTTGTTTGATTGATTTGTATGGATAAAATCATGTTATAATGCATATTCATCATGCTATAGTGCCTACCGAGTCTCTAGAGTCGTATATTGAGAGTTTTGGCATCAGTTTCATATCTAGGGTCATATGTACATAATACTAATTAAGTTTTCATGGCTTTGGTGCTCAAAATTTCAGTAAGTCTCCCTCCGTTCTTTTCCGTCTATTGTGTGTGATTGCATCACTTTCCATGAACTACATGCTTTTCTCTTGTTCTATTTGTTATAATTGATTATCTGTGTTCTTTCCACATTTGAGCAAGTTTGTATTGATGTCTTTACTAAAAATCTTGGTTTGACAGTTTAGGTATGAAAGTAGAAGGTCATTGATTGAGCACTCTTTTCGCTCAATCTAAAATATTAGTCTCTCCTAATATCTTTTTTAGAGACTTATTTCCGCATTTAATTTATAAACTGATTTTAATCACCTACCTATGCCCTTAGACTAACCTATCAACCATGTATTGCCAGGTTTCCGTTTTCAGAAACTTTTCATTATTTGAAACCCTAAAATGATTTTTGGAAAGAAAAAGGGTTATACATGGTTGATAGGTTGGTCTAAGGGCATAGGTAGGTGATAAAAATCAGTTTATAAATTAAATGCGAAAATAACTCTCTAAAAAAGATATTAGGAGAGACTAATATTTTAGATTGAGCGAAAGGAGTGCTCAATCAATTACCTTTTACTTTCATACCTAAACTGTCAAACCAAGATTTTTAGTAAAGACATATCAAATTGCCTAAATTAACATGAAGTTAGGTTTCCTAGTTTCCCCATAAAAAGTTGGAGGTGATTCTAATCGTTGTGAATTAGTCTATATTTGATACCATCAATCTCAAAAACACTTATAGCACACCATTGTAAAGGCTATTTCGTGTCTTTATTAAAAATGAGGTGGACTGTTTAGAGAGGGAAAAAAAAACAAAACAAAACAAAAGAAGTTACGAGTTACCCAAAAAAAAAAAAAAAAAAACTAAAATTAAAACTAACTTATAATCATTTTTTTTAAACGTCTTATAGCTACAGGGAATAGCAGGAGTTTGGTCATTCTTTTTACGAGCTATAGCCACACTACATAATCGGTGATGCTAATTTTTTACACATTTTGTCATATAACAAACATTTTAACACACTTTTTTAAACTGCACTATTGGAGATGCTCTAACACACACAGAGAGAGAGAGAGAGAGAGAGAGAGAGAGAGGCGCTAGGAATAACACACACAAGTTAGTTGAGAGAATGCTTGTATATTCACTATAGAGAGAACTCTTACACTTTGGATGGATGTGAGGCAAATGAGCTCTCACTCCTTTTATAGGGCAACCTTGTATTCCTAGAAACATTCTAAGGCCCTTATTAATTAGGGTGTGTAGAAACGTCATGGAGGCTTCTACCACATTACAAGAATATTTCCTACTTTGGAACTATCTATGTACGTTCTAGAATTATGTACAACATTATCATATTCTTTCAAGTCTTCTAGAAGCTTTTGTAATCTTCCATTAGGCTCCCTTCCTTGTGCCTTCCCCTTAGTAGGCAATTTTGTCTAGGTAATTCTGCGGGACGTGACAATGTGGCTATGTAACGCCCCGAAAACATAGAGAATTGGACTATACATTCCACATTCCACATATATACTACATGCATTCAATAAGCGGAAGTTTAAGTAAATTCCAAGCATTCTATAATCATAACAACATTGTTAATGTTACAAAATCATATCACATGCATTAATACATTCATTGATTTTAAGACCTGAATCTATAGCATGTGATCGATAAGCAATAATATCTAAATTATTACAAATTCATGCCTTTTTGGCTACATGTTTCGAAGATTATACTTGGTTACAACAAAAGTGGGTGTTAAGCTCCATCAGCTCCAACATCCTCTCAAGGTATCCCTTTTCTATCCCCTTAGCGGAGGCATACTATCAACACCTAAAATGTTTTTTCACATAAGGGAGCTAAAGCCTAGTAGAGACAAGTTTAATGATATATATGGTGTTTAATGAAACTATCACTACTAGAAAATGAGGCTTTTGACATGGAATTTTTTGCGACGGTTTCAAAATCATCGCAAAAAGTAACCTTTTGCGACGGTAAAAAAAATCTGTCGCGAAATTATCTTTTTTGTGACGACATTTGATTGTTGCAAAAAAGGCACCAACTAAATACCACTATTAGAGACGAAAAATCCAAGACTGGTAAAAAGTAATATTATACGCGACGGTATGTTACCCACCATTTTTTTTTTTTGGCAACGCTCTTTGTTAGTCCAGCTCAAAAAAATTTATTTTTGCAAAAAAAAAAAATAAGGATGTAAAACGAAGGGTTGAGATCATTTGAAGAAGATGAATACCTTACCAAAACGACGTCGTTTTGGTGAGATAATTCAAAATAATAATAATAAAACAAAAGCCTCTATTCACTTGGTTACCTATTTCAGAAGAGAGAGAGAAGACGATGAGCTAAGGAGTCGTTGTCCTCGCTGCCCCATCCCCTGCTCGTCCGCCGCTGCCGCTAAGGAGTGGTTGAGTTCAGATTGAAGAAGCTAGTATTCATTCAACAGATTCGACAGGTTCATCCTCCAAACTTAAAATATTAGGGTTTTTAATTCAAAAATTAGGATTTTCTATGCTTTGATTTGAGGCTTTTTACTTGATTTATTTCAAATCTATTATTGGGTTAAAAATTAGGGTTTTGATTTGGGGGTTTTTACATGATATTGAGAGCTCTCTTACCTGTCTCTTGTTATTGAAACTAGGGTTTTGGTTGAAGGATTTCAATTGAACCAAATAAATAAATAATAATTTGATTTGGGAATTTCAATTGAAAAAAGGGCTTTGATTTTAGGATGGAGTTAATACTGCTATTGATGGATTCTTATCCCATTAGATTTTATTAATGTCATTTATATAACCATGAATTGTTTAGTTGATAGTGACAGTAGCAGAGGTGATCTTGATGATGTGGGTGATGATATTTTTGAACTCTACTTAATGAACTTATCCTGATCTTCTCTGTTTCTTTTTAATCTTTCCAAATGTTCATCCCTCTCTTTTTAATAAATTATTCAAGGATCTTTCTTTTCTTTTCTTTTCTTTTCTTTTTTTTTTTCTTTTTTTTGGCTGGTGTTTATGTCTTTTCTTTGTCATTAGCAATTGGTATCTTTACTATTTTTGCACTTAATATGTGCCTATGTTTGTTTTTCCAGAAATGCAAGCAAAGGCTACTATATTTGTTCTTATTTGTGCTTCTATATTGGAATGGATTGTACATAATTTATTATATTTATGGACACAGTCCTTTAAATTAATTTTATTTCTATCCCATTCACATGGCCTTTTTGTAAGGCGGAATTGGTTATCGGAGACACAAGATTTTGAGGTTGACCTGTTTCCCAATCTTTCTTTTCCACCTACGCCACAGATGTGAGAAATTCTATTCAATAACTAATAAGCAATGAATGAGCAGTTATTGTTTTGTTGTTCACAGCATTGACCCTTAACACTTGGAATGTACCGTTCAAAAGTAGGAATACTGTGGTGATTTGGAATTTTAGTTAATAAAGTGTTAATGGAGAATGGATGAAAAAAGGTTTTTCATTTTTTCTTTATAGTTCATAACACACCTGACCGTACACTGAGTAGTTTTTCCTACTGATTGAACTTTCTTGAGTGTTACAATTATTAAGACATCTTTATTAATTAAGTGAGAATTTCAAGTAGGTAAATCATGTGGCTTAAGTTATTTACATTTGTAGTGGCACTTTGTGCAAGACATGCACTGGCTTCGGAATGATCTTTATAATCTGAGGAGCCATCTTCTTAGAAGTATCTGTTGACACTGCATATTTCATTTGGTGATTGATGTTGCAAGATTACTTCACATTTAGAAGTTCAATAAGTTTTGATTATTCAGAGTGTTACTCTATTTTCTTTTTCCATATTATTCAGTGATTCTCATTAGTTTGCTGATCTTATTTGCTGTGTTCTTGGAATCATGATTGGTACTGCTATAATGAAGATGCAGAGAAAAGAACTGAAGTTTAAAAAGAAGCAAGTAAAACATGTAAAAGAAGTTGCTAAGTTTGAAATATGTCGTAATAACATACTACAACAAGAACTATGTTGCTTAAGGCAGGATTTTGTTCAAATTTCGCATCGCCTGGATGTACTAAATAACTGTTTCTTACATTGGGGTGAAGGTAGTGATGACCTAGAAAAGGTTGGTTTCTCTCTCTCTCTCTCTCTCTCTCTCTCTCTCTCTCTCTCTCTCTCTCTCTCTCATTGTTTAAACTATCTGAACACGCTTAACTTGAATTACATGTTTGTTGGTTATTTGATAAGTACGATGGCATTTACTTATCAATAATAGTCTATAGCATACAGGTTTCTAGTGTTCGTTATTGGACTATGTTTGGGTTGAGTTTACTCAGAAGCAACTTAACTGAAGTACATAGGTATTTGACTGATGGTTGTTTGGGTTATTAATCTGATGGGTGAGTAATCCAATTAGAGCTTATGTGTCTATAATTCATCACGGACTTGCTTGTATATATGTATTTTATTAAATGTATTAGGAGATAGTTGTTTGGTTGAAGATTATAAATAATGCTATTCATAAGTAGCTGTTGTCAGTCAATTTGTGCAGCCTAAGACTATATAGTTTCAAATTTAAATACTTGAGTTATGTGTTGAGTACTCGTTCATCCTATTTTTTGTTTTCTTTGCAAGTGATTTGTTTTCGATATCTTATGCTTTTTTCCCCCCTTCTTGAGCCAGAGCATACACAAGTTTTTTCCCCCTGCTTTGTTGTTGCATTGCTACGAGAGCTTGCAGGAGTAACTATACCACCTGAAAGAATCTATGGTCTGGGAACTAAGTGAGAACATTTTTAAGTATATATATATATTGTATGTTATTACAAATGAAAATTACTCTAGCTGGTCTTTTAAGCACCCCTCTCAAATTTCAGATAATCAACTTATTTAAACTATTCTTATTTATATTACCAAACAATCTAACACAATCTCTTTTTTCTTTTTGATTTTTTATGCGTATTTGTTTCCCTATATGTTTTTGATGAGAGCAAACAATGAGTCGGAGTTTTCCTTGATCATCGCCACACTCTGGACAACCAGTCAATCGCTCCGATTGTCTTTTTGAAAATCCGAGCATTTCGAGGTACCCATTCCATTCCAATTTCTCTTCACTATTTCTTTGATTTCGCTACTTATATATACATAGTATATTCATATATATCCATAAAATTGATTCAACCATTCTTTTCTCTTTTTAATAATGAATTAGAAATGCTTGCTAATCAGGTCTATAAAACTCTGATGATATATTTAATTATTCACCATTCATACTTCAAATCTCCATTTCAATAGCCAAGTTATCATTGCAAAAGGGGAAAAAAAGATAAGTTGGCATCAATGTCAGATAGAAACATTGAAAATATGTTATTTTGTTGTTCCACAAAGTCTTGTAAGAATAAACCCTCAACAAAATAGCACCTACATCAAACAGTGAGTCATCTTCAACCCTGCTAGGCTGCTACTTGTCACCCATCTTGTTTAATGCAAGCCCTGATCTCCAATAGGCTCTCCAAGAACCAATTACATTAGAATCAGACATTAGCACAGTTAACCCTTTTCTAACTGTAAATGATTAGTTTTTTTTGTTTCTTTTTGTAGATGCAACCCTTTTGAGTACGTAATGATATCTTTGCATATCGATATTAGAGTTTACAATCTTATTTATTTATTTATTTGTTGAAATAAATATAAAATGTTTTACATTTTCTGTAAGCTTAAAATTAATTATATTGTAAATGTTTTTTTTTTTTTTTGGTTTCTTTTTGCAAATGCAACCTTGTTGAGTATGTGATGATATCTTCGCATATCGATATTGGAGCTTACTATTGATATAAAAACAAGATATAATACATATGTTTTTTTTATTTGTATTGTCAATACTTTTGTTTTATTTTAGATACAAAAAATTGAGTTATTGAATATCAATAATTATTAGTATTGTTGGAGGATGTTTTATATTTTTTGTAAAGAATATTCGGTTGACAATTGTTACAGGGTACATATATATTATTCTTGGTATGATTTTGTGAATGTGAATGTGGATGTATTTTATTTTAGAAAATATTAATAACTTGTACAGGGAATGAATTAATAAAATATATATTGATTTTATGAAAATAATTTTATTGCGACAATAATAAACCGTCGCTAATGTAATTATCATTTCTTTACATTTTATTAGCGACGTGTTAACCCGTCCCGTATGCATATTAGTTCAAATTTTTAGCGACGGTTTAAACTGTCGCAAATACGATATTAATATAATTTTACTTTTTTTGAGATGTTTTAGACCGTCGCTAATAATATTTTTCGTGACGTCAAATACCGTCGCTAAAAAAGTTTTGGCAACAGCAACTAACATCGTCACTAAAAGTGAAGCTTTTTCTATTTTTCTTGTGTCAGGTTAAACCGTCGCAAAAACCATTGATTAGTTGTCGCTACAAGAAAGCGACGGGTTGTAACTGTCGCAAATACTTTTTGTTACGCCCCCTTCCGCCACCCCCCATTTCTCTTCGCTACTCCGTAGCAAAAAGCCTTTTGCGATGATATGTGAACCTTTTGCGATAGTTTTGTGCAAAATCCACAACCTTGGTGAAGACTTGATGGTGTATTAATTCATTTTGATAGTAAAGAAATTCTCAAGGAGGTTCCTTGGTTGGTTTTTAGCAATTTGTACGACGCTGTCCATGGGCATTCTTTCTTGTCTGCGGCAGCATACGCGTTTCCAAAATATGTGATGTCTACTGGGCATGTAACTGGGAAGGTAAAACAGGCTTGTAATTGATCGTCCGCTCATAGTCGTGTGTCCCGTATTTCAACTTCCACACGACCAGTTGAATTAAATGGGCACTGTGGTCTGTAACTTAGTTTGCATTTGTCAATTATAATTGACTTGAATGTTAGCTTCTGCCACATTACGTCGCCTATTTTGGGATTGGTTATGGATATGTTCGACACCGGTATGTTCGATATTGCGTCTATGATGTCGGTTTCCAATTCACCTTCTTCATTCTCATGAAGAGCATCCGTAAGTCTGACTGGGTTGATCTCTCCTGACATTATGATTTTAGAATGGTTTTAGAGCAGCGGCCTCTTCGAATTGTCGAACACACAATTCGTTTATGAATTTGGAATGTATAATTCATATTCTTATATAAATGTTAAGTGCATAGAGTTGGGAGAATAATTATATATAAAACGACATCGCATTGAGGCCATAACTCACTCTCAATGACGTCACTTACCTAGAATATGACTCCAAAGGTCCGATTCTAATGAACTTATAAAATAAACCCCAAACTTGCTTAGAATTCACCATCATGATAATAAAATTTTCCTTTTTTATAGTGATTGAAGAAATTTGCCTAACATGGCACCTAATCTATGAAGTACGGATACTCCGAAATGGCCCCTGTACGCGTGTCGGATACGGATACGCATCCGATATGGCAGGATACGTATCAGATACGGCAAAGAAGTATCCCAATTTCTTTAAAAAAAAATTGAATTTCGGATACGTTTGGGGTACGCAAGGATACGCTTGGGATACTTTTGGGATACGGCAGGGCAAAAAAATAATTTTAAAAACTTATAATGGGGTCGAAATGTAAAATAACAAAATTAATCTAAAATAAAACAAAAAAAATCAACCAAGCCCTAGCTCAAGGCTCGCGAACAGCAGCAAGGAGTCGCCGTCGATCAAGGTTTGTCCTCTCCCTCTCCCTCTCGCTCGATCTTACTCTCTCTCTATCTCTCTTGCTCGATCTCACTCACTCTCTCTCTCTCTCTCTCCTCCTCTCGCTCCCGCTCCCTCTCTCTCCCATCTCTCTCTCCCTCGATCTCTCTGTCCCTCTCGCTCAATCTCACTCACTCTCTCTGTCTCTGACCCCTTTGAATTGCTGAATTTTTTTGATGTTCATGCCAAAAAATAACTACATTCACTGTGTTTGGTTTGAGTTTTCTGGATTAAGTTTTTTGAAAATTGACTCTTTTGGTTTTTGTGTTTTTAGTGAATATTTTTTAAATTTTAAACATTTTTTTTACTTTTTTAGATGCACCTTACTTAGATGTATCTAAAAAGTAAAAAATTTATGAAAAAATATTTTAAAAAATTAATAAATACATAAAAATACAAAAAATGTACTGAATTCTTGTATTTTTTTTGTATTTTTGGTATTTATTGAATTTTTGAAAGATTTTTTTTATAATTTTTTTACTTTTTAGGTGTATTTATGTTAGGTGTGTCTAAAAAGTAAAAAAATTGCTTAAAATATTAAAAAAATTCAGTAAAAACAAAAAAACAAAAAAAATAAGAGTAGAATTTTTTGAAAAGTGTTTTGGAAAACCCTAAACCAAGCAAGGTGATTAATGTTTTGTTTTATTTCTTAACCAAATTTATAAATTTTAGGAAATGAGTTCGAGTACGGGAAGTTTAGTTTCAACAACTGGAACAAGTTAAAGCTATTGACCTTGAAGACTCTTAGCTTTATAGGAATCTTTCTGTTTTATCAAGTTGTCTTTTGCTTTAGGTTTTATTTTTATGCATACTACATTACTAAGAATTGTAAAAATAATATTTTTTACAAATGTATCCCCACCATACCTGTATCCTAGTTTTTCAAATTTTGCCGTATCGTCGTATACGTGTCGTATCCGTATCCGTATCCGTGCTTCTTAGCATCTAATCATAATTTAATCCCAATAAATATTCACGATTCCAATCACTCAAGCAATTATTTATTACAATAAGATTTTTTGTAAATAGAAACTTAGAACATGCTTTCATAATTAAAATCCTCCAACATAAGTTCATAATAGAAATCCCTCTAACATGTTAATTAAAAAAATTCCTCAATATGCTCTTGGAAATTCAAACCATACTCTTGAGACTATGAACATCCAAAACATGTTTTCTATTATATTGAATCAAGAGTTAGAAATCCTACCTTAAAATCACAAGCAAAGAGAGAGTGAAATCAACCAACAAGCATGCAAAACCAAGAGGGAAAAATGAATTGGGAAGTGATGTGTGTAAGCAAAAACTATATGATATGCAGATAGAAACTCCCCACAAGAAGTATAAGTTGTTTAGAAAGGGAGAACCTCAAAAATCAGAGATAGACAGGGAAAAGTGTACTGTCGATTTCTTTTCAAACTTCGAGTAATTGCGCTGCACTTTCTTTTGATTTAAATCGTCGGAGGTGAAATGCATTTCCTCTATCTTTAATAAAATAAATTGTTTTACATTGCTCAGACTCAATGAGGCCTTCCGTCTGACACCTACCTCAGAAGGATGCCTTAAAAAAAAAAAAATAAGGTAGAAGAAAAGAAGAAGAATAAGAAATTCATTGTATAACATTCTCAAGAAAATATATATACATGAAACTCACCATCTTATTCTTCTTGTCATACACCATGGACTTTAAAAAGAAACCAGCAAACCTAAATACCGAGTAAAAATAAAAGGCGAAACAATTAGGGTAAAGAAAGCAGCAAAATTAATTGCAATCAATCCACACTCTCACTTCTCCCTGTTGATTTTTTACTAAAATAACCTATTCTCAAATCAACCCTAAAAAATCAACAGTGAGAAGTGAGAGTGTGGATTGGTTGCAATTAATTTTGTTTCTTTGTTTACCCTAGTTGTTGTGCCTTTTATTTTTACTCGGTATTTAGGTTTGCTGACTTCTTTTTGAAGTCCATGGCGTATGACAAGAAGAATAAGATGGTGAGTTTCATGTATATATATTTTCTTGAGAATGTTATACAATGAATTTCTTATTCTTTTTCTTTTCTTATTCTTTTTTTTTTTTTTTAAAGGCATCCTTCTGAGGTAGGTGTCAGACGGAAGGCCTCATTGGGTCTGAACAATGTAAAACAATTTATTTTATTGAAGATAGAGGAAATGCATTTCACCTCCGACGATTTAAATCAAAAGAAAGTGCAGCGCAATTACTCGAAGTTTGAAAAGAAATCGGCAGTACACTTTTCCCTGTCTATCTCTGATTTTTGAGGTTCTCTCTTTCTAAACAACTTATACTTCTTGTGGGGAGTTTCTATCTGCATATCATATAATTTTTGCCAGTACACATCATTTCGCAATTCGTTTTTCCCTCTTGGTTTTGCATGCTTATTGGTTGATTTCACTTCCTCTTTGCTTGTGATTTTAAGGTAGGATTTCTAACCCTTGATTCAATATAGTAGAAAACATGTTTTGGATGTTCATAGTCTCAAGAGTATGGTTTGAATTTCCAAGAGCATATTGAGGAATTTTTTTAATTAAGAAAGCATGTTGGAGGGATTTCTATTATGAACTTATGTTGGGGGATTTTAATTATGAAAGCATGTTCTAAGTTTCTATTTACAAAAAAAATCTTATTATAATAAATAATTGCTTGAATGATTGGAATCGTGAATATTTATTGGGATTAAATTATGATTAGATGCTAAGAAGCACGGATACGGATACTATACGACACGTATATGACGATACGGCAAAATTTGAAAAACTAGGATACAGGTATGGTGGGGTTACAGTTATAAAAAATATTATTTTTACAATTCTTAGTAATGTAGTATGCATAAAAATAAAACCTAAAGCAAAAGGCAACTTGATAAAAAAGAAAGATTCCTATAAAGCTAAGAGTCTTCAAGGTCAATAGCTTTAACTTGTTCCAGTTGCTGAAACTAAACTTCCTGTAGTCGAACTCATTTCCTAAAATTTATAAATTTGGTTAAGAAATAAAACAAAACATTGATGTAGTTATTTTTTGGCATGAACATCAAAAAAATTCAGCAATTCAATTCAATTAAATTTGTTAAATCTTTAAAGAGATAATCTGTAACAAGTTACTGAAGGGAAAACAGAAATTAACATTAAGCAGAAGATGCAACATAGGTACAGAAAAAAGGAAATTTAAGAGTAAATTTTCGGCTACTGTTTAATAGGACTGGAATAGAGTAAATATACCTCAGATTAGGATTGCCTTTCAGCTTAGCTGCAAAAAAAAAAAAAAAAAAAAAGAATTCAAAGGGGTTAGAGACAAAGAGTGAGTGAGATTGAGCGAGAGGGACAGAGAGATCGAGAGAGCGAGATCGATGGGAGAGAGAGGGAGCGGGAGGAGAGAGAGAGTCAGTGAGATCGAGCAAGAGAGATAGAGGGAGAGTAAGATCAAGCGATAGGGAGAGGACAAACCTTGATCGACTCCTCCTTGCTGCTGTTTGCAAGCCTTGAGCTAGGGCTTGGTTGATTTTTTTTGTTTTATTTTAGATTACTTTTGTTATTTTACATTTTGACGCCATTATAAGTTTTTTAAATTATTTTTTTGCCCCGCCATATCCTCGCGTATCCCAAACGTATCCGAAATTCAAATTTCTTTTAAAGAAATTGCGATACTTCTTTGCCATATCTGATACGAATCCTGCCCATATTGGATGCGTATCCGTATTCGATATGTATCCGACACGTGTACGGGGGCCATTTCAGAGTATCCGTACTTCATAGATTAGGTGCCATGTTAGGGAATTTCTTGAATCACTATAAAAAAAGGGAAATTTTATTATCATGATGGTGAATTCTAAGCAAGTTTGGGGTTTATTTTATAAGTTTATTAGAATCGGACCTTTGGAGTCATATTCTAGGTAAATTTGATTAAGCTGTAATTTATACTTGATGAATTTTATATGCTTAACATGATTTGATAACATTGGAAGGTTATAAAAAATTAGTATTTGAGCATCAAGTGTATGGTGCGAAACTTGTCTGCATACTTGCATGCCTTGAGAATGTCTTACTTGAGGTTTAGAAGTTAAGAATGTGCTTGTTTGGTGCAGCTTGAAAGTTGCTTATTTCAGCTTTCAGCTTAATTTAAGCTATTTTGATGTGTTTGGTTTAGCTTATAGCTTATAACTTTTTGGAAGTCAGAAATCAGCTTATTCTTTGAGTGGGGCAGGAGATGCTTAATTTATAAGCCAGAAATCAGTTTATATTCATAGTTATAAGCTATAAGTTGTTTAGGCATAAGTTATAAGCACTTTCCCACAGCTCTACCAAACAGGACCAATGTCTTACTTGGGGTTTAGAAGTTAGTATTTTACCCAAGGTTCTGAAAAGCGGTTGCGGTCGCCGTAACGGTGGGGGTGGCATGGTTGCGGTTGCAGGGTGTAAAGGCCGTAGCGTAACGGTTGCGGTAACCGGAACCGTGAATTTTTTTACTTTTCGCACAATTTGAAAAAAACTTACCGATACGCATATTTTTTTTCCATGATCATATTTATTGGGTTTAAAATAAATATTAATCAATTTTTGTAAATTTTTAAGTATGATCTAATATATTTCATATTTTTAAATCACTATAAACAGAGTTTTTTTCATTTTCTTTTAATAAGTAATGACTTTATATTATACAAAAAATCAATTACTAACTATTATATATAAGATAAACAATGACAAAAGTAAGAGAATAAATAAGAGCTTAAATATATATATATATATATAAATATTTTAACCAAGCCAAATAGATAATGACCACACTTATTATTATTATTATTATTATAAAACAATATATAGATAGACACGCACAAACAAAATGATTGAGTGATAGAAGCTGAATAGAATAGCATAGGACTTACAGCTTAAACAAATTAATAGCATGTTCTTCATCTTCCCTCTTCTTTCTCTCTATCTCTTGCTCCTCCATTTTCTTTCTCTATCTTCCCTCTTCTCTCTATCCCTCTTCTCTCATTTTCAGCCTTTTTTTTTGTGTGTTTTTTCGAAAGAAGCAGTTCGGAACTGTTACGTAACAGTGCATAACAGGCTGTTACGGCTGTTACGGCACCATTACGACCGCTACGGCCGACACACCTGTGAATCTCAATCACACTGCAAAAGCGGCTATAATGGGTGGCAGTAACCACCACAACCGTTACGTAACGGCGTTACGTAACGGTTGCGGCCGCTTTTTAAAACCTTGATTTTACCTCTTGAATGATTGATTTGATTTAAATGTCATGCTTAGGTTAGAGCTCTTCTTGCTAAGAATCTGAATTTTAAAAGAGAGTGAAAGTTTTGAGTCTTCGAAAAGAATATGAATCTTGTGGCTTAGGTTCAAGCTTTGGCTTGATTTTAATTGTTTTGTGATTTTGAAGTAGTGTAAGAAACTTGGAAATGTGAAACTCGAAGCATATGATGAGTTTAGACATCTCTTGACAAAAAAGGGAATTTTATGGTTAAAGTGCATGTCATGTTATAAGAGTATGAGCTTTAATCACCGATTTAAAATTTTCTGAACCTTACCTAATGAAATCAAGATTGGGTATTAAAATTATATTAGGTAAATTACAAACACACCCCGTAAGGTTTATTAAAATACAATTTTTCCCTTCACGTTTAAGAAATTACATCCCACCCCTTGAGGTTTTCAATCACATAACAAAACCGTAAAGTTGAAACTAATAGAGTGTATGATGTAAGCGTGGGCACCACACCTGTTTTCACAGGGCGCAACATCCCGCTCATCGAATTTGATTTTCTAGCTTTTTTTGTTTTATTATTTTAAATCAAGTGTGAATCGTTGAGGTTTAAAAATGGCAATATTTTCTCCCAAGTTGTTGGATTCCATCTCATTTTCAGAGGTCATAAAGGGATAATTGGCAAACATAGACTGATTCACAAAGATTGGAGTAACCACCCGCTTTTTATAGGGGAAACTAGGAAACCCTAATTTCATGTTAATTTAGGCAATTGATACGTCTTTACTAAAAATCTTGGTCTGATAGTTTAGGTATGAAAGGGGAAGGTCATTGATTGAGCACTCCTTTCGCTCAATGAAAAATATTGGTCTCTACTAATTTTTTTCGTATTTAATTTATAAATTTATTTTAATCACCTATGCCCTTAGACTAACCTATCAACCATGTATATGCCTTTTTCTTTCCAAAAATCGTTTTAGGAAGGTTTCAAAAAATGAAAAGTTTTTGAAAATGGAAACCTACCAAAACAAAGTTTCTAATAATAAATTTTTTCTGACAACGAGATGGAAACACTTTAACCTAGGCTATACAAACTTTCTCAAACGTGCAAATAACATAGATAAGCAAGTATAACAAATAGAGCAAGAGAAAAGCATGCAGTTCATGGGAAGTGATGCAATCACACGAAAAGAAACCAAACCATGATTAGTATTATGGACATATGACCCTAGATATGAAACTAGTGCAAAAGCTCACAATATACGACTCTAGACTCGGTAGACACTGTAGCATGATGAATTTGCATTATAACATGATTTCATCCATACAAATCAATTAAACGCAATAACTAACATGTAAAAATGGTGGGTTACCGGCCTATATACATGAGGTTAATGCTATGAATTTTAAAACAACTATACAAAATGCAAAAGAGTGCAAAAATAGCGAAAATAAATGATAAACAACTACTCTATCATCATGAATCATGCATAACTTCTATCTAATCATTATCAGATATGAAAATCATGATGAAAGTACGTGGAAATAGTGGGTAAACAGAAGTTTAGTTATGGTTTGTTGAACAAAGCGAAGGATGCAACGTAAATTAGCAAGAGATGAGTTTAGGAATGCTCCCCCTCGGTTTAAGGTTCTTAGTGCCACATGCCTTTACCTTTTGGCAGCTTAAGAACAACTTTAGGTTGCTGGAATTAGGGTTGGATGTTTGGGGTTGGTGTGTATAGATGAAATTAGATTAGTATGGTGTTTTTGACCCGTTATTCATCTTGTTAAAAGAGGAGGGGTATATATAGGCCTAGGAGGCTTAAGGGAAAAGCTTATACATATTAGGTTAAAATCCTAATGTTGTATATACATAGCCGCACGGTGTGCCACCTTGCCATAAACAGAATTATAGACAAAATTTTGCAAAACTTGATCGACATACATTCAAGTCAAACTTGCTGCTACACATCGTGAATGCGACCACATGTTTTTTCTAATCCACAAATGTGGCCGCACCTTTTGATCAATGGGCCCCACTTTATCCCATTTTGCTTTTGCATTGCAGTTCAATTTCTGAGTATTTTGTGTTCCCCTCATGTATTTAATCAATTTCCAATTGACTCTTTAGAGAAAAACTTGATTTTGGATATTCTTATTGAAGAACGGACAATTTGGAATTGGTTACCATGTGATCACACACCTCTTTTACCTTTTTGAAAATATTTTGAGAACACTGTTTTGGCCAAGGTCGAAAATATTTTTGAAAGTTTAATTAGAGGAATGCTAATCCAGCAAACTTATTTGTAGTCCAGGAACACCATTGCATTGGAAATGTAACAATGTCGCACCCTCTCCCACTCTTGATTAGCACTACAGTCATTATTGTCTACAAGCATTTAGTGTGTCGCCGAGGAGGATTAAAGAGTATTTTGATAGTGTAAAGAGACGAGTTTGGTGGTGGGTGGATGAAAATGAGAGTAGTATGATAATTTCAGTTTAGTATTAGAGGGTTAGTATTAGAGGGTATTTGGGTATTTGTACTTCCTAGAATGTGAGGATAATTCGTATTTTTGACAAACCTTGAGGGTGTATTTGTAATTTATCAATTATTATTTGGATCACATCTAGGAAAACTAGGAGCATTTGTAAAAGATAGAAGTTTGTACCTTGAGTGGGAACAAGATTAATTTGTAAGTACAATGTTGGTTCTTGATTTAAAATTGGCAAAAAAGTTGAGTTTAAGCGTAGTGTTAAGTATCTGTATTGGATTTGTATTTTTCTTGATTGATTGTGAATTTGGGGGATATTAGCTTCTTAGTGACATTTTGACATAGTAACTCATACCTTATATTTCCTTGTAAATTTGTGAGATTTATGTCAAGTTTGCTTGCATATGTCAGTGTTATCGTCATGGAAATAGTAAGAATTGGTACTTTAGGCAAAACTGGAAATATGAAACATTTTTTGAAAGGTTGGATTAAGGTTATGTGACTTAAGGTATCGTGATGGAAATGAGAAGGTTAACGGAAATCCAAGTGAGATATGTTTGATAGTAAAAGGTGCCTAGTGTGGATTTTGAAAAGGGAAAAAGATTTGTTATCGTGGAAGTTTCAAATTGTTTAAACTTATTAATTCTATGTGCTATAGTTGAATATATAATATAGGATGTAAACCTGAAAACCTGTGATAGCTCGAGTAGTCAGTCATTATAGGTAAACAACATTATGACATTTTGAGTACTCTGTAGAATATATTATATATTTTACGTTTATTAATGATTTGCAAGCAGGAGGAGGATAGGCAAATGCTTAACCAATGTTTATTTTATTTTAGGCCATACCTATGTTACTTGTTTTATTTTTGGGGTTAAAAATCATTTTAGGGTGATGCCTAAGATGATTACTTATTGGCCTTCGAGAAGCTAGAGACGAGTTTGGATGATTTTGTCGATGAACACAAAATATTTTGTAATAATAGACATTTGATTTCTAGTCTATATCAAAATATTCTTATGTAAGTGGTATAATTTTATGTCTTGAATAAACTAAGCTGTTATTTCGTTTCTTTAATAATTTTTTAGCATTTTCTTTTAAACGTAATGATTTAATCGGATTATGTCAACATCTAAAGACAGTGGAAGTAAAACTCATATTGAGCTTGAAAAATATTTGTCGTACGCAATAGCTATAGCTATGGCAATGACAATGATCATCTGCATCTTAACGTAGTAGATTTTGATTTTAGAGATAAAATATATATATATATATATATTTAAACCACAAATAAATTGGCGGTTATATGTAAGAATATTTTTTCACTGAAACTTGATTGTGAACTTACAACGTGGATTGTGTTGTGTTGGCAACTCTAGTTGAGAAAATTAATGGGGCTTGTGACTATGAACTATATGGAAGTCTAGAAATGCACATATTTTGTCTGAAGACGGCTTAAAGAAATAAGCAATTTATTATCAAATAATTTCATTTTTTTTGTGTGGTTATTTATGTTAATATTTGCAAAAGTATTTTCTTTGTAATTTCCTTGCTGAGTTATATAAATAGTCTCTCTTGTGGACATTGGATGAGAGGAGAGATCATTCACATGCAACCTTTGGGAATGTGTGTAGACCTTAATGCTTCCGATTTACAATAATGTTTAAATTTTTACTGAAGTTCCATTAATGTGGGAAGAGGAATATTGAAGGTACAATAAGTTATTAAAATTGAAGAAAGGGATTGAAGTTGCTAAAAATGCATATAAGACGAAAAAGGGCATGCATCAAAAGGTAGTGGTAGGGGATGTCGGACGAAACGAAATAGATGGATAATGCAACAAGACATTGCTTCTTATACAGAAGAGCTATGCACACATTGATGAGGTGAAGCAGCGTCTTCAAGACCCGATAAAACAAATTTGAATATTCAGTTAATGACTTGATATTTATTTATTTCTTTAAATATTTTTAATTGCGCAAGATCTTGAATGTGAGGAACAATTACAAATTTTGTTTGACTATACTTTCCCATGCTTAGTATTGTTGTCGTGCCCGACTAGGCTGATTCAACAAAAATGATATCCCAGAGCGTCAATGATGCGTGAGGTAATCTTATAGTGGCTTTTGAAGGAGCATCAGATGAAATGTGTTGACGCTATAAGATGACCTCACACATCTTGATAATCTTTCAAAAGCCACTACAAGATCACCTCATACATTATTAATGCTCTGGGATATCAGTTTTGTTGAATCAGTCTGGTCAGGCGTGCGTGACCATAGTATTTTATGGAAAGTACTTTCCATTGTAATAGCTTGACTCCTTAGTTCCCCTATGTGGCATGGGAAAGTATAGTCAAACAGAATTTGTAACGGTTCCTCGCATTCAAGATCCTGCACAATTAAAAATATTTAAAGAAATAGATAAATATTAAGTCATTAAGTGAATATTCAAATTTGTTTTACCGGGTCTTGAAGACGTTGCTTCACGTCATCAATGTGTGCATAGCTCTTCCGTATAAGACAAACAATCTCTTGTTGCATTATCCTTTTGTTTTGTTTCGTCTGACATCCCCTATCACTACCTTTTGATGCATGCCCTTTTTCGTCTTATATGTAGCTTCAGCAACTTCAATCCCTTTCTTCAATTTCAATAACTTATTGTGCCTTAGATATTCCTCTTCACACCTTAGTGGATATTTAGTACAAATTTGAATGTCATTGTAAATTGAAGGCATTAAGGTCTGCACGCTTACCCAAAGGTCGCATGTGAATGATTTCTCCTCTCATTCAATGTAAACAAGAGAGGTTGTTTATATAACTCGGTGAGAAAACTACAAAGAAAATACTTTTGCAAGCATTAACATAGATAACCACACAAAAAAAATGCAATTATTTGAGAGTAAATTGCTTACTTCTTGTAAGCCATCTTCAGAAAAAATGCGTGCATTTCTGGACTTCCATATAGTTCATATTCAAAAGCCTCATTAATTTTCTCAACTAGAGTTGCCAACACAACACAATCCACATTGTAGGTTGACAATCAGGTTTCAGTTAAAAAATAATTTTACAAGTAATTGCCAATTTATCTGTGGTTTAAATATATATATTTTACGTCTAAAATCAAAATCTACTACGGTAAGATGGAGACAATCATGTCATTGCCATAGCTATTGCGCAAGACAAAAATATTTTTTAAGCTGAATATGGGTTTTACTTCCACTATCTTTAGATGCTGACATAATCAGATTAAATCAGTACATTTAAAGAAAATGCTAAAAAATCGTTATAGAAATGAAATAACAGCTTAATTTATTCATGACATAAAATTATACCACTTACATAAGAATATTTTGATATAGACAAGAAATCAACATCTATTATTACAAAATAATTTTGTGTTCATTGACAAAATCGTCCAAACTCGTCCCTAGCTTCTCGAAAGCCAAGAAGTAATCATCATGGCCTTCCTCCTAATTGATTTTTTACCCAAAAAATAAAACAGGTAACATTGGTATGGCCTAAAACAAAATAAACATTGGTTAAGCATTTGTCTACCCTCTTGCTTGTGCATCATTAATAGAGGTAAAATATATTATATATTTTACAGAATACTCAAAATGTCATAATGTTGTTTACCTATAATGACTAACTACACGAGTTACCACAGGCTTAGAGGCTTACATCCTATATTATATATTCAACTCAATATAGTACATAGAATTAATAAGTTTAAACAATTTGAAAATTCCACAATAACAAACATTTCCATCTTTTTTCCTTTTCAAAATCCACACTAGGCACCTTTTACTATCAAACATACCTTACTTGGATTTCTGTTAACCCTTTCATTCCCATTATGATAAGTCACATAACCTTAATCCAATCTTTTTGAAAATGTTTCACATTTCAAGTTTTTGCCAAAGTACCTATTCTTACTATATTTCTATGATGACACTAACATATCATATTTTAGTAAACTAACTCAAATTCAACTGGCAAGGAAACTTGACATAAATCTCACAAATTTACAAGGAAATATAAGGTGAACCTGTGATAGCTTGAGTAGTTAGTCATTACAGGTAAACAACATTATGACATTTTCAGTACTCAGTAAAATATATAAATACCTCTGTTAATGATTTGCAAGCAGGAGGATGATTGGCAAATGCTTAACCAATTTTTATTTTATTTTAGGCCATACCTATGTTACTTGTTTTATTTTTTGGGTTAAAAATCATTTTAGGTTGATGCCTAAGATGATTACCTATTGGCTTTCGAGAAGCTAGAGACGAGTTTGGACGATTTTGTCAATGAACACAAAATTATTTTGTAATAATAGACATTTGATTTCTAGTCTATATCAAAATATTCTTATGTAAGTGGTATAGTTTTATGTCTTGAATAAATTAAGTTGTTATTTCGTTTCTTTAATCATTTTTTAGCGTTTTCTTTTAAATGTAATGATTTAATCGGATTATGTCAGCATCTAAAGACAGTGGAAGTAAAACCCATATTGAGCTTGAAAAATATTTTTGTTTTACACAATAGCTATGGCAATGACAATGATCATCTGCATCTTAACGTAGTAGATTTTGATTTTAGAAGTAATATATATATATATATATATATATATTTAAACCACAAATAAATTGGCAGTTCTATGTAAGAATATTTTTAACTGAAACTTGATTGTGAACCTACAACGTAGATTGTGTTGTGTTGGCAACTCTAGTTGAGAAAATTAATGAGGCTTGTGACTATGAACTATATGGAAGTCTAGAAATGCACACATTTTGTCTGAAGACGGCTTAAAGAAATAAGCAATTTATTCTCAAATAATTGCATTTTTTTTTTGTGGTTATTTATGTTAATACTTGCAAAAGTATTTTCTTTGTAGTTTCCTTGTTGAATTATATAAATAGCCTCTCTTGTGAACATTGAATGAGAGAAGAGATCATTCACATGCAACCTTTGGGAATGTGTGCAGACCTTAATGCTTCCGATTTACAATGATGTTCAGATTTTTACTGAAGATCCATTAATGTGGGAAGAGGAATATTGAAGGTACAATAAGTTATTGAAATTGAAGAAAGGGATTGAAGCTGCTAAAACTGCATATAAGACGAAAAAGGGCATGCATCAAAAGGTAGTGGTAGGGGATGTCGGACGAAATGAAATAGAAGGATAATGCAACAAGAGATTGCTTATCTTATATGGAAGAGCTATGCACACATTGATGAGGTGGAGTAGCGTCTTCTAGACTCAATAAAACAAATCTATTTCTTTAAATATTTTTAATTGTGCAGGATCTTGAATGTGAGGAACAATTACAAATTCTGTTTGACCATACTTTCCCATGCTATATAGGGAAACTGAGGAGTCAAGCTATTACAATGGAAAGTACTTTCCATAAAGTATTGTTGCCGTGCCCGACTAGGCTGATTCAACAAAAATGATATCGCAGAGCGTTAATGACGTGTAAGGTAATCTTATAGTGGCTTTTGAAGGAGCATCAGATGAAATGTGTTGACACTATAAGATGACCTCACACATCTTGATAATCTTTCAAAAGCCACTATAAGATCACCTCATACATCATTAACGCTCTGGGATATCATTTTTGTTGAATCAGCCTAGTCGGGCGCGACAACAGTACTTTATGGGAAGTACTTTCCATTGTAATAGCTTGACTCCTCAGTTCCCCTATGTGGCATGGGAAAGTATAGTCAAACAGAATTTGTGACTGTTCCTCACATTCAAGATCCTGCACAATTAAAAATATTTAAAGAAATAGATAAATATTAAGTCATTAAATGGATATTCAAATTTGTTTTACCGGGTCTTGAAGACGTTGCTTCACCTCATCAAGGTGTACACAGCTCTTCCCTATAAGACAAGCAATCTCTTGTTGCATTATCCTTTTGTTTCGTTTCATTTGACATCCCCTACCACTACCTTTTGATGCATGCCCTTTTTCGTCTTATATGTAGCTTCAGCAACTTCAATCCCTTTCTTCAATTTCAATAACCTATTGTGCCTTAGATATTCCTCTTCACGCCTTAACAGATATTCAGTAAAAATGTGAATATCATTGTAAATCGGGCATTAAGGTCTGCACACATTCCCAAAGGTCGCATGTGAATAATCTCTCCTCTCATTCAATGTCCACAAGAGAGGTTGTTTATATAACTCGGCGAGAAAACTACAAAGAATACTTTTGCAAGTATTAACAAAAATAACCACACAAAAAAAATGCAATTATTTGAGAGTAAATTGCTTACTTCTTGTAAGCCATCTTCAGACAAAATGCGTGCATTTCTGGACTTCCATATAGTTCATATTCAAAAGCCTCATTAATTTTCTCAACTAGAGTTGTCAACACAACACAATCCACGTTGTAGGTTGACAATCAGGTTTCAGTTAAAAAATAATCTTACAAGTAATTGCCAATTTATTTGTGGTTTAAATATATATATTTTACGTCTAAAATCAAAATCTACTACGGTAAGATGGAGACAATCATGTCATTGCCATAGCTATTGCGCAAGACAAAAATATTTTTTAAGCTGAATATGGGTTTTACTTCCACTATCTTTAGATGCTGACATAATCAGATTAAATCAGTACATTTAAAGAAAATGCTAAAAAATCGTTATAGAAATGAAATAACAGCTTAATTTATTCATGACATAAACTTATATCAGTTACATAAGAATATTTTGATATAGACAAGAAATCAACATCTATTATTACAAAATAATTTTGTGTTCATTGACAAAATCGTCCAAACTCGTCCCTAGCTTCTCGAAAGCCAAGAAGTAATCATCATGGCCTTCCTCCTAATTGATTTTTTACCCAAAAAATAAAACAGGTAACATTGGTATGGCCTAAAACAAAATAAACATTGGTTAAGCATTTGTCTACCCTCTTGCTTGTGCATCATTAATAGAGGTAAAATATATTATATATTTTACAGAATACTCAAAATGTCATAATGTTGTTTACCTATAATGACTAACTACACGAGTTACCACAGGTTTAGAGGCTTACATCCGATATTATATATTCAACTCAATATAGTACATAGAATTAATAAGTTTAAACAATTTGAAAATTCCACAATAACCAACATTTCCATCTTTTTTCCTTTTCAAAATCCACACTTGGCACCTTTTACTATCAAACATACCTTACTTGGATTTCCGTTAACCCTTTCATTCCCATTACGATGCCTCAAGTCACATAACCTTACCTTTTTGAAAATGTTTTACATTTCAAGTTTTTGCCAAAGTACCTATTCTTACTATATTTCCATGATAACACTAACATATCATATTTTAGTAAACTAACTCAAATTCAACTGGCAAGGAAACTTGACATAAATCTCACAAATTTACAAGGAAATATAAGGTGTGAGTTACTATGTCAAAATGTCACCAAAGAGCCCGAAATTCATAATCAATCAAGAAAATGTTTCACATTTCAAGTTTTTGTCAAATTACCTATTTTTACTATATTTCCTTGATATATCATATTTTAGTAAACTAACTCAAATTCAACCTGCAAGCAAACTTGACATAAATCTCACAAATTTACAAGGAAATATAAGGTGCGAGTTACTATGTCAAAATGTCACCAAGAGCTCGAAATTCATAATCAATCAAGAAAAATACAAATCTAATATAGATACTAAAAATCATTCATTTCGCTTAAATTTAACTTTTTATCCAATTTTAAATGAAGAACCAACACTGTACTTAGAAATTAATTTTGTTCCCAATCATGCTACACATTTCTATCTCTTACAAATGCTCCTAGTTTTCCTAGATGTGATCCAAATAGTAATTGAATAAATTACTATTCAATTAAATTACACCCTTGAGGTTTGTCGAAAATATGGGTTGCATTTGGTAGAGCTTTCTAACTATGATTTGAGAGTAGGTGTTGTATTTTGAGTTTGTGAGTTTTGGAATTATGATTTGAATGTGGAAAATTTGTTTGGTGAAAGAGTTTTGAATTGAGTGGGGGAATTTTGATGTGACATGATATTTGATACAAAAACTTACAACTCATAACCAAACATACAACTCAAAATTCTATTAAAACACATTTTTTTTAAAAATTCGGAAAATATTTTTTTTGAATATATAAAAATTAACATGTCAATTGCAAAAAAAAAAAATAATGATAAATAAATAAATAAATTTGCGCTGTTTCGGTCAACCGGCCGGTGGGACGTCCGATAGGACATCCGGTGGGACGACCGGTTAGGCCAAATTTGAAAAAAAAAAAATTGAAAATCGCCCCACACAGTTTTCTGCAGAGTTTTCTAAATGTTGTGGAAGTGTGATTTGAGAATACTATCCAAACATCATATTGGAATGGGAGGGTAGAATCATAGTGGTTGAATTTTCCTCACATTCTAGTAAGTACAAATTCTCCAATACCTTGCCAAAAACCCTCTAATATTAAAATGAAACTATCATACTACTCTCATTTTCATCTACCCACCCACCACCAAATTCTTCTCTTTACACAATCAAAATATGTTCTAATCCTCCTCAGCAACACACTAAATGCTTCTAGACAATAATGATTGTGGTGCTAATCGAGAGAATCCTCTGATTAAGGCCAACTTTCAAAAATATTTTCTACCTTGGCAAAAAATAGTGTTACAAAATATTTTCAAAAAGGTAAAAGAGGTGTGTGATCGCATGCTAATCAATTCCAAATTGCCCGTTCTTCAATAAGAATATTCAAAATCAAGTTTCTCTCTAAAAGGTCAATTGTGAATTGATTAAATAATGAGGGTACACAAAACACTTAGAAATTGAACTACAACGCGAAGCAAAGTGGGGCCCATTGATCAAAAGGTGAGGCCACATTCCATGGTCAAACCATAGGTGAACACCTGCTGCTGCAAAAACAGTTCGCAGATAATAAAAAACATGTGGTCGCATTCACGATGTGCAGTCGCAATCAAGTTTTGCAAGATTTTGTTTTCCATTATGTTTATGGCAAGGCGACACACTGTGCAGCTATGTATATACAACATTAGGATTTTGGCCTAATATGTATATGCTTTTCCCCCAAGTCTCGTAGGCCTATATATACACCCTCCTCTTTTAATGGGGATGAATAACTGAGGCAAAAACACCATATTAATCTAACTTCATCTATCCACACCAACTCCAAACATCCAACCCTAATTCTATTAACCTAGAGGTGTTCCTAAGTTGCCAAAAAGTAAAGGCATGCGGTACCAAGAACCTTAAACCATCTCTTGCTAGTTTACGCTGCATCCTTTGATTTGTTCGACAAACCATAGCTAAACTTCTGTTTACCCACTGTTTGTATGTACTTTCATTATGATTTTCATATCTGATAATGGTTAGATAGAAGTCACGTATGTTTCATGATGATAGAGTTGTTTATCATTTCTTTTTGGAAAATTCTATTTCCACACACCTACTTACCTCTGTCTACACACTTAATGAAATATGATTTTAATGACAGTTATATCCTAAATCAAAATGACGATTTAGCACTTACTGGTAAAGCTCTTTGGAGAGTTAAACTTGACGATTTCTTCTAAGAACTCTTGAATATTACCGAGAACCTTTGTCAACAGAAGTTTATTCAAAAATTTATCCGAGGACTTCTTTTTAAGAACTGGCTGGCTTTTGTGTAAACTATCTCAGAAAACTCCTTAAAAACATCATTTTCAGTATGGATGGATGCTATTAAAGAAGGAACTACATTACGAAGTGTTCCTTTTAACTTTCCTACTAAGAGTGCTTCCTGCTTAGGATCCTCCAATGCTTCATCTCTTGGTCTTGGCACATATATGGACTTGAAGCCCTCCAATGGGCTTTCTTATGAATACATATTGTTCAATCTATATGTCATGGTTCATTATGTTCATACTAAACAATAAATAATCATCTCATTGTACACACTATTTTCTGGGTTTTGTTTTTCTTGAAGCATAAGGTTGAATATCAGGTGTGTGAAGGAGGGTTTGAATTGAAAATAGGTACAGGTGTATGGAAGGAGGATTTATGTGGTGTGTGTATAAGGATACAAGTTAGTGTATAATTGGAATATGAAGCGTGTGGAATAAGAACAATAATCTATAATTAAATTAATAAATGTGTATACTGAGAAATGATGTGTATAGAGGTAAGTAGGTGTGTGAAAATAGAATTTCCCTTTCCTTTTGCTACTTTTGCACTCTTTTGCATTTTGTATAGTTGTTTTAAGATTCATAACATGCACATCATGTATATAGGCCGGGTAACTCACCATTTTTACATGTCAATTGTTGCATTTACTTTCTTTAATTGATTTGTATGGATAAAATCATGTTATAATGCATATTCATCATGCTATAGTACTTACCGAGTCTCTAGAGTTGTATATTGTGAGTTTTGGCATCAGTTTCATATCTAGGGTCATATGTACATAATATTAATTAAGTTTTCATGGCTTTGGTGCTCAGAATTTCAGTAAGTCTCCCTCCGTTCTTTTCCGTCTATTGTGTGTGATTGTATCACTTTACATGAACTGCATGCTTTTCTCTTGGTCTATTTGTTATAATTGATTATCTGTATTATTTCCACGTTTGAGCAAGTTTGTATTGATGTCTTTACTAAAAATCTTGGTTTGACAGTTTAGGTATGAAAGTAGAAGGTCATTGATTGAGCACTCCTTTCGCTCAATCTAAAATATTAGTCTCTCCTAATATCCTTTGTAGAGACTTATTTCCACATTTAATTTATAAACTGATTTTAATCACCTACCTATGCCCTTAGACTAACCTATCAACCATGTATATCCCCTTTTTTTTCAGAAACTTTTCATTATTTGAAACCCTAAAATGATTTTTGGAAAGAAAAAGGGATATACATGGTTGATAGGTGAGTCTAAGGGCATAGGTAGGTGATTAAAATCAGTTTATAAATTAAATGCGGAAATGAGTCTCTAAAAAAAATATTAGGAGAGACTAATATTTTAGATTGAGCGAAAGGAGTGCTCAATCAATGACCTACTTTCATAGCTAAACTGTCAAACCAAGATTTTTAGTAAAGACATATCAAATTGCCTAAATTAACATGAAGTTAGGTTTTCTAGTTTCCCCATAAAAAGTTGGTGGTGATACTAATCGTTGTGAATTAGTCTATAATTGATACCATCAATCTCAAAAACACACTTATAGCACACCATTGTAAAGGCTATTTCGTGTCTTTATTAAAAATGAGGTGGACTGTTTAGGGGAAAAACTAAAATTAAAACTAACTTATAATCATTTTTTTAGAAACGTCTTATAGCAACAGGGAATAGTAGGAGTTTGGTCATTCTTTTTGCGACATAATCGGTGATGTTAATTTTTCACACACTTTTTTTAACTACACTACTGGAGATGCTCTAACAAAGAGAGAGAGAGAGAGAGACTATGCATAACACAAATTAGTTGAAAGAATGCTTGTATATTCACTATAGAGAGAACTCTTACACTTTGGATGGATGTGAGGCAAATGAGCTCTCACTCCTTTTATAGGGCAACCTAGTATTCTTAGAAACATTCTAAGGCCCTTATTAATTAGGATGTGTAGAAACGTCATGGAGGCTTCTACCACATTACAAGAATTTTTCCTACTTTGGAACTATCTATGTACGTTCTAGAATTATGTACAACATTATCATATTCTTTCAAGTCTTCTAGAAGCTTTTGTAATCTTCCATTAGACTCCCTTCCTTAAGCCTTCCCCTTGGTTGGCAATTTTGTCTAGGTAATTTGGCGGGACGTGACAATGTGGCTATGTGACGCCCCGAAAACATAGAGAATTGGACTATACATTCCACATTCCACATATATACTACATGCATTCAATACGCGGAAGTTTAAGTAAATTCCAAGCATTCTATAATCATAACAACATTGTTAATGTTACAAAATCATATCACATGCATTAATACATTCATTGATTTTAAGACCTGAATCTACAGCACGTGATCGATAAGCAATAATATCTAAATTATTACAAATTCATGCCTTTTTGGCTACATGTTTCCAAGATTATACTTGGTTACAACAAAAGTGGGTGTTAAGCTCCATCAGCTCCAACATCCTCTCAAGGTATCCCTTTTCTATCCCCTTAGCGGAGGCATACTATCAACACCTAAAATGTTTTTTCACATAGGGTGAGCTAAAAGCCTAGTAGAGACAAGTTTAATGATATATATAGTGTTTAATGAAACTATCACTGCTAGAAAATGAGGCTTTTGACACGGAATTTTTTGCGACGGTTTCAAAATCGTCGCAAAAAGTAACCTTTTGCGACGGCAAAAAAAACTGTCGCAAAATTATCTTTTTCGCGACGACATTTGATTGTCGCAAAAAAAGGCACCGACTAAATACCACTACTAGAGATGGAAAATCGAAGACTGGCAAAAAGTAATATTATACGTGATGGCATGTTACCCGTCTTTTTTTTTTTTTTGGAACGCTCTTTGTTAGTCCATCGCAAAAAATTTTATTTTTGCAAAAAAAAAATAAGGATGTAAAACGGAGGGTTGAGATCACTTGAAGAAGATCAATACCTTTCCAAAACGACGTCGTTTTGGTGAGGTAATTCAAAATAATAATAATAAAACAAAAGCCTCTATTCTCTTGGTTACGTATTTCAGAAAAGAGAGAGAGAGAGAGAGAGAGAGAAGACGAAGAGCTAAGGAGTCGCTGTCCTGTCCCCTGCTCGTCCGCCGCTGCCGCCGAGGAGTGGTTGAGTTCAGATTCAAGAAGCTGGTATTCATTCAACAGATTCAACAGGTTCATCCTCCAAACTTAAAATATTAGGGTTTTTAATTCAAAAATTAGGATTTTCTATGCTTTGATTTGAGGCTTTTTACTTGATTTATTTCAAATCTACTATTGGGTTAAAAATTAGGGTTTTGATTTGGGGGTTTTTACATGATATTGAGAGCTCTCTCACCTGTCTCTTGTTATTGAAACTAGGGTTTTGATTGAAGGATTTCAATTGAACCAAAAAAATAAATAACTAGGGTTTTTCCAAATGTTCATCCCTCTATTTTTAATAAATTATTCAAGGATCTTTCTTTTCTTTTCTTTTCTTTTTTTTTTTTTTTTTTTGGGCTGGTGTTTATGTCTTTTCCTTGTCATTAGCAGTTGGTATATTTACTATTTTGGCACTTAATATGTGCCTATGTTTGTTTTTCCAGATTTGCATGCAAAGGCTACTATATTTGTTCTTATTTGTGCTTCTATATTGGAATGGATTGTACATAATTTATTATATTTGTGGACACAGTCCTTTAAATTAATTTTATTTCTATCCCATTCACATGCCCTTTTTGTAAGGCGGAATTGGTTATCGGAGACGCAAGATTTTGATGTTGACATGTTTCCCAATCTTTCTTTTCCACCTACGCCACAGATGTGAGAAATTCTACTCAATAACTTCTAAGCCATGAATAACCAGTTATTGTTTTGTTGTTCACAGCATTGACCCTCAACACTTGGAATGTACCGTTGAAAAGTAGGAATAATGTGGTGATTTGGAATTTTAGTTAATAAAGTGTTAATGGGGAATGGATGAAAAAAGTTTTTTCATTTTTTTTTTATAGTTCATAACACACCTGACTGTACAATGAGTAGTTTTTCCTACTGATTGAACTTTCTTGAGTGTTACAATTATTAAGACATCTCTATAAATTAAGTGAGAATTTTAAGTAGTTAAATCATGTGACTTAAGTTATTTACATTTGTAGTGGCACTTTGTGCAAGACAACCATTGGTTTTGGAATGATCTTTATAATCTGAGGAGCCATTTCTTAGAAGTATCTGTTGACACTGCATATTCCATTTGGTGATTGATGTAGCAAGATTACTTCACATTTAGAAGTTCAATAAGTTTTGATTATTCAGAGTGTTACTCTATTTTCTTTTTCCATATTATTCAGTGATTCTCATTAGTTTGCTGATGTTATTTGCTCTGTTCTTGGAATCACGATTGGTACTGCTATAATGAAGATGCAGAGAAAAGAACTGAAGTTTAAAAAGAAGCAAGTAAAACATGTAAAAGAAGTTGCTAAGTTTGAAATATGTCGTAATAACATACTACAACAAGAGCTATGTTGCGTAAGGCAGGATTTTGTTCAATTTTCGCATCGCCTGGATGTACTAGATAACTGTTTCTCACATTGGGGTGAAGGTAGTGATGACCTAGAAAAGGTTGGTTTCTCTCTCTCTCTCTCATTGTTTAAACTGTCTGAACACGCTTAACTTGAATTACATGTTTGTTGGTTATTTGATAGGTACGATGGCATTTACTTATAAATAATAGTCTATAGCATACAGGTTTTCTAGTGTTTGTTATTGGATTATATTTTGGTTGAGTTTACTCAGAAGTAACTTAACTGAAGTACATAGGTATTTTACTGATGGCTGTTTGGGTTATTAATCTGATGGGTGAGTAATCCAATTAGAGCTTGTGTCTATAATTCATCATGGACTTGCTTGTGTATATGTGTTTTATTAAATGTATTAGGAGATAGTTGTTTGGTTGAAGATTATAAATAATGCTATTCATAAGTAACTGTTGTCAGTCAATTTGTGCAGCCTAAGACTATAGTTTCAAATTTAAATACTTGATTTATGTGTTGAGTACTTGTTCATCTTATTTTCTGTTTTCTTTGCAAGTGATTTGTTTTCGATATCTTATGCCCTTTCCCCCCTTCTTGAGCCAGAGCATACACAAGTTTTTTCCCCCTGCTTTGTTGTTGCGTTGCTACGAGAGCTTGAAGGAGTAACTATACCACCTGAAAGAATCTATGGTCTGGGAACTAGGTGAGAACATTTTTAAGTATATACATATATATTTTGTGTGTTATTACAAATGAAAATAACTCTGGCTGGTCTTTTGAGCACCTCTTTGAAATTTCAGATAATCAACTTATTTAAACTATTCTTATTTGTATTACCAAACAATCTAACACAATCTTTTTTTTTCTTTTTGATTTTTTATGCTTATTTGTTTTCCTACATGTTTTTGATGAGAGCAAATGGTGAGTCAGAGTTTTCTTTGATCATTGCCACACTCTGGACAACCAGTCAATCGCTCCGATTGTCTTTCTGAAAATCCGAGCATTTCGAGGTACCCATTCCATTCCGATTTCTCTTCACTATTTCTTTGATTTCCGTAAAATTGATTCAATCATTCTTTTCTCTTTTTAATAATGAATTAGAAATGCTTGCTAATCAGGTCCATAAAACTCTGATGATATGTTTAATTATTCACCATTCATACTTCAAATCTCCATTTCAATAGCCAAGTTATCATTGCAAGAGGGGAAAAAAAGATAAGTTGGTATCAATGTCAGATAGAAACATTGAAAATATGTTTATTTTTTTGTTCCACAAAGTCTTGTAAGAATAAACCCTCAACAAAATAGCACCTGCATCAAACAGTGAAGTCATCTTCAACCTTGCTAGGCTGCTACTTGTCACCCATCTTGTGTTAATGCAAACCCTGATCTCCAATAGGCTCTCCAAGAACCAATTACATTAGAATCAGACATTAGCACAGTTAACCCTTTTCTAACTGTAAATGATTAGTTTTTTTTGTTTCTTTTTGTAGATGCAACCCTTTTGAGTACGTGATGATATCTTTGCATATCGATATTCGAGCTTACAATCTTATTTATTTATTTATTTGTTGAAATAAATATAAAATGTTTTACATTTTCTGTAAGCTTAAAATTAATTATATTGTAAATATTTTTTTTTTTTTGGGTTTCTTTTTGCAGATGCAGCCCTGTTGAGTACGTGATGATATCTTCGCATATCGATATTGGAGCTTACTATTGATATCAAAACAAGATGTAATACATATGTTTTTTTTTATTTGTATTATCGATACTTTTGTTTTGTTTTAGATACAAAAATTTGAGTTATTGAATATAAAAAATTATTAGTATTGTTGGAGGATGTTTTATATTTTTTTGTAAAGAATATTCGGTTGACAGTTGTTACATGGTACATATATATTATTCTTGATATGATTTTGTGAATGTGAATGTGAATGTGAATGTGGATGTGGATGTGGATGTGGATGTATTTTATTTTAAAAAATATTAATAAATTGTGCGGGGAATGAATTAATAAAATGTGTATTGATTTTATAAAAATAATTTTATTGCGACAATAATAAACCGTCGCTAATGTAATTATCATTTCTTTACATTTTATTAGCGACGAATTAACCTGTCGCATATGCATATTAGTTCAAATTTTTAGCAACGGTTTAAGCTGTTGCAGAGACGATATTAATTTAATTTTACTTTTTTTGCAATGTTTTAGACTGTCGCTAATAATCAGTGTGTTTGGTTTGAGTTTTCTGAATTAAATTTTTTGAAAACTCAGTTTTTTGGTTTTTGTGTTTTTTTGTTTTTAGTGAATATTTTTAAAATTTTAAACATTTTTTTTACTTTTTTAGATGCACCTTAAATGTATCTAAAAAGTAAAAAAATTGTAAAAAAATATTTTAAAAATTTAATAAATACATAAAAATACAAAAAATATACTAAATTTTCGTATTTTTTTGTATTTTTGATATTTCGTGAATTTTTAAAAGGTTTTTTTTACAATTTTTTTACTTTTTAGGTATATTTATGTTAGGTATGTCTAAAAAGTAAAAAAAAAAATTGCTTAAACTATTAAAAAAATTCAGTAAAAACAAAAAAACACGAAAAGTAAGAAAGTAGAATTTTCTGAAAAGTGATTTGAAAAAACACAACCAAGCAAAATACCGTTGCTAAAAAAGTTTTGGCGATGGCAACTAACATTGTCACTAAAAGTGGAGCTTTTTCTATTTTTTTTGTGTTATGTTAAACCGTCGCAAAAACCATTGATTAGCTATAGCTACAAGAAAGCGACGGGTTGTAATTGTCGCAAATACTTTTTGTCACGCCCCCTTCTGCTACCCTCCATTTCTCGTTGCTACTCCGTCGTTAAAGCCTTTTGCGGCGATATGTGAACCTTTTGCGACGTTTAAGACCGTTGCAAAAGCTCCAATTTTTAGTAGTGTATATGGTGAATGCATTTGCACTGCTATTACCAAAACATACGTTTTTCCTTTTTTGAAACAATATTATGCCAGAGTTCAAATCACAATTTTATATCTTTGTTTCAAGAAAGAAAACAAGGCAATAAATACATACATTGAGACACTCTAAGTACGTGTCTGCAAGTAGACTATAAAAACACTATCAAAGTCACTTCACCTACAACTAACCGGAAGGAAGGCATCCTAACAATATGGATTTCTAGACTTCCACCACAGACACAAGGACCATCTTAATTAACCACAACCACACTCCCTAACTAGATTTAACACAAAATTCACTCCTTTTTCGCAAAATGACGCTTTTCAATGCATAATTATGAAACATTTGAGTAAATGCAATGTATGAGTAAATTGGTTTCAATTAACTTAGTTGCCATGCAATTTCTTCAACAAACAGTGTTATCCTCCATCGATAGCCAAAATAATTCTCTATTCAATATATTCAAAAATGGACAATATATAAATCAAGAGCGTAGCTCACCATTTCCAACAATATTTTCATTAAAATATTATCTCATTTATTTTCATATGATTCAAAGTTGTGATTCCACAATAAATCCCTTCTAATCAAAGGGTTTTGATAAAATGCTCTCAATTTTATTTTATTTTTTTTTCCAAAACCAACTCCTCGAATTGTCAATCCTAATCACCGTTTCAAAATTTTCAATTTGGGTTTTAAGAAACCTTAAGGAAACCCTTCCTTTATGCATCAAAACATACTATGATTAAACCCAAATCCCTCAAGGTGTAAATAAAATGCAAATCATTAAAGAACTCCTTACCTCAAAGCAATAGAAAAGAAGAACCATAATTAAAAAATCATGGGTGACGGAAACTTGATCTTTTCATATTAAAATACCCTCAACTTGCTCTACCTTAAAGCCCCAAGCACTAGGGGTAGGAAATAGGTGTAACTAAATGAAAACCAAGATACCGTTTGGTAACACTTCGTTTTTAGTTTTCTGTTTATATTTACAAAAATTTAAAAAACTCAAATAAAAACTTGTTTGGTAAAATTTTTGATTTATAAATAAGTGGTTTCAGTTTATAAATTTGGCTAAAAAATGAAAACACAAAAAACGTGTTTCCGTTTTGAGTTTTCAACTTTTTTTTTTTACCACCCAACACTAGTCACCACCCGCCACATTTTCCACCACTGTCTTTCGCCACCACTACTCACCACCCACACCGCCATCACCACCACCACCACCACCCACCTGCCACCCACTCGCCATCACCACCCACCCCTCGCCGCCGCCGCCGTCGCCACCACTGCCACTGCCGCCACCACCACCACCACCACTACCCACCACCCACCTGTCATCCAACCACCACCACCCACCACCCGCCACTACCATCCACCGCCCGCCACCACCCACTCGCTACCACCCACCACCAGCCACCGTCACCCACCATCACCACCCGCCACCACCCACCACTACCCGCCATCTGCCACCCACCCGCCATTGTCACCCACTCACCCACCACGACCACCTGCCACCACTACCCATCCGCCACCACCCACCACCCACCGCCCACCTGCTACCACCACCCGCCACCACCACCACCCATTAGCTACCACCCACCACCCGCCACCGTCACCCACCCATCCACCACCACCACCACTACCAGCCACCACCCGCCACCATCACCCACCCACCCATCACCACCAGTTACCCACCACCCACCGTCACCACTTTCCACCACCGTCTTCCGCCGCCACTTGCTACCATTTGCCATTTCTCACTCTTTTTTATATTTTTAAATTTTTTAAAACATTTTGTCAATTACCAAACGCGTTTGTAGTTTATGTTTTTCTAAAAATAAACAAAAACCAGTTTATAAAATTTTTGTAAATATAAACTGAAAACGTAAACGTTACCAAACATAAGTGTTTAGAGAGTTCAAAAGTTGAAAATGGCTATTTGAGAGAGAAAATGAGAAGATGAGCTCAAAGAAATAAATATTTTCAACCTTTTGGTGATATATATAGCTAGACGCTTTGCAGGCGCGAGAGACACAATCGCAGGTGCAAACAACAACATCGCGAGTGCGATTCCAAATCATTACCTACCCTCGCAGCCCCTCGTGGGCCACATAACTTCTCCATATTAAGGACCTGAAGGTATGTATGTATTGGTCATGGGCATGACTTGCCCATCGTGGCCTCCTTTGTGAGCCACCGCGGGCCACGCAATTCTGCTAGGCCAACAAACCTAAAGGTCATAATTGGTCATGGCTCTTGTCCCGTCCTCTCACGGGAGCGACCTAGCACCCTCGCGGGTGTGATACGAATGGTCGTGGGTGTGACCTTGCAAACAGTGGAAAAAAATGTTGCCAATGTGTTAAGTACAACCCAAGGTTCCCTGTGACAATTAAACTTACGGAAGAGACAATACATTCCAAAGCAACCACATTACCGAGAGTATGAAAGGATGGGTCTTAACTCGAGCCGCTATAGGCTTGACCAATCAATCATCACTCTAAATTTAAGGGGGAGAAATTACTCATTTAGTTCTTCATAAATTGCATTGCAATCAAGGTTCTGAAAAGCAGTTGCGGCCGCCGTAACGATGGCGGTGGCGCGGTTGCGGGGTGTAAAGGCCATAGCGTAACGATTGCGGTAACCAGAACCATGAATTTTTTTATTTTTCGCACAATTTGAAAAAAATTTACGGATAACATATTTTTTTCTGTGATCATATTCATTGGGTTTAAAATAAATATTGATCAATTTTTGTAAATTTTTAAGAATGATCCAATATATTTCATATTTTTAAATCATTATAAACTGAGTTTTTTTCATTTTGTTTTATTAATTAATGACTTTATATTATACAAAAAATCAATCACTAACTATTATATATAAGATAAACAATGACAAAAGTAAGAGAATAAATAAGACCTTAAATATATATATATATATAAATATTTTAACCAAGTCAAATAGATAATGACCACACTTATTATTAGTATTATTATTGTTATTATTATTATTATTATTATTATTAAATGATATATAGATAGACACGCACAAACAAAATGATTGAGTGATAGAAGCTGAATAGAATAACATAGGTCTTACAGTTTCAACAAATTAATTACATGTTTTTCATCTTCCCTCTTCTCTCTCTCTATCTCTATCTCTATCTCTTGCTCCTCCATTTTCTCTCTTTATCTTCCCCCTTCTCTCTATCCCTCTTCTCCCATTTTCAGCTTTTTTTTGTGTGTGTTTTTTCGAAAGAAGCAGTTCGGAATTGTTACGTAGCAGTGTGTAACAGGCCGTTACGGCTGTTACGACACCATTACGACCGCTACGGCAGCTGCTACGGCCGACACACCTGTGAATCTCAATCACACTGTAAAAGCAGTCATAACGGGTAGCGGTAACCACCACAACCGTTACGTAACGGCGTTAGGTAACGGTTGCGGCCGCTTTTCAAAACCTTGATTGCAATGAAAGATTTTTCACGGTTGTAGCTGTCATTTGTAAAATAAGAATAACAATTCTCTATTGTTTCTTTAAGAATATCTCCAATCTTTAATTTTTTTGATGATAAAATACTCAAAATTATATTTAATTATTTCATCAAATGGTTATTAAAAAAAATTAAATAAATAAATCATTTTATTAATTGCTTATCAAATTAAGGCGAGAAATATTTTTTTTCCATTAAATTGAGAATTTATCAAATCTTTAATCAAATTCGAATTTGAGAATTTATTTTTTCATTAGTTTTAACTTGTAAAATCCCAAACATTTTGGATAAATTTTTACATTTACTTGAAAAGAAATTCAAGATTGAGTGACACAACTATTGATACCGTTGTTCCGCCCACGCTTGCGAGTAGTATTCAACTTCAAGCCAGGTTCGAAAGCCTTGTGCAGCTTTTCCATGATTAAAAAGGGCTTGGATCACCCGTCCCCTTTTTCTGTGCCAATCACCAGTTCCATAACTCATATAACTCTGATTTCGCCACGTGTCTATTATGTAAAAATGGAAAAAAAACTTTATCAAAAACAAATCCTCCTGCTCCATTAACCTACCGTCAACTCTCATCTCACATAATACTCTCTCCTCTACTCCTCCCCTTCTATGCATCACCTCTCTGCCATCATCAACAACTCCCATCACATCTTCTCCATTTCCAACGTCAATTTTACTATTAATCACACTCATCATACTCTCTATTCTCTCTATAGGTAAAAATTAGCTGAATCAAATAAATTTCTAACAATAAATTGCGAAAAAGGCTGAAGGTGTTTCAATATGGACTATGAGAGTTTTTCTTTAAAACCAAAATCAACAAAAAAATAATAAATAAATAAAAGATTGCGCCTTCAATAAAAGAATTTTGGGTTTGGAGATTTTACCTTGCTGCTTTCACTTTATCTCCTTGATTGTATAATTTATATGTATGTATGTATTTGTATATATATATATATAAATATATTTGTATATATCTGCAGATATTGATTTGTTGCAGTGGCAGAAAAAGTGAATCCGAATACCTACTTAATCCGAATCTGATCCAAACTTATGAACCCTTTTCAATTATACTTATTTAAAATTCATATTAACCCATCCAAATCAATAAATGAGTTTAAATGGATTCCTCATTGTCAATCCAATTAAAATTGATAGGTTGGATCGACAATTGAAATTGGATTTACATAGATTGGATATGGATACCTATTTATTAAATGGGTAGTGTTGGATTGAATTACTTTAAATGTATAATTTATTTTGAATCGTTCAAACTTGCCCAATTGTTACCTATACCCATGTGAGTGCTCAATAATTGTGTCTCCAATATTGCTCTTGATATTTTGACGCCTGATCTGAAGTTGCAGTATCCAATATAGGGTATTTTTTTTAATATATATTTTTTGAGAAAATATTAACCGTACTTATGAGGCTACAATCATAATATATATTATGCAACCTCAGGGCTTCTGACATCTGATTTTTTATTTTATTTATTTATTTATTTATTAAGACACTTGTTAAAAATGTATTAAATGATTCTACTTACTCCCACTATTATAGAATGTCGTAAAGATTATTATTGTATTGTATTAAAGATTTTTTCTTTTCTGATGGAACCAAAATACCATTTTATTTATCTTTCTTTCCTCCTCCTCATTTTTTTTTTTTTTTTGGTAATTACCTCAGTGTTACTTTTTTTATTTTATTATTATCTACTTTTCTTATTCTTTCATTATTAATCACCATAAAAATATAGTACTATTTCATGAATTATAGTTAAGAAAATTTCAATTAAAAGATATGAAAAAAAATTGATATGAATACATAATTCATTTATTGAATTAGACAAATAATACATATGAATGAGTAAAATTTTACAAATTTTGTAAGTAGGGTCCACTTAAATTTTTTTTATTTGTTCATATATATATAATATGTTTGTTTTTATGATCGAATTCTGTGTTTTTTTTTAACTTGTTAATAAAAAAGGAGTCGTTATTCCTGCTTTACTTTACTCTAAATATATTTCCTTCTTTCTCTTTATAATACATAGAAAGTATGGTATTTGGAGCAAAGTGGCACGGGAATACTAATTATATGTAATAAGGATAAAGAAGGGAGTGCATTTAAAGTAAAGTGGAATGGAAATAGCAGCTCCCATAAAAACATATAATGGCAAGCCTTTAAACTGTCAATAATCTACTACTATTATAAAAGTGTAAAGAGCCTGTAATGTTTTTTACTCTTTTTTTTTTTTTTTTTTAAATCTCAATTTTATCCTCTCAATTCTACTATATTTTCTACAGGTCATAAAGAGTCTTATATAAACTAACTATCTCTTTATTTTTAGAGTTGAACACTTAAAAACGATATATCTACTCCCAAGAGTCCTAAATAAATATAAACAAACCATCTCCTTTTTTTATTAAAAAAAGAAAGCCGTCTCCCTCTTTTTTACGTTGATGATGATTGAAGAACAAAAAATAATTATTTTTCTCATTTTCTATGTCTTCTTCTATATTGATATACATAATATTTACAATTGTCCATTATGGATCAAATCATTGTGAATAATTTTGGTTGAATCTTAAAGTTGTATGCATTCGTTTGAATCTAAACAGAGGAAAACACTTGTGTTTTTAAAACAGAGATGTGTTGCATCTAAAAATTCACAAGTTATCTTCATAAACTTCCTAATTATATTTTATGAATTGTAATATTTTACATGGTACATTAATAACCAAGGTAAAAATTATGTGAGTTGCAAGAGAGAGAAAGAAATGTAGAGAGAGAAATATTTTTCAAACTTTTTGCTCCACAATTTTTCGAACCTCATATCATAAGAGAGGGTCCTCTATATATAGAAATATATAAAAGACTCTCGGAAATATCCAAACAAATACAGTTGGTATGGTGCATGCATCTGTGGAGACGGCTAGCCAAAAATATCTAGTTTTTGCATAAGTGGCTGGCCGACCACTAATAGGGGCTAACTGTACACCATTAGTAGCTGGCCGGCCACTGGTGGGCCTGCAGGTCTCAGATGGTCAAGCTTGAAAAGCTGCTGTTTTGGTCTAAAAAAAATGGTGCAAAGTTGGCATGTTTCTGAGGCTCAAAGTTGAGGCTTCCTGCTGAGGAATTCGAGCATTTGACATGCATATACAAATTCATCATCGGGTGATCACTCCGTGGCGCCCAAGTCGTAAGGGCAGTAAAAAATGGAGTGTCTACAACTACAAGAATAGATCATGTCCTTAAACCCCAACCAATCCATCTCTTCTACAAAGAACCAGTTCATAAAAATATTTACAATGTCAATGAACTAGTTACATCCTTTTCCCTTCTGGATGGCATTTCATTCCTTCTCATCCAGAAAAGTCAATTATTTTTTATAAAGACATCTTCTTTCATCACTAGTCCATCTATGATCGAGCCAATGCTAGTAAAATCATTTACCATTCTTTATACATACACAATATTGTATCCATGGATGAATGAGGTCTCCATTTTCTCCTTCGTGACTTTCCCAATCACAAGATACGATATAGTTACTATGATTATATTGATGCCTGGTTTTAGATCATTCTCCACCAAAATGAGTCATACAGTCACTCCTAGTTCTTCCCTTTTGACCATAAATTCAAGTCAGAATTTCCTTCATGGTTTCTGAGATGGTGGTCTCAACATGGTGCCATCCCAGAAATTATTCCTATTAATTTAATGGAACAATTCAATTATTTCTCTTCATTTTATAAATTAAGTCAACATAAAAGTCAATTCCCTATATTGCTCCATTTTATGTCCAAATATAAAGTCCCTTGGCTATTTAAATGGCAATACAATATTTCCAACAAGCTAGTCAGTCGCTAGCGTTTTGTTAAATGGTGGGATGCTGATACATATATATTGGATGAGGTTGAGAAAGGCTGAAGCTGATGTAGACATCCAATATTTCCAAGATGCTCAGGACCCATATGCCTAAAACAGTCATTGGATGTCTACATCAGCTTCAGTCACTACTCTTACTTTGAGAAAGGCTGCTGATATATATATATTGATTCCACATCAGTCAACTGTGCAGACACGAGTTATTGATTCCCCATCAGTCAACTATGTAGTCACGAGAGAGAGAGAGGAAAAAAAGAGTTAAAAGTAGACAGCTTTCCATCAATCATCGAAAGTTGCCCACAGGACTCATGTGCCTCCTACTTCCCAACTTTTGAAGTCATAAGCCTCACATTGTGCCTCTTACTCTCCAACTGTTGAAGTCACAAGCCTCACAGTCATCTGCTTGGCATATAAAAGAGCTTCTCTAGTCAGGGAGAAGGAAGAATTTTCAGGAATTGAGAATCCACCTGCTTTTCACTCTTGATCTTCACTCTCAAAAAATTGCATTCGAGTTGTATTTTGAAGTTATGTATTTTGAAGCTAGGCTTTCAAGTTATTTTCAGTGAACAATTTACGATTGTAAGTTAGTCTTATTTCAGTTATCTGTCTTTTAAATCTATCTTTTAATTATTCTATTTCATTTATCTGTCTTTTAATTATTGTTATTGTTTTAATTTTATATCTATCTTTTAATGTCTTGCTTCCACCCTAATTGGTATATATATATATATATATATTATGATTGTAAGAGTTGTATGAATAGAAACAAGCCATATCGTTAATGCAATTTCTATATAATTTGTTGATTGACCATTTCGATTGTACATCTCATTTTGCATAATTGAAGTTGTATGGAAGTTTACTACCAAATATTTTATTTTTCTTTTTTGACTTTTTTTTTTAGGTGGATAGGCGTTTTTTTTTTTTCCCTATTTCTTTGAGACTCATAAGGATTCATTTGGGATATAGGTTGACTTTTTGGCTTTTTGGCTATTTTAGTCTGGGGCTAAAAAGCCTTATTTGGGATGGACTTTTTGACTTTTTTTACTTTTGTGAGAGAAAAGATAAAACGATTATGGTTTGGATGTGACATTTTATCTTATTAGGCTAAAAAGTCTATTTTGTCTTTTTGTGGCTATTTTAGCCAAAAACCCCCATTTTAGCTTATGCCAAATGTTAATCATATTGTTTAATTTTGATGATGTTTAAAATATTATTTGAAAAGTTTGGATTTTTTTAATATACATATTCTATATTATTTGACACAAAATAATATCTGTTTAAAATTGATTAGTTGTATTATTTCGACAAAATTCATTGATTGGTTGGCTGGCTGGTCACTATTCACTTTTTGACAAAATTAAAATTGATTAGTTGTATCATTTTGACAAATGTGATTTTAGTGGGTTGTCATCTTTTGACAAATTTAATATACTCACATGAGATGGTTGGTAGATTTAAAATCTATCTAGCAATCACAAAAATATTTGATTTGTGTAACATACACAAGTGGTATTTGATAGCAAATCAGACTTTTTATTCAAATATATGTATACATTACTTGTATGTTGTTTATAATATATTAATTATAAGTATGGGGTGCAGACCGTGCCATGGGATGCACTTTTTACATGCATATATATATATATATATATTGATATAATAAAAAAGAAAAAGTAATCAAGTTCAAATTTGTGTGGTGTATCAGTAATATATATATATATATAGTCAAAGTCTTGAAAGTAATATAATATAATGATTACAGGTGAAAACTTATTTAATTTTTCTTTGTAAACAAATCCTTGAAGATGTTTTGCCTGCATAATGAAAAAGAAAAAGTTGCAAATTTGTTTGAATTTGCTTGCAAAAAGAAAAAGAAAAAGTTGCAAAATAGACACAATTTTCATGATGCTTTTGACTTCAAGGAACCCATAATGATGGAGCTTTGTGTTGATTTCTCATGATCCGAAGGAGCGTTTGTCTCTCTAACGGGTAGATTTTTTTGTATAAATAGAAGTGTTTTGTGTAGAGAAAAATCAAGAACTTAAAGAGAAAAAAAATCTGTGTGCTCTAAAAAATTTTGAGTATATTATATTCTGCTCTTTTACTTTCAGATCTAAGTGTAACATTTGTTCTTATACTTTCATATCTACTATTTGTGAGAGAATTATTGTAAAAGAGGGATTAAGTACCTCTTATTTTTATTCAATATTTTGTGAGAGATTTTTGTAAGGGTAAGGCATTTATAAGTTTTGTGCAAAATCCACAAGCTTGGTGAAGACTTGGTGGTGTATTAATTCATTTTGATAGTAAAGAAATTCTCAAGGAGGTTTCTTGGGGAGCGGACGTAGGATTGGCGTGCCGAACCACTATAAATTTCAATGTTTGATTTTTTTCTCCCTATCTTTCTTACTTTTATATTGATAATTATTATTCTGTTTTTTATTTGTTAAAATTTTGAATATTGTGTTTATAAATTTTAATATTGTAAAAATTTTGAATAACTTAATTCACCCCTCCCTCTTGGGCTGCCTACTTGGGATAACACAAACGAAGGCTAAATGTTGAAAAGATCATATTTTTTTAAATGATTTATTCAGGAAGTTTGACTCATATTTCTTGGGATTTTTTTTTTATTTATTTTTTTTTTTGTGTGTGTATGTGCGAGCGATGAATTTGACGTGTATATATATATATATTCTAATTTTTTTCCTATTTCAGGTTGTACATTTTAAATGTAAAGTGATAAAAAAATAATAAAATGAAATAGCTTTATTATTTTTCTTTGGGTTTATGTTTGGTTTTTTGCAATGCATTTTTAGATGTGTTTGCAATGCACGTCTTTCACTTTGCATAAAGGTCTCATGTATTTCTCTATAAGAGACAGAGCTTAGAGATGATGAATTGAAAATTCTTCACATTCAAGGAAAATGCATGAGATGTTTAAAAAAATAAATAAGAGAATCTATATTTACTTATTTTTTGCAATGCACTCCTTTCACTTGGTGTGTGTGTATATATATATATATATTTATAATATCACATAAAAGTCTCATGTCTCACTCTCTAAGAGACAAAGCTTGAAGAAATTCAATGATCTTTACATTCAAGGTAAATGCATGAGATATTTTGAAAAAAATAAATTACAAAATCTATATTGAAACTTTTTTTTATATATATTATAACTAGTATAATTACCCGTGCTATGCACGGGTATAAATAAATAATCAAAAATTAATTTTTAAAATTAAATAATAATCTAAAAAATTTATCTTCAATATTTAGCAAAAATGATTTAAAATTAATTAAATTTTATTCATTTTTATCACAGTTACATATAAGAGAATTTTTGTTTATTCTTATATCATTAATTGTGTGCTCTTAATAACAAATATATGTCATAATTTAAGTGGTAAAATTTTTAAAATAAATCACAAAAATTATATTTATGATAAAATATAAATACATTTCGTCTTATGAGTTTCGTAAATTTAATTTATCATATGATAGTGGTAAATTACATTTGTCAATATAGTAATTTTTTCATGTTTTGTGAAATCTAAAAATTATAATTTTTCTTATGTTATACGATTTACGTAAAAATGAATTAGGATTCATTTGTGATATTAAATTTGGGCTTAACATTAGATTTACACCAACTTGTCATTCACCAAATTATTAAAAATTGTCTTGTTCTGTTTCCAACTTATATGAATCGTTTGACCTATCTATTTATTAAATTAGTAAATTTATAATAAAAATAAGAAATACGGACTTATTTTATGCATACTTATTAAAAAGTTTGAATAATAGTTAATATATATATATATATATATATTTATGTTTAAAACAATTAAATGAATAGTTATATATATATTTATGTATAAAAAAAATTATTCAAGATAAAGCCACCCTAAGTTGTAGGTCATATTCTAGTCCTAATAAATTTAAATTTTATATTTAAATTATATCATAGTTTATCAGTTGGTTACTGATATGAACTAATTTGGGAGTTCTAATATTAGATTAAACACTAAAAAGTAACAAAGAAAATTTAGTTCAAGTCAATTTTTTTGTCAATAATTCTTGATTTAAGCCTAGTTCTTAGATAATCGTTTAGTTCATGTCCCATAGTAGACCTACTTATTTATTTAATTTTTAATTAGTAAATATATTTTTCTAAAAACTTTACAACAAAAATAGGAAATATGTACATATTTGTTTGGTATATTTATTAACAATTTCAAAATTAATTAAAAAATTATGTGCTTATTCTTAAAAGGATAAATTACATTGGTAATCCTTATATTTTAACTCGGGTTATTTTTGTCCTTGCAATTTTAATTTGCTATATTTTGACCCTAAATTTATAATTTTGTCTCAATTTGGTTCAATTATTATAATTGCTAGTGTTTTTTTTTATTTTTTTATTTTTTAAAATACACACATGAATAGCATCCGTTATACTTTTATAGACAAAATTATAAACGTGTTCAACTCAATAAGTTAATCTCAAACAACTCAATAATTATTTTCTTTTACAAATCTTAATCGGCATTATCAATTAGACCAAATTAATACAGAATCTAAAATTAGGGCTAAAAATCAAACTAATTGAAATTACAAAGACCAAATTGACATAAGAGACAAAATGCGGTACTATCGATGTAATTTACCCTTCTTAAAATATGTCTAATGTTGATTGTATCAATATTAAGATATATTTACATTTGAAAAACTATTTAACACCAGATTAGGCTAGAATCTGAATAAAAAATTAATGGCTTATTAAAAATATTTAATAATTATAAATTCAAATTTGATCAATTTTTCATTTAAAATTTTTCATAGAATTAGGTTGTTTGATAATTTTAATTTATAGTTCCAATTTTTCCTTGTATTTTTTTTTAAAAATATTTTAAAATTATATATAATTATAATTTCTTTTGAAATTCCTTTTCAATCTCAAATTAGTTATAACTTGAATTTAGTTAAAATTTATTTTTGACTTCTCATCTACAAAAACTAACAATAAACATAAATTAATTTTTTAAACACTGTAAAAAGGTAAATAAAGAAATATATTATCAATAATAATAATAACAAAACATATTTTAATTTATCATGTGACGTCTCACCACTGCATTGATAATAGAAACTAATAATAAAATTTATTACGATAATACAACAATAATATATCAAATGATAAGTAACATGTAATCACAATAATTTTTGATAGTTATACAAAAGTATCGAAAATTATATATAAAAAAACAATATATGATCCATATTCAATTTTTATATGGTAAAATTTACACTTAATCTCAACCACACATTAGTTTTCTAAATTAATTCATCATCCAAACTATTTACTATTCTTCTAATATTCAACTTTTCAAAATCTACCCAAACAATGCTCTGGCCAAGCTCATCATCACTCTTGTTGTTGCCATGCTTACCACCTCCACTAACCATTATGCAACTCTAGTCTAGTTTTTTTATTTTTGTAAATATAAAAAGACAATGTTGTGGAAATAAAAGGTAGCATTAGAGTTTGAAAGAGTTAAAAATGAAAAATAAAAAAAAAAATGCATGATTTTTTGTTTTCTTATTCCATATATGGGTGTTGATTTTTTTTTTTTAAATCCATAAATTATGGAAGTGTTCATTATTTAAAATTTTATTTATTGATGGGCAAGTCAATTAAATGTTTTTAATTTTTTACAAATAAAAAATTTTAAAATTTTGTTTAAGAAATTTAAAAAATGGCCAAATCATAAAGAACAATATAAGACGCCTTATTCTATATATATAAAAAACTCATAACTATATTATCAATTCACATATATCAAAAGAAATAATAACAACAATATAAAAAATACACAAACATTCACCCAAAAAAAAAAAAAACTTGAAATCAACTCCCAAAACAAAGATAGTTAACATATATATATTTATTATCAATTTAGTTGGGAAAAAAAATACATTGGAAAAAAAAGTCATAGAGGGGAAAAAAAATACTCACACGAAAATATAAATTTACAAAAAAAAAAAAAAAATCACAAACAACCAAACAAACAAACTTGAAATAAGTTTGGACTATTGACAAAGAGAGAGAATAACCATTGTATCATTACATTTGGGGAGGAGTTGGCCGGGTAAGAAAAAAGATCAAATATTGATTATTTTAAAAAGAGAATTATATTGAATTTTTTAATTTGATTGGGTTTTTAAAATTTTAGATTTATATTATTTTCGAAAAAGGTGAGAGTGGGATGAAGGAGGCTAACCATATTATTTTGAATTTTGAAATTCAAAATCATAAATAATTAGCGTCTTTATTTTTTTTTATTTGAATTGTTTTGATCAACATTATTTTTGGAAAGAGTGAGGGTGACTTATCATATTGTTTTGAATTTTTAAAATTCAAAATTGTACATAATTAAAACTTTTTTTGTTTTTGGATTTTTGACTTAAGGAAGTAACCAATAGATTTTTTCTTTTAATTTCTTTAAAAATTAACAAATTAATAAAAGTAGTTTGGAGTGTGGAACTTCCACAATCGTTGTTCTTAAAAAGACCATTTTCCTTGTATATATGTAGATTGATGTTAGTTTTGTAAGGCGAATATAAAGTACACGCTACTGTCCAGATCTATAGGGATGATTTAAGAAGTTGGTTAAAAACTGACTTTCTGATTTTTTTAATTTTTTTGCCTTTTTTATGTGAAAAGTAATGTGATCAAAATGAGTTAAAAACTGACTTTTAACTTTTTGAGCTTGTTCCCAAATGGCCCCCATAGTGACAAGAAAAATGCTTGGGAGCACTAAAAGAGGATCACTAAAGGGAGCACTAATGATGTGGCAGTGAGCCCCGCCCACTTTCTATGCCTTGTTTTTATTTTTTTATTATTTTTTTTGTCATTTCCAATGTATTAGTGTTATTAGTGATGTATTTTTTAGTGGTCTAAATCATTGTTGTAGTGACAATGTGAAAGTAATGGTAGAAAATAATTGAACATTATTTTAGTTAAATATTCTTTTTACTCTTACATTGATATGATATATGACATTTTTCACAATATATACATATATATATTATTTTATTTGTGTAAGGGAATGCCAAATCATCAAAATTATTGACTATTAAATAATAACTAAACTAATTTTTTTGAATTTTCATTTAAAAAAAATAAAAACACCAAATTAATAATTAAATTTGCTTTGGGTGAGATGAGAGAAAATTAAGTTATGAATTTTATAAAATTAAAAAATCACATGATATTAAATTCTATTTTTTAAAACTTTATACAACACTAATTTACAAATAAAATTTGTATTTACGAGGGACAATAATATTATTTAATTTTTTTGTCTTTTTTTTTACCTACAATGAAATTTTATTTATGCTGATTGCCATAATGAGAATTAAATCTAACTATTAAAACCTCTTAGTAGTTATATTTTTATCATCAATATATGTTATTGCTTTTGACATGAAATGTACATTAATGTCTTGTTTGTTAACTATACATTTTAATCAAAAAGCCAAAAAATAACTATAAATTATCACATTACTCTCTTTACTTTTCTGTACATCTTTTCATAAAAAAAATTAAAAAATTAATTTTCAGCCAAAAAGAAAAACAAATAAATAAATCAAACACGGGCTTCAGTTGCAATATATATTCCTATTTCGAAAGTAATAATAACCTTCCAGCCATATTCACAGAGGCATTCATAATGTATCAAACAGCATATACACAGGAAGCCAGACCAGCCCACACAAGGGAAGGTAATAATTCTACCCCCGAATAGCGTTCAACTTCAAGCCAGACTGCAAAGCCTTGTGCAGCTCATCCATGATAGAAAAGCCACATAATGCCGGTCTACCAAAAGACAAACAATCTTCAGGTAGCAATGATCTGAAAGAATCACTGTCATTGAAGCTTGCAAAATCACACTCATCCCTGTATCTTAAATCTGTGGAGAGGGAAGATTGCAAAAGGCAAAAATAAGCACAGGAAGTCAATTGAATAAAACTCCATTTACAGATATATATATATATATATTATATAAATATCTAAACAGTTGTGTGTATCATATAAACAATGAATGGATATTTGATTCTTACATTTCAAGAGGTAACCATCCCATTTCTTCTCATCGAAGAACAAAGAACTGCAATCATCCTGTGCAGCCTTCAAGAAAAATAAAATAATAATTATGGAAAAGTCACTCGTAATTGACATAATAGCAAGCTCAAGACCCCATGTTGCCAAGCAAAATATGCTGGAAAAAAGTAACACGGATAACTAACCAATATTTGTGTGCCAGTGGACATTTCCGTTTTGGTCAGTTATCCATAACAATGAAGATGGGAAGACCTAACAAAAAGGATACCCATATAAATATAGACCTTACCGTCCCTGTACGATCATTTTCTTGCTTTCCATAGAAAATTGCCAGAACCAAGTGCTCAAGTCCAACATTCTTATCACCTGCGAAATATATGCTCAGGTGTGAGGGGGGAACATGAATATGCATAAACCTACTGCATCCACCAACTGGACAAATCCAGTTTCCTCAACCGAACCCAAAGCAACATTAAGGCTGAACTAGCAATTTAATGCCTTAAATATTTCCAGAACAGCCCAACTTACCTCCATTTCAAAATAAAAAGATTCATAATATCCAGCGGCAAATTTATAATGAGTAAATTCAATAGGATGTTGAGGTCATTACAAAAATAGAAATCTAACCAAGAATGGTAGCTCTATCGCGCGATAACTTGTAAATGCTAAACGATGAGATCTTCGAAGCTAATTGACCCATATAATCTAGCATTCTACCATGGAGCATCATCTCAACACATCTACGAACACTTGAAAGTGAAAGGCCAAACAAAAGATGCTTTACACTGATGAAACGATCACCTTGCATTCTTCTCTCATGGTCAGCAATTTTAATCACTTCAATGAACTCATCTGTAAAAGGTCCAAAGCAACCATCTGATAAAGGAAAAATTACAGCTTCCTGGAAGTACAGCAACTGTAAAAAAACAAAAAATCAAAAAACAAAAAACACAAAACAAAACAAACGACATCATGAAAGGAGACATAAAATAGAAACCATAGAGAGAGCATTGCGAATGGGATTCAAGGCACCACGATCCAATTACCAATTTCATGTACACATTCTTACCAACAAAAATTACATGACCAAACAATGCAAGATAGGGCTGTCAAACAAAAACTGACTAATCCATAAACCAGTCTGAACTGGTTTTTTCTTTCAAAAACCAGTCCCCTGTCCAGGTCCAATTTATTTTTATTTTTTATAAACGTATTAAATCATTTAGACATGCGGTTTATTGCTCCCAGATTGGTGTGCAGTTCCTGGTTTTCCCCAAAATCGAACCAAACTAATCCATGTACACCCCTAATGCAAGAAGCTAAGGAATTCGATGAGACCAACAGAACCCCCACCCAGGATGCACTACAGTAACTGAAAACAGCCGAAATGAAGGCAGGAAAAATGATTAATCAAAAGTACACCACAAAAATATATGAACCACTTGAACATGCAGGGCATAGAACACATAAAATTAGGAAAACCTATGAAACAACAAGAACTAGTTTGTGGAGCTAGTGATAGGGGACGAGAACAAATTTTGTCGAAGCATAAACTGAAGATTAATTCAACAGTAACTTTATTTAGGAATTTGTATTCTATTTTTCCTTTTGTTCCCTTGCTGGTAGGGGTGAGAATTTGACATCCAACCCGTTAACACAACTCAAAATTTACACATAATTAGAGAGTTAGGGTTGGTCATTTATTTGACACAAACACAAACATTACACAACACGACACGACAACACGAATATTAAATTGGTTGATTTTGGGTTGAACACGCGTAAACTGAGCAAGATCCATACAATAATTCATGTCAGCATGTGGACATGAAGGAACCCACTATAAACCCAAACGCAACCTGTAGTAGCCATAGAATTTCAAATGTTTTATTCTTAGCCATTGAATTATATTTTGGTAAGGGAATATAACTTGTTTTAGCAGTTTTGGTAGATGTTTGGATATTACTGTGCGACAATCTATTAAGCACTGACACTTCAAAACAAGTGTCATAGAGGTATTGAACACAGGGACACGCCATCTGGTGTGCCGGTTTATTTAATTAATTTTTTTCAAGGGGCACGTCAGGTCCACATCAAGGACACTTTGGATTGTTTGTAAAATATTGAATTACTTGTTTGTGGATGTAGAATTAATTTACGTAGTAAATAAAATATAATATATCGTCGTGTCCATGCTGTGTCCGTATCCGCATTTAAACGCAAAGTACCTAAAGGTAATACAGAAATTCCATCACCTTCATTAAAACAGTTACAACTATCATTACCATACGGGAGGTCGATAAAAGTTCCTCAAACTGCATCATTACTCGGGGAAAATCAATATAATTTACCCAAATAACAACTCTATTCATTTTTACTTTAAAAATAAATTTTTATTTTATTTTAGTATAAGAAATCATTTCACACATTCTATAAATGAGAAAAGAAGTGAGAACAAAAAGTCCAACATCAATTTTAGAAAGTCAAACATCTAAATAAATTTTCAAAAATTGTTCTTAAAATTAAGAATTCCATGCTTGCATAAGCAAAAAACATGTATAACCCCAACTGTGCAAAGTTAGTCCAGTTATACAAACAATTTTAAAAATAATAATAGCAAAAGTTAGGATGTGTGTTATACACATGTCAAGAAGTGTCCAACATGAACATGCCAAAATCTTAATAGTGTATGTGCAACTTAGGAACTCAAGAAAGGCCATTTCAAATATGGAACAGAAAACCACCAAAAAAAAGAGTATAAAGAGAGAAAAATGCATAAAACAAGCACTTTGATTCATCCATTTACATAAAGTTGTAACATTTCCACACACACAAGACAAATTAAGTGAAAGGGGGTGGGCGGAAAGAGCAGAGAGAGGGTGATACTGCTGATGCTTTCATAGCAGCCAATTAATAGAGCCCAACGAATAAGCCATCAGCTAAAACTGAGCATGCAAAAGTAACATCCTCAGCGAGAAACACATCATCTGCTGTATTAGGTAAACAATTACGTAGCAATTGAATGTCAACGCCCCCCAAAGCCTCTAAAACCAAAGAATCAAGAATACGATAACTTTTCTCAGTTGTCAACTCCAAGGTAAGCTGCATTTTACAATCTTCCTGGTTTTCAATGGACAACATATCAGACATATGATTAAAATTGATCACTTAAATTTTAAGAAAGTAAAAATAATATAGAACCTTACCAAAAAAATAAAAAAACTGACAAAGAAACCAAAGCGAAACAGAAAAATGTGCTCCAACTACTAAATTAACAAACAATGAGTGTTTAGAACACGTCGTGCTGAAGCTGCAACTCATGTCAGCAGAAGATTTGGACAGCAGCACCAGATTCTATAGAATAGAACTTGAAGTACTAATTACGATGTTAATTTAGCGTAACTCTTTTGGTAATTTTCATATTTGCTATCATGGGCTGTAAGGGTCGCCCATGGGTCGTCATGTGGGTCAAGTTAATAAATTAATTTTTAGTTATGTTTCTTATTTGGTCTTAAATAGGTTTTGAAAGTCAAAGTTTTAGTCGTTTACTTTTTTTGTTCTAGTTGGTCTAGGAAATCTTCGAATTTTATATTAAGTCATGTAATGCTTTTGATTCAATGGAATTGATATTTTAGGCTCCGTTTTTGTTTAGAAAGAAACGAATGATAGAAAATGAAAATGGTAAAAAGTGAAGTGAAAGAGAGGGAAAAAAATGAAATTTTATTTTCTTGCATGCATTTGAATAGATAAAAAAAAATAATAAATAAATAAATTGCAAGAAAAGGATGGAAACAAATGTAATCACCGCATAACAGGGGGTTGTTAAGAGAAGTATGGACAAAGAGGGAAACAAAATACTCTTCGTCAAGTTTTGTGGGAAAATGTATATTTTGCAAAAAAAATTGTAAGCTTAACTAACAAGCTAATTTGAGTTGTACAGGAAACTTAGTTTCCATTACTTTCGAGAACTCTTTACCTAAAGAGATACAAAATTATTTTTCTCTTTTTTCTTTGACTTTCATGTATTCTCTGTCTAACCTAATTGGGCCTTAGAGAATTTGAAGCTTTCTTATGGATTGTGTAATGCAATCAAACCTTAAGTGTGATGCCTAAGGCCTCAATGAGTGATTCCTAGGAACTATCTTCTCCTTTCTCTCATTTATTTTCTGCACTTCAACAGCCCAAATACTGTTTTATGGGTACCTGTTCACAGCCCTAAAACAGCCCCAAAAAATCTCATCTTTTCATGCTTAAACTCTTACCATTTATTATACCCTAAACAAACCTTACCTGTCCGTACTCTTATTGCAATTTCAGCTATAACACCCAATTAAAATCAGCCCCAAAGCTAACTGTTGTTGCTATCCGTACTTCTAAATTGGTAAATTAAACTTTGCCCCCTTAAGTTAGACCATTTTCCCACTTTGGCCGGCCCTATGGTTTTTTTTTTCACTTTAGCCCTTCACGTTTCAAAATTTTCCCAATTTACTCCTGAAGCTAACTTCCTTCCAAATTCAGGCGGAAACTGTCACGTGGGGCCACAAATACACAAGTTAGATCCAAAACCTCAAACCCAAAACCCAACCCCAGCCCACCCAACCTTCCAAACCCACAGCTCCCCACTAAATAGCCTCCCACCATCTCCCCCTTAGCATCTGAACCCTCCACCGCCCCAACCTCAATCTCTCCCTTCTGTCCCCAACCACCAACAACATCGAAATCAAGGCTAACACCACCAGATCTACAGCCATAGCAATCACCATTAACACCGCACACTGCCCATAACCTCCATCCTCATCTCTGTCTTTAACTTGCAGTGACGAACAGTGAGATCAGCAAGTAACTCTAACGTAAAGACCTGCAACCACATCGAGATCGAGATAGGGGAGGGGTTGGAGGTTAAAGAACAGAAAGAGAGATAGGGCAATAGACGTTAAGGGAGGTGGAGTAAGGAATGGTGGCAGTGGAAGCAAGGGTGGTTAGGAACAATTTCCAACTTCAACCTGAATTCTCAGCTCATTAGTGCATACAAAAGAATGAAAAGAATTATTTGGCTTTTCCCATACTAGCATATCACCTGTGCTATGCACGGATTGTATTTACAATTATCCATATATGTGAATTGTGATTTTTAAATGTTTTTTTTTTTTTTTTTAAATGTCTTCTTTTTTTTTTCTTTTTTATATTATATTAAAGTTTAATATTTTGATAATAATCATATGTGTTAAGACTTTTCAAGGAATTAAATGTCTTTTTTTTTATTATATTATATTAAAGTTTAATATTTTGATAATAATCATATGTATTGGACTTTTCAAGAAAAATTTTTTATACTTGTTTTTAATACATTAAAATGCTATTATGAGGGATAATAATCATATGTGTTGGGACTTTTCAAGGAATTCATGTGTTGGATTTCAAATAATTTTTTTTATGCTTATTCTTAATGCACTAAAGTGTTATTATGAGGGTAAGACTTGGGGGTTGGGAGAAATTAACAAATGCTAAGGTTTTTTTTTTTTTTTAAATCAAAAAATCAGGAAATTTAGATTGGGAGATTGGAGCTCTCACAAGGCTTGGGGTTAAAAACCCCCTTTTGCTTTATATATAGTATAGATGTATATATAATAGATTCATGATACAATTTAAGAAATGATATAAATAAGAAATAATACTAAATTAATGATTGACACAATCACAGATTATATACATAGGCGGTTTTTGGGAAGGAGATTGAGAGGCTATTTTAGCCTCATTCAAATAGCCAAAAAGTTGTACTGTAGCTAAGTTTTTTCTTTTTTAATCAAAAACTGACGCAGACAAATTCATGACTGTGCAGGGCAGATTTGAAATTATGTTTTTGCCCTTATAATTTTTGACTAACCCACCAACTTAGCATTTCAACACATAGGGGCAATTTAGTCATTTCATATCCCAACAAATCAATCATCACGTCAGGCACAACTTTTTGGCAATAATTTAATTATTTTTTATCTCAATATCATTTCAAACACATTTTTCAATACAACAATCAAGCAAAAAATTCAATCCATCTTCCCAAACACAAAAACTAAAATAACATACTAACATAGCCAAAAAGCCTAAAAGATAGCCACTTCCCAAACACCCACATAATACTAAAAATAAAAAGATTTTATATACTCTAATTTCTATATTCAACACTCCCCCTCAAGCTGGTGTGAAGATATTCAACAATCGCAGCTTGCCAATGGATGACTGGAAGAAGCCAAAAAAAACTCAACAGCTAGTCTAAATAAATGCTACCGAACAAATCTGGTAGTTCACTAAATAAAAAAAAGTCAAAAAGTGCTACCACACCCTAAAAAAGGGGGGGGGGGAGGGGGAAGAACTACCCTAGAAAAAGCTGACCAAAATCAATGTTAGGACAGTTTAAAGAGGTCATGTCGGACCATTGTAGGAACTGACCGAAATCAATGTCGGGACAGTTTAAGAGGTCATGTCGGACCATTGTAGAGACTAACTGGATGTTGAACCAGCAAGTATGATACATACGTAACTTATGATGTGGTGCTAAACGATGATGGCAATAGATGACTCTGTGCGCCAAGGGGCGGCTTATTAGAAAACACACCAGGGGGCGGCTTAGGTGGTGCACTAAGGGAGTAACTTGGGTTGTGTGCCAGAGGGGGTGACTTGGATTGTGCGCCAGATAGGGCACCTTAGGTGATTCACATGGTATATCACCATGCTCACCATGATATAGGTATAATACCCCTCAAACTCAAATAGGTTTGAAGATGGAAACCTATTTGAGGTTGAAATAGAGGGAAAGACAAAGTGAAACAGAAACACACCAGAAAATGGATTGCGAGTAAAAAAATATATGATTGAGATATTTGAGATAGGAATAAACTAGTGGATAAATGAAGAGATCACCACGAAGTGATACTGAAAGAAAATATGGCAGTGGAATGGGTTGAGATCTGGCGAGCAGCCAAGGCAAGTCTGTCGCCTGCTGGTGAAACAAAATTACTAGGTACTTGACCTAGCTCTAGCACCAAATGCTACCTGAGACCAAATTCCCAATTTGATAGTATCTAAATGCCGTCGAAACAAGCCTCAAGAAAATTTATAATAAATTGATGGTATGCTTATCTAGTTTCCATAGGGTTAGGGAGATACTATAAAATATTAAATCCAAACAATGCATTAAAAATTGGCTTGACAACTATCATACTTCAAAAATATCTTAGAAGTCAATCAACCAGCAGAACCAAAATGAATTACCACAATGAACATTCAAGAATGCATTTATTTCACAACCTAGAAACCAAAATAAAATAAAAAATTACCTCGACTTCTTTTTTGGCACTACATGGATATAGCTGCATCAAGACAAATATTTAAATGAGAAACATACAAACTAACAATAATTATTAAAGCCAGAGCAATTGCTAGGAATGAGGAAGAAAGATTCTTACCTGTGTTCTGTCATCATAAATATCATGTTCCCGCAGTTTGGAAAATTGATCAGCTTTCACCTTTCTTTCGGCACTACATTTATGTTGCTGCATAAAGACAATATTGATTTTTTTTTTTTCATAATAAACAACAATGAAATATTTCTAAACTTAAATATTATAAGTCCATTTGGATAAACATGAATTTCAAATTAAGGGATTTAAGGTTAAATTTTATAAAAATATTGGAGAATAACTATTATAAGTAGATTGGAAAATTATAAAAGAAAATAAGTCGAAATAGAAATGATATATTTATTAGGAAAATTCTATAAAAACTTATTGCAAAAAAGTGTGTATTGCATGTCGTAGTTACGATCTTTATAGTCTTTGGTTATGACACATTATGGTATTAATTATGACTCATTGTAGTATTGGTTATAACTTAGTTATAATTTCTTATGACTGTTATTTTGGTTATGACTCATTGTGATGTTAGTTATGACCTATTGGGATTATTTTTAGGTTATGACCGAAGATGTGGTGTTTGGTTATTATTTATTATGGTCCTTTTAGTTATAACCAAAAACGATTTAGTTCTAACACTTTATGGTATTAACACCACGAAATATCATAACTTGTATATGATATACCCTTTTGTGGAGTGTATGGTAGAAGGACTCATGTTAGTAGAATCTTTGTAATTAGAAAGAAAATCCTTAATAGAAGGGACATCATCACCATTTTAAGGAGGGCACTGTTACAATTTTATGAAGGATATATATAATTTATATATGTTAGGGTACTAACAGAATTATCAAAAATCCGGGGGATGGAATATTCTTACCCCTAGTCCTACTGTAGATCCGTCCCTGATACATTCTAACAATTATTAAAGCCAAAGCAATTGCTAGGAATGAAAAAGAAAGATTCTTACTCATATAGCGTCACAAAGATCATGTTCCCTTAGCGTGGAAAATTGATCAACTTTCACCTTCCCCTCAGCAATAGCTACAAGAGGATTACATTTACACTGCACATGGAAAAAGGTGTTTTCACATATGAGAAAAAGAGAACAGGTAAACAACCAGAAAAGAAAAAAAATTCTTGTATATAAAAATTCTTACAGAGTCAAGAATTTCACATAATTTTGAGTACTCATCCTCAACCACACTCAGATCAAATATTCTCTCAAAATCTTCCTGGAATATAAAAGTAAATGAAAATGAGAGCAATGGAACCAACATTCCTTAACAATTCACTAGGGGTGAGCATGGTCCGGATTGGACCGGATTGGGGTAAAACCAGGATCAATCCGTTATTTACGATTCCTGAAAAATTGGAACCAATCCAATCCGTTTAAATCATTGAACCAATCCATTTAAATACGGATTGGATCGGTTTAGGACTACGGATTCACATAATTAAATAATAAAAATATATATATATATAACACTTTAATTTTATAAAAATATAAATATAGCGTTATATTAGTTCCACACTAGCAACATGTTTTTCTACAATAGCGACATACTATTCTAGAATTTAAACAACCCTAAGAAAACTGGTTTCACCATAAGTATTTAGACCATTACAAATTAAAACTAAAAACTATCAAACAAAAATAATAAAAGAAGATATTATACGGTTTTAGGTTTGAGTTTAGATTTTATATAGAATAAGAGAAGATACTATGAGGGAGGATGTATAATAAAAATATAGACTATTTGTATACGGTCCGGATCGGTTCCAATCCGGAACCGTGGGGTTCAATCCGAAACTAATCCGTGGACTACGGATTTTTAATTCTTCAATTCGGAACCGAACCACGGATTCAAAAAATCAATCCAAACCTATCGGATTGGACTGGACTGAATCGGATTACGAATTCCTTGCTCAGCCCTACAATTCACCCTATAAACACTTGTGTAAATTCAAACATATTATGAGAAACACCACAGCTATAGCAAAAAAACAAAAATTATGTTAATTAAATATATCAGAAGAAGATACATCAATAATGACACAAGACAAAAGTGATACATTTACAACAGCAAAATCACATACCGGCAACAGCCAATGTGTATCATTTTATATATTCAATGTAAGTGCACTATGAAAGAGACCTTCCAAACCATAAAAACCCATGCAACAAAGACATTCATACTATAATATTATAATCTACCACCATTATAACAAAAACAACAACAATGATAACAAGAAAAATAGTTCAAATAAAAACAAGACAAGACGCACATCATGAAATGATCAAGAACAATATAATTTATTGACCTAAGAAGCACTTGTGTGAGAATCAAGTAGCCGTCAACTAGTTCAAACTACAAAACTCGCCTTTTAAAAAGTAGAGCAATATAAAATTAAAAAAAGGATAAGATGAACCCTAAAGCAATTGTGAGGGTTCCATGATTCATATAGTCCCTAACCCATCAAAACAAAAGGAACACCAATACATAAGATGAACACTACTTGAGCAAAAATGATTTGATATTTAAAATCCTTGCGTTAGTCAATTGACAACGGACACAACACAACCATTATTAACCCACCATAGTAGCACAATGGAGAATCACATATAACTACTTCACTATTTTCATTCGGCACACATCAAGTTAAAATGACTCATCCACTCTGAATTCCTATCAGCACTCATTCATAATCAAGCTCAGCCATATCCACCTAGTGAAATTTAGATCTAGTCATCTAAATCTTACTTGACAAACATATAATGAATCACCATCAAATCCATGAGTTGTTCAAACACAACAAAACATCAAATAATTTTTTTAGTTACACGAGACTAAAGCAAATATTAAACCACAGAAAATTGATGAAAGCTTTGCGAGACTACTACCAAAAACAATATCCACAAAAAATTGGCCACAGGCACATTAAGGCAGAATTTAGAATTTACCATATCAAAAACACTCAAGACAAACTTAAAAATACTTTTAAACACACTTTCGCCAACAGTATTGTAATCCTTGTCTTTGATTAGCTCCTTGAAGGAACAGAACATAACATAACACATCGCTCCATGCGCTAATACCACAATAGCCTTACCAATCTTGATGTATTGTTCTTCTCTGATTGGCCCAGACCACGAGGCATCATGGACTACCTAAAAATATAAATTTGGTAAAATTCAGGGATTGATGGGCAATGCACAATAAGTGAAGTAAAAACGAAAAAAAAAAAGGGTTAAATATATCTTTAGATAAATCAAAAGTAATATCATTCCATATTTTTATACTTCAATTTCCACACCCACCAATGCAGGTTTTAGTGTTGGACAAAAGGGACTTAAGGCAAACTAAGACACAACATCAGTTAACATCCTTTTGGTACAAATTAACTATTATTATGTTAATTTTTAATGGACACACAGCACAAATCACCCAAAATTACATGTTTTGGCTAAGCTAGTGTGCTTAATAAACTATGCCCATTTGCCCTTTTGCAAAGGCAATTTCTGAGAATGGATCATGAAAATTATGCTGGCCTTGATAATCAATCTAGTGTTCAAATAATGTTTTCCAAAGCGCAATTAGTTATCAAAAGTGATTATCAACCAAGATGGTTGTGCTGCAGTGAAAGTAATAATAATAATTGAATCATCTTATGACAATACATACATACACGCGAAGGGACATCATGATTTAGCATTTCGTAATGTCAAGATGAAAAAAGAGAGTAAGAAATGAAACCATTATATGCTCCAGGATCATACATTAAACAGAAAATAAATTTCTTATTCATCAATGTTTCATAATATGCCCCATAATCACACAATCAATAGACCATAAAGTTTCTCATCAAAATAAAATTTAAAGAAAAAAAAAAAAGAAAAAGAAAAAGAAAAAGATTCATATTCCTTGAATACAATAGAATTCAAAACAAACAAAAATTTCCATTGCTACCAAAACCAAATTTTCCATTCTCTGTGTCGACCCATGTTACTTGGATCGTTATGCTATATGGAATGGGAACTAAAACAAGAACATAAAACACCACATGCACTAAAATGTGAAACGATAGGGGTAGACTTGTATAAATTACAATATTAAAATTTAAGGTACTCCTAGAGCAATTTACTTTCAAAGATTAGACATCCAATAAAAAAAATAGTACATTTTTTTCAATTGATCATGAAAAAGCACATTTTCATAAGCATTATGAGCATTTTTTCCCATTTTGTCCTTCCAAAACTACAATCCTCCTTAGATTTTAGTTCATTATATTTAATTTTTCCCCTAAGAAAAACGAAGGAAAAAATTTTTGGAATCACTTTGGATAGATAATTAATTGCTTTGGAACAAAAGTGTACCATATTTCAAAACGTGCATCCAAAATGTATTAGCAGTTCTAGTAACACTTGGTCAAGATTATATTTCTTATTAGGCTTGTCCTTCCTAAAATGCTCTAGTAGCAATTCAAAAATTCAAAAACTCCATGAATAAAAAAAGTATGTCGCTAAAAAAATCAAGAACACAGATAAAATAAACAAATAATTTATAGACCTCCAACAAAAGGTTGTTTTCTACCTTTCCCAAATAAGGATAAAACAACCAAGAAACCTTTCTGGTGGCTAGGCCACTCCCTTCAAGCTCCAATGTTTGCCTAACATTGCTTTTTCCAAAATGGGTCTCATATGGTTCAAGTGTCAACACCTAAAAAGTTGATAGCAAAAGAGGGAGGGAGTTAAGATCAAATTCTCATACAGGCAAGTACATTCAGCATTCTACAATAAGCAAATACCTTTCTGCTGTCTTCTTTTTCTGAACTGCTTTTAACATAATAATCTGCCAGCATTCGTTTAGACACAATTAGAGCAGCTTCCCTGTTTAAGAATGAGTAATCAAATACAGGTGAACAAGAATGAGACTTGATAATCTAAAAAGAAAAAAAGGCATAGTGGTGCTTACAAAAAGATGCACCATAATTATAATTTATAAACAAGAGTCTAGGTGCATCTACATTACTAAGAAGTAAGGACTCTCAAAAAGTCAATTCCCTTGGTCTGAATTATGATGGACCCATTTTGTTGGTTTGAAGCTATATACGTACATTCCTTTATCGACAAAACATATAGTTATACCAACACATCCATGAACGAGGAAGGAAGAAATTAAAATTCCAAGGTATTAGTTCAGTAGGTAGTTGTTTAACTAAGAACTACTAAAGCACGAATGACAAAGCATATATAGGAAACCAGTTGGGTAAAAAAAATTGGGATAACTGGGAACGTAAACAAATATTGTTTTAAGACATAAAACAACAATGTAGGGACTACAAAGACGCACCATCCAACTTAATTTCCCATAACTTGCATAGACCACACTATGCTTATCAATTGAAAATATTGATATAAAATACATTAAAACTAGAAAAGATGTACAATTAATTGTTGCTAAAGATAAGGTAGTAACAATTACAAGAATTGGAGGCAGAACATAATCATGTTAATTAAACTTGTAATGGGAGAAATTATAATTAATGTGATTAGCACCTATGAATCCCAAATAGGATTGGAGGAACAAATTAAAAACACAATTTTGGGATTAACTGGATGAGTTAATGCAACAAATATCTATTTTATTTTATAGGAAATAAAAATAATTATGTGGATATTTCAACGGTTATGTAGAAAAAGATAAGTAAGGAACAAGAGAATACATAGTGGATATGATTTTGGGAACCGAAAACAGGGCCACAGACTTACATTTCTCAGTAACATTTGATCTTATAGTAAACAATACCTTCATTAAAAAGAGAAGGGGAGAGAGAGAGAGAGAGATTTCAATAACTTTTAAAAATGTGTTAAATAAGAGTCAAATAGATTATTTTCTAGTAAGAAAAGCATGTTACTTAATATGTAAAATTACAAGTGTATCCCCGAAAGAGAGTTCCACATCACAAGATAAGCATACATAAAGGAAAACTCTACCCATACATAGCAGTAATATGATCGTCGTAAATAGAAATGTTAGAGGAAGGAGAAGAGCTAAATTGACATGGATTGTGGTAGTAAGAAATTATATGAATTATTTAATTAATTGAACATATAACTCTTGACAGAGCAAAATGGCTAAAAGAATCATGTGGCCAACCCTATTTGATGAGGACAGAAGCCCTATTTTGATTTGGTTTGGTTTGGTTCAATTATCCATAGTAGGTGCATCAAGTCAAATTGACTCTCATACTGTTAGTAAATTTATATTTTGACACAATAAATTGAGTGAGGCCTTCATAGACCGAAAACCTCTCAGCCATTGAATGAATTATGAACCACCAAAAAACTAGTCAAACGAAGCATCTCTCACTATGACAGCCAACAAACCATCCTACTACCAAACTCCTAAGGATTCACTGTAAAGAAACAAACCCAAAAAAAAAATTATAGATTGTGCCACGTAATGTGAAAGAAAATAAACCTTTTCCACAAAATAAAGATTGACAAAAATGGGGAAGAGGAGTAGGAGCAAGAGGAAAAAATAAAATGTACACCAACCATTGAATGGAGGGAGAAATGAAAACTGGATTTCAATCTAAAATCAATGTTAGTTACAATTTTAACAATTATCATTAATAATTACTATTAGTAAATACTACTCCCTCTGCCCCATTTTGTTAGTCCATAATTCCATTCTTGGACGTCCCAACCACAATGCGCATGTCCACATTTGAAAAGTCAATGCACAAAAGTTTTATGTTGCCAAAGAATATATTTAAAGTAAGAAATAAAGGGGCAACGATGGGAATCAACACCTTTGAATTTGAATTTGAGCATATTAATTGCTTTTGTGTTGGGACAAGGGGAGCATATCTATTCTAATATATAAAGTGAATGCTATTATTGGTGTTGACAATTTTTGTCTCATATTTTGAATTTTTCCAAAACACCTCTATATTTGGAGTTATATTTGGAGTTTTTGTAAAAATTATGCAAAAAAGAGGATGAGTCTCGAACCCATAACCTTGGATTTAATAATGAAAGTCCTTCCCACTTGAGCAACCTACATTATATATGTTTTTTTTTTTTTTTTTTGAATTGCACATGCAAATGCGTGTAGTTAACAATTTATTGTAGCATAAAAGATGTATTATATCAAATTTATCATTATCCAAAAGGTAGGTTTCCAATTTTAACAACCTCGACACAAATCAACCATGAACAAATTTATTGAGTAAAAGTAAAGGCAACTGAAACTTGTATGTGATAAAAAGAAAGAGTAACTACTACTAAAACTCACCATCCATCCCAAACAAAATTGATCTCCTTGGTTTCATACCGAAAGCCGTCATCGTCGCTATAAGGACCGTAATGAAGTCCCGCAATTTCAAATTCAGTCGAATCCGAGTCAATGTTACTAATTCAGCCCACAAAGCATAATAATAAGCATGAATTCCTATGGAAAAATTAAACAAAAAGCCAATAAATAAATAAAAAAAAACATAATGATATGAAGAGAAGTGCAGATAAAGCTTACTCTGAGTTGCAAAAATCACCCCTCCAGTTCTCACTTTCAAGTGTATTGCTCTCACCTTCGCTACCAGAAACAAGAGAAGAACTACTATTAATCAAGGTGTTTTCCTCCATCACTGCCTTGTTTTTCAATCTTCGATTGGATTGGACCTCTTTTATTTCTCCCTCCTCGTGATATTCCTCGTCCCTGAGACACCACACCACCACACAGCCAAACCATTACATCGTGAAAAAACAATTAAAATCAAAAAACTGATTGTATTCCCATCAAATAACAAAACAATCAATCAAAACGTAATTATAAATAACATTCAGAATGATGTGAGAAAGAACAATAATGTTAGACCCAAAAATTCTACCAAAATTTTACCGAGGTGTGCGAGACCTGGGTCGCACACTTATGTTTTGGTCAAAATTTTAGTCGAATTTTTGAAAACTCTAACATTAATCGAGAAATAAAACTTGGCATCGCAAACATCAGTATTCTGACCTAACGAACTAAACATTGCTAGCCCAACCCTGGTGAAGAGAAACCCTCTACTCTACTCTAAGGTTCGCCTATTGAGTCCCCAATTCTTCTGATTGTTTTGTTCACAACAAATATCGAAGCTGTACCGCCTTAAACATGCAGTGTGCGTTTGGTTAAATTTTTTAATCAATTTTTCAAAATCCAAAACCTATTTGGCTTCCGATTTTTAAAAACTCATTTTAAAATCTAAAATCTCACTAGAGACTTAAGCTTCGTTTGGAAAGTGAGTTGACTTTTTAATTTTTTGATTTTTTTAATTATTTTAGCCTTAAATTAAAAAGTCTAATTTGAGAAGGACTTTTGATTTTTTTGACTTTTTGTAAGAAAAAAAATGTAATGATTATGGATTGGATGTGATATTTTATCTTATTAGACTAAAAAACCTATTTCATTTTTTATGGCTATTTTAGCCAAAAAAAAAACCCTCAATAACCACTTCCCAAACATAGGCTTATAGGGTATATTTGGCTTGGCTTTGTAGAGTGATTTTAGGAAAAAAAAATTTTAAAACTTGTTTAGTTTGTAATTTTTCCAAAACAATTTTCAAAATTACTTTTTCTCTCTTACACATCAATCAATCACTTTTTCTCTCTCCTCTCTCCTCTCTCCTCTCTCTTTCTCAATCACTTTTTTCCTCACATATATCTACTCAATTACAACAAAATATCAAATCATTCAAAACTCTCAAATTTCAAAACTACTTTCAAAATACACAACCAAACAAACCAAAACAATTTCTAAAGTCTCTCCCCAAAACAATTTTTAAAAAATACTCTCTCAAAACCAAACCAAACATACCCATAAATCCCATGTATTTATCATCCAATAAATTATATAATAATTAATAATATTTTTTATCAAATATTATTAAAAAATATCATTAATAGTTAATTTTTAATGACAATTTAAAAATTTTATCATAAAAAATATGAATAATTATAAATTTTAATGACAGTTTAAAAAAATCATCACAAAAAAATGTTACTAATTTTTAATTTTTAGAGATAGTTTGAAATTTTTGTCATCGAAAAATATTACTAATTGTAAGTTTTAGCGATAATTTATAAAATTCGTGACAAAAAAAAGTTGCTAATTATCAATTTTTAGCGACAAATGCAAAAAATGTTACAAAAAATTATTTTTAGCGATGATTTTACTAGAACTTAATTTTAATAGGACTTGATGGGAATTAAATCTAACTATTAGGACCTATTGATGATTTAATTTTTTTAATTTAATTTTTGTAAAAATTAAGGTAGTGTTTGGTAGAATTTTAGAATTATGATTTGAGAATAAAATTGTATTTTGAGTTTGTGAGTTTTGGAATTACGATTTGAGTGTGGAAAATTTGTTTAATTATGAGTTTTGAAAAGAGTTTTAAATTGAGTTTGAATTGGGTGATGTGACATATGATATTTGATACAAAAACTTACAACTCATAACCAAACACACAACCCAAAATTTTATTCAAAACTCATAAAAAAAATTTAAAAAATTCACAAATATTTTTTTTAATATAAAAATAACATGCAAAAAAATAAATAAATAAATAAAAATAACACCGAACACTATTCCGGTCAACCGGCTGGACGATCGATGAGACGTCCGGTAGGACGACCGGTTAGCCCAAATTTTTTGCTTAGAAAGAGTTTTCGAAAGTGAGTGTAGAATTAATTTTTGAAAACGCTAAACAAACACCACACTCAAAAGTGAGTGTGAAACTATATTTTGAAAGCTCCACCAAACAGCAGTTTTTTTTGTATTTTTTTATTTTTAATAATTATTTTTAATATTTTAAGTAATTTTTTTACTTTTTAATGCATCTAAATAAACTTAAAAGTAAAATATTTATAAAAAATAATTTTCAAACAATTAATAAATATATAAGAATAAGAAAATATATTGAATTTTTGTGTTTTTTATATTTTTGGTATTTAATGAAATTTTTTTTAAACAAAATTCATAAATGTTATACTTTTTAATTGTGTATCTAAAAAGTATATAAAAAAATACTTAAAATATTTTTAAAAAATTCACTAAAAATAAAAAAAAATGTGAAAAATAAAAAATTAAATTTTTCAAAAAATTTAATTCAGAAAGTTAGAATCAAAAGGTTTTTCAAAACTCATTCCAAAACCCAAAATCTATTTGGCTTAAGATTTTCACAAAATTGATTTGTTTGGTTTTCAAGTATTGGCCAAATAATTTTTTGTGCTTTAGATCTATATGATCTAGATAGACTTAAACAGTAAATAAAAGGGAAAATTACTGAAACATCCCTCTCCAACTTTGTATAGTAAGAGAGGTCCAACTTTGTGTAATAAAAAAGGTCCAGGATTTTGTTTGGTTTTCAAGTATTGGCCAAATAATTTTTTATGTTTTAGATCCATAGGATCTAGATAGACCTAAACAGTAAATAAAAGGGAAATTCACTGAAACATCCCTCTCCAACTTTGTGTAATAAAAGAGGTCCAAGATTTTATTTTTCTTATTAACTAAGGTTTCTCAACATTTTCAAAAAAAAAAATTCAACTCAAAGAAATTTTACCTAACTCAGAGAAATTTTGGCCCGACTCAAAAAAATTTTAAAATTTCTTTGGTATGATCTCAGAGAAATTTTGAAATTTCTTTGTAAAATCAAAGAAATTTCTCTGTAAAAATTGAAAATTCTCTAAGTCGGGGTGAAATTTCTCTGAGTCGGACAAAATTTCTCTGGGTCGAATTTTCTCTGTAGAAACGTTAAAGGATCTTAACTACTATGAAAATATTTTATGTCATTTACTTATAAAATCTTAATATGAAGGACTTTAACTAAATAAAATGTGAAGAACTCAAAAAAAAATTAATAAATCTATAAAACATTAATACTATATTAATTTTTAAATTGTGTCATTTTTTTTTTGTATATTTCTCATTATTCAGTAATTTTATAAAAAATTTATATTTAAGTGTGAAACGTTTTAAATGTGTGTAGATTGAGTGGATATAAAATCAGAAAAGAAGTGTTAAAAATTTTAAAACATTCATAAAAAATAAAAAATATGGTGTGAAACTTTGCCCTATAAATTAAATTAGATACTTCTAAAACATAAATTTAGATTAGGTATATAAAAATAAAAAATAAAAAAAAGTAAACAAATTTGACTATAATATTGCCAAAAAAAAAAATTGACTACAAGATAAAAAAGAAAACACCCAAACAAAAAACTCAAAAATTAGTTTTGAAAACTCATAACCAAACAAGCTTTGAATTTTCAAAAGTCTTTTCACAAAATTATCTTTCAAAATTAAATCAAACGTAGTCATAAATGCTAATGTGGTATGTTGGAGAAGTTATTAGTTGGTCTTGGGGTAACGCCACGTATTGTTCCAACGGTATTGTGATTAGTAAAAGAGGTAGGGGCCAACGAATTTGTGTTGGATGATTGGGAAACATGAGAGAGTATGGTAAATTGTAATTGGTGAGGGATACAACTATGTATCGCCCTAGACCAACCAATAATTTTTCAATATGTCGGGCTTTTAAGCCCCAAAACTCCACAATCTCGGATGCCCAGCCTTTAAGACTGCCTAATAAATAAAATAAAATAAATTACACTAATTTTCCTTAAAATTTAAAAAACAGGGTAAATTTTACTTTACCTCCCTGTGATTTTGATTTAGGTCATGTGCAATTTATTTCCTAACATTTAGAAATGATCATATAACCCTCTTTATGGTTTGTAGACTGAAGTGCACCATTAGGCCCATTAACGATTTAATTAAAAAGACTAAGGGCTTGTTTGGTTTGTTTTTGTTTTTGGGAGAGTTGTTTTTGAAAAAAATTTGGAGAGTTGTTTTAGAATTTTTTTTGGTTTGTTTGGTTATATATTTTGAAAGTAGTTTTGGAGTTTGGGAGTTTGGGATGATTTGATATTTTGTTGTAATTGAGTAGATGTGTGAGAGAAAAAAAATGATTGAGAATGAGAGAGGAGAGAGAAAAAGTGATTCATTGATGTGTAAGTGAGAAAAAGTGATTTTGGAAATTTTTTGAGAAAAATCTCAAACCAAACAATTTTTTGAATTTTTTTTTCTAAAACTCATCTCTAAAACTCAAACCAAACATACCCTAAAGTACCCCCGTATTTCGTCATTAAAGTGCACCCCTTGTGTTTTATTTCATATGCGATTTACCTCCTTGAAATTTAAAAATGGGCATATAACCCCCTTATCTTTGCTACGAATTTCACATTTGCTGTTAAGTTGGACAGAATGTTTAATAGTGCACTTCAGTCTACAAACCATGTGAGGGTTACATAGTCATTTTCAAATATTTGAAGGTAAACCGCACATGACTCAAACCACAAAAAGCAAAGTGCAATTTGTCCTAAAAAATACAATTAATTATAGAGAAAATTCTTCATAAATCCATATTCCTACCCCTATAACAAAAAGCCCATTAACAGATTTTGTTACATAAATACCACTTATCTGTTGAAATTTTTGTATTTAACCTATTTGTTCAAAATTTTATTTTACCTGTTTGATTTTTTGAATCAATTTGTTCAAATTTTTATATATATGTCAAAATTATTTTAATATTTTTTATCTATCTATTTAAATTATTTTAATATTTTTAATTAATCTATTGAACCTATCTGTTCAAATTTTTATTTTATCTATTCACTTTTTTGAACTTGTCTATCAAATTATTTTAAAAAATTTGTTCAAATTTTTATTTTATCTGTTGGATTTTTGAACCTATCTATCCAAATTATTTTAACCTATCTGTCATAATATTTTTTTATTTATCTATACTGGTATTTTTTTTATCTGTACAAATTCAATCTATTATGTACAGATAGAGTCACTCTCTCTATATCCCTCTTCACAAACCTATTTATTGATTTTTTGGTCTGCTTATAAATTTCTTCATATATATATATATAGAGAGAGATGGGAGATGGAGAAGAAGAAAGAGAAGGCAGTGGAGAAAGAAAAGGAAATATGGAATTGGAAGAAGGAAGCCCTAATTGAGGAAGTGTCTGAGAAGCTCATCAATGACTTTTTCTTCTTTTTTTCTTTTTCATTTCTTGCAAAAAAGACTAACCCATCATCCACGGCGCAAGTTAGCTTCTACACTAAGACCTTACGCCGATCTAATCCACTCTCTCAAATCATGACAAACCTAGGTAGCGTTTGGTAGAGTTTTGTAAATGTGATTTGAGAGTATGAGTTGTATTTTGAGTTTGTGTGTTGTGGAATTATGATTTGAGTGTAGAAAAGTTGTTTGGTTATGGTTTTTAAATAGAGTGTTGAAATGTGTTTCGAAGATGTATTTTGAATTAAGTTTTGAAAGTTTGATGTAACATGTGAAATAAGAAAATTTGTTTGGTGATGTGTTTTCAAAATAGTTTTCAAAACTTAATTCAATCAATAATTTATAATCAAACACACAACTCATATATCGATATCCGTATCTTTTATCAACAATAATAACCAAACTATTTTTAAAATATTGAAATTAAAAATTGATTTTTTTTCAATTAATTTTTTTTCAGTAATTTTTGTTGAATAATTTTTTTTAAAATTATTTTTTCATTTTAAAATAAATCTATGTCAATTATTTTGTGTCAATTAATTTTTCTATCAATTCATTTTTTACGTTTGTACAAACATCTTGTACAATACGTTTTTTTATTTTTTTTTTAAATTTTGTTAAAGTCAACAACTTTTGAGAATACATATTAATAAAAATTAACATAAATACACTAAGTTTAATATGTTAAAATAAAAATCATACCGTAAACCTTACAAAACATTATCAATTTTTTTTCTCATTTATTACACGTTATTAATTTACTAATAAAGGAGTAACAGATTGACCATGCATTATTGTACTTCCACGATCCGCATGCTCATACAATTGGGGTGAATTGGCCTGCAAAATTACTATTTTGTCCCTTTTCATTTAAATGGGAAGTTGTTACATAAGAACAAAATTAAAAGGGTAATTTAGTAACTTCACTTATCTACTACCTATACATCATAGCTGTGTGTTCAATACTGAGCCAAAGAAAAAGGGACACGATGCATATCATAGTTGTGTATATCATAGCTGTGTGTTCAGTATACAGATGTACTATTATTAAAAAATTATTAATATTATAAAAAAATAATAGATAAGAAATAAAAAGTAAAAAAAAAATTAAAAAACAAGCTGAACCTTCTGAACCTCAGCCTTCCTATAAAATCTGAATTCTCATTCCTTTAACCACACCATCGTCACCATCTCAGCTCCATCAAGAACATTAATTAAATTCAGTGTATCTGTGTGAAAGAAGATTTCAATTACAGGTTAGTTTCATTCGAGTTCATATTAGCTTCACATCTCATATTTTATTCAGAGTAGCTTCAGATAGTCGAAGAGTCAGAGGACAGAATGTCCGACAAGGACAACCGGCTGGTCATCCCATCTCACACCAATTATCTATTGCCGATCAGTTTTCTATCTGTTTCCGATCTGTTCCTTTTTTTCATATCTGTTCCATTTTTTTACACCAACATCATACAAATACATTTTTCTTAACTCATATGTTTTAATATATATTTTTCATACATTTTTCTTTCACTGTTGCAGTCATCATGCCAAGAACAAAACGAACCAGACCCAAACGTGGTGAATCCTCAAACCCTATACAACATTAACCACAGCAACAACATCATGACAATCCAAATAATGATTTTTTAACGTATCATCATGAACAAGCCTATTCACATTTTATTAATCGACCAATTGTTACGGGGAGAAATGTAAGACTACCTTCTCAATATGATCCGCTCTTAGTTGGTAAATTAGATACAATGGGATGGTTACCTTTAACTAATTTACCAAATAAGGTATACCCCAGTCTTGTACGATTATTTTATGTTCACTTGACAGCTGGTGACCAACAAAATGAACCGTTCAGTCTGACCTCCTATGTAAAGGGAAAAAATATCACACTCAGTCTCCGTGCTTTCGCACAAATTATTGGACTTGAAACAAGAGATTTACAATGCTATTTTCAAAATGAGTCTGCCTTAGAAAAAATGTTTGGTGATGTCACTCAGATTTATACCACAATTTGTGACAACCGATTCAGCGGCACTAATTTACTAGCCAGACATTTAAAACCCCACCTTCGTATTCTTCATCGATGGATAGTTAAAAATGTCACTCCAAAAAAAGGCCATTATGATATTGTTTCATGTTTTAATGTTTATTTGTTATATTGTTTTGAAATTGGACAAAAATTAGATTTATGCTTCATATTACTCAAAGAAATGATGATTGCAAAACTCGATACTCTGTCTGGCCGGTCACTACCTTTTGGAGCTTTGTTAACCATAATTTTCAAAGTGCATGATGTCAACCTTGAAGGTGAAGGATATGTCAGAATCACTTCACCAATTTCTGAGTACACACTGACCCGAGGTGGTGGTGCTGACACCTTGATAGGCTCTATTAATATTGAAAATGAACCAATACCTGATAAGGAAGAACCCAATGACAATGCCATGCCACCAAATGAACAACCCCATTACTGGACTGATTATTTAGCCTTGGAACAAGAACGGTACAATCAGTGCCTACAATGGGAACAACAAATGGCTAATCAGCTCAATACATTGGGTACTCGGTTCGATGAATTTGCCGTCACTCAGAACTCACTAATTCAACAATTTAGTGAGTTTCGTGTAGACTCAGGGAGACATGATGAAGTGACAAGGAACCGCATTGATTAGATCGACCATCGAGTCACTCAGCTGTACCATCACTATTACCCTCCACCTCCAACACCACCTGACAATGATGCTTAACTTGTTCAAAAATCAGTTTAAATAGTGAAACAGATGTAGTGGTTACATGTTTTTTTTTTTCAGTTTTTTTTTTTTGGTTATTTGTTTTCTTATTTTGTTGTGCTTGTTTTATTTTGTTAATTTGTTTTGAACTTCTGTATTCACGTCATGAATAACAAATAGTGTTTTTTTTTTGAAGCATTCTAAAACAAGTTACAATGTTATAACAATATGTACGAAAAGATTTTGCATTGGAAAAATTATTTGTACAAAAATTAATAAATAGAACTTAATAAATATCTAACAAATCCTTCATTTCAATAAAATGAATAAAAATTAAACAATTAAAAAATAATTTGTCTGTATCAATTAATACAAAAAATTAAATTAATGTTCTAAAATGAAATAAAACAAGTTAGAAATTAATAATAAACATTCTTTTTTTTTTAATGAAAAGTTAAAAAAAAGTTAATATGAACAAAAATTTTAAAAAAAATAAGGTGTAAAAAGAAAAAAAAAATTAAATTGATAAACCGAATTTATAACAAAACCTTCAAATTGTTTACAATTTAACAAAAAGTCAAAAACACGGATATATCATGTATAAATATTTTTTCACAAAATTTAAAATAATAAATTGTAATTATTTTACTAATTTCAGTCATTATGACACCTTTATTACATTACTTCACCCACCACCTAGGACCCACCACCCACCACCCACTCACTACCACCCGCCTGCCACCACCCAGGACCCACCACCTACCACCACCCATCACCTATCTGCCACCACCACCCACCACCCACCTACCACCACCCACCCACCCACCACCCACCTGCCACCACCACCCACCCACCCACCACCCACCTTCCACTACCCACCCACCACCCACCACCACCCATCTGCCACCACCACCCACTACCCGCCTACCACTACTGTCACGACCCAAACCCGGCCCTATGGGTTTAGCACCGTAACCGGCTAGTAATCCGAGATTACCAAAGGCCTGCAGAACAGTAATACAGTAATACAGAGTACAGGGCCTGGCGGAAGCCAAAACAGTAAATAAACAATGCCCAATGAGCTGTGACAGTCTGTATGCAAAAAGACTTCTCATACATTTATACATAAACAGTACAGAACAGTATACACAATATTTACAATCATTCAGAACAGGGACTCAATCCCTGCATAACAGTACAGTAAACATTCAGTCTATACAGAACAGTAAGACAGTACAGAAGGGGGGAATTGTAAAACACCCTTAAGCCTTAGCATGATAGGCTCGGAACCTCGCAGTGAGGCACATAGGCTGGCTTGACAAAACTGGAGTTAGCCTTGACGCTCCTAGCTGCGGTCTGGTGCCTGGACACCTACATATATATATGAGCAGTGAACTAAAGCCCAGTGAATAACATAATGCGTAAAGGGGTTAAGAATGAATGTCCTTACAGTAATAAAAACAGTTCATTAAATCAGTATTTCAGTCGTTCAGTCAGTACAGTCGTATGTGGTACATCCATTAGCATAACAGTACAGTAAACAGTAGGTCTTAAAAGACCAAGCAGTAAATGATGGCCATCAGTCAGTAACAGTAGTGGTTCCAACGAGGGAACCGACAGAGATCTCTGTAATAGTAACAGTAAACAGTAGGTGTTAAGGATGCCACAATACAGTTCAGAATATAGGACATACATCCATTCAATTAACAATATTCAATTCAGAAATAGTACAGTTCAGTTGTTTAGAAAATAATCATTTTTGAACATATCTTTACACAATCGTTACTTACAGAGTTTGGGCTACAGTAAGCTAGAGTATGCCTCCCCAATCGCCAACCCTACACAGTTAACAGATTGAACACACTAAACTACACAGCTGGGAAAGATAATAACTTAACCCCTAATGCCTCGGTGTGTTCTACATCTATATCCTCAATAAGATGTCTTAAACTAGGCCTAAGAATGCCTAGAATGGGATGATGATGCAAAGATGCACTTTTAAAAGCATTTTCAGAATTTTCAGAAAACAGAGTTCCGCTCGAGCGCAGGTTTCCCCGCTCGAGCAGACATGCAACAAAGGTACACGCTCGAGCGTACAAATCTTCCGCTCGAGCGTACTGTAAAAGTACTGGATGGGTGAAATCTCCGCTCGACGCCCGCTCGAGCTTGAGACACACGACTCCGCTCGAGCGCCCAATCCTCCGCTCGAGCGGACTGTAAAACAGTGCAGAGAAATACTGGATTCTCAGATTCTCCGCTCGAGGGCCCATTTCCCCGCTCGAGCGGGAGTGCAAAATCTGGAAAACCCAGATTGCACCTCCAAGCTCAAACCAAGTTTTAACAACTCAAAACTCGACCTCTTGGGCTGAATTTCCAGGAAACATTTGTAAACACATAGAATAACATGGTTCAAAGCTCAATTTTGAGAAATCAAAGCCCAAGGGTGTTTAATTCAAACCCAATTTCAAACCATTTTCATGAACATGGAGAACATGCAAACATGCATGAATTCAAATCAATTCAAAGCTTCAATTTGATGCTCTAAGGAGCCAATTGTTTCCAAAACATGATGAAATCATGGACTACACTCAAGACATGAACATGCATGGGACAATTTGCCATGAACTCAACTCAAAGTCCAACAATACTAACATGCATGCATGAATTATGCTCTATTTCAACATGCTAGAACCAATCCATGGCTCAATTCACTAAATTTGACATGAATCATGCAAGAATGAACTTAAATTCCATAATCAAAAGGTTGAATTCCTTACCTAAAGCTTGAAAGGCAAGTCTAGAACTTCAATTATGCAAGGGTCCTTCCAATCTACTCAATCTCCAAGTAAACCAAGCCAAATGAGATGAAACTAACTCTCTCTCTCTCTCAAGGTCGGTTGTGCACAAGAAATGGGAGAAGAAATGTTGAATCAATGTATAAACGCAAGTCTCAAATGTTGCCTAAGTGATCCACTAGGGATGGCAAGATTGTAATTAAGCCAACTATTGCAATTAGACGCATTTCAATCTAATTTACTCATACCTAATCAGTTTTCAGATAAATATACCATAAAATCATATTAATTATGAGGATCATAAAACATCAATCAATTCCCTGTTCGGCCGCCGATAAGGCCTTCAATTAGCAGTTTAAACGTAAAACGTGAACAGATCAAGTAAACAATCAAACAGATAGAATACAGATTAACATACACACTCAGTCAATTCAGTTCCAGATTTCGGTCAGTCAGTTCAGTGCTTTAATCAGTTCAATTATCAGTCATGATCAGTTCAGTTTAACGGTAATCAATGTTTATTGGTAAGCAGCGATGAGGGTTATTACAACTACCCACCTACAACCACTACCCACCACCCACCTGCCACCACCACCCACTACCCACCTGCCACCACCACCCACCCACCACCACCCACCACCCATCTATGACCACCACATTTAAGTTAATAACAACATATTTATTTGTGAAAGTTACTCAGAAACACATTGCATATTAAATAGAACATATTTAATTGTCTTTGGTAGACTATACATAAAATTGCATATTACACATTGCATGAACAACATATTTAATTGTCTTTGGTAGACTATACATAAAATTGCATATTACACATTGCATGAACAACATATTTAATTGTCTGCGTTACTAAGAAAACCATTATCTTGATTGCCCATGTGATGATCTTTGTGTTTTCTTTCGTTTCATTGCCATTTAGCCCAATCATTGTCCTCAGTATTAGTTATCCTACAAGAAGATAAAAGAAGTCAGTAAATCACAGTTACATGAAGTGGGCGAAGTTATGTAGTAACGGTGTCATAATGGCTAAAATTAGTAAAATAATTACACATTTAAAACCAGTAGTCAGTACAATATTCACTTGCCTTGTTGACATCCCTTTTCTATCCATCGCCAACATGATTTTGCCATATAGCAGTAGCAATTGCGTCCCTAACGTTCGATTGGTATGTTAACCCATGTTGTGACATGTCAACATACTCAGCTTGGTCTCCAGCAAGCCCGTCTGCTTCTACTTCTGCGGCCATTTCATTATCAGCTTCCATAAAGAATGGGTCCATAGCTGCATGCAAACGGATCCAATTGTGCACTACACAACATGTAATCACGAGAGGCCCTTGTCTTGTAGACTTGTAATTTGGCATGGACCGCAATATTGGGAAGCGCTTATTCAGAACACCAAATGTTCTTTCTATGACATTGCGTAACGACGAATGTCGATGGTTAAGCAATTCCTTAGGTCCTGCATAACGACGACCACGAAACTCTTGCAAGTGATACCGTTGAGACCGAAATAGGGCAAGAAATCCAGGCATGTTCATGAAACCAACATCAACTAAATAGTACTTACCTACATGTAAATAATGAATACACAGTTCTGTCAATTGATATGTACAAAAAAAGACAAGGAAAAAAATGTACCGTATGTTATTTAGGGACAGTCAACATTGGGTGGGTGTGGGAACTGTAGATCAGCTCGTGTAATAGAGTCAACCAAAATAGCGTTGTTGTGAGCGCTACCTTCCCATCCAGAATTAATAAATGTGAACAACATATCGAAGTCGCAAGCTGCGAGTACATTTTGCGATACCGTTGCTTTCCGACCGCGGAATGTATTTTGTCTTGAAGTAGGGACACATGCATCCACCAATGTGCCATCGATAGCACCGACACAATCCTAATTGACAGATATTTGTTTGACATTAAAAGCGAAACAAACTTGGATATTACTTTTATAATTAAATATATATATATATATATTTATTAACCCTTATTGATATGTACAACTTACAGGACAGTCATATTGTTCGTACCTTGAACAAGGGAAAAAATCTCCTGTCATTTAAAATTTTTGCCGGTATGTCGTCTTGGTTACGTGGTTTGATAACCGATGATGCAAGCTTACACAACGCTCGCATAACAATTTTTATGTGCCGACAAATTGTTTCCGTGGAGTGTTGAAATCTATCTGCCATTATTCGATGACGATCATTTTGTGCAAAAGTGTATAAAAAAATTCCAAGCGATTCCTCCACACTGATATGCATATGTTCAGTATCGATAAAGCCATTATGGAGTAAAGTGTCTTTCAATAAAATGAATGTTTGTGCATCCATTCACATAACGTTCATCATTGTTTCTGGATGGTCATTTAATAGGCCGAAGGTGTAATCATCACCTTCGAACGGACACGTTCGCTGCGGTCGGCGACTACTTGCCGCGTTGATATGGTCATTCATGAAACAATCATCAAAAAATCCATAAAATCATCAATAACCTCATCCTCCTCTGATGAGATCTCCATTGTATTGTTTTCTCTGTCGGATGACATATGGTTTTGTCTACATCACAGTAAAGGCATAATTATAAAATATGTTATTCATACTGTAACAGTTAGCATTATTGGTGAAACATAATTAAAAAGTTAGTACATGAATAGTCGACCGTAGTCATTTATCAGTGTACAGTAAAATTCATAGGAGAAGAAAATTTATTTAATACGTGGTGATATTGTAATAACAGAACATAATTTGAATATAACAGAAAATACTTAAAAGTTCAACAAAAAAAAAAACATACGAAGATAGAAAAGGAAAGAGGATATCATGGAATGAAAAAAAACAGAATAAAAACCAAATCAGGAATAATCAAATCATCAAACAGTTCAGCCAAGGAGATTTGTTAACACAAGCAAAACAGAACTTCTCACTTCACTGCAAAGTGAGGATCATGGCTAGGCGCAAATGGGTAGGAGTGCGCATAAAAAACCTTCGCCATTCCTTATCCTTGAATAGTGTCAGTGCCCTAACGTACTGCAACGGTGGTATGTCTCCAAGCTCTAGCAATGCATCTTGACATGCATCAAGGGAATAATCATCACCACCTGCACTTACAGTCTCTGTCTCATTTTCTCGTGCACGTGAATGTCCTGTTTTTGCTTGTACATAAGATGTGAAAGCTGCGCACACATCATCAAACCCACTTGACCGTGACTTTTTGGAACGATCACTGTCAGTCTGGCAGGTTATACGGTCCCTCTTGTGACTTTTGCCCTTTGCTGGATCTATGTACTCATCCCCGAATAAGTCAACAGGAATGGCCTCAGTAGCATTACTCCCACCAGCATCAGGGTTCCAAAATTTATTTAACATGTCATCTTCTTCTTCTGAGTCAAGGGCTCCTTGTGTGGATGCACGAGACAACGCCCCTGTGGCACAACAATTTTCCACAATTTCTGCCATTTCTTGAAAATATTCAAATCCTTTTGTCCTAAACTTCTTCACATTTCTTCTAGCCTACAACAATTACAATTAAAGAATTAAGCACTGTATGTATCATGAAATGTTTAAAATAATATTCCAAAATAGTACAGATTAATGAAAAACCTTATCCCAAAATTCATCGGGTGCAACAACAGTGCCTATAATGGGATCCCATCCCAGACCAGTCTCTGCCTGGAGTCGCTTAAATGTCTGGTAATCAACTTTCAATCGTTGATATTTTTGGCACACTTGCTTTCCTGTATACCGAAATCCATACATGTTGTGCAACTGATTTGCATAATGATTCCAATGCCTAATTGTCCACGAAGTAGTACGGCCCGTTGTTTGATTGTTTCTAATCTCATCTCTCAACATATTTATTAATTTCGTTTCAATTCTGGGCGTCCACATTTTTGTCTCTTGATTGTCATCAGAATTATTTTCATCCATCTATAAACATACAAATTATATTTAAACTAGTCTGGGGTGGATATACAAGAATAACAAAGCATTTTAAACTAGTTTGGGGTGGATATACAAGAATAACAGAGCAAAATGGTTTGAAGGAGAACACAGATAAGGAAAAAAAAAGCAAATGCTTTTATTTGAAGGGAACAAATACGTAACAGATTAGTTAAATTTAAATAGCATAAATATAACCACAAATAATAAAAAAAATCAGGTAATGTTGTCTTTAAATTGTACAAAAAAAAAAATCAGTAAAAGAAGAAGTAAGAAGAAATAAAGGAGGAAAAGGAAAAGGAGAAGGAACGAAAGGGAGAATGGGTAGGTCGACCGGCCGGATGACCCGTGGGACGACCGGCCGGGTGTCCGAGGTACTTTTCGCTCAAGTTCTCTTCGTGCAAAGGTTCAAACAGTTCAGAATTTCAAATACAAACAGATCTGAAATGAAAAATACTCGTCTACAAATTCTCAGAAATCATTTCGGAACTGATTTCCACTTCTCTGAAATCATTTATACATAACAGATGAAGATTTATTTACCAGATTAAAGGTTGAAACAGTTAAGGAAAATCACAAAACATCTGAAACTAAAAAAAATTGTCGGCTACCCTTCTCACAAACGATTTGAGAACTAATTTCCACTTGTCTAAAATAATTTGCACATAACAGATAAAGGAATTATTTACCAGATTAGTGGGAGTTGAATAGTTATCGCCGGTGATGGAATGTTTATACTGATTGAATGTGCCACTTTTTGCTCGTCGGATTCGACAGTAGATTTGGTAAATTTGACCTGAAAAAAAAAATTAAATTAGGGATGAATTTTTCAAATCATTTCCCTATAACAAAATTCAATCAATAAATTTGTGAGTTATTTCACCTCGCACTCGTCGTTGTTTGGTTGCCCGTAATAAGAATCTTCCGCAAGGCACAAATTATAAGTCAGTTGATTTGTGGAAGATGATACCAGTAGGGAGCGGGTTGGGTGGATTCATTATTTATAAAATGAGTCTGACTTCTCTGTGAAGCCTACCCGTGATGAATGTTAAGTAATGATGTTTGATACAGAGAAAGAAAGATAAGGTTCACGTGAAATTTTCAGAGACGATGGAGAAGGACGATGGAAGCTTTTCAGATCAAAAGAGGAAGAAGACAGAAGCGTTGAAAGTGGAGATACAAGCTGCCAAACGGGTTTTCAAACTGTAATTTGAATTAACACGCGGAATTGTATTTTGAACTACCTATCCAAACGTGAAGCGGGAGTTCACATGTTGAAAGTTAATTTTTAAATACAAACAAACAGAGCCTATAATTTCCCCCTATATTGATTCTCTTCTAGTTTTCTTTGGTATTTTTAGCAAAATTTGAAGTAAAAATAGTGATGGGGTATGAAAACGAAAAAACCCACATTTACCGAAAAAGATGAAAGAGTCTTAATGATGGAGTTTCTTTCTCCTCCGACTCTTAGTGTCTCCACCACCACCCTCTATCTCCATCATCTCTACCCTTCGCTGAGATTGCTACCGATGATGATCCCCCATACTCCATCGCTCTTTCACCATCAAAACCCCTAGTTTCGCTTTCAACTCCATCATCCAACCCTTTTCCTACGCCAACACCATCTTCAGATCCTTTGACGGAGACTAGACCAACAACAGCAAGATCAACGACCACGATAGCTCCGAAAAACCTTCGTCTTCATCACCGTTTGAAGTGAGAGATGGGTTGTTGGGCACAATTTGTACAGATAATGTGCTATTCTTATGGACCAAGTAAATTATTTGCTTGTCCTTACGGACCCAAACAAAAAGGCCCTAGGATCTATGCCCTTAAAAGTCTATAAAATGGACCTATGGCCGAAGCACACTTAATTCTATACTTTTGACATAATTATACTGATTTTCTTTAAAGTTTTAATTTGCATAACACTAAATTTATGGTTAAAATTGAATCAATTGAAATGAAAGAAATCCAAAATCGCACAATACACAAACTATAAACTATAAAGACTAATTTTCCCTTAGTTTTATTTTGTTTTATTAGAACTTTTCTATTACCATTTAAACTGATTCATTTTTTTATTTTTATTAAAAATAATAGTAATGTAGGTAAAAACTGATTGGGGCAAAAAAAAAGTGAAGTGCATATCATATGCACCCTATCATAAAATATGTAAGTTTATCACAAAATTTCATAATATCAACTACAAAATATGTAAACTCATCACAAATTGACATAACAAAAAATATCGTAATCAAGGCACAAACTTTTGCAACATCAATCATAAACCTTTAGACATTTTGTTATGCCAATTTATAACAATATTACGCATTTTGTTATTAATATTGCAAAAATTTATGATAACATTATATATTTTTGTGGTAAGGTACACATGGGCATAAGACTTCCCAAAAAACATGTTTGATTACAAGATGTCAAAAGTAATTAACCATCTTTTGTGAATAAAAAAATTCAATTCAATTCTGATAATAACTTATGTTTCGTTTAGGACAAACTTTTTTAGCCTCAATTTTTTATTTTTTGACTATTTTAACCTAATTAAAAAGATTCTGTTTAGGATAAACTTTTGATTTTTTTTTTGTAATTGATTTGATAGTTGTAAGAGAAAAAATAATGATTATGATTTGGATGTGACATTTTGTGTTATTGGCTAAATTAGCCTATTTTGTCTTTTTGTAGGCTAATTTAGCCCACCCCATTTGGCAAACAAAGCCTAAATTTTGTTTTGTTTTGTTTTTGTTTTTGTTTTGTTTTTTTTTTTTATCAATAATTCGCTAGTCATGTGAATGAAAAATATAATATTATCATTTTTTCTGCTAAAATATATATTTTATCTTTATTTATTTTAGTGTTTGTTCACCATTTGCATTAGTTTCAATTGCTTTAACAAAGAAAGGGAAGTTAGTACAGTTATTGAAAAAATGTGGGTTTAACTGTTTTTTTTTTTTTTTAAACTTCAAGGGTAATGTAATTTAACTTGAAAAAGTGATAAATTACAAGTTAGTCCTATAAGATTGACTTAAATATCTATAATATTGTATATTTTTTAAGGGGTAATTATCAATTAGTCCCATTAAGTAGACTTAATTATCATTTAGTCCTATTGCCTTTTTTTTTCTTTTTTTTATCGGCGAAAATCATTTGTTGGTTAATGCTTATGGAAGTTAACCTCCTCACGCTTTGCAAAGTACCAAGTGCTTGTCCCCTTAATTCAACTCTCCCTAAGGAGAGTTGAATCCATGACCTCCCTCTAGGGACTAAGCCCTTAGGAAAGTCCTATTGGCTTTTTGGATGCACCAATAACTCTTGCCCTCATTAAATACTTAGCAAAATCTTCCATTTTCTCCCATCTTCTTTCTCTATCTCTTTGTCTTTTTCCATAAAATTTTTCAAAAGTTTCACACCACCATTGTTTACCACCGCTATCGTCTACCCACCACCACCACCACCATCATCACCATCCACCCGCCACCACCACTGTTATTGTCTTTTTCCAAATTTAGGTTTATTTTTCAGTGCTAAATTTATCAATCTATCTTTGTTGTTTATGTATGTGGAAGATGATGGTAGATTCTTATAAGTGAGTGAGTGAATATGAGTAAGGATGGTGAATATTAATGAATAAATTTACAGTGACAAATTTATTAATCTGGTCAATAAATTTATAGTGAAGAATTCATAGGTAAATAAGTCTAATTAATAAGATAGGCTAGTAAGTAGCCGTTTTTTTTAATGCACCAATAGATTCTAAAATACTTGTTTTGTCCAATCATCATATCATATCATGTCATATAGGGAACAATTACATCCCAAAAAAAAAAACAAAAAAAACCAAAGTTTGAATTCATAAAGATGGGGCGATTCCTTACTCTTTGCCCGACTCAATTTAAGTAATTAAAGAATTCAAGTCTAGATCGTACACCTCCAGTCCAAGATTCGAACTTCTCCTAAAATAGTTTTCGGTGTGAAATGAAATTCATAGGATATATATATGAGTAATTCAAAGGAAATATAGAAATATTTGATAGGATGAGCTTATATTGGTCATGGGTTGAGAAAGGGAATTGAACTCTATGAGATCTAATCTCCCGTTGTTCCTCAGTGGGCTAATAATAAATTAAAAGTTGCTCCTGCTACTCAGCCTAGAGCCTTGAGCATTGTACAAAGACGTGCTGTAGGAGTAACTCATTACCTTCTTATGGGGGTTCGTGGCAGAATTGGGTTCAACTCCCATAACCCCAATGTGGCGAAATAGAATGATTCGGTCTAGGCCAGGCTGGATCATGTGAGTTTTAGTTAACTTAACCGAAGGAGTTAAGGGATTCTTGCTTTAATCCATCCCGCCATTTTGGAAGGACCCTCCATTCTGATTGGTATATCATGAAAAAAGAAAGCCATCTGCACCAGGCGAGCTTCCCAGTATGAACTCCTAACTATGAGCCTATCCACACGACCTTACTTTGATAATGATTCTTCTTCTAATAAATCTTGAATTTTCAATTTTGTCAATTTAAATCATAATTTTTTTTTATTTGTTTCCAATCTAAACCATTCGCCTATTTTTGTTAAATAAACCAATAAAAGAAAGAGTATTTCAATTATTAAACTCAATGTAATTATATATAAAATGTTCAAAACACGTTTTTTTTATTGGGTTTAATGACTAAAATATCATTTTTTTTGATCGGTTTTGCATAACAAAAATAAGTAAATGGTTTAAATTGAAAACAAATCAAAAGTTTAGAGTTTCAATTGACAAAATTAAAGTTCAAGATTTATTTTGTTATATAGGTCAAACTTTGATTTTTAAATTTTTTTTTTTATAATTTCCCCTATCATATATTATTAAAAGTAGTGTTTATCTTTATTTTTTTTTCTCTTTCCTATGTAACTTATTTATCATCTTTTCTTTTTTTTTCTCTTCTATGTGGCATATCTATCTTCTTTTCTTTTTTCCTTTCTTTTTTATTTTGTTATTTAGGATATCCTGAGTTAGCTTACGCGAACCAGACTAAGTGCTTATAGTCTGAACAAGCCTTCCGAAACAAGGCTTACATCCTACGATCCGTGGCCCTAAGGCATGCGTTTGCTGGCTACGGGGATTTAGACCTGAGACCTAAGAGGGAGCAAATCTCCATGCCCCAATCGTCACCCACTAGGCCAACCACCCTGTGGTTACTTTTTTTTTTTTTTTTTTTCTCTCTCTCCTATGTGGTGTATTACTCTTCTTTTCTATTTTTTAAAAATGCCACAATAATATACCCTTACACCTAATTAGTTATAAATCTAATATATAAAAGAATTCTACTTAATCTTAACTACATATAGAATTAATACTTAATGAATTAATTTTCTTCTAATAAATATTAATTTTTTCTTCGTCTACCTTATTAATATTTTAATGTTAATTTAAATTAAGTTTTCTATTAACATGAAATTCTTTATTACGAAACATTTATATTTAATTTGAATTTTATATATCTATATACAACATGTATGAATAATTCAAAAAAAATATTAAAAAAAGTAAAAAAATTTACTCATAAATCCCATCTTGAGGAATGATGATTCGTTTAGTCCTAAAGATTTTCTTATAAACTAATTAGTCCCATTTATTTTGGAAATGTGGATTTAATATATATTTTTTGAAAATTGGGTTGACAATTATACCTTTATTTTAAACTAATTAGTCCCATTTATTTTGGAAATGTGGATTTAATATATATTTTTTGAAAATTGGGTTATACTATCCTTTCGACACAAATAGGATTGTTGGGTTCATTAGATTATTTGGAGGATTTATTGGTTACAAAGATATGGAAATTGGATTTATTGGTGCTTTTCCCACAAAAAATAATACTTTACATAATTAGTACATGCATTTTCTTCTTAATCCAACTACACAATATTTATATTTACTTGTTTAAATAGAATTTTTATAACTTCTATTTCTACATATTTTTTATTTTCCAAATGAATATGAAAGAAAATTAAATAATTAGAATTACTTTTAATTTTATATTAATTCTCCATCCAATTTAACTATTATTTTTAATATCAAAATGAGTGTTTTTCTCCCACAGATTGAGATATTGGAACTCCCACAAAACTTGTGAATTAAAAATCTCATTTTCCTTATATAATATACTAGCATATTATTCGTGCTATGCACAGATTGTGTTTACAATTATCTATATATGTGAATTGTGATTTTTAATTTTTTTTTTAAATGTCTTCTTTTTTTTCCTTTTTTATATTATATTAAAATTTAATATTTTGATAATAATCATATGTGTTGGACTTTTCAAAGAATTAAATGTCTTCTTTTTTTATTATATTATATTTAATGTTTAAAATTTTGATAATAATCATATGTGTTGGACTTTTCAAGAAATTTTTTTATGATTGTTCTTAATGCATTAAAGTGTTATTATGAGGGATAATAATCATATGTGTTGGGACTTTTCAAAGAATTCATGTGTTGGATTTCAAAGAATTATTTTTATGCTTATTGTTAATGCATTAAAGTGTTATTATGATAGTAAGACTTGGGAGTTGGGAGAAGTTAATAAATGCTAAGATTTTTTTAAAAAAAAATCAAAAAATCAGGAAATTTAGATTGAGAGATTGGAGCTCTCACAAGGCTTGGGGTTAAAAACTCTCCTTTTGCTTAATATATAGTATAGAAGTATAGATTCTCTTAATTGGAATTATAATGAAATAACATGTTGAAATAGTCAAAATTTGAGTATGTGGTTGGTTGAAATGTATAATTTAATTAATTCTCTTCTCATATTTGTATAAAAATTGACACTTATGACTACATCATTATAAGTCAGATTATGGGAAGAAAAAAAAAATTGAGATCCATTTGTAAATATCCTACATATTAGAAAAAGAAAAAGAAAAAAGAAGAATAAAGAAAAATGTGTAGGCTTGGATATGTATTTATCAGTTTTATTTTATGGATATAAACAATTGATATTTCAATTTAAAAAATTAAAAAGTAAAAAAAAAGTAGATTAGGCTTTTTAGAGATAAAAGAAGGCATCTAACTCTTATATATACTATTTAAGATGGACTATTTAATTACATAAAAAAAATAAAAAATTATATTTAGAGATTATCGCTATATATTATGTTATTATATACAACTATACCGCTAACAAATTAACTATAATATATATGAAAAGTTATATTAAGCTTTCATTTTCAATTAATTAAGTTATAATTAACAAAGTAACAAATATAAGTAATGGTATAATGGGATAAAAGAGGATAAAAATAAAGAACACAGTGATATTTAAAAGTTTTAAATTTACCTAGTTATGCAAAAATCTAATGTTATAGTAAAATCTTGAATTCTCAATAAATTTTCACATTTTCCATGAAACAAAAAATAAAAAAATTGATAACCATTTTTTTTTACTTCAATTTTATGATATTCATCGAAGAAAACAAAATCCGATCAAAATCCTTGACATAGAACTGATATAGATACTTCAATTACAACCATAATCACCAATAATTCTTCTCCACCAGGCAAACCTGTAAATAAACACATAAACCTCACTAAAACTGAAACCAAAACCAAACCAACAGTACAGAAAGATAATCACAAATGAAAAAAAATATATTAAAAAATAAATAAATTTATGGAATGAAAGAATGTTACCTCAAACAACTTAAACATCACTTAACCCAATTCGTTAGCTCATCCGCCAATGCCTGCAAAGTATAGGAGTTGGGATGACTAATCAGATTATTCTTTAAATAAAACTTGAAAATTGATTAATTTGTCTTATTAAGTGATTTAAAGTTTTGATAGATACATTTCAAAAAAATAGATATTTTTGTGCGCTTCTATTTATTTATTTTTTCAATTTATTTAAGATGGAGTTGTGGGTTTCTATTTTTTTAAGCTAATTTATTTGTGGTTTTCTATTTGTTTTTAATTATTATTATTTAGGTAAGTTATGATGTGAGTTAGACATGTGACAGACATGTAAGTTTTATTTATTTAAAGTGTGATGGTGGGAGATATTTTCAAATTAGATTTGTTTAGATAAACTTTAAAGATTTTTAAATTTAAAATTGGATATTGAGATCCAAAAGAAATATTTTAACTGAATAAATAAAAATCAAATTTATTAATTTTATCTATTTATATGTCACGCCCTCAAAATAAACCATAAATATACATTCGTGATACGAGAAAAAGATATCATATTCCCAACATCAGAGTATTCTTACAAGAGATATTAGATGTTGACAACAAAATTAAATACCCTATAGGCTTACAACTTTCCAAGTCAACACTTGGGTCCAACAAAAGTAGAGTTCTAACTCTTTACACAAAAATAAGCCCTTGGCTTGATATACATGTAATACAAAAAGATAATCACAAAAAAAGATCTCCCAGCCTCTAAGCCTCCCAAGCTACATCCTTGGAGGTGGCATATCACCTGCACCTGAAAATGATGTCCCATATAGGGTGAGCCAACGCTTAGTAGAGATATGCTAAACATAATATGAGCAATAACTAAAACATGAGCATTTGATAAATGTTTAACTCATATAAACCAACTTATAACATATTCCAGTTCCATGAAAAATATGTCCATATTTCATTCCATTTTCCTTTACTTAACCAATTCAATTCATAAACATGACTCAGAACCTGGCCAAACAATTCAATGAGACTATAACTCATATTAAAATACTTCCATACTTCACATTTCACATGAGACTACAACTCATATTAAAACACTTCCAATACTTCAATTAATACACATATTTGTTGTATTAATGGAGCCCATTCCCTATCTCCTCCCAAACATCCGGTTTAGGAGTCCATCCTCTATCTCCTCCCAAATCGTGGAGTACATCCCCTATCTCCTCTCAAACAACATACATATACGATGTATTAAACACTTATCATATAAAATGATCAAGCAAAGCACATATTCAATGTGTTATTTCATCCATCATATTCAATGACATATCCAATTGATTAGTTTTAATTCACCTAATCATCATACAGTGTCTACAACAATCAAGACTATCCTCCACTGATAGCCCAAAGCAATTATTTCTAAACAGATAATAATTTCTTCCAACAGATAAATTATCAATATTTTCAAAGGTGGGTGATTAATAAATCCAACTTCACCATTCAACCACATAATAAGCCAATTTCATTATTTCCAACCCAATTCCGTATTTCCATAACTTTCCCAAATTAATTATACAAATTAATTCATAATAATAAATTAAGGCTTTTCTCCCCCTTTCTCAACATTGATCCCAAATGTTCAAATATTAACAATAAATACCAATAGCCTCTTTTAAGACCCAAAACACACATGTATTGGTCAAAAGAACAAAACCCCTCTTTATACATTTTGAAACCCTAACACCCAAACTTTTCCAAATTCAACATTAAATCAAAATGACCACAAGTTTATGTCAAAGACCATAAATATGAGTAGTAATTCCTACCTCAAATGGAGAGACCAAATGGAGAAGATGATGAAACTCGAAATGCTCCAAACCCAAAGATTTTCGGATTGAAATGTAGCCCACACCAAGCTCTACACTTTATGCAAAGGAACTATGGTAGAAGATCACTCAGACTAGATGATTTCTTAGAGAGAAGTTGAAGTCTAGAGTGAGAAGCTCTCAAGTTTGGGTATTGAAAAGTTAGAGAGAGAGAATGGCCCGAAAAAGTGATCTAAAAAGCTATTTTTCGGACTAATATACAAACATGTTCGCTCGAGCGTGGAACGCCCCGCTCGAACGTCAGACACAGACTCACGCACAAGCGTGAAAAGCGCCGCTCGAGCGTCAAATGCACACTTCCAGAAGTTTTGCAGACGAAGGTCCTCGCTCGAGCGTAAAAGTGGACGCTCGAGCGTCCGATGACCTGCAGAACAAAATACTGAGAGATGAATAATCTTGCTCGAACGGAGAAGCAAAAGCAAAGGGCCCACTCGAGCGTCAAAAGCCTCGCTCAAGCGTGAAGGCCAAAATCTGGGCATCGACTCTTGGTTTCTAAACACAACCAACCTGTTCCAAACCTACCCAACATAACCTAAAACTCAAATACAAAGAGTAAAGGATGGAAATGCGATAAAGACAACAACAATAATCCACGGAACCGAGTCCGGGTTACAGTAAACAATGAAGGGCAAACCATGATCACTATATTATATGTATGATTTTTAGCTTTTTTTTGTTATGTTAAATATAATATATAAGATGTAAATAGATATCCACAACTTTCATGAAAAATATTATCTGATTTTTTAGGAAAGAGAAAAGGGAGGCTATTTTTAATATTTTTTTTGAAAATCGGTGAGAGAGATTAGGATGAATAGATTATGAAATATATTTGTTATCTTCCCATTTGAAGTCCATAAATTAATGAATAATTATTATTTCTAAAATAATTAAATAAATAAATCAACCAATAGATTTTTTTAATCTATTTTATAAATTGAAAAATAAATAATTTTAGAATGAGAGTTTGGAACTCTTAGGAGGTTTCTCATTAGAAATCTCATTTTCCTTATATAATATATAGATATAGATATTTATATTTGTCTTAGATATTTACAAATTATTTTTAATTTTTTTATAAAAATAATTTAACAATCCCATCACTAACCATAGTGTATGGGAGAAGTTGAAAAGGGTGCTGCAATAACTATAAAAGAAGTCAAAAAGACTTGTGGGTTGGGAGAACTCAATAAATGCTGAGGTTATTTTTTTTAAATAAAAAAATTAGAAAATTAAGATTGAGATATTGAAACTCCTACAAAACTTGTGAATTAAAAATCTCATTTTCCTTATATAATATACTAGCATATTACCCGTGCTATGCACGGATTGTGTTTACAATTATCTATATATGTGAATTGTGATTTTTAATTTTTTTTAAATGTCTTCTTTTTTTTCCTTTTTTATATTATATTAAAATTTAATATTTTGATAATAACCATATGTGTTGGACTTTTCAAAGAATTAAATGTCTTCTTTTTTTATTATATTATATTTAAAGTTTAAATTTTTGATAATAATCATATGTGTTGGACTTTTCAAGAAATTTTTTTTATGCTTGTTCTTAATGCATTAAAGTGTTATTATGAGGGACAATAATCATATGTGTTGGGACTTTTCAAGGAATTCATGTGTTGGATTTCAAAGAATTATTTTTATGCTTGTTGTTAATGCATTAAAGTGTTATTATGATAGTAAGACTTGGGAGTAAGGAGAAGTTAATAAATGCTAAGATTTTTTTTTTAAAATAAAAAAATCAGAAAATTTAGATTGGGAGATTGGAGCTCTCACAAGGCTTGGGGTTAAAAACCCCTTTTTGCTTAATAGATAGTATAGATTGGTGTATGATGATGTTTGATGAGGTTGAAGATGTAGTTGATGTTTGATGATGTTCACAATGATGGTGATGTTGATGATGTATGATGATGTAGTTGATGTTTTATGATGTTGGTGATGTTGATGATGTTTGATGATGTTCACAATATTGGTGATGTTGGTGATGTTGTAGTTGATGTTTGATGATGTCGATGATGTTTTATGATGTTGGTGATGTTGATGATGTTTGATGATGTAGTTGATGTTTGATGATGTTTTATGATGTTGGTGATGTTGATGATGTTTGATGATGTAGTTGATGTTGATGATGTTGTTGGTGTAGTTAATGTTGCTGATGTTTGGAAAAGAGGAAAATCTAAAAAAAGGCCTACAGTGAGCTTTTAACATTCGAATAGGACTTATTAGTCTACAAAATAAAAGACAGGACCAAATGGTTTAACAAATTAAAATTTGGGATATATTGATGTTTTGCCCTTTTATAAAACGATATAGTTTAGATTATTAAAATAAATAACTAGAAGGAAAATTTATTAGAAAATCCTCTTTCAAGTACTTGTATTTCAATTAGTTCAATTTGTGGTGAGATTACATATTTTGTGATTGGTGTTACGGAATTTTGTAGTAAAGTGGTATGCATCCTTAAAAGGGTTCACACCATAGGATTTTCCATGTTTGTAACATCAAGTCATTAAGTTCGAAATGTAAAGTAGACCATGAAGCCGATCTCACTCGATCATGACACAAAGTTTGGTTTGGTTTGGTTTGCAAAGAACCCAACTCTCTAGCTTGAACAGTTGCAACAATTTAGTGCAAAAAGGCAAAAGGTTGGCAAGCTATCAACAGAAGTAAGCAAATAGCATAACATGAAATATAACTACTTTGGGACAACCAAAAAATGGTAGAAGAGAAAACTAAATAGAATCATTGAAAAAAAAAAAAGACTGTATAATTACTTCATGATATCGTTATATTATTCACTACCGCCATACATACATTTTATCTAAAACAATAATCTATCACTAAAACATTTGCAACCGTCACATTATTATAAGACAAACAAATTTGTCTATTTGATGGTTTTTTTTTTTAAAAAAAAAAAAAAAAAAAAAACTCTTCAATTCCCTGTGAGATATGGCTACAAAATATGGTTCTTCCATACACTCGTTGCCACTATCCTTCTTGGGTTGGAAAATTGAGAGAGGAGTATCTATATGGTAGTATCGATATTTCATGATTTGATCATAGAGTATTTGCGCTTCTTCCTTTGTATCAAAACAATTGAGCCAATACCTCTCACTGATAGCAGGTGGTTAATGAAGTGATTAATGTGAGAATTGTAATAGTAATGTGAATATGATGAATTGTTGTTTTGTTTGGGAAGGAAGATAGTAGAATTATATCAAGGGGCATTTATGTCTTTTGAGTTAATTCTCATGGTTTAATAAGTTTTCACAATTTTGGAGAAATTTTATTTCCACACACCTATTTATCTCTGTGTACATATTTAATGAAATATTATTTTAATGACAATTTTACCCTGAAGTAAAATGACCATAATAGGCATCAAAACACACCATTAACATTGAATAATAGTTTTTTTTGTACACATTATTTAAAAATAAAAAAATCTCAGCGCACATCTTTGAAGTTAAAAAAAAAAACAAACTAAAACCTAATTTCTCTATTGATTCTCATTTCCTCCATTGTTGTTCACTTATTCTATTGACCATTGTTTGCTACACACTCTATAGTTATCTATTGCTTGTAAAACAATACTCTCATATTGTTTTACTATCTAAGTTTATACTCCATTGATTATATCATTTTGTCATTAGAATCTACCATATTTCTTGATTTTTGTGATGAAAGAGTTGCAAATCAATGGAAATTCAAATTCAAATAACAATATGCCTGGTTACAACAAAAGCAGTAATGAAAATTATAAGTTTTTTTCGTGCAAATTTTTTTTCACGATTTTAATTCGGTAAACCATTGCCGAAACATGTTACTTTTTTTGGATATCAACTGCCGAAATTATTAATTCTAGTCGAAAATCAAGTTCTGAATTTGGATATCGGAACTCAACTTTCGAATTTAAGAATTAATTTCGGAAACCAAGTTCTGAATTTTTTTTACATGTTTCGGAAGTTAAAAATCGAATAAACCTTTTTCATTCAAATAATAAGTACCGAATAAACAAAATCGAATTGCTTCTAGAAAAAACAAGAGTTTATGAAAAATAAGAGATAGATAGAGTTGTACGTCTTCAATGGAGTTTGATACAAAACGATGTTGTTTCAAGATCTATGTTGATACAAGTCGATGTCAATTAATGACTTTTTCGATGTTGACTAGATTGTTGATTGAAAGAATCAGTTTGATGATGTAACTGGAAATCAAAGGAGCTAGTTTGTTGTATAATCTGAAGATTCATGGAGCGATTTGCTGAGGGACTTCTTGTGAAAGATGTTGTTGTGTTTTCAAGGTGGGTGGAATAAAAAATAGGTCTATACAATTGATTCTCTGTGGAACAAATGGTTGAGTGGTGTGTGTACAAAAATGTTAGTTTAGGGTATAATTGTAACATGTGAGGGATGGACTGTGAACAAAAATATAAAATTAATTTCATAAAGGTGTGTATTGAGAATTATATATACAGAAATAAAAAAATTGTGTGAAAATAGAATTTGCCAAAATTTTGGCATGGACGCATGCATATTGTTTTGGAGAGACAGAGACCGACTTTTAGTTCGGGCTTATTTAAAGGAGTCTCTTGTTTTCAGGGAGAGAGAGCGAGAGTTTTTTTTATAAGTGAAACTGAGAAGCATATATATATATATATATATAGAGAGAGAGAGAGAGAGAGAGAGAGAGAGAGAGTGAAACTTACGGAGAGACATAGACCGACTTAGGGCTTATTTAAAGGAGTCGAGTTTTGTTAGAGAGAGTGAAACTGAGGAGAAGATAGGAAGCGAAAAAAATAAAATTGAGATTAAAAGAGTGGAGAAGGAAGGGCAGAGAATGGTTACATTCTCCAAGAGACGTCATGGTCTCTTCAACAAAGCCCGACAACTCCGATCCCTTACCGGTACCGACATCGCAATCCTCACCTTTTCTCCACATTTTATTTCCAAGTTTGGCTAACCTAAAAAAGTGCACTTATTTCATCTTTTTATCTTTTTTGGGTCACAACAATCAACATCTCCTCTCTACTTTTTCTACACATAATACAAAAAAAGTCAAAAAGTACACTTATTTAGTCTTCCCAAACTTGGCCTTAAAATGTCTAGTCGCAATAAGGAATAGTAAGAGCTTGGTCATTCTTTTTGTCAGCCACAACTACACTACATATCGGATATGCTAACTTTTTACAACTTTTGTCATAAAACAAATATTTTAACCCAATTTTTTAACTGCACTAATAGAGATGCTCTAACACAGAGAGAGAGAGAGAGAGAGAGAGAGAGAGAGAGAGATAGGGACTAGGCATAACACACAAATTAACTGAGAGAATGCTTGCATTTTCACTATAGAGAGAACTCTTACATGTTGGATGGATGTGAGGCAAATGAGCTCTCACTCCTTATATAGACAACCTAGTATTCCTAGGAACATTCTAGAGCCCTTATTAATTGGGGTGTGTAGAAACTTCATGGAGGCTTCAACCACATTACAAGAATATTTCCTACTTTGGAACTATCTATGTACATTCTAGAATTATGTACAACATTATCATATTTTTTCAAGTCTTCTAGGAGCTTCCGTAATCTTCCATTAGGCTCCATTTCTTAAGTCTTCCTCTTGGTAAACAATTTTGTCTAGGTAATTCAATTTTGTCTAGGCAATTCGGTGGGATGTGACAATGTAACTATGTCCCTGACCAATCACAAATTATCATGTCATCTACTATTTTCCAATCATCCAATATAAAATTATAAGTCCCCTCCTTTCCACCAATTATAACATGTCTGAAACATCATATGCACGTGGACCAATTATAAGTGCACCTTTCTGTTGGGGGTGGCAATGTAAATTTGCTTTGTTGTGCGTGTGTAAGAGATTTCTCTCTTTATATCCTTACTTTTATTCATTTTACTTATGATATGGAGATATCTTCATCACCGCTCAATATTGAAATTGTTTTTAAGCAAGTGTAAAAATTAACCTAAAATGTTTGGGATTTTACAAGTTTTATTATTTATTTATTATTATTATTTTTGAATTGGGATTTTACCAGTTGAACCTAATGAAATTATAACATATTCAATTTTTTACTATTATTTTATTTAATTTGATTTTAAATTTAAATAAAAAATTTAATTTGATATGAATTATTCTAATTTTTTTTTATCAAAATGATTTTAAAAATCCCCCTTCTATCCTAAATTTTCACTTTTATTAAATTTGATGAAAAAAATTGATCTCCAATGCTTTCACTCCATTTGGTTTTAATTTTCAAATCAGTTTTGGGTTTTGAATTTTCAAAAATAGTTTTGACAATTGAAAATAAAAAACTTGTTTAGTTATAAGTTTTGAAAATAATTTTTAAAAATTGAATTCAAAACTTGTTTGGTTATGAGTTTTTAAAACTAGTTTTTTTGAGGAATTTTTTTTTGAGAAAAACTAGGGATCGTGAAAATTTTTTCATGAAAATGATCATGAAAAATTTATGACTCTTGGATTACCTTGATTAGTTTGTGGTGTTTTATTTTAAGTGTAATCCAAAGGTCATGAATCTTTCATGATCATTTTCATGAAATTTTTTTCATGATACCTAGCATTGCTCTTTTTTTTTTTTCTTCAAGAGTGGGTTTGGGTATTTTGTTTTTGTATTTTTTGGCTCTGGTGTGTTTGTTGGCTTACCGTTAGATTCATTTGTTCCCATTCTTTCTTTCCCTTTACCATGGAGACTTTTTCCTTAACTCTTGAAGGCCTAGACTCTGTGGATCTTGCGAAGTGATCTGATGAGAATGTTGATGTGTCCAACCTTTGCTTGATAGGGAAGATTTTGGCCCTGAAAACTTTGAATCGACAAGCCATCTCTAATATCATTCAAGGGGCTTGGAAGCCTAGGGCCAAATTGGTTATCTAGCCACGGCCAAAGAATACTTTTTGTTCCAGTTTGATCATGTGGAAGACCAACACCAAGTCCTCTTGGAGGCTTCTTGGTCGGTGATAGGGAATTTGCTGGTCCTCCAAAAAATTTCGATGGGGAAATCTGCTGCAGAGATGGAGTTTCAGTGGTGTCCATTTTGGGTACAAGTTCATGGGATTCCGGTTGCCAAGATGACAAAACAGATTCGGGAGATCATAGGACGAAGGATTGGGAGGCTCATTGGTGTTGAAGCTGTGCATGATGGTCTTCTGTTCTATCGAAGTTTTCTTCGAATCCGGGTGGATGTGGATGTAAGTAAACCTCTTCCACTTGGAATTATCTTGCAGCAGAAGGGCCCTGAGAACAAAGAAACTTGGATCTCCTATAGCTATGAGAAGTTGTTGGATTTCTGTTACGATTGTGGGAGAGTGGGTCATGAGAAATCTGCTTGTAAATTTGTGTCTCGTGAAGAGGGAGCTAAGTCGGGTTATGGACCAGAGTTGAGGACAAGTCGGGCACCCAAGCTAGACATGACATCCCAGAAGCTCAAATTCGTCGTTGGGTGGACATGGCGGAGGAACGAGTGCGTTTTTTGGCTTAACAAAGGTCGGCGGTGCCACGTACGGAGGACGCACCGAGGTTGGGTACACAAAGTCTAGCTAATACAACAAGGACGAGCGTGGTTGTACTGAAGTCAGTATATCTACCCAGAGGCAAAACATGTCCCAAGTGACGACGGTTAGGGTGGTTGGTGGCGTGCTCAATCAGAAGGGAGATGACGCCAAAACAAAGAGTGGGGCTGGACTGCTTAGGCCTGGATAATACAAGAATGCTGTCAACGCCCTCGGCCTAATCTAGTGGGGGGAATTGGGCCTCAATATTTTGTTACTGAGCCCACTGAGCTAGGTTCAAATATGTTGGTTAACCAAACAAGTGGTAGTAGCATTGGGCCTAATTCTGATTTTCTAATTGAAAAGTTAAGCCCCAACTCCATCCCATCCCATCCCATCAATCTTTCTTGGCTAGGGTAGTTGAAAAGAGCATGGCCCAAAATTTTCAAGATTTGTCTATCAAAAGAAAATCTCAGGATGAAAGCTAGAGAGAGATTGAAAGCTACTAATGCAAATACAACTAGGGCGTGCAAGAGTATGACCCTGTTTGGTAGGGCTTATTTTTAGCTTTTAGCTTAATTTAAGCTATTTTGATGTGTTTGGTTCAACTTAACAATACAGTTTATAGCTTTTTGTAAGTTAAAAATCAACTTATTCTTTGAGTGGGGGAGGAGAAACTTAATTTATAAGTAAAAAATCAGCTTATGTTCACAGCTATAAGTTATAAGCTGTTAGGCTATAAGTTATAATCACTTTCCCACAGCTCCACCAAACGGGCCTTATATATCCAGCAAAGAAGGAGAGGAAATTACTCCATGATAGTTCGAAGAGCTACTTGCGTAGAAGACGGTTGGGAGGGATTCCCAGTCAATTGTTGTTTGAGGTTCGAATTGCTAACTCTGTAGATGTGGTGGACGATGAATCTCTGGTGCAGATTTTGGTTGATACGGTTCATGAGGAGGTCGATGATTATGCTTCTTAGGTATCGAGCACTTTTCCCTCAGAGAATAAGGACACTAATGCATGGCCTTTGGTGGCTGGCCCTTCATAGCCACTAGCTTCATGTTAATGCTCAGCTGGAACTGTCAAGGATTGGGACGACTGTTGACAGTCCGGATCCTCTGAGGGTTGATCACAACCCATCTTCCCTTCTTGGTATTCTTAATGGAAACCAAGAATAAAGTCTCTAAGCTTGATTGTATTCATAGGCGACTTTAGTTTCCTAACAAATATTATGTTAATCCTGAGGGTTTGTCTGGTGGTCTGGTGCTTTGGTGGATGGACGATGCTTCTGTGGATGTTAGGTTCAAATCTCATCATTTGATTCGCTGTATTATTGGTATCCCTAGCGTTGAGGGGAGTTGGGTGGTGTCTTTTGTACATGCTCTTTCAAATCGTGCCAATCGAAGGGAGTTCTGGAAGTTTCTGACCTCTCAAGCCAAGGTCAATCACTACCTCTGGCTATGTATAGGAGACTTCAATCAAGTTAGTTCTATGTGGGAAAATATTGGAGGTTTAGAATGTAGCCGATCTCAGATTACAGGTTTTCAACAGTTTATATCCAAATGTGAATTAATGGATCTAGAATTCAAGCGCCACGTGTACACTTGGTCAAATAACCAGGTTGGAAAAGCCAATATTCGGGAGAGACTTGACAAAGCCTACACAAATGTGGAGTGGCGTGAGCGGTTCCCCTATGCTCAACTCAGGTACTTCATGATTGCTTTATTGGGTTGGACCACTGTCCATTAATTGTTTATTGTTGCATTCCCCCCAAACCAATCCCACTGCTTTTTAAGTTTGAAACAATGTGATCTATGAGTCCAGATTGTGGGGAAGTTATCAAGAGTGCATGGGCCACTTAGGTTCATAGGTCTCTCATGTTTCAATTAACTAATTGTCTAAAGGCTTGTCAGAATGGTTTGGTTTCGTGGAGCAAAGCTAAATTTGGCAATAATAAAAATTGCTTATGGAGTGGAAGCACAAAGTAAACATCATTCAAGGCCAAGAGCCTACTGAGGAGAACTTTTGCCAGCAACAAGTCATCAAATCCCATATTGATGAGCTATTGAAAATGGAGGAGATGCTCTTTCCCCAAAGATCACGCGTCGATTGGCTTTCTTATGGGGATCAAAACTCAGCGTTTTTCCATGCTACGCTTACCTAAAGGCGTCAAAGGAATCAACTAGTGAGGCTTAAATCTGAGAACGGGATTTGGATGGAGTCTGATGATGAACTTAATTCCTATATGCATCTTTATTTTTCTGAGCTGTTTACATCAGTGGGTACTCGGAATCTGCAAGAAGCTTTAGCAGTGGTGCATCCGGTGATAACAGTGGGTACTCGAAATTTGCACGAAGCTTTGGCAATGATGCATCCGGTGATAACGGTAGACATGAATTGGCTCCTAATTCGGGGGGTACTGAAGGATGAAACCAAGACAACAGCTTTCCAATTGGGCTTATTAAGGTCCCAGGGCCTGATGGGTATCTGAGGCTCTTTTATCAGAAATATTGGTCAGATATTGGGGCAGATGTTTCCAACACTGTAAAAAGTTTTTTCGAGAGGGAATTTCTCTTGAAGGAGATGTATCAAACAAATTTAGTTCTCCAGAGAGGCTTTTGCAGTTCAAGCCAATTAAACTTTGTAACTTTAACCTCAAGATAATAACCAAAATTCTGGTAGACCGGTTGAAAGAGGTGTTGGGTAAGATTATTACTCCTAATCGACATTTGTGTCGGGTTGGATGATCCAAGATGACATCCTTGTAGCACATGAGACTTTCCATTCCTTAAAGTTACAAAAGAAGGGCAATGCATGGGATATGGCCATCAAGTTGGATTTTAACAAGGCGTACGACCAGGTTCAATGGGACTTTTTGCAAGCGATGTACAACAGACGGGCTTTCATGATAGGTGGACACATTTAAGAGGATTTGCATTTAGATCCTCATAGTCATATTTATTATTTAATAAATTCTATAATAACTAATGACATTTTTTATCAAACACTATTAAAAAACGTCAATAATTAATTTTTAAATATAGTTTAAAAATTTTATCACAATGAATATCACTAATTATAAATTTTAATAACAATTTAAAAAAATTATCACAAAAAAAGTACTTAATTTTTAACTTTCAGAGGCAATTTAAAAAGTTCTCACAAAAAGACATCATTAATTATAAATTTTAGCAACAATTTATAAAAAAACGTAACAAACAAAAGTCACTAATCAATTTTTAACGACATGCAAAAAATCATCACAAAAAATTATGTTTAGCGACGATTTTACTAAGACTTATTTACAATAAAACTTAATGAAAATTAAATCTAACTATTAAGACCTATTAATAGTTATTTTTTTATTATCAATATATGTTATTGCTTTTGACATGAAATGTACATTAAGGCCTAGTTTGTCAACTATACATTTTAGCCAAAAAAATAAAAAGTTACTATAAATTGTCACATCACTCTCTATTTTTCTGCATATTTTTTCGTAAAAAGTCAAAAACTTACTAAAATAACATCTTCCCAAACAAGGCCTAAGTTAATTTTTAGCCAAAAAGATAAATAAATAAATAAATCAAACACGGGCTTGAGTTGCGATATATATTCCTACTTTGAAAGTAATAATAACCTTCCAGCCATGGTCACAGGGGCATTCATAATGTATCAAACAGCATATACGGTGGAAGCCAGACCAGCCCACAGAAGGGAAGGTAATAATTCTACCCCCGAATAGCGTTCAACTTGAAGCCAGACTGCAAAGCCTTGTGCAGCTCATCCATGATAGAAAAGCCACATAATGCCGGTGTACCAAAAGACAAACAATCTTCAGGTAGCAATGATCTGAAAGAATCACTGTCATTGAAGCTTGCAAAATCACACTCATCCCTGTATCTTAAATCTGGGGAGAGGGAAGATTGCAAAAGGCAAAAATAAGCACAGGAAGTCAATTGAATAAAACTCCATTTACAGATAGATATATATATATGTATATATATATTATATAAATATCTAAACAGTTGTGTATATCATATAAACAATGAATGGATATTTGATTCTTACATTTCAAGAGGTAATCATCCCATTTCTTCTCATCGAAGAACAAAGAACTGCAATCATCCTGTGCAGCCTTTAAGAGAAATAAAATAATAATTATGGAAAAGTCACTCGTAATTGACATAATAGCAAGCTCAAGACCCCATGTTGCCAAGCAAAATATGCTGGAAAAAAGTAACACGGATAGCTAACCAAAATTTGTGTTCCAGTGGACCCGTTTTGGTCAGTTATCCATAACAATGAAGATGGGAAGACCTAACAAAAAGGATACCCAAATACATATAGGCCATGTTTGTTTGGGTGGACATGAGCTTGGGATTGGACTAATAGTCCAATAAAATTATTAATCCAATGTTTGGTTAAACAATTGAAGTAGGGAATAATTATTTTAAACTTGATTATTAGTTAAGATAGGATATATAATCCAACGAATTCGTAATCTTAGGACTATTAGTCATGGGAATGCTAATCCAGTCCGCCCAAACAAACATGGCCATAGACCTTACCATCCCTGTACGATCATTTTTTTGCTTTCCATAGAAAATTGCCAGAACCAAGTGCTCAAGTTCAACATTCTTATCACCTGCGAAATATATGCTCAGGTGTGAGGGGGGAACATGAATATGCATAAACCTACTGCATCCACCAATTGGACAAATCCAGTTTCCTCAACCGAACCCAAAGCAACATTAAGGCTGAACTAGCAATTTAATGCCTTAACTATTTCCAGAACAGCCCAACTTACCTCCATTTTAAAATAAAAAGATTCATAATATCCAGCGGCAATATAAATTTATAATGAGTAAATTCAATAGGATGTTGAGGTCATTACAAAAATAGAAATCTAACCAAGAATGGTAGCTGCATCACGCGATAACTTGTAAATGCTAAACGATGAGAGCTTCGAAGCTAATTGACCTACATAATCTAGCATTCTACCATGGAGCATCATCTCAACACATCTATGAACACTTGAAAGTGAAAGGCCAAACAAAAGATGCTTTACACTGATGAAACGATCACCTTGCATTCTTCTCTCATGGTCAGCAATTTTAATCACTTCAATGAACTCATCTGTAAAAGGTCCAAAGCGACCATCTGATAAAGGAAAAATTACAGCTTCCTGGAAGTACAGCAACTGTTAAAAAACAAAAAATAAAAAAACAAAAAACACAAAACAAAACAAACGACATCATGAAAGGAGACATAAAATAGAAACCATAGAGAGAGCATTGCGAATGGGATTCAAGGCACCATGATCCAATTACCAATTTCATGTACACATTCTTACCAACAAAAATTACATGACCAAACATTGCAAGATAGGGCTGTCAAACAAAAACTGACTAATCCGCAAATCAGTCTGAACTGCTTCTTTTTCTTTCAAAAACCAGTCCCCTGTCCAGGTCCAATTTATTTTTATTTTTTATAAACGTATTAAATCATTTAGACATGCAGTTTATTGCTCCCAGATTGGTGTGCAGTTCCTGGTTTTCCCCAAAATCGAACCAAACTAATCCATTTACACCCCTAATGCAAGAAGCTAAGGAATTCGGTGAGACCAACAGAACACCCACCCAGGATGCACTACAGTAACTGAAAACAGCCGAAATGAAGGCAGGAAAAATGAAAAATCAAAAGTACACCACAAAAATATATGAACCACTTGAACATGCAGGGCATAGAACACATAAAATTAGGAAAACCTATGAAACAACAAGAACTAGCTTGTGGAGCTAGTGATAGGGGACGGGAACAAATTTTGTTGAAGCATAAACTGAAGATTAATTCAACAGTAACTATATTTAGGAATTTGTATTCTATTTTTCCTTTTGTTCCCTTGCTGGTAGGGGTGAGAGTTTGACATCCAACCCGTTAACACAACTCAAAATTTACACAGAATTAGAGAGTTAGGGTTGGTCATTTATTTGACACAAACACAAACATTAAACATTACATGACACGACAACACGAATATTAAATTGGTTGATTTAGGGTTGAACACGCGTAAACTGAGCAGGATCCATACAATAATTCATGTCAGCATGTGGACATGAAGGAACCCACTATAAACCCAAATGCAACCTTTAGTAGCCATAGAATTTCGAATGTTTTATTCTTAGCCATTGAATTATATTTTGGTAAGGGAATATAACTTGTTTTAGCAGTTTTGGTAGATGTTTGGATATTAATGTGTGACAATCTATTAAGCACTGACACTTCAAAACAAGTGTCATAGAGGTATTGAACATAGGGACACGCCATCCGGTGTGCAGGTTTATTTAATTAATTTTTTTCAAGGGACACGTCGGGGCCACATCAAGGACACTTCCGATTGTTTGTAAAATATCGAATTACTTGTTTGTGGATGTAGAATTAATTTACGTAGTAAATAAAATATAATATATCGTCGTGTGCACGCTATGTCTGTGTCCGCATTTAAACGCAAAGTACCTAAAGGTAATACAGAAATTCCATCACCTTCATTAAAACAATTACAACTATCATTACCATACGGGAGGTCGATAAAAGTTCCTCAAACTGCATCATTACTCAGGGAAAATCAATATAATTTACCCAAATAACAACTCTATTCATTTTTACTTTAAAAATAAAATTTTATTTTATTTTAGTATAAGAAATCATTTCACACATTCTATAAATGAGAAAAGAAGTGAGAACAAGAAGTCCAACATCAATTTTAGAAGTCAAACATCTAAATAAATTTTCAAAAATTGTTCCTAAAATTCAGAATTTCATGCTTGCGTAAGCAAAAAACATGTATAACCCCAACTGTGCAAAGTTAGTCCAGTTATACAAACAATTTTAAAAATAATAATAGCAAAAGTTAGGATGTGTGTTATACACATGTCAAGAAGTGTCCAACATGAACATGCCAAAATCTTAATAGTGTATGTGCAACTTAGGAACTCAAGAAAGGCCATTTCAAATATGGAACAGAAAACCACCAAAAAAAAAAAAGAGTATAAAGAGAGAAAAATGCATAAAACAAGCACTTTGATTCATCCATTTACATAAAGTTGTAACATTTCCACACACACAAGACAAATTAAGTGAAAGGGGGTGGGCGGAAAGAGCAGAGAGAGGGTGATACTGCAGATGCTTTCATAGCAGCCAATTCATAGAGCCCAATGAATAAGCCATCAGCTAAAACTGAGCATGCAAAAGTAACATCCTCAGCGAGAAACACATCATCTGCTGTATTAGGTAAACAATTACGTAGCAATTGAATGTCAACGCCCCCCAAAGCCTCTAAAACCAAAGAATCAAGAATACGATAACTTTTCTCAGTTGTCAACTCCAAGGTAAGCTGCATTTTACAATCTTCTTGCTTCTCAATGGACAACATATCAGACTTATGATTAAGATTGATCACTTAAATTTTAAGAAAGTAAAAATAATATAGAACCTTACCAAAAAAAAAAAAAAACTGGTAAAGAAACCAAAGCGAAACAGAAAAATGTGCTCCAACTACTAAATTAACAAACAATGAGTGTTTAGAACACACGATGCTGAAGCTGCAACTCATGTCAGCAGAAGATTTGGACAGCAGCACCAGATTTTATAGAATAGAACTTGAAGTACTAATTATGATGTTAATTTAGCATAACTCTTTTGAATGTTAAGAAAAATTACTCTAAAAAGAGGACAAACAATAGTGACAAATTTCTAAGAGTTCAACAAAGAAGTCAAGAACACAAAAACTGCCAAGTTCATACCTTCAGAGGCTCATAATTCCTAAGCATCTCTAATGCAATTGCTACTTCGTTTGGGCTAATATCATTCCACTACATCCATAAAATTAATAATCAACATAGCAAGATTCAGTAAATTATGTTTGGAAATAAGTTAATATAACCTTGTGAAATAATCCTGTCTAGAATAATTGGACAAGATTATCATATATACACTGGAGAAAATAATACCTCGGGACCAAAAATAGGAAAAACCCATGGACGAAGAACCTATAACAAAAAGTATGAACAAAAAATTGAACTTCCTAAAACAATTTATATCTGAAAAATAAATAGACAAATGAAGAAAAATAGGAAAAACAAATAAAGAAAGTCATACAGGCAGTCATGACTACCAAGGTACTTACAACGAAGGAAAGACAACAGCCAAAAAAAAATATCTTTGTCCACAAAAGGGTGAAATAAATCCCAATTTCAGTCCCGATTCTTAGGAAGTTAGCTGATGCAATCCACAAGAAGAGCAAAAAAGAGTTTAAGAAGTGGCAATATTTGGAAATTGCCATGGATTCAAGTTTTTTTTATTAAAGTCTTATTTTCTGTTTTTTTAGAGTTTTTAGGTCATGGGTATTTTGGCAATTTTCATATTTGCTATCATGGGCTGTAGGGGTCGCCCATGGGTCGTCAAGTGGGTCAAGTTAATAAATTAATTTTTAGTTATGTTTCTTATTTGATCTTAGATAGGTTTTGAAAGTCAACGTTTTACTCGTTTACTTTTTTTGTTCTAGTTGGTCTAGGAAATCTTTGAATTTTATATTAAGTCATGTAATGCTTTTGATTCAATGGAATTGATATTTTAGGCTCCGTTTTTGTTTAGAAAGAAACGAATGATAGAAAATGAAAATGGTAAAAATTGAAGTGAAAGAGAGGGAAAAAAATGAAAATTTATTTTCTTGCATGCATTTGAATAGATAAAAAAAAAAATTTGCAAGAAAAGGATGGAAACAAATGTAATCACCGCATAACAGGGGGTTGTTAAGAGAAGTATGGACAAAGAGGGAAACAAAATACTCTTCGTCAAGTTTTGTGGGAAAATGTATATTTTGCAAAAAAAATTGTAAGCTTAACTAACAAGCGAATTTGAGTTGTACAGGAAACTTTAGTTTCCATTACTTTCGAGAACTCTTTATCTAAAGAAACACAAAAAATTATTTTTCTCTTTTTTCTTTGACTTTCATGTATTCTCTGTCTAACCTAATTGGGCCTTAGAGGATTTTAACAACTTTGGAGCTTTCTTATGAATTGTGTAATGCAATCAAACCTTAAGTGTGATGCCTAAGGCCTCAATGAGTGATTCCTAGGAACTACCTTCTTCTCCTTCTTTCTCTCATTTATTTTCTGCACTTCAACAGCCCAAATACTGTTTTATGGGTACCTGTTCACAGCCCTAAAACAGCCCCAAAAAATCTCATCTTTTCATGCTTATACTCTTACCATTTATTACCCTAAACAAACCCTACCTGTCCCCTACTCTTATTGCAATTTCAGCTATAACACCCCATTAAAATCAGCCCCAAAGCTAACTGTTGTTGCTATCCGTACTTCTAAATTGGTAAATTAAACTTTGCCCCCTTAAGTTTGACCGTTTTCCCACTTTGGCCGGCCCTATGGTTTTTTTTTTCACTTCGGCCCTTCACGTTTCAAAATTTTCCCAATTTACTCCTGAAGCTAACTTCCTTCCAAATTCAGGCGGAAATTCGTGGGCCCACAAATACACAAGTTAGATCCAAAACCTCAAACCCGAAACCCAACCCCAGCCCACCCAACCTTCCAAACCCACAGCTCCCCACTAAATAGCCTCCCACCATCTCCCCCTTAGCATCTGAACCCTCCACCGCCCCAACCTCAATCTCTCCCTTCTGTCCCCAACCACCAACAACATCGAAACCAAGGCCAACACCACCAGATCTACAGCCAATCACCATTAACACCGCACACTGCCCATAACCTCCATCCTCATCTCTGTCTTTAACTTGCAGTGACGAACAGTGAGATCAGCAAGTAACTCTTAACATAAAGACCTGCAACCACATCGAGATCGAGATCGAGATAGGGGAGGGATTGGAGGTTAAAGAACAGAAAGAGAGATAGGGCAATAGACGTTAAGGAAGGTGGAGTAAGGAATGGTGGCAGTGGAAGCAAGGGTGGTTAGGAACAATTTCCAACTTCAACCTGAATTCTCAGCTCATTAGTGCATACAAAAGAATGAAAAGAATTATTTGGCTTTTCCCATCAATAAGGTAAATGCCATGTATATATAATAGATTCATGACACAATTTAAGAAAAGATATATATAAGAAACAATATTAAATTAATGATTGACACAATCACAGATTATATACATAGGCAGGTTTTGGGAAGGAGATTGAGAGGCTATTTTAGCCTCATTCAAATAGCCAAAAAGTTGTACCGTAGCTGAGTTTTTTCTTTTTTAATCAAAAACTGATGCGGACAAATTCATGACTGTACAGGGCAGATTTGAAATTACATTTTTGCCCTTTTAATTTTTGACTAACGCACCAACTTAGCATTCAACACATAGGGGCAATTTAGTCATTTCATATCCCAACAAATCAATCATCACGTCAGGCACAACTTTTTGGGAATAATTTAATTATTTTTTTTATCTCAATATCATTTCAACCACATTTTTCAATACAACAATCAAACAAAAAATTCAATTTATCTTCCTAAACACAAAAACTAAAATAGCATACTAAAATAGTCAAAAAGCCAAAAAGCCTAAAAGATAGCCACTTCCCAAACACCCACATAATACTAAAAATAAAAAGATTCTATGTACTCTAATTTCTATATTCAACACTCCCCCTCAAGCTAATGTGAAGATATTCAACAATTGCAGCTTGCCAATGGATGACTGGAAGAAACCGGAAAAAACTCAACAGCTAGTCCAAATAAATGCTACCGAACAAATCTGGTAGTCCACTAAATAAAAAAAAAAAGTCAAAAAGTGCTTAATACATCAACACCACTCCCTAAAAAGGGGAAAAAAAGAAGAAGAACTGCCCTAGAAGAAGCTGACCAAAATCAATGTTGGGACCAGTGTTTTAAAAAGCTCTAGGCGCATCGAGGCGCCAAGGTCACCTGGAGCCTAAGCGCCGAGGCGCGAGGCAAGGCGTGCGCCTCACCAAAGCGAGACGTAAGTTATGAAAGTTAAGCAAAATATTAATATAACACAATTTTCAACATAGAAAGTATTTAATATGTATATTATTAATTTTTTTAATAAGAAGATTAGAGAAGAAGAAAAAATATAATTAATTTTTTTAATATATATTATTTTATTTATTTATTATATTTTTTACATAATGTGTTTTAATTAATTTTTTTTATTTTATTTTACATACATGTTTATTTTTTTTTATCACTATAAGTATATATTATATTTTATATATTATATAAGCATATTAGATATTATATATTATATAATAGATATTATACGTATTATATAATATTATATATATATATGAATCAATTATATATTATATATAAGTATATTATATATTATATAATAGGTATAATATAATGTATTATATATATATATATATATATGAATCAAAAGACAGAAGCGAGAGAGAGAGAGAGATCGCGAACGGCGAGAGAGATCGCGATCGTGAGCCAGACAGAAGCGAGAGAGAAGACGACGAAAGAAGAGAAGAGAAGAGAAACGAAGAGAGGAGAAGAGAAGACGAGGCAGAAGAGAAGAAGCGGAGAGAGAAGAGAAGAAGCAGAGACGAACCTGAAGAAGCTCAGATCAGTCGATTTCGAAGCTCAGATCAATCGATTCGAAGAAGCTCACCAACAGATTTGTATTGTATAAGAGTTTTAATCCTATGTGGCTAGTACACAAACACAAAACAGGTCAGCCCTAGCCTAGGTGAAAGGTGCGTGCCTCAGCGCTTTACGTGCGCTTTTTGCAATGCGCCTCGCTTCGTCTACTTCGAGCGCTAACGTTGCGCCTCGCCTCGCTTAGCACCTAGGCGCGCTTTTTAAAACACTGGTTGGGACAGTTTAAAGAGGTCATGCCGGACCATTGTAGGAACTGACCGGAATCAATGTCGGGACAGTTTAAGAGGTTATGTCGGACCGTTGTAGAGACTAACTGGATGTTGAACCAGCAAGTATGATACATACGTAACTTATGATGTGGTTCTAAACGATGATGGCAATAGATGACTGTGTGTGCCAAGGGGCGGCTTATTAGAAAATACACCAAGAAGCGGCTTAGGTGGTGCACCAAGAGGGCAACTTGGGTTGTGTGCCAGAGGGGGTGACTTGGATTGTGCGTCAGATGGGGCGCCTTAGGTGGTTCACATGGTATATCACCATGCTCACCACGATATAGGTATAATACCCCTCAAACTCAAATAGGTTTGAAGATGGAAACTTATTTGAGGTTGAAATAGAGGGAAAGACAAAGTGAAATAGAAACACACCAAAAAATGGATTGCGAGTAAAAAAAAAATATGATAGAGATATTTGAGATAGGAATAAACTAGTGGATAAAGGAAAAGATCACCACGAAGTGATACTGAAAGAAAATATGGCAATGGAATGGGTTGAGATCCGGAGGGCAGCCAAGGCAAGGCTGTCGCCTGCTGGTGAAGCAAAATTACTAGATACTTGACCTAGCTTTGATACCAAATGCTACCTGAGACCAAATTCCCAATTTGATAGTATCTAAATGCCGTCGAAACAAACCTCAAGAAAATTTATAATAAATTGATGGTATGCTTATCTAGTTTCCATAGGGTCAGGGAGATACTATAAAATATTAAATCCAAACAATGCATTAAAAATTGGCTTGACAACTATCACACTTCAAAAATATCTTAGAAGCCAATCAACCAACATAACCAAAATGAATTACCACAATGAACATTCAAGAATGCATTTATTTCACAACCTAGAAAACAAAATAAAATAAAAAATTACCTTGACTTCTTTTTTGGCACTACATGGATATAGCTGCATAAAGACAAATATTTAAATGAGAAACATACAAACTAACAATAATTATTAAAGCCAGAGCAATTGCTAGGAATGAGGAAGAAAGATTCTTACCTGTGTTCTGTCATCATAAATATCATGTTCCCGCAATTTGGAAAATTGATCAGCTTTCACCTTTCTTTCGGCACTACATTTATGTTGCTGCATAAAGACAATATTGATTTTTTTTTTTTCATAATAAACAACAATGAAATATTTCTAAACTTAATTATTATAAGTCCATTTGGATAAATATGAATTTCAAATTAAGGGATTTAAGGTTAAATTTTATAAAAATATTGGAGAATAACTATTACAAGTAGATTGGAAAATTATAAAAGAAAATAAGTCGACATACAAATGATATATTTATTAGGAAAATTCTATAAAAACTAATCGTAAAAAAGTGTGTATTGCATGTCGTAGTTATGATCTTTATAGTCTTTGGTTATGACACATTATGGTATTAATTATGACTCATTGTAGTATTGGTTATAACTTAGTTATAATTTCTTGCGACTGTTATTTTGGTTATGACTCATTGTGATGTTAGTTATGACCTATTGGGATTATTTTTAGGTTATGACCGAAGATGTGGTGTTTGGTTATTATTTATTATGGTCCTTTTAGTTGTAATAAAAAATGATTTAGTTCTAACACTTTATGGTATTAACACCACGAAATATCATAACTTGTATATGGTATACCCTTTTGTGGAGTGTATGGTAGAAGGACTCATGCTAGTAGAATCTTTGTAATTAGAAAGAAAATACTTAATAGAAGGGACATCATCACCATTTTAAGGAGGGCACTATTACAATTTTATGAAGGATATATATAATTTATATATGTTAGGGTACTAACAGAATTATCAAAAATCCGGGGGAAGAAAGATTCTTACCCTTGGTCCTACTGTAGATCCGTCCCTGATACATTCCAACAATTATTAAAGCCAAAGCAATTGCTAGGAATGAAAAAGAAAGATTCTTACCCGTATAGTGTCACAAAGATCATGTTCCCTTAGCGTGGAAAATTGATCAACTTTCACCTTCCCCTCAGCAATAGCTACAAGAGGATCACATTTACACTGCACATGGAAAAAGGTGTTTTCACATATGAGAAAAAGAGAACAGGTAAACAACCAGAAAAGAAAAAAATTTCTTTTATATAAAAATTCTTACAGAGTCAAGAATTTCACATAATTTTGAGTACTCATCCTCAACCACACTCTAATCAAATATTCTCTCCAAATCTTCCTGGAATATAAAAGTAAATGAAAATGAGAGCAATGGAACCAACATTCCTTAACAATTCACCCTATAAACACTTGTGTAAATTCAAACATATTATGAGAAACACCACAGCTATAGCAAAAAAACAAAAATTATGTTAATTAAATATATCAGAAGAAGATACATCAATAATGACACAAGACAAAAGTGATACATTTGCAACAGCAAAATCACATACCGGCAACCGCCAATGTGTATCATTTTATATATTCAATGTAAGTGCACTATGAAAGAGACCTTCCAAACCATAAAAACCCATGCAACAAAGACATTCATACTATAATATTATAATCTACCACCATTATAACAAAAACAACAACAATGATAACAGAAAAATAGTTCAAATAAAAACAACACAAGACGCACATCATGAAATGATCAAGTCCAATATAATTTATTGACCTAAGAAGCACTTGTGTGAGAATCAAGTAGCAGTCAACTAGTTCAAACTACAAAACTCGCCTTTTAAAAAGTAGAGCAATATAAAATTAAAAAAAGGATAAGATGAACACTAAAGCAATTGTGAGGGTTCCATGATTCATATAGTCCCTAACCCATCAAAACAAAAGGAACACCAATATATAAGATGAACACTACTTGAGCAAAAATGATTTGATATTTAAAATCCTTGCGTTAGTCAATTGACAATGGACACAACACAACCATTCTTAACCCACCATAGTAGCACAATGGAGAATCACATATAACTACTTCACTATTTTCATTCGGCACACATCAAGTTAAAATGACTCATCCACTCTGAATTCCTATCAGCACTCGTTCATCATCAAGCTCGGCCATATCCACCTAGTGAAATTTAGATCTAGTCATCTAAATCTTACTTGACAAACATATAATGAATCACCATCAAATCCATGAGTTGTTCAAACACAACAAAATAGAAATCTAATGTAATTTTTTTAGTTACACGAGACTCAAGCAAATATTAAACCACAGAAAATTGATGAAAGCTCTGTGAGACTACTACCAAAAACAATATCCACGAAAATTTGGCCACGGGCACATTAAGGCGGAATTTAGAATTTACCATATCAAAAACACTCAAGACAAACTTAACAATACTTTTAAACACACTTTCGCCAACAGTATTGTAATCCTTGTCTTTGATTAGCACCTTGAAGGAACAGAACATAACATAACACATCGTTCCATGCGCTAATACCGCAATAGCCTTACCAATCTTGATGTATTGTTCTTCTTTGATTGGCCCAGACCACGAGGCATCATGGACTACCTAAAAATATAAATTTGGTAAAATTCAGGGATTGATGGGCAATGCACAATAAGTGAAGTAAAAACGAAAAAAAAAAGGGTTAAATATATCTTTAGATAAATCAAAAGTAATATCATTCCATATTTTTATACTTCAATTTCCACACCTACCAATGCAGGGTTTTAGTGTTGGACAAAAGGGACTTAAGGCAAACTAAGACACAACATCAGTTAGCATCCTTTTAGTACAAATTAACTATTATTATGTTGATTTTTAATGGACACGCAGCACAAATCACCCAAAAATACATGTTTTGGCTAAAGCTAGTGTGCTTAATAAACTATGCCCATTTGCCCTTTTGCAAAGGCAATTTCTGACAATGGATCATGAAAATTATGCTGGCCTTGATAATCAATCTAGTGTTCAAATAACGTTTTCCAAAGCGCAATTAGTTATCAAAAGTGATTATCAACCAAGATGGTTGTGCTGCAGTGAAAGTAATAATAATTGAATCACCTTATGACAATACATACATACACGCCAAGGGACATCATGATTTAGCATTTCGCAATGTCAAGATGAAAAAAGAGAGTAAGAAATAAAACCATAATATGCTCCACGATCATACATTAAACAGAAAATAAATTTCTTATTCATCAATGTTTCATAATATGCCCCATAATCACACAATCAATAGACCATAAAGTTTCTCATCAAAATAAAATTTAAAGAAAAAAAAAAAAGAAAAAAGAAAAAGATTCATATTCCTTGAATACAATAGAATTCAAAACAAACAAAAAATTTCCATTACTACCAAAACCAAATTTTCCATTCTCTGTCTCAACCCATGTTACTTGGATCGTTATGCAATATGGAATGGGAACTAAAACAAGAACATAAAACACCACATGCACTAAAATGTGAAACGATAGGGGTAGACTTGTATAAATTACAATATTAAAATTTAAGGTACTCCTAGAGCAATTTACTTTCAAAGATTAGACATCCAATAAAAAAAATAGTACATTTTTTTCAATTGATCATGAAAAAGCACATTTTCATAAGCATTATGAGCATTTTTTCCCATTTAGTCCTTCCAAAACTACAGTCCTCCTTAGATTTTAGTTCATTATATTTAATTTTTCCCCTAAGAAAAACAAAGGAAAAAATTTTTGGAATCACTTTGGATAGATAATTAATTGCTTTGGAACAAAAGTGTACCATATTTCAAAACGTGCTAGTAACACTTGGTCAAGATTATATTTCTTATTAGGCTTGTCCTTCCTAAAATGCTCTAGTAGCAATTAAAAAATTCAAAAACTCCATGAATAAAAAAAGTACGTCGCTAAAAAAATCAAGAACACAGATAAAATAAACAAATAATTTATAGACCTCCAACAAAAGGTTGTTTTCTACCTTTCCCAAATAAGGATAAAACAACCAAGAAACCTTTCTGGTGGCTAGGCCACTCCCTTCAAGCTCCAATGTTTGCCTAACATTGCTTTTTCCAAAATGGGTCTCATATGGTTCAAGTGTCAACACCTAAAAAAGTGACAGCAAAAGAGGGAGGGAGTTAAGATCAAATTCTCGTACAGGCAAGTACATTCAGCATTCTACAATGAGCAAATACCTTTCTGCTGTCTTCTTTTTCTGAACTGCTTTTAACATAATAATCTGCCAGCATTCGTTTAGACACAATTAGAGCAGCTTCCCTGTTTAAGAATGAGTAATCAAATACAGGTGAACAAGAATGAGACTTGATAATCTACAAAAGAAAAAAAGGCATAGTGGTGCTTACAAAAAGATGCACCATAATTATAATTTATAAACAAGAGTCTAGGTGCATCTACATTACTAAGAAGTAAGGACTCTCAAAAAGTCAATTCCCTTGGTCTGAATCATGATGGACCCATTTTGTTGGTTTGAAGCTATATATGTACATTCCTTTATTGACAAAACATATAGTTATACCAACACATCCATGAACGAGGAAGGAAGAAATTAAAATTCCAAGGTATTAGTTCAGTAGGTAGTTGTTTAACTAAGAACTACTAAAGCACGAATGACAAAGCATATATAGGAAACCAATTGGGTAAAAAAAATTGGGATAACTGGGAACGTAAGCAAATATTGTTTTAAGACATAAAACAACAATGTAGGGACTACAAAGACGCACCATCCAACTTAATTTCCCATAACTTGCATAGACCACACTACGCTTATCAATTGAAAATATTGATATAAAATACATTAAAACTAGGAAAGATGTACAATTAATTGTTGCTAAAGATAAGGTAGTAACAGTTACAAGAATTGGAGGCAGAACATAATCGTGTTAATTAAACTTGTAATGGGAGAAATTATAATTAATGTGATTAGCACCTATGAATCCCAAATAGGTTTGGAGGAACAAATTAAAAACACAATTTTGGGATTAACTGGATGAGTTAATGCAACAAATATCTATTTTATTTTATAGGAAATAAAAATAATTATGTGGATATTTCGACGGTTATGTAGAAAAAGATAAGCAAGGAACAAGAGAATACATAGTGGATATGATTTTGGGAACCGAAAACAGGGCCACAGACTTACATTTCTCAGTAACATTTGATCTTATAGTAAACATTACCTTCATTAAAAAGAGACGGGGGAGAGAGAGAGAGAGAGAGAGAGAGAGAGAGAGAGATTTCAATAACTTTTAAAAATGTGTTAAATAAGAGACAAATAGATTATTTTCTGGTAAGAAAAACATGTTACTTAATATGTAAAATTACAAGTGTATCCCCGAACATCACAAGATAAGCATACATAAAGGAAAACTCTATCCATACATAGCAGTAATATGATCGTCGTAAATAGAAATGTTAGAGGAAGGAGAAGAGCTAAATTGACATGGATTGTGGTAGTAAGAAATTATATGAATTATTTAATTAAACTAAACTTTGCTACCCCAACCCTAGTGAAGAGAAAGAAAACTTGGCATCGCAAACATCAATATTCTCACCTAACGAACTAAACTTTGCTACCCCAACCTTGGTGAAGAGAAACCCTCTACTCTAAGGTTCGCCTAATGAGTCCCCAATTCTTCTGATTGTTTTGCACCCAACAAATATCGAAGCTGTACCGCCTTAATATATACACACTGCGTTTGGTTAAATTTTTTAATCAATTTTTCAAAATCCAAAACCTATTTGGCTTCCGATTTTTGAATACTCATTTTAAAATCCAAAATGTCACGGGAGACCTATAAATCCTATATATTTAAAGGTTGTTTGCGAGGTTCCAAATAAGTGTATTTTTTGATTTTTTATGAAATATAGGTTGAGGTTGAAGTGATGTTGTAGAGAGGTGATGTGACTTAAATAAGATGATGTGACTTAAATAGAATAGTGACTTTTTGACTTTTTAATTATTTTAGTATATGCCAAACAAAGCCTATAAATTTTATAAAAATTAATAATATTTTTTTATCAAATATTATTAAAAAATATCATTAATAGTTAATTTTCAACGAAAGTTTAAAAATTTTATCATAAAAAATATTATTAATTATAAATTTTAGCAACAGTTTAAAAAAAATCATCACAAAAAAATGTCACTGATTTTTAATTTTTAGAAACATTGAAAAATTTTTAGAGACAGTTGAAAAATTTGTCATAGATGATGAGAATAATGGGAGTCGAGGAATATTTCCTAAAGTAGTTTGTGAGTATCCCGATGTCTTCCCTAAAGACCTCACGACATTACCACCTCATTGTGAGATAGAATTTTCCATCGACTTAGTGCCCAGGACCACACCTATTTCTATGCCTCCCTACAGATTTGCCCCGGCGAAGTTACTTGTCTTAAAGGAGTAGTTGCAAGAATTGTTAGACAAAGGTTTTACACGCCCTAGTACTTCGCCATGGGGAGCACCGGCGCTATTTGCGAAGAAGAAAGATGGTTCATTACGGTTATGTATCGATTATCATAAACTCAATAGAGCCACAGTTAAGAACAAATACCATTTACCCTGGATAGATGACCTTTTTGACCAACTTAAGGATTCTCGATGTTTCTCGAAAATAGACTTAAGATCGGGCTATCATCAGTTGTGAGTGAATGAGGAGGACATTCGCAAGATAGCCTTCTGTACCCAATATGGCCACTATGAATTTCTAGTAATGCCGTTTGGCTTAACCAATGCTCCTGCAACTTTTATGGACTTGATGAATCTAATTTTTCGAGAATTTTTTGATAAGTTTGTGGTGGTTTTTGTTGATGACATACTTATTTACTCGCCCTTCAAAGAGAAGCATGAGAAACACCTTCAAATCGTCTTACAACTTCTTAGAGAACACCGACTCTATGCTAAATACAAGAAGTGTGAGTTTTGGCTCTCAAAGGTGAAGTTTTTGGGTCATGTGGTCTCAAAGGATGAAGTGACAGTAGATGCATCGAAAATTGAAGCCATACAGAAATGGGAATGACCTAGAAATGTGTTTCAGATATGTAGTTTTTTGGGGCTTACTGGGTATTATAGGCGTTTTGTAAAGGATTTTTCCTCTTTAGCGGCACCATTGACCAAACTAACCGGGAATGGGGTGAAATTTATATGGAACGATGCCAGTGAGAAATCTTTTCTAGAATTAAAGGCCAGATTAACTACCGCGCTGGTTTTGATTATTCTTGAGAGAGGAAGAGGTTGTAATGCATCAAAAGAAGGGCTGTGGTGTGTCTTAATGCAGGAAGGCAAGGTTGTAGCGTATGGTTCTCACCAACTGAAAACTCATGAGAGAAACTACCTTACTCATGATCTTGAATTAGCTGCAGTCATTTTTGCTTTAACATCCTGGAGACATTACCTATACGGAGAGAAATTTGATATATTTTTCTGATTATAAGAGCCTTAAGTACTTATTCTCGCAGAAAGATTTGAACCTACATCAGAGAAGATGCATGGAATATATGGAGGGCTACGATTTTGAATTACATTACCATCCGGGAAAGGCGAATGTTGTCGTAGATGCTTTAAGTAGAAAATCTATGAGCACGATTGCCAGCCTTGCCATGAGAGAATGGAAGATGTTGGGGGATTTAAATGAATTCGAGGTACAACTCGGTGAATTGCCTAATCAAGCTACGTTGTTTTCGATTTCAATTCAACCATCGTTAGTCACTCAAGTTTTAGAAGCACAATAGAATGATCTGGAAGTGCGGATTATGAGAGAGAAGATCTCACAAGGACAAGGGGATAAGGGATTAAGGGTGCTTTCCGATTCAGGCATTCGATATGTAAATTGCCTTTTTGTTCCACAATCTTGTAGAGAGGATGTATTGCAAGAATTCCACCACTCCCGTTTAACCGTTCATTCCAGAGGTACAAAGATGTATCAAGACTTGTGTCGTCAATTTTGGTGGAAGGGTATGAAGAGGGATGTAGCTCTATTTGTGGCTAAATGCTTAACGTGTCAATAAGTCAAAGCGGAACACCAAAAACCAGCCAGATTATTACAACCCATGCCGGTAGCTAAATGGAAGTAGGAACACATCACCATGGACTTTGTCTCCGGCCTCCTTAGAACTCAAAGGGGTAATGATGCTATTTGGGTGGTAGTGGACCGACTAACTAAATCGGCACATTTTCTTGCGATGTGTATGAGTGACTCCGTTGACTACTTAGCAGAGTTGTATGTTAAAGAGGTTATTCGGCTTCATGGGGTTCCCATAAGTACAGTTTTGGATAGAGATCCTCGCTTCACCGTACGATTATGGCAAAGCTTGCAAACTGCCATGGGGACTCAATTGAACTTTAGTACCGCTTATCACCCCCAAACTGATGGCCAATCGGAATGTACCATCCAAATTTTAAAAGATATGTTAAGGGTCTGTGCACTAGACTTCAAGGGGACGTGGGAGAAATATCTTCCATTAGCCGAGTTTTCCTATAACAACAGTTTTCAGGCTAGCATTGGGATGGCACCTTTTGAGGCATTATACGGGCGTCCATGTAGGTCTCATGTGTGTTGGATTGAGGTAGGAGATTCACCCATGCTTGCCCCGGACTTAGTTCGTGAGACTACGGAAAAGGTAGTCGTTATCCGAAAGAGACTAATCAGGGCGCAAAGTCGGCAAAAGAGTTACGCGGATCGAAGGAGGGGCATTAATCTTTGAAGTGGGCGACCACGCATTTTTGAAAGTATCACCAAAGAAGGGTTTGATGAGATTGGCCGAAGTGGAAAACTATCACCTAGATACATTGGCCCATTTGATGTTATTGAACGGGTGGGAGAAGTTGCTTACCGTCTTGCCCTTCCTCCACAGATGTCTGAAATTCATGACGTGTTTCATGTCTCCATGCTTCGCAAATATGAACCCGATCCCTCACATGTATTTGATTGGGCCGAAATCAAAATAGATAAGAATGTTACTCATGAAGAAAGACCCATAAGGATTTTAGACACCCGGGAGCAAGTACTAAGAGGCAAAACCATCTCCCTAGTTAAGGTACTTTGGCGTCACCATGGAGTGGAAGAAGCTACTTCGGAAAGGGAAGTGGAAGTTTGAGAAAAGTACCCAGAATTGTTTAGAGATATGTAATATTATTGACTTTTGTGATGTTAATATTTGTATTATGGCTAATTAAATGGGAATGAGTTTTGGTGAATGTATTATATTGAAATTGTGTAAGATGTGTCAATTTTGATCATTGAAAAGCCAAATTTTTGTATATTATACAGCTATGGTGATGAATGGGAGCATTATAGAATTGGTATTGGTTTTCTTGGGAGTTGTTTAATTTGCTTTTGGCAGGAATTACTGAAATTTTGGGGGCGAAATTCTTTAAGGAGGGTAAGTTGTGACACCTGAGTTTTTCGATGCGCTCGAGCGAAGCTTTTCTTGCTCGAGTGTAGATTGCATGCTCCCAGTAGTTTCATTGTAGCTCTGCAAAACTTTTGGGACGTGTTATTTTCCGCTCAAGCGAAAGAAGCTACGCTCGAGTGAGATCACTTATTCGTGCCTAATGCTCAAGCGATAGAACTTGAGCTCGAGCAACCTATTGGGGATAGCAGATTTTAAATAGCAACTTCAAGTCATTTTCTTTACACTTTTTCTTCCTCTCACCCTCCAACTCACTTTTTTCTCAAAAACCTAACTCACAATGTAAAAAATATCCATAAAGTGGCCCATATGCCACATGTTTGTTTTATTTATTTATTTATATTATATATATATTTATTATATATATTTAATTAGTTTAATGGTTAATGGGTAATTGACGTCTGTTTACTATCCCATATGATGGTTTCATGGGACCTTACAACTTTCCTAATGGTGGGAAGTTATAAGGAGTTACACTTGGATATGGGTCAAAGCCTATCTATATATATGCCTGTGATAGGCATCAAACACAAACGTCGTTTTGTGAATAGAATAGGCTTGAAACTCTGTTCCTTCCACTTTTCCCATATGGCTCTGTAAAAGTGTTCAGTGAGTGGGTTCTGTTTATACATTTAATATTTGACCATTCAAGAACAAGATTCAAAGACTTGAACATCATGGGAGGAGGTATTCTTTTTTCTAAATTAATATTATTTTAATTCTCACAATTGGTATCAGAGCCACCTTCTGTCCTTGTTTAGCGTTATTGTATGTCATGGAGACCAAATCTTATTGCGTTCTCTTTTATACACTTGCTGGGCCTCTGTTTCGTTATGATTTCGACATGATAATTTTCTTCATGTGTTTAATTTGTTTTGTTGGCTATAATATATTATTTTGGTTTACGCTTCCTAATATTTTGATTAGTCTGAGTACACCACGTCTCTGCTTTTAGCCCTTTGTTTATTTTCTTCTATCAAGGAGGTTTTGGAACTTGCATGCCATTCTAATACTTCATAGTGAAGTTTCAGCCAACATGGTGCCACCATTATACATGACTTGTGATTGTGCCATATAGTTTAACGTTATTTAAAGTTTGAATTATCAGAATAAATATTCATTGTTTGATTCATCTTAGTATATATATATATATATATATGAAACTTGATGAATTAAAATATTAATTTGATGTCTATCAAAGATGAATTATTGCATGATGAATTACGTAGAGGGATTAGTAGAATTCATTCTGTTATGTGATTGTAGTATTTGCATCTAAAATTACTCATATTTTGAATCTATTTCATCTTGGAAAACAATTGTATGTTATTAAGTATTGATTTTTATTTATTGACAAAACAATTTTTTTTTAAAAGGCATGAATGACTTGAATTTATTTCTAGTATTTTCATAAAAAATTTTTAACATGCTGTTAAGGATGTTTTGTTTATTATAGTTGCATGTTTAAATAGTAAGCAAATTCAATTGAATTTCATACAGTGAATTACAACATGTTCTTTTAGTTTTTATAATTTTTGAGATTCATTGACATGTTATCTAAAATAATGTAATATTATATTACATGCATTAAGGTAATTATTTATGCATTGAAAATTCATGTGAAATAAGAGCATGAATACACTATGTGTTGGGCTTATGGAATTTATTTTGGTTCAATTTTTAAGCAAAATCTAGTATAAGGTTGAATTACATGTGTTTGGTCTTGAGATTTTTCATGTGATATTACTCTGATTGTATGTATTATACATTATGTGCATTAAAAGGTTATGTATTTGTTGTGACTATAAGGATTTGCTCACATTAATAAATTATGCCATATTTAAAAATTTTACTCTGTTTTAAGAGTAGTCACAACATCTTAAGACATAAAGATGTGATTCTCAGTATTTTGATCACAAAAAATTAAAAATTAATTTGGCATTTTTACATTGCAATTATGTTTTATAAATAATTTCTTGGTCCCACAGGAAAGTAGTTATTTATGAAATTTAATTGGAATAAGATAATGGATTGGGTATTAAAGGGATTGAACACTCTAAACCCACAGGTATGAGTTTTCTTTTCCTTAAATATTTTGGGACCCATTAGTCTTATTATAAAGTAATAGCAAATCTAATACAGTTTAGTGACCTCTACCCATAGGAAGGTTTAGATTTGTTACTGAATTTGACATTGGTTGATTCAGACTATAGTTATTGTTTTAAAGCATTAATGATGTTCTTAGTAATTGCAGTGATTTCTACCTCTGTACTGTCTAATGAGTCTTCTCGTATTCCATTCTTGAACGGTGATAATTTTTCAGACTGGAAGGACAAAATCCTTCTAACATTAGGGTGCATGGACCTCGATCTAGCACTCCGTGTGGATGAACCTCCTGAACCTAGGGTCGAGAGTTCTGCTGCAGAAAAGAGTTATTATGATAAATGGGAGCGATCTAATCGCTTAAGCCTAATGCTCATAAAGTCACATATCAGCCAGAGAATTAGGGCTCAATCCCACCATCTGATAAGGTCAAGAACTACATGAGGGCTATTGAAGAGCAATTTGTTAGTTCTGACAAAGCATTGACAAGTACCCTAGCGAACAAACTATCAGGAATGAAGCATAACAATTCTAGGAGTGTGCGTGAGAACATTATGGAAATGAGGGACATTGCAACTCGTCTTAAGTCCTTAGAGATTGAGATTTCTGAGTCATTCCTTGTCAATTTCATACTCAATTCTCTTTCTGTGGAATATGGAGCATTCCAAATTTCTTACAACACACAGAAAGAAAAATGGTCTATCAATGAACTTTTGACAATGTGTGTTCAAGAGGAGGAGAGATTAAAGCATGGAAAAGTGGAAAGTGCTTATTTAGCAACATATAAAGGAGGGCAATGGAAAAAGGGCAAAGGTGATCAGAAATGGAAGAAGCTTGGTAAAGTGCCATTTAAAAATCATGGCAATAAGGATGCATGCTTCTTCTACAAGAAAAAGGGTCACATGAAGAAAGACTGCCCCAAGTATAAGAAATGGCTTGAGAAGAAAGGTAATCTCATATCTCTTGTGTGTTATGAATCTAATTTTGTTAATACTCATCAATATGATTGGTGGATTGATTCGGGTTCTACAATTCACATTGCTAATACCATGTAGGGCTTCCTCAGCCTAAGGAAACCGACGGGAAGTGAACAAGGCATCTATTCGGGCAATGGGATACGTTCGCACGTCGAAGTTGTTGGAACTTTCAGACATGTTTTAAAAAATGACTTTGTTTTGGATCTTGAAAACTCATTTTACATTCCATCTTTTTCAAAAAACTTAATTTCTGTTTCTAGACTAGTACCGTTTGGATTTGAATTTTAGTTTGTTAGTGCAAATTTTAGTTTGTTTAAAGGCTCTATTTCTGTAGGATTTGGTACTTTAATTAATGGTTTGAACAAAATCTTTTAACCTTGCATGGTGATATTGGCATTAAGCGTAATATTGTTGATGAGTCCTTCTCTGTTCTTTGGCATAGGAGATTGGGACATATCTCCATTGAGAGAATAAAGAGGTTGGTTAATGATGAAGTCCTTCCGACTCTTGATTTTACCAAATTTGGTACTTGTGTGGACTGCATAAAAGGAAAGCAGACCAACAAGACTAGTAAAGGTGCCAAAAGGAGTGAGGAAATTCTTGGAATCATACACATTGACATTTGTGGACTATTTACTCCACCTTGTCTGAATGGTCAGAGATATTTTATCTCATTTATTGATGACTGCACACGATACATGTATCTCTACCTCTTGCTTGATAAGGCCGGGGCACTTGATGCCTTTAAAGTTTATAAAGCAGAGGTAGAGAAACAAACAGAAAAGAAAATTAAAATTGTGAGCTCAGACAGTGGTGGAGAATATTATGGGAGGTACACAGAATTGGGACAATTACCATGTCCATTTGCTAAGTTCCTTAAGGAATAAGGCATTATTGCACAATATTCAATGCCTGGCACACCACAACAAAATGGTGTTGTTGAAAGAAGGAACCAAACACTTATGGACATGGTAAGGAGCATGCTTAGTTATTCTAATGTGTCTATAAATTTATGGAGTGAAGCTTTGAAAACCGCTATGTATATCTTAAACAGGGTTCCATCCAAGGTTGTTTCCAAAACACCATTTGAGTTATGGAAAGGATGGAAGCCAAGTTTAAGACACTTACACGTTTGGGGTTGTCCAGTTGAAGTGAGGGTGTATAACCCACATTTAAAGAAATTGGACCCCAGAACAGTTAGTGGTTTTTTCATAGGCTATGCGGAAAATTCCAGGGCTACAGATTTTATTGTCTTTCAAATTCAGAAATGCTAAGTTTATTGAGGAAGTTGACCCTAGTGGGAGTTACCCTCGAAAGATAGAGTGGAAGGAATCACGGGATCCGGATACAACACCCATGAATATAGGTGAATTGGTTGTCTTTCAAGATAATCAACCCGATAGTCTTGAAAATCAACAAATTCAAAAACTTCCACCACAAGAGGAACAAGTCAACATAGAGCTTGTAGCTCAAGTCCCAATTGAAACTACAGAATTACGAAGATCCTCACGAGCTAGAAAGTCAGCAATTTTTGGTGATTATTTTGTATACTCAATGGAGTCTGATTTTGACATCAGACCTAAAGATGATCCTATTTCATTTTCCAATGCCATGAATAGGGATGATTCTAAATTATGGTATGATGCTATGAAAGAAGAGTTGGAATCTATGGCTAAGAATCAAGTTTGGAAAATTGTCGAGTTGTCTAAAGGAGTTAAAGCTGTTGGCTGTAAATGGGTCTATAAGACCAAGAAAGACTCAAATGGTAATGTCGAACGATATAAGGCCAGACTTGTAGCCAAGGATTTTGCTCAAAGAGAAGGCATCGATTATCATAATACATTTTCTCTGGTTTCTAAAAAGGATTCATTTCAAATTGTCATGGCATTAGTAGCTCATTTTGATTTAGAGCTACATCAAATGGATGTGAAAACAGCATTTTTAAATGGGGATCTTGAGGAAGAAGTATGCATGAACCAACCTGAAGGTTTTTGTTCTGATAAAGATAGTCACTTAGTTTGCAAGCTTAAGAAATCCATATATGGACTAAAACAAGCTTCCCGACAGTGGTATTTAAAGTTCCACAATGTTATTACTTCATATGGTTTTACGGAGAATGTTGTGGACAACTATATGTACCTTAAGGTTAGTGGGAACAAATACATTTTTCTAGTTCTATATGTGGATGACATTTTACTTGCATCTAATGATTTGGGATTGTTGCATGATACTAAACAATTTCTTTCCCAAAATTTTGAAATGAAGGATATGGGTGAAGCTTCTTATGTCATTGATATAGAGATTCACAGAGATAGGTCCAAAAGGACATTAGGACTGTCGCATAAAGCCTACATTGAAAGAGTTTTGGAGAAATTCAAGATGAGTGATTGCACTCCTAATGCAGCGCCCATTTTAAAGGGTGACAAATTCGGTTTAATTCAATGTCCGAAAAATAATTTGGAAAAGGAACAAATGGTTAGCATTCCCTATGCATCTGCCGTAGGCAGTTTAATGCATGCTCTGGTTTGTACACGGCCTGACATTGCATTTGCAGTTGGGATGCTTGGAAGATACCAAAGTAATCCAAGAATGGAACATTGGAAGGCTGCAAAGAAAATCACGAGGTGCTTAAAGGGAACCAAGGACTACATGCGTACTTACAAGCATGTTGACTGTCTTGAGGTGGTTGGATATTCAGACTCGGATTTTGCGAGTTGTCAAGATTCCAGAAAATCCACTTTAGGATATGTCTATCTGCTAGCAGGCGGTGCAATTTCATGGAAGAGCGCCAAAGAGACGATAATTACATCGTCAACAATGGAAGCAGAGTTTATAGCATGCTTTGAAGTAGCCTCACAGGCTATTTGGTTAAGTAATTTTATCACAGGGCTTCGAATTATGGATTCACTTTCTAGGCCATTAAACGTTTACTATGATAATTCGGCTGCTGTTTTCTTCTCTAACAACAACAACAAAAATGGTAGCCGAAACAAGCATATTGACATAAAGTATCTTGTTGTTCGAGACCGTGTTAAGAAGCAAGTAGTCAGCATTGAGCATATTAGTACCGATATGATGGTTGCAGATCCCATGACCAAAGGTCTTTCTGTAAAGGTGTTTTCAAAACACGTTAAGGGCATGAGACTGATTGATTAGCTCAATAATTTTTCTAGTTGTTTTATTTTGTTTTGTCATGACATTTTGATTATTAAGCATCATTTTGTGCACCTAAAGTATTTGTGATGCTATGCTATGCAGTCCATTGGGACTATTGATCCATAGGGATCATTGGACCCAGAATAACTTATTAGAAGTTATTCATAAAGAATGACACCACATAAAGTTGAGAGTGTGATTCAATGTAATACATGGAAGGAAATACTTAATTGATAGAGTATAACCGCCATGATTCGTGTATTATAACTCTAAGGTTTGGGTATTTTTATTTAATGGCCATGATCAGTTTGTTGGTTACCCGACAGTCAACAACATGTGTTCTATGTGTCAAGTGGGAGAATGTAAGAATATCCATAAAGTGGTCCATATGCCACAAGTTTGTTTTATTTATTTATTTATATTATGTATATATATTTATTATATATATTTAATTAGTTTAATAGTTAATGGGTAACTACGTCTGTTCACTATCCCATATGGTGGTTTCATGGGACCTAATAACTTCCCTGATGGTGGGAAGTTATAAGGAGTTACACTTGGATATGGGTCCAAAGCCTATTTATATATATGCCTGTGATATCCATCAAACACAGACGTTGTTTTGTGAATAGAATAGGCTTGAAACTCTGTTCCTTCCACTTTTCCCATATGGTTCTGTAAAAGTGTTTAGTGAGTGGGTTATGTTTATACATTTAAGATTTGACCATTCAAGAACAAGATTCAAAGACTTGAACATCATGGAAGGAGGTATTCTTCTTTCTGAATTAATATTAGTTCATTATATTTAATTTTTCCCCTAAGAAAAACAAAGGAAAAAAATTTTGGAATCACTTTGGATAGATAATTAATTGCTTTGGAACAAAATTATACCATATTTCAAAACGTGCATCCAAAATGTATTATAGCGATCCTGGTTCTTCCTTCTTTGATTGTTGTACCCAGACTTAGGTTCCGTGGAGTTGGTTGTTGTATATGTCTTGTTGTCATCCTTTAATTCCATATATTTGAGTTTTAAGATGTATTGGGCGTGTTTTGAACAGGTTGGTTGAGCTTTTGTCCCAACTCTTGTTGCCCAGATTTTTAGTGATCCGCTCGAGCGGGTCTTCTTGCGCTCGAGTGGGTCTTCTTGCGCTCGAGCGGAGTTTGCACACCTTCAGTAGTTTGTCCGTCTGCAAGAGTTCTGCAGATGTGTTTTTCACGCTCGAGCGGATTTCCTTACGCTCGAGCGGGTAGCCTTGCACTCGAGCGGGTGTTCAATGTCTGTAAAAATACTGGAAGAGTGTAATCTACGCTCGAGCAGGTTTCCCTTTGCGCTCGAGCGGGTGTGTTTTGCAGTTGTGTCTTGACGCTCGAGCGAGTTCAGTTTTTTGTACTTGACGCTCGAGCGTACTAGCCGTATATCAGATGGCAGCTGGGTGATTTTGAATCACTTTTCACATTTCCTTTCTCTCTCTTACTTTTCTAAACCCTCTTTTGAGAGCTCTTCTCTAAAATATACCTTCTCTCTAGGGATTGATCTAGCTTGAGTGATCTACTCCCTTAGTGTCTTTGCAAAGAGTGTAGAGCTTAGCTTGAGCTTCCTATCAATTCGAAAATCTTGGGTTTTGGAGCATTTCGAGATTTCTTCATCATCTCCTTTGAGTTTCATCTCTTGGGGTAGGGATAACTACTCATTTTATGAGCTTTAACATAGATGTTGAGTTTTTTGTATAAATGGTTTGATTTGGGAAGTTAGGGTTTGTGATGTGTTATATTGGAAAGAGAGGTTTTGTTCTTTTGATTCAAACATATGTGTTTTGAGTCTAAGAAGGAGGAAGGAGGAAGGAGAAGAGCTAAATTGACATGGATTGCGGTAGTAAGAAATTATATGAATTATTTAATTAATTGAACATATAACTCTTGACAGAGCAAAATGGCTAAAAGAATCATGTGGCCAACCCTATTTGATGAGGACAGAAGCCCTATTTTGGTTTGGTTTGGTTTGGTTCGGTTTGGTTCGATTATCCATAGTAGGTGCATCAAGTCAAATTGACTCTCATACTGTTAGTAAATTTATATTTTGACACAATAAATTGAGTGAGGCCTTCATAGACCGAAAACCTCTCAGCCATTGAATGAATTATGAACCATCAAAAAACTAGTCAAATGAAGCATCTCTCGCTATGACAGCCAACAAACCATCCTACTACCAAACTCCTAAGGATTCACTGTAAAGAAACAAACCCAAAAGAAAAAATTATAGATTGTGCCACGTAATGTGAAAGAAAATAAACCTTTTCCACAAAATAAAGATTGACAAAAATGGGGAAGAGGAGTTGGAGCAAGAGGAAAAAATAAAATGTACACCAACCATTGAATGGAGGGAGAAATGAAAACTGGATTTCAATCTAAAAGCAATGTTAGTTACAATTTTAACAATTATCATTAATAATTACTATTAGTAAATACTACTCCCTCTGCCCCATTTTGTTAGTCCATAATTCCATTTTTGGACGTCCCAACCACAATGCGCATGTCCACTTTTGAAAAGTCAATGCACAAAAGTTTTATGTTGCCAAAGAATATATTTAAAGTAAGAAATAAAGGGGCAACGATGGGAATCAACACCTTTGAATTTGAATTTGAGCATATTAATTGCTTTTGTGTTGGGACAAGGGGAGCATATCTATTCTAATATATAAAGTGAATGCTGCTATTGGTGTTGACAATTTTTGTCTCATATTTTGAATTTTTCCAAAACACCTCTATATTTGGAGTTATATTTGGAGTTTTTGTAAAAATTATGCAAAAAAGAGGATGAGCCTCGAACCCATAACCTTGGATTTAATAATGAAAGTCCTTCCCACTTGAGCAACCTACATTATATATGTTTTTTTTTTTTTTTTTTGAATTGCACATGCAAATGCGTGTAGTTAACAATTTATTGTAGCATAAAAGATGTATTATATCAAATTTATCATTATCCAAAAGGTAGGTTTCCAATTTTAACAACCTCGACACAAATCAACCATGAACAAATTTATTGAGTAAAAGTAAAGGCAACTGAAACTGGTATGTGATAAAAAGAAAGAGTAACTACTACTAAAACTCACCATCCATCCCAAACAAAATTGATCTCCTTGGTTTCATACCGAAAGCCGTCATCGTCGCTATAAGGACCGTAATGAAGTCCCGCAATTTCAAATTCAGTCGAATCGGAGTCAATGTTACTAATTCAGCCCACAAAGCATAATAATAAGCATGAATTCCTATGGAAAAATTAAACAAAAAGCCAATAAATAAAAAAAAAAAAAAACATAATGATATGAAGAGAAGTGCAGATAAAGCTTACTCTGAGTTGCAAAAATCACCCCTCCAGTTCTCACTTTCAAGTGTATTGCTCTCACCTTCGCTACCAGAAACAAGAGAAGAACTACTATTAATCAAGGTGTTTTCCTCCATCACTGCCTTGTTTTTCAATCTTCGATTGGATTGGACCTCTTTTATTTCTCCCTCCTCGTGATATTCCTTGTCTCTGAGACACCACACCACCACACAGCCAAACCATTACATCGTGAAAAAACAATTAAAATCAAAAAACTGATTGTATTCCCATCAAATAACAAAACAATCAATCAAAACGTAATTATAAATAACATTCAGAATGATGTGAGAATGAACAATAATGTTAGACCCAAAAATTCTACCAAAATTTTTCCAAGGTGTGTGAGACCTGGGTCGCACACTTATGTTTTGGTCAAAATTTTAGTCGAATTTTTGAAAACTCTAACATTAATCGAGAAATAAAACTTGGCATCGCAAACATCAGTATTCTGACCCAACGAACTAAACATTGCTAGCCCAACCCTGGTGAAGAGAAACCCTCTACTCTACTCTAAGGTTCGCCTATTGAGTCCCCAATTCTTCTGATTGTTTTGTTCACAACAAATATCGAAGCTGTACCGCCTTAAACATGCAGTGTGCGTTTGGTTAAATTTTTTAATCAATTTTTCAAATTCCAAAACCTTTTGGCTTCCGATTTTTGAAAACTCATTTTAATCAATTTTTCAAAATCCGATTTTTGAAAACTCATTTTAAAATCCAAAATCTCACTAGAGATTAGGCTTCGTTGGGAAAGTAGGTTGGCGTTTTGATTTTTTAGCTTTTTTAATTATTTTAGTCTAAGACTAAAAACTCTGGTTTAAGAAGGACTTTTGACATTTTTGATTTTTTTGATTTTTTTGTGAGAGAAAGAATGTAATGATTATGGATTAGATGTGATATTTTGTCTTATTGAGTTAAAAAATCTATTTCGTTTTTTATGGCTATTTTAGCAAAAAAAGCCTCAAAAACCACTTCCCAAACATAGGCTTATAGGGTATATTTGGCTTGGCATTGTAGAGTGATTTTGGGAAAAAAAAAAAAAAATTAAAACCTTGTTTGGTTTGTAATTTTTCCAAAACAATTTTCAAAATTACTTTCTCTCTCTTACACATCAATCAATCACTTTTTCTCTCTCATCTCTCATTCTCAATCACTTTTTCTCTCACATACATCTACTCAATTACAACAAAATATCAAATCATTCCAAACTCCCAAACTCCAAAACTACTTTCAAAATACACAACTAAACAAACCAAAAAAATTTCTAAACTTTCTTCCCAAAACAATTTTTAAAAAGTACTCTCTCAAAACCAAACCAAACATACCCATAAATCCCATGTATTTATTATCCAATAAATCTTATAATAATTAATAATATTTTTTTATCAAATATTATTAAAAATATCATTAATAGTTGATTTTTAATAACAGTTTAAAAAAATCATCACAAAAAAAATGTCACTAATTTATAATTTTTAGAGATAGTTTGAAATTTTTGTCATAGAAAAATATCACTAATGGTAAGTTTTAGTGATTATTTATAAAATTCGTGACAAAAAAGTCACTAATTATCAATTTTTAGCGACAAATGCAAAAATGTTACAAAAAATTATTTTTAGCGATGATTTTACTAGAACTTAATTTTAATAGGACTTGATGGGAATTAAATCTAACTATTAGGACCTATTGATAGTTTAATTTTTTGAATTTAATTTTGTAAAAATTAAGATAGTGTTTGGTAGAGTTTTAGAATTATGATTTGAGAATAAAATTGTATTTTGAATTTGTGAGTTTTGGAATCACGATTTGAGTGTGAAAAATTTGTTTAGTTTTGAGTTTTAAAAAGAGTTTTAAATTGAGTTTGAATTTGGTGATGTGACATATGATATTTGATACAAAAACTTATAATTCATAACTAAACACACAACACACAACACAAAATTTTATTCAAAGCTCATAAAAAAAAATTAAAAAAATTCACAAATATATTTTTTTAATATAAAAATAACATGCAATAAATAAATAAATAAATAAAAATAACACCGAACACTGTTCCGGTCAACCAACCGAATGATCGATGGGACATCCGGTGGGACAACTGGTTAGCCCAAATTTTTCGCTTGGAAAGAGTTTTTGAAAGTGAGTGTAGAATTAATTTTTGAAAACGCTACACAAACACCACACTCAAAAGTGAGTGTGAAACTATATTTTGAAAGCTCCACCAAACAGAGCCTAAGTTTTTTTTGTATTTTTTTTATTTTTAATATTTCTTTTTTCATATTTTAAGTAATTTTTTTACTTTTTAATGCATCTAAATAAACTTAAAAGTAAAATATTTAAAAAAATAATTTTCAAACAATTAATAAATATATAAGAATAAGAAAATATATTGAATTTTTGTGTTTTTTATATTTTTGGTATTTAATGAAATTTTTTTAAACAAAATTCATAAATGTTATACTTTTTCATTGTATTTATATTAAGTGTATCTAAAAATTATACGAAAAAATACTTAAAATATTTTTAAAAAATTCACTAAAAATAAAAAATGCAAAAAATAAAAAATTTAATTTTCAAAAAATTGAATTCAGAAAATTAGAATCAAAAGGTTTTTCAAAACTCATTCCAAAACCCAAAATCTATTTGGCTTAAGATTTTCACAAAATTGATTTTGTTTGGTTTTCAAGTATTGGCCAAATAATTTTTTATGTTTTAGATCTATATGATCTAGGTAGACTTAAACAGTAAATAAAAGGAAAAATTACTGAAACATCCCTCTCCAATTTTGTGTAGTAAGAGAGGTCCAAGATTTTATTTTTTTTTATTAGCTAAGGTTTCTCAACATTTTCAACTCAAAGAAATTTTACCCAACTCAGAGAAATTTTGGCCCGACTCAAAAAAATTTCGAAATTTCTTTGGTATGATCTCAAAGAAATTTTGAAATTTCTTTGTGAAAGATTTCTCTGTAAAAATTGAAATTCTCTAAGTCGGGGCAAAATTTCTCTGAGTCGGACAAAATTTCTCTGGTTCGAATTTTCTCTGTAGAAACGTTAAAGGATCTTAACTACTATGAAAATATTTTATGTTATTTACTTACAAAATCTTAATATGAAGGACTTTAAAAAAACTCCCCTAAATAAAATGTGAAGAACTCAAAAAAAAATAAAAACAAATATATAAAACATTAAAACTATATTAATTTTTAAATTGTGTCAATTTTTTTTTTTTTTGTATATTTCTCATTATTCAGTAATTTTATAAAAAGTTGTATTTAAGTGTGAAACGTTTTAAATGTGTGTAGATTGAGTGGATATAAAATTAGAAAAGAAGTGCTAAAAATTTTAAAACGTTCATAAAAAATAAAAAATATGGTGTGAAACTTTGCCCTATAAATTAAATTAGATACTTCTAAAACATAAATTTAGATTAGGTATATAAAAATAAAAAATAAAAAAAAAGTAAACAAATTTGACTATAATATTGCCCAAAAAAAAAAAAAATTGACTACAAGATAAAAAATAAAACACCCAAAAAAAAAAAAAGAACTCAAAAAATTAGTTTTGAAAACTCGTAACCAAACAAGTTTTGAATTTTCAAAAGTCTTTTCACAAAATTATCTTTCAAAACTAAATCAAGCGTAGTCATAAATGCTAATGTGGTATGTTGGAGAAGTTATTAGTTGGTCTTGGGGTAACGCCATGTATTGTTCCAACGGTATTGTGATTAGTAAAAGAGGTAGAGACCAACGAATTTGTATTGGATGATTGGGAAACATGAGGGAGCATGGTAAATTGTGATTGGTGAGGGATACAACTATGTATCGCCCTAGACCAACCATTAATTTTTCAATATGTTGGGCTTTTAAGCCCCAAAACTCCACAATCTCGGATGCCCAGCCTTTTAGACTCCCTAATAAATAAAATAAAATAAATTACACTAATTTTCCTTAAAGTTTAAAAAACAGGATAAATTTTACTTTACCTCCCTGTGATTTAGGTCGTGTGTAATTTATTTCCTAACATTTAGAAATGATCATATAGCCCTCCTTATGGTTTGTAGACTGAAGTGCACCATTAGGCCCATTAACGATTTAATTAAAAAGACTAAAGTACCCCTGTATTTCGTCATTAAAGTACACTCCTTGTGTTTTATTTCATATGCAATTTACCTCCTTGAAATTTAAAAATGGGCATATAACCCCCTTATCTTTGCTACGAATTTCACATTTGCTGTTAAGTTGGACAGAATGTTTAATAGTGCACTTCAGTCTACAAACCATGTGAGGGTTACGTGGTCATTTTCAAATATTTGAAGGTAAACCGCACATGACTCAAACCACAAAAACTAAAGTGCAATTTGTCCTAAAAAATACAATTAATTATAGAGAAAATTCTTCATAAATCCATATTCCTACCCCTATAACAAAAAGTCCATTAACAGATTTTGTTACATAAACACCACTTATCTGTTGAAATTTTTGTATTTAACCTATTTGTTCAAAATTTTATTTTATCTGTTTGATTTTTTGAATCAATTTGTTGAAATTTTTATATATATGTCAAAATTATTTTAATATTTTTTTATCTATCTATTTAAATTATTTTAATATTTTTAATTAATCTATTGAACCTATCTATTCAAATTTTTATTTTATCTATTCACTTTTTTGAACTTATCTATCAAATTATTTTAAACTATTTGTTCAAATTTTTATTTTATCTGTTGGATTTTTGAACCTATCTATCCAAATTATTTTAACCTATCTGTTATAATATTTTTTTTATTTATCTATACTAGTATTTTTTTTTATCTGTACAAATTAAATCTATTATGTACAGATAGAGTCACTCTCTATATCTCTCTTCACAAACCCATTTATTGATTTTTTGGTCTGCTTATAAATTTCTTCATATATATATATATATATATATGTAGGGGAGATGGGGAATAAGGAAGAGAAGGCAGTGGAGAAAGAAGAGGAAATATGGAATTAGAAGAAGGAAGCCCTAATTGAGGAAGTGTCTGAGAAGCTCATCAATGGCTTTTTCTTCTTTTTTTCTTCTTCATTTCTTGCAAAGAAGACTAACCCATCATCCACGGCGCAAGTTAGCTTTTACGCTAAGACCTTACTCCGATCTAATCCACTCTCCCAAATCATGACAAACCTAATTTCCCCTTATATTGATTCTCTTCTAGTTTTCTTTGGTATTTTTAGCAAAATTTGAAGTAAAAATAATGATGGGGTATGAAAACTAAAAAACCCACCTTTACTGAAAGAGATGAAGAGTCTTAATGATGGAGTTTCTTTCTCCTCCGACTCTTAGTGTCTCCACCACCACCCTCTATCTCCATCATCTATACCATTCGCTGAGATTGCTACCGATGATGATCCCCCATACTCCATCGCTCTTTCACCATCAAAATCCCTAGTTTTGCTTTCAACTCCATCATCCAACCCTTGTCCTACGCCAACACCATTTTCAGATCCTTTGACGGAGACTAGACCAACAACAGCGAGATCAACGACCACGATAGGTCCGAAAAACTTTCGTCTTCATCACCGTTTGAAGTGAGAGATGGGTTGTTGGGCACAATTTGTACAGATAATTTGCTATTCTTATGGACCAAGTAAATTATCCGCTTGTCCTTACAGACCTAAACAAAAAGGCCCTAGGATCTATGCCCTTAAAAGTCTATAAAATGGACCTATGGCCGAAGCACACTCAATTCTATACTTTTGACATAATTATACTGATTTTCTTTAAAGTTTTGATTTGCATAACACTAAATTTATGGTTAAAATTGAATCAATTGAAATGAAAGAAATCAAAATGGCACAATACACAAACTATAAACTATAAAGACTAATTTGCCCTTAGTTTTATTTTGTTTTATATTAGAACTTTTCTATTACCATTTAAACTGATTCGTTTTTTTATTTTTATTTAAAAAATAATAGTAATGTAGGTAAAAACTGATTGGAGCAAAAAAAAGTGAAGTGCATATCATATGCACCCTATCATAAAATATGTAAGTTTATCACAAAATTTCATAATATCAACTACAAAATATGTAAACTCATCACAAATTGACATAACAAAAAATATCGTAATCATTGCAAAAATTTATGATAAAATTATATATTTTTGTGGTAAGGTACACATGGTATAAGACTTCCCAAAAAACGTGTTTGATTACAAGATGTCAAAAGTAATTAACCATCTTTTGTGAATAAAAAAATTCAATTAAATTCTGATAATAACTTACGTTTCGTTTAGGACAAACTTTTTTAGCCTCGATTTTTTATTTTTTGACTATTTTAACCTAATTAAAAAGATTCTGTTTAGGATAAATTTTTTATTTTTTTTGTAATTGATTTGATGGTTGTGAGAAAAAAATGATGATTATGATTTGGATATGACATTTTGTGTTATTGGCTAAATTAGCCTATTTTGTCTTTTTGTAGGCTAATTTAGCCCACCCCATTTGGCAAACAAAGCTGACAATTTGTTTTGTTTTTTTTTTGTTTTTTTTATCCATAATTCGCTAGTCATGTGAATGAAAAATATAATATTATCATTTTTTCTGCTAAAATATATATTTATCTTTATTTATTTTAGTGTTTGTTCACCATTTGCATTAGTTTCAATTGCTTTAACAAAGAAAGGGAAGTTAGTATAGTTATTGAAAAAATGTGGGTTTAACTATTTTTTTTTTTTTTTTAAACTTCAAGGGTAATGTAGTTTAACTTGAAAAAGTGAATAATTCCAAGCTAGTCCTATAAGATTGACTTAAATACCTATAAATATTGTATATTTTTTAAAGGGTAATTATCAATTAGTCCCATTAAGTAGACTTAATTATCATTTAGTCCTATTGCCTTTTTTTTTCTTTTTTTATCAGCGAAAATCATTTGCTGGTTAATACTTATGGAAGTTAACCTCCTCATGCTTTGCAAAGTACCAAGTGCTTGTCCCCTTAATTCAACTCTCCCTAAGGAGAGTTGAATCCATGACCTCCCTCTAGGGACTAAGCCCTTAGGAAAGTCCTATTGACTTTTTGGATGCACCAATAACTCTTGCCCTCATTAAATACTTAGCAAAATCTTCCATTTTCTCCCATCTTCTTTCTTTATCTCTTTGTCTTTTTCCCTAAAATTTTTCAAAAGTTTCACATCACCATTGTTTACCACCGCTATCGTCTACCCACCACCACCACCACCATCATCACTATCCACCCGCCACCACCACTGTTATTGTCTTTTTCCAAATTTAGGTTTATTTTTCAGTGCTAAATTTATCAATCTATCTTTGTTGTTTGTGTATGTGGAAGATGATGATGGATTCTTATAAGTGAGTGAGTGAATATGAGTAAGGATGGTGAATATTAATGAATAAATTTATAGTGACAAATTTATTAATCTGGTCAATAAATTTATAGTGAAGAATTCATAGGTAAATAAGTCTAATTAATAAGATAGGCTAGTAAGTAGCCGTTTTTTTTAATGCACCAATAGATTCTAAAATACTTGTTTTGTCCAATCATCATATCATATCATGTCATATAGGGAACAATTACAACCCAAAAAAAAAAAAAAAAAAACCGAAGTTTGAATTTATAAAGATAGGGCAATTCCTTACTCTTTGCCCGACTCAATTTATGTAACGCCCCCAAAAAAATGACAAGAACTACCCACAAGTGATCAACATTCACTCAACAATAACAACAATTCGCCCGTCTTTACATAATTAAATTTGAGTCCTTACAAAGGTTTTACATGCGGGTATACATTCATCAATACAAAACATATGAATCTATATCATGTAAAGCATCCATTCTCAAAACAATACAATGCCCTTAAGGGCTTACATCTTCCAAGGTATAAGCCTGGTTACACAAAAGTGGTCACTCAGACCCAAACCAAAATAGCCCTTGGCTTTACAATTAATCACAACAAAATAAGAGTGCACTACTCTTCTCAAAATACTTCCACGCCCTCAATTCGGTGGGATCACCACATCTTTACCTGCACCAAAACCCATAGGAATGAGCATATAGCCCAGTAGAGAAACCTTAACAAAGTATGTACATTTATGCAAGATTCACAATATTTTATGTAAATGGGTATGTTATGCCATGCCATTTGAAGGAAAACTCATACTATGCCTTTCTTGAAAACCACCATGCTTTCAGTCAACATTTATACAACCTCATTAATTTCCCCACACTTCCAATTTTAAATAAAAAGGGGACGGTAAATACATCACTGGTAATCCCTAGGCTGGTGTCTGCAAGTAGGCTCCACAAGCACTACCAAACTGTCATTTTTACCGGTGCTAACCGGAAGGCTCGACACCTATCCGTGCGATTTTCTGGTCTTTCACCAAGGACACTCAGGCCATCTTATCAAATACAACTACACCCTCTATCCGGACTTACCACGTATTTACCCCTTTAACATTCTCATAGTTCTTATTACAATATAACTTTTCTCAATGTAGATGTTTTCCAAAACTCATGCCATGATGTATAGAAATGACAAAATTTACATGAAGACACGATGCAACAATGACACTCCATAGCCTTTCTTTCTTTACCTTCCTCCAATACCATGACACAATTAATCACATGTTCCACCGGTGTCAATTAACACGTAGCAATAGCCCATTATTATACATATTTCATAACATTCTAGTCATTCCATGATTATGCGAGACTTTCGATATCAACCTCCAAGTTTTTAATTCTCAAAGTCAATAGTGTTCAATAACTATCTTCTCACAATAAATTATTTTTTTCCATGCCACTAGCAACAATCTTAAAAGTAAATTCCTCATTCTCATATATCAAGGAAATTATCATTTTTCTTACCAAAATATAAACTCCATACTCACACACCCATTTAAACACAAGAAAGGATAATTTACTCCATGGAATTCCATGTTTTCACAAAAAGCCCCAAATTTCTAGATTTACACAAAATCTAAACATTTTTCATCTTCTTTATGAACTCTCTCCATACATGTCAATCTCAATCTATAAGGTTCCACACTTCTCAAATATTCTTTAAAAGAAGATGAGATGAGTTTTTCTTTAAACAAAAATCAACAATTTCTTGAGCCCTAGGCTCCATTTTCGAAATACATAGAGGGTTTCACAAAATCAACAAGAAACTTGCATAAATACACATATAACTCAAAGGAAACCCTACCTCAAGGGCTTGAGAAGGAGCAAGATGAAACCCTAGAGTTTGAAGATGAGAGAGAGCCTTGGATTTGCTTCCACCAAATGAAACCCTAGCTTAGATTCTTCAAGATCTTGAAGGAGATGATGACATTCATAACCCAAGATGGGCAAAATCAAAGAGGTGTAGATGTTTGAGAGGTTTTTCTAGAGAGAAGGAGGAGAAATATATATTTTAGAGTGAGAGGGAGATGAGTATAATGAGAGATATATTTGGATCAAAATGATACAAAAAACAGAGTTTCGGACTGCCCAGTTGGCCGCTCGTGCGGCCATTTTCTCCGCTCGTGCGCTCTTAGACAGTAGCCAAATTCTGGGAGTCAAGCTTGGCCGCTCGTGCGGCCACTCCCACCGCTCGTGTGGTACAATACAACACGTGCGGCCTAGGGCTCCGCTCGTGCGGCCCTGGCCCAGCAGCTCAAAGTTTCAACTTTTTCCCCGGCACCCCGAACTCACCCGTGCACCCTCTGGGACAAACAAAATTTCAACACTGGAAGAAAAGTATTTGGAAACACTTTCTGGACACTTCAATTCAACAAGAATAAAAGGAGAACGAAGCGAAGGAAATAAAGAATAAAGAGAAAAAGGAAGCCAGTCATCACAATTTAAGTAATTAAAGAATTCAAGTCTAGATCGTACACCTCCAGTCCAAGATTCGAACTTCTCCTAGAATAGTTTTTAGTGCGAAATGAAATTCATAGGATACATATATGAGCAATTCAAAGGAAATATAGAAATATTTGATAGGATGAGCTCATATTGGTCATGGGTTGAGAAAGGGAATTGAACTCTATGAGATCTAATCTCTCGTTGTTCCTCAGTGGGCTCATAATAAATTAAAAGTTGCTCCTGCTACTCAGCCTAGAGACTTGAGCATTGTACAAGGACGTGCTGTAGGAGTAACTCATTACCTTCTTATAGGGGTTCGTGGCAGAATTGGGTTCAACTCCCATAACCCAATGTGGTGAAATAGAATGATTCGGTCTAGGCCAGGCTGGATCATGTGAATTTTAGTTAACTTAACCGAAGGAGTTAAGGGATTCTTGCTTTAATCCATCCCGCCATTTTGGAAGGACCCTCCATTCTGATTGGTATATCATGAATAAAGAAAGCCATCTGCACCAGGCGAGCTTCCCAGTATGAACTGCTAACTATGAGCCTATCCACACGACCTTGCTTTGATAATGATTCTTCTTCTAATAAATCTTGAATTTTCAATTTTATCAATTTAAATCCTAATTTTTTTTTATTTGTTTCCAATCTAAACTAGTCGCCTATTTTTGTTAAATAAACCAATAAAAGAAAGTGTATTTTAATTATTAAACTCAATGTAATTATATATAAAATGTCCAAAACACATTTTTTTTATTGGGTTTAATGACTAAAATATCATTTTTTGATCGATTTTGCATAACAAAAATAAGTAAATGGTTTAAATTGAAAATAAATCAAAAGTTTAGAGTTTCAGTTGACAAAATTAAAGTTCAAGATTTATTTTGTTATATGGGTCAAACTTTGATTTTTTTTTTTTTTTTTTTTTTTTATAATTTCCCCTATCATATATTATTAAAAGTAGTGTTTATCTTTAATTTTTTTTCTCTTTCCTATGTAACTTATTTATCATCTTTTCTTTTTTGCTCTCTTCTATGTGGCATATCTATCTTCTTTTCTTTTTTTCCTTTCTTTTTTATTTTGTTATTTAGGGTATCCTGAGCTTGCTTACGCGCACCAGACTAAGTCCCTACAGCCTGAACAAGCTTTTCGAAACAAGGCTTACACCCTACGGTCCGTGGCCCTAAGGTATGCGTTTGCTGGCTACGAGGATTCGGACCTGAGACCTAAGAGGGAGCAAATCTCCATGCCCCAGTCGTCACCCACTAGGCCAACCACCCTGTGGTTACTTTTTTTTTTTTTTTTTCTCTCTCTCCTATGTGGTGTATTACTCTTCTTTTCTATTTTTAAAAAAATGCCACAATAATATACCCTTACACCTAATTAGTTATAAATCTAATATATAAAAGAATTCTACTTAATCTTAACTACATATAGAATTAATACTTAATGAATTAATTTTCTTCTAATAAATATTAATTTTTCTTCGTCTACCTTATTAATATTTTAATGTTAATTTAAATTAAGTTTTCTATTAACATGAAATTCTTTATTACGAAACATTTATATTTAATTTGAATTTTATATATCTATATACAATGTGTATGAATAATTCAAAAAAAATATTAAAAAAAATAAAAAATTTACTCATAAATCCCATCTTGAGGAATGATGATCCGTTTAGTCCTAAAGATTTTCTTATAAACTAATTAGTCCCATTTATTTTGGAAATGTGGATTTAATATATATATTCTTTGAAAATTGGGTTGACAATTATACCTTTATTTTCATTATGTTTCCTTTTTTTTTTAAAAAAAAAAATTAATTTTTTTTTAAGTGTGTGTTGAAAAGATAAGATACACAATTTATGGGAATCAAATTCGGGGTGGATTTTGATATGTGAATCTTTTTAATTTGGGATAGCTTGAAATGAGAGATTTTTCAAACATTTCAAAAGAAATACAAAAATAGTTTGAAGTGTGGGATTCTTTAAAAATCCCTTAGTAAACTTTGGATAAATGTGTAATTTAAAACATGTCAAACGTTCCAAAAGGAGTACAAAAATCCTTTAGTAAGCTTTTGGCAAATGTGTACATCCAAACTATGGAATTTTGATTGAAATGATTTGAAATGTGAGATTTTTTAAACATTGCAAAAGGATTATAAATGTAACGCCCTCAAAATAAACCCATAAATCATGCATTCATTACATCCATAACTTAAGAGAGTACAACATAATGCCATTCATTAGAGTATTCTTACAAAAGATATTACATGCTGACAACAAAAGTAAATGCCCTATAGACTTACGACTTTCCAAGTCAACACTTGGGTTCAACAAAAGTAGAGCTCTAACTATTTACACAAAATAAGCCCATGGCTTGATATACATGTAATATACAAAAGAGACAGCAAAAAGAGCTATCAGCCTCAAGCCTCCCAAGCTACTTCCTTGGAGGTGGCATATCACTTGCACCTGAAAATGATGTCCCATATAGGGTGAGCCAACGCCCAGTAGAGATATGCTAAACATAATATGAGCAATAACTAAAACATTAGCATTTGATAAAGGTTTAACTCCTATAAACCAACGTACAACACAATCCAATTCCAAGACAAATATGTCCATATTTCATTTCACATTCCTTTACTTAACCAATTTCCAATTTATGAACATGGCTCAGAACCTAGCCAAACAATTTAATGAGACTACAACTCATATCAACAATACTTCAATTTCAAATGAAATAATAACTCATAAATAAACATTTTCATACTTTACAATAGATACACATATTTGCTGTATCAATGTCATATTAAAATACTTTCATACTTCATAAATGATACACAGATTTGCTGTATCAATGGAGTCCATCCCCTATCTCCTCCCAAATAACATCCGGTTTAGAAGTCCATCCCCTATCTCCTCCCACACAATACAATGTATATAAACAATTATCATATATACGATCAATCGATACACAGATTCGATGTATTATTCCAACGTCATATTCGATGACATATTCAACCGATTAGTTTTAATTCACCTAATCATCATGCAGTGTCTACAACAATCAAGACTATCTTTCATCGATAGCCCAAAGCAATTATTTCTAAACAGATAATAAATGCATCAACAGATAATTTATCAACAATTTCAAAAGTGAGCGATTAATAAATCCGACTCCAACATTCCATCTCATTTTAAGCTAATTTCATCATTTCCAACTTAATTTCATATTCCCATAACATTCCCAAATTAATTATTTAAATTAATTCATAACAAAAATTAGGACTTTTCTCCCTCCTTCTTACCAAAAGGCTCAACTATCAACAACAAACAACAATAACCTCATTTGAGACCCAAAATACACATGTATTGGCCCAAAGAACAAAACCCCTCTTTATACCATTGAAACCCTAACACCCAAAATTACCAAACTTCAACATTAAATCAAAATGACAAAAAGTTTATGTCAAAGATCATAAAAATGAGTAGTTATCCCTACCTCAAAAGATGAGATCAAATGGAGAAGATGAAGAATTTTGAAATGCTCCAAAATCCAAGATTTTCGGATGGAAATGTAGCCCAAGCCAAGCTCTACGCTTTGCACAAAGACACTAAGGTAGAAGATCACTCAAACTAGATCAAACCCTAGAGAGAAGTTGAAGTTTAGAGTGAGGAGCTCTCCAATGGAGGTTTTGAAAAGTTAGAGAGAGAAAAGGTACCGAAAAAGTGATCCAAAAAGTCAAAATTCGGATTGATATACAAACAGGTCCGCTCGAGCGTGGGATTCCCCGTCGAGCGTCAGACACAGACTCACGCTCGAGCGTCAAAAGCGCCGCTCGAGCGCCGGATGCACACTTCCAGAAGTTTTGCAGTCGATGGTCCCCGCTCGAGCGTGAAAGTGGACGCTCGAGCATTCGACGACCTGCAGAACAAAATGTTGAGAGATGAATAATCACGCTCGAGCGTCAAAACGCCCGCTCGAGCGGAGAAGCAACAACAAAGGGCCCGCTCGAGCGTGAAGGCCAAAATCTAGGCATCAACTTTAGGTTTCTAAACACAACCAGCCTGTTTCAAACCTGCCCAACACAACCCAAGACTCACATATAAAAGGGTAAAGGATAGAAATGAGAATATGACAACCACACACTCACGGAACCAAGTCTGGAGCAAAGAAAGGGAAAACCGGGATTGCTATAATAAAAACCCCTTAGTATGCTTTGGATGAATGTATAATTTTAAACTGTGCAGTTTTGATTTTGAATGATTTGAAATGTGAGATTTTTCAAACATTTCAAAATGAGTTGAAAAATCTCTTAGTAAGCTTTTGGCAAATGTGTAATTTTAAACTGTAAGATTTTGATTTCCAGTGGTTTGAAATTTGGGATTCTTCAAACATTCCAAAAGGAGTACAAAAACCCCATAGTAAACTTTGGGCAAATGTGTAATTTCAAACAGTGGGGATTTCGATCATTTATAGGTATTAACTAGCATCCACAAGAACAAACTATAGGGTTATACTATCATTTTGACACAAATAGGATTGTTGGGTTCATTAGATTATTTGGAGGATTTATTGGTTACTAACATATGGAAATTGGATTTATTGGTGCTTTTCCCACAAAAGATAATACTTTACATAATTAGTATATGCATTTTCTTCTTAATCCAACTACACGATATTTATATTTACTTGTTTAAGTAGAATTTTTATAACTTCTATTTCTACATATTTTTTATTTTCCAAATGAATATGAAAGAAAATTAAATAAATAGAATTACTTTTAATTTTATATTAATTCTCCATCCAATTTAATAATTACATTTTTATAGCACGATAAGACTAAAATTATCAAAATATACAAATGATTCAACTAAAATTATAATATATAAATATTCAAGTAACAATTTTATAAAACGATATAGTTTAGATTATTAAAATAAATAACTAGAAGGGAAATTTATTAGAAAATCCTCTTTCAAGTACTTGTATTTGAATTAGTTCAATTTTTGGTGAGATTACATATTTTGTGGTTGGTGTTATAGAATTTTGTAGTAAAGTGGTATGCATCCCTGAAAAGGTTCACACCATAGGATTTTCCATGTTTGTAACATCAAGTCATTGAGTTCGAAAGGTAAAGCAGACCACGAAGCCGATCTCACTCGATCATGACACAAAGTTTGGTTTGGTTTGGTTTGCAAAGAACCCAACTCTGTAGCTTGAACAGTTGCAACAATTTAGTGCAAAAAGGCAAAAGGTTGGCAAGCTATCAACAAAAGTAAGCAAATAGCATAACATGAAATATAACTACTTTGGGACAACCGAAAAATGGTAGAAGAGAAAACTAAATAGAATCATTGAAAAAAAAAGACTGTATAATTACTTCATGATATCGTTATATTATTCACCACCGCCATACATACATTTTATCTAAAACAATAATCTATCACTAAAACATTTGCAACTGTCACATTATTATAAGACAAACAAATTTGTCTATCTGATGGCTTTTTTTTTTTTTTAAAAAAAAAAAAAAACTCTTCAATTCCCTTTGAGATATGGCTACAAAATACGGTTCTTCCATACACTCGTTGCCACTATCCTTCTTGGGTTAGAAAATTGGGAGAGGAGTATCTATATGGCAGTTCTGATATTTCATGATTTGATCATAGAGTATTTGCGCTTCTTCATTTGTATCAAAACAATTGAGCCGATACCTCTCACTGATAGCAGGTGGTTAATGAAGTGATTAATGTGAGACTTGTAATAGTAATGTGAATATGATGAGTTGTTGTTTTGTTTGGGAAGAAAGACAGTAGAATTATATCAAGGGGCATTTATGTCTTTTGAGTTAATTCTCATGGTTTAATAAGTTTTCACAATTTTGGAGAAATTTTATTTCCACACACATATTTATCTTTGTTTACATATTTAATGAAATATTATTTTAATGACAATTTTACCCTGAAGTAAAATGACCATAATAGACATCAAAACACACCATTAACATTGAATAATAGTTTTTTTTTGTACACATTATTTAAAAATAAAAAAATCTCAACGCACATCTTTGAAGTTATAAAAAAAAAAACAAAAAAAAACAAAACTAAACCCTAATTTCTCTATTGATTCTCACTTCCTCCATTGTTGTTCACTTATTCTATTGACCATTGTTTGCTACACACCCTATAGTTATCTATTGCTTGTAAAACAATACTCTCATATTATTTTACAGTTTAAGTTTATACTCCATTGATTATATCATTTTGTCATTAGAATCTACCATAATTCTTGATTTTTGTGATGAAAGAGTTGCAAATCAATGAAAATTCAAATTCAAATAACAATATGCCTGGTTACAACAAAAGTAGTAATGAAAATATAAGTTTTTTTCATGCAATTTTTTTTTTCACAATTTTAATTCTGTAAACCAGTGCCGAAACATGTTACTTTTTTTGGATATCAACTGCCAAAATTATTAATTCTAGTCGAAAATCAAGTTATGAATTTGGATATTGGAACTCAACTTTCGAATTTAAGAATTAATTTCGGAAACCAAGTTCTAAATTTTTTTTAGCTGTTTCAGAAGTTAAAAATCGAATAAACCATTTTCATTCAAATAATAAGTACCAAATAAACAAAATCGAATTGCTTCTAGAAAAAACAAGAGTTTATGAAAAATAAGAGATAGATAGAGTTGTACGTCTTCAATGGAGTTTGATACAAAACGATATTGTTTCAAGATCTATGTTGATACAAGTCGTTGTCAATTAATGACTTTTTTTATGTTGACTAGATTGTTGATTGAAAGAATTAGTTTGATGATGTAACTGGAAATCAAAGGAGCTAGTTTGTTGTATAATCTGAAGATTCATGGAGCGATTTGCCGAGGGATTCCTTGTGAAAGATGTTGTTGTGTTTTCAAGGTGGGTGGAATAAAAAATAGGTCTATACAATTGCTTCTCTGTGGAACAAATGGTTAAGTGGTGTGTATACAAAAATGTTAGTTTAGGGTATAATTGTAGCATGTAAGGGATGGACTGAGAACAAAAATATAAAACTAATTTCATAAAGGTATGTATTGAGAAATTATATATACAGAAATAAAAAATTGTGTGAAAATAGAATTTGCCAAAATTTTGGCATGGACGCATGCATATTGTTTTGGAGAGACAGAGACCGACTTTTAGTTCGAGTTAATTTAAAGGAGTCTTTTGTTTTCAGGGAGAGAGAACGAGAGTTTTTTTTATAAGTGAAACTGAGAAGCATATATATATATAGAGAGAGAGAGAGAGAGAGAGAGAGAGAGAGAGTGTGTGTGTGTGTGTGTGTGTGAGTGAGAGTGAAACTTACGGAGAGACATAGACCGACTTAGGGCTTATTAAAAGGAGTCGAGTTTTGTTAGAGAGAGAGTGAAACTGAGGAGAAGATGTGAAGTGGAAAAAAGAAAATTGAGATTAAAAGAGTAGGGAAGGAAGGACAGAGAATGGTTACATTCTCCAAGAGACGTCATTGTCTCTTTAACAAAGCCCGACATGTAACACCCGAAAAATAATACAATAAAGATACCTCATATGCGACATAAATATGAGAAATAATATACTTTCATACATCAGAGTCTACTGTTTAACAACCAGTTAAATGCCATGTAGGTTTACATTTTTCCAAGTCATTGCTTGGTTACACAAATTGATATAATTTTTTTCTCACCACAAAATATAATATTTTGATCACTACGAAATATATACATTTTCATTCTTTATAAAATATATAATTTTTCGTCATATGGTACACACCATAAAATCAATTATCAAATATTTATTATAATCCTATATAATAAATAATAACAACTCCTAAGGTGGTTACTACTAATCACCTAATTAAAAGGACCAAACAGTTAAACATGAGTCATTAAACAAACTCAAATTAAATTAAATCTAAATCATGGGTTTCACCTATAAGTCAAACATGGTCCAATTATATACCAAAATAATCCCAACAAATTTATCTCAAATCCTGGTACGAACACCCAAAACTCAAATTTCAAATTTCAAATTCTGCTATAAATTAAACTGAACACCAATCAGTCCGTGAATTTTCATAAACTAAATACTCAGCATTTAATTCTAAAATTTTTATCCAATATGCTAGACTCATATGGGAACGACATATAAAAACTTCATAACTTTCTAAGATCGGTAACTGTTTTTAAAAAAATACGAAACCGAAATGTTTTCGCATAGAATTTACACAGCACTCAAATTCGAAAATTTGCTCAATTAAATTATGCACTAACTATTTTAAAAAAAAAATTCGGGGTTACTACAACCTACCCTCCTTAAAGAAATTTCATCCTCAAAATTAAACTCAAGTAATGTAATACATTCTACAGTCACCCACAAACTCACTCAGGTACTTACTAATGCATCAACAAAATTTTTTTGACTACTACATGAGCCTCAAAAAGTCACATCGGTAACGAACCAAACCATCATAATCGCACAATAATTTGTTATAAAAACCCTTACCAGCACAAATCATTAAGTGGTTCTTCTATCCACATTGATAACCCAAATGACAATAAAAGAGGATCTAATTCTTCAAGCCTAATAAAAAATTTTTTGGCAAAACGAGTCCTTAAAATACCAAGACACCATACCTTATTAGTGATAACCCAACTTCAATGAACTATCTCTATCGCCTAATGCACAGCGCATTCCAAGGCCAAAACAATTATTATTACTCTGAAACCTTGACAAAACGAAACAATACATCTTTAAAAGAAATAACCTCCAACTCAAAAAGGTGACCGCCAACCGTCATAGGACGAAAAACACTTTGCCAACGCTACGGTGATGCTGCACCCCATAACCCAAACGAAATAAAATAAATTCGGACAATGAGTTAGGATGTCCATCGACGAAGACTACAAATCAACATTAACGGTTCCACTCCGATGTGGGGTTTACAAAATGGTTTTAATAACATACCCTCAGTCAAAGCAAAACTCAACACAACTAGGTAAACACCCAAGCTATACATGGCCTTCAAACTAAAAGTTAATTCAACTCAACCTTTAAGACATTTACTCCAAGTTACAATACAAACTCTACATATTGTTTTGGAGAGGCAGAGACCGACTTTTAGTTCGGGCTTATTTAAAGGAGTCTTTTTTTTTTTAAGGGAGAGAGAGCAAGAGTTTTTTTTATAAGTGAAACTGAGAAGCATATATATATATATAGAGAGAGAGAGTGTGTAAGTGAGAGTGAAACTTACGGAGAGACACAGACCGACTTAGGGCTTATTTAAAGGAGTCGAGTTTTGTTAGAGAGAGAGTGAAACTGAGGAGAAGATGGGAAGCGGAAAAAACAAAATTGAGATTAAAAGAGTAGAGAATGAAGGGCAGAGAATGGTTACATTCTCCAAGAGACGTCATGGTCTCTTTAACAAAGCCCGAAATGTAACACTCCCAAAATAATACAATAAAGATAACTCAGATGCGACAAAAATATGAGAACTAACATACTTTCATACATCAAAGTCTACTATTTAACAACCAATTAAATGCCATGTAGGCTTACATCTTTCCAAGTCATTACTTGGTTACACAAATTAATATAATTTTTTTCTCACCACAAAATGTAATATTTTGATCACTACGAAATATACACATTTTCATTCTTTATAAAAATATATAATTTTTCATCATATGGTACACACCATAAAATCAATTATCAAGTATTTATTATAATCCTATATAATAAATAACAACAACTCCTAAGGTGGTTATTTCTAATCACCTAATTAAAAGGACCAAACAGTTAAAAATGAGTCATTAAACAAATTCAAATGAAATTAAATCTAAATCATGGGTCTCACCTATAAGTCAAATATGGTCTAATTATATACCAAAATAATCCCAACAAATTTATCTCAAATCCTGGTCCGAACACCCAAACCTCAAATTTTAAATTTCAAATTCAGCTATAAGTTAAACTGAACACCAATAAGTCCGTGAATTTTCATAAAATAAATACTCATCATTTAATTTTAAAATTTTTATCCAATGTGCTAGATTCATATGGGAACGACATATAAAAATTTCATAATTTTCTGAAATCGGTAACTATTTTTAAAAAAATACGAAACAGAACTGTTTTCGCACAGAATTTGCAGAGCACTCAAATTCAAAAATTTGCTCAATTAAATTATGCACTAGCTATCTTAAAACAAAATTTCCGGGTCACTACAACCTACCCTCCTTAAAGAAATTTTATCCTCGAAATTAAACTCAAGTAATGTAATACATTCTACAGTCATCCACAAACTCACTTAGGTACTTAGTAATGCGTCAACAAAATTTCTTTGACTACTACATGAGCCTCAAAGAGTCACATTGGTAACGAACCAAACCATTATAATCGCACAATAATTTGTTATAAAAACCTTTACTAGTATAAATCATTAAGTGATTCTTCTATCCACATTGATAACCCAAATGACAATAAAAGAGGATCTAATTCTTCAAGCATGACAAAAAAAAAAAAAAAATGGCAAAACGAGTCCTCAAAATACCAAGACACCATACCTTCTTAGTGATAACCCAACTTCAATGAACTATATCTATCGCCTAATGCACAACGCATCCCAAGGCAAAAACAATTATTATTACTCCGAAACCTTAACAAAACGAAACAATAGATCTTTCAAAGACTAACCTCAAACTCATAAAGGTGACCGCCAACCGTCCCAAGACGAACAACACTTAGCCAATGCTAGGGTGATGTTGCACCTCGTAACCCAAACGAAATAAAATAAATTCGGACAATGAGTTAGGATGTCCATCAACAAAGACTTCAAATAAACATTAACGGTTCCACTCCGATGTGGGGTTTACAAAATGGTTTCAATAATATACCATCAGTCTAAGCAAAACTCAACACAACTAGGTAAACACCCAAGCTATACATGGCCTTCAAGCTAAAAGTTAATTCAACTCAACCTTTAAGACATTTACTCCAAGTTACAACACAAACTCTACATATTGTTTTGGAGAGATAGAAACCGACTTTTAGTTCGGGCTTATTTAAAGGGGTCTTTTTTTTCAGGGGAAGAGAGCGAGAGTTTTTTTTTATAAGTGAAACTGAGAAGCATATATATATATATATAGAGAGAGAGAGTGTGTGAGTGAAAGTGAAACTTACGGAGAGACATAGACCGACTTAGGGCTTATTTAAAGGAGTCGAGTTTTGTTAGAGAGAGAGTGAAACTGAGGAGAAGATAGGAAGCGGAAAAAAGAAAATTGAGATTAAAAAGTAGAGAAGGAAGAGCAGAGAATGGTTACATTCTCCAAGAGACGTCATGGTCTCTTTAACAAAGCCCGAAATGTAACACTCCCAAAATAATACAATAAAAATACCTCATATGGGGCATAAATATGAGAAATAACATACTTTCATACATCAGAGTCTACTGTTTAACAACCAATTAAATGCCATGTAGGCTTACATCTTTCCAAGTCATTACCTGGTTACACAAATTGATATAATTTTTTTCTCACCACAAAATGTAATATTTTGATCTATAGCGATCCCGGTTTCCCCTTTTCTTTTACTGTTGTACCCGAACTTAGGTTCCGTGGAGTTGGTTGTTGTATATGTCTTGTTTACATCCTTTACTCCTTGCATTCGAGTCTTGGGTTGTGTTGGGCGAGTTTGAAACAAGTTGGTTGGACTTAGAAACCAAGAGTAGTTGCCCAGATTTTGGCCTTCACGCTCGAGCGAGGATTTTGACGCTCGAGCGGGCTCTTCGTTGTTGTCAGTCCGCTCGAGCGGGGTTTCCAACGCTCTAGCATAGTTTTCCATCTTCCAGTATCTCCTCTGCAGTGTTGTGCGCTCGAGCGGGAGTTTTGGCGCTTGAGCGGGATGTTGTGTGTGACGCTCGAGCGGAGAGAGGGTTGACGCTCGAGCGGAGGTATGGTTTTATAAAAGTTCTGGAGGTGTGTATCCGCCGCTCGAGCGGGATTGTTGACGCTCGAGCGGGAGTCTGTGATTGACGCTCGAGCGGGGCGACTTTTATATAAATCCGAGATCCGACTTTTAGATCACTTTTTCAACTTCTTTTCTCTCTCTTACTTTTCAAAACCTCCATTTGAGAGCTCCTCTCACTAGAACCTCAACTTCTCTCTAGGTATTGATCTAGCTAGGGTGTATTCCTCACCTTTGGTCTTTACAAAAGTTGGGTTGATCGTCGAGGGCTTTACATTGATCCGAAAATTTCGAGTTTTGGAGCATGTTGAGTTTCTTCATCTTCACCCCTTGAACTCCGAATTTGAGGTAGGGATATCCTACTCCTCTTTATGAGTTATGTCTTTAAATTTTGGCATTTCGATATGTTGGGAGTTGTTGGGGAATTTTGGGAAAGTTCGGGCCTTTGTGTAATTTTACAAAAGTCGGGGTTTTAATCATATAAAACCTAAATGCATGTTTGGCATGGAAAAGTGAAATTAATGTTAAAACATTAATGAAAATGGAACCTAAGGGTTGTGATGTTAATTATGGAATATGCCCTAATTACATTGGTTAATTAATTTGTATAATTAATTGTTGGAAATGAGGAATTGAATTGAGAATGTTGAAATCGGGAATGTATGGGACTAAAGAGTGTGGTTGGATCATTTATTGCTCACCTAATTGAAATGTCGATTTAATATCCATTTTGTGCATTTATTTCCTATTTAGAAATAACTGTTTTGGGCTATCGGTGAAGGATAATCTTGATTGTTGTAGACAATGCATGATGATTAGGCAAACTAAAACTAATCGAGTGATTGTGTCACAGAGTATGACGGTGAATTGAATACATTAATTCTATGTATTGATTGATTGTGTATAGAACCCTTGTGTTTATATGCATTGTGTGTAGAGGAGGAGATGGGGGATGTACTCCGCGGTTTAGGGGAAGATGGGGGATGTACCTCTAAACCGGATAGGATTGGAGAAGATGGGGGATGAACTCCGTAGACACAGCTCATATGCTTGTCTAGAGAAGTGAAGATACAGCTCATAGGCTTATCTTTGAGAAGTGTAGATACAGCTCATATGCTTGTTTAGTGAAGTGTGGATACAGCTCATATGCTTGTCTAGTGAAGTGTGGATACAGCTTATATGTTTATCTGTTGATGTGTTGATATAGCTAATATGCTTATCTATTAAATAAGGATGGAAAATGGAAAGTGACATAGACTCGTATGTTATGAAATTGTGACGTGATATATGCGGATGTATCGGTGTTGGCCATCTATCAATTGCTAATCTTTTAGTCATTACTCATAGTTGGTTTAGTATATCTCTTCTGGGCTGTGGCTCACCCTATATGGGAACATCATTTTCAGGTACAGGTAGCATGCCACCTCCAAGGACGTAGCTTGGGAGGCTAGAGGCGGGCAGACTTTTGTTGTCTTTTCCCTTTTGATGTATTACATGTATATTCAAGCCAAGGGCTTAATGTGTAAATGAGTTAGTGCTCTTTTGTTGTAACCAAGTGTTAGCTTGGAAAGCTGTAAGCCTTTAGGGCATTTGCTTTTGTTGTTAACATGTAATACTTTTTGTAATGAAACTCTGTTGAATAGAAGAATGTGGAACTTTTATATATATCAATGTATGTCTATATTGATGGGTTTAATGTTATTATTTTGAGGGCGTTACAACTTAGTATCAGAGCGTACCGGGTTCGAATACTTTGGGTACGTGGGAAGTGATTAGTATCACAATGGGTTTGTCTCGCTTGATAGAGACTTCGGAATAGTGTTGCATGCTATGTGTTTAATTGATAACATGCTTATGTGACTATGTGGGTATGGGATTTAGTTTCTAGGATGTTGATTGGATCCTTGGGTTTCTGTGAGTCTTGTTGGAAAGGCACTTGATCAATGCTGTTTCTAACCGGAACTCTAGCAACGCCTCGGGACTATCATTATTCGAAAATGAAATTCGTAAGTGCTTATGTGTTTATATGCTTACGTGGAATGAATTACAGTTGTCTATGCATTAGGACGCGAGTGTTATACCTTCGGCACATTTGTGAATGTGCTAATAGTCTTGGTTATCTTTATTAGGATGTCAGGACGAGGAAGAGGTGCTAGGCGTGGTAGGCCTGCGAGGCAGGAAGTACCTTTACCGGATGATATTCCGGCAGTGCAGGAGGGAGTTGGTCAGGCCAACGTGGCCGAGCCAGCGGGTCAGTAGGCTATGGGCGCCTTGGCCTGAGAGATAGCGGGAGCTTTGGGTATTCTCAGAGCTGAAAATCAAGTTACTGAGGCTGGACCTTCTTTCTTGAAGAGGGAGTTCTTCCGGTCTAACCCGGACGAATTTGTTGGGGATCCGAAGGAGCCACTTAAGGCTGACGAGTGGTTGGAACAAATGGAGAAGACGTTCGAGATGCTTGGCATCGAGGACGGGGCTCTTAAGGTGACCTTGGCATCCTTCCAACTGAAGGGAGATGCGGGTCAATGGTGGAAGTACGAGAAGGGCAGTGTTGGTGGTGCATGGGAGGCATTTGTGAATGCTTTCCAGGAGAAGTTTTTATCTTCAGCTGCAAGGGAGAAGCTGAGGGATCAGTTTTGCCAGCTTAAGCAGCAGAGCCTGTCAGTGGCCGAGTTTGAGGCTACTTTTACTACTTTATCCAGGTTTGCGCCTGAACTAGTGGCGTCCGAGGAACGTCGTTGCTTTGAGTTTGAGCGGAAGCTGAGGCGAGGCCTCAAGATGAGGGTTGGTGGATCTTTCATCCGAGAGTATAGACGGTTGGTGGATGCTGCAGCTCATATGGAACTCTTGATGCAGGAGGAGGATGAGGGGCAGAGAGGCTCCAAGAGGAGCCAAGATGGTCAGGGCGATGGTAGGAGACAGAGGGGTCCCAACCCTCAGCAGTCTCAGGGTGGTCTGGCTAGGTCGACCTTTCCAGTGCCGAGTACAGGCTCCGGGAGAGGTAGTCAGGGGGGTTTCACCTGTTACAAGTGTGGCCAGCTGGGTCACAAGGTTTCGGTTTGCCCGCAGAAGGGAGGGGGTCAACGAGCTGCTTCTTCTTCAGCTAGACCTCAGGGCCAGAGTCAGGGCAGGGGCCAGTCCTTGTCTTGTTATCAGTGTGGTCAGCCTGGGCACCTGAAGAGGTTTTGCCCACAGTTGAGTGCTACTTCAGGGGCGTCTGGTTCTAGGCAGACGCAGAGTTTTCAGCCAGCTCAGTCTGCGCAGGCCTCGAGGGCCAACCCGGGAGCTTCGTCATCCCAGTCTGTGCAGTAGTCGTTTGCTCCTAGAGGTGAGCAGGTGGATCAGGGGCCTACAGGGCGCGTGTATGCTGTTACAGCGCAGGACCTAGTACCGGCTCCATCAGTAGTGAGAGGTACTTTTCTGTTTTGCAACTCGATTGGTAGTGTGTTGATTGACATGGGAGCATCTCATTCTTTTGTATCTGCTGCATTTGCATCTGTTTTGGAATTAGAGTTGGCACAGTTAGCATCTCCCATTTGTGTAGTATCGCCTATTGGTGGTGAGTTGATCTTGAAACAGGGAGTTAGAGGTTATGATATATAGGTCGCCGACCATAGGCTTCCTTTTCCATTTGTGGTCATGCCCATGAAGGGCTTTGATGTTATTTTGGGTATGGACTGGCTATCGTCATACCGGGCTGTTATTAATTGCTACCGCCAGAGGGTCACGTTATGTACCTTGAGCGGGGAGTGGTTCCATTTCTTGGGAGACCGGGTTGGTAGTGTTTTGCCACCGGGGTATGATTCGCGAGGACGGAGTGAGCTTAGTGGTCTACTTGCTAGCTTTGAGAGTGGTGAGTGTGATGGGACCCAGCTTGTGTTGCCGAGGGTGGTTTGTGAATATTCGGATGTTTTTCCCGAGGACCTTGTTAGTTTGCCACCTCACCGAGAGATAGAGTTCTCTATTGATCTAGTGCCCGGCACGGCGCCGATTTCTATGGCACCTTATCGTTTTGCCCCAGCCGAGTTGAGTGAGTTGAAGATTCAGCTCCAGGAGTTGCTAGATAAAGGTTTTGTTCGCCCTAGTGTTTCACCGTGGGGAGCACCGGCCCTCTTTGCTAAGAAGAAAGATGGTGCCTTGAGATTGTGTATCGACTACCGAAAGTTGAATCGGGCTACGGTCAAGAATAAGTACCCTATGCCCCGTATAGATGATTTGTTTGACTAGTTGAAGGGTTCCCGTTGTTTCTCTAAGATAGACTTGAGATCGGGTTACCACCAGTTGAGGGTCAGGGAAGAGGATATCTTGAAGACGGCATTCCGTACACGGTATGGCCATTATGAGTTTCTGGTGATGCCATTTGGGCTTACCAATGCACCGGCAGTCTTTATGGACTTGATGAACCGGATCTTCCGGGAATTCTTAGATCGATTTGTGGTCGTTTTCGTGGACGACATTCTTATCTATTCGCCTTCTGAGGAGGAGCACGAGGCACACTTGAGAGTAGTGCTTGAGTTACTTAGAGCCCATAGGCTGTACGCCAAGTTTGGGAAGTGTGAGTTCTGGCTGGGAGAAGTCAAGTTCTTAGGCCATGTAGCATCCGGAGAAGTGGTGTCTGTTGATGCGTCTAAGGTAGAGGCAGTGCAAGATTGGGCACAGCCTAAGAGTGTGTTTGAGATCCGCAGTTTTCTAGGATTAGCTGGGTATTACCGCCGGTTCGTGAAAGATTTCTCCAGACTAGCTTCGCCGTTGACTAGATTGACACGGAAAGGGGTCAAGTTTGTGTGGAATGAGACTTGTGAGAAGTCGTTCCAAGAGTTGAAGGTTAGATTGACCACCGCTCCGGTTTTGATTATTCCGGAGAGAGGGTTGGGTTATGCGGTTTATTGTGATGCCTCACGAGAGGGTTTGGGTTGTGTGTTGATGCAAGAGGAGAAAGTGGTAGCTTATGGCTCACGTCAGTTGAAAATACACGAGAAGAATTACCCTACACACGACTTAGAGTTAGCCGCAGTGATCTTTGCCTTGAAAATTTGGAGGCACTACCTGTATGGTGAGAGGTTTGAGGTGTTCTCGGACCACAAGAGTTTGAAGTACCTGTTTACCCAGAGGGACTTGAATTTGAGGCAGAGGAGATGGATGGAGTTCATTGAGGACTACGATTTTGAGTTGCACTATCACCCGGGAAAGGCCAATGTTGTGGCCGATGCCCTTAGTAGGAAATCCATTAGTGATGTAGCTTGTATAGCCATCCGGGAATGGGAGATGTTGGGTACACTTGGCGAGTTTGATTTGCATCTGGGCGAATCTGTTGAGGCTGCGGCCTTGTTTTCAGTTGTTGCGCAGCCTACACTTGTGACTAGGGTGTTAGAGGCACAGAGAGGTGACCTTGAGGTAGAATCCCTCCGAGAGAAGATCTCAAGTGGGAAGGTGGAGAAGGGTTTGACGGTGTATCCCGACCAGAGTGTGAGATACCGAGACCGTTTGTTTGTGCCGGAGTCTTGCCGAGGGGAGGTACTCCGAGAGTTCCACCATTCACGCCTTGCGGTGCATCCGGGAGGCACTAAAATGTATCATGACTTGGGTCGCCAGTTTTGGTGGCGAGGTATGAAGAGGGATGTGGCAGTTTTCGTGTCGAAATGCCTTACTTGTCAGCAAGTGAAGGCCGAGCATCAGAGGCCAGCGGGTTTGTTGCAACCCTTGCCTATTGCCGAGTGGAAGTGGGAGCATGTCACCATGGACTTCGTTGTAGGTCTTCCGAGGACTCAGCGGGGTAGTGATGCTATTTGGGTGGTTGTAGACCGGTTGACTAAGTCGGCGCACTTTACTCCCATGCGTGTGAGAGATTCGGTAGATCATCTCGCCGACTTGTATATTCGGGACATAGTGAGATTGCACGGGGTCCCAGTGACGATCGTCTCAGATAGAGACCCTCGTTTTACTGCTAGGTTGTGGCAGAGTTTGCAAAGTGCCTTGGGCACTAAGTTGACCTTTAGCACGGCTTACCATCCTCAGACTGACGGGCAGTCCGAGCGTACTATTCATATCCTTGAGGATATGCTTCGAGGTTGTGTCCTTGACTTTAGTGGGACGTGGGAGAGGCACTTGCCCTTGGTGGAGTTTGCCTACAACAACAGTTTTCAGTCGAGTATCGGTATGGCACCGTTTGAGGCCTTGTATGGTCGACCGTGTAGGTCTCCAGTTTGTTGGGCCGAGGTGGGTGATACACCTTTGTTGGGTCCGGAGTTGGTTAGGGAGACGACGGAGAAAGTTGAGCTTATCCGTAGGCGGCTTATTACAGCCCAGAGTCGCCAAAAGAGTTATGCCGACCGTAGGAGGAGACCCTTGATGTTTGAGATAGGTGATCATGTCTTTTTGAAGATATCACCTAGGCGGGGGTTGATGAGGTTTGGGAAGAGTGGGAAGTTATCCCCTCGGTTTATTGGTCCCTATGAGATCCTCGAGAGGATTGGGGAAGTCGCTTACCGTTTGGCTTTACCGCCGCAGTTGTCCGGGGTGCATGATGTCTTTCATGTTAGTATGCTTCGGAAGTATGAGCCGGATCCATCGCATGTGTTAGATTGGACTGACTTAGAGGTAGATGAGGACGCCTCGTATGAGGAGAGACCGGTTCGGGTCTTGGATAGGCGGGATCAAGTCCTGCGTGGCAAGACCATCCCTTTGGTAAAGGTTTTGTGGAAACATCACGGAGTGGAGGAAGCCACTTGGGAACGTGAGTTGGAAGTCCGCGAGAAATATCCGGACTTGTTTATTGGTGAGTAATCTTGTATTTAGATTTTGTAATATTGCTGGACTTAAGAGCTTTATATATGTCTTAAGTTGTAAAACATTGGTAATGTTTTGGTTTAATGGAAGTATGTTGTAGAACTTACCTTGATATGGGAGTTGATTATGATATTGCATATGTTGGCTATATTATAAAATTGGAGTTGTATCATGTATATTGATTATGATATGAACTGTGAACCATGTATGTTGAAAATGGTTGGAAGTGGAAGAAAATTGCATGTTGATAATGCGCTTGTAATATATGTTGTGAAATGCCTCTTAAAAAGAGATGGAATTGGCCGGCAATGGGTCGAAATGCTTAATATTATGTCGTAATGTTGTTGGGCATGGGGAAAGCCTATTTTTAAACCTGTGTTTAATTTCGGGGATGAAATTCTTTAAGGGGGGGAGGTTATAGCGATCCCGGTTTCCCCTTTTCTTTTACTGTTGTACCCGGACTTAGGTTCCGTGGAGTTGGTTGTTGTATATGTCTTGTTTACATCCTTTACTCCTTGCATTCGAGTCTTGGGTTATGTTGGGCGAGTTTGAAACAGGTTGGTTGGACTTAGAAACCAAGAGTAGTTGCCCAGATTTTGGCCTTCACGCTCGAGCGAGGATTTTGACGCTCGAGCGGGCTCTTCGTTGTTGTCTGTCTGCTCGAGCGGGGTTTCCGACGCTCGAGCGTAGTTTTCCATCTTCCAGTATCTCCTCTGCAGTGTTATGCGCTCGAGCGGGAGTTTTGGCGCTCGAGCGGGATGTTGTGTGTGACGCTCGAGCAGAGAGGGTTGACGCTCGAGCAGAGGTATGGTTCTGTAAAAGTTATGGAGGTGTGTATCTGCCGCTCGAGTGGGATTGTTAACGCTCGAGCGGGAGTCTGTGACTGACGCTCGAGCGGGGGTTTGGACGCTCGAGCGGGGCGACTTTTATATAAATCCGAGATCCGACTTTTGGATCACTTTTTCAACTCCTTTTCTCTCTCTTACTTTTCAAAACCTCCATTTGAGAGCTCCTCTCACTAGAACCTCAACTTCTCTCTAGGTATTGATTTAGCTAGGGTGCATTCCTCACCTTTGGTCTTTACAAAAGTTGGGTTGATCGTCGAGGGCTTTACATTGATCCGAAAATTTCGAGTTTTGGAGCACGTTGAGTTTCTTCATCTTCATCCCTTGAACTCCGAATTTGAGGTAGGGATATCCTACTCCTCTTTATGAGTTATGTCTTTAAATTTTGGCATTTCGATACGTTGGGAGTTGTTGGGGAATTTTGGGAAAGTTCGCGCCTTTGTGTAATTTTACAAAAGTCGGGGTTTTAATCATATAAAACCTAAATGCATGTTTGGCATGGAAAAGTGAAATTAATGTTAAAACATTAATGAAAATGGAACCTAAGGGTTGTGATGTTAATTATGGAATATGTCCTAATTACATTGATTAATTAATTTGTATAATTAATTGTTGGAAATGAGGAATTGAATTGAGAATGTTGAAATCGGGAATGTATGGGACTAAAGAGTGTGGTTGGATCATTTATTGCTCACCTAATTGAAATGTCGATTTAATATCCATTTTGTGCATTTATTTCCTATTTAGAAATAACTGCTTTGGGCTATCGGTGGAGGATAATCTTGATTGTTGTAATCAATGCATGATGATTAGGCAAACTAAAACTAATCGAGTGATTGTGTCACAGAGTATGACGGTGAATTGAATACATTAATTCTATGTATTGATTGATTGTGTATAGAACCCTTGTGTTTATATGCATTGTGTGTAGAGGAGGAGATGGGGGATGTACTCCGCGGTTTAGGGGAAGATGGGGGATGTACCTCTAAATCGGATAGGATTGGAGGAGATGGGGGATGAACTCTGTAGACACAGCTCATATGCTTGTCTAGAGAAGTGAAGATACAGCTCATAGGTTTATCTTTGAGAAGTGTAAATACAGCTCATATGCTTGTCTAGTGAAGTGTGGATACAGCTCATATGCTTGTCTAGTGAAGTGTGGATACCGCTTATATGTTTATCTGTTGATGTGTTGATATAGCTAATATGCTTATCTATTAAATAAGGATGGAAAATGGAAAGTGACATAGACTCGTATGTTATGAAATTGTGACGTGATATATGCGGATGTATCGGTGTTGGCCATCTATCAATTGCTAATCTTTTAGTCATTACTCATAGTTGGTTTGGTATATCTCTGCTGGGCTGTGGCTCACCCTATATGGGAACATCATTTTCAGGTACAGGTAGCATGCCACTTCCAAGGACGTAACTTGGGAGGCTAGAGGCGGGCAGACTTTTGTTGTCTTTTCCCTTTTGATGTATTACATGTATATTCAAGCCAATGGCTTAATGTGTAAATGAGTTAGTACTCTTTTGTTGTAACCAAGTGTTAGCTTGGAAAGCTGTAAGCCTTTAGGGCATTTGCTTTTGTTGTTAACATGTAATACTTTTTGTAATGAAACTCTGTTGAATAGAAGAATGTGGAACTTTTATATATATCAATGTATGTCTATATTGATGGGTTTAATGTTATTATTTTGAGGGCGTTACATGATCACTACGAAATATACACATTTTCATTCTTTATAAAAATATATAATTTTTCGTAATATGTACACACCATAAAATCAATTATCAAATATTTATTATAATCCTATAAAATAAATAATAACAACTCCTAAGGTTGTTATTACTAATCACCTATTTAAAAGGACCAAACAGTTAAACATGAGTCATTAAAAAACTCAAATGAAATTAAATCTAAATCATGAGTCTCACCTATAAGTCAAATATGGTCCAATTATATACCAAAATAATCCCAACAAATTTATCTCAAATCCTGGTCCGAACACCCAAAACTCAAATTTCAAATTTCAAATTCAGCTATAAATTAAACGGAACACCAATCAGTCCGTGAATTTTCATAAAATAAATACTGATCATTTAATTTTAAAATTTTTATCCAATCTGCTAGACTCATATGGGAACGACATATAAAAATTTCATAATTTTCTGAGATCGGTAACTATTTTTAAAAAAATATGAAACTGAATTGTTTTCGCACAGAATTTGCACAGCACTCAAATTCGAAAATTTGCTCAATTAAATTATGCACTAGCTATCTTAAAACAAAATTTCTGGGTCACTAAAACCTACCCTCCTTAAAGAAATTTTATCCTCAAAATTAAACTTAAGTAATGTAATACATTCTACAGTCATCCACAAACTCACTCAGGTACTTATTAATGCATCAACAAAATTTTTTTGACTACTACATGAGACTCAAAGAGTCACATCGGTAACGAACCAAACCATTATAATCGCACAATAATTTGTTATAAAAACCCTTACTAGTATAAATCATTAAGTGGTTCTTCTATCCACATTGATAACCCAAATGACAATAAAAGAGGATCTAATTCTTCAAGCATAACAAAAAAAAAAAAAAAAAAAAAAATTCGGCAAAACGAGTCCTCAAAATAACAAGACACCATACCTTATTTGTGATAACCCAACTTTAATGAACTATCTCTATCGCCTAATGCACAACGCATCCCAAGGCCAAAACAATTATTATTACTCTGAAACCTTGACAAAACGAAACAATACATCTATAAAAGAACTAACCTCCAACTCAAAAAGGTGACCACCAACCGTCACAGGACGAAAAACACTTAGCCAATGCTAGGGTGATGCTGCACCCCATAACCAAAACGAAATAAAATAAATTCAGACAATGAGTTAGGATGTCCATCAACAAAGACTACAAATCAACATTAACGGTTCCACTCCGATGTGGGGTTTACAAAATGGTTTCAACAACATACCCCAAGTCTAAGGAAGACTCAACACAACTAAGTAAACACCCAAGCTATACATGGCCTTCAAGCTAAAAGTTAATTCAACTCAACCTTTAAGACATTTACTCCAAGTTAAAACACAAACTCTACATATTGTTTTGGAGAGACAGAGATCGACTTTTAGTCCGGGCTTATTTAAAGGAGTCTTTTGTTTTCAGGGAGAGAGAGCGAGAGTTTTTTTTATAAGTGAAACTGAGAAGCATATATATATATATAGAGAGAGTGTGTGAGTGAGAGTGAAACTTACGGAGAGACATAGACCAACTTAGGGCTTATTTAAAGGAGTCGAGTTTTGTTAGAGAGAGAGTGAAACTGAGGAGAAGATATGAAGCGGAAAAAAGAAAATTGAGATTAAAAGAGTAGAGAAGGAAGGGCAGAGAATGGTTACATTCTCCAAGACACGTCATGGTCTCTTTAACAAAGCCCAAAATGTAACACCCCCAAAATAATATAATAAAGATACCTCATATGCGGCATAAATATGAGAAATAACATATTTTCATAAATCAGAGTCTACTATTTAACAACCAGTTAAATGCCATGTAAGCTTACATCTTTCCAAGTCATTACCTGGCTACACAAATTGATATAATTTTTTTCTCACCACAAAATGTAATATTTTGATCACTACGAAATATACACATTTTCAAGCATAATAAAAAAAAAAAAAAATGGCAAAACCAGTCCTCAAAAACCAAGACACCATACCTTATTAGTGATAACCCAATTTCAATGAACTATCTCTATCGCCTAATGCACAACGCATCCCAAGGCCAAAACAATTATTATTACTCCAAAACCTTAACAAAATGAAACAATACATCTTTAAAAGCACTAACCTCCAACTCAAAAAGGTGACCGCCAACCGTCATAGGACGAAAAACACTTAGCCAATGCTAGGGTGATGCTGCACCCCATAACCCAAACGAAATAAAATAAATTCGGACAATGAGTTAGGATGTCCATCAACAAAGACTACAAATCAACATTAACGGTTCCACTTCGATGTGGGGTTTACAAAATGGTTTCAATAACATACCCTAAGTCTAAGCAAGACTCAACACAACTAGGTAAACACCCAAGCTATACATGGCCTTCAAGCTAAAAGTTAATTCAACTCAACCTTTAAGACATTTACTCCAAGTTAAAACACAAACTCTACATATTGTTTTGGAGAGACAGAGACCGACTTTTAGTTCGGGCTTATTTAAAGAAGTCTTTTGTTTTCAGGAAGAGAGAGCGAGAGTTTTTTTTATAAGTGAAACTGAGAAGCATATATATATATATATAGAGAGAGAGAGAGAGTGAGTAAGAGTGAAACTTACGGAGAGACATAGACCGACTTAGGGCTTATTTAAAGTAGTCGAGTTTTGTTAGAGAGAGAGTGAAGTTGAGGAGAAGATGGGAAGCGGAAAAAATAAAATTGAGATTAAAAGAGTAGAGAAGGAAGGGCAGAGAATGGTTACATTCTCCAAGAGACGTCATGGTCTCTTTAACAAAGCCCGAAATGTAACACTCCCAAAATAATACAATAAAGATACCTCATATGCGGCATAAATATGAGAAATAACATACTTTCATACATCAGAGTCTACTGTTTAACAACTTGTTAAATGCCATGTAGGCTTACATTTTTCCAAGTCATTGCTTGGTTACACAAATTGAGTCTCGCTCATTACATCTTAAGCCCTTGACTTTACAAATACCAACATACACACAACAAAACATAATTAAGAAGCTGTTGCTTCCCGAAAGTCCATCCATGCTATTGCCTAGCATTCGGCCAAACAACAAATGAAGTAGTACAATCCATCACTACATTACACTTATGAAATGCTAAAACCCATTGTTTGATCTTCAAATCCGAAAACCGAACAATCTCATATTAAAACATTAAAAGATATGCAGGGACAAAGATACTTATACGTATACGTGAAATCATATCATGTCAAAACCATATGATTTATTACATAATCTCTTATGTCCAAGGCCTGCATATTCATATGCCACTAAGACCAATCTTATTCTATTTTCCTTCACCTCATATCCAGTTCATATATGCTACTCAATTCATGAGTTTAATTCATTATCTTTCAACAACCAAAATGAAACTACAACTCAATGATTTTCCAATTATGCACAACACACATAAACACTTCAAACTTTGCCATTTTACGGATATTTCGTCCGAAGGAACTGGCACCCATTTATATATAGATTTTTGGGTCTTTCACCCAGGACACTCTGGCTAACTTGCTTTAAATGGAGTCCATCCCTTTTCTCCTCCCAAATATACATATGCAATGTATTTATAAACATAATCATATATGGAGTACATCCCCTTTCTCCTCTCAAAAAAACATACATATACAATGTATTTATAACATGATCATATATGGAGTTCATCCCATTTCTCCTCCCAATAAACATACATATGCAATGTATTTATAACATGATCATATTCAATGACAACCAACAATAGATTAGCATTATATCGCCTAATCCTTATACAATTTCTACAACAATCATAGCTATCCTCCGCCGATAGCCCAATACAATTATTTCCAAGAGATGTTCAATATCGGAATAAATAGTTTATTCAAAACTTCCGTAGGTGAGATAATACATATCCAATATCACCATCTATATCAATAACCATTCAATTTAACATATTCAATGTTAATTCCAATTATTTATATAAAATAATCATTTTATCAAATTAGGGCAAAAATCTCCCTTTTTCCATTATCGACCCAAACACCCAAAATCAATTATTTTGATACACCAAGATCTTATATTCAAACCCCACACTCATTTATCTCTTATACATCAAAACCCCCTTTTTTCATTTCACACCAAAATCTTAGATTTGTCCAAACCACAACCAAATCTCATCATCTATACACAATAGCAAATAACTAAGTTAAAAACCATATTAGAGTGTAGAAAATCCCTACTTATTAAATATTACCATTTTGATCAAAATTCTCATTTCTCATTTCAATATAATTTCTAATACAATTCCAAGAGATAATACAACCATATCCATATTCATATAGTCTCCACATGTTAATCAACATTCCCAATTTAGTCATTTCAAGACAATTTATAACATATTATATATCAAACTTCCAAACTTCCAAACTTCCATCATTTCTCATCCTTCCAAGAAATCCCTCATTTAAATGCAACATGGTAAATTTTTACCGATAGCCAAAATAGTTATCTCTAACATATTAATTAAAAGATAACAACATGGACATACAATCCAACATATAACTATAACTATAACTTGGAATCTCCCATGATTCCCAACATTTAGAAACAAATCATATTCCACATTTTGTCAAATATGAACAACTACACTAGTTTTCATATCACAATCACGTTCGGTAACCTCTCAAGGTCCATTTCTAACCGTGCCGGTTTTATTCCAACAAATACATTAAGTAAAATAATACCATTAATGCCAAAGAAAACATCATTTTCTTTCCAAACTCATTCTTCAAGCATTATTCAACTATGACATCCTATTTTGATTGAAAGCCCCAAAAGTTAAACGTAATTCCTTTGTTTTCTATAAAAATGCTCTTTTGGCCACAAACCGGTAAAAATTTCAAAACCAATTGAATCGAAGTCCGTTTTTGTTCAAATTTAAAACATAACTCTTACATAATCTTACTAACATATTCCAAGTTCACACTTTCGCAATTTGGGCATCAACTTTTTATTTTTCTCAAAATTTCTCTTTTAAGCAAATAAAACACAAAATTTTCAAAAATTCTAATTAAATTATATACAACTCTAAACTCCATATAATTAAGCAAAAGTGCATAAAGAAGTGTAGGAAAAATCTCTACTTAACAATTTACACAATATTCCTCAATATCAATTTATTTTTCTTAAAAATAAATTCCAAAACTCAAGGATGAGATAAATATTTCAACATTAATTTCTCAAAATAAATTATCTAACCATATATGATGTAGATATAATCCATACAACTATTAAATCCTATTTTCAGATTTCTTTTACAAAATTAACAACACAAAGTGATTTTTCCAAAATCAATCTCAAAATACCAACATTCTTAACATTTCAACATAATTTTTCTTCCAAAATTTACCAAACAAAAATCTGAAAATATATCTATAAGCAATACCTCTTATAATGATATATTTTCTCAAATATAACCCTAACATAGTTTTAATGTAAAAATATGAAGAAAGTCTCTACCTCAAATAATGAAGCAGAGCAGATCTGGAAGGCAAATCTTGCCCGATCATGAATCCGATACTACTATTGGGAAGATTACGATGAGCTCTCCGACTTTCATTTACAGCACTTTTGAAAAATCTCACTTTAAAGACTCTCACTTTAAGCTCAAAGCTTGAGTAACCATGGAAAATAAAGAAAGAGAGAGAGAGAGAGAGAGAGAGAGAGAGAGAGAGAGATGAGCTCTAAAAGCAAAGGAGGGGAAATGATGGCAAGACAAAAATGGGGGCCACCCACGTGGGTGTGTCTCTCAAAGCTTGATTTTTCTCAAAAAATATAATTTTTTCCAAAAAATATAATTTTTGTAATAATACTTCAAAATTTTATAATATAAATTATGAAATGATATAATTTTTTTCTCACCACAAAATATAATATTTTGATCACTACGAAATATACACATTTTCATTATTTATAAAAATATATAATTTTTCGCCATATGGTACACACCATAAATTGAACTATCAAATATTTATTATAATCTTATATAATAAATAATAATAACTCCTAAGGTGGTTACTACTAATCACCTAATTAAAAGGACCAAACAGTTAAACATGAGTCATTAAACAAACTCAAATTAAATTAAATCTAAATCATGGGTCTCACCTATAAGTCAAACATGGTCCAATTATATACCAAAATAATCCCAACAAATTTATCTCAAATCCTGATCCGAACACCCAAAACTCAAATTTCAAATTCTGCTATAAATTAAACTGAACACCAATCAGTCCGTGAATTTTTATAAAATAAATACTTATCATTTAATTCTAAAAGTTTTATCCAACGTGCTAGACTCATATGGGAACGACATATAAAAATTTCATAATTTTATGAGATCGGTAACTATTTTTAAAAAAATATGAAACCGAACTGTTTTCGCACAGAATTTACATAGCACTCAAATTCAAAAATTTGCTCAATTAAATTATGCACTAGCTATTTAAAAAAAAATTTCTGGGTCACTACAACCTACCCTCCTTCAAGAAATTTAATTGAATTATATGATGTAATTAAGCATTTTTTTTATATTAGGTATATATAGCTTATAAGCTGTTTGACAAATTGACTCACTCAAATTTTGTTTAGGATTATGTATGTAAGTATGTTCCACCATTGATTATCAGAAGAGTTGAATTTATTCATTGCATTATATGGGAAAAACCATTTGCCCTCCTATTTTTTCAATGTTCTTCACTTTTCTTGTGTGACAAGTAATTAAGAAATTAATTAAGTACATGTTCTTGTGTTCTTCAATGCAATTTGCTCCAAATCAATTGATCTGTGATTGACACGAAGGATTGCTTCATGAACAAGTAAAATTTTTCAACACATAAGAATTGTTTTCGCACATTTGGTGAGAATCATGATACCATCAATCTCAAAAACACTTACAACACCATCGTAAAGGCTATCTCGTGTCTTTATTAAAAATGAAGACTATTTAAAAAAAAAAAAACAACACAAAACAAAAGAAGTTATGAGTTACCAAAAAAAAAAGTGACTAAAACTAAAATTAAAACTAACTTATAATCATTTTATTTGAAACGTCTAGTCGCAATAGGGAATAGTAAGAGCTTGGTCATTCTTTTTGTCAGCCACAACTACACTACATATCGGATATGCTAACTTTTTACAACTTTTGTCATATAACAAATATTTTAACCCACTTTTTTAACTACACTACTAGAGATGCTCTAACAGAGAGAGAGAGAGAGAGAGAGAGAGAGAGAGAGAGAGAGAGAGAGAGAGAGGGACTAGGCATAACACACAAATTAACTGAGAGAATACTTGTATTTTCACTATAGAGAGAACTCTTACATGTTGGATGGATGTGAGGCAAATGAGCTCTCACTCCTTATATAGACAACCTAACATTCCTAGGAACATTCTCGAGCCCTTATTAATTAGGGTGTGTAGAAACTTCATGGAGGCTTCAACAACATTACAAGAATATTTCCTACTCTGGAACTATCTATGTACATTCTAGAATTATGTACAACATTATCATATTTTTTCAAGTCTTCTAGGAGCTTCCATAATCTTCCATTAGACTCCCTTTCTTAAGTCTTCCTCTTAGTAAACAATTTTGTCTAGGAAAGTCAATTTTGTCTAGGCAATTCGGCGGGACGTGACAATGTAACTATGTCCCTGACCAATTACAAATTACCATGTCCTCTACTATTTTCAATCACCTAATACAAAATTATAAGTCCCCTCCTTTCCACCAATTATAACATGTCTGAAACATCATATGCATGTGGACCAATTATAAGTGCACCTTTCTGTTGGGGGTGGCAATGTAAATTTGCTTTGTTGTGCGTATGTAAGAGATTTCTCTCTATATCATTACTTTTATTCATTTTACTTATGATATGGAGATATCTTCATCACCACTCAATATTGAATTTGTTTTTAAGCAAGTGTAACAATTAACCTAAAATGTTTGGGATTTTACAAGTTTAATTTATTATTTATTATTATTTTTTTTGAACTGGGATTTTACAAGTTGAACCTAATGAAATTATGACATATTCAATTTTTTACTATTATTTTATTTAATTATATGAACTATTCTCATTTTTTTATCAAAATGATTTTAAAAATCCCCGTTCTATCCTAAATTTTCACTTTTATTAAATTTGATGAAAAAAATTGATCTCCAATGCTTTCACTCCGTTTGGTTTTAATTTTCAAATCAGTTTTGGGTTTTGAATTTTCAAAAATAGTTTTGACAATTGAAAATAAAAAACTTGTTTAGTTATAAGTTTTGAAAATAATTTTTAAAAATTAAATTCAAAAGTTGTTTGGTTATGAGTTTTTAAAACTAGTTTTTTTGGGGAATTTTTTTTTTCTTCAAGAGTGGGTTTGGGTATTTTGTTTTTGTATTTTTTGGCTCTGGCGTGTTTGTTGGCTTACTGTTAGATTCATTTGTTCCCATTCTTTCTTTCCCTTTACCATGGAGACTTTTTCCTTAACTTTTGAAGGCCTAGACTCTGTGGATCTTGCGAAGTGATCTGATGAGAATGTTGATGTGTCCAACCTTTGCTTGATAGGGAAGATTTTGGCCCTGAAAACTTTGAATCGACAAGCCATCTCTAATATCATTCAAGGGGCTTGGAAGCCTAGGGCCAAATTGGTTATCTAGCCACGGCCAGAGAATACTTTTTGTTCCAGTTTGATCTTGTGGAAGACCAATACCGAGTCCTCTTGGAGGATTCTTGGTCGGTGATGGGGAATTTGCCGGTCCTCCAAAAAATTTCGATAGGGAAATCTGCCGCAGAGATGGAGTTTCAGTGGTGTCCATTTTTTGGGTACAAGTTCATGGGATTCCAGTTGCCAAGATGACAAAACAGAATCGGGAGATCGTAGGACGAAGGATTGGGAGGCTCGTTGGTGTTGAGGCTATGCATGATGGTCTTCTGTTCTATCGAAGTTTTCTTCGAATCCGGGTGGATGTGGATGTAACTAAACCTCTTCCACTTGGATTTATCTTGCAGTAGAAGGGCCCTGAGAACAAAGAAATTTGGATCTCCTATAGATATTAGAAGTTGTTGGATTTCTGTTACGATTGTGGGAGAGTGGGTCATAAGAAATCTGCTTGTAAATTTGTGTCTCGTGAAGAGGGAGCTAAGTCGGGTTATGGACCAGAGTTGAGGAGGACAAGTTGGGCACCCAAGCTAGACATCCCAGAAAGAAACTCAAATTCGTTGTTGGGTGGACATGGCGGAGCAACGTGTGCGTTTTTTGGCTTAGCAAAGGTCGGCGGTGCCACGTAAGGAGGACGCACCGAGGTCGGGTACAAAAAGTCTAGCTAATACAACAAGTCAAGGCAGGGCCCCTGAATTTTTTAAATTGGACTCTTCCTATATCATTATCTAAAAAAAAAAATTGTTGAGATAAAAAAATAAAAATTTATTTTTATTGCATTACAATTTAACAAAATTTAGATAACAAATATATATATATATATATAATAGTTGAATTTCAATTAGTTGAATCAAATTTTTATTTTTTAGCTTATGAATGCTATAAGAACTAAAATTAATTGGGGTTAAGGATGCGAATTTTTTTACACAACTCAAGCAATATATAAAATTAGCAAGTTAAGATTGACTATTTTTCAACATGAATCCAAGTATGACACGACTCAATAATATGAATTATTAGTTATATATTTTAATGTTCACTAAGGGAAGCCATGATAATTTTTTAATCTTTTATTTAACTCCATCTAACTGAATAAAAAAAGTATGTAAAATAATAATTAAGGCTAATATCTTTTTTTCATTTAAGATATTTTTTTTTGTTACCTATTTTAAAGTCAATCTAGTAAAAAAATATAGTAATAAGGTACAATTTTTTTAATTAAAAAAATATAATTGAATTAAAATCAAACATTCTATGAATAATTTCATTTAGTAGAAATAAATTTTTATAAAATTCAACTTATGGGAAAAATTTTAATCTCTCCATACACTTGCTAAGTTAATTTTAACTAAAAGTGAAAGTTTTCACATTAAATATCAATCAGACACAAATCAAAATAACACCATACGATAACATGATAATAAATGAATTGAGCTAGTATTGAAATAATTATGAAATAATACAATATGATACACTCCCTTAATTGGAAGCTCTAAATTTTATTTGAAATTGGGAGTCCGAGGCGACCGTTTTAGTCGCCTCACCCCAGGCCGACCCTGAGTCAAGGATGAGCGTGGTTGTGCCTGAAGTCTGTATATCTACCCAGAGGCAAAACATGTCCCAAGTGACGACGGTTGGGGTGGTTGGAGGCGTGCTCAATCAGAAGGGAGATGGCGCCAAAACAAAAGAGTGGGGTTGGACTGCATGGGCCTGGATAATACAAGAATGCTGTCAACGCCCTCGGCCTAATATGGTGGGGAGAATTGGGCCTCAATATTTTGTTACTGAGCCCACTGAGCTAGGTTCAAATATGTTGGTTAACCAAACAAGTGGTAGTGGCATTGGGCCTAATTCCGATTTTCTGATTGAAAAATTGAGCCCCAACTCCAGCCCATCCCATCCCATCAATCTTTCTTGGATAGGGTAGTTGAAAAGAGCATGGCCCAAAATTTTCAAGATTTGTCTATCAAAAGAAAATCTCAGGATGATCTTGTTGACTTACTCCATCTACCCAAGAGATTGAAAGCTACTAATGCAAATACAACTTGGGCTCGCAAGAGTATATATCCAGCAAAGAAGGAAAGGAAATTACTCCATGATAGTTCGAAGAGCTACTTATATAGAAGACGGTTGGGAGGGATTCCCAGTCAATCGTTGTTTGAGGTTCGAATTGCTAACTCTGTAGATGTGGTGGACGATGAATCTCTGGTGCAGATTTCAGTTGATCTAGTTCATGGGCCTGTTTGGTAGGGTTTATTTCCAGCTTATTTCAGCTTTTAACTTAATTTAAGCTATTTTGATGTGTTTGGTTCAGTTTAACAATACAACTTATAACTTTTTCTAAGTCAAAAATCAACTTATTTTTTGAGTGGGGGAGGAGAAGTTTAATTTATAAGTAAAAAATCAGCTTATGTTCACAGCGCTATAAGCTGTTAGGTTATAAGTTATAATCATTTTTCCACAGCTCTACCAAACGGGGCATGAGGAGGTCGATGATTATGCTTCTCAGGTATTGAGCACTTTTCCCTCAGAGAATGAGGACACTAATGCATGGCCTTTGGTGGTTGGCCCTTTACAGCCATGAGCTTCACGTTAATGCTCAGTTGGAACTGTCAAGGGTTGGGACGACTGCTGATAGCCCGGATCCTTTGAGGGTTTATCACAACCCATCTTCCCTGATTGGTATTCTTAATGGAAACCAAGAATAAAGTCTCTAAGCTTGATTGTATTAGGAAATGACTTTAGTTTCCTAACAAATATTATGTTAATCCTGAGGGTTTGTCTGGTGGTTTGGCACTTTGGTGGATAGACAAGGTTTCTATGGATGTTAGGTTCAAATCTCATCATTTGATTTGCTATATTATTGGTACCCCTAGCGTTGAGGGGAGTTGGGTGGTGTCTTTGTACATGCTCTTTCAAATCGTGCCAATCGGAGGGAGTTCTGGAAGTTTTTAACCTCTCAAGCCAAAGCCAATCACTACCCTTGGCTATGTGTAGGAGACTTCAATCAAGTTGGTTCTATGTGGGAAAATATTGCAGGTTTTCATCTAGAATTCAAGCGCCACGCATACACTTGGTCAAATAACCAGGTTAGAGAAGCCAATATTCAGGAGAGACTTGACAAAGCCTACGCAAATGTGGAGTGGCGTGAGCGGTTCCCATATGCTCAGGTACTTCATGATTGCTTTATTGGGTTGGACCACTGTCCATTAATTTTCTATTGTTGCATTCCCCCCAAACCAATCCCACTGCTGTTTAAGTTTAAAACAATGTGATCTACGAGTCCAGATTGTGGGGAAGTTATCAAGAGTGCATGGGCCACTCAGGTTCATAGGTCTCTCATGTTTCAAATAACTAATTGTCTAAAGGCTTGTCGGAATAGTCTAGTTTTGTGGAACAAAGCTGAATTTGGCAATAATAAAAAATTACTTATGGAGTGGAAGCACAAAGTAAACATCATTCAAGGCCAAGAGCCTACTAAGGAGAACTTTCGCCAACAACAAGTCATCAAATCCCATATTGATGAGCTATTGAAAATGGAGGAGATGTTCTTTCACCAAAGATCACGAGTCAATTGGCTTTCTTCCGGGGATCAAAACTCAGCGTTTTTCCATGCTACACTTACCTAAAGGCGTCAAAGGAATCAACTAGTGAGGCTTAAATCTGAGAACGGGATTTGAATGGAGTCTGATGATGAACTTAATTCCTATATGCATCTTTATTTTTCTGAGCTGTTTACATAAGTGGGTACTTGGAATTTGCAAGAAGCTTTAGCAATGGTACATCCGGTGATAACGGTGGGTACTCAAAATTTGCACGAAGCTTTGGCAATGATGCATCCGGTGATAACGACAGACATGAATTGGCTCCTAATTCCGAGGGTGTTGGAGGAGAAAATCAAGACAGTAGCTTTCCAATTAGGCTTATTAAGGTCCCAGAGCCTAATGGGTATCCAAGGTTCTTTTATCAGAAATATTGGTCAGATATTGGGGCAGATGTTTGCAGCACTGTAAAAAGTTTTTTCGAGGGGGAATTTCTCTTGAAGGAGATGGATCAAACAAATTTAGTTCTCCAAAGAGGCTTTCACAGTTCAAGCCAATTAACCTTTGCAACTTTAACCTTAAGATAATAACCAAAATTCTAGCAGACCGATTGAAAGAGGTGTTGGGTAAGATTATTACTCCTAATCGGCATTTGTGTCGGGTCGGATGATCCAAGATAACATCCTTGTAGCATATGAGGTTTTCCATTCCTTAAAGTTACAAAAAAAAGGGCAATGCATCGGATATGGACATAAAGTTGGATTTCAACAAGGCGTAAGACCAAGTTCAATAGGACTTTTTGCAAGCGATATACAACAGATGGGCTTTTGTAATAAGTTGACACATTGGGTTATGCAATGTGTGACCACGGTCACTTTCTCTATCTTGGTCAATAGAGCTAAACGTATGTCATTCATACTATCTAGAGGTCTTAGGCAAGTAGACCCGTTGTCTTCTTATTTATTTCTTTTAGTGACAGATGTTTTATTGAAGCTCCTTTAACAAGATTTGTTGGCTAGAGAATTTTTGGGGATGAAAGTAAGGAGGGCTAGCCCCATTTTGTCCTACTTGCTGTTTGTGGATGATGTTTTGCTTTTCCTCGAGGTAGATGTTCTTTAATGCAAAAATCTGCTCCGAATTCTGAAAGTTTATAGGGATGCGTCTGGCCAATTAATCAACTTCCAGAAATCTGGTATTCAATTTTCCTCAAATGTTGGGCCAAGTTTAAAGCAACAAATTTGCTCCATTTTGGGTATCAAAATTCGTTAGAAGCCTGAAGTTACATAATATATATGATGATTGTAGCCTCATAAATACGGTTAATATTTTCTCAAAAAAAATTAATAATATTCATACGCACATATATATATATATATATATAAACAATAGCCTATTGGATACTGCAACTTCAGATTAGGCATCAAAATATTAAGAGTAATATTAGAGATACCAAAAAAATTATTGAGCACTCACATGAATTTGGAGTGTCTACTGTGCATCCATACACAGCAGGACGACAACGCATACTCTTTTTTGGATTTTGGAGCAGTTACTTGCAGCCAAAAAGGCTGCGTTTCTTTATGAACCCTCTACAAGGCCAAAAGTTATTTATAGCTTAGAGATATTATATACTATTTTCTTATAACTAAACATTAAGATTAAGTTTGGTTATGATGAAATGGTGAAAAGTGAGAAATGAAAAAATAAAAAAAATAAATATATATATTGTCACGCCCCAAATTTTAATTATTCGGAAACATTACCAAGAGTTTGAAATTTAGGTCCTTTTTTTATTTTTTTTTTATTTTAACAATTATCTATTACCCTTGAGTAATAGAAACATAATAGTACATGTCTCTCTCATGATGAATACAATAATAACAATAATACATGCCAAACTCTCGCTACGGAGTTACAATTAAATAATTACAAACATCAAAGTACAATGAGATTACACACAAGAGATACATGAATTTCCTAATCCTTCAACCAATCAATCCGAATTCGCTTCCTGTAAAAAAAAAAAAATGAAACAATAAGGGGTAAGAATAATTGCCCAGTAGGAATTTCATAGTTCTAAAACAATAACCATCCTATAGATAGAAATGATCATGCATATAGGGTGATACCATATAGTAGGTGATGTTTTATAATTTCAAAATATCATACGCAGAGTATCTTTTTCTCGAAATATATTTGAACATTTAGGAAAACCTTCGACCATCAAAACTATCATTTTTATCAGAAAACCATAAATCCTTTTTGAAAACAAATATGTTTAAGGAACCACATCATTTTATATTTATTAACCTATTCCAAAATATTCCTTATTAAATTCCCATCTTAACATTCCTCTTTTCATTCCCATTCTCCCCTTTTACTAGTTACATTAATTATAACTTCATAACCTCAAGTTCAAGTTCCCTTAATACTCCAAAACATCCCACATACATGCTATTTCCACCAATCTATTCATATTTGCTGTAACTCCTCAATGTAGAAATCCAAATCTCCTTTATATTCAATAATTGCTATCCTACACTCAACTCATACACATCTAACAACTACATCACATCTACATTTGCATTAGCAATTATAATTCAATATATCACAACTACATAATATCCATATGTGTGTTATCAATCATAATTCAACATATCACAAGGATAATAAACCATTTTTAATTCGATTTCTTCAAATAATTTCTATATGCATTCCCTTTTCATGCCAAATTACACATCAATTGTAATTTCATAAATTCATCTCAATTCACACATATTATCATCGACTCAACACATTTCTCAACACATTCCACCATTTGCCGACTTGATACGGCGGGACAGCGAGTACCCAATCCATAACACTTTCCACCTTTTGCCGGCTATTATACAGCGGGAAGTAAACTCCCAAAAACCATTTTCTCAAAAGCCATTTTCTTCCAAAAATCACATTTTTCCAAAAACCATTGCTCAGCTTTTTAAAACCATCTCCCACATTTGCCGGCTATTATACGGCAGGACGTGGGCACCCAAAATATTTTCAAAAACCATCCGTTTTTCCACTTTTGCCGGCTATTATATGGCAGGACTGTGTGGACACCCAAAAATATTTTTCCTACATTCGTCCAACGATAAACCTAGACAGGGCAATTAGGCACCTTGAATTCAAACCACCCCCATATTTACCGGCTATTATACAGATGGTCGTGGGCATGAAAAAACCATTTTTCAACTCCCCACGTGGGTACCAACCACAACACAACCCAACACAACACAACTCAACCCAACACAACTCCATATAACACAACTCAACCAACTCAACACACATAACCCAATACAATTCACATAACACACAGCAAAATTCAACACAACCATTTCAACAAAGCTCATATCATTTATACCATTAGTAATTCCCCCCCCCAAGTTTGGTTTCATATTATAACATAATTTAAAACATTTAAATATTGAGGGTTCAATCGCAACTTTTACATAAATTCGCAAACTCTTTAAAATTTCAATTAAACTTGTACATGTGTAATTTAACACCTCAATTTCATAATTCTACTATCAATTGAAGCAAAACCATTAACCATCTTCATGAGCCAAATTAGGATTTTTAAGAGAAGTTAAAGCTTTTCACAAAAACACATTTTATTCAAACCCTTCTATTACTTTTACACCCAAACTCATGACCCAAACCATAACCTAATAAGCAAACCCCAACTCTTCAAACCCTAACCCCCAATCTCAAGATTAATCACAATATGTAACGTCCCAAATTTCTAGCCTAAGACAACAATCATGGCTCTTTCAAGGAAAACCGAATATAAATCTCTAAACTTACATTACATGATACAATAGTTCTTCATGCAATAATATATTAATCCAACAACAAGTAAATAAACAAATAAATACCCCCAAGGGTTTACAAGTTTGCGCCTGGTTACACAAAACGGTTATTTAAATCCACACAAACACAGCCCTTGACTTACACACAGAGTCATAGCAAAATGAGAGCATTGTACTCCCAACACACATACTTTCACGCCCCTAGTTGGGTGGGGTCACCACATCTTTTCCTGCACAAAAATCCCGTAGGGTGAGCATAGAGCCCAGTAGGAAATTCTTAATAAAGTATATATATTTTATACAAGTCTCAAGAGACGAATTGCACATGCCATGCTATGTCCTTTTTGAAGATAAATCACATTTTCATCTTTTGCAAACCATCATGCTCAATGATATCATGCAATTTCAATTGTTCAAAACTTAACAATTTATTTCAAATGCGGTAAATACATCTCTGGTAATCCCTAGGTCGGTGCCTGCAAGTAGACTATACAAGTACTACCAAATTATCATTTTTACCGGTATTAACCGGAAGGCTCGACACCTATCCGCGCGGGTTTTTGGTCTTTCACCCCGGACTCTCAGGCCAACTTATTCAATATCATCTACACCACCTATCAAGACTTACCAATGTATTTACCCCAAAACCATTCCATGGAATTTTGTTTCTTAACATTCTTTTCTCAATGCAAGTTTTCAAATCAACTTTCAAAGTTAATGTAATCAAATGAATTGATATGCCAATTTCACAAGATGAATATAAATATTTTTATTCCAATTCATCATCCAAGGAATAACTCAATTCTCTCTTCTCAAGTATCTTCGATAATTAGTTATTTTAAGACTATTTCAACGTTTTGAACAATAATTTCTGAAATGAACAACAATTCTCACATTTCCTGAAATTCATCATTTATATAAATATAAATAATAAATTTTCTAAACATCTATTTATTTTGACATACAAAATAAATATAACAATATCATTCATGGATTTTCAGTCTCCTTTAAAAAAAAAAATCCCCAAATTCTAGGTTTTTTCACCAAAACTATACAACTCAAACCTTTTGAAAGAAAAAACTTTCCAAAATCATATTTTCTTCAATCAACGAAAATGAAAACCCATAAGATCATTTTAAAAGAATAAGAGACAAACCCACTTTCAAAATCGCTGAACTTCTTGAATCAACAATCAATTTTCAAAGCTATTGAAAGATGATTTCGAAAATCATATAGATCTTGCAAATATATATATATATATATAACTCTAAGAAAATCCCTATCTCAAGTTTTGAAGAAGAAATGAGATGAAACCCCCAAAATCAATGGTGTCGAAACTTGATCTTCACTGCACACAACGAAGCCTTAGAAAGTTAACCAACTTTGATGAAAAACTTATGGCAGAACTCTAATGGATCTTGAGAAATCAAGGTTTTGATTCAATTCGGCATAGGGAAATGTAGAAAGAAGGGAGAGGAAACGGTTTTGAGAGAGAGATATACAAAAGTGATCTGAAATATCATATTCACGAACTGATATAACGTTGTTCGCTTAAGTGTAGAAAGCCCCGCTCGAGCGTCAAATACACTTTCCCAATACTTTTGCAGACAGGTCAAACTTTTGAAACCAAACATTCCCTGCTCGAGCGCATAAACGGCCGCTCGAGCGGGCAAGCAACTTCTAATACATTTTGCATTTTTGCTTCGGGGGCGCTGCCCCTCAACCCCGTCAGGGAGCTACCCTAGGACCCGCCAAGGGGCGCTGCCCCCTGGACCCCCGTGAGCTAACCGGGCAGCTCGATCCTCGACATACTCAGCGAAGTGGCAAAACTAGGATCGCTACAAAATATGCATAAAAATATAAACTTTTGTATTTATATAAAGAAAATACCACAAATCTATCTATATATGAGAGTATTGAAAGAGAACTAGAAACCCCTACCTCTTGAAGCCAAGAGATGATGACCCAAAAATCAATGGCGACAAAACCATGAACTAATCAAACCAAAAGGAAATCTATAATCTTTCTCAAAGGACCAAGATGAAAAGATCATTCTAGGTGAGTAGATCTAAAGATCTAAGTGAAAAAATTTGAGTTTTAGAGAGAGAGAAGAGAACTCACGGCCTTGAGGAGAAATGAGAGGAAAAATAATGAGTGAGAAATGGTTAGGGTCTATTTATAGTAGTAGAAAAGTAGCCCTAAGGTCAATAAAATAATAGACCCCAAACCCCCCAAAGGTAAGGCCCATTCGAACCTACAAATCTGAAAATAAACACGCAAGGGTCAACCCCTGGTAAGAATGGCAACGGGGCGGGGTGGGGCCGGGGATCGCACTCCCCGTCCCCGATCCCCGATTGTAAACATTTCCCCGTCCCCAGCCCCGATCCCCGACGGGAAACCTATCACCGTCCCCGTCCCCGCCCCCTAACGGGGATTGGGTTTCCCCGACCCCGAAAATTCCCCAGACCAAAAAAAAAAAAAATAGTAGCAATATTCAACATCCTCAACATCATCAACAACAAACACCATCAACATCTGATTAAAAAAAAAAAAAACATCATCGACCAACATCATCATCACAAAGAGGGAGAGAAATCTAAGTGTAGAGAGAGAGAGATCTGCTGAGATCTAAGTAGAGAGAGAGAGAGAGAGAGAGAGAGATCTGCTCAGATCAACTCCGGCATCGCAGCAGAGAGAGAGATCAGATTTGGTGCTCTGGCATTGTGGCATCACGGCGACTTTGATTCTGTGCTCTCTTTCTCTCTTTGAGTGAGTGTGTGTGTGCGTGTGTGTGTGTGAGTGAGAGAGAGAGAGAGAGAGAGATGAGAGACGGACCAAACGATGAGGAAGAGAATGAGAGATCAGAGGTTGGGTGAGAAAGAGGCGAGGAAAAGAGAAGATAATGAATGAATCAGTAAAAAAGTAGATGAAAATATATAATATTATAATAAGAGAGAGAAATTCATCAAAAAGTTTGAATATAATATATATATGTACTTCGGGAAAGTAATAAAAAAGCATGTATATAATATATATATATATATATATTTGCAACACTTCGGGACAACGGGATCGGGGTCGGGCCGGGGCCGGGGTCGGGGCTGGCGCACTAACCACCGTCCCCGGCCCGAAATTAATCGGGAAATGATTTTTTAATACCATCCCCGTCCCGTTGGGGATATTTTTCTGGGAAAAACCGTTTAGATCGGGGTCGGGGGATCGGGTCCCCATCGGGTCGGTTTCAAATTGCCATCCCTAACCCCTGGTGTGGTGGTGTCGACCTTTCAGCAAGAAAAGACAATGCTGGTGTAGACGTCCCCAAACGCCCCGGGAGGAACGAGCTCCCCGTTCTGTTCATTTGGGGTCACTATAGCTCAGGACTCTCGAATTGTCACGGTTCTAAGTCTGAACCAAAGAGTCCAAATCCGGCAAATCGTTTTGAGAAAACAGATTTTTGAAAGAAGTGCCAAACATGGACTGCTTTGCTAGATACAGAGTCGCCACCTAAATGTTTTTTAATGGGAAATTTAGGAAACCCTGACTCGGTGCCAAAGGCCACGTGTCCGTCATCACCAAAGTTGCCTCGGCTCGGGAACTTGGGTACGATTGGAGAAGGTCACTTCGTGAGCACCCCCGCTCGCCTGGTTAGAGACCGGCCTCTACTAACCATGATATCTATTTTTGAAAACATTGTATGTTCTTATTCCGGTTATTAGCCTAGGTTACTACGTGATGCGCACAGCATACAAGTATAGACTGAGTCGCCTGAATTGGAACAAAACATTTCATGTTAGTGTGTTTGAAAATGGTTTGATGGTGCTATCCGCAGGTAGGCTTAAAATGTAGATTTTGCTACCCTCGGGTGGGCTTAGAAAAGATGGTTCTGCCACTATCTAGTGGGCTTAAAACTCACACTTGATGATTTGTCCTAATCCAAGTAACCCAACCTTTACTCACAGGCATTCAGGCAGTTATATCACATTAGCAATTAGCCTCATGGTAAGCATGCTATTCATGGCAGTCACTCACACGCATACAAGGATGCTAAAGCATAAAACTTACCGAGTACTCCAAGCCAAAACATAAACTACATTAGAAATCATGCATGACCCTAAGTATACAGAAATGCCTAATGCAACACATGCAAAATGCAACTATAACAGGCTCGGCTATTCTAGACATGGCATATGGAATGCTACAGCTAACATGTATTCAATTTGGAATTGAAAGTACAATGCAGTTAGTATGATGCGCCGAGCCCGGTGCATGCAATACAGATGAATGATGCAAATATGCTATCATACCGTATGCTAATTGAAATATGCCCTAATCTAACCATCATAAGCGGATAAATAAAAGGGAGAAAGACGTGGGGTTGGAAGACATACAACACACACACGCACACTTATTACAACATTGCCCTCGCACAGAGGGTCCAAATAAATATACAGTCCCAAATGAAAGAATATTACAGTCCAAATAATGTACAAATTCCTAATTAATTAACAAATTAACTAAGAAAGCTGTAAAACTGGCGTGCAAGCCAGGGACTACCTTGACTCCGCTCCGGATGATGAATGATGCATGCCCGGGTTGCCTTTGCGCGGAAATCCATGACGATGCCCCAATTAGCCTCTGTTTACACCTTTTCTTGAAATGCGTGCCAAGCTCCAAAAAGTTACTGATTCTTCATTTTGCTGCAGCAGAGAGCAGGAAAGGGGCATGGCAATGTATTTTCACAGATATATGCATGCCTCGATCCTCGTGTCACCAATCACGCATATCGATGCATGATGGCCGAGGGGTCGAATTGTGCAATTCAATATAGAATGAATGCATGTATAAACACAACAAGAACCTAACTCCATCATGGATGATCCGGAGCGTCGGTGACTAGGGAATTGAGACACGTTCCGTCACTCGGAGTACGAAACGCACCTCGTTTCCCGTGCCCAGGCTAACTCCTATCCCGAACACGATGCAATATGCATGACATGCATGAAATGCAACTAAGATACAATCCTAACATACACAATGTCATGGAATGGCATACACGTTGCACGAGGTAATACACAACCGAGCATACACAATGCTATGGATGAAATGGCATACGCAATGCAATAATGGGCTTACACCAACATGAGAGAGCCTCAGCCACACTCACATAGGAGGCCATCAAATGAAAATAAGACAACTCGAAATGCGTGCACGCGTGCACGCAAATCGAGGACTGACCCTCAGGCACCGAAATGCCACTCTAATGAGACATGGCAAAGACATGGAATATGGCACACTATAATGCAAAAATCAGAGGTAAAATGAGATGCAAAACAGCCCCGAAACCCGGTAAAATGAAACCCGATGCATGGAACGAGCCCCGAAACATGGATTTTGGCGCATGAAATGGCCTATAGCTATGCAATGCATGCACAATTTGAACATGAGATGAAAAGACAGAAGCAAGGCAGCCCCTAGATAAGCATTTTTACAGTTCAAAGCATGGCCAAACAGCAAACACAAATAGGGAAAAAATAGCATGCAAGATTGTGGCATACAAGAGGAATAATGAAGCAAGTGCAAGATAGGGACCTCAAATGCCAAAATTCCCTTAATGAAACATGAAATAGAGCTCAAATAAAGGGTACTTTCAGTTTTGGTCGGAGCTCAAAACAGCAAGCAAAATAGCTAAAAAAAAGTTGCAAGATTAAGCTCAAAAAGAGGGAATTGGTACTTACCCTTGGAGACAAGTCTTTAGCAACTCTTGGCTTGAGTTTGCAGCACCCCTAAGCTCTGGAGAACACCCTCAAACTGCTGGAGTGGAGGATGGAAGGGTAGGGCTTGGTGGTGTAGTGTAAAATGGTGTAGGGTTTGAAGAATGGAAGCTTGGAGATGGAGAGGGAGAGAGATATAATGCAAAGGGCTTGAAGGGAAATTTTCTAACCCTAAACCAGCAGCTGGAGCTGCTGATATATAAGCCAAGGAGGGGGAAAAAAGGGGGGAAAAAATGGAGGGAAAAATGAGTCAAGTTTCCCTCCAAAAGTGCCAAACCCTCGGACACGGGTGAAGTGTAAAAACAAATACACGGCTGGAATGCACTCACAGGGGCAAAAATGGCCGGCCAGTTTAAAAGGGGAAAAAAAGTCATCCACCAGGTAAGTGGCCGGCCGGCCAGAAAAAGTGGCCGGCCGGCTAGGTCAAAGGGAAAAAAGTAGCCGGACACCCCTTAGGATGAAGCCCCAGAAGTTAGCTTTCCAATGGCGCAAACCTTGCATTAAAATTCCTCCTGAAGAAAAAGTTATGCCCTTTCCCGTGAAGCCGCGCAGATTCGGTCCAACCAGACTTCAACCAACCACATCTCCCCCCCCCGGACTTGGACTTGGGAGATTCTTGAGTGAAAAATGAAGCCCCGGAAGTAAGCTTTCCAATGGTGGTGGCCTCATATCTTAATTCCTCTTGTGCAAAGAGTTACGCCCGTTTTGGTGAAGCCGCGCAGATTTTTCTCCTTCCCGAATTTATGTTGAACCACTTTTGACCAAAAAGAAGTTGGCTTTTCAGCAAAATTGCTGGCCTCCCACCCTCCTACAAGCTTTCTAACAGTGAAAATAAGGTCTCCACCAAAAATGAGCCCAAACCGATGCAAAATGAAGGTTCGGGGGCCGAAACGCGCAGCCCGAGGCCCCGAAAACTGGCTGTTAGGCACTGGGAGTGGTGTTCGACCACGAAATGGGTCTCTCAGACCTCAGTGTCCCTCAAAAGGGAGTAAATAAGATGCATGCCAAAAACCGGAGCAATAGGAGATGGTTAAGCGGTCCCGAACCGAGGCACACGGCCTGACGGCTCCGAAAACCGGGAACCGGGCTCCGAAATGGGAAAAATGGCCTACAGCCACAAAATGTAGCCCACGGCCACTGAGAGATGGTCTATGGGACCTCTCCCTCCCCTCAGGAAAAGAAACAGAGAAAACCGAGCCTGGTTCGCAAACCGAGGCAAAGCACAAAAGAGTCCGGAAGTCCGGAGGCAAGGCTCGCAGCCGAGACTCTAAAACTTCTGGACGAGCACAATATGCAGTATCACCAAGCGCTCAACTGGTGATGTCTGAGTCTCAAGGTCGGTCAAAAATGGGGTGTCTACAGCTGGCAACAAGCAAGGTGTCGACCTTTGGACAGGAAGGGTCGACCCAAAATTCCAGCAACTAATACCCAGATTCTGCAATATACAACGGTCGACCCTTCCCAGACTGGTGTCGACCCTTGTGGACAGCAATAAGAGGCAAGTGTCGACACCACCAAGATTGGTGTCGACCCAAAATTCCAGCAACACTTTCAAAAACTTCACCAACAGGTAAGGGTCGACCCCATAATAGAATTTCTAAGTTCCTAAGGAACTTTTTGACTAGAATAAGCACAAACAAACAAACCGAATGAGTTTAAATCGGATCATACTCCTCCAAAACCAACATTCAACAACTCCAATGACTTCCAAAAATGAAAAAAAGGAATTAAATACACTCTCCAATGTATTAAAGGATGCAGGTGTTACATATATATTTGTTTGAGTTTATTTAGTATAAAAGTGGGGAAAGTTACAACTCATAATAGTATGATAATTAAGTTTCTAATTTCTTATAAAAAAATAAAAGAAAATTTAAATTTATTACAAAAATAATTACTCATAAGTTATAATTATAATTTTCGTTTTGTTGCAGAATTTTCATCCTAATCAAATTCATATAAAAAATATATATATTTTTTCTTTCCTTTTCTCTTCTTTCACTTCACTTTCTACTTTTTTTAGTTTTCATTATTTATCTCCTTTTAATCAAACAGAGCCTAAGGAATATTTGGACCATATTAATAAAGAAAAATATTTGAGACCCTTAATAAAATTCTCACAATTTCACCAATGATGTGGAAGGATAGGTGTCAACTTTTGATTTACCAATACTCATTTATGTGGGACTCTACTTCCTTGCCACATCATTATGGGTGTATTTGGAGGTCTCAAATGTGGGTTGGCTGACACAAGTGATGTATATATAATTCAAATAAGTAAAAATAAAATAAAATATTTACTATATATTGACCATATTAATAAACACTAGCGGTTGTCACACGTGATGTATTTGTAATTTAAATAAGTAAAAAAAAAAAAGAAATATTAATATATATTATTGTGCGACGCTAAAGTAGTTTGAGTTTCTTTATTAAATTCATGTCTTAAATTCAATTCCTACTCTTTTCTCTATTTTTTTAATAGAGAATCGGACACTAGACATAAGAAAATTATTATAATATTTTTAAAGAAAATAATTATTTATAAATAATTATTTATTATATTTTTTAGTCACTAGACACAAGATAATTATTCTTGGTTATATTTATTATCATCGTTACAAAATTTCTTAATATTTAGTTGTAAGAAAAATTGTAAACATAGTTTTGGCAAACGTATTTTTTAGAAACGTAGCCGTTTTGATGCAAGTAACAGCTTTACGTTCCTAAAGAAGAGCATACGTCGGCATTTTAACTCACAACAGTGCCTGCTGTGCATGGGTGCACAGCAGGCACCCTAATCCATCCAAAACTACCCATTTAATGAATAGGTTTATTTGAGTTGGGTGAATTGGATACAAGTTGAACAAATGAACTCAACTAGCTCATTTACTTCATCTCTTTTTTCTTTTTCTTTTTTAAAATTATTTTATTATTTTTTTTAAAAATATCTTTATTCTTTATTTTTTTTCAAAAAAAAATATATTTTTTATTTTAAAAAAAAAACCATTTTTATTTTTTTTTAAAAAAACTATTTTTTTTAAATATTTTTTTAAATTGATGATAGAAGTGTTGTCTATTTAAAAGGACTTAAATAAGTACCCATGTCCAATATATGTAAATCCAATTTCAATTGCTGATCCAACCTACCAATTTTAATTGGATTGACTATGAGCAATCCATTTAAACTCATTTATTGATTTGCATGGGTTAATATGAATTTTAAGTAAGTATAATTGAAAAGGGTTCATAAGTTTGGATCAGATTCGAATTAAGTGGGTATTCGAATTCACTTTTTCTGCTACGGCAACAAATCAATATCTACAGATAGATACAAATATATATATATATATATATACAAATATATACATACATATAAATTATACAATCAAGAAGATAAAGTGAAAGCAGCAAGGTAAAATCCCTAAACCCAAAATTCTTTTATTGAAGGCGCAATCTTGAATTTATTTATTTGTTGATTTTGGTCTTAAAGAAAAACTATCATAGTCCATATTGAAATACCTTTAGCCTTTTTCGCAATTTATTGTTAGAAATTTATTTGATTCAGCTAATTTGATGTTGGAAATGGATGTTGAGTATGCTGAGTATTGATTCAGAGAGAGTATGTTGAGTATTGATTCAACTGTCTATTATGTTGAGTATGATTCAGCTGATTAATGAAATTTATTGTTAGCATTTTATCAAAACCCTTGATTAGAAGTGATTTATTGTGGAATCACGACTTTGAATCATATGAAAATAAATAAGACAATATTTTAATGAAAATACGGTTGGAAATGGTGAGCTATGCTCTTGATTTATATATTGTCCATTTTTGAATATATTGAATAGAGATAACTATTTTGACTATCGGTGGAGGATAGCATTGTTTGTTGTAGAAATTGCATGGCAACTAGGTTAGTTGAAATCAATTTACTCATACATTGCATTTACTTAAATGTTTCATAATTATGCATTGAAAAGTGTTATTTTACAAAAAAAGGAGTGAAAACCATGTTAAATCTGATATGGAAGTGTGGCTGTGATTAATTGAGTAGTCCTTGTGTCCGTGGTGAGAGTCTAGAAATCCGCGTGGTTAGGATGCCTTTCTTGTCTCTACTAGGTTTTAGCTCACCCTACGTGAAAAAACATTTTAGGTGTTGATAGTATGCCTCCGCTAAGGGGATAGAAAAAGGGATAGTTTGAGAGGATGTAGGAGCTGATAGAGCTTAACACCCACTTTTGTTGTAACCAAGTATAATCTTGGAAACATGTAGCCAAAAAGGCATGAGTTTGTAATAATTTAGATATTATTGCTTATCGATCACATGCTATAGATTTAGGTCTTAGAATCAATGAATGTATTAATGCATGTGATATGATTTTGTAACATTAACAATGTTGTTATGATTATAGAATGCTTGGAATTTACTTAAACTTTCGCTTATTGAATGCATGTAGTATATATGTGGAATGTGTTAGATAATGTCTCAATGGGACCACATAATTAAATGTGGTGTTATCATTTATAAGAAGCCTACAATTTAAGTGATTCAATTTAGTTAATAGGCTTAAGGGTATATGTGTTATGGACCTAATGTGTAGATACTAGTTGTATAATTTCTATTTCTATGAGGGGCAGAAATAGAAATTAAAACATATTGGTTAAAGTTGGTTTTCATTACCTTTCAGTTTTAAAACCAATAATGGTTAATTTATTGGTTTTCATTACCTTTCAGCTATGAAAACCAATTACAACCTTTAAAAGGTTATGGTCCCTATTCCTTCCCAAGGTGAAAAAAAAAATAAGAATACTGTTTTGTTTTTCTAAATCCTCTCAAGGAGAAACATAAGGCACCAAAGGGAAAGGATTAGAAGGCTCTAACAAAGTCAATATTAAGGTTTTATTGACAATTAGACGCTTCCGTTTAACCGTTCATCAATGGATTCAGGTATGTCATTTTGTCTTGATTTCTTGATAATACACATGGTAAATGATCCAAAGTGTAAGGTTTATGTTCTGAAATTTTATGTTACAGAATGTGGAATGTATAGTCCAATTCTCTATGTTTTCGGAGCGTTACATAGCCATATTGTCACGTCCCGCCGAATTATATAGACAAAATTGCCTACCAAGGGGAAGGGAGCCTCATGGAAGATTACAAATTCTAGAATGTACATAAATAGTTCCAAAGTAGGAAATATTCTTGTAATGTAGTAGAAGCCTCCATGACGTTTGTACACACCTTAATTAATAAGGGCCTTAGAATGTTTCTAGGAATACTAGGTTGCCCTATAAAAGGAGTGAGCTCATTTGCCTCACATCCATCCAAAGTGTAAGAGTTATCTCTATAGTGAATATACTCTCTCTATGTGTGTGTGTGTGTGTGTTAGAGCATCTCTAGTAGTGTAGTTAAAAAAAGTGTGTTAAAATGTTTGTTATATGGCAAAATGTGTAAAAAGTTAGCATCACCGATTATGTAGTGTGGCTGTAGCTCGCAAAAAACTCCTGCTATTCCCTATTGCTCTAAGACTTTTCAAAAAAAAAAATGATTATAAGTTAGTTTTAATTTTAGTTTTAGTTTTAGTTTTAGTTTTAGTTTTTTTTTTCTCCTAAACAGTCCACGTCATTTTTAATAAACACACGAAATAGCCTTTACGATAGTGTGCTACAAGTGTTTTTGAGATTGATGGTATCAAATATAGACTAATTCACAACGATTAGAATCACCATCAACTTTTTAAGGGGAAACTAGGAAAACCTAATTAACTTCATGTTAATTTAGGCAATTTGATACATCTTTACTAAAAATCTTGGTTTGACAGTTTAGGTATGAAAGTAGAAGGTCATTGATTGAGCACTCATTTCGCTCAATCTAAAATATTAGTCTCTACTAATATCTTTTTTAGAGACTTATTTCCGCATTTAATTTATAAACTAATTTTAATCACCTACCTATGCCCTTAGACTAACCTATCAACCATGTATATCCCCTTTTCTTTCCAAAAATCATTTTAGGATTTCAAATAATGAAAAGTTTCTGAAAATGGAAACCTACCAAGATAGAGTTTTTAAAAATAGATGGAAACACTCTAACCTAGGCAATACAAACTTGCTCAAATGTGCAAATAACACAGATAGGCAATTATAACAAATAGAACAAGAGAAAAGCATGCAGTTCATGGAAAGTGATGCAATCACACACAATAGATGGAAAAGAACGGAGGGAGACTTACTGAAATTCTGAGCACCAAAGCCATGAAAACATAATTAGTATTATGTACATACAACCCTAGATATGAAACTGATGCCAAAACTCACAATATACGACTCTAGAGACTCGGTAGGCACTATAGCATGATGAATATGCATTATAACATGATTTAATCCATACAAATCAATTAAACAAAGTAAACACAACAATTGACATGTAAAAATGGTGAGTTACCCGGCCTATATGCATGATGTGCATGTTATGAATCTTAAAACAACTATACAAAATGCAAAAGAGTGGAAAGATAGTAAAAAGAAAGGAAAATTCTATTTCCACATACTTACTTACCTCTATACACATCATTTCTCAGTATATACATTTACTAATTTAATTATAGATTATTGTTCTTATTCCACACACTTCATATTCCAATTACACTAACTTGTATCCTTATACACACACCACATAAATCCTCTTTCCATACACCTGTACCTATTTTCAGTTCAAACCCTCATTCACACACCTGATATTCAAACTTATGCTTCAAGAAAAACAAAACCTAGAAACTAAAAACAAAACCCAAAAAATAGTGTGTGTACAATGAGATGATTATTTATTGTTTAGTATGAACATAATGAACCGTGACATACAGATTGAACAATTTGTATTCATAAGAAATCCTAGTGGAGGGCTTCAAGTCCGTATATGTGCCAAGACCAACAGACGAAGCATTAGAGGATCCTAAACAAGAAGCACTCTTAGTAGGAAAGTTACAAGGAACACTTCGTAATATAGTTTCTTCTTTAATAGCATCCATCCATACTAAAAATGATGTTTTTAAGGAGTTTTCTGAGAGAGTTTATACAAAAGCCAGCTAGTTCTTAAAAAGAAGTCCCAGGATAAATTTTTGAATGAACTTGTGTTGACAAAATTTCTCGGTAATATTCAAGAGTTCTTAGAAGAAATCGTCAAGTTTAACTCTCGAAAGAGCTTTACCAGTAAGTGCTAAATTGTCATTTTGATTTAGGATATAATTGTCATTAAAATAACATTTCATTAAGTGTGTAGACAGAGGTAAGTAGGTGTGTGGAAATAGAATTTTCCAAAAAAAAAATGATAAACAACCCTATCATCATGAAGCATACGTGACTTATATCTAACCATTATTAGATATGAAAATCATAATGAAAGTACATGTAAACCGTGGGTAAACAGAAGTTTAGCTATGGTTTGTCGAACAAATCGAAGGATACAGCATATAGCAAGAGATGGTTTAGGGTTCTTGTCACCGCATGCCTTTATTTTTTGGCAGCTAAAGAACACCTCTAGGTTAATAGAATTAGGGTTGGATGTTTGGAGTTGGTGTGGATAGATGAAGTTAGATTAGTATGGTGTTTTTGCCTCAATTATTCATCCCCATTAAAAGAGGAGGGTGTAGATATAGGCCTAGGAGACTTAAGGGAAAAACATATACATATTAGGTCAAAATCCCAATGTTGTATATATATAGCTGCTTAGTGCGTCGCCTTGCCATAAACAAAATGGAAAACAAAATCTTGCAAAACTTGATTGCGACTGCACATCGTGAATGTGACCACATGTTTTTTCTAATCTGCGAACTATTTTTGCAGCAGCAGATGTTGACCTATGGTTTGACCATGGAATGTGGCCTCACCTTGTGATCAGTGGGTCCCACTTTGCTTCGCGTTGTAGTTCAATTTCTGAGTGTTTTGTGTACCCTCATGTATTTAATCAATTCACAATTAACCTTTTAGAGAAAAACTTGATTTTGAATATTCTTATTGAAGAACGGGCAATTTGGAATTGATTAGCATGCAATCACACACCTATTTTACCTTTTTGAAAATATTTTGAAACACTAATTTTTGCCATGGTCGAAAATATTTTTGAAAGTAGGCCTTAATCGGAGGACACTCTCGATTAGCACCACTATAATTATTGTCTAGAAGCATTTAGTGTGTCGCTGAGGAGGATTAGAAAATATTTTGATAGTGTAAAGAGAAGAATTTGGTGGGGGGTGGGTGGATGAAAATGAGAGTAGTATGGTAATTTCATTTTAATATTAGAGGGTTTTTGGCAGGGTATTGGGGAATTTGTACTTACTGGAATGTGAAGAGAATTCGTATTTTTGACAAACCTCGAGTGTATTTGTAATTTATTTCTTATTGAAGAATGGGCAATTTGGTATTGATTAGCATGTGATCACACACCTCTTTTACCTTTTTGAAAATATTTGTACTTACTAGAATATGAGGAGAATTCATATTTTTGACAAACCTCAGGGGTGTATTTGTAATTTATTTAATTACTATTTGGATCACATCCATAAAAACTAAGAGCATTTTCAAAAAGGTTGGATTAAGGTTATATTTTCAAAAAGTTTGCTTGCCAATTGAATTTGAGTTAGTTTACTAAAATATGATATGTTACTGTTATCATAGAAATATAGTAAGAATAGGTACCATGGCAAAAACTTGAAATGTGAAACATTTTCAAAAGGGCTGGATTAAGGTTATGTGACTTGAGGCATTGTAATGGGAATGAAAAGGTTAACGGAAATCCAAGTGAGGTATGTTTGTGGATTTTGAAAAGGAAAAAAGATGGAAATGTTTGTTATTGTGGAATTTTCAAATTGTTTAAACTTATTAATTCTACGTACTATATTGAGTTGAATATATAATATAGGATGTAAGCCAGTGATAGCTCGTGTAGTTAGTCATTATAGGTAAACAACATTATGACATTTTGAGTATTCTATAAAATATATAAATATATTTTACCTCTATTAATGATGCGCAAGCAAGAGGGTAGACAAATGCTTAACCAATGTTTATTTTGTTTTAGGCCATACTTATGTTACCTGTTTTGTTTTTTGGGTAAAAAATCATTTTAAAGGCCAAGATGATTACTTCTTGGCTTTTGAGAAGTTAGGGATGAGTTTGGACGATTTTGTAAATAAACACAAAATTATTTTGTAATAATAGACATTGATTTCTAGTCTATATCAAAATATTCTTATGTAAGTGGTATAATTTTAGGTCATGAATAAATTAAGCTGTTATTTCGTTTGTTTAACGATTTTTTAGTATTTTCTTTTAAATGTAGTGATTTAATCTGATTATGTCAGCATCTAAAGATAGTGCAAGTAAAACCCATATTCAGCTTGAAAAATATTTTTGTCTTGCACAATGGCTATGGCAATGATCGTCTGCATCTAACCGTAGTAGACTTTGATTTAGAGGTAAAATATATATATATATATATATATATATATATATATATATATATTTAAACCACAAATAAATTGGCAATTATTTGTAAGATTATTTTTTAACTAAAACTTGATTGTGAAGCTACAACGTGGATTGTGTTGTGTTGGCAACTCTAGTTGAGAAAATTAATGAAGCTTGTGACTATGAACTATATGGAAGTTTAGAAATGCACACATTTTGTCTGAAGATGGCTTTACAAGAAGTAAGCAATTTACTCTTAGATAATTGCATTTTCTTTTTTGTGTGGTTATTTATGTTAATACTTGCAAAAGTATTTTCTTTGTAGTTTTCTCGCCGAGTTATATAAACAGCCTCTCTTGTGGACATTGAATGAGAGGAGAGATCATTCACATGTGACCTTTGGGAATGCGTACAGACCTTAATGCTTTCCATTTACAATGATATTCAAATTTTTACTGAATATCCATTAAGGCGTGAAAAGGAATATCTAAGGCACAATAGGTTATTGAAATTAAAGAAAGGGATTGAAGCTAGTGAAGTTGCATATAAGACAAAAAAGGGCATGCATCAAAAGGTAGTGGTAGGGGATGTCGGACGAAAAGAAACAAAAGGATAATGCAACAAGAGATTGCTCGTCTTATACAGAAGAGCTATGCACTCATTGATGAGGTGAAGCAACGTCTTCAAGACTCGGTAAAACAAATTTGAATATTCACTTAATGACTTAATATTTATCTATTTTTTTAAATACTTTTAATTGTGCAGGATCTTGAATGTAAGGAACAGTTACAAATTCTGTTAGACTATACTTTCCCATGCTACATAGGGGAACTGAGGACTCAAGCTATTACAATGGAAAGTACTTTCCATAAAGTACTGATGCCAAGCCCGACTAGGCTGATTCAATAAAAATGATATCCCAGAGCGTTAATGATGTATGAGGTGATCTTATAGTGGCTTTTGAAAGATTATCAAGATGTGTGAGGTGATCTTATAGCGTCAACCCATTTCATCTTGATGCTCCTTCAAGAGCCACTATAAGATTACCTCACATATCATTGACGCTCTGGGATATCATTTTTGTTGCATCAGCCTAGTTGGGCACGACAACAATACTTTATGGAAAGTACTTTCCATTGTAATACTTAACTCCTCAGTTCCCCTATGTAGCATGGGAAAGTATAGTCAAACACAATTTGTAATTGTTCCTCGCATTTAAGATCCTGCACAATTAAAAATATTTAAAGAAATAGATAAATATTAAGCCATTAAGTAAATATTCAAATTTGTTTTACCGGGTCTTGAAGACACTGCTTCACCTCATCAATATGTGCATAGCTCTTCCATATAAGATAAGCGATCTCTTGTTGCATTATCCTTCTGTTTCATTTCGTCCGACATCCCCTACCACTACCTTTTGATGCATGCCCTTTTTTGTCTTATATACAGTTTTAGCAGCTTCAGTCCCTTTCTTCAATTTCAATAACTTATTGTGCTTTCAATATTCTTCTTCCGACATTAATGGATCTTCAGTAAAAATTTGAACATCATTGTAAATCGGAAGCATTAAGGTCTACATGCATTCCCAAAGGTTGCATGTGAATGATCTATCCTCTCATCCAATGTCCACAAGAGAGGCTATTTATATAACTCAGCAAGGAAACTACAAAGAAAATACTTTTGCAAGTATTAACATAAATAATCACACAAAAAAAAAAATGCAATTATTTGAGAATAAATTGCTTATTTCTGTAAGCAGTCTTCAGACAAAATGTGTGCATTTCTAGACTTCCATATAGTTCATCATAGTCACAAGCCTCATTAATTTTCTCAACTAGAGTTGCCAACACAACGCAATCCACGTTGTAAGTTCACAATCAAGTTTCAGTTAAAAAATAATCTCACAAATAACTGCCAATTTATTTGTGGTTTAAACATATATATATATATATATATATATATTTTACCTCTAAAATCAAAATCTATTACGGTACGATGCAAATGATCATTGTCATTGCCATAGCTATTGCGTAAGACAAAAATATTTTTCAAGCTCCATATGGGTTTTACTTCCACTGTCTTTATATGCTGACATAATCCGATTAAATCATTTCATTTAAAAGAAAATGCTAAAAAATTATTAAGGAAACGAAATAACAGCTTAATTTATTCAAGACATAAAATTATACCACTTCCATAAGAATATTTTGATATAGACTAGAAATCAAATGTCTATTATTACAAAATAATTTTGTGTTCATTGACAAAATTGTCCAAACTCATCCCTAACTTCTCAAAAGCCAAGAAGTAATCATCTTGGGCTTCAACCTAAAATAATTTTTAACCCAAAAAATAAACAAGTAACATAGGTATGGCCTAAAACAAAATAAACATTGCTTAAGCATTTGCCTACCCTCCTCCTGCTTGCGCATCATTAATAGAGGTAAAATATATAACATATTTTGCAGAGCACTCAAAATGTCATAATGTTGTTTACCTGTAATGACTGAGTACTCAAGCTATCACAGGGTTATAGACTTTACATCTTATATTATATATTCAACTCAATATAGTACATAGAATTAATAAGTTTAAACAATTTGAAACTTCCACAATAACAAACATTTCTATCTTTTTTTCCTTCTCAAATCCACACTAGGCACCTTTTACTATCAAACATATCTCGCTTAGATTTCCATTAAATTTTTTATTTCCATTACGATAACTTAAGTCACATAACCTTAATCCAACCTTTTTGAAAATGTTTCACGTTTCAAGTTTTGCCTAAAGTACCAATTCTTACTATTTCCATGATGATAACACTAACATATCATATTTTAGTAAACTAACTCAAATTCAATCGGGATTTTTTTTCTCTTACTATTTCCATGATAACATTAACATATCATATTTTAGTAAACTAACTCAAATTCAATCAGCAAGCAAACTTGACATAAATCTCACAAATTTACAAGGAAATATAAGGTATGAGTTACTATGCCAAAATGTCACTAAGAAGCTAATATGCCCCAAATTCACATCAATCAAGAAAAATACAAATCCAATACAGATACTTAAAAATCATCCACTTCGCTTAAACTTAACTTTTTAGCCAATTTTAAATCAAGAACCAACATTGTAGTTACAAATTAATCTTGTTCCCAATCAAGGTACAAACTTCTATCTTTTAAAATACACCCTCAAGGTTTGTCAAAAACACGAATTCTCCTCACATTCTAGCAAGTACAAATACCCAAATACCCTCTAATACTAAACTGAAATTATCATACTACTCTCATTTTCATCCACCCACCACCAAACTCCTCTCTTTACACTATCAAAATATTCTTTAATCCTCCTCGGCGACACACTAAATGCTTGTAGACAATAATGACGGTAGTGCTATTTGAGAATGGAAGAGGGTGCGACATTGTTACATTTCCAAAGCAATAGCATTCTTGGACTACCAATAAGTTTGCTGGATTAGCATTCCTCTAATTGAACTTTCAAAATTATTTTTGACCTTGGCCAAACAGTGTTCTCAAAATATTTTCAAAAAGGTAAAAGAGGTGTGTGATCACATGGTAACCAATTCCAAATTGCCCGTTCTTCAATAAGAATATCCAAAATCAAGTTTTTCTCTAAAGAGTCTATTGGAAATTGATTAAATACATGAGGGGTACACAAAATAGTCAGAAATTGAACTGCAGTGCGAAAGCAAAATGGGATAAAGTGGGGCCCATTGATCAAAAGGTACAACCACATTCGCGGATTAGAAAAAACATATGGTTGCATTCACAATGTGTAGCAGCAAGTTGTGACTTGAATGTATGTAGATCAAGTTTTGCAAAATTTTGTTTATGGCAAGGCGATACACCGTGCAGCTATGTATATACAACATTAAGATTTTGACCTAATACGTATAAGCTTTGCCCTTAAGCCTCTTAGGCCTATATATACACCCTCCTCTTTTAACAAGATGAATAACAGGGGCAAAAACACCATACTAATCTAACTTCATCTATACATACCAACTCCAAACATCCAACCCTAATTCCATCAACCTAAAGGTGTTCGTGAGCTGCCAAAAGGTAAAGGCATGTGGTACTAAGAAACTTAAACCTGAGGGAAGCATTCCTAAACTCATCATTTGCTAATTTATGCTGCATCCTTCGCTTTGTTCAACAAAGCATAACTAAACTTCTGTTTACCCACTGTTTTGTTTACCCACTGTTTCCATGTGCTTTTATCATAATTTTCATATCTGATAATGATTAGATAGAAGTCAAGCATGATTCATGATGATAGAGTAGTTGTTTATCATTTCTTTTCGCTACTTTTGCACTCTTTTGCATTTTGTATAGTTGTTTTAAAATTCATAACATGCACATTATGTATATAGGCCAGGTAGCCCACCATTTTCATATGTCAATTGTTGCTTTTAATTTTGTCTAATTGATTTATATGGATAAAATCATGTTATAATGCAGATTCATCGTGCTACAGTGTCTACCGAGTCTAGAGTCTTATATTGTGAGCTTTTGCATCAGTTTCATATCTAGGGTCATATGTCCATAATACTAATCATGGTTTGGTTTCTTTTCGTGTGATTGCATCACTTCTCATGAACTGCATGCTTTTCTCTTGTTCTATTTGTTATACTTGCTTATATGTGTTATTTACACGTTTGACCAAGTTTGTATAGCCTAGGTTAGAGTGATTCCATCTCATTGTCAGAAAAAATTTATTATTAGAAACTCTGTTTTGGTAGGTTTCCATTTTCAGAAACTTTTCATTTTTTGAAACCTTCCTAAAACGATTTTTGGTAAGAAAAAGACATATACATGGTTGATAGGTTAGTCTAAGGGCATAGGTGATTAAACTAAATTTATAAATTAAATACGAAAAAAACTAGCAGAGACAAATAGTTTACATTAGGCGAAAGGAGTGCGCAATCAATGACGTTCCCCTTTAATACCTAAACTGTCAAACCAAGATTTTTAGTAAAGACGAACACTTGCCTAAATTAACATGAAATTAGGGTTTCCTAGTTTCCCCTATAAAAAGCAGGTGGTTACTCCAATCTTTGTGAATTGGTCTATGTTTTCCAATTATCCCTTTATATGTCCCTCGGAAAATGAGATGGAATCCAATGACTTAGGAGAAAATATTGCCATTTTTAAACCTCAACGATCCACACTTGATTTAAAATAATAATTAAAAAAAAAACTAGAAAATCAAATTCGATGAGTGGGATAGTGCGCCTTGTGAAAATAGGTGTGGTGCCCACGCTTACATCATACACTCTATTAGTTTAAGTTTACGGTTGATTAGTGGAGGAGCTATTTGTTATGTGATTGAAAACCTCCAGGGGTGGAATGTAATTTCTTAAACATGAAGGGAAAAATTGTATTTTAATAAACCTTAAGGGGTGTATTTGTAATTTACCTAATATAATTTTAATACCCAATATTGATTTCATCAGGTAAGGTTAGAGAAAATTTAAAATTGAAGATTAAAGCTCATACTCTTATAACATGACATGCACTTTAACCATAAAATTCCCATTTTTGATGTAATTTCTTAAACATGAAGGGAAAAATTGTATTTTAATAAACCTTAAGGGGTGTATTTGCAATTTACCTAATATAATTTTAATACTTAATCTTGATTTCATTAGGTAAGGTTACAAAAAATTTAAAATTGATGATTAAAGCTCATACTCTTATAACATGACATGCACTTTAACCATAAAATTCATATTTTTGTCAAGAGATGCCTAAACTCATCGTATGCTTTGAGTTTCACATTTCCAAGTTTCTTACACTACTTCAAAATCACAAAACAATTAAATCAAGCCAAAGCTTAAACCTAAGCCACAAGATTCATAGTCTTTTTGAAGACTTAAAACTTTCACTCTTTCTTTTAAAATTCAGATTCTTAGCAAGAAGAGCTCTAACCTAAGCATGGCATTTAAATCAAATCAATCATTCAAGAGGTAAAATACTAACTTCTAAACCTCAAGTAAGACATTCTCAAGGCATGCAAGTATGCAGACAAGTTTCGAATCATGCACTTGATGCTCAAATACTAATTTTTTATAACCTTTAGATGTTATCAAATCATGTAAAGCATATAAAATTTATTAAGTATAAATTACAGCTTAATCAAATTTACCTAGAATATGACTCCAAAGGTCCCATCTAATGAACTTATAAAATAAACCCCAATCTGGCTTAGAATTCACCATCATAATAATAAAATTTCCCTTTTTTTTTATAGTGATTCAAGAAATTCCCCTAACATGGCATCTAATCATAATTTAATCCCAATAAATATTCACGATAACAATCATTCAAGCAATTATTTATTACAATAAGATATTTTGTAAATAGAAACTTAGAACATGCTTTCATAATTAAAATCCCTCAACATACTGTCATAATAGAAATCCCTCCAACATGCTTTCTTAATTAAAAAATTCCTCAATATGCTCTTGGAAATTCAAACCATACTCTTGAGACTATGAACATCCAAAACATGTTTTCTACTATATTGAATCAAGAGTTAGAAATCCTACCTTAAAATCACAAGCAAAGAGAAAGAGAAATCACCCAACAAGCATGCAAAACCAAGAGGGAAAAATGAATTGCGAAATGATGTGTACTAGCAAAAACTATATGATGTGAAGATAGAAACTCCCCACAAGAAGTATAAGTTGTTTAAAAAGAGAGAACCTAAAAAATCAGATATAGACGGGGAAAAGTGTACTGCCAATTTCTTTTCAAACTTCGAGTAATTGTGCTGCACTTTCTTTTGATTTAAATCATCGGAGGTGAAATGCATTTCCTCTATTCAATGTGGCCTTCTGTCTGACACCTACCTCAGATGGATGACCTCAAAAAAAAAAAAAAAAAAAAAGAAAGAAAGAAAAAAGAAGAAGAATAAGAAATTCATTGTATAACATTCTCAAGAGAATATATATACATGAAACTCACCATCTTATTCTTCTTGTCATTTGCCATGGACTTCATAACGAAACCAGCAAACCTAAATACCGAGTAAAAATAAAAGGCGAAACAATTAGGGTAAAGAAAGCAGCAAAATTAATTGCAACCAATCCACACTCTCACTTCTCATGGTTGATTTTTTAGGGTTGATTTGAGAATAGGTTATTTTAGTAACTATTTTAGTTTTTTTGGCTAAAACGTGAGATGAAAAAAACACTACTGTGTTTAGGATAATTTTTTGACTTTTTACAAAAAAATGTGCAAAAAATAAAAAGGAAATGAAATATTTGACTTGTTGTATAGTTCTTAACTTTTGGGCTTTTTTAGTAACTTTTGGGTTGTTTGACTATTATTGGAGTTCCCAAACCAACCTTTAGTTGAAGTTATAATCAGTCGTTATTGACCTATTGCTAACGCTAACGCAAGACAATACCTTCGCGATTGATGAGCGAGAGCAACTAGCTTCTCTTTCATGCGATTTATTCCCTAGGTTTTGTGTTCATCATCGTATAATAGGGGTGGGCATCATGTCATGTCGTGTCGTGTCATGACATGTTCAGGTCGAGTCATATCGAGTTCACGTGTCGAAAGCATGAACACGACCACGACCACGACATGTTTATAATCGTGTCAACCTATGGGTGACCCGATTGACATGGTTAATTTCTAAACTTGTTTACCAAGACACGATAGGACACGATTGACCCAACATGAAAAACCTGTTTATCCAAATAAATATTTGTTCAAAATTTTATTCCACAATCACCATTCAACAATAATATGAAAACATAACTGTTGGCTTTTTGGTTTTCGAAGGTTATTTTTGTAATTATGAGCGTGCCAGCAAGGATCAATCAGTCCTTACAGAATGTTAATTGCCAACCAATTATCAGACGATTGTGTTTTAGTTCTTTCAGCCTCAATGAAGAGGACTTTTACTGGTAGCTTTGTTTAGGAGAATTAAGCAAACAATGATCAAATGAAGAACAATTTCAGTATTTCATTAAGTAAAACGAAAGACTTACAATGATCCAATTCAGCCTCGTAGAGGTTTACAGCAACAACCTACTTGAAACTACTCCTATGAACGAAATACAGTGCAAGAATTTTAAAGTACAGAAATACAAAGAACAGGAAATGTAAAACTGGAAAGGAAATAAAGTAGATAAAACTGGTTTTTTGGATCTGAGTCTAGGGCTTTTTCTGGGGCTTTCTCTGCTATTTGTACTTCTCAAGGATGACCATCGAACTGCACTTCTAACCGTCGAATCGCTCTTCCATGATCACTGATCATGTTGCCTTATAGCTAGCTTCATTATGCCATTACTTGTAGTTAGGCTTCCCTCTTGATTTTGAATTTGAATGTGAGTAACCGTTGAAGCCACATTACTTTGTATCTCTTTACTGATCCAGCGCTATGCAGATCTTGTAAGAACCAATACTAACTGCCACGTGTACGATCACGATCGAAGACTTGAATAGTCTTCCTATATTGCCCTTATTCTGCCACGCGTCGAATTGTAACTAGCTTATACAAAATATTTAGCCAACATTACCCCTGCACTAATATACCCAATACTTGGTGATATTAGTGGATCAGGGTATTTTCCCATGTCTTAAAACGTGCATGGGCTTTTGTATTTCTCAGAAATGCAACTGTCATTCATCATTTGCATTAAATTCTCGTCTAACCCTTGAACACTCCCACTATCTTAGTATTTGAAAAGACTAATACATCTTTTATGGCTAAGCCAATCTTCTCTTCTATTGATCGAGTATACGAGGAGTCATTTGATGATGCTGTTCTTCCCTGAAAGAACCTTCATGCATTGATTAGCCACCTTTACCTACCTTCCTATATTCAAGTCATGGAAGCATTTGCAAACTATCAACCTTTGGATTACGCACTTGCTACTCATAATTCTCTAACCCAAAATTTTGCAAATATGGACATTGGAAGCTTTTCTTCTAATTCACAATCTTCTGCATGGGATGGGACTGTGGCTTCTTCTTCCTTTGGGGCTTCTGGTTGGAGAAGCTGGTCAGAACCTAAGGCATGAGAGTTAAGGGAGCGAGTTAATCATCACTTTGTCGAGTTCACTGATCTTCTAGAATTCCCTTTTGATGCTCGAAGTTCGGTGGTTTATCCTTACGTGCCCATCGACCACCGACGCAGTTTAGAGGACAATCTGCTTGTAGCATGGTACACATCCTCTATGCCTACAAAGATAGTACAAGCTACCCGATGCCTAGAAAAGGCACAAGGGTATAACCCATCGTTCTTAGCACAGAAGGTGAGGCTTTTCTCTTCTGACTGGCTTGATTGTGTTAGTGCCCCCCAGTTTCCTCCTTTTTTCGAAATGGAAGCTTCCATACCTCCTCCTCCACAAAATCCCGGCTGGATAGAGAGACTGAGGCTTACCCTCTCTGCGGACAAGGTTTTTCTCCCCTATAAGCCTCTACCTCCCCTTACTCCAGCTCAGCGAAAGCAACCCCAACTTCTGCTTGTGGCCTTTTCTCACTTGCCTTTCAATGTTCTTGAAGACGATGTTCCTCTCAAGAACCTTCAATGGGCTTGTGATGTTATGACTCGGGATCATGTCCTCAACCCTATCGCCCAAGCAGAACTCCAAATGTTTTTAGACCAACTCCCGTTGCTTCTTCATTGGCACCGAACTTCTGTGGCCATCACCCAATCTTTGAACTAACTTTCATCCCTTCGAGTTCATACCCATTACGAAGCAGAGAACCTCATCAAAGAATATGATGACTTCAAGAATAAAGACTCTGCGTACTGGGATGACTTGGGTATGGATGAGTTAGAACAAGGGTTAAAAGAAACAGCGTTTAAAATAAGGGCTGAAGAACTCTTTTATCAAGTAAGAGCACATCAACTTCAGCAGCCAAGCCTGGAGGAAATAGAGGATAGAATAAAAAAGGAACAAAAATTTATTGACCATAGCTGGACCGAATTCCATGATCTTGTTATTTATTCCATTCCTTACTTTTATGAACTCGAATTTGTACCCAAAGAGGGCCTTTTGATATAATTGCTTTTGTTTCAATACAGCTAAGACTTTTCTCTTTGTTTGGCGGTTTGACTTTATCTCCGTTTGTCTTTACAAGCAAATTTAGGGCTTCAAACTCAAAATTTTATCCTTCGAATCTAGATTCAATCGTCTCAAATGAAACACTGAAAAACCAACATGAACTCTTCCAATTCATGGAATACAGTTGACAACTTTTGCTGATTTAGAATCAGTGCTTCGAATTTAACAATCTTGCCCTTCAAAGCTTGTTTTAATCATATCCAATATATGGTCATATGGTTAGTACGATCAATCAGTTTTAAATTGACCATTTTTGCTTCGAACAAAAGTCCATACTTTTAAAAATATGGAAGCCCCTCTCAAGGGCTGCACTGTTTTAATTTGAAAGAGCAATTTCTTCTGTATATTATCAAACCAACTATTGGTTTTGATACTTCGAACAACAATTTCCATCCTTAAGGGATCTCAAGTTTTGCTTCAAAGGATTTATTCTCACTAAGAAACCACAAAACAGGTTCTTAATCCTTTTGAAGTAAACAAATATCTAAACACTCTTTCACTGTGAAGCATGGAATGTGTTTCATAGTAAGCTTTCGACATTCGAAGTTGTTTGTCATTTCATTTTGGCGCCAAAAATTGGCTTCGAAGCCAAATATTTTATTTCGAAGCTAACATTCGTATTTGAGATGTGTTTCCCTCCAGAAATCATCAATATTGAGGGAAACTCTTCGCATTCGTACTTTTAGTACTTCTTTACGAATTTCTACGATATATTTTCCAGACACAAAGGTTTTAAAACCCTTTTATTTCGTGCTCTGAATTCACTCATTTGTTTAACACACAAACCCTTCCCCTCTATTAACCCTCTCTTCCTTGCTGCTTGCCACCAATGGATTCTTCTTCTCTAAAAGTACCAACTGACAATCGTATAAGCCCAACAATGGCTTTGAAGAGATGTATTGAGGAAGAGATCGCCAAATTTACAGCTGATGGGTCAAGTGCCATAGGCGGACGCCTCTTTGTTCCTCGCCATAGCGACAAGCAAGAATATGTCCTAGATCCCATCTTTCGAGAAGCTCCCGCTCAACTTCCAGCTTTATACCCTTGTTTGGAGGACCACTTTCTTCTCCACAAAGAAGGGCTTGACTGGGGAAATTGGAGAATGACCCGACCTCATCGTTGCTGGCCGACATTGAGGGCTGAGTGGGAGGAATGGTATGACAGAGTAATGCCTACAAGAGAATATGACCTGCAAGAGCTCTGTATTCTCGACGCCCTTCGTCTTTCCAGGTTTATCATTCCTGAAAACCCTTTTTTGATTCCTGTGCTCTTTGCTTTTGGAACATGGCTTTTAATTTTTTTCAGTTTCGGTGTGGCATGATGGCCCCAACCGTTCTTGATATTTGCCATCTCTTAAGGCTTTCATCACTTGGTACTTCTTTTACACCCAGCTAACCAGACCTTTCTGTTAAGTTTTCCCTTCCACCCTTAAATTCCTTATATAGTGATTTTGTAAAGGCTGAAAATAAAAGGGAAGGCCCCATGAGAGATAGAGAACTCTTTTCCTTTATTTTATACTGGTTGTGTAAATTTCTCTTTTGTACATCATCTCAGCGGATCATGCCTTAGTTCGCCCCACTTGCGAAGGCCCTTGTTTTGAAGAAACGTATAGCCTTGTCCCCTTATCTCTTAGGCCATGTTTATAGAGGCTGCTCCCAATTTTGTGAGAAACCTCTTGATATCAACCAAGGAGGTCCCGTTTGGGTGCTCCCTGGCTCTTTGCTCTAGCACTTATGGGGAAAAATATGCTAGAATTGTTCTTTATCTTGCTTCTTTCGCCTATTACCTCACATTTTTTCATCAACTTCCTATTTCTCCATTTGCTACCTTCTTCTACCCCTTTGATGCCAACAAAGGACCAGCTTGGCTACAAACATTCTTGGCTGATAAATAGTGTTCCATCCCACCACACAAAGATATGTGGGTTTTCATTTTGTTATCGAGGAAGCTATTCATTGGTACTTTAAACCCTCGAGCTTATAAGTGTATATCTGAGGTATACTGCCCTTCTTAGTTTGCCAGGCAATTTGGGTTTACTCAAGGGATTCCCATTCCACTTTGCAGCCTCTCGAATGTCCATCTTACAGCCAGAGACCTGAGAGTACTCAAATCAAAACTAGAAGAGACAACATTTAAACTGTTGAAAGATTTGAGTGAGTTCAAATTTGTCCCCTTCCTTCCCTCTGGCTTGGCTTTGAAAAGATTTCATAACTGGTGGACAGTTAATATGGAAGTGCGCCTAGCAATATACCCTCATGATTTACTGATAGGATTAGGAGTGCCTTCTAAGGCTAAACCAACAACAGTCGAGAACATTCCCTCTCTTTCTACAGCTGCCAAGACTGTTCCTGCAGCCTTACCCCCTCGCTAGAGTTACCAGAGCTGCTTCGAAAAAGGGTAAGTATTTTCAGGTTTCTTTACTTTTAGACTCTTTGGTTTGTTTCTTTTACATTTATACCTCTTGGTGTAGGGTCTCCACAAGAAGAATCTCCTAAGAGAGCTGAAGCTCTAGCTACTCTCAAAGACAAACATCAGCAGAAAAAGAAAAGAAAGCTAATACTCACTCCTGAAGAGTCTAAATCTCAGATGGAAGAGAGAGAGAGATTGAGAAAGAGCAGGAAGCACCATTACAGAGAAAAAAGAGAAAGAAGATGACTGTCTCTCCTTCTGATTTGGTTGAAGACCCCACTCATGAGGCAGTTGCCAAAGTAGCAGAGAAGGAACTCACTCCTGAAAAGTCTGAATCTCAGATTGAAGAGAGAGAGATTGAGAAAGAGCAGGAAATACCATCACAGAGAAAAAAGAGAAAGAAGATGACTGTCTCTCCTTCTGATTTGGTCGAAGACCCCACTCATGAGGCAGCTGCCAAAGCAGTAGAGAAGGAACATTCCAAAGAAATAATTATTTTTCAAAGAGCTGAGAAAAGGCGACAGCAACAATTACTAAGGAATGAAGCAGCTGCCACTGATGCAACCCAAAGGGAAACAATGAGAAGGCAACACATTGCCGAGCATTATTCCCTCCGTAATTCTCCTGTCATTACCACTACCTCTGAAACCAGTAATTTTCTTTCATGTCTCCACTTTCTTTTCCCAAATTGTTGATATTGAGACTTAACATTGTTTTGTACCTCTTCCTTTGCAGTGACAACTACCGAGGCTATTCTCCAAATAAGGACTCCCTCAGTTTCGGTTGAAGTTGATCAATCGCAAAATACGAAGTCTATTAAGATAATACTCCCACTTTCTAGGCCTGTATTCTCCGTACCCTCCTTGCGGTCAAGTATCCCTATATCTCCTTTTTTTGGCTTAACTCCGTATTTTTCTCATTTATCCTTTGATTCAACTCAATTTGAATCTCTTTTGAACTTTGTTTCTTCCCCTCTTCTTAAGGAAATTCCCGCTGTTTCTTCATCTTTGATGATAGCTGATTCCTGTAGAGAAGGTACTGGTAGCTCTCCAACTCATGGTCCATTATCTCTGCCTAGCTCCAGGCCTTCTTCTCTTGACCAACTGGTAGCAAAAACCATAGAGACTGCTAAGGATACTCCATCTTCTTCTCCGATTCCTATGCAGTCATTTCTTCCTTCTACTAGAGCTCTTTCTGCACCTTCCATGTCAACGGATGAGGTGGACATTTTTGAGGCTAGACTAGCTAGTCTTTTTGACACACCTTCCACCTCTCCACTAACTAGCAATGAGATTGAGCCATTAGTTGTAGCTGATTCTCTGCTAGAAATTTTTGAGAGCTCTTCCTTTAGTGGTAAGACTTCCTTGCCTTCGATAGACTTAGATAGCTGTCTGGAGCTGCTGGTATCTTTTTCGAGGATTCATTTCGAAGCCTTACAAAGGCCTATAATTAAAGATGGCTTCCTCCAGTGTTGCAAGGTTGTTGAGCCATCCGGCATGGCTATCTCAAGTTATTTATCTCAAGAAGTAGCCACCATTGATTTTTACATCAACATTTGCCATGCTGTCAAGGCTGCGGAGGAGAAATTGGTGAGGGATCAGAGCTTTGTTTCCAAAGTACATACTGAGGTGTCAGAATTGAAGGAACAACATTCCTCTGTCTCCCAATTTCGAGCTCAACTATTGGAGAAGAAGGCTCAACTTGAGGAAGAATTATCAGCAGTTAACCAAGCTTTGGATCAAACTACTACCAAGCTGCAAATCACTAATCAAGAGCTGGCTGATCGAAAGCAAGAAATGATTACTGCCATTCAATTGTTTCCATCCCTCAAGAATAGAGCATCTATTATAAAAGAACAATTTAAACACTGGACTGACTTTTGGGCCAATCTATGGCTACATGTATTTGACTCTTTATGAAATAAATTCTTATTTATCATTGAAGTGTTCTCACGTTCTTTTATTTAGCATTTATTTTGTTCCTTTTGTTTCTCACACGGTTGGATAATAAGACTTCAATAATCTGCAATTAATCTTTTTGGGATGTACATATCTATTCAAATTTCTTAAATGGTATGCTCCAAAAGGTAGGACTCTATGAACTTAATATGGTCGTTCCTAGTTAGGTGACCATTTGCCAACTTATGGCTTTTAATCCCTATTGGGAGTATTGTCTTCCATACCAAATCACCTTCATCAAAGCCAATGTGTTTGACTTTCTTATTATAGTTTTTGGCTGCTTTCTTGCTGTATCAACAAAATATAGAAACACTTCTATACTTCACAGTTGATAACAATATACATTTTAGTGCTATATCAAATCAAAACAAACACTTCAAATTCGCAGCCTGATACACATTGTAGTGCTGTATCACTGTCACAAGAAAACACTTCTAGTTCGCAGCCTGATACGCATTGTAGTGCTGTATCACTGTCACAAGATTCGGTTTAGAGGTTCAGCCCCTTTCTTCCAATAAACCGTGGAGTACAGCCACTTTCTCCTCCCACACAATACAATGTATATAAACAATTATCATATACAAATTAAATCAATCAATACACATTCGAGTGCTGTATTGTACCAACTACCATATTCAATGGCTTACTCAATTGATTAGTTTTAATTTGCCTAATCATCATGCATTGTCTACAATAATCAAGACTATCCTCCACCGATAGCCCAAAGCAGTTATTTCTATGCTGAAAATAAATGCACCAAATGGATATATAATCAACATTTCAACGTTCTCAATTTAATTCTTCTTTTCTTCAAATTAATTATACCAATTAATTTATCAATGTAATTAGAGCGTTTTTCATAATTAACATCACAACCCTAAGGTTCCATTTTCACCAATAAACTAATATTGATCCCATTTCTCTATGCCAAACATGCATGTAAGTTTATATAAACAAAACCCCAACTTTTGTAAAAATTACACAAAAGGCCCAAACTTTCTCAAAATTACCCAACAACCCCCAACTCATCAAAATACTAAAATTCAAAGACAAAACTCATGAGAAGGAGTAGGATATCCCTACCTCGAAGTTAGAGCTCAAATGGGGAAGTTGAGGAAAACCAAAATGCTCCAAACTCAAAGATCCACGGATCAAAATAGAGCCCGCGACGATCCACACACTTTTTACAAAGGCCGGAGGATAGTGAGACACTCTAACTAGATCAAACCCTAGAGAGAAGGGAGTTTCTAGAGAGAGGAGCTCTCAAAAGAACTTTTTAGAAAGTAAGAGAGAGAGAGAGAATGTAAAAAGTGATTTTAAAATGCCCAGCTGCTGACTGATATACGACATTCCCGCTCGAGCGGAGAACACAACACTCAAGCGTCAAGAACAAAAAACTAGGTACGCTCGAGCGCAAGAAGGCCCGCTCGAGCTCCAAGACACAAGAATAAAGTACATCCGCTCGAGCGCGAAAACCAGCCCGCTTGAGCGTAGATTTCCCCCTCCCAGAACTTACACCAAAAAGTACTACCCGCTCGAGCGCCAGAGTACCCGCTCAAGCGCTACCGCTCGAGTGTAAAGAAACTCGCTCGAGCGTAAAAATCACACCTGCAGAAGTTTTGCAGGGACACGAAAAACTGGGAGTGTGCAATCTCCGCTCGAACGCAACATGGCCTGCTCGAGCGGAACGACCAAAAACCTGGCAACAAGATTTCAGACCAAGGTTCAACCCACCTGTTCGAAACATGCCCAACACATCCTAAAACTCAAACAAATGGAATTAAAGGACGACAACAAGGTAGATACAACTACCAACTCCACGGAACCGAGTCCAGAATACAACAGAACAGTAAAGGGACAACCGGGATCGCTATAACCTCCCCTCTTAAAGAATTTCGTCCCCGAAATTAAATACGAGTTTTTTTCAAAAACAAGATTTTCTCAATTCCCAACATTATCACAATGCGAATTTTAACAACTCGACCCATTACCGGCCATTTCATCTCTTTTCAAGAGGCAGTTTACAACATTTTCCACAACATGCATTATAGTTATGCATTCCCTGAAATTTCACAAATTTCAATACTACATTCCACAATTCTATATCATATTCAGTATTCATGATATATTTCCATCTCTACAATACATCCAACATATGCAATGTTACATTAAACTTCCATTTTGAGGCAAGTTTCAAAATACATCCATTAAATCAAAACATAAACCATGTTTTACAACCTAAGATATATTCAATACTCTTAAGGTTCAACACTACAACAAAATATACAATACATGCTCAAACATCCATAAATAGGTCTGGATATCTCTCTCAGACCTCCAACTCACGTTCCCAAGTGGCTTCCTCCACTCCGTGATGTTTCCACAAGACTTTTACCAAGGGAATGGTCTTGTCTCGCAAGACTTGATCCCTCCTATCCAAGACCCGAACCAGTCTCTCTTCATACGAGGCATCCTCATCTACCTCCAAGTCGGTCCAATCTAACACATGGGACAGATCTGGTTCATACTTCCGAAGCATGCTCACATGAAACACGTCATGCACTCCGGACAACTGCGGTGGTAAAGCTAAACAATAAGCGACCTCCCCAATCCTCTCAAGGATCTCAAAGGGACCGATAAACCGATGGGATAACTTCCCACTCTTCCCAAACCTCATCAAACCTTGCCTAGGTGATATTTTCAAGAAGACATGATCACCTACCTCAAACGCTAAAGGCCTCCTCCTACGGTCGGCCTAACTCTTTTGCGACTCTGAGCTGTAACAAGCCTCCTACGGATAAGCTCAACTTTCTCCGTCGTCTCCCTAACCAACTCCGGACCCAACAAAGGTGCATCACCCACCTCGGCCCAACACACTGGAGACCTACACGGGCGGCCATACAAGGCCTCAAACGGTGCCATACCGATGCTAGACTGAAAACTGTTGTTGTAGGCAAACTCCACCAAGGGAAAGGGCCTCTCCCACGTCCCACCAAAGTCAAGGACACAACCTCGAAGCATATCCTCAAGGATCTGACTAGTACGCTCGGACTGCCCGTCAGTCTGAGGATGATAAGCCGTACTAAAGGTCAACTTAGTGCCCAATGCACTCTGCAAACTCTGCCACAACCTAGCAGTAAAACGAGGATCTCTATTTGAGACGATTGTCACTGGGACCCCGTGCAATCTCACTATGTCCCGAATATACAAGTCGGCGAGATGATTTACCAAATCTCTCACGCGCATAGGAATGAAATGCGCCGACTTAGTCAACCGGTCTACAACCACCCAAATGGCATCACTACCCTGCTGAGTCTTCGGAAGACCTACAACGAAGTCCATAGTGACATGCTCCCACTTCCACTCGGCAATAGGCAAGGGTTGCAACAAACCCGCTGGCCTCTGATGCTCGGCCTTCACTTGCTGGCAAGTAAGGCACATCGATACGAAAACAGCCACATCTCTCTTCATACCCCGCCACCAAATCCCGCGACCCAAATCCCAATACATCTTAGTGCCTCCCGGATGCACCGCAAGGCGTGAATGATGGAACTCTCGGAGTACTTCCGCTCGGCAAGACTCCGGCACAAACAAACGGTCTCGGTATCTCACACTCTGGTCGGGATACACCGTCAAACCCTTCTCAACTTTCCCACTGGAGATCTTCTCTCGGAAGGACTGTACCTCAAGGTCACCCCTCTGTGCCTCTAATACTCAGGTCACAAGTGTAGGTTGTGCAACAACAGAAAACAAGGCCGCAGCCTCAACAGATTCGCCCAGTAGCAAATCGAACTCACCAAGTGCACCCAACATCTCCCATTCCCGGATGGCTATACAAGCTACATCACTAATGGATTTCCTACTAAGGGCATCGGCCACAACATTGGCCTTTCCCGGGTGATAGTGCAACTCAAAATCATAGTCCTTAATGAACTCCATCCATCTCCTTTGCCTCAAATTCAAGTCTCTCTGTGTAAACAGATACTTCAAACTCTTGTGGTCCGAGAACACCTCGAACCTCTCACCATAAAGGTAATGCCTCCAAATCTTCAAGGCAAAGATCACTGCTGCTAACTCTAGGTCGTGTGTAGGGTAATTCTTCTCGTGTATTTTCAACTGACGTGAGCCATAAGCTACCACTTTCCCCTCTTGCATCAACACACAACCCAAACCCTCTCGTGAGGCATCACAATAAACTGTATAACCCAACCCTCTCTCTGGAATAATCAAAACCGGAGCGGTGGTCAATCTAACCTTCAACTCTTGGAACGACTTTTCGCAAGTCTCACTCCACACAAACTTGACCCCTTTTCGCGTCAATCTAGTCAACGGCAAAGCTAGCCTGAAGGAATCTTTCACAAACCGACGGTAATACCCAGCTAATCCCATAAAACTGCGGATCTCAAACACGCTCTTAGGTTGTGCCCAATTTTGCACTGCCTCTACCTTGGATGTATCAACAAACACCCCTTCCCCAGATACCACATGGCCTAAGAATTTGACCTCTCCTAGCCAGAACTCACACTTCCCAAACTTGGCATAAAGCCTATGGGCTCTAAGCAACTCAAGCACCACCCTCAAGTGTTCCTCGTGCTCCTCCTCAGAAGGCGAATAGATAAGAATGTCGTCCACGAAAATGACTACAAATCGATCCAAGAATTCCCGGAAGATCCAGTTCATCAAGTCCATAAAGACTGCCGGCGCATTGGTAAGCCCGAATGGCATCACCAGAACCTCATAATGGCCATACCGCGTACGAAATGCCGTCTTAGGAATATCCTCCTCCCTGACCCTCAACTGGTGGTAACCCGATCTCAAGTCTATCTTAGAGAAACAATGGGAACCCTTCAACTGGTCAAACAGATCATTTATACGGGGCATAGGGCACTTATTCTTGACCGTAGCCCGATTCAACTTCCGGTAGTCTATACACAGTCTCAAGGCACCATCTTTCTTTTTAGTAAAGAGGGCCGGTGCTCCCCACGGCGAAACACTAGGGCGAACAAAACCCTTATCTAGCAATTCCTGGAGCTGAATCTTCAACTCACTCAACTCGGCTGGGGCAAAACGATAAGGTGCCATAGAAATCGGCACTGTGCCGGGCACTAAATCAATAGAGAACTCTATCTCTCGGTGAGGTGGCAAACTAACGAGATCCTCGGGAAAAACATCCGAATACTCACAAACCACCCTCGGCAATATAATCTGGGTCTCATCACACTCACCACTCATAAAGCTAGCAAGTAGACCACCAAGCTTATTCCGCCCTCGCGGATCATACATCGGTGGCAACACACTACCAACCCGATCCCCCAAGAAATGAAAACACTCCCCGCTTAAGGTACAAACTGTGACCCTCTGGCGGTAGCAATCAATAACAGCTCGGTATGACGATAGCCAGTCCATACCCAAAATAACATCAAAACCCTTCATGGGCATGACAACAAAAGGAAAATGAGGCCTATGGTCGGCGACCTCTATATCACAACCTCTAACACCTTGTTTCAAGATCAACTCACCACCAACAGGCGATACTACACATATAGGAGATGCTAACTGTGCCAACTCCAATTCCAAAACAGATGCAAATGCAGCAGATACAAAAGAATGAAATGCACCCGTATCAATCAATACACTAGCAACCGAGTTGCAAAATAGAAAGGTACCTCTTACTACTGATGGAGCAGGCACAAGATCCTGCGCGGTAAGAGCATACACGCACCCAGTAGGCCCCTGATCCAACTACTCACCCCTCGGAGCATATGACTGCTGCACAGACTGGGACAATGAAGCCCCCTGATTGGCCCTCGAGGCCTGCACAGACTGAGCTGGCTGAAAACCCTGCGTCTGCCTAGAACCAGACGCGCCCGAAGTGGCACTCAACTATGGAAAAAACCTCTTCAGGTGCCCAGACTGACCACACTGATAACAAGACAAGGGCTGACCCTTGCCCTGACTCTGGCTCTGCGGTCTAGCTGAAGATGAAGCAGCTCTCTGACCTCTTCCCCTCTGTGGGCAAACTGAAGCCTTGTCGCCCAACTGACCACACTTGTAACAGGTGAACTCTCCCTAATTACCTCTCCCCGAGCCTGCACTCGGCACTGGAAAGGTTGATCTAGCAACACCACCCTGAAACTGCTGAGGGTTAACACCCCTCTGTCTCCTGCCATCACCCTGACCATCTTGGCTCCTCTTGGAGCCTCTCTATCCCTCCTCTTCCTGCATCATGATCTCCATATGGGCTGCAGCATCAACCAAGCGCCCATAACCTCGGATCATCGAACCTCCAACCCTCATCTTGAGGCTGCGCCTCAACCTCTTCTCAAACTCAATACAGCGGCGTTACTCGGATGCCACAAGTTCAGGTGCGAACCTGGACAAGCTAGTGAAAGCAGTCTCATACTCGGCTACTGAAGAACTCAATTGCAAAAGCTGACAGAACTGGTCTCTCAGCTTCTCCCTGACTGCTGGAGACAAATACTTCTCCTGAAAAGCCTCCACAAAAGCCTCTCATGTGCCAGTAATACGGCCCCTCATGTATTTCCACCACTGACCCGCACCCCCTTTAAGCTGGAAGGATGCCAAGGTCACTTTCAACGCTCTGTCCTCGATGCCAAGCATCTCGAACGTCTTACTCAATTGCTCTAACCACTCGTCAGCCTTTAGTGGCTCCTTCAGATCCCCAATAAACTCGTCCAGGTTAGACTGGAAGAATTCCCTTTTCAAGAAGGAAGGCCCTGCCTCAACAACCTGGGCCTGAACTGGAGCCTGAACCGGATTCTCAGCTCAGAAAATACCCATAGACTCCCTCAAAGCATCGGCTATCCCTCGGGCTAAAGCGCCCATAGCCTCCTGACCTGCTGGCTCGGCCACATTGGCCTGGCCAACCCCCTTCTGCTGTGCCGGAATATCATCCGGTAAAGGCATCTCCTACCTACCACGTCTGCCACGTCTACCACGTCCTCGTCCTGACATCCTAATAAAGGTAACCAAGACCATTAGCACATTCACAAATGTGCCAAAGCTATAACACTCACGTCCTAATGCATGGACAACTGCAATTCACTCCACGTAAGCACATAAACACATAAGCACTTACGAATTTCATTTCCGGATAATGATAGTCCCGAGGTGTTACTAGAGTTCCGGTTAGAAACAGCATTGATCAAGTACTTTTCCAACAAGACTCACAGAAACCCAAGGATCCAACCAACATCCTAGAAACTAAATCCCATATCCAAGTAGTCACATAAACATGTTATCAAATAAACACATAATGTCACACATAAGTCTCTAACAAGCGAGACAAACCCATTGTGATACTAATCACTTCCCACGTACCCAAAGTATTCGAACCCGGTACGCTCTGATACCAAGTTGTAACGCCCTCAAAATAATAACATAAAACCCATCTCATTAGACATGCATTGATACAAAGAAACCAACCACCTTTCCATTAAATCAGAATAGTTCTTACAAAAGTATTACATGTTAACAACAAAAGTAAATGCCCTACGGGCTTACAGCTTTCCAAGTTAACACTTGGTCACAAAAAAAGAGTGCTAACTCAATACATATTAAACCATTGGCTTGAATTTACATGTAATATATCAAAAGAAAGTAAACAAAACAATTTGCCTGCCTCTAGCCTCCCAAGCTATGTCCTTGGAGGTGGCATGCTACCTGTACCTAAAAATGATGTCCCATAAAGGGTGAGCCACAGCCCAGTAGAAATACACTAAACCAACCATGAACAATGACTAAAAGATTAGCAGTTGATAGATGGTCAACACTGATACATCTACATATATCACATTTCGATTTCATGACATTAAGTCCATGTTACATTTCATTTCTCATTTCCTTTCCAACCTTGAGTTTGAAGACAAGGCTCAAACTTAGCCAAATAACTTGATGAGAATAAGACTCATCTTAAAACATTTTCGAAATTCATGGTGGACACACATTTTGATGCTGTATCAATAACACATAAGTCACTTCCATACTATACGAGCGATACACATTTTGGTGATGTATCAACAAAATATAGAAACACTTCTATACTTCACAATTGATAACGATATACATTTTAGTGCTATATCAAATCAAAACAAACACTTAAACTCGCAGCCTGATACACATTGTAGTGCTGTATCACTGTCACAAGAAAGCACTTCCAAAATACTAAAATTCAAAGACAAAACTCATGAGAAGGAATAGGATATCCCTACCTCGAAGTTAGAGCTCAAATAGGGAAGTTGAGGAAAACCAAAATGCTCCAAACTCAAAGATCCACGGATCAAAATGGAGCCCTCGACGATCCACACACTTTTTACAAAGGCCGGAGGATAGTGAGACACTCTAACTAGATCAAACCCTAGAGAGAAGGGAGTTTCTAGAGAGAGGAGCTCTTAAAACAACTTTTTAGAAAGTAAGAGAGAGAGAAAGAGAATGTAAAAAGTGATTTTAAAATGCCCAGCTGCCGACTGATATACGACATTCCCGCTCGAGCGGAGAACACAACGCTCGAGCGTCAAGAACAAAAAACTAGGTACGCTCGAGCACAAGAAGGCCCGCTCGAGCTCCAAGACACAAGAATAAAGTACATCCGCTCGAGCGCGAAAACCAGTCCGCTCGAGCGTAGATTTCCTCCTCCTAGAACTTACACCAAAAAGTACTACCCGCTCGAGCGCCAGAGTACCTGCTCGAGCGCTGCCGCTCGAGCGTAAAGAAACTCGCTCGAGCGTAAAAATCACACCTGCAGAAGTTTTGCAGGGACACGAAAAACTGGGAGTGTGCAATCTCCGCTCGAGCGCAACGACCAAAAACCTAGCAACAAGATTTCAGACCAAGGTTCAACCCGCCTATTCAAAACATGCCCAACACATCCTAAAACTCAAACAAATGGAATTAAAGGACGACAACAAGATAGATACAACTACCAACTCCACGTAACCGAGTCCGAAATGCAACAGAACAGTAAAAGGACAACCGGGATCGCTATATGAATTACTGGCTTTAATGGCAAAAGGAATGAAAGCAAAATTTGATAAATATTGTGATAATGGAGATAAAATAAATCTGTTGATGTATGTTGTTGTGGTGCTTGATCCACCAAAAAAATTGAGGTATGTCTAGTTTTGCTTTTCCCAATTGTTTGGTGAAAGTGTGGTCAATACAATGACTGGTCAAGTGAAAAATTGTTTGACTTGTTTGTATGACTATTACCTTGCAAATGATTCAAATTTTGTGGAAGTGCCCGACACAAATGAACCATCTAGGATGGTGATGATTGTGTTGGTCCTCATTTGTTGATTGAATCTCAATTTAATACATATTTAGATGCTAAATTTTCTGTTATGTGCAAGTCTAAAGTGGACAAGTATTTGGCTAATTGTATTGAAGGAGTGAGAGATGAAAATTTTGAAATTTTGGATGGTGGAAAGCTAATTCTTTTAAGTATCAAGTGTTGTCCCAAGTAACTCATGATGAATTGACAATGTTGATTTCAACGGTGGCTTCAGAGTTGGCATTTAGTATCTGTGGACGCATTCTTGCTCCCTTTCGAAGTTCTCTTTCTCCCATGATGGTTAAGGTACTTGTTTGTACTCAGAATTGGCTTCAAAGCACTGTGCCAATCTCTCTTCGCAAGGCAATGGATGATGTTTTAGAATTTGAGTAGTATGTCTCAGGTAATTTTGAGTATAAAATTGATTTTTTAATTTTGTTTATCTTTTGATTTAATTATCTACTTTTATTATTGACTTGTTTTATTTTGCAGCTTTTCCAAAATGAAGTTCATTCTAAGCCCCATAACTGTTTAGCATGGCAATGGAGCTTGGTAAATAAACTGAAGTCTTTTTTCATTTTATATTATGTTGTTCGCTTTGATTTATGTTTACTTATTTATCAAATTGTTTTTCCTTGCAGGTGCTTGATACCTGTTGATAATACTTGTTGATAATACCTTTTTGCTTTGGCAGACTGTTTGATGATGGTCTTTTTTGTGTATTTTTTTGTTAATCCTTTCTATCTAAGCTGGTCATATTCTATTGTGTTGTGTATTAATATTGCTTCAGTTCTATAGTTGGATGAATGCAATCATTAAAAGCAATTACAAACTTCTGGTTAGTTGATTTTTTTGAAGTTTTTTGGCTGGCAATTGGAGTGGCAAGTTTGGAAGTAATGAATATTTTGGTAGTTGCTAAGTATAGCTATATATTTTTTTTGTGCTTTGGCTATGAACATGATAGCTAATAGGTTATCTTGATGATGTTGTCAATAAAAAAACTTGATAGTTGATCTTGAGTTACTTATTTTGTTTGTTAATTGGAAGCTTTGAACTAGTTTGTAATTTTTTTGTTTGTTTGTTTGTTTGTGTGAAAAGTCTGAAACTACTATTTTTCTTCTCGATATAATTCAATTTGAAACAGGCAGAAAGTAGTGTATGAAATTTGTTAGTTAATTATTTTTTATTGATATTATTGTGTGTTTAGAATTTATTGTTTGTTTGGTTAACAAATAATTCTTTTTATTATGATAGTTTTTTAGAATTGTAAAATTATAAATTTAATATTTTTTGCTAATTATACTTTCAATTGTAAAATTGTCTATTTTTACAACTACTAATATTTTAACTTGGTAATAAATTAAAAATCGTGAAAATGTCTATTTTCATAATAAAATTACTAATGGTGAAGGCCCAGTTATGGTTTGGCCCAACTAATTTTATTATCACAGCCCAACCCGTGAAACCGACCGTCAACCCGATTCCTATGAATGAACGGTTACGAACCATCACCTGGTCAAAATCGGATATTAATTCTCCCAACCCGAATCTGTTCAGTCGGCTACCAATTAATAGGCCAATCTGATCCGAACCGATCCGTGTGTAGCCCTAATAGAAGCACAACAGAATGATAACGAAGTGGAATCTATCCAAGGAAAAAAAGTTTATACTGACTCGAGTGTGAGGTATCTAGACTATGTTTATGTGCTAGAATCTTATAGAGAGGAGGCTCCAAGAGTTTCACCATTCTCGCCTTGCCGTATATCCGGGAGGCACAAAGATGTATTACCACCTTAGTTGCCAATTTTAGTGGAGAGAGATGAAGAGAGATATAGTCCTGTTTGTTTCGAGGTGCCTTACTTGTCAACAAGTGAAGGTCGAGCATCAATAACCAGCGGGTTTGTTGCAACCCTTACCCATAGCTAAGTGGAAGTGCGAGTATGTCATGATGGATTTTGTTATGGGTCTTCTGAGGACTCAATAGGGTAATGATGTCGTGTGGGTAATAGTCAACCAGTTAACCAAATTAGCACACTTTGTACCTATGCGTACGAGTGACTCGATAGATTATCTTGCCAACCTATATATTAGAGACATAGTTCAACTTCATGGGGTCCTGGTGCCTATTGTCTCAAATAGAGATCCGCATTTCACGGCTCAGTTATTGCAAAGTCTACAGAGTGCCTTGGACACTAAGTTGACGTTTAACACCGTCTATCATTCTCAAACTGATGGACAGTTTGAGAGCACTATTTAGATTTTAGAAGGCATGCTTCGAGCTTGTGTTCTCAATTTCAAGGGGTCTTGGGAGAGGCATTTACCTTTGGTGGAGTCTACCTAGAATAACAATTTTCAGGCGAGTATTGGTATGGCACCTTTTAAGGCCTTGTATGCCCGATCGTGTAGTTTTCAGGCGAGTATTGGGTGACACACCTATGTTAGGTCATGAATTAGTGTAGGAAATGACGAAGAAAGTTGCTCTTATTCGTAAGAGGTTGGTTTTGGCTTAGAGTCATCAAAAGAGCTATACCAACCGTAGGAGGAGGCCTTTGTCTTTCGAGATGGGAGATCATGTGTTTCTTAAAATATCGCTAAGATGGGGTTTGATAAGATTTGGGAAGAGCAGGAAGTTGTCTTATAAATTTATTAGACCATTTGAAAATCTAGAGCAAATTATGGAGGTAGCTTATCGTTTGGCTTTGTCGTCCTAACTTTTTGGGGTTCATGACGTGTTTCACATTTGTATGCTCTAGAAGTACGAACCTGATCATTCACATGTACTGGATTGGAATGAATTAGAGGTAGACAAGGATGTCTCATACAAAGAGAAGCCGATTCAGGTGTTAGATATTCAGGATCAAGTCTTGAGAGGCAAGACTATCCCATTGGTTAAGGTGTTATGGCGACACCATAGCGTTGAAGAGGCAACTTGAGAGTGCGATGCGGAAGTCCGTAAGAAGTATCCGGACCTGTTTGTTGGTGTTTTTAGTTTTGCATTTAAATTTTATTGCGTTGCAATATATGAATGTTATGATATTTAGAGATTTAAAATTTTAGTGGTTATGGATTGAATGGCTATGTCTTACCATTGTTTTAACATTAGTTAATATTACAATTTGAAATAATGTGTGATTGAGGTTTGATTGAAATAATGTGTGAATGGCTATGTCTTAAGGGGGGAATATTATAACGGTTTTGGTTTAGACCCGACCCTTTTCATGCTCTTACATCCAGAGTTCTGTATCTTTAATTGTTGTTTACACCCTTTTAATCTTGTTGTTAATTGAGTTTGGTTGTTTAGAGTTGTTGGTTGTGCTTGAAATAGGTTGAGAGTTAGTTTTTTCAAAAGAGGTGTTGTCCATTTCATTTTTTGTGTTGCTCGAGCAGTGCTTTGGTTACTTAAACGGTGTTTTGGTTGCTTGAGCGGTGTCACATATTGTGTCTAATGCTCGAGCGGTCATTTGGTCGCTCGAACAGTCTATGCATATATCAAATCGGGGAGAAGCCATTTTCAGTCACTTTTTCATTCATTTCTCTCTCTAGTTCTTGCCTAAACACCTCAAATACATCCAACTCCATTGATTTCTCCACCATAGTTCCTTGGAGAAAATGGTAGAGCTCATTGAAAACTTCGTTTTAATCAGAGAAGATCTTGTTTTCGGCTCCGTCAAATTTCTACTCTTACTCTCTTCTTCTACTTCGAGTTAGGGATTTCTTCAACCTTTTGTATGAGTCATAGCTTGGTTATTTACTCTTCAAAAAGGTCTTGTGATTTCGGGGTTTTAGGGTTAAATCTAATGTTCGATTTTGAAATGTAAAAAAAGGGTTTTTCAAATGGATTCTTGAGAAAGGTTGTGGGAGTGTGAATATTGTTGGGTTGTGTTGAAATGTTGGAAATTCATTTATTAAATATGATTTTGAAATAAAGGATGTTTATTTGGAAAATCATGTTTGATTTATGAAAGACAAGAAAAAATGTGTTAGGCTTGAAAGGATAAGATGAATGTATGTGTTGACGATGATAGTGGAGTTAGATATAGATATTATCGCTCCTATTTTGAAATTTATGAGATTATATCTGTTGTTGAAAAATTATCTATTGGGTAGAGATATATGTTTTGGGCTATCGGTGGAGGATAACTTTGATTGTTGTAAAAATTATCTGAGAATTAGGTTAATTGAAACTAATTACTCTACATCTTGCATTGAGTATTGTTTTATACTTAACATTGAAAATATATTATTTTAAGAAAAAAATGAGTATATACCTTGGTGAATCTGATTAGGGGGTGTGGTTGTGGTTTATTATGTTGGCCTATGTGTTCTTGGTGAAAGTCCAAAAACTCGCGTGATTAAGTGCCAATCCTTTCAGTTAGTACCGGTAAAATGGCTTTGGTAGTGCTTGTATAGCCTACTAGTAGACATGTAACTAGAGATTTCCAGTGTTTTGTATCCACTATCCTATTTTCTGATTTAAATAGTATTGTTTTATGAATTGATATAGATATTATTGAGACATTGCATCGTTTTGAAATAGAAAATGTAATGTTTGGCAAGTGGTATGCATATGCATTCACCTTATAAATTTTTTAAGTTTCATACATTTTGTTCAAGTATCTCTACTGGGTTTTAGCTCACCCTGCATGAAAAACAGCTTTCAAGTGCTAATGATATACTTCCAACAAGGACATAGCTTGAGAGGACTTGGAGCGTAGAGCTTCTTTTTATTTCCTTGTGTAATTATTTTTGTGCAAGCCTTGGGCTTTCGATATATTAAGTTTAACTCACTTTTGTTGTACCCAAGCATTGGCTAAGAAAAATGTAGCCATTATGGTATAAACTTATTTGGGTTTCCTTTTATTACAATTCATTTACACATGTCATATACTATAGATTTAGGATCTCAGATTTATGAATGTATATATGCATATGTCATCTTTTGCACGCTGAAATAGAAAAAATGAAAGGTTAATATTATGTAAATTTTTGTTTTTCCATTGAATATTATGAGGTGGATTGTTGTTATTATTTTAGGAAGTTACATTTATTAAATATAATACATAATTCAATCAAATACTTGGAGGGCAAATATGTCATTTTACCATTTAATCCCATGGGATAGTTATCCCACCAATTCTATCCCATACCCCCCAGGATACAATAGTCGAACTTGACTACTAATCCAACCTATGAATTTGCAACCAAACAATGGACTCCATGATTGTAGCACTCCATAATATTTTTTTTCCTCATTGCTCGAGCGGTCTTGCAAAGCTCCCAATTCTTTTGCAGGTCTGAGATTCTAATAGTTGTTGATGTTCGCTCAAGTGAATAGAGTGGTCGCTCGAGCGGTCTACCTTATCTGGTCTTAACTTTTGGGAGTTCATATTTTCACTCAAGCGAAGTGTTCGAATTCAGCACATTTAAAAGTCACTTTTGGTCCACTTTTTCTTTATTCTCTCTTGCACCTTGTCCCTCTTCTTCCTCTTTTCCACCATTATTGTGGGTTTCAAGCTTTCAAGTTTGGTTTTCATCTCTTTTCTCTCATTTTCTACCCCATGTTCCATATATAAAAACGAAGAGCACATCCAGGGCTTTCTATCCATTCAAGCAGATAACATTTTCATTAAAGTTGAAATTTTGAGTTCTACCTTTTCTTGCTTAAGGTAGGGATTTTCTTTACTTCTCTTCAATCTTTTCTTGTAGATAAATAAGTGGTAAATTTCTATTGCAGAAAAATCTCATTTTGAGGAGATTGTTATAAACACATGTAAAAGAAGTTAGGGTTTTCAATTTATGGAGATTAAATGTGAATTTGTGAAGGATGATAAAAGTGTTCAATAGTTAAAATATGAAATTGTGTTTTAAAGTTAAAAGCCCTAAAATTTGGTTTAACCCAAGTCATAGATTTACTTTAAAAATGAGAAATTGCCTTAATTAACTTTAATTTCATGAAATTGAGAGTATTATTAGAATAAATTAGTACTTGTAATGAGACTAAATTTGTTGCTAGAGTAATAATAGGATATGAAGGTTGTGCTTGGAAAATTAAAATCTAGAAATTTAATTAATAAAATTTGAGAAATGTATGAAAATAATTGTGTTGTACAATTTGTTGGAAATGGTTTGGAAAATCCAGGTAAAAAACAGATTTTTTCCTTACTTTGGTCTAATATTTAGGTGGGATCCGAGCATTGATTTTCGCGGGTCAAAGTGGTAACGCGTTCTATGCCGCGTTGTGATTCACGTGGTATATTTGGTTGCTCAAAACCATTATCGAGTGAATAAGAAATTGAAGCCAAAGTGTGCTCCATGGAAATGGAGTTTTGGTGAAAATTCCTTAAGGTTGTGTAAATGGCTTGTCCCACATTGATTTGGTGGGAAGTTTTGAATGGGTTTATATAGCTTGGACTTATAACTTGGGGAGGGCCCCAAGGGGCACCCTAAGTTTGTAGAAGGGAGAGGTTATAGGCAAAATGGGTTAGACACATTGGACCCAAAAATCACCACGCGCGCCGCTGCCGTCCGTCCGATCTGGCAGGCTGTCCTGGACGCGGGTGCGTGGTGTGAGGTTGGGCTTGTTCGGCCCAATACTAATTTTTTTGGGGCCAAAAACATTTGAATTTAAATTTTATTTTTTGAAATAAAATTTGTCCAAAAATTCATTCTAAATTTCTGTCCAAATTTAAATTTTAAATTCAAATTGTTGCACCTCTTCACAGACAGACCCGAATCTGTCCAAATTCAAACCCAAAACCGAATTTGTTTTGTTCAAATTCAAATCCTCCCGAATTTCAAACTAAACAGTTCCTTAAACAAATTTGTATCTGTTTAATTCAAATTAAACAGGTATTGTACCTATTTAATTCAAAATGGAAAGCCACCAATCCATCTATAAATAGACTAGCCCCTCATTTGGATTTATTCACTAATTTTCGTTCATAAAATTCTGCATTCATACTTTTCATTTTGCTGCATTATTTTCTTGTGAGAGAGAGTATAAAACACTTAGTGTGTTCGTTGTACAAATATATTTTAGTGCTACATATATTTGTTGTTAATCATTTCATCTTGGGAGATAGACGTCCATATTCTGAAAGCACCGAGGAGAGGACAAATCTGTCTTAAGGATACAGTGTCAAACATTGGACTTGATCAGAATAATATTCACGATATTAATCAAGTAAGTTAATTATTTATTTTCTATTTTATTATTATTTATTTAAATCAGATTTTAATTTTGTTTTGATAACAAAATAAAATATGTTTTTATTTATTTAATTCTGTTTCTAGTTTGATTTTTGTAATCAAACATTTTTCCCTCCTTTCCTTTATTTCTTTTGTATTCTGTTTGTTGTTAAGTACATAAACAGAATTAATTAATTATTTTAATTACAGTGAAGATTGTCCAACAATCTTAAGACAAAATCCTTTTTTGGTATCGTCATTATATTTAATTTTCTGCGATTTCATAGAGACATATTCTGGTTGGAAAAACAAATAGTGATCTATGTTATTTGACAGATAGTAGTAATATACTGTCTCTTTTCTTTGACAACTATTAGTAATAGACTAGTGTCATTAACAATTGCAGAATATTAATTTGTGTTACAGAAAATTATTGTGGTATTTTATTTTTCTAGTTTTAGTAACAAGGAAATTAAAATTATTGTGTAATAATTTGTTTCCTGGTTTTAGTAACTAGAAAATTAATTTGTGTTTTAATTTTTTTCAGATTTTTGTAATCAGAGATTATGGCTACTGCAACTGAAACTGCAACTGGAAGTGGTACTCCGATTGCTACACCAACACCGGTCCCTATCCAGAACCATGTTAAGTACCAATCAATCATGGAGAAAAATCGAAAAAATTTAATGGTACTGAGTTTAAGAGATGGCAGCAGAAGATGCTGTTCTATCTTACAATTCTTAATTTGGCCCGGTTTCTCCATAAAGAGACTCCAGCACTTAAAGAGGGTGAAAGTGATCGGCAAGTTGTTGCCGCTGTAGATGCTTGGAAACATTCAGATATCCTGTGTAGAAACTACATCCTCAATGGCCTTGACAACATGCTGTATAATGTTTACAGTCCTTTGAAGTCAGCAAAAGAATTGTGGGATTCTTTGGAGAAGAAATACAAGACAGAGGACGCCGGCACGAAGAAATTTGTTATCGGTAAATTTCTAGACTTTGTTATGGTAGACTCCCAAACGATAATTTCTCAAGTTCAAAGTTAATTTTACATGATATTCATTCTGAGGGTATGTCTCTGAGCAAGTCTTTCCAAGTTGCTGCTTTAGTGGAAAAGTTACCACCGGCTTAGAAAGATTTCAAAATCATTTAAAACATAAACGCAAAGAGATGACTATGGATAAACTTATTGTAAGACTGAGAATTGAGGAAGATAACCGAAAGGCTGAAAAGAAGAATGGGAAAAATCTCATTGAGTCCAAGGTTAATGTGGCTGAACAAGTTCATAAACCACATAACAAAAAAAAGAAGTTTACTGGAGATGGTTCTAAACAAGGCGACAACATTGGCAACAAGAAGTTCAAAGGAAAATCCTATAACTGTGGTAAAACTGGACATCGAGCTTCTGACCGCCACCGCCCTAAGAAGGATCATGGAAGTACAAGCAAGAAGACTACCAATCTGGCCAATGTAACTGAATTAGATTACATCTTTGACGGGGTGAATGACATCAACTTCTCTGCTGTGGTGTCTGAGGCTAATTTGGTTGGAAATCCCAAGGAATGGTGGGTTGACACTAGGGCAACTCGTCATATTTGTGCGGACAAGAAGATGTTCACTACCTATAATGAGGCTGCAAATGGTGAACAACTTTTCATAGGAAATTCTTCTACTTCTACTGTGGTTGGACAAGGGAAAGTGATCTTGAAGATGACATCAGGGAAAGAACTGACCCTCAACAACGTACTACATGTACCTGACATCTGGAAGAATTTAGTTTCTAATTCTTTGTTAAGTAAAAATGGTTTTAGGCTTGTTTTTTAGTCTGATAAATTTGTATTAACAAAGAGTGGTATGTATGTTGGTAAGGGATACATGAGTGATGGTCTCTTTAAGTTGAATGTAATGACAGTTGTATCGAAAGTTGTAATGAATAAGAATAACACATCTTTTGCTTATATTCTTGAGTCGAATTTATGGCATGGTAGATTAGGACATGTAAATTATGATGCTTTGCGTAGATTAATTGGTTTGGATTATATACCAAAGTTTGAAATTAATCCTAATCATAAATGTGAAGTTTGTGTAGAAGCGAAACTAACTAAGGCTTCATTTAAATCGATTGAAAGGAAAACCGAACCTCTAGAATTAATTCATACTGATGTATGTGATCTAAAATTTGTTCAAACTAGAGGAGGCAAAATATATTTCATAACATTTATCGATGATTGCACAAGATATTGTTATGTTTATTTACTTAGAAGTAAAGATGAAGCCTTAGAAACGTTTAAACTCTACAAAACAAAAGTTGAGAATCAACTTGGTAAAACTATTAAAATGGTTAGAAGTGATAGGGGTGGTGAATATGATGCACCATTAAATGAATTTTGTGCACAACGTGGCATTATTCACCAAACTACAGCACCCTATTCTCCTCAGCAAAATGGAATTGCTGAAAGAAAGAATAGAACCCTAAAAGAAATGATGAATGCCATGTTACTAAGTTCAAGCTTACCACAGAATTTGTGGGGGGAAGCAATATTGTCTGCTAATTATGTTCTTAACAGAATACCCCACAAGAAAACCAACAGCACTCCTTATGAATTGTGGAAAGGTCGACCACCTTTCTACAAATACTTAAAAGTCTGGGGGTGTTTGGCAAAAGTTGAAGTTCCTATTCCTAAAAAAACTAAGATTGGACCAAAAACAGTAGATTGTGTGCTTATTGGTTATACTCAGAGTAATAGTGCATATCGGTTTCTGACTTTGAAATCAGAAATACCTGATATAAATGTGAACACTATTATAGAATCAAAGAATGCTGTGTTTTTTTAACATGTTTTTCCTTACAAGAAAGGACAATAATTAAGTTCACAGAAAAGAACTTATGATTGTACACAAAGTCAAGAGACTAATGACATTCAAACACAAGAGACTAGTAATGGTCTCCACCAACAGGATTTAACTGATGATGAACCAAGAAGAAGTAAGAGAGTGAGAACATCAAAATCCTTTGGTCCAGATTTTCTGACATACCTGTTAGAAAATGAACCTCAAAGCTTTAAGGAAGCAATAACAGGTCCTGAAGCACCTTTGTGGAAATAGGCTGTTAATAATGAAATTGAATCCATTATACAAAATCATAATTGGGAATTGGTGGATCTTCCACCAGGTTCTAAACCTCTTGGATATAAGTGGATATTCAAGAGAAAAATGAAAGCAGATGGTTCAATAGACAAGTATAAAGCAAGGCTTGTAGTAAAAGGTTACAGACAAAAGGAAGGTCTGGACTATTTTGACACATATTCCCCTGTGACAGGAATAACATCCATTCGCATGCTTATTTCTATAGTAGCATTGTTTAATTTAGAGATACATCAAATGAATGTTAAGACAACTTTCTTAAACAGTGATCTAAATGAAGAGATCTATATGGAGCAACCCGAAGGGTTTGTAGTGTAGGGGGGAAGAAAAGAAAGTTTGTCGACTTGTAAAGTCTCTTTATGGATTAAAACAAGCACCTAAGCAATGGCATGAAAAATTGGATCATGCAATGCTTACTAATGGGTTTAAGATAAACGAATGTGACAAATGCGTCTATGTTAAAAACACTGACCAAGGATATGTCATAGTTTGTCTTTATGTGGATGACATGCTTATCATTGGAAGTAGTCAAAACATGATCAAATCAACTAAGTAAATGCTTAACAAAAGATTTGATATGAAAGATATGGGGGTCGCAGATGTTATATTAGGAATGAAAATTACTAAAACATCTGACGGATATGCATTATCTCAATCACATTATATTCAGAAAATTCTTGGTAAATTTATCAAGGATGATATGAATTAGCTAGAACAGCTGTAGACGTCAATCTTTATTTATCAAAAAATAAAGGAGATGGGATGTCTCAGTTAAAATACTCCCTAATCATTGGAAGCCTAATGTACCTAATGAATTGTACTCGTCCTGATATAGCTTATGCTATCAGTAAATTGAGTAGGTAGACTAGCAATCCCGGAGAAGACCATTGGAAAGCGATCATTCGGGTTCTTAGATATCTAAGATTTACTCATGATCATGGTTTGAACTTTACTCAATATCCAGCAATACTCGAAGGTTATTGTGATGCCAATTGGATATCGGATACTAAATATTCAAAATCCACTAGTGGATATGTCTTTACTCTGGGAGGCACTGCTGTTTCTTGGAAGTCCATGAAACAAACATGCATCGCACGATCCACAATGGAATCTGAGTTCAATGCTTTAGACAAAGCAGGAGAAGAAGCAGAATGGCTTCGTCATTTCTTAGAAGACATTCCAATGTGGCCAAAACCTGTGCCAATTATTTGCATTCATTGTGATAGTCAATCTACAATAGGCAGGGCACAGAATCATATGTATAACGGTAAGTCACGACATATTCGTCGTCGACATAATACTGTTAGGAAATTGTTGTCAAATGGAATAATCTCAATAGATTATATAAAATCTAAAGAGAATATTGTGGATCAGTTAACAAAAGGTTTGACAAAAGAGCTAGTGTATAGTTCATCGAAGGGGATGGGATTAAAGCCTATTACATAAGAGTCGTCATAATGGTAACCCTGCTTATATGACTGGAGATCCCAAGAACTAAGTTCAAAGGGACAACTAAGTTATGTGTGGCTCACTAGAAATCACCAAGGGATTAAAATTTCCTACCCATTCCTATGGTGAGAGTGATATCTGCAACATATGTTATATGCAGGGGTATAAGGATAAGCTTTGCTTTTGATGATTACTTATATCTTAATTTAGGCATATAAATCAAGACGAGTATAAAGAGATACTCACAATAAGAATCACCTATATGAGTGTCGAACTGGGGCCAGTTCTATGAGAATGAAGAGGCTAAATTCTCTAAAAACACTTATGAAAACCAGGAGCGTTCAAGGCCAAAATGAACACAACAGTGAGAACCATGATGTGTTAGAAGATATTTTGTGTGAAATCTATTGTCTTGGCTTACACAAACGGCTGAACAATTCATGGCATCGCGTTCATTGGTTAGCTAGTAAGTTCGATAGGTTATCACTAGGGAATGTTCAAGGCCGAAAGCTACCTATCCTAATGCAAGATATTTTTGAGTTATACTCTTTCGATAAAGTTTGCATATTGTCGCATTTCCATTGTCATCAAATTCCATTCATGTGGGAGATTATTGGAAATGGTTTGGAAAATCTGGGTAAAAAACAAATTTTTTTCCTTACTTTGGTCTAATATTTAGGTGGGACCCGAGTGTCGATTTTCGCGGGTTAAAGTGGTAACGCGTTCTATGCCACGTTGTGATTCACGTGGTATATTTGGTTGCTCAAAACCATTATCGAGTGAATGAGAAATAGAAGTCAAAGTGTACTCCATGGAAATGGAGTTTTGGTGAAAATTCCTTAAGGTTGTGTAAATGGCTTGTCCCACATTGATTTGGTGGGAAGTTTTGAATGGGTTTATATAGCTTGGACTTATAACTTGGGGAGGGCCCCAAGGGGCACCCCAAGTTTGTAGAAGGGAGAGGTTATGGGCAAAATGCGCTAGACCCATTGGACCCAAAAATCACCACACACGCGCGCGTGTGCCGCCGCCCGAGCGCGGGTGCGTGGTGTGAGGTTGGGTTGGACTTGTTCGGCCCAATACTAATTTTTTTGGGGCCAAAAACATTTGAATTTAAATTTTATTTTTTGAAATAAAATTTGTCCAAAAATTCATTCCAAATTTCTGTCCAGATTTAAATTTTAAATTCAAATTGTTGCACCTCTTCACAGACAGACCTGAATCTGTCCAGATTCAAACCCAAAACCGAATTTGTTTTGTTCAAATTCAAATCCACCCGAATTTCAAACCAAATAGTGCCTTAAACAGATTTGTATCTGTTTAATTCAAATTGAACAAGTATTTTACCTGTTTAATTCAAAATGGAAAGCCACCAATCCATCTATAAATAGACTAGCCCCTCATTTGGATTTATTCACTAATTTTTGTTCATAAAATTCTGCATTCATACTCTTCATTTTGCTGCATTATTTTCTTGTGAGAGAGAGTATAAAACACTTAGTGTGTTCGTTGTACAAATATATTGTAGTGCTGCATATATTTGTTGTTGATCATTTCATCCTGGGAGATAGACGTCCATATTCTGAAAGCACCGCGGAGAAGACGAATCTGTCTTAAGGATACAGTGTCAAACACTGGACTTGATCAGAATAATATTCAAGATATTAATCAAGTAAGTTAATTATTTATTTTTTGCTTTATTATTATTTATTTAAATCAGATTTTAATTTTGTTGTAGTAATAAAATAAAATCTGTTTTTATTTAGGGTGATGCACTAATAAATCCCAAATTGAAAAATTATGAACTCTTTGGTCCTGAAAGTTTTCTTGTAGATTGAAAGGTCCCATTATATGTAAATTGACCGTTGAGGGCATATACATTGCGGGGGTGAGTTGGAACATTATTGGGCAAATTTGGTCAGTCCACATTGTGTGAAATTACAAAATTGGGACATCATTTCCCAGTAGTGTTGCATTATTATTTCTTTCTTGGGCGGTGGTGAAGTTGCAGAGATGGAAACATTTGGGGTGTCGATGTGAAAATGATGAACATCGAGGTATTTGGGAAAGGAAACCTACATTCTAAAGCGAAGAGGGCAGAAATAATTAGGGCAAGGTAACCATAATTTGTGGGAACCCTAATGTGAATGTTCACAATTGTTACCGTGGGTTCAAACATTGTAAACACATTTGGTGAAAGCGCAGAGGGATCGTTGACATTGACATCGTAGTTGTATGCGTGAAGATGTATTGTGGATTAAACGTCGTTATTAGAAGCCGATAGTTAAAGGTGTTAATTTAATTCTATAGACGTCTGAGCATGACAATGCGAAATGGAGGTATGTGCTGTGTTATATTCATGTTTTGATTTGCAAACTTGTTTGATTGATAGTAACAAAAATGGTTGGGGGTGATGTGTTGTTGTTTTGAACTGTATGTCGAAACGGAGGCAGGGTTTACGGTAATGAGTATGATGTTACTGTGCATGCTTGGGAAAGGGAAACATGTGGAGGTTTGATGTTGGTGTTGAAAATTATTGATGTGTTTGTGTGTGTAGACTGTTAAGAGTTTTGAGCAAACATTATTGGTACGATATTGGGAATGATTAACATATGTAAAGTGGTGTTTTGAAATGTGTTGAAGGCTGTGTTGTGAAATTTTAACAGAATAACATTGAAATTGTTCAAGTGTATGTGTATTTGCAGACAATAATGTACATGGTAAGTTAGTTAATATGTTCAAAAATGAGTGTTGTGGAACGTACCGGTCAGTGTGCGTGGGATTTAATCGTTGATGTTTTATATTTGGCGTTAATGGCGTGTATATGGAATTATGTGGGTTGGGACGGGAAAATAGTTGTTTGGGTGTTGTAACAGTGAATGAGTCGAAAACATTTTCAAGAAACATATAAATTCCCCAACACCATGACTCACCTACCAAATCCCCATCCAACACACCGAACCCCCATTTAGGAATAACGAATCACACAAATGGTATTAATGTAAACTCCAAAAGACTCAAAATCAACTAAACAAACATTACTAAACAAAAGGGACTAAAAGATGCATAAGAAAACCCTTAGGATTAAATGGTTCAACTTTCCACAAAGTAGGATTTATGGGTAAATTTTCCTTTTATTTGTTTAATTATGTTTCTAGTTTGATTTTTGTAATCAAACATTTTTCTCTCCTTTCCTTTATTTCTTTTATATTCTGTTTGTTGTTAAGTACATAAACAGAATTAATTAATTATTTTAATTACAGTGAAGATTGTCCAACACAATTGAATATGAAAATTTGATGTTCATGTGGGGAAGTAATGAGAGAAATGGAACACAAGAATTGTGATTGTTCTAAAAATAACTTTTATGCTTATGGTGGATGTGTTGTTAGCTTAATGTGTGATGGAAATTAATGAATGGTGTTGTTGGCCTTGTCGGAATTATAATAATAAATAACGTGAAGAAATGATGGATGGTGATATTGGAATAAATGTCTGTTTCCTTCCGGCTTGTGACCGGTAAAGCAAGGCGCTTAATAGAGGTTCCGCATTCCTTCCGGAGAGGTGCCCGATAAAGCGTGTGGTCTATTAAGATATATTGAGGTTCTGCATTCCTTCCGGCTTGTGACCAATAAAGCGTGAGGTTCCGCATTCCTTCTGGCTCGTGATCGGTAAAGTGTGACACTTAACAGAGGTTCCGTATTCCTTCCAGAGTAACGCTTGGAAAAGTGTATGGTGTGATGATGTGGCTTAGTAATGGAGCCAGTTTTTATTTGGATATATGTGAATTGATTATAATGAGATATATGTGTGATTGTGATAATAAGAAATGAATAATTTAATTGTGTAAAGTTGAATAGATGAAATTGAGTTGATTCATTTTACGTGGGATATGAAGGAGTGATGGCTTGATGTGAAATATGGTAGAATGATTGATTGCTATATTCTTGACCTTTAAGTGATGTTAACAAGGGATTCTTGAAAACTTTGAAGAAAAAAAAAAGAAAAAAAAAAAAACTATACTAGAATGACATGGAAACAAAAGAAAGAGTTGTCTTGAAAAGTTTTCATGGATTTCTTTATGAGAAAAGCATTACCTATATATATATATATATATAGTATTTTGAGTATGAAAAGAGTACATTAATTATATATGTATCATTCTTTAGCATTCATGATCGCATGTATCTAGAGATCGTATTGTTGAGAATCTTTAAAAATTCCTACTGGACATATTTGTTCATCCCACGTATTTTTATCATTTTCAGGGAAAAGCATTCGAAAATCTCGTTGGAAGATTCAAGGAGTCTAATTTCTTTTACATGCTTTGTTAATTGTTGTGTAAATGAAATGTATATTATGGTTTTGGATTGAAGAGTGTCTTCACTTGTAAATATTTGTTTCTTAGCATTGTAACGTAAATCATGGTTTGTAATATTGTTGTATTCATTCGAGAGAGAACATTTTTCTTCAACTCAAGTGTCACTACAACATATAAGAGTTTTAAAGACCAAATTTTTTGGTCTCTAAAAGTGAAAATTTTGTTGTAAAAGACATTGAGGAACCAATTTCTATCGTCGTAAAGATAGTCGCTACAAAGTCATCCCGAAAAGTAAAAAATAAGGCTTTTAGCGACAAAACTTAGAAAATGTTACTAATAAATAGACTTTTAGGGACAAAATAATTTGGTCTCAAAATGGTTTATTTTTTAAGACAAAAAATTTGGTCCCAAAATGTTAATAATTCATCATTAGTGTCCAATTTTTGTTGTTAAAAATATAATGACGACACCTTTCGCAACAAAAATATTTGATCCCTAAAAAATAATTTTGTCCCTAAATTTTGATCTTTAAAACCTTAATTTTTTGTAGTGTGTAATGGACACTTGTTTATATAAACGTATTGAGTAAATGGACTTAAATCTAAGGATTTGGTAACGCAAGGTTTATCTTCACGATAGGATATATATATATATATAACAGAGAGAATTTATAAAATCATAAAAAATATATATATGAATTAAAATATTAAATTTTCTCACTGATTTATAACTTTTTTTTAAGTTTTGCATTGGCTTATTTTGGCAATACTATTAAAAGTCAATTTTTTTTTATTTTTTGACTTTTTTGAGTCATATCATCTTTTTATTTTTTTAAAAAATTTAAAAAATTTAAAAGCTAACCTTTAACTTACTTTTCAAAATAAGCTTATTTTCCTACATATATCAAATCTAGTCTAATTTCATCCTTTTCAGGCTCTCTTGGCCTTTAGCAGCCTTTTTTTTTGGGAGGGGGGGGGGTGGATTAAAAAAAATAATAATAAAAAAGGGACAAAAGAGATGCAACACAAGAACTCTTCAGGGATCACCCATCTTAGTATTACTTTCACCCAAATACGCTTAACTACGAAGTTTTGATAGAATTCGATACATTATTACTGGTATGATGGCACCCTTTTGCGGTCTTTCACTCTCAGATTCTATCAAAAAAACTATTTATATTTATTATTTATATTTTTTTAATGAAATTGCCTGCCAAACACTGTTGGAAATTGGACTTTTAGTGGCGTTTAAAAAACGCCACTATAACTATCAAAAACGCCGCTAATTCATTTTGTGGCGTTTAGTACCAAACGTTAAAGATGCGTCTGTCGCTGTAGCTTTGTGACGTTTGAAAAACGTCGTGATATTAGTATAGGCGGCGTTTTTAAAAAATGCCGCCAAATAAACGCCGCAAAATGTCCTACAATATACCCACTGATGTCACCAACGATATTTAGCGACGTTTTCAAAATGCCGTCATATCTGATTTAAAAAATATGACCGTTAGTATTTAGGGTTTATGAGGCGTTTGTAGAAACTCCATCATATCCCCTCTTTTTTTTTTCTTTTTTTCTTTTTTTTTTTTGAAATTGTGCTAATTTCATTTGATTGAATTAAAAAAATACCTGTAATAATATTGACATATAAAATATTAACTGTCATTCAAATAACAAATTAAGCATTAATTCAGTTTCTTATTCAATTAATATCCAACTCTCATTCAAATACTTGTAATAAAACTAAGATATAAAATAATAACTCCCATTCAAATAACAAATGCAGCATTAATTCAATTTCTCATTCAATGAATATCCAACCCCCATTCAAATACCTGTAATAAAACTAACATATAAAATAATAACTCCCATTCAAATAGCAAATGAAGCATTAATTCAATTTCTCATTCAATTAATATCCAATCATCATTACCCACAAAATAACATATCCAAAATCCAAAAATCATGTTTTAACATTAACCACAAACTAACATATATCCAAAAATCATGTTTTAGCATAGAAGCTGTAGTCATCACTAGTCTACATGCCTGCATCAGAACATAAACTGCAATCAGATTCATCAAAATAAATACAAATTGAAGAATTTACACCTAATACAAATGAACTTGATATAGATTGCAATTTGGCACAACAGTTATTAAAGTGCAAGTGAAGCCAATCTTAAAGCTTCCATTAATCTTGTCTTGGTTTCTCACGCTCTTTGTCTTCACATATTTCTTCCTGTGAAAATAAACTATAAGCTTTTTAAACTGCTTGGGAATGATTCACACATTAATTAGCAGTCACATTTTGTAAAACCAATTTATCAGAACTGGTGCTATAGTATCCCTGGAATATATGGAGTAAACTACTGAGCTGAGGGCAACATATAACATTTCCTATGAAAGCTGCCAGAGGTTGAGAACAATCAGATATTGTTTTGTCCAAAAGCTTAGTGCCTCTAAAGGCATGCATACTCCATAAAATGAATATGTGCCTTGATAATTTCAACTACCAAAACAGAGTACAAAATTTGACAATTTAACAATATACTCCTAAGAAAGGGGTGAAGAATTACAAGAACTAGTTTAAAGTTCACTTAATTTTCTTGATCAGAATAGCAGTGCTTTGATGAACTTAAACCACAGGTAGAATCATACAATATGCAACTTTACAAAAGAAAAGATGAGGAAAACCCTCGCTAAAAGATAATATTTAGTGATTTCAACCAAATGATTTTGCTTGTTAAGTTGTTATATGTACAGACAAATGGAAGGCTCCCAATGACGAGTTCAAGTATTTTAAGAACATACCATCAAGACGAACAGAAGTCTTCACACAACCCATAGCTCCACTCAACATGGAGATTCATGAAAGCAACCTCTACATTAGAGGATAAACCCAAAAAGAGCTCAAAACAACACCTGGAACAACTTCCAACATTAGATCCAAACTCAAAAAATTAAATAAATAAAAAACCATAGGAAAAGCAATAAATATAACAATGGAGACTACTAACTCTTGAAGACAAATGAGTATAGCTATTCTGATCTATTATGATATCAAATCACGTGTTCTCATATTCTTCTATCACTACTACATTCACATACATATAGTAACACTGCAAACTCATAAATTTTATTAGGAAATTATTCAAAAATATTAATATGTAATTCAGATTCATTCTGCACATAGGTCCACAATTCACACTTTCAATATCCACGCTAGACTATCATTCATGAGACCCAAAATTTGAGTCCTAGACTTTTCTTTTCCATATAATACATAAAGAGAGATATATATACATAAGAACACGTGGAAATATAATCATGGGATGCATGATGTGCACATGATGATTATCCCTATGATTCTCTTTCCCACAAAGTAACACGTGGCACGCACAGAGCTTTGGCATGCTTAGTAGCTTTGAATACATATCCTGCACATGCATGCAACTGATGGGAGATATATACACAATACAGACCCAGTTAGTTATTAGGGGGTAAGGAATAAGCTTCCAAGTACTGCTAAAAATCTTTCATTATTGGCAGAATCTTACATTAATGTCTCATATCCATCACATTTTACTATTAAATGAACTGAGAATCTACACCAACTAAGATTTCGCATGGCAGCTTGTGCACACACTTAAGATTGCACATGCCTCACCAACTCATCTACTTATGCCATTTGATTGGTGAGCAGCAAGAATTCTTCCATGGACCAATATAATAGTTAGTCCTAATGGGGAGGCTCTGGACCACTTTGCACTCTACATATTGAAGCATCAAAGTGATCACAGAGCTTGTGCAATCTGCACTCAGAAATATATATATTTGATTTGATATTGTTTATTTCTCTACATGTTAATCACTTCTAAGGAGTACTCCATCAATGACAAAACCAGTACTTCACATCTGTCTTTTCTACATGTTGTCTATTCTTTTATTTGTTGAATTGACTCACTATTAAACATTAAGCAAACATTATGTCTTAATAGATTTGGAAAAGTGAGAAATTAAAAACTAGTGATGTTAGTACTTTTACCTTGTTAGTTCTTCTTCTTCTTCTTATTCTTCTTCTTCTTCTCTTTCTTTGAAAGGTGAACCTATATTTAATAAGAACAAGTATTGTAATTAATAAGATATGGTAATTGTCAAAAAAGCTTTGATTAAATGATTGCTCACCTCTTGGGATGAAAATGCATGAGATTGTTGTTGATGTGACATTGGCCGAATAGTTGGATGACTACTAAGTGAATCCACAACCTATCATTCAATAAGAGGCTTAAGTTGTATAGTAGCTCTGGGCAATTTAAAGTAATAACTAGTAAAAATAATTACAATACCTGCTGCCTATGTAATGGGTTCGAAGGTGCAACAGCTGGTGCAATTGAGATTCCAAAATCTCAATTCGTGATTGAAAATCTGCGCGTATAGCCTGAATTTGTTTCTCCATTACATCATTCATCTTCGACTCTAACTGCATTTGATACTGTTGAAGTTGCTCTTCAACTTGTTCTTGAACTCAAGTTTGGAAGATATGATTCTGCTCTTGTGACTGCCTATATCTACCTCCAAAAACATCAGTGGGGGATGGTCCCAATCCAAACGTCCAAACACGACCAGGTGTAGACACCCCATTTTTGACCGTCCTCAAGACTTGGACGTCACCGTTTGAACACCCGGTGATCATCTATGTTTGTGTTCGTTTGGAGTTCCCGGAGGTCTCGGCTACGCGCTTTGCCTCAGGATCCCCGAACTCGACTGTTTAGTGTCTGGTTTTGCACCAAACACTTGTGTTTTGCCTTGGAGGGGCAGGGAATGCCTTATGAGGCATCCCCACACATCACCGGCCATGGCCAGAGGCCACCGGCTGGTGTTTTGTTGCCATCGGCAATGTATATTGCCGGTCGGCACTCTTTGTTGCCGGTCGGCAGCCCATTTTGTCAAGATGGCAATTTTGAGTAGCCGACTACTGTTCATCTGCTTTTGCAGATATTTTAATACAGCTATATGACATTTTGTTCCCCTCCATACACGTGTATGGAGGGATGGCCTTCTTGTTAGCTTACCTTGTAAGCTTTACAAGATTGGCTTCTCTTTAAGAGGAGCCCTCCTCTCTTGGTTTGAAGGTGAGAAAAAAAAGGGTTAGACATTTTAGACAGCCATTTTAGGGCTTGAATTCTAGGGTTAGGGTTTCATACATATCATATCTCTATATCTCTCTCTTGTGTGTGTATAAGTGTGTTTGTGTCTTACTATTGCACACAAACACATAGTGTTACACCTTTGCTTGATTCTTGAAGGGCCAGAGGTTTGTTCTTGAAGCTTGGGAGCCGTTTTGAGCTCAAAGAAGCTGCTGGAGCTTCATTTGTGAAGAGGGTCTTCAAGGGTAACAATCTTACTCCTTTATTTCCCATTTTTGCATACTATTTTTGCCTATCTTAGAACTGTTTTTGAGCTTAGCGTATAATATAAAAAAGTTCTGTTTTTGGGTCCTCTAAATAGTTTGTTTAGAGTGTTTTGTGGTTTGGAGGTGTTTGACCCCTCCTAGGCCTTGAGACGCCCCATTTTGTGCTATTTTGAGTGAGCTCCGGGACCTTGGTGTTTGGGCCTCCTTACCACTGAAATCTTGAGGGATTTCAGAGGTGAGGATGGTGCCTTGAGGTCCAAGGGAGGAGAGGGCCACCCCCTCTCCTTATTGTCCTTAAAAAGGACCATTTTTGGCCTATTGAGGGAGCACCTAGCTTAGGCTCTTATTGACCATGCCTTAGCTGATTTTTGTGCTTATTATGTCATAATATGCCTCTGTTTTTAGTTGGTTTTGGTACACCATGCATGCTTAGCATACCTACCTTGTAATGCCATGTTTAGGCCTTAACATGCCTTAGGTTGTAAACCATGGTTCAAGCATGTTTTAGGCTTAGCCTTGTGAAGCTTTCATGCTTATTTTGCCATGTTTGAGGTCTGTCCATAGTTGTTTGGGTCGACTTTGGCATGCTTTGTATAGCCCCTTTGCATTTTTGGTTTGTTGGCTTTAAGTGTGTGAATGTATAGCATGCATCCTTGCCTTAATTTAGTGGGTTGGGACCATTTGCCATGCTATTTCAGTCCCTTTAACATGCTTGTATGCTTGCCTTGGATGCCTCTTTGAAGCTTTGAAAGCTTGTCTTGCATGCTCCATGCTTTGGTCATTGTGCATGCCTTTGAATTTGAGCCACTTAGGTGTCATCTAGGTGTCCCTTGGGTGTTGTCTAGGCCTGCCTTAGACTTGTTTTAAGTCCTCTTAGCCTTGTGAGGCTTGGTTGACTTAGTCTTGGTTTAAGCCTCTTGGCTTGTCTTGGGTTTTTGGCTTTGTTTGCATGCCTTGTTTATCTTGTTTAATTGGCTTAGCACCTTTTGTAACATGATTTTCAATGCTTACCTTGCATGCCATTAGTCCATGTTATGCCTCTTTCAAGCGTGCTTGAGAGTTGCCCTTCAATGCTTAAGTGTTGGTCCTTGTGTGCATGCATGTTTGCATGTCATTTAGTCCTCATTTCATAGCACTTGTGGCCACTGTTTTGGGCCTAATTAGAGCTGCCTAAATCATGCTTAAGTCCATCCTTTGCTTGCTTGCATGCTTACCTTGCATGTTTGTTTGCATGCTTGCATGTACATCTTGCATTCCCATGTTGCATCCTTAGCTTGCATGTCTAGGTTGCATTGCATCTAGCATGCATGCCTTGTCCCTTAATCAAGTGATAGGGAGTGGGCCTTTGTTTGTTTGTGTGCATTACATTTGAAATCAAAGTGCACACTTGATTCTTCGGGCCATCACGCATTGAAATGCGCGATTGATGGTCCGAGAACCAAGGACCATGTCCCTTTGAGTCATACACATGATAAGGGATAGGATTGGTGCATACATTGCTTGAATTACATTGCCATGCAAAGTTCTGTCCTCTGCTGCTATCAAACAGGTTCTGCAGGAACTTCTTGCCGATCGACTTCATATAGTGCCGACCGGCAATAAATCTGCAGCCGATGGATTAATTGTGTGCTGATGGACACCAAATCACAGCCGGTGATGATTCCCTTCAGCCGGTGGCATTCCCCAGTATCCAGAGAAGCAATTCTGAGACTTTGACAGTCTTCAGAGGAGCAGAGCAGGGAAAACAGAGGCAGCTTGCGCATGGCAGTGTACTTCCGAGTAGGACCGAGCATGCATTGCATTGGGCTCTCTTCCCGAGGCGGTTTATCTGTTTTCCCTAGATTAGTTAATTTGCTTAGCTAATTAGATGGCCTGTAATATTTAATTAGCTTGTAGGTTAATTATCTGTAATATTTATTTGGTCCCTCCGGGCGAGGGCGAATCTGTAATAAGTGTGGGTGAGTGTGTGCATGTCTTCCAACCCCCACTTCTTTCTCCCTTTTACTTACCTGCTTTGATGGTTAGTAATAGGACATGTTTAATTTAGCATACCTTATGCTATGCATGCGTGCATCATTCATCAGTATTTGCATGCACCGGGCTCGGCGCATCACGCTAACTGCATTAGTATTTCAAATCTAACTTGAATACATGCTACTTGTGCATTTTCACATGTCATTCATAGAATAGCCGAGCCTACTCTAGTGACATTCCGTATGCGTTGCATTAGACATTTAAACATGGACTTGGATCATGCATTGATTGCTAACGAGTTCTTTGTTTTGGCACGGAGTACGATGTAAGCATTTATGCTTTAGCATTCTTGCATGCGTGTGAGTATTGCCATGATAGCATGATTACCATGAGGCTAGCTGCTTATGTGATATAACTGCTTGAATGTCTATGGGTGAAGGTTGGATTGTCTGGGTTGGAATGGCTCATTGAAGTCCGTGTTTTAGCCTACTTGCGAGTAGCAAATTCCAAAACATTTTTCCAAAACAAAAGGATATGCAATGCTTATTCCCAAATTAGGCGATTTGGTCTATACTTGTTTGCTGTGCGCATAACATAGTAATTCTAGGCTAATAACCAGAATAAGAACACATAACGTTTTCAAAAACGGATATCACGGTTTGTAGAGGCCGATCTTCGGATCGAGTGAGAGGGGGTGCTCATAGCTGACCTTCCCCAATCGTACCCTAGCTCTCGAGCCGAGGCAACTTTGGTGATGACGGACGCGTGGCCTTTGGCACCGAGTCAGGGTTTCCTAAATCCCCCCATAAAAAATATTTAGGTGGCGACTTTGTATCTGGCAAAGCAGTCCATGTTTGGCACTTCTTTTCAAAAATCTGTTTCTCAAAACGATTTGCCGGATTTGGACTCTTTGGTTCAGATTAGGAACCGTGACACAAATCGAGTCCGAACTGTAGCGAGGCCCCCCCCCACGCGGGCGCGTCTACAGTTTCTGGCGACTCTGCTGGGGACTTAGAGAGCTTGACTCGAACTCATGATATCCTGTTTTGATCTCATTTATGTGTCTCTTTGCATTGCATGTGCATTGGTGCACCTAGGACACCGTGTTTGCCATCTTCCATTCCTGAACGGTTTGCCGGAGGCTTGTCTTGTCAAGGCATGACCATAAGGCTGACCGGTTATGGGCTCTGACAGTATGGGAGCACAAACTCTGGTTTTACCGGGGCACCCTTTTTGACCATTCGACCTAGTGCATATTGAAATCCATAGTGACCATTCCAAACTAGGACAGGTTGCTCACCCGATGTTAGGTTGTTTGAAACCGCTGTGTGCATAGTGAAACCCTAGTTCCTGACAAAATAGGACAGGGAAACCCTACCCCAACATAGGGGTGTTTTGGCTCTCTCTTACTTGTTATGTGCTTTTAGAGTGTATCTCTACAGGAACGCATATACCAGTTTGCAAGTCTGAGTATCAGGCCTGTGGGCATCAGCATCAGTATTTGGGGAATCAGTTTTACCCGAGGGTATCAGTTTACAGGCAGATATTTGGGAACCAGTGATCAGTATTGAGTACAGTCATCCTAGTATGCTCAAATCCATTCCAGCGAAATTGTGCTGAGATGCTGTCTGTTTTCTCTTTTGCTAGGTAGTCTTGGAACTATAGCTTCAGAAGGCTCCGATATCCCCGGGGTACATTGGACTAGTGTTGATAGACTTTGTTAGGTCAGAAATTCAATTCAAGGGCAACCAGTGTTCTTTCGCTGAGGCAAGGCAAAGAAAGGCCCGTCAGGGCTCACCGGTTCATTTGATCCGTCAGTCGCCAGTCACATCACCTTTGTTCAGACTCAGCAGACCATGATGGCCCAAGGTTCGGAAGAATTTGTGGCCGTGATAGCAGCGTTAAATCAGGGAACTGCCATGCAGGCTGAGACCAGTATTGAAATGCAGCGTCCATCTGGGGCATCTGCCTCACATCCAGCTTTGGGACCCCAGCCAAACTTTGACCCACTTCCGCCAGTTGAAGATTTGCAGTGTCTAAATCCTCGAGAAAGGTTGACTCAAGCTCAGGTGCTCAAACCCCTGGTACAGCCTAATGAGAGGCTTTATTCCCTCGATGTTAATGAGCTCAATCCGACTGCAGTGAAAATTGCAAACCTTGAAAAGCACTTCAAAAAGGCACAGGGCCTTAATTCCATTCCCGACATTGAGGATGGGCACACCGAGGCTGCCGTTCGGCTCCCAGACAAATTCCAAATGCCATATATTGACCGTTTCGACGGGTCTGGAGATCCAATGGTACATATCCAACTTTTCTTGGATATCCTGAAGCCGATAGGTCTGACCAAGCCACAGAAACTCTCTCTGTATGGAAGAACCCTGTCGGGTGTAGCAGCCACTTGGTACACTAAGTTGGAGGACAAAATGAAGCAAGACTGGGAAGAATTGGCTGAGGCCTTTGTCGATCAGTATTCCTACAATACCCAAGTTGAAATGACCATGCAAGAGCTTGAAACAACCCGCCAGAACCCAACAGAGTCTTTTGTGGAATTTGTAGCAAGGTGGAGGGCAAAGGCAGCACAGATGACAGATCGCCCTTCTGAGAGGGATCAAGTGCAAATGATGGTGCGAAACCTCGAGCATGATATGTTGCAAAAGTTAATAGTCGCTCCACTATTCACTTTCAAAAGTTTGCATGAACTGGGGGTTAGGGTCGAGAATGCGTTCAACAGCGGGATCATTCCCAGAACAAGTGAACTGACAAGGAGGGCGATTGCAGGGAGTACCAATGCTGGTAGTAGCGTCATTCCCAAACCCACCAAGATCAATGCAGTCGCCACAGCCAACCCTTTTACCAAACCAAGCCTACAAACAGCCGGCCTAGCCCGAGCTCAGGGCAGAACTTTCACCCCCCTCTATATGAGCCTGACTAGCGCACTAAAAGCCTTGATGGAAAGAGGGCATCTCAAACCCCTCGATCCTCAACCTCTGCCTGACCCACTTCCAGCCAGACATAACCCCTCAAAGTACTGTGTGTACCATCAGCAGTGCGGTCATGGCACCGATCGTTGCTACCGTCTTCGTCATGAGATCCAAAATCTCATCGACAACCGGACGATAGCTCCACCTTCAGACCCCAACGACCAAGTACATCATCCACATCTCAATCTAATCCACACACTAGCCGTCCCTTACGACCCCAGCATGTACATCACCCCAGTCCATCTACCCAGGCCTAATGTGTTTATCCCAGAGAGCCTGGACTTATGCATGATGGGTGCATCTGAACCCCAATCATCTCAAACCCACGAACCCACTACTTCTGAGCTGGTGAAAATGATTGAAGATCTTCAGAGAACTGTGGCAGATCTGGCCTTTGGAGTTTTGGCTCCGTCATCAACCGCATCACATACCAGGGAGTTCATGTCAAAAGGCTCCTCAGGACGGGCTGCATTTGAAGAAGGCCAATCCCTTGGCAAAGTGGAGGCAAGTGGTAAGAACAAGGTAGGGGCAGGCATTGGTCCCCATGAACACCTTCAGTGGGATATTGAGGCTTTGAAAGCCGAAGGGCTGAACAAACAGCAAGTACTCGCAGTTGTTGCAAAAATTGTAGATGACACTTTCGCCACTCAGAATGAGAGCAGTCTGAATCAAGGGGCAAGCCGGGAGAAGGGTCGTTGCACCAAGAATGTCCCTTTCAGCTCTAATCCCGTGCTTGGAAGAGATCAGCAAACCCAGGCAGCGCCTACCAATCCCTTTGCTGGTGCATCCAGCAAAACTCCACAAACTTCAAAACACCCACCTCGAGGCCAGAGGGTTTTCGCACCACTGTACATGTCTTTATCAGCGGCCTTGAGGGTCCTGATTAGAGAGGGGGATCTGAAACCCCTGGAGCCGCGACCACCGCCAGATAGACTTCCTTCCTCCCATGATCCGACCAAGTACTGTGCCTTTCATCAGCAAGTCGGCCATGTCACTGATGGTTGTTTCCATCTTCGCCACGAAATACAAGATCTGATTGACAATAAGGTCATCGTCGCACCAACTCAACAAAGTCTATCGCCATTGGATCAGTGAACCTGGGGGATAATGCGGTGCGATCGGGGGATGAACCACCTGCGGGCGGCGCTCAGTTTACTTCAGATATGGCGTTTGACACGCACAGTTTTGAGCAATGTGCGAACACTAGTTTTTGTACTTTCTGACTTGGGTATTGGGTCAGTTTTGTTGTTTTGTATATGGTCAGTCTTTTTGTACTAAGTCGGTCAGGTCTGTCTTGTTGTATCGAGTCAGTCCTGTTTTGTTAGAGTCAGGTGATTCCGGGGGTGTTACCTCGGGCATCACTATTTTGTTTTGTGTTTGTCTTTTCGCTTTCTTTTGAGTCTGTTTTTGCCCTGGAGCCAGTTACACCAACAGTTATGAATGAAACAGCAGTGGTTTTTCATGCTTTTGTGCTTACTTCTGCCTTGTGTCAGTTGTACCAGAAAGTCGAATGGAACGACAGTGCATTTCACCTGCTTCTCTGTGCTTTTAAGTCATTGCGTTGACCTAAGTTTTTCAAAGTTGTTTTTGAACATTGTGATGAAAACGAAGAGGAAGGAATTCCTCAGGTTTTTGCAAAAATTTGATCATTTGAGAGAAAGAGAGGCATGCTAAGCCTTTAATGATTGAGATCATGCTTGTTAATGTGAGTACTGTGAGGGATCCTGGCTTGATCCAGATTGGTCTCATACTGTCTTCAGCACGAGCGACTAGTCGCTTTCTTAAAAGATTTCAAAAAAAAAATGTTTTGCGCGATCCTGCGAAGACCTGTGTGGAATCGCTCTTGAGATTGTGCAGCCTAGGATCACTCTCAGCCTCGAGACTTGACCCCTCATTTTCAAACCTTGGACTTAAATTCAGAATGGTCAATGGTCAACCATCAAAGGAGGCCTGTGTGGCCATATTTAAAGCATCCCTCAAACTAGGGGCAAGAAAAGTCAGATCAAGGGGATCAGATGTCGCCAAAAGAAGCTTGCAAAGCCAATCAGAAGTATCCCTGGAACTAGGGGCAAAAATGCCAGATGTGCTTGAAGAGCCGAAGATTGGTCGTCCTGCAAATCAATGAAGACTGGCAAGAATGCCAAACCCCAGAAGAGAAGAAAGAAGAAAGTATTGCTGAAGAACTACTGAGTTCCTATCCACAACACTAGGGGCAAATCCAGCCCCCATGGGATGGACTCCTGCATTGTCAGCGAACAACAGTCACTCTCCTGGATTCAGACGGATTCGAGATCTCAGAACCATTTGACATGGACAAAGCTACACTTTTACCCTTGAGAGGCTCGCTGGGTCGAAAACCCGGAAGGGCGACCCAGGTAAAAGTTAGAGCAAGGAAAAAAGGAAAAGAACAAAAAAGAAGAAGAAGAAAAATGCAAAGAACAAAAAAGAAATGAAGAAAAGATGAAAAACAAAGAAAAGAAAAAAAGAAAGAAAAGAAAAGATAAAAAAAAAATGAAAGGAATTGAAAAGAAAAGAAAAACAGAGCTCGCAAGGTTGAAAACCCGGAAGGGTGGCCTTGGCAAAAGTTAGAGCATAAAAAGGAGAGGTTAAATACCCGAGTGTACCTTAACCCGGAACTACGTAAGGCTTGATTCCCATGTTTGGGATACGTAGGCAACTTCATTCTGAAGTCCAGCCGTAAAACACTTCAAATTGACTGTGCCCATGTAATGGTTTTGATCATCTTCGCTTTCTCTGTATCCGAGAATTTGGTTGTGTTCGTCACTCTGAGGACTGACTACAATGCGCTACGGGGCCATTCAGACAAGGGGCAACTTTCCGTTGCCATTCAATGCGCTGTGGTGCCGTTCAAATAAGGGGCAACTTTCCATTGCCATTCAATGCACTGCAGTGCCATTCAAACAAGGGGCGACTATCCGTTGCCATGCAGCTCCCCTCAAGCAAGGAGTAATTTTCCTTCGAATCTGAGGTTGTGCATCTCGAGAGTAGGTTCTGTGCTTGTTAAGCATTGGCCGTTTGCAAAAATAGTTTTTGAGAATTTTTATAGAGGTTGACTAATTTTCTCGAAAAATTATTCCATTTTTCCAAAACCGGACCATTCCTTGGACCCAAATAAGGAAAATTTTCAGTGCTCATAGCCAGACTTGCATGATTTTAAATCAGAAAATTGAACAAGCATGTTAATCTAACTTTCATGTTGGTCAAAATTGTTTTAAAACCAAAATAAAAAAATGGTCAAAATGATGAAATAGGGGCACAGTTGAGTCAGATGTTCTGTTTTCCTCTTGTTGTCAACATACTTGCCAGAAAGGGAACTCTACTTGCCGAAAGGGCACCGTATTTGCCAAAAAAGGGCACCACTGAGGCTGATCACAAAACGGCTGAAAGTTCTCTCATCCTCCAAGCAACGAGGTATCAAGCCAAGTGCGAAGCACGAACCGGAATGGGACAAGATATTCCACTCCTTTATCTAGACAGATCTGATCACGTCCAAACTCCCCAGCAGAACATTATCAACCGATGTCAGCTGCAGATTTGCTACACACCCAATTGTAGCGTAGCCCCTCTGTGGAAGAAACTCACTGTTGTGAACAAGAAGAAGAATCTAGCGGAATGCTAGGGGCAAGAGCCCACAACTTTCTGTTTATCCATCAACCACCCAGGGAAGGGATTGAAAAATGAGAGATTGAAGAATAGAGAGATGTGCGATGAGAGAAAAAGTGAGAAAAGGGCTTTTTTTTCAGAAAAATAGAGATTGAGTGCCAGAGTGATGTGAGAATCACGAATGAGAAGGGATGGGAAACACTACCCGGAGAAACTGGCTCCTCGCGAACTGAGAGGTCTCTTGTCTTTGTAACACGTCTGTGTGTCGTGTCTTTTGTTTTGTTTACCTCAACTTTTGTTTTGAGTCTTTTTCGAGTGTTACTTGATGTGTTTAGGTCGTGTACCTTTTGTTGAGTCATAGTATGCTGTGTTCAGTTGTAGGCTCAATACCCAGTTAAGAACCCTTTTCTCATTTTCAAAAAAATCGATTTGTGCTCAGAGTGCTGTGCCATTCTGCACATTTAGGCAAAACAAGATTCTTTCTTTCATAAACCGCAAGGTTCAACCCAGGTCATGTGAGAACAGTAGAACAAGGACCTATCTGAAGCTATATAGGTTCCGGACTGCAAAGCAAAAGAAAAGAGGGAAAATTTGGAGCATCTTAGTCTGTTTCAACTTCAACAAATTCCGAGACTGCACTCCGGGTGCACCTTCTCAGGCCTCGCCATTTCTCTGGAGTATGAGTGTATCTCGACCCCAAGTGTAAGCCTGCTTCAAGTCAGAATGGAAGTCGAAGCAGCACCCGAGGGTTTCACATGCAGATGTTATCTCTCGCTAATATGAACATGGTGTGCCCTTTTTGAGCTGAGTGAGTTGCGAAGTCCTCTAAAAGGTAAATCGGAGGCACCAGAGTACATGTTTGATGCCCTTCCATTGCATAGAATGTGCACTTTCATATACACTTCTGTTACATGTGTGCCGCGCATCGTTATGATTTATGCATAGAATATGCTTGCTTTCGATTCTGCATAGAATATGCTTTCAATATTGCATAGAATATGCTCCTGTTTCTTGCATAGAAAATGCTCGTATCTTTTGCATAGAAAATGCACTCTTCCATACTTGCATAGAAAATGCACCTCATTTGCATAGAACATGCATTCACTCGCACTGTCTTGTGCACTTACACTTTGTATCTCACTAGCACTGTCTTGTGCATTTTGTGGTTGTATCTCACTCGCACTATTTTGTGCATTGCATATCACTCGCGCTGTTTAGCGTATCGCACTGTCTTGTGCATTTCAAAATCAATCGCGTTGTTTAGCGTATCGCACTGTCTTGTGCATTTCAAAATCAATCGCGCTGTTTAGCGTATCGCACTATTTTGTGCATTGCATATCAATCACGCTGTTTAGCGTATCGCACTGTCTTGTGCATTTCAAAAATCAATCGCGCTGTTTAGCGTATCGCACTATTTTGTGCATTGCATATCAATCGCGCTGTTTAGCGTATCGCACTATCTTGTGTATTTCAAAATCAATCGCGCTGTTTAGCGTATCGCACTATTTTGTGCATTGCAAAATCACTCACGCTGTTTAGCGTATCGCACTGTCTTGTGCATTTCAAAATCAATCGCACTGTTTAGCGCATCGCACTATTTTGTGCATTTCAAATCAATCGCGCTGTTTAGCGTATCGCACTGTCTTGTGCAGTTCAAATCAATCGTGCTGTTTAGCATATCGCACTGTCTTGTGCATTTCAAATCACTCGCGTTGTTTAGCGTATCGCACTGTTTTGTGCAATTTACACTCGTGCTGTTTAGCGTAACGTACTGTTTCGTGCAATTTACTTTTGCACTTTCTTGCGCATCGCACTGTTTTGTGCATCACATTGTTTCATTCGCGCTATTTTGTGCATCGCACTATTTTGTGCAGTTTACACTCGCGCTCTCTTGCGCATCGCACTATCTTATGCATTTCATTACATGCTCTCTCTCATCTTGCATAAAAAATTCTTGTAGCATTTGTCAGTGCATTGCGTCGCACTATTTTGTGCACCTTACTTGCATTTTGCATGCATCCTATCGCGCTATCTTGCGCACCTCACTTGTACTTGTTAGCACATTGCATTGTTTTGAATACAAACCGGCTTCGCGTAGCGTATAAGTCCAATTGTCAAAGTCTTCTTTCATATCATTTGCATCCTACCCCTGAACTATGCTGGTTTGATTCCTTGCAAAGGGATACGTAGGCAGCCTGCGGGCACAACCATTCATTCATTTGTATTTTGTTTGTTTGTCCAAGTCTTCGGCCTTGTCAAAAATAGGTCGTCTCTGGGCTTTAACATTCACTCCCATCATTGTTTTGACTTTCGAGTTCTGTCAAAGAGGGGCAACTGTAGACACCCCATTTTTGACCGTCCTCAAGACTTGGACGTCACCGTTTGAACACCCGGTGATCATCCATGTTTGTGTTCGTTTGGAGTTCCCGGAGGTCTCAGCTACGCGCTTTGCCTCAGGATCCCTGAACTCGACTGTTTAGTGTCTGGTTTTGCACCAAACACTTGTGTTTTGCCTTGGAGGAGCAGGGAATGCCTTGTGAGGCATCCCCACACATCACTGGCCATGGCCAGAGGCCACCGGCTGGTGTTTTGTTGCCATCGGCAATGTATATTGCCGGTCGGCATTCTTTGTTGCCGGTCGGCAGCCCATTTTGTCAAGATGGCAATTTTGAGCAGCCGACTACTGTTCATCTGCTTTTGCAGATATTTTAATACAGCTATATGGCATTTTGTTCCCCTCCATATACGTGTATGGAGGGATAGCCTTCTTGTTAGCTTACCTTGTAAGCTTTACAAGATTGGCTTCTCTTTAAGAAGAGCCCCACTCTCTTAGCTTAAAGGTGAGAAAAAAAAAGGGTTAGACATTTTAGACAGCCATTTTAGGGTTTGAGTTTTAGGGTTAGGGTTTCATACATATCCTATCTCTATATCTCTCTCTTGTGTGTGTATAAGTGTGTTTGTGTCTTACTATTGCACACAAACACATAGTGTTACACTTTTGCTTGATTCTTGAAGGGCCAGAGGTTTGTTCTTGAAGCTTGGGAGCCGTTTTGAGCTCAAAGAAGCTGCTGGAGCTTCATTTGTGAAGAGGGTCTTCAAGGGTAACAATCTTACTCCTTTATTCCCCATTTTTGCGTACTATTTTTGCCTATCTTAGAACTGTTTTTGAGCTTAGTGTATAATATAAAAGAGTTCTGTTTTTGGGTCCTCTAAATAGTTTGTTTAGAGTGTTTTGTGGTTTGGAGGTGTTTGACCCCTCCTAGGCCTTGAGACGCCCCATTTTGTGCTATTTTGAGTGAGCTCCGGGACCTTGGTGTTTGGGCCTCCTTACCACTGAAATCTTGAGGGATTTCAGAGGTGAGGATGGTGCCTTGAGGTCCTAGGGAGGAGAGGGCCACCCCCTCTCCTTATTGTCCTTAAAAAGGACCATTTTTGGCCTATTGAGGGAGCACCTAGCTTAGGCTCTTATTGACCATGCCTTAGCTGATTTTTGTGCTTATTATGTCATAATATGTCTCTGTTTTTAGTTGGTTTTGGTACACCATGCATGCTTAGCATACCTACCTTGTAATGCCATGTTTAGGCCTTAACATGCCTTAGGTTGTAAACCATGGTTCAAGCATGTTTTAGGCTTAGCCTTGTGAAGCTTTCATGCTTATTTTGCCATGTTTGAGGTCTGTCCATAGTTGTTTGGGTCGACTTTGGCATGCTTTGTATAGCCCCTTTGCATTTTTGGTTTGTTGGCCTTAAGTGTGTGAATGTATAGCATGCATCCTTGCCTTAATTTAGTGGGTTGGGACCATTTGCCATGTTATTTCAGTCCCTTTAACATGCTTGTATGCTTGCCTTGGATGCCTCTTTGAAGCTTTGAAAGCTTGTCTTGCATGCTCCATGCTTTGGTCATTGTGCATGCCTTTGAATTTGAGCCACTTAGGTGTCATCTAGGTGTCCCTTGGGTGTTGTTTAGGCCTGCCTTAGACTTGTTTTAAGTCCTCTTAGCCTTGTGAGGCTTGGTTAACTTAGTCTTGGTTTAAGCCTCTTGGCTTGTCTTGGGTTTTTGGCTTTGTTTGCATGCCTTGTTTATCTTGTTTAATTGGCTTAGCACCTTTTGTAACATGATTTTCAATGCTTACCTTGCATGCCATTAGTCCATGTTATGCCTCTTTCAAGCGTGCTTGAGAGTTGCCCTTTAATGCTTAAGTGTTGGTCCTTGTATGCATGCATGTTTGCATGTCATTTAGTCCTCATTTCATAGCACTTGTGGCCACTGTTTTGGGCCTAATTAGAGCTGCCTAAATCATGCTTAAGTCCATCCTTTGCTTGCTTGCATGCTTACCTTGCATGTTTGTTTGCATGCTTGCATGTACATCTTGCATTCCCATGTTGAATCCTTAGCTTGCATGTCTAGGTTGTATTGCATCTAGCATGCATGCCTTGTCCCTTGATCAAGTGATAGGGAGTGGGCCTTTGTTTGTTTGTGTGCATTACATTTGAAATCAAAGTGCACACTTGATTCTTCGGGCCATCACGCATTGAAATGCGCGATTGATGGTCCGAGAACCAAGGACCATGTCCCTTTGAGTCATACACATGATAAGGGATAGGATTGGTGCATACATTGCTTGAATTGCATTGCCATGCAAAGTTCTGTCCTCTGCTGCTATCAAACAGGTTCTGCAGGAACTTCTTGCCGATCGACATCATATAGTGCCGACCGGCAATAAATCTGCAGCCGATGGATTAATTGTGTGCCGATGGACACCAAATCACAGCCGGTGATGATTCTCTTCAGCCGGTGGCATTCCCAGTATCCAGAGAAGCAATTCTGAGACTTTGACAGTCTTCAGAGGAGCAGAGCAGGGAAAACAGAGGCAGCTTGCGCATGGCAGTGTACTTCCGAGCAGGACCGAGCATGCATTGCATTGGGCTCTCTTCCCGAGGCGGTTTATCTATTTTCCCTAGATTAGTTAATTTGCTTAGCTAATTAGATGGCCTGTAATGTTTACTTAGCTTGTAGGTTAATTATCTGTAATATTTATTTGGTCCCTCCGGGCGAGGGCGAATCTGTAATAAGTGTGGGTGAGTGTGTGCATGTCTTCCAACCCCCACTTCTTTCTCCCTTTTACTTACCTGCTTTGATGGTTAGTAATAGGACATGTTTAATTTAGCATACCTTATGCTATGCATGCGTGCATCATTCATCAGTATTTGCATGCACCGGGCTCGGCGCATCACGCTAACTGCATTAGTATTTCAAATCTAACTTGAATACATGCTACTTGTGCATTTTCACATGTCATTCATAGAATAGCCGAGCCTACTCTAGTGACATTCCGTATGCGTTGCATTAGACATTTAAATATGGACTTGGATCATGCATTGATTGCTAACGAGTTCTTTGTTTTGGCACGGAGTACGATGTAAGCATTTATGCTTTAGCATTCTTGCATGCGTGTGAGTATTGCCATGATAGCATGATTACCATGAGGCTAGCTGCTTATGTGATATAACTGCTTGAATGCCTGTGGGTGAAGGTTGGATTGTCTGGGTTGGAATGGCTCATTGAAATCCGTGTTTTAGCCTACTTGCGAGTAGCAAATTCCAAAATATTTTTCCAAAACAAACGGATATGCAATGCTTATTTCCAAATTAGGCGATTTGGTCTATACTTGTTTGCTGTGCGCATAACATAGTAATTCTAGGCTAATAGCCAGAATAAGAACACATAACGTTTTCAAAAATGGATATCACGGTTAGTAGAGGCCGATCTTCGGATCGGGTGAGAGGGGGTGCTCATAGCTGATCTTCCCCAATCGTACCCTAGCTCCCGAGCCGAGGCAACTTTGGTGATGACGGACGTGTGGCCTTTGGCACCGAGTCAGGGTTTCCTAAATTCCCCCATAAAAAATATTTAGGTGGCGACTCTGTATCTGGCAAAGCAGTCCATGTTTGGCACTTCTTTTCAAAAATCTGTTTCTCAAAACGATTTGCCGGATTTGGACTCTTTGGTTCAGATTAGGAACCGTGACACAAATCGAGTCCGAACTGTAGCGAGCCCCCCCCCCCCACGCGGGCGCGTCTTCACCAGGTCGCTCCAGCCCCATAACTTGTGTGAAAATCTGTTCATTTAATGCAGCAGGGTCCGAAGAACATCCCTCCATGTGCTCCGTCAGCTCATTCATTTGAGTCTACAATTTTGAATTCAATAATTAGCATCCAATATAAATCATATTAAAAGTCCAATAAAGTAGTATCACATACCATAACTTCATTAACTGAATCACTATTGGAAGTACCATCTTTCATGTATGCAGCCATCCACACCTTGGCCGACTAGCAGGAACCCTATTGTTCTTTTTTGTCTCCTATAAATAAAAGATAGATAAAACAAAACATTAGAGTATCGTATTTCCAACTTCTCATTTGCATCACCATTGCCACTGCTGTTATAGCCACCACAACTACCACCACCACCACCCTTTTAAATCCAATACACCACCCCTCCATCATCACCACAAACCACTATCCCTCTACCCCCACCTCAATCACCCCAATACAAAAATGAGAAGATGAATTTTAAAGATAATAAGTTTCAATTTTCAATCTTATACATATTAAACTTGATTTAGTTTAGTTTTAAGTTAAGCTAGCTAAGTTATAAGTTTAACTTAAAAACTTAACAAATTTCAAAATATGTTCAAGATGTAATGTCTAATTATACCTCCACTCGAACTACTGAGAAAGGCTTTCGGCCTGTTCTATGATGTAGTGTCTTCTTCTTCCGAATTTTTCTATTCTTCTTGCTTGATTTATGTTAAATATAAAATTCATTTGAGATATTATCAAAAATTATCATATATAAACATTTTTTCACATAAATAAAATTGTACCGATGCACTCTAAGTGCCCCAATAGTAGACCAAGGCCCGCCACTGATCCTCATGTACTCTATCTGGTCGATGAGCCAATCTTTCTGCATCATTCTTGAAGGGTGTGTATCCTATATTTTTCACTCGACTTTTCCAATCTCTCCATTTCTTCCCAAATGAAGTCATTATTGTTCTCTTCATGGAATCATTTGCATTCGTATGAGCCTGCATTACAATTATACACAATTGTAATATGCAATGTCAACTACACTTGTAATATGCACTTCATATGGAATCCAAGTCGTAAAAGTGAGTTGTAATATGCAATGTCGACTACACTTATTTCATTTTAAATATCTGTATTACCTTTATCTCCCTCCATATGTTATCTTTATTTTGTTGTGGGACATAATGCCAAGTCGTAAAAGTGAGTGGTGCAGGACTCCCATCTCGTGCCAAAACGCCCAAATGTGAAGTACCGCATTGACCATGCACATATGTGGGATCCCTTGTCTACTTTTGTGTGGCTTGACTTGAGCTAGAACCGATAAAAAAAAACAAAAACAAGGCCAAAACAATTGAATGCTCAGTTGAATGCTCTATGTTTGTAGGATTACTATTTTCCACTCGATGAGTGTGTGCACATTGTGCTTGTGTTTTGTTTATTGTTCAATGATTGAAAAAGCTATAAGTAAAAGGGGTAGGCAAGTATACAAGAAAATCCAATCCATATAGCTTTTGCAAAGCTAACTGAGAGAAGGAGAGAGAGGAAGAAGGCCTATACTTCCCAGTCTCAAGCAAAGCTAATTCCTGCTCCTTTTCCACAACTAACTAATTTGGAATGTGTAATTGGATATAATTCTCATTTGTAATTTATCATAATCATGAGAAATACACTTGAAACAAGTGCAGCTATGGCTGCTTCTTTTATTGTCTTTAGAAACTTCAATAAAATCTATGCTACTCACCTCCTTAACGAAGCCAAACTGGTACACCCTTTTTTCCTTTTTTTCTTTTTCATTATTAATATCTATAAACTTTATCATGAGTTTGAATTTTTTAGCAAAAATTCACTATTTTATTTTATTTGTCACAACTTGTAACCAGGAAACAAGTGGGGTTGATGTTGGTCTTTTGGGTGAAAAGAATAATTTTTATTTGGACATGGAAATAGGTGATGACATTTGGAAAGTAGGTTAAAAGTCAATTTTTTGTTTTTTTTTTGACTTTTTTGAAAAAATGTGTAAAAAAAGTGGAGACATTATGTGACTCAAAAAAGCCAAAAAACTAAAAAACCTGACTTCTAACTGACTTGCCAAAATATCTGTCACATATTGATCTTGGGTCATATGGTGAGAAATGACAAATTAAAGGAATATAACCTCTAAGATTAAAGGTCAAAGCTGTGTGTAAAAGAGGATGTCCTTGGGTTTTGTATGTGTCTAAATATGAAGGGGATGCATTTCAAGTGAAAACTTATAACAAGAAGCACACTTGTTCTAAGACATACAACAATAGGAATATAACCTCTAAGATTTTAGCACAGTCTATGGAGGAACTCAGAATCAATCCAAATTGGCCTATCTCTGCCATGAAGCAAAGGATTAGAAAGGATTTGAAATTGGATGTATCAACAAGTCAAATTTATAGAGCCAAGAAAAGGGCATTTCTAATGATTCATGGAACTGATGCTAATCAATATTCCAAGCTTTGGGACTATTGTGAAGAGTTGAGGAGGACAAACCCTGGCTCCACTGTGGTGATGGAAGCACCAGATAATGAGGAGCTTAGAGAGCCAAAGCCAAGATTTTTGACAGCAATTGGTATTGATCCCAATCATTGCTTATTTCTAATTGCATATGCTATATTGAGATTGAAAATAAGGACTCATGGGAGTGGTTCATTGGGCTGGTTCTCCAAGATTTGGGTATTGCTCCTCAACAACAACATCACTGGGCCCTTATAACAGATTAACAAAAGGTATAATACTTGCTATTATTAATTTTTACTTTTACCTTGTATATAGCATTTACTTACTTCTAAAATTTGATTTTGGTTTCCATTTGACAGGGTTTAATTCATGCACTTAATGAACTAGTCCCAGAGTCAGAGCACAGGCATTGTCTGAAAGCTTCCCAATCTTATTCAAGTGACCAGAACTCTTCAAGGAAGCCTAGAAAGGGCCCTTGCAATAGTAAATACAAGAAAATGCTCATATAATCTTCCCCTTCAAATCTTAGGACATAATCAAGAAAATCTATGACAGTCATAATGCATGATTAAGAAACTTTTCAAAAACTCTCAGTAACCAAAACAACTCTCTTTTTAGGCTAAGCATAGAGAAATTTCATGCACTAAAACATTGATCTTGAAAGATCCAGGAAACGAATGCCCAGCAAACAAGAGCCAAAAGGAAACTTTGACATAATCACGAACTAATTTAATGATTATAAAATCATTAGGTTAAAAATGAAACATCTGAACCTAAGCACAATCACGAGTCTAAAGAAATTACTGTATTTAGCACTGCCTAACCAAAATACGTTGTATGTATTTGGTCAACGGTCTTAGGTAGTAGAAATAAGAGAGTACAGTAATGCTAAATGCATACAATTATATTAGCATAAAGTTAGTTCAGTAAAATCTAAAAATAGTTATACGTACCAGCTAAAACTGAGCAATGTGATGTACTGCCACTACGTGATGTGGTAGGAAGACTGCCTGGTGGATGCCATGATGCCGGTGGATTGGGTATGACTCTCATCTTAAGTGTGGCATGAGTCTCATCTGATCTAGAACTATTAGAGCTTGATTGCTCACTCTCACTAGAAGAACTCTCAGAGCTAGAACTCATAGCAAATCTATAAAGAAACTGCAAACATAAAAGTAAGGACATGATAATCTATAAAGAAACTGCATTCAAAACAGAATAACAGTACATGAATGGTAAAAATGGCCATTTAAAGAAAACTACAAAGGTATAAAAGCAAAGATTTTATTAACATGAATATCCGCACAGAAAACACAAATATAAAAGTGAATATGCAACCAATTACAATATCATATCATTTCTTCGTCATGTTCAAATTGTGCCTCTGTCGATGCTTCAAGAGGTCCAATAGCTTCATCAACAGTTGTTCCATCAATACCTTGCCTAACCCAATCCATGTCCTTCTCACAAGTGAAGGAAGCTACATCTAACTCTTGATCACCAAATCCTTCCACTGCGTTGTGATGTAGTCCTTCATCAATAGTTGGTTGTTCTCCACACACCTCATACAAGTCTCTAGGTTTCATCTTGAGTACAACATTCCAATCTTCATCAACAGAATCATTAACATAAAAGACTTGTTGTGCTTGAGATGCTAGGATGAATGGCTCATCACTGTCCTGTTTCTTCGCATATAACAAGTGATTGAAATTAACAAGTGTAAAACCAAAATCATCCTGCTTGAGTCCCTTATTGTTATCAATCCAGTTGCACATGAATAACATGTATCTATGGTCATGTGAGGAATACAATTCAATAATATCTGTCACATATCCATAGTACGCTACATCACCTTCCATTGGATTAATGTCTTTCGCACTTGCATAGCTAGAAGTCTTTGCCCTCACCATAACCCCACTATTCTGAGTTTTTCTTCTCAACTCACGACTCTTAGTATGATACCTAGTACCATTAATTATATACCCATTAAATCTGGTGGCCTTTTGGCTGGGTCTCAAAGCCAAAATTTTAATCTCATCTGACAATGCTACATTTTCAATAGCTAACAGCTCTGCAACCTATTTTTAAAAGAAAGTTATCAATATTAAACATCAATTAACAACTTCAAAAATATAGAAACACATGTATTACAAAAATATAAAAGACTTGTTGTGCTTGACATGCACTTACATGAGAATTGAACCATTTGGGAAACTCATCATTGTGATGGCAATCCACATCATAATCTCTGAGACGACGATATGACCGCTTAATAAATTCACGATGTTCCCTACATAATTAAACTACTTGTAAAATGCAAGATAATTATAGTTGGTATAAATACATTCACGATGAGACAAAGGTTGCGTCTATCTTACTCTCGATATGGGACAACCGCAGCGATGTTAAATAACACATACCGATGAGCCTGTATCCATGTTGTGTTATCAAGAACAAACCCTTTTCCTTTTCCTAAAGCTCGCCCCATTAATATCCGAGGATTGTCGCTAACATCACAATTCCTTAACTGTCGATGCAATTTCGACTCAACATCATGCAAGTACCTTGAGCAAAATGTCATACATTCTTCGACTAAGTATCCCTATGCAATTGAACCTTCAGGATGACTTCGATTACGCATGTATGATTTAAGCGTCATAAGGTACCTATAAATAAAAAGATGCATACATGACTTTGGAGTAGAATTACACACCTTTCTACAAAGTATTAACAAGCAAATATATACAAAATGGACATTGGAGTAGAATTACACACCTTTCTACAAAGTACATTCATCGATATTGCACCAGACCAACAATCTTTGCTTCCTCTGCTAGGTGAATGGGTAAGTGCTCTATTATATCGAAAAATGATAGGGGAAAAATTCTCTCAAGATGGCAAAGTGTAAGAGCAATTTGGGACTGAAGACGATTTAGACCATCCACATCTAGGGCTTTGAAGCACAACTGCCTGAAGAAATTGCTTAACTCAATTAATGGTTCAACCACTTTCTTCGGTAACAAATTTTTCACTGCTATTGGAAGTATTTTTTGCATGAGTATATGGTTATCATGACTTTTCAATCCAGATATGCTACGCTGTTTGAGGTTAACCCGACGAGAGATATTGGATGCATAACCATCTGGAACTTTGATATTCTTTAGAAGTGTGCAGAATAAACTTTTCTCTCTATTGTTCATGGAAAAACATGCAGGAGGCAAATAATACTTGTTCCCAACCCTTTTCTGAGGATGCAGTGCCTTCCGAATTCTCATATCTTGCAAATCTCGACGAGTATTTAAATTGTCCTTCCCTTTCCCATCAACATTTAATATCGTCCACAATACATTATCACACACGTTCTTTTCAATGTGCATCACATCAAGGTTGTGGTGAATCAAATTATGCTCCCAATATGACAGCGCAAAGAAAATACTCTTCTTCTTCCAATTATGACCTGAGTCTTCATTTTCCTCCTTTTCTTTCCCCTTTCTATTCCATTTGCTAGATTGTTGACGCTTAGAATTCAATTTGAACTTAGGGCCTAGTTGTTGTAGAACATTAGCCCCTGATAATCGAGTTGGACATGGTTCAAATTCACGAGTGCCATCAAAAGACACACTAGTTTTTCGAAATTTGTGACCCCCGTTCAACCAGCGACGATGCCCCATGTAACATAATTTCCTTTCGTTCTTCAAATATCGAGACCGAGTATGTGTATTACAACAAGGACAAGCTAAAGTGCCTTTCGTGCTCCATCCAGACAAAATTGCATAGGCAGGAAAATCATTTATAGTCCATAATAACACAACATGCATTCGGAACATCTAATTAGTTTCCACATCATACGTGTTAACACCGTTTTCCCACAATTCTTTCAATTCATCCACTACAAGGCATAAGTAGACGTCAATGTTATTTCCAGGTGAAGAAAGACCATCGATGAGCAATGTCATCATCATATGAGGCTGCTTCATGCACAACCATGGTGGCAAATTGTATGGCATCATAATAACTGGCCAACTGCTATAAGAGACATTCATTGCCTTGAATGGATTGAATCCATCCCCTGCTAAACCCAGTCTGACATTGCGAGGCTCACTCGCAAACTTAGGATACAAATTATTAAAAAATTTCCAGACTAGAGAGTCAGCGGGATGTCTCATTTTGCCGTCATCAATTCGGTCCTCTGCATGCCATCTCATTAAAGAAGATGTTTTGGATGACATAAACAATCTTTCAAGCCTTGGAATCAATGGAAAATATCTAACAATCTTCTGTGGAATTCTTTGTTGCTTCTTCTTAACATCATTCTCCTCCCCCTCAAACTGTTTGTATCTAGGCATATGACACACTATGCAATCATCCATACCGGATGTTTCCTTCCAATAGAGTGAACAATCCATCGGGCATGCATGTACCTTATGATAATCGAGGCCCAAGTCCCTGAGGAGTTTCCTAGTTGCATAAAATGACTCTGGCAAAGTTTCACCCTTTGGGAACGAATCCTTCAAAAGCTCGAGCAATATCGTGAAAGACTTGTCACTCCATCCACTAAGGCACTTGATGTGCAATAACCGAACAATAAATGAGAGCGTTAAAAACTTCTGACACTCAGGGTACAACTCTCTTTCGGCCTCTTTCAATAAATTGAAGAATTTTTCGGTTTTCTCATCTGGACCTTGTTTAATACCAGAACTTGTTGCCTCGTGAACAAAGCTTGGTGGAGGAAGTCCAAATCCTTAAAATAGCATTTCATAAGTTTCATCACTATAGTTCGAATCAGTTTGCCCGACATTCACATTGTATGGCATAGGTGATAACAAATTCTCCCCATGAAAAATCCAACTGGTGTAACTTGGAAAAAACCCGTTGATCATTAAATGTTCCCCTAACAAACCTTTCTCCACCAATTTGACATTACGACACCGTTTACATGGGCATGTGACTTCATTCAACAATGGCTTATTTTCGCATGCAAATTTAATAAATTCCTTAACCCCTTGTATGTATTCCGGGTGCAACCTATGCTGATTTATCCAACTTTTATCCATCTGACTCTATCTTACACTACAACTGTCACTACCAAATCAACAAAGTTCAAAATTACCGTTCCATTTTAATTAATCTTAACCTCAATTAAGTACCTTATAATGCATGCGATATGACATCATTCACCTCTAACTGGTCTCTAATATGTTGGTTCATCCTACTTTATCATTCAGGAATCCACGGTCTATATTGTAAAGAGCAGTTCATACCGCTCTGTTCATCTCTAACGAAATTTCGGCAGCATCTCCCCATGGTTCTCCAAATACACGACATAGATTAGGTGTACTGCTACACCTTGTCTAGTATGCACTCGGAGAACACAGGGAGTTGTTACACGAAATCTCTACGAGATAGACTATAAGCAGTAGAACTACTAATTATAATACAGAATTGTGCTCCTGAACTGTCCAAACTGGACAATCCAAGAAGAGCTTCATCAAAGATGACTAGGTATCTCTAATGAAGATTCTTGGACGGGTCTAAGGCTATTTATGCATACATGCACCATTAATGATTGCATCCCGGTGGTGCAATCTAAATTGGTACTATCAAGCATACTAGAAGCATATCTAGTATGAAGCATATTAATGAAGAAACCAAAAGTTTCTACAATGCTCTTGATAGATTATGATAGATTCAAGAAATACATTGCTCTCTCAAATCAATCAATAATAGAATAATTTTGGCAGGAACTCATGGATGTGGGAAGTTCAAACCCACTACCCAAGCCAATAAGTGTACCAAAGCTCGAATACTTCTGATGATGATGATAATGATGATTCAAAAAACATCAAAGAGCAGCCACCAAATGAGGAATCACATTCACATTCACAATCACAATCACAATCACAATCACAACCACAATCACAATCATATTAGTACGCCTTTTGCACATAAAAATATGAGTACACACACACATGGAAAGTTTGTATTAGGCTGTTGTTAGTCTAATAATGGGATAAAGTCTATCTAATGCTAGGAGCACTAACAAGTATACCAATAAACATACCAACTAAGGCACAATACTTGCTTGTGGGTTACAGTACTTGATGTGGTGTGTTTGGTAGTGTTCTTCACATTATTGCTATCTAATTGGTTTGGCCACAGTTTTTGGGCAGATTACACAAGAGGTTCCTAAATTTTCTCACTTATATGATTTTAATTGTGACACATTTAACCTGTGATTTTCACTTTATGTCAAATACAACCATTGAATAATGGCTATTACATATATTTTTTTAACGAAAAATGATGATGTACACCTCATGTGACCATTTTTCAAGAGAAAAATGGGTTTAAAGAGAAAAATGAATAATGGCTCTGTGCGAAACACCAACATGCACTACCACACCCACCCTGCACAGTCTAAGCTTGATTTTTATGACTGCTTAGCCCCTACAAAACTTAAATCTTGGGTCCGCCACTGACTACTGTGGCTCCAATATTGCTTTAATAAGTGAAAAAAATTAATTTAAAAAAGTAAATTATACAGCGGCCTGCAGTAGAGTTGTATTTTGTGGATTTTTGCATTAGATATAACCAACTGTAGTGATTCAATTTTCCTATGTCCAACTTTGATTTTTTGGTTGTATTTTATAATTAGTTGACTTGTTCTGATTATGTGATAGTGTAAGTCACTTTAGTTGGATAATTTCCCTTTGCAATCTATTTATGCAGCCACTTAAGGTTATCTTGTACTTCTTTTTTTTTTTCTCTTGTTCCCCCCTCCCAAACAAAAAAGTAAATGGTATGATAGTTTTCTCGGTCTGTGTGCATAGGTAAAAAAGAAAGCTTGCAAAGTACTTTGAAATCATATTACTCTTTAAAACTTATTTTGGTTGAGGAAATTCGTTCTTCTAACAACATATGCCGAGATGCATATTGGGTGTTACTATTTTTCCCTGCATTGTTATTCAAATAGAGTGTTTGACCATAACTCAAATATTTTCAAGTGACAAACTCGAGAGTAGCTGAACATAGGTGAGCTGCTAATTAACTTCAAATTCTAGCTGAATTTTCTTCATCCTAAATCTGACTTATTACAAACTAGCTTTGTGGTCACTCTGTCCTATATATTAAGCATTTGAGTCACTATAAGGAAGAATATGTTTAGCAATTCTTCCAATTCTCATGACAAAAATATATTAAGCATTTGAGTCACTATAAGGAAGCATTTGCACATAAAAATATGAGTACACACACATCGATTACTCGCAATTCTTTCAATTCTCATGACAAAAATATTTATTTCTCTCTCTATCACTCATCACTATCATATCTCTTAAACCTCTCTAGATGAAATGACTACTACATTGTCTTTAGTGTGTTTAAAACTATAATTAATATCACTCCTACGAGTTAATGCCTTGGCATTGAGCTATTCATTAAGTGATTGTTTCCTCTACTCTGGCTCCTCAGTTCACTTAATTCGAGCTTGTCCTGGAGTTAGTGCAGCTATACTTGAGGAAGCCAAGGAACTAACTTAAATAGGTCCACATATGATGGTTGAGAATGTTTCTAGTTCTCAGCCTAGCTCTGTCACTACTCTTGTGATTCATTATGTTATTGTTGCAAAGCTTTGAATCTCATCTCATTGAAGTTAGATGATGCGATAAATGTTTGACAGATGATTCCAATCACAAACAAAAGGGATTCATATATATGATATATAGCATTAAACATATGTAAAAGAATGTGAGCTGGAAATTTGCCAACAGAGAGTAATATCATCAAAATTGAATTGACTACTACAAAAATAGAATTAATATCTCATTCTCTATAGTTTCTTCTTCTAAAAAAAGTAATGAAATAACTAGTCCCTGATGCCAATACAGTAATTCTTCATTTTTCCCAAAGACCACAAATAGAGCGAGACAGAGAGAGAGAGTACCGATTACAGTTTAGAAACAAAGTAGACTGTTCAATGGAGCTTGAAATGCGAGTAATCGAGGGGTTAGAGTTCAGATCTGAATCTTCGAAATCGCTTCAATGGAGCTTCGAAATCGCGTCGATGGAGCTTCGATCTGAATCTTCGATGGAGCTCAGAAAGGGTTGAGAGAGAGAGAGAGAGAGAGAGAGAGAGAGAGATCTATCCGTATGTATTAAGGGTTGAGAGAGAGAGAGATCTGTGCGTATGTATTAAGGCTCTGATTCAAAATAAGGTTTCACAAAAAGGGACGCGTGTGGCTTACCGCATTCGGGGGCGTTTTTAAACGCCTCCCATTATAAAACGGTGTCGTTTTGTTTAATAGAATATGCGGAGTTTATAAAACGCCATCAAATACTAATAACAGTGACGTTTACAAAAACGTCGTTAACAAAATGCCACCAAATCCCCCTTTTCCTGTAGTGAAACTTCTATATACCATGAACCTGTCTCATTTATAGCACACGTTTGTGTTTGAAAATAGACATTGTATTTGCACACCGTATTCAATCTCAGTACACATAGCACTTTATTTTGATTTTTTTATTTTTATTTACTATATATATCATTAATTTTTAAATATTTCCAAAATATAACCTTTTCTCTAACCCTAACTTCACCTCATTAGTATAGTTGCCTTCATTGTCATCAACATATGTTGTTGCCCTTTTTGCAACCACCATCTCACTCCCTGACCCTGACCCCATTCTCATCCACATCCCCATCCCCATCCCCATCCCCATCCCCATTCTCATTTTGATCCCCATTCCCATCCCAACTCCTTTATGTACTACTATTCTCTCCACTCATACTACTACCCTTGCTCGTGTCCCTCTTCACCACAACACCTTCTGTCACCTCCATCGTTACCCAACCCTCTTCCTTTAATTGCACAATTTTCCTTCACTTGTGAGAAAGCGAGAGAGAGAGAGAGAGAGAGAGAGAGAGAGAGAGAGAGAGAGATCTAAATCTAAAGATGATGAAAAAGAAAGATAAGAAGGATGGGTGACTACAGAAAGGATAGATCTGAGAGGGTGGAAAGGGTAGCAGGCGACAGTAGTAGTCACTAATGCTAATAGTGTGTTTTGGCGATGTGTGTGGTGTTGTCCAAAAGAGTAATATACTTAGAGGGATATAATGGGAATAAAAAAAATGACAAATAATGTGTACTAAAAAATATAGAGATGTGCAAATAGAAATTTTCATTTAAAAATTATTTGACAATAGCTCTAACTCTAGTTCACTCGTTTGGCAACATTTAAAGGTTAGTTTTTTAGACAATTTATTATTGACTTAATTTTTTTTAACAAGTTATAAAATTATTTAGAATGACTTCTTGATAAAAGATGACTATAGGAAAATAGTTTACAAATACAATGAGATGTACATCAAACATTAAACCATAAAAAATAATTCATAATAGATTATTGGAAAATTTTATAATACACACTGTAATATTTGTGGTATTTAGTTATGATCTATTAAAGTATTAGTTATAACTTGGTTATACACATTGTGGTGTTAGTTATGACTCATTGTAATTTTAATTATGACGTTATTTTGGTTATAATCTAAGAGCTCTTTAATTTTACCTTATGTGGTGTTTGGTTGGTTATAAATTATTATTTTTTCTTTAAGTTATGATTCTCATAAAACTGAGTTATGACATTACTAAATTATTACAAACATATAATAAATTTATGAGGCACATATGGAACAATCATACAATAAGAATTACCTATACAAGTGTACGGGGAGAAAATATTCATCGCTTTCGGTACTCCTCGTGTCCAAGCTCTAAGTAACGTCGCTCAACCTGAGAACAAAACGACGGTGAGCTATATGGTGGGTGTGCAGCTAAAAAACCCCTCGGACGATCAAGTTAGCACACTTAGAGAAGAAGAAAGAGAGAGAGGATACACAATGCAGGTAGCTTTGATAACAAGAATTCCAAACGTGTTGCATGGAGGCGCCGCACGGTTTATATAGTTTCTGAGCGTACTACTCTATTCGTCCTTCCTTGGACGCATGGATGTACTACCCTCTCTTCGTCTGCCACGTATGTGCACGACAATACAGCCAAACAACATTGACAAAACAACCAGACGGTATTGACGCGCACGAATAGTGGATTTCCCTCTTTGCCCACCCATTGGGCCACATGGCAGCTCTTGTCAAGCTAACCATATCCTCGTCTGGCCTAGATCTCCAATCTTGAATAGTCTTTTGGGCCGAGCTGATCATTGCCAATCTCCAATGTTCAATCATCTTGGCTCGCTACATTCAGTTCATTCAAGTTCCATTAATTTATCAAGGCAAACTCTGCCTGATCTAGGAGCACCTAGCTCGACACACAAGCCTCGCCTAGCTGGACTCATGATCCAAGTCCAACAACCAGCTCGATTCTACATCTAGATCTTAGGCCAACCCAACTGATCCGGAACCTTGACTCAGGCCACACCGTGCTATTCCATCTCGGTTGAGCAGCCTTGTAATTTACTCCAAGCTCACACTAACTCGGTCCATTTACTCAGCACAAATCTCCCTCTTAATTGCCTTTTAATCCTGTCCGCTTTAGCATGATTGGGATTACCTTATCCTGTCAAGCTAAATCACTAGCTCGGTTCATGTCTTCAGAGCGGTGCACTCACCAACCAATCTGACATCTCGTCTCTTCGTGGACACATGGCATTTTGATGGACTTATTTCTTGGTGTGTGCTCAAAGTAGTTTGGTAAGCCCCAGCCCATTCACTTTGCTAGGTCCATTTTTGTTCGTTACTGCTCGTTTAGCAACATTTTGCTCAATATTGATAGAGTTCAAGGTTGACTACTGCTCGACCGGGTAGTTACTCGGTTATTCGATGCTATCGAATAAATAGACCCGTGCTTGGTTAAAGAAGGTGATCCAAACTCTCGCCCCTAGCTTTGTCGACCGAGTTATGAAATTTGGGTTACGCCAAGGGAGTTTGTTCACAATGTTTTTGTATCAACTCAGTTGTTTGTTTGCAAAGCCAAACCATTTCTGAGCTCGGTTTAACCCGTGATCATCTTGGATTATATGAAAACCATGCTGGTTGGTCGAGACTACTTTTGTTTCACAATTCAGTTGGCATTAATTTGATTTGCTTTGTCGCCATCTCAGTTATGAGTAATTACTTGGTCACGAACCACTCTAGCCTAACACTTGATGTCATGGGCTGACCTTTGCTTGGCTTAATCGTGGTGACCTTGCAAACAAACCTTGCAAACCTACTTCGCTAGGCTTGACTTTTGCAACCATGCAAACAGACCATGCAAACGAACCATGCAAAATGACTTTTAACAAGTTGGACCTAGTAAATGGTGCTTGCACGTCGACCAGGCAAACGGAGCTTGGATGCCGACCTTACAAACGGCATGCAGGTGTTGGCCAAAAAAATGATGGATGATGTTGACCTCGCGGTGTGGACAAATATTAAGTTATTGAGATCGACCCTACAACTTCCCTCCAGACTGGGCTCCTGCCTTAATCTTACGAAGGCAAAGCAGTGACCCAGGCTAAATGGATTGCCCCTGGACTGTGTCCACTACTCAGTTAGAATTCTCTTCGAATGAATAAATCATCAGTTTTTCGTTGAAAGTTAGCGAGCAAAATTGGCTTGGCAACTTCTTGGCAAGCAAAATCAGCGATTTACTTTTCGGCGAGCAAAATCAGCTCGACAACTTCTTTGGCAAGCAAAATCAGTTTGGTAAGGAACTTCAAAGTTGGTGAGTAAAGTCATCTCGGCAGGAAATTTCAATGTTAGAGAGCAAAGTCAGCTCGGCAACTTGCTTCTTGGGGAGTAAAATCAGCTCGACAAGGAACTTCAAAGTTGGTAAGCAAAGTTAGCTCGACAACTTACTTCTTAGCGAGCAAAATCAACTCGGTAAGGAACTTCAAAGTTGGCAAGCAAAATCGGCTTGGCAACTTGCTTCTTGGCGAGCAAAATCAGCTTGACAAGGAATTCTAAAGTTGATCAAAACCATCAACAAATCTCTTGCCGAGCAAAATCTTACCGACAAGAAATGTCAAAGTTTGTGAGTAAAATCAGCTAGGCAACTTATATCTTGGTGAGCAAAATCAACTCGGCAAGGAATTCTAAAGTTGATCAAAACCATCAACAAATCTCTTGTCGAGCAAAATCTGCCCGGCAAGGAATTCCAAAGTTGAACAAAACACCAACTTTCATCTTGCTGAACAAAATCAGCCCGGCAAGGAATTTTGATCTTTTCGTCAAAATGATTATCAGTTGCCTCTTAAACCACGCTAAATTTGCTTGGCAGGGTGAAAATACAACAATTTTCAAGAAAACAGTCTACTTGGTTCATTATATCAATAGTAGAATGGGCTACAAAAGTAAAACGAAGAATAAAACTTCAGATTGGCAGTGTTCAATGTTCTAGAAAGAAATTAGCCATTTATATTCTGAGTTTTATGTCTCTTTTCCTCGGCCTTCTCCTAACGTCTTCCAAAACCGAACTCCCTAGATCTCTTCAATCGATCACTCCTTGAGGGGGGATGTTTTCAATTACTAGGCCATTTGGTGAGGTCTTCTCTTGAGGAACCGCCCTTACCTCTTCATCAATGTAGCAATCCAAATGCCCTGAAGCTACCAACTCTTCCAAGTGTAATTTGATTGGCATGCAATCTTCTATTTGGTGCCCTCTCTCATCATGAAAGGTGCAACGATATTTTGGATTGAACCCTTTCTAGGCATCCCCCAACTTGGCAGGCCACCGGACGTATGTCTCGTCACGGATCTTGCTAAGGATGTGGTAGATCGGGATTTTGAAGACTGTGGTGATGCCTATTTGGCCGTTTAATTTTCTCTTGGCATTATCCATGGCATCACAAGGATAGTTCGTTTGGTCGTAGTTACAACCCTTACCCCAGGTGTTACGGTTAGCACCACAGTCTTGCTCTCTTTCGCAGTTGTTTGGACGGTTTACCTCTCCGACCTCGTGAACCTTTCAGGCCACCCTTTTGTCCACTGTTATCGGATTCACCTTTGCGGTAGTCGCAGTCGCATCATCCTTAACCCTAATATGCTCATTGATGCGCTGCATTAGCAGCTTCATGGTCATCGATTGGTTCATTGTAAGCGAGTTTCTGAGTCTATGTCCGACTAGGAGACCACACTTGTATTGGGTGATTGCTAGGTTCGTTGGGCAATCAAGAATTTCATTGAATGTTTCCCAATACTTGGCGTTGTATGCCTTCAAGGAGTTGCCTATTTCCATCTTGATTCCCAGAAGGTGGTCAAATTCTTTGGGTGTTTTGGTGTTGGTCTTGAAGTGTGTCACAAATGCCTCCACCAATTGCTGCCACCCACAATAATTTCCTCAGGCAGCCTTTCGAACCATTTCAGGCCCAACTCGTCCAAACTCGATGGAAAAATAAGGCACATGAGCGCATCGTTTCGCCTGTGCTCATCCATAACCTGCCAAAAATGGCTTACGTACATGTACAGATCGGTCTTTCCGTCATAGAGCGTAAACTTAGGCTAGTGGAAGCCAGCGGGGAGCGGCGTGTTTTTTATCTCTATGGAAAAAGTGGTGACGCTTAGTCTCGCCAACTCCTTGTCTGGTGGCGCGTGCGTTACCAAGCAGAATGTAGGCATTACAACTTCTTCACTAATGTGTCCCTTAGGGGCTAACCAATGTAACGTCGGCACCTTCTGTGCCTCTTGCAGGTGCGCTCGTTCCTCTAACATATCTCTCGAGTCTCCCGACCAATTGGTGAATTAGTATCTTGACGTCGTTAACGGTCGTAAAGGGTGGTAGCTGCTGTCCTGAGTGTGAGATACCCTTGCTGATGCGACGAGCTCGTCAACTCTGAAGCTCCTTGTAATGAAGAGTGAAGGAGTTCGCCATCTATCGCGATTGTTGGAGTGGTGGGATTGGGCGTGCTCACTGTGGTTTCCCACTCCAGCAACGCCCTTTCCCTTCAGCTGGCATTTCATGGCCTCCATCCCTGTCGCCATCTTCTTAATGATGGCGTCTTGGTCCTTCAGCTTGCTCTCTAGGTGCTGAGTATGTGTGTCTCACCGTCGACAGTGTCCTTCTGGGCACAATAAGTGCCCAGAACTCCTTGCGCGTTTGTCTCGTGCGTCTTGGGGGGCCCTCGTATGGAAGTCTCCAATCCGGCCATCAGCAGAACGGCGAGCAGATCACCATGATGTTGAACTGACTCTAAAGTAATGACGTCGACAACAGACTTCGGAACGTCGTCGTTGTTCACCATGAAAAGTGATCAGAAAAGCTTAGAGAATAAGGTTTTGTCTGTCGAACTTCCTACAAATGGTGCCAAGTGTACGGGGAGGAAATATTTGTTGCTCTTCGTACTCCTCGTGTCCAAGCTCTAAGTATCATTGTTCAACCTAGGAACAAAATGACGGTGAGCTACCCGGCGGGTGTGCAGTCGGAAAACCCCTCTGATGGTCAAGTTAGCACACTTAGAGAAGGAGAGAGAGAGAGGAAACACAATGCAAGTAGCTCTGATAACAAGAATTCCAAACATGTTGAATGGAGGCACCGCACGGTTTATCTAGTTGCTGCGCGCACTACTCTAATCATTCTTCCTTGGACGCGTGGATGTACTACCCTCTCTTTGTCCGCCACATATATGTGCGACAATACAACCAAACAACATTGACAAAACAACTAGATGGTATTGACGTGCATGAACAGTGGATTTTCTTCTTTGCCCACCCATTAGGCCATGTGGCTGCTCTTGCTAAGCTAACCATATCCTCATCTAGCCTAGCTCTCCAATTTTGACTAGTCTTTTGGGCCGAGCTGATCATTGCTGATCTCTAACGTTCAATCCTCTCAGCTTGCCACATTCAGTCCGTTCAAGTTCCATTAATTTATCAAGGAAAACCCTGCCTGATCTAGGAGCACCTAGCTTGGCGTACAAGCCTCACCTAGCTCGACTCATGATCTAAGTCCAACAACTAGCCCGGTTCTACATCTCAGGCCAGCCTAACTGATTCGGAACCTTGACTTAGGCCACACCGTGCTATTCCATCTCGGTTAAGCAGCCTTGCAATTTACTCTAAGCTCACACTAACTCAGCCCATTTACTCAGCACAAATCTCCCTCTCAACAAGTGATAAAAAGACTTAAATCAAACTTTTTAAGATTCAAGGTTCTTGTTTAACGACTTTATCCCATGGATTACATTTATCCTCAAAGTGAGAGATATGATGTATCTTTAAAATTGAACTGGGCTTCTATTCAGTTCAAAATTTGAGCTATAGTGTTTTTTTCGGACCCATAGAGTTCATCAAATGTTTTGTTTCAATGATCTAAGTCACTCATGTTATAGAGTTCTATGTGTATATCATTAATAAATAAAAAATTATGTTGATCTAATAATCGTAATATTTTTTAATTTCATCGCATTTGAGTACCTAGGTTTGTTGAAAATGATAAATAGAGGTACTCTCTAAAAACATATGTAAAATGAAAGTTATCAGTTCTTAGATTCTTTGTAATATATATTTTTAAAAAAAAATAAAAAGAGAATCTATTATCAAAATTGTAGATGGCATTTTTATAAATTTAATTTGATCAAGTGATCACTAATATCTAATTAACTTAAATTGTTGTATGAATGATCAACTCAGTGAGTCAATTAATAATGTAAATTATTTAACCGCAATGGGTTGGCTTGATAGTCAAAATATAGAATTTGGGATGTGTTCCATCTACAATCTCAGATTTAAAACCAAATAATTACTTAAGACTAATCCATGCGGTATTTTAATTGAGTTCTCACTAATACATGGTGGTATTACTTGGAAGTGAGTCTCCAGTTAAATGTGCAACTAAAAATAATCCATTATCCATCTCAAACTTGATTTAATTGAACTAGGCCACGTACGGAAGACGGTGTCAACTTTAATCAAATTAATCAATTATCTAGTAGCTTTGAAAAATGCAAATGTAGCCTCTACAGTCTTGGTCAAACTTGAACAAGTTGAAGCAAAACTGAACCAGTTTTTGACTTTTCAATATGCGTACATTGTTAGCCTTTGATGATGATTGGTATTTAAATAAATAAAGACCTTAGGGCTATCGTATCTGAAAGGAACATGAAAGGAGCATGAAAGTCGAGCTATAAAGACCAGAAAAACATTGCACTTGTGAGATCAGATTCAAAACCACGGGAGTCTGAACTGTAGGGCTATCGTATCCGAAAGGAGCATGAAAGTCGAGCTATAGTACTCCTTGTGTCCAAGTTCTGAGTAACGTCGCTTAACCTGAGAACAAAACGACGGTGAGCTACCCGGTGGGTGTGCAGCCAGAAAACCCCTCCGACAATCAAGTTGGCACACTTAGAGAAGAATAAAGAGAGATGGGAGACACAACGCAGGTAGCTCTGATAACAAGAATTCCAAACCTGTTGTATGGAGGCGCCGCACAGTTTATATAGTTTCTGTATGCACTACTCTATTCGTCCTTGTTTGGATACGTGGATGTACTACCCTCTCTTCGTCCGCTATGTATGTGTACGACAATACAATCAAACAACATTGACAAAAAAGCTAGATGTTATTGACGCACACGAATAGGGGATTTCCCTCTTTGCCCACCCATTGGGCCATGTGACAGCTTTTGCCAAGCTAACCATATCCTCATCTAGCCTAGCTCTCTAATCTTGACTAGTCTTTTGGGCCGAGCTGATCATTGCAAATCTCTAACGTTTAATCATCTCGGCTCGCTACATTCAGTCTATTCAAGTTCCATTAATTTATCAAGGCAAACTCTGCCTGATCTAGGAGCACCAAGCTCGGTGCATAAGCCTCACCTAGCTTGACTCATGATCCAAGTCCAATAACCAACCTGGTTTTACGTCTAGATCTCGGGCTAGCCCAATTGATTCGGAACCTTGACTCAGGCCACACCGTACTATTCCATCTCAATTGAGCAGCCTTGCAATTTACTCGAAGCTCACACTAACTTGACCCATTTACTCGGCACAAATCTCCCTTTCAGTTGCCCCTTAATCCCGTCCGCTTCAGCATCATTGGGATTACCTTATCCTTTAGCTCGGTTCATGTCTTTATAGCGGTGCACTCACCAACCAATTTGACATCTCGTCTCTTCGTGGACACATGGCATTTTGATGAAGTTATTTCTTGGTATGTGCACGGAGTAGTTCGATGGGCCCCAGCTCATTCACTTTGCTAGGCCCATTTTTGTTCGTTACTGCTCATTTAGCTTCATTTTGCTCGATATTGATAGAGTTCCAGGTTGTCTACTGCTCAACCAGGTAGTTACTCAATCATTCGATGCTACCAAATAAATAGACCTGTGCTTGGTTAAAGAAGGTGGTCCAAACTCTCGCCTCTAGCTTGGTCGACCGAGTTACAGAATTTGGGTTACACCAAGGGTGTTTGTTCTCAAGGTTTTTGTATTAGCTCGGTTGTTTGTTTGCAAAGCCAAACCATTTCCAAGCTCGATTTAACCCCGCGATCATCTTGGCTTACATGAAAACTATACTGGTCGATGAAGACTACTTTTGTTTCACAATTAGGTTGGCATTAATTTGATTTGCTTCATCGCCATCTCAGTTATGAGTTATTACTTGGTCATGAACCAATCTGGCCTGACACTTGATGTCATGGGCTCGCCTTTGCTTGGCTTAACCGTGGCAACCTTGCAAACCTACTTTGCTAGGCTTGACTTTTGTAATCTTGCAAACGGACCATGCAAACAAACCATGCAAACTGACTTTCAACAAGTTGGACCTAGTAAATGGTGCTTGCACGTCAACTAGGCAAACGGAGCTTGGACGTCAACCTTGCAAGCAGCATGCAAGTGTTGGCCGAAAAAACGATGCATGATGTTGACCTCGCAGTGTGGACAAATATTAAGTCATTAAGATCGACCCTACAACTTCCTCCTACACTAGGCTCCTGCCTTAAACTTACGAAGCAAAGCATTGACCCAGACCAAATGGGTTGCCCCTGGACCGTGTCCACTACTCAGTTAGAATTCTCTTCGACCGAATCATTTGTTTTCCGCCGAAAGTTGGCAAGCAAAATTGGCTTGGCAATTTCTTGGCAAGCAAAATAAGCTTAGCTCGGCGATTTACTTCTCGGTGAGCAAAATCAGCTCGGCAACTTCCTTGGTCAGTAAAATTAGTTTGGCAAGGAACTTCACAGTTAGCAAGCAAAGTCAGCTCGGCAACTTGCTCCTTGGCGAGCAAAATGATCTTGGCAAAGAACTTCAAAGTTGGCAAGCGAAGTCAGCTCAGCATCTTGCTTCTGCAAGCAAAATCAGCTCGGTAAGGAATTTCAATGTTGGTGAGCAAAGTCAGCTCGGCAACTTGATTCTTGGCGAGCAAAATCAGCTCGGCAAGGAACTCAAAGTTGGCGAGCAAAGTCAGATCCACAATTTGCTTCTTGGTGAGCAAAATCAGTTCAGCAAGGAATTTCAAAGTTGGCGAGCAAAGTCAACTCAATAACTTGCTTCTTGGTGAGCAAAATTAGCTTGTCAAGGAACTTCAAAGTTGGAGAGCAAAGTCAACTTGGCAACTTGCTTCTTGGCGAGCAAAATCAGCTCAGTAAGAAATTTCAAAGTTGGCAAAAAACTTCAAAGTTGGCGAGCAAAGTTAGCTCAGCATCTTGCTTCTGTTGAGAAAAATTAGCCCGGTAAGGAATTTCAATGTTGGCGAGCAAAGTCAGCTTGGCAACTTGATTCTTGGCGAGCAAAATCAGCTCGGCAAGGAACTTCAAAGTTGGCGAGCAAAGTCAGATCCGTAATTTGCTTCTTGGCGAGCAAAATCAGCTTGGCAAGAAACTTCAAAGTTGGCGAGCAACTTCAAAGTTGGCGAGTAAAGTCAACTCGACAACTTGCTTCTTGGCGAACAAAATCAGCTCGTCAAGGAACTTCAAAATTGGCGAGCAAAGTCAACTCGACAACTTGCTTCTTTGCGAGCAAAATCAGTTCAGCAAGAAATTTCAAAGTTGGCAAGCAAAGTCAGCTCGACAATTTGCTTATTGGTGAGCAAAATCAGCTCAGGAAGGAACTCTAAAGTTGGTGAGCAAGGTCAACTCGGCAACTTGTTTCTTGGCGAGCAAAATCGGCTCGGCAAGGAACTTCAAAGTTGGCGAGCAAAGTTAGCTCGACAACTTGCTTCTTAGCGAGCTAAATTAGCTCGGCAAGGAATTCTAAAGTTAATCAAAACCATCAACAAATCTCTTGCCAAACAAAATCCTCCTGACAAGAAATGTTAAAGTTGGTGATCAAAATCAGCTCGGTAACTTAGATCTTGGCAAGCAAAATCAACTTAACAAGATTTCTTGGCAAGAAAAATCAGCTCGGTAAGGAATTCTAAAGTTGATCAAAACCATCAACAAACCTCTTGCCGAGCAAAATCTGCCCGATAAGGAATTCCAAAGTTGAACAAAACACCAACTTTCATCTTGCTGAGCAAAATCAGCCCGGCAAGGAATTCTAATCTTTCCGTCAAAATGATTGTCAGTTGCCCCTTAGACCTCTCTAAATCTTCTTGGCGGGGCGAAAATATAACAATTTTCAAGAAAACAGTCTACGTGTTTCATTATATCAATAATAGAATGGGCTGCAAAAGAAGAACTAAGAATAAAACTTTAGATTAGCAGTGTTCAATGTTCTGGAAATAGATCGGCCATTTATATTCTACGAGTTTTATGTCCCTTTTCCTCTACCTTCTCACTAACATCTCCCAAAATTGAACTCCCCAGGTCTCTTTAATCAATCACTCCTTGAGAGAGGACGTCTTCGAGTGCTAGGCCATTTGGTGAAGGCTTCTCTTGAGGAGCCGCCCTGACCCTTTCATCAGCGTAGCGGTCCAAATGCCCTGAAGTTACCAACTCTTCCAAGTGTAGCTTGAGTGGCATGCAATCTTCTATTTGGTGCCCTCTCTCATCATGAAAGGTGCAACGATATATTGGATTGAACCCTTTTTGGGCATCTCTCAACTTGGTCAGCCACCAGACGTATGTCTCGTCACGAATCTCGGTAAGGATACAGTAGATCGGGATTTTGAAGACTGTGGTGATGCCTGTTTGGGCGTTCAATTTTCTCTTGGCATCATCCGTGGCATCACGAGAATAGTTCATCTGGTCATTGTTATGACCCTTATCCCGGTTGTTACGGTTAACACCGTAGTCTTGCTCTCTTTTGCAATTTCTTGGACGGTTTGCCTCCTGTCTGACCACGTGAACCTTTCCAGCTACCCTTTTGTCCGCTGCTACCGGATTCACCTTCGCAGTAGTCATGGTTGTATCATCCTTAACCCGAATGTGCTCATTGATGCGCTGCATTAGCAGCTCTATGGTCGTCGATTGGTTCATTGTAAGCGAGTCTATGAGTCTATGTCTGACTGGGAGACCGCGCTTGTATTAGGTGATTGCTAGGTTCGTTGGGCAATCAAGAATTTCATTGAATGTTTTCCAATACTTGGCATTGTACGCCTTCAAGGAGTCGCCCATTTCCATCTTGATTCCCAGAAGGTGGTCGACTTCTTTGGGTGTTTTGGTATTGGTCTTGAAACGTGTCACGAATGTCTCTGCCAATTGCTGCCACCCTTGATACTTTCCTCAAGTAGCCTATCGAACCATTTCAGGCCCAACTTGCCTAAACTCGATAGGAAAATAAGGCACATGAGCGTATCATTTCGCTTGTGCTCGTGCTCAGCCATAACTTGTCGAAATGGCTTACGCGCATGTACAAATCGATCTTTCCATCATAGAGTGTAAACTTGGGCTGGTGGAAGCCAATGGGGAGTAGTATGTTTTCTATCTCTATGGAAAAAGGAGTGACACTTAGCCTCGCCAACTCCTTGTCTGGTGGCACATGCGCTGCCAGGCGGAGTGGAGGCATTACAACTTCTTCACTGATGTGTCCCTTAGGGGCCAATCGCTATAGCGTTGGCACCTTCTGTATAGCGATCCCGGTTTTTCCTTCATTGTTTAATTGTATTCCGGACTCGGTTCCATGGATGTGTTGTTGTCTTATTCCCGTTTCCATCCTTTACACTTTGTATATGAGTCTTGGGTCGTGTTGGGCAGGTTTGAAACAGGTTGGTTGTGTTTGGAAACCAAGGGTTGATGTCCATTTAATTCCAACTAGTGTCTATTGAATTTTCATAATGGTTAATTCATTTTCCACCTAGTGATCCATTCATATTCCATTAGTGGAATTTTATAACAAACTTGTCCATTCATATTCCAACTAGTGTTCATTTAATTTCAATTAGTGTTCATTTAATTCTAACTTGTCCTTTCATTTTCCAATTAATGGGCTTTAATAACAACCTTTCAATACCAACTACATCAAGGTTGCCTATAAATTGAGCTCACCTCTCAACTTCGATGATTCTTCCCATATCTCTCTCCATTTGTTTTTTTAGATTTTGAGTTTAGATTAAGAGTGTTTAGAGTGAGAGTAAGCATTTTCATAAGGGAGGAAGAGGAAGGGATGGCTTGCTCTTCATTTTGATTCGAAAATTATTGGGTTTGGAGCACCTTCGAAATCCTTCATCTTCTCCATTTGGTCTCTTCATTTGAGGTAGGGATTTCTTTGTTCTTTTTCAATACTCCGCCTATAGATAGACATGTGGTAGTTTTGTATTGCATGAAAATCATATCCGTGTTGGATTTGTTTGAAAATCATGAGGGGAATCTAGGGTTGGTTGTTTGAGAATGGTTTTGTTATCATTGACTGTGGTTTGGACAAATTAGAGAGTAAAATTAGCATATTATTGTTGAAAGAAGAGAAAGGCCTAAATTATATTTTGATTTGGTAAAATAAAAAGGGTTTATGGTTGAACAATGTTGGTAAATTTCTATTGTTAATATGAGTTGTGTAGAAGGTGTTAATAGTTAAGGGATTAATTATGGTATTGGGGTTATTTTGAAATGAACGTATTGAATCAAGTTGGGTTATGGCTTTATTATCCATGGAATTGATTTTGTAAAATGAAGAGAATGTAATTGGTTTTGTGAAAAGGGAAAAGTGTTTTTGGAATAAGTGATGGAACATGTTGACTTAAAAAAATTATGAAAGTTGATCTTGAAAATGGGAAATGAAATGTTAACTCTATGTGAGTCTCATAAAATAAATTTGAGAATTGAACTATTGTATCATGAGTGTTGAATACACACATTTGGGGGTTTTATCCTTACCTATCGTACTAGTGTTGTTGTTGGGTTTAAGGTTTGCTTGAGAGTTGAGTCTCTTTTATTCGGTGTACTGAATACATGCATCTAGAGGTTTTTGTCCTTGGTCATCGGTGGAGGATAACATTGTTGTGTTGAATTGTGATGTATGCGTTACACTTGTGTTGGTTAAACATTATTGAATAGTTTATGTGTATGTATTACACTTGTTATTTATGCTTTGTTGTATTGAGGTAATTGGTGTTATATACCGCGCTTAAAATCAGAGGTACCATTACCTTCCAGCTAGCGCCTGGAGAACTTGGACGAGGTACCATTACCTTCCAGCTTGTGACTGGAGAATGTGGACGAGGTACCATTACCTTCCAACTTGTGTCTGGAGAATTTGGCTAGTCTTTTATCGCTTTGGCGTATCCTTAGCTTACTGTGCATATAGCCGGTAGAGCAGAGTTTTAATTGTTATCGTCAGTGTATCTGAGTATGTTATGGGTTGCGATGGTTACAGTTTTGAAAGGCCGAGCTGCCTCATTTGTGGATTATATACATGTTGATGATTTGTTATTTCCCTTTTATTTAAGGCATGCATGTATTGATATGAATGTATTGGGAACAAACCAAAATGCCATTTTGAGATTTTGGAAAGTGCGAAGGAAAATGGGGTATTTGTGAACATGTTTTCAAAAAAGGTCATTTTGTTGTAAGTACGGAAAATGGGGGAAGAGTAATGGGCTTGGTGAAATTGTTTTTTTTCTAAAACTGTTATAGTCATGAAAGTTTGGAAAAATGGGTAATGAAAAGGAAAGAAAGGTGAACCGCTTATAGCGTTGAATGAAATGGTTGTTTTCGAGAAAAGTTCATACTTATGTATATTTTGTATAAACTGCCACATTACTATTCTAGTATGAAATTAAACATTCATGATCATAGCTATCTGTAAGTTGTTATTGTTGGGGATCATGTTGAGATCCCTACTGGACTATATGTTCATCCCACGTTGTTGAATCTTTTTCAGGTGATAGCCAGGATGTGCTACAAGGTTTTGGATCTTCTTATTTGTTGGCCACGGGGCCTCTTTTGTGTTGGTGAAATGCCATTTATGTAAAAGGGTTATACCCTTCTTCTTGACTTTTAATGATGTAAGCCCAAGGGCAATTTATTTAGTGTGCTCATGTTGTATATAATTTGCATACAAATGAGAGAATCGTTATTTATTTCCATTTGTTGAACCAAAGAGTTTTTCCGCATGTTATCTCTAATATTGAATTAAACTAATGAATTTGGTAATGATTTCGAGTAATAAAAAGTGGGGCGTGACATTCTGTGCCTCCTACCGACACGCTCGTTCCTCCAACACATTTCTCAGGTCTCTCGAGCAATCGGAGTATGAGTACCTTGACGTCGTTAACGATCGTGAAGGGTGGTAGCTACTATCCTGAGTGTGAGATACCCCTGTCAATGCGACGGGCTCATCAACTCTGAAGCTCCTTATAACGGAGAGTGAAGGAGTTTGCCACCTGTCCCGACTGTCGGAGTGGTGGGATCGGGTGCGCTCACCGTGGTTTCCTACTCCAGCAATGCCCTTTCCCTTCAGCTGGCGTTTCATGGCCACCATCTTTGTCACCATCTTCTTAATGATGGCATCTTGGTCTTTTAGCTTGCTCGCTAGGTGCTTAGTATGCGTGTCTCACCATCAGCGGTGTCCTTATGGGCTCAATGAGCGCCCAGAACTCCTTGTACGTTTATTTCGCCCGTCTCTGAAGGGGCCCTCGTGTGGAAGTCTCCAGTCCAACCATCGACAGAACAGTGGACAGATCACCACGACGCCAAAATAACTCTGAAGTAATGCCGTCGACGACGAACTTTGGAACGTCATCCTTGTTTGCCATGAAAAGTGATCAGAAAAGCTTGGAGCATAAGGTTTTGTCTGTTGGATTTCCCACAGACGGTGCCAATTGTATGAGGAGGAAATATTCGTCGCTCTTCGTACTCCTCATGTCCAAGCTCTGAGTAACGTCGTTCAACTTGAGAACAAAACGACGGTGAACTGCCCCGGCGGGTGTGTAGTCGGAAAACCCCTCCAGTGATCAAGTTAGCACACTTAGAGAAGAAGAAGGAGAGAGTGGAGACATAATACAGGTAGCTCTGATAACAAGAATTCCAAACTTGTTGCATGGAGGCGCCGCACGGTTTACATAGTTTCTGCGCACACTATTCTGTTCATCCTTCCTTGGATGCGTGGATGTACTACCCACTCTTCGTCTACCACGTATGTGCACAATAATACTGCCAAACAACATTGACAAAACAGCCAGACGGTATTGACGCGCACGAACAATGGATTTCCTTATTTGCCTACCAATTGGGCGACTTGGCAGCTCTTGTCGAGCTAACCATATCCTCATCTGGCCTAGCTCTCCAATGTTGACTAGTCTTTTGGGCCAAGCTGATCATTGTCGATCTCTAATGTTCAATCATCTCGACTCGCCACATTCAGTCCATGCAAGTTTCATTAATTTATCAAGGCAAACTCTGCCTGATCTAGGAGCACCTAGCTCGACGCACATGCCTCGCCTAGCTTGACTCATGATCCAAGTCCAATAACCAGCCCGGTTCTACGTCTAGATCTCGGGCCAGCCCAACTGATCCGGAACCTTGACTCAAGCCACACCGTGCTATTCCATCTCAGTTGAGCAGCCTTGCAATTTACTCTAAGCTCACACTAACTCAGCCCATTTACTCGGCACAAATCTCCCTCTCAACAAGTGATAAAAAGACTCAAATCAAACTTTTTAAGATTCAAGGTTCTTCTTTAACGATTTTATCCCATGAATTACATTTATCCTTAAAGTGAGAGATATGATGTATCTTTAAAATTGAACTGGGCTTCTATTCAGTTCAAAATTTGGGCTATAGTGTTTTTTTAGAACCCGTAGAGCTCATCACATGTTTTGTTTCAAGGGTCCAAATCGCTTATGTTATAGAGTCCTATGTATATATCATTGATAATATAAAACAAATATATGCTAATATAATAACCGTAATATTTTTTTATTTCATCATGTTTGAGTACCTAAGTTTGTTGAAAATGATAAATAGAGGTACTCTCTAAAAAATGATGTAAAATGAAAGTTATTAGTTCTAAGATTCTTTATAATTTATATTTTTTAAAAAATAAAAAGAGAATCTATTATCAAAATTGTACTTGGCATTTTTACAAATTTAATTTAATCAAGGGGTCACTAATATCTGATTAACTTAAATTGTTGTATGTAGTGGTGGAGCCAGAAAATTAGGTTAGATGGAGCACTTATTAATTATAATTTTTTATTTTAAAAAAATTCATGAGCAACATTAAGATAATAATCATTTTATAAGATAAATTTAAACATAAAAAATTACATATTCATTATTAGTAAGAACAAATCAAAATTCTATAATAGTGTGGAATAGCTCGTTGTGAGATGATGACGTAAGTTTGCAATTTTAGTACAAAAAATTATGGATCAAAATTCCTAATTTTAAAAAATAAAAACACATCATTTATAACACAAATTATTACAAAATCTATTTAATTTTTATTTGACAGAAAAATATTAAAGAGATGACATTGTTTATAAATGATCTGTTTTGAATGAAAATTATTAAACAGTCTTAGAGTACCATATGACGTTACCTACGTGATACTCAAAGCATAGAAAATCACAAATCACACTAAGTGGTATGTCAATTACTTGAAAATAATAAGTTCATTATATCCAATTTATAATATTTTTCGCTACACTATTGATTTAAACTACTACATAAATAATGTCACATAGTGTTTTCAAAGTATCAAATAATAACTTGTTGTGAACAATATAATAAATCATTAGTCAAAGAACATGTTAACAAAAAAAAATACATTTTATACATGAGAATAAAAAAATTAAAAAAAAATTACAAAACTGAAAGGGGGGCACGTGACCTTATCGGCCTATGCTGTCTCCGTCCCTGGTTGTATGAATGATCGACTCAATGAGTCAATTAATAACGTAAATTATTTAACTCCAATGAGTTGGCCTGATAGTCAAAATATAGAGTTTGGGATGTATTCCATCTACAATCTCAGATTTATTAAAATCAAATAATTACTCGAGACTAATCCATAGGGTACTTTAATTGAGTCCTCACTAATACACGGTGGTATTACTTGAAAGTGAGTCTCCAGTTAAATGTGCAACTAAAAATAATCCATTATCGTTTTACGTACGGAAGACGGTGTCAACTTGAATCAAATTAATCAATTATCTAGTAGCTTTGAAAAATGCAAATGTAGCCTCCAGAGTCTTGGTCAAACTCGAACAAGTTGAAGCAAAACTCAACTAGTTTTTGACTTTTCAATATGTGTACATTGTTAGCCTTTGATGATGACTGGTATTTAAATAAATAAAGACCTTATATGTAGATTCATAAAATTTATAACATATAATCAATTTAATTTTATGATCCCCTTTCCCAAAATACACATTTGGCAATTGAAAATTTCAAAAATTCGAGATATTGATTTGTAATTATAATTCAATTTTAAACAAGGAACAGCAATTTTAATTAAACAATCAACAAGAAATCGACACAACAATTTAACGTAAAAAGAATCACAATTGAACACCTTCAAGTGTGATAAAAAAAACCACGGCCAAAGCCATAAAATAATCAACTAAGAAGACAAAAAAGAATTACATACAAAAACCTTTAATTACATAACGAATTCACACCTGAATTGAACCGAATCTAGTATGTTTTTTCCACCACCGTCTTCACCTCAGAATTGTTTTGCCCATCGTTGAATCCACAACACCGATGTCGAATTCACGATGATGAGCCACTCTGAAATCCACTAAAGTTTCAGGCTCAAGCTCTCTGAAATCCACCGAAGAACACCTCTCTCTCTCTCTCTATATATATATATATATGAATAAAAGAACAAAAACAACCCTTGATATTTGTCAATATGTAATTCATTGATCAATCGATCACCTTGTATACATCAAGAAAACTCATATAAAACCACTCTTCAATATATAACACTTATTTTACTCATTTTTGAGAATCTAAACGAGTTCATCTCTAAAAATAGCAAGTAACACACTTTATACTAAATAGAGCTGCGAAGACTGCTTGAGGGCACACTTTATTGATCGAGCAGTATGAGAAAAGGTGGTGATCACATACAGGGCCGGCCCTGGGCATGGGCCAACCAGGCCATGGCCTAAGGCCCCTCAAAATAAATCAAAAAAAGGGGGGCCTCCTATTATGATTTAGTTTAATATATTAGGTATGTTTGAAGTTCAAAAAAAATTAAAGAATGTCCAAATTAACTTAAAATAAATTGATCCATTAAAAAATTGAAATGTCTATTCAAAAAAATTAACATCGTTACGACGTTATCCATTGAAAATAGACCCAAAAAAAGGGTCCCCTCCTATTATTGTTTATTGTAATATATTAGGTATATTTTAAATCCAAAAAAAATTAAGGAAGGCCCAAACTAATTTAAAATAAATTGACTCATTAAAAAATTGAAAGGTCCATTTAAAATAATTAGCATTGTTATCCACTGAAAATGATTTTGCAAAAAAAAACTAGATTATGCAAGTATGATTGATTTATTTGCTTCTAAAAATGCAAGAAGAGCGAGGATCAAGCGACATTTATTAGTTGTTGTAATGTAACACTTAATATTTTTTGTGATTTTGACAGAAATTTTTTGTCTTTTACCTTCATTTTTTTTTTCATTCTACGAAAAAAAAATGTGAAGGGCCCCAAAAATTTACTAATTGATTATCGATTTTGGGTCCGGAAATCTCAGGGCTGGGCCTGATAACATATAAGTCAATCGTTCGAACGCAACTTCTATCACTAGAGTAGTAAAACACATTTCCTAGAAGTTCATAACACACATAAAGATACTGGATGATCCACTTCACTACTTGAGCGCACGAAAGAATGCGAAGTGAAAAACAAAGAATGCTCAAGTCAAGATACAGAATGTCAGCACAAACTCCTCTTCACAGGCACAACTTGGGTTAGATTCACATCTAAACTCTTATAGTTCATAGATACAATAGAGTGAATAAAAATACAACTGAACAAATTTTTATCCAATAAAATTATCAATTACAAAAACTTAACAGCAATGCAATGCCTTGGCCAAGTACAGTTTTAATAGTATGACTTAGCACCAAAAAAATAATAAAATTAGGTGACATTTGATTGAAGTATATAAAAGGGACATTTACCTGACAATGGTATCAGTGTAAAAAATTTACAAATTAATAAAAAAGTTTATGATATTAATTATTAATTTTTATAGAAAATATGTTTCACTGATACCTGGCAGTGTAATTCTCTCTATATAAAATAGAAATAAAGGAATTACCCAAAAAATAGGAATAAAGGATTGGGGTAAAATTAGGCCCATCTTGTATTTTGTTTTGCATTTTATTGTAGGGAAAGATTATGATGTGAACTATATATATCTTATAACTAAATAAGAAAATGAGTAACTTTTATATTTTTTAAATCATAACTAAAATAAAAAAAAAATTATAACCAAATATTACATGAGATATAACTAAATATCTCAAAATAATATTATAACTAAAAAAAATTAATTATAATTAAAAAAAATTATATAACTAAAGATGTATATAATAAGTATGTACGATAGAATTCTCCTTTATTGTAAGATAAAGAGGGAGGATTATGTATGAGACTATCTCCAATGGTTCACCAGTTATATCATCAAATTTAAATTTGGTGAAAAAAACATACTTTTTGTGCTCTAATGGTTTCACCAAAACAGAATCAAATTGGAAAAATGTCAAATGTTTCACCAAACTGAGGATCTGGAAAGCGTTCACCAATTTACTGTGCAGTAGCGTTGGGCAGGGACCCACCGGACGACCGGCCAGACATTCGACCAGTTATCCCCCGGTCATCCGGTTAATCGAACAAACAGATCTGGATTTTGATATGCTTTGAGGATGTGGGTGTTCAATATACTACGAGTTGCCTCACTTTCTTGGCCTTTTTCAGTCCAATCCCGACGACCCGTTCACTCCGACCACAATGTCCTTGCCATGGTTGAACAGTCCCAGAAGCCGCCTTCACAAACCACCAACCACAAGTACACCAATCGTCTTGCTTCCAAACACAGCCCTCTTTCTTGTTATGGGTATGTGATAGATTGGTGGTTTGGTCCTTGTATGCTAATTTTTGAATTGCATGAGGAGTCTGAGATCATGCTGTGTTGTAAGGAGTAGATGGGATAGGAGATTTGGATATGGCTGTTGCTATTGTTTTGTATGTACTATGTTTTTTTTTCTTTCTGGATTTTCTGATAGAAACTCTCACTCTCTCTCTAGACTCTCTATTCTCCAATTTTTATTTCTTAATTGTGATATCGATATGATTTTTTTTTTTTTATTTATTAAGGTCAATTGGTATCCATGGGGTGAGGAAGCATTCGAATAACCATTCTGGGTTTTAATTTCATATGCAAATTCAAAGTCAAAATTTTGCACTAACTGGTCGATCGGCCGGTCGTCCGTCCGGTCGACCGGTGATTTGATGAAAAGACAAATCTCTCTGTTAGAGCAGGCAATATCAAATAGAGAAATTTGACTTTTTTTTACTCAGATTTGATGAATTTTTTGATGAACCATTGAAAATGTTCTGAGAGATAGTCGAATTCAATATGTTTTGACTTTGAATAATTTTAATACGGACCTGAGGGATTAAGTAAGAAAAAAAAATTAATATCATATAAAAAGTGGTGTCAGGAGAACAAAGCATTCTGGATTATTTTCTTTTTTTATTCAATGATAAAAGAATAATTATATATCTAATCACATCAATTATCTAATTTTAGCCAAATACAGTACAAATAATCCCACTCTTAGTCTCTTGACATGTATCCTAAAAGCATCCATTAATAAAACATTTTTTTTTTTATCGGTATGAATTCTTTTTTTAAGTTGATTGCTGAACTTCAAGTATGCAGTTCTCCTCATAATTATAAATTTGTCCCTATCAATTAACAAAAATAAAATAAAGACACATGCGGATGTGAAGGGAGATGTTTTTTATAAAAAAAAAATTGGAAATCCATTTCCTAATCATTATTAATGTTGGATTAAACATAAATACTACAATTTTGAAAATCAAGTTGGTCTACCAAGCACACAAGACGAAACTACTAGAAGAAACAATGTACATTAATCCCCAAGTCAATGGAGACCCCTTCACCCGAAAAGAAACAACGTACATGAATTAATTACATTTTAATTTGGGGCCTACTCAATACATGTTAAGATGATTTTAAAATATTATATATATATATATTGCACACATTTTTATATAAAATTTAAAATATTTTGAAATTTATTATTGCACATATTAGCTAATTTCTTTACTTTTTTGAGTTTCGAAGGAGCTGTTAACAAGTGCATTAGAGTTGTTACATGTTTGCAAAGTTTAGAAGTTGATCAAAATGATTTAAATAAATACATTTTTTGAATTTTTATAAAATATATACATATATATAAATAAATAAATAAAAAATAATGTGACCTAAAAAATAAATAAATATATTTTTTTAGTTTGTGGCAAACAAACGCTATCTGTCTTCAATCTTCTAGTTAGAGAGAGTCGAAAATCCTATGGGGTCAAATCGACCACACTTCATGCAATTGTTTAATTATTTTACACATACAAATTCATAGGGAATCTTACATTTATTTGACACACACTTTTTTTTCCTTCTCTTTTTTTATTTTTAATTTTTTAATTTTTTGTTTTAAAATTTAAAACGTTTTGCATTTATGAATTTTGAACTTGCGACCTCTTATGATCACTTCACACTCTTTAACATCACCATTTTAAGACTTACATTTACTAAATTAATATACTTTAACACAAAATTAAATTATACTTTTATCACTTTTTATCATATAATATATTTTAATAATTCATTGTGAATATTTTAGGGGTTTTTTTTTAAGGTCCCTGGTATTAAGATTTTATAGCGTAAAAAATATCTAATATTTTCATAATGTCTAAGGTTCCTCAATTTGATCTAGAGAAATTTCGTCCAGAGAAATTCTAGATTTCCAAAGAATTTCTCTGGGTTCAGTTTGACCAATTTTCAAACCAGAGAAAATTGATAAATTTTGGACTTCCCAGACCCAGAGAAAATTGACTTCACCAATTTTACTCAGTTAAAGGCAGAGAAAATTAAACAAATTTATCTGCCCTCCTACCTCTCCTAGACTCAACTCTCCAGAGAAAATTTGAACATTTCTCTGGTCTTCCCTTCTTTCCAGAGAAATTTTCCTTCTCTAGCCTTCAGAGAAATTTCCCTCTCCAGAAAAAATTTCTCTGGCCTTCTTGGCCTTCCCTTCTCTCCAGAGAAATTTTCCTTCTCCAAACCCAAAGAAATTCACTCAAACCAGATAAATTCCTCAAACCCAGAGAAATTCGCAAAGAGATGGTGTATGTAGCACGCAGCTCTGAAGAGACCAAAAGCTGGTTTTCAACAAAACCGTGGGCTGAAAAATCACCCATGTGTACACACTTTCCCATGTACCAAAGCCATCAACCAACTAGCATGTGCAGGAATAGACCCACGCCTCACCTCGCGCTGGAACGGAAATCAACAGCACCGCTGGACCACTGTCATGCATGGCGGAACCACCGACCTGGAACAATGGAACCTGAATCTCCATATTTACCAGCTTGGACACCCAGACCAAACGAACCAGGATACACCGACCTCACCCGAGGTGTCATAGACACACTACCGACGACGCATCCGTGTCCAAACTGTAGTAACACTCCAGCGACACACGATCTCACCAACGACATGCTACCAACCTGCGACTATCACCATCCACCGGAGAACCAGAGCAACGAAGCTTCCACCTAGAGACCTACTACAGCAGACCACCAAGTGTCCGCAGTACACAACTGACAGGGGAGACAGAGAGTCAAATTTCTCTGATATGATATATGGTGTGGGTTTAGGGACTTTAGACATAAAAAAATAATATTGTGTATCTCTTCCATTACTAAAAATGAGAGGAACCTTAGATTAATTTTTCTAATATTTTAATATGTGTCCTAAAATCACACCTCAACAAACTTGAACTTCCTCCATGGTTCGTTCGCTGTCATTCCACACATTTTATTAAACAATAATAAACAAGTACTTGGCAGTTCAATGGGCCGAATGCTTGTCGCAAAAAAAATAATAAAAAGAGGATTATTAAAATGCTTATCAAATTCAACATGTATTTCACATGCTTGACTTTTCAGCACATGCCTTCTTTTCTTTTTCTGTTCTTAATCTTATATATGACTAATTAATTGGCCGAAACTTATGTTGCGAGCAATTTGCTCCTTAAAATTACATATGCGAATTTTGTTTGAGATATGTTCATTTACATGAAGATGGTGCTTTGCATGAGTTTCGAAATTAGTCGAAGTATGGATAAATTAGCTCGAACATTCCTCGGCTTTGTTTGGTAGGACTAAAATGTCACACTTTTTTTTTTTTTTTTTTTTAATAAATTTTTTTTAAAAAGGATTCTTATACAAAATACTTCACTAAAACATTTCACTTCTTAGCTTATGTGATTTTTCATGTGACATGATAAGTTTATCATTTTTTTTTTTTTTTTTTTTTGTAAAAACAGTCATAAATTATTTATTTCTTTTTTTTTTTAATTTGTGTGAAAAGTCTTTACTTTTTAATCCTCTTAGTTGAGAAATATATAAAAAGTAAAAAAAAAAAAAATCAAATATATTAAAAAAATTTACTAAAAAAAATAAAAAAACAAAAAAAAACAAATTGCTTGTTTTCTTTAGTGGGCATTTTTTTATTTTAAAAAATTTTATATGTTTTTTTTAGGGTCTTGTAATGAGACTGCAAAGCACAAAGTTCTAAAATTTTTATTTTTAAAAATTAATAAAAAAAAAGGGACTAAAAATTAAAATTACTGACTTTTGGGATTTTGTTAGGTTTGGTTCATGGGAATCAAATAAAATTGAATGAGTATTTTATTAAAATATTCATTTTCACATTTAGTTTACTTAAATAATAATGAAAATTACATTGCATTGCGATGACCATTCTATTATATTTTAGTTTGTTCCAATGAATTAAATGAAACCTTAATTCTTTTATTGAAACTTATGTTCAACAAAATATGATATCAAGATGGCTTAACTACGTGACTTTTCATTTAACTTTAGTCGGTAAAAGTATCTCCAATTATTCACCTATTATTTTATCCAGTTTAAAGCCTGGTTTGGAATATTCAAAAAAATTCAAAAAATTAAAAGGTGACTAAAAAAAGTAAAAAAAATTATCACTATTCACCAAAAAAAATATAAAAATATTAATTTTACACAAAATTATTACAAACAACTCTGACGTCCCACAAGCACAGAGCTGAATTTTTTAGAAAAATTACACAAGTGGGGTTCATAAACAACACGGTGTTGTTCGGCCTGTGGGGGCCATCACGGATCCCATTTTGATAATCTGAACTGTTTAATGTGTAAAACTCGTCGAGTACTATATGTCTGTAAAAAATCACGTTGATTAGATATCGCTAACTATATGATCAAATCAGTTTTGTATAAAAAAAAAAAAAGATGGTGTTATAGTTAACGGTTGAAAAAAACCTAATCGGATCAGACAGCTATTGATATCCGATCAATGTGATTTTTTACAAGCATATAGTGCTCGACGAGTTTTACACATTGAATGGTTCAAATTATCAAAACGGGACTCGTGAGGGCCCCCATGGGCTGAACAGCACTGTCCAATGCAATGTCCGAAAAGTAGACAACTATTTCTTATCATCAATTCACTCTGCCTAGACAGACGGCCATACTGCCTATTGTCCTTATCTTCTTCTACAAACTAATTTATAAAAATTTTTAATACACATTTTTTCGTAAAAAGTCAAAAAATTAACCCAAATAATCATCTTTTTTTCCTAAACTTTTTAATCCAAAAAGTCAAAAAGTGCACTTATTTAGGACACCCCAAACAAGCCCTAAATTTGATGGACTAGTGTTCAAATATCATCTCTAATGACTTCAACAAATGTTAACTAAATCAAGATAGAATTATTTTTTCATCAAAATGGGAACTCATGAAATCATTCATTAAATTTAAATTTAGTAAAAAATTAAAAAGATGAAGTATTATAGATTTACTTTTTTTTTTTCATTAAATTTGACGAAAAAGAAAATTGGAATAAGAGGAAAATTTTAAAAAATATTTTGATGAAAAGATTGGAATAATTCATATCAAATTAAATGTTTTACTCAAATTTTAAATTAAATTAAATGAAAAAAAAAATTAGTAAATAATTGGAGTGGCTCTAATACATCTAGAAGTAATCTGACGAATATAAGCATATAACTAGAGAATAGCGAAATACTATTAGTAATGAAAAGATGAACTGAAATTATTATTTTATCAGAATATATATATTTTTTTATTTGATTCGTCAAAAAATATTATAAATAAAATAATATTTAACTAACAGAAAAAGATGCACCGCTGCTGCCACTGTGCAAGTTAGGAATGAATGCAAGGTTTATCTCCACTGATAGGATAAATATCAGATCTAATCTAATTTCAGCCTTTTCAAGCTCTCTTGGCCTTTAGCAGCCTGTCATTCTCAAGTTATATCCACGAAACTCTTCATATTTATTATTTATATTTATATATATTTTTAATGAAATTGCCTCCAAACTTTTTATGTACCATGAACCTGTCTCATTTATAGCACATGCATGCGTTTGAAAATAGACACTCTAACTTCGTTTGTGGTTAGTTTTTTGATTTTTTAATTTTTTTTTTTATTCTTTTAGTTTGAGATTAAAATGATCTTGTTTATGATAGATTTTTTTAATTTTTTTAATTTTTTTGAGAGAAAAAATAAAATAATTATAATTTGAATGTGACAACTTTAACCTATGATTAAAAAATCTATTTTATCTTTTTATGACTATTTTAGTCCTAACTCATCCCAACTCACATGACAAACCAAGACTCTATTTGCACACCGCATTCTATCCCAGTATATGTCACATTTTATTTTGATTTTTTTTAATTTTTATTTAATTTATATTATTAATTTTGAAATATCTCCAAAATATCCTCCGTTCTCTAATCCTAACTTCACCTCATTAGTATAGTTGCCGCCATCGTCATCAATATACACAGTTGCCTTTTCTGTAGCCACCATTTCCCTCCCCCTCTCCCTTCCCCTCCCTTTCCTCTTCTCATTCCTAACTCCTTCAGCTATTGCTATATTCTCTCTTCCTACTACTGTCATTGCCCTTCCCCATCTCCACCTCACACACATCACTCTACCATCTCCATCGTTACTCGGCCCCCTCCCCCTCCCTTTCCTCTTCTCATTCCTAACTCCTTTATCTATTGCTATATTCTCTCTTTCTACTACTGTCATTGCCCTTGCCCATCTCCACCTCTACCATCTCCATCGTTACTCGGCCCCCTCTCTTTAACTGTGCAATTTTTCTTCACTTGTGAGAAAGCGATCTAGTGAGAGAAAGAAAGAAAGAGAGAGATCTAAAGGGAAAATCTCTAAAGATGATGAAAAAGAAAGATGAGAGGATGGTGACGACAGAAAGGATAGATCTGAAGTGGGTGACAAGTAGCAATAGTAGTCACTAGTGGTAGGAGTGTTGGTTAGTGTTGGAACAATCTTCTATGTAAAATAAATAATTTGAAACTAAATCAAATAAATAAAAAAATTACTTAAATAATTTATTTACCGAAAAGAAAAAAATACAAAATAGATCAAGTCAAGTGTGTGACACTCTATCCTTAAGACAGATTCACCCCGCTTCGGTGCTTACGGATAAATGGCGTTTATCTCCCAAGATACAATGATCTACACAAATTGTAGTAGCACTCCAAACAATTTGTACGTCGAACAAAAACCTGTGTTTTATACTTTCCAAATTTTCCCTAAAATAATATAAAGAATAAGTTGATGCAAGAGAGCAAAAACTGGAAGGAAACAAGTGAATTTCGAATTTGGAGATCTGCTGGAATGGTCCAAGTATTATAGGGCCGAACAGGTATGAATTTCAAACCGAACAAATGCAGTTTGAACCAAATAGGTAAGGTTTGAATTGAACAAATCTGTTGAAAAACAAAACAGGTGCGAACTGTTTGAACCTGCTAGAATTCAATCTGTCCGATTCAACCTGTTTGAACCTGCTAGAAAATGGACTGAAAAAGGGCACTGTTTGGACAGAAAATTTTGGTGCAAAATTTAAATTAATTTCGTTTAGAAATTCAAATAATTTTCTCGCAATAATTTGAAAAAATTCAAATAAATTTTGTCTAAAAAATTAATGTTAGAATCGACCCGATCCATAACTCACACCCGTGCCTACAACCCAAAAAATTAATGTTAGCAGAAAATATTTCTTTTAAAGGCCTATTTTTTCTTTCAGCAATTCCATTTTACTGAGATGAGTAAGGAACGGTGGTTTGATGAATTATTCCATGTTCTTTAAAAAACTCACCAAAAGGTAATTCATATTTACCACCTCTATCACTTCTTAGTTTCTTAATTTTCTTACCAAGTTGATTTTCAACTTCATTCTTAAATTGAATGAAAATTTCCAAAGTTTCATCGTTGGTTCGAATTAAATAAACATATATCTAGTATAGTTATTTATGAAAGTGATAAAATATTTTTTTCTCACCTCTGATTTGAATTGATTTAAAATCACAAATGTCATTATAAATTAATTCAAGTGGTTCCATACTTCTTTCAATTGAATGGAAAAGAGTTTAGTTAATTTTGCCTCAATGCAAATTTCACATTTATTATTTAAATCAATGTCAAATTTAGGTAAACATTCCATATTAATTAATCTACGCAAAAATCCATAATTAACATGTCCTAGTCTACCATACCACAAATTTAAAGACTTAAGTAAGTAAGAAGAACATATATTATTATTAATAACAAAGGGTACAACAGTTATTACATTCATTTTGAAAATGTCATCATATATGTAATATTTTCCTACATACATCCCGTTTTTGATAAGTATAAATTGTCACTTTAAAAAATTAGCCTAAACCCATTTTTACTCAACAGAGATCAGGAGACTAAATTCTTGCGAATGTCTGGTACATGCAGTACATTGTTGAGAGTGAGTTCCTTTCCAGATGTCATCTTCAGAATAATCTTTCCTTATTCTTCAACTTTAGAAGTCGAAGAGTTGCTCATGAAAAGTTGTTCGTTGTTATCCACCACAGAATAATATGTGAACATTTCTTTGTCGGCACACATGTGGCGAATAGCACCAGTGTCCACCTACCATTCTTTAGGATTTCTGACAAAGTTTACCTCGGAAACAACTGCAGAAAGATTTATGTCGTCAACACTATTGGAAATTTTGTCCACTTCGGTTATATTAGCTTGAGCAGGCTTCTTGCTTGATCTTCTTTTGCCTTTGCCTTTGCCTTTGCCTTTGCCTTTGCTACGGCAATCTTTGGCCCGATATCCCTCTTTGTGGTAGATGTAACATTTTCCATTAAACTTGTATTTCTTTGTTTTCCCTCCTTTTAAAGCCTTGTGAGGAACTTTCTCCAAAAAATTTTTGTTTCTTTTCTTTTGGAATATGTTCCTCCACATTTTCCTTAGACTTCATGGAATGCTTACCTGCCTGCTTTTCATAATTGCGGTTGTCCTCCTCAATCCTCAAACGCACAATCAATTCCTCTAAAGTCATTTTTTTGTACTTGTATTTGAGGCAGTTCTTGAATTCCTTCCATCCTTGTGGTAATTTTTCAATTAAGGAAGCAACTTGGAAGGATTTTCTGAAAGATTCTGTATGAATGTCATGCAGAATGGGTTGGAGATCTTGAACTTGGCTGATCACAGTCTTAGAATCAACCATCATAAAATCCAGGAATTTGACAACTAGAAATTTCTTTGATCCAGCATATTCTGTTTTGTATTTTTTCTCTAGAGACTCCCAAAGTTCCTTTGCCGTCTTTATAGGGCTGTAGACGTTGTATAATGTGTTGTCAAGTCCATTCAAGATATAGTTTCGGCAAAAGAAATCAGCATGTTTCCAACCATTGACCGCAACAACCACTTGCCGGTCGGTTTTACCTTCGTTCAGAGTAGGAGCATCCTTACGGAGAAACCGTGCCAGGTTCAGAGTTGTAAGATAGAACAACATTTTCCGTTGCCATCTTTTAAAATCAGTTCCTAAAAACTTCTCTGGCTTTTCACCGTGATTAACTGGCACCGTCACAACAAGAGAGGGGGTTGAAGCAATTGTAGCCACCATATCAGTACTAGTTTAAGTATTAGTTTTAGTAGTCATGAATTCTAAATTATAAAACAAAATTTTATACTACACAGAAAATTTAAACCAAAACTACAGAATTAAATTCTGTAAAAATAAAAGAAATAAGAATTGTAACTTTTATTTCCAATTAATTTGAAAATAAAATAAAATTTTATTTAAACAAATTAATTACACACAGAAAAATATTTTTGTAACACTTCAAAAATTAAAAATACTGAAAACAGAATTTTAATTAATGAAAACTCAGAAATTATTTATGAAACCCAAAATTAATTTCTGACCAACTTCACAAATAAATATTTTGAATTGTTAATGACTACCAGTATATTACTACTAGGTGTCAAAGAAAATAACCAGTATATTACTACTATTTATTTTTTCAACCAGAATATTATTTTGTAAAGCCACAGAAAATAATTTCTGTAAGAAAAAGAAAACAAATGAAACAAATGAAAAATTCTGTTTAAACAGAATAATTCGAATCTGTCTTAAGATTATTGGAACAATCTTCTATATAAAATAAATAACTTAAAACTAAATCAAACAAATAAAAATAAATTATTAACAGAATTTATTTACCGAAATGAAAAAAAAAAAAAAAATAGATCAAGTCAAGTGTGTGACACTCGGTCCTTAAGACAGATTCGCTCCGCTTCGTTGCTAACGAATAAATGGCGTCTATCTCCTAAGATACAATGATCTACACAAATTGTAGTAGTTCTCCAAACAATTTGTACAGTAAACAAAAGCCTATGTTCTATATTCTTCAAATTTTTCCTAAAATAATATGAAGAATAAATTGATGCAAGAGATCAAAAACTAGAAGGAAACAAGTGAGTTTCAGATTTGGAAATCTGCTGGAATGATCCAGGTATTTATAGGGCCGAATAGGTAGGAATTTCAAACCGAACAGATGTAGTTTGAACTGAACAGGTAAGGTTTGAATTGAACAGATCTGTTGAAGAATAGAACAGGTGCGAACTGTTTAAACTACTGCAATTCAATATGTCCGGTTCAACTTGTTTGAACCTGCTAGAAAATGGACTGAAAAAGGGCACTGTTTGGATAGAAATTTTTGGTACAAAATTTAAATTAATTTTGTTTAGTAATTTAAATAAATTTTGTCCAAAAAATTAATGTTAGAACCAATCCGGCCCATACCCATGCTCGGCACGGCTCGGCCGGCGGCACACGTGTGCGTGTGGTGGTTTGAGCTAAGGCTCCCTTTGTCTATAACTTTTTTCTTCTACAAACTTAAGGTGCCCCTTAGGGTCCAACCCAAGTGTGGCCACTTAGAACTTATATAAATATACAAGCTCTCTTTAAGTTTCAATGTGAGACAACTCATTTCAAGGTGACCCACATTTTATCTTTAATAGTCCATTCCACGAATTAGAAAACGACTTCAACTTTTCATTCACTCATAAATGTTTTTGACGTATCGTCTTCACTGTGTGACTCGCCACGCAACAAGGAAAACATCACCTCTTTGGATTTATCCCAAAAGACGTATTGGGACCATTCAAATTTGAACTCAAAATTGGTACAAAATAAGCTTATAAAATCATAAATTCCAACAGTTGGTGGTGTGTGTGGTATTGTCCAAAAGAGTAATATACTTAGACGAATATAATTGGAATAAAAAAAAATGATAAATAATGTGTACTAAAAAATATAATGGTGTGTAAATAGAATTTTCCGTTTAAAAATCATTTGACAATATTTAGCTCTAACTCTACTTCACTCGTTTGGCAACATTTAAAGGTTAGATTTTTAGACAATTTTGTTACATTATTCACTTAATTTTTTTAAACAAGTCATAAAATTATTTAGCATGACTTCATGAAAAAAATGACTAAGGCCTCGTTTGGGAACCATCTTTTTTAGCCAAAAAAGTTACTAAATTAGCCAAAAAGCCAACAACTCATACCAAAAAGTCAAAGATTCTCTTTTCTCTCTACTTTTTGCATATCTTTTCGTAAAAATTCAAAAAGTCATCCCAAACATACTAGTTTTTTTTAGCTCATATTTTAGCCAAATAACCAAAAAATTACTAAACTAGCCTGTTCCCAAACGAGGCCTAAGTAGAAAAATAGTTTACGAATATAACGAGATGTACATCAAACACTCAACCATGAAACAAAATTCATAATAGATTATTTAAAATTTTTATGGTACAGACCACAATATTTATAATGTTTGGGTATGTTCTATTAAAATATTAGTTATAACTTAATTATATATATTGTAGTAGTAGTTATGATTTATTGTAATATTAATTATGGTATTATTTTAATTATAACTTATGCGGTGTTTAGTTGATAATCACTTCTTTTTTTTTTTTTTTAAATTATGATTTGTATAGGATTAAGTTGACATTACTAGATTACTACAAACATATAATAAATTTATGAGGTACACATGCAACAATCATACAACAAGAATTACCTATACAAGTGATAAAAAGACTCAAATCAAACTCTTTAAGATTTAAGGTTCTTGTTTAACAACTTAATCCCATGAATTAGATTTATGCTCAAAGATGTATATTTAAAATTGAACCGAGCTTTTATTCAGTCCAAAAGAGATTGTTTGGAATAAACTAAATAAGTGCACTTTTTGACTTTTTATGAAATATGAGTTGAATATGAGTTGGATTCGAAATGATATAGTAGAGAGGTGATGTGACTTAAATAAGATGATGTGACTTAAATAGAATAGTAATTTTTTGACTTTTTTAAGTTATGCCAAACGAAACCTTTGGCTATAATATTTTTTCCCGACTCGTAGTGCACATGGTATGTTTATGTTAGAGTCTTATGTGTATATCATTAATAAAAAAATAATAATATTAATTTAATAATTGTAATATTTTTATTTTATTTTATTGTGTTTGACTCAAAAAAATAAATAGTCACATCACCTTATTTGGTTTCAATTTTCTGGATCCATTTTTCAAAAAATTGGAGTTTTTTTTTTATTTTCAATATTTTTTTGTTTTCACTGAATATTTTCAATATTTTAAGCAATTTTTTTAATTTTTTTTATAGATACACCGAATATAAATACACTTAAAAAGTATAATATTTGTGAAAAAATCTTTAAAAAATTTACTAAATAACAAAAATATAAACAAATACGAAAACTTAGTACATTTTGGTATTCTTGTATATTTATTGATTTTTTTACAAGTATTTTATTTTTTAGATACATTTGAGTAAGATAAATCTAAAAAGTAAAAAAAAAATGTTTAAAATTTTAAAAATATTCACTAAACAAATACAAAAAATAAAAAACATAATTTTCAAAAAATTGAAACAAACTTACAATATAAACGACCTTTGGTATATGAGAAAAATTATATCAATCAGATACTTAAAATATCTCCAAAGGCCTTTTTATATCAGTCATGTTAGCTATTATAGTTAGTATCATCATATTTTATTTACTCTAACAGGTTAGTTATTACAATAACTATTTTAACAAAATCTTTAAGTTACATTTGAAGAGTCTTGGGAGACTTCTAAAATAATTTTTGTATATCAATAGATAAAATAAAGAGTAATATTGAAATACATAGATAAAAATAAAAATTAGATAAAATAAAAAATATGCCTTATATATTTTAGTTAATGAAAAATAAAAAATATGATTAAAGATGTTTTTATAATAGAAAATATATATATATTATAAAACAAAAAAAAAAAACTTAAACTTCTGTTTATCCTACTATAAAATGACACTACAAAATGATGCGGCAAAATTAATATTAATCATTTTAGTTAAAAAATAAAAAAAATATTATAAATTACCACATTATTTTATTTATTTTTTGCACTTCTTTTTATAAAAAATTAAAAAATTATTAAAATAATCTATTCTTAAATGAAACCTTCGTTTGGAAAGTTAGCTTTTAAATTTTTTGGACTCTTTTAATTTGGTTTAAAAACTTATATTTAGAAAAATTACAACTAATTTGATAATTATAAAAACAAAATAAAATAAAATAATTACAATTTAAATATACTATTTTACCGTATTAATTATTTTATCCTTAACTTTCTCCCCCCAAACAAGTCCTAAATAAATATGATTCATTAATATAATTTTGTGAATAATTTTTCATGGCATTGTTAGAACCAAATGTAGAACAAGTCTCATATCGGTTACCTTATATATCAGTCAAATTATAACGCGTTGAACTTGGACCCGGCCGCCGCTGGAACACCACCAAGGATCCTCTAGAGTGAAATTTTCCTAAAGTTTCCTAGAGTGCTACATTGTGTGGTTGAGATTTACTGACAAGTCACATCAATTTTTCTGATGTGACTTGCCAGTAAATCTCAACCACATAATGTAACACTCTAGGAAACTTTAGGAAAAAATCACTCTAGATGATCCTTGCTCCTGGAACACAGCTCTCTTTTTCTCTCTCTCAAACTTTTTCCACGTCGACACCTACTATAATAAATAAAATACAGTCTTCTATCTCTCTCTCTCTCTCTCTCTCTTACACACACCTGTTATTCATTGCATCAAATCCCCTCTTTCGAAGCAACATCTTCACTCCATTCACACACCCACCTCCTCATTTTTATATAAAAATTCACCTCACAACTCTTTTCTCACCACAAACCCCAACAATCATCACCTCACAACTCTCTCTCTCTCTCTCTCTCTCTCTCAGATCTGAAACAGAGGCAGTTGTGGATTCATATACTCAATACTTGCATAAATATAATCATGTCCGGAGACGACTTTGATCTGAAACCCAAACCCAAACCGGTGGTGGTCCGAGAAGTCTGGTCGAGCAATCTCGAGTCCGAGTTCGATCTGATCCGAGACCTAATCGATCGATACCCTTACATATCCATGGACACGGAATTCCCAGGCGTGGTGTTCAGACCCACCACCGCGAACGACAACCGCATGCGGCGGCTCCTCCCGTCGGACCACTACAAGCTCTTGAAATCAAACGTCGACGCTTTGAATCTCATCCAGCTCGGTCTCACTCTCACCGACGCAGCCGGAAACCTCCCGGACCTCGGCTCCGGCGAGAGCGGCTTCATTTGGGAGTTCAATTTCCGTGACTTCGACGTCGCGCGTGACCCCCACGCGCCGGACTCCGTCGAGCTCCTCCGCAGCCAGGGCATCGATTTCGACCGGAACCGGTCCGATGGAGTCGACTCGGCCCAGTTCGCCGAGTTGATGATGTCTTCAGCTCTCGTGTGCAATGACTCAGTGAGTTGGGTGACGTTTCACAGCGCGTATGACTTTGGATACCTCGTCAAGATCCTCACGCGCCGCCAGTTGCCGAGTGGACTCGAGGACTTTTTGGGAATTTTAAAAATATTTTTTGGAGACAGCGTTTACGATGTGAAGCATTTGATGAGATTTTGTCACAGCTTGTACGGTGGGTTGGACCGGGTTGCGAGAACGCTAGAGGTGGAACGGGCGGTCGGGAAATGCCACCAGGCCGGTTCGGATAGTTTGTTGACGTGGCATGCGTTTCAGAAGATGAAAGACATCTACTTCGTAAAAGATGGACCGGAAAAGTATGCCGGTGTTTTGTATGGATTAGAGGCTTTCTAGAAATTAATAAAAATTTAGAGTTGATATAATTAATTCTTTGTAAATTAAGTTGGGCAGTTTACTAAATTAATTGATACATTAATTAGTGCAAGCAACATTATTTTTACTAAATTAATTGATACATTAATTAGTGCATGTAACATTATTATTACCGGAATTGAATTGAATTTTTTGTTCACAAAAAATGATTACTGTTTCAGCTTTGATATCTTGTACGGGATGTTTGGGAAGAAAAAAAATAGTTCAATTTAGGCTAAAATTCACAAAAAAACAAAATAGGTTAAAATAGTTAATAAGATAAAATATCACATTAAACCCATAATCATTTCAATTTTTCTCTCACAAACATCACATTCAATCACAAAAAAATCCAATCATCTTTTCAAACACAAAAATTTTAACCTACTAAAATAGTCAAAAACTAAAATAGCCTACTAAAATAGTCACTTCCCAAACGAAGCCGTAATCAAACATGGTTTTTTTTGGGAAGTCTGGTACCCTACGACACAATAAAAATGTGTAATTTTATCATAATTTTTTGTAATATTAATCACAAAACAAGTAATTTTATCATAAATTGACGTAATAAAATGTCTAAAATTTTATGATTGATGTTATAAAAATTTGTATCTTAGTTTTAATATTTTTTATTATGTTAATTTATGATGATGTTATATATTTTGTGATGATATTATGAAATTTAGTGAATAAGCTTACAAATTTAGGACGTATAGCGTATTTTGACAATTGGATTAGAAGTTATTTTTTTTGACTTTTTCATTTTTTTAAATTATATTTTAATGTGTTTGGTTTGAAAGTCAAATGTGAATAAGCTTACACAATTTTTTTAGGGATTTTTATTGATAAATCCCATTTAGAAATGTTTTAATTCAAAAAGTTCATGAAGAAATTTATTAACCCATTTAGTCCCATGTATGTATAGTTTTATTCTATAAAATCATTTTTTTTGATTTACACTATTTTTTTAGACTCTTATGCCCTTTTATTTAATTTTGATACCCCTTACAAATATTTTTTCAACGGTTAGCAATTTTATGATGTAAATATTCATATTTTAACATTTACATTGGTAAAAATGTAAAATTGGCCCGTGGCCCGTAGGCGGTCCGAAGATCGCTCCCGGGCCGGGGCAGGCCCGGTCCGTTAACAATGTGAATATTCACATCGACATTTTAACATTCACATTGATAGAAGTGTAAAATTGGTCCGCGGCCCGTGGGCGGTCCGAAACTCGTGGCCCGTGGGTGCCCGGCCCGACCCGTTGACAATGTAAATATTCATATTAACATATTAACATTCACGTTGATAGGAGTGTAAATTGACCCGCGGCCCGTAGGCAGCCCGAAACCTGCCCGCGGGCCCGGCCCGGCCCGGCCTTTTTACAATGTAAATATTCTCATTGACATATTAACATTCACATTGATATGAATGTAAAATTGGCTCGCGGCCTGTGGGCAGCCCGAAGCCGGCCCGTTGCCCGGGACGGGGCGGGCTGTAAATATTCATATTTTAACATTCATATTGATAAGAATATAAAATTGGCCCGTGGCCCGTGGGCGGTCCGAAGTTCGCCCCCGAGCTGGAGCAGGCCTAGTCCGTTGACAATGTAAATATTCACATTGACATGTTAACATTCACATTGATAGAAGTGTAAAATTGGTCCGCGGCCCATGGGCGACCCGAAACTCGCCCGTGGCACGTGGGCTGCCCGGGGTGGGCCCGGCCTGGCCCGGCCTAGCCCGTTGACAATGTGAATATTCACATTAACATATTAATATTCACGTTGATAGGAGTGTGAAATTGACCCGTGGCCCGTAGGCGGCCCGAAACCCGCCCGAGGGCCACCCCGTTTATAATGTGAATATTTATATTGATATGTTAACATTCACATTGATAGGAGTGTAAAATTGACCCGCGGCCTGGCCCGTTTACAATGTGAATATTCACATTGACATGTTAACATTCACATTGATAGGAGTGTAAAATTGGCCCACGGCCCTTGGGCTGCCCGAAGCCCGCCCGTTGCCCGGGGCGGGGCAGGCTTTAAATATTCATATTTTAACATTCACATTGGTAACAATGTAAAATTGGCCCGTGGCTCGTGGGCGGCTTGAAGCTCCCCCCTGGGTCGGGCCGGGCCCGGTCTGTTGACAATGTGAATATTCACATTGACATGTTAGCATTCACATTGATAGAAGTGTAAAATTGACCCGCGGCCCGTGGGCGACCCGAAACTCGCCCGCCGCCCATGGGCGGCCCAGGACGGGCCCGGCCCGGCCCGTGGACAATGTGAATATTCATATTAACATATTAACATTCACGTTGATAGGAGTGTAAAATTGACCTGCGGCCCGAAACTCGCCTGCGGGCCCGGCTCAGGCCGGCTCGTTTACAATGTGAATATTCACATTGACATGTTAACATTAACATTGATAGGAGTGTAAAATTGGCCCGCGGCCTAGAGCGAGTTCGACCTGTTGACAATGTGAATATTCACATTGACATGTTAATATTCACATTGATAGGAGTGTAAAATTGTCCTGTGGCCCGTGGGCCACCCGAAGCCCTCTCGCGGCCCGGGCAAGCTCGTTTGGGCCTAGGCCCGAGCCCAGCCCGAGAACTTGGGCTAAGACCTGGGTCATCACTTTGAAGCTCGGTCCGCATAAGGCCCATTTAAGGCTCGGGCTCGCCAGAGGCCCAGTGTCTTTTTTGTGAAAAATAATAAAATTTTTGGAGAAAAAATTAAAAAGAAGTAAAAAAAAATGGCGAGGCTCACCCAAGCTCGACCCAAGCCCAAGTCTAGGCCCAAGCCCCTTGGCTCGACCCACCGGGGCACCTAAAGCCTGAATACCTTTGTGCCAAGGCTAGGGCCTAGGCCTAATTTTTTGGCCTGTGGGCCGGTCCGGTCCGGCCCGAATTTTGGCAAGCACCCATGAGGCTTTACATGGGTTGGCCCCGGCCCGGGCTGGGCCGAGCCCCTACACATTGATGATATGAACTTTCACATTAGGGGTATTTTGGTAATTATGTCACCCATAAGACTTATTGAAACATAAAAAAATAATGTGGACTAAATGGAACATAAGTAGATAAAAAGGGTATTTTGGTCTTCTTACCTCAAATAGGAACATTCACATTGACGGTGTGAACATTCACATTGATGATGTGAACATTCACATTAGGGGTATTTTGATAATTATGTCACCCATAGGACTTATTGAAACATAAGAAAGTAATGTGGACTAAATGGAACATAAGTAGATAAAAAATGTGTTTTGGTCTTCTTACCTCAAATAAGAACATTCACATTGACGGTGTTAATATTCACATTGACAATGTGAACATTCACATTAGGGATATTTTGGTAATTATGTCACCCATAGGATGTGAACATTCACATTAGGGGTATTTTGATAATTATATCACCCATAGGACTTATTGAAACATAAGAAAATAATGTGGACTAAATGGAACATATGTAGATGAAAAGGGTATTTTGGTCTTCTTACCTCAAATAGGAACATTCACATTGACGGTGTGAACATTTACAGTGTGAACATTCACATTGACGATGTGAACATTCACATTAGGGGTATTTTAGTAATTATGTCACCCATAGGATGTGAACATTCGCATTAGGGGTATTTTGCTAATTATGTCACCCATAGGACTTATTGAAACATAAGAAAATAATGTGGACTAAATGAAATATAAGTAGATGAAAAGGGTATTTTGGTCTTCTTACCTCAAATAGGAACATTCACATTGACGGTGTGAACATTCACATTGACGACGTGAACATTCACATTAGGGGTATTTTGGTAATTATGTCACCCATAGGACTTATTGAAACATAAGAAAATAATGTAAACTAAATGGAACATAAATAGATGAAAATGGTATTTTGGTCTTCTTACCTCAAATAGGACCTAATGGAATAGTAAAAAAGAATGTAGGTTGGATGGAATAAATCTCTTAGAAAAAGAATTTATCAAAAAAAACTCCCATTTTTTTTAATAAAATTTTAAAAAAAAAAAACTGAAAAATTAGCTTTAATTTTTTTCCCAAAAGAAGCCTATGTATATGGTATGAACCTCATTTTTTTGTTTTTGTTCCAATCAGTTGTTAACTAGATTACTATTATTTATTTATTTATTTGTTAAATAAAAATAAAAAAATGAATCAGTTTAAATGTTAATAGAAAAGGTTTAATAAAACAAAATAAAACTACGGGCAAATTAGATTTTATAGTTAATAGTTTGTGTATTGTGCATTTTGATTTTTTTAATTTCAATTAATTTAATTTTAATTATAAATTTGTAATTTCGTCGCAATCTAATTCACTCGATAAGGACAATTAATTTTTTACACAAAAATTATGCATATACCTGCACATGAAATGTTTTAGAGGGTATAATAGGCATATGCACCATGCACAGATATGTACTGAAAGCAATGAAAATGATAGTTCGAGTTCGAATCCTCTGTCGTTCTTTCCTCCGGCGTCCCCTACCATGGTTCAAAACGACGTTGTTTTGGTTAAATTTTTTGTTTTGTTTTGTTTTCTTTTGTCCTCCCCTTTTCCTTTCTATCTCATTTGCTTGAACCCTTACCCATTGACAGAGGTAGAGGTGAAACAAAGTAGTAGGTGCAAGCAATGACTGCAACGCGAGGCGGTGAGTGGGCTACAACTGAGGCGACGAGTCAGCTACGACTGAGTACATCCATTTGGGTCCTCTGCTTCGTCTTCTTCGCTGAATTTTGCATCTTCTGTTTTGGGGTTTCTTCGAAAGCGAAGATCAGAAATGGGTTTTTGGTTTGCACTTCCAAGTGCTCGGACAGTCGGCCTCTCATCGGTGTATTGTTCGAGCCATTTGAAGAGGTGAAGGAGCTCACACTCGTCCCTACTTTCCCCCCACTCTTCCATTGCTCGCCAGAAATATTCTGATGAATGCGAAGATCAAAAATGGATTTCTAGGTTTTTGGTTTACTTTTTTAATTTTTTTTATAATTTTGATTGATATTCATTAGAAATAGTCTGATGAATGCGTAGATCGGAAATGGATTTTTAGTTTTCTTTTCTTTTGTTTTTCAGTGATATTCATCATAAAATATGCTTATCTATTTGATTATCTGTTGTTTATCATGTTTATCCCAAACACTTATTCGATTATTTGTTGTTGTTTATCATGTTTGGGTCATATTTTCTCAATCTCAGATTGAGTTTATTTTCTTTTCTTGATTGATATTCAAAATCAAATTCAATGGGAAATCTTCGAATCAGACTTCTCGTCGCCGACGCTGTCCTTTAACTTCGTCACATTATGGGGTTTGATACAAACAATCTAAAATCAAAATATTTGGTTTGGTTAGATCAGTCTTGAAGTATATTGCAATCAACAATAGCAGGTAAGAATGAATATTGCAGGACCTCACCTCTGCCTCTGTCAATAGGTAAGAGTTTAAGCAAATGAGACAGAAAGGAAAAGAGGAGGAGAAAAGAAAGAAGAAAAAAAAAAAAAAAAAAAAAAAAAAAAAAAAAACCAAAACGACGCCGTTTTGAACCATAGCAGGGGACGTCGCAGGAAAGAACGGCAGAGGATCCGGACTCGCGTCGGCACTGATAGTATCGCTGCTAGGATTGCTTTTAGAGTGAGTGCGTGAGCGAGCGAGACATCCTTACTTTCTGCGATTACTGAAAGCGATCAAAGAGATAGCATAGTTGCTCAGAGGACCGTTGCTAGAAGGGTCACTACTAGAGATCATCTTTAGGGTGAGAGAGCGAAACATCCTTAGAGCATCTCCAATAACGTTGTCAAAGGAGATGCCAAAGTTATAATTTGACAAGAGTAAAAAAAAAGGGTCTTCAATAGAATTACCTGTCAAATATAACAAATGCCATTTCTAGTATCAAATTTAACAGGAGGTTTGGCATTTGTCAAACATGCCACATCATCAAAGATATTTGGACTCCAAAGTGAATATAAACAAACAAAAGTGTAAATGAATCATTTGCAAGAACACAATCAAAACAAAAATAGAAATAAATTGAACAAATTATATTAACAAATAAAAAAATATAATTATTACAAAAATAAAAACATGATTTTTCCTTCATCATAGCAACGACAATCACGAAGTACAAGAAGGCTATGGAGGAGATGGAGAACAAACCTCAATCTTGATGTGACTTCACCGTATACTCTGAATCAGTTGCCGAAGAGCATGCCCGCTACACCACTACCTCCATCAAGGTTGATTTCATGACATTGGTTGACTTGAGAGAGGGTTTTGGTTTAGGGGAGTTTGAATGAGGATTTCGGTTTGGGAGGGTTTGAATCAGGGTTTGTGAGAGTTTGAATTTAGGTTAACCATTGGGTTTGAATGAGGGTTTCAGTGAATCGATGGAGAAAGGGTTTGACAATTTCGGACTGAGTGGGTTTTAGAGGATTTCATTGGGTTTCAAATTGATCTCGCCGGAGCTGAAAAAGGAGACAGAGGAAGACCTTGGGTGCGTGAGAAACCCTCTGAATAAAGAGGTTGTGTGGTTGGAGATGCTCTGATCAGTGGAGGTTTTCAATTAATCGATGGGCGTTAACAAGAAGAGATTAATCGATGGAGATGCTCGATTAATCGATGGAGGTTTTTGACATATTCAACTGCCGGAGTTAAAAAAGGGAGGGGGAGAGAGAGAGCCGAAGGAGAGAACAAGAGTGAGAGACAGAAGATGAAAGTGAGAGATAGGAGTGAAGGTTCTAGATAGAGCCGTTGGGTGAAGTAAATTATATATATAGATATATATATATATTAATTTTTTCAATTTTTAAAAAAATTTTATAATTTTTTTTTAAAGAAAGGTCATACAAGACAAAAAAAATAAAAATAAAATAAACAATAGAAAAAAATTACTCAAAAATCCATATCTAAACATCACCTACAAAATTGAAAAAAAAGTTGATTGTAATTTGCCAAAATGTCATGTGATTATTGGAGTACCATTGCTATAATTTAATAATTTGTTACTGTAAATTGCCAAATTATAATTTTGGAAATACTATTATAGCAATTTGTCATTAGAATATATCATGCAATCACCATGATTTTTTTTTCTTTGCTTTACCAAATGATTAAGACATTATTTACAAACATAAATATATATATATATATATATATACAATCACAATATCCAACAATTATAAAGTGGTGAAAACGCATTTTACATTTGCATGATATTTTTATACATTCTATTTTACGTATGTATATACTAGCGTATAACTTGTACTATATATGGGGTTGCATAATAATCAATAAAATTATTTTTTAATGAATTAATTTTTTTTACAATAAACTATCTCTTTTTTTGAATTTTTTAGTCTTTAATGATTTTTTTTTTAAAATTATGTCAATTTTATTTATTTTCCCCATTCGTCTTGTGTAGATGAATATATATAAAAAGTAAAAACTGAAAAATTGTATATAAATAAATTGAAAAATACAAAAAAAAGTTTATTATTTTTTTGTTTGTTTGTGTTTTTCGAATTTTTTTTCAAACTCTTAAAAAAATTCAAATTATATATTTTTAAAGTTTCAATTCGTCTTTTCTTTTTAAATTGGATGTTAGTTAATAAATGGTTAAAATTTTTGTTTTGACTCCTTTTTTTTTCAAAAACTTTTTTTTATTTTAAGTTAGATATGATTAGATGTATTTTATGTCACATGCATATTTTAATTTAAAGAAAATTAAATATGTTCAAATTTTAGACTAAAATAATAAGTGGAATTACTTTTGAGTGCAATTACATTTTGACTTTTTCAAAACGTTTTTTTTTTTAGTTAGGGGTGGATATGACTACAAATTTTATTTTTTTTTACTTTTATATAAAAAAAATTTAAATTTAAAATTATAGAAATAGAATACAGATATAGATAATATTGTTAATATATGCCATAAATAGTTCACAAATTAAAAAAAAAATTCATATTAATCAAGGAATCAATTAAAACTTTAAAGTTAAATAACCAATGGTAATTTTCCATGTGTATTTATATAATTTTTAAAAAAATTAAAATTTTATAAAAATAGTGTTTGAACTTGGAGATCAAAAGCCTAACAGATAGATATATATTTACATCTTAATTGAACTTTGAGCATAAAGAAAATTGTAGAAAAAAAATATATATATATATATATATATATTTTTTGAAATGAAGATATTGTTTATCTTTAAAAACTATTATATAAAAAAGTTGCAACAAAAAAATTCTCTCAAAAAATATGATAATAAAATTTCTCCAATATATATTTTTCAAAAGCATCATAGTAATAGTACACCAAAAAGAAAAAAGAAAAGAAAAGAAAAGCTAGCAATACACGGTTATACAGTGGCGGAGGGAGTGAACGTCGAGGGGATTCACGTGACCCCGGATCTTGGATTTTTTTTTATTTTTAGATTTTGTAAGGATAAAGAAAATATTTTAAATGAAAAAATTATAAAAATATTATTAGAGTGAAATGTCAATAACATTTTAAAAATTATGAGAACAATAATAGTTATTTTAATTAAAAATAAAGAGACTATTATAAATCATATTATCTATGAAAAATTTTGTATGTAATGGTGATGTCATTATTATTGTCATGCAAGCATAAGTAATCTCACTATAAAGATCTGAAATTTATTGGATTGTTAGTTACATTTGACATGTGAGGTTCACTCTCTATGTGTTTATATACTATTAGTTTGTGATATCACATATCAAGGATGACGTGATATTACCATTATATTGAATTTTTAATCAATTTTTGTGTTAAAAAAATTATCATTATATAATTTATTTTGAGACTTATATCCATATTTTTTTTTGTATTATCCATGATACATTAGTTACACATAATTTTTTTTTTATATTTCTCAAAATCAATCATAAAAATTTCCATGAAATATTTTTTAATGTTATAATCAATAAATGCCTATTCTATTTTAATTTTTTTTGACCCGTCATAGATTATATACATCTATATTGGCGAACGAATTGACAGCATGAAGTGATGGAATCTGTATAACTTTCATTGCCGATGGGAAATATATTGAAGGAAAATGAATTGTAGAACTAAAAACAGTGGCCTTAATGGCCCTAATTTTTTTTTTGGATAAGTTTGTTTTTTTTTTCTTTTTTTTTTTGCCTTTTTTTTTTTTGGCCTTATATGGAAATTTAGGGCCATTAGGGCCACTGTTTTTTGAGCTACTAACCAAATCCGTATATTGAAATAGTCAAAACCAAGCTCAATTGTGATAGGTGTAGAAAATATATTTGTCGAAGGTGTATGATTGCTAGGTTGTTTTGTTTTTTTTTTTTTTTTTTTTTTTTTTTTTTTAGGAATAATGCAACTGTGAGGTTTGTATATTCATAACCATTGTTGAATTTTTGATGGTTTTCATTTGGTTAATTTTCTTTTTTAATGTTTTCCTTTCTTTGTCTAGTTTTTGTTTTTCTTTTGTATAGTTGTATTTTAAAGGAGAAAAGAGAGTTTCAAAATCCTATGACTTGTTTCTTTTTTTCTTTTTAAATAACTTACCATATTGATTATTTGACTTTTTAATGAAATTGAAAGAAAATAATAGTAAATTGGAAAGAACCAATAGAATAATTACAAATGTATTTTTTATATTAAAAAAATAAAAAAATCATAAAACAATGGAATAGAATTTTGAGACTCGAAGTGCCTATAATGATTTTACTTATATTATATAATATGTGAATTTGTACATGTTTTAGTAACGGGTAATACAAACCTAATTTGGCAATATAAAATTTCTGAAAATTTTCAATTAGTTTTTGCAATCATAAAAAAGAAATTACAAAAAAAGAAACTAATTATTTTTTTTGAATATATATATTTTGAAATGGCAAAATGACCATCACAAAAGATCATATTTTATAATGGGAAATATTTGTCACAAACGTATACTTGTTTTTTTTATAAAAAAATATTTACAATGCCATATTTTCATTGCAAAATATTATTTTTTGTGACAATTGTTGTATCAAAAAATAATTTTATTTATAAAAAATACTATGTTGTGGCAAATACTCATCATTATTATTATTATTATTATTATTATTATTATTATTATTATTATTATTATTTTGTGACTATAACACCCCCAAATAAATAACATAATAATAATTCTGATTATTCCATTCGATCAAAGCAATCTCAATTCAATTGGTCAAATCTCTATGTTTGTATTCCATATCATATGAGAGATTTAGAAAAGAAGTCCACATGCAATACATATTCAATCTTTTTAAAGTTTGAATCCATAGCATATGAGACAATTAGTATAAAGAAATAACACAAAAGAATGCCCTATGGATTACAATTTCCCAAGGCTTAGGACTAGTTACATAAAAGATAGTTATCAAACTCACGCATATAATGCCATTGGCTTGTCAAAAATAACAACAAATGAAAACAGAAAAGAGTTTCATGCTCTAACAAGACGTTCCATGCCTCTAGTTAGGCGGGATCACCATATCTTGTCCTGCACAATTCACTTCGGGTGAGCACAAAGTCTAGTAGGAAGATCTTAACAAAGTATATATGTTTAAGCAATTTTATTATATGAAATGCAATACCATGCCGTGCTCTAAAATCACAAGTTCGATTCTTTTAAAAATCACATGCAATGTTCGATTTGAAAAACTCATTATCTCAATGAAGTTCAGATATAAATACGAGGTGGTAAATACAACTTAGGTAATCCCTAACCTAGTGTCTACAAGTAGACATATCAAACACTACCAATCCCTACTTTATCGGCTTTTAACCGGAAAGCACGTGGTACCTACTCCGCGCGTGTTTTTAGTCTTGCACCCTGGATATTCAGGCCAACTTAAACAATACCAAATTACGCCCTCTATCCGAACTTACCAAACGTATTTACTCCAAAACATTTCCAAAGTCATCATTTTTTTCTAAAAACAATAAATCAATTTCCAAGCATAGCCATAATATTAAATATTCAAAAGCCATGCAAGTGAATAAAATGCCAATGCAATATATATATATATATATATATATATCGATATACAAAGTTTCCACAATACTCCACCTTTCCTTAATGTAAAACAACAATCATTTTTTTCCACATACATGTGACATATGACACATTTCATATTCACAATTAATTTTCATTTTTGCTTTCATGGTCCAGGCATATATAAAATCATGCTATTCATGTAAATTCTTTAACAACAAAACTCATCCATCTCATAGATGTCTCGATCAACACAACAACATGTGAAAGTTCATCATTTTCTTAAAGAAATTTTCAACAATTTCATAAATCTTTCACAAAATCTATTTTCCCCTAATTTTCCAAAAATCTAGGGTTTTATCACAAAGAGAGTTTCCTTCATTTTCAAAGACATTTATCCTCCATGTACTTCCAAGAGGCTGATAAACTCACAAGACAAATTAATTTGAATAATATCATAAGAAAATCACTTTTCAACATTTTCAAAGTCCAGCACTTCAAATCTCAAACCCCCTACTCAATAATCATATCAAAATAAGCAAAGACATGCTAAAACCATATATATATAACTCAAAGAATTCCTTACCTCAAGATTGGAGGAGAAAAGATGAGAAAAAGCTCCAAAATCGATGATGTCAAAATTCAATCTCCACCTCACACTGTGTAGCTCTTGATGAGCTCTCCAACTTTAAAACCCCAATGGATTTGGAAAGATCAAGAAATTAATGAGGTGGGTAGATGGTTTCTAGAGAGAGATGAGAGTAAAGAGAGAAGAGTGAAATGTAGAGAGAGAAAGAGAGAGAGAGAGAGAGAGAGAGAGAGAGAGAGAGACAAAAATGAAAAGTGAGGGAGATAGGGTGTATGACTCAACTTTTAAGTGATTGGACATATTTTTCGGAACTGACTTCAGGCAAACTGCTTGAGTGATGAATCCTATGCTCGAGCGGTGAATTTAAACTCCCAAGATCTCTCTTCTTTGTAAACAGACTGCTTGAGCAGTAAAACCTTCACTTGAGCAGTAAAACCTTCACTTGAGCGGTGAGAACACACTCCAAGTATTTCAGACTTCAGAATAAATAACTGGAAGGGTGAGTTCACTCCAACACCATTCCCGGATTCACTCCAACACCCAAAATGCAAGTTAACACCTCGAAACACACTACGACATACGTCAATAACCACAAAGAGAAGAATAGATTACAACACGACGCTCGTAGAGCTCAATAGCAACAACGACCCCAAAAGAATAGAAATTTCGAATGAATATACTATAATTGTTTTTTTAAAAAAGAGGCTTAGGGCATCACAACCTTCTCATCTTAGGAAATTTCGTCCCCGAAATTAAACTGCTCCTCTCATCATGAAACAATTCCCAAAACCTAACAATCATAACAACGTACAATCAAGAGATTTAACTCCGAATAACAATAACAATGTCCATAGTGGATCAACAAGAAGACAATTCAATTCAAATTCAATAGATCATAATCTCATTAATTTTCCAAAATTTATAATTATATTCCCAATAGGGTCATAACAACTATCCCACCAACAACCGCAACAATAATCATCGACAAGAAATTTAGTATTAATTCTGACGTTTTCAACAACAAATAAGCATTTATAAACAAATCCAGGTATTTGAGGCAGACTTTTGCCTCTCGTTCCCAAGTCACTTCCTCAACCTCGTGGTGCATCTACAACACCATCATCAAAGGTATGGTCTTGCCCCTCAACACTTGTTCTCAGGTGTCTAGGACTTGAATTGGTCTCTTTTCGTATGAGACATCCTTATCAACCTCTAGGTCGGTCCAATCAAGTACATGTGAAGGGTTGGGTTCATACTTATGAAGCATGGAAATATGAAATACGTCATGAACTCCAGAAAGTTGGGGTGGTAAGGCCAAATAGTATTCTACCTTTCCAATCCACTCTAGAATCTCAAAAGGCCCGATAAACCTCGGAGAAAATTTTCCACCATTCCCAAATCTCATCAAACCCAATCTCAATGAGATTTTAAGAAACAACCTCGAATGATAGAGGTCTCATCCTCTTGTTGGCATAGCTTTGTCGGCTTTGAGTCGTAGCTAACCTCTTTCGGATGAGAGTAATTTTTTCGATTGTCTCATGAACCAACTCCGGACCCAACATCAGTGCATCTCCCGCCTTGGGCCAACAAACCTGTGATCTACAAGATCGGCAATAAAAGGCTTCAAACAGTGCCATCCCAATACTCACCTGATAACTATTGTTATAGGCAAATTCAATCAATGGTAGGTGTCTTTCCCAAGACCACTTGAAATCAACGACACAAGTTCTAAGCATGTCTTCTAAAATCTGTATACCGCACTCAGATTGCCCATCAGTTTGAGGATGATAAGCGGTGCTAAGAGTCAACTTGGTGCCCAATGCCTTTTGAAGGCTCTACCATAACCGAGCAGTAAAATGAGGATCTCTATCCAAAACAATGGTCAACCAAGAAATTGCGTCTAATTGTTTTTTTTAAAAAAAGGCTTAGGACATCACCACCTTCTCATCTTAGGAAATTTCGTCCCCGAAATTAAACTGCTCCTCTCATCATGAAACAATTCCCAAAACCTAACAACCATAACAACGTACAACCAAGAGATTCAACTCCGAATGACAATAACAATGTCCATAGTGGATCAACAAGAAGACAATTCAATTCTAATTCAATAGATCATAATCTCATTAATTTTCCAAAATTTATAATTATATTCCCAATAGGGTCATAACAACTATCCCACCAACAACCGCAACAATAATCATCGACACGAAATTTAGTATTAATTCTGACGTTTTCAACAACAAATAAGCATTTATAAACAAATCCAGGTACTTGAGGCAGACTTTTGCCTCTCGTTCCCAAGTCACTTCCTCAACCTCGTGGTGCATCTACAACACCATCATCAAAGGTATGGTCTTGCCCCTCAACACTTGTTCTTAGGTGTCTAGGACTTGAATTGGTCTCTTTTCGTATGAGACATCCTTATCAACCTCTAGGTCGGTCCAATCAAGTACATGTGAAGGGTTGGGTTCATACTTATGAAGCATGGAAATATGAAATACGTCATGAACTCCAGAAAGTTGGGGTGGTAAGGCCAAATAGTATGCTACCTTTCCAATCCACTCTAGAATCTCAAAAGGCCCGATAAACCTCGAAGACAATTTTCCACCATTCCCAAATCTCATCAAACCCAATCTCAATGAGATTTTAAGAAACAACCTCGAATGATAGAGGTCTCATCCTCTTGTTGGCATAGCTTTGTCGGCTTTGAGTCGTAGCTAACCTCTTTCGGATGAGAGTAATTTTTTCGATTGTCTCATGAACCAACTCCGGACCCAACATCAGTGCATCTCCCGCCTTGGGCCAACAAACCTATGATCTACAAGATCGGCAATAAAAGGCTTCAAACGGTGCTATCCCAATACTCGCCTGATAACTATTGTTATAGGCAAATTCAATCAATGGTAGGTGTCTTTCCCAAGACCACTTGAAATCAATGACACAAGCTCTAAGCATGTCTTCCAAAATCTATATACTGCACTCAGATTGCCCGTCAGTTTGAGGATGATAAGCGGTGCTAAAAGTCAACTCGGTGCCTAATGCCTCTTGAAGGCTCTACCATAACCGGGCAGTAAAATGAGGATCTCTATCCAAAACAATGGTCACCGAGACCCCGTGAAGTCGAACTATGTCTCTAATGTACAACTCTACTAAATAATCAACTGAGTCACCCTGTGCGCATAGGTATGAAGTGTGTAGACTTAGTCAACCTATCAACAACCACCCAAACAGCGTCATTACCTCGTGTTCTCAGAAGCCCAACTACAAAATTTATGGTGATATGCTCTCATTTTCACTCGGCTATAGGCAAGGGTTGTTATAAACCTGTTGGTTTTTGGTGCTTGGCCTTCACCTGTTGACAAGTGAGGCATTTAAAAAAAAAAAAAAAAAATTGACATCTCGCTTTATACCCCTCCACAAAAATTGGTGACTAAGATCATGATACATTTTCGTGCCTCCCAAATGCACCGTGAGACGTAAATGGTGAAACTCCCGGAGTACATCCTCTCTATAAGATTCTGGTACAAACAAATGGTGTAAATACCTCATCCCCAAATTCGAGCGAATGCTTAAACCCTTCTCTTCTTTCCCGTTGGAGATCCTTTCACGGATTGTCTCCAATTCATGACACCCTATTGTGCCTCTATGACTTTGCTAACCAAGTTTCAAGCGAACTCACCGATATCACCTAACATTTCCTATTCCTGGACGGCTACACTTACTACATAACTCACGGATTTTCTACTCAATGTGTCAGCCATAACATTAGCCTTTCCCAGGTGATAGTGAAACTCAAAGTCATAATCCTCTACAAGCTCCATCTACCTCCGTTGGCGCAAGTTCAAAGCATTTTGAGAAAATATGTATTTCAAACTCTTGTGGTTGAAGAAGACGGCAAACTTCTCACCATACAAGTAATGCCTCCAAATCTTCAAGGCAAAGATTACCGCCACTAGTTCTAGATCATGGGTAGGGTAATTTCTCTCGCCGGTTTTCAATTGTCGTGAGCCATAAGCTACAACCTTTTCCTTTTGCATTAAAACACAACCAAGTGTCACATCGCCCGAGGGGTACCCTGAGCGTGCTAAATAGTTCGAACCCTTGATTTCTTTGATCTAGTTTCACGAGTGTAATGTGAAACATAGATGAGAGTCCAAATCTGACAAATTTTTATAGAAAATCCATTTTATTACAAAATCTTTGCCAAAAATGGACTACATCACTAGATCTCAGAGTTGCCACCTAATATTTTGAGAAAATTAAGAAACTCGGGACTTGTGCCAAGGCCACTGTTCGTCGTAACCGAAGATGTCTCGGTTTAGAACCTTAGGAGTGAGGGGGGAATGTCATTAATTGAGCACCCCGCTCACCCGATCAAAAGATCTGCCTTTACTAAACCATGATATGAGTTTTATTGATTTTATATGTTCATGTTTAGATTATTTAATAAATGCTAAAATTTCTATGTGAAGTAAACAAGTATAGACTGTGTCATTCATTTTGGAGCGGCTTGATTTCATGTATTTTGAAAGAATTTTGAGATATGTGCAACTCACAATGAATTTGAGCCCATAGGCATAAGAAATCAGTACTGTCTCAAATTGAGCGACACAATCTCCATCCACTGGCACTCATAGAATACATCACTTAAACAAGTAGCCGCATGATAGGATGCTAAACATAATAAGGAAAACATACAAAAGCGGGATACTAAAGCATAAATACTCACATATTTACTGGCGTCTCGCGAATAGCTACAAAACAAAATTAGAAAATATCCATGATCTTATATACAATAATCCTAATGCAATGCATACACAAAATGCGACTAGAGATTCAACTACTAAAACATGATATGTGAATTATCTCAAGAACATGATGAAGCGCACATAATCACATAAAAAATTGATTAGATTCACAGATGCAAATGAGCAAAATCTTGATGCATGAAATATGGATGCAAAGCATGGTTATGATGAAAGATAAAACATGATGCTTATTTACAAATATGGCGAGTAAATAAAAGGAATAGAAAGAAGTGGAGGTGTGGAATTATTACATCACTGAATAATCACAAAACCAAATAAAAGATGAGAGAGAGAGAAGAGATTATTACAACATAAATAAAACCTCACAAATCTCTTAAATTAAAAGAAAATACGAAGATGCCTCGGAGATTGACCGTTAGAAATGATATTGCTTGTTACTGGAAGATTGCTCTGTTTTGCCTAGGAAAACTTATTTTGCGAGAGCACTACTCATCTAGCGGAGTCTATTTATTGCCGACAATATTATTCACCTCAACAGTTACTATTCACCCTCCTTAGTCATTATTCATCTTACTGGACATTTTTCATTTGCAATAACTATTTATCGCCAGAGGTACTATTCATTGTCGAGGTTGCTATTCACCACTGGTCACTATTCATCTGGTGGGGTCACATTTTTAACAAATTAGGTGGTTTTGACTGACCATTTAAAGCAGTAAATTACAACAGTTTATATTAGGCAGTGTGTCACCGACTATTCAAAACGGTAAATTACAACAGTTTATTTAAAGCAATAAATTACAACAGTTTATGTACAATAGTAAATTACAACAAATATGTGGGTGATGCAGCCTTCCCTTTAAAGCAGTAAAACAATTATATATATATATATATATATATATATATATATAAAGGGTAAATTACAACATATATGTGGGTGGTGCTGCCCTTTCTCTAAAGCGATAAAAACAGTTATGAAAGGCAGTAAAGAATGTATTTAAACAAGTTATATCATATTTTAAATTAAATGAAAGTTTGCAAAAATTCACCTTTCAGGGAAATGATGAATTTTTTGATTTACAAAATTTTTTCCGATCACCCTCAAGGTTGTGGAATGTGTTCTCAAGTCTCAATCCAAAGTCTGTAATTTCAACTTTAATGGTATTTTTTTTAATTTTTTTTATGGTGTTTGGATGGTGTATTAGAGAAGAGACAATGAAGAGAATGGAGAAAAAGGTTGTTTGAAAAATTCGATTTTAAAAATCAGTTCCTCTCTTTCAAAATTCTTTTTTGAAAAATAGTTTTTTTTTTCTTTGAAAACAAAATTTTCTTCCTTCTTTTTTAAAACCCAATTTTCCTCCTCCCTCATCTGCCCCCTTTTATAGGAGAAAATTTTCATAAACCAACAAAAAACGTTTCAGTGGAAGGCTGAGAAATCAAACGGTGCATAGTGCATTTTATAATATAATAATATGTAAAATGTGTCATTAGCATAAATATATGTAGAAATACCAAATATATATATATATATATACAAAAACATGTAAAATTATAAAATAACAAAATAAATGAACTAGTACAATATATTCCAGCAGGCCAAATACGTAATATAATTTGACCAAAGCGGGTCTAAAAAAAAAAACGGTAGGAGTGGGGTTAATTTTCAAAGGGTAATAGTAACTTTATAATATAATAATATATAAAATATCTAAAATACATTAATTGCATTAATATATGTACAGATAGTCCAAATATTATAAAAACACACCAAAACATGCAAAATTATAAAATAATAAAAATAAATGGACTAATAAAATACATTTTAACGAGCCAAATATGTAACATAATTTGGCCAAAACGGGTCTAAAATAATTTGGCCAAAATAGGTATACGTTGGGATTAAAGCTTAAATTTCATCTTTTCACTGAGAATTTTTTGAGATAGCATATTCTTATTTTCATCATCGGGTGATCAAAAGAAAGTGCCCAAGTCTTAGGGCCGATCAAAATGGAGTGTCTACAATTGTCTCTCTTTGATAAAGCTTGAAGTCATTTAATGATGTGAGTGAATGTTAAAGCCCGAATACGACCTTTTTGATAAGGCTGTAAGACTTGGGCTAACAAACAAGATGCAGATGCAGTTGGTTGAACCCAAAGGTTACCTATGTGTCCCTATGCAAGGAATCAAAATAGTGTAGTTCAGGGGCAAGATGTAAATGATATGCTCGAAATGCAATTGAAAGTTAGACATACATGCTTTGTAAAGCCGCTTTTGTTTGAGTATTCATGATATATGCAATGCAATGCAATGCAATAGGTAATATGCGAGGCAAGCCTCATGCAAATGATATGAAGCATAACAAGGCGTACAATCCAAAACACCCACATGAGAAGAGAAAAGAGGGTTTTAATCAATAAGCGAAACCCAAACCGCCCCTCAAAGCGAAATAGGAGACTGATTTCAACCAAGAAAGAAAAAATGAGTCTTAACCAACAAGCGAAACCTAGACTGTACTTTAATACGAAATAAGGGATTGGTTTTAAATAAGTAAAGGAGAAATAAGTCTTAACTAACAAGTGAGAGCAAGACCGTATCTCAATACGAAATAGGGGATTGGTTTTATGTCATGACCCAAACCTGCCCTTATAGGTTTAAGCCATAACCGGTCAGTAATCCCAGATTACTTGGCCTTAAAGACAGAATTAACGAAAATATTTAATATTGAAGGGGCCAGAAAGGGAAACAGAGTAACAAAATTTGTCCAATGAGCTTGTGCATAAATGGCATGAACAAAAACTTCTCATATAAGTAATAACTCACACCCATACAAGCATGAAAAGATAACATATCGCTAAGATCATTCAAATTCAAAACTTATTTGCAGACATGGTCATGCATGACCAACAAAAAGGAAATGAAAAATCAAAAGAAACAAAAGACTCACTCGTGAGGCATCCATGGCAGACTTCACAAAACTCGATATCCTTCACAGGTTCACTAGGACTGGGGATGGACATCTTGCTGCTCACCTACATACACATATATAATGGAGTGAGCAAAAACCTAGTGAATAACATCAAAGTAAAGAGGTTAATGAATGAGATTCGTGCATAAAAAAATCATACTTATAATTAAACATTTAGAATACCCTTCTCATTCATATCAGATTCAAATACATCATAACAAAGTAAAACGATCTCGGGTCCAATATATACAAAACGACTTTGGGTCCATTAAATACAAAACGACCTTGGGTCCATTATTAAAAAACGACCTTGGGTCCATCAAATACAAAACGACCTTGGGTCCATCAAATACAAAACGACCTTGGATCCATCAAATACAAAATGACCTTCGATCCAACATATACAAAACGACCTTCGGTCCATCATGCTTTAATCTTTATCAAATTGAATTCAATGTCACATTGAAACATTCAAAGTCTCATTCATATTTCAGAAATCATAAGTTCCATGACTTACCATAGAAGCATTTAAGAAAATAACATATAACAAAATATCTTTACTAAGATATTACTCACAGTGTTCGAAGTGTTGTCACGCCTCCGTGATCCATCCTACATTACACATAAGACATAACACATATTGGAACACATAGTTCGAATAGAATAATTCATCTTCTCTTTTCTAATTCAGTCATTCATGTTGGTTTCTCACTTATTAGTTTCTTAATGAGTCATAATTCATGCCTAGAAATGCTTCGGAGAAGATGGCAATGAATATGGCATGTGAAAATGTATACATGGCCCCTCCAAAACCATTTGCTCAAAATCACTTTAAATCCACCAAAATTGAACTCAAAAACTCATGTAAGTAAGTTTTTCCAAGCTTTTTTTCCCCCCTCAAAACTCATGAAGTTAAACAAATTTGAGCTCAAAAACTCCATGCATGTACAAAATTCTTTTCCAAAACATGAATTTAAAGGTTCAAACATGATGAATGAAACATGCATGTACAAATTAATTCACAATTTCAACATGGATGACATAATTCAAACTTAACATGGCAAAACTCAACATATTCATGCATGCATGTAAAGCTTCTTCATCTTCTTGGCCTCTTATATCAAAATACATGCAAATGATCATATATAATCCATGAACTAAACTCTAAAACACATAATGTTCAAGAATTTAGGGTTAAATTCTTACCTAAAGCCTGTAAATTCACTAATTCTTGCACAGTCTTGACCAATTCAAGCTAATTCTTCAAATTCTCCTTCAAAATCTCACTTTCTCTCTCTACAATATGAGTTCTCTCTCTCTCTCTCTCTCTCTCTAGAGTTCTCCCTCAAATTTTTACACTCAAAGTGATCAAGAATGAGCCTAAGGCTCATATATATAGCTAGAGTGGCTTATTACATTAATTAGAACATTAGAATAATTAAACATAAACTGAATCAATTTGTAATTAAACTTACCAAATGGTCTTAAAAATTCCAATTAGTTTATTCATATAACCAATTTCGGTTTTTGAAATCATTTAAGCCCCCAATTTCGAATTCTACACAGAAATCATAATAGATAATTTTTCAAATCGGACAGATATACACAAATTAATTATATAGCACATATCATAATTAAAAATTAACACATAGTTAAACAAATATAATCCTAATATGCATGTTGGGGTCGCCACAGTCTTCCCCCATTTAAGAAGTTTGGTCCTCCAAACTTACATTACCTTATGTCAGAAATAACTTGGAATACCTTGTATCAAGAACAGATCAATTACTTCGGTCTTTTCGCATGCAGATTCTTTCTTACCAACCTTATCATGGAAATTCAATCTATTTCCCTTTGTCATGGAAGTTCGATTCATTTCTCAATTATTCAACAATTCACAGTTCAATTCGGTATTTGGTTCAATGATTCATTATAGTCATTCAAAGTTATTCGGAAGTCATCAGGAATATATAGTGGGTCCAGCTATTAATTTCTAAGCCAACAAAAGCAGCAACGAAACAATCAATCACATGATGTACATAATTCATATATTCCCGTAGCCTCAATTGTAGAATACGATGACACTGATGCAATCAATCATAGGGCATACTAAATTTACATACTTCTAGATGGTCGAGATTTTTAATCCCAATAGTGTTCAAAATCAAAATAGTCCACTGTCTAACAGTTTCTATAGCATTGGATTTAAAATATGGTAACATAGAAGTAGTCATTTTCTAAAACAATCAATCACTGGACACAATTCATCTATAACACATATGTCCCCAATAGTCGAAGGTTGATTCTCACTAGTTTTCGTGATTGGATCAATTTATTAGCAGTCCACATAAAGTCTTCTAAATAAGTCAAATGTTCAGAATAGATCCAAGTTCTAGATCTATCGATTTCCTTGACGATAGTAATAGTAATAATCTGGTCACTTGTTCATGAACAATTCATAATCTCCCGTAAACGAAGTCAAATCAGATAATGGCTCTCAAATCAGGTAAAGGTCTTATCAAATCAAATCAAACAAAGGTCATAACAGATTAAATCAAATGAATATTTTATCAAATCAAATCAAATCAAATCAAATAAAGGTTCTACCCCATCATTCTCAAACGAAATACATTTGGTTCTGTAGGTCGCATTCCATTCACTTAGGTTCATAGTCAACAATTTCACAATCGTTCTAAGTACATTAGTTCTCAAAGTCATATCAAAGTTATATCATGATAGTTCATATCAAGAAGTATTATGTCATATTCAATATAGCAATTCCCAAATAAGTCTCACATATAGGTATACAGGTATATAGGTACACAGTAGCACATCGTACAAAGTTCCTTGTCTGCACATAGTATAGGGTTCGTTATGTGGGAGTTCCAAACAAGTTATATAATCACAAAATCATGGTTCCCATAGTCTAGTCGAACAGTCTTGTCAGTGGAAACAAGTAATATACCAAATCATTCCAAGCCAAGGTATATATATATATATATATATATGTGTGTGTGTGTGTCCAAAATCAACTAACATTCTAAGCAAAGGTGTGTGTATATATAAGAGTCCAGAATCAATCAATATTCTCAATACGTATTACACAAGGATAATGCACGGATGAACACAAAACAAATTCTCCAGATATAATAGATAAAGCAATAATTCCATAGGTCTACTCAATCTCGAAGCAAATGCAGTAGATACAAAAGATTGTGTTGAGCCTAAATCAATTAGCACATAATTATCTTAATTGCAAGTAGAAAGGGTACTTGAGACAACAACATCGGTATTCTGTGTATTTCCTGGGACAAATGCAAAAACTCTTCTTTGCCTTAGTGTATATGTTGTAGTAGCAGGTCTTGTCATGCCCTCAAAATATAACATACATTTATATACAAAAGATCCATATTCTTCAATTCATCAGAGTGCCTCATTACAAAAGTATTACATGTTAACAACAAAAGCAAATGCCCTACGGGCTTACAGCTTTCCAAGTTAACACTTGGTTACAAAAAGTACTAACTCGATTACACATTAAGTCCTTGGCTTGAATTTACATGTAATATTACAAGACGAAATAAGACAACAAAAGTCTGTCCACCTCTAGCCTCCCAAACTATGTCCTTGGAGGTGACATGCTACCTGTACCTGAAAATGATGTTCCCATATAGGGTGAGCCACAGCCCAGTAGAGATATACTAAACCAACTATGAACAATGACTAAAAGATTAGCAATTGATAGATGGCCAATACCGATACATCCACATATATCACATCACAGTTTCATAACATACAAGTCTATGTCACTTTTCATTCTCCACCTTTATTTAATGGATACGTATATTAGCTATATCAACACATCAATAGATAAGCATATTACACATCAACAGATAAGCATATTAGCTGTATCCACACTTCACTAGACAAGCATATGAGCTGTATCTACACTTCTCAAAGATAAGCCTATGAGCTGTATCTTCACTTCTCTAGACAAGTATATGAGCTGTATCTACGGAGTTCATCCCCCATCTCCTCCCAACACTATCCGATTTAGAGGATCATCCCCCATCTTCCCCTAAACCGTGGAGTACATCCCCCATCTCCTCCTCTACACACAATGCATATAAACACAAAGGTTCTATACACAATCAATCAATACATAAAATTAATGTATTCTATCCACCGTCATACTCTATGACTCAATCAATCGATTAGTTTTAGTTTGCCTAATCATCATGCATTGTCTACAACAATCAAGACCATTCTCCACCGATAGCCCAAAGCAGTTATTTCTAAACAGAAAATAAATGCACAAAATGGATATTAAATCAACATTTCAATTTGGTGAGCGATAAATGATCCAACTACACCCTCTAATCCCCTCCTTTTCCAATTTCCACAATCTCAATTCAATCCTTCATTTCCAACAATTAATTATACAATTTTATCAATCGATGTAATTAGGGCATTTTTCATAACTTACATTTCAACCCCCACGGTTTCATTTTCATCAATGTTTCAACATTAATTTCATTCCCTCATACCAAACATGCATTTACGTTTTACATAATTAAAAACTCCAACTTTTGTAAAATTACACAAAGGCCCAAACTCTCTCAAAATTACCCAACAACCCCCAACATGTCAAAATGCTAAAATTTAAAGACAAAGCTCATAAAGAGGAGTAGGATATCCCTACCTTGAAGTTAGAGCTCGGATGGAGAAGAGACCAAAACCAAAATGTTCCAAAAGCCAAGATTTTCGGATCAAAACGACGCCCTCGACGATCAACACAACTTTAACAAAGGCCGAGGAGAAGGAGGACACTCTAACTAGATCAAACCCTAGAGAGAAGGGAGTTTCTAGAGAGAGAGGCTCTCAAAAATGGGTTTTAGAAAAAGTAGGAGAGAGAAAGAAAAGTAAAAAGTGATTTAAAATCACCCAGCGGATAACTCATATACGCATGACCCGCTCGAGCGTAGAATAGAGCGCTTGAGCGTAAAGCACAAATATCTGATCCCGCTCGAGCGCATAGATGATCGCTCGAGCGCCAAGAAACAAAAGCAAAACACATCCGCTTGAGTGTGAAAACCAGTCCGCTCGAGTGCAGATTTTCATCTCCCAGAACTTCACAGAAAAAGGACTACCCGCTAGAGCGCCAACAATCCCGCTCGAGCGCGACCCGCTCGAGCACAAGAAACCCGTTCGAGCGCAGAAAACACACCTGCAGAAGTTTTGCAGGGTCACGAAATACTGGAAGTGTGTAAACCCCGCTCGAGCGCAATAAGACCCGCTCGAGCGGACCGCCTAAAAACTGGGCAACAAGAAATTGAAACCAAGGCCTAACCAACCTGTAACAACCCTGCCCAAAACACCCTAAAACTCAATCAAGCGGAATTAAAGGACGACAACAAGATAGATACAATTACTACCTTCACGGAACCGAGTCCGGAATACAACAGAACAGAAAAGGGACAACCGGGATCGCTATAGGTCTTGCAATGTTTCCCAGCATTGGGATGGACCTAGTTGAGCTAGCAGCAGGTCTTCCACTTCTCTATTGTTCAGTTTGGAGACAATCTCTCACCACATGTCCCGTTTAACCGTATTTGAAACAAGCCCCATAAATACGGTAGCAAAACCCTCGATGTTTCTTACCTCATTCGTTACATGTTGGTGTCGTATCCCTTGTGGAGTTCGAAGTGCTCATTGATTCCATATTTGCTTTTTAAAAGAGACCTTCTTTTAAGGAAAGCCTTGCTTCTTGCTTTCCCATTCAAACTGTTTATTATGATTTGTCATGTTAGTTTCAGACATTAGGGCTCAGTTCAACACATCAACATAATTGGGTAGTTTTAACACATTAACTCTATCTAGAATTGCATTTCAGAGTCCACCTTCTAATTTTCTTGCCTTTTTGTAATTGGTGTTGACCATATGTGGTGCAAATCTGGCCAACTCTGTAAGCTTTGCTTTATACTCGAATACTACTATGTTACCTTGCTTGAGTCCCTCAAATTTGGACACTTTTCGATCACGGATGCACTGCGAAAAATATTTCTCACAGAAAATTTTGAGAAATTGTGCCAAATCAATTCCCTTATTGCCTTCCCTAATTAGCATCTACCATCTTCTTTATAATGATTCCAGTTTTGACCCGACTTTTGTGGAATTCAGGACTCAGGTTTAATGCTCTCATATTGTTGTTTACCTCTTTCTTCCCTTGTATCTCTTTGAAATTGGCCTTTGGGTTGTTGTGGTTGTGTTTGGAACAGGTTGGTTACTTGTTTTCCCAAACCATGTTTCCCAGATTTTTGCTCATCCACTCGAGCGGCCATTCTTGCGCTCGAGCTTGCTGTGTATATTTTGGTCTTCTACTTGAGCGGCCTTTCTTGCGCTTGAGTGGGATTTGTAAACTCTCAGTACTTTGCACGTCTACAAAAGTGCTGGAGGGGTGTCTTTCATGCTCGAGCGGCATTCCTACGCTCGAGCGGGTGGACGCTTGAGCGTCCTTTCTTGAGCTCGAGCGGTTGATCTGTCGTCTGCAAAAGTTATGGAGGTGTGTAATTGGCGCTCGAGCGGGCCACTTCTTGCGCTCGAGCAGAACAACTTATTGTGTCTGACGCTCGAGCGTCAACTCTTCCGCTCGAGCGGACTGCGCGTATATCAGATTGCAAAAAGCACTTTTTACATTACTTTTTCATATCTTTTCATCCTAAACCCTAAAGTTAAGAGCCTCTCTCTCTAAAACTCACATTTTCTCTACATTTCCATCTAGATCTAGTGATTTCTCTACCCTACTCCCTTTGATAAAAATGTGGAGCTTCTCAAGATCTTCACTTTGATCCGATTAGAGTTGGTTTTCGGCACCTTTGGGGTTTCTCCCTTGCTTGGCTCATCTTCTCTCTTTGAGGTAGGGATTTTCTACACTTTAATATGGTTTTTAACTTAGTTATTTGTCATTGTGTAACAATGGTGGGATTTGGGAATAGTTTGAATAAACCTAAGGTTTGGGTGAAATGAGAAGAGAGGTTTTTGAGTGAAAGTGAAATAAATGAACACGGGGTTTGAGAATGAAGTCGGGTGGTATCAAAATTGTTGATTTTGGTACTTGGATTGATATTTTGAAAAAGGGGGATTTTGCCCTAAAATGATTATCATAATTATTTTGTATAAATAATTGAAATTGGTGTTGTAAACATGAAATTGAGCGAGTATTGGAATATATGGTGAAATCAATTATGTAATACTTCACATCTTCGGAAATTTTGGATAATTTATCTATCTTGAGATTGTATAGCTGTTTAGAAATATATGTATTGAGCTATCGGTGGAGGATAGCTTTGTTTATTGTAGAAATTGCATGTGGATTAGGTGAATTGAAACTAGTCTCTTGTTGGTTATTATTAAATATGACTATAATTATATACATTGCATATGTATGATTATTTGGGAGAAGAAAGGGGATGTACTCTAGTGTGATTATGTGTTTATATACATTGTATATGTATGATTGTTTGGGAGAAGAAAGGGAATGGACTCCATTATAATTAAGTTGGCCGAAGTATCCTGGGTGCAAGTCCCGAAACTTATACATGGGTGCTGATCTCGCGAATGAAATATCCGTAAAATGGAAATTGGAAGTGTTAATGTGTTGATTGTGAAATTGTTGAACCATTGAGTTGTAGTCTCATTTGGATTATTGAAAAATAATGAAGTTGGCTCATGCATTGAAATGAATTGAAGGAAAAGAATGAAATGGAACATGGACTTGATGTTTGATAACTATATAAAATGTGAACGCTTTGTTCCTAGCATTGTATATGGACATTGCACATATACCTTTGTTAAACCTCATATACTGTGTTAGATTATTCCTACTGGGTTGTGACTCACCCTATTTGGGAAAAACATTTTCAGGTAATGATGGCATGCCTCCACCAAGACAATAACATTAGAGGGATATTTGGGAAGCAAGAGCTTCTTTGTTTTGATTCACTTTTTGTATAGCCTAGGGCTTTAATTGTAAGAGCTAGTCTCATTTTTGCTGTAACCAAGTTAAGGCTTGGAAAGGTGTAAGCCTAAAGGGTATTTATTTATGTTAAACTCTTTGTATTCATTAACTTTATATAATGGAAGAACTATTTACTCTGATGTATGCAGTTATTAGTAAATGATTTGGGTTGTATTTATCATATTATTTTGGGGGCGTTACAACTTGGTATCAGAGCGTATCGGGTTTGAATACTTTGGGTACATGGGAAGTGGTTAGTACTACAATGGGTTTGTCTCGCTTGTTAGAGACTTAAGTATGGATGGTATGTGCTTATATGATAACATGCTTATTTGATTATATGGGTATGAGATTTAGTTCCTAAGATGTTGATTGGGTCTACGAGTTTCTAAAAGTCCTATTAGAAGAGCACTTGATCACTACTGTTTCTAATTGGAAATTTAGTAACGCCACGAGACGGTCATTATTTAGGAAGGAAATTCGTATGTGTTTACGTGATTATGTGCTTATGTGGAGTGAATTATTGTTGTCCATCATATTAGGACACAAGTGAGTTAGCATCGGCACATTTGTAAATATGCTAATCTCCTCCTTTATTAGGATGTCAGGACGTGGACATGGTGGTGGTAGGCGTGGTAGGCCTAGAAGGCACGAGATGCCTATACCAGATGAAATTCCAGCACAGGAAGAAGGGGTTGGTCAGGCCAATGTGGCTGAATTGGTTGGTCAACAAGCCATGGACGCCTTAGCCCGCGAAATGGCCAGAGCATTGAGGGAATCTATGGACATTCTTAAAGCTGAGAATCAAGTCCAGGCCCAGGTTGCTGAGGCAAGGCCATCCTTTCTAAAGAGGGAGTTTTTCTGGTCAAATCTGGACAAGTTTTTGGGCGATCCTAAGGAGCCACTAAAGGCAAATGAGGGGCTTGAGCAGATAGTCAAGACGTTTGAGATGATTGGCATCAAGGATGATCAGTTGAGGGTGACCTTGGCGTCTTTCCATCTGAAGGGGGATGCGGGTCAGTGGTGGAAGTATGCGCGTGGGCACATCGGAGGGACTTGGGATGCTTTTGTCAACGCCTTCTAGGACAAGTTTTTGCCTCCCACTGTTAGGGAGAAGTTGAGGGACCATTTTTCCAAGCTGGTGCAATTGAACATACCTGTGGCAAAGTTCGAAGCCACCTTTACTAGTTTGTTGAGGTTTGTACCGGAGTTAGTGGTGATAGAGGAGCGCTGATGTTTGAAGTTTGAGAAGAGGTTGAGGACCGGGCTCACGTTCCAAGTAGCCGAGTCCATGATTAGAGACTATGGGCTCCTCGTGGAGGCGGTGACCGATCTAGAGACTATCATGCAGGGTGAGGAGGAGAGAATGAGGGGCTCCAGGAGGAGTCATGATAGTCAGGGGGACGGTAAGAGGCAGAGGGGTTCTAACCCTCAACAGTCTCAGGGAGTGCAGTCAAGGTCTACCTTTCTAGTGTCGAGTTCGGGTTCTGGGAGAGGTGGTCAGGGGGATGTAACTTGTTTCAAGTGTGGTCAGTTGGGCCATAAGTCTCCAGCTTACCCGAAGAGAGGAGGAATTCAGCTAGCAGCTTCGTCTTCGGCTTGATCTCAAGGCCAGAATCAGGGTAGAGGGCAACCACCCACTTGTTATCAATGTGGGCAAGCGGGGTACCTGAAAAGATTTTTCCCACAGTTGGGTGGCACATCTGGTGTGTTTGGTTCGAGGCAGACACAGAGTCACCAGCCAGCACAGTCAGCACAGGCCTTGAGGGCCAATCAGGGAGCCTCTTTGGCTCAATTCGTACAGCGGGCTTATGCTCCGAGGGGTGAGCAGGTATATTAGAGGCCAACAGGGCGTGTGTATGTTGTTACCATGCTAGATCTTGTACCGGCTCCATCTGTAGTGAGAGGTACCTTTTTATTTTGCAATTTAGTTGCTAATGTGTTGATTAATACGGGTGCATTCCATTCTTTTATCTCGTCTTCATTTGCATCGGTTTTGGGGTTGGAACTGCAGTTAGAATCTCCTATTTGTGTAGAGTCACCTATTGGCGGTGAAGTTATTTTGAAACAGGGGTGTCGGGGTTGTGACATAGAGGTTGCCGGTCGTCGACTTCCATTTGCATTTATGTTAATTGATATGACTAGTTTTGATGTTATTTTGGGTATGGACTGGTTATCGTCATACCAGGCTGTTATAGATTGCTACCATCAGAGGGTTACTATATGTACCTTGAGCGGTGATTGCTTTTATTTCTTGGGGTGACCAGGTGGATAGAGTCTTATCACTGGTATATGATCCGCGTGGGCAAAGTGAACTTAGTTATCTTCTTGCTAGCTCCTTGAGTGGTAAGTGTGATGAAGTCCGGGTTGAGTTGCCAAGGGTGGTTTGTGAATACCCTGATGTTTTTCCCGAGGACCTTACTAGTTTACCACCTCATCGAGAGATCGAGTTCTCTATTGATTTAGTGTCTGGCACGACACCAATTTCTATGGCACCATATCGATTTGCATCTGCTGAGTGGAGTGAGTTGAAGATTCAACTCCAGAAGTTGTTAGATAAGGGTTTTATCTGCCCTAGTACATCACCTTAGGGAGCACCGGCTCTCTTTGCCAAAAAAAAAGATGGAGCATTGTGACTTTGTATAGATTACCGAAAGTTGAATCGGGTAACTGTTAAGAACAAGTACCTAATGCCTCGTATAGATGATCTGTTTGATTAGTTGAAGGGGTCTTGTTGTTTTTCTAAGATAGACCTGAGATCGGGTTACCATCAGTTGAGGGTAAAGGAGGAGGATATCCCGAAGACGACATTCTGTACGCGATATGGCCACTACGTGTTCCTAGTGATGCCTTTTGGGCTAACTAATGCTCCAGCTGTATTTATGGATTTGATGAATCGGATCTTCTGAGAGTTTCTAGACTGTTTCGTGGTCGTCTTCGTGGATGACATTTTGATTTACTCACCTTCTGAAGAGGAACACGAAGAACACTTGTGAGTGGTGCTTGAATTGCTTAGAGCCCATAAGCTGTATGCTAAGTTTGGAAAATGTGAGTTCTGGCTGAAAGAGGTTAAATTCCTAGGTCATGTAGTGTCCGGGGAAGGGGTGACTGTAGATTCATGCAAGATAGAGGCAATGCAAGACTAGGGTTGGCTGGGTATTATCAGAGATTTGTAAAGGATTTCTCTAAGCTAGCTTCACCTTTAGCTAGACTGACGAGGAAGGGAGTCAAATTTGTGTGGGATGAGACTTGTGAGAATTCGTTCTAGGAACTTAAGGTTAGACTTACCACTGCTCCAGTTTTGATTATTTCGGAGAGGGGTTTGGGTTATTCAGTGTATTGTGATGCCTCACGAGAAGGTTTGGGTTGTGTTTTGATGTAAGAGGGGAAGGTAGCAGCCTATGGCTCGCGACAGTTAAAAACACACGAGAGAAACTACCCTACTCATGATCTAGAGCTAGCAGCGGTGATATTTGTCTTGAAAATTTGGAGGCATTATCTGTATGGTGAGAAATTTGAGGTGTTTTCCGATCACAAGAGTCTGAAATATCTGTTTACATAGAAAGACTTGAATTTGAGGTAGAGGAGGTGGATGAAATTCGTAGAGGATTATGATTTTGAGTTGCATTATCATCTGCGGAAGGCCAATGTTGTGGCCGATGCCTTGAGTAGAAAATCCATTAGCAGCATAGCTTGTATTGCCATCTGGGAATGGGAGATGTTGGGTACTCTTGGGGAGTTTGACTTGCATCTTGGCGAGTCCGTTGAATTTGCAGCCTTGTTTTTGTAGTTGCACAGCCTACACTTGTGAACCGAGTGTTAGAAGCGCAAAGGAGTGATCTTGAGGTAGAAACCATCAGGGAGAAGATCTCCATTGGGAAAGTGGAGAGGGGCTTAAGTGTGTATCCTGACCAGAGTGTGAGATACCGTGATCATTTGTTCGTGCCGGAGTCTTGCTGAGAGGAAGTACTCCAAGAGTTTCACCATTCACGCCTTGCGGTGTGTCCGGGAGGCACAAAAATGTATCATGATCTGAGTCGCCAGTTTTGGTGGAGAGGTATGAAGAAGGATGTAGCCATGTTCTAATCAAAGTGCCTTACTTGTCAGCAAGTGAAGGCTGAGCATTAGAGGCCAGCGGGTTTGTTGCAACCCTTGCCTATAGCCAAATGGAAATGGGAGTATGTCACGATGGATTTTGTTGTGGGCCTTTCGAGGACTCAACGGGGTAGTGATGCCCTTTGGGTGGCAGTTGACCGGTTAACTAAGTCTGCGCACTTCATACCTATGCGCGTGAGTGATTCGGTGGACTATCTTGCCGACTTGTATATCAGGGACATAGTGAGGTTGCACGGGGTCCCTGTGATGATTGTTTCGGATAGAGATTTGCATTTCACAGCTCGGTTATGGCAAAGCTTGCAGAGTGCCATGGGCACTAGATTGACCTTTAGTATTGCGTACCATCCTTAGACTGACGGCCAGTCCGAGCATACCATTCAGATCCTAGAGGATATGCTTCGGGGTTGTGTCCTTGATTTTAAGGGTTTGTGGGAGAGGCATCTGCCCTTGGTGGAGTTTACATATAATAATAGCTTCCAATTGAGTATTGGCATGGCACCATTTGAGGCCTTATATGGTCGACCTTGTAGATCTCCAGTGTGTTGGGCCGAGGTGGGTGATGCACCTTTGTTGGGCCCAGCGTTAGTTTGAGAAACAACGGAGGAAGTAGCACTTATTCGTAAGATATTGGTTACAGCTCAGAGTCGCTAGAAAAGTTATGCCGACCATAGGAGGAGAGCCTTGTCTTTTGAGGTGGGAGACCATGTCTTTTGAAGATATCACCTAGGCAGGGTTTGATGAGAATTGGGAAGAGTAGGAAGTTATCCCTTCGATTTATTGGGCCTTTTGAAATCCTTGAGTGGATTGGGAAGTTGCTTATCGTTTGGCATTGCCGCCATAACTTTCCGGAGTAAATGAAGTGTTTCATATTAGTATGCTTCGGAAGTATGAGCCGAATTCATCGCACATGTTGGACTGGACCAATTTGGAGGTAGATGAGGATGCTTCCTATGAGGAGAGACCGGTGAGAGTCTTAAATAGACGGGATCAAGTTTTGTGAGGCAAGACGATCCACTTGGTTAAGGTATTGTGGAAACACCATGGAGTTGAGGAAGTAACTTGGGAGTGTGAAATGGAAGTCTAAGAGAAGTATCCGGACTTATTTGTTGATATTGAACATGTATTGTATTGCGATTATGATTGGTAGAATGTGAGAACATTGTATATGTTGTTTACATTTTGGAAACATGAGTTTATTATAAACATTGCATATGTTTGAGAATACAGAATATCACATGTATTATATCACTTTTGGAAGCATTGTATATGCTGTGTAAATTTCTTGAAAACTCAGATTTTGATCAAACATTGTAAATGTTTTGGGAAATTGTGAATTTCTTGTTAAATCGGAACTTGTGTATCTAGTTGATGAGAATGGATGACCGGAGGATGGGTCATGGTATTGAATTTGTGAGAATAATATTGTTATGAATGGCCTAATGTGGTTTTTGAACTTGACTTGAAATTTCGGGGACGAAATTCTTTAAGGGGGGAGGCTATAACGATTCCAGTTTTGACCTGACTCTTGTGGTATCCTAGACTTGGGTTTAATGCTCTCATGTTGTTGTTTACCTCTTTCTTTCCTTGTATCTCTTTGAAATTGGCCTTTGGGTTATTGTGGTTACATTTGGAACAGGTTGGTTGCTTGTTTTTCCCAAACCTTGTTGCCCAGATTTTTGCTTCTCTGCTCGAGCGGCCATTCTTCCGCTCGAGCGCATTGTGTATATTTTGGTCCTCCACTCGAGCGGGATTTACAAACTCTCAGTACTTTGCACGTCTACAAAAGTGGTGGATGGGTGTCTTTCACACTCGAGCGGGGTTTTCTACGCTCGAGTGGGTGGACGCTCGAGCGTCCTTTCTAGAGCTTGAGCGGTTGTTCTGTCGTCTGTAAAAGTTCTGGAGGTGTGTAATTGACGCTCGAGCGGGCCACTTCTTGCGCTCGAGCAGAACAACTTATTGTGTCTGGCACTCGAGCGTCAACTCTTCCGTTTGAGAGGACTGCGTGTATATCAGATCGTGAAAAACACTTTTTACGTCACTTTTTCATATCTTTTCATCCTAAACCCTAAAGTTGAGAGCCTCTCTCTCTAAAACTCACAACCCCTCTACATTTCCATCTAGATCTAGTGACTTCTCCACCCTACTTGCTTTGATAAAAAGGTGGAGCTTCTCAAGATCTTCACTTTGATCCGATTAGAGTTAGATTTCGGCACCTTTGAGGTTTCTCTCTTGCTTGGCTCATTTTCTCTCTTTGAGGTAGGGATTTTCTATACTTTAATATGGTTTTTAACTTAGTTATTTGTTGTGTAACAATGGTGGGATTTGGGAAATAGTTTGAATAAACCTAGGGTTTGGGTGAAATGAGAAGAGGGTTTTTGAGTGAAAGTGAAATAAATGAACACGGGGTTTGAGAATGAAGTCGTGTGGTGTCAAAATGGTTGATTTTGGTACTTGGATTGATATTTTGAAAAAAAGGGATTTTGCCCTAAAATGATTATCATAATTATTTTGTATAAATAATTGAAATTGGTGTTGTAAATATGAAATTGAGCATTGGAATAGATGGTGAAATCAAGTATGTAATACTTCACATCTTTTGAAATTTTGGATAATTTATCTGTCTTGAGATTGTATAACTGTTTAGAAATATTTGTATTGGGCTATTGGTGGATGATAGCTTTGATTGTTGTAGAAATTGCATGTGGATTAGGTGAATTGAAACTAGTCTCTTGTTGGTTGTAATTGAATATGACTGTGATTATATATAATCCATGAACTAAACTCTAAAACACATAATCTTCAAGAATTGAGGGTTAAATTCTTACCTAAAGCCTTCAAATTCACCAATTTGTGCACAATCTTGACCAATTCTAGTGAATCCTTCAAATTCTCCTTCAAAATCTCACTTTTTCTCTCTCTCTCTCTCTCCCCCCTCTCTCTCTCTCTAGAGTTCTCCCTCGGATTTTTACACTTAAAGTGATCAAGAATGAGCCTAAGGCTCATATATGTATATATATATAGCTAGAGTGGCTTATTACATTAATTAGAACATCAGACTAAGTAAACATAACTTAATTTATCAAACTGAATCAATTTTTAATTAAACTTACCAAATGGTTCTAAAAATTTCAATTAGTTTATTCATATAGCCAATTTCGGTTTTTGAAATCATTTAAGCCACCAATTTCGAACTCTACACAGAAATCATAATAGAGAATTTTTCAAATCGGACAGATATACACAAATTAATCATATAACATATATCATAATTAAAACTTAACACATAATTAAACAAATATAATCCTGATGATATGCATGTTGGGGTCGTCACATTTTAACTGGGTAAAGGAGAGATGGGTATTAACCAACAAGCGAGACCTAGACCATACCTCGATATGAAATAGGGGTTGGTTTCAATTGGAAAAGGGTCTTAACCAACAAGTGAGACTATAGACACACCATTGTTGACCGTCCTCAAGACTTAGACGTCATTGCTCGTGCACTTAGTGATTGTGTGTTTGTGTTTGTTTTGAACGCCCGAAGTCCTCGGCGAAATGCCTTGTCTTTGAGCCTTTAAACCTTGTTCTTTCTATGTCTTGTTTTGGACCAAAACTTGGCGTCTGGACCTCTTGGTGACTTGTCGGCCACCCTCCAAGGCTGTCGGCCATGGGATGTTTTTGTTGGCCATGGGTGTGGCTAGTCAGCTATCAGTGGTGGCCGACGGCCACCAGTGCGTTTTTCCAGATATTTATTGACAATTGTGCTAGCTGTTGCACACTAAGCTGCATCTCTATACACGTGTATGGTGAAATGTTTCTCAGCTCAAGCGGTGTTTTTCTATAAATAGGGGGTTCCTCCCCCATTTTTGAGGGTTAGAAAAATTAGAGCGAAAATATCTCTCTCTAGCTTTCACTCTCTCTCTCTTGATATTTTGTACACATTTGCTCATAAGTCCTTAGCTTTTGCATACGAACCCTTAACCAAATACTCTCACCTTTGGGCTGAGATTACTTAGAGTCTTGTTTGAGCTCTAGAAGGTGGTTTGAGCTTGGATTATTGGCTATTTTGTGCTTTGCTTCAAAGATATAGCATTTACCTTATTTATACTTGTTTTGTATATTTGCTTTGCCATCTTTTCCAACTATTTCTGCGCTGGTTTTGAACTGTCAAAAACTCTGTTTTTGTAACTTAAAGGTGTTGGTTTGAGGTCTCTTTGAGTTAGGGGGTGGCCTTTGTTTGTTTAGCTTTTGTACCATTTTTTGTCTGGGCCCTTTTAGCCACTGTATTTCAGAGGTTTTTTAGTGGTAAAATCCTTCTTTTGAAGTCCAAAATTGGAGGGGTTGGCCTCCCCTTCTTGTGTCTTGTTTGCATGCCTAGATAGCTTCACATGTTAGCATGTTTTTCTAGCTCAATTTAGCATAAGTCCAACATGTTTTTGCCTCTGAAATAACCTGTTTTGGCTCTGTTTTGGGCTGGTTAGTTCTTTGAGGCTTGTTTTGCATAGTTTTAGTGTTAATTCCTTCACTAGCTTAGTGTTTTAAGGCTTTAACTATCATTGTTTTGAGTTAATAGCATGTTTTAGTGTTGTTTTGCACTTCATTTCAGCACTTAAAATCTCTACAATCTCCCTCCAGTCTTCACTCTTTTGTTTGCTTTGAAAGTGGTTTCAAACCACTTGTTTGCCTAAGTGTGAACTGGATGTGTTACACCTAATGGTTTAATCCCTTAGGGGGTTCATTACCAACAGTGTAATGCCTCTTTTATACCCAAAGCACCTTGTGGTTTGAGCCATCTTTCCATTAGAGGACACTCACTAAGGGACAAATCAATTAAAGAATAGTTTTGGTAATTAAAATGAGTAAACAAAATTGGACAGGTAAAATAGGCAAGATAAGCATCTTTTGTGTTGCATTGCCTGTGTTCAAATCGGACGTTAGTTTGAATACAAGGAAAATGAGACATTTCATACTCAAAAGTGATGAAATGTGCCATTTTCCTTGGTCATCATTGCCCTTGATCATGCATGATAGGGTGATGGTCCTTTGGTTTCATTTTGCATTCATTGATCTTGCATAATTGGTTTCACAAACCATCATGCAATGAAATATCTTGATTGATGGTTTGTAAACCCAAATTTTGTCCCTCCTTTGATCTCCCCATGAAAAGGAGAGGCAAAGTGTGCAAATAATTTGTGAGAATACACTATTTTGCTCTGCCTGCTCTCTGTTGCAGCAAAAAGAGGAGTTCATGTCATCAATGGCCGACCAGCCACCATTGGTAGCCGACAAGCCCCCTGTTGGCCACCAATGAAATTTGCATAGTGTGTTCTTGAGGTGGAGCAGGGGTGTTTTGGAAGTGGACAACTTTTTTTTTTGGTGTTCAAATATGCAAACAGAGGCTCGCAGTAGCTAAATGATGGCTTTTTGGATGAAGAATCGAGCATGCATGCATCTCTCGCTTCCCGGGATTAGGTAATCAGTTTAATTAGCAATAGATCAAATACGTGTTGTAATTAATTAGTTGTAGCTAATTAAGAGTTATAAATAATTACTTAGTTTAACTAACTATTTGATTTCGGTTTGTAATAAATTAGTTAACTAGAATAGTTAATTAGTTTCAAGTTTTGTAATAATTAGTTAGCTTAATTAGTGTAGCTAGTTGGTTAGCTTATTTATTCGGACCCTCCTTCGCGAGGGCGTAGTGTTGTAAATGAGTGTGCGTGCGTGTGTGTATGTTTTTCCAACCCCACGTCTTTCTCCCTTTTATTTAATCGCTTGTGATGGTTAGATTAGGGACATATTTCAATTAGCATATCGCATGCTTGCATCCATTCATTTGTCTTGCATGCACTGAAGCTCGGCGCATCATACAAACTCTATTGTCATTTCAATATTTTCTTTGAATACGTGTTTAATCGCATGTTATTCAAATTAATTCATATGCCATATTAGTAGCCGAACCTATTAAATTATTGCATGTGTTGCGTTAGGCATCTTAACATAGTTAGGATCATGCATCTTTCTAACTAGTTTCTGTTTTAGCTTGGAGTACTAGGTGAGTTTTTACGCTTTAGCTTGCATAAGTGTGAAAGTTGCCATGATTAGCATGCTTGCCATGAGGCTATGTGCTTAAATGCTAAAATGCTTGAATGCCCGTGGATGAAGGCTTGTTGTTTGAATTTGAACAATTCAACAAATATGTGTTTTAAGCCTACTTTGTTGTGGTAAATCATGTTTTAAGCCCACTATGTTTGGTGGAAACACCGCATCTTTAAGCCCAGTTGAGGTGGCAAATTCAAACCATTTTCGCAAACAAGCATGAGTTAAATTGTTCCAAGTCTTGCGACTAGTCTATACTTGCTTGTGTGCATCACATAGTAAAGCTAGCTTAATAATTGGGAATAAGAGCACATAATGTTTGTAAAAGAACATATCAAGATTAGTAAAGACCGATCTTTGATCGGGCGAGCAGGGGTGCTCAATTCATGACCTTTCCCCTTCGTACCTAAGTTTTGGAGCCGAGGCAACTTTGGTGATGACGGACACGTGGCCTTTGGCATGAGCCAAGGTTTCCTAAATTTTTCCAAAAACAAAATATTTAGGTGGCGACTCTGTATCTGGAAAAACAGTTCAATTTTGACATTATTTGATTTAAAATCAATTTTCCAAAAATATTTGTCGGATTTGGACTCTTTGGTGATTATCAGTTTCACATTGAACTTGTGAGACTCAATTCAGAACCGCGGGAGTCCGAACTATAAGGCCTTTCTTTTCAAACCTTTCCAAAAGGAGGTGCGAAAAGGGCGAGTTTACAGTTTCTGGCAACTCTGCTGGAGATTTAGAGAACTTAACTCGAACTCATGATATGACTTTTTATCTACACTTATGTGTTTCTTTGCATTTGCATTTGCATCGGAGCACCTAAATCACAGTGTTTTCCATCTGCTATTCCTGAGCGGTTTGCCAGAGGCTTGCTTGGAAAAGCTTGCCAAAAGGCTGACCGACTGCGGCTTTGCCACGATGGGAACACGACCCTTGGATCTGGATTACCGTTGTACCGTTTGATCCTCCTTTCACTTCTCGGTGTTAGGTGTGAGAGGTATATTAGGTAGTCTTGTTGAGGTACCTTTTTTGACTAATCGACCTAGTTGCATATCGGAAGCCGTAGAGACTGTTCCAAACTAGGGCAAGTTGCTCACTCGAATGTAGGAATTGTTTGAAATCGCTTGTTTTGCGTGGTGAACCCCTAGCTCCTAACAAAATTAGGACAGGGTAACCCTACCCCATCATAGGGGTGTTTTGGCTCTCACTTGCTTGATATGTGCTTTTAGAGTGAAACTCTACAGGAATGTATGTATTAGTTGCAAGTCTGGGTATCAATTTTGGGGTAGAAATCAGTGTTGAGTACAATTCTTTAGCTTATGATTGCAACTGCGTGTTGTTTGTGTTTAAGCTGAGCTGCTGTGCGGTTTCTGATTTTTTATTTCTGTTTCTTTTGCTTTATTTTCTTTTTGCAAGGTAGTTTGTCACCATTGCTTCAGACAATTCTGTTACCCCCCAAGCAGTCTGGACCCAAGTAAGGCGACTTTACTGATCAAGGGATCTTGTCAGGGGACAGCCAGTGTTTGTTTCACTCCCACCAGTTACCAGACGGAGGAGGATTAGGCAGAATTTGCCAATTTAGCAGTCACCCTTTACCTCGTCTATGCCCAATCAGGCCCAATCATCTACTTCTACTCCAGACAGAGAGTATTCACCAGTTCCGGTAGTTCAAAGTCCTCCTGCCAGCATGGAAGATATGCTTCGTTAGCTCCAACAGACTATTAAGAACATGTAACTAGATGCTGCCTGACAAGCTGAGACCATAGCTCGCCAAACCGAGGTTGTAGCCCGCTAAGTAGAAGTGATAGAAAGGCTTTAGCAACAACAACCACAGCCGGCAGTCGCATCAGCATCCATGCACCCCCAACAGGAATTCCGACACCCGGGGTCACAATTAATGTCCAGGAAAATACGGGCATTCAGGCGGATCCTATCCCACCTCAGACCTCCAAGGCACCAGTTTATCCGACAGAATTGCTGTTTGAATTCGAGGTTGAGCCTACTGCACTGAAAGTGAGCAAGCTAGAAAAGCTTTTCAAATGAGCTCAGGGTGTGAATTCGATCCCTGACATAAAGGATGACTATACTGATTCAGCAGTGACATTGCTATATAGATTCAAGATGCCGCATATAGATTGATTTGACGGATCTGGGGATCCTATGGTCCATCTACGGCTATTTTCAGACATTCTACGACCAATGGGTCTTACCAAACTACAAAAGCTATCACTTTTTGGCCGGACCCCTGTCGGGTATAACGACCATCTGGTATGCCAAGTTTGAAGACTCTGTGAAGAGAAACTAAGAGGAAATGGCTGAGGCCTTCATAGCGCAGTACTCCTACAACACTCAGATCGAGGTCACTACTCCTGATCTTGAAGTAACTCGCTAGGAGCCGAAGGAGGGCTTCTCGAAATTTTGTGACCCGGTGGAGGGCTTCTATGATGACTATCCGTCCATCTGAAAAAGACCAGATCAGAATGGTGGTCCGTAACTTGCAAGGAAGATTATTACAGAAGATGATAGTCTTACATTTGTCTACTTTTGCTGACTTCCACGAAATAGGGGTACAGATAGAGGACGCAATGAAACAGGATCTGATAAACCACGAGAAGGAGCAGCCTAAAAGGGCTTTCACACGCAATTCCAATGTGACTACTAGCGGTAGTGCAGCTGAAGCTGTTAGAACAACTAACCCCTTTGCTGGCACATCCAATACAACCTCCAAAACGTCAAGCCATCAGGCCCGAGGCCAGAGGGTCTTCACACCGCTCTATATGTCTTTGTCTACGGCCTTGAGGGTACTAATCAGAAAAGGGCATCTGAAGCCGTTAGAACAACACCCACTGCCTGATCCCCTCCCTCCGAAACACAACCCGGCCAAATATTGTGCTTTCCACCAGTAGCATGGTCATGATACTGATCAGTGCTTTAGACTGCGTCATGAGATTCAAGATCTCATTGACAATAAGGTGATAGCACCTCCTGAAAAACCCAATGTCACTACAAATCCTCTCCCACCACAGAACCAAGCCCCTCCAACCCGGTAAATAAACCTCATTCATACATTGGCCGTCCCTTACGACCCCAGTACATACATCATCCCCTCCCACCTACCTAAGCCTGTGTTGTTCATCCCTGAGAGCACAGACTTGTGCATGATGAACACGTCAACAATTCAAACTGAACCTGTGGTGGTGATAGTGGAAGATGGAGGAAGATCAGCTTTGGTGGAGAATACCAGTCCAGTGCCTGAGGGCTCTGTGGATTTATCTAAGGAAGAATATAACCCATGCCGTTATATTGTGCCAACCAATCAAGCCAAACCAGAGGTGGAGTTACCAACAGGGATGGAGGTTAGTGTAGTCCGGGAGGATGACCCAAGCCAGGGGTTAGATGACCTAGCCGACTTGAAGGAAGACATCAACAATCTGTAGTTCTTCGATGAGCAAGATACGGGAGATGTGCACATTAGCTGGTTCGATCTAAACGGGTTGACAGACAACTCTGGGTGGCTCAGTGATGAACCTGATGTGGATGAGGGACTTCAGCCAAAACTGGAAAAGCCAGAAGCAAGAATTGCTACGAAGGCCGGAAGGGCCATGGACAAGGGAAAGTTGTCGGAGAGCATCGGTATTAAGAATTTAGCTCAGGAATCGGGCATTACTAGTATTGTTGATACGGAACAAGAAGCCGTACTGAAGCGATTTAAACAGGAAAGGGACGAGAATAGCCAGAAAGCTGGAAAAGCCGAACACCCTGCGGGGGATGACTATGATGTAAGAGTAATTTCAATGGAACCGGACAACTGCTTGTCGGTTGCCGGAGGAGTATGGTGGGAAAATGATGAGTTGCATCTTGCCCACACCGGCGAGGATTGGGGCCAAGACTTCCCAGACGACACTTGGTATTTTGAGAAGGTGGATCATATGACAAGAAGCGGGTGGTACTTCAAGCCCCCACACTTAGACTAACCCGAAGCATCCGGAAAGGACAAGAAGGCTGAAAAATAAAGGGAAAAACTGTTAGAAGAAGAGGCTGCGCTGAAGTAGTTGAAGAAGATTCAAGCAGACATATCTATCTGGGGGTTTCTTATGGCTTCGCGAGTACACAGGCAAGCTGTATTGTTGGCAATGGATAAAGCCAAACTGTCTATCGTCACAACTCTAGAGCAACTAAAGAATTACCTTTTCCGATAAAGAATAACTACCAAAAGGCTCTGCACATAACAAGTCATTATACATCTTAGTTGAGTGTAGAGAGAAGTGGGTGCCGGTTGTATTGGTGGACACTAGGTCTGCAATCAACGTTTGTCCATCTCGCACAGCCTATGCTATTGGCTTGAAGCCAACAGACTTTGTACCAACGACCTAAGTGATTCGGGCTTACGACAACACAAGCAGAGAAGTGATGGGAACAATACAAGTCAGAGTACAAGTCGGCCCGGCTCAACAAGATATTGAGTTTCACGTCCTGGATGTTCCGGCTACTTTCAACTTGTTACTTGGGTGACCCTGGCTACACTAAGTAAAAGCTATTTCTTCTACCTTGCATCAAATGCTAAAGTACCCCTCTTGGAAAAGGGGTAGTCATTGTGTTCAGGAATTCATCTATACATCCTCCGTCAGAGGTTACTGCACCCATATTGGAGATTGTACATGACAACGAGGATGTTTTCTTGTCTGGTTTTACCTTGGCTGAGGCCCGGGTGGTGCAACATATCTTGGCTGTTGATGAGGGCTTATATGTTAGTGCTCAATCAGTGTATCTCATGAACAAGCTAAAGCACATACTCGGGATGGGATTAGGAAAGAGTGGCTGGTAGGGCGTTACTGCACTGGCCAAAGTGCCACATAACCCTCATGCCTTTGGCTTAGGCGATACACCCACAAAAGAGGACTGGGTTCGGAAAGGGAAAGAAATGCCCGGAAGAGCTAGAGCAAAGCAAAGTGGGAAGCACTATGAGCTTGTGCAAAAGCCAATTCAGGGAACTCTGAACAGCCGCTTTGTCCAAGAGGGGGAATACTTCCCATTTTGTGGCTTTCTTGAGCCATGGTTGAACTCCGAGAAGCGGCGTCTACCCGGCTTCGAGATTTTCTTCGACTTACAGCTGCAAAAAGGTGAAACCACAGAGGAACAGACTGAATTAACTGCTAAGGCTGAAAAGAGCACAGAAAGTGAGTCCAACAGCAGTGAACTTGAGATAGGAGCAGCACCGGTATGTCTCCTCTCGGACCCTCAGATCAACCTGGAGAGCTTGGGGGATGACCTAACTGTTTCCATGATCGGAGACCAATCAGGTGTGGACCCTTTCGGTGGTATCTTGAATGCATCTAACGCACCATCCCTCACTTGCCAGCTGGAGGAGGGTTTTTTGTCTCGTAGTTCTGAGTCGGGTAGTGAGCCGGAATCTGATTCCACAGAGTCTGTGGAGTCGGAATCAGATTCCAGTTCCTCTGAGTATGGGTTCGGTATTCCTGGGGTTGATAACCCAGATGCTGATGTCTTGTCCAGATCATCTTTTTCCTTTTCTTTTGAGTCAGTGTAATTGAGGAGTTGGATGAGCTGGATCTTTTGAATATGAATACCACTGTAGTTTCTGAGTATTTCTCTGTGCCACTTGTATATTGCATTGATCATGACTTTCAAAATTTTGATAAAAACGACAAGGAAAGAATTCCTCTGGTTTTGAAACATTTGATTGATCGGGAGGAGGAGAGGTTTGTAAAACCCCTTGTTGATGAAATCATTTCAATTAATGTGGGTACTGAGAAAGATCCGCATCTGGTCCAAATAAGGTCCACGTTGTCTTCAGAGGAGCGCGAGTGCTTAGTCGTTTTATTAAACGATTTCAAAGATGTTTTCGCGTGGTCCTACGAAGGCATGCCTGGAATCGATCCTGAAATTGTACAGCATCGGATCCCTCTTGACCTTGAGGCCTGACCCATCAAACAAAAGTTGCGGAGAATACGCCCAGATTGGGCTTTGAAGATTAAGGAAGAGGTCACCAAGCAGATAGACGCAGAGTTCTTGCTAGTGTTTGAGTACCCGACTTGGTTGGCCAACATTGTTCCACTGCCGAAGAAAGATGGCAGAATTCGGGTGTGTGTGGACTTCAGAGATCTAAACAAAGGTAGTCCGAATGACGACTTTCCTCTACTGCACATCGATGAATTGGTGGACTTCATCGCAGGCCATGCATTGCTCTCCTTTATGGACGGATTTTTCGGGTATAACCAGATATTGATGGCACCCGAGGACAGAGAGAAAACTGCTTTCACTACGCCGTGAGGAACCTACTGCTATAAGGTGATGCTGTTTGGGTTAAAGAATGCTGGGGCCACCTATCAACGAGCTGCAACCACAATTCTACATGATATGATCCACAAAGAGGTCGAGGTGTATGTGGATACATGATTGTCAAGTCTAAGAAAAAAGAGGGCCACTACACCGCCTTGAAGAAATTCTTTCAACGAATCAGAAAATATCGGTTGAGGCTGAATTTATAAAAGTGCACTTTGGCATAACTGTAGGGAAAATGCTAGGTTTCTTGATCACACAGAGGGACATCGAGGTAGATCCTTCCAAAATCAAGGCCATCCTAGAAATGCCACCACCAAGGACTAAAAAGGAGGTGCGAGGGTTTCTGGGTAAAGTGCAATTCATAAGATGGTTTATCGCAAAATTAACCTTGACTTGTGAACCACTATTTGGTCTTCTGAAGAAAGGAAAGAAATTTCGATGAGATGACCGATGCCAGTTTGTTTTTGATCAGATCAAGCAGTACCTTCAGAACCCGCCCGTGTTGTCGTTGCCAGAGCCGGGAAAGCCGTTGATTCTGTATCTGTCAGTAACAGACACAATGATGGGATGCATGCTTGCTCAGGAATTTGAGGATAGAGTGGAGAAAGCCATCTATTACCTGAGCAAGAAGATGTTGGATTATGAGACCCGTTACACTCTGCTGGAGAAGACTTGCTTAGCCTTGGTATGGGCTACTAGGAAGTTGAGGCACTACCTGTTAGCTCACTCTGTAATTCTGGTTTTGAGATTAGGTCCCATCAAATATCTCTTCGAGAAACCAGCACTTATGGGTAAGCTAGCCTGTTGGTTGCTTCTCCTCTCTGAATTTGATTTAAAGTATGTCACTCGTAAGTCTGTCAAGGGGAGAACGGTAGCTGAGTTCTTGGTAGATCACCCAGTGGAAGGAGATGAAGCAGTAGAATACCTATTCCCAGATGAGGCTATTCTGCAAGTTGAGGAAGAAACCTGGACTATGTACTTTGACGGAGCATCTAACCAGTACGGTTATGGGATAAGGGTGTTGCTGATAGCACCCGACAATTTTGACATACCTTTAGCCTTCAAACTCCGGTTCAAAGTATGCAACAACGAAGCAGAATACGAAGCGTGTATCGCTGGTTTGGAAGCCATCCTGGAACTAGAGGCAAAAAGGTTGGACGTCATCGGGGACTCGAACCTGGTTGTGTCTCAAGCAAAAGGAGATTGGAAGGTCAAAGAAGAAAGGATGAAAATCTATCACCAAACCCTGAATGTTTTGATTCCTAGGTTCAAGAAGCTAACCTTCACGCATCTTTTAAGAGAGAACAACAGGTTCGTTGACGCTTTATCAACTCTATCTTCCATGATAGACATCTCATTTGGAGTCTGGATGCATCCGATCATTATCGAGCAAAGATATGCGCCGGCCTACGAGTTTATTGCCGCAATAGCTGAAGTACAAGTTCAAAACCCCTGGTATTATGATATCTTTAACTTCTTGAAAAAGGAAGCTTATCCACCAGGGGAAAATGCCAAAGATAAAAGGGCAATACGATGGATGGCCGTTCAATTTATCATTTGCGGGGGTAAGTTATAAAAACGAGGTCATCTGGGAATGCAGCAGTTGTGCATCGACGCAGAATAGTCTCAACGCCTAATGGAGGCCATCCATGGGGGAGAGTGTACAACACACATGAACAGAGTAATGCTAGCCCCGGAAGATTCTTAGGCAAGGCTACTACTGGTCTACCATGGAGGAGGATTGTATTGGTTTTGTGCGGCAATGCCACAAATGCCAAATCCATGCGAATCGCATGAATATCTCGCCATCGAAGTTGTACAACATGACTTCACCATGGCCTTTTTCAGTCTGGGGAATTGACGTCATCGGGGCTGTTACACCGAAAGGGTCAAATGGACATGAGTACATTCTGGTGGCAATTGATTATTTCACAAAGTGGGTGGAAGCTCAGTCTTATGCAGTGTTGAAAGTAGCGCATGTGGCTAAGTTCATCCGCAACAATATTATTTTCCGTTATAGAGTCCTAAATGAGATCATTTTAGACAATGGCTCCTATTTCAAGAAAGAAGTGATCGACTTATTGGAGAAATACAACGTGGCTTTTCATAAGTCATCCACATATCGGCCGTAAACCAATGGAGCTGTTAAGGCTGCCAACAAGAACATCAAACACATTTTGCAGAAAATGGTTGAGACTCATAGGGACTGGCTAGACAAATTGCCATTTGCTCTCTGGGGCTACAGGACTTCGATTTGGACATCTACTGGGACAGCTCCGTACTCTCTTGTTTATGGGATAGAAGCTGTTCTGCCGATTGAAATAGAGGTTCCGTCACTGCAGGTTATGGCTGAGTGCTAGATAGCAGAAGCAGATTGGCAGCAGAGTAGGTTTGAAGAACTGATGCTGTTCGATGAGAGGAGACTGAAAGCACTGTACCATGTTCAAGGGTATCAACGTAAGATTACCAGGGCTTTTAATAAGAAAGTTAAGTCTCGGAATCTTAAGGAAGGGGATTTGGTACTGAAAAACAATTGAGCTCCCATCCATGACCCTAGGGGCAAGTTCAGACCTAATTGGACTGGTCCTTACATTATCAAAACCATTTGGTCTGGTGGAGCTGTTATTCTTATGGACCTGGATGGTCTAGAATTTTCCCAACCAATTAACATGGACTAGTTGAAGAAATATTACCCCTTAGAGGCTCACTAGGCTGACAATAAAGGCGACCTAGGTAAAAGGTAGAGCACAAAAAAAATTGAAAAAAGAAAAACTGAGCTCGCAAGGTTGAAAACCCAGAAAGGGTGGGCCTTGGCAAAAGTTAGAGCGCAAAAGAAGAGCGTTAATACTCGAATGAACCCGAACCGAACTACGTAAGGCCTGATTCCTATCTTCGGGATACGTAGGTAATTTTATCTCGAAATTCGATCGTAAACACCTCCAAATCAACTGTGTCCATGCGTTTGATCAAGGCATCCTTGTCTTTTCGTTATCTGAAAGATCGGTTGTGATCCTTACCCTGAGAAAAGAGCTGACTACAGTGCTGAGCAATGCTATTCAGACACGGGGCAATTTTCCATCTTTGGATGCGGGGTTGTACGTTTCGAGGATAGATTCCATGTGTGTCAAGTTGCGATCCTTATCGAAAATAGTTTTGAAAAGTTTTAATAAAAGTTGATTTTGTTCAAATTAATCTTTTTACAACTTATACCATTTTTAGACCAAAAGGAAAATTTTCAGTGCCCATAACTTCAATTTCATGGATTTCAATACAAAGTTCTCTAACTCTCGATACACATCAAAGTTGTTTTTTATTACATTCAAAAGGAAAACTTGAAAAGTTAGATCAAAGCAATAAACTTGGGGCACAGATGAGTCAGGTGTTCCTGTGTCCCCTTCCTGAGCTTGTAGAAACTTCAGATGCTAAAGTAGGCCTACCCTGTGCCTCTTCTTCAAGCCAAGCTATGCATTCGCTAGACAAGGCGCAATTGAAATTGGGAGTAGGAGCCAGAAGCTCCCTTGTCCTCTATATAGTGGGATATCGAGCCAACTGTGAACCTCGGATTGGGAATGAAGCCGGGTACTCTACCCCATTTTCTGGGCAAGTCTGGTCCTGTCCGAACTGATGCCTGAACCGAAACGGAAAGTAGAATACACAGTGTGTCAAGCCAATCTGCTGAATGCCGAGTTGCTAAGCCATGTTGTAGCTCATCTCGGGCAGGTCAAACCATGGGCAGTGCCAAGCAATGTCAACAGCAGACCTATTGCACATCCAATGACACCACCGTTCCTCGTTCGGGAAATTCACTAGCCGCTGGCAAAAGAAATAATGTCATGCTGAATATGCAGGGCAAGAGTCCACTACCTTTAACTTGTCCATAAGCCATATCTGGGGAGGGATGAAAGAAAAGAGAGATTAAAGAATACAAAGGTGTATGTGGAGAGGAAAAGTGAGAAAAGGTTTTGAGAGAAAAATAGAGCCTGAGTGTTGAGAGATGTGAGAAACACATATGAGATAGGGTGGGAAACATTACCTGCAAAAATAGTGGACTTCCCACGAATTTCGTCGTCTCCCGTCGATGGAAGGCGTCCAAGACCATCAAAGTCTTGGCCAGTGCCAAGCCAATATAGTTTTTGCCCTCTTTTAAGCCTTGGACTACTTCGATAAGTCGAATGCTAGACCTTCCGAAACCCGGGGCAAGTAGAAAATAAGCTAACATGCACAAACAAAGGGCATGCTATTGAAAACTCTGCCAAAGACGGTCGTTGCGGTCATCGGTGTCAAAAAATCGACGAAGGAGGCTGGGAATACCCAACTCTCCATTGTGAACCAAGGATCAAGCCTCATGTAAAGTGAGCTCACACATCCTTCCTAAAGCTTGGATATGACCAAAACGGGACTGGGGCAAGATTTCCTCGTCACGCCGGGATTCCATCAAAACTTGGAATTCTTCAATTGTCGGGCATAGCTCTTCCCCCCCAAAATTGAAAACATGTGTAACCGGGTTCCAACACCTAGCAGTGACATGAAGGAACAGAAAACACAGTGGAGAGCGACTCAGCGAGAATAGTGCATTTATCCCGAAATCCAGGAAATTCACTTTTTCCAAGCCATCTAAAATTGCAATCCAATTTGAGAGTTTTTCGGTAAAGAATGGCTCCATTTGTGGCAAAAACAAAGTTGGAATGAGGAAACTACAAAGTCCCAACTTTTATAGAAGATAAGGCACTGAGTGGAAGACAGGTGGCAACAATTTGGAGGTCCCGCACATTGATGGCCGATAGCTACCTTTTGTAGCCACCACTGGCGGTCGATAGCCACATTTTGTGGCCGACAGCTTTTGTTCATTGCTGACAGCATTCTTGTTTGTCCTACGGTCTTCCTGTGTATTGAGAATGATGAGAATCTGTGTTTTGTTCTGCTCTTTGTGCATTGTGTTGTCCTGTTTTAGTTTGTTTTGTTGAGACGTTTTATTTCAATTTGTTTATCGAGTTGTATTTACCCCATTTTACTTATTGAGTTGTATTTGTCTTGTTTATCGAGTTGTTGTATATTGTGTATTGTTTATCAAGTTGTATATTACTTGATTATTCATCGAGTTGTACATTGTTTTTCTTGTTTTGTTGGTAGTCAGTTCATTACCTGATTAAGAAGGTTGTGCCAATACAAAATATTTACAGGCTTTCGTCGGCCCCTCTTATTGTATAATTGTTATTACTATTAAGCAGGCCCTTGGTAATCACGGATTACTGGCCGGTTATGATGTTAAACACTTAGGGGTAGGTTTGGGTTGCGACACCTCCCTTGTGGTTTGAATAATTACACAAACCTCCATTACTTTACCTAACATGGTCAAGATTCCCCCATTCTGTCAAATTGGTACAAACGACGTTACTTACATATACTAAATGACCTTATTACCCTTGCTTTGGAGCACGAAAAGACGATAATAACTTTTGTATCCTAAATCTCTAATTCACTATTTATTCTGATTTTGATCGAATTTGTGGAAGAGAGAGAGAAAGAGAGAGAGAATCTTTGAAGAAGACCGATCGGTGTGAAAAAACGACGAAGAAGCTTGAGATTTTGGTGAGATTTTGGTTCGATCATCGTTGCCAATGCAAAATGTGAAAGAGATTGATCGGTGAGAAGTTGGTTTTAGGGCTTCCAGGTAAGATTTCAAACATTTTATACTTCGTCCCTGTTTGTTTTTTGGAGTAACCGTCTAGTTCTTTCATACTTCATCCGTGTTTCTTTTCTGGAATAGCAGTCTATCTAGCTCATGCTTGTTTTGATTTTGGAACTCTGGATTTGTGGTTCCTTTCGGATTCGTAGTCCCTTTCGGATTTGTACGCCTTTACGAATGGATGAACGGTCTGGCAAGGAGATGTTGCATGACCGGTCGTCCATAGGGATGTCCTACCGGACATCCGGCAAGACATCTGGCAGGTTAACCAGCTGGTCAACCGGCCAAGCCTTCTTTTTTTTTGTCTTCTTTGTCTTATGATTTTTGATTTTATGCAATTATGATTGTATTATATGAACTTTTATTTATGTTTGTTATGAAAGTGGGGATTTGGTTTTGTTAATTTACTCTAAAAAACTATTTTTTTCTTAATTTTCTTAGAATAATGATTTAAGGAATTTTTTAATTCTTTTTGTTATGCAATTATGATTATACGTAGGGGTGTGCGCGGTGGGGTTCGGTCGGTTTGAGAGTAAAATTACAAACCGAATGGCGGGTTAGCGGATTAGCGGATTGACAAATTACAATTTGGGCGGTTTTTGACGGATTGGCGGTTTGAAGAATATTCTACCTAATTATCATATATTTGCATAATATATAATACTAATTTGTATAATATTTTTTAGATATATAACACAGTAATTTTGCATAATATGTTTTATATATATAACCACTAATTTGTAATAAATTTCATATCTTAAATCTCTCTCACACTTATTTTTACATTGATATTTCATTGGAAGTTAAAAATATATATGTATTAACTATAACGGAGCGAAGCAGTTCGGTTGGCAGATTAAAAATTTTAAAATTTAAACCGCAGTTAACGGTTAGAGCGGTGCGGATTGAGGCGGATCGGTGCGCTTTTAGCGGATTAGGCGGTATTTTGCACAACCCTAATTATACGAGCTTTTATTATGTTTTTTTTAATGTCTTCTACTTATGAATTTTGTTACATTTGGGTGAGTAATTATTGAATGGAGTTGTTTTTTGTAATTAATTGTTACTCATTGTGATCATAGTATGGCTACATTCCCTTATTTTGATCTAATCACCAACTATAAAAGCAAAGTGGGCAGAGTATATGATGTGGACCCAAATATGTATTGCTACATTGATGCCTTGAAGGATGTGACTACAACAGTCCTCTCTCACATTGCTTGTAGTGAAGCAATAGCTATCACATTGCATTGTGATATGCCTGGTACTGAGAGTAGGAGGTTAATAGAAAATGATCTTGATGTGTTGGATATGTTTTATGTGCAAGGTAGGAGTAAAACAATTAACTTATATGTCGATATTACATATTCTCTTGGAATAGAAGATGGCGGAGATAGAAATGAAGTTGGAGATGGAAATAGTGGAGGTGATGGAGTACATACTGTAGATGTAGATGAAGAGTACCAAGAGGACAATGTCTATGGGTTTATTGATGAGGATAGGGATTGAAATGCAACTGTTGATGATGAACATGAATCAAATGGCACTGAGAGTTTGAGTAATAAGGATAACGAGGAGTCAAATGAAAATGATGATAATGCACTGAGTGATTACCAATCTGGTGATGATAAAGTAAGATATTCTAGCAGTGATGATGAATTTGATGGTGAAGTAGACTGGATGGATGATGAAGAGATGGCATATCCAGGCAACCAATTTGTTAGTACCTATAGTTGAAAAGAACCATATTTCAATCAAAAGGAAAAGTGGTATTAGAAAAGGGAATGATTTTTCCAAATGTGCATAGGTTCAGAGCTACATTGAGGGACTATACAATGCAAACTAGTTTCAATATAGTAAGGGACAAAAATGAGAAAGCCAAAGTGACAGCCCATTGTGCTGCTGAGGGATGCCCTTGGAGGATTCATGCATCTCCACTTCTAGATGTGATCACTGACAAGATCAAAACCTTGGTACCTAATCACACATGTAGCAAGATGAACCAAAATAGTGAAGCAGCATCAACTTGGATTGCCAAGAAATTGGTTGATAGTTTTAAGGATAATCCACACATGGAGTTAGATATTATGCAAGTGAAGCTTAACAAACTATTTGAAATCGATGCTTCAAGAATGCAATTGTATAGAGCCAAAAGGAGGTGCAAGGAGGAGTTGGAGGGTGATCATGGGAGCCAATATGTATTGCTACCAACATATGTTAAGGAAATTAAAAAAACAAACCTTGGTAGCTTAGCTGTCATAAATTATGACCTGCGTCCTACCCTAATCTCAAAAGATGGAGAAGAACTAGACTGTATTCCTTAGCATCCATTGTTCCAAAGGATCTTCATATCATTTAAGGCAATGGAAAAAGAGTTTATTGATGGATGTAGGTCCTTCATAGGGGTGGATGGTAGTCACTTGAAGGGTTCCTATAGTGGAGTGTTAATTTCAGCAGTTGCCTTTAGATGGAAATAATGGTTTGTTTCCATTGGCATTAGCAGTGGTGGAGGGTGAATGTAAGATAGTTGGGCTTTCTTTTTGGAGAACTTGAGAACAACCATAGAAGATGCACTTCCTTCTAGGCCATGGACCATCATGTCTGATTGTCTGATTAAAAAAAGGAAATTTACTTTCATATTTAACAACTATTTACTTACATAATGCATTATCCTATATTTTTATACTTTTAATGCTTACTAATGTTCCATTGTTTGTGTGTGCTGGGCCTTGACAAGATTGTGAGTGACACTATACCAAAGGCTGCTCATAGAAGATGTTGCATGCACTTATTCAACAATTTCAGGGCCAAATTACCTGGATTGATATTGAGAAAGCAATTCTGGAAGGCAGTAAGGACATACAATGAGAGGGAGTATGATCAACCTATGCAATCCATTAAGGAAATTTCAAATGATGCTTTCACATGGTTGCAAAAGTTACAGTTGAAGGAAGGTCTAGGCATGCATTTGATGGTAGGATAAGGTGTGATCACATCACAAATAACATGACAGAGTCCTTCAATAATTGGTTAGGAAATATGAGATGCCAACCAATTCTATCCATGTTGGAGAACATAAGGTGCAAGTTGATAGGTAAGTTTCAGATAAGATATCAGAAAGCTCTACAATGGAAGTCTAATGTCACTTTGAACATCAAGAAATAGCTTGAGGTCACACTGAAATGGTCAAGATATTGTAGAGTAGAGTATGCTGGAGGTCATGAGTATGGGGTTAAGGATAATGAGGAGGTGAATCACATTAGATAGTGGTAAATATCTGGACTTCCATGCAAACATCCTGTGGCTGCAATTTGTCATAGTAGATTGACCTTAGAAGATTTTTTCCACCCATACTACTCTAAGAAAAATTACATGAGAGCTAATGATGGGCTAATACATCTCATCTTAGACCATACCATTTGGACACTTATACCTAGGGACCCTTTACAATCCCCACCTCTGAAAAGATTGCCAAGAAGGCCAAGGAATTCTAGGAAGAGGGTTGCTCATGAGCCTCTAGCTGGAACAAGTCAAAGTAAGAGGTCTTGTACATTGAGATATAAATTGTGCGCGCAATTTGGACGCAATAAGAGAACTTGCCAAAGAGGTCCAGTAAGGGGTGAGGCTAATGGAAGTGGCACAAGTGCTAGTAGAGGTAGTGGCATAAGTAGTGGTAGGGTTAGTGGCACAATTGTGGATAGGGGCAGAAGTTCTATGAGAGGCACTTCAACTAGGAAAGGCACTTCAATTGGGAAGGGCACTTCAACTTGGAGGGGACATTCAACTGGGAGAGAACAATCAAGTGAGAAAGGAAGTTCAACTGGAAGAGGCAGGGGCAAGGGCAAGGCTAAGCATGCACATGTAAGTTTTTCTTACTTGTGCTCTGTGAAGTTACAATTTTTTTTCCCTTCTTCTTCTTGTTTTTTCATTGCCTGAATCCTAAAAAAGGTTGTTTTTCCCTCCCTCCCCCTATTTTTTCTTACAGATGACTTAGCTAAGATATGATGATGTTTTTGGTACAAGTTCTTATCACAAGTTTAAGGTATATAACACATATTGATGTAGTGCACAGTTAGTCTCAGATCATGTTCCACTTTTTGTATTTTTGTAGTGGGCATGACACACTAAGCATAGCAACAAGTAATCTCAGATGATATACCCACTTTTGTTTTTTGTAGTGGATATGAAGTATATTCACTTGGTGTTTATATTTATATTTTGTGTACTTAGTGGAATGTTGTAATTGAACAGACATAATGTTCCATGGTGTTTACATAATAGTTAAATAGTTGTGTTGTGCTTGGTTCTGGAACTCTGACTTGTGCTTCTTTCCTTTCACTTCTGGTTGCCTTTTTGGTTTTTCTCTTGGCTTGGAATTTTTGCATTGTGCACTGTGGAGTTTTATGTTGTGCTTGGTATATATATACCTGAGATCAACTGCCCTGAAGGCATTATTGGTATTTTTGGCTTTATTGGTGATGATACCAGCATGTTCTGTTATTTGTGGTAACGAAGGTTTACACAGGGCGGAATCTTGACAATGTCAAGTAAAGCAGGGGAAGTTTGTGTAATTATTCAAATCACAAGGAAGGTTCCTCCATTTGTCAGAAATCTCAGGGGAGGTGAGTGTAATTTACCCTTGATTTTATTGTACCAAATGTGCAAAAAAATATTTAAGCCTCTTTTGAGAAATGACAAAAAAGCCAATTTATTAGTTTAGTCAAGTCACATCACTTCTCTATTTTTTATACGTCTTTTCATAATAACTAAAAACAATTAACATTTTTTGTATTTCTCAAAACAATCCTTAGTTCAGAAAGCTTATTCGTAATAATGAAATAATTAGATATGATAATTTTAAATTAGGATCTAAGTTTTAATATAATGTCATGACAACAAAAATTCAGCTGGAACATTTAATGCAATCATACTCGCATAAAAAATATTTATTGTGTTTGGTTTGAGTTTTTTGAATTGAATTTTTTGAAATTGAGTTTTCTGTTTTTCGTATTTTTTTAGATGTATTTTACTTAGATGTGTCTAAAAAGTAAAATATTTGTGAAAAACTATTTAAAAAAAACTAATAAATACACAAAATATAAAAAATGTACTGAATTTTTGTTTTGTTTTTTATTTTATTTTATATTTTTGGTATTTAGTGAATTTTTTAAATAATTTTTTCACAAAAAATATACTTTTTAAGTGTATTTATGTTAGGTGTGTCTAAAAATTAAAAAAATTACTTAAAATATTAAAAAAATCCAGTAAAAACAAAAAAATACGAAAAATAAAACAGTAAAATTTTCTGAAAAATATTTTTAAAAAACTCAAACTAAGCAAAATGATTCATATTGATACTAATTTGTTTAAGAAAATAATAATAAAAGCCACCACCTGATATGATTTAATAATCATTAATTACCTTAAAAATTTTAAAACCAAAAATTTAGTTTTGATCTATATTTAATAGGACATGATTTTCACCCAAAAAAACAAAAAAAGATTCTTGAAAATTATTGATCATATATAGGGCTGCAAACGAGCAAAATTAAATCAAACTTTAGATTCCGTTTAGGAAGTGAGTTGGCTTTTTGACTTTTTTGGCTATTTTGACTATTTTGGCCTGGGCTAAAAAGCTTGGTTTAGGAAGGGCTTTTTGGCTTTTTGATTTTTTTTGACTTTTTTTGTAAGAGAATAGTGCAATGATTATGGGTTGGATGAAATGTTTTGTTTGTTGTGGCTAAAATAGCCTATTTTGTCTTTTGTGGCTAAAATAACCACAAAAACTCTGTCAAACGGAGCCTATTATGTTTAGACTTGTTTCTTAAGATTTTAACAAATTCGAACTCGAGCTCAAGCTCAATAAAAATTTAACAAACCGAACTCGAGCCGAGTTGGCTTAGGCTTAACTCGAGCTCGAGCATGTTCACGAGCCTTAACGAGCTAATAAAATTATAAATTTTTGTTTGCGTATGAGACTAAAGTTACAATTAAAACTTTAATTATACAATTATATATACAGTATATATATATATATAAACATTATAAAAAAAGTCAATATTTTGCCAAAATAATAATATTTACTACCACTATTATATAAATGTACTATCTATAATTAACTATTATTTATATTTATATTTTTTAAATATATAAATAACATATTTATCTTATTTTTTATACATATTTTTATATTATTTAATATATAAATAATAAATATTAAATAAGTCGTGCTTACAAACCAAGTTTTAGAATGTTTGGACTTATTTATTAAAAGTTTAACGAGTTTGAGGTCAAACTCGAACGCAAATAAAATAAAATAAAAAAATAAAAAATTAATGAATCGAGTTTGAACAAACTCTTACAGAGTTAAATTCGAACCTGTTCATGAACGGCTCTATTCATTTACAGTCATAATCATATATGTTGAAATAAATTGTTCTAAAAACATTTTAATTTTTTTTTTTTTTTTTTTTTTTTTTTTTTGGTGCCGGGATAAAACTAGTTCAATAAAATAAACATGTTAGTCAAATTGATTTGTCCGCATCCAATTTAACCTAGCCCATTTAAATTCATTTATTAAAGGACACTGGATCCACAAGTTCAAGTTCACGCTTTAAAATACATGATCATAAGGTTGAGTGCAGATGAAATGATCAAAATATTCATATATATATATATATACTAGTGTATGCCCGTGCCTTTAGGCACGGTGCAAATAATGATGAGATCAAAATATAATTAAATGTAAAATTATTGAGTTAAAAGGTAATTTATCCCATTTATTGCTAAAAATTTGAAGTCAAAATATGAATGAAAGTTTGGTTAGTTTTGAAAAGACTAACGCAAAAACACTTGAAAATATTTTTAGTTGTATATTTTGAAAATAAACATTTCCCAATCAACTATTTAAAGTACGGCAAGTAACACAATCATAAACATTTCATTTTTATTAACAAATTTTATGGCTCTAAAGTATAAACTTCATATCAATGCAAACATTAAAAATAAAAGCACCCTTGCTAAGCAAGTTCATAAAAATTGTAAACACAAAACAAAACATACAAACCAAGGTATCGTACATTTGTTAACACTTTATAATCCAAAAAAAATTACACCAAACAATGCACACCAGCCAGTATTCTGCAATGCAAAAAAAAAAAATAATAAATTAAAATTAAATATCAACCAACGCACACTAGCTATTACTCTGCAATCTAAGGAAATTAAAATTGAAACACACACCAACCAGTGCTCTGCAATCTAAAAAAATTAATTTAAATACCAACAATGTACACCTGGTAGTGCTACTGTTGCAAATCACATTGTAATAGTTATTTGCAAATTATAAACCTGAAACTACGTGAGAAAAATATAGGAAAAATAATAATAATTTAACTTGCCTACGAACAATGTGACATGAGAAAAATGTACTCTCAACACAATCTGACATCAACCAAAAACCTACAAATGTTGTGCAAACTTTTAGATATAACTAATTAAGTTGAGAAACAACTAATATACCTAGACAGTTCAATATAAAGCTAGACATTTGGTGATTGAGCAATCAACAATATTTTTTGATTAATACTAAATCACTTGTACATCTATGAAATACTAAATCACTTGTACGAAAAGTAGCAACCTTACAAAAAGTAGCAACCATACATAGCAGTCAAATTTTTTTTTCCAAATCACTTGTACATCTCTTGAGAATTTAAAACAAATAGCAAAAAGTCAACTCATCTCTCCACTTTTCGAAATAAAACCATTGATAGCAAAATCGGTAATAAAATCTAAAAATTAATAGGAAAATTGCAAATCAATGGTAAAGCTTATCAACTTTAATAATTTAAGTGATAAAGTTTCCCATGATTTTGCAATTTGTTTTGGTCTTACCACTGATTTGCAATTTCTCCACAATTAATTTCAATAATCAAGTGTCGCAGATAGAAAATACTTAATAGGTTACAATCAAGATGCGAAGAAATAAAAACATATAAAAAAAAAATGACTTACCCTGCAAGTCTTGGTAGTATTAGTTAGTTACAACATTCATTTCACTTTCCTAAGCTTAAGTCTCAGGCTCTTCATATTACACTTCTCTCTTGCTAATTACAAAGAAAGAGAAAAATAGAAAGTAAAAATCAACAACAACAACAACAACAACAACAACAACAACAACAACAAAATAGAAGAAACTAAACCTTAATCAACTAAACCACCTCTCTTTGGGCAATCAGCTAACCCTCCCCAATCAAGCATATATGTCTATGGATTACACCAATCTAAAAACATCAAGCATTATCTATAATAGTTGCAAAAGCAAAAATCATCAAGCACTAATTGAAAGTTCTAAACACATTATTAGATTTTAGCTCTTAAACACATTATCAAGCACTAATGTTTATAAATGCCTCCCTCCATCATCAAGCACTAATGATTCAGCAAATATATTTAATTTCTAAAATTGAGAATGCCAATCTTTTAGAGACATGGAATTCAACATATAGGTAGACAACTTTTCAAGATGCAATTTGTCTCACAACATTTTATTCATTTATCTGCACTTTTTGCCTCCCTCTATCTCTACTCTCCCTCATCCCACACCCACACACCCTCTCTGTTTTTTAATCTATGTAGCAAATATTTTATGCACCTAGACACATGTGGGGTTCACACAAGAAACTACTATATATAAAAAAAATGGTTCAGAGACTCATCCATATAGAGGGGAAAAGAGAGAGATTTACTGACCAAGAAAAATGCTCTTTCTTTGATAGCCTTCATGGATATCTTTGGCACCACAATGCAAGGAGCATCCGTTTCAAAAATCTTCAAACCACAATCTCAAAAGAAAGATTTCATAAACTCACAACTGAGATCCAATTGAGAGCATTCAACCTATTTAGAAGTAATGCAAACAAAAAACAAAAAAACTGCTAATTTTTTTGGTCTTTCCCAAAAACAATAAATAATAATAAAAATAATTAGCAAAGAGAACATTATCCAAAAAATAGATAAATTCATAAATTCAACCCAGTCAAGCAAAGGGAAACTTTTTCCTCACCCCAGTCAAAAGTTTAGCAAAGGGGAACTTTTTCCTCAACCAAAAGTTTGATCATTCGATTAATCTCCCCCTCACCTTCCATTCCCTGTGAATTAATAAACATATCAAACACATCAAATGGAGAAACAATTTATCAAGCATTTGGTGAACATTGTAGTAGCAGAAATTATATAGTGGTAAAAGTAATTATTTTGAACTTCAATTGTTGCAAACTATACTGAAATCGTTAGAATGGAATGAATAACAATAAATTTAATTAAAATAACAGGAAATAGGTTGTAATTTATTCCAAGTGACATAAGGAAGTTGGTCTTTGAACTATGGAGATTGAGTAAAAGATTAAATCATCAACTTACAACATCATGAATGTACAAAAAATAAAAAATAGAAGCAAAAAAAGGGATGGAATCTTGATTACCTCTATTGATGGGGCCTTTAGAACTATTTTCCTCACCAAATTATGATGCCTCTGTCACATGTACAAAGCATTAAGAATAAAAACATCAGCCTTACATGAATTGATAATTTCTCTACAACACTCAAACTCAACAAAAAAATTGTGCATTGATTTTAGGAGAAAAGATCTTTCAGACTAAAACTAATTCCCTGATAAAATAAAAATAAAAAAAATAAAAAGACAGAAAACTACAACAATAAAATGTGGGTGTGTCCAACACAAATGAAAGAGCTGAAGGGTTAGCAGAATTCGAAAGGAAGATTCATGTTAATTTTATATATATTTCAACAACATCAGCAAAAATAAATAAATCTTTAAATAAAACTAACAAAACTCCACTGACTTATGGATATAATGTTAAGGGGATAAAGAGATATGAAAAACTAACAAAAGAGGGAGGGAGAAAGTCAAAAGATGGCATACAATAATCCTAAAGACCTTAAAAAGGTTGTGTGAACCCTTTTCTAACAATAAAAAACTAAAAAGGAAAGTCAAACATCGATTTTAGCAAATCGAATTGATTCACTTCACGATTCACCGATTTGGTTCACCGATTCACCTATGATTCATGGCTATTTGCGATTCATACAACCTGTTCGTATTGATTACTCACTGAATCAAATCACAAATCGTATGATTCTAATAACAGAGATTTCAACACGTCATATTCATATAAATGAAATCAAAACCATAAAGAAACACAAACAATTATGCCCAACTTCTCTGCACTCCTCTTTCAGTTATCCATAAAGAAATTGAAGAAAAAAAAATTCAAATCAACACTACATAAACAAACCTGCTGTGGGGAAGTGGTTTTGGAAATACTCGTTAGATCCAGGGAGACGCTAGTGATCCTCAGCTAGTCACCTGAAAAGACACAAACACTCCGGTCGGGGGTGCCGGAATTAGCACTCCGACGGACAAGTTAGTTCTTCTACTCAAAATAGCTTGCTTACTAAGTTAAGCAAAAAGTGATTGTTACATACATTTCTCAATCCATTGTTCTTGTATTTATACCTGTTCCTTTTGATCCTCGGGGCCAAGGCCTAATTTTTCGTCATTGTCCTTTCTCTTATTCGGCTCTAAGGATCTACACTTATTCGGCACATGTATTATATTCGGCTTCCCATTCTCGTAGGATACAGCCGATTAATATCAGTCTTCTAAGGTACGCACCTTCTAATTTTTCCATTATTCGGCTTCCACAATTGCCCCCCGAACTCCCCATTGATGGTAGTTAATTGGCGTGTTTGGTCTTGAATTGGAAAAATCAAAATAGGTCAGGCGGCTTCGCGTACCCCAATACAGATGTCAGAATGCGCACACCTTTTCGGTCATCATTACACTTTCCCACCTCATTCATGCGTCTCGCATTTATTGCGATTTGAAATTTCAGTCCTTTCGAGTGCACATTTTGTCGAGTATTCGAGACTCTTGGACCACCAGCGGGTATCCCTTCTCTGACTCGTATTTTCTGCAATTCTTCTCCGTCTATCCTTGCCCCGTTTACTCCTCGTAAGTCTTCTTCTCTCTTTTTTGCAATTCTATTTTCTGTTTGTCATTTTGATTTTGGCAGAACCTTGAATCCCCACGAAACTGGCTAAACACTTGAAAGACCTCCTTTCTGAGGGTCGTATTTCTGGATTCCGACGACACTTTTCCATTCCCAACGATGTCCACTTATCTCTTGTAACGGACAGCACTCTTGATATGGAGAGGGAGGATCAAAATACGATCGTCTTCCCTCTCTTATCCATAGCGGAGGGTGGAGTCCGTTTTCCCTTACATCCATTGCTTAGGGCCGTCCTTCGCTATTGGAGTCTGATTCCTTCTCAACCCAACGTAAATTTCTTTCGAATCATCATGGGGGTGATAGAGTTAAACCGACGCCTTAGGATCAACCTTGGCATTCTGGCGATTCGGCACTGCTACGCTTTGGCCAAATCTTCCGGTCGGCTGGGGCGATACTTTCTCAAGGCCAAGGACACTAACCATCACTTGATAACCATGCTTGCCAGTTCTGGTAAGAGAGTTGACGACGTAATGGTTAATGTCCGAGGTAATTGGGAGTTTGGTGAAGGCGAAGACCACCTAGACCCTATTCCCAGACGGAATGGTGATCCAGGTTGCCATGTAACACCTCGTGTTTGTTGATCTGCCTTTTATTCGGCTTTTTTCCTTTAATCACCCCTTGTTCTTTGCGGGTAACTGATTGAAGAAGATTCTTCCCTCAACCGACGACGCAGTCTTTGAGGAAATTAAGTCTGCACTCAGATACTTCGGCCGTCCAAACGTACAAAAGTAAGGGAGAGCTGCTCACATACTCCTCTGATACGAACCTACTTATACTACATTCTCGGCCGCGGACGGCATTCCAATTCCATCTGGTGATCAACACCTTTCGGCTCTTCTCTTTCCCAGCTTCAAGAGTCTTAGGCAAATTGGCCTTGAAGATTCGGATTTGGGAGAAGACGCCAAGCCGACGGTAGAGGTAGTTGCCGAACCAACCAGAGAGGTCGTTGAGGAGGCAGAAGAGGTCGACGAGGCGATACGCTCGGCGTTCGAGGCTGCCGGACTTAACCAGCCTTCACCGTCCACTTCGGGTCGGGCAGAGTTTTCTTCTGGAGATATTTTTGCGAATTTGGGAGACTTACCCGGCAATTTTTCCGAAAGTATGGCTAGGGAAAGCCTTACGCAGATGGTACGAAAGAAAAATACCGAGCGAATGGCTGCTCAAAAGAAGGCCGAGGCCACCCATTCTCAGGTTGCTGCGGCCGAAGCAGGGAAAGAGGTTGAACAACAGGTCATTGACGAACGGCTGATTCCGAAAGAGCGGGGCAAAAAGCGTAGTGCCGAGGGAGAGACTGGGTCGGATATTGGCCCAGCTTCCAAACGGCCTCGTTTAGAAGAGTCGGACGTGGTTGCTCCTTTTATTGTTTGGCCAAAGATCAAAGATACGCCGATCTCTTTTGACGCTTCAGCCATTGAGGATCCAGCCATGGCGTTGAGCCTGGCGGCTTCAATTTCCTTGTCGGCTGACAACGCAGCCTTTCGCGCTGTGCAGGATGTTATGGCCGTAGCCCTATCTGCGCAGTCGGCGCTCCTGGTAAGTGACCATCTCAAATTCTCTTGAATTTGTTTTCATTAAGGTATTTGACGATCCCAACTTGTTTTGCAGACGGTTGGCAGGATCACGGACCTAGGCCACCGCCTGCATGATGCCCTTGGCAGGATTGATCGTTTGCAAATGGAGGCGGATGGTCAAAAGAGTAGGGCCGAGTTTGAAGTGATGAGAGCCGCAATGGAGAGTGCGCGAGTTGAAGCAGAGAAGGAGAGGGCTCGCTCAGCTGAACAGCTCCGCTCTGACGCTGAGAGAAGGGCAAATACGAGCGAAGAATCGCTCAAGTTAGCCAAGGAGGTGCTTGCCGAGGTGGAGGTTCAATTAGAAGAGCTCAAGGCGGCCAAGGAAAAAGCTGATTCTGAGGCTTCTGTGGCATTTGAGGCAGGAAAAAACACCGCCTACACGGAATATGTAGATGAAGTCCCCAAATTCGAGAATCGGGGGTTCAAACATGGGTGGCTCAAAGCCCTTGCTGCCGCTGGAGTTACATTGGCCTTGCCAATTCCCTACGAGCAAGTGGACGTTGAGCCACTTGAATCTGACCCCAAGAATTGATCTGGGAGACATTTCAATTTATTAAGTATTTTTAATTCCGATGTAAGTTTTTGTTCGGTAGACTTTTGTTGGTTCAGAGTAGTTTTCATGTATAAATTGGTTACTATTTGCGCTCAATTTATTAACGAAAATTTCCTTGTTATTTCACCACCACTTGTACACAGTTTGTGAAGCTATGTTAATGAAGAATGTTTTGCCTTTAACTACTTTGGATAAAATCATTGTTGTGTTTGAGCTTTCAGAGATTGAATATCTTATGACAATATTGATTTATCACTCATATGCCGAGTATTGTGGGCATTCAAGCCGAATAGGTTGGTGAAATTGCCCTGGCCCCAGGTGGTTCATGATCGTTCGGATGTCGGATGAGACGACCTTAAGAATTTTGAACAATTGATTCGTGAGCTGTCTGGGGCATTTGAGCCGAATAGATTGATGAATCTTAAGTATTTTGAATAATTGATTCATGAGCCGGCTGGGGTAGTTGAGCCGAATAGATTGATGAATCTGGCCTTGCCCCAGGCGGTTCATGATCATTCGGGAGCCGGATGAGACGACCTTAAGAATTTTGAAGAATCGATTCGTGAGCCGTTTGGGGCACTTTGAGCCGAATATATTGATGAATCTTAAGAATTTTGAATAATCGATTCATGGGCTGGGGTAGTTGAGCTGAATAGATTGATGAATCTGCCCTTGCCCCAGGCGGTGCATGATCATTCGGGAGCCGGATGAGACGACCTTAAGAATTTTGAAGAATCGATTCATGAGCCGGCTGGGGTACTTGAGCCAAATAGATTGATGAATCTGCCCTTGCCCCAGGCGGTGCATGATCATTCGGGAGCCAGATAAGACGACCTTAAGAATTTTGAAGAGTTGATTCATGAGCCGTCTGGGGCACTTGAGCCGAATAGATTGATGAATTTGCTCTTGCCCCAGGCGGTGCATGATCATTCAGGAGCCAGATGAGACGACCTTAAGAATTTTGAAGAGTCGATTCATGAGCCGTCTGGGGCACTTGAGCCGAATAGATTGATGAATCTGCCCTTGCCCCAGGCAGTGCATGATCATTCGGGAGCCGGATGAGACGACCTTAAGAATTTTGAAGAATCGACTCATGAGCCGACTGGGGTACTTGAGCCGAATATATTGATGAATCTTAAGAGTTTTGAATAATCGATTCATGAGCTGGCTGGGGCAGTTGAGCCGAATATATTGATGAATCTGCCCTTGCCCCAGGCGGTGCATGATTATTCAGGCGCCGGACGATTGAGGTTTTCTCAATTAATGAGATTGCCTCGAGGGCCCTGCCTCTGTAAAGGATAAATGAACAAAGTTACAACCTTTATGAGCTTAGTAAACAGTTGACTCCAGCTTTTGGAGGAAGATTTATCGTGTGAGTGTCGAACAGACTTTTCTTTAACAGCAGAAGGGAAGTGAGGACGCTAGCTGAGCTGGGCGGAGACATGAATCGAGGTGGTGAACCTTCGCGCACAGGAAATAGGAGTTCTAGGGATCGAGAGAGGCGTCAGTCTCCTCGACGTCGAAGCAGGTCACCCAGGCGGGACAAGCAGTCGCAGGGCAGATATCCGCAACTCCGAGTTGAGAGGGGATTTGACGCGAATCCGTGGCTTTGCGGTATTTGTGGGGAATAGACCCATGACAGAGGTGGACTCAATCGTTCGAGACCCAAATGTAGCGGTCGAGTTTGCTCGACAAATTTTTCCTCCTGAGGTTCAACAGTCAATGGTAGGTCGCCAGGACTATGACGTATTTTGAGAAGGCATTCACGGGGCGGTGAAGGGGCTTTACACTGCCTATGAAATTGGCATGCGGCTGCGCGCTATCCGTCGAGAATTGGAGAAGAAGGAGGAACATATTCGAAGTTTGGAGGCTCGCGCGGAGGCGGCTGAGCATGAGTTAAGAAAGACCAGGGCGGCTCAAGCACAACCTGCCGGGCAGGGAAACCCAATTGCGGAGGAAAGGGTTACCAGTCGGCTCATCAGTACCGCGCTCGCCGATCGTGAGACGGCGAGTATGTTGGCAATGGAGTCTGCGAAGGGGAGGGCCTATGAAAAAGGTTTTCATGAAGGCCGAAAAGTTGGAATCGAAAAGACCAAGGAGAAGCTTGTCGAAGAGGTTTGCCGATGTGAGAATCGTGGATTTAGACACAGTTGGATCAAGGTATCTCAAGCTGCGGAAGCTCTTCGAGCATCGGGCATTGATTCGGCATCGCCACTCTACCACAGTAAACATTTTCCATTTTCCGCTTTTGAAGTCGAGAAAAGTGAGGATGAGGGTGACACCGTATAAGAATACGCATTGTAAGGTTGAATCGCAATAAAAACTATGTAATTTATTGTTGGATTGAATAGAAACGTTCTATTATAAATATTCCATCGTAGTTCGTATTCGGTATATACGTGTTTCGTTTTATTACATGGATGTTTGAATGAATGCACAAACATTGATCGTATAGTGATACGCCGGCTTATTGGCGGGGTCGGCCCAATTGTGATGGCCGTTTATTCTTGAATGTGGCCACTATAATTTCAAGAGGCCAAAAGCCAGTACGTGGAGTGGTTGTGGCAAATTCCAGTCGGCGCGGGGTCTAAATGCTTGGCCGGTTGGATTGATAGCACTGCCCCTGTCCCAGTTAGTGCATGTGTTCCAAAAAGCCGTTCGGGTACCTAGGTCGTGGTGAATGTCAACCAACGTTCGTCTCTTGGGGTTTTGGCGTTAATGAAATTGCCTTGGGGTCACTGCCAGCATTTAAAAATAAATGGAATGGACTCTTCGTGCCAGTGACCTCATTAATATAACGCCATTTGTTGCGTGGGGTTATATAATATTGTGGATGTAAAACAGAGTTTCTTTAATCAGCCAAACTCGAACTTTGGCCGAGCTTGATGCCGCAATGGATCGCAGTGGAGAATTCTCCGGTGTGGGAGGTAGGTCGTTAAAAAAGAAACGGGAGACGCGTCAGCCTCCAAGTCGTCGAAGCAGATCACCCCGAAAGGAGACACAACGACCATTGCCCTTAACCTTCCTTGTCTTGGATCTTGGCCTTGACATTGTCGATGGTGTCAGAGGGAGGTCCAGAGATACGCTAATTCGAGCACGGTTGGATCAAGGCATTTTGAACCGTGGAGGCCTTCCAAACGACGCGCGTTGATTCGAGGCCTCCGCTGTATAAACGTGATTAATTCCCCTTTTCACCTCAGAAGTTAAAGATAGATATTGTAATATTTGAACGCGGATTGCGTCTATGTAACAACTGTTTGATCAAATAAAAAGTTTTATTTCAAACATTTACGTCTTACTTTGGATTTTTTATATGCTTAGCTAAGCACCTTATTTCGAATGTTGGCATGTTTTGTTTCGTTTTGTTCATGCTGAAGGGTCATTCGAATTCAAAGGTATGATCTACCCTAGGGTGTTACGCGTCAGAGGCGCTGCGAATTCGGAGTCTTAATCGCCCAAAAGATATCTTGCGCTGATGGGGCTCCGTAACCGGCGTTTCGATGCGGAGACTTTAATCGGCCCTAAGGTGTCATGCACCAAAAGGGGGCTCCAAATCCGGAGACTTAGTTTGGCCAATCGTGATATCCACGAAGGGCGCTCTGAATCCAGAGTCTTAGTTGGCCCTAAGGTGTCATGCACTAAAGGGGGCTCCGAATCCGGAGACTTAGTTTGGCCAATCGTGATATCTACGAAGGACGCTCTGAATCCAGAGACTTAGTTGGCCCTAAGGTGTCATGCACCAAAGGGGGCTCCGAATCTAGAGACTTTAATCAGCCCTAAGGTGTCATGCACCAAAGGGGTCTCCGAATCCGGAGACTTAGTTTGGCCAATCGTGAAATCTAGGAAGGGCGCTCCGAATCCGGAGTCTTAGTCGGCCCTAAGGTGTCATGCACCAAAGGGGGCTCCGAATCCGGAGACTTAATGTGGCCAATCATGATATCCATGAAGGGCGCTCCGAATCCGGAGACTTAGTTTGGCCAATCGTGATATCTACGAAGGGCGCTCTGAATCCGGAGTCTTAGTCGGCCCTAAGGTGTCATGCACCAAAAGGGGGCCTCCAAATCCGGAGACTTAGTTTGGCCAATCGTGATATCCACGAAGGGCGCTCCGAATCCGGAGTCTTAGTCGGCCCTAAGGTGTCATGCACCAAAGGGGGGCTCCGAATCCGGAGACTTAGTTTGGCCAATCTTGATGTCCGCGAAAGGCGCTCCAAACTCGGAGTCTTAGTCGGCCCTAAGGTGTCATGCACCAAAGAGGGCTCCGAATCCAGATACTTTAATCGGCCCTAAGGTGTCATGCACGAAAGGAGGCTCCGAATCCGGAGACTTAGTTTGGCCAATCGTGATATCCACGAAGGGCGCTCCGAATCCGGAGACTTGGTTTGGCCAATCGTGATATCCACGAAGGGTGCTCCGAATCCGGAGTCTTAGTCGGCCCTAACGTGTCATGCACCAAAGGGGGCTCTGAATCTGGAGACTTTAATCAACCCTAAGGTGTCATGCACCAAAGGGTGCTCCGAATCTGGAGACTTTAATCGGCCCTAAGGTGTCATGCACCAAAGGGGGCTCCGAATCCGGAAACTTAGTTTGGCCAATCGTGATATCCACGAAGGGCGCTCCGAATCCGGAGTCTTAGTTGGCCCTAAGGTGTCATGCACTAAAGGGGGCTCCGAGTCCGGAGACTTAGTTTGACCAATCGTGATATCTACGAAGGGCGCACTGAATCCGAAGACTTAGTCGGCCCTAAGGTGTCATGCACCAAAGGGGGCTCCGAATCCGGAGACTTAGTTTGGCCAATCGTGATATCCAGGAAGGGCGCTCCGAATCCAGAGTCTTAGTCGGCCCTAAGGTGTCATGCACCAAAGGGGGCTCCAAATCCGGAGACTTAATGTGGCCAATCGTGATATCCATGAAGGGCGCTCCGAATCCGGAGACTTAGTTTGGCCAATCGTGATATCTACGAACGGCGCTCCGAATCTGGAGTCTTAGTCGTCCCTAAGGTGTCATGTACCAAAGGGGGCTCCGAATCCAGAGACTTAATGTGGCCAATCGTGATATCCACGAAGGGCGCTCCGAATCCGAAGGCTTAATCGGCCTTAAGGTGTCATGCACCAAAGGGGGCTCCGAATCCGGGGACTTAGTTTGGCCAATCGTGATATCCACGAAGGGCGCTCCGTATTCGGAGACTTAGTTGGCCCTAAGGTGTCTTGCACCAAAGGGGGCTCCGAATCCGGAGACTTTAATCGGCCCTAAGGTGTCATGCACCAAAGGGGGCTCTGAATCCGGAGACTTAGTTTGGCCAATCGTGATATCCACGAAGGGCGCTCCGAATTCGGAGACTTAGTTTGGCCAATCGTGATATCCACGAAGGGTGCTCCGAATCCGGAGTCTTAGTCGGCCCTAAGGCGTCATGCACCAAAGGGGGCTCCGAATTCGGAGATTTAATGTGGCCAATCGTGATATCCACGAAGGGCGCTCCGAATCCGGAGACTTAGTTTGGCCAATCGTGATATCCACGAAGGGCGCTCTGAATCCGGAGTCTTAGTCGGCCCTAAGGTGTCATGCACCAAAGGGGGCTCCGAATCCGGAGACTTAATGTGGCCAATCGTGATATCCACGAAGGGCGCTCCGAATCGAGAGGCTTAATCGGCCCTAAGGTGTCATACACCAAAGGGGGGCTTTGAGAAATGAATTGAGCGACGAAGAAAAATGGTTTGCATTGCAGAAGTGATATATATACAAGTATCAAAGCCCACAAGTCAGGTCAGTGATAGGGTTTTCATAAAATCTCTGCTTGTGCCGATTGCGGAGAGCCACAGATTTCTTTAATGCCATGGGCTGTCGAGTAGCGCACAAGCTGATGATAAGTGCTTGGAATGGCCTTTATAATATGTAACCAGGTTCGCCCCATGATGACATTATACGGCGAAGGGAGCTTTACGACCAGGAATTCTACTTCGACCGTTCTGGAGCCCGCTCGAAGAGGTAGTATGATCTTCCCTAACGGGTACTCAGGATTCGTATTAAAGTCGAACAATGGGTGATTCATCGGAGACAGATCTGACTCGTTGAAGCCGAGTTTGATGAAATTTTTGTAATACATAACCTCTGAAGTACTCCCTGGGTCTATGAGAAGATCGGAGTCATTGAAAGTAATTATCGGAGCTTCTCTGGGCCATTCGGTCGGAATACGTTGCTTTTGGGGGATTGGATGCGATTGAATTGTGTGCACGGTTGGGGATGCAGACAGGCTGTAGATTATATGGATCACGCCAAGTGGAGGTGAGTCCTGCGTCAAGGCTAATGCCTTGATTGGCTTCTCCTTTCCCACGTACTGTTGCAGTCGGCCGTCTTGCACCAGTTCTTCCAGGTGATCCTTTAATGCGTAACAGCTCTCGGTTTCGTAGCCGTGATCTTTGTGATACTCGCACCGCCTATCCCTTCTTCGCGTGTCGGGTGGCCCCACCACCTTTGACGGCCATTTGAAGAATGGAAGGTGTTGGACTTTGGTCATTATTGCAGTGATTGGTTCTGACAACTCTGTGTACTTCTTGTCGGCACGCCTCGAGCGCCTGCTGTCGACTTGCAGTTGTTCATTCGTCCGGTGGGAGCATTGATCTCTTGATCGGCGAGAGTCCCGCCTTTTGTCTCGTTTAGCGCGTTGCCGTGGCTCAGGGCTCGGCGGTGGCACGAAACTTATTGGTTGAGCAATTTCAGGGGGGGGGCGTTTTGTTGGACATTTGTCCGGCTTTTATTCTCAAGGCATCATCTTCCACTTTGCAATACTCTTCAACTTTCTTCATCAACGCCCAGACTGTTTTGGGGGGTCTTCTGGTCAAGGAACTGCGAAGAGCACTGCCAGGATATAGTCCCATTTTGAAGGCGGTGATGGCCATGGAGTCGTTGCAAGCATCGTCGATGAGGTTGAGGCACTCCCAATAGCGCACCGAATACGCTCTGAGCATTTCTCCTGACTGGATCTGCATAGCCCAGAAAGAGTCAACCTGTTTCGGCTATACCTCGTTGGTGATGAACTTGGCCCTGAAGGATTTCTGTAATTGATGGAAGCTTTTGATCGAAGCCGGCTCCAGCTTGTAATACCACCTGACAGCTAATGGCCCCAGGCTGCTGGGGAATATTCGGCACATGAGGGCTTCGTTGTCTGCATGCAATGTCATGGCCTGCTTGTAGTGACGGATATGATCAGTGGGGTCTGATTTTCCGTCGTAAAGAGTGAATGACGGAGCTTTGAACTTCTTTGGCAGGGCCGCCCTTGCAATCCGTCGGACAAAAGGATCGTGCTGGTCCTTTTCGTCTGAACTACTTCTTCTGCGCTTGTTCCTTGTATGTAGACTCTTTTCGAAGGAGCTGGAAGTTTTGGATCGTCCCTTCTTGTTGAGCTCCGTGGGTAATGAGTTGGAGTCGCTATTGGTAAGTATCTTTTGGTCGGGCTCGAGGTCGTTGTCCACCTTTCCTCGGAGGTCGTTCGGGATCTTGGCGCACGGCTTCTCTGGATTTTTCTACTTCCAGGGCCAAATCTTGACGGAGACGTTCATTTTCAGCGATCATGTTCTCCAGCCTTTGTTCATTCTGCTTTGCTTGTTCCATGATCGCTTGCATTGTCTTTTGCGCTGAAGTCGTTGGTGAGTCGAAGTTCAAGGTGCGTCTTACAACGATGGTTTCCTTTCCGAGCATATTTGCTGGAGTAAAGTCATCTCCCTGTGTGGTCTCGTCAGTGGCTATCGGAGGATCTTCAGTCACGCTTGCCATGGATGTATTTGAGTATTCCCACAGACGGCGCCAATTGTGGGGAAGTGGTTTTGAAAATACTCTTCAGATCCTGGGAGACGCTAGTGATCCTCAGCTAGTCACCTGAAAAGACACAAACACTCCGGTCGGGGGTGCCGGAATTAGCACTCCGACGGACAAGTCAGTTCTTGTACTCAAAATAGCTTGCTTACTAAGTTAAGCAAAAAGTGATTGTTACATACCTTTCTCAATCCATTGTTCCTGTATTTATACCTGTTCCTTTTGATCCTCGGGGCCAGGGCCTACTTTTTAATCATTGTCCTTTCTCTTATTCGGCTCTAAGGATCTACACTTATTCGGCACATGTATTATATTCGGCTTCCCATTCTCGTAGGATACAGCTGATTAATATCAGTCTTCTAAGGTACGCACCTTCTGATTTTGCCATTATTCGGCTCCCACAGTAGCTAAAACAAATAATAGGGAACTAATAATTAGACCAAGCAACTATATGAAAAAACAAATATTATGAAATAAGAAATGAGTATATATGTTTTTATCATTTATCATTTTTGGTAACTTAGAAATGACAATATTAAATTTAAAAAAAAAATCATAAACTAAAAATAGATTGAACAATTTTCTTCCCAATGGATGCCAAGCATCCTGTTAAAGAATTAGGATACCTTTAATGGGTTAACATGGTACATTGAAATGCTATGGACAACAGCTGCAAAAAATAAAAAACAAAAAAAAAAATTAAATAGCTCCAACTATTCAAATCCTCCCATAAGCAAAATATGAACCAACCCTTTTAGATCCATTTGGTTTGCTCATGGGAAGCAGCCAATGCACTGCCACAACAAAAAAACAAATTTTGGATTCAAAAAAAAAAGAGTAAAAATTAGTCCACAATATTGATATTGATATTGTGCACTGTTTGAACACCGAAATTACTTAAAAGGTTGACACACCACGGCTATGAAGTGAAGAAACAACTCATTTTAAGAGAAAAAGAGAACTGCTCATCAATTGATGAAGGCATTGTTAAAATATTGATGAAATTGTTTACCAAATCAATTGACAAAACCCAAGACATGAAAGAAAGCATAGCATATCTACAAAAACACAAAAGCGTGAGAGAGTACTAAGACAATACTTAGAAACCCAAAACCCAAATGGAACTTAATTTGACAGTACTAAGAATGGGAAGAAAGGAAAGACTTACTGGAAAAGAGTAGTTGGAATAGAGAAAACTTGCAGCTCTCAACCTTGGTCCTTGATGGACTTTGGGGGCCTACAACTCGAAAAATAAATTTAAAGGCATCAGCGAGAGAGAAAGAGGAAGTGTAAGTTTTAAATTTTTAATCTCAGGAAAATGAAAGTTTTAAATGATCTTAGGCAAATGAAAGTTTCAAATGAAATTTTTAATCTCAGGCAAATGAAATTTTAAAATTTTTAATCTCAGGCAAATGAAAGTTTCAAATATAAGATTAGAAAGTTTCAATCTCAGGCCTATGTCATTCCAAAGATTAGAAAATATAAGTAAGCAAGCTCCATTATCCCTTGCCCAAAATTTGCCAACTGTTTATTATTAAAAATAACATCCAACTCCCACTGTTTGTATCACCAATTTGAATATACCTCTATTTTTGCTAAACATTACCACCACACACTACATTTACTTGGCCTGTTATAATAAATTTACTCACTATTTTAACAACAAAAAAAGTAGAATTATATAAGCAGCTAGCATTAAAAATTAAACTATTTTAATTGAGGCATTTTACCGAACATGGTATATGCATGAAGACACACAAAATATAGAGGGGTAAAGAGACAGATTTTAATTGAGGCAATATAAATGATAAACAAATCACAAAATATAAATGAGAAACACAATCAAACCCAAATGAGAAACAAATCACATAAAAATTTAGACACCCAACGAAAACCCAAATAAAATTTTTGAGGCATTTTGGAGACCCATTTTAGAAAAATATTTCAGAGACATATGTGAGGCATTTTATAGAACATAGTGAATGCATACAAAGAGACACACATAAAACAAAAAGAGCTAAAACATAAAAATCAACAAAAAAAAAAAAATTGAACCAAGAAACCCTAGATATGCCTAGAAAATGGAGGAAAAATTTGAAGAGGATACCAATCTCTTTCTTGCTGGTTGCGTCGACCGATCTACCTTGCATTTGATCAAACAGTGCACTCGAATCTCAACCAAGTTGCCATAGGTAAAACCAAGAAGGGAGAGTAGGTAGAAGAGAGAGAGAGAGAGAGAGAGAGACTGAAACAGAACCAGAGAGAAAGACATCTGTGAGAGAGATAGAGAGGTGTGTTTGGTACTCAAAGAGGCAGACAATGTTATGTATTTGACCCTTAGATTTTGACTAGGATTGATCTGAACCGTTGGTTATAAATGTATCTTTATGACAATTTCTTGCCACATAGGACAAATTCAAAAACCTTATTTCTATATTATATAGATTAACGTGCAATGCATGTGCTTACACTACTACACATAGTCAAAAGACGCTTTATGGGTAAAGAAATTTCTTTTAACTATCAAAACAAATATTCAAAAAGTGTATTAGGATATTCACAAATTACTTTCACATATACACAAGACAAAGTATTAAATTTACACTTGAAAACGAAGTGCATAGTTCCATACACTTGAAAATGACAAATGAAGATAAGTTTATTCATCAACAAAAGGGCAAAAATAACTGTAAAACTAATGATGCCTAAGCTCTCCTACATTCCAAAACAATTACCAAATCATTTAATAGAAGTGTTTAGATGAAAATCAAAATACTTAAGACGAAACTTTAAAGATAAAAGGTTTGGAATATATAAAGCTTAACAAATTGCTTAAAATTTCCAAGATTCTAAATGACTCAATTAAACTAACCTTGAACAATGAAATTCTCAACAACCAATCAGAGAATTCTAAAAAAATAAAAGGACTTGCTAATGAGATTAATGAAAGCTTGAACAGTATGATATTACAAATTCAAACCAATTAAGTCATTAATTTCAAAATCAATTAACTGAAAAAATTCAAATCCTAATCAAATCAAACGGATTAAAGCCATGCACTTGAACATGAATTTGAAATCTTAGTAAACAAAAACTCGAACTCAGCTTTTATAGTTGTAAAACAAATTAACTCATAAATTCTATAATTCTGTTAAGAGCCTATTCGTTGAAATTGTTTAAATGGTTGAATTTACAAAATCACTGCATTCATATAATGCCCCAACGTGACTAAACTAATCATGTAAATGAAAAGTACTTTAAATAAGAGTAATTAAACAGATGATTAATTTGAAAGTCATTAATTACATCAACTACGACAACTTTAAAATTGAAATTGTTGTGCTAAAAAATAACTAAAGTAAAACGACTTTAAAGTGGTTCAATAGTCGTTTTAGTAGCAATATATGAAATAAATAAAAAAAATCAAATCAAATCAAACGGATTAAAGGAATGTTATTTGGAGAAAAAAAGTTTAATATGAATTGCTAGCATATCTCTAATGCCTAAAAGCACTCTCATATAAACAGTTTAAATGGCTGAATCTTTTCTCTATAAAAAATAAAAAATAAAAGATAAATCATATAACATGGAAGTTTGAAGAGATTACCTTGATTGGACAGTTCAAGGGTGCCATTTGTTTGTTTCCTTCTATCAATGAACAACCTCAGACTCTTTCAAAAGCTTCTTCATCTCATCCAATTCCTATAGATTCATATCCAACCAACAGTGGTAGAGTATTTAGCACTGTAGACGCGCCCTTGGGCTTCATGCTACAGTTCGGACTCAATGTCACGGTTCTTAAGTTGATCTCACAATGTACGATGTGAGATTGATAAATCACCAAAGAGTCCAAATCCGGCAAATCGTTTTGGAAAACTGATTTTTATAAAGAAGTGTCAAACATTGACTGCTTTGCCAGATACAGAGTCGCCACCTAAATATTTTATTTTGGGGGAATTTAGGAAACCTGATTCGTGCCTAAGGCCACGTGTCCGTCATCACCAAAGTTGCCTCGGCTCGGGAACTTGAGTATGATTGGGGAAGGTCATCTATGAGCACCCCCGCTCGCCCGATCAAAGATCGGCCTGTACTAAGCATGATATTTTATTTTTGAAAAACATATGTGTTCTTATTCCGATTAATTAGCTAATCTTACTATGTGATGCGCACAACAAACAAGTATAGACTAGATCGCCTAATTTGGAACAAAGCATCGCATATCCGTTTGTTTGGAAAATGGTTTGTAGTTTGCTACTCGCAAGTAGGCTAAAATGCGAATTTCAATGAATTGTGCCAATTCAGGTAATCCAACTATCACCCACAGGCATTCAGGCAGTTATCTCAAATAAGCAAATAGCCTCATGGCAAGCATGCTTTCATGGCAACATTAACACATATGCAGTATGCTAAAGCGTAAACAGTCACAATGTACTCCGAGCCAAAACAAAGAACTAGTTAGAAATTATGCATGATCCTAGTTCATGTTAAGATGACTAATGCAACACATGCGAAAATGTAACTAAAATAGGCTTGGCTATTCTAGAATGTCATGTGAAATGCAACTTGATACATGTATTCAACTTGGAATTGAAATACAATGCAGTTAGCATGATGCGTCGAGCCCGGTGCATGCAAGACAGATGAATGGACGCATGTGAGCATAAGGTATGCTAAATGAAATATGCCCTAAAAACTAACCATCGTAAGCGGTTAAGTAAAAGGGAGAAAGAAATGGAGGTTGGAAGACATGCATCACACACACGCACGCTTATTACAACAATTGACCCTCTCAAGGGAGGGACCAAATAAGAAGCTAACTAGCTAATCTAAGCTAATTAAACTAATTATTACACAACAAAACTAATTAACTAATCCTAGTTAACTAATTATTACAAAACGAATTGAATAGCTAACGCATTAACTATTAAAGTACAAACCAAAGCAAAAGCAAGCTACCTAAGCATGGCAGCTAAGGAAAACAATAAATCAGGAGCTTCTCGGAGGGAGAAGGCTGGATGCATGTTGGGTCGCCTCGTTCAAAAATCCAATGCGATGCGCCGATTTGCCTCTGTTTTCATTTGTCCTCAGAACCTTGCACCAAGCTCTAGAAAGATGAAACTCCACCTTGGGAATCCTGTGGGAGGGTGGCCGACCACTTTTGGTCTCTAGAAACACCTGCTGACCACTTTTGGTTGTTGAAAAACCAGAAAAGTGATCGACCAACTAGTTTTTCTGGCTGGCCGACCAGTTATTGCTGCTGGACTGCACTTTTCTGCAACAAAGAGCAAGAAAGGGCATGACAATGTATTTGCAAGATATGTGTGCACAACCACCCTCCTTATCATGTCGTGAACTCAAGAGGGTGTAGTTCACGACCCTCAGGCCACCAATTGCGCATTTCAATACATGATGGCCGAGAGGCAAAGTTGCACAATTCAATGTAAAATGAATGCACAAGTAAACACATAAGGCCTAGAACTCTATCATGTATGATCAAGAGCGTCGACGACCGGGAATTAAGGCACGTTTCATCACTTGAAGTATGAAACGTTCCTCGTTTCCTGTGTTTGGACTAACACCTATTCCAAACACAATGCAACACATAACATGACATGCACAATGCTACTACATGGCATACACAATGCAAGGGACAGGCATGCAACAACATGCAATACAACATGATCAAACTATCAATGCAAATGGCATGCAAACAATGCTAACACATGCATGCACAATGCAATGCTACAAGGGCAACTTAGCAATTCTATGGACATGCATACTCAATGCAAGGGACAACTCGGCATACACAATGCTATGAACTACATGGCATACACAATGCAATGTAAGATAGAAAACGTAATGTAATGTGACCTAAGCATGCAAACAACATGGTATATACAATGCTAAATCAATCATGCAAGCAACATGGCATACTCAATGCTATGGACTACATGGCATACATAATGCACAATGGACTTAAACCAAAATGGGTAGGCCTCAGCCATGCCCAAATTAGTGGCCATTGGTGATAAAATTAAAGCACAAAAGGCAAGGTGTGCATGCACAATGCATTGGCCATCCAAGTAGGCCTAAGAGCACAACCCTTAAGAAGGCTCAGGGAGTGATAAATGTGCAAGTGTGACAACACAAAGTACGCGAAAATGAGGTAAGAAATGATGCCAAATCATTCAATCAACACAAGTATAGCATGGTAGGGTCCTTAAAGCATGAAACTATCAAAGAGGACTACAAAGGAGGCATGCAATTGTAGACGTTCCCAAACGCCCCAGGAGGATGACCCCCGTTCTGTTCATTATGGGCTCACTACAGTTCGGACTCTCAAATCGTCATGGTTCTTAATCTGAACCAAAGAGTCCAAATCTGGCAAATCATTTTGGAAAACAAATTTTTAGAAAAGAAGTGCCAAGCAAATTTTTTATGGGGGAATTTAGGAAACCCTGACTCGTTTGCCTAAGGCCACGTGTCCGTCATCACCAAAGTGGCCTCGGCTCGAGAACTTGGGTACGATTGGAGAAGGTCAGCTATGAGCACCCCCTCTCGCCCGATCTGAAGATCGGCCTCTACTAACCATGATATCTTGTTTTGAAAACATTATACGTTCTTATACCAGTTATTAGCCTAGAATTACTATATGATGCGTACAGCAAAACAAGTATAGACTAAATTGCCTAAATCGGAACAAAGCATCGCATTTCCATTTGTTTGGAAAATGGTTTGAATTTTGCTACTCGCGAGTAGACTAAAATACGGATTTCGATGAATTATCCCAATTTAAACAATCCAACCTTCACCCACAGGCATTCATGCAGTTATATCACATAAGCATATAGCCACATGGTAAGCATGCTATCATGTTAACATTCACACTCATGCGAGATGCTAAAGCATAAATACTTACATCGTACTCCGTGCCAAAACAGTGAACTAGTTAGTAATCATATGCATGATCCTAATTCATGTTAAGGTGGCTAATTTTTCTCATACAAAATGTCACTAGAATAGGCTCGGCTAATCTATGAATGGCATGTGAGATGCGACAGATAACATGTATTCAAGTTTGATTTGAAATACTATGCAGTTAGTATGATGCGCCGAGCCCGGTGCATGCAATATTGATGAATGATGCACGCATGCATAGCATAAGGATGCTAAATTAAATATGCCCTAGTACTAACCATCAAAGTAGGTAAGTAAAAGGGAGAAAGAAATGGGGGTTGGAAGACATGCACATACGCACCCACACTTATTACAAATTTACCCTCGCTCGGAGGGACCGAAAGAATAATACAATTTAACTAACTATCAAGCTAACTAAATATTACAGACAATTAACTAGTTAAGCAAATTAACTAAGCTAATTATGCAATAAAAGCAGCCTCGGGAAGAGGGCCCAATGTATGCGTGCTAGATTCCGCTCGAAAACCCACCACCATGCACAAGTTTGCCTCTATTTCCCCTGCTCTGCTCCTCTGAAAATTGCACAACTCCCAAGGTATGCTCCATGGACACTGTGGATCACCACCGACCATGTCCGGATGGTCATCGACCATTTGTTGAGCTCTCGGCCATCAATAATTGGTCGGTCGGCACTCCATGTAGTTGACCGGCCAAGTCTTCCTGCAGAACCTGTTTTGACAGTAACAAAGTGCAAAACAAGGCATGGCAATACATTTCAAGCAAATGTGTGCACCAACACATCCCCTATCATGTTTGTGACTCAAAGGGGTATGGCCCTTGATTCTCGGACCACCAATCGCGCATTTCGATGTGTGATGGCCCAAGTAACCAAGTGCACATTTTGATATCAAATGAAATGCAATGCACTTAAACAAACAAATGAGGCCCTAACCTCTATCACTTGATCAAGAGGCAAGGCATGCATGCCAATGCAATACAACCTAGACATGCGGACTAAGTATGCAACATGGCAATGCAAACAAGCATACAAGGAATGTGACGATCATGCTAATGACAAGTATGCAAGGTGTAATGTGGATGTTCAAGCATGCAAACAAGCATGTGATAGGCTAAGTATGCCACAACATGCAAGGCTAACGGACATGCAAGATATGATGCAATCAAAGCATGCGGAGTGTAAGACATGTAGCAACATGTAAAGAGTGGACTTAGACTAATTTAGGCAGCTCTATACTAGGCCCAAAACAGTGGCCAACATGCTAAGGAATGAGAGGCAAAACACACACAAACATACACATGTTAAGGCCTAAACACTTAAGCATATGGAGACAACTTTTAAGAACACTTAAAAGAGGATAACATGGACATATGGCATACATTATAAGCTCTGAAATCATGTTATAAAATGATGCCAAATCAATCTAAACAAGGCAATCAAAGTATGCAAACAAAGTCCAAGGTCTAAGGCTCACCAAAGAGGTATTGAACTACCCTTAACAAAACCAAACATGGCATGAATTGAACAACTAAAATCGGAGTTTTAACATGTTAAAACAAAGCCAAAAACACAATGACATGGCATCCTAGAGTCCTAAACATGATGGCATACATGATGGCACAAACATGGAGCATGAAACACCAACCCTTTAAGGCCTTAAAGGAACACCAAATGCAAGCATACAAACACACTACAAGGACTGAAATGGCATGGTAAGTGGTTCCAAACCACTGAAACAAAGCAAGGATGGCATGCTAGAGGGGTCAATGCTTAGGGCATACAAGAGAGGTTGCATAATAGCTATACAAAGCAAAGCATGGACTACCCGAATGACCAAAAAAAAACCTTTAGCACATCAAAACAAGCACAAAAGCTTCACAAAGCTTGGTCAAAAACATGCTAGAACAAGGCTCAAAGCACAAAGCATGTTAAGGCTAAAACATGGCATTACAAGACATGTATGCAAGGCATGCATGGTGTGTCTAAACCAAGTGAAAACAGAGGTAAAACATGGAAAAATACTACCAAATACCTACTGAAACATGGCCAACATGAGTTTAAAAATGGTGCTCACACATGAGGCTTAAATGGCATATATTAAAGACAACAAGGAGAGGGGATGACCCTCTCCTTCTTAGGACCTTAAACCACCATCCTCACCACTAAAATCCCTCAAGATTTCAGTGGTGAGGAGGCCCAAACAAGGTGGTCCCGGAGCTCACCAAAATAGCACAAAAATGGAGCCAAACAAGCCCTAAGAGGGGTCAAACAACCTCAAACAATAAAGTGACCTGAAACAACTATTTAAAGCACTCAAAAACGAGACTTTTATTAGTTATATACAAAGTCTGAAAATAGTTGCAAGATAGGTTAAAAAGCTATGCAAAAATGGGAGAAAAGGGGTAAGATTGTTAGCCTTGTAGACCTCCTTCACAAACAATGCTCCAGCTGGTTCTTTGAGCTCAAAACCAATCAAGAACTTCAAGAACAGCTCCCTAGCACGCCAGTAGCCAAGGTAAGGTGTAATGGTGGGTGTTTGTGTGCAATAATAAGGCCAAAAAACACAATTATACACAAAAGAAAGAGAGATATAGAGATGGGGGATATGCAAACCCTAACCCTAATATCAGAGCCCTCTGGAAAAATGTTGTAACCCTAATGGAGGGAGAAGAGGCTCCCTCTTATAGAGATTCACTCTTGCAAAGCTTCCAAAACAAGCTAAGCAAGAGTGAAATCCCTCCATACGTGTATGGAGGGGAGCAAAGTGTATGCCAGCTAGCACAGCTAGCATAAAAATATCTGCAAAAGCAGATGTACAGTGGTCGGCCAGCCAAAAATGCTATTTGATCGAAAAAGATGGCCGATCAACCACAAAGAGTGCCGGTCGGCCAAACATTTAGCCGATGGCAACAAACCAATGGCCGGTAGCCTCAAGCCATGGCCGGTAAGGTGTGGGGATGGCCAACAAGCCATTCCCTGCCCTCCAAAGCAAAAACACAAGTGTTTGGTGCAAAACCAGACACAAAATAGTCGAGTCGAGAAATCCTGAGGCAAGGCGCGTAGCCGAGACCTCCGGGAACTCAAGACAACACAAACAAGGATGATCACCAAGTGTTCAAACGGTGACGTCCAAGTCTTGAGGACGGTCAAAAATGGGGTGTCTACAGTTGCCCCTCTTTGACAGAACTCGAAAGTCATAAGAATGACGGGAGTGAGTGTCAAAGCCCAGAGACGACCCATTTTTGACAAGGCCGAAGACTTAGACAAACATGCTAGACAATAAAGATATGCGCCCGAAGGCAGGGGCGAAATGCAACTGAAAATGCAAGAAGCCGAGCATAACTTATGATCATACAAAGAAAGTTGTAACGAAGCACATACAATGCAACAGTTTTAAGCTAGCACAAACCAAACTATACTACAATGCAGAGAGGGTGCAAGAGAATTATGCAATTCTCGATATGTCTCACTCGGAGGATACAATACCTGTGCGGCTCATCTGGTTGCACCAGCTTCAAATGAACCGTACATACAATATCGTGCCTGAAAGAGAAAGAAAACTCAACAGGTGCAATATCGTTAGCAACATGCATAACAATGCAATCAAAAGTTGCGCAACAACGCGAATGTAGGATTTAAGGTCTCCTTAGACCAAGGGGTGCACAAACAGTGCGATGATATGCAATTGAATCAAATGTAATGCAAATGATATGCAAAATTACAAAACAAATGTAAAAACAATGCAAATAATATGCAAAACATACAAAACTATGTATAAACAATGCAAACGATATGCAATGCAATTGAATCATGATCCAATCATGAGCGGTTCAAAACCACACAAATGTCAAATAGATTGATGGAGATGCAAAGTTCGTCTACCATAGAAAAGGTGCCACAACCCTCAAACCACAATACTAGCAGTGGAATAGGCGCGTACACATGCAGAACTGTGAGTGATGTAGACGGACACAGGAACAAGTAATTGGGTGGAATGACATAAGTGAGGCATGCTCTGTTCATAAAAGATTATGATCCTAATGCTGGATGCAATTGAACTACATTACAATGTAGTATATACAGTGGATATGGCACGCGACCGAAACATATCTTGCCTAGGAAAGGCATGTACACATGCAAACCGCGTCTAACACAGAAACGGTGCCGTAACCCTCAAACCACAATACCAGCAGTGGAATAGGCGCGTACACAAAAGTCTCAGATCCGTGCTTCGACGTGAAAAGTATGAGCACATACCAGACCAAGCTCAACATGGAAAGGCGCAAGCCATAGCTGGATGTGATGCGGCAAGTGCATGCAAGCTACAATGTAACATATACAAATATGCAATGGAATGGAATATTTACAATGGATAAGGCCTGCGGCCCAAACTGTATCTTGCCTAGGAAAAACATGGACACAAACAAGCCACGTCTAACACAGAAAAGGTGCCGCAACCCTCAAACCACAATACCAGTAGTGGAATAGGCGCGTACACATGCAAAACTATGCTTCGACGTGAAAAGTATGGGTACATACCAGACCAAGCTCAACACGGAAAGGCGCAAGCCATAGATGGGGGTGATGCAGTGAATGCATGCAAGCTACAATGTAATATTTACAAATATGCGATGGAATGGAGTATATACAGTAAAATACATGACATATGCAATATTTACAGTGATGCATGACATATGCACTATTTACAATGGTATGCTTGACATATGCACTATTTACAATGATGCACGACATATGCATTATTTACAATGATGCATGACATATGCACTATTTACAGTGAAATGCATGACATATGCACTATTTACAGTGAAATGCATGACATATGCATGTTTGTTTTTTGTTTTGTTTTTTGAATGCATGACAATGCATGATAAAGGGAAAATGCATGATAATGCATTTTTTTTTTTTTTTTGTGTTTTTGTTTTTGAAATGCAAATGATGAATGTTGTTTTTGTTGTTTTCTTTTTTTTTTGAAATGCAAATGCATGATGATGCATGATTTTGAAATGCGCAACAACGCACGGCTTTTGAGATGCATGACAATGCAAATGATCTTAGAATGCGTGACAACGCACGGCTTTTGAAATGCATGTGAACTTGAATATGCAACGATGTGCGTCGCTTGAAATGCATGCAATGCATGTGGACTCGAATGTGCGACAACGGGTGTGTTGCTTAAGATGCATGATAATGCATGTGGACAGCGCACATCAATGCAAGTTGTGCTTGTTACGACGTGTGTATGCATGCAAAAACCCAAGGTCTTGCATCATTAGAGGATTTAAGGTCTCCTAGACCAAGCGGGTTTAAGGTCTTGCCAAACCGTACGTGTTTAAGGTCTCGCCAGACCAAGGCGATTTAAAATGCAAAACAATGCAAGTAAGGTATGCGAGTGCAAGACAATGCATGTGGGGGCAACTTTTGAATCTTTGAAAGAGACAAAAGGACACAAAAAGGATACACCGCACGCACCCGTATTCAGGTGCCATGCACAGAAGACACGGTCTGAGGTCGAAACGGAGATTGGCTAAGCTTCGGAAATGCACTTTCTTGCACTGTCTTGAGCAATGAAGGCCCCAAACCACACCTCTGACCCATACAAGGTTTTAGGAGGCTCACCGGCCATCAGGTGAGGTCACCGGCTGTCCGTCGGCCATCAGAAAAGTCTACCGGCCAAATACTTGGCCGATCGGCCAACAGTGTGGCCGACCGGCCAAACATGCCTGAATCGTCCATACCAAATTCAAAGCACAAAAACTCTGAAGGCAGTCAAGCTTATACTTCCACTTGGTAACTGCAGTGAAGGAAATAAAGAAGAGACTCTATTTTAGGTATTTTATCAAACATTCTACTGGCAAAATTACAGAATATGCTATATAATTGCAACACACAAAAACATAAGAGTTTGACTATAACCTATAATCAAATCAAAAATAGTATGCGAAGGGAAAATTTTGAGAAAATGAATAAGCATAGAGTTTTACCTGGGTTTAAGTCTCATCCACCTGTAAATTATAGGAAAAGCTTTTTATTAAGAGGAAATTAGATATAATAAATAAATAAAAGACTCAACCTATAAGAAAGGTGTAGTAGAAAGCAAAAAAGAAACTATATTACATGGTACTCCTAGAGTATCTAATAATTTTCTATTTAGAAACAAAATAACCAAGTGTACCTTTCTATAGTTCCTACAATTACTAACCATCTGCCCTAAAGACTTGTGGCATCATTAATATAAACAAATTAAATTGATTAACTCCAAGTTCCTGATTTCAATTAAAAAAGAAGTGATATTGTTGGGTGCAAGGGGATACATGGAGCCATGTGAAATAGAGGTAAATATAGAATGGCATTAAATAAAATAAAAGGACAAAGTTTCAATTCTAATTGCAATGACAAGAAGGGATAAAGAAGTGGGGTTGGAAACAGCTAGGGAGGATTGTTGTTTTCTATATCAAATCAGTGATTGTTACATTACAGCTTTTGCTAGTTGGAGTAGTCATTTTGTTTTCTTTGGTGCTGAAGCTGAAATAGAAAAAATGGAAATAGTAGATATTAGTAGAGGAAGTTTCAAAGGACCTTGTTTAAAGCCAAGAACAAAGTCAATAAATTCAAGCTCTTTTCATCTCCTTGAGATATCCATATCTAAGACTAAGAGACACCCCTCCTGAGTAGATGATTGGGGTTAATGTGTTACACTTAAAAAAGAAGCTGGTATTTCTTTCTTCATAAATATGATTTATTTAGAAAAATATTCAGAATTTAAATAGAGTTGAATTAACAATTAAGAACATCATAAGAACATCAAATAAAAATTAAGAACATTAACACTTGTTCTTGAGTACAAAACCCAATGAAAAAAATTAATTTTGAAACCCATAAATGACAGTAACCAAAATTTCATTTTCTCTACTTCTGCCGCCACTTTCTCAGCAACCAAACAGGAAGAAAGAAAAAATAAATAAAACCCAAGTAGAAGGGGGGGGAGGGAAGTGAGAGAAAAACTTATGGAACTTTAGTTATGAATTAAATATCAAATCTTTACATTGATTCTTTACATTCAGTCTTTACATTTTTCTTTCTATCTTTTTCCCCCTCTTCAAATGGAGCACATAATATACTTCTCAAAACTTCTGGAACTTTAGTTATGAATTAAATCATTAAATCATAAAAACAGGGGCAAAAGGTGCTTCTTTTGCAAATCAATCACTAACCATAAACAAAACCTAGCATTTACATACCCAATTCTAGAATTCATTAAGGTTAATCACTAAAACAACATCATAATTCCACCCCTATTTTCAAAACTCAAACCACATAGAGAGAGAGAGAGAGGGAGAGAGAGCAAACCCAAATAGAAAGGGGTGAAATAGAAGAAGATATTGAGGCAGATGGAGCAATATTCTGGAAATAGAAGAGGAGGGAAACCCAGATTCTTACACCACCTAAAAAAAACAACGAAAAACAACAGGGAGGATAGCTTTCTACCTTAGAGCTGTGTAGAGAGAGATGAGACAAAGATTGAGGCAGATGGAGCTATATTTCGTATATCACCATCGGGGCTATATTCCGTCAGAGCTAATCACCACCAGAGAGAGAAAGCTTGGTGGAAAGAGGAAGATATGTGGTGGGAAGAGAAAGAGGTGTGAGAGAGCGGATCTTCAAATTTTGAAATCAAAATGAGAGAGAGAGAGAGAGAGAGAAGATGTCTGTGTGAATATGTGAGAATCTAAAAGCTAAATGGAATATTCACCCAAAAAATCTGAACCATTGAAATGTCCAAGTGAGTGAAACATTTTCAACCATGGGATTGAACCAATCTAACGGTTCATACTTTGACAGATAAACAAAAGTCCCATCAAATATTCAAAAACCTTCTTCCCTTATTATATAGATATATAATATACCTGCCCCGTGACAATTACAATCTCACCCATCTCTCTTCCCTCTACTCACTTACTCTCTCCCTCACACTCATTGTTCTTCCCTGCCCATCAACACCGTCGCTGATGGTCTCGCATCTGACCCTCTCTCTTCCAATATCAGCCATCTCTCTCTCACTCTCTCTCCCTCACACTCACTGTTCATAGCCGTTCGTCACCGCCCATCAGCGTCGCTGCTACTGCCGGTGGTTTCGCATCTGGTCCCTCTCTCTTCCTATCTCAGCCCTCTCTTTCTTATCCATCTACTCTCTCTCACTAGATCTGAACTTTTCACCATTTCCAATGTCGAAATCAAGTGTGAGGTATGCCAATTTCTCAACTCCGATCATGTCTTAGCCTCGCGGCGAGGCCAAAGATCCTGTATCAGGTGACGGTTATGCGTCGTCTTCCATGAAAACACCTCTGATTTGCTCCGATCTAATCACCAGCTAGAGAGGGAGCAGTGGTGTTTTAGATTGAGAAAAAGAATAAGACAAAGACAGAGGGAGAGAGATAAAGTAGGGTTAGGGTTGTTGATGGCGAAGTAGATGCCAGCAGCGCAGTCGATCTGTTAAAAAAGGACATATCCACCTCCGATCTGTTCAAAAACGACAAAACCAAAAACGGGAAGAAGAAATGTATCTACAAAATCAATCCTTCCACTGACTGAGGAGACCATATGTATATCATCTGCTATATACACACATACTTCTTACTTGCACTCCACTAATTTACAAATTAATTTTTTTTATCTTCATTTGTTTAATATTTCCTCTTAATTTTTTATGTTATGGTTTTTGGTACATATATTTGTCCAATACAGGATCAAATTAGAAATCCCACATGAAACTTGAACTGTGATCACCATTCATCTATCATAAATCCATGGCCCAGAGGGGAGAGAGAACAAGTTCGTGAAAATTTAAACAAGTTTGGACAAAACCAAGGCTCATTTTTCTTCTTCTCTAGCACATATTTCTTCTTTGCACATTTTTTTATTATCTGTTTGATGATGATGATGAAACAAATTGCTATAGATACAATAAGGTTTGGTTTGGCTTGGTATTGCAACAATATGGGTTTGTTTGGCTCAGAAGATAGGATTTTGTTTAGTTTCACTTCCCTGCCACCGCCGATCTCAGATCTGTGTATGTAATATATTAGTGAGTGTATGTTTATCTTGAGCGTATATATGTATATCTGTGAGTGTGTATATATGAGACAGATTTGGAAAAATATTGATAAAATTTAGACATATTAGAAAAAAAATTTAACAAATAAGAAAATAATCTGAAAAATAATTTCAACAAGGTAAATTATAAATACACTCCTTGAGGTTTGATTAAAATACGAATCGTCCTCTGTGGTTTTGAAAATTACATTTCACTTCAAGAGATTTTCAATTTCATAACAAATCGCCTTTTTTTATTAATAAATCATCAAGTCAATTACAGTTTTTAATAATGTTAAAAATATGTTTTAATTAATAATTTAGGTAATTTTATTATTGTACAGGAGAACAATTATAAATTTTATTTTTTATAGTTAATTCTATTAAAAAAAAATTTCTAATAAGGGTGTATTTATAATTTTTCAAATTACAGGGAGCAATCTGTATTTTAAGCTAATTTTAATGGGCGTATTTGTAATTTACTCTTTCAAACAAACGGGAATTGCAACAAATATAGATAGATAGAATTTAAAGAAAAAAATGAACAGATAGATAGATAAGGGAGGAAAATTGAACAATTGGTCAAAAAATTTGAACAGATAAACAAAATATTTGAACAGATAGAAGAAAATTTTGAATAGATAGAAAATAATTTCAATAGATAGATATAAATTTGATAGATAGTCAACAAAAAGTCAAACAGATAAAAAAAGTCAATGAATAAAATTAAAAACAAAATGTCCTATAGGATTTATCACTAAATTATTACAAAGTTATCTTACTAACAAAATTTATATATATATATATATATATATATTTACTGAATCTAATATGTTGTAGCTCTAAATTAGATTTACCTTATATAGGGATGTAATTTTGGCCGGACCCGGCCCATGTCGAGCCTTGCGAGCTCCCGCCAAAAAATCAGGTTGGGCTGGGCCGGTCCATGGGCCACAAAACTAGGCCCAGGTCCAAGCCCAGGCCTAGGGGTATTCGGGCTTTGGACGGGCCTCGGGCCGAGCCCCTGGGCTTGGGCTCGGGCTTTGGGGCCTAAGCAATTTTTTTTTAATTTTTTTCACCAAAATTTTATTATTTTCCATTAAAAATAACGCTGGGTCCTGGGTGGGTTGGGCGGGCCGGGCCCATGGGCCGGGTCGGGCTTCAAAACGATGGCCTAGACCCTAGCACAAGGCCTCAGGCTAGGCTTAGGCTCGGGCCTAAACGGGCCCTAACGGGCTAGGCCCACCTCGAGTCGCAAGCGGGCTTCGAGCCGCCCGTGGGCCATAGGCCAAAATTACACCCCTAACCTTATACTCCTATATTAAAGTTATCACAAATTTTTTCTTTATTGGCATGATAAATATAAGTGAACTTATTTAGATAAGTGCACCTATTTAGGTCATATCATTTTTTTTTATTTTTTTACACATCTTTCATAAAAAGTCAAAAAGTATACTTATTTAGATCATCTTAAATAAATGCAAATGAACGAATTTAGATTTAATTATTTTGATGCACAATCTATTTAAACCCCGTCCAAACCATAAAGGAAGTCCAATTCCCACTTCTACTTTCCTGATAGGTTAACAAAAAACAATCCACAACAAAATTGATTTTTTACGACACCACATCAACGACATACAATAAATGCACGTCGTAGTTTCTCACTTTTACGACTTGTTTTTTTTGCACGTCGTAAATAATTTCCCAATCACAGCGTGTTTATTGCGTAGGTCGTGAATGGTTATAACGATGGTTTTTTTACGACTTGCAATGTTTGCCGTAAATAATAAAACTTTCTATGACATGCATATGGTAGGGGTGGGCTCAGGTCGGTTGCGGCCAGGGAACCTCCAATTCGCCATTCGTTCGCCAGATTGGCGGATTAGAGAAAATCAATCCGCATCCGTTCGCCAATTCAGCAGATGTGAATTGAGCGGATTAGCGGTTTGGTGGATGGATGCGAATCAGTTTGGCGATTTCAAATTTTATAAATTTTCAACATAATTCAACTTTTGTACTTCCTCAAAAAAAAAAAAAAAAAAAAAGAAGAAAGTATTACAGTCAATGACTTAAAAAAATATTACATTCACTGCATGGCTCGTCCAAAGTAAGAAAGTTTGAAACTTTAGAATATCACAACCACTGCATGCCTCATCTACATACTACAATCATAGCACGCCTTATCTACATAAAGTATTACAATCTGTGGTTCTTAAAATATAAAAGCAATTCAAACCACCAAAACCATGAACAGAGCAGTAGTAGAGATTGTATGTCTCTGTATTGTTACATGTATATCTATTTTTGAAAACAAAAACCAACCAGCATATATCATATTTTCTATTTATTATTTTTAGAGATAGATTTAAAAACCAAAAAATATAGATAAATAATACGTTTATTTTTTTCAATTCAAAAAAGATATTCAAGTTAAAAAACTTTTTTTCAACAAAATATTCAAACTCTTTTTTAATTGAAAACACAAACAGAATATTTAAACAAACTGAAAACACAAAGTCTTATAAATTACTAGAGGTGCTCGTGGTTCGGCGGTTCGGTTACGGCCAAAGGAATCTCAAATCCGCCATCCGTCCGCCAGATTAGCGGATTGGAGAAAATCAATCCACAACCGTCCGCTCGTCATCACGCATCCGTCCAAAATGCGGCGGATCGGTTCGGTTCGGTCGGCTTTGGCGGATCAGTATATCCGTTGCTCACCCCTAGCATATGGCATGCCGTTAATACATTACCTATGCACGACACACATACTCCAGCCGTGAAAAGTATTGCACTTTTCACAGCGCACACAATGCCCACTGTTAAAAATATTAAAAATATTACATTTTTTACGACGCACACATCACCAGTCGTTAAAAGTATTGTCTTTTTACGACACACAATACATGTCGTGAATTGTATGTTAAAAAAATAAAGGCGCTAGAATAAAATTTTCTAGCACCATTTCAACAAATATATATATATATATATGTTACTCTCTCTTTCTCAGTCCTTTGCCTCTCCTCTAGCCCTTCTCTTTCGCCTCTCCCCTCTTGCAACCACCGCCATCGGGACGTCGCTGACCGTCGACCATCTCTTCTCTTGCCGTCATTCTCTCTCGACGAAACTACTGACCACCTTACCTCTCCTCTCACCTCTTTTATTTATTTATTTATTTATAATAATCATGTATTTGTATAGCTGTGTAAAAACCCTAGGTCATCTCTCTGTCTTCTTCAATTCAACCTTGGGTTTGATTTTGATTCGATTAGTGTTTTGATCTTTTAGATTAGACAAAGAACTGACATAGAGAGAGAGAGAGAGAGAGAGAATGGACGATAGTTATGCGTTGTGCGCCCTCTATCGCGTTTCGTCTTCCTCTTCGTCTCATCCCGGGTGCGAAGACCATTGTCACGCAGAGATCTGCAACATGAAGTAATCTCAACCATGGCGGCTGTAGATCCAGGCTCTACAGAAACTAACCATCGGTGAAGATCTCACTAGACGAGAGGCTTGTGCTCAAGGTTACTCTGATAACGCCGAAAAGGACATTACCTGAACCATCATCATTACTCTCATCGAAAAAGTACCATATATATATATATATATATCCACATGCATATGTTTTTTTGTTAAATCATCGATTGTTGATGCTTATGGTCATTGAGATTTTTCGACTCAAAGTTGCCACAAGATAAAGGTAAGAAGATTTCCTCATTTTATATTGATTGTTATTTCTGTTTGGGTGCCAAGAAAATACAAGAAAAATTAATCAAACTATAGAAATTTTAAGTATTGGTGTTTCATTATATGGGTTCAGTTAAAATGAGTCTGCCTTTGGTTTTTTGGGTTAGTTTTGTTTGATTTTGGAAAAAATCAAAGAAATAGCAAACAAAGACATTTCCCCCAACTATTCTGCTTTTTGACCATTGAATTGCAGAACTGACTATTTATTTGTCCCGTTATAAAATCCATTGCCTTAAAACGGAGGTTAGCATTGGTGTGATATCACCATAAAATGCTCAGGTTATTGCAATTCAAGAGAAACTTGGTACAACATACAGTATAGATGCAGAGAGTGACTTCTTTGTGAGTGTTCGCTCAGTTGATGGGTTTCAAGGCGATGAGGAGGATGTGATAATTATTTCAACTATCAGAAATAATGGGAATGGGGCTATAGGTCAAAGAGTCAATGTGGCTCCCACTAGAGCAAGGTATTCTTGCGTGTGCCCAAAAATAGTGAAGTAACCATGTTTGAGTCTATTTAGTTGATTGTTCACGATGTTGCAAGTACAAGGCATTATGGCTTCTTTTTTTATAGGTATTGCCTTTATAGGCATTATTGCCTTTGGGTCTGTTTGGGAGAAACTAATCATTGATGCCAAGGCTTCGGGGTGTTATCACAATGCTCATGAGGACAATGTCAGAAACAAGAAGGTTTATTCTGTCTATGAAATCACAACTAAACGTGTTTATTGATTGATTTCCTTGAATATACTAACAGCTTCACAACATGTTGATTGGTTTGGAACCTCTGAATCCCAATTACTCATTTTATTCTCTTCTCTTTGATTTCTATGTTTTGGTCATGCGGCATCAATAAGTTGGTTTTCTCTTCCTCTCTTCCTCTCTCGTTCTCTTTCTATCTTCTCTTCTTCTCAAAGGTATGATTTTTCTTCACTGTTTTAGAGGAGTTTTTATTTGTCATTAAATTTTTTTCTTCATATAAAAACTGATTTGAAATTTGTGATGAAAAAATCAGTTGGGTATTGTTTGTAAAAAATCATGTGCTTTTTGATTAGATACAATGAAACCCTAAAAAATCTGTTTGTTTGTTAAAAAATCATGATTTCATTAACTACTTCCACATTCTTCATTTGCATTGCTGTTGATATCCTCTCAGGTGCATGCAAATGCTTTCACATGTGTAAGCAATTGCATGTTTTCCTAATTGTTGACTTCCACTTTGTAGGATCTTAGTAATAACTACTTGTTACTGTGATTGATAAATAGAAAAATGATACACTTATATCAAAATGGAGAATTTAGTGATCCAAAGTGATCATAATTTTTTTAATATATGTTTTAAAAGTTTCTTGTGGGAGAAAAAAAAAATCATATTTTTTAACATCTTATAGCGATCCCGGTTTTTCCTTTCTGTATCTGTTGTATTTCGGACTTTGGTTCCGTGGAGTTGGTAGTTGTATCTACCTTGTTGTCGTCTTTTGATTTCATTTGTTTGAGTTATAGGTTGTGTTGGGCTTGGTTGTTACAGGTTGGTAGAGCTTTGGCTCCCATTGTTGTTGCCCAGTTTTTGTATGGTCCGCTCGAGCGGGTCATTCTGCGCTCGAGCGTGTTGTACACCTTTCCAATATTTCGTGTCCCTGCAAAACTTTTGCATGTGTGTTTTCTACGCTCGAGCGGGTCGCGCTCGAGCGGGCTTGTTGGCGCTCGAGCGGGTAGTTCTTTTTCTGTAAAGTTCTGGGAGATGAAAATCTACGCTCGAGCGGACTGGTTTTCGCGCTCAAGCAGATGTACTTTATTCTTGTGTCTTGGCGCTCGAGCGGGCCTTCTTGCACTCGAGCATGTCTAGATTTTTGTGCTTGACGCTCGAGCGTCCTGTTTTTCGCTCGAGCGAGAATGTCGTATAACAAAGGGCAGCTGGGCATTTTTGAATCATTTTCTACACTTCCACTCTCTCTCTTACTTTTCCAAGACGCCATTTGAGAGCCTCTCTCTCTAGAACCTTGCCTTCTCTCTAGGTATTGATCTAGTAGGAGTTGTCTCCTCACCTTTGGCCTTTACAAAAAAGTTGTTGATCGTCGAGGACTATCTTTTGATCTAAGAATCTCGGGATTTGGAGCATTTCCGTTTTCTTCATCTTCTTCGTTGGGTGTCATCATTTGAGGTAGGGATTCCTACTCACTACTATGGGTTTTAACCTAGATTTTTGGGCATTTTGTTAAATGGTTGATTTTGGAAAGTTAGGGTTTGAAAATGTTGAAAAGGGGTTTTGCTATTTTGATTCTAAAATGTGTATTTTGGGTTTCAAAATAATGATATCGTTGTTGGTTGTTGATATATAGACCATTGGGTCAATATTGAGAAATGGGGTAGAAAACCCTAATTGGTAGTATAAATTAATTGGTATGATTAATTTGGGAAAATTGTGGTTATATAGAATTGAGTTGGAAATAATGAAATTGGTTCATTATATAGTAGAATAGTGGAGTTGGATTTATTAATCGCTCACTTTTGAAAACATTGATATTTTATCTGTTGGAGCTTTTATTATCTATTTAGAAATAATTGCTTGGGCTACCGGTGAAGGGTAGTTTTGATTGTTGTAGACAATGCATGATGATTAGGCAAATTAAAACTAATCAATTGGATATGTCATAGAGTATGACGGTTGGTAGAATACATTAACGTTATGTATTGATTGATTGTGTATATGACCTATGTGTATATACGTTGTGTGTGTGGGAGGAGATAGTGGATGTACTCCACGGTTTAGGGGAAAATAGGTGATGGACTTCTAAACCGGATGTTGTTTGGGAGGAGATAGGGGGATGAACTCCACTAATACAGCTCATATGCTTGTCTGTTAACGTGTTGATATAGCTTATATGCTTATCTATAGAAGTGTTGATACAACTCATATGCTTATCTTTGGAAGTGTTGATATAGCTAATGTGCATATCTGTTGAAATGTGGATACCGCTTGTATGCTTATCTGTTGAGATGTTAATACAACTAGTATGTTTATCTATTGTAAAATGGGAAACGTTTAATATGAGTCACTGTCTCATATAAGTGGTTGGCCAGGTTCTGAGCCGTTGATGCAAATTGTGAAATTGATAAGAAATGGAAAATGAAATGAAACATGAACACAGTGGTCATGAAATGGAAATGGGTTATGAATTGGTTTATGGAAATTAAACATTTATCAATTGCTAAAGTCTTAGTTATTGCTCATACTGTGTTTAGTATATTTCTACTGGGCGTTGGCTCACCCTATATGGGACATTATTTTCAGGTACAGGTAGTATGCCACCTCCAAGGACATAGCTTGGATGATGATGAGAGTTGAAGACCCTTTTTGTTTATTTTGTTTGTATTACATGTATATCAAGCCAAGGGCTTATTTTGTATAGAGTTAGTACTCTTGTTTTGTGTAACCAGGTGTTGACTTGGAAAGCTGTAAGCCCATAGGGCATTTCCTTTTGTTGTTAACATGTAATACTGTTGTAAGAATTACTCTGATAAATAGAAATGGTTGGTTTCTTTTATATCAATGCATGTCTATAGTGATGCGTTTTATGTATTATTTTTGAGGGCGCCACAACTTGGTATCAAAGCTACCGGGTTCGAATACTTTGGGTACGTGGGAAGTGATTAGGGTCACAATGGGTTTGTCTCGCTTGATAGAGACTTAAATGTAGTGTTATGTGCTTATATGATAACATGTTTATGTGACTATGTGGGTATGGAATGTAGTTTCTAGGATGTTGATTGGATCCTCGGGTTTCTGGGAGTCTTGTTGGAAAAGCACTTGATCAATGCTGTTTCTAACCGGAACTCTATTAACGTCTCGGGACTATCATTATCCGGGAATGAAATTCGTAATTGCTTATGTGATTATGTGCTTACATGGAGTGAATTACAGTTGTCCATGCATCAGAACATGAGTGTTATAGCTTCGGCACATTTGTGAATGTGCTAATGGTCTTGGTTACCTTTATTAGAATGTCAGGACGAGGACATGGCTGGCGTAGCAGGCGTGGTAGGCAGGAGATGCCTTTACCGGTTGATATTCCGGCACAGCAGAAGGGAGTTGGTCAGGCCAATGTGGCCGAGCCAGTGGGTCAGCAGGCTATGAGTGCCTTGGCCCGAGAGATAGCAGGAGCTTTGGGTATTCTTAGAGCAGGGAATCAGGATTAGGCCCACGCAGTGGAGGCAGGGCCTTCCTTCTTGAAGAGGGAATTCTTCCGGTCAAACCCGGACGAGTTTGTTGGGGATCCGAAGGAGCCACTTAAGGCTGACGAGTGGTTAATGAAATCCGAAGGAACCACCTATACATTCAAGATTTCATTCTCTATTTGTTCTTATGGGAAATTTTTGTACCCATCCATGTAACCTTTCCTTCAATTCTTTCTCAAGTCTCAGGTGAGAGCTTTAGTGATACTATTTTATTTTGAATCTTTTTGTTAGTGGAAAACTAAAAGCAACAATAAACAACTTTGGCATGCAGATTGCAGTTTGGAAAGTTTGGGTAGATGATTGGAGCTCGTCAACGATTAAAGGAGCATAGTAGATTTCTGTTAATTCCTGGTCCTGATGATGCAGGCATGTTAAGTTGATCATTCTTGTTTCTTTCAGATTTTCCTAGACATATATTTGTATTATTGTCATTTTTAGGTCCTTCGACAGTTCTACCTAGGTGTGCTTTGCCAAAATATTTAACTGAAGAATTTCAGAAGCACATTCCAAATGCAAAATTTGCAAGTAATCCTTGCAGGTGAAATATGTCTCATCACTCGATGCATTAATGAGGATAAGCTTATTACCAAGTGAGGTTGTTCGTCTTGTGAAGTTACCATTTTGTTTGAATTAGTAACTGAATGTTGAGTTCCTTTTATAGGTGGTGATGCATACTTTATTATCTTGACTTCAAAATACTTGTCATTTCAAACCAGAGTTAAGTTTTTCACCCAAGAAATCGTATTTTTCCGTCAAGATCTGTTGTATAGATTGCGTAAATCGTGTTTGATGCCACCTTCAACAAAAGAAACCACCGATCCGTTTGAGCATGTGAGTTTTTTTATTTATTTTATTATTATTTTTATTTTAATTCTTTGCTTTTATAATGTTGAAGGCTAAAGCTAGCTGAATTTGAGTCTTTATTGCGGCTTGTTGCTACCATAACGCATCAAAGCCATCTCTGTTTCCTCCCTCTAACTATACAGCCTAGTATCTGGAATTATGATCATTGTCTCCATCTTTATCCAATTCCACATACGGTACTTCTCCCTTCTGTTATGTTATCATCAAGTAAACTTGACTTGGAGCTCAAAAATGGTTTATTTGGTCAATGTGCCCTTTCTCAGTGAAAAATAAGTTTGGCATACTCTATTAGCATGATCTTGTTTACCATACCTCATGTACTAAAACCATCCCAATCTGATGAACTTTTACTTTCAAAATATAAACATTATTTCCTCAAATGGTTCGTATAAGTCGCGGTATGGCCATTATGAGTTTCTGGTGATGCCTTTTGGGCTCACCAATGCACCGGCTATGTTTATGGACTTGATGAACCGGATCTTCTGGGAGTTCTTAGATCGTTTTGTAGTCGTTTTTGTGGATGACATTCTGGTTTATTCACCTTCTGAAGGGGAGCACGAGGAACACTTGCGAGTAGTGCTTGAGTTGCTTAGAGCCCATAAGCTATATGCTAAGTTTGGAAAGTGTGAGTTCTAGCTAAGAGAGGTTAAATTCTTAGGCCACGTGGTATCCGGGGAAGGGATGACTGTAGATTCATCCAAAATAGAGGCGGTGCAAGATTGGGCACAATCTAAGAATGCCTTCGAGATCTGTAGTTTCTTGGGGTTGGCCGGGTATTACCGTCGATTTGTGAAAGATTTCTCTAGACTAGCTTTGCCTTTGACTAGATTGACGCGGAAAGGGGTCAAATTTGTGCAGAGTGAGACATGTGAAAAGTCATTTCAAGAATTTAAGGTTAGACTTACCACTGCTCCAGTCTTGATTATTCCGGAGAGGGGTTTGGGTTATTCAGTGTACTGTGATGTCTCACGAGAGGGTTTGGGTTGTGTATTGATGCAAGAAGGGAAAGTGGTACCGTATGGCTCACGTCAGTTGAAAACATACGAGAGGAACTACCCTACTCATGATCTAGAGTTAGCAGCTGTGATTTTTGCCTTAAAGATCTGGAGGCATTATCTCTATAATGAGAGATTCGAGGTGTACTCAGATCATAAGAGTCTGAAGTATCTGTTCACACAAAAGGACTTGAATTTGAGACAAAGGAGGTGGATGGATTTATAGAGGACTACGACTTTGAGTTGTACTATCATTCGGGAAAGGCCAATGTTGTGGCTGATGCCCTAAGTAGGAAGCCCATTAGTGATGTAGCTTGTATTGCTATTCGGGAATGGGAGATATTGGGCGCTCTTGGCAAGTTTGACTTGCATCTGGGCGAGTCTGTTGAGTCTGCGACCTTGTTTTTTGTAGTTGCACAACCTACACTTGTGAATCAAGTGTTAGAGGCACAGAAGGGCGACTTTGAGGTAGACTCACTCCGAGAGAAGATCTCCAGTGGGAAGGTAGAGAAGGGTTTGACTGTGTACCCCGACCTGAGTGTGAGGTACCAAGACCATTTGTTTGTGCCGGAGTCTTGCCGAGAGGAAGTACTTCGAGAGTTTCACCATTCACGCCTTATGGTGCATCCGGGAGGCACAAAGATGTATCGTGATCTGAGTCGCCAGTTTTGGTGGAGGGGTATGAAGAAGGAAGTGGCGGTGTTTGTGTCAAAATGCCTTACTTGTCAGTAAGTGAAGGCCGAACATCAGAGGCCAGCAGGTTTGTTGCAACCCTTGCCTATAGCCAAGTGGAAATGGGAGCACGTCACGATGGATTTTATCGTAGGTCTTCCGAGGACTCAACGGTGTAGTGACGCTATTTGGGTGGCAGTTGACCGATTGACTAAGTCAACCCACTTTATTCCTATGCATATGAGAGATTTGGTAGATCATCTTGCCAACTTATATGTTCGGGACATAGTGAGGTTGCACGGAGTCCCAGTGTCGATTGTCTTAGATAGAGATCCACATTTTACTGCTAGGTTGTGACAGAGTTTGCAGAGTGCCTTGGGCACCGATTGACTTTTAGCACGGCTTACCATCCTCAGACTGATAAGCAGTCCGAACGCACTATTCAGATTCTTGAGGATATGCTTCAAGGTTGTGTCCTTGACTTTAAGGGGTCGTGGGAGAAGCACCTACCCTTAGTGGAGTTTGCCTACAATAATAGTTTCCAATTGAGCATTGGTATGGCACCGTTTGAGGCCTTGTATGGCCGACCGTGTAGATCTCCAGTGTGTTAGGCCGAGGTGGGTGATTCACCTTTGTTGGGCCCGGAGTTGGTACGGGAAATGACTAAGAAAGTGGCACTTATTCGTAAGAGGCTAGTTACAGCCCAGAGTCACCAAAAGAGTTATGCCGACCGTCGAAGAAGGCCTTTGGCATTTGAGGTGGGTGATCATGTTTTTCTAAAAATATCACCTAGGTGGGGTTTGATGAGGTTTGGGAAGAGTGGGAAGTTGTCCCCTCGGTTCATTGGGACTTTTGAGATCCTTGAGCGGATTTGGGAGGTTGCATACCGTTTAGCGTTGCCGCCGCCACTTTCTGGAGTGCATGACGTGTTTCATGTTAGTATGCTTCGAAAGTATGAGCCGGATCCATCGCATGTGCTGGATTGGACCGACTCAAAGGTAGATGAGGGTGCCTCGTATGAGGAGAGACCGGTGCGGGTCTTGGATAGGCGGGACCAAGTCTTACGAGGCAAGACGATCCCCTTGGTTAAAGTGTTGTAGAAACATCATGGAGTTGAGGAACCAACTTGGGAGCGTGAGTTGGAGGTCCGAGAGAAATATCCGGACTTGTTTATTAATGTTTGACCATGTATTGGAAATCTTGTTTTATTGTTGAACTATAAAAACATTGTATATGTTTTGGGTTATAAAGCATTGTATATGTTTTGAGATTATGGATGTTGAGTATGTTTCGGAAACATGAGTTGAATTTGAACATTGCATATGTTATTTGAGTTTCGAAAATATAAACTGGTTGTAAACATTGAATATGTTTTGAAAAGCATGAGATATATGTGTTGAAGTTAATTGAAATTCAAAAGGACGCATGTTGATAATGCATGTGGAGTTATATTGTAAATTGTTCTTTTGAGAAGAGATGGAATGACCGGTGATGGGTCATGTTGGTAAAAGTTGAATTATAATCTTGTTGAGAATTAAAAAGAACACAATTTTGAAACTTATATATGAAATTTCGGGGACGAAATTCTTTAAGGGGGGGAGGTTATAGCGATCCCGGTTTTCCCCGTCAATTATTGTATTCCGTACTCGAGTTCCGAAGTTGTATGTTGTTGTCTGTGTCTTGTTTCCATCCTTTAATTCCTTGTATTCGAGTTTTGGGATGTATTGGGCAAGTTTGAAACAGGTTGGTTATGAGTTGGAACAAATAGTTGCTACTCAGGTTTTGGCCTCTTCGCTCGAGCGAGGATTTTTGCGCTCGAGCGAGCCCTGGGTATTTGCTTCTTCGCTCGAGTGAAGGTTCTTATGTGTAGACGCGCCCTCGGGCCTCAATGCTACAGTTCGAACTCAATTGGTGTCACGGTCCTGTATCTAATCTCGCAGAGTGCAATGCAAGACCGATGAATCATCCAAGAGTCCAGATCTGGCAAATCGTTTTTGAAAACAGATTTTTTTTTTGAAAGTGCCAAACATGGACTGCTTTGCCAGATACAGAGTCGCCACCTAAATATTTTTTATGGGGAATTTATGAAACCCTGACTCGGTGCCAAAGGCCACATGTCCATCATCACCAAAGTTGCCTCGGCTCGGGAGCTTGGGTACGATTGGGGAAGGTCAGCTATGAGCACCCCCTCTCGCCCGATCCGAAGATCAACCTCTACTAATCGTGATATCCGTTTTTGAAAACGTTATGTGTTCTTATTCCGGTTATTAGCCTAGAATTACTATGTTATGCGCACAGCAAACAAGTATAAACCAAATCGCCTAAATTGGAACAAAACATTTCATGCTTGTTTCGAAAATGGTTTGCTACTCGTAAGTAGGCTAAAATGCAGGTTTTGCCACCCTCAAGTGGGCTTTAGAAAAGATGGTTTTGCCACTATCTAGTGGGCTTAAAACTCACAGTTTTAATGCATTATTCCAATTTAGGTAATTCGACCTCCACCCACAGGCACTCAAGCAATTATATCACATAAGCAACTAGCCTCATGGTGATCGTGCTATTATGGCAACACTCACACGCATGCGGTATGCTAAAGCGTAAATGCTTACCAGTACTCCGAGCCAAAACAAAAGCTAGTTAGTAATCAATGCACGATCCTAGCTCATGTTAAGATGGCTAATGCAACACATACAAGATGCAACTACAATAGGCTCGGCTACTCTAAGATGGCATATGATGATGCTACAACTAACATGTATTCAACTTTGGAATTGAAATACAAATGCAGTTAGTATGATGCGCCGAGCCCGGTGCATGTAAGACAAATGTATGGATGCACGCATGCTATCATACTGTATGCTAATTGAAACATGCCCTAGGCTAACCATCGAAAGCTAGTAAATAAAAGGGAAGAAAGACGTGGGGTTGGGAGACATACACACACTCACGCACACTTATTACACAATTGCCCTCACTCGGAGGGTCCGAATAAATATTACAAACCACCTAATTAATTAACTTTCAAGCTAAATAATTAATTACAAAAATTTCTAATTAATTAAAAAATTAAATGCAGAAGAAAGGTGGCCGCAGCCCCGCCTCGAGGTGCGCGGATGATGCATGCTTGACTCGTCTCGCCCGGAAATTCGTTGACATAGCACTGTTGCCTCTGGTTGCACTGCCCTGCTCCTCTGAAAATTCTCACAAGCCCCAAGGATGCTTATATGGACACTGGGGAGCATCACCGACTGAGTGGGGACATCATCGGCTAAAGGGGATGGTCACCGGCCACTGATCAAGCTTATCGGCCACAAATTCCTGGCCGGTCAGCACTGTATTTAGCCGACCGGCCAAAACTTCCTGCAGAACCTGCAATTGACAGCAGCAGAGGGCAAGCAGTGTATGGCATGGAATTTTTAGGCAAATGTATGCATGGACACACTCCCTATCATATAATGGACTCAAGGGAGCATGGCCCTCGACCCTTGGGCCATCAATTATGCATTTTGATGCATGATGGCCTAAGAGGCCAAGTTAGCAACTTAATGTAAATGCATGCAAACAAAACACATGAATGCCAACACCCTATCATGTTGAGGTCAAGGGGGTCGGCGACCGAGGATCGAGGCGCGTTACGTCACTTTGAGTACGAACGCATCTCAATTCTCATGTTTGGTTTGACACCCCAAACCAAACAATGCAATATATGTATGCAAATGTGGCTCAACTATGCAACATGAGGCTAAGTTACAAGGTATGCCAAATGCAGGGTAACCTAAACATGCAAATGTAATGTACTAAGCATGCAAGATGCAATGCAACGCAACCTAAAATGTAATATAAACATGGCACACTGCAAGCATGCAACTAAAGGTAACAAGTCAAGCATGCAACCATATACAAGAGTAGACTTAGTCTGAAATGGGAGGCCCCAGCCACACCCCAAAACAGTGGCCAAAGATGCCAAAATGATGGACAACAAGCACACCAAACAAGCAAATCAAAGGGGCCTAAAGCTAAGGCATGGATGGCTATTCTCAAGAGCACCCAAAGGTGAGGTACATGGATACCAAACACTCATGTTAGACTCTAAAATGCATGTAAAAGATGGCACCAAAACATGCTAGGAAATGGATACAAAAGAGGAAGCATTCAAGGCCACTAAAGAAAGTATCCTACTACAACCACCCCAACCACTCATGGCATGCACTTTTCAATACAAATCAAAGTTTCAATATGTAAAATGAGCCCCCAAAATCCACTGGTATGGCAGCCTAAGTGACTTAAAGAAAATGCATGCACCAAAGCTCATTTATAGGCATAAAAGGACACATCCTCAAAACATGAAAGAGGTGATGAATGCAAGCATACAAGCATGGTTTGAGGACTGAAATGACATATAAAATTACTCCAAATTACTGAAATAGACTCAACAAAACATCCTTATGCCTCACACGAGCTCATAATGTCAAGATGCAAGGAGGTCATACCAAACATGGCAAACATGATTAAATCAGTACCCCACAGACCTTAAACATGGCAAAATATGACCAAGGACTTCACAAAGCAAGGCCAAAATATGAGAGCATGGTGGTCTAATGGTATGATGCACTTTTAGACAACATGGAGGAATGTAAAGCAAGTATAATATGCATGCAATGGGTCATTAATCTGACCAAGACAGAGGCAACATATGACCTAAACAACACCCAAAACATCTTATATGGAACCAAAAACAAACCAAACATGCATGTTACCCTTATGAGCCAAAACATGAACAAAATGAGAGACCAAGGGAGAGGGGTGTCCCTCCCCTATGCAAGACCTCAAACCCCCTTCTTCACCACTGAAAATCCACTGGATTTCAGTGGTGAGAAGGCTAATACACCAAAGAAATCAAAACTTAATAAAGGAAGCACAAAAAGGGGCCAAACAAGGCCTAAGAGGGGGAGGTCGACCCCCAATGCCAAAACAACCTTAATGAGATATCTTAAGCATGCAAATACAAGACTTTTTTCAGTTATACACAAAGTCTAAAACAATGAGCAAGATAGGAAAAAGTCTAGTGCAAGATTGGGGAATCTAAAGTAAAAGAGTTACCCTTGAAGAACCCTTGATGAACAGCAAGTGCAGCCTTCTTCTTTTGATCAAAACCAGTCCAAAACCTCAAGAACAAACCCCCAAAGCCCCTCAAATTCGAAGTAAGGTGTAATGCTATGTGTTTTAGTGCAAAACTAAGAACAAACACACACTTTAGGCCCTCAAACACACACAAAATGAAGAGAGAGAGGGAGATATAGAGAGAGAGGATGATATATATCAGATATATATGTGTATAGCTCTGGTTTTTTGCTGAACCAAACAAAGGAGGAGGAGGGGCTCTTATATAGGCAAGGTAATTGGCCAAAGCTTCTAAGGGAAGCTACTCAAAAGGGTCAAGGCTTACAAGGGAAGCCAAGCTAAGGGTGCAAGGCTTCCTGAGGAAGCTAGGACAGCTGGCAAGCTTCTTGAGGAAGCTTTGGCAAAGGGTCAAGCTTCCTCAAGAAGCTTTGACCAAAAGGGTGCAAAAAGGGCAAAACAGCCACCTGTATGCCCCGGGGCAAGTTTGGTGCATTCCAGCTGGCACAACTGGCATGCACCATGCCTAAAAAAGGTAAAAAGGTGCTACCGGCCAGAAAAGGAGGTCACCGGCCAAACATATGGCCGGCCGGCCATATTGAGTGCCGACCGGCCAATGGTATAATTCACCAATGGCCGGTAGCCTCAAAACATGGCCGGTGGCCTCAAACCAAGGCCGGTGGGTGTCAGGGGTAGCTAACAAGCTACTTTCTACCCTCAGAAGCAAAAACACAAGTGTTTGGTGCAAAACCGAACACAGAACAGTTAAGTTGAGAGATCCTGAGGCAAGGCGCGTAGCCGAGACCTCCGGGAACTCAAAACGAAACACAAACATGAGTAATCACCGAGTGTTCGAGCGGTGATGTCCAAATCTTGAGGACGGTCAAAAATGGGGTGTCTACATTATGCTCGAGCGAGCTTTGTTTAGTGTGTCTATTCGCTCGAGCGAGCACTCTTGCACTCGAGCGTGCGTCTGCTTCTCTTTTGGACCTAAAGGTTGGTATTCTTCGCTCGAGCGAGCTTTCTTACTCCTACGCTCGAGCATGCTTCTGTGTTGCAGACCTGAAGCTTTGCATTGTTAGCTCGAGCGACGTTTCTTGCGCTCGAGCGACGCTTCTTGCGCTCGAGCGAGATGTTTGTTGTGTCTGGTCGCTCGAGCGACCACTCATTCGCTCAAGCGAGCCTCGTATATATCAGTTCGCAGCAATGACTTTTTAATCACTTTTTCACCTCTCCTTTTTACTCCAAACCCTAGATCCGACCCTCTCTCTCTCTAAACACTCATTCTCTCTACAAATACACCTAGTTCTAGTGGTTTTCTACCTAGTCTCTTTGTATTAAAGCTTGAGCTTCCCGAGGGCTACGTTTTGATCCGAAAAAGTTGAGCTTTGGAGCACTTTGAGTTCCTTCCTTTATCTCCTTTGAGTCTCTCCAGTTGAGGTAAGGATAGACTACTCTTTATTATGAGTTTTAACATAAATTTTAGTCATTTTGTATAAATGGTGGGCTTTGGTGATTTTGGAAAGGTTAGGGTTTGTGATTGAAAATGGAAAAGAGGGGTTTTCTATCTAAATCTCCATATGTGTATGTAGGTTCATGAGATGAGGATATTTGTATAAAATGGTGAGATTTGGACCTTGGGGTCAATATTTGGGAAAAGGGGAATAATGCCTTAATTTGGGATAAATTGGATTATTTGTAAAAATAATGGAATTAAGTGTGAAATTATGAAATTGAGGGAAAATGTGATTAAATGGTGTAGTTGGATCGATGAATCACTCACCTATGGAAAATGTAATAAATTATCTGTTTGATAAATTTATTTATCTGTTTAGAAATAACTGTTTTGGGCTATCGGTGGAGGTCTTGATTGTTGTAGACATTGCATGATGATTAGGGAAATTGAAACTAATCACTTGAATTATGTCATTGAATATGACGGTTAGATTAACACATTGAATACGTGCTTTAATTAATCATTATATATGATAAAGCGTTTAAATACATTGCATGTGTATTTTATGTGGGAGGAGATAGGGGATGGACTCCATTGACAACTAAGTTAGCCAAAGTGTCCAGGGTGAAAGTCCCGAAATCTTAAATACGTTTGAATGACGTTGATGATTGAAGTGTTAATTAAATGAGTTGTAGTCTCATTTTGAATTGTTGATGATGGAATTGTTAATTAAATGAGCTGTAGTCTCATTTTCAATTGTTGATGATTGAAGTGTTAATTATATGGGTTGTAGTCTCATTTTGAATTGATTTGGATAAATAAAAGGAATTGGATTGAAATACGGTTGTAAATGTTGATTGGTTATGGAAAGGATGTACGTTGGTTTACCTGTGTTAAGCGTTTATCAAATGCTAATGTTTTAGTTATTTCTCATATTTGGTTTAGCATATATCTCTATTGGGCTTTGGCTCACCCTATATGGGACACTATTTTCAAGTACAGGTGAGCCTCCAAGGAATTAGCTTGAGAGGTTGTGGGGCTAAAGTCTCCGTTTTGGTGTTTTTATTTTGTGTTATGTGTTTTTTTTTCTAACCCAAGGGCTTTAAATTGTAAAGGGCTCTGACCCTCTTTTGTTGAAACCAAGTGTTGACTTAGAAAGTTGTAAGCCCGTAGGACATTTACTTTTGTTGTCAACATGTAATATTTTTGTAAAGAATACTCTGATGAATAGAAACATAATATCTCTTTTACGATTTTGAATCTTATGAATGACTGATTTATGTATTATTTTGAGGGCGTTACAAAAATATTTTATTATATATAACTTATAATACTAGAGGTGTTCATGGGTCAGTTTGGTTCTGTTTGGCACTAAATTTGGAACCAATCCATTCATGACCGGTTCCAAGGTTTTAGATCCAGAACCAAACCAATCATGCACTAGAACCTACCCAACCAAATCCAACCCAACTCAATGTAACTCGGGTTAGTTCGAGTTGAAATCACAATTCCACTATATTAAAAATAAACAAATCAATCAATAATAAATAATTAAAATATAAAAGTCTTTAAAGTTTAAACATAACACAAACAAAGAGCAAAATATTATTTAATGCAAACCAATATAAATTAAATCAAACTAAAGCTTAAATATAATCCAAATAAATTAAATCCATTAATACAACTATTATAAATTAAATTAACTGTGAAATTTGATTCCAACTTCTAGTACTTATTTCTTTTACTTAATAATTATTGTATTGGGAAAATTATCAGGTGTAATTAAGTCCATTGTAATAGAACAATAAGGTAAAGATATGTCAATATAAATAAAATTTTAAAATTTATTTATATATGTATAATTAAATAGATTCGGTTTTCGGGTTTGTACGGTTTAAGCAAGGCTTAAACCAAGAACCAATCCAATCCAACTCAATCCAAAAAGGTCGGCTTGGTTTGGTTCTTCGGTTTGCCGGGTAATTTGAACACCTCTAACTTACAACTCTGACTCAAATCTAAATCCAAATATGATAATGTATTTTTTATATTATGTGGCAGTTAACGTGGCATTTCCTGTTTAATTTTAAAAACTAATTTTCTATAGAAGTAAATTGGAAGAAAAACTTAAAACATGAAGGGGCTAAAGTGACAAAAAAATAAATTTTAAAAGGCAAAGTGAGAATGTCTAAATATAAATAGGGCAAAATGTAATTTTACTCTTTTTTATTTGTAGATATTTTTAATAATTTCTTAGAGAACTTGCATCATCGGTTTAATAATTTCTCAAGAAGGGACTTTTAGCTTCTCAATTGAAGACACATTTCTCAATAGGTTATACTTACAACACTATTCAAGACTTAAAGCCTCAACAACACCCTTGATGCAAACTAATTTGAATAATGTAATCTTCTTGAGCTAGAATATGCCCCAGATGACAGAGAAATCCTTTTAATATTTAGGTCAGTTAACTTGCTTAAATGGTTTGAGCAGGTCCTGCTGGTGACCTCTACTGGAAATCCACGTAAACTTGCAAGGTTTCCTACAGTAGACATGAGAATTGCAAATTTTTGGGAATTAACAATAAACACTTAATGTAACTAAGGAGCCAAGCACCTATAATGATACCATCTTGTGGACTTAACACGCAATGAATTGGGCATCGCTACATCTTGATTGATTATGTGCTTGGACTTCATAATTTTTGTTGGTTGAAAGCATTTGACCTAGTTGAGTTAGGTTCTTGTTGCAATTACTTGCATATCATCTTGTTTTGAGCTAATTTTGAGTTTTCCAGAACATAGAATAAGATATTTAGAATATTTTAGTTCTCGACTCTTCTTTAATAATGTTTTCCCATCCGATTGGAACAATATTTTTATGCAAGGTGAAACTTGAATCAATTCCATTTCCATCCACACTATTAATAAGAGAATTCCTAGACTATCAGTATTGATGAAATGAAATGTTAGCAACGTCTACTATGATGGTTAACACCTGCTAGCTGCAGCGTCTAATATGAAGTACCACTACAGGAATTCACACTTTTGCCGACTAAAAATTTAGTCGGCAAAAGTTATCCGCGACTAATTTTTTTGGTCGCCAATTGAGGGTCGTGAAAAGTAATTAGCGACTCAAAAGTTTTTTAGTCAGGAAAAAGTTCTATTTGCCGACTAAATTTTTTGTCACTAAATATATAATTACCGTGACTAATCCATTTTGTAGCTAAAACACTTTAGTCGCCAAAAGTGATATTTTTCCAACTAAATATGTTAGTCGCTAATTATACCATTCCTTGATTAAACATGTTAGTTGCCAAAAGTAACATTTCCCGACCAAATCGGTTAGTCGCCAAAAGTAACATTTCCCGACCAAATTGGTTAGTCGCCAAAAGTAATGTTTGCACGACTAAAACTTTAGTCGGCAATAGACCTATTCGCGACCAAACTCTTTGGTTGCTAAAATTAATAATTTTACTGACTAATTATTTAGTTGCCAAATATACCCTTTTGCTGACCAACATTTTGATCGCCAAATGTGAGTGGTCATACACTAACTAACAACTTTAGTCGGCAAAAATATTACTCATCTTTCCCGACTAATCACTTGGTCGCCAAAAGAGGGAAAACAAAACCAATTTTTAGTCGCCAATTCAATTCTTTTTGTTTATCAAAATATAATCATCCATCAAATCCATTCAATATAACCTGTAATTTGCAAGAATCATTTAAACCAACAAAATCAACTGAATCATGAACATCCAACAAAATACATAAATCATCAAATCCTTAATCTGTTTAATTAAAGTCATCAATTATTATAAGTTTCCATCCATAAGTAATTCCAAACTACATAACCATTCAATTAAAAGTCATGTAATCTATATAATCATCCAATTCATGTCCATCTAACATAAAAAAAATTTAAAACATAACAAGTACTTTTTATTATATTTTAAATTTTAATCCATGCTCATCTATCTAAAAATATAACTACTAGTCTATCCAAATATTTTCTATACACATCTATTCAAAAATATATAATCCTTTAAAAAATGTAACAAGTGCCAACTAATCCTGTACAATTCAACTTCATGCATGAATTCATCCATCTGTACCAAAGAAAAACAAAAATATTGTCAAGTACTTTTTTTATGAAAATATTTGCACATCAAATGATTATAAAATTGGACAAAAAATCAAAAATATCTAAGTAAAGGTAATATGAACAAATTAAATGACTATCAATACCATTTTATAAATAAAACAACATTCATATGTATATATCTAATCAACACTACAATTCTATCAATATCATCATTTCCAATATTTGTCATCTAGTTTTAATACCAACCACATCCCCAGACTTTTTCATTTGTGGTCTTTACTCAAATAAGGCTTTTTTTATTGTTCTTTACAGAAATGTTAGTTTTTGTTGCTATTTCAGGAATTGTGGAAAAAGTGATGTTTTGTTGCTCTCACAAGTGTGTTTAATCTAGGCCGATGTGACTGTGATGATCTCGGGGCTGTTTGGGTGCTATTTCCAATTTTCGCCCCCATATGGCTCGTTTTTGCCTTTTTCTCTCACATTTTTTTTTGTCTATATCTCTAACCGTATATCCTATCGATGCGCCGTTTACTCTCACAAGTTTGTTTAATCTAGGTCTGGGTGACCGTTATGATCTAGGCCTAGGTCACTCACCTGTTATTTCAAGTCCATGTACTTCGGTCATAAAATCCAACAATGGTTTCACCAAGATCCATATCCTCAATAATTCCAGCATCAAACTTGATTTCCAAGCTCAAATCAAAACTACTCAATCCAAATACCATCTATTGAAAATCTCGAGCAGCTCCATGACCATATTTATTATGCAAGGTAAAAGATATAAAAGCCAAATTCTATCAGAACTTTTCAAAAACAAAAAAAGGTGTAACCTCACATAGACTCTAGATCTTGGTACCATTCTGTTCGTAAAAAGTATTTTCCATCTTGTAAAGTTACTTCTGTTGCAAGAAAATTTTCTAGCAAGATTTCATTGATAGAAAACAACTAAACTAACTGTCATAGTTCAAATAAATTCGTCGAGAAGATGATAGAATGATCTCAGAAAAGAACTATTTTACAAGCATAGATAAGAATTTTGATAGTCACAGTCAACAAAAAGTACGCTCACATGAAAGAATTCTATAATTTTTGGGATAAGCTAAGAATATCAAATAATTAAAATGATATCTACTTTAGAGTTCATAAGCATACCTCTTCCTCAAGTACTGCATGGCGAGCAATACCAGCTTTCATTGCTTTAGTCTTTTCCGATTTGCCAAACAGTAGAGAGAATTCCATTTGTTTTTCACACCATTCCTAATGTTAACATGAAATGAAGACGAATGTGAGATAAATCTAATCAATTTCCTTGCACCAAAACTAAAAGAAAAAAAATAACATTTCCATGTTAAGAAAAAATTTCAAAAAAAAAAAAAAAAAAATGGCAACATTTATATACAAAATCATAATGTGAAAATGATTACTAGGTTTTCAAGAGTCAAGGATGCCTTATTCTTATAGGATTACGGATTAATGCAGTGACAGCTAATAACTAACTTGAGTGCACACAACTACTAAAATATATTAATTTATATTTTCAAGTCCTAAAGAACCACCCACATTTTTCTCTATTTCCCTCACCTTTTCCTTTCCCTTTCAAATTCCTATCCAAATTCACGATCCAAACATAACCTAAATAATTCTAGAAAATATAAAGTCTTTTTTTGCCAAATTCTGTGTACTAGCTTAATAAACTGCAACCAGAAAATACTTATAATAAATTGTAGATCAGTAAATTACAAAATTCACTGTATAGAATGCCAGAAAAAAATGCATAATTTGTTATAAGATTCTAATATTCACGGACCTTCATTGAAAACTAGTGGACATCTGGCAACGTCTGGATTTGTTATAACAGACTCACTACAAGATTATAATTTATTATAAGATTATAATTTGTTGTAAGATTCTCACTACAAAACTTCTAGATTTGGTCACTATCAAAACAAGCGTGATCATCTTTTCAATTTTAACAGAGATTCTATGTACATTATGCATGTAACCTCAATGGACATCTGGGAACTTCAGACCACTAAATGGGCTATAAAGACAAGGGGCGTTTTGAACAAATTTGAACTCTCAAAACCTAGTGACATGTCGTACATGTGGGAGTTCTGAGAGGTGTTATGACCAATACAGATACAGTTCCATTATAAAATATGCACACTAGTGATATGTCTAAAAAATGAGTCCTACAATTTAACAATAAAAAGTACCCAGATTGGGAAGAATGAGAATAGAACTCATATTAGACTCCAAATTGTAGCAATGCATCTGAGATATAATTAAAAATTTGGAACCAAAGGGCCTAGATGGGCTTGGACCCTTGGAAGATTCCACATAAAGATTGCTGAGGAAAAAAAGAGGAAAACACTTCTTATATTTTTGGAAACACCATGGCACATAACATGAACTAATGCATATCGAACCAAGTATGAATATTTGGCATGAACACTGCCAGAGGAATGATACAGTTGAATCTGAACTCTTTCACATAATTCATAAAGGATTTATTGTTTTTGATCAAGTGTCAGGGCCGTAAGGGCATGAAACATGAGGGACATATGGATGGTATGTCTAAAAAAATATTCAGAAATAATGCACAGAAAAAACACTAACAAATAATTGATGTGACACATTGGGTATAGTACAATCATATAATCCTACTTACCAATGGGTTCGGGCAAACTCAGATGTCTACGAAGGCCATCAATCCCGGCAGCAATTATAGCAGCCAGCCCCAAGTGTGGATTTGCACACCCATCAAATGCTTTAATCTCAAAGTTGCTCACAACACCATGTGGAACCCCAGGTGGGCATGCAGTTCTCAGGGGTGCTTCTCTATTCTCTTTTCCCTAGCACTGGTATGCTCCACTCCACATATTGGGCACTATGTGATCATAACTACATTCCAATAACAGTTGAACAAGGAAATTAGAGAAAACAAACTATATGATTTTTTGTTAATTTAATACACATCTATTTTAAGTTCAAAAGCCCAACAACGTACTAAAATTTTGATCCTTCAAACTGCATAAATTTGGAAGTGAAGAAATGGGCAAAAAGAATTTGCACAAAAGGGCATTATTTAAATTTAGCAAAAAGGGAGCATCGACAATTAGAATAAGTGTCAAAAGTGCACCCTCACTTTACAAGCTAGCTATTGGGGTTGAGTTTTACACAAGATCATATCACACAAACAACTTATGATAAGAATAGGAAAAGAATACATGTATTTTTTAAAGATAAGTTACATATTCTGCTGAAAATTGAAATCCTTCAATTCATCAAAAATTGAATTTCATTCAAAATTTCAAACATCTTATCTGTCCTTTCATGTTTCTAGGCCAACGAGTTCTACATAAAAGTTTCTAGATTAGAAAAAAGTCCGTGCACAAAAATTAATAAATTCGAGTCTGCAGGGAGAAGTAGAAATGCAAGGATCTGTTTGTTTCAATTCAAATGATTAACTGGGAAAAAAGTCTTTTGCATAATAGTGGCTCCAGAAATTATTGTAAGATATCTACTTTCTTCATGTAGGACTGAAAGCGATGGAAACATCACCTTGAAAGGTTTTCCTCAAGATCAATAGTACACCCATCAAATTTCCAAATATAACTGCATGCTTAAAAAATAATTTTATGTAGACAAGATATTTTAACAAAACTGGTAAAAATGCATACTTCTCTGTTTAGTACCTAACTACCTATTCATATGAGTTCAACTCTGACACATGTTTTGCACAAGAATCATCAAAATTATACGAAAAAAATTAAAAACCTGTTTGGAAGTGGTGCCGTAAAGGCCAGAATTGAAGGAAGATGATTTAAAACCCCTGCCATGAACTCTTCTTCAACCGTGGACATTCCATGCTTAGAGTGTCCACCAGATGCCATAAATATATTTTTCACATTTTCCCACAAACTGAGATGCACAAACATCATCTAATGCATACCTGGGGCAAACAAAAAAATGGAGAAAACAGTTAAGAGACCTAGCTTGAAGGAAAAAATTCTGCAGGTGAGGAAATGAGTAAAGCTCAACTTTGAGTGAGTATTTTTAACACTGATTGATACTCTTGCAGAGTATTTATGAACTATTACAACAAAACATAAATAATAAACTGAATTTTATTTTATTTTTTACAATTAATTATAACTTCAAAGCCGTATTTCTTACCCTTGAGGTCTTTTTTCTAAAAAAAATTTCTGGCTAAATAACACTAACACCCTTGAAGTTTTTGACAAGGACACCCTTCAGGTTTCTAAAATAATACTAACACCCCTTGTCAAAAATGTTGGCCTAATGACGTTAACAGAACAACTGGAATCGCATTTTTACCCTCTTGCAAAATCATGTTTAACAAAAAGCAGTCACATGTTGTATAGTGCAGAAACCTTAGAACGATTCAATCAGCCATCGCACTAGCTCTCGGAAATGATACAGAAAAATCCCGCGGTTATTTAGCATGGTAGGTTTGACATATAGGGTACATAAAGGATATGACATATATGTAGATGATTACTGATGAAACAATAAAACACAAGGCAAAGGAAAATGTTTGCTCAATACAAACAATAAACAAAGATATTCATTTTTTCCCCTTTAATCCAAAAGAATAATGTTTATCATACTTCTTACATCATCATATGGATAGAACAATCTCCTCACTGTTCGTCCAAACCATTATAGGATTCTTACTACTAAACAATGAGAAGTGTAAAAGAAGAAGAACAAGTTGACTGTATTTTGAGCATAGAAAGGAGATAATTGTTTTTAGAAAAAAAAAATTCAAGAAAATTGAAGAAAGTAGGGAAAATGTGGGTAAAATTGGACAAATATCCCTATGATCTTGTCATTTACAGCCGCATAGGAGGAAGAATAAAATGAGTAAGAGAACCCAACTCCAATTGGTGTCTCCAAATACAACATATTTGTTTCTGTGGATCAATAAGCACACCAATCACATGAAATCAAATCTTAGAAGCCAAATCATCTATATAACTTGTAAGGGTATATATAAAGTATAATATAGTATAGTACCTCTGTTCCAGCTATATTCATTCCTGACCAGTGCCTTCCCACTAGGCCTAAACGGTCCATTTTCAGAAAATGCCCCAACCCCCAATGAAGAACAACCAGGCCCTACCACCAAAATAAAAATCAAAATTTAAAAAAAATTAAAATTAAAACTAAATACCCATAATGTGGGTGTGTATGAGGAACTGAGAAGTTGGAGTACCTCCATTTAACCAGATAACAAGAAGCTTGAAAGCCGGATTTGATTCAGCTTCAAGGACTAGAGCTTTCTGTTTCTTGGCATCAACGGTCACATACCCAGAAAATTGCTGGTAACTGACTTGGGGTTGGCCAGGTAGTTGATGAATTCTGTCTGATGCAGAGAGGGAAGATGAAGAAGAAGACTCTACTACTTCCATGGAAAGGGTAATTAGCTGTAACAGAGATGGGGTATGGATCTACAATCTGTGTGGATCACTCACAGATCTGTGTGGATCGACTCAGATCTCGACCTACGGTTGTCAGACCTACGCCGGAACATGGCTGACGCCGCCGTATCTCGCAGCATCGGCTAGGGTTTTACGATCTGAACTGTGTGTGTGTGTGTGAGAGAGAGAGAGAGAGAGAGATGAAATAGAAGATGTAGGGAGAGACGGTGGTTCTAGTGGTAAAGTAGGTGAGGAGGAGGCGCGTCGCCAGAGGGAAGGGGAGGCGGTGGTTCTGTTCTGTGTATTTTAAAGAGGGAGAGGAATGGGTTTAAAGAGAGATGAGGTTTGGTTGTGAAGGAGAATCTGTGTGAGAGAGTGAACAATATGTTTTTGTTTAAACAGAGAACAGAGAACAGGCGGGCGTTATTGCCCTCTAAAATTTTCAAAGCTTTGGCGACTAAAAATAAATTTGGTCACCAATTAATTTTATAAATCATTTGAAATGACTTCCTCAAAATATTTTAATTTTTTGGTAACAAAAATATTTTTTAATTGTTGAAAATAAATTTTTGACCACCAAACTTTTGGTTGCCAAAGATAAAATTAAAATTTTTGTTTTTCATTTGCCGACTAAATAATTTTAGTAGCTGAGAGGGTAATTTATGATCTGGAGTTGGGCCGAGGTGACGGCCAAGCAGATTGAGGGCCCAACGGTGTATGGGGCCGAGCTGATCAACTATCCGCCCGGAAATGGGCTACCAGAACTTGGGCCGGGCAGAGTTTGGATTGAGTGTGTGCCACCCCGGACCGTACAGAAACTGCTCGGCCAGGAAGTGACCGGTCAGACCAGGATGCTCGGTCCGAGGATGGTCGAAGCCAGACAGGCTGAGAGACCGGCGCTCGGAAAGGCGCGGTCAGCCGAGGTAGTTGATTGACCGGCAGGAAGGCCAACCAAAGGAGGTGCCCGGGCTAGGCTTTGCCGAGATGCCGCCTAGCCCGGTCCTCCATGTGTTTGTCCGGCTAGGCGCATGAGTATGAAGCATGACATGGCCGAGGTAGAGCAGCTCGGCTGCCGAGCTCCAGCTGTGAAGTCAGGCAGTTGAGGTTAGGTGGTGAATGGCATGGTTTATGCTGACAGATAGGATAGCAGAGCCACGTGTCAGGAGATGACTGGGAGTGGATATGGGGCTCAGAAGGTATATAAGCATGTCTGCGCCCCCCATACGCAAGACGAACACTCTGTAAGGAATTTCTTACACTCAAACACTCTCCCTTCTCTCTATCCATCCTAAGGTGTGTGCTAACTTGATCGTCGGAGGGTTTTTCCGGCCACACACCGCCGGGTAGCTCACCATTATTTGCTCGCAGGTGATCGGACATCGACGGAGCTCGGAAGAAAGGAATACGGGCTTGCCGGAATATTTGCTCCCCGTACAATTGGCGCCGTCTGTGGGAAACTTGACAGACAAAACCTTGTCTTCCAGGTTCATCTGATCGCCGTCCATGGCGAACAACGACGAGTTCCCGTTGTCCGCCATCGACGGAGCCACCCCGGAGTATACCCGAAGGAGAGAGGGACCTCCTGCCGTCCATCCAATGGCTGACTTGGGGACGCCCACTGGAGGACAGTCAGGGGACGCGCGGGATAAGCGCGGAAGGAGTCATGGTCATTCACGGAGTCCAGACGGTCACCGGCGGAGAGACTCACACGCCAGGCGACTGGAAAGCAAGTTGAGGGATCAAGATGCTGTCATCAGGCGAATGGCGGCAGAGATGGAAGATCTCAAGCGGCATGTCAAAGGGAAGGGTGTGGCTGGAGTGGGTGACCACAGTGAGCGCACCCCATCCCGCCGTTCAGGCGGACAGAGTCAACGACATACTCAGTCCATATCTATCACCAGAAGTTACCAGGTTGGTGATTCCGACGTGCGTGCAGAAAAGTCTAGCGCACAAGACAGCACCTACAAACCCTCACGTCCGGCGACGACGTCGAGATACTCTTATTCTGCTCAGTCAGAGGATCTACGGGCGGTATTAAAGGAGCGTGCTCGCCGGCGCGAAGCTCAGAGAATACCAGCTTTCCAGCGGCTGTCCTACGGGGTTCACGGCAGCGAGGAGGTCGGAATGCCTCCACCCCGCCAAGCAGTGCCAATATTTGAAGATACAGACCTGGCCAGGCTGAGTGCCACCCCTTTTTCCTTGGAAATAAAAACAACACCGCTTCCGGCAGGCTTCCACCAGCCTAAGTTCACGCTCTACGACGGCAAAACCGATCCTTATATGCATGTGAGCCACTTCCGACAGGTCATGGCCGGACATAGGCGAAATGACGGACTTATGTGCCTAATCTTCCCGTCCAGTTTAGGTGAGCTGGGCTTAAAGTGGTTTGAGAGGTTGCCGGAAGGGAGCATACAACGGTGGCATCAGTTGGCCGAAACGTTTGTTACGCGCTTCAAAACCAACACAAAAACACCAAAGGAAGTCAATCACTTGCTGAGTGTCAAGATGGAACCGTGCGACACACTGAAGGCATACAATTCAAGGTATTGGGAAACCTTCAACGAGATCCTGGATTGCTCGGTCAACCTTGCAGTCACGCAATATAAGCGTGGTCTCCCGGTCGGACATAGACTGCGGGACTCGCTTACCATGCACCAGCCGACCTCCATGGGCCAGCTCATGCAGCGCATCAATGAGCACATCCGAGTAGAGGATGATGCGTCAGCTTCCACCGTGAAGGCCACTCCGGTCGGAACAGACAAGAAGACAGCAGGCAAAGTGCACGCAGTTGGGCAAGAGTCCAGCCGCTCAAATGACCGAGCAGAGGAATCAGACCGAGGTTCAAATCGTAAAAACCGGGGTAGAGGACGTCGGAATGACCGGGATGATTACCCCCGAGATGACGTTGAGGACGCAAACAGAAGAATGAAGGCGAGGACTGGCATAACCACGGTCTTCAAGATTCCAATCTATCGCATACTTAGTGAAATCCGAGACGAGGAGTATGTTCGGTTTCCTGCTAAGTTGGGCGATGGACAAAAGGGCTACAATCCGCGGTATCATTGTACGTTTCACCAAGAGAGGGGCCACCGGACTGAGGATTGTTTGCCTTTGCAACAACACTTGGAAGAACTGGTTGCGGCCGGGCATCTGGACCTTTACATTGATGGCGGCGTGAAACCGAATCAGGCTCCGGTCGATCCCAGGGGACAGGATGACCGAGATGCACCACCACAAGGAGTAATTAATGTCATCCACGGCATCGTGGAACCGGAGCGTGTTTGCGAACTCTGGGGCATGATCAAGAAGGCAGAGCATATGAGGGAAGTTTTGTCAGTACAGCCCGCCATCAAAAGAGGGAAGACAGAAGAGAAAGACGTGATTAGTTTCACCTCAAGGGATTTAGAGCGTATCCAGACGCCGCACAACGATGCTCTTGTAGTAACACTACGCGTCAAAGAATTTGATGTTAGGCGGATCTTGATCGATCAGGGAAGCTCGGTCGAGATCATGTATTATGATGCGTTCAAACAGCTCAAACTCCGTGAGACAGACTTGGCTCCGGCCACTTCGCCACTGGTTGGATTTAATTCGCAGCCGGAGTGGCCATTGGGAAAGATTATCCTGCCGGTCAAAGCGGGATCCGTGGTCAAGCAAGTGGAGTTTTGGGTGCTACAAGTGCCTTCAACGTACAACCTTATCCTTGGAAGAGGATGGCTTCACGCCATGCAAGCCGTAGCATCGACCTACCACCAGGTGATGAGATTTCCCTCGGCTATGGGGGCAATCGAGGAGATTTGGGGTGATCAGGTCATGTCCAAGCAATGCTTCGTGGCGGTCAACGGGAGCCGGGCTGCCAAAGGATTCGTTCAAATGATCGAGGGACCAGAGGACCGGAATGTCTTGGATAATGTTGGCACCAAAGCCGAAGACAAGGCTGAATAATTGGTTGAGGTGCGGATTGATGCCGAGCAGCCGGACAGATTCTTCTTGCTCGGTTCAAGTCTCTCGGCTATGGAGAGAACCGAGATGATTGAGTTTTTGATGGCGAATATCGAAGTCTTTGCATGGTCGCCCTACGACATGCCTGGCCTTGACCCAAGTTTTATCTGTCATCACCTCAATGTCTTCCCTGGAACAAAGCCAGTCATCCAGCGAACAAGGAGATCGGCGCTGCATCACGCCGAGGTAGTAGCAGAGGAGGTAAAGAACTTGCTTGAGGCACGAGCAATACAGGAAGTGCACTACCCTCGGTGGATTTCCAACACGGTAGTGGTGCCTAAGAAGAATGGAAAGTGGCGAGTTTGTGTCGACTACAAGACAGTCAACCGAGCTTGTCCAAAAGACAGCTTCCCTTTGCCGCGCATTGACCAGCTAGTGGATTTGACGGCTAGACACAATCGGCTCAGTTTCTTGGATGCGTACCGCGGCTATCACCAGATTGCCATGCATGGGCCTGACCAAGAGATCACCTCTTTCACGACTCCAAGGGGACTCTTCTGCTATCGAGTTATGCCCTTTGGTTTGAAAAACGCCGGGGCAACCTTTCAGAGGATGGTGACCAAAATGTTTGCTCCTTTGCTCGGCCGGACAATGGAGGCTTACATCGATGATATGGTGGTAAAGAGCCGACATGAGGCAAACCATTTGTCCGACTTAGCCGAGATGTTCGCCATTCTGAAGAAGCACAAGCTGCGCTTGAACGCCTCGAAGTGTGCCTTTGGCGTGGGATCCGGGAAATTTTTGGGATTCTTAGTCACGAACCGAGGCATCGAAGCAGACCCTACTCAGATCAGAGCCGTGCAAAAGTTGAAGCAGCCCAGCTCGGCTAAGGACGTGCAGCATCTGGCCGGGATGGCCGCTGCGCTTAATCGATTTATAAGCCGGTCATCGGATCGCTGCCGCCCTTTCTTTCAAGCATTGAAGTCAAAGTTCTCATGGGATGACGAGTGTGACCGAGCTTTGGCCGAGCTCAAGGATTATTTGTCTTCCCCGCCGCTGTTGGTTACACCAGAGCCCGGTGAGGAACTCTACCTTTACCTTGTCGTCTCCCAGCACGCAGTAAGTGCGGTGTTAGTCCGGGCTGAAGGAATCAAGCACCTCCCAATTTTTTACGCCAGTAAGACCTTGCTGCCGGCTGAGACGAGGTACTTGCCACTGGAAAAGCTTGCGTTGGCACTAATGATGGCTTCGAGGAAATTGGCACATTATTTTCACGCCCATACCATCGTCGTACTGACCGAGTTTCCCCTCAAGGCCTTGTTTGAGCGCGCAGACTTTTCAGGCCGAATTTTAAAATGGGCGGTCGAGTTGGGACAGTTCGATGTGAAGTTCCAGCCGCGCACCGCAATCAAAGCCCAAACCTTGGCCGATTTTGTTGCCGAGTTCTCACCTGGCACTCATCCAGTATGCCCGGTCGACATTGCCGAGGCAGATGATGAGACGCACACAATGCCAACCGAGGAACAACCAGCTGAAGAAGGTAGGGCCGCGGAGTTAGCGCGCACCATCGAAGTTTCCTCAGTTTGCACGGTAATACCACCCGGTGATGCGATGACGGAGTTGTGTATCACCAACCCATCCACTCTGTCCGGTACCGCATCAGCAAGGGGGGAAGGAATAGTTCCACACAGCTCAGAACTTGATGATTCGCCTACGGACTTGGGCATTCTGAACCAACTTGCTGAGTCCGGTGCCGAATCATCAAGGGGGGAAGGAATGGTTCCAGACAGCTCAGAACCTGCGGCCGGCTTCACACCGCAACCTGATGATTCGCCTACGGACTTGAGCATTACAGACATACTTGCTGAGTCCGGTGTCGAATCACCAAGGGGCACTGAATTTGAACCGGTCAACACCAAACTTGACACCGCACAGCCGAGCAGTTGTGATCCCATTGCCCTTCGCCACTCTCAGGACCCATCTGACTGCTGGAAGCTTTTTGTGGGGGACATGTGGAAGCTTTTTGTTGATGGAGCGTCCAACCGCCATGGTGCCGGCCTAGGTATTGTTCTTATATCCCCGGATGGCCTAACCATTGAGCATTCTATCACACTTGGCTTCCCGGCGTCTAACAACGAGGCTGAGTACGAGGCGCTTCTCGCCGGGCTCAAGAGCGCAATTCAAATGAAGGCTGCCGAGCTCCTGGTATACAGTGATTCCCAGCTTGTGGTTAACCAAGTTTCGGGGATTTATGAAGCGAAGGACGATAGGATGGCGAAGTACCAAGCTCTGGTCAGGGACCATATCAAGCAGTTTGAGGCAATCAGAGTCCAACGGATTGGTCGGGAAGAAAACAGCCGAGCTGATGAACTCGCCGGCCTCGCTTCCATGGTAGATAGTAAGTCTCCAAACCCCCTGTTAATTGACTTTCTCCCGCGGCCGAGCATTGAAAACGCCGGGCAGACGGATGTACTCTGCGCCGAGTTAGGTCCCTCATGGATGGACCCCTTGATCTTGTTCCTCAGAGACCGGACTCTTCCAACAGACAAGAAAGATGCACACAAAATCCGGGTGAAGTCAGAGCGGTTTTGGCTCTCTCCATCTGGCGCGTTGTATAAGAAGTCCTTCACCGGTCCTTATCTCAAGTGCGTGCACCCGAACACTGTGGAGGCCTTCTTGTTTGAAATTCATGAAGGCATTTGTGGCAGCCACATAGGGGGCAGGTCCTTGGCCTACCGAGCTATTTCGCAGGGATACTGGTGGCCGTGCATGCAGGCCGATGCGCAAAAATATGTCCGCAAGTGCGAAAAATGCCAGAAATTCGCCCATCAGATCCACCAGCCTGCCAGGGAACTTCTTCCCCTCACCAGTCCTTGGCCTTTCGCCATGTGGGGACTAGATATAGTGGGACCACTGCCAACAGCACCGGGCAACCGGAAATTTTTCATCGCGGCCACAGATTACTTCACAAAGTGGGTTGAAGCTGAGCCCTTGGCAACCATCAAAGAGAAAGACGTGAAGCGATTTGTCTGGCAGAACGTTGTCACGCGGTTTGGCGTCCCCAAGATTTTGATCTCTGACAACGGCACCCAGTTTGACGGTCGCCTATTCAGAGGATTTTGTGAAGATTTGAAGATAGAATTCTACAACTCCACCCCGGCTTACCCACAGTCCAATGGTCAAGCCGAAGCATCGAACAAGACTATACTGGATGGGCTGAAGAAACGGCTGGAAAAGGCTAAGGGCAAATGGGCTGAGGAATTACCTAGCGTCCTTTGGGCATACCGAACAACCCCGCGACGTTCGACCGGGGAAACTCCATTTGCTTTGGCTTATGGCATGGAGGCGGTCATACCTTTGGAAGTTGGAATGCCCACCCTTAGAAGCGAAAGTTTTGAGCCCGAGCTAAATGCCGAGGCAATCGCCTTGGAGCTGGACCTAGCGGAAAAACGCCGGGAGAAAGCCCTCATCCATGTGGTCGCCTACCAACAAGAGCTCTCCAAGAAGTATAACAAGACAGTGCACCCCAGACCGTTCAAAGTCGGAGATTGGGTTTTGAGGAAGATTATGGGCAACACCCTGGTGCCAGGAGAAGGCAAACTAGGGGCAAATTGGGAAGGACCCTACAAGATCACTGGTCTGGCTGGCAAGGGGGCTTACCACTTGGAGGATCTAGAGGGAAGAGCCATACCCCGGCCATGGAATGCGGCCAACTTGAAATTGTATTATTTTTAAGCTTTTACTTTCCTCTTTTTGTAAAGAAATTTTTTGGCTTGCAAAGCAGAATGTAATTCTTTTTGTCAAATTATAGAAGTAATTTTGCTTTAGCACTTGGATTATTGTTTTAATGTTAGGGACCGAGATGATGTACTCCGGTTGGAAGAGTTGGTGTCTTGCCCAACTTTGGATTCCCAACCGAGATGATGTACTCCGGTTGGAAGAGTTGGTGTCTTGCCCAACTTTGGATTCCCAACCGAGATGATGTACTACGGTTGGAAGAGTTGGTGTCTTGCCCAACTTTGGATTCCCAACCGAGATGATGTACTCCGGTTGGAAGGGTTGGTGCCTTGCCCAACTTTGGATTCCCAACCGAGATGATGTACTCCGGTTGAAAGAGTTGGTGTCTTGCCCAACTTTGGATTCCCAACCGAGATGATGTACTCCGGTTGGAAGAGTTGGTGTCTTGCCCAACTTTGGATTCCCAACCGAGATGATGTACTCCGGTTGGAAGGGTTGGTGCCTTGCCCAACTTTGGATTCCCAACCGAGATGATGTACTCCGGTTGGAAGAGTTGGTGTCTTGCCCAACTTTGGATTCCCAACCGAGATGATGTACTCCGGTTGGAAGAGTTGGTGTCTTGCCCAACTTTGGATTCCCAACCGAGATAATGTACTCCGGTTGGAAGAGTTGGTGTCTTGCCCAACTTTGGATTCCCAACCGAGATAATGTACTCCGGTTGGAAGAGTTGATTTGTTTGACTTTCGTACAGCCGAAGTGGCTATTTCGGTTCATGAATTTGTCTTGTTTTGCTGAAGTGCTTAGACCGTGTTATGTATTCCGGTCGACACAGTGTTCAAACGATGAGCTATACCGAGATGTTTTGCTGAAGACAGAACTGATTACAACCGTGCAAACACTTGGCAAAAAAAAAAAAAAAAAAAATTTGAAATTGTCATTGATAAGAAATTCATTACAAAAGGTGGGGACCAAGCCCGGTTACATCAGCAGTGTTGAAAGCAAAAATACAAAAGAGAAGAAAATTAAACTAGAGGGGATAGATGTGTGAATTCGTCCTCGCCGCCTTCAAGGTCAATGGTTGGACCGGTATCTTGGGCACCGGGCTCCTTATTGCCGGGCTGCTCTTGCACCTCGGCCTCTTCTTCCTCAGAATCTGTCTCCCCGTCCCCATCTTCAAGTCCCTTCTCAGCCTCAGCCTGTAAAGCGCTGAAGACATCGTTTGCATATGGCACGAGGTAGACCGGTAGTGAAGCTTTGGGAGGGTTGGCAAAAATGTCAGTGTCAGAGCCCTGGCCGAGCTGTTCGCAAGTGGATTTCCAGCCAGCCTTGAAGTATATGTCTTGTGTTGCAAAGACTTGCTTCTTGTAATTCTTCTCGGCCTCGTTGAAACCCGCGTTCTTGGCAGCCCGGCAAGCTTTCTTCTCCGACTTCTTCAAGGTATCCACCTCGGTCTGGAGCTCGCTCTGTTTTTTCTCGGCTGCATTCAGTTGACCGAGCAGCCTGTTATTATCCGTGTTGGCCATCTCAAGTGAAGCCTTAGCCCGGCCGAGCTCGGCTTGAAGGCTCTCGACCTGGCTGGCCGTGTCGTTGGCTTTCTGCCTGAGCCGGTGGATGCGCTCCAAAACCAGATGTTGTTTTTGAATGGCCTGCAAAAAGAAAAGTTGATTAGAAACAGAACCGGGCAAACACTTGTGAAATTTTCAGAGAGACGTCGACTTACTCTAGCCATAGACTTCACCGACGATTTGACTAACCGAGTGTCAGGAACGTGGTCGTTGCCGACCACGTCGCTCGGTAGTAGCAGGGCTTTGGACAGATCGAAGGCGAGCAGATGCTCTTTGTCCGCCTTGATCGAAGCCGTTGCCGGGATATCTTGACCCCGGTGCTTCAAATGTGGGCGCCAGGACGGCACTGGGGCGGGGGCGTCTGTTGGTGCTCGGTGGTGAGCTCAGTGACTAGTTCGGCGGACGGGTCTGCCCGAGCTCTCTTCCCGGCGCGCCTTGCAGAGGGTTCTCGGCTGGATTGCCCGGCGGATGGAGAGGCAAGGGCGACCACAGCGCTACTGGATTGGCCGGCAGCTGGCGACCGGGTTACAACGCTCGGCAGCTCGGCGGAGGTTGCGGTGAGGAGATTCTTGATTCTGCTGCGTTTGGCCATCTCTTGCTCCTCGGTCAGGCGGATGAGAGGAACGTCTGGTAGGGTTGGATCTGGAGGTGGCGAAGGAGCTCTGAGGAAGTCAGTTACTCTACTCCAGCGCGGAGCAGAATATCTGTAAGTCGGGGTGTAGCCGAGTAAGTCGTTGCAATCTCGGTGGGGATACCAAAGCACGGTCCGAATTGCCTCGACGTTTGGAAATTGGTAGTTGGCTTGTAAGGCTTGGATTGCTGCAAAGGAAACAGGAAAATCGGTTAGTTACAGAGTAAAGAGTTAGACCAACCGAGCAAGTTGAGCGGCTTACATGAAGAACCGAAGCTTTTGTTTATAAACCAGCCCGGTACCTCGGCAGTTTCGTAGTTGCCGGACACCCAGAAAAAATCGTCGTCGTGCATGTCTTTATCCGGGGTGCCGGTTATGATTTTTTCCTTGCCCGGTCTTATTTTCAAGTAGTAAGCTAGGCCATCACTGGTGTGGCCCATCGTGTATTGCCTCAGTATCTCGGCTAGACCTAAGTTGATGCCTAGCCGATTGTTCAACTCGTGAACGCCGTTGATTATTCTATAAGTGTTGGTGGACACCTGTGTGGGTGCCAGCCCGGTGCGGCGGAGGAACTCGGTTATAAGAGGGTTGAGCGGGAAACGGAGGCCCCCCTCGACAATGGACAGCACGGTGAAGGGGCACTCCTCCCTACCCCAAGGTGTGGTCTCCTCTTCTGCGAGATCCAGATGGACATCGGCCGGGACGCCGTACTCCTCTCTGAACGCAGCCAGCGCAGCCGGAGTATCCACTAGGAAGCGGAATTTCCCCATTTCTGGCCGGCTTGGTATAGCCCGGTTGAGTGGTTTGGCACTGGTAATTGGTTGCTGCTCGGTTCTGAGAGACTCAGGAACGACAGTGGTCCCCTTGGACTCTGCAGGAAAAGGATGGCAAGTTTAAGTGTGAGTGCGGTCGCGCAAAAGGAGCTGGATTTTAGCTCGGTCATTAAGAGTGCCAAACCACCCCGGTTTTCTAATCTATCTAAGGAGCCCGGTCGCCCTAGCAGACCAGTTGTTAGCCCGGATGAGCGACCAAGTCCTTTTGTTATCTCGGTTTTTGCTAGGGTTGAGACAAACTTGTTATCTGCTCGGTTTCATTGGTTTTTTTAGATCAAAGGAAGACCAGGAGCCCGGTTCGCCCCAGTTCTCCAATGTTCTTCAGGAAGACGAAGAACACCAAGAACAGTGGGAGGTTTGGGACGGATTCTATGGCCTTTGCCCTAAATGCTACGTTTTTGTACCCTAATGTGTGTAAAATGAAAGAAAATAGCAACTAGGGGGATCGAAAACCTTACCTTTGGAGGATGGGGGCTGTTCTTCCAAGAATGAGAAATGGCAGTCGAGTCTAAGGTAATGGCTTGAGCCACTGAATCAGCAGGAAGAAAAGCAACGGCAGGAAGAAAAGCAACAGTAGGAAGAAATGGAATGATGGGGGTCATGTATTTGTAAGCATGAGAGACCGCCCAAATTCAAAATCTGACAAGAACGGCGGGTTGGCTTCTCGATGACCAATGGGAGCTCGCCACGTGTCCCCATTTATGGCTACGTCATGATTGAAGCGACGGGATGAAGAGACGAAGAGCCAGCCGAGCTACTTTCGACGAAAAGGCTGTAAGCCGAGGAACATGACCGGGGAAGGATTGCAGATTAGCTCGGTGAAGCTTTGGCATCTTGGGAACCGGGGAAGCGTCATCTCGGTCGAAGTGAGTAATCCCAGTCACGCTTTCGTGGACGGAATTAAGGGGCAATTGAGAGGGTAATTTATGATCTGGAGTTGGGCCGAGGTGACGGCCGAGCAGGTTGAGGGCCCAACGGTGTATGGGGCCGAGCTGATCAACTATCCGCCCGGAAATGGGCTACCAGAACTTGGGCCGGGCAGAGTTTGGACTGAGTGTGTGCCACCCCGGACCGTACAGAAACTGCTCGGCCAGGAAGTGACCGGTCAGACCAGGATGCTCGGTCCGAGGATGGTCGAAGCCAGACAGGCTGAGAGACCGGCGCCCGGAAAGGCGCGGTCAGCCGAGGTAGTTGATTGACCGGCAGGAAGGCTAACCAAAGGAGGTGCCCGGGCTAGGCTTTGCCGAGATGCCGCCTAGCCCGGTCCTCCACGTGTTTGTCCGGCTAGGCGCATGAGTATGAAGCATGACATGGCCGAGGTAGAGCAGCTCGGCTGCCGAGCTCCAGCTGTGAAGTCAGGCAGTTGAGGTTAGGTGGTGAATGGCATGGTTTATGCTGACAGATGGGATAGCAGAGCCACGTGCCAGGAGATGACTGGGAGTGGATATGGGGCTCAGAAGGTATATAAGCATGTCTGCGCCCCCCATACGCAAGACGAACACTCTGTAAGGAATTTCTTACACTCAAACACTCTCCCTTCTCTCTATCCATCCTAAGGTGTGTGCTAACTTGACCGTCGGAGGATTTTTCCGGCCACACACCGCCGGGTAGCTCACCATTATTTGCTCGCAGGTGATCGGACATCGACGGAGCTCGGAAGAAAGGAATACGGGCTTGCCGGAATATTTGCTCCCCGTACAGTAGCCAAAACTAAATGTACAATGACTAAAACATATTTAGTTGCTAAAAATAAATTTTTGGCGATCAAAGTTTTGGTTGTCAAAGATAAAATGTAATTTTTTATTTTTCATTCAGCGACTAAATAATTTTGGTAGCCAAAACTAACTATACAACGACTAAAACATATTTTAGTAGTTGAAAATAAATTTTTGGCGACCAAAATTGATAAAATATAATTTTTTATTTTTCATTCGGCAACTAAATAATTTTAGTAGCCAAAACTAACTATATAGCGACTAAAAAAAATTTTGGTCACCAATTGTGCCATTTTTAGCAACTAAAATATTTTTAGTCACCAATAATCAATATATCCTGACTAAAAAGAATTAGTGGCTAAATCTTGTACTTTTCCCGACTAAAATAATTTTTGGTCGCCAATTCCACAACTTTTGGCACTTTATAAGTATCCTGGCACTTATAAGTATTTACAGGTTGATTGACAGAGAGAAAGAGATTGTGTGTGTGTGAGAGAGATTCATACCGCTCTTGTTCTTCAGATCACCATGGCAACAGAAAGAGCTTGAAACGGAGAGAATGATATCAAGAGAGACAACATCGAAAGAACAACACATAAGAAAAGGGGTTAGGGCTTGCGTATAAGAAAAGGGCCTAGAGTGCAACGTACGGTGGTGACAGTGGAGAGGCGAGAACGGCGGACGGCAACGTTGATGGCGAGGTAAGGTGAGGCGAGGTAGGGTGAGGTTTGGTGGTAAAGGAGAATTTGTATGAGAGAGAGAACAATCTGATTGGTTTAAATAGAGAACAGGTGGGGGAATCTAAAATTTTCGCACCTTTGGTGACAAAATTCGTTTTTGGTCGGCAAATGCTATTATCTGCGACCAAAATATTTTAGTCGCTAAAAGTTTTTCATTCCCACTTTTTTTTTTGTCTTCCCTCTTCGACTTTTGCCGACCAAAATTTTTTTTTATCGCCCAATGAAAATTTTTTGTGACTAAAATAGTAAATTGGTCGCTAAAAATCACTTTTTGGCAACAAAATATTTTTAGTCGGTAATAGTGTCAAGTTTTAGCTACGAAATTTTTTTTGGTAGGCAGATGTCAATTTTTTGCGACCAAAATATTTTTAGTCGACAAAAGTGGTCGGCAATTGTGTATTTTCTTGTACTTCAGATTCCATCAATTCTATCAAAAGAAATACATAATAAGAAACAGAGCAAGATTCAATTTTCAAAGCACAGATCAAGTCAACTGTAGTAACAGTAAGTCCAATCTATGTGAGAGAGAGAACAATCTGATTTGTTTAAATAGGGAACAGGCAGGGACAATATTAAATGGTTTCCCTCTAAAATTTTCACACCTTTGGCGACAAAAGTTGTTTTTGGTCGGCAAATGTTAATAATTGGTGACTAAAATTTTGTTGTAGCCAAAGCTTAATTAACGGCGACTAATATATTAGTCGGCAAAAAAAATTAATTTGGCGACTAACTTTTTTTTGGTCGGAAAAAATAAATATACGACGACTAATATTTTTTTGGTAGTTGAAAATAAGTTTTTGGCGACCAAAATTTTGGTCGCCAAAAATAAAAAATAATTTTTTATTTTTCATTTGGCGACTAAATAGTTTTAGTAGCCGAAACTCAATATATGGCGATTAAAATATTTTTAGCCGCTAAAAATAAGTTTTTTGCGACCAAAATTTTGATCGCCAAAGATAAAAAATAATTTTTATTTTTCATTTGGTGACTAAATAGTTTTAGTAGCCAAAACTCAATATACGACGACTAAAATATTTTTAGTCCCTAAAAATAAGTTTTTTTGGCGACCAAAATTTTGGTCGCTAAAAGATAAAAAATAAATTTTTATTTTCCATTCGGCAACTACATTGTTTTAGTAGCCAAAACTCAATATATGGCGACTAAAATATTTTTTGTCGCTAAAAATAAGTTTTTGCCGACCAAACTTTTGATCGCCAATTCCACAACCAACTTATTTTTTACCTTTCGCGACCAAATTTGTAGTTGGTCACCAAAACCATACCACTTTCTGCGATCAACTCATTTTCTGGTCTCCAAAATATGACCTTCTGCGACCAACTCATATATGGTCGCCAAAAATAATGATCATTCGCGACTAATTAATATTTGGTCGCCAAAAGTTAACTTTTAGCTACCAACTTTTATATTGGTCGCGGAAAGTGGTCGCTAAAAGTACAGATTCTTGTAGTGTAAGGTTAGCTAATAAACCGGAATAAGAACACATGTGTTTTCAAAAACAACATATCATGTTAGTAAAGGCCGATCTTTGATCGGGCGAGCGGGGGTGCTCATTGCATGACCTTCCCCTCTCGTACCCAAGTTCCCGAACCGAGGCAACTTTGGTAATGACGGACACGTGGCCTTAGGCACGAGTCAAGGTTTCCTAAATTTTCCCAAAAAAAAATATTTAGGTGGCGACTCTAAAATCTGGCAAAGCAATCCATGTTTGGCGCTTTTTGATTAAAATCGATTTTCCAAAACGATTTGTCGGATTTGGACTCTTTGGTGATTTATTAGTCTTACATTGCACTTTGTGAGATTAGATTCAGAACCATGACAGGAGTCCAAACTGTAGTAGCTAGAACCACAATTCGTGCCCTTGCGCGCAGAGCGGAGTTCGGGCGGTCTACAGATGGCCGAGGCCTAGAAAGAACTCTAGGATGCCTTGGCCACAAAGGAGGCCGAGATCAAGGCTGCTGATGAAAAGGCATATGCCGAGGGGGCGGCCGATGTCAAGGAGGACTACAAAAAGCAAGTGAAACAGACATGCAACAAGGGTTTCACCCTTGGTTGAATGGCTGCCCTCAAAAAGCTAGATGTCCCCGAGGACTCCCCCCTCCGGAATGCTGGGGACATCCTTTTTCCATTTCCCCCTCTTCCAAGCGAATCCAAAGACAACTCTGTGTCCGAGGAGGAAGCTTTGGTTAGGAAAAAGAAGGGTGAGGAGACTGTTGGGGCCAAGTCCCCTACTCTGAATGAGCAAATCTTGGACTTGACTCAGGATGAGGAGGGTGAGGAGGTCTCCAAAGACGCTACTCCTGAGAAGGAAACATCGGACGCACCTATTGCTGACAAGAGCCTCAACCAAACCCTTCAAGAAATCGATGCCGAGCTCACGGCTGAAAAGGCCATCGAAATGTCTTCTCAGTAGTCTTCCGAACTCTAGACCCAACTAGCCAGAGACGCCGAAGAGTCTTAGTTTGATGTTTTTCTCTTTTTTCTGTACCTTGTACTTTCTTCTTTCTTTGAAACAATGTAAGCTCTCCATGTGGCCGATGTGCCTTTCTTTTGAATGTAAATACAATTTCCTCTTTTGAATGCTTGTATGTTTGTCTTTTTTATATGACTCTATACTTAGAATAATTTGGATGTCTTCAACATACACCTTAGTCTGTGCAATCTTCTCGGGGTGATGTCCCTTGGTCAAAAATAGACGTTTTTATCTCAGCAAGTACATAAGTACTTCCTTCATTACAACCTTAGTTTAACTTCAACTTGTAAATTTTTCTAAAAAATTTCAACAAGTGTTTAACCATGACCTCGGTTTAACTTCAACTTGTAAATTTTTTTCAAATTTCAACAAGTGTTAAACATGACCTCGGTTTAACTTCAACTTATAAATTTATTTTTCTCAAATTTCAACAAGTGTTAAACATGACCTCGGCTTAAACTTCAACTTGTAAATTTTTCTCAAATTTTAACAAGTGTTAAACCAATCTTCCAAGCATTATTTTCCAGTCCTCTGCCCCCTAATGTGAACCTAAGTTCCACTTGGGTTGTCATTTAAGCCTGGGGATGTGACCTTGTTGCAGAGGTCAGATTCAAGCAAAGACTGGCCGAGGTTACCTCGGCTTCTTTGTTAATCTGACTGATATGTATTTAGTTCCAATCTGAGTTTGATTCTGTCAATATGACAAGTCTAGGTTACCCTAACTTAGTTCAACTCAATTATATGCAAGTAAAAGTTCTACTCTGCCATATAATAAGTCTAAGTTATTCGTCATGTTTCGCTTAGAAACATCGCCAACTTAGTTCAACTCTATTATACACAAGTAAAAGTTCTACTCTACCATATAATAAGTCTAAGTTATTCGTCATGTTTCGCTTAGAAATATCGCCAACTTAGTTCAACTCTATTATATGCAAGTAAAAATTCTACTCTGCCATATAATAAGTGTAGCAACCTTCACCTTACTCTTGTCATACTTGCATACATCCATGCATGATCTTGTCTTGTTATGTTGTTTTGCAAGTTTTGCCTTGCCTTGTTTTGTTTAAGTGTTGCTTGCATGATTTTGTTCCTTGCTGGGTGTGTAGCCGAGGTCACCTTGAGCTTAGTTCACCTCTGAACCTTTGTACTTAGAACTGTTTTGGAACCACTTGGTCGACCCCCATCTTCACCTGGGCATGTTTGCCGAGATGTTTTGCACTTAGTGATCCTTGTCCTTGGGCTGGTATGGCCTAGACCGAGGTGTGGCACACCCCGGCCAAGGTGTGGCACAGCTTAGTCAAGTGTCATCCTCCCTAGCCGATGTCTTTGTTACCCTGTTGCCGAAGCTTTAACTTTAGCCGATGTCATTACTTGCCGATGTGTCTTGCCGTAGCTTGCTCCATACGCTTTGTCTTAGACTTGTCTTATCAATCAATCACCTTTTGAGTTGAACCAACCCAGTAACGCCACGTGTCTGAGCTGATTGTTAAGACAGCCGGCAGACCTAGAAACAAATCATTTTGTCTCAAATATTTGCCTTTAGAAAGAGAAGCTCTAGAGAAAGGAGGAGAAGTTCTTGAGTGAGAATAGATCTTCCAAGCTTGATCTTCGAGGTTTGAACCGTTGGATTCGAGTTTTGAGGTTAGAATCTTAATCTATTCTGGCTGTTGTTATTGATCATCTAGCTACATTGCATGATCGGATTTGTTTTTCATGTCATGCATCAATTTGAAGTTGGTTTCGGAAGAGAAAAATAGTATTCATGTGTTCTTGAAGAAAAGTCTCGTTTTGATCCGAAAGTTTGGAACTAGAACCATGTTTTTGTGTTTGTTCTTGCATGATCTTCTTGTATGGGTACCCAGGTCCATGTTTCGAACTCATGGCATGAAATCTCTAATTTTTGTAACAAGTTATGATCTTTGCATTCATCTTCTTCATGATTATGTTCTTCATGTTCTTCAAAGGGAAACCCAGGTTTTCCCGACTTTGCTTTTGAATGAGGCCATCGGGACCACACCTCGGCGAGGAGGTGTAGGACCTCGGCAAAGACCTGGTTGGTACCCAGTTTGTTTTCATGAGACGGGAGCAGTGTTTAAACTCCCAGCATGTTTTGCTGTGCTATTGACTTGGATCTGGCGAGAACGCCCGGATCATTTACTTGCATGTGAAGTTTGTTTTGAGAATGTGATTGTCGTGTGATTGTAGGACCTTGATCCTTGCTTTGAGCCTACACCTGAAGAACTAGGTGAGTGGTATTTTTAATAAAGCTATGTTATACTATTTGATAAATCTTGCTTTGTTTTGTTTTGACGAAAGTATTTGTTAAGCATGAATGAATAGCTCTATCTTGATGTATCAAGTATAAGCTTTGTTTTGATGTCATCCTTGAAAAGTCCCTTGTGCTGGAGGACTCTAAACTTTCGCAGCACTAAGTATAAAAGGATACGGTCCTTTCTTGGAAAGACTATCGTGTTAAAGCGGGCTACGGGCCTAAGTAACACAAGACCATCGTGTTAAAACGGGCTACGGGCCTAAGTAAGACAAGACCATCGTGTTAAAAGGAGCTACGGGCTTAAGTAACACAAGTCCCTTGTGCTGGAGGACTATAAACTTTCGCAGTACCTTTGACTAATCGATTACAGATCGTGCAGCCTTTGTTTTGCCACTGACGGTTTACCGCATGGATTTGTTTGTTCGGAAAGCTTGATTTGTGTTTTGCCGATGCCAGTAAGCATCCCTTGAGACTTGTAAGACTTGATAGATGAATACGGTTCATCTCTTGCTTGATAAAGTTTTGATGTGTTTTGCTTTGAAAAGATCTCGGCTAATAATCGTATGGTTTGGCATGTTTTGATTTTGAAAGACTTCGGCTATATTCATGCAAAAACCTTTATTACTAGTACCATTCACTGAGTATCCAAACTCACCCTCTCTATATATATGTAGGTGATGAGCAGGACGTCGGCGACGCCTAGATGTGTTTTTGAAAGCTTGTTTTGGATCCATGATTTTGTCGGCTTTGTTTTGTATTCACGTCGGCGATGTCATTTTTATGTCGGCAATTCTTGAAAATTATGCTTCTTGGCTTGTATTAGCTGTATTTTGTATATGTCGGCTTGAGAAGCCTTTTGATCAAGATGTAATACGTATTTTACCTTGTTGTATTCAAGTTTGTAAAGTCATGTAAAGATGTATGCCGTTCCATTTGATCTATGCACTACTCTTAGGGACCACTTGTATTTCAGATTATTGCTTCCGTATTTGTGAGCCCCGTTTATTATACTTTGATTGTGTTAAACTTTTGATAGTTGGCCTTCGGTAATCTCGGATTACTGTCCATCACGGCACCAAACTACTAGGGGCGGTTTGGGGTCGTGACAATAAGTCTAAGTTATTCGTCATGTTTCGCTTAGAAACATCGTTAAGTATCTGGTCAATCACATTACACAAGTTTAAAGATCAAGTTAAAACTTTATTACTTCTGCTAATAACAAGATAAAAAGAAATCTTATAAAACGAAAAAATCTAGTGGTAGAAAAACTTTAGATTGCAAGTATTCCAGGTCTTGGCAATTCTTTGCCTTCACAGTCCTCAAGCCGATATGCCCCATTGCCCAAGACCGAGATGATTCTATAGGGTCCCTCCCAATTCGAGCCAAGCTTGCCCTCTCTGGGATCCTTCTTGTTGCCGACAACCTTTCTCAGGTCACCAACTTGGAACTCTCGCGGGTTCACTTTCTTATTATAAGCCCTAGTAAGCTGCTACTGGTATGCCCCCAGCTGAATTGCTGCTTTCTCCCTTCTCTCTTCTAGCAAATCCAGATCTTGGGCTATAAATACATCATTAGTTCCATTCTCTACTCCCTGGGTTCTGATCCCTGGGATGCCGACCTCCAGAAGAATGACTACTTCTGTGCCATAAGCCATGGCAAATGGGGATTCCCTAGTTGATCTTCTCAGCGTAGTCCGATGAGTACACTTGGCAGTTCATCCACCCACTTTTCTTTTGCTGCTTGCAGCCTCTTCTTAATCCCATCCAAGATGACTTTGTTGGATGCTTCTGCTTGTCCATTGCTTTGAGGAAAACTTGGGGTGGAAAATTAATTATTGATTTTGAACTTTGCACAGAAGCTCTTGATTAGCTTACTGTCAAACTGTGTGCCATTGTCAGCTATTATTGCTCTTGGGATTCCAAACATGGTGATGATGTTCTTCCATATGAAGTTCTTCACATCAACGTCCCAAATCTTGGCAAGGGGTTCAGCCTCTACCCATTTGGTCAAGTAATCTGTTACTACTAGCAGGTACTTCCTTTGTCCAGTTATTTGGGACAGTTTTCCAACAAGATCCATGCCCCATTGGGAAAATGGCTAAGGGCTGGACACTGGGTTCAAGTCTGCTACTGGTTGGTGTATCAAGGGTGCAAACCTTTGGCACTTCTCACACTTCTTGACACAGGTTTCAGCATCTTTCTGCATGTAGGGCTGCCAATACCCCCATGTAATGGCCCTATGAGAAAGTGACCTGCACCCAGCGTGGCTTCCACATACTCCTTCATGTATTTCGTACAGAAAGTCTTCAACCTGTGCAGGATGCACACACTTTAGAAGGGGTCCAATAAAGGATCTTCTATAGAGATGGCCTTCTGCTGTCAAATTGAATCTTGCCGACTTCAGTCTGATCTTGTGCGCTTCTTTACGGTCGTCTGGCAATTTTTCTTCTTTAAGGAATGCTACTATTGTATCCATCCAACTTGGTCCCATCTTCACACACATTGCTTCACGTTTTATACTCAGTGGTTCTATGCTTGGACCTGACAAGTAGTCAACTATTATTGTTCTTGCCTCACCAGGCATCATTGCACTAGCCAGGTTGGCCAGAGCATCGGCATGGCTGTTGTCATCTCAGCTTACCTACTATAGTCGGCAATTTTGAAATAAGGCTACCAGTCTGCCTACTTCCTTTGCGTAGGCCGACATCCGTTCATCTCGGGTTGTAAATTCCCCTATTGCCTGATTAACTATAAGCTGGGAGTTACAAAAGACTATTACCTCGTCGGTTTCCATGGCTGCTGCTAGTTTTAGTCCTGTGATCAGTGCTTCATACTCTGCTTCATTGTTTGAGGCCTTAAACCCCAAACGAATGGATTATTCTAGTATCTGCCCATCTGGCGATACTAGTACTACTCCTGCCCCCGCTCCTTGTCGGTTTGAACTCCCATCCACAAACAACCGGAAGGAGTCGCCGATGTAAATACTGCTGGGCCTGAGTTTCTCTTTGTTCCTTTGCTCTGTTGTCCCCTGCTGGGTTTTTTCTTGCTCACCTGGACATCGCACACCTTGGCTCAATGGAGCCCGATGTGTGATGGAACCTGGTGTGAACTCGGCCACGAAGTCGGCCAAAACTTGGCCTTTGATTGTTGTTCTGGGTCTAAATTCCAAGTCATATTGGCCCAAGGCCACTGCCCATCTGGCTATTCTGCCTGTCAGATCTCCTTGCTGCAACAGGGACTTCAAGGGGTGTTCAGTTAACACTACAATTTTGTGGGCTTGAAAGTAATGATTCAGTTTATTGGAAGCCATTACTAAAGCCAGTGTTAACTTCACTAAGGGTAGATATCTGGTCTCTGCATCTGCAAGGATTTTACTTGCATAGTAAACAACCCTTTTGTAGACACCCCATTTTTGACCGTCCTCAAGACTTGGACGTCACCGTTTGAACACTCGGTGATCATCCATGTTTATGTTCGTTTGGAGTTCCCGGAGGCCTCGGCTCGCGTGCCTTGCCTCAGGATCTCCGAACTCGACCGTTTAGTATCTGGTTTTGCACCAAACACTTGTGTTTTGCCTTGGAAGGGTAGGGTAGGGCTTGTAGACCATCCCCACCCACCACCGGCAGTGGTTAGAGGCCACCGGCTGGTTTTTGCTGCCACCGGCCGGCACTATTTGTTGCCGGTCAGCACTTTTTAGTGCCGGCCGACACTCTTTTTGGCCAAGATGGCATTTTTGGCCGGCCGATTACTGTGCATCTGCTTTTGCAGATATTTTAAGACAGCTGTCTTGCTTTTGCTCCCCTCTATACACGTGTATGGAGGGATCTCCCTCTTATGAAGCTTGTCTTGTAAGCTTTACAAGACAAGAAGTGCCATATAGAGAGGAGAGTCTCTCTTGGCTAAAGAGGTTGGAGAGTTGAGATATTTTGAGAGCAAAAAACAGCCATTGTTAAGCTCTGGTTTTAGGGTTTGAGTTAGAGGCACTCCCTATATCTCTTTCCCTCTCTTTTGTGCACTAGGTGTTTTGTGTCTTACTATTGCACACAAACACCTAGTGTTTCACCTTCCTTTGGCTCTTGAGGTTCTAAGGGACTGGTTTTGAAGTTTTGGTGTTGGATCCAAGCTAAAGGAGGCCATTGGAGCACCATTTGTGAAGGGATCATCAAGGGTAAGAAACTTACACCTTTATTCCCCATTTTTGCATTGATTTTCTACCTATCTTAGAGCTGTTTTTGTGCTTATTGTATAACATAAAAAAGTTCTGTTTTTAGGCCCTCTTTATTGTTTATTCAGAGTGTTTTGTTGTTTGAGGGTGGTTGACCCCCCTTAGGCCTTGAAAGGTCTCATTTTGAGCCATTTTGTGCTAGTTCCGGGATTTTGGTGTTGGGGTCTCATCACCACTGAAATCTTGAGGGATTTCAATGGTGAAGGTGATGCCTTGAAGTCCCAAGAAGGAGAGGGCTACCCCCTCTCCTTGTTGTCCTTGAAAAGGGCATGTTTTGGTCTCTTGAGAGAGCATTATGCTTGAGTGTGTGTTGAGCATGTTTAGGCTGTTTTTCATGCTTATATATCCATAATATAACATGACTTTAAGTTGGTTTTGGTATTCCATGCATGCTTAGCATAGTTGCCTTGTAATGCCTTAACATGTCTTAGGTTGTTAGCCTTTGTTGGAGCATGTTTTAGGCTTAGTCTTGTGAAGATTATGTGCTTATTTTGCCATGTTTTAGGTCTGTCCATAAGTGTTTGGGTCGATTTTGGCATGCTTGACATAGCTCCTTTGTATTTGGGCTTGTTGGCCTTGAGCATATGAATGTATAGCATGGCACCTTTGCATTGTTTTAGTGATTTGGGGCCACCCTACATGCTATTTCAGTCCCATTTCCATGCTTGTTTGATTGCCTTGCATGCCTCTTTAATGCTTTGGAAGCATGTGTTGCATGCTCCATGTTTTGACCATTTGTGCATGCCTTTGTTTTTGGGTCATTTGGATGCCATCTAAGTGGTCCTTAGGTCTTGTATTAATGCCCCAAAACTCTGTTTTTGATCAATGAGTTCATGCCATGTTTGGTCTTGCTTAATGTAGTTCAATGCCCCATTGGTTTGCTTTGAACACTTGGACTATTTGTTGCATGTTTGGCTTGATTTTATTGCTTGGTTTGGCACCATGTTTTAGCATGATTTCAATGCTTATGTTGCATGCTAATTAGTCCATGATTCCCCCTTTCAAATGTGTTTGAGGGTTGTTCAATTTGTGCTTAAGTGTTAGCCCTCAATTATGTGCATGTGTGTATGTATTTGGTCCCTCATATTATAGCATTTTGGCCACTGTTTTGGGCCCTATTAGAGCTGCCTAATTCATGTTTAAGTCCATCTTTCCATCTATTTGCATTGCCATATGTATGCTTGTATGCTTGCATAAGCTTGTTGCCATGCCATGTTGCATCCTTAGCTTGTATGCCTAGGTTGCATTGCATCTTGCATGCATGCCTTGTTCCTTGACTCGATGATAGGAATTGGGCCTTGTTTGGTTTGATTGGCTTGCATTGAATTTGAAATCAAAGTTGCATACTTGGTTCTTTGGGCCATCATGCATGGAAATGCGTGATTGGTGGTCCGAGAATCGAGGCACATGCCCCTTTGAGTCATTATCATGATAAGGGACATGGTTGGTGCATATATGCCTTGAATTGTGCTGCCATGCTTTGCCTTGCCCTCTGCTGCTGTCATTTGCAGATTCTGCAGGAACACTCTGTCGACCGGCAGTGTAAGGTGCCGACCGGCAACAATTCCTCTGCCGACAGCTTCATTTTGTGCCGATGGCCACACACCACTGCCGGTGGTGATTCCACTCAGCCGGTGGCACTCCTCAGTGTCTAGGGATGCAGTCCTGAGGTTTTGACAGCCTCCAGAGGAATGAAGGAAGGAAAACAGAGGCAGCCTATGCATGGCGGCGCGCTTCCCGAAGCAGTTTATCTGTTTTCTTAGCTTAATTTAATTTGTTAATTAAATTAATTAATTTGTAATTATTAATTAGCTTGCGTAGTTAATTAATTTGTAATATTTATCTGGTCCCTCCGAGCGAGGGCAAATCTGTAATAAGTGTGCGTGTGTGTGATGCATGTCTTCCAATCCCCACTTCTTTCTTCCCTTTTATTTACCTGCTTACGATGGTAGATTAGGGCACGTTTAATTTAGCATACCTTATGCTATGCATGTGTGCATCCATGCATTTGTATTGCATGCATTAGGCTCGGTACATCACGCTAACTGCATTTGTACTTCAATTCAAAAATTGAATATATGATAGTTGGTCGCATTTCATATGCCATGCTTAGGTTAGCCGAGCCTATCTAATTGCATCCTATATGTGTTGCATTAGGCAATTTAACATGAACTAGGACACGCATGTTCGCTAACTAGTTTACTGTTTTGGCACGGAGTACGATGTAAGTATTTCCGCTTTAGCATATCGCATGAGTGTGAATGTTACCATGACAGCATGCTTAACATGTGGCTAGATGCTTATGTGTTATAAACTGCTTGGATGCCTGTGGGTGAAGGTTGGATTGTTTGAGTTGGAAGAACTCATTGAAATCCGTGTTTTAGCCTACTTGCGAGTAGCAAATCCAAAACATTTTTCAAAACAAACGGATATGCAATGCTTATTTCTAAATTAGGCAATCTAGTCTATACTTGTTTGCTGCGCGCATAACATAGTAATTCTAGGCTAATAATTGGAATAAGAACACATAACGTTTTCGAAATCGGATATCATGGTTAGTAGAGGCCGGTCTTCGGACCGGGCGAAAGGGGGTGCTCATAGCTGACCTTCCCCGATCGTACCTAAGCTCTCGAGCCGAGACAACTCCGGTGATGACGGACATGTGGCCTTCGGCACCGAGTCAGGGTTTCCTAAATTTCCCCATTTTAAAAAATATTTAGGTGGCGACTCTGTATCTGGCAAAGCAGTCCATGTTTGGCACTACTTTTTCAAAAATCTGTTTCTCAAAACGATTTGCCAGATTTGGACTCTTTGGTTCAGATTAAGAACCGCGACACAAATCGAGTCCGAACTGTAGCATGAGGCCCACGCGGGTGCGCCTACACCTTTGTTCTCCCTTTTCTTCTCGGATTACCACTGCACTTACTGCATGTTTTGAAACTGCCAAGTATAAGAACAGCTCCTCTCCAGGTACTGGATTTGAGAGAACTGGAGCTATGGTCAAATATTTCCTTATGTCAGTCAAGGCGGCTTCGCATTCGTCGGTCCATAAGAAATCTATGGCTTTCTTTACTAAGCTGAAGAAAGGCTTACATTTATCAGAACTTCGGCTTATGAATCTGTTCAGGGCTACAGCCCTTCCGGTCAACATCTGCACTTGTTTTGCCGATGTTGGGCTCTTCAGTTCTAGGATAGCCTTGATCTAATCTCGGCTTGCCTCAATGCCCCTTTTGGTTACCAAATATCCTAAGAACTTACCAGACCCAACTCCAAATGCACACTTCGATGCATTGAGTCGGAGCCAATATGTTTTAAGGATGCCAAAGGCTACTTTTAGGTCAGCCAGATGACCTTCAGGTTCCTTGGTCTTCACGACCATGTCATCGATGTAAACTTCCACTGTTCTGCCAATTAGATATCTGAACATCTTGGTTACCAATCTCTGATAAGTTGCTCCTGCGTTTTTCAACCCAAAAGGCATTGTTACAGCCCTTTTGGGGTGATAAACGCAGTCTTCTCCTCATCTGGCGGGTACATAGCTATCTGATGGTACCCCCTGTAAACATCCAGGAAGCTCATCCTTCCATGCCCTGAAGTGGCATCCACCAGTTGGTCAATCTTGGGTAATGGGAAGCTGTCTTTGGGACAAGCCTTGTTCAGGCTAGTGAAGTCCACACAGACCCTCCACTTCCCATTCTTTTTCTTCACAACAACCGTAATTGATAACCATGTCGGGTAACTTACCTCCCGAATGGCTCTGGCCTCCAGAAGTGTGTCCACTTCTTCTTCTACTGCATCAACGTCGGCCTTCTGGCTTGTTGGATTACAGGTTTGGCTGACCTGTCCACATTCAGTCTGTGACAAGTGACCTTGGGGTCAATGCCAGGCATCTCGTAAGGCGTCCAGGCAAACACCTCAATGTTTGTTCTCAATAACGCCTCCAGTTCTTTTTCTTCTTCCTCGGCCAAGCCTGAGCCGAGAAAGAAGAAGCGTTCTTCGTCCCCTTACTAGACAAGGACTTTCTTCAGGGCTTCCTTACTCTTCTCAGCTGGCTCTTTGCCGACGTCCTCCAGGACTTCCATATCTTCATTCTCAACCTCTGCTGGTTTTGCTTCCCGAATGTTGCAGGTAGATTTCATTGCTGCCATGGAGCAATTCTTTACCTGCACTTGATCCCCTCTAACCTCCTCTATCCCATGCTCTGTTGGAAATTGTAGCAGCTGGTGCAATGTTGAGGGAACAGCCCCCATTGCATGCAGCCATGGTCTTTCCAAAATTGCATTGTAAGGGGAGGGGGTGTTAATTATGATGAACTCTGTCTTCACCCTCTTGGTGCCAGCCTGTACCTCTAAGCTTGTTGCTCCCAGGGGCCATGTCGACGTTCCATAGAACCCAACCATTGGGCCATTTGACTATTCCAAGTCATTTTGGTGAAGGCCAAGCTCCTTGTAACAACTGACATACATGATGTCACAAGAGCTGCCCTGGTCGACTAAGATGCGCTTCACTTGGCACTCTCTAATCTGGAGGGATATTACCAAGGCATCGTTGTGTGCATGTTACACCATCTCCAAGTCTTCCTCAGTAAAGGATACCACTGGCTCTTGGCTCTCGCCCGCCCTAGGTCTCTTTTTCCCCACCTGATATACATGTTGCAAGTGTTTTACCATTTGGGTTTCCCCTCCGTATCTCATTCTCATTCACCTTTGAGTGGATCACATTGATCACTCGAGGTCTGCCTGCCTATGGTTGTGGTGCTGGTGAGGGTGGTGCTGTTGGTGCCTGGGGCAGTCTTGCTTGCCCTTCCCTTGTTCTGGCTTCATCTACCATGTCCCTTAAATGGCCCTGTCTTACCAGGTCTTCTAGATGTGTCTTCAGGGCTCTGCACCCCTGAGTTAGATGTCCAGCTTCATTATGGTAAGCACAGTGCTTGTCAAGGCTTCTTCCCATAAACTCGCCTGGTACCCTTGCTGGTGCTCTGTAGTAGGGCTAATTGCGGATTTTCTCCAAGACTTTGTAAACCGGAATTTGAAATACGGTTGTGACTGCCTGAGCAGCCCTTAATCCGATTTCTGGTTTGTTATAGCCACCATCACCTCGACCTCGCTTCGGCGAGCCATTTTTCTTCTCTGGTTTCGGTGCCTTTGTTCCCAGCGTATCCTCCCCGGCCCTGGTGCACTTCTCTATTCTGGCCATTAATTCCTTCATACTTTTTGGCAGTGTTTTTGCCAATGATTTTCGGAGCAGACAATTATCTTTTAGGCCGTTCTTAAATGATACGACCGCCACCTCTTGGTTGCATTCTGGTATCCAGTTGAATACCTCATAGTACCTTTCGGCATAGACCCTCAGGCTTTCGTCCTCGCCAATTTTCAGAGCCATTAGGGCATCCACCCTTAATGGTTGTAGTTTGTTCGTCATGAACCTGGCCACAAACATCTCGGCCAGGCCTTCCCAGGTTTTCACAGTTCCTTTCGGCAACTTGTGAAACCAGTCTGTTGCAATTTCTCTGAAGGATGAGGGGAACACCTTGCAAAGCAACAGCTCGTTCCCGGTGTATAACGTCATCGAGTTCAGATACAAACCGACGTGAAAGTTGGGCTCCAACTTACCGTCATAGATCTGGAATCTCGGCACGCTAAACCTCTTCGGGGCTTCGAATTTGTCTAATTCTACCGAGAATGGCGTTCTCGGCTTGACTGGAGAGGTTACCTCGGCATCTTGTTGCCTCCTCTGTAGGTAATCCCTTAGGTCATCCTTGGTCCGACCAGGAGCTCGGCTATCTCCTGACTTCAGCCTTTTAAGTGCACTACTCTCAACTTCATTATGAGCCCTCTTCGACCTTTCTCCATTAGTTGCGTCGAAGCACAACTCCTGCCCTTGAACATGCCGATGTTCTTTGGGGTCTACTTCCTTGGTGAGATGTGTCCTTCGAGATTCTTTCCTTCTAGACTCTCCTCGCCCGACCTCCCTTGAAGGCCGGTGAGAGTGTTTTTTGCTCCTAGTGTGCTGGGGGACTGTACGGACTGTTTTCTACCCATCTTGTTGGGCATCTTTCTTGGCCGCTGGAATCGGTATATCTTGTAACAGGAACGGTGGCTGCATGACGTTGTTTTGCATCATGAAATTGATGACCGTTTGTCGGTCTGCCAATTTGTTCGCCATTCCCTTTACCTCATCGTTCCTCCCGTAGGCATCTATCCTTCTATACCTGAAAGTCGTCCTCGTTGTAATACCTGCTTCGGTCCGTTTTCTTTGGTACGTCGCCTTCCTGGCCGACGTCCTTTCCTCCGTGATTCTTATCACAAGTCTCTTCGTTGCAGTTGTTTTCTTCGACGTCAAGGTCAACAAGTTTCCCACTCCCAGTAGGAGTGTCATCCCCAATCTTCTCTTTCTGTCCGTCGTTGGCCATCTATTCTCCTTTCTTTCCCATAGACGGTGCCAAATTGTGTGAGTGAATTTCTGACCACACTACCAACTTAGTATTCAACTGGAGAGCACTAGCGGAATAGATGGTGCCTGAATGACCAGCAACAGAAAGAAGAGATTTCGGCGGTGGTTCGTTCACCAGGGGGCACTCCGATGATCAAGTCAATTATCTCTCAAAGATAGAAAAAGTGCTCAATTCACTATTCAGAGCATAAAAAGCGTACCTTAGATCCATGGGGGTGCCTCTCTTTTATAGCTAACACAAACCTAGTCCCAATAGAAGCCTAGCTTCAATGAACTTAGGATTACTGCTAATCTTGGACTCTCAGTAGGATTAGGATAAACTCTCTTAGAGTCTTATCTTTACCCAAACTGAAGTCCTCTCTCATTCTAGGACTCTTGTCCCTTATCTGCTTATTCCGGATTTCGGTTTCTTCGCAGATAACCTCGGCCTAGCCGAGATCATCTCGGTGTCATGACCAGGACACGTGGCACCTCAGCTGGCACTTCGGTGACACTTCGGCCACGTGTTGTCATTCAAAAATTATGTCCCCACAATTTGTTTGTAAAACTTTCTTCCTAATATTCAAATTACCATGTATTGATGCATTATAAACACTCGACCAAGACTTTGTATCTTCTTCATTACTTTTACAAACAGTCTCACCACAAATAATATTTGGATGCAAATTCTTTTCTTTCACAACTACAATTTCATTGCAAATTTTTACCAACTCCATGGAACTATCTTGATTTGTATATGACAATAAATCTTCATGATCATGAAGGTAAAATTTTGTTGCTAAAAACTTTTTTATTATTGACCATAAATGAATTTTGTCTTTACCTTTGCAAACTCGATAATCTTGTAATCCATTCCACCACTTCAATGCAATTTTATCAAGTTTGTAGGATACAAATATAACCTTCTTTTCATGAGGAATCTTCATGAATTCAAAGAAATTTTCAAGATCAAGCGACCAATCAAGAAAATCTTCTTTTTGAAACTTACTTGAACCATTAAAATATGAAATTTTTGCAAAATAACGTAAGCTAACAGGTTGGCCTCAGGTGAATCCTTCAACGCAATTGCTGTCAACTATTGGTTGCCTCTGGTTGACGATTTGTCCCAAATCAGCAAGTAGATTACAAATCTCATTGCGAAGTTCATGCACCTCTAGCCGATGTTCCTCAATCGCATCCCATATGGCTTCCACCCTATGATCAACATCAATAGGGATTGTGTGTTCTCCATTGTCTTGTGTCATTGAGCTAGGGGAATCCATGCTCTGATACCACTTGACGTAACAGAATATATGGGGACTAGATATCGTTCTAGTAAACGAAAGGAGCTCTCGAATCTACGAGAAAAATAGAATTTTGAATCCACAAGAAAGAGAAAATATCTTAATATTATTGATTGAATGAATAAAGTTGTCTTTGCCATGAGGTTTACATAGCTTATTTATAATAAACTAAACCTAATACTTGTAGGAAAAATAATTCTAAAATAAATTAAGAAACTTAAATCAACACAAATTAGAAAACCTAAGAGAATAGGAAACTAAAATTCTAAACTATTTAAAATCCTAGTCAAAATCTAATTCCAAAATAATAAAATTGAGAAACCTAATAAATAATTCTAAAATATTTTGCCAACTATTTCATCACCTTCTAATTTTTATTTATTTGATTTTTTATTTTTTTTCTAGTTATCTGAATGAACAATCTGTCTTGCTTTCTCTTCACGTGCAAAAATCTTATTATGTTTGCTTTGATTAGTCTATTCTAGGGTCCTTTGTGTCTAGTTTGTGATTTTTTTGTGGGTTTTTTCTCTTGCAAAGTTGTTCCAATCTTGATAACAACGAGAGATAGTGAATTGAAGAATCTAAGAAATAGCATCAATTTGTCAACCAAAACATTGTTATTAAACTTAGTCATTGTCAATACATTTGAAAAAGCAGTACAAAATAATGTGAAAAAAAAAAAATTTCATGATCATATATTATCCAAATTGGAATATTGTAAGAATTAACATGTTTGTCTTGTTTTTTAATTGCACGTACAGCTTCCATTGCTGCATATTTCGTTATAACGGACAAAACCATCTTAAAAGCTACAAGGAAAAATGCATATGATAGAACCGCTTAGTATGCAAGATCCAAACATGCTGATATTACAAAGCAATTGTTTTTTTATGTACAAATTAATATGTACTTTTAGTATTGGAGTATCACACTATTACTCGTTGTTGCGATGGTGGATTCTCATTGTTGACACAACTCAAGTGTCTAGTGTTGGTAATCATTGTTGTTGTTAATCTCTTAATTCAAGACAAAAGAAAAATGGAGATGTCAATTGATAACAATTGTGGTTTAACAAAATAAATGTGTGAGAAATTGGAGTTACAGTTGGAAACCAAAAAGATGAAGATTGAGATAAAGAGAGTAGAGAAGGAAGAGAAGAGAAAGGTGACTTTCTCCGCCAAGGTCTCTCAAGAGATGTATTTGTAATTTATCATTTTATTTTATTTATTTATATCGGTGCATAAGCATGATCCATTCGCACCAACAGTCTAAAAAAAATTCTAAGAGAAACAGAAAAATTGTGAGAAGCAGAGAGACATGGGATCTGGAAAGAAGAAGATTGAGATAAAACAAAAAATTCCGATCTCTCACCAACGCCGATATCGTTATCCTCACCTTCTCTCCTACCGACTGCCCCTACACAACGGGCCCTCCTTCGATGCCGTCGTTGATTGCTACCTCAACATCGCTGCCGCCACCGGCAGCATAAAGAATGCAAAAGTCTTAGATGGATTGGAGCAAATGAGCTCCTCTCCTATTTATAGGCAATTTGGGCCTTTGTAGAACATTTTAGAATGGACAAATTACGACGGTAGTCTCTATATTTTATCCCTTGTGTCATTTTAGTTTCTGTATTTCAATTGGCTCGATTTTGATCATAAATCACTACAACAATTTGCACCTTCAGCGACCAAATTTGGCGACTAAAACCTTTTTAGTCGCCAAAAGTCAGACCTTTACCAACTAATCTGCCTTTTGGTCGCCAACAGTTAGCATTTTAGCTACTACAATTTTTTAGTAGCCATATATTAGTTATTGGCGACTAAAAAAAAAATAGTCGCCAAAATTCATGTAAATAGGCGACTAAAAAGGTTTTAGTAGGCGTTTGTCTATTTTTTTGGCTACTAATTCTAATTTTAGTCGGCGTATATAGCCTTTTGGCGACCAAAAAAATTTAGTCGCCAAAAGATAGGCTTATTAAACTATCAGTGACAAAAATAATTTAGTCGTTGTATGGTTAGTGTTTTTCGACAAAAAGAATAATTTGTAGCCAAATTAGACGTCGCCGACTAAACAGAATTTAGTCGCTAAAATGAGGCAAAAAAAATTAGAGGGAAGCTTATGAATTGGCGCGCCCTCCTGTTTCACACATATTTTTTGAATCTATTTTGTCTCACAAACACAAACCACTCACCACAAACTAGAGGCCCGCTCACCACCGATTGTCACTACCACCGTCGTTGGCCACCGTCCGTCCCCACCGTCGCACGTTGCCACCACCACCACCGCCGACACCGAAATCACCACCAACAATGCCGCAAATCACAGGTTTGTCTCTGTCTCTCTCTGTTCGGTCCTCTCTTGGGTGTTATGATCTGGTTCTCTCTCTCTCTATCAAGCCATCTCTCGGGTTCTCTCTCTCTCTCTCTCTCTCTCTCTCTCTTTCCCTCTCCCTTCCCCTATTTCCCCATTTCTCACACTTAATCTAGGGTTTATAAGCTTTTTTAGTTAATTTTTGTATTGATTTCGGTTAAGGGCTCATTGGTTGAAGTGTTTGATTTCTATGAAATTATGAAATTCTTCATGTCCAAAATGGGTTTGATTTTTTGTTTTATGGGTTTGAGTTTTGTGTTATGGATTTGACAGAGAAGAATAATACCACAACTATAGTCTGTTTAATTAGCTTAAATCTGCAGCAATGCCACTAGAAAATGTTGCTTTGTGTTGTATTTTTTCTTGGAGTTTATTTTTACTCAATCCATAGGACTCTGTGAACCACTATAGTTTGATCAACTTATCTGTTATTTAGTTTGAGCAATGATTCTGCTGATTTGATCAAGTTATATGTTATTTCAACTTTAAAAATATGTCTCTTTGATCAACTTTACCCAATTTTGTTTCCATCATTATGTATACGTCTTGAATATTTCTAACCGTAAATTTTCATCTATTGATATGTTGGTTAGTGGTTTGATATGCTTGGAAGAATTGGGCATTTGATTGAATTGATTACCCAAATTTGGAGTAGAATTGCTTACCTCAATTTATTTTATTTGGTGTAAGTAGTTTTTTTTCTTCAACTATACTTTTTTTCTATATTGAATGTGAGATAATCAAGCTTTGGCTTTGTTCTATCAACTCTTGATTAATACATGGGAGAACACAAAAGACTACTATAAAATACATCACCATCTTTAAATAATATTACAAGTTCATGATCCAAATATTCTACGTAAGAAAAGTTGGTGAAAAGAAGGATTACGAATTAGAATGGGAACAATTGGATGAACAAATATGTCAGTCTAACATGTGTTTTAATTTTCTGTATCCTACTCCTTTGTTTATAGTTTCTTGAAATTTGATGGACATGCCGAAGAATTCAAGGCTATGAGGAACCCTTGAAATAGATTAATATGCATGGCAAATAATACTTAAAGAACTATTTACTTGTGATTACCTTGTAGAATAAAATTAAAAAGAGTTTTGATTATGTCAATTTGTAATGGGCAATACCATCAATATAATCAAAGAAATAGTTATCTATTTGACTTAATAAAATTTGTATTTGGATGATCAAAAAAATTCATCAAATGTTAGACCTTATTGTCTTTTTAGTATGAAATTTTTAAGAGTAACAATTTTAATAAAGGGAAAACTATCATCTGCAACTTCCTGCCTTACAATATCATGCTGGTTTTGCAAGCATATTTTGTAACTAATATGGAGCCAATCAAGTTTTGGGAGTTTGTCTCACTTGTTCTTAAAGGTCTTGTTTTTGTCTTTTCTAGGTAGCAGCACTTGAACAAGTTTTGGGAGTTTGAGACTACTTTTTTTCTTTAAAAAGTTGTATTGACATCTATATATTTTCTATATCATTTGATTTGGCTCCCATTTACATGCGTTGCTTTCGTACTTTCCCTTGTTCATTTTTAGGATCTTACAACTATGTCTTCATGCAATATGCCTTCAAGTTCCCCATTATTAAGTGTAAAATTTTAAACTTTTCTAGTTGAAACATTGGCCTGCTAAACAGTGGATATATTTGTCGTAACTATTTAAGCATCTTCTTTCCAATTTTTCAAAACTCAATTAATAAGCATTCTTTTGCTCATCTTGCTGTCCATCTGTTACTCTAGGTGGTGGTTCACATTTTTTATTCGAAGTTTATGTTCATCTTTGTGTCACTAGACTCCTTCTTAATCTTTTTCAAAACTCAACTATATATGGTTTAACATAAATCTTCACAAGTTGTTATACAAGCTGTGTTAGTAATTCTGACCGGTAGGTTGGGAGTTAGAGCCGAACCATCATGTGTCTCTCACGGACAGCTTCCCCATGATAATTAGGACCTGTGACAAAGACGTAATATAATTCAGACCAGTAGGTTGGGAGTTAAAGCCGAACATGCCTTAAACTTAGTCGAAAAAAGGCGTTCCGGGGGCGAAAATTCAAAACAGCCCTCGAACCACCGTGTGGCTCACACGGAAAGTTTCCCCATTACAAATAGGACTTGTAACAACTGACGGAATGTAATCCGGACCCGTAAGTTGGGAGTTATAGCCGAATACACCCGAAACTTAGTCGAAAAAGACCTTTCCGGGGTAAAAATTCATAACAGCTCCCAAACCACCGTGTGACTCTCACAGACAGCTTCCCTATGACAAATAGGACTTGTATGTATGCATGTATCTATAGGTTTCCAGTCCCTCAAAAAATGGCCATGGAAAATAACAATCTAAAACTAGTTCAAAAAAAAAATAGTCCAAAACATATTTGAGATTGGCAAATAGTTATGGGATCATTGTCACAGTAAAAACTTCGAAAGCTCAACACCATATTTTTCTTTCCCTCCCTCCCTCCCTGCACCTCAAAAGCATCAACCATGAGATGTCCAAAACTTGCCGATCCCTTAAGTGGGGTGAAATTTGTGAAGAAATTCAAGTAAATAGGCAAATTGACTGATCTACCATAAACAATAAGTCATTGTAAATTATTTCAGACCCCAGTCTGACATTCAAATTCAAATACATATATTAGGTAATACAATTTACACAGTACATAGTTCAAAGTACAACTTTTTCGAAGTGAGGATGATGACGATAACAAAATGGTTAGGCATCGCTTCTTAAAGATTGGGAAGCAGCACATTTGTACAAGTCTTTAGTGCTTTAAGCGACGACAACAAAGATCCAGCATCAGATAACAAATCCATATTTGCAGTGATCTAAAACCTGTTCAGTAAAAATGACAATTTTGTTAGACAATTTTGAGTAAAAAACAATTGAAGAAAATACAAATCAATAGGCAACACCACATAAAATCAGGAGTGAATCTTGGCCATTTTTCGCAGACTTCAGATCTTCCAATTAAGATCATCATATTACTAATTGATCTGTTTTAGCTAGGAAGATGGCTGCCATCACATAAGAGAAAATCAACAAACTTACAAGTGGCAAGGCAAAGTCCAGAAAATAAAATTTTGGAAAAATATCTTAAAAATTGAGGTAATATTGAGTAAAAGGAGTCAAACAACAAGTAGCTCAAACTCAACTCACAAAAGGCTTGTCGTGGCTTGTTTTGTGGTTAAAGCCTAGCACAAGCCGAATATCTGACTTCCTTAACAGTTGATATGATATTCAGCAAGAGGAGGTTCGGCTCAGCAAAGCTTGACTAGGTAAATTTGAAATTATGTACAACAATAAAAGAACAACAATACATCTGCAATGATCTCTACATAAAAAACACTAGTCAAAAGCTGCATTTATCATTTCAATTGACCACTCCACTTGGGCATCCATTTAAACCACTTCAGGTTTGTATTTTGATTTTGGTTTGTCTCTTTAATAATGTTCCTTCTTATATCAAGGTTGTTGATAACTTTGTTTGCCTGCAGGCTTTTCTCAAGTTGAAACATGAGACCAAAGTTGAGCACATCTTTGTCTTGGGGAACTCTGGTGAATAGTTTGAGGTAACACTAGTAAGTTCCTCTAATCAATCAAATCTTAAATTTCATTTCCTCCTTGTTAGGATCTACAGAAGTTGATCAATTTAGCAACTCACAGATCTATAGAACTTTGTAACAAGACTTCAGCATGGGTTTATTGATATGTTGCAATCTAGTCTGATATACTAACCTTAAAAGAAAATTAATTATGAATTCAACAAGATAGTTACCTCTTAGTGATGGTTAGATGTAGTAGTTTTCTTATATATGTAGCATTTGGTCTTGTAGAATTTTCTCGGACTGGTTGAGAAGTTTTTCTATCTTTCCGATAGAACTATACAGAAAATATGAAGAAAATGCTTTATGGCATATTGTGCACACCATTCTATTCTAGAAAATAAATGAAATTTGTTAAGAAATAGGAATATTTTGTAATGTACTTGGATATCAGGTTAAATCAAAGGAATTGGATACCTAGAGACAAACCTATGTAGATTTCTTTATTAAAATTTATTCAAACAAAGGCGTTAAGGAGGCGAAAATGCAAAACAGCCCCTGAACCACCGTACAAATGTCACAACCAGCTTCCTCATGACAAACAGGACCTATGATAGTAGATGGAATACAATTAGCACGTGTAGGTTGGGAGTCAGAGCCGAAAACGCTTTAAACTTAACCCAAAAAGGGCATTAAGGGGGCAAAAATCCTAAACATCCCCCGAACCACCATGTGACTCTCACGGACAGCTTCCCCATGACAAATAGGACTTGTGACAACTGACGGAACATAATTCGGACCCATAGGTAAAGAGTTAGAGCCGAATACGCCCTAAACTTAGTCGAAAAATGGCGTTTTGAGGGCGAAAATTCTAAACAGCCCCCAAACGACCGTGTGATTATCATGGACAGCTTCCCCATGACAAATAGGACTTGTGACAATTGACGGAACGTAATTCGGACCCATAGTAGAGAGTTAGAGTCAAATATGTCCTAAACTTAGTTGAAAAGGGCGTTTCAGGGGCAAAAATTCTAAATGGCACCCGAACGACCGTGTGACTATCACAGACAGCTTCCCTATGACAAATAGGACTTGTGACAACTAACGGAACTTAATTCGGACCCATAGGTAGAGAGTTAGAGCCGAATACGTCCTAAAGTTAGTCAAAAAAGGGCATTTCGGGGGCGAAAATTCTAAACAGCCCCCGAATGACGATGTGACTCTCATGGACAACTATCCCATGACAAATAAGACTTGTGACAACTGAAAAAATGTAATTCAAACCCGTAAGTAGAGAGTTAGAGCGGAATGCGCCTTAAACTTACTTAAAAAATAGCTTTCCGAGGGCAAAAATTCATAACAGCCCCCCAACGACCGTGTGGCACACACGGATAGCTTTTCCATGACAAATAGGACTTGTGAGAACTGACATAACGTAATTCAGACCCATAGGTAGAGAGTTAGAGCCGAATACGCCTTAAACTTACTCGAAAAAGAGCTTTTCAGGGGCGAAAATTCAAAACAGCCTGCGAACGACCATGTGTATAGCAATCTCGGTTGTCCCTTTACTATTCTATTGTATTCTGGACTCAGTTCCGTGGAGTTGGTAGTTGTATCTATCTTGTTGTCATCCTTTAATTCCATTTGTTCGGGTTTTAGGATGTATTGGGCAGAGTTGTTATAGGTTGGTTAGGCTTTGGTTTCAATTCTTTGTTGCCCAGTTTTTAGGAGGTCCGCTCGAGCGGGTCTTCTTGCGCTCGAGCGGAGATTGCACGCTCCCAGTATTTCAGTGCTCTACAGAACTTCTGCTAGCATGTTTTCCACGCTCGAGCGGGTTTCTTTACGCTTGAGTGGTGGCGCTCGAGCGGATGTTCTGGCGCTCGAGCGGGTAGTACTTTTTGGTGTAAGTTCTGGGAGGGGGAAATCTACGCTCGAGCGGACTGGTTTTCACGCTCGAGCGAATGTGCTTTATTCTTGTGTCTTGGCGCTCGAGCGGGCCTTCTTGCGCTCGAGCATACCTAGTTTTTTGTTCTTGATGCTCGAGCGTTGTGTTCTCCGTTCGAGCGAGAATGTCGTATATCAGTTGGCAGCTGGGCATTTTAAAATCACTTTTTTACATTCTCTCTCTCTCTCTTACTTTCTAAAAAGCCATTTTGAGAGTTCCTCTCTCTAGAAACTCCCTTCTCTCTAGGGTTTGATCTAGTTAGAGTGCTCCTCTTGCCTTCGGCCTTTGTAAAAGTTGGGTTGATCGTCGGTTGCTACACATTGATCTGAAAATATTGAGTTTTGGAGCACGTTGAGTTTCTTCACCTTCTTTCCTTGAGCTCTGAATTTGAGGTAGGGATTCCTACTCACTCTTATGGGTTTTAACCTAGATTTTGAGCTTATTGTTTAAATGGTTGATTTTGGGACTTAGGGTTTCAAAATGTGTTAAAGAGGGTTTTGTGATTTTGGGCTCATAATACGTATTTTGGGTTTCAAAATGATGATATAGTTGTTGGTTGGTGATATTTGAACCTTGGAGTTGATATTGAGAGTTGGGGGTAAAAGCCCTAATTTGTTGTTTAAAATTAATTGGTATAATTAATTTGGGAAAATTGTAGCTATACGGAATTGAGTTGGAAATAATGAAATTGGTTCATTATATGGTAGAATAGTGGAGTTAGATTTATTAATCGCTCACTTTTGAAAACATTGATATTTTATCTGTTGGAGTTTTTATTATCTGTTTAGAAATAATTGCTTGGGCTACCGGTGGAGGGTAGTTTTGATTGTTGTAGACAATGCATGATGATTAGGCAAACTAAAACTAATCAATTGGATATGTCATAGAGTATGACGGTGGATAGAATACATTAACGTCATGTATTGTTTGATTGTGTATATGACCTTTGTGTATATACGTTGTGTGTGGGGGATGAGATAGGGGATGTACTCCACGGTTTAGGGGAAGATAAGGGATGGACCTCTAAACCAGATGTTGTTTGGGAGGAGATAGGGGATGGACTCCACTGATACAGCTCATATGCTTGTTAGATAATGTGTTGATATAGCTCATATGCTTATCTTTGGAAGTGTTGATACAACTCATATACTTATCTTTGAAAGTGTTGATATAGCTAATATGCATATCTGTTGAAATATGGATACAACTTGTATGCTTATCTGTTGAGATGTGATACAACTAGTATGTTTATCTATTGTAAAATGGGAAATGTTTAATATGAGTCACTGTCTCATATAAGTGGTTGGCTAGGTTCTGAGCCGTTGATGTAAATTGTGAAACTGATAAGAAATGGAAATTGAAAAGAAATGGAAACGGGTTATGAATTGGTTTATGGAAATTGAACATTTATCAATTGCAAATGTCTTAGTTATTGCTCATACTGTGTTTAGTATATCTCTACTGGGCGTTGGCTCACCCTATATGGGACATTATTTTCAGGTACAGGTAGTATGCCACCTCCAAGGACATAGCTTGGATGATGATGAGAGTTGAAGACTCTTTTTTTTGTTTATTTTGATGTATTACATGTAAATTCAAGCCAAGGGCTTAATATGTATTGAGTTAGTACTCTTTTTCTTTTGTAACCAAGTGTTAACTTGGAAAGCTGTAAGCCCATAGGGCATTTGCTTTTGTTGTTAACATGTAATACAGTTGTGAGAATTACTTTGATGAATAGAAATGGTTGGTTTCTTTTATATTAATACATGTCTAAAGTGATGGGTTTTATGTATTATTTTGAGGGCGTTACAACTTGGTATCAGAGCGTACCGGGATCGAATTCTTTGGGTACGTGGGAAGTGATTAGGATCACAATGGGTTTGTCTCGCTTGATAGAGACTTAGATGTAGTGTCATATGCTATGTGCTTAATTGATAACAGGCATATGTGACTATGTGGGTATGGAATGTTGTTTCTAGGATGTTGATTGGATCCTTGGGTTTCTGGGAGTCTTGTTGGAAAGGCACTTGATCAATGTTGTTTCTAACCGAAACTCTAGTGACGCCTCGGGGCTATCACTATCCGGAAATGAAATTCGTAAATGCTTATGTGTTTATGTGCTTACGTGGAGTGAATTACAGTTGTCCATGTATTAGGACGCGAGTGTTATAGCTTCGGCACATTTGTGAATGTGCTAATGGTCTTGGTTACCTTTATTAGGATGTTAGGACGAGGAGGAGGACGTGGTAGACGTGGCAGGCGTGGTAGGCAGGAGATGCCTTTACCGGATGACATTCTGGCACAGCAGGAGGGGGTTGGCCAGGCCAATGTGGCCGAGCCAGCAGGTCAGGAGGCTATGGGCGCTTTAGCCCGAGGGATAGCCGATGCTTTGAGGGAGTCTGTGGGTATTTTTCGAGCTGAGAATCCAGTTCCGGCCCAGGTTGTTGAGGCAGGGCCTTCCTTCTTGAAGAGGGAATTCTTCCGGTCCAATCCGGACGAGTTTGTTGGGGATCTGAAGGAGCCACTTAAGGCTGACGAGTAGTTGGAACAGATGGAGAAGACATTCGAGATTCTTGGCATCGAGGACGGGGCTTTAAAGGTGACCTTGGCATCCTTCCAGCTGAAGGGAGATGCGGGTCAATAGTGGAAGTACGAGAAGGGCAGTGTTGGTGGTGCATGGGAGGCGTTTGTGAATGCTTTCCAGGAGAAGTTTTTATCTTCAGCTGCTAGGGAGAAGCTGAGGGAGCAGTTTTGCCAGCTTAGACAGCAGGGCTTGTCAATGGCCGAGTTTGAGGCTACTTTTACTAGTTTGTCCAGGTTTGCACCTGAACTAGTGGCGTCTGAGGAACGCTGTTGTTTTGAGTTTGAGCGAAAGTTGAGGCGTGGACTCAAGTTGAGGGTTGGAGGGTCCTTTATCCGAGAGTACAGACGTTTGGTTGATGCTGCTGCTCATATGGAGATTATGATGCAGAAGGAAGACGAGGGACAGAGAGGCTCCAAGAGGAGCCAAGATGGTCAAGGTGACGGCAGGAGACAGAGGGGTTCTAACTCTCAGCAGTCTCAGGGAGGTTTGGCTAGATCGACCTTTCTAGTGCTGAGTGCGGGCTCTGGGAGAGGTAGTTAGGGAGGCTTGACTTGTTTTGCGTGTGGCCAGCTGGGTCATAAGTCTTCAGTTTGCCTGCAGAAGGGAGCGGGTCAGCGAGCTGCTTCTTCTTCAGCTAGACCTCAGGGCCAGAGTCAGGGCAGGGGCCAGCCTTTGTCTTGCTATCAGTGTGGTCAGCCTGGGCACCTGAAGAGGTTTTGCCCACAGTTGAGTGCTACTTCAAGAGCGTCTGGTTCTAGGCAGACGCAGAGTTATCAGCCAGCTCAGTCTGTGCAGGCCTCGAGGGCCAATCCGGGAGCATCGTCATCCCAGTCAGTGCAGCAGTCTTTTGCTCCTAGAGGTGAGCAGGTAGATCAGGGGCCTACAGGGCACGTGTATATTGTTACCGCGCAGGATCTTGTACCTACTCCGTCAGTTTGAGAGGTACCTTTTTGTTTTGTAACTCGGTTGCTAATGTATTGATTGATACAGGTGCATCTCATTTTTTTGTGTCTACTGCATTTGCATCTGTTTTGGAATTGGAGTTGGCACAGTTAGCATCTCCTATATGTGTAGTATCTCCTGTTGGTGGTGAGTTGATCTTAAAACAAGGTGTTAGAGGTTGTGATATAGAGGTCGCCGACCATAGGCTTCCTTTTCCCTTTGTTGTCATGCCCATGAAGGGTTTTGATGTTATTTTGGGTATGGACTGGCTATCGTCATACCGGGCTGTTATTGATTGCTACCGCCAGAGGGTCACGGTTTGTACCTTGAGCGGGGAGTGTTTCCATTTCTTAGGGGATCGGGTTGGTAGTGTGTTGCCACCGATGTATGATCCGCGAGGGCAGAATAAGTTTAGTGGTCTACTTGCTAGCTTTATGAGTGGTGAGTGTGATGAGACCCAGATTGTATTGCCAAGGGTGGTTTGTGAGTATTCGGATGTTTTTCCCGAGGATCTCGTTAGTTTACCACCCCACCGAGAGATAGAGTTCTCTATTGATTTAGTGCCTGGCACAGCGCCGATTTCTATGGCAACTTATCGTTTTGCCCCAGCCGAGTTGAGTGAGTTGAAGATTCAGCTCCAGGAATTGCTAGATAAGGGTTTTGTTCGCCCTAGTGTTTCGTCGTGGGGAGCACTGGCCCTCTTTGCTAAAAAGAAAGATGGTGCCTTGAGATTGTGCATAGACTACCGGAAGTTGAATCGGACTACGGTCAACAATAAGTACCCTATGCCCCATATAGATGATTTGTTTGACTAGTTGAAGGGTTCCCGTTGTTTCTCTAAGATAGACTTGAGATCGAGTTACCACTAGTTGAGGGTCAGGGAGGAGGATATTCCTAAGACGGCATTCCGTACGCGGTATGGCCATTATGAGTTTCTGGTGATGCCATTCAGGCTTACCAATGCACCGGCAGTCTTTATGGACTTGATGAACCGGATCTTCCGGGAATTCTTGGATCGATTTGTAGTCGTTTTCGTGGACAACATTCTTATCTATTCGCCTTCTGAGGAGGAGCACGAAGAACACTTGAGAGTGGTGCTCGAGTTGCTTAGAGCCCATAGGCTGTATGCCAAGTTTGGGAAGTGTGAGTTCTGGCTAGGAGAGGTCAAGTTCTTAGGCCATGTGGTATCCGGGGAAGAGGTGTCTGTTGATACATCCAAGGTAGAGGCAGTGCAGGATTAGGCACAGCCTAAGAGTGCGTTTGAGATCCACAGTTTTCTGGGATTAGCTGGGTTTTACCGTCGGTTTGTGAAAGATTTCTCCAGGCTAGCTTCGCCGTTGACTAGATTGACGCGAAAAGGGGTCAAGTTTATGTGGAGTGAGACTTGCGAAAAGTCGTTCCAAGAGTTGAAGGTTAGATTGACCATCGCTCCGGTTTTGATTAATCCGGAGAGAGGGTTGGGTTATGCAGTCTATTGTGATGCCTCACGAGAGGGTTTGGGTTGTGTGTTGATGCAAGAGGGGAAAGTGGTAGCTTATGGCTCACGTCAGTTGAAAATACACGAGAAGAATTACCCTACACACGACCTAGAGTTAGCAGCAGTGATCTTTGCCTTGAAGATTTGGAGGCACTACCTTTATGGTGAGAGGTTCGAGGTGTTCTCCGACCACAAGAGTTTGAAGTACCTGTTTACACAGAGAGACTTGAATTTGAGGCAGAGGAGATTGATGGAGTTCATTGAGGACTATGATTTTGAGTTGTACTATCACCCGAGAAAGGCCAATGTTGTGGCCGATGCCCTTAGTAGGAAATCCATTAGTGATGTAGCTTGTATAGCCATCCAGGAATGGGAGATGTTGGGTGCACTTGGCGAGTTTGACTTGCGTCTGAGTGAATCAGCTAAGGCTGCGGCCTTGTTTTCTGTTGTTGCGCAGCCTACACTTGTGACCTGAGTGTTAGAGGCACAGAGAGGTGACCTTGAGGTAGAATCCCTCCGAGAGAAGATCTCAAATGAGAAGGTTGAGAAGGGATTGACGGTGTATCTCAACCTGAGTGTGAGATACCGAGACCGGTTGTTTGTGCCAGAGTCTTGCCGAGAGGAAGTACTCCGAGAGTTTCATCATTCACGTCTTGCGGTGCATCCGGGAGGCACTAAGATGTATCGGGATTTGGGTTGCCAGTTTTGGTGGCGGGGTATGAAGAGAGATGTAGCTGTTTTTGTGTCTAAGGGCCTTACTTGTCAACAAGTGAAGGCCGAGCATCAGAGGCCAGCGGGTTTGTTGCAACCCTTGCCTATTGCCGAATGGAAGTGGGAGCATGTCACTATGGACTTCGTTGTAGGTCTTCCGAGGACTGAGTTGGGCAGTGATGCCATTTGGGTGGTTGTAGACCGGTTGACTAAGTCAGCGCATTTCATTCCTATGCGCGTGAGAGATTCGGTAGATCATCTCGCCGACATGTATATTCGGGACATAGTGAGATTGCACGGGGTCCTAGTGACGATCGTCTCAGATAGAGATCCTCGTTTTACTGCTAGGTTGTGGCAGAGTTTGCAGAGTGCCTTGGGCACTAGATTGACCTTTAGTACGGCTTATCATCCTCAGACTGACGGGCAGTCCGAGCGTACTATTCAGATCCTTGAGGATATGCTTCGAGGTTGTGTCCTTGACTTTAGTGGGACGTGGGAGAGGCACTTGCCCTTGGTGGAGTTTGCCTACAACAACAGTTTTCAGTCTAGCATCGGTATGGCACCGTTTGAGGCCTTGTATGACCGACCGTGTAGGTCTCCAGTGTGTTGGGCCGAGGTGGGTGATGCACCTTTGTTGCGTCCGGAGTTGGTTAGGGAGACGACAGAAAAAGTTGAGCTTATCCGTTGGAGGCTTGTTACAGCCCAGAGTCGCCAAAAGAGTTATGCCAACTGTAGGAGGAGGCCACTGGCGTTTGAGGTGGGTGATCATGTCTTCTTGAAAATATCACCTAGGAAAGGTTTGATGAGGTTTGGGAAGAGTGGGAAGTTATCCCCTTGGTTTATCGGTCCCTTTGAGATCCTTGAGAGGGTTGGCGAGGTTGCTTATCGTTTAGCTTTGCCGCCGCTGTTGTCCGGAGTGCATAACGTGTTTCATGTGAGTATGCTTCGGAAGTATGAGCCGGATCCGTCCCATGTGTTAGATTGAACCGACTTGGAGGTAGATGAGGATGCCTCGTATGAGGAGAAATCGGTTCGGGTCTTGGATAGGCGGGATCAAGTCCTGCGTGGCAGGACCATTCCTTTGGTAAAGGTTTTATGGAAACATCACGGAGTGGAGGACGCCACTTGGGAACGTGAGTTGGAAGTCCGCGAGAAATATCCGGACTTGTTTGTTGATGTGTAACCGTGTATTGGAATTTTTGTAATATCGTTGAACTTTAAGGGCATTATATGTGTCTTAAGTTGTAAAACATTGTGAATGTTTTGGTTAATGGAAGTTTGTTTTAACATTGCATATGTTAAGTATATTGTGGAAATGCAGGCATGATATTAATGTTGCATATATTATGGAATTGTGGAAAATGAGTTGAAATTGATAAATTTCAAAGCAATGCATGTTGATAATGCAGGTTGTTATGTGTAATGTGATATGCCTCTTGAAAAGAGATGGGATTGACCGGTAATGGGTCGGGTTGTTTAATATTATGTTGTAATATTGTTGAGAATAGAGAAAACCTGTTTTTGAAAAACTTGTGTTAAATTTCGGGGACGAAATTCTTTAAGGGGGGGAGGTTATAGCGATCTCGGTTGTCCCTTTACTGTTCTGTTGTATTCCGGACTCAGTTCCGTGGAGTTGGTAGTTGTATCTATCTTGTTGTCATCCTTTAATTCCATTTGTTCGGGTTTTAGGATGTATTGGGCAAAGTTGTTGCAGGTTGGTTAGACTTTGGTTTCAATTCTTTGTTGCCCAGTTTTTAGGAGGTCCGCTCGAGCGGGTCTTCTTGCGCTCGAGCGGAGATTGCACGCTCCCAGTATTTTGGTGCTCTGCAGAACTTCTGCGAGCATGTTTTCCACGCTCGAGCAGGTTTCTTTACACTCGAGCGGTGGCGCTCGAGCGGGTATTCTGGCGCTCGAGCGGGTAGTACTTTTTGGTGTAAGTTCTGGGAGGGGGAAATCTACGCTCGAGCGGACTGGTTTTCGCATTCGAGCGGATGTGCTTTATTCTTGTGTCTTGGCGCTCGAGCGGGCCTTCTTGCGCTCGAGCGTACCTAGTTTTTTGTTCTTGACGCTCGAGCGTTGTGTTCTCTGCTCGAGCGGGAATGTCGTATATCAGTTGGCAGCTGGGCATTTTAAAATCACTTTTTTACATTCTCTCTCTCTCTCTTACTTTCTAAAAAGCCATTTTGAGAGTTCCTCTGTCTAGAAACTCCCTTCTCTCTAGGGTTTGATCTAGTTAGAGTGCTCCTCTTGCCTTCGGCCTTTGTAAAAGTTGGGTTGATCGTCGGGGGCTACACATTGATCTGAAAATATTGAGTTTTGGAGCACGTTGAGTTTCTTCACCTTCTTTCCTTGAGCTCCGAATTTGAGGTAGGGATTCCTACTCACTCTTATGGGTTTTAACCTAGATTTTGAGCTTATTGTTTAAATGGTTGATTTTGGGACTTAGGGTTTCAAAATGTGTTAAAGAGGGTTTTGTGATTTTGGGCTCATAATATGTATTTTGGGTTTCAAAATGATGATATAGTTGTTGGTTGGTGATATTTGAACCTTGGAGTTGATATTGAGAGTTGGGGGTAAAAGCCCTAATTTGTTGTTTAAAATTAATTGGTATAATTAATTTGGGAAAATTGTAGCTATACGGAATTGAGTTGGAAATAATGAAATTGGTTCATTAAATGGTAGAATAGTGGAGTTAGATTTATTAATCGCTCACTTTTGAAAACATTGATATTTTATCTGTTGGAGCTTTTATTATCTGTTTAGAAATAATTGCTTGGGCTACCGGTGGAGGGTAGTTTTGATTGTTGTAGACAATGCATGATGATTAGGCAAACTAAAACTAATCAATTGGATATGTCATAGAGTATGACGGTTGATAGAATACATTAACGTCATATATTGTTTGATTGTGTATATAACTTTTGTGTATATACGTTGTGTGTGTGAGAGGAGATAGGGGATGTACTCCACGGTTTAGGGGAAGATAGGGGATGGACCTCTAAACCGGATGTTGTTTGGGAGGAGATAGGGGATGGACTCCACTAATACAGCTCATATGCTTGTCAGATAATGTGTCGATATAGCTCATATGCTTATCTTTGGAAGTGTTGATACAGCTCATATGCTTATCTTTGGAAGTGTTGATATAGCTAATATGCATATCTGTTGAAATGTGGATACAGCTTGTATGCTTATTTGTTGAGATGTGATACAACTAGTATGTTTATCTATTGTAAAATGGGAAATGTTTAATATGAGTCACTGTCTCACATAAGTGGTTGGCCAGGTGTAGACACCCAATTTTTGACCGTCCTCAAGACTTGGACGTCACCATTGGAACACTTGGTGATTACCCTTGTTTGTGTTCGTCTTGAGTTCCCAGAGGTCTCGGTTGCGCGCCTTGCCTCAGGATCTCTCGACTCGACCGTGTTGTGTCTGGTTTTGCACCAAACACTTGTGTTTTGCCTTGGAGGGGCAGGGAATGCCTTGTGAGGCATCCCCACACATCACCGACCATGGCTTGAGGCCACCGGCCAGTGATTTTGTGCCATCGGCAATGTATATTGCCGGTCGGCACTCTTTGTTGCCGGTCAGCCATTTATTTTGCCAAAATGGCAATTTTGAATGGCCGATCACTGTTCATCTACTTTTAGTAGATATTTTGTGCTAGCTGTGATAGCTGGCACCCACTCTGCTCCCCTCCATACACGTGCATGGAGGGATTTCCCTCTTGGATGGCTTGTTTTGGAAACCTTACAAGAGGGAGTTGCCTATAAGAAGAGGGCTCCTCTCTTGGCATTAGGGTTGAACAACATTTTTAGAGAGCTTTGACATTAGGGTTAGGAATTTGTATCTATTCCATCTCTATATTTCCCTCTCTTGTTAGTTTAGTGTGTGTTTGGTCTTACTTTTGGACACAAACACCCACCATTACACCTTTTCTTGGTTATTGAGGGCCAAAGGAGTGTTCTTGGAGTTCTTGGAGCTGATTTCAACCTCAAGAAGCTGCTAGAGCTCCATTGTTGAAGAAGGTCTACAAGGGTAATCACTTCTCCCTTTTATCCCCCATTTTCGCATAGCCTTTTGGCTTACCTTGAAACTGTTTTTGAGCTTTGTGTATAACATAAAAAAGTTCTGTTTTTAGGCCCTCTAAATAGTTGTTTAAGGTTGTTTCAAGTTTTGGGGTTGTTTGACCCCTCTTAAGCCTTGTAAGGTTCCATTTTGTGCCATTTTGGGTGAGCTCCGAGACCTTGGTGTTTGGGTCTTCTCACCACTGAAATCTTGAGGGATTTCAGAGGTGAGGATGGTGCCTTGAGGTCCCAAGAAGGAGAGCGCCACCCCCTCTTCTTGTTGTCCTTGAAAAGGACCATTTTTGCCTCTTAAGGGAGCACCTAGCTTAGGCTCTTGTTGACCATGCCTTAGCTGTCATTTATGCTTATTTTGCCATGAAATAACATTGTTTTAAGTTGGTTTAGACACACCATGCTTGCTATGCATACTTGTCTTGTAATGCCATGAATTGCCTTAACATGTGCTTAGCATTTAGACCACTATGCTTACTTGTTTTGGCTTAGCTTTGTGAAGCTTTTATGCATGTTTTAGTGTGCTTGAGGTCTGTTTTTAGTCATTTGGGTCATCCATGCTTTGCTTTGTATAGCTACCATGCAATCTCCCTTGTAGGCCTTGAGTGTTGACCCTTCTAACATGCTTTACTTGCTTTGTTTCAGTGGTTTGGAATCACTTATCATGTCATTTCAGTCCTTATAGCATGCTTGTATGCTTGCATTTGATGCTCCTTTAATGTTTTAAGAGGTTGGTATCTTATGCTCCATGTTTGGCCCCTTTTGTATGCTTCCTTGTATAGGCCATTTAGATGCCATCTAGGTGTGTCTTTGACCTTAATTTGGCATGATTTGGGACTGTTTTGATTCACTTTGATCATTTGCTTCGTGTGTCACATGATCATAGTTTAAGTCCTTGGGCTTGGATGCATGCTTTGCTTGCATTGGTAGGTTGATTTGGCATCATCTTCTGCATGTTTTTCAAAGCTTATCATGTATGCTATGTGCCGATGTTTGCCCCTTTTAAGTGTGCTTGAAAGTTGCTTCTATATGCTTAGGTATTCAACCATGTTTGCATGCTTAGGTACTTGGCTCATGACATTTTGTTGCATGTTTAAATGGTGTTGCATTTGGCATGCATTTCTTGCTAAGTTTCCTAACATGTTACATGCCTTGCATGTGTGCACGGTTAAGATTACACTTTGCATGTTTGCTAACTTGCATACTTGTCCTCATGTTCATGCTGCATACTTAGCCTCCATGCCTAGGTTGCATTGCATAGAGCATGCATGCTTTGCCTCTTGAATTGCGTATGATAGAGGTTGGGCTTTATGTGTTTAATTGGTTTGCATGTCATTTGAAATCAAAATGCATAATTTGGTCTCTTGGGCCATCACGCATTGAAATGCGCGATGGATGGTCCGAGAACCAAGGACCATGTCCCTTTGAGTAATAAACATGATAAGGGATATGGTTGGTGCATACATTGCTTGAATTGCATTGCCATGCGAAGCTCTGTCCTCTGTTGCTGTCAAACAGATTCTGCAGGAACTTTCTGCCGATCGACTGCACATAGTGCCGACCGGCAATCTATCCGTGGCCGATAGCCTCATTTGTGGCCGATGACCACCAAATCACAGCCGACGATAATTCCCTCCAGCCGGTGGTGTCTCCCAATGTCCAGGGAAGCAATTCTGAGACTTTGGAAGTTTTTAGAGGGGCAGAGTAGGGAAAACAGAGGCAGCTTGCGCATGGCAGTGGACTTCCGAGCGAGACCCGAGCACGCATGCATCGAGCCCTCTTCCCGAGGCCCTTTTTCCTTGCTTTCTTGAGTTGATTAATTTGTTTAATTAATTTAGTTGGTCTGTAATAATTAATTAGCTAGGTTAGTTAATTCATTATTCGTATTGTATTATTCTTTTGGTCCCTCCGAGCGAGGGCAAATTTGTAATAAGTGTGGGTGAGTGTGTGCATGTCTTCCAACCCCCACTTCTTTCTCCCTTTTACTTACCTGCTTTAATGGTTAGTAATAGGTCATGTTTAATTTAGCATACCTTATGCTATGCATGCGTGCATCCACACATTTGTCTTGCATGCACCGGGCTCGGCGCATCATGCTAACTGCATTAGTATTTCAAATCTAACTTGAATACATGCTACTAGTGCATTTTCACACGTCATTCATAGAATAGCCGAGCCTACTCTAGTGACATTCTGTATGCGTTGCATTAGACATTTAAACATGGACTTGGATCATGCATTGATTGCTAACGAGTTCTTTGTTTTGGCACGGAGTACGATGTAAGTATTTATGCTTTAGCATCCTTGCATGCGTGTGAGTGTTGCCATGATAGCATGATTACCATGTGGCTAGGTGCTTATGTGTTATAAATTGCCTGAATGCCTGTGGGTGAAGGTTGGATTGCCTGAATTGGAATAGCTCATTGAAATCCGTGTTTTAGCCTACTTGCGAGTAGCAAATTCCAAAACATTTTCTTCAAAACAAACGGATATGCAATGCTTATTTCCAAATTAGGCGATCTAGTCTATACTTTTGTGCTGTGCGCATAACATAGTAATTCTAGGCTAATAATCGGGATAAGAACACATAACGTTTTCAAAAACGGATATCACGGTTAGTAGAGGCCGATCTTTGGATCGGGCGAGAGGGGGTGCCATAGCTGACCTTCCCCAATCGTACCCTAGCTCCCGACCCGAGGCAACTTTGGTGATGACGGACACGTGGCCTTTGGCACCGAGTTAGGGTTTCCTAAATTTTCCCAAAATAAAATATTTAGGTGACGACTCTGTATCTGGCAAAGCAATCCATGTTTGGCACTTCTTTCAAAAATCTGTTTTCTCAAAACGATTTGCCAGATTTGGACTCTTTGGTTCAGATTTAGAACCATGACGCAAATCGAGTCCGAACTGTAGCGGGGTCCCTCGCGGACGTGCTACACCAGGTTCTGAGCCGTTGATGTAAATTGTAAAACTGATAAGAAATGGAAATTGAAAAGAAATGGAAACGGGTTATGAATTGGTTTATGGAAATTGAACATTTATCAGTTGCAAATGTCTTAGTTATTGCTCATACTGTGTTTAGCATATCTCTACTGGGCGTTGGCTCACCCTATATGGGACATTATTTTCAGGTACAGGTAGTATGCCACCTCCAAGGACATAGCTTGGATGATGACGAGAGTTGAAGACTCTTTTTTTGTTTATTTTGATGTATTACATGTAAATTCAAGCCAAGGGCTTAATATGTATTAAGTTAGTACTCTTTTTCTTTTGTAACCAAGTGTTAACTTGGAAAGCTATAAGCCCATAGGGCATTTGCTTTTGTTGTTAACATGTAATACAGTTGTGAGAATTACTCTGATGAATAGAAATGGTTGGTTTCTTTTATATTAATGTATGTCTAAAGTGATGGGTTTTATGTATTATTTTGAGGGCGTTACAATGTGACTCTCACGGATAGCTTCCCCATGACAAATAGGACTTGTGAGAACTGACAGAACATAATTCGAACCCGTAGGTTGGGAGTTAAAGCCGAATGTGCCTTAAACTTAGTAGAAAAAGGGCATTTCGGGGGACGAAAATTCAAAACAACCCCCGAACCACAGTGTGACTTACACAGACAGCTCCCCCATGACAAATAGGACTTGTGAGAACTGACGGAATGTAATCTAGGCCCGCAGGTTGTCAGTTAGAGCCGAATGCGTCCTAAACTTAGTCGAAAGAGGGCGTTTCGGGGGCGAAAATTCAAAACTGCCACCGAACGACCAAGTGGCTCACACGGACAGTTCCCTCATGACAAATAGGACTTGTGAGAACTGACGGAACGTAATTCGGACCCGTAGGTTGGGAGTTAGAGTCGAATACGCCCTAAACTTAGTCGAAAAATGGCGTTTTGGGGGGCGAAAATTCAAAACACCCCCCGAACCACCGTGTGAACCGTGTGGCTCACACGGACAGTTCCCCCATGACAAATAGGACTTGTGACAACTGACAGAATGTAATCCGGGCCCGTAGGTTGCGAGTTAGAGCCGAATACGCCTTAAACTTATTCGAAAAAGGGCGTTTCGAGGGCAAAAATTCAAAACAGCCACCGAACCACCGTGTGGCTCACACGGACAGTTCCCCCATGACAAATAGGACTTGTGACAACTGACGGAATGTAATCCGGGCCCGTAGGTTGGGAGTTAGAGCCGAATACGCCCTAAACTTAGTCAAAAAATGGCATTTCGGGTGCAAAAATTCAAAACAGCCGCCGAGCCAAATAGGAATTGTGAGAACTGACGGAAGGTAATTCGGACCTATAGGTTGGGAGTTAGAGCCGAATACGCCCTAAACTTAGTTGAAAAAGGGCGTTTCAGGGGTGAAAATTCAAAACAGCCCCCAAACCACCGTGTGGCTCACACGAACAGTTCCCCCATGACAACTAGGACTTGTGAGAACTGACGGAATGTAATCCGGACCCGTAGGTTGGGAGTTATAACTGAATACGCCCTAAACTTAGTCGAAAAAGGGCGTTTCAGGGGCGAAAATTCAAAACAGCCCCTGAACGACCGTGTGGCTCACACGAATAACTTTGCCATGACAAATAGGACTTGTGAGATCTGACGGAACGTAATTCAAACCCGTAGGTTGGGAGTTAGAACCGAATATGCCCTAAACTTACTCGAAAAAGGGCTTTCCAGAGGCAAAAATTCATAACAGCCCCCGAATACGCCTTACACTTAGTCAAAAAACTTGCAACACTTAGTTAAAAAAGCAACAACTTTATTAAAATAACATTTACATATTCTAATAATTGCCTTTATATATTTATAGGACGAAGAAATTACATATTACATTGTTTGTGCAGTTGGTTGGAATAAATATTGCATGATACATATATTTATATATGTACTTTCTTTTATTTCCAAGAAGACATTTCTCGATTGTTCTACCTTAAATGCATGTTAGAACATGTTCCATATGGCTAACTGAATTGATATTTTGTAACCAATTCTAATGTTTCATTTTTTGTTTTTCTTTGTAGATGGCTTGGTTGCGTGGACTTGTGGATAATCCATATTGGTGTATGGAGAATAATTTTCACTTTTGTGTAAAACTAATATAATACTTTTGTCGTCCTCGACTTTTGTGTAGTTCCTTATTACTGATACAGAAAACTTTTGGCAATCAACAGATAATGACTGTCATGGTGCATAGATCACCTTTTGTCATGGTACATATATAACATTTGTCGGCGTACATATAGGACGTTTTGTCATGATCCATAGAAAACTTTTGTCGTGGTACATATATCACCTTTTGTTATGGTACAGATTACAATGGTAATTTGTACCATGCCAAATGGTAATTTCGCTTGGTAGTAAATGTATTTTTTGTATACGAAGGGCTTTGATTTTTATATGATATATTTTGTATGGAATTATTATTTTAGTTTGGACAATAGTTGATTTGTATGGACTTTGATATTTAATGTTATTTATTTTTGGTATATGGATGCAGGTTGTGGAATGATTGATAGTATGTATCATTTTGTTTATATACATATTACAGGTTGCATTGTATATAGACAGGTTGTGGAGAAATTATAATTTTGCGATAAAACATAATATCATGTTTTTGGCGACTAAACAATTAGTAGCTAAAAAGAAATTGGGAAAAGACATTTGGCGACTACAAGTTTTGTAGCAAAAAAAAAAAAGACATTTGGCGACTAAAAGTTTTGTAGCAAAAAAAAAAAAGACATTTAGCGACTAAAAGTTTAGTAGCCAAAAAAACAAAACAAAAAAAAAATATTTGGCGACTAAAAGTTTAGTAGCCCAAAAAAATATATATATTTGACGACTAAAAGTTTAGTAGCCAAAAGAAAATCAAACATTCGGCGATTAAAATATTTCGTAGCTAAAAACAAAAAACTAAATTATAAAAACACTTTTGCCGACTAAAATCTTAGTAGCCAAAAATGTAGAACTTTCAGCAACCAAATATTTAGTAGCCAAAAGAGGAACTCTTTGCCGACTAAACATTTAGTAGCCAAAGATTGGGACTTTCAGCAACTAAATTTTTAGTAGCCAAAAAAGAACTCTTTCCCGACTAAAATTTTGGTAGCTAAAAAGGTGGGACTTTAGGCGACTAAAATTTTGGTCGCCGAAAAGGGTCTAATTTAATTTAATGTCCAACCTTTTGGCGACTAAAATAATTTTAGTCGCTAATTACCTTTACTGACAATTTTTTGGTGACTACTTTTGCGACCAAATAATTTAGTCGCCAAAACCATTCGACGACTAAAAATTAACTTTTGGCAACTAAAAATTTAGTCGCCAAAAGTGAAAATTCTTGTAGTGAATTTATGATTTTGTATCAATTTGGTCTAATTGATTACAACTCTTATAGAAAATATGCACATAAATGTCATGTGTCATATTTTTAGGGGCAAAATTATAAATTTACTCAACTTAGTTAGTTAACCTCAACCATAATTTTCTTTAAAAACACTAACGATATTATTAATTAAACATAATTGAAACAAAATCTAAAATTAATGGTCAAAATTTAGCCAATTGAAAGTGTAAAGACCAAAATGATACGAGATAAAATATAGGACCACTGGTGTAATTTGTTCTTTTAGAATATACAAGAAATGAATGGTGTAGAAGTTTCATAGAAGCTTTCACATCCTCATAGGAGAGTTCTAGAATTCTGTTTAGAAATATCTATATAAGTATCTACGTCACTCTAGATGTATATATATACAAGACTCCATTATTTTCTCAAATTCTCTAAAAAGTTTCGAAATCTTTCATTGCCTCCAATCCTCTAATCTTCATTTAAATGGGGGTCTTTACTGTAGCAAATGCAGTAGATTGTGACATCATGGACACTAATCGTCATCCAAAGAAGTAATGATTTAGATTTTATGGCAAGCATTAACCAAGGAATGATGTTCAACGGCATCAATTGTTTGCAAACCATGCAGAAAAATGTGACAAGTTGCAATGATATTTTATCAGGTGAGCAGGCAATAGGCAACCTTTTTGGGGTAAAAGTTGAAATTTTTTTAAAAGGATCATGTTACTATGCACATCTCCTTTGTAGTCTATACCATAGGTAAATTATGATATTTGTAGTATTAATTATCATAAATTTTATAATTAATTTTTTTTCAGTTATAATTTAAAAAATAAGTCATAACTAAACAAGATTTATACCTATTGTATTATTTTTACCAGTTACTGTTTGGTGATTGGTGTTATAGAATTTCATTGTCTAAGCTAAAGTTTACACAGTGAAATTTTACTATATTCATATTATCATTTTGCTAGCAAATTTTATATATACATAATATTTCCACTAGTGATAGTTGGTGTGGTGGTGGTAAAATTTCACCTTTCACTATTTTAGTGTCAATTTGAATGATAAAATTTTACTGTTCAAAAGTCAACTTAAACAGTAAAATTTACTTTGAATGTTAATTTGTATAGTAAATTTTTATTATATATATTTCTTTTTATAAAATTTCATATTCAACATATATCTTATTTGATAGATTTTGATGAATTTTTTTTAAAAAAATAACTACATTAAAGTTATTAAATTTTAAATTAAAAAAACAATTAAAGAATATTTTGGTCAAGGCATACATTCTCCACACTCATTCTCTAAGAAAGTTTATTTCCATGCTTTAAGATTAAGAGCATTATTATTCAAATCTAAAAATTAAATCTATTATCTAAACTAATGATGTGTTACTCTATAAAAATATTTAAGACAACTCTTTCTCTTATTTATTCTCTAATAAACAACCAATCAACTTGCTAACACATCATTGGGTCTAGAAATTGGGTCTTCAAAATGGGCCTATATATCATTTTCCTAAGATTAAGAGCATTACTATTGAAGTCCAAAAATTAGATCCATTATCTAAACCTAATGATATGTCACTCTATTAAAATATTTAAGTCAATTATTTTTTTTTTTTTGTTTTTATTCTATAATTATCAATCAATCAATTTACTGACACATCACTAAATTTAGAAATTGGATGTATCATAAATCATTTTAGAGGATCCGAAAAATGATATATCGTGCGAAGTGAGAAACCAAAAAAATAAAAAAAAATAAAAAATTGAGCCAATTGACATAACAACATGTGTACCGAGCACATAGTCTATAATAAAGAGTTATTCTACTTACACCATTACTTTATCTCTTTTTTTCCTCCAATTTTACCTATATGTAAAATTGCCTTTAAGGACAAAATTCTAAAATTAAATATATTTTATTATCTCCTTACCCCTTCAATCCTTGGTCCTCTTCTTCTTTTCTCAATTTTTCTTTTCTCTTACACATATCTTTTCAAAAACTAAGAATTATAGTGTTTTGATCATAGAAGAAAGCAATAGATGAATAAACGATGGTGAAGAACCATCAAAAAGTGAAATTGTGAATTTTTTTATTTGTTTGGTAAGTTTTTTTTTCGTTTTTTTAGACTGTTCTTCGACTTTTGTTCAGTGTTTTGAAATCAAACAAAATAAAATAGTCTGATATCACATTGCAGAACAAAAAATATATGTCTGGTAACCAACTGCCGAATAAAATATACATTTCCGGTAACTCAAGGTCGGATTTTTTTAATTCGTTCGGCTACTCATTACTGTGTATTTTTAGTTTTATTTTTTTCATTTTTTTGCTTGGAAAGCTTATGCTTCTACTCATTGCAACAATATAAGTATTGCATTATTAGTGGACTCTAATCATAAATTCATTATAGACGAGGTTTGTTAAATTTTTTTATGACTACGATTTTTTTAGGAACGACAACATATTGTTGGAAAAAAAAGCTTGTCTAGTAACATGACATTAGATTAATTCAAATTCATTAGCAATGTACTACCGAACAAACCCGACACAAAATTTTAAATCATTGTTTGGAAGAAAGTGGCTGTGTAAATATATAGCAACAAAACGCTAGATAAATCTATTTTTTTCGATAAGATAACACCGGAGGAATATAAATTGCTTAGTACTATGTAACCAAACAAACACTTCGCTGTGAGCTCCACTCACTGTCTTCCCTGCATCTTCTCTATTCCCTTATTTTCCCTCTAAAAACTATTGGTATAAAGAGATAAAAGGATTTTGAAGAGTCTGACTTTAGAATTAGTTTTGATAACATAATAGGTGTAATGAGAATCACATTTTTTTTTTTTAGAGGTGTAACGGGATTGAAGGTATAAAAAGATAAAGTAATAGTATAAGTAGAATCACTCATAATAAACAATCAAAAAGACAATAATGCCCTTCATAAAGTCAACTTATCTTCTATTTCCTTTTCGACCACATCTTTATAATATGAAGCTTGAATATATAAGAGAAATCATATTTCAGTACAGCAGTAAAAAAATATATATTTTTATGATGGCATAACTTTATTGTGTGCATGGTGTAAATATATTATTGTGTTTAGTGCAACTCTTTCTATATATCAGAGTTGCATGCAAAAAAAATTTCACTTGTATGTATTTACAACTTCCCCAAATATATAGTTGTAAATGATATCATCTTAGCATCTGTATTCTCAAACAAATACAATACTTCCTCACAAAAGGGATATATATGAACTCTTCCCACCTTATTTTCTAATATTCTTTGAATGGAGGTTTAAAGAGAGAAAAAAAATTAAGTACGTATAATTAAAATATTTATAGTATACAATATATATTATAATTGAAATTATTTCAAGTATAATTAACATCAAACTCAAAATGAGTGCATTATGTAATTATAATTTATTTTAGTCGTGGCACAGAAACTAGATTTAAATAAATTTTCACCATACAAGGCATTTTAAATATTTTTCAGTGCTCTATTTTTGTGCCCTTTAGACTTTGCAATAAGAATATGTGATTTAAAATGATGTTGAATTGTTAAAAATTCTATTTATAAGGAATTTTTTTTCCTATGTACAAAGTTTTCTTATTCCAATTATCTTGAAGATAAATTGCACATTATACGAGAAATTCAAAAGTAAAAGTCAATAATAAACAACAAAATTTCTCCTCTCCTTTTTTTTTTCATTTTTAAATTTCTGAGAGAAACTTTATTATGGTGAAAAAATTAATAAAGTAGATGGGAAAAGGGGGAAATTAAGCAATTCATGAATTAAGAGAATAGAAAGAAGAATAATCACTCTGTTTGGGTTGAGTTTTCAAAATAATTTTTGAATTTTTTATTTTAGTGTTTTCTATATTTTTGTACATTTAGTAAATTTTTTTAATATTTCAATCAAATTTATTTACTTCATAGATTTATAATAACCTAGATAGAACTAAAGAGTAAAATATTTGTCAGATTTCACAAAAATACAAAAATCCAATACGTATTAGCATTTTTTTTTTTTTGCATTTATTATATATATTTAGATTTTTTTCATAAATATTTTATTTTTTAAATATTTATTTAATTAAATACATCTAAAAAAAATTTTGACTAAATATTTTTAAAAATTTACTAAAAATAACAAAATAAAAAATATGTTTAAAAATTCGAAATTAACTAAGGACTCATTTGGAAATTGACTATTTTAGTTCACTTCTTACTAATTACGAAAAAATATATCAAAACATAGAGAGAATAATTTTTTGACATTTTAGCTAAAATATCAACTTAATGATGAAGTGGTAGCAGGTGGTTAATGAAGTGATTAATGTGAGAATTGTAATAGTAATGTGAATATGATGAATTGTTGTTTTGTTTGGGAAGGAAGACAGTAGAACTATATCAAGGGGCATTCATGTCTTTTGAGTTAATTCTCATGGTTTAATAAGTTTTCACAATTTTGGAGAAATTCTATTTCCACAAGTCTATTTATCTCTGTGTATATATTTAATGAAATATTATTTTAATGACAATTCTACCCTGAAGTAAAATGACCATAATAGATATCAAAACACACCATTAACATTGAATAATAGTTTTTTTTGTACACATTATTTAAAAATAAAAATATCTCAACACACATCTTTGAAGTTTAAAAAAAAAAAAAAACTAAACCCTAATTTCTCTATTGTTTCTCACTTCCTCTATTATTGTTCACTTATTCTATTGACCATTGTTTCCTACACACTCTATAGTTATCTATTGCTTGTAAAGCAATACTGTCATATTGTTTTACTGTCTAAGTTTATACTCCATTGATTATATCATTTTGTCATTAGAATCTACCATAATTCTTGATTTTTCTGATGAAAGAGTTGCAAATCAATGGAAATTCAAATTTAAATAACAATATACCTGATTACAACAAAAGCAGTAATGAAAATATAAGTTTTTTTCGTGCAAAAAATTTTTTTCACTATTTTAATTCGGTAAACCAATGCCGAAACATGTTACTTTTTTCGGATATCAACTGCTGAAATTATTAATTCTATTCGAAAATCAAGTTCCGGATTTGGATATCGGAAATCAACTTTCGAATTTAAGAATTAATTTCGGAAACCAAGTTTTGAATTTTTTTTACATGTTTCGGAAGTTAAAAATCGAATAAACCTTTTTCATTCGAATAATCAGTACTAAATAAACAAAATCGAATTGCTTCCAGAAAAAACAAGAGTTTATGAAAAATAAGAGATAGATAGAGTTGTACGTCTTCAATGGAGTTTGATACAAAACGATGTTGTTTCAAGATCTATGTTGATACAAGTCGATGCCAATTAATGACTTTTTCGATGTTGACTAGATTGTTGATTGAAAGAATCAGTTTGATGATATAACTGGAAATCAAAGAAGCTAGTTTGTTGTATAATCTGAAGATTCATGGAGCGATTTGCTGCGGGATTTCTTATGAAAGATGCTGTTGTGTTTTCAAGGTGGGTGGAATAAAAATAGGTCTACACAATTGATTCTCTGTGGAACAAATGGTTAAGTGGTGTATGTACAAGAATGTTAGTTTAGGGTATAATTGGAACATGTGAGGGATGGACTGAGAACAAAAATATAAAATTAATTTTATAAAGGTGTGTATTGAGAAATTATATATACGTACAGAAATCAAAAAATTGTGTGAAAATGGAATTTGCCAAAATTTTGGCATGGACGCATGCGTATTGTTTTGGAAAGACAGAGACCGACTTTTAATTCGGGCTTATTTAAGGAAACTGAGAAGCATTGAGAGAGTTTTTTTTATAAGTGAAACTAAGAAGCATAGAGAGAGAGAGCGAGAGAGAAAGAGAGAGAGAGAGAGTGAGCGAGCGAGTGAGAGTGAAACTCACAGAGAGACATAGACCGACTTAGGGGGCAATGCATGCGATCACACTACGCGCCAAATAATTGCCACTTGAACTGAGTTAACAAAAGGCGCGAATCGCCGATTCGAACCTACCCCTTAAAATAATATCAACAATTAAAACTCATTTATAACATTATGACAAAACAAAATTATATATCTATATATATTTTATAAAAAAAATTCTATTGTAATGTTTTTATTTTAACTTTATTTTATGGTATACCACACGATGAAGAAAGACATTTCTTTCAAACTCAAACTTACAAGTTGGTATGCTTCTCAAACTTGATTTATTTAATTTTTTTTTTATAATTATGCAATATGTAAAATCAAAATAAGATGAAAACTAGTTATTCTATATCTTGTAGTGATTTTTATCTTGTAGTGACCATTGGTTCAATGGTTAAGACTTGACCTAATAACCTTGAGGTTTTGGGTTCAAGTCTTGGGACCACCACTTTGTGTATTATGCCAAAGGTTAGGTGTGGACTCAATCTTTACCCTCCCAAACACACATTAATGTGTACTAAGTGGGCGTTGTTTTTATTAAGGCACAAGTGAGGCATATGTTCAATATAAATGAAAACTATATAAAAATAATAACTATAGCCACTCAAAAAATTTTGATAAAAAAGTTGTAAAATGTTAGTTGTAAATTCGAAGTTAGTATGATATTGACTGAAAAACCTAAGTAATTCGTGATTCGTGATTCGAAATAGATTTAATTGTGGCAATACCCAAACAAAAAACTAACAATCTAAATCATCTAATATGTATAAAAGAGATTTAGATTGTTGTTTCACAATTAATAAATCGACACAAAAGATTTTTAATGTGAAAAAAATCACAATTGGAGCACCTTCAATTGTGATAAAAAAAAAATACGAGCTAAAAGCCACTTATCAATCCTCCAAACTTAGGTACCTTATATTGGATACAGATCAAATATCTTAGGTTCATATTATTCTCCTGTTACAGAAACTCGATTCATTCTTAGGTCATTCAACAATTCACAATTCAATTCGGTATTCGATTCAGCGATCCACTTCATCCATTCAAATCATTCTGAAGTCATCAGGAATATAAGGCGAGTTTAGACAGTAATCCCATAGTAGCACAGGTGAAGTAATCAGTCACATGACGTACATAATTGGTATATTCCTGTGTGTGTCAATTTCCGACCACACTGCCAATCAAGCACTCAGCTGGAGAACACTGGCAGAATAGATTAAGCCCGAACGACCTGTCACAAAAAGAAGAGATTCCAACGGTGGTTCGTCCACCCGGGGGCACTCCGACGATCAAGTCAGTTATCTCTCAAAGAGAGCAAAAGTGCTTAACTCACTATTCAGAGCATAAAAAGCATACCTTAGACCCATGAGGGTGTCTCTCTTTTATAGCCAACACAAACCTAGTCCCAATAGAAGCCTAGCTTCAATGGACTTAGGATTACTGTTAATCTTGGACTCCCAGTAGGATTGGGATAAACTCTCTAAGAGTCTTATCTTTACCCAAACTGAAGTCCTCTCTCATTCTAGGACTCTTGTCCCTTATCCGTTTATCCCGGATTCCGGTATCTTCCCAGATAATCTCGGCCTAGCCAAGTTGATCTCAGTGTCATGACCAAGACACGTGGCACCTCGGCTAGCACTTCAGTGACACTTCGGCCACGTGTTGCCATTCAAAAATTATGTCCCCACAACTGCCCCCTAGGTTCTATTACCTCGGCATCCTGAGGTGATGGAACCTATATCATTCCTTCCTTTAATCATGACCCCGATTTAACTTCAGCTTGTAAATTTTTCTTAAAATTTCAACAACTGTTAAACATGACCTCAATTTAACTTCAACTTGTAAATTTTTCTTAAAATTTCAACAAGTGTTAAACATGTCCTTGGTTTAACTTCAACTTGTAAATTTTTAAAATTTCAACAAGTGTTAAACCAACCTTAGCTTGTAAATTCCAACTCCCAAGCATCATTCTCCAGCCCTCTTTGATTCTCCATGCTCGACCTCCCGTGAAGGCCGGTAAGAATGCCCCTTTGCCCTGGCGTGCTGAGGGACTGCAGAAACTGTGTTTTGCCCCCCTTTCTGGGCATCTTTCTTGGCCGCTGGAATCGACGTATCTTGTAGCGGGAACGGTGGCTGCATGACGTTGTTCTGCATCATGAAATTGACGACCGTTTGCAGGTCCGCCAATTTGTCCGCCATTCCCTTCATCTCGTCGTCCCTCTGTAGGCATCTATCTTTCCATACCTGGAGGTCGTCCTCGTTATAATACCTGCTCTAGTTTGATTTCTTTGGCACGTCGCCCTCATGGCCGACGTCATTTTCTTTGTGATTCTTATCACAAGTCTCTTCGTTGCAGTTGCCTTCTTCGACGTCAAGGTCAATGTGTTTCTCGCTCCCAGTAGGGGTGTCGTCCCCAACCTTCTCTTTCTGTCTGTCGTTGGCCATTTATTCTCCTTTCTTTCCCACAGACGGCGCCTAATTGTGTGTGTCGATTTCTAACCACACTGCCAATCAAGCACTCAGTTGGAGAACACGGGCAAAATAGATTAAGTCCGAACAACTTGTCACAAAAAGAAGAGATTCCAGCGGTGGTTCGTCTACCCGGGGGCACTCCGACGATCAAGTCAGTTATCTCTCAAAGATAGCAAAAGTGCCTAACTCACTATTCAGAGCATAAAAAGCATACATTAGACCCATGAGGGTGCCTCTCTTTTATAGCCAACACAAACCTAGTCCCCATAGAAGCTTAGCTTCAATGGACTTAGGATTACTGCTAATCTTGGACTCCTACTAGGATTGGGATAAACTCTGTAAGAGTCTTATCTTTACCCAAACTGAAGTCATCTCTCATTCTAGGACTCTTGTCCCTTATCCGCTTATCTCAGATTCCGGTATCTTCGCAGATAATCTCGGTCTAGCCAAGATGATCTCGGTGTCATGACCAAGACACGTGGCACCTCGGCTGGCACTTCGGTGACACCTCGGCCACATGTTGTCATTCAAAAATTATGTCCCCAAAATTCCCATAACAGAAAATGGCAGAATTTGATATTATTGAAATATTCAATCTCTAGCATAATATGAATGTTCTCAATCATTCAACAGTTTACGATTCAGTTCAACTCAATTCTATATTCCATCACAGTCTTTTGATATTATTCGATAGTCATCAAGAATATCAAACAATTCTATATGTTAACCCCATAACAACAAATACCGAGGTAATCAATCACCATACTTCTAGATGGTCAAAGTTTTTAATCCGAAGTAGTGTTCATAATCAATATAGTTCACGATTAACAATTCTCAAAGCATCGGGTTTAAATCCTGGTAACACAAAAATAGCCATTCTCTAAAGCAATCATTTACTAGACTTACACCATTTAGTTCATATAACGACCCCACCATGTATAATATTTTACGTTTTATTAATTAAAGAAAATTGGATTTTAATTAATCATTATTCTGATTTAATTTGGGATTTACGAGAATTATTGAGTCTGATTTATATATGATTTTATTAAGGATTTGTTTTGGAATTAGAAATTGAACGTTCAAATGGCTTAAGGAGATAAAATTGATGTGTTGAATCAATTTAGTCTTGAGTATTGGAACCATATGGGAGTTTAATTAAATATTTAATTCAGTTTTGATTCAGTTTAGTAAAATTGAGATTTGATTAATTGGGTCCGAATTAGAGTTAATTAAGTTATGAGAATTGAGAATTGAGATTATTATGAATTAAATTTACTTATAAAGTGTGCAATTTATTGATGGATTTTTTGAGTTTGATATGAAATTGAAGGCCTTAGTGGTTTGAGAAATCAAAATTGATGATGAAAATAAGTTTAATTCAATATTTGAAGCTTTTTGGGAATTTGATTAAAAATTTGATTCAGATTGGTAAAAATTAAATATAATCAACTGGGCCTCAATTACAGTCAATTAGACTAATTAAATTATGTGAGGATTGTGATTAGTTATGATTAATTAAATTATGTGCTAATCAAGATTTATTAAGACTAAGTGTTGCTTAATTAAATTAATCTTGATCATAAATGGAATTGTAGAATGGTCTAAAATTTGAGGGTGTATATGTGTAATAACCCTCACGCTATCCTAACCATACTCATATGCATTCATGTGATTCTGTCTTGTAAGCGTGCGTTTCAAGTCTTGTCCTTGTTCGTTTAAGTGTTTCAGCATGTTTTGTACCCTGCTTGGTGTGAGTTTAGCCGAGGGTGTCTTCAGTCTAGAACTTCCTTGGAACCACTTTGTTTGACCTTCACCTTCGCCCTGACATATTGGCCGAGATGCCATTATCTAGGCCGAGGTGTTCATCACCAAGGCCGAGGTGTGAATCATCTAGGCCAAGATGTTACCTTTGCACCTAGTGATCTTGTCCTAGAGAGGTATGACCTAGACCGAGGTGTGGCACATCTAGGCTAAGGTGTGGCACAGCTTAGTCAAATGTTGTCCTTCCTAGCCGAGGTCATTGTTCCCTACTTGCCGATGTCTTGCTTTTAGCCGAGATCATTGCCTACTAGAGTGCCCATGCCGTCTTGCTTGTTAAACACACTTGTCATGGTCTTGTCTTGTCACTCAGCCACCTTTCTGTGTAGCACCAACCAGCCGCTGCCACGTGCCTCTGTAGAGGGTTAAGTCAGCTAGCAGACCCAAAAATGTATCATTTTGCTATATGTCTTTGTTTGTGAGGAGAAAGAAGCTCTAGAAGAAGAAGAAGAAGTTTAGAGTGAGAGCGTGGGCTTCGAGCTTGATTCCTAGAGATAAAACCATTAGATTCACGTATTGAGGTTAGATTCTTGATTTACTCTTGTCATTCTTATTGATCATCTAGCTGCATTGCATGATCGAACCAATTTTGCATGTCATGCATCGATTTAAAATTGGTTTTAGAAGGAGAAAATAGTGTTCATGTGTTTTTGAAGGAAAAGTATTGTTTGATCCGAAAGTTTGCATTAAGTTTCATGTTTTTTGTGTTTGTTCTCACTAGATCCTTGAAAATGGGTGCCCAGGTCCATGTTTTTGAACTCATAGCATGAAATCCCAGATCTTTGTAATAGCAAATCACGATCTTTGCATTCATCTCCCTCGTGTTCTAGTTTTTCATGTCCATCATGTTCTTCAGAAAAGGAAAACCCAGATTTTCCCGACTTCATTCCTTTGAGTGTGGCCATTGAGGCCACACCTCGGCCAGGGGATGTGGAACCTCGGCCTAGACCTGGTAGTTGCCCAGCATGTTTTCCCGAGATCACCTGCATGCATGTGAAACTAATTTGAAAGTGCATTCAACAGACTTTGCCGTGTGTTTGTAGGATTTGGACTTGCCTTGACCTCGACGTTGAAGAACTAAGTGAGTGGTATTTTTAATAAAGCTATGTTATAATGCTTTGATGAAAGTTTCATTTTGCTTCGTTTTGAAAAGGATTTGTAAGCATGAATGGTTATTCCTAGTTGGGAAATATATTTGTATTATCTTGTTTTGATGACATTCTTGGGAAGTCCGTACGTGCTAAGGGACTATAAGCATTTGTAGCACAAAGTTTGGAAGTCCATACGTGCTAAGGGACTATAAGCATTTGTAGCACAAAGTTTGGAAGTCCGTACATGCTAGGGGACTCTAAGCCTTAGTAGCATAAGTCCTTAGTGTCCGGGGACTATAATGTAACGACACCATTGAATTGAGATATCTCCCTTGTCTTGTCTTGTTTGCCACTGACGGTTTACCGCGTGGGTTTTGTTTGCCGAGATGCCATCACTTGTATTATAATGATGTTAGTAAGCATCCTTTGAAACTTGACAGATTTGCTAGATGGACTTGGTCCATCCTTTGACTTGCACTAATTATGTTATGTATTGTTCGATAAAGATCTTGAATACCAGTCATGCAAACCCATTTATTTCTTATACCATTCACTGAGTATCCAAGCTCACTCTCTCTATATATATGTAGGTGATGAGCAGGAAGGCGGTGACGCCTAGGTGTGACTCGCAAGCTTGTTTTGGGTTTTTGTTATGTCGGCCTAACTTGTATTCACGTCGGCAGTCTTGAAAATCATGCTTCTCGGCTTATAATGTTTGTAATTTACACATGTCGGCTGAAGAAGCCTTTTGATCAAGATGTAAAATGTATTTTGTACTTTATTGTATTTGTATCCAAGTTGTAATATTATGTAAAGTTGTATGCCATTCCATGTAACTTACGCACTGCTCTTATGGACCACTTGTATTTTAAAATCATTGCTTCCACACTTGTGAGCCCCATATATAATTGTACTCTGTTTGTGTGGGAATTTTGGAGGTTGGCCTTTGGTAATCCCGGATTACAGGCCATTACGGTACCAAACTAGTAGGGGCGGTTTGGGGTCGTGACAATATGGGTGTGGGTGTGCTGAGAAATCTGTGTGTGTGCTGAGAAATCTGTGTGTGTGCATGAGAGTGGTGTGTTGGAATTCAAGGAAGTGTGCACGTGTAACAGGCCCGCGGGGGACCTCGCCACAGCTCGGGCTCGACTTTTCGTAGTCACGGTTCTAAATCTGAACCAAAGAGTCCAAATCCGGCAAATCGTTTTAGGAAAACTGATTTTTGAAAGAAGTGCCAAACATGGACTGCTTTACCAGATACAGAGTCGCCACCTAAATATTTTATTTTGGGAAATTTAGGAAACCCTGACTCGGTGCCAAAAGGTCACGTGTCCGTCATCACCAAAGTTGCCTCGGCTCGGGAACTTGGGTACGATTGGGGAAGGTCACTTCGTGAGCACCCCCGCTCGCCCGGTCATAGACCGGCCTCTACTAACCATGATATCAATTTTTGAAAACATTGTGAGTTCTTATTCCGGTTATTAGCCTAGGTTACTATGTGATGCTCACAGCATATAAGTATAGACCGGGTCGCCCGAATTGGAATAAAACATTTCATGTTTGTTTTTGAAAATGGTTTGCTACCCGCAGGTAGGCTTGAAACATTTTGATGATTCATTCCAATTCAGATAACCCAACCTTCACCCACAGGCATTCGGGCAGATATATCAGATAAGCACATAGCCTCATGGTAAGCATGCTATCATGGCATTCATTCACACGCATGCGAGGATGCTAAAGCATAAAGCTTACCGAGTACTCCAAGCCAAAAACAGAAACTATATTAGAAATCATGCATGATCCTAAATATACAAAAATGCTTAATGCAACACATGCAAAATGCAACTATAGTAGGCTCGGCTATTCTAAGATGGCATATGAAATGCTACAACTAACATGTATTCAACTTGGAATTGAAAGTACAATGCAGTTAGTATGATGCGCCGAGCCCGATGCATGCAATACAAATGAATGATGCAAACATGCTGTCATACTGTATGCTAATTGAAATATGCCCTAATCTAACCATCAAAAGCGGATAAATGAAAGGGAGAAAGACGTGGGGTTGGAAGACATACATCACACTCACCCACACTTATTACAGTTGTGCCCTCACTCGGAGGGTCCAAATAAATAATACAGTCCAAATATTACAGTCCCCAAATAAAAGAATATTACAGTCCAAAATATTACAGAATTCTAATTAATTAATGAATTAACTAGAAAGCAAATAAAACTGGCGTGCAAGCCAGGGACCGCCTTGCTTCTGATGGATGATGCATGTCCGGATTGTCTTGCGCGGAAATCCACCGGAATGCCCCAATTAGCCTCTGTTTACACCTGTTATTCTTGAAAAGCGTGCCAAGTCCCGGAAAGTTGCTGATTCCTGGTTTTGCTGCAACAGAGAGCAGGAAAGGGGCATAGCAATGTATTTGCACAAATATATGCATGTCTCGATCCTCGTGCCACCAATCACGCATACCGAGGCATGATGGCCGAGGAGTCGAAATGCACAACTCAATATAGGATGAATGCACATGAAACTACAGTTAAAACCTAACTCCATCATGGGTAATCCGGAGTGTCGGTGACTGGGGAATTGAGACACATTCCGTCACTCGGAGTACGAAATGTACCTCGTTTCCCGTGCCCGGGCTAACTCCCATTCCGGACACGATGCAATATGCATGATATGCATGAAATGCAACTAAGATACAATCCTATCATACACAGAATGCTATGAAAATGAGATGCCTCGCAATGCGTGCACACGGGCACGCAAACCGAGGCGATGGCATGTGTCTCGAAATACGTGCATGCGGGCACGCAAACCGAGGCGATGATATGTGTCTCGAAATACGTGCATGCATGCACGCAAACCGAGGCGATGATATGTGTCTCGAAGTACGTGCACGCGGGCACGCAAACTGAGGCAATGATATGTGTCTCGAAGTACGTGCACGCGGGCACGCAAACCGAGGTAATGCTAGAATATGATGAAATGATATGGGAATGACAAATGGGCTTATACCAACATGAGTGAGCCTCAGCCACACTCATGGGATGCCGTCGGATAAAAAAATGAAGTGCTTCGAAATGCGTGCATACTGGCACGCAAACCGAGGCAATGCTAAAATGATATGAAAATGACATGGAAATGACAAATGGGCTTATACCAACATGAGAGAGCCTCAGCCACACTCACATCGGATGCCGATGGCAGAAAATGAAGTGCCTCGAAATGCGTACACACTGGCACGCAAACCGAGGCAATGCTAAAATGATATGAAAATGACATGGAAATGACAAATGGGCTTATACCAACATGAGAGAGCCTCAGCCACACTCACATCGGATGCCGATGGCAGAAAATGAAGTGCCTCGAAATGCGTGCACACTGGCACGCAAACCGAGGCAATGCTAAAATGATATGAAAATGACATAGAAATGACAAATGGGCTTATACCAACATGAGAGAGCCTCAGCCACACTCACATCGGATGCCGATGGCAGAAAATGAAGTGCCTCGAAATGCGTGCACACTGGCACGCAAACCGAGGCAATGCTAAAATGATATGAAAATGACATGGAAATGACAAATGGGCTTATACCAACATGAGAGAGCCTCAGCCACACTCACATCGGATGCCGATGGCAGAAAATGAAGTACCTCGAAATGTGTGCACACTGGCACGCAAACCGAGGCAATGCTAAAATGATATGAAACATGGCAAAAATGATATGCAAGCATGCTAATGGAAATTCAGCACTAAAATATGGGGGAAAATAGTCCCGAAATGAAGCGAAATGACATGAAATGCAAGGAAATGTCCCGAAATGCGACATTAGGCACCCGAAATGGCCTATAGCTATGCCAAACATGTACAATATGGACATGCAATGCAAAGACAGAAGTTAGACAGTCCCAAAAGATGCACTTTCATAGTTATAAACATGGCCAAACAGTAAGTATAAGTAAGGGAAAAATAGCATGTAAGAATAGGGGCCAAAAGAGGGGTAATGAAGCAAGTGGTATAAGCAAAACTCAAACTGAAAAATTTCCTTCTACAACACTGAAGATGGACCAAAAATATGAACATTTACAGTATATGGAAGACCTCAAATCAGTATACAAACATGCTAAAAATGTGATGCAAAACAAGGCTCAAAAGGTGCTATAACATGAAGTATATAAAATAATCACCAAACAGAAAAAAAGTGTGAATGAAACATGAAGTATAGGCCAAAATAAGACCACTTTCAGTTCGAACCAAGGTCCAAAAACATAAGCAAAGAGGGCTACTAATTTATGCAAAAATGGGGCCAAATAGGGGATATAACTACAAGTGACATATGGAAACACCAAACAAAGTTGAGCCCTTCCTCAATGTTGAAGAGGGGCTCAAAATAAGCCTTATATCAGTTTATAACATGCTCAAAAACAGATTTCTCATGGGCCAAAGATAGCATGCAAAATCATGACATACAAGATGATCAATGAAGCAAGTATATTATGGAGGGCTCAAACAAGGTTGAGCCCTTAATGAGAAGTGAAGATGAGCTCAAAATATGGCCCTTTTCAGTTACGGCCGGAGCTTGAAACCAAAAAGAAATGGGGCTTAGAAATAGATCAAGGAAAAGGGTCAAAAGGTTAAAAGAGTAACTTACCCTTGAAGATTTAAGCTTTTGTTGCTTCTTGGATGGATTTGCAGCTTCTTTTGCCTTCTAGAAACCTTCCTTGCTACTGGAGGTGAGGTGGTGGTGGTAGAGCTTGGTGGTGTAGAAGGAATGAAGGTTAGGGACTTAGGGTTTTTTGAAGAATTGAGAGAGAAGAAGATGGAGTTGGCTATGGAGCTTTGAAGGATAATTTTTCTAACCCCTATGAAGAAGGCCACCAGCTGGTTATAAAGGTTCAAAATGGGGTGTAAAGGTGGGGCAGAAGGAGGGCAAAACTCCCCCACAAAATATCCCCCGGATACAGAAAATATCTGGGGGATATTGCCCCACAGCTGGAAAGGGTACAGTGCAAGGAAGCAGGCCGACCTCATACTTTTGCTGGAGGTGGCCGGCCGGCCACACCCCCTAGCCGGCCGGCTAGGGGTCAAAAGGGTCAAGGTGATTTTCTGGCCGGCCAGCTACTGGGGAGGTACCTCTATGTGTGTACAACACAACCATGTAGTTGAAATTCCAAGAAAGTGGGCCCAAGGGGTTCAACAATGGCTCGGAAAGAGGGGGTCAAAAGGGTCAAGTTGACTTACTGGCCGGCCATAAACTTTTAGGGGCCTCTTATGTGTGTACATCACAGATATGTGGTTCAAAGTTCAAGAAAAAATGTCCAAGGGGTTCAGCATTAGCCCGGAAGAAAGGGGTCAAAAGGGTCAGGTGGCCTTAATGGCCGGCCATGAACTTTTAGGGGCCTCTCAGATGTGTAGATCACAGATATGTGGTTGAAAGTTGGCAACATTAGCTCCAAGGTATTCAACATTAGCCCGGAAGTGCGAAAAACGGGCGCCGGGAGGCTCCGGAAGAGAGATAACTGGTTGCTGCAACAATTGCTGGCCTCCCACCCTTCAGTGACCTTCCCTGTGATAAAACAGAGGTACCTGCCAAAAATAAACGAAAACCGTTGCAAAACGAACGTTCCGGGTCCAAAACACGCAGTTCGGGGTCCCGAAAATGGGCTGTTAAGCACCGAAAATGGTATTCGACCTCGAAGTGGGTTTCTTAGCCCCCAGTGTCCCTCAAAAGGGATGAAATAAGATGTATGCCAAAATTCAGAGCAATAGGAGATGGTTAAGCGGTCCCGAACCGAGGCACACGGCCTGACGGCTCCGAAAACCGGGAACCGGACTCCGAAATGGGCAAAATGCCCTACGGCCACCAAATGTAGCCTACGGACATTTGAGAGACGGTCTACGGGACCTCTCCCTTCCCTCGGGAAAAGAAACAGAGAAAACCGAGTCTGGCTCGCAAACCGAGACAAGACACAGAAAAGGGTTCGGAAGTCCGGAGGCAGGGCTCACGGTCGCGACTCTGAAACTTCTGAACAAGCACATTATGCAATATCACCAAGTGCTCAACTGGTGACATTTGAGTCTTAAGGTCGGTCAAAAATGGGGTGTCTACAGCACGTGTGTAGACTGTGCAGTCCAATCGAGCGACCAAGTGGTGGCTCAAGCGGTTAAGCTATTTTTAGCATATTTTGAAAAATTGCATCTTTGTCATACTTTCATTCTCATATGTTCCCAAGCATTCTTAGGCATAAATTATGACTCATTGAGGATTAATATGTTAATAAGCAGCATAAGTTAATTGATTATGAAGCAAAGTAAGAAATCAATTTATTTGAAAAGAAAGAGTAAGTAAAGTAAGAAAACGTGAAATAATAATTCGGTTTACTTGGGAAGAAAAGAATAAGAGAAGTTATATGTGATCAAGTGAATAATATTGTGTTTTGATATGTTCGTTTGTGTGTTCTATGTAGGTGGTTATCTGAGGTCTAACACCTGTGCCAACCCACTGTGAGTAATACTTTTGTAAAGGTATGTTATTAAAGTGTGTTTTGATTTACCGCAAGATCTTTATTTTGAAATATTATTTGATACAAATGAATGAATGTCTCTTTCGAAATGTAATTGTGACATTCTTAGTGTAGCCCTCGCCTGAGGATACCAATGCCATGTCCTACGACCTTGCTCAGGGAAAACAATACCGCAACCTATAACTCTTACCCGAGGGAAACAATATCCCGTCCCATTATGATAGAAATCTCTGATGTAGACCCAAGGGGTTCCTATGTATATTAGACCTATATGGTCCCATCGTGCACTATTGGATGTACCACATGAAAATAATTTGTGAATTTTGATATGATTCGAACGCATGTGATATGATTTTGTACAATGACATGATTTTGTAAAATGATAGACATCATTCATTTAACCTCTTTATATTGGTATTATTCACCGCGCTTTAGCTCACCCCTCTCCCTTATATATAATATATATGTAGGTGAGCAATTAGAAGATCAGCATTGGAGTTTGCCTCAAAGTCAGCCCTTGTCAAGCCATCCAAGATGCACCTCTGTGTCGAGGCTTTAATTTTGTTCTGTCGGAGTTTTATATTTTCATTAAGTCTTAAGTGTGTGTGAGATATGTATAAGATATGTCTTTGTATATGTAATATGAATGTTTTAATTATTTCAGTCTATCATGTACACACAGCTCAATGGACATTCTTATTTTTTTGTTTTACACACAGCTCAATGCCCAATACTAATTAAATATTTTTGAAATTTTGTCTTTGAAGCCTAAGTACAGGCCGGTCATGGCCTAAACCCTTAGGAGTGGGTTTGGGTTGTGACAGTTTATCTATAACACACATATCCCTCATAGTCAATGATTGGTCCTCAATAGAGTTCATGATTAGATCTTTCTGTTGTTAGTAGTCTACGTGCGATTCTTATCATAAGGTAAACATTCAGGCAATTCAATTTCTCTAAGCTCTACAATCTAGTCATTTTTTATATCGGTTCGTAATTCTCTCGTAATGAAATTAAATCAGATAGAGGAGGTTCTTATTAACTTAAATCAGGTAAAGGCTGAATCACAACCAAATCAAATAATGGTTCTATTATATCAAATCAGATGAAGGTTCTATCCCATCAGTCTCAAACAAAATTTCACTCCAAAGGTCACAATCAATTCGTTTAGGTAGACAATCGGCACTTTCACAAATGTTCTAAGTCCACTAGTTCTCACAATTATATTAAAGTCATGTCATAATGGTTCATATAATCTCAAGTCACATCAATAGGTATCATGTTATATTCAATATAGCAATGACCCCAAAATGCATATCATGATTATATTAATTTAATTATGATGGTGTTTGGGAAGTGAGTTTTTATGTAGATTTTAGTAGATGTAGGTTTTTATGAGATAAAAAAATTTTAGTGTTTGGGAAGATAGTTGGGTTTTTATGTGGTTGGATGTGATGTTTGTGAGAGAAAAAGTGAAATGATTATGGGGTTGGATGTGATATTTTGTTTGGATGTGTTTTTTTTGGTTTTGCAAAACTTCTGTCTTTTAGTGGAAAAAATGAGAAAAAAATTTGGGAACCAACTTCCCAAATATGTGTTTAATTTTCATTGTGATATGTGCCATGTGTGATTTCATTTGTGTTATTGTTAACAAATTTGAATTGAACTTGTCTGATTCAAATAGGTTCAATTCATATCCTATACACATCTGTTAACAATAACAAACTTCAAATCACACGTGGCACATATTAACACAAACACATAATCAATGCAAATCATATAATTAACATAATTAATCACGGGGGTGATTATCACATTTTATAATTAAGCAATATGTAAAATCAAAATAAGATGAAAACTAGTTATTCTATATCTTTTAATGATTTTGATTTTATGTTTAATTTTTATAAATTATTAAGGCACAAGTAAGGCATATGTTCAATATAAATGAACACTATATAAAAATAATAACTATAGCCATTCAAAAAATTTTAATAAAAAAGTTGTAAAATGTAAGGTGTAAATTCAAAGTTAGTATGATATTGACTGAAAAACCTAAGTCATTCGTGATTCGAAATAGATTTAATTGCGGTAATTCCTAAACACACAAAACTAACAATCTAAATCATTTAGTACGTACGAAAGTGATTTAGATTGTTATTTTATAATTAATAAATTGACACAAAAGATTTTAACTTGAAAAAAATCACAGTTGGAACACCTCCAATTGTAATAAAAAAAATACGAGCTAAAAGTCACTAATCAATCCACTATGAAGATAATGAAAATACACAAAAGTACAAACAATCACTCTACATGCTTAAGAATTGTCTTCCGTCTCTTGTACCTATTTCAACAACGCCTTCGTCTCGAAATTGATTAGCCTTGTGTTGAATCCACAACACCTAAATTGAGTCCACAATGATGAACTACTTTGAACTCCTTCAAAGCCTCAAAACTCAAATTTTCGAAACCCATTGATCAAATACTCTTGCAAAGTAGAATCAAAACAAACCCCCTTAATTTAAGCAATCTAATTCATATGACGTGACCAATATCTCAAAAACATCAAGGGAAACAAGGGTAAGAACTCCAGAAGCACATACACTCTCTTAAGTTTTAGATTTGGAAGTCGTAATCCTAAAATCTGTAATTCGCACAGTTTTATAAGAAACAAGGTTGTGAAGACTGCTCGAGCGCAAGAAGGTTCTCTTGAATGGTGTGTCTTAGATGCGGAGAAACCATAAGTGCTTTCGTTCGAGCGACAGAAAGTTCGCTTGAGCGCAGAATCAAATCTCCCAATATTTTTGTAGACAAATCCAAACTACTGAGATATGCCATTCTTCGCTTAAGCCATCACTTCACTGCTCAAGCGGTCCAAGCGCAAACAGGGCACTAACTTTACAATTGAGATGTGCTTGTTTGCAAAATTAACAACACAAAGAGACCTAACATAGACTATGCACATATAGTCAATTTAATCTACACATTTAATTGTGAATAAATTTTTGAATAATTTTTTTGAATATGTAACAAAGTTGGTGTAAAAAAACACAATTCTCACTTACACTCATTTCGCCTCAATTAATCTATATTTATTTTCTCAAATTTTCATTCACATAATATCATTCCTGTTTTTTTATTTTTTTATTTATTTAAAGAAGATAAGTGTTTTATTTATTATAAATAAGTGTAAATCATTTATAAGTGCTTCCCTCCACAACTATATCCGAACCAAATTCCCTCCTTCCTTCGTTTTCTTCTGTCACCCCTTTCTCTCTCTTCCCGCTTTTTTTAATCCTCTCCTCTCTCTCATCTTCTTCTCCTTCTCAAAATCAGATCTTACTCTTCTCTTCATCTTCCCCTCAATTCCTCCAATTCCAATTTTCCACTACAAATTTCTCATCTTCACCAATTCCAATTCCAATTCCTATTCCTATTCCTCTATCCCAAAACCCCACAAAAAGAGGGTTCGATCGATCTCTCAGTCGTTCAACCAATCGGTACTCTCTGAGTTCAGTCATGTCTACTTCACGAGCTTCGAATATGCCGACTGAGCCGATCATGCAACAGTCACAGCAACAGCCATTGAAGCGTCAGCTTCCATTCACGCCGATGAAGCCGCCTTTAGGAGACTACTACCGCTTTTCGCCCTCAGTTGTCGATAACAGACAGAAGGAACCTGACGCAATCGTGTTCAAATCTCCCGTGAGTATATATATATATAGAAAAATGATATACAAGTCCCTTTTTAGACCCATTTTGTACACTGTCAAGAAGTTGATTTGTTGATAATTAGAGAATATTTAATTATCAACCAATCATCTTTTTGAGTCTAGAAATGGGTCTAATTTTTGTGTCTGAATAGCAATGCTAATATATATATATATATATACACACACACACATATATGTACATCTGATTGTGTTTTAGTTCTGATTTTTTTTTTAATTTTTTAATTTTTAAAGTGGGTTTGTGTAATTGTAGAATTTGGATGAAGATCTGATTGTTTGGTGCTTTAAGTTAGCCTTTTTGGGATGTTAGGATTTTTTGATATGGCATAGCTTTAGAATTATGTTGGTTAAGGAAGATTTGTTACGGGCAGTGTACTTATTAATTACAATATTTTATTTAAAAAAACAATCATGATTAATATTAAAATAATAATAATTTTATGAGCTAAATTTAAGCATAAGAAATTAAAAATCATTATTAATAGGAACAAATCAAAATTCTATAATAGTGTGTAATGGCTCGGCGTGGGATGGTGATGTAAATTTGTAATTTTAGCACAAAAAATTATGGATCAAAATTCCTAATTTTAGAAAATAAAAACACATCATTTATAGCACAAATTATTATAAAATCTATTTAATTTTTATTTGATAGAAAAAATTAAAGAGATGATATTGCTTATAAATGATTTGTTTTGAATGGAAATTATTAAATAGTCTTAGAGTACCGTATGACATTGCCTATGTGATACTCAAAACATGAGAAATCACAAATCACACTAAGTAGTTTGTCAACTACTTGAAAATAATGAGTTAATTATATTCAATTCATACGACTTCTCATTACACTATTGGTTTAGACTACTGCATAAACAACACCACATAGTACTCCCAAAGTATTAAATAACTACTTATTGTGAACAATACAATAAATTCTTAGCCAAAGAACATGCTAAGAAAAAAAAAGAATACATTTTGTATATGACCACAAAACAAAAACAAAAACAAAAAAAGTATAAAATTGAGGGGGGGCACGTGATCCCCCTGGGCCTTCTTTGGCTCCACCCCTGGTTACGGGGTTTTATTTTAAACGGGACTGTGTGTGAGTTGTGATTTTTATATGGGTTTGTGGAATTGGAGAATTTGCATTAAGATCTGCTGATTTGGTGCTTCAAGTTAGTCCCTTTTTGGAATGTTTGGATTCGTTGAGATGGCATAGCTTTAGAATTATGTGGGTTAAGGAAGATTGGTTAGGGGGTTTGATGTATTGACTGTTTTGTTGATGAGGTGAGGACCGAGTTCATTGATGTGTGTGGTAGAGTTTTTAATGAAGTCACTGAGAGTTGCTATTGAAAATGCATCCTTCAAGGTGTGTTGATGATCGTTTGGTGCTTTATATCTTCCTTATGAGGCGAATACTCAGAAATTGGATCAATTTTGGAAGACTGTTCTAGATGTGAACATTTTTGCTTAAAGTAATTTTTATTAATGGAACTATGATTTTGTGTGATCTAAATGCTGTTTCAACTTAGATTTAAACAGCCGGGTTTAACAGAATTTGCAACTATGTCATGTTAAGAGCAAAGGTCAGTCTTGTCAGTTATGAAACTGATCATGATCTTGTTAAGAGGAAGATAATGATAATTGCCACATAAAGATTCAGGAGGGTTAAAATCATTCATTGATATCTTTAATATTTATCAAGAACTATGTAATGCATCTTGCTTGAGTGGTTGTGATAGCCTAGCACAAGGATGGCATGATGATATGACGTGCTCTAATGATGTTGGAAGTTCAAATTATATGATAAAATCCATTGGATATATATATAGATAAGTACTGATATTTCGATACGAAATATTGGCAGCAGGAACCCATATGTTCATAAATGAGTTTTCATGGAATGGATGACAGGAAAGAGTAGGAAAGAACTCTGAATAGAAAATTTGATGGATGGTAGGTACTTGACAATTAATTGGAGATATGGAGAAATGCTTCCAATGGCTTTTTATACTTTATTAATGAACTAGACAACTTTTTACTTGGGTATGACGTAAGTAGTTTAACTATCAGCATATATGTTGTTAAGAGGTTTTTTGTAGTTAAATTCTTAATTTTCTTTCTCATGCTAAGAGTTTTTCTGCTTATAAAATAAAAGCATAGACTTGAAATACTTGGTGTTAAGTTACGTAGTGAATGATAACAATGATCCCTTTTGCTTATGGTTGCAACACCACCCACCAAGCACCAATTCTAAATGTAGTTCATGATCATTGAAACAGCCTTAATGTGGAAGGCACTATAATGCTGGTATGTGACTTGGAGAAGCAATATGTATATGTCTTTATATTTATTTAATAGGATTACAAACTTGATCAGTAGAGTTTGTATAAAGTATGGATGTGTATGTGAGACCAAATTTTAAAGGGGAATGATTTTATAAAATATGGATGTGGTTGGTGTAACAACCCTCACTTTGCCTTAGTCATGCTCACATGCATTTATATGATTTTGTCTTGTCAAATTGCATTCATAAAATCTTGTTTTGTTTTATCTAAGTATTGTTGCATGCTTTGTTCCTTGTTTGGTGTGTGATTAGCCGAGGTCATCTTAAGCCTAGGTGACACCCTTGAATCTCTTATACCTAGGACCATCTTGGAACCACTTTGGCTGACCTCCACCTTCACCCTGGCATATTGGCCGAGATGTCATCATCTAGGCCGAGGTGTGCATCACCAAGGCCGAGATATGTATCATCTAAGCCGAGATGTTATCCTTTAGGTATTAGAGATCTTTGATCCATGCACCTGGTGATCTTGTTCCTGGACTGGTATGACCTAGACCGAGGTGTGGCACATCTAGGCCGAGGTGTGGCACAGCTAGGCCAAATGTTATCCTTCCTAGCCGAGATCATTGAGACCTTACTTGCTGAAGCCTTGTCCCAATCCGAGGTCATTACCCGCCGGAGTGCCCTTGTTACCTTGCTTGTCATATACACTTTGTCATAGCCTTGTCTTTTCACTTAGTCACCTTTTTTAGGGGAGCCAACCGGTCGTTGCCTCGTGTCCCAGCAGAGGGTTAAGTCTGCTAGCAGTAGAGAAACCCACATCACTTTGTCATATTTTTGCCTTTGAAGAGAGAGAAGCTCTAGGAAGAGGAAGAGGAGTTCTTGAGAGAGAAGTAGGTTTCCAAGCTTAATCCTTAGAGTTTAAACCGTTTGATCCGAGTGTTGAGGTTAGATTCTTGATCTACTCTTGTTATTCTTTATATTGATTCGATCACATTGCATGATCTAGCATCATTCATGAGCCATGCATTGATTTAAAGCTTGTTTTAGAAGGAGAAAATGATGTTCTTGTGTTCTTGTAATAAAACTATGTTTTGATTCGAAAGTTTGTATCAAGATCCATGTTTTTTGTTTGTTTTCTTAAGATCTTCAAGTATGGGTACCAAGGTCAATGTTTTTGAACTCATAGCATGAAATCTCAGATTTTGAATAAAGAAGTTATGATTTTAGCATTCATGTTCTTTATGTTCTTCATGTTCATGTTCTTCATGTGCTTCAAGGAAGGAAATCCAGATTTCCAGACTTTACCTTTCCCTAGGTGTGGTCACCAAGACCACTCTTGCCTAGATCTCACTCTTAGGCCAAGCATCGTATTTCACTTTGGCCTACCTTGCATGATCACTTGCACCATTAGTCTATCTTGCATGAACACCTCGGCAGACAGCCGTTCGCCGAAGCCTTGGTAACCACACCTCGGCCAAGAGGTGTGGGACCTCGGCAAAGACCTAGTTGGTACCCAACATGTTTTTCTCGAGATGAAAAACAGTGTTTTAACTTTCAGCATGTTTTGCTTTGACTTGAGCTAGTCTTGAAGGAAATGCCGGGATCATTTGCATTCATGTAAGGCTTGTCTTGAGAGTACGTTTCATATCCATCTTTGAGCATTCTTTCTTGTCCCCTTGAAGTGCATTCAGTAGACTTTGCCATGTGTTTGTAGAACTTGGACCCCTTGCTTTAACCCCGATGTCTGAAGAGCTATGTGAGTGGTATTTTTAATAAAGTTATGTTATAAAGTCTTGATTCGTTTTGGAAAAGTATTTGTTCAAGCATGAATGATTGTCCCTAGTTTTGTATCACGTATTATATTTGTTTTGATGACATTCTGGGAAAGTCCTTAGTGCCAGGGGACTATAATTCAACTGCACCCTTGTTTTGCCATTGACGGTTTTCCGCGTGGGTTTGTTTGTTCGGAATGTCATCCTTTGGTATTATGTAGATGTTATTAACATCCAAGAAGCTTTGAAAGATTTGATAGATGAACTTGATTCATCCTTTTAATTTGTAAAGTTATGATATGTATTGTTTTGGAAAAGATCTCGGATATCATTCATTCAAACCTTTATTACTTATACCATTCACTGAGTATCCAAGCTCACCCTCTCCTTATATATATGTAGGTGTTGAGCAGGAAGGCGGTGACGCCTAGGTGTATTTTGCAAGCTTGTTTTGGATTCAAAATTTTGCTAGCATCTTGAAGATTATGCTTCTTAGCTTGTAGTTTATTTCTTTTGTTTATGTCGACTTGAGAAGCCTTTTGATCAAGATGTATTATGTATTTATTTTATTTGTATTCAAGTTGTAAAACCACGTTATGTATGTCATTTCATTTAATCTATGCACGGCTCTTATGGACTAATTAGATTGAATTTTATTGCTTCCGCACATGTAAGCCCCATATATATACTCTGATTGTGTGTGAATCCTTGTAAGTTGGCCTTTGGTAATCTCGGATTGCTGACCATCACGGCACCATTCTACTAGGGGCGGAGTGGGGTCGTGACAGTTGGAGGCTATGGATCATGGCTGAGGTCACTACATCTTATGGTGTGAGTTAATGGAAAGGTATTTGGAAGCAATGAGATGAGTTTCTAACATGTAGAAGATGGTGACAAGGTGAGCTTTTTTTATGATATTTGGCGTGGTTGTATGACATTAAGGACAACCTTGTTTTTTATATTTATTTGGTAAGTAATAATTCATTGAAAAGAATCAAACAACATACAATATAGAACGGGGATACCTCTGAAAAGAAGGAAAACATAAGCAAGTTTCCTAACTGAATAGGAGACAATCCAGTTTATTTTTCCTTTATTACATGAGATTATAGTGGACAGATGTCCTTAGTGGTTGATTGTTGGATAGGGATGACAATGGTTTCATTTCGGTATGGTATTTTGATGAGCTTTACATCAAGTGATGCTGATGTTTTTTAAGGCCTTATACAGGCTGGACATTTGGGAGGTAGGGAAGACGAGATGTGTTGGCTCACATCTAAATCTTTGCCCTGGGGAATGGTCTATCTCCTTGGAAATCTATCTGTCATGTCCTTCCACTTTGGTCTACTTTTCTCTTCTTGAGGGTGGGCAATGGGGATAATGTTCACTTTTGGAAGGATGTTTGGGTAGGTGATTCTTCTTTTGATGTGGCCTTTTATATATTTGTTTGGAGCGGCGCGTTCTCATAATTCCTCCATTTCTTTGTTGGCATGTTCTCTTTTAGCTCCTATTTCTTGGAATTTTTATTTTTTGAGCAATCTTAATGATAGGGAAACCTGTGAGTTGGCTTCTTTGCTATCTCAGATTGACCATTTTTCTTTGAACCCAAATATGAGTGATATAAGGGTTTGGTCCATTCATCCTTCAGGGGATTTTACAGGGAAGTCCTCATTTGAAAAAATCATTGATAAACCGAGTGTCTTCTTTTTCATCCTGTCAGGAAATTTGGAAATCTTGTGTGCTTCTCAAGGTGAAGATTTTTGTGGTTGTTGGCTCATGGAAGCATTTTGACGAATGATACCTTTCAAAAGAGGAGGCCCAATCGTGTTCTTCGTCCTCAATGGTGTATCGTGTGTAAAAAGGGCGAGGAATCGTTGAATCACCTTTTTTTACATTGCGATGTGGCGATGAGTTTGTGGCAATAGACTCTTCCATCTGATGGGGGTTTTGTGGGCGGCTCCAGTTGCAAGTTTTCATATGTTAATTAATTTTTGGGGATTTGGAGGGAAGAAAAAGGCAAAAGTGTTGTGGCTCTATATGGTATGCGCTATCTTTTCAGTTACTTGGTTGGAAAAAATGCAAGGATTTTTTAAGACAAAATCCAGGATGTGGACTCTATGTGGGATAAAGTTGGTAGTTTGGCATCTTTTTGGGACTTGTATCTCCGCCGTTTAGAGGAATTTCTTTTTGTTTTTTGTTTTTTTGGTTGTTCTAGAGATTGGAGGGCTGTTTGTTTGTAGCACATAGCTATCTTGACGATGCTTGGTTTTTGTTGAGTTTGTTTTCTTAGTCAGGTATGTTTTGATCTTTGAGGACTCCTTGTCCTCCTATGTAAATCTATTTTTTCTTCAATAAAATTATTTATTTATTTATTTATTTGTTTTTAAAATTATTTATTTTCTCTTCAATAAAATTATTTCTTCCTCATACTGATTTTCATAGTATATTTAGCTGTCAAATGTTCTTTTTTTGAAAAAAAAAATTAATTTTTCTATTTTTTTTAAATTTTTTTTATAGGTAACTACCAATACTATTAATCTCTCATTATGATTGTTGTATCATGGATGGAGCATTAAAACTCGTTTTTGTCTAACTGTTTTTCTCAGTCGAGCCTCGCTGATAGTCTCATTAAAATTATGTTAGTTGTGCAGTTGTTTATGTTTTAAAGCCAATCAATATATCTGATTATCATGATAATATTATCATCTGATTGTACTTCAATTGATTTTTGATATAATCGCACAGTTAAATTTTCAAAGATATTGCTGATTTCTAATTTTAAAAATTAAATGGGTGTCTTTTAGCCACTAAAGAGGAAGAGTGAAACGGCAGATCATGAAGCTGAATCTAGTGATCGCAACCCCAGCACTGGATATGCCGAACCTATTAGCAGCCCTCTTCAAACACCTGTATCAGGAAAAAGGGGAAAGGCACAAAGAGTGCCAAGGATTGCAAAATGCAATAGAGCTGGATCCCAAACTCCTGTGGCAAATGTTGGTGAGTATTACCACCCACTTCAAGTCTTTATCTTGGGATTCAATATTGCCTGAATTGCTCACAAGTTGGGAACTTTTCACCCATACGGATTTTAAAAAAAATCTGAAATACATTTTTGAATTTGCAGGTTCTCCTTCAGGCAATAATCTCACTCCAGTTGGTCCTTGTCGCTATGATAGCTCCCTAGGTAACTAAATTATTGTTTACATGTTTATTTCTTGATTTTTATCTTCATATTTACTTTTTATTATTACTCGATATAAATTTTAAGTAATTTATTTTTTGGTAGTAAATGGACCTCGATTTCTTTTGCTATTGACTCCATGTTGTATACCTTGCCAAAGTAGAGTTAGTATGTGCCATAAGAATGACTGCTGACAATGTGTTGTGATTTTTCTTTAGGTCTGTTGACAAAAAAGTTCATCAATCTCATCAAACATGCTGAAAATGGTATTCTTGATCTAAATAAAGCTGCTGACACATTAGAGGTATCTATACTATCAAATCTGTGCATCATGTGTTTTGAAGGTTTATTCAATTGCTATTTGCTGGGTTTTGTTGTTACAGGTACAAAAGAGGCGGATATATGATATTACAAATGTTCTTGAAGGAATTGGTCTCATAGAGAAAAAGCTCAAGAATAGAATTCAATGGAAGTATGGATGTGTTTCCTAATTGTTTATAAAATTCTTTGGCAGTTGCTTTATATTTCATTTTCTTTTTATAATTCTAAGAATCACCTCAGCACATTAGATGATACTCACTAAATGATCGTTTAATTAGGGGACTTGATGTGTCAAGGCCAGGGGAGATTGATGAGAATGTTGCTACCATACAGGTATGTTGAAGCTGGAAATTTATGAGCTTCTTGGCATGCAGAAACTTCAGGGGCTTAGGTGCACAGTACCACTTTTTGAAAATGTGTGTGCATGTGTTTTACTTTCTTTCCATTTCTCTCTCTCTCTCTCTGTCTTCTTTGTTTTTTTTTTTTCCTTTCTTGGAGTATCACTATCCAAATCATCTGCACTGGTGGTTACATAGAATGGAACTTCTTAAGAGGAGCAAGGTTTGTGTGTGACATTCCCCTTGAAAACATCCCAGATATGTTCCTAATGTGTTCCACAGCTTCTAATGTAAATAGGGATTATATGCATTGCTGACACAAGTCAAGCATGTAGCAGTCACTTTTTAAAATGCATAAAGAATAATTTTTTTTGTTTGATCGCTAGCGAAAGGAATTTTATTAACTAAAAAGACTAAGTACAGTAGAGGTAAAGCATAAAATCAGTAATCAAAATCAACCCAAAACAAAGCAAAAAAGTAAAATCTTGATTTGCACACAGCCTTCCAATCTTTGGATATCAAAAAGAGTGGGATCCCTCTAAATGAAGGGGACACTGAGGCCCAAAAGGATGCCAAACACCGAACTCTATCCCATATAGAATCCATGCTCCAACCACACCAAGCCACAATGCCTTTGCTCTCTTCCTACCCCCAAATCCACAAAATTCAATTAATGTAAGTATAAAATATAAGGGAGTGGTAGCAGTTAAATGCTGAGACTTGACTCATCTTTTCTTATATTATAACATTCTGTGGAAACATAGATATATAACCTGAAGGTAAATGTTTATCTCATGGAATGTATATATGAATATGTACATGCATATATGTATAATAGCGATTGGGCACATGCGATGCATGTGTGAACTTATGGAAAAAGATTAATATTAATACTAAAAAGATATATAGGAAAAGGAGTTTATGTGTTCTGGGAAATTTTAAAATATTAAAAAGATACATGGGGAAAGGAGTTGTGATAGGAAACGTTACCAAGTTAGGTGGTAAACGTCACATGCACGTAATAGAATGTTGTTGAGTGAACTGGGCAGTTTTAAGGCTGCTGAGGCATTATTCAATGATTTTAATGTTTGATCTTGTTAGTGAATTAAAGAAACATACAAATATATAGTAATTATTGTTTGACTATAGGGATAGTTTAGCGTATGGTAAAAGTCTGAAAGGCTTGAGACACCAAGTGGAGTGCTTCCTTTTAATAATAGTATAGACACATGACTCATATATTTATATTATTGTGTCTTTTAAGAGTCTGTGTTCTACTTTTTAGAATGTGTCTTTGTTCATCAAGTCCCTGGCCTGGTGAAGCAGGATTGGATAACTAGATAGCCAGCTTAAAACAGTTGTTAAACATATATGGATATAGTCCACAAAATGACAAGTTGAAGTAACTCTGTTAGGACTTTGTTGGGTTGATTCTTTTTAGTTGTATGGAATAATACCATATTATGATGCATCATCTACAATCCATGTTACCCTGGTCAAAAGGTGAAAAATGAATCATGTTGGGTTTTGTCCTCATGGGTACTTTTTCCTCTGCAGGCAGAAGTTGAAAACCTTTCCATTGAGGAACACAAAGTAGATGAACAAATAAGGTCACACAGCAACACCTGTGCCAAGGCAACCATATCAATTTGTTTTTCTTCAAGCTTGGATTATGCTGATGCTTCTATACTTTGGTTTCTTGCAGAGAAATGCAGGAAAGGTTGAGAGAGCTGAGTGAAAATGAAAGAAATCAGAAGTAAAATCTTTTTCTGCCTTCACCTATATTGAAATTCAGTTATTAAAATTGTAGTTAGTCGGTATCATAGGAATACTTTTCTGAACTGTGGTTTCTCATTTTAGTTAATGCAAATGTATTGTCTTGTTTCTTCTTTTCTAGGTGGCTATTTGTCACTGAAGATGACGTCAAAGGCTTACCTTGCTTCCAGGTTAATTTGTTTCCTGTACCATATAGTTCTTTCAAGTTTTTCTTTCTCGGTTTTATGGTGATGAGGCTATTTTTATCCCATGTCCTCTGCCTTTAGATTCTTCAGTTAACAATTTCTTAAACAAACTACTCGTTATTTTTGCCAGAATGAAACCCTGATAGCAATTAAAGCTCCACATGGCACGACACTCGAAGTCCCAGATCCGGATGAGGTAAGTTGAGATTGTTTTAGATTCAAGAATTATCCGAACATGCATATTCTTAAAATTCTCTTATTTACCAGGCTGTTGAATATCCTCAGAGGAGATACAGAATAGTGCTCAGGAGCACAATGGGCCCCATAGATGTTTACCTTGTCAGGTACTTTTCGCTGTGTATGCAAAACATTTATTTGTGGGAGTTTGCTATCTATTCTGTTTCCATCTTTTGGCTAGTCAAACCTTATGCACTTTTGACAGAAGTAAAGATGAGAGGCCATCTCTTGCTGACTGTTCTCATTGTTTTCGCGAATTGAATTGTGAATCGTAAGATTCACTTTATTTAGCATAATATATAATTTTATATATGTATATGATAATGCATATAAAAATACACATAATATTTAAATGAAATAAATATTAACACAAGTAAATTGTATGTATGTATATACATATAAAATCAAATATATCAATATTATTAATTGATCTCTTTTTTTATTTTGTAAAAACCATGTCATTTTATGCATTATGCAAATAGGACTGAACTATACAAAATATCAATTGAACCGTACGATTCACTTAATTTAAGATTCAACAGAACAAATAGAATCTTTTCAGTTGAAACTTGTATCAAATTGTGAATCATAAGATTCTTACAACCATGATTGTTCTTACTTGTGTATATATGTACATAGATGCACTTAGATTTGTATTTTGTTTCAGTCAATTTGAGGAGAAGTTTGAGGAGATCAATGGTGATGAGGCATCCCCAAGTATTCCTTTGACATCAGGGTTTGATGGAAATCCAGCTGCACCAATGGTAACTGAAGAAAGCAGAAATGACACTGAAATGCAGGGTCAAGAAGATCATAGACTATGCTCTAATATAAATGCCTCACAAGACTTTGTGAGTGGGATCATGAAGATTGTCCCAGAAGTTGATGTGAGTACTAGAATTTAACCAATTATTAGTTGTTTTGGTTAGGAGGTACAAATTGCCAAGAAGCTTCTATTTGCACACCACACTTCTCAGTTCACACCTTTTTTTCGTTCAGATATCAAATTATTTATCAAACAAAAATAAATTGCTTGGATATCAACAATCAAACAAAAACCCAGTTCGGTTGTTGATATCTGAACGATTAATTTTTGTTTGGATGTTGATATCCAAACAATTGATTTTTGTTTGGTAGTTGATATATGACTACCAAATTGGTGTGAATTGAGAAAAAGGGTATTGTGCAAATAGAAGCTCCCAAATTGCCAATGGCAAGTCAAACTCAAAACTCATAATACTCTTAGAATAGCTTCATACCATCTGCCAAGAGCAACTATAACCAATGCTATTTAGAGAATAGTTATTGCCTTGCGTCTTTACCAAAAACCAGTAGCCAGAGTTTTCCTATCAGCGGTGGTCCAAGTCAATGGACGGTCTGCAAATTTGCTTACCTTGGGTCAGCAAATCAAAATAGAGAGAGAACATCATGATTTTGATATTTTTCTAAATATATATATATATTTTTCTTCTGGTCTTTGCAGAGCGATGCAGATTACTGGCTTTTACCAGATGGCGATGTTAGCATTACAGACATGTGGACAGAGCGTATCCTATACTCTTGATTGGTTTTCCTTTTCTTTTCCTTTCATAATGTTCTCAAGCATGAATTTGTAATCCCTGACTCTTGAGCACAGCTGGGGTTGAATGGAATGAGTTTGGTACAATTCAAGATGACTATGCAATGGCTGATGTCAGCACACCTCATCCCCAAACTCCGCCTTCAAGCACAACAGAAGTGCCTTCTTCTGCTAACACCGCAGGCAGATGATGAGATTAGGTGATGAACTTAACTCACATACGCTCAGGCATGGTGTCAGTAGGTGACATTAGATCAAATCATCTCTGTAATACCCATTCAAGCCTAGAAAAGCTCGTGAGCAGTGCTACTTAATGGAAGAAAGGAAAAGAAGAAAACCTTGTGCGCAGAGCTGGATCGAGATGGGGAAAAAGGCAGGTGGCTTACTGTACAGTATAGTAAAAGATGCGCAGCATAGTAGGTTACCTGTGATAATTTGCTTGGATACTCTCCGTGATAGTAATGAATAAATAGGTTATATTGTTTTTCAAAGTTTGCCCCTGTATATTATTCCATTTCTTGGCTTTTATAAAATGATTAGCATGACAATGCAACTTTTTAGGTTGGCTCTGGGGAGTTACGAACTAGATCTAGTTTCATAGTTTGTGTACCTTCGTGTGATATGATATGCATCAGTTTCACGTTATATATATATGTGTGTGTGTGTGTGTGTATTTTTTAAAAATTTAAAATTTTATTATTATTATTTTTTTTACCATCTCAGGCAACCGACTTTTATGAGGATATATGATAGGCATCACAACTCATTTTCCTATAGTGGTGGTTGTGGTTGTTTTCTGAACTTGAATTGTGTCTGCAGTTTCTCCTTTATGAACACTAAAAATGAATAGGTTATAATAAGTAGATTGAGTTTGAATTTTAAGTTTGTGAAGAAAAAAAAAAAAAGCACAAGAAAAGTTTTGAACTGCCTAACGAGTTCTATAATGTCCTGAAAATAACGAAAACAGATACCTTCATAACTCTCAACAGATATGCGGAAGCTTACTATTATTCATTCATTGATTTCCATTAAGTATTACAAAATGTGTCACATGCATTAATACATTTATTAATCTTAGGATTTGAATCTATAACATGGAATTGATGTTGGATTTGTGATTGACGTTGATGAGGATGGCGGAGTTGGATATATATTATCACTTTCAAGATGGCGGAGTTGGATATGTATTATCGTTTTCATATTGAGATTTTGGAAAATATAACCTCATTGGAAATTTATGTATCTGTTTATAGATATCTGTTTTGGGCTATCGGTGGAAAAAAACTATGATTGTTGTAGAAATTGCATGAGAACTAAGAGAATTGAAACTATTTTTTCATTAATTTGCATGGGTATTGTTGCATATTTAACACATTTAAAGTGTTTATTGTTTTGAGAAAAAATGGTGAATACATTGGTGAACATGGGTAGGGGTGTGGTTACGGTATTATGTTGGCTTGTGTGTCCTTGGTGAAAGTCTAGAAATTCGCACGGTTAGGTGTCGAGCCTTTCGGTTAATATCAGTAGAAATGACAAAGTGGTAGTACTTGTATAGCCTGCTTGCAAACACGTATCTAGGGATTTCTAGAGTTGTATTCACAGTCTTGTTTTCTATTATAAAGAAAATGATTCTTGAATTGTGATATAGATTTGGCATTGCATGGTTTTGAAGGGAGATACAAAATGTTTTTGACACGAGTATTGCATATGCATATACCTTATATCTTTGTTACGATTCATAAACCTTCCTATTAGGTTTTGACTCACCCTATGTGGGAAAATCATTTTCAGGTGCTGATGATATGTCTCTACCAAGGCAATAGCTTGGGAGGAACTTCGAGCTGAAGGCTTCTTTTTGTGTTAATTGTTGTATTTGATTTGTACAAGCCTAGGGTTTTAACCGTGTTGGATTTAAATCTATTTTGTTGTAATCAAACATTGTCTTGGAAAATTATGGCCATTAGGGCGTTATCTTATTTGTTTACTTTTCAATCCATTTCTCTATTAAGTGACATATGTTATAGATTCAGAATTAAGTTTGTGAATGTATATCTGCATATGTTACTCTTTTGGGCAAGCAATTGGAATTAATGGAAGAATTACATATATACATTGTCGTTATTTATTAATATTGTGGATATGGTCTATTGTAATTATTTCAGGGCGTGACAATTTGGTATTAGAGCTACCGAGTTTGAATATTTTGGGATGGTGAGATGCAGTTTTTACCATAATGGGTTATCTTACCAATAAGTATTAAGAATAACCTGGTATGCCATGTAATAACATGCTTATGTTACTAAGTGCGTATGGAGTTTAATTTCTAAGACATTGATTGGGTCTATGGGTTTCTAGAAGTGTTAGAAAAGCACTTGATCACTACTATTTCTTACTGGAACTCTAGCAGCGCTGTAGGACGATCATTATCTAGTAAGGAAATTCGTATGTGTTTATATGATTACGTGTTTATGTGGAATGGATTATCTGTTGTCCATCGCATTAGGACGCAAGTTAATTAGCTTTGGCACATTTGTAAATGTGCTTATCTCTTGTGTTACCTTCATTAAGATGTCAAGACATGGACATGATGGTGGTAGGCGTGGTAGGCCTAGATGACAGGAAGTGCCGTTACTAGATGAAATTTCGACATAGGAGGAAAGAATTAGTCAGGCCAATGTTACCGATCCAATTAGTCAGCAGGCCATGGGTGCTTTGGCCCGCGAAATGGTTGGAGCTTTGTGGGAATCCATGGACATTCTCAAGGTTGAGAATCAAGTCCAGGCCCATGTTGCTGAGATATAGCCATCGTTCTTGAAGAGGGAGTTCTTTCGGTCTAATCTGGATGAGTTTTTAGGGGATTCGAAAGAGCCTTTGAAAGTGGATGAATGGCTCGAGCAGATGATGAAGATGTTTAAGATGCTTGGCATTGAGAACGACGGGCTGATAGTGACTTTGGCATCCTTCTAGCTGAAGAGAGATGCGGGTTAGTGGTGAAAGTATGAGCATGGGTGCATTGTAGTGACTTGGGAGGCGTTTGTCAGCACTTTCCAAGACAAGTTCTTACCTTTCACTGCAAGGAAGAAATTGATGGAGCAGTTTTTGAAGCTCAAACAGTTGAACACACCAGTAGTTGAGTTTGAGGTAGCTTTTACTAGCCTCTCTGGATTTGCACCGGAACTTGTGAAGATAGAGGAATGCCTTCGCATTGAGTTTGACAAGAGGTTGTGGACCCGACTTCTTTTCAAAGTGGTTGGGTCTATGATTAGGGACTACAGACGTCTTGTGGATGCGACATGTCATCTTGAGGCTGTGGTTTAGATTGAGGAGGAGCGGATGAGAGGCTCCAGACAGAGGAGTTAGGAGGTTCAGGGGGAGGCTCGGGATGGTAAGAGGCAGAGGGGTTCCACCCTATAGTAGTCCCAAGGAGCACAGTCTAGGTCCACTTTTCTTGTACTGAGTTCTGGGGCAAGAAGGGATCACTTGTTTCAAGTGTGGCCAGTTGGGTCACAAGTCTATAGTTTGCCCGCAGAAGGGAAGATGGCAACAGTCTGCACCGCTTGTGGCTCGTTCCCAAAGCCAGATTCAAGGGAGAGGGCAGCCACCTATCTATTATCAGTGTGGCCAGTCAGGGCATGTGAAGAAGTTTTGCCCTCAGTCAGGTGACATATCTAGTGCGTCTGATCAGAGGCAAACACAGAGCCATAATCCTACACCGTCGGCACAGGCCTTGAGGGCTAATCAAGGAGCCTCTTTGGCTTAGTTAGTGTATCAGGCTTATGCTCTGAGGGGTGAGCAGGTAGAGCAGAGACCTACAAGGCGTGTGTATGCTATTACCGCGCCAGATTTAGTGCCAGCGCCTTTAGTAGTGAGAGGTAACTTTTTGTTGTGTAATTCTATTGCCAATATGTTGAATAATACGGGTGCATATCATTCTTTTATGTCGTCTGCATTTGCATCGGCATTAGGGTTAGAAGTGGCTCGGTTAACATCTCCACTCAGGATAAAGTCATCAATTGGTGGAGAGTTTGTGTTGGATCAGGGATGTAGGGGTTGTGAGATTGAGGTTGCCGGTTGTTGACTTCCTTTTGCATTTGTATTGATTGATATGTTGAGTTTTGATGCCATTTTGGACATGGATTGGTTGTCATCCTATCAGACTATTATAGACTGTTACTATCAGAGGGTTACTGTATGTACCTCGAGTGGTGATTGTTTTTATTTCTTGGGGAACCGAGTTGATAGAGCCTTGTTACTAGTGTGTGATCTGTGTGGTCGGGGTGAGCTTGGTCTCCTACTTGCTACATTCTTGGGTGTTAAGAGTGATACAGTCCTAGTTGAGTTGCTGAGGGTAGTTTGTGAATACTCGAACGTCTTTCCTGAGGATCTCACTAGTTTACCACCTCACCATGAGATTGAGTTCTCTATCGATTTAGTGCCTAGCACGGCACCGTATAGATTTGCATCTGCTGAGTTGAGTGAGTTGAAGATTCAACTCCAAGGGTTATTAGATAAGGGTTTTATCCGCCCTAGTACTTCACCTTGGAGAGCACTAACTCTCTTTGCCAAGAAGAAAGAAGGCGTTTTGCGACTTTGTATTGATTACCAGAAGTTGAACCGGGGTAACTATTAAGAACAACTACCCATTGCCTTGTATAGATGACCTGTTTGACTAGTTGAAGAGGTTTTGTTGCTTTTCTAAGATAGACTTGAGATCAGGTTATCACCAATTGAGAGTGAAGGAGGAGGATATCTAGAAAACGGCATTTTGTACGCGGTATGGCCATTATGAGTTCTTAGTGATGCCTTTGGGTTAACGAATGCACTCGCCTTGTTTATGGATCTGATGAATCGGATCTTTCGTGAGTTCTTAGACCGTTTTGTGGTTGTCTTTATTGATGACATCTTGATTTACTCACCCTCTGAGGAGGAGCACAAAGAACACTTGCGAGTTGTGCTCGAGTTGCTTAAAGCCCACAAGTTATATGCTAAGTTCGGGAAGTGTGAGTTCTGGTTGAAGGAAGTAAAATTCTTAGGTCATGTGGTATCCGGGAAAAGGGTGACTATAGATTCTTCTAAAATAGAAGCAGTACAAGATTGGAAACAACCTTAGAATGCCTTTGAGATTCGTAGTGTGACAACCCTGTTCTATGATATACTATTAATTGTTAACTATACTTGTGATTATGTGCTTGGTGTGAATTTGCATGCTAATTATGTGATTAGATGTGATTTCGAACTTATATCTGTCCACCATAGAGAAATCTATTTACTTTTCTACTATAATTTGAAATTGAAGCCCGTAGAGGTTATAGAAATCGAAATTGACTGTGTTATTGAGATTCGTAATTTTTAGAGCCTATAATGAAATTTAATTAAAAGTTGATTCGGATTGAATTAATTAGATTAATTGATTAAATTAAGTACAATTAATTAGTTCTAATTAAGTTTGACTAGGGAAGTGTATAAATAGAAACTAAATGTGCTTAAGCTCAATAAATGAGCTCAAAATCTGAAAATATACACTCTAGAGAGAGAGTGAGCCAATTCTAGAAAGATGAAGAGAGCATCCTTGAGGATTTTGCAAGAAAATTCAAGTATTGGGAGAATTAACTCAAGAACTAGCTAGAATTTGGAAGATTAAAGCTTCTAGGGTCACGTGCAAGGACGAATCAAGTACGAGAACATATCGAGTAATATCTTAGTAAAGATATATTTGTGTATACATTATTTTCTGAATGTTACCTATGTGGTAAGTTTCTAAACCTTTGCATTGGTACTATGAATGAGTATTCTATCCGCTTGATTCAAAATGAAATATGTGAAGTGATTGACGTATGAATATGAAATGGGCCTAAGGCCGTTCGGTTTATTCAATGAGGATGTGGATTGGGCCTAAGGCCGTTTTGTATGACTGTTAAATGGGCCTAAGGCCGTTTTAAATAAGGAATTGATTGGACCCATGGTCGTTTTGACTACAAAGGTGAATGTGAACATGATCATGGATCTAAAAGTGCGCACAAATGTGTATATGAATTAGACCTATGGTCGTTTGTACATAATGGACCGACGATCGTTCTATGTATGAATTGGACCCTGGGTCGTTCTGTAATGTGATTGGGCCCAAGGCCGTTCTGTGTTATGATTGGACCTGAGATCGTTTCGTGCTTGGATATGATATATATTGGACCTAAGGTCATTTTGCTTTATCATTGATCAACAAGCGTAGTTATGGATTGTGATTAAATGAGTCTCATTCACGAATTCCTTTACTGTGGTATTATTCACTGGGCGTTAGCTCACTCTTTATTTATATGTATATAGGTGAGCAGTGGGATGTCCAACCTCAGCCCCAGTGAGCATTGTGAAACCGAGTTTTGAGGAGTCAACCAAGGTCGCCTTACGCAAGAGGCTATACTTTTGTTTTGTTTTGTTCCTTTTGTTCTTTTGTGGTCGTATGTGACCAAATTTGTGTATAACCTTGGATTTTGTTAACACTGACTTTTGAATGATCCTGGACTTATGTGATACATAATATGGATGTTTGTATAGTGTGAGTTATTACATATATGAGAAAGTTTTTGGTTGAGCCATTTATGCACAGCTCATTAGACAATCTTTGTAAGTTTTGCTTTCGTGATTTGGCCCTCTATTATTAAATATGATTTGATTTCTGACTAAGGCCGTAGGTAATCTCATGATTATTTACTGGCCGGTTATGACTCTAATCCATAGGGTTGGGTTTGGGTCATGACACGTAGTTTCTTGGGGTTAGTAGGGTATTACCGTCGTTTTGTAAAGGATTTCTCTAGATTGACCTCACCTTTGACTAGACTAACGAGGAAGGGAATTAAGTTTATGTGGAGCGAGACTTGTGAAAAGTCGTTCTAAGAACTTAAGGTTAGACTTACCATTGCTCCAGTGTTAATTATTCCGGAGAGGAGTTTGGGCTTTTCAGTGTATTATGATGCATCTCGAGAAAGTTTGGGTTGTGTCCCGATGCAGAAGGGGAAGGTAGTAGTTTATGACTCACATCAGTTGAAAACACACGAGAGCACGACCAAGAGCTAGCAATAGTGATATTTGCCTTGAAGATTTGGAGGCATTATCTTTATGGTGAGAAGTTTGAGGTGTTTTCTGATCACAAGAGTTTGAAGTAGTTGTTTTCACATAAAGATTCGAATCTAAGGCAGAGACTGTGGATGAAGTTTATGGAGAATTACGACTTCGAGTTGCACTATCATCTAGGAAAGGCTAATATCGTGGTCAATGCCTTGAGTAGGAAGTCCATTAACAGTGTAACAAGTATTGCCATTCAAGAATGGGAAATGTTAGGTGCTATTGGTGAGTTTGACTTACGTCTTGGCGAGTCTGTTGAGTCGGCTTCCTTGTTTACTATAGTCACACAATCTACACTTGTGAGCCGAGTTATAGAAGCACAACAGGGTGATCATGAGGTAGAAACCCTCCGGGAGAAGATATCTAGTGGCAAAGCAAAGAAAGGCATGAACGTGTATTTTGACTCGAGTGTTACCGTCTTTTCATACCGAAGTCTTGTAGAGAGGAGGTACTCCAAGAGTTTCACCATTCATGCCTTGCGGTATATCTGGGAGGCACAAAGATGTATCACGACCTTAGTTACCAGTTTTGATGGAGGGGAATGAAGAAGGACGTATGTTTGTTTGTATCAAGGTACCTTGTCAATAAGTGAAGGCTGAGCACCAGAGGCCAGCGGGTTTGTTGCAACCTTTGCCTATAGCTGAGTGGAAGTGGAAGTGGAAGCATGTCACAATGAGTTTTGTTGTGAGTCTTCTAAGAACTCAACATGGTAATGATGCCATATGGGTGATAGTTAATCAGTTAACTAAGTCAGCACACTTTGTATCTATGCGCACTAGTGACTCGATAGATTTCTTTGCCGACCTTTATGTTAGGGACATAGTGCGACTTCGCGGGGTCCCTGTTACTATTGTTTCGGATAGAGATGTGCGTTTCATGGCTCAGTTGTGGTAGAGCCTGTAGAATGTTTTGAGCACTAGATTGATATTTATCACCGCCTATCATCTTCAGACTGATGGGCAGTCAGAGCGTACCATTCAGATCCTAGAGGATATGCTTCGGAGTTGTGTTTTTGACTTTAAGGGATCATAGAAGAGGCACTTGCCTTTAGTCGAATTTGTCTATAACAACAGCTTTCAAGCAAGTATAGGTATGGCATCCTTTAAGGCCTTGTACGGCCAACCGTGTAGATCTCCTGTGTATTAGGCCGATGTGGGTGATGCACTTATGCTAGGTCCTAAGTTAGTTCGGGAAACAACAGAGAAGGTTACACTTATCCGTAAGAGGTTAATTTCGGCTCAGAGCCGTCAGAAGAACTATGCTGACTGTAGGAGGAGATCGTTATCAATTAAGGTAGGAGATCACGTCTTCTTGAAGATATCACTTAGATGGGGTTTGATGAGGTTTGGGAAAAGCAGTAAGTTGTCTTCTAGATTTATTGGGCCTTTTAGATCCTAGAGTGGATTGGGGAGGTAGCTTATCGTTTGATCTTGTCGTCACAGCTTTTTAGGGTTCATGACATGTTTCATATCTATATGCTCTGGAAGTATGAGCTGAATTCATCACATGTGTTGGATTGGACCGAGTTAGAGGTAGATGATGATGTCTCATATAAGGAGAGACCGGTTAGCGTGCTAGATACTTGAGACCAAGTCTTGCGAGGCAAGACAATTTCATTGGTAAAGGTGTTTTAGAGACATCACGGTGTTGAGGAAGCAACTTGGAAACGTGAGGCAGAAGTCCGTGAGAAGTATCCGGACTTATTTATTAACGTTTAAACTTGTATTAAAAATATTGATATGTTGATTTAATATAAACATTGTATATATTTTGGAGATGTGAATTGTATATTCAATATCGAAAACTTGTTTATCATTGTAATGAGAATGAATGACTAGTGGATGGGTCATGGTGATGAATTGATTTACTATCATTGTGATTGGTTTAAACATGGTTTTGTTGTTGGATTTAAAATTTTGAGGATGAAATTCCTTAAGGGGGGGAAGGTTATAGTAATTCTAGTTTAGACCCGACCCATTTGATGTTCTGGACACGGGTTTCATTGTATTATATGATTGTTCATGTTTTGTTTCTCCTTATTCCTCATTGAGTTCGGTTATTGAAGTGTCTCAGTTACATTTGGAACATATTAGTAGCTTGTTTTTTTAAAAAACTATTGTTGTCCAGAATTTTGCCTCTTCACTCGAGCGATGATTTCTGCGCTCGAGCGGTGATTCCTGCGTTTGAGCGCCTTTGTGAACTTCCAGTACTTTTGCAGGTCTGCAGAGATACTGAGAGATGGCATTCTTCGCTCGAACGGTCTTTCCTGCGCTCGAGCGATGGTCCTCTGTTTTTAAAACTTCTGAGAGTTAGTATTTTTCGCTCGAGCGGTCATTTTGTGCGCTCTAGCGGTCTCACATATTGTGTCTGGTCACTCGAGCGACCATTCCTGCGCTCAAGCGGTCTGCGCATATATCTGGCTGTAAAAATCACTTTTTAGATCACTTTTCACTCCTTACTCTCTTTAAACATTTCAAAACCCTAAGTTGAGACCCTCTCTCTCTAAAACCCTCATTCTCTCTACAAATACATCTAGATCCATTGGCTTCTCCACCCCAGTCCCTTTGATAAAAAAGATAGAGCACTTCGGGAACTTTCTTTTGATCGGAATAAAGTTGGGTTTCGGTGTTGTTGAAGTTTCTTCACCCTTTCTCTTGCCTTCTAGCTTCAAGGTAGGGTATCTTTGCACTTTCTTATAATTTCTAACTTAGTCGTTTGTATTTTTGAAACAACATTGTGATTTGGGGAGTTTTGGACAAACCTAGGGTTTTTTTTTTTTTTTTTTTTTTCAAAAAGAGGGGTTTTCAAATGAATTGTTGGAAATGATTGAGGAAATGTATCTATTGTAGAGTAATGATGAAAAAATAGATTTTTATCCTTGGGATTGATTTATAAAGAAAAATGTGATTTTGCCCTAAATTTATTGAATGTTAATTTTGTATAGATAAATGGAATTGATGTTGGATTTGTGAAATTGGATTGACGTTGACGAGGGTGACGGAGTTAGATATGTATTATCACTTCCATCTTGAGATTTTGGAAAGTATAACCTTATTGGAAATTTATCTATTTGTTTAGGGATATCTGTTTTAGGCTATCGGTGAAGGATAGCTATGATTGTTGTAGAAATTGCATAAGAACTAGGAGAATTGAAAGTATTTTCTCATCCAAATGCATTGGGCATTGTTGCATATTAAACACATTGAAAATGTCTATTGTTTTGAGAAAAGGGGATGAATACCTTGGTGAATCTGAGTAGGGGGTGTGGTTACGATATTATGTTGGCCTGAGTGTCCTTGGTGAAAGTCCAAAAACCTGCGCGGTTAGATGTTGAGTCTTCCGATAATATCGGTAAAAGTGATAAAGTGGTAGTGCTTGTATAGCCTACTTGCAGACACGTATCTAGGGATTCCCAAAGTTGTATTCATCGTAATGTTTTCTATTATAAGGGAAATGAATTCTTGAATTGTGATATAGACTAGGCATTGCATGGTTTTAAAAGGATATATCAAATGTTTTTGACATGAGTATTGCATATGCATTCATCTTATATCTTTGTTAAGATTCATAAACTGTATTAGAGTATTTCTATTGGGCTTTAGCTCACCCTATGTGGGAACACTATTTTCATGTGCTGATGATATGCTTCCGCCAAGGCAATAGCTTGAGAGGAACTTGGAACTGACGGCTTCTTTTTGTGTTAATTGTTGTATTTGATTTGTACAAGCCTAGGGCTTTAATTGTGTTGGATTTAAATCCATTTTGTTGTAACCAAGCATTGTCTTGGAAAATTGTAGCCATTAGGACGTTATCTTATTTGTTTCCTTTTCAATCCATTTATCTATTAAGTGATATATGTAACGCCCTCAAAATAACAACATTAAACCTATCAGATAAGATATGCATTTACATATAAGCTAACCATATTCTTTTATTCATTAAAGTTCCATTACATAAGTATTACATGTTAACATCAAAACAAAATGCCCTACGGGCTTACAGCTTTCCAAGTTAACACTTGGTTACAACAAAAGAGTACTATCTCGTTTACACATTAAGCCCTTGGCTTGAAGTTACATGTAATACATCAAAATTTAAGCGACAAAAGTATGTCCGCCTCTAGCCTCCCAGCTATGTCCTTGGAGGTGGCATGCTACCTGCACCTGAAAATGATATTCCCATATAGGGTGAGCCACAGCCCAGTAGAAATACACTAAACCAACCATGAACAATGACTAAAATATTAGCAATTGATAGATGGCCAACACTGATACAATCACATAAATCACATATTTATGTCATACGACTTATGAGTCCAGGTTACCTTTCATTTTCCCCTTTTCAACAGATAGGCATATGAGCACTACCCACATTCTCAACAGATATGTATAACAACAATATCCACATTCTCAGATAAGCAAATAAGCTATATCCACATTCTACAACAGATATGTATAACAACATTATCCACAGATAAGCATATAAGCTATATCCACACTCTGCAACAGATATGTATAACAACAATATCCACATATAAGCATATAAGCTCTATCTTCACCTTACTAGACAAGCATATGAGTTGTATCTACGGAGTTCATCCCCTATCTTCTCCCAACACTATCCGGTTTAGAGGTACATCCCCTATCTTCCCCTAAATCGCGGAGTACATCCCCTATCTCCTCCTCTACACATAACGTATATAAACACATTGGTTCTATATACAATCACCCAATACATACAGTTAATGTATTCTATCAACCGTCAAGTTCCATGACACATTTCATTGATTAGTTTCAGTTTGCCCAATCATCATGCATTGTCTACAACAATCACGACTATCCTCCACCGATAGCCCAAAGCAGTTATTTCTAAACAGAAAATAAATGCACAAACAGATATTCAATCAACATTTCATTTCCTCATTTCTCACCATTAATTATCCCAATTAATCAAACAATGTAATTAGGCCTTTATCCATAATTACCATTTCAACCCTTAGGTCCCATTTTCATCAATGATTTAACATCAATTCCATTTCTCCATGCCAAACATGCATCTAGGTTTATTATGAATAAAACCCCAACTTTTGTAAAATTGCACAAAAGCCCCAAACTTTCACAAATTTACCAAGCCAAGCCCAACATCTCAAAATACCAAAATTTAAAGACAAAATCCATAGAGAGGAGTAGGGTATCCCTACCTCAAATTCGGAGCCCCAAAGGAGAAGACGACAAAACCCAACGTGCTCCAAAACCCGAAATTTTCAGATTAAAAAGTAGTCCTCGACGATCAACAACTTTTTTGTAAAGGCCAAAGGTGAGCAAATCACTCTTACTAGATCAAAACCTAGAGAGAAGGTAGAGTCTAGAGTGAGAGGCTCAACAATGGTGATTTTGGAAAAGTAAGAGAGAGAAGAGAAAGTAAAAAGTGATTTGAAAAGTCACAATTTCGGGACTTAAACCCAGTCTCCCGCTCGAGCGTAAAACACCCCGCTCGAGCGTCACTCACAGACTCCCGCTCGAGCGTCCAAACTTCCGCTCGAGCGCCGGATGCACTCTCCCAGCATTTATACAGAACCAGGCCTCCGCTCGAGCTTCCAACTCTACGCTCGAGCGGCACTCAGACAACCCCGCTCGAGCGGCCAATCCCACGCTCGAGCGTACAACGCTGCACAGGAAAATACTGAATGGGTGTAATCTCCGCTCGAGCGCCAAAACCCCCGCTCGAGTGTACAGGCCAAAATCTGGGCAACTAGTTTTGGTTTCTAAACTCAACCAACCTGTAACAAACCCGCCCAACACATCCTATAACTCAATTACGAAGTAAAAGGATGTAAACAAAATAATAAACAACTACCAACATCCACGGACACATGTCCGGATTACGGTATAACAAGGGTAAACCCGGGATCGCTATAATATATGCTATAGATTCAGGGTTAGGTTTGTGAATGTATACATATGTTACTCTTTTGGGCAAGTAATTGGAATTAATGGAAGAATTACATATTTACATTGTCATTATTTATTAATATTGTGGATGGTCTATTGTAATTACCTCAAAGGACCCTCAAGAACAGGAAAAATCGCCTAGGCCAGAAGTCTCGGACGACACAATTACTTCTCCAACAGAATAAGCTTCAAGGACTACGATCAAGACGTTGTCTACAACATCATAGACACATCAAATACTCAACGGTCCCTACTGAATTAATGAAGAATTTAGTGGTCAGGATCAACAATCCAGGTCTCAGAATTACCCTTGTCTGACCAATAAATATCTTGTTAGAGCATCTCTAATGGATGGCTAAATCAGCTGCCAAAGCCATAATATGGCAGCTTGGGCAATCTTGGCTTCTCCAATGGCATGTTATAACAGCTGCCAAATTTGGCAACTGCCAAATCAAGTGCCAAATTTGGCAGCTACTTTGGCAGCTGCCAAATCTGCCAAGTCACCCAAAATTAACTGTTTTCTCTCTTCCCTCCTTCCCTTTCGGTTGGGATTTTCCAGATTCATCAATATTCATGAATGAACAAATTTATCAATATTCATGAAGTTTTTTTCATCAATATTCATCAAATTCATCAATCTTCAACAAGACTGAACAAGAATTTCAGAGAGAGATTTAAAAAATAACAGATTAATTTCAAAGACAAATGAACATGAATATTCAATAACAGATTAAAAAAATTTCAGGAAAACGAACATAAATAATCTCAAATTAATTTCTCAAATAATCCATTAATTTCTCAAATAATCCATTATAAAGGAAGTTGTTTGCCAACACTAGTGTATTATTTAATTCTGTTTCCCAGACCCCCCCCTCGGAGAAGAAGACAGAGCAGGGCCACAGAAGAAGAGAGAGCAGGACCATAGAAGTTTTAATTTCATGAAGTTTTATTCATCAATGTACGAATTTTTTTTGCTGCAAATTTGCAAGAGATCGGGGCTGAAGAATTGGAGCAGGTTGGAAATGGTGAGAAGTGTGAAGAGTCCTACCACGAAGATGAGGAACTCGTTCCGAGGAGGGCCACAGATTGCTCTTCGGAGACAGAGCAGCGTAGAAGGAGCAAGATTAATGAGAGGTAATCTCAAATAATCCAAAGAAAAATACCTGGATTTGATGGGGGCTACGGCTTCGATCTGAAGAGGGTTGAAGATGAAAGCTGAAGTTCATCTTCATCTTCGCTGATCCAAGGGTTGAAGTTCACTGATCCGAAGTTCATCTTCACTGATCCGAGGGTTGAAAGGGTTGGGAGTTCATCTTCACTGATCTAAAGCTGATCCGAAGTTCATCCGAAGCTCTCTCCTCTGATCTTCACTCATCCGAAGCTCTGATCTTCCCTTTGACATTCCCTCTTCCCTCTGATCTTCACTCATCCGAAGCCCTCTCTCTCTCTCTCTCTCTCAAGTTTCGAAGCTCTCAAATTGTTAAATATATAATGAAGATAATTTTATTATAATATAAATATATAATTTTTTTAAATTTTTTAAATTTTTTAAATTTTTATTTTTTTTTTATTTTTTATACTTGTCTAGTTGGAAATAATATAAATATATAATTTTTTTAACAAACAGGTAAAAAAATGTCACAAAAGACAAAAAATAAACAAAAATAAAATCACAAAAAACCTATATCCAAACAACACCTACAAAGTTGGAGGAAAAGTTGGTTGAGATTTGCCAAAAATAACAAATGACATTGGAGCACCATTGCTATAATTTGGCAAAATAACACTATTCATTGCCAAATTATAGCAATAACAATCCCAATATAGCAACAACCATTAGAGATGCTCTTAGGTGTGGGGATGGAATTTGACGGACTATTATCACTTATGATGAAAAACAATACGTGTTGGATCACAGCTTCCTAGTTACAACAAAAATAGATCAAGCCCAATATAAAGAAAGCCCTAGGCTTATACAAAAGAATATTTACAAAAAAAAAAAAATACAACAAGCCTTTAGCTCCACAGTCCTCCCAAGTTAATCTCTTGTCAGAAGCATATCATCAGCAATTGAAAGGTGATTTCCACATAGAGTGAGCCAAAATCCAATAGAGATAAATTTAATACTCTGTATGATACTTAACAAGGCCATATGGTGAATGCATATAAATGCTATTTACCAAACTAATACGTTTTCTCTTTTTAATAGTGCAATGCTATGCTCATATTACAATTGATAAACCGTTAGTTCCAAAACATAAAACAGGGTAGTGGAACCACATACTAAGAATCTCTAGGTACGTGTTTGCCAGTAGGTTATACAAGTACTACCAAAAGCCATTTTACTAGTACTAACTGGAAGGATCGACACCTAACCACGCTGGTTTTTGAACTTTCGCTAAGGATACAAGGGCCAACATAATAATAACCATAACCACACTCTCTAACCAGATTCACCACGGTATTCATTATTTTTTTCTCAAAACGATACATTTCAATGTATAAATATGAAACCAATGTTCAAACTGAATGCATGAGTGAATGGGTTTCAATGAACCTAGTTCTCATGAAATTTTACAACAATCAATGCTCCACTGATAGCCAAAAAAGATATGTTATTCAAAAGATAAATTTTAAGAAAACATAATTTCATAATTTCAAATTTGAAGTAACAATACATGTTCTAACTCCACTTTCCAATTGAACAAGGGTCCAAACATTCACCCATCAATTCCCACCCTTATTTAAAACCAATAATTTCCAAAGATTTCCAAGGTTTTCAAAACGATATTTGTTTCTTTCAAAAAGCCCATTTAAGAGAGGTTTCCATAATTTCAACACTTCTCATCAATAAAAACCATTTCCATAACATTTCAAATGAAGCCAGTCTAAAACCCCCTCTTTTATAGCCTCATTCAAACTCAAACCAAACCCAAATTCAACCTTAAACCTTCAAAATGTTACACTATTCAGTGAGTACATAACGAAGCTAAATGCCATGCAAAAACATTAAAGAACCCCTAACTCAAAAGAAGAATGAGAGATAAACAAATCCCTAAATTCTGACGGCGGTGGAACTCAAACTTTTTTAGATTAAAATGATTCCCTCGTCGAGTTCTACCTTTTATCCCAAAGCATGTATAACAAAGAACTTACGGATAAAGAAAGATTGAAGGATTTACACCAAAATTTTAGAGAGAGGTGAGAGAAAATGGGTTTGGGAGCATTTTAGAGAGAGAAAAGAGTCAGAAAAGTGATAAAATGATCTTTTTCCTACAGCTTTGTACAAACATCGCTCGAGCAAACAAAACACCGCTCGAGCATTAGACACAGAACATCGCTTGAGTGATCAAAACTAGGCTCGAGCAAAGAAACCAAACTCCCAAAAGATTAACCCTGTAGAACAAACCGCTCGAGCGAACAAAACACTACTCGAGCGAAGACAGACTTGCTCCTAGAAGTTCAGTCTGCAAACACAGATTCTGGGAGAAACGAAAGATCGCTCGAGTGACCAACACTCACCACTCGAGCGAACACAACCCAGACAGCCAAAACTTGCCCCAAAACACCAAGTCCAACCTTTTCAAAACAAAACTCAAAACCATATTCTCAGCTCCCAGTTGATAGTATAGGACTAGAACAAACTATAACAACCTTAATATACACAGAATCAGAATCAAAGAGTATAAAAGGATCAGGTCTTAACCTAGGCCGTTATAAGTTTAGTTCAAATAACTTGCTCTTAGTTAATTTTTTTTTTTTTTTTTTTTTTTTAAACATTGGCCTTGTTTGGCAAAGGCCTTTTTTTGCTTTTTTGGCTAAAATCCACAAAAAGACAAAAGGCTAAAATAACCAATAAGATAAAATGTCACATTAAACCCATAATCATTTCATTTTTTCTTTCACAAATTTCACATCCAGCTATAAAAAAACCCAACTATCTTCCCAAACACAAATATTTTTGCCTACTAAAATAACCAAAAAACTAAAATATCCTACTAAAATAACCAACTTACCAAACAAGGTCATTATCTTTTTTTAGCTATGTTTAGACTTTAAATTTATTGAGAGAGAGAGAGAGAGAGAGAGAGAGAGAGAGAGAGAGAGAGAAATAAAAAAGAAAAAAATATTTTGAGACAAATGTGTATTCATTTTCTTAACCCAATAAAATATATATATATATATATATAGCTTCTGCTTGAGTTTCTTTTTCTATCCTTTTTCGTTTTGTTTCTTTTTCTCTATAAATTTAAGATCTAAACACAAAAAATCCTCCACCGTTATATTGCAACGAAAGATTAGAAATACAAGAACTTCTACAATTTTAGGTTGCTCTGTTGGAAAATTACATGGATCATGTATGAATGTATCATCTAGCTTTTCCTAGGAACCTCTCAGTGTTTCTTGTTATTCATCTTAATCTTTCAGTGAATTATGTAGCTGTGTTTTTATAAATTTAGTTCAACAGGTAGATCTCATGAGAGCGTAACAAAGTGAGAAGGAGATCAAGAGGTGAGGGTAATGGAGGTGGCCAAGTATGTTCCTCCATATTTCTCCGCCACCATAAACCCCACCACTGCAAACCTCTCATTGTCACAAACTCACCCCTTTTGCAACCCTCTCTATTGTGAAAACCCCCACCGCCGCAAACCCCTACATCTATGATCTCCAACCGCTACACCCTCAGAGAGAGGTTAGGGAGGATGATGCTACAAAAGGGGTAGGGAATTAGGGTTTTGAGTGGGGAAAATAAGAGCATTTTGATAGTTGTGTTTTAGAAAGAAAAAATAATAATAACAAAATTGATTAAGTGTATAAAGGAAGAGAGAATGGGTTGTGGAAATACACTACTAGAAAAATAACTTTTTGCGTCTATTTTTTTACGACTGATTATTTGATTGTCGCAAAAAAATTATTTGCAACAACAAATCAGCCGAAGCAAAAATTACTGCCTAATTTATTTTTCCCATTTTCTTTTGTTTATATTTTCCTTTTTTCTTAAACTCTCATTTCCTCCAAATCTGATCGTGTAAAACTTGACCTACACTCTCATTTCCCTTAAATCTGATTTTGCTTGATTGTGTCTGAGTAAGAGAATCTTCTTTCTCTTTCTTGATTTCGCTCTATAGATCACCATGGTCGTCTGAAGAAGAGATCTTCAACGGTATGAACTCTCTCTCTCTCTCTCTCTCTCTCTCTCTCTCTCTCTCTCTCGTCTCAGTGAGTCTCTTCGAATCATTCATTCATATTTCAACTTCTTCATATCTCTACTTCAATCACTTGTTTTTTACCATCTGAACTCAATGTAATTTGATCACTTTTTCGTCAATCTATTGATTTTTCCACCAGCTAGTCTGATTCTGGAAACAAGCTTTGGTTTGAATCAATCCTTCCTCATCTACTACAAGTACAAGTTGAATCAATTCTTAATTCTAGATAATTTGGTGAGCTAATTCTTACCTCTCTCTCTCTCTCTATATATATATATATATATCATTCCTCTCACATACTTGCTTGATTTCACCTCCTTTAATTCCAGACAATTTGGTGAGCCAAGAGACAGTTTTGCAAATAGAAAAGGAAACTGCAAGCGCCGCAGCAGTTTGTAGCACAGGGAGCTTATTTCCAGAATCAGATTCCATATCTGTAGCAGCATCTGTAATTTAGGTCTGAGAAGGGTCAAATATCAATGATGATAAACTATTCATATTTAAATGTATTGTTCATTTGTTAACATTATTGATCTAACAACTATAAGCAGTGGTTTCTATAGATGATAAACTATGCATATTTAAACCATGGGTTCTTATTTAGATATCAACACTACAAAGCTTTCCAAATAATCATAGTGCACTTGACAGCAAAGAATTTATAATCATTGAATTATTTATTTGAAGGTGAGAAAGTGCTTTCCCGGTTCTCAAATAGGTACAAGTCATCCAAAGAACAATGGAGAAATAGAGCCATTATATTTCATTTTACTGGCGCACATTTTTATCAAGCTTAAGTACTACTTACCATTGGTTGATGCTGGAGCCTCAGAAGGTATACAACTCCATGACTTTTTCAAAAGAAAAAAAAATGCTATAGTTTTGTTTTTAACACCATGATCTTCACTACAAAAATGCTATAGTTTTTGAAATATTATTAGTATTTTCTGTCATGTTTAGTTTGTAAGTGTTTTGTGTTGCAATAGAATTGCATTTGTGGTGTTTGTTGATATTTAATAATGTACAATTGTCCTAAAAAGTGATATCTAATTGTGCACTCATTTATTTGAAGATTATATATGTGTATGTATAACATTCTTCTCATAAATTTTGATTTCCTTAGCTATTCTATTTTCGATATGAAATTGAATTTGTTTCATGATAGCAAAAAGTATGTATGAAATGGTTGTGTGTGCTCCAATTTATTATTTGATTGATGCAAAACTAACCAGTTGGCGAAATTAGTATCCTAGTGAAGTCAGTTAGCAATAATTTGTTGTTAAAATTGTTCTCCAATGAGTTGGTGATGAATTTCCAGAATTGATTATTTTTTTTCATTGATCAAAAGATATTACACTCTGAGTTTATATACACAGTACAACCTTGATTTCTAATTGACTTTTCTAACCTCTCCTAGCAGCCTAACCATATATCACTAGCTAACTAAAATATATTGTCACAATGTAACCAACTCACACATACTTAGTACATACACACCTATACAATTTATACACACTTCCTCTGTTGCTAGCTTAGCCTTTTCAGCACTTGTGGACTTTGTGGACTTTATTTCCTCAGTTAGCTAAGTAATCTATTAGTTTAGTTTTCAACTAGAAAGTTTACTACTTATTACTTAATCTAAAGCACCTTAACAAAATATAGAAAGAGCCAGTGGGGATTGGGACAAATCTATAAATTGGTGAGAGAAGAGTGGAGAAAGAGAGTGAGTGTGACTATTTGTTTGAATTTTCTTTGATATGGTTTTTTCTTTTTTGGGGGTGCAACCAATTTTTAAAATTTTAAAAACATCTTTTTTAATATTTATTTTTATTAAATTAGATTTTATTTTTTTGACAAAAAAAATTCTGAAAACTCATTTAGCTATATTAATGGAGTAATTACTCATTTTCTAAACTAATAAACACTTAACACATAATATTAAATTTTATTATTACCATATAACATATTTTAAAACACAAATTTAGAAAGTGTTAAAAGATGCACTAATAACCAGAGAAATGGAGAATGTATGAAATGGTTTTGTATGCTCCAATTTATTATTTGATTGATGCAAAATTGACCAGTTGGCGAAATAAGGATTAGAACTATTAAACATGAAAAATGGAGAATTTCAGCATTTATTAAGTGCTGGAGGGGAGAGAGTTTTGAATGACACTAGATAGATATAGAGAAAATATTTTGTAGTCTAAAAATTCATATCTAATTTATAGAATGTACAAAATGAAAACTAGAAGAAGGTGAATATTAGCCTTGAGGTGGGAAAGTAAATGTGTATGGCATGTAGATGATTTTGGTTGAAAAATTCATATCTAACGTATTAAGTGAACATTGATTTTGATTTTGATTCTTTGGGAGTTATGGTAGATTGTTGACATCTATCTTATACCTCAAACACCACTAGCTTGTGGCACCACTGTTTTTCAGATTCAGTTATGCTCAAAATCTGTCTCACTCTCTCTCTCTCTCCTAATTTTTTATGACAATGATTAGTTGTCCCAATGAGTCATGCACTTGTTATTATAATACTTTGCAAATTCATTCTTTTTGGATGTGTACAAAAACAGTTAAAGAAATAGAAAGATGGACAAGAATTGGATTGATTTGCCAAATCGAATGTCAGTTGATTATGTGAATGAGATTGATAACTTCTTGAGATTTGCATACAACAATAGAGATAAAAGTTCATCGATTAGTTGTCCGCATTGATTTTGTAGTAATCAATACAATTTTTCACGAGAGGTTGTAAGGGAACATCTTATTTCCAATGGGTTCTTAAAAAGTACACAAATTGGATTCATCATGGGGAATCCTATGTTCAATTACATTGTAACCATGAAAACCAAACATTAATGGTGGATTTACTGACTAGAGATGATGTGGTTGGGATGGTAAAAGAGGCCCTAGGAATTCCACATATGGGTATTGAAAATGATGAACCAACTGGAAGTAATCAAGCCCAGGCAAGGATAAGTGATCCAAGCCATTTAGAGGAAGATGATTCAGTTCGGATAGGGGCAAATGATGAAGTAGGTTAGGCGGTTGCAAATAGTTTGCGATTGCTGCTTTGCGGTCGCAAAAAGTATTTGTCACCCCCACATTTGCGACCCTCATTTGCCGTCACATGGGCCGTCGCAACAGGTCTTTTGCGATTGTTTTTTTTATTATTTGTGACAGTTTGTAACGGTCGCAAAAAGTATTTTTTTACCATATAGAAGCTCTCAAGGAGTGTTTTCGTATTATAGTAAAATAGATACATAAAGTTTAAAATACAAAAATATCCACTGGCAAATAAAAAAAATACGTTTTCACAGCCCTATAGTTGTTGAATTATGATTGTTAGAATATTATTATTATTATTTTTTATATTTATAAATAATTTTTTATAGAATGATAAAAAAATAAAAAGTCATTGTGATTGCATGATACGGGTCATGCAAAGTATTGTCATGAATGACCGATGAATGACTTTTAATTATAAAATACTATATTCTAAGGATTGAGATATTAGAATGAACTAACCAAGGTAACTTTTTGCATGCAAATATGCTTCTATATATCTTGGATGGTATGGGAGGATTTTACAAGAAAAATATAAATGGTTTGTAATAAAAGGGGGGGGGGGGGGGGAGTGATATTGGAGTGAATTAACAGAAATAATTTTTTTGCATATAATTTTTATATGACCATCAAAGTTTTAATCCTGTAATCTGTGGATTATGGATCTATCACGCTTCTGCCATGCTACTTGTTAATTATTGGCTTACCTTTTATATGTGAAGTAATTGAAATAACAACAAATTGTATGTTAAGTTAATTATTGGCTTATACATGCTTTTTATATGTGAAATAATTGAAATAACAACAAATTGTATATTAAGATCAGTGAGAGAGTTTATTCTTATCAAATTATGGTGTCAACCCCAGGTAAGATAGAACTACAGTAGCTACCAAAAGAAATTAATTAAACTTATAATAAATTGTAATTTTTCAAAAAAATAAAAATATTATTACACACATTTATCATATCTAATTATGTCATTTTTATGAATAAGCTAAATTATTTGGCTTACAATTTTAACCTTCATCCTAGTATGAAATTAATAGGGAAAATTACTAATACACCCTTAAATCCAAATGTATTGGAGTCTAAATTTTTAAATTTTAGAAGCTCCAGTTACTTTCAACGTTTTTATATATTTTTGTTTGCCTAATATGCCCTTGTGCATTTCAACGTTTTTATATATATTTTTTGCCTAATATGCCCTTGTGCAATCAAAACGTCTTCTGTGTCATTCCTAAATAATCATCTTCTTTTGAGATAACAATAACTGATTTACAATTTTCCCCTCTAACATGAATTCTATTCTACTATAAACTCTCCTCCCTAGTGATAATCTTAACAAACTACGTGATGCATCTAGCAATCATGGTAGCTATCTACAGTTTTCCCCTCTAACATGAATTCTATTCTACTATAAACTCTCCTCCCTAATGATAATCTTAACAAACTACGTGATGCATCTAGTAATCATGGTAGCTATCTACTATCTTCCAAAATACTCTTCGTATAATGGTGATCAACCCTTGAAGGTGCCTTTGAGTATGTAATAATATTGAAGTGTGTATTGTAGAATCATCTTAATGTTAATTGCTCTCTTTTATTTTTTATTTTTATATTTATTTAGTATGGAGTCCCACAAGAATATAAATATTTATTATTCCTTTGAAGAACTTAGAGTTGTTGGGTAATTGTTTTTCAAAATTTAGTTTCCTTTCGAACTCCAAAGAAAAATGCTACATATGATCATATTTTTTACTCTTTCTTATTTGTCACTTCTTTATATAAGTGGATAGGATCTACATGTATTTATTAATGTCTATCCTATTACTTTGTATCTAAGAGTAGGAAAATGAGTTAAAGAATGAGATTGTGTATAGTAATGCTCATCCTCAAATCATCTCTATAGGTCAGAGAAATTTTACTAAGTAAGGGGTTGTTTGGAAAGTGCTAAATTAGTATACTTTTTGACTTTTTTTATAAAAAAAAATGTGAATGTGTGTTGGGGTTGAAGTGATGTGGTAGAGAGGTGATATAATCTAAAGAAAAGGTGATGTGACTCAAATAAGATGATTGTGACCCAAATACGATGATGTACTAAAATACACATGCCAAACAACACCTACTTAAAAGTTAATTACAATGACATTTAAATGATTTTTGAAATTTCTCTGATTTTAGTTGGTGAAATTTATATGGCTTTTAGCTAGTGAAACTTGAAGTCAACTATAATGACATTTAATTGATTTTGTTGAAATTTCTCTGACTTTTAGTCTGTGAAATTTCAGTTTGAAGATATCAAACTTAGTGAAAATTTCATTACTTTTTTTTTTCCAGTGAAACTTAAAGTCAATTACAGTGACATTGAACTGGTATAGTGAAATTTCTCTGATTTTTAATCATTGAAAGTCAGAGAAATTTCTTTGCTTGAAGATAACAACTCGGTGAAAATTTTGTTATTTTTTCCTTTAGAATTTCATATTCATCACATGAATATTATTTGATGGATCTTGATGGAAGAATTCTAAAAATATAAATTTTATGCAAAATGAAGATGTTGGTAAAAAGTTATTGAATTTTAAGTTTTGAAATCTATTACAAAAATGAAAACAAAGTTTGCTGAATGTGTTTGCCTGTTTCAAGCAATAAGGGTGTTCTTGTCCAAAAAATTATAACATACTATAATAAGACTGGAACTTTGAAGTTTTGTTTTGTGTTATTTAAACTAGTAAATACTTATGATGAGCTAGAAATAAAATTCTCAAACTAATAAAGAAGTTAATCATATTATCAATAAGCTTAAATGTTTTCTGATTTGAATATTCTTTTAACATTTGGTAGAACAAAAACAAAAATCAATAAAAAAGAAAATAGAACCTCTATATAGTTTCCACTTGCACCGTACATGGCGAAGGAGAGTGGAGAAAAGGGTTGGTGGCAATTTATGTGTTTTCTCCATCACAAATTTAAAAAAGCATGAATTTGTGATTACTTGTTATTCTTCTTTTCAAAAGTTATACCCCAACTTTCCACTTAAATACTATTTTCCCTACCAAAAAAAAAAAAGAAAATGCTGCACAATTGAGTAATCTATCATAACAACATTTTGTATCTCACAATTCAAATTATCTAAACCAAAAATAAATAAAAATAAATAAATCAACATATAAGTATACAAATAAAGGGATTAAAAGGCAGAAACACCATGTCCCTAATGATGACGGTGGAATTTTCTAATTTCCAATTCCTTATCTTCTCCTCCACTTTCTCAACAACCAAACACCAATTTTCACTAGCATTGATTGAAATCCAATTGAACTGAATTTTTAATATATATATATATATATATATATTTTTCATTTCACATACCCAAAAGAAGAAACAAAGTAAAGAAGAAGAGAAGAGAAGAGAAGAGAAGAGAAGGGGGTACATTCCAGAGACCAGGTTCTAGGCTGTAATTTCCTCAGCAGAAGAAGAAGAAGACGAGGAATTTGTAGATGAGAGATTAATCTCCTTTGTTTTTTCTTTGATAGCTCTGACCCTGAAGAGATTTAAGTTGGGTCTGGACCTAGGATGTGATCAAGAAGCATTGTTGAATTTTCCACTATTTAATAAGGAAGTAGTAGAGAAAGTAGTGGGAGGGGGACTAGCAGACGTATGGTGGTGATTTTTAGGTACCGTTTGGAAGAATTTTAAAATTATGATTTGAGAATAGAGTTATATTTTGAGTTTGTGAGTTTTGAAATTATTATTTGAGTGTAAAAAATTTGTTTGGTTATGACTTTTGAAAGAGTTTTGAATTGAGTTTGAAATTTTGGATATGATATATAATATTTAATTAAAAGACTTACAATTTTTATTCAAAAACACAATCTAAAATTCTATTCAAAATTCACAAATTTGTTTTAAAAAATTTCGAAAATATTTTTTTATTTAAAATATAAAAATAACAAGTGCAAAAAAAAAAAAAAAAAAAAAAAAAAAAAAAAAAAACGAACACTGTCCGGCGGCCGGACGTCCGGAGAGACGTCCAGAAGGATGACCGGGTAGACGTGTTCGTAAAAGTGGATGTAGAATCAATTTTTGAAAACTATAACCAAACACCACACTCAAACCAATGGATGAAAAATTTAAAAAGCTTTACTAAACAGAGCCCTATTTTCTCTCCCTCCACAAACCGTCACTCAATTTTATTTTTTTTTTCCAAATACAACCTTAGTGGATTAGAAAATTGTTGTTTCATGCATCCTATTATTAAAGTGCATCAAGTAACCGTGATCCAAAAATAAAAATAAAAAAGCGCATCAAGTAACCACATTTAGAGGGAATTACTTTTTACTTCAATTGTGATGGCTCCACAAAGGATGACTTTGGGAATCTTGTTTTTACTCGAAACCATAAATATGAACTTTTTTTTTTGTGTTGGTTCTATCTTTTGATCTTAAAAATTATATATTCATTCTTGTTTTATGTGCTTGATGCCAATATATTTGAATATGATAAGTGTCACGACCCATTCCGCCCCTAATAGAATGGTGCCGTGATGGCCAGTAATCCGAGATTACCGAAGGCCAACTTTCAAAATTCACATACAATCAGAGTATTACATATGGGGCTAACATGTGCGGAAGCAATATGTACAAATCTAATTAGTCCATAAGAGCTGTGCATAAGTCAAATGAAATGGCATACATCTTTACATAGCTTTACAACTTGAATACAAATAAAATAAAGTACATGTTACATCTTGATCAAAAGGCTTCTCAAGCTGACATATACAAAATACATGAAATATAAAGTCAAGAAGCATAATCTTCAAGATGCTGACATAACATAGATCAAACATCATCTTGCAAATAACACATCTCGGCGTCACCGCCTTCATGCTTGTTACCTACATATACATAAGGAGAGGGTGAGCTTGGATACTCAGTGAATGGTATAAGTAATAAAGGGGTTAAATGAATGATTCCCGAGATCCTTGTCAAAACAATACATATATCATAGCTTGTTCAAAACATGGGATGAATCAAGTTCATCAATCAAATCTTGGCCTTTCAAATCTTCTTGGGATGTTTAATAACGTCTACATAATACATGGGGTGATGACATTCCTGACAAAACAAACCCACCCGTTCATAGACCGTCGGCGGCAAAACAAGACAAAACAAGGGAATAATCGACCCGGAATCAATTAGACAAATCCACCCGTATCCCAGACCGTCGGTGGGGCCATCCGTATCCCAAATCGTCGATGGCAGAGATCTTTCAAGCAATGGTGTAGTTGCATTATAGTCCCTTGGCACTAAGGACTTTCCAAGAATGTCATCAAAACAAGATAATACTTGATATACCAAAATAGGGATAATCATTCATGCTTGATCAAATACTTTTCAAAATAAGGTAAAGCAAAGCTTATCAAAACGTGATAACATAGCTTTATTAAAAATACCACTCACATAGTTCTTGGGACGTCGGAATCAAGGCAAAGGTCCAAGTCCTACAAACACATGGAAAAGCCTATTGAATGCACTCTTAAAAACAAGCTTCACATGAATGCAAATGATCTAGGGAAAACATGCTGGAAAACACCTAGAGAAAACATGCTGGAAAACATCTAGGGAAAACATGCTGGAAAACACCAAGGGAAAACATGCTGGAAAACACCTAGGGAAAACATACTGGAAAACATCTAGGGAAAACATGCTGGGTACCAACCAGGTCTTGGAATGGATGCACAGAAATGATCTAGGCAATAATGACCTAGCTGAGTGAACTCAGGAGGTCTTGGCCGAGGTCCCACACCTCTTGGCCGAGGTGTGGTTACCTAGGCTTCGGCGTATAGCTGCCTGCCGAGGTGCATGCAAGACAACTAAAGGTGCAAGTGATCATGCAAGGCAGGCCAAGGTGAGATACGATGCTTGGCCTAGGTGTGTGATCTAGGCAAGAGTGGTCTCGGTGACCACACCTAGGGAAATGAGGTCGGGAAATCTGGGTTTCCCTCTTTTGAAGAACATGAAGAACATGAATGCTAAAATCATAACTTCTTTATTACAAAATCTGGGATTTCATGCATGAGTTCGAAAACGTGGACCTGGGTACCCATACTTGCAGATCATATGAAAACAAACACGAAAACATGGATATTGATACAAGCTTTCGGATCAAAACATGGTTTTTCCTCAAGAACACATGAATATCACTTTCTCTTTCTAAAACCGAACTTCAAAGCAATGCATGGTTCATGAAACATGCTAGATCATGCAATGCGATTAGATCAACATAAAGAATAACAAGAGTAGATCACGAATCTAACCTTAAACACGGATCTAACGATTCGATCTCTAGGGATCAAGCCTGGAAATCTACCTCTCTCTAGAACTCCTCTTCCTCTTCCTAGAGCCTCTCTCTCTACCTAGAACAAAGATATAGAAATGATAGGTTTTCTCTCTCTATCGGCTGATTTAACTCTCTGTTGGGACACATGGCACTACCGGGTTGGTTCTCCTCAAAAGGTGATAGAAAGACAAGACATGTGTAAGACAAAGTGTATACAACAAGCTAGGTGACATGGGCACTCCGGCAGGTAATGATCTCGGCTAAGGACATAGGCTTCGGCAAGTAAGGTCTCAATGATCTTGGCTAAGAAGGATAACACTTGGCCAAGCTATGCCACACCTCGGCCTAGGTGTGCCACACCTCGGTCTAGGTCATTCCAGTCCCGGAACAAGATCACTAGGTGCAAGGATCAGGGATCTAGGACGCCTAGACGATAACATCTCGGCCTAGATGATGCATATCTCGGCCTAGGCGATGCACACCTCGGCCTATATGATGACATCTCGGCCAATATGCCTAGGTGATGGTGGAGGTCAACCAAAGTGGTTCCAAGGTGGTCCTAGGGGTAAGAGGTTCAAAGATGTGACCTAGGCTTGACATGACCTAGGCTTGGCATGACCTAGGCTTAACATGACCTAGGCTTGGCATGACCTAGGCTTAACATAGCAGGGAAGGACCAAAGCATGCAAGCAACACATAAGCAAAACAAGACAAGATTCATGAATGCAAACTTAGCAAGACAAAGTTATGTAAATGCACATAAACATGACTAAGACATGAATATGGGTTGTTACAATAAGGGTATTGATGTTGCAAAGGACCATGGTATTAATTATTAGGTAGAGCTTGAGATAACAAATAAAAAATAAAAAAAGAAAACATCTTGATGGAGCAAGCGGAAGAAGTGCAAGATCTAAATGGTGCAACAGTTGGAACAAAGAGAGAAGGAAGATTAATTAGCCTCAAAGATATGCAATGCAACTCTTGTTGCTTATTATACACTTGGTGTGACAAAGAATATTGAGGATCAAGAGCCAATTACATTTCGTAAGGCCATCACAAGTACAAATCAGCATAGTGAAATATGGTCATGAGTGAGGAATCTCTTCACAAGAATTATACTGGAGCTATTGAAGTTCGCTCAATGACCAAAAGATTGTTGGATATAAATAAGCCTTCAAAAAGAAGGAAAGATTTTCATAAATGAAACATATTAGATTCAAAACATGATTGAAAACCAACATAGAGGAAATTAGGGGTTGGCTAGGGGTGGTCATGGCCTCCTAAAACTTCTCACAATTAGCTAGTTAGTCCTATATTTTATAAATTATTTTATATCGTATATAAGACTTTCTAAAATTAAAAAAAAAATATTCTATTAGTCCTTATATTACTTAAGCATTCTTAGAATGCATATAACATGATTACAAACTATTCGCTACTATGACCCTTCTTAAAATAAATTTTTTAGCTTCGTCATGGTGTTGGTTTCAATAAAGAAAAATATTTGAGAACTCTAAAATAAGAGTTCTAAAAGAGCTTTAAGAGTAGGTCTCACTTATTGATGTGATGTTTTGATCTTCCTTCTTCTTCTTCTTTTTTTTTTTTTTTTTTGTCATATCATTAGAGTTTCAAAACTAAGAAATGCATCTTTGCTAGTCTCTCCTAGTTGTAGGATTGGAGAAGTACTTTCTCCATGAGGCATGAAACTTCTCCAATGTGATAAACACATGCAAACAAAATACTAATACTGGAGCGAATTTTTTTCATATTTTAATAAAAAATTTTAACTTCTATAGATACATCTAATCTTGATGTGTTTAAAAAGTAAAATAAAAAATGACTAAAATATAAAATAAAAAAAAAATTCATTAAAGACGAACAAAAAGCTATCTAAAAATAATTTTTGAAAGCTGTAGCTAAATTAATTTTCTAATGATCAGAAAGGTGGTATTCCTGCCTACCCCTTTTGTCCGCAACTAGTTGAGCCAAGTAAACTACTTAAAATTTGGAGATTAATATTTGGCTTGATAGATGTGACATTTTCTTGTCAAGTGTTAGACACTTGAGATTTACTTTTGCACAATTCAATTTTCATGCAAATGCCTTCTTAAAATATGTATTTGAAGAAAGGTTTGTAAGTCAAAATTCAAATCAATTGAATTGAATAGTATCGTAACTTATAAGCCTAATATAGAGCTATACACTCTAAATTGAATACGTTAATTAATTTTGAATTGAATTTCAACTTAAATATCACCACCCTAAAACTAGTCGTAATTATCTTTTTTATTAATAGATATTAGATACAGTGAAGAATTGAATATTTGTTCCAAAATGTAAATGCTATAAGAGTGAGTTTTATTTTTTACATATACAATTATTAATCTCAGGTCTTAAATTAAACAACAAATAAAACGTGCTTGATTGATCCATCAATCCACTGTAGCAAAAAACTTCAAGATATGGCTAATCGGCTCTCTCTCTTGAGAGCCCCGGGTTCGAGTCCTGGCGGTGGAATTCATTTTGTCCACTTTTTTATTTTTGTTGTGTTTGGTTTTGACAAAAGTCTCGAGAAGGATGAGATTTTTTTTTTTTGAGATATTCGAAAAAATAACAAAATTTCAAATATTATGGACCTAATTACAATGGACTTAATTACTCCTAATAATTTTTCCTATACAATAATTGTTAAGCAAAACAAAGAAGTACTAGAAGCTTGAGTCAAATTTTGCAGTTAATTTAATTTATAATGGTTGTATTAATGAATTTAATTTATTTGGATTATATTTAAGTTTTTTAATTTAATTTATATTGGTTTGCATTAAATAATATTTTGCTCTTTGTTTGTGTTATGTTTAAATTTTAAAGACTTGTATATTTTAATTATTTATTATTTATTGATTTGTTTATTTTTAATATAGTGGAACCGTGATTCTAACCCGAACCAACCCCAGCTACATTGAGTTGGGTTGGGTTGGGTTGGTTCTAGTGTATGATTGGTTTGGTTATGGATCTAAAACCTTGGAACTGATCATGATTGGGTTGGTTCCAAATTTAGTGTCAAACCGTGCCAAACTGAACCAAACTAACCCATGAACATCTCTATTGTAAGTTACATATATAAAATATTTTTATGTCACGTGGCTGTTAATGTATTATTTTCTGTCTAATTTTGAGCATAAGTTAGCTTTTGAAATAAATTGGAAAAATTTTGAAATATAAAGGGTCAAAGTAAAAAAAAAACAAGAAAAATGAAGTGCAAAATTGATAAGATAGCCAAATATAAAGAAGGCAAAATATAATTTACTCAATTAAAAATTTATATATAATTTAAAATTAAAATCATGTAGCAAATGACAACTTTGAAAATATACAAAATTTTAAAATGCTAGGACTCAAATTGCCGCAAGTACTACTTGAGATTTATTAGCGGGAAAAAAAAAACGGTCCAAGAAAATAACTTTTTCAAAATTATTGTAAAATTATGATTAAAAAGTTAAATTAATCATTTTATCATGAAAGAAAAGATTATAATATATCATTATTGAGAGAACGTGAGAGATTCGTGGGTCCATCACGAGGTTAGTTTTGAAAATTAGAATAGTTCATACCCATAAAAAAAATAGATCGATTAATAATTATAATATTTTTATTTTATTACCTTTGTCTCATAAAAATAGACGATAAATATATTTTTTAAAATAAATCATTTATATTTAAAAGCAAACACAATAAAACAAAATGATTAAATCGACTTAAATTTATTTATTTTGTATTTTTTTTTTTATGAATGATATACAAGAATACTCTTAAAGTGGATAATTTAATTTATCAAAACGAAATCCTAGTATACCACACAAGCTCCTCAGGAATGTAATAATGGCCCGGCCCATTTGGGCTCGGGCTTGGGCCGGCCCAAGCGGGCCCCATGGGCTCCTGTTTTTTAGCGGGCCGAGCCGAGCCACGGGCCAAAAAGTAAGACCCAAGCCCAAGCCCACTCATAATAGGACCTAGGGCTTGGGTCACGGGTTGTGGGCCGTGGCTAGTCGGGCCTTTTTTTTTTTTTTTGCAAAATAAACGATAAATATATTATCTATGTAGATTATTTATTAGGAATAAAAAATAAAAGAAAAATTATATTAGAGTATTTTAATTAAGATCAATGAGATGTTTTGTTTGGTTATGTTTCATGGTAGTATTTAAATTTAATTATATACAACTTATGTTTTTTTAATTATGAACTAATAACTAAAAAAGTATGCAATTATGTAATTTTTTTTATTTCGAAATGAATAATTTTATTATAACGCCCCAAAATAATTACAATACTCCATTCACAAGATCAATAAACAACAACAACAATAAAGTAATTATCTTCCATTAAATCCAATTGAGTTTACAAAAGAGAGACATATGCAGTATACATTCATAATGCCTGGCCTTGAATCTATAGCACATGTCGTGAACAAAAAAAAAAGAATGAAAGTTAAACAGATAAGAAATGCCCCAAGGGCTTACAGCTTTCCAAGATGATACTTGGTTACAGTAAAAGTGAACTTAAGTCCAATACAGTTTAAGTCATTGGCTTATACAAAAATAAATATAGCAGATAGACAAAAGAAGCTCTCACCCTAAGTCCTCCCAAACTATTGCCTTGACGGAGACATATCATTAGCACTTGAAATGTTTTTCCCACATAGGATGAGCCAAAACCCAGTATAAATAATCCAACACAGTATATGAATTTTAACAAAGTTATAAGATGAATGCATATGCCATGTTCTTACTAAAACATTTTTATATCTCTTTCCAAAACTATGTAATGCCAAGTTAATATCTTGATTCATAAATCATTTCCTTCACATTAGAGAATACGGCAGTGAATCACACTCTGAGAATTTCAAAACAATACAACCTTTTTCAAAAATTTCATCCGGAGGAAACTGTAAACCGAGACCCATGTAAACGTAGGCTATATAACACTACTAAAAACCAGGAGCTTTTGCAACGGTCTTAAACGTCGCAAGAGGTTCGCATGTCGTCACAAAAGACTTTTTGTGACAGAGTAACGACAGAAAATGGGGGTGATGGAAGGTGGCGTGACAAAAAGTATTTGTGACAGTTATAAACTGTCGCTTTCTTGTAGCGACAGTAAATCAATGGTTTTTGCGGCGGTTTAAATTGACAAAAAAAAGGGAAAAAACTTCACTTTTAGCGACGCTTTTGGTTGCCATCGCCAAAAACTTTTGTAGCGACGGTATTTAATGTCGCGAAAAGTATTATTAGCGACGATCTAAAACATCGCCAAAAAATTAGTATTACATTAGTACCTTATTTGCGACAGTTTAAAACATCACTAAAGATTTGAACTAATATGTATATGCGACAGGTTAACCCGTCGCTAATAAAATGTAAAGAAATGATGATTACATTAGTGACGGTTTATTATTATCGCAATAAAATTATTTTCATAAAATAAATATATATTTTATTAATTCATTCCCTAGACTAATTATTAATATTTTCTAAAATAAAATACATCCACGTCCAAATTCACAAAATCATACAAATAATAATATATATGTACCATGTAACAATTGTCAAGCAAATATTCTTTACAAAAATATATAAAACATCCTCCATCAATACTCATATTTTATAATAATTCAAGAACTTAAATTTTTGTATCTACAACAAAACAAAAGTATCGACAATACAAATAAAAAAACATATATATTATAGCTTGTTTTAATATCAACAGTAAGCTCCAATATCGATATATGAAGATATCATCACATACTCAAAAGGGTTGCATCTGCAAAAAAGAGCTAAAAAAAAAAATGAATTTACAATATAATTAATTTCAAGCTTACAGAAAATGTAGAACATTTTATATTTATTTCAAAAATAAAGAAATAAATAAATAAGTTTGTAATTTTGTGAATAGTAAATTGAATCGAATCGGGAATCATTAAAATCATTACAAACCAAAAAAATAAAAATTTAAAAAAACTAATAAATCAATAAAGAAAATAAGATGTTAAGCAATCATATATATGAAACGGAATGAAATAAATTGATTTCGACATATGCTATAAAATAGTTCTTATGTAAGGACATAATTACATAGTTTAGTTGGGAAGACGTTACGTTCATAGCAAGAACTTTCAGTGTTCAGTATCTAACTCACCGTATGTAAGTTTGGGGTTGACAGACCGAAGCTTGCTGATGACTTCTAATGCAGTGTTCAAAAAGGGGACCGAACCAATATAACCTACAGATACACTAGTCAGACTTGATAACGCATATAATGGATATGATATAATCAAAACAGGAAAAAAAATGGACATACAACAAAAATGCCAATTTGCAAGAAAAAAATGCAGCAAACAATAATATAACAGGAGCAGATTCATCAAAGATTCAAAGTAAAACCAAAAGGATTCTAAACACAAGTACACTTAAGATTCAAAGTACCTACAGATACACTAGAGTTTTTTTTTTTTTTAATTTTTTTTATAACTAGCGCATATGCTAAACATCAACTACACAATACATTAATTAAATATATTCCTAATCAAAATAATTCAATCAATTGAACCAGTGAGGAGAGCAGAGGAGAAGACAGTTGAGAAGACCAGAGGAAAGCAGAGGAAAACTATACATGGATGCCGGAGGGAGAACTGGTGACGAAGTTGAAGCCATTCCTGCTACAAACAATCTATGAGGGTAATGCGAGAGTGAGAGAGAGATTGTGAGGGCCTGCGCCAGCAAGAGGAGGATTACCTGGACGAGCCCACGCTGGTGTTGTTGTTGTTGCTGCTGCTGCTGCTGCTGCTGCTGCTGCGAGAGAGAGAGTGACGATCGACTGGCCGCGAGAAAGAGAGAGTGATATTAGGGCAGAAGATTGAAGGTTTTTTTTTTTTTAAATTTATTTATTTTTATCGTAGAGAATACAGAAAGCTTGGGAAAAGTGGGAAAGAAGGAGCAACGGGGCGTGGGGGATGGGAGGTGGGCGTGAATTTAGATATTAGGATTTGCAACGATGTTAACTACCGTCGCGAATGAATGAACAAAAATAAATTTATTACGTAATTTTTTGAGAATTTTCTGTAAAGTTATTAAGTAAATTTACTGAGAATTTATAGGAAATTTATTGAGAATTTACTAAGTAATTTACGAAAAATTTAATGATAATTTTTTGGAAATTTACTGAGTAATTTTTTGAGAATTTACTGAGTAATGTATTGAGTAATTTACTGAGAATTAACCAAGTAATTTACTGGGAATTGACTGAGTAAGTTACTAAGAATTTACTGAGTAATTTATTGAGAATTTACTGCAAATTTACTGAGAATTTACTGGAAATTTTTTGAGTGATTTATTGAGAATTTACTGAATAATTTACTAGCAATTTACTGAGTAATCACAAGGAATTGACTAAGTAATTTACTGAGAATTTTCTGGGAATTTACTGAGTAATTGACTGAGAATTTACTGTGTAATTTTGTTGAAAATTTATTGAAAATTTACTGGGAATTTATTTAGTAATTTACTGAGTATTTATTGAGAATTCACTGAAAATTTACTGATTAATTGACTAAGAATTTACTAAGTAATTTACTGATAATTTATAGAAAATTTTCTGTGTAATTTATTAAGAATTTACTTAATTTTTTTTGAATAATTTAGTTAGAATTTACTGAGAATTTAATAGGAATTTGCTGAGGATTTACTGGGAATTTTCTGTGTAATTTACTGAGAATTTACTTGCAATTTTCTGAGTAATTTACAAGGAATTTGCTAAGTAATTTACTGAGAATTTATTGAGAATTTACTTGGAATTTACTGAGCAATTTATGAAAAATTTGTTAATAATTTAGTGAGAATTTACGTGGAATTTACTACGTAATTTACTGTGAATTTACCTAGCTATTTACTGAGAATTTTGTAGGAATTTACTGAATAATTTACTAAGTATTTATTGAGAATTTACTGAATAATTTACTGAGTAATTTACTGAGTAATTTTGTGAGTAATTTATTTAGTAATTTTCTAAGAATTTACTCGAAATTTAACGAGTAATTTAATAAGTGATTTACATAGAATTTACTGAATAATTTACTGAGAATTTATATTATTCAGTAATTTACAAAGTAATTTACTAGGAATTTAGTAAGTAATGTCGTAAGCATTTAATGAAATTTTTTTGGGAATTTACTAAGTATTTTTCTGAGAATTTACTAACTAATTTTCTAGGAATTTACTGAGTAATGTACTGAGTAAGTTACTAAGAATTTACAGAGTAATTTTTTGAGAATTTTCTGGGAATTTACTGAGAACTTACTGGGAATTTACTAAGTGATTTATTGAGAATTTACTTAGTAATTTGCTGAGAATTTACAAGGAATTTACTGAGTAATTTACTGATAAATTAATGATTAATTGACTGAGAATTTATTGAGTAATTTAATGAGAATTTACTGGGAATTTACTAGGAAATTACTGGGAATTTAATCTGTAATTTACTGTGAATTTAGTGAGTAATTTATTGGAAATTTGCTGAGTAATTTACTGTGTAATTTTCTAAGAATTTACAACGAATTTATAGATTAATTTAATAAGTAATTTACAAAGAATTTACTGGGAATTTACTAAGAATTTACAAAGTAATTTACTGAGAATTTAGTGATAATTTTCTGGGAATTTAGTAAGTAGTTTACTGGGTAATTTACTAGGAATTTACTGAGAATTTACTGAGTGTTTTTTTTTTTTGAGAATTTACTGAAAATTTACAGGAAATTTACTGAGTAATTTCTGGGAATTTAGTGAGTAATTTACGGATTAATTGACTGAGTAATTTATTGAGAATTTATTGTGTAATTTACTGAGTATTGAATAATTGACTGAGAATTTTCTGGGAATTTACTGTGTCATTTACTGAGAATTTACTGGAAATTTACTGAGTAATTTACTAGGAATTTATTGAGTAATTTACTGAGAATTTATTGAGAATTTGCTTGAAATTTACTCTGTAATTTACTGATTAATTGGCTGAGAATTTTCTGAGTAATTTACTGGGAATTTACTGTGTAATTTACTGAGAATTTACTGAGTAATTGACTGAGAATTTTCTGAGTAATTTACTTAGAATTTACAAAGTAATTTATTTTAAATTTACTGGGAATTTACTTGGAATTTTCAAAGTAATTTACTGAGTAATTTACTTAGAATTTATTGAGAATTTACTGAGAATTCACTGTGTAATTTATTGGAAATTTACTGAGTAATTTATTTAGAATTTTTTAAGAATTTACAGAGAATTTACGTGGAATTTACTACGTAATTTACTGAGAAATTACCTAGCAATTTACTAAGAATTTAGTAGGAATTTACTGAGTATTTATTGAAAATTTACTAAGTGATTTACTTAGAATTTACTGATAATTTACTGGGAATTTATTGAGTAATTTACTAAGAATTTACTGAGTAATTTACAAAGAATTTACTGAGTAATTTATTGAGAATTTACTGATTAATTTACTTATAATTTTTTGAGAATTTATTCATTAATTTACAGAGTAATTTACTGGAAATTTACTAAGTAATTTACTAACAATTCACTGGGACTTTACTGAGTAATTTTCTAAGAATTTAACAAGAATTTTCTAGGAATTTACAGACAATTTACTGAGTGATTTTCTGACAATGTACTGAGTAACTTACTGAGTAATTTACTGGGAATTGATTGAGTAAGTCACTGAGAATTTACTAAGTAATTTATTGAGAATTTTCTGGGAATTAACTGAGAATTTACTGGGTGATTTATTGAGAATTTACTGCGAATTTACTGTGCAATTTACTGCGAATTTACTGTGCAATTTACTGAGAATTTACTGTGAAATTTATTGAGAATTTTTTAAGAATTTACTGAGAATTTTTCTGGAATTTACTTCGTAATTTACTGAGAATTTACATATCAATTTACTGAGAATTTAGTAGGAATTTACCGAATAATTTACTGCGTATTTATTGAGAATTTGCTGAGTAATTTACTTTGAATTTACTAAGAGATTTACAGATAATTTACTGAGAATTTAATGGGAATTTACTGGGTTATTTTCTGAGAATTTACTGCGAATTTACTGAGTAACTTAATAAGTAATTTGCAGAGAATTTACTGCGAATTTACTGAGTAATTTAGTGATAATTTACTGGGTATTTACTGAGAATTTTTTAAAAATTTATTCAGTAATTTACTGGGAATTTACTGAGAATTTACTGAGAATTTAATGATAATTTTCTTGGAATTTGCTGAGAATTTACTAAGTAATTTTCTGAGAATTTACTGTGTCATTTTCGGGGAATTTCTTAAGTAATGTACTGAGTGGTTTATTGAGAATTTACTAAGTAATTTATTGGGAATTGACTGAGTATGTTACTGAGAATTTACTGAGTAATTTATTGAGAATTTACTGGGAATTTACTGAGTGATTTATTGAGAATTTACTGATTAGTTTACTGAGAATTTTTTGAGTAATTTACTGAGAAATTTCTTGAAATTTACAGAGTAATTTACTGATTAATTAACTGAGAATTTACTGAGCAATTAACTGAAAATTTACTTGGAATTTAACTCATAATTTACTGAGTAATTTACTGGGAATTTAGTAGGAATTTATTGAGTAATTTACTGAGAATTTATTGAGAATTTACTAATTAATTAACTGAGTAATTTACTGGGAATTTACAATGTAATTTACTGAGAATTTACTAACTAATTAACTGAGAATTTACTGAGTACTTTACTTAGAATTTACTGAGAATTTACTTTGAATTTTCTGTCTAATTTATGGGGAATTTATAGAGTAATTTACTGAGAATTTATTAGGAATTTACTAGGAATTCACTTTGTAATTTATTGGAAATTTACTGAGAAGTTGTTAAGAATTTACGTGGAATTTATGCGTAATTTACAGAGAATTTACCTAGCAATTTACTGAGAATTTAGTAGGAATTTACTGAATAATTTACTGAGAGTTTACTTAGTAATTTACGGAGAATTTACTGAATGATTTACTTAGAATTTTCTGATAATTTACTGAGTAATTTACAGGAATTCACAGAGTAATTTACAGGGAATTTACTGAGTAACTTACAGAGTAATTTACTGGGAATTTACTGTGTGATTTATTGAGAATTTACTGGCAATTTATTGAGAATTTAAAGAGAATTTGCTGGGAATTGACTGTGTAATTGAAAGATAATTTACTGAGAATTTACTAAGTAATTTATTGAGAATTTTACTGTGAATTTGCTGAGAATTTACTGAGAATATACTGGGAATTGACTTAGTAATTGACTAAGAATTTACTACGAAGTTACTGAGAATTTACTGAGTAATTTACAGATAATTTACTGAGAATTTAATGAGAATTTACTGATGATGTACTTTAAATTTACTGAGAATTTATTGAGAATTAACAGAGTAATTGATTGAGAATTTAATGAGTAATTTACTGGGAATTTACTAACTAATTTACTGAGAATTTATAAAGAATTATTTGAAATTTACTGAGTAATTTATTGTGAATTTATTTAGAATTTAATGAATATTTACTGAGTATTTATTAATAATTTACTGGGAATTTTCTTAGTGATTTACTGAGAATTTAATGGGAATTTATGGATAATTCACTGAGTATTTTACTGAGAATTTACTGAGTTATTTACTTACATTTACTGCAAATTTTGCTAGCTAATATACTAAGAATTTATAGAGTAATTTAGTGAGAATTTAGTAGAAATTTGCTGAAAATTTACCTAGCAATTTACTCAGAATTTAGTAGAAATTTACTGAATAATTTACTGGCAATTTACTGAGTAATTTACTGAGTAATTTTTTGAGAATTTGCTTATAATTTACTTAGAATTTACTAGGAATTTGCTGATTTACTGAGAATTTACTGAGTAATTTTTTGAGTTGTTTACAAAGAATTTACTAAGAACTTACAGAGTAATTTACTTGGAATTTACAAGGAATTTACTAAGTAATTTACTGAGAATTTAATGAGTAATTTATTGAGAATTTACATGCAATTTTCTGAGTAATTTACAGAAAATTTACTGAGAACTTAGAGAGTAATCTACTGAGAATTTACAATGAATTTACTGAGAATTTAATAAGTAATTTATTGAGAATTTATAAGGGATTTACTAAGTAATTTACTGAGAATTTACTAGGTATTTGTTGAGTAATTTACTAAGAATTTAAAGGGAATCTAGGAAGAATTTATGGAGAATTTAGTGGCAATTTACTGAGAATTTATAAGAAATTTACTAAGTAATTTACTGAGAATTTACTGAAAATTTACTGAGTATTTATTGAGAATTTGTTAGGAATTTACTGAGTAATTTACTAGAAATTAGCTGAGTAATTACTAAGAATTTACTGTGTAATTTATTGAGAATTTGCAGGGAATTTACTTTGAATTTACAGAGTAATTTACTGAAAATTTACTGGGAATTTATTACGTAATTTACTGAGAATTTATTGAGAATTTACTAAGAATTTAATCAGAATTTACTAAGTAATTTGTTTAGAATTTACTGGGAATTTACTGAGTGATTTACTGAGAATTTACTAAGTAATTTACTGAGAACTTGCTGGGAATTTACTGAGAATTTGCGGAGAATTTACTAGGAATTTTCTGAGTAATTTCTTAGAATTTACTTTAATTTACTAAGTAATTTAATGGGAACTTACTGAGTAATGTACAGAGTAATTTACTACGTATTTACTGAATAATTTATTGAGAATTTACTGGGAATTTACTGAGTGATTTATTGATAATTTACTGAGTAATTTACTGAAAATTTACTGAGTAATTTATTGAGAATTCACTCTAAATTTCTTGAGTAATTTACTGAGAATTCACTGGATATGTACTTAGAAATTCCTGGGAATTTACTGAGAATTTACTAATTAATTTAATGAGAATTTTATGGGAATTTTCTGAGTAATTTACGGAGTATTTTCTGAGAATTTAATCAGAATTTTCTGAGTAATTTACTCGGAATTTACTGAGTAATTAATTGAGTAATTTTCTGAGAATTCACTGAGAACTTACTAAGTAATTTACTAAGTATTTTATAGAAAATTTACTGCGAATTTACTGAGAATTTATTGAATAATTTACTGAGAGTTTATTTCGTAATTTATTGAGAAATTATTGGGAATTTACTAAGAATTTACTAAGTAATTTATTGGTAATTTACTGTATAACATACTAAGTAATTTACTAAGAATTTACTGAGTAATTTGTTGAGAATTTACTCAGAATTTACTGAGAATTTACTTAGAATTTACTGAACGATTCATTACGAATTTACTGGGTAATTTACTGAGAATTTACAAGGAATTTACTGGGTAATTTAATTAGAATTTACTGAGTAATGGACTGAGAATTTTATGAGAATTTACTGGGAATTTACTGTGCAATTTAATGAGAATTTACTGAGTAATTTACTGAGAATTTGCTGGGAATTTACTAAAAATTTAACTGGCAGTTTACTCAGAATTTAGTACGAATTTACTGAATAATTTACTAAGTGATTTACCTAGTAATTTTCTTAGAATTTTCGGAGTAATTTATTGAGAATTTACTAAGTAATTTATTTAGAATTTACTGGTAATTTACTGGGAATTTCCTAAGTAATTTATTGAGAATTAACAGGAAATTTACTGAGAATTTACCGAGTAATTTACTGAGAATTTAGTGGGAATTTGCTGAGTAATTTACTAAGAATTTATGGGGAATTTAGTGAGAGCTTACTAGGAATTTACTGTGAATTTACTAAGTAATTTATTGGGAATTTACTGAGTAATTTACTAAGTAATTTACTGAGTAAATTATCGAGAATTTACTCAAAATTTACTAAGAATTTACTAAGTAATTTGTTGACAATTTACTGGAAATTTACTGAATAATTTACTGAGAATTTACTAGGAATTAGTAAGTAATTTGCTGAGGATTTACGGAGTAATTTATTGAGAACTTACTGGGAATTTACAGAGAATTTACTAGGTAATTATTAAGAATTTACTAGGAATTTTCTTAGTAATTTCTGAGAATTTACTGTAATTTATGGAGTTTTTACTGAGTAATTTAGTGGGAATTTACTGAGTAACTTACTGAGTATTGTACTGAGTAATTTATTGATAATTTAATTAGAATTTACTGAATAATTTACTGCTAATTTACTGAATAATTTACAAAGAATTTACTCAGTAATTTATTGAGAATTTATTGGGAATTTACTGATTGATTTATTGAAAATTTACAGAGTATTTTACTGGAAATTTACTGAGTAATTTATTGAGAATTTACTTGGAATTTCTTGAGTAATTTACTGATTAATTTTCTGGGAATTTACTGAGTAATTTTGTGAGAATTCACTAGGAATTTGTTGAGTAATTTACTAAGTAATTTATAGAGAATTTACTGGGAATTTACTGAGTAATTTACGGATAATTTATTCTGTAATTTATTGAGAATTTACAGGAAATTTGCTGAAAATTTAGAGAGTAATTTACTGAGAATTTAATTGAAATTTATTGAGTAATTTACTGTGAATTTACTAAGCATTTATTGTGTAATTTATTGGGAATTTATTAAGTAACTTACTGAGTTATTTATTGAGAATTTACTTAGAATTAATTGGGAATTTACTATGAATTTATTAAGTGATTTATTGAGAATTTACTGAGAATTTATAGGAAATTTACTGGGTAATTTTACTGAGAATTTATTGGGAATTTACTGATTAATTTTATTAGAATTTATTGAGTAATGGAATGAGAATTTACTAGCAATTTACACTGCAATTTACAGAGAATTTATTGAGATTTTACTAAGTAATTTACTGAGAATTTACTAAGAATTTGCTGAGAATTTAGTGAGTAATTTATAGAGCATTTATTTAGAATTTACTGAGTAATTTATTGGGAATTTGATGAGTAATTTACTGAGAATTTATTAAGAATTTATTGTGAATTTTCTGAGTAATTTACTGGGAATTTGCTTAATAATTTATTGAGAATTTAATAGGAACTTACTTCGATTTTACTAGTAATTTTCTAAGTGATTTATTGAGAATTTATTGAGTAATTTACTGAGAATTTATTGGGAATTTGCTGAGTAATTTACTGAGAATTTACTCGAAGTTTACTGAGAATTTACTAGGAATTTGCTAGGAATTTACTAAGAATTTATTGAGAAACTGACTGAAAATTTACTGAGAAATTACCGAGAATTTACAGAGTAATTTATTGAGAATTTATTGATAATTAACTGGGAATTAACTGAGTCACTTACTGGAAATTTACTAAATAATTTGCTAAGAATTTACTGAGAATTTACGTGTAATTTACTGCGTAATTTACTGAAACTTTACATAGTAATTTATTGAGAATTTATTGAATAATTAATGAGTATTTATCGAGAATTTACTGGGAATTTACTGAGTAATTTACTGTGAATTTACTGATAATTTGCTGGGAATTTACTGAAAATTTACTGAGAATTTACTGAGTTATTTAGCTAGAATTTACTGAAAATTTGCTGAGTAATTACAGAGAATTTACTGAGTAATTTAGTGAGAATTTACTTGCAATTTACTGAGTAATTTAGCAAGTAATTTAATGAGAATTTTTTGAGTAATTTACTGAGAATTTACTAAGTAATTTATTGAAAATTTACTGAGAATTTACTAAGTAATTTATTGAAATTTACTGGGAATTTACAAAGAATTTACTGGCAATTTACTGAGTAATTTACATATTAATTTACTTAGAATTTTTTAGGAATTTGCTGAGTAATTTACTAAGTAATTTACTGAAAATTTACAGGGAATTTATATAGAATTTACTGTGAAATTACTGAGTAATTTACTGAGTAATTTTCTATGTAATTTACTGAGTAATTTACTTAGAATTAATAGAAATTTACTAAGTAATTTACTTAAAATTTATTGGCAATTTTCTGTACAATTTACAGAGAATTTACTGAGAATTTACAGAGTAATTTACTGGGATTTTATAAGGAATTTACTGAGAAATTTGCTTAGAATTTTCTAGTAATTTACTGAGAATTTACTGGCAATTTACTGAGAAATTTACTGAGAATTTACAGAGTAATTTATTGAGAATTTTCTAGGAATTTACTGATTAACTTACTGGAAATTTACTAGTTAATTTACTTGGAATTTACTGAGTAATTTTTTGAGAATTTACTGGGAATTTACTGAGTAATTTACTGAGAATTTACAGGGAATTTATTGCGAATTTACTGTGATTTTACTTGGCAATTTACTAGGAATTTAAAGAATAATTTACTAAGAATTTACTAAGTAATTGACTGAGACTTTACTGGGAATTTACTGTGTAATTTACTAAGTAATTGACTGAGAATTTACGCACAATTTACTGAGTAATCTACTGAGAATTTATTGGAAATTTACTATTTAACTTACTGAGTAATTTACTGATAATTTATTGAGAATTTTCTGAGTAATTTATTGAGAAATTACAAAAAAATTAATGAGAATTTACGTGTAATTTATTGCGTAATTTAATGAAACTTTACCTAGTAATTTACTGAGAATTTACTAGGAATTTACTGAATAATTTACTTAGTATTTATCGAGAATTTACTGAAAATTTACTGAGTTATTTACTGAGAATTTACTGGAAATTTGGTGAGTAATTTAGTGAGAATTTACTTGCAATTTGCTGAGTAATTTACCAAGAAATTTACTGAGTAATTTATTGAAAATGTACTGAGTAATTTTCTAAGAATTTACCGGAAATTTACAGAGAATTTTTTGGCAATTTACTGATTAATTTACTTAGAATTTACTGAGAATTTGTTGAGTAAGTTATTGAGAATTTACTGAGTATTTACAGGTAAATTACGGAGAATTTATTGAGTAATTTACTGTGTAATTTGCTGAGTAATCTACTTAGAATTTGCTTGGAATTTACTGAGTAATTTACTTAGAATTTACTAGAAATTTACTGAGTAATTTATTGAGAATTTATTTGCAATTTTCTGAGTAATTTATAGAGAATTTACTGAGAAATTTATGTAGAATTTTCTAGGAATTTACTGAGTAATTTACTCAGAATTTATGGAGTAATTTACTGAGTAATTTTCCTATAATTTACTGGGAATTTATTTGGAATTTATTTAGTAATTTACTGAGAATTTACTGGGCAATTTACAGAGAATTCATTGAGAATTTACAAAGTAATTGAATAAGAATTTACTGAGTAATTTACAGAGAATTTATTGAGTAATTTACAGAGAATTTACTAAGTAATTTGCAGGCAATTTACTAAGAAATTTTCTGAGAATTTATTGGGAATTTGCTGAGAATTTATTGGGAATTTACTATGTAATTTACTGAGAATTTGCTATGTAATTGACTGAGAATTTACTGACAATTTACTGAGTAATCTACTGAGAATTACTTTGAATTTAATGAGAATTCACTAGGAATTTACTGAGAATTTATTGAGTAACTTACTGGCAATTTACTGATTAATTTACTGAGAATTTATTGAGAATTTACTTAGAATTAATTGAGTAATTTACTGAGAATATACTGAGTAATTTACTGAGAATTTACGTGGAATTTACCGCGTAATTTACTAAGTATTTACTGAATAATTTACTGAGTATTTATCGAGAATTTTTTGGGAATTTACTAACAATTTACTGAGAATTTAATGAGTAATTTACAGAGAATAACCCACATTCATGTCTTAGTCATGTTCATATGCATTTGCATGATTTTGTCTTGTTAAGCTTGCATTTGTAGACTTTGACCTGTTTTGCCTAAGTAAAGGTCCCTGTCTTGTTTTGTGCTTATGTGATTTGCCTAAATGTTGTATGCATGCTTTGTTCCTTCCTTGCTGTCCCAAGCCTAGGTCATGTTAAGCCTAGCCTAGGTCACACCTTTGAACCTCTTACACCTAGGATCATCTTGGAACCACTTTGGTTGACCTCCACCTTCACGCTGGCATATTGGTCGAGATGTCATCATCTAGGCCGAGATGTGTATCATCTAGGCCGAGATGTTATCATCTAGGCGTCCTAGATCTTTGATCCTTACAACTAGTGATCTTGTTCCTAGACTGGTATGACCTAGACCAAGGTGTGGCACATCTAGGCTGAGGTGTGGCACAGCTAGGTCAAGTGTTATCCTTCCTAGCCGAGATTATTGAGACCTTACTTGCCGAAGCCTTGTCCTAACCCGAGGTCGTTACCCGCCGGAGTGCCCATGTCACCTTACTTGTTTTATACACCTTGTCATGCTCTTGTCTTGTCAGTCAATCACCTTTTTTAGGAGAGCCAACCAGCCGTTGCCACGTGTCCCAATAGAGGGTTAAGTCTGCTGGCAGTAGAAAAGCCTACATCATTTTGTTATATCTTTGTTCTAGGTAGAGAGAGAAGCTCTAGGAAGAGAAAGGAGGAGTTCTTGAGTGAGAATAGATTTCCAAGCTTGATCTTTAGAGTTTGAACCGTTGGATTCTTGTTTTGCTCTTGTTGTTCTTTATGTTCATCTAACTACATTGCATGATTTAGCAAGATTCATGAGCCATGCATTGCTTTGAAATGCGGTTTTAGAAGGAGAAAATGATGTTTTTGTGTTCTTGAAAGAAAACCATGTTTTGATCCGAAAGTTTGCATCAAGACCCATGTTTTTGTATTTGTTTTCATAAGATCTTCAAGTATGGGTACCCAGGTCCATGTTTTCGAACTCATCTCATGAAATCTCAGATTTTGAATAAAGAAATTATGATTTTTGCATTCTTGTCCTTCATGTTCTTGTCCTTCATGTTCTTCATGTCCTTCAAAGGGAAACCCAGGTTTTCCCAACTTTATTTCCTCGAATGTGGTCGTTGGGACCATGCCTCGGCCAAGGCCTGGTTGGTACCTGGCATGTTTTCCCAAGATGAAAAGGCAGTGTTTTAACCCCCAGCATGTTTTGCTCTGGCTTGACTTAGTTTTGAGAGAATGCCAAAATCATTTGCACTCATGCAAATGCTTGTTTTAAGGATGCATTTCATATCTATCTTTGAGCATCTCTTCTTGTCTTCTTGAAATGCATTCAATGGGACTTGTTATTTATTTGTAGGCCTTGGATCCTTGCCTTAATCCCTACACCCGAAGAGCTATGTGAGTGGTATTTTTAATAAAGCTATGTTCTAACGTTTGATAAAAGTTTTGCTTGTTTCATTTTGGAAAAGTGTTTGTTCAAGCATGAATGATTATCCCTAATTTTTGTATCAAGTATTATGTTCGTTTTGATGACGTTATTGGAAAGTCCTTAGTGCTAGGGGACTATAATGCAACTAGCGCGTTTGTTTGAGATATCTCCTTTGTTTTGCCACCGACGGTCTTGTATGGGTGGGTTTGCCACTGACGATTTTCCGCGTGGGTTGTCTAACCGATTCCGAGTCGGCCACCAACGGTCGTGAACGGGTGTGCTTCGATTCCGGGACGGTTATTCCTTTGTTTTGTCTAGAATGTCATCCTTTGGTATTATGTAGATGTTATTAACATCCAAGAAGCTTTGAAAGACTTTGATTGATGAACTTGATTCATCTCATGTTTTGTACAAGTTATTATATGTACTGTTTTGATAAAGACCTCATATATCATTCATTCAAACCTTTATTAATTATATCATTCACTGAGTATCCAAGCTCACCCTCTTCTTTATATATATGTAGGTGGCGAGCAAGAAGGCAGTGATGCCTAGATGTTATTTGCAAGTTGTTTTGGATTCATTTTGCTAACCTCTTGAAGATTATGTTTCTTAGTTTTAATTCACTTGTTTTGTATATGTCGGCTTGAGAAGCCTTTTGATCGAGATGTAATATGTACTTTATTTTATTTGTATCCAAGTTGTAAAACCGTGTTAAGATGTATGTCATTTCATTTGACCTATGCACGGCTCTTATGGACTACTTAGATTTAAATTTATTGCTTCCGCACATGTAAGCCCCATATGTATACTCTGATTGTGTGTGAATCTTTGTAAGTTGGCCTTTGGTAATCTCGAATTACTAGCCATCACGGCACCATTCTACTAGGGGCGGAATGGGGTCGTAACAGATTGGTATCAGAGCACGAGTTCTTTATAGTACGTTATTCACACACACTTTTAGTCCTAAAGAGCATAGGATTTCCATTAGAATGATATTAGGATTGCATCATATTGCTTGCTACTTGACAAGATGTGCATCATCTCGGCATGATCATTTGTTATTTGCATACATATCTATTTGTTCATTTTGTTTTAAAAAGTCACATTTTGCATACTTCTAGCATCATGAGAAGGGGTAGACCTCCAGTTGGCCGAGATCAATCTGAGGACAGGTTAGACAGATTAGAAAGGATGGTAGAAGGTTTAGCCCATGAGTTGCGGCAAGCAAGGCAACAGAACACTAGTACTACATCTACTCAGGCCGAGCAGACAGATGGCTGACATGCAGTTCCACCTCCACCTCCTCCAGTACCGCAAGTGCCTGCACAACCAGCTTTGTATGGGGACGGCACATTGACTTTGATTAAAGAATTCAAGAAAATGAATCCGCCGAAGTTCCATGGGGGTATAAAGCCGATGAAAGCCGAAGCGTGGGTCTTGAAAATGGAGAAGTTGTTTGAGATTTTTCCCAACACCGACACTCAGAAGGTGTCATTGGCAGCATTCACATTGGATGACGACGCTCGAAGATGGTGGATGATGATCTGAGAAGGTAATCCAGGTTTGACTTGTGCCAGATTTTTGGAGTTGTTTTATGACAAGCAATTTCCCCTCAGTGTTCGAGATCGCAAGACCACAGAATTTTAGACTTTGACACAAGGTAACAAAACAATGGCTGAATATGATCGTGCTTTCACCAAGTTGGCAAGGTATGCACCACATATGGTCAACAACGAATACAGGAAAGCTAGGAAGTTTGAGAGTGGACTTCGGGGGCCAATACAAGATCGGGTTAATATGCTCAACATGCCGACTTATGCCGGAGTGTTAGATAAAGCCATCCTGGCAGAAGCTAACTTGAACAGAAGTCAGAGTTTGGGAGAGAATCAGAGAAAGAGGCAGACCTATGACAATCGCCAAGACCCGTGTGATGCCGAGAAAAAGGCAAATATGGGCAGTTCCAACAACACGAATCAGGAAGGTAGCACTAGGCCGACATGTACAAGTTGCGGGAAGCAACATTTTGGGGTTTGTTATCGGGTATCTGGAGCATGTTTTGAATACGGTGAGATAGGTCATCGTATTAAGGATTGTCCCAGGGTAAAGGCTAGAGATGGTAAGAAGAGTTGAGAATCCGACATCCAGAGTTGTTTTTGGGGCAAGGTAACTTAAGTTTGGGGACCAAACTTCTTTAAGGAGGGTAGGCTGTAATAACCCACATTCATGTCTTAGTCATGTTCATGTGCATTTGCATGATTTTGTCTTGTTAAGCTTGCATTTGTAGACTTTGACTTGTTTTGCCTAAGTAAAGGTCCCTGTCTTGTTTTGTGCTTATGTGATTTGCCTAAGTATTGTATGCATGTTTTGTTCCTTCCTTGCTGTCCCAAGCCTAGGTCATGTCAAGCCTAGCCTAGGTCACACCTTTGAACCTCTTACACCTAGGACCATCTTGGAACCACTTTGGTTGACCTCCACCTTCACCCTGGCATATTGGCCGAGATGTGTATCATCTAGGCCGAGATGTTATCATCTAGGCGTCCTAGATCTTTGATCCTTACACCTAGTGATCTTGTTCCTGGACTGGTATGACCTAGACCAAGGTGTGGCACATCTAGGCCGAGGTGTGGCACAGCTAGGTCAAGTGTTATCCTTCCTAGCCAAGATCATTGAGACCTTACTTGCCGAAACCTTGTCCTAATCCGAGGTCATTACCCGCTGGAGTGCCCATGTCACCTTACTTGTTTTATACACCTTGTCATGCTCTTGTCTTGTCAGTCAGTCACCTTTTTTAGGAGAGCCAACCAGTCGTTGTCACGTGTCCTAATAAAGGGTTAAGTCTGCTGGCAGTAGAAAAACCTACATCATTTTGTTATATCTTTGTTCTAGGTAGAGAGAAAAGCTCTAGGAAGAGGAAGGAGGAGTTCTTGAGTGGGAATAGATTTCCAACCTTGATCCTTAGAGTTTGAACCGTTGGGTTAGATTCTTATTTTGCTCTTGTTGTTCTTTATATTCATCTAACTACATTGCATGATTTAGCATGATTCATGAGCCATGCATTGTTTTGAAATTCGGTTTTAGAAAGAGAAAATGATGTTCTTGTGTTCTTGAAAGAAAACCATGTTTTGATCCGAAAGTTTGCATCAAGACCCATGTTTTTGTGGTTGTTTTCATAAGATCTTCAAGTATGGGTACCCAAGTTGTCACGACGCCATTCTGCCCCTAGTAGAATGGTGCCATGATGGCCAGTAATCCGAGATTACCAAAGACCAACTTACAAGGATTCACACACAATCAGAGTATACATATGGGGCTAACATGTGCGGAAGCAATAAATTCAAATCTACTAGTCCATAAGAGCTGTGCATAGATCGAATGAAATGTCATACATCTTATCAAGGTCTTACAACTTGGATACAATAAATGAAATACAAAATACATCTTGACCAAAAAGCTTCTCAAGCCATCATATACAAAACACAATGAATTACAAGCTAAGAAGCATGATCTTCAAGATGCTACAAAATGCGAATACAAAACAAGTTGCAAAGCACATCTAGGCGTCACCGCCGTCCTGCTCATCACCTACATATATATAGAGAGGGTGAGCTTGGATACTCAGTGAATGGTACAAGTAATAAAGGGTTTGCATGAATAATATCCGAGATCTTTATCAAGCGATACACATTATATCTTGCACAAGATCAAAGACAAAACTGGTTCATCTAACAAGTCTTTCAAGGCTTTCAAGTTTCAAGGGATGACATTAACAAAGGTTGTGCTACAAATGCTTATAGTCCCCTAGCACGTACGGACTTTCAAAGGTTGTGCTATAAATGCTTATAGTCCCTTAGCACGTACGGACTTTCAAAGGTTGTGCTACAAATGCTTATAGTCCCCTAGCACGTACGGACTTTCAAAGGTTGTATCAAAACCAAGGCTAATAATTGACACACAAAATAGGGATAGTCATTCATGCTTAGCAAATACTTTTACAAAACAAGGCAAGGCAAAGCTTTATCAAAACGTTATAACATAGCTTTATTAAAAATACCACTCACATAGTTCTTCAAACGTCGGGGTTACGAGCAAGGATCCAAGGGCTACAAACACATAACAAATCCCATTGAATGCACTATCAACAAGCTTTACATGAATGAAAATGATCGCGGCATTCCTTCAAAACTAAGTCGGACCAAAACAAAACACTGTTTCACATCTCAGGAAAAACTTTCTAGGCACCAACCAGGTCTTGGCCGAGGCCCACACCTCCTTGCCGAGGTGTGTCCCCGATGGCCACATTCAAGGAAATGAAAGTCGGAAAAATCTGGGTTTCCCTTTCTTGAAGAACATGAAGAACATGATCATGAAGAACATGCAAAGATCATAACTTATCATTACAAAATCTGAGATTTCATGTTATGAATTCAAAAACATGGACCTGGATACCCATACTCGAAGATTTTATGAAAACAAACGCAAAAACATGAATCTTGATGCAAGCTTTCGGATCAAACAAGGCTTTTATTCAAGAACACATGAATATCACTTTCTCTTTCTAAAACCAAACTTTAAATCAATGCATGGCTTACAAATCATGCTCGATCATGCAATGCAGCTAGATGAACAATAAGAACAATAAGAACAACAAGAGTAGATCAAGATTCTAACCTCGAGACACGAATCTAACGGCTCAAGGTGTGAAGATCAAGCTTGGAAGATCTATTCCCTTTTTAAGAACTCCTCCCTCTTCTTCCTAAAGCCTCTCTCTCTAAAGACAAGGATATGATACAAAATGATGTGTTTCTCAACAGCTTACTGACTTAACCCTCTGCTGGGACACGTGGCATCGACTGGTTGGCTCTACTAAAAAAGGTGACTGAGTGAAAAGACAAGACTATGACAAAGTGTGTTCAACAAGCAAGATGGCGTAGGCGCTCCGGCAGGTAATGATCTTGGCTAAGAACAAGGCATCGGCAAGTAAGGGAACAATGATCTCGACTAGGAAGGACAACACTTGGCGTAGCTGTGCCACACCTCGGTCTAGGTCGCACCAATCCAGGAACAAGACCACTAGGTGCAGGGATAACATTTCGGCCTAGATAATACACATCTTGGCCTAGATAATGACATCCCGGCAAAATATGCCAAGGTAAAGGTGAAGGTCAGTCAAGGTGATCCCAAGATGGTCCTAGGTATAAGAGGCTCAAAGGTGACCTAGGCTTAGGATGACCTCGGCTACACACACCAAGCAACAAACAAAGCAAAGCAACCAACACTTAAGCAAAACAAGACAAGATTCGTAATGCAAGTTTAACAAGAGGAAAACATATAATTGCATGTGACCATGACCAAGATGGAGTGGGGGTTGTTACATCCTACCCTCCTTAAAGAAGTTTGGTCCCCAAACTTAAGTCATCTTGCTTTACAAATAACTCCGGATGACGGATTTTCACTTCTTTTTCCTTTTCCCATGTAGCCTCCTTGCCATAACGCTCCTTCCATTCAACCTTTACCATCGGTATCGACTTGTTTCTCAACTGTCTTACATGTCTATCAATAATTCTCATCGGCTTCTCCTCGTAGCCTAAATCTTCATTAACCACAATCCCAGAATAATCAATTACATGCAGTGGGTCCCGAATATACTTCCTCAACATCGAAATATGGAACACATTGGGAACTTGACTTAGTTCTGGTGGTAAAGCCAGTCTATAGGCAGCTGGGTTAACTTTCTCAAGTATTTCAAACGGCCCGATGTAACGAGGTGCTAACTTACCTTTCTTCCCAAATCTGGAAGTTCCTTTCATTGGTGAAACCTTTAGGAATACATGATCCCCAACTTCAAATTCCAACTCTCTTCTTCTCTGGTCGGCATAGCTCTTCTGTCGACTTTGAGCAGTTTTGATCCTTTGTCGAATGAGCTTAATCTTCTCGGTTGTAACTTGAACTAGCTCGGGACCAATCAAAGCTTTATCTCTCACTTCAGTCCAACATATCGGTGATCTGCACTTCCTTCCGTACAAAGCTTCGTACGGCGCCATGCCAATGCTAGCTTGATAACTGTTATTGTAAGCGAATTCTACTAACGGTAAATGTACTTCCCAACTTCCCTTGAAATCTAACACACATAGTCTGAGCATATCTTCGAGTGTCTGAATCGTTCTTTCTGTTTGTCCATCGGTCTGGGGATGAAAAGTTGTGCTAAACTTCAACTCGGTTCCCAAAGCTCTTTGTAAACTCTGCCAAAGCCTAGAAACAAACTTCGAATCTCGGTCTGACACAATGGACATCGGCACTCCATGAAGTCTCACAATCTCATTCATATACAGTACAGCAAGTCGGTCAGCATTGAATGTAGTCTGAACAGGCAAGAAGTATGCTGACTTAGTTAATCTGTCAATGATAAGCCAAATTGAATCCATGCCTTTTTGTGTCTTCAGCAAACCAACCACAAAGTCCATGGAGATGTGTTCCCATTTCCATTCAGGAATCGGCAAAGGTCGAAGTAGTCCTGCTGGCCTCTGGTGTTCTACTTTCACTTGTTGACAATGCAAACACTGGGATACGAACTCGGCTATTTCTCTTTTCATATTCGGCCACCAAAAAGTTTGTTTCACATCTTGATACATCTTAGTGTTCCCTGGATGAGCAGCAAATCTGGAACCATGAGATTCCTGCAGAATCTTTCTTTTCAACTCTGGAATGTCGGCCACGTACAATCTTCCTTCAAACTTAAGCACCTGATTTTCAATAGTGTGCCCTGACCTCGGCTTAGTAATAATCTCATCGGCAACTTTCTCGAAGAATCCGTCTTCCATTTGTCTGGCCTTCACTTCCTCTATAACGGTTGGCTCCACTGAAATCATGGTTAAGCATGCCAGACTTCCAACTGATTTTCTGCTCAATGCGTCGGCTACTGAGTTTGCTTTACCTGGGTGATACTGAATTTGCATGTCGTAGTCTTTCAATAACTGTCTCAAATTTAACTCCTTCTGAGTGAATAAGTATTTTAAACTTTGATGATCTGTGAAAACTTGGCAAGAAGCCCCATACAAGTAATGACGCCAAATCTTCAAAGCAAACACCACGGCTGCTAGTTCTAAATCATGGGTAGGATAATTCTTTTCGTGAGGTTTCAACTGACGGGATGCATACGCTACAACCTTACCTCCTTACATTAACACGCAACCCAATCCCTTATGTGAAGCATCACTAAAAATCTGAAATTCTTCTTTGTCTGACGGTAGTATAAGTATCGGTGCTGTAACCAACCTCGTCTTTAACTCCCAAAAAGCTGATTCCCTATCCTCGGTCCATTCATACGCCACTCCTTTCTAAGTTAGTTGTGTCAGTGGTACTGCAATCCTTGAGAAATCCTTCACGAACTTCCTATAATAGCCGGCCAAACCCAGAAAACTACGAACCTCGAACACATTAGTCGGCATCGGCCAATTCACAACGGTTTCAATCTTACTTGGATCAATAGAGATTCCTTCTTCATTAATCACATGGCCCAAAAATGAAATGCTGGAAAGCTAAAATTCACACTTGCTAAGCTTGGCATATAATTTCCTGTCTCTTAGGATTTGTAAGGCTAGTCTCAAATGCTTCTCATGCTCATCACCACTCTTGGAATAGATCAGTATGTCGTCGATGAAAACAACCACGAACTCGTCTAGGTACGACTTAAAAACTCTGTTCATCAAATCCATGAATGCTGCAGGAGCGTTGGTCACTCCGAAAGGCATTACCAAAAATTCGTAGTGGCCATACCTTGTCCGAAAAGCAGTCTTCTCGACATCCTCGGCCTTAACTTTCAGCTGATGGTAACCCGACCTCAGATCAATCTTAGAAAAGGCCCGTGCCCCTTGTAGTTGATCAAGTAAATCATCAATCCTCGGCAATGGATATCTATTCTTAATGGTCACCTTATTTAATTCTCGGTTGTCGATACAAAGAAGAAGTGTACCATCTTTTTTCTTGACAAATAGAACTGGTGCTCCCCATGGTGAAGTGCTCGGCCTAATAAATCCCTTGTCCAATAATTCTTGTAATTGTAGTTTCAGTTCCTTGAGTTCAGCTGGGGCTATTCTATAGGGTGTTTTGGAGATAGGTTGGATTCCCGACATAACATCAACCGTAAATTCTACTTCCCTATCCACTAATTGGCCAAGCAATTCATTTGGAAAGACGTCGGGGAATTCTCTGACCATTGGGATGTCGGCTAACTCAACATTTCCATTCAAATCACTTAGTATACTACATAGATAACCTTGACACCCCTTTTGGATCAACTTATAGGCTTTCATGGATGAGATTAAGTAAGGTGGGGGTACTACTCCTTTACCCTGGAAAATAACCTCGGCTTGGTTTGGGGGTTTTAGTGTGACATTCTTTGAAACACAATTAATAGATGCATGATTCGTTACTAACCAATCCATTCCCAGTATGACATCAAAGTGAGTCATGCTTAACGGCATTAAATCAACTAATAATTCTACACCCTCAATCACAACGACACACGCCCTATAAATTGATGCAACAATCATAGTCCTCCCAGATGGAGTAGACGCATGTAACACATAATCAAGGGGTTCTTGTTCTCTATTTAACTTCTCGGCAAACTTAGCAGATACAAATGAATGTGTAGAACCCGAATCAATCAATATGTATGCATCTTGAGAGCAGATTGGGAGTATACCTGACACGACGGTCTCAGCATTCTGAGTGTCTCCTGGTACCAATGCAAAAACTTTGCCCTGTCTCGTCTGGGCCCTCCTAATGTTATTTCCCTGTGCAGAGCTCGAGGTACTCCCATTCTTCTTACCATCATCAGCCCTTGCCTTCGGACAGTCTTTCACGCGATGACCCATTTCGCCACATTCAAAACAGGCTCCTGATGCCCAACGGCAAACTCCAGAATGCGGTTTCCCACAATTTGCACACGTCAGCTTAGCATTACCTTCTTGGTTCGAGTTACTGGAGCTGCCCACATTCGCTTTCTTCTTGGCGTTAAAGGGAACTCGGCGATTATCATAGTTCTGTCTCTTCCTCTGGCTCTCTCCTGAATTCTAATACCGGTTCAAGTTAGCTTCTGCAAGGATGGCCTGGTCCAATACTCCGGCGTAAGTCAACATGTTGAGCATGTTAACTCGATCTTGTATCAGCCCACGAAGCCCACTTTCAAACTTCCTAGCTTTTCTATACTCATCATCGACCATGTGAGGTGCATATCTTGCCAATTCGGTAAAAGCATGGTCATATTCTGCCACTGTCCTGCTACCTTGTGTTAGAGTCTGGAACTCTGTAGTCTTGCGGTCTCGAACGCTAAGGGAAAAGTGTTTGTTGTAAAATAACTCCAAAAATCTGGCCCAAGTCAGACCTGGGTTGCTTTCTCGGGTCATCATCCACCATCTTCGTGCATCGTTGTCTAATGTGAACGCGGCCAATGACACCTTCTGGGCGTCGGTGCTGGGAAAAATCTCGAACAGTTTCTCTATTTCCAAGACCCACGCTTTGGCTTTCATCGGCTCTATACCCCCAGAGAATCTCGGCGGTTTCATTTTCTTAAACTCTCGGATCAGGGCTATGGTGCCGTCCCCATATAAAGCTTGCTGTGGAGGCACTTGCGGCGCTGGAGGAGGTGGAGGTAGAATTGCATGTCGGCCGTTTGTCTGCTCGGCCTGGGTAGAAGTAGTACTAGTGTCTTGTGGCCTAGGTTGTCTCAACTCATGGACCAAGCCTTTGACCAATCTCTCTAATCTATCTAATCTATCTGCGGGATGATCTCGGCTAACTGGTGGTCTACCCCTCCTCATGATGCTAAGAGTATGCAAAGTGTGACTTTAAAACAAAACTATCAAATAATATGCATGCAAATAACAAATAGTCACGCCGAGATGATGCACACATTGTCAAGTAGCAAGCATTATGATGCAATCTTAACATCAATTCTAAGGGAAGTCCTATGCTCTTTAGGACTCGAAGTGTGTGAGTAACGTACTATAAGAAACTTGTGCTCTGATACCAATCTGTCACGACCCCATTCCGCCCCTAGTAGAATGGTGTGATGATGGCCAGTAATCCGAGATTACCAAAAGCCAACTTACAAGGATTCACACACAATCAGAGTATACATATGGGGCTAACATGTGCGGAAGTAATAAATTCAAATCTACTAGTCCATAAGAGCTGTGCATAGATTGAATAAAATGTCATACATCTTATCAAGGTCTTACAACTTGGATACAATAAATGAAATACAAAATATATCTTGACCAAAAGGCTTCTCAAGCCATCATATACAAAATACAATGAATTACAAGCTAAGAAGCATGATCTTCAAGATGCTACAAAATGTGAATCCAAAACAAGCTGCAAAGCACATCTAGGCGTCACCGACGTCTTATTCATCACCTACATATGTATAGAAAGGGTGAGCTTGGATACTCAGTGAATAGTACAAGTAATAAAGGGTTTGCGTGAATAATATCCGAGATCTTTATCAAGCGATACACATTATATCTTGCACAAGATCAAAGACAAAACGGGTTCATCTAACAAGTCTTGCAAGGCTTTCAAGTTTCAAGGGATGACATTAACAAAGGTTGTGCTACAAATTCTTATAGTCCCCTAGCACGTACGGACTTTCAAAGGTTGTGCTACAAATGCTTATAGTCCCCTAGCACGTACGAACTTTCAAAGGTTGTGCTATAAATGCTCATAGTCCTCTAGCACGTACGGACTTTGTACTGAGATTTTACAGGGAATTTACTGAGAACTTACGGGGTAATTTACTGAGACTTCATGCAAACCCTTTATTACTGGTATCATTCACTGAGTGTCCAAGCTCACCTTCTCTATATATATGTAGGTGATGAGCAGGACGGCGGCGACGCCTAGATGTGCCTGCAACTTGTTTTGGATTCACATTTTGTAGCATCTTGAAGGTCATGCTTCTTAGCTTGCATTTCATTGTATTTTGTATATGATGGCTTGAAAAGCCTTTTGGTCAAGATGTATCTTGTATTCCATTTTATTATATCCAAGTTATAAGACCTTGATAAGATGTATGACATTCCATTCGATATATGCACAGCTTTTATGGACTAAATAGATTTAAATTTATTGCTTCCGCACATGTTAGCCCCATATGTATACTCTGATTGTGTGTGAATCCTTGTAAGTTGGCCTTTGGTAATCTCGGATTACTGGCCATCAGGGCACCATTCTACTAGGGGCGGAATGGGGTCGTGACAGATTGGTATCAAAGCCAAGTTTCCTTATAGTACGTTTATTCACACACTTTGAGTCCTAAAGAGCATAGGATTTCCCTTAGAATTGATGTTAGGATTGCATCATAGTGCTTGCTACTTGACAATGTGTGCATCATCTCGGCGTGACCATTTGTTATTTGCATGCATAGTATTTGATCGTTTTGTTTTAAAGTCACATTTTGCATACTCTTAGCATCATGAGAAGGGGTAGACCACCAGTTGGCCGAGATCATCCCAAAGACAGATTGGACAGATTAGAGAGATTGGTCGAAGGGTTGGTCCGTGAGTTGAGACAACCTAGGCCACAAGACACTAGTACTACTTCTACCTAGGCCGAGCAGACAAACGGCCGACATGCTGTTCCACCTCCACCTCCTTCAGCACCGCAAGTGCCTCCACAGCAAGCTTTATATGGAGGCGGCACCATAGCTCTGATCCGAGAGTTTAAGAAAATGAAACCACCGAGATTCTCTAGGGGTATAGAGCCGATGAAAGCCGAAGCGTGGGTCTTGGAAATGGAGAAACTGTTTGAGATTTTCCCTAGCACCAACGCCCAGAAGGTGTCATTGGCCGCATTCACATTAGATGACGATGCACGAAAATGGTGGATGATGACCCGAGAAAGCAACCCAGGTCTGACTTGGGCCAGATTTTTGGAGTTGTTTTACAACAAACACTTTCCCCTTAGCGTTCGAGACCACAAGACTACAGAGTTCCAGACTCTAACACAAGCCAGCAGGACCGTGGCAGAATATGACCGTGCTTTTACCGAGTTGGCGAGATATGCGCCTCACATGGTTGATGATGAGTATAGAAAAGCCAAGAAGTTTGACAGTGGGCTTCGTGGGCCGATACAAGATCGAGTTAACATGCTCAACATGTCGACTTACGCTGGAGTATTGGACAAGGCCTTCCTTGCAGAAGCTAACTTGAACCGATATCAGAATTCGGGAGAGAGCCAGAGGAAGAAGCAGAACTATGATAATCGTCGAGTTCCGTTTAACGCCAAGAAGAAAGCGAATGTGGGCAGCTCCAGCAACTCGAACCAGGAAGGTAATGCTAAGCCGACGTGCGCAAATTGTGGGAAACTGCATTCTGGAGTTTGCCGTTGGGCATCGGGAGCCTGTTTTGAATGTGGCGAAATGGGTCATCGCGTGAAAGACTGTCCGAAGCCAGGGACTGATGATAGTAAGAAGAATGGGAGTACCTCGGGCTCTACACTGAGAAATAACATCGGGAGGGCCCAGACAAGACAAGGCAGAGTTTTTGCATTGGTACCAGGGGACACTCAGAATGCTGAGACTGTCGTGTCAGTTATACTCCCAATCTTCTCTCAAGATGCATACATATTGATTGATTCGGGTTCTACACATTCATTTGTATCTATTAAGTTTGTCGAGAAGTTAAATAGAGAACAAGAACCCCTTGATTATGTGTTACATGTGTCTACTCCATCTGGGAGAACTATGATTGTTGCATCCATTTATAGGGCGTGTGTCGTCGTGATTGGGGGTGTAGAATTATTAGTTGATTTAATGCCGTTAAGCATAACTCACTTTGATGTCATACTGGGAATGGACTGATTAGTAACGAATCATGCATCTATTAATTGTGTTTCAAAGAATGTCACACTGAAACCCCCAAACCAAGCCAAGGTTATTTTCCAGGGTAAAGGAGTCGTACCCCCACCCTACTTAATCTCATCCATGAAAGCCTATAAGTTGATCCAAAAGGGATGTCAAGGTTATCTATGTAGTATACTAAGTGATTTGAATGGAAATGTTGAGTTAGCCGACATCCCAGTGGTTAGAGAATTCCCCGACGTCTTTCCAAATGAATTGCCTGGCCAGTTAGTGGATAGAGAAGTAGAATTTACGGTCGATGTTATGTCGGGAACCCAACTGTGACATCCCTATTCTGTATTATGCTAATTGGTCCTTAAGTTGTTTATGGTTATGTGTTTAGCATGGTTTTGTATGCCATTATGTGAAAATATGTGGTTTTGAATTTCTATCTGTTCACCGTAGGAATATCTGTTTGATTTTACCGCTTCGGAAATTAAATTGGAGGCCTTATCGGCCACAGAACCCGAAATTGATTACGTCGTTGTGATTGGCATAATTTTTAGAGCCTACGGTGAAATTTAATTGAAAAATTGATTCGGGTTAGATTAAACCGATTAAATTGATGAATTAGAGCCCAACTACTTTATTATTATAATCTTGGCTTTAGTGGATTTTGTTGTCAAGCTTTAAACACTCAATCTCTCCCTCCCTAGCCTCATTTTGACTGATATTAAACTCAAAGAAGAGAAGAGAGGGCCGGTTGTAGAGAGAGAAAGGGAGAGACTTGTGTAATTTGGGCTCAAGACTTGGGAATTTGAAGATCTAGCTCAAGATTTGGCTAGAGCTTGAGGGTTGAAGCTCTTAAGTAAGTGAATTCATGGACTCTTGTTTGTAATTTGTAAGTTCAAAGTTGATAGAATGTTAAAGAGCATGTAATAAGTTGATTTTTGTTGAGTTTGAAGTCTTGGAACTCATGCATGTAAGAAATTACTTTGAATCTGCATGTTTGAGCTTGAAACACATGATTCATGTAGAGTTTTGGTTGAAACTCATGTTGTAATCGCCATTTGTACCATCTAAGTTGAGAATGATGAGCATCTCCCACATGCATGTACAAATCATGGGAGTATAAGTCTTGAATGTTTGAATTTGAGCATGTTGTTGATGGGTTTGAGATGCATGTAGATAAATCATGAAATTGAGCTTCCTGGTGTTGTAATCTTGTATTAGTAGCATGTTAGCATGTGTAAATGTGTAATTTGAGCCATTGCATGCAAGTATTGTAGCTGGAAAACCGATTTGGAGCTCAAGAACACAATCTGGGAAACCCAGAATTTTGATGTCCGCTCGAGCGGGGTAATTGACGCTCGAGCGGGAAAATCGTGCTCCCAGCACTTTTGCAGAGTTGGATGTCCGCTCGAGCAGGATACCTCACGCTCGAGCGTGGAGTTTGTAAGACAGGCCTTCAGCTCGAGCGCTCTATTCCACGCTCGAGCGCATTTTTCATGCAACCAGTACTTTTGCAGGCCTTAAGGGTCCGCTCGAGCCGGTAAGTACACGCTCGAGCGGGGACCCTAATTTCTGGAATTTTGTTTATGTGTTCTGTGTTTCGTTTTCCGTTCTCTTTCACTTGTAATCACTCTTAGGCGTGTGTTAAACATTATAAATGAGTTAATGAGATAAGAATAAAGCCTAAAGAGGAATATGTGAATTAAGGGACGGATTGAATTGTTAATGACCCTTTTGTGTGCATGGAATGTGTAGGGTCAAGCTCCAGGGCGAATCCACAAGCCGATCACTGTGAGTAATATCAATATTTGAAAGCTTGTCAATGTCCAATTGTTTATTCCCTTATAAACTTTATGAGTTGTTAATTGGGATCGTGGACAAAAGTCTGACAGGAATGAATGAATGGACCAAAGGTCGTTTAGATATAAATGAATGGACCAAAGGTCGTTTTGATGTGAATGAATGGACCGAAGGTCGTTTTGATGTGAATGAATGGACCAAAGGTCGTTTAGATATAAATGAATGGACCAAAGGTCGTCCTGATATAAATGAATGGACCAAAGGTCGTTTTGACACATGTGAGTGGGCCGAAGGCCATTTTGACATGAATGAGTAGGCCGAAGGCCGTTTTGACATGAACAAGTGGGCCACAGGCCGTTTTGAAATGAATGAATGGGCCGAAGGCCATTTTGACAAAAATGAATGGGCCGAAGGCCGTTTCGACTTAAGTGAATGGGCTGAAGGCCGTTTTGCCATAAATGGAAACCCAAATGGGCCAAAGGCCAGAATGTTGGAACTACAGTTACTTGATTTGCATTCCGTATAGTCATATATATTTGCTAATTAGAAGTATGAATTGGGCCCAAGGCCGTTTGGAGCATGTTGTTCTACATATTGTCATATAGCTGTCATGTTTGATATTATTCACTGGGCTATCGCTCACGCTCATTCCTGTGTTTGTAGGTGAGCCAAGGGAAGTCCAAACCCAGCCCCAGTGAAGTCTGCTAGGAAAACATCCGAGTTTTGCGGAAGTCAGCCTTGCGTCTCACTCTTGAGACCTACCCTTGCCTTTTGCTATGTAATTATATTTTGTCTTGCCGGCAAGGACTTTATGTATATCTGCAAATAGTCTGTCATAGGTTGACTCGTTTTGGATGATCCTGTCTGTAATGAATTTTGTGGAACTGTACTTTTGATGTGGGTTATTAACGTAACTGAATATGGTTTGTTTGATGTGCATATAAGCACGGCTCTATGGACAAAGTTTTTAATTTTTGCTTCCGTTTGACCCCTCTACTCTGACAAGTCTTCTTATTGTTTCAGTCTGAGGCCGTAGGTAATCACAGGATTACTGGCCGGTCATGTCCTTAACCCATAGGGGCGGGTTCGGGTCGTGACACCAACCTATCTCCAAAACACCCTATAGAGTGGCCCCAGCCGAACTCAAGGAACTGAAACTACAATTACAAGAATTGTTGGAGAAGGGATTTATTAGGCCGAGCACTTCACCTTGGGGAGCACCAGTTCTATTTGTCAAGAAAAAGGATGGTACACTTTGCCTTTGTATCGACTACCGAGAACTAAATAAGGTGACCATTAAGAATAAATATCCACTGCCGAGGATTGATGATTTACTTGATCACCTACAAAGGGCACGTGTCTTTTCTAAGATTGATCTGAGGTCGGGCTACCACCAACTGAAAGTTAAAGCCGAGGATGTCGAGAAGACTGTCTTTCGAACAAGGTATAGCCACTAAGAATTTTTGGTAATGCCTTTCGGGGTGACCAACACTCCTATAGCATTCATGGATTTGATGAACAGAGTTTTCAAGCCGTACCTAGACGAGTTCGTGGTTATTTTCATCGACGACATACTGATTTATTCCAAGAGTGGTGATGAGCACGAGAAGCATTTGAGACTAGCCTTACAAATCCTAAGAGACAGGAAGTTATATGCCAAGCTTAGCAAGTGTGAATTTTGGCTTTCCCGCATTTCATTTTTGGGCCATGTGATTAATGAAGAAGGAATCTCTGTTGATCCAAGTAAGATTGAAGCCGTCGTGAATTGGCCGACGCCGACTAATATGTCCAAGGTTCGTAGTTTTCTGGGTTTGGCCGACTATTACAGGAAGTTTGTGAAGGATTTCTCAAGGATTGCAGTACCGCTGACAGAACTAACTCAAAAAGGAGTGGCGTATGAATGGACCGAGGATAGGGAATCAGTTTTTCGGGGGTTAAAGACGAGGTTGGTTACAGCATCGATGCTTATACTACCGTCAGACAAAGAAGAATTTCAGATTTATAGTGATGCTTCACATAAGGGATTGGGTTGCGTGTTAATGCAAGGAGGTAAGGTTATAGCATATGCATCCCGTCAGTTGAAACCTCACAAAAAGAATTATCCTACCCATGATTTAGAGCTAGCAGCCGTGGTGTTTGCTTTGAAGATTTGGCGTCATTACTTGTATGGGGCTTCTTGCTAAGTTTTCACAAATCATTAGAGTTTAAAGTACTTATTCACTCAGAAGGAGTTAAATTTAAGATAGAGAAGATGGCTTGAGTTATTGAAGGACTACGACATGCAAATTCAGTATCACCCAGGTAAAGCAAACTCAGTAGCTGACGCATTGAGCAGAAAATCAGTTGGAAGTCTGGCATGCTTAACCATGATTTCAGTGGAGCCGACAGTTATAGAAGAAGTGAAGGCCAGACAAATGGAAGATGGATTCTTCGAGAAAGTTGCCGATGAAATTGTTACTAAGCCGAGGTCAGGGTACACTATTGAAAATCCGGTACTTAAGTTTGAAGGAAGATTGTGCGTGGCCGACATTCCAGAGTTGAAAAGAAAGATTCTGCAGGAATCTCATGGTTCCAGATTTGCTGCTCATCCAGGGAACACTAAGATGTATCAAGATGTGAAACAAACTTTTTGGTGGCCGAATATGAAAAGAGAAATAGCCGAGTTCGTATCCCAGTGTTTGCATTGTCAACAAGTGAAGGCAGAACACCAGAGGCCAACAGGACTACTTCGACCTTTGCCAATTCCTGAGTGGAAATGGGAACACATCTCCATGGACTTTGTGGTTGGTTTTCCGAGGACACAAAAAGGTAGGGATTCAATTTGGGTTATCGTTGATAGACTAACTAAGTCAGCACACTTCTTGCCTGTTCAGACTACATTCAATGCTGACCGACTTGCTGTACTGTATATGAATGAGATTGTGAGACTTCATGGAGTGCCGATGTCCATTGTGTCAGACTGAGATCCGAAATTTGTTTCTAGACTTTGGCAGAGTTTACAAAGAGCTTTGGGAACCGAGTTGAAGTTTAGCACAGCTTTTCATCCCCAGACCGATGGGCAAACAGAAAGAACGATTCAGACACTCGAAGATATGCTCAGACTATGTGTGTTAGATTTCAAGGGAAGTTGGGAAGTACATCTACCGTTAGTAGAATTCGCTTACAACAACAGTTATCAAGCTAGCATTGGCATGGCACCGTACGAAGCTTTGTACGGAAGGAAGTGCAGATCGCCAATATGTTGGACTGAAATGGGAGATAAAGCTTTGATAGGTCCCGAGCTAGTTCAAGTTACAATCGAGAAGATTAAGCTCATTCGACAAAGGATCAAAATTGCTCAAAGTCGACAGAAGAGCTATGCCGACCAGAGGAGAAGAGAGTTGGAATTTGAAGTTGGGGATCATGTATTCCTGAAGGTTTCACCAATGAAAGGAATTTCCAGATTTGGGAAGAAAGGTAAGTTAGCACCTCGCTACATCGGGCCGTTTGAAATACTTGAGAAAGTTAACCCAGCTGCCTATGGACTGGCTTTACCATCAGAACTAAGTTAGGTTCACAATGTGTTCCATATTTCGATGTTGAGGAAGTATATTCGGGATCCACTGCATGTGATTGATTATTCCGGGATTGTGGTTAATAAAGATTTAGGCTACGAGGAGAAGCCGATGAGAATTATTGACAGACAAGTGAGACGGTTGAGAAATAAGTCGATACTGATGGTAAAGGTTGAATGGAAGGAGCACTATGGCAAGGAGGCTACATGGGAAAAGGAAGAGGAAGTGAAGATCCGTCATCCGGAGTTATTTGTAGAGCAAGGTAACTTAAGTTTGGAGACCAAACTTCCTTAAGGAGGGTAGGATGTAACAATCCCCACTCCATCTTGGTCATGCTCACATGCAATTATATGTTTTCCTCTTGTTAAACTTGCATTACGAGTCTTGTCTTGTTTTGCGTAAGTGTTGTTTGCCTTGCTTTGTTTGTTCTTGGTGCGTGTAGCCGAGGTCATCCTAAGCCTAGGTCACCTTTGAGCCTCTTATGCCTAGGACTATCTTGGGATCACCTTGACTGACCTTCACCTTCACCCTGGCATATAGGCCGAGATGTGTATTATCTAGGCCGAAATGTTATCCCTGCATCTAGTGGTCTTGTTCCTGGATTGGTGCGACCTAGACCGAGGTGTGGCATATCTAGGCCAAGGTGTGGCACAACTAAGTCAAGTGTTGTCCTTCCTAGCCGAGATCATGGAGACCTTACTCGTCAAAGTCGTGTTCTTAGCCGAGATCATCCGGAGTTATTTGTAGAGCAAGGTAACTTAAGTTTGGAGACCAAACTTCCTTAAGGAGGGTAGGATGTAACAATCCCCACTCCATCTTGGTCATGCTCACATGCAATTATATGTTTTCCTCTTGTTAAACTTGCATTACGAGTCTTGTCTTGTTTTGCGTAAGTGTTGTTTGCCTTGCTTTGTTTGTTCTTGGTGCGTGTAGCCGAGGTCATCCTAAGCCTAGGTCACCTTTGAGCCTCTTATGCCTAGGACTATCTTGGGATCACCTTGACTGACCTTCACCTTCACCCTGGCATATAGGCCGAGATGTGTATTATCTAGGCCGAAATGTTATCCCTGCATCTAGTGGTCTTGTTCCTGGATTGGTGCGACCTAGACCGAGGTGTGGCATATCTAGGCCAAGGTGTGGCACAACTAAGTCAAGTGTTGTCCTTCCTAGCCGAGATCATGGAGACCTTACTCGTCAAAGCCGTGTTCTTAGCCGAGATCATTACCTGCCGGAGTGCCTATGCCATCGTGCTTGTTGAACACACCTTGTCATAGTCTTGTCTTTTCACTCAGTCACCTTTTTTAGTAGAGCCAACCAGCTGATGCCACGTGTCCCAGCAGAGGGTTAAGTTAGTGGCTGTTGAGAGACGCACCATTTTTGTATCATATTCTTGTTCTTGAGGAGAGAGAAGTTCTTAGAGGAGGAATACATTCCCAAGCTTGATCCTTAGAATTCAAACCGTTTGATTCGTGTTTTGAGGTTAGAATCTTAATCTACTCTTGTTGTTCTTATTGATCATCTAGCTGCATTGCACGATCGAGCAGGATTTGTAAGCCATACATTGATTTAAAGTTTGGTTTTAGAAAGAGAAAGTGGTATTCATGTGTTCTTGAAGAAAAAGCCTTGTTTGATCCGAAAGTTTGCATTAAGATTCATGTTTTTGCGTTTATTTTCATAAAATCTTCAAGTATGGGTACCCAGGTCTATGTTTTTGAATTCATAACATGAAATCTCAGACTTTGTAATGATGAGTTATGATCCTTGCATTCATGTTCTTCATGATTATGTTCTTCATGTTCTTCAAAGACAAGGAAACCCAGATTTTCCCGACTTCGTTTCCTTGAATGTGGCCATCGGGACCACACCTCGGCAAGGAGGTGTGGGACCTCGGCCAAGACCTGGTTGGTGCCCAGCAAGTTTTCCCCGAGATGTGAAACAGTGTCTTGTTTTGGTCCGACTTAGTTTTGAAGGAATGCTGAGATCATTTGCATTCATGTAAAGCTTGTTTGATAGTGCATTCAATAGGATTTGTTATGTGTTTGTAGGCCTTGGATCCTTGCTTGTAACCCTGACGTTTGAAGAACTATGTGAGTGGTATTTTTAAAAAAGCTATGTTATAACGTTTTGATAAAGCTTTGCCTTGCCTTGTTTTGTAAAAGTATTTGCTAAACATGAATGACTATCCTTATTTTGTATGTCAAGTATTAGCCTTGGCTTTGATAAAACCTTTTGAAAGTCCGTACGTACTAGGGGACTATAAGCATTTGTAGCATAACCTTTTGAAAGTCCGTACGTGCTAGGGGACTATAAGCATTTGTAGCACAACCTTTCGAAAGTCCGTACGTGCTAGGGGACTATAAGCATTTGTAGCACAACCTTTTGAAAGTCCGTACGTGCTAGGGGACTATAAGCATTTGTAGCACAATCTTTGTTAATGTCATCCCTTGAAACTTGAAAGCCTTGAAAGACTTGTTAGATGAGCTTGTTTTGTCTTTGATTTTGTGCAAGATATAATGTGTATTGCTTTGATAAAGATCTCGGATATTATTCATGCAAACCCTTTATTACTGGTACCATTCACTGAGTATCCAAGCTCACCCTCTCTATATATATGTAGGTGATGAGCAGGACGGCGGCGACGCCTAGATGTGCTTGCAACTTGTTTTGGATTCACATTTTGTAGCATCTTGAAGATCATGCTTCTTAGCTTGCATTTCATTGTATTTTGTATATGATGGCTTGAGAAGCCTTTTGGTCAAGATGTATCTTGTATTCCATTTTATTGTATCCAAGTTGTAAGACCTTGATAAGATGTATGACATTCCATTCGATATATGCACAGCTCTTATGGACTAAATAGATTTAAATTTATTGCTTCCGCATATGTTAGCCCCATATGTATACTCTGATTGTGTGTGAATCCTTGTAAGTTGGCCTTCGGTAATCTCGGATTACTGCCCATCAGGGCACCATTCTACTAGGGGCGGAATGGGGTCGTGACAGTATTTTTCTAAGAATTTACTAAGAACTTACTAAGTAATTTATAGAGAATTTACTGATAATTTACTGAGTAATTTACGAGGAATTTACTAATAATTTAATACGAATTTACTGACTAATTATTTTGAATTTACTATGCAATTTACTGAGAATTTATTGGGAATTTACTAAGTAATTTACTGGGAATTTAATGAGTGATTTTCAGAGAATTTTCTGAGTAATCTACTCAGCATTTGTTGGCAATTTACTAAGTAATTTTCAGAGTAATTTACAGAGAATTTACTGAGAACTTATAGAGTAATTTACTGGGATTTTACAGGGAATTGACAGGAAATTTACTGGGTAATTTACCGAGAATTTACTGTTTAATTTGTCAAGAAATTTGCTTAGAATTTTCTAGGACTTTACTGATAATTTAATGAGTAATTTAAGGAGTAATTTACTGAGAATTTACTGAAAATTTACTAAATAATTTTACTGAGAATTTATTGAGAATTTACTAGGAATTTTATGAGTAATTTACTGGGAATTTACTTATTAATTTACTGAGAATGTACTGGGAATTTGCTGAGTAATTTACTAAGAATTTACGAAAAATTTACAGGGAATTGCCTGAGAATTTATTGGGAATTTACTAAGTAATTTATTGGTAATTTACTGAGCAATTTACTGAGAATTTACTGAAAATTTACTAAGTAATTTACTGGAAATTTAATGAGTAAATTACTGAGAATTTTTTCAAAATTTACTAGGAATTTACGGAGTAATTTAAAGAAAATTCACTGAGAATTTACTTGGAATTTATTGTGTATTTACTGAAAATTTACTTAGTAATTTACTTGTAATTTACTGAATATTAATTGGAAATTTACTGAATAATTTTGTGAGAATTTATTTGTCACGACCCCAAACCGCCCCTAGTAGTTTGGTGCCGTGATGGCCAGTAATCCGTAATTACCGAAGGCCAACTTTTCAAAACTTAACACAATCAGAGTATGAATATAGGGGGCTCACAAATGCGGAAGCAATAAATCAAATGCAAGTGGTCCATAAGAGCTGTGTGTAGATCAAAGCAATGCCAAACATTCCAATTAACTTTACAACTTAAATACAGCAAGGTAAAATACATATTACATCTTGATCAAAAGGCTTCTTGAGCCGACATTTACAAATACAGCTAATACAATTCAAGAAGCATGATTTTCAAGATTTGCCGACATGCAAAACAGGGCATCGCCGACGTAAATACAAAAGTAAAGCCGACATAAGCACGAATCCAAAACAAGCATCCAAACGATCTAGGCGTCGCCGCCGTCCTGCTCATCACCTACATATATATAGAGGGGTGAGTACAAAACTCAGTGAATGGTACTAAAAATAAAGGTTTTGCATGAATATAGCCGAGGTCCTTCAAAACGAAACACACCAAAACTTAGCAAGGCAAGGGATGAACCGTATTCATCAATCAAACGTTACAAGTATCCAAAGTTTTTACTGACATAGGCAAAACGAGGGATGAACCGTATTCATCATTCAAGTATCATAACATCGGCGAAGCGAGGGATGAACCGTATTCATCAGTCAAGTATCATAACATCGGCGAAGCAAGGGATGAACCGTATTCATCAGTCAAGTATCATAACATCGGCGAAACAAGGGATGAACCGTATTCATCAGTCAAGTATCATAACATCGGCGAAACAAGGGATGAACCGTATTCATCAGTCAAGTATCATAACATCGGCGAAACAAGGGATGAACCGTATTCATCAGTCAAGTATCATGGGCTGTACGATCCGTAATCGTTTGGTCAAAAGTATTGCGAAAGTTTAGAGTCCTCCAATATAAGGGACTTGTGCACTTGGTACCGCGAAAGTTTAGAGTCCTCCAGTACAAGGGACTTGTGTTACTTAGGCCCGTAGCCCGATTTAACAAGGACCGTATCCTTTTATACTTAGTACTGCGAAAGTTTAGAGTCCTCCAGCACAAGGGACTTGTGTTACTTAGGCCCGTAGCCCGATTTAACAAGGACCGTATCCTTTTCAAAGGTGGCATCAACCAGGAGTATACTTGGCACATCAAACAAGAGCTATTTATTCATGCTAACAAAATACTTTGTCAAAACAAGGCAAGCAAGGTTTATCAAAACAAGTATAACATAGCTTTATCAATAATACCACTCACCTAGTTCTTCAGGTGCAGACTCAAAGCAATAACAAGGACCTACAATCACATGGCAAGTCACATTCTCAAAGCAAGCTCTATACACATGCAAATGATCTCGGCATTCCTGCCAGATCTAAGTCAAAGACAAAACAAAACAAGCTGGGAGCTTAACCACTGCTCCCATTTTCTCGAAAACATACTGGGTACCGCCCAGGGCTAAGCCGAGGTCCCGTTAAACAAAGTCAGGAAAGACCTGGGTTTCCCTTTGAAGAGTATGAAGAACATGATCATTTGAAAGGTGGATGCAAGTTCACAACTTGTTATAAAAATCTGAGTTTTCATGCCAAGGGTGTAAAATAGGGACCTGGGTATCCGTTCAAGAAAGGTCATGCAAGAACAAACACAAAACATGGTTTTCGTTCCAAACTCTACGATCAAAATGAGACTTTGTTCAAGAACACATGAAAAACCATTTTCTCTTTCTAAAACCAACTTCAAAACGATGCATGACATGCAAAACAAAACCGATCATGCAATGCAGCTAGGTATTCAGTAAGAACAATCAAAGGAGATCAAGATTCTAACCTCAAAACTCGGATCTAACGGTTCAAGCCACAAGGATCAAGCTTGGAAGACAACTCTCACTCAAGAACTCTTCTTCCTCCTTTCTAGAGCTTCTCTCTCTAAAACAAAGATTTGAGACAAGAAATGATTTGTTTCAAGGTCTGTCGGCTGCCTTAACAAACAGCTCGGACACGTGGCATTATCGGGTTGGTTCAGCTCCAAAAAGGTGATTGATAGACAAGACAAGTCTCTGACAAATCGTATGCAGCAAGCTCGGGCAAGACACATCGGCAAAGAGATGACATCGGCTCTAAACAAGGATCCAGCAACAGGATAGAAAAACATCGGCTAGGGAGGACGACACTTGACTAAGCTGTGCCACACCTTGGCCGGGGTGCGCCACATCTCGGCCTAGGCCATACCTGCCTGCGGTCAAGGTTCAAGTGCGAAACATCTCGGCAAAGAATGCCCGAGGTGAAAATGGGGGTTGAACAAGACCTCAAGATGGTTCTAAGTACAAGGGGTCAAAGGCGGACTAAGTTCAAGATGACTTCGGCTACGCACACGCACTAAGCAAGGAACAAAATCGTGCAAGCAACTTAAGCAAATCAAGCCAAGATAAAACCTTTAAATTAACATAAGCAGCAAGACCATGCAAGAGTGTATGCAAGTATGGCAAGAGTAAGGTGAGGGTTGTTACATTATTAGACATTTACTGAGTAATTACTAGAAATTTACTGAGAATTTACTGATAATTTGCTGGAAATTTATTGCAAATTTACTTGGTAATTTACTCACAATTTACTGAATGATGTACTGAGTAATTTGCTTGGAATTTACTGAGTAATTTAATAGGAATTTACTGAGAATTTACTTAGAATTTACTGACTAATTTGCTGGGAATTTATTGTGTATTTACTGAGAATTCACTGAGTAATTTAGTTAGATTTTTTTTTTGGAATTTACTAAGTAATTTACTGAGAATTTATTGGGAATTTATTGGGTAATTTTTTAAGAATTTATAGAGAATTTACTGAAAATTTACCGAGTAATTTACTGAGAATTTACTATGTAATTTACTGAGTAATTGTCTGAGTAATTTACAAAAAAATTAGTGAGAACTTATTGAGTAATTTACTGAGAATTTACAATGTAATTTACTTAGAATTTACTTGCAATTTACTAGGTAATTTACTGAGAATTTACTGAGTAATTTACTAAGATTTTACTGGGAATTTACTTAGTAATTTACTGAGTATTTATTGAGAATTTTCTAGGAATTTACTGATTAATTTACAGAGAATTTTCTGAGAATTTACTGAGTAATTTACAGAGAATTTAATGAGTACTTTACTGAGAATTCACTCAGAATTTACTAAAAATTTACTAAGTAATTTGTTGAGAATTTACTGGGAATTTACTATAATTTACTGTAATTTACTGAGCAATTTAGTGGGAATTTACTAAGTAATGTACTGAGAATTTACTTAAAATTTACTGAGTAATTTATTGCGATTTTACTAAATGATTTACTGAGAATTACATTGTAATTTACTAGGAATTTACTGTGTAATTTATTGAGAACATAGTGGGAATTTCTAAAGTAATTTACTGAGAATTTACAGGGAATTTACTTAGAATTAACTGGGAATTTACTGAGTATTTTCTGAGAATTTACTCAGAATTTTCTAAGTAATTTACTCAGTAATTAATTGAGTAATTTTCTAAGTAATTTATAAAAAATTTATTGTGAATTTACTGAGAATTTACTGGGAATTTATTGAGAATTTATTCTGTAATTTATTTGAAATTTACTGAAAATTTAGAGAGTAATTTACTGAGAATTTACCGAGTAATTTACATTGAATTTACTGAGTAATTTACAGAGAATTTACTGAGTAATTTACATTGAATTTACTGAGTAATTTATTGAGAATTTACGGCACAACTTACTGAGTATTTCCTGGGAATTTATTGAGAATTTATTGAGGATTGATTTGGAATTAACTAAGTATTTTACTGGGAATTTACTAAGTAATTTACTGAAAATTTACTGGAAATTTAATGAGTAATTTTCAGAGAATTTTCTGAGTAATCTACTGAGCATTTGTTGGCAATTTACTGAGTAATTTACAGAGAACTTAGAGAGTAATTTACTGGGATTTTACAGAGAATTGACAAAGAATTTACTGGGTAATTTACCGAGAATTTACTGTTTAATTTGTTGAGAAATTTGCTTAGAATTTTCTAGGAATTTACTAAGTAATTTACTTTTAATTTAATGAGTAATTTAAGGAGTAATTTACTGAGAATTTAATGAAAATTTACTAAGTAATTTTACTGAGAATTTATTGAGAATTTACTAGGAATTTTATGAGTAATTTACTGGGAATTTACTTATTAATTTACTAAGAATATATTGGTAATTTGCTGAGTAATTTACTAAAAATTTACAAAAAATTTATAGGGAATTGCCTGAGAATTTATTGGGAATTTACTAAGTAATTTACTGAGAATTTAATGGTAATTTACTGAGCAATTTACTGAGAATTTATTGAGAATTTACTGAAAATTTACTAAGTAATTTACTGGGAATTTAAGGAGTAAATTATAGAGAATTTTTTCAGAATTTACTAGGAATTTACGAAGTAATTTAAAGAGAATTCACAGAGAATTTTCTTAGAATTTATTGTGTAATTTATTGAGAATTTACTCAGTAATTTACTTGGAATTTACTGAGTATTTATTAGATATTTACTGAGTAATTACTAGGAAATTACTGAGAATTTACTGATAATTAACTGCAAATTTACTTGGTAATTTACTCACAATTGACTGAATAATGTACTGAGAAGTTACTGAGAATTTAACTAGTAATTTCCAGAGAATTTACTGAGTAATTTACTAGGAATTTATTGAGTAATTTAATGGGAATTTACTGAGAATTTACTTGGAATTTACTGAGTAATTTACCAAGAATTACTGTGTAATTGACGGAGAATTTACTGACTAATTTATTGAGAATTTATTGAAAATTTATTGTGTAATTTACTGAGAATTCACTGAGTAATTTAGTTAGATTTTTTTTGGAATTTATTGGGAATTTATTAGGTAATTTTCTGAGAATTTATAGAGAATTTACTGAAAATTTACCAAGTAAATTACTGAGAATTTACTAACAATTTACTGAGTAATTTACAAAAAATTTAGTGAGAACTTATCGAGTAATTTACTGAGAATTTAGAGGCAATTTTTCTTAGTAATTTACAGAGAATTTACTGAAAACTTACAGAGTAATTTACTGAGAATTTAAAGCGAATTTACTGTGATTTTACAATTAAATTTACTTATAATTTACTTGCAATTTACTAGGTAATTTACTAAGAATTACAAAGTAATTTAAGAAGAATTTACTAAGTAATTTACTGAGATTTTGTTGGGAATTTACTAAGTAATTTAATGAGAATTTACTGGAAAATTTTTAAGTAATTTACTAAGAATTTATATGGAATTTTGTGGGAATTTACACAGAATTTACTCAGTAATTTACTGTGCATTTATTGAGGATTTGTTAGGAATTTACTGAGTAATTTACAGAGAATTTAATGAGTAATTTACTGAGAATTCACTCGGAATTTACTAAGAATTTACTAAGTAATTTGTTGAGAATTTACTGGGACTTTCCTAAATAATGTAGTTAAAATTTATTGGGAATTTACTGAGAACTTACTGTTAATTTACGGGAAATTTTCTGAGTAATTTCTGAGAATTTACTGTAATTTACTGAGTAATTTAGTGGCAGTTTACAGAGTAATTTACTGAGTAATTTACTGCAAATTTACTAGGAATTTGCTGTGTAATTTATTGAGAACATAGTGGGAATTTCTAGAGTAATTTATTGAGAATTTACAGGGAATTTACTTAGAAATTACTGGCAATTTTCTGAGTAATTTACTGAGAATTTACAACGAATTTACTTAGAATTTACTGAGTATTTTCTGAGAATTTACTGAGTAATTTTTAGAGAATTCACTAAGAAATTTTCTAAGTAATTTATAGAAAATTTATTGCGAATTTACTGAGTAATTTACTGGGAATTTGTTGAGAATTTATTCTGTAATTTATTTGAAATTTACTGAAAATTTAGAGAGTAATTTATTGAGAATTTACTAAGTAATTTACATTGAATTTACTGAGTAAATTATTGGGAATTTACGGCGCAACTTTCTGAGTATTTCCTAGAAATTTATTGAGAATTGATTGGGAATTAACTGAATAATTTACTGGGAATTTACTGAGTAATTTACTGGGAATTTAATGAGTAATTTTTAGAGAATTTACTAAAATTTTTTTGAGTAATCTACTGAGCATTTGTTGGCAATTTACTGAGTAATTTTCTGAGAATTTGCTAAGAACTTACAGAGTAATTTGCTGGGATTTTACAGGGAATTGACAGAGAATTTACTAGGTAATTTACCGAGAATTCACTTTTAATTTGGTGAGAAATTTTCTTAGAATTTTCTAGGAATTTACAGATAATTTACGGTGTAATTTACAGAGAATTTACTGGAAATTTACTAAGTAATTTTACTGGGAATTTTATGAATAATTTACTAGGAATTTACTTATTAATTTACTGAGAATATACTCAGAATTTGCTGAGTAATTTACTAAGAATTTACGAAAAATTTACAAAGAATTGTCTGAGAATTTATTGGGAATTTACTGAATAATTTGCTGAAAATTTACTAGTAATTTACTGAGCAATTTATTGAGAATTTACTGAAAATTTACTAAGAAATTTACTAAGAATTTAAGGATTAAATTACTGAAATTTTTTTTAGAATTTGCTGAGAATTTACTCAGCAATTTACTTAGTGATTTACTGAGTATTTATTGGGAATTTACTGAATAATTTTGCGAGAATTTATTAGATATTTACTGAGTAATTTCTAGGAATTTACTGAGAATTTACTTGGTAATTTACTCACAATTTACTGAATAAATGTACTGAGTAATTTACTGAGAATTTAAATAGTAATTTCTAGAGAATTTACTGAGTAATTTAGGGAGTAATTTAATGGGAATTATCTGAGTAATTTACTGAGAATTTATTTAGAATTTACTGAGTAATTTACCGAGAATTATAGTGTAATTGACTGAGAATTTACTGACTAATTTATTGAGAATTTACTGAGAATTTATTGTGTAATTTATTGAGAATTCACTGAGTAATTTAGTTAGATTTTTTTTGGAATTTACTGAGAATTTATTGGGAATTCATTGGGTAATTTTCTGAGAATTTATAGAGAATTTACTGAAAATTTACCGAGTAATTTACTGAGAATTTACTAACAATTTACTGAGTAATTTACAAAAATTTTAGTGAGAACTTATCGAGTAATTCACTGAGAATTTACAGGGAACTTACTAAGTAATTTACAGAGAATTTAAAGAGTAATTTATTGAGTAATTTACTGGGAATTTATTGAGAATTTACTGAAAATTTGATGAGTAATTTACTGAGAATTTAGAGGCAATTTTTCTTAGTAATTTACAGAGAATTTACTGAGAACTTACAGAGTAATCTACTGAGAATTTACAGCGAATTTACTATGATTTTGCAATGTAATTTACTTATAATTTACTTGCAATTTACTAGGTAATTTACTGAGATTTTGCTGGGAATTTACTAAGTAATTTACTGAAAATTTTCTGAGTAATTTACTAAGAATTTACATGGAATTTTAAGAGAATTTACTCAGAATTTACTGAGTAATTTACTGTGTATTTATTGAGAATTTGCTAGGAATTTACTGATTAATTTACATAGAATTTATTGAGTAATTTACAAAGAATTTAATGACTAATTTACTGAGAATTCACTCGGAATTTACTAAGAATTTACTAAGTAATTTGTTGAGAATTTACTGAAAATTTAATAAATAATGTAGTTAGAATGTCACGACCCCAAACCGCCCCTAGTAGTTTGGTGCCGTGATGGCCAGTAATCCGTAATTACAGAAGGCCAACTTTTCAAAACTTAACACAATCAGAGTATGAATATAGGGGGCTCACAAATGCGGAAGCAATAAATCAAATCCAAGTGGTCCATAAGAGCTGTGCGTAGATCAAAGCAATGCCAAACATTCCAATTAACTTTACAACTTAAATACAGCAAGGTAAAATACATATTACATCTTGATCAAAAGGCTTCTTGAGCCGACATTTACAAATACAGCTAATACAATTCAAGAAGCATGATTTTCAAGATTTGCCGACATGCAAAACAGGGCATCGCCGACGTAAATACAAAAGTAAAGCCGACATAAGCACGAATCCAAAACAAGCATCCAAACGATCTAGGCGTCGCCGCCGTCCTGCTAATCACCTACATATATATAGAGGGGTGAGTACAAAACTCAGTGAATGGTACTAAAAATAAAGGTTTGCAAGAATAAAGCCGGAGTCCTTCAAAACGAAACACATCAAACTTAGCAAGGCAAGGGATGAACCGTATTCATCAATCAAATATCATAACATCGGCGAAGCAAGGGATGAACCGTATTCATCAGTCAAGTATCATAACATCGGCGAAACAAGGGATGAACCGTATTCATCAGTCAAGTATCATAACATCGGCGAAACAAGGGATGAACCATATTCATCAGTCAAGTATCATAACATCGGCGAAGCAAGGGATGAACCGTATTCATCAGTCAAGTATCATAACATCGGCGAAACAAGGGATGAACCGTATTCATCAGTCAAGTATCATAACATCGGCGAAACAAGGGATGAACCGTATTCATCAGTCAAGTATCATAACATCGGCGAAGCAAGGGATGAACCGTATTCATCAGTCAAGTATCATAACATCGGCGAAACAAGGGATGAACCGTATTCATCAGTCAAGTATCATAACATCGGCGAAGCAAGGGATGAACCGTATTCATCAGTCAAGTATCATAACATCGGCGAAACAAGGGATGAACCGTATTCATCAGTCAAGTATCATAACATCGGCGAAGCAAGGGATGAACCGTATTCATCAGTCAAGTATCATAACATCGGCGAAGCAAGGGATGAACCGTATTCATCAGTCAAGTATCATAACATCGGCGAAACAAGGGATGAACCGTATTCATCAGTCAAGTATCATAACATCGGCGAAACAAGGGATGAACCGTATTCATCAGTCAAGTATCATAACATCGGCGAAACAAGGGATGAACCGTATTCATCAGTCAAGTATCATGGGCTGTACGATCCGTAATCGTTTGGTCAAAAGTATTGCGAAAGTTTAGAGTCCTCCAATATAAGGGACTTGTGCACTTGGTACCGCGAAAGTTTAGAGTCCTCCAGTACAAGGGACTTGTGTTACTTAGGCTCGTAGCCCGATTTAACAAGGGCCGTATCCTTTTATACTTAGTACTGCGAAAGTTTAGAGTCCTCCAGCACAAGGGACTTGTGTTACTTAGGCCCGTAGCCCGATTTAACAAGGACCGTATCCTTTTCAAAGGTGGCATCAACCAGGAGTATACTTGGCACATCAAACAAGAGCTATTTATTTATGCTAACAAAATACTTTGTCAAAACAAGGCAAGCAAGGTTTATCAAAACAAGTATAACATAGCTTTATCAATAATACCACTCACCTAGTTCTTCAGGTGCAGACTCAAAGCAATAACAAGGACCTACAATCACATGGCAAGTCACATTCTCAAAGCAAGCTCTATACACATGCAAATGATCTCGGCATTCCTGCCAGATCTAAGTCAAAGACAAAACAAAACAAGCTGGGAGCTTAACCACTGCTCCCGTTTTCTCGAAAACATACTGGGTACCGCCCAGGGCTAAGCCGAGGTCCCGTTAAACAAAGTCAGGAAAGACCTGGGTTTCCCTTTGAAGAGTATGAAGAACATGATCATTTGAAAGGTGGATGCAAGTTCACAACTTGTTATAAAAATCTGAGTTTTCATGCCAAGGGTGCAAAATAGGGACCTGGGTATCCGTTCAAAAAAGGTCATGCAAGAACAAACACAAAACATGGTTTTCGTTCCAAACTCTACGATCAAAATGAGACTTTGTTCAAGAACACATGAAAAACCATTTTCTCTTTCTAAAACCAACTTCAAAACGATGCATGACATGCAAAACAAAACCGATCATGCAATGCAGCTAGGTATTCAGTAAGAACAATCAAAGGAGATCAAGATTCTAACCTCAAAACTCGGATCTAACGGTTCAAGCCACAAGGATCAAGCTTGGAAGACAACTCTCACTCAAGAACTCTTCTTCCTCCTTTCTAGAGCTTCTCTCTCTAAAACAAAGATTTGAGACAAGAAATGATTTGTTTCAAGGACTGTCGGCTGCCTTAACAAACAGCTCGGACACGTGGCATTATCGGGTTGGTTCAGCTCCAAAAAGGTGATTGATAGACAAGACAAGTCTCTGACAAAACGTATGCAGCAAGCTCAGGCAAGACACATCGGCAAAGAGATGACATCGGCTCTAAACAAGGATCCAGCAACAGGATAGAAAAACATCGGCTAGGGAGGACGACACTTGACTAAGCTGTGCCACACCTTGGCCGGGGTGCGCCACATCTCGGCCTAGGCCATACCTGCCTGCGGTCAAGGTTCAAGTGCGAAACATCTCGGCAAAGAATGCCCGAGGTGAAAATGGGGGTTGAACAAGACCTCAAGATGGTTCTAAGTACAAGGGGTCAAAGGCGGACTAAGTTCAAGATGACTTCGGCTACGCACACGCACTAAGCAAGGAACAAAATCGTGCAAGCAACTTAAGCAAATCAAGCCAAGATAAAACCTTTAAATTAACATAAGTAGCAAGACCATGCAAGAGTGTATGCAAGTATGGCAAGAGTAAGGTGAGGGTTGTTACATCCTACCCCCCTTAAAGAAGTTTGGTCCCCAAACTTAGATTACCTTGTTCCCAGAACAACTCCGGATAACGGACTCTCATGTCCTCTTCCTTTTCCCACGTGGCTTCTGTGCCATAATGCTCCTTCCATTCGACCTTTACCATCGGTATCGATCTGTTCCTCAATCGCCTCACTTGTCGGTCAATAATCCTCATTGGCTTCTCCTCGTAGCCCAAATCTTCATTAACTGTGATCTCGGAATGATCAATTACATGCAGTGGATCTCGGATGTATTTTCTCAACATCGAAACATGAAACACATTGTGGACTTGGCTCAAATCTGGCTGCAAAGCGAGTCTGTAGGCAACGGGATTAATTCTCTCAAGAATTTCAAATGGCCCAATATAGCGAGGTGCTAACTTACCTTTCCTTCCAAATCTGGAAACTCCTTTCATCGGTGAGATTTTCAGGAATACGTGATTCCCAACTTCGAACTCTAACTCATTCCTTCTCTGGTCGGCGTAGCTCTTTTGTCGGCTTTGGGCAGCCCTAATCCTCTGTTGGATAAGTTTAATCTTCTCTGTTGTCACTTGAATCAATTCGGGACCAAGCAGGGCTCTGTCTCCGACTTCGGTCCAACATGTCGGCGATCTACATTTCCTTCCGTACAAGGCTTCATACGGCGCCATGCCAATGCTAGCTTGATAACTGTTATTGTAAGTGAATTCCACTAAGGGTAGATGTGTTCCCCAACTTCCTTGGAGGTCCAATACACAAAGTCTAAGCATATCTTCAAGCGTCTGAATTGTCCTCTCAGTCTGCCCATCTGTCTGGGGATGAAAGGCTGTACTAAATCTCAGCTCGGCTCCAAAAGCCCTCTGTAGACTCTACCAAAATCTAGAAACAAATTTAGGATCTCGGTCTGAAACAATTGACATCGGCACTCCATGAAGTCTGACAATCTCGTTCACATATAGCAAGGCAAGTTGATTGGCGTTGAAGGTAGTCTTAACGGGTAGAAAGTGTGCTGACTTAGTTAACCTATCCACAACAACCCAAACTGAATCCATACCCTTTGGTGTCTTCGGCAACCCAATCACAAAATCCATGGAGATGTGCTCCCATTTCCACTCAGGAATCGGCAAAGGTTGAAGAAGTCCTGCTGGTCTTTGATGTTCTGCTTTCACTTGCTGACAATGTAAACACTAGGACACGAATTCGGCTATTTCTCTCTTCATATTTGGCCACCAGAAGGTCTGCTTCACATCTTGATACATTTTGGTGTTCCCTGGATGGACAGCAAACTTGGAACCATGAGCTTCCTGCAAAATCTTTTTCTTCAGCTCTGGAATGCCGGCCACGCATAATCTTCCCTCAAACCTGAGTACTCTGTCTTCGATGGTGTACCCTGGTCTCGGCTTCGTGTCAATCTCCTCGGCTATTTTCTTGAGGAAGTTATCCTCCATCTGTCTTGTCTTTACTTCATTAACGATAGTCGGTTTTGCTGACATCACGGTTAAACACGCCAAATTTCCATCTGACTTCCTGCTCAAAGCGTCGGCTACACTGTTGGCTTTCCCGGGGTGATATTGAATCTGCATATCGTAGTCTTTCAACAACTCAAGCCACCGTCTCTGTCTCAAATTCAATTCCTTCTGAGTGAATAGATACTTTAAACTCTTATGATCTGTAAAAACCTGACAAGTAGCTCCATACAAATAGTGACGCCAAATCTTCAAAGCAAATACTACGGCCGCCAATTCTAAGTCATGGGTAGGATAGTTTTTCTCATGAGGTTTCAACTGACGAGATGCATAAGCTATAACTTTACCCTTTTGCATTAATACACAACCCAAACCCTTATGTGATGCATCACTATAGACGTGAAACTCTTCGTTACCTGATGGTAGTACTAGTACTGGTGCTGTAATTAACCTCGTCTTCAGTTCCTGGAAGGCTGACTCCCGATCTTTAGTCCATTCATACAGTGTTCCCTTCTGAGTCAGTTGCGTCAATGGAATTGCAATCCTGGAGAAATCTTTCACAAACTTTCTGTAATAACCTGCCAAACCCAGAAAACTACGAATCTCGGACACATTAGTCGGCCTCGGCCAATTTACTACGGCTTCAACTTTGCTAGGATCCACTGCAATACCTTCTTCATTAATCACATGACCCAAAAATGAGATGCTAGAAAGCCAAAACTCACACTTGTTAAACTTCGCATACAATTTCCGTTCTCTCAAAATCTGTAAGGCAAGTCTCAAATGGTTTTCATGTTCAACATTACTCTTGGAATAGATCAATATATCATCAATGAAAACAACTACAAATTCATCTAAGTATGGTTTGAAGATTCGGTTCATTAAATCCATGAATGCAGCAGGAGCATTAGTCACTCCAAAAGGCATTACTAAAAACTCGTAGTGGCCATATCTTGTTCGAAAAGCAGTCTTCTCAACATCTTCGGCTTTAACTTTAAGCTGATGGTAACCAGACCGAAGGTCGATCTTAGAAAAGACTCGTGCTCCTTGTAACTGATCAAGCAAATCATCAATTCTAGGTAACGGGTACTTGTTCTTAATGGTGACTTTATTGAGTTCTCTATAATCAATACAAAGACGGAGTGTGCCATCCTTCTTCTTAACAAATAAAACAGGTGCTCCCCATGGTGAAGTGCTCGGCCTAATAAATCCCTTATCTAACAACTCTTGCAATTGCAGTTTCAATTCTCTAAGTTCAGCGGGGGCCATTCTATAAGGTGGTTTGGAGATCGGCTGCGTTCCCGATATAATATCGACCGTAAACTCTATTTCTCTATCGGTCAAGTGGCCAGGCAATTCATCCGGAAAGACGTCGGGGAAATCACTAACAATCGGGATGTCGGCTAAGTTAACATTTCCATTCTGATCACTCAGTATACTACACAAGTAACCTCGACACCCTTTCTGGATTAACTTACAGGCCTTAATGGACGAAATCAAGTATGGTGGGGGCACTACCCCTTTACCCTGGAAAGTAACCTCGGCTAGGTTTGGGGGTCTCAGTGTGACACTTTTCGAAACGCAATTAATAGATGCATCGTTTGCAACTAACCAGTCCATTCCCAGTATAATATCAAAATGAGCTATGTCTAGAGGCATCAGATCTACTAACAGGTCAACATTTTCAATCACAATAATACATGCTCTGTAAATGGATGCAACAATCATAGATTTCCCAGATGGAGTAGATACAAACAACACATAGTCAAGGGGCTCTAGTTCTCTATTAATTTTCTCGGCAAACTTAGTAGATATAAACGAATGAGTAGAACCCGAATCAATCAATACATAGGCATCTTGGGAGCAAATTAGTAAAATACCTGACACCACTGCCTCAGCATTCTGAGTGTCTCCTGGTACTAATGCAAACACTCTGCCCTGTCTCATCTGTCCTTTCCCAGCATTTCCCTTCTGAACGGAACCCGAGGTATTCTCACTTTTCTTCTTGTTATCAGTCTTTGTTTTGGGGCAATCCCTCACATAATGGCCCATCTCGCCACATTCATAACAGGCTCCAGACGTTGGTCGGCAGATCCCGAAATGCTGTTTCCCACAATCCGAACACGTCGGTTTAACACTCCCTTCCTGCCTTAGGTTACCAGTACTATCCATGTTCGTTCTCTTCTTGGTGTTCATCTGTCCTCGGCGATTGTCATAGTTCTGCCTCTTTCGCTGGTTTTCTCCCGAGCTCTGGTATCGGTTCAAATTAGCTTCGGCGTGAATGGCTTTATCCAATACTTCGGCATAAGTCGGCATATCGAGTAAACTCACCCGGTCTTGAATCGGTCCACGAAGCCCACACTCGAACTTCCTGGCCTTCATATATTCATCGTTGGTCATGTGAGGTACAAACCTTACCAATTCAGTAAAAGCGCGGTCGTATTCCGCCACTGTTTTGCTACCTTGCGTCAGAGTATGAAACTCGGTAGCCTTGCGGTTTCGAACGCTTAAGGGAAAATGTTTCTTGTAAAACAACTCTAAGAATCGGGTCCAAGTCAAATCTGGATTGCTCCCTCTAACCGTCATCCACCACCTGCGGGCGTCATCATCCAATGTGAATGCTGCCAACGTCACTTTCTGTGCGTCGGTGCTAGGGAAGATCTCGAATAACTTTTCCATTTCCAACACCCATGCTTCAGCCTTCATCGGCTCTATACCCCCGGAGAACCTTGGTGGTCTCATTTTCTTGAATTCCCTGATCAAAGCTATCGTCCCATCCCCATACAAGGCTGGTTGTGGGGGAACTTGCGGCACTGGAGGGGGTGGAGGTGGAGCTACATTTCGGCCGTTGGTCTGCTCGGCCTGAGTCGTCGTAGCACTAGCAAACTGCTGTCTGGTTTGCCTCAGCTCGCGGGCCAAACCTTCAACTAACCTTTCCAATCTATCCATTCTGTCTTCGGGCTGATCTCGGCCAAGCGGTGGTCTACCTCTCCTCATGATGCTATGAGTATGCAAGGTATGACTTTAAAACAATTAAGCAAATAACCACATAGGCAAGCAACAAATAAACACATCAAGACAATGCACATTTCGTTCAAATAACAAATACCATGATGCAACTCTAACATCTTTCCAAGGGAAATCCTATGCTCTTTAGGACTCAAAGTGTGTGAACAGCGTATACCGAGGAACTTGTGCTCTGATACCATTCTGTCACGACCCCAAACCGCCCCTAGTAGTTTGGTGCCGTGATGGCCAGTAATCCGTAATTACCGAAGGCCAACTTTTCAAAACTTAACACAATCAGAGTATGAATATAGGGGGCTCACAAATGCGGAAGCAATAAATCAAATCCAAGTGGTCCATAAGAGCTGTGCGTAGATCAAAGCAATGCCAAACATTCCAATTAACTTTACAACTTAAATACAGCAAGGTAAAATACATATTACATCTTGATCAAAAGGCTTCTTGAGCCGACATTTACAAATACAGCTAATATAATTCAAGAAGCATGATTTTCAAGATTTGCCGACATGCAAAACAGGGCATCGCCGACGTAAATACAAAAGTAAAGCCGACATAAGCACGAATCCAAAACAAGCATCCAAACGATCTAGGCGTCGCCGCCGTCCTGCTCATCACCTACATATATATAGAGGGGTGAGTACAAAACTCAGTGAATGGTACTAAAAATAAAGGTTTGCATGAATAAAGCCGGAGTCCTTCAAAACGAAACACATCAAACTTAGCAAGGCAAGGGATGAACCGTATTCATCAATCAAATATCATAACATCGGCGAAGCAAGGGATGAACTGTATTCATCAGTCAAGTATCATAACATCGGCGAAACAAGGGATGAACCGTATTCATCAGTCAAGTATCATAACATCGGCGAAACAAGGGATGAACCGTATTCATCAGTCAAGTATCATAACATCGGCGAAGCAAGGGATGAACCGTATTCATCAGTCAAGTATCATAACATCGGCGAAACAAGGGATGAACCGTATTCATCAGTCAAGTATCATAACATCGGCGAAACAAGGGATGAACCGTATTCATCAGTCAAGTATCATAACATCGGCGAAGCAAGGGATGAACCGTATTCATCAGTCAAGTATCATAACATCGGCGAAACAAGGGATGAACCGTATTCATCAGTCAAGTATCATAACATCGGCGAATCAAGGGATGAATCGTATTCATCAGTCAAGTATCATAACATCGGCGAAACAAGGGATGAACCGTATTCATCAGTCAAGTATCATAACATCGGCGAAGCAAGGGATGAACCGTATTCATCAGTCAAGTATCATAACATCGGCGAAGCAAGGGATGAACCGTATTCATCAGTCAAGTATCATAACATCGGCGAAACAAGGGATGAACCGTATTCATCAGTCAAGTATCATAACATCGGCGAAACAAGGGATGAACCGTATTCATCAGTCAAGTATCATAACATCGGCGAAACAAGGGATGAACCGTATTCATCAGTCAAGTATCATGGGCTGTACGATCCGTAATCGTTTGGTCAAAAGTATTGCGAAAGTTTAGAGTCCTCCAATATAAGGGACTTGTGCACTTGGTACCGCGAAAGTTTAGAGTCCTCCAGTACAAGGGACTTGTGTTACTTAGGCCCGTAGCCCGATTTAACAAGGACCGTATCCTTTTATACTTAGTACTGCGAAAGTTTAGAGTCCTCCAGCACAAGGGACTTGTGTTACTTAGGCCCGTAGCCCGATTTAACAAGGACCGTATCCTTTTCAAAGGTGGCATCAACCAGGAGTATACTTGGCACATCAAACAAGAGCTATTTATTCATGCTAACAAAATACTTTGTCAAAACAAGGCAAGCAAGGTTTATCAAAACAAGTATAACATAGCTTTATCAATAATACCACTCACCTAGTTCTTCAGGTGCAGACTCAAAGCAATAACAAGGACCTACAATCACATGGCAAGTCACATTCTCAAAGCAAGCTCTATACACATGCAAATGATCTCGGCATTCCTGCCAGATCTAAGTCAAAGACAAAACAAAACAAGTTGGGAGCTTAACCACTGCTCCCGTTTTCTCGAAAACATACTGGGTACCGCCCAGGGCTAAGCCGAGGTCCCGTTAAACAAAGTCAGGAAAGACCTGGGTTTCCCTTTGAAGAGTATGAAGAACATGATCATTTGAAAGGTGGATGCAAGTTCACAACTTGTTATAAAAATCTGAGTTTTCATGCCAAGGGTGCAAAATAGGGACCTGGGTATCCGTTCAAGAAAGGTCATGCAAGAACAAACACAAAACATGGTTTTCGTTCCAAACTCTACGATCAAAATGAGACTTTGTTCAAGAACACATGAAAAACCATTTTCTCTTTCTAAAACCAACTTCAAAACGATGCATGACATGCAAAACAAAACCGATCATGCAATGCAGCTAGGTATTCAGTAAGAACAATCAAAGGAGATCAAGATTCTAACCTCAAAACTCGGATCTAACGGTTCAAGCCACAAGGATCAAGCTTGGAAGACAACTCTCACTCAAGAACTCTTCTTCCTCCTTTCTAGAGCTTCTCTCTCTAAAACAAAGATTTGAGACAAGAAATGATTTGTTTCAAGGTCTGTCGGCTGCCTTAACAAACAGCTCGGACACGTGGCATTATCGGGTTGGTTCAGCTCCAAAAAGGTGATTGATAGACAAGACAAGTCTCTGACAAATCGTATGCAGCAAGCTCGGGCAAGACACATCGGCAAAGAGATGACATCGGCTCTAAACAAGGATCCAGCAACAGGATAGAAAAACATCGGCTAGGGAGGACGACACTTGACTAAGCTGTGCCACACCTTGGCCGGGGTGCGCCACATCTCGGCCTAGGCCATACCTGCCTGCGGTCAAGGTTCAAGTGCGAAACATCTCGGCAAAGAATGCCCGAGGTGAAAATGGGGGTTGAACAAGACCTCAAGATGGTTCTAAGTACAAGGGGTCAAAGGCGGACTAAGTTCAAGATGACTTCGGCTACGCACACGCACTAAGCAAGGAACAAAATCGTGCAAGCAACTTAAGCAAATCAAGCCAAGATAAAACCTTTAAATTAACATAAGCAGCAAGACCATGCAAGAGTGTATGCAAGTATGGCAAGAGTAAGGTGAGGGTTGTTACATAGAATTTATTGGGAATTTACTGAGAACTTACTGTTAATTTACGAGAAATTTTCTGAGTAATTTCTGAGAATTTACTGTAATTTACAAAGTAATTTAGTGGCAATTTACAGAGTAATGCACTGAGCAATTTACTGCGAATTTATTGGGAATTTGCCGTGTAATTTATTGAGAACATAGTGGGAATTTCTAGAGTAATTTATTGAGAATTTACAGGGAATTTATTTAGAAATTACTTGCAATTTTCTGAGTAATTTACTGAGAATTTACAGGGCATTTACTTACAATTTACTCGGAATTTACTGAGTAATTTACTAAGTAATTTACTCAGTAATTAATTGAGTAATTTTTAGAGAATTTACTGAGAAATTTTCTAAGTAATTTATAGAAAATTTATTGCGAATTTACTATGTAATTTACTGGAAATTTGTTGAGAATTTATTCTGTAATTTATTTGAAATTTACTAAAAATTTAGAGAGTAATTTACTGAGAATTTACTGAGTAATTTACAATGAATTTACTGAGTAAATTATTGGGAATTTACGGCGCAACTTTCTGAGTATTTCTTGGAAATTTATTGAGAATTGATTGAGAATTAACTGAGTAATTTACTGGAAATTTACTGAGTAATTTACTAAGAATTTAGTGAGTAATTTTCAGAGAATTTTCTGAGAATTTTCTGAGTAATCTACTGAGCATTTGTTGGCAATTTACTGAGTAATTTTCTGAGAATTTACTGAGAACTTACTGAGTATTTTGCTGGGATTTTACAGGCAATTGACAGAGAATTTACTGTTTAATTTGTTGAGAAATTTTCTTAGAATTTTCTAGGAATTTACAGATAATTTAAAGATAATTTATAGAGAATTTACTGGAAATTTACTAAGTAATTTTACTGGGAATTTTATGAGTAATTTACTGGGAATTTACTTATTAATTTACTGAGAATATAATGGAAATTTGCTGAGTAATTTACTAAGAATTTACGAAAAATTTACAAGGAATTGCCTGAGAATTTATTGAGAATTTACTGAGCAATTTATTGAGAATTTACTGAAAATTTACTAAGAAATTTACTGGGAACTTAAGGATTAAATTACTGAGAATTTTTTTAGAATTTGCTGAGAATTTACCCAGTAATTTACTTAGTGATTTACGGAGTATTTATTGGGAATTTATTGAATTATTTTGTGAGAATTTATTAGATATTTACTGAGTAATTTCTAGGAATTTACTGAGAATTTAATGGAAATTTACTTAGTAATTTACTCACAATTTACTGAATAAATGTACTGAGTAATTTACTTAGAATTTAAATAGTCATTTCTAGAGAATTTACTGAGTAATTTAGTGGGAATTTACTGAGTAATTTACTGAGAATTTATTTAGAATTTACTGAGTAATTTACCGAGAATTACAGTGTAATTGACTAAGAATTTACTGACTAATTTATTGAGAATTTACTGGGAATTTATTATGTAATTTACTCAGAATTCACTGAGTAATTTAGTTAGATTTTTTTTGGAATTTACTGAGAATTTATTGAGAATTTATTAGGTAATTTTCTGAGAATTTATAGAGAATTTACTGAAAATTTACCAAGTAAATTACGGAGAATTTACTATGTAATTTACTGAGTAATTTTCTAAGTAATTTACAAAAAATTTAGTGAGAACTTATCGAGTAATTTACTGAGAATTTACAGGGAACTTACTAAGTAATTTACAGAGAATTTAAAGAGTAATTTATTGAGTAATTTATTGAGAATTTACTGAAAATTTGATTAGTAATTTACTGAGAATGTAGAGGCAATTTTTCTTAGTAATTTAAAGAGAATTTACTGAGAACTTACAGAGTAATCTACTGAGAATTTACAGCGAATTTACTGTGATTTTACAATGTAATTTACTTATAATTTACTTGCAATTTACTAGGTAATTTACTGAGAATTACTAAGTAATTTAAGAAGAATTTACTAAGTAATTTACTGAGATTTTGCTGGGAATTTTCTTAGTAATTTACTGAGAATTTCCTGGGAATTTTCTGAGTAATTTATTAAGAATTTACATGGAATTTTGTGGGAATTTAGGGAGAATTTGCTCAGAATTTACTAAGTAATTTACTGTGTATTTATTGAGAATTTGCTAGGAATTTACTAATTAATTTACAGGGAATTTATTGAGTAATTTATAGAGAATTTAATGAGTAATTTACTGAGAATTCACTCGGAATTTACTAAGAATTTACTTAGTAATTTGTTGAGAATTTACTGAGAATTTAGTAAATAATGTAGTTAGAATTTATTGGGAATTTACTGAGAACTTACTGTTAATTTACAGGAAATTTTCTGAGTAATTTCTGAGAATTTACTGTAATTTACTGAGTAATTCAGTGGCAATTTACAGAGTAATGCACTGAGTAATTTACTGCGAATTTACTAGGAATTTGCTGTGTAATTTATTGAGAACATAGTGGGAATTTCTAGAGTAATTTATTGAGAATTTATAGGGAATTTACTTAGAAATTACTGGCAATTTTCTGAGTAATTTAGAGAGAATTTACAAGAAATTTACTTAGAATTTACTGAGTATTTTCTGAGAATTTACTGAGTAATTTACTAAGTAATTTACTCAGTAATTAATTGAGTAAATTTTAGAGAATTCACTGAGAAATTTTCTAAGTAATTTATAGGAAATTTATTGCAAATTTACTATGTAATTTACTGGAAATTTGTTGAGAATTTATTCTGTAATTTATTTGAAATTTACTAAAAATTTAGAGAGTAATTTACTGAGAATTTACTGAGTAATTTACAATGAATTTACTAAGTAAATTATTGGAAATTTACGGCGTAACTTTCTGAGTATTTCCTGGGAATTTATTGAGAATTGATTGGGAATTAACTGAGTAATTTACTGAAAATTTACTGAGTAATTTACTGAGAATTTAGTGAGCAATTTTTAGAGAATTTACTTAGAATTTTCTGAGTAATCTACTGAGCATTTGTTGGCAATTTCCTGAGTAATATTCTGAGAATTTACTGAGAACTTACTGAGTATTTTGCTGGGATTTTACAGGGAATTGACAGAGAATTTACTGTTTAATTTGTTGAGAAATTTTCTTAGAATTTTCTAGGAATTTACAGATAATTTAAGGACTAATTTACAGAGAATTTACTGGAAATTTACTAAGTAATTTTATTGGGAATTTTATGAGTAATTTACTGGGAATTTACTTATTAATTTACTAAGAATGTACTGGGAATTTTATGAGTAATTTTCTAAGAATTTACAAAAAAATTACAAGGAATTGCATGAGAATTTATTGAGAATTTACTGAATAATTTACTGGGAATTTATTAGTAATTTACTGAGCAATTTGCTGAGCAGTTTATTGAGAATTTGCTGAAAATTTACTAAGAACTTTACTGGGAATTTAAGGATTAAATTACTGAGAATTTTTTTAGAATTTGCTGAAAATTTACTCAGTAATTTACTTAGTGATTTATTGAGTATTTATTGGGAATTTACTAAATAATTTTGTGAGAATTTATTAGATATTTACTGAGTAATTTCTAGGAATTTACTGGAAATCTACTTGGTAATTTACTCACAATTTACTGAGTAAATGTACTGAGTAATTTACTCAGAATTTAAATAGTAATTTTTAGAGAATTTACTGAGTAATTTAATGGGTATTTGCTGACTAATTTACTGAGAATTTATTTAGTATTTACTGAGTAATTTACCGAGAATTACAGTGTAATTGACTGAGAATTTACTGACTAATTTATTGAGAATTTACTGAGAATTTATTGTGTAATTTACTGAGAATTTACTGAGTAATTTAGTTAGATTTTTTTTGGAATTTACTAAGAATTTATTGTGAATTTATTAGGTAATTTTCTTAGAATTTATAGAGAATTTACTGAAAATTTACGGAGTAAATTACTGAGAATTTACTATGTAATTTACAGAGAATTTACTAACAATTTATTGAGTAATTTACAAAAAAAATTAGTGAGAACTTATCGAGTAATTTTCTGAGAATTTACAGGGAACTTACTTAGTAATTTACAGAGAATTTAAAGAGTAATTTATAAAGTAATTTACTGAGAATTTATTCAGAATTTATTGAAAATTTGATGAGTAATTTACTGAGAATATAGAGGCAATTTTTCTTAGTAATTTACTGAGAATTTACTGAGAACTTACAGAGTAATCTACTGAGAATTTACAGCGAATTTACTGTTATTTTACAATGTAATTTACTTATAATTTACTAGGTAATTTACTGAGAATTACTAAGTAATTTAAGAAGAATTTACTAAGTAATTTACTGAGATTTTGCTGGGAATTTACTAAGTAATTTATTGAGTATTTACGGGGAATTTTCTAAGTAATTTACTAAGAATTTACATGGAATTTTGTGAGAATTTACGGAGAATTTACTCAGAATTTACTGAGTAATTTACTGTGCATTTATTAATAATTTGCTAGGAATTTACTGATTAATTTACAGAGAATTTATTGAGTAATTTACAGAGAATTTAATGAGTAATTTACTGAGAATTCACTCGGAATTTACTAAGAATTTACTTAGTAATTTGTTGAGAATTTACTGGGAATTTAGTAAATAATGTAGTTAGAATTTAATAGGAATTTACTGAGAACTTACTGTTAATTTATGGGAAATTTTCTGAGTAGTTTCTGAGAATTTACTGTAATTTACTGAGTAATTCAGCGGCAATTTACAGAGTAATGCACTGAGTAATTTACTACGAATTTATTGGGAATTTGCTGTGTAATTTATTGAGAACATAGTGGGAATTTTTAGAATAATTTATTGAGAATTTACAGGGAATTTACTTAGAAATTACTGGCAATTTTCTGAGTAATTTACTGAGAATTTACAAGGAATTTAGTGAGTATTTTCTGAGAATTTACTGAGTAATTTACTTAGTAATTAATTGAGTAATTTTTAGAAAATTCACTGAGAAATTTTCTAAGTAATTTATAGAAAATTTATTGCGAATTTACTATGTAATTTACTGGAAATTTGTTGAGAATTTATTCTGTAATTTATTTGGAATTTACTGAAAATTTGAAGAGTCATTTACTATGTAATTTACATTGAATTTACTGAGTAAATTATTGGGAATTTACGGCGTAACTTTCTGAGTATTTCCTGGGAATTTATTGAGAATTGATTGGGAATTAACTGAGTAATTTATTGGGAATTTAATGAGTATTTTTTAGAGAATTTACTGAGAATTTTCTGAGTAATCTACTGAGCATGTGTTGGCAATTTAATGAGTAATTTTCTGAGAATTTACTGAGAACTTACAGAGTAATTTGCTGGGATTTTACAGGCTATTGACAGAGAATTTACTGGGTAACTTACCGAGAATTTACGGTTTAATTTGTTGAGAAATTTTCTTAGAATTTTCTAGGAATTTATAGATAATTTAAAGAGTAATTTATAGAGAATTTACTGGAAAATTACTAAGCAATTTTACTTGGAATTTTATGAGTAATTTATTGGGAATTTACTTATTAATTTACTGAGAATATACTGGAAATTTGCTGAGTAATTTACTAAGAATTTACGAAAAATTTACAAGGAATTGCCTGAGAATTTATTGAGAATTTACTGAATAATTTACTGGGAATTTACTAGTAATTTACTGAGCAATTTACGGAGCAATTTATTTAGAATTTACTGAAAATTTACTAAGAACTTTACTGGAAATTTAAGGATTAAATTACAGAGAATTTTTTAGAATTTGCTGAGAATTTACTCAGTAATTTACTTAGTGATTTACTGAGTATTTATTGGAAATTTATTGAATTATTTTTGAGAATTTATTAGATATATACTGAGTAATTTCTAGGAATTTACTAAGAATTTACTGGAAATTTACTTGGTAATTTACTCACAATTTATTGAATAAATGTACTGAGTAATTTACTCAAAATTTAAATAGCCATTAATTTACTGAGAATTTATTTAGAATTTACTGAGTAATTTACCGAGAATTACAGTGTAATTGACTGAGAATTTACTGACTAATTTATTGAAAATTTACTGGGAATTTATTATGTAATTTACTGAGAATTCACTGAGTAATTTAGTTAGATTTTTTTTGGAATTTATTGGGAATTTATTAGGTAATTTTCTGAGAATTTATAGAGAATTTACTGAAAATTTACCGAGTAAATTACGGAGAATTTACTATGTAATTTACTGAGAATTTACTAAGAATTTACTGAGTAATTTTCTGAGTAATTTACAAAAAATTTAGTGAGAACTTATCGAGTAATTTACTGAGAATTTACAGGGAATTTACTGAGAATTTAAAGAGTAATTTATTGAGTAATTTACTGAGAATTTATTTAAAATTTACTGAAAATTTGATGAGTAATTTACTGAGAATTTAGAGGCAATTTTTCTTAGTAATTTACAGAGAATTTACTGAGAACTTACAGAATAATCTACTGAGAATTTACAGCGAATTTACTGTGATTTTACAATGTAATTTACTTATAATTTACTTGCAATTTATTAGGTAATTTACTGAGAATTACTAAGTAATTTAAGAAGAATTTACTAAGTAATTTACTGAGATTTTGCTGGGAATTTTCTAAGTAATTTACTAAGAATTTACATGGAATTCTGTGGGAATTTACGGAGAATTTACTCAGAATTTACTAAGTAATTTATTGTGTATTTATTGAGAATTTGCTAGGAATTTACTGATTAATTTACATAGAATTTATTGAGTAATTTATTGAGAATTCACTCGGAATTTACTAAGTAATTTGTTGAGAATTTACTGGGAATTTACTAAATAATGTAGTTAGAATTTATCGGGAATTTACTGAGAACTTACTGTTAATTTACTGGAATTTTTCTGAGTAATTTCTGAGAATTTACTGTAATTTACTGAGTAATTCAGTGGCAATTTACAGAGTAATGCACTAAGTAATTTACTGCGAATTTATTGAGAACATAGTGGGAATTTCTAGAGTAATTTATTGAGAATTTATAGGGAATTTACTTAGAAATTACTGGCAATTTTCTGAGTAATTTACTGAGAATTTACTGAGCAATTTACTAAGTAATTTACTCAGTAATTAATTGAGTAATTTTTAGAGAATTCACTGAGAAATTTTCTAAGTAATTTAAGGAAAATGTTTTGCGAATTTACTGAGTTATTTACTGGGAATTATTTGAGAATTTATTCTGCAATTTATTTGGAATTTACTGAAAATTTAGAGAGTAATTTACTGAGAATTTACTGAGCAAATTATTGGGAATTTACAACGCAACTTTCTGAGTATTTCTTGGGAATTTATTGAGAATTGATTGGGAATTAACTGAGTAATTTACTGGGAATTTAATGAGTAATTTTTAGAGAATTTACTGAGAATTTTCTGAGTAATCTACTGAGCATTTGTTGGCAATTTACTGAGTATTTTGCTAGGATTTTACAGGGAATTGACAGAGAATTTACTGTTTAATTTGTTGAGAAATTTTCTTAGATTTTTCTAGGGATTTTGCAGATAATTTAAGGACTAATTTACAGAGAATTTACTAGAAATTTACTAAGTAATTTTACTGGGAATTTACTTATTAATTTACTAAGAATATATTGGGAATTTGCTGAGTAATTTTCTAAGAATTTATGAAAAATTTACAAGGAATTGCCTGAGAATTTATTGAGAATTTACTGAATAATTTACTGGGAATTTACTAGTAATTTACTGAGCAATTTATTGAGAATTTACTGAAAATTTACTAAGAAATTTACTGGGAATTTAAGGATTAAATTATTGAGAATTTTTTTAGAATTTGCAGAGAATTTACTCAGTAATTTACTTAGTGATTTACTGAGTATTTACTGGGAATTTACTGAATAATTTTGTGAGAATTTATTAGATATTTACTGAGTAATTTCTTGGAATTTATTGAGAATTTACTGGAAATTTACTTGGTAATTTACTCACAATTTACTGAATAAATGTACTGAGTAATTTACTCAGAATTTAAATAGTAATTTCTAGAGAATTTACTGAGTAATTTAATGGGAATTTACTGAGTAATTTACTGAGAATTTATTTAGAATTTACTGAGTAATTTACCGAGAATTATAGTGTAATTGACTGAGAATTTGCTGACTAATTTATTGAGAATTTACTGAGAATTTATTGTGTAATTTACAGAGAATTCACTGAGTAATTTAGTTAGATTTTTTTTGGAATTTATTGAGAATTTATTAGAAATTTATTAGGTAATTTTCTGAGAATTTATAGAGAATTTACTGAAAATTTACCGAGTAAATTACTGAGAATTTACTATGTAATTTACTGAGAATTTACTAACAATTTAATGAGTAATTTTCTGAGTAATTTACAAAAAAATTTAGTGAGAACTTATCGAGTAATTTATTGAGAATTTACAGGGAACTTACTAAGTAATTTACAGAGAATTTAAAGAGTAATTTATTAAGTAATTTGCTGAGAATTTATTGAGAATTTACTAAAAATTTGATGAGTAATTTACTGAGAATTTAGAGGCAATTTTTCTTAGTAATTTACAGAAAATTTACTGAGAACTTACAGAGTAATCTACTGAGAATTTACAGCGAATTTACTGCGATTTTACAATGTAATTTACTTATAATTTACTTGCAATTTAGTAGGTAATTTACTGAGAATTACTATGTAATTTAAGAAGAATTTACTAAGTAATTTACTGAGATTTTACTGGGAATTTACTAATTAATTTACTGAGAATTTTTTGAGTAATTTACTAAGAATTTACATGGAATGTTGTGGGAATTTACGGAGAATTTACTCAGAATTTATTAAGTAATTTACTGTGTATTTATTGAGAATTTGCTAGGAATTTACTGATTAATTTACAGAGAATTTATTGAGTTTTTATAGAGAATTTAATGAGTAATTTACTGAGAATTCACTCGGAATTTACTAAGAATTTACTTAGTAATTTGTTGAGAATTTGCTGAGAATTTAGTAAATAATGTAGTTAGAATTTATTGGGAATTTACTGAGAACTTACTGTTAATTTACTGGAAATTTTCTGAGTAATTTTTGAGAATTTACTGTAATTTACTGAGTAATTCAGTGGCAATTAACAAAGTAATGCATTGAGTAATTTACTGCGAATTTACTGGGAATTTGCTGTGTAATTTATTGAAAACATAGTGGGAATTTCTAGAGTAATTTATTGAGAATTTACAAGGAATTTACTTAGAATTTACTGAGTATTTTCTGAGAATTTACTGAGTAATTTTCTAAGTAATTTACTCAGTAATTAATAGAGTAATTTTTAGAAAATTCACTGAGAAATTTTCTAAGTAATTTATAGAAAATTTATTGCGAATTTACTGGAAATTTGTTGAGAATTTATTCTGTAATTTATTTGGAATTTACTGAAAATTTAGAGAGTAATTTACTGAGAATTTATTGAGTAATTTACTGAGTAAATTATTGGGAATTTACGGCGCAACTTTCTGAGTATTTCCTGGGAATTTATTGAGAATTGATTGCGAATTAACTGAGTAATTTACTAGGAATTTGATGAGTAATTTTTAGAGAATTTACTGTGAATTTTCTGAGTAATCTACTGAGCATTTGTTGGCAATTTAGTAAGTAATTTTCTGAGAATTTACTGAGAACTTACATAGTAATTTGCTGGGATTTTACAGGCAATTGACAGAGAATTTACTAGGTAACTTACCGAGAATTTACTGTTTAATTTGTTGAGAAATTTTCTTAGAATTTTCTAGGAATTAACAGATAATTTAAGGACTAATTTACAGAGAATTTACTGGAAATTTACTAAGTAATTTTACTGGGAATTTTATGAGTAATTTACTGGGGATTTACTTATTAATTTACTGAGAATATATTAGAAATTTGCTTAGTAATTTACTAAGAATTTACGAAAAATTTACAAGGAATTGCCTGAGAATTTATTGAGAATTTACTGACTAATTTACTGGGAATTTACTAGTAATTTACTGAGCAATTTACGGAGCAATTTATTGAGAATTTACTGAAATTTACTAAGAACTTTACTGGGAATTTAAGGATTAAATTACTTAGAATTTTTTTAGAATTTGCTGAGAATTTACTCAGTAATTTACTTAGTGATTTACTGAGTATTTATTGGGAATTTACTGAATTATTTTGTGAGAATTTATTAGATATTTACTGAGTAATTTCTAGGAATTTACTGAGAATTTACAGAAAATTTACTTGGTAATTTACTCACAATTTACTGAATAAATGTACTGAGTGATTTACTCAGAATTTAAATAGTCATTTATAGAGAATTTACTGAGTAATTTAATGGGAATTTACTGAGTAATTTACTGAGTAATTTACCGAGAATTACAATGTAATTGACTGAGAATTTACTGACTAATTTATTGAGAATTTACTGAGAATTTATTGTGTAATTTACTCAGAATTCACTAAGTAATTTAGTTAGATTTTTTTGGAATTTACTGAGAATTTATTGGGAATTTATTAGGTAATTTTCTGAGAATTTATAGAGAATTTACTGAAAATTTACCGAGTAAATTACTGAGAATTTACTATGTAATTTACTAAAAATTTACAAAAAATTTAGTGAGAACTTATCGAGTAATTTTCTGAGAATTTACAAGGAACTTACTAAGTAATTTACAGAGAATTTAAAGAGTAATTTATTAAGTAATTTACTAAGAATTTATTGAGAATTTACTAAAAATTTGATGAGTAATTTACTGAGAATTTAGAGATAATTTTTCTTAGTAATTTACAGAGAATTTACTAAGAACTTGCAGAGTAATCTACTGAGAATTTATAGCGAATTTACTGTGAATTTACAATGTAATTTACTTATAATTTACTTGCAATTTACTAGGTAATTTGCAGAGAATTACTAAGTAATTTAAGAAGAATTTACTAAGTAATTTACTGAGATTTTGCTGGGAATTTACTAAGTAATTTACTGGGAATTTTCTGAGTAATTTACTAAGAATTTACATGGAATTTTGTGGGAATTTATGAAGAATTTCCTCAGAATTTACTAAGTAATTTACTGTGTATTTATTGAGAATTTGCTAGGAATTTACTGATTAATTTACATAGAATTTATTGAGTAATTTACAGAGAATTTAATGAGTAATTTATTGAGAATTCACTCGGAATTTACTAAGTAATTTGTTGAGAATTTACTGAGAATTTATTAAATAATGTAGTTAGAATTTGTTTGGAATTTACTGAGAACTTACTGTTAATTTACTGGAAATTTTTTGAGTAATTTCTGAGAATTTAATGCAATTTACTGAGTATTTCAGGGGCGATTTACAGAGTAATGCACTGAGTAATTTACTGCGAATTTACTGGGAATTTGCTATGTAATTTATTGAGAACATAGTAGGAATTTTTAGAGTAATTTATTGAGAATTTACAGGGAATTTACTTAGAAATTACTGGCAATTTTCTGAGTAATTGACTGAGAATTTCCAACGAATTTACTTAGAATTTACTAAGTATTTTCTGAGAATTTACTGGGTAATTTACTAAGTAATTTACTCAGTAATTAATTGAGTAGTTTTTAGAGAATTCACTGAGAAATTTTCTAAGTAATTTATAGAAAATTTATTGCGAATTTACTGTGTAATTTACTGGGAATTTGTTGAGAATTTATTTGGAATTTACTGAAAATTTAGAGAGTAATTTGCTGAGAATTTACTGAGTAATTTACATTGAATTTACTGAGTAAATTATTGGGAATTTACGGCGCAACTTTTTGAGTATTTCCTGGGAATTTATTGTGAATTGATTGGGAATTAACTGAATAATTTACTACGAATTTAATGAGTAATTTTTAGAGAATTTACTGAGAATTTTCTGAGTAATCTATTGAGCATTCGTTGGCAATTTACAGAGTAATTTTCTGAGAATTTACTGAGAACTTACACAGTAATTTGCTGGGATTTTACAGGGAATTGATAGAGAATTTATTGGTAATTTACCGAGAATTTACTGTTTAATTTGTTGAGAAATTTTCTTAGAATTTTCTAAGAATTTACAGATAATTTAAGGAGTAATTTACAGAGAATTTACTAGAAATTTACTAAGTTATTTTTCTGGGAATTTTATGAGTAACTTACTAGGAATTTACATATTAATTTTCTGATAATATACTGGAAATTTGCTGAGTAATTTACTAACAATTTACGAAAAAATTACCAGGAATTGCCTGAGAATTTACTGAATAATTTACTAGTAATTTACTGAGCAATTTAATGAGCAATTTTTTGAGAATTTATTGAAAATTTACCAAGAAATTTACTGGGAATTTAAGGATTAAATTACTGAGAATTTTTTTAGAATTTGCTGAGAATTTACTCAGTAATTTACTTAGGGATTTACTGAGTATTTATTGGGAATTTAGTGAATAATTTTGTGAGAATTTATTGGTAATTTACTCAGTAATTTACTCACAAATTACTGAATAAATGTACTGAGTAATTTACTCAGAATTTACTGATAATTTAAATAGTAATTTCTAGAGAATTTACTGAGTAATTTAATGGGAATTTACTGAGTAATTTACTGTGAATTTATTTAGAATTTACTGAGTAATTTACCGAGAATCACAGTGTAATTGACTGAGAATTTACTGACTAATTTATTGAGAATTTACTAGGAATTTATTATGTAATTTACTGAGAATTCACTGAGTAATTTAGTTAGATATTTTTTGGAATTTACTAAGAATTTATAGAGAATTTATTAGGTAATTTTCTGTGAATTTATAGAGAATTTACTGAAAAATTACCGAGTAAATTACTGAGAATTTACTAACAATTTACTGAGTAATTTTCTGAGTAATTTACAAAAAATTTAGTGAGAACTTATCGAGTAATTTATTGAGAATTTACAGGGAACTTACTAAGTAATTTACAGAGAATTTAAAGAGTAATTTATTGAGAATTTACTGAAAATTTGATGAGTAATTTACTGAGAATATAGAGACAATTTTTCTTAGTAATTTACAGAGAATTTAATGAGAACTTACAGAGTAATCTACTGAGAATTTACAGCGAATTCATTGTGATTTTACAATGTAATTTACTTACAATTTACTTGCAATTTACTAGGAAATTTATTGAGAATTACTAAGTAATTTAAGAAGAATTTACTAAGTAATTTACTGAGATTTTGCTGGGAATTTACTAAGTAATTTACTGAGAATTTACTAGGAATTTTCTGAGTAATTTACTAAGAATTTACATGGAATTTTGTGGGAATTTACGGAGAATTTACTCAGAATTTACTAAGTAATTTACTGTGTATTTATTGAGAATTTGCTAGGAATTTACTAATTAATTTACAGAGAATTTATTGAGTAATTTACAGAGAATTTAATGAGTAATTTACTGAGAATTCACTCGGAATTTGCTAAGTAATTTTATGAGAATTTACTGGGAATTTAGTAAATAATGTAGTTAGAATTTGTTTGGAATTTACTGAGAACTTACTGTTAATTTACTTGAAATTTTCTGAATAATTTCTGAGAATTTAATGTAATTTACTGAGTAATTCAGTGGCGATTTACAGAGTAATGCACTAAGTAATTTACTGCGAATTTACTGGGAATTTGCTGTGTAACTTTTTAAGTAAATTATTGGGAATTTACGGCGCAACTTTTTGAGTATTTCCTGGGAATTTATTGAGAATTGATTGGGAGTTAATTGAGTAATTTACTGGGAATTTAATGAGCAATTTTTAGAGAATTTACTGAGAATTTTCTGAGTAATTTACTGAGCGTTTGTTGGCAATTTACTGAGTAATTTTCTGAGAATTTACGGAGAACTTACACAGTAATTTGCTGGGATTTTACAGGGAATTGAAAGAGAATTTACTGGGTAATTTACCGAGAATTTACTGTTTAATTTGTTGAGAAATTTTTTTAGAATTTTCTAGGAATTTACAGATAATTTAAGGAGTAATTTACAGAGAATTTACTGGAAATTTACTAAGTAATTTTACTGGGAATTTTATGAGTAATTTACTGGTAATTTACTTATTAATTTACTGAGAATATACTGGGAATTTGTTGAGTAATTTACTAAGAATTTATGAAAAATTTAAAAAGAATTGCCTGAGAATTTATTGAGAATTTACTGAATAATTTACTGGGAATTTACTAGTAATTTACTGAGCAATTTACTGAGCAATTTATTGAGAATTTACTGAAAATTTACTAAGAAATTTACTGGGAATTTAAGGATTAAATTACTGAGAATTTTTTTAGAATTTCCGGAGAATTTACTCAGTAATTTACTTTGTGATTTACTGAGTATTTATTGGGAATTTACTGAATAATTTTGTGAGAATTTATTAGATATTTACTAAGTAATTTCTTGGAATTTACTGAGAATTTACTGGAAATTTACTTGGTAATTTACTCACAATTTACTGAATAAATGTACTGAGTAATTTACTGAGAATTTAAATAGTAATTTCTAGAGAATTTACTGAGTAATTTAATGGGAATTTACTGAGTAATTTACTGAGAATTTATTTAGAATTTACTGAGTAATTTACCGAGAATTACAGTGTAATTGACTGAGAATTTGCTGACTAATTTATTGAGAATTTACTGAGAATTTATTATGTAATTTACAGAGAATTCACTGAGTAATTTAGTTAGATTTTTTTTGGAATTTACTGAGAATTTATTAGAAATTTATTAGGTAATTTTCTAAGAATTTATAGAGAATTTACTAAAAATTTACCAAGTAAATTACTGAGAATTTACTATGTAATTTACTGAGAATTTACTAACAATTTACTGAGTAATTTACAGAAAATTTAGTAAGAACTTATCGAGTAATTTATTGAGAATTTACAGGGAATTTACTAAGTAATTTACAGAGAATTTATAGAGTAATTTATTGAGTAATTTACTGAGAATTTATTGAGAATTTACTGAAAATTTGAGAAGTAATTTACTGAGAATTTAGAGGCAATTTTTCTTAGTAATTTATAGAGAATTTACTGAGAACTTACAGAGTAATCTACTGAGAATTTATAGCGAATTTACTGTGAATTTACAATGTAATTTACTTATAATTTACTTGCAATTTACTAGGTAATTTACTGAGAATTACTAAGTAATTTAAGAAGAATTTTCTAAGTAATTTACTGAGATTTTGCTGGGAATTTACTAAGTAATTTCCTGGGAATTTTCTAAGTAATTTACTAAGAATTTACATGGAATTTTGTGGGAATTTACGGAGAATTTACTCAGAATTTACTAAGTAATTTACTGTGTATTTGTTGAGAATTTTCTAGGAATTTACTGATTAACTTACAGAGAATTTAATGAGTAATTTGCAGAGAATTTACTAAGAATTTACTAGGTAATTTGTTGAGAATTTTCTGGGAATTTACTAAATAATGTAGTTAGAATATATTGGGAATTTACTGAGAACTTACTGTTAATTTACTGGAAATTTTCTGAGTAATTTATGATAATTTACTATGTAATTTATTGTGAACATAGTGGGAATTTCTGGAGTAATTTATTGAGAATTTACAAGGAATTTACTTAGAAATTACTGCCAATTTTCTGAGTAATTTACTGAGAATTTACAAGGAATTTACTTAGAATTTACTGAGTAATTTACTAAGTAATTTACTCAGTAATTAATTGAGTAATTTTTAGAAAATTCACTAAGAAATTTTCTAAGTAATTTATAGAAAATTTATATCGAATTTACTGTGTAATTTACTGGAAATTTGTTCAGAATTTATTCTGTAATTTATTTGGAATTTACTAAAAATTTAGAGAGTAATTTACTGAGAATTTACATTAAATTTATTGAGTAAATTATTGGGAATTTACGGCGTAACTTTCTGAGTATTTCTTGGAAATTTATTGAGAATTGATTGGGAATTAACTGAGTAATTTACTGGGAATTTAATGAGTAATTTTTAGAGAATTTACTGAGAATTTTCTGAGTAATCTACTGAGCATTTGTTGGCAATTTACAGAGTAATTTGCTGGGATTTTACAGGGAATTAACAGAGAATTTACTGGGTAATTTACCGAGAATTTACTGTTTAATTTGTTGAGAAATTTTCTTTGAATTTTCTAGGAATTTACAGATAATTTAAGGAGTAATTTACAGAGAATTTACTAAGTAATTTTACTGAAAATTTTATGAGTAATTTACTGGGAATTTACTGAGTAATTTACTAAGAAATTACAAATGATTTACAAGGAATTGCCTGAGAATTTATTGGGAATTTACTGAGCAATTTATATAGAATTTACTGAAAATTTACTAAGAAATTTACTAGAAATTTAAGGATTAAATTGCTGAGAATTTTTTTAGAATTTGCTGAGAATTTACTCAGTAATTTACTTAGTGATTTACTGAGTATTTATTGGGAATTTACTGAATAATTTTGTGAGAATTTATTAGATATTTACTGAGTAATTTCTAGGACTTTTATAACAACCCCCACCTTACTCTTGTCATACTTGCATACATTCCTGCATGATCCTGCCTTGTTATTTTGTTTTTGAAGGTTTTGTCTTGTCTTGATTTGCTTAAAGTTGCTAGCATGATTTTGATCTTTGCTTGGTGAGTGTGTGGCCGAGGTCGTCTTGAGCTTAGTTCGCCTTTGAACCCTTGTACTTAGAACTATTTTGAGACCTTGGTCGACCCCCATCTTCACCTCGGGCATTTATTGCCGAGATGTTTCGCACTCAGTGAACCTTGTCCGCAGGCAGGTGTGGCCTAGGCCGAGATGTGGCACACCCCGGCCAAGGTGTGGCACAGCTTAGTCAAGTGTCGTCCTCCCTCACCGATGTTTTGTTATCCTGTTGCCGGATCCTTGATTTTAGCCGATGTCATTTATTGCCGATGTGTTTTACCGAGCTTGCTGCATACGCTTTGTCAGAGACTTGTCTTATCAATCAATCACCTTTTTTAGTTGAACCAACCCGGTAGCGCCACGTGTCCGAGCTGATTGTTAAGACAGCCGGCAGACCTTGAAACACATCATTTTCTTGTCTCAAATCTTTGCCTTTAGAGAGAGAAGCTCCAGAGAGAAGGAAGAGAAGTTCTTGAGTGAGAGTAAGTCTTCCAAGCTTGATCTTTGTGGTTTGAACCGTTGGATTCGAGTTTTGAGGTTAGAATCTTGATCTACTTTGATTATTGTTGTTGATCATCTAGCTGCATTGCACGATCGAATCTGTTTTGCATGTCATGCATCGATTTGAAGTTGGTTTTGAAAAGAGAAAATGGTTTTTCATGTGTTCTTGAAGAAAGTCTCGTTTTGATCGAAAAGTTTGGAACGAAAGCTACGTTTTGTGTTTGTTCTTGCATGACCTTCTTGTATGGGTACCCAGGTCCATGTTTTGAACTCGTGGCATGAAATCTCAGATTTTGTAATAAGTTTTGATCTTACATTCATCTTTCTCATGATCATGTCCATCATATTCTTCATGTGCTTTAAAGGGAAACCCAGGTTTTCCCCGACTTTGCTTTTGGTTAAGGCCAGCGGGACCACACCTCGGCAAGGATGTGTGGGACCTCGGCAAAGACCTGGTTGGTACCCAGTGTGTTTCCATGAGACGGGAGCAGTGTTTAAAACTCCCAGCATGTTTTGCTTTGTTTTTGACTTGGATCTGGTGAGGATGCCGAGATCATCTGCATGCATATAAAGCTTGTTTTGAGAATGTGATTTGCCATGTGATTGTAGGTCCTTGATCTTTGCTTTGAGCCTACACCCGTGGAAAACTATGTGAGTGGTATTATTGATAAAGCTATGTTATACTTGTTTGTTAAATCTTGCTTGCTTTGTTTTGACGAAAGTGTTTTGTTAAGCATGAATGAATAGCTCTTGTTTTGATGTACCAAGTATAATCCTGGTTTTGATGCCATCTCTTGGAAAGTCCCTTGTGCTGGAGGACTCTAAACTTTCGCAGTACTAAGTGTAATAGGATACGGTCCTTGTTAAATCGGGCTACGGACCTAAGTAACACCAGTCCCTTGTGCTGGAGGACTATAAACTTTCACAGTACCTTTGACTAAACGATTACGGATCGTACAACCCTTGATACTTGAGATACTTGATTGATGAATACGGTTCATCCCTTGCTTCGCCGATGTTGTAATACTTGATTGATGAATACGGTTCATCCCTTGCTTCGCCGATGTTGTAATACTTGATTGATGAATACGGTTCATCCCTTGCTTCGCCGATGTTGTAATACTTAACTGATGAATACGGTTCATCCCCTATTTTGCCGATGTCAGTAAGCATCCCCTGAGACTTGTAAGATTTGACAGATGAATACGGTTCATCCCTTGTTCGATAAAGTTTTGACGAGTTTTGTTTTGAAAGACTTCGGCTATATTCATGCAAAACCTTTATTTCTAGTACCATTCACTGAGTATCCAAGCTCACCCTCTCTATATATATGTAGGTGATGAGCAGGACGTCGGCGACGCCTAGACTGTTTTGAAAGCTTGTTTTGGATCCGTGCTTATGTCGGCTTTATTTTGCATTCATGTCGGCGAATCTTGAAAATCATGCTTCTTGACTTGTATTTACTGTATTTTGTGTATGTCGGCTCGAGAAGCCTTTTGATCAAGATGTAACACATATTTTGCTTTGTTGTATTCAAGTTGTAAGATGAATGACATTTCATTTGATCTATGCACAGCTCTTATGGACCACTTGTATTTGATTTATTGCTTCCGCATTTGTGAGCCCCCTATATCCATACTCTGATTGTGTTTAGTTTTTGAAAGTTGGCCTTTGGTAATTACGGATTACTGGTCATCACGGCACCAAACTACTAGGGGCGGTTTGGGGTCGTGACAACTTTACTGAGAATTTACTGGAAATTTACTTGGTAATTTACTCACAATTTACTGAATAAATGTACTGAGCAATTTACTGAGAATTTAAATAGTAATTTCTAAAGAATTTACTGAGTAATTTAATGGAATTTACTAAGTAATTTATTGAGAATTTATTTAGAATTTACTGACTAATTTATTGAGAATTTACTGGAAATTTATTGTGTAATTTACTGAGAATTCACTGAGTAATTTAGTTAGATTTCTTTTGGAATTTACTGAGAATTTATTGGGAATTTGTTAGGTAATTTTCTGAGAATTTATAGAGAATTTACTGAAAATTTATCGAGAAAATTACTGAGAATTTACTATGTAATTTACTGAGAATTTACTAACAATTTACTGAGTAATTTACAAAAAATTTAGTGTGAACTTATCGAGTAATTTACTGAGAATTTACAGGGAACTTACTGATAATTTACAGAGAATATAAAGAGTAATTTATTGAGTAATTTACTGAGATTTTTTGAGAATTTACTGAGAATTTAGAGGCAATTTTTCTTAGTAATTTACAGAGAATTTAGTGAGAACTTACAGGGTAATATACTGAGAATTTACAGCGAATTTACTGTGATTTTACAATGTAATTTACTTATAATTTACTTGCAATTTACTAGGTAATTTACTGAGAATTACTAAGTAATATAAGAAGAATTTACTAAGTAATTTACTGAGATTTTGCTGGTAATTTACTAAGAATTTACTTAGAATTTTCTGAGTAATTTACTAAGAATTTATATGGGATTTTGTGGGAATTTACGGAGAATTTACTCTGAATTTACTAAGTAATTTACTGTGTATTTATTGAGAATTTGCTAGGAATTTACGGATTAATTTATAGAGAATTTTTTGAGTAATTTACTGAGAATTCACTCGGAATTTACTAAGAATTTACTAAGTAATTTGTTGAGAATTTACTGGGAATTTACTAAATAATGTAGTTAGAATTTATTAGGAATTTATTGAGAACTTACTGTTAATTTACTGGAAATTTTCTGAGTAATTTCTGAGAATTTACTGAGTAATTTAGTGGCAATTTACAGAGTAATGCACTGAGTAATTTACTGGTTATTTGCTGTGTAATTTATTGAGAACATAGTGGGAATTTCTAGAGTAATTTTGTAACAACCCTCACCTTACTCTTGTCATACTTGCATAACATTCTTGCATGGTCTTGCTTGTTATGTTAATTTGAAGGTTTTGTCTTGCCTTGCTTTGCTTAAGGTTGCTTGCATGATTTTGATCTTTGCTTAGTGTGTGTGCATAGCCGAAGTCATCTTGAGCTTAGTCCGCCTTTGAACCTTGTACTTAGAACTATTTTGAGACCTTGTTCAACCCCATCTTCACCTCGGGCGTTCATTGCCGAGATGCTCCGCACCTTGTGAACCTTGTCCGCAAGCAGGTATGGCCTAGGTCGAGATGTGGCACACCCCGGCCAAGGTGTGGCACAGCTTAGTCAAGTGTCGTCCTCCCTAGCCGACGTTTTGTTATCCTGTTGCTGGATCCTTGATTTGAGCCGATGTCATCTTATTGCCGATGTGTCTTACCCGAGCTTGCTGCATACGCTTTGTCAGAGACTTGTCTTGTCTATCAATCACCTTTTTGGAGTTGAACCAACCCGATAACGCCACGTGTCCGAGCTGATTGTTAAGGCAGCCGGCAGACCTTGAAACAAATCATTTTCTTGTCTCAAATCTTTGTTTTAGAGAGAGAAGCTCTAGAGAGGAGGAAGAAGAGTTCTTGAGTGAGAGTAGTCTTCCAAGCTTGATCTTCGTGGCTGAACCGTTAGATCCGAGTTTTGAGGTTGGAATCTTGATCTCCTTTGGTTGTTCTTGCTGATCATCTAGCTGCATTGCATGATCGAATTTGTGTTGCATGTCATGCATTGTTTTGAAGTTGGTTTTGGAAAGAGAATGGTTTTCCATGTGTTCTTGAAGAAAGTCTCATTTTGATCGAAAAGTTTGGAACGAAAATCATGTTTTGTGTTTGTTCTTGCATGACTTTCTTTAATGGGTACCCAGGTCCATATATTTTGAACTCTTGGCATGAAAACTCAGATTTTTGTAACAAGTTGTGAGCTTGCATCCATCTTTCAATGATCATGTTCTTCATATTCTTCAAAGGAAAACCCAGGTTTTTCCTGACTTCGTTTAGCGGAACCTCGGCTTAGTCCTGGACGGTACCCAGTGTGTTTTCGAGAAACGGGAGCAGTGATTAAGCTCCCAGCTTGTTTTGTTTTGTCTTTGACTTGGATCTGGCAAAAATGCCGAGATCATTTGCATGTATATATAGAGCTTGCTTTGAGAATGTGACTTGCCATGTGATTGTAGGTCCTTGATATTTGCTTTGAGTCTACACCTGAAGAACTAGGTGAGTGGTATTTCTAATAAAGCTATGTTACACTTGCTTTTGATAAATCTTGTTTTGTTTGTTTTGACGTGGTATTTGCTAAGCATGAATAAATAGCCTTGTTTTGATTGTTATCCTCGGAAAGTCCCTTGTGCTGGAGGACTCTAAACTTTCGCAGTACTATGTGTAAAAGGATACGGTCCTTGTTAAATCGGGCTACGGGCCTAAGTAACACAAGTCCCTTGTACTGGAGGACTCTAAATTTTCGCGGTACCAAGTGCACAAGTCCCTTGTATTGGAGGACTCTAAACTTTCGCAATACTTTTGACCAAACGATTACGGATCGTACAGCCTTGATACTCGAATGATGAATACGGTTCATCCCTTGCTTCACCGATGTTATGATACTCGAATGATGAATACGGTTCATCCCTTGCTTCGCCGATGTTATGATACTTGAATGATGAATACGGTTCATCCCTTGCTTTGCCTATGTCAGTAAACATCTTTGGGTACTTGTAATATTTGATTGATGAATACGGTTCATCCCTCGTCTTGCTAAAGTTTGATGTGTTTCGTTTTGAAGGACCTCGGCTGTATTCATGCAAAACCTTTATTATTAGTACCATTCACTGAGTTTTGTACTCACCCCTCTATATATATGTAGGTGATGAGCAGGACGGTGGCGACGCCTAGATCGTTTTGGATGCTTGTTTTGGATTCGTGCTTATGTCGGCTTTACTTTTGTATTTACGTCGGTGATGCCCTGCTTTGCATGTCGGCAAATCTTGAAAATCATGCTTCTTGACTTGTATTAGCTGTGTTTTGTATATGTCGGCTCGAGAAGCCTTTTGATCAAGATGTAACATGTATTTTTACCTTGTTGTATTTAAGTTGTAAAGTTAATTGGAATGTTTGGCATTGCTTCGATCTACGCACAGCTCTTATGGACCACTCGTATTTGATTTATTGCTTCCGCATTTGTGAGCCCCCTATATCCATACTCTGATTGTGTTAAGTTTTGAAAAGTTGGCCTTCGGTAATTACGGATTACTGGCCATCACGGCACCAAACTACTAGGGGCGGTTTGGGGTCGTGACAAATTTATTGAGAATTTACAGATAATTTACTTACAAATTACTGGCAATTTTCTGTGTAATTTGCTGAGAATTTACTTGGAATTTTCTGAGTATTTTCTGAGTAATTTACTCTGTAATTAATTGAGTAATTTTTAGAGAATTCACTGAGAAATTTTCTAAGTAATTTATAGAAAATTTATTGCGAATTTACTGGGAATTTGTTGAGAATTTATTTGGAATTTACTGAAAATTTAGAGAGTAATTTACTGAGAATTTACTGAGTAATTTACATTGAATTTACTGAGTCAATTATTGGGAATTTACGGCGCAATTTTCTGAGTATTTCCAGGAAATTTATTGAGAATTGATTGGGAATTAACTGAGTAATTTACTGGGAATTTAATAAATAATTTTTAGAGAATTTACTGAGAATTTTCTGAGCGTTTGTTGGCAATTTACTGAGTAATTTTCTAAGAATTTACTGAGAACTTACACAGTAATTTGCTGGGATTTTACAGGGAATTGACAGAGAATTTACTGGGTAATTTACCGAGAATTTACTGTTTAATTTGTTGAGAAATTTTCTTTGAATTTTCTAGGAATTTACAGATAATTTAAGGAGTAATTTACAGAGAATCTACTAAGTAATTTTACTGGGAATTTTATGAGTAATTTTCTGAGAATTTACTGAGTAATTTACTAAGAAATTACAAAAAATTTACAAGGAATTACCTGAGAATTTATTGGGAATTTACTGAATAATTTACTGGGAATTTACTAGTAATTTACTGAGCAATTTATTGAGAATTTACTGAAAATTTACTAAGAAATTTACTAGAAATTTAAAAATTAAATTACTGAGAATTTTTTTTGAATTTGCTGAGAATTTACTCAGTAATTTACTTAGTGATTTACTGAGTATTTATTGGGAATTTACTGAATAATTTTGTGAGAATTTATTAGATATTTACTGAGTAATTTCTAGGACTTTACTGAGAATTTACTGGAAATTTACTTGGTAATTTACTCACAATTTACTGAATAAATATACTGAGCAATTTACTGAGAATTTAAATAGTAATTTCTAGAGAATTTACTAAGTAATTTATTGAGAATTTATTTAGAATTTACTAACTAATTTATTGAGAATTTACTGGGAATTTAGTGTGTAATTTACTGAGAATTCACTGAGTAATTTAGTTAGATTTCTTTTGGAATTTACTGAGAATTTCTTGCGAATTTATTAGGTAATTTTCTGAGAATTTATAGAGAATTTACTATGTAATTTACTGAGAATTTACTAACAATTTACTGAGTAATTTTCTTAGTAATTTACAAAAAATTTAGTGAGAACTTATTGAGTAATTTACTGAGAATTTACAGGGAACTTACTGATAATTTACAGAGAATTTAAAGAGTAATTTACTGAGAATTTATTGAGAATTTACTGAAAATTTGATGAGTAATTTACTAAGAATTTAGAGGCAATTTTTCTTAGTAATTTACAGAGAATTTAGTGAGAACTTACAGGGTAATATTGTCACGCCCCCAAACCGCCCCTAGTAGTTTGGTGCCGTGATGGCCAGTAATCCGAGATTACCGAAGGCCGACTTACAAGAATCACACAAAATCAGAGTATGAAATATGGGGCTTACAAGTGCGGAAGCAATATATGTATATACAGAATCTAAATAGTCCATGAGAGCCGTGCTTAAGTCCAATGAAATGACATACATTTTTACAAAGTCTTACAACTTAGATACAATGAGGAAATGAAATACAAAATACATCTTGACCAAAAGGCTTCTCAAGCCGACATATACAAGTACAAATGAAAAATAAGCCAAGAAGCATGATCTTCAAGATGGTACAAAAATGATAATCCAAAACATGTCGGCAATACACCCAAAACACGTCGGCATCACGTCTAGGCCTCAATGCCTTCTTGTTCATCACCTACATATATATAGAGAGGGTGAGCTTGGATACTCAGTGAATGATATTAGAAATAAAGGTTTTGCATGATTGACATCCAAGATTCTTTCAAAACAATACATAGCATACTTTACAATCAAGAGGGAAATCAAGTTCATTGCCGGCCTTTCAAGTTCCTTGGATGTTATTACATCTACATATTACAAGTGCGATGACATATCAAGACAAGAGTGCAGTTGCATTATAGTCCCCTGCAACTAAGGACTTTCAAGACAAGAGTGCAGTTGCATTATAGTCCCCTGCAGCTAAGGACTTTCAAGACAAGAGTGCAGTTGCATTATAGTCCCCTGCAGCTAAGGACTTTCAAGACAAGAGTGCAGTTGCATTATAGTCCCCTGCAGCTAAGGACTTTCAAGACATGTCATCAAAACAAGATAGCGTTTAATATGCAAGTAGGGATAGTCATTCATGCTAGATCAAGTACTTTTCAAAACAAGGCAAGACGAGATTTATGAAAACAAGTGTAACATAGCTTTATTAAAAATACCACTCACATAGTTTCTTCAAACGTCGGAGTTGAGACAAGTCCAAGTCCTACAAACACATGACAAAGCCTATTGAATGCACCTTCAACAAGTTTCGTATGTACACAAATGGTTTCGGAAACATGCTGGGCACCAACCAGGTCCAGGCCGAGGTTCCACACCTCCTCGCCGAGGTGTGTTCCCGAGGGCCACATGCAAGGAAAAGAGGTCGGGAAACTCTGGGTTTCCCTCTGCTGATGAACATGAAGAACATAAGTGTGAAAACATGAAAAATACGAATGTTCAATCATAATCTGTCATCACAAATCTGGGATTTTCGTGCTATGAGTTTGAAAACATGGACCTGGGTACCCGTACTTGGAATTCTTGCGGAAATAAACACAAAAACATGATTCTTTATGCAAGCTTTCGGATCAAAACAAGACTTTCTTGAAGAACACATGAATGTCATTTTCTCTTTCTAAAATCGAACTTCAAAACGATGCATGGCTTACAAATCATATCCGATCATGCAATGCAATAACATGAACATAGAGAACATCATGAGCAGATCAAGAATCTAACCTTAGAACACAGATCTGACGGTTCGATCTCTAGGAATCAAGCTTGAAGATCTACTTTCTCACTCTAAAACTCCTTCTTCCTCCTAGAGTTTCTCTCTCTACACGACAAGGTTATGATACTAAATGATAGTTTTCTATACCCGGTTCTGGGGTTAACCCTCTGCTGAGACACGTGGCGGCGACTGGTTGGGTTCTTCCTGAAAAGGTGGCTGACAGACCAGACAAAGCATGGTGGAAGGGTGTTCAACAAGTAAAGCGGTATGGGCTCTCTGACGGGGCAATGACATCGGCTACAGCAAGGCGTATCTAACAAGCTACACGGAATGGCACTCCGGCAAGGGGTGACATCGGCTAACAAAGGACTTCGGCAACTAAGGTGACAATGACCCCGGCTAGGAAGGACAACACTTGACTAAGCTGTGCCACATCTTGGCCTAGATGCGCCACACCTCGGCCTAGGTCGCACCACTCCAGGACGAGATCACTTGGGTGCAAGGTAACATCTCGGCTAATGTGTCAAGGCGAGAACGGAGGTCGACAAGGGGTTCCAAGATGCTTCTAGACTGAGGATGACCTCGGCTTGGAATGATCTAGGCGTAACGTAACCTAGGCTTGGAATAACATCGGCTAGTATAACTCAGGCAAGGTGTGACCTAAGTTTCACATCAAGGAAAGAACGAGACAAGTACACTCCACTTAGACAAATCACAAGGCTTCAAAACAAGGCATGGATCACATTAGCTCAAGTGAACAAATCACAACATACACATGCAAGCTAAACAAGTCGTAATCATACCGATGCTCGTGAACATGATGAGGACATAAAATGTGGGTTCCTACAAATATACTGAGAATTTACAGCAAATTTACTGTGATTTTACAATGTAATTTAGTTATAATTTACTTGCAATTTACTATGTAATTTACTGAGAATTACTATGTAATTTAAGAAGAATTTACTAAGTAATTTACTGAGATTTTGCTGGGAATTTACTGAGAATTTTCTGTGTAATTTACTAAGAATTTATATGGGATTTTGTGGGAATTTACGGAGAATTTACTCTGAATTTACTAAGTAATTTACTGTGTATTTATTAAGAATTTGCTAGGAATTTACGGATTAATTTACAGAGAATTTATTGAGTAATTTACAGAGAATTTAATGAGTAATTTACTGGGAATTCACTCGGAATTTACTAAGAATTTACTAAGTAATTTGTTGAGAATTTACTGGGAATTTACTAAATAATGTTGTTAGAATTTATTGGGAATTTACTGAGAACTTACTGTTAATTTACTGGAAATTTTCTGAGAATTTACTGAGTAATTTAGTGGCAATTTACAGAGTAATGCACTGAGTAATTTACTGGTTATTTGCTGTGTATTTTATTGAGAACATAGTGGGAATTTCTAGAGTAATTTATTAAGAATTTACAGATAATTTACTTACAAATTACTGGCAATTTTCTGAGTAATTTACTGAGATTTTACTTGGAATTTTATGAGTATTTTCTAAGTAATTTACTTAGTAATTAATTGAGTAATTTTTAGAGAATTCACTGAGAAATTTTCTAAGTAATTTATAGAAAATTTACTGCGAATTTACTGTGTAATTTACTGGGAATTTGTTGAGAATTTATTTGGAATTTACTGAAAATTTAGAGAGTAATTACTGAGTAATTCACATTGAATTTACTGAGTAAATTATTGGGAATTTACGGGGCAACTTTCTGAGTATTTCTTGGAAATTTATTGATAATTGATTGGGAATTAACTGAGTAATTTACTGGGAATTTAATAAATAATTTTTAGAGAATTTACTGAGAATTTACTGAGCGTTTGTTGGCAATTTACTGAGTAATTTTCGGAGAATTTACTGAGAACTTACACAGTAATTTGCTGTGATTTTACAGGGAATTGACAGAGAATTTACTGTTTAATTTGTTGAGAAATTTTCTTTGAATTTTCTAGGAATTTACAGATAATTTAAGGAGTAATTTACAGAGAATTTACTAAGTAATTTTACTGGAGATTTTATGAGTAATTTACTGAGAATTTACTGAGTAATTTACTAAGAAATTACAAAAAATTTACAAGGAATTGCCTGAGAATTTATTTGGAATTTACTGAATAATTTACTGGGAATTTACTAGTAATTTACTAAGCAATTTATTGAGAATTTACAGAAAATTTACTAAGAAATTTACTAGAAATTTAAAAATTAAATTACTGAGAATTTTTTTTGAATTTGCTGAGAATTTACTCAGTAATTTACTTAGTGATTTACTGAGTATTTATTGGGAATTTACTGAATAATTTTGTGAGAATTTATTAGATATTTACTGAGTAATTTCTAGGACTTTTCTGAGAATTTACTGGAAATTTACTTGGTAATTTACTCACAATTTACTGAATAAATGTACTGAGCAATTTACTGAGAATTTAAATAGTAATTTCTAGAGAATTTACTGAGTAATTTAATGGGAATTTACTAAGTAATTTACTGAGAATTTATTTAGAATTTACTGACTAATTTATTGAGAATTTATTGTGTAATTTACTGAGAATTCACTGAGTAATTTAGTTAGATTTCTTTTGGAATTTACTGAGAATTTATTGGGAATTTATTAGGTAATTTTCTGAGAATTTATAGAGAATTTACTGAAAATTTACCGAGTAAATTACTGAGAATTTACTATGTAATTTACTGAGAATTTACTAACAATTTACTGAGTAATTTTCTGAGTAATATACAAAAAATTTAGTGAGAACTTATCGAGTAATTTACTGAGAATTTACAGGGAACTTACTGATAATTTACAAAGAATATAAAGAGTAATTTATTGAGTAATTTACTGAGAATTTAGAGGCAATTTTTCTTAGTAATTTACAGAGAATTTAGTGAGAACTTACAGGGTAATATACTGAGAATTTACAGCGAATTTACTGTGATTTTACAATGTAATTTACTTATAATTTACTTGCAATTTACTAGGTAATTTACTGAGAATTACTAAGTAATTTAAGAAGAATTTACTAAGTAATTTACTGAGATTTTGCTGGGAATTTATTGAGAATTTTCTGTGTAATTTACTAAGAATTGATATGGGATTTCGTGGGAATTTACGGAGAATTTACTCTGAATTTACTAAGTAATTTACTGTGTATTTATTGAGAATTTGGTAGGAATTTACGGATTAATTTACAGAGAATTTAGTGAGTAATTTACAGAGAATTTAATGAGTAATTTACTAAGAATTCACTCGGAATTTACTAAGTAATTTGTTGAGAATTTACTGGGAATTTACTAAATAATGTAGTTAGAATTTATTGGGAATTTACTGAGAACTTACTGTTAATTTACTGGAAATTTTCTGAGTAATTTCTGAGAATTTACTGAGTAATTTAGTGGCAATTTACAGAGTAATGCACTGAGTAATTTACTGGTTATTTGTTGTGTAATTTATTGAGAACATAGTGGGAATTTCTAGAGTAATTTATTGAGAATTTACAGGTAATTTACTTACAAATTACTGGCAATTTTCTGAGTAATTTACTGAGAATTTACAAGGAATTTTCTGAGTATTTTCTGAGTAATTTACTCAGTAATTAATTGAGTAATTTTTAGAGAATTCACTGAGAAATTTTCTAAGTAATTTATAGAAAATTTATTGCGAATTTACTGTGTAATTTACTGGGAATTTGTTGAGAATTTATTTGGAATTTACTGAAAATTTAGAGAGTAATTTACTGAGAATTTACTGAGTAATTTACATTGAATTTACTGAGTAAATTATTGGGAATTTACGGCGCAACTTTCTGAGTATTTCCTGGAAATTTATTGAGAATTGATTGGGAATTAACTGAGTAATTTACTGGGAATTTAATAAATAATTTACTGAGAATTTTCTGAGTAATTTACTTAGCGTTTGTTGGCAATTTACTGAGTAATTTTCTGAGAATTTACTGAGAACTTACACAGTAATTTGCTGTGATTTTACAGGGAATTGACAAAGAATTTACTGGGTAATTTACCGAGAATTTACTGTTTAATTTGTTGAGAAATTTTCTTTGAATTTTCTAGGAATTTACAGATAATTTAAGGAGTAATTTACAGAGAATTTACTAAGTAATTTTACTGAAAATTTTATGAGTAATTTACTGGGAATTTACTGAGTAATTTACTAAGAAATTACAAATGATTTACAAGGAATTGCCTGAGAATTTATTGGGAATTTACTGAATAATTTACTGGGAATCTACTAGTAATTTACTGAGCAATTTATATAGAATTTCCTGAAAATTTACTAAGAAATTTACTAGAAATTTAAGGATTAAATTACTGAGAATTTTTTTAGAATTTGCTGAGAATTTACTCAGTAATTTACTTAGTGATTTACTGAGTATTTATTGGGAATTTACTGAATAATTTTGTGAGAATTTATTAGATATTTACTGAGTAATTTCTAGGACTTTACTGAGAATTTACTGGAAATTTACTTGGTAATTTACTCACAATTTACTGAATAAATGTACTGAGCAATTTACTGAGAATTTAAATAGTAATTTCTAGAGAATTTACTGAGTAATTTAATGGGAATTTACTAAGTAATTTACTGAGAATTTATTTAGAATTTACTGACTAATTTATTGAGAATTTACTGTGTAATTTACTGAGAATTCACTGAGTAATTTAGTTAGATTTCTTTTGGAATTTACTGAGAATTTATTGGGAATTTATTAGGTAATTTTCTGAGAATTTATAGAGAATTTACTGAAAATTTACCAAGTAAATTACTGAGAATTTACTATGTAATTTACTGAGAATTTACTAACAATTTACTGAGTAATTTTCTGAGTAATTTACAAAAAATTTAGTGAGAACTTATCGAGTAATTTACTGAAAATTTACAGGAAACTTACTGATAATTTATAGAGAATTTAAAGAGTAATTTGTTGAGTAATTTACTGAGAATTTAGAGGCAATTTTTCTTAGTAATTTACAGAGAATTTAGTGAGAACTTACAGGGTAATATACTGAGAATTTACAGCGAATTTACTGTGATTTTACAATGTAATTTACTTATAATTTACTTGCAATTTACTAGGTAATTTACTGAGAATTACTAAGTAATTTAAGAAGAATTTACTAAGTAATTTACTGAGAATTTTCTGTGTAATTTACTAAGAATTGATATGGGATTTTTTGGGAATTTACGGAGAATTTACTAAGTAATTTACTGTGTATTTATTGAGAATTTGCTAGGAATTTACGGATTAATTTACAGAGAATTTATTGTGTAATTTACAGAGAATTTAATGAGTAATTTACTGAGAATTCACTCGGAATGTACTAAGTAATTTGTTGAGAATTTACTGGGAATTTACTAAATAATGTAGTTAGAATTTATTGGGAATTTACTGAGAACTTACTGTTAATTTACTGGAAATTTTCTGAGTAATTTTTGAGAATTTACTGAGTAATTTAGTGGCAATTTACAGAGTAATGCACTGAGTAATTTACTGGTTATTTGCTGTGTAATTTATTGAGAACATAGTGGGAATTTCCAGAGTAATTTATTGAGAATTTACAGGTAATTTACTTACAAATTACTGGCAATTTTCTGAGTAATTTACTGAGAATTTACAAGGAATTTTCTGAGTATTTTCTGAGTAATTTACTCAGTAATTAATTGAATAATTTTTAGAGAATTCACTGAGAAATTTTCTAAGTAATTTATAGAAAATTTATTGCGAATTTACTGTGTAATTTACTGGGAATTTGTTGAGAATTTATTTGGAATTTACTGAAAATTTAGAGAGTAATTTACTGAGAATTTACTGAGTAATTTACATTGAATTTACTGAGTAAATTATTGGGAATTTACGGCGCAACTTTCTGAGTATTTCCCGGAAATTTATTGAGAATTGATTAGGAATTAACTGAGTAATTTACTGGGAATTTAATAAATAATTTACTGAGAATTTTCTGAGTAATTTACTTAGCGTTTGTTGGCAATTTACTGAGTAATTTTCTGAGAATTTACTGAGAACTTACACCGTAATTTGCTGGGATTTTACAGGGAATTGACAGAGAATTTACTGGGTAATTTACCGAGAATTTACTGTTTAATTTGTTGAGAAATTTTCTTTGAATTTTCTAGGAATTTACAGATAATTTAAGGAGTAATTTACAGAGAATTTACTAAGTAATTTTACTGGAAATTTTATTAGTAATTTACTGGGAATTTACTGAGTAATTTACTAAGAAATTACAAAAAATTTACAAGGAATTGCCTGAGAATTTATTGGGAATTTACTGAATAATTTACTGGGAATTTACTAGTAATTTACTGAGCAATTTATTGAGAATTTACTGAAAATATACTAAGAAATTTACTAGAAATTTAAGGATTAAATTACTGAGAATTTTTTTAGAATTTGCTGAGAATTTACTCAGTAATTTACTTAGTGATTTACTGAGTATTTATTGGGAATTTATTGAATAATTTTGTGAGAATTTATTAGATATTTACTGAGTAATTTCTAGGACTTTACTGAGAATTTACTGGAAATTTACTTGGTAATTTACTCACAATTTACTGAATAAATGTACTGAGCAATTTACTTAGAATTTAAATAGTAATTTCTAGAGAATTTACTGAGTAATTTAATGGGAATTTACTAAGTAATTTACTGAGAATTTATTTAGAATTTACTGACTAATTTATTGAGAATTTACTGGGAATTTATTGTGTAATTTACTGAGAATTCACTGAGTAATTTAGTTAGATTTCTTTTGGAATTTATTAGGTAATTTTCTAAGAATTTGTAGAGAATTTATTGAAAATTTACCGAGTAAATAACTGAGAATTTACTATGTAATTTACTGAGAATTTACTAACAATTTACTGAGTAATTTTCTGAGTAATTTACAAAAAATTTAGTGAGAACTTATCGAGTAATTTACTGAGAATTTACAGGAAACTTACTGATAATTTACAGAGAATTTAAAGAGTAATTTATTGAGTAATTTACTGAGAATTTATTGAGAATTTACTGAAAATTTGATGAGTAATTTACTGAGAATTTAGAGGCAATTTTTCTTAGTAATTTACAGAGAATTTAGTGAGAATTTACAGGGTAATATACTGTGAATTTACAGCGAATTTACTGTGATTTTACAATGTAATTTACTTATAATTTACTTGCAATTTACTAGGTAATTTACTGAGAACTACTAAGTAATTTAAGAAGAATTTACTAGGTAATTTACTGAGATTTTGCTGGGAATTTATTGAGAATTTTCTGTGTAATTTACTAAGAATTTATATGGGATTTTGTGGGAATTTACGGAGAATTTACTCTGAATTTACTAAGTAATTTACTGTGTATTTATTGAGAATTTGCTAGGAATTTACGGATTAATTTACAGAGAATTTATTGAGTAATTTACAACGAATTTAATGAGTAATTTACTGAGAATTCACTCGGAATTTACTAAGTAATTTGTTGAGAATTTACTGGGAATTTACTAAATAATGTAGTTAGTATTTAATGGGAATTTACTGAGAACTTACTGTTAATTTACTGGAAATTTTCTGAGTAATTTCTGAGAATTTACTGAGTAATTTAGTGGCAATTTGCAGAGTAATGCACTGAGTAATTTACTGGTTATTTGCTGTTTAATTTATTGAGAACATAGTGGGAATTTCTAGAGTAATTTATTGAGAATTTACAGGTAATTTACTTACAAATTACTGGCAATTTTCTGAGTAATTTAATGAGAATTTACAAGGAATTTTCTGAGTATTTTCTGAGTAATTTACTCAGTAATTAATTGAGTAATTTTTAGAGAATTCACTGAGAAATTTTCTAAGTAATTTATAGAAAATTTATTGCGAATTTACTGTGTAATTTACTGGGAATTTGTTGAGAATTTATTTGGAATTTACTGAAAATTTAGAGAGTAATTTACTGAGAATTTACTGAGTAATTTACATTGAATTTACTGAGTCAATTATTGGGAATTTACGGCGCAACTTTCTGAGTATTTCCTGGAAATTTGTTGAGAATTGATTGGGAATTAACTGAGTAATTTACTGGGAATTTAATAAATAATTTATAGAGAATTTACTGAGAATTTTCTGAGTAATTTACTGAGCGTTTGTTGGCAATTTACTGAGTAATTTTCTGAGAATTTACTGAGAACTTACACAGTAATTTGCTGTGATTTTACAGGGAATTGACAGAGAATTTACTGGGTAATTTACCGAGAATTTACTGTTTAATTTGTTGAGAAATTTTCTTAGAATTTTCTAGGAATTTACAGATAATTTAAGGAGTAATTTACAGAGAATTTACTAAGTAATTTTACTGGAAATTTTATGAGTAATTAACTGAGTAATTTACTAAGAAATTACAAAAAAGTTACAAGGAATTACCTGAGAATTTATTGGGAATTTACTGAATAATTTACTCGGAATTTACTAGTAATTTACTGAACAATTTATTGAGAATTTACTGAAAATTTACTAAGAAATTTACTAGAAATTTAAAGATTAAATTACTGAGAATTTTTTTAGAATTTGCTGAGAATTTACTCAGTAATTTACTTAGTGATTTACTGAGTATTTATTTGGAATTTACTGAATAATTTTGTGAGAATTTATTAGATATTTACTGAGTAATTTCTAGGACTTTACTGAGAATTTACTGGAAATTTACTTGGTAATTTACTGAATAAATGTACTGAGCAGTTTACTGAGAATTTAAATAGTAATTTCTAGAGAATTTACTGAGTAATTTAATGGGAATTTACTAAGTAATTTACTGAGAATTTATTTAGAATTCACTGACTAATTTATTGAGAATTTACTGGGAATTTATTGTGTAATTTACTGAGAATTCATTGAGTAATTTAGTTAGATTTCTTTTGGAATTTACTGAGAATTTATAGAGAATTTACTGAAAATTTACCGAGTAAATTACTGAGAATTTACTATGTAATTTACTGAGAATTTACAAACAATTTACTAAGTAATTTTTTGAGTAATTTACAAAAAAATTAGTGAGAACTTATCGAGTAATTTACTGACAATTTACAAGGAACTTACTGATAATTTACAGAGAATTTAAAGAGTAATTTATTGAGTAATTTACTGAAAATTTATTGAGAATTTCTGAAAATTTGATGAATAATTTACTGAGAATTTAGAGGCAATTTTTCGTAGTGATTTACAGAGAATTTAGTGAGAACTTACAGGGTAATATATTGAGAATTTACAGCGAATTTACTGTGATTTTACAATGTAATTTACTTATAATTTACTTGCAATTTACTAGGTAATTTACTGAGAATTACTAAGTAATTTAAGAAGAATTTACTAAGTAATTTACTGAGATTTTGCTGGGAATTTACTGAGAATTTTCTGTGTAATTTACTAAGAATTGATATGGGATTTTGTGGGAATTTACGGAGAATTTACTCTGAATTTACTAAGTAACTGTGTATTTATTGAGAATTTGCTAGGAATTTAGGGATTAATTTACAGAGAATTTATTGAGTAATTTACAGAGAATTTAATGAGTAATTTACTGAGAATTCACTCGGAATTTACTAAGTAATTTGTTGAGAATTTACTGGGAATTTACTAAATAATTTAGTTAGAATTTATTTGGAATTTACTGAGAACTTACTGTTAATTTAATGGAAATTTTCTGAGTAATTTCTGAGAATTTACTGAGTAATTTAGTGGCAATTTACAGAGTAATGCACTGAGTAATTTACTGGTTATTTGCTGTGTAATTTATTAAGAACATAGTGGGAATTTCTAGAGTAATTTATTGAGAATTTACAGGTAATTTACTTACAAATTACTGGCAATTTTCTTAGTAATTTATTGAGAATTTACAGGTAATTTACTTACAAATTACTGGCAATTTTTTGAGTAATTTACTGAGAATTTACAAGGAATTTTCTGAGTATTTTCTGAGTAATTTACTCAGTAATTAATTGAGTAATTTTTAGAGAATTCACTGAGAAATTTTCTAAGTAATTTATAGAAAATTTATTGCGAATTTACTGTGTAATTTACTGGGAATTTGTTGAGAATTTATTTGGAATTTACTGAAAATTAAAGAGTAATTTACTGAGAATTTACTGAGTAATTTATATTGAATTTACTGAGTAAATTATTGGGAATTTGCGGCGGAACTTTCTGAGTATTTCCTGGAAATTTATTGAGAATTGATTGGGAATTAGCTGAGTAATTTACTGGGAATTTAATAAATAACTTTTAGAGAATTTACTGAGAATTTTCTGAGCGTTTGTTGGCAATTTACTGAGTAATTTTCTGAGAATTTACTGAGAACTTACACCGTAATTTGCTGTGATTTTACAGAGAATTTACTGGGTAATTTACCGAGAATTTACTGTTTAATTTGTTGAGAAATTTTCTTTGAATTTTCTAGGAATTTACAGATAATTTAAGGAGTAATTTACAGAGAATTTACTAAGTAATTTTACTGGAAATTTTATGAGTAATTTACTGGAAATTTACTGAGTAATTGTAACAACCCTCACCTTACTCTTGTCATACTTGCATACATTCTTGCATGGTCTTGCTTGTTATGTTAATTTGAAGGTTTTGTCTTTCCTTGATTTGCTTAAAGTTGCTTGCATGATTTTGTTCTTTGCTTAGTGTATGTGTGTGCGTAGCCGAGGTCATCTTGAGCTTAGTCCGCCTTTGAACCCTTGTACTTAGAACTATCTTGAGATCTTGTTCAACCCCATCTTCACCTCGGGCATTCATTGCCGAGATGTTTTGCACTTGAACCTTGTCCGCAGGCAGGTATGGCCTAGGCCGAGATGTGGCACACCCCGGCCAAGGTGTGGCACAGCTTAGTCAAGTGTCGTCCTCCCTAGCCGATGTTTTGTTATCCTGTTGCTGGATCCTTGATTTGAGCCAATGTCATCTTATTGCCGATGTGTCTTACCCGAGCTTGCTGCATACGCTTTGTCAGAAGACTTGTCTTGTCTATCAATCACCTTTTTGGAGCTGAACCAACCCGATAACGCCACGTGTCCGAGCTGATTGTTAAGGCAGCCGGCAGACTTTGAAACAAATCATTTTCTTGTCTCAATCTTTGTTTTAGAGAGAGAAGCTCTAGAGAAGTTCTTGAGTGAGAGTGAGTCTCCCAAGCTTGATCTTCGTGGTTTGAACCGTTGGATCCGAGTCTTGAGGTTAGAATCTTGATCTCCTTTGGTTGTTCTTACTGATTATCTAGCTGCATTGCATGATCGAATTCGTGTTGCATGTCATGCATCGTTTTGAAGTTGGTTTTAGAAAGAGAAAATGGTTTTCCATATGTTCTTGAAGGAAGTCTCGTTTTGATCGAAAAGCTTGGAACGAAAATCCTGTTTTGTGTTTATTCTTGCATAACTTTCTTGAATGGGTACCCAGGTCCCCATTTCTGAACTCTTGGCATGAAAACTCAGATTTTTGTAACAAGTTGTGAGCTTGCATCCATCTTTCAAATGATCATGTTCTTCATATTCTTCAAAGGAAAACCCAGGTTTTTCCTGACTTTGTTTAGCGGGACCTCGGCATAGTCCTGGACGATACCCAGTGTGTTTTCATGAAGCAGGAGCAGTGATTAAGCTTCCAGCTTGTTTTGCTTTGTCTTTGACTTGAATCCGGCAAGAATGCCGAGATCATTTGCCTGTATATAGAGCTTGCTTTGAGAATGTGACTTGCCATGTGATTGTAGGTCCTTGATATTTGCTTTGAGTCTACACCTGAAGAACTAGGTGAGTGGTATTTCTAATAGAGCTACGTTACACTTGCTTTGATAAATCTTGTTTTGTTTGTTTTGACGTGGTATTTGCTAAGCATGAATAAATAGCCTTGTTTCGATTGTTATCCTCGGAAAGTCCCTTGTGCTGGAGGACTCTAAACTTTCGCAGTACTAAGTACAAAAGGATACGGTCCTTGTTAAATCGGGCTACGGGCCTAAGTAACACAAGTCCCTTGTACTGGAGGACTCTAAACTTTCGCGGTACCAAGTGCACAAGTCCCTTGTATTGGAGGACTCTAAACTTTCGCAGTACTATGTGTAAAAGGATACGGTCCTTTCTTGAAAAGATCTCTATGTTAAATCGGGCTACGGGCCTAAGTAACACAAGTCCCTTGTGCTGGAGGACTATAAACTTTCGCAGTACCTTTGACCAAGCGATTACGGATCGTACAGCCCTTGATACTTGAATGATGAATACGGTTCATCCCTTGCTTCGCCGATGTTATGATACTTGAATGATGAATACGGTTCATCCCTTGCTTCGCCGATGTTATGGTACTTGAATGATGAATACGGTTCATCCCTTGCTTCGCCGATGTTATGGTACTTGAATGATGAATACGGTTCATCCCTTGCTTCGCCGATGTTATGATACTTGACTGATGAATACGGTTCATCCCTTGTTTTGCCTATATCAGCAAACATCTTTGGATACTTGTAATACTTGATTGATGAATACGGTTCATCCCTCGTCTTGCTATAGTTTGATGTGTTTCGTTTTGAAGGACCTCGGCTATATTCATGCAAAACCTTTATTATTAGTACCATTCACTGAGTATTTGTACTCACCCCTCTATATATATGTAGGTGATGAGCAGGACGGCGGCGACGCCTAGATCGTTTTGGATGCTTGTTTTGGATTCGTACTTATGTCGGCTTTGCTTTTGTATTTACGTCGGCGATGCCCTGCTTTGCATGTCGGCAAATCTTGAAAATCATGCTTCTTGACTTGTATTAGCTGTATTTTGTATATGTCGGCTTGAGAAGCCTTTTGATCAAGATGTAACATGTAATTGTACTTGTGGTATTCAAGTTGTAAAGTTAATTGGAAATGTTTGGCATTGCTTTAATCTACGCACAGCTCTTATGGACCACTTGTATTTGATTTATTGCTTCCGCATTTGTGAGCCCCCATATCTATACTCTGATTGTGTTAAGTTTTGAAAGGTTGGCCTTCGGTAATTACGGATTACTGGCCATCACGGCACCAAACTACTAGGGGCGGTTTGGGGTCGTGACAGTAATTTACTAAGAAATTACAAAAAATTTACAAGGAATTACCTGAGAATTTATTGGGAATTTACTGAATAATTCACTGGGAACTTACTAGTAATTTACTGAGCAATTTATTGAGAATTTACTGAAAATTTACTAAGAAATTTACTAGAAATTTAAGGATTAAATTACTGAGAATTTTTTTAGAATTTGCTGAGAATTTACTCAGTAATTTACTTAGTGATTTACTGAGTATTTATTGGGAATTTACTGAATAATTTTGTGAGAATTTATTAGATATTTACTGAGTAATTTCTAGGACTTTACTGAGAATTTACTGGAAATTTACTTGGTAATTTACTCACAATTTACTGAATAAATGTACTGAGCAATTTACTGAGAATTTAAATAGTAATTTCTAGAAAATTTACTGAGTAATTTAATGGGAATTTACTAAGTAATTTACTGAGAATTTATTTAGAATTTACTGACTAATTTATTGAGAATTTACTGGGAATTTATTGTGTAATTTACTGAGAATTCACTAAGTAATTTAGTTAGATTTCTTTTGGAATTTACTGAGAATTTATTGGGAATTTATTAGGTAATTTTCTGAGAATTTATAGACAATTTATTGAAAATTTACCGAGTAAATTACTGAGAATTTACTTTGTAATTTACTGAGAATTTACTAACAATTTACTGAGTAATTTACAAAAAATTTAGTGAGAACTTATCGAGTAATTTACTGACAATTTACAGGGAACTTACTAATAATTTACAGAGAATTTAAAGAGTAATTTATTGAGTAATTTACTGAGAATTTATTGAGAATTTACTGAAAATTTGATGAGCAATTTGCTGAGAATTTAGAGGCAATTTTTCTTAGTAATTTACAGAGAATTTAGTGAGAACTTACAGGGTAATATACTGAGAATTTACAGCGAATTTACTGTGATTTTACAATGTAATTTACTTATAATTTACTTGCAATTTACTAGGTAATTTACTGAGAATTACTAAGTAATTTAAGAAGAATTTACTAAGTAATTTACTGAGATTTTGCCGGGAATTTACTAAGTAATTTACTAAGAATTTACTTAGAATTTTCAGAGTAATTTACTAAGAATTTATATGGGATTTTGGGGGAATTAACGGAGAATTTACTCTGAATTTACTAAGTAATTTACTGTGTATTTATTGAGTATTTGCTAGGAATTTACGGATTAATTTACAGAGAATTAATTGAGTAATTTACTGAGAATTCACTCGGAATTTACTAAGAATTTACTAAGTAATTTGTTGAGGATTTACTGGGAATTTACTAAATAATGCAGTTAGAATTTATTGGGAATTTTCTGAGAACTTACTTTTAATTTACTGGAAATTTTCTGAGTAATTTCTGAGAATTTACTGTAATTTACTGAGTAATTTACTGGTTATTTGCTGTGTAATTTATTTAGAACATAGTGGGAATTTCTAGAGTAATTTATTGAGAATTTACAGGTAATTTACTTACAAATTACTGGCAATTTTTTGAGTAATTTACTGAGAATTTATAAGGAATTTTCTGAGTATTTTACTCAGTAATTAATTGAGTAATTTTTAGAGAATTCACTGAGAAATTTTCTAAGTAATTTATAGAAAATATTTTGCGAATTTACTGTGTAATTTACTGGGAATTTGTTGAGAATTTATTTGGAATTTACTGAAAATTTAGAGAGTAATTTACTGAGAATTTACTGGGTAATTTACATTGAATTTACAGAGTAAATAATTGGGAATTTACGGCGCAACTTTCTGAGTATTTCCTGGAAATTTATTGAGAATTGATTGGGAATTAACTGAGTAATTTACTAGGAATTTAATAAATAATTTATAGAGAATTTACTGAGAATTTTCTGAGTAATTTACTGAGCGTTTGTTGGCAATTTACTGAGTAATTCTCTGAGAATTTACTAAGAACTTACACAGTAATTTGCTGGGATTTTACAGGGAATTGACAGAGAATTTACTGGGTAAATTACAGAGAATTTAATGTTTAATTTGTTGAGAAATTTTCTTTGAATTTTCTAGGAATTTACAGATAATTTAAGGAGTAATTTACAGAGAATTTACTAAGTAATTTTACTGGAAATTTTATGAGTAATTTACTGAGTAATTTACTAAGAAATTACAAAAAATTTACAAGGAATTACCTGAGAATTTATTGGGAATTTACTGAATAATTTACTGGGAATTTACTAGTAATTTACTGAGCAATTTATTGAGAATTTACTGAAAATTTACTAAGAAATTTACTAGAAATTTATGGATTAAATTACTGAGAATTTTTTTAGAATTTACTGAGAATTTACCCAGTAATTTACTTAGTGATTTACTGAGTATTTATTGGGAATTTACTGAATAATTTTGTGAGAATTTATTAGATATTTACTGAGTAATTTCTAGGACTTTACTGAGAATTTACTGGAAATTTACTTGGTAATTTACTCACAATTTACTGAATAAATGTACTGAGCAATTTACTGAGAATTTAAATAGTAATTTCTAGAGAACTTACTGAGTAATTTAATGCGAATTTACTGAGTAATTTACTGAAAATTTATTTAGAATTTACTGACTAATTTATTGAGAATTTATTGTGTAATTTACTGAGAATTCACTGAGTAATTTAGTTAGACTTCTTTTGGAATTTACTGAGAATTTATTAGGTAATTTTCTGAGAATTTATAGAGAATTTACTGAAAATTTTCCGAGTAAATTACTGAGAATTTACTATGTAATTTACTGAGAATTTACTAACAATTTACTGAGTAATTTACAAAAAATTTTGGTGAGAACTTATCGAGTAATTTACTGAGAATTTACAGGGAACTTACTGATAATTTACAGAGAATTTAAAGAGTAATTTATTGAGTAATTTACTGAGAATTTATTGAGAATTTACTGAAAATTTGATGAGTAATTTACTGAGAATTTAGTGGCAATTTTTCTTAGTAATTTACAGAGAATTTAGTGAGAACTTACAGGGTAATATACTGAGAATTTACAGCGAATTTACTATGATTTTACAATGTAATTTACTTGCAATTTACTAGGTAATTTACTGAGAATTACTATGTAATTTAAGAAGAATTTACTAAGTAATTTATTGAGATTTTGCTGGGAATTTACTGAGTAATTTACTGAGAATTTACTTAGAATTTTCTGAGTAATTTACTAAGAATTTATATGGGATTTTGTGGGAATTTACGGAGAATTTACTCTGAATTTACTAAGTAATTTACTGTGTATTTATTGAGAATTTGCTAGGAATTTACGGATTAATTTACAGAGAATTTATTGAGTAATTTACAGAGAATTTAATGAGTAATTTACTGAGAATTCACTCGGAATTTACTAAGAATTTACTAAGTAATTTGTTGAGAATTTACTGGGAATTTACTAAATAATGCAGTTAGAATTTATTGCGAATTTACTGAGAACTTATTGTTAATTTACTGGAAATTTTCTGAGTAATTTCTGAGAATTTACTGTAATTTACTGAGTAATTTAGTGGCAATTTACAGAGTAATGCACCGAGTAATTTACTGGTTATTTGCTGTGTAATTTATTGAGAACATAGTGGGAATTTCTAGAGTAATTTATTGAGAATTTACAGGTAATTTACTTACAAATTACTGGCAATTTTCTGAGTAATTTACTTAGAATTTACAAAGAATTTTCTGAATATTTTCTGAGTAATTTACTAAGTAATTTACTCAGTAATTAATTGAGTAATTTTTAGAGAATTCATTGAGAAATTTTCTAAGTAATTTATAGAAAATTTATTGCGAATTTACTGTGTAATTTACAGGGAATTTGTTGAGAATTTATTTGGAATTTACTGAAAATTTTGACAGTAGTTTACTGAGAATTTACTGAGTAAATTGTTGGGAATTTACGGCGCAACTTTCTGAGTATTTCCTGGAAATTTGTTGAGAATTGATTGGGAATTAACTGAGTAATTTACTGGGAATTTAATAAATAATTTTTAGAGAATTTTCTGAGTAATTTACTAAGCGTTTGTTGGCAATTTACTGAGTAATTTAGTGAGAACTTACACAGTAATTTGCTGGGATTTTACATGGAATTGACAGAGAATTCACTGGATAATTTACCGAGAATTTACTGTTTAATTTGTTTAGAAATTTTCTTAGAATTTTCTAAGAATTTACAGATAATTTAAGGAGTAATTTACAGAGAATTTACTAAGTAATTTTACTGGGAATTTTATGAGTAATTTACTGGGAATTTACTGAGTAATTTACTAAGAAATTACAAAAAATTTACAAGGAATTACCTGAGAATTTAATGGGAATTTACTGAATAATTTACTGGGAATTTACTATTAATTTACTGAGCAATTTATTGAGAATTTACTGAAAATTTACTAAGAAATTTACTAGAAAGTTAAGGATTAAATTACTGAGAATTTTTTTAGAATTTGTTGAGAATTTACTCAGTAATTTACTTAGTGATTTACTGAGTATTTATTCGGAATTTACTGAATTATTTTGTGAGAATTTATTAGATATTTACTGAGTAATTTCTAGGACTTTACTGAGAATTTACTGGAAATTTACTTGGTAATTTACTCACAATTTACTGAATAAATGTACTGAGCAATTTATTGGGAATTTAAATAGTAATTTCTAGAGAATTTACTGAGTAATTTAATGGGAATTTACTGAGTAATTTGCTGTGAATTTATTTAGAATTTACTGACTAATTTATTGAGAAATTACTGGGAATTTATTGTGTAATTTACTGAGAATTCACTGAGTAATTTAGATAGATTTTTTTTGGAATTTACTGAGAATTTATTGGGAATTTATTAGGTAATTTTTGAGAATTTATAGAGAATTTTCTGAAAATTTTCCGAGTAAATTACTGAGAATTTACTATGTAATTTACTGAGAATTTACTGAGTAATTTACAAAAAATTTAGTGAGAACTTATCGAGTAATTTACTGAGAATTTACAGGGAACTTACTGATAATTTACAGAGAATTTAAAGAGTAATTTATTGAGTAATTTACTGAAAATTTATTGAGAATTTACTGAAAATTTGATGAGTAATTTACTGAGAATTTAGAGGCAATTTTTCTTAGTAATTTACAGAGAATTTAGTGAGAACTTACAGGGTAATATACTGAGAATTTATAGCGAATTTACTGTGATTTTACAATGTAATTTACTTGCAATTTACTAGGTAATTTACTGAGAATTACTAAGTAATTTAAGAAGAATTTACTAAGTAATTTACTGAGATTTTGCTGGGAATTTACTGAGTAATTTACTAAGAATTTACTTAGAATTTTTTGAGTAATTTACTAAGAATTTCTATGGGATTTTGTGGGAATTTACGGAGAATTTACTCTGAATTTACTAAGTAATTTACTGTGTATTTATTGAGAATTTGCTAGGAATTTACGGATTAATTTACGGAAAATTTATTGAGTAATTTACAGAGAATTTAATGAGTAATTTACTGAGAATTCACTCGAAATTTACTAAGAATTTACTAAGTAATTTGTTGAGAATTTGCTGGGAATTTACTAAATAATGTAGTTAGAATTTATTGAGAATTTACTGAGAACTTACTGTTAATTTTCTGGAAATTTTCTGAGTAATTTATGAGAATTTACTGTAATTTACTGAGTAATTTAGTGGCAATTTACCGAGTAATGCACTGAGTAATTTACTGGTTATTTGCTGTGTAATTTATTGAGAACATAGTGGGAATTTCTGGAGTAATTTATTGAGAATTTACAGGTAATTTACTTACAAATTACTGGCAATTTACTGAGAATTTACAAGGAATTTTCTGAATATTTTCTGAGTAATTTACTAAGTAATTTACTCAGTAATTAATTGAGTAATTTTTAGAGAATTCACTGAGAAATTTTCTAAGTAATTTACAGAAAATTTATTGCGACTTTACTGGGAATTTGTTGAGAATTTATTTGGAATTTACTGAAAATTTATACAGTAGTTTACTGAGAATTTACTGAGTAATTTACATTGAATTTACTGAGTAAATTATTGGGAATTTACGGTGCAACTTTCTGAGTATTTCCTGGAAATTTATTGAGAATTGATTGGGAATTAACTGAGTAATTTACTGGGAATTTAATAAATAATTTTTAGAGAATTTACTGAGAATTTTCTGAGTAATTTACTAAGCGTTTGTTGGCAATTTACTGAGTAATTTTCTGAGAATTTATTGAGAACTTACACAGTAATTTGCTGGGATTTTGCAGGGAATTGACAGAGAATTTACTGGGTAATTTACCGAGAATTTACTGTTTAATTTGTTGAGAAATTTTCTTAGAATTTTCTAGGAATTTACAGATAATTTAAGGAGTAATGTACAGAGAATTTACTAAGTAATTTTACGGGGAATTTACTGAGTAATTTACTAAGAAATTACAAAAAATTTACAAGGAATTACCTGTGAATTTATTGGGAATTTACTGAATAATTTACTGGGAATTTACTAGTAATTTACTGAGCAATTCATTGAGAATTTACTGAAAATTTACTAAGAAATTTACTAGAAATTTATGGATTAAATTACTGAGAATTTTTTTAGAATTTGCTGAGAATTTACTCAGTAATTTACTTAGTGATTTACTGAGTATTTATTGGGAATTTACTGAATTATTTTGTGAGAATTTATTAGATATTTACTGAGTAATTTCTAGGACTTTACTGAGAATTTACTGAAAATTTACTTGGTAATTTACTCACAATTTACTGAATAAATGTACTGAGCAATTTACTGAGAATTTAAATAGTAATTTCTAGAGAATTTAATGAGAATTTACTGAGTAATTTACTGAGAATTTATTTAGAATTTACTGACTAATTTATTGAGAATTTACTGGGAATTTATTGTGTAATTTACTGAGAATTCACTGAGTAATTTAGTTAGATTTCTTTTGGAATTTACTGAGAATTTATTGGGAATTTATTAGGTAATTTTCTGAGAATTTATAGAGAATTTACTGAAAATTTTCCGAGTAAATTACTGAGAATTTACTATGTAATTTACTGAGAATTTACTAACAATTTACTGAGTAATTTACAAAAAATTTAGTGAGAACTTATCGAGTAATTTACTAAGAATTTACAAGGAACTTACTGATAATTTACAGAGAATTTAAAGAGTAATTTATTGAGTAATTTACTGAGAATTTACTGAAAATTTGATGAGTAATTTACTGAGAATTTAGAGGCAATTCTACTTAGCAATTTACAGAGAATTTAGTGTGATTTTACAATGTAATTTACTTGTAATTTACTAGGTAATTTACTGAGAATTACTAAGTAATTTAAGAAGAATTTACTAAGTAATTTATTGAGATTTTGCTGGGAATTTACTGAGTAATTTACTAAGAATTTATATGGGATTTTGTGGGAATTTACGGAGAATTTACTCTGAATTTACTAAGTAATTTACTCTGTATTTATTGAGAATTTGCTAGGAATTTACGGATTAATTTACAGCGAATTTATTGAGTAATTTACAGAGAATTTAATGAGTAATTTACTGAGAATTCACTCGGAATTTACTAAGAATTTACTAAGTAATTTGCTGAGAATTTACTGGGAATTTACTAAATAATGTAGTTAGAATTTATTGTCAATTTTCTGAGAACTTACTGTTAATTTACTGGAAATTTTCTGAGTAATTTCTGAGCATTTACTGTAATTTACTGAGTAATTTAGTGGCAATTTACCGAGTAATGCACTGAGTAATTTACTGGTTATTTGCTGTGTAATTTATTGAGAACATAGTGGGAATTTCTAGAGTAATTTATTGAGAATTTACAGGTAATTTACTTACAAATTACTGGCAATTTACTGAGAATTTACAAGGAATTTTCTGAATATTTTCTGAGTAATTTACTAAGTAATTTACTCAATAATTAATTGAGTAATTTTTAGAGAATTCACTGATAAATTTTCTAAGTAATTTATAGAAAATTTATTGCGAATTTACTGTGTAATTTACTGGGAATTTGTTGAGAATTTATTTGGAATTTACTGAAAATTTAGACAGTAGTTTACTGAGAATTTACTGAATAATTTACATTGAATTTACTGAGTAAATTATTGGGAATTTACGGCGCAACTTTCTGAGTATTTCCTGGAAATTTATTGAGAATTGATTGGGAATTAACTGAGTAATTTACTGGGAATTTAATAAATAATTTTTAGAGAATTTACTGAGAATTTTCTGAGTAATTTACTAAGCGTTTGTTGGCAATTTACTGAGTAATTTTCTGAGAATTTACTGAGAACTTACACAGTAATTTGCTGGGATTTTGCAGGGAATTGACAGAGAATTTACTGGGTAATTTACCGAGAATTTACTGTTTAATTTGTTGAGAAATTTTCTTAGAATTTTCTAGCAATTTACAGATAATTTAAGGAGTAATGTATAGAGAATTTACTAAGTAATTTTACTAGGGATTTACTGAGTAATTTACTAAGAAATTACAAAAAATTTACAAGGAATTACCTGAGAATTTATTGAGAATTTACTGAATAATTTACTGGGAATTTACTAGTAATTTACTGAGCAATTTATTGAGAATTTACTGAAAATTTACTAAGAAATTTACTAGAAATTTATGGATTAAATTACTGAGAATTTTTTTAGAATTTGCTGAGAATTTACTCAGTAATTTACTTAGTGATTTACTGAGTATTTATTGGGAATTTACTGAATTATTTTGTGAGAATTTATTAGATATTTACTGAGTAATTTCTAGGACTTTACGGAGAATTTACTAGAAATTTACTTGGTAATTTACGCACAATTTACTGAATAAATGTACTGAGCTATTTACTGAGAATTTAAATAGTAATTTCTAGAGAATTTAATGAGAATTTACTGAGAATTTATTTAGAATTTACTGACTAATTTATTGAGAATTTACTGGGAATTTATTGTGTAATTTACTGAGAATTCACTGAGTAATTTAGTTAGATTTCTTTTGGAATTTACTGAGAATTTATTTGGAATTTATTAGGCAATTTTCTGAGAATTTATAGAGAATTTACTGAAAATTTTCCGAGTAAATTACTGAGAATTTACTAACAATTTACTGAGTAATTTACAAAAAATTTTGTTGAGAACTTATCGAGTAATTTACTGAGAATTTACAGGGAACTTACTGATAATTTACAGAGAATTTAAAGAGTAATTTATTGAGTAATTTACTGAGAATTTATTGAGAATTTACTGAAAATTTGATGAGTAATTTACTGAGAATTTAGAGGCAATTTTTCTTAGTAATTTACAGAGAATTTAGTGAGAACTTACAGGGTAATATACTGAGAATTTACAGCAAATTTACTGTGATTTTACAATGTAATTTACTTGCAATTTACTAGGTAATTTACTGAGAATTACTAAGTAATTTAAGAAGAATTTACTAAGTAATTTACTGAGATTTTGCTGGGAATTTACTGAGTAATTTACTGAAAATTTACTTAGAATTTTCTGAGTAATTTACTAAGAATTTATATGGGATTTTGTGGGAATTTACGGAGAATTTACTCTGAATTTACTAAGTAAATTACTGTGTATTTGTTGAGAATTTGCTAGGAATTTACGAATTAATTTACAGAGAATTTATTGAGTAATTTACAGAGAATTTAATGAGTAATTTACTGAGAATTCACTCGGAATTTACTAGGAATTTACTAAGTAATTTGTTGAGAATTTACTGGGAATTTACTAAATAATGTAGTTAGAATTTATTGGGAATTTACTGAGAACTTACTGTTAATTTACTGGAAATTTTCTGAGTAATTTCTGAGAATTTACTGAGTAATTTAGTGGCAATTTACCGCGTAATGCACTGAGTAATTTACTGGTTATTTGCTGTGTAATTTATTGAGAACATAGTGGGAATTTCTAGAGTAATTTATTGAGAATTTACAGGTAATTTACTTACAAATTACTGGAAATTTACTGAGAATTTACAAGGAAATTTCTGAATATTTTCTGAGTAATTTACTAAGTAATTTACTCAGTAATTAATTGAGTAATTTTTAGAGAATTCACTGAGAAATTTTCTAAGTAATTCATAGAAAATTTATTGCGAATTTACTGTGTAATTTACTGGGAATTTGTTGAGAATTTATTTGGAATTTACTGAAAATTTAGACAGTAGTTTACTGAGAATTTACTGAATAATTTACATTGAATTTACTGAGTAAATTATTGGGAATTTACGGCGCAACTTTCTGAGTATTTCCTGGAAATTTATTGAGAATTGATTGGGAATTAACTGAGTAATTTACTGGGAATTTAATAAATAATTTTTAGAGAATTTACTGAGAATTTTCTGAGTAATTTACTAAGCGTTTGTTGGCAATTTACTGAGTAATTTTCTGAGAATTTACTGAGAACTTACACAGTAATTTGCTGGGATTTTGCAGGGAATTGACAGAGAATTTACTGGGTAATTTACCGAGAATTTACTGTTTAATTTGTTGAGAAATTTTCTTAGAATTTTCTAGGAATTTACAGATAATTTAAGGAGTAATGTACAGAGAATTTACTAAGTAATTTTACGGGGAATTTACTGAGTAATTTACTAAGAAATTACAAAAAAATTACAAGGAATTACCTGAGAATTTATTGAGAATTTGCTGAATAATTTATTGGGAATTTACTAGTAATTTACTGAGCAATTTATTGAGAATTTACTGAAAATTTACAAAGAAATTTACTAGAAATTTAAGGATTAAATTACTGCGAATTTTTTTAGAATTTGCTGAGAATTTACTCAGTAATTTACTTAGTGATTTACTGAGTATTTATTGGGAATGTACTGAATTATTTTGTGAGAATTTATTAGATATTTACTGAGTAATTTCTAGGACTTTACTGAGAATTTACTGAAAATTTACTTGGTAATTTACTCACAATTTACTGAATAAATGTACTGAGCAATTTACTGAGAACTTAAATAGTAATTTCTAGAGAATTTACTGAGTAATTTAATGGGAATTTACTGAGTAATTTGCTGAGAATTTATTTAGAATTTACTGACTAATTTATTGAGAATTTACTGGGAATTTATTGTGTAATTTACTGAGAATTCACTGAGTAATTTAGTTAGATTTCTTTTGGAATTTACTGAGAATTTACAGAGAATTTAAAGAGTAATTTATTGAGTAATTGACTGAGAATTTATTGAGAATTTACTGAAAATTTGATGAGTAATTTACTGAGAATTTAGAGGCAATTTTTCTTTGTAATTTACAGAGAATTTAGTGAGAACTTACAGGGTAATATACTGAGAATTTACAGCGAATTTACTGTGATTTTACAATGTAATTTACTTGCAATTTACTAGGTAATTTACTGAGAATTACTAAGTAATTTAAGAAGAATTTACTAAGTAATTTACTGAGATTTTGCTGAGAATTTACTTAGAATTTTCTGAGTAATTTACTAAGAATTTATATGGGATTTTGTGGGAATTTACGGAGAATTTACTCTGAATTTACTAAGTAATTTACTGTGTATTTATTGAGAATTTGCTAGGAATTTACGGATTAATTTACAGAGAATTTATTGAGGAATTTACAGAGAATTTAATGAGTAATTTACTGAGAATTCACTTGGAATTTACTAAGAATTTACTAAGTAATTTGTTGAGAATTTACTGGGAATTTACTAAATAATGTAGTTAGAATTTATTGGGAATTTACTGAGAACTTACTGTTAATTTACTGGAAATTTTCTGAGTAATTTCTGAGAATTTACTGTAATTTACTGAGTAATTTAGTGGCAATTTACCGAGTAATGCACTGAGTAATTTACTGGTTATTTGTTGTGTAATTTATTGAGAACATAGTGGGAATTTCTAGAGTAATTTATTGAGAATTTACTGGTAATTTACTTACAAATTACTGGCAATTTACTGAGAATTTACAAGGAATTTTCTGAATATTTTCTGAGTAATTTACTAAGTAATTTACTCAGTAATTAATTGAGTAATTTTTAGAGAATTCACTGAGAAATTTTCTAAGTAATTTATAGAAAATTTATTGCGAATTTACTGAGTGATTTACTGGGAATTTGTTGAGAATTTATTTGGAATTTACTGAAAATTTAGACAGTAGTTTACTGAGAATTTACTGAGTAATTTACATTGAATTTACTGAGTAAATTATTGGGAATTTACGGCGCAACTTTCTGAGTATTTCCTGGAAATTTATTGAGAATTGATTTGGAATTAACTGAGTAATTTACTGGTAATTTAATAAATAATTTTTAGAGAATTTACTGAGAATTTTCTAAGTAATTTACTAAGCGTTTGTTGGCAATTTACTGAGTAATTTTCTTAGAATTTACTGAGAACTTACACAGTAATTTGCTGGGATTTTACCGGGAATTGACAGAGAATTTACTGGGTAATTTACCGAGAATTTACTGTTTAGTTTGTTGAGAAATTTTCTTAGAATTTTCTAGGAATTTACAGATAATTTAAGGAGTAATGTACAGAGAATTCACTAAGTAATTTTACAGCGAATTTACTGAGTAATTTACTAAGAAATTACAAAAAATTTACAAGGAATTACCTGAGAATTTATTGGGAATTTACTGAATAATTTACTGGGAATTTACTAGCAATTTACTGAGCAATTTATTGAGAATTTACTGAAAATTTACAAAGAAATTTCCTAGAAATTTAAGGATTATATTACTGAGAATTTTTTTAGAATTTGCTGAGAATTTACTCAGTAATTTACTTAGTGATTTACTGAGTATTTATTGGGAATTTACTGAATTATTTTGTGAGAATTTATTAGATATTTATTGAGTAATTTCTAGGACTTTACTGAGAATTTACTGGAAATTTACTTGGTAATTTACTCACAATTTACTGAATAAATGTACTGAGCAATTTACTGAGAATTTAAATAGTAATTTCTAGAGAATTTAATGAGAATTTACTGAGTAATTTACTGAGAATTTATTTAGAATTTACTGACTAATTTATTGAGAATTTACTGGGAATTTATTGTGTAATTTACTGAGAATTCACTGAGTAATTTAGTTAGATTTCTTTTGGAATTTACTGAGAATTTATTGGGAATTTATTCGGTAATTTTCTTAGAATTTATAGAGAATTTACTGAAAATTTACCGAGTAAATTACTGAGAATTTACTATGTAATTTACTGAGAATTTACTAACAATTTTCTGAGTAATTTTCTAAGTAATTTACAAAAAATTTAGTGAGAACTTATTGAGTAATTTACTGAGAATTTACAGGGAACTTACTGATAATTTACAGAGAATTTAAAGTGTAATTTATTGAGTAATTTACTGAGAATTTATTGAGAATTTACTGAAAATTTGATGAGTAATTTACTGAGAATTTAGAGGCAATTTTTCTTAGTAATTTACAGAGAATTTAGTGAGAACTTACAGGGTAATATACTGAGAATTTACAGCGAATTTACTGTGATTTTACAATGTAATTTACTTGCAATTTACTAGGTAATTTACTGAGAATTACTAAGTAATTTAAGAAGAATTTACTAAGTAATTTACTGAGATTTTGCTTAGAATTTACTGAGTAATTTACTGAGAATTTACTTAGAATTTTCTGAGTAATTTACTAAGAATTTATATGGGATTTTGTGGGAATTTACGGAGAATTTACTCTGAATTTACTAAGTAATTTACTGTGTATTTATTGAGAATTTGCTAGGAATTTACGGATTAATTTACAGAGAATTTATTGAGTAATTTACAGAGAATTTAATGAGTAATTTACTGAGAATTCACTCGGAATTTACTAAGAATTTACTAAGTAATTTGTTGAGAATTTAATGGCAATTTACTAAATAATGTAGTTAGAATTTATTGGGAATTTACTGAGAACTTACTGTTAATTTACTGGAAATTTTCTGAGTAATTTTTGAGAATTTACTTTAATTTATTGAGTAATTTAGTGGCAATTTACAGAGTAATGCACTGAGTAATTTATTGCGAATTTACTGGTTATTTGCTGTGTAATTTATTGAGAACATAGTAGGAATTTCTTGAGTAATTTATTGAGAATTTACAGGGAATTTACTTAGAAATTACTGGCAATTTTCTGAGTAATTTTTTGAGAATTTACAAGGAATTTACTTAGAATTTTCTGAGTATTTTCTGAGTCATTTACTAAGTAATTTACTCAATAATTAATTGAGTAATTTTTATAGAATTAACTGAGAAATTTTCTAAGTAATTTATAGAAAATTTATTGCGAATTTACTGAGTAATTTACTGAGCAATTTATTGAGAATTTATTCTGTAATTTATTTGGAATTTACTGAAAATTTAGAGAGTAATTTACTGCGTAATTTACATTGAATTTACTGAGTAAATTGTTTGGAATTTACTGAGTATTTGTTGGCAATTTACTGAGTAATTTTTTGAGAATTTACTGAGAACTTACAGAGTAATTTTCTGGGATTTTACAGAGAATTTTCTGGGTAATTTACCGAGAATTTACTGTTTAATTTGTTGAGAAATTTTCTTAGAATTTTCTAGGAATTTACAGATAATTGAAGAAGTAATTTACAGAGAATTTACTAAGTAATTTTACTGGGAATTTTATGAGTAATTTACTGGGAATTTACTGAGTAATTTACTAAGAAATTACGAAAAATTTACAAGGAATTGCCTGAGAATTTATTGGGAATTTACTGAATAATTTACTGAGAATTTACTAGTAATTTACTATGCAATTTATTGAGAATTTACTGAAAATTTACTAAGAAATTTACTGGCAATTTAAGGATTAAATTACTGAGAATTTTTTTAGAATTTGCTGAGAATTTACTCAGTAATTTACTGAGTATTTATTGGAAATTTGCTGAATAATTTTGTGAGAATTTATTAGAAATTTAGTGAGTAATTTCTAGGAATTTACTGAGAATTTACAGGAAATTTACTTTGTAATTTACTTACAATTTACTGAGTAATTTACTGAGAATTTAAATAGTAATTTCTAGAGAATTTACTGAGCAATTTAATGGGAATTTACTGAGAATTTATTTAGAATTTACTGAGTAATTTACCAAGAATTACAGTGTGATTGACTGAGAATTTACTGACTAATTTATTGAGAATTTACTGGGAATTTATTGTGTAATTTTCTGAGAATTCACTGAGTAATTTAGTTAGATTTCTTTTGGAATTTACTGAGAAATTATTGGGAATTTATTAGGTAATTTTCTTAGAATTTATAGAGAATTTACTGAAAATTTACCGAGTAAATTACTGAGAATTTACTATGTAATTTACTGAGAATTTACTAACAATTTACTGAGTAATTTTTTGAGTAATTTACAAAAAATTTAGTGAGAACTTATCGAGTAATTTACTGAGAATTTAGAGGGAACTTAGTAAGTAATTTACAGAGAATTTAAAGAGTAATTTATTGAGAATTTACTGAAAATTTGATGAGTAATTTATTGAGAATTTAGAGGCAATTTTTCTTAGTAATTTACAGAGAATTTACTGGGAACTTACAGAGTAATCTACTGAGAATTTACAGCGAATTTACTGTGATTTTACAATGTAATTTACTAGGTAATTTACTGAGAATTACTAAGTAATTTAAGAAGAATTTACTAAGTAATTTATTGAGATTTTGCTGGGAATTTACTAATTAATTTACTCAGAATTTACTGGGAATTTTTTGAGTAATTTACTAAGAATTTACATGGAATTTTGTGGGAATTTACTTTGAATTTACTAAGTAATTTACTGTGTATTTATTGAGAATTTGCTAGGAATTCACTGATTAATTTACAGAGAAATTAATGAGTGATTTACTGAGAATTCACTCGGAATTTACTAAGAATTTACTAGGTAATTTGTTGAGAATTTACAGGGAATTTACTAAATAATGTAGTTAGAATTTATTGGGAATTTACTGAGAACTTACTGTTAATTTACTGAAAATTTTCTGAGTAATTTTTGAGAATTTACTATAATTTACTGAGTAATTTACTGCGAATTTACTGGTAATTTGCTGTGTAATTTATTGAGAACATAGTGGGAATTTCTAGACTAATTTATTGAGAATTTACAGGGAATTTACTTAGAAATTACTGGCAATTTTCTGAGTAATTTACTGAGAATTTACAAGGAATTTACTTAGAATTTTCTGAGTATTTTCTGAGAATTTACTGAGTAATTTACTAAGTAATTTACTCAGTAATTAATTGAGTAATTTTTAGAGAATTCATTGAGAAATTTTCTAAGTAATTTATAGAAAATTTATTTCGAATTTATTGTGTAATTTACTGGAAATTTGTTGAGAATTTATTTGGAATTTACTGGAAATTTAGAGAGTAATTTACTGAGAATTTACTGAGTAATTTACATTGAATTTACTGAGTAAATTATTGGGAATTTACAGCGCAACTTTCTGAGTATTTCCTGGGAATTTATTGAGAATTGATTGGGAATTGACTGAGTAATTTACGGGGAATTTACTGAGTAATTTACTGGAAATTTAATAAGTAATTTTTCGAGAATATACTGAGAATTTTCTGAGTAATCTACTGAGCATTTGTTGGCAATTAACTGAGTAATTTTTTGAGAATTTACTGAGAACTTACACAGTAATTTGCTGGGATTTTATAGGGAATTGACAGAGAATTTACTAGGTAATTTACCGAGAATTTACTGTTTAATTTCTTGAGAAATTTTCTTAGAATTTTCTAGGAATTTACAGATAATTTAAGGAGTAATTTACAGAGAATTTACTAAGTAATTTTATTGGGAATTTTATGAGTAATTTATTGGGAATTTACTGCGTAATTTACTAAGAAATTACGAAAAATTTACAAGGAATTGCCTGAGAATTTATTAGGAATTTACTGAATAATTTACTGGAAATTTACTAATAATTTACTGAGCAATTTATTGAGAATTTACTGAAAATTTACCAAGAAATTTATAGGGAATTTAAGGATTAAATTACTGAGATTTTTTTTTAAAAATTTGCTGAGAATTTACTCAGTAATTTACTTAGTGATTTACTGAGTATTTATTGGGAATTTACTGAATAATTTTGTGAAAATTTATTAGATATTTACTGAGTAATTTCTAGGAATTTACTGAGAATTTACAAGAAATTTACTTGGTAATTTACTCACAATTTACTAAATAAATGTACTGAGTAATTTACTCAGAATTTAAATAGTAATTTCTAGAGAATTTACTAAGTAATTTAATGGGAATTTACTGAGTAATTTACTGAGAATTTATTTAGAATTTACTGAGTAATTTACCTAGAATTATAGTGTAATCGACTAAGAATTTACTGACTAATTTATTGAGAATTTACTGGAAATTTATTGTGTAATTTACTGAGAATTCACTGAGTAATTTAGTTAGATTTCTTTTGGAATTTACTGAGAATTTATTAGGTAATTTTCTGAGAATTTATAGAGAATTTACTGAAAATTTACCGAGTAAATTACTAAGAATTTACTAACAATTTACTGAGTAATTTACAAAAAATTTAGTGAGAACTTATCGAGTAATTTACTAAGAATTTACAGGGAACTTACTAAGTAATTTATAGAGAATTTAGAGAGTAATTTATTGAGTAATTTACTGAGAATTTATTGAGAATTTACTGAAAATTTGATGAGTAATTTACTGAGAATTTAGAGGCAATTAATTAGAATTTTCTGAGTATTTTCTAAGAATTTACTGAGTAATTTACTAAGTAATTTACTCAGTAATTAATTGAGTAATTTTTAGAGAATTCACTGAGAAATTTTCTAAGTAATTTATTGAAAATTTATTGCGAATTTACTAAGTAATTTACTGGGAATTTGTTGAGAATTTATTCTGTAATTTATTTGGAATTTACTGAAAATTTAGAGAGTAATTTACTAAGAATGTACTGAGTAATTTACATTGATTTTTCTGAGTAAATTATTGGGAATTTACGGCGCAACTTTCTGAGTATTTCCTGGGAATTTATTGAGATTTGATTGGGAATTAACTGAGTAATTTACTGGGAATTCACTAAGTAATTTACTGGGAATTTAATAAGTAATTTTTAGAGAATTTACGGAGAATTTTCTAAGTAATCTACTGAGCATTTGTTGGCAATTTACTGGGTAATTTTTTGAGAATTTACTGAGAACTTGCAGAGTAATTTGCTGGGATTTTACAGGGAATTGACAGAGAATTTACTCGGTAATTTGCCGAGAATTTACTGTTTAATTTGTTGAGAAATTTTCTTAGAATTTTGTAGGAATTTACAGATAATTTAAGGAGTAATTTTACAGAGAATTTACTGAAAATTTACTAAGTAATTTTACTGGGAATTTTATGAGTAATTTACTGGAAATTTACTTATTAATTTACTGAGAATATACTGGGAATTTGCTGAGTAATTTACTAAGAATTTACGAAAAATTTAGAAGGAATTGCCTGAGAATTTATTTAGAATTTACTGAATAATTTACTGGGAATTTACTGAGCAATTTACTGAGCAATTTATTGAGAATTTACTGAAAATTTACTAAGAAATTTACTGAGAATTTGATGAAAATTTACTAAATAATTTTACTGAGAATTTATTGAGAATTTACTGGGAATTTTATGAGTAATTTACTGGGAATTTACTTATTAATTTACTGAGAATATACTGGGAATTTGCTGAGTAATTTACTAAGAATTTACGAAAAATTTACAAGGAATTGCCTGAGAATTTACTGAATAATTTACTGCGAATTTACTAGTAATTTTCTGAGCAATTTATTGAGAATTTGCTGAAAATATGCTAAGAAATTTACTGGCAATTTAAGGATTAAATTACTGAGAATTTTTTAGAATTTGCTGAGAATTTACTTAGTAATTTACTTAGTGATTTACTGAGTATTTATTGGGAATTTACCGAACAATTTTGTGAGAATTTATTAGATATTTACTGAGTAATTTCTAGGAATTTACTAAGAATTTACAGGAAATTTACTTGGGAATTTACTCACAATTTACTGAATAAATGTACTGAGTAATTTACTCAGAATTTAAATAGTAATTTCTAGAGAATTTACTGACTAATTTATTGAGAATTTACTGGGAATTTATTGTGTAATTTACTGAGAATTCACTGAGTAATTTAGTTAGATTTTTTTTTGGAATTTACTGAGAATTTATTGGGAATTTATTAGGTAATTTTCTGAGAATTTATAGAGAATTTACTGAAAATTTACCGAGTAAATTACTGAGAATTTACTATGTAATTTACTGAGAATTTACTGAGTAATTTTCTGGGTAATTTACAAAAAATTTAGTGAGAACTTATCGAGTAATTTACTGAGAATTTACAGGGAACTTACTGAGAATTTACTGAGAATTTATTGAGAATTTACTGAAAATTTGATGAGTAATTTACTGAGAATTTAGAGGCAATTTTTCTTAGTAATTTACAGAGAATTTATTGAAAACTTACAGAGTAATCTACTGAGAATTTACAGCGAATTTACTGTGTTTTTTCAATGTAATTTACTCATAATTTACTTGCAATTTACTAGGTAATTTACTGAGAATTACTATGTAATTTAAGAAGAATTTACCAAGTAATTTACTGAGATTTTGCTGGGAATTTACTAATTAATTTACTGAGAATTTACTGGGAATTTTCAGAGTAATTTACTAAGAATTTACATGGAATTTTGTGGGAATTTACAGAGAATTTACTCTAAATTTACTAAGTAATTTACTGTGTATTTATTGAGAATTTGCTAGGAATTTACGGATTAATTTACAGAGAATTTATTGAGTAATTTATAGAGAATTTAATGAGTAATTTACTGAGAATTCACTCGGAATTTACTAAGAATTTACTAAGTAATTTGTTGAGAATTTACTGGGAATTTACTAAATAATGTAGTTAGAATTTATTGAGAACTTACTGTAAATTTACTGGAAATTTTCTGAATAATTTTCTGAGAATTTACAGTAATTTACTGAGTAATTTAGTGGCAATTTATAGAGTAATGCACTGAGTAATTTACTGCGAATTTACTGGGAATTTGTTGTGTAATTTATTGAGAACATAGTGGGAATTTCTAGAGTAATTTATTGAGAATTTATTGGGATTTACTTAGAAATTACTGGCAATTTTCTGAGTAATTTACTGAGAATTTACAAGGAATTTACTTAGAATTTTCTGAGTATTTTCTGAGTAATTTACTAAGTAATTTACTCAATAATTAATTGAGTAATTTTTAGAGAATTCACTGAGAAATTTTCTAAGTAATTTATAGAAAATTTATTGCGAATTTACTGAGTAATTTACTGGGAATTTGTTGAGAATTATTCTGTAATTTATTTGGAATTTACTGAAAATTTAGAGAGTAATTTACTGAGAATTTACTGAGTAATTTACATTGAATTTACTGAGTAAATTATTGGGAATTTACGGCGCAACTTTCTGAGCATTTCCTGGGAATTTATTGAGAATTGATTGGGAATTAACTGAGTAATTTACTGAGAATTTTTTGAGTAATCTACAGAGCATTTGTTGGCAACTTGCTGAGTAATTTTCTGAGAATTTACTGAGAACTTACAGAGTAATTTGCTGGGATTTTACTGGGAATTGACAGAGAATTTACTGGGTAATTTACCGAGAATTTACAGTTTAATTTGTTGAGAAACTTTCTTAGAATTTTCTAGGAAATTATAGATAATTTAAGGAGTAATTTACAGAGAATTTACTGGAAGTTTTATGAGTAATTTACTGGGAATTTACTTATTAATTTACTGAGAATATACTGGAAATTTGCTGAGTAATTTACTAAGAATTTACGAAAAATTTACAAGGAATTGCCTGGGAATTTATTGTGAATTTACTGAATAATTTATTGGGAATTTACTAGTAATTTACTGAGCAATTTATTGAGAATTTACTGAAAATTTACTAGAAATTTATTGGGAATTTAAGGATTAAATTACTGAGAATTTTTTTAGAATTTGCTGTGAATTTACTCAGTAATTTATTTAGTGATTTACTGAGCATTTATTGGAAATTTACTGAATAATTTTGTGAGAATTTATTCAATATTTACTGAGTAATTTCTAGGAGTATACTAAGAATTTACTGGAAATTTACTTGGTAATTTACTCACAATTTACTGAATAAATTGTGACAACCCTCACCTTGCTCTTGCCATATTTGCGTACATTCTTGCATGTTCTTGCCGCTTATGTTAATTTAAAGGTTTTATCTTGGCTTGATTTGCTTAAGTTGCTTGCATGATTTTGTTCCTTGCTTAGTGTGTGTGTGTAGCCGAGATCATCCTGAGCTTAGTCCGCCTTTGACCCTTTGTACTTAGAACCATCTTGAGATCTTGTTCAACCCCATCTTCACCTCGGGCATTCATTGCCGAGATGTTTTGCACTTGAACCTTGTCCGCAGGCAGGTATGGCCTAGGCCGAGATGTGGCGCACCCCGGCCAAGGTGTGGCATAGCTTAGTCAAGCGTCGTCCTCCCTAGCCGATGTTTTTCCATCCCGTTGTTGGATCCTTGTTTTGAGCCGATGTCATCTTGTTGCCGATGTGTCTTACCCGAGCTTGCTGCATAAGCTTTGTCAGAGACTTGTCTTGTCCATCAATCACCTTTTTGGAGCTGAACCAACCCGGTAATGCCACGTGTCCGAGCTGTTTGTTAAGGCAGCCGACAGACCTTGAAACAAATCATTTTCTTGTCTCAAATCTTTGTTTTAGAGAGAGAAGCTCTAGAGAGGAGGAAGAAGAGTTCTTGAGTGAGAGTAGTCTTCCAAGCTTGATCTTTGTGGCTTGAACCGTTAGATCCGAGTTTTGAGGTTAGAATCTTGATCTCCTTTGGTTGTTCTTGCTGAATATCTAGCTGCATTGCATGATCGGATCTGTTTTGCATGTCATGCATCGTTTTGAAGTTGGTTTTAGAAAGAGAAGATGGTTTTTCATGTGTTCTTGAACAAAGTCCCATTTTGATCGAAGAGTTTGGAACGAAAATCATGTTTTGTGTTTGTTCTTGCATGGCCTTCTTGAATGGGTACTTAGGTCCATATATTTTGAACTCTTGGCATGAAACTCAGATTTTTGTAACAAGTTGTGAGCTTGCATCCATCTTTCAATGATCATGTTCTTCATATTCTTCAAAGGAAAAGGAAAACCCAGATTTTTCCTGATCTTGTTTAGCGGGACCTCGGCTTAGCCCGGGACTGGACCCAGTGTGTTTTCGAGAAACGGGAGCAGTGGTTAAACTCCCAGCTTGTTTTGCTTTGTCTTTGACTTGGATCTGGCAAGAATGCCGAGATCATTTGCATGTATTTGGAGCTTGCTTTGAGAATGTGACTTGCCATGTGATTGTAGGTCCTTGATATTTGCTTCGAGTCTACACCTGAAGAACTAGGTGAGTGGTATTATTGATAAAGCTATGTTATACTCGTTTGATAAATCTTGCTTGCTTGTTTTGACGAAAGTATTTGATAGCATGAATAAATAGCTCTTGTTTGATGAGTCAAGTATACTCCTTGTTTTGATGCCATCTTTGGAAAGGATACGGTCCTTGTTAAATCGGGCTACGGGCCTAAGTAACACAAGTCCCTTGTGCTGGAGGACTCTAAACTTTCGCAGTACTATGTGTAAAGGATACGGTCCTTGTTAAATCGGGCTACGGGCCTAAGTAACACAAGTCCCTTGTACTGGAGGACTCTAAACTTTCGCGGTACCAAGTGCACAAGTCCCTTGTATTGGAGGACTCTAAACTTTCGCAATACTTTTGACCAAACGATTACGGATCGTACAGCTTTTGATATTTGATGATGAATACGGTTCATCCCTTGTCTCGCCGATGTTACGATATTTGATGATGAATACGGTTCATCCCTTGACTCGCCGATGTTACGATATTTGATGATGAATACGGTTCATCCCTTGTCTCGCCGATGTTACGATATTTGATGATGAATACGGTTCATCCCTTGTCTCGCCGATGTTACGATATTCGATGATGAATACGGTTCATCCTTTGTCTCGCCGATGTTACGATATTTGACGATGAATACGGTTCATCACTTGCCTTGCTAAAGTTTTGGTGTGTTTCGTTTTGAAGGACCTCGGCTTTATTCATGTAAAACCTTTATTTTTAGTACCATTCACTGAGTTTTGTACTCACCCCTCTATATATATGTAGGTGATGAGCAGGACGGCGGCGACGCCTAGTTCGTTGGGATACTTGTTTTGGATTCGTGTATTTGTCGGCCTTACTTTGTATTTACGTCGGCGATGCCCTGTTTTGCATGTCGGCGAATTCTTGAAAATCATGCTTCTTGACTTGTATTAGCTGTATTTTGTATATGTCGGCTCGAGAAGCCTTTTGATCAAGATGTAACATGTATTTTTGTACCTTGTTGTATTTAAATTGTGAAGTTAATTGGAAACGCTTGGCACTGCTTTAATCTACGCACAGCTCTTATGGACCGCTTGTACTTGATTTATCGCTTCCGCATTTGTGAGCCCCCTATATTCGTACTCTGATTGTGTTAAGTTTTGAAAGGTTGGCCTTCGGTAATTACGGATTACTGGCCATCACGGCACCAAACTACTAGGGGCGGTTTGGGGTCGTGACTGAGTGGTATCAGAGCACAAGTTCCTCGGTATACGTTATTCACACACTTTGAGTCCTGAAGAGCATAGGATTTCCCTTAGAAAGATGTTAGAGTTGCATCATGGTATTTGTTATTTGAACGAAATGTGCATTGTCTTGATGTGTTTATTTGTTGCTTGCTTATGTGGTTATTTGCTTAATTGTTTTAAAGTCATACCTTGCATACTCATAGCATCATGAGGAGAGGTAGACCACCACTTGGCCGAGATCAGCCCGAAGATAGAATGGACAGATTGGAAAGATTAGTCGAAGGTTTGGCCCGCGAGTTGAGGCAAACCAGACAGCAGTTCGCTAGTGCTACGTCGACTCAGGCCGAGCAGACCAACGGCCGAAATGTAGCTCCACCTCCACCTCCTCCTGTACCGCAGATTCCCCCGCAACCAGCCTTGTATGGGGATGGGACGATAGCTTTGATCAGAGAGTTCAAGAAGATGAGACCACCGAGATTCTCTGGAGGTATAGAGCCGATGAAGGCTGAAGCATGGGTGTTGGAAATGGAGAAGTTGTTCGAGATCTTCCCTAGCACCGACGCTCAGAAAGTGACGTTGGCAGCATTCACATTGGATGATGATGCTCGTAGATGGTGGATGATGGTTAGAGGGAGCAATCCAGATTTGACCTGGATCCGATTCTTAGAATTGTTTTACAAGAAACATTTTCCCCTAAGTGTTCGAAACCGCAAGGCTACCGAATTTCATACTCTGACGCAAGGTAACAGAACAGTGGCGGAATATGACCGCGCTTTTACTGAACTGGTAAGGTTTGTACCTCACATGACCAACGACGAATATATGAAGGCCAGGAAGTTCGAGTGTGGGCTTCGTGGACCGATTCAAGACAGGGTGAGTTTACTCGATATGCCGACTTACGCCGAAGTATTGGACAAAGCCATTCACGCCGAAGCTAATTTGAACCGATACCAGAGCTCGGGAGAAAACCAGCGAAAGAGACAGAACTACGACAATCGCCGAGGACAGCTGAACACCAAGAAGAGAACGAACATGGACAGTACTGGTAACCTAAGGCAGGAAGGGAGTGTTAAACCGACGTGTTCGGATTGTGGGAAACAGCATTTCGGGATCTGCCGACGAACGTCTGGAGCCTGTTATGAATGTGGCGAGATGGGCCATTATGTGAGGGATTGCCCCAAAACAAAGACTGATAACAACAAGAAAGGAGAAAATACCTCGGGTTCCGTTCAGAAAGGAAATGCTGGGAGAGTACAGATGAGACAGGGCAGAGTGTTTGCATTAGTACCAGGAGACACTCAGAATGCTGAGGCAGTGGTGTCAGGTATTTTACTAATTTGCTCCCAAGATGCTTATGTGTTAATTGATTCGGGTTCTACTCATTCGTTTATATCTACTAAGTTTGCTGAGAAAATTAATAGAGAACTAGAGCCCCTTGATTATGTGTTGTCTGTATCTACTCCATCTGGGAGATCTATGTTTGTTGCATCCATTTACAGAGCATGTGTTGTTGTGATTGAGAATGTTGAATTGCTAGTAGATCTGATGCCTCTAGACCTAGCTCATTTTGATATTATACTGGGAATGGATTGGTTAGTCGCGAACAATGCATCTATTAATTGTGTTTCGAAAGGTGTCACCTTGAGACCCCCAAACCTAACCGAGGTTACTTTCCAGGGTAAAGGGGTAGTGCCCCCACCATACTTGATTTCGTCCATTAAGGCCTGTAAGTTGATTCAGAAAGGGTGTCGAGGTTACTTGTGTAGTGTACTGAGTGATCAGAATGGAAATGTTAACTTAGCCGACATCCCGATTGTTAGTGATTTCCCCGACGTCTTTCCGGATGAATTGCCTGGCCACTTGACCGATAGAGAAATAGAGTTTACGGTCGATATTATATCGGGAACGCAGCCGATCTCCAAACCACCTTATAGAATGGCCCCCGCTGAACTTAGAGAATTGAAACTGCAATTGCAAGAGTTGTTAGATAAGGGATTTATTAGGCCGAGCACTTCACCATGGGGAGCACCTGTTCTATTTGTTAAAAAGAAGGATGGCACACTCCGTTTGTGTATCGACTATAGAGAACTTAATAAGGTCACCATTAAGAACAAGTACCCGTTACCTAGAATTGATGATCTGCTTGACCAATTACAAGGAGCGCGAGTCTTTTCTAAGATCGACCTTAGGTCTGGTTACCATCAGCTTAAGGTTAAAGCCGAAGATGTCGAGAAGACTGCCTTTCGAACAAGATATGGCCACTACGAGTTTTTAGTAATGCCTTTTGGAGTGACTAATGCCCCTGCTGCATTTATGGATTTGATGAACAGAGTCTTCAAGCCGTATTTAGATGAGTTTGTAGTTGTCTTCATTGACGATATCTTGATCTATTCCAAGAGTAAGACTGAACACGAAAATCACTTGAGACTTGCCTTGCAGATTTTGAGAGAACGGAGATTGTATGCTAAGTTTAACAAGTGTGAGTTTTGGCTTCCTACTATCTCATTCTTAGGTCATGTGATTAGTGAAGAGGGTATCTCAGTTGATCCTAGCAAAATCGAAGCCGTAGTGAATTGGCCGAGACCGACTAATGTGTCCGAGATTCGTAGTTTTCTGGGTTTGGCAGGTTATTACAGAAAGTTTGTGAAAGATTTCTCCAGGATTGCAATTCCATTGACGCAACTGACTCAGAAGGGAACACTGTATGAATGGACTAAAGATCGGGAGTCAGCCTTCCAGGAACTGAAGACGAGGTTAGTTACAGCGCCAGTGCTCGTACTCCCAACAGGTAGCGAAGAGTTTCATGTCTATAGTGATGCATCGCATAAGGGTTTGGGTTGTGTATTAATGCAGAAGGGTAAAGTTATAGCTTATGCATCTCGTCAGTTGAAACCTCATGAGAAAAACTATCCTACCCATGACTTAGAATTGGCGGCCGTGGTATTTGCTTTAAAGATTTGGCGTCACTATTTGTATGGAGCTACTTGTCAGGTTTTCACAGATCATAAGAGCTTAAAATATCTATTCACTCAGAAGGAACTGAATTTGAGGCAGAGAAGGTGGCTTGAGTTGTTAAAAGACTACGATATGCAAATTCAATATCACCCCGGTAAAGCCAACAGTGTAGCCGACGCTTTGAGCAGGAAGTCAGATGGAAATTTGGCGTGTTTAACCGTGATGTCAGCAGAACCGACTATCGTTAATGAAGTAAAGACAAGACAGATGGAGGATAACTTCCTCAAGAAAATTGCCGAGGAGATTGACACGAAGCCGAGACCAGGGTATACCATCGAAAACCAAGTACTCAAGTTTGAAGGAAGGTTATGTGTGGCCGACATTCCAGAGCTGAAGAAAAAGATTTTGCAGGAAGCTCATGGTTCCAAGTTTGCTGTCCACCCAGGGAACACCAAGATGTATCAAGATATGAAACAGACCTTCTGGTGGCCAAATATGAAGAGAGAAATAGCCGAATTTGTGTCCCAGTGTTTACATTGTCAGCAAGTGAAGGCAGAACATCAAAGACCAGCAGGACTTCTTCAACCTTTGCCGATTCCTGAGTGGAAATGGGAGCACATCTCCATGGATTTTGTGATTGGGTTGCCGAGAACACCAAAGAGTATGGATTCAATTTGGGTTGTTGTGGATAGATTAACTAAGTCAGCACACTTTCTACCCGTTAAGGCTACCTTCAACGCCAATCAACTTGCCTTGCTATATGTGAACGAGATTATCAGACTTCATGGAGTGCCGATATCAATTGTTTCAGACCGAGATCCTAAATTTGTTTCTAGATTTTGGCAGAGTCTTCAGAGAGCTTTCGGAGCCGAGCTGAGGTTTAGTACAGCCTTTCATCCCCAGACAGATGGGCAGACAGAGAGGACAATTCAGACACTCGAAGATATGCTGAGACTTTGTGTATTGGATTTCCAAGAAAGTTGGGGAACACATTTGCCTTTAGTGGAATTCGCTTACAATAACAGTTACCAAGCTAGCATTGGCATGGCGCCGTATGAAGCCTTGTATGGAAGAAAATGTAGGTCGCCGATATGTTGGACCGAAGTCGGGGACAGAACTTTGCTTGGTCCCGAATTGATTCAAGTGACAACAGAAAAGATTAAACTTATCCAACAGAGGATTAAAACTGCCCAGAGCCGACAAAAGAGCTACGCCGATCAGAGAAGGAATGAGGTAGAGTTCGAAGTTGGGAATCATGTATTCCTGAAAGTCTCACCAATGAAAGGAGTTTCCAGATTTGGAAAGAAAGGTAAGTTAGCACCCCGCTATATTGGGCCATTTGAAATTCTTGAGAGAATTAATTCCGTTGCCTACAGACTTGCTTTGCCGCCAGATTTGAGCCAAGTCCACAATGTGTTTCATGTTTCGATGTTGAGAAAGTACATCCGAGATCCACTGCATGTAATTGATCATTCTGAAATCGCAGTTAATGAGAATCTAGGCTACGAAGAAAGGCCAATGAGAATTATCGACCGACAAGTGAAGCAATTGAGGAACAGATCGATACCGATGGTAAAGGTCGAATGGAAGGAACATTATGGCACAGAAGCCACGTGGGAAAAGGAAGAGGACATGAGAGTCCGTTACCCGGAGTTGTTCTGGGAACAAGGTAATCTAAGTTTGGGGACCAAACTTCTTTAAGGGGGGTAGGATGTGACAACCCTCACCTTGCTCTTGCCATATTTGCGTACATTCTTGCATGTTCTTGCCGCTTATGTTAATTTAAAGGTTTTATCTTGGCTTGATTTGCTTAAGTTGCTTGCATGATTTTGTTCCTTGCTTAGTGTGTGTGTGTAGCCGAGATCATCCTGAGCTTAGTCCGCCTTTGACCCTTTGTACTTAGAACCATCTTGAGATCTTGTTCAACCCCATCTTCACCTCGGGCATTCATTGCCGAGATGTTTTGCACTTGAACCTTGTCCGCAGGCAGGTATGGCCTAGGCCGAGATGTGGCGCACCCCGGCCAAGGTGTGGCACAGCTTAGTCAAGCGTCGTCCTCCCTAGCCGATGTTTTTCCATCCCGTTGTTGGATCCTTGTTTTGAGCCGATGTCATCTTGTTGCCGATGTGTCTTACCCGAGCTTGCTGCATAAGCTTTGTCAGAGACTTGTCTTGTCCATCAATCACCTTTTTGGAGCTGAACCAACCCGGTAATGCCACGTGTCCGAGCTGTTTGTTAAGGCAGCCGACAGACCTTGAAACAAATCATTTTCTTGTCTCAAATCTTTGTTTTAGAGAGAGAAGCTCTAGAGAGGAGGAAGAAGAGTTCTTGAGTGAGAGTAGTCTTCCAAGCTTGATCTTTGTGGCTTGAACCGTTAGATCCGAGTTTTGAGGTTAGAATCTTGATCTCCTTTGGTTGTTCTTGCTGAATATCTAGCTGCATTGCATGATCGGATCTGTTTTGCATGTCATGCATCGTTTTGAAGTTGGTTTTAGAAAGAGAAGATGGTTTTTCATGTGTTCTTGAACAAAGTCCCATTTTGATCGAAGAGTTTGGAACGAAAATCATGTTTTGTGTTTGTTCTTGCATGGCCTTCTTGAATGGGTACTTAGGTCCATATATTTTGAACTCTTGGCATGAAACTCAGATTTTTGTAACAAGTTGTGAGCTTGCATCCATCTTTCAATGATCATGTTCTTCATATTCTTCAAAGGAAAAGGAAAACCCAGATTTTTCCTGATCTTGTTTAGCGGGACCTCGGCTTAGCCCGGGACTGGACCCAGTGTGTTTTCGAGAAACGGGAGCAGTGGTTAAACTCCCAGCTTGTTTTGCTTTGTCTTTGACTTGGATCTGGCAAGAATGCCGAGATCATTTGCATGTATTTGGAGCTTGCTTTGAGAATGTGACTTGCCATGTGATTGTAGGTCCTTGATATTTGCTTCGAGTCTACACCTGAAGAACTAGGTGAGTGGTATTATTGATAAAGCTATGTTATACTCGTTTGATAAATCTTGCTTGCTTGTTTTGACGAAAGTATTTGATAGCATGAATAAATAGCTCTTGTTTGATGAGTCAAGTATACTCCTTGTTTTGATGCCATCTTTGGAAAGGATACGGTCCTTGTTAAATCGGGCTACGGGCCTAAGTAACACAAGTCCCTTGTGCTGGAGGACTCTAAACTTTCGCAGTACTATGTGTAAAGGATACGGTCCTTGTTAAATCGGGCTACGGGCCTAAGTAACACAAGTCCCTTGTACTGGAGGACTCTAAACTTTCGCGGTACCAAGTGCACAAGTCCCTTGTATTGGAGGACTCTAAACTTTCGCAATACTTTTGACCAAACGATTACGGATCGTACAGCTTTTGATATTTGATGATGAATACGGTTCATCCCTTGTCTCGCCGATGTTACGATATTTGATGATGAATACGGTTCATCCCTTGTCTCGCCGATGTTACGATATTTGATGATGAATACGGTTCATCCCTTGTCTCGCCGATGTTACGATATTTGATGATGAATACGGTTCATCCCTTGTCTCGCCGATGTTACGATATTCGATGATGAATACGGTTCATCCTTTGTCTCGCCGATGTTACGATATTTGACGATGAATACGGTTCATCACTTGCCTTGCTAAAGTTTTGGTGTGTTTCGTTTTGAAGGACCTCGGCTTTATTCATGTAAAACCTTTATTTTTAGTACCATTCACTGAGTTTTGTACTCACCCCTCTATATATATGTAGGTGATGAGCAGGACGGCGGCGACGCCTAGTTCGTTGGGATACTTGTTTTGGATTCGTGTATTTGTCGGCCTTACTTTGTATTTACGTCGGCGATGCCCTGTTTTGCATGTCGGCGAATTCTTGAAAATCATGCTTCTTGACTTGTATTAGCTGTATTTTGTATATGTCGGCTCGAGAAGCCTTTTGATCAAGATGTAACATGTATTTTTGTACCTTGTTGTATTTAAATTGTGAAGTTAATTGGAAACGCTTGGCACTGCTTTAATCTACGCACAGCTCTTATGGACCGCTTGTACTTGATTTATCGCTTCCGCATTTGTGAGCCCCCTATATTCGTACTCTGATTGTGTTAAGTTTTGAAAGGTTGGCCTTCGGTAATTACGGATTACTGGCCATCACGGCACCAAACTACTAGGGGCGGTTTGGGGTCGTGACTTAAATGTACTGAGTAATTTATTGAGAATTTAAATAGTAATTTCTAGAGAATTTACTAAGTAATTTAATGGGAATTTACTAAGTAATTTACTGAGCATTTATTTAGAATTTACTGAGTAATTTACCGAGAATTACAGTGTAATTGACTCAGAATTTACTGACTAATTTATTGAGAAGTTACTAGGAATTTATTGTGTAATTTACTGAGAATTCACTGAGTAATTTAGTTAGATTTTTTTTGGAATTTACTGAGAATTTATTGGTAATTTATTAGGTAATTTATAGAGAATTTACTGAAAATTTATCGAGTAAATTACTGAGAATTTACTATATATTTTACTGAGAATTTACTAACAATTTACTGAGTAATTTTTCGAGTAATTTACACAAAATTTATTGAGAACTTATCGAGTAATTTACTGAGAATTTACAGGGAACTTACTGAGTAATTTACAGAGAATTTAAAGAGTAATTTATTGAGTAATTTACTGAGAATTTATTGAGAATTTACTAAAAATTTGATGAGTAATTTACTGAGAATATAGAGGCAATTTTTCTTAGTAATTTACAGAGAATTTACTGAGAACTTACAGAGTAATCTACTGAGAATTTACAGCGAATTTACTGTGATTTTACAATGTAATTTACTTATAATTTACTTGCAATTTACTAGGTAATTTACTGAGAATTACTAAGTAATTTAAGAAGAATTTATCAAGTAATTTACTGAGATTTTGCTGAGAATTTACTAATTAATTTACTGAGAATTTACCGGGAATTTTCAAAGTAATTTACTAAGAATTTACATGGAATTTTGTGGGAATTTACGGAGAATTGACTCTGAATTTACCAAGTAATTTACTATGTATTTATTGAGAATTTGCTAGGAATTTACTGATTAATTTACAGAGAATTTATTGAGTAATTTACAGAGAATTCACTCGGAATTTACTAAGAATTTACTAAGAAATTTGTTAAGAATTTACTGGGAATTTACTAAATAATGTAGTTAGAATTTATTGAGAATTTACTGAGAACTTACTGTTAATTTACGGGAAATTTTCTGAGTAATTTCTGAGAATTTACTGAGTAATTTAGTGGCAATTTACAGAGTAATGCACTTAGTAATTTACTGCGAATTTACTGGGAATTTGCTGTGTAATTTATTGAGAACATAGTGGGAATTTCTAGAGTAATTTATTGACAATTTATTGGGAATTTACTTAGAAATTACTGGCAATTTTCTGAGTAATTTACTGATAATTTACATAGAATTTTCTAAGTATTTTCTGAGAATTTACTGAGTAATTTACTAAGTAATTTACTCAGTAATTAATTGAGTAATTTTTAGAGAATTCACCGAGAAATTTTCTAAGTAATTTATAGAAAATTTATTACGAATTTACTAAGTAATTTACTGGGAATTTGTTGAGAATTTATTCTGTAATTTATTTGGAATTTACTGAAAATTTAGAGAGTAATTTACTGAGAATTTACTGAGTAATTTATATTGAATTTACTGAGTAAATTATTGGGAATTTACGGCACAACTTTCTGAGTATTTCTTGGGAATTTATTGAGAATTGATTGGGAATTAACTGAGTAATTTACTGGGAATTTAATAAGTAATTTTCAGAGAATTTACTGAGAATTTTCTGAGTAATCTACTGAGCATTTGTTGGCAATTTGCTGAGTAATTTTCTGAGAATTTACTGAGAACTTACAGAGTAATTTGCTGGGATTTTACAGGGAATTGACAGAGAATTTACTGGGTAATTTACCGAGAATTTACTGTTTAATTTGTTGAGAAATTTTCTTAGAATTTTCTAGGAATTTACAGATAATTTAAGGAGTAATTTATAGAGAATTTACTGGAAATTTTATGAGTAATTTACTAGGAATTTACTTATTAATTTACTGGGAATTTGCTGAGTAATTTACTAAGAATTTACGAAAAATTTACAAGGAATTGCCTGAGAATTTATTGAGAATTTATTGAATAATATACTGGGAATTTACTAGAAATTTACTGAGTAATTTACTGAGTAATTTTGTCACGACCCCAAACCGCCCCTAGTAGTTTGGTGCCGTGATGGCCAGTAATCCGTAATTACCGAAGGCCAACTTTCAAAAACTTAACACAATCAGAGTATAATAATCGGGGCTAACCAATGCGGAAGCAATAATCTAAAATACGAGCGGTCCATAAGAGCTGTGAGTAGATCAAAAGCAATGCCAAACATTTCCAATTAACTTTACAACTTGAATACAACAAGGTAAAATACATGTTACATCTTGATCAAAAGGCTTCTCGAGCCGACATATACAAAATACAGCTAATACAAGTCAAGAAGCATGATTTTCAAGATTTGCCGACATGCAATGCAGGGCATCGCCGACGTAAATACAGAAGCAAAGCCGACATAAGTACGAATCCAAACAAGCATCCAAAACGATCTAGGCGTCGCCGCCGCCCTGCTCATCACCTACATATATATAGAGGGGTGAGTACAAATACTCAGTGAATGGTACTAATAATAAAGGTTTTGCATGAATATAGCCGAGGTCCTTCAAAACGAAACACATCAAACTTTAGCAAGACGAGGGATGAACCGTATTCATCAATCAAATATTACAAGTATCCAAAGATGTTTACTGACATAGGCAAAACAAGGGATGAACCATATTCATCATCCAGTATCATAACATCGGCGTAGCAAGGAATGAACCGTATTCATCAGTCAAGTATCATAACATCGGCGAAGCAAGGGATGAACCGTATTCATCATTCAAATATTACAATATCGGCGAAGCAAGGGATGAACCGTATTCATCAGTCAAGTATCATAACATCGGCGAAGCAAGGGATGAACCGTATTCATCATTCAAATATTACAATATCGGCGAAGCAAGGGATGAACCGTATTCATCATTCAAATATTAAGGGCTGTACGATCCGTAATCGTTTGGTCAAAGGTACTGCGAAAGTTTATAGTCCTCCAGCACAAGGGACTTGTGTTACTTAGGCCCGTAGCCCGATTTAACATAGAAATCATTTCAAGAAAGGACCGTATCCTTTTACACATAGTACTGTGAAAGTTTAGAGTCCTTCAGTACAAGGGACTTGTGCACTTGGTACCGCGAAAGTTTAGAGTCCTCCAGTACAAGGGACTTGTGCTACTTAGGCCCGTAGCCCGATTTAACAAGGACCGTATCCTTTTCAAAGATGGCATCAAAACAAGGAGTATACTTGACACATCAAAACAAGAGCTATTCATTCATGCTTAACAAAATACCTTTGTCAAAATAAAGCAAGCAAGATTTATCAAAACAAGTATAACATAGCTTTATCAATAATACCACTCACCTAGTTCTTCAGGTGTAGACTCAAAGCAAGGGTCAAGGTCCTACAAATCACACGGCAAACCACATTCTCAAAACAAGTTTTAAAAGCATGCAAATGATCTCGGCATTCTCACCAGATCCAAGTCAAAACAAAGCAAAACATGCTGGGAGTTTAAACACTGCCCCTGACTCATGGAAACACACTGGGTATCAACCAGGTCCTTGCCGAGGTCCCACACATCCTAGCCGAGGTGTGGTCCTGCTGGCCTTAACCAAAAACAAAGTCGGGGAAATCTGGGTTCCCCTTGAAATAACATGAAGAACATGATGAACACGATCATGAGAAAGATGAATGCAAGATCATAACTTGTTACAAAAATCTAAGATTTCATGCCATGAGTTCGAAACATGGACCTGGGTACCCATACAAGAAGGTTATGCAAGAAAAGCACAAAACATGATTTTCGTTCCAAGCTTTTCGATCAAAACGAGGCTTTCTTCAAGAACATATGGGAAACCATTTTCTCTCTTCAAGAACCAACTTCAAAACAATGCATGACATGCAACACAAGTTCGATCATGCAATGCAGCTAGATGATCAGCAAGAACAACCAAAGGAGATCAAGATTCTAACCTCAAAACTCGGATCCAACGGTTCAAACCACGAAGATCAAGCTTGGGAGACTTACTCTCACTCAAGAACTTCTCTAGAGCTTCTCTCTCTAAAAACAAAGATTGAGACCAAAAATGATTTGTTTCAAGGTCTGCCGGCTGCCTTAACAATCAGCTCGGACACGTGGCGTTATCGGGTTGGTTCAGCTCAAAAAGGTGATTGATAGATAAGACAGGTCTCTGACAAAGCGTATGCAGCAAGCTCGGCAAGATACATCGGCAAGAAATGACATCGGCTCAAATCAAGGATCCGGCAACAGGATAACAAAACATCGGCTAGGGAGGACGACACTTGACTAAGCTGTACCACACCTTGGCCGGGGTGTGCCACATCTCGGCCTAGGCCATACCTGCCTGCGGACAAGGTTCACAAGGTGCAAAACATCTCGGCGATAAATGCCCGAGGTGAAGGTGGGGGTCGACCAAGGTCTCAAAACAGTTCTAAGTACAAGGGTTCAAAGGCGAACTAAGCTCAAGGCGACCTCGGCCACACACACGCACTAAGCAAGGAACAAAATCATGCAAGCAACTTTAAGCAAATCAAGGCAAGACAAAACCTTCAAATTAACATAACAAAGCAAGATCATGCAAGAATGTATGCAAGTATGACAAGAGTAAGGTGAGGGTTGTTACATCCTACCCCTCTTAAAGAAGTTTGGTCCCCAAACTTAGATTACCTTGTTCCTTGAACAACTCCGGATAACGGATTCTCACATCCTCTTCCTTTTCCCACGTGGCTTCTGTGCCATAATGTTCCTTCCATTCGACCTTTACCATTGGTATCGATTTGTTTCTCAACTGTCTCACTTGTCTGTCAATAATCCTCATTGGCTTTCCCTCGTAGCCCAAATCCTCATTAACCGTGATCTCGGAATGATTAATTACATGTAGTGGATCTCGGACGTACTTCCTCAGCATCGAAACATGAAACACATTGTGGACTTGACTCAAATCCGGCGGCAAAGCAAGTCTGTAGGCAACGGGGTTAATTCTCTCAAGGATTTCAAATGGTCCAATATACCGAGGTGCTAATTTACCTTTCCTTCCAAATCTGGAAACCCCTTTCATTGGTGAAACCTTCAGGAATACATGATTCCCAACTTCGAACGCTAACTCATTCCTTCTCCGGTCGGCGTAGCTCTTTTGTCGGCTCTGGGCGGTTTTAATCCTCTGTTGGATAAGTTTAATCTTCTCTGTTGTCACTTGAATCACTTCGGGACCAAGCAAAGCTCTGTCTCCAACTTCGGTCTAACATATCGGCGACCTACATTTTCTTCCATACAAGGCTTCATACGGCGCCATGCCAATGCTAGTTTGATAACTGTTGTTGTAAGCGAATTCCACTAAGGGCAAATGTGTTCCCCAACTTCCTTGGAAGTCCAACACACAAAGTCTAAGCATATCTTCAAGCGTCTGAATTGTCCTCTCAGTTTGCCCATCTGTCTGGGGATGAAAAGCTGTACTAAATCTCAGCTCGGCTCCAAAAGCCCTCTGTAAACTCTGCCAGAATCTAGAAACAAATTTAGGATCTCGGTCTGACACAATTGACGTCGGTACTCCATGAAGTCTAACAATCTCGTTCACATATAACAAGGCAAGTTGATTGGCGTTGAAGGTAGTCTTAACAGGTAGAAAGTGTGCTGACTTAGTTAATCTGTCAATAACAACCCAAATCGAATCCATACCTCTTGGTGTCTTCGGCAAACCAGTCACAAAATCCATGGAGATATGTTCCCATTTCCACTCAGGAATCGGCAAAGGTTGAAGAAGTCCTGCTGGTCTTTGATGTTCTGCTTTCACTTGCTGACAATGTAAACACTGGGACACGAATTCGGCTATCTCTCTTTTCATACTTGGCCACCAGAAGGTCTGCTTCACATCTTGATACATTTTGGTGTTCCCTGGATGGACAGCAAACTTAGAACCATGAGCTTCCTGCAAAATCTTCCTCTTCAACTCTGGGATGTCGGCTACGCATAACCTTCCCTCAAACTTGAGCACTTGATTTTCGATGGTATACCCTGATCTCGGCTTTGTGACAATCTCCTCTGCTACTTTCCTAAAGAAGTTATCCTCCATCTGTCTTGTTTTTACCTCATTAACAATAGTCGGCTCCACTGTTATCATGGTCAAACACGCCAAAGTTCCATCTGACTTCCTGCTCAGGGCGTCGGCTACACTGTTAGCTTTACCTGGGTGATATTGAATTCGCATATCGTAGTCTTTCAACAACTCAAGCCACCTTCTTTGTCTCAAATTCAATTCCTTCTGTGTGAATAGGTACTTTAGACTCTTATGATCTGTAAAAATCTGACAAGTAGCTCCATACAAATAGTGGCGCCAAATTTTCAAAGCAAATACTACGGCCGCTAATTCTAAATCGTGGGTAGGATAGTTTTTCTCATGAGGTTTCAACTGACGAGATGCATAAGCTATAACCTTACCCTTTTGCATTAATACGCAACCCAGACCCTTATGCGATGCATCACTATAGACATGAAATTCTTCATTACCTGATGGTAGTACAAGTACTGGTGCTGTAATTAACCTCGTCTTCAGTTCCTGGAAGGCTGACTCCCGATCTTTAGTCCATTCATACAGTGTTCCCTTCTTAGTCAATTGCGTCAATGGTATTGCAATCCTTGAGAAGTCTTTCACAAACTTTCTGTAATAACCTGCCAAACCCAGAAAACTACGAATCTCGGACACATTAGTCGGCCTCGGCCAATTTACTACGGCTTCAACTTTGCTAGGATCTACTGAGATACCCTCTTCATTAATCACATGACCCAAAAATGAGATGGTAGAAAGCCAAAACTCACACTTGTTAAACTTAGCATACAACTTCCGTTCTCTCAAAATTTGTAAGGCAAGTCTCAAATGGTTTTCATGTTCAACATCACTCTTGGAATAGATCAATATATCATCAATGAAAACAACTACAAATTCATCTAAATATGGTTTGAAGATTCTGTTCATTAAATCCATAAATGCGGCAGGGGCATTGGTCACTCCAAAAGGCATTACTAAAAACTCGTAGTGGCCATACCTTGTTCGAAAAGCAGTCTTCTCAACATCTTCGGCTTTAACTTTAAGCTGATGGTAACCAGACCGAAGGTCGATCTTAGAAAAGACTCGTGCTCCTTGTAATTGGTCAAGTAGATCATCAATCCTAGGTAATGGGTACTTGTTCTTAATGGTGACTTTATTAAGTTCTCTATAGTCAATACAAAGACGGAGTGTGCCATCCTTCTTCTTAACAAATAAAACAGGTGCTCCCCATGGTGAAGTGCTCGGCCTAATAAATCCCTTATCTAACAACTCTTGCAATTGCAGTTTCAATTCTCTAAGTTCAGCGGGGGCCATCCTATAAGGTGGTTTGGAGATCGGCTGTGTTCCCGATATAATGTCGACAGTAAACTCTATTTCTCTATCGGTCAAGTGGCCAGGCAATTCGTCCGGAAAGACGTCGGGGAAATCATTAACAATCGGGATGTCGGCTAAGCTAACATTTCCATTCTGATCACTCAGTATACTACACAAGTAACCTCGACACCCCTTCTGAATTAACTTACAGGCCTTAATGGACGAAATCAAGTATGGTGGGGGCACTATCCCTTTACCCTGGAAAGTAATCTCGGCTAGGTTTGGGGGTCTCAGTGTGACACTTTTCGAAACACAATTAATAGATACATCGTTTGCGACTAACCAGTCCATTCCCAGTATAATATCAAAATGAGCTATGACTAGAGGCATTAGATCTACTAACAATTCAACATTCTCAATCACAACAACACATGCTCTGTAAATGGATGCAACAGTCATAGATCTCCCAGATGGAGTAGACACAGACAACACATAATCAAGGGGCTCTAGTTCTCTATCAATTTTCTCGGCAAACTTAGTAGATATAAACGAATGAGTAGAACCCGAGTCAATCAACACATAGGCATCTTGGGAGCAAATTAGTAACATACCTGACACCACTGCCTCAGCATTCTGAGTGTCTCCTGGCACTAACGCAAATACTCTGCCCTGTCTCATATGTCCTTTTCCAGCATTTCCCTTCTGAACGGAACCCGAGGTATTCTCTCATTTCCTGTTGTTATCAGCCTTTGTTTTGGGGCAATCTCTCACATAATGGCCCATCTCACTACATTCATAACAGGCTCCAGACGTTCGTCGACAGATCCCGAAATGCTGTTTCCCACAATCCGAACACATCGGTTTAGCACTCCCTTCCTGCCTTAGGTTACTAGTACTACCCATGTTCGTTCTCTTCTTGGTGCCCAGCTGTCCTCGGCGATTGTCATAGTTCTGCCTCTTTCGCTGGTTTTCTCCCGAGCTCTAGTATCGGTTCAAATTAGCTTCGGCCTGAATGGCTTTGTCCAATACTTCGGCATAAGTCGACATATCGAGCAAGTTGACCCGGTCTTGAATCGGTCCACGAAGCCCACACTCGAACTTCCTGGCCTTCATATATTCATCGTTGGTCATGTGAGGTACAAACCTTACCAATTCAGTGAAAGCGCGGTCATATTCCGCCACTGTTCTGTTGCCTTGCGTCAGAGTATGAAATTCGGTAGCTTTGCGGTTCCGAACACTTAGGGGAAAATGTTTCTTGTAGAACAACTCTAAGAATCGGGTCCAGGTCAAATCTGGATTGCTCCCTCTAACCATCATCCACCACCTGCGGGCGTCATCATCTAATGTGAATGCTGCCAACGTCACCTTCTGAGCGTCGGTGCTAGGGAAGATCTCGAACAACTTTTCCATTTCCAAAACCCATGCCTCAGCCTTCATCGGCTCTACACCCCCGGAGAATCTCGGTGGTCTCATTTTCTTGAACTCCCTGATCAAAGCTATCGTGCCATCCCCATATAAGGCTGGTTGCGGGGGAACCTATGGCACTGGAGGAGGTGGAGGTAGAACTACGTTTCGGCCGTTGGTCTGCTCGGCCTGAGTCGACGTAGCACTAGCAAACTGCTGTCTGGTTTGCCTCGACTCGCGGGCCAAACCTTCAACTAATCTGTCCAATCTGTCCATTCTGTCTTCGGGCTGATCCCGGCCAATTGGAGGTCTCCCTCTCCTCATGGTGCTATGAGCGTGCAAAGTATGACTTTTAAACAAATAAGCAAATAACCACGTAGGAAAGCAACAAATGGGTATATCAAGACAATGCACACTTCACTCAAACAACAAATACCATCATGCAACCCTAACATCTTTCTAAGGGAAATCCTATGCTCTTTAGGACTCAAAGTGTGTGAATAGCGTATACCGAGGAACTTGTGCTCTGATACCATTCTGTCACGACCCCAAACCGCCTCTAGTAGTTTGGTGCCGTGATGGCCAGTAATCCGTAATTACCGAAGGCCAACTTTCAAAAACTTAACACAATCAGAGTATAATAATCGGGGCTAACCAATGCGGAAGCAATAATCTAAAATACGAGCGGTCCATAAGAGCTGTGCGTAGATCAAAAGCAATGCCAAACATTTCCAATTAACTTTACAACTTGAATACAACAAGGTAAAATACATGTTACATCTTGATCAAAAGGCTTCTCGAGCCGACATATACAAAATACAGCTAATACAAGTCAAGAAGCATGATTTTCAAGATTTGCTGACATGCAATGCAGGGCATCGCCGACGTAAATACAGAAGCAAAGCCGACATAAGTACGAATCCAAACAAGCATCCAAAACGATCTAGGCGTCGCCGCCGCCTTGCTCATCACCTACATATATATAGAGGGGTGAGTACAAATACTCAGTGAATGGTACTAATAATAAAGGTTTTGCATGAATATAGCCGAGGTCCTTCAAAACGAAACACATCAAACTTTAGCAAGACGAGGGATGAACCGTATTCATCAATCAAATATTACAAGTATCCAAAGATGTTTACTGACATAGGCAAAACAAGGGATGAACCGTATTCATCATCCAGTATCATAACATCGGCGTAGCAAGGAATGAACCGTATTCATCAGTCAAGTATCATAACATCGGCGAAGCAAGGGATGAACCGTATTCATCAATCAAGTATCATAACATCAGCGAAGCAAGGGATGAACCGTATTCATCATTCAAATATTACAATATCGGCGAAGCAAGGGATGAACCGTATTCATCAGTCAAGTATCATAACATCGGCGAAGCAAGGGATGAACCGTATTCATCATTCAAATATTACAATATCGGCGAAGCGAGGGATAAACCGTATTCATCAGTCAAGTATCATAACATCGGCGAAGCAAGGGATGAACCGTATTCATCATTCAAATATTACAATATCGGCGAAGCAAGGGATGAACCGTATTCATCATTCAAATATTAAGGGCTGTACGATCCGTAATCGTTTGGTCAAAGGTACTGCGAAAGTTTATAGTCCTCCAGCACAAGGGACTTGTGTTACTTAGGCCCGTAGCCCGATTTAACATAGAAATCTTTTCAAGAAAGGACCGTATCCTTTTACACATAGTACTGCGAAAGTTTAGAGTCCTTCAGTACAAGGGACTTGTGCACTTGGTACCGCGAAAGTTTAGAGTCCTCCAGTACAAGGGACTTGTGCTACTTAGGCCCGTAGCCCGATTTAACAAGGACCGTATCCTTTTCAAAGATGGCATCAAAACAAGGAGTATACTTGACACATCAAAACAAGAGCTATTCATTCATGCTTAACAAAATACCTTTGTCAAAATAAAGCAAGCAAGATTTATCAAAACAAGTATAACATAGCTTTATCAATAATACCACTCACCTAGTTCTTCAGGTGTAGACTCAAAGCAAGGGTCAAGGTCCTACAAATCACACGGCAAACCACATTCTCAAAACAAGTTTTAAAAGCATGCAAATGATCTCGGCATTCTCACCAGATCCAAGTCAAAACAAAGCAAAACATGCTGGGAGTTTAAACACTGCCCCTGACTCATGGAAACACACTGGGTATCAACCAGGTCCTTGCCGAGGTCCCACACATCCTAGCCGAGGTGTGGTCCTGCTGGCCTTAACCAAAAACAAAGTCGGGGAAACCTGGGTTCCCCTTGAAATAACATGAAGAACATGATGAACACGATCATGAGAAAGATGAATGCAAGATCATAACTTGTTACAAAAATCTAAGATTTCATGCCATGAGTTCGAAACATGGACCTGGGTACCCATACAAGAAGGTTATGCAAGAAAAGCACAAAACATGATTTTCGTTCCAAGCTTTTCGATCAAAACGAGACTTTCTTCAAGAACATATGGGAAACCATTTTCTCTCTTCAAGAACCAACTTCAAAACAATGCATGACATGCAACACAAGTTCGATCATGCAATGCAGCTAGATGATCAGCAAGAACAACCAAAGGAGATCAAGATTCTAACCTCAAAACTCGGATCCAACGGTTCAAACCACGAAGATCAAGCTTGGGAGACTTACTCTCACTCAAGAACTTCTCTAGAGCTTCTCTCTCTAAAAACAAAGATTGAGACCAAAAATGATTTGTTTCAAGGTCTGCCGGCTGCCTTAACAATCAGCTCGGACACGTGGCGTTATCGGGTTGGTTCAGCTCAAAAAGGTGATTGATAGATAAGACAGGTCTCTGACAAAGCGTATGCAGCAAGCTCGGCAAGATACATCGGCAAGAAATGACATCGGCTCAAATCAAGGATCCGGCAACAGGATAACAAAACATCGGCTAGGGAGGACGACACTTGACTAAGCTGTACCACACCTTGGCCGGGGTGTGCCACATCTCGGCCTAGGCCATACCTGCCTGCGGACAAGGTTCACAAGGTGCAAAACATCTCGGCGATAAATGCCCGAGGTGAAGGTGGGGGTCGACCAAGGTCTCAAAACAGTTCTAAGTACAAGGGTTCAAAGGCGAACTAAGCTCAAGGCGACCTCGGCCACACACACGCACTAAGCAAGGAACAAAATCATGCAAGCAACTTTAAGCAAATCAAGGCAAGACAAAACCTTCAAATTAACATAACAAAGCAAGATCATGCAAGAATGTATGCAAGTATGACAAGAGTAAGGTGAGGGTTGTTACAAATTTATTGAGAATTTACTGAAAATTTACTAAGAAATTTACTGGGAATTTAAGGATTAAATTACTGAGAATTTACTCAGTAATTTATTTAGTGATTTACTAAGTATTTATTGGGAATTTACTGAATAATTTTGTGAGAATTTATTATATATTTACTAAGTAATTTCTAGGAATTTACTAAGAATTTACTGGAAATTTACTTGGTAATTTACTCACAATTTTCTGAATAAATGTACTGAGTAATTCACTCAGAATTTAAATAGTAATTTCTAGAGAATTTACTGAGTAATTTAATGGGAATTTACTGAGTAATTTACTGAGAATTACAGTGTAATTGACTGAGAATTTACTGACTAATTTATTGAGAATTTACTGGGAATTTATTGTGTAATTTACTGAGATTCACTCAGTAATTTAGTTAGATTTTTTTTGGAATTTACTGAGAATTTATTGGGAATTTATTAGGTAATTTTCTGAGAATTTATAGAGAATTTACTGAAAATTTACCGAGTAAATTACTGAGAATTTACTATGTAATTTACTGAGAATTTACTAACAATTTACTGAGTAATTTAGAAAAAATTTAGTGAGAACTTATCGAGTAATTTACTGAGAATTTACAGGGAACTTACTAAGTAATTCACAGAGAATTTAAAGAGTAATTTATTAAGTAATTTACTAAGAATTTATTGAGAATTTACTGAAAATTTGATGAGTAATTTACTGAGAATTTAGAAGCAATTTTTCTTAGTAATTTACAGAGAATTTAGTGAGAACTTACAGGGTAATATACTGAGAATTTACAGCGAATTTACTGTGATTTTACAATGTAATTTACTTATAATTTACTTGCAATTTACTAGGTAATTTACTGAGAATTACTATGTAATTTAAGAAGAATTTACCAAGTAATTTACTGAGATTTGGCTGGGAATTTACTAATTAATTTACTAAGAATTTATCGGAAATTTTTTGAGTAATTTACTAAGAATTTACATGGAATATTGTGGGAATTTACGGAGAATTTACTCTGAATTTACTAAGTAATTTACTGTGTATTTTTTGAGAATTTGCTAGGAATTTACTAATTAATTTACAGAGAATTTATTGAGTAATTTACAGAGAATTTAATGAGTGATTTACTGAGAATTCACTAGGAATTTACTAAGTAATTTGTTGAGATTTTACTGGGAATTTACTAAATAATGTAGTTAGAATTTATTGGGAATTTACTGAGAACTTACTGTTAGTTTACTGGAAATTTTCTGAGTAATTTCTGAGAATTTACTGTAATTTACTGAGTAATTTTGTAGCAATTTACAGAGTAATGCAATGAGTAATTTACTTCGAATTTACTGGGAATTTGCTGTGTAATTTATTGAGAACGTAGTGGGAATTTCTAGAGTAATTTATTGAGAATTTACAGGAAATTTACTTAGAAATTACTGGCAATTTTCTGAGTAATTTACTGAGAATTTACAATGAATTTACTTAGAATTTTTTGAGTATTTTCTGAGAATTTACTGAGAAATTTCCTAAGTAATTTATAGAAAATTTATTGCGAATTTACTGAGTAATTTACTGAGAATTTATTGAGAATTGATTGGGAATTAATTGAGTAATTTACTGGGAATTTACTGAGTAATTTACTGGGAATTTAATAAGTAATTTTTAGAGAATTTACTGAGAATTTTTTGAGTAATCTACTGAGCATTTGTTGGCAATTTACTGAGAACTTACAGAGTAATTTGCTGGGATTTTACAGGGAATTGACAGAGAATTTATTGGGTAATTTACCGAGAATTTACTATTTAATTTGTTGAGAAATTTTCTTAGAATTTTCTAGGAATTTACAGATAATTTAAGGAGTAATTTACAAAGAATTTACTGGAAATTTACTGAGAATATACTGGGAATTTGCTGAGTAATTTACTAAGAATTTATGAAAAATTTACAAGGAATTGCCTGAGAATTTATTGAGAATTTACTGAATAATTTACTCGGAATTTACTAGTAATTTACTGAGCAATTTATTGAGAATTTACTGAAAATTTACTAAGAAATTTACTGGGAATTTAAGGATTAAATTACTGAGAATTTTTTTAGAATTTGCTGAGAATTTACTCAGTAATTTACTTAGTGATTTACTGAGTATTTATTGGGAATTTACTGAATAATTTTGTGAGAATTTATTGGATATTTATCGCGTAATTTCTAGGAATTTACTGGGAATTTACTTGGTAATTTACTCGCAATTTACTGTATAAATGTACTGAGTAATTTACTCAGAATTTAAATAGTAATTTCTAGAGAATTTACTGAGTAATTTAATGGAAATTTACTGAGTAATTTACTGAGAATTTATTTAGATTTTACTGAGTAATTTACCGAGAATTACAGTGTAATTGACTGAGAATTTACTGACTAATTTATTGAGAATTTACTGGGAATTTATTGTGTAATTTACTGAGAATTCACTGAGTAATTTAGTTAGATTTTTTTTGAAATTTATTGAGAATTTAGTGGGAATTTATTAGGTAATTTTCTGAGAATTTATAGAGAATTTATTGAAAATTTACCGAGTAAATTACTAAGAATTTACTAACAATTTACTGAGTAATTTTCTGAGTAATTTAGAAAAAATTTAGTGAGAACTTATCGAGTAATTTACTGAGAATTTACAGGGAACTTACTAAGTAATTTACAGAGAATTTAAAGAGTAATTTATTGAGTAATTTACTGAGAATTTATTTAGAATTTACTGAAAATTTGATGAGTAATTTACAGAGAATTTACTGAGAACTTACAGAGTAATCTACTGAGAATTTATAGCGAATTTACTGTGATTTTACAATGTAATTTACTTATAATTTACTTGCAATTTACTAGGTAATTTACTGAGAATTACTAAGTAATTTAAGAAGAATTTACCAAGTAATTTACTGAGATTTTGCTGGGAATTTACTAATTAATTTACTTAGAATTTACCGGGAATTTTCAGAGTAATTTACTAAGAATTTACATGGAATTTTTTGGGAATTTACGGAGAATTTACTAAGTAATTTACTGTGTATTTATTGAGAATTTGCTAGGAATTTACTGATTAATTTACAGAGAATTTACTGAGTAATGTACAGAGAATTTAATGAGTAATTTACTGAGAATTCCCTCAGAATTTACTAAGAATTTACTAAGTAATTTGTTGAGAATTTACTGGGAATTTACTAAATAATGTAGTTAGAATTTATTGGGAATTTACTGAGAACTTATTGTTAATTTATTCAGTAGCAATTTACAGAGTAATGCAATGAGTAATTTACTGCGAATTTACTGGGAATTTGCTGTGTAATTTATTGAGAACATAGTGGGAATTTCTAGAGTAATTTATTGAGAATTTACAAGGAATTTACTTAGAAATTACTGGCAATTTTTTGAGTAATTTACTGAGAATTTACAAGGAATTTACTTAGAATTTTCTGAGTATTTTCTGAGAATTTACTGAGTAATTTACTAAGTAATTTACTCAGTAATTAATTTAGTAATTTTTAGAGAATTCACTGATAAATTTTCTAAGTAATTTATAGAAAATTTATTGCGAATTTACTGAGTAATTTACTGGGAATTTGTTGAGAATTTATTCTGTAATTTATTTGGAATTTACTGAAAATTTAGAGAGTAATTTACTTAGAATTCACTGAGTAATTTACATTGAATTTACTGAGTAAATTATTGGGAATTTACGGCGCAACTTTCTAAGTATTTCCTGGGAATTTATTGAGAATTGATTGGGAATTAACTGAGTAATTTACTGGGAATTTAATAAGTAATTTTTAGAGAATTTACTGAGAATTTTTTGAGTAATCTACTGAGCATTTGTTGGCAATTTACTGAGTAATTTTCTGAGAATTTACTGCGAACTTACAGAGTAATTTGATGGGATTTTACAGGGAATTGACAGAGAATTTACTGGGTAATTTACCGAGAATTTACTGTTTAATTTGTTGAGAAATTTTCTTAGAATTTTCTAGGAATTTGCAGATAATTTAAGGAGTAATTTACAGAGAATTTACTGGAAATTTACTTATTAATTTACTGAGAATATACTGGGAATTTGCTGAGTAATTTACTAAGAATTTACGAAAATTTTACAAGGAATTGCCTGAGAATTTATTGAATAATTTACTAGTAATTTACTGAGCAATTTATTGAGAATTTACTTAAAATTTACTAAGAAATTTACTGGGAATTTAAGGATTAAATTACTGAGAATTTTTTTAGAATTTGCTGAGAATTTACTCAGTAATTTACTTAGTGATTTACTGAGTATTTATTGGGAATTTACTGAATAATTTTGTGAGAATTTATTAGATATTTACTGAGTAATTTCTAGGAATTTACTGAGAATTTACTTGGTAATTTACTCACAATTTACTGAATAAATGTATTGAGTAATTTACTCAGAACTTAAATAGTAATTTCTAGAGAATTTACTGAGTAATTTAATGGGAATTTACAGAGTAATTTACTGAGAATTTATTTAGATTTTACTAAGTAATTTACGGAGAATTACAGTGTAATTGATTGAGAATTTACTGACTAATTTATTGAGAATTTACTGGGAATTTATTTTGTAATTTACTGAGAATTCACTGAGTAATTTATTTAGATTTTTTTTGGAATTTACTGAGAATTTATAGAGAATTTACTGAAAATTTACCGAGTAAATTACTGAGAATTTACAGTGTAATTTACTAAGAATTTACTAACAATTTACTGAGTAATTTTCTTAGTGATTTACAAAAAATTTAGTAAAAACTTATCGAGTAATTTACAGGGAACTTACTAAGTAATTTACAGAGAATTTAAAGAGTAATTTATTGAGTAATTTACTGAGAATTTATTGAGAATTTACTGAAAATTTGATGAGTAATTTACTGAGAATTTAGAGACAATTTTTCTTAGTAATTTACAGAGAATTTACTGAGAACTTACAGAGTAATCTACTGAGAATTTATAGCGAATTTACTGTGATTTTACAATGTAATTTACTTATAATTTACTTGCAATTTACTAGGTAATTTACTGAGAATTACTAAGTAATTTAAGAAGAATTTACCAAGTAATTTACTGAGATTTTACTGGGAATTTACTAATTAATTTACTTAGAATTTACCGGGAACTTTCAGAGTAATTTACTAGGAATTTACATGGAATTTTTTGGGAATTTACGGAGAATTTACTAAGTAATTTACTGTGTATTTATTGAGAATTTGCTAGGAATTTACTGATTAATTTACAGAGAATTTATTGAGTAATTTACAAAGAATTTAATGAGTAATTTACTGAGAATTCACTCGAAATTTACTAAGAATTTACTAAGTAATTTGTTGAGAATTTACTGGGAATTTTCTAAATAATGTAGTTAGAATTTATTGGGAATTTATTGAGAACTTACTGTTAATTTACTGAAAATTTTTTGAGTAATTTTTGAGAATTTACTGTAATTTACTGAGTAATCCAGTAGCAATTTACAGAGTAATGCACTGAGTAATTTACTGAGAATTTGCTGTGTAATTTATTGAGAACATAATGGGAATTTCTAGAGTAATTTATTGAGAATTTATAGGGAATTTACTTAGAAATTACTAGCAATTTTCTGAGTAATTTACTGAGAATTTACAAGGAATTTACTGAGTATTTTCTGAGAATTTACTGAGTAATTTATTAAGTAATTTACTCAGCAATTAATTGAGTAATTTTTAGAGAATTCACTGAGAAATATTTTAAGGAATTTATAGAAAATTTATTGCGAATTTGTTGAGAATTTATTTGGAATTTACTGAAAATTTAGAGAGTAATTTACTGAGTAATTTACATTGAATTTACTGAGTAAATTATTGGGAATTTACGGCGCAACTTTTTGAGTATTTCCTAGGAATTTATTGAGAATTGATTAGGAATTAACTGAGTAATTTACTGGAAATTTAATGAGTAATTTTTAGAGAATTTACTGAGAATTTTCTGAGTAATCTACTGAGCATTTGTTGGCAATTTACTGAGTAATTTTCTGAGAATTTACTGAGAACTTACAGAGTAATTTGCTGGGATTTTACAGAGAATTTACTGGGTAATTTACCGAGAATTTACTGTTTAATTTGTTGAGAAATTTTCTTAGAATTTTCTAGGAATTTACAGATAATTTAAGGAGTAATTTTACTGGGAATTTTATGAGTAATTTACTAGAAATTTACTTATTAATTTATTGAGAATATACTGGGAATTTGCTGAGTAATTTACTAAGAATTTACGAAAATTTTACAAGGAATTGTCTGAGAATTTATTGAGAATTTACTGAATAATTTACTGGGAATTTACTAATAATTTACTGAGCAATTTATTGAGAATTTACTGAAAATTTACTAAGAAATTTACTGGTAATTTAAGGATTAAATTACTGAGAATTTTTTTAGAATTTGCTGAGAATTTACTCAGTAATTTACTTAGTGATTTACTGAGTATTTATTGGGAATTTACTGAATAATTTTGTGAGAATTTATTAGAGATTTACAGAGTAATTTCTAGGAATTTACTGAGAATTTACTGGAAATTTACTTGGTAATTTACTCACAATTTACTGAATAAATGTACTAAGTAATTTACTCAGAATTTAAATAGTAATTTCTAGAGAATTTACTGAGTAATTTATTGAAAATTTATTTAGATTTTACTGAGTAATTTACCGAGAATTATAGTGTAAATGACTGAGAATTTACTGACTAATTTATTGAGAATTTATTGGGAATTTATTGTGTAATTTACTGAGAATTCACTAAGTAATTTAGTTAGATTTTTTTTGGAATTTATTGGGAATTTATTTGGTAATTTTCTGAGAATTTATAGAGAATTTACTAAAATTTTCCGAGTAAATTACTGAAAATTTACTATGTAATTTACTGAGAATTTACTAACAATTTACTGAGTAATTTTCTGAGTAATTTACAAAAAATTTAGTGAGAACTTATCGAGTAATTTATTGAGAATTTACAAGGAACTTACTAAGTAATTCACAGAGAATTTAAAGAGTAATTTATTGAGTAATTTACTGAGAATTTATTGAGAATTTACTGAAAATTTGATGAGTAATTTACTGAGAATTTAGAGGCAATTTTTCTGAGTAATTTACTGAGAATTTACTGAGAACTTACAGAGTAATCTACTGAGAATTTACAGCGAATTTACTGTGATTTTACAATGTAATTTACTTATAATTTACTAGGTAATTTACTGAGAATTACTAAGTAATTTATGAAGAATTTACCAAGTAATTTACTGAGATTTTGCTAGGAATTTACTAATTAATTTACTCAGAATTTACCGGGAATTTTCAGAGTAATTTACTAAGAATTTACATGGAATTTTTTGGAAATTTACGGAGAATTTACTCTGAATTTACTTAGTAATTTACTGTGTATTTATTGAGAATTTGCTAGGAATTTACTGATTAATTTACAAAGAATTTATTGAGTAATTTACAGAGAATTTAATGAGTGATTTACTGAGAACTCACTCGGAATTTACTAAGAATTTACTAGGTAATTTGTTGAGAATTTACAGGGAATTTACTAAATAATGTAGTTAGAATTTATTGGGAATTTACTGAGAACTTACTGTTAATTTACTGAAAATTTTCTAAGTAATTTCTGAGAATTTACTGTAATTTACTGAGTAATTTAGTGGCAATTTACAGAGTAATGCACCGAGTAATTTACTGCGAATTTACTGGGAATTTGCTATGTAATTTATTGAGAACATAGTGGGAATTTCTAGAGTAATTTATTGAGAATTAACAGGGAATTTACTTAGAAATTACTAGCAATTTTCTGAGTAATTTGCTGTGAATTTACAAGGAATTTACTTCGAATTTTCTGAGAATTTACTGAGTAATTTACTAAGTAATTTACTCAGTAATTAATTGAGTAATTTTTAGAGAATTCACTGAGAAATTTTCTAAGTAATTTATAAAAAATTTATTGCGAATTTACTGTGTAATTTACTGGGAATTTGTTGAGAATTTATTTGGAATTTACTGAAAATTTAGAGAGTAATTTACTGAGTAATTTACATTGAATTTACTGAGTAAATTATTGGGAATTTACGACGCAACTTTCTAAGTATTTCCTGGGAATTTATTGAGAATTGATTGGGGATTAACTGAGTAATTTACTAGGAATTTACTGAGAATTTAATAAGTAGTTTTTAGAGAATTTGCTGAGAATTTTTTGAGTAATCTACTGAGCATTTGTTGGCAATTTACTGAGTAATTTTCTGAGAATTTACTGAGAACTTACAGAGTAATTTGCTGGGATTGTACAGGGAATTGATAGAGAATTTACTAGGTAATTTACCGAGAATTTACTGTTTAATTTGTTGAGAAATTTTCTTAGAATTTTCTAGGAATTTACAGATAATTTAAGGAGTAATTTACAGAGAATTTACTGGAAATTTACTAAGTAATTTTACTGGGAATTTTATGAGCAATTTACTGGAAATTTACTTATTAATTTATTGAGAATATACTGGGAATTTGCTGAGTAATTTACTAAGAATTTACGAAAAATTTACAAGGAATTGCCTGAGAATTTATTGAGAATTTACTGAATAATTTACTGGGAATTTACTAGTAATTTACTGAGCAATTTATTGAGAATTTACTGAAAATTTACTAAGAAATTTACTGGTAATTTAAGGATTAAATTACTGAGAATTTTTTTAGAATTTGCTGAGAATTTACTCAGTAATTTACTTAGTGATTTACTGAGTATTTATTGGGAATTTACTGAATAATTTTGTGAGAATTTATTAGATATTTACTGAGTAATTTCTAGGAATTTACTGAGAATTTACTGAAAATTTACTTGGTAATTTACTCACAATTTACTGAATAAATGTACTGAGTAATTTACTGAGAATTTAAATAGTAACTTCTAGAGAATTTACTGAGTAATTTAATGGGAATTTAATAAATAATTTACTGAGAATTTATTTAGATTTTACTGAGTAATTTACCGAGAATTATAGTGTAATTGACTGAAAATTTATTGACTAATTTATTGAGAATTTACTGGGAATTTATTGTGTAATTTATTGAGAATTCACTGAGTAATTTAGTTAGATTTTTTTTGGAATTTACTGAAAATTTATTGGGAATTTATTAGGTAATTTTCTGAGAATTTAATAGAATTTACTGAAAATTTACCGAATAAATTACTGAGAATTTACTATGTAATTTACTGAGAATTTACTAACAATTTACTGAGTAATTTTCTGAGAGTTTACAGGGAACTTACTAAGTAATTTACAGAGAATTTAAAGAGTAATTTATTGAGTAATTTACTGAGAATTTATTAAGAATTTACTTAAAATTTGATGAGTAATTTATTGAGAATTTAGAGGCAATTTTTCTTAATAATTTACAGAGAATTTACTACTAACTTACAGAGTAATCTACTGAGAATTTACAGCGAATTTACTGTGATTTTACAATGTAATTTACTTATAATTTACTTGCAATTTACTAGTTCTTCAACGGTGGGGTCAAGCGAGAGTCCAAGTCCTACAAACACATGGCAAGGTCTATTGAATGCACTTTCAAACAAGCTTTACATGGATGCAAATGTTTTTGGCATTCCTTCAAAACTAAGCTAAGTCAAAACAAAACACTGTTTCTCATCTCGGGAAAACATGCTGGGCGATTACTAGGTCTAGGCCGAGGTCCCACACCTCCTTGCCGAGGTGTTGCCTCGATGGCTACATTCAAGGAAATGAGATCGGGAGAATCTGGGTTTCCCTCTCTTGAAGAACATGACGAACATGAAGAACATGGACATGAGGAAGATGAATGCAAAGATCAAAACTTGCTATTACAAAAGTTGAGATTTCATGCTATGAATTCAAAAACATGGACCTGGGTATCCATACTCGAAGATCCTATGAAAACAAACACAAAAGCATGAATCTTAATGCAAACTTTCGGATCAAACAAGGCTTTTATTCAAGAACACATGAATACTACTTTCTCTTTCTAAACCAAACTTTCAATCAATGCATGGCTTGCAAATCAGGTTCGATCATGCAATGCAGCTAGATGATTATCAAGAACTACAAGAGTAGGTCAAGAATCTAACCTTAATACACGAATCTAACGGTTAGATCTCCAAGAATCCAGCTCCAAGATCCACTCCTTCACTCTAAAACTCTTCCTAGAGCTTGTCTCTCTCAAGGCAAAGATATGATACAAAATGATAGGTTCTACTCACTGCCGGCTGATTTAGCACTCAGCTCGGACACGTGGCAACGGCTGGTTGGTTCTCCCCGAAAAGGTGGCTGATAAACCAGACAAAGTATGGCGAAAGGGTGTTTAACAAGTAAAGCAGCATGGCACTCTAACAAGGTACTGACATCGGGTGAAGACATCGGCTCCGGTAGGTGAGGTATCTATGATCCCGGCTAGGACGGACAACACTTGGCCTAGATGTGCCACACCTCGGCCTAGATGTGCCACACCTCGGTCTAGGTCGCACCAATCCGGAACAAGATCACTTGGGTTCAAGGATAACATCTCGACCTAGATGATACACCTCTCGGCCTTGATGATACACCTCGGCCTAGAAAATGACATCTCGGCCAATATGCCAGGACGAAGGTAGAGGTCAACCAAAGTGGTTTCAAGGTGGTTCTGGCTTTAAGGTGACCTCGGCTAGACCCACCAGAAAGGAACAAGACTCAACAAGTAAATTTCACATAAGTACAAACCAAGACAAAAATCTCATTCTAGTTAAGACAAGTCAAGAAAATTCACTACTACAACTTAGCAAATCAAGATTATACAAATACTCATGCCCGAGGCTAAGGTGCGGAATGAGGGTCACTACAGTCTACCCTTCTTAGAGAAGTTTGGTCCCCAAACTTTAGCTATCTTGCTCTACAAATAACTCCGGATAACGGATTTTTATTTCCTCTTCCTTTTCCCATGTAGCCTCCTTGCCATAATGCCACTCCCATTCGATCTTTACCATTGGTATCGATTTGTTTCTCAACTGCCGCTCTTGCCTGTCAATAATTCTCATCGGCTTTTCCTCGTAGCCTAAATCTTCATTAACCACCATCTCAGAATAATCAATCACATGCAGTGGATCTCGGATATATTTCCTCAACATTGAAACATGAAACACGTTGTGGACTTGGCTTAATTCTGGCGGCAGGGCAAGCCTGTAGGCAACAGGGTTGACCTTCTCAAGAATTTCAAATGGCCCAGTATATCGAGGTGCTAATTTACCCTTCTTCCCAAATCTTGAAACCCCTGTTGTCGACGAGATCTTCAAAAATACATGATCCCCAGTCTCAAATTCTAATTTCCTCCTTCTTTAGTCGGCATAACTCTTCTGTCAGCTCTGTGCGGTTCGAATCCTTTGTTGAATGAGCTTAATCTTCTTGGTTGTAACTCGAACCAGTTCGGGACCAATCAGGGCTTTATCTCCCACTTCAGTCCAACATATCGGCGACCTGCACTTCCTTCCATACAAAGCTTCGTACGGTGCCATGCCAATGCTGGCTTGATAACTGTTGTTGTAAGCGAATTCTACTAACGATAGATGTACTTCCCAATTTCCCTTGAAATCTAACACACATAGTCTGAGCATATCTTCGAGTGTCTGAATTGTTCTTTCTGTTTGTCCATCGGTCTGAGAATGAAATGCTGTGCTAAACTTCAACTCAGTTCCCAAAGCCCTTTGCAAACTCTGCCAAAATCTAGAAACAAACTTCGAATCTCGGTCTGACACTATGGACATCGGCACTCCATGGAGCTTCACAATCTCATTCATATACAGTCCAGCAAGTCAGTCGGCATTGAATGTAGTCTTGATAGGCAAAAAGTGTGCTGATTTAGTAAATCTGTCAACTATAACCCAAATTGAGTCCATACCTTTTTGCGTCTTCGGCAAACCAATTACAAAATCCATGGAGATGTGTTCCCATTTCCACTCAGGGATTGACAAGGGTTGAAGAAGTCCTGCTGGCTTCTGGTGTTCTGCTTTCACTTGCTGATAACATAGACACTGGGATACAAACTCAGCTATTTCTCTTTTCATATTTGACCACCAGAAAGTCCGCTTCACATCTTGGTATATCTTGGTGCTTCCCGGATGAACGACAAATTTGGAGCTATGGGCCTCCTGCAAAATCTTCCTTTTCAACTCTGGGACGTCGGCCACGCACAATCTCCCTTCAAACTTAAGCACTCGATTTTCAATGGTGTACCCTGGCCTTGGCTTGGTGTTGAATTCATCAATTACCTTCTTGAGGAACTCATCCTCCATCTGTCTGGTCTTCACTTCCTCAATTATGGTTGGCTCTACGGAAATCATTGCCAGGCACGCCAAACTTCCAACTAAGTTCCTGCTCAACGCGTCGGCTACGGAGTTTGCCTTACCCGGATGGTACTGAATCTGCATGTCGTAGTCCTTTAATAGTTCAAGCCATCTTCTCTGTCTCATATTCAATTCTTTTTGAGTGAACAAGTACTTCAGACTTTTGTGGTCTGTGAAAACTTGGCAAGAAGTTCCATACAAGTAATGACGCCATATCTTTAAAGCAAAGACCACGGCTGCCAGTTCCAAATCATGGGTAGGATAATTCTTTTCATTGGGTTTTAACTGACGAGATGCGTATGCTATAACCTTACCTCTTTGCATTAACACACAGCCCAATCCCTTATGTGAAGCATCACTATAAATCTAAAATTCTTTCTTGTCTGACGGTAAAGCAAGTATCGGCGCTGTAACCAACCTCGTCTTTAACTCTTGGAAAGCGGACTCCCTATTCTCGGTCCATTCATACGCCACTCCTTTCTGAGTTAGTTGTGTCAGCGATACTACAATCCTTAAAAAATCCTTCACAAATTTCCTGTAATAGCAGGCTAAACCCAGAAAACTACGAATATCGGATACATTAGTGGTGTCGGCCAATTCACAACGGCTTCAATCTTACTTGGATCGACTGAAATACCTTCTTCGTTAATCATATGCCCTAGGAACGAGATACTAGAGAGCCAAAATTCACACTTGCTAAGCTTGGCATATAATTTCTTGTCTCTTAGGATGTGTAAGGCTAGCCCCAAGTGCTTCTCATGTTCAACTTCATTCTTGGAATAGATCAATATGTCGTCGATGAAAACAACCACGAACTCGTCTAGGTACGGCTTGAAGACCCTATTCATTAAATCCATGAATGCTGTAGGAGCATTGGTCACTCCGAAAGGCATTACCAAAAATTCGTAGTGGCTATACCTTGTCCGGAAAGCAGTCTTCTCGACATCCTCGGCCTTAACCTTCAACTGGTGGTAGCCCGACCTGAGGTCAATCTTAGAAAAGACTCGTGCCCCTTGCAGTTGGTCAAGCAAATCATCGATCCTCGGCAACAGATACTTGTTCTTAATGGTTACCTTGTTCAGTTCTCGGTAGTCGACACAAAGACGAAGTGTGCTATCCTTTTTCTTAACAAACAGAACGGGTGCTCCCCATGGTGAAGTACTCGGCCTAATAAATCCCTTACTCAACAATTCTTGTAATTGCAGTTTCAGTTCTTTAAGTTCGGCTGGGGCCATTCTGTAGGGTGTTTTGGAGATAGGTTGGGTTCCCGGCGTAATATCAACCGTAAATTCTATTTCTCTATCGACAAAACAGCCAGGCAAGTCATTTGGAAAGACGTCGGGGAATTCCTTGACAACTGGGATGTCGGCTAGCTCAACGCTTCCATTCAGATTACTTAGTATGCTACACAGGTAACCTCGACATCCTTTTTGGATCAACTTATAGGCTTTCATAGATGAGATTAAGTAAGGTGGGGGTACTACTCCTTTACCCTGAAAAATAACCTCGGCATGGTTTGGGGGTCTCAATGTGACATTCTTTGAAACACAATTAATAGATGCGTGATTCGCTACTAACCAGTCCATCCCCAATATGACATCAAAGTGGGTCATGCTTAACGGCATCAAATCAACTAATAATTCTACACCCTCAATCACAACAATACACGCCCTATAAATGGATGCAATAATCATAGTTCTCCCAGATGGAGTAGCCACATGTAGCATATAATCAAGGGGTTATTGTTCTCTATTTAATTTCTCGGCAAACTTAACAGATATGAATGAATGTGTAGATCCCAAGTCAATCAATATGTATGCATCTTGAGAGCAAATTGGGAGTGTACCTGACACCACTGTCTCAGCATTCGTAGCGTCTCCTGGTACCAACGCAAAAACTCTGCCCTGTCTCATTTGAGCCCTCCCGATGTTATTTCTTTGCGCAAAGCCCGAGGTGTTCCCATCTTTCTTACCATCATCAGTTCTTGTGTCACGACCCCAAATCGCCCCTAGTAGTTTGGTGCCGTGATGGCCAGTAATCCGTAATTACCGAAGGCCAACTTTCAAAAAAAAACTCAACATAATCAGAGTATAATGAACGGGGCTCACAAATGCGGAAGCAATAAATCAAATACAAGTGGTCCATAAGAGCTGTGCGTAGATCAAATGCAATACCAAACATTTCCAATTAACTTTACAAGTTGAATACAACAAAGCAAGATATGTGTTACATCTTGATCAAAAGGCTTCTTGAGCCGACATATACAAAATACAGCAATTACAAGCCAAGAAGCATGATTTTCAAGATTCGCCGACATAAATGCAAAATAAAGCCGACATAGCACGGATCCAAAACAAGCTTTCAAAACAGTCTAGGCGTCGCCGACGTCCTGCTCATCACCTACATATATATAGAGAGGGTGAGCTTGGATACTCAGTGAATGGTACTAGAAATAAAGGTTTTGCATGAATATAGCCGAAGTCTTTCAAAACAAAACTCGTCAAAACTTTATCGAACAAGGGATGAACCGTATTCATCTGTTAAGTCTTACAAGTCTCAAGGAATGCTTACTGACATCGGCAAAATGAGGGATGAACCGTATTCATCAGTCAAGTATTACAACATTGGCGAAGCAAGGGATGAACCGTATTCATCAATCAAGTATTTCAACATCGGCGAAGCAAGGGATGAACCGTATTCATCAATCAAGTATTTCAACATCGGCGAAGCAAGGGATGAACCGTATTCATCAATCAAGTATTACAAGTATCAAGGGCTGTACGATCTGTTATCGTTTAGTCAAAGGTACTGCGAAAGTTTATAGTCCTCCAGCATAAGGGACTGGTGTTACTTAGGCCCGTAGCCCGATTTAACATAGTAATCTTTTCAAGGAAGGACCGTATCCTTTTTACACTTAGTACTGCGAAAGTTTAGAGTCCTCCAGCACAAGGGACTTGTGTTACTTAGGCCCGTAGCCCGATTTAACATAGTAATCTTTTCAAGGAAGGACCGTATCCTTTTTACACTTAGTCCTGTGAAAGTTTAGAGTCCTCCAGCACAAGGGACTTGTGTTACTTAGGCCCGTAGCCCGATTTAACAAGGACCGTATCCTTTTTAAAGGTGACATCAAAACAAGGATTATACTTGACACATCAAAACAAGAGCTATTCATTCATGCTTAACAAAACACTTGTGTCAAAACAAAGCAAGTAAGATTTATCAAAACAAGTATAACATAGCTTTATCAGTAATACCACTCACCTAACTCAAAGCAAAGATCAAGGTCCTACAATCACATGGCAAATCACATTCTCAAAACAAGCTTTACATACATGCAAATGATCTCGGCATTCTCAACAGATCCAGGTAATCATCAAAGCAAAACATGCTGGGAGTTTACACGCTGCTCCCGTCCCATGAGACACACTGGGTACCAACCAGGTCTTTGCCGAGGTCCCACACATCCTTGCCGAGGTGTGGTCCCGTTGGCCTCAATCAAAAGCAAAGTCAGGAAAACCTGGGTTTCCCTTCGAATAACATGAAGAATATGACGAATATGATCATGAGAAAGATGAATGCAAGATCAAAACTTGTTACAAAATCTGAGATTTCGTGCCATGAGTTCGAAACGTGGACCTGGGTACCCATACAAGAAGGTTATGCAGAATCAAACACAAAAACATGATTCTTATTCCAAACTTTTCAATCAAAACGAGACTTTCTTCAAAAACACATGAAAAACCATTTTCTCTTTTCAAAACCAACTTCAAATCGATGCATGACATGCAAAGCAAATTCGATCATGCAATGCAGCTAGATGATCAGCAACAACAACCAAAGTAGATCAAGATTCTAACCTCAACACTCGAATCCAACGGTTCAAACCACAAAGATCAAGCTTGGAAGACTTACTCTCACTCAAGAACTTCTCTTCCTTCTCTCTAGAGCTTCTCTCTCTAAAGGCAAAGATTTGAGACAAGAAAATGATTTGTTTCAAGGTCTGCCGGCTGTCTTAACCATCGGCTCGGACACGTGGCGCTATCGGGTTGGTTCAGCTCAAAAAGGTGATTGATTGATAAGACAAGTCTCTGACAATGCGTATGCAGCAAGCTCGGTAAAACACATCGGCAAGAAATGATATCGGCTCAAATCAAGGATCCGGCAACAGGATAACAAAACATCGGCTAGGGAGGACGACACTTGACTAAACTGTGCCACACCTTGGCCGGGGTGTGCCACATCTCGGCCTAGGCCATACCTGCCTGCAGACAAGGTTCACTGGGTGCAAAACATCTCGGCAATAAATGCCCGAGGTGTAGGTGGGGGTCGACCAAGGTCTCAAAACAGTTCTAAGTACAAGGGTTCAAAGGCGAACTAAGCTCAAGGCGACCTCGGCCACACACACACACTAAGCAAAGAACAAAATCATACAAGCAACTTTAAGCAAATCAAGGCAAGACAAAACCTTCAAAACCATATAACAAGGCAAGATCATGCATGAATGTGTGCAAGTATGACAAGAGTAAGGTGAGGGTTGTTACATCTTGTCTTCGGACAGTCTTTCACGCGATGACCCATTTCACCACACTCAAAATAGGCTCCTGATGCCCAACGGCAAACTCCAGAATGTGGCTTCCCACAACTTGCACACGTCAGCTTAGCGCTACTTTCCTGGTTCGAGTTACTGGAGCTGCCCACATTCGCCTTTTTCTTGGCACTAAACGGAACTCGGCGGCTATCATTGTCCTGCCTCTTCCTCTGGTTCTCTCCTGAATTCTGATACCGGTTTAGGTTAGCTTCTGTAAGGATGGCTTTGTCCAACACCCCGGCGTAATTCGGCATGTTGAGCATGTTAACTCGATCCTGAATTGGTCCGCGCAGTCCACTTTCGAATTTTCTAGCTTTTCTGTATTCATCATCGACCATGTGAGGCGCATATCTCGCCAACTCGGTAAAAGCGCGGTCGTATTCTACGACTGTCTTGTTACCTTGTGTCAAAGTCTGAAATTCCGTGGTCTTGCGATCTCGGACACTAAGGGGAAAATGCTTGTTGTAGAACAGCTCCAAAAATCTGGCCCAAGTCAGACCTGGGTTGCTTTCCCGGGTCATCATCCACCACCTTCGTGCATCGTCGTCTAGGGTGAATGTTGCTAATGACACCTTTTGGGCGTCGGTGCTGGGAAAAATCTCGAACAGCTTCTCCATTTCCAGGACCCACGCTTTGGCCTTAATCAGTTCAATACCCCCAGAGAACCTCGGCGGCTTCATCTTTTTGAACTCCCTGATCAAGGCTATGGTGCCGTCCCCATATAAAGCTTGTTGTGGAGGCACTTGCGGCACTGGAGGAGGACGAGGTGGGACTGCATGCCGGCCATTTGTCTGCTCGGCCTGGGTAGAAGTAGTACTAGCGTCTTGTGGCCGAGTTTGCCTTAACACACGGACCAAACCTTCGACCAGTCTCTCCAATCTATCCAATCTGTCCTCGGGATGATCTCGGCCAATGGGTGGTCTACCCGTTCTCATGATGCTAAGAGTGTGCAAAATGTGACTTTAAGACAAGATGATCAAACAATATGCATGCAATAGCAAATAGTCACGTCAAAATGATGCACACTTTGTCAAGTAACAAGCATAATGATGCAATCCTAACATCAATCCCACGGAAAGCCCTATGCTCTTTAGGACTCGAAGTGTGAGTAACGTACTATAAGAAACTTGTGCTCTGATATCAATCTGTCAAGCCCCAAACCGCCCCTACTAGTTTGGTGCCGTGATGGCCAGTAATCCGAAATTACCGAAGGCCAACTTTCAAAGATCCACGCGCAACAGAGTATAAATATATATGGGGCTCACAAGTGCGGAAACAATAATTTAGAATTGCAAGTGGTCCATAAGAGCAGTGCGTAAGCTACATGAAAAAGCATACAACTTTACATAATATTACAACTTGGATACAAATACAATAAAGTACAAAATACGTATTACATCTTGATCAAAAGGCTTCTCCAGCCGACATGTGTAAATTACAAGCATTATGAGCCGAGAAGCATAATTTTCAAGACTGCCGACATGAATACAAGTTAGGCCGACATAACAAAAACCCAAAACAAGCTTGCGAGTCACACCTAGGCGTCACCGCCTTCCTGCTCATCACCTACATATATATATATAGAGAGGGTGAGCTTGGATACTCAATGAATGGTACAAGTAATAAAGGGTTTGCATGTATGACATCCGAGATCTTTAACAAAACAATGCATAATCAAAGCTTGTGACAAACGTGGGATAAATCGAGTTCATCTAACCAATCTATCAAGCTTCATCAATCGAAGTCTTTCAAGTTTCGTGGGTGACATTAACAAAGATTGTGCTACAAATGCTTATAGTCCCCTAACACGTACGGACTTTCAAGAATTGTGCTACAAATGCTTATAGTCCCCTAGCACGTACGGACTTTCAAGAATTGTGCTACAAATGCTTATAGTCCCCTAGCACGTACGGACTTTCAAGATTGTTAAGATCGAAGCTAATACTTGATACACAAATAGGGATAGTCATTCATGCTTAGCAAATACTTTTCAAAACAAAGCAAAACTTTATCAAAACTTTATAGCGTAGCTTTATCAAAAATACCACTCACCTAGTTCTTCAACGTCGGGGTCAAGCGAGAGTCCAAGTCCTACAAACACATGGCAAGGTCTATTGAATGCACTTTCAAACAAGCTTTACATGGATGCAAATGTTTTTGGCATTCCTTCAAAACTAAGCTAAGTCAAAACAAAACACTGTTTCTCATCTCGGGAAAACATGCTGGGCGATTACTAGGTCTAGGCCGAGGTCCCACACCTCCTTGCCGAGGTGTTGCCTCGATGGCTACATTCAAGGAAATGAGATCGGGAGAATCTGGGTTTCCCTCTCTTGAAGAACATGACGAACATGAAGAACATGGACATGAGGAAGATGAATGCAAAGATCAAAACTTGCTATTACAAAAGTTGAGATTTCATGCTATGAATTCAAAAACATGGACCTGGGTATCCATACTCGAAGATCCTATGAAAACAAACACAAAAGCATGAATCTTAATGCAAACTTTCGGATCAAACAAGGCTTTTATTCAAGAACACATGAATACTGCTTTCTCTTTCTAAAACCAAACTTTCAATCAATGCATGGCTTGCAAATCATGTTCGATCATGCAATGCAGCTAGATGATTATCAAGAACTACAAGAGTAGGTCAAGAATCTAACCTTAATACACGAATCTAACGGTTAGATCTCCAAGAATCCAGCTCCAAGATTCACTCCTTCACTCTAAAACTCTTCCTAGAGCTTGTCTCTCTCAAGGCAAAGATATGATACAAAATGATAGGTTCTACTCACTACTGGCTGATTTAACACTCAGCTCGGACACGTGGCAACGGCTGGTTGGTTCTCCCCGAAAAGGTGGCTGACAGACCAGACAAAGTATGGCGAAAGGGTGTTTAACAAGTAAAGCAGCATGGCACTCTGACAAGGTACTGACATCGGGTGAAGACATCGGGTGAAGACATCGGCTCCGGTAGGTGAGGTATCTATGATCCCGGCTAGGACGGACAACACTTGGCCTAGTTGTGCCACACCTCGGCCTAGATGTGCCACACCTCGGTCTAGGTCGCACTAATCCGGAACAAGATCACTTGGGTTCAAGGATAACATCTCGACCTAGATGATACACCTCTCGGCCTTGATGATACACCTCGGCCTAGAAAATGACATCTCAGCCAATATGCCAAGACGAAGGTAGAGGTCAACCAAAGTGGTTTCAAGGTGGTTCTAGCTTTAAGGTGACCTCGGCTAGACCCACCAGAAAGGAACAAGACTCAACAAGTAAATTTCACATAAGTACAAACCAAGACAAAAATCTCATTCTAGTTAAGACAAGTCAAGAAAATTCACTACTGCAACTTAGCAAATCAAGATTATACAAATGCTCATGCCCGAGGCTAAGGTGAGGAATGAGGGTCAATACAGAATTTACCGGGAATTTTCTGAGTAATTTACTAAGAATTTACATGGAAGTTTGTGGGAATTTACTGAGAATTTACTGAGAATTTACTAAGTAATTTACTGTGTATTTATTGAGAATTTGCTAGGAATTTACTGATTAATTTACAGAGAATTTATTGAGTAATTTACAGAGAATTTAATGAGTAATATACTAAGAATTCACTCGGAATTTACTAAGAATTTACTAAGTAATTTGCTGAGAATTTACTGGGAATTTACTAAATAATGTGGTTAGAATTTACTGTAATTTACTAAGTAATTTAGTGGCAATTTACAGAGTAATGTAATGAGTAATTTACTACGAATTTACTGGGAATTTGCTGTGTAATTTATTGAGAACATAGTGGGAATTTCTAGAGTAATTTATTGAGAATTTATAGGGAATTTACTTAGAAATTACTAGCAATTTTCTGAGTAATTTACTGAGAATTTACAAGGAATTTACTTAGAATTTTCTGAGTATTTTTTGAGAATTTACTGAGTAATTTATTAAGTAATTTACTCAGTAATTAATTTAGTAATTTTTAGAGAATTCACTGAGAAATTTTCTAAGTAATTTATAGAAAATTTATTGCGAATTTACTGAGTAATTTACTGGGAATTTGTTGAGAATTTATTCTGTAATTTATTTGGAATTTACTAAAAATTTAGAGAGTAATTTACTGAGAATTTACTGAGTAATTTATATTAAATTTACTGAGTAAATTATTGGGAATTTACGGCGCAACTTTCTGAGTATTTCTTGGGAATTTAGTGAGAATTGATTGGGAATTAACTGAGTAATTTACTGGGAATTTACTGAGTAATTTACTGGGAATTTAACAAGTAATTTTTAGAGAATTTACTGAGAATTTTTTGAGTAATCTACTGAGCATTTGTTGGCAATTTACTGAGTAATTTTCTGAGAATCTACTGAGAACTTACGGAGTAATTTGCTGGGATTTTACAGGGAATTGACAGAGAATTTACTGGGTAATTTACCGAGAATTTACTATTTAATTTGTTTAGAAATTTTCTTTGAATTTTCTAGGAATTTACAGATAATTTAAGGAGTAATTTACAGAGAATTTACTGGAAATTTACTAAGTAATTTTACTGGGAATTTTATGAGTAATTTACTGGAAATTTACTTATTAATTTACTAAGAATATACTGGGAATTTGCTGAGTAATTTACTAAGAATTTATGAAAAATTTACAAGGAATTGCCTGAGAATTTATTGAGAATTTACTGAATAATTTACTGAGAATTTACTAGTAATTTACTAAGCAATTTACTGAGCAATTTATTGAGAATTTACTGAAAATTTACTAAAAAATTTACTGGGAATTTAAGGATTAAATTATTGAGAATTTTTTTAGAATTTGCTGAGAATTTACTCAGTAATTTACTTAGTGATTTACTGAGTATTTATTGAGAATTTACTGAATAATTTTGTGAGAATTTATTAGATATTTACTGAGTAGTTTCTAGGAATTTACTGAGAATTTACTGAAAATTTACTTGGTAATTTACTCACAATTTACTAAATAAATGTACTGAGTAATTTACTCAAAATTTAAATAGTAATTTCTAGAGAATTTACTAAGTAATTTAATGGGAATTTACTGAGTAATTTACTGAGAATTTATTTAGATTTTACTAAGTAATTTACCGAGAATTATAGTGTAATTGACTGAGAATTTACTGACTAATTTATTGAGAATTTACTGGGAATTTATTGTGTAATTTACTGAAAATTCACTGAGTAATTTAGTTAGATTTCTTTTGGAATTTACTGAGAATTTATTAGGAATTTATTAGGTAATTTTCTGAGAATTTATAGAGAATTTACTGAAAATTTACCGAGTAAATTACTGAGAATTTACTAACAACTTACTGAGTAATTTACAAAAAATTTAGTAAGAACTTATCGACTAATTTACTGAGAATTTACAGGGAACTTACTAAGTAATTTACAGAGAATTTAAAGTGTAATTTATTGAGTAGTTTACTGAGAATTTATTGAGAATTTACTGAAAATTTGATGAGTAATTTACTGAGAATTTAGAGGCAATTTTTCTTAGTAATTGTAGCAACCCTCACCTTATTCTTGTCATACCTGCATACATTCATGCATGATCTTGTCTTGTTATGTTGTTTTACAAGTCTTGCCTTGCCTTGTTTTGTTGAAGTATTGCTTGCATGATTTTGTTCCTTGCTTGGTGTGTAGCCGAGGTCATCTTGAGCTTAGTTCACCTCTGAACCTTTGTATTTAGAATTGTTTTGGAACCGCTTGGTCGACCCCCATCTTTACCCCGGGCTTGTTACTGAGATGTTTTGCACTTAGTGATCCTTGTCCTTGGGCAGGTATGACCTAGACCGAGGTGTGGCACAGCTTAGTCAAGTGTCCTCCTCCCTAGCCGATGTCTTTGTTACCCTGTTGCCGAAGCTTTAACTTTAGCCGATGTCAGTACTTGCCGATGTGTCTTGCCATCTAGCTTGTTGAATACACTTTGTCATAGACTTGTCTTATCAATCAATCACCTTTTGAGTTGAACCAACCCGGAAGCGCCACGTGTCCGAGCTGAAGGTTAAGTCAGCCGGCAGGCCTGTGAACATATCATTCTTTTGTATCATTTTGTTGCAAGTTTTGTTCTTGAAGAGAGAGAAACTCTAGAAGAGAGAGAAGGAGTTTTAGAGTGAGAGAGTAGATTTTCGAGTTGACCTTTGGAGTTGAGCCGTTAGATTCGAGCTTTGGGGTCCTTGATCTTTGCTTTGAGCCCACACCCGAGGAGATCTATGTGAGTGGTATTTTTAATAAAGCTATGTTATACTGTTTTGATAAATCTTGCTTTGCTTTGTTTTGACAAAAGTATTTGTTAAGCATGAATGAATAGCTCTATTTTGATGTATCAAGTATAAGCTTTGTTTGCTGTCATCCTTGAAAAGTCCCTTGTGCTGGAGGACTCTAAACTTTCGCAGCACTAAGTATAAAAGGATACGGTCCTTTCTTGGAAAGACTATCATGTTAAAGCGGGCTACGGGCCTAAGTAACACAAGACTATCGTGTTAAAACGGGCTATGGGCCTAAGTAACACAAGACCATCGTGTTAAAAGGAGCTACGGGCTTAAGTAACACAAGTCCCTTGTGCTGGAGGACTATAAACTTTCGCAGTATCTTTGACTAATCGATTACAGATCGTGCAGTCCTTGTTTTGCCATTGACGGTTTACCGCGTGGACTTGTTTGTTCGGAAAGCTTGATTCGTCTTTTGTCGATGCCAGTAAGCATCCCTTGAGACTTGTAAGACTTGATAGATGAATACGGTTCATCTCTTGCTTTGATAAAGTTTTGATGTGTTTTTCTCTGAAAGGATCTCGGCTAATATTCGTATGGTCTTGGCATGTTTTGTTTGGAAAAGACTTCGGCTATATTCATGCAAAACCTTTATTACTAGTACCATTCACTGAGTATCCAAGCTCACCCTCTCTATATATATGTAGGTGATGAGCAGGACGGCGGTGACGCCTAGAAGTGTTTTGCAAAGCTTGTTTTGGATTTTTGTCATGCCGGTTTGACTTGTTCTATGTCAGAAAATTTGTATTTACGTCGGCAAATCTTGAAGATTATGCTTCTTTGGCTTGTAATCATTGTATTTGCACATGTCGGCTCTAGAAGCCTTTTGATCAAGATTCTGATATGTATTTCGTTTATTATCAACTGAATGAGAAACTATGTCATGTATGTCATTACATTTGATCTATGCACAGCTCTTATGGACCACTTGTATTTTGATTTATCGCTTCCGCATCTGTGAGCCCCCTATATTATACTCTGATTGTGTTAAACTTTTGAAAGTTGGCCTTTGGTAATCTCGAATTGCTGGCCATCACGGCACCAAACTACTAGGGGCGGTTTGGGGTCGTGACAATTTTACAGGGAATTGACAGAGAATTTACTGGGTAATTTACCGAGAATTTACTGTTTAATTTGTTTAGAAATTTTCTTAGAATTTTCTAGGAATTTACAGATAATTTAAGGAGTAATTTACAGAGAATTTACCGGAAATTTACTAAGTAATTTTACTGGGATTTTTATGAGTAATTTACTGGAAATTTACTTATTAATTTACTGAGAATATACTGGGAATTTGCTGAGTAATTTACTAAGAATTTACGAAAAATTTACAAGGAATTGCCTGAGAATTTATTGAGAATTTACTGAATAATTTACTGGAAATTTACTAGTAATTTACTAAGCAATTTACTGAGCAATTTATTGAGAATTTACTGAAAATTTACTAAGAAATTTACTGGGAATTTAAGGATTAAATTACTGAGAATTTTTTTAGAATTTGCTGAGAATTTACTCAGTAATTTACTTAGTGATTTGCTGAGTATTTATTGAGAATTTACTGAATAATTTTGTGAGAATTTATTAGATATTTACTGAGTAATTTCTATGAATTTACTGAGAATTTACTGAAAATTTACTTGGTAATTTACTCACAATTTACTAAATAAATGTACTGAGTAATTTACTCAGAATTTAAATAGTAATTTCTAGAGAATTTACTAAGTAATTTAATGGGAATTTACTGAGTAATTTACTGAGAATTTATTTAGATTTTACTAAGTAATTTACCGAGAATTACAGTGTAATTGACTGAGAATTTACTGACTAATTTATTGAGAATTTACTGGGAATTTATTGTGTAATTTACTGAAAATTCACTGAGTAATTTAGTTAGATTTCTTTTGAAATTTACTGAGAATTTATTAGGAATTTATTAGGTAATTTTCTGAGAATTTATAAAGAATTTACTGAAAATTTACCAAGTAAATTACTGAGAATTTACTATGTAATTTACTGAGAATTTACTAACAATTTACTGAATAATTTACAAAAAATTTAGTGAGAACTTATCGACTAATTTACTGAGAATTTACAGGGAACTTACTAAGTAATTTACAGAGAATTTACAGCGAATTTACTGTGATTTTACAATGTAATTTACTTATAATTTAATTGCAATTTACTAGGTAATTTACTGAGAATTACTAAGTAATTTAAAAAGAATTTACTAAGTAATTTACCGAGATTTTGCTGCGAATTTACTAAGTAATTTACTGAGAATTTACTGGGAATTTTCTGAGTAATTTACTAAGAATTTACATGGAATTTTGTGGGAATTTACGGAGAATTTACTGAGTAATTTACGGTGTATTTATTGAGAATTTGCTAGAAATTTACTGATTAATTTACAGAGAATTTATTGAGTAATTTAAAGAGAATTTAATGAGTAATTTACTGAGAATTCACTCGAAATTTAGTAAGTAATTTGTTGAGAATTTACTGAGAATTTACTAAGAACTTACTGTTAATTTACTGGAAATTTTCTGAGTAATTTCTGAGAATATACTGTAATTTACTGAGTAATTTAGTGGCAATTTACAGAGTAATGCACTGAGTAATTTACTGCGAATTTACTAGGAATTTGTTGTGTAATTTATTGAGAACATAGTGGGAATTTTTAGAGTAATTTATTCAGAATTTACAGGGAATTTACTTAGAAGTTAGTGGCAATTTTCTGAGTAATTTACTGAGAATTTACAGGGAATTTACTAAGTATTTTTTGAGAATTTACTGAGTAATTTACTAAGTAATTTACTCAGTAATTAATTGAGTAATTTTTAGGGAATTCACTGAGAAATTTTCTAAGTAAGTTATAGAAAATTTATTGCGAATTTACTGAGTAATTTACTGGGAATTTGTTGAGAATTTATTCTATAATTTATTTGGAATTTACTAAAAATTTAGAGAGTAATTTACTGAGAATTTACTGAGTAAATTATTGGGAATTTACGGCGCAACTTTCTGAGTATTTCCTGGGAATTTATTGAGAATTGATTGGGAATTAACTGAGTAATTTACGGGGAATTTACTGAGTAATTTAGTGGGAATTTAATGAGTAATTTTTAGAGAATTTATTGAGCATTTGTTGGCAATTTACTGAGTAATTTTCTGAGAATTTACTGAGAACTTACAGAGTAATTTGCTGGGATTTTACAGGGAATTGACCGAGAATTTACTGTTTAATTTGTTGAGAAATTTTCTTAGAATTTTCTAGGAATTTACAGATAATTTAAGGAGTAATTTACAGAGAGTTTACTGAAAATTTATTAAGTAATTTTCCTGGAAATTTTATGAGTAATTTACGGGGAATTTACTAATTAATTTACATAAAATATACTGGGAATTTGCTGAGAAATTTACTAAGAATTTACGAAAAATTTACAAGGAATTGCCTGAGAATTTATTGGGAATTTACTGAATAATTTACTGGGAACTTACTAGTAATTCACTGAGCAATTTACGAAGCAATTTATTTAGAATTTATTGAAAATTCACTAAGAAATTTACTGGGAATTTAAGGATTAAATTACTGAGAATTTTTTTAGAATTTGCTGAGAATTTACTCAGTAATTTACGTAGTGATTTACTGAGTATTTATTGGGAATTTACTGAATAATTTTGTGAGAATTTATTAGATATTTACAGAGTAATTTCTAGGAATTTACTGAGAATTTACTAGAAATTTACTTGGTAATTTACTCACAATTTACTGAATAAATGTACTGAGTAATTTACTCAGAATTTAAATAGTAATTTCTAGAGAATTTACTGAGTAATTTACTGAGAATTTATTTAGAATTTACTGAGTAATTTACCGAGAATTACAGTGTAATTGACTGAGAATTTACTGACTAATTTATTGAGAATTTACTGGGAATTTATTGTGTAATTTACTGAGAATTCACTGAGTAATTTAGTTAGATTTTTTTTTTGGAATTTACTGAGAATTTATTGGTAATTTATTAGGTAATTTTCTGAGAATTTATAGAGAATTTACTGAAAATTTACCGAGTAAATTACTGAGAATTTACTATGTAATTTACTGAGAATTTACTAACAATTTACTGAGTAATTTTATGAGTAATTTACAAAAAATTTAATGAGAACTTATCGAGTAATTTACTGAGAATTTACAGGGAACTTACTAAGTAATTTACAGAGAATTTAAAGAGTAATCTATTCAGTAATTTACTGAGAATTTATTGAGAATTTACTGAAAATTTGATGAGTAATTTACTGAGAATTTTGTCACGACCCCAAACCGCCCCTAGTAGTTTGGTGCCGTGATGGCCAGTAATCCGTAATTACCGAAGGCCAACCTTTCAAAAAACTTAACACAATCAGAGTATGGATATAGGGGCTCACAAATGCGGAAGCAATAAATCAAATACAAGTGGTCCATAAGAGCTGTGCGTAGATTAAAGCAATGCCAAACATTTCCAAATAACTTTACAACTTGAATACCACAAGTACAATTACATGTTACATCTTGATCAAAAGGCTTCTCGAGCCGACATATACAAAATACAGCTAATACAAGTCAAGAAGCATAATTTTCAAGATTTGCTGACATGCAAAGCAGGGCATCGCCGACGTAAATACAAAAGCAAAGCCGACATAAGTACGAATCCAAAACAAGCATCCAAAACGATCTAGGCGTCGCCGCCGTCCTGCTCATCACCTACATATATATAGAGGGGTGAGTACAAATACTCAGTGAATGGTACTAATAATAAAGGTTTTGCATGAATATAGCCGAGGTCCTTCAAAACGAAACACATCAAACTTTAGCAAGACGAGGGATGAACCGTATTCATCAATCAAGTATTACAAGTATCCAAAGATGTTTACTGATATAGGCAAAACAAGGGATGAACCGTATTCATCAGTCAAGTATCATAACATCGGCGAAGCAAGGGATGAACCGTATTCATCATTCACGTATCATAACATCGGCGAAGCAAGGGATGAACCGTATTCATCATTCAAGTATCATAACATCGGCGAAGCAAGGGATGAACCGTATTCATCATTCAAGTATCAAGGGCTGTACGATCCGTAATCGTTTGGTCAAAGGTACTGCGAAAGTTTATAGTCCTCCAGCACAAGGGACTTGTGTTACTTAGGCCCGTAGCCCGATTTAACATAGAAATCTTTTCAAGAAAGGACCGTATCCTTTTACACATAGTACTGCGAAAGTTTAGAGTCCTCCAATACAAGGGACTTGTGCACTTGGTACCGCGAAAGTTTAGAGTCCTCCAGTACAAGGGACTTGTGTTACTTAGGCCCGTAGCCCGATTTAACAAGGACCGTATCCTTTTGTACTTAGTACTGCGAAAGTTTAGAGTCCTCCAGCACAAGGGACTTTCCGAGGATAACAATCGAAACAAGGCTATTTATTCATGCTTAGCAAATACCACGTCAAAACAAACAAAACAAGATTTATCAAAGCAAGTGTAACGTAGCTTTATTAGAAATACCACTCACCTAGTTCTTCAGGTGTAGACTCAAGCAAATATCAAGGACCTACAATCACATGGCATGTCACATTCTCAAAGCAAGCTCTATATACATACAAATGATCTCGGCATTCTTGCCAGATCCAAGTCAAAGACAAAGCAAAACAAGCTGGAAGCTTAATCACTGCTCCCGTTTCATGAAAACACACTGGGTACCGTCCAGGACTATGCCGAGGTCCCGCTAAACAAAGTCAGGAAAAACCTGGGTTTTCCTTTGAAGAATATGAAGAACATGATCATTTGAAAGATGGATGCAAGCTCACAACTTGTTACAAAAATCTGAGTTTTCATGCCAAGAGTTCAAAATAGGGACCTGGGTACCTATTCAAGAAAGTTATGCAAGAATAAACACAAAACATGATTTTCGTTCCAAGCTTTTCGATCAAAACGAGACTTCTTTCAAGAACATATGGAAAACCATTTTCTCTTTCCAAAACCAACTTCAAAACGATGCATGACATGCAACACGAATTCGATCATGCAATGCAGCTAGATAATCAGCAAGAACAACCAAAGGAGATCAAGATTCTAACCTCAAAACTCGAATCCAACGGTTCAACCACGAAGATCAAGCTTGGGAGACTCACTCTCACTCAAGAACTTCTCTAGAGCTTCTCTCTCTAAAACAAAGATTTGAGACAAGAAAAAATGATTTGTTTCAAGGTCTGCCGGCTGCCTTAACAATCAGCTCGGACACGTGGCGTTATCGGGTTGGCTCAGCTCAAAAAGGTGATTGATAGACAAGACAAGTCTTCTGACAAAGCGTATGCAGCAAGCTCGGGTAAGACACATCGGCTCAAATCAAGGATCCAGCAACAGGATAACAAAACATCGGCTAGGGAGGACGACACTTGACTAAGCTGTGCCACACCTTGGCCGGGGTGTGCCACATCTCGGCCTAGGCCATACCTGCCTGCGGACAAGGTTCACAAGGTGCAAAACATCTCGGCAATAAATGCCCGAGGTGAAGGTAGGGGTCGACCAAGGTCTCAAAACAGTTCTAAGTACAAGGGTTCAAAGGCGAACTAAGCTCAAGGCGACCTCGGCCACACACACACACACACACCAAGCAAAGAACAAAATCATGCAAGCAACTTTAAGCAAATCAAGGAAAGACAAAACCTTCAAATTAACATAACAAGCAAGACCATGCAAGAATGTATGCAAGTATGACAAGAGTAAGGTGAGGGTTGTTACAAATTTAGAGGCAATTTTTCTTAGTAATTTACAGAGAATTTACTAAGAACTTACAGAGTAATATACTGAGAATTTACAGCGAATTTTCTGTGATTTTACAATGTAATTTACTTATAATTTACTTGCAATTTACTAGGTAATTTACTGAGAATTACAAAGCAATTTAAGAAGAATTTACTAAGTAATTTACTGAGATTTTGCTGGGAATTTAATAAGTAATTTACTGAGAATTTTCTGAGTAATTTACTAAGAATTTACATGGAATTTTGTGGGAATGTGCGGAGAATTTACTAAGTAATTTACTGTGTCTTTGTTGAGAATTTGCTAGGAATTTACTGATTAATTTACAGAGAATTTATTGAGTAATTTACAGAGAATTTAATGAGTAATTTACTGAGAATTTACTCGGAATTTACTAAGTAATTTGTTGAGAATTTACTGGGAATTTACTAAATAATATAGTTAGAATTAATTGGGAATTTACTGTTAATTTACTGGAAATTTTCTGAGTAATTTTTGAGAATTTATTGTAATTTACTGAGTAATTTAGTGGCAATTTACAGAGTAATTCACTGCGAATTTACTGGGAATTTGCTGTGTAATTTATTGAGAACATAGTGGGAATTTCTAGAGTAATTTATTGAGAATTTACAGGGAATTTACTTAGAAATTACTGGCAATTTTTTGAGTAATTTACTGAAAATTTACAAGCAATTTACTAACAATTTATTGGGAATTTATTGAGTATTTTTCGAGAATTTACTGAGTAATTTACTAAGTAATTTACTCAGTAATTAATTGAGTAATTTTTAGAGAATTCACTCAGAAATTTTCTAAGTAATTTATAGAAAATTTATTGCGAATTTTCTAAGTAATTTATTGGAAATTTTTTGAGAATTTACACTGTAATTTATTTGAAATTTACTGAAAATTTAGAGAGTAATTTACTGTGAATTTTCTGAGTAATTTACATTGAATTTACTAAGTAAATTATTGGGAATTTACGGCGCAACTTTCTGAGTATTTCCTGAGAATTTATTGAGAATTGATTGGGAATTAACTGAGTAATTTACGGGGAATTTACTGAGTAATTTACTGGAAATTTAATGAGTAATTTTTACAGAATTTATTGAGAATTTTCAGAGTAATTTGCTGGGATTTTACAGGGAATTGACAGAGAATTTACTGTTTAATTTGTTGAGAAATTTTCTTAGAATTTTCTAGGAATTTACGGATAAGTTACGGAGTAATTTACAGAGAATTTGCAGGAAATTTACTAAGTAATTTTATTGGGAATTTTTTGAGTAATTTACTGGGAATTTACTGAGTAATTTACAAAGAATTTACGAAAATTTTACAAGGAATTGCCTGAGAATTTATTAGGAATTTACTGAATAATTTACTGAGAATTTACAAGTAATTTACTGAGCAAATTTACTGAGCAATTTGTTGAGAATTTATTGAAAATTTACTAAGAAATTTACTGGGAATTTAAGGATTAAATTACTGAGATTTTTTTTAGAATTTGCTGAGAATTTACTCAGTCATTTGCTTAGTGATTTACTGAGTATTTATTGGGAATTTACTGAATAATTTTGTGAGAATTTATTAGATATTTACTGAGACATTTCTAGGAATTTACTGAAAATTTACTTCGTAATTTACTCACAATTTACTGAATAAATGTACTGAGTAATTTACTAAAAATTTAAATAGTAATTTCTAGAGAATTTACTGAGTAATTTAATGGGAATTTACTGAGTAATTTACCGAGAATTACAGTGTAATTGACTAAGAATTTACTAACTAATTTATTGAGAATTTACTGGGAATTTATTGTGTAATTTACTGAGAATTCACTGAGTAATTTAGTTAGATTTTTTTTTGGAATTTACTGAGAATTTATTGGGAATTTATTTGGTAATTTTCTGAAAATTTACAGAGTAAATTACTGAGAATTTACTAACAATTTACTTAGTAATTTTCAAAAAATTTAGTGAGAACTTATCGAGTAATTTACTGAGAATTTACAGGGAACTTACTAAGTAATTTACTGAGAATTTATTGAGAATTTACTGAAAATTTGATGAGTAATTTACTGAGAATTTAGTGGCAATTTTTCTTAATAATTTACAGATAATTTACTGAGAACTTACAAGTAATCTACTAAGAATTTATAGCGAATTTAATGTGATTTTACAAGGTAATTTACTTATAATTTACTTGCAATTACTAGGTAATTTACTGAGAATTACTAAGTAATTTAAGAAGAATTTACTAAGTAATTTACTGAGATTTTGCTGCGAATTCACTAAGTAATTTACTGAAAATTTACTGGAAATTTTCTGAGTAATTTACTAAGAATTTACATGGAATTTTGTGGGAATTTACAGAGAATTTACTCAGAATTTACTGAGTAATTTATTGTGTATTTATTGAGAATTTGTTAGGAATTTACCGATTAATTTATAGAGAATTTATTGAGTAATTTATAGAGAATTTAATGAGTAATTTGCTGAGAATTCACTCGGAATTTACTAAGTAATTTGTTGAGAATTTACTGGGAATTTACTAAATAATGTAGTTAGAATTTATTGGGAATTTACTGGCAACTTACTGTTAATTTACTGGAAATTTTCTGAGTAATTTCTGAGAATTTACTACAATTTACTGAATAATTTAGTGGCAATTTACAGAGTAATGCACTGAGTAATTTACTGCGAATTTACTGGGAATTTGCTGTGTAATTTATTGGGAACATAGTGGGAATTTCTAGAGTAATTTATTGAGAATTTACAGGGAATTTACTTAGAAATTACTTGCAATTTTCTGAGTAATTTACTGAGAATTTATAGGGAATTTACTGGGAGTTTACTGAGTATTTTCTGAGAATTTACTGAGTAATTTACTAAGTAATTTACTTAGTAATTAATTGAGTAATTTTTAGGGAATTCACTGAGAAATTTTCTAAGTAATTTATAGAAAATTTATTGCGAATTTATTGAGTAATTTACTAGGAATTACTGAGAATTTATTCTGTAATTTATTTGGAATTTACTGAAAATTTAGAGAGTAATTTAATGAGAATTTACTGAGTAATTTACATTGAATTCACTGAGTAAATTATTGGGAATTTACAACGTAACTTTATGGGTATTTCCTGGGAATTTATTGAGAATTGATTGGTAATTAACTGAGTAATTTACTGGGAATTTAATGAGTAATTTTTAGAGAATTTACTGAGCATTTGTTGGCAATTTACTGAGTAATTTTCTAAGAATTTACTGAGAACTTACAGAGTAATTTGCTGGGGTTTTACAGGGAATTGACAGAGAATTTACTGGGTAATTTACCGAGAATTTACTGTTTAATTTGTTGAGAAATTTTCTTAGAATTTTCTAGGAATTTACGGATAATTTACCGAGTAATTTACAGAGAATTTACTGGAAATTTACTAAGTAATTTTACTAGGAATTTTATGAGTAATTTACTGGGAATTTACTGAGTAATTTACTAAGAATTTACGAAAACTTTACAAGGAATTACCTAAGAATTTATTGGGAATTTACTGAATAATTTACTTGGAATTTACTAGTAATTTACTGAGCAATTTGTTGAGAATTTACTGAAAATTTACTAAGAAATTTACTGGGAATTTAAGGATTAAATTACTGAAAAATTTTTTAGAACTTGCTGAGAATATACTCAATAATTTACTTAGTAATTTACTGAGTATTTATTGTGAATTTACTAAATAATTTTGTGAGAATTTATTAGATATTTACTGAGTAATTTCTAGGAATTTACTAAAAATTTACTTGGTAATTAACTCACAATTTACTGAATAAATGTACTGAGTAATTTACTCAGAATTTAAATAGTAATTTCTAGAGAATTTACTGAGTAATTTAATGGGAATTTACTGAGTAATTTACTGAGAATTTATTTAGAATTTACTGAGTAATTTACCGAGAATTACAGTGTAATTGACTGAGAATTTACTGGCTAATTTATTGTGTAATTTACTGAGAATTCACTGAGTAATTTAGATAGATTTTTTTTTTTGGAATTTACTGAAAATTTATTGGGAATTTATTTGGTAATTTTCTGAGAATTTGTAGAGAATTAACTGAAAATTTACTGAGTAAATTTCTGAGAATTTACTAACAATTTACTGAGTAATTTTCTGAGTAATTTACAAAAAATTTAGTGAGAACTTATCGAGTAATTTACTGAGAATTTACAGGGAATTTTCTGAGTAATTTACTAAGAATTTACATGGAATTTTGTGGGAATTTGCGGAGAATTTACTCAGAATTTACTGAGTAATTTACTGTGTATTTACTGAGAATTTTCTAGGAATTTACTGATTAATTTACAGAAAATTTATTGAGTAATTTACAGAGAATTTAATGAGTAATTTACTGAGAATTCACTCAGAATTTACTTAGTAATTTGTTGAGAATTTACTGGGAATTTACTAAATAATGTAGTTAGAATTTATTGAGAATTTACTGAGAACTTACTGTTAATTTACTGGAAATTTTCTGAGTAAGTTCTGAGAATTTACTGTAATTTACTGAGTAATTTAGCGACAATTTACAGAGTAATGCACTGAGTAATTTACTGTGAATTTACTGGAAATTTGTTGTGTAATTTATTGAGAACATAGTGGGAATTTCTAGAGTAACTTATTGAGAATTTACCGGGAATTTACTTAGAAATTACTAGCAATTTTCTGAGTAATTTACTGAGAATTTACAGGAAATTTGCTTACAATTTACTGGGAATTTACTGAGTATTTTCTGAGAATTTACTGAGTAATTTACTAAGTAATTTACTCAGTAATTAATTGAGTAATTTTTAGAGAATTCACTGAGAAAATTTCTAAGTAATTTATAGAAAATTTATTGCGAATTTACTGAGTAATTTACTGGGAATTTGTTGAGAATTTATTCTATAATTTATTTGGAATTTACTAAAAATTTAGAGAGTAATTTACTGAGAATTTACTGAGTCATTGACATTGAATTTGCTGAGTAAATTGTTGGGAATTTACGACGCAACTTTCTGAGTATTTCCTGGGAATTTATTGAGAATTGATTGGGAATTAACTGAGTAATTTACTGGGAATTTACTGAGTAATTTACTGGGAATTTAATGAGTAATTTTTAGAGAATTTACTGAAAATATTTTGAGCAATCTACTGAGCATTTGTTGGCAATTTACTGAGTAATTTTTTGAGAATTTGCTGACAACTTATAGAGTAATTTGCTGGGATTTTACAGGGAATTGACAGAGAATTTACTGTTTAATTTGTAGAGAAATTTTCTTAGAATTTTCTAGGAATTTACGGATGATTTACCGAGTAATTTACTGGAAATTTACTAAGTAATTTTACAGGGAGTTTTATGAGTAATTTACTAGGAATTTACTGAGTAATTTACTAAGAATTTATGAAAATTTTACAAGGAATTACTTGACAATTTATTGAGAATTTACTGAATAATTTACTTGGAATTTACTAGTAATTTACTGAGCAAATTGTTGAGAATTTCCTGAAAATTAACTAAGAAATTTATTGGGAATTTAAGGATTAAATTACTGAGAATTTTTTTAGAATTTGCTGAGAATTTACTCAGTAATTTACTTAGTGATTTACTGAGTATTTATTTTGAATTTACTGAATAATTTTGTGAGAATTTATTAGCTATTTACTGAGTAATTTCGAGGAATTTACAGAAAATTTACTTGGTAATTTTCTCACAATTTACTGAATAAATGTACTGAGTAATTTACTCAGAATTTAAATAGTAATTTCTAGAGAATTTACTGAGTAATTTAATGGGAATTTACTAAGTAATTTACTGAGAATTTATTTAGAATTTACTGAGTAATTTACCGAGAATTACAGTGTAATTGACTGAGAATTTACTGACTAATTTATTGAGAATTGACTGGGAATTTATTGTGTAATTTACTGAGAATTCACTGAGTAATTTAGTTAGATACTTTTTTTGGAATTTACTGGGAATTTATTGGGAATTTATTTGGTAATTTTATGAGAATTTATAGATTATTAACTGAAAATTTACCGAGTAAATTGCTGAGAATTTACTATGTAATTTACTGAGAATCTACTAACAATTTATTGAGTAATTTTTTGAGTAATTTACAAAAAAATTAGTGAGAACTTATCGAGTAATTTACTGAAAATTTACAGGGAACTTACTAAGTAATTTACCGAGAATTTAAAGAGTAATTCATTGAGTAATTACTGAGAATTTATTGAGAATTTACTGAAAATTTGATGAGTAATTTACTGAGAATTTAGAGGCAATTTTTCTTAATAATTTACAGAGAATTTACAGAGTAATCTTCCGAGAATTTACAGCGAATTTACTGTGATTTTACAATGTAATTTACTTATAATTTATATGCAATTTACTAGGTAATTTACTGAGAATTATTGAGTAATTTAAGAAGAATTTACTAAGTAATTTACTGAGATTTTGCTGCGAATTTACTAGGTAATTTACTGGGAATTTACTGAAAAATTTTTGAGTAATTTACTAAGAATTTACATGGAATTTTGTGGGAATTTACGGAGAATTTACTTAGAATTTACTGAGTAATTTACTGTGTATTTATTGAGAATTTGCTAGGAATTTACTGATTAATTTACAGAGAATTTATTGTGTAATTTACAGAGAATTTAATGAGTAATTTACTGAGAATTCACTCGGAATTTACTAAGTAATTTGCTGAGAATTTATTGGGAATTTACTGAGAACTTGCTGTTAATTCACTGGAAATTTTCTGAGTAATTTCTGAGAATTTACTGTAATTTACTAAGTAATTTAGTGGCAATTTACAGAGTAATGCTCTGAGTAATTTACTGCGAATTTACTGGGAATTTGCTGTGTAATTTATTGAGAACATAGTGGGAATTTCTAGAGTAATTTATTGAGAATTTACAGGGAATTTACTTAGAAATAACTAGCAATTTTCTGAGTAATTTACTGAGAATTTACTTACAATTTACTGGGAATTTACTGAGTATTTTCTGAGAATTTACTGAGTAATTTACTAAGTAATTTACTCAGTAATTAATTGAGTAATTTTTAGAGAATTCACTGAGAAATTTTCAAAGTAATTTATTGAAAATTTATTGCAAATTTACTGAGTAATTTACTGGGAATTTGTTGAGATTTTATTCTGTAATTTATTTGGAATTTACTAAAAATTTAGAGAGTAATTACTGAGAATTTACTGAGTAATTTACATTGAATTTGTTGAGTAAATTATTGGGAATTTATGGCGCAACTTTCTGAGTATTTCCTGTGAATTTATTGAGAATTGATTGGGAATTAACTGAGTAATTTACTGGGAATTTACTGAGTAATTTACTGGGAATTTAATGAGTAATTTTTAGAGAATTTACTGAGTAATCTACTGAGCATTTGTTGGCAATTTACTGAGTAATTGTCTGAGAATTTGTTGAGAACTTACAGAGTAATTGGTTGGGATTTTACAGGGAATTGACAGAGAATTTACTGTTTAACATGTTGAGAAATTTTCTTAGAATTTTCTAGGAATTTACGGATAATTTAAGGAGTAATTTAGAGAGAATTTACTGGAAATTTACTAAGTAATTTTACTAGGAATTTGATGAGTAATTTTCTGGGAATTTACTGAGTAATTTACTAAGAATTTACGAAAATTTTACAAGGAATTGCCTGAGAATTTATTGGGAATTTACTGAATAATTTACTTGGAATTTACTAGTAATTTACTCAGCAATTTATTGAGAATTTACGAAAAATTAACTAAGAAATTTACTGGGAATTTAAGGATTAAATTACTGAGAATTTTTTTAGAATTTGCTGAGAATTTACTCAGTAATTTACTTAGTGATTTACTGAGTATTTATTTTGAATTTACTGAATAATTTTGTGAGAATTTATTAGATATTTACTGAGTAATTTCGAGGAATTTACAGAAAATTTACTTGGTAATTTACTCACAATTTACTGAATAAATGTACTGAGTAATTTACTCAGAATTTAAATAGTAATTTCTAGAGAATTTACTGAGTAATTTAATGGGAATTTACTAAGTAATTTACTGAGAATTTATTTACAATTTACTGGGTAATTTACCGAGAATTTACTGTTTAACATGTTGAGAAATTTTCTTAGAATTTTCTAGGAATTTACGGATAATTTAAGGAGTAATTTAGAGAGAATTTACTGGAAATTTACTAAGTAATTTTACTAGGAATTTGATGAGTAATTTTCTGGGAATTTACTGAGTAATTTACTAAGAATTTACGAAAATTTTACAAGGAATTGCCTGAGAATTTATTGGGAATTTACTGAATAATTTACTTGGAATTTACTAGTAATTTACTCAGCAATTTATTGAGAATTTACGAAAAATTAACTAAGAAATTTACTGGGAATTTAAGGATTAAATTACTGAGAATTTTTTTAGAATTTGCTGAGAATTTACTCAGTAATTTACTTAGTGATTTACTGAGTATTTATTTTGAATTTACTGAATAATTTTGTGAGAATTTATTAGATATTTACTGAGTAATTTCGAGGAATTTACAGAAAATTTACTTGGTAATTTACTCACAATTTACTGAATAAATGTACTGAGTAATTTACTCAGAATTTAAATAGTAATTTCTAGAGAATTTACTGAGTAATTTAATGGGAATTTACTAAGTAATTTACTGAGAATTTATTTACAATTTACTGGGTAATTTACCGAGAATTTACTGTTTAACATGTTGAGAAATTTTCTTAGAATTTTCTAGGAATTTACGGATAATTTAAGGAGTAATTTAGAGAGAATTTACTGGAAATTTACTAAGTAATTTTACTAGGAATTTGATGAGTAATTTTCTGGGAATTTACTGAGTAATTTACTAAGAATTTACGAAAATTTTACAAGGAATTGCCTGAGAATTTATTGGGAATTTACTGAATAATTTACTTGAAATTTACTAGTAATTTACTCAGCAATTTATTGAGAATTTACGAAAAATTTACTAAGAAATTTACTGGGAATTTATGGATTAAATTACTGAGAATTTTTTTAGAATTTGCTGAGAATTTACTCAGTAATTTACTTAGTGATTTACTGAGTATTTGTTGTGAATTTACTGAATAATTTTGTGAGAATTTATTAGATATTTACTGAGACATTTCTAGGAATTTACTGAAAATTTACTTGGTAATTTACTCACAATTTATTGAATAAATGTACTGAGTAATTTACTCAGAATTTAAATAGTAATTTCTAGAGAATTTACAGAGTAATCTAATGGGAATTTACTAAGTAATTTACTGAGAATTTATTTAGAATTTACTGAGTAATTTACCGAGAATTACGGTGTAATTGACTGAGAATTTACTGACTAATTTATTGAGAATTTACTGGGAATTTATTGTGTAATTTATTGAGAATTCACTGAGTAATTTAGTTAGATTTTTTTTTGGAATTTACTGAGAATTTATTGGTAATTTTCTGAGAATTTATAGAGAATTTGCTGAAAACTTACCGAGTAAATTACTGTGAATTTACTATGTAATTTACTGAGAATTTACTAACAACTTACTGAGTAATTTTTTGAGTAATTTACAACAAATTTAGTGAGAACTTATCGAGTAATTTACTGAGAATTTACAGGGAACTTACTAAGTAATTTACAGAGAATTTAAAGAGTAATTTGTTGAGTAATTTATTGAAAATTTGATGAGTAATTTACTGAGAATTTAGAGGCAATTTTTCTTAATAATTTACAGAAAATTTACTAAGAATTTATAGAGTAATCTACTGAGAATTTACAGCGAATTTACTGTGATTTTACAATGTAATTTACTTATAATTTACTTGCAATTTACTAGGTAATTTACTGAGAATTATTAAGTAATTTAAGAAGAATTTACTAAGTAATTTACTGAGATTTTGCTGCGAATTTACTAAGTAATTTACTGAGAATTTACTGGGAATTTTTGGAGTAATTTACTAAGAATTTACAAGAAATTTTGTGGAATTTAAGGAGAATTTACTCAGAATTTACTGAGTAATTTACTATGCATTTATTGAGAATTTGCAAGGAATTTACTGATTAATTTACAGAGAATTTAATGAGTAATTTACTGAGAATTCACTCGGAATTTACTAAGTAATTTGTTGAGAATTTACTAAATAATGTAGTTAGAATTTATTGGGAATTTACTGAGAACTTACTATTAATTTTCTGGAAATTTTCTGAGTAATTTCTGAGAATTTACTGAATAATTTAGTGAAAATTTACAGAGTAATGCACTGAGTAATTTACTGCGAATTTACTTCGAATTTGCAGTGTAATTTATTGAGAACATAGTGTGAATTTCTAGAGTAATTTATTGAGAATTTATAGGGAAGTTACTTTGAAATTACTGGCAATTTTCTGAGTAATTTACTAATAATTTACAGGGAATTTACTGAGTATTTTCTGAGAATTTACTGAGCAATTTACTAAGTAATTAATTGAGTAATTTTAAGAGAATTCATTAAGAAATTTTCAAAGTAATTTATAGAAAATTTATTGTGAATTTACTAAGTAATTTACTTGGAATTTGTTGAGAATTTATTTTGTAATTTATTTGGAATTTATTGAAAATTTAGAGAGTAATTTACTGAGAATTTACTGAGTAATTTACATTGAATTTACTGAGTAAATTATTTGGAATTTACGGCTCAACTTTCTGAGTATTTCTTGGGATTTATTGTGAATTGATTGGGAATTAACTGAGTAATTTACTGGGAATTTAATGAGTAATTTTTAGAGAATTTACTGAGAATTTATTGGGTAATTTACCGAGAATTTACTGTTTAATTTGTTGAGAAATTTTTGTTGAACTTTCTAGGAATTTACGGATAATTTAAAAAGTAATTTAGAGAGAATTTACTGGAAATTTACTAAGTAATTTTACAGGAAATTTTATGAGTAATTTATAGAGTAATTTACTAAGAATTTACGAAAATTTTACAAGGAATTGCCTAAGAATTTATTGGTAATTTACTGAATAATTTATTTGGAATTTACTAGTAATTTACTAAGCAATTTATTGAGAATTTACTGAAAATTTACTAAGAAATTTACTGGGAATTTAAGGATTAAATTACTGAGAATTTTTTTAGAATTTGCTGAGAATTTACTCAGTAATTTACTTAGTGATTTACTGAGTATTTATTGTGAATTTACTGAATAATTTTGTGAGAATTTATTAGATATTTACTGAGTAATTTCTAGGAATTTACTGAGAATTTACTGAAAATTTACTTGGTAATTTACTCACAATTTACTGAATAAATGTACTGAGTAATTTACTCAGAATTTAAATAGTAATTTCTAGAGAATTTACAGAGTAATTTAATGGGAATTTACGGAGTAATTTACTAAGAATTTATTTAGAATTTACTGAGTAATTTACCGAGAATTACAGTGTAATTGACTGAGAATTTACTGACTAATTTATTGAGAATTTACTGGGAATTTATTGTGTAATTTACTGAGAATTCACTGAATAATTTAGTTAGATTTTTTTTTGGAATTTACTGAGAATTTATTGGGAATTTATTTGGTAATTTTCTGAGAATTTATAGAGAATTTACTGAAAATTTACCGAGTAAATTGCTGAGAATTTACTATGAAATTTACTGAGAATTTACTAACAATTTACTGAGTAATTTTCTGAGTAATTTACAAAACATTTAGTGACAACTTATTGAGTTATTTACTGAAAATTTACAGGGAACTTACTAAGTAATTTACAGAGAATTTAAAGAGTAATTTATTGAGTAATTTACTGAGAATTTATTGAGAATTTACTGAAAATTTGATGAGTAATTTACTGAGAATTTAGTGGCAACTTTTCTTAATAATTTACAGAGAATTTACTGAGAACTTACAGAGTAATCCACTGAGAATTTACAGCGAATTGGATGTGATTTTACAATGTAATTTACTTATAATTTTCTTGCAATTTACTAGGTAATTTGCTGAGAATTACTAAGTAATTTAAGAAGAATTTACTAAGTAATTTACTGAGATTTTGCTGGGAATTTACTAAGTAACTTACTGAGAATTTACTGGGAATTTTCTGAGTAATTTACTAAGAATTTACATGGAATTTTGTGAGAATTTACGGAGAATTTACTCAGAATTTACTAAGTAATTTACTGTGTATTTATTGAGAATTTGCTAGGAATTTACTGATTAATTTACAGAGAATTTATTGAGTAATTTACTGAGAATTCAGTCGGAATTTACTAAGAATTTACTAAGTTATTTGTTGAGAATTTACTGGGAATTTTCTAAATAATGTAGTTAGAATTTATTGGGAATTTACTGAAAACTTACTGTTAATTTGTTGGAAATTTTCTGAGAATTTACTATAATTTACTGAGTAATTTAGTGGCAATTTACAGAGTAATGCACTGAGTAATTTACTGCGAATTTACTGAGAATTTGCTGTGTAATTTATTGAGAACATAGTGGGAATTTCTAGAGTAACTCATTGAGAATTTATAGGGAATTTACTTAGAAATTACTGGCAATTTTCTGAGTTATTTACTGAGAATTTACAGGGAATTTACTTACAATTTACTGGGAATTTACTGAGAATTTACTGAACAATTTACTAAGTAATTTACTCAGTAATTAATTGAGTAATTTTTAGAGAATTCACTGAGAAATTTTCTAAGTAATTTGTAGAAAATTTATTGCGGATTTACTGAGTAATTTACTGGGAATTTGTTGAGAATTTATTCTGTAATTTATTTGGAATTTACTGAAAATTTAGAGAGTAATTTACTGAGGATTTACTGAGTAATTTACAGTGAATTTACTGAGTAAATTATTGGGAATTTACGGCCCAACTTTCTGAGTATTTCCTGGGAATTTTTTGAGAATTAACTGAGTAATTTACTGGGAATTTAATGAGTAATTTACTGGAAATTTAATGAGTAATTTTTAGAGAATTTACTGAGAATTTTCTGAGTAATCTACTGAGCCTTTGTTGGCAATTTACTCAGAAATTTTCTGAGAATTTGCTGAGAACTTACAAAGTAATTTTCTGGGATTTTTCAGGGAATTGACAGAATTTATTGGGTAATTTACCGAGAATTTACTGTTTAATTTGTTGAGAAATTTTCGTAGAATTTTCTAAGAATTTACGGATAATTTAAGGAGTAATTTAGAGAGAATTTACTAGAAATTTACTAAGTAATTTTACTGGAAATTTTACGAGTAATTTACTAAGAATTTACGAAAATTTTACAAGGAATTGCCTGAGAATTTATTGGTAATTTACTGAATAATTTACTTGGAATTTACTAGTAATTTACCCAGCAATTTATTGAGAATTTACTAAAAATTTACTAAGAAATTTAAAGATTAAATTACTGAGAATTTTTTTAGAATTTGCTGAGAATTTACTCAGTAATTTACTTAGTAATTTACTGAGTATTTATTGTGAATTTACTGAATAATTTTGTGAGAATTTATTAGATATTTACTGAGTAATTTCTAGGAATTTACTGAGAATTTACTGAAAATTTACTTGGTAATTTACTCACAATTTACTGAATAAATGTCCTGAGTAATTTACTCAGAATTTAAATAGTAATTTCTAGAGAATTTACAGAGTAATTTAATGGGAATTTACGGAGTAATTTACTGAGAATTTATTTAGAATTTACTGAGTAATTTACCGAGAATTACAGTGTAATTGACTGAGAATTTACTAACTAATTTATTGAGAATTTACTGGGAATTTATTGTGTAATTTACTGAGAATTCACTGAATAATTTAGTTAGATTTTTTTTTTGGAATTTACTGAGAATTTATTGGGAATTTATTTGGTAATTTTCTGAGAATTTATAGGGAATTTACTGAAAATTTACCGAGTAAATTGCTGAGAATTTACTATGTAATTTACTGAGAATTTACTAACAATTTACTGAGTAATTTTCTGAGTAATTTACAAAAAATTTAGTGAGAACTTATTGAGTTATTTACTGAAAATTTACAGGGAACTTACTAAGTAATTTACAGAGAATTTAAAGAGTAATTTATTAAGTAATTTACTGAGAATTTATTGAGAATTTACTGAAAATTTGATGAGTAATTTACTGAGAATTTAGTGGCAATTTTTCTTAATAATTTACAGAGAATTTACTGAGAACTTACAGAGTAATCCACTGAGAATTTACAGCGAATTGGCTTTGATTTTACAATGTAATTTACTTATAATTTTCTTGCAATTTACTAGGTAATTTACTGAGAATTACTAAGTAATTTAAGAAGTATTTACTAAGTAATTTACTGAGATTTTGCTGGGAATTTACTAAGTAACTTACTGAGAATTTACTGGGAATTTTCTGAGTAATTTACTAAGAATTTACATGGAATTTTGTGAGAATTTACGGAGAATTTACTCAGAATTTACTAAGTAATTTACTGTGTATTTATTGAGAATTTGCTAGGAATTTACTGATTAATTTACAGAGAATTTATTGAGTAATTTACAGAGAATTTAATGAGTAATTTACTGAGAATTCAGTAGGAATTTACTAAGAATTTACTAAGTTATTTGTTGAGAATTTACTGGGAATTTACTAAATAATGTAGTTAGAATTTATTGGGAATTTACTGAAAACTTACTGTTAATTTGTTGGAAATTTTCTGAGAATTTACTATAATTTACTGAGTAATTTAGTGGCAATTTACAGAGTAATGCACTGAGTAATTTACTGTGAATTTACTGAGAATTTGCTGTGTAATTTATTGAGAACATAGGGGGAATTTCTAGAGTAACTCATTGAGAATTTACAGGGAATTTACTTAGAAATTACTGGCAATTTTCTGAGTTATTTACTGAGAATTTACAGGGAATTTACTTACAATTTACTGGGAATTTACTGAGTATTTTCTGAGAATTTACTGAACAATTTACTAAGTAATTTACTCAGTAATTAATTGAGTAATTTTTAGACAATTCACTGAGAAATTTTCTAAGTAATTTGTAGAAAATTTATTGCGGATTTACTGAGTAATTTACTGGGAATTTGTTGAGAATTTATTCTGTAATTTATTTGGAATTTACTGAAAATTTAGAGAGTAATTTACTGAGGATTTACTGAGTAATTTACATTGAATTTACTGAGTAAATTATTGGGAATTTACGGCCCAACTTTCTGAGTATTTCCTGGGAATTTTTTGAGAATTAACTGAGTAATTTACTGGGAATTTAATGAGTAATTTACTGGAAATTTAATGAGTAATTTTTAGAGAATTTACTGAGAATTTTCTGAGTAATCTACTGAGCCTTTGTTGGCAATTTACTCAGAAATTTTCTGAGAATTTGCTGAGAACTTACAAAGTAATTTTCTGGTATTTTTCAGGGAATTGACAGAATTTATTGGGTAATTTACCTAGAATTTACTGTTTAATTTGTTGAGAAATTTTCGTAGAATTTTCTAAGAATTTACGGATAATTTAAGGAGTAATTTAGAGAGAATTTACTAGAAATTTACTAAGTAATTTTACTGGAAATTTTACGTGTAATTTACTAAGAATTTACGAAAATTTTACAAGGAATTGCCTGAGAATTTATGGGTAATTTACTGAATAATTTACTTGGAATTTACTAGTAATTTACTCAGCAATTTATTGAGAATTTACTGAAAATTTACTAAGAAATTTAAAGATTAAATTATTGAGAATTTTTTTAGAATTTGCTGAGAATTTACTCAGTATTTTACTTAGTAATTTACTGAGTATTTATTGTGAATTTACTGAATAATTTTGTGAGAATTTATTAGATATTTACTGAGTAATTTCTAGGAATTTACTGAGAATTTACTGAAAATTTACTTGGTAATTTACTCACAATTTACTGAATAAATGTACTGAGTAATTTACTCAGAATTTAAATAGTAATTTCTAGAGAATTTACAGAGTAATTTAATGGGAATTTACGGAGTAATTTACTGAGAATTTATTTAGAATTTACTGAATAATTTACCGAGAATTATAGTGTAATTGACTGAGAATTTACTGACTAATTTATTGAGAATTTACTGGGAATTTATTGTGTAATTTACTGAGAATTCACTGAATAATTTAGTTAGATTTTTTTTTGGAATTTACTGAGAATTTATTGGGAATTTATTTGGTAATTTTCTGAGAATTTATAGGGAATTTACTGAAAATTTACCGAGTAAATTGCTGAGAATTTACTATGAAATTTACTGAGAATTTACTAACAATTTACTGAGTAATTTTCTGAGTAATTTACAAAAAATTTAGTGAGAACTTATTGAGTTATTTACTGAAAATTTACAGGGAACTTACTAAGTAATTTACAGAGAATTTAAAGAGTAATTTATTGAGTAATTTACTGAGAATTTATTGAAAATTTGATGAGTAATTTACTGAGAATTTAGTGGCAATTTTTCTTAATAATTTACAGAGAATTTACTGAGAACTTACAGAGTAATCCACTGAGAATTTACAGCGAATTGGCTGTGATTTTACAATGTAATTTACTTATAATTTTCTTGCAATTTACTAGGTAATTTGCTGAGAATTACTAAGTAATTTAAGAAGTATTTACTAAGTAATTTACTGAGATTTTGCTGGGAATTTACTAAGTAACTTACTGAGAATTTACTGGGAATTTTCTGAGTAATTTACTAAGAATTTACATGGAATTTTGTGAGAATTTACGGAGAATTTACTCAGAATTTACTAAGTAATTTACTGTGTATTTATTGAGAATTTGCTAGGAATTTACTGATTAATTTACAGAGAATTTATTGAGTAATTTACAGAGAATTTAATGAGTAATTTACTGAGAATTCAGTCGGAATTTACTAAGAATTTACTAAGTTATTTGTTGAGAATTTACTGGGAATTTACTAAATAATGTAGTTAGAATTTATTGGGAATTTACTGAAAACTTACTGTTAATTTGTTGGAAATTTTCTGAGAATTTACTATAATTTACTGAGTAATTTAGTGGCAATTTACAGAGTAATGCACTGAGTAATTTACTGCGAATTTACTGAGAATTTGCTGTGTAATTTATTGAGAACATAGTGGGAATTTCTAGAGTAACTCATTGAGAATTTACAGGGAATTTACTTAGAAATTACTGGCAATTTTCTGAGTTATTTACTGAGAATTTACAGGGAATTTACTTACAATTTACTGGGAATTTACTGAGAATTTACTGAACAATTTACTAAGTAATTTACTCAGTAATTAATTGAGTAATTTTTAGAGAATTCACTGAGAAATTTTCTAAGTAATTTGTAGAAAATTTATTGCGAATTTACTGAGTAATTTACTGGGAATTTGTTGAGAATTTATTCTGTAATTTATTTGGAATTTACTGAGGATTTACTGAGTAATTTACATTGAATTTACTGAGTAAATTATTGGGAATTTACGGCCCAACTTTCTGAGTATTTCCTGGGAATTTTTTGAGAATTAACTGAGTAATTTACTGGGAATTTAATGAGTAATTTACTGGAAATTTAATGAGTAATTTTTAGAGAATTTACTGAGAATTTTCTGAGTAATCTACTGAGCCTTTGTTGGCAATTTACTCAGAAATTTTCTAAGAATTTGCTGAGAACTTACAAAGCAATTTTCTGGGATTTTTCAGGTAATTGACAGAATTTATTGGGTAATTTACCGAGAATTTACTGTTTAATTTGTTGAGAACTTTTCTTAGAATTTTCTAAGAATTTACGGATAATTTAAGGAGTAATTTACAGAGAATTTACTGGAAATATACTAAGTAATTTTACTGGAAATTTTACGAGTAATTTACTAAGAATTTACGAAAATTTTACAAGGAATTTCCTGAGAATTTATTGGTAATTTACTGAATAATTTACTTGGAATTTACTAGTAATTTACTCAGCAATTTATTGAGAATTTACTGAAAATTTACTAAGAAATTTACTGGGAATTTAAAGATTAAATTACTGAAATTTTTTTTAGAATTTGCTGAGAATTTACTCAGTAATTTACTTAGTAATTTACTGAGTATTTATTGTGAATTTACTGAATAATTTTGTGAGAATTTATTAGATATTTACTGAGTAATTTCTAGGAATTTACTGAGAATTTACTGAAAATTTACTTGGTAATTTACTCACAATTTACTGAATAAATGTACTGAGTAATTTACTCAGAATTTAAATAGTAATTTCTAGAGAATTTACAGAGTAATTTAATGGGAATTTACGGAGTAATTTACTGAGAATTTATTTAGAATTTACTGAGTAATTTACCGAGAATTACAGTGTAATTGACTGAGAATTTACTGACTAATTTATTGAGAATTTACTGGGAATTTATTGTGTAATTTACTGAGAATTCACTGAATAATTTAGTTAGATTTTTTTTTGGAATTTACTGAGAATTTATTGGGAATTTATTTGGTAATTTTCTGAGAATTTATAGAGAATTTACTGAAAATTTACCGAGTAAATTGCTGAGAATTTACTATGTAATTTACTGAGAATTTACTAACAATTTACTGAGTAATTTTCTGAGTAATTTACAAAAAATTTAGTGAGAACTTATTGAGTTATTTACTGAAAATTTACAGGGAACTTACTAAGTAATTTACAGTGAATTTAAAAAGTAATTTATTGAGTAATTTACTGAGAATTTATTGAGAATTTATTGAAAATTTGATGAGTAATTTACTGAGAATTTAGTGGCAATTTTTCTTAATAATTTACAGAGAATTTACTGAGAACTTACAGAGTAATCCACTGAGAATTTACAGCGAATTGGCTGTGATTTTACAATGTAATTTACTTATAATTTTCTTGCAATTTACTAGGTAATTTGCTGAGAATTACTAAGTAATTTAAGAAGAATTTACTAAGTAATTTACTGAGATTTTGCTGGGAACTTACTAAGTAACTTACTGAGAATTTACTGGGAATTTTCTGAGTAATTTACTAAGAATTTACATGGAATTTTGTGAGAATTTACGGAGAATTTACTCAGAATTTACTAAGTAATTTACTGTGTATTTATTGAGAATTTGCTAGGAATTTACTGATTAATTTACAGAGAATTTATTGAGTAATTTACAGAGAATTTAATGAGTAATTTACTGAGAATTCAGTCGGAATTTACTAAGAATTTACTAAGTTATTTGTTGAGAATTTACTGGGAATTTACTAAATAATGTAGTTAGTATTTATTGGGAATTTACTGAAAACTTACTGTTAATTTGTTGGAAATTTTCTGAGAATTTACTATAATTTACTGAGTAATTTAGTGGCAATTTACAGAGTAATGCACTGAGTAATTTACTGCGAATTTACTGAGAATTTCCTGTGTAATTTATTGAGAACATAGTGGGAATTTCTAGAGTAACTCATTGAGAATTTACAGGGAATTTACTTAGAAATTACTGGCAATTTTCTGAGTTATTTACTGAGAATTTACAGGGAATTTACTTACAATTTACTGGGAATTTACTGAGTATTTACTGAACAATTTACTAAGTAATTTACTCAGTAATTAATTGAGTAATTTTTAGAGAATTCACTGAGAAATTTTCTAAGTAATTTGTAGAAAATTTATTGCGAATTTACTGAGTAATTTACTGGGAATTTGTTGAGAATTTATTCTGTAATTTATTTGGAATTTACTGAAAATTTAGAGAGTAATTTACTGAGGATTTACTGAGTAATTTACAGTGAATTTACTGAGTAAATTATTGGGAATTTACGGCCCAACTTTCTGAGTATTTCCTGGGAATTTTTTGAGAATTAACTGAGTAATTTACTGGGAATTTAATGAGTAATTTACTGGAAATTTAATGAGTAATTTTTAGAGAATTTACTGGGAATTTTCTGAGTAATCTACTGTGCCTTTGTTGGCAATTTACTCAGAAATTTTCTGAGAATTTGCTGAGAACTTACAAAGTAATTTTCTGGGATTTTTCAGGGAATTGACAGAGAATTTATTGGGTAATTTACCGAGAATTTACTGTTTAATTTGTTGAGAACTTTTCTTAGAATTTTCTAAGAATTTACGGATAATTTAAGGAGTAATTTAGAGAGAATTTACTGGAAATTTACTAAGTAATTTTACTGGAAATTTTACGAGTAATTTACTAAGAATTTACGAAAATTTTACAAGGAATTTCCTGAGAATTTATTGGTAATTTACTGAATAATTTACTTGGAATTTACTAGTAATTTACTCAGCAATTTATTGAGAATTTACTGAAAATTTACTAAGAAATTTAAAGATTAAATTACTGAGAATTTTTCTAGAATTTGCTGAGAATTTACTCAGTAATTTACTTAGTAATTTACTGAGTATTTATTGTGAATTTACTGAATAATTTTGTGAGAATTTATTAGATATTTACTGAGTAATTTCTAGGAATTTACTGAAAATTTACTTGGTAATTTACTCACAATTTACTGAATAAATGTACTGAGTAATTTACTCAGAATTTAAATAGTAATTTCTAGAGAATTTATTGAGTAATTTAATGGGAATTTACGGAGTAATTTACTGAGAATTTATTTAGAATTTACTGAGTAATTTACCGAGAATTACAGTGTAATTGACTGAGAATTTACTGACTAATTTATTGAGAATTTACTGGGAATTTATTGTGTAATTTACTGAGAATTCACTGAATAATTTAGTTAGATTTTTTTTTGGAATTTACTGAGAATTTATTGGGAATTTATTTGGTAATTTTCTGAGAATTTATAGAGAATTTACTGAAAATTTACCGAGTAAATTGCTGAGAATTTACTATGTAATTTACTGAGAATTTACTAACAATTTTCTGAGTAATTTACAAAAAATTTAGTGAGAACTTATTGAGTTATTTACTGAAAATTTACAGGGAACTTACTAAGTAATTTACAGAGAATTTAAAGAGTAATTTATTGAGTAATTTACTGAGAATTTACTGAGAATTTGATGAGTAATTTACTGAGAATTTAGTGGCAATTTTTCTTAATAATTTACAGAGAATTTACTGAGAACTTACAGAGTAATCCACTGAGAATTTACAGCGAATTGGCTGTGATTTTACAATGTAATTTACTTATAATTTTCTTGCAATTTACTAGGTAATTTGCTGAGAATTACTAAGTAATTTAAGAAGAATTTACTAAGTAATTTACTGAGATTTTGCTGGGAACTTACTAAGTAACTTACTGAGAATTTACTGGGAATTTTCTGAGTAATTTACTAAGAATTTACTCATAATTTACTAAGTAATTTACTGTGTATTTATTGAGAATTTGCTAGGAATTTACTGATTAATTTACAGAGAATTTATTGAGTAATTTACAGAGAATTTAATGAGTAATTTACTGAGAATTCAGTCGGAATTTACTAAGAATTTACTAAGTTATTTGTTGAGAATTTACTGGGAATTTACTAAATAATGTAGTTAGAATTTATTGGGAATTTACTGAAAACTTACTGTTAATTTGTTGGAAATTTTCTGAGAATTTACTATAATTTACTGAGTAATTTAGTGGCAATTTACAGAGTAATGCACTGAGTAATTTACTGCGAATTTACTGAGAATTTGCTGTGTAATTTATTGAGAACATAGTGGGAATTTCTAGAGTAACTCATTGAGAATTTACAGGGAATTTACTTAGAAATTACTGGCAATTTTCTGAGTTATTTACTGAGAATTTACAGGGAATTTACTTACAATTTACTGGGAATTTACTGAGTATTTACTGAACAATTTACTAAGTAATTTACTCAGTAATTAATTGAGTAATTTTTACAGAATTCACTGAGAAATTTTCTAAGTAATTTGTAGAAAATTTATTGCGAATTTACTGAGTAATTTACTGGGAATTTGTTGAGAATTTATTCTGTAATTTATTTGGAATTTACTGAAAATTTAGAGAGTAATTTACTGAGGATTTACTGAGTAATTTACAGTGAATTTACTGAGTAAATTATTGGGAATTTACGGCCCAACTTTCTGAGTATTTCCTGGGAATTTTTTGAGAATTAACTGAGTAATTTACTGGGAATTTAATGAGTAATTTACTGGAAATTTAATGAGTAATTTTTAGAGAATTTACTGGGAATTTTCTGAGTAATCTACTGTGCCTTTGTTGGCAATTTACTCAGAAATTTTCTGAGAATTTGCTGAGAACTTACAAAGTAATTTTCTGGGATTTTTCAGGGAATTGACAGAGAATTTATTGGGTAATTTACCGAGAATTTACTGTTTAATTTGTTGAGAACTTTTCTTAGAATTTTCTAAGAATTTACGGATAATTTAAGGAGTAATTTAGAGAGAATTTACTGGAAATTTACTAAGTAATTTTACTGGAAATTTTACGAGTAATTTACTAAGAATTTACGAAAATTTTACAAGGAATTTCCTGAGAATTTATTGGTAATTTACTGAATAATTTACTTGGAATTTACTAGTAATTTACTCAGCAATTTATTGAGAATTTACTGAAAATTTACTAAGAAATTTAAAGATTAAATTACTGAGAATTTTTTTAGAATTTGCTGAGAATTTACTCAGTAATTTACTTAGTAATTTACTGAGTATTTATTGTGAATTTACTGAATAATTTTGTGAGAATTTATTAGATATTTACTGAGTAATTTCTAGGAATTTACTGAGAATTTACTGAAAATTTACTTGGTAATTTACTCACAATTTACTGAATAAATGTACTGAGTAATTTACTCAGAATTTAAATAGTAATTTCTAGAGAATTTACAGAGTAATTTAATGGGAATTTACGGAGTAATTTACTGAGAATTTATTTAGAATTTACTGAGTAATTTACCGAGAATTACAGTGTAATTGACTGAGAATTTACTGACTAATTTATTGAGAATTTACTGGGAATTTATTGTGTAATTTACTGAGAATTCACTGAATAATTTAGTTAGATTTTTTTTTGGAATTTACTGAGAATTTATTGGGAATTTATTTGGTAATTTTTTGAGAATTTATAGGGAATTTACTGAAAATTTACCGAGTAAATTGCTGAGAATTTACTATGTAATTTACTGAGAATTTACTAACAATTTACTGAGTAATTTTCTGAGTAATTTACAAAAAATTTAGTGAGAACTTATTGAGTTATTTACTGAAAATTTACAGGGAACTTACTAAGTAATTTACAGAGAATTTAAAGAGTAATTTATTGAGTAATTTACTGAGAATTTATTGAGAATTTACTGAAAATTTGATGAGTAATTTACTGAGAATTTAGTGGCAATTTTTCTTAATAATTTATAGAGAATTTACTGAGAACTTACAGAGTAATCCACTGAGAATTTACAGCGAATTGGCTGTGATTTTACAATGTAATTTACTTATAATTTTCTTGCAATTTACTAGGTAATTTGCTGAGAATTACTAAGTAATTTAAGAAGAATTTACTAAGTAATTTACTGAGATTTTGCTGGGAATTTACTAAGTAACTTACTGAGAATTTGCTGGGAATTTTCTGAGTAATTTACTAAGAATTTACATGGAATTTTGTGAGAATTTACGGAGAATTTACTCAGAATTTACTAAGTAATTTACTGTGTATTTATTGAGAATTTGCTAGGAATTTACTGATTAATTTACAGAGAATTTATTGAGTAATTTACAGAGAATTTAATGAGTAATTTACTGAGAATTCAGTCGGAATTTACTAAGAATTTACTAAGTTATTTGTTGAGAATTTACTGGGAATTTACTAAATAATGTAGTTAGAATTTATTGGGAATTTACTGAAAACTTACTGTTAATTTGTTGGAAATTTTCTGAGAATTTACTATAATTTACTGAGTAATTTAGTGGCAATTTACAGAGTAATGCACTGAGTAATTTACTGCGAATTTACTGAGAATTTGCTGTGTAATTTATTGAGAACATAGTGGGAATTTCTAGAGTAACTCATTGAGAATTTACAGGGAATTTACTTAGAAATTACTGGCAATTTTCTGAGTTATTTACTGAGAATTTACAGGGAATTTACTTACAATTTACTGGGAATTTACTGAGTATTTACTGAACAATTTACTAAGTAATTTACTCAGTAATTAATTGAGTAATTTTTAGAGAATTCACTGAGAAATTTTCTAAGTAATTTGTAGAAAATTTATTGCGAATTTACTGAGTAATTCACTGGGAATTTGTTGAGAATTTATTCTGTAATTTATTTGGAATTTACTGAAAATTTAGAGAGTAATTTACTGAAGATTTACTGAGTAATTTACATTGAATTTACTGAGTAAATTATTGGGAATTTACGGCCCAACTTTCTGAGTATTTCCTGGGAATTTTTTGTGAATTAACTGAGTAATTTACTGGGAATTTAATGAGTAATTTACTGGAAATTTAATGAGTAATTTTTAGAGAATTTACTGGGAATTTTCTGAGTAATCTACTGTGCCTTTGTTGGCAATTTACTCAGAAATTTTCTGAGAATTTGCTGAGGACTTACAAAGTAATTTTCTGGGATTTTTCATGGAATTGACAGAGAATTTATTGGGTAATTTACCGAGAATTTACTGTTTAATTTGTTGAGAACTTTTCTTAGAATTTTCTAAGAATTTACGGATAATTTAAGGAGTAATTTAGAGAGAATTTACTGGAAATTTACTAAGTAACTTTACTGGAAATTTTACGAGTAATTTACTAAGAATTTACGAAAATTTTACAAGGAATTTCCTGAGAATTTATTGGTAATTTACTGAATAATTTACTTGGAATTTACTAGTAATTTACTCAGCAATTTATTGAGAATTTACTGAAAATTTACTAAGAAATTTACTGGGAATTTAAAGATTAAATTACTGAAATTTTTTTTAGAATTTGCTGAGAATTTACTCAGTAATTTACTTAGTAATTTACTGAGTATTTATTGTGAATTTACTGAATAATTTTGTGAGAATTTATTAGATATTTACTGAGTAATTTCTAGGAATTTACTGAGAATTTACTGAAAATTTACTTGGTAATTTACTCACAATTTACTGAATAAATGTACTGAGTAATTTACTCAGAATTTAAATAGTAATTTCTAGAGAATTTACAGAGTAATTTAATGGGAATTTACGGAGTAATTTACTGAGAATTTATTTAGAATTTACTGAGTAATTTACCGAGAATTACAGTGTAATTGACTGAGAATTTACTGACTAATTTATTGAGAATTTACTGGGAATTTATTGTGTAATTTACTGAGAATTCACTGAATAATTTAGTTAGATTTTTTTTTTGGAATTTACTGAGAATTTATTGGGAATTTATTTGGTAATTTTCTGAGAATTTATAGGGAATTTACTGAAAATTTACCGAGTAAATTGCTGAGAATTTACTATGTAATTTACTGAGAATTTACTAACAATTTACTGAGTAATTTTCTGAGTAATTTACAAAAAATTTAGTGAGAACTTATTGAGTTATTTACTGAAAATTTATAGGGAACTTACTAAGTAATTTACAGAGAATTTAAAGAGTAATTTATTGAGTAATTTACTGAGAATTTATTGAGAATTTACTGAAAATTTGATGAGTAATTTACTGAGAATTTAGTGGCAATTTTTCTTAATAATTTACAGAGAATTTACTGAGAACTTGCAGAGTAATCCACTGAGAATTTACAGCGAATTGGCTGTGATTTTACAATGTAATTTACTTATAATTTTCTTGCAATTTACTAGGTAATTTGCTGAGAATTACTAAGTAATTTAAGAAGAATTTACTAAGTAATTTACTGAGATTTTGCTGGGAATTTACTAAGTAACTTACTGAGAATTTGCTGGGAATTTTCTGAGTAATTTACTAAGAATTTACATGGAATTTTGTGAGAATTTACGGAGAATTTACTCAGAATTTACTAAGTAATTTACTGTGTATTTATTGAGAATTTGCTAGGAATTTACTGATTAATTTACAAAGAATTTATTGAGTAATTTACAGAGAATTTAATGAGTAATTTACTGTGAATTCAGTCGGAATTTACTAAGAATTTACTAAGTTATTTGTTGAGAATTTACTGGGAATTTACTAAATAATGTAGTTAGAATTTATTGGGAATTTACTGAAAACTTACTGTTAATTTGTTGGAAATTTTCTGAGAATTTACTATAATTTACTGAGTAATTTAGTGGCAATTTACAGAGTAATGCACTGAGTAATTTACTGCGAATTTACTGAGAATTTGCTGTGTAATTTATTGAGAACATAGTGGGAATTTCTAGAGTAACTCATTGAGAATTTACAGGGAATTTACTTAGAAATTACTGGCAATTTTCTGAGTTATTTACTGAGAATTTACAGGGAATTTACTTACAATTTACTGGGAATTTACTGAGTATTTACTGAACAATTTACTAAGTAATTTACTCAGTAATTAATTGAGTAATTTTTAGAGAATTCACTGAGAAATTTTCTAAGTAATTTGTAGAAAATTTATTGCGAATTTACTGAGTAATTCACTGGGAATTTGTTGAGAATTTATTCTGTAATTTATTTGGAATTTACTGAAAATTTAGAGAGTAATTTACTGAAGATTTACTGAGTAATTTACATTGAATTTACTGAGTAAATTATTGGGAATTTACGGCCCAACTTTCTGAGTATTTCCTGGGAATTTTTTGTGAATTAACTGAGTAATTTACTGGGAATTTAATGAGTAATTTACTGGAAATTTAATGAGTAATTTTTAGAGAATTTACTGGGAATTTTCTGAGTAATCTACTGTGCCTTTGTTGGCAATTTACTCAGAAATTTTCTGAGAATTTGCTGAGGACTTACAAAGTAATTTTCTGGGATTTTTCATGGAATTGACAGAGAATTTATTGGGTAATTTTCTGAGAATTTACTGTTTAATTTGTTGAGAACTTTTCTTAGAATTTTCTAAGAATTTACGGATAATTTAAGGAGTAATTTAGAGAGAATTTACTGGAAATTTACTAAGTAACTTTACTGGAAATTTGACGAGTAATTTACTAAGAATTTACGAAAATTTTACAAGGAATTTCCTGAGAATTTATTGGTAATTTACTGAATAATTTACTTGGAATTTACTAGTAATTTACTCAGCAATTTATTGAGAATTTACTGAAAATTTACTAAGAAATTTACTGGGAATTTAAAGATTAAATTACTGAAATTTTTTTTAGAATTTGCTGAGAATTTACTCAGTAATTTACTTAGTAATTTACTGAGTATTTATTGTGAATTTACTGAATAATTTTGTGAGAATTTATTAGATATTTACTGAGTAATTTCTAGGAATTTACTGAGAATTTACTGAAAATTTACTTGGTAATTTACTCACAATTTACTGAATAAATGTACTGAGTAATTTACTCAGAATTTAAATAGTAATTTCTAGAGAATTTACAGAGTAATTTAATGGGAATTTACGGAGTAATTTACTGAGAATTTATTTAGAATTTACTGAGTAATTTACCGAGAATTACAGTGTAATTGACTGAGAATTTACTGACTAATTTATTGAGAATTTACTGGGAATTTATTGTGTAATTTACTGAGAATTCACTGAATAATTTAGTTAGATTTTTTTTTTGGAATTTACTGAGAATTTATTGGGAATTTATTTGGTAATTTTCTGAGAATTTATAGGGAATTTACTGAAAATTTACCGAGTAAATTGCTGAGAATTTACTATGTAATTTACTGAGAATTTACTAACAATTTACTGAGTAATTTTCTGAGTAATTTACAAAAAATTTAGTGAGAACTTATTGAGTTATTTACTTAAAATTTATAGGGAACTTACTAAGTAATTTACAGAGAATTTAAAGAGTAATTTATTGAGTAATTTACTGAGAATTTATTGAGAATTTACTGAAAATTTGATGAGTAATTTACTGAGAATTTAGTGGCAATTTTTCTTAATAATTTACAGAGAATTTACTGAGAACTTGCAGAGTAATCCACTGAGAATTTACAGCGAATTGGCTGTGATTTTACAATGTAATTTACTTATAATTTTCTTGCAATTTACTAGGTAATTTGCTGAGAATTACTAAGTAATTTAAGAAGAATTTACTAAGTAATTTACTGAGATTTTGCTGGGAATTTACTAAGTAACTTACTGAGAATTTGCTGGGAATTTTCTGAGTAATTTACTAAGAATTTACATGGAATTTTGTGAGAATTTACGGAGAATTTACTCAGAAATTTACTGTGTATTTATTGAGAATTTGCTAGGAATTTACTGATTAATTTACAAAGAATTTATTGAGTAATTTACAGAGAATTTAATGAGTAATTTACTGTGAATTCAGTCGGAATTTACTAAGAATTTACTAAGTTATTTGTTGAGAATTTACTGGGAATTTACTAAATAATGTAGTTAGAATTTATTGGGAATTTACTGAAAACTTACTGTTAATTTGTTGGAAATTTTCTGAGAATTTACTATAATTTACTGAGTAATTTAGTGGCAATTTACAGAGTAATGCACTGAGTAATTTACTGCGAATTTACTGAGAATTTGCTGTGTAATTTATTGAGAACATAGTGGGAATTTCTAGAGTAACTCATTGAGAATTTACAGGGAATTTACTTAGAAATTACTGGCAATTTTCTGAGTTATTTACTGAGAATTTACAGGGAATTTACTTACAATTTACTGGGAATTTACTGAGTATTTACTGAACAATTTACTAAGTAATTTACTCAGTAATTAATTGAGTAATTTTTAGAGAATTCACTGAGAAATTTTCTAAGTAATTTGTAGAAAATTTATTGCGAATTTACTGAGTAATTCACTGGGAATTTGTTGAGAATTTATTCTGTAATTTATTTGGAATTTACTGAAAATTTAGAGAGTAATTTACTGAAGATTTACTGAGTAATTTACATTGAATTTACTGAGTAAATTATTGGGAATTTACGGCCCAACTTTCTGAGTATTTCCTGGGAATTTTTTGTGAATTAACTGAGTAATTTACTGGGAATTTAATGAGTAATTTACTGGAAATTTAATGAGTAATTTTTAGAGAATTTACTGGGAATTTTCTGAGTAATCTACTGTGCCTTTGTTGGCAATTTACTCAGAAATTTTCTGAGAATTTGCTGAGGACTTACAAAGTAATTTTCTGGGATTTTTCATGGAATTGACAGAGAATTTATTGGGTAATTTACCGAGAATTTACTGTTTAATTTGTTGAGAACTTTTCTTAGAATTTTCTAAGAATTTACGGATAATTTAAGGAGTAATTTAGAGAGAATTTACTGGAAATTTACTAAGTAACTTTACTGGAAATTTTACGAGTAATTTACTAAGAATTTACGAAAATTTTACAAGGAATTTCCTGAGAATTTATTGGTAATTTACTGAATAATTTACTTGGAATTTACTAGTAATTTACTCAGCAATTTATTGAGAATTTACTGAAAATTTACTAAGAAATTTAAAGATTAAATTACAGAGAATTTTTTTAGAATTTGCTGAGAATTTACTCAGTAATTTACTTAGTAATTTACTGAGTATTTATTGTGAATTTACTGAATAATTTTGTGAGAATTTATTAGATATTTACTGAGTAATTTCTAGGAATTTACTGAGAATTTACTGAAAATTTACTTGGTAATTTACTCACAATTTACTGAATAAATGTACTGAGTAATTTACTCAGAATTTAAATAGTAATTTCTAGAGAATTTACAGAGTAATTTAATGGGAATTTACGGAGTAATTTACTGAGAATTTATTTAGAATTTACTGAGTAATTTACCGAGAATTACAGTGTAATTGACTGAGAATTTACTGACTAATTTATTGAGAATTTACTGGGAATTTATTGTGTAATTTACTGAGAATTCACTGAATAATTTAGTTAGATTTTTTTTTTGGAATTTACTGAGAATTTATTGGGAATTTATTTGGTAATTTTCTGAGAATTTATAGGGAATTTACTGAAAATTTACCGAGTAAATTGCTGAGAATTTACTATGTAATTTACTGAGAATTTACTAACAATTTACTGAGTAATTTTCTGAGTAATTTACAAAAAATTTAGTGAGAACTTATTGAGTTATTTACTGAAAATTTACAGGGAACTTACTAAGTAATTTACAGAGAATTTAAAGAGTAATTTATTGAGTAATTTACTGAGAATTTATTGAGAATTTACTGAAAATTTGATGAGTAATTTACTGAGAATTTAGTGGCAATTTTTCTTAATAATTTACAGAGAATTTACTGAGAACTTGCAGAGTAATCCACTGAGAATTTACAGCGAATTGGCTGTGATTTTACAATGTAATTTACTTATAATTTTCTTGCAATTTACTAGGTAATTTGCTGAGAATTACTAAGTAATTTAAGAAGAATTTACTAAGTAATTTACTGAGATTTTGCTGGGAATTTACTAAGTAACTTACTGAGAATTTGCTGGGAATTTTCTGAGTAATTTACTAAGAATTTACATGGAATTTTGTGAGAATTTACGGAGAATTTACTCAGAATTTACTAAGTAATTTACTGTGTATTTATTGAGAATTTGCTAGGAATTTACTGATTAATTTACAGAGAATTTATTGAGTAATTTACAGAGAATTTAATGAGTAATTTACTGTGAATTCAGTCGGAATTTACTAAGAATTTACTAAGTTATTTGTTGAGAATTTACTGGGAATTTACTAAATAATGTAGTTAGAATTTATTGGGAATTTACTGAAACCTTACTGTTAATTTGTTGGAAATTTTCTGAGAATTTACTATAATTTACTGAGTAATTTAGTGGCAATTTACAGAGTAATGCACTGAGTAATTTACTGCGAATTTACTGAGAATTTGCTGTGTAATTTATTGAGAACATAGTGGGAATTTCTAGAGTAACTCATTGAGAATTTACAGGGAATTTACTTAGAAATTACTGGCAATTTTCTGAGTTATTTACTGAGAATTTACAGGGAATTTACTTACAATTTACTGGGAATTTACTGAGTATTTACTGAACAATTTACTAAGTAATTTACTCAGTAATTAATTGAGTAATTTTTAGAGAATTCACTGAGAAATTTTCTAAGTAATTTGTAGAAAATTTATTGCGAATTTACTGAGTAATTCACTGGGAATTTGTTGAGAATTTATTCTGTAATTTATTTGGAATTTACTGAAAATTTAGAGAGTAATTTACTGAAGATTTACTGAGTAATTTACATTGAATTTACTGAGTAAATTATTGGGAATTTACGGCCCAACTTTCTGAGTATTTCCTGGGAATTTTTTGTGAATTAACTGAGTAATTTACTGGGAATTTAATGAGTAATTTACTGGAAATTTAATGAGTAATTTTTAGAGAATTTACTGGGAATTTTCTGAGTAATCTACTGTGCCTTTGTTGGCAATTTACTCAGAAATTTTCTGAGAATTTGCTGAGGACTTACAAAGTAATTTTCTGGGATTTTTCATGGAATTGACAGAGAATTTATTGGGTAATTTACCGAGAATTTACTGTTTAATTTGTTGAGAACTTTTCTTAGAATTTTCTAAGAATTTACGGATAATTTAAGGAGTAATTTAGAGAGAATTTACTGGAAATTTACTAAGTAACTTTACTGGAAATTTTACGAGTAATTTACTAAGAATTTACGAAAATTTTACAAGGAATTTCCTGAGAATTTATTGGTAATTTACTGAATAATTTACTTGGAATTTACTAGTAATTTACTCAGCAATTTATTGAGAATTTACTGAAAATTTACTAAGAAATTTAAAGATTAAATTACAGAGAATTTTTTTAGAATTTGCTGAGAATTTACTCAGTAATTTACTTAGTAATTTACTGAGTATTTATTGTGAATTTACTGAATAATTTTGTGAGAATTTATTAGATATTTACTGAGTAATTTCTAGGAATTTACTGAGAATTTACTGAAAATTTACTTGGTAATTTACTCACAATTTACTGAATAAATGTACTGAGTAATTTACTCAGAATTTAAATAGTAATTTCTAGAGAATTTACAGAGTAATTTAATGGGAATTTACGGAGTAATTTACTGAGAATTTATTTAGAATTTACTGAGTAATTTACCGAGAATTACAGTGTAATTGACTGAGAATTTACTGACTAATTTATTGAGAATTTACTGGGAATTTATTGTGTAATTTACTGAGAATTCACTGAATAATTTAGTTAGATTTTTTTTTTGGAATTTACTGAGAATTTATTGGGAATTTATTTGGTAATTTTCTGAGAATTTATAGGGAATTTACTGAAAATTTACCGAGTAAATTGCTGAGAATTTACTATGTAATTTACTGAGAATTTACTAACAATTTACTGAGTAATTTTCTGAGTAATTTACAAAAAATTTAGTGAGAACTTATTGAGTTATTTACTGAAAATTTACAGGGAACTTACTAAGTAATTTACAGAGAATTTAAAGAGTAATTTATTGAGTAATTTACTGAGAATTTATTGAGAATTTACTGAAAATTTGATGAGTAATTTACTGAGAATTTAGTGGCAATTTTTCTTAATAATTTACAGAGAATTTACTGAGAACTTGCAGAGTAATCCACTGAGAATTTACAGCGAATTGGCTGTGATTTTACAATGTAATTTACTTATAATTTTCTTGCAATTTACTAGGTAATTTGCTGAGAATTACTAAGTAATTTAAGAAGAATTTACTAAGTAATTTACTGAGATTTTGCTGGGAATTTACTAAGTAACTTACTGAGAATTTGCTGGGAATTTTCTGAGTAATTTACTAAGAATTTACATGGAATTTTGTGAGAATTTACGGAGAATTTACTCAGAATTTACTAAGTAATTTACTGTGTATTTATTGAGAATTTGCTAGGAATTTACTGATTAATTTACAGAGAATTTATTGAGTAATTTACAGAGAATTTAATGAGTAATTTACTGTGAATTCAGTCGGAATTTACTAAGAATTTACTAAGTTATTTGTTGAGAATTTACTGGGAATTTACTAAATAATGTAGTTAGAATTTATTGGGAATTTACTGAAACCTTACTGTTAATTTGTTGGAAATTTTCTGAGAATTTACTATAATTTACTGAGTAATTTAGTGGCAATTTACAGAGTAATGCACTGAGTAATTTACTGCGAATTTACTGAGAATTTGCTGTGTAATTTATTGAGAACATAGTGGGAATTTCTAGAGTAACTCATTGAGAATTTACAGGGAATTTACTTAGAAATTACTGGCAATTTTCTGAGTTATTTACTGAGAATTTACAGGGAATTTACTTACAATTTACTGGGAATTTACTGAGTATTTACTGAACAATTTACTAAGTAATTTACTCAGTAATTAATTGAGTAATTTTTAGAGAATTCACTGAGAAATTTTCTAAGTAATTTGTAGAAAATTTATTGCGAATTTACTGAGTAATTCACTGGGAATTTGTTGAGAATTTATTCTGTAATTTATTTGGAATTTACTGAAAATTTAGAGAGTAATTTACTGAAGATTTACTGAGTAATTTACATTGAATTTACTGAGTAAATTATTGGGAATTTACGGCCCAACTTTCTGAGTATTTCCTGGGAATTTTTTGTGAATTAACTGAGTAATTTACTGGGAATTTAATGAGTAATTTACTGGAAATTTAATGAGTAATTTTTAGAGAATTTACTGGGAATTTTCTGAGTAATCTACTGTGCCTTTGTTGGCAATTTACTCAGAAATTTTCTGAGAATTTGCTGAGGACTTACAAAGTAATTTTCTGGGATTTTTCATGGAATTGACAGAGAATTTATTGGGTAATTTACCGAGAATTTACTGTTTAATTTGTTGAGAACTTTTCTTAGAATTTTCTAAGAATTTACGGATAATTTAAGGAGTAATTTAGAGAGAATTTACTGGAAATTTACTAAGTAACTTTACTGGAAATTTTACGAGTAATTTACTAAGAATTTACGAAAATTTTACAAGGAATTTCCTGAGAATTTATTGGTAATTTACTGAATAATTTACTTGGAATTTACTAGTAATTTACTCAGCAATTTATTGAGAATTTACTGAAAATTTACTAAGAAATTTAAAGATTAAATTACAGAGAATTTTTTTAGAATTTGCTGAGAATTTACTCAGTAATTTACTTAGTAATTTACTGAGTATTTATTGTGAATTTACTGAATAATTTTGTGAGAATTTATTAGATATTTACTGAGTAATTTCTAGGAATTTACTGAGAATTTACTGAAAATTTACTTGGTAATTTACTCACAATTTACTGAATAAATGTACTGAGTAATTTACTCAGAATTTAAATAGTAATTTCTAGAGAATTTACAGAGTAATTTAATGGGAATTTACGGAGTAATTTACTGAGAATTTATTTAGAATTTACTGAGTAATTTACCGAGAATTACAGTGTAATTGACTGAGAATTTACTGACTAATTTATTGAGAATTTACTGGGAATTTATTGTGTAATTTACTGAGAATTCACTGAATAATTTAGTTAGATTTTTTTTTTGGAATTTACTGAGAATTTATTGGGAATTTATTTGGTAATTTTCTGAGAATTTATAGGGAATTTACTGAAAATTTACCGAGTAAATTGCTGAGAATTTACTATGTAATTTACTGAGAATTTACTAACAATTTACTGAGTAATTTTCTGAGTAATTTACAAAAAATTTAGTGAGAACTTATTGAGTTATTTACTGAAAATTTACAGGGAACTTACTAAGTAATTTACAGAGAATTTAAAGAGTAATTTATTGAGTAATTTACTGAGAATTTATTGAGAATTTACTGAAAATTTGATGAGTAATTTACTGAGAATTTAGTGGCAATTTTTCTTAATAATTTACAGAGAATTTACTGAGAACTTGCAGAGTAATCCACTGAGAATTTACAGCGAATTGGCTGTGATTTTACAATGTAATTTACTTATAATTTTCTTGCAATTTACTAGGTAATTTGCTGAGAATTACTAAGTAATTTAAGAAGAATTTACTAAGTAATTTACTGAGATTTTGCTGGGAATTTACTAAGTAACTTACTGAGAATTTGCTGGGAATTTTCTGAGTAATTTACTAAGAATTTACATGGAATTTTGTGAGAATTTACGGAGAATTTACTCAGAATTTACTAAGTAATTTACTGTGTATTTATTGAGAATTTGCTAGGAATTTACTGATTAATTTACAGAGAATTTATTGAGTAATTTACAGAGAATTTAATGAGTAATTTACTGTGAATTCAGTCGGAATTTACTAAGAATTTACTAAGTTATTTGTTGAGAATTTACTGGGAATTTACTAAATAATGTAGTTAGAATTTATTGGGAATTTACTGAAACCTTACTGTTAATTTGTTGGAAATTTTCTGAGAATTTACTATAATTTACTGAGTAATTTAGTGGCAATTTACAGAGTAATGCACTGAGTAATTTACTGCGAATTTACTGAGAATTTGCTGTGTAATTTATTGAGAACATAGTGGGAATTTCTAGAGTAACTCATTGAGAATTTACAGGGAATTTACTTAGAAATTACTGGCAATTTTCTGAGTTATTTACTGAGAATTTACAGGGAATTTACTTACAATTTACTGGGAATTTACTGAGTATTTACTGAACAATTTACTAAGTAATTTACTCAGTAATTAATTGAGTAATTTTTAGAGAATTCACTGAGAAATTTTCTAAGTAATTTGTAGAAAATTTATTGCGAATTTACTGAGTAATTCACTGGGAATTTGTTGAGAATTTATTCTGTAATTTATTTGGAATTTACTGAAAATTTAGAGAGTAATTTACTGAGGATTTACTGAGTAATTTACATTGAATTTACTGAGTAAATTATTGGGAATTTACGGCCCAACTTTCTGAGTATTTCCTGGGAATTTTTTGTGAATTAACTGAGTAATTTACTGGGAATTTAATGAGTAATTTACTGGAAATTTAATGAGTAATTTTTAGAGAATTTACTGGGAATTTTCTGAGTAATCTACTGTGCCTTTGTTGGCAATTTACTCAGAAATTTTCTGAGAATTTGCTGAGGACTTACAAAGTAATTTTCTGGGATTTTTCATGGAATTGACAGAGAATTTATTGGGTAATTTACCGAGAATTTACTGTTTAATTTGTTGAGAACTTTTCTTAGAATTTTCTAAGAATTTACGGATAATTTAAGGAGTAATTTAGAGAGAATTTACTGGAAATTTACTAAGTAACTTTACTGGAAATTTTACGAGTAATTTACTAAGAATTTACGAAAATTTTACAAGGAATTTCCTGAGAATTTATTGGTAATTTACTGAATAATTTACTTGGAATTTACTAGTAATTTACTCAGCAATTTATTGAGAATTTACTGAAAATTTACTAAGAAATTTAAAGATTAAATTACAGAGAATTTTTTTAGAATTTGCTGAGAATTTACTCAGTAATTTACTTAGTAATTTACTGAGTATTTATTGTGAATTTACTGAATAATTTTGTGAGAATTTATTAGATATTTACTGAGTAATTTCTAGGAATTTACTGAGAATTTACTGAAAATTTACTTGGTAATTTACTCACAATTTACTGAATAAATGTACTGAGTAATTTACTCAGAATTTAAATAGTAATTTCTAGAGAATTTACAGAGTAATTTAATGGGAATTTACGGAGTAATTTACTGAGAATTTATTTAGAATTTACTGAGTAATTTACCGAGAATTACAGTGTAATTGACTGAGAATTTACTGACTAATTTATTGAGAATTTACTGGGAATTTATTGTGTAATTTACTGAGAATTCACTGAATAATTTAGTTAGATTTTTTTTTTGGAATTTACTGAGAATTTATTGGGAATTTATTTGGTAATTTTCTGAGAATTTATAGGGAATTTACTGAAAATTTACCGAGTAAATTGCTGAGAATTTACTATGTAATTTACTGAGAATTTACTAACAATTTACTGAGTAATTTTCTGAGTAATTTACAAAAAATTTAGTGAGAACTTATTGAGTTATTTACTGAAAATTTACAGGGAACTTACTAAGTAATTTACAGAGAATTTAAAGAGTAATTTATTGAGTAATTTACTGAGAATTTATTGAGAATTTACTGAAAATTTGATGAGTAATTTACTGAGAATTTAGTGGCAATTTTTCTAAATAATTTACAGAGAATTTACTGAGAACTTGCAGAGTAATCCACTGAGAATTTACAGCGAATTGGCTGTGATTTTACAATGTAATTTACTTATAATTTTCTTGCAATTTACTAGGTAATTTGCTGAGAATTACTAAGTAATTTAAGAAGAATTTACTAAGTAATTTACTGAGATTTTGCTGGGAATTTACTAAGTAACTTACTGAGAATTTGCTGGGAATTTTCTGAGTAATTTACTAAGAATTTACATGGAATTTTGTGAGAATTTACGGAGAATTTACTCAGAATTTACTAAGTAATTTACTGTGTATTTATTGAGAATTTGCTAGGAATTTACTGATTAATTTACAGAGAATTTATTGAGTAATTTACAGAGAATTTAATGAGTAATTTACTGTGAATTCAGTCGGAATTTACTAAGAATTTACTAAGTTATTTGTTGAGAATTTACTGGGAATTTACTAAATAATGTAGTTAGAATTTATTGGGAATTTACTGAAACCTTACTGTTAATTTGTTGGAAATTTTCTGAGAATTTACTATAATTTACTGAGTAATTTAGTGGCAATTTACAGAGTAATGCACTGAGTAATTTACTGCGAATTTACTGAGAATTTGCTGTGTAATTTATTGAGAACATAGTGGGAATTTCTAGAGTAACTCATTGAGAATTTACAGGGAATTTACTTAGAAATTACTGGCAATTTTCTGAGTTATTTACTGAGAATTTACAGGGAATTTACTTACAATTTACTGGGAATTTACTGAGTATTTACTGAACAATTTACTAAGTAATTTACTCAGTAATTAATTGAGTAATTTTTAGAGAATTCACTGAGAAATTTTCTAAGTAATTTGTAGAAAATTTATTGCGAATTTACTGAGTAATTCACTGGGAATTTGTTGAGAATTTATTCTGTAATTTATTTGGAATTTACTGAAAATTTAGAGAGTAATTTACTGAGGATTTACTGAGTAATTTACATTGAATTTACTGAGTAAATTATTGGGAATTTACGGCCCAACTTTCTGAGTATTTCCTGGGAATTTTTTGTGAATTAACTGAGTAATTTACTGGGAATTTAATGAGTAATTTACTGGAAATTTAATGAGTAATTTTTAGAGAATTTACTGGGAATTTTCTGAGTAATCTACTGTGCCTTTGTTGGCAATTTACTCAGAAATTTTCTGAGAATTTGCTGAGGACTTACAAAGTAATTTTCAGGGATTTTTCATGGAATTGACAGAGAATTTATTGGGTAATTTACCGAGAATTTACTGTTTAATTTGTTGAGAACTTTTCTTAGAATTTTCTAAGAATTTACGGATAATTTAAGGAGTAATTTAGAGAGAATTTACTGGAAATTTACTAAGTAACTTTACTGGAAATTTTACGAGTAATTTACTAAGAATTTACGAAAATTTTACAAGGAATTTCCTGAGAATTTATTGGTAATTTACTGAATAATTTACTTGGAATTTACTAGTAATTTACTCAGCAATTTATTGAGAATTTACTGAAAATTTACTAAGAAATTTAAAGATTAAATTACAGAGAATTTTTTTAGAATTTGCTGAGAATTTACTCAGTAATTTACTTAGTAATTTACTGAGTATTTATTGTGAATTTACTGAATAATTTTGTGAGAATTTATTAGATATTTACTGAGTAATTTCTAGGAATTTACTGAGAATTTACTGAAAATTTACTTGGTAATTTACTCACAATTTACTGAATAAATGTACTGAGTAATTTACTCAGAATTTAAATAGTAATTTCTAGAGAATTTACAGAGTAATTTAATGGGAATTTACGGAGTAATTTACTGAGAATTTATTTAGAATTTACTGAGTAATTTACCGAGAATTACAGTGTAATTGACTGAGAATTTACTGACTAATTTATTGAGAATTTACTGGGAATTTATTGTGTAATTTACTGAGAATTCACTGAATAATTTAGTTAGATTTTTTTTTTGGAATTTACTGAGAATTTATTGGGAATTTATTTGGTAATTTTCTGAGAATTTATAGGGAATTTACTGAAAATTTACCGAGTAAATTGCTGAGAATTTACTATGTAATTTACTGAGAATTTACTAACAATTTACTGAGTAATTTTCTGAGTAATTTACAAAAAATTTAGTGAGAACTTATTGAGTTATTTACTGAAAATTTACAGGGAACTTACTAAGTAATTTACAGAGAATTTAAAGAGTAATTTATTGAGTAATTTACTGAGAATTTATTGAGAATTTACTGAAAATTTGATGAGTAATTTACTGAGAATTTAGTGCCAATTTTTCTAAATAATTTACAGAGAATTTACTGAGAACTTGCAGAGTAATCCACTGAGAATTTACAGCGAATTGGCTGTGATTTTACAATGTAATTTACTTATAATTTTCTTGCAATTTACTAGGTAATTTGCTGAGAATTACTAAGTAATTTAAGAAGAATTTACTAAGTAACTTACTGAGAATTTGCTGGGAATTTTCTGAGTAATTTACTAAGAATTTACATGGAATTTTGTGAGAATTTACGGAGAATTTACTCAGAATTTACTAAGTAATTTACTGTGTATTTATTGAGAATTTGCTAGGAATTTACTGATTAATTTACAGAGAATTTATTGAGTAATTTACAGAGAATTTAATGAGTAATTTACTGTGAATTCAGTCGGAATTTACTAAGAATTTACTAAGTTATTTGTTGAGAATTTACTGGGAATTTACTAAATAATGTAGTTAGAATTTATTGGGAATTTACTGAAACCTTACTGTTAATTTGTTGGAAATTTTCTGAGAATTTACTATAATTTACTGAGTAATTTAGTGGCAATTTACAGAGTAATGCACTGAGTAATTTACTGCGAATTTACTGAGAATTTGCTGTGTAATTTATTGAGAACATAGTGGGAATTTCTAGAGTAACTCATTGAGAATTTACAGGGAATTTACTTAGAAATTACTGGCAATTTTCTGAGTTATTTACTGAGAATTTACAGGGAATTTACTTACAATTTACTGGGAATTTACTGAGTATTTACTGAACAATTTACTAAGTAATTTACTCAGTAATTAATTGAGTAATTTTTAGAGAATTCACTGAGAAATTTTCTAAGTAATTTGTAGAAAATTTATTGCGAATTTACTGAGTAATTCACTGGGAATTTGTTGAGAATTTATTCTGTAATTTATTTGGAATTTACTGAAAATTTAGAGAGTAATTTACTGAGGATTTACTGAGTAATTTACATTGAATTTACTGAGTAAATTATTGGGAATTTACGGCCCAACTTTCTGAGTATTTCCTGGGAATTTTTTGTGAATTAACTGAGTAATTTACTGGGAATTTAATGAGTAATTTACTGGAAATTTAATGAGTAATTTTTAGAGAATTTACTGGGAATTTTCTGAGTAATCTACTGTGCCTTTGTTGGCAATTTACTCAGAAATTTTCTGAGAATTTGCTGAGGACTTACAAAGTAATTTTCAGGGATTTTTCATGGAATTGACAGAGAATTTATTGGGTAATTTACCGAGAATTTACTGTTTAATTTGTTGAGAACTTTTCTTAGAATTTTCTAAGAATTTACGGATAATTTAAGGAGTAATTTAGAGAGAATTTACTGGAAATTTACTAAGTAACTTTACTGGAAATTTTACGAGTAATTTACTAAGAATTTACGAAAATTTTACAAGGAATTTCCTGAGAATTTATTGGTAATTTACTGAATAATTTACTTGGAATTTACTAGTAATTTACTCAGCAATTTATTGAGAATTTACTGAAAATTTACTAAGAAATTTAAAGATTAAATTACTGAGAATTTTTTTAGAATTTGCTGAGAATTTACTCAGTAATTTACTTAGTAATTTACTGAGTATTTATTGTGAATTTACTGAATAATTTTGTGAGAATTTATTAGATATTTACTGAGTAATTTCTAGGAATTTACTGAGAATTTACTGAAAATTTACTTGGTAATTTACTCACAATTTACTGAATAAATGTACTGAGTAATTTACTCAGAATTTAAATAGTAATTTCTAGAGAATTTACAGAGTAATTTAATGGGAATTTACGGAGTAATTTACTGAGAATTTATTTAGAATTTACTGAGTAATTTACCGAGAATTACAGTGTAATTGACTGAGAATTTACTGACTAATTTATTGAGAATTTACTGGGAATTTATTGTGTAATTTACTGAGAATTCACTGAATAATTTAGTTAGATTTTTTTTTTGGAATTTACTGAGAATTTATTGGGAATTTATTTGGTAATTTTCTGAGAATTTATAGGGAATTTACTGAAAATTTACTGAGTAAATTGCTGAGAATTTACTATGTAATTTACTGAGAATTTACTAACAATTTACTGAGTAATTTTCTGAGTAATTTACAAAAAATTTAGTGAGAACTTATTGAGTTATTTACTGAAAATTTACAGGGAACTTACTAAGTAATTTACAGAGAATTTAAAGAGTAATTTATTGAGTAATTTACTGAGAATTTATTGAGAATTTACTGAAAATTTGATGAGTAATTTACTGAGAATTTAGTGGCAATTTTTCTTAATAATTTACAGAGAATTTACTGAGAACTTACAGAGTAATCCACTGAGAATTTACAGCGAATTGGCTGTGATTTTACAATGTAATTTACTTATAATTTTCTTGCAATTTACTAGGTAATTTGCTGAGAATTACTAAGTAATTTAAGAAGAATTTACTAAGTAATTTACTGAGATTTTGCTGGGAATTTACTAAGTAACTTACTGAGAATTTGCTGGGAATTTTCTGAGTAATTTACTAAGAATTTACATGGAATTTTGTGAGAATTTACGAAGAATTTACTCAGAATTTACTAAGTAATTTACTGTGTATTTATTGAGAATTTGCTAGGAATTTACTGATTAATTTACAGAGAATTTATTGAGTAATTTACAGAGAATTTAATGAGTAATTTACTGAGAATTCAGTCGGAATTTACTAAGAATTTACTAAGTTATTTGTTGAGAATTTACTGGGAATTTACTAAATAATGTAGTTAGAATTTATTGGGAATTTACTGAAAACTTACTGTTAATTTGTTGGAAATTTTCTGAGAATTTACTATAATTTACTGAGTAATTTAGTGGCAATTAACAGAGTAATGCACTGAGTAATTTACTGCGAATTTACTGAGAATTTGCTGTGTAATTTATTGAGAACATAGTGGGAATTTCTAGAGTAACTCATTGAGAATTTACAGGGAATTTACTTAGAAATTACTGGCAATTTTCTGAGTTATTTACTGAGAATTTACAGGGAATTTACTTACAATTTACTGGGAATTTACTGAGTATTTACTGAACAATTTACTAAGTAATTTACTCAGTAATTAATTGAGTAATTTTTAGAGAATTCACTAATTTATTGCGAATTTACTGAGTAATTTACTGGGAATTTGTTGAGAATTTATTCTGTAATTTATTTGGAATTTACTGAAAATTTAGAGAGTAATTTACTGAGGATTTACTAAGTAATTTACATTGAATTTACTGAGTAAATTATTGGGAATTTACGGCCCAACTTTCTGAGTATTTCCTGGGAATTTTTTGTGAATTAACTGAGTAATTTACTGGGAATTTAATGAGTAATTTACTGGAAATTTAATGAGTAATTTTTAGAGAATTTACTGGGAATTTTCTGAGTAATCTACTGTGCCTTTGTTGGCAATTTACTCAGAAATTTTCTGAGAATTTGCTGAGAACTTACAAAGTAATTTTCTGGGATTTTTCAGGGAATTGACAGAGAATTTATTGGGTAATTTACCGAGAATTTACTGTTTAATTTGTTGAGAACTTTTCTTAGAATTTTCTAAGAATTTACGGATAATTTAAGGAGTAATTTAGAGAGAATTTACTGGAAATTTACTAAGTAATTTTACTGGAAATTTTACGAGTAATTTACTAAGAATTTACGAAAATTTTACAAGGAATTTCCTGAGAATTTATTGGTAATTTACTGAATAAATTACTTGGAATTTACTAGTAATTTACTCAGCAATTTATTGAGAATTTACTGAAAATTTACTAAGAAATTTACTGGGAATTTAAAGATTAAATTACTGAGAATTTTTTTAGAATTTGCTGAGAATTTACTCAGTAATTTACTTAGTAATTTACTGAGTATTTATTGTGAATTTACTGAATAATTTTGTGAGAATTTATTAGATATTTACTGAGTAATTTCTAGGAATTTACTGAAAATTTACTGAAAATTTACTCACAATTTACTGAATAAATGTACTGAGTAATTTACTCAGAATTTAAATAGTAATTTCTAGAGAATTTACAGAGTAATTTAATGGGAATTTACGGAGTAATTTACTGAGAATTTATTTAGAATTTACTGAGTAATTTACCGAGAATTACAGTGTAATTGACTGAGAATTTACTGACTAATTTATTGAGAATTTACTGGGAATTTATTGTGTAATTTACTGAGAATTCACTGAGTAATTTAGTTAGATTTTTTTTTTGGAATTTACTGAGAATTTATTGGGAATTTATTTGGTAATTTTCTGAGAATTTATAGAGAATTTACTGAAAATTTACCGAGTAAATTGCTGAGAATTTACTATGTAATTTACTGAGAATTTACTAACAATTTACTGAGTAATTTTCTGAGTAATTTACAAAAAATTTAGTGACAACTTATTGAGTTATTTACTGAAAATTTAGAGGGAACTTACTAAGTAATTTACAGAGAATTTAAAGAGTAATTTATTGAGTAATTTACTGAGAATTTATTGAGAATTTGATGAGTAATTTACTGAGAATTTAGTGGCAATTTTTCTTAATAATTTACAGAGAATTTACTGAGAACTTACAGAGTAATCCACTGAGAATTTACAGCGAATTGGCTGTGATTTTACAATGTAATTTACTTATAATTTTCTTGCAATTTACTAGGTAATTTGCTGAGAATTACTAAGTAATTTAAGAAGAATTTACTAAGTAATTTACTGAGATTTTGCTGGGAACTTACTAAGTAACTTACTGACAATTTACTGGGAATTTTCTGAGTAATTTACTAAGAATTTACATGGAATTTTGTGAGAATTTACGGAGAATTTACTCAGAATTTACTAAGTAATTTACTGTGTATTTATTGAGAATTTGCTAGGAATTTACTGATTAATTTACAGAGAATTTATTGAGTAATTTACAGAGAATTTAATGAGTAATTTACTGAGAATTCAGTCGGAATTTACTAAGAATTTACTAAGTTATTTGTTGAGAATTTACTGGGAATTTACTAAATAATGTAGTTAGAATTTATTGGGAATTTACTGAAAACTTACTGTTAATTTGTTGGAAATTTTCTGAGAATTTACTATAATTTACTGAGTAATTTAGTGGCAATTTACAGAGTAATGCACTGAGTAATTTACTGCGAATTTACTGAGAATTTCCTGTGCAGTTTATTGAGAACATAGTGGGAATTTCTAGAGTAACTCATTGAGAATTTACAGGGAATTTACTTAGAAATTACTGGCAATTTTCTGAGTTATTTACTGAGAATTTACAGGGAATTTACTTACAATTTACTGGGAATTTACTGAGTATTTACTGAACAATTTACTAAGTAATTTACTCAGTAATTAATTGAGTAATTTTTAGAGAATTCACTGAGAAATTTTCTAAGTAATTTGTAGAAAATTTATTGCGAATTTACTGAGTAATTTACTGGGAATTTGTTGAGAATTTATTCTGTAATTTATTTGGAATTTACTGAAAATTTAGAGAGTAATTTACTGAGGATTTACTGAGTAATTTACATTGAATTTACTGAGTAAATTATTGGGAATTTACGGCCCAACTTTCTGAGTATTTCCTGGGAATTTTTTGTGAATTAACTGAGTAATTTACTTGGAATTTAATGAGTAATTTACTGGAAATTTAATGAGTAATTTTTAGAGAATTTACTGGGAATTTTATGAGTAATCTACTGTGCATTTGTTGGTAATTTACTCAGAAATTTTCTGAGAATTTGCTGAGAACTTACAAAGTAATTTTCTGGGATTTTTCAGGGAATTGACAGAGAATTTATTGGGTAATTTACCGAGAATTTACTGTTTAATTTGTTGAGAACTTTTCTTAGAATTTTCTAAGAATTTACGGATAATTTAAGGAGTAATTTAGAGAAAATTTACTGGAAATTTACTAAGTAATTTTACTGGAAATTTTACGAGTAATTTACTAAGAATTTACGAAAATTTTACAAGGAATTTCCTGAGAATTTATTGGTAATTTACTGAATAAATTACTTGGAATTTACTAGTAATTTACTCAGCAAGTTATTGAGAATTTACTGAAAATTTACTAAGAAATTTACTGGGAATTTAAAGATTAAATTACTGAGAATTTTTTTAGAATTTGCTGAGAATTTACTCAGTAATTTACTTAGTAATTTACTGAGTATTTATTGTGAATTTACTGAATAATTTTGTGAGAATTTATTAGATATTTACTGAGTAATTTCTAGGAATTTACTGAGAATTTACTGAAAATTTACTTGGTAATTTACTCACAATTTGCTGAATAAATGTACTGAGTAATTTACTCAGAATTTAAATAGTAATTTCTAGAGAATTTACAGAGTAATTTAATGGGAATTTACGGAGTAATTTACTGAGAATTTATTTAGAATTTACTGAGTAATTTACCGAGAATTACAGTGTAATTGACTGAGAATTTACTGACTAATTTATTGAGAATTTACTGGGAATTTATTGTGTAATTTACTGAGAATTCACTGAGTAATTTAGTTAGATTTTTTTTTTGGAATTTACTGAGAATTTATTGGGAATTTATTTGGTAATTTTCTGAGAATTTATAGAGAATTTACTGAAAATTTACCGAGTAAATTGCTGAGAATTTACTATGTAATTTACTGAGAATTTACTAACAATTTACTGAGTAATTTTCTGAGTAATTTACAAAAAATTTAGTGACACCTTATTGAGTTATTTACTGAAAATTTAGAGGGAACTTACTAAGTAATTTACAGAGAATTTAAAGAGTAATTTATTGAGTAATTTACTGAGAATTTATTGAGAATTTACTGAAAATTTGATGAGTAATTTACTGAGAATTTAGTGGCAATTTTTCTTAATAATTTACAGAGAATTTACTGAGAACTTACAGAGTAATCCACTGAGAATTTACAGCGAATTGGCTGTGATTTTACAATGTAATTTACTTATAATTTTCTTGCAATTTACTAGGTAATTTACTGAGAATTACTAAGTAATTTAAGAAGAATTTACTAAGTAATTTACTGAGATTTTGCTGGGAATTTACAAAGTAACTTACTGAGAATTTACTGGGAATTTTCTGAGTAATTTACTAAGAATTTACATGGAATTTTGTGAGAATTTACGGAGAATTTACTCAGAATTTACTAAGTAATTTACTGTGTATTTATTGAGAATTGGCTAGGAATTTACTGATTAATTTACAGAGAATTTATTGAGTAATTTACAGAGAATTTAATGAGTAATTTACTGAGAATTCAGTCGGAATTTACTAAGAATTTACTAAGTTATTTGTTGAGAATTTACTGGGAATTTACTAAATAATGTAGTTAGAATTTATTGGGAATTTACTGAAAACTTACTGTTAATTTGTTGGAAATTTTCTGAGAATTTACTATAATTTACTGAGTAATTTAGTGGCAATTTACAGAGTAATGCACTGAGTAATTTACTGCGAATTTACTGAGAATTTCCTGTGTAATTTATTGAGAACATAGTGGGAATTTCTAGAGTAACTCATTGAGAATTTACAGGGAATTTACTTAGAAATTACTGGCAATTTTCTGAGTTATTTACTGAGAATTTACAGGGAATTTACTTACAATTTACTGGGAATTTACTGAGTATTTACTGAACAATTTACTAAGTAATTTACTCAGTAATTAATTGAGTAATTTTTAGAGAATTCACTGAGAAATTTTCTAAGTAATTTGTAGAAAATTTATTGCGAATTTACTGAGTAATTTACTGGGAATTTGTTGAGAATTTATTCTGTAATTTATTTGGAATTTACTGAAAATTTAGAGAGTAATTTACTGAGGATTTACTGAGTAATTTACATTGAATTTACTGAGTAAATTATTGGGAATTTACGGCCCAACTTTCTGAGTATTTCCTGGGAATTTTTTGTGAATTAACTGAGTAATTTACTGGGAATTTAATGAGTAATTTACTGGAAATTTAATGAGTAATTTTTAGAGAATTTACTGGGAATTTTCTGAGTAATCTACTGTGCCTTTGTTGGCAATTTACTCAGAAATTTTCTGAGAATTTGCTGAGAACTTACAAAGTAATTTTCTGGGATTTTTCATGGAATTGACAGAGAATTTATTGGGTAATTTACCGAGAATTTACTGTTTAATTTGTTGAGAACTTTTCTTAGAATTTTCTAAGAATTTACGGATAATTTAAGGAGTAATTTAGAGAAAATTTACTGGAAATTTACTAAGAAATTTTACTGGAAATTTTACGAGTAATTTACTAAGAATTTACGAAAATTTTACAAGGAATTTCCTGAGAATTTATTGGTAATTTACTGAATAAATTACTTGGAATTTACTAGTAATTTACTCAGCAAGTTATTGAGAATTTACTGAAAATTTACTAAGAAATTTACTGGGAATTTAAAGATTAAATTACTGAGAATTTTTTTAGAATTTGCTGAGAATTTACTCAGTAATTTACTTAGTAATTTACTGAGTATTTATTGTGAATTTACTGAATAATTTTGTGAGAATTTATTAGATATTTACTGAGTAATTTCTAGGAATTTACTGAGAATTTACTGAAAATTTACTTGGTAATTTACTCACAATTTACTGAATAAATGTACTGAGTAATTTACTCAGAATTTAAATAGTAATTTCTAGAGAATTTACAGAGTAATTTAATGGAAATTTACGGAGTAATTTACTGAGAATTTATTTAGAATTTACTGAGTAATTTACCGAGAATTACAGTGTAATTGACTGAGAATTTACTGACTAATTTATTGAGAATTTACTGGGAATTTATTGTGTAATTTACTGAGAATTCACTGAGTAATTTAGTTAGATTTTTTTTTTTGGAATTTACTGAGAATTTATTGGGAATTTATTTGGTAATTTTCTGAGAATTTATAGAGAATTTACTGAAAATTTACCGAGTAAATTGCTGAGAATTTACTATGTAATTTACTGAGAATTTACTAACAATTTACTGAGTAATTTTCTGAGTAATTTACAAAAAATTTAGTGACAACTTATTGAGTTATTTACTGAAAATTTAGAGGGAACTTACTAAGTAATTTACAGAGAATTTAAAGAGTAATTTATTGAGTAATTTACTGAGAATTTATTGAGAATTTACTGAAAATTTGATGAGTAATTTACTGAGAATTTAGTGGCAATTTTTCTTAATAATTTACAGAGAATTTACTGAGAACTTGCAGAGTAATCCACTGAGAATTTACAGCGAATTGGCTGTGATTTTACAATGTAATTTACTTATAATTTTCTTGCAATTTACTAGGTAATTTACTGAGAATTACTAAGTAATTTAAGAAGAATTTACTAAGTAATTTACTGAGATTTTGCTGGGAATTTACTAAGTAACTTACTGAGAATTTACTGGGAATTTTCTGAGTAATTTACTAAGAATTTACATGGAATTTTGTGAGAATTTACGGAGAATTTACTCAGAATTTACTAAGTAATTTACTGTGTATTTATTGAGAATTTGCTAGGAATTTACTGATTAATTTACAGAGAATTTATTGAGTAATTTACAGAGAATTTAATGAGTAATTTACTGAGAATTCAGTCGGAATTTACTAAGAATTTACTAAGTTATTTGTTGAGAATTTACTGGGAATTTACTAAATAATGTAGTTAGAATTTATTGGGAATTTACTGAAAACTTACTGTTAATTTGTTGGAAATTTTTTGAGAATTTACTATAATTTACTGAGTAATTTAGTGGCAATTTACAGAGTAATGCACTGAGTAATTTACTGCGAATTTACTGAGAATTTGCTGTGTAATTTATTGAGAACATAGTGGGAATTTCTAGAGTAACTCATTGAGAATTTACAGGGAATTTACTTAGAAATTACTGGCAATTTTCTAAGTTATTTACAGGGAATTTACTTACAATTTACTGGGAATTTACTGAACAATTTACTAAGTAATTTACTCAGTAATTAATTGAGTAATTTTTAGAGAATTCACTGAGAAATTTTCTAAGTAATTTGTAGAAAATTTATTGCGAATTTACTGAGTAATTTACTGGGAATTTGTTGAGAATTTATTCTGTAATTTATTTGGAATTTACTGAAAATTTAGAGAGTAATTTACTGAGGATTTACTGAGTAATTTACATTGAATTTACTGAGTAAATTATTGGGAATTTACGGCCCAACTTTCTGAGTATTTCCTGGGAATTTTTTGTGAATTAACTGAGTAATTTACTGGGAATTTAATGAGTAATTTACTGGAAATTTAATGAGTAATTTTTAGAGAATTTACTGGGAATTTTCTGAGTAATCTACTGTGCCTTTGTTGGCAATTTACTCAGAAATTTTCTGAGAATTTGCTGAGAACTTACAAAGTAATTTTCTGGGATTTTTCAGGGAATTGACAGAGAATTTATTGGGTAATTTACCGAGAATTTACTGTTTAATTTGTTGAGAACTTTTCTTAGAATTTTCTAAGAATTTACGGATAATTTAAGGAGTAATTTAGAGAAAATTTACTGGAAATTTACTAAGTAATTTTACTGGAAATTTTACGAGTAATTTACTAAGAATTTACGAAAATTTTACAAGGAATTTCCTGAGAATTTATTGGTAATTTACTGAATAATTTACTTGGAATTTACTAGTAATTTACTCAGCAATTTATTGAGAATTTACTGAAAATTTACTAAGAAATTTACTGGGAATTTAAAGATTAAATTACTGAGAATTTTTTTAGAATTTGCTGAGAATTTACTCAGTAATTTACTTAGTAATTTACTGAGTATTTATTGTGAATTTACTGAATAATTTTGTGAGAATTTATTAGATATTTACTGAGTAATTTCTAGGAATTTACTGAGAATTTACTGAAAATTTACTTGGTAATTTACTCACAATTTACTGAATAAATGTACTGAGTAATTTACTCAGAATTTAAATAGTAATTTCTAGAGAATTTACAGAGTAATTTAATGGAAATTTACGGAGTAATTTACTGAGAATTTATTTAGAATTTACTGAGTAATTTACCGAGAATTACAGTGTAATTGACTGAGAATTTACTGACTAATTTATTGAGAATTTACTGGGAATTTATTGTGTAATTTACTGAGAATTCACTGAGTAATTTAGTTAGATTTTTTTTTTTGGAATTTACTGAGAATTTATTGGGAATTTATTTGGTAATTTTCTGAGAATTTATAGAGAATTTACTGAAAATTTACCGAGTAAATTGCTGAGAATTTACTATGTAATTTACTGAGAATTTACTAACAATTTACTGAGTAATTTTCTGAGTAATTTACAAAAAATTTAGTGACAACTTATTGAGTTATTTACTGAAAATTTAGAGGGAACTTACTAAGTAATTTACAGAGAATTTAAAGAGTAATTTATTGAGTAATTTACTGAGAATTTATTGAGAATTTACTGAAAATTTGATGAGTAATTTACTGAGAATTTAGTGGCAATTTTTCTTAATAATTTACAGAGAATTTACTGAGAACTTACAGAGTAATCCACTGAGAATTTACAGCGAATTGGCTGTGATTTTACAATGTAATTTACTTATAATTTTCTTGCAATTTACTAGGTAATTTACTGAGAATTACTAAGTAATTTAAGAAGAATTTACTAAGTAATTTACTGAGATTTTGCTGGGAATTTACTAAGTAACTTACTGAGAATTTACTGGGAATTTTCTGAGTAATTTACTAAGAATTTACATGGAATTTTGTGAGAATTTACGGAGAATTTACTCAGAATTTACTAAGTAATTTACTGTGTATTTATTGAGAATTTGCTAGGAATTTACTGATTAATTTACAGAGAATTTATTGAGTAATTTACAGAGAATTTAATGAGTAATTTACTGAGAATTCAGTCGGAATTTACTAAGAATTTACTAAGTTATTTGTTGAGAATTTACTGGGAATTTACTAAATAATGTAGTTAGAATTTATTGGGAATTTACTGAAAACTTACTGTTAATTTGTTGGAATTTTTTTGAGAATTTACTATAATTTACTGAGTAATTTAGTGGCAATTTACAGAGTAATGCACTGAGTAATTTACTGCGAATTTACTGAGAATTTGCTGTGTAATTTATTGAGAACATAGTGGGAATTTCTAGAGTAACTCATTGAGAATTTACAGGGAATTTACTTAGAAATTACTGGCAATTTTCTGAGTTATTTACAGGGAATTTACTTACAATTTACTGGGAATTTACTGAACAATTTACTAAGTAATTTACTCAGTAATTAATTGAGTAATTTTTAGAGAATTCACTGAGAAATTTTCTAAGTAATTTGTAGAAAATTTATTGCGAATTTACTGAGTAATTTACTGGGAATTTGTTGAGAATTTATTCTGTAATTTATTTGGAATTTACTGAAAATTTAGAGAGTAATTTACTGAGGATTTACTGAGTAATTTACATTGAATTTACTGAGTAAATTATTGGGAATTTACGGCCCAACTTTCTGAGTATTTCCTGGGAATTTTTTGTGAATTAACTGAGTAATTTACTGGGAATTTAATGAGTAATTTACTGGAAATTTAATGAGTAATTTTTAGAGAATTTACTGGGAATTTTCTGAGTAATCTACTGTGCCTTTGTTGGCAATTTACTCAGAAATTTTCTGAGAATTTGCTGAGAACTTACAAAGTAATTTTCTGGGATTTTTCAGGGAATTGACAGAGAATTTATTGGGTAATTTACCGAGAATTTACTGTTTAATTTGTTGAGAACTTTTCTTAGAATTTTCTAAGAATTTACGGATAATTTAAGGAGTAATTTAGAGAAAATTTACTGGAAATTTACTAAGTAATTTTACTGGAAATTTTACGAGTAATTTACTAAGAATTTACGAAAATTTTACAAGGAATTTCCTGAGAATTTATTGGTAATTTACTGAATAATTTACTTGGAATTTACTAGTAATTTACTCAGCAATTTATTGAGAATTTACTGAAAATTTACTAAGAAATTTACTGGGAATTTAAAGATTAAATTACTGAGAATTTTTTTAGAATTTGCTGAGAATTTACTCAGTAATTTACTTAGTAATTTACTGAGTATTTATTGTGAATTTACTGAATAATTTTGTGAGAATTTATTAGATATTTACTGAGTAATTTCTAGGAATTTACTGAGAATTTACTGAAAATTTACTTGGTAATTTACTCACAATTTACTGAATAAATGTACTGAGTAATTTACTCAGAATTTAAATAGTAATTTCTAGAGAATTTACAGAGTAATTTAATGGAAATTTACGGAGTAATTTACTGAGAATTTATTTAGAATTTACTGAGTAATTTACCGAGAATTACAGTGTAATTGACTGAGAATTTACTGACTAATTTATTGAGAATTTACTGGGAATTTATTGTGTAATTTACTGAGAATTCACTGAGTAATTTAGTTAGATTTTTTTTTTTGGAATTTACTGAGAATTTATTGGGAATTTATTTGGTAATTTTCTGAGAATTTATAGAGAATTTACTGAAAATTTACCGAGTAAATTGCTGAGAATTTACTATGTAATTTACTGAGAATTTACTAACAATTTACTGAGTAATTTTCTGAGTAATTTACAAAAAATTTAGTGACAACTTATTGAGTTATTTACTGAAAATTTAGAGGGAACTTACTAAGTAATTTACAGAGAATTTAAAGAGTAATTTATTGAGTAATTTACTGAGAATTTATTGAGAATTTACTGAAAATTTGATGAGTAATTTACTGAGAATTTAGTGGCAATTTTTCTTAATAATTTACAGAGAATTTACTGAGAACTTACAGAGTAATCCACTGAGAATTTACAGCGAATTGGCTGTGATTTTACAATGTAATTTACTTATAATTTTCTTGCAATTTACTAGGTAATTTACTGAGAATTACTAAGTAATTTAAGAAGAATTTACTAAGTAATTTACTGAGATTTTGCTGGGAATTTACTAAGTAACTTACTGAGAATTTACTGGGAATTTTCTGAGTAATTTACTAAGAATTTACATGGAATTTTGTGAGAATTTACGGAGAATTTACTCAGAATTTACTAAGTAATTTACTGTGTATTTATTGAGAATTTGCTAGGAATTTACTGATTAATTTACAGAGAATTTATTGAGTAATTTACAGAGAATTTAATGAGTAATTTACTGAGAATTCAGTCGGAATTTACTAAGAATTTACTAAGTTATTTGTTGAGAATTTACTGGGAATTTACTAAATAATGTAGTTAGAATTTATTGGGAATTTACTGAAAACTTACTGTTAATTTGTTGGAATTTTTTTGAGAATTTACTATAATTTACTGAGTAATTTAGTGGCAATTTACAGAGTAATGCACTGAGTAATTTACTGCGAATTTACTGAGAATTTGCTGTGTAATTTATTGAGAACATAGTGGGAATTTCTAGAGTAACTCATTGAGAATTTACAGGGAATTTACTTAGAAATTACTGGCAATTTTCTGAGTTATTTACAGGGAATTTACTTACAATTTACTGGGAATTTACTGAACAATTTACTAAGTAATTTACTCAGTAATTAATTGAGTAATTTTTAGAGAATTCACTGAGAAATTTTCTAAGTAATTTGTAGAAAATTTATTGCGAATTTACTGAGTAATTTACTGGGAATTTGTTGAGAATTTATTCTGTAATTTATTTGGAATTTACTGAAAATTTAGAGAGTAATTTACTGAGGATTTACTGAGTAATTTACATTGAATTTACTGAGTAAATTATTGGGAATTTACGGCCCAACTTTCTGAGTATTTCCTGGGAATTTTTTGTGAATTAACTGAGTAATTTACTGGGAATTTAATGAGTAATTTACTGGAAATTTAATGAGTAATTTTTAGAGAATTTACTGGGAATTTTCTGAGTAATCTACTGTGCCTTTGTTGGCAATTTACTCAGAAATTTTCTGAGAATTTGCTGAGAACTTACAAAGTAATTTTCTGGGATTTTTCAGGGAATTGACAGAGAATTTATTGGGTAATTTACCGAGAATTTACTGTTTAATTTGTTGAGAACTTTTCTTAGAATTTTCTAAGAATTTACGGATAATTTAAGGAGTAATTTAGAGAAAATTTACTGGAAATTTACTAAGTAATTTTACTGGAAATTTTACGAGTAATTTACTAAGAATTTACGAAAATTTTACAAGGAATTTCCTGAGAATTTATTGGTAATTTACTGAATAATTTACTTGGAATTTACTAGTAATTTACTCAGCAATTTATTGAGAATTTACTGAAAATTTACTAAGAAATTTACTGGGAATTTAAAGATTAAATTACTGAGAATTTTTTTAGAATTTGCTGAGAATTTACTCAGTAATTTACTTAGTAATTTACTGAGTATTTATTGTGAATTTACTGAATAATTTTGTGAGAATTTATTAGATATTTACTGAGTAATTTCTAGGAATTTACTGAGAATTTACTGAAAATTTACTTGGTAATTTACTCACAATTTACTGAATAAATGTACTGAGTAATTTACTCAGAATTTAAATAGTAATTTCTAGAGAATTTACAGAGTAATTTAATGGGAATTTACGGAGTAATTTACTGAGAATTTATTTAGAATTTACTGAGTAATTTACCGAGAATTACAGTGTAATTGACTGAGAATTTACTGACTAATTTATTGAGAATTTACTGGGAATTTATTGTGTAATTTACTGAGAATTCACTGAGTAATTTAGTTAGATTTTTTTTTTGGAATTTACTGAGAATTTATTGGGAATTTATTTGGTAATTTTCTGAGAATTTATAGAGAATTTACTGAAAATTTACCGAGTAAATTGCTGAGAATTTACTATGTAATTTACTGAGAATTTACTAACAATTTACTGAGTAATTTTCTGAGTAATTTACAAAAAATTTAGTGACAACTTATTGAGTTATTTACTGAAAATTTAGAGGGAACTTACTAAGTAATTTACAGAGAATTTAAAGAGTAATTTATTGAGTAATTTACTGAGAATTTATTGAGAATTTACTGAAAATTTGATGAGTAATTTACTGAGAATTTAGTGGCAATTTTTCTTAATAATTTACAGAGAATTTACTGAGAATTTACAGCGAATTGGCTGTGATTTTACAATGTAATTTACTTATAATTTTCTTGCAATTTACTAGGTAATTTACTGAGAATTACTAAGTAATTTAAGAAGAATTTACTAAGTAATTTACTGAGATTTTGCTGGGAATTTACTAAGTAACTTACTGAGAATTTACTGGGAATTTTCTGAGTAATTTACTAAGAATTTACATGGAAATTTGTGAGAATTTACGGAGAATTTACTCAGAATTTACTAAGTAATTTACTGTGTATTTATTGAGAATTTGCTAGGAATTTACTGATTAATTTACAGAGAATTTATTGAGTAATTTACAGAGAATTTAATGAGTAATTTACTGAGAATTCAGTCGGAATTTACTAAGAATTTACTAAGTTATTTGTTGAGAATTTACTGGGAATTTACTAAATAATGTAGTTAGAATTTATTGGGAATTTACTGAAAACTTACTGTTAATTTGTTGGAAATTTTCTGAGAATTTACTATAATTTACTGAGTAATTTAGTGGCAATTTACAGAGTAATGCACTGAGTAATTTACTGCGAATTTACTGAGAATTTCCTGTGTAATTTATTGAGAACATAGTGGGAATTTCTAGAGTAACTCATTGAGAATTTACAGGGAATTTACTTAGAAATTACTGGCAATTTTCTGAGTTATTTACAGGGAATTTACTTACAATTTACTGGGAATTTACTGAACAATTTACTAAGTAATTTACTCAGTAATTAATTGAGTAATTTTTAGAGAATTCACTGAGAAATTTTCTAAGTAATTTGTAGAAAATTTATTGCGAATTTACTGAGTAATTTACTGGGAATTTGTTGAGAATTTATTCTGTAATTTATTTGGAATTTACTGAAAATTTAGAGAGTAATTTACTGAGGATTTACTGAGTAATTTACATTGAATTTACTGAGTAAATTATTGGGAATTTACGGCCCAACTTTCTGAGTATTTCCTGGGAATTTTTTGTGAATTAACTGAGTAATTTACTGGGAATTTAATGAGTAATTTACTGGAAATTTAATGAGTAATTTTTAGAGAATTTACTGGGAATTTTCTGAGTAATCTACTGTGCCTTTGTTGGCAATTTACTCAGAAATTTTCTGAGAATTTGCTGAGAACTTACAAAGTAATTTTCTGGGATTTTTCAGGGAATTGACAGAGAATTTATTGGGTAATTTACCGAGAATTTACTGTTTAATTTGTTGAGAACTTTTCTTAGAATTTTCTAAGAATTTACGGATAATTTAAGGAGTAATTTAGAGAAAATTTACTGGAAATTTACTAAGTAATTTTACTGGAAATTTTACGAGTAATTTACTAAGAATTTACGAAAATTTTACAAGGAATTTCCTGAGAATTTATTGGTAATTTACTGAATAATTTACTTGGAATTTACTAGTAATTTACTCAGCAATTTATTGAGAATTTACTGAAAATTTACTAAGAAATTTACTGGGAATTTAAAGATTAAATTACTGAGAATTTTTTTAGAATTTGCTGAGAATTTACTCAGTAATTTGCTTAGTAATTTACTGAGTATTTATTGTGAATTTACTGAATAATTTTGTGAGAATTTATTAGATATTTACTGAGTAATTTCTAGGAATTTACTGAGAATTTACTGAAAATTTACTTGGTAATTTACTCACAATTTACTGAATAAATGTACTGAGTAATTTACTCAGAATTTAAATAGTAATTTCTAGAGAATTTACAGAGTAATTTAATGGGAATTTACGGAGTAATTTACTGAGAATTTATTTAGAATTTACTGAGTAATTTACCGAGAATTACAGTGTAATTGACTGAGAATTTACTGACTAATTTATTGAGAATTTACTGGGAATTTATTGTGTAATTTACTGAGAATTCACTGAGTAATTTAGTTAGATTTTTTTTTTGGAATTTACTGAGAATTTATTGGGAATTTATTTGGTAATTTTCTGAGAATTTATAGAGAATTTACTGAAAATTTACCGAGTAAATTGCTGAGAATTTACTATGTAATTTACTGAGAATTTACTAACAATTTACTGAGTAATTTTCTGAGTAATTTACAAAAAATTTAGTGACAACTTATTGAGTTATTTACTGAAAATTTAGAGGGAACTTACTAAGTAATTTACAGAGAATTTAAAGAGTAATTTATTGAGTAATTTACTGAGAATTTATTGAGAATTTACTGAAAATTTGATGAGTAATTTACTGAGAATTTAGTGGCAATTTTTCTTAATAATTTACAGAGAATTTACTGAGAACTTACAGAGTAATCCACTGAGAATTTACAGCGAATTGGCTGTGATTTTACAATGTAATTTACTTATAATTTTCTTGCAATTTACTAGGTAATTTACTGAGAATTACTAAGTAATTTAAGAAGAATTTACTAAGTAATTTACTGAGATTTTGCTGGGAATTTACTAAGTAACTTACTGAGAATTTACTGGGAATTTTCTGAGTAATTTACTAAGAATTTACATGGAAATTTGTGAGAATTTACGGAGAATTTACTCAGAATTTACTAAGTAATTTACTGTGTATTTATTGAGAATTTGCTAGGAATTTACTGATTAATTTACAGAGAATTTATTGAGTAATTTACAGAGAATTTAATGAGTAATTTACTGAGAATTCAGTCGGAATTTACTAAGAATTTACTAAGTTATTTGTTGAGAATTTACTGGGAATTTACTAAATAATGTAGTTAGAATTTATTGGGAATTTACTGAAAACTTACTGTTAATTTGTTGGAAATTTTCTGAGAATTTACTATAATTTACTGAGTAATTTAGTGGCAATTTACAGAGTAATGCACTGAGTAATTTACTGCGAATTTACTGAGAATTTCCTGTGTAATTTATTGAGAACATAGTGGGAATTTCTAGAGTAACTCATTGAGAATTTACAGGGAATTTACTTAGAAATTACTGGCAATTTTCTGAGTTATTTACAGGGAATTTACTTACAATTTACTGGGAATTTACTGAACAATTTACTAAGTAATTTACTCAGTAATTAATTGAGTAATTTTTAGAGAATTCACTGAGAAATTTTCTAAGTAATTTGTAGAAAATTTATTGCGAATTTACTGAGTAATTTACTGGGAATTTGTTGAGAATTTATTCTGTAATTTATTTGGAATTTACTGAAAATTTAGAGAGTAATTTACTGAGGATTTACTGAGTAATTTACATTGAATTTACTGAGTAAATTATTGGGAATTTACGGCCCAACTTTCTGAGTATTTCCTGGGAATTTTTTGTGAATTAACTGAGTAATTTACTGGGAATTTAATGAGTAATTTACTGGAAATTTAATGAGTAATTTTTAGAGAATTTACTGGGAATTTTCTGAGTAATCTACTGTGCCTTTGTTGGCAATTTACTCAGAAATTTTCTGAGAATTTGCTGAGAACTTACAAAGTAATTTTCTGGGATTTTTCAGGGAATTGACAGAGAATTTATTGGGTAATTTACCGAGAATTTACTGTTTAATTTGTTGAGAACTTTTCTTAGAATTTTCTAAGAATTTACGGATAATTTAAGGAGTAATTTAGAGAAAATTTACTGGAAATTTACTAAGTAATTTTACTGGAAATTTTACGAGTAATTTACTAAGAATTTACGAAAATTTTACAAGGAATTTCCTGAGAATTTATTGGTAATTTACTGAATAATTTACTTGGAATTTACTAGTAATTTACTCAGCAATTTATTGAGAATTTACTAAAAATTTACTAAGAAATTTACTGGGAATTTAAAGATTAAATTACTGAGAATTTTTTTAGAATTTGCTGAGAATTTACTAAGTAATTTACTTAGTAATTTACTGAGTATTTATTGTGAATTTACTGAATAATTTTGTGAGAATTTATTAGATATTTACTGAGTAATTTCTAGGAATTTACTGAGAATTTACTGAAAATTTACTTGGTAATTTACTCACAATTTACTGAATAAATGTACTGAGTAATTTACTCAGAATTTAAATAGTAATTTCTAGAGAATTTACAGAGTAATTTAATGGGAATTTACGGAGTAATTTACTGAGAATTTATTTAGAATTTACTGAGTAATTTACCGAGAATTACAGTGTAATTGACTGAGAATTTACTGACTAATTTATTGAGAATTTACTGGGAATTTATTGTGTAATTTACTGAGAATTCACTGAGTAATTTAGTTAGATTTTTTTTTTGGAATTTACTGAGAATTTATTGGGAATTTATTTGGTAATTTTCTGAGAATTTATAGAGAATTTACTGAAAATTTACCGAGTAAATTGCTGAGAATTTACTATGTAATTTACTGAGAATTTACTAACAATTTACTGAGTAATTTTCTGAGTAATTTACAAAAAATTTAGTGACAACTTATTGAGTTATTTACTGAAAATTTAGAGGGAACTTACTAAGTAATTTACAGAGAATTTAAAGAGTAATTTATTGAGTAATTTACTGAGAATTTATTGAGAATTTACTGAAAATTTGATGAGTAATTTACTGAGAATTTAGTGGCAATTTTTCTTAATAATTTACAGAGAATTTACTGAGAACTTACAGAGTAATCCACTGAGAATTTACAGCGAATTGGCTGTGATTTTACAATGTAATTTACTTATAATTTTCTTGCAATTTACTAGGTAATTTACTGAGAATTACTAAGTAATTTAAGAAGAATTTACTAAGTAATTTACTGAGATTTTGCTGGGAATTTACTAAGTAACTTACTGAGAATTTACTGGGAATTTTCTGAGTAATTTACTAAGAATTTACATGGAATTTTGTGAGAATTTACGGAGAATTTACTCAGAATTTACTAAGTAATTTACTGTGTATTTATTGAGAATTTGCTAGGAATTTACTGATTAATTTACAGAGAATTTATTGAGTAATTTACAGAGAATTTAATGAGTAATTTACTGAGAATTCAGTCAGAATTTACTAAGAATTTACTAAGTTATTTGTTGAGAATTTACTGGGAATTTACTAAATAATGTAGTTAGAATTTATTGGGAATTTACTGAAAACTTACTGTTAATTTGTTGGAAATTTTCTGAGAATTTACTATAATTTACTGAGCAATTTAGTGGCAATCTACAGAGTAATGCACTGAGTAATTTACTGCGAATTTACTGAGAATTTCCTGTGTAATTTATTGAGAACATAGTGGGAATTTCTAGAGTAACTCATTGAGAATTTACTGGGAATTTATTTAGAAATTACTGGCAATTTTTTGAGTTATTTACTGAGAATTTACAGGGAATTTACTGAGTATTTTCTGAGAATTTACTGAACAATTTACTAAGTAATTTACTCAGTAATTAATTGAGTAATTTTTAGAGAATTCACTGAGAAATTTTCTAAGTAATTTGTAGAAAATTTATTGCGAATTTACTGAGTAATTTACTGGGAATTTGTTGAGAATTTATTCTGTAATTTATTTGGAATTTACTAAAAATTTAGAGAGTAATTTACTGAGAATTTACTGAGTAATTTACATTGAATTTACTGAGTAAATTATTTGGAATTTACGGCCCAACTTTCTGAGTATTTCCTGGGAAGTTTTTTGAGAATTGATTGGGAATTAACTGAGTAATTTACTGGGAATTTAATGAGTAATTTACTGGAAATTTAATGAGTAATTTTTAGAGAATTTACTGAGAATTTTCTGAGTAATCTACTGAGCCTTTGTTGGCAATTTACTCAGAAATTCTCTGAGAATTTGCTGAGAACTTACAAAGTAATTTTCTGGGATTTTTCAGGGAATTGACAGAGAATTTATTGGGTAATTTACCGATAATTTACTGTTTAATTTGTTGAGAAAATTTCGTAGAATTTTCTCAGAATTTACGGATAATTTACGGAGTAATTTAGAGAGAATTTACTGGAAATTTACTAAGTAATTTTACTGGAAATTTTACGAGTAATTTACTAAGAATTTACGAAAATTTTACAAGGAATTGCCTGAGAATTTATTGGTAATTTACTGAATAATTTACTTGGAATTTACTAGTAATTTACTCAGCAATTTATTGAGAATTTACTGAAAATTTACTAAGAAATTTACTGGGAATTTAAAGATTAAATTACTGAGAATTTTTTTAGAATTTGCAGAGAATTTACTCAGTAATTTACTTAGTAATTTACTGAGTATTTATTGTGAATTTACTGAATATTTTTGTGTGAATTTATTAGATATTTACTGAGTAATTTCTAGGAATTTACTGAGAATTTACTGAAAATTTACTTGGTAATTTACTCACAATTTACTGAATAAATGTACTGAGTAATTTACTCAGAATTTAAATAGTAATTTCTAGAGAATTTACAGAGTAATTTAATGGGAATTTACGGAGTAATTTACTGAGAATTTATTTAGAATTTACTGAGTAATTTACCGAGAATTACAGTGTAATTGACTGAGAATTTACTGGCTAATTTATTGAGAATTTACTGGGAATTTATTGTGTAATTTACTGAGAATTCACTGAATAATTTAGTTAGATTTTTTTTTGGAATTTACTAAGAATTTATTGGGAATTTATTTGGTAATTTTCTGAGAATTTATAGAGAATTTACTGAAAATTTACCGAGTAAATTGCTGAGAATTTACTATGTAATTTACTGAGAATTTACTAACAATTTACTGAGTAATTTTCTGAGTAATTTACAAAAAATTTAGTGACAACTTATTGAGTTATTTACTGAAAATTTAGAGGGAACTTACTAAGTAATTTACAGAGAATTTAAAGAGTAATTTATTGAGTAATATACTGAGAATTTATTGAGAATTTACTGAAAATTTGATGAGTAATTTACTGAGAATTTAGTGGCAATTTTTCTTAATAATTTACAAAGAATTTACTGAGAACTTACAGAGTAATCCACTGAGAATTTACAGCGAATTGGCTGTGATTTTACAATGTAATTTACTTATAATTTTTTTGCAATTTACTAGGTAATTTACTGAGAATTACTAAGTAATTTAAGAAGAATTTACTAAGTAATTTACTGAGATTTTGCTGGGAATTTACTAAGTAACTTACTGAGAATTTACTGGGAATTTTCTGAGTAATTTACTAAGAATTTACACGGAATTTTGCCAGAATTTACGGAGAATTTACTCAGAATTTACTAAGTAATTTACTGTGTATTTATTGAGAATTTGCTAGGAATTTACTGATTAATTTACAGAGAATTTATTGAGTTATTTACAGAGAATTTACTAAGTTATTTGTTGAGAATTTACTGGGAATTTACTAAATAATGTAGTTAGAATTTTTTGGGAATTTACTGAAAGCTTACTGTTAATTTGTTGGAAATTTTTTGAGAATTTACTATAATTTACTGAGTAATTTACTGGGAATTTACTGAGAATTTGCTGTGTAATTTATTGAGAACATAGTGGGAATTTCTAGAGTAACTCATTAAGAATTTACAGGGAATTTACTAAGAAATTACTGGCTATTTTCTGAGTTATTTACTGAGAATTACAGGCAATTTACTTACAATTTACTGGGAATTTACTGAGTATTTTCTGAGAATTTACTGAACAATTTACTAAGTAATTTACTCAGTAATTAATTGAGTAATTTTTAGAGAATTCACTGAGAAATTTTCTATGTAATTTGTAGAAAATTTATTGCGAATTTACTGAGTAATTTACTGGGAATTTGTTGAGAATTTATTCTGTAATTTATTTGGAATTTACTGAAAATTTAGAGAGTAATTTACTGAGAATTTACTGAGTAATTTACATTGAATTTACTGAGTAAATTATTGGGAATTTACGGCGCAACTTTCTGAGTATTTCCTGAGAATTTATTGAGAATTGGTTGGGAATTAACTGAGTAATTTACTGAGAATTTTCTGAGTAATCTATTGAGCATTGGTTGGCAATTTACTGAGTAATTTTCTGAGAATTTGCTGAGAACTTACAAAGTAATTTGCTGGGATTTTATAGGGAATTCATAGAGAATTTACTGGTTAATTTACCGAGAATTTACTGTTTAATTTATTGAGAAATTTTCTTAGAATTTACGGATAATTTAAGGAGTAATTTACAGAGAATTTACTGGAAATTTACTAAGTAATTTTACTTGGAATTTTATGAGTAATTTACAGGGAATTTACTGAGTAATTTACTAAGAATTTGCGAAAATTTTACAAGGAATTGCCTGAGAATTTATTGGGAATTTACTGAATAATTTACTGGGAATTTATTGAGCAATTTACTGAGCAATTTATTGAGAATTTGCTAAATATTTCTCAGAAATTTACTGGGAATTTAAGGATTAAATTACTGAGAATTTTTTTAGAATTTGCTGAGAATTTACTCAGTAATTTACTTAGTGATTTACTGAGTATTTATTGGGAATTTACTGAATAATTTTGTTAGAATTCATTAGATATTTACTGAGTAATTTCTAGGAATTTACTGGAAATTTACTTGGTAATTTACTCACAATTTATTGAATAAATGTACTGAGTAATTTACAGAGAATTTATTTAGAATTTACTGAGTAATTTATCGAGAATTATAGTGTAATTGACTGAGAATTTACTGACTAATTTATTGAGAATTTACTGGGAATTTATTATGTAATTTACTGAGAATTCACTGAGTAATTTAGTCAGATTTTTTTGGAATTTATTGAGAATTTATTGGTAATTTATTAGGTAATTTTCTGAGAATTTATACAGAATTTACTGAAAATTTACTGAGTAAATTATTGAGAATTTACTATGTAATTTACTGAGAATTTACTAAAAATTTACTGAGTAATTTACAAAAAATTTTGTGAGAACTTATCGACTAATTTACTGAGAATTTACAGGGAACTTACTAAGTAATTTACAGAGAATTTAAAGTGTAATTTATTGAGTAATTAACTGAGAATTTATTGAGAATTTACTAAAAATTTGATGAGTAATTTACTGAGAATTTAGTGGCAATTTTTCTTAATAATTTACAGAGAATTTACTGAGAACTTACAGAGTAATCTATTGAGAATTTACAGCGAATTTACTGTGATTTTACAATGTAATTTACTTATAATTTACTTGCAATTTACTAGGTAATTTACTGAGAATTACTAAGTAATTTAAGAAGAATTTACTAAGTAATTTACTGAGATTTTGCTGGGAATTTACTAAGTAATTTACTGAGGATTTGCTGGAAATTTTCTAAGTAATTTACTAAGAATTTACATGGAATTTTGTGAGAATTTATGGAGAATTTACTCAGAATTTACTGAGTAATTTACTGTGTATTTATTGAGAATTTGCTTGGAATTCACTGATTAATTTACAGAGAATTTATTGAGTAATTTACAGAGAATTTAATGAGTAATTTACTGAGAATTCACTCAGAATTTACTAAGTAATTTGTTGAGAATTTACTGGGAATTTACTAAATAATGTAGTTAGAATTTATTGGGAATTTACTGAGAACTTACTGTTAATTTACTGAAAATTTTTTGAGTAATTTCTGAGAATTTACAGTAATTTGCTGAGTAATTTAGTGGCAATTTACAGATTAATGCACTGAGTAATTTACTGCGAATTTACTGGGAATTTGTTGTGTAATTTATTGAGAACATAGTGGGAATTTCTAGAGTAATTTATTAAGAATTTACAGGGAATTTACTTAGAAATTACTGTCAATTTTCGTAGTAATTTACTGAGAATTTACAAGGAATTTACTTATAATTTACTAGGAATTTACTGAGTATTTTCTTAGAATTTACTGAGTAATTTAATAAGTAATTTACTCAGTAATTAATTGAGTAATTTTTGGAGAATTCACAGAGAAATTTTCTAAGTAATTTATAGAAAATTTATTGCGAATTTATTGAGTTATTTACTGGGAATTTGTTGAGAATTTAATCACTAATTTATTTGGAATTTACTCAAAATTTAGAGAGTAATTTACTGAGAATTTACCGAGTAAATTATTGGGAATTTACGGTGCAACTTTCTGAGTATTTCCTGGGAATTTATTGAGAATTGATATGGAATTAACTGAGTAATTTATTTGGAATTTAATGAGTAATTTTTAGAGAATTTACTGCAAATTTTCTGAGTAATCTACTGAGCATTTGCTGGCAATTTATTGAGTAATTTTCTGAGAATTTACTGAGAACTTACAGAGTAATTTGCTGGGATTTTACAGGGAATTGACAGAGAATTTACTGTTTAATTTGTTGAACAATTTTTTTAGAATTTTCTAGGAATTTACAAATAATTTAATGAGTAATTTACCGAGAATTTACTGAAAATTTTTTAAGTAATTTTAACGGGAATTTTATGAGTAATTTACTGGGAATTTACTGAGTAATTTACTACGAATTTACGAAACATTTACTAGGAATTGCCTGAGAATTTATTGGTAATTTACTGAATAATTTACTGGGAATTTTCCAGTAATTTACTGAGCAATTTATTGAGAATTTATTGAAAATTTACTAAGAAATTTACTGGGAATTTAAGGATTAAATTACTGAGAATTTTTGTAGAATTTGCTGAGAATTTATTCAGTAATTTACTTAGTGATTTACTGAGTATTTATGGGGAATTTACTGAATAATTTTTGAGAATTTATTAGATATTTACTGAGTAATTTCTAGGAATTTACTGGAAATTTGCTTGGTAATTTACTCACAATTTACTGAATAAATGTACTGAGTAATTTACTGAGAATTTAAATAGTAATTTCTAAAGAATTTACTGAGTAATTTAATGGGAATTTACTGAGTAATTTACTGAGAATTTATTTAGAATTTACTGAGTAATTTACCGAGAATTACAGTGTCATTGATTGAGAATTTACTGACTAATTTATTGGGAATTTGCTGGGAATTTATTGTGTAATTTACTGAGAATTCACTGAGTAATTTAGTTAGATTTCTTTTGGAATTTACTGAGAATTTATTAGGTAATTTTCTGAGAATTTATAGAGAATTTACTGAAAATTTACCGAGTAAATTACTGAGAATTTACTATGTAATTTATCGAGAATTTACTAACAATTTACTGAGTAATTTTCTGAGTAATTTACAAAAAATTTAGTGAGAACTTATCGAGTACTTTACTGAGAATTTACAGGGAACTTACTAAGTAATTTACGGAGAATTTAAAGAGTAATTTATTGAGTAATTTACTGAGCATTTATTGAGAATTTACTGAAAATTTGATGAGTAATTTACTGAGAATTTAGAAGCATTTTTTATTAATAATTTACAGAGAATTTACTTAGAAATTACAGAGTAATCTACTGAGAATTTATAGCGAATTGACTGTGATTTTACAATGTAATTTACTTATAATTTACTTGCAATTAACTAGGTAATTTACTGAGAATTACTAAGTAATTTAAGAAGAATTTACTAAGTAATTTACTGAGATTTTGCTGGAGATTTACTAAGTAATTTACTGAGAATTTACTGGGAATTTTTTGAGTAATTTACTAAGAATTTACATGGAATTTTGTGGTAATTTACGAAGAATTTACTGACTAATTTACTGTGTATTTATTGAGAATTTGCTAGGAATTTAATAATTAATTTACAGAGAATTTATTGAGTAATTTACAGAAAATTTAATGAGTAATTTACTGAGAATTCACTCAGAATTTACTAAGAATTTACTAAGTAATTTGTTGAGAATTTACTAGGAATTTACTAAATAATGTAGTTAGAATTTATTGGGAATTTACTGAGTAATTTACTAAGTAATTTACTCAGTAATTAATTGAGTAATTTTTAGAGAATTCACTGAGAAATTTTCTAAGTAATTTATAGAAAATTTATTGCGAATTTACTGAGTAATTTACTGAGAATTTGTTGAGAATTTATTCTGTAATTTATTTGGAATTTACTGAAAATTTAGAGAGTAATTTACCGAGAATTTACTGAGTAAATTATTGGGAATTTACGGCGCAACTTTCTGAGTATTTCCTGGGAATTTATTGAGAATTGATTAGGAATTAACTGAGTAATTTACTGAAAATTTAATGAGCAATTTTTAGAGAATTTACTGAGAATTTTCTGAGTAATCTACTGAGCATTTGCTGGCAATTTATTGAGTAATTTTCTGAGAATTTACTGAGAACTTACAGAGTAATTTGCTGGGATTTTACAGGGAATTGACCGAGAATTTACTCGGTAATTTATCGGGAATTTCTTGTTTAATTTGTTGAGAAATTTTCTGGGAATTTAAAGATAATTTAAGGAGTAATTGACAGAGAATTTACTGGAAATTTATTAAGTAATTTTACTGGGAATTTTATGAGTAATTTACTAGGAATTTACTGAGTAATTTATTAGGAATTTACGAAAAATTTACTTGGAATTGCCTGAGAATTTATTGGGAATTTACTGAATAATTTACTGGGAATTTACTGAGCAATTTACTGAGAATTTATTGAAAATTTACTAAGAAATTTACTGGGAAGTTAAGAATTAAATTACTGAGAATTTTTTTAGAATTTGCTGAGAATTTACTCAGTAATTTACTTAGTGATTTACTGAGTACTTATTGGGAATTTTCTGAATAATTTTGTGAGAATTTATTAGATATTTACTGAGTAATTTCTAGGAATTTACTGGAAATTTACTTGGTAATTTACTCACAATTTACTGAATAAATGTACCGAGTAATTTACTGAGAATTTAAATAGTAATTTCTAGAGAATTTACAGAGTAATTTAATGGGAATTTACTGAGTAATTTATTGGGAATTTATTTAGAATTTACTGAGTAATTTACCGAGAATTACAGTGTAATTGACTGAGAATTTACTGACTAATTTATTGAGAATTTACCGGGAATTTATTGTGTAATTTACTGAGAATTCACTGAGTAATTTAGTGAGATTTCTTTTGGAATTTTCTGAGAATTTATTGGGAATTTATTAGGTAATTTTCTGAGAATTTATAGAGAATTCACTGAAAATTTACCGAGTAAATTACTGAGAATTTGCTATGTAATTTACTGAGAAATTACTAACAATTTACTGAGTAATTTTCTGAGTAATTTACAAAAAATTTAGTGAGAACTTATCGAGTAATTTACTGAGAATTTACAGCGAATTTACTGTGATTTTACAATGTAATTTACTTATAATTTACTTGCAATTTACTAGGTAATTTACTGAGAATTACTAAGTAATTTAAAAAAAATTTACTAAGTAATTTACTGAGATTTTGCTGGGAATTTACTAAGTAATTTACTGAGAATTTATTGAGAATTTTCTGAGTAATTTACTAAGAATTTACATGGAATTTTGTGGGAATTTACGGAGAATTTACTAAGAATTTACTGAGTAATTTACTGTGTATTTATTGAGAATTTGTTAGGAATTTACTGATTAATTTACAGAGAATTTATTGAGTAATTTACAGAGAATTTAATGAGTAATTTACTGAGAATTCACTCGGAATTTACAAAGAATTTACTAAGTAATTTGTTGAGAATTTATTAGGAATTTACTAAATAATGTAGTTAGAATTTATTGGGAATTTACTGAGAACTTACTGTTAATTTACTGGAAATTTTCTGACTAATTTTTGAGAATTTACTGTAATTTACTGAGTAATTTAGTGGCAATTTACAGAGTAATGCACTGAGTAATTTACTGCGAATTTACTGGGAATTTGCTGTGTAATTTATTGAGAACATAGTGGGAATTTCTAGAGTAATTTATTGAGAATTTATAGGGAATTTACTTAGAAATTACTGGCAATTTTTTGAGTAATTTACTGAAAATTAACAGGGAATTTACATACAATTTACTGGGAATTTACGGAGTATATTCTAAGAATTTACTGAGTAATTAACTAAGTAATTTACTCAGTAATTAATTAAGTAATTTTTAGAGAATTCACTGAGAAATTTTTTATGTAATTTATAGAAAATTTATTGCGAATTTTCTGAGTAATTTACTGAGAATTTGTTGAGAATTTATTCTGTAATTTATTTTGAATTTACTAAAAATTTAGAGAGTAATTTACCGAGAATTTAATGAGTAATTTTCATTGAAATTACTGAGTAAATTATTGGGAATAACGGCGCAACTTTCTGAGTATTTCCTATGAATTTATTGAAAAATTGATTGGGAATAACTGAGTAATTTACTGGAAATTTAATGAGTAATTTTTAGAGAATTTACTGAGAATTTTCTGAGTAATATACTGAGCATTTGCAGGCAATTTACTGAGTAATTTTCTGAGAATTTACTGAGAACTTACAGAGTAATTTGCTGGGATTTTACAGGGAATTGAAAGAGAATTTACTGGGTAATTTACTGGGAATTTACTGTTTAATTTGTTGAGAAATTTTCTTAGAATTTTTTGGGAATTTACAGATAATTTAAGGAGTAATTTACAGAGAATTTACTGGAAATTTATTAAGTAATTTTACTGGGAATTTTCTGAGTAATTTACTGAGTAATTTACTAAGAATGTACGAAAAATTTACTAGGAATTGCCTGAGAATTTATTGGATATTTACTGAATAATTTTCTGGGAATTTACTAGTAATTTAATGAGCAATTTATTGAGAATTTACTGAAAATTTACAAAGAATTTACATGGAATTTTGTGGGTATTTACGGAGACTTTACTCAGAATTTACTGTGTATTTATTGAGAATTTGTTAGGAATTTATTGAGTAATTTACAGAGAATTTATTGAGTAATTTACAGAGAATTTAGTGAGTAATTTACTGAGAATTCACTCAGAATTTACTAAGAATTTACTAAGTAATTATTTGAGAATTTACTAGATAATGCAGCTAGAATTTATTGGGAATTTACTGAGAACTTACTGTTAATTTACTGAAAATTTTCTGAGTAATTTCTGAGAATTTACTATAATTTACTGAGTAATTTAGTGGCAATTTACAGAGTAATGCACTGAGTAATTTACTGTGAATTTACTGGGAATTTGCTGTGTAATTTATTGAGAACATAGTGGGAATTTCTAGAGTAATTTATTGAGAATTTATAGGGAATTTACTTAGAAATTACTGGCAATTTTCTGAGTAATTAACTGAGAATTTACAGGGAATTTACTTACAATTTATTGGGAATTTACTGAGTATTTTCTAAGAATTTACTGAGTAGTTTACTAAGTAATTTACTCAGTAATTAATTGAGTAATTTTTAGAGAATTCACTGAGAAAGTTTCTAAGTAATTTATAGAAAATTTATTGCGAATTTACTAAGTAATTTATTGGGAATTTGTTGAGAATTTATTCTGTAATTTATTTGGAATTTACTGAAAATTTAGAGAGTAATTTACTGAGAATTTACCGAGTAACTTACATCGAATTTATTGAGTAAATTATTGGGAATTTATTGAAAATTGATTGGGAATTAACTGAGTAATTTACTGGGAATTTACTGAGTAATTTAATGAGTAATTTTTAGAGAATTTATTGAGAATTTTTTGAGTAATCTACTGAGCATTTGTTGGCAATTTACTGAGTAATTTTCTGAGAATTTACTGAGAACTTACAGAGTAATTTGCTAGGATTTTACAGGGAATTGACAGAGAATTTACGGAGAATTTACTGTTTAATTTGTTGAGAAATTTTCTTAGAATTTTCTAGGAATTTACGGATAATTTAAGGAGTAATATACAGAGAATTTACTGGAAATTCACTAAGTAATTTTACTGGGAATTTTATGAGTAATTTACTGGGAATTTACTGAGTAATTACTAGGAATTTACGAAAAATTTTCAAGGAATTGCCTAAGAATTTATTGGGAATTTGCTAAATAATTTACTGGGAATTTACTAGTAATTTACTAAGCAATTTACTGAGCAATTTATTGAGAATTTACTGAAAATTTACTAAGAAATTTATTGGAATTTAAGGATTAAATTACTGAGAATTTTTTTAGAATTTGTTGAGAATTTACTCAGTAATTTACTTAGTGATTTACTGAGTATTTATTGGGAATTTACTGAATAATTTTATGAGAATTTATTAGATATTTACTGAGTAATTTCTAGGAATTTACTGAGAATTTACTAGAAATTTACTTGGTAATTTACTCACAATTTACTGAATAAATGTACTGAGTAATTTACTGAAAATTTAAATAGTAATTTCTAGAGAATTTATTGAGTAATTTGATGGGAATTTACTGAGAATTTATTTAGAATTTACTAAGTAATTTACCGAGAATTACAGTGTAATTGACTGATAATTTACTGACTAATTCATTGAGAATTTACTGAGAATTTATTGTGTAATTTACTGAGAATTCACTGAGTAATTTAGTTAGATTTCTTTTGGAATTTCCTGAGAATTTATTGAGAATTTATTAGGTAATTTTCTGAGAATTTATAGAGAATTTACTGAAAATTTACCGAGTAAATTACTTAGAATTTACTATGTAATTTATCGAGAATTTACTAACAATTTATTGAGTAATTTACAAAAAATTTAGTGAGAACTTATCGAGTAATTTACTGAGAATTTACAGGGAACTTACTAAGTAATTTACAGAGAATTTAAAGAGTAATTTATCGAGTAATTTATTGAGAATTTATTGAGAATTTACTAAAAATTTGATGTGTAATTTACTGAGAATTTAGAGGGATTTTTTACTAATAATTTATAGAGAATTTACTGAGAAATTACAGAGTAATCTACTGAGAATTTACAGCGAATTGACTGTGATTTTACAATGTAATTTACTTATAATTTACTTGCAATTTACTAGGTAATTTACTGAGAATTACTAAGTAATTTAAGAAAAATTTACTAAGTAATTTACTGAGATTTTGCTGGAAATTTACTAAGTAATTTACTGAGAATTTACTGGAAATTTTCTGAGTAATTTACTAAGAATTTACATGGAATTTTGTGGGAATTTACGGAGAATTTACTAAGAATTTACTGAGTAATTTATTGTGTATTTATTGAGAATTTGCTAGGAATTTACTGATTAATTTACAGAGAATTTATTGAGTAATTTACAGAGAATTTAATGAGTAATTTACTGAGAATTCACTCGGAATTTACAAAGAATTTACTAAGTAATTTATTGAGAATTTACTAGGAATTTACTAAATAATGTAGTTAGAATTTATTGGGAATTTACTGAGAACTTACTGTTAATTTACTGGAAATTTTCTGAGTAATTTCTGAGAATTTACTGTAATTTACTGAGTAATTTAGTGGCAATTTACAGAGTAATGCACTGAGTAATTTACTGTGAATTTACTGGGAATTTGCTGTGTAATTTATTGAGAATTTACAGGGAATTTACTTAGAAATTACTGGCAATTTTCTGAGTAATTTACTGAAAATTTACAGGGAATTTACTTACAATTTACTAGGAATTTTCTGAGAATTTTCTGAGTAATTTACTAAGTAATTTACTCAGTAATTAATTGAGTAATTTTTAGAGAATTCACTGAGAAATTTTCTAGGTAATTTATAGAAAATTTATTGCGAATTTACTGAGTAATTTACTGGGAATTTGTTGAGAATTTATTCTGTAATTTATTTGGAATTTACTGAAAATTTAGAGAGTAATTTATTGGGAATTTACGGCGCAACTTTATGAGTATTTCCTGGGAATTTATTGAGAATTGATTGGGAATTAACTGAGTAATTTACTGGAAATTTAATGAGTAATTTTTAGAGAATTTACTGAGAACTTACAGAGTAATTTGCTAGGATTTTACAGGTAATTGACAGAGAATTTACTGGGTAATTTACCGGGAATTTACTGTTTAATTTGTTGAGAAATTTTCTTAGAATTTTCTGGGAATTTACAGATAATTTAAGGAGTAATTTACAGAGAATTTATTGGAAATTTATTAAGTAATTTTACTGGGAATTTTACGAGTAATTTACAGGGAATTTACTGAGTAATTGACTAAGAATTTACGAAAAATTTACTAGGAATTGCCTGAGAATTTTTTGGGAATTTACTGGGAATTTACTAGTAATTTACTGAGCAATTTACTGAGCAATTTATTGAGAATTTACTGAAAATTTACTAAGAATTTACATGAAATTTTGTGGGTATTTACAGAGAATTTACTCAGAATTTACTAAGTAATTTACTGTGTATTTATTGAGAATTTGCTAGGAATTTACTGATTAATTTACAGAGAATTTATTGAGTAATTTACTGAGAATTCACTCAGAATTTACTAAGAATTTACTAAGTAATTTGTTGAGAATTTATTAGAAATTTACTAAATAATGCAGTTAGAATTTATGGGAAATTTACTGAGAACTTACTGTTAATTTATTGAAAATTTTCTGAGTAATTTTTGAGAATTTACTGTAATTTACTGAGTAATTTAGTGGCAATTTACAGAGTAATGCACTGAGTAATTTACTGAGAATTTACTCAGTAATTTACTTAGTGATTTACTGAGTATTTATTGGGAATTTATTGAGAACATAGTGGGAATTTCTAGAGTAATTTATTGAGAATTTACAGGGAATTTACTTAGAAATTACTGGCAATTTTCTGAGTAATTTACTGAAAATTTACAGGGAATTTACTTATAATTTACTGGGAATTTACTGAGTATTTTCTGAGAATTTACTAAGTAATTTACTTAGTAATTAATTGAGTAATTTTTAGAGAATTCACTGAGAAATTTTCTAAGTAATTTATAGAAAATTTATTGCGAATTTACTGAGTAATTTACTAGGAATTTGTTGAGAATTTATTCTGTAATTTATTTGGAATTTATTTAAAATTTAGAGAGTAATTTACTGAGTAATTTACATTGAATTTACTGAGTAAATTATTGGGAATTTACGGCGCAACTTTCTGAGTATTTCCTAGGAATTTATTGAGAATTGATTGGGAATTAACTGAGTAATTTACTGCGAATTTACTGAGTAATTCACTGGGAATTTAATGAGTAATTTACTGAGAATTTTCTGAGTAATCTACTGAGCATTTGTTGGCAATTTACTGAGTAATTTTCTGAGAATTTACTGAGAACTTACAGAGTAATTTGCTGGGATTTTACAGGGAATTGACAGAGAATTTACTGGGTAATTTACCGAGAATTTACTGTTTAATTTGTTGAGAAATTTTCTTAGAATTTTCTAGGAATTTACGGATAATTTAAGGAATAATTTACAGAGAATTTACTAAGTAATTTGTAACAATCCTCACTTCAACTTAGTCATTTTTGCATACATTTATATATGATCTTGTTTTGTTGTGTGCATTTGCAAATCTTGTCTTGTTTTACTTGAGTGTTTCTTGCCTGGTGTGTTGCCGAGGTTATCTTAAGCCTAGACACATTGGAACCTTTCCACACTTAGAACTATCTTGTAACCACTTCGGTTGACCTCCATCTTCACCCTGGCATGTTTGCTGAGATGTCTCTATTTAGGCCGAGGTGTTCAGCACCAAAGCCGAGATGTGCATCATCTAGGCCGAGATGTTTATGCTTGCACCCTAGTGATTTTGTTCTTGGAATGATATGACCTAGACCGAGGTGTGGCACATCTAGGCCAAGGTGTGGCACAGCTTAGTCAAGTGTTGTCCTTCCAAGCCGATGTCGTTGTCACCCTACTTGCCGAAGCTTTGCCCTTAGCCAAGATCATCACTTGCCGGAATGCCCTTGCCGTCTAGCTTGTTGAATACACTTTGTCATGGTCTTGTCTTGTCAGTCAGTCGCCTTTTTGAGTAGAGCCAATCAGCCGATGCCACGTGCCCCAGCAGAGGGTTAAGTCAGTGACTGTCGGGAGAAACATATCATTTTGTATCAAATCTTGTCTTTTAGAGAGAGAGGCTCTGGGAAAGAGAATGAGAAGTTTTGAGTAAGAGAGAGAGTAAACTTCCAAGCTTGATCGTTGGAGCTTGAATCGTTAGATTTGAGTTTTGATGTTAGAATCTTAATCACCTCTTGTTGTTCTTATTGATCATCTAGCTGCATTGCACGATCAAACCTGTTCTGCACGTCAGGCATTGATTTAAAGTTGGTTTTAGAAAGAGAAAATGGTTTTCATGTGTTCTTGAAGAAAAACCTCGTTTGATCCGAAAGTTTGCATCTAGAACCATGTTTTTGTGTTTGTTTTGATAAGATCCTTGAATATGGGTACCCAGGTCCATGCTTTTGAATTCATAGCATGAAACCTCAGATTTTTTAATAGCAAGTTTTAATCTTTGCATTCATTTTCCTTATGTTCATGTTCTTCATGTTCGTCATGTTCTTCAAGAGAGGGAAACCCTGATTTTTCCCGACTTCACTTCCTTGACTGTGGCCATCGAGGCCACACCTCGGCAAGGAGGTGTGGGACCTCGGCCTAGACCTGGTAGTTGCCCAGCTTGTTTTCTAGTGATAAGGAACTGCGTTTTGACTTGATTTGACTTAGTTTTTGAAGAATGCCGAGGTCATTTGCATGCATGCAAGACTTATTTTGAGAAGTGCATTCAATAGACTTTGCCATGTGTTTGTAGGATTGGGACTTGCCTTGACCCCGACGTTTGAAGAACTATGTGAGTGGTATTTTTAATAAAGCTATGTTATCAATGTTTTGATGAACTTTGTTTTGCTTTGTTTTGAAAAGTATTTGTTAAGCATGAATAATTGTCCTTATTTTGTATATCAAGCATTATCTTGTTTTGATAATCTCCTCGGAAAGTCCCTTGTGCTGGAGGACTCTAAACTTTCGCAGCACATCTTGTTTTGAAAGTCCCTTGTGCTGGAGGACTCTAAACTTTCGCAGTACTCTCGTGTTAGGAGGCTACGGGCCTTTGTAACATAGGTCCTTTGTGCTAGAGGACTCTAAACTTTTGTAGCACCCTTGTTGAGATATCTCCCTTGCTTTGTTTTGTTTTGCCACTGACGGTTTACCGCGTGGGTTTGTTTGTCCGGAATGTCAGCATTTGTAATATGTTGATGCTAGTAAGCAACCCTTGAAGCTTGAAGATTTGTTAGATGGATAAGGTCCATCCCTTGTTATATAGAGTTTTGATATGTATTTGTTTTGAAAGGACTTCGGCTTTTATTCATGCAAACCCCTTTATTAATTATATCATTCACTGAGTATCCAAGCTCACCCTCTCTATATATATGTAGGTGATGAGCAAGAAGGCGATGACGCCTAGATGTGATTCGCGAGCTTGTTTTGGATTTTTGGTTATGTTGACTTGACTTGAATTTACGTCGGCAGTCTTGAAAATTATGCTTCTCGACTTGTAATACTTGTATTTTGCACACGTCGGCTTGAGAAGCCTTTTGATCAAGATGTAATTTGTACTTTGCTTCTTTTGTAACTATGTTGTAACTCATGTGAAGATGTTTGTTATTTCGTTTGACTTACGCACAGCTCTCATGGACTAATCTAATTTGTATGTGTTGCTTCCGTACTTGTGAGCCCCATATATTTATACTCTGATCGTGTGTGAATTTTGAAAGTTGGCCTTCGGTAATCTCGGATTACTGGCCATCACGGCACCAAACTACTAGGGGCGGTTTGGGGTCGTGACAGAATGGTATCTGAGCACAAGTTCCTTAGTATACGTTATTCACACACTTGAGTCCTAAAGAGCATAGGATTTTCCCTTAGAAGGATGTTAAGAATTGCATCAAATTACTTACTATGTGAACAAGGTGTACATCGTCTTGACATGCTTAATTGTTACTTGCCTACGTGTTTATTTGTTTATTTTGTTTTAAAATCATATCTTGCATACTCATAGTATCATGAGGAGAGGTAGACCTCCGGTTGGCCGAGATCCGTCCGAGGACAGATTAGACAAACTGGAGAGGTTAGTTGAAGGTTTGGCCCGTGAGCTAAGGCAAACATGACACCAGTACGCTAGTGCTACATCGACTCAGGCCGAGTAGACAAACGGCCGAAATGCAGTTCCACCCCCACCTCCACCAGTACCACAAGTGCCCCCACAGCCAGCTTTATATGGGGACGGCACGATAGCTTTGATCAGAGAGTTCAAGAAAATGAAGCCACCGAGATTCCAAGGGGGTATAGAGCCGATGAAAGCCGAAGTGTGGGTTTTGGAAATGGAGAAGTTGTTCAAGATCTTTCCCAGCACCGACACCTAGAAGGTGACCTTAGCAGCCTTTACACTAGATGATGATGCCCGCAGATGGTGGATGATGGTTCGAGAAGGCAATCCAGACTCGACCTGGACCTGATTTTTGGAGTTATTTTACACCAAACATTTTTCCCTAAGTGTTCGAAATCGCAAGGCTACCGAATTTCAAACTCTGACGCAAGGTAGTAGAACAGTGGCTGAATACGACCGTGCCTTTACCGAGTTGGCGAGGTATGCACCCCACATGGTCAACGATGAATACATGAAGGCTAGGAAGTTTGAAAGTGGGCTGCGTGGACCAATACAAGACCGAGTCAACATGCTCGACATGCCGACTTACGCTAGAGTGTTGGACAAAGCCATTATGGCCGAAGCTAACTTGAACAGATACCAGAGTTCGGGAGAGAGCCAGAGGAAGAGACAGAATTATGACAATCACCGAGCACAATTTGGTACCAAGAAGAAAGCAAATGTTGGCAGTTCGAGCAACTCAAGGTAGGAAAGTGGTGCTAAGTCGACATGTTCTAGTTGTGGGAAGCCACATTTCGGGGTCTGTCGTTGGGCGTCTGGAGCTTGTTATAAGTGCGGTGAAATAGGTCATTTTGTGAGGGACTGTCCAAAAACAAGGGCTGATGAAGGTAAGAGAGATGAGAATACTTCGGGTTCCATACAGAAAGGTAACGTTGGGAAAGGACAGATGAGGCAAGGCAGAGTTTTTGCACTGATACCAGGAGACACTCAGAATGCTGAGACAGTGGTGTCAGGTATACTTCCAATTTGCTCTCAAAATACATATGTATTGATTGATTCGGGTTCTACGCATTCATTCATTTCTACTAAGTTTGCCGAGAAGATTAATAGGAAACTAGAACCCCTTGATTATGTGTTATATGTATCTACTCCATCTGGGAGATCTATGAATGTTGCATCCATCTATCGAGCATGTGTTGTTGTGATTGAGAATGTTGAATTGTTAGCTGATTTAATACCATTGGACATAAGTCATTTTGATGTTATATTGGGGATGGATTTGTTAGTGGCAAATCACGCATCCATAAATTGTGTTTCTAAAAGTGTTTGTTAAAACCCTCAAACCTAGCCGAGGTCACGTTTCAGGGTAAAGGAGTAGTATCCCCACCTTACTTAATCTCATCCATGAAAGCCTATAGGTTGATCCAAAAAAGGTGTCAAGGTTATTTGTGTAGCATACTAAGTAATCTGAATGGGAGTGTTGAGTTAGCCAACGTCCCAGTTGTTAATGAATTCCCCGACGTCTTTCCAAATGATTTGCCTGGTCACTTAGTTGATAGAGAGGTAGAGTGTACCGTTGACATCATGTCGGGAACCCAGCCCATCTCTAAAGCACCCCATAGGATGGCCCCCGCCGAGCTTAAGGAATTGAAACTTCAACTACAAGAGTTGCTGGATAAGGGTTTTATTAGGCCAAGCACTTCACCTTGGGGAGCACCCGTCTTGTTTGTTAAGAAGAAGGATGGCACACTTCGTCTTTGTATTGATTACCGGGAACTGAATAAGGTAACCATTAAGAATAAGTACCCGTTACCGAGGATAGATGATTTGTTTGATCAGTTGCAAGTAGCACGAGTCTTTTCCAAGATTGACCTTAGGTCGAGTTATCATCAGCTTAAGGTTAAAGCCGAGGATGTTGAGAAGACCGCTTTTCGGACGAGGTATGGCCACTACGAGTTTTTAGTAATGCCTTTTGGAGTGACCAATGCCCCTGCAGCATTTATGGATTTGATGAACAGAGTCTTTAAGCCATATCTGGATGAGTTTGTGGTTGTCTTCATCGATGATATATTGATCTACTCTAAGAGCAAGGCTGAACACGAGGATCATTTGAGACTTACCTTACAGACTTTGAGGGATCAGAAATTGTATGCTAAGTTTAACAAGTGTGAGTTTTGGCTTTCCACTATTTCATTTTTGGGTCATGTAATTGATGGAGATGGTATTTCGGTCGATCCTAGTAAAATTGAAGCCGTTGTGAATTGGCCGAAGTCGACTAATGTGTCCGAGGTTCGTAGTTTTCTGGGATTGGCAGGTTATTACAGAAAGTTCGTGAAGGATTTCTCAAGGATTACAATTCCGTTGACACAACTGACTAAGAAGGGGGCGGCTTACGAATGGACTAAGGATAGGGAAGCAGCCTTCCAGGAGTTGAAGACGAAGTTAGTCGCAGCACCAGTTCTTGTACTACCATCAGGTAATGAAGAGTTTCATGTTTATAGTGATGCTTCGCATAAGGGTCTGGGTTGTGTATTAATGCAAAAAGGTAAGGTCATAACATATGCCTCTCGTCAATTGAAGCCACATGAAAAGAACTATCCCACCCATGATTTAGAATTAGCAGTCGTGGTATTTGCTTTGAAGATTTGGCGCCTGTAACGCCCTCAAAATAAGACAAGCATTTACATATAAACTAACCACATTCCTTTATTTCATTGAGTTTCATTACATAAGTATTACATGTTAACATCAAAACAAAATGCCCTACGGGCTTACAGCTTTCCAAGTTAACACTTGGTTTCAACAAAAGAGTACTAACTCGTTTACACATTAAGCCCTTGGCTTGAAGTTACATGTAATACATCAAAAGTAAAACAACTACACTATGTCCGCCTCTAGCCTTCCAAGCTATGTCCTTGGAGGTGGCATGCTTCCTGTACCTGAAAATGATATTCCCATATAGGGTGAGCCACAGCCCAGTAGAAATACACTAAACCAACCATGGACAATGACTAAAACATTAGCAATTGATAGTTGGTCAACACTGATACAATCACATAAATTACATATTTATGTCAACGACTTACAAGTCCCAATTACTTTTCATTTTCCCTTTTTCAACAGATAAGCATGCTAGCTCTATCATCATTTCCACAGATATGTATAAAAACTATATCTCACATTCAGATAAGCATAAAAGCTATACCCACATTCTCAACAGATATGTATATCAACAATATCCACAGATAAGCATACAAGCTGTATCCACACTCTACAACAGATATGTATATCAACAATATCCACAGATAAGCATACAAGCTATATCCACACTTCACAAAGATAAGCATATGAGCTCTATCTTCACTTCTCTAGACAAGCATATGAGCTCTGTCTACGGAGTTCATCCCCTATCTCCTCCCAATACCTATCCGGTTTAGAGGTACATCCCCTATCTTCCCCTAAACCGCGGAGTACATCCCCTATCTCCTCCTCTACACATAACGTATATAAACACATTGGTTCTATATACAATCACACAATACACACAATTAATGTATTCTATCAACCGTCAAGTTCCATGACACGTTCCATTGATTAGTTTCCGTTTACCTAATCATCATGCATTGTCTACAACAATCTCGACTATCCTCCACCGATAGCCCAAAGCAGTTATTTCTAAAACAGAAAATAAATGCACAAATGGATATTCAATCAACATTTCATTTCCTCATTTCTCACCAATTAATTATCCCAATTAATTAAACAATGTAATTAGGCCATTTTCCATAATTACCATTTCAACCCTTAGGTCCCATTTTCATTAATGATTCAACAATCATTCTATTTTTCTATGCCAAACATGCATCTAGGTTTATTATGAATAAAACCCCAACTTTTGTAAAATTACACAAAAGCCCCAAACTTTCACAAATTTACCAAACCAAGCCCAACATCTCAAAATACCAAAATTTAAAGACAAAACCCATAGAGAGGAGTAGGTTATCCCTACCTCAAATTCGGAGCTCCAAGGGAGAAGAAGACAAAACTCAACGTGCTCCAAAACCCGAGATTTTCAGATTAAAATGAAGCCCTCGACGATCAACAACCTTTTTGTAAAGGCCAAAGGTGAGTAAATCACTCCTACTAGATCAAAACCTAGAGAGAAGGTAGAGTCTAGAGTGAGAGGCTCAACAATGGTGATTTTGGAAAAGTAAGAGAGAGAAGAGAAAGTGAAAAAGTGATTTGGAAAGTCACAACTTCGGGATTTAAACCCAGTCTTCCGCTCGAGCGTAAAACACCCCGCTCGAGCGGCCACTCACAGAATTCCGCTCGAGCGGCCAACCTCCCGCTCGAGCGCAGAATGCACTCGCCCAGTACTTTTGCAGAACCAGGCCTCCGCTCGAGCTCCCAACCCTACGCTCGAGCTCACAACACTGCACAACAAGATACTGGATGGATGTAATCTACGCTCGAGCGCCAACACCTCCGCTCGAGCGTACAGGCCAAAAATCTGGGCAACTAGTTTTGGTTTCTAAACTCAACCAACCTGAAACAAAACCGCTCAACACATCCTATAACTCAAATACAAAGTAAGAAAGGATGTAAACAAGATAATAAACAACTACCAACATCCACGGACACATGTCCGGCTCACTATACAACAAGGGTAAACCTGGGATCGCTATAGCGCCACTACTTGTATGGAGCTTCTTGTCAGGTTTTTACGGATCATAAAAGTTTAAAGTACTTGTTCACTCAGAAGGAATTGAATATGAGGTAGAGAAGATGGCTTGAGTTGTTGAAAGATTACGATATGTAGATTCAATATCATCTAGGTAAAGCTAACACCGTAGCTGACGCTTTGAGCAGAAAGATGGTTGGAAATCTGGCATGTCTAACCACGATCTTAGTGGAGCCGACTATTGTTGAGGAAGTAAAGACAAGACAGATGGAGGATGAATTCTTCAAGAAGGTAGCCGATGAGATTATCACAAAGCCGAGATCAGGGTACACTATAGAAAATCAAGTGCTCAAGTTTGAAGGAAGATTGTGTGTGGCCGACATTCCAGAGTTGAAAAGAAAAATTTTGCAGGAGGCTCATGGTTCCAAGTTTGCTGTTCACCCAGGGAACACCAAGATGTATCAGGATGTGAAGCAGACGTTTTGGTGGCCGAATATGAAAGGAGAAATAGCCGAGTTCGTGTCCCAGTGTCTGTATTGTCAACAAGTGAAAGCAGAGCATCAAAGGCCAGCAGGACTTCTTCAACCTTTACCAATTCCTGAGTGGAAATGGGAGCACATCTCCATGGACTTTGTGGTTGGTTTGCCGAAGACACAAAAGGGTATGGATTTGATTTGGGTTATTGTGGATAGACTAACTAAGTCAGCACACTTCTTGCCTGTTAAGACCACCTTCAACGCCGATAAACTTGCCTTGATGTATGCGAATGAGATTGTTAGACTTCATGGAGTATCGATGTCAATTGTGTCAGACCGAGATCCGAAGTTGGTTTCCAGATTTTGGCAGAGCCTACAAAGAGCTTTCGGGGCCGAGTTGAGGTTTAGCACAGCCTTTCATCCCCAGACTGATGGGCAAACAGAGAGGACGATTCAGACACTTGAAGATATGCTTAGACTATGTGTATTGGACCTCCAAGAAAGTTGGGGAGTACATTTGCCATTGGTGGAATTTATCTACAACAACAGTTATCAAGCTAGCATTGGCATGGCGCCGTATGAAGCACTGTATGAAAGGAAGTGCAGGTCGCCGATATGTTAGACCGAGGTAGGAGACAAAGCTCTGCTTGGTCCCGAGTTAATTCAAGTAACAACCGAGAAGATTAAGCTCGTTCAGCAAAGAATCAAAACCGCACAGAGTCGATAGAAGAGTTATGCCGACCAGAGAAGAAGAGAGCTGGAATTTAAAGTCGGGGACCATGTGTTCCTAAAGATTTTGCCAATGAAAGGAGTTACAAGATTTGGGAAGAAGGGTAAGTTAGCGCCCCGTTACATCGGGCCTTTTGAAATTCTTGAGAAGGTTAACCTCGCTGCCTACAGACTTGCTTTGCCGCCAGGATTGAGCCAAGTCCATAATGTGTTTCATATTTCGATGTTGAGGAAGTATATTCGAGATCCACTACATGTAATCGACTATTTTGGAATTGTAATTAATGAAGATTTAGGCTACGAAGAGAAGCCGACACGGATTGTCGATAGGCAGGTGAAACAGTTGAGAAGTAAGTCGATACTAATGGTGAAAGTTGAATGGAAGGAGCATTACGGTGAAGATGCTACATGGGAAATGGAAGAGGAAATGAAAGTCTGACATCCAGAATTGTTTTTGGAACAAGGTAACTTAAGTTTGGGGACCAAACTTCTTTAAGGGGGGTAGGATGTAACAACCCTCACTTCAACTTAGTCATACTTGCATACATTTATATATGATCTTGTTTTGTTGTGTGCATTTGTAAATCTTGTCTTGTTTTACTTGAGTGTTTCTTGCATACTTTGTTCTTGCCTGGTGTGTTGCCGAGGTCATCTTAAGCCTAGACACCTTGGAACCTTTCCACACTTAGAACTATCTTGTAACCACTTCGGTTGACCTCCATCTTCACCCTGGCATGTTTGCCGAGATGTCTTTATCTAGGCCGAGGTGTTCAGCACCAAGGCCGAGATGTGCATCATCTAGGCTGAGATGTTTATCCTTGCACCCTAGTGATTTTGTTCCTGGAATGGTATGACCTAGACCGAGGTGTGGCACATCTAGGCCAAGGTGTGGCACAGCTTAGTCAAGTGTTGTCCTTCCAAGCCGATGTCGTTGTCACCCTACTTGCCGAAGCTTTGCCCTTAGCCGAGATCATCACTTGCCGGAGTGCCCTTGCCGTCTAGCTTGTTGAATACACTTTGTCATGGTCTTGTCTTGTCAGTCAGTCGCCTTTTTGAGTAGAGCCAATCAGCCGATGCCACGTGCCCCAGCAGAGGGCTAAGTCAGTGACTGTCGGGAGAAACATATCATTTTGTATCAAATCTTGTCTTTTAGAGAGTGAGGCTCTGGGAAGGAGAATGAGAAGTTTTGAGTAAGAGAGAGAGTAAACTTCCAAGCTTGATCGTTGGAGCTTGAACCGTTAGATTCGAGTTTTGAGGTTAGAATCTTAATCACCTCTTGTTGTTCTTATTGATCATCTAGCTGCATTGCACGATCAAACCTGTTCTGCACGTCAGGCATTGATTTAAAGTTGGTTTTAGAAAGAGAAAATGGTTTTCATGTGTTCTTGAAGAAAACCCTCGTTTGATCTGAAAGTTTGCATCTAGAACCATGTTTTTGTGTTTGTTTTGATAAGATCCTTGAATATGAGTACCCAGGTCCATGTTTTTGAATTCATAGCATGAAACCTCAGATTTTGTAATAGCAAGTTTTAATCTTTGCATTCATCTTCCTCATGTTCATGTTCTTCATGTTCGTCATGTTCTTCAAGAGTGGGAAACCCAAAGTTTTCCCGACTTCACTTCCTTGACTGTGGCCATCGAGGCCACACCTCGGCAAGGAGGTGTGGGACCTCGGCCTAGACCTGGTAGTTGCCCAGCTTGTTTTCCAGCGATAAGGATCTGTGTTTTGATTTAGTTTTTGAAGAATGCCGAGGTCATTTGCATGCATGCAAGACTTGTTTTGAGAAGTGCATTCAATAGACTTTGCCATGTGTTTGTAGGATTGGGACTTGCCTTGACCCCGACGTTTGAAGAACTATGTGAGTGGTATTTTTAATAAAGCTATGTTATCAATGTTTTGATGAACTTTGCTTTGCTTTGTTTTGAAAAGTATTTGTTAAGCATGAATGATTGTTCCTATTTTGTATGTCAAGCATTATCTTGTTTTGATAATCTCCTCGGAAAGTCCCTTGTGCTGGAGGACTCTAAACTTTCGCAGCACATCTTGTTTTGAAAGTCCTTTGTGCTGGAGGACTCTAAACTTTCGCAGTACTCTCGTGTTAGGAGGCTACGGGCCTTTGTAACATAGGTCCTTTATGCTAGAGGACTCTAAACTTTTGTAGCACCCTTGTTGAGATATCTTCCTTGCTTTGTTTTGTTTTGCCACTGACGGTTTACCGCATGGGTTTGTTTGTCCGGAATGTCAGCATTTGTAATATGTTGATGCTAGTAAGCAACCCTTGAAGCTTGAAGATTTGTTAGATGGACGAGGTCTATCCCTTGTTATATAGAGTTTTGATATGTATTTGTTTTGAAAGGACTTCGGCTTTTATTCATGCAAACCCCTTTATTAATTATATCATTCACTGAGTATCCAAGCTCACCCTCTCTATATATATGTAGGTGATGAGCAAGAAGGCGATGACGCCTAGATGTGATTCGCGAGCTTGTTTTGGATTTTTGGTTATGTCGACTTGACTTGTATTTACGTCGGCAGTCTTGAAAATTATGCTTCTTGACTTGTAATACTTGTATTTTGCACACGTCGGCTTGAGAAGCCTTTTGATCAAGATGTAATTTGTACTTTGCTTCTTTTGTAACTAAGTTGTAACTCATGTGAAGATGTTTGTTATTTCGTTTGACTTACGCACAGCTCTCATGGACTAATCTAATTTGTATGTGTTGCTTCCGTACTTGTGAGCCCCATATATTTATACTCTGATCGTGTGTGAATTTTGAAAGTTGGCCTTCGGTAATCTCGGATTACTGGCCATCACGGCACCAAACTACTAGGGGCGGTTTGGGGTCGTGACATAATTTTACTGGGAATTTTATGAGTAATTTACTAAGAATTTATGAAAAAATTACAAGGAATTGCCTGAGAATTTATTGGGAATTTACTGAATAATTTACTGGGAATTTACTAGTAATTTACTGAGAATTTAAGGATTAAATTACTGAGAATTTTTTTAGAATTTGCTAAGAATTTACTCAGTAATTTACTTAGTGATTTACTGAGTATTTATTGGGAATTTACTGAATAATTTTGTGAGAATTTATTAGATATTTACTGAGTAATTTCTAGGAATTTACTGAGAATTTACTTGGTAATTTACTCACAATTTACTGAATAAATGTACTGAGTAATTTACTGAGAATTTAAATGGTAATTTCTAAGAATTTACTGAGTAATTTAATAGGAATTTACTGAGTAATTTACTGAGAATTCATTTAGAATTTACTGAGTAATTTACAGAGAATTACAGTGTAATTGACTGAGAATTTGCTGACTAATTTATTGAGAATTTACTGGGAATTTATTGTGTAATTTACTGAGAATTCACTGAGCAATTTAGTTAGATTTTTTTTGGAATTTACTGAGAATTTATTGGGAATTTATTAGGTAATTTTCTGAAAATTTACTGAGAATTTACCATGTAATTTACTGAGAATTTACTAACAATTTACTGAGTAATTTACAAAAAATTTTGTGAGAACTTATCGAGTAATTTACTGAGAATTTACAAGGAACTTACTAAGTAATTTACAAAGAATTTAAAGAGTAATTTATTGAGAATTTACTGAAAATTTGATAAGTAATTTACTGAGAATTTAGAGGCATTTTTTATTAATAATTTACAGAGAATTTACTAAGAACTTACAGAGTAATCTACTGAGAATTTACAACGAATTTACTGTGATTTTACAATGTAATTTACTTGCAATATACTAGGTAATTTACTGAGAATTACTAAGTAATTTAAGAAGAATTTACTAAGTAATTTACTGAGATTTTGCAGGGAATTTACTAAGTAATTTACTGAGAATTTACTGGGAATTTTCTGAGTAATTTACTAAGAATTTACATGGAATTTTGTGGAAATTTACAGAGAATTTACTAAGAATTTACTGAGTAATTTACTGTGTATTTATTGAGAATTTGTTAGGAATTTACTGATTAATTTACAGAGAATTTATTGAGTAATTTACAGAGAATTTAATGAGTAATTTACTGAGAATTCACTTGAAATTTACTAAGAATTTACTAAGTAATTTGTTGAGAATTTACTGGGAATTTACTAAATAATGTAGTTAGAATTTATTAGGAATTTACTGAGAACTTACTGTTAATTACTGGAAATTTTCTGAGTAATTTACTGCGAATTTACTGGGAATTTGCTGTGTAATTTATTGAGAACATAGTGGGAATTTCTAGAGTAATTTATTGAGAATCTACAGGGAATTTACTTAGAAATTACTGAAAATTTTCTAAGTAATTTACTAAAAATTTTCAAGGAATTTACTTACAATTTACTGGGAATTTACTGAGCATTTTCTGAGAATTTACTGAGTAATTTACTAAGTAATTAATTGAGTAATTTTTAGAGAATTCACTGAGAAATTTTCTAAGTAATTTATAGAAAATTTATTGCGAATTTACTGAGTAATTTTCTGGGAATTTGTTGAGAATTTATTCTGTAATTTATTTGGAATTTATTGAAAATTTAGAGAGTAATTTACTAAGAAATTACTGAGTAATTTACATTGAATTTACTAAGTAAATTATTGGGAATTTACGGCGCAACTTTCTGAGTATTTCCTAGGAATTTATTGAGAATTGATTGGGAATTAACTGAGTAATTTACTGAGAATTTACTGAGTAATTCACTGGGAATTTAATGAGTAATTTTTAGAGAATTTACTGAGAATTTTCTGAGTAATCTACTGAGCATTTGTTGGCAATTTACTGAGTAATTTTTTGAGAATTTACTGAGAACTTACAGAGTAATTTGCTGGGATTTTACAGGGAATTGACCGAGAATTTACTGAGTAATTTACCTAAAATTTACTGTTTAATTTGTTGAGAAATTTTCTTAGAATTTTCTAGGAATTTACGGATAATTTAAGGAGTAATTTACAGAGAATTTACTGGAAATTTACTAAGTAATTTTACTGGGAATTTTATGAGTAATTTACTGGGAATTTACTGAGTAATTTACTAAGAATTTACGAAAAATTTACAAGGAATTGCCTGAGAATTTATTGGGAATTTACTGAATAATTTACTGGGCAATTTACTGAACAATTTATTGAGAATTTACTGAAAATTTACTAAAAAATTTACTGAGAATTTAAGGATTAAATTAATGAGAATTTTTTTAGAATTTACTCAGTAATTTACTTAGTGATTTATTAAGTATTTATTGGGAATTTACTGAATAATTTTGTGAGAATTTATTAGATATTTACTGAGTAATTTCTAGGAATTTACTGAGAATTTACTAGAAATTTACTTGGTAATTTACTCACAATTTACTGAATAAATGTACTGAGTAATTTACTGAGAATTTAAATAGTAATTTCTAGAGAATTTACTGAGTAATTTAATGAGAATTTACTGAGTAATTTACTAAGAATTTATTTAGAATTTACTGAGTAATTTACCGAGAATTACAGTGTAATTGACTAAAAATTTACTGACTAATTTATTGAGAATTTACTGGGAATTTATTGTGTAATTTACTGAGAATTCACTGAGTAATTTAGTTAGATTTTTTTTGGAATTTACTGAGAATTTATTGGGAATTTATTAGGTAATTTTCCGAAAATTTACCGAGTAAATTACTGAGAATTTACTATGTAATTTACTGAGAATTTACTAACAATTTACTGAGTAATTTTCTGAGTAATTTACAAAAAATTTAGTGAGAACTTATTGAGTAATTTACTGAGAATTTACAGGGAACTTACTAAGTAATTTACAGAGAATTTAAAGAGTACTTTATTGAGTAATTTACTGAGAATTTACAACGAATTTACTGTGATTTTACAATGTAATTTACTTGCAATATACTAGGTAATTTACTGAGAATTACTAAGTAATTTAAGAAGAATTTACTAAGTAATTTACTGAGATTTTGCTGAGAATTTACTGCGAATTTTCTGAGTAATTTACTAAGAATTTACATGGAATTTTGTGGGAATTTATGGAGAATTTACTCAGAATTTACTAAGTAATTTACTATGTATTTATTGAGAATTTGCTAGGAATTTACTGATTAATTTACAGAGAATTTATTGAGTAATTTACAGAGAATTTAATGAGCAATTTACTGAGAATTCACTCGGAATTTACTAAGAATTTACTAAGTAATTTGTTGAGAATTTACTAAATAATGTAGTTAGAATTTATTGGGAATTTACTGAGAACTTACTGTTAATTTACTAGAAATTTTCTGAGTAATTTCTGAGAATTTACTGTAATTTACTGAGTAATTTAGTGGCAATTTACAGAGTAATGCACTGAGTAATTTATTGCGAATTGACTGGGAATTTGCTGTGTAAATTTTTGAGAACATAGTGGGAATTTCTAGAGTAATTTATTGAGAATTTACAGGGAGTTTACTTAGAATTTACTGGTAATTTTTTGAGTAATTTATTGAAATTTTACAGGGAATTTACTTACAATTTACTAGGAATTTACTGAGTATTTTCTGAGAATTTACTGAGTAATTTACTAAGTAATTTACTCAGTAATTAATTGAGTAATTTTTAGAGAATTCACTGAGAAATTTTCTAAGTAATTTATAGAAAATTTATTGCGAATTTACTGAGTAATTTACTGGGAATTTGTTGAGAATTTATTATGTAATTTATTTGGAATTTACTGAAAATTTAGAGAGTAATTTACTGAGAATTTACTGAGTAAATTATTGGGAATTTACGGCGCAACTTTCTGAGAATTTCCTGGGAATTTATTGAGAATTGATTGGGAATTAACTAAGTAATTTACTGGGAATTTATTGAGTAATTTACTGGGAATTTAATGAGTAATTTTTAGAGAATTTTCTGAGTAATTTACTGAGCATTTGTTGGCAATTTACTGAGTAATTTTATGAGAATTTACTGAGAACTTACAGAGTAATTTGCTGGGATTTTACAGAGAATTTACTGGGTAATTTACCGAGAATTTACTGTTTAATTTGTTGAGAAATTTTCTTAGAATTTTCTAGGAATTTACAGATAATTTAAGGAGTAATTTACAGAGAATTTACTGGAAATTTACTAAGTAATTTTACTAGGAATTTTATGAGTAATTTACTGGGAATTTACTTATTAATTTACTGAGAATATACTGGGAATTTACTGAGTAATTTACTAAGAATTTATTAAAAATTTGCAGTGAATTGCCTGACAACTTATAGGGAATTTACAGAATAATTTACTGGGAATTTACTAGTAATTTACAGTGCAATTTACTGAGCAATTTGTTGAGAATTTACTAAAAATTTACTAAGAAATTTATTGAGAATTTAAGGATTAAATTACTAAGAATTTTATTAGAATTTGCTAAGAATTTACTCAGTAATTTACTTAGTGATTTACTGAGTATTTATTGGGAATTTACTGAATAATTTTGTGAGAATTTATTAGATATTTACTGAGTAATTTCTAGGAATTTACGGAGAATTTAAATAGTAATTTCTAGAGAATTTACTGAGTAATTTAATGGGAATTTACTGAGTAATTTGCTGACAATTTATTTAGAATTTACTGACTAATTTATTGAGAATTTACTGGGAATTTATTGTGTAATTTACTGAGAATTCACTAAGTAATTTAGTTAATTTTTTTTGGAATTTACTGAGAGTTTATTGGGAATTTATTAGGTAATTTTCTGAGAATTTATAGAGAATTTACTGAAAATTTACCGAGTAAATTACTGAGAATTTACTAACAATTTTCTGAGTAATTTACAAAAAATTTAGTGAGAACTTGTCGAGTAATTTACTGAGAATTTACAGGGAACTTACTAAGTAATTTACAGAGAATTTAATGAGTAATTTGTTGAGAATTTATTTAGAATTTACTAAAAATTTGATGAGTAAGTTACGGAGAATTTAGAGGCAATTTTTCTTAAAATTTATAGAGAATTTATTGTAAACTTACAGAGTAATCTACTGAGAATTTACAGCGAATTTACTGTGATTTTACAATGTAATTTACTTATAGTATACTTGCAATTTAGTAGGTAATTTACTGAGAATTACTAAATAATTTAAGAAGAATTTACTAAGTGATTTACTGAGATTTTGCTGAGAATTTACTAAGTAATTTACTGAGTAATTTACTAAGAATTTACATGAAATTTTGTTGGAATTTACGGAGAATTTACTCAGAATTTACTGAGTAATTTACTGTGTATTTATTGAGAATTTGCTAGGAATTTACTGATTAATTTACAGAGAATTTATTGAGCAATTTACAGAGAATTTAATGAGTAATTTACTGAGAATTCACTCAGAATTTACTAACAATTACTAAGTAATTTGTTGAGAATTTACTGGGAATTTACTAAATAATATAGTTAGAATTTATTGGGAATTTACTGAGAACTTACTGTTAATTTACTGGAAATTTTCTGAGTAATTTCTGAGAATTTACTTTAATTTACTGAGTAATTTAGTGGCAATTTACAGAGTAACGCCCTGAGTAATTTACTGCGAATTTACTGGGAATTTGCTGTGTAATTTATTGAGAACATAGTGGGAATTTCTAGAGTAATTTCTTGAGAATTTACAGGGAATTTACCTAGAAATTACTGGCAATTTTCTGAGCAATTTACTGAGAATTTACAAGGAATTTACTTAGAATTTACTGAGTATTTTCTGAGAATTTACAGAGTAATTTACTCAGTAATTAATTGAGTAATTTTTAGAGAATTCACTGAGAAATTTTCTAAGTAATTTATAGAAAATTTATTGCGAATTTACTGAGTAATTTACTGGAAATTTGTTGAGAAATTATTCTATAATTTATTTGGAATTTACTGAAAATTTAGAGAGTAATTACTGAGAATTTACTGAGTAATTTACATTGAATTTACTGAGTAAATTATTGGGAATTTACGGCGCAACTTTCTGAGTATTTCCTAGGAATTTATTGAGAATTGATTGGGAATTAACTGAGTAATTTACTGGAAATTTACTGAGTAATTCACTGGGAATTTAATGAGTAATTTTTAGAGAATTTACTAAAAATTTTCTGAGTAATCTACTGAGCATTTGTTGGCAATTTACTAAGTAATTTTCTGAGAATTTACTAAAAACTTACAGAGTAATTTGCTGGGATTTTACAGGGAATTGACAGAGAATTTACTGGGTAATTTACCGAGAATTTACTGTTTAATTTGTTGAGAAATTTTCTTAGAATTTTCTAGGAATTTACAGATAATTTAAGGAGTAATTTACAGAGAATGTACTGAGAATTTACTAAGTAATTTTACTGGGAATTTTATGATTAATTTACTGGGAATTTACTTATTAATTTACTGAGAATATACTGGGAATTTGCTGAGTAATTTACTAAGAATTTACGAAAAATTTACAGGGAATTACCTAAGAATTTATTGTGAATTTGATGAATAATTTACTGGGAATTTACTAGTAATTTACAGCGCAATTTACTGAGCAATTTATTGAGAATATACTGAAAATTTACTAAGAAATTTACTGGGAATTTAAGGATTAAATTACTGAGAATTTTTTTAGAATTTGCTGAGAATTTACTCAGTAATTTACTTAGTTATTTACTAAGTATTTATTGGGAATTTACTGAATAATTTTGTGAGAATTTCTTAGATGTTTATTGAGTAATTTCTAGTTATTTACTGAGAATTTACTGGAAATTTACTTCGTAATTTACTCTCAATTTACTGAATAAATGTACTGAGTAATTTACTGAGAATTTAAATAGTAATTTCTAAGAATTTACTGAGTAATTTAATGGGAATTTACTGAGTTATTTACTGAGAATTTATTTAGAATTTACTGAGTAATTTACCGAGAATTACGACGTAATTGACTGAGAATTTACTGACTAATTTATTGAGAATTTACGGAGAATTTATTGTGTAATTTACTGAGAATTCACTGAGTAATTCAGTTAGATTTTTTTTGGAATTTACTGAGAATTTATTGGGAATTTATTACGTAATTTTCTGTGAATTTATAGAGAATTTACTGAAAATTTACCGAGTAAATTACTGAGAATTTACTATGTAATTTACTAAGTAATTTTCTGAGTAATTTACAAAAAATTTAGTGAGAACGTATCGAGTAATTTACTGAGAATTTACAGGGAACTTACTAAGTAATTTACAGAGAATTTAAAGAGTAATTTATTGAGTAATTTACTGAGATTTTTTTGAGAATTTACAGAAAATTTGATGAGTAATTTACTGAGAATTTAGAGGCAATTTTTCTTAATAATTTATAGAGAATTTACTGAAAACTTACAGAGGAATCTACTGGGAATTTATAGCAAATTTACTGTGATTTTACAATGTAATTAACTTATAATATACTTGCAATTTAATAGGTAATTTACAGAGAATTGCTAAGTAATTTAAGAAGAATTTACTAAGTAATTTACTGAGATTTTGCTGGAAATTTACTAAGTAATTTACTGAGAATTTTCTGAGTAATTTACTAAGAAGTTACATGGAATTTTGTGGGAATTTACGGAGAATTTACTCAGAATTTACTAAGTAATTTACTGTGTATTTATTGAGAATTTGCTAGGAATTTACTGATTAATTTACAGATAATTTATTGAGTAATTTACTGAGAATTCACTCGGAATTTACTAAGAATTTACTAAGTAATTTGTTGAGAATTTACTGAGAATTTACTAAATAATGTAGTTAGAATTTATTAGGAATTTACTGAGAACTTACTGCTAATTTACTGGAAATTTTTTGAGTAATTTCTGAGAATTTACTGAGTAATTTAGTGGCAATTTACAGAGTAATGCACTGAGTAATTTACTGTGAATTTATTGGGAATTTGCTGTGTAATTTATTGAGAACATAGTGGTAATTTCTAGAGTAATTTCTTGAGAATTTACAGGGAATATACTTAGAAATTACTGACAATTTTCTGAGTAATTTACTGAGTAATTTACTAAGTAATTTACTCAGTAATTAATTGAGTAATTTTTAGAGAATTCACTGAGAAATTTTCTAAGTAATTTATAGAAAATTTATTGCGAATTTACTGAGTAATTTACGGGGAATTTGTTGAGAATTTATTCTGTAATTTATTTGGAATTTACTGAAAATTTAGAGAGTAATTTACTAAGAATTTACTGAGTAATTTACATTGAATTTACGGATTAAATTATTGGGAATTTAGGCACAACTTTCTGAGTATTTCCTAGGAATTTATTGTGAATTGATTGGGAATTAACTGAGTAATTTACTAGGAATTTATTGAGTAATTTACTGGGAATTTAATGAGTAATTTTTAGAGAATTTACTGAGAATTTTCTGAGTAATCTACTGAGCATTTGTTGGCAATTTACTGAGTAATTTTCTGAGAATTTACTGAGAACTTACAGAGTAATTTGCTGGGATTTTACAGGGAATTGACAGAGAATTTACTGGGTAATTTACCGAGAATTTACTGTTTAATTTGTTGAGAAATTTTCTTAGAACTTACAGATAATTTAAGGAGTAATTTACAGAGAATTTATTAGAAATTTACTAAGTAATTTTACTGGGAATTTTATGAGTAATTTACTGGGAATTTACTTATTAATTTACTTAGAATATACTGTGAATTTGCTGAGTAATTTTCTAAGAATTTACGAAAAATTTACAGGGAATTGCCTGAGAATTTAAGGATTAAATTACTGAGAATTTTTTTAGAATTTGCTGAAAATTTACTCAGTAATTTACTTAGTGATTTACTGAGTATTTATTAGGAATTTACTGAATAATTTATTGAGAATTTATTAGATATTTACTGAGTAATTTCTAGGAATTTACTGAGAATTTACTGGAAATTTACTTGGTAATTTACTCACAAGTTACTGAATAAATGTACTAAGTAATTTACTGAGAATTTAAATAGTAATTTCTAGAAAATTTACTAAGTAATTTATTGACAATTTATTTAGAATTTACTGAGTAATTTTCTGAGAATTACAGTGTAATTGACTGAGAGTTTACTAACTAATTTATTGAGAATTTACCAGAAATTTATTGTGTAATTTACTGAGAATTCACTGAGTAATTTAGTTAGATTTTTTTTGAATTTACTGAGAATTTATTGGGAATTAATTAGGTAATTTTCTGAGAATTTACTAAAAATTTACCGAGTAAATTACTGAGAATTTACTATGTAATTTACTGAGAATTTACTAACAATTTTCTGAGTAATTTTCTGAGTAATTTGCAGAAAATTTAGTGAGAACCTGTCGAGTAATTTACTGAGAATTTATAGGGAACTTACTAAATAATTTACAGAGAATTTAAAGAGTAACTTATTGAGTAATTTACTGAAAATTTGATGAGTAATTTACGAAGAATTTAGAGGCAATTTTTCTTAAAATTTATAGAGAATTTATTGAAAACTTATAGAGTAATCTACCAAGAATTTACAGTGAATTTACTGTGATTTTACAATGTAATTTACTTATAATATACTTGCAATTTACTAGGTAATTTACTGTAAATTACTAAGTAATTTAAGAAGAATTTACTAAGTAATTTACTGAGATTTTGCTGGGAATTTACTGAGAATTTTCTGAGTAATTTACTAAGAATTTACATGGAATTTTGTGGGAATTTACGGAGAATTTACTCAGAATTTACTGAGTAATTTACTGTGTATTTATTGAGAATTTTCTAGGAATTTACTGATTAATTTATAGAGAATTTAATGAGTAATTTACTTAGAATTCACTCGGAATTTACTAAGAATTTACTATGTAATTTGTTGAGAATTTACTGGGAATTTATTAAATAATGTAGTTAGAATTTATTGGGAATATATTGAGAACTTACTGTTAATTTACTGGAAATTTTCTGAGTAATTTCTGAGAATTTACTGTAATTTACTGAGTAATTTAGTGGCAATTTACAGAGTAATGCACTGAGTAATTTACAGCGAATTTACTGTGTAATTTATTGAGAACATAGTGGGAATTTCTAGAGTAATTTCTTGAGAATTTACAGGGAATTTACCTAGAAATTACTGGCAATTTTCTGAGTAATTTACTGAGAATTTACAAGGAATTTACTTAGAATTTACTTAGTATTTTCTGAGTAATTTACTAAGTAATTTACTCAGTAATTAATTGAGTAATTTTTAGAGAATTCACTGAGAAATTTTCTAAGTAATTTATAGAAAATTTATTGCGAATTTACTGAGTAATTTACAGGGAATTTGTTGAGAAATTATTCTGTAATTTATTTGGAATTTACTGAAAATTTAGAGAGTAATTTACTGAGTAATTTACATTGAATTTACTGAGTAAATTATTGGGAATTTACGGTGCAACTTTCTGAGTATTTCCTAGGAATTTATTGAGAATTGATTGGGAATTAATTGAATAATTTACTGAGAATTTACCGAGTAATTCACTGGGAATTTAATGAGTAATTTTTAGAGAATTTACTAAGAATTTTCTGAGTAATCTACTGAGCATTTGTTGGCAATTTACTGAGTAATTTTTTGAGAATTTACTGAGAACTTACAGAGTAATTTGCTGGGATTTTACAGGGAATTGACAGAGAATTTACTAGGTAATTTACCGAGAATTTACTATTTAATTTGATGAGAAATTTTCTTAGATTTTTCTAGGAATTTACAGATAATTTAAGGAGTAATTTACTGGGAATTTACTAAGTAATTTTGCTGGGAATTTTATGAGTAATTTACTGGGAATTTACTTATTAATTTACTGAGAATATACTGGGAATTTGCTGAGTAATTTACTAAGAATTTACGAAAAATTTAAAGGGAATTGCCTGAGAATTTATTGGAAATTTGCTGAATAATTTACTGGGAATTTACTAGTAATTTACAGCAAAATTTACTGAGCAATTTATTAAGAATTTACTGAAAATTTACTAAAAAATTTACTGGGAATTTAAGGATTAAATTACCGAGAATTGTTTTAGAATTTGCTGAGAATTTACTCAGTAATTTACTTAGTGATTTACTGAGTATTTATTGGAAATTTACTGAATAATTTTGTGAGAATTTATTAGATATTTACGGAGTAATTTCTAGGAATTTACTGAGAATTTACTAGAAATTTACTTGGTAATTTACTCACAATTTACTGAATAAATGTACTGAGTAATTTAATGGGAATTTACTGAGTAATTTACTGAGAATTTATTTAGAATTTACTGAGTAATTTACCGAGAATTACAGTGTAATTGACTGAGAATTTACTGACTAATTTGTTGAGAATTTACTGGAAATTTATATTTAATTTACTGAGAATTCATTGAGTAATTTAGTTAGATTTTTTTTGGAATTTACTGAGAATTTATTGGGAATTTGTTAGGTAATTTTCTGAGAATTTATAGGGATTTAATTGAAAATTTACCGTGTAAATTATTGAGAATTTACTATGTAATTTACTGAGAATTTACTAACAATTTATTGAGTAATTTTCTGAGTAATTTACAAAAAAATTAGTGAGAACTTATCGAGTAATTTACTGAGAATTTATAGAGAACTTACTAAGTAATTTATAGAGAATTTAAAGAGTAATTTATTAAGTAATTTACTGAGAATTTATTGAGAATTTACTGAAAATTTGATGTGTAATTTACCGAGAATATAGAGGCAATTTTTCTTTGTAATTTACAGAGAATTTACTGAGAACTTATAGAGTAATCAACTGAGAATTTATAGCGAATTTACTGTGATTTTACAATGTAATTTACTTATAATTTACTTGCAATTTGCTTGTTAATTTACTGAGAATTACTAAGTAATTTAAGAAAAATTTACTAAGTAATTTACTGAGATTTTCCTGGGAATTTACTAAGTAATTTACTGAGAATTTTCTGAGTAATTTACTAAGAATTTACATGGAATTTTGTGGGAATTTACGGAGAATTTACTCAAAATTTACTATGTAATTTACTGTGTATTTATTGAGAATTTGCTAGTAATTTACTAATTAATTTACATAGAATTTATTGAGTAATTTACAGAGAATTTAATGAGTAATTTACTGAGAATTCACTCAGAATTTACTAAGAATTTACAAAGTAATTTCTGGAGAATTTACTAGGAATTTACTAAATAATGTAGTTAGAATTTATTGGGAATTTACTGAGAACTTACTGTTAATTTACTGGAAATTTTTTGAGTAATTTCTGAGAATTTACTGTAATTTACTGAGTAATTTAGTGGCAATTTACAGAGTAATGCACTGAGTAATTTACTGGGAATTTGCTGTGTAATTTATTGAGAACATAGTGGGAATTTCTAGAGTAATTTATTGAGAATTTACAGGGAATTTACTTAGAAATTACTGGCAATTTTCTGAGTAATTTACTGAGAATTTACAAGGAATTTATTGCGAATTTACTGAGTATTTTTTGAGAATTTACTAAGTAATTTACTTAGTAATTAATTGAGTAATTTTTAGAGAATTCACTGAGAAATTTTCTAAGTAATGTATAGAAAATTTATTGCAAATTTACTGAGTAATTTACTGAGAATTTGTTGAGAATTTATTCTGTAATTTATTTGGAATTTACTGAAAATTTAGAGAGTAATTTACTGAGAATTTACTGAGTAATTTATATTGAATTTACTGAGTAAATTATTGGGAATTTACGGCGCAACTTTCTTAGTATTTCCTGGGAATTTATTGAGAATTGATTGGGAATTAACTGAGTAATTTACTGGGAATTTAATGAGTAATTTTTAGAGAATTTACTGAGAATTTTCTGAGTAATCTACAGAACATTTGTTGGCAATTTGCTGAGTAATTTTCTGAGAATTGACTGGCAACTTACAGAGTAATTTGCTGGGATTTTACAGGGAATTGACAGAGAATTTACTGGGTAATTTACCGAGAATTTACTGTTTCCTTTGTTGAGAAATTTTCTTAGAATATTCTAGGAATTTACAGATAATTTAAGGAGTAATTTATAGACAATTTACTGGAAATTTACTAAGTAATTTTACTGGGAATTTTATGAGTAATTTACTGAGAATTTACTTATTAATTTACTGAGAATATACTAGGAATTTGCTGAGTAATGTACTAAGAATTTACGAAAAATTTATAGGGAATTGCCTGAGAATTTATTGGGAATTTACTGAATAATTTACTGGGAATTTACTAGTAATTTACTGAGCAATTTATTGAGAATTTACTGAAAATTTATTAAGAAATTTACTGGGAATTTAAGGATTAAATTACTGAGAATTTTTTTAGAATTTGCTGAGAATTTACTCAATAATTTACTTAGTAATTTACTGAGTATTTATTGGGAATTTACTGAATAATTTTTTGAGAATTTATTAGATATTTATTGAGTAATTTCTAGGAATTTACTGAGAATTTACTGGAAATTTACTTGGTAATTTACTCACAATTTACTGAATAAATGTACTGAGTAATTTATTGAGAATTTACTGAGAATTTAAATAGTAATTTCTAGATAATTTACTGAGTAATTTAATGGGAATTTACTGAGAATTTATTTAGAATTTACTGAGTAATTTACCGAGAATTACAGTGTAATTGACTGAGAATTTACTGACTAATTTATTGAGAATTTACTGGGAATTTATTGTGTAATTTACTGAGAATTCACTGAGTAATTTTGTTAGATTTTTTTTGGAATTTTTTGAGAATTTATTAGGAATTTATTAGGTAATTTTTTGAGAATTTATAGAGAATTTACTGAAAATTTACTGAGTAATTTACAGAAAATTTAGTGAGAACTTATCAAATAATTTACTGAGAATTTACAGGAAACTTACTAAATAATTTACAGAGAATTTTAAGAGTAATGTATTGAGAATTTACTGAAAATTTGATGAGTAATTTACTGAGAATTTAGAGGCAATTTTTCTTAGTAATTTACAGGGAATTTACTGAGAACTTATAGAGTAATCTACTAAGAATTTACAGCGAATTTACTGTGACTTTACAATGTAATTTACTTGCAATTTACTAGGTAATTTACTGAGAATTACTAAGTAATTTAAGAAGAATTTACTAAGTAATTTACTGAGATTTTGCTGGAAATTTACTAAGTAATTTACTGAGAATTTTCTGAGTAATTTACTAAGAATTTGCATGGAATTTTGTGGGAATTTACGGAGAATTTCCTCAAAATTTACTATGTAATTTACTGTGTATTTATTGAGAATTTGCAAGGAATTTCCTGATTAATTTACAGAGAATTTATTGAGTAATTTACAGAGAATTTAATGAGTAATTTACTGAGAATTCACTCGGAATTTACTAAGTAATTTGTTGAGAATTTACTGGGAATTTACTAAATAATGTAGTTAGAATTTATTGGGAATTTACTAAGAACTTACTGTTAATTTATTGAAAATTTTATGAGTAATTTCTGAGAATTTACTGAGTAATTTAGTGGCAATTTACAGAGTAATGCACTGAGTAATTTACTACGAATTTACTGTTTAATTTATTGAGAACATAATGGGAATTTCTAGAGTAATTTATTGAGAATTTACAGGGAATTTACATAGAAATTACTGGCAATTCTTTGAGTAATTTACTGAGAATTTAAAGGGAATTTACAAGGAATTTACTGGGAATTTACTGAGTATTTTCTGAGAATTTACTGAGTAATTTACTCAGAAATTAATTGAGTAATTTTTAGAGAATTCACTGAGAAATTTTCTAAGTAATTTATAGAAAATTTATCGCGAATTTACTGAGTAATTTACTGGGAATTTGTTGAGAATTTATTCTGTAATTTATTTGGAATTTACTGAAAATTTAGAGAGTAATTTACTGAGAATTTACTGAGTAATTTACATTGAATTTACTGAGTAAATTATTGGAAATTTACGGCGCCACTTTCTGAGTATTTCTTGGGAATTTATTTAGAATTGATTGGGAATTAACTAAGTAATTTACTGGGAATTTAATGAGTAATTTTTAGAGAATTTACTGAGAATTTTCTGAGTAATCTACTGAGCATTTGTTGGCAATTTACTGAGTAATTTTCTGAGAATTTATTGAGAACTTACAGAGTAATTTGCTGGGATTTTACTGGGTAATTTACCGACAATTTACTGTTTAATTTGTTGAGAAATTTTCTTAGAATTTTCAAGGAATTTACAGATAATTTAAGGTGTAATTTACAGAGAATTTACTGAAAATTTACTAAGTAATTTTACTGGGAATTTTATGAGTAATTTTCGGGGAATTTACCTATTAATTTACTGAGAATATACTAGGAATTTGCTGAGTAATTTACTAAGAATTTACGAAAAATTTACAAGGAATTGCCTGAGAATTTATTGGGAATTTACTGAATAATTTACTGGGAATTTACGAGTAATTTACTTAGCAATTTACTGAGCAATTTATTGAGAATTTACTGAGAATTTACTGAAAATTTAGTAAGAAATTTTCTAGGAATTTAAGGATTAAATTACTGAGAATTTTTTTAAAATTTGCTAAGAATTTACTTAGTGATTTACTGAGTATTTATTGGGAATTTACTGAATAATTTTGTGAGAATTATTAGATATTTATTGAGTAATTTCTAGGAATTTCCTGAGAATTTACTGGAAATTTACTTGGTAATTTACTCACAATTTAAGGGATAAATGTACTGAGTAATTTACTGAGAATTTAAATAGTAATTTCTAGAGAATTTACTGAGTAATTTAATGGGAATTTACTGACTAATTTAATGAGAATTTACTGCGACTTTGTTATGTAATTTACTGAGAATTCACTGAGCAATTTAGTTAGATTTTTTTTGGAATTTATTGAGAATTTATTGGGAATTTATTAGGTAATTTTCTGAGAATTTATAGAGAATTTACTGAAAATTTACCGGGTAAATTACTGAGAATTTACTAACAATTTACTGAGTAATTTTCTGAGTAATTTACAAAAAAATTAGTGAGAACTTATCGAGTAATTTACTGAGAATTTACAGGGAACTTACTAAGTAATTTACAGAGAATTTAAAGTGTAATTTATTGAGTAATTTACTGAGAATTTACTGAAAATTTGATGAGTAATTTACTGAGAATTTAGAGGCAAGTTTTTTTAGTAATTTACTGAGAACTTACAGAGTAATCTACTGAGAATTTACAGCGAATTTACTGTGATTTTACAATGTAATTTACTAGGTAATTTACTGAGAATTACTAAGTAATTTAAGAAGAATTTACTAAGTACTTTACTGAGATTTTGCCGGAAATTTACTAAGTAATTTACTGAGAATTTTCTGAGTAATTTACTAGGAATTTACATGGAATTTTGTGGGAATTTACTCGGAATTTACTAAGTAATTTACTGTGTATTTATTGAGAATTTACTAGGAATTTACTGATTAATTTACAGAGAATTTATTGAGTAATTTACAGAGAATTTAATGAGTAATTTACTGAGAATTCACTCGGAATTTACTAAGAATTTACTAAGTAATTTGTTGAGAATTTACTGGGAATTTTCTAAATAATGTAATTAGAATTTATTGAGAATTTACTGAGAACTTACTGTTAATTTATTGGAAATTTTCTGAGTAATTTATGAGAATTTACTGAGTAATTTAGTGGCAATTTACAGAGTAATGCACTGAGTAATTTACTGTGAATTTATTGGGAATTTGTTGTGTAATTTATTGAGAACATAGTGGGAATTTCTAGAGTAATTTATTAAGAATTTACAGGGAATTTACTTAGAAATTACTGACAATTTTCTGAGTAATTTACTGAGAATTTACAAGGAATTTATTGCGAATTTACTGAGTATTTTTTGAGAATTTACTAAGTAATTTACTCAGTAATTAATTGAGTAATTTTTAGAGAATTCACTGAGAAATTTTCTAAGTAATTTATAGAAAATTTATTGCGAATTTACTGAGTAATTTACTGGGAATTTGTTGAGAATTTATTCTATAATTTATTTGGAATTTACTGAAAATTTAGAGAGTAATTTACTAAGATTTTTCTGAGTAATTTACATTGAATTTACTGAGTAAATTATTGGAAATTTACGGCGTAACTTTCTGAGTATTTCCTGGGAATTTATTGAGAATTGATTGGGAATTAGCTGAGTAATTTACTGGGAATTTGATGAGTAATTTTTAGAGAATTTACTGAGAATTTTCTGAGTAATCTACTGAGCATTTGTTGGCAATTTACTGAGTAATTTTCTGAGAATTTACTGAGAACTTACAGAGTAATTTGCTGGGATTTTACAGGCAATTGACAGAGAATTTACTGGGTAACTTACCGAGAATTTACTGTTTAATTTGTTGAGAAATTTTCTTAGAATTTTCTAGGAATTTACAGATAATTTAAGGAGTAATTTACAGAGAATTTACTGGAAATTTACTAGTAATTTACGGAGCAATTTACTGAGGAATTTGTTGAGAATTTAGTAAAAATTTTCTAAGAAATTTACTGGGAATTTAAGGATTAAATCACTGAGAATTTTTTTTGAATTTGCTGAGAATTTAGTAGGTAATTTACTTAGTGATTTACTGAGTATTTATTGGGAATTTATTGAATAATTTTTTGAAAATTTATTAGATATTTGCTGAGTAATTTTTAAGAATTTACTTAGAATTTACGGGAAATTTACTTGGTAATTTACTCAAAATTTACTAAATAAATGTACTGAGTAATTTACGGAGAATTTAAAAAGTAATTTCTACAGAATTTACTGAGTAATTTAATGAGAATTTATCGAGAATTACAGTGTAATTGATTGAGAATTTACTGACTAATTTATTGAGAATTTACTGCGAATTTATTGTGTAATTTACTGAGAATTCACTGAGTAATTTAGTTAGATTTTTTTTGGAATTTACTGACAATTTATTGGGAATTTATTATGTAATTTTCTGAGAATTTATCGAGAATTTATTAAAAATTTACCGAGTAAATTACTGAGAATTTACTATGTAATTTACTGAGAATTTACTAACAATTTACTGAGTAATTTTCTGAGTAATTTACAAAAAAATTAGTGAGAACTTATCGAGTAATTTACTGAGAATTTACAGGGAACTTACTAAGTAATTTACCGAGAATTTGAAGAGTAATTTATTGAGTAATTTACTGAGAATTTATTGAGAATTTACTGAAAATTTGATGAGTAATTTACTGAGAATTTAGAGGCAATTTTTCTTAGTAATTTATAGAGAACTTACAGAGTAATCTACTGAGAATTTACAACGAATTTACTGTGATTTTACAATGTAATTTACTTATAATTTACTTGCAATTTACTAGGTAATTTACTGAGAATTACTAAGTAATTTAAGAAGAATTTGCTAAGTAATTTACTGAGATTTTGTTGGGAATTTACTGAGAATTTATTGGGAATTTTCTGAGTAATTTACTAAGAATTTACATGGAATTTTGTGGGAATTTACAGAGAATTTATTCAGAATTTACTAAGTAATTTACTATGTATTTATTGAGAATTTGTTAGAAATTTACTAATTAATTTACAGAGAATTTATTGAGTAATTTACAGAGAATTTAATGAGTAATTTATGGGGAATTCACTCAGAATTTACTAAGTAATTTGTTGAGAATTTACTGGGAATTTACTAAATAATGTAGTTAGAATTTATTGGGAATTTTCTGAGAACTTACTGTTAATTTACTGGAAATTTTCTGAGTAATTTCTGAGAATTTACTATAATTTACTGAGTAATTTAGTGGCAATTTACAGAGTAATGCACTGAGTAATTTACTAGGAATTTGCTGTGTAATTTATTGAGAACGTAGTGGGAATTTCTAGAGTAATTTATTGAGAATTTACAGGGAATTTACTTAGAACTTACTGGCAATTTTCTGAGTAATTTACTGAGAATTTACAAGGAATTTACTGGGAATTTACTGAGTATTTTCTGAGAATTTACTGAGTAATTTACTAAGTAATTTACTCAGTAATTAATTGAGTAATTTTTAGAGAATTCACTGAGTAATTTTCTAAGTAATTTATAGAAAATTTATTGCGAATTTACTGAGTAATTTACTGGAAATTTGTTGAGAATTTATTCTGTAATTTATTTGGAATTTCCTGAAAATTTAGAGAGTAATTTACTGAGTAATTTACATTGAATTTACTAAGTAAATTATTGGGAATTTACGGCGCAACTTTCTGAGTATTTCCTTGGAATTTATTGAGAATTGATTGGGAATTAACTGAGTAATTTACTAGGAATTTAATGAGTAATTTTTAGAGAATTTACTAAGAATTTTCTGAGTAATCTACTGAGCATTTGTTGGCAATTTATTGAGTAATTTTCTGAGAACTTACAGAGTAATTTGCTGGGATTTTACAGGGAATTGACAGAGAATTCACTGGGTAATTTACCAACAATTTACTGTTTAATTTGTTGAGAAATTTTCTTAGAATTTTGTAGGAATTTACAGATAATTTAAAAAGTAATTTACTGAGAATTTACTGGAAATTTACTAAGTAATTTTACTGGGAATTTTATGAGTAATTTACTAGGAATTTACTTATTAATTTACTGAGAATATACTGGGAATTTGCTGAGTAATGTACTAAGTATTTACAAAAAATTTACAGGGAATTGCCTGAGAATTTATTGGGAATTTACTGGGAATTTACTAGTAATTTACTGAGCAATTTATTGAGAATTTACTGAAAATTTATTAAGAAATTTACTGGGAATTTGTTTAGAATTTGCGGAGAATTTACTCAGTAATTTACTTAGTGATTTACTGAGTATTTATTGGGAATTTACTGAATAATTTTGTGAGAATTTATTAGATATTTACTGAGTAATTTCTAGGAATTTACTGGAAATTTACTTGGTAATTTACTCACAATTTACGGGATAAATGTATTGAGTAATTTACTGAGAATTTAAATAGTAATTTCTAGAGAATTTACTGAGTAATTTAATGGGAATTTACTGAGTAATTTATTTAGAATTTACTGAGTAATTTACCAAGAATTACAATGTAATTGACTGAGAATTTACTGACTAATTTATTGAGAATTTACTGGGAATTTATTGTGTAATTTACTGAGAATTCACTGAGTAATTTAGTTAGATTTTTTTTGGAATTTACTGACAATTTATTGGGAATTTATTAGGTAATTTTCTGAGAATTTATAGAGAATTTATTGAAAATTTATCGAGTAAATTACTGAGGATTTACTAACAATTTACTGAGTAATTTTCTGAGTAATTTACAAAAAAATTAGGGAGAACTTATCAAGTAATTTACTGAGAATTTGCAGGGAACTTACTAAGTAATTTACAGAGACTTTAAAGAGTAATTCATTGAGTAATTTACTGAGAATTTATTGAAAATTTGATGAGTAATTTACTGAGAATTTAGAGGCAATTTTTCTTAGTAATTTACAGAGAATTTACTGAGAACTTACAGAGTAATTTACTGAGAATTTACAGCGAATTTACTGTGATTTTACAATGTAATTTAATTATAATTTACTTGCAATGTACTAGGTAATTTGTTGAGAATTTATTCTGTAATTTATTTGGAATTTACTGAAAATTTAGAGAGTAATTTACTGAGAATTTACTGAGTAAATTATTGGGAATTTACGGCGCAACTTTCTGAGTATTTCCTGGGAATTTATTGAGAATTGATTGGGAATTAACTGAGTAATTTACTGGGAATTTAATGAGTAATTTTTAGAGAATTTACTGAGAATTTTCTGAGTAATCTACTGAGCATTTGTTGGCAATTTACTGAGTAATTTTCTGAGAATTTACTGAGAACTTACAGAGTAATTTGCCGGGATTTTACAGGGAATTGACAGAGAATTTACTGGGTAATTTACCAACAATTTGCTGTTTAATTTGTTGAGAAATTTTCTTAGAATTTTCTAGGAATTTACAGATAATTTAAGGAGTAATTTACAGAGAATTTACTGGAAATTTACTAAGTAATTTTACTGGGAATTTACTTATTAATTTACTGAGAATATACTGGAAATTTGTTGAGTAATTTACTAAGAATTTACGAAAAATTTATAAGGAATTGCCTGAGAATTTATTGGGAATTTACTGAATAATTTACTTGGAATTTACTAGTAATTTACTAAGCAATTTACTGAGCAATTTATTGAGAATTTACTGAAAATTTACTAAGAAATTTACTGGGAATTTAAGGATTAAATTACTGAGAATTTTTTTAGAATTTGCTGAGAATTTACTCAGTAATTTACTTGTTGATTTACTGAGTATTTATTGGGAATTTACTGAATAATTTTTTGAGAATTTATTAGATATTTACTGAGTAATTTCTAGGAATTTATTGAGAATTTACTGGAAATTTACTTGGTAATTTACTCACAATTTACTGAATAAATGTACTGAGTAATTTACTGAGAATTTAAATAGTAATTTCTAGAGAATTTACTGAGTAATTTAATGGTAATTTACTGAGTAAGTTACCGAGAATTATAGTGTAATTGACTGAGAATTTACTAACTAATTTATTGAGAATTTACTAAGAATTTATTGTGTAATTTACTGAGAATTCACTGAGTAATTTAATTAGATTTGTTTTTTGGAATTTACTGAGAATTTATAGAGAATTTATTGAAAATTTACCGAGTAAATTATTGAGAATTTACTAACAATTTACTGAGTAATTTACAAAAAAATTAGTGAGAACTTATCGAGTAATTTACTGAGAATTTACAGGGAACTTACTAAGTAATTTATAGAGAATTTAAAGTGTAATTTATTGAGTAATTTACTGAGAATTTATTGAGAATTTATTGAAAATTTGTTGAGTAATTTACTGAGAATTTAGATGCAATTTTTCTTAGTAATTTACAGAGAATTTACTGAGAACATACAGAGTAATCTACTGAGAATTTACAGCAAATTTACAATGTAATTTACTTATAATTTATTTGCAATTTACTAGGTAATTTACTGAGAATTGCTAAGTAATTTAAGAAGAATTTACTAAGTAATTTACTGAGATTTTGCTGGGAATTTACTAAGTAATTTACTGAGATTTTGCTGGGAATTTACTAAGTAATTTACTGAGAATTTACTCAGAATTTACTGAGTAATTTATTGTGTATTTATTGAGAATTTGTTAGGAATTTACTGATTAATTTATAGAGAATTGATTGAGTAATTTACAGAAAATTTAATGAGTAATTTACGGGGAATTCACTCAGAATTTACTAAGAATTTACTAAGTAATTTGTTGAGAATTTATTGAGAATTTACTAAATAATGTAGTTAGAATTTATTGGGAATTTACTGAGAACTTACTGTTAATTTACTGGAAATTTTCTGAGGAATTTCTTAGAATTTACTATAATTTACTGAGTAATTTAGTGGCAATTTACAGAGTAATGCACTGAGTAATTTACTGGGAATTTGCTGTGTAATTTATTGAGAACATAGTGGGAATTTCTAGAGTAATTTATTGAGAATTTACAGGGAATTTACTTAGAAATTACTGGCAATTTTCTGAGTAATTTACTGAGAATTTACAAGGAATTTACTGGGAATTTACTGAGTATTTTCTGAGAATTTACTAAGTAAATTATTCAGTAATTATTTGAGTATTTTTTAGAGAATTCACTAAGAAATTTTCTAAGTAATTTATAGAAAATTTATTGCGAATTTACTGAGTAATTTACTAGGAATTTGTTGAGAATTTATTCTGTAATTTATTTGGAATTTACTGAAAATTTAGAGAGTAATTTACTGACTGAGTAATTTACATTGAATTTACTGAGTAAATTATTGGGAATTTACGGCGCAACTTTCTGAGTATTTCCTGGGAATTTATTGAGAATTGATTGGGAATTAACTGAGTAATTTACTGGGAATTTAATGAGTAATTTTTAGAGAATTTTATGAGTAATCTACTGAGCATTTGTTGTCAATTTACTGAGTAATTTTCTGAGAATTTACTGAGTAATTTGCTGGGATTTTACAAGGAATTGACAGAGAATTTACTGGGTAATTTACCAACAATTTACTGTTTAATTTGTTGAGAAATGTTCTTAGAATTTTCTAGGAATTTACAGATAATTTAAGGAGTAATTTACAGAGAATTTACTAAAAATTTACTAAGTAATTTTACTGGGAATTTTATGAGTAAATTACTGGGAATTTACTTGTTAATTTACTGAGAATATACTGAGAATTTTCTGAGTAATTTACTAAGAATTTACGAAAAATTTACAGGGAATTGCCTGAGAATTTATTGGGAATATATTGAATAATTTACTGGGAATTTACTAGTAATTTATTCAGAATTTACTGAAAATTTACTAAGAAATTTACTGGGAATCTAAGGATTAAATAACTGAGAATTTTTTTAGAATTTACTGAGAATTTACTCAGTAATTTACTTAGTGATTTACTAAGTATTTATTGAAAATTTACTGAATAATTTTTTGAGAATTTATTAGATATTTACTGAGTAATTTCAAGGAATTTATTGAGAATTTATTGGAAATTTACTTGGTAATTTACTCACAATTTACTGAATAAATGTATTGAGTAATTTAATGGGAATTTACTGAGTAATTTATTTAGAATTTACTGAGTAATTCACCGAGAATTACAGTGTAATTGACTGAGAATTTACTAACTAATTTATTGGGAATTTACTGGGAATTTATTGTGTAATTTACTGAGAATTCACTGAGTAATTTAGTTAGATTTTTTTGGAATTTACTGAAAATTTATTGGGAATTTATTAGGTAATTTTCTGAAAATTTACCGAGTAAATTACTGAGAATTTACTATGTAATTTACATAGAATTTACTAACAATTTACTGAGTAATTTTCTGAGTAATTTACAAAAAAATTAGTGAGAACTTATCGAGTTATTTGTTGAGAATTTACAGGGAACTTATTAGGTAATTTACAGAGAATTTAAAGAGTAATTTATTGAGTAATTTACTGAGAATTTATTGAGAATTTACTGAAAATTTAATGAGTAATTTACTGAGAATTTAGAGGCAATTTTTCTTAGTATTTTACAGAGAATTTACTGAGAACTTACAGAGTAATCTACTGAGAATTTACAGCGAATTTACTGTGATTTTACAATGTAATTTACTTATAATTTACTTGCAATTTACTAGGTAATTTACTGAGAATTGCTAAGTAATTTAAGAAGAATTTACTAAGTAATTTTCTGAGATTTTGCTCGGAATTTACTAAGTAATTTACTGAGAATTTACTGGGAATTTACTAAGTAATTTACTAAGAATTTACATGGAATTTTGTGGGAATTTACGGAGAATTTATTCAGAATTTACTGAGTAATTTACTGTGTATTTATTGAGAATTTGTTAGGAATTTACTGATTAATTTACAGAGAATTTATTGAGTAATTTACAGAGAATTTAATGAGTAATTTATGGGGAATTCACTCAGAATTTACTAAGAATTTACTAAGTAATTTGTTGAGAATTTACTGGGAATTTACTAAATAATGTAGTTAGAATTTATTGGGAATTTACTGAGAACTTACTGTTAATTTACTGGAAATTTTTTGAGTAATTTCTGAGAATTTACTATAATTTACTGAGTAATTTAGTGGCAATTTACAGAGTAATGCACTGAGTAATTTAGTAGGAATTTGCTGTGTAATTTATTGAGAACGTAGTGGGAATTTGTAGAGTAATTTATTGAGAATTTACAGGGAATTTACTTAGAAATTACTGGCAATTTTCTGAGTAATTTACTGAGAATTTACAAGGAATTTACTGGGAATTTACTGAGTATTTTCTGAGTAATTTACTAAGTAATTTACTCAGTAATTAATTGAGTACTTTTTAGAGAATTCACTTGTCACGACCCCAAACCGCCCCTAGTAGTTTAGTGCCGTGATGGCCAGTAATCCGAGATTACCGAAGGCCAACTTTCAAAATTCACACACAACAGAGTATAAATATATGGGGCTCACAAGTGCGGAAGCGATACATACGAATCAGATTAGTCCATAAGAACGGTGCATAAGTCAAATGAAATAGCAATCATCTTCATATGGGTTACAACTTAATTACAAATGAAGCAAAGTACAAATTACATCTTACATTTTAACAAAGGGCTTCACAAGCCGACACAAACAAAATGCACGAACTATAGGTCAAGGAACATAGTATGCCAGATTGCCGACATCCTCGTTGCCGACATAACATACATACAAAACACACATCTTGATCAAAAGGCTTCTCAAGCCGACGTGTACGAAATACAAATATTACAAGTCGAGAAGCATGATTTTCAAGACTGCCGACATAATTACAAGTCAAGCCGGCATGACAAAAATCCAAAATAAGCTCGCGAATCACATCTAGGCGTCATCGCCTTCTTTCTCATCACCTACATATATATAGAGAGGGTGAGCCTGGATACTCAGTGAATGATATAAATAATAAAGGGGTTTGCATGAATAATAGCCGAAGTCCTTTTAAAACAATACAAGCCAAAACTTTATATAACAAGGGATGGACCTCATCCATCTAACAAATCTTCAAAGCTTCAAGGGTGCTTACTAGCATCAACATATTACCAATGATAACATTCCGGCAAATATATCCACGCGGTAAACCGTCAGTGGCAAAACAAGACAAAGCAAGAGAGATATCTCGAACAAGGGTGCTACAAAAGTTTAGAGTCCTCTAGTACAGGGGACCTATGTTACAAAGGCCCGTAGCCCTTTAACACGAGAGTACTGTGAAAGTTTAGAGTCCTCTAGTACAAGGGACTTTCAAAACAAGATGTGCTGCGAAAGTTTAGAGTCCTCTAGCACAAGGGACTTTCAAACAAGATGTGCTGCGAAAGTTTAAAGTCCTCCAGCACAAGGGACTTTCAAGACAAGATGTGCTGCGAAAGTTTAGAGTCCTCCAACACAAGGGACTTTCCGAGGAGGTCATCAAAGCAAGTATAATACAAGATACAAAACTAAGGACAATCATTCATGCTTGACAAATACTTTCCAAAACAAAGCAAAGCAAAGCTCATCAAAACATTGATAACATAGCTTTATTAAAAATACCACTCACATAGTTCGTCAAACGTCGGGGTCAAGGCAAGTCCCAGTCCTACAAACACATGGCAAAGTCTATTGAATGCACTACTCAAAACAAGTCTAGCATGTATGCAAATGACCTCGGAATTCTCCAAAAACTAAGTCAAATCAAATCAAAACACCGTTTCTTATTTCTGGAAAACATGCTGGGCAACTACCAGGTCTAGGCCGAGGTCCCACACCTCCTTGCCGAGGTGTGGCCCCGACGGCCACATTCAAAAGCGAAGTCGGGAAAAATCTGGGTTTCCCCCCCTTGATAACATGAAGAACATGAAGAACATGAAGAACATGAACATGAGGAAGATGAATGCAAAGATCAAAACTTGCTATTACGAAAGCTGAGATTTCATGCTATGAATTCAAAAACATGGACCTGGGTACCCATACTCAAGGATCTTATCAAAACAAACACAAAAACATGAGCCTTAATGCAAACTTTCGGATCAAACGAGGCTTTTCTCCAAGAACACATGAAAACCATTTTCTCTTTCTAAAACCAACTTTAAATCAATGCATGACGTGCCGGACAGGTTTGATCGTGCAATGCAGCTAGATGATCAATAAGAACAACAAGAGTAGGTTAACATTCTAACCTCAAAACTCGAATCTAACGGTTCAAGCTCCAATGATCAAGCTTGGAAATTCACTCTCTCTTGCTCAAACTTCTCATTCTTCTCCCTAGAGTTTCTCTCTCTAAAAGGCAAGATTTGATACAAAAAGGATATGTTTCTCCCGACAGTCACTGACTTAGTCCCACCGCTGGGACACGTGGCACCGACTGGTTGGCTCTACTCAAAAAGGTGACTGACTGATTAGACAAGACCAAGACAAAGTGTATTCAACAAGCTAAACAGCAAGAGCACTCCGGCAAACAACAAGACTCTGGCAAGCAAGTGGCAAGGACATCGGCTTGGAAGGACAACACTTGACTAAGCTGTGCCACACCTTGGCCTAGATGTGCCACACCTCGGTCTAGGTCATACCATTCCAGGAACAAAATTGCTAGTGCAAGGGTCAAGGATCTAGAACGCCTAGATACTAACATCTTGGCCTAGATGATGCACATCTTGGCCTAGGCGACGCGCGCCTCGGCCTAGATGGTGACATCTCGGCCAATATGCCAGGGTGGAGATGGAGGTCAACCGAAGGGATTCCATGACAGTTCTAAGTGGAAAAGGTTTCGAAGGTGTCTAGGCTTAAGATGACCTCGGCAACACACCAGGCAAGAACAAAGCAAGCAAGCAACATTCGAGAAAAACAAGACAAGATTTGCAAATGCACATACTAAAACAAGATCATTCATAATTGTAGGCAGTATGACTAAGTTGAAATGAGGGTTGTTACATCCTACCCCCCTTAAAGAAGTTTGGTCCCCAAACTTGAGTTACCTTGTTCCAAAAACAACTCTGGATGTCGGACTTTCATTTCCTCTTCCATTTCCCAGGTAGCATCCTCATTGTAATGCTCCTTCCATTCAACTTTCACCATTGGTATCGACTTACTTCTCAACTGTTTCACCTGCCTATCAATAATCCGTATCGGCTTCTCTTCGTAGCCCAAATCTTCATTAATTACAATTCCGAAATAGTCGATCACATGTAGCGGATCTCGAATATACTTCCTCAACATCGAAACATGAAATACATTATGGACTTGGCTCAACCCTAGCGGTAAAACAAGTCTGTAGGCAGCGAGGTTAACCTTCTCAAGAATTTCAAAAGGCCCGATGTAACGGGGTGCTAACTTACCCTTCTTCCCAAATCTTGTAACTCCTTTCATCGGCGAAATCTTTAGGAACACGTGATCCCCGACTTCAAATTCCAACTCTCTTCTTCTCTGGTCGGCATAACTCTTCTGTCGACTCTGTGCGGTTTTGATTCTTTGCTGAACGAGCTTAATCTTCTCGGTTGTTACTTGAATTAACTCGGGACCAAGCAGAGCTTTGTCTCCTACCTCGGTCTAACATATCGGCGACTTGCACTTTCTTCCATACAGTGCTTCATACGGCGCCATGCCAATGCTAGCTTGATAACTGTTGTTATAGGTAAATTCCACCAAAGGAAAATGTACTTCCCAACTTCCTTGGAGGTCCAATACACATAGTCTAAGCATATCTTCAAGTGTCTGAATTGTCCTCTCTGTTTGCCCATCAGTCTGGGGGTGAAAAGCTGTGCTAAACCTCAACTCGGCTCCGAAAGCTCTTTGTACGCTCTGTCAAAATTTGGAAACCAACTTCGGATCTCGGTCTGACACAATTGACATCGGTACTCCATGAAGTCTAACAATCTCATTCACATACAACAAAGCAAGTTTATCGGCATTGAAGGTGGTCTTAATAGGCAAGAAGTGTGCTGACTTAGTTAGTCTATCCACGATAACCCAAATCGAATCCATACCCCTTTGTGTCTTCGGCAAACCAGCCACAAAGTCCATGGAGATGTGCTCCCATTTCCACTCAGGAATCGGTAAAGGTTGAAGAAGTCCTGCTGGCCTTTGATGTTCTGCTTTCACTTGTTGACAACACAAGCACTGCGACACGAATTCGGCTATTTCTCCTTTCATATTCGGCTACCAAAACGTCTGCTTCACATCCTGATACATCTTGGTGTTCCCTGGGTGAACAGCAAACTTGGAACCATGAGCTTTCTGCAAAATTTTCCTTTTCAACTCTGGGATGTCGGCCACAGACAATCTTCCTTCAAACTTGAGCACTTGATTTTCTATGGTGTACCCTGATCTCGGCTTTGTGACAATCTCATCGGCTACCTTCTTGAAGAATTCATCCTCCATTTGTCTTGTCTTTACTTCCTCAACAATAGTCGGCTCCACTGAGATCGTGGTTAGACACGCCAAATTTCCAACCACCTTTCTGCTCAAAGCGTCAGTTACGGTGTTAGCTTTACCTGGATGATATTGAATCTGCATATTGTAGTCTTTCAACAACTCAAGTCATCTTCTCTGCCTCATATTCAATTCCTTCTGAGTGAACAAGTACTTTAAGCTCTTATGATCCGTAAAAACCTGACAAGAAGCTCCATACAAGTAGTGGTGCCAAATCTTCAAAGCAAATATCATGGCGGCTAATTCTAAATCATGGGTGGGGTAGTTCTTTTCATGTAACTTCAACTGACGAGACGCATATGCTATAACCCTACTTTTTTGCATTAATACACAACCCAGACCCTTATGCGAAGCATCACTGTAAACATGAAACTCTTCATTACCTGATGGTAGTACAAGAATTGGTGCTGTGACTAACCTCGTCTTTAACTCCTGGAAGGCTGCTTCTCTATCCTTAGTCCATTCGTAAGCCACTCCCTTCTTGGTCAGTTGTGTCAACGGAATTGCAATCCTTGAGAAATCCTTTACGAACTTTCTGTAATAACCAGCTAATCCCAAAAAGCTACGAACCTCGGACACATTAACCGGTGTAGACACCCCATTTTTGACCGTCCTCAAGACTTGGACATCACCGTTTGAACACTCGGTGATTATCCATGTTTGTGTTCGTTTGGAGTTCCCGGAAGCCTCGGCTCGCGTGCCTTGCCTCAGGATCTCCGAACTCGACCGTTTAGTGTCTGGTTTTGCACCAAACACTTGTGTTTTGCCTTGGAAAGGCAGGGTGAGGCTTGTAGACCATCCCCACCCACCACCGGCATTGGCTAGATGCCACCGGCTGGTTTTTGCTGCCACTGGCAATATAGTTTGCCGGCCGGCACTCTTTGTTGCCGGTCAGCACTCTTTTGTGCCGGTCGGCACTCCTTTTGGCCAAGATGGCATTTTTTGCCGGCCGATTGCTGTTCATCTGCTTTTGCAGATATTTTTGGACAGCTGTATTGCTTTTGCTCCCTTCCATACACGTGTATGGAGGGATCTCCCTCTTGCAAAGCTTGTCTTGTAAGCTTTACAAGAGGCATATAGAGAGAAGCTCTCTCTAAGGCAAAAAGAAGAGAGTTTTAGACATTTTTGAGGAGAGAAGACAGAGGAGAGCTCTGGTTTTTCCTAGGGTTAGGGTTAGATACACTCACCTATCTCTCTTTTCCTCCCATTTTGTTCACTAGGTGTTTTGTGCCTTACTATTGCACACAAACACCTAGTGTTTCACCTTCCTCTTGGAGCTGAGGTTCTAAAGAGTGTGTTTTGAAGCTTTGGTGTTGGATTCAAGCTCAAGGAGGCCATTGGAGCATCTTTGTTGAAGAAGGCATCAAGGGTGAGATTCTAGTCCTTTTTTTTTCCCCATTCTTGCATCAATATTCTACTAGTCTTAGAGCTATTTTTGTGATTATTGTATAACATAAAAAATTTCTGTTTTTAAGCCCTCTTTGTTGTTTATTAAGAGTGTTTTGTTGTTTGAGGGTTGTTGACCACCCTTAGGCCTCAAAAGGCCTCATTTTGAGCCATTTTGTGCTAGCTCCGGGATTTTGGTGTTGAGGTCTCTTCACCACTGAAATCTTGAGGGATTTCAGTGGTGAAGATGATGCTTTGAAGTCCTAAGAAGGAGAGGGCCACCCCCTCTCCTTGTTGTCCTTGAAAAGGACATATTTTGGCCTCTTAAGGAAGCCTATGCTTGAGTGTGTGTTGAGCATATTTGGTTTGTTTTTCATGCTTATATATCCATGATATAACATGATTTCAAGTTGGTTTTGGAACTCCATGCATGTTTAGCATAGTTGCCATGTAAAGCCTTGTTTATGCCTTAATGTGCCTTAGGTTGTTAGCCTTTGTTGGAGCATGTTTTAGGCTTGCATTTGTGAAGATTATGTGCTTATTTTGCCATATTTTAGCTCTGTCCATAATCGTTTGGGTTGATCTTTGCATGCATTATATAGCTCCTTTGTATTTGGGCTTGTTGGCCTTGAGTATGTGCATGTGTAGCATGCCATCTTTGCATTGTTTTGGTGATTTGGAATCATCCTACATGTTATTTCAGTCCCATTTCCATGCTTGTTTGATTGCCTTGCATGCCTCTTTAATGCTTTGAAAGCATGTGTTGCAATGCTCCATGTTTTGGCCATGGTGTATGCCTTTGAATTTGGGCCACTTAGATGCCATCTAAGGAGTCCTTTGGCCTTGTTTTAACATGCTAAAAATCTGTTTTTAGTTGTTTAATGCATGCCATGTTTGGTCTTGTTAAAGTGTAATTCAATGCCTCATTGATTTGCTTTGAACATTTAGGCCTTTTGGTGCATGCTTGGCTTGATTTGTTACTTGGTTTGGCACCATGTGTTAGCATGATTTTAGAGCCTAATGCATGCTAATTTGTCCATGTTTCCTTCTTTCAAGTGTGCTTGAATGTTGCTTATTTTGTGCTTAAGTGTTGGCCCTTATGTGCATGTGTGTGTGCATGCCATTTAGCTCTCACTCTTTAGCACTTATTGGCTACTGTTTTAGGCCTTTTTAGAGTTGCTTAATTCATGTATAAGTCCATCTTGCCATCCATTTGCATTGCCATATGTATGCTTGCATGATTGCATAAGTGCCTTGCCATGTCATGTTGCATTCCTAGCTTGTATGCCTAGGTTGCATTGCATTTTGCATACATGCCTTGTTCCTTGAATTGGTGATAAGAATTGGGCCTAATTTGTTTGATTGGTTTGCATGCATTTGAAACCAAAGTTGCATGCTTGGTTCCTTGGACCATCATGCATAGAAATGCGTGATTGGTGGTCCGAGAACCGAGGCACATGTCCCTTTGAGTTATCACAATGATAAGAGACATGGTTGATGCATACATGCCTTGAAATATGCTGCCATGCCTTGTTTTGCCCTCTGTTTCTGTGAGTTGCAGGTTCTGCAGGAATACCCTGCCGACCGGCAGTGTAATGTGCCGACCGGCACCATTTTCTCTGTCGACAGCTTCAACTTTGTGCCGATGGCCATACAACACTGCCGGTGGAAATTTCATCTAGCCGGTGATGATCCCCTCTGTCCAAGGATGTAGTCCTGAGGTTTTGACAACCTCCAGAGGAGGAAAGGGAGGAAAACAGAGACAGCCTATGCATGGCGGCGCATTTCCCGAGGCGGTTTACCTGTTTTCCTAGATTAGTTAATTTGTTAATTAATTAATTAATTTGTAATATTTAATTAGCTTGCGTAGTTAATTAATTTGTAATATTTATTCGGTCCCTCCGAGCGAGGGCAAGTCTGTAATAAGTGTGTGTGGATGGTGTGTATGTCTTCCAACCCCACTTCTTTCTTCCCTTTTACTTACCCGCTTTAATGGTTAGTATTAAGGCATGTTTAATTTAACATACCTCATGCTATGCATGTGTGCATCCATGCATTTGTATTGCATGCATTAGGCTCGGTACATCACGCTAACTGCATCAATACTTCAATTCCCGAAACTGAATACGTGATAATTGTGCATTTTCACATGACATGTTTAGGATAGCCGAGCCTATTCTAGCAACACTTTGTATGCGATGCATTAGGCACTTAACATGGACTTGGATCATGCATGTTTGCTAACAAGTTCTTTGTTTTTGGCACGGAGTACGATGTAAGTATTTCCGCTTTAGCATATCGCATGAGTGTGAATGTTGCCATAATAGTATGCTTGCCATGCGGCTAAATGCTTATGTGTTAAACTGTTTTGAATGCCTGTGGGTGAAGGTTGGATTGTTTGAGTTGGAAGAATTCATTGAAATCCGTGTTTTAGCCTACTTGCGAGTAGCAAAATTCAAAGCATTTTCAAAACAAACGGATATGCAATGTTTCTTTCCAAATTAGGCAATCTAGTCTATACTTGTTTGCTGCGCGCATAACATAGTAATTCTAGGCTAACAATTGGTTTAAGAACACATAAAGTTTTCAAAAACGGATATCACAGTTAGTAGAGGCCGGTCTTCGGACCGGGCGAAAGGGGGTGCTCATAGCTGACCTTCCCCGATCGTACCCAAGCTCCCGAGTCGAGACAACTCCGGTGATGACGGACATGTGGCCTTCGGCACCGAGTCAGGGTTTCCTAAATTCTCTCATAAAAAAATATTTAGGTGGCGACTCTGTATCTGGCAAAGCAGTCCATGTTTGGCACTACTTTTTCAAAAATCTGTTTCTCAAAACAATTTGCCAGATTTGGACTCTTTGGTTCAGATTAAGAACCGTGACACAAATCGAGTCCGAACTGTAGCACGAGGCCCACGCGGGCGCCTGTTACAACCGGCCTCGGCCAATTCACAACGGCTTCAATTTTACTAGGATAGACCGAAATACCCTCTTCATCAATTACATGACCCAAAAATGAAATAGTGGAAAGCCAAAACTCACATTTGTTAAATTTAGCATACAATTTCCGATCCCTCAAAGTCTGTAAGGTAAGTCTCAAATGCTCCTCGTGTTTGCCTTTACTCTTAGAGTAGATCAATATATCATCGATGAAGACAACCACAAACACATCTAGATATGGCTTAAAGACTCTGTTCATCAAATCCATAAATGCTGCAGGGGCATTGGTTACTCCAAAAGGCATTACTAAAAACTCGTAGTGGCCATACCTCGTCCGAAAAGCGGTCTTCTCAACATCCTCGGCTTTGACTTTAAGCTGATGGTAGCCCGACCTAAGGTCAATTTTGGAAAAGGCTCGCGCTCCTTGCAACTGATCAAACAAATCGTCTATCCTCGGCAACGGGTACTTATTCTTGATGGTTACCTTATTTAGTTCCCGGTAACCGATACAAAGACGAAGTGTACCATCTTTCTTCTTAACAAACAAGACGGGTGCTCCCCAGGGTGAAGTGCTCGGCCTAATAAAACTCTTTTCTAGCAACTCTTGTAGTTGAAGTTTCAATTCCTTAAGCTCAGCGGGGGCCATCCTATAGGGTGCTTTAGAGATGGGCTGGGTTCCCGATATGATGTCAACAGTAAACTCTATCTCTCTATCAACTAAGTGTCCAGGCAAATCATTTGGAAAGACATCGGGGAATTCATTAACCACTGGGACGTCGGCTAACTCAACACTTCCATTCAAATTACTTAATATGCTACACAGATAACCTTGACACCCTTTTTGGATCAACCTATAGGCTTTCTTGGATGAAATTAAGTAAGGTGGGGATACTACTCCCTTACCCTGAAATGTGACCTCGGCTAGTTTTGGGGGTCTTAATGTGACACTCTTAGAAACACAATTTATGGATGCGTGATTTGCCACTAACCAATCCATCCCCAATATGACATCAAAATGAGTTATGTCCAATGGCATTAAATCAGCTAATAATTCAACATTCCCAATCACAACAACACATGCTCGATAGATGGATGCAACATTCATAGATCTCCCAGATAGAGTAGATACAGTTAATACATAATCAAGGGGTTCTAGTTTCCTATTAATCTTCTCGGCAAACTTAGCAAAAATGAATGAATGTGTAGAACCCGAATCAATCAATACATATGCATTTTGAGAGCAAATCAGAAGTATACCTGACACCACTATCTCAGCATTCTGAGTGTCTCCCGGTACCAGTGCAAAAACTCTACCTTGCCTCATCGGTCCTTTCCCAACGTTACCCTTCTGTACGGAACCCGAGGTATTCTCATCTTTCTTACCTTCATCAGCCCTTGTCTTTGGACAGTTCCTCACAAAATGACTTATTTCACCACACTCGTAACAAGCCCCAGACACCCGATGACAGACCCCGAAATGTGGCTTCCCACAATTGGAACAGGTCGGCTTAGTTCCACTTTCCTGCCTTGGGTTGCTTGAACTGCCATCATTCGCTTTCTTCTTGGTACCAAACTGTGCTCAGCGATTGTCATAACTCTGCCTCTTCTTCTGGCTCTCTCCCAAACTCTGGTATCTGTTCAAGTTAGCTTCGGCTAGAATGGCTCTGTCCAGCACTCCGGCGTAAGTCGGCATGTTGAGCATGTTAACCCGGTCTTGCATCGATCCACGGAGCCCACTTTCGAACTTCCTAGCCTTCATGTATTCATCATTGACTATGTGGGGTGCGTACCTCGCCAACTCGGTAAAGGCACGGTCATATTCAGCTACTGTTCTACTGCCTTGCGTCAAAGTTTGAAACTCGGTAGCCTTGCGATTTCGAACACTTAAGGGAAAATGCTTGGTGTAAAACAATTCCAAAAATCGGGTCCAGGTCAAGTCTGGATTGCTTTCTCGAACCATCATCCACCATCTGTGGGCATTGTCATCTAGTGTAAAAGCTGCTAATGTCACCTTCTGGGTGTCGGTGCTGGGAAAAATCTCGAACAGCTTCTCCATTTCCAAAACCCACGCTTTGGCTTTCATCGGCTCTATACCCCTTTGGAATCTTGGTGGCTTCATTTTCTTGAACTCCCTGATCAAAGCTATCGTGCCGTCCCCATATAAAGCTGGCTGTGGGGGCACTTGTGGTATTGGAAGAGGTGGAGGTGGAGGCGAAACTGCGTTTCGGCCGTTTGTCTGCTCGGCCTGAGTCGAAGTAGCACTAGCGTACCGCTGTCTGGTCTGCCTTAACTCGCGGGCCAAACCTTCAACTAACCTCTCCAGTCTGTCTAATCTGTCCTCAGACTGATCTCGGCCAACTGGAGGTCTACCTCTCCTCATGATGCTATGAGTATGCAAAGTGCGACTTTAAAACAAAATAAACAAATAAACACGCAGACAAGTAACAATTAAGCATGCCGAGATGATGCACACCTTGTCCACATAACAAGCAATATGATGCAATCCTAACATCCTTCTAAGGGGAAATCCTATGCTCTTTAGGACTCAAAGTGTGTGAATAACGTATACTAAGGAACTTGTGCTCTGATACCATTCTATCACGACCCCAAACCGCCCCTAGTAGTTTAGTGCCGTGATGGCCAGTAATCCGAGATTACCGAAGGCCAACTTTCAAAATTCACACACAACAGAGTATAAATATATGGGCCTCACAAGTGCGGAAGCGATACATACGAATCAGATTAGTCCATAAGAGCGGTGCATAAGTCAAATGAAATAGCAATCATCTTCATATGGGTTATAACTTAATTACAAATGAAGCAAAGTACAAATTACATCTTACATTTTAACAAAGGGCTTCACAAGCCGACACAAACAAAATGCACGAACTATAGGTCAAGGAACATAGTCTGCCAGATTGCCGACATCCTCGTTGCCGACATAACATACATACAAAACACACATCTTGATCAAAAGGCTTCTCAAGCCGACGTGTACGAAATACAAATATTACAAGTCGAGAAACATGATTTTCAAGACTGCCGACATAATTACAAGTCAAGCCGGCATGACAAAAATCCAAAATAAGCTCGCGAATCACATCTAGGCGTCATCGCCTTCTTTCTCATCACCTACATATATATAGAGAGGGCGAGCCTGGATACTCAGTGAATGGTATAAATAATAAAGGGGTTTGCATGAATAATAGCCGAAGTCCTTTCAAAACAATACAAGCCAAAACTTTATATAACAAGGGATGGACCTCATCCATCTAACAAATCTTCAAAGCTTCAAGGGTGCTTACTAGCATCAACATATTACCAATGATAACATTCCGGCAAATATATCCACGCGGTAAACCGTCAGTGGCAAAACAAGACAAAGCAAGGGAGATATCTCGAACAAGGGTGCTACAAAAGTTTAGAGTCCTCTAGTACAGGGGACCTATGTTACAAAGGCCCGTAGCCCTTTAACACGAGAGTACTGTGAAAGTTTAGAGTCCTCTAGTACAAGGGACTTTCAAAACAAGATGTGCTGCGAAAGTTTAAAGTCCTCCAGCACAAGGGACTTTCAAGACAAGATGTGCTGCGAAAGTTTAGAGTCCTCCAACACAAGGGACTTTCCGAGGAGGTCATCAAAGCAAGTATAATACAAGATACAAAACTAAGGACAATCATTCATGCTTGACAAATACTTTCCAAAACAAAGCAAAGCAAAGCTCATCAAAACATTGATAACATAGCTTTATTAAAAATACCACTCACATAGTTCGTCAAACGTCAGGGTCAAGGCAAGTCCCAGTCCTACAAACACATGGCAAAGTCTATTGAATGCACTACTCAAAACAAGTCTAGCATGTATGCAAATGACCTCGGAATTCTCCAAAAACTAAGTCAAATCAAATCAAAACACCGTTTCTTATTTCTGGAAAACATGCTGGGCAACTACCAGGTCTAGGCCGAGGTCCCACACCTCCTTGCCGAGGTGTGGCCCCGATGGCCACATTCAAAAGCGAAGTCGGGAAAAATCTGGGTTTCCCCCCCTTGATAACATGAAGAACATGAAGAACATGAACATGAGGAAGATGAATGCAAAGATCAAAACTTGCTATTACGAAAGCTGAGATTTCATGCTATGAATTCAAAAACATGGACCTGGGTACCCATACTCAAGGATCTTATCAAAACAAACACAAAAACATGAGCCTTAATGCAAACTTTCGGATCAAACGAGGCTTTTCTTCAAGAACACATGAAAACCATTTTCTCTTTCTAAAACCAACTTTAAATCAATGCATGACGTGCCGGACAGGTTTGATCGTGCAATGCAGCTAGATGATCAATAAGAACAACAAGAGTAGGTTAAGATTCTAACCTCAAAACTCGAATCTAACGGTTCAAGCTCCAACGATCAAGCTTGGAAGTTCACTCTCTCTTGCTCAAACTTCTCCTTCTTCTCCCTAGAGTTTCTCTCTCTAAAAGGAAAGATTTGATACAAAAAGATATGTTTCTCCCGACAGTCACTGACTTAGTCCCACCGCTGGGACACGTGGCACCGGCTGGTTGGCTCTACTAAAAAAGGTGACTGACTAATTAGACAAGACCAAGACAAAGTGTATTCAACAAGCTAAACAGTAAGAGCACTCCGGCAAGTAACAACATCGGCAAACAACAAGACTCCGGCAAGCAAGTGGCAAGGACATCGTCTTGGAAAGACAACACTTGACTAAGCTGTGCCACATCTTGGCCTAGATGTGCCACACCTCGGTCTAGGTCATACCATTCCAGGAACAAAATCGCTAGTGCAAGGGTCAAGGATCTAGAACGCCTAGAAACTAACATCTCGGCCTAGATGATGCACATCTAGGCCTAGGCGACGCGCGCCTCAGCCTAGATGGTGACATCTCGGCCAATATGCCAGGGTGGAGATTGTAACAACCCTCATTTTAACTTAGTCATACTTGCATACATTTATGGATGATCTTGTTTTGATGTGTGCATTTGCAAATCTTGTCTTGTTTTGCTCGAATGATTGCTTGCATGCTTTGTTCTTGCCTGGTGCGTTGCCGAGATCGTCTTAAACGTAGACACCTTCGAGACCTTTTCCACTTGGAGCTATCTTGGGACCCCTTTGGTTGACCCCCATCTTCACCCTGGCATAATGGCCGAGATGTCACCATCTAGGCCGAGGTGCGCGTCGCCTAGGCCGAGATGTGCATCATCTGGGCCAAGATGTTAATGTCTAGGCGTTCTAGGTCCTTGATCCTTGCACTAGCGATTTCGTTCCTGGAATGGTATGACCTAGACCGAGGTGTGGCACATCTAGGCCAAGGTGTGGCACAGCTTAGTCAAGTGTTGCCCTTCCAAGCCGATGTCCTTGCCACTTGCTTGTCGAAGTCTTGTTGTTTGCCGATGTTGTTACTTGTCGGAGTGCTCTTGCTGTTTAGCTTGTTGAATACACTTTGTCTTGGTCTTGTCTAATCAGTCAGTCACCCTTTTGAGTAGAGCCAACCAGCCGGTGCCACGTGTCCCAGCAGAGGGATTAAGTCAGTGACTGTCGGGAGAAACATATCATTTTTGTATCAAATCTTGCCTTTTAGAGAGAGAAACTGTCACGACCCGAACCCGCCCCCATGGGTTAAGGACGTAACCGGCCAGTAATCTTGAGATTACCTACGGCCTCAAACCAGAATAGACATAAGTCAACAGAGTAGAGGGGCCAAACGGAAGCAATAATCAATAACTTTGTCCATAGAGCCGTGCTTATATGCACTTCAAAACAAACCAAACTCATATACGTTAATAACCCACGTCAAAAGTACAGTACCATAAAATTCCTTACAAACAGGATCATCTAATTAAGTCAACCCATGACAGACTATGTATAGATATACATAAAGTCCTTGCCGGTAAGACAAAATATAATTACATAGCAAAAAGGCAAGGATAGGTCTCAAGAGTGAGACGCAAGGCTGACTTCCTCAAAACTTGTATTTTTCCCTAGCAGACTTCACTGGGGCTGGGTTTGGACTTCCCTTGGCTCACCTACAAACACATGAATGAGCGTGAGCGATAGCCCAGTGAATAATATCAAATACAGAAGTCATATAAACAATATGCATAACAATATACTCCAAACGGCCTTGGGCCCAATTCATATTCCTACTTAACATATGTACATTTATACAAAGGTTAGATCAAGTGACTGTAGTTCTAAACATATTGGCCTTTGGCCCATTCTGATTTCCATCTACGTCAAAACGGACTTCAGCCCATTTATTTATGTCAAAACGGCCTTCGGCCCATTCATCCTTGTCAAAACGGCCTTCGGCCCATTCATTTATATCAAAACGGCCTTTGGCCCATTCATCTGTGTCAAAACGACCTCTAGTCCAATCATTCATTCGTATCAGGCTTTTGTCCACGATCCCAATTAGCAAATTCATAAGGCTTATAAGGGAATAACAAGTAGACATTCACAAGCTTTCAAATATTGATATTACTCACAGTGATCGGCTTGTGGATTTGCCCTGGAGCTTGACCCTACACATTTCATGAACACAAAAAGGGTCACTAACAGTTCAACCCGTTCTTTGCTTCACACGTTCCTCATTAGGCTTTATTCATATCTCATTAATTCATTTACAATGCTTAACTATGCCTAAGAGTGCTTACAGGTGAAAGAGAACGGAAAACAGAATCTCAGAAAACAGGGTCCCCGCTCGAGCGTGGACTTCCCCGCTCGAGCGGACCCTTAGGTCTGTAAAAGTACTGGTTGCCTTCAATTCCAGCTCAAGCGTGAACTTGGCCGCTCGAGCGTACTCCCTGTCTACATAGCTCCCCGCCCGAGCGTCAAATTCCCCCGCTCGAGCGGGAACCATGTCTGCAAAAATGCTAGGAGCTCGATTTCTCCGCTCGAGCGGCACTTCCCCCGCTCGAGCGGAAGTCAAAATTCTGGAAATTCCAGATTGTATTCTTGAGCTTCAATTCAATTTCCCAGCTACCATTCTTGCATGCAAAGGCTCAAATCTCAAATATAATCATACTAACATGGTTCCTTTGCAAGATTATAGCATTATGAAGTTCAATTTCTTGATTTACCTACATGCATGTCCCAAAACATGACAAACTCATCACCCATAGAACAAATTCTTGCATTCAAGCTCATATCTTTAATTATTCGAACATGCAAGGCCATCTTGACTTCATTTCCATTTCAAAGATGCAAATGGTGCCAAAACTCAACAAAACCAAGCTTGCATGCATGATCAACTTCAATTTTTGCTTAATTGACATGGTACATGCCAGATTATGCAACTTATGGCAATTCAACAGAATTTTTATGCATGCATGGTCATATCTCATCAAGACTAATTTAAATCATACTCTTAATCACAAAAAATACTTGAACTCACAAGATTTCACTTTCAATTCATGAATTCAAGAGTCAATGGCTTACCTAGAAGCTTAATTCTCACAATTTAAGGTAAATTCTCTAGCTAGCCTCCAAGATCACCAAGCTTTAGGACCAAAATCTCAATTTCCTTCACCCTCTCTCTCTTAGCCGATCCTCTCTCAAGTCTGAGAGTTTTTCATCAGCCAAATGAAGCTTAAAGGAGAGAAATGAGGGTGTAGTTGACCCTTAATAAGCACCCACTCAACATTATTTTATTATAAAACAATTGGGCACTTAATTTATCAATTTAATCAGTCTAAATTGACCAGGATAAATTTTCAATTAAATTTCACCGTAGGCTCTAAAAATTATGCCAATCACAGTGGCGTAATCAATTTCGGGTTCTGTGGCCGATAAGGCCCTCAATTTAATTCCCGAAGCAGACTATTCAAACAAATGTTCCTACGGTGAACAGATACGAATTCAAAATCACATATTATCACATAATGGCACACAAAATCATGCTAAACACATAACCATAAACAAATTAAGGACCAATTTAGCATAATACAGAACAGGGGTATCACAGAAACTCTAGGAAGAAGAAGGAGAAGTTTGAGCAAGAGAGAGCGAACTCCCAAGCTTGATCGTTAGAGCTTGAACCATTAGATTCGAGTTTTGAGGTTAGAATCTTAACCTATCTTTGTCGTTCTTTTTGATCATCTAGCTACATTGCACGATCAGATTTGTTCTGCACGTCATACATTGATTTAAAAGTTGGTTTTAGAAAGAGAAAATGGTTTTCATGTGTTTTTGAAGAAAAGCCTCGTTTGATCCGAAAGTTTGCATTAAGGCTCATGTTTTTGTGTTTGTTTTGATAAGATCCTTGAGTGTGGGTACCTAGGTCCATGTTTTTGAATTCATGGCATGAAATCTCAGCTTTTGTAATAACAAGTTTTGACCCTTGCATTCATCTCCTCATGTTCATGTTTTTCATGTTCTTCATACTCGTGTCCTTCATGTTTATGAAGAGGGAAACCCAGATTTTCCCAACTTCGCTTTTGAATGTGGCCGTCGGGACCACACCTCGGCGAGAAGGTGTGGGACCTCAGCCAAGACCTGGTAGTTACCCAGCGTGTCTTCCAGAGGTAAGAAACGGTGTTTTGATTTGATTTGACTTAGTTTTTGAAGAATGCCGAGGTCATTTGCATACATGCTAGACTTGTTTTGCGTAGTGCATTCAATAGACTTTGCCATGTGTTTGTAGGACTGGGACTTGCTTTGACCCCGACGTTTGACGAACTATGTGAGTGGTATTTTTAATAAAGCTATGTTATTAATGTTTTGATGAGCTTTGCTTTGCTTTGTTTTGGAAAGTATTTGTCAAGCATGAATGATTGTCCTTAGTTTTGTATCTTGTATTATACTTGCTTTGATGACCTCCTCGGAAAGTCCCTTGTGTTGGAGGACTCTAAACTTTCGCAGCACATCTTGTCTTGAAAGTCCCTTGTGCTGGAGGACTTTAAACTTTTGCAGCACATCTTGTTTGAAAGTCCCTTGTGCTGGAGGACTCTAAACTTTCGCAGCACATCTTGTTTTGAAAGTCCCTTGTACTAGAGGACTCTAAACTTTCGCAGTACTCTCGTGTTAAAGGGCTACGGGCCTTTGTAACATAGGTCTCCTGTGCTAGAGGACTCTAAACTTTTGTAGCACCCTTGTTCGAGATATCTCCCTTGCTTTGTCTTGTTTTGCCACTGACGATTTACCGCGTGGATATATTTGTCGGAATGTTATCATTGGTAATATGTTGATGCTAGTAAGCACCCTTGAAGCTTTGAAGATTTGTTAGATGGACGAGGTCCATCCCTTGTTATATAAAGTTTTGGCTTGTATTGTTTTGAAAGGACTTCGGCTATTATTCATGCAAACCCCTTTATTATTTATACCATTCACTGAGTGTCCAGGCTCACCCTCTCTATATATATGTAGGTGATGAGCAAGAAGGCGATGACGCCTAGATGTGATTCGCGAGCTTGTTTTGGATTTTTGTCATGCCGGCTTGACTTGTAATTATGTCGGCAGTCTTGAAAATCATGCTTCTCGACTTGTAATATTTGTATTTCGTACACGTCGGCTTGAGAAGCCTTTTGATCAAGATGTGTGTTTTGTATGTATGTTATGTCGGCAACGAGGATGTCGGCAATCTGGCAGACTATGTTCCTTGACCTATAGTTCGTGCATTTTGTTTGTGTCGGCTTGTGAAGCCTTTTGTTAAAATGTAAGATGTAATTTGTACTTTGCTTCATTTGTAATTAAGTTGTAACCCATATGACGATGATTGCTATTTCATTTGACTTATGCACCGCTCTTATGGACTAATTTGATTCGTATGTATCGCTTCCGCACTTGTGAGCCCCATATATTTATACTCTGTTGTGTGTGAATTTTGAGAGTTGGACTTCGGTAATCTCGGATTACTGGCCATCACGGCACCAAACTACTAGGGGCGGTTTGGGGACGCGACAGAGATGGAGGTCAACCGAAGGGATTCCACGACAGTTCTAAGTGGAAAAGGTTTCGAAGGTGTCTAGGCTTAAGATGACCTCGGCAACACACCAGGCAAGAACAAAGCAAGCAAGCAACATTCGAGCAAAACAAGACAAGATTTGCAAATGCACATACTAAAACAAGATCATTCATAATTGTAGGCAGTATGACTAAGTTGAAATGAGGGTTGTTACATCACTGAGAAATTTTCTAAGTAATTTATAGAAAATTTATTGCGAATTTACTGAGTAATTTACTGGGAATTTGTTGAGAATTTATTCTGTAATTTATTTGGAATTTCCTGAAAATTTAGAGAGTAATTTACTGAGAATTTACTGAGTAATTTACATTGAATTTACTGAGTAAATTATTAGGAATTTACGGCGCAACTTTCTGAGTATTTCCTGGGAATTTATTGAGAATTGATTAGGAATTAACTGAGTAATTTACTGGGAATTTAATGAGTAATTTTTAGAGAATTTACTGAAAATTTTTTGAGTAATCTACTGAGCATTTGTTGGCAATTTACTGAGTAATTTTTTGATAATTTACTGAGTAATTTGCTGGGATTTTGCAGGGAATTGACAAAGAATTTACTGGGTAATTTACCAACAATTTACTGTTTAATTTGTTGAGAAATTTTCTTAGAATTTTCTAGGAATTTACAGATAATTTAAGGAATAATTTACAGAGAATTTACTGGAAATTTACTAAGTAATTTTACTGGAAATTTTATGAGTAATTTACTGGGAATTTACTTATTAATTTAGTGAGAATATACTGGAAATTTGCTGAGTAATTTACTAAGAATTTACGAAAAATTTATAGGGAATTGCCTGAGAATTTATTGGGAATTTACTAAATAATTTACTGGGAATTTCCTAGTAATTTATTGAGCTATTTACTGAGCAATTTATTGAGAATTTACTGAAAATTTACTAAGAAATTTACTGGAAATTTAAGGATTAAATTACTGAGAATTTTTTTAGCATTTGCTGAGAATTTACTCAATAATTTACTGAGTATTTACTGGGAATTTACTGAATAATTTTTTGAGAATTTATTAGATATTTACTGAGTAATTTCTAGGAATGTACTGAGAATTTACTGAAAATTTACTTGGTAATTTACTCATAATTTACTAAATAAATGTACTGAGTAATTTACTGAGAATTTAAATAGTAATTTCTAGAGAATTTACTGAGTAATTTAATGGGAATTTACTGAGTAATTTATTTAGAATTTACTAAGTAATTTACCGAAAATTATAGTGTAATTGACTGAGAATTTACTGGGAATTTATTGTGTAATTTACTGAGAATTCACTGAGTAATTTAGTTAGATTTTTTTTTGGAATTTACTGAGAATTTATTGGGAATTTATTAGGTAATTTTCTGAGAATTTATGGAGAATTTATTGAAAATTTACCAAGTAAATTACTGAGAATTTACTATATAATTTACTGAGAATTTACTAACAATTTTCTGAGTAATTTACAAAAAAATTAGTGAGAATTTATCGAGTAATTTGCTGAGAATTTACAGGGAACTTACTAAGTAATTTACAGAGAATTTAAAGAGTAATTTATTGAGTAATTTACTAAGAATTTATTGAAAATTTACTAAAAATTTGATGAGTAATTTACTGAGAATTTAGAGGCAATTTTTCTTAGTAATTTACAGAGAATTTACTGAGAACTTACAGAGTAATCTACTGAGAATTTACAGCGAATTTACTGTGATTTTACAATGTAATTTACTTATAATTTACTTGCAATTTACTAGGTAATTTGCTAAGAATTGCTAAGTAATTTAAGAAGAATTTACTAAGTAATTTACTGAGATTTTGCCTGGAATTTACTGAGAATTTACTGAGTAATTTATTGTGTATTTATTGAGAATTCGCTAGGAATTTACTGATTAATTTACAGAGAATTTATTGAGTAATTTACTGAGAATTCACTCGAAATTTACTAAGAATTTACTAAGTAATTTGTTGAGAATTTATTGGGAATTTACTAAATAATGTAGTTAGAATTTATTGGGAATTTACTGAGAACTTACTGTTAATTTACTGGAAATTTTCTGAGTAATTTCTGAGAATTTACTGTAATTTACTAAGTAATTTAGTGGCAATTTACAGAGTAATGCATTGAGTAATTTACTGGGAATTTGCTGTGTAATTTATTGAGAACATAGTGGGAATTTCTAGAGTAATTTATTGAGAATTTACTGGAAATTTACTTAGAAATTACTGGCAATTTTCTGAGTAATTTACTGAGAATTTACAAGGAATTTCCTGGGAATTTACTGAGCATTTTCTGAGAATTTACTGAGTAATTTACTAAGTAATTTACTCAGTAATTAATTGAGTAATTTTTAGAGAATTCACTGAGAAATTTTGTAAGTAATTTATAGAAAATTTATTGCGAATTTACTGAGTAATTTACATTGAATTTACTGAGTAAATTATTGGGAACTTATAGCGCAACTTTCTGAGTATTTCCTAGGAATTTATTGAGAATTGATTGGGAATTAACTGAGTAATTTACTGGGAATTTAATGAGTAATTTTTAGAGAATTTACTAAGAATTTTCTGAGTAATCTACTGAGCATTTGTTGGCAATTTACTAAGTAATTTTCTGAGAACATACAGAGTAATTTGCTGGGATTTTACAGGGAATTGACAGAGAATTTACTGGGTAATTTACCAACAATTTATTGTTTAATTTGTTGAGAAATTTTCTTAGAATTTTCTAGGAATTTACAGATAATTTAAGGAGTAATTTATAGAGAATTTACTAGAAATTTACTGAGTAATTTTATTGGGAATTTTATGAGTAATTTACTGGGAATTTACTTATTAATTTACTGAGAATATACTGGGAATTTGCTGCGTAATTTACAAAGAATTTACGAAAAATTTATAGGGAATTGCTTGAGAATTTATTGGGAATTTACTGAATAATTTACTGGGAATTTACTGAGCAATTTATTGAGAATTTACTAAGAAATTTTTTGGGAATTTAAGGATTAAATTACTGAGAATTTGTTTAGAATTTACTCAGTAATTTACTTAGTGATTTACAGAGTATTTATTGGGAATTTACTGAATAATTTTTTGAGAATTTATTAGATATTTACTAAGTAATTTCTAGGAATTTATTGAGAATTTTCTGGAAATTTACTTGGTAATTTACTCACAATTTACTGAATAAATGTACTGAGTAATTTACTGAGAATTTAAATAGTAATTTCTAGAGAATTTACTGAGTAATTTAATGGGAATTTACTGAGTAATTTACTGAGAATTTACTGAGTAATTTTTCGAGAATTACAGTGCAATTGACTGAGAATTTACTAAGAATTTATTATGTAATTTACTGAGAATTCACTGAGAAATTTAGTTAGATTTTTTTTGGAATTTACTGAGAATTTATTGGTAATTTATTAGGTAATTTTCTGAGAATTTATTGAGAATTTATTGAAAATTTACCGAGTAAATTACTAAGAATTTACTATGTAATTCACTGAGAATTTACTAACAATTTACTGAGTAATTTACAAAAAAATTAGTGAGAACTTATCGAGTAATTTACTGAGAATTTACAGGGAACTTACTAAGTAATTTACAGAGAATTTAAAGAGTAATTTATTGAGTAATTTACTGAGAATTTACTAACAATTTACTGAGTAATTTACAAAAAAATTAGTGAGAACTTATCGAGTAATTTACTGAGAATTTACAGGGAACTTACTAAGTAATTTAAAGAGAATTTAAAGAGTAATTTATTCAGTAATTTACTGAAAATTTGATGAGTAATTTACTGAGAATTTAGAGACAATTTTTCTTAGTAATTTACAGAGAATTTACTAAGAACTTACAGAGTAATCTACTGAGAATTTACAGCGAATTTACTGTGATTTTACAATGTAATTTACTTATAATTTACTTGCAATTTACTAGGTAATTTACTGAGATTTTGCTGGGAATTTACTAAGTAATTTACTGAGTAATTTACTAAGAATTTACATGGAATTTTGTGGGAATTTACGGAGAATTTACTCAGAATTTACTGTGTATTTAATGAGAATTTGCTAGGAATTTACTGATTAATTTACAGAGAATTTATTGAGTAATTTACAAAGAATTTACTGAGAATTCACTCAGAATTTACTAAGTAATTTGTTGAGAATTTACTGGGAATTTACTAAATAATGTAATTAGAATTTATTGGGAATTTACTGAGAACTTACTGTTAATTTACTAGAAATTTTCTGAGTAATTTCTGAGAATTTACTGAGTAATTTTGTGGCAATTTACAGAGTAATGCACTGAGTAATTTACTGGGAATTTGCTGTGTAATTTATTGAGAACATAGTGGGAATTTCTAGAGTAATTTATTGAGAATTTACTTAGAAATTACTGGCAATTTTCTGAGTAATTTACTGAGAATTTACTAGGAATTTACTGAGTATTTTCTGAGAATTTACTAAGTAATTTACTCAATAATTAATTGAGTAATTTTTAGAGAATTCACTGAGAAATTTTCTAAGTAATTTATAAAAAATTTATTGCGAATTTACTGAGTAATTTACTCAGAATTTGTTGAGAATTTATTCTGTAATTTATTTGGAATTTACAGAAAATTTAGAGAGAAAATTATTGGGAATTTACGGAGGAATTTACATTGAATTTACTGAGTAAATTATTGGGAATTTGCGGCGCAACTTTCTGAGTATTTCCTGGGAATTTATTGAGAATTGATTGGGAATTAACTGAGTAATTTACTGGGAATTTAATGAGTAATTTTTAGAGAATTTACTAAGAATTTTCTGAGTAATCTACTAGGCATTTGTTGGCAATTTACTGAGTAATTTTCTGGGAACTTACAGAGTAATTTGCTGGGATTTTACAGGGAATTTACAGAGAATTTACTGGGTAATTTACCAACAATTTACTGTTTAATTTGTTGAGAAATTTTCATAGAATTTTTTAGGAATTTACAGAAAATTTAAGGAGTAATTTATAGAGAATTTACTGGAAATTTATTAAGTAATTTTACTGGGAATTTTATGAGTAATTTACTGGGAATTTACTTATTAATTTAGTGAGAATATACTGGGAATTTGCTGCGTAATTTATTAAGAATTTACGAAGAATTTATAGGGAATTGCCTGAGAATTTATTGGGAATTTATTGAATAATTTACTGGGAATTTAAGGATTAAATTACTGAGAATTTGTTTAGAATTTGCTGAGAATTTACTTAGTAATTTACTTAGTGATTTACTGAGTATTTATTGGGAATTTACTGAATAATTTTTTGAGAATTCATTAGATATTTACTGAGTAATTTCTAGGAATTTACTGAGAATTTACTGGAAATTTACACGGTAATTTACTCACAATTTACTGAATAAATGTACTGAGTGATTTACTGAGAATTTAAATAGTAATTTATAGAGAATTTACTGAGTAATTTAATGGGAATTTACTGAGTAATTTACTAAGAATTTAGTGAGTAATTTTCCGAGAATTACAGTGTAATTGACTGAGAATTTACTAAGAATTTATTATGTAATTTACTGAGAATTCACTGAGTAATTTAGTTAGATTTTTTTTGGAATTTACTGAGAATTTATTAGGTAATTTTCTGAGAATTTATAGAGAATTTATTGAAAATTTACCGAGTAAATTACTGAGAATTTACTATGTAATTTACTGAGAATTTACTAACAATTTACTGAGTAATTTTCTGAGTAATTTACAAAAAAATTAGTGAGAACTTATCGAGTAATTTACTGAGAATTTACAGGGAACTTACTAAGTAATTTACAGAGAATTTAAAGAGTAATTTATTCAGTAATTTACTGAGACTTTATTGAGAATTTACTGAAAATTTGATGAGTAATTTACTGAGAATTTAGACGCAACTTTTCTTAGTAATTTACAGAGAATTTACAGCGAATTTACTGTGATTTTACAATGTAATTTACTTATAATTTACTCGCAATTTATTAGGTAATTTACGGAGATTTTGTGGGGAATTTAATAAGTAATTTACTGAGAATTTACTGAGTAATTTACTAAGAATTTACGTGGATTTTTGTGGGAATTTACGGAGAATTTACTCAGAATTTACTGAGTAATTTACTGTGTATTTATTGAGAATTTGCTAGGAATTTACTGATTAATTTACAGAGAATTTATTGAGTAATTTACTGAGAATTCACTCAGAATTTACTAAGTAATTTGTTGAGAATTTACTGGGAATTTACTAAATAATGTAGTTAGAATTTATTTGGAATTTACTGAGAACTTACTGTTAATTTACTAGAAATTTTCTGAGTAATTTCTGAGAATTTACTGAGTAATTTAGTGGCAATTTACAGAGTAATGCACTGAGTAATTTACTGGGAATTTGCTGTGTAATTTATTGAGAACATAGTGGGAATTTCTAAAGTAATTTATTGAGAATTTACAGGGAATTTACTTAGAAATTACTGGCAATTTTTTGAGTAATTTACTGAGAATTTACTAGGAATTTACTGAGTATTTTCTGAGAATTTACTAAGTAATTTACTCAGTAATTAATTGAGTAATTTTTAGAGAATTCACTGAGAAATTTTGTAAGTAATTTATAGAAAATTTATTGCGAATTTACTGAGTAATTTACTCAGAATTTGTTGAGAATTTATTCTGTAATTTATTTGGAATTTACTAAAAATTTAGAGAGTAAATTATTGGGAATTTGCGGAGTAATTTACATTGAATTTACTGAGTAAATTGTTGGGAATTTACGGCGCAACTTTCTAAGTATTTCCTGGAAATTTATTGAGAATTGATTTGGAATTAATTGAGTAATTTACTGGGAATTTAATGAGTAATTTTTAGAGAATTTATTGAGAATTTTCTGAGTAATCTACTAAGCATTTGTTGGCAATTTACTGAGTAATTTTCTGAGAACTTACAGAGTAATTTGCTGAGATTTTACAGGGAATTGACAGAGAATTTACTGGGTAATTTACCAACAATTTACTGTTTAATTTGTTGAGAAATTTTCATAGAATTTTTTAGGAATTTACAAATAATTTAAGGAGTAATTTATAGAGAATTTACTGAAAATTTACTAAGTAATTTTACTGGAATTTTATGAGTAATTTACTGGGAATTTACTTATTAATTTAGTGAGAATATACTGGTAATTTGCTGCGTAATTTACGAAGAATTTACAGGGAATTGCCTGAGAATTTATTGGGAATTTACTGAATAATTTAGTGGGAATTTACTAGCAATTTAGTAAGCAATTTATTGAGAATTTACTGAAAATTTACAAAGAAATTTACTGGGAATTTAAGGATTAAATTACAGAGAATTTGTTTAGAATTTGCTGAGAATTTACTCAGTAATTTACTTAGTGATTTACTGAGTATTTATTGGGAATTTACTGAATAATTTTTTGAGAATTTATGAGATATTTACTGAGTAATTTCTAGGAATTTACTGGAAATTTACAAGGTAATTTACTCACAATTTATTGAATAAATGTACTGAGTAATTTACTGAGAATTTAAATAGTAATTTATAAAGAATTTACTGAGTAATTTAATGGGAATTTACTGAGTAATTTACTGAGAATTTACTAAGAATTTATTATGTAACTTACTGAGAATTCACTGAGTAATTTAGTTAGATTTTTTTTGGAATTTACTAAGAATTTATTAGGTAATTTTCTGAGAATTTATCGAAAATTTACCGAGTAAATTACTGAGAATTTACTAACAATTTACTAAGTAATTTCTGAGTAATTTACAAAAAAATTAGTGAGAACTTATCGAGTAATTTACTGAGAATTTACAGGGAACTTACTAAGTAATTTACAAAGAATTTAAAGAGTATTTAATTCAGTAATTTACTGAGAATTTATTGAGAATTTACTGAAAATTTGATGAGTAATTTACTGAGAATTTAGAGGCAATTTTTCTTAGTAATTTACAGCGAATTTACTGTGATTTTACAATGTAATTTACTTATAATTTACTCGCAATTTACTAGGTAATTTACTGAGATGTTGCTGGGAATTTACTAAGTAATTTACTGAGAATTTACTGAGTAATTTACTAAGAATTTACATGGAATTTTGTGGGAATTTACGGAGAATTTACTCAGAATTTACTGAGTAATTTACTGTGTATTTATTGAGAATTTGCTAGGAATTTACTGATTAATTTACAGAGAATTTATTGAGTAATTTACAGAGAATTTAATGAGTAATTTACTGAGAATTCACTCAAAATTTACTAAGTAATTTGTTGAGAATTTACTGAGAATTTACTAAATAATGTAGTTAGAATTTATTGGGAATTTACTGAGAACTTACTGTTAATTTACTAGAAATTTTCTGAGTAATTTCTGAGAATTTACTGAGTAATTTAGTGGCAATTTACAAAGTAATGCACTGAGTAATTTACTGGGAATTTGCTGTGTAATTTATTGAGAACATAGTGGGAATTTCTAGAGTAATTTATTGAGAATTTACAGGGAATTTACTTAGAAATTACTGGCAATTTTCTGAGTAATTTACTGAGAATTTACTTGTAATTTACTGTGTATTTTCTGAGAATTTACTAAGTAATTTACTCAGTAATTAATTGGGTAATTTTTAGAGAATTCACTGAGAAATTTTCTAAGTAATTTATAAAAAATTTATTGCAAATTTACTGATTATTTTCTGAGAATTTATTCTGTAATTTATTTGGAATTTACTGAAAATTTAGAGAGTAAATTATTGGGAATTGACGGAGTAATTTACATTGAATTTACTGAGTAAATTATTGGGAATTTACGGCGCAACTTTCTGAGTATTTCCTGGGAATTTATTGAGAATTGATTGGGAATTAACTGAGTAATTTACTGGGAATTTAATGAGTAATTTTTAGAGAATTTACTAAGAATTTTCTGAGTAATCTACTGAGCATTTGTTGGCAATTTACTGAGTAATTTTCTGAGAACTTACAGAGTAATTTGCTGAGATTTTACAGGGAATTGACAGAGAATTTACTGGGTAATTTACCAACAATTTACTATTTAATTTGTTGAGAAATTTTCTTAGAATTGTCTAGGAATTTACAGAAAATTTAAGGAGTAATTTATAGAGAATTTACTGGAAATTTACTAAGTAATTTTACTGGGAATTTTATGAGTAATTTACTGGGAATTTACTTATTAATTTAGTGAGAATATACTGGGAATTGGCTGCGTAATTTACTAAGAATTTACGAAGAATTTACAGGGAATTGCCTGAGAATTTATTGGGAATTTACTGAATAATTTACTGGAATTTACTAGTAATTTACTAAGCAATTTATTGAGAATTTACTAAAAATTTACTAAGAAATTTACTGGGAATTTAAGGATTAAATTACTGAGAATTTGTTTAGAATTTGCTGAGAATTTACTCAATAATTTACTTAGTGATTTACTGAGTATTTATTGGGAATTTACTGAATAATTTTTTGAGAATTTATTAGATATTTACTGAGTAATTTCTAGGAATTTACTGAGAATTTACATGGTAATTTACTCACAATTTACTGAATAAATGTACTGAGTAATTTACTGAGAATTTAAATAGTAATTTATAAAGAATTTACTGAGTATTTTAATGGGAATTTACTGAGTAATTTACTGAGAATTTACTGAGTAATTTGTCGAGAATTACAGTGTAATTGACTGAGAATTTACTAAGAATTTATTATGTAATTTACTGAGAATTCACTGAGTAATTTAGTTAGATTTTTTTTTCGAATTTACTGAGAATTTATTAGGTAATTTTCTGAGAATTTATAGAGAATTTATCGAAAATTTACCGAGTAAATTACTGAGAATTTACTATGTAATTTACTGAGAATTTACTGAGAATTTACTAACAATTTACTGAGTAATTTTCTGAGTAATTTACAAAAAAATTAGTGAGAACTTATCGAGTAATTTACTGAGAATTTACAGGGAACTTACTAAGTAATTTACAGAGAATTTAAAGAGTAATTTATTCAGTAATTTGCCGAGAATTTATTGAGAATTTACTGAAAATTTGATGAGTAATTTACTGAGAATTTAGAGGCAATTTTTCTTAGTAATTTACAGAGAATTTAGTAAGAATTTACAGCGAATTTACTGTGATTTTACAATGTAATTTACTTATAATTTACTCGCAATTTACTATGTAATTTCCTGAGATTTTGCTGCGAATTTACTAAGTAATTTACTGAGAATTTACTGAGTAATTTCCTAAGAATTTACATGGAATTTTGTGGAAATTTACGGAGAATTTACTCAGAATTTACTGAGTAATTTACTGTGTATTTATTGAGAATTTGCTAGGAATTTACTGATTAATTTACAGAGAATTTATTGAGTAATTTACAGAGAATTTAATGAGTAATTTACTGAGAATTCACTTAGAATTTACTACGTAATTTGTTGAGAATTTACTGAGAATTTACTAAATAATGTAGTTAGAATTTATTGGGAATTTACTGAGAACTTACTGTTAATTTACTAGAAACTTTCTAAGTAATTTCTGAGAATTTACTGAGTAATTTAGTGGCAATTTACAGAGTAATGCACTAAGTAATTTACTGGAAATTTGCTGTGTAATTTATTGAGAACATAGTGGGAATTTCTAGAGTTGTCACGCCCCCAAACCGCCCCTAGTAGTTTGGTGCCGTGATGGCCAGTAATCCGAGATTACCGAAGGCCGACTTACAAAATCACACACAATCAGAGTATAAAATATGGGGCTTACAAGTGCGGAAGTAATATATATACATATACAGAATCTAAATAGTCCATGAGAGCCGTGCTTAAGTTTAATGAAATGACATACATCTTCACAAAGTCTTACAACTTAAATACAATGAGGAAATGAAATACAAAACACATCTTGACCAAAAGGCTTCTCAAGCCGACATATACAAGTACAAATGAAAATAAGCCAAGAAGCATGATCTTCAAGATGGTACAAAAATGCTAATCCAAAACATGTCGGCTATGCACCCAAAAACACATCGGCACCACGTCTAGGCCTCAATGCCTTCTTGTTCATCACCTACATATATATATATAGAGGGTGAGCTTGGATACTCAGTGAATGGTATTAGAAATAAAGGTTTTGCATGATTGATATCCAAGATTTCTTTCAAAACAATACATAGCATACTTTACAACCAAGAGGGAAATCAAGTTCATTGCCGGCCTTTCAAGTTCCTTGGATGTTATTACATCTACATATTACAAGTGCGATGACATATCAAGACAAGAGTGCAGTTGCATTATAGTCCCCTGCAACTAAGGACTTTCAAGACAAGAGTGCAGTTGCATTATAGTCCCCTGCAGCTAAGGACTTTCAAGACAAGAGTGCAGTTGCATTATAGTCCCCTGCAGCTAAGGACTTTCAAGACATGTCATCAAAACAAGTTAGCGTTTAATATACAAGTAGGGATAGTCATTCATGCTAAATCAAGTACTTTTCAAAACAAGGCAAGACGAGATTTATGAAAACAAGTGTAACATAGCTTTATTAAGAATACCACTCACATAGTTTCTTCACACGTCGGGGTCGAGACAAGCCCAAGTCCTACAAACACAGGGCAAAGCCTATTGAATGCACTTCAACAAGTTTCGTATGTACACAAATGGTTTCGGAAAACATGCTGGGCACCAACCAGGTCCGGGCCGAGGTTCCACACCTCCTCGCCGAGGTGTGTTCCCGAGGGCCACATGCAAGGAAAAGAGGTCGGGAAACTCTGGGTTTCCCTCTGCTGATGAACATGAAAAACATGAGTGTGAAAACATGAAAAATATTGAATGCTCAATCATAATCTGTCATCACAAATCTGGGATTTTCGTGCTATGAGTTTGAAAACATGGACCTGGGTACCCGTACATGGAATTCTTGCGGAAATAAACACAAAAACATGATTCTTTATGCAAGCTTACGGATCAAAACAAGACTTTCTTGAAGAACACATGAATGTCATTTTCTCTTTCTAAAATCGGACTTCAAAACGATGCATGGCTTACAAATCATATCCGATCATGCAATGCAATAACATGAACATGGAGAACATCATGAGCAGATCAAGAATCTAACCTTAGAATACGGATCTAACGGTTCGATCTCTAGGAATCAAGCTTGAAGATCTACTTCCTCACTCAAAAACTCCTTCTTCCTTCTAGAGCTTCTCTCTCTACAAGGCAAGGTTATGATACTAAATGATAGTTTTCTTTACCCGGTTCTGGGGTTAACCCTCTGCTGAGACACGTGGCGGCGACTGGTTGGGTTCTTCCTGAAAAGGTGGCTGACAGATCAGACAAAGCATGGTGGAAGGGTGTTCAACAAGTAAAGCGGTATGGGCTCTCTGACAAGGCAAAGACATCGGCTAACAACAAGGCGTATCTAACAAGCTACACGGAAAGGCACTCCGGCAAGGGGTGACATCGGCTAACAAAAGGACTTCGGCAACTAAGGTGACAATGACCTCGGCTAGGAAGGACAACACTTGACTAAGCTGTGCCACACCTTGGCCTAGATGCGCCACACCTCGGCCTAGGTCATACCACTCCAGGACGAGATCACTTGGATGCAAGGTAACATCTCGACTAATATGGTCAAGGCAAGGACGGAGGTCAACAAGGGGTTCCAAGATACCATTAGACTAAGGATGACCTCGGCTTGGAATAACATCGGCTAGCAAAACTCAGGCAAGGCGTGACCTAAGTTTCACATCAAGGAAGGAACAAGACAAGCATTCTACACTTAGACAATTCACAAGGCTTCAAAACAAGGCATGAATCACACTCGCTTAAGCGAAACAAGTCACAAGCACACACATGCAAATTTAACAAGCCATAATCATACAGATGCTCATGAACATGATGAGGACATAAAATGTGGGTTCTTACAGTCTACCCTCCTTAAAGAAGTTTGGTCCCCAAACTTAAGTTACCTCGTCCTACGAATAACTCCGGGTAACGGATTTTCATCTCCTCTTCCTTTTCCCATGTGGCCTCCTCGCCATAATGCTTCTCCCATTCGATTTTCACCATTGGTATCGACTTGTTTCTCAATTGTCTCACTTGTCTGTCGATAATTCTCGTCGGCTTCTCTTCGTAGCCCAAGTCTTCATTAACTACAACTCCGGAGTAATCTATTACATGCAGTGGGTCTCGGATATATTTTCTCAGCATTGAAACATGGAACACACTGTGGACTTGGCTCAAATCTGGCGGCAAAGCGAGTCTGTAAGCAACGGTGTTAACTTTCTCAAGAATTTCAAACGGCCCAATATATCGGGGTGCGAGTTTACCATTCTTCCCAAATCTCGAAACTCCTGTCATCGGCGAGACCTTCAAGAATACATGATCCCCAATTTCAAATTCTCACTCTCTCCTCCTTTGGTCAGCATAACACTTCTGTCGACTCTGTGCAGTTTTAATCCTCTGTTGAATGATTTTGATCTTTTCAGTTGTCATCTGAACCAACTCGGGGCCAATTAGAGCTTTGTCTCCTACTTCAGTCCAACATATCGGCGATCTGCACTCCCTTCCATACAAAGCTTCATACGGCGCCATGCCTATGCTGGCTTGATAACTGTTGTTGTACGCGAACTCTACCAATGGCAAATTTTTCTTAGTAATTTACAGAGAATTTTCTAAGAACTTACAGAGTAATCTACTGAGAATTTACAGCGAATTTACTGTGATTTTAGAATGTAATTTACTTATAATTTACTTGCAATTTACTAGGCAATTTACTGAGATTTTGGTGGGAATTTACTAAGTAATTTACTGAGAATTTACTGAGTAATTTACTAAGAATTTACATGGAATTTTGTGGGAATTTATGGAGAATTTACTGAGTAATTTACTGTGCGTTTATTGATAATTTGCTAGGAATTTACTGATTAATTTACAGAGAATTTATTGAGTAATTTACAGAGAATTTAATGAGTAATTTACAGAGAATTCACTCAGAATTTACCACGTAATTTGTTGAGAATTTACTGGGAATTTAATAAATAATGTAGTTAGAATTTATTGGGAATTTACTGAAAACTTACTGTTAATTTACTAGAAATTTTCTGAGTAATTTCTGAGAATTTACTGAGTAATTTAGTGGCAATTTACAGAGTAATGCACTAAGTAATTTACTGGGAATTTGCTGTGTAATTTATTGAGAACATAGTTGGAATTTCTAGAGTAATTTATTGAGAATTTACAGGGAATTTACTTAGAAATTACTAGCAATTTTCTAAGTAATTTACTGAGAATTTACTAGGAATTTACTGAGTATTTTATGAGATTTTACTAAGTAATTAATTGAGTAATTTTTAGAGAATTCACTGAGAAATTTTCTAAGTAATTTATAGAAAATTTATTGCGAATTTACTAAGTAATTTACTGGGAATTTGTTGAGAATTTATTCTGTAATTTATTTGGAATTTACTGAAAATTTAGAGAGTAAATTATTGGGAATTTACGGAGTAATTTACATTGAATTTACTGAGTAAATTATTGGGAATTTACGGCGCAACTTTCTGAGTATTTCCTGGGAATTTCTTGAGAATTGATTGTGAATTAACTGAGTAATTTACTGGGAATTTAATGAGTAATTTTTAGAGAATTTACTGAGAATTTTTTGAGTAATCTACTGAGCATTTGTTGGCAATTTACTGAGTAATTTTCTGAGAACTTACAGAGTAATTTGCTGGGATTTTACAGGGAATTGACAGAGAATTTACTGGGTAGTTTACCCACAATTTACTGTTTAATTTGTTGAGAAATTTTCTTAGAATTTTCTAGGAATTTACAGATAATTTAAGGAGTAATTTATAGAGAATTTGCTAGAAATTTACTAAGTAATTTTACAGGGAATTTACTTATTAATTTAGTGAGAATATACTGGGAATTTGCTGCGTAATTTACTAAGAATTTACGAACAATTTACAAGGAATTGCCTGAGAATTTATTGGGAATTTACTGAATAATTTTCTGGGAATTTACTAGCAATTTACTAAGCAATTTATTGAGAATTCACTGAAAATTTAATAAGAAATTTACTAGGAATTTAAGGATTAAATTACAGAGAATTTGTTTAGAATTTGCTGAGAATTTACTCAGTAATTTACTTATTTATTTACTGAGTTTTTATTGGGAATTGACTGAATAATTTTTTGAGAATTTATTAGATATTTACTGAATAATTTCTAGGAATTTACTAAGAATTTACTGGAAATTTACATGGTAATTTACTCACAATTTACTGAATAAATGTACTGAGTAATTTACTGAGAATTTAAATAGTAATTTATAGAGAATTTACTGAGTAATTTAATGGGAATTTACTGAGTAATTTACTGAGTAATTTTTTGAGAATTACAGTGTAATTGACTGAGAATTTACTAAGAATTTATTATGTAATTTACTGAGAATTCACTGAGTAATTTAGTTAGATTTTTTTTTGGAATTTACTGAGAATTTATTAGGTAATTTTCTGAGAATTTATAGAGAATTTATTGAAAATTTACCGAGTAAATTACTGAGAATTTACTATGTAATTTACTGAGAATTTACTAACAATTTTCTGAGTAATTTACAAAAAAATTAGTGAGAACTTATCGAGTAATTTACTGAGAATTTACAGGGAACTTACTAAGTAATTTACAGAGAATTTAAAGAGTAATTTATTCAGTAATTTACTGAGAATTTATTGAGAATTTACTGAAAATTTGATGAGTAATTTACTGAGAATTTAGAGGCAATTTTTCTTAGTAATTTACAGAGAATTTACTAAGAACTTACAGAGTAATCGACTGAGAATTTACAGCGAATTTACTGTGATTTTAGAATGTAATTTACTTATAATTTACTTGCAATTTACTAGGTAATTTACTGAGATTTTGCTGGGAATTTACTAAGTAATTTGCTGAGAATTTACTGAGTAATTTACTAAGAATTTACATGGAATTTTGTGGGAATTTACGGAGAATTTACTCAGAATTTACTGAGTAATTTACTGTGTATTTATTGAGAATTTGCCAGGAATTTACTGATTAATTTATATAGAATTTATTGAGTAATTTACAGAGAATTTAATGAGTAATTTACTGAGAATTCACTCAGAATTTACTAAGTAATTTGTTGAGAATTTACTGGGAATTTAATAAATAATGTAGTTAGAATTTATTGGGAATTTACTGAAAACTTACTGTTAATTTACTAGAAATTTTCTGAGTAATTTCTGAGAATTTACTAAGTAATTTAGTGGCAATTTACAAAGTAATGCACAGAGTAATTTACTGGGAATTTGCCGTGTAATTTATTGAGAACGTAGTGGGAATTTCTAGAGTAATTTATTGAGAATTTGCAGGGAATTTACTTAGAAATTACTGGCAATTTTCTGAGTAATTTACTGAGAATTTACAAGGAATTTACTGAGTATTTTCTGAGAATTTACTAAGTAATTAATTGAGTAATTTTTAGAGAATTCACTGAGAAATTTTCTAAGTAATTTATAGAAAATTTATTGCGAATTTACTGAGTAATTTACTGGGAATTTGTTGAGAATTTATTCTGTAATTTATTTGGAATTTACTGAAAATTTAGAGAGTAAATTATTGGGAATTTACGGCGCAACTTTCTGAGTATTTCCTGGGAATTTATTTAGAATTGATTGGGAATTAACTGAGTAATTTACTGGGAATTTAATGAGTAATTTTTAGAGAATTTACTGAGAATTTTCTGAGTAATCTACTGAGCATTTGTTGGCAATTTACTGAGTAATTTTCTGAGAACTTACAGAGTAATTTGCTGGGATTTTACAGGGAATTGACAGAGAATTTACTGGGTAATTTACCAACAATTTATTATTTAATTTGTTGAGAAATTTTCTTAGAATTTTCTAGGAATTTACAGATAATTTAAGGAGTAATTTATAGAGAATTTACTGGAAATTTACTAAGTAATTTTACTGGGAATTTTATGAGTAATTTACTGGGAATTTACTTATTAATTTAGTGAGAATATACTGGGAATTTGCTGCGTAATTTACTAAGAATTTACAGGGAATTGCCTGAGAATTTATTGGGAATTTACAAAATAATTTAGTGGGAATTTACTAGCAATTTACTAAGCAATTTATTGAGAATTTACTGAAAATTTACTAAGAAACTTACTATGAATTTAAGGATTAAATTACTGAGAATTTGTTTAGAATTTGCTGAGAATTTACTCAGTAATTTACTTAGTGATTTACTGAGTATTTATTGGGAATTTACTGAATAATTTTTTGAGAATTTATTAGATATTTACTGATTAATTTCTAAGAATTTACTGAGAATTTACTGGAAATTTACATGTTAATTTACTCACAATTTACTGAATAAATGTACTGAGTAATTTACTGAGAATTTAAATAGTAATTTGTAGAGAATTTACTGAGTAATTTATTGGGAATTTACTGAGTAATTTACTGAGAATTTACTGAGTAATTTTCCGAGAATTACAGTGTAATTGACTAAGAATTTACTAAGAATTCATTATGTAATTTACTGAAAATTCACTGAGTAATTTAGTTAGATTTTTTTTGGAATTTACTGAGAATTTATTAGGTAATTTTCTGAGAAGTTATAAAGAATTTATTGAAAATTTACTAAGTAAATTACTGAGAATTTACTATGTAATTTACTGAGAATTTACTAACAATTTACTGAGTAATTTTTTGAGTAATTTACAAAAAAATTAGTGAGAACTTACCAAGTAATTTACTGAGAATTTAAACGGAACTTACTAAGTAATTTACAGAGAATTTAAAGGGTAATTTATTGAGTAATTTACTGAGAATTTATTGAGAATTTACCGAAAATTTGATGAGTAATTTACTGATAATTTAGAGGCAATTTTTCTTAGTAATTTGAAGAGAATTTACTAAGAACTTACAGAGTAGTCTACTGAGAATTTACAGCGAATTTACTGTGATTTTAGAATGTAATTTACTTATAATTTACTTGCAATTTACTAGGTAATTTACTGAGATTTTGTTGGGAATTTACTAAGTAATTTATTGAGAAGTTACTGAGTAATTTACTAAGAATTTACGTGGAATTTTATGGGAATTTACGGAGAATTTACTCAGAATTTACTGAGTAATTTACTGTGTATTTATTGAGAATTTGCTAGGAATTTACTGATTAATTTACAGAGAATTTATTGAGTAATTTGTAGAGAATTTAATGAGTAATTTACTGAGAATTCACTCAGAATTTACTAAGTAATTTGTTGAGAATTTACTGGGAATTTACTAAATAATGTAGTTAGAATTTATTGGGAATTTACTGAGAACTTACTGTTAATTTACTAGAAATTTTCTGAGTAATTTATGAGAATTTACTAAGTAATTTAGTGGCAATTTACAGGATAATGCACTGAGTAATTTACTGGGAATTTGTTATGTAATTTATTGAGAACATAGTGGGAATTTCTAGAGTAATTTATTGAGAATTTACAGGGAATTTACTTAGAAATTATTGGCAATTTTCTGAGTAATTTACTGGGAATTTACTGAGTATTTTCTGAGAATTTACTAAGTAATTTAGTCAGTAATTAATTGAGTAATTTTTAGAGAATTCACTGAGAAATTTTCTAAGTAATTTATAGAAAATTTATTACGAATTTACTGGGAATTTGTTGAGAATTTATTCTGTAATTTATTTGGAATTTACTGAAAATTTAGAGAGTAAATTATTGGGAATTTACGGAGTAATTTACATTGAATTTACTGAGTAAATTATTGGGAATTTACGGCGCAACTTTCTGAGTATTTCCTAGGAATTTATATAGAATTGATTGGGAATTAACTGAGTAATTTACTGGGAATTTAATGAGTAATTTTTAGAGAATTTACTGAGAATTTTCTGAGTAATCTACTGGGCATTTGTTGGCAATTTACTGAGTAATTTTCTGAGAACTTACAGAGTAATTTGCTGGGATTTTACAGGAAATTGATAGAGAATTTACTAGGTAATTTACCGACAATTTACTGTTTAATTTGTAGAGAAATTTTCTTAGAATTTTCTAGGAATTTACAGATAATTTAAGGAGTAATTTATAGAGAATTTACTGGAAATTTACTAAGTAATTTTACTGGGAATTTACTTATTAATTTAGTGAGAATATACTGGGAATTTGCTGCGTAATTTACTAAGAATTTACGAAAAATTTACAGGGAATTGCCTGAGAATTTATTGGGAATTTACTGAATAATTTAGTGGGAATTTACTAGCAATTTACTAAGCAATTTATTGAGAATTTACTGAAAATTTACTAAGAAATTTACTAGGAATTTAAGGATTAAATTACTGAGAATTTGTTTAGAATTTGCTGAGAATTTACTCAGTAATTTACTTAGTGATTTACTGAGTATTTTTTGGGAATTTACTGAATAATTTTTTGAGAATTTATTAGATATTTACTGAGTAATTTCTAGGAATTTACTGGAAATTTACATGGTAATTTACTCACAATTTACTGAATAAATGTACTGAGAATTTACTGAGTAATTTAATGGGAATTTACTGAGTAATTTACTGAGAATTTACTGAGTAATTTGTCGAGAATTACAGTGTGATTGACTGAGAATTTACTAAGAATTTATTATGTAATTTACTGAGAATTCACTGAGTAATTTAGTTAGATTTTTTTTGGAATTTAATGAGAATTTATTAGGTAATTTTCTGAGAATTTATAGAGAATTTATTGAAAATTTACCAAGTAAGTTACTGAGAATTTACTATGTAATTTATTTAGAATTTACTAACAATTTACTGAGTAATTTTCTAAGTAATTTACAAAAAAATTAGTGAGAACTTATCGAGTAATTTACAGAGAATTTACAGGGAACTTACTAAGTAATTTAAAGAGAATTTAAAGAGTAATTTATTGAGAATTTACCGAAAATTTGATGAGTAATTTACTGAGAATTTAGAGGCAACTTTTCTTAGTAATTTACAGAGAATTTGCTAAGAACTTACAGAGTAATCTACTGAGAATTTACAGCGAATTTACTGTGATTTTACAATGTAATTTGCTTATAATTTACTTGCAATTTACTAGGTAATTTACTGAGATTTTGCTGGGAATTTACTAAGTAATTTACTGAGAATTTACTTAGTAATTTACTAAGAATTTACATGGAATTTTGTGGGAATTTACGGAGAATTTACTCAGAATTTACTGTGTATTTATTGAGAATTTGCTACGAATTTACTAATTAATTTACAGAGAATTTATTGAGTAATTTATAGAGAATTTAATGAGTAATTTACTGAGAATTCACTCAGAATTTACTAAGTAATTTGTTGAGAATCTACTGGGAATTTACTAAATAATGTAGTTAGAATTTATTGAGAATTTACTGAGAACATACTGTTAATTTACTAGAAATTTTCTGAGTAATTTCTGAAAATTTACTGAGTAATTTAGTGGCAATTTACAGGGTAATGCACTGAGTAATTTACTGGGAATTTGATGTGTAATTTATTGAGAACACAGTGGGAATTTCTAGAGTAATTTATTGAGAATTTACAGGGAATTTACTTAGAAATTATTGGCAATTTTCTAAGTAATTTACTGAGAATTTACTAGGAATTTACTGTGTATTTTCTGAGAATTTACTAAGTAATTTACTCAGTAATTAATTGAGTAATTTTTAGAGAATTCACTGAGAAATTTTCTAAGTAATTTATAGAAAATTTATTGCGAATTTACTGGGAATTTGTTGAGAATTTATTCTGTAATTTATTTGGAATTTACTGAAAATTTAGAGAGTAAATTATTGGGAATTTATGGAGTAATTTACATTGAGTTTACTGACTAAATAATTGGGAATTTACGGCGCAACTTTCTGAGTATTTCCTAGGAATTTATTAAGAATTGATTGGGAATTAACTGAGTAATTTACTGGGAATTTTGTCACGCCCCCAAACCGCCCCTAGTAGTTTGGTGCCGTGATGGCCAGTAACCCGAGGTTACCGAAGGCCGTCTTACAAAAATCACACACAATCAGAGTATGAAATATGGGGCTTACAAGAGCGGAAGCAAAATATACATATAAACCGAGTTGTCCATGAGAGCCGTGCATAAGTCCAATGGAATGCCATACATCAAACATCTTTACAAGTCTTACAATTTTAGATACAACAAAATGGAACACAAAATACATCCTGACCAAAAGGCTTCTCAAGCCGACATATGCCAAAACAAACAAAGAAAACATAAGCCGAGAAGCATAATCTTCAAGACGATGCAAAACGCAAATCCAAAACATGTCGGCAAAGCACCCAAAACACATCGGCAATCACGTCTAGGCCTCAATGCCTTCTTGTTCATCACCTACATATATATAGAGAGGGTGAGCTTGGATACTCAGTGAATGATACTAGAAATAAAGGTTTTGCATGATTGATATCCAAGATTTCTTTCAAAACTATACATAGCATACTTTTCGATCAAGAGGGAAATCAAGTTCATTTGCCGGCTTTCATGTTCCTTGGATGTTAATAACGTCTACTTATTTCAAGGGGTGATGACATATCAAGACAAGAGTTTCAAGACAAGCTGTGCTGCGAAAGTTTAGAGTCCTCTAGCACTAAGGACTGTCAAGACAAGCTGTGCTGCGAAAGTTTATAGTCCTCTAGCACTAAGGACTGTCAAGACAAGCTGTGCTGCAAAAGTTTAGAGTCCTCTAGCACTAAGGACTGTCAAGACAAGCTGTGCTGCAAAAGTTTAGAGTCCTCTAGCACTAAGGACTGTCAAGACAAGCTGTGCTGCAAAAGTTTAGAGTCCTCTAGCACTAAGGACTGTCAAGACAAGTCATCAAAACAAGATAGCATTTGATATACAAAATAGGGATAGTCATTCATGCTAGATCAAGTACTTTTCAAAACAAGGCAAGACGAGATTTATGAAAGCAAGTGTAACATAGCTTTATTAAAAATACCACTCACATCGTTTCTTCACACGTCGGGGTCGAGACAAGCCCAAGTCCTACAACACATGGCAAAGCCTATTGAATGCGCTTTCAAACAAGTCTCTCATATACACAAATGTTTTCGGAAAACATGCTGGGCACCAACCAGGTCTAGGCCGAGGTTCCACACCTCCTTGCCGAGGTGTGTTCCCGAGGGCCACATGCAAGGAAAGAGGTCGGGAAACTCTGGGTTTCCCTCTGTTGATGAACATGAAGAACATGAGTGTGAAAACATGAAAAATACGAATGCTTGATCATAATCCGCCATCACAAATCTGGGATTTTCGTGCTAAGAGTTTGAAAACATGGACCTGGGTACCCGTAGTTGAAAATCATGCAAGAACAAACACAAAACATGAGTCTAGGCGAAAAGCTTTCGGATCAAAACAAGACTTTCTTGAAGAACACATGAATGTCATTTTCTCTTTCTAGAATCGAGCTTCAAAACGATGCATGGCTTACAAATCATTTTCAATCATGCAATGCAATAACATAAACATAAAGAACATCATGAGCAGATCAAGAATCTAACCTTAGAACACGGATCTAACGGTTCGATCTCTAGGAATCAAGCTTGAAGATCTACTTCTCTCTCAAGAATTCTTCTCCCTCTTCTAGAGCTTCTCTCTCTCTACAAGGCAAGTTTATGATACCAAATGATAGTTTTCTATACCCGGTTCTGGGGTCAACCCTCTGCTGAGACACGTGGCGGCGACTGGTTGGGTTCATCCTGAAAAGGTGGCTGACAGGCCAGACAAAGCATGGTGGAAGGGTATTCAAAAAGCAAAGCGGTATGGGCTCTCTGACGGGGCAATGACATCGGCTAACAACAAGGCGTATCTAACACGCTACACAGAATGACACTCCGGCAAGGGGTGACATCGGCTAACAAAGACTTCGGCAACTAAGGTGACAATGACCTCGGCTAGGAAGGACAACACTTGACTAAGCTGTGCCACATCTTGGCCTAGATGCGCCACACGTCGGCCTAGGTCATACCACTTCCAGGACGAGATCACTTGGGTGCAAGGTAACATCTCGGCTAAGGTGGTCAAGGCAAGGACTGAGGTCGACAAGGGGTTTCAAGATACTAAGGCCAGACTAAGGAAGACCTCGGCATTGAAATAACGTCGGCTAGAGGCAAGGCGTGACCTAAGTTTTAACATCAAGGAAGGAACAAGACAAGTACACTACGCTTAGACAAATCACAAGGCTTCAAATCAAGGCACGAATCTCACTTGTTAAAGCAAAACAAGTCACAACACACACATGCAAGCTTAACAAGTCATAATCATGCAAATGCTCATGAACATGATTAAGATGAAAAAAAATGTGGGTTCTTACAGTCTACCCTCCTTAAGGAAGTTTGGTCCCCAAACTTAAGTTACCTTGACCTACGAATAACTCCGGGTAACAGATTTTCATCTCCTCTTCCTTTTCCCATGTGGCCTCCCCGCCATAATGCTTCTCCCATTCGATTTTCACCATCGATATCGACTTGTTTCTCAACTGTCTCACTTGTCTGTCAATAATCCTCATCGGTTTCTCTTCGTAGCCCAAGTCTTCATTAACTACAACCCCGGAGTAATCTATTACATGCAGTGGGTCTCGGATATATTTTCTCAGCATCGAAACATGGAACACACTGTGGACTCGACTCAAATCTGGTGGCAAAGCAAGCCTGTAAGCAACGGTGTTAATCCTCTCAAGAATTTCAAATGGCCCAACGTATCGGGGTGCAAGCTTGCCCTTCTTCCCAAATCTCGTAACTCCTGTCATCGGCGAGACCTTCAAAAATACATGGTCCCCAATTTCAAATTCTAACTCCCTCCTTCTTTGATCGGCATAACACTTCTGTCGACTCTGTGCAGTCTTAATCCTTTGCTGAATGAGTTTGATCTTTTCAGTTGTCATTCGAACCAATTCGGGGCCAATTAGAGCTTTGTCTCCCACTTCAGTCCAACATATCGGCGATTTACATTCCCTTCCATACAAAGCTTCATACGGCGCCATGCCAATGCTGGCTTGATAACTGTTGTTGTACGCGAACTCTACTAATGGCAAATGTGATTCCCAACTTCCCTGGAGGTCCAACACGCACAGTCTGAGCATGTCTTCGAGTGTCTGAATCGTTCTTTCTGTCTGTCCGTCGGTCTGGGGGTGAAAGGCTGTGCTAAACCTCAACTCTGTCCCCAAGGCTCCTTGTAGACTCTGCCAAAATCTAGAAACGAACTTCGGATCTCGGTCTGACACAATGGACATCGGCACACCATGAAGCCTAACGATCTCATTCATGTACAATTCGGCAAGTCGGTTGGCATTGAATGTAGTCTTGACAGGCAAAAAGTGAGCTGACTTAGTAAACCTGTCAACTATAACCCAAATGGAATCCATACCTCTTTGCGTCCTCGGCAAACCCACTACGAAATCCATGGAGATGTGCTCCCATTTCCACTCAGGAATTGACAAGGGTTGAAGAAGTCCTGCTGGTCTCTGGTGTTCTGCCTTCACTCGCTGACAACACAGACACTGAGATACAAACTCGGCTATCTCTCTTTTCATATTTGGCCACCAAAAGGTCCGCTTTACGTCCTGATACATCTTGGTGCTCCCTGGATGAGCGGCAAATTTGGAACTATGGGCCTCTTGCAAAATCTTCCTTTTTAACTCTGGTACGTCGGCCACGCACAATCTTCCTTCAAACTTAAGCACCTGATTCTCTATAGTGTATCCCGGCCTCGGCTTGGTGACGAATTCATCAGTTACCTTCTTGAGGAATTTATCCTCCCTCTGACTAGTCTTCACTTCCTCAACAATAGTTGGTTCCACCGAAACCGCTGTCAGGCACGCCAAACTTCCAACTAACTTCCTGCTCAATGCGTCGGCTACGGAATTTGCCTTACCTGGGTGGTACTGAATCTGCATGTCATAATCCTTCAGTAGCTCGAGCCATCTTCTCTGCCTCATATTTAACTCTTTCTGGGTGAACAAGTATTTCAGACTCTTGTGGTCGGTGAAAACTTGGCAAGATGTTCCGTACAGGTAATGACGCCAGATCTTCAGAGCAAAAACCACGGCAGCTAACTCCAGGTCATGGGTAGGATAATTCTTTTCATTGGGCTTCAATTGACGAGACGCGTACGCTATGACTTTACCTTTTTGCATTAAAACGCAACCCAAACCTTTGTGTGAAGCATCGCTGTAAATCTGAAATTCCTCATTAGCTGATGGTAGTACCAAAACTGGTGCTGTAACCAACCTCGCCTTCAGCTCCTGGAAAGCTGATTCTCTTTCGTCGGTCCATTCATAAGCTGTTCCCTTCTTCGTTAGTTGTGTCAATGGCACTGCAATCCTCGAGAAATCCTTTACAAACTTTCTGTAATAACCTGCCAAACCCAGAAAACTACGAATCTCGGACACGTTGGTCGGCGTCGGCCAATTCACAATGGCTTCAATCTTACTGGGGTCAACTGATATACCGTCTTCATTAATCACATGCCCTAGAAACGAAATGCTGGAAAGCCAAAACTCGCATTTACTTAACTTGGCGTACAACTTCTTATCTCTCAAGGTCTACAGGGCAAGTCTCAGATGATTCTCGTGCTCGCTCGCACTCCCAGAATAGATCAATATGTCGTCGATAAAAATAATGACAAATTCATCTAGGTACGGCTTAAAGACTCTGTTCATCAGGTCCATGAATGCTGCTGGGGCATTGGTTACTCCGAAGGGCATCACCAAAAATTCGTAGTGGCCATATCTTGTCCGAAAAGCAGTCTTCTCGATATCCTCGGCTTTAACCTTCAACTGGTGGTAGCCCGACCTAAGGTCAATCTTGGAAAAGACTCGTGCTCCTCGTAGCTGATCAAGCAAATCATCGATTCTTGGCAATGGGTATTTGTTCTTAATGGTCACCTTATTAAGTTCTCTGTAGTCAATGCAAAGACGAAGGGTGCCGTCCTTTTTCTTAACAAATAAAACGGGTGCTCCCCACGGTGAAGTGCTCGGCCTGACGAATCCCTTATCCAATAATTCTTGTAATTGCGATTTCAGTTCTCTAAGTTCAGCTGGAGCCATTCTGTAGGGTGTTTTGGAGATAGGTTGTGTTCCTGGCAAGACGTCCACAGTAAACTCTATTTCTCTATCGACAAGGTGGCCAGGCAACTCAGTCGGAAAGACGTCGGAGAATTCCTCCACAACGGGTATGTCGGCTAACTCAACATTTCCATTCAGATCACTTAGTATACTGCATAAGTAACCCTTACATCCTTTTTGGATCAACTTGTAGGCCTTCATGGATGAGATTAAGTAAGGTGGGGGTACAACTCCTTTACCCTGGAAAATGACCTCGGCTTGACTTGGGGTCTTCAATGTGACGTTCTTAGTAACACAATTAATGGATGCATGATTCGCCGCTAACCAGTCCATTCCCAATATAACATCGAAGTGAGTCATGTTTAATGGCATCAAATCAACTAACAATTCTACACTCTCAATCATAGCAATACACGCCCTATAAATGGATGTAACAATCATATTTCTCCCAGATGGGGTAGACACAGATAATACATAATCAAGGGGTTCTAATTCTCTATCCAACTTCTCGGCGAATATAGTGGACACAAATGAATGCGTAGAACCCGAATCAATCAGTACGTATGCATCTTGAGAACAAATTGAGAGGGTACCTGACACTACCGCCTCGGCATTCTGGGCGTCTCCTGGTACTAATGCAAAAACTCTGCCCTGCCTCGCCTGTATTCCCCCGATGTTATTCTTCTGTGTAGAGCCCGAGGTGCTTCCATTCCTCTTCCCATCATCGGTCCTTGCTTTCGGGCAGTCCTTCACGCGATGGCCTATCTCGCCACACTCATAACAAGCTCCCGTTGCCCAACGACAAACCCCGAAATGTTGCTTTCCACAACTCGCGCACATCGGCTTGGCGTTACCTTCCTGATTTGAGTTGCTGGAACTGTCTGTGCTCATTCTCTTCTTGGCATTGAACGGAACTCGGCGACTATCATAATTCTGTCTCTTCCTCTGACCCTCACTTGAACTCTGGTATCGGTTTAAATTAGCTTCAGCCAGGATGGCCTTGTCCAGTACTCCGGCGTACGTCGGCATATTGAGCATATTGACCCGATCTTGTATCGGCCCACGCAACCCACTTTCGAACTTCCTCGCCTTTCGATACTCGTCATCAACCATATGAGGCGCATATCTCGCCAGTTCAGTAAAGGCACGATCGTATTCTGCGACCGTCTTGTTCCCTTGGACCAGATTCTGAAACTCCGTGGTCTTTCGGTCTCGGACGCTGAGGGGGAAATGCTTGTTGTAGAACAACTCCAAAAATTTTGCCCAAGTCAAACCCGGATTGCTTTCTCGGACCATCATCCACCACCTACGAGCATCGTCGTCTAACGTGAATGCTGCCAGAGATACCTTCTGAGCGTCTGTACTGGGGAAAACTTCAAACAACTTCTCCATCTCTAAAACCCATGCCTCGGCTTTCATTGGTTCTATGCCTCCCTGAAATCTCGGCGGTTTCATCTTCTTGAACTCTCTGATTAGAGTTATCGTGTCGTTCCCATACAAAGCTTGCTGCGGAGGCACTTGTGGCACCGGAGGGGGTGGAGCTGCATATCGGCCATTCGTCTGTTCGGCATGCATAGAAGTGGTACCAGTATCCTGCGGCCTAGATTGCCTCTGCTCACGAACCAAGCCTTCGACTAACCTTTCCAATCTCTCCAACCTGTCTTCCGATCGATCTCGGCCAACCGGGGGTCTACCTCTCCTCATGATGCTAGGGGGGGGGAGATGCAAGATGAGACTTTAAAACAACTAAACAGATAACACATATGCAAGTAACGAGCGTCTAAGCCAAAACGAGGCACACATAGTCAAGTAGCAAGCAATATGATGCAATCTTAACTTTCTTCTAAGGGAAATCCTAGGCTCTCTAGAACTCAAGGTGTGTGATTAACGTACTACAAGGATCTTGTGCTCTGATACCAATCTGTCACGCCCCCAAACCGCCCCTAGTAGTTTGGTGCCGTGATGGCCAGTAACCCGAGGTTACCGAAGGCCGTCTTACAAAAATCACACACAATCAGAGTATGAAATATGGGGCTTACAAGAGCGGAAGCAAAATATACATATAAACCGAGTTGTCCATGAGAGCCGTGCATAAGTCCAATGGAATGCCATACATCAAACATCTTTACAAGTCTTACAATTTTAGATACAACAAAATGGAACACAAAATACATCCTGACCAAAAGGCTTCTCAAGCCGACATATGCCAAAACAAACAAAGAAAACATAAGCCGAGAAGCATAATCTTCAAGACGATGCAAAACGCAAATCCAAAACATGTCGGCAAAGCACCCAAAACACATCGGCAATCACGTCTAGGCCTCAATGCCTTCTTGTTCATCACCTACATATATATAGAGAGGGTGAGCTTGGATACTCAGTGAATGATACTAGAAATAAAGGTTTTGCATGATTGATATCCAAGATTTCTTTCAAAACTATACATAGCATACTTTTCGATCAAGAGGGAAATCAAGTTCATTTGCCGGCTTTCATGTTCCTTGGATGTTAATAACGTCTACTTATTTCAAGGGGTGATGACATATCAAGACAAGAGTTTCAAGACAAGCTGTGCTGCGAAAGTTTAGAGTCCTCTAGCACTAAGGACTGTCAAGACAAGCTGTGCTGCGAAAGTTTATAGTCCTCTAGCACTAAGGACTGTCAAGACAAGCTGTGCTGCAAAAGTTTAGAGTCCTCTAGCACTAAGGACTGTCAAGACAAGCTGTGCTGCAAAAGTTTAGAGTCCTCTAGCACTAAGGACTGTCAAGACAAGCTGTGCTGCAAAAGTTTAGAGTCCTCTAGCACTAAGGACTGTCAAGACAAGTCATCAAAACAAGATAGCATTTGATATACAAAATAGGGATAGTCATTCATGCTAGATCAAGTACTTTTCAAAACAAGGCAAGACGAGATTTATGAAAGCAAGTGTAACATAGCTTTATTAAAAATACCACTCACATCGTTTCTTCACACGTCGGGGTCGAGACAAGCCCAAGTCCTACAACACATGGCAAAGCCTATTGAATGCGCTTTCAAACAAGTCTCTCATATACACAAATGTTTTCAGAAAACATGCTGGGCACCAACCAGGTCTAGGCCGAGGTTCCACACCTCCTTGCCGAGGTGTGTTCCCGAGGGCCACATGCAAGGAAAGAAGTCGGGAAACTCTGGGTTTCCCTCTGTTGATGAACATGAAGAACATGAGTGTGAAAACATGAAAAATACGAATGCTTGATCATAATCCGCCATCACAAATCTGGGATTTTCGTGCTAAGAGTTTGAAAACATGGACCTGGGTACCCGTAGTTGAAAATCATGCAAGAACAAACACAAAACATGAGTCTAGGCGAAAAGCTTTCGGATCAAAACAAGACTTTCTTGAAGAACACATGAATGTCATTTTCTCTTTCTAGAATCGAGCTTCAAAACGATGCATGGCTTACAAATCATTTTCAATCATGCAATGCAATAACATAAACATAAAGAACATCATGAGCAGATCAAGAATCTAACCTTAGAACACGGATCTAACGGTTCGATCTCTAGGAATCAAGCTTGAAGATCTACTTCTCTCTCAAGAATTCTTCTCCCTCTTCTAGAGCTTCTCTCTCTCTACAAGGCAAGTTTATGATACCAAATGATAGTTTTCTATACCCGGTTCTGGGGTCAACCCTCTGCTGAGACACGTGGCGGCGACTGGTTGGGTTCATCCTGAAAAGGTGGCTGACAGGCCAGACAAAGCATGGTGGAAGGGTATTCAAAAAGCAAAGCGGTATGGGCTCTCTGACGGGGCAATGACATCGGCTAACAACAAGGCGTATCTAACACGCTACACAGAATGACACTCCGGCAAGGGGTGACATCGGCTAACAAAGACTTCGGCAACTAAGGTGACAATGACCTCGGCTAGGAAGGACAACACTTGACTAAGCTGTGCCACATCTTGGCCTAGATGCGCCACACGTCGGCCTAGGTCATACCACTTCCAGGACGAGATCACTTGGGTGCAAGGTAACATCTCGGCTAAGGTGGTCAAGGCAAGGACTGAGGTCGACAAGGGGTTTCAAGATACTAAGGCCAGACTAAGGAAGACCTCGGCATTGAAATAACGTCGGCTAGAGGCAAGGCGTGACCTAAGTTTTAACATCAAGGAAGGAACAAGACAAGTACACTACGCTTAGACAAATCACAAGGCTTCAAATCAAGGCACGAATCTCACTTGTTAAAGCAAAACAAGTCACAACACACACATGCAAGCTTAACAAGTCATAATCATGCAAATGCTCATGAACATGATTAAGATGAAAAAAAATGTGCTACACAGAATGACACTCCGGCAAGGGGTGACATCGGCTAACAAAGACTTCGGCAACTAAGGTGACAATGACCTCGGCTAGGAAGGACAACACTTGACTAAGCTGTGCCACATCTTGGCCTAGATGCGCCACACGTCGGCCTAGGTCATACCACTTCCAGGACGAGATCACTTGGGTGCAAGGTAACATCTCGGCTAAGGTGGTCAAGGCAAGGACTGAGGTCGACAAGGGGTTTCAAGATACTAAGGCCAGACTAAGGAAGACCTCGGCATTGAAATAACGTCGGCTAGAGGCAAGGCGTGACCTAAGTTTTAACATCAAGGAAGGAACAAGACAAGTACACTACGCTTAGACAAATCACAAGGCTTCAAATCAAGGCACGAATCTCACTTGTTAAAGCAAAACAAGTCACAACACACACATGCAAGCTTAACAAGTCATAATCATGCAAATGCTCATGAACATGATTAAGATGAAAAAAAATGTGGGTTCTTACAAATTTAATGAGTAATTTTTAGAGAATTTACTGAGAATTTTCTGAGTAATCTACTGAGCATTTGTTGGCAATTTACTGAGTAATTTTCTGAGAACTTACAGAGTAATTTGCTGGGATTTTACAGGGAATTGATAGAGAATTTACTGGGTAATTTACCGACAATTTACTGTTTAATTTGTTGAGAAATTTTCTTAGAATTTTCTAGGAATTTACAGATAATTTAAGGAGTAATTTATAGAGAATTTACTGGAAATTTACTAAGTAATTTTACTGGGAATTTACTTATTAATTTAGTGAGAATATACTGGGAATTTGCTGCGTAATTTACTAAGAATTTACGAAGAATTTACAGGGAATTGCCTGAGAATTTTTTGGGAATTTACTGAATAATTTACTGGGAATTTACTAGCAATTTACTAAGCAATTTTTTGAGAATTTACTGAAAATTTACTAAGAAATTTACTAGGAATTTAAGGATTAAATTACTGAGAATTTATTTAAAATTTGCTGAGAATTTACTCAGTTATTTACTTAGTGATTTATTGAGTATTTTTTGGGAATTTGCTGAATAATTTTTTGAGAATTTATTAGATATTTACTGAGTAATTTCTAGGAATTTACTGAGAATTTACCTGAAATTTACATGGTAATTTACTCACAATTTACTGAATAAATGTACTGAGTAATTTACTGAGAATTTAAATAGTAATTTATAGAGAATTTACTGAGTAATTTAATGGGAATTTACTGAGAATTTACTAAGAATTTATTATGTAATTTACTAAGAATTCACTGAGTAATTTAGTTAGATTTTTTTTGGAATTTACTGAGAATTTATTAGGTAATTTTCTGAGAATTTATAGAGAATTTATTGAAAATTTACCGAGTAAATTACTGAGAATTTACTAATAATTTACTGAGTAATTTTCAGAGTAATTTACAAAAAAATTAGTGAGAACTTATCGAGTAATTTACTGAGAATTTACAGGGAACTTACTAAGTAATTTACAGAGAATTTAAAGAGTAATTTATTGAGTAATTTACTTAGAATTTATTGAAAATTTGATGAGTAATTTACTGAGAATTTAGAGGCAATTTTTTTTAGTAATTTACAGAGAATTTACTAAGAACTTACAGAGTAATCTACTGAGAATTTACAGCGAATTTACTGTGATTTTACAATGTAATTTACTTATAATTTACTTGCAATTTATTAGGTAATTTTCTGAGATTTTGCTGGGAATTTACTAAGTAATTTACTGAGAATTTACTGAGTAATTTACTAAGAATTTACATGGAATTTTGTGGGAATTTACGTAGAATTTACTCAGAATTTACTGAGTAATTTAATGTGTATTTATTGAGAATTTGCTTGGAATTTACTAATTAATTTACAGAGAATTTATTGAGTAATTTACAGAGAATTTAATGAGTAATTTACTGAGAATTCACTCAGAATTTACTAAGTAATTTGTTGAGAATTTACTGGGAATTTACTAAATAATGTAGTTAGAATTTATTGGGAATTTACTGAGAACTTACTGTTAATTTACTAGAAATTTCTGAGTAATTTCTGAGAATTTACTGAGTAATTTAGTGGCAATTTATGTAACGCCCTAAAAAAAATACAACAAACCCACCTATATTGAAATGTATTGATATACAAAAGACCAACATTCTTCTATTCATCAAAATAGTTCTTACAACGGTATTACATGTTATTAACAAAGCAAATGCCCTACGGGCTTACAGCTTTCCAAGTCAACACTTGGGTACAGGAAAATAGAGTGCTAACTCAAATACATATTAAGCCCTTGGCCTGAATTACATGTAATACATCAAGAAAGTAGACAACAAAAATGTCTGTCCGCCTCTAGCCTCCCAAGCTATGTCCTTGAAGGTGGCATGCTACCTGTACCTGAAATGATGTTCCCATATAGGGTGAGCCACAGCCCAGTAGAAATACACTAAACCAATTATAAACAATGACTAAAATAATAGCATTCAACAGATGGTCCACACTTATATTCCCACTTATACCGTGTTACAGTTTCATGACAATCATGTCCAAGTTACATTTCACTTTCCGTTTCTTATCCAATTCTCAATTCATACCATAGTTCAGAACCCAGCCAAACAACTTATATGAGACAATAACTCATCTTTAACATTTTTCCATTACTAGCTATATCAATACTTCAACAGATAAACACACAAGCTGCATCCACACTTCAAAGGATAAGCATATGAGTTATATCAACACTTCGAAAGATAAGCATAAGAGCTATATCAACATTTCAACAGATAAGCATATGAGCTATATCAACACTTCAAAGATAAGCATATGAGCTATATCAATATTTCAAAAGATAAGCATATGAGCTATATCAATTTCCGGTTTAGAGGTCCAGCCCCTTTCTTCCAATAAACCGTTTGGTTTAGAGGTCCAACCCCTTTCTTCCAATAAACCGTTTGCACAAACAACAAATATATATATACTCATCGGTAGTATACATAATCAATCAATACATAAAGTTAATGTATTCTTACAACCGTCATACTCTATGACACAGCCAATTGATTAGTTTTAGTTTGCCTAATCATCATGCATTGTCTACAACAATCAAGACTATCCCCTACCGATAGCCCAAAGCAGTTATTTCTATACAGAAAATAAATGCAACAATGGATATATAATCAACATTCCAACTCGGTGAGTGATAAATAATCCAACTACACCCTTTTTTTTCCCATGACTTCCCAAATCAATTCCTCATTTCTCATAATTAATCATGCAAATTAATTAACCAATGTAATTAGGGCATTTTCCATAATTTACATTACGACCCTTAGGTTCCATTTTCATTAATGTCTTAACATTAATTTCACATTTTCCATGCCAAACATGCATCTGGGTTTGATATAGTTAAAACCCCAACTCTTGTAAAATTACACAAAGGCCCGAACTTCCTCAAAATTACCCAACAACTCCCAACATATCGAAATGCCAAAATTTAAAGACAAAACTCATAAAGAGGAGTAGGATATCCCTACCTCGAATGATGAGACCCAACGAAGGAGATGAAGAAAATGAAAATGCTCCAAATCCTGAAATTTTCAGATTAAAAGATAGCCCTCGACGATCAACACAACTTTTGTAAAGGCTGGAGGTGAGAAAACAACTCCTACTAGATCAATCCTAAGAGAGAAGTTAGGGTTTTAGTGAGAGAAACTCTCAAAATAGCTTTTTGGAAAAGTAAGAGAGAGAACGGATGTTGAAAAGTGAACAAAAAAAGTCGGATCTCGGCTTTATATAAAAGTCGCCCCGCTCGAGCGTGGAAACCCCCGATCGAGCGTCACTCATAGACTCCCGCTCGAGCGTCCAAACTCCCGCTCGAGCGGCGGATGCACACTCCCAGAACTTTTACAGACATGGTCCCCGCTCGAGTGTCAGACACAAACTCCCGCTCGAGCGACCAATCCCCCGCTCGAGCGCCTACCACTGCAGATGAAATACTGGATGGGTGATTTCCCCGCTCGAGCGCCAGTACCCCCGCTCGAGCGGGTAAGCAACAACAAAGGCCCGCTCGAGCGTCAAAATTGCCGCTCGAGCGAAGAGACCAAAAACTGGGCAAAGATTTTACGTTTTAAAACACAACCAACTTATTCCCAACTTGCCCAACACTACCCAAAACTCGAACACAAAGAGTAAGGGATAGAAAGAGGATAAGACAACCGCACCTTTATGGAACCGAGTCCGGATTACAGTTAAACACAAAAGGGAAAACCGGGATCGCTATAATTTACAGAGTAACGCACTGAGTAATTTACTGGGAATTTGCTGTGTAATTTATTGAGAACATAGTGGGAATTTCTAGAGTAATTTATTGAGAATTTACAGGGAATTTACTTAGAAATTACTGGCAATTTTCTGAGTAATTTACTGAGAATTTACTAGGAATTTACTGTGTATTTTCTGAGAATTTACTAAGTAATTTACTCAGTAATTAATTGAGTAATTTTTAGAGAATTCACTGAGAAATTTTCTAAGTAATTTATAGAAAATTTATTGCGAATTTACTGGGAATTTGTTGAGAATTTATTCTGTAATTTATTTGGAATTTACTGAAAATTTAGAGAGTAAATTATTGGGAATTTACGGAGTAATTTACATTGAATTTACTGAGTAAATTATTGGGAATTTACGGCGCAACTTTCTGAGTATTTCCTGGGAATTTATTGAGAATTGATTGGGAATTAACTGAGTAATTTACTGGGAATTTAATGAGTAATTTTTAGAGAATTTACTGAGAATTTTCTGAGTAATCTACTGAGCATTTGTTGGCAATTTACTGAGTAATTTTCTGAGAACTTACAGAGTAATTTGCTGGGATTTTACAGGGAATTGTCAGAGAATTTACTGGGTAATTTACCGACAATTTACTGTTTAATTTGTTGAGAAATTTCCTTAGAATTTTCTAGGAATTTACAGATAATTTAAGGAGTAATTTATAGAGAATTTACTGGACATTTACTAAGTAATTTTACTGGGAATTTACTTATTAATTTAGTGAGAATATACTGGGAATTTCCTGCGTAATTTACTAAGAATTTACGAAAAATTTACAGGGAATTGCCTGAGAATTTACTGGGAATTTACTAAATAATTTACTGGGAATTTACTAGCAATTTACTAAGCAATTTATTGAGAATATACAGAAAATTTACTAAGAAATTTACTAGGAATTTAAGGATTTCATTACTGAGAATTTGTTTAGAATTTGCTGAGAATTTACTCAGTAATTTACTTAGTGATTTACTGAGTATTTTTTGGGAATTTACTGAATAATTTTTTGAGAATTTATTAGATATTTACTGAGTAATTTCTAGGAATTTACTGAGAATTTACTGGAAATTTACATGGTAATTTACTCACAATTTACTGAATAAATGTACTGAGTAATTTACTGAGAATTTACTGAGTAATTTAATGGGAATTTACTGAGTAATTTACTGAGAATTTACTGAGTAATTTGTCGAGAATTACAGTGTGATTGACTGATAATTTACTAAGAATTTATTATGTAATTTACTGAGAATTCACTGAGTAATTTAGTTAGATTTTTTTTTGGAGTTTACTGAGAATTTCTAGGGAATTTATTGAAAATTTACCGAGTAAATTACTGAGAATTTACTATGTAATTTACTGAGAATTTACTAACAATTTTCTGAGTAATTTTCTGAGTAATTTACAAAAAAAAATTAGTGAGAACTTATCGAGTAATTTACTGAGAATTTACAGGAAACTTACTAAGTAATTTATAGAGATTTTAAAGAGTAATTTATTGAGTAATTTACTGAGAATTTACCGAAAATTTGATGAGTAATTTACAGAGAATTTAGAGGCAACTTTTCTTAGTAATTTACAGAGAATTTACTAAGAACTTACAGAGTAATCTACTGAGAATTTACAGCGAATTTACTGTGATTTTACAATCTAATTTACTTATAATTTACTTGCAATTTATTAGGTAATTTACTGATAATTTACTGAGTAATTTACTAAGAATTTACATGGAATTTTGTGGGAATTTACGGAGAATTTACTCAGAATTTTCTGAGTAATTTGCTGTGTATTTATTGAGAATTTGCTAGAATTTACTGATTAATTTACAGAGAATTTATTGAGTAATTTACTAAGAATTCACTCAGAATTTACTAAGTAATTTGTTGAGAATTTACTGGGTATTTACTAAATAATATAGTTAGAATTTATTGGAAATTTACTGAGAACTTACTCTTAATTTACTAGAAATGTTTTGAGTAATTTCTGAGAATTTACTAAGTAATTTAGTGGCAATTTACAGAGTAATGCACTGAGTAATTTACTGGGAATTTGCTGTGTAATTTATTGAGAACATAGTGGGAATTTCTAGAGTAATTTATTGAGAATTTACAGGGAATTTACTTAGAAATTATTGGCAATTTTCTGAGTAATTTACTGAGAATTTACTAGGAATTTACTGAGTATTTTCTGAGAATTTACTAAGTAATTTACTCAGTAATTAATTGAGTAATTTTTAGAGAATTCACTGATAAATTTTCTAAGTAATTTATAGAAAATTTATTGCGAATTTACTGGGAATTTGTTGAGAATTTATTCTGTAATTTATTTGGAATTTACTGAAAATTTAGAGAGTAAATTATTGGGAATTTACGGAGTAATTTACATTGAATTTGCTGAGTAAATTATTGGGAATTTACGGCGCAACTTTCTGAGTATTTCCTGGAATTTATTGAGAATTGATTGGGAATTAACTGAGTAATTTACTGGGAATTTAATGAGTAATTTTTAGAGAATTTACTGAGAATTTTCTGAGTAATCTACTGAGCATTTGTTGGCAATTTACTGAGTAATTTTCTGAGAACTTACAGAGTAATTTGCTGGGATTTTACAGGGAATTGACAGAGAATTTACTGGGTAATTTACCGACAATTTACAGTTTAATTTGTAGAGAAATTTTCTTAGAATTTTCTAGGAATTTATAGATAATTTAAGGAGTAATTTATAGAGAATTTACTGGATATTTACTAAGTAATTTTACTGAGAATTTACTTATTAATTTAGTGAGAATATACTGGGAATTTGCTGCGTAATTTACTAAGAATTTACGAAGAATTTACAGGGAATTGCCTGAGAATTTATTGGGAATTTACTGAATAATTTACTGGGAATTTACGAGCAATTTACTAAGCAATTTATTGAGAATTTACCGAAAGTTTACTAAGAAATTGACTAGGAATTTAAGGATTAAATTACTGAGAATTTGTTTAGAATTTGCTGAGAATTTACTCAGTAATTTACTTAGTGATTTACTGAGTATTTTTTGGGAATTTACTGAATAATTTTTTGAGAATTTATTAGATATTTACTGAGTAATTTCTAGGAATTTACTGAGAATTTACTGGAAATTTACATGGTAATTTACTCAAAATTTACTGAATAAATGTACTGAGTAATTTACTGAGTAATTTAATGGGAATTTACTGAGTAATTTACTGAGTAATTTGTCGAGAATTACAGTGTGATTGGCTGATAATTTACTAAGAATTTATTATGTAATTTACTGAGAATTCACTGAGTAATTTAGTTAGATTTTTTTTTGGAATTTACTAAGAATTTATAGGGAATTTATTGAAAATTTACCGAGTAAATTACTGAGAATTTACTATGTAATTTACTGAGAATTTACTAATAATTTACTGAGTAATTTTCTGAGTAATTTACAAAAAACAATTAGTGAGAACTTATCGAGTAATTTACTGAGAATTTACAGGGAACTTACTAAGTAATTTATAGAGATTTTAAAGAGTAATTTATTGAGTAATTTACTGAGAATTTACCGAACATTTGATGAGTAATTTACTGAGAATTTAGAGGCAACTTTTCTTAGTAATTTACAGAGAATTTAGAGGAAACTTTTCTTAGTAATTTACAGAGAATTTACTAAGAACTTACAGAGTAATCTACTGAGAATTTACAGCGAATTTACTGTGATTTTACAATCTAATTTACTTATAATTTACTTGCAATTTATTAGGTAATTTACTGATAATTTACTGAGTAATTTACTAAGAATTTACATGGAATTTTGTGGGAATTTACGGAGAATTTACTCAGAATTTTCTGAGTAATTTACTGTGTATTTATTGAGAATTTGCTAGAATTTACTGATTAATTTACAGAGAATTTATTGAGTAATTTACAGAGAATTTAATGAGTAATTTACTAAGAATTCACTTAGAATTTACTAAGTAATTTGTTGAGAATTTACTGGGTATTTACTAAATAATATAGTTAGAATTTATTGGAAATTTACTGAGAACTTACTGTTAATTTACTAGAAATGTTTTGAGTAATTTCTGAGAATTTACTAAGTAATTTAGTGGCAATTTACAGAGTAATGCACTGAGTAATTTACTGGGAATTTGCTGTGTAATTTATTGAGAACATGGTGGGAATTTCTAGAGTAATTTATTGAGAATTTACAGGGAATTTACTTAGAAATTACTGGCAATTTTCTGAGTAATTTACTGAGAATTTACTAGGAATTTACTGAGTATTTTCTGAGAATTTACTAAGTAATTTACTCAGTAATTAATTGAGTAATTTTTAGAGAATTCACTGAGAAATTTTCTAAGTAATTTATAGAAAATTTATTGCGAATTTACTGGGAATTTGTTGAGAATTTATTCTGTAATTTATTTGGAATTTACTGAAAATTTAGAGAGTAAATTATTGGGAATTTACGGAGTAATTTACATTGAATTTACTGAGTAAATTATTGGGAATTTACGGCGCAACTTTCTGAGTATTTCCTGGGAATTTATTGAGAATTGATTGGGAATTAACTGAATAATTTACTGGGAATTTAATGAGTAATTTTTAGAGAATTTTCTGAGAATTTTCTGAGTAATCTACTGAGCATTTGTTGGCAATTTACTGAGTAATTTTCTGAGAACTTACAGAGTAATTTGCTGGGATTTTACAGGGAATTGACAGAGAATTTACTGGGTAATTTACCGACAATTTACTGTTTAATTTGTAGAGAAATTTTCTTAGAATTTTCTAGCAATTTACAGATAATTTAAGGAGTAATTTATAGAGAATTTACTGGATATTTACTAAGTAATTTTACTGGGAATTTACTTATTAATTTAGTGAGAATATACTGGGAATTTGCTGCGTAATTTACTAAGAATTTACGAAGAATTTACAGGGAATTGCCTGAGAATTTATTGGGAATTTACTGAATAATTTACTGGGAATTTACTAGCAATTTACTAAGCAATTTATTGAGAATTTACTGAAAGTTTACTAAGAAATTGACTAGGAATTTAAGGATTAAATTACTGAGAATTTGTTTAGAATTTGTTGAGAATTTACTCAGTAATTTACTTAGTGATTTACTGAGTATTTTTTGGGAATTTACTGAATAATTTTTTGAGAATTTATTAGATATTTACTGAGTAATTTCTAAGAAATTACTGAGAATTTACTAGAAATTTACATGGTAATTTACTCACAATTTACTGAATAAATGTACTGAGTAATTTACTGAGTAATTTAATGGGAATTTACTGAGTAATTTACTGAGTAATTTGTCGAGAATTACAGTGTGATTGGCTGATAATTTACTAAGAATTTATTATGTAATTTACTGAGAATTCACTGAGTAATTTAGTTAGATTTTTTTTTGGAATTTACTGAGAATTTATAGGGAATTTATTGAAAATTTACCGAGTAAATTACTGAGAATTTACTATGTAATTTACTCAGAATTTACTAACAATTTACTGAGTAATTTTCTGAGTAATTTACAAAAAAAAATTAGTGAGAACTTATCGAGTAATTTACTGAGAATTTACAGGGAACTTACTAAGTAATTTATAGAGATTTTAAAGAGTAATTTATTGAGTAATTTACTGAGAATTTACCGAAAATTTGATGAGTAATTTACAGAGAATTTAGAGGCAACTTTTCTTAGTAATTTACAGAGAATTTAGAGGCAACTTTTCTTAGTAATTTACTAAGAACTTACAGAGTAATCTACTGAGAATTTACACCGAATTTACTGCGATTTTACAATCTAATTTACTTATAATTTACTTGCAATTTATTAGGTAATTTACTGAGTAATTTACTAAGAATTTACATGGAATTTTGTGGGAATTTACGGAGAATTTACTCAGAATTTTCTGAGTAATTTACTGTGTATTTATTGAGAATTTGCTAGAATTTACTGATTAATTTACAGAGAATTTATTGAGTAATTTACTAAGAATTCACTCAGAATTTACTAAGTAATTTGTTGAGAATTTACTGGGTATTTACTAAATAATATAGTTAGAATTTATTGGAAATTTACTGAGAACTTACTGTTAATTTACTAGAAATTTTTTGAGTAATTTCTGAGAATTTACTAAGTAATTTAGTGGCAATTTACAGAGTAATGCACTGAGTAATTTACTAGGAATTTGCTGTGTAATTTATTGAGAACATAGTGGGAATTTCTAGAGTAATTTATTGAGAATTTACAGGGAATTTACTTAGAAATTACTGGCAATTTTCTGAGTAATTTACTGAAAATTTACTAGGAATTTACTGAGTATTTTCTGAGAATTTACTAAGTAATTTACTCAGTAATTAATTGAGTAATTTTTAGAGAATTCACTGAGAAATTTTCTAAGTAATTTATAGTAAATTTATTGCGAATTTACTGGGAATTTGTTGAGAATTTATTCTGTAATTTATTTGGAATTTACTGAAAATTTAGAGAGTAAATTATTGGGAATTTAGGGAGTAATTTACATTGAATTTGCTGAGTAAATTATTGGGAATTTACGGCGCAACTTTCTGAGTATTTCCTGGAATTTATTGAGAATTGATTGGGAATTAACTGAGTAATTTACTGGGAATTTAATGAGTAATTTTTAGAGAATTTACTGAGAATTTTCTGAGTAATCTACTGAACATTTGTTGGCAATTTACTGAGTAATTTTCTGAGAACTTACAGAGTAATTTGCTGGGATTTTACAGGGAATTGACAGAGAATTTACTGGGTAATTTACCGACAATTTACTGTTTAATTTGTAGAGAAATTTTCTTAGAATTTTCTAGGAATTTACAGATAATTTAAGGAGTAATTTATAGAGAATTTACTGGATATTTACTAAGTAATTTTACTAGGAATTTACTTATTAATTTAGTGAGAATATACTGGGAATTTGCTGCGTAATTTACTAAGAATTTACGAAGAATTTACAGGGAATTGCCTGAGAATTTATTGGGAATTTACTGAATAATTTACTGGGAATTTACGAGCAATTTACTAAGCAATTTATTGAGAATTTACTGAAAGTTTACTAAGAAATTGACTAGGAATTTAAGGATTAAATTACTGAGAATTTGTTTAGAATTTGCTGAGAATTTACTCAGTAATTTACTTAGTGATTTACTGAGTATTTTTTGGGAATTTACTGAATAATTTTTTGAGAATTTATTAGATATTTACTGAGTAATTTCTAGGAATTTACTGAGAATTTACTAGAAATTTACATGGTAATTTACTCACAATTTACTGAATAAATGTACTGAGTAATTTACTGAGTAATTTAATGGGAATTTACTGAGTAATTTACTGAGAATTTACGGAGTAATTTGTCGAGAATTACAGTGTGATTGACTGAGAATTTACTAAGAATTTATTATGTAATTTACTGAGAATTCACTGAGTAATTTAGTTAGATTTTTTTTTGGAATTTACTGAGAATTTATAGGGAATTTATTGAAAATTTACCGAGTAAATTACTGAGATTTTACTATGTAATTTACTGAGAATTTACCAACAATTTACTGAGTAATTTTCCAAGTAATTTACAACAAAAAATTAGTGAGAACTTATCGAGTAATTTACTGAGAATTTACAGGGAACTTACTAAGTAATTTATAGCGATTTTAAAAAGTAATTTATTGAGTAATTTACTGAGAATTTATTGAGAATTTACCGAAAATTTGATGAGTAATTTACAGAGAATTTAGAGGCAACTTTTCTTAGTAATTTACAGAGAATTTACTAAGAACTTACAGAGTAATCTACTGAGAATTTACAGCGAATTTACTGTGATTTTACCATCTAATTTACTTATAATTTACTTGCAATTTATTAGGTAATTTACTGATAAGTTACTGGGTAATTTACTAAGAATTTACATGGAATTTGTTGGGAATTTACGGAGAATTTACTCAAAATTTTTTGAGTAATTTACTGTGTATTTATTGAGAATTTGCTAGAATTTACTAATTAATTTACAGAGAATTTATTGAGTAATTTACAGAGAATTTAATGAGTAATTTACTAAGAATTCACTCAGAATTTACTAAGTAATTTGTTGAGAATTTACTGGGTATTTACTAAATAATATAGTTAGAATTTATTGGAAATTTACTGAGAACTTACTGTTAATTTACTAGAAATTTTTTGAGTAATTTCTGAGAATTTAGTAAGTAATTTAGTGGCAATTTACAGAGTAATGCACTGAGTAATTTACTGGGAATTTGCTGTGTAATTTATTGAGAACATAGTGGGAATTTCTAGAGTAATTTATTGAGAATTTACTTAGAAATTACTGGCAATTTTCGAAGTAATTTACTGAGAATTTACTAGGAATTTACTGAGTATTTTCTGAGAATTTACTAAGTAATTTACTCAGTAATTAATTGAGTAATTTTTAGAGAATTCACTGAGAATTTTTCTAAGTAATTTATAGAAAATTTACTGAGTAATTTACTGGGAATTTGTTGAGAATTTATTCCGTAATTTATTTGGAATTTACTGAAAATTTAGAGAGTAAATTATTGGGAATTTACGGAGTAATTTACAATGAATTTACTGAGTAAATTATTGGGAATTTACGGCGCAACTTTCTGAGTATTTCCTGGGAATTTATTGAGAATTGATTGGGAATTAACTGAGTAATTTACTGGGAATTTAATGAGTAATTTTTAGAGAATTTACTGAGAATTTTCTGAGTAATCTACTGAGCATTTGTTGGCAATTTACAGAGTAATTTTCTGAGAACTTACAGAGTAATTTGCTGGGATTTTACAGGGAATTGACAGAGAATTTACTGGGTAATTTACCAACAATTTACTGTTTAATTTGTTGAGAAATTTTCTTAGAATTTTCTAGGAATTTACAGATAATTTAAGGAGTAATTTATAAAGAATTTACTGAAAATTTACTAAGTAATTTTACTGGGAATTTACTTATTAATTTAGTGAGAATATACTGGGAATTTGCTGCGTAATTTACTAAGAATTTACGAAGAATTTACAGGGAATTGCCTGAGAATTTATTGGGAATTTACTGAATAATTTACTGGGAATTTACTAGCAATTTACTAAGCAATTTATTGAGAATTTACCGAAAATTTACTAAGAAATTGACTAGGAATTTAAGGATTAAATTACTGAGAATTTGTTTAGAATTTGCTGAGAATTTACTCAGTAATTTACTTAGTGATTTACTGAGTATTTTTTGGGAATTTACTGAATAATTTTTTGAGAATTTATTAGATATTTACTGAGTAATTTCTAGGAATTTACTGAGAATTTACTAGAAATTTACATGGTAATTTACTCACAATTTACTGAATAAATGTACTGAGTAATTTACTGAGAATTTAAATAGTAATTTATAGAGAATTTACTGAGTAATTTAATGGGAATTTACTGAGTAATTTACTGAGAATTTACTGAGTAATTTGTCGAGAATTACAGTGTAATTGACTGAGAATTTACTAAGAATTTATTATGTAATTTACTGAGAATTCACTGAGTAATTTAGTTAGATTTTTTTGGAATTTACTGAAAATTTATTAGGTAACTTTCTGAGAATTTATAGAGAATTTATTGAAAATTTACCGAGTAAATTACTGAGAAATTACTATGTAATTTACTGAGAATTTACTAACAATTTACTGAGTAATTTACAAAAAAATTAGTGAGAACTTATCGAGTAATTTACTGAGAATTTACAGGGAACTTACTAAGTAATTTACAGAGAATTAAAAGAGTAATTTATTGAGTAATTTACTGAGAATTTATTGAGAATTTATCGAAAATTTGATGATTAATTTACTGAGAATTTAGAGGCAACTTTTCTTAGTAATTTACAGAGAATTTACTAAGAACTTACAGAGTAATCTACTGAGAATTTACAACGAATTTACTGTGATTTTGAAATGTAATTTACTTATAATTTACTTGCAATTTATTAGGTAATTTACTGAGATTTTGCTAGGAATTTACTAAGTAATTTACTCAGAATTTACTGAGTAATTTACTAAGCATTTATATGGAATTTTGTGGGAATTTACGGAGAATTTACTCAGAATTTACTGATTAATTTACTGTGTATTTCTTGAGAATTTGCTAGGAATTTACTGATTAATTTACAGAGAATTTATTGAGTAATTTACAGAGAATTTAATGAGTAATTTACTGAGAATTCACTAAGAATTTACTAAGTAATTTGTTGAGAATTTACTGGGAATTTACTAAATAATGTAGTTAGAATTTATTGGGAATTTACTGAGAACTTACTGTCAATTTACTTGAAATTTTCTGAGTAATTTCTGAGAACTTACTGAGTAATTTAGTGGCAATTTACCGGGTAATGCACTGAGTAATTTTCTGAGAATTTGCTGTGTAATTCAATGAGAACATAGTGGGAATTTCTAGAGTAATTTATTGAGAATTTACAGGGAATTTACTTAGAAATTACCTGCAATTTTCTGAGTAATTTACTGAGAATTTACTAAGTAATTTACTCAGTAATTAATTGAGTAATTTTTAGAGAATTCACTGAGAAATTTTGTAAGTAATTTATAGAAAATTTATTGTGAATTTACTGAGTAATTTACTTTGAATTTGTTGAGAATTTATTCGGTAATTTATTTGGAATTTACTGAAAATTTAGAGAGTAAATTATTGGGAATTTACGGAGTAATTTACATTGAATTTACTGAGTAAATTATTGGGAATTTACGGCGCAACTTTCTGAGTATTTCCTGTGAATTTATTGAGAATTGATTGGGAATTAACTGAGTAATTTACTGGGAATTTAATGAGTAATTTTTAGAGAATTTACTGAGAATTTTCTGAGTAATCTACTGAGCATTTGTTGGCAATTTACAGAGTAATTTTCTGAGAACTTACAGAGTAATTTGCTGGGATTTTACAGGGAATTGACAGAGAATTTACTGGGTAATTTACCAACAATTTACTGTTTAATTTGTTGAGAAATTTTCTTAGAATTTTCTAGGAATTTACAGATAATTTAAGGAGTAATTTATAAAGAATTTACTGAAAATTTACTAAGTAATTTTACTGGGAATTTACTTATTAATTTAGTGAGAATATACTGGGAATTTGCTGCGTAATTTACTAAGAATTTACGAAGAATTTACAGGGAAATGCCTGAGAATTTATTGGGAATTTACTGAATAATTTACTGGGAATTTACTAGCAATTTACTAAGCAATTTATTGAGAATTTACCGAAAATTTACTAAGAAATTGACTAGGAATTTAAGGATTAAATTATTGAGAATTTGTTTAGAATTTGCTGAGAATTTACTCAGTAATTTACTTAGTGATTTACTGAGTATTTTTTGGGAATTTACTGAATAATTTTTTGAGAATTTATTAGATATTTACTGAGTAATTTCTAGGAATTTACTGAGAATTTACTGGAAATTTACATGGTAATTTACTCACAATTTACTGAATAAATGTACTGAATAATTTATTGGGAATTTAAATAGTAATTTATAGAGAATTTACTGAGTAATTTATTGGGAATTTACTGAGTAATTTACTGAGAATTTAGTGAGTAATTTTCCGAGAATTACAGTGTAATTGACTGAGAATTTACTAAGAATTTATTATGTAATTTACTGAGAATTCACTTAGTAATTTAGTTACATTTTTTTTCGGAATTTACTGAGAATCTATTAGGTAATTTTCTGAGAATTTATAGAGAATTTATTAAAAATTTACCGAGTAAATTTCTGAGAATTTACTATGTAGTTTACTGAGAATTTACTAACAATTTACTGAGTAATTTTCTGAGTAATTTACAAAAAAATTAGTGAGAACTTATCGAGTAATTTACTGAGAATTTACAGGGAACTTACTAAGTAATTTACAGAGAATTTAAAGAGTAATCTATTGAGTAATTTACTGAGAATTTATTGAGAATTTACTGAAAATTTGATGAGTAAATTACTGAGAATTTAGACGCAATTTTTCTTAGTAATTTACAGAGAATTTACTAAGAACTTACAGAGTAATCTACTGAGAATTTACAGCGAATTTACAGTGATTTTAGAATGTAATTTACTTATAATTTACTTGCAATTTACTTAGGTAATTTACTGAGATTTTACGGGGAATTTACTAATTAATTTACTGAGTAATTTACTAAGAATTTACATGGAATTTTGTGGGAATTTACGGAGAATTTACTCAGAATTTACTGAGTAATTTACTGTGTATTTATTGAGAATTTGCTAGGAATTTACTGATTAATTTACAGAGAATTTATTAAGTAATTTACAGAGAATTAAATGAGTAATTTACTGAGAATTCACTCAGAATTTACTAAGTAATTTGTTGAAAATTTACTGGGAATTTACTAAATAATGTAGTTAGAATTTATTGGAAATTTACTGAGAACTTACTGTTAATTTACTAGAAATTTTCTGAGTAATTTTTGAGAATTTACTGAGTAATTTAGTGGCAATTTTGTCACGACCCCAAACCGCCCCTAGTAGTTTGGTGCCGTGATGGCCAGTAATCCGTAATTACCGAAGGCCAACTTCTAAAATTCACACACAATCAGAGTATAATATACGGGGCTGACAAATGCGGAAGCAATAATTCAAATACAAGTGGTCCATAAGAGCAGTGCATAAGTCAAATGGAATGGCATACATCTTTACATAGCATTAAAACTTGAATACAAAAGTACATATTACATCTTGGCAAAAGGCTTCTCAAGCCGACATAAACAAAAACACTTGAGCCACAAATCATGAAACACAAATTAAGAATACAAAATCTTCAGATTGCCGACATCCTTACAGCCGACCAAACATGCATACAAAACATACATCTCGGCGTAGCCGACTTCTTGCTTGTTACCTACATATATACATAGGGAGGGTGAGCTTGGATACTCAGTGAATGGTACAAGTAATAAAGGGGTTACATGAATGATTCCCGAGGTCTTTCAAAACAATACATAATATATCTTGTCAAAACCATACCTATCATAGCTTGTACAAAACATGAGATAAATCTTGTTCATCAAACTTAATCTTGCAAAACTTACATACTTAACATGCGTCAAAACTTATAACATAACCTCGGCATAACCTTGGTCCTTCAAAACTTGCTTGCTTAACATGTGTGCTACTAATGCTTAAAGTCCCCTAGCACATACGGACTTGTGCCACTAATGCTTAAAGTCCCCTGGCACGTACGGACTTCACATGTGTGCTACTAATGCTTAAAGTCCCCTAGCACGTACGGACTTGTGCCACTAATGCTTAAAGTCCCCTGGCACGTACGGACTTCACATGTGTGCTACTAATGCTTAAAGTCCCCTAGCACGTACGGACTTGTGCCACTAATGCTTAAAGTCCCCTGGCACGTACGGACTTTCAAAGATTGACATCAAAACGAAGTTCACTTGATAACTTGCCATTTAAAACAAAGCTTATACTTGATACATAAAATAGGGATATCATTCATGCTTAAAAAAATACTTTTATCAAAACAAGGCAAAGCTTTATCAAAACCTTAAGAGCATATCTTTATTAAAAATACCACTCACATAGTTCTTGGGACGTCGGGATCGAGGCAAAGGTCCAAGTCCTACAAACACGTGGCAAAGTCTATTGAATGCACTCTTAAAAACAAGCTTCACATGAATGCAAATGATCTAGGGAAAACATGCTGGAAAACATCTAGGGAAAACATGCTGGAAACATCTAGGGAAAACATGCTGGAAAACATCTAGGGAAAACATACTGAAAACATCTAGGGAAAACATGTTGGAAAACATCTAGGGAAAACAAGCTGGAAACATCTAGGGAAAACATGCTGGAAACATCTAGGGAAAACATGCTGGAAACATCTAGGGAAAACATGCTGGGTACCAACCAGGTCCTGGGATGGATGCACAGAGATAATCTAGGCTAAAACGACCTAGCTGGTGAACTCAGGAGGTCTTGGCCGAGGTCCCACACCTCTTGGCCGAGGTGTGGTTACCTAGGCTTCAGTATGCAGCTGCCTGCCGAGGTGTTACAAGGTGCCGGCATGGATGTACCATGGTCGGCCTAGGTGTGCAGTGGTTAGCCTAGGTGTGCATGCAAGATAAACTAACGTGCAAGTGATCATGCAAGGTAGACCAAGGTGTGTGATCTAGGCAAGAGTAGTCTCGGTGATCACACCTAGGGAAATGAAGCCTGGAAATCTGGGTTTTCCCCCTTGAAGAACATGAAGAACATGAGCATGAAGAACATGAAGAACATGAATGCTAAAATCATAACTTGTTATTACAAGATCTGGGATTTCATGCTATAAGTTCGAAAACATGGACCTTGGTACCCATACTTGAAAATCATGTGGAAACAAACACAAAAACATGGATCTTGGCATGAGCTTTCGGATCAAAACATGACTTTTCTTGAAGAACACACGAATGCTATTTTCTCTTTCTAAAACCGAACTTCAAAGCAATGCATGGCTTACAAATCATAATCAATCATGCAATGTAATAACATGAACATAAAGAACAACATGAGCAGATCAAGAATCTAACCTTAGAACACGAATCTAACGGTTCGATCTCTAGGGATCAAGCTTGCAAATCTACTCTTCCTCAAGAACTCCTCTCCCCCTTCTAGAGCTTCTCTCTCTTCTTCAAAACAAGGATATAACAAATGATAGGTTTCTCTCTCTGCCGGCTGACTTAACACTCAACTCGGACACGTGGCGCTACCGGGTTGGTTCTCCACAAAAAGGTGATAGATTGACAAGACAAGACTGACAAAGTGTGCTCAACAAGCTAGATGGCAAGGGAACTCCGGCAAGTAATGATCTCGGCTTAGGACAACGCTTCGGCAAGTAAGGTTCCAATGACCTCGGCTAGGAAGGATAACACTTGACCTAGCTGTGCCACACCTCGGCCTAGATGTGCCACACCTCGGTCTAGGTCATTCCAATCCCAGAACAAGATCACTAGGTGCAAGGATTAAGGATCTCGGATGCCTAGGTGATGGTGGAGGTCACAAAAGCGGTTCCAAGATGGTCCAAGGTGTAAGAGGTTCAAAGGTGTGACCTAGGCTTAAGATGACCTCGGCTTGGCATGACCTAGGCTTGGCATGACCTAGGCTTGACATGACCTAGGCTTAACATGACCTAGGCTTGGCATGACCTAGGCTTGGCATGACCTAGGCTTAACATGACCTAGGTTTAACATGACCTAGGCTTGGCATGACCTAGGCTTGGCATGACCTAGGCTTAACATGACCTAGGCTTAACATGACCTAGGCTTGGCATGACCTAGGCTTAACATGACCTAGGCTTGGCATGACCTAGGCTTGGCATGACCTAGGCTTAACATGACCTAAGCTTAACATGACCTAGGCTTGGCATGACCTAGGCTTGGCATGACCTAGGCTTGACATGACCTAGGCTTAACATAGCAAGGAAGGAACAAAACATGCATACAACACTTAGGCAAATCTCATAAGCACAAAACAAGACAGGCACCTTTACTTAGGCAAAACAAGTCAAAGTCTGCAAATGCAAGCTTAACAAGACAAAATCACGCAATGTACATGAACATGACTAAGACATGAACGTGGGTTATTACATACTTCCCCCCTTAAAGAAGTTTGGTCCCCAAACTTCACTTACCTTGTTCCAAAACGACTCCCGATGTCGAGTTCTTATCTCTTCTTATCATCCTTAGCCTTTACCTTGGGACAATCCTTAATACGATGACCCATCTCACCACATTCAAAGCAAGCCCCCGATGCCCAGTGACAAACTCCAAAATGTCGCTTCTGGCAACTTGTACATGTCGGCCTGGCGCCACCTTCCCGATTTGTGTTATTGGAACTGTCCACATTCGTCTTCTTCTCGGCATTATGCTGGTCTTGGCGATTGTCATAGGTCTGCCTCTTTTTCTGATTCTCCCCTAAACTCTGACTTCTGTTCAAGTTGGCTTCTGCAAGGATGGCTTTATCTAACACTCCAGCATACGTCGGCATGTTAAGCAAATTAACCCGGTCTTGAATTGGCCCTCGAAGTCCACTCTCAAACTTGCGAGCTTTCCTGTATTTGTTGTCGACCATGTGAGGTGCATACCTTGCCAACTCGGTGAAAGCACGATCATACTCCGCCACTGTTTTGCTACCCTGGGTCAACATCTGAAATTCTGTGGTTTTGCGATCTCGGACACTGAGCGGGAAATGCTTGTCATAGAACAGCTCCAAAAATCTGGCCCAAGTCAAGTCTGGGTTACCTTCTCGGATCATCATCCACCATCTTCGAGCGTCGTTCTCCAAAGTGAATGCTGCTAATGACACTTTCTGAGCGTCGGTGCTGGGAAAAACCTCGAACAACTTCTCCATCTCAAGAATCCATGCTTCTGCCTTCATCGGCTCTATACCTCCATGGAACTTTGGCGGTTTCATCTTCTTAAATTCTCTGATCAGGGTCAATGTGTCATCTCCATACAAAGCTGGCTGCGGAGGCACTTGTGGTACTGGCGGTGGTTGAACTGCATGTTGGCCATCTGTCTGCTCGGCCTGGGTGGAGGTGGTACCGGTGTTCTGCTGCCTTGCCTGCCTTAACTCGTCGGTCAAACTTTCAACCAATCTTTCTAATCTGTCTATTCTGTCCTCAGATTGTTCTCGGCCAACTGGGGGTCTACCTCTTCTCATGATACTGGGGGTATGCAGGATGTGACTCTTAGAATAAAATGAACAAATGAACGTGTATGCAAGTAAACATGATCATGCCGATGTAACAAAATGCTCATGCCGAGATGATGCACACCTTTTCAAGTAGCAAGCAACATGATGCAATCCTAACATTCTTCTAAGGGACATCCTATGCTCTTTAGGACTCAAAGTGTGTGAATTTTAGAAGTTGGCCTTCGGTAATGACGGATTACTGGCCATCACGACCCCAAACCGCCCCTAGTAGTTTGGTGCCGTGATGGCCAGTAATCCGTAATTACCGAAGGCCAACTTCTAAAATTCACACACAATCAGAGTATAATATACGGGGCTGACAAATGCGGAAGCAATAATTCAAATACAAGTGGTCCATAAGAGCAGTGCATAAGTTAAATGGAATGGCATACATCTTTACATAGCATTAAAACTTGAATACAAAAGTACATATTACATCTTGGCAAAAGGCTTCTCAAGCCGACATAAACAAAAACACTTGAACCACAAATCATGAAACACAAATTAAGAATACAAAATCTTCAGATTGCCGGCATCCTTACAGCTGACCAAACATGCATACAAAACATACATCTCGGCGTAGCCGACTTCTTGCTTGTTACCTACATATATACATAGGGAGGGTGAGCTTGGATACTCAGTGAATAACGTACTATAAGGATCTTGTGCTCTGATACCATTCTGTCACGACCCCAAACCGCCCCTAGTAGTTTGGTGCCGTGATGGCCAGTAATCCGTAATTACTGAAGGCCAACTTCTAAAATTCACATACAATCAGAGTATAATATACGGGGCTGACAAATGCGGAAGCAATAATTCAAATACAAGTGGTCCATAAGAGCAGTGCATAAGTCAAATGGAATGGCATACATCTTTACATAGCATTAAAACTTGAATACAAAAGTACATATTACATCTTGGCAAAAGGCTTCTCAAGCCGACATAAACAAAAACACTTGAGCCACAAATCATGAAACACAAATTAAGAATACAAAATCTTCAGATTGCCGACATCCTTACAGCCGACCAAACATGCATACAAAACATACATCTCGGCGTAGCCGACTTCTTGCTTGTTACCTACATATATACATAGGGAGGGTGAGCTTGGATACTCAGTGAATGGTACAAGTAATAAAGGGGTTACATGAATGATTCCCGAGGTCTTTCAAAACAATACATAATATATCTTGTCAAAACCATACCTATCATAGCTTGTACAAAACATGAGATAAATCTTGTTCATCAAACTTAATCTTGCAAAACTTACATACTTAACATGCGTCAAAACTTATAACATAACCTCGGCATAACCTTGGTCCTTCAAAACTTGCTTGCTTAACATGTGTGCTACTAATGCTTAAAGTCCCCTAGCACATACGGACTTGTGCCACTAATGCTTAAAGTCCCCTGGCACGTACGGACTTCACATGTGTGCTACTAATGCTTAAAGTCCCCTAGCACGTACGGACTTGTGCCACTAATGCTTAAAGTCCCCTGGCACGTACGGACTTCACATGTGTGCTACTAATGCTTAAAATCCCCTAGCACGTACGGACTTGTGCCACTAATGCTTAAAGTCCCCTGGCACGTACGGACTTTCAAAGATTGACATCAAAACAAAGTTCACTTGATAACTTGCCATTTAAAACAAAGCTTATACTTGATACATAAAATAGGGATATCATTCATGCTTAAAAAAATACTTTTATCAAAACAAGGCAAAGCTTTATCAAAACCTTAAGAGCATATCTTTATTAAAAATACCACTCACATAGTTCTTGGGACGTCGGGATCGAGGCAAAGGTCCAAGTCCTACAAACACGTGGCAAAGTCTATTGAATGCACTCTTAAAAACAAGCTTCACATGAATGCAAATGATCTAGGGAAAACATGCTGGAAAACATCTAGGGAAAACATGCTGAAAACATCTAGGGAAAACATGCTGGAAAACATCTAGGGAAAACATGCTGGAAACATCTAGGGAAAACATGCTGGAAACATCTAGGGAAAACATGCTGGGTACCAACCAGGTCCTGGGATGGATGCACAGAGATAATCTAGGCTAAAACGACCTAGCTGGTGAACTCAGGAGGTCTTGGCCGAGGTCCCACACCTCTTGGCCGAGGTGTGGTTACCTAGGCTTCAGTATGCAGCTGCCTGCCGAGGTGTTACAAGGTGCCGGCATGGATGTACCATGGTCGGCCTAGGTGTGCAGTGGTTAGCCTAGGTGTGCATGCAAGATAAACTAACGTGCAAGTGATCATGCAAGGTAGACCAAGGTGTGTGATCTAGGCAAGAGTAGTCTCGGTGATCACACCTAGGGAAATGAAGCCTGGAAATCTGGGTTTTCCCCCTTGAAGAACATGAAGAACATGAGCATGAAGAACATGAAGAACATGAATGCTAAAATCATAACTTGTTATTACAAGATCTGGGATTTCATGCTATAAGTTCGAAAACATGGACCTTGGTACCCATACTTGAAAATCATGTGGAAACAAACACAAAAACATGGATCTTGGCATGAGCTTTCGGATCAAAACATGACTTTTCTTGAAGAACACACGAATGCTATTTTCTCTTTCTAAAACCGAACTTCAAAGCAATGCATGGCTTACAAATCATAATCAATCATGCAATGTAATAACATGAACATAAAGAACAACATGAGCAGATCAAGAATCTAACCTTAGAACACGAATCTAACGGTTCGATCTCTAGGGATCAAGCTTGCAAATCTACTCTTCCTCAAGAACTCCTCTCCCCCTTCTAGAGCTTCTCTCTCTTCTTCAAAACAAGGATATAACAAATGATAGGTTTCTCTCTCTGCCGGCTGACTTAACACTCAACTCGGACACGTGGCGCTACCGGGTTGGTTCTCCACAAAAAGGTGATAGATTGACAAGACAAGACTGACAAAGTGTGCTCAACAAGCTAGATGGCAAGGGAACTCCGGCAAGTAATGATCTCGGCTTAGGACAAAGCTTCGGCAAGTAAGGTTCCAATGACCTCGGCTAGGAAGGATAACACTTGACCTAGCTGTGCCACACCTCGGCCTAGATGTGCCACACCTCGGTCTAGGTCATTCCAATCCCAGAACAAGATCACTAGGTGCAAGGATTAAGGATCTCGGATGCCTAGGTGATGGTGGAGGTCACAAAAGTGGTTCCAAGATGGTCCAAGGTGTAAGAGGTTCAAAGGTGTGACCTAGGCTTAAGATGACCTCAGCTTGGCATGACCTAGGCTTGGCATGACCTAGGCTTGACATGACCTAGGCTTAACATGACCTAGGCTTGGCATGACCTAGGCTTGGCATGACCTAGGCTTAACATGACCCAGGCTTAACATGACCTAGGCTTGGCATGACCTAGGCTTGGCATGACCTAGGCTTAACATGACCTAGGCTTAACATGACCTAGGCTTGGCATGACCTAGGCTTAACATGACCTAGGCTTAACATGACCTAGGCTTGGCATGACCTAGGCTTGGCATGACCTAGGCTTGACATGACCTAGGCTTAACATAGCAAGGAAGGAACAAAACATGCATACAACACTTAGGCAAATCTCATAAGCACAAAACAAGACAGGCACCTTTACTTAGGCAAAACAAGTCAAAGTCTGCAAATGCAAGCTTAACAAGACAAAATCACGCAATGTACATGAACATGACTAAGACATGAACGTGGGTTATTACAAATTTACAAAGTAATGAACTGAGTAATTTACTGGGAATTTGCTGTGTAATTTATTGAGAACATAGTGGGAATTTCTAGAGTAATTTTTTAAGAATTTACAGGGAATTTAGTTAGAAATTACTGGCAATTTTTTGAGTAATTTACTTAGAATTTACTAGGAATTTACTGAGTATTTTCTGATAATTTACTAAGTAATTTACTCAGTAATTAATTGAGTAATTTTTAGAGAATTCACTAATAAATTTTCTAAGTAATTTATAGAAAATTTATTGCGAATTTACGGGGAATTTGTTGAGAATTTATTCTGTAATTTATTTGGAATTTACTGAAAATTTAGAGAGTAAATTATTGGGAATTTACGGAGTAATTTACATTGAATTTACTAAGTAAATTATTGGGAATTTACGGCGCAACTTTCTGAGTATTTCTTGGGAACTTATTAAGAATTGATTAGGAATTAACTTAGTAATTTGCTGGGAATTTAATGAGTAATTTTTAGAGAATTTACTGAGAATTTTCTGAGTAATCTACTGAGCATTTGTTGGCAATTTACTGAGTTATTTTCTGAGAACTTACTGAGTAATTTGCTGGGATTTTACAGGGAATTGACAGAGAATTTACTGGGTAATTTACCAACAATTTACTGTTTAATTTGTTGAGAAATTTTCTTAGAATTTTCTAGGAATTTACAGATAATTTAAGGAGTAATTTATAAAGAATTTATTGAAAATTTACTAAGTAATTTTACTGGGAATTTTATGAGTAATTTACTGGGAATTTACTTATTAATTTAGTGAGAATATACTGGGAATTTGCTGCGTAATTTACTAAGAATTTACGAAGAATTTACAGGGAATTGCCTGAGAATTTCTTGGGAATTTACTGCGAATTTACTAGCAATTTACTAAGCAATTTATTGAGAATTTATTGAAAATTTACTAAGAAATTTACTGGGAATTTAAGGATTAAATTATGAGAATTTGTTTAGAATTTGCTGAGAATTTACTCAGTAATTTACCTAGTGATTTACTGAGTATTTATTGGGAATTTACTGAATAATTTTTTGAGAATTTATTTGATATTTACTGAGTAATTTCTAGAAATTTACTGAGAAATTACTGGAAATTTACATGGTAATTTACTCACAATTTACTGAATAAATGTACTGAATAATTTACTGAGAATTTAAATAGTAATTTATAGAGAATTTACTGAGTAATTTATTGGGAATTTACTGAGTAATTTACTGAGTAATTTGTCGAGAATTACAATGTAATTGACTGAGAATTTACTAAGAATTTATTATGTAATTTACGGAGAATTCACTTAGTAATTTAGTTAGATTTTTTTTGGAATTTACTGAGAATTTATTAGGTAATTTTCTGAGAATTTATAGAGAATTTATTAAAAATTTACCGAGTAAATTACTGAGAATTTACTAACAATTTACTGAGTAATTTTCTGAGTAATTTACAAAAAAATTAGTGAGAACTTATCGAGTAATTTACTGAGAATTTACAGGGAACTTACTAAGTAATTTACAGAGAATTTAAAGAGTAATCTATTGAGTAATTTACTGAGAATTTATTGAGAATTTACCGAAAATTTGATGAGTAAATTACTGAGAATTTAGACGCAATTTTTCTTAGTAATTTACAGAGAATTTACTAAGAACTTACAGAGTAATCTACTGAGAATTTACAGCGAATTTACTGTGATTTTAGAATGTAATTTACTTATAATTTACTTGCAATTTACTGAGATTTTGCCGGGAATTTACTAATTAATTTACTGAGTAATTTACTAAGAATTTATATGGAATTTTGTGGGAATTTGCGGAGAATTTACTCAGAATTTACTGAGTAATTTACTGTGTATTTATTGAGAATTTGCTAGGAATTTACTGATTAATTTACAGAGAATTTATTGAGTAATTTACAGAGAATTTAATGAGTAATTTACTGAGAATTCACTCAGAATTTACTAAGTAATTTGTTGAGAATTTACTGGGAATTTACTAAATAATGTAGTTAGAATTTCTTGGGAATTTACTGAGAACTTACTGTTAATTTACTAGAAATTTTCTGAGTAATTTCTGAGAATTTACTGAGTAATTTAGTGGCAATTTACAGAGTAATGCACTGAGTAATTTACTGAGAATTTGCTGTGTAATTTATTGAGAACATAGTGGGAATTTCTAGAGTAATTTATTGAGAATTTACAGGGAATTTACTTAGAAATTACTGGCAATTTTCTGAGTAATTTACTGAGAATTTACTAGGAATTTACTGAGTATTTTCTGAGAATTTATTAAGTAATTTACTCAGTAATTAATTGAGTAATTTTTAGAGAATTCATTGAGAAATTTTCTAAGTAATTTATAGAAAATTTATTGCGAATTTACTGGGAATTTGTTGAGAATTTATTCTGTAATTTATTTGGAATTTACTGAAAATTTAGAGAGTAAATTATTGGGAATTTACGGAGTAATTTACATTGAATTTACTGAGTAAATTATTGGGAATTTACGGCGCAACTTTCTGAGTATTTCCTAGGAATTTACTGAGAATTGATTGGGAATTAACTGAGTAATTTACTGGGAATTTAATGAGTAATTTTTAGAGAATTTACTGAGAATTTTCTGAGTAATCTACTGAGCATTTGTTGGCAATTTACTGAGTAATTTTCTGAGAACATAGAGAGTAATTTGCTGGGATTTTACATTGAATTTACTGGGTAATTTACCAACAATTTACTGTTTAATTTGTTGAGAAATTTTCTTAGAATTTTCTAGGAATTTACAGATAATTTAAGGAGTAATTTATAGAGAATTTACTGGAAATTTACTAAGTAATTTTACTGGGAATTTTATGAGTAATTTACTGGGAACTTACTTATTAATTTAGTGAGAATATACTGCGAATTTGCTGCGTAATTTACTAAGAATTTACGAAAATTTACAGGGAATTGCCTGAGAATTTGTTGGGAATTTACTGAATAATTTACTGGGAATTTACTTGCAATTTACTAAGCAATTTGTTGAGAATTTACTGAAAATTTACTAAGAAATTTACTGGGAATTTAAGGATTAAATTACTAAGAATTTGTTTAGAATTTGCTGAGAATTTACTCAGTAATTTATTTAGTGATTTACTGAGTATTTATTGGGAATTTACTGAATAATTTTTTGAGAATTTATTAGATATTCACTGAGTAATTTCTAGGAATTTACTGAGAATTTACTGGAAATTTACATGGTAATTTACTCACAATTTACTGAATAAATGTACTGAATAATTTACTGAGAATTTAAATAGTAATTTATAGAGAATTTACTGAGTAATTTATTGGGAATTTACTGAGTAATTTACTAACTAATTTGTCGAGAATTACAGTGTAATTGACTGAGAATTTACTAAGAATTTATTATGTAATTTACTAAGAATTCACTTAGTAATTTAGTTAGATTTTTTTTGGAATTTACTGAGAATTTATTAGGTAATTTTTTGAGAATTTATAGAGAATTTATTGAAAATTTACCGAGTAAATTACTGAGAATTTACTATGTAATTTACTGAGAATTTACTAACAATTTACTGAGTAATTTTCTGAGTAATTTACAAAAACATTAGTGAGAACTTATCGAGTAATTTACTGAGAATTTACAGGGAACTTACTAAGTAATTTCTAGAGAATTTAAAGAGTAATTTATTGAGTAATTTACTGAGAATTTACTGAAAATCTGATGAGTAATTTACTGATAATTTAGAGGCAATTTTTCTTAGTAATTTACAGAGAATTTACTAAGAACTTACAGAGTAATCTACTGAGAATTTACAGCGAATTTACTGTGATTTTACAATGTAATTCACTTATAATTTACTTGCAATTTATTAGGTAATTTACTGAGATTTTGCTGGGATTTTACTAAGTAATTTATTGAGAATTTACTAAGTAATTTACTAAAAATTTACATGGAATTTTGTGGAATTTACGGAGAATTTACTCAGAATTTACTGAGTAATTTACTGTGTATTTATTGAGAATTTGCTAGGAATTTACTGATTAATTTACAGAGAACTCATTGAGTAATTTACAGAGAATTTAATGAGTAATTTACTGAGAATTCACTCAGAATTTACTAAGTAATTTGTTGAGAATTTACTGGGAATTTACTAAATAATGTAGTTAGAATTTATTGGGAATTTACTAAGAACTTACTGTTAATTTACTAGAAATTTTCTGAGTAATTTCTGAGAATTTACTGAGTAATTTAGTGGCAATTTACAGAGTAATGCACTGAGTAATTTACTGGGAATTTTCTGTGTAATTTATTGAGAACATAGTGGGAATTTCTAGAGTAATTTATTGAGAATTTACAGGGAATTTACTTAGAAATTACTGGCAATTTTCTGAGTAATTTACTGAGAATTTACTAGGAACTTACTGAGTATTTTCTGAGAATTTACTAAGTAATTTACTCAATAATTAATTGAGTAATTTTTAGAGAATTCACTGAGAAGTTTTCTAAGTAATTTATAGAAAATTTATTGCGAATTTACTGAGTAATTTGTTGAGAATTTATTCTGTAATTTATTTGGAATTTACTAAAAATTTAGAGAGTAAATTATTGGGAATTTACGAAGTAATTTACAGTGAATTTACTGAGTAAATTATTGGGAATTTACGGCGCAACTTTCTGAGTATTTCCTGGGAATTTATTGAGAATTGATTGGGAATTAACTGAGTAATTTACTGGGAATTTAATGAGTAATTTTTAGAGAATTTACTGAGAATTTTCTAAGTAATCTACTGAGCATTTGTTGGCAATTTACTGATTAATTTTCTGAGAACTTACAGAGTAATTTGCTGGGATTTTACCGGGAATTGACCGGGAATTTACTGGGTAATTTACCGACAATTTACTGTTTAATTTGTTGAGAAATTTTCTTAGAATTTTCTAGGAATTTACCGATAATTTAAGGAGTAATTTGTAGAGAATTTACCGGAAATTTACTCAGTAATTTTACAGGGAATTTACTTATTAATTTAGTGAGAATATATTGAGAATTTGCTGCATAATTTTACTAAGAATTTGCAGGGAATTGCCTGAGAATTTAATGGGAATTTACTAGCAATTTACTAAGCAATTCATTGAGAATTTACTGAAAATTTACTAAGAAATTTACTAGGAATTTAAGGATTAAATTACTGAGAATTTGTTCAAAATTTGCTGAGAATTTACTCAGTAATTTACTTAGTGATTTACTGAGTATTTTTTGGGAATTTACTGAATAATTTTTTGAGAATTTATTAGATATTTACGGAGTAATTTCTAGGTATTTACTGAGAATTTACATGGTAATTTACTCACAATTTACTGAATAAATGTACTAAGTAATTTACTGAGAATTTAAATAGTAATTTATAGAGAATTTACTGAGTAATTTATTGGGAATTTACTGAGTAATTTACTGAGAATTTACTGAGTAATTTTTCCAGAATTACAGTGTTATTGACTGAGAATTTACTAAGAATTTATTATGTAATTTACAAAGAATTCACTGAGTAATTTAGTTAGTTTGTTTTTTGGAATTTATTGAGAATTTATTAGGTAATTTTCTGAGAATTTATAGAGAATTTATTGAAAATTTACCGAGTAAATTACTGAGAATTTACTATGTAATTTACTGAGAATTTACTAACAATTTACTGAGTAATTTTCTGAGTAATTTACAAAAAAATTAGTGAGAACTTATCGACTAATTTACTGAGAATTTACAGGGAACTTACTAAGTAATTTACAGAGAATTTAAAGAGTAATTTATTGAGTAATTTACTGAGAATTTATTGAGAATTTACCGAAAATTTGATGAGTAATTTACTGAGAATTTAGAGGCAACTTTTCTTAGAAATTTACAGAGAATTTACTAAGAACTTACAGAGTAATCTACTGAGAATTTACAGCGAATTTACTGTGATTTTACAATGTAATTTACTTATAATTTACTTGCAATTTATTAGGTAATTTACTGAGATTTTGCTGGGAATTTACTAAGTAATTTACTGAGAATTTACTGAGTAATTTATTAAGAATTTACATGGAATTTTGTGGGAATTTACGGAGAATTTACTCAGAATTTACTGAGTAATTTACTGTGTATTTATTGAAAATTTGCTAGGAATTTACGGATTAATTTACAGAGAATTTATTGAGTAATTTACAGAGAATTTAATGAGTAATTTATTGAGAATTCACTCAGAATTTACTAAGTAATTTGTTGAGAATTTACTAGAAATTTACTAAATAATGTAGTTAGAATTTATTGGGAATTTACTGAGAACTTACTGTTAATTTACTAGAAATTTTCTGAGTAATTTTTGAGAATTCACTGAGTAATTTAGTGGCAATTTACAGAGTAATGCACTAAGTAATTTACTGGGAATGTGCGATGTAATTTATTGAGAACATAGTGGGAATTTCTAGAGTAATTTATTGAGAATTTACAGGGAATTTACATAGAAATTACAGGCAATTTTCTGAGAATTTATTAGGAATTTACTGAGTATTTTCTGAGAATTTACTAAGTAATTTACTCAGTAATTAATTGAGTAATTTTTAGAGAATTCACTTAGAAATTTCCTAAGTAATTTATAGAAAATTTATTGCGAATTTACTGAGTAATTTACTGGGAATTTGTTGAGAATTTATTCTGTAATTTATTTGGAATTTACTGAAAATTTAGAGAGTAAATTATTGAGAATTTACGGCGCAACTTTCTGAGTATTTCCTGGGAATTTACTGAGAATTGATTGGGAATTAACTGAGTAATTTACTGGGAATTTAATGAGTAATTTTTAGAGAATTTACTGAGAATTTTTTGAGTAATCTACTGAGCATTTGTTGGCAATTTACTGAGTAATTTTCTGAGAACTTACAGAGTAATTTGCTGGGATTTTACAGGGAATTGACAGAGAATTTACTGGGTAATTTACCAACAATTTACTGTTTAATTTGTTGAGAAATTTTCTTAGAATTTTCTAGGAATTTATAGATAATTTAAGGAGTAATTTATAGAGAATTTTATGGAAATTTACTAAGTAATTTTACTGGGAATTTTATGAGTAATTTACTGGAAATTTACTTATTAATTTAGTGAGAATATACTGGGAATTTGCTGCGTAATTTACTAAGAATTTACGAAGAATTCACAGGGAATTACCTGAGAATATATTGGGAATTTACTGAATAATTTCCTGGGAATTTACTAGCAATTTACTAAGTAATTTATTGAGAATTTACTGAAAATTTACTAAGGAATTTACTAGGAATTTAAGGATTAAATTACTGAGAATTTACTCAGTAATTTACTTAGTGATTTACTGAGTATTTATTGGGAATTTACTGAATAATTTTTTGAGAGTTTATTAGATATTGACTGAGTAATTTCTAGGAATTTACTGAGAATTTACTGGAAATTTACATGGTAATTTACTCACAATTTACTGAATAATGTACAGAATAATTTACTTAGAATTTAAATAGTAATTTACAGAGAATTTACTGAGTAATTTAATGGGAATTTACTGAGTAATTTACTGAGAATTTACTGAGTAATTTTTCGAGAATTACAGTGTAATTGACTGAGAATTTACTAAGAATTTATTATGTAATTTACTAAGAATTCACTGAGTAATTTAGTTAGATTTATTTTGGAATAAACTGAGAATTTATTAGGTAATTTTCTGAGATTTTATAGAGAATTTATTGAAAATTTACCGAGTAAATTACTGAGAATTTACTATGTAATTTATTGAGAATTTACTAACAATTTACTGAGTAATTTTCTGAGTAATTTACAAAAAATATTAGCGAGAACTTATCGAGTAATTTACTGAGAATTTACAGGGAACTTACTAAGTAATTTACAGAGAATTTAAAGAGTAATTTATTGAGTAATTTACTGAGAATTTATTAAGAATTTACCGAAAATTTGATGAGTAAATTACTAAGAATTTAGAGGCAATTTTTCTTAGTAATTTACAGAGAATTTACTAAGAACTTACAGAGTAATCTACTGAGAATTTACAGCGAATTTACTGTGATTTTACAATGTAATTTACTTATAATTTACTTGCAATTTACTGAGATTTTGCCGGGAATTTACTAATTAATTTACTGAGTAATTTACTAAGAATTTATATGGAATTTTGTGGGAATTTGCGGAGAATTTACTCAGAATTTACTGAGTAATTTACTGTGTATTTATTGAGAATTTGCTAGGAATTTACTGATTAATTTACAGAGAATTTATTGAGTAATTTACAGAGAATTTAATGAGTAATTTACTGAGAATTCACTCAGAATTTACTAAGTAATTTGTTGAGAATTTACTGGGAATTTACTAAATAATGTAGTTAGAATTTCTTGGGAATTTACTGAGAACTTACTGTTAATTTACTAGAAATTTTCTAAGTAATTTCTGAGAATTTACTGAGTTATTTAGTGGCAATTTACAGAGTAATGCACTGAGTAATTTACTGGGAATTTGCTGTGTAATTTATTGAGAACATAGTGGGAATTTCTAGAGTAATTTATTGAGAATTTACAGGGAATTTACTTAGAAATTGCTGGCAATTTTTTGAGTAATTTACTGAGAATTTACTAGGAATTTACTGAGTATTTTCTGAGAATTTACTAAGTAATTTACTCAGTAATTAATTGAGTAATTTTTAGAGAATTCACTGAGAAATTTTGTAAGTAATTTATAGAAAATTTATTGCGAATTTACTGGGCCTTTGTTGAGAATTTGTTTTGTAATTTATTTGGAATTTACTGAAAATTTAGAGAGTAAATTATTGGGAATTTACGGAGTAATTTACATTGAATTTTCTGAGTAAATTATTGGGAATTTACAGCGCAACTTTCTGAGTATTTCCTGGGAATTTACTGAGAATTGATTGGGAATTAACTGAGTAATTTACTTGGAATTTAATGAGTAATTTTTAGAGAACATAGAGAGTAATTCGCTGGGTTTTTACAAAGAATTTACTGGGTAATTTACCAACAATTTACTGTTTAATTTGTTGAGAAATTTTCTTAGAATTTTCTAGGAATTTGCAGATAATTTAAGGAGTAATTTATAGAGAATTTACTAAGTAATTTTACTGGGAATTTTATGAGTAATTTACTGTGAACTTACTTATTAATTTAGTGAGAATATACTGGGAATTTGCTGCGTAATTTACTAAGAATTTACGAAGAATTTACAGGGAATTGCTTGAGAATTTATTGGGAATTTACTGAATAATTTACTGGGAATTTACAAGCAATTTACTAAGCAATTTATTGAGAATTTACTGAAAATTTACTAAGAAATTTACTGGGAATTTAAGGATTCAATTACTAAGAATTTGTTTAGAATTTGCTGAGAATTTACTCAGTAATTTACTTAGTGATTTACTGAGTATTTATTGGGAATTTACTGAATAATTTTTTGAGAATTTATTAGATATTTACTGAGTAATTTCTAGGAATTTACTGAGAATTTACTGGAAATTTACATGGTAATTTACTCACAATTTACTGAATAAATATACTGAGTAATTTATTGAGAATTTAAATAGTAATTTATAGAGAATTTACTGAGTAATTTAATGGGAATTTACTGAGTAATTTACTGAGTAATTTGTCGAGAATTACAGTGTAATTGACTGTGAATTTACTAAGAATTTATTATGTAATTTACTGAGAATTCACTTAGTAATTTAGTTAGATTTTTTTTGGAATTTACTGAGAATTTATTAGGTAATTTTCTGAGAATTTATAGAGAATTTATTGAAAATTTACCGAGTAAATTACTGAGAATTTACTATGTAATTTATTGAGAATTTACTAACAATTTACTGAGTAATTTTCTGAGTAATTCACAAAAAAATTAGTGAGAACTTATCGAGTAATTTACTGAGAATTTACAGGGAACTTACTAAGTAATTTACAGAGAATTTAAAGAGTAATTTATTGAGTAATTTACTGAGAATTTGCTGAAAATTTGATGAGTAATTTACTAAGAATTTAGAGGCAATTTTTCTTAGTAATTTACAGAGAATTTACTAAGAACTTACAGAGTAATCTACTGAGAATTTACAACGAATTTACTGTGATTTTACAATGTAATTTACTTATAAATTACTTGCAATTTACTAGGTAATTTACTGAGATTTTGCTGGGAATTTACTAAGTAATTTACTGAGAATTTACTGAGTAATTTTCTAAGAATTTACATGGAATTTTGTGTGAATTTACGAAAAATTTACTGAGTAATTTACTGTGTATTTATTGAGAATTTGCTAGGAATTTACTGATTAATTTACAGAGAATTTATTGAGTAATTTACTGAGAATTCACTCAGAATTTACTAAGTAATTTGTTGAGAATTTACTGGGAATTTACTAAATAATGTAGTTAGAATTTATTTGGAATTTACTGAGAACTTACTGTTAATTTACTAGAAATTTTCTAAGTAATTTCTGAGAATTTACTGAGTAATTTAGTGGCAATTTACAGAGTAATGCACTGAGTAATTTACTGGGAATTTGCTGTGTAATTTATTGAGAACATAGTGGGAATTTCTAGAGTAATTTATTGAGAATTTACAGGGAATTTACTTAGAAATTACTGGCAATTTTCTGAGTAATTTACTGAGAATTTACTAGGAACTTACTGAGTATTTTCTGAGAATTTACTAAGTAATTTACTCAGTAATTAATTGAGTAATTTTTAGAGAATTCACTGTGAAATTTTGTAAGTAATTTATAGAAAATTTATTGCGAATTTACTGGGAATTTGTTGAGAATTTGTTCTGTAATTTGTTTGGAATTTACTGAAAATTTAGAGAGTAAATTATTGGGAATTTACATTGAATTTACTGAGTAAATTATTGGGAATTTACGGCGCAACTTTCTGAGTATTTCCTGGGAATTTACTGAGAATTGATTGGGAATTAACTGAGTAATTTACTGGGAATTTAATGAGTAATTTTTAGAGAATTTACTGAGAATTTTCTGAGTAATCTACTGAGCATTTGTTGGCAATTTACTGAGTAATTTTCTGAGAACATAGAGAGTAATTTGCTGGGATTTTACAAAGAATTTACTGGGTAATTTACCAACAATTTACTGTTTAATTTGTTGAGAAATTTTCTTAGAATTTTCTAGGAATTTACAGATAATTTAAGGAGTAATTTATAGAGAATTTACTAAGTAATTTTACTGGGAATTTTATGAGTAATTTACTGTGAACTTACTTATTAATTTAGTGAGAATATACTGGGAATTTGCTGCGTAATTTACTAAGAATTTACGAAGAATTTACAGGGAATTGCCTGAGAATTTATTGGGAATTTACTGAATAATTTACTGGGAATTTACTAGCAATTTACTAAGCAATTTATTGAGAATTTACTGAAAATTTACTAAGAAATTTACTGGGAATTTAAGGATTAAATTACTAAGAATTTGTTTAGAATTTGCTGAGAATTTACTCAGTAATTTACTTAGTGATTTACTGAGTATTTTTTGGGAATTTACTGAATAATTTTTTGAGAATTTATTAGATATTTACTGAGTAATTTCTAGGAATTTACTGAGAATTTACTAAAAATTTACATGGTAATTTACTCACAATTTACTGAATAAACGTACTGAGTAATTTACTGAGAATTTAAATAGTAATTTATAGAGAATTTACTGAGTAATTTACTGAGTAATTTGTCGAGAATTACAGTGTAATTGACTGAGAATTTACTAAGAATTTATTATGTAATTTACTGAGAATTCACTTAGTAATTTAGTTAGATTTTTTTTTGGAATTTACTGAGAATTTATTAGGTAATTTTCTGAGAATTTATAGAGAATTTATTGAAAATTTACCGAGTAAATTACTGAGAATTTACTAACAATTTACTGAGTAATTTTCTGAGTAATTCACAAAAAAATTAGTGAGAACTTATCGAGTAATTTACTGAGAATTTACAGTTTACTCAGAATTTACTGAGTAATTTACTGTGTATTTATTGAGAATTTGTTAGGAATTTACTGATTAATTTACAGAGTATTTATTGAGTAATTTACAGAGAATTTAATGAGTAATTTACTGAGAATTCACTCAGAATTTACTAAGTAATTTGTTGAGAATTTACTGGGAATTTACTAAATAATGTAGTTAAAATTTCTTGGGAATTTACTGAGAACTTACTGTTAATTTACTAGTAATTTTCTGTGTAATTTCTGAGAATTTACTGAGTAATTTAGTGGCAATTTACAGAGTAATGCACTGAGTAATTTACTGGGAATTTGCTGTGTAATTTATTGAGAACATAGTGGGAATTTCTAGAGTAATTTATTGAGAATTTACAGGGAATTTACTTAGAAATTACTGGCAATTTTCTGAGTAATTTACTGAGAATTTACTAGGAACTTACTGAGTATTTTCTGAGAATTTACTAAGTAATTTACTCAGTAATTAATTGAGTAATTTTTAGAGAATTCACTGAGAAATTTTGTAAGTAATTTATAGAAAATTTATTGCGAATTTACTGGGAATTTGTTGAGAATTTGTTCTGTAATTTGTTTGGAATTTACTGAAAATTTAGAGAGTAAATTATTGGGAATTTACATTGAATTTACTGAGTAAATTATTGGGAATTTACGGCGCAACTTTCTGAGTATTTCCTGGGAATTTACTGAGAATTGATTGGGAATTAACTGAGTAATTTACTGGGAATTTAATGAGTAATTTTTAGAGAATTTACTGAGAATTTTCTGAGTAATCTACTGAGCATTTGTTGGCAATTTACTGAGTAATTTTCTGAGAACATAGAGAGTAATTTGCTGGGATTTTACAAAGAATTTACTGGGTAATTTACCAACAATTTACTGTTTAATTTGTTGAGAAATTTTCTTAGAATTTTCTAGGAATTTACAGATAATTTAAGGAGTAATTTATAGAGAATTTACTGGAAATTTACTAAGTAATTTTACTGGGAATTTTATGAGTAATTTACTGGGAACTTACTTATTAATTTAGTGAGAATATACTGGGATTTGCTGCGTAATTTACTAAGAATTTACAGGGAATTGCCTGAGAATTTATTGGGAATTTACTGAATAATTTACTGGGAATTTACTAGCAATTTACTAAGCAATTTATTGAGAATTTACTGAAAATTTACTAAGAAATTTACTGGGAATTTAAGGATTAAATTACTAAGAATTTGTTTAGAATTTGCTGAGAATTTACTCAGTAATTTACTTAGTGATTTACTGAGTATTTTTTGGGAATTTACTGAATAATTTTTTGAGAATTTATTTGTAACAACCCTCACCTTACTCTTGCCATACTTGCATACATTCTTGCATGGTCTTGCTGCTTATGTTAATTTAAAGGTTTTGTCTTGGCTTGATTTGCTTAAGTTGCTTGCACGATTTTGTTCCTTGCTTAGTGTGTGTGCGTAGCCGAGATCATCTTGAGCTTAGTCCGTCTTTGACCCTTTGCACTTAGAACTATCTTGAGGTCTTGTTCAACCCCATCTTCACCTCGGGCATTCTTTGCCGAGATGTTTCGCACTTGAACCTTGTTCGCAGGCAGGTATGGCCTAGGCCGAGATGTGGCACACCCCGGCCAAGGTGTGGCACAGCTTAGTCAAGTGTCGTCCTCCCTAGCCGATGTTTTCTATCCTGTTGCTGGATCCTTGTTTTGAGCCGATATCATCTCTTTGCCGATGTGTCTTACCCGAGCTTGCTGCATACGATTTGTCAGAGACTTGTCTTGTCTATCAATCACCTTTTTGGAGCTAAACCAACCCGTTAATGCCACGTGTCCGAGCTGTTTGTTAAGGCAGCCGGCAGATCTTGAAAACAAATCATTTCCTTGTCTCAAATCTTTGTTTTAGAGAGAGAAGCTCTAGAAAGGAGGAAGAAGAGTTCTTGAGTGAGAGTTGTCTTCCAAGCTTGATCTTTGTGGCTTGAACCGTTAGATCCGAGTTTTGAGGTTAGAATCTTGATCTCCTTTGATTGTTCTTACTGAATACCTAGCTGCATTGCATGATCGGTTTTGTTTTGCATGTCATGCATCGTTTTGAAGTTGGTTTTAGAAAGAGAAAATGGTTTTTCATGTGTTCTTGAACAAAGTCTCATTTTGATCATAGAGTTTGGAACGAAAACCATGTTTTTGTGTTTGTTCTTGCATGACTTCCTTGAATGGGTACCCAGGTCCATATATTTTGAACTCTTGGCATGAAAACTCAGTTTTTTTTTATAACAAGTTGTGAACTTGCATCCATCTTTCAAAAGATCATGTTCTTCATATTCTTCAAAGGAAAACCCAGATTTTTTCCTGACTTTGTATAACGGGACCTCGGCTTTGTCCTGGACGGTACCCAGTGTGTCTTCTTGAAACGGGAGCAGTGACTAAGCTCCCAGCTTGTTTTGCTTTGTCTTTGACTTGGATCTGGCAAGAATGCCGAGATCATTTGCATGTATATAGAGCTTGCTTTGAGAATGTGACTTGCCATGTGATTGTAGGTCCTTGATATTTGCTTTGAATCTACACCTGAAGAACTAGGTGAGTGGTATTATTGATAAAGCTATGTTATACTTGTTTTGATAAACCTTGCTTGCCTTGTTTTGACAAAAGTATTTTGTTAGCATGAATAAATAGCTCTTGTTTGATGTGCCAAGTATACTCCTTGTTGATGCCACCTTTGAAAAGGATACGGTCCTTGTTAAATCGGGCTACGGGCCTAAGTAACACAAGTCCCTTGTACTGGAGGACTCTAAACTTCCGCGGTACCAAGTGCACAAGTCCCTTGTATTGGAGGACTCTAAACTTTCGCAATACTTTTGACCAAACGATTACGGATCGTACAGCCCTTGATAATTGAATGATGAATACGGTTCATCCCTTGTTTCGCCGATGTTATGATACTTGACTGATGAATACGGTTCATCCCTTGCTTCGCCGATGTTATGATAATTGAATGATGAATACGGTTCATCCCTTGTTTCGCCGATGTTATGATACTTGACTGATGAATACGGTTCATCCCTTGCTTCGCCGATGTTATGATAATTGAATGATGAATACGGTTCATCCCTTGTTTCGCCGATGTTATGATACTTGACTGATGAATACGGTTCATCCCTTGCTTCGCCGATGTTATGATAATTGAATGATGAATACGGTTCATCCCTTGCTTCGTCGATGTTATGATACTTGACTGATGAATACGGTTCATCCCTTGCTTCGCCGATGTTATGATAATTGAATGATGAATACGGTTCATCCCTTGTTTCGCCGATGTTATGATACTTGACTGATGAATACGGTTCATCCCTTGCTTCGCCGATGTTATGATAATTGAATGATGAATACGGTTCATCCTTTGTTTTGCCGATGTTATGATACTTGAATGATGAATACGGTTCATCCCTTGTTTTGCCTATGTCAGTGAACACCCTTGGATACTTGTAATATTTGATTGATGAATACGGTTCATCCCTTGCCTTGCTAAGTTTGATGTGTTTCGTTTTGAAGGACTCCGGCTTTATTCATGCAAACCTTTATTTTTAGTACCATTCACTGAGTTTTGTACTCACCCCTCTATATATATGTAGGTGATGAGCAGGACGGCGGCGACGCCTAGATCGTTTTGGTCGCTTGTTTGGATTCGTGCTTATGTCGGCTTTACTTTTGTATTTACGTCGGCGATGCCCTGTTTTACATGTCGGCAAATCTTGAAAATCATGCTTCTTGACTTGTATTAGCTGTATTTTGTATATGTCGGCTTGAGAAGCCTTTTGATCAAGATGTAACATGTATTATTTTACCTTGTTGTATTTAAGTTGTAAAGTTAATTGGAATGTTTGGCATTGCTTGGATCTACGCACAGCTCTTATGGACCACTTGTGTTTGATTTATTGCTTCCGCATTTGTGAGCCCCCTATATCCATACTCTGATTGTGTTAAGTTTTGAATAGTTGGCCTTCGGTAATTACGGATTACTGGCCATCACGGCACCAAACTACTAGGGGCGGTTTGGGGTCGTGACATTATTAGATATTTACTGAGTAATTTCTAGGAATTTACTGAGAATTTACTGGAAATTTACATGGTAATTTACTCACAATTTACTGAATAAACGTACTGAGTAATTTACTGAGAATTTAAATAGTAATTTATAGAGAATTTACTGAGTAATTTACTGAGTAATTTGTCGAGAATTACAGTGTAATTGACTGAGAATTTACTAAGAATTTATTATGTAATTTACTGAGAATTCACTTAGTAATTTAGTTAGATTTTTTTTGGAATTTACTGAGAATTTATTAGGTAATTTTCTGAGAATTTATAGAGAATTTATTGAAAATTTACCGAGTAAATTACTGAGAATTTACTAACAATTTACTGAGTAATTCACAAAAAAATTAGTGAGAACTTATCGAGTAATTTACTGAGAATTTACAGTTTACTCAGAATTTACTGAGTAATTTACTGTGTATTTATTGAGAATTTGTTAGGAATTTACTGATTAATTTACAGAGAATTTATTGAGTAATTTACAGAGAATTTAATGAGTAATTTACTGAGAATTCACTCAGAATTTACTAAGTAATTTGTTGAGAATTTACTGGGAATTTACTAAATAATGTAGTTAGAATTTCTTGGGAATTTACTGAGAACTTACTGTTAATTTACTAGAAATTTTCTAAGTAATTTCTGAGAATTTACTGAGTAATTTAGTGGCAATTTACAGAGTAATGCACTGAGTAATTTACTAGGAATTTGCTGTGTAATTTATTGAGAACATAGTGGGAATTTCTAGAGTAATTTATTGAGAATTTACAGAGAATTTACTTAGAAATTACTGGCAATTTTCTGAGTAATTTACTGAGAATTTACTAGGAACTTACTGAGTATTTTCTGAGAATTTACTAAGTAATTTACTCAGTAATTAATTGAGTAATTTTTAGAGAATTCACTGAGAAATTTTGTAAGTAATTTATAGAAAATTTATTGAGAATTTACTGGGAATTTGTTGAGAATTTGTTCTGTAATTTGTTTGGAATTTACTGAAAATTTAGAGAGTAAATTATTGGGAATTTACATTGAATTTACTGAGTAAATTATTGGGAATTTACGGCGCAACTTTCTGAGTATTTCCTGGGAATTTACTGAGAATTGATTGGGAATTAACTGAGTAATTTACTGGGAATTTAATGAGTAATTTTTAGAGAATTTACTGAGAATTTTCTGAGTAATCTACTGAGCATTTGTTGGCAATTTACTAAGTAATTTTCTGAGAACATAGAGAGTAATTTGCTGGGATTTTACAAAGAATTTACTGGGTAATTTACCAACAATTTACTGTTTAATTTGTTGAGAAATTTTCTTAGAATTTTCTAGGAATTTACAGATAATTTAAGGAGTAATTTATAGAGAATTTACTGGAAATTTACTAAGTAATTTTACTGGGAATTTTATGAGTAATTTACTGGGAATTTACTTATTAATTTAGTGAGAATATACTGGGAATTTGCTTCGTAATTTACTAAGAATTTACGAAAAATTTACAGGGAATTGCCTGAGAATTTATTGGGAATTTACTGAATAATTTACAGGGAATTTCCTAGTAATTTATTGAGCAATTTACTGGGCAATTTATTTAGAATTTACTGAAAATTTACTAAGAATTTTATTGGGAATTTAAGGATTAAATTACTGAGAATTTGCTCAGTAATTTACTTAGTGATTTACTGAGTATTTATTGGGAATTTACTGAATAATTTTTTGAGAATTTATTAGATATTTACTGAGTAATTTCTAGGAATTTACTGAAAATTTACTGGAAATTTACTTGGTAATTTACTCACAATTTATTGAATAAATGTACTGAGTAATTTACCGAGAATTTAAATAGTAATTTCTAGAGAATATACTGAGTAATTTACTGAGAATTTACTGAGTAATTTACCGAGAATTTACTGAGTAATTTGCCGAGAATTACAGTGTAATTGGCTGAGAATTTACTAAGAATTTATTATGTGATTTACTAGGAATTCACTGAGTAATTTAGTTAATTTTTTTTTGGAATTTACTGAGAATTTATTGGGAATTTATTAGGTAATTTTTCGAGAATTTTTAGAGAATTTATTGAAAATTTACCGAGTAAATTACTGAGAATTTACTATGTAATTTACTAAGAATTTACTAACAATTTACTGAGTAATTTTCTGAGTAATTTACAAAAAAATTTGTGAGAACTTATCGAGTAATTTACCGAGAATTTACAGGGAACTTACTAAGTAATTTACAGAGAATTTAAAGAGTAATTTATTGAGTACTTTACTAAGAATTTACTGAGAATTTGATGAGTAATTTACTGAGAATTTAGAGGCAATTTTTCTTAGTAATTTACAAAGAATTTACTAAGAACTTACAGAGTAATCTACTGAAAATTTACAGCGAATTTACTGTGATTTTACAATGTAATTTACTTATAATTTACTTGCAATTTACAGGGTAATTTACTGAGATTTTGCTGGGAATTTACTAAGTAATTTCCTGAGAATTTACTGAGTAATTTACTAAGAATTTACATGGAATTTTGTGGGAATTTACGGAGAATTTACTCAGAATTTACTGAGTAATTTACTGTGTATTTATTGAGAATTTGCTAGGAAATTACTGATTAATTTACAGAGAATTTATTGAGTAATTTATAGAGAATTTAATGAGTAATTTACTGAGAATTCACTCAGAATTTACTAAGTAATTTGTTGAGAATTTACTGAGAATTTACTAAATAATGTAGTTAGAATTTATTGGGAATTTACTGAGAACTTACTGTTAATTTACTAGAAATTTTCTGAGTAATTTCTGAGAATTTACTGAGTAATTTAGTGGCAATTTACAGAGTAATGCACTGAGTAATTTACTGGGAATTTTCTGTGTAATTTATTGAGAACATAGTGGGAATTTCTAGAGTAATTTATTGAGAATTTACAGGGAATTTACTTAGAAATTACTGGCAATTTTCTGAGTAATTTACTGAGAATTTACTAGGAACTTACTGAGTATTTTCTGAGAATTTACTAAGTAATTTACTCAATAATTAATTGAGTAATTTTTAGAGAATTCACTGAGAAGTTTTCTAAGTAATTTATAGAAAATGTATTGCGAATTTACTGAGTAATTTGTTGAGAATTTATTCTGTAATTTATTTGGAATTTACTGAAAATTTAGAGAGTAAATTATTGGGAATTTACGGAGTAATTTACATTGAATTTACTGAGTAAATTATTGGGAATTTACGGCGCAACTTTCTGAGTATTTCCTGGGAATTTATTGAGAATTGATTGGGAATTAACTGAGTAATTTACTGGGAATTTAATGAGTAATTTTTAGAGAATTTACTGAGAATTTTCTGAGTAATCTACTGAGCATTTGTTGGCAATTTACTGAGTAATTTTCTGAGAACTTACAAAGTAATTTGCTGGGATTTTACAGGGAATTGACAGAGAATTTACTGGGTAATTTACCAACAATTTACTGTTTAATTTGTTGAGAATTTACTGGGAATTTACTAAATAATGTAGTTAGAATTTATTGGGAATTTACTGAGAACTTACTGTTAATTTACTTGAAATTTTCTGAGTAATTTCTGAGAATTTACTATAATTTACTGAGTAATTTTGTGGCAATTTACAGAGTAATGCACTGAGTAATTTACTTGGAATTTGCTGTGTAATTTATTGAGAACATAGTGGGAATTTCTAGAGTAATTTATTGAGAATTTACAGGGAATTTACTTAGAAATTACTAGCAATTTTTTGAGTAATTTACTGAGAATTTACATGGAATTTACTGAGTATTTTCTGAGAATTTACTGAGTAATTTACTAAGTTATTTACTCAGTAATTAATTGAGTAATTTTTAGAGAATTCACTGAGAAATTTTGTAAGTAATTTATAGAAAATTTATTGCGAATTTACTGAGTAATTTACTGGGAATTTGTTGAGAATTTATTCTGTAATTTATTTGGAATTTACTGAAAATTTAGAGAGTAATTTACTGAGAATTTACTGAGTAATTTACATTGAATTTACTTAGTAAATTATTGGGAATTTACGGCCCAACTTTCTGAGTATTTCCTGGGAATTTATTGAGAATTGATTGGGAATTAACTGAGTAATTTACTGGGAATTTAATGAGTAATTTTTAGAGAATTTACTGAGAATTTTCTGAGTAATCTACTGAGCATTTGTTGGCAATTTACTGAGTAATTTTTTTGAGAATTTACTGAGAACTTACAGAGTAATTTGCTGGGATTTTACAGGGAATTGACCGAGAATTTACTGGGTAATTTACCGAGAATTTACTGTTTAATTTGTTGAGAAATTTTCTTAGAATTTTCTAGGAATTTACAGATAATTTAAGGAGTAATTTACAGAGAATTTACTGAAAATTTACTAAGTAATTTTACTGGGAATTTTATGAGTAATTTACTGGGAATTTACTTATTAATTTACTGAGAATTTGCTGAGTAATTTTGTAACGACCCTCACTTTACTTTAGTCATGCTTGCATATATCCCATGATCTTGTCTTGATATATTGCATTTGCAAAACCTTGATTTATCTTGCATGAGCATTATTTGCATGCTTTGTTCCTTGTTTGGTGAGTGTGTGTAGCCTAGGTTAATCCAAGCCGAGGTCACCTTAAGCTTAGAACCATCTTGGAACCACTTTGGTTGACCCCCACCTTCACCAAGGCATGTTGGCCGAGATGTCATCATCTAGGCCGAGGTGTTCATCACCAAGGCCGAGATGTGCATTATATAGGCCGAGATGTTACCTTGCGCCTAAGTGATCTTGTTCCTGGATTGGTGCGACCTAGACCGAGGTGTGGCACATCTAGGCCGAGGTGTGGCACAGCTAGGCCAAGTGTTGTCCTTCTTAGGCGAGATCATTGTTCCTTACTTGCCGATGCCTTGTTTTTAGCCGAGATCATTACCTGCCGGAGTGCCTATGCCATCTTGCTTGTTGAACACACTTTGTCATGGTCTTGTCTTTTCACTCAGTCACCTTTTTTAGTAGAGCCAACCAGCCGTTGCCACGTATCCGAGCTGAGTATTACATCAGCCGGCAGAGAAAGAAATGTATCATTTGTTATACGTCTTTGTTCTTGAGGAGAGAGAAGCTCTAGAAGAGGGAGAAGGAGTTCTTAAAGAGGAAATAGATTTCCAAGCTTGCTCCTTAGAGTTCAAACCGTTTGATTCGTGTTTCGAGGTTAGAATCTTAATCTACTCTTGTTGTTCTTATTGTTCATCTAGCTGCATTGCACGATCGAGCACGATTTGCAAGCCATGCATTGATTTAAAGTTTGGTTTTAGAAAGAGAAAGTGTCATTCATGTGTTCTTGAATAAAAGCCTTGTTTGATCCGAAAGCTTGCATCAAGATTCATGTTTTTGTGTTTGTTTTCATAAGATCTTCGAGTATGGGTACCCAGGTCCATGTTTTTGAATTCATAGCATGAAATCTCAGATTTTGTAATGATACGTTATGATCTTTGCATTCATGTTCTTCAGCAGAGGGAAACCCAGATTTTCCCAACTTCATTTCTTTGAATGTGGCCATCGGGACCACACCTCGGCAAAGAGGTGTGGGACCTCGGCGAAAACCTGGTTGGTGCCCATTATGTTTTCCCGAGATGAGGAACAGTGTTTTGTTTTGGTTCGACTTAGTTTTGAAGGAATGCCGAGATCATTTGCATTCATGTGAAGCTTGTTTGAAAGTGCATTCAATAGACTTTGCCATGTGTTTGTAGGACTTGGACTCTCGCTTGACCCCGACGTTGAAGAACTATGTGAGTGGTATTTTTAATAAAGCTATGTTATACGTTTTGATAAAGGCTTTGCTTTGCTTTGTTTTGAAAGTATTTGTCAAGCATGAATGATTATCCCTATTTTGTATATCAAGTATTATCTTGTTTTGATGACAAACCTTTGAAAGTCTGTACGTGCTAGGGGACTATAAGCATTTGTAGCACAACCTTTGGAAGTCCGTACGTGCTAGGGGACTATAAGCATTTGTAGCACAATCCTTGAAAGTCCGTACGTGCTAGGGGACTATAAGCATTTGTAGCACAACCTTGGTTAACGTCATCCCTTGAAACTTGAAAGCCTTGAAAGACTTTGATTGATAAAGCTTGAAGGATTTGTTAGAAGAACTTGATTCACCCCATGCTTTGTTACAAGCTACGATTATGTATTATTTTGTTAAAGATTTCGGATATCATGCATGCAAACCCTTTATTACTTGTACCATTCACTGAGTATCCAAGCTCACCCTCTCTATATATATGTAGGTGATGAGCAGGACGACGGCGACGCCTAGATGTGCCTTGCAACTTGTTTTGGATTCACATTTTGTAGCATCTTGAAGATCATGCTTCTTAGCTTGCATTTCTTTGTATTTTGTACATAATGGTTCGAGAAGCCTTTTGGTCAAGATGTATTCTTGTACTTCATTTTATTGTACCCAAGTTGTAAAGCTATGGAAAGATGTATGCCATTTCATTTGACTTATGCACAGCTCTCATGGACTAATTAGATTTGTATATACTGCTTCCGCACATGTTAGCCTCATATGTAATACTCTGATTGTGTATGAATTTTGAAAGTTGGCCTTCGGTAATCTCGGATTACTGGCCATCACGGCACCATTCTACTAGGGGCGGAATGGAGTCGTGACAGATTGGTATCAGAGCCCAAGTTTCTTATAGTACGTTACTCACACACTTTGAGTCCTAAAGAGCATAAGATTTCCCTTAGAATTGATGTTAGGATTGCATCATAATGCTTGCTACTTGACAATATGTGCATCATCTCGGCGTGACTATTTGTTATTTGCATGCATATTATTCGATCGTTTTGTTTTAAAGTCACATTTTGCATACTCTTAGCATCATGAGGAGGGGTAGACCACCAGTTGGCCGAGATCATCCCGAAGACAGATTGGACAGATTAGAGAGATTGGTCGAAGGTTTGGTCCATGAGTTGAGACAACCTAGGCTACAAGACGCTAGTACTACTTCTATCCAGGCCGAGCAGACAAACGGCCGACATGCAGTTCCGCCTCCACCTCCTCCAGCACCGCAAGTGCCTCCACAGCAAGCTTTGTATGGGGACGGCACTATAGCCCTGATCCGAGAGTTTAAGAAAATGAAACCGCCGAGATTCTCTGGGGGTATAGAGCTGATGAAAGCCGAGGCGTGGGTCTTGGAAATTGAGAAATTGTTTGAGATTTTTCCCAGCACCGACACCCAGAAGGTGTCATTGGTCGCGTTCACACTAGACGACGATGCATGAAGGTGGTGGATGATGACCCGAAAAAGCAACCCAGGTTTGACTTGGGCCAGGTTTTTGGAGTTGTTTTACAACAAACACTTTCCCCTTAGCGTTCGAGACCGCAAGACTACAGAGTTCCAGACTCTAACACAAGGCAGCAGGACAGTGGCAGAATATGACTATGCTTTTACCGAGTTGGCGAGATATGCGCCTCACATGGTCAATGATGAATATAGAAAAGCCAGGAAGTTTGAAAGTGGGCTTCGTGGGCCGATATAAGATCGAGTTAACATGCTTAACATGCCGACTTACGCTGGAGTATTGGACAAGGCCATCCTCGTAGAAGCTAACTTGAACTGATATCAGAATTCAGGAGAGAGCCAACGGAAGAGACAGAACTATCATAATCACCGAGTTCCGTTTAACGCTAAGAAGAAAGTGAATGTGGGCAGCTCCAGTGTCACGACCCCAAACCGCCCTTAGTAGTTTAGTACCGTGATGGCCAGTAATCCGTAATTACCGAAGGTCAACTTCCAAAATTCACACACAATCGGAGTATAATATACGGGGCTTGCAAATGCGGAAGCAATAATTCAAAATACAAGTGGTCCATAAGGACAGTGCATAAGTCAAATGGAATGGCATACATCTTTACATAGCATTTAAAACTTGAATACAAAAGTACATATTACATCTTGGCAAAAGGCTTCTGAAGCCGACATAAATATAACACATGAAATACAAATTAAGAAATAAAATCTTCGGATTGCCGACATAAACATGCATCCAAAACATCTTGCAAAACACACATCTCGGCGTAGCCGACTTCTTGCTTGTTACCTACATATACATAGGGAGGGTGAGCTTGGGTACTCAGTGAATGGTACAAGTAATAAAGGGGTTACATGAATGATTCCCGAGGTCTTTCAAAACAATACATAATATATCTTTGTCAAAACCATACTTATCATAGCTTGTACAAAACATGAGATAAACCTTGTTCATCAAACTTGATCTTTCAAAACTTGCTTGGAATACTTAACATACGTCGGCTTAAAACATGGGGTGATGACATTCCGGGCAAAACAAAAGCATAACCTCGGCATCGAGCACACCCGTTCATAGTCCGTCGGTGGCCGATATCTTAACAAGGGTGCTACTTAGGCTTAACGTCCCCTAGCACGAAAGGACGGTGCTACCTAGGCTTAAAGTCCCCTAGCACGGAAGGACTATGCTACATAGGCTTAAAGTCCCCTAGCACGGAAGGACTATGCTACATAGGCTTAAAGTCCCCTAGCACGGAAGGACTATGTTACATAGGCTTAACGTCCCCTAACACGAAAGGACGGTGTTACTTAGGCTTTACGTCCCCCAACACGAAAGGACGGTTCCAAGAATGTCACCCAAAACAAAGCTTACTTGATAATTTGTCCTTCAAAACAAAGCTTATACTTGATACATAAAATAGGGATGTCATTCATGCTTAACAAATACTTTTATCAAAACAAGGCAAAGCTTATCAAAACCTTAAGAACATAACTTTATTAAAAATACCACTCACACTAGTTCTTGGGACGTCGGGGTTAAGGCAAAGGTCCAAGTCCTACAAACACATGGCAAAGCATACTGAACATACATCTCAAAACAAGTCTTACAAGCATGCAAATGATCTCGGGAAGACATGTTAAAAATCAAAACACTGTTTTACATGTCAGGGAGACATGCTGGGTACCAACCAGGTCTAAGCCGAGGTCCTACACCTCCTTGCCGAGGTGTGGTCCCGACGGCCTCATTCAAAAGCAAGGTCGGGAAAACCTGGGTTTCCCTTTGAAGAACATGAAGAACATGAACATGAAGATCATGAATGCCAAAATCATAACTTCTTTATTTATAAAATTTGGGATTTCATGCTATGAGTTCGAAAACATGGACCTGGGTACCCATACTTGAAAATCATGTGAAAACAAACACAAAAACATGAATCTTGGCATGAGCTTTCGGATCAAAACATGACTTTTCTTGAAGAACACATGAATGTCATTTTCTCTTTCTAAAACCGAACTTCAAAGCAATGCATGGCTTACAAATCATTTTCAATCATGCAATGCAATAACATGAACATAAAGAACATCATGAGCGGATCAAGAATCTAACCTTAGAATGCGGATCTAACGGTTCGATCTCTAGGAAATCAAGCTTGGAAACCCACTCTCCCTTAAGAACTCTTCTCCCTCTTCTAGTGCTTCTCTCTCTACTCTCCAAAACAATATACAACAAATGATAGGTTTCCTCTCTCTATCGGCTGACTTAACTCTCAGCCCAAACACGTGGCAACGGCTGGTTGGTTCTCTCCGAAAAGGTGATAGATTGACAAGACAAGACTCTGACAAAGCGTATCTAACAAGCTACTCGGTAAGGCACTCCGGCAAGTGATGACATCGGCTAACAACAAAACTTCGGCAACTAAGGTGACAATGACCTCGGCTAGGAAGGACAACACTTGACTAAGCTGTGCCACACCTTGGCCTAGATGTGCCACACCTCGGTCTAGGTCATACCACTCCAGGACAAGATCACTCAGGTGCAAAGGTAACATCTCAGCCAATATGTCAAAGCAAAGGTGGAGGTCAAACGAAGGGATTCCAAGATACTTCTAAACTGAAGATGACCTCGGCTTGGAATGATCTAGGCTTAGCATCACCTAGGCTTCACATCAAGGAAGGAGCAAATCATGCGAGCAACACTTAGACATTTCACAAAGGCATCAAAACAAGGCATGGACCTTACATACTTAAGCAAAACAAAGTCACAAACATACAAATGCAAGCTTAACAAGTCATAATCATACAGATGCTCATGAACATGACTAAGACATAAATGTGGGTCCTTACATCCTTCCCCCCTTAAAGAAGTTTGGTCCCCAAACTTCACTTACCTTGTTCCCAAAACGACTCCGGCTGTCGAGTTCTTATCTCTTCTTATCATCCTTAGTTTTTACCTTGGGACAATCCTTAATACGGTGACCTCTCTCTCCGCATCCGAAACATGCTCCAGTCGCCCGAAGACAAACCCCAAAATGTAGCTTCCCTCAACTAGGACATGTCGGCCTGGTGCCACCTTCCTGATTCGCGTTGTTGGGACCATCCTCCACTGTCTTCTCCTCGGCATCATTCGGGTCTGCCTCTTCTTCGCGATTGTCGTAGGTCTGCCTCTTCCTCTGACTCTTTCCCGAACTTTGACTTCTGTTCAGGTTGGCTTCTGCAAGGATAACTTTATCTAACACTCCGGCATACGTCGGCACGTTGAGCAAATTAACCTGGTCTTGTATCGGCCCTCGAAGTCCACTCTCAAATTCCCTAGCTTTCATGTATTCGTTGCCGACCATGTGAGGTGCATACCTTGCCAACTCAGTGAACGCACGATCATACTCTGCCACTGTCTTGCTTCCCTGTGTCAACATCTGAAATTCTGTAGCCTTGCGATTTCGTACACTGAGCGGGAAGTGTTTGTCGTAGAACAACTCCAAAAATCTGGCCCAAGTCAAGTCTGGGTTGCCTTCTCGAATCATCATCCACCATCTACGGGCGCCGTCTTCCAATGTGAATGCTGCTAGTGACACCTTCTGAGCGTCAGTGCTGGGAAAAACCTCGAACATTTTCTCCATCTCAAGAATCCATGCTTCTGCTTTCATCGGCTCTTATACCTCCATGGAACTTCGGCGGTTTCATCTTCCGGAATTCTCTGACCAGGGTCAATGTGTCATCTCCGTACAAAGTTGGCTGCGGAGGCACTTGTGGTACTGGCGGTGGTGGAACTGCATGTCGGCCATCTGTCTGCTCGGCCTGTGTGGAGGTAGTACCAGTGTTCTACTGCCTTGCTTGCCTTAACTCATCGGTCAAGCTTTCAACCAATCTTTCTAATCTATCTATTCTGTCCTCGAATTGTTCTCGGCCCACTGGGGGTCTACCTCTTCTCATGATGCTGGGGTATGGGGGATGTGACACTTAGAACAAAATGAACAAATGAACGTGTATGCAAGTAAACATGATCATGCCGATGTAACAAAATGCTCATGCCGAGATGATGCACACCTTTTCAAGTAGCAAGTAACATGATGCAATCCTAACATTCTTCTAAGGGACATCCTATGCTCTTTAGGACTCAAAGTGTGTGAATAACGTACTATAAGGATCTTGTGCTCTGATACCATTCTGTCACGACCCCAAACCGCCCCTAGTAGTTTGGTACCGTGATGGCCAGTAATCCGTAATTACCGAAGGTCAACTTCCAAAATTCACACACAATCGGAGTATAATATACGGGGCTTGCAAATGCGGAAGCAATAATTCAAAATACAAGTGGTCCATAAGAGCAGTGCATAAGTCAAATGGAATGGCATACATCTTTACATAGCATTTAAAACTTGAATACAAAAGTACATATTACATCTTGGCAAAAGGCTTCTGAAGCCGACATAAATATAACACATGAAATACAAATTAAGAAATAAAATCTTTGGATTGCCGACATAAACATGCATCCAAAACATCTTGCAAAACACACATCTCGGCGTAGCCGACTTCTTGCTTGTTACCTACATATACATAGGGAGGGTGAGCTTGGGTACTCAGTGAATGGTACAAGTAATAAAGGGGTTACATGAATGATTCCCGAGGTCTTTCAAAACAATACATAATATATCTTTGTCAAAACCATACTTATCATAGCTTGTACAAAACATGAGATAAACCTTGTTCATCAAACTTGATCTTTCAAAACTTGCTTGGAATACTTAACATACGTCGGCTTAAAACATGGGGTGATGACATTCCGGGCAAAACAAAAGCATAACCTCGGCATCGAGCACACCCGTTCATAGTCCGTCGGTGGCCGATATCTTAACAAGGGTGCTACTTAGGCTTAACGTCCCCTAGCACGAAAGGACGGTGCTACCTAGGCTTAAAGTCCCCTAGCACGGAAGGACTATGCTACATAGGCTTAAAGTCCCCTAGCACGGAAGGACTATGCTACATAGGCTTAAAGTCCCCTAGCACGGAAGGACTATGTTACATAGGCTTAACGTCCCCTAACACGAAAGGACGGTGTTACTTAGGCTTTACGTCCCCCAACACGAAAGGACGGTTCCAAGAATGTCACCCAAAACAAAGCTTACTTGATAACTTGTCCTTCAAAACAAAGCTTATACTTGATACATAAAATAGGGATGTCATTCATGCTTAACAAATACTTTTATCAAAACAAGGCAAAGCTTATCAAAACCTTAAGAACATAACTTTATTAAAAATACCACTCACACTAGTTCTTGGGACGTCGGGGTCAAGGCAAAGGTCCAAGTCCTACAAACACATGGCAAAGCATACTGAACATACATCTCAAAACAAGTCTTACAAGCATGCAAATGATCTCGGGAAGACATGTTAAAAATCAAAACACTGTTTTACATGTCAGGGAGACATGCTGGGTACCAACCAGGTCTAAGCCGAGGTCCTACACCTCCTTGCCGAGGTGTGGTCCCGACGGCCTCATTCAAAAGCAAGGTCGGGAAAACCTGGGTTTCCCTTTGAAGAACATGAAGAACATGAACATGAAGATCATGAATGCCAAAATCATAACTTCTTTATTTACAAAATCTGGGATTTCATGCTATGAGTTCGAAAACATGGACCTGGGTACCCATACTTGAAAATCATGTGAAAACAAACACAAAAACATGAATCTTGGCATGAGCTTTCGGATCAAAACATGACTTTTCTTGAAGAACACATGAATGTCATTTTCTCTTTCTAAAACCGAACTTCAAAGCAATGCATGGCTTACAAATCATTTTCAATCATGCAATGCAATAACATGAACATAAAGAACATCATGAGCGGATCAAGAATCTAACCTTAGAACGCGGATCTAACGATTCGATCTCTAGGAAATCAAGCTTGGAAACCCACTCTCCCTCAAGAACTCTTCTCCCTCTTCTAGTGCTTCTCTCTCTACTCTCCAAAACAATATACAACAAATGATAGGTTTCCTCTCTCTATCGGCTGACTTAACTCTCAGCCCAGACACGTGGCAACGGCTGGTTGGTTCTCTCCGAAAAGGTGATAGATTGACAAGACAAGACTCTGACAAAGCGTATCTAACAAGCTACTCGGTAAGGCACTCCGGCAAGTGATGACATCGGCTAACAACAAAACTTCAGCAACTAAGGTGACAATGACCTCGGCTAGGAAGGACAACACTTGACTAAGCTGTGCCACACCTTGGCCTAGATGTGCCACACCTCGGTCTAGGTCATACCACTCCAGGACAAGATCACTCAGGTGCAAAGGTAACATCTCGGCCAATATGTCAAAGCAAAGGTGGAGGTCAAACGAAGGGATTCCAAGATACTTCTAAACTGAAGATGACCTCGGCTTGGAATGATCTAGGCTTAGCATAACCTAGGCTTCATATCAAGGAAGGAGCAAATCATGCGAGCAACACTTAGACACTTCACAAAGGCATCAAAACAAGGCATGGACCTTACATACTTAAGCAAAACAAAGTCACAAACATACAAATGCAAGCTTAACAAGTCATAATCATACAGATGCTCATGAACATGACTAAGACATAAATGTGGGTCCTTACATCCAGCAACCCGAACCAGGAAGGTAATCCTAAGCCGACGTGTGCAAGTTATGGGAAACCGCATTCCGGAGTTTGCCGTTGGGCATCAGGAGCCTGTTTCGAATGTGGCGAAATGGGTCTTTGCGTGAAAGACTGTCCTAGGCAAGGACTGATGATGGTAAGAAGAATGGGAGTAGCTCGGGCTCCACACAGAGAAATAACATAGGGAGGGCCCAGACGAGACAGGGCAGAGTTTTTGCATTGGTACCAGGAGACACTCAGAATGCTGAGACAGTCGTGTCAGGTATACTCCCAATCTGCTCTCAAGATGCATACATATTGATTGATTCGGGTTCTACACATTCATTTGTATCTGCTAAGTTTGCCGAAAAGATAAATAGAGAACAAGAACCCCTTGATTATGTGTTACATGTGTCCACTCCATCTGGGAGAACTATGATTGTTGCATCCATTTATAGGGCATGTGTCGTTGCGATTGAGGGCGTAGAATTATTAGTTGATTTAATGCCGTTAAGCATGACTCACTTTGATGTCATATTGGGAATGGACTGGTTAGTAACGAATCATGCATCTATTAATTGTGTTTCGAAGAATGTCACACTGAAACCCCCAAATCAAGCCGAGGTTATTTTCCAGGGTAAGGAAGTAGTACCCCCACCTTACTTAATCTCATCCATGAAAGCTTATAAGTTGATCCAGAAGGGGTGTCAAGGTTATCTGTGTAGTATACTAAGTGAATTGAATGGAAATGTTGAGTTAGCCGACATCCCAGTAGTTAGGGAATTCCCCGATGTCTTTCCAAATGAATTGCCTAGCCAGTCAATGGATAGGGAAATAGAATTTACGGTTGATGTTATGTCGAGAACCCAACCTATCTCCAAAACACCCTATAGAATGGCCCCAGCCGAACTTAAGGAACTGAAACTACAATTACAAGAATTGTTGGACAAGGGATTTATTAGGCCGAGCACTTCACCTTGGGGAGCACCAGTTCTATTTGTCAAGAAAAGGGATGGTACACTTCGTCTTTGTATCGACTACCGAGAACTGAATAAGGTGACCATTAAGAATAAGTATCCATTGCCGAGGATTGATGATCTACTTGATCAACTACAAGGGGCACGGGTCTTTTCTAAGATTGATCTGAGGTTGGGCTACCATCAGCTAAAGGTTAAGGCCGTGGATGTCGAGAAAACTACTTTTCGGACAAGGTATGGCCACTACGAATTTTTGGTAATGCCTTTCAGGGTGACCAATGCTCCTGCCGTATTCATGGATTTGATGAACAGGGTTTTTAAGCTGTACCTAGACGAGTTCGTGGTTGTTTTCATCAATGACATACTGATCTATTCGAAGAGTGGTGATGAGCATGAGCAGGATTTGAGACTAGCCTTACAAATCCTAAGAGACAAAAAATTGTATGCCAAGCTTAGCAAGTGTGAATTTTGGCTTTCCAGCATTTCATTTTTGGGCCATGTGATTAATGAAGAAGGAATCTCTATTGATCCAAGTAAGATTGAAGCCGTCGTGAATTGGCCGACGCAGACCAACGTGTTCGAGATTCGTAGTTTTCTGGGTTTGGCCGGCTATTACATGAAGTTTGTGAAGGATTTCTCAAAGATTGCAGTACCACTGACACAACTAACTCAGAAAGGAGTGGTTTACGAATGGACCGAGGATAGGGAATCAGCTTTTCGGGAGTAAAAGACGAGGTTGGTTACAGCACCGATACTTATACTACCGTTAGACAAAGAAGAATTTCAGATTTTTAGTGATGCTTCACATAAGGGATTGGGTTGCGTGTTAATGCAAGGAGGTAAGGTTATAGCGTATGTATCCCGTCAGTTGAAACCTCACGAAAAGAATTATCCTACCCATGATTTAGAGCTAGCAGTCGTGGTGTTTGCTTTGAAGATTTGGCGTCATTACTTGTATGGGGCTTCTTGCCAAGTTTTCACCGATCATCAGAGTTTAAAGTACTTATTCACTCAGAAGGTGTTAAATTTGAGACAGAGAAGATGGCTTGAGTTATTGAAAGACTACGACATGCAAATTCAGTATCACCTAGGTAAAGCAAACTCAGTAGCCAACGCATTGAGCAGAAAATCAGTTGGAAGTCTGGCATGTTTAGCCATGATTTCAGTGGAGCCGACCGTTATAGAGGAAGTGAAGGCCAGACAAATGGAAGACGGATTCTTCAAGAAAGTTGCCGATGAGATTCTCACTAAGCCGAGGTCAGGGTACACTATTGAAAATCAGGTACTTAAGTTTGAAGGAAGATTGTGCGTAGCCGACATTCCAGAGTTGAAAAGGAAGATTTTGCAGGAATCTCATGGTTCCAGATTTGCTGTTCATCCAGGGAACACTAAGATGTATCAAGATGTGAAACAAACTTTTTGGTGGCCGAATATGAAAAGAGAAATAGCCGAGTTCGTATCCCAGTGTTTACATTGTCAACAAGTGAAAGCAGAACACCAGAGGCCAGCAGGACTACTTCGACCTTTGCCGATTCCTGAGTGGAAATAGGAACGCATCTCCATGGACTTTGTGGTTGGTTTGCCGAGGACACAAAAAGGCATGGATTCAATTTGGGTTATCATTGACAGATTAACCAAGTCGGCACACTTCTTGCTTGTTCAGGCTACATCCAATGCTGACCGACTTACTGTACTATATATGAATGAGATTGTGAGACTTCATGGAGTGCCAATGTCTATTGTGTCAGACCGAGATCCGAATTTTGTTTCTAGACTTTGGCAGAGTTTACAAAGAGCTTTGGGAACCGAGTTGAAGTTTAGCACAGCTTTTCATCCCCAAACCGATAGACAAACAGAGAGAACGATCCAGACACTCGAAGATATGCTCAGCCTATGTGTGTTAGATTTCAAGGGAAGTTGGGAGGTACATCTACCGTTAGTAGAATTCGCTTATAACAATAGTTATCAAGCTAGCATTGGCATGGCGCCGTATGAAGCTTTATATGGAAGGAAGTGCAGATCGCCGATATGTTGGACTGAAGTGGGAGATAAAGCTTTAATTGGCCCCGAGCTAGTTCAAGTTACAACCAAGAAGATTAAGCTCATTCGACAAAGGATCAAAACTGCTCAAAGTCGACAAAAGAGCTATGCCGACCAGAGAAGAAGAGAGTTGGAATTTGAAGTTGGGGATCATGTATTCCTGAAGGTTTCACCAATGAAAGGAACTTCCAGATTTGGGAAGAAAGGTAAGTTAGCACCTCGTTACATCGGGCCGTTTAAAGTACTTGAGAAGGTTAACCCAGCTGCCTATAGACTGGCTTTACCACCAAAACTAAGTCAAGTTCACAATGTGTTCCATATTTCAATGTTAAGGAAGTATATTTGGGATCCACTGCATGTAATTGATTACTTCGGGATTGTGGTTAGTGAAGATTTAGGCTACGAGGAGAAGCCGATGAGAATTATTGACAGACAAGTGAGACAGTTGAGAAACAAGTCGATACCGATCGTAAAGGTTGAATGGAAGGAGCATTATGGCAAGGAGGCTACATGGGAAAAGGAAGAAGAAGTGAAAATCCGACATCCAGAGTTATTTGTAGAGCAAGTTAACTTAAGTTTGGGGACCAAACTTCTTTAAGGAGGGTAGGATGTAACGACCCTCACTTTACTTTAGTCATGCTTGCATATATCCCATGATCTTGTCTTGATATGTTGCATTTGCAAAACCTTGATTTGTCTTGCATGAGCATTACTTGCATGCTTTGTTCCTTGTTTGGTGAGTGTGTGTAGCCTAGGTTAATCCAAGCCGAGGTCACCTTAAGCTTAGAACCATCTTGGAACCACTTTGGTTGACCCCCACCTTCACCAAGGCATGTTGGCCGAGATGTCATCATCTAGGCCGAGGTGTTCATCACCAAGGCCGAGATATGTATTATCTAGGCCGAGATGTTACCTTGCGCCTAAGTGATCTTGTTCCTGGATTGGTGCGACCTAGACCGAGGTGTGGCACAGCTAGGCCGAGTGTTGTCCTTCCTAGCCGAGATCATTGTTCCTTACTTGCCGATGCCTTGTTTTTAGCCGATATCATTACCTGCCGGATTGCCTATGCCATCTTGCTTGTTGAACACACTTTGTCATGGTCTTGTCTTTTCACTCAGTCACCTTTTTTAGTAGAGCCAACCAGCCGTTGCCATGTGTCCGAGCTGAGTATTACATCAGCCGGCAGAGAGAGAAATGTATCATTTGTTATGTCTTTGTTCTTGAGGAGAGAGAAGCTCTAGAAGAGGGAGAAGGAGTTCTTAGAGAGGAAATAGATTTCCAAGCTTGCTCCTTAGAGTTCAAACCGTTTGATTCGTGTTTCGAGGTTAGAATCTTAATCTACTCTTGTTGTTCTTATTGTTCATCTAGCTGCATTGCACGATCGAGCACGATTTGTAAGCCATGCATTGATTTAAAGTTTGGTTTTAGAAAGAGAAAGTGTCATTCATGTGTTCTTGAATAAAAGCCTTGTTTGATCTGAAAGCTTGCATCAAGATTCATGTTTTTGTGTTTGTTTTCATAAGATCTTCGAGTATGGGTACCCAGGTCCATGTTTTTGAATTCATAGCATGAAATCTCAGATTTTGTAATGATACATTATGATCTTTGCATTCATGTTCTTCATGTTCTTCAGCAGAGGGAAACCCAGATTTTCCCGACTTCATTTCCTTGAATGTGGCCATCGGGACCACACCTCGGCAAAGAGGTGTGGGACCTCGGCAAAAACCTGGTTGGTGCCCATTATGTTTTCCCGAGATGAGGAACAGTGTTTTGTTTTGGTTCGACTTAGTTTTGAAGGAATGGCGAGATCATTTGCATTCATGTGAAGCTTGTTTGAAAGTGCATTCAATAGACTTTGCCATGTGTTTGTAGGACTTAGACTCTCGCTTGACCCCGACGTTGAAGAACTATGTGAGTGGTATTTTTAATAAAGTTATGTTATACGTTTTGATAAAGGCTTTGCTTTGCTTTGTTTTGAAAGTATTTTTCAAGCATGAATGATTATCCCTATTTTGTATATCAAGTATTATCTTGTTTTGATGACAAACCTTTGAAAGTCCGTACGTGCTAGGGGACTATAAGCATTTGTAGCACAACCTTTGAAAGCCCGTACGTGCTAGGGGACTATAAGAATTTGTAGCACAACCTTTGAAAGTCCGTACGTGCTAGGGGACTATAAGCATTTGTAGCACAATCCTTGAAAGTCCGTACGTTCTAGGGGACTATAAGCATTTGTAGCACAACCTTGGTTAACGTCATCCCTTGAAACTTGAAAGCCTTGAAAGACTTTGATTGATGAAGCTTGAAGGATTTGTTAGAAGAACTTGATTCACCCCATGCTTTGTTACAAGCTACGATTATGTATTATTTTGTTAAAGATTTTGGATATCATGCATGCAAACCCTTTATTACTTGTACCATTCACTGAGTATCTAAGCTCACCCTCTCTATATATATGTAGGTGATGAGTAGGACGGCGGCGACGCCTAGATGTGCCTTGCAACTTGTTTTGGATTCGCATTTTGTAGCATCTTGAAGATCATGCTTCTTAGCTTGCATTTCTTTGTATTTTGTACATGATGGTTCGAGAAGCCTGTTGGTCAAGATGTATTCTTGTACTTCATTTTATTGTACCCAAGTTGTAAAGCTATGGAAAGATGTATGCCATTTCATTTGACTTATGCACAGCTCTCATGGACTAATTAGATTTGTATATGCTGCTTCCGCACATGTTAGCCCCATATGTAATACTCTGATTGTGTGTGAATTTTGAAAGTTGGCCTTCGGTAATCTCGGATTACTGGCCATCACGACACCATTTTACTAGGGGCGGAATGGGGTCGTGACAAATTTACTAAGAATTTACGAAAAATTTACAAGGAATTGCCTGAGAATTTATTAGGAATTTACTAGTAATTTACTGAGCAATTTATTGAGAATTTACTGAAAATTCACTAAGAAATTTACTGGGAATTTAAGGATTAAAGTGCTGAGAATTTTTTTAGAATTTGCTGAGAATTTACTCAATAATTTTCTTAGTGATTTACTGAGTATTTATTGGGAATTTACTGAATAATTTTTTGAGAATTTATTAGATATTTACTAAGTAATTTCTAGGAATTTACTGAGAATTTACTGGAAATTTAATTGGTAATTTACTCACAATTTACTGAATAAATGTACTGAGTAATTTACTGAGAATTTAAATAGTAATTTCTAGAGAATTTACTGAGTAATTTAATGGGAATTTACTGAGAATTTATTTAGAATTTACTGAGTAATTTACCGAGAATTACAGTGTAATTGACTAAGAATTTACTGACTAATTTATTGAGAATTTACAGGGAATTTATTGTGTAATTTACTGAGAATTCACAGAGTAATTTAGTTAGATTTTTTTTGGAATTTACTGAGAATTTATTGGGAATTTATTAGGTAATTTTCTGAGAATTAATAGAGAATTTACTGAAAATTTACCGAGTAAATTACTGAGAATTTACTAACAATTTACTGAGTAATTTTCTGAGTAATTTACAAAAAATTTAGTGAGAACTTATCGAGTAATTTACTGAGAATTTACAAGGAACTTACTAAGTAATTTACAGAGAATTTAAAGAGTAATTTATTGAGTAATTTACTGAGAATTTATTGAAAATTTGATGAGTAATTTACTGAGAATTTAGAGGTAATTTTTCTTAGTAATTTACAGAGAATTTACTGAGAACTTACAGAGTAATCTACTGAGAATTTACTGTGAATTTACTGTGATTTTACAATGTAATTTACATATAATTTACTTGCAATTTACTAGGTAATTTACTGAGAATTACTAAGTAATTTAAGAAGAATTTACCAAGTAATTTACTGAGATTTTGCTGGGAATTTACTAAGTAATTTACTGAGAATTTACTGGGAATTTTCTGAGTAATTTACTAAGAATTTACATGGAATTTTGTGAGAATTTACGGAGAATTTACTCAGAATTTACTGAGTAATTTACTGTGTATTTATTGAGAATTTGCTAGAAATTTACTGATTAATTTACAGAGAATTTATTGAGTAATTTACAGAGAATTTAATGAGTAATTTACTGAGAATTCACTCGAAATTTACTAAGAATTTACTAAGTAATTTGTTGAGAATTTATTGGGAATTTATTGAGAATTTACTGTTAATTTACTGAGTAATTTAGTGGCAATTTACAGAGTAATGCACTGAGTAATTTACTGCGAATTTACTGTGAATTTGCTGTGTAATTTATTGAGAACATAGTGGAAATTTCTAGAGTAATTTATTGAGAATTTACAGGGAATTTACTTAGAAATTACTAGCAATTTTCTGAGAATTTACAAGGAATTTACTAGGAATTTACTGAGTATTTTCTGAGAATTTACTGAGTAATTTACTCAGTAATTAATTGAGTAATTTTTAGAGAATTCACTGAGAAATTTCTAAGTAATTTATAGAAAATTTATTGCGAATTTACTGAGTAATTTACTGGGAATTTGTTGAGAATTTATTCTGTAATTTATTTGGAATTTACTGAAAATTTAGAGAGTAATTTACTGAGAATTTACTGAGTAAATTATTGAGAATTTACGGCGCAACTTTCTGAGTATTTCCTGGGAATTTATTGAGAATTGATTGGGAATTAACTGAGTAATTTACTGGGAATTTACTGAGTAATTTACTGAGAATTTAATGAGTAATTTTTAGAGAATTTATTGAGAATTTTCTGAGTAATCTACTGAGCATTTGTTGGCAATTTACTGAGTAATTTTTTGAGAATTTACTGAGAACTTACAGAGTAATTTGCTGGGATTTTACAGGGAATTGACAGAGAATTTACTGGTTAAGTTACCGAGAATTTACTGTTTAATTTGTTGAGAAATTTTCTTAGAATTTTTTAGGAATTTACAGATAATTTAAGGAGTAATTTACATAGAATTTATTGAAAATTTACTAAGTAATTTTTCTGGGAACTTTATGAGTAATTTACTGGGAATTTACTTATTAATTTACTGAGTAATTTACTAAGAATTTACGAAAAATTTACAAGGAATTGCCTGAGAATTTATTGGGAATTTACTGAATAATTTACTGGGAATTTACTAGTAATTTACTGAGCAATTTATTGAGAATTTACTGAAAATTTACTAAGAAATTTACTGAGAATTTTTTTAGAATTTGCTGAGAATTTACTCAGTAATTTACTTAGTGATTTACTAAGTATTTATTGGGAATTTACTGAATAATTTTTTGAGAATTTATTAGATATTTACTAAGTAATTTCTAGGAATTTACTGGAAATTTACTTGGTAATTTACTCACAATTTACTGAATAACTGTATTGTGTAATTTACTGAGAATTTAAATAGTAATTTCTAGAGAATTTACTGAGTAATTTAATGGGAATTTACTGAGTAATTTACCGAGAATTACAGTGTAATTGACTAAGAATTTACTAGGAATTTATTGTGTAATTTACTGAGAATTCACTGAGTAATTTAGTTAGATTTTTTTTGGAATTTATTGAGAATTTATTAGGTAATTTTTTGAGAATTTGTAGAGAATTTTCTGAAAATTTACCGAGTAAATTGCTGAGAATTTACTATGTAATTTACTGAGAATTTACTAACAATTTACTGAGTAATTTATAAAAAAATTAGTGAGAACTTATCGAGTAATTTACTGAGAATTTACAGGGAACTTACTAAATAATTTACATAGAATTTAAAGAGTAATTTATTGAGTAATTTACTGAGAATTTATTGAGAATTTACTAAAAATTTGATGAGTAATTTACTGAAAATTTAGAGGCAATTTTTCTTAGTAATTTATAGAGAATTTACTGAGAACTTACAGAGTAATCTACTGAGAAATTACAGTGAATTTACTGTGATTTTACAATGTAATTTACATATAATTTACTTGCAATTTACTAGGTAATTTACTGAGAATTACTAAGTAATTTAAGAAGAATTTACTAAGTAATTTACTGAGATTTTGCTGAGAATTTACTAAGTAATTTACTGAGAATTTACTTAGAATTTACATGAAATTTTGTGGGAATTTACGGAGAATTTACTCAAAATTTACTGAATAATTTACTGTGTATTTATTGAGAATTTGCTAGGAATTTACTGATTAATTTACAGAGAATTTATTGAGTAATTTACAGAGAATTTAATGAGTAATTTACTGAGAATTCACTTAGAATTTACTAAGAATTTACTAAGTAATTTGTTGAAAATTTACTGGCAATTTACTAAATAATATAGTTAGAATTTATTGGGAATTTATTGAGAACTTACTGGAAATTTGCTGGAAATTTTCTGAGTAATTTCTGAGAATTTACTGTAATTTACTGAGTAATTTAGTGGCAATTTACAGAGTAATGCACTGAGTAATTTACTGCAAATTTACTGAGAATTTGCTGTGTAATTTATTGAGAACATAATGAAAATTTCTAGAGTAATTTATTGAGAATTTACAGGGAATTTACTTAGAAATTTTTGGCATTTTTCTGAGTAATTTACTGAGAATTTACAGGGAATTTACTTAGAATTTACTAGGAATTTACTGAGTATTTTTTGAGAATTTACTGAGTAATGTACTCAGTAATTGATTGAGTAATTTTTAGAGAATTCATTGAGAATTTTTCTAAGTAATTTATAAAAAAATTATTGCAAATTTACTGAGTAATTTACTAGGAATTTGTTGAGAATTTATTCTGTAATTTATTTGGAATTTACTGAAAATTTAGAGAGTAATTTACTGAGAATTTACTGAGTAATTTAAATTGAATTTACTGAGTAAATTATTAGGCATTTACGGTGCAACTTTCTGAGTATTTCCTGGGAATTTATTGAGAATTGATTGGGAATTAACTGAGTAATTTACTGGGAATTTAATGAGTAATTTTTAGAGAATTTACTGAGAATTTTCTGAGTAATCTACTAAGCATTTGTTGGCAATTTACTGAGTAATTTTCTGAGAATTTACTGAGAACTTACAGAGTAATTTGCTGGGATTTTACAGGGAATTGACAGAGAATTTACCAGGTAATTTACCGAGAATTTACTGTTTAATTTTTTGAGAAGTTTTCTTAGAATTTTCTAGGAATTTACAGATAATTTAAGGAGTAATTTATCAAGAATTTACTGGAAATTTACTAAGTAATTTTACTGGGAATTTTATGAGTAATTTACTGGGAATTTACTTATTAATTTACTGAGTAATTTACTAAGAATTTGTGAAAAAATTACAAGGAATTGCCTGAGAATTTATTAGAAATTTACTGGGAATTTACTAGTAATTTACTGAGCAATTTACTGAGAATTAATTAAGAATTTACTAAAAATTTACTATGAAATTTACTAGAAATTTAAGGAGTAAATTACTGAGTATTTTTTTAGAATTTGCTAAGAATTTACTTAGTGATTTACTGAGTATTTATTGGGAATTTACTGAATCCTTTTGTGAGAATTTATTAGATATTTACTGAGTAATTTTTAGGAATTTACTGAGAATTTACTGGAAATTTACTTGGTAATTTACTCACAATTTACTGAATAAATGTACTGAGAATTTAAAAAGTAATTTCCAGAGAATTTACTAAGTAATTTAGGGAGTAATTTAATGAGAATTTACCGAGTAATTTACTGAGAATTTACTTGGAATTTACTGAGTAATTTACTGAGAATTACAATGTAATTGACTGAGAATTTATTAACTAATTTATTGAGAATTTACTAGGAATTTATTGTGTAATTTACTGAGAATTCACTGAGTAATTTAGTTAGATTTTTTTTGGAATTTACTGAGAATTTATTGGGAATTTATTAGGTAATTTTCTGAGAATTTATAGAGAATTTACTGAAAATTTACCGAGTAAATTACTGAGAATTTACTATGTAATTTATTGAGAATTTACTAACAATTTATTGAGTAATTTTCTGAGTAATTTACAAAAAAATTAGTGAGAACTTATCGAGTAATTTACTGAGAATTTATCGAGAACTTACTAAGTAATTTACAGAGAATTTAATGAGTAATTTATTGAGAATTTACTAAAAAGTTGCTGAGTGATTTACTGAGAATTTAGAGGCAATTTTTCTTAGTAATTTACAGAGAATTTACTGAGAACTTACAAAGTAATCTTGTAACAACCCTCATTTTGCCTTAGTCATGCTCACATGCATTTATATGATTTTGTCTTATTAGGTTGCATTCATAAGATCCTGTTTTTTTTTTTTTAATCTAAGTGTTGTTGCATGCTTTGTTCCTTGTGTTGGTGTGTGTTTAGCTGAGGTCATCTTAAGCCTAGGTTACACCTTTGAACCTCTTACATCTAGGACCATCTTGGAATCCACTTTGGTTGACCTCCACCTTCGCCCTGGCATATTGGCCGAGATGTCGTCATCTAGGCCGAGATGTGTATCATCTAGGCCGAGATGTTATCATCTAGGCATCCTAAATCTTTGATCCCTGCACCTGGTGATCTTGTTCCGGGACTGGAATGACCTAGACCGAGATGTGGCACATCTAGGCCGAGGTGTGGCACAGCTAGGCCAAGTGTTATCCTTCCTAGCCGAGATCATTGAGATCTTACTTGCCGAAGCCTATGTCTTGACCCGAGGTCATTACCTGCCGGAGTACCCATGTCACCTTACTTGTTATACACATTGTGCCATGCTCTGCTCTTGTCTTGTCAATCACCTTTTGAGGAGAACCAATCCAGTAGTGCCACATGTCCCAGCAGAGGGTTAAGTCAGCCGGCAGTGGGAGAAAACATATCATTTCTATATCTTTGTTCTAGGAAGAGAGAGAAGCTCTAGGAAGAGGTAGAGAAGTTCTTAGAGAGGGAATAGATTTCTAAGCTTGATCTTCACACCTTGAACTGTTAGATCCGTGTTTTGAGGTTAGATTCTTATTCTACTCTTGTTGTTCTTTATATTGATCCGATCACATTGCATGATCTAGCATGATTCATGAGCCATGCATTGATTTAAAGCTTGTTTTAGAAAGAGAAAATGATGTTCTTGTGTTCTTGAAATAAAACTATGTTTTGATCCAAAAGTTTGTGTCAAGATCCATGTTTTTGTGTTTGTTTTTATAAGATCTTCAAGTATGGGTACCAAGGTCCATGTTTTTGAACTCATAGCATGAAATCTCAGATTTTGTAATAACAAGTTATGATTTTAGCATTCATGTTCTTTACGTTCTTCATGTTCATGTTCTTCATGTGCTTCAAGGAAGGAAACTCAGATTTCCAGACTTCACCTTTTCCTAGGTGTGGTCACCGAGACCACTCTTGCCTAGATCTCACACTTAGGCCAAACATCGTATCTCACCTTGGCCTACCTTGCGTGATCACTTGCACCATTAGTCTATCTTGCATGAATACCTCAGCAGTTAGCCGTTCGCCGAAACCTTGGTAACCACACCTCGGCCAAGAGGTGTGGGACCTCAGCAAAGGCCTGGTTGGTACCCAACATGTTTTTCCTGAGATGAAAAATAGTGTTTTAACTTCCAGCATGTTTTGCTTTGACTTGACCTAGTCTTGAAAGAAATGCTGGGATCATTTGCATTCATACAAGGCTTGTTTTGAGAGTGCATTTCATATCCATCATTGAGCATTCTTTCTTGTCTTCCTGAAGTGCATTCAGTAGACTTTGCTATGTGTTTATAGGACTTGGACCCTTGCTTTAACCCCGACATCTGAAGAGCTATGTGAGTGGTATTTTTAATAAAGCTATGTTATAAAGTTTTGATAAAGCTTTGCTTCATTTTAGAAAAGTATTTGATCAAGCATGAATGATTATCTCTAGTTTTTGTATCAAGTATTATATTTGTTTTGATGACATTCTGGGAAAGTCCTTAGTGCTAGGGGACTATAATGCAACTAGTACCCTTGTTTTGGAAAGTCCTTAGTGCTAGGGGACTATAATGTAACTAGCACCCTTGTTTGAGATATCTCCTTTGTTTTGCCACCGATGGTTTACCGCGTGGGTTTGTCCGGATGTCATCGTTTCATATTATGTAGATGTTATTAACATCCAAGAAGCTTTGAAAGATTTGATAGATGAACTTGGTTCATCCCTTTGATTTGTAAAGTTACGATATGTATTGTTTTGGAAAAGATCTCGGATATCATTCATTCAAACCTTTATTACTTATACCATTCACTGAGTATCCAAGCTCACCCTCTCCTTATATATATGTAGGTGTCGAGCAAGAGGGCGGTGACACCTAGATGTGTTTTGCAATTTGTATTCGGATTCATTTTGCTAGCATCTTGAAGATTATGCTTCTTAGCTTTATATTTCATGTATTTTGTATATGTCGGCTTGAGAAGCCTTTTGATCAAGATGTAACATGTACCTTATTTCATTTGTATTCAAGTTGTAAAACTATGTTAAGATGTATGTCATTTCATTTGATCTATGAACAGCTCTTATGGACTACTTAGATTTAACTTTATTGCTTCCGCACATGTAAGCCCCATATGTATACTCTGATTGTGTGTGAATCTTTGTAAGTTGGCCTTTGGTAATCTCGGATTACTGGCCATCACGACACCATTCTACTAGGGGTGGAATGGGGTCGTGACAAATCTACTGAGAATTTACAGCGAATTTACTGTGATTTTACAATGTAATTTACTTATAATTTACTTGTAATTTACTAGGTAATTTACTGAGAATTTACTAAGTAATTTAAGAAGAATTTACTAAGTAATTTACTGAGATTTTGCTGGGAATTTACTAAGTAATTTACTAAGAATTTACTGGGAATTTACTAAGTAATTTACTGAGAATTTACTGGGAATTTTCTGAGTAATTTACTAAGAATTTACATGGAATTTTGTGGGAATTTACGGAGAATTTACTCAGAATTTACTGAGTAATTTATGGTGTATTTATTGAGAATTTGCTAGGAATTTACTGATTAATTTACAGAGAATTTTCTGAGAATTTACTGAGAATTTATTGAGTAATTTACAGAGAATTTATTGAGTAATTTACAGAGAATTTAATGAGTAATTTACTGAGAATTCACTCGGAATTTACCAAGTAATTTGTTGAGAATTTATTGAGAACTTACTGTTAATTTATTGGAAATTTTCGGAGTAATTTCTGAGAATTTACTGTAATTTACTAAGTAATTTAGTGGGAATTTACAGAGTAATGCACTGAGTAATTTATTACGAATTTACTGGGAATTTGCTGTGTAATTTATTGAGAACATAGTGGGAATTTTTAGAGTAATTAATTGAGAATTTATAGGGAATTTACTTAGAAATTACTGGAAATTTTCTGAGTAATTTACTGAGAATTTACAGGGAATTTACTTAGAATTTACTGAGTATTTTCTGAGAATTTACTCAGAATTTTCTAAGTAATTTACTAATTAATTTACTCAGTAATTAATTGAGTAATTTTCAAAGAATTCACTAAGTAATTTTCTAAGTAATTTATAGAAAATTTATTGTGAATTTACTGAGTAATTTACTAAGAATTTACTGAAAATTTATTGAGAATTTATTCTATAATTTATTTGGAATTTACTGAAAATTTAGAGAGTAATTTACTGAGAATTTACTGAGGAATTTACATTGAATTTACTGAGTAATTGATTGGAAATTTACTGCGCAACTTTTTGAGTATTTCCTAGGAATTTACTGAGAATTTATTGAGAATTGATTGGGAATTAACTGAGTAATTTACTGGGAATTTACTGAGTAATTTACTGGAAATTTAATGAGTAATTTTTAGATAATTTACTGAGAATTTTCTGAGTAATCTACTGAGCATTTGTTGGCAATTTTCTGAGTAATTTTCTGAGAATTTACTGAGAACTTACAGAGTAATTTGCTGGGATTTCACAGGGAATTGACAGAGAATTTACAGGGTAATTTACCGAGAATTTACTGTTTAATTTGTTGAGAAATTTTCTTAGAATTTTCTAGGAATTTACAGATAATTTAAGGAGTAATTTACAGAGAATTTATTAGAAATTTACTAAGTAATTTTACTGGGAATTTACTTATTAATTTACTGAGAATATATTGGGAATTTGCTGAGTAATTTACTAAGAATTTACAGGGAATTGCCTGAGAATTTATTGGGAATTTACTGAATAATTTACTGGGAATTTACTAGTAATTTACTGAGCAATTTACTGAGAATTTACTGAAAATTTACTAAGAAATTTACTAGGAATTTAAGGAGTAAATTACTGAGAATTTACTCAGTAATTTACTTAGTGATTTACTGAGTATTTATTGGGAATTTACTGAATAATTTTGTGAGAATTTATTAGATATTTACTGAGTAATTTCTAGGAATTTACTGGAAATTTACTTGGTAATTTACTCACAATTTACTGAATAAATGTATTGAGAATTTAAATAGTAATTTCCAGAGAATTTACTGAGTAATTTAGGGAGTAATTTAATGAGAATTTACTGAGTAATTTACTGAGAATTTACTTGGAATTTACTGAGTAATTTACCGAGAATTACAGTGTAATTGACTGAGAATTTATTGACTAATTTATTGAGAATTTACAGGGAATTTATTGTGTAATTTACTGAGAATTCACTGAGTAATTTAGTTAGTTTTTTTTTGGAATTTACTGAGAATTTATTAAGGTAATTTTCTGAGAATTTATAGAGAATTTACTAAAAATTTACTATGTAATTTACTGAGAATTTACTAACAATTTACTGAGTAATTTTCTAAGTAATTTACAAAAAATTTAGTGAGAACTTATCGAGTAATTTACTGAGAATTTACAGGGAACTTACTAAGTAATTTACAGAGAATTTAATGAGTAATTTATTGAGTAAGTTACTGAGAATTTATTGAGAATTTACTGAAATTTGCTAAGTAATTTACTGAGAATTTAGAGGCAATTTTTCTTAGTAATTTACAGAGAATTTACTGAGAACTTACAAAGTAATCTACTGAGAATTTACAGTGAATTTACTATGATTTTACAATGTAATTTACTTATAATTTACTTGTAATTTACTAGGTAATTTACTGAGAATTTACTAAGTAATTTAAGAAGAATTTACTAAGTAATTTACTGAGATTTTGCTGGGAATTTACTAAGTAATTTACTGAGAGTTTACTTGGAATTTTCTGAGTAATTTACTAAGAATTTACATGGAATGTTGTGGGAATTTACGGAGAATTTACTCAGAATTTGCTAAGAATTTACTGATTAATTTACAGAGAATTTTCTGAGAATTTACTGATTAATTTACAGAGAATTTATTGAGTAATTTACAGAGAATTTAATGAGTAATTTATTGAGAATTCACTCAAAATTTACTAAGAATTTACTAAGTAATTTGTTGAGAATTTATTGGAAATTTACTAAATAATGTAGTTAGAATTTATTGGGAATTTACTGAGAACTTACTGTTGATTTACTGGAAATTTTCTGAGTAATTTCTGAGAATTTACTGTAATATACTTAGAGCATGTTTGTTTTGAGGGATAAGGGTGTGAGAATGGACTATTAGTCCTACCGAACTAATAGTCCATTGTTTGTTTGCAAAATTTTGCTCCAGACTAATAGTCCCCCGGACTATTAGTCCCACAAATATAGGACTATTCTATCCCATAGAGGGGTGTGGGATAGAAACCATAAGATTGGTATCCCATGGGATTATTTGGTGAAATGTCCATTTTACCCTCCATGCTATTACTTAGTAAACAATTAGAAAGGGTAAAATAGTCTTTTGAACATTTATAAATTAATTTTTTAGTGTTGTTAATTTAAAATTATATATTAAATAAAAAAATTAAATTATAAATTATAAAATTAATTTAATTAAAAATAATAAATTAAAAATTATGGCCTTATAAATTAATTTTTTTTAGTGTTGTTAAAAAATTAAATTTACATATTTCTCTAAAATTATTTTTTTAGTGTTGTTAATTTAAAATTATATATTAAATAAAAATTATAAATTATAAATTAAATTTATTTAAAAATAATAAATTAAAAATTATGGCCTTATAAATTAAATTTTTTTAGTGTTGTTAAATTATAAATTATAGATTACAAATTTAAAATTATATATTAAATAAAAATTATAAATTACAAGGATAAAATAGTCTTTTGAACATTTATCCTTATCCAGTCCGTCTAACCAAACATTGGATTCATTAAAAATAGTCAAATCCAGACATCTAATCCCATGACTAAACAAACATAGGATACAAATCCAATCCAACCAAATAGTCCGGGGACAATGTATCCCGGGACTAACAGTCCGATGGATTACAATCCCCCCTTATCCAGTCCATCCAAACAAACGCACCCTTAGTAATTTAGTGGGAATTTACAGAGTAATGCAGTATGTAATTTACTGAGTAATTTACTGCGAATTTACTGGGAATTTGCTGTGAAATTTATTGAGAACATAGTGGGAATTTCTAGAGTAATTTATTGAGAATTTACAGGGAATTTACTTAGAAATTACTGGCAATTTTCTGAGTAATTTACTGAGAATTTACAGGGAATTTACTGAGTATTTTCTGAGAATTTACTGAGTAATTTACTCAGTAATTAATTGAGTAATTTTCTGAGAATTCCATTAGTAATTTTCTAAGTAATTTATATAAAATTTATTTCGAATTTACTGGGAATTTATTCTGTAATTTATTTGGAATTTACTGAAAGTTTAGAGAGTAATTTTCTGAGAATTTACTGAGTAATTTATTAAGAATTTACGGCGCAACTTTCTGAGTATTTCCTGGGAATTTATTGAGAATTGATTGGGAATTAACTGAGTAATTTATGGGAATTTACTGAGTAATTTACTGGGAATTTAATGAGTAATTTTTAGAGAATTTTCTGAGAATTTTTTGAGGAATTTTCTGAGCATTTGTTGGCAATTTACTGAGTAATTATCTGAGAATTTACTAAGAACTTACAGAGTAATTTGCTGTGATTTTACAGGGAATTGACAAAGAATTTACTAGGTAATTTTCTGAGAATTTACTGTTTAATTTGTTGAGAAATTTTCTTAGCATTTTCTAGGATTTTACAGATAATTTAAGGAGTAATTTATAGAGAATTTACTGAAAATTTACTAAGTAATTTTACTGGGAATTTTATGAATAATTTACTGGGTATTTACTTATTAATTTACTAAGAATATACTGGGAATTTGTTGAGTAATTTACTAATAATTTACGAAAAATTTATAGGGAATTGCCTGAGAATTTATTGGGAATTTACTGAATATTTTACTAGGAATTTACTAGTAATTTACTGAGCAATTTACTGAGAATTAATTTAGAATTTACTGAAAATTTACTATGAAATTTATTGGAAATTTAAGGAGTAAATTACTGAGAATTTTTTTAGAATTTACTCAATAATTTACTTAGTGATTTACTGAGTATTTATTCAGAATTTACTAAATAATTTTGTGAGAATTTATTAGATATTTACTTAGTAATTACTAGGAATTTACTGAGAATTTACTTGAAATTTACTTGGTAATTTACTCACAATTTACTAAATAATTGTACTGAGTAATTTACTTGAAATTTAGGGAGTAATTTAATGGGAATTTACTGAGTAATTTGCTGAGAATTTACTTGAAAATTACTGAGGAATTTACCGAGAATTACAGTGTAATTGACTGAGAATTTACTGACTAATTTATTGAGAATTTACTAGGAATATATTGTGTAATTTACTAAGAATTCGCTGAGTAATTTAGTTAGATTTTTTTTTGGAATTTACTAAGTAATTTACTGAGAATTTACTAACAATTTACTGAGAATTTACAGGGAACTTACTAAGTAATTTACAGAAAATTTAATGAGTAATTGAGTAATTTACTGGAAATTTATTAAGAATTTACTGAAAATTTGCTGAGTAATTTACTGAGAATTTAGAGGCAATTTTTCTTAGTAATTTATAGAGAATTTACTGAGAACTTACAAAGTAATATACTGAGAATTTGCAGCGAATTTACTGTGATTATACAATGTAATTTACTAGGTAATTTACTGAGAATTTACTAAGTAATTTAAGAAGAATTTACTAAGTAATTTGTTGGGAATTTACTAAATAATGTAGTTTGAATTTATTGGAAATTTACTGAGAATTTACAGAGAACTTACTGTAATTTACTAAGTAATTTAGTGGGAATTTACAGACTAATGCACTGAGTAATTTACTGGGAATTTCTAAAGTAATTTATTGAAAATTTACAGAAAATTTACTTAGAAATTACTGGGAATTTTCTGAGTAATTTACTAAGAATTTTCATGGACTTTTGTGGGAATTTACGGAGAATTTACTCAGAATTTTCTGAGTAATTTACTAAGTAATTTACTCAGTAATTAATTGAGTAATTTTCTAAATAATTTAATAGAAAACTTATTGTGAATTTACTGAGTAATTTACTGGAAATTTATTGAGAATTTATTCTGTAATTTATTTGGAATTTACTGAAAATTTAGAGAGTAATTTACTAAGAATTTACTGAGTAATTTACATTGAATTTACTGAGTAATTTATTGAGAATTTACGGCGTAACTTTCTGAGTATTTCCTGGGAATTAACTGAGTAATTTACTGGGAATTTAATGAATAATTTTTAAAGATTTTTTTGAGAATTTACTGAGTAATCTACTGAGCATTTGTTGGCAATTTACTGAGTAATTTGTTGAGAATTTGCTGAGAACTTACAGAGTAATTTGCTGGGATTTTATAGGGAATTGACAAAGAATTTACTTGGTAATTTACTGAGAATTTACTGTTTAATTTGTTGAGAAATTTTCTTATAATTTTCTAGAAATTTACATATAATTTAAGGAGTAATTTATAGAGAATTTATTGGAAATTTACTAAGTAATTTTACTGGGAATTTTATGAGTAATTTACTGAGAATATACTGGGAATTTGCTGAGTAATTTACTAAGAATTTACGAAAAATTTACAGGGAATTGCCTGAGAATTTATTAGGAATTTACTGAATAATTTACTGGGAATTTACTTGTAATTTACTGAGAATTAATTGAAAATTTACTAAAAATTTACTAAGAAATTTACTAGGAATTTAAGGAGTAAATTACTGAGAATTTTTTAAGAATTTACTAAGAATTTACTCTGTAATTTACTTAGTGATTTACTGAGTATCTATTGGGAATTTACTGAAGAATTTTGTGAGAATTTATTAGATATTTACTGAGTAATTACTGAGAATTTACTGAAAATTTACTTGGTAATTTACTCACAATTTACTGAATAAATGTACTGAATAATTTACTTGAAATTTAGGGAGTAATTTAATGGGAATTTACTGAGTAATTTACCGAGAATTACAGTGTAATTGACTGAGAATTTACTGACTAATTTATTGAGAATTTACTGGGAATTTATTGTGTAATTTACTGAGAGTTCACTGAGTAATTTAGTTTGATTTTTTTTGGAATTTACTAAGTAATTTACTGAAAATTTATTAGGTAATTTTATAAGAATTTATAGAGAATTTATTGAAAATTTACCAAGTAAATTACTGAGAATTTACTAACAATTTACTGAGTAATTTACAAAAAATTTAGTGAGAACTTATCGAGTAATTTACTTAGAATTTACAGGGAACTTACTAAGTAATTTACAGAGAATTTAATGAGTAATTTATTGAGTAATTTACTGAGAATTTATTGAGAATTTACTGAAAATTTACTGAGTAATTTACTGAGAATTTAGAGGTAATTTTTTGTAGTAATTTACAAAAAATTTACTGAGAACTTACAGAGTAATCTACTAAGAATTTACAGCGAATTTACTATGATTTTACAATGTAATTTACTTATAAATTACTTGCAATTTACTAGGTAATTTACTGAGAATTTACTAAGTAATCTAAGAAGAATTTACTGAGATTTTACTGGGAATTTACTAAGTAATTTACTGAGAATTTACTGGGAATTTTCTGCATAATTTACTAAGAATATACATGGAATTTTGTGGGAATTTATGGAGAATTTACTCAGAATTTACTGAGTAATTTACTGTGTATTTATTGAGAGTGTATTTATTGAGAATATGCTAGGAATTTACTGATTAATTTACAGAGAATTTTCTGAGAATTTACTGGGAATTTTCTGAGTAATTTACAGAGAATTTATTGAGTAATTTACAGAAAATTTAATGAGTAATTTAATGAGAATTCACTCAAAATTTACTAAGTAATTTGTTGAGAATTTACTGGGAATTTACTAAATAATGTAGTAAGAATTTATTGAGAATTTACTGAGAACATACTGTTAATTTACTGAAAATTTTCTGAGTAATTTCTGAGAATTTACTGAGTAATTTAATCGGAATTTACAGAGTAATGCACTAAGTAATTTACTGAGAATTTACTTAAAATTTATTGAGTAATTTACTGCGAATTTACTGAGAATTTGCTGTGTAATTTATTGAGAACATAGTGGGCATTTCTAGAGTAAATTATTGAGAATTTACAGGGAATTTACTTAGAAATTACTGGGAATTTTCTTAGTAATTTACTGAGAATTTACAAGGAATTTACTGGGAATTTACTGAGTATTTTATGAGAATTTACTCAAATTTTCTAAGTAATTTACAGAGAATTCACTGAGAATTTACTTGGAATTTATTGTGTAATTTACTGAGAATTTACTCAGTAATTTACTTGGAATTTACAAAGTGATTTACTGAGTATTTATTGGAAATTTACTGAATAATTTTGTGAGAATTTATTAGACATTTACTGAGAATTTACTGCAAATTTACTCACAATTTACTAAATAATGTACTGAGTAATTTACTGAGAATTCAATACTGAGTAATTTACTTGGAATTTATTGACTAATTTATTGAGAATTTATTGTGGAATTTACTGAGAATTCACTGAGTAATTTAGTTAGATTTTTTTTTTTGGAATTTACTAAGTAATTTACTGAAAATTTATTAAGAATTTATTGGGTAATTTTCTGAGAATTTATAAAGAATTTACTGAAAATTTACTGAGTAATTTACTGATAATTTACTATGTAATTTACTTAGAATTTACTAACAATTTACTAAGTAATTTTCTGAGTAATTTACAAAAAATTTAGTGAGAACTTATCGAGTAATTTACTGAGAATTTACATCGAATTTATTAAGTAATTTACAGAGAATTTAATGAGTAATTTACTGAGAATTTAGAGGCAATTTTTCTTAGTAATTTACAGAGAATTTACTGAGAACTTATAGAGTATTCTACTGAGAATTTACAGCGAATTTACTGTGATTTTACAATGTAATTTGCTTATAATTTACTTGCAATTTACTAGGTAATTTACTGAGATTTTGCTGGGAATTTGCTGAGTAATTTACTGAGTAATTTACTAAGAATTTACAGGGAATATTGTGGGAATTTAAGGAGATTTTACTCGAAATTTACTGAGTATTTATTGAGAATTTGCTAGGAATTTACTGGTTAATTTACAGAGAATTTTCTAAGAATTTACTGAGTAATTTATAGAGAACTTATTGAGTAATTTACAGAGAATTTAATGAGTAATTTACTGAGAATTCACTCGGAATTTACTAAGAATTTACTAAGTAATTTGTTTAGAATTTACTGGGAATTTACTAAATAATGTAGTTAGAATTTATTGGGAATTTACTGAGTAATTTACTGTTAATTTACTGAAATTTTTTTCATTAATTTCTGAGAATTTACGGTAATTATCTGAGTAATTTAGTGGAAATTTACTGAGTAATGTACTGAGAATTTAGTTAAAATTTACTGCGAATTTACTGAATGATTTATTGAGAATTGATTGGGAATTAACTGAGTAATTTACTTAGAATTTCCTGAGTAATTTACTGAGAATTTACTGGGAATTTAATGAGTAATTTTCAGAAAATTTACTGAGTAATCTACTGAGCATTTGCTGGCAATTTACTGAGTTATTTTCTGAGTAATTTACAAAGAACTTACAGAGTAATTTACTGGGATTTTACAGGGAATTAACAGAGAATTTACTGGGTAATTTATTGAGAATTTACTGTTTAATTTGTTGAGAAATTTTCTTAGAAATTTCTAGTAATTTACTGAGTAATTCACTGATAATTTAAGGAGTAATTTACTAAGAATTTACTGAAAATTTGCTAAGTAATTTATTGAGAATTTACTAGGAATTTTACGAGTAATTTACTTATTAATTTATTGAGAATATACTGGGAATTTGCTGAGTAATTTACAAAGAATTTACGAAAAATTTACAGGGAATTGCCTGAGAATTTATTGGGAATTTATTGGTAATTTACTGAGAATTTACTGAAAATTTACTAAGTAATTTACTGGGAATTTATAGAGTAAATTACTGAGAATTTTTTTTCAGAATTTACTGGGAATTTACGGAGTAATTTACAGAGAATACACTGAGAATTTACTTGGAATTAATTGTGTAACTTACTGAGAATTTACTCAGTAATTTACTGAGTATTTATTGGAAATTTACTGAATAATTTTGTGAGAATTTATTAGACATTTACTGAGAATTTACTAATAATTTACTGAAAATTTACTACAAATTTACTCACAATTTACTGAGTAATTTACTGAGAATTTACTAATAATTCAATTAGTAATTTTCAGAGAATTTACTGAGTAATTTAATGAGAATTTACTTGAAATTTACTGACTAATTTATTGAGAATTTATTGTGGAATTTACTGAGAATTCACTGAGTAATTTAGTTAGATTCTTTTTGGAATTTACTAAGTAATTTACTGGGAATTTATAGAGTAAATTGCTGAGAATTCAATTAGTAATTTTCAGAGAATTTTCTGAGTAATTTACTTGGAATTTACTGAGTAATTTATTGAGAATTTATTGTGAAATTTATTGAGAATTCACTGAGTAATTTAGTTAGATTTTTTTTTGGAATTTACTAAGTAATTTAATGAGAATTTATTAGGAATTTATTGGGTAATTTTCTGAGAATTTATAGAGAATTTACTGAAAATTTACCGAGTAATTTACTAATAATTTACTATGTAATTTACTGAGAATTTACAAAAAATTTAGTGAGAACTTATCGAGTAATTTACTGAGAATTTACATGGAATTTATTAAGTAATTTACAGAGAATTTAATGAGTAATTTATTGAGTGATTTACTGAAAATTTATTGAGAATTTACTGTGTAATTTACGGAGAATTTAGAGACAATTTTTCTTAGTAATTTACAGAGAATTTACTGAGAACTTACTGAGTATTCTACTGAGAATTTACAACGAATTTACTGTGATTTTACAATGTAATTTACTTGCAATTTACTAGGTAATTTACTGAGATTTTGTTGAGTAATTTACTGGGAATTTTCTGAGTAATTTACTAAGAATTTATAGGGAATATTGTGGGAATTTACGGAGATTTTACTCGAAATTTACTGAGTATTTATTGAGGATTTGCTAGGAATTTACTGATTAATTTACAGAGAATTTTTTGAGAATTTACTGAGTAATTTATAGAGAACTTATTGGGTAATATACAGAGAATTTAATGAGTAATTTACTGAGAATTCACTCGGAATTTACTAAGTAATTTGTTTAGAATTTACTGGGAATTTACTAAATAATGTAGTTAGAATTTATTGGGAATTAACTGAGTAATTTACTGAGAACTTACTGTTAATTTACTGAAATTTTTTTTTAGTAATTTCTGAGAATTTACGGTAATTATCTGAGTAATTTAGTGGGAATTTACTCAGTAATGTACTGAAATTTTAGTTAAAATTTACTGTGAATTTACTGAATGATTTATTGAGAATTACATAGTAATTTACTGGGAATTTTCTGTGTAATTTATTGAGAACATAGTGGGAATTTCTTGAGTAATTTACTGAGAATTTATAGGGAATTTCTAGAGTAATTTACTGAGAATTTACAGGGAATTTACTTAGAAATTGCTAGGAATTTACAAAGTAATTTACTTAGTAATTAATTGAGTAATTTTCTGAGAATTCACTGAGTAATTTTCTAAGCAATTTATAGAAAATTTATTGCAAATTTACAGAGTAATTTACTGAGAATTTACTGGGAATTTATTTAGAATTTATTCTGTAATTTATCTGGAATTTGCTGAAAATTTATAGAGTAATTTACTGAGTAATTTACCAAGTAATTTACATTGAATTTACTGAGTAATTTATTTGGAACTTACGGCGCAACTTACTGAGTATTTCTTTGGAATTTACTGAGAATTTATTGAGAATTGATTGGGAATTAACTGAGTAATTTACTGGGAATTTCCTGAGTAATTCACTGAGAATTTACTAGGAATTTAATGAGTAATTTTCAGAAAATTTACTGAGTAATCTACTGAGCATTTGCTGGCAATTTACTGAGTTATTTTCTGAGTAATTTAGAGAGAACTTACAGAGTAATTTACTGAGATTTTATAGAGAATTGACAAAGAATTTACTGGATAATTTACTGAGAATTTACTGTTTAATTTGTTGAGAAATTTTCTTAGAAATTTTTAGGAATTTACTGAGTAATTTACTAATAATTTAAGGAGTAATTTACTGAGAATTCACTAAAAATTTACTACGTAATTTATTGAGAATTTACTGGAATTTACTTATTAATTTACTGAGAATATACTGGGAATTTGCTGAGTAATTTACAAAGAATTTACGAAAAATTTACAGGGAATTGCCTGAGAATTTATTGGGAATTTACTGGTAATTTACTGAGAATTTACTGAAAATTTACTAAGTTATTTACTGGGAATTTAAAGAGTTAATTACTGAGAATTTTTTTTAGAATTTAGTAGGAATTTACGAAGTAATTTATAGAGAATTCACTGAGAATTTACTTGGAATTTATTGTTTAATTTACTGAGAATTTGCTCAGTAATTTACTTGGAATTTACAAAGTGATTTACTGAGTATTTATTGGAAATTTATTGAATAATTTTGTGAGAATTTATTAGACATTAATTGAGAATTTATTAATAATTTATTGAAAATTTACTCACAATTTACTGAGTAATTTACTGAGAATTCAATTAGTAATTTTCAGAGAATTTTCTGAGTAATTTACTTGGAATTTACTGAGTAATTTAATTAGAATTTACTTGGAATTTATTGAGAATTTATTGTGGAATTTATTGAGAATTCACTGAGTAATTTAGTTAGATTTTTTTTTTGGAATTTACTAAGTAATTTACTGAGAATTTATTAGGAATTTATTGGGTAATTTTCTGAGAATTTATAGAGAATTTACTGAAAATTTACCGAGTAATTTACTAATAATTTACTATGTAATTTACTGAGAATTTACAAAAAATTTAGTGAGAACTTATCGAGTAATTTACTGAGAATTTACATGGAATTTATTAAGTAATTTACAGAGAATTTAATGAGTAATTTATTGAGTAATTTACTGAGAATTTATTGAGAATTTGCTGTGTAATTTATAGAGAATTTACTGAGAACTTACAGAGTATTCTACTGAGAATTTACAACGAATTTACTTGTGATTTTATAATGTAATTTACTTGCAATTTACTAGGTAATTTACTGAGATTTTGTTGAGTAATTTTCTGGAAATTTTCTAAGTAATTTACTAAGAATTTACAGGGAATATTGTGGGAATTTAAGGGGATTTTACTCGAAATTTACTGAGTATTTATTGAGAATTTGCTAGAAATTTATTGATTAATTTACAGAGAATTTTCTGAGTAATTTACTGAGAACTTATTGGGTAATTTACAGAGAATTTAATGAGTAATTTACTGAGAATTCATTCGGAATTTACTAAGAATTTACTAAGTAATTTGTTTAGAATTTACTAGGAATTTACTAAATAATGTAGTTAGAATTTATTGAGAATTTACTGAGTAATTTACTGAGAACTTACTGTTAATTTACTGAAATTTTTTTTAGTAATTTCTGAGAATTTACGGTAATTATCTGAGTAATTTAGTGGGAATTTACTCAGTAATGTACTGAGAATTTAGTTAAAATTTACTGCGAATATACTAAATGATTTATTGAGAATTACATAGTAATTTACTGGGAATTTGCTGTGTAATTTATTGAGAACATAGTGGGAATTTCTTGAGTAATTTACTGAGAATTTACAGGGAATTTCTGGAGTAATTTACTGAGAATTTATAGGGAATTTACTTAGAAATTACTGGGAATTTACAAAGTAATTTACTTAGTAATTAATTGAGTAATTTTCTGAGAATTCACTGAGTAATTTTCTAAGTAATTTATTGAAAATTTATTGCGAATTTACAGAGTAATTTACTGAGAATTTACTGGGAATTTATTTAGAATTTATTCTGTAATTTATCTGGAATTTACTGAAAATTTAGAGAGTAATTTACTAAGTAATTTACATTGAATTTACTGAGTAATTTATTTGGAATTTACGGCGCAACTTACTGAGTACTTCCTGGGAATTTACTGAGAATTTATTGAGAATTGATTGGGAATTAACTGAGTAATTTACTGGGAATTTCCTGAGTAATTTACTGAGAATTTACTAGGAATTTAATGAGTAATTTTCAGAAAATTTACTGAGTAATCTACTGAGCATTTGCTAGCAATTTACTGAGTTATTTTCTGAGTAATTTACAGAGAACTTATAGAGTAATTTATTGGGATTTTACAGGGAATTGACAGAGAATTTACTGGGTAATTTACTGAGAATTTACTGTTTAATTTGTTGAGAAATTTTCTTAGAAATTTCTAGGAATTTACTGAGTAATTTACTGATAATTTAAGGAGTAATTTACTGAGAATTTACTGGAAATTTACTAAGTAATTTGATGAGAATTTACTTATTAATTTACTAAGAATATACTGGGAATTTGCTGAGTAATTTACAAAGAATTTACGAAAAATTTACAGGGAATTGCCTGAGAATTTATTGGGAATTTACGGGTAATTTGCTGAGAATTTACTGAAAATTTACTAAGTAATTTACTGGGAATTTAAAGAGTAAATTACTGAGAATTTTTTTTCAGAATTTACTGGGAATTTACGGAGTAATTTACATGGAATTCACTGAGAATTTACTTGGAATTTATTGTGTAATTTACTCAGTAAATTACTTGAAATTTACTTAGTAATTTTCTTGGAATTTACAAAGAGATTTACTGAGTATTTATTGGAAATTTACTGAATAATTTTGTGAGAATTTATTAGACATTTACTGAGAATTTACTGATAATTTACTGCAAATTTACTCACAATTTACTGAGTAATTTACTGAGAATTCAATTAGTAATTTTCAAAGAATTTACTGAGTAATTTACTTGAAATTTACTGAGTAATTTAATGAGAATTTACTTGGAATTTACTGACTAATTTATTGAGAATTTATTATGGAATTTACTGAGAATTCACTGAGTAATTTAGTTAGATTTTTTTTGGAATTTACTAAGTAATTTACTGAGAATTTATTAGGAATTTATTGGGTAATTTTCTGAGAATTATAGAGAATTTACTGAAAATTTACCAAGTAATTTACTGATAGTTTACTATGTAATTTACTGAGAATTTACAAAAAAATTTAGTGAGACCTTATCGAGTAATTTATTAAGAATTTACATGAAATTTATTAAGTAATTTACAAGAATTTAATGAGTAATTTACTGAGAATTTATTGAGAATTTACTGTGTAATTTACTGAGAATTTAGAGGCAATTTTTCTTAGTAATTTACTGAGAATTTACTGCGAACTTACTAAGTATTCTACTGAGAATTTACAGCGAGTTTACTGTGATTTTAAAATGTAATTTACTTGTAATTTACTAGGTAATTTACTGAGATTTTGCTGAGTAATTTACTGGGAATTTTCTGAGTAATTTACTAAGAATTTACAGGGAATATTGTGGGAATTTACGGAGATTTTACTCGAAATTTACTGTGTATTTATTGAGAATTTGCTAGGAATTTACTGATTAATTTACAGAGAATTTTCTGAGAATTTACTAAGTAATTTATAGAAAACTTATTAAGTAATTTACAGAGAATTTAGAATTCACTCGGAATTTACTAAGTAATTTGTTTAGAATATACTGGGAATTTACTAAATAATGTAGTTAGAATTTATTAAGAATTTACTGAGTAATTTACTAAGAACTTACTGTTAATTTACTGGAAATTTTTTTAGTAATTTCTAAGAATTTACGGTAATTATCTGAGCAATTTAGTGGGAATTTACTCAGTAATGTACTGAGAATTTAGTTAAAATTTACTGCGAATTTATTGAATGATTTATTGAGAATTACATAGTAATTTACTGGAAATTTGATGTGTAATTTATTGAGAACATAGTGGGAATTTCTTGAGTAATTGTCACGACCCCAAACCGCCCCTAGTAGTTTGGTGCCGTGATGGCCAGTAATCCGAGATTACCGAAGGCCGACTTACAAAATTTACACATAATCAGAGTATAATTACATGGGGCTCACTAGTGCGGAAGCAATAATTTAAAATGCAAGTGGTCCATAAGAGCAGTGCATAAGTCAAATGAAATAGCAATCATCTTCATATGGGTTACAACTTTAATTACAAACGAACCAGAGTACAAAATTACATCTTACATAATAACAAAGGAATTCACAAGCCGACATGACAATCATACAAGACACACATCTTGATCAAAAGGCTTCTTAAACCGACGTATGCAACATACAAGTATTACAAATTGAGAAGCATGATTTTCAAGACTGCCGACGTAAATACAGGTCAAGCCGACATAATCAAAATCCAAAATAAGTTCCAGAATCACATCTAGGCGTCACCGCCTTCTTGTTCATCACCTACATATATATAGAGAGGGTGAGCTTGGATACTCAGTGAATGGTACAAATAATAAAGGGGTTCGCATGAATAATAGCCGAAGTCCTTTAAAACAATACAAGTCAAAACTCTAGATAACCAGGGATGGTCCTCGTCCATCTAACAAATCTTTAAAGCTTCAAGGAATACTGCCTAGCATCACATATTACAAATGGTAACATTCCGGCAAACATATCCACGAGGTAAACCGTCAGTGGCAAAACAAGACAAAGCAAGAGAGGCATCTCAAACAAGAGTGCTACAAAAGTTTAGAGTCCTCTAGCACAAGGGACCTATGTTACAAAGGCCCGTAGCCTTTTAACATGAGAGTGCTGCGAAAGTTTAGAGTCCTCCAGCACAAGGGACTTTCAAGACAAGATGTGCTGCGAAAGTTTAGAGTCCTCCAGCACGAGGGACTTCAAAAACGAGATGTGCTGCGAAAGTTTAGAGTCCTCTAGCACAAGGGACTTTCAAACGAGACGTGCTGCGAAAGTTTAGAGTCCTCCAGCACAAGGGACTTTCCGAGTAGGTCATCAAGACAAGATCATTCTTGATATACAAAACAGGGACAATTATTCATGCTTAACAAACACTTTCAGAACAAAGCAAAGCAAAGTCTTTATCAAAACGTATAACATAGCTTTATTAAAAATATCACTCACATAGTTCTGCAAACGTCGGGGTCAAGGCAAGTCCAAGTCCTACAAACACATGGCAAAGTCTATTGAATGCACTACTCAAAACAAGTCTAGCATACATGCAAATGACCTCGGCATTCTTCAAAAACTAAGTCAAATCAAATCAAAACACAGTTTCTTATCTTTGGAAAAACAAGCTGGGCAACTACCAGGTCTAGGCTGAGGTCCCACACCACCTTGTCGAGGTGTGGCCCTGACGGCCACATTCAAAAGCGAAGTTGGGAAAAACTGGGTTTCCCTCTTGACAACATGAAGAACATGAGCATGAAGAGCATGAAGAACATGAACATGAGGAAAATAAATGCAAAGATCAAAACTTGCTATAACGAAAGCTAAGATTTCATGCTATGAATTCAAAAATGTGGACCTGGGTACCCATACACAAGGATCTTATCAAAACAAACACAAAAACATGAGTCTTAGTGCAAACTTTCGGATCAAACGAGGCTTTTCTTCAAGAACACATGAAAACCATTTTCTCTTTCTAAAACCAACTTTAAATCAATGCATGACGTGCCGAACAGGTTTGATCGTGCAATGCAGCTAGATGATCAATAAGAACAACAAGAATAGGTTACGATTCTAACCTCAAAACTTGAATCTAACGGTTCAAGCTCCAACGATCAAGCTTGGAAGTTCACTCTCTCTAGCTTAAACTTCCCCCCCTTCTTCCTATAGTTTCTCTCTTTAAAAGGCAAGATTTGATACAAAATGATATGTTTCTCACGACAATCACTGACTTAATCCCTCTGCCGGGACACGTGGCATCGGCTGATTGGCTCTACTCGAAAAGGTGACTGACTTGACAAGACAAGACCAAGACAAAGTGTATTTAGCAAGCTAAACAGCAAGAGTACTTCGGCAAGTGATGATCTCGGCTAAGGGCAAAGCTTCGGCAACCAGGGTAACAATGACATCGGCTTGGAAGGACAACACTTCACTAAGCTGTGCCGCACCTTGGCCTAGATGTGCCACACCTCAGTCTAGGTCATACCGTTCCAGGAACAAAATCACTCATGCGAGGATCAAGGATCTAGAACGCCTAGATATTAACATCTCGGCCCAGATGATGCACATCTCGGCCTAGGCGACGCGCACCTCGGCCTAGATGGTGACATCTCGGCCAATATGCCAGGGTGAATATGGAGTTCAACCAAAGGGGTTTCAAGATAGTCTAAGTGATAAAGGTCTCGAAGGTGTCTAGGCTTAAGATGACCTCGGCAACACACCAGACAAGAACAAAGCATGCAAGCAATCATTCAAGCAAAACAAGACAAGATTTGCAAATGCACATATTAAAACAAGATCATCCATAAATGTATGCAAGTATGACTAAGTTAAAATGAGGGTTGTTACATCCTACCCCCCTTAAAGAAGTTTGATCCCCAAACTTGAGTTACCTTGTTCCAAAAACAATTCTGGATGTCGGACTTTCATTTCCTCTTCCATTTCCCATGTAGCATTCTCTCCGTAATGCTCCTTCCATTCAACTTTCACCATTGGTATCGACTTGCTTCTCAACTGTTTCACCTACCTATCGACAATCCGTATCGACTTCTCTTCGTAGCCTAAATCTTCATTAATTACAATTCCGAAATAGTCGATCACATGTAGCGGATCTCGAATATACTTCCTCAACATCGAAACATGAAATACATTATGGACTTGGCTCAATCCTGGCGGCAAAGCAAGTCTGTAGGCAGCGAGGTTAATCTTCTCAAGAATTTCAAAAGGCCCGATGTAACGGGGTGCTAACTTACCCTTCTTCCCAAATCTTGTAACTCCTTTCATCGGCGAAATCTTTAGGAACACGTGGTCCCCGACTTCAAATTCCAACTATCTTCTTCTCTGGTCGGCATAACTCTTCTGTCGACTCTGTGCGGTTTTGATTCTTTGCTGGACGAGCTTAATCTTCTCGGTTGTTACTTGAATTAAGTCGGGACCAAGCAGGGCTTTGTCTCCTACCTCGGTCCAACATATCGGCGACCTGCACTTCCTTCCATACAGTGCCTCATACGGCGCCATGCCAATGCCAGCTTGATAGCTGTTGTTGTAGGTAAATTCTACCAAAGGCAAATGTACTCCCCAACTTCCTTGGAGGTCCAATACACATAGTCTAAGCATATCTTCAAGTGTCTGAATCGTCCTCTCTGTTTGCCCATCAGTCTGGGGATGAAAAGCTGTGCTAAACCTCAACTCGGCTCCGAAAGCTCTTTGTAGGCTCTGCCAGAATCTGGAAACCAACTTCGGATCTCAGTTTGACACAATTGACATCGGCACTCCATGAAGTCTAACAATCTCATTCACATACAACAAAGCAAGTTTATCGGCGTTGAAGGTGGTCCTAACAGGCAAAAAGTGTGCTGACTTAGTTAGTCTATCCACAATAACCCAAATCGAATCCATACCCTTTTGTGTCTTCGGCAAACCAACCACAAAGTCCATGGAGATGTGCTCCCATTTCCACTCAGGAATCGGTAAAGGTTGAAGAAGTCCTGCTGGCCTTTGATGTTCTGCTTTCACTTGTTGACAGTACAGACACTGCGACACGAACTCGGCTATCTCTCCTTTCATGTTCGGCCACCAATACGTCTGCTTCACATCCTGATACATCTTGGTGTTCCCGGGGTGAACAGCAAACTTGGAACCGTGAGCTTCCTGTAGAATTTTTCTTTTCAACTCTGGGATGTCGGCTACACACAACCTCCCTTCAAACTTGAGCACTTGATTCTTTATGGTGTACCCTGATCTCGGCTTTGCGATAATCTCATCGGCTACTTTCTTGAAGAATTCATCCTCCATTTGTCTCGTCTTTACTTCCTTAACAATAGTCGGCTCCACTGAGATCGCGGTTAGGCATGCCAAATTTCCAACCACCTTTCTGCTCAAAGCATCGGCTACGGTGTTAGCTTTTCCTGGGTGATATTGAATCCGCATATCGTAATCTTTCAACAACTCAAGCCATCTTCTCTGCCTCAAATTCAATTCCTTCTGAGTGAACAAGTACTTTAAGCTTTTATGGTCTGTAAAAACCTGACAAGAAGCTCCATACAAGTAGTGGCGCCAAATCTTCAAAGCAAATTCCACGGCTACTAATTCTAAATCATGGGTGGGATAGTTCTTTTCATGTGGCTTCAACTGACGAGAGGCATATGCTATAACCCTACCTTTTTGCATTAATACACAACCCAGACCCTTATGCGAAGCATCACTGTAGACATGAAACCCTTCATTACCTGATGGTAGTACAAGAATTGGTGCTGTGACCAATCTCGTCTTCAACTCCTGGAAAGCTGCTTCTCTATCCTTAGTCCATTCATAAACCACTCCCTTCTTAGTCAGTGTGTCAACGGAATTGCAATCCTTGAGAAATCCTTTACGAATTTTCTGTAATAACCAGCCAATCCCAGAAAGCTACGAACCTCGGACACATTAACCGGCCTCGGCCAATTCACAACGGCTTCAATTTTACTAGGATCGACCGAAATACCCTTTTCATCAATTACATGACCCAAAAATGAAATAGTGGAAAGCCAAAACTCACACTTGTTAAATTTAGCATACAATTTCCGATCCCTCAAAGTCTGTAAGGTAAGTCTCAAATGCTCCTCGTGTTCGGCTTTACTTCTAGAGTAAATCAATATATCATCAATGAAGACAACCACAAACTCGTCTAGATATGGCTTAAAGACTTTGTTCATCAAATCCATAAATGCTGCAGGGGCATTGGTCACTCCAAAAGGCATTACTAAAAACTCGTAGTGGCCATACCTCGTCCGAAAAGCGGTCTTCTCAACATCCTCGGCTTTAACCTTAAGCTGATGATAACCCGACCTAAGGTCAATTTTGGAAAAGACTCTTGCTCCTTGCAACTGGTCGAACAAATCGTCTATCCTCGGCAACGGGTACTTATTCCTGATGGTTACCTTATTCAGTTCCCGGTAATCAATACATAGACGAAACGTACCATCCTTCTTCTTAACAAACAAGACGGGTGCTCCCCAGGGTGAAGTGCTCGGCCTAATAAAATCCTTATCTAGCAACTCTTGTAGTTGAAGTTTCAATTCCTTAAGCTCGGCGGGGGCCATCCTATAGGGTGTTTTAGAGATGGGCTGGGTTCCCGACGTGATGTCAACAGTAAACTCTACCTCTCTATCAACTAAGTGACCAGGCAAATCATTTGGGAAGACGTCGGGGAATTCATGAACCACTGGGACGTCGGCTAACTCAACACTTCCATTCAAATTACTTAATATGCTACACATGTAACCCTGACACCCTTTTTGGATTAACCTATAGGCCTTCATGGATGAAATTAAGTAAGGTGGGGATACCACACCTTTTCCCTGAAACGTGACCTCGGCTAGGTTTGGGGGTTTTAAAGTGACACTCTTAGAAACACAATTTATGGACGCGTGATTTGCCACTAACCAATCCATCCCCAATATAACATCAAAATGAGTTATGTCCAATGGCATTAAATCAGCTAACAGTTCAACATTTTCAATCACAACAACACATGCTCGATAGATGGATGCAACATTCATAGATCTCCCAGATGGAGTAGATACAGATAATACATAATCAAGGGGTTCTAGTTTCCTATTAATCTTCTCGGTAAACTTAGCAGAAATGAATGAATGCGTAGAACCCGAATCAATCAATACATATGCACTTTGAGAGCAAATTGAAAGTATACCTGACACCACTGTCTCAGTATTTTGAGTGTCCCCTGGTACCAGTGCAAAAACTCTGCCTTGTCTCATTGGTCCTTTCCCAACGTTACCTTTCTGTACGAAGCCCGAAGTATTCTCATCTTTCTTACCTTCACCAGCCTTCATTTTTGGACAGTCCCTCACAAAATGACCTACTTCGCCACATTCGTAACAAGCTCCAGACGCCCGACGACAGACCCCGAAATGTGGCTTCTCATAACTGGAACATGTCGGCTTAGTACCACTCTCTTGTCTTGGGTTGCTTGAACTGCCGACGTTTGATTTCTTCTTGGTACCAAACGGTGCTCGGCGATTGTCATAACTCTACCTCTTCCTCTGGCTCTCTCCCGAACCCTGGTATCTATTCAAGTTAGCTTCGGCCAGAATAGCTTTGTCCAACACTCCGGCATAAGTCGGCATGTTGAGCATGTTAACCCGGTCTTGTATCGGTCCACAGAGTCCACTTTCGAACTTCCTAGCCTTCATATATTCATCATTGACCATGTGGGGTGCGTACCTTGCCAACTCGGTAAAGGCACGGTCATATTCAGCTATTATTCTACTGCCTTGCGTCAAAGTCTGAAACTCAGTAGCCTTGCGATTCCGAACACTTAAGGGAAAATGCTTGGTGTAGAACAATTCTAAAAATCAGGTCCAAGTCAAGTCTGGATTGCTTTCTCGAACCATCATCCACCATCTGCGGGCGTCGTCATCTAGTGTAAAAGCTGCTAATGTCACCTTCTGGGTGTCAGTGCTGGGAAAGATCTCGAATAACTTTTCCATTTCCAAAACCCAAGCTTCGGCCTTCATTGGTTCTATACCCCCTTGGAATCTGGGTGGCTTCATTTTCTTGAACTCCCTGATCAGAGCTATCGTGCCGTCCCCATATAAAGCTGGCTGTGGGTGCACTTGTGGTACTAGAGGAGGTGGAGGTGGAACTGCATTTCGGCCGTTTGTCTGCTCGGCCTGAGTCGATGTAGCACTAGCATACTGCTGTCTTGTCTGCCTTAACTCGTGAGCCAAACCTTCAACTAACCTCTCCAATCTGTCCAATCTATCCTCGGACTGATCTCGGCCAACTGGAGGTCTACCTCTCCTCATGATGCTATGAGTATGCAAAATGTGACTTTGAAACAAGACGAACAAGTAATCACGTAGGCAAGTAACAATTAAGCATGCCGAGATGATGCACACCTTGACCACATAGCAAGCAATATGATGTAATCCTAACATCCTTCTAAGGGGAAATCTTATGCTCTTTAGGACTCAAAGTGTGTGAATAAGTATACCAAGGAACTTGTGCTCTGATACCATTCTGTCACGACCCCAAACCGCCCCTAGTAGTTTGGTGCCGTGATGGCCAGTAATTTGAGATTACCGAAGGCCGACTTACAAAATTTACACACAATCAGAGTATAATTACATGGGGCTCACTAGTGCGGAAGCAATAATTTAAAATGCAAGTGGTCCATAAGAGCAGTGCATAAGTCAAATGAAATAGCAATCATCTTCATATGGGTTACAACTTTAATTACAAATGAACCAGAGTACAAAATTACATCTTACATAATAACAAAGGAATTCACAAGCCGACATGACAATCATACAAGACACACATCTTGATCAAAAGGCTTCTCAAACCGACGTATGCAACATACAAGTATTACAAATTGAGAAGCATGATTTTCAAGACTGCCGACGTAAATACAGGTCAAGCTGACATAATCAAAATCCAAAACAAGCTCCAGAATCACATCTAGGCGTCACCGCCTTCTTGTTCATCACCTACATATATATAGAGAGGGTGAGCTTGGATACTCAGTGAATGGTACAAATAATAAAGGGGTTCGCATGAATAATAGCCGAAGTCCTTTAAAACAATACAAGTCAAAACTCTAGATAACCAGGGATGGACCTCGTCCATCTAACAAATCTTCAAAGCTTCAAGGAATACTGCCTAGCATCACATATTACAAATGGTAACATTCCGGCAAACATATCCACGAGGTAAACCGTTAGTGGCAAAACAAGACAAAGCAAGAGAGGCATCTCAAACAAGGGTGCTACAAAAGTTTAGAGTCCTCTAGCACAAGGGACCTATGTTACAAAGGCCCGTAGCCTTTTAACACGAGAGTGCTGCGAAAGTTTAGAGTCCTCCAGCACAAGGGACTTTCAAGACAAGATGTGCTGCGAAAGTTTAGAGTCCTCCAGCACGAGGGACTTCAAAAACGAGATGTGCTGCGAAAGTTTAGAGTCCTCCAGCACAAGGGACTTTCAAACGAGACGTGCTGCAAAAGTTTAGAGTCCTCCAGCACAAGGGACTTTCCGAGTAGGTCATCAAGACAAGATCATTCTTGATATACAAAACAGGAACAATTATTCATGCTTAACAAACACTTTCAGAACAAAGCAAAGCAAAGTCTTTATCAAAACGTATAACATAGCTTTATTAAAAATATCACTTACATTGTTCTGCAAACGTCGGGGTCAAGGCAAGTCCAAGTCCTACAAACACATGGCAAAGTTTATTGAATGCACTACTCAAAACAAGTCTAGCATACATGCAAATGACCTCGGCATTCTTCAAAAACTAAGTCAAATCAAATCAAAACACAGTTTCTTATCTTTGGAAAAACAAGCTGGGCAACTACCAGGTCTAGGTCGAGGTCCCACACCTCCTTGCCGAGGTGTGGCCCCGATGACCACATTCAAAAGCGAAGTCGGGAAAAACTGGGTTTCCCTCTTGACAACATGAAGAACATGAGCAACAAGAAGAACATGAGCATGAAGAACATGAACATAAGGAAAATGAATGCAAAGATCAAAACTTGCTATAACGAAAGCTAAGATTTCATGCTATGAATTCAAAAACGTGGACCTGGGTACCCATACACAAGGATCTTATCAAAACAAACACAAAAACATGAGTCTTAGTGCAAACTTTTGGATCAAACGAGGCTTTTCTTCAAGAACACATGAAAACCATTTTCTCTTTCTAAAACCAACTTTAAATCAATGCATGACGTGCCGAACAGGTTTGATCGTGCAATGCAGCTAGATGATCAATAAGAACAACAAGAATAGGTTACGATTCTAACCTCAAAACTCGAATCTAACGGTTCAAGCTCCAACGATCAAGCTTGGAAGTTCACTCTCTCTAGCTTAAACTTCCCCTCCTTCTTCCTAGAGTTTCTCTCTCTAAAAGGCAAGATTTGATACAAAATGATATGTTTCTCACGACAATCACTGACTTAATCCCTCTGTCGGGACACGTGGCATCGGCTAATTGGCTCTACTCGAAAAGGTGACTGACTTGACAAGACAAGACCAAGACAAAGTGTATTCAGCAAGCTAAACAGCAAGAGTACTCCGGCAAGTGATGATCTCGGCTAAGGGCAAAGCTTCGGCACGCAGGGTAACAATGACATCGGCTTGGAAGGACAACACTTGACTAAGCTGTGCCGCACCTTGGCCTAGATGTGCCACACCTCAGTCTAGGTCATACCGTTCCAGGAACAAAATCACTCATGCGAGGATCAAGGATCTAGAACGCCTAGATATTAACATCTCGGCCCACATGATGCACATCTCGGCCTAGGCGACGCGCACCTCGGCCTAGATGGTGACATCTTGTAGACGCGCCCGCGTGGGGCCCTCGCCACAGTTCGGACTCGATTTGTGTCACGGTTCTTAATCTTGAACCAAAGAGTCCAAATCTGGCAAATCGTTTTGAGAAACAGATTTTTTGAAAAGAAGTGCCAAACATGGACTGCTTTGCCAGATACAGAGTCGCCACCTAAATATTTTAAAATGGGGAAATTTAGGAAACCCTGACTCGGTGCCAAAGGCCACATGTCCGTCATTACCGGAGTTGTCTCGGCTCGGGAGCTAGGGTACAATTGGGGAAGGTCAGCTATGAGCACCCCCTCTCGCCCGGTCCGAAGACCGGCCTCTACTAATTATGATATCCGTTTTTGAAAACTTTATGTGTTCTTATTCCGGTTATTAGCCTAGAATTACTATGTTATGCGCACAGCAAACAAGTATAGACTAGATTGCCTAATTTGGAAACAAGCATTGCATATCCGTTTGTTTTTGAAGAACGTTTTGGAATTTGCTACTCGCGAGTAGGCTAAAACACGGATTTTAATGAGTCTTTCCAACTCAGGCAATCTAACCTTCACCCACAGGCATTCAAACAATTTATCACATAAGCATTTATTCACATGGCAAGCATACTGTCATGGCAACACTCACACGCATGCGGGATGCTAAAGCATAACTACTTACATCGTACTCCCTGCCAAAACAGTAAACTAGTTAGCAAATATGCATGTCCTAGTTCATGTTGAGAATGGCTAATGCATCGCATGCAAAAATGCAATCTAGTCAGGCTCGGCTAACCTAAGCATAGCATGGAAATGCGATCAACTATCACATATTCAATTTTTGAATTGAAGTACAGATGCAGTTAGTATGATGTACCGAGCCTAATGCATGTAATACAAATGCATGTATGCACGCATGCATAGCATAAGGTATGCTAATTTTAAAAAATGTCCTAGTCTACCATCATAAGCAGGTAAATAAAAGGGAAGAAAGAAGTGGGGATTGGAAGACATACACACACTCACCCACACTTATTACATAATTGCCCTCACTCGGAGGAGCCGAATAAATATTACAGTCCAAATGATAAGCAAATAAATTATTACAGAATTTCTAATTAATTAATAGAAAGAATGCAAAAGAAAGAAGGGGATGGCCGCAGCCTCTGCCTCGGGATGCGCGAATGATGCATGCTCGAAACCCGGCTCGCCTGAAAAAATCTGTACCGTACCACTACCGCCTCTGTTTATACTACCTTGTCTCTCTGAAAATTGCCAAAGCCCCAGGACAGGTTCCTTGCATGCCACAGAGTACCACCGGCTGGGGGAAATCCCCACCGGCAGTCCAGGATTTCCATTGGCTGTCCTTGGATTTATCGGCTGTTCAAAGATTGCCGGTCGGCACTCAATTCTGCCGGTCGGCAGAAGCTTCCTGCAGAAGACAGTTTTGACAGCAACAGAGAACAGACAGTATACGGTATGGGATTTTCAGGCACATATGAGCATGATCATGCTTCCCCTCATGCTTTGAACTCAGGGAAGCATGGCCCTCGATCCCCGAGCCATCAATGGTGCATGATAGCCCAAAGGATCAAGTTTGCCACTTGATGTAAAAATGCATGCAATCACACAAATGAAGACCAAAGCCTTATCATGTCGAAATCAAAAGCCCCGGTGACCGAGAATCAAGGGACATTACATCACTTGAAGTATGAATGTTCCTTAACCCTCACACTTGGTTTGACACCCCAAACCAAGTAATGCAATGCATGTTATGCAAACATGGTTTAAAATGCAACAATGACATGGAAATGCAAGGCATGCCGAATGTTATGCAACTCGTATGGCAAGTATGCAATGCTAGGTATGCAAGACATAAACATAATGTAAACATGGACCGTTCGAGCAATGGGATCAACACATTACAAGGCTTAATGAAGCAATCAAGCAATGGACATGAGACAAGCATGCAAGAAGGCTTTGAACCATAAAGGGGCAGACCTTGATCCACCCCAAAACAGTGGCCAAAAGGTGTCCAAAAGGTGGACCAATGCTCATGCCAACAAGCAAACCAAAGGCCCTAAGGCTAAGGCACAAAAAGGGCCACTTCACTTCTAACAACAAGACCAATCATAGCATGATTTAGACAAGTAAGAAACAGAATTTTTACAGGCAAAATAAGACTCCAAATCCTCCTAATATGGCAGCTAAGGTGGCTCCAAAGGGGTGTATGCACCAAGGCTCATGTGTAGGCACAAAAAGGCGCACCTTTAAGGCATGAAAGAGGTCATGTATGCACACATACGAACATGATTCTTGGACTGAAATGTGGTCCTAAATGATGCCAAATCATGAGGATGGTCAAAACTATGCATGCTAGAGGTCAACATACTCAAAGCTTGCAAGCCGAAATGCATAGCAACCATAACAAACATGTCAAACATGACCAAATTGATAACCAACAGACTTTAAGCATGGAAAAACAATGCTAAAAACTTCTTAGTGCCGAACCAAAATCATGCTCAAATGATGTGTTACAACATGGCACTCTTTAAGCCAAATGATGGGATTTCAAAGCAAGTATGTTATTCATGTAAAAGGCCAATAAACCCAACATAGGACAGAGGTATAACATGATCCAAAACACCCAAAAAACCTCTGAAAAGCAGTCATAAACAACTGAGCATACATGCTACCATATTAAGCCAAAAATGAGGACAAAAGAGGGACCAAGGGAGAGGGGTGTCCCTCCCCTATGCAAGACTTCAAATACCCTTCTTCACCACTGAAAATCCACTGGATTTCAGTGGTGAGAAGGCCAAGACACAAGAGTGACCAAAGCTTAACAAAGATGGTACAAAAAGGGGCCAAACAAGGCTTAATAAGGTGAGTTTGCACTCAAACCACAAAACAACCTTAATGAAAGTTCTAAAGCATGAAAATGTAAGCCTTTTTTATGTTATACACAAAAGCTAAATCAGCAAGCAAGATAGGTAAAAAACTATTGCAAGTTTGGGGAATCTAAAGTAAAGTGCTCACCCTTGAAGATCCTTTGAAGAACAAATGGTCCAGCCCTCTTCTTTTGATCAAAATCAGTCCCAAAACACAAGAATCAACCCCCCAAGTCCCTCAAACTCGGAGCAAGGTGTAATAGTGTGTGTAATGGTGCAAAAGTAAGGTAAAATCACACTTTTGGGCCAAGTAACACACACAAAGGACGAGAGGGAGGGAGATATAGAGATAGGATGTATCTATATGTAGAACCTCTGGTTTTTGCTTCCAAGTCTCTAACCTAGATCAAAGAGGAGAGCCTTCCTCTTATAGGACTCCCTCTTGCAAAGCTTATACAACAAGCTTGGTTAGAGGGCAATCCCTCTATACACGTGTATGGAGGGAGGCAGAGTTGGTGCCAGCTATCACAGCTGGCACAAAATATCTACATAAAGTAGATGAACAGTGGTCGACTGCTCAAAAATGCCATTTTGACAAAATTTAGTGCCGACCGGCAACAAAATGTGCCGACCGGCATAAAAGATTGCCGATGGAAGCAAAAAACCAGCCGGTGGCATCTAGCTACTGCCGGTGGTGTGTGGGGATGTCTCACAAGGCATTCCCTCCCCTTCCTAGGCAAAACACAAGTGTTTGGTGTGAAACCAGACACTAAACAGTCAAGTTCGGAGGTCCTGAGGCAAGGCGCGCAGCCGAGACTTCCGGGAACTCCAAACGAACACAAACATGGATAATCACCGAGTGTTCAAACGGTGACGTCCAAGTCTTGAGGATGGTCAAAAATGGGGTGTCTACAGTTGCCCCTCTTTGACAGAACTTGAAAGTCATAATAATGACGGGAGTGAATGTCAAAGCCCAGGGACGACCCATTTTTGACAAGGCCGAAGACTCAGACAAACATGCAAGACAAACAAGGTATGCGCCCGAAGGCAAGGGCAAAATGCAAGACAATGCACGAAGCCGAGCATCACTTAAGATCACGCAAAGAAAGCTGTAACGAAGCACACATGCGACAATTTTAAGCTAACAAACACCAAACTACACTACAATGCGGAAAGGATGTAAGAGAATTATGTAATTCTCGATACGTCTCACTCGGAGGATACAATACATGTCCGGTTCGTCTGGTTGCACCAGCCTCAAATGAACCGTACATACAATATCGTGCCTGCAAAGAAAACAAACTTAACAGGTACAATATTGTTAACAAGATGCATAGTAGTGTACTCGAAATGCGTGACAACGCAAAGCAAGTGGGGAGCATAACAATGCTGTGAAGGTACAGATGTGTAAGTGGAACATGCGGTCTACGCCGGCAATGAAATTGATTATGAGCATGCAGTCTACACAGGCAGTGAAATTGACAAGTATGCGGTCTACGCAAGCAAAACATGCGGTCTACGCAAGTAATGAATTTAACAATTATGCGGTCTATGTAAGCAATACATGCGGTCTACGCAGGTAATGAAATTGAATAATAATGCGGTTTACGCAATCAAAACATGCGGTCTACGCAGGTAATGAAATTAATATGCGGTCTACGCAATCAAAACATGCAGTCTACGCAGGTAATGAAATTAATATGCGGTCTACGCAATCAAAACATGCAGTCTACGCAGGTAATGAAATTAATATGCGGTCTACGCAACCAAAACATGCGGTCTACGCAGGTAATGAAATTAATATGCTTGAACATATGTGAGTGAGGACATGTCATTCATAATGCATAGATGTAAAACACTGTAACTCAGCGCAATCGAAGCGATTTGTGGGAATCCTCAAGACATGAAAAGGATACGGGAAGGAACGTTCTTCGTACGTATCAAGCATCATTGGCAGAGGTCGTGGCCTGAGGTCAACTCGAAGGTCCACGTTTCAAAAGTGCGCTTCCCCGCATGGTCTCAAGTAACGAAGGTGCGAAACCATGTCGTCGACCCGAATCAAAGGCATGGAGGGCGCGTTGTCCGCAAATGGAGTTTTGCTAGTATCTATTCCGACACTCGGCTACCCTGTCATTCTATGTTTTACTTTCCTTTTTACTAGTAATTTAAGCACATTGCACTGCCTCGGGCAAGTTTTATTCTTTTTCAAAGTTACACATTTTGCAAAGCACGTGACGGAAATGAAACAACCATTTTATTCGAAAGATGTTGTATTTGTAAACTTTCTATGCATCGCATCGCGAGGTATCATACCACAATGTGAACGAAATCGAACTCATTTTGAACACCGAGTATTCGCATCGTAATAATCAGGTAGTGAATCGACTTACAACTCGATAAGCAAATGTACAAAGACATGATAGGACCAAACAAGCGTGAGTACAACTCGGTAAACAAATCAAAAACTCAAGGAGAGTGAAATACAACTCGATAAGCAAATGTTCACTAACTTGCTAAGTAGACAGACGTGACTTCGCAAGAAACGATCACCGGGGGAGGGATCGGAGGTGATGGAGTTCCCCAATCCTTAGCATAAACAGCTCAGGGAACCAGGAGGAAGCCCATCGGCCAGGGTCAGAGGCCACCGGCCGCAAGGAATGGCCATCGGCCAAAAATTTGTTCGGTCGGCAAAATGTGATGGCCGGTCGGCAGAGTTTTTGGCCGGCCAGCTATGAATGAGGGAATCACCAGAATGTTGACACCTGTCCTCCACCCAACCTTATCTCCTCCAAAAGACCCCAACTTCGTAGTTTTTCTCAATTCCACACTGATTTGCTCTGATGGAAGAGTTTCTTGCTCAAAATCTCACAGCTTGGATTGCTAGCTTGGATGGCTCGAAAAAGTTGAATTTCCGGGGTTTCGGCATAAATGCACTATTCACTTTGGGTCGTACCCCGTTGCACCTCCCGTTTCTTCAAGCTGCGGCAAGGTTTTGGAATCCGGTGACACATGTCTTTAGCTTCGCCGGGCAAGAGATATGTCCTACCTTTGAAGATTTCCGAGCCTTAATGGAGTCCGAGCGCGACGAGGAGCTCCTGCCCCAACTTAATTTTGGCCATGCCCAATCCTTAGGGCGAATGTGTGGACTCAGCATGCGTGACGCTCGGTCTCTGATTTGTGACGGGATGCTAGACATTCCGAGTTTGACCGATCGGTTTTCTGATGCTGGTGATCGCAATAACCATCACTGGCAAGGTTTCCGGCGACACGCCCTCTGTTTGTGCATGCTATCCCATTTTCTATTTGTCTCAGGCTCTGGAGGGGCTAGTGTCCGGCTGATTGAGGTTGCCCAAGGCTTGAAGGAGGGCAAGAGCTGCATTGCGATGACTCTGGCCGAGACGTTAATGGGCTTAGACGCCTTTTACTGTCATGAGACGACCATATTAGCAGGGAGTCCACTACTACTACAGGTAATATTTTCCCACCCAATCTGGCATTTATGTATTGCTCACATCACTCGGCCCTCAAGCTCCTTTTTTTTTTTTCTCACAAAACCCTATTCTCACTTTTCTCTCCTCGTACATCTCTCTATTCTTTATTCTCTCATTTTTCATCCCTCCCCAGGTATGGTTGATGGACAAACTACAGGTTGTGGACTCTTGCCCAGCATATTCAGCTCGCGGCTACTTCTTCCGACACCGTCTAGTCAATGCCTTGGATGAGGGATGGTGGTTTGCTTGGATGTGCCGCTTGTCCGCAGACCGTATTGCTTGGCGGTGCCCTTGGTTGAGCCTTCCGGCAATGAGTTACAATATGCCCCGGCAGACTGGGATTCAATTGGTTGGTCTCACTCACTGTGTATTCTACTTCCCATTTCGGATTCGACGCCAATTTGGCCATGATCAGACCTGCCCGCCAGAGGGGATAGAGTATCCTGCTGCATTCCCAGCCCGAGGCGCACAGCTTGCTTGGCAGGCCACCGCGCGGAGGATGAGAGAACTCCTGGCCCCGCTCTTACTTTTAGTTGCACTTTGTCTGATGAGTGCGTGGATTGGCTCAACGAAGAAGCACAGATTGGGCCCAGCTTGGCATCAGAGGCTTCGACCAGCTCTGGGAGGGGGCGTAGGAACACCTGACTTGACTATGCCCCAGATTTATTGCTTTATTAGTACTTTCAAGTTTTCTTTATGAATGTAATAAAAAGCAACTTCGATTGTATGCAAGAGCAGGAGAACTCTGTTTTGAAATCAATGAAATTGAAGATTGTGATACTGAAAATTTTCTGCTTTTGGTCCAAAAATGGTCAAAGTTGTAAAAAGATTATTTGAACGAAATCGGCTTTATTTAAAACTTCTCAAAAATATTTTCGATATGGATCAGAACTGGACACGCTTGAGATCTGCCACTGAGATGTACAACCCCAGATCTCTGCAACTGGAAAGTTGCCCCTAGTCTGAAGAGCGCCGCAGCACTGCACAGCAACGGAAAGTTGCCCCTAGTCTGAAAAGCACTGCGTTGGAGATTCCGATGGATGCTGATAGACAAAGATGACTGAGATGACCAAATGGACAAAGTTGATCGGGGAAGTGTTATGGCTGAACTTCAGGATGAAGCTGCCTACGTATCCCAAAGACGGGAATCAAGCCTTACGTAGTTCAGGCTTAGGTTCACTCGAGTATTTTCACTCTCCTTTTGCGCTCTAACTTTTTCCAAGGCCGCCCTTTGCGGGTTTTCAGCCTTGCGAGCTCAGTTTTTATATTTTCTAATTTTTTTTGTGCTCTAACTTTTGCCTAGGTCGCCCTTTCGGGTTTTCGGCCTAGCGAGCCTCTCAAGGGTAGTATTTCTTCAACTTGTCCATGTTGATCGGTTGGGAGAATTCCAAGCCATCTAAGTCCATCAGAACCACAGCTCCACCTGACCAGATAGCTTTGATGATGTAGGGACCGGTCCAATTGGGTCTGAACTTGCCCCTTGGGTCATGGATGGGAGCTCGGTTGTCCTTGAGCACCAAATCCCCTTCTTTTAGATTTCTGGACTTAACCTTCTTGTTGAAAGCCCGGGCAATTCTCCGTTGATAACTTTGGACGTGGTACAGTGCTTTCAGCCTTCTCTCGTCAAAGAGCATGAGTTCCTCAAACCTGCTCTGCTGCCAATCTGCCTCAGCGATCTGACACTCAGCCAATACCCGTAAAGACGGAACTTCAATTTCGATAGGTAGAATGGCCTCCATTCCATAAACCAACGAATACGGAGTCGCTCCGGTAGAAGTTCTAATTGAAGTCCTGTAGCCCCACAGAGCAAATGGCAACTTATCTGGCCAATCCCGGTAGGTTTCCACCATCTTCCGCAGTATGTGCTTGATGTTCTTGTTGGCGGCCTCAACTGCTCCGTTGGTTTGCGGCCGGTACGTGGATGACTTATGAAAAGCCACGTTATATTTCTCCAACAAGTCAATCACTTCTTTCTTAAAGTGGGATCCATTATCCGAAATAATCTCGTTTGGCACCCCGTAGCGACAGATGATGTTGTTTCTGATGAACTTTGCGACGTGCGACGCCTTCAACACCGCGTATGATTGGGCCTCGACCCACTTTGTGAAATAATCTATCACTACCAGGATATACTCATGTCCATTCGACCCCTTCGGGGCAACAGCTCCGATCACATCAATTCCCCAAACGGAAAATGGCCATGGGGACGTCATATTGTACAGCTTGGATGGTGGGATGTTCATACGGTTTGCATGGATCTGGCATTTGTGGCATCGCCGAACAAAGCCGATACAATCCTCCTCCATGGTTGACCAGTAGTAACCCTGTCTAAGGATCTTCCTAGCCAGCATTACTCCATTCATGTGCGCACCGCACTCCCCTCCATGGATGGCCTCCATCAGGCGCTTCGACTCTTCAGCTTCTACACAGAGCTTATGCATTCCCAGATGACCCCTTTTGTACAACTTACCCCCGCAGATGATGAACTGAACATCCATTCTTCTGATTGCCCTCTTATCCTTGGCATTTGCCCCTAGTGGATACGCCTCCTTTTCCAAGAAGTTCCAAATGTCGTAATACCAGGGGTTGTCGTCTTGAGCCTCATCTACGGCGGAAATTGATTCGTATGCTGGCGCAAACTTCTGATCAATAATGACCGGACGCATCCGGACTCCGGACGGGATGTCTATCATGGAAGATAGAGTTGCTAGTGAATCGGCGAACCTGTTGTTCTCTCTTACTAGGTGGGTGAAATTTAGCTTCTCAAATCAAGGAATTAACAAATCCAAGGTTTGGTGGTAAATTATCATCCTTTCCTCTTTGACTTTCCAGTCTCCTTTTGCTTGAGATACAACAAGGTTCGAGTCCCCAATGACGTCCAACCGTCTTGCCCCTAGTTCTAGGGCTGCTTCTAGGCCAGCAATACATGCCTCATACTCTGCTTCATTGTTCGAGACTTTGAACCGGAGCTTGAATGCTAAAGGGATACGGGAATCGTCAGGTGCTATCAGCAACACCCCTATCCCATACCCATACTGGTTTGACGCTCCGTCGAAGTACATTGTCCAAGTTTCATCTTCGATGTGCAGAATGGCTTCATCTGGGAATAGGTACTCAACCACTTCATCCCCCTCAACCGGATGGTCGGCAAGGAACTCCGCTGCTGCTCTTCCTTTCACCGACTTGCATGTTACATACTTCAAATCAAATTCAGAAAGCAATAGCAGCCAACGAGCTAGCCTACCCGTAAGTTCTGATTTCTCGAAAAGATATTTGATGGGATCCAAACGTGAAACCAACATTACAGAGTGAGCTAACAGGTAGTGCCGCAGCTTCCTGGTAGCCCATACCAAGGCCAAACAAGCCTTTTCCAGCGGTGTATAGCGGGTCTCGTAATCCAGCATCTTCTTGCTCAGATAGTAGATGGCCCTTTCCACTTTGTCCTCTGACTCTTGTGCGAGCATGCAGCCCATGGTAGTCTCAGTTACCGAAAGATACAATATCAACGGTCTCCCCGGCTCTGGTGGTGACAACACGGGCGGGTTCTGTAGATACTCTTTGATCTGTTCAAAAGCTGCTTGACATCGGCCGTCCCATTGGAACTTCTTTCCTTTCTTCAGGAGACCAAAAAGTGGTTCACAAGTCAAGGTTAATTTAGAGATAAGCCGTCTTATGAATTGCACTTTACCCAGAAAGCCTCGCACCTCCTTTTCAGTCCTTGGTGGTGGCATTTCTAAGATGGCCTTGATTTTGGAAGGGTCGACCTCGATGCCCCTTTGTGTAATCAGAAACCCTAGCATTTTTCCCGCCGTAACACCAAAAGTACACTTCTGGGAATTCAACCGCAGCCGAAACTCTCTGATCCTTTGAAAGAATTTTTGTAAGGCGGTGTAATGGCCTTCTCTTTTTTTGGACTTGACAATCATGTCGTCCACATACACCTCGACCTCTTTATGGATCATATCATGCAATATTGTAGTTGCTGCCCGTTGATAAGTAGCTCCAGCGTTTTTCAACCCAAATGACATCACTCTATAACAATATGTACCCCACGGGGTAGTGAATGCAGTCTTCTCCCAGTCTTCGGGTGCCATTACTATCTGATTATAGCCTGAAAAGCCATCCATAAACGAAAGCAAGGCGTGTCCTGTCGTGAAATCTACCAATTCATCAATGTGCGGCAAGGGAAAGTCGTCCTTCGGACTGGCCCTGTTCAAATCTCTGAAGTCTACACAGACCCGAATTCTGCCATCCTTCTTCGGCACCGGAACAATGTTGGCCAACCAAGTCAGGTATTCGGATACCAGCAGGAAGCCTGCATCGATTTGCTTGGTGACCTCTTCCTTGATCTTAATGGCCCAATCAGGGCGGATCCTTCTGAGCTTCTGCTTGACAGGTCGGGCCTCGGGATCAAGAGGGATCCGGTGCTGTACAATCTCAGGATCGATTCCAGGCATGTCTTCGTAGGACCACGCGAAAACATCTTTGAAATCTTTTAATAAAGCGACTAAACGCTCGCGTTCCTCAGAAGACAACGTGGACCCGATCTGGACCAGCCGCGGGTCCTTCTCAGTACCAACATTCACAGTAGTGATTTCATCCATTAAGGGTTTAACAAATCTTTCCTGCTCTTGATCAATTAACCGTTGCAAAACCGGAGGAATTTCTTCCTCGTCGTTTTCATCAAAATTTTGAAAATCCTGATTTAAGCAATAAATCAAAGGCACAGAAAAATACTCAGAAACCACATCCACGTCGTTCTCATTAAACACTTCCAAGCCATCTGATTCTTCTGTTACAACAGACTCAAAAGAGAAAGAAAATGACGACCTAGACAGGACTGTGGCGTCTGGGTTATCACCCCCAGGAATACCGGACTCAGACTCAGTCAAGCTGGAACCTGATTCCGACCCACAGGACTCGGTGGAATCAGATTCCGGCTCACTACCTGACCCGGTGCTGCTAGACAAGAATCCTTCTTCATATTGCCAGACGAGAGAAGGTGCGATGGATGCATCCAAAATAGTTGTTGGTAGGCTCGCAGCTGTTTCGTTCCCGATCACACATACCGAGGAGATATCCCCCAAGCATTTCTGTTCGATCGGAGGATCTGAAAGCAGACATGCCAACGCTGCCCCCATTTCATTTTCAGCGTCCTCATACTGCACTTCCTCACTTTGCTCAGCCTCAACCGATAGATTTGCCTCCCCTTCGACGTCGTCATTCTCAGGTGGCTGCAGGTCAAAGAAGATTTCGAAACCTGGCACGTGTTTCTTCTCCGCGTTCAGCCATGACTCTGGGAAGCCACAAAACGGAAAGTCCTCCCCCTCCTGGATGAAGCGTCCGTTTAGGGTACCCTGAATGGGCCTGTGCATCAACTCGAAAGGCTTCCCAGCCTTTTTTTCTCTGGCTCTTCCGGCCATTTCCTTTCCTTTCCTTATCCAGTCCTCTTTGGTGGGTAGATAACCCAATCCAAAGGCATGAGGGTTGTGCGGCACTTCGGCCAATGCTGCGACTCCTTTTCGGCCGCTCTTGCCCAATCCCATCCCGGGGATATGTTGGAGCTTGTTCATGAGATAGACTGCCTGAGCACTGACATATACCCCTTCACTAGCAGCCACAATGTCCTGAACAACCCGAGCCTCAGCCAAGGTAAAACCCGATATGAACACATCTTCCATACCGTGTTCAATTTCTAGAACAGGCGTGGATACTTCTGGTGGCGGATGAATCGATGAATATCCAAAGACAATGGCTACTCCCTTCCCATAGGGGTATTTCACCACTTGATGTAGGGTGGAGGAGACTACCTTTGCCTGATGCAGCCACGGCCGCCCTAGAAGCAGGTTGAAAGTTGCAGGAACCTCCAAGACATGGAAATCTATCCCATGCTGTCCCGGCCCAACCTTTGTTTGAATCTTAACCGTTCCCATTACTTCCCGGCTTGTGTTGTCATACGCCCGAATCACCTGGGCCGTTGGCACAAAATCCGCGACTTTCAAACCAATCGCATAGGCTGTTCTTGCCGGGCAGACGTTGATGGCGGACCCCGTGTCGACAAGCACCACGGGTATCCATTTATCCCTGCACTCCACAAAGATGTAGAGTGGCTTGTTATGGTTCGCACCCTCGGGTGGCAGTTCTTTGTCAAAAAAACTCAATGCCGGGGAACTTCCTCCCGAAAAGACTAAGCCCACCAGCTGTTTGGGCGTGGTGTCTATAGAAAGCTTGGCTTTGTCCATGGCTGTAAGGACGGCTTGTCTATGTACTCGAGAAGCCATAAGCAGTCCCCAGATGGAGTTGTCTGCTTGTATCTTTTTCAATTGTCTCAATATGGCCTCATCCTCGAGTTGCTTTTCCTTTTGCTTCTCTGCTTCCTTATCTTTTCCAGACGCTTCCGGTTGATCTAGGTGTGGAGGCTTGAAGTACCGTCCACTCCTAGTCATGTGATCGACTTCGCCGATATACTAGGTATCATCTGGTTGGTTACCTTCCCAATCCTCGTCCGTGTGGGCAAGACATAGATCGTCGTCTTCCCACCACATACCATCTGACAGGCATCTGTCTGGTTCTGGCATAACTGTCCCGATACTTGCAGTACCTTTTATTCCTATGCTCGCAACATTCTCCATCTCTGTACTTGTACCAGTCTCAACCCCCACGTGGGCTTTTGCCTTTCTGATCCTCTCAGAATCTTCGAATCTTTCCTGTTCTGACTGTGTCAATGCAGTAGATTATTCGATGATCCCTGTACTTAAAATGCTCCATTCCCGAGCGAAACTCTCGACACCGGCGCTCTCCGGCGATGTATTCTGTTCTTTGACCTTCCTGACTATTATTGACGCTTCTGCCTCTACCGGGCCTTGTTCTGACTAAAACCCTCCTACCACATCTGGCTGATCGTCCAACCATCCCGTGGCCTCTGCCGATTCCTCATAATCGAACCAGTTGACGGCTGAGTTTTCTAGATCTTGGTTATCGTAAAACTGGAACTCAGCAAGATCCTCTTCCACAGCTATCAAATCATCCATTCCTCGTCCTAGACTGTCCCCTTGGATTGCACACAGCTCTCCTTCTGCTGGAAATTCCACATCCGGTCTATTCTGGCCCATTGGTGAAATGTAGTCACTCGGACTGTAAGAGTTCCCAACATCACTCTCAGATTCCGCAGACTCTGGTTTGACAACCCCCTTTTCCTTTGGAGTCTTCTCTCTCCTGCTCTCGATGGTCACCACCACAGGCTTGGGTTGGGTTATGGAGACGCCCATCATGCACAAATTGGTGCAATCAGGAAGGAAAACCTCCGGCTTAGGCAGGTAGGAGGGCGTGATGTAGATACTAGGATCGTAGGATGCGACCCCAATGTGGATGAAATTGATTCTTTTGGGTGGTGGAGCTTGGTTATGTGTGGGGAGAGGATTTGTAGTAACATTGGGTTTCTCAGGAGGTAAAATCATCCCATTATCAATGAGATCTTGGATCTCATGACGCAATCGAAAGCACAGGTCGGTGTCGTGACCGTGCTGCTGGTGGAACGCACAATACTTGGCTGGATTGTGGGCAGTGGGGAGTCTTTCTGGTAAGGGCCGCGGCTCTAGGGGCTTCAGATGCCCTTTTCTAATCAAAACCCCCAAAGCTTTGGACAGGGGCATATAAAGCGGAGCGAAGGTTCTGGTATTTCTGGGAGGGTATTTGGCTGTTTGTGGGTTGCTTCCGAATGCACCGGAGAATGGTGTGGCTGCCGTAGTTCTTGGGGAAGGGTTGGTGGTGACCATACTCACTTCGGAGGTCCTGGTAGTTGTAGCGCCACTCGGGCCTGTAGTAGTATTTCGATTGAAAGTTCTGCGGGGTTGCTCCCGGTTGTTATCAATCAGGCCTTGTTTTAAGGCATCCTCGATCTGCACCCCCATTTCATGTAGATCAGCAAAGGTAGGGAAGGGGATTACAATCATCTTCTGCATTAGCTTCGGCTGAAGATTGCGCACAATCATCCGAATCTGGTCTTTGTCCGTGGGTCTTAAGGTCATCATCGAAGCCTTAGCCCGCCATCTGGTTGCAAATTCTGAGAAACTCTCCTTGGTTTCTTGTCTCGTTGTCTCGAGATCCCGGGTCGTGATCTCGATTTGTGTGTTATACGAGTACTGCAAGATGAAGGCCTCAGCCATCTCGTCCCAACTTCTCTTGACGTCATCTTCCAATTTTGCATACCATGCGGCCGCTACACCCGACAGGGTCCGGCCAAATAAAGATAGCTTCTGCAATCTAGTGAGGCCCATTGGCCTTAGGACGTCTGAAAATAGTCGCAAGTGTACCATGGGATCCTCAAATCCGTCAAAACGATCGATTTGTGGCATCTTAAGCCAATCTGGCAGCGTCACGGCTGCGTCAGTGTATCCGTCTCCAATGTCCGGAATGGACTTCACACCTTGAGATTTCTTGAACAGCTTTTCAAGCTTACGCATTTTTAATGTCACGGGATCTACCTCGGACTCGAAGAGAGAATCCGATTGATTGATAGGAGTGGGTGCCTTGGATTGTTGAGGCAGAATCGGGGGTGGAGCCGGCCCCGTCGGGATGTCCGTATCTTCCTGGACATTCCGAGCATTTAGCGTCTCTTCGGGTATCGGAACCCTTAGTGGGGGAGGGACTTACTGTGAAGCTGATGCCCCAGTTTGCTGCTGCAATCTCCCGATTAACTCCGCTTGTTCATTCATAACTGTGGCTTGTTGTTTGGCAAATTCTGCTTGTCGGACAGCATCCTGTTGCATCATTTTCATGCTTTCCTGAAGTTGGCGCACCATCTCCTCTAAGCTAGCCATACTATTCTGCTCTGGTTGAATTACTGGTATGCGTTCCCTCTCTGTGGGTGAAACAGGACCCTGATCCCTACTGAACTCAAGTGGGGTAGATAAGGCCCTCTGTACTGACTGTTGAACCGATGCCCTCTGCCTAGTTGCCTTCCGTTTAGTAACCGGGGGTAGAGAGTGGTACACCGGTTGTCCTGCTATCAGATCCTCAGATCGATGGAGCTGACGACCTCTGATCCAGAGTGCTTGGGGAATGTCTACCGGGTTGGAAGCAATGATGCTAAACTACCTAGCAAAAAGATAAATAAAGCAGTAAATAAACCAACAATCGGACAGCATAACGGCATATAATACACACATATAATACACAGTTGGGTATCCATAATACATAGTCGGTAAACTGGACACGCTGTTCCTTGATACTGATCACTGTTCCCCAAATCTCTGTTCCCAAAACTGAACCTGATACCCGCGGATAACTGATTCTCATAAACTAATGCTGATACCCTCAGGCCTAATACTCAATCTTGCAAACTGATATGTACGTTCCTGTAGAGCAACACTCTAAAAGCACATAGCAAGTAAAGAGACCCAAAACACCCCTATGTTGGGGTAGGGTTTCCCTGTCCTATTTTGTCAGGAGCTAGGGTTTCACTATGCATGCAGCAGTTCTCAAACAACCTAACATCGGGTAAGCAGCCTGTCCTAACTTGGAATGGTCACTATGGATCCGAATATGCACTAGGTCGAATGGTCGAAAAGGGTGCCCCATTAAACCGGGGTTTGTGTTCCCATGCTGTCAGAGCCCATAACCGGTCAGCCTTATGGTCATGCCTTGACAAGACAAGCCTCCGGCAAACCGTTCAGGAATGGCAGATGGCAAACACTGTGTTCCTAGGCGCACCAATGCAAATGCAATGCAAAGAGACACATAGATGAAGTCAAAATGGGATATCACGAGTTCAAGTCAAGCTCTCTAATTTTCCCCAGCAGAGTCACCAGAAACTGTAGACGAGCCCGCGTGGGGCCCTCGCCACAGTTCGGACTCGATTTGTGTCACAGTTCTTAATCTTGAACCAAAGAGTCCAAATCTGGCAAATCGTTTTGAGAAACAGATTTTTTGAAAAGAAGTGCCAAGCATGGACTGCTTTGCCAGATACAGAGTCGCCACCTAAATATTTTAAAATGGGGAAATTTAGGAAACCCTGACTCGGTGCCAAAGGCCACATGTCCGTCATTACCGGAGTTGTCTCGGCTCAGGAGCTAGGGTACAATTGGGGAAGGTCAGCTATGAGCACCCCCTCTCGCCCGGTCCGAAGACCGGCCTCTACTAATTATGATATCCGTTTTTGAAAACTTTATGTGTTCTTATTCCGGTTATTAGCCTAGAATTACTATGTTATGCGCACAGCAAACAAGTATAGACTAGATTGCCTAATTTGGAAACAAGCATTGCATATCCGTTTGTTTTTGAAGAACGTTTTGGAATTTGCTACTCGCGAGTAGGCTAAAACACGGATTTTAATGAGTCTTTCCAACTCAGGCAATCTAACCTTCACCCACAGGCATTCAAACAATTTATCACATAAGCATTTATTCGCATGGCAAGCATACTGTCATGGCAACACTCACACGCATGCGGGATGCTAAAGCATAACTACTTACATCGTACTCCGTGCCAAAACAGTAAACTAGTTAGCAAATATGCATGTCCTAGTTCATGTTGAGAATGGCTAATGCATCGCATGCAAAAATGCAATCTAGTCAGGCTCGGCTAACCTAAGCATAGCATGAAAATGCGATCAACTATCACATATTCAATTTTTGAATTGAAGTACAGATGCAGTTAGTATGATGTACCGAGCCTAATGCATGTAATACAAATGCATGTATGCACGCATGCATAGCATAAGGTATGCTAATTTTAAAAAATGCCCTAGTCTACCATCATAAGCAGGTAAATAAAAGGGAAGAAAGAAGTGGGGATTGGAAGACATACACACACTCACCCACACTTATTACATAATTGCCCTCACTCGGAGGAGCCGAATAAATATTACAGTCCAAATGACAAGCAAATAAATTATTACAGAATTTCTAATTAATTAATAGAAAGAATGCAAAAGAAAGAAGGGGATGGCCGCAGCCTCTGCCTCGGGATGCGCGAATGATGCATGCTCGAAACCCGGTTCGCCTGAAAAAATCTGTACCGTACCACTGCCGCCTCTGTTTATACTGCCCTGTCTCTCTGAAAATTGCCAAAGCCCCAGGACAGGTTCCTTGCATGCCACAGAGTACCACCGGCTGGGGGAAATCCCCACCGGCAGTCCAGGATTTCCATTGGCTGTCCTTGGATTTATCGGCTGTTCAAAGATTGCCGGTCAGCACTCAATTCTGCCGGTCGGCAGAAGCTTCCTGCAGAAGACAGTTTTGACAGCAACAGAGAACAGACAGTATACGGTATGGGATTTTCAGGCACATATGAGCATGATCATGCTTCCCCTCATGCTTTGAACTCAGGGAAGCATGGCCCTCGATCCCCGAGCCATCAATGGTGCATGATAGCCCAAAGGATCAAGTTTGCCACTTGATGTAAAAATGCATGCAATCACACAAATGAAGACCAAAGCCTTATCATGTCGAAATCAAAAGCCCCGGTGACCAAGAATCAAGGGACATTACATCACTTGAAGTATGAATGTTCCTTAACCCTCACACTTGGTTTGACACCCCAAACCAAGTAATGCAATGCATGTTATGCAAACATGGTTTAAAATGCAACAATGACATGGAAATGCAAGGCATGCCGAATGTTATGCAACTCGTATGGCAAGTATGCAATGCTAGGTATGCAAGACATAAACATAATGTAAACATGGACCGTTCGAGCAATGGGATCAACACATTACAAGGCTTAATGAAGCAATCAAGCAATGGACATGAGACAAGCATGCAAGAAGGCTTTGAACCATAAAGGGGCAGACCTTGATCCACCCCAAAACAGTGGCCAAAAGGTGTCCAAAAGGTGGACCAATGCTCATGCCAACAAGCAAACCAAAGGCCCTAAGGCTAAGGCACAAAAAGGGCCACTTCACTTCCAACAACAAGACCAATCATAGCATGATTTAGACAAGTAAGAAACAGAATTTTTACAGGCAAAATAAGACTCCAAATCCTCCTAATATGGCAGCTAAGGTGGCTCCAAAGGGGTGTATGCACCAAGGCTCATGTGTAGGCACAAAAAGGCGCACCTTTAAGGCATGAAAGAGGTCATGTATGCACACATACGAACATGATTCTTGGACTGAAATGTGGTCCTAAATGATGCCAAATCATGAGGATGGTCAAAACTATGCATGCTAGAGGTCAACATACTCAAAGCTTGCAAGCCGAAATGCATAGCAACCATAACAAACATGTCAAACATGACCAAATTGATAACCAACAGACTTTAAGCATGGAAAAACAATGCTAAAAACTTCTTAGTGCCGAACCAAAATCATGCTCAAATGATGTGTTACAACATGGCACTCTTTAAGCCAAATGATGGGATTTCAAAGCAAGTATGTTATTCATGTAAAAGGCCAATAAACCCAACATAGGACAGAGGTATAACATGATCCAAAACACCCAAAAAACCTCTGAAAAGCAGTCATAAACAACTGAGCATACATGCTACCATATTAAGCCAAAAATGAGGACAAAAGAGGGACCAAGGGAGAGGGGTGTCCCTCCCCTATGCAAGACTTCAAATACCCTTCTTCACCACTGAAAATCCACTGGATTTCAGTGGTGAGAAGGCCAAGACACAAGAGTGACCAAAGCTTAACAAAGATGGTACAAAAAGGGGCCAAACAAGGCTTAATAAGGTGAGTTTGCACTCAAACCACAAAACAACCTTAATGAAAGTTCTAAAGCATGAAAATGTAAGCCTTTTTTATGTTATACACAAAAGCTAAATCAGCAAGTAAGATAGGTAAAAAACTATTGCAAGTTTGGGAAATCTAAAGTAAAGTGCTCACCCTTGAAGATCCTTTGAAGAACAAATGGTCCAGCCCTCTTCTTTTGATCAAAATCAGTCCCAAAACACAAGAATCAACCCCCCAAGTCCCTCAAACTCGGAGCAAGGTGTAATAGTGTATGTAATGGTGCAAAAGTAAGGTAAAATCACACTTTTGGGCCAAGTAACACACACAAAGGAGGAGAGGGAGGGAGATATAGAGATAGGATGTATCTATATGTAGAACCTCTGGTTTTTGCTTCCAAGTCTCTAACCTAGATCAAAGAGGAGAGCCTTCCTCTTATAGGACTCCCTCTTGCAAAGCTTATACAACAAGCTTGGTTAGAGGGCAATCCCTCCATACACGTGTATGGAGGGAGGCAGAGTTGGTGCCAGCTATCACAGCTGGCACAAAATATCTACATAAAGTAGATGAACAGTGGTCGACTGCCCAAAAATGCCATTTTGACAAAATTTAGTGCCGACCGGCAACAAAATGTGCCGACCGGCATAAAAGATTGCCGATGGAAGCAAAAAACCAGCCGGTGGCATCTAGCTACTGCCGGTGGTGTGTGGGGATGTCTCACAAGGCATTCCCTCCCCTTCCTAGGCAAAACACAAGTGTTTGGTGTGAAACCAGACACTAAACAGTCAAGTTCGGAGGTCCTGAGGCAAGGCGCGCAGCCGAGACTTCCGGGAACTCCAAACGAACACAAACATGGATAATCACCGAGTGTTCAAACGGTGACGTCCAAGTCTTGAGGACGGTCAAAAATGGGGTGTCTACACATCTTGGCCAATATGCCAGGGTGAAGATGGAGGTCAACCAAAGGGGTTTCAAGATAGTTCTAAGTGATAAAGGTCTCGAAGGTGTCTAGGCTTAAGATGACCTCGGCAACACACCAGACAAGAACAAAGCATGTAAGCAATCATTCAAGCAAAACAAGACAAGATTTGCAAATGCACATATTAAAACAAGATCATCCATAAATGTATGCAAGTATGACTAAGTTAAAATGAGGGTTGTTACAGTAATTTACTGAGAATTTACAGGGAATTTCTGGAGTAATTTACTGAGAATTTACAGGGAATTTACTTAGAAATTGCTGGGAATTTACAAAGTAATTTACTTAGTAATTAATGGAGTAATTCTCTGAGAATTCACTGAGTAATTTTCTAAGTAATTTATAGAAAATTTATTGCGAATTTACAGAGTAATTTACTGAGAATTTACTGAAAATTTATTGAGAATTTATTCTGTAATTTATCTGGAATTTACTGAAAATTTAGAGAGTGATTTACTAAGTAATTTACATTGAATTTACTGAGTAATTTATTTGGAATTTACGGCGCAACTTACTGAGTATTTCCTGGGAATTTACTGAAAATTTATTGAGAATTGATTGGGAATTAACTAAGTAATTTTCTGGGAATTTAATGAGTAATTTTCAGAAAATTTACTGAGTAATCTTCTAAGCATTTGCTGTCAGTTTACTGAGTTATTTTCTGATTAATTTACAGAGAACTTACAAAGTAATTTACTAGGATTTTACAAGGAATTGACAGAGAATTTACTGGTTAATTTACTGAAAATTTACTATTTAATTTATTGAGAAATTTTCTTAGAAATTTCTAGGAATTTACTGAGTAATTTACTAATAATTTAAGGAGTAATTTACTGAGAATTTACTGAAAATTTACTACGTAATTTATTGAGAATTTACTGGAAATTTTACGAGTAATTTACTGTGAATTTACTTATTAATTTACTGAGAATATACTGGGAATTTGCTGAGTAATTTACAAAGAATTTACGAAAAATTTACAGGGAATTGCCTGAGAATTTATTGGGAATTTACTGGTAATTTACTGAGAATTTACTGAAAATTTACTAAGTAATTTACTGGGAATTTAAAGAGTAAATTACTGAGAATTTTTTCCAGAATTTACTGGGAATTTACGAAGTAATTTACAGAGAATTCACTGAGAATTTACTTGGAATTTATTGTGTAATTTACTGAGAATTTACTCAGTAATTTACTTGGAATTTACAAAGTGATTTACTGAGTATTTATTGGAAATTTACTGAATAATTTTGCGAGAATTTATTAGACATTTTATTAATAATTTACTGAAAATTTACTGCAAATTTACTGAGTAATTTACTGAGAATTTACTGAGAATTCTATTAGTAATTTTCAAAGAATTTACTGAGTAATTTAATGAGAATTTACTTGGAATTTACTGACTAATTTATTGAGAATTTATTGTGGAATTTGCTAAGTAATTTACTGAGAATTTATTAGGAATCTATGGGGTAATTTTCTGAGAATTTATAGAGAATTTATTGAAAATTTACCGAGTAATTTACTGATAGTTTACTATGTAATTTACTGAGAATTTACAAAAAATTTAGTGAGAACTTATCGAGTAATTTACTGAGAATTTACATGGAATTTATTAAGTAATTTACAGAGAATTTAATGAGTAATTTATTGAGTAATTTATTGAGAATTTACTGTGTAATGTACGGAGAATTTAGAGGCAATTTTTCTTAGTAATTTACAGAGAATATACTGAGAACTTACAGAGTATTCTACTGAGAATTTATTGCGAATTTACTGTGATTTTACAATGTAATTTACTTGCAATTTACTAGGTAATTTACTTAGATTTTGCTGAGTAATTTACTAAGAATTTACAGGGAATATTGTGGGAATTTACGGAGATTTTACTCGAAATTTACTGAGTATTTATTAAGAATTTGCTAAGAATTTACTGATTAATTTACAGAGAATTTTTTGAGAATTTACTGGGAATTTATAGAGAACTTATTGAGTAATTTACCGAGAATTTAATGAGTAATTTACTGAGAATTCACTCAGAATTTACTAAGAATTTACTAAGTAATTTGTTTAGAATATACTAGGAATTTACTAAATAATGTACTTAGAATTTATTGGGAATTTACTGAATAATTTACTAAGAACTTACTGTTAATTTACTGAAATTTTTTTTAGTAATTTCTGAGAATTTACAGTAATTATCTGAGTAATTTAGTGGGAATTTACTCAGTAATGTACTGAGATTTTAGTTAAAATTTACTACGAATTTACTGGATGATTTATTGAGAATTACATAGTAATTTACTGGGAATTTGCTGTGTAATTTATTGAGAACATAGTGGAAATTTCTTGAGTAATTTACTGAGAATTTACAAGGAATTTCTGGAGTAATTTACTGAGAATTTACAGGGAATTTACTTAGAAATTGCTGGGAATTTACAAAGTAATTTACTCAGTAATTAATTGAGTAATTTTCTAAGAATTCACTGAGTAATTTTCTAAGTAATTTATAGAAAATTTATTGCGAATTTACAGAGTAATTTACTGAGAATTTACTGGGAATTTATTGAGAATTTATTCTGTAATTTATCTGGAATTTACTGAAAATTTAGAGAGTAATTTATTGAGTAATTTACTAAGTAATTTACATTGAATTTACTGAGTAATTTATTTAGAATTTACGACGCAACTTACTGAGTATTTCTTGAGAATTTACTGAGAATTTGTCACGACCCCATTCCGCCCCTAGTAGAATGGTGCCGTGATGGCCAGTAATCCGAGATTACCAAAGGCCAACTTTCAAAATTCACACACAATCAAAGTATTACATATGGGGCTAACAAGTGTGAAAGCAATAATTTACAATACAAGTGGTCCATAAGAGCAGTGCGTAGATCAAATGAAATGGCATACATCTTACTGTGATTTTACAATGTAATTTACTTATAATTTACTTGCAATTTACTAGGTAATTTACTGAGAATTACTAAGTAATTTACTAGGATTTTGTTGAGAATTTACTAAGTAATTTACTGAGAATTTACTGGGAATTTTGTGGGAATTTACTCAGAATTTACTGAGTAATTTACTGTGTATTTATTGAGAATATTTTAGGAATTTAGTGATTAATTTACAGAGAATTTATTGAGTAATTTACAGAGAATTTAATGAGTAATTTACTGAGAATTCACTCGGAATTTACTAAGAATTTACTAAGTAATTTGTTGAGAATTTACTGAATAATGTAGCTAGAATTTATTGGGAATTTACTGAGAACTTACTGTTAATTTACTGAAAATTTTCTGAGAATTTACTGTAATTTATTGAGAACATAGTGGGAATCTCTAGAGTAATTTATTGAGAATTTATAGGGAATTTACTTAGAAATTACTGGCAATTTTCTGAGTAATTTACTGAGAATTTACAAGGAATTTACTGGGAATTTTCTAAGTAATTTACTCAGTAATTAATTAAGTAATTTTTAGAGAATTCACTGAGAAATTTTCTAAGTAATTTATAGAAAATTTATTGCGAATTTACTGAGTAATTTACTGGGGATTTGTTGAGAATTTATTCTGTAATTTATTTGGAATTTACTGAAAATTTAGAGAGTAATTTACTGAGAATTTACTGAGTAAATTATTGGGAATTCACGGCGCAACTTTCTGAGTATTTCCTGGGAATTTATTGAGAATTGATTGGGAATTAACTGAGTAATTTACTGGGAATTTAATGAGTAATTTTTAGAGAATTTACAGAGAATTTTCTCAGTAATGTACTGAGCATTTGTTGGCAATTTACTGAGTAATTTTTTGAGCATTTACTGAGACCTTACAGAGTAATTTGTTGGGATTTTACAGGGAATTGACTGAGAATTTACTGGGTAATTTACCGAGAATTTACTGTTTAATTTGTTGAGAAATTTTCTTAGAATTTTCTAGGAATTTACAGATAATTTAAGGAGTAATTTACAGAGAATTTACTAGAAATTTATTAAGTAATTTTACTGGGAATTTTACGAGTAATTTACTAGGAATTTACTTATTAATTTACTGAGAATATACTGGGAATTTGCTGAGTAATTTACTAAGAATTTACGAAAAATTTACAAGGAATTGTCTGAGAATTTATTGGGAGTTTACCGAATAATTTACTGGAAATTTACTAGTAATTTACTGAGCAATTTACTGATCAATTTATTGAGAATTTACTTAAAACTTACTAAGAAATTTACTGGGAATTTAAGGATTAAAGTACTGAGAATTTTTTTAGAATTTGCTGAGAATTTGCTCAGTAATTTACTTAGTGATTTACTGAATATTTATTGAGAATTTACTGAATAATCTTTTGAGAATTTATTAGATATTTACTGAGTAATTTCTAGGAATTTACTGAGAATTTACTAGAAATTTACTTGGTAATTTACTCACAATTTACTGAATAAATGTACTGAGTAATTTATTGAGAATTTAAATAGTAATTTCTAGAGAATTTACTGAGAATTTATTTAGAATTTACTGAGTAATTTATCGAGAATTACAGTGTAATTGACTGAGAATTTACTGACTAATTTATTGAGAATTTACTGGGAATTTATTGTGTAATTTACCGAGAATTCACTGGGTAATTTAGTTAGATTTTTTTTGGAATTTACTGAGAATTTATTCGGAATTTATTAGGTAATTTTCTGAGAATTTATAGAGAATTTACCAAAAATTTACCGAGTAAATTACTGAGAATTTACTATGTAATTTACTGAGAATTTACTAACAACTTACTGAGTAATTTTCTTAGTAATTTACAAAAAATTTAGTGAGAACTTATCGAGTAATTTACTTAAAATTTACAGGGAACTTACTAAGTAATTTATAAAGAATTTAAAGAGTAATTGATTGAGTAATTTACTGAGAATTTATTGAAAATTTGATGAGTAATTTACAGAGAATTTTCTGAGAACTTACAGAGTAATCTACTGAGAATTTACAGCGAATTTACTCTGATTTTACAATGTAATTTACTTATAATTTACTTGCAATTTACTAGGTAATTTACTGAGAATTACTAAGTAATTTAAGAAGAATTTACTAAGTAATTTACTGAGATTTTGCTGGGAATTTACTAAGTAATTTACTGAGAATTTACTGGGAATTTTCTGAGTAATTTACTAAGAATTTACATGGAATTTTGTGGGAATTTACTCAGAATTTACTGAGTAATTTACTGTGTATTTATTGAGAATTTGCTAGGAATTTACTGATTAATTTATAGAGAATTTATTGAGTAATTTACAGAGAATTTAATGAGTAATTTACTGAGAATTCACTCGAAATTTACTAAGAATTTACTAAGTAATTTGTTGAGAATTTACTGGGAATTTACTAAATAATGTAGTTAGAATTTATTGGGAATTTACTGAGAACTTACTGTTAAATTTACTGGAAATTTTCTGAGTAATTTCTGAGAATTTACTGTAATTTATTGAGTACTTTAGTGGCAATTACAGAGTAATGTACTGAGTAATTTACTGCGAATTTATTGAGAACATAGTGGGAATTTCTAGAGTAATTTATTGAGAATTTACAGGGAATTTACTTAGAAATTACTGGCAATTTTCTGAGTAATTTACTGAGAATTTACAAGGAATTTACTAGGAATTTACTGAGTATTTTCTGAGAATTTACTGAGTAATTTACTAAGTAATTTACTCAGTAATTAATTGAGTAATTCTTAGAGAATTCACTGAGAAATTTTCGAAGCAATTTATAGAAAATTTATTGCGAATTTACTGAGTAATTTACTGGGAATTTGTTGAGAATTATTCTGTAATTTATTTGGAATTTACTGAAAATTTAGAGAGTAATTTACTGAGAATTTACTGAGTAATTTACATTAAATTTGCTGAGTAAATTATTGGGAATTTGCGGCGCAACTTTCTGAGTATTTCCTGGGAATTTATTTAGAATTGATTGGGAATTAACTGAGTAATTTACTGGGAATTTAATGAGTAATTTTTAGAGAATTTACTGATAATTTTTTGAGTAATCTACTGAGCATTTGTTGGCAATTTACCGAGTAATTTTTTGAGAATTTACTGAGACCTTACAGAGTAATTTGCTGGGATTTTACAGGGAATTGATAGAGAATTTACTGGGTAGTTTACCGAGAATTTACTGTTTAATTTGTTGAGAAATTTTCTTAGAATTTTCTAGGAATTTACAGATAATTTAAGGAGTAATTTACAGAGAATTTACTGAAAATTTATTAAGTAATTTTACTGGGAATTTTATGAGTAATTTACTGGGAATTTACTTATTAATTTACTAAGAATATACTGGGAATTTGCTGAGTAATTTACTAAGAATTTACGAAAAATTTACAAGAGAGAATTAATTGAGAATTTACTGAAAATTTACTATGAAATTACTGGGAATTTAAGGAGTAAATTACTGAGAATTTTTTTAGAATTTACTCAATAATTTACTTAGTGATTTACTGAGTATTTATTGGGAATTTACTAAATAATTTTGTGAGAATTTATTAGATATTTACTTAGTAATTACTAGGAATTTACTGAGAATTTACTTGAAATTTACTTGGTAATTTACTCACAATTTACTGAATAATTGTACTGAGTAATTTACTTGAAATTTAGGGAGTAGTTTAATGGGAATTTACTGAGTAATTTGCTGAGAATTTACTTGAAATTTACTGAGGAATTTACCGAGAATTACAGTGTAATTGACTGAGAATTTACTGACTAATTTATTGAGAATTTACTGAGAATATATTGTGTAATTTACTTAGAATTCGCTAAATAATTTAGTTAAATTTTTTTTTTGAAATTTACTAAGTAATTTACTGAGAATTTACTAACAATTTACTGAGTAATTTACAAAAAATTTAGTGAGAACTTATCGAGTAATTTACTGAGAATTTACTGAGAAGTTACTAAGTAATTTACTGAGAATTTATTGAGAATTTCCTGAAAATTTGCTAAGTAATTTACTGAGAATTTAGAGGCAATTTTTCTTAGTAATTTACAAAGAATTTATTGAGAACTTACAAAGTAATCTTCTGAGAATTTACAGCGAATTTACTGTGATTTTAAAATGTAATTTACTTATAATTTACTTGCAATTTACTAGGTAATTTACTGAAAATTTACTAAGTATTTTAAGAAGTATTTACTGAGTAATTTTCTGAGATTTGCTAGGAATTTACTGGGAAGTTACTAAATAATTTAGTTTGAATTTATTGGGAATTACTGAGAACTTACTGTAAATTTACTGAAAATTTTTGGAGTAATTTCTGAGAATTTACTGAGTGATTTAGTGGGAATTTACAGAGTAATGCACTGAGTAATTTACTGGGAATTTCTAGACTAATTTATTGAAAATTTATAGGAAATTTACTTAGAAATTACTGGAAATTTTCTGAGTAATTTACTGAGAATTTATAGGGAATTTACTGGGTATTTTCTGAGAATTTACTCAGAATTTTCTGAGTAATTTACTAAATAATTAATTGAGTAATTTTCTAAGTAATTTAATAGAAAACTTATTGCTAATTTACTGAGTAATTTACTGGGAATTTATTGAGAATTTATTCTGTAATTTATTTAGAATTTACTGAAAATTTAGAGGGTAATTTACTGAGAATTTACTGAGTAATTTACATTGAATTTACTGAGTAATTTATTGGGAATTTACGGCACAGCTTTCTGAGTATTTCCTGGGAATTAAATGAGTAATTTACTGGGAATTTAATGAATAATTTTTAAAGAAGTTACTGAGAATTTTCTGAGTAATCTACTGAGCATTTGTTGGCAATTTACTGAGTAATTTTCTGAGAATTTACTGAGAACTTACAGAGTAATTTGCTGGGATTTTACAGGGAATTGACAGAGAATTTACTGGGTAATTTACTGAGAATTTACAGTTTAATTTGTTGAGAAATTTTCTTATAATTTTCTATAAATTTACATATAATTTAAGGAGTAATTTACAGAGAATTTACTAGAAATTTACTAAGTAATTTTACTGGGAATTTGCTGAGTAATTTACTAAGAATTTACAAAAAATTTACAGGGAATTGCCTGAGAATTTATTGAGAATTTACTGAATAATTTATTGAAAATTTACTTGTAATTTACTGAGAATTAATTGAGAATTTACTAAAAATTTACTAAGAAATTTACTAGGAATTTAAGGAGTAAATTACTAAGAATTTTTTTAGAATTTACTGAGAATTTACTCAGTAATTTTCTTAGTGATTTACTGAGTATCTATTGGGAATTTACTGAAGAATTTTGTTAGAATTTATTAGATATTTACTGAGTAATTACTACGAATTTACTAAAAATTTACTTGGTAATTTACTCACAATTTACTGAATAATTGTACTGAGTAATTTACTTAAAATTTAGGGAGTAATTTAATGGGAATTTACTGAGTAATTTACTGAGTAATTTACCGAGAATTACAGTGTAATTGACTGAGAATTTACTGGGAATTTATTGTGTAATTTACTGAGAATTCACTAATTAATTTAGTTAGATTTTTTTTGGAATTTACTAAGTATTTTACTGAGAATTTATTAGGTAATTTTCTAAGAATTTATAGAGAATTTATTGAAAATTTACCGAGTAAATTACTGAGAATTTACTATGTAATTTACTGAGAATTTACTAACAATTTACTGAGTAATTTTCTGAGTAATTTACAAAAAATTTAGTGAGAACTTATCGAGTAATTTACTTAGAATTTATAGGGAACTTAATAAGTAATTTACAGAGAATTTAATGAGTAATTTATTGAGAATTTACTGAAAATTTGCTAAGTAATTTACTGAGAATTTAGAGGTAATTTTTCGTAGTTATTTACAAAGAATTTACTGAGAACTTACAAAGTAATCTACTAAGAATTTACAGCGAATTTACTATGATTTTACGATGTAATTTACTTATATATTACTTGCAATTTACTAGGTAATTTACTAAGAATTTACTAAGTAATCTAAGAAGAATTTACTGAGATTTTGTTGGGAATTTACTAAGTAATTACTGAGAATTTACTGGAAATTTTCTGAGTAATTTACTAAGAATTTACATGGAATTTTGTGGGAATTTACGGAGAATTTACTCAGAATTTACTGAGTAATTTACTGTGTATTTATTGAGAGTGTATTTATTGAGAATATGCTAGGAATTTACTGATTAATTTACAGAGAATTTTCTGAGAATTTACTGGGAATTTTCCGAGTAATTTACAGAGAATTTATTGAGTAATTTACAGAAAATTTAATGAGTAATTTAATAAGAATTCACTCGGAATTTACTAAGTAATTTGTTGGGAATTTACTGGGAATTTACTAAATAATGTAGTAAGAATTTATTGAGAATTTACTGAGAACATACTGTTAATTTACTGAAAATGTTCTGAGTAATTTTTGAGAATTTACTGTAATTTACTGAGTAATTTAGTCAGAATTTACAGAGTAATGCACTAAGTAATTTACTGAGAATTTACTTAAAATTTATTGAGTAATTTACTGCGAATTTACTGAGAATTTGCTGTGTAATTTATTGAGAACATAGTGGGAATTTCTAGAGTAATTTATTGAGAATTTACAGGGAATTTACTTAGAAATTACAGGAAATTTTCTTAGTAATTTACTGAGAATTTACAAGGAATTTACTGGGAATTTACTGTGTATTTTCTGAGAATTTACTCAAATTTTCTGAGTAATTTACCGAGAATTCACTGAGAATTTACTTGGAATTTATTGTCTAATTTACTGAGAATTTACTCAGTAATTTACTTGGAATTTACAAAGTGATTCACTGAGTATTTATTGGAAATTTACTGAATAATTTTGTGAGAATTTATTAGACATTTACTGAGAATTTACTGCAAATTTACTCACAATTTACTGAATAATGTACTGAGAATTCAATTAGTAATTTTCAGAGAATTTACTGAGTAATTTACTTGGAATTTACTGAGAAATTTAATGAGAATTTACTTGGAATTTACTGACTAATTTATTGAGAATTCACTGAGTAATTTAGTTATATTTTTTTTGGAATTTACTAAGTAATTTACTGAAATTTATTAAGAATTTATTGGGTAATTTTCTGAGAATTTATAAATAATTTACTAAAAATTTACCGAGTAATTTACTGATAATTTACTATGTAATTTACTGAGAATTTACTAACAATTTACTGAGTAATTTTCTGAGTAATTTACAAAAAATTTAGTGAGAACTTATCGAGTAATTTACTGAGAATTTACATAGAATTTATTAAGTAATTTACTGAGAATTTAGAGGCAATTTTTCTTAGTAATTTACAGAGAATTTATTGAGAACTTACAGAGTATTCTACTGAGAATTTACAGCGAATTTACTGTGATTTTACAATGTAATTTACTTATAATTTACTTGCAATTTACTAGGTAATTTACTGAGATTTTGTTGGGAATTTGCTGAGTAATTTACTGAGAATTTTCTGAGTAATTTACTAAGAATTTACAGGGAATATTGTGGGAATTTAAGGAGATTTTACTCGAAATTTACTGAGTATTTATTGAGAATTTGCTACGAATTTACTGATTAATTTACAAAGAATTTTCTAAGAATTTACTGAGAATTTACTGAGTAATTTATAGAGAACTTATTGAGTAATTTACAGAGAATTTAATGAGTAATTTATTGAGAATTCACTTGGAATTTACTAAGAATTTACTAAGTAATTTGTTTAGAATTTGCTGGGAATTTACTGAGTAATTTTCTGAGAACTTACTGTTAATTTACTGAAATTTTTTTTAGTAATTTCTGAGAATTTACGGTAATTATCTGAGTAATTTAGTGGGAATTTACTGAGTAATGTACTGAGAATTTAGTTAAAATTTACTACGAATTTACTGAATGATTTATTGAGAATTGATTGGGAATTAACTGAGTAATTTACTGGGAATTTCCTAAGTAATTTACTGAGAATTTAATGAGTAATTTTCAGAAAATTTACTGAGTAATCTACTGAGCATTTGCTGGCAATTTACTGAGTTATTTTCTAAGTAATTTACAGAGAACTTACAGAGCAATTTACTGGGATTTTACAGGGAATTGACAGAGAATTTACTGGGTAATTTACTAAGAATTTACTGTTTAATTTGTTGAGAAATTTTCTTAGAAATTTCTAGGAATTTACTGAGTAATTTACTGATAATTTAAGGAGTAATTTGCTGAGAATTTACTGAAAATTTACTAAGTAATTTATTGAGAATTTACTGGGAATTTTACGAGTAATTTGCCGAGAATTTACTTATTAATTTGCTGAGTAATTTACAAAGAATTTACGAAAAATTTACAGGGAATTGCCTGAGAATTTATTGGGAATTTAATGGTAATTTACTGAGAATTTTTTTCAGAATTTACTGGGAATTTACGGAGTAATTTACAAAGAACTCACTGGGAATTTACGTGGAATTTACTGTGTAATTTACTGAGAATTTACTCAGTAATTTACTTGGAATTTACAAAGTGATTTACTGAGTATTTATTGGAAACTTACTGAATAATTTTGTGAGAATTTATTAGACATTTACTGAGAATTTACTAATAATTTACTGAAAATTTAGTGCAAATTTACTCACAATTTACTGAATAATGTACTGAGTAATTTACTGAGAATTAAATTAGTAATTTTCAGAGAATTTACTGAGTAATTTACTTGGAATTTACTGAGTAATTTTGTAGCAACCCTCACCTTACTCTTGCCATACTTACATACATTCATGCATGATCTTGTCTTGTTATGTGGTTTTGCAAGTTTTGTCTTGCCTTGTTTTGTTTAAGTATTGCTTGCGTGATTTTGTTCCTTGCTTGGTGTAGTCAAGGTCATCTTGAGCTTAGTTCACCTCTGAACCTTTGTACTTAGAACTGTTTTGGAACCACTTGGTCGACCTCCATCTTCACCCTGGATAGGTTTGCCGAGATATTTTGCACTTAGTGATCCTTGTCCTTGGGCAGGTATGGCCTAGACCGAGGCGTGGCACACCCCGGCCAAGGTGTGGCACAGCTTAGTCAAGTGTCGTCCTCCCTAGCCGATGTCCTTGTTATCCTGCTACCGAAGCTTTGACTTTAGCCGATGTCATTACTTGCCGATGTGTCTTGCCTTAGCTTGTTGTGTACGCTTTGTCATAGACTTGTCTTATCAATCAATCACCTTTTGAGTTGAACCAACCCGATAGCGCCACGTGTCCGAGCTGATTGTTAAGACAGCCAGCAGACCTAGAAACAGATCATTTTGTCTCAAATCTTTGCCTTTAGAGAGAGAAGCTCTAGAGAAAGGAGGAGAAGTTCTTGAGTAAGAATAAATCTTCCAAGCTTGATCTTCGAGGTTTGAACCGTTGGATTCGAGTTTTGAAGTTAGAATCTTAACCTACTCTTGTTGCTCTTATTGATCATCTAGCTGCATTGCATGATCGAATCTGTTTTGCATGTCATGCATCGATTTGAAGTTGGTTTCGGAAGAGAAAGATAGTATTCATGTGTTCTTGAAGAAAGTTTCGTTTTGATCCGAAAGTTTGGAGCAAAAACCATGTTTTTGTGTTTGTTCTTGCATGATCTTCTTGTATGGGTACCCAGGTCCATGTTTTGAACTCATGGCATGAAATCTCAGATTTTTGTAACAAGTTATGATCTTGCATTCATCTTCCTCATGATCATATTCTTCATGTTCTTCAAAGGGAAACCCAGGTTTTTCCCGACTTTGTTTTTGAATGAGGCCATCGGGACCACACCTCGGCAAGGAGGTGTGGGACCTCGGCAAAGACCTGGTTGGTACCCAGTGTATTTTCATGAGACGGGAGCAGTGTTTAAACTCCCAACATGTTTTGCTTTGTTATTGACTTGGATTTGGTGAGAATGCCGAGATCATTTGCATGCATATAAAGCTTGTTTTGAGAATGTGATTGCCATGTGATTGTAGGTCCTTGATCTTTGCTTTGAGCCTACACCCGAGGAGATCTATGTGAGTGGTATTTTTAATAAAGCTATGTTATACTGTTTTGATAAATCTTACTTTGCTTTGTTTTGACGAAAGTATTTGTTAAGCATGAATGAATAGCTCTGTTTTGATGTATCAAGTATAAGCTTTGTTTTGATGTCATTCTTGAAAAGTCCCTTGTACTGGAGGACTCTAAACTTTCGCAGTACCAAGTATAAAAAGTCCCTTGTACTGGAGGACTCTAAACTTTCGCAGTACCAAGTATAAAAAGTCCCTTGTGCTGGAGGACTCTAAACTTTCGCAGCACTAAGTATAAAAGGATACGGTCCTTTCTTGGAAAGACTATTGTGTTAAAATGGGCTACGGGCCTAAGTAACACAAGACCATCGTGTTAAAAAGAGCTACGGGCGTAAGTAACACAAGTCCCTTGTGCTGGAGGACTATAAACTTTCGCAGTACCTTCGACTAATCGATTACGGATCGTGCAGTCTATGCTTTGCCACTAACGGTTTACCGCGTGGATTTGTTTGTTCGGAAAGCTTGATTTGTGTTTTGCCGATGCCAGTAAGCATCCCTTGAGACTTGTAAGACATGATAGATGAATACGGTTCATCCCTTGCTTTGATAAAGTTTGATGTGTTTTGCTCTGAAAGGATCTCGGCTAATATTTGTATGGTTTTTGGCATGTTTCGTTTTGAAAGACTTCGGCTATATTCATGCAAAACCTTTATTACTAGTACCATTCACTAAGTATCCAAGCTCACCCTCTCTATATATATGTAGGTGATGAGCAGGACGTCGGCGACGCCTAGACTGTGTTTTTGAAAGTTTGTTTTGGATCCATGATTTTGTCGGCTTTGTTTGTATTCACGTCGGCGATGTCATTTCTTTTATGTCGGCGAATCTTGAAAATGATGCTTCTTGGCTTGTATTCACTGTCATTTTGTATATGTCGGCTTGAGAAGCCTTTTGATCAAGATGTAATACGTATTTTGCTTTGTTGTATTCAAGTTGTAAAGATATATGCCATTTCATTTGATCTACGCACTACTCTTATGGACCACTTGTATTTTGATTTATTGCTTCCGCATTTGTGAGCCCCCTTTATTATACTCTGATTGTGTTGCACTTTTGAAAGTTGGCCTTCGGTAATCTTGGATTACTGGCCATCACGGCACCAAACTACTAGGGGCGGTTTGGGGTCGTGACAAATTTAATGAGAATTTACTTGGAATTTACTGACTAATTTATTGAGAATTTATTGTGGAATTTACTGAGAATTTACTGAGTAATTTATTTAGATTTTTTTTTGGAATTTACTAAGTAATTTACTGAGAATTTATTAGGAATTTATTGGGTAATTTTCTAAGAATTTATAGAGAATTTACTGAAAATTTACCGAGTAATTTACTGATAGTTTACTATGTAATTTAAAGAGAATTTACTAACAATTTACTGAGTAATTTTCTGAGTAATTTACTGAGAATTTACATAGAATTTTTTAAGCAATTTACAGAGAATTTAATGAGTAATTTATTGAATACTTTACTGAGAATTTGTTGAGAATTTACTGTGTAATTTACTGAGAATTTAGAGGCAATTTTTCTTAGTAATTTACAGAGAATTTACTGAGAACTAACAGAGTATTCTACTGAGAATTTACAGCAAATTTACTGTGATTTTACAATGTAATTTACTTGCAATTTACTAGGTAATTTACTGAGATTTTGCTGAGTAATTTACTGGGAATTTTCTGAGTAATTTACTAAGAATTTACAGGGAATATTGTGGGAATTTAAGGAGATTTTACTCGAAATTTACTGAGTATTTATTGAGAATTTTCTAGGAATTTACTGATTAATTTACAGAGAATTTTCTGAGAATTTACTGAGTAATTTATAGAGAACTTATTGGGAAATTTACAGAGAATTTAATGAGTAATTTACTGAGAATTTACTCAGATTTTATTAAGAATTTACTAAGTAATTTGTTTAGAATTTACTGGGAATTTACTAACTAATGTAGTTAGAATTTATTGGGAATTTACTGAGAACTTACTATTAATTTACTGAATTTTTTTTTAGTAATTTCGGAGAATTTACGGTAATTATCTGAGTAATTTAGAGGAAATTTACTGAGTAATGTACTGAGAATTTATAGCGATCCCGGTTGTCCCTTTACTATTATGTTGTGTTCCGGACTCGGTTCCGTGAAGTTGGTAGTGGTATCCATCTTGTTGTCGTCCTTTAATTCTACTTGATAGAGTTTTAGGATGTTTTGAGCAGGGTTGTTACAGGTTGGTTAGGCCTTGGTTTCAATTACTTGTTGCCTAGTTTTTTTTAGGCGGTCCACTCGAACGGGTCTTCTTGCGCTCGAGCGGGGATTGCACACCTCCAGTATTTCGTGTTCCTGCAAAACTTCTGCAGATGTGATTTTTACGCTCGAGTGGGTTTGTTTACGCTCGCTCGAGCAGGTTTGGTGGCGCTCGAGCGGGTAGTACTTTCTGGGTATAAGTTCTGGGAGGGGGAAATCTACGCTTGAGCGGACTGGTTTTCGCGCTCGAGCGGAAGTGCTTTATTCTTGTGTCTTGGCGCTCGAGCGGGACTTATTGTACTCGAGCGTGTCCAGATTTTTATTCTTGGCGCTCGAGCGTTGTGTTCACCGCTTGAGCGGGTCATGCGTATATGAGTTATCCACTGGGTGATTTTAAATCACTTTTTACTTTCCTTTCTCTCTCCTACTTTTTCTAAAACCCATTTTGAGAGCCTCTCTCTCTAAAACCTTGACTTCTCTCTAGGTATTGATCTAGTAGGAGTGATTTCCTCACCTTCGGCCTTTGTAAAAGTTGTGTTGATCGTCGAGGGCGTCGTTTTGATCCTAAAATCTTGGTCTTTGGAGCACCTTGGTTTTGGTCTCTTCTCCATCCAAGCTCTAACTTCGAGGTAGGGATAACCTACTCCTCACTATGGGCTTTGTCTTTAAATTTTAGTGTTTTGAGATGTTGGGGTTGGTTTGGTAATTTTTTGAAAGTTTGGGGCTTTTGTGTAAATTTACAAAAGTTGGGGTTTTAGTTATATAAAAACCTAGATGCATGTTTGGCATGGAAAAGTGAAATTAATGTTAAGACATTAATGAAAATGGAACCTAAGGGTTGAAATGTTAATTATGGAGAATGCCCTAATTACATTGGTTAATTAATTCGCATAGTTAATTATGAGGAATGGGAAATTGATTTGGAAAGATATGGGATTAAAGGGTGTAGTTGGATTATTTATCACTCACCTAGCTGGAATGTTGATTATATATCCATTGTTGCATTTATTTTCTGCATAGAAATAACTACTTTGGGCAAACTGAAACTAATCACTGGAATGTGTCATTGAGTATGACGGTTGAAAGAATACATTAAATTTATGTATTGTGTGATGATGTGTATAATTATTGTTTATATGCATTGTGTCGTGTTGGAGGAGATAGGGGATGTACTCCACGATTTAGGGGAAGATAGGGGATGAACCTCTAAACCGGATGTTGTTGGGAGAAGATAGGGGATGGACTCCACAGATAGAGCTCATATGCTTATCTAGTAATGTGTTGACAGAGCTCATATGTTTGTCTTTGGAAGTGTGATAGTGCTCTTATGCATATCTATGGAAGTGATGATATAGCTTGTATGCTTATCTGTTGATGTGTTGATATAGCTAGTACGCTTGTCAAATGTGAATTGGGAAGAAGTTAATATGAATTACTGTTTCATATGAGTTGTGTGGCCAGGTTCTGAGCCATGGTTATAAATTGAGAATTTAAAAGGAATTGGAAAACGGATTGTAACATAGACTTGTATGTCATGAAACTGTAAAGTGTGATAAGGGAAAGTATCAGTGTTGGCCATCTATCAACTACTATTCTTTTAGTCATTGTTCATATTTGGTTTAGTGTATTTCTACTGGGCTGTGGCTCACCCTATATGGGAATATCATTTTCAGGTACAGGTAGCATGCCACCTCCAAGGACATAGCTTGGGAGGCTAGAGGCGGGCAGACTTTTTGTTGTTTAGTTTCTTTGATGTATTACATGTAATTACAAGCCAAGGGCTTAATGTGTAAATGAGTTAGCACTCTTTTGTTGTAACCAAGTGTTAACTTGGAAAGCTGTAAGCCTTTAGGGCATTTGCTTTTGTTGTTAACATGTAATACTTTTTGGTAATGGAACTCTGATGAATAGAAGAATGTGGAGCTTTTATATATCAATGCATGCCTATATTGATGGGTTTAATGTTATTATTTTGAGGGCGTTACAGAATTTAGTTAAAATTTACTGCAAATTTACTAAATGATTTTTTGAGAATTACATAGTAATTTACTGGGAATTTGCTGTGTAATTTATTGAGAACATAGTGGGAATTTCTTGAGTAATTTACTGTGAATTTACAGGGAATTTACTTAGAAATTGCTGGGAATTTACAAAGTAATTTACTCAGTAATTAATTGAGTAATTTTCTGAGAATTCACTGAGTAATTTTCTAAGTAATTTATAGAAAATTTATTGCGAATTTACAAAGTAATTTACTGGGAATTTATTGAGAATTTATTCTGTAATTTATCTTGAATGTATTGAGTAATTTATTTGGAATTTACGGCGCAACTTACTAAGTATTTCTTGGGAATTTACTTAGAATTTATTGAGAATTGATTGGGAATTAACTGAGTAATTTACTGGGAATTTCCGGAGTAATTTACTTTGAATTTAATGAGTAATTTTCAAAAACATTACTGAGTAATCTACTGAGCATTTGCTGGCAATTTACTGAGTTATTTTCTGAGTAATTTACAGAGAACTTACAGAGTAATTTACTGGGATTTTACAAGGAATTGACAGAGAATTTACTAGGTAATTTACTGAGAATTTACTGTTTAATTTGTTTAGAAATTTTCTTAGAAATTTCTAGGAATTTACTTAGTAATTTACTAATAATTTAAGGAGTAATTTATTGAGAATTTACTGAAAATTTACTAAGCAATTTATTGAGAATTTACTAGAAATTTTACGAGTAATTTACCGTGAATTTACTTATTAATTTACTGAGAATATACTGGGAATTTGCCGAGTAATTTACAAAGAATTTACGAAAAATTTACAAGGAATTGCCTGAGAATTTATTGGGAATTTACTCGTAATTTACTAAGAATTTACTGAAAATTTACTAAGTAATTTACTAGGAGTTTAAAGAGTAAATTACTGAGAATTTTTTTCAGAATTTACTGGGAATTTACGGAGTAATTTACAGAGAATTCACTGAGAATTTACTTGGAATTTATTGTGTAATTTACTCAGTAATTTACTTGGAATTTACAAAGTGATTTACTGAGTATTTATTGGAAATTTACTGAATAATTTTGTGTGAATTTATTAGACGTTTATTGAGAATTTACTGATAATTTACTAAAAATTTATTGCAAATTTACTCACAATTTACTGAGTAATTTACTGAGAATTAAATTAGTAATTTTCAGAGAATTTACTGAGTAATTTACTCGGAATTTACTGAGTAATTTAATGAGAATTTACTTGGAATTTATTGACTAATTTATTGAGAATTTATTGTGGAATTTACTGAGAATTCACTGAGTAATTTAGTTAGATTTTTTTTGGAATTTACTAATTAATTTACTGAGAATTTATTAGGAATTTATTGGGTAATTTTTTGAGAATTTATATAGAATTTATTGAAAATTTACCGAGTAATTTACTGATAGTTTACTATGTAATTTACTGAGAATTTACAAAAAAATTAGTGAGAACTTATCGTGTAATTTACTGAGAATTTACATGGAATTTATTAAGTAATTTACAGCGAATTTAATGAGAAATTTATTGAGTAATTTATTGGGAATTTATTGAGAATTTACTGTGTAATTTAGAGGCAATTTTTCTTAGTAATTTACAGAGAATTTACTGAGAACTTACAGAGTATTCTATTGAGAATTTACAACGAATTTACAATGATTTTACAATGTAATTTACTTGCAATTTAATAGGTAATTTACTTAGATTTTGCTGAGTAACTTACTAGGAATTTTCTGAGTAATTTACTAAGAATTTACAAGGAATATTGTGGGAATTTACGGAGATTTTACTCGAAATTTACAGAGTATTTATTGAGAATTTGCTAGGAATTTACTGATTAATTTGCAGAGAATTTTTTGAGAATTTACTGGGAATTTATAGAGAACTTATTGAGTAATTTACAGAGAATTCAATGAGTAATTTACTGAGAATTCACTCGGAATTTACTAAGTAATTTGTTTAGAATATACTGGGAATTTACTAAATAATGTAGTTATAATTTATTGGGAATTTACTGAGTAATTTACTAAGAACTTACTGTTAATTTACTGGAAATTTTTTTAGTAATTTTTGAGAATTTACGGTAATTATCTGAGTAATTTAGTGGGAATTTACTGAGTAATGTACTGAGAATTTAGTTAAAATTTACTGCGAATTTACTGAATGATTTATTGAGAATTACATAGTAATTTACTTGAAATTTGCTGTGTAATTTATTGAGAACACAGTGGGAATTTCTTGAGTAATTTACTGAGAATTTACAGGGAATTTCTGGAGTAATTTACTGAGAATTTACAGGGAATTTACTTAGAAATTGCTGGGAATTTACAAAGTAATTTACTCAGTAATTAATTGAGTAATTTTCTAAGAATTCACTGAGTAATTTTCTAAGTAATTCAAAGAAAATTTATTGGGAATTTACAGAGTAATTTACTGAGAATTTATTGAGAAATTTATTCTGTAATTTATCTGGAATTTATTGAAAATTTAGAGGGTAATTCACTGAGTAATTTACTAAGTAATTTACATAGAATTTACTGAGTAATTTATTTGGAATTTACGACGCAACTTACTGAGTATTTCCTGGGAATTTACTGAGAATTGATTGCGAATTAACTCAGTAATTTATTGGGAATTTCCTGAGTAATTTACTGTGAATTTAATGAGTAATTTTCACAAAATTTACTAAGTAATCTACTGAGCATTTCTGGCAATTTACTGAGTTATTTTCTGAGTAATTTATAGAGAACTTACAGAGTAATTTACTGGGATTTTACAGGGAACTGACAGAGAATTTACTGGGTAATTTACTGAGAATTTACCGTTTAATTTGTTGAGATTTTTCTTAGAAATTTCTAGGAATTTACTGAGTAATTTATTGATAATTTAAGGAGTAATTTACTGAGAATTTACTGGAAATTTACTAAGTAATTTATTGAGGATTTACTGGGGATTTACTTATTAATTTACTGAGAATATACTGGGAATTTGCTGAGTAATTTACAAAGAATTTACGAAAAATTTACAGGGAATTGCCTAAGAATTTATTGGGAATTTACTGAAAATTTACTAAGTAATTTACTGGGAATTTAAAGAGTAAATTACTGAGAATCTTTTTCAGAATTTAGTGGGAATTTACAGAGTAATTTACAGAGAATTCACTTGGAATTTATTGCGTAATTTACTAAGAATTTACTCAGTAATTTACTTGGAATTTACAAAGTGATTTACTGAGTATTTATTGGAAATTTACTGAATAATTTTGTGAGAATTTATTAGACATTTACTGATAATTTACTGCAAATTTACTGAGTAATTTACAAAGAATTTATTGAGAATTCAATTAGTAATTTTCAGAGAATTTACTGAGTAATTTACTTGGAATTTACTGAGTAATTTAATGAGAATTTACTTGAAATTTACTGACAAATTTATTGAGAATTTATTGTGAAATTTACTGAGAATTCACTGAGTAATTTAGTTAGGTTTTTTTTTGGAATTTACTAAGTAATTTACTGAGAATTTATTAGGAATTTATTGGGTAATTTTCTGAGAATTTATAGAGAATTTACTGAAAATTTATCGAGTAATTTACTAGTAATTTACTGAGAATTTACAAAAAAATTTAGTGAGAACTTATCGAGTAATTTACTGAGAATTTACATGGAATTATTAAGTAATTTGTAGGGAATTTATTGAGTAATTTACTGATAATTTATTAAGAATTTACTGTGTAATTTACTGAGAATTTAGAGGCAATTTTTCTCAGTAATTTACAGAGAATTTACTGAGAACTTACAGAGTATTCTACTGAGAATTTACTGAGAACTTACAGAGTATTCTACTGAGAATTTACAGCGAATTTACTGTGATTTTAAAGTGTAATTTACTTATAATTTACTTGCAATTTACTAGGTAATTAACTGAGATTTTGCTGGGAATTTGCTAAGTAATTTACTGGGAATTTTCTGAGTAATTTACTAAGAATTTACAGGGAATATTGTGGGAATTTACGGAAATTTTACTCGAAATTTACTAAGTATTTATTGAGAATTTGCTATGAATTTACTGATTAATTTACACAAAATTTTCTGAGAATTTATTGGGAATTTACTGAGTAATTTATAGAGAACTTATTGAGTAATTTACAGAGACTTTAACGAGTAATTTACTGCGAATTCACTCGGAATTTACTAAGTAATTTGTTTAGAATTTACTTGGAATTTACTAAATAATGTAGTTAGAATTTATTGGGAATTTACTGAGTAATTTACTGGGAACTTACTGTTAATTTACTGGAAATTTTTTTAGTAATTTCTGAGAATTTATGATAATTATCTGAGTAATTTAGTGGGAATTTACTGAGTAATGTACTGAGAATTTGGTTAAAATTTACTGCGAATTTACTAAATGATTTATTGAGAATTACATAGTAATTTACTAGGAATTTGCTGTGTAATTTATTGAGAACATAGTGTGTAAGGCCTCGGTGTCCCACATCGGGAATGGAGGGGGAGTTCCTAGCTATAAAAGTAAAAACCTGGACCCTTATATAGCATCGAGGCCTTTTCCCAAATGGTGAAATCCCTATTAGAACTCCCCAGTTAAGCGTGCTTAGGCTGGAGTAGTTCTAGGATGGGTGACCCACTGGGAAGAACAAATCCGTGCGGGTGTGACCCAAAGCGGACAATATCGATGACGTGTAAAGGGTCGGGGCGTTACAAATGGTATCAGAGCCGACTCTCCGGTGAACCGAGTGTGGGCCCCTGGCGTCTCTCGGTTCATGTGGGCGGGCTTGCGAGCTAGCAAGCTACTGTACGGGGATGTGCAGCCTTATGGGGGGTAGATTGTAAGGCCCCTGTGTCCCACATCGGGAATGAAGGGGGAGTTCCTAGCTATAAAAGTAAAAATCTGGACCCTTATATAGCATCGAGGCCTTTTCCCAAATGGTGAAATCCCTATTAGAACTCCCCAGTTAAGCGTGCTTAGGCTGGAGTAGTTCTAGGATGGGTGACCCACTGGGAAGAACAAATCCGTACGGGTGTGACCCAAAGCGGACAATATCGATGACGTGTAAAGGGTCGGGGCGTTACATAGTGGGAATTTGTTGAGTAATTTACTGAGAATTTACAGGGAATTTACTTAGAAATTGCTGGGAATATACAAAGTAATTTTCTGTGAATTCACTGAGTAATTTTCTAAGTAATTTATTGAAAATTTATTGCGAATTTACAAAGTAATTTACTGGGAATTTATTGAGAATTTATTCTGTAATTTATCTGGAATTTACTGAAAATTTAGAGAGTAATTTACTGAGTAGTTTACTAAGTAATTTACACAGAATTTACTGAGTAATTTACGTTGAATTTTCTGAGTAATTTATTTGGAATTTACGGCGCAACTTACTGAGTATTTCCTGGGAATTTATTAAGAATTGATTGGGAATTAACTGAGTAATTTATTGGGAATTTCTTGAGTAATTTACTGAGAATTTACTGGGAATTTCCTGAGTAATTTTCAGAAAATTTACTGAGTAATCTATTGAGCATTTGCTGGCAATTTACTAAGTTATTTTTTGAGTAATTTACAGAGAACTTACAGAGTAATTTTCTGGGATTTTACAGGGAATTGACAGAGACTTTACTGAGAATTTACTGCTTAATTTGTTGAGAAATTTTCTTAGAAATTACTAGGAATTTACTAAGTAATTTACTGATAATTTAAGGGGTAATTTACTGAGAATTTACTGGAAATTTACTCTGTAATTTATTGAGAATTTACTGGGAATTTACTTATTAATTTACTCAGAATTTACTGGGAATTTGCTGAGTAATTTACAAAGAATTTATGAAAATTTTATAGGGAATTGCCTGAGAATTTATTGGGAATTTACTGGTAATTTACTGAAAATTAACTAAGTAATTTACTGGGAATTTAAAGAGTAAATTACTGAGAATTTTTTTCAGAATTTAGTGGGAATTTACGGAGTAATTTACAGAGAATTCACTGAGAATTCACTTGGAATTTATTGTGCAATTTACTGAGAATTTACTCAATAATTTACTTGGAATTTACAAAGTGATTTACTGAGTATTTATTGGAAATTTACTGAATAATTTTGTGAGAATTTATTAGACATTTACTGATAATTTACTGAAAATTTACTGTAAAATTACTCACAATTTACTGAGTAATTTACTGAGAATTTGCTAAGAATTAAATTAGTAATTTTCAGAGAATTTACTAAGTAATTTACTTGGAATTTACTGAGTAATTTAATGAGAATTTACTGACTAATTTATTGAGAATTTATTATGGAATTTGCTGAGAATTCACTGAGTAATTTGGTTAGATTTTTTTTTTGGAATTTACTAAGTAATTTATTGAGAATTTATTAAGAATTCATTGGGTAATTTTCTGAGAATTTATAGAGAATTTATTGAAAATTTACCGAGTAATTTACTGATAGTTTACTATGTAATTTACTGAGAATTTACAAAAAATTTAGTGAGAACTTATCAAGTAATTTACTGAGAATTTACATGGAATTTATTAACTAATTTACAGAGAATTTAATGAGTAATTTATTGAGTAATTTACTGAGAATTTACTATGTAATTTATTGAGAATTTAGAGGCAATTTTTCTTAGTAATTTACAGAGAATTTACTGAGAACTTATAGAGTATTCTACTGAGAATTTACAGCGAGTTTACTGTGATTTTACAATGTAATTTACTGGGTAATTTACTGAGATTTTGCTGAGTAATTTACTGGGAATTTTCTAAGTAATTTACTAAGAATTTACAGGGAATATTTTGGGGATTTACGGAGATTTTACTCGAAATTTACTGAGTATTTATTGAGAATTTGCTAGGAATTTACTGATTAATTTACAGAGAATTTTTTGAGAATTTACTGAGTAATTTATAGAGAACTTATTGAGTAATTTACAAAAATTTAATGAGTAATTTACTAAGAATTCACTAAGAATTTACCAAGTAATTTGTTTAGAGTTTACTGTGAATTTACTAAATAACGTAGTTAGAATTTATTGGGAATTTACTGAGTAATTTACTGAGAACTTACTGTCAATATACTAGAATTTTTTTAGTAATTTCGGAGAATGTACGGTAATTATCTGAGTAATTTAGTGGGGATTTACTGAGTAATGTACTGAGAATTTAGTTAAAATTTACTGCGAATTTACTGAATGATTTATTGAGAATTACATAGTAATTTACTAGGAATTTGCTGTGTAATTTATTGAGAACATTGTGGAAATTTCTTGAGTAATTTACTGAGAATTTACAGGGAATTTCTGGAGTAATTTACTTAGAATTTACAGGGAATTTACTTAGAAATTGCTCGGAATTTACAAAGTAATTTACTCAGTAATTAATTGAGTAATTTTTTGAGAATTCATTGAGTAATTTTCTAAGTAATTTATAGAAAATTTATTCCGAATTTACAGGGAATTTATTGAGAATTTATTCTGTAATTTATCTGGAATTTATTGAAAATTTAGAGAGTAATTTACATAGAATTTACTGAATAATTTACATTGAATTTACTGAGTAATTTATTTGGAATTTACGGCGCAACTTACTGAGTGTTTCCTTGGAATTTGTAGAGAATTTATTGAGAATTAATTGGGAATTAACTGAGTAATTTTCTGGGAATTTGCTGAGTAATTTACTGAGAATTTACTAGGAATTTAATGTGTAATTTTCAGAAAATTTACTGAGTAATCTACTGAGCATTTGCTGGCAATTTACTGAGTTATTTTCTGAGTAATTTACAGAGAACTTACAGAGTAATTTATTGGGATTTTACAGGGAATTGACAGAGAATTTACTGGGTAATTTACTGAGAATTTACTGTTTAATTTGTTGAGAAATTTTCTTAGAAATTTCTAGGAATTTACTGAGTAATTTACTGATAATTTAAGGAGTGATTTACTGAGAATTTACTAGAAATTTACTAAGTAATTTATTGAGAATATACTGGGGATTTACTTATTAATTTACTGAGAATATACTGGGAATTTGCTGAGTAATTTACAAAGAATTTACGAAAAATTTATAGGGAATTGCCTGAGAATTTATTGGGAATTTACTAGTAATTTACTGAGAATTTACTGAAAATTTACTAAGTAATTCGCTGGAAATTTAAAAGGAAATTACTGAGAATTTTTTTCAGAATTTACATGGAATTTATTGTGTAATTTACTGAGAATTTACTCAGTAATTTACTTGGAATTTACAAAGTGATTTACTGAGTATTTATTGGAAATTTACTGAATAATTTTGTGAGAATTTATTAGACATTTACTGATAATTTACTGAAAATTTACTACAAATTTACTCACAATTTACTGAGTAATTTACTTGGAATTTACTGAGTAATTTAATGAGAATTTACTTGAAATTTATTGACTAATTTATTAAGAATTTATTTTGAAATTTACTAAGAATTCACTGAGTAATTTAGGTAGAATTTTTTTTTGGAATTTACTAAGTAATTTACTGAGAATTTATTAGGAATTCATTGGGTAATTTTCGAGATTTTATAGAAAATTTACCGAGTAATTTACTGATAGTTTACTACGTAATTTACTGTGAATTTACAAAAAAATTAGTGAGAACTTATTGAGTAATTGACTGAGAATTTACATGAAATTTATTAAGTAATTCACAAAGAATTTAATGAGTAATTTACTGAGAATTTATTGAGAATTTGCTGTGTAATTTATTGAGAATTTAGAGGCAATTTTTCTTAGTAATTTACAGAGAATTTACTAAGAACTTACAGAGTATTCTACTGAGAATTTACAGCGAATTTACTGTGATTTTACAATGAAATTTACTTATAATTTACTTGCAATTTACTAGGTAATTTACTGAGATTTTACTGAGTAATTTACTGAAAATTTTCTGAGTAATTAACTATGAATTTACAGGGAATATTGTGGGAATTTACTGAGATTTTACTCGAAATTTACTGAGTATTTATTGAGAATTTGCAATGAATTTACTGATTAATTTACAGAGAATTTTCTGAGAATTTACTGAGTAATTTATAGAGAACTTATTGAGTAATTTACAGAGAATTTAATGAGTAATTTACTGAGAATTCACTCAAAATTTACTAAGAATTTACTGGGAATTTACTAAATATTATAGTTAGAATTTATTGGGAATTTACTGAGTAATTTACTGGGAACTTACAGTTAAATTACTGGAAATTTTTTTTAGTAATTTTGGAGAATTTACAGTAATTATCTGAGTAATTTAGTGGAAATTTACTCAGTAATGTACTGAGAATTTGGTTAAAATTTACTGCGAATTTACTGAATAATTTATTGAGAATTACATAGTAATTTACTGGGAATTTGCTATGTAATTTATTGAGAACATAGTGGGAATTTCTTGAGTAATTTATTGAGAATTTACAGGGAATTACGGTTAAATTACTGGAAATTTTTTTTAGCAATTTCGGAGAATTTACGGTAATTATCTGAGTAATTTAGTGGGAATTTACTCAGTAATGTACTGAGAATTTGGTTAAAATTTACTGCGAATTTACTGAATAATTTATTGAGAATTACATAGTAATTTACTGGGAATTTGCTATGTAATTTATTGAGAACATAGTGGGAATTTCTTGAGTAATTTACTGAGAATTTACAAGGAATTTCTGGAGTAATTTACTGAGAATTTACAGGGAATTTACTTAGAAATTGCTGGGAGTTTACAAAATAATTTACTTAGTAATTAATTGAGTAATTTTCTGAGAATTCACTGAGTAATTTTCTAAGTAATTTATAGGAAATTTACTGCGAATTTACAGAGTAATTTACTGGGAATTTATTGAAAATTTATTGAAAATTTATTCTGTAATTTATCTGGAATTTACTGAAAATTTATAGGGTAATTTACTGAGTAATTTATTTGGAATTTACGGCTCAACTTACTGAGTATTTCCTGGGAATTTACTAAGAATTTATTGAGAATTGATTGGGAATTTCCTTTGTAATTTACTGGGAATTTCCTGAGTAATTTACTGAGAATTTGCTGGGAATTTAAGGAGTAATTTTTAGAAAATTTACTGAGTAATCTACTGAGCATTTGCTGGCAATTTACTGAGTTATTTTCTGAGTAATTTACAGAGAACTTACTGAGTAATTTGCTGGGATTTTGCAGGGAATTGACAAAGAATTTACTAGATAATTTACTGAGAATTTACTGTTTAATTTGTTGAGAAATTTTCATAGAAATTTCTAGGAATTTACTGATAATTTAAGGAGTAATTTATTGAGAATTTACTGGAAATTTACTTATTAATATACTGTGAATATACTGTGAATTTGCTGAGTAATTTACAAAGAATTTACGAAAAATTTACAGGGTATTACCAGAGAATTTATTGGGAATTTACTGGTAATTTATTGAAAATTTACTAAGTAATTTACTAGGAATTTAAAAGTAAATTACTGAGATTTTTTTTCAGAATTTACTGAGAATTTACGGAGCAATTTACAGAGAATTCACTGAGAATTTACTTGGAATTTATTGTGTAATTTACTGAGAATTTACTCAGTAATTTACTTGGAATTTACAAAGTTATTTACTGAGTATTTATTGGAAATTTACTGAATAATTTTGTGTGAATTTATTAGACATTTACTGATAATTTACTGATAATTTAAGGAGTAATTTACTGAGAATTTACTGGAAATTTACTGAGTAATTTACTGAGAATTTACTGAGAATTAAATTAGTAATTTTCAGAGAATTTACTGAGTACTTTACTCGGAATTTATTGAGTAATTTAATGAGAATTTACTTGGAATTTATTGACTAATTTATTGAGAATTTATTATGGAATTTGCTGAGAATTCACTGAGTAATTTAGTTAGATTTTTTTTGGAATTTACTAAGTAATTTACTGAGAATTTATTAGGAATTTATTGGGTAATTTTCTGAGAATTTATATATAATTTACTGAAAATTTACCGAGTAATTTACTGATAGCTTACTGTGTAATTTATTGAGAATTTACAAAAAATTTAGTGAGAACTTATCGTGTAATTTACTGAGAATTTACATGGAATTTATTAAGTAATTTACCGAGAATTTAATGAGAAATTTATTGAGTAATTTTTTGAGAATTTACTGTGTAATTTAGAGGCAATTTTTCTTAGTAATTTTCAAAGAATTTACTGAGAACTTACAGAGTATTCTACTTAGAATTTACAGCGAATTTACTGTGATTTTACAATGTAATTTACTTGCAATTTGCTACGTAATTTACTGAAAATTTTCAGAGTAATTTACTAGAAATTTTCTGAGTAATTTACTAAGAATTTACAGGGAATATTGTGGGAATTTACGGAGATTTTACTCGAAATTTACTGAGTATTTATTGAAAATTTGCTAGGAATTTACTGATTAATTTACAGAGAATTTTTTGAGAATTTACTGGGAATTTATAGAGAACTTATTGAGTAATTTACAGAGAATTTAATGAGTAATTTATTGAGAATTCACTCGGAATTTACTAAGAATTTACTAAGTAATTTGTTTAGAATATACTGGGAATTTACTAAATAATGTAGTTAGAATTTATTGGGAATTTACTGAGTAATTTACTGGGAACTTACTGTTAATTTACTGGAAATTTTTTTAGTAATTTTTGAGAATTTACGGTAATTATCTGAGTAATTTAGTGGGAATTTACTCAGTAACGTACTGACAATTTAGTTAAAATTTACTGCGAATTTGCTAAATGATTTATTGAGAATTACATAGTAATTTATTGGAAATTTGCTGTGTAATTTATTGAGAACATAATGGGAAATTCTTGAGTAATTTACTGAGAATTTACAGGGAATTTCTGGAGTAATTTACTGAGAATTTACAGGGATTTTACTTAGAAATTGCTGGGAATTTACTCAGTAATTAATTGAGTAATTTTCTAAGAATTCACTGAGTAATTTTCTAAGTAATTTATAGGAAATTTATTGCGAAGTTACAGAGTAATTTACTCAGAATTTACTGGGAATATATTGAGAATTTATTCTGTAATTTATCTAGAATTTACTGAAAATTTAGAGAGTAATTTACTGAGTAATTTACATTGAATTTACTGAGTAATTTATTTGGAATTTACGGAGCAACTTACTGAGTATTTCCTGGGAATTTATTGAGAATTTATTGAGAATTGATTGGGAATTAACTAAGTAATTTACTGGGAATTTCCTGAGTAATTTACTGGGAATTTAATGAGTAATTTTCAGAAAATTTACTGAGTAATCTACTGAGCATTTGCTGGCAATTTACTGAGTTATTTTCTGAGTAATTTACAGAGAACTTACAGAGTAATTTACTGGGATTTTACTGGGAATTGACTGGGTAATTTACTGGGAATTTACTGTTTAATTTGTTGAGAAATTTTCTTAGAAATTTCTGGGAATTTACTGAGTAATTTACTGATAATTTAAGGAGTAATTTACTGAGAATTTACTGGAAATTTACTGAGTAATTTACTGAGAATTAAATTAGTAATTTTCAGAGAATTTACTGAGTAATTTACTCGGAATTTACTGAGTAATTTAATGAGAATTTACTTGGAATTTATTGACTAATTTATTGAGAATTTATTGTGGAATTTACTGAGAATTCACTGAGTAATTTAGTTAGATTTTTTTTTGGAATTTACTAAGTAATTTACTGAGAATTTATTAGGAATTTATTGGGTAATTTTCTGTGAATTTATATAGAATTTACTGAAAATTTACCGAGTAATTTACTGATAGTTTACTATGTAATTTATTGAGAATTTACAAAAAATTTAGTGAGAACTTCTCGTGTAATTTACTGAGAATTTACATGGAATTTATTAAGTAATTTACAGAGAATTTAAGGAGAAATTTATTGAGTAATTTTTTGAGAATTTATTAAGAATTTACTGTGTAATTTAGAGGCAATTTTTCTTAGTAATTTACAAAGAATTTACTGAGAACTTACAGAGTATTCTACTTAGAATTTACAGCGAATTTACTGTGATTTTACAATGTAATTTACTTGTATTTTTGTAGCAACCCTCACTTTACTCTTGTCATACTTGCATACATTCATGCATGATCTTGCCTTGTTATGTTGTTTTGAAAGTCTTGCGTTGCCTTGTTTTGTTGAAGTGTTACTTGAATGATTTTGTTCTTTGCTCGGTGTATAGCCGAGGTCATCTTGAGCCTAGTTCACCTTTGAACCTTTGTACTTAGAGTTGTTTTGCAACCATTTGGTTGATCCCATCTTCACCTCGGGCTTGTTGCCGAGATGTTTTGCACTTAGTGATCCTTGTCCTTGGACAGGTATGGCCTAGACCGAGGTGTGGCACACCCCGGCCAAGGTGTGGCACAGCTTAGTCAAGTGTCGTCCTCCCTAGCCGATGTCTTTGTTACCCTGTTGCCGAAGTTTTGACTTGAGCCGATGTGCCTTACCCCAGCTTGCTGCGTACGCTTTGTCATAGACTTGTCTTATCAATCAATCACCTTTTGAGTTGAACCAACCAGGTAGCGCCACGTGTCCGAGCTGATTGTTAAGATAGCCGGCAGCCCTAGAAACAAATCATTTTGTCTCAAATCTTTGCCTTTAGAGAGAGAAGGAGGAGGAGTTCTTGAGTGAGAATAGATCTTCCAAGCTTGATCTTCGAGGGTTGAACCGTTGGATTCGAGTTTTGAGGTTAGAATCTTAACCTACTCTTGTTGCTCTTAATGATCATCTAGCTGCATTGCATGATCGAGTCTGTTTTGCATGTCATGCATCGATTTGAAGTTGGTTTCGGAAGAGAAAAAAAAGAGTATTCATGTGTTCTTAAGGAACAATCTCGTTTTGATCCGAAAGTTTGAAACCAGAACCATGTTTTTGTGTTTGTTCTTGCATGATCTTCTTGTAAGGGTACCCAGGTCCATGTTTTGAACTCATGGCATGAAATCCCAGATTTTTGCAACAAGTTATGATCTTTTCATTCGTCTTCTTCATGATCATGTTCATGCTGTTCTTCATATTCTTCGAAGGGAAAACCCAGGTTTCCCCGACTTTGCTTTTGAATGAGACCATCAAGACCACACCTCGGCAAGGAGGTGTGGAACCTCGGCAAAGCCCTGGTTGGTACCCAATGTGTGTTTGCATGAGACGGGAGCAATGTTTAAACTCCCAGCACGTTTTGCTTTGCTTTTGACTTGGACCTGGTGAGAATGCCGAAATCATTTGCATGCATATAAAGCTTGTTTTGAGAAATGTGGTTTGCCATGTGATTGTAGGTCCTTGATCTCTACTTTGAGCCTACACCTGAAGACCTATGTGAGTGGTGCTTTTAATAAAGCTATGTTATATTGTTTTGATAAATCTTGCTTTGCTTTGTTTTGATAAGAGTATTTGTTAAGCATGAACGACTAGCCTGTTTGATGTATCAAGTATAAGTTTTGTTTTGATGTCGTTCTTGGAAAGTCCCTCGTACTGGAGGACTCTAAACTTTTGCAGTACCAAGTATAAAAGTCCCTTGTGCTGGAGGACTCTAAACTTTCGCAGCACTAAGTATAAAAGGATACGGTCCTTTCTTGAGAAGACTATCGTGTTGAAGCGGGCTACGGGCCTAAGTAACACAAGATCCATCGTGTTAAAAAGAGCTACGGGCTTAAGTAACACAAGTCCCTTGTGCTAGAGGACTATAAACTTTCGCAGTACCTTTGGTTAATCGATTACGGATCGTACAGTCCTTGTTTTGCCACTGACGGTTTGCCGCGTGGACTTGTTTGTTTGATAAAGTTTTGATGTGTTTTGCCGATGTCAATAAGCATCCCTTGAGACTTGTGAGACTTGATAGATGAATACGGTTCATCCCTTGTTTGGATAAAGTTTTGACGTGTTTTGTTCTGGAAGAATCTCGGCTAATATTCGTATGGTTTTTGGCATGTTTCGTTTTGAAAGACTTCGGCTATATTCATGCAAAACCTTTATTACTAGTACCATTCACTGAGTATCCAAGTTCACCCCTCTCTATATATATGTAGGTGATGAGCAGGACATCGACGACGCCTAGAATGTGTTTGAAAGCTTGTTTTGGATCCATGATTTTGTCGGCCTTGTTTTGTATTCACGTCGGCGATGTCATTTTTATTTATGTCGGCAATTCTTGAAAATCATACTTCTTGGCTTGTATTCACTGCATTTTGTATATGTCGGCTCGAGAAGCTTTTTGATCAAGATGTAATACGTATTTTACTTTGTTGTATTCAAATTGTAAAGCTTGTAAAGACGTATGCCATTACATTTGATCTATGCACTGCTCTTATGGACCACTTGTATTTTGATTTATTGCTTCCGCATTTGTGAGCCCCGTTTATTATAGTCTGATTGTGTTAAACTTTTGAAAGTTGGCCTCCGGTAATTACGGATTACTAGCCATCACGGCACCAAACTACTAGGGGCGGTTTGGGGTCGTGACAAATTTGCTAGGTAATTTACTGAGATTTTGCTGAGTAATTTACTAAGAATTTACAGGGAATATTGTGGGAATTTACGGAGATTTTACTCGAAATTTACTGAGTATTTATTGAGAATTTGCTAGAAATTTACTGATTAATTTACAGAGAATTTTTTGAGAATTTATTGGGAATTTATAGAGAACTTATTGAGTAATTTACAGAGAATTTAATGAGTAATTTATTGAGAATTCACTCGGAATTTACTAAGAATTTACTAAGTAATTTGTTTAGAATATACTGGAAATTTACTAAATAATGTAGTTAGAATTTATTGGGAATTTACTGAGTAATTTACTGGGAACTTACTGTTAATTTACTGGAAATTTTTTTAGTAATTTCTGAGAATTTACGGTAATTATCTGAGTAATTTAGTGGAAATTTACTCAGTAACGTACTGACAATTTAGTTAAAATTTACTGCGAATTTACTGAATGATTTATTGAGAATTACATAGTAATTTACTGGGAATTTGCTGTGTAATTTATTGAGAACATAATGGGAAATTCTTGAGTAATTTACTGAGAATTTACAGGGAATTTCTGGAGTAATTTATTGAGAATTTACAGGGATTTTACTTAGAAATTGCTGGGAATTTACTCAGTAATTAATTGAGTAATTTTGTGAGAATTCACTGAGTAATTTTCTAAGTAATTTATAGGAAATTTATTGCGAATTTACAGAGTAATTTACTCAAAATTTACTGGGAATATATTGAGAATTTATTCTGTAATTTATCTGGAATTTACTGAAAATTTAGAGAGTAATTTACTGAGTAATTTACATGAAATTTACTGAGCAATTTATTTGGAATTTACAGTGCAACTTACTGAGTATTTCCTGGGAATTTATTGAAAATTTATTGAGAATTGATTGGGAATTAACTAAGTAATTTACTGGGAATTTCCTGAGTAATTTACTGGGAATTTAATGAGTAATTTTCAGAAAATTTACTGAGTAATCTACTGAGCATTTGCTGGCAATTTACTGAGTTATTTTCTGAGTAATTTACAGAGAACTTACAGAGTAATTTACTGGGATTTTACTGGGAATTGACTGGGTAATTTACTGAGAATTTACTGTTTAATTTGTTGAGAAATTTTCTTAGAAATTTCTAGGAATTTACTGAGTAATTTACTGATAATTTAAGGAGTAATTTACTGAGAATTTACTGGAAATTTACTGAGTAATTTACTGAGAATTAAATTAGTAATTTTCAGAGAATTTACTAAGTAATTTACTCGGAATTTACTGAGTAATTTAATGAGAATTTACTTGGAATTTATTGACTAATTTATTGAGAATTTATTGTGGAATTTACTGAGAATTCACTGAGTAATTTAGTTAATTTTTTTTGGAATTTACTAAGTTATTTACTGAGAATTTATTAGGAATTTATTAGGTAATTTTCTGAGAATTTATATAGAATTTACTTAAAATTTACCGAGTAATTTACTGATAGTTTACTATGTAATTTATTGAGAATTTACAAAAAAATTAGTGAGAACTTATCGTGTAATTTACTAAGAATTTACATGAAATTTATTAAGTAATTTACAGAGAATTTAATGAGTAATTTATTGAGAATTTACTGTGTAATTTAGAGGTAATTTTTCTTAGTAATTTACAAAGAATTTACTGAGAACTTACAGAGTATTCTACTTAGAATTTACAGCGAATTTACTGTGATTTTACAATGTAATTTACTTGCAATTTGCTAGGTAATTTACTGAGATTTTGTTGAGTAATTTACTGGGAATTTTCTGAGTAATTTACTAAGAATTTACAGGGAATATTGTGGGAATTTACGGAGATTTTACTCGAAATTTACTGAGTATTTATTGAGAATTTGCTAGGAATTTACTGATTAATTTACAAAGAATTTTTTGTTTCTAGGAATTTATAGAGAACTTATTGAGTAATTTACAGAGAATTTAACGAGTAATTTATTGAGAATTCACTCGGAATTTACTAAGAATTTACTAAGTAATTTGTTTAGAATATACTGGGAATTTACTAAATAATGTAGTTAGAATTTATTGAGAATTTACTGAGTAATTTACTTGGAACTTACTGTTAATTTCCTGGAAATTTTTTTAGTAATTTCTGAGAATTTACGGTAATTATCTGAGTAATTTAGTGGGAATTTACTCAGTAACGTACTGACAATTTAGTTAAAATCTACTGCGAATTTACTAAATGATTTATTGAGAATTACATAGTAGTTTACTGGGAATTTGCTGTGTAATTTATTGAGAACATAATGGGAAATTCTTGAGTAATTTACTGAGAATTTACAGGGAATTTCTGGAGTAATTTACTGAGAATTTACAGGGATTTTACTTAGAAATTGCTGGGAATTTACTCAGTAATTAATTGAGTAATTTTCTAAGAATTCACTGAGTAATTTTCTAAGTAATTTATAGGAAATTTATTGCGAATTTACAGAGTAATTTACTCAGAATGTACTGGAAATATATTGAGAATATATTGAGAATTTATTGCGAATTTAGAGAGTAATTTACTGAGTAATTTACATTGAATTTACTGAGTAATTTATTTGGAATTTACGGTGCAACTTACTGAGTATTTCCTGGGAATTTACTGGGAATTTCCTGAGTAATTTACTAGGAATTTAATGAGTAATTTTCAGAAAATTTACTGAGTAATCTACTGAGCATTTGTTGGCAATTTACTGAGTTATTTTCTGAGTAATTTATAGAGAACTTACAGAGTAATTTACTGGGATTTTACTGGGAATTGACTGGGTAATTTACTGAGAATTTACTGTTTAATTTGTTGAGAAATTTTCTTAGAAATTTCTAGGAATTTACTGAGTAATTCACTGATAATTTAGGGAGTAATTTACTGGGAATTTACGGGTTATTTACTGAGAATTTCTAAAAATTTACTAAGTAATTTACTTGGAATTTAAAGAGTAAGTTACTGAGAATTTTTTTCAGAATTTACTGGGAATTTATGAAGTAATTTACAGAGAATTCACCGAGAATTTACTTGGAATTTATTGTGTAATTTACTGAGAATTTACTCAGTAATTTACTTGGAATTTACAAAGTGATTTACTAAGTGTTTATTGGAAATTTACTGAATAATTTTGTGAGAATTTCTTAGACATTTTCTGAGAATTTACTGATAATTTAATGAAAATTTACTGCAAATTTACTCACAATTTACTGAGTAATTTACTGATAATTCAATTATTAATTTTCAGAGAATTTACTGAGTAATTTACTCAGAATTTACTGAGTAATTTAATGAGAATTTACTGACTAATTTATTGAGAATTTATTGTGGAATTTACTGAGAATTCACTGAGTAAATTAGTTAATTTTTTTTGGAATTTACTAAGTTATTTACTGAGAATTTATTAGGAATTTATTAGGTAATTTTCTGAGAATTTATATAGAATTTACTTAAAATTTACCGAGTAATTTACTGATAGTTTACTATGTAATTTATTGAGAATTTACAAAAAATTTAGTGAGAACTTATCGTGTAATTTACTGAGAATTTACATGAAATTTATTAAGTAATTTACAGAGAATTTAATGAGTAATTTATTGAGAATTTATTGAGAATTTACGGTGTAATTTAGAGGCAATTTTTCCAAGTAATTTACAGAGAATTTACTGAGAACTTACAAAGTATTCTACTGAGAATTTACAGCGAATTTACTGTGATTTTACAATGTAATTTACTTGTAATTTACTAGGTAATTTACTGAGATTTTGCTGAGTAATTTACTGGGAATTTTCTGAGTAATTTACTAAGAATTTACAGGGAATATTGTGGGAATTTACGGAGATTTTACTCCAAATTTACTGTGTATTTATTAAGAATTTGCTAGGAATTTACTGGGAATTTATAGAGAACTTATTGAGTAATTTACTGAGAATTCACTCGAAATTTACTAAGAATTTACTAAGTAATTTGTTTAGAATATACTGGGAATTTACTAAATAATGTAGTTAGAATATATAGGGAATTTTTTTAGTAATTTCTGAGAATTTACGGTAATTATCTGAGTAATTTAGTGGGAATTTACTCAGTAAGGTACTGACAATTTAGTTAAAATTTACTGCGAATTTACTGAATGATTTATTGAGAATTACATAGTAATTTACTGGGAATTTGCTGTGTAATTTATTGAGAACATAGTGGGAAATTCTTGAGTAATTTACTGAGAATTTACATGGAATTTCTGGAGTAATTTACTGAGAATTTACAGGGATTTTACTTAGAAATTGGTGGGAATTTACAAAGTAATTAATTAAGTAATTTTCTGAGAATTCACTGAGTAATTTTCTAAGTAATTTATAGAAAATTTATTGGGAATTTATAGAGTAATTTACTGAGAATTTACTGGGATTTTATTGAGAATTTATTCTGTAATTTATCTAGAATTTACTGAAAATTCAGAGAGTAATTTACTGAGTAATTTATATAGAATTTACTGAGAAATTTATTTGGAATTTACTGCGCAACTTATTGAGTATTTCCTGGGAATTTACTGAGAATTTATTGAGAATTGATTGGGAATTAACTGAGTAATTTACTGGGAATTTCTGAGTAATTTACTGAGAATTTGTTGGGAATTTAATGAGTAATTTTCAGAAAATTTACTCAGTAATCTACTGAGCATTTACTGGCAATTTACTGGGTTATTTACTGAGTAATTTATAGAGAAATTACAGAGCAATTTACTCGGATTTTACAGGGAATTGACTGAGAATTTACTAGGTAATTTATTGAGAATTTACTGTTTAATTTGTTGTGAAATTTTCTTAGAAATTTCTAGGAATTTACTGAGTAATTTACTGGTAATTTAAGTAGTAATTTACTAAGAATTTACTGGAAATTTACTAAGTAATTTATTCAGAATTTACTGGGAATTTACTGGTAATTTACTGAGAATTTACTGAAAATTTACTAAGTAATTTACTGGGAATTTAAAAGTAAATTACTGAGAATTTTTTTCAGAATTTACTAGGAATTTATGAAGTAATTTACAGAGAATTTACTTGGAATTTATTGTGTAATTTATTGAAAATTTACTCAGTAATTTACTTGGAATTTACAAAGTGATTTACTGAGTATTTATTGGAAATTTACGGAATAATTTTGTGAGAATTTCTTAGACATTTTCTGAGAATTTATTGAAAATTTACTACAAATTTACTCATAATTTACTGAGTAATTTACTGAGAATTCAATTAGTAATTTTCAGAGAATTTACTGAGTAATTTAATGAGAATTTACTTGGAATTTGCTGACTAATTTATTGAGAATTTATTTTGGAATTTACTGAGAATTCACTGAGTAATTTAGTTAGATTTTTTTTGGAATTTACTAAGTAATTTGCTGAGAATTTATTAGGAATTTATTTGGTAATTTTCCGAGAATTTATATAGAATTTACTGAAAAATTACGGAGTAATTTACTGATAGTTTACTATGTAATTTATTGAGAATTTACAAAAAAATTAGTGAGAACTTATCGAGTATTTTACTGAGAATTTACATGGAATTTATTATGTAATTTACAGAGAATTTAATGAGTAATTTATTAAGTAATTTACTGAGAATTTATTGAGAATTTACTGTGTAATTAACTTAGAATTTAAAGGTAATTTTTCTTAGTAATTTACAGAGAATTTACTGAGAACTGACAGAGTATTCTGCTGAGAATTTACAGCGAATTTACTGTGATTTTAAAATTTAATTTACTTGCAATTTACTAGGTAATTTTCTGAGATTTTGTTGAGTAATTTACTGGGAATTTTCTGAGTAATTTACTAAGAATTTACAGGGAATATTGTGGGAATTTACGGAGATTTTACTCGAAATTTACTGAGTATTTATTTAGAATTTGCTAGGAATTTACTAATTAATTTTCTGAGAATTTACTGAGTAATTTATAGAGAACTTATTTAGTAATTTACAGAGAATTTAATGAGTAATTTACTGAGAATTCACTCGGAATTTTCTAAGTAGTTTGTTTAGAATTTACTGAGAATTTACTAAATAATGTAGTTAGAATTTATCGGGAATTTACTGAGTAATATACTGAGAACTTACTGTTAATTTACTGGAAATTTTTTTAGTAATTTCTGAGAATTTACGGTAATTATCTGAGTAATTTAGTGGGAATTTACTCAGTAATGTAGTGAAAATTTAGTTAAAATTTACTGCGAATTTACTGAATGATTTATTGAGAATTACATAGTAATTTACTGAGAATTTGCTGTGTAATTTATTTAGAACATAGTGGGAATTTCTTGAGTAATTTACTGAGAATTTACAGGGAATTTCTGGAGTAATTTACAAAGAATTTACAGGGAATTTACTTAGAAATTGCTGGGAATTTACAAAGTAATTTTCTGAGAATTCACTGAGTAATTTTCTAAGTAATTTATAGGAAATTTATTGCGAATTTACAGAGTAATTTACTGGGAATTTACTGAGAATTTATTCTGTAATTTATCTGGAATTTACTGAAATTTTAGAGAGTAATTTACTAAGTAATTTACATTGAATTTACTGAGTAATTTATTTGGAATTTATGGCGCAACTTACTGAGTATTTCTTGGGAATTTATTGAGAATTCATTGGGAATTAACTGCGTAATTTACTGGGAATTTCTTGAGTAATTTACTGAGAATTTACTGGGAATTTAATGAGTAATTTTCAGAAAATTTACTGAGTAATCTTCTGAGCATTTGCTGGCAATTTACTAAGTTATTTTCTGAGTAATTTATAGAGAACTTACAGAGTAATTTACTAGAATTTTATAGGGAATTGACAGAGAATTTACTGGGTAATTTACTGAGAATTTACTGTTTAATTTGTTGAGAAATTTTCTTAGAAATTTCTAGGAATTTACTGAGTAATTTACTGATAAGTAATTTACTGATAATTTAAGGAGTAATTTACTAAGAATTTACTGGAAATTTACTAAGTAATTTATTTAGAATTTACTGAAAATTTACTTATTAATTTACTGAGAATATACTGGGAATTTGCTGAGTAATTTACAAAGAATTTACGAAAAAATTAGAGGGAATTGCCTGAGAATTTATTGGGAATTTACTGGTAATTTACTGAGAATTTGCTGAAAATTTACTAACTAATTTCTGGGAATTTAAAGAGTAAATTACTGAGAATTTTTTTCAGAATTTACTGGGACTTTACGGAGTAATTTACGGAGAATTCACTGAGAATTTACTTGAAATTTATTGTGTAATTTACTGAGAATTTACTCAGTAATTTTCAAAGTGATTTACTAAGTATTTATTGGAAATTTACTGAATAATTTTGTGAGAATTTATTAGACATTTACTGAGAATTTACTTATAATTTACTGAAAATTTACTGCAAATTTACTCACAATTTACTTAGTAATTTACTGAGAATTTACTGAGAATTCAAATAGTAATTTTCCAAGAATTTACTGAGTAATTTAATGAGAATTTACTTAGAATTTACTGACTAATTTATTGAGAATTTATTTTGGAATTTACTGAGAATTCACTGAGTAATTTAGTTAAATTTTTTTTGGAATTTACTAAGTAATTTACTGAGAGTTTATAAGGAGTTTATTGGGTAATTTTCTGAGAATTTATAGTGAATTTACTGAAAATTTACTGAGTAGTTACTGATAGTTTACTATGCAATTTACTGAGAATTTACAAAAAAATTTAGTGAGAACTTATCGAGTAATTTATTGAGAATTTACATGGAATTTATTAAGTAATTTACAGAGAATTTAATGAGTAATTTATTGAGAATTTATTGAGAATTTATTGTGTAATTTACTGAGAATTTATAGGCAATTTTTCTTAGTAATTTACAGAAAATTTACTGAGAACTTACAGAGTATTCTGCTGAGAATTTACAGTGAATTTACTGTGATTTTACAATGTAATTTACTTGCAATTTACTAGGTAATTTACTGAGATTTTGTTGAGTAATTTACTGGGAATTTTCTAAGTAATTTACTAAGAATTTACAAGGAATATTGTGGGAATTTACGGAGATTTTACTCGAAATTTACTGAGTATTTATTGAGAATTTGCTAGGAATTTACTGATTAATTTACAAAGAATTTTCTGGGAATTTACTAAGTAATTTATAGAGAACTTATTGAGTAATTTTCAGAGAACTTATTGAGTAATTTACTGAGAATTCACTCGGAATTTACTAAGTAATTTGTTTAGAATTTACTGGGAATTTACTAAATAATGTAGTTAGAATTTATTGGGAATTTATTGAGTAATTTACTAAGATCTTACTGTTAATTTACTGGAAATTCTTTTAGTAATTTCTCAGAATTTACGGTAATTATCTGAGTAATTTAGTGGGAATTTACTGAGTAATGTAATGACAATTTAGTTAAAATTTACTGCGAATTTACTGAATGATTTATTGAGAATTACATAGTAATTTACTGGGAATTTGCTATGTAATTTATTGATAACATTGTGGGAATTTCTTGAGTAATTTACTGAGAATTCACAGGAAATTTCTGGAGTAATTTACTGAGAATTTATAGGGAATTTACTTAGAAATTGCTGGGAATTTACAAAGTAATTTACTCAGTAATTAATTAAGTAATTTTCTGAGAATTCACTGAGTAATTTTCTAAGTAATTTAATGAAAATTTATTGCGAATTTACAGAGCAATTTACTGAGAATTTATTGGAATTTATTGAGAATTTAATCTGTAATTTTTCTGGAATTTACTGAAAATTTAGAGAGTAATTTACTATGTGATTTACAAAGTAATTTATATAGAATTTACTGAGTAATTTACATTGAATTTACTGGGTAATTTATTTTGAATTTACGGCGCAACTTACTGAGTATTTCCTAAGAATTTACTGAGAATTTATTGAGAATTGATTGGGAATTTCTTGAGTAATTTACTGAGAATTTATTGGGAATTTTATGAGCAATTTTTAGAAAATTTACTGAGTAATCTACTGTGCATTTGCTGGCAATTTACTGAGTTATTTTCTGAGTAATTTACAAAGAACTTACAGAGTAATTTACTAGGATTTTACAGGGAATTGACAGAGAATTTGCGAGGTCATTTATTGAAAATTTACTGTTTAATTTGTTGAGAAATTTTCTTAGAAATTTCTAGGAATTTACTGAGTAATTTACTGATAATTTAAGAAGTAATTTACTGAGAATTTACTGAAAATTTACTAAGTAATTTATTGAGAATTTACTTGGAATTTTATAAGTAATGTGCTGGGAATTTACTTATTAATTTACTGAGAATATACTGGGAATTTGTTGTCTAATTTACAAAGAATTTACGAAAAATTTATAGGGAATCCTGAGAATTTATTAGGAATTTACTAAAAATTTATGAAGTAATTTATTGGGAATTTAAAGAGTAAATTACTGAGAATTTTTTTCAGAATTTACTGGGAATTTACGGAGTAATTTATAGACAATTCACTGAGAATTTACTTGGAATTTATTATGTAATTTACTGAGAATTTACTCAGTAATTTACTTGGAATTTACAAAGTGATTTACTGAGTATTTATTGGAAATTTACTGAATAATTTTGTGTGGATTTATTAGACATTTACTGAGAATTTACTGAAAATATACTGCAAATGTACTCACAATTTACTGAGTAGTTTACTGAGAATTCAATTAGTAATTTTCAGAGAATTTACTAAGTAATTTACTTGAAATTTACTGAGTAATTTAATGAGAATTTACTTGGAATTTATTGACTAATTTATTGAGAATTTATTGTGGAATTTACTGAGAATTCACTAAGTAATTTAGTTAGATTTTTTTTTTGGAATTTACTAAGTAATTTACTGAGAATTTATTAGGAATTTATTGGGTAATTTTATGAGAATTTATAGAGAATTTACTAAAAATTTACCGAGTAATTTACTAATAGTTTACTATGTAATTTACTGAGAATTTACTAACAATTTACTGAGTAATTTTCTAAGTAATTTACATAAAATTTAGTGAGAACTTATCAAGTAATTTACTGAGAATTGACATGGAAGTTGTTAAGTAATTTACAGGGAATTTAATGAGTAATTTGTTGAGTAATTTACTGAGAATTTATTGAGAATTTACTGTGTAATTTACTGAGAATTTAGAGGCAATTTTTCTTAGTAATTTACAGAGAATTTACTGAGAACTTACAGAGTATTCTACTGATAATTTACAGCGAATTTACTGTGATTTTACAATGTAATTTACTTGCAATTTACTAGGTAATTTACTGAGATTTTGCTGAAAAATTTATTGGGAATTTTCTGAGTAATTTACTAAGAATTTACAGGGAATATTGTGAGAATTTACGGAGATTTTACTCGAAATTTACTGAGTATTTATTGAGAATTTGCTAGGAATTTACTGATTAATTTATAGAGAATTTTTTGAGAATTTACTGGGAATTTACTAAGTAATTTATAGAGAACTTATTGAGTAATTTACAGAGAATTTAATGAGTAATTTACTGAGAATTCACTCAGAATTTACTAAGTAATTTGTTTAGAATTTACTGGGAATTTACCAAATAATGTAGCTAGAATATATTGGGAATTTACTTAGTAATTTACTAAGAACTTACTGTTAATTTACTAAAATTTTTTTAGTAATTTATGAGAATTTACGGTAATTATCTGAGTAATTTAGTGGGAATTTACTGAGTAATGTACTGATAATTTAGTTAAAATTTGTTGCAAATTTACTGAATGATTTAATGAGAATTACATTGTAATTTACTTGGAATTTGCTGTGTAATTTATTGAGAACAGAGTGGGAATTTCTTGAGTAATTTACTGAGAATTTACTGGGAATTTCTGGAGTAATTTACTGAGAATTTACAGGAAATTTACTTAGAAATTGCTGGGAATTTACAAAGTAATTTACTGAGAATTTACAGGGCATTTACTTAGAATTTACCCAGAATTTTCTGAGCAATTTACTAAGTAATTTACTCAGTAATTAATTGAGTAATTTTCTGAGAATTCACTGAGTAATTTTCTAAGTAATTTATAGAAAATTTATTGCGAATTTACTGAGAAATTACTGAGAATTTATTGAGAATTTGTTCTTTAATTTATCTGGAATTTACTGAAAATTTAGAGAGTAATTTACTGTGTAATTTACATTGAATTTACTAAGTAATTTATTGGGAATTTACGGCACGACTTACTGAGTATTTCCTGAGAATTTACTGAGAATTTATTGAGAATTGATTGGGAATTAACTAAGTAATTTACTGGGAATTTCCTGAGAATTTATTGGGAATTTAATGAGTAATTTTTAGAGAATTTACTGAGTAATCTACTGAGCATTTGCTGGCAATTTACTGAGTTATTTTCTGAGTAATTTACAGAGAACTTACAGAGTAATTTACAGGGATTTTACAAGGAATTGACAGAGAATTTACTAGGTAATTTACAGAGAATTTTCTGAGAATTTAATGAGTAATTTATAGAGAACTTATTGAGTAATTTACAGAGAATTTAATGAGTAATTTACTGAAAATTCAGTCGGAATTTACTAAGAATTTACTAAGTAATTTGTTTAGAATTTACTGTGTAATTTACTGAGAACTAACTGTTAATTTACCGGAAATTTTTTTAGTAATTTCTGGGAATTTACGATAATTATCTGAGTAATTTAGTGGGAATTTACTGAGTAATGTACTGAGAATTTAGTTAAAATTTACTGAATGATTTATTATGAATTACATATTAATTTACTGGGAATTTGCTGTGTAATTTATTAAGAACATAGTTGGAATTTCTGGAGTAATTTACAGGGAATTTACTTAGAAATTGCTGGGAATTTACTGAGTAATTTACTGAGAATTTACATGGAATTTACTTAGAATTTACTTAGGATTTTCTGAGTAATTTACTACGGAATTTACTTAGTAATTAATTGAGTAATTTTTTGAGAATTCACTGAGTAATTTTCTAAGTAATTTATAGAAAATTTATTGCGAATTTACTGAGTAATTTACAGAGAATTTACTGGGAATTTATTGAGAATTTATTCTGTAATTTATCTGGAATTTTCTGAAAATTTAGAGAGTAATTTACTGAGTAATTTACTGAGTAATTTACATAGAATTTACTGAGTAATTTACATTGAATTTACTAAGTATATTATTTGGAATTTACGACGCAACTTACTGAGTATTTCCTAGGAATTTACTGAGTAATTTACTGAGAATTTACTGGGAATTTAGTGAGTAAATTTCAGAAAATTTACTGAGTAATCTACTGAGCGTTTGCTGGCAATTTACTGAGTTATTTTCAGAGTAATTTACAGAGAACTTACAGAGTAATTTACTGGGATTTTACAGGGAATTGACAGAGAATTTACTGGGTAATTTACTGAGAATTTACTGTTTAATTTGTTGAGAAATTTTCTTTGAAATTTCTAGAAATTTACTGAGTAATTTATAGATAATTTAAGGACTAATTTACTGAGAATTTATTGGAAATTTACTAAGTAATTTATTGAGAATTTAATGGAAATTTTATGAGTAATTTACTGGGAATTTACTTATTAATTTACTGAGAATATACTGGGAATTTGCTGAGTAATTTACAAAGAATTTACAAAAAATGTACAGGGAATTGCCTGAGAATTTATTGGGAATTTACTGGTAATTTACTAAAAATTTACTAAGTAATTTACTGGGAATTTAAAGAGTAAATTATTGAGAATTTTTTTCAGAATTTACTGAGAAATTACGGAGTAATTTACAGAGAATTCACTGAGAATTTACTTGGAATTTATTGTGTAATATACTAAGAATTTACTCAGTAATTTACTTGGAATTTACAAAGTGATTTACTGAGTATTTATTGGAAATTTACTGAATAATTTTGTGAGAATTTATTAGACATTTACTGATAATTTACTGCAACTTTACTCACAATTTACTGAATAATGTACTGAATAATTTACTGAGAATTCAATTAGTAATTTTCAAAGAATTTACTGCGTAATTTAATGAGAATTTACTTGGAATTTACTGACTAATTTATTGAGAATTTATTATGGAATTTACAGAGAATTCACTGAGTAATTTCGATAGATTTTTTTTTGGAATTTACTACGTAATTTACTGAGAATTTATTAGGAATTTATTGGGTAATTTTCTGAGAATTTATAGAGAATTTACTAACAATTTACCAAGTAATTTTCTGAGTAATTTACAAAAAATTTAGTGAGAACTTATCGAGTAATTTACTGAGAATTTACATGGAATTTATTAAGTAGTTTATAGAGAATTTAATGAGTAATTTATTGAGTAATTTACTGAGAATTTATTGAGAATTTACTATGTAATTTACCGAGAATTTAGAAGCAATTTTTCTTAGTAATTTACAGAGAATTTACTAAGAACTTACATAGTATTCTACTGAGAATTTATAGCGAATTTACTGTGATTTTACAATGTAATTTACTTATAATTTACTTGAAATTTACTAGGTAATTTACCGAGATTTTGCTGGGAATTTTCTGAGTAATTTACTAAGAATTTACAGGGAATATTGTGGGAATTTACAGAGATTTTACTCGAAATTTACTGAGTATTTATTGAGAATTTGCTAGGAATTTACTGATTAATTTATAGAAAATTTGCTGAGTAATTTATAGAGAACTTATTGAGTAATTTACAGAGAATTTAATGAGTAATTTACTGAGAATTCACTCAGAATTTACTAAGAATTTACTAAGTAATTTGTTTAGAATTTACTGGGAATTTACTAAATAATGTAGTTAGAATATACTGAGTAATTTACTGAGAACTTACTGGTAATTTATTGCAAATTTTTTTAGTAATTTCTGAGAATTTACGGTAATTATCTGAGTAATTTAGTGGGAATTTACTGAGTAATGTACGGTGAATTTAGTTAAAATTTACTGCGAATTTACTGAATGATTTATTGAGAATTACATAGTAATTTACTGGGAATTTGCTGTGTAATTTATTGAGAACATAATGGGAATTTCTTGAGTAATTTACTGAGAATTTACAGGGAATTTCTGGAGTAATTTACTGATAATTTACAGGGAATTTGCTTAGAATTTACTCAGAATATTTTGTGTAATTTACTAAGTAATTTACTCAGTAATTAATTGAGTAATTTTTTGAGAATTCACTGAGTAATTTTCTAAGTAATGTATGGAAAATTTATTGCGAATTTACTGAGTAATTTACTGGAAATTTATTGAGAATTTATTCTGTAATTTATCTGGAATTTACTGAAAATTTAGAGGGTAATTTACTGAGTAATTTACATAGAATTTACTGAGTAATTTATTTGGAATTTACGGCGCAACTTACTGAGTATTTCCTGGGAATTTACTGAGAATTGATTGGGAATTAACTGAGTAATTTACTGGGAATTTCTTGAGTAATTTACTGAGAATTTACTGAGAATTTAATGAGTAATTTTTAGAAAATTTACTGAGTAATCTACTGAGCATTTGCTGGCAATTTACTGAGTTATTTTCTAAGTAATTTACAGAGAACTTACAGAGTAATTTACTGGGATTTTACAATGAATTGACAGAGAATTTACTTGGTAATTTACTGAGAATTTACTGTTTAATTTGTTGAGAAATTTTCTTAGAAATTTCTAGGAATTTGTTGAGTAATTTACTGATAATTTAAGGAGTGATTTACTGAGAATTTACTGGAAATTTACTAAGTAATTTATTGAGAATTTACTGGGAATTTTATAAGTAATTTACTAGGAATTTACTTATTAATTTACTGAGAATATATTGGGAATTTACTAAGTAATTTACAAAGAATTTACGAAAAATTTACAGGGAATTGCCTGAGAATTTACTGGGAATTTACTGAGAATTTACTGAAAATTTACTAAGTAATTTATTGGGAATTTAAAGAGTAAATTACTAAGAATGTAGTAACCCTCGCCTTGCTCTGGTCATGCTTGCATGTATCTACATGATCTTGTCTTGTTAAGTTGCATTTGCAAACCTTGATTTGTTTCGCATAAGTGTTGCTTGCATGTTTTGTTCCTTGATTGGTGTGAGTTTAGCCGAGGTCATTTTAAGCCTAGGTTGCACCTTTGAACTTCTTACACCTAGGACCATGTTGGAACCACTTTGGTTGGCCTCCACCCTCGACCTGACATGTTGGCCGAGATGTCATTATCTAGGCCAAGGTGTTCATCACCAAGGCCGAGATGTGTATTAACTAGGCCGAGATGTTACACCATAGTGATCTTGTCCCTGGATTGGTACGACCTAGACCAAGGTGTGGCACATCTAGGCCAAGGTGTGGCACAGCTAGGCCAAGTGTTGTCTTTCCTAGCCGAGATCATTGAGACCCTACTTGCTGAAACTTTGTCCTTAGCCGAGATCATTACCTGTCGAAGTGCCTGTGCCATCTTGCTTGTTGAACACACTTTGTCATAGTCTTGTCTTTTCACTCAGTCACCTTTTTGAGAAGAGCTAACCAGTCGATGCCACATGTCCTAGCAGAGGGTTAAGTTAGTGAGTTGTTGAGAAACACATCATTTTGTATCATATCCTTGTCTTTTAGAGAGAGAGGCTTTAGGAAGAGGAAGGAAGAGTTCTTAGAGAAAGAATAGATTTCCAAGCTTGATCTTCACACCTTGAGTCGTTAGATTCATGTCTTGAGATTAGAATCTTGATCTACTCTTGTTGTTCTTATTGTTCATCTAGCTGCATTGCATGATTGAGCACGATTTGTAAGCCATGCATTGATTTAAAGTTTGGTTTTAGAAAGAGAAAGTGTTATTCATGTGTTCTTGAATAAAAGCCTTGTTTGATCCGAAAGCTTGCATCAAAATTCATGTTTTGTGCTTGTTTTCATAAGATCTTCAAATGCGGGTACCCAGGTCCATGTTTTCGAACTCATCTCATGAAATCCCAGATTTCGAAATAACAAGTTGTGATTGAGTGTTCATATTTTTCACGTTCTTCAGCAAAGGGAAACCCAGATTTTCCCGACTTCATTTCTTGAATGCGGCCATCGGGACCACACCTCGGCAAGGAGGTGTGGGACCTCGGCCTAGACCTGGTTGGTGCCCATTATGTTTTCCGAGATGAGAAACAGCGTTTTGTTTTGGTCCGACTTAGTTTTGAAGGAATGCCGAGATCATTTGCATTCATGTAAAGCTTGTCTTAGAGTGCATTCAATAGACTTTGCCATGTGTTTGTAGGACTTGGACTCTTGCTGTAGGAACCCACATTTTATGTCCTCGTCATGTTCATGAGCATCGGTATGATTATGGCTTGTTAAGCTTGCAGGTGTATGTTTGTGACTTGTTTCGCTTAAGCGAGTGTGATCCATGCCTTGTTTTGAAGCCTTGTGATTTGTCTAAGTGTAGTGTGCTTGTCTTGTTCCTTCCTTGATGTGAAACTTAGGTCACGCCTTGCCTGAGTTATGTTAGCCGATGTTATTCCAAGCCTAGGTTACGTTATGCCTAGATCATTCCAAGCCGAGGTCATCCTCAGTCTAGAAATATCTTGGAACCCCTTGTTGACCTCCGTCCTTGCCTTGACACATTAGCTGAGATGTTACCTTGCACCCAAGTGATCTCGTCCTGGAGTGGTATGACCTAGACCGAGGTGTGGCACATCTAGGCCAAGATGTGGCACAGCTTAGTCAAGTGTTGTCCTTCCTAGCCGGAGTCATTGTCACCTTAGTTGCCGAAGTCCTTTTGTTAGCCGATGTCACCCCTTGCCGGAGTGCCATTCCGTGTAGCTTGTTAAATACGCTTTGTTATTAGCCGATGTCATTGCCTCGTCAGAGAGCCCATACCGCTTTACTTGTTGAACACCCTTCCACCATGCTTTGTCTGGTCTGTCAGCCACCTTTTCAGGGAAAACCCCAACCAGTCGCCGCCACGTGTCTCAGTAGAGGGTTAACCCCAGAACCGGGTAAAGAAAACTATCATTTGGTATCATAACCTTGCCTTGTAGAGAGAGAAACTCTAGGAGGAAGAAGGAGTTTTAGAGTGAGGAAGTAGATCTTCAAGCTTGATTCCTAGAGATCGAACCGTTAGATCCGTGTTCTAAGGTTAGATTCTTGATCTGCTCATGATGTTCTTTATGTTCATGTTATTGCATTGCATGATCGGATATGATTTGTAAGCCATCCATTGTTTTGAAGTTCGGTTTTAGAAAGAGAAAATGACATTCATGTGTTCTTCAAGAAAAAGTCTTGTTTTGATCCGAAAGCTTGCATAAAGAATCATGTTTTTGTGTTTATTTCCGCAAGAATTCCAAGTACGGGTACCTAGGTCCATGTTTTCAAACTCGTAGCATGAAAATCCCAGATTTGTGATAACAGATTGTGATTGAACATTCATATTTTTCATGTTTTCACACTCATGTTCTTCATGTTCATCAGCAGAGGGAAACCCAGAGTTTCCCGACCTCTTTTCCTTGCATGTGGCCCTCGGGAACACACCTCGGCGAGGAGGTGTGGAACCTCGGCCTAGACCTGGTTGGTGCCCAGCATGTTTTCCGAAATCATTTGTGTACATACGAAACTTGTTGAAGGTGCATTCAATAGGCTTTGCCATGTGTTTGTAGGACTTGGGCTTGTCTCGACCCCGACGTGTGAAGAATTATGTGAGTGGTATTTTTAATAAAGCTATGTTACACTTGCTTTCATAAATCTTGTCTTGCCTTGTTTTGAAAAGTACTTGATCTAGCATGAATGACTATCCCTACTTGTATATTAAGCACTATCTTGTTTTGATGACATTTCTTGAAAGTCCTTAGTTGCAGGGGACTATAATGCAACTGCACTCTTGTCTTGAAAGTCCTTAGTTGCAGGGGACTATAATGCAACTGCACTCTTGTCTTGAAAGTCCTTAGCTGCAGGGGACTATAATGCAACTGCACTCTTGTCTTGAAAGTCCTTAGCTGCAGGGGACTATAATGCAACTGCACTCTTGTCTTGAAAGTCCTTAGTTGCAGGGGACTATAATGCAACTGCACCCTTGTCTTGAAAGTCCTTAGTTGCAGGGGACTATAATGCAACTGCACCCTTGTCTTGAAAGTCCTTAGCTGCAGGGGACTATAATGCAACTGCACTCTTGTCTTGAAAGTCCTTAGCTGCAGGGGACTATAATACAACTGCACTCTTGTCTTGAAAGTCCTTAGGTGCAGGGGACTATAATGCAACTGCACTCTTGTCTTGAAAGTCCTTAGCTGCAGGGGACTATAATGCAACTGCACTCTTGTCTTGAAAGTCCTTAGCTGCAGGGGACTATAATGCAACTGCACTCTTGTCTTGAAAGTCCTTAGTTGCAGGGGACTATAATGTAACTGCACTCTTGTCTTGAAAGTCCTTAGCTGCAGGGGACTATAATGCAACTGCACTCTTGTCTTGAAAGTCCTTAGCTGCAGGGGACTATAATGCAACTGCACTCTTGTCTTGAAAGTCCTTAGTTGCAGGGGACTATAATGCAACTGCACTCTTGTCTTGAAAGTCCTTAGCTGCATGGGACTATAATGCAACTGCACTCTTGTCTTGGAATTGTCATCACCCCCTTGTATTAAGTAGATGTAATAACATCCAAGGAACTTGAAAGGCCGGCAATGAACTTGATTTCCCCCTTGATTGTAAAGTATGCTATGTATTGTTTTGAAAGAAATCTTGGATATCAATCATGCAAAACCTTTATTTCTAATATCATTCACTGAGTATCCAAGCTCACCCTCTCTATATATATGTAGGTGATGAGCAAGAAGGCAATGAGGCCTAGACGTGTAGCCGATGTGTTTTTGGGTACATTGCCGACGTGTTTTGGATTAGCATTTTGTACCATCTTGAAGATTATGCTTCTTAGCTTATATTTCATGTGCACTTGTATATGTCGGCTTGAGAAGCCTTTTGGTCAAGATGTATTTTGTATCTCATTCCCTTATTGTATCTAAGTTGTAAGACTTTGTAAAAATGTATGTCATTTCATTGGACTTAAGCACGGCTCTCATGGACTATTTAGATTCAGTATATATATATATGTTGCTTCCGCACTTGTAAGCCCCATATTTTATACTCTGATTGTGTGCAAATTCTTGTAAGTCGGCCTTCGGTAATCTCGGATTACTGGCCATCGCGGCACCAAACTACTAGGGGCGGTTTGGGGGCGTGACACTTGCTTTGACCCCGACGTTCGAAGAACTATGTGAGTGGTATTTTTAATAAAGCTATGTTATGACATTTGATAAAGCTTTGCCTTGCTTGTTTTGGAAAAGTATTTGTTAAGCATGAATGACTATCCCTTTTTTGTGTATCAAGTATTAGCTTTGGTTTTGATAACATTCTTGATAAGTCCGTACGTGCTAAGGGACTATAAGCATTTGTAACACAAGTCTATACGTGCTAAGGGACTATAAGCATTTGTAGCACAAGTCCGTACGTGCTAAGGGACTATAAACTTTTGTAGCACAAGTCCGTACGTGCTAAGGGACTATAAGCATTTGTAGCACAAGTCCGTACGTACTAAGAGACTATAAGCATATGTAGCACAAGTCCGTACGTGCTAAGGGACTATAAGCATTTGTAGCACAAGTCCGCACGTGCTAGGGGACTATAAGCATTTGTAGCACAAGTCCATACGTCCTAGGGGACTCTAAACTTTTGTAGCACCTTTGATTATGTCATCCCTTGTATTATTGATGCTAGCAAGCATACCTTGAGACTTGAAAGATTTTTAGATGAACTTGATTTGTCCTTTGATTTCGTATAAGATATGATGTGTTTTGGCTTGATAAAGACCTCGGATATCATTCATGCAAACCCCTTTATTGATTATATCATTCACTGAGTATCCAAGCTCACCCTCTCTATATATATGTAGGTGATGAGCAGGACGGCCGTGACGCCTAGATGCGTTTGGCATGATGTTTTGGATTCATACTTTTGAGAGCATCTTGAAGACTATGCTTCTTGGCTTGTGACTCATTGTATTTTGCATATGTCGGCTTGAGAAGCCTTTTGATCAAGATGTATTATGTACTTATTCATTTGTATTCAAGTTGTAAGACCTCGATATGATGTATGTCATTTCATTTAATTTATGCACGGCTCTTATGGACTAATCATAATTAAATTATTGCTTCAGCACATGTAAGCCCCATATGTATACTCTGTTTGTGTGTGAATCCTTGTAAGTCGGCCTTTGGTAATCTCGGATTACTGGCCATCATGGCGCCATCCTACTAGGGGCGGAATGGGGTCGTGATAGAGATTTTTTTTCAGAATTTACTGAGAATTTACGGAGTAATTTACAGAGAATTCACTGAGAATTTACTTGGAATTTATTGTTTAATTTACTGAGAATTTACTCAGTAATTTACTTGGAATTTACAAAGTGATTTACTGAGTATTTATTGGAAATTTACTGAATAATTTTATGAGAATTTATTAGACATTTACTGAGAATTTATTGATAATTTACTGAAAATTTACTGCAAATTTACTTGGTAATTTACTCACAATTTACTGAATAATGTACTGAGAATTTACTGAGAATTCAATTACTAATTTTCAGAGAATTTACTGAGTAATTTACTTGGAATTTACTGAGTAATTTAATGAGAATTTACTTGGAATTTACTGACTAATATGTTGAGAATTTATTGTGGAATTTACTGAGAATTCACTGAGTAATTTAGTTAGATTTTTTTTGGAATTTACTAAGGGTCTGTTTGATAACGTTTACGTTTTCAGTTTGTATTTACAAAAATTTTATAAACTGGTTTTTGTTTATTTTTAGAAAAACATAAACTACAAACGCGTTTGGTAATTGACAAAATGTTTAAAAAAATTTAAAAATATAAAAAAGAGTGAGAAATGGCAAGTGGTGGCAAGTGGCGGCGAAAGACGGTGGCGGAAAGTGGTGACGGTGGGTGGTGGTGGTGGATGGGTGGGTGACGGTGGCAGATGGTAGCGAGTGGGTGGTGGTGGTGGTGGTGGTGGTGGTGGCAGGTGGGTGGCGGATGGCAGGTAGTGGCGGTGGGTGGGTGGGTGACGGTGGTGGGTGGTGATGGCAGGTGGTGGGTGGTGGTGGCAGGTGGATGGCGAATAGCGGGTGGTAGCGGGTGGGTAGTGGATGGTGATGGTGGGTGGCTGGATGGGTGACGGTGGCGAGTGGTGGGTGGTAACGAGTGGGTGGTGGTTGCAGTGCCACGGGTGGTGGTGGTGGTAGGTGGGTGGCAGATGGCGGGTGGTGGTGGGTGGTGGCGGGTGGGTGGTAGGTGGTGATGGTGGGTGGGTGACGGTGGCGGGTAGTGGGTAGTAGCGAGTGGGTGGTGGTGGTGGTGGCGGCGGGTGGTGGGTGGTGGGGGCAGGTGGGTGGGGGATGGTGGGTGGTGGATGGGTGGGTGACGGTGGTAGGTGGTAGCGAGTGGGTAGTGGTGGTGCTAGTGGGTGGTGGTGGCGGGCGGGTGGTGGGTGATGGTGGTGGCGGCGATGTGTGGTGGTGGCGGGTGAGTGGCAGATGGCTGGTGGTGGTGGGTGGGTGGGTGGTGAGTGTTGGTGGCAAGTAGGTGGCGGGTGGTGGTGAAGGGCGGTAGATGGTAGTGACGGGTGGATGGCAGGTGGGTGGTGGTGGTGGCGAGGGATGGGTGGTGGTGGCGAGTGGGTGGCAGGTGGGTGGTGGCTAGTGGGTGGTGGTGTGTGGTGGTGGCAGGTGCGTGGTGTGTGGTGGTGGCAGGTGGGGGTGGGTGGTGGTGGCGGAAGACGGTGGCGGAAAATGGTGGCGGGTGGTGGCTAGTGTTGAGTGGTAAAAAAAAAAAACTCAAAACTCAAAATGGAAACACATTTTTTGGTCAAATTTATAAACTGAGATCACTGATTTATAAATCAAAAATTTTACCAAACAAGTTTTTATTTGAGTTTTTAAAATTTTTGTAAATATAAACAGAAAACTGAAAACGTAAGTGTTACCAAACGGCACCTAAGTAATTTACTGAGAATTTATTAGGAATTTATTGGGTAATTTTCTGAGAATTTATAGAGAATTTACTGAAAATTTACCGAGTAATTTACTGATAATTTACTATGTAATTTACTGAGAATTTACTAACAATTTACTGAGTAATTTTCTAAGTAATTTAGAAAAAATTTAGTGAGAATTTATCGAGTAATTTACTGAGAATTTATATGGAATTTATTATGTAATTTACAGAGAATTTAATGAGTAATTTATTGAGTAATTTACTGAGAATTTAGAGGCAATTTTTCTTAGTAATTTACAGAGAATTTACTGAGAACTTACAGAGTACTCTACTGAGAATTTACAGTGAATTTACTGTGATTTTACAATGTAATTTACTTATAATTTACTTGCAATTTACTAGGTAATTTACTAAGATTTTGCTGGGAATTTCCTGAGTAATTTACGAGGAATTTTCTGAGTAATTTACTAAGAATTTACAGGGAATATTGTGAGAATTTACGGAGATTTTACTCGAAATTTACTGAGTATTTATTGAGAATTTGCTAGGAATTTACTGATTAATTTACAGAGAATTTTCTAAGAATTTTCTAGGAATTTACTGAGTAATTTATAAAGAACTTATTGAGTAATTTACAGAGAATTTAATGAGTAATTTATTGAGAATTCACTCGAAATTTACTAAGAATTTACTAAGTAATTTGTTTAGAATTTACTGGGAATTTACTAAATAATGTAGTTAGAATTTATTGGAAATTTACTGAGAACTTACTGTTAATTTATTGGAAATTTTTTTAGTAATTTCTGAGAATTTACGGTAATTATCTGAGTAATTTAGTGGGAATTTACTGAGTAATGTACTAAGAATTTAGTTAAAATTTACTGCGTATTTACTGAATGATTTATTGAGAATTACATGGTAATTTACTGGGAATTTACTGTGTAATTTATTGAGAACATAGTGGGAATTTCTTGAGTAATTTACTGAGAATTTACAGGGAATTTACTTTGAATTTACTCAGTAATTAATTGAGTAATTTTCTGAGAATTCACTGAGTAATTTTCTAAGTAATTTATAGAAAATTTATTGCGAATTTACTGGAAATTTTTTGAGAATTTATTCTGTAATTTATCTGGAATTTACTGACAATTTAGAGAGTAATTTATTTTGAATTTACGGCGCAACTTACTGAGTATTTCCTGAGAATTTACTGAGAATTGATTGGGAATTAACTGAGTAATTCACTGGGAATTTCCTGAGTAATTTACTGAGTAATTTTCAGAAAATTTACTGAGTAATCTACTGAGCATTTGCTGGCAATTTACTGAGTTATTTTCTAAGTAATTTATAGAGAACTTACAGAGTAATTTACTGGGGTTTTATAGCGAATTGACAGAGAATTTACTGTTTAATTTGTTGAGAAATTTCTTAGAATTTACTGAGTAGTTTACTGAGAATGTATTGGAAATTTACTAAGTAATTTATTGAGAATTTACTGGGAATTTTATGATTAATTTACTGGGAATTTACTTATTAATTTACTAAGAATATACTGGGAATTTGCCGAGTAATTTACTAAGAATTTACGAAAAATTTACAGGGAATTGCCTGAGAATTTATTGGGAATTTACTGAGTAATTTACTGAAAATTTACTAAGCAATTTACTGGGAATTTAAAGAGTATATTACTGAGAATTTTTTCAGAATTTACGCAGTAATTTACAGAGAATTCACAGAGAATTTACTTGAAATTTATTGTGTAATTTACTGAGAATTTACTCAATAATTTACTTGGAATTTACATTGGGAATTTACTGAATAATTTTGTGAGAATTTATTAGACATATACTGAGTAATTACTAGGAATTTACTGAGAATTTTCTGATAATTTACTGCAAATTTACTTGGTAATTTACTCACAATTTACTGAATAATGTACTAACTAATTTACTGAGAATTTAAATAGTAATTTCCAGAGAATTTACTAAGTAATATACCAGGAATTATAGTGTAATCGACTGAGAATTTACTGGGAATTTATTGTGTAATTTACTGAGAATTCACTGAGTAATTTAGTTAGATTTTTTTTGGAATTTACTAAGTAATTTACTGAGAATTTATTAGGAGTTTATTGGGTAATTTTCTGAGAATTTATAGAGAATTTACTGAAAATTTACCTGGTAATTTTCTTAGAAATTTTCTGAGTAATTTACCAAAAATTTAGTGAGAACTTATCGAGTAATTTACTGAGAATTTGCATGGAATTTATTAAGTAATTTACAGAGAATTTAATGAGTAATTTATTGTGTAATTTACTGAGAATTTATTGAGAATTAACTAAGTAATTTACTAGGAATTTACTGAAAATTTACTGAGAATTTAGAGGCAGTTTTTCTTAGTAATTTACAGAGAATTTACTTAGAACTTACAGAGTAATCTACTGAGAATTTACAGTGAATTTACAGTGATTTTACAATGTAATTTACTTATAATTTACTTGCAATTTACTAGGTAATTTACTTAGAATTTACTAAGTAATTTAAGAAGAATTTACTGGGTAATTTACTGAGATTTTGCTGGGAATTTACTGAGTAATTTTTTGGGTAATTTACTAAGAATTTACCGGGAATTTTGTGGAAATTTACGGAGAATTTACTCAGAATTTACTAAGTAATTTACGGTGTATTTATTGAGAATTTGCTAGGAATTTACTAATTAATTTACAGAGAATTTTCTGAGAATTTACTGGGAATTTACTGAGTAATTTACAGAGAATTTATTGAGTAATTTATGGAGAATTTGATGAGTAATTTACTGACAATTCACATGGAATTTACTAAGAATTTACTAAGTAGTTTGTTGAGAATTTATTGGGAATTTACTAAATAATCTAGTTAGAATTTATTTGGAATTTACTGAGTAATTTACTGAGAACTTACTGTTAATTTACTAGAAATTTTTTGAGTAATTTCTGAGAATTTACTGTAATTTACTGAGTAATTTAGTGGGAATTTACAGAGTAATGTACTGAGTAATTTACTAAGAATTTAGTTAAAATTTACTGAGTAATTTACTATGAATTTACTGAATGATTTTCTGAGAATTACATAATAATTAACTGGGAATTTGCTATGTAATTTATTGAGAACATAGTGGGAATTTCTGGTGTAATTTACTGAGAATTTACAGAGAATTTACTTAGAAATTGCTGGCAATTTACTAAGTAATTTACTGAGAATTTACAGGGAATTTACTAGGAATTTACTGAGAATCTACTCAGAATTTTCTGAGTAATTTACTAAGTAATTTACTCAGTAATTAATTGAGTAATTTTCTGAGAATTCACTGAGTAATTTTCTAAGTAATTTATAGAAAATTTATTGCGAATTTACTAAGAATTTATTGGGAATTTATTCTGTAATTTATTTGGAATTTACTGAAAATTTAGAGAGTAATTTACCGAGAATTTACTGAGTAATTTACATTGAATTTACTAAGTAATTTACAAAGAATTTACTGAGTAATTTATTGGGAATTTACGGCGCAACTTACTGAGTGTTTCTTGGGAATTTACTTAGAATTGATTGGGAATTAACTGAGTAATTACTGGGAATTTCCTGAGTAATTTAATTAGTAGTTTTCAGAGAATTTTCAAAGAATTTACTAAGTAATCTACTGAGCATTTGTTGGCAATTTACTGAGTGATTTACAGAGAACTTACAGAGTAATTTACTGGGATTTTACAGGGAACTGACAGAGAATTTATTGGGTAATTTACCAAGAATTTACTATTTAATTTGTTGAGAAATTTGCTTAGAATAAGTAATTTTCTAACAATTTACTGAGTAATTGACTGAGAATTTACTGGGAATTTACAGTGTATCTTATTGAGAATTTACTGAGTAATTTACTGAGAATTTCCTGCAAATTTACTAAGTAATTTACTCGGAATTTACCAAGAATTTATTGAAAATTGACTGGGAATTAACTGAGTAATTTACTGGGAATTTACTGAGTAATTTACTGAGAATTGATTAAGAATTTAATGAGAATTTACGTGTAATTTACTACGTAATTTACTGAAACTTTACCCAGTAATTTACTGAAAATTTACTAGGATTTTACTGAATAATTTACTGGATGTTTATAGATAATTTACTAAGTAATTTACTCTGTGATTTACTGAGAATTTATTGATAATTTACTAAGAATTTACTGAGTAATTTAGTGAGAATTTACTTGCAATTTACAAAGTAGTTTACTGAGAATTTTCTAAGTAATTCACCGAGAATTTTTTGGGAATTTACTGAGTAATTTACGGAATATTTTCTAAGAATTTTCCAAGTAATTTACTAAGTAATTTTCTGAGAATTCATTGGAAATTTATTGAGTAATTTACTGAGTAGTTTATAGAGAATATACGGCGAATTTACTGAGTAATTTACTAAGAATTTATTGAAAATTTATTGAGAATTTATTTTGTAATTTATTTGAATTTACTGGGAATTTATTGAAATTTTAGAGAGTAATTTTATAGAGAATTTACCTGAAATTTACTGAGCAATTTACATAGAATTTACTGAGTAATTTATTGGGAATTTACTGAGAATTTACTCAGAATTTACTGGGAATTTACTGAGTGATTCATTGAGAATTTAATGAGTAATTTACTGAGAATTTTCTGGGAATTTTCTGAGAAATTTACTTAGAATTTACAGAGTAATGGATTGAGAATTTATTGGGAATTTACTGTGCAATTTACAGAGAATTTATTGAGAATTTTCTGAGTAATTTACAGATAATTTGCTGAGAATATTTTTGGGAATTTACTATGTAATTTACTGCGAATTTATTGAGTAATGTACAACGAATTTACTAGTAATTTAGTGAGAAATTTATTGAGAATTTACTGGGAATTTACTGAGTAATTTGTTGGGAATTTGATGAGTAATTTAATGAGAATTTATTACGAATTTACTGAAAATTTTCTGAGTAATTTACTGAGAATTTACTTAGTAATTTACTGAGAATTACTTGTAATTTACTGAGTTATTTATTGAGAATTTACTGAGTAATTTTTTGAGAATTTATCGAGAATTTACTCAGAATTGACTGAGCAACTCACAAAGAATTTACTGGGAATTTGCTGGGAATTTAAAAATTAATTTACTGGGAATTTACTCGGAATTTACTGTGTAACTTTCTGAGTAATTTACTAAGAATTTATTCAGATTTGATTGGGAATTAACCAAGTAATTTACTGAAAATTTATTGAGAATTGATTAAGAAATTACTAAGAATTTACTTGTAATTTACTTCGTAATTTACTAAAATTTTACCCAATAATTTACAGAGAATTTACTAGGATTTTACTGAATAATTTACTGAATGTTTATCGAGAATTTACTGAGTAATTTTCTGAGTCAATTTACTAAGTAATTTAGTGAGAGTATACTTACAATTTGCTGAGTAATTTACCAAGTATTTTACTGAGAATTTTTTGAGAATTTACTGAATATTTTCTTAGAATTTTCTTAGTAATTTTTACTAATTAATTTACTGAGTAATTTTCTTAGAATTCATTGGGAATTTACTGAGTAATTTACTAAATAATTTATAGAGAATTTACTGGAAATTTATTGCGAATTTTTTTTGTAATTTATTTGAATTTACTTAAAATTTAGAGAGCAATTTATGGAGAATTTACTTGAAATTACTGAGTACTTTACATAGAATTTACTAAGTAATTTACTGAGAATTTACTGTGTAATTTATTGGGAATTTACTGAGTAACTTACTGAGTAATTTATTAAGAATTTACTCAGAATTTACTTAGAATTTACTGAGTGATTCATTGAGAATTTACTGAGTAATTTACTGAGAATTTACAAGGAATTTACTGTGCAATTTACTGAGAGTTTACTGGGAATTCATTGGGAATTTTCTGAGAAATTTTATGAGAATTAACTGAGTAATGGAATAAGAATTTATTGGCAATTTACTGTGCAATTTACAGAGAATTTTCTGAGTAATTTATAGAGAATTTACTAGGAATTTATTATGTAATTTACTGAGAATTTACTAGGAAATTATTGAGTAATTTACAAGGAATTTACTGGGAATTTAGTGAGTAATTTACTGAAAATTTATTGAGAATTTATTGGGAATTTTCTGATTAATTTGCTGGTAATTTGATGTGTAATTTACTGAGAATTTATTAAGAATTTGCTGAGAATTTTCTGAGTAATTTACTCGGAATTTTCTCAGTAATTTACTGAGAATTAACTAGTAATTTACTAAGTAATTTATTGAGAATTTACTGATTAATTTTTTGAGAATTTATCGGGAATTTACTGGGAATTTACTGAGCAATTTACGGTGAATTTACTGAGTAATTTATTGGGAATTTACTCTGAATTTACAGAGAATTTACTGAGAATTTACTAAGTAATTGACTGAGAATTTCAAGGAAATTTATTGAGTAATTTATTAAGAATTTATTGAGAATTGACTGGGAATTAACTGAGTAATTTACTAGGAATTTACTGAGTAATTTACTGAGTATTTACGTGTAATTTATTAAAACTTACCCGGTAATTTACTAGGATTTTACTAAATAATTTACTGAATGTTTATTGAGAATTTACTAATAATTTACTAGAAATTTACAAAATAATTTAATGAGTTAATTATTGAGAATTTACTAGGAAATTGCAAGGATATTTACTAGGAATTTATTATGTAATTTAGTGAGAATTTACTTGCAATTTTCTGAGTAATTTACCAAGTAGTTTACTGAGAATTTTCTAAGTGATTTACTGTGATTTTTTTGGGAATTTTTTGAGAAATCACTGGGAATTTATAGAGTAATTTACAGAGAATTTACTATGAATTTACTGAAAATTTACTGAGATTTTTTTCTGTAATTTATTTTAATTTACTGGGAATTTACTGAGTAATTTACTGAGACTGTACTGAGTAATTTACATAGAATTTACTTTGTAATTTATTGAGTATTTACTTATTAATTTACTGAGTAATTTATTGAGAATTTACTCGGAATTTAGTAGGAATTTACTGAGTGATTCATTGAGAATTTACTGAGTAATTTACAGAGAATTAACTGGGAATTTATTATGTAATTTACTGAGAATTTACTAGGAATTTATTGAGTAATTTACAAGGAATTTACTGGGAATTTAGCGAGTAATTTACTGCAAATTTATTGAGAATTTATTAGGAATTTTCTGTGTAATTTGCTTTGAATTTGATGTGTAATTTACTGAGAATTTATTAAGAATTTACTGAGAATTTTTTGAGTAATTTACTGAGAATTTACTAGTAATTTACTGAGTAATTTATTGAGAATTTACTGAGAATTTACTCGGAATTTACTGAGCAATTTACAGGGAATTTACTTGGAATTTATAGAGAATTTACTGTGTCACTTACTGAGAATTTACTGAGAATTTTCAGGAAATTTACTGAGAATTTACTAAGAATTTATTAAGAATTGACTAGGAATTAACTGAGTAATGTACTTAGAATTGATTAAGAATTTACTGAGAATTTACGTGTAATTTACTAAAACTTTACCCAGTAATTTATTAAGAATTTACTAGGATTTTACTGAATAATTTACTGAATGTTTATTGAGAATTTACTGATAATTTACTGGGAATTTACTGAGCAATTTATTGAGAATATCTTAAGTTAATTACTGAGAATTTACTGGGAAATTGCAGGGATATTTACTGAGAATTTATTAAGTAATTTAGTCAGAATTTACTTGCAATTTACTGAGTAATTTACCAAGTAGTTTACTGAGAATTTTTTTGGAATTTACTGAGAATTTACTAAGTAATTTACTAAGTAATTTATAGAAAATTTACTACGAATTTGCTGAATAATTTACTGAGAATTTACTAGAATTTTATTGAGAATTTTTTTTGTAATTTATTTGAATTTGCTGGGAATTTACTGAAATTTAGAGAGTAATTTACAGAGAATTTACCTAAAATTTACTGAATAATTTACTAAGACTTTATTGAGTAATTTGCATAAAATTTACTAAAGTAATTTATTGAGAATTTACTGAGTGATTCATTGAGAATTTACTAACTAATTTACTGAGAATTTACAATGAATTTACTCCACAATTTACTGAGAGTTTACTGGAAATTTATTGGGAATTTTCTAAGAAATTTACTAAGAATTTACCGAGTAATGGACTGAGAATTTTCTGAGTAATTTACAAAGAATTTACTGGGAATTGCTTAGAAATTACTTGGAATTTATTATGTAATTTACAGAGAATTTACTAGGAATTTATTGAGTAATTTAATGAAAATTTATTGAGAATTTATTAGAAATTTTTTGGAAATTCGGTGTAATTTACTGATAATTTATTACGAATTTACGGAGAATTTTCTGAGTAATTTACTCGGAATTTACTCAGTAATTTACTGAGAATTTACTAGTAATTTACTGAGTGATTTATTGAGAATTTAATGAGTAATTTTCTATGAATTTATTGGGAATTTATAAAGAATTTACTGAAAATTTAAAAATTAATTTACTGGGAATTTACTGAGTAATTGACTAAGAATTTACTGGGAATTTACTGTGTTACTGAGAATTTACCGAGTAATTAACTAAGAATTTCCAAGGAATTTACTGAGTAATTTACTAATTTTTTTTTTTAGAATTGATAGGGAATTAACTGAGTAATTTACTGAGAATTGATTAAGAATTTACTGAGAATTTACGTGTAATTCTCTGAAACTTTATCCAGTAATTTACTAAGAATTTCCTAGGATTTTACTGAATAATTTAATGAATGTTTATCGAGAATTTACTGATAATTTACTAGGAATGTTCTGAGTAATTTACTGAGAATTTACTAAGTTAAATATTGAGAATTTACTGGGAAATTGCAGGGATATTTACTGAGAATTTATTGAGTAATTTAGTGAGAAATTACTTGCAATTTACTGAGTAATTTACCAAGTAATTTACTGAGAATTTTATGAGTAATTTACTGAGAATTTTTGGGGAATTTACTAAGTAATTTATTGAATATTTTCCTAGAATTTTCTCAGAATTTTCTAAGTAAATTTACTAAGTAATTTTCTGAGAATTCACTAGGAATTTACTGAGTAATTTACTAAGTAATTTATAGAGAATTTACTACGAATTTACTGAGTAATTTACTGAGAATTTGCTGGAAATTTACTGAGAATTTTTTCTATAATTTATTTGAATTTACTAAAAATTTAGAGAGTAATTTACAGAGAATTTACCTGAAATTTACTGAGTAATTTACAGAGACTTTATTGAGTAATTTACATAGAATTTGCTGAGTATTTACTGTGTAATTTATTGGAAATTTTTTGAGTAACTTACTGAGTAATTTATTAAGAATTTACTCGAATTTACTGAGAACTTACTAGTGATTCGTTGAGAATTTACTGAGTTATTTACCGAGAATTTAGAAGGAATTTACTGGGCAATTTACTGAGAATTTACTAGGAACTTATTTGGAATTTTCTGAGAAATTTACTGAGTAATGGACTGAGAATTTACTGTGTAATTTACAGAGAATTTACTGGGAATTTGCTTAGAATGTACTTGGAATTTACTATGTAATTTACTGAGAATTTATTAGGAATTTATTGAGTAATTTACAAGGAATTTATTGGGAATTTAGGGAGTAATTTACTGAAAATTTATTAGAAATTTTCTGAGTAATTTGCTGGGAATTTGATGAGTAATGAACTGAGAATTTTCTAAGTAATTTACTCAGTAATTTACTGAGAATTTACTTGTAATTTACTGAGTGATTTATTGAGAATGTACTGAATAATTTTTTCAGAATTTATCGGGAATTTTCTAAGAATTTACTCGGAATTTACTGAGTAATTTATAGAGAATTTACTGAGAATTTTTAAATTAATTTACTAAGAATTTACTAAGTAATTAACTGAGAATTTACTGAGTAATTTATTGGGAATTTACTGAAAATTTACTGTGTAACTTACTAAGAATTTACTGAGTAATTGACTGAGAATTTCCAGGGAATTTATTGAGTAATTTACTGGGAATTTACTAAGTAATTTACTGAGAATTGAATGAGAATTTACGTGTAATTTACTTCGTAATTTACTGAAACTTTACCCAGTAATTTACTGAGAATTTACTAGGATTTTACTGAATAATTTACTGAATGTTTATCGAGAATTTACTGAGAATTTACTCAGTGATTTATTGAGAATTTATTAGTAATTTACTTTGAATTTACGAAGTAATTTACTGAGAATTTATTGAGTAATTTAGTGAGAATTTACTTGCAATTTACTGAGTAATTTACCAAGTAGTTTACTGAGAATTTTCTGCATAATTTTTTGCGAATTTACTTAGTAATTTTGTCACGACCCCATTCCGCTCCTAGTAGAATGGTGCCGTGATGGCCAGTAATCCGAGATTACCAAAGGCCAACTTACAAGGATTCACACACAATCAGAGTATACATATAGGGCTAACATGTGCGGAAGCAATAAATTTAAATTTAATTAGTCCATAAGAGCTGTACATAGATCGAATGGAATGTCATACATCTTATCAAGGTCTTACAACTTGGATACAATAAAATGAAATACAAAAACACATCTTGACCAAAAGGCTTCTCAAGCCATCATATACAAAACACAATGAATTACAAGCTAAGAAGCATGATCTTTAAGATGCTACAAAATGTGAGTCCAAAACAAGTTACAAAGCACATCTAGGCGTCACCGCCGTCCTACTCATCACCTACATATATATAGAGAGGGTGAGCTTGGATACTCAGTGAATGGTACAAGTAATAAAGGGTTTGCATGAATAATATCCGAGATCTTTATCAAAGCGATACACATTATATCTTGCACAAAATCAAAGACAAAACAAGTTCATCTAACAAGTCTTTCAAGCTTCATCAATCAAAGTCTTTCAAGGCTTTCAAGTTTCAAGGGGTGACATTAATAAGGGTGCTACAAAAGCTTAGAGTCCTCTAGCACGTAAGGACTTTCAAAGATTGTGCTACAAATGCTTATAGTCCCCTAGCACGTACGGACTTTCAAAGGTTGTGCTACAAATGCTTATAGTCCCCTAGCACGTATGGACTTCCCAAGAATGTCATCCAAAACAAAACTTATACTTGGCACACAAAACAGGGATAATCATTCATGCTTGATTAAATACTTTTCAAACAAAGCAAAGCAAGGCTTATCAAAACATTATAACATAGCTTTATTAAAGATACCACTCACTTAGTTCTTCAAACGTCGGGGCTACAGGCAAGGATCCAAGTCCTACAAGCATATAACAAATCTCATTGAATGCACATCAAACAAGCTTTACATGAATGCAAATGATCTCGGCATTCTTTCAAAACTAAGTCGATCCAAAACAAAACACTGTTCCTCATCTCGGGAAAACATAATGGGCACTATCCAAGTCTTGGCCGAGGTCCCACACCTCCCTTGCCGAGGTGTGGTCCCGATGGCCACATTCAAGGAAACGAAGTCGGGAAAATCTGGGTTTCCCTTTCTTTGAAGAACATGAAGAACATGGATGCAAAGATCATAACTTATCATTACAAAATCTGAGATTTCATACTATGAATTCAAAAACATGGACCTGGGCACCCATACTCGAAGATTTTATGAAAACAAACACAAAACATGAATCTTAATGCAAACTTTCGGATCAAACAAGGCTTTCTGTCCAATAACACATGAATACCACTTACTCTTTCTAAACCCAACTTTAAATTGATGCATGGCTTACAAATCGTGCTCGATCATGCAATGCAGCTAGATGAACAATAAGAACAACGAGAGTAGATCAAGATTCTAACCTCAAGACACGAATCTAACGGCTCAAGGTGTGAAGATCAAGCTTGGATATCTATTCCCTTTTTAAGAACTCCTCCTTCTTCCTAGAGCCTCTCTCTCTAAAAGACAAGGATATGATACAAAATGATGTGTTTCTCAACTGCTCACTGACTTAACCCACTACAGGGACACGTGTCACCAGCTGGTTGACTCTTCTCAAAAGGTGACTGAGTGAAAAGACAAGACTATGACAAAGTGTGTTCAACAAGCAAGACGGCATAGGCACTCCGGCAAGTAATGATCTCGGCTAAGAAGGACAACACTTGGCCTAGCTGTGCCACACCTCGGCCTAGATGCGTCACACCTCGGTCTAGGTTGCACCAATCCAGGAACAAGATCACTTAGGCGCAAAGGTAACATCTCAGCCTAGATAATGTACATCTTGGCCTTGGTGATGAACACCTCGGCTTAGATAGTGACATCTCGGCCAAGATGCCAAGGTGCGAGTGGAGGTTAACTAAAAGATTCCAAGATAGTCCTAGGTATAAAAGACTCAAAGGTGCGACCCAGGCTTAGGATGACCTCGGCTAAACTCACACCAAGCAAGGAACAAAGCATGCAGTAACACTTAGCAAAACAAAGATAAGATTTGAAATGCAAGCTTAACAAGACAAAATCGTATAAATGCATGAGAGCATGACTAAAATGAAGTGCGGGTTGTTACATCCTACCCCCCTTAATGAAGTTTGGTCCCCAAACTTGAGTTACCTCGATTCGAAAACAATTCCGGATATCGGACTTTCATCTCTTCTTCCATCTCCCATGTAGCATCCTTGCCGTAATGCTCCTTCCATTCGATTTTCACCAACGGTATCGACTTGCTCCTCAACTGTTTCACTTGTCTATCAATAATTCTCATTGGCTTCTCCTCATAGCCTAAATCTTCATCAATCCTAATTCCGGAATGATCAATTGCATGCAGTGGATCCCGAATATACTTCCTCAACATCGAAATATGGAACACATTGTGAACTTGACTTAGTTCTGGTGGTAAAGCCAGCCTATAGGCAGCTGGGTTAACCTTCTCAAGTATTTCAAATGGCCCGATGTAACGAGGTGATAACTTACCTTTCTTTCCAAATCTGGAAGTTCCTTTCATTGGTGAAACCTTCAGGAATACATGATCCCCAACTTCAAATTCCAACTCTCTTCTTCTCTGGTCGGCATAGCTCTTCTGTCGACTTTGAGCAGTTTTGATCCTTTGTTGAATGAGCTTAATCTTCTCGATTGTAACTTGAACTAGCTCGGGGCCAATCAAAGCTTTATCTCCCACTTCAGTCCAACATATCGGTGATCTGCACTTCCTTCCATACAAAGCTTCGTACGGCACCATGCCAATGCTAGCTTGATAACTGTTGTTGTAAGTGAATTCTACTAACGGTAGATATACCTCCCAACTTCCCTTGAAATCTAACACACATAGTTTGAGCATATCTTCGAGTGTCTGAATCGTTCTCTCTGTTTGTCCATCGGTCTGGGGATGAAAAGTTGTGCTAAACTTCAACTCGGTTCCCAAAGCTCTTTGTAAACTCTGCCAAAGTCTAGAAACAAACTTTGGATCTCGGTCTGACACAATGGACATCGGCACTCCATGAAGTCTCACAATCTCATTCATATACAGTACAGCAAGTCGGTCAGCATTGAATGTAGTCTGAACAAGCAAGAAGTGTCACGCCCCCAAACTGCCCCTAGTAGTTTGGTGCCGTGATGGCCAGTAATCCGTAATTACCGAAGGCCAACTTACAAGAATCACACACAATCAGAGTATAAAATATGGGGCTTACAAGTGCGGAAGCAATATATATGTACATATACAGAATCTAAATAGTCCATGAGAGCCGTGCATAAGTCCAATGAAATGACATACATCTTTATAAAGTCTTACAACTTAAATACAATAAGGAAATGAGATACAAAACACATCTTGACCAAAAGGCTCCTCAAGCCGACATATACAAGTGCAAATGAAAGATAAGCCGAGAAGCATGATCTTCAAGATGGTGCAAAATGCTAATCCAAAACATGTCGGCAATGCACCCAAAAATACATCGGCATCACGTCTAGGCCTCAATGCCTTCTTGTTCGTCACCTACATATATATAGAGAGGGTGAGCTTGGATACTCAGTGAATGATATTAGAAATAAAGGTTTTGCATGATTGATATCCAAGATTTCTTTCAAGACAATACATAGCATACTTTACAATCAAGGGGAAATCAAGTTCATTGCCGGCCTTTCAAGTTCTTTGGATGTTATTACATCTACTTAATACAAGAGGGTGATGACAATTCCAAGAACAAGAGTGCAGTTGCATTATAGTCCCCTGCAACTAAGGACTTTCAAGACAAGAGTGCAGTTGCATTATAGTCCCCTGCAACTAAGGACTTTCAAGACAAGAGTGCAGTTGCATTATAGTCCCCTGCAACTAAGGACTTTCAAGACAAGAGTGCAGTTGCATTATAGTCCCCTGCAACTAAGGACTTTCAAGAAATGTCATCAAAACAAGATAGTGTTTAATATACAAGTAGGGATAGTCATTCATGCTAGATCAAGTACTTTTCAAAACAAGGCAAGACGAGATTTTATGAAAGCAAGTATAACATAGCTTTATTAAAAATACCACTCACATAGTTTCTTCACACGTCGGGGTCGAGACAAGCCCAAGTCCTACAAACATATGGCAAAGCCTATTGAATGCACCTTCAACAAGTTTCGTATGTACACAAATGGTTTCGGAAAACATGCTGGGCACCAACCAGGTCCAGGCCGAGGTTCCACACCTCCTCGCCGAGGTGTGTCCCCGAGGGCCACATGCAAGGAAAAGAGGTCGGGAAACTCTGGGTTTCCCTCTGCTGATGAACATGAGGAACATGAGTGTGAAAACATGAAAAAAAATATGAATGTTCGATTACAATCTGTTATCACAAATCTGGGATTTTCATGTTACGAGTTTGAAAACATGGACCTGGGTACCCATAGTTGAAAATCATGCAAGAACAAACACAAAACATGAGTCTAGGCAAAAAGCTTTCGGATCAAAACATGACTTTTCTTGAAGAACACATGAATGTCATTTTCTCTTTCTAAAATCGAGCTTCAAAACGATGCATGGCTTACAAATCATTTTCAATCATGCAATGCAATAACATAAACATAAAGAACATCATGAGCAGATCAAGAATCTAACCTTAGAACGCGGATCTAACGGTCGGATCTCTAGGAATCAAGCTTGAAGATCTACTTCCTCACTCTAAAACCCTTTCTTCCTCCTAGAGCTTCTCTCTCTACAAGGCAAGGTTATGATACTAAATGATAGCTTTCTATACCCGGTTCTGGGGTTAACCCTCTGCTGAGACACGTGGCGGCGACTGGTTGGGTTCTTCCTGAAAAGGTGGCTGACAGACCAGACAAAGCATGGTGGAAGGGTGTTCAACAAGTAAAGCGGTATGGGCTCTCTGACGGGGCAATGACATCGGCTAACAAAGGACTTCGGCAACTAAGGTGACAATGACCTCGGCTAGGAAGGACAACACTTGACTAAGCTGTGCCACATCTTGGCCTAGATGCGCCACACCTCGGCCTAGGTCATACCACTCCAGGACGAGATCACTTGGGTGCAAGGTAACATCTCGGCTAATGTGGTCAAGGCAAGGACGGAGGTCATCAAGGGGTTCCAAGATACTACTACTAGACTAAGGATGACCTCGGCTCGGAATAACATCGGCTAGCATAACTCAGGCAAGGCGTAACCTAAGTTTCACATCAAGGAAGGAACAAGACAAGCATGCTACACTTAAACAAATCACAAGGTTTCAAAACAAGGCATGGACCACATTAACTCAAGCGAAACAAATCATAACATACACATGCAAACTTAACAAGTCATAATCATACCGATGCTCATGAACATGATGAGGACATAAAATGTGGGTTCCTACAGTCTACCCTCCTTAAAGAAGTTTGGTCCCCAAACTTAAGTTACCTTGTCCTACGAATAACTCCGGGTAACGGATTCTTATCTCCTCTTCCTTTTCCCATGTGGCCTCCTCGCCATAATGTTTCTCCCATTCGATTTTCACCATTGCTATCGACTTGTTTCTCAGCTGTCTCACTTGTCTGTCGATAATTCTCACCGGCTTCTCTTCGTAGCCCAAGTCTTCATTAACTACAACCCCGGAGTAATCTATTACATGCAGTGGGTCTCGGATATATTTTCTCAGCATCGAAACATGGAACACGCTGTGGACTTGGCTCAAATCTGGCGGCAAAGCGAGTCTGTAAGCAACGGTGTTAACTTTCTCAAGAATTTCAAACGGCCCAATATATCGGGGTGCAAGTTTACCCTTCTTCCCAAATCTCGAAACTCTTGTCATCGGCGAGACCTTCAAAAATACATGATCCCCAATTTCAAATTCTAACTCCCTTATTCTTTGGTCGGCATAACACTTCTGTCGACTCTGTGCAGTTTTAATCCTCTGCTGAATGAGTTTGATCTTTTCAGTTGTCATCTGAACCAACTCGGGGCCAATTAGAGCTTTGTCTCCTACTTCAGTCCAACATATCGGCGATCTACACTCCCTTCCATACAAAGCTTCATACGGCGCCATACCTATGCTGGCTTGATAACTGTTGTTGTACGCGAACTCTACTAATGGCAAATGCGACTCCCAACTACCCTGGAAATCCAACACGCACAGTCTGAGCATGTCTTCGAGTGTCTGAATCGTTCTTTCTGTCTGCCCGTCGGTCTGAGGGTGAAAGGCTGTGCTAAATCTCAACTCTGTTCCAAAGGCTTCTTGTAGACTCTGCCAAAATCTAGAAACGAACTTCGGATCTCGGTCTGACTCAATGGACATCGGCACACCATGAAGCCTAACGATCTCATTCATGTACAATTCGGCAAGTCGGTCGGCATTGAATGTAGTCTTGACAGGCAAAAAGTGAGCTGACTTAGTAAACCTGTCGACTATAACCCAAATGGAATCCATACCTCTTTGCGTCCTCGGCAAACCCACTACGAAATCCATGGAGATGTGCTCCCATTTCCACTCAGGAATTGACAAGGGTTGAAGAAGTCCTGCCGGTCTCTGGTGTTCTGCCTTCACTCGCTGACAACACAGACACTGAAATACGAACTCGGCTATCTCTCTTTTCATGTTTGGCCACCAAAAGGTCCGCTTTACGTCCCGATACATCTTGGTGCTCCCTGGATGGATGGTAAACTTGGAACTATGAGCCTCTTGCAAAATCTTCCTTTTTAACTCTGGTACGTCGGCCACGCACAATCTTCCTTCGAACTTAAGCACTTGATCCTCCATAGTGTATCTCGGCCTCGGCTTGGTGACGAATTCATCAATTACCTTCTTGAGGAATTTATCCTCCCTCTGTCTGGTCTTCACTTCCTCAATAATGGTCGGTTCCACCGAAACCGCTGTCAGGCACGCCAAACTTCCAACTAACTTCCTGCTCAATGCGTCGGCTACGGAATTTGCCTTACCTGGGTGATACTGAATCTGTATGTCATAGTCCTTCAGTAGCTCGAGCCATCTTCTCTGCCTCATATTTAACTCTTTCTGAGTGAACAAGTACTTCAGACTCTTGTGGTCGGTGAAAACTTGGCAAGGTGTTCCATACAAGTAATGGCGCCATATCTTCAAAGCAAAAATTACAGCAGCTAGCTCCAGATCATGGGTAGGATAATTCTTTTCATTGGGCTTCAACTGACGAGACGCGTACGCTATGACTTTACCTTTTTGCATTAACACGCAACCCAAACCTTTGTGTGAAGCATCGCTGTAAATCTGAAATTCTTCATTAGCTGATGGTAGTACCAGAACTGGTGCTGTAACTAACCTCGTCTTCAGCTCCTGGAAAGCTGATTCTCTTTCGTTGGTCCATTCATAAGCTGCTCCCTTCTTCGTTAGTTGTGTCAATGGCACTGCAATCCTCGAGAAATCCTTCACAAACTTTCTGTAATAACCTGCCAAACCCAGGAAACTACGAACCTCGGACACGTTGGTCGGCGTCGGCCAATTCACAACGGCTTCAATCTTACTGGGGTCAACTGATATACCGTCTTCGTTAATCACATGTCCTAGAAATGAAATGCTGGAAAGCCAAAACTCGCATTTACTTAACTTGGCGTACAACTTCTTATCTCTCAAGGTTTGCAGGGCAAGTCTCAGATGATTCTCGTGCTCGCTCGTACTCCCAGAATAGATCAATATGTCGTCGATAAAAATAATGACAAACTCATCTAGGTACGGCTTAAAGACTCTGTTCATCAAGTCCATGAATGCTGCTGGGGCATTGGTTACTCCGAAGGGCATTACCAAGAATTCGTAGTGGCCATATCTTGTCCGAAAAGCAGTTTTCTCAATGTCCTCGGCTTTAACCTTCAATTGGTGGTAGCCCGACCTAAGGTCAATCTTGGAAAAGACTCGTGCTCCTCGTAGTTGATCAAGCAAATCGTCGATTCTAGGCAATGGGTATTTGTTCTTGATGGTCACCTTATTAAGCTCTCTGTAGTCAATGCAAAGACGAAGTGTGCCATCCTTTTTCTTAACAAATAGAACGGGTGTTCCCCACGGTGAAGTGCTCGGCCTAACAAATCCTTTGTCCAACAATTCTTGTAATTGCGATTTCAGTTCTCTAAGTTCGGCTGGGGCCATTCTGTAGGGTGTTTTGGAGATGGGTTGTGTTCCTGACAAGATGTCCACAGTAAACTCTATTTCCCTATCGACAAGGTGGCCAGGCAACTCATCCGGAAAGACATCGGGGAACTCCTCAACAACGGGTATGTCGGCTAACTCAACATTTCCATTCAGATCACTTAGTATACTGCATAAATAACCCTTACATCCTTTTTGGATCAACTTGTAGGCCTTCATGGATGAGATTAAGTAAGGTGGGGGTACTACTCCTTTACCCTGAAAAATGACCTCGGCTTGGCTTGGGGTCTTTAATGTGACGCTCTTAGTAACACAATTAATGGATGCATGGTTCGCTACTAACCAATCCATTCCCAATATGACATCGAAATGGGTCATGCTCAATGGCATCAAATCAACTAACAACTCTACACTCTCGATCATAACATTACACGCCCTATAAATGGATGTAACAATCATATTTCTCCCAGATGGAGTAGACACGGACAATACGTAATCAAGGGGTGCTAATTCTCTATTCAACTTCTCGGCGAATATAGTGGACACAAATGAATGCGTAGAACCCGAATCAATCAATACGTATGCATCTTGAGAACAAATTGAAATGGTACCTGACACCACTGTTTCAGCATTCTGGGCGTCTCCTGGCACCAATGCGAAAACTCTGCCCTGCCTCGCCTGTACTCCCCCGATGTTATTCTTCTGTGCAGAGCCCGAGGTGCTTCCATTCCTCTTCCCATCATCGGTCCTTGCTTTCGGGCAGTCCTTCACGCGATGGCCTATCTCGCCACACTCGTAGCAAGCCCCTGTCGCCCAACGGCAGACCCCAAATGTAGCTTCCCACAACTCGTACACAACGGCTTAGCATTCCCATCCTGATTTGAGTTACTGGAACTGTCCACATTCACCTTCTTCTTGGCATTGAACGGAACTCGGCGATTATCATAATTCTGTCTCTTCCTCTGGCCCTCACTTGAACTCTGGTATCGGTTCAAGTTAGCTTCAGCTAAGATAGCCTTGTCTAGTACTCCGGCGTATGTCGGCATATTGAGCATGTTGACCCGGTCTTGTATCGGTCCACGCAACCCACTTTCAAACTTTCTCGCCTTCCGGTAGTCGTCATCAACCATGTGAGGCGCATACCTCGCCAATTCGGTAAAGGCACGATCATACTCTGCCACCGTCTTGTTCCCCTGTGTCAGATTCTGGAACTCCGTGGTCTTTCGGTCTCGGACGCTGAGGGGAAAATGTTTGTTGTAGAATAACTCCAGGAATTTGGCCCAAGTCAAACCCGGATTACTTCCTCGAACCATCATCCACCACCTGCGAGCGTCGTCGTCTAACGTGAACGCTGCCAGAGATACCTTCTGAGCGTCTGTACTGGGGAAAATTTCAAACAGCTTCTCCATTTCTAAAACCCACGCCTCGGCTTTCATTGGTTCTATGCCTCCCTGGAATCTTGGCGGTTTCATTTTCTTGAACTCTCTGATCAGGGTTATCGTGTCGTTCCCATACAAAGCCTGTTGTAAAGGCACTTGTGGCACTGGAGGGGGTGGAGGCGGAGCTACATATCGGCCATTGGTCTGCTCGGCCTGGGTAGAGGTTGTACCAGTATCCTGTGGCCTCGGTTGTCTCAGCTCACGAACCAAGCCTTCGACTAACCTTTCCAATCTCTCCAATCTATCTTCTGAACGATCTCGGCCAACTGGAGGTCTACCTCTCCTCATGATGCTAGGATGATGCAAGATGAGACTTTAAAATAACTAAACAGATAATATGTATACAAGTAACAAATGTCCATGCCGAAGTGATGCACACGTAGTCAAGTAGCAAGCAATATGATGCAATCCTAACATCATTCTAAGGAAAATCCTATGCTCTTTAGGACTCAAGGTGTGTGAATAACGTATTATAAGGAACTTGTGCTCTGATACCATTCTGTCACGCCCCCAAACCGCCCCTAGTAGTTTGGTGCCATGATGGCCAGTAATCCGTAATTACCGAAGGCCAACTTACAAGAATCACACACAATCAGAGTATAAAATATGGGGCTTACAAGTGCGGAAGCAATATATATGTACATATACAGAATCTAAATAGTCCATGAGAGCCGTGCATAAGTCCAATGAAATGACATACATCTTTATAAAGTCTTACAACTTAAATACAATAAGGAAATGAGATACAAAACACATCTTGACCAAAAGGCTCCTCAAGCCGACATATACAAGTGCAAATGAAAGATAAGCCGAGAAGCATGATCTTCAAGATGGTGCAAAATGCTAATCCAAAACATGTCGGCAATGCACCCAAAAATACATCGGCATCACGTCTAGGCCTCAATGCCTTCTTGTTCGTCACCTACATATATATAGAGAGGGTGAGCTTGGATACTCAGTGAATGATATTAGAAATAAAGGTTTTGCATGATTGATATCCAAGATTTCTTTCAAGACAATACATAGCATACTTTACAATCAAGGGGAAATCAAGTTCATTGCCGGCCTTTCAAGTTCTTTGGATGTTATTACATCTACTTAATACAAGAGGGTGATGACAATTCCAAGAACAAGAGTGCAGTTGCATTATAGTCCCCTGCAACTAAGGACTTTCAAGACAAGAGTGCAGTTGCATTATAGTCCCCTGCAACTAAGGACTTTCAAGACAAGAGTGCAGTTGCATTATAGTCCCCTGCAACTAAGGACTTTCAAGACAAGAGTGCAGTTGCATTATAGTCCCCTGCAACTAAGGACTTTCAAGAAATGTCATCAAAACAAGATAGTGTTTAATATACAAGTAGGGATAGTCATTCATGCTAGATCAAGTACTTTTCAAAACAAGGCAAGACGAGATTTTATGAAAGCAAGTATAACATAGCTTTATTAAAAATACCACTCACATAGTTTCTTCACACGTCGGGGTCGAGACAAGCCCAAGTCCTACAAACATATGGCAAAGCCTATTGAATGCACCTTCAACAAGTTTCGTATGTACACAAATGGTTTCGGAAAACATGCTGGGCACCAACCAGGTCCAGGCCGAGGTTCCACACCTCCTCGCCGAGGTGTGTCCCCGAGGGCCACATGCAAGGAAAAGAGGTCGGGAAACTCTGGGTTTCCCTCTGCTGATGAACATGAGGAACATGAGTGTGAAAACATGAAAAAAAATATGAATGTTCGATTACAATCTGTTATCACAAATCTGGGATTTTCATGTTACGAGTTTGAAAACATGGACCTGGGTACCCATAGTTGAAAATCATGCAAGAACAAACACAAAACATGAGTCTAGGCAAAAAGCTTTCGGATCAAAACATGACTTTTCTTGAAGAACACATGAATGTCATTTTCTCTTTCTAAAATCGAGCTTCAAAACGATGCATGGCTTACAAATCATTTTCAATCATGCAATGCAATAACATAAACATAAAGAACATCATGAGCAGATCAAGAATCTAACCTTAGAACGCGGATCTAACGGTCGGATCTCTAGGAATCAAGCTTGAAGATCTACTTCCTCACTCTAAAACCCTTTCTTCCTCCTAGAGCTTCTCTCTCTACAAGGCAAGGTTATGATACTAAATGATAGCTTTCTATACCCGGTTCTGGGGTTAACCCTCTGCTGAGACACGTGGCGGCGACTGGTTGGGTTCTTCCTGAAAAGGTGGCTGACAGACCAGACAAAGCATGGTGGAAGGGTGTTCAACAAGTAAAGCGGTATGGGCTCTCTGACGGGGCAATGACATCGGCTAACAAAGGACTTCGGCAACTAAGGTGACAATGACCTCGGCTAGGAAGGACAACACTTGACTAAGCTGTGCCACATCTTGGCCTAGATGCGCCACACCTCGGCCTAGGTCATACCACTCCAGGACGAGATCACTTGGGTGCAAGGTAACATCTCGGCTAATGTGGTCAAGGCAAGGACGGAGGTCATCAAGGGGTTCCAAGATACTACTACTAGACTAAGGATGACCTCGGCTCGGAATGACATCGGCTAGCATAACTCAGGCAAGGCGTAACCTAAGTTTCACATCAAGGAAGGAACAAAACAAGCATGCTACACTTAAACAAATCACAAGGTTTCAAAACAAGGCATGGACCACATTAACTCAAGCGAAACAAATCATAACATACACATGCAAACTTAACAAGTCATAATCATACCGATGCTCATGAACATGATGAGGACATAAAATGTGGGTTCCTACAAGAAGTGTGCTGACTTGGTTAATCTGTCAATGATAACCCAAATTGAATCCATGCCTTTTTGTATCCTCGGCAAACCAACCACAAAGTCCATGGAGATGCGTTCCCATTTTCACTCAGGAATCGGCAAAGGTCGAAGTAGCCCTGCTGGCCTCTGGTGTTCTGCTTTCACTTGTTGACAATGTAAACACTGGGATACGAACTCGGCTATTTCTCTTTTCATATTCGGCCACCAAAAAGTTTGTTTCACATCTTGATACATCTTAGTGTTCCCTGGATGAACAGCAAATCTGGAACCATGAGATTCCTGCAGAATCTTCCTTTTCAACTCTGGAATGTCGGCTACGCACAATCTTCCTTCAAACTTAAGTACCTGATTTTCAATAGTGTACCCTGACCTCGGCTTAGTGAGAATCTCATCGGCAACTTTCTTGAAGAATCCGTCTTCTATTTGTCTGGCCTTCACTTCCTCTATAACGGTCGGCTCCACTGAAATCATGGCTAAGCATGCTAGACTTCCAACTGATTTTCTGCTCAATGCGTCAGCTACTGAGTTTGCTTTACCTGGGTGATACTGAATTTGCATATCGTAGTCTTTCAATAACTCAAGCCATCTTCTCTGTCTCAAATTTAACTCCTTCTGAGTGAATAAGTACTTTAAACTCCGTGATCTGTGAAAACTTGGCAAGAAGCCCCATACAAGTAATGACGCCAAATCTTCAAAGCAAACACCATGGCTGCTAGCTCTAAATCATGGGTAGGATAATTCTTTTCGTGAGGTTTCAACTGACGGGATGCATACGCTATAACCTTACCTCCTTGCATTAATACGCAACCTAATCCCTTATGTGAAGCATCACTAAAAATCTGAAATTCTTCTTTGCTTGACGGTAGTATAAGTATCGATGCTGTAACCAACCTCGTCTTTAACTCTCGAAAAGCTGATTTCCTATCCTCGGTCCATTCGTAAACCACTCCTTTCTAAGTTAGTTGTGTCAGTGGTACTGCAATCTTTGAGAAATCCTTCACAAACTTCCTGTAATAGCCGGCCAAACCCAGAAAACTACGAACCTCGGACACGTTGGTTGGCGTCGGCCAATTCACGACGGCTTCAATCTTACTTGGATCAACAGAGATTCCTTCTTCACTAATCACATGGCCCAAAAATGAAATGCTGGAAAGCCAAAATTCACACTTGCTAAGCTTGGCATATAATTTCCTGTCTCTTAGGATTTGTAAGGCTAGTCTCAAATGCTGTTCATGCTCATTACCACTCTTGGAATAGATCAGTATGTCGTCGATGAAAACAACCACGAACTCATCTAGGTACGGCTTAAAAATTCTGTTCATCAAATCCATGAATGCTGCAGGAGCGTTGGTCACTCCGAAAGGCATCACCAAAAATTCGTAGTGGCCATACCTTGTCTGAAAAGCAGTCTTCTCGACATCCTCGGCCTTAACTTTTAGCTAATGGTAGCCCGACCTTAGATCAATCTTAGAAAAGACCCGTGCCCCTTGTAGTTGATCAAGTAAATCATCAATCCTCGGCAATGGATATTTATTCTTAATGGTCACCTTATTTAGTTCTCGGTAGTCGATACAAAGACGAAGTGTACCATCCTTTTTCTTGACAAATAGAACTGGTGCTCCCTAAGGTGAAGTGCTCGGCCTAATAAATCCCTTGTCCAACAATTCTTGTAATTGTAGTTTTAGTTCCTTGAGTTCGGCTGGGGCCATTCTATAGGGTGCTTTGGAGATAGGTTGGGTTCCCGACATAACATCAACCGTAAATTCTATTTCCCTATCCACTGACTGGTCAGGCAATTCATTTGGAAAGACATCGGGGAATTCTCTAACCACTGGGATGTCAGCTAACTCAACATTTCCATTCAATTCACTTAGTATACTACACAGATAACCTTGACACCCCTTTTGGATCAACTTATAGGCTTTCATGGATAAGATTAAGTAAGGTGGGGGTACTACTCCTTTACCTTGGAAAATAACCTCGGCTTGGCTTGGGGGTTTCAGTGTGACACTCTTTGAAACACAATTAATAGATGCATGATTCGTTACTAACCAGTCCATTCCCAATATGACATCAAAGTGAGTCATGCTTAACGGCATTAAATCAACTAACAATTCTACGCCCTCAATCATAACGACACACGCCCTATAAATGGATGCAACAATCATAGTTCTCCCAGATGGAGTAGACATATATAACACATAATCAAGGGGTTCTTGTTCTCTATTTAACTTCTCGGCAAACTTAGCAGATACAAATGAATGTATAGAACCCGAATCAATCAATATGTATGCATCTTGAGAGCAGATTGGGAGTATACCTGACACGACTGTCTCAGCATTCTGAGTGTCTCCTGGTACCAATGCAAAAACTCTGCCCTGTCTCGTCTGGGCCCTCCCTATGTTATTTCTCTGTGTAGAGCCCGAGCTACTCCTATTCTTCTTACCATCATCAGTCCTTGCCTTCGGACAATCTTTCACGTGATGACCCATTTCGCCACATTCAAAACAGGCTCCTGATGCCCAATGGCAAACTCCGGAATGCGGTTTCCCACAACTTGCACACCTCGGCTTAGCATTACCTTTCTGGTTCGGGTTGCTGGAGCTGCCCACATTCGCTTTCTTCTTGACGTTAAACGGAACGCGGCGATTATCATAGTTCTGTCTCTTCCGCTGGCTCTCTCCTGAATTCTAATATCGGTTCAAGTTAGCTTCTGCAAGGATGGCCTTGTCCAATACTCCAGCGTAAGTCGGCATGTTGAGCATGTTAACTCGATCTTGTATCGGCCCACGAAGCCCACTTTCAAACTTCCTGGCTTTTCTGTATTCATCATCGACCATGTGAGGCGCATATCTCGCCAACTCGGTAAAAGCACGGTCATATTCTGCCACTGTCCTGCTGCCTTGTGTTAGAGTCTGGAACTCTGTAGTCTTGCGGTCTCGAACGCTAAGGGGAAAGTGTTTGTTGTAAAATAACTCCAAAAATCTGGCCCAAGTCAAACCTGGGTTGCTCTCTCGGGTCATCATCCACCATCTTCGTGCATCGTCGTCTAGTGTGAACGCGGCCAATGACACCTTCTGGGCGTCGGTGCTGGGAAAAATCTCAAACAGTTTCTCCATTTCCAAGACCCACGCCTCGGCTTTCATCGGCTCTATATCCCCAGAGAATCTCGGCAGTTTCATTTTCTTAAACTCTCGGATCAGGGCTATGGTGTCGTCCCCATATAAAGCTTGCTGTGGAGGCACTTGTGGCGCTAGAGGAGGTGGAGGCGGAACTGCATGTCGGCCGTTTGTCTGCTCGGCCTGGGTAGAAGTAGTACTAGCGTCTTGTGGCCTAGGTTGTCTCAACTCACGGACCAAACCTTCGACCAATCTCTCTAATCTGTCCAATATGTCTTGGGGATGATCTCGGCCAACTGGTGGTCTACCCCTCCTCATGATGCTAAGAGTATGCAAAATGTGACTTTAAAACAAAACGATCAAATAATATGCATGCAAATAACAAATAGTCATGCCGAGATGATGCACACATTATCAAGTAGCAAGCATTATGATGCAATCCTAACATCAATTCTAAGGGAAATCCTATGCTCTTTAGGACTCGAAGTGTGTGAGTAACGTACTATAAAAAACTTGTGTTCTGATACCAATCTGTCACGACCCCATTCCGCCCCTAGTAGAATGGTGCCGTGATGGCCAGTAATCCGAGATTACCAAAGGCCAACTTACAAGGATTCACACACAATCAAAGTATACAAATGGGGCTAACATGTGCAGAAGCAATAAATTTAAATCTAATTAGTCCATAAGAACTGTGCATAGATCCAATGGAATGTCATACATCTTATCAAGGTCTTACAACTTAGATACAATAAAATGAAATACAAAAACACATCTTGACCAAAAGGCTTCTCAAGCCATCATATACAAAACACAATGAATTACAAGCTAAGAAGCATGATCTTCAAAATGCTACAAAATGCGAGTCCAAAACAAGTTGCAAAGCACATCTAGGCGTCACCGCCGTCCTGCTCATCACCTACATATATATAGAGAGGGTGATCTTGGATACTCAGTGAATGGTACAAGTAATAAAGGGTTTGCATGAATAATATCCGAGATCTTTATCAAAGCGATACACATTATATCTTGCACAAAATCAAAGACAAAACAAGTTCATCTAACAAGTCTTTCAAACTTCATCAATCAAAGTCTTTCAAGGCTTTCAAGTTTCAAGGAGTGGCATTAATAAGGGTGCTACAAAAGCTTAGAGTCCTCTAGCACGTAAGGACTTTCAAAGATTGTGCTACAAATGCTTATAGTCCCCTAGCACATACGGACTTTCAAAGGTTGTGCTACAAATGCTTATAGTCCCCTAGCACGTACGGACTTTCAAAGATTGTGCTACAAATGCTTATAGTCCCCTAGCACGTATGGACTTTCAAAGGTTGTGCTACAAATGCTTATAGTCCCCTAGCACGTACGGACTTTCAAAGGTTGTGCTACAAATGCTTATAGTCCCCTAGCACGTACGTGCTACAAATGCTTATAGTCCCCTAGCACGTACGGACTTTCAAAGGTTGTGCTACAAATGCTTATAGTCCCCTAGCACGTACGTGCTACAAATGCTTATAGTCCCCTAGCACGTACGTGCTACAAATGCTTATAGTCTCCTAGCACGTACGGACTTTCAAAGGTTGTGCTACAAATGCTTATAGTCCCCTAGCACGTACGGACTTCCCGAGAATGTCATCCAAAACAAAACATACACTTGGCACACAAAACAGGGATAATCATTCATGCTTGATTAAATACTTTTCAAACAAAGCAAAGCAAGGCTTATCAAAACATTATAACATAGCTTTATTAAAGATACCACTCACTTAGTTCTTCAAACGTCAGGGCTACAGGCAAGGATCCAAGTCCTACAAGCACATAACAAATCCCATTGAATGCACATTAAACAAGCTTTACATGAATGCAAATGATCTCGGCATTCTTTCAAAACTAAGTCGATCCAAAACAAAACACTGTTCTTCATCTCGGGAAAACATAATGGGCACCATCCAGGTCTTGGCCGAGGTCTCACACCTCCCTTGCCAAGGTGTGGTCCCAATGGCCACATTCAAGGAAATGAAGTCGGGAAAATCTGGGTTTCCCTTTCTTTGAAGAACATGAAGAACATGGATGCAAAGATCATAACTTATCATTACAAAATTTGAGATTTCATGCTATGAATTCAAAAACATGGACCTGGGCACCTATACTCGAAGATTTTATGAAAACAAACACAAAACATGAATCTTAATGCAAACTTTCGGATCAAACAAGGCTTTCTGTCCAAGAACACATGAATACCACTTACTCTTTCTAAACCCAACTTTAAATCGATGCATGGCTTACAAATTGTGCTCGATCATGCAATGCAGCTAGATGAACAATAAGAACAACGAGAGTAGATCAAGATTCTAACCTCAAGACACGAATCTAACGGCTCAAGGTGTGAAGATCAAGCTTGGAAATCTATTCCCTTTTTAAGAACTCCTCCTTCTTCCTAGAGCTTCTCTCTCTAAAAGACAAGGATATGATACAAAATAATGTGTTTCTCAACAGCTCACTGACTTAACCCACTACAAGGACACGTGGCACCGGCTGGTTGGCTCTTCTCAAAAGGTGACTGAGTAAAAAGACAAGACTATGACAAAGTGTGTTCAACAAGCAAGACGGCATAGGCACTCCGGCAGGTAATGATCTCGGCTAAGAAGGACAACACTTGGCCTAGCTGTGCCACACCTCGGCCTAGATGTGTCACACCTCGGTCTAGGTTGCACCAATCCAAGAATAAGATCACTTAGGCGCAAAGGTAACATCTCAGCCTAGATAATGTACATCTCGGCCTTGGTGATGAACACCTCGGCCTAGATAGTGACATCTCGGCCAAGATGCCAAGGTGCGAGTGGAGGTTAACTAAAATATTCCAAGATAGTTCTAGGTATAAAAGACTCAAAGGTGCGACCCAGGCTTAGGATGACCTCGGCTAAACTCACACCAAGCAAGGAACAAAGCATGCAGTAACACTTAGCAAAACAAAGACAAGATTTGAAATGCAAGCTTAGCAAGACAAAATCATATAAATGCATGAGAGCATGACTAAGATGAAGTGCGGGTTGTTACAAATTTACTGAATATTTTTTGAGTAATTTACTAAGTAATCTACTAAGTAATTTTATGAGAATTCCCTGGGAATTTACTGAGTAATTTACTACTAATTTACTGAGAATTTACTGAAAATTTATTGAGAATTTATTCTGTAATTTATTTGAATTTACTGAGAATTTACTGAGTAATTTATTGAGAATTTACTGAGTAATTTAAATTGAATTTACTGAGAATTTACTAGGAATTTACTGAGTGATTCATTGAGAATTTACTAAGAATTTACAAGGAATTTAGTGGGCAATTTACTGAGAATTTACTGAGAATTTTTTGGGAAATTTACTGAGTAATGGACTGAGAATTTACTGAGAATGTATTGGGAATTTACTGTGCAATTTAAAAAGAATTTATTGAGAATTTTCTGAGTGATTTACAAAGAATTTACTGGGAATTTGCTGAGAATATTTTTGGGAATTTACTATGTAATTTTCTGAGAATTTATTAATCAATTTATAAAGAATTTACTGGGAATTTAGTGAGTAATTTATTAAAATTTTATTGACAATTTACTAGAAATTTACTGAGTAATTTGTTGGGAATTTGATGAGTAATTTACTGAGAATTTATTAAGAATTTGCTGAAAATTTTCTGAGTATTTTACTGGAAATTTACTCAGTAGTTTACTAAGAATTTACTAAGTAATTTATTAAGAATTTACTGAACAATTTACAAAGAATTTATCGGGGGATTTAAAAAGTAATTTACTCGGAATTTACTGAGCAATTGATTGAGAATTTTCTGAGTAATTTACTGGGAATTTAGTCGGAATTTACTGTGTAACTTACTGAGAATTTACTGAGTAATTTACTGGGAATTTACTCGGAATTCAGTGAGAATTTACTGGGAATTTTCTGTGTAACTTCCTGAGAATTTACTGAGTAATTGATTGAGAATTTAATGGGAATTTACTAAGAATTTACTGAATAATTTACTGAGAATTTATTGAGAATTGATTGGGAATTAATTGAGTAATTTACTGGAATTTACTAAGTAATTGACTGAGAATTTCTAGGTAATTTACTAAGTAATTTACTAAGAATTTATCGAGAATTGACTGGGAATTAACTGAGTAATTTACTGGGAATTTACTAAATAATTTACTGAGAATTAATTAAGAATTTACTGAGAATTTACGTGTAATTTACTTCGTAATTTACTGAAACTTTACCCAATAATTTACTGAGAATTTACTAGGATTTTATTGAATAATTTACTGAATGTTTATCGAGAATTTACTGAGCAATTTTCTAAGAATTTACTCAGTGATTTACTGAGAATTTATTAAGTAATTTACTGAGTTAATTACTGAGAATTTATTGGGAATTTGCTGAGTAATTTATTGAGGATTTACAGAGTAATTTAGTGAGAATTTCTTTACAATTTACTGTGTAATTTACCAAGTAGTTTACTGAGAATTTACAGGGAATTTACTAATTAATTTACTTAGATTTTTTTGGAATTTACTCAGAATTTTCTGAGTAATTTATTAAGAATTTATTAAGAATTGACTGGGAATTAACCGAGTAATTTACTGGGAATTTGCTAAGTAATTTACTGAGAATTGATTAAGAATTTACTGAGAATTTACTAGGAATTTATTGAGTAATTTATAAGGAATTTACTGGGAATTTAGTGAGTAATTTATTGAAAATTTCTTGGCAATTTACTGGAAATTTGCTGGGAATTTGATGAGCAATTTTCTGGTAATTTACTCAGTAATTTACTGAGAATTTACTGAGTGATTTATTGAGAATTTACTGAACAATTTACAGAGAATTTATCGGGAATTTAAAAAGTAATTTACTCGAAATTTACTAAGCAATTGACTGAGAATTTTCTGAGTAATTTACTTGGAATTTAGTAAGAATTTACTAGGAATTTACTGTGTAACTTACTGAGAATTTACTGAGTAATTGATTGAGAATTTAACTGGAATTTACTGAGAATTTATTGAAAATTGATTGGGAATTAACTAAGTAATTTACTGTGAATTTACTGAGTAATTTACTAAGAATTTATCGAGAATTGACTGGGAATTAACCGAGTAATTTTCTGAAAATTTAATAAGTAATTTACTGAGAATTGATTAAGAATTTACTGAGAATTTACTTCGTAATTTACTGAAACTTTACCCAATAATTTACTGAGAATTTACTAGGATTTTACTAAATATTTATCGAGAATTTACTGAGTAATTTTCTTAGAATTTACTCAGTGATTTACTGAGAATTTACTGGAAATTTACTGAGTTAATTATTGAGAATTTATTGGGAATTTGCTGCGTAATTTATTGAGGATTTACAGAGTAATTTAGTGAGAATTTACTTGCAATTTCCTGTGTAATTTACCAAGTAGTTTACTGAGAATTTACAGGGAATTTACTAATTAATTTACTTAGATTTTTTTGGGAATTTACTGAATATTTTCTGAGAATTTACTCACAATTTTCTGAGTAATTTACTGAGTAATTAATTTAGTAAATTTTTGAGAATTCACGGGGAATTTACTTAGTAATTTGCTATGTAATTTATAGTGAATTTACTGAGTAATTAATATAGAATTTACTGAAAATTTATTGAGAATTTATTCTATAATTTATTTTAATTCACTAGGAATTTACTGAAAATTTAGAGAGTAATTTACTAAGAATTTACCTGAAATTTACTAAGTAATTTACATAGAATTTACTGAGTAATTTATTGGAAATTTACCCAGTAACTTACTGTGTAATCTACTGAGTAATTTATTGAGAATTTACTCGGAATGTACTGAGTGATTCATAAAGAATTTACTGAGTAATTTACTAAGAATTTAAAGAGAATTTACTGGGCAATTTACTGAAAATTTATTGGGAATTTACTGGGCAATTCACAAAGAATTTATTGGAATTTGCTTAGAATGTACTGGGAATTTACTATGTAAGTTACTGAGAATTTACTAAGAATTTATTGAGTAATTTACAAGGAATTTATTGGGAATTTATGGAGTAATTTACTGAAAATTTATCAACAATTTGTTGGGAATTTTTTGAGTAATTTGCTGAGAATTTGATGAGTAATGTACTGAGAATTTATTAAGAATTTACTGAGAATTTTTTGAGCAATTTACTCCAAATTTACTTTGTAATTTATTGAGAATTTACTAGTAATTTACTGAGTGATTTATTGAGGATTTTCTGTGTAATTTTCTGAGAATTTATCGGGAATTTTCTGAAAATTTACTCGGAATTTACTGAGTTACATAGAATTTACTAAGAATTTACTGGGAATTTGAAAATTAATTTACTGAGAATTTACTAAATAATTGACTAAGAATTTACTGAGTAATTTACTCGGAAATTTACTGTGTAAACTTACTGAGAATTTACTGAGTAATTGACTGAGAATTTCCAGGGAATTAACTGATTAATATACTGAGAATTTACTGAGTAATTTACTGAGAATTGATTAAGAATTTAATGAGAATTTACGTGTAATTTACTGAAACTTTACCCAGTAATTTACTGAGAATTTACTAGGATTTTACTGAATAATTTACAGAATGGTTATCGAGAATTTACTGAGTAATTTACTGAGAATTTACTGAAAAATTGATGGGTTATTTACTGAGAATTTATTGAGTAATTTAGTGAGAATTTATTTGCAATTTATTGAGTAATTTACCAAGTAGTTTACTGAGAATTTTCTAAGTAATTTAGTGAATATTTTCTGAGAATTTTGTCCGAATTTTCTAAGTAATTTACTGAGTAATCTACTGAGTAATTTTCTAAGAATTCACTGGGAATTTACTGAGTAATTTACTAAGTAATTTATAAAGAATTTACTACGAATTTTCTTAGAATTTACTGAAAATTTATTGAGAATTTATTCTGTAATTTGTTTGAATTTATTGGGAATTTGCTGAGTAATTTATTGAGAATTTACTAAGTAATTTACATAGAATTTACTGAGAATTTACTATGTAATTTTTTGGTAACTTACTAAGTAATTTACTGAGTAATTTATTGAGAATTTATTCAGAATTTACTGAGAATTTATTGAGTGATTCATTGAGAATTTACTGATAATTTACAAGGAATTTAGTGGGCAATTTATTGGGAATTTACTGGGAGTTTTTTGGGAAATTTACTAAGTAATGGACTGAGAATTTACTGAGAATGTATTGGTAATTTACTGTGCAATTTAAAAAGAATTTATTGAGAATTTTCTGAGTAATTTACAAAGAATTTACTGGGAATTTGCTGAGAATATTTTTGGGAATTTACTATGTAATTTACTGATAATTTATAGGAAATTTATTAAGTAATTTATAAGGAATTTACTAGGAATTTAATGAGTAATATACTGAAAATTTATTGACAATTTACTAGGAATTTACTGAGTAATTTGCTGGGAATTTGATGATAATTTACTGAGAATTTATTAAGAATTTACTGGGAATTTACTCAGTAGTTTACTGAGAATTTACTGAGTGAGTTATTAAGAATTTACTGAACAATTTACAGAGAATTTATCGGGAATTTAAAAGTAATTTACGCAGAATTTACTGAGCAATTGACTGAGAATTTTTTGAGTAATTTACTGAGAATTTACTGTGTAACTTACTGAGAATTTACTTAGTAATTGAGTGAGAATTTAATGGGAATATATTGAGTAATTTACTGAGAATTTATTGAGAATTGATTGGGAATTAACTGAGTAATTTACTGGGAATTTACTTAGTAATTTATTAAGAATTTATAGAGAATTGATTAGGAATTAACCGAGTAATTTACTGAGAATTGATTAAGAATTTACTGAGAATTTACGTGTAATTTACTGAGAAATTTATTGAAACTTTACCCAGTAATTTATTGAGAATTTACTAGGATTTTACTGAATAATTTACTGAATGTTTATCGAGAATTTATTGAGTAATTTTTTGAGAATTTTCTTAGTGATTTACTGAGTAATTTACTAAGAATTTAATGGGAATTTGCTGGGTAATTTATTGAGGATTTACAGAGTAATTTAGTGAGAATTTACTTGCAATTTATTGTGTAATTTACCAAGTAGTTTATTGAGAATTTACTCAGAATTTTCTGAGTAATTTATTAAGTAATTTACTGAGTAAATTTTAGAGAATTCACTGGGAATTTACTGAGTAATTTACTAAGTAATTTATAGTGAATTTACTGCGAATTTACTGAGTAATATATATAGAAATTACTGGGAATTTATTGAGAATTTATTCTATAATTTATTTTAATTCATTAGGAATTTACTGAAAATTTAGAGAGTAATTTACTAAGAATTTAGTAAGTAATTTACTTAGAATTTACTGAGTAATTTATTGAAGATTTACCAGTAACTTACTGTGTAATCTACTGAGAAATTTATTTAGAATTTACTCGAAATTTACTGGTAATTTGCTGAGTGATTCATAAAGAATTTACTGAGTAATTTATTGAGAACTTGAAGGGAACTTACTAGGCAATTTACTGAGAATTTACTAGGAATTTATTGGAAATTTTCTTAGAAATTTACTGAGTAATGGACTGAGAATTTACTTGGAATTTATTGGGAATTTACCGTGCAATTTACAGAGAATTTACTGAAAATTTGCTTAGAATGTACTAGGAATTTACTATGTAATTTACTGAGAATTTACTAAGAATTTATTGAGTAATTTACAAGGAATTTACTGGAAATTTAGGGAGTAATTTACTGAAAATTTATTGACAATTTATTGGGAATTTTCTAAGTAATTTGTTGGGAATTTGATGAGTAATGTACTGAGAATTTATGAAGAATTTACTAAAAATTTTCTGAGTAATTTGCTCCGAACATACTCAGTAATTTACTGAGAATTTACTACTAATTTACTGAGTGATTTATTGAGAATTTACTCAGTAATTTTCTAAGAATTTACTTGAAATTTATTGAGCAATTACAGAGAATTTACTAAGAATTTACGGGGAATTTAAAAATTAATTTACTGAGAATTTACTAAGTAATTGACTGGGAATTTACTGAGTAATTTACTGAAAATTTACTGTAAAACTTACTGAGAATTTACTGAGTAATTGACTGAGAATTTCTAGGGAATTTACTGAGTAATTTGCTAGGAATTTACTGAGTAATTTACTAAGAATTAATTAAAAATTTAATGAGAATTTACGTGTAATTTACTGAAACTTTACCCAGTAATTTACTGAGAATTTATGTCACGACCCCATTCCGCCCCTAGTAGAATGGTGCCGTGGTGGCCAGTAATCTGAGATTACCAAAGGCCAACTTACAAAGATTCACACACAATCAGAGCATACATATGGGGCTTACATGTGCGGAAGCAATAAATTTAAAACTAAATAGTCCACAAGAGCTGTGCATAGATCAAATGAAATGACATACATCTTAATATAGCTTACAACTTGGATACAATAAAATAAAGTACAAAATACATCTTGATCAAAAGGCTTCTCAAGTCGATATAAACAAAAGAAGTAGCTACAAGCCAAGAAGCATGATCTTCAAGATGCCACAAAAATGTGAATCCAAAACAAGTTGCAAATAATCATCTAGGCGTCGCCGCCTTCTTGCTCATCACATACATATATACAAGAAGAGGGTGAGCTTGGATACTTAGTGAATGATACCAGTAATAAAGGTTTTGCATGAATGATATTCAAGATCTCTTTTCTAAACAATACATAGCATAACTTATACAAAATCAAGGGATGAATCAAGTCCATCAATCAAGTCTTTCAAATCTTCAAGGGATGCTTACTAGCATCAATATAATACGAGGGATGACATTCCGGACAAACAACCCACGCAGAAAATCGTCAGTGGCAAAACATGAGTGCAGTTGCATTATAGTCCCCTGGTACTAAGGACTTTCAAAACAAGGGTGCAGTTGCATTATAGTCCCCTGGCACTAAGGACTTTCAAGACAAGGGTGCAGTTGCATTATAGTCCCTTGGCACTAAGGACTTTCCCAGAATGTCATCAAAGCAAATATAATACATGATACCAAAAACTAGGGATAATCATCCATGCTTGATCAAATACTTTTCCAAAACAAAGCAAAACAAAGCTTTTATCAAAACATTATAACATAGCTTTATTAAAAATACCACTCACATAGTGAATTACAAGCAAGGGTCCAAGGCCTACAAGCACATAATAAATCCCATTGAATGCGTTTCAATAAGACAATGTGAGATGCTCAAAGATGGTTATGAAATACATACTTAAAAACTAGTTTTTCATGGTAGGGAAGGATCTTGACATTTCTTTCAAAATCAAGTCAAAACAAAGCAAAACTTGCTGGGAGTTACAACACTACCTTTTCACCTCGGGAAAACATGCTGGGTACTAACTAGGTCTAGGCCGAGGTACCACACCTCTTGGCCGAGGTGTGTTCCTGATGACCACATTCAAAGAAATAAAGTCTGGGAAAATCTGGGTTTCCCTCTTGAAGAACATGAAGAACATGAATGCTAAAATCATAACTTCTTTATTCAAAATCTGAGATTTCATGAGATGAGTTTGAAAACATGGACCTGGGTACCCATACTTGAAGATCTTATGAAAACAAACACAAAAACATGGAACTTGTTACAAGTTTTCGGATCAAAACATGGTTTTATCTCAAACATAAGAACATCATTTTCTTTTTTTCTAAGGCAAACTTTAAATCAATGCATGGTTCATGAATCATGCTAGATCATGCAATGCAATCGGATCAACAAAAAGAACAACAAAAGTAAATCAAGATTCTAACCTCAAGGCACGGATTAAATGGCTCAAACTCTAAAGATCAAGCTTGGGATCTAGCTCTCTCACTCTAACTCCCTCTCCTTTTCCTAGAGCTTCTCTCTCTACCATGCAAGAGATATGACACAAAATGATATAATTCTAACTCTGCTGGCTGACTAAACCCTCTGCTGGGACACGTGGCAACTGCTAGTTGGATCTCCTCAAAAAGGTGATAGATTGATAAGACAAGAGCATGACCAAGTGTAAGAAACAAGTAAGGTGACATGGGCACTTTGGCGGGTAATGATCTCGGCTAGAAAAAAGCTTCGGCAAAAAGGGTCTCAATGATCTTGGCTAGGAAGGACAACACTTGGCCTAGCTGTGCCACACCTTGGTCTAGGTGGTACCAGTCTAGGGACAAGATCACTTTGGTATAACATCTCGGCCTAGATAATACACATCTCGGCCTTGGTGATGAACACCTCGGCCTAGATAATGACATCTCGGCTAACATGTCAGGGTGAGGGTAGAGGTCAACCAAAGTGGTTCCAAGATGGTCCTAAATGTAAGAAGTTCAAAGGTGTAACCTAGGCTTAAGATGACCTCGGCTAAACTCATACCAAGCAAGGAACAAAACATGCAAGCAACACTTAAACGAAACTAATCAAAATCTGCATAGATGCAAGCCTAATCAATACAAGGATCATGCAAGAATGTACGTAAGCATGACTAGGATAAAGTGAGGGTTGCTACAATTTACTAGGAATTTGCTGAATAATTTACTGAATGGTTACTGAGAATTTACTGAGTAATTTACTGAGAATTTACTGGGAAATTGTTGGGTTACTTACTGAGAATTTACTGAGTAATTTAGTGAGAATTTACTTGCAATTTACTGAGTAATTTACCAAGTAGTTTACTAAGAATTTTCTGAGAATTTTTTGCGAATTTACTAAGTAATTTATTGAATATTTGCTGAGAATTTTGTCAGAATTTTCTAAGTAATTTACTAAGTAATCTACTGAGTAATTTTCTAAGAATTCACTGGGAATTTATTGAGTAATTTACTAAGTAAATTATAGAAAATTTATTGAGAATTTATTTTGTAAATTATTTTAATTTACTGAGTAATTTACGTAGAATTTACTGAGAATTTACTGTGTAATTTATTGGTAACTTACTAAGTAATTTACGAAGTAATTTATTGAGAATTTACTCAGAATTTACTGAGAATTTATTGGTAACGTACTAAGTAATTTACTAAGTAATTTATTAAGAATTTACTTGGAATTTACTAACTTAATTACTGAGAATTTAATGGGAATTTGCTAGGTAATTTATTGAGCATTTACAGAGTAATTTAGTGAGAATTTACTTGCAATTTACTGTGTAATTTACCAAGTAGTTTATTGAGAATTTACAGGGAATTTACTAATTAATTTACTTAGATTTTTTTGGGAATTTATTGAATATTTTTTGAGAATTTACTCAGAATTTTCTCAGTAATTTACTGAGTAATTAATTGAGTAAATTTTTGAGAATTCACTGGGAATTTACTGAGTACTTTACTAAGTAATTTATAGTGAATTTACTGAGTAATTTATATAGAATTTACTGAGAATTTATTGAGAATTTATTCTATAATTTATTTTAATTCACTAGGAATTTACTGAAAATTTAGAGAGTAATTTACTAAGAATTTACCTGAAATTTACTAAGTAATTTACATAGAATTTACTGAGTAATTTACTGAGTAATTTATTGGAAATTTACCCAGTAACTTACTGTGTAATCTATTCAGTAATTTATTGAGAATTTACTCAAAATTTACTGAGAATTTACAGAGTGATTCATAAAGAATTTACCGAGTAATTTACTGAGAAATTAAAGGGAATTTACCGGGAAATTTACTAAGAATTTACTGAAAATTTGCTGGGTAATTTATAGAGTATTTATAGAGTAATTTAGTGAGAATTTACTTGCAATTTACTGTGTAATTTACCAAGTAGTTTACTGAGAATTTAAAGGGAATTTACTAATTAATTTACTTAGATTTGTTTGGAAATTTACTGAATATTTTTTGAGAATTTACTCAGAATTTTCTGAGTAATTTACTAAGTAATTTACTGAGTAATTAATTGAGTAAATTTTTGAGAATTCACTGGGAATTTTTGAGTAATTTACTAAGTAATTTATAGTGAATTTACTGAGTAATTTATATAGAATTTACTGAGAATTTATTCTATAATTTATTTTAATTCAGTAGGAATTTACTGAAAATTTAGAGAGTAATTTACTAAGAATTTTCCAAAAATTTACTGAGTAATTTATTGAAAATTTACCCAGTAATTTACTGTGTAATCTATTGAGTAATTTATTGAGAACTTACTAGGAATTTACTGAGTGATTCATAAAGAATTTACTGAGAATTTAAAGGGAATTTACCGGGCAATTTACTAAGAATTTACTGGGAATTTATTGGGAATTTTTTGAGAAATTTACTGAGTAATGGACTGAGAATTTACTAAGAATTTATTGGAAATTTACTATGCAATTTACAGAGAATTTACTAGGAATTTGCGTAAAATGTACTGGGAATTTACTATATAATTTACTGAGAATTTACTAGGAATTTATTGAGTAATTTATAAGGAATTTACTGGGAATTTAGGGAGTAATTTACTGAAAATTTATTGACAATTTATTGGGAATTTTCTGAGTAATTTGCTTGGAATTTGATGAGTAATGTACTGAGAATTTATTAAAAATTTATTGAGAATTTTCTGAGTAATTTACTCCAAATTTACTCAGTAATTTACTGAGAATTGACTAGTAATTTACTGAGTGATTTATTGAGAATTTTCTGAGTAATTTTCTGAGAATTTATCGAGAATTTTCTGAGAATTTACTCAGAATTTACTGAGCAATTTACAGAGAATTTACTAAGAATTTGAAAATTAATTTATTGAGAATTTATTAAGTAGTTGACTGATAATTTACTGAGTAATTTACTGAAAATTTACTGTGTAACTTACTGAAAATTTACTAAGTAATTGACTGAGAATTTACTAGGAATTTACTAAGTAATTTACTGAGAATTGATTAAGAATTTAATGAGAATTTACTAGGATTTTACTGAATAATTTACTAAACGTTTATCGAGAATTTACTAAGAATTTACTGAGTGATTTATTGGAATTTACTTCGTAATTTACTGAAACTTTACCCAGTAATTTACTGAGAATTTATTAAGAATTTATTGAGAATTGACTGGGAATTAACCGAGTAATTTATTGGGAATTTACTAAGTAATTTACTGTGAATTTACGTGTAATTTACTGAAACTTTACCCAGTAATTTACTAAAAATTTACTAGGATTTTACTGAATAATTTACTGAATGTTTATTGAGAATTTACTAAGTAATTTTTTGAGAATTTACTCAGTGATTTACTGAGAATTTACTCAGTGATTTACTGAGTAAATTACTGGGTAATTTATTGAGGATTTACAGAGTAATTTAGTGAGAATTTACTTGCAATTTACTGTGTAATTTACCAAGTAGTTTACTGAGAATTTACAGAGAATTTACTAATTAATTTACTTAGATTTTTTGGGAATTTACTGAATATTTTCTAAGAATTTACTCAGAATTTTCTGAGTAATTTACTAAGTAATTAATTGAGTAAATTTTTGAGAATTCACTAGGAATTTATTGAGTAATTTACTAAGTAATTTAGAGTGAATTTACTGCGAATTTACTGGATAATTTATAGAGAATTTACTGGGAACTTATTGAGAATTTATTCTATAATTTATTTTAATTCACTAGGAATTTATTGAAAATTTATATAGTAATTTACTAAGAATTTACTAAGTAATTTATTGAGTAATTTATTGGAAATTTTCCCAGTAACTTACTATGTAATCTACTGAGTAATTTATTGAGAATTTACTCGAAATTTACTGGGAATTGACTAAGTGATTCATAAATAATTTACTAAGTAATTTACTGAGAATTTACGGGGAATTTATTGCGAATTTTCTAAGAAATTTACTGAGTAGTAGACTGAGGATTTATTGAGAATTTATTGTGCAATTTACAGAGAATTTACTGGGAATTTGCTTAGAATGTACTGGGAATTTACTATGTAATTTTCTGAGAATTTACTAGGAGTTTATTAAGTAATTTACAAGGAATTTACTGGGAATTTAGGAAGTAAGTTACTTAAAATTTATTGACAATTTATTAGCAAATTTTTAAGTAATTTACTGGGAATTTGATGAGTAATGTACAGAGAACTTATTAAGAATTTATTGAGAATTTTCTGAGTAATTTACTCTGAATTTACTCAATAATTTACTACGAATTTACTCGTAATTTACTGAGTGATTTATTGAGAATTTACTGAGTAATTTTCTAAGAATTTATCGGGAATTTTTTGAGAATTTATTCGGAATTTACAGAGCAATTTACTAAGAATTTACTGGGAATTTAAAATTAATTTACTGAGAATTTACTAAGTAATTGACTGAGAATTTACTGAGTAATTTATCGGGAATTTACTGTTTCATTTATTGAGAATTTACTAAGTAATTGACTGAGAATTTCCAGGGAATTTACTGAGAAATTTCCTGAAAATTTACTGAGTAATTTACTGAGAATTGATAAAAGAATTTAACGAGAATTTACATGTAATTTACTGAAACTTTACCCAATAATTTACTGAGAATTTACTAGGATTTTACTAAATAATTTACTGAATGTTTATCGAGAATTTACAGAGTAATTTACTGAGAATTTACTCAGTGACTCCCTGAGAATTTTCTGGGAATTTACGGAGTAATTTACTGAGAATTTATTGAGTTAATTACTGAGAATTTATTGGGAAATTGCTGGGTTATTTATTGAGAATTTATTTAGTAATTTAGTGAGAATTTACTTGCAATTTACTGAGTAATTTACAAAGCAGTCTACTGATAATTTTTTGAGTAATTTTCTTAGAATTTTTTGCGAATTTACTGAGTAATTTACTAAATAATTTTCTAAGAATTCACTGGGAATTTACTAAGTAATTTACTAAGTAATTTATAGAGAATTTACTGTGAATCTACTGGAAATTTATTGAGAATTTATGCTGTAATTTATTTAAATTTAATGAGCAATTTGTTAAGAATTTACTGAGTAATTTATTGAGAATTTACTTGGAATTTACTGAGTGATTTATTGAGAATTTACAAGGAATTTAGTGGGCATATTACTGAGAATTTTCTGGAAATTTATTGGGAAATTTACTGAGTAATGGATTGAGAATTTACTGAGAATGTATTGGGAATTTACTGTGCAATTTAAAAAGAATTTACTGAGAATTTTCTGAGTAATTTACAAAGAATTTACTAGGAATTTACTAAGAATATTTCTGGGAATTTACAATGTAATTTATTGAGAATTTACAGGAATTTATTGAGTAACTTATAAGGAGTTTTGTTAGGAATTTAGTGAGTAAATTACTGAAAATTTACTGAGAATTTACCGAAAATTTTATGAGTAATTTACTGGGAATTTACTCAGTAATTTACTGAGTGATTTATTGAAAATTTATTGAACAATTTATAGAGAATTTATTGGGAATTTAAAAATTAATTTACTCGAAATTTACTGAGCAATTGACTAAGAATTTTCTGAGTAATTTACTGGGAATTTACTCAGAATTTAGTGAGAATTTACTGGGAATTTACTATGTAACTTCCTAAGAATTTACTGAGTAATTGATTGAGAATTTAATGGGAATTTACTAAGAATTTATTGAGTAATTTACTGAGAATTTATTGAGAATTGATTGGGAATTAACTGAGTAATTTATGAAGAATTTATTGAGAATTGACTGGGAATTAACGGAGTAATTTACTGGGAATTTACTAAGTAATTTACTGAGAATTTACGTGTAATTTACTTCGTAATTTACTGAAACTTTACCCAGTAATTTATTGAGAATTTACTAGGATTTTACAGAATAATTTACTTAATGGTTATCAAGAATTTACTGAGTAATTTACTGAGAATTTACTCAGTGACTTACTGGGAATTTACTGGGAATTTACGGAGTAATTTACTGTGCAATTACTGAGTTAATTAGTGAGAATTTACTGGGAAATTGCTTGGTTATTTATTGAGAATTTATTGGGTAATTTAGTGAGAATTTTCTTGCAATTTACTGAGTAGTTTACCAAGTAGTTTACTGAGAATTTTTTGAGTAATTTTCTGATAATTTTTTTGCGAATTTACTGAGCAATTTACTAAATATTTTTTGAGAATTTTGTCAGAATTTTTTGAGTAATTTACTAAGTAATTTATAAAAAATTTACTACGAATTTATAGAGTAATTTACTAAGAATCTACTGGAAATTTATTGAGAATTTATTCTGTAATTTATTTGAATTTACTGAAAATTTGCTGAGTAATTTATTGTGAATTTACTGAGTAATTGATCGAGAATTTACTCGGAATTTACTGAGTTATTCATTGAGAATTTACTAAGAATTTACAATGAATTTAGTGGGCAATTTACTGAGAATTTACAGGGAATTTATTGGGAATTTTTTGAGAAATTTACTGAGTAATGAACTGAGAATTTACTAAGAATGTATTGGGAATTTACTTCGCAATTTAAAAAGAATTTACTGAGAATTTTCTGAGTAATTTACTAGGAATTTGCTGAGAATATTTCTAAGAATTTACTATGTAATTTACTGAGAATTTTCAGGGAATTTATTGAGTAATTTATAAGGAATTTACTTGGAATTTAGTGTGTAATTTACTGAAAAATTATTAACAATTTACTGGGAATTTGATGAATAATTTACTGAAAATGTATTAAGAATTTTATGAGTAATTTACTAAGAATTTACTCAGTAATTTATTAAGAATTTACTGAGTGATTTATTGAGAATTTACTGAACAATTTACGGAGAATTTATTAGGAATTTAAAAAGTAATTTACCCGGAATTTACTTAGTAATTGACTGATAATTTTCTAAGTAATTTACTAGGAATTTACTCGGAATTTAGTGAGAATTTGCTGGGAATTTACTGTGTAACTTATTGAGAATTTACTAAGTAATTGATTGAGAATTTAATGGGAATTTACTAAGAATTTACTGAGTAATTTATTGAGAATTTATTGGGAATTAACTGAGTAATTTACTGCGAAATTACTGAGTAATTGACTGCGAATTTTTAGGAAATTTGCTGAGTAATTTACTAAGAATTTATTGAGAATTGACTAGGAATTAACCGAGTAATTTACTGGGAATTTACAGAGTAATTTACCAAGAATTTACGTGTAATTTACTTCGTAATTTATTGAGAATTTATTAGGATTTTACTGAATAATTTACTGAATGCTTATCGAGAATTTACTGAGTAATTTATTGAGAATTTACTGAGTTAATTACTGAGAATTTATTGGGAAATTGCTGGGTTATTTGCTGAGAATTTATTTAGTAATTTAGTGAGAATTTACTTGCAATTTACTGAGTAATTTACTAAGTAGTTTACTTAGAATTTTCTGAGTAATTTTTTGCGAATTTACAGAATATTTTTGGAGAATTTTGTCAAAATTTTCTGAGTAATTTATTAAGTAATCTACCGAGTAATTTTTTGAGAATTCACTGGGAATTTACTAAGCAATTTATAGATAATTTACTACGAATTTACTGAGAATCTACTGGAAATTTATTGAGAATTTATGCTGTAATTTATTTGAATTTACTGAGTAATTTACTATGTAATTTACTGAGCAAGTTATTTGGAATTTACCCAGAATTTACTCAGAATTTACAAGGAATTTAGTGGGCAATTTACTGAGAATTTACTGGGAATTTATTGGGAACTTTTTGAGAAATTTATTGAGTAATGGACTGAGAATTTACTGAGAATGTATTTGGAATTTACTGTGCAATTTAAAAATAATTTTCTGAGTAATTTTCAAAGAATTTACTGCGAATTTGCTCAGAATATTTCTAGGAATTTACTATGTAATTTTCTGAGAATTTATTGAGTAATTTATATGGAATTTGCTGGGAATTTAGTAAATAATTTACTAAAAATTTATTGACAATTTACTGGAAATTTGATGAGTAATTTATTGAGAATTTATTAAGAATTTACTGAAAATTTTCTGAGTAATTTAATGAGAATTTACTCAGTAATTTACTGAGAATTTACTGAACAATTTATTGAGCAATTGACTGAGAATTTTCTGAGTAATTTACTGGGAATTTACTGTGTAACTTACTGAGAATTTACTGAGTAATTGATTGAGAATTTAATGGGAATTTACTAAGAATTTACTGTGTAATTTACTGAGAATTTATTGAGAATTGATTGGGAATTAACTGAGTAATTTTGTCATGACCCGAACTCGCCCCCGTGGGTTAAGGGCATAATTGGCCAGTAATCATGAGATTACCTACGGCCTCAAACCAAACCAAACCAAACCAAACCAAACGTATTTTAACAGAGTTAATGGGGGCCAAACGGAAGCAATTTAAAACTTTGTCCATAGAGCTGTGCTTACATGGCACATCATAACAAACCATACATCTGCATATTAATAACTCACAACAAAATATATACTACATAAGGTTCTGTACATACAGGATCATATAAGTCTAAGTCAACCCATCACGACTATATACAACAGATGCAAAGTCTTCGCCAACAAGACAGGATACAAATACATAACAAAAGGGCAAAGACGGGTCTCGTACGTGAGACACAAGGGCTGACTCTCCCAAAACCTTTGTTATTCCACATAGACTTCACTGGGGCTGGGTTTGGACTTCCCTTGGCTTACCTACAAACACATGAATGAGCGTGAGCGAAAGCCCAGTGAATAATATTAATTACAGAAGCTATACAGACGATATGTAGAACACTATGCTTCAAACGGCCTTAGGCCCAATTCATATTTCTATTTAACATATATACACAATTTAGGTCAAGTGACTGTGGTTCCAAACAAACTGGCCTTTGGCCCATTCAAACTTTCATTTGTGTCAAAATGGCCTTTAGCCCATTCAGATAACAAAATGGCCTTTGACCCATTCATTCGTTCATGTCGAAACGGCCTCCGGCCCATTTATTCATGTCAAAACGGCCTCTGGCCCACCTATTTATGTCAAAACGGCCTCTGGCCCATTCATTCTATTATTTAGATCAGAATGGCCTCTGGCCCACCCATTTGGTATAGCAAACATTGTCCACCAATCGAATCAATGAACTTATAAAACTTACATAGAAGTAAGCAATTGGACAATAACATATTTTAGATATCTCTGTTAAGATATTACTCACAGTGATCGGTTAGTTGGTTTGCCCTGGAGCTCGACCCTACAAATTCCATGAACATAAAAGGGTCACAAACAATTCGATCCGCTCTAAATTCACATTTTCCTCTTTAGGCTCCATTCTTATCTCTTTAACTCAATTATAATGCTCAATGCATGCCTAAGAGTGCTTGGAAGTGAAAGAGATCAGAAAATGAAACACAGAATGTCTTTTCAGAATTTCAGAAAACAGGGTCCCCGCTCGAACGTGGACTTCCCCGCTCGAGTGGACCCTTGAGGCCTGCAAAAGTGCTGGATACGTCAAATTTACGCTCGATCACGAACTCTGGCGCTCGAGCGGAAGGCCTCTCTACATGGCTCCCCGCTCGAGCGTGAACTTCCCCGCTTGAGCGGACCCCATGTCTGCAGAAAATACTGGGAGCACGAAATTCACGCTCGAGCAGCGGTTTCCCCGCTCGAGTGGACATCAAATTTTCTAGGTTTTCCAGAACATGTTCTTGAGCTCCAATTCGACATTCAATGGTTCTAAATGCATGCTTTTGGCTCAAACTTCACATAATCATGTACTAACATGGTATAAACACCAAATCACAACACAATGAAGCTCAATTCCATGAATCAAACACATGCATGTCCCAAATTGACTCAAACTCATCACCAACACACTAAATTCAAACATTTAAGGTTCATACTTCCATGATTTGCACTTGCATGTGGAATATACACAATATCCTCAACTTAATTGGTGAAGAGGTGATCAAATATATGGACTTAAACAAAAAATCCAACATGGATCATACACATTGTGCTCAAATATGGAAATTCATAGTAATTTCCTACATGCATGCATCTATTGACTTTAAATTCAACAAATACAACTCAATTCATGATCTAACCCACCATTTAATCTTCAATTCACAAACTCACAATTCAAACTTATGAATTAAGGGTTGATTACTCACCTAGGAGCTTTAATCTTCCAAACTTGTGCTTAATTCTTGAGTGTAGCTTCAAGATTACCAAGTTCCTTAGAAAATCTCTACTTTGAGCCTCTTCTCTCACTAAATTCGGCCCCTCTCTCTCTATAGAGCATAATTTCAGAAGTTGAACTCAAAAAGAAACAAAAATGAGAGTGTAATGGCCTTAATAAGAGCTCCCATGGTCACATTATTTTAATACAAAATAACTGAGCACTAATTCATCAAATTCAATCTGATTAATTTGATCCAAATCAATTTTCAATTAAATTTCACCGCAAGCTCTAAAAATTACGCTAATCACAATGGCGCAATCAATTTCGGGTTTCGTGGCCGATAAGGCCTTCAAATTAATTTCCAAAGCAAATAATCAAACATATATTCCTACGGTGAATAGATAGAAATTCAAAACCACATATTTCCACATAATGGCACAAAAAATCATATTAAACACATAATCACATTCATGTTAAGGACCAATTAACATATTACGGAACATGGATATCACAAATTTACTGGGAATTTACCGAGTAATTGACTGAGAATTTCTAGGGAATTTACTAAGTAATTTACTAAGAATTTATTGAGAATTGGCTGGGAATTAACCAAGTAATTTACTGAGAATTTACTAGGATTTTACTGAATAATTTACTAAATGTTTATCGAGAATTTACTGAGTAATTTACTGAGAATTTACTCAGTGACTTACTGAGAATTTACTGGGAATTTGCGGAGTAATTTACAGAGTTAATTACTAAGAATTTACTGGGAAATTGCTGGGTTATTTACTGAGAATTTATTTAGTAATTTAGTGAGAATTTACTTACAATTTGCTGAGTAATTTACCAAGTAGTTTACTGAGAATTTTTTGAGTAATTTTCTGAGAATTTTTTGCGAATTTACTGAGCAATTTACTGAATATTTTCTGAGAATTTTGTCAGGATTTTCTAAGTAATTTACTAAGTAATCTACTGAGTAATTTTTTGAGAATTTTCTGGGAATTTACTGAGTAATTTACTAAATAATTTATTGAGAATTTAGAATGAATTTACTGAGCAATTTACTGAGAATCTACTGGAAATTTATTGAGAATTTATTCTGTAATTTATTTGAATTTACTGAGAATTTGCTGAGTAATTTACTAAGAATTTACTGAGTGATTCATAGAGAATTTACAAGGAATTTATTGGGCAATTTATTGAGAATTTACTGGTAATTTATTGGGAATTTTATGGAAATTTACTGAGTAATGGACTGAGAATTTACTGGGAATGTATTGGGAATTTACTGTGCAATTTAAAAAGAATTTACTAAGAATTTTCTGAGAAATTTACTAGGAATTTACTATGTAATTTACTGAGAATTTTCTGGGAATTTATTGTGTAATTTATAAGGAATTTTGCTTGGAATTTAGTAAGTAATTTACTAAAAATTTACTTTGAATTTATTAAGAATTTACAGAAAATTTTCAGAGTAATTTACTGGGAATTTACTGAGTGATATATTGAGAATTTACTGAACAATTTAGGGAGAATTTACTAGGAATTTAACAAGTAATTTACCCGGAGTTTACTGAGCAATTGACTTAGAATTTTCTGAAAATTTACTGTGTAACTTACTGAGAATTTACTGAGTAAATGATTGATAATTTAATGGGAATTTACTAAGAATTTACTGAGAATTTATTGAGAATTGATTGGGAATTAACAGAGTAATTTACTGCGAATTTACTGAGTAATTGACGGAAAATATGTAGGGAATTTACTAAGTAATTTATTAAGAATTTATTGAGAATTGATTGGGAATTAACCGAGTAATTTACTAAGTAATTTATTGAGAATTTATTTCATAATTTACTGAAACTTTACCCAGTAATTAATTGAGAATTTATTAGGATTTTATTGAATAATTTACTAAATGTTTATCGAGAATTTCCTGAGTAATTTACTGAGAATTTACTCAGTGACTTACTGAGAATTTACAGGGAATTTACGGAGTAATTTACTGAGTTAATTACTAAGAATTTACTGGGAAATTGCTGCGTTATTTACTAAGAATTTATTTAGTAATTTAGTGAGAATTTACTTGCAATTTACTGAGTAATTTACCAAGTAGTTTATTGAGAATTTTCTGAGAATTTTTTGCGAATTTACTGAGCAATTTGCTGAATATTTTCTGAGAATTTTGTCCGGATTTTCTAAGTAATTTACTAAGTAATCTACTGAGTAATTTTCTGAGAATTCCTTGGGAATTTACTGAGTAATTTACTAAGTAATTTATAGAGAATTTAGTACGAATTTACTGAGCAATTTACTGAGAATCTATTGAAAATTTATTGAGAATTTATTTTGTAATTTATTTGAATTTACTGTGAATTTGCTGAGTAAGTTATTTAGAATTTACATAAAATTCACTTTGTAATTTACTGAGTAATTTATTAAGAATTTACTCAGAATTTATTTGAGAATTTACAAGGAATTTAGTGGGCAATTTACTGAGAATTTATTGGAAATTTACTAAGTAATGTACTGAGAATTTACTAAGAATGTATTTGGAATTTACTGTGCAATTTAAAAATAATTTACTGAGAATTTTCTGAGTAATTTACAAAGAATTTACTGGGAATTCACTATGTAATTTACTGAGAATTTACAGGGAATTTATTGACTAATTTATACGGAATTTTGTTGGGAGTTTAGTGAGTAATTTACTGAAAATTTATTGACAATTTACTAGGAATTTGATGAGTAATTTACTGAGACTTTATTAAGAATTTACTAAAAATTTTCTGAGTAATTTACTGGAAATTTATTCAGTAATTTACAGAGAATTTATTGAGTGATTTATTGAGAATTTCTTGAACAATTTACGGAGAATTTATTAGGAATTTAAAAAGTATTTTACCCAGAATTTACTGAGCAATTGACTTAGAATTTTCTGAGTAACTTACTGGGAATTTACTCGAAATTTAGTGAGAATTTACTGGGAATTTACTGTGTAACTTACTGAGAATTTACTGAGTAATTGATTGATAATTTAATGGGAATTTACTAAGAATTTACTGAGAATTGATTGGGAATTAACTGAGTAATTTACTGAGAATTTACTAAGTAATGGACTGAGAATTTCTAGGGAATTTACTGAGTAATTTACTAAGAATTTATTGAGAATTGACTGGGAATTAACCGAGTAATTTATTAAGTAATTTACTGAGAATTTACTTCGTAATTTACTGGATCTTTACCCAGTAATTTACTGAGAATTTACTATGAATTTATGGCGTAATTTACTGAGTATTTACTGGGAAATTGCTAGGTTATTTACTGAGAATTTATTTAGTAATTTAGTGAGAATTTACTTGCAATTTACTGAGTAATTTACCAAGTAGTTTACTAAGAATTTTCTGAGTAATTTTCTGAGAATTGTTTGTAAATTTACTAAGCAATTTACTGAATATTTTCTGAGAATTTTGCTCGGATTTTCTGAGTAATTTACTAAGTAATCTACTGAGTAATTTTCTGAGAATTCCCTGAGAATTTATTGAGTAATTTATAGAGAATTTCGCACGAATTTACTAAGCGATTTAGTGAGAATCTACTGGAAATTTATTGAGAATTTATTCTGTAATTTATTTGAATTTACTGGGAATTTGCTTAGTAAGTTATTCAGAATTTACATAAAATTCACTTTGTGATTTACTGAGTAATTTATTGTGAATTACTCAATATTTACTGAGTGATTCATTGAGAATTTACAAGGAACTTAGTGGGCAATTTACTGAGTAATGGACCGAGAATTTACTGAGAATGTATTGGAAATTTATTGTGCAATTTAAAAAGAATTTACTGAGAATTTTTTGAGTAATTTACATAGAATTTTCTGGGAATTTACTAAGAATATTTTTGGGAATTTACTATGTAATTTACTGAGAACTTATAGGGAATTTATTGAGTAATTTATAAGGAATTTTGCTGGTAATTTGGTGAGTAATTTACTGAAAATTTACTTTGAATTTATCAAGAATTTACGAAAAATTTTCTGAGTAATTACTGGGAATTTACTCAGTAATTTACTGAGAATTTACTGAGTGATTTATTGAGAATTTACTGAACAATTTAGGGAGAATTTATTAGGAATTTAACAAGTAATTTACCCGGAGTTTACTAAGCAGTTGACTTTGAATTTTCTGAGTAGTTTACTGGGAATTTACTTAGAATTTAGTGAAAATTTACTGAAAATTTACTGTGTAACTTACTGAGAATTTACTGAGTAAATGATTGATAATTTAATGGGAATTTACTAAGAATTTACTGAGAATTTATAGAGATTTGATTCGGAATTAACAGAGTAATTGACCGAGAATTTCTAGGGAATTTACTGAGTAATTCACTAAGAATTTATTGAGAATTGACTGGGAATTAACCGAGTAATTTACTAAGTAATTTATTGAAAATTTACTTCATAATTTACTAAAACTTTACCAAGTAATTAACTGAGAATTTACTAGGATTTTACTGAATAATTTACTGAATGTTTATCGAGAATTTCCTGAGTGATTTACTGAGAATTTACGGAGTAATTTACTAAGTTAATTACTAAGAATTTACTGGGAAATTGCTGGGTTATTTACTGAGAATTTATTTAGTAATTTAGTGATAATTTACTTGCAATGTACTGAGTAATTTACCAAGTAGTTTACTGAGAATTTTTTGCGAATTTACTGAGTAATTTGCTGAATATTTTCTGAGAATTTTGTCCGGATTTTCTGAGTAATTTACTAAGTAATCTACTGAGTAATTTTCTAAGAATTCCTTGGGAATTTACTGAGTAATTTACTAAGTAATTTATAAAAAATTTAGTGCGAATTTACTGAGCAATTTACTGAGAATCTACTGAAAATTTATTGAGAATTTATTCTGTAATTTATTTGAATTTACTGTGAATTTGCTGAGTAAGTTATTTAGAATTTACATAAAATTCACTTTGTAATTTGCTGAGTAATTTATTGAGAATTTACTCGGAATTTACTGAGAATTTACTGAGTGATTCATTGAGAATTTACAAGGAATTTAGTGGGCAATTTACTGAGAATTTATTGGAAATTTTTTGGGAAATTTACTAAGTAATGTACTGAGAATTTACTAAGAATGTATTTGGAATTTACTGTGCAATTTAAAAAGAATTTACTGAGAATTTTCTGAGTAATTTACAAAGAATTTACTGGGAATTTACTATGTAATTTACTGAGAATTTACAGGGAATTTATTGACTAATTTATACGGAATTTTGCTGGAAATTTAGTGAGTAATTTACTGAAAATTTATTAACAATTTACTGGAAATTCGATGAGTAATTTATTGGGAATTTATTAAGAATTTACTAAAAATTTTTTGAGTAATTTACTGGAAATTTACTCAGTAATTTACAGAGAATTTATTGAGAATTTCCTGAACAATTTACGGAGAATTTAGTAGGAATTTGAAAAGTAATTTACCCAGAATTTACTGAGTAATCGACTTAGAATTTTTTGAGTAATTTACTGTGAATTTACTTGGAATTTAGTGAGAATTTACTGGGAATTTGCTGTATAACTTACGGAGAATTTACTAAGTAATTGATTGATAATCTAATGGGAATTTACTAAGAATTTACTGAGTAATTTACTGAGAATTGATTGGGGATTAACTGAGTAATTTATTGAGAATTTATTGAGTAATGGACTGAGAATTTCTAGGGAATTTACTGAGTAATTTACTAAGAATTTATTGAGAATTGACTGGGAATTAACCGAGTAATTTACTAAGTAATTTACTGAGAATTTACTTCGTAATTTACTGGAACTTTACCTAATAATTTACTGAGAGTTTACCGGGAATTTACGGAGTAATTTACTGAGTTAATTACTGAGTATTTACTGGGAAATTGCTAGGTTATTTACTGAGAATTTATTTAGTAATTTAGTGAGAATTTACTTGTAATTTACTGAGTAATTTACCAAGTAGTTTACTAAGAATTTTCTGAGTAATTTTCTGAGAACTTTTTGCAAATTTACTGAGCAATTTACTGAATATTTTCTGAGAATTTTGTCAGGATTTTCTGAGTAATTTACTAAGTAATCTACTGAGTAATTTTCTGAGAATTCCCTGGAAATTTTCTGAGTAATTTATAGAGAATTTAATACAAATTTACTGAGCAATTTACTGAGAATCTACTAGAAATTTATTGAGAATTTATTCTGTAATTTATTTTAATTTACTGCGAATTTGCTGAGTAAGTTATTCAGAATTTACGTAAAATTCACTTTGTGATTTACTGAGTAATTTATTGAGAATTACTCGGAATTTACTGAGTGATTCATTGAGAATTTAGAAGGAATTTAGTGGGCAATTTACTGAGTAATGGACTAAGAATTTACTGTGCAATTTAAAAAGAATTACTGAGAATTTTTTGAGTAATTTACATAGAATTTTCTGGGAATTTACTGAGAATATTTTTGGGAATTTACTATGTAATTTATTGAGAACTTATAGGGAATTTATTGAGTAATTTATAAGGAATTTTGCTGGAAATTTAGTGAGTAATTTACTGAAAATTTACTTTGAATTTATTAAGAATTTACAGAAAATTTTCAGAGTAATTTTCTGGGAATTTACTCAGTAATTTATTGATAATTTACTGAGTGATTTATTGAGAATTTACTGAACAATTTAGGGAGAATTTATTAGGAATTTAACAAGTAATTTACCCGGAGTTTACTGAGCAATTGATTTAGAATTTTTTGAGTAATTTACTGGGAATTTACTTAGAATTTAGTGAGAATTTACTGAAAATTTACTGTGTAACTTACTGAGAATTTACTGAGTAAATGATTGATAATTTAATGGGAATTTACTAAGAATTTACTGAGAACTTATTGAGAATTGATTGGGAATTAACAGAGTAATTTACTGCGAATTTATTGAGTAATTGACCGAGAATTTCAAGGGAATTTACTGAGTAATTTACTAAGAATTTATTGAGAATTGACTGGGAATTAACCGAGTAATTTACTAAGTAATTTATTGAGAATTTACTTCATAATTTACTGAAAACTTTACCCAGTAATTAACTGAGAATTTACTAGGATTTTACTGAATAATTTACTGATTGTTTATCGAGAATTTCCTGAGTGATTTACTGAGAATTTACGGAGTAATTTACTGAGTTAATTATTAAGAATTTACTGGGAAATTGCTGGGTTATTTACTGAGAATTTATTTAGTAATTTAGCGAGAATTTACTTGCAATGTACTGAGTAATTTACCACGTAGTTTACTGAGAATTTTTTGTGAATTTACTGAGCAATTTGCTGAATATTTTCTGAGAATTTTGTCCGGATTTTCTGAGTAATTTACTAAGTAATCTACTGAGTAATTTTCTGAGAATTCCTTGGGAATTTACTGAGTAATTTACTAAGTAATTTATAGAGAATTTAGTACGAATTTACTGAGCAATTTACTGAGAATCTACTGAAAATTTATTGAGAATTTATTCTGTAATTTATTTGAATTTACTGTGAATTTGCTGAGTAAGTTATTTAGAATTTACATAAAATTCACTTTGTAATTTACTGAGTAATTTATTGAGAATTTACTCGGAATTTACTGAGAATTTACTGAGTGATTCATTGAGAATTTACAAGGAATTTAGTGGGCAATTTACTGAGAATTTATTGGAAATTTTTTGGGAAATTTACTAAGTAATGTACTGAGAATTTACTAAGAATGTATTTGGAATTTACTGTGCAATTTAAAAAGAATTTACTGAGAATTTTCTGAGTAATTTACAAAGAATTTACTGGGAATTTACTATGTAATTTACTGAGAATTTACAGGGAATTTATTGACTAATTTATACGGAATTTTGCTGGGAATTTAGTGAGTAATATACTGAAAATTGATTGGCAATTTACTGGGAATTCGATGAGTAATTTATTGAGAATTTATTAAGAATTTACTAAAAATTTTTTGAGTAATTTACTGAAAATTTACTCAGTAATTTATAGAGAATTTATTGAGTGATTTATAGAGAATTTCCTGAACAATTTACGGAGAATTTAGTAGGAATTTAAAAAGTAATTTACCCAGAATTTACTGAGTAATCGACTTAGAATTTTTTGAGTAATTTACTGTGAATTTACTTGGAATTTAGTGAGAATTTACTGGGAATTTACTATGTAACTTACGGAGAATTTACTAAGTAATTGATTGATAATCTAATGGGAATTTACTAAGAATTTACTGAGTAATTTACTGAGAATTGATTGGGGATTAACTGAGTAATTTACTGAGAATTTATTGAGTAATGGACTGAGAATTTCTAGGGAATTTACTGAGTAATTTACTAAGAATTTATTGAGAATTGACTGGGAATTAACCGAGTAATTTACTAAGTAATTTACTGAGAATTTACTTCGTAATTTACTGGAACTTTACCTAATAATTTACTGAGAGTTTACTGGGAATTTACGGAGTAATTTACTGAGTTAATTACTGAGTATTTACTGGGAAATTGCTAGGTTATTTACTGAGAATTTATTTAGTAATTTAGTGAGAATTTACTTGTAATTTACTGAGTAATTTACCAAGTAGTTTACTAAGAATTTTCTGAGTAATTTTCTGAGAACTTTTTGCAAATTTACTGAGCAATTTACTGAATATTTTCTGAGAATTTTGTCAGGATTTTCTGAGTAATTTACTAAGTAATCTACTGAGTAATTTTCTGAGAATTCCCTGGAAATTTTCTGAGTAATTTATAGAGAATTTAATACAAATTTACTGAGCAATTTACTGAGAATCTACTGGAAATTTATTGAGAATTTATTCTGTAATTTATTTTAATTTACTGCGAATTTGCTGAGTAAGTTATTCAGAATTTACGTAAAATTCACTTTGTGATTTACTGAGTAATTTATTGGGAATTACTCGGAATTTACTGAGTGATTCATTGAGAATTTACAAGGAATTTAGTGGGCAATTTACTGAGTAATGGACTAAGAATTTACTGAGAATGTATTGGGAATTTACTGTGCAACTTAAAAAGAATTACTGAGAATTTTTTGAGTAATTTACATAGAATTTTCTGGGAATTTACTGAAAATATTTTTGGGAATTTACTATGTAATTTACTGAGAACTTATAGGGAATTTATTGAGTAATTTATAAGGAATTTTGCTGGAAATTTAGTGAGTAATTTACTGAAAATTTACTTTAAATTTATTAAGAATTTACAGAAAATTTTCAGAGTAATTTTCTGGGAATTTACTCAGTAATTTATTGATAATTTACTGAGTGATTTATTGAGAATTTACTAAACAATTTAGGGAGAATTTATTAGGAATTTTACAAGTAATTTACCTGGAGTTTACTGAGCAATTGATTTAGAATTTTTTGAGTAATTTACTGGGAATTTACTTAGAATTTAGTGAGAATTTACTGAAAATTTACTGGGTAACTTACTGAGAATTTACTGAGTAAATGATTGATAATTTAATGAGAATTTACTAAGAATTTACTGAGAACTTATTGAGAATTGATTGGGAATTAACAGAGTAATTTACTGCGAATTTACTGAGTAATTGACCGAGAATTTCTAGGGAATTTACTGAGTAATTTACTAAGAATTTATTGAGAATTGACTGGGAATTAACCGAGTAATTTACTAAGTAATTTATTGAAAATTTACTTCATAATTTACTGAAAACTTTACCCAGTAATTAACTGAGAATTTACTATGATTTTACTGAATAATTTACTGAATGTTTATCGAGAATTTCCTGAGTGATTTACTGAGAATTTACTTAGTGACTTACAGAGAATTTACTGAGTTAATTACTAAGAATTTACTGGGAAATTTGTAGGTTATTTACTGAGAATTTATTTAGTAATTTAGTGAGAATTTACTTGCAATGTACTGAGTAATTTACCAAGTAGTTTATTGAGAAGTTTTTGCGAATTTACTGAGCAATTTGCCGAATATTTTCTGAGAATTTTGTCCGGATTTTCTGAGTAATTTACTAAGTAATCTACTGAGTAATTTTCTGAGAATTCCTTGGGAATCTACTGAGTAATTTACTAAGTAATTTATAGAGAATTTAGTACGAATTTACTGAGCAATTTACTGAGAATCTACTGAAAATTTATTGAGAATTTATTCTGTAATTTATTTGAATTTATTGTGAATTTGCTGAGTAAGTTATTTAGAATTTACATAAAATTCACTTTGTAATTTACTGAGTAATTTATTTAGAATTTACTCGGAATTTACTGAGAATTTACTGAGTGATTCATTGAGAATTTACGAGGAATTTAGTGGGCAATTTACTGAGAATTTATTGGAAATTTTTTGGGAAATTTACTAAGTAATGTACTGAGAATTTACTAAGAATGTATTTGGAATTTACTGTGCAATTTAAAAAGAATTTACTAGGAATTTTCAATGTAATTTACTGAGAATTTACAGGGAATTTATTAACCAATTTATACGGAATTTTGCTGGGAATTTAGTGAGTAATTTACTGAAAATTTATTGACAATTTACTGGGAATTTGATGAGTAATTTACTGATAATTTATTAAGAATTTACTAAAAATTTTCTGAGTAATTTACTGAAAATTTACTCAGTAATTTCCAGAGAATTTATTGAGTGATTTATTGAGAATTTCCTGAACAATTTACGGAGAATTTAGTAGGAATTTAAAAAGTAATTTACCCAGAATTTACTGAGCAATTGACTTAGAATTTTCGGAGTAATTTATTGGGAATTTACTCGGAATTTAGTGAGAATTTACTGGGAATTTACTGTGTAACTTACTGAGAATTTACTGAGTAATTGATTGATAATTTAATGGGAATTTACTAAGAATTTACTAAGTAATTTACAGAGAATTGATTGGGAATTAACTGAGTAATTTACTGAGAATTTACTGAGTAATGGACTGAGAATTTCTAGGGAATTTACTGAGTAATTTACTAAGAATTTATTGAGAATTGACTGGAAATTAACCGAGTAATTTACTAAGTAATTTACTGAGAATTTACTTCGTAATTTACTGGATCTTTACCCAGTAATTTACTGAGAATTTACGGAGAATTTATGGAGTAATTTACTGGGTTAATTACTGAGTATTTTCTGTAAAATTGCTAGGTTATTTACTGAGAATTTATTTAGTAATTTAGTGAGAATTTACTTGCAATTTACTGAGTAATTTACCAAGTAGTTTACTAAGAATTTTCTGAGTAATTTTCTGAGAATTTTTTTATAAATTTACTAAGCAATTTACTGAATATTTTCTGAGAATTTTGTCCGGATTTTCTGAGTAATTTACTAAGTTATCTACTGAGTAATTTTCTGAGAATTCCCTGGGAAATTACTGAGTAATTTATAGAGAATTTAATACAAATTTACTGAGCAATTTACTGAGAATCTACTTGAAATTTATTGAGAATTTATTCTGTAATTTATTTGAATTTACTGGGAATTTGCTAAGTAAGTTATTCAAAATTTACATAAAATTCACTTTGTGATTTACTGAGTAATTTATTGAGAATTACTCGATATTTACTGAGTGATTCATTGAGAATTTACAAACAATTTAGTGGGCAATTTACTGAGTAATGGACTGAGAATATACTGAGAATGTATTGGGAATTTACTGTGCAATTTAAAAAGAATTTACTGAGAATTTTTTGAGTAATTTACAAAGAATTTTATGGGAATTTACTGAGAATATTTTTGGGAATTTACTATGTAATTTACTGAGAACTTATAGGGAATTTATTGAGTAATTTATAAGGAATTTTGCTGGTAATTTAGTGAGTAATTTACTAAAAATTTACTTTGAATTTATTAAGAATTTACGGAAAATTTTCTGAGTAATTTTTTGGAAATTTACTTAGTAATTTACTGAGAATTTACTGAGTGATTTATTGAGAATTTACAGAACAATTTGGGGAGAATTTATTAGGAATTTAACAAGTAATTTACCCGGAGTTTACTGAGCAATTCACTTAGAATTTTCTGAGAAATTTACTGGGAATTTACTTAGAATTTAGTGAGAATTTACTAAAAATTTACTGTGTAACTTACTGAGAATTTACTGAGTAAATGATTGATAATTTAATGGGAATTTACTAAGAATTTACTGAGTAATTTACTGAGAATTTATTGAGAATTGATTGGGAATTAACAGAGTAATTTACTGCGAATTTACTGAGTAATTGATCGAGAATTTCTAGGGAATTTACTGAGTAATTTACTAAGAATTTATTGAGAATTGACTGAGAATTAACAGAGTAATTTACTAAGTAATTTATTGAGAATTTACTTCATAATTTACTAAAACTTTGCCCAGTAATTTACTGAGAATTTACTAGGATTTTACTGAATAATTTACTGAATGTTTATCGAGAATTTCCTGAGTAATTTACTGAGAATTTACTCAGTGACTTACTGAGAATTTACTGAGAATTTACGGAGTAATTTACTGAGTTAATTACTAAGAATTTACTGGGAAATTGCTGGGTTATTTACTGAAAATTTATTTAGTAATTTAGTGAGAATTTACTTGCAATTTACTGAGTAATTTACCAAGTAGTTTACTGAGAATTTTCTGAGAATTTGTTGCGAATTTACTGAGCAATTTGCTGAATATTTTCTGAGAATTTTGTCAGGATTTTCTGAGTAATTTACTAAGTAATCTACTGAGTAATTTTCTGAGAATTCCTTGGGAATTTACTAAGCAATTTATAGAGAATTTAGTGCAAATTTACTGAGCAATTCACTGAGAGTCTACTGGAAATTTATTGAGAATTTATTCTGTAATTTATTTGAATTTACTGAGAATTTGCTGAGTAAGATATTCAGAATTTACATAAAATTCACTTTGTAATTTATTGAGTAATTTATTGAGAATTTACTCGGAATTTACTGAGAATTTACTGAGTGATTCATTGAGAATTTACAAGGAATTTAGTGGGCAATTTATTGAGAATTTTCTGGGAATTTTTTTTTATATTTACTGAGTAATGGACCGAGAATTTACTGAGAATGTAGTGGGAATTTACTATGCAATTTAAAAAGAATTTACTGAGAATTTTTTGAGTAATTTACAAAGAATTTTTTGGGAATTTATTGAGAATATTTTTGGAAATTTACTATGTAATTTACTGAGAATTTATAGGGAATTTATTGAGTAATTTATAAGGAATTTTGCTGGGAATTTAGTGAGTAATTTTCTGAAAATTTACTTTGAATTTATTAAGAATTTATGGAAAATTTTCTGAGTAATTTACTTGGAATTTACTCAGAAATTTACTGAGAATTTACTGAGTGATTTATTGAGAATTTATTGAACAATTTACAAAGAATTTATTGGGAATTTAAAAAGTAATTTACTCGGAATTTACTGAGCAATTGACTGAGAATTTTCTGAGTAATTTACTGGGAATTTACTCAGAATTTAGTGAGAATTTACTGGGAATTTACTGTGTAACTTACTGAGAATTTACTGAGTAATTGATTGAGAATTTAATGGGAATTTACTAAGAATTTACTGAGTAATTTACTGAGAATTTATTGAGAATTGACAGGGAATTAACTGAGTAATTTACTGGGAATTTACTAATTAATTTATTGGGAATTTCTAGGGAATTTACTGAGTAATTTATTGAGAATTTACTGGGAATTTGGTAAGTAATTTACTATGAACTTACGTGTAATTTACTTCGTAATTTACTTAAACTTTACTAAGTAATTTACTGAAAATTTACTAGGATTTCACTGAATAATTTACTGAATGTTTATCGAGAATTTACTCAGTTATTTACTGAGAATTTACTCAGTGACTTACTGAGAATTTACTGGGAATTTATGGAGTAATTTACTGAGTTAATTACTAAGAATTTATTGGGAAATTGCTTAGTGATTTACTGAGAATTTATTTAGTAATTTAGTGAGAATTTACTTGCAATTTACTGAGTAATTTACCAAGTAGTTTACTAAGAATTTTCTGAGTAATTTTTTGAGAATTTTTTTATAAATTTACTAAGCAATTTACTGAATATTTTCTGAGAATTTTGTCAGGATTTTCTGATTAATTTACTAAGTAATCTACTGAGTAATTTTCTGAGAATTCCCTGGGAAATTACTGAGTAATTTATAGAGAATTTAATACAAATTTACTGAGCAATTTACTGAGAATCTACTTGAAATTTATTGAAAATTTATTCTGTAATTTATTTGAATTTACTGGGAATTTGCTAAGTAAGTTATTCAGAATTTACATAAAATTCACTTTGTGATTTACTGAGTAATTTATTGTGAATTACTCAATATTTACTGAGTGATTCATTGAGAATTTACAAACAATTTAGTGGGCAATTTACTAAGTAATGGACTGAGAATTTACTGAGAATGTATTGGGAATTTACTGAGAATTTTTTGAGTAATTTACAAAGAATTTTCTGGGAATTTACTGAGAATATTTTTGGGAATTTACTACGTAATTTACTGAGAACTTATAGGGAATTTATTGAGTAATTTATAAGGAATTTTGCTGGTAATTTAGTGAGTAATTTACTGAAAATTTACTTTGAATTTATTAAGAATTTACGGAAAATTTTCTGAGTAATTTTTTGGAAATTTACTTAGTAATTTACTGAGAATTTACTGAGTGATTTATTGAGAATTTACAGAACAATTTGGGGAGAATTTATTAGGAATTTAACAAGTAATTTACCCGGAGTTTACTGAGCAATTCACTTAGAATTTTCTGAGAAATTTACTGGGAATTTACTTAGAATTTAGTGAGAATTTACTAAAAATTTACTGTGTAACTTACTGAGAATTTACTGAGTAAATGATTGATAATTTAATGGGAATTTACTAAGAATTTACTGAGTAATTTACTGAGAATTTATTGAGAATTGATTGGGAATTAACAGAGTAATTTACTGCGAATTTACTGAGTAATTGATCGAGAATTTCTAGGGAATTTACTGAGTAATTTACTAAGAATTTATTGAGAATTGACTGAGAATTAACAGAGTAATTTACTAAGTAATTTATTGAGAATTTACTTCATAATTTACTAAAACTTTGCCCAGTAATTTACTGAGAATTTACTAGGATTTTACTGAATAATTTACTGAATGTTTATCGAGAATTTCCTGAGTAATTTACTGAGAATTTACTCAGTGACTTACTGAGAATTTACTGAGAATTTACGGAGTAATTTACTGAGTTAATTACTAAGAATTTACTGGGAAATTGCTGGGTTATTTACTGAAAATTTATTTAGTAATTTAGTGAGAATTTACTTGCAATTTACTGAGTAATTTACCAAGTAGTTTACTGAGAATTTTCTGAGAATTTGTTGCGAATTTACTGAGCAATTTGCTGAATATTTTCTGAGAATTTTGTCAGGATTTTCTGAGTAATTTACTAAGTAATCTACTGAGTAATTTTCTGAGAATTCCTTGGGAATTTACTAAGCAATTTATAGAGAATTTAGTGCAAATTTACTGAGCAATTCACTGAGAGTCTACTGGAAATTTATTGAGAATTTATTCTGTAATTTATTTGAATTTACTGAGAATTTGCTGAGTAAGATATTCAGAATTTACATAAAATTCACTTTGTAATTTATTGAGTAATTTATTGAGAATTTACTCGGAATTTACTGAGAATTTACTGAGTGATTCATTGAGAATTTACAAGGAATTTAGTGGGCAATTTATTGAGAATTTTCTGGGAATTTTTTTTTATATTTACTGAGTAATGGACCGAGAATTTACTGAGAATGTAGTGGGAATTTACTATGCAATTTAAAAAGAATTTACTGAGAATTTTTTGAGTAATTTACAAAGAATTTTTTGGGAATTTATTGAGAATATTTTTGGAAATTTACTATGTAATTTACTGAGAATTTATAGGGAATTTATTGAGTAATTTATAAGGAATTTTGCTGGGAATTTAGTGAGTAATTTTCTGAAAATTTACTTTGAATTTATTAAGAATTTATGGAAAATTTTCTGAGTAATTTACTTGGAATTTACTCAGAAATTTACTGAGAATTTACTGAGTGATTTATTGAGAATTTATTGAACAATTTACAAAGAATTTATTGGGAATTTAAAAAGTAATTTACTCGGAATTTACTGAGCAATTGACTGAGAATTTTCTGAGTAATTTACTGGGAATTTACTCAGAATTTAGTGAGAATTTACTGGGAATTTACTGTGTAACTTACTGAGAATTTACTGAGTAATTGATTGAGAATTTAATGGGAATTTACTAAGAATTTACTGAGTAATTTACTGAGAATTTATTGAGAATTGACAGGGAATTAACTGAGTAATTTACTGGGAATTTACTAATTAATTTATTGGGAATTTCTAGGGAATTTACTGAGTAATTTATTGAGAATTTACTGGGAATTTGGTAAGTAATTTACTATGAACTTACGTGTAATTTACTTCGTAATTTACTTAAACTTTACTAAGTAATTTACTGAAAATTTACTAGGATTTCACTGAATAATTTACTGAATGTTTATCGAGAATTTACTCAGTTATTTACTGAGAATTTACTCAGTGACTTACTGAGAATTTACTGGGAATTTATGGAGTAATTTACTGAGTTAATTACTAAGAATTTATTGGGAAATTGCTTAGTGATTTACTGAGAATTTATTTAGTAATTTAGTGAGAATTTACTTGCAATTTACTGAGTAATTTACCAAGTAGTTTACTAAGAATTTTCTGAGTAATTTTTTGAGAATTTTTTTATAAATTTACTAAGCAATTTACTGAATATTTTCTGAGAATTTTGTCAGGATTTTCTGAGTAATTTACTAAGTAATCTACTGAGTAATTTTCTGAGAATTCCCTGGGAAATTACTGAGTAATTTATAGAGAATTTAATACAAATTTACTGAGCAATTTACTGAGAATCTACTTGAAATTTATTGAAAATTTATTCTGTAATTTATTTGAATTTACTGGGAATTTGCTAAGTAAGTTATTCAGAATTTACATAAAATTCACTTTGTGATTTACTGAGTAATTCATTGTGAATTACTCAATATTTACTGAGTGATTCATTGAGAATTTACAAACAATTTAGTGGGCAATTTACTAAGTAATGGACTGAGAATTTACTGAGAATGTATTGGGAATTTACTGAGAATTTTTTGAGTAATTTACAAAGAATTTTCTGGGAATTTACTGAGAATATTTTTGGGAATTTACTACGTAATTTACTGAGAACTTATAGGGAATTTATTGAGTAATTTATAAGGAATTTTGCTGGTAATTTAGTGAGTAATTTACTGAAAATTTACTTTGAATTTATTAAGAATTTACGGAAAATTTTCTGAGTAATTTTTTGGAAATTTACTTAGTAATTTACTGAGAATTTACTGAGTGATTTATTGAGAATTTACAGAACAATTTGGGGAGAATTTATTAGGAATTTAACAAGTAATTTACCCGGAGTTTACTGAGCAATTCACTTAGAATTTTCTAAGTAATTTACTGGGAATTTACTTAGAATTTAGTGAGAATTTACTAAAAATTTACTGTGTAACTTACTGAGAATTTACTGAGTAAATGATTGATAATTTAATGGGAATTTACTAAGAATTTACTGAGTAATTTACTGAGAATTTATTGAGAATTGATTGGGAATTAACAGAGTAATTTACTGCGAATTTACTGAGTAATTGATCGAGAATTTCTAGGGAATTTACTGAGTAATTTACTAAGAATTTATTGAGAATTGACTGAGAATTAACAGAGTAATTTACTAAGTAATTTATTGAGAATTTACTTCATAATTTACTAAAACTTTGCCCAGTAATTTACTGAGAATTTACTAGGATTTTACTGAATAATTTACTGAATGTTTATCGAGAATTTCCTGAGTAATTTACTGAGAATTTACTCAGTGACTTACTGAGAATTTACTGAGAATTTACGGAGTAATTTACTGAGTTAATTACTAAGAATTTACTGGGAAATTGCTGGGTTATTTACTGAAAATTTATTTAGTAATTTAGTGAGAATTTACTTGCAATTTACTGAGTAATTTACCAAGTAGTTTACTGAGAATTTTCTGAGAATTTTTTGCGAATTTACTGAGCAATTTGCTGAATATTTTCTGAGAATTTTGTCAGGATTTTCTGAGTAATTTACTAAGTAATCTACTGAGTAATTTTCTGAGAATTCCTTGGGAATTTACTAAGCAATTTATAGAGAATTTAGTGCAAATTTATTGAGCAATTCACTGAGAATCTACTGGAAATTTATTGAGAATTTATTCTGTAATTTATTTGAATTTACTGAGAATTTGCTGAGTAAGATATTCAGAATTTACATAAAATTCACTTTGTAATTTATTGAGTAATTTATTGAGAATTTACTCGGAATTTACTGAGAATTTACTGAGTGATTCATTGAGAATTTACAAGGAATTTAGTGGGCAATTTACTGAGAATTTTCTGGGAATTTTTTTTATATTTACTGAGTAATGGACCGAGAATTTACTGAGAATGTATTGGGAATTTACTATGCAATTTAAAAAGAATTTACTGAGAATTTTTTGAGTAATTTACAAAGAATTTTTTGGGAATTTATTGAGAATATTTTTGGAAATTTACTATATAATTTACTGAGAATTTATAGGGAATTTATTGAGTAATTTATAAGGAATTTTGCTGGGAATTTAGTGAGTAATTTTCTGAAAATTTACTTTCAATTTATTAAGAATTTGTGGAAAATTTTTTGAGTAATTTACTTGGAATTTACTCAGTAATTTTCTGAGAATTTACTGAGTGATTTATTGAGAATTTATTGAACAATTTACATAGAATTTATTGGGAATTTAAAAAGTAATTTACTCGGAATTTACTGAGCAATTGACTGAGAATTTTTTGAGTAATTTAATGGGAATTTACTCAGAATTTAGTGAGAATTTACTGGGAATTTACTGTGTAACTTACTGAGAATTTACTGAGTAATTGATTGAGAATTTAATGGGAATTTACTAAGAATTTACTGAGTAATTTACTGAGAATTTATTGAGAATTGACAGGGAATTAACTGAGTAATTTACTGGGAATTTACTGATTAATTTATTGGGAATTTCTAGGGAATTTACTGAGTAATTTATTGAGAATTTACTGGGAATTTGGTAAGTAATTTACTATGAACTTACGTGTAATTTACTTCGTAATTTACTTAAACTTTACTAAGTAATTTACTGAAAATTTACTAGGATTTCACTGAATAATTTACTGAATGTTTATCGAGAATTTACTCAGTTATTTATTGAGAATTTACTCAGTGACTTACTGAGAATTTACTGGGAATTTATGGAGTAATTTACTGAGTTAATTACTAAGAATTTATTGGGAAATTGCTTAGTGATTTACTGAGAATTTATTTAGTAATTTAGTGAGAATTTACTTGCAATTTACTGAGTAATTTACCAAGTAGTTTACTGAGAATTTTCTGAGTAATTTTTTGATAATTTTTTTTCCGAATTTACTAAGCAATTTACTGAATATTTTTTGAGAATTTTGTCAGAATTTTCTGAGTAATTTACTAAGAATATACTGAAAATTTGTTGAGAATTTATTATGTAATTTATTTGAATTTATTGGGAATTTGTTGAGTAATTTATTGAGAATTTACTAAGTAATTTATTGAAAATTTATTCTGAATTTACTGAGAATTTACTGATTGATTCATTGAGAATTTACTGAGAATTTACAAGGAATTTAGTGGGCAATTTACTGAGAATTTACAGGGAATTTATTGAAAATTTTTTCGGAAATTTACTGAGTAATGGATTGGGAATTTATTTAGTAATTTATTGAGAATGTATTGTGAATTTACTACGCAATTTAAAAAGAATTTGCTTAAAATTTTCTGAGTAATTTACAAAGAATTTACTAGGAATTTGCTGAGAATATTTCTAAGAATTTACTATGTAATTTACTGAGAATTTCAGTGAATTTATTGAGTAATTTATAAGGAATTTACTAGGAATTTAGTGAGTAATTTACTAAAAATTTGTTAACAATTTATTGGGAATTTACTCAGTAATTTGTTGCGAATTTACTGAGTGATTTATTGAGAATTTACTGAACAATTTACGAAGAATTTATTAGGAATTTAAAAAGTAATTTACCCGAAATTTACTGAGCAATTGACTGAGAATTTTCTAAGTAATTTACTAGGAATTTACTCGGAATTTTGTGAGAATTTGTTGGGAATTTACCGTGTAACTTACTGTGAATTTACTGAGTAATTGATTGAGAATTTAATGGGAATTTACTAAGAATTTACTGAGTAATTTATTGAGAATTTATAGGGAATTTGTTGAGTAATTTACTAAGAATTTATTGAGAATTGAGTAGGAATTAACCAAGTAGTTTACTAGGAATTTACTGAGTGGTTTACTAAGAATTTATGTGTAATATACTTCGTAATTTACTGAAACTTTACCCAGTTATTTATTGAGAATTTACTAGGATTTTACTGAATATTTATCGAGAATTTACTGAGTAATTTACTGAGAATTTACATAGTGACTTACTGAGAATTTACTAGGAATTTGCAGAGTAATTTACTGAGAATTTACTGACTTAATTACTGAGAATTTACTGGGAAATTGCTGAGTTATTTACTGAGAATTTATTTAGTAATTTAGTGAGATTACTTGCAATTTTGTGAGTAATTTTCTGAGATTTTTTTGCGAATTTAGTGAATATTTTTTGAGAATTTTGTCAGAATTTTCTGAGTAATTTACTATGTAATCTACTGAGTAATTTTCTGAGAATTCACTGGGAATTTAGTGAGTAATTTACTAAGCAATTTATAGAGAATTTGCTACGAATTTACTGAGTAATTTACTGAGAATCTACTGGAAATTTATTGAGAATTTATACTGTAATTTATTTGAATTTAATGAGCAATTTTTTAAGAATTTACTGTGTAATTTACTGAGTAATTTATTAAGAATTTACTCGGAATTTATAGAGAATTTACAAAGAATTTAGTGGGCAATTTACTGGGAATTTATTAGGAATTTTTTGAGAAATATGTTAAGTAATGGATTAAGAATTTACTGATAATGTATTGGGAATTTACTATGCAATTTAAAAAGAATTTACTGAGAATTTTTTGAGTAATTTTGTCACGCCCCAAACCGCCCCTAGTAGTTTGGTGCCGTGATGGCCAGTAACCCGAGGTTACCGAAGGCCGTCTTACAAAAATCACACACAATCAGAGTATGAAATATGGGGCTTACAAGAGCGGAAGCAAAATATACATATAAACCGAGTTGTCCATGAGAGCCGTGCATAAGTCCAATGGAGTGCCATACATCAAACATCTTTACAAGTCTTACAATTTTAGATACAACAAAATGGAACACAAAATACATCCTGACCAAAAGGCTTCTCGAGCCGACATATGCCAAAACAAACAAAGAAAACATAAGCCGAGAAGCATAATCTTCAAGACGATGCAAAACGCAAATCCAAAACATGTCGGCAAAGCACCCAAAACACATCGGCAATCACGTCTAGGCCTCAATGCCTTCTTGTTCATCACCTACATATATATAGAGAGGGTGAGCTTGGATACTCAGTGAATGATACTAGAAATAAAGGTTTTGCATGATTGATATCCAAGATTTCTTTCAAAACTATACATAGCATACTTTTCGATCAAGAGGGAAATCAAGTTCATTTGCCGGCTTTCATGTTCCTTGGATGTTAATAACATCTACTTATTTCAAGGGGTGATGACGTATCAAGACAAGAGTTTCAAGACAAGCTGTGCTGCGAAAGTTTAGAGTCCTCTAGCACTAAGGACTGTCAAGACAAGCTGTGCTGCGAAAGTTTATAGTCCTCTAGCACTAAGGACTGTCAAGACAAGCTGTGCTGCGAAAGTTTATAGTCCTCTAGCACTAAGGACTGTCAAGACAAGCTGTGCTGCGAAAGTTTATAGTCCTCTAGCACTAAGGACTGTCAAGACAAGCTGTGCTGCGAAAGTTTATAGTCCTCTAGCACTAAGGACTGTCAAGACAAGCTGTGCTGCGAAAGTTTATAGTCCTCTAGCACTAAGGACTGTCAAGACAAGCTGTGCTGCGAAAGTTTATAGTCCTCTAGCACTAAGGACTGTCAAGACAAGCTGTGCTGCGAAAGTTTAGAGTCCTCTAGCACTAAGGACTGTCAAGACAAGCTGTGCTGCGAAAGTTTATAGTCCTCTAGCACTAAGGACTGTCAAGACAAGCTGTGCTGCGAAAGTTTAGAGTCCTCTAGCACTAAGGACTGTCAAGACAAGTCATCAAAACAAGATAGCATTTGATATACAAAATAGGGATAGTCATCCATGCTAGATCAAGTACTTTTCAAAACAAGGCAAGACGAGATTTATGAAAGCAAGTGTAACATAGCTTTATTAAAAATACCACTCACATCGTTTCTTCACACGTCGGGGTCGAGACAAGCCCAAGTCCTACAACACATGGCAAAGCCTATTGAATGCGCTTTCAAACAAGTCTCTCATATACACAAATGTTTTCGGAAAACATGCTGGGCACCAACCAGGTCTAGGCCGAGGTTCCACACCTCCTTGCCGAGGTGTGTTCCCGAGGGCCACATGCAAGGAAAGAGGTAGGGAAACTCTGGGTTTCCCTCTGTTGATGAACATGAAGAACATGAGTGTGAAAACATGAAAAATACGAATGCTTGATCATAATCCGCCATCACAAATCTGGGATTTTCGTGCTATGAGTTTGAAAACATGGACCTGGGTACCCGTAGTTGAAAATCATGCAAGAACAAACACAAAACATGAGTCTAGGCGAAAAGCTTTCGGATCAAAACAAGACTTTCTTGAAGAACACATGAATGTCATTTTCTCTTTCTAGAATCGAGCTTCAAAACGATGCATGGCTTACAAATCATTTTCAATCATGCAATGCAATAACATAAACATAAAGAACATCATGAGCAGATCAAGAATCTAACCTTAGAACACGGATCTAACGGTTCGATCTCTAGGAATCAAGCTTGAAGATCCACTTCTCTCTCAAGAACTCTTCTCCCTCTTCTAGAGCTTCTCTCCCTCTACAAGGCAAGTTTATGATACCAAATGATAGTTTTCTATACCCGGTTCTGGGGTTAACCCTCTGCTGAGACACGTGGCGGCGACTGGTTGGGTTCATCCTGAAAAGGTGGCTGACAGGCCAGACAAAGCATGGTGGAAAGGGTATTCAAAAAGCAAAGCGGTATGGGCTCTCTGACGGGGCAATGACATCGGCTAACAACAAGGCGTATCTAACACGCTACACAGAATGACACTCCGGCAAGGGGTGACATCGGCTAACAAAGACTTCGGCAACTAAGGTGACAATGACCTCGGCTAGGAAGGACAACACTTGACTAAGCTGTGCCACATCTTGGCCTAGATGCGCCACACGTCGGCCTAGGTCATACCACTTCCAGGACGAGATCACTTGGGTGCAAGGTAACATCTCGGCTAAGGTGGTCAAGGCAAGGACTGAGGTCGACAAGGGGTTTCAAGATACTAAGGCCAGACTAAGGAAGACCTCGGCATTGAAATAACGTCGGCTAGAGGCAAGGCGTGACCTAAGTTTTAACATCAAGGAAGGAACAAGACAAGTACACTACGCTTAGACAAATCACAAGGCTTCAAATCAAGGCACGAATCTCACTTGTTAAAGCAAAACAAGTCACAACACACACATGCAAGCTTAACAAGTCATAATCATGCAAATGCTCATGAACATGATTAAGATGAAAAAATGTGGGTTCTTACAGTCTACCCTCCTTAAGGAAGTTTGGTCCCCAAACTTAAGTTACCTTGACCTACGAATAACTCCGGGTAACAGATTTTCATCTCCTCTTCCTTTTCCCATGTGGCCTCCCCACCATAATGCTTCTCCCATTCGATTTTCACCATCGATATCGACTTGTTTCTCAACTGTCTCACTTGTCTGTCAATAATCCTCATCGGTTTCTCTTCGTAGCCCAAGTCTTCATTAACTACAACCCCGGAGTAATCTATTACATGCAGTGGGTCTCGGATATATTTTCTCAGCATCGAAACATGGAACACACTGTGGACTCGACTCAAATCTGGTGGCAAAGCAAGCCTGTAAGCAACGGTGTTAATCCTCTCAAGAATTTCAAATGGCCCAACGTATCGGGGTGCAAGCTTGCCCTTCTTCCCAAATCTCGTAACTCCTGTCATCGGCGAGACCTTCAAAAATACATGGTCCCCAATTTCAAATTCTAACTCCCTCCTTCTTTGATCGGCATAACACTTCTGTCGACTCTGTGCAGTCTTAATCCTTTGCTGAATGAGTTTGATCTTTTCAGTTGTCATTCGAACCAATTCGGGGCCAATTAGAGCTTTGTCTCCCACTTCAGTCCAACATATCGGCGATTTACATTCCCTTCCATACAAAGCTTCATACGGCGCCATGCCAATGCTGGCTTGATAACTGTTGTTGTACGCGAACTCTACTAATGGCAAATGTGATTCCCAACTTCCCTGGAGGTCCAACACGCACAGTCTGAGCATGTCTTCGAGTGTCTGAATCGTTCTTTCTGTCTGTCCGTCGGTCTGGGGGTGAAAGGCTGTGCTAAACCTCAACTCTGTCCCCAAGGCTCCTTGTAGACTCTGCCAAAATCTAGAAACGAACTTCGGATCTCGGTCTGACACAATGGACATCGGCACACCATGAAGCCTAACGATCTCATTCATGTACAATTCGGCAAGTCGGTTGGCATTGAATGTAGTCTTGACAGGCAAAAAGTGAGCTGACTTAGTAAACCTGTCAACTATAACCCAAATGGAATCCATACCTCTTTGCGTCCTCAGCAAACCCACTACGAAATCCATGGAGATGTGCTCCCATTTCCACTCAGGAATTGACAAGGGTTGAAGAAGTCCTGCTGGCCTCTGGTGTTCTGCCTTCACTCGCTGACAACACAGACACTGGGATACAAACTCGGCTATCTCTCTTTTCATGTTTGGCCACCAAAAGGTCCGCTTTACGTCCTGATACATCTTGGTGCTCCCTGGATGAGCGGCAAATTTGGAACTATGGGCCTCTTGCAAAATCTTCCTTTTTAACTCTGGTACGTCGGCCACGCACAATCTTCCTTCAAACTTAAGCACCTGATTCTCTATAGTGTATCCCGGCCTCGGCTTGGTGACGAATTCATCAGTTACCTTCTTGAGGAATTTATCCTCCCTCTGACTAGTCTTCACTTCCTCAATAATAGTTGGTTCCACCGAAACCGCTGTCAGGCACGCCAAACTTCCAACTAACTTCCTGCTCAATGCGTCGGCTACGGAATTTGCCTTACCTGGGTGGTACTGAATCTGCATGTCATAATCCTTCAGTAGCTCGAGCCATCTTCTCTGCCTCATATTTAACTCTTTCTGGGTGAACAAGTATTTCAGACTCTTGTGGTCGGTGAAAACTTGGCAAGATGTTCCGTACAGGTAATGACGCCAGATCTTCAGAGCAAAAACCACGGCAGCTAACTCCAGGTCATGGGTAGGATAATTCTTTTCATTGGGCTTCAATTGACGAGACGCGTACGCTATGACTTTACCTTTTTGCATTAAAACGCAACCCAAACCTTTGTGTGAAGCATCGCTGTAAATCTGAAATTCCTCATTAGCTGATGGTAGTACCAAAACTGGTGCTGTAACCAACCTCGCCTTCAGCTCCTGGAAAGCTGATTCTCTTTCGTCGGTCCATTCATAAGCTGTTCCCTTCTTCGTTAGTTGTGTCAATGGCACTGCAATCCTCGAGAAATCCTTTACAAACTTTCTGTAATAACCTGCCAAACCCAGAAAACTACGAATCTCGGACACGTTGGTCGGCGTCGGCCAATTCACAATGGCTTCAATCTTACTGGGGTCAACTGATATACCGTCTTCATTAATCACATGCCCTAGAAACGAAATGCTAGAAAGCCAAAACTCGCATTTACTTAACTTGGCGTACAACTTCTTATCTCTCAAGGTCTGCAGGGCAAGTCTCAGATGATTCTCGTGCTCGCTCGCACTCCCAGAATAGATCAATATGTCGTCGATAAAAATAATGACAAATTCATCTAGGTACGGCTTAAAGACTCTGTTCATCAGGTCCATGAATGCTGCTGGGGCATTGGTTACTCCGAAGGGCATCACCAAAAATTCGTAGTGGCCATATCTTGTCCGAAAAGCAGTCTTCTCGATATCCTCGGCTTTAACCTTCAACTGGTGGTAGCCCGACCTAAGGTCAATCTTGGAAAAGACTCGTGCTCCTCGTAGCTGATCAAGCAGATCATCGATTCTTGGCAATGGGTATTTGTTCTTAATGGTCACCTTATTAAGTTCTCTGTAGTCAATGCAAAGACGAAGGGTGCCGTCCTTTTTCTTAACAAATAAAACGGGTGCTCCCCACGGTGAAGTGCTCGGCCTGACGAATCCCTTATCCAACAATTCTTGTAATTGCGATTTCAGTTCTCTAAGTTCAGCTGGAGCCATTCTGTAGGGTGTTTTGGAGATAGGTTGTGTTCCTGGCAAGACGTCCACAGTAAACTCTATTTCTCTATCGACAAGGTGGCCAGGCAACTCAGTCGGAAAGACGTCGGAGAATTCCTCCACAACGGGCATGTCGGCTAACTCAACATTTCCATTCAGATCACTTAGTATACTGCATAAGTAACCCTTACATCCTTTTTGGATCAACTTGTAGGCCTTCATGGATGAGATTAAGTAAGGTGGGGGTACAACTCCTTTACCCTGGAAAATGACCTCGGCTTGACTTGGGGTCTTCAATGTGACGTTCTTAGTAACACAATTAATGGATGCATGATTCGCCGCTAACCAGTTCATTCCCAATATAACATCGAAGTGAGTCATGTTTAATGGCATCAAATCAACTAACAATTCTACACTCTCAATCATAGCAATACACGCCCTATAAATGGATGTAACAATCATATTTCTCCCAGATGGGGTAGACACAGATAATACATAATCAAGGGGTTCTAATTCTCTATCCAACTTCTCGGCGAATATAGTGGACACAAATGAATGCGTAGAACCCGAATCAATCAGTACGTATGCATCTTGAGAACAAATTGAGAGGGTACCTGACACTACCGCCTCGGCATTCTGGGCGTCTCCTGGTACTAATGCAAAAACTCTGCCCTGCCTCGCCTGTATTCCCCCGATGTTATTCTTCTGTGTAGAGCCCGAGGTGCTTCCATTCCTCTTCCCATCATCGGTCCTTGCTTTCGGGCAGTCCTTCACGCGATGGCCTATCTCGCCACACTCATAACAAGCTCCCGTTGCCCAACGACAAACCCCGAAATGTTGCTTTCCACAACTCGCGCACATCGGCTTGGCGTTACCTTCCTGATTTGAGTTGCTGGAACTGTCTGTGCTCATTCTCTTCTTGGCATTGAACGGAACTCGGCGACTATCGTAATTCTGTCTCTTCCTCTGACCCTCACTTGAACTCTGGTATCGGTTTAAATTAGCTTCAGCCAGGATGGCCTTGTCCAGTACTCCGGCGTACGTCGGCATATTGAGCATATTGACCCGATCTTGTATCGGCCCACGCAACCCACTTTCGAACTTCCTCGCCTTTCGATACTCGTCATCAACCATATGAGGCGCATATCTCGCCAGTTCAGTAAAGGCACGATCGTATTCTGCGACCGTCTTGTTCCCTTGGACCAGATTCTGAAACTCCGTGGTCTTTCGGTCTCGGACGCTGAGGGGGAAATGCTTGTTGTAGAACAACTCCAAAAATTTTGCCCAAGTCAAACCCGGATTGCTTTCTCGGACCATCATCCACCACCTACGAGCATCGTCGTCTAACGTGAATGCTGCCAGAGATACCTTCTGAGCGTCTGTACTGGGGAAAACTTCAAACAACTTCTCCATCTCTAAAATCCATGCCTCGGCTTTCATTGGTTCTATGCCTCCCTGAAATCTCGGCGGTTTCATCTTCTTGAACTCTCTGATTAGAGTTATCGTGTCGTTCCCATACAAAGCTTGCTGCGGAGGCACTTGTGGCACCGGAGGGGGTGGAGCTGCATATCGGCCATTCGTCTGTTCGGCATGCATAGAAGTGGTACCAGTATCCTGCGGCCTAGATTGCCTCTGCTCACGAACCAAGCCTTCGACTAACCTTTCCAATCTCTCCAACCTGTCTTCCGATCGATCTCGGCCAACCGGGGGTCTACCTCTCCTCATGATGCTAGGGGGGGGGGAGATGCAAGATGAGACTTTAAAACAACTAAACAGATAACACATATGCAAGTAACGAGCGTCTAAGCCAAAACGAGGCACACATAGTCAAGTAGCAAGCAATATGATGCAATCTTAACTTTCTTCTAAGGGAAATCCTAGGCTCTCTAGAACTCAAGGTGTGTGATTAACGTACTACAAGGATCTTGTGCTCTGATACCAATCTGTCACGCCCCAAACCGCCCCTAGTAGTTTGGTGCCGTGATGGCCAGTAACCCGAGGTTACCGAAGGCCGTCTTACAAAAATCACACACAATCAGAGTATGAAATATGGGGCTTACAAGAGCGGAAGCAAAATATACATATAAACCGAGTTGTCCATGAGAGCCGTGCATAAGTCCAATGGAGTGCCATACATCAAACATCTTTACAAGTCTTACAATTTTAGATACAACAAAATGGAACACAAAATACATCCTGACCAAAAGGCTTCTCGAGCCGACATATGCCAAAACAAACAAAGAAAACATAAGCCGAGAAGCATAATCTTCAAGACGATGCAAAACGCAAATCCAAAACATGTCGGCAAAGCACCCAAAACACATCGGCAATCACGTCTAGGCCTCAATGCCTTCTTGTTCATCACCTACATATATATAGAGAGGGTGAGCTTGGATACTCAGTGAATGATACTAGAAATAAAGGTTTTGCATGATTGATATCCAAGATTTCTTTCAAAACTATACATAGCATACTTTTCGATCAAGAGGGAAATCAAGTTCATTTGCCGGCTTTCATGTTCCTTGGATGTTAATAACATCTACTTATTTCAAGGGGTGATGACGTATCAAGACAAGAGTTTCAAGACAAGCTGTGCTGCGAAAGTTTAGAGTCCTCTAGCACTAAGGACTGTCAAGACAAGCTGTGCTGCGAAAGTTTATAGTCCTCTAGCACTAAGGACTGTCAAGACAAGCTGTGCTGCGAAAGTTTATAGTCCTCTAGCACTAAGGACTGTCAAGACAAGCTGTGCTGCGAAAGTTTATAGTCCTCTAGCACTAAGGACTGTCAAGACAAGCTGTGCTGCGAAAGTTTATAGTCCTCTAGCACTAAGGACTGTCAAGACAAGCTGTGCTGCGAAAGTTTATAGTCCTCTAGCACTAAGGACTGTCAAGACAAGCTGTGCTGCGAAAGTTTAGAGTCCTCTAGCACTAAGGACTGTCAAGACAAGCTGTGCTGCGAAAGTTTATAGTCCTCTAGCACTAAGGACTGTCAAGACAAGCTGTGCTGCGAAAGTTTAGAGTCCTCTAGCACTAAGGACTGTCAAGACAAGTCATCAAAACAAGATAGCATTTGATATACAAAATAGGGATAGTCATCCATGCTAGATCAAGTACTTTTCAAAACAAGGCAAGACGAGATTTATGAAAGCAAGTGTAACATAGCTTTATTAAAAATACCACTCACATCGTTTCTTCACACGTCGGGGTCGAGACAAGCCCAAGTCCTACAACACATGGCAAAGCCTATTGAATGCGCTTTCAAACAAGTCTCTCATATACACAAATGTTTTCGGAAAACATCCTGGGCACCAACCAGGTCTAGGCCGAGGTTCCACACCTCCTTGCCGAGGTCTGGGCACCACCTACGAGCATCGTCGTCTAACGTGAATGCTGCCAGAGATACCTTCTGAGCGTCTGTACTGGGGAAAACTTCAAACAACTTCTCCATCTCTAAAATCCATGCCTCGGCTTTCATTGGTTCTATGCCTCCCTGAAATCTCGGCGGTTTCATCTTCTTGAACTCTCTGATTAGAGTTATCGTGTCGTTCCCATACAAAGCTTGCTGCGGAGGCACTTGTGGCACCGGAGGGGGTGGAGCTGCATATCGGCCATTCGTCTGTTCGGCATGCATAGAAGTGGTACCAGTATCCTGCGGCCTAGATTGCCTCTGCTCACGAACCAAGCCTTCGACTAACCTTTCCAATCTCTCCAACCTGTCTTCCGATCGATCTCGGCCAACCGGGGGTCTACCTCTCCTCATGATGCTAGGGGGGGGGGAGATGCAAGATGAGACTTTAAAACAACTAAACAGATAACACATATGCAAGTAACGAGCGTCTAAGCCAAAACGAGGCACACATAGTCAAGTAGCAAGCAATATGATGCAATCTTAACTTTCTTCTAAGGGAAATCCTAGGCTCTCTAGAACTCAAGGTGTGTGATTAACGTACTACAAGGATCTTGTGCTCTGATACCAATCTGTCACGCCCCAAACCGCCCCTAGTAGTTTGGTGCCGTGATGGCCAGTAACCCGAGGTTACCGAAGGCCGTCTTACAAAAATCACACACAATCAGAGTATGAAATATGGGGCTTACAAGAGCGGAAGCAAAATATACATATAAACCGAGTTGTCCATGAGAGCCGTGCATAAGTCCAATGGAGTGCCATACATCAAACATCTTTACAAGTCTTACAATTTTAGATACAACAAAATGGAACACAAAATACATCCTGACCAAAAGGCTTCTCGAGCCGACATATGCCAAAACAAACAAAGAAAACATAAGCCGAGAAGCATAATCTTCAAGACGATGCAAAACGCAAATCCAAAACATGTCGGCAAAGCACCCAAAACACATCGGCAATCACGTCTAGGCCTCAATGCCTTCTTGTTCATCACCTACATATATATAGAGAGGGTGAGCTTGGATACTCAGTGAATGATACTAGAAATAAAGGTTTTGCATGATTGATATCCAAGATTTCTTTCAAAACTATACATAGCATACTTTTCGATCAAGAGGGAAATCAAGTTCATTTGCCGGCTTTCATGTTCCTTGGATGTTAATAACATCTACTTATTTCAAGGGGTGATGACGTATCAAGACAAGAGTTTCAAGACAAGCTGTGCTGCGAAAGTTTAGAGTCCTCTAGCACTAAGGACTGTCAAGACAAGCTGTGCTGCGAAAGTTTATAGTCCTCTAGCACTAAGGACTGTCAAGACAAGCTGTGCTGCGAAAGTTTATAGTCCTCTAGCACTAAGGACTGTCAAGACAAGCTGTGCTGCGAAAGTTTATAGTCCTCTAGCACTAAGGACTGTCAAGACAAGCTGTGCTGCGAAAGTTTATAGTCCTCTAGCACTAAGGACTGTCAAGACAAGCTGTGCTGCGAAAGTTTATAGTCCTCTAGCACTAAGGACTGTCAAGACAAGCTGTGCTGCGAAAGTTTAGAGTCCTCTAGCACTAAGGACTGTCAAGACAAGCTGTGCTGCGAAAGTTTATAGTCCTCTAGCACTAAGGACTGTCAAGACAAGCTGTGCTGCGAAAGTTTAGAGTCCTCTAGCACTAAGGACTGTCAAGACAAGTCATCAAAACAAGATAGCATTTGATATACAAAATAGGGATAGTCATCCATGCTAGATCAAGTACTTTTCAAAACAAGGCAAGACGAGATTTATGAAAGCAAGTGTAACATAGCTTTATTAAAAATACCACTCACATCGTTTCTTCACACGTCGGGGTCGAGACAAGCCCAAGTCCTACAACACATGGCAAAGCCTATTGAATGCGCTTTCAAACAAGTCTCTCATATACACAAATGTTTTCGGAAAACATGCTGGGCACCAACCAGGTCTAGGCCGAGGTTCCACACCTCCTTGCCGAGGTGTGTTCCCGAGGGCCACATGCAAGGAAAGAGGTAGGGAAACTCTGGGTTTCCCTCTGTTGATGAACATGAAGAACATGAGTGTGAAAACATGAAAAATACGAATGCTTGATCATAATCCGCCATCACAAATCTGGGATTTTCGTGCTATGAGTTTGAAAACATGGACCTGGGTACCCGTAGTTGAAAATCATGCAAGAACAAACACAAAACATGAGTCTAGGCGAAAAGCTTTCGGATCAAAACAAGACTTTCTTGAAGAACACATGAATGTCATTTTCTCTTTCTAGAATCGAGCTTCAAAACGATGCATGGCTTACAAATCATTTTCAATCATGCAATGCAATAACATAAACATAAAGAACATCATGAGCAGATCAAGAATCTAACCTTAGAACACGGATCTAACGGTTCGATCTCTAGGAATCAAGCTTGAAGATCCACTTCTCTCTCAAGAACTCTTCTCCCTCTTCTAGAGCTTCTCTCCCTCTACAAGGCAAGTTTATGATACCAAATGATAGTTTTCTATACCCGGTTCTGGGGTTAACCCTCTGCTGAGACACGTGGCGGCGACTGGTTGGGTTCATCCTGAAAAGGTGGCTGACAGGCCAGACAAAGCATGGTGGAAAGGGTATTCAAAAAGCAAAGCGGTATGGGCTCTCTGACGGGGCAATGACATCGGCTAACAACAAGGCGTATCTAACACGCTACACAGAATGACACTCCGGCAAGGGGTGACATCGGCTAACAAAGACTTCGGCAACTAAGGTGACAATGACCTCGGCTAGGAAGGACAACACTTGACTAAGCTGTGCCACATCTTGGCCTAGATGCGCCACACGTCGGCCTAGGTCATACCACTTCCAGGACGAGATCACTTGGGTGCAAGGTAACATCTCGGCTAAGGTGGTCAAGGCAAGGACTGAGGTCGACAAGGGGTTTCAAGATACTAAGGCCAGACTAAGGAAGACCTCGGCATTGAAATAACGTCGGCTAGAGGCAAGGCGTGACCTAAGTTTTAACATCAAGGAAGGAACAAGACAAGTACACTACGCTTAGACAAATCACAAGGCTTCAAATCAAGGCACGAATCTCACTTGTTAAAGCAAAACAAGTCACAACACACACATGCAAGCTTAACAAGTCATAATCATGCAAATGCTCATGAACATGATTAAGATGAAAAAATGTGGGTTCTTACAAATTTACAAAGTATTTTTTGTGAATTTGCGGATAATATTTCTGGAAATTTACTATGTAATTTACTGAGAGTTTATAGGAAATTTATTGAGTAATTTATAAGGAATTTTGCTGGAAATTTAGTGAGTAATTTACTGAAAAGTTTTTGAGTAATTTACTGGGAATTTACCCAGTAATTTACTGAGAATTTACTAAGTGATTTATTGAGAATTTACTGAACAATTTACAGAGAATTTATTGGGAATTTAAAAAGTAATTTACTTAGAATTTACTAACCAATTGACTGAGATTTATTGAGTAATTTACAGGGAATTTACTCAGAATTTAGTGAGAATTTACTGGGAATTTACTGTATAACTTACTGAGAATTTACTAAGTAATTGATTGAGAATTTAATGGGAATTTAATAAGAATTTTCTGAGTAATTTACTGAGAATTTATTGAGAATTGACTGGGAATTTACTAAGTAATTTACTGAGAACTTACGTGTAATTTATTTCGTAATTTACTGAAACTTTACGCAGTAATTTACAGAGAATTTACTAGGTTTTACTGAATAATTTACTGAATGTTTATCGAGAATTTACTGAGTTATTTACTGAGAATTTACTCAGTGGCTTATTGAGAATTTACTAGGAATTTACAGAGTGATTTACTGAGTTAATTACTGAGAATTTACTGGGAAATTGCTGGGTTATTTACTGAGAATTTATTTAGTAATTTAGTGAGAATTTACTTGTAATTTACTCAGTAATTTACCAAGTAGTTTACTGAGAATTTTCTGAGTAATTTTTTGATAATTTTTTTACGAATTTACTGAGTAATTTACTGAATATTTTCTGAAAATTTTGTCAGAATTTTCTGAGTAATTTACTTAGAATCTACTGGAAATTAATTGAGAATTTATTCTGTAATTTATTTAAATCTGTTGTGAATTTGGTGAGAAATTTACTGAGAATTTATTGAGTAATTTGCTGAGTAATTTACTCAGTAATTTATTGGGAATTTACTCAGAATTTGCTGAGAATTTTCTGATTGATTCATTGAGAATTTACTGAGAATTTACAAGGAATTTAGTGGGCAATTTACTGAGAATTTACAGGGAATTTATTGGGAATTTTTTGGGAAATTTACTGAGTAATGGACTTAAAATTTATTGAGAATGTATTGGGAATTTACTGCGCAATTTAAAAAGAATTTTCTGAGTAATTTTCAAAGAATTTACTCGGAATTTGCGGAGAATATTTCTAAGAATTTATTATGTAATTTACTGAGAATTTATTGAGTAATTTATAAGGAATTTACTGGGAATTTAGTGAGTAATTTACTGAAAATTTATTAAAAATTTACTGGGAATTTACTCAGTAATTTATTGAGAATTTACTGAGTGATTTTTGAGAATTTACTGAGTGATTTATTGAGAATTTACTGAACAATTTACGGAGAATTTATTAGGAATTTTAAAAGTAATTTACCTGAAATTTACTGAGCAATTGACTGTGAATTTTTTAAGCAATTTATTGGGAATTTACTTGGAATTTAGTGAGAATTTGCTGGAAATTTACTGTGTAACTTACCCAGTAATTTACTGAGAATTTATTAGGATTTTACTGAATAATTTACTAAATGTTTATTGAGAATTTACTGAGAATTTATCAGGAATTTACGGAGTAATTTACTGAGAATTTACTGAGTTAATTATTAAGAATTTACTGGGAAATTGCTGGGCTATTTACTGGGAATTTATTTAGTAATTTAGTGAGAATTTAGTTGCAATTTACTGAGTAATTTACCAAGTAGTTTACTTAGAAAATTTTGAGTAATTTTATAAGAATTTTTTGCGAATTTACTGAATATTTTGTTGAGAATTTTGTCAAAATTTTCTGAGTAATTTACTAAGTAATCTACTGAGTAATTTTCTGAGAATTCACTGGGAATTTAGTGAGTAATTTGCACAGTAATTTATAGAGAATTTACTACGAATTTAATTGGTAATTTTTTGAGAATCTACTGGAAATTTATTTAGAATTTATGTTTTAATTTACTTGAATTTACTGAGGAATTTATTAAGTATTTACTGAGTAACTTACTGTGTAATTTACTGAGCAATTTACTGAGAATTTATTGGGAATTTATTAGGAATTTTTTGCGAAATATATTGAGTAATGGACTGAGAATTTACTGAGAATGTATTCGGAATTTATTGTGCAATTTAAAAATAATTTACTGAGAATTTTTTGAGTAATTTTCAAAGAATTTACTGGGAATTTGCTGAGAATATTTCTGGGAATTTACTATGTAATTTACTGAGAATTTTCTAAGTAATTTACTAGGAATTTATAGGGAATTTAATAAGTAATTTACTGAAAATTTATTGACAATTTACTAAGAATTTGATGAGTAATTTACTGAGAATTTGTTAACAATTTACTGAAAATTTTCTAAGTAATTTTCTGGAAATTTACTCAGTAATTTACTGACAATTTACTGAGTGATTTATTGAGAATTTACTGAACAATTTACAGGGAGAGTTTATTGAGAATTTAAAAAGTAATTTACTCAGAATTTACAGAGCAATTGACCGAGAATTTTCTGAGTAATTTACTGGGAATTTACTGTATAACTTACTGAGAATTTACTGAGTAATTGATTGAAAATTTAATGGGAATTTACTAAGAATTTACTTAGAAATTTACTGAGAATTTATTGAGAATTGATTGGGAATTAACTGAGTAATTGACTTAGAATTTCTAGGGAATTTACTGAGTAATTTACTAGGAATTTATTGAGAATTGACTGGGAATTAACCGAGTAATTTACTGGGAATTTACGTGTAAGTTACTTCGTAACTTATTGAAACTTTTCCCAGTAATTTATTGAGAATTTATTAGGATTTTACTAAATAATTTACTGACCAATTTACTGGGAATTTACGGAGTAATTTACTGAGTTAATTATTGAGAATTTACTGGGAAATTGCTGGGTTATTTACTGAGAATTTTTTTAGTAATTTAGGCACCATTTGGGAAGGACTAGTTTAGTCAAAAAGTTAAAAAGTTGTTAAAATAGCCAAAAAGCCAACAATTCATACCAAAAAGTCAAAGATTCTTTTTTCTATCCACTTTTTGCACATCTTTTCGTAAAAAGTCAAAAAGTCATCCCAAACATACTAGTTTTTTTTAGCTCATATTTTAGCCAAATAGCCAAAAAGTTACTAAATTAGCCTGTTCCCAAACGAGGCCTTACTGAGAATTTACTTGCAATTTACTGAGTAATTTACCAAGTAGTTTACTGAGAATTTTCTGAGTAATTTTCGGAGAATTTTTTTTGAATTTATTGAGCAATTTACTAAATATTTTTTGAGAATTTTGTCAGGATTTTCTGAGTAATTTACTAAGTAATCTACTCAGTAATTTTCTGAGAATTCCGTGGGAATTTATTGAGTAATTTACCAAGTAATTTATAGAGAATTTACTACAAATTTACTGAGAATCTACTGGAAATTTATTGAGAATTTATTCTATAATTTATTTGAATTTACTGGGAATTTGCTGAGTAATTTATTGAGAATTTACATAGAATTTTTTATGTAATTTACTGAGCAATTTATTGGGAATTTACTGAGTGATTCATTGAGAATTTACAAGGAATTTAGTGGGCAATTTACTGGAATTTATTGGGAACTTTTTGGGAAAATTACTGAGTGATGGACTGAGAATTTACTGAGAATGTATTGGGAATTTACTGTGCAATTTAACAAAAATTTACTGTGAATTTTTTGAGTAATTTACAAAGAATTTACTGGAAATTTACTATGTAATTTATTGAGAATTTTTTGAGAATTTACAGGGAATTTATTGAGTAATTTATAAGGAATTTTGCTGGGAATTTAGTGAGTAATTTACTGAAAATTTATTGGCAATTTACTGGAATTTGATGAGTAATTTATTGAAAATTTATGAAGAATTTACTGAAAATTTTCTTAGTAGTTTACTGGAAATTTACTCAGTAATTTACTGAGAATTTACTTAGTGATTTATTGAGAATTTACGGAACAATTTACAAAGAATTTATCAGGAATTTAAAAAGTAATTTACTCCGAATTTACTGAGCAATTGACTGAGAATTTTCTGAGTAATTTACTGAGAATTTACTTGAAATTTAGTGATAATTTACTGGGAATTTACTGTGTAACTTACTGAGAATTTACTAAGTAATTGATCGAGAATTTAATAGGAATTTAGTAAGAATTTACTAAGTAATTTACTGAGAATTTATTGATAATTGATTGGGAATTAACTGAGTAATTTACTGGAAATTTACTGAGTAATTGACTGAGAATTTCTACAGAATTTACTGAGTAATTTACTAAGAATTTATTGAGAATTGACTGGGAATTGACCGAGTAATTTATTGAGAATTTTCTAAGTGATTTACAGAGAATTTACGTGTAATTTACTGAAACTTTACCTAGTAATTTACTGAGAATTTACTCAGTGACCTACTGAGAATTTACTGGGAATTTATGGAGTAATTTACTGAGAATTTACTGAGTTAATTACTAAGAATTTACTGGGAAATTGCTCGGTAATTTACTGACAATTTATTTAGTAATTTAGTGAGAATTTACTGAGTAATTTTCTGAGAATCTACAGGAAATTTATTGAGAATTTATTCTGTAATTTATTTGAATTTACTGGAAATTTGTTGAGTAATTTATTGAGAATTTATACAGAATTTACTGAAAATTTACTGAGTGATTCATTGGGAATTTACAAGGAATTTAGTGGGCAATTTACTGAGAATTTACTGGGAATTTTTTGGGAAATTTTCTGAGTAATGGACTGAGAATTTACTGTGAATGTATTGGGAATTTACTGTGCAATTTAAAAAGAATTTACTGATAATTTTCTGAGTAATTTACCAAAAATTTACTGAGAATATTCAAGGAATTTATTGAGTAATTTATAAGGAATTTTGTTGGGAATTTAGTGAGTAATTTACTGAAAATTTATTGACAATTTACTGGGAATTTGATGAGTAATTTACTGAGAATTTATTAAGAATTTACTGAAAATTTTATGAGTAATTTGTTGGGAATTTACTCAGTAATTTACGGAGTGATTTATTTAGAATTTACTGAACAATTTACAGAGAATTTATCGAGAATTCAAAAAGTAATTTCCTCGTAATTTACTGAGCAAATAACTGAGAATTTTCTGAGTAATTTACTATGTAACTTACTGAGAATTTATTGAGTAATTGATTGATAATTTAATTGGAATTTACTAAGAATTTTTTGAGTAATTTACTTAGAATTTATTGAGAATTTATTGAGAATTAACTGAGTAATTTACTGGGAATTTACTCAGTAATTGACTGAGAATTTCTAGGGAGTTTACTGAGTAATTTTCTAAGAATTTGTTGAAAATTGACTAGGAATTAACCGAGTAATTTACTGAGAATTTACTAAGAATTTACGGGTAATTTACTTCGTAATTTACTGAAATTTTACCCAGTAATTTACAGAGAATTCACTGGGATTTTACTGAATAATTTACTGAATTTTTATCGAGAATTTACTGAGAATTTACTCAGTGACTTACTGAGAATTTACTGGGAATTTACATAGTAATTTACTGAGAATTTACTGAGTTAATTACTGAGAATTTACTCGAAAATTGCTTGGTTATTTTACTGAGAATTTATTTAGTAATTTAGTGAGAATTTACTTGCAAGTTACTGAGTAATTTACCATGTAGTTTACTGAGAATTTTCTGCGAATTTACTGAGCAATTTACTGAATATTTTCTGAGAATTTTGTCAGAAATTTCTGAGTAATTTACTAAGTAATCTACTGAGTAATTTTCTGAGAATTCCTTGGGAATTTACTGAATAATTTATTAGGTAATTTATAGAGAATTTACTACGAATTGACTGGGAATTTACTAAGTAATTTACTGAGAATTTACTGAAAATTTACGTGTAATTTACTTCGTAATTTACTAAAACTTTACCCAGTAATTTACAGAGAAGTTACTAGGATTTTATTGAATAATTTACTGAATGTTTATCGAGAATTTGCTGAGTAATTTACTCGGTGACTTACTAAGAATTTACTGGAAATTTACGTAGTAATTTACTGAGAATTTACTAAGTTAATTACTGAGAATTTACTTAGAAATTGCTCGGTTATTTACTGAGAATTTATTTAGTAATTTACTTAGAATTTACTTGCAATTTACTGAGTAATTTACCAAGTAGTTTACTGAAAATTTTCTGCGAATTTACTGAGCAATTTACTGAATATTTTCTGAGAATTTTTTCCGAAATTTTTGAGTAATTTACTAAGTAATCTACCGAATAATTTTATGAGAAATCCCTGAGAATTTACTGAGTAATTTATTAAGTAATTTATAGAGAATTTACTGAGTAATTTACTGAGAATCTACTGAAAATTTATTAAGAATTTATTCTGTAATTTATTTGAATTTACTGGGAATTTGCTGAGTAATTTATTGAGAATTTACATAGAATTTAATGACTAATTTACTGTGTAATTTACTGAGTAATTTATTGAGAATTTACTCGGAATTTACTAAAAATTTATTGAGAATTGACTGGGAATTAACCGAGTAATTTGCTGGGTATTTACTAAGTAATTTACTGAGAATTTACGTGTAATTTAATTCGTAATTTACTGAAACTTTACCCAGTAATTTACAGAGAATTTACTAGGATTTTACTGAATAATTTACTGAATGTTTATCGAGAATTTACTGGGAATTTACATAGTAATTTACTGAGAATTTACTGAGTTAATTACTGAGAATTTACTGAGAAATTGCTCGGTTATTTACTGAGAATTTATTTAGTAATTTAGTGAGAATTTACTTGCAATTTACTGAGTAATTTACCAAGTAGTTTATTGAGAATTTTCTGAGTAAGTTTTTGAGAATTTTTTGTGAATTTACTAAGCACTTTTCTGAATATTTTCTGAGAATTTTTTCCGGATTTTCTGAGAAATTTACTAAGTAATCTACTGAGTAATTTTCTAAGAATTCCCTGGGAATTTATTGAGTAATTTTCTAAGTAATTTATAGAGAATTTACTACGAATTTATTGAGTAATTTACTAGGAATCTACTAGAAATTTATTGAGAATTTATTCTGTAATTTATTTTAATTTATTGCAAATTTGTTGAGTAATTTATTGAGAATTTGTATAAAATTTACTGAGTAATTTACGGTGTAATTTATTAAGAATTTACTCGCAATTTACTGAGAATTTATGTCATGACCCCATTCCGCCCCTAGTAGAATGGTGCCGTGATGGCCAGTAATCCGAGATTACCGAAGGCCAACTTTCAAAATTCACACACAATCAGAGTATTACATATGGGGCTAACATGTGCGGAAGCAGTATATACAAATCTAATCAGTCCATGAGAGTTGTGCATAAGTCAAATGAAATGGCATACATCTTTACATAGCTTTACAACTTGGGTACAATAAAATGAAGTACAAAAATACATCTTGACCAAAAGGCTTCTCGAACCATCATGTACAAAATACAAAGAAATGCAAGCTAAGAAGCATGATCTTCAAGATGCTATAAAATGCGAATCCAAAACAAGTTGCAAGGTGTATCTAGGCGTCGCCGTCGTCCTGTTCATCACCTACATATATATAGAGAGGGTGAGCTTGGATACTCAGTGAATGGTACAAGTAATAAAGGGTTTGCATGCATGATATTCGAAATCTTTAACAAAATAATACATAATCGTAGCTTGTAACAAAGCATGGGGTGAATGAAGTTCTTCTAACAAATCCTTCAAGCTTCATCAATCAAAGTCTTTCAAGGCTTTCAAGTTTCAAGGGATGACGTTAACCAAGGTTGTGCTACAAATGCTTATAGTCCCCTAGCACATACGGACTTTCAAGGATTGTGCTACAAATGCTTATAGTCCCCTAGCACGTACGGACTTCCAAAGGTTGTGCTACAAATGCTTATAGTTCCCTAACACGTACGGACTTTCAAAGGTTGTGCTACAAATGCTTATAGTCCCCTAGCACGTACGGACTTTCAAGGTTGTGCTACAAATGCTTATAGTCTCCTAGCACGTACGGGCTTTCAAGGTTGTGCTACAAATGCTTATAGTCCCCTAGCACGTACGGACTTTCAAGGTTTGTCATCAAAACAAGATAACTTGATATACAAAATAGGGATAATCATTCATGCTTGACAAATACTTTCCAAACAAAGCAAAGCAAAGCCTTTCTCAAAACGTATAACATAGCTTTATTAAAAATATCACTCACATAGTTCTTTAACGTCGGGGTCAAGCAAGAGTCCAAGTCCTCGAAACATGAATCAAACGGTTTGAACTCTAAGGAGCAAGCTTGGAAATCTATTTCCTCTCTAAGAACTCCTTCTCCCTCTTCTAGAGTTTCTCTCTCCTCAAGAACAAAGACATATAACAAATGATACATTTCTCTCTCTGCCGGCTGATGTAACACTCAGCTCGGACACGTGGCAACGGCTGGTTGGCTCTACTAAAAAAGGTGACTGAGTGAAAAGACAAGACCATGACAAAGTGTGTTCAACAAGCAAGATGGCATAGGCACTCTGGCAGGTAATGATCTCGGCTAAAAACAAGGCATCGGCAAGTAAGGAACAATGATCTCGGCTAGGAAGGACAACACTTGGCCTAGCTGTGCCACACCCTGGCCTAAATGTGCCACACCTCGGTCTAGGTCGCACCAATCCAGTAACAAGATCACTTAGGCGGAAGGTAACATCTCGGCCTAGATAATACACATCTCGGCCTTGGTGATGAACACCTCGGCCTAGATGATGACATCTCGGCCAACATGCCTTGGTGAAGGTGGAGGTCAACCAAAGTGGTTCCAAGATGTTCTAAGCTTAAGGTGACCTCGGCTTGGATTAACCTAGGCTACACACACTCACCAAACAAGGAACAAAGCATGCAAGTAATGCTCATGCAAGATAAATCAAGGTTTTGCAAATGCAACATATCAAGACAAGATCATGTAATATATGCAAGCATGACTAAAGTAAAGTGAGGGTCGTTACATCCTACCCTCCTTAAAGAAGTTTGGTCCCCAAACTTAAGTTACCTTGCTCTACAAATAACTCCGGATGTCGGATTTTCACTTCTTCTTCCTTTTCCTATGTCGAATGAGCTTAATCTTCTCGGTTGTAACTTGAACTAGCTCGGGGCCAATTAAAGCTTTATCTCCCACTTTAGTCCAACATATCGGCGATCTGCACTTTCTTCCATACAAAGCTTCGTACGGCGCCATGCCAATGCTAGCTTGATAACTGTTGTTGTAAGCGAATTCTACTAACGGTAGATGTACCTCCCAACTTCCCTTGAAATCTAACACACATAGTCTAAGCATATCTTCGAGTGTCTGGATCGTTCTCTCTGTTTTTCCATCGGTCTGGGGATGAAAAGCTGTGCTAAACTTCAACTCGGTTCCCAAAGCTCTTTGTAAACTCTGCCAAAGTCTAGAAACAAACTTTGGATCTCGGTCTGACACAATGGACAGCGGCACTCCATGAAGTCTCACAATCTCATTCATATACAGTACAGCAAGTCGGTCAGCATTGGATGTAGTCTGAACAGGCAAGAAGTGTGCCGACTTGGTTAAGCTGTCAATGATAAACCAAATTGAATCCATGCCTTTTTGTGTCCTCGGCAAACCAACCACAAAGTCCATAGAGATGCGTTCCCATTTCCACTCAGGAATCGGCAAAGGCCGAAGTAGTCCTGCTGGCCTCTGGTGTTCTGCTTTCACTTGTTGACAATGTAAACACTGGGATACGAACCCGGCTATTTCTCTTTTCATATTCGGCCACCAAAAAGTTTGTTTCACATCTTGATACATCTTAGTGTTCCTTGGATGAACAACAAATCTGGAACCATGAGATTCCTGCAGAATCTTCCTTTTTAACTCTGGAATGTCAGCCACGCACAATCTTCCTTCAAACTTAAGTACCTGATTTTCCATAGTGTACCCTAAACTCGGCTTAGTGAGAATCTCATCAGCAACTTTCTTGAAGAATCCGTCTTCCATTTGTCTGGCCTTCACTTCCTCTGTAACGATCGGCTCCACTGAAATCATGGCTAAGCATGCCAGACTTCCAACTGATTTTCTACTCAATGCGTCGGCTACTGAGTTTGCTTTACCTGGGTGATATTGAATTTGCATGTCGTAGTCTTTAATAACTCAAGCCATCTTCTCTGTCTCAATTTAACTCCTTCTGAGTGAATAAGTACTTTAAACTCTGATGATCTGTGAAAACTTGGCAAGAAGCCCCATACAAGTAATGACGCCAAATCTTCAAAGCAAACACCACGGCTGCTAGCTATAAATCATGGGTAGGATAATTCTTTTCGTGAGGTTTCAACTGACGGGATGCATACGCTATAACCTTACCTCCTTGCATTAACACGCAACCCAATCCCTTATGTGAAGCATCACTAAAAATCTGAAATTCTTTTTTGTCTGACGGTAGTATAAGTATCGGTGTTGTAACCAACCTTGTCTTTAACTCCTGAAAAGCTGATTCCCTATCCTCGGTCTATTCGTAAACCACTCCTTTCTGAGTTAGTTGTGTCAGTGGTACTGCAATCTTTGAGAAATCCTTCACAAACTTCCTGTAATAGCCGGCCAAACCCAGAAACCTACGAACCTCAGACACGTTGGTCGGCGTCGGCCAATTCACGATGGCTTCAATCTTACTTGGATCAACAAAGATTCCTTCTTCATTAATCACATGGCCCAAAAATGAAATGCTGGAAAGCCAAAATTGACACTTGCTAAGCTTGGCATACAATTTCCCGTCTCTTAGGATTTGTAAGGCTAGTCTCAAATGCTGCTCATGCTCATCACCACTCTTTGAATAGATCAGTATGTCGTCGATGAAAACAACCACGAACTCATCTAGGTACGGCTTAAAAACCCTGTTCATTAAATCCATGAATGCTACAGGAGCATTGGTCACCCCGAAAGGCATTACCAAAAATTCGTAGTGGCCATACCTTGCCCGAAAAGCAATCTTCTCGACATCCTCGGCCTTAACCTTCAGCTGATGGTAGCCCGACCTCAGATTAATCTTAGAAAAGACCCGTGCCCCTTGTAGTTGATCAAGTAAATCGTCAATCCTCGGCAATGGATACTTATTCTTAATGGTCACCTTATTTAGTTCTCGGTAGTCGATACAAAGACGAAGTGTACCATCCTTTTTCTTGACAAATAGAACTGGTGCTCCCCAAGGTGAAGTGCTCGGCCTAATAAATCCCTTGTCCAACAATTCTTGTAATTGTAGTTTCAGTTCCTTGAGTTCGGCTGGGGCCATTCTATAGGGTGCTTTGGAGATAGGTTGGGTTCCTCACATAACATCAACCATAAGGAAAGACATCGGGGAATTCTCTAACCACTGGGATGTCGGCTAACTCAACATTTCCATCCAATTCACTTAGTATACTACACAGATAACCTTGACACCCCTTTTGGATCAACTTATAGGCCTTCATGGATGAGATTAAGTAAGGTGGGGGTACTACTCCTTTACCTTGGAAAAAACCCCGGCTTGGTTTGGGAGTTTCAGTGTGACACTCTTCGAAACACAATTAATAGATGCATGATTCGTTACTAACCAGTTCATTCCCAATATGACATCAAAGTGAGTCATGCTTAACGGCATTAAATGAACTAATAATTCTACGCCCTCAATCGCAACGACACATGCCCTATAAATGGATGCAACAATCATAGTTCTCCCAGATGGAGTGGACACATGTAACACATAATCAAGGGGTTCTTGTTCTCTATTTAACTTCTCGGCAAACTTAGCAGATACAAATGAACGTGTAGAACCCGAATCAATCAATATGTATGCATCTTGAGAGCAGATTGGGAGTATACCTGACACGACTGTCTCAGCATTCTAAGTGTCTCCTAGTACCAATGCAAAAACTTTGCCCTGTCTCGTCTGGGCCCTCCCAATGTTATTTCTCTGTGCGGAGCTCGAGCTATTCCCATTCTTCTTACCATCATCAGTCTTTGCCTTCGGACAGTCTTTCACACGATGACCCATTTCACCACATTCAAAACAGGCTCCTGATGCCCAACGGCAAACTCCGGAATGCGGTTTCCCACAACTTGCACACGTCGGCTTAGCATTACCTTCCTGGTTCGGGTTGCTGGAGCTGCCCACATTCGCTTTCTTCTTGGCATTAAACGGAACTCGGCGATTATCATAGTTCTGTCTCTTCCGCTGGCTCTCTCCTGAATTCTGATATTGGTTCAAGTTAGCTTCTGCGAGGATGGCCTTCTCCAATACTCCAGCGTAAGTCGGCATGTTGAGCATGTTAACTCGATCTTGTATCGGCCCACGAAGCCCACTTTCAAACTTCCTGGCTTTTCTATATTCATCATTGACCATGTGAGGCGCATATCTCGCCAACTCGGTAAAAGCACGGTCATATTCTGCCACTATCCTGCTACCTTGTGTTAGAGTCTGGAACTCTGTAGTCTTGCGGTCTCAAACGCTAAGGGCAAAGTGTTTGTTGTAAAATAACTCCAAAAACCTGGCCCAAGTCAAACCTGGGTTTCTTTCTCGGGTCATCATCCACCATCTTCGTGCATCGTCGTCTAGTGTGAATGCGGCCAATGACACCTTCTGGGCGTCGGTGCTGGAAAAAATCTCAAACAGTTTCTCCATTTCCAAGACCCACGCCTCGGCTTTCATCGGCTCTATACCCCCAGAGAATCTCGGCGGTTTCATTTTCTTAAACTCTCGGATCAGGGCTATGGTGTCGTCCCCATATAAAGCTTGTTGTGGAGGCACTTGCGGCGCTGGATGAGGTAGAGGCGGAACTGCATGTCGGCCGTTTGTCTGCTCGGTCTGGGTAGAAGTGGTACTAGCGTCTTGTGGCCTAGGTTGTCTCAACTCACGGACCAAACCTTCGACCAATCTCTCTAATCTGTCGAATCTGTCCTTGGGATGATCTCGGCCAACTGGTGGTCTACCCCTCCTCATGATGCTAAGAGTATGCAAAATGTGACTTTAAAACAAAATGATCGAATAATATGCATGCAAATAACAAATAGTCAAGCCGAGATGATGCACACATTGTCAAGTAGCAAGCATTATGATGCAATCCTAACATCAATTCTAAGGGAAATCCTATGCTCTTTAGGACTCAAAGTGTGTGAGTAACGTACTATAAGAAACTTGGGGTTTGATACCAATCTGTCACGACCCCATTCCGCCCCTAGTAGAATGGTGCCGTGATGGCTAGTAATCCGAGATTATCGAAGGCCAACTTTCAAAATTCACACACAATCAGAGTATTACATATGGGACTAACATGTGTGGAAGCAGTATATACAAATCTAATCAGTCCATGAGAGCTGTGCATAAGTCAAATGAAATGGCATACATCTTTACATAGCTTTACAACTTGGGTACAATAAAATGAAGTACAAAAATACATCTTGACCAAAAGGCTTCTCGAACCATCATGTACAAAATACAAAGAAATGCAAGCTAAGAAGCATGATCTTCAAGATGCTACAAAATGCGAATCCAAAACAAGTTGCAAGGTGCATCTAGGCGTCGCCGCCGTCCTGCTCATCACCTACATATATATATAGAGGGTGAGCTTGGATACTCAGTGAATGGTACAAGTAATAAAGGGTTTGCATGCATGATATCCGAAATCTTTAACAAAATAATGCATAATCGTAGCTTGTAACAAAGCATGGGGTGAATCAAGTTCTTCTAACAAATCCTTCAAGCTTCATCAATCAAAGTCTTTCAAGGTTTTCAAGTTTCAAGGGATGACGTTAACCAAGGTTGTGCTACAAATGCTTATAGTCCCCTAGCACGCACGAACTTTCAAAGATTGTGCTACAAATGCTTATAGTCCCCTAGCATGTACGGACTTCCAAAGGTTGTGCTACAAATGCTTATAGTCCCCTAATACGTACGGACTTTCAAAGGTTGTGCTACAAATGCTTATAGTCCCCTAGCATGTACGGACTTTCAAGGTTGTGCTACAAATGCTTATAGTCCCCTAGCACGTACGGACTTTCAAGGTTTGTCATCAAAACAAGATAATACTTGATATACAAAATAGGGATAATCATTCATGCTTGACAAATACTTTCAAAACAAAGCAAAGCAAAGCCTTTATCAAAACATATAACATAGCTTTATTAAAAATACCACTCACATAGTTCTTTAACGTCGGGGTCAAGCAAGAGTCCAAGTCCTCGAAACATGAATCAAACGGTTTGAACTCTAAGGAGCAAGCTTGGAAATCTATTTCCTCTCTAAGAACTCCTTCTCCCTCTTCTAGAGTTTCTCTCTCCTCAAGAACAAAGACATATAACAAATGATACATTTCTCTCTCTGCCGGCTGATGTAACACTCAGCTCGGACACGTGGCAACAGCTGGTTGGCTCTACTAAAAAAGGTGACTGAGTGAAAAGACAAGACCATGACAAAGTGTGTTCAACAAGCAAGATGGCATAGGCACTCTGGCAGGTAATGATCTCGGCTAAAAACAAGGCATCGGCAAGTAAGGAACAATGATCTCGGCTAGGAAGGACAACACTTGGCCTAGCTGTGCCACACCCTGGCCTAAATGTGCCACACCTCGGTCTAGGTCGCACCAATCCAGTAACAAGATCAATTAGGCGCAAGGTAACATCTCGGCCTAGATAATACACATCTCGACCTTGGTGATGAACACCTCGGCCTAGATGATGACATCTCGGCCAACATGCCTTGGTGAAGGTGGAGGTCAACCAAAGTGGTTCCAAGATGTTCTAAGCTTAAGGTGACCTTGGCTTGGATTAACCTAGGCTACACACACTCACCAAACAAGGAACAAAGCATGCAAGTAATGCTCATGCAAGATAAATCAAGGTTTTGCAAATGCAACATATCAAGACAAGATCATGTAATATATGCAAGCATGACTAAAGTAAAGTGAGGGTCGTTACAATTTACTTAGTGATTCATTGAGAATTTATAAGGAATTTAGTGGGTAATTTACTGAGAATTTACTGAGAATTTTTTGGGTAATTTGTTGAGTAACGGACTTAGAATTTTCTGAGAATGTGTTGGGAATTTACTATGCAATTTAAAAATAATTTACTGAGAATTTTCTGAGTAATTTACAAAGAATTTGCTGGGAATTTGCTGAGAATATTTCTGGGAATTTACTGAAAATTTTCTGAGAATTTACAAGGAATTTATTGAGTAATTTATAAGGAATTTTGCTTGGAATTTAGGGAGTAATTTACTGAAAATTTATTGACAATTTACTAGGAATTTGATGAGTAATTTACTGAGAATTTACTGAGTGAGTTATTGAGAATTTAATGAACAATTTACAGAGAATTTATCCGGAATTTAAAAAGTAATTTACTCAAAATTTACTGAGCAATTGACTGAGAATTTTCTGAGTAATTTACAAGGAATTTACTCGAAATTTAGTGATAATTTACTTGGAATTTACTGTGTAACTTACTGCGAATTTACTGAGTAATTGATTGATAATTTAATAGGAATTTACTAAGAATTTACTGAAAATTTATTGATAATTGATTGGGAATTAACTGAGTAATTTACTGGGAATTTACTGAGTAATTGACTAAGAATTTCTAGGGAATGTACTAAGTAATTTACTAAGAATTTATTGAGAATTGACTAGGAATTAACCGAGTAATTTACTGGGAATTTACTGAGTAATTTACTGAGAATTTGTCGGGAATTTACGAAGTAATTTACTTAGAATTTACTGAGTTAATTACTGAGAATTTACTGGGAAACTGCTGGGTTAATTACTGAGAATTTACTGGGAAACTGCTGGGTTATTTACTGAGAATTTATTTAGTAATTTAGAGAGAATTTACTTGCAATTTACTGAGTAATTTACCAAGTAGTTTACTGAGAATTTTCTGAGATTTTTTTTCGAATTTACCGAGTAATTTACTGAATATTTTCTGAGAATTTTGTTAGAATTTTTCGAGTAATTTACTAAGTAATCTACTGAGTAATTTTCTGAGAATTCATTGGAAATTTACTGGGTAATTTACTAAGTAATTTATAGAGAAATTACTACGAATGTACTGAGTAATTTACTGAGAATCTACTGAAAATTTATTGAGAATTTATTTTGTAATTTATTTGAGTTTACTGGGAATTTGCTGAGTAATTTATTGAGAATTTACTGAGTAATTCACTGTGTAATTTTCTGAATAATTTATTGAGAATTTACTAGGTGATTCATTGAGAATTTACTGAGAATTTTCAAGGAATTTAGTGGGCAATTTACTGAGAATTTACTAGGAATTTATTGGGAATTTTTTGTGAAATTTACTGAGTAATGGACTGAGAATTTACTGAGAATGTATTGGGAATTTACTGTGCAATTTAAAAAGAATTTATTGAGAATTTTCTGAGTAATTTACAAAGAATTTACTGGGAATTTGTCGAGAATATTTATGGGAATTTACTATGTAATTTACTGAGAATTTTTTGAGAATCTATAGGGAATTTATTGAGTAATTTATAAGGAATTTACTGGGAATTTAGTGAGTAATTTACTGGAAATTTATTGACAATTTACTGGGAATTTGATGAGTAATTTACTGAGAATTTATTAAGAATTTACTAAAAAATTTCTAAGTAATTTACTGGGAATTTATTTAGTAATTTATAGAGAATTTTCTGAGTGATTTATTGAGAATTTACTGAACAATTTATAGAAAATTTATCGGGAATTTAAAAAGTAATTTGCTCGGAATTTACTAAGCCATGGACTGATAATTTTCTGAGTAATTTACTGGGAATTTACTCGGAATTTAGTGAGAATTTAATTGAAATTTACTGTGTAACTTACTGAGAATTTATTGAGTAATTGATTGAGAATTTAATGGGAATTTACTGAGTAATTTATTGAAAATTTATTGAGAATTGATTGGGAATTAACTGAGTAATTTACTGAGAATTTACTGAGTAATTGACTGAGAATTTCTAGGGAATTTACTGAGTAATTTACTAAGAAATTATTGAGAATTGACTGGGAATTAATCGAGTAATTTACTGAGAATTTACTAGGATTTTACTAAATAATTTACTGAATGTTTATTCAGAATTTACTGAGTAATTTACTGAGAATTTGTTCAGTGACTTACTGAGAATTTACCGGGAATTTATGGAGTAATTTATTGAGTATTTTGTAATAACCCACATTCATGTCTTAATCATGTTCATGTGCATTTGCATGATTTTGTCTTGTTAAGCTTGCATTTGTAGACTTAGACTTGTTTTGCCTAGGTAAAGGTTCTTGTCTTGTCTTGATGCTATCATGTTTTGCCTAAATGTTATGTGCATGCTTTGTTCCTTCCTTGCTATCTCAAGCCTAGGTCATGTTTAGTCTAGGTCATGCTAAGCCTAGGTCATGTTAAGCCTAAGTCATCTCAAGGCTAGGTCACACCTTTGAACCTCTTACACCTAGGACCATCTTGGAACCACTTTGGTTGACCTCCACCATCACCTAGGCATATTGGCCGAGATATCATCATCTAGGCTGAGGTGTGCATCACCTAGGCCGAGATGTTATCATCTAGGCGTCCTAGATCTTTGATCCTTGCACGTAGTGATCTTGTCCCTGGACTGGTATGACCTAGATCGAGGTGTGGCACATCTAGGCCGAGGTGTGGCACAGCTAGGTGAAGTGTTATCCTTTCTAGCCGGGATCATTGAGACCTTACTTGCCGAAGCCTTGTCCTAATCCGGGGTCATTACCCGCCGGAGTGCCCATGTCACCTTACTTGTTTTACACACTTTGTCATGCTCTTGTCTTGTCAGTCAGTCACCTTTTTTAGGAGAGCCAACCGGTCGTTGCCACGTGTCCCAGCAGAGGGTTAAGTCAGCCAACAAAGAGAGAAAACAAATCATTTTGTCATATCCTTGTCTTTGAAGAGAGAGAAGCTCTAGGAAGAAGAAGAGGAATTCTTGAGAGAGAAGTAGATTCCCAAGCTTGATCCTTAGAGTTTAAACCGTTTGATCCGTGTTTTGAGGTTAAATTCTTGATCTACTCTTGTTATTCTTTATGTTGATCCGATCACATTGCATGATCTAGCATATTCTTTATGTTGATCCGATCACATTGCATGATCTAGCATGATTCATGAGCCATGCATTGATTTAAAGCTTGTTTTAGAAAGAGAGAATGATGTTCTTGTGTTCTTGAAATAAAACCATGTTTTGATCCGAAAGTTTGTATCAAGATCCATGTTTTTGTGTTTGTTTTCATAAGATCTTCAAGTATGGGTACCCAGGTCCATGTTTTCGAACTCATCTCATGAAATCTCATATTTTGAATAAAGAAGTTTTGATTTTAGCATTCATGTGCTTCATGTTCTTGTCCTTCATGTTTTTCATGTTCTTCAAAGGGAAACCCAAGTTTTCTCGACTTCATTTCCTCGAATGAGGTCGTTGGGACCATACCTCAGCCAAGAGGTGTGGGACCTCGGCTAAGATCTGGTTGGTACCCGACATGTTTTTCCAATATGAAAAGGCAGTGTTTTAACCCCCAGCATGTTTTGCGCTGGCTTGACTTAGTTTTGAGGGAATGCCGAAATCATTTGCACTCATGAAAAGCTTGTTTTAAGAATGCATTTCATATCCATCTTTGAGCATCTCTTCTTGTCTTCTTGAAGTGCATTCAGTAGACTTTATTATGTATTTGTAGGTCTTGGATCCTTGTCTTAATCCCTACAACCGAAGAGCTATGTGAGTGGTATTTTTAGTAAAGCTATGTTATAAAGTTTTGATAAAGCTTTGCTTCATTTTAGAAAAGTATTTGATCAAGCATGAATGATTATCCCTAGTTTTTGTACCAAGTATTATCTTGTTTTGATGACATTCTTGGAAAGTCCTCCCATGCTAGGGGACTTTAAGCCCATGTAGCACCATGTTTGAGAGATCTCTGCCATCGACGGTCTTGTACGATGGCCCCACCGACGGCCTTGTGCGGGTGGATTTGTCTAATCAATTCCGGGTCGATTATTCCTTTGTTTTGTCTAGAATGTCATTCCCCATGTATTATGTAGATGTTATTAAACATCCCAAGAAGATTTGAAAGATTTGATTGATGAGCTTGATTCATCCCATGTTTTGTTACAAGCTATGATATGTATTGTTTTGATAAATATATCGGATATCATTCATTCAAACCTTTATTAATTATATCATTCACTGAGTATCCAAGCTCACCCTCCCCTTTATATATATGTAGGTGGCGAGCAAGAAGGCGGTGACGCCTAGATGTTATGTGCAAGATGTTTTGATTCATGTTTTGTATTATCTTGAAGATTATATTTCTTAGTTTTAATCCACTTCTTTTGTATATGTCGGCTTGAGAAGCCTTTTGATCGAGATGTAATATGTACTTTATTTTTTCTTGTATCCAAGTTGTAAAACCATGTTAAGATGTATGTCATCTCATTTGACCTATGCACAGCTCTTATGGACTACTTAGATTTAAATTTATTGCTTCCGCACATGTAAGCCCCATATGTATACTCTGATTGTGTGTGAATCTTTGTAAGTTGGCCTTTGGTAATCTTGGATTACTGGCCATCACGACACCATTCTACTAGGGGCGGAATGGGGTCGTGACATATTTATTGAGTTAATTACTGAGAATTTACTGGGAAATTGCTGGGTTATTTACTGAGAATTTACTTAGTAATTTAGTGAGAATTTACTTGCAATTTACTGAGTAATTTACCAAGTAGTTTACTGAGAATTTTCTAAGTAATTTTCTGAGAATTTTTGGCGAATTTACCGAGCAATTTATTGAATATTTTCTAAGAATTTTGTCAAAATTTTCTGAGTAATTTACTAAGTAATCTACTAAGTAATTTTTTGAGAATTCACTGGTAATTTACTAACTAATTTATTGAGAATTTACTACGAATTTACTGAGTAATGTGCTGAGAATCTACTTGAAATTTATTGAGAATTTATTCTGTAATTTATTTGAATTTACTGGGAATTTACTGAGTAATTTATCGAGAATTTATTGAGAATTTACTAGGTGATTCATAGAGAATTTACAAGGAATTTAGTGGGCAATTTACTGAGAATTTACTGGAAATTTTTTGAGAAATTTACTAAGTAATGGACTAAGAATGTATTGGGAATTTAGTGTGCAATTTAAAAAGAATTTACTAAGAATTTTCTGAGTAATTTACAAAGAATTAACTGGGAATTTGCTGAGAATATTTTTTCGGGAATTTACTATGTAATTTACTGAGAAATTTCTGATAATCTACAGGGAATTTATTGAGTAATTTATAAGGACTTTACTGGGAATTTAGTGAGTAATTTACTGAAAATTTATTGACAATTTACTAGGAATTTGATGAGTAATTTACTGAGAATTTATTAAGAATTTACTGAAAAATTTCTGAGTAATTTACTGGGAATTTACTGAACAATTTATAGAGAATTTATTGGGAATTTAAAAAGTAATTTGCTTAGAATTTACTGAGCAATTGACTGAGAATTTTCTGAGTAATTTACTGGAAATTTAAACAGAATTTAGTGAGAATTTACAGGGAATTTACTGTGTAACTTACTGAGAATTTATTGAGTAATTGATCGAGAATTTAATGGGAATTTACTAAGAATTTACTGACAATTTATTGATAATTGATTGGTAATTAACTGAGTAATTTACTGCGAATTTACTAAGTAATTGACTGAGAATTTTTAGGGAATTTACTGAGTAATTTACTAAGAATTTATTGAGAATTGACTGGGAATTAACCGAGTAATTTACGGGGAATTTACTGAGTAATTTACTGAGAATTTATGTGTAATTTACTTCGTAATTTACTGAAACTTTACCCAGTAATTTACTGAGAATATACTAGGATTTTACTGAATAATTTACTGAATGTTTATCGAGAATTTACTGAGTAATTTTCTGAGAATTTACTCAGTGACTTACTGAGAATTTATCGGGAATTTACGGAGTAATTTACTAAGAATTTACTGAGTTAATTACTGAGAATTTACTGGGAAATTGCTGGGTTATTTACTGAGAATTTATTTAGTAATTTAGTAAGAATCTTCTTGCAATTTACTGAGTAATTTACCAAGTAGTTCACTAAGAATTTTCTGAGAATTTTTTGCGAATTTATCGAGCAATTTACTGAATATTTTCTGAGAATTTTGTCAGAATTGTTTGAGTAATTTACTAAGTAATTTACTGAGTAATTTTTTGAGAATTCACTGGGAATTTACTGAGTAATTTACTGAGAATCTACTGGAAATTTATTGAGAATTTATTCTGTAATTTATTTGAATTTACTAGGAATTTGATGAGTAATTCACTGTGTAATTTACTGAGTAATTTATTGAGAACTTACTCAGAATTTACTGAGAATTTATTGGGTGATTCATTGAGAATTTACTGAGAATTTACAAGGAATTTAGTGGGCAATTTTCTAAGAATTTACTAGGAATTTTTTAGGGAATTTACTGAGTAATTGTGACAACCCTCACCTTGCTCTTGCCATATTTGCGTACATTCTTGCATGTTCTTGCCGCTTATGTTAATTTAAAGGTTTTATCTTGGCTTGATTTGCTTAAGTTGCTTGCATGATTTTGTTCCTTGCTTAGTGTGTGTGTGTAGCCGAGATCATCCTGAGTTAGTCCGCCTTTGACCCTTTGTACTTAGAACCATCTTGAGATCTTGTTCAACCCCATCTTCACCTCGGGCATTCATTGCCGAGATGTTTTGCACTTGAACCTTGTCCGCAGGCAGGTATGGCCTAGGCCGAGATGTGGCGCACCCCGGCCAAGGTGTGGCACAGCTTAGTCAAGCGTCGTCCTCCCTAACCGATGTTTTTCCATCCCGTTGTTGGATCCTTGTTTTGAGCCGATGTCATCTTGTTGCCGATGTGTCTTACCCGAGCTTGCTGCATAAGCTTTGTCAGAGGCTTGTCTTGTCCATCAATCACCTTTTTGGAGCTGAACCAACCCAGTAATGCCACGTGTCCGAGCTGTTTGTTAAGGCAGCCGACAGACCTTGAAACAAATCATTTCTTGTCTCAAATCTTTGTTTTAGAGAGAGAAGCTCTAGAGAGGAGGAAGAAGAGTTCTTGAGTGAGAGTAGTCTTCCAAGCTTGATCTTTGTGGCTTGAACCGTTAGATCCGAGTTTTGAGGTTAGAATCTTGATCTCCTTTGGTTGTTCTTGCTGAATATCTAGCTGCATTGCATGATCGGATCTGTTTTGCATGTCATGCATCGTTTTGAAGTTGGTTTTAGAAAGAGAAAATGGTTTTTCATGTGTTCTTGAAGGAAATCTCGTTTTGATCCGAAAGTTGGAACGAAAATCATGTTTTGTGTTTATTCTTGCATGACTTTCTTGAACGGGTACCCAGGTCCCTATTTTGAACTCTTGGCATGAAAACTCAGATTTTTGTAACAAGTTGTGAGCTTGCATCCATTTTTTTATGGTCATGTTCTTCATGTTCTTCAAAGGAAAACCCAGGTTTTTCCTGATTTTGTATAACGGGACCTCGGCTTAGCCCTGGACGGTACCCAGTGTGTTTTCGAGAAACGGGAGCAGTGTGTAAGCTCCCAGCTTGTTTTGTTTTGTCTTTGACTTAGATCTGGCATGAATGCCGAGATCATTTGCATGTATATAGAGCTTGCTTTGAGAATGTGACTTGCCATGTGATTGTAGGTCCTTGATATTTGCTTTGAGTCTACACCTGAAGAACTAGGTGAGTGGTATTATTGATAAAGCTATGTTATACTCGTTTTGATAAATCTTGCTTGCTTGTTTTGACGAAAGTATTTGATAGCATGAATAAATAGCTCTTGTTTGATGAGTCAAGTATACTCCTTGTTTTGATGCCATCTTTGGAAAGGATACGGTCCTTGTTAAATCGGGCTACGGGCCTAAGTAACACAAGTCCCTTGTGCTGGAGGACTCTAAACTTTCGCAGTACTATGTGTAAAGGATACGGTCCTTGTTAAATCGGGCTACGGGCCTAAGTAACACAAGTCCCTTGTGCTGGAGGACTCTAAACTTTCGCAGTACTATGTGTAAAGGATACGGTCCTTGTTAAATCGGGCTACGGGCCTAAGTAACACAAGTCCCTTGTGCTGGAGGACTCTAAACTTTCGCGGTACCAAGTGCACAAGTCCCTTGTATTGGAGGACTCTAAACTTTCGCAATACTTTTGACCAAACGATTACGGATCGTACAGCTTTTGATATTTGATGATGAATACGGTTCATCCCTTGTCTCGCCGATGTTTTGATATTTGATGATGAATACGGTTCATCCCTTGTCTCGCTGATGTTACGATATTTGATGATGAATACGGTTCATCCCTTGTCTCGCCGATGTTACGATATTTGATGATGAATACGGTTCATCCCTTGTCTCGCCGATGTTACGATATTTGATGATGAATACGGTTCATCCCTTGTCTCGCTGATGTTACGATATTTGACGATGAATACGGTTCATCACTTGCCTTGCTAAAGTTTTGGTGTGTTTCGTTTTGAAGGACCTCGGCTTTATTCATGTAAAACCTTTATTTTTAGTACCATTCACTGAGTTTTGTACTCACCCCTCTATATATATGTAGGTGATGAGCAGGACGGCGGCGACGCCTAGTTCGTTGGGATACTTGTTTTGGATTCGTGTATTTGTCGGCCTTACTTTGTATTTACGTCGGCGATGCCCTGTTTTGCATGTCGGCGAATTCTTGAAAATCATGCTTCTTGACTTGTATTAGCTGTATTTTGTATATGTCGGCTCGAGAAGCCTTTTGATCAAGATGTAACATGTATTTTGTACCTTGTTGTATTTAAATTGTGAAGTTAATTGGAAATGTTTGGCACTGCTTTAATCTACGCACAGCTCTTATGGACCGCTTGTAATTGATTTATCGCTTCCGCATTTGTGAGCCCCCTATATTCGTACTCTGATTGTGTTAAGTTTTGAAAGGTTGGCCTTCGGTAATTACGGATTACTGGCCATCACGGCACCAAACTACTAGGGGCGGTTTGGGGTCGTGACAGAGTGGTATCAGAGCACAAGTTCCTCGGTATACGTTATTCACACACTTTGAGTCCTGAAGAGCATAGGATTTCCCTTAGAAAGATGTTAGAGTTGCATCATGGTATTTGTTATTTGAACGAAATGTGCATTGTCTTGATGTGTTTATTTGTTGCTTGCCTATGTGGTTATTTGCTTAATTGTTTTAAAGTCATACCTTGCATGCTCATAGTATCATGAGGAGAGGTAGACCACCACTTGGCCGAGATCAGCCCGAAGATAGAATGGACAGATTGGAAAGATTAGTTGAAGGTTTGGCCCGCGAGTTGAGGCAAACCAGACAGCAGTTCACTAGTGCTACGTTGACTCAAGCCGAGCAGACCAACGGCCGAAATGTAGCTCCACCTCCACCTCCGCCAGTGCCGCAAGTTCCCCAGCAACCCGCCTTATATGGGGATGGCACGATAGCTTTGATCAGAGAGTTCAAGAAAATGAGACCACCGAGATTCTCTGGGGGTATAGAGCCGATGAAGGCTGAGGCATGGGTTTTGGAGATAGAAAAGTTGTTCGAGATCTTCCCTAGCACCGACGCTCAGAAAGTGACGTTGGCAGCATTCACCTTGGATGATGATGCTCGCAGATGGTGGATGATGGTTAGAGGGAGCAATCCAGATTTGACCTGGATCCGATTCCTAGAATTGTTTTACAAGAAACATTTTCCCCTAAGTGTTCGAAACCGCAAGGCTACCGAATTTCATACTCTGACGCAAGGCAACATAACAGTGGCGGAATATGACCGCGCTTTTACTGAACTGGTAAGGTTTGTACCTCACATGACCAACGACGAATATATGAAGGCCAGGAAGTTCGAGTGTGGGCTTCGTGGACCGATTCAAGACAGGGTGAGTTTACTCGATATGCCGACTTATGCCGAAGTATTGGACAAAGCCATTCACGCCGAAGCTAATTTGAACCGATACCAGAGCTCGGGAGAAAACCAGCGAAAGAGACAGAACTATGACAATCGCCGAGGACAGCTGAACACCAAGAAGAGAACGAACATGGACAGTACTGGTAACCTAAGGCAGGAAGGGAGTGTTAAACCGACGTGTTCGGATTGTGGGAAACAGCATTTCGGGATCTGCCGACGAACGTCTGGAGCCTGTTATGAATGTGGCGAGATGGGCCATTATGTGAGGGATTGCCCCAAAACAAAGACTGATAACAACAAGAAAGGAGAAAATACCTCGGGTTCCGTTCAGAAAGGAAATGCTGGGAGAGTACAGATGAGACAGGGCAGAGTGTTTGCATTAGTACCAGGAGACACTCAGAATGCTGAGGCAGTGGTGTCAGGTATTTTACTAATTTGCTCCCAAGATGCTTATGTGTTAATTGATTCGGGTTCTACTCATTCGTTTATATCTACTAAGTTTGCTGAGAAAATTAATAGAGAACTAGAGCCCCTTGATTATGTGTTGTCTGTATCTACTCCATCTGGGAAATCTATGTTTGTTGCATCCATTTACAGAGCATGTGTTGTTGTGATTGAGAATGTTGAATTGCTAGTAGATCTGATGCCTCTAGACCTAGCTCATTTTGATATTATACTGGGAATGGACTGGTTAGTTGCAAACAATGCATCTATTAATTGTGTTTCGAAAGGTGTCACCTTGAGACCCCCAAACCTAACCGAGGTTACTTTCCAGGGTAAAGGGGTAGTGCCCCCACCATACTTGATTTCGTCCATTAAGGCCTGTAAGTTGATTCAGAAAGGGTGTCGAGGTTACTTGTGTAGTATACTGAGTGATCAGAATGGAAATGTTAACTTAGCCGACATCCCGATTGTTAGTGATTTCCCCGACGTCTTTCCGGATGAATTGCCTGGCCACTTGACCGATAGAGAAATAGAGTTTACGGTCGATATTATATCGGGAACGCAGCCGATCTCCAAACCACCTTATAGAATGGCCCCCGCTGAACTTAGAGAATTGAAACTGCAATTGCAAGAGTTGTTAGATAAGGGATTTATTAGGCCGAGCACTTCACCATGGGGAGCACCTGTTCTATTTGTTAAAAAGAAGGATGGCACACTCCGTTTGTGTATCGACTATAGAGAACTTAATAAGGTCACCATTAAGAACAAGTACCCGTTACCTAGAATTGATGATCTGCTTGACCAATTACAAGGAGCGCGAGTCTTTTCTAAGATCGACCTTAGGTCTGGTTACCATCAGCTTAAGGTTAAAGCCGAAGATGTCGAGAAGACTGCCTTTCGAACAAGATATGGCCACTACGAGTTTTTAGTAATGCCTTTTGGAGTGACTAATGCCCCTGCTGCATTTATGGATTTGATGAACAGAGTCTTCAAGCCGTATTTAGATGAGTTTGTAGTTGTCTTCATTGACGATATCTTGATCTATTCCAAGAGTAAGACTGAACACGAAAATCACTTGAGACTTGCCTTGCAGATTTTGAGAGAACGGAGATTGTATGCTAAGTTTAACAAGTGTGAGTTTTGGCTTCCTACTATCTCATTCTTAGGTCATGTGATTAGTGAAGAGGGTATCTCAGTTGATCCTAGCAAAATCGAAGCCGTAGTGAATTGGCCGAGACCGACTAATGTGTCCGAGATTCGTAGTTTTCTGGGTTTGGCAGGTTATTACAGAAAGTTTGTGAAAGATTTCTCTAGGATTGCAATTCCATTGACGCAACTGACTCAGAAGGGAACACTGTATGAATGGACTAAAGATCGGGAGTCAGCCTTCCAGGAACTGAAGACGAGGTTAGTTACAGCGCCAGTGCTCGTACTCCCAACAGGTAACGAAGAGTTTCATGTCTATAGTGATGCATCGCATAAGGGTTTGGGTTGTGTATTAATGCAGAAGGGTAAAGTTATAGCTTATGCATCTCGTCAGTTGAAACCTCATGAGAAAAACTATCCTACCCATGACTTAGAATTGGCGGCCGTGGTATTTGCTTTAAAGATTTGGCGTCACTATTTGTATGGAGCTACTTGTCAGGTTTTCACAGATCATAAGAGCTTAAAATATCTATTCACTCAGAAGGAACTGAATTTGAGGCAGAGAAGGTGGCTTGAGTTGTTAAAAGACTACGATATGCAAATTCAATATCACCCCGGTAAAGCCAACAGTGTAGCCGACGCTTTGAGCAGGAAGTCAGATGGAAATTTGGCGTGTTTAACCGTGATGTCAGCAGAACCGACTATCGTTAATGAAGTAAAGACAAGACAGATGGAGGATAACTTCCTCAAGAAAATTGCCGAGGAGATTGACACGAAGCCGAGACCAGGGTATACCATCGAAAACCAAGTACTCAAGTTTGAAGGAAGGTTATGTGTGGCCGACATTCCAGAGCTGAAGAAAAAGATTTTGCAGGAAGCTCATGGTTCCAAGTTTGCTGTCCACCCAGGGAACACCAAGATGTATCAAGATATGAAACAGACCTTCTGGTGGCCAAATATGAAGAGAGAAATAGCCGAATTTGTGTCCCAGTGTTTACATTGTCAGCAAGTGAAGGCAGAACATCAAAGACCAGCAGGACTTCTTCAACCTTTGCCGATTCCTGAGTGGAAATGGGAGCACATCTCCATGGATTTTGTGATTGGGTTGCCGAGAACACCAAAGAGTATGGATTCAATTTGGGTTGTTGTGGATAGGTTAACTAAGTCAGCACACTTTCTACCCGTTAAGGCTACCTTCAACGCCAATCAACTTGCCTTGCTATATGTGAACGAGATTATCAGACTTCATGGAGTGCCGATATCAATTGTTTCAGACCGAGATCCTAAATTTGTTTCTAGATTTTGGCAGAGTCTTCAGAGAGCTTTCGGAGCCGAGCTGAGGTTTAGTACAGCCTTTCATCCCCAGACAGATGGGCAGACAGAGAGGACAATTCAGACACTCGAAGATATGCTGAGACTTTGTGTATTGGATTTCCAAGAAAGTTGGGGAACACATTTGCCTTTAGTGGAATTCGCTTACAATAACAGTTACCAAGCTAGCATTGGCATGGCGCCGTATGAAGCCTTGTATGGAAGAAAGTGTAGGTCGCCGATATGTTGGACCGAAGTCGGGGACAGAACTTTGCTTGGTCCCGAATTGATTCAAGCGACAACAGAAAAGATTAAACTTATCCAACAGAGGATTAAAACTGCCCAGAGCCGACAAAAGAGCTACGCCGATCAGAGAAGGAATGAGGTAGAGTTCGAAGTTGGGAATCATGTATTCCTGAAAGTCTCACCAATGAAAGGAGTTTCCAGATTTGGAAAGAAAGGTAAGTTAGCACCCCGCTATATTGGGCCATTTGAAATTCTTGAGAGAATTAATTCCGTTGCCTACAGACTTGCTTTGCCGCCAGATTTGAGCCAAGTCCACAATGTGTTTCATGTTTCGATGTTGAGAAAGTACATCCGAGATCCACTGCATGTAATTGATCATTCTGAAATCGCAGTTAATGAGAATCTAGGCTACGAAGAAAGGCCAATGAGAATTATCGACCGACAAGTGAAGCAATTGAGGAACAGATCGATACCGATGGTAAAGGTCGAATGGAAGGAACATTATGGCACAGAAGCCACGTGGGAAAAGGAAGAGGACATGAGAGTCCGTTACCCGGAGTTGTTCTGGGAACAAGGTAATCTAAGTTTGGGGACCAAACTTCTTTAAGGGGGGTAGGATGTGACAACCCTCACCTTGCTCTTGCCATATTTGCGTACATTCTTGCATGTTCTTGCCGCTTATGTTAATTTAAAGGTTTTATCTTGGCTTGATTTGCTTAAGTTGCTTGCATGATTTTGTTCCTTGCTTAGTGTGTGTGTGTAGCCGAGATCATCCTGAGCTTAGTCCGCCTTTGACCCTTTGTACTTAGAACCATCTTGAGATCTTGTTCAACCCCATCTTCACCTCGGGCATTCATTGCCGAGATGTTTTGCACTTGAACCTTGTCCGCAGGCAGGTATGGCCTAGGCCGAGATGTGGCGCACCCCGGCCAAGGTGTGGCACAGCTTAGTCAAGCGTCGTCCTCCCTAACCGATGTTTTTCCATCCCGTTGTTGGATCCTTGTTTTGAGCCGATGTCATCTTGTTGCCGATGTGTCTTACCCGAGCTTGCTGCATAAGCTTTGTCAGAGGCTTGTCTTGTCCATCAATCACCTTTTTGGAGCTGAACCAACCCGGTAATGCCACGTGTCCAGGCTGTTTGTTAAGGCAGCCGACAGACCTTGAAACAAATCATTTCTTGTCTCAAATCTTTGTTTTAGAGAGAGAAGCTCTAGAGAGGAGGAAGAAGAGTTCTTGAGTGAGAGTAGTCTTCCAAGCTTGATCTTTGTGGCTTGAACCGTTAGATCCGAGTTTTGAGGTTAGAATCTTGATCTCCTTTGGTTGTTCTTGCTGAATATCTAGCTGCATTGCATGATCGGATCTGTTTTGCATGTCATGCATCGTTTTGAAGTTGGTTTTAGAAAGAGAAAATGGTTTTTCATGTGTTCTTGAAGGAAATCTCGTTTTGATCCGAAAGTTGGAACGAAAATCATGTTTTGTGTTTATTCTTGCATGACTTTCTTGAACGGGTACCCAGGTCCCTATTTTGAACTCTTGGCATGAAAACTCAGATTTTTGTAACAAGTTGTGAGCTTGCATCCATTTTTTTATGGTCATGTTCTTCATGTTCTTCAAAGGAAAACCCAGGTTTTTCCTGATTTTGTATAACGGGACCTCGGCTTAGCCCTGGACGGTACCCAGTGTGTTTTCGAGAAACGGGAGCAGTGTGTAAGCTCCCAGCTTGTTTTGTTTTGTCTTTGACTTAGATCTGGCATGAATGCCGAGATCATTTGCATGTATATAGAGCTTGCTTTGAGAATGTGACTTGCCATGTGATTGTAGGTCCTTGATATTTGCTTTGAGTCTACACCTGAAGAACTAGGTGAGTGGTATTATTGATAAAGCTATGTTATACTCGTTTTGATAAATCTTGCTTGCTTGTTTTGACGAAAGTATTTGATAGCATGAATAAATAGCTCTTGTTTGATGAGTCAAGTATACTCCTTGTTTTGATGCCATCTTTGGAAAGGATACGGTCCTTGTTAAATCGGGCTACGGGCCTAAGTAACACAAGTCCCTTGTGCTGGAGGACTCTAAACTTTCGCAGTACTATGTGTAAAGGATACGGTCCTTGTTAAATCGGGCTACGGGCCTAAGTAACACAAGTCCCTTGTGCTGGAGGACTCTAAACTTTCGCAGTACTATGTGTAAAGGATACGGTCCTTGTTAAATCGGGCTACGGGCCTAAGTAACACAAGTCCCTTGTGCTGGAGGACTCTAAACTTTCGCGGTACCAAGTGCACAAGTCCCTTGTATTGGAGGACTCTAAACTTTCGCAATACTTTTGACCAAACGATTACGGATCGTACAGCTTTTGATATTTGATGATGAATACGGTTCATCCCTTGTCTCGCCGATGTTTTGATATTTGATGATGAATACGGTTCATCCCTTGTCTCGCTGATGTTACGATATTTGATGATGAATACGGTTCATCCCTTGTCTCGCCGATGTTACGATATTTGATGATGAATACGGTTCATCCCTTGTCTCGCCGATGTTACGATATTTGATGATGAATACGGTTCATCCCTTGTCTCGCTGATGTTACGATATTTGACGATGAATACGGTTCATCACTTGCCTTGCTAAAGTTTTGGTGTGTTTCGTTTTGAAGGACCTCGGCTTTATTCATGTAAAACCTTTATTTTTAGTACCATTCACTGAGTTTTGTACTCACCCCTCTATATATATGTAGGTGATGAGCAGGACGGCGGCGACGCCTAGTTCGTTGGGATACTTGTTTTGGATTCGTGTATTTGTCGGCCTTACTTTGTATTTACGTCGGCGATGCCCTGTTTTGCATGTCGGCGAATTCTTGAAAATCATGCTTCTTGACTTGTATTAGCTGTATTTTGTATATGTCGGCTCGAGAAGCCTTTTGATCAAGATGTAACATGTATTTTGTACCTTGTTGTATTTAAATTGTGAAGTTAATTGGAAATGTTTGGCACTGCTTTAATCTACGCACAGCTCTTATGGACCGCTTGTAATTGATTTATCGCTTCCGCATTTGTGAGCCCCCTATATTCGTACTCTGATTGTGTTAAGTTTTGAAAGGTTGGCCTTCGGTAATTACGGATTACTGGCCATCACGGCACCAAACTACTAGGGGCGGTTTGGGGTCGTGACAGTAATGGACTGAGAATTTACTGAGAATGTATTGGGAATTTACTGTGCAATTTAAAAAGAATTTACTGAGAATTTTTTGAGTAATTTACAAAGAATTTACTGGGAATTTGCTGAGAATATTTATGGGAATTTACTATGTAATTTACTGAGAATTTTCTGAGAATCTACAGGGAATTTATTAAGTAATTTATAAGGAATTACTGGGAATTTAGTGAGTAATTTACTGGAAATTTATTGACAATTTACTGGGAATTTGATGAGTAATTTACTGAGAATTTATTAAAAATTTACTGAAAATTTTCTAAGTAATTTACTGAGAATTTACTGAGTAATTTATTGAGAATTTACTGAACAATTTACAGAGAATTTATCAGGAATTTAAAAAGTAATTTGCTCAGAATTTACTGAGCCATTGACTGAGAATTTTCTGAGTAATTTATTAGGAATTTACTCGGAATTCAGTGAGAATTTACTGGGAATTTACTGTGTAACTTACTGAAAATTTACTGAGTAATTGATTGAGAATTTAATGGGAATTTACTAAGAATTTACTTAGTAATTTATTGAGAATTGATTGGGAATTAACTGAGTAATTTACTGAGTAATTGACTAAGAATTTCTAGGGAATTTACTGAGTAATTTAATAAGAATTTATTGAGAATTGACTGGGAATTAACCGAGTAATTTACTGGGAATTTACTGAGTAATTTACCTGTAATTTACTTTGTAATTTACTGAAACTTTTGTAACAACCCTCACTTTGTCTTAGTCATGCTCGCATGCATTTACATGATTTTGTCTCGATAAGTTTGCATTTACAGACCCTGATTTGTTTTGCCTAAGTGTTGTTTGCATGCTTTGTTCCTTGCTTGGTGTGTGGAGCCGAGGTCATGTTAAGCCTAGGTCACACCTTTGAACCTCTTACACCTAGGACCATTTTAGAACTACTTTGGTCGACCTCCACCTTCGCTTTGGCATATTGGCCGAGATGTCATCATCTAGGCCAAGGTGTGCATCACCTAGGTCGAGATGTGTATCATCTAGGCCGAGATGTTATCATCTAGACATCCTAGATCTTTGATCTTTGCACCTAGTGTTCTTGTTCCTAGACTGGAATGACCTAGACTGAGGTGTGGCACATCTAGGCCAAGGTGTGGCACAACTAGGCCAAGTGTTATCGTTCCTAGCCGAGATCATTGAGACCTTACTTGCCGAAGCTTATGTCTTGATCCGAGGTCATTGCCTTGTTAGAGTACCCATGCCACCTTACTTGTTGTATACACTTTGTCATGCTCTTGTCTTGTCATTCTGTCACCTTTTTGAGGAGGCCCAACCATTCGTTGCCACATGTCCCAGCAGAGGGTTAAGTCAGCCGGTAGAGAGAAAAACATATCATTTGTTATATCTTTGTCCTAGAAGAGAGAGAAGCTCTAGGAAGAGAGGAAGAAGAGTTCTTAGAGTGAGAATAGATTTCCAAGCTTGATCATCACACCTTGAACCATTAGATTCATGTTTTGAGGTTAGAATGTTGATCTACTCTTGTTGTTCTTTATGTTCATCTAACCACATTGCATGATCTAGCATGATTCATGAGCCATGCATTGATTTAAAGTTCGGTTTTAGAAAGAGAAAATGATGTTCTTGTGTTCTTGAAGAAAAACTTTGCTTTGATCCGAAAGCTTGTATCAAGATCCTTGTTTTCGTGTTTGTTTTCATGAAATCTCCAAGTATGGATACCAAGGTCCATGTTTTTGAACTCATATCATGAAATCTCAGATTTTGAATAAAGAAGTTATGATTTTTGCATCTATGTTCTTCATGTTCTTCAAAAGGGAACCCAGATTTTCCAGACTTCATTTCCCTGAATGTGGTCGTCGGGAACACACCTCGACCAAGAGGTGTGGGACCTCGGCCTAGACCTGGTTGGTACTCAGCGTGTTTTCCCGAGATAAGAAATAGTGTTTTAACTCCCAACATATGTTTTGCTTTGTCCTGACTTGGTTTGGAAAGAAATGCCGAGATCATTTCATTCATGTAAAGCTCGTTTTGAGAATGCATTGCATAGCCATCTTTGAGCATTCTTTCTTGTCTTCTTGAAGTGCATTCAATAGATCTTGCCATGTATTTGTAGGTCTTGGAATCTTGCCTTAATCCCTACACCCGAAGAGCTATGTAAGTGGTATTTTTAATAAAGTTATGTTCTAAAGTTTTGATAAAAACTTTGCTTGTTTCGTTTTGGAAAAGTGCTTGTTCAAGTATGAATGATTATTTCTAGTTTTGTATCAAGTACTATCTTGTTTTGATGACATTCTTGGAAAGTCCTTTGTGCTAGGGGACTATAATGCAACTAGTATCCTTGTTTGAGATATCTCCCTTGCCACCGACGGCCTTGTGCGGGTGGGTTTGTCTAATCGATTCTGGGTCAATTATTCCCTTGTTTTGTCAGGAATGTCATCCCTTGTATTATATTGTTGCTAGTAAGCATCCCTTGAAGCTTTGAAAGACTTGATAGATGAACTTGGTTCATCCCTTGATTTTGTACAAGTTATTATACGTATCGTTTTGATAAAGATCTCGGATATCATTCATTCAAACCTTTATTACTTATATCATTCACTAAGTATCCAAGCTCAGCCTCTCCTTATACATATGTAGGTGACGAGCATGAAGGCGGTGACACCTAGATGTGTTTTGCAAGTTGTGTTTGGATTCATGTTTTTGCTAGCATCTTGAAGATCATGCTTCTTGGCTTTGTATTTCATGTCTTTTGTATATGTCGGCTCGAGAAGCCTTTTGATCAAGATGTAATATTTAAGTTTAATTCGCTTGTGTCCAAGATATAAAACCATGTTATGTATGTCATTTTATTTGATCTATGCACAGCTCTTATGGACTACTTAGATTTAAATTTATTGCTTCCGCACATGTAAGCCCCATATGTATACTCTAATTGTGTGTGACTTTGTAAGTTGGCCTTCGGTAATCTCGGATTACTGGCCATCATGCCACCATTCTACTAGGGGGCGGAATAGGGTCGTGACAACTTTACCCAGTAATTTACTAAGAATTTACTAGGATTTTACTGAATAATTTACTAAATGTTTATCGAGAATTTACTGAGTAATTTATTGAGAATTTACTGGGAATTTACTGAGTTAATTACTGAGAATTTACTGGGAAATTGCTGGTTTATTTACTGAGAATTTACTTAGTAATTTAGTGAGAATTTACTTGCAATTTACTGAGTAATTTACCAAGTAGTTTACTGAGAACTTTCTGAGAATTTTTTGCGAATTTACCGAGCAATTTACTGAAAATTTTCTATGAATTTTGTTAGAATTTTTGGAGTAATTTACTAAGTAATCTACTGAGTAATTTTTTGAGAATTCACTGGAAATTTACTGAGTAATTTACTAAGTAATTTATAGAGAATTTACTACGAATTTACTGACTAATTTACTGAGAATCTACTAGAAATTTATTGAGAATTTATTCTGTAATTTATTTGAATTTATTGGGAATTTGCTGAGTAATTTATTGGGAATTTACTGAGAACTTACTAGGTGATTCATTGGGAATTTACTGAGAATTTACAGGGAATTTAGTGGGCAATTTACTGAGAATTTATTGGGAATTTTTTGGAAAATTTACAGAGTAATGGACTGAGAATTTACTGAGAATGTATTGGGAATTTACTGTGCAATTTAAAAAGAATTTACTAAAATTTTTTTGTGTAATTGACAAAGAATTTACTGGGAATTTGCTGAGAATATTTATGGGAATTTACTATGTAATTTACTGAGAATTTTCTGAGAATCTACAGGGAATTTATTGAGTAATTTATAAGGACTTTACTTGGAATTTAGTGAGTAATTTACTGGAAATTTATTGACAATTTACTGGAAATTTGATGAGTGATTTACTGAGAATTTATTAAGAATTTACTAAAAATTTTCTGAGTAATTTACTAGGAATTTACTCAGTAATTTATTGAGAATTTACTGAGTGATTTATTGAGAATTTATTGAACAATTTACAGAGAATTTATTGGGAATTTAAAAAGTAATTTGCTCAGAATTTACTGAGCAATTGACTGAGAATTTTCTGAGTAATTTACTCGAAATTTAGTGAGAATTTTTTGGGAATTTACTGTGTAACTTACTGAGAATTTACTGAGTAATTGATTGAGAATTTAATGGGAATTTACTAAGAATTTACTGAGTAATTTACTGAGAATTTATTGATAATTGATTGAGAATTAACTGAGTAATTTATTGGGAATTTACTAAGTAATTGACTGAGAATTTCTAGGGAATTTACTGAGTAATTTACTAAGAATTTATTGAGAATTGACTGGGAATTAACCAAGTAATTTATTGGGAATTTGTTGAGTAAAGTTACTTCGTAATTTATTGAAACTTTACCCAGTAATTTTCTGAGAATTTACTAGGATTTTACTGAATAATTTACTGAATGTTTATCGAGAATTTACTGAGAATTTACTCAGTAACTTACTGAGAATTTACCGGGAATTTATGGAGCAATTTATTGAGAATTTACTGAGTTAATTACTGAGAATTTACTAGGAAATTGCTGGTTTAATTACTAAGAATTTATTTAGTAATTTAGTGAGAATTTACTTGCAATTTACTGAGTAATTTTCTGAGAATTTTTTGCGAAGTTACTGAGCAATTTACTGAATATTTTCTAAGAATTTTGTCAGAATTTTCTGAGTAATTTACTAAGTAATCTACTGAGTAATTTTCTAAGAATTCACTGCGAATTTACTGACTAATTTACTGAGAATCTACTGAAAATTTATTGACAATTTATTCTGTAATTTATTTGAATTTACTGTGTAATTTATTGAGTAATTTACTGAGTAATTTATTGAGAATTTTCTCAGAATTTACAGGGTGATTTATCGAGAATTTACTCAGAATTTATTAAGAATTTAGTGGGCAATTTACTGAGAATTTATTGAGAAATTTACCGAGTAACGGACTTAGAATTTACTGAGAATGTGTTGGGAATTTACTGTGCAATTTAAAAATAATTTACTGAGAATTTTCTAGGTAATTTACAAAGAATTTACGAGGAATTTGCTCATAATATTTCTGGGAATTTAGTAAGAAATTTACTGAAAATTTATTGACAACTTATTGGGAATTTGATGAGTAATTTACTGAAAATTTTCTAAGTAATTTACTGAGTGATTTACTAAGAATTTACTGAACAATTTACAGAGAATTTATCGTGAATTTAAAAAGTAATTTACTCGAAATTTACTGAGCAATTGATTGAGAATTTTCTGAGTAATTTACTGGGAATTTACTCAGAATTTAGTGAAAATTTACTCGAAATTTACTGTGTAACTTACTAAGAATTTATTGAGTAATTGATTGAGAATTTAATGGGAATTTACTAAGAATTTACTGAGAATTTATTGAGAATTGATTGGGAATTAACTGAGTAATTTACTGGGAATTTATTGAGTAATTTACTAAGAATTTATTGAGAATTTACTGGGAATTTATCGAGTAATTTACTAAGAATTTACTGAGAATTAACGTGTAATTCACTTCGTAATTTTCTAAAACTTTACCCAGTAATTTACTGAGGATTTACTAGGATTTTACTGAATAATTTACTGAATGTTTATCGAGAATTTACTGAGTAATTTACTGAGACTTTACTCAGTGACTTTCTAAGAATTTACCGGGAATTTACAGAATAATTTAATGAGAATTCTCTGAGTTAATTACTGAGAATTTACTAGAAAATTGCTAGGTTATTTACTGAGAATTTATTTGGTAATTTAGTGAGAATTTTTTGGCAATTTACTGAGTAATTTACCAAGTAGTTTACTGAGAATTTTCTGAGTATTTTTCTATGAATTTTTTGCGAATTTACTGAGCAATTTACTTAATATTTTTTGAGAATTTTGCAAGAATTTTCTGAGTAATTTACTAAGTAATTTACTATGTAATTTACTGAGTAATTTACTGGAAATTTTCTGAGTAATTTACTAAGTAGTTTATAGAGAATTTACTACAAATTTACTGAGTAATTTGCTGAGAATCTACTGGAAATTTATTGAGAATTTATTCTGTAATTTATTTGAATTTACTGGGAATTTGCTGAGTAACTTGTTGAGAATTTACTGAGTAATTTATATAGAATTTACTGAGCAATTTACTATGTAATTTGTTGAGAATTTACTCAGAATTCAGTGGGCAATTTACTGAGAATTTACTGGGAATTTGTTGGGAATTTTTTGAGAAATTTACTGAGTAATGGACTTAGAATTTACTGAGAATGTGTTGGGAATTTACTATGCAATTTAAAAGTAATTTACTCAGAATTTTCTAGGTAATTTACAAAGAATTTACTAGGAATTTACTGAGAATATTTCTAGGAATTTACTATGTAATTTATTGAGAATTTTCTGAGAATTTACAGGGAATTTATTGAGTAATTTATAAGGAATTTTACTGGGAATTTACTGAAAAATTATTGACAATTTACTAGGAATTTGATAAGTAATTTACTGAGAATTTATTAAAAATTTACTGAAATTTTATTGGGTAATTTACTAGGAATTTACACAGTAATTTAATTAGAATTTACTAAGTGATTTATTGAAAATTTACCAAAAAATTTACAGAGAATTTATTGGGAATTTAAAAAGTAATTTACACGAAATTTACTGAGCAATTAACTGAGAATTTTCTAAGTAATTTACTGGGAATTTACTCGAAATTTAGTGAGAATTTACTGGAAATTTACTGTGTAACTTACAGAGAATTTACTGAGTAATTGATTGAGAATTTAATGGAAATTTACTAAGTAATTTATTGAGAATTGATTGTGAAATAACTGAGTAATTTGCTGGGATTTTACTGAGTAATTGACTGAGAATTTCTAGGGAATTTACTGAGTAATTTACTAAGAATTTATTGAGAATTGACTGGGAATTAACCGAGTAATTTAATTTACAGAGTAATTTATTGAGAATTTACTGAGAATTTAGTAGGATTTTACTGAATAATTTACTGAATGTTTATCGAGAATTTACTCAGTGACTTACTGAGAATTTACTAGGAAATTACGGAGTAATTTTCTGAGAATTTACTGAGTTAATTACTGAGAATTTATTTAGTAATTTAGTAAGAATTTACTTTCAATTTACTGAGTAATTTACCGAGTAGTTTACTGAGAATTTTCTGAGTAATTTTTTATGAATTTACTAAGAAATTTACTGAATATTTTCTGAGAATTTTCTCAGAATTTTTCAAGTAATTTACTAAGTAATCTACTGAGTAATTTTCTGAGAATTCACTGGGAATTTACTGAGTAATTTACTGTGAATCTACTGGAAATTTATTGAGAATTTATTCTGTAATTTATTTGAATTTACTGGGAATTTGCTGAATAATTTATTGAGAATTTACTGAGTAATTTACATAGATTTTACTGACTAATTTACTTGGAATTTATTCAAAATTTTTTGGGAAATTTATTGAGTAATGGATTGAGAATTTACTGAGAATGTATTGGGAATTTACTGTGCAATTTAAAAAGAATTTACTAAGAATTTTCTGAGTAATTTACAAAGAATTTACTGGGAATTTGCTGAGAATATTTCTGGGAATTTACTATGTAATTTACTGAGAATTTTCTGGAAATCTACAGGGAATTTATTGAGTAATTTATAAGGAATTTATTGGGAATTTAGTGAGTAATTTACTGAAAATTTGTTGACAATTTACTAGGTATTTAATGAGTAATTTACTGAGAATTTATTAAGAATTTACTGAAAATTTTCTGAGTAATTTACTGGGAATTTACTCAATAATTTACTGAGAATTTACTGAGTGATTTATTGAGAATTTACTGAACAATTTACAAAGAATTTATCGGGAATTTAAAAAGTAATTTGCTCGGAATTTACTGAGTCATTGATTGAGAATTTTATGAGTAATTTACTGAGAATTTACTCGGAATTTAGTGAGAATTTACTGTGTAACTTACTGAGAATTTACTGAGTAATTGATTGAGAATTTAATGGGAATTTACTAAGAATTTACTGAGTTATTTATTGAGGATTGATTGGGAATTAACTGAGTAATTTACTGAGTAATTGACTGTGAATTTCTAGGGAATTTACTGAGTAATTTACTAAGAATTTATTGAGAATTGACTGAGAATTAACCGAGTAATTTACTGGGAATTTACTGAGTAATTTATTGAGCATTTACGTGTAATTTACTTCGTAATTTGCTGAAACTTTGCCTAGTAATTTAATGAGAATTTACTAGGATTTTACTGAATAATTTACTGAATGTTTATCGAGAATTTGCTGAGTCATTTACTGAAAATTTCTAAGAATTTTTTGGGAATTTACTGAGTTAATTATTGAGAATTTACTGGGAAATTGTTGGGTTATTTACTGAGAATTTACTTGCAATTTACTGAGGAATTTACCAAGTAGTTTACTGAGAATTTTCTGAGTAATTTTCTGAGAATTTTTTGCAAATTTACCGAGTAATTTACTAAGTAATCTACTGAGTAATTTACTAAGTAATTTATAGAGAACTTACTACGAATTTACTGAGAATCTATTGGAAATTTATTGAGAATTTCTTCTATAATTTATTGGAATTTATTGGGAATTTGCTGAGTAATTTATTGAGAATTTACAGAGAATTTACAAGGAATTTAGTGGGCAATTTACTGAGAATTGATTAAGAATTTTTTGGGAAATTTACTGAGTAATGGACTGAGAATTTACTGAGAATATATTGGGAATTTACTGTGCAATTTAAAAAGAATTTACTGAGAATTTTCTGAGTAATTTACAATGAATTTACTTGGAATTTGCTGGGAATATTTTTGGGACTTTACTGTGTAATTTACTGAGAATTTTCTGAGAATCTACAGGGAATTTATTGAGTAATTTATAAGGAATTTGCTGGGAATTTAGTGAGTAATTTACTGGAAATTTGTTAATAATTTACTGGGTATTTGATGAGTAATTTACGGAGAATTTATTAAGAATTTATTGAAAATTTTCTGAGTAATTTACTGGGAATGCACTCAATAATTTACTAAGAATTTACTGAGTGTTTTATTGAGAATTTACTGAACAATTTAAAGAGAATTTATAGGAAATTTAAAAAGTAATTTGCTCAGAATTTACTGTGCCATTGATTGAGAATTTTCAGAGTAATTTACTGGGAATTTACTCGGAATTTAGTGAGAATTTACTGGAAATTTACTGTGCAACTTATTAAGAATTTACTGAGTAATTGATTGAGAATTTAATGGGAATTTACTAAGAATTTATTGAGTAATTTATTGAGAATTGATTGGGAATTAACTAAGTAATTGACTGAGAATTTTTACGGAATTTACTGAGTAATTTACTAAGAATTTATTGAGAATTGATTGGGAATTAACCGAGTAATTTATTGCAAATTTACGTGTAATTTGCTGAAACTTTGCCCAGTAATTTACTGAGAATTTACTAGGATTTTACTGACTAATTTACGGAATGTTTATCGAGAATTTACTGAGTAATTTACAGAAAATTTACTCAGTGACTTACTGAGAATTTATCGGGAATTTACTGAGTTAATTACTGAGAATTTATTGGGAAATTGCTGAGTTATTTACTGAGAATTTACTTTGTAATTTGATGAGAATTTACTTACAATTTACAGAGTAATTTACCAAGTAGTTTACTGAAAATTTTCTGAGTAATTTTCTAAGAATTTTATCGAATTTACCGAGCAATTTACACTATATTTTCTGAGAATTTTATCAAAATTTTATGAGTAATTTACTAAGTAATCTACTGAGTAATTTTCTGAGAATTCACTGGGAATTTAAGTAATTTATTAAGTAATTCCTAAAGAATTTACTACGAATTTACTAAGAATTTACGGGAAATTTATTGAGAATTTATTCTGTAACTTATTTGAATTTACTGGGAATTTGCTGAGTAATTTATTGAGAATTTGCTGAGAATTTACTGGATGATTCATTGGGAATTTACTGAGAATTTACATAGAATTTAGTGGGCAATTTACTGAAAATTTTTTGGGAAATTTACTGAGTAATGGACTGAGAATGTATTGGTAATTTACTGTGCAATTTAAAAAGAATTTACTGAGCATTTTCTGAGTAATTTACAAAGAATTTACTAGGAATTTGTTGAGAATATTTTTGGGAATTTACTATGTAATTTATTTAGAATTTTTTGAGAATCTACAGAGAATTTATTGAGTAATTTATATGGACTTTACTTGGAATTTAGTGAGCAATTTACTGAAAATTTATTGACAATTTACTGGAAATTTGATGAGTGATTTACAGAGAATTTATTAAGAATTTACTAAAAATTTTCTGAGTAATTTACTGAGAATTTACTCAGTAATTTACTGAGAATTTACTGAACAATTTACAGAGAATTTATTGGGAATTTAAAAAGTAATTTTCTTAGAATTTACTGTGCAATTGACTGAGAATTTTCTGAGTAATTTACTGGGAATTTACTCGGAATTTAGTGAGAATTTTTTAGGAATTTACTGTGTAACTTACTGAGAATTTACTGAGTAATTGATTAAGAATTTAATGGGAATTTACTAAGAATTTACTCAGTAATTTATTGAGAATTGATTGGGAATTAACTGAGTAATTTACTGAGTAATTGACTGAGAATTTCTAGGGAATTTATTGAGTAATTTGCTAAGAATTTATTGAGAATTGACTGAGAATTAACCGAGTAATTTACTGGGAATTTACTGAGTAATTAACTGAGAATTTACGTGTAATTTACTTCGTAATTTACTGAAACTTTACCCAGTAATTTACTGAGAATTTACTAGGATTTTACTGAATAATTTACGAAATGTTTATCGAGAATTTACTGTGTAATTTACTTAGAATTTACACAGTGATTGTAATACCCCTGTTCTGTATTATGCTAATTGGGCCTTAATATGTATATGATTATGTGTTTGATACGATTTTGTGCTATTATGTGAAAATATGTGGTTTTGAATTTGTATCTATTCACTGTAGGAATATCTGTTTGACTACCTGCTTCGGAAATTAAATTGAAGGCCTTATCGGCCACAGAACCCAAAATTGATTGCGCCATTGTGATTAGCGTGATTTTCAGAGTCTACGGTGAAATTTAATTGAAAATTGATTCAGATCAGATTAAATCGATTCAATTATTGAATTAGTGCCCAATTACTTTATTGCTATTATATTGGAATTAGTGGGGCTTTATATAAGGGCCATTACACCTCAATTCCTCTCATTTTTACATTTTGGCTGATTTTGAACTCAAGAGAGAAGAGAGGGTCGGCTAAGAGAGAGAGGGTGAAGAAAATTGGGGTTTTGATCCTAAAGCTTGAGTCATTTGAAGCTACACTCAAGAAATTGCCATAGATTGGAAGAATTGAGCCTCTAGGTAAGTAATTGACCTTGAATTCAAACGTTTGAATTTGTAATCTTTTGTGTTCAAGGTTTGTTTGTAATCAAGAGCATGATTGAGTTAGTTTTGTTGAAATTGAGGGTTGATATGTGCATGCATGTAAAGAACACCTATGGAATCACAAAATCTGGCATGTGAATTGTAAATTATGAAAGATTAAAAGTGTAATCCCACATGCAAGCATGTTTTTGTTGAGTTTCATGGGAATGAGCACTAATTGCATCATTAGAAGTGGAAATGAATGTTAATATGGGCCTGCATGTTGGTTATTAAAAAGGGGAACCTTGAATGCATGAAATTGTTATGTTAGAGTGAGTTTGATGGGAGATTGGTGCATGCATGTGATTTATTTGTGAAATTGAGCTTCATTGGGTTGTAATTTGGCGTTTATACCATGTTAGTGTAATTATATTTGAGATTTGAGCCATTGCATGCAAGAAATGTTGGCTTGAAGGTCGAAATGGAGCTCAAGAACACAATCTGAAAAACCAAGAATTTTGATGTCTGCTCGAGCGGGGGAAGTGCCGCTCGAGCAGGAAAAACGTGCTCCCAGTACTTTTTGCAGACTTGGTGTCCGCTCGAGCGGGTTAGTTCACGCTCGAGCGGGGGAGTTACGTAGACAGGCCTTCCGCTCGAGCGCCCTATTTCATGCTTGAGCGTATTTTTGATTGTAATAACCCACATTCATGTCTTCGTCATGTTCATGTACGTTTGCATGATTTTGTTTTGTTAAGCTTGCATTTGCAGACTTTGACTTGTTTTGCTTAAGTAAGTGAGATCCATGCCTTGTTTTGATGCCTTTGTGAAGTGTCTAAGTGTTGCTCGCATGATTTGCTCCTTCCTTGATGTGAAGCCTAGGTCACGCCTTGCCTAAGTTATGTTAGCCGATGTTATGCCAAGCCTAGGTTATGCTAAGCCTAGATCATTCCAAGCCGAGGTCATCTTCAGTTTAGAAGTATCTTGGAATCCCTTCGTTTGACCTCCACCTTTGCTTTGACATATTGGCCGAGATGTCATTATCTAGGCCGAGGTGTGAATCGCCAAGGCCGAGATGTGTATTATCTAGGCCGAGATGTTACCTTTGCACTTGAGTGATCTTGTCCTGGAGTGGTATGACCTAGACCGAGGTGTGGCACATCTAGGCCAAGGTGTGGCACAGCTTAGTCAAGTGTTTTCCTTCCTAGCCGAGGTCATTGTCACCTTAGTTGCCGAAGTCTTGTTGTTAGCCGATGTCATCACTTGCCGGAGTGCCTTACCGAGTAGCTTGTTAGATACGCTTTGTCAGAGTTTTGTCTTGTCAATCTATCACCTTTTCGGAGAGAACCAACCAGCCGTTGCCACGTGTCCGGGCTGAGAGTTAAGTCAGCCGATAAAGAGAGGAAACCTATCATTTGTTGTATATTGTTTTGGAGAGTAGAGAGAGAAGCTCTAGAAGAGGGAGAAGAGTTCTTGAGGGAGAGTGGGTTTCCAAGCTTGATTTCCTAGAGATCGAACCGTTAGATCCGCGCTCTAAGGTTTGATTCTTGATCCGCTCATGATGTTCTTTATGTTTATGTTATTGCATTGCATGATTGAAAATGATTTGTAAGCCATGCATTGCTTTGAAGTTCGGTTTTAGAAAGAGAAAATGACATTCATGTGTTCTTCAAGAAAAGTCATGTTTTGATCCGAAAGCTCATGCCAAGATCCATGTTTTTGTGTTTGTTTTCACATGATTTTCAAGTATGGGTACCCAGATCCATGTTTTCGAACTCATAGCATGAAATCCCAGATTTTGTAAATAAAGAAGTTATGATTTTGGCATTCGTGTTCTTCATGATCTTCATGTTCATGTTCTTCATGTTCTTCAAAGGGAAACCCAGGTTTTCCCGACCTTGCTTTTGAATGAGGCCGTCGGGACCACACCTCGGCAAGGAGGTGTAGGACCTCGGCTTAGACCTGGTTGGTACCCAGCATGTCTTCCTGACATGTAAAACAATGTTTTGATTTCTAACATGTCTTCCCGAGATCATTTGCATACTTGTAAGACTTGTTTTGAGATGTATGTTCTGTATGCTTTGCCATGTGTTTGTAGGACTTGGACCTTTGCCTTGACCCCGACGTCCCAAGAACTAGTGTGAGTGGTATTTTTAATAAAGTTATGTTCTTAAAGTTTTGATAAAGCTATGCCTTGTTTTGATAAAAGTATTTGTTAAGCATGAATGATATCCCTATTTTTATGTATCAAGTATAAGCTTTGTTTTGAATGGCAAGTTATCAAGTAAGCTTTGTTTTGATGTCAATCTTTGGAAGTCCGTACGTGCCAGGGGACTTTAAGCAATTGTGGCACAAGTCCGTACGTGCTAGGGGACTTTAAGCATTAGTAGCACATATGTGAAGTCCGTACGTGCCAGGGGACTTTAAGCAATTGTGGCACAAGTCCGTACGTGCTAGGGGACTATAAGCATTAGTAGCACACATGTTAAGTATGTAAGTTTTGAAGGACCAAGGTTATGCCGAGGTTATGTTATAAGATTTGACACATGATAAGTATTGTAAGTTTTGCAAGATCAAGTTTGATGAACAAGATTTATATCATGTTTTGTACAAGCTATGATAAGTATGGTTTTGACAAGGATATACTATGTATTGTTTTGAAAAGACCTCGGGAATCATTCATTTAACCCCTTTATTATTTATGCCATTCACTGAGTATTCAAGCTCACCCTCCCTATGTATATATGTAGGTAACAAGCAAGAAGTCGGCTACGCCGAGATGTGTGTTTTGTATGCATGTTATGTCGGCTTTGAGGATGTCGGCAATCCTGAAGATCATGTTCCATGTTTTGTAGCTTAAGTGTTTTGTTTATGTCTGCTCGAGAAGCCTTTTGCCAAGATGTAATATGTACTTTTGTAATCAAGTTATAAGTTACGTAAAGATGTATGCCATTCCATTTGACTTATGCACTGCTCTTATGGACCACTTGTATTTGTAATTATTGCTTCCGCACTTGTGAGCCCCATATATTGTACTCTGTTGTGTGTGATTTTGTAAGTTGGCCTTCGGTAATTACGGATTACTGGCCATCACGGCACCAAACTACTAGGGGCGGTTTGGGGTCGTGACAGAATGGTATCAGAGCACAAGATCCTTATAGTACGTTATTCACACACTTTGAGTCCTAAAGAGCATAGGATGTCCCTTAGAAGAATGTTAGGATTGCATCATGTTGCTTGCTACTTGACAAGGTGTGCATCATCTCGGCATGAGCATTTTGTTACATCGGCATGATCATGTTCACTCGCATACACATTCATTTGTTCATTTTGTTCTAAGTGTCATATCCCCCATACCCCAGCATCATGAGAAGAGGTAGACCCCCAGTGGGCCGATAACAGTCCGAAGACAGAATAGACAGATTAGAAAGATTGGTTGAAAGTTTGACCGATGAGTTAAGGCAAGCAAGGCAGCAGAACACCAGTATTACCTCCACACAGGCCGAACAGACAGATGGCCGACATGCAGTTCCACCACCGCCAGTACCACAAGTGCCTCCGCAGCCAGCTTTGTACGGAGATGACGCATTGACTCTGATCAGAGAATTCAGGAAGATGAAACCGCCGAAGTTCCATGGAGGTATAGAGCCGATGAAAGCAGAAGCATGGATTCTTGAGATGGAGAAAATGTTCGAGGTTTTTCCCAGCACCGACGCTCAGAAGGTGTCACTAGCAGCATTCACATTGGAAGACGACGCCCGTAGATGGTGGATGATGATTCGAGAAGGCAACCCAGACTTGACTTGGGCCAGATTTTTGGAGCTGTTCTACGACAAACACTTCCCGCTCAGTGTACGAAATCGCAAGGCTACAGAATTTCAGATGTTGACACAGGGAAGCAAGACAGTGGCAGAGTATGATCGTGCGTTCACTGAGTTGGCAAGATATGCACCTCACAGGGTCGGCAACGAATACATGAAAGCTAGGAAGTTTGAGAGTGGACTTCGAGGGCCGATACAAGACCAGGTTAAATTGCTCAACATGCCGACATATGCTGGAGTGTTAGATAAAGCCATCCTTGCAGAAGCCAACCCGAATAGAAGTCAAAGTTCGGGGAAGAATCAGAGGAAGAGGCAGACCTATGACAATCGCGAAGAAGGGGCAGACCCGGATGAAGCCGAGGAAAAGACAAAGGAGGATAGTCCCAACAACGCAAATCAGGAGGGTGGCACTAGGCCGACATGTACAAATTGCAAGAAGCGACATCTCGGAGTTTGTCATTGGGTATCGGGGGCTTGCTTTGAATGTGGCAAGATGGGTCACCGTGTGAAGGACTGTCCAAGGATAAAGGCTAGAAAAGACAAGAAGAGCTGAGAACCCGACGCTCGGAAATTGTTTTAGAAACATGGTAAGCGAAGTTTGGGGACCAAACTTCTTTAAGGGGGGAAGGATGTAATAACCCACATTCATGTCTTAGTCATGTTCATGTACGTTTGCATGATTTTGTTTTGTTAAGCTTGCATTTGCAGACTTTGACTTGTTTTGCTTAAGTAAGTGAGATCCATGCCTTGTTTTGATGCCTTTGTGAAGTGTCTAAGTGTTGCTCGCATGATTTGCTCCTTCCTTGATGTGAAGCCTAGGTCACGCCTTGCCTAAGTTATGTTAGCCGATGTTATGCCAAGCCTAGGTTATGCTAAGCCTAGATCATTCCAAGCCGAGGTCATCTTCAGTTTAGAAGTATCTTGGAATCCCTTCGTTTGACCTCCACCTTTGCTTTGACATATTGGCCGAGATGTCATTATCTAGGCCGAGGTGTGAATCGCCAAGGCCGAGATGTGTATTATCTAGGCCGAGATGTTACCTTTGCACCTGAGTGATCTTGTCCTGGAGTGGTATGACCTAGACCGAGGTGTGGCACATCTAGGCCAAGGTGTGGCACAGCTTAGTCAAGTGTTGTCCTTCCTAGCCGAGGTCATTGTCACCTTAGTTGCCGAAGTCTTGTTGTTAGCCGATGTCATCACTTGCCGGAGTGCCTTACCGAGTAGCTTGTTAGATACGCTTTGTCAGAGTTTTGTCTTGTCAATCTATCACCTTTTCGGAGAGAACCAACTAGCCATTGCCACGTGTCCGGGCTGAGAGTTAAGTCAGCCGATAGAGAGAGGAAACCTATCATTTGTTGTATATTGTTTTGGAGAGTAGAGAGAGAAGCTCTAGAAGAGGGAGAAGAGTTCTTGAGGGAGAGTGGGTTTCCAAGCTTGATTTCCTAGAGATCGAACCGTTAGATCCGCGTTCTAAGGTTAGATTCTTGATCTGCTCATGATGTTCTTTATGTTTATGTTATTGCATTGCATGATTGAAAATGATTTGTAAGCCATGCATTGCTTTGAAGTTCGGTTTTAGAAAGAGAAAATGACATTCATGTGTTCTTCAAGAAAAGTCATGTTTTGATCCGAAAGCTCATGCCAAGATCCATGTTTTTGTGTTTGTTTTCACATGATTTTCAAGTATGGGTACCCAGGTCCATGTTTTCGAACTCATAGCATGAAATCCCAGATTTTGTAAATAAAGAAGTTATGATTTTGGCATTCGTGTTCTTCATGATCTTCATGTTCATGTTCTTCATGTTCTTCAAAGGGAAACCCAGGTTTTCCCGACCTTGCTTTTGAATGAGGCCGTCGGGACCACACCTCGGCAAGGAGGTGTAGGACCTCGGCTTAGACCTGGTTGGTACCCAGCATGTCTTCCTGACATGTAAAACAGTGTTTTGATTTCTAACATGTCTTCCCGAGATCATTTGCATACTTGTAAGACTTGTTTTGAGATGTATGTTCTGTATGCTTTGCCATGTGTTTGTAGGACTTGGACCTTTGCCTTGACCCCGACGTCCCAAGAACTAGTGTGAGTGGTATTTTTAATAAAGTTATGTTCTTAAAGTTTTGATAAAGCTTTGTCTTGTTTTGATAAAAGTATTTGTTAAGCATGAATGATATCCCTATTTTTATGTATCAAGTATAAGCTTTGTTTTGAATGGCAAGTTATCAAGTAAGCTTTGTTTTGATGTCAATCTTTGGAAGTCCGTACATGCCAGGGGACTTTAAGCAATTATGGCACAAGTCCGTACGTGCTAGGGGACTTTAAGCATTAGTAGCACATATGTGAAGTTCGTACGTGCCAGGGGACTTTAAGCAATTGTGGCACAAGTCCGTACGTGCTAGGGGACTATAAGCATTAGTAGCACACATGTTAAGTATGTAAGTTTTGAAGGACCAAGGTTATGCCGAGGTTATGTTATAAGATTTGACACATGATAAGTATTGTAAGTTTTGCAAGATCAAGTTTGATGAACAAGATTTATATCATGTTTTGTACAAGCTATGATAAGTATGGTTTTGACAAGGATATACTATGTATTGTTTTGAAAAGACCTCGGGAATCATTCATTTAACCCCTTTATTATTTATGCCATTCACTGAGAATTCAAGCTCACCCTCCCTATGTATATATGTAGGTAACAAGCAAGAAGTCGGCTACGCCGAGATGTGTGTTTTGTATGCATGTTATGTCGGCTTTGAGGATGTCGGCAATCCTGAAGATCATGTTCCATGTTTTGTAGCTTAAGTGTTTTGTTTATGTTTGCTCGAGAAGCCTTTTGCCAAGATGTAATATGTACTTTTGTAATCAAGTTATAAGTTACGTAAAGATGTATGCCATTCCATTTGACTTATGCACTGCTCTTATGGACCACTTGTATTTGTAATTATTGCTTTCGCACTTGTGAGCCCCATATATTGTACTCTGTTGTGTGTGATTTTGGAAGTTGGCCTTCGGTAATTACGGATTACTGGCCATCACGGCACCAAACTACTAGGGGCGGTTTGGGGTCGTGACATTGATGCAACCAGTACTTTTGCAGGCCTTAAAGGTCCGCTCGAGCGTGTAAGTCTACGCTCGAGCGGGGACCCTGTTTTCTGAAATTTTGTTTTCGTATTCTGTGTTTCGTTTTCCGTTCTCTTTCACTTGCAAGCACTCTTAGGCATGTGTTAAGCATTGTAAATGAGTTAAAGAGATAAGAATAAGGCCTAAAGAGGAATATGTGAATTAAGGAACGGATTGAATTGTTAATGACCCTTTTGTATTCATGAAATGTGTAGGGTCGAGCTCCAGGGCAAACCAACCAACCGATCACTGTGAGTAATATCTTATCAAAGACATCTGAATTATATGGTTGTCCAGTTGCTTACTTCTTACTTCTATGTGAGGTTTATAAATTCGTCAATTCGATTGGTGGGCAACGTTTTGACATAAATGAATGGGCCGAAGGCCGTTTTGACATAAATGAATGGGCTGAAGGCCGTTTTGACATAAATGAATGGGCCGAAGGCCATTTTGACATAAATGAAAGGGCCGAAGGCCATTTTAACATAAATGAACCGGCCGATGGCTGTTTTGACATGAATGATAGTTTGACATGAATAATAGATTGACACGAATAACAGTTTGATCTGAATAATAGAATGAATGGGCTAGAGGCCATTTTGACATGAACGAAAGTTCGAATGGGCCAAAGGCCAATATGTTTGGAACCATAGTCACTTGACTTAAATTGTGTATATATATGTATGCTAAATAGAAATATGAATTGGGTCCAAGGCCGTTCGGAGTATATTGTTCTACATATCGTTGTGTCTTCTTATTTGATATTATTCACTGGGCTATCGCTCACACTCATTCACGTGTTTGTAGGTGAGCCAAGAGAAGTCCAAACCCAGCCCCAGTGAAGTCTATGAGGAACAACAAAGGTTTTGGAGAGTCAACCTTGTGTCTCACGCACGAGACCCGTCTTCGCCCATTTTGCTATGTATTGATATTTTGTCATGTTGGCGAAGTTTTTAAGTATGTCTTCATATAGTTTTCATGGGTTGACTTAGTTGGATGATCCTGTCTGTATGGAATCTTATGTCACTATGTTTCTATTGTGAGTTATTAACATACATATATATGGTTTGTTTTGATGTTCACATACGCACGGCTCTATGGACAAAGTTTTAAATTTTTGCTTTGATTTGGCCCCTTTACTCTGATAAGTTGTGTCTGTTTTGGTTTGAGGCTGTAGGTAATCTCAGGATTACTGGCCGGTTATGTCCTTAACCCATTGGGGCGGGTTCGGGTCATGACAGAGTGGTATCAGAGCACGAGTTAATAACTCACACACTTGTCCAAAAGAGCAATAAGCGTCTAGATAAGATCTAGGATACGTTCATGTGATAAATATGAACTTAGAAGCATCTAGAATGTGCTTAATTGTTTCTATATGAACCATTATGTGCTATAAATTCGTGAATTGCTTGCATTGTAAACCATGGGAATATGTATGCTTTCTGGTACATGCATACTTGTGAATCTTTTGTATAAAGTATAATGCAAGTTTAATCAGATGGTGAACTTTAAATATTTTCTGATGATATGAAATGACAAGTTCCCTGAAATGCTATGTTTTGTATGAGTGAATGAGTGTCTAGATTTTCCTTAAACGTAATTGTGGTATCCTTAGCAGAGGCCCTCGCCCAGGGGACATAATATTGTGGCTTGTGGTCATGAAGCCCTAGCCCGGGAGAAATAATACCGTGGCACAGGCCCTCGCCCAGGGGAAACAATACCGTGGCCTATGTATGAGATATGTTACCCGGAACCAGAGGTTCCGTCATGGAACTTGATATGCTTGACCAACATGATATGTTACGCTAAAGGAAGTACCACACATGATTTGAATATGAGATATGAATTGCTGCACTAATGTGTACAACAAGTTTGTTTTGTTATAATGCACATACATGAATATATGAATCATGAAAAGTTGTTTATGTACATTCAATTCTGCCTACGGGTGTCTATGTGAAATGTGAACATGATTTGAGTATATAATTACTTAGTAAATGTTCAGCATGCGATATCTGATAAGTATGCAATTATCTGTTACGTATGTGATTAATTGCGTACGATATGTGAAATGAGAATATAAAGACGTGCCCATGTACGAATGTGACTATGTGCTTATTTTTGTATTGGACATCCTAGTATTTGGCATGATTTAATCAGAGTTCGTGTAAAACGTGGTTAAAGTAAGGGCATACGAGTCAGCAGACTCTTTCACAGCCCAATTTGACAGGCTGGAAGGAATAGTACAAGAGGTGGCAGAAATCTTAGGACAATGATGTCAGTTGCCGCTACGGCAAGAGCCGTTGCCACCACCAGTGTAAGATACATCGAGGGGTTCATTACCGAATTTCTGGGGCTTGTTATAGGTGTGGTAAGATGGACCATATGGTAAGGAATTATTCCCGAACTGAGCAAATGCGAATAAATGTTCTGCCTCAGCTAGGCTCGTACCAGTGGTAGGGATTGCTACTCAGGATAGAGTAATTACACTCATCCCAGAAAGCACTCAGAATATTGTGACCGTTATCCCATGTATCTATACTGTTTACAAATGAATGCTTATGTGTTGATTGATTTTGAATTAGTACATGTGTACATCTTTGCTTGGGATATTATTTGATTCGGATCGGCATGTCCTTTCGTATCTGCTGCATGTGTATCTAGATCGGTTAAGCCCACAAGATCGAGACCATATTCATTTAATGTATATGCTCCATTGGGAAATTTGTGAAATATGTATTGGGATATCGATTAACTCTGCACATGCACATGTACATCTGAACTTATGCTTAGGGTGATTTGTTATATTACTGTTTTAATGACTAAACTGCTGGAATTATGACTTTGTGATCGTGTGACCGAGTTGAGCACCCTAAATGATGAACTTTGTAATTGTGAGACCATGTATTTTGATTGGTAGAAAATTGGCTGAACTACGTGACTATACTGAGCTTGACTCGCAAACCTATGCTTTTGTGACTGATTTGGAACTTTCATGTAACAAATCCTATATATCATGCATAACCGAAGAACTTTGTTTAATGTGTTGCTGAGTACCATGTGGTTGTATATAAGATTTGTTTGGGAACTACTGTATTGATTATGGTACATACCTTCTGATATGAATAACTGCATGCACATGCAACTATACCTGAATTTATGTAGACAATACCGTATTGTACATGATTTGAAACACTTTGATATAAATTGTTGTGATGAATGATTCTGGTATGACTTTGAGAACTGATGAACTTAGGGCAGCTGAGAAAACTTTTATCTGATTCAATCCGATAGAACCTTTGCCTGACGTTGTCTTGATGGAACCCTCATTTGATATAATTTGATGGAACCTTTGTTTGATTTGATTTGGCAAGACCTGTGTCAAGATTGGTTTGATAAGACCCTCTATCTGATTTAATTTTGTAAAAAGGGATTAAGGATTGCCTGTAAATCAATAGCCAGATTATTCTTGGCAGAAAAACTGATAGATCCAAAACTTGAATCTGCTTAGAGTACCCGACCCATTTGAAGGACCTTTGGTGGGCTGTCAACAGATTGATCTAACCCTGAACACCATTGAGAACCAACCCCAACTATCGAGAACATGTGTGTTGAAAATGAGCCGAATTGTACAAATCCCGTGATTAGGTGTCTTAAGGAACAATGCTTGAGTATTGTCCCATCCTTGTTTGTTTGACGCTATGGGAACCGATGATGGCAGACTGATTTGATTATAGGCAGTACTGAACATTTGTCTTTGACTGATCAGAATATGTTTTGTAAGGGAGAGTGGTTGCTTCAATGTTATCAGATTTTGGGAAATCAGGTTATAGTGAATGGTATTATGTTTGTTTTGATGACATTCTTGGAGCGTCCTTTCGTGCTAGGAGACGTTAAGCCTATGTAGCACCTTTGATTGAGATATCTTTTGCCACCGACGGTTTCGTACGGGTGGGTTTGACTAATCGACCTCGAGTCGGCCACCGACGATCATGAACGGGTGTACTTCGATTCCGAGACGATTATTCCTTTGTTTTGTCTGGAATGTCATCCTTTGGTATTATGAAGATGTTTTAACATCCAAGAAACTTTGAAAAACCCTGATTGTCCGAAAGTGTGTGAATTCAGTACGCTTTGTAAATAACTGCTTAGTGTCATCATATTCTGTAGTTGGGGCTCCGAAAATGTGTAAATCGTGTTGAACATGTGATCGATTATTTTGATACGATCTTTGACGTTATAAGGATTAATGTATGAATTGTCTTATGCTTTGGACAACTATCAGATGACGTAGAGAGACCCGATGGAATCGGGAATTGAATATTAAACTGAATTGTAAACTGTCGAATGATTGAGGGAACATGTATTATGTTAGAAATGGACTGCTTCAGTGTTATTGTACTTTACAATTGGTACTATGGGGATACATGAGTTACGTATGTCGTGTGGTGGATTGTTTCGTTGTTATCCTTGTTGACTCGGGGATTTGTGCCCAGATTCACTTTATATTCCTGAAGACTTTTGATTAATCTTGAATAACTGTGATGAGAAACTGAATTAAATACCAAATCGGATTATGAATTGTGGAATTGTTGGAGAATGAATTGAACTTTTGTGACAAGGGAATATACCGAACTCCTATGGTAAAGTTAGTTGGCTTTTGAAATAAATATGTTGGCGACCTATTGTGAAGAAGGAAATTGTTGAAATTGTGTCTAAATATTTTTCGGTGCCAACAGGTCGAAGTTGAATATCAGATAGTGGCGGAACTACTCCAACCTCTCTCTATTTTGGGAATGGAAATAGGAATATGTGACTACGAATTTCATGGTGGGGCTGCCTTGGACACCCAAGGTATAAGTCCTGTTTGGGTTATCGTATATAGGATTACTAAGTTTTTCATTTCCTCTCTGTGAAGTTTTCGTATGATGCTTATAGACTAGCCACTGGTTACATCGATAAGATTGCTCGTTTGCATGGAATCCTAGTATCTATTGTTTTAGACAGGAATCCTAAAATGTGTTTGAATTTTGGCGAGCCTTCAAGAGGCAATGAGAACTGAATTGTGATTTGGCGCTACTTTTCCGTCCGCAAATTGATGCATAATCAGAAAGAACTTTTTGAATTTTAGGAGAAATGCTCCAAATTTATGCAGTAGATTTTTCAAGGAATTTGAAAGATCTATCTGTTGTTGGCAGACTTTGCTTACAACCACAACTCACACCCTAGTTTCGGTATGGCACCGTACAAGCCTTGTATGGCGAGAAAGGTAAGTCTCTGACTGATTGAGAACAGAGTGTTGCTTGATTTTGAGACTAAGCAGATAAGTATCAAAAGGATTGGAACCGTTGAATAAGAAAGTATTCCGAATTGTTTTTTACTAAAGGTAAAGTGAGTTTGGAGGACCAAACTTCCTAAAGGGGGGAAGACTGTAATACCCCTGTTCTGTATTATGCTAATTGGGCCTTAATACGTATATGATTATGTGTTTGATACGATTTTGTGTGCCATTATGTGAAAATATGTGGTTTTGAATTTCTATTTGTTCACCGTAGGAATATCTGTTTGACTACCTGCTTCGGAAATTAAATTGAAGGCCTTATCGGCCACAGAACTCGAAATTGATTGCGCCATTGTGATTAGCGTAATTTTTAGAGCCTACGGTGAAATTTAATTGGAAATTGATTCGGATCAGATTAAATCGATTCAATTATTGAATTAGTGCCCAATTACTTTATTGTTATTATATTGGAATTAATGGGGCCTTATATAAGGGCCATTACACCTCAATTCCTCTCCTTTTTACACTTTGGCTGATTTTGAACTCAAGAGAGAAGAGAGGGTCGGCTAAGAGAGAGAGGGTGAAGAAAATTGGGGTTTTGATCCTAAAGCTTGAGTCATTTGAAGCTACACTCAAGAAATAGCCATAGATTGGAAGAATTGAGCCTCTAGGTAAGTAATTGACCTTGAATTCAAACGTTTGAATTTGTAATCTTTTGTGTTCAAGGTTTGTTTGTAATCAAGAGCATGATTGAGTTAGTTTTGTTGAAATTGAGGGTTGATATGTGCATGCATGTAAAGAACACCTATGGAATCACAAAATCTGGCATGTGAATTGTAAATTATGAAAGATTAAAAGTGTAATCCCACATGCAAGCATGTTTTTGTTGAGTTTCATGGGAATGAGCACTAATTGCATCATTAGAAGTGGAAATGAAAGTTAATATGGGCATGCATGTTGGTTATTAAAAAGGGGAACCTTGAACGCATGAAATTGTTATGTTAGAGTGAGTTTGATGGCATGAAATTGTTATGTTAGAGTGAGTTTGATGGGAGATTAGTGCATGCATGTGATTTATTTGTGAAATTGAGCTTCATTGGGTTGTAATTTGGCGTTTATACCATGTTAGTGTAATTATATTTGAGATTTAAGCCATTGCATGCAAGAAATGTTGGCTTGAAGGTCGAAATGGAGCTCAAGAACACAATCTGGAAAACCTAAAATTTTGATGTCCGCTCGAGCGGAAAAAACGTGCTCCCAGTACTTTTTGCAGACTTGGTGTCCGCTCGAACGAGTTAGTTCACGCTCAAGCGGGGGAGTTACGTAGACAAGCCTTCCGCTCGTGTAAGGCCCTGGTGTCCCACATCAAGAATGGAGGGGAGTTCCTGGGATATAAAAGTAAAAACCTGGACCCTTATATAGCATCGAGGCCTTTTTCCAAGTGGTGAAATCCCTATTAAAACTCCCCAGTTAAGCGTGCTTAGGCTGGAGTAGTTCTAGGATGGGTGATCCACTGGGAAGAACAAATCCGTGCGGGCATGACCCAAAGCGGACAATATCGATGACGTGTAAAGGGTCGGGGCACTACAAATGGTATCAGAGCCGACTCTCCGGAGTACCGAGTATGGGCCCCTGGCGTCTCTCGGTGCATGTGGGCGGGCTTGCGAGCTGGGAGGCTATTGCACGGGGACGTGCAGCCTTATGGGGGGTGGATTGTAAGGCCCCGGTGTCCCACATCGGGAAAGGAGAGGGAGCTCCTGGGCTATAAAAGTAAAAACCTGGACCCTTATATAGCATCGAGGCCTTTTCCCAAGTGGTGAAATCCCTATTAGAACTTCCTAGTTAAGCGTGCTTAGGCTGGAGTAGTTCTAGGATGGGTGACCCACTGGGAAGAACAAATCCGTGCGGGCATGACCCAAAGCGGACAATATCGATGACGTGTAAAGGGTCGGGGCGTTACAAATGGTATCAGAGCCGACTCTCCGGAGTACCGAGTGTGGCCCCCTGGCGTCTCTTGGTGCATGTGGGCGGGCTTGCGAGCTGGGAGGCTACTGCACGGGGACGTGCAGCCTTATGGGGGGTGGATTGTAAGGCCCCGGTGTCCCACATTGGGAATGGAGGGGAGTTCCTGGGTTATAAAAGTAAAAACCTGGACCCTTATATAGCATCGAGGCCTTTTCTCAAGTGGTGAAATCCCTATTAGAACTCCCTAGTTAAGCGTGCTTAGGCTGGAGTAGTTCTAGGATGGGTGACCCACTGGGAAGAACAAATCCCTGCGGGCATGACCCAAAGCGGACAAAATCGATGACGAGTAAAGGGTCGGGGCGTTACAGCTCGAGCGCCCTACTTCACGCTCGAGCGTATTTTTGATGCAACCAGTACTTTTACAGGCCTTAAGGGTCCGCTCGAGCGTGTAAGTCTACGCTCGAGCGGGGACCCTGTTTTCTGAAATTTTGTTTTCGTATTCTATGTTTCGTTTTCCGTTCTCTTTCACTTGCAAGCACTCTTAGGCATGTGTTAAGCATTGTAAATGAGTTAACGAGACAAGAATAAGGCCTAAAGAGGAATATGTGAATTAAGGAACGGATTGAATTGTTAATGACCCTTTTGTATTCATGAAATGTGTAGGGTCGAGCTCCAGGGCAAACCAACCAACCGATCACTGTGAGTAATATCTTATCAAAGACATCTGAATTATATGGTTGTCCAGTTGCTTACTTCTTACTTCTATGTAAGGTTTATAAATTCGTCAATTCGATTGGTGGGCAACGTTTTAACATAAATGAATGGGCCGAAGGCCGTTTTGACATAAATGAATGAGCTGAAGGCCGTTTTGACATAAATGAATGGGCCGAAGGCCATTTTGACATAAATGAACGGGCCGATGGCTGTTTTGACATGAATGAGTGGGCCGGAGGCTGTTTTGACATAAATGAATGGGCCGAAGGCCGTTTTGACATATATGAATGGGCCGAAGGCTGTTTTGACATGAATGAGTGGGCCGAAGGCCGTTTTGACATAAATGAATGAGCCAAAGGCCATTTTGACATAAATGAATGGGTCGAAGGCTGTTTTGACATGAATGAGTGGGCCGAAGGCCGTTTTGACATAAATGAATGGGCCGAAGGCCGTTTTGACATGAATGATAGTTTGACACGAATAATAGATTGACACGAATAACAGTTTGACCTGAATAATAGAATGAATGGGCTAGAGGCCGTTCTGACATGAATGAATGGGCCAGAGGCCGTTTTGACATGAACGAAAGTTCGAATGGGCCAAAGGTCAGTTTGTTATGGAAGATAAATGGGCCAAAGGCCAATATGTTTGGAACCATAGTCACTTGACTTAAATTGTGTATATATATGTATGTTAAATAGAAATATGAATTAGGTCCAAGGCCGTTCGGAGTATGTTGTTCTACATATCGTTGTGTCTTCTTATTTGATATTATTAACTGGTCTATCGCTCACACTCATTCACGTGTTTGTAGGTGAGCCAAGAGAAGTCCAAACCCAGCCCCAGTGAAGTCTGTGAGGAACAACAAAGGTTTTGGAGAGTCAACCTTGTGTCTCACGCACGAGACCCGTCTTCGCCCATTTTGCTATGTATTGATATTTTGTCATGTTGGCGAAGTTTTTAAGTATGTCTTTATATAGTTTTCATGGGTTGACTTAGTTGGATGATCCTGTCTGTATGGAATCTTATGTCACTATGTTTCTATTGTGAGTTATTAACGCACATATGTATGGTTTGTTTTGATGTGCACATACACACGGCTCTATGGACAAAGTTTTAAATTTTTGCTTCCGTTTGGCCCCTTTACTCTGATGAGTTGTGTCTGTTTTGGTTTGAGGCCGTAGGTAATCTCAGGATTACTGGCCGGCTATGTCCTTAACCCACGGGGGTGAGTTCGGGTCATGACAGTGACTTACTGAGAATTTACCGGGAATATACTGAGTTAATTACTGAGAATTTACTGGGAAATTGCTAGGTTATTTACTAAGAATTTACTTAGTAATTTAGTGAGAATTTACTTGCAATTTACAGAGTAATTTACCAAGTAGTGTATTGAGAATTTTCTGAGAATTTTTTGTGAATTTACCACACAATTTACTCAATACTTTCTAAGAATTTTCTGAGTAATTTACTAAGTAATCTACTGAGTAATTTTCTGAGAATTCACTGGGAATTTACTGAGTAATTTACAAAGTAATTTATAGAGAATTTACTTCGAATTTACTGAGAATCTACTGGAAATTTATTGAGAATTTATTCTGCAATTTATTTGAATTTACTGGGAATTTGCTGTGTAATTTTTTAGGAATTTACTGAGAATTTACAATGAATTTAGTGTGTAATTTACTGAGAATTTACTGGGAATTTATTCAAAATTTTTTGGGAAATTTACTGAGTAATGGACTGAGAATTTACTGAGAATGTATTGGGAATTTGCTGTGCAATTTAAAAAGAATTTACTGAGAATTTTCTGAGTAATTTACAAAGAATTTACTAGGAATTTGCTGAGAATATTTATGGGAATTTACTATATAATTTACTGATAATTTTCTTAGAATCTACAGGGAATTTATTGAGTAATTTATATGGACTTTACTTTGAATTTAGAGATTAATTTACTATAAATTTATTGACAATTTACTGGAAATTTGATGAGTGATTTACTGAGAATTTATTTAAAATTTTCTACGTAATTTATTCGAAATTTACTCAGTAATTTACTGAGAATTTACTGAGTGATTTATTGAGAATTTGGTAAACAATTTACTGAGAATTTATTGGGAATTTAAAAAGTAATTTGCTCCGAATTTACTGTGTAATTGACTGAGAATTTTATGAGTAATTTATTGGGAATTTACTCGAAATTTAGTAAGAATTTTTTGGGAATTTACTATGTAATTTTCTAAGAATTTACTAAGTAGTTGATTGAGAATTTAATGGGAATTTACTAAGAATTTACTAAGTAATTTGCTGAGAATTTATTGATAACTGATTGGGAATTAACTGAGTAATTTACTGGGAATTTGCTGAGAATTTCTAGGGAATTTACTAGGTAATTTACTACGAATTTATTGAGAATTGACTGGGAAATAACCTAATAATTTATTGGGAATTTACTGAGTAATTTACGTGTAATTTACTGAAACTTTACCCAGTAATTTACTGAGAATTTACTAGGATTTTACTGAATAATTTATTGAAAGTTTATCGAGAATTTACTGAGTAATTTACTGAGAATTTACAGGGAATTTATGGAGCAATTTACTGAGAATTTACTGACTTAATTACTAAGAATTTGCTAGGAAATTTCTTGGTTATTTATTGAGAATTTATTTAGTAGTTTAGTGAGAATTTACTTGCAATTTACTGAGTAATTTACCAAGTAGTTTACTGAGAATTTTCTAAGTAATTTTCTGAGAATTTTTTGCAAAGTTACTGAGCAATTTACAGAATATTTTCTGAGAATTTTGTTAGAATTTTCTGTGTATTTTACGAAGTAATCTACTGAGTAATTTTCTGAGAATTCACTGGGAATTTACTGAGTAATTTACTAAGTAATTTATAGAGAATTTACTACAAATTTACTGAGTAATTTACTGAGAATCTACTGAAATTTATTGAGAATTTATTTTGTAATTTATTTGAATTTACTGGGAATTTGCTAAGTAATTTATTGAGAATTTACTAAGTAATTTATTGAGTAATTTATTGAGAATTTACTCAGAATTTACTGAGAATTTACCAGATGATTTGTTAAGAATTTATTGAGAATTTACTAGGAATTCAGTGGGCAATTTACTGAGAATTTATTGGGAATTTTTTGAGAAATTTACTAAGTAACAGACTTAGAATTTACTAAGAATGTGTTGGGAATTTACTGTGCAATTTAAAAATAATTTACAGAGAATTTTCTGGGTAATTTACAAAGAATTTACTGGGAATTTGCTCAGAATATTTATGGGAATTTACTATGTAATTCACTGAGAATTTTATGAAAATTTACAGGGAATTTATTGAGAAATTTATAAGGAATTTCCTGGGAATTTAGTGAGTAATTTACTGAGAATTTACTGAGTGATTTATTGAGAATTTACTGAACAATTTACAGAGAATTTATCGTGAATTTAGAAAGTAGTTTACTAGGAATTTACTGAGCAATTGACTGAGAATTTTCTGAGTAATTTACTGGGAATTTACTCAGAATTTAGTGAGAATTTACTTAGAATTTGCTATGTAACTTACTGAGAATTTACTGAGTAATTGATTGAGAATTTAATGGGAATTTACTAAGAATTTCCTAAGTAATTACTGAGAATTTATTGAGAATTGATTGAGGATTAACTGAGTAATTTACTGGGAATTTATTGAGTAATTGACTTAGAATTTCTAAGGCATTTACTGAGTAATTTACTAAGAATTTATTGAGAATTGACTTGGAATTTACCGAGTAATTTATTAAGAATTTACTGAAAATTTAAATGTAATTTACTTCGTAATTTACTGAAACTTTACCCAGTAATTTACTGAGAATTTATTAGGATTTTATTGAATAATTTACTGAATGTTTATCGAGAATTTACTGAGAATTTACTCAGTGACTTTCTAAGAATTTATCGGGAATTTACGGAGTAATTTAATGAGAATTCTTTGAGTTAATTACTGAGAATTTACTGAGAAATTGCTGGGTTATCTACTGAGAATTTATTTAGTAATTTAGTGGGAGTTTTTTTGCAATTTACTGAGTAATTCTGTAACAACCCTCATTTTAACTTAGTCATACTTGCATACATTTATGGATGATCTTGTTTTAATATGTGCATTTGCAAATATTGTCTTGTTTTGCTTGAATGATTGCTTGCATGCTTTGTTCTTGTCTAGTGTGTTGCCGAGGTCATCTTAAGCCTAGACACCTTCGAGACCTTTATCACTTAGAACTATCTTGGAAACCCCTTTGGTTGACGTCCACCTTCACCCTGGCATATTGGCCGAGATGTCACCATCTAGGCCGAGGTGCGCGTCGCGTAGGCCAAGATGTGCATCATCTGGGCCGAGATGTTAATATCTAGGCGTTCTAGATCCTTGATCCTTGCTTGAGTGATTTTGTTCCTGGAACGGTATGACCTAGATCGAGGTGTGGCACATCTAGGCCAAGGTGCGGCACAGCTTAGTCAAGTGTTGTCCTTCCAAGCCGATGTCATTGTTACCCTACTTGCCGAAGCTTTGCCCTTAGCCGAGATCATCACTTGCCAGAGTACTCTTGCTGTTTAGCTTGCTGAATACACTTTGTCTTGGTCTTGTCTTATCAAGTCAGTCACCTTTTCGAGTAGAGCCAATCAGCCGATGCCACGTATCCCAGCAGAGGGATTAAGTCAGTGACTGTCGAGAGAAACAGATCATTTGGTATCAAATCTTGCCTTTTAGAGAGAGAAACTCTAGGAAGAAGTAGGGGAAGTTTAAGCTAGAGAGAGTGAACTTCCAAGCTTGATCGTTGGAGCTTGAACCGTTGGATTCGAGTTTTCAGGTTAGAATCTTAACCTATCCTTGTTGTTCTTATTGATCATCTAGCTGCATTGCACGATCAAACCTGTTCCGCACGCCATGCATCGATTTAAAGTTGGTTTTAGAAAGAGAAAATGGTTTTCATGTGTTTTTGAAGAAAAGCCTCATTTGATCCGAAAGTTTGCGTTAAGGCTCATGTCTTTGTGTTTGTTTTGATAAGATCTTTGAGTATGGGTACCCAGGTCTATGTTTTCGAAATTATAGCGTGAAATCTCAGCTTTTGTAATAGCAAGTTTTGATCTTTGCATTCATCTTCCTCATGTTCATGTTCTTCATGTTTATCAAGAGGGAAACCCAGATTTTCCCGACTTCGCTTTTGAATGTGGCCATCGAGGCCACACCTCGGCAAGGAGGTGTGGGACCTCGGCAAGGAGGTGTGGGACCTCGGTCTAGACCTGATAGTTGCCCAGTTTGGCCTTCCAAAGATAAGAAACTGTGTTTTGATTTGATTTGACTTAGTTTTTGAAGAATGCCGAGGTCATTTGCATGTGTGCTAGACCTATTTCAAGTAGTGCATTCAATAGACTTTGCCATGTGTTTGTAGGACTTGGACTTGCCTTGACCCCGACGTTTGCAGAACTAGGTGAGTGGTATTTTTAATAAAGCTATGTTATCAATGTTTTGATGAGCTTTGCTTTGCTTCGTTTTGAAAAATATTTGTCAAGCATGAATGATTGTCCTTAGTTTTGTATCTTGTATTATACTTGCTTTGATGACCTCCTCGGAAAGTCCCTTGTACTGGGGGACTCTAAACTTTCGCAGCACATCTTGTTTTGGAAGTCTCTCGTGCTGGAGGACTCTAAACTTTCGCAGCACATCTTGTTTGAAAGTCCCTTGTGCTGGAGGACTCTAAACTTTCGCAGCACATCTTGTTTTGAAAGTCCCTTGTACTGGAGGACTCTAAACTTTCGCAGCACATCTTGTTTTGAAAGTCCCTTGTGCTGGAGGACTCTAAACTTTCGCAGCACATTTTGTTTTGAAAGTCCCTTGTACTGGAGGACTCTAAACTTTCGCAACACATCTTGTTTTGAAAGTCCCTTGTGCTGGAGGACTCTAAACTTTTGTAGCACCATTGTTCGAGATATTTCCCTTGCTTTGTCTTGTTTTGCCACTGACGGTTTACCACGTGGATATGTTTGCCGGAATGTTATCATTTGTAATATGTTGATGCTAGTAAGCATCCCTTGGAGCTTTGAAGATTTGTTAGATGGACAAAGTCCATCCCTTGTTATATAAAGTTTTGACTTGTATTGTTTTGAAAGGACTTCGGCTATTATTCATGCAAACCCCCTTTATTATTTATACCATTCACTGAGTATCCAAGCTCACCCTCTCTATATATATGTAGGTGATGAGCAAGAAGGCGATGACGCCTAGATGTGATTCGCGAGCTTGTTTTGGATTTTTGTCATGCCGGCTTGACTTGTAATTATGTCGGCAATCTTGAAAATCATGCTTCTCGACTTGTAATATTTGTATTTCGTACACGCCGGCTTGAGAAGCCTTTTGATCAAGATGTGTGTTTTGTATGTATGTTATGTCGGCAACGAGGATGTCGGCAATCTGGCAAACTATGTTCCTTGACCTGTAGTTCGTGCATTTTGTTTGTGTCGGCTTGTGAAGCCCTTTGTTAAGATGTAAGATGTAATTTTGTACTTTGCTCCATTTGTAATTAAGTTGTAACCCATATGATGTTGGTTGCTATTTCATTTGACTTATGCAAAGCTCTTATGGACTAATCGGATTTGTATGTATCGCTTCCGTACTTATGAGCCCTGTATATTTATACTCTGATTGTGTGTGAATTTTGAAAGTTGGCCTTCGGTAATCCCGGGTTACTGGCCATCACGGCACCAAACTACTAGGGGCGGTTTGGGGTCATGACAGAATGGTATCAGAGCACAAGTTCCTTAGTATACGTTATTCACACACTTTGAGTCCTAAAGAGCATAGGATTTCCCCTTAAAAGGATGTTAGGATTGCATCATATTGCTTGCTATGTGGACAAGGTGTGCATCATCTCGGCATGCTAAATTGTTACTGTCTGCGTGTTTATTTGTTTATTTTGTTTTAAAGTCGCACTTCGCATACTTATAGCATCATGAGGAGAGGTAGACCTCCAGTTGGCCGAGATCAGTCCGAGGACAGATTAGACAGACTGGAGAGGTTAGTTGAAGGTTTGGCCCGCGAGTTAAGGCAGACCAGACAGCAGTATGCTAGTGCTACTTCGACTCAGGCCGAGCAGACAAACGGTCAAAATGCAGTTCCACCTCCTCTAGGACCACAACTGCCCCCACAGCTGGCTTTATATGGGGACGGCACGATAGCTTTGATCAGGGAGTTCAAGAAAATGAAGCCACCAAGATTCCAAGGGGGTATAGAGCCGATGAAAGCTGAAGCGTGGGTTTTGGAAATGGAGAAGCTGTTCGAGATCTTTCTCAGCACCGACACCCAAAATGTGACATTAGCAGCTTTTACACTAGATGACGATGCCCGCAGATGGTGGATGATGGTTCGAGAAAGCAATCCAGACTTGACCTGGACTCGATTTTTGGAATTGTTTTACACCAAGCATTTTCCCTTAAGTGTTCGAAATCGCAAGGCTACCGAGTTTCAGACTTTGACGCAAGGCAGTAGAACAGTTGCTGAATATGACCGTGCCTTTACCGAATTGGCGAGGTATGCACCCCACATGGTCAATGATGAATACATGAAGGCTAGGAAGTTTGAAAGTGGGCTGCGTGGACCGATACAAGACCGAGTTAACATGCTTAACATGCCGACTTACGCCGGAGTGTTGGACAAAGCCATTCTAGCCGAAGCTAACTTGAACAGATACCAAAGTTCGGGAGAGAGCCAGAGGAAGAGACAGAATCATGACAATCGCCGAGCACGGTTTGGTACTAAGAAGAAAGCGAATGTTGGCAGTTCTAGTAACCTAAGACAGGAAAGTGGTACTAAGCCGACATGTTCCAGTTGTGGGAAGTCACATTTCGGAGTCTGTCGTCGGGCGTCTGGAGCTTGTTACGAATGTGGTGAAATAGGTCATTTGTGAGGGACTGTCCAAAGGCAAGGGCTGAAGAAGGTAAGAAAGATGAGAATACCTCAGGTTCCGTACAGAAGGGTAACGTTGGGAAAGGACCGATGAGGCAAGGCAGAGTTTTTGCACTGGTACCAGGAGACACTGAGAATGCTGAGACAGTGGTGTCAGGTATATTCCCAATTTGCTCTCAAAATGCATATGTATTGATTGATTCGGGTTCTACGCATTCATTTATTTCTGCTAAGTTTGCCGAGAAGATTAATAGGAAACTAGAACGCCTTGACTATGTGTTATCTGTATCTACTCCATCTGGGAGATCTATGAATGTTGCATCCATCTATCGAGCATGTGTTGTTATGATTGGGAATGTTGAACTGTTAGCTGACTTAATGCCATTGGACATAACCCATTTTGACGTTATATTGGGGATGGATTGGTTAGTGGCAAATCACGCGTCCATAAATTGTATTTCTAAAAGTGTCACATTAAAACCCCCATACCTAGCCGAGGTCATGTTTCAGGGAAAAGGTGTAGTATCCCCACCTTACTTAATTTCATCCATGAAAGCCTTTAGGTTGATCCAAAAAGGGTGTCAAGGTTATCTGTGTAGCATATTAAGTAATTTGAATGGAAGTGTTGAGCTAGCCGACGTCCCAGTGGTCAATGAATTCCCCGACGTCTTTCCAAATGATTTGCCTGGTCACTTAGTTGATAGAGAGGTAGAGTTTATTGTTGACATCATGCCGGGAACCCAGCCCATCTCTAAGGCACCCTATAGGATGGCCCCCGCTGAGCTTAAGGAATTGAAACTTCAACTACAAGAGTTGCTAGATAAGAGTTTTTTTAGGCCGAGCACTTCACCCTGGGGAGCACCCGTCTTGTTTGTTAAGAAGAAGGATGGTACACTTCGTCTTTGTATTGATTACCGGGAACTGAATAAAGTAACCATCAAGAATAAGTACCCGTTGCCGAGGATAGACGATTTGTTTGAACAGTTGCAAGGAGCACGAGTCTTTTCCAAAATTGACCTTAGGTCGGGCTACCATCAGCTTAAAGTCAAAGCCGAGGATGTTGAGAAGACCGCTTTTCGGATGAGGTATGGCCACTACGAGTTCTTAGTAATGCCTTTTGGAGTGACCAACGCCCCTACAGCATTCATGGATTTGATGAACAGAGTCTTTAAGCCATATCTAGATGAGTTTGTGGTTGTCTTCATCGATGATATATTGATCTACTCTAAGAGTAAAGATGAACACGAGGAGCATTTGAGACTCACCATACAGACTTTGAGGGATCGGAAGTTGTATGCTAAATTTAACAAGTGCGAGTTTTGGCTTTCCAGTATTTCATTTTTGGGTCATGTAATTGATGAAGAGGGTATTTCGGTCGATCCTAGTAAAATTGAAGCCGTTGTGAATTGGCCGAGGCCGATTAATGTGTCCGAGGTTCGTAGCTTTCTGGGATTGACTGGTTATTACAGAAAGTTCGTAAAGGATTTCTCAAGGATTGCAATTCTGTTGACACAACTGACTAAGAAGGGAGTGGCTAACGAATGGACTAAGGATAGAGAAGCAGCCTTCCAGGAGTTGAAGACGAGGTTAGTCGCAGCACCAATCCTTGTACTACCATCAGGTAATGAAGAGTTTCATGTTTATAGTGATGCTTCGCATAAGGGTCTGGGTTGTGTATTAATGCAAAAAGGTAGGGTTATAGCATATGCATCTCGTCAGTTGAAGCCACATGAAAAGAACTATCCCACCCATGATTTAGAATTAGCAGCCGTGGTATTTGCTTTGAAGATTTGGCGCCACTACTTGTATGGAGCTTCTTGCCAGGTTTTCTCAGATCATAAAAGTTTAAAGTACTTGTTCACTCAGAAGGAATTGAACATGAGGCAGAGAAGATGGCTTGAGTTGTTGAAAGATTACGATATGCAGATTCAATATCACCCAGGTAAAGCTAACACCGTAGCCGACGCTTTGAGCAGAAAGATGGTTGGAAAATTGGCCTGTCTAACTGCGATCTCAGTGGAGCCGATTATTGTTGAGGAGGTAAAGACAAAACAAATGGAAGATGAATTCTTCAAGAAGGTAGCCAATGAGATTATCACAAAGCCGAGATCAGGGTACACCATAGAAAATCAAGTGCTCAAGTTTGAAGGAAGATTGTGTGTGGCCGACATCCCAGAGTTGAAAAGGAAAATTTTGCAGGAAGCTCATGGTTCCAAGTTTGTTGTTCACCCCGAGAACACCAAGATGTATCAGGATGTGATGCAGACGTTTTGGTGGCCAAATATGAAAGGAGAGATAGCCGAGTTCGTGTCCCAGTGTTTGTATTGTCAACAAGTGAAAGCAGAACATCAAAGGCCAGCAGGACTTCTTCAACCTTTACCGATTCCCGAGTGGAAATGGGAGCACATCTCCATGGACTTTGTGGTTGGTTTGCCGAAGACACAGAAGGGTATGGATTCGATTTGGGTTATCGTGGATAGACTAACTAAGTCAGCACACTTCTTGCCTGTTAAGACCACCTTCAACGCCGATAAACTTGTTTTGTTGTATGTGAATGAGATTGTTAGACTTCATGGAGTGCCGATGTCGATTGTGTCAGACCGAGATCCAAAGTTGGTTTCCAGATTTTGGCAGAGCCTACAAAGAGCTTTCGAAGCCGAGTTGAGGTTTAGCACAGCTTTTCATCCCTAGACTGATGGGCAAACAGAGAGGACGATTCAGACACTTGAAGATATGCTTAGACTATGTGTATTGGACCTCCAAGGAAGTTGGGGAGTACATTTGCCTTTGGTAGAATTTACCTACAACAACAGCTATCAAGCTAGCATTGGCATGGCGCCGTATGAGGCACTATATGGAAGGAAGTGCAGGTCGCCGATATGTTGGACCGAGGTAGGAGACAAAGCTCTGCTTGGTCCCGAATTAATTCAAGTAACAACCGAGAAGATTAAGCTCGTTCAGCAAAGAATCAAAACCGCACAGAGTCGACAGAAGAGTTATGCCGACCAGAGAAGAAGGGAGTTGGAATTTGAAGTCGGGGACCACGTGTTCCTAAAGATTTCGCCGATGAAAGGAGTTACAAGATTTGGGAAGAAGGGTAAGTTAGCACCCCGTTACATCGGGCCTTTTGAAATTCTTGAGAAGGTTAACCTCGCTGCCTACAGACTTGCTTTGCCGCCAGGGTTGAGCCAAGTCCATAATGTATTCCATGTTTCGATGTTGAGGAAGTATATTTGAGATCCGCTACATGTGATCGACTATTTCGGAATTGTAATTAATGAAGATTTAGGCTACGAAGAGAAGCCGATACGGATTGTCGATAGGCAGGTGAAACAGTTGAGAAGCAAGTCGATACCAATGGTGAAAGTTGAGTGGAAGGAGCATTACGGAGAGGATGCTACATGGGAAATGGAAGAGGAAATGAAAGTCTGACATCCAGAATTGTTTTTGGAACAAGGTAACTCAAGTTTAGGGACCAAACTTCTTTAAGGGGGATAGGATGTAACAACCCTCATTTTAACTTAGTCATACTTGCATACATTTATGGATGATCTTGTTTTAATATGTGCATTTGCAAATCTTGTCTTGTTTTGCTTGAATGATTGCTTGCATGCTTTGTTCTTGTCTGGTGTGTTGTCGAGGTCATCTTAAGCCTAGACACCTTTGAGACCTTTATCACTTAGAACTATCTTGGAAACCCCTTTGGCTGACCTCCACCTTCACCCTGGCATACTGGCCGAGATGTCACCATCTAGGCCGAGGTGCACGTTGCCTAGGCCGAGATGTGCATCATCTGGGCCGAAATGTTAATATCTAGGCGTTCTAGATCCTTGATCCTTGCTTGAGTGATTTTGTTCCTGGAATGGTATGACCTAGACCAAGGTGTGGCACATCTAGGCCAAGGTGCGGCACAGCTTAGTCAAGTGTTGTCCTTCCAAGCCGATGTCATTGTTACCCTGCTTGCCGAAGCTTTGCCCTTAGCCGAGATCATCACTTGCCTGAGTACTCTTGCTGTTTAGCTTGCTGAATACACTTTGTCTTGGTCTTGTCTTGTCAAGTCAGTCACCTTTTCGAGTAGAGCCAATCAGCCGATGCCACGTATCCCAGCAGAGGGATTAAGTCAGTGACTGTCGAGAGAAACAGATCATTTGGTATCAAATCTTGCCTTTTAGAGAGAGAAACTCTAGGAAGAAGGAGGGGAAGTTTAAGCTAGAGAGAGTGAACTTCCAAGCTTGATCGTTGGAGCTTAAACCGTTGGATTCGAGTTTTGAGGTTAGAATCTTAACCTATCCTTGTTGTTTTTATTGATCATCTAGCTGCATTGCACGATCAAACCTGTTCCGTACGCCATGCATCGATTTAAAGTTGGTTTTAGAAAGAGAAAATGGTTTTCATGTGTTTTTGAAGAAAAGCCTCGTTTGATCCGAAAGTTTGCATTAAGGCTCATGTCTGTGTTTGTTTTGATAAGATCTTTGAGTATGGGTACCCCGGTCTGTGTTTTCGAAATTATAGCGTGAAATCTCAGCTTTTGTAATAGCAAGTTTTGATCTTTGCATTCATCTTCCTCATGTTCATGTTCTTCATGTTTATCAAGAGGGAAACCCAGATTTTCCCGACTTCGTTTTTGAATGTGGCCATCGAGGCCACACCTCGGCAAGGAGGTGTGGGACCTCGGCCTAGACCTGATAGTTGCCCAATTTGTCCTTCCAAAGATAAGAAACTGTGTTTTGATTTGATTTGACTTAGTTTTTGAAGAATGCCGAGGTCATTTGCATGTGTGCTAAACCTATTTCGAGTAGTGCATTCAATAGACTTTGCCATGTGTTTGTAGGACTTGGACTTGCCTTGACCCCGACGTTTGCAGAACTAGGTGAGTGGTATTTTTAATAAAGCTATGTTATCAATGTTTTGATGAGCTTTGCTTTGCTTCGCTTTGCTTCGTTTTGAAAAGTATTTGTCAAGCATGAATGATTGTCCTTAGTTTTGTATCTTGTATTATATTTGCTTTGATGACCTCCTCGGAAAGTCCCTTGTACTGGGGGACTCTAAACTTTCGCAGCACATCTTATTTTGGAAGTCCCTCGTGCTGGAGGACTCTAAACTTTCGCAGCACATCTTGTTTGAAAGTCCCTTGTGTTGGAGGACTCTAAACTTTCGCAGCACATCTTGTTTTGAAAGTCCCTTGTGCTGGAGGACTCTAAACTTTCGCAGCACATTTTGTTTTGAAAGTCCCTTGTGCTGGAGGACTCTAAACTTTCGCAGCACATCTTGTTTTGAAAGTCCCTTGTGCTGGAGGACTCTAAACTTTCGCAGCACATTTTGTTTTGAAAGTCCCTTGTGCTGGAGGACTCTAAACTTTTGTAGCACCCTTGTTCGAGATATTTCCCTTGCTTTGTCTTGTTTTTCCACTGACGGTTTACTGCGTGGATATGTTTGCCGGAATGTTATCATTTGTAATATGTTGATGCTAGTAAGCATCCCTTGGAGCTTTGAAGATTTGTTAGATGGACAAGGTCCATCCCTTGTTATATAAATTTTGACTTGTATTGTTTTGAAAGGACTTCGGCTATTATTCATGCAAACCCCCTTTATTATTTATACCATTCACTGAGTATCCAAGCTCACCCTCTCTATATATATGTAGGTGATGAGCAAGAAGGCGATGACGCCTAGATGTGATTCGCGAGCTTGTTTTGGATTTTTGTCATGCCGGCTTGACTTGTAATTATGTCGGCAGTCTTGAAAATCATGCTTCTCGACTTGTAATATTTGTATTTCATGCACGTCGGCTTGAGAAGCCTTTTGATCAAGATGTGTGTTTTGTATGTATGTTATGTCGGCAACGAGGATGTCGGCAATCTGGCAGACTATGTTCCTTGACCTGTAGTTCGTGCATTTTGTTTGTGTCGACTTGTGAAGCCCTTTGTTAAGATGTAAGATGTAATTTTGTACTTTGCTCCATTTGTAATTAAGTTGTAACCCATATGATGTTGGTTGCTATTTCATTTGACTTATGCACAGCTCTTATGGACTAATCCGATTTGTATGTATTGCTTCCGTACTTATGAGCCCCATATATTTATACTCTGATTGTGTGTGAATTTTGAAAGTTGGCCTTCGGTAATCCCGGATTACTGGCCATTACGGCGCCAAACTACTAGGGGCGGTTTGGGGTCGTGACAAATTCACCAAGTAGTTTACTAAGAATTTTCTATGTAATTTACTTAATATTTTCTGAGAATTTTGTCAGAATTTTCTGAGTAATTTACTAAGTAATCTACTGAGTAATTTTCTAAGAATTTACTGGGAATTCACTGAGTAATCTACTGAGTAATTTTCTAAGAATTCACTGGGAATTTACTGAGTAATTTACTAAGTAATTTATAGAGAATTTACTACGAATTTACTGAGTAATTTTGTCACGACCCCAAACCGCCCCTAGTAGTTTGGTGCCGTGATGGCCAGTAATCCGAGATTACCGAAGGCCAACTTTCAAAATTCACACACGATCAGAGTATAAATATATGGGGCGCCTCACAAGTACGGAAGCAACACATACAAATTAGATTAGTCCATAAGAGCTGTGCGTAAGTCAAACGAAATAACAAACATCTTCACATGGGTTACAACTTAGTTACAAAAGAATCAAAGTACAAATTACATCTTGATCAAAAGGCTTCTCAAGTCGACGTGTGCAAAATACAAGTATTACAAGTCGAGAAGCATAATTTTCAAGACTGCCAACGTAAATACAAGTCAAGCCGACATAACCAAAAATCCAAAACAAGCTCGCGAATCACATCTAGGCATCATCGCCTTCTTGCTCATCACCTACATATATAGAGAGGGTGAGCTTGGATACTCAGTGAATTATATAATTAATAAGGGATTTGCATGAATAAAAGCCGAAGTCCTTTCAAAACAAATACATATCAAAACTCTATATAACAAGGGATGAACCTCGTCCATCTAACAAATCTTCAAGCTTCAAGGGTTGCTTACTAGCATCAACATATTATAAATGCTAACATTCCGGACAAACAAACCCACGCGGTAAACCGTCAGTGGCAAAACAAAACAAAGCAAGGGAGATATCACAACAAGGGTGCTACAAAAGTTTAGAGTCCTCTAGCACAAAGGACCTATGTTACAAAGGCCCGTAGCCTCCTAACACGAGAGTACTACGAAAGTTTAGAGTCCTCCAGCACAAGGGACTTTCAAAACAAGATGTGCTGCGAAAGTTTAGAGTCCTCCAGCACAAGGGACTTTCAAAACCATATGTGCTGCGAAAGTTTAGAGTCCTCCAGCACAAGGGACTTTCAAAACAAGATGTGCTACGAAAGTTTAGAGTCCTCCAGCACAAGGGACTTTCCGAGGAGATCATCAAAACAAGATAATGCTTGATATACAAAGTAGGGACAATCATTCATGCTTAACAAATACTTTTCAAAACAAAGCAAAGCAAAGTTCATCAAAACATTGATAACATAGCTTTATTAAAAATACCACTCACATAGTTCTTCAAACGTCGGGGTCAAGGCAAGTCCCAATCCTACAAACACATGGCAAAGTCTATTGAATGCACTTCTCAAAACAAGTCTTGCATGTATGCAAATGACCTCGGCATTCTTCAAAAACTAAGTCAAATCAAGTCAAAACACAGTTCCTTATCGCTGGAAAACAAGCTGGGCAACTACCAGATCTAGGCCGAGGTCCCACACCTCCTTGCCGAGGTGTGGCCTCGATGGCCACAGTCAAGGAAGTGAAGTCGGGAAAAATCTGGGTTTCCCTCTCTTGAAGAACATGACGAATATGAAGAACATGAACATAAGGAAGATGAATGCAAAGATTAAAACTTGCTATTACAGAATCTGAGGTTTCATGCTATGAATTCAAAAACATGGACCTGGGTACCCATATTCAAGGATCTTATCAAAACAAACACAAAAACATGGTTCTAGATGCAAACTTTCGGATCAAACGAGGCTTTTCTTCAAGAACACATGAAAACCATTTTCTCTTTCTAAAACCAACTTTAAATCAATGTCTGACGTGCAGAACAGGTTTGATCATGCAATGCAGCTAGATGATCAATAAGAACAACAAGAGGTGATTTAGATTCTAACCTCAAAACTCGAATCTAACGGTTCAAGCTCCAACGATCAAGCTTGGAAGTTTACTCTCTCTCTTACTCAAAACTTCTCCTTCTCCTTCCTAGAGCCTCTCTCTCTAAAAGACAAGATTTGATACAAAATGATATGTTTCTCCTGACAGTCACTGACTTAACCCTCTGCTGGGACACGTGGTATCGGCTGATTGGTTCTACTCAAAAAGGCGACTGACTGACAAGACAAGACCATGACAAAGTGTATTCAACAAGCTAGACGACAAGGGCACTCCGGCAAGTGATGATCTCGGCTAAGGGCAAAGCTTCGGCAAGTAGGGTGACAACGACATCGGCTTGGAAGGATAACACTTGACTAAGCTATGCCACACCTTGACCTAGATGTGCCACACCTCGGTCTAGGTCATACCATTCCAAGAACAAAATCACTAGGGTGCAAGGATAAACATCTCAGCCTAGATGATACACATCTCGGCCTTGGTGCTGAACACCTCGGCCTAGATAGAGACATCTCGGCAAACATGCCAGGGTGAAGATGGAGGTCAACCAAAGTAGTTACAAGATAGTTCTAAGTGTAGAAAGGTTCCAAGGTGTCTAGGCTTAAGATAACCTCGGCAACACACCAGGCAAGAACAAAGTATGCAAGAAACACTCAAGTAAAACAAGATAGGATTTGCAAATGCACGTAACAAAACAAGATCATATATAAATGCATACAAGTATGACTAAGTTGAAGGGAGGGTTGTTACAAATTTACTGAGAATCTACTGAAAATTTATTGAGAATTTATTCTGTAATTTATTTCAATTTACTAGGAATTTGCTGAGTATTTTATTGAGTATTTACTGTGTAATTTACATAGAATTTACTGAGCAATTTACTGTGTAATTTACTGAGAATTTACAAAGAATTTAGTGGGCAATTTACTAAGAATTTACTAAGAATTTATTGGGAATTTTTTGAGAAATTTACTGAGTAATGGACTGAGAATTTACTGAGAATGTGTTGGGAATTTACTATCCAATTTAAAAATAATTTACTGAGAATTTTTTAGGTAATTTACAAAGAATTTACTGGGAATTTGCTGAGAATATTTCTGGGAATTTATTATGTAATTTACTGAGAATTTTCAGAGAATTTACAGGGAATTTATTGAGTAATTTACTGAAAAATTATTGACAATTTACTGGGAATTTGATAAGTAATTTACTGAGAATTTATTAAGAATTTTCTAAAAATTTTTTGAGTAATTTACTGGGAATTTACTGAGAATTTACTGAGTGATTTATTGAGAATTTATTGAAAAATTTACAGAGAATTTATTGGGAATTTAAAGAGTAATTTACACGAAATTTACTGAGCAATTGACTGAGAATTTTTTGAGTAATTTACTGGGAGTTTACTCAGAATTTAGTGAGAATTTACGGGAAATTTACTGCATAACTTAATGAGAATTTACTGAGTAATTGATTTAGAATTTAATGTGAATTTACTGAGTAATTTTCTGAGAATTTATTGTGAATTAGCTGAGTAATTAACTGGGATTTTACTGAGTAATTGACTGAGAATTCCTAGGGAATTTACTGAGTAATTTACTAAGAATTTATTGAGAATTGACTAGGAATTAACCGAGTAATTTACTGAGAATTTACGGAGTAATTTACTGAGAATTTAGTAGGATTTTACTGAATAATTTACTGAATGTTTATCAAGAATTTGCTCAGTGACTTACTGAGAATTTACTAGGAATTTATGCAATAATTTACTGAGAACTTACTAAGTTAATTACTGACAATTTACTGGGAAATTGTTGGGTTATTTACTGAGAATTTATTTAGTAATTTAGTGAGAATTTACTTGCAATTTACTGAGTAATTTACCAAGTATTTTTTTCGAAATTTTTTACGAATTTTCTAAGCAATTCACTAAATATTTTCTGAGAATTGTTCAGAATTTTTCTAGTAATTTACTAAGTAATCTACTGAGTAATTTTTTTAGAATTCACTGGGAATTTACTGAGTAATTTACTAAGAATCTACTGGAAATTTATTGAGAATTTATTATGTATTTTATTTGAATTTACAAGGAATTTGCTGAGTAATTTATTGAGAATTTACTAAGCAATTTACATAGATTTTACTGTGTAATTTACTGAGTAATTTATTTAGAATTTACTCAGAATTTAGTGGGGAATTTATTGGGAAATTTAATGAGTAATAGACTGAGAATTTACTAAGAATGTATTGTGAATTTACGGTGCAATTTAAAAAGAATTTTCTGAGTAATTTACAAAGAATTTTTTGGGAATTTGCTGAGAATATTTATGCGAATTTACTATGTAATTTATTGAGAATTTTCTGAGAATCTACAGGGAATTTATTGAGTAATTTATAAGCAATATACTGAGAATTTAGTGAGTAATTTACTGGAAATTTATTGACAATTTATTGGGAATTTGATGAGTAATTTACAGAGAATTTATTAAGAATTTACCGAAAATTTTCTGAGTAATTTACTGGGAATTTACTGAGTGATTTATTGAGAATTTACTGAACAACTTACAGAGAATTTGTCAGGAATTTAAAAAGTAATTTGCTCGGAATTTACTGAGCCATTGACTGAGAATTTTCTGAGTAATTTACTGGGAATTTACTCGGAATTTAGTGAGAATTTACTGGGAAGTTACTGTGTAATTTACTGAGTAATAGATTGAGAATTTAATGCAAATTTACTAAGAATTTACTAAGTAATTTATTGAGAATTGATTGGGAATTAATTGAGTAATTGACTGAGAATTTCTAAGGAATTTACTGAGTAATTTACTAAGAATTTATTGAGAATTGATTGGGAATTAACCTAGTAATTTGCTGAAACTTTACCCAGTAATTTACTAAGAATTTACTCAGTGACTTACTGAGAATTTACCGGGAATTTACTGAGTTAATTACTTAGAATTTACTAGGAAATTGCTAGGTTATTTACTGAGAATTTACTTAGTAATTTGGTAAGAATTTACTTGCAATTTACTGAGTAATTCACCAAGTAGTTTACTGAGAATTTTCTGAGTAATTTTCTGAGAATTTTTGACGAATTTACCGGGTAATTTACTGAATATTTTCTAAGAATTTTGTTAGAATTTTCTGAGTAATTTACTAAGTAATCTACTGAGTAATTTTCTGAGAATTCACTCGGAATTTACTGAGTAATTAACTAAGTTATTTATAGAGAATTTACTACGAATTTACTGAGAATCTACTGGAAATTTATTCTGTAATTTATTTGAATTTACTGGGAATTTGCTGAGTAATTTATTGAGAATTTACTGGGTGATTCATAAAGAATTTACTGAGAATTTACATAGAATTTAGTGGGCAGTTTACTGAGAATTTACTTGAAATTTATTGGGAATTTTTTTAGAAATTTACTGTGTAATGGACTGAGAATGTATTGGGAATTTACTGTGCAATTTAAAAAGAATTTTGTGAGTAATTTGCAAAGAATTTACTGGAAATTTGTTGAGAATATTTCTTGGAATTTACTATGTAATTTACTGAGAATTTTCTTAGGCCTCGTCTGGGAACAGACTATTTTAGTAATTTTTTGGCTTTTTACGAAAGATGTGCAGAAAAGTAGAGAGGTGATGTGACAACTTTTAGTAACTTTTTGGCTTTTTGGCTAAAATAGCCACTCCCCAAACGAGGCCTTAGAATCTACAGAAAATTTATTGAGTAATTTATAAGGAATTTACTTTGAATTTAGTGAGTAATTTACTAAAAATTTATTGACAATTTACTGGAAATTTGATGAGTGATTTACTGAGAATTTATGAAGAATTTACTGAAAATTTTCTGAGTAATTTATTGGGAATTTACTCAGTAATTTACTGAGTGATTTATTGAGAATTTACTAAACAATTTACAGAGAATTTATTTGGAATTTAAAAAGTAATTTGCTTCGAATTTACTAAGCAATTGACTGAGAATTTTTTGAGTAATTTACTGGGAATTTAATCAGAGTTTACTGAGAATTTTCTGTGTAAGTTACTGAGTAATTGATTGAGAATTTAATGGGAATTTATTAAAAATTTATTGAGTTGTAACAACCCTCACGCCACTCTAGTCATGCTTGCATATATTACACGATCTTGGTTTGATATGTTGCATTTTTGCAAAACCTTGATTTGATTGCTTACGTGTTTCTCGCATGTTTTGTACCTTGCTTGGTGTGAGTCTAGCCGAGGTCATCTTCAGTCTAGAATTATCTTGGAACCACTTTGTTTGACCTCTACCTTCGCCCTGACATATTGACCGAGATGTCATTATTTAGGTCGAGGTGTTCATCACCAAGGCCGATATGTGTATTATCTAGGCCAAGATGTTACCTTTGCACCTAAGTGATCTTGTCCTGGAGTGGCATGACCTAGACCGAGGTGTGGCACATCCAAGATGTGGCACAGCTAGGTCAAGTGTTGTCCTTCTTAGCCGAGATCATTGTTTCCCTATTTGTCGATCCCTTGTTCTTAGCCGAGATCATTACCTGCCGGAGTGCCTATGCCATCTTTCTTGTTGAACACACTTTGTCATAGTCTTGTCTTTTCACTCAGCCACCTTTTTTAGGAGAACCAACCCAGTAGTGCCACGTGTCCCAGCTGAGTGTTAAGTCAGCCAGCAGACCTAGAAATGTATCATTTTGCTATATGTCTTTGCTTGTGAGGAGAGAGGAGCTCTAGAAGAAGAAGAAGAAGTTCTTAGAGGAGGAATAGATTTCCAAGCTTGATCCTTAGAGTTCAAACCGTTTGATTCGTGTTTTGAGGTTAGAATCTTAATCTACTCTTGTTGTTCTTATTGATCATCTAGCTGCATTGCATGATCGAACCTGATTTGCAAGCCATGCATCGATTTAAAGTTGGGTTTAGAAAGAGAAAGTGGTATTCATGCATTCTTGAAGAAAAAGTCTTGTTTGATCCGAAAGTTTGCATCAAGATTCATGTTTTTGTGTTTGTTTTCATAAGATCTTCGAGTATGGGTACCCAAGTCCATGTTTTTGAATTCATAGCATGAAATTTCAGATTTTTGTAATGATACGTTATGATCTTTGCATCCATGTTCTTCATGTTCTTCAAAGGAAGGGAAACCCAGATTTTTCCGACTTCGTTTCCTTGAATGTGGCCATCGGGACCACACCTGGGCAAGGGAGGTGTGGGACCTCGGCCAAGACCTGGTAGGTGCCCATTATATTTTCCCGAGATGAGGAACAGTGTTTTGTTTTGGATCGACTTAGTTTTGAAAGAATGCCTAGATCATTTGCATTCATGTAAAGCTTGTTTGATAGTGCATTCAATGGGATTTGTTATGTGCTTGTAGGACTTGGATCCTTGCTTGTAGCCCCGACGTTTGAAGAACTATGTGAGTAGTATTTTTAATGAAGCTATGTTATAAAGTTTTGATAAAGCTTTGCTTTGTTTGAAAAGTATTTGTTAAGCATGAATGATTATCCATATTTTGTGTATCAAGTGTTAGTCTTGTTTTGGATAACAACCTTTGAAAGTCCGTACGTGCTAGGGGACTATAAGCATTTGTAGCACAACCTTTGAAAGTCCATACGTGCTAGAGGACTATAAGCATTTGTAGCACAACCTTTGAAAGTCCGTGCGTGCTAAGGGACTATAAGCATTTGTAGCACAACCTTTGTTAACGCCACCCCTTGAAACTTGAAACCCTTGAAAGACTTTAATTGATGAAGCTTGAAAGATTTGTCAGATGAACTTGATTCCTCCCTTGTTGGTTACAAGCTATGATTATGTATTGTTTTGTTAAAGGTCTCGGATTTCATGCATGCAAACCCTTTATTACTTGTACCATTCACTGAGTATCCAAACTCACCCCCTCTATATATATGTAGGTGATGAGCAGGACGACAGTGACGCCTAGATGTGCTTTGCAACTTATTTTGGACTCGCATTTTGTAGCATCTTGAAGATCATGCTTCTTAGCTTGTAATTCATGGTGTTTTGTATATGATGGCTTGAGAAGCCTTTTGGTCAAGATGTATTTTGTGTTTCATTTTATTGTATCCAACTTGTAAAGCTATGTAAAGACGTATGCCATTTCATTTGACTTATGCACAACTCTTATGGACCACTTGTATTGTAAATTATTGCTTCCGTACTTGTTAGCCCCATATGTAATACTCTAATTGCGTGTGAATTTTGAAAGTTGGCCTTCGGTAAATCTCGGATTACTGGCCATCACGGTACCATTCTACTAGGGGCGGAATGGGGTCGTGACAGATTGGTATCAGAGCACAAGTTCCTTATAGTACGTTATTCACACACTTTGAGTCCTAAAGCGCATAAGATTTCCCTTAGAATTGATGTTAGGATTGCATCATAACGCTTGCTACTTGACAATGTGTGCATCATCTCGGCGTGACTATTTGTTATTTGCATGCATATTATTTGATCGTTTTGTTTTAAAGTCACATTTTGCATACTCTTAGCATCATGAGGAGGGGTAGACCACCAGTTGGCCGAGATCATCTCGAAGATAGATTGGACAAATTAGAGAGATTGATCGAAGGTTTGGTCCGTGAGTTGAGACAACCTAGGCCACAAGACGCTAGTACTACTTCTACCCAGGCTAAGCAGACAAACGGCCGATATGCAGTTCCGCCCCCACCTCCTCCAGCGCCGCAAGTGCCTCCACAGCAAGCTTTATATGGGGACGGCACCATAGCCCTGATCCGAGAGTTTAAGAAAATGAAACCGCCGAGATTCTCTGGGGGTATTGAACCGATAAAGGCCGAAGCATGGGTTTTGGAAATGGAGAAGTCATTTGAGATTTTTCCCAACACCGACACCCAGAAGGTGTCATTAGCAGCGTTCACATTGGACAACGACGCACGAAGATGGTGGATGATGACCAGGGAAGGTAACCCAGGTTTGACTTGGGCTAGATTTTTGGAATTGTTCTACAACAAGCATTTTCCCCTTAGTGTCCGAGATCGCAAGACCACAGAATTCCAGACTCTGACACAAGGCAACAAGACAGTGGCAGAATATGACCGTGCTTTTACCGAGTTGGCGAGATATGCGCCTCACATGGTCGATGATGAATATAGAAAAGCCCGGAAGTTCGAAAACGGGCTTCGTGGGTCGATACAAAATCGAGTTAACATGCTCAACATGCCAACCTACGCCGGAGTATTGGATAAGGCCATCCTTGCAGAAGCTAATTTGAACCGATACCAGAATTCAGGAAAGAGCCAGAGAAAGAGACAGAACTATGACACTCGCCGAGTTCCGTTTAACACCAAGAAGAAAGTGAATGTGGGTAGCTCCAGCAACTCGAACCAGGAAGGTAATGCTAAGCCGACGTGGGCAAGTTGTGGGAAACCGCATTTCGGAGTTTGCCGTTGGGCGTCAGGAGCTTGTTTTGAATGTGGCGAAATGGGTCATCGCGTGAAAGACTATCCGAAGGCAAGGACTGATGATGGTAAGAAGAATGGGAGTAGCTCGGGCTCTGCACAGAGAAATAACATCGGAAGGGCCCAGACGAGACAGGGCAGAGTTTTTGCATTGGTACCAGGAGACACTCAGAATGCTGAGACAGTCGTGTCAGGTATACTCCCAATCTGCTCTCAAGATGCATACATATTGATTGATTCGGGTTCTACACATTCATTTGTATCTGCTAAGTTTGCCGAGAAGTTAAATAGAGAACAAGAACCCCTTGATTATGTGTTATATGTGTCTACTCCATCTGGGGGGACTATGATCATTGCATCCATTTATAGGGCGTGTGTCGTTGTGATTGAGGGCGTAGAATTATTAGTCGATTTAATGCCGTTAAGCATGACTCACTTTGATGTGATATTGGGGATGGACTGGTTAGTAACGAACCATGCATCTATTAATTGTGTTTCAAAGAGTGTCACACTGAAACCCCCAAACCAAGCTGAGGTTATTTTCCAAGGTAAAGGAGTAGTGCCCCCACCTTACTTAATCTCATCAATGAAAGCCTATAAGTTGATCCAAAAGGGATGTCAAGGTTATCTGTGTAGTATACTAAGTGAATTGAATGGAAATGTTGAGTTAGCCGACATCCCAGTGGTTAAAGAATTCCCCGATGTCTTTCCAAATGAATTGCCTGGCCAGTCAGTGGCTAGGGAAATAGAATTTACGGTTGATGTTATGCCAGGAACGCAGCCTATCTCCAAAACACCCTATAGAATGGCCCCAGCTGAACTCAAGGAACTGAAACTACAATTACAAGAATTGTTGGACAAGGGATTCATTAGGCCGAGCACTTCACCATGGGGAGCACCCGTTCTATTTGTTAAAAAGAAGGATGGCACACTTCGCCTTTGCATTGATTACAAAGAGCTTAACAAGGTGACCATTAAGAATAAGTACCTGTTGCCTAGGATTGATGATTTGCTTGATCAACTACGAGGAGCACGAGTCTTTTCAAAAATTGACCTTAGGTCGGGCTACCATCAGCTTAAGGTTAAAGCCGAGGATGTTGAGAAGACTACTTTTCGGACAAGGTATGGTCACTATGAATTTTTGGTAATGCCTTTCGGAGTGACCAACGCTCCTGCAGCATTCATGGATTTGATGAACAGAGTTTTTAAACCGTACCTAGACGAGTTCGTGGTTGTTTTCATCGACGACATACTGATCTATTCCAAGAGTAGTGATGAGCATGTGAAGCATTTGAGACTAGCCTTACAAATCCTAAGAGACAAGAAATTATATGCCAAGCTTAGCAAGTGTGAATTTTGGCTTTCCAGCATTTCATTTTTGGGCCATGTGATTAATGAAGAAGGAATCTCTGTTGATCCAAGTAAGATTGAAGCCGTCGTGAATTGGCCGACGCCGACCAATGTGTCCAAGGTTCGTAGTTTTTTGGGTTTGGCAGGTTATTACAGAAAGTTCGTGAAGGATTTCTCAAGGATTGCAATTCCATTGACACAACTAACTAAGAAGGGAACGGTGTATGAATAGACCGATGATAGAGAGTTAGCTTTCCAAGGATTAAAGACGAAGTTAGTCACAGCACCAGTCCTTGCCCTACCATCAGGCAATGAGGAATTTCAGATCTATAGTGATGCTTCACATAAGGGTTTGGGTTGTGTATTAATGCAAGGCGGTAAGGTTATAGCGTACGCATCTCGTCAGTTGAAACCTCACGAAAAGAATTTATCCTACCATGATCTAGAACTAGCAGCCGTGGTCTTTGCTTTGAAGATTTGGTGTCATTACTTGTACGGAACTTCTTGTCAAGTTTTCACAGATCACAAGAGTTTGAAGTACCTGTTCACCCAGAAGGAACTAAATATGAGGCAGAGGAGATGGCTTGAATTACTAAAAGACTACGACATGCAAATTCAGTATCATCCAGGTAAAGTAAACTCAGTGGCCGACGCGTTGAGCAGAAAGTTAGTTAGGAATTCAGCATGTTTGTTAATGATTTCAGTGGAGCCGACCATCATCGAGGAAATAAAGAGCAGACAGATGGAAGACAAATTCTTCAGGAAAATAATTGATAAGATTACCTCTAAGTCGAGGCCAGGGTTTGCCATTGAAAATCAGGTACTTAAGTTTGAAGGGAGATTGTGCATGGCCGACGTCCCAGAGTTGAAAAATAAGATTTTGCAGGGAGCCCATGGTTCCAAGTTCATCGCTCATCCAGGGAGCACCAAAATGTACCAAGACATGAAGCAGACTTTTTGGTGGCCAAACATGAAGAGAGAGGTAGCAGAGTTTGTATCCCAATGTCTGTATCGCCAGCAAGTGAAAGCAGAACATCAAAGACCAACAGGATTTCTTCAACCTTTGCCAATCCCTGAGTGGAAATGGGAGCACATCTCCATGGATTTTGTTGTTAGCTTGCCGAGGACGCAGAAGGGCATGAATTCGATTTGGGTTATCGTTGACAGATTAACTAAGTCAGCACACTTTTTACCTGTTCAAACCACATTCAATGCTGACCGACTTGCTGTATTGTATATGATTGAGATTGTGAGACTTCATGGAGTGCCGATGTCCATTGTGTCAGACCGAGATCCTAAGTTCGTTTCTAGATTTTGGCAGAGTTTACAAAGAGCCTTGGGAACCGAGTTGAAGTTTAGCACAGCTTTTCACCCCCAGACTGATGGACAAACAAAAAGAATGATTTAGACGCTCGAAGATATGCTCAGACTATGTGTGTTAGATTTCAAGGGAAGTTGGGAAGTACATCTACCGTTGGTAGAATTTGCTTAGCTAGCATTGGCATGGCACCGTACGAAGCTTTGTATGGAAGGAAGTGCAGATCGCTGATATGTTGGACTGAAGTGGGAGATAAAGCTTTGATTGGTCCTGAGCTAGTTCAAGTTACGACCAAGAAGATTAAGCTCATTCGACAATGGATCAAAACTGCTCAAAGTCGACAGAAGAGTTATGTCAACCAGAGAATGAGGGAGTTGGAATTTGAAGTTGGGGGTCATGTATTCCTAAAGATTTCGCCGATGAAAGGAGTTACAAGATTTGGGAAGAAGGGTAAGTTAGCACCCCGTTACATCGGGCCTTTTGAAGTTCTTGACAAAGTTAACCCAGCTGCCTATAGGCTGGCTTTGCCACCAGAACTAAGTCAAGTTCATAATGTGTTCCATATTTCGATGTTGAGGAAGTATATTCGGGATCCACTGCATGTAATTGATTATACTGGGATTGTGGTTAGTGACGATTTAGGCTACGAGGAGAAGCTGATGAAAATTATTGACAGACAAGTGAAACAGTTGAGGAACAAATCTATACCAATGGTGAAAATTGAATGGAAAGAGCATTATGGCAAGGATGCTACATGGGAAATGGAAGAAGAAATGAAAATCCGTTATCCGGGGTTATTTGTAGACCAAGGTAATTTAAGTTTGGGGACCAAACTTCTTTAAGGAGGGTAGGATGTAACAACCCTCACTCCACTCTAGTCATACTTGCATATATTACACGATCTTGTCTTGATATGTTGCATTTTTGCAAAACCTTGATTTGATTGCTTAAGTGTTTCTCGCATGTTTTGTACCTTGCTTAGTGTGAGTCTAGCAGAGGTCATCTTCAGTCTAGAATTATCTTGGAACCACTTTGTTTGACCTCCACCTTCGCCCTGACATATTGGCCGAAATGTCATTATTTAGGCCGAGGTGTTCATCACCAAGGCCGAGATGTGTATTATCTACGCCGACATGTTACCTTTGCACCTAAGTGATCTTGTCCTGGAGTGGCATGACCTAGACCGAGGTGTGGCACATCTAGGCCAAGGAGTGGCACAGCTAAGTCAAGTGTTGTCCTTCTTAGCGGAGATCATTATTCCCCTATTTGCCGATGCCTTGTTCTTAGCTGAGATCTTTACCTGCCGGAGTGCCTATGCCATCTTGCTTGTTGAACACACTTTGTCATAGTCTTGTCTTTTCACTCAGCCACCTTTTTGAGGAGAACCAACCCAGTAGTGCCACGTGTCCCAGCTGAGTGTTAAGTCAGCCAGCAGACCTAGAAATGTATCATTTTGCTACATGTCTTTGCTTGTGAGAAGAGAGGAGCTCTAGAAGAAGAAGAAGAAGGTTTTAGAGGAGGAATAGATTTCCAAGCTTGATCCTTAGAGTTCAAACTGTTTAATTCATGTTTTGAGGTTAGAATCTTAATCTACTCTTGTTGTTCTTATTGATCATCTAGTTGTATTGCATGATCGAACCTGATTTGCAAGCCATGCATCGATTTAAAGTTGGGTTTAGAAAGAGAAAGTGGTATTCATGCATTCTTGAAGAAAAAGTCTTGTTTGATCCGAAAGTTTGCATCAAGATTCATGTTTTTGGGTTTGTTTTCATAAGATCTTCGAGTATGGGTACCCAGGTCCATGTTTTTGAATTCATAGCATGAATATTTTCTAAGAATTTTATCAGAATTTTCTGAGTAATTTACTAAGTAATCTACTGAGTAATTTTCTGAGAATTCACTGGGAATTTACTGAGTAATTTACTATGTAATTTATAGAGAATTTACTACGAATTTACTGAGTAATTTACTGAGAATCTACTGGAAATTTATTGAGAATTTTTTCTGTAATTTATTTGAATTTACTGGGAATTTGTTGAGTAATTTATCAAGAATTTACTAAGAAGTTACTGGGTGATTCATTGAGAATTTACTGAGAATTTACATAGAATTTAGTGGGCAATTTACTAAGAATTTACTTGGAATTTATTGGGAATTTTTTGAGAAATTTACTGTGTAATGGACTGAGAATGTATTGGGAATTTACTGTGCAATTTAAAAAGAATTTACTGAGAATTTTCTGAGTAATTTACAAAGAATTTACTAGGAATTTGCTGAGAATATTTCTGGAAATTTACTATGTAATTTACTGAGAATTTGCGGAGAATCTACAGAGAATTTATTGAGTAATTTATAAGGACTTTACTTTGAATTTAATGAGTAATTTACTGAAAATTTATTGACAATTTACTGAAAATTTGATGAGTGATTTACTGAGAAGTTATTAAGAATTTACTGAAAATTTTCTGAGTAATTTACTAGGAATTTACTCAATAATTTACTGAGAATTTACTAAGTGATTATTGAGAATTTACTAAACAATTTACAAAGAATTTATTTGGAATTTAAAAAGTAATTTGCTCAGAATTTACTAAGCAATTGACTGAGAATTTTCTGAGTAATTTACTGGGAATTTAATCAGAATTTAGTGAGAATTTACTGGGAATTTTCTGTGCAAGTTATTGAGAATTTTCTGTGTAAGTTACCGTCACGACTCCAAACCGCCCCTAGTAGTTTGGTGCCGTGGTGGCCAGTAATCCGAGATTACCGAAGGCCAACTTTCAAAATTCACACACAATCAGAGTATAAATATATAGGGCTCACAAGTGCGGAAGCAATAATTTAAAATACAAGTGGTCCATAAGAGCAGTGCATAAGTCAAATGGAATAATATACATCTTTACATAGCTTTAAAACTTGAATACAAATAAAATGAAGTACAAAAATACGTATTACATCTTGATAAAAGGCTTCTCGAGCCGACATGTTCAAAATACATAAGCTTCAAGATTGCCGACATAAACAAAAACACTTGAGCCACAAATCATGAAACATAATCTTCCAGTTTGCCGACATCCTCACTGCCGACGTAACATACATGCAAAACACACATCTCGGCGTAGCCGACTTCTTGCTTGTTACCTACATATACATAGGGAGGGTGAGCTTGGATACTCAGTGAATGGTACAAGTAATAAAGAGGTTAAATGAATGATACCCGAGATCATTTCAAAACAATACATAGTATATCTTTATCAAAACCATACATAACATAGCTTAGCTTGACTTAAAACAAAACATCAATCGAACCTTGGTCTTTCAAAACTTACTTACTTACTTAACTTTACGTCAACAAAAGCATAACCTCGGCATCGAGCATACCCGTTCATAGTCCGTCGGTGGCCGATATCTTAACAAGGGTGCTACTTAGGCTTAACGTCCCCTAGCACGAAAGGACGGTGCTACATAGGCTTAAAGTCCCCTAGCACGGAAGGACTATGTTACGTAGGCTTAATGTCCCCTAACATGAAAGGATGGTGTCACTTAAGCTTAACGTCCCCTAACACGAAAGGACGGTTCCAAGAATGTCATCCAAAACAAAGGAGATATCTCAACAAGGGTGCTATAAAAGTTTAGAGTCCTCTAGCACAAAGGACCTATGTTACGAAGGCCCGTAGCCCCCTAACATGAGAGTACTGCGAAAGTTTAGAGTCCTCCAGCACAAGGGACTTTCCGAGAATGTCATCAAAACAAAACTTATACTTGATACGCAGAACTTATACTTGATACATAAAATAGGGATATCATTCATGCTTAGCAAATACTTTTATCAAAACAAGGCAAAGCTTTATCAAAACCTTTAACTTAACTTTATTAAAAATACCACTCACCTAGTTCTTGGGACGTTGGGATCAAGGCAAGGGTCCAAGTCCTACAAACACATGGCAAAGTCTACTGAACATACTTCTTAGAACAAGTCTTACATGCATGCAAATAATCTTGGGAAAACATGCTGGAAGTCAAAACACTGTTTTACATGTCAGGAAGACATGCTGGGTACCAACCAGGTCTTTGTCGAGGTCCCACACCTCCTGGCCGAGGTGTGGCTACCTAGGCTTCGGCGTGCGGCTACATGTTGAGGTGCGCACAAGACAAACTAAAGGTGTAAGTGATCATGCAAGGTAGGCCAAGGTGAGATACGATGCTTGGCCTAAGTGTGAGGTCTAGGTAAGAGTGATCTCGGCGACTACACTTAGGAAAGTGAGGTCTGGAGATCTGGGTTTCCACTCGTGAAGAACAGAAAGAACATGAACATGAAGATCATGAAGAACATGGATGCCAAAATCATAACTTCTTTATTTACAAAATCTGGGATTTCATACCATGAGTTCGAAAACATGGACCTGGGTACCCATACTTGAAAATCATATGAAAACAAACACAAAAACTGGGATCTAGGCATGAGCTTTCGGATCAAAACATGACTTTTCTTGAAGAACACATGAATACTATTTTCTCTTTCTAAAACCGAACTTCAAAGCAATGCATGGCTTACAAATCATATTCAATCATGCAATGCAATAACATGAACATGGAGAACGACAAGAGCAGATTAAGAATCTAACCTTAGAACACGGATCTAACGGTTCGATCTCTAGGGATCAAGCTTGGAAATCTACCTCCTCTCAAGAACTCCTCTCCCTCTTCTAGAGCCTCTCTCTCCTCTTCAAAAGAAAGATATAGAAATGATAGGTTTTCTCTCTCTATCGGCTGACTTAACACTCAGCTCGGACACGTGGCAACGGCTGGTTGGCTCTCCTCAAAAAGGTGATAGATTGACAAGACAAGACTATGACAAAGTGTATCTAACAAGCTACCCGGTAAGAACAAAGCTTCGGCAACTAAGGTGACAATGACCTCGGCTAGGAAGGACAACACTTGACTAAGCTGTGCCACACCTTGGCCTAGATGTGCCACACCTCGGTCTAGGTCATACCACTCCAGGACAAGATCACTTAGGTGCAAAGGTAACATCTCGGCCTAGATAGTACACATCTCGACCTTGGTGGTGAACACCTCAACCTAGATAATGGCATCTCGACCAATATGTCAAGGTGAAGGTAGAGGTCAAACAAAGTGGTTCCAAGACAATTCTAGACTGAAGATGACCTCGGCTTGGAATGATCTAGGCGTAACATGACCTAGCCTTGACATAACTTAGGCTTGAGACACCAAGAAAGGAACAAAGCATGCTCACAACACTACGACAAATCACATAAACACAAAACAAGGCATGGACCTTACTTAGGCAAAACAAGTTATAAACACGCAAATGCAAGCTTAACGAGTCGTAATCATACAAATGCTCATGAACATGACTAAGACATAAATGTGGGTTGTTACAGTTACTGAGAATTTTCTAGGTAATTTACAAATAATTTACTGGGAATTTGCTGAGAATATTTCTGGGAATTTACTATGTAATTTATTGAGAATTTTCTGAGAATTTATAGGGAATTTATTGAGTAATTTATAAGGAATTTACTGGGAATTTAGTGAGTAATTTACTGAAAGATTATTGGCAATTTACTGGGAATTTGATAAGTAATTTACTGAGAATTTATTAAGAATTTACTGAAATTTTTTTGAGTAATTTACTGGGAATTTACTCAGTAATTTACTGAGTGATTTATTGAGAATTTACTGAAAAATTTACAGAGAATTTATTGGGAATTTAAAGAGTAACTTACATGGAATTTATTGAGCAATTGACTAAGAATTTTCTGAGTAATTTACTGGGAATTTACTCAGAATTTAGTGAGAATTTACTGCAAATTTACTGAGTAATTGATTGAGAATTTAATGTGAATTTACTAAGTAATTTGCTGAGAATTTATTGTGAATTAACTGAGTAATTAACTAGGATTTTACTGAGTAATTTACTAAGAATTTATTGAGAATTGACTGTGAATTAACCGAGTAATTTACTGAAAATTTACGGAGTAATTTACTAAGAATTTACGGTGTAATTTACTAAGAATTTACGTGTAATTTACTTCATAGTTTACTGAAACTTTACCCAATAATTTACTGAGAATTTAGTACGATTTTACTGAATAATTTACTGAATGTTTATCGAGAATTTACTCAGTGACTTACTGAGAATTTACTAGGAATTTATGAAGTAATTTACTGAGAATTTACTGGGAAATGCTGGGTCATTTACTGAAAATTTATTTAGTAATTTAGTGAGAATTTACTTGCAATTTACTGAGAATTTTACCAAGTAGTTTTCTGAGAATTTTTTACTAATTTTTTGAGCAATTCACTGAATATTTTCTGAGAATTTTGTCATAATTTTTCGAGTAATTTACTAAGTAATCTACTGAGTAATTTTCTTAGAATTCCTTGGGAATTTACTGAGAATCTATTGGAAATTTATTATGTAATTTATTTGAATTTACTAGGAATTTGCTGAGTAATTTAATGAGAATTTACTAAGCAATTTACATAGATTTTACTGTGTATTTTACTGATTAATTTATTTAGAATTTACTCAGAATTTAATGAGAATTTACTGGGTGATTCATTGTGAATTTACTGTGAATTTACTGAGAATTTAGTGGGGAATTTATTGGGAAATTTACTGAGTAATGGACTGAGAATTTACTGAGAATGTATTTGGAATTTACTGTGCAATTTAAAAACAATTTACTGAGAATTTTCTGAGTAATTTACAAAGAACTTTTTGGGAATTTGCTGAGAATATTTCTGGGAATTTACTATGTAATTTACTGAGAATTTTCAGAGAATCTATATGGAATTTATTGAATAATTTATAAGGAATTTACTGGGAATTTAGTGAGTAATTTACTGGAAATTTATTGACAAGTTATTAGGAATTTGATGAGTAATTTACTGAGAATTTACTGAACAATTTACAGAGAATTTGTCAGGAATTTAAAAAGTAATTTGCTCAGAATTTACTGAGCCATTGATTGAGAATTTTCGGAGTAATTTACTGGGAATTTACTTGAAATTTAGTGAGAATTTACTGGGAAGTTACTGTGTAATTTACTGAGTAATTGATTGAGAATTTAATGCGAATTTACTAAGAATTTACTAAGTAATTTATTGAGAATTGATTGGGAATTAATTGAGTAATTGACTGAGAATTTCTAGGGAATTTACTGAGTAACTTATTAAGAATTTATTGAGAATTGACTGGGAATTAACTGAGTAATTTACTGGGAATTTATTGAGTAATTTACTGAGAATTTATGTGTAATTTACTTTGTAATTTACTGAAACTTTACCTAGTAATTTACTGAGAATTTCCTAGGATTTTACTGAATAATTTACTGAATGTTTATCGAGAATTTACTGAGTAATTTACTGAGAATTTACTCAATGAGTTACTGAGAATTTACCGGGAATTTACTGAGTTAATTACTTAGAATTTACTGGGAAATTCCTGGGTTATTTACTAAGAATTTACTTAGTAATTTAGTAAGAATTTAATTGCAATTTACTGAGTAATTTACCAAGTAGTTTACTAAGAATTTTCTGAGTAATTTTCTGAGAATTTTTGGCGAATTTACCGAACAATTTACTGAATATTTTCTAAGAATTTTATCAGAATTTTCTGAGTAATTTACTAAGTAATCTACTGAGTAATTTTCTGAGAATTCACTGGGAATTTACTGAGTAATTTACTAAGTAATTTATAGAGAATTTACTACGAATTTACTGAGTAATTTACTGAGAATCTACTGGAAATTTATTGAGAATTTCTTCTGTAATTTATTTGAATTTACTGGGAATTTGTTGAGTAATTTATCAAGAATTTACTAAGAAGTTACTGGGTGATTCATTGAGAATTTACATAGAATTTAGTGGGCAATTTACTAAGAATTTACTTGGAATTTATTGGGAATTTTTTGAGAAATTTACTGTGTAATGGACTGAGAATGTATTGGGAATTTACTGTGCAATTTAAAAAGAATTTACTGAGAATTTTTGAGTAATTTGCAAAGAATTTACTGAGAATTTTCTGAGAATCTACAGAAAATTTATTGAGTAATTTATAAGGACTTTACTTTGAATTTAGTGAGTAATTTACTGAAAATTTATTGACAATTTATTGGAAATTTGATGAGTGATTTACTGAGAATTTATTAAGAATTTACTAAAAAATTTTTGAGTAATTTACTGGGAATTTACTCAGGAATTTACTGGGAATTTACTGAGTGATTTATTGAGAATTTACTAAACAACTTACAGAGAATTTATTTGGAATTTGAAAAGTAATTTGCTCAGAATTTACTGAGCAATTGACTGAGAATTTTCTGAGTAATTTATTGGGAATTTAAGCAGAATTTACTGGGAATTTACTGTGTAAGTTACTGAGAATTTACTGAGTAATTGATTGAGAATTTAATGGTAATTTACTAAGAATTTATTGCGTAATTTGCTGAGAATTTATTGATAATTGATTGGGAATTAACTGAGTAATTTACTAGGAATTTACTAAGTAATTGACTGAGAATTTCTAGGGAATTTAATTAGTAATTTACTAAGAATTTATTGAGAAATGACTAGGAATTAACCGAGTAATTTACTGGAAATTTACTGAGTAATTTACTAAGAATTTACGTGCAATTTACTTCGTAATTTACTGAAACTTTGCCCAGTAATTTGCTGAGAATTTATTAGATTTTACTGAATAATTTACTGAATGTTTATCGAGAATTTACTGAGTAATTTACTGAGAATTCTTTAAGTTAATTAATGAGAATTTATTTAGTAATTTAGTGAGATTTTTTTGCAATTTACTGAGTAATTTACCAAGTAGTTTATTGAGAATTTTCTGAGTAATTTACTTAATATTTTCTGAGAATTTTGTCAGAATTTTATGAGTAATTTACTAAGTAATGTACTGAGTAAGTTTCTCAGACTTCACTGGGAATTTACTGAGTAATTTACTAAGTAATTTATAGAGAATTTACTACGAATTTTCTGAGTAATTTACTGAGAATCTACTAGAAATTTCTTGAGAATTTACTGAGTAATTTACATAGAATTTACTGAGCAATTTACTGTGTAATTTACTGAGAATTTACAAGGAATTTAGTGCGAAATTTACTGAGAATTTACAGTGAATTTATTGGAAATTTTTTGAGAAATTTACTGAGTAATGGACTGAGGATTTACTGAGAATGTGTTGGGAATTTACTATGCAATTTAAAAATAATTTACTGAGAATTTTCTAGGTAATTTACAAAGAATTCACTGGGAATTTGCTTAGAATATTTATGGGAATTTACTATGTAATTTACTGAGAATTTACAGGGAATTTAGTGAGTAATTTACTGAAAAAAATATTGACAATTTACTGGGAATTTGATATGTAATTTACTGAGAATTTATTCAGAATTTATTGAAATATTTTTTAGCAATTTACTGGGAATTTACTCAGTAATTTACTGAGTGATTTATTGAGAATTAACTGAAAAATTTACAGAGAATTTATTGGAAATTTAAAGAGTAATTTACACGGAATTTACTGAGCAATTAACTAAGAATTTTTTGAGTAATTTACTGGGAATTTACTCGGAATTTAGTGAGAATTTATTGGAAATTTACTGCATAACTTAATGAGAATTTACTGAGTAATTGATTTAGAATTTAATATGAATTTACTGAGTAATTTTCTGAGAATTTTTGTGAATTAACTGAGTAATTTACAAAGAATTTATTGAGAATTGATTGGGAATTTACTGAGAATTTACAGAGTAATTTACTGAGAATTTACGGAGTATTTTACTAAGAATTTACTTCATAATTTACTGAAACTTTCCCCAGTAATTTACTGACAATTTAGTAGGATTTTACTGAATAATTTACTGAATGTTTATCGAGAATTTACTCAGTGACTTACTGAGAATTTACTAGGAATTTATGGAGTAATTTACTGAGAATTTACTGAGTTAATTACTGACAATTTACTGGGAAATTGCTGGGTTATTTACTGAGAATTTATTTAGTAATTTAGTGAGAATTTACTTGCAATTTATTGAGTAATTTACCAAGTAGTTTTCTGAGAATTTTTTACAAGTTTTCTAAGCAATTCACTGAATATTTTCTGAGAATTTTGTCAGAATTTTTCGAGTAATTTTCTAAGTAATTTACTGAGTAATTTTCTTAGAATTCACTGGGAATTTACTGAGTAATTTACTGAGAATCTACTGGAAATTTATTGAGAATTTATTATGTAATTTATTTGAATTTACTAGGAATTTGCTGAGTAATTTATTGAGAATTTACTAAGCAATTTACATTGATTTTACTGTGTAATTTACTAAGTAATTTATTTAGAATTTACTCAAAATTTACTGAGAATTTACTGGGTGATTCATTGTGAATTTACTGAGAGTTTACAAGGAATTTAGTGAGAAATTTTTTAGGAAATTTACTGAGTAATGGACTGAAAATTTATTGAGAATGTATTGAGAATTAACTGTGTAATTTAAGAACAATTTACTGAGAGTTTTCTGAGTAATTTACAAAGAATTTTTTGGGAATTTGCTGAGAATATTTCTGGGAATTTGCTCTGTAATTTACTGAGAATTTTCTGAGAATCTACAGGGAATTTATTGAGTAATTTATAAGGAATTTACTGGGAATTTAGTGAGTAATTTACTGGAAAATTTATTGACAATTTATTGGGAATTTGATGAGTAATTTACTGAGAATTTACTGAGTGATTTATTGAGAATTTACTGAACAATTTTACAGAGAATTTGTCAGGAATTTTAAAAGTAATTTGCTCGGAATTTACTGAGCCATTGACTGAGAATTTTCTGAGTAATTTACTGGGAATTTACTCGGAATTTAGTGAGAATTTACTGGGAAGTTACTGTGTAATTTACTGAGTAATTAATTGAGAATTTAATGCGAATTTACTAAGAATTTACTAAATAATTTATTGAGAATTGATTGGGAATTAATTGAATAATTGACTGAGAATTTCTAGGAAATTTACTGAGTAATTTACTAAGAATTTATTGAGAATTAATTGGGAATTAACCGAGTAATTTACTGGGAATTTACTGAGAATTTACGTGTAATTTACTTTGTAATTTACTGAAACTTTACCCAGTAATTTACTAAGAATTTCCTAGGATTTTACTGAATAATTTAGAGAATTTACTGAGTAATTTACTGAGAATTTACTCAGTGACTTACTGAGAATTTACCGGTAATTTACTTAGTTAATTACTTAGAGTTTACTGGGAAATTGCTGGGTTATTTACTGAGAATTTACTAAGTAATTTAGTGAGAATTTACTGAGTAATTTACCAAGTAGTTTACTGAGAATTTTCTGAGAATTTTTGGCGAATTTACCGAACAATTTACTGAATATTTTCTAAGAATTTTTTCAGAATTTTCTGAGTAATTTACTAAGTAATCTACTGGGAATTTACGGAGTAATTTACTAAGTAATTTATAGAGAACTTATTACAAATTTACTATGTAATTTACTGAGAATCTACTGGAAATTTATTGAGAATTTATTCTGTAATTTATTTGAATTTACTGGGAATTTGCTGAATAATTTATTGAGAATTTACTAGGTGATTCATTGAGAATTTACTAAGAATTTACATAGAATTTAGTGGGCAATTTACTGAGAATTTACTTGGAATTTATTGGAAATTTTTTGAGAAATTTACTGTGTAATGGACTGAGAATGTATTGGGAATTTACTGTGCCATTTAAAAAGAATTTACTGAGAATTTTCTGAGTAATTTGCAAAGAATTTACTGGGAATTTGCTGAGAATATTTCTGGGAATTTACTATGTAATTTTCTAAAAATTTTCTGAGAATCTACAGAGAATTTATTGAGTAATTTATAAGGGCTTTACTTTGAATTTAGTGAGTAATTTACTGAAAATTTATTGACAATTTACTGGAAATTTGATGAGTGATTTGCTAAAAATTTATTAAGAATTTACTGAAAATTTTCTGAGTAATTTACTGAAAATTTACTGAACAATTGACAGAGAATTTTTTTGGAATTTAAAGAGTAATTTGCTCAGAATTTACTGAGCAATTGACTGAGAATTTTCTAAGTAATTTATTGGGAATTTAATTAGAATTTAGTGGGAATTTACTGTGTAAGTTACTAAGAATTTACTGAGTAATTGATTGAGAATTTAATGGGAATTTACTAAGAATTTATTAAGTAATTTACTGAAAATTTATTGATAATTGATTAGGAATTAACTGAGTAATTTACTAGGAATTTACTAAGCAATTGATTGAGAATTTCTAGGGAATTTACTGAGTAATTTACTAAGAATTTATTGAGAATTGACTGGGAATTAACTGAGTAATTTACTGGAAATTTTCTGAGAATTTATGTGCAATTTACTTCGTAATTTACTGAAACTTTACCCAGTAATTTGCTGAGAATTTACTAGGATTTTACTGAATAATTTACTGAATGTTTATTGAGAATTTACTGAGAATTTACTCAGTGACTTTCTAAGAATTTATCGGGAATTTACGAAGTAATTTAATAAGAATTCTCTGAGTTAATTACTGAGAATTTACTGGGAAATTGCTGGGTTATTTACTGATAATTTATTTAGTAATTTAGTCAGAGTTTTTTTGCAATTTACTGAGTAATTTACCAAGTAGTTTACTGAGAATTTTGTCAGAATTTTCTGAGTAATTTACAAAGTAATCTACTGAGTAATTTTCTGAGAATTCACTGTGAATTTACTGAGTAATTTACTAAGTAATTTGTAGAGAATTTACTATGAATTTACTGAGTAATTTACTAAGAATCTACTAGAAATTTATTGAGAATTTTTTCTGTAATTTATTTCAATTTACTGAGAATTTGCTGAGTGCTTTATTGAGAATTTACTAAGTAATTTACATAGAATTTACTGAGCAATTTACTGTGTAATTTACTGAGAATTTACTAAGAATTTACAAGGAATTTAGTGGGCAATTTACTGAGAATTTACTGGGAATTTTTTGAGAAATTTACTGAGTAATGGACTGAGAATTTACTGAGAATGTGTTGGGAATTTACTATGCAATTTAAAAATAATTTACTGAGAATTTTCTAGGTAATTTACAAAGAATTTACTGGGAATTTGCTGAGAATATTTCTGGGAATTTTCTATGTAATTTACTGAGAATTTTCTGAGAATTTACAAGGAATTTATTGAGTAATTTATAAGGAATTTACTGGGAATGTAGTGAGTAATTTACTGAAAATTTATTGACAATTTACTAGGAATTTGATAAGTAATTTTCTAAGAATTTATTAAGAATTTACTGAAATTTTTTTCAGTAATTTACTGGGAATTTACTCAGTAATTTACTTAGAATTTTTTGAGTGATTTAATGAGAATTTACTAAAAAATTTATAGAGAATTTATTGGGAATTTAAAGAGTAATTTACACGGAATTTACTGAGTTATTGACTGAGAATTTTCTGAGTAATTTACTGGGAATTTATTCGGAATTTAGTGAGAATTTATTAGAAATTTACTGTGTAACTTAATGAGAATTTACTGAGTAATTGATTGAGAATTTAATGTGAATTTACTGAGTAATTTTTTGAGAATTTATTGACAATTTATTGTGAATTAACTGAGTAATTAACTGGGATTTTACTGAGTAATTGACTGATAATTCCTAGGGAATTTACTGAGTAATTTACTAAGAATTTATTGAGAATTGACTGGGAATTTACTGAGAATTTACGGAGTAATTTACTGAAAATTTGCGGAGTATTTTACTAAGAATTTACGTGTAATTTACTTCATAATTTACTGAAACTTTCCCCAATAATTTACTGACAATTTAGTAGGATTTTACTGAATAATTTACTGAATGTTTATCGAGAATTTACTCAGTGACTTACTGAGAATTTACTAGGAATTTATGGAGTAATTTACTGAGAATTTACTGAGTTAATTACTGACAATTTACTGGGAAATTGCTGGGTTATTTACTGAGAATTTATTTAGTAATTTAGTGAGAATTTACTTGCAATTTATTGAGTAATTTACCAAGTAGTTTTCTGAGAATTTTTTACGAGTTTTCTAAGCAATTCACTAAATATTTTATGAGAATTTTGTCAAAATTTTTCGAGTAATTTACTAAGTAATCTATTGAGTAATTTTCTTAGAATTCGCTGGGAATTTACTGAGTAATTTACTGAGAATCTACTGGAAATTTATTGAGAATTTATTGTGTAATTTATTTGAATTTACTAGGAATTTACTGAGTAATTTATTGAAAATTTACTAAGTAATTTACATAGATTTTACTGTGTAATTTACTCAGTAATTTATTTAGAATTTACTCAGAATTTACTGAGAATTTACTGGGTAATTCATTGTGAATTTACTGAGAATTTACAAGGAATTTAGTGGGGAATTTTTTGGGAAATTTACTGAGTAATGGACTGAGAATTTATAGAGAATGTATTGGGAATTTACTGTGCAATTGAAAAAGAATTTACTGAGTAATTTGCAAAGAATTTTCTGGAAATTTATTGAGAATATTTCTGGGAATTTACTATGTAATTTACTGAGAATTTACTGAGAATCTACAGAGAATCCCAATAAATTATGCACTAAATTCTCCGTAAATACCTAGTAAATTATCTTTAAATTCTAAGTAAATTACTCAGTAAATTCTCAATAAATACTTAGTAAATTGTTTAGTAAATTCCTTCTAAATTCGCTGTAAATTGCTAGGTAAGTTCTTAGTAAATTACACAGTAAATTCTTAGTAAATTCTCAGGAAATTCCCAATCAATTCTCCGTAAATTACTCATTAAATTCTAAATAAATTACTTAGTAAATTCTCACTAAATTACTCAGTAAATTCTGAAGAAATTACACAGTAAATTACTCAGTGAATTCTCAGTTAATTACTCAGTGAATTCCCAGTAAATTCTCAATAAATTTTCAGTAAATTACTCAATAAATTCCAAGTAAATTCTTAGTAAATTACACAGCAAATTCTCCGCAAATTCACAGTAAATTCTTTGTAAATTTCTCAGTAAATTACTCTGTAAATTCACAGTTAATTAATAAGTAAATTACTCAGTATATTCCCAGTAAATTTTGATTAAATTACTCAGTAAATTCTAAGAAACTTACTTAGTCAATTCTTAGTAAATTACTCAGTAAATTTCCAAAAAATACTTAGTAAATTCTTAGTAAACTCCTAGAAAATTCTATTCAAATTCTCAGTAAATTACTCAGTAAATTACTTAGTAAATTCCTAGAAACATCTAAGTAAATTACTCAGTAAATTCTCAGTAAATTACTCAGTAAATTCCCAATAAATTCTAAGTAAATTACTCAGTAAATTCGCAGTAAATTCTCAACAAATTACTTAATAAATTACTCAGTATATTCATAGTAAATTCTTAGAAAATTATTTAGTAAATTCCCAGTAAATGCTCCGTAAATTACTCAATAAATTACCAGTAAATTCTCCGTAAATTACTTAATAAATTTTCAGTAAATTCTCAGTAAATTACTTAATAAATTTTCAGAAAATTCTCATAAAATTACTATGTAAATTCCTAGAAAATTTTCAAAAAATTACTCAGAAAAGTCACTATAAATTCTCTGTAAATTACTTAGTAAATTACTTAATAAATTCTCAGTAAATTCCCTTGAAATTCTCATTCAATTCCCAGTAAATTATCAGCAAATTCCCAGTAAATTCTTATTCAATTCCTGGTAAATTATCAGTAAATTACTCAATAAATTCTCAATAAATTCTCAGAAATTTCCTAGTAAATTCCCAGTGAATTCTCAATCAATTCCTCATAAATTATCAGTAAATTACTCAGTCAATTACTCAGTAAATTCACAATAAATTTTCAGTAAATTCTTAGTAAATTACTCAGTAAATTCTTAATAAATGACTCAGTAAATTCTCAGTAAATTCTAAATAAATTACTAGTAAATTCTCAATAAACTACTCAGTAAATTCCCAGTAAATTACTCAATAAATTCTCAGTAAATTTCCAGTAAATTATTCGTAAATTCGAACTAAATCACTAAGTAAATTCTCTGTAAATTACTCAGTAAATTCTCAATAAAAACTCAGTAAATTATTCAGTAAATTCCTACTAAATTGTTAGTAAATTGCTAGTAAATTCTCATTAAATTACGGAGTAAATTGCACATAAATTCTCAAAAAATTACTCAGTAAATTCTCAATATATTCTCAGTAAATTTCCTATAAATTACTCAAAAAATTCCAATTAAATTCTCAGCCAGTTACATAGTAAATTCTGAGTAATTTCCCTGTAAATTCTCAGCAAATCCCAGAAAATTTTAAATAAATCACTAAGTAAATTCTCAGTCAAATACTCAATAAATTCTTAGTAAATTACTCAGTAAATACCCAGTAAATTCTGCATAAATTCTCTGTAAATTACTCAATAAATTCCTAGTAAATTCCCTATAAATTATCAGTAAATTACACAGTAAATTCTCAATCAATTATTCAGTAAATTACTCCGTAAAACCACCATAAATTCTCAATAAATTACTCAGTAAATTCTTAATAAATCACTAAGTAAAATCCGAGTAAATTCCAAGTAATTTCTCACTAGATTCTCAGTAACTTACTCAGTCAATTCACAGTAAATTACTCAGTAAATTCCCAATAAATTCACAGCAAATTACTCAATAAATTATAAATAAATTCCCAGTAAATTCTAAGTAAATTTCATGTAAATTCTCAATAAATTTCTCAATAAATTCTGAGTAACTTAGTCAGTCAATTCCCAGTAAATTACTCAGTAAATTCTCAGTACATTACTTAGTAAATTCCTAGAAAACTACGCAGTAAATTCCCAGAAAATTCTCATTAAATTCTCAGTAAATTACTGAATAAATTCTCAGAAAATTCTAAGTAAATAACTCAGTAAATTCCCAGTAAATTCTCAGTAAATTCCTAGATAATTACTTAATAAATTCTCAATAAATTTCACGTAAATTATAAGTAAATTTTAAGTAAATCACTAAGTAAATTCTCAATAAATTACTCAGTAAATACTCAGTAAATTATTCAGTAAATTCCCACTAAATTCTCAGTAAATTCTTAACAAATTCTCAGTAAAATACTTAGAAATTCCCAGTAAATTACTCAGTGAATCCCTAGTAAATTATCAATAAATTCTTAGTAAATTACTCAGTAAATTCTCTTTAAATTACCTAGAAAATTCCAAGTAAATTACACAATAAATTTCCAATAAATTCTTAATAAATTCTAAGTCAATTACTTAGTAAATTACACAGTAAATTCCCAGTAAATCTAAGTAAATTACTTAATAAATTCTGTCAACTAATCAGTAAATCACTTAGTAAATTCCCTAAAAATTCTCAATAAATTTTTAGTAAATTACTCAATAAATTCCCAGTGAATTACTCAATAAATTATTCAGTAAATTCTCAGTAAATTCTAGGTAAATTAATTAGTAAATTCCCAGTAAATTACTCAGTAAATTCTCAATAAATCACTCGGTAAATTCTCAGTAATTCTCAATAAAATACTTAGTAAATTACTTAGTACATTACTCAGTAAATTCCCTGAAAATTACTTAGAAAATTCTCATTGAATTCTCAGTATATTACTCAATAAATTCTCAGTAAATTACTCAGTAAATTTTCAGTAAATTACTGAATGAATTCTCAGAAAATTCTCAATGAATTACTCAATAAATTCTCAGTAAATTACTGAATGAATTCTCAGAAAATTCTCAATGACTTACTCAGTAAATTCTCAGTAAATTACTTAGTAAATTCGCAACAAATTAACTGTAAATTACTTATTAAATTACTCTATAAATTCGAAGTAAATTCTCAGAAAATTACTCAGTAAATTCTGAGTAAATTACTCAGTAAATTCTAAGTAAATTCCAATAAATTTTAAGTAAATTTTAAGTAAATTGCTCAGTAAATTCTTAGTAAATTACTCTGTAAATGCTCAATAAATACTCAATAAATTATTCAGTAAATTCATACTAAATTACCAGTAAATTGCTAGGCAAATTTTCAGTAAATTCTTTACCATTTCTCAATAAATTACTCAGTAAATTCCCAGTAAATTACTCAATAAATTCCCAATAAATTCTCAATAAATTCTTAGTAAATTACTCAGTAAATCCTAGTAAATTTCCTATAAATTACTCAGAAAATTCAAAGTAAATTCTCAGTAAATTACACAGTAAATTCCCAGTAAATTACTTAGTAAATTCTAAGAAAATTATTTAGTAAATTCTCCGTCAATTACTCAGTAAATTCTCAGCCAAATAATCAGTAAATTACTCAAAAAATTCCAAGTAAATTCTAAGTAAATTGTCCAGCAAATTCTCAGTAAATTACATAGAAAATTCCCAGTAAATTTTCAGCAAATTCCTAGAAAATTCACAGTAAATTACTAATTAAATTCTCAGTCAATTACTCAGTAAATTCCCAGTAAATTACTCAGCAAATTCTTAATAAATCGCTCAGTAAATTCTCAGTAAATTTCTAGTAAATTCTCAGTAACTTACTCAGTCAATTCTTAGTAATTACTCAGTAAATTCTTCGCAAATTACTCTGTACATTACTTAGTAAATTCCCAGAAAATTACTCAGTAAATTTTCAGAAAATTATTCACTAAATTCTCAGAAAATTTCTAGAAAATTCTCATTAAATTCTCAGTAAATTACTCAGTAAATTCTAAGTAAATTACTCAGTAAATTTCTAGTAAATTCTCAATAAATTAGTCATTAAATTCTCAGTAAATTACTCATTAAATTCTCAGTAAATTACTAAGTAAATTCACAGTAAATTCTTAGAAAATTACTCAATAAATTACTTAGTAAATTTCCAGTAAATTACTCATAAAATTCGATGTAAATTCCAAGTAAATTATCAGTAAATTCTAAGTAAATTACTCAATAAATTCTCGATAAATACTCAGTAAATTATTTAGTACATTCCTACTAAATTCTCAGTAAATTCTAAACAATTTTTTAGTAAATTAGTCAGTAAATTTACATTAAATTACTTAGTGAATTCCTAGTAAATTCTCAATAAATTCCCAGTAAATTACTCAGTGAATTCCTAGTAAATTACTCAATAAATTCCTAGTAAATTCCCTATAAATTACTCGAAAAATTCGAAGTTAATTCCCAGTAAATTACACAGTAAATTCCCAGTAAATTCTCAGCAAACTCTAAGTGAATTGCTCAGTAAATTCCCAGTAAATTCTCAGTCTATTACTCAGTAAATTCTCAATCAATTAATCAGTACATCATGCAGTAAATTCCCAGTAAATTACTGGATAAATTCTCAGTAAATTCTCAGCTAATTACTCTGTAAATTACTTAATAAATTCTCAGAAAATTCTCAAAAAATTACTCAATAATTTCCTTTGAATTGTCAATAAATTTCTCAGTGAAGTCGCTGTAAATTTTCTGCAAATTACTTAGTAAATTACTGAATAAATTTGTAGTAAATCCTCAGAAAATTACTCCATAAATTACAAAGAAAATTCTCAGTAAATTCCCAGAAACTACTCTGTAAATTCCCAGTAAATTCTCAACAAATTACTTAGTAAATTACTTAGTAAATTCTATGTCAATTACTCAAGAAATTCACAGTAAATTCTGCGTAAATTACTCTGTAAATTCCCAGTAAATTCTCAGCAAATTAAATAGTAAATTACTCAGTAAATTCCTAGTAATTTTTTTGTAAATTCCCGGTAAATTACTCAGTAAATTCTCTGTAAATTACTCAAGAAATTCACAGTAAATTCTCAATAAATTACTCAGTACATTACTTTGTAAATTCCAATTAAATTCTCAATAAATTACTCTGGAAATTACTCATGAAATTCTCAGTAAATTACTCAATAAATTTCCAGTAAATTACCTAGTAAATTCACAGCAAATTACTTCGTAGATTCCTAGTAAATTCCCATTAAATTCTCAGTAAATTACTCAGTAAATTCTCTGTAAATTTCTCAGTAAATTCTCAATATATTATTCAGTAAATTCTGAGAAACTTACTCAGTAAATTACTTAGTACATTACTCTGTAAGTTACTCAGAAAATTCCCAGTAAATTTTCATTAAATTCTCAGTCAATTACTCAGTAAATTCTCAGTCAATTACTCAGTAAATTCCCAGTAAATTTCTCAGTAAATTACTCAGTAAATTCTCAGAAAATTACACAATAAATTCGTAGTCAATTCTCTGTAAATTACAAAGTAAATTACTCAATAAATTCGCAGTAAATTCTTAGAAAATTACTTTGTAAATTACTCAGTAAATTTCCATTAAATGCTTAGTAAATTACTTAGTAAATTCACAGTAAATTACTCTTTAAATTCCCAGTAGATTCTCAGTAAATTATTGAGTAAATTCGCAGTAAATTCTCTGTAAATTACTTAGTAGATTACGCAATAAATTCATAGTAAACTCCAAGTAAATACCTTATAAATTACTCAGTAAATTACCATCAAATTCTCAATAAATTCCCAGTAATTTCTCAATAAATTACTCTGTAAATTCTCCGCCAATTAGTCAGTAAATTCCCACTAAATTACTCAGCAAATTCTAATTGAATTACTTAGTACATTACTCAGTAAGCTACTTAGTAAATTCTCAGTAAGTTACTCTGTAAATTCTCAGTAAATTATACAGTAAATTCTCAGTAAATCTCTCAGAAAATTCCAGGTAAATTGCTCAGTAAATTCCCATTAAATTCTCAATAAATTCTCAGTAAATTATTTAGTAAATCCCTACTAAATTCTCAATAAATTGCTAGATAAATTGTCAGTAAATTACGCAATAAATTCCACGTAAATTCTAAGAAAAATTCTTAACAAATTCTCAGTAAATTACTCAGTGAATTCCCGATAAATTCTTAATAAATTCTAAGTAAATTCCCAGTAAATTCCCTATAAATTACTCAAAAAATTCCTAGTAAATTCTCAGTAAATTCTAAGTAAATTACTCAAAAAATTCTCCATAAATTACATAGTAAATTTTCAGTCAATTACTCAGTAAATTCTCAGTAAATTACACAGTAAATTCCTAGTAAATTCTTAGTAAATTACTCTGTAAATTGTCTGTAAATTACCCAGTAAATTCTCAGTCAATTAATCAGTAAATTACTCAGTGAATTCTCAGTAAATTCTCAATAAATTCTTACTAAATTACTCAGTTAATTCCCAGTAAGTTCCTTGTAAATAACTCAACAAAATCTCAACAAATTCTAAGTAAATTACTTAGTAAAATCTCAAAAAATTACACAGTAAATTTTTTAGTCAATTACTTAGAAAATTTTCTGTAAATTAAACAATAAATTCCCAGTAAATTCTCAGTAAATTACACAGTAAATTCTCAATAAACCACTCAGTAAAGTTCCAGTAAATTCTCAGTAACTTACTCAGTCAATTCCCAGTAAATTACTCAAAAAATTCATAGTAAATTACTTAGTACATTCCCAAAAAATTCTCTGTAAATTCTTTGTAAATTCCTAAAAAATTCTAATTATATTCTCAGTAAATTCTAAGTCAATTACTCCGTAAATTCCCAAAAAATTTCCCAAAAAATTCTCAATAAATTATTGACTAAATTCTAAAAAAAATCTCAATAAATTACTTCGTAAATTTCCTGTAAATTTTGAGTAAATTATTCAATAAATTACTAGTAAATTCTCAGTAAATTATCATTAAATTAAGAATAAATTCTCAGTAAATTACAGAATCTATTCTTAGTAAATTCCCATTAAATTACTCAGTAAATTACTGAAAAAATTATCAATAAATTTCCGGTAAATTCTCAGCAAATTACTTGGTAAATTACTGAACAAATTCTCAGTAAATTACTCAGTAGATTCCCTGTAAATTCTCAATAGACTACTCAGTAAATTTCCAGTAAATACTCTGTAAATTACTTTGTAAATTCTGAGAAAACTCTCAGTAAATTAATCAGTAAATTCTCAGTAAATTTCAATTAATTTCCCAGTAAATTCTTTGTAGATTACTCAAGAAATTCCCAGTAAATTCTCAGTAAATTACTTTGTAAATTCCCATTAAATTCTAAATAAATTACTCAGGAAATTACACATGAAATTCTCAATAAATTGCCTAATAAATTCAAAGTAAATTACTTAGTAGATTCTTAGTAAATTCTCAGCAAATTACTCGGTAAATTCACTGTAAATTACACCGTAAATTCTCTGTAAACTTGTAGCAACCCTCACCTTACTCTTGTCATACTTGCATACATTCATGCATGATCTTGTCTTGTTATGTTGTTTGCACATTTTGCCCCGCCTTGTTTTGTTTAAGTATTGCTTGCTTGACTTTGATCCTTGCTTGGTGTGTAGCCGAGGTCATCGTGAGCTTAGTTCACCTTTGAACCTTTGTACTTAGAGCTGTTTTGGAACCATTTGGTTGATCCCACCTTCACCTCGGGCTTGTTGCCGAGATGTTTTGCACTTAGTAATCCTTGTCCTTGGGCAGGTATGGCCTAGACCGAGGTGTGGCACACCCCGGCCAAGGTGTGGCACAACTTAGTCAAGTGTCGTCCTCCCTAGCCGATGTCTTTGTTACCCTGATGCCGAAGCTTTGACTTTAGCCGATGTCATTACTTGCCGATGTGTCTTGCCTTAGCTTGCTGCATACGCTTTGTCATAGACTTGTCTTATCAATCAATCACCTTTTGAGATGAACCAACCCGGTAGCGCCACGTGTCCGAGCTGATTGTTAAGACAGCCGGCAGACCTAGAACCAAATCATTTTGTCTCAAACCTTTGCCTTTAGAGAGAGAAGCTCTAGAGAGTAGGAGGAGAAGTTCTTGAGTGAGAATAGATCTTTCAAGCTTGATCTTCGAGGCTTGAACCGTTGGATTCGAGTTTTGAGGTTAGAATCTTAACCTAATCTTGTTGTTCTTATTGATCATCTAGCTGCATTGCATGATCGGATTTGTTTTGCATGTCATGCATTGATTTGAAGTTGGTTTCGGAAGAGAAAGATAGTATTCATGTGTTCTTGAAGAAGGTCTCGTTTTGATCCGAAAGTTTGGAGCAAAAGCCATGTTTTTGTGTTTGTTCTTGCATGACCTTTGTATGGGTACCCAGGTCCATGTTTTGAACTTTTGGCATGAAATCTCAGATTTTTGTAACAAGTTATGATCTTGCATTCATCTTTCTCATGATCATGTTCATCATGTTCTTCATGTTCTTCAAAGGGAAACCCAGGTTTTCCCGACTTTGCTTTTGAATAAGGCCATCGGGACCACACCTCGGCAAGGAGGTGTGGGACCTCGGCAAAGACCTGGTTGGTACCCAGTGTGTTTCATGAGACGGGAGCAGTGTTTAAACTCCCAGCATGTTTTACTTTGATGTTGACTTGGATCTGGTGAGAATGCCGGGATCATTTGCATGCATGTGAAGCTTGTTTTGAGAATGTGATTGCCATGTGATTGTAGGTCCTTGATCCTTGCTTTGAGCCTACACCCGAGAAGATCTAGGTGAGTGGTATTTTTAATAAAGCTATGTTATACTGCTTTGTTAAATCTTGCTTTGCTTTGTTTTGATAAAAGTATTTGTTAAGCATGAATGAATAGCCTGGTTGATGCATCAAGTATAAGCTTTGTTTTGATGCCACCTTTGAAAAGTCCCTTGTACTGGAGGACTCTAAACTTTCGCAGTACTGAGTATGAAAGTCCCTTGTGCTGGAGGACTCTAAACTTTCGCAGCACTAAGTATAGAAGGATACGGTCCTTTCTTGGAAAGACTCTTGTGTTAAAGCGGGCTACGGGCCTAAGTAACACAAGACCATCGTGTTAAAAAGAGCTACGGGCTTAAGTAACACAAGTCCCTTGTGCTGGAGGACTATAAACTTTCGCAGTACCTTTGACTAATCGATTACGGATCGTACAGCCTTTGTTTTGCCACTGACGGTTTACCGCGTGGATCTATTGTTCGGAAAGCTTGATTTGTGTTTTGCCGATGCTAGTAAGCATCCCTTGAGACTTGTAAGACTTAATAGATGAATACGGTTCATCAAAAGCTTGATTTGTGTTTTGCCGATGCTAGTAAGCATCCCTTGAGACTTGTAAGATTTGATAGAGGAATACGGTCCATCTCTCGTCGTGATAAACTTTTGATGTGTTTTGCTCTAAGATAATCTCGGCTAATATTCGCATGGTCTTGATATGTTTTGTTCGAAAAGATTTCGGCTATATTCATGCAAAACCTTTATTATTAGTATCATTCACTGAGTATCCAAGCTCACCCTCTCTATATATATGTAGGTGATGAGCACGACGTCGGCGACGCCTAGAATGTGTTTTTGAAAGTTTGTTTTGGATCCATGATTATGTCGGCTTTGTTTTGTATTTACGTCGGCGATGTCATTTCTTTTATGTCGGCGAATCTTGAAAATCATGCTTCTTGGCTTGTAATCACTGTATTTTGTATATGTCGGCTCGAGAAGCCTTTTGATCAAGATGTAATACATATTTTACTTTGTTGTACTCATGTTGTAAAGTTTAGAAAGATGTATGTCATCCCATTTGATCTATGCACAGCTCTTATGGACCACTTATATTTTGATTTATTACTTCCGCATTTGTGAGTCCCATATAATATACTCTGATTGTGTTTGAAATTTTGAAAGTTGGCCTTCGGTAATCTCGGATTGCTGGCCATCACGGCACCAAACTACTAGGGGCGGTTTGGGGTCGTGACAAAACTACTCAGTAATTTCTCTGTAAATTACACATTAAATTCCCAGTAAATTACTCTGTAAATTCTTAGTAAATTATTCAATAAATACTCAATAAATTACTAAGTAAATTGTCCGTAACTTACTCAGTTAATTCCCAGTATATTACTCAACAAATTCTACGTAAATTAATTAGTACATTACTCAGTTAGTTACTCAATAAATTCACAGTAAATTACACAATAAATTCCAAGATAATTCTCATTAAATTCTAAGTAATTTACTCAGTAAATTCTCAGTGAAATACTCAGAAAATTCCCATTAAATTCTCAGTAAATTAATCAGTTAATTCTCAGTAAATTGCAAGTAATTTTTCAGTAAATTTTCAGTAATTTCTTAGTAAATTATTCAGTAAATTACTTAGTAAATTCTTAGTGAATTACTCAAGAAATTTCTAATAAATTCTCAATAAATTTTACGTAAATTACTCCGTAAATTCCCATTAAATTCTAAATAAATCATTCAGGAAATTACTCATAAAATTCTCAGTAAATTACTCAGTAAATTCCCAGTAATTTATCAGTAAATTCTCAGCAAATTATTCAAGAAATTCCTAGTAAGTTCTCAATAAATTACTTAGTAAATTTCTCTTTAAATTCCCATTAAATTCTAAATAAATTACTTAGGAAATTACTCATGAAATTCTCAGTAAATTACTCAGTAAATTCTCAATAAATCACTTATTTAATCCCTTGTAAATTCTCAGCAAATTTCAAGAAAATTCTCAATAAATTACTTAGTAAATTCTCAATAATTTACTTAGTCAATTTCCAGTAAACTACTCAGTAAATTCTAAGTAAATTCTCAGTACATTACACAGTAAATTCTCAATAAATTACTCAGTAAATTCTCAGTAAATTACACAGTAAATTACAGAATAAATTCTTAGAAAATTCTCAGTAAATTCCTAGTAAATTCTGTATAAATTACTTAGTAAATTCGCTGTAAATTCTTTGTAAATAACTTAGTAAATTACTCGGTAAATTCCAAGTAAATCACTTAGTAAATTCCAAGTAAAGTACTCAGAAAATTAATCAGGAAATTCCCAGTAAATCACTTAGTAAATTTTCAGTAAATTTTCAATAAATTACTCAGTAAATTCCCAACAAATTTTCAATGAATTACTCAGTAAATTACTGAATAAATTCAAAGAAAATTCTTAGCAAATTACTCAGTAAATTCCCAACAAATTTTCAATGAATTACTCAGTAAATTACTGAATAAATTCAAAGAAAATTCTTAGCAAATTACTCAGTAAATTCTCAGAAGATTACTCTGTAAATTACTTAGTAAATTCTCAGTAAATTCCCAATAAATACTCATTCAATTACTTTGTAAATTACTCAGTAAATTCCCAGAAAATTCTCAGTAAATTAATCAGTAAATTCTGAGTAAATTACTCTGTAAATTACCGTTAAATTATCAATAAATTACTCAGGAAATTACTCAGGAAATTCTCTGTAAATTCTCAGTAAATTACCTATAAATTCTCAGTAAATTGCCCAGTAAATTCTCAGTAAATTACTCAGTAGATTCTCAGTAAATTACTCAATAAATTCTTAATAAATTATACAGTAAATTCCCAGTAAATTACTTAATGAATTCCTAGTAAATTCTCAGCAAATTACTCAGTAAATTCCTTATAAATTACTTTGTAAATTGCTCAGTAAATTACTTTGTAAATTCTCAGTAAATTACCAGTAAATTCCCAGTAAATTTCAAGCAAATTCTTAGTACATTCTTAGCAAATTCCTAAGTAAATTCCTAGTAAATTCTCAGTAAATTACTTAGTGAATCCTCAACAAAATTATTCAGTAAATTCCCTGTAAATTAATCATTAAATTCTCGGTAGATTCTCAGTAAATTGCTTAGTAAATTCCCTGAAAATTCTAAGTAAATTATCGAGCAAATTCTTAGTAAATTACACAGTAAATTCCCAGTAAAGTCTCAGCAAATTACCTAATAAATTCTCAATAAAATACTCACCAAATTCTAAGTAAATTACTTAGTAAATTCCAAGTAAATTACTCAGTAAATTCTCAATAAATTATTTAGTAAATTCTTAGTAAATTACTCAGTAAATTCTCAGTAAATTATCAGTAAATTTCCTATAAATTCCAAATAAATTACCCAATAAATTCACAATAAATTTTCAATAAATTACTCAGTATATTTTGCATTAAATTTTCAGTAAATTACTCAGTTAATTCCAACTAAATTCTCATTAAATTACTCAGTAAATTACCAGTAAATTAATCAGTAAATTAATAAGTAAATTACTCAGTAAATTATTTTGTAAATTCACAGTAAATTATCATTAAATTACCCTGTATATTCTTAGTAAATTCTCATTAAATTCCAAGTAAATTACCCAATAAATTCTTAGTTAATTCGCAGTAAGTTTTTAGTAAATTACTCAGCATATTTCTCATTAAATTCTCAATAAATTACTCAATTAATCCCAGTAAATTCTCAGTAAATTACTCTTTAAGTTTTCAGTAAATTACCCTTAAATTCTCAGTAAATTAATCTGTAAATTACTCAGTAAATTAATCAGTAAATTCTCAGTGAATTCCCATTAAATTCTCAGTAAATTACTCAGAAAATTCTTAGTAAATTTTTTTGTAAATTTCCAGTAAATTCTCAGAAAATTACCCTTTAAGTTCTCAAAAAATTCTCTTTAAATTTCTCAGAAAATTACTAAGTAAATTACCAATAAATTCTCAATAAATTCCCAATAAATTCTCAATAAATTACTCAACAAATTCCCAGTAAATTCTCAGTAAATTACCAAGTACATTACTCAGTATGTTACTCTGTAAATTCTCAGTAAATTACAAAGTAAATTCTCAATAAATTACTCAGTAAATTTTCAAAAAATTACTTCCCATTAAATTACTTAGAAAATTCAAGTAAATTCTCAATAAAATACTTAGTAAATTCTCAGTAAATTCCAAGTAAATTCTCAGTAAAATACTCATGGAATTCTCAGCAAAATTCTGAGTAAATTCTCAGTAAATTACTAGATACATTACTCAGTAAATTCCTAGTAAATTCTTAGTAAATTATAATGTAAATTCTCAGTAAATTACTCAATATTTTACTGAGTAAATTCTTAATAAAATACTCAGTAAATTGCTAGTAAATTCTCAGTAATTACATAGTAAATTCTCAGTAAATTACTTAGTAAATTATTCAGTAAATTTTCAGTAAATTCTTAGTAAATTATGCAATAAATTTCGAGTAAATTCTCAGAAAATTACTTCGTAAATTCCTAGTAAATTACTCAGCAAATTCTCAGTAAATTCTAAGTAAATTACTCAGTAAATTCCCATTAAATTTTTAGAAAATTACTCATTAAATTCTCAGTAAATCACTCAGTAAATTCCCAGTAAAGTCTTTATAAATTAGTCAGTAAATTACTTAGTAAATTTCTAATAAATTCTCAGTAAATTACTTAGTAAATTAGTCAAGAAATTACTCGATAAATTATTCGATAAATTCTTAGTAAATTACTCAGAAAATTAGTCAATAAATTCCTAATAAATTTTCAGTAAATTACTCTATACATTCTCAGTAAATTACACAGTAAATTCCCAGTAAATTAGTCAACAAATTTTCTGTAAATTCTCAGAAAATTAATTAGTAAATTCCCAGCAATTTTTCAGTAAATTACTCAGTAAATTCTCAATAAATTCTCAATAAATTACTTAGTAAATTTTTAGTAAATCCTCAGTAAGTTACTCATTAAATTGTCAGTAAATTACTAAGTAAATTTTCAGTAAATTACTCAGTACATTACTTAGTAAATTCTCAGTAAACTCCCAGTAAATTCTCAATAAATTAGTTTGTAAATTCCAAGTAAATTCTCAATAAATTACACAGTAAATTCTAAGTAAATTCTTAGTAATTACTCAATAAATTTCTAATAAATTCTCAGTAAATTCCCAGTAAATTTTCAATAAATACTCAGAAAATTTCTTAGAAAATTCCTAGTAAATTCTCTGTAAATTATTCCCTAAATTCCCAGTGAATTACTTAGTAAATTTCCAGTAAATTACATAGTAAATTTCTAGTAAATTCTCAATAAATTCTTAGTAAATTACTTAGTAAATTTTCAGTAAATTATGAGTAAATTTTCAGTAAATTCTCAGCAAATTGCCAGTAAATTCTCCGGAAATTCTCAGTAAATACCCTGTAAATTCTTAGTAAATTACTCAGCAAATTCCCAGTAAATTCTCAGTAAATTACAAGTACATTCGCAATAAATTCAAAGTAAATTACTCAGTAAATTTTCAGTAAATTCTCAATAAATTGCTTAGTAAATTACTCATTAAATTCTCAGTGAATTACTTCAAAAATTCTCAGTAAATTGCCAGCAAATTCTTAATAAATTCCTAGTAAATTCTTAATAAATTTCTCAATAAGGTCCCTGTAAAATCTCTGAAAATTACTCTGTAAGTTCTCAGTAAATTTGTCACAACCCCATTCCGCCCCAATTAGAATGGTGCCATGATGGCCAGTAATCTGAGATTACCAAAGGCTAACTTACAAAAATTCACACAACAGAGTATACATATGGGGCTTACATGTGCGGAAGCATAAATTTAAATCTAAGTAGTCCATAAGAGCTATGCATAGATCAAATGAAATGTCATACATGGTTTTACAACTTGAATACAAATGAATTAAACTTAAACATTACATCTTGATCAAAAGGCTTCTTAAGCCGAAATATACAAAAGAAATGAACCAAAAGCTAAGAAGCATAATCTTCAAGATGCTAAAAAAACATGAATCCAAAACAAAGTTGCAAACAACATCTTAGGCATCACAACCTTCTTGCTCATCACCTACATATATATAAAGGGGGGAGGGTGAGCTTGGATACTTAGTGAATGATATAAGTAATAAAGGTTTGAATGAATGATATCTGAGATCTTCATCAAAACAATACATATCATAGTTTATAATAAAACATGGGATGAACCAAGTTCATCATTCAAAGTCTTTCAAAGCTTCTTGGGATGTTTACTAACATCTACATAATACAAAGGATGACATTCCAGACAAAACAAAAGAATAACCGTCCCAAAATCGAAGCACACCCGTTCACGACCGTCGGTGGCTGACCCGGAATCGGTTAGACAACCCACCTGGAAAACCGTCGGTGGCAAAACGTAACCCACCCGTACAAGACCGTCAGTGGTACCATCCGTACATGACCGTCGATGGCAAAGAGATATCTTAAGCAAAGGTGCTACATGTATTAAAGTCCCCTAACACGAAAGGACCTTCCAAGAATGTCATCAAAACAAAGATAATACTTGATACAAAAGCTAATGGATAATCATTCATACTTGATCAAATACTTTTCCAAAACAAAGCAAAGCAAAGCTTTTATCAAAATGTTATAACATAGCTTTATTAAAAATACCACTCACATAGCTCTTCGGACGTAGGGCTTAAGACAAGAATCCAAGACCTACAATCATATAGCAAAGTCTACTGAATGCATTTTAGGAAGACAAGAACAAGTGCTCAAAGATGGTTATGCAATGCACTCTCAAAACAAACTTTACATAGGTGAAAAAGATGTTCTGGAAGTTAAATCACTGTTTTTCTTCTTGGAAAAGCATGCTAGGTACCAACCAGGTCTCAGAATGGATGTGCAGAGATGATCTAGGCTAAAATGGCCTAGTTGGGTGAACTCATAAGGTCTTGGCCGAGGTTCCACACCTCTTGGCCAAGGTGTGGTCTCCTAGGCCTAGGTGTGCGGCTGCCTGCTGAGATGTTACAAGGTGCCGGCAAGGGTGTACCATGGTCGGCCTAGGTGTGCGGTGGTCGGTCTGGTGTGCATGCAAGATAGACCAAGGTGCAAGTGATCATGCAAGGTAGGCCAAGGTGAGATACGATACTTGGCCTAGGTGTGAGGTCTAGGCAAGAGTGGGTCTCAATGACCACACTTAAGGAAATGAAGTCTGGAAATCTGGGTTTCCCCCTTTGAAGAACATGAACATGAATAACATGAAGAACATGAACATGAAGAACATGAATGCAAAAATCATAACTTCTTATTTAAAATCTGAGATTTCATGATATAAGTTTGAAATCATGGACCTGGGTACCCATACTTGAAGATTTCAAGGAAACAAACACAAAAACATGGGACTTGATGCAAACTTTTGGATCAAAACATGGTTTTCTTTCAAGAACACAAGAACATTACTTTCTCTTTCTAAAACAAAACTTCAAATCAATGCATGGCTCATGAATCATGCTAGATCATGCAATGTGATCAAATAAACATAAAGAATAACAAGGGTAGATCAAGAATCTAACCTCCAAACACGGATCTAACAGTTCAAGGTATGAAGATCAAACTTGGAATTTAGCTCTCTCACTCTAAGAACTTCTTTTCCTCTTCCTAGAGCTTCTCTCTCTTCAATAGGAAAAGATATGGTAATGATATGGTTTCTCTACTGCCAGCTGACTTAACCCTCTGCTGGGACACGTGGCAACGCCGGATTGGATAACCTCAAAAAGGTACCAGAGTGAAAAGACAAGAGTATGACAAAGTGTGTATAATAAGTAAGGTGGCATGGGCATTAACAAGGCAATGATCTCAGATTAAGACATAGGCTTCGGCAAGTAAGGTCTCTCTAATCTCGGTTAGGAAGGATAACACTTGACCTAGCTGTGCCACACCTTGGCCTAGATGTGCCACACCTCGGTCTAGGCCATACTAGTCCCGGAACAAGATCGTTAGGTGCAGGGATCAAAGATGTTGGATGCCTAGATGATAACATCTCGGCCTAGGTGATGCACACCTCGGCCTAGATGATGCACATCTCGGTCAATATGCCTAGGTGACGGGGGAGGTCAACCAAGGTGATTCCAAGATGGTCCTAGGTGTTGGCGCTCAATGGCCTAGGTGTAAGAGGTTCAAAGGTGTGACCTAGGCATGAGGTAACAAAGGTAGGCAGCCTATGTTCAATACACAACGCAAGGAACAAAGCATGCATGTAACACTTAGGCAAAACACATAAGCACGAAACAAGACAGGGACCGTCACTTAGGCAAAACAAGTCAAAGTCTACAATGCAAGCTTAACAAGACAAAATCATGCAAATGCACATGAACGTGACTAAGACAAGAATGAGGGTTATTACAAAATAGTTATAAAATTCAAAGTAAATTACTTAGCAAATTACACAGTAAATTCTCAGTAAATTTTCTTTAAATTCTCAGTAAATTCCCAGTAAATTCTAAGTTAATTCCTAGTAAATTCCCAAAAAATTACTCAGTAAATTACTCGGTAAATTACACGGAAAATTACTCACTAAACTATCAGTCAATTACCCAGTAAATTCCGAGTAAATTCTTAGTAAATAACTTAGTCAATTCTCAATAAATTCCTAGTAAATTATCAGTAAATTCTCATTAAATCATTAAGTAAATTCTTAGTAAATTATCCTGTAAATTCTAAGTAAATTTTCAGTAAATTACGTAGTAAATTCCACGTAAATTCTCAGTAAATTTTTAACAAATTCTCAGTAAATTACTCAATAAATTTCCAGTAAATTACACAGTAAATTCTCATTAAATTCCTAGTAAATTCACAATAAATTACTTAGTAAATTCTCAGTAAATTACTCAGTAAATTTGCAAAAAATTCACTGTAAATTACATAGTAAATCACTCAGTAAATTCGCAGTAAATTCTCACAAAATTATTGACTAACTTACTCAGTACATTCCCAGTAAATTACTCGGTAAATTCTCTGGAAATTCTCAGTAAATTCCCTTTAAATACTTTGTAAATTACTCAGTAAATTCCAAAAAAATTCTCAGTAAATTAATTAGTAAATTCTGAGTAAATTCCTAGCAATTTTTCAGAAAATTTCCATTAAATTCTCAGTAAATTACTCAAGAAATTCCCAGTAAATTCTCAGTAAATTACTCAGTAAATTTCCTGTAAACTACTGAGTAAATTCTAAGTAAATTATGCAGTAAATTCTCAATAAATTTTTTGTAAAGTCCCAGTAAATTACATAGTAAATTCTCAATAAATTCTCAGTAAATTAGTCAGTAAATTCCCAGTAAATTACTGAGTAAATTACTCAGTTCATTGCTAGTAAATTACCAGTAAATTCTAAGTAAATTAAACAGTAAATTCCAAGCAAATTCTCAGTAAATTTCTAGTAAATTACTTTCTAAATTCCCAGTAAATTCTCATTAAATTAGTTAGTAAATAACCTGTAAATTCCCAGTATGTTCTCAGTAAATTCTCGGTAAATTTTCACTAAATTACACAGTAAATTCTTAATAAATTACTCTGTAAATTCGCAGTAAATTACTAAGTAAATTAAGTAGTAAATTCCCCACAAATTCTCATTAAATTCTCAATAAATTATTTGTAAAGTCCTAGTAAATTACATAGTAAATTCCCAGCAAATTCTCAATAAATTCTCAGTAAATTAGTCAGTAAATTTCCAGTAAATTACTGAGTAAATTACTCAATACATTCCACGTAAATTACCAGCAAATTCTAAGTAAATTAAACAGTAAATTCTAAGCAAATTCTCAGCAAATTACTTAGTAAATTCTCAATAAATTCCCAGTCAATTACTCAATAAATTACTCAGTAAATTCTCAATAAGTCACTCAGTAAATTCTCATTAAATTTCCAGTAAATTCCCAATAAATTACTTAGCAAATTCTTAGTAAATTCTCAATAAATTACTAAGTATATTACTCAGCAAGTTACTGAGTAAATTCCAAGTAAATTACTAGTAAATTCTTAGAAAATTACTCAGTAAATTACCCTAATAAATTCCCATTAAATTACTCAGTAAATTACTCAGGAAATTTTCTATAACTTACTCAAAAAATTATTCAGTAAATTCCTAGTAAATTCTCAGAAAATTACTCAATAAATTCTTAGTAAATTGCTCAGTAAATTCTCTGTAAATTACTCTGTAAATTCCCAATAAATTACTTAGTAAATTCCCATTAATTTCACAATAAATTCTCGGTAAATTACTCTGTAAATTCCCATTAAATCACTTTGTAAATTCTCAATAAATTACTTAATAAATTCCTAGTAAATTCCAAGTAAATTACTCAGAAAATGTTCAGTAAATTCCTAGTAATTCTCAGTAAATTACAAATATATTACTCATTAAATTCTCAGTAAATTACCCAATTAGTTCCTAGTAAATTCTAAATAAATTACTCAGTAAATTCTCGGTAACTCACCAAGTAAATACCTCGTAAATTCTCAGTAAATTACTAAGTAAATTCTCTATAAATTAGTTAGTAAATTCCCAATAAATTCTCAATAAATTCCCGGTAAATTCTCAGTAAATTACTCAATAAATTCTCAGTAAATTCTCAGTAAATTTGCAATAAATTCTCTGTAAATTACTCCGTAAATTCCCAGTAAATTTTTCATAAATTACTCAGTAAATTTCCAATAAATTCTCAATAGATTACTAGTAAATTCTCCGTAAATTACTCTGTAAATTCTCTGTAAATTACTCAGTAAATTCTCATTAAATTTTCAGTAAATCACACAGTAAATTTTTAGTAAACTACTTAATAAATTCTCAGTAAATTACTCAGAAAATTAGTTTGAAATTCCCATTAAATTCCCAGTTAATTACTCAGAAAATTACTTAGTAAATTCCTAATAAATTCTCAGTAAATTACTTAGTAAATTCTCATTAAATTACACAGTAAATTCCCAATAAATTCTCAATAATTACTCAGTAAATTAGTTAGCAAATTCTCATTAAATTCTCAACAAGTTCTCAGTAAATTACTCAGTAAATTCCCAGTAAATTCTAAAAAAATTCTCAGTAAATTACTCAATAAATTCCTGAAAAATTACTCAGTAAAATCCCAATAAATTCTCTATAAATTACTTAGAAAATTCTCAATAAATTCCAAATAAATTCTTAGTAAATTACTCAGTAAATTCCCAGTAAATTATCAATATATTATTCAGTAAATTCTCAGTAAATTACTTAGTAAATTTCCAGTAAATTCTCACAAATTACTTAGTAAATTCTCAGTAAATTCCCTGTAAATTACTCAGTAAATTCTCAGTAAATTACTAAGTAAATTCCTAGTAAATTCTCCATAAATTACTCAGCAATATCTTACAAAAATTATTCAATAGATTCCCAGTAAATTACTCTTAAAATTCTCGGTAGATTCTTTGTAAATTGCTTAGTAAATTCCCTGAAAATTCTCAGTAAGTTATCCAGTAAATTCTTAGTAAATTAAACAGTAAATTCCCAGTAAAGTCTCAGCAAATTACCTAATAAATTCTCAATAAGGTACTCACCAAATACTCAGTAAATTACTCAGTAAATTTCCAGTAAATTACTCAGTTAAATCCCCCTAAATTCCCTGTAAATTACTCAGTAAATTCTCAGTAATTACTCAGCAAACTCTCAGAAAATTTACTCCGTCGATTCTTTGTAAATTCCCAGTAAATTACACAATAAATTATCCGTAAATTACTCAGTAAATTCCTAGTAAATTTCAAATAAATTACCTAATCAATTTTTAGTAAATTCCCAGTAAATTGTCAGTAAATTACTCAGTATATTTCGCATTAAATTCTCAGTAAATTACTCAGTCAATTCCAAGTGACTTCTCATTAGATTACTAAGTAACTTCCTAGTAAATTAATCAGTAAATTACTCAGTAAATTCTCATTTAATTACTCAGTAATTACGCAATAAATTAGTCAATAAACTTTCAGTAAATTACTCAATAAATTCTTAGTAAATTTTCAGTAAATTCTCTGTAAATTAATTTTTAAATTCGCAATAAATTCTCAGTAAAGTATCCTGTAAATTCCCAGTCAATTCTCATTAAATTCCAAATAAATTACCCAGTAAATTCTTAGTAAATTCGCAGTAAGTTGTCAGCAAATTACTCAGTGAATTCTTAGTAAATTTTCAGTAAATTACTGAGTAAAGTCCCAATAAATTCTCAGTAAATTACTCTTTAAATTTTCAGTAACTTAGTCCATAAATTACCCGTAAATTTTTAGAAAATTAATCTGTAAATTACACAGTAAATTACTCAGTGAATTCCCATTAAATTCTCAGAAAATCACTCAAAAAATTCTTAGTAAAGTTTTTTTGTAAATTCCCAGTAAATTACTCAGTAAATTCTTAGTAAATTCCATATAGGATCCTAGTAAATTTTCAGTAAATTACCCTTTGAGTTCTCAGAAAATTCTCTGTAAATTTCTTAAAAAATTACACAGTAAATTACACAATAAATTCTCAATAAATTACTCAGCAAATTCCCAGTAAATTCTCGGTAAATTACTAAGTACATTAGTCAGTAAGTTATTCCGTAAATTCTCAGTAAATTACTCAGTAAATTCCCAGTAAATTCTCAATAAATTACTCAGTAAATTCTCTATAAATTATTTAGTAAATTACCAGTAAATTCTTAGAAAATTACTCAATAAATTCTTAGTAAATTCTCAGTAAATTACTCAGTAAATTCCAGAAAAATTACTTAGTAAATTCCCATTAAATTACTCAAAAAATTCAAGTAAATTCTCAGTAAATTACTTAGTAAATTCTCAGTAAAATACTCATTGAATTCTAAGTAAATTTCTGAGTAAATTCTCAGTGAATTACTAGGTACATTACTCAGTAAATTCTCAATAAATTTTTTAGTAAATTCTCAGTAAATTCCCAGTAAAATACTCAATATTTTACTCAGTAAATTCTCAATAAATACTAAGTAATATAGTCAGTAAATTCTAAGTACATTCTCAATAAATTACGCAACAAATTCCGAGTAAATTCTCAAAAAATAATTCCGTAAATTCCCAGTAAATTACTCAACAAATTCCCTTAAATTCAAAATAAATTCTCAGTAAATTACTCAGCAAATTCTCAGTAAATTCTAAGTAAAGTACTCAGTAAATTCCCATTAAATTTTCAGAAAATTACTCAGTAAATTCCCAGCAAATTCTCAGTAAATCACTCAGTAAATTCCCAATAAAGTCTTTATAAATTAGTTTGTAAATTCTTAGTAAATTCTCTGTAAATTAGTCAGGAAATTACTTGGTAAATTCCAAGTAAATTATCAGTAAATTCTCTATAAATTACTCAGAAAATTAGTTAGTAAATTCCCAGTAAATTTTCAGTAAATTGCTCTGTAAATTCTAAGTAAATTCCTAGTAAATTAGTCAATAAATTAGTCAATAAATTCTCAGTAAATTCTCAAAAAATTAATCAGTAAATTCCTAGTAAATTATTCATTAAATTCCCAGTAACTTCTCAATAAATTACTTAGCAAATTCTCAGTAAATTTCCAATAAATCCTCAGTAAGTTACTCATTAAATTGTCAGTAAATTACTCAGAACATTACTCAGTAAATTCTCAGTAAATTAATCAGTAAATTCCTAATAAATTCTCAATAAATTAGTCTTTAAATTCCAAGTAAATTATTAGTAATTACTCAGTAAATTTCTTATAAATTCTCAGTAAATTACACAGTAAATTCTCAATAAATACTCAAAAAATTATTTAGAAAATTTCAATAAATTCTTTGTAAATTATTCCGTAAATTCTTAGTGAATTACTCAGTAAATTATACAGTGAATTTCTAGTAAATTCTCAATAAATTCTTAGTAAATTACTCAGTAAATTTTCAATAAATTCTCAGCAAATTGCCAGCAAATTCTTAGTAAATTACATAGCAAATTCCCAGTAAATTCTTGGCAAATTAATCAGCAAAATACTTAGTAAATTTCTAGTAAATTCGCAATAAATTCAAAGTAAATTACTCATTAAATTGCAAGTAAATTACTCAGTAAATTTTCAGTAAATTACTTAGTAAATTCTCGGTAAACTACTCCAAAAATTCTCAGTAAATTACTCAATAAATTCTTAGTAAATTTCTTAGTAAATTACATAGTAAATTCTCTGTAAATTACTAGGTAAATTCTCAGTAAATTTCCTATAAAATTACTCAAAAAATTACTCTGTAAGTTCTTTGTAAATTACATAGCAAATTCTCAGTAAATTCTCAAAAAATTACTCAGTAAATTACACAACAAATTACTCGCTAAACTGTTAGTAAATTACCCAGCAAATTATCAGTAAATTCTCATTAAATTATTCAGTAAATTACTCAGTAAATTCCACGTAAATTCTCAATAAATATTCAGTAAATTATTTTGTAAATTCCAAGTAAATTCTCAGTAAATTATTGGGTAAATTCTCAGAAAATTACGCAGTAAATTTTTAACAAATTCTTAGTAAATTCTCAATAAATTTTCAGTAAATTAGTTAGTAAATTCCTAGTAAATTACTCTGTAAATTCCCACAAAATTTTCAGTAAATTCTCACACAATTACATAGTAAATTCTCATTAAATTCCCAGTAAATTCACAATAAATTACTCAGTAAATTCTCCGTAAATTACTCAGTAAATTGGTAGAAAATTCTCTGCAAATTTCATAGTAAATTCGTAGTAAATTCTCACAAAATTACTGACTAACTTACTCAGTATATTCCGAGTAAATTACTCAGTAAATTCTCTGGAAATTCCCAGTAAATTCCCTCTAAATACTTTGTAGATTACTTAGTAAATTACTCAGTAAATTCCTAGAAAATTCTCAGTAAATTAATTAGTAAATTCTGAGTAAATTCCCAATAATTTTTCAGAAAATTTTCATTAAATTCTTAGTAAATTACTCAAGAAATTCCCAATAAATTCTCAATAAATTACTCTGTAAATTCCTATTAAATTCTCAATAGATTACTCAGGAAATTACTCATGAAATTCTCAATAAATTTCTATAAAATTCTCAGTAAATTATCTAGTAAATTGTCTGATGGGTCGTTGAACACACCAAAATTAAATACTAAACTATACCAAATTCAATCAGAATAATGGCAAGTCCAGGTATCAATCCACAGGGACTATTGTGAAATTAAACTAATTTAATTGTCAAATTCCTAAATTAATTTTGATAAAAAGATTGGTTGTTTATAACCTAATTTAATAACGAATAAATTAAACTAAGGAATTAAATTATCAATAATAAATGAAATTGGGTTTACTGAATTGGGAAAAAATCCTAGGGTAGAGAATTCACCACTAACCACATAATTAGGGTTTCCAATTGAAATCAATTATGATATGGTTTGAACGGATTAATGCTTCGCAACTACAAGCTCAAAGCATTTAACAAGAAGATCATCACATTCAATGTACAAGCACGAACCATCTCAAGTAATACGAACCGTTCACTCTAAACTAAGGTAGTGATACGACTCGTTCCTCGCAGTATGGTTCGTCTCATACCTTGAATGTGAAAGAACAAAAAACAATTGTATGGATAACATTTAACAATCACAGAAAGTCAAATATTCGAAAGAATAATGAAAATTATATAAAACAAACTTCCAAATCACCATACAAATGTTCAAACCTTTACATAATTAAAAATCAAAAAGAAAACTACATAATTACATGGCTAGGGTTTCATCAAAACCCAAAAAAAGAAGACTAGCCACTCATGGAGGAGTGGAAGGAGGTAGAAAGAGAAGGAACCACCATGGGAGACATCTTGGAGCTTTTGTTTCTCTTCTTTTCCAAACCCTAGCCTCTCCCTTTAGGTCAAAACAACTTCCGAACCCTAATCCAGCCTTTTACTTGCCTTTTTATACTTCAAATCTCGTCCAAACAGGTTTAAAACGTCGGTTTGACTTTCCTAGAAAAAGTCAACACACGTGCGGAAAAGTCAACGCACGTGCGAAAAAGTCAACGCACATGCGGGAAAGTCAACTCTGTCCAAATTCTGTCTTTTTGCCCATTTTATGCTCCGACGATGTACAACCTGATTGACACTCAACACACATAAAGTATACAGTTTGACCAACAAGTGAAATTAAGAGATTCTAATTAACGGTCTCAATGATGTACATTTCGGCCTTAATCACATCCCCCAACTTACCACTTGCTAGTCCTCAAGCAAGTAAAATAAAATAAAATTAAACAAAATCTATCTATCTTCTCTTTCGTAGGAAAACGGTTGCATTTAGCATGTAACGCCCTCAAAATAACTACATTAAACCCATCAAATAAATATGCATTGATATATAAAAGTCCCACAACCTTACATTCATCAGAGTTTCATTACAAAAGTATTACATGTTAACAACAAAAGCAAAATGCCCTACGGGCTTACAGCTTTCCAAGTTAACACTTGGTTACAACAAAAGAGTACTAACTCATTTACATATTTAGCCCTTGGCTTGAATTTACATGTAATACATCAAAAATAAAACGACAAAAGTATGTCCGCCTCTAGCCTCCCAAGCTATGTCCTTGGAGGTGGCATGCTACCTGTACCTGAAAATGATATTCCCATATAGGGTGAGCCACAGCCCAGTAGAAATACACTAAACCAACCATGAACAATGACTAAAAGATTAGCAATTGATAGATGACCAACACTGATACATTCACATAAATCACATATTTATGTCATACGACTCATGAGTCCAAGTTACCTTTCATCTTCCCTTTTTCAACAGATAAGCATGTTAGCTCTATCATCATCTCAACAGATATGTATAACAACAATATCCCACATTCACAGATAAGCATATAAGCTATATCCACATTCTCAACAGATATGTATAACAACAATATCCCACATTCACAGATAAGCATATTAGCTATATCTATACTTCACAAAGATAAGCATATGAGCTTTATCTTCACTTCTCTAGACAAGCATATGAGCTGTATCTACGGAGTTCATCCCATATCTTCTCCCAACACTATCCGGTTTAGAGGTACATCCCCTATCTTCCCCTAAACCGCGGAGTACATCCCCCATCTCCTCCTCTACGCATAACGTATACAAACAAATTGGTTCTATATGCAATCACTCAATACATACAGTTAATGTATTCTATCAACCGTCAAATTCCATGACACATTCCATTGATTAGTTTCCGTTTGCCTAATCATCATGCATTGTCTACAACAATCACGACTATCCTCCACCGATAGCCCAAAGCAGTTATCTCTATACAGAAAATAAATGCACAATGGATATTCAATCAACATTTCAATTTGGTGAGTGATAAATAGTTCAACTACACCCCTTTTTCCCATACATTCCCAATCTCGACAATTCTATTTCATTTCCTCAATTCTCACAATTAATTACCCCAATTAATCAATCAATGTAATTAGGTCATTTTTCATAATTAACATCACAACCCTTGGGCCCCATTTTCATCAATGATTCAACATTTATTCCATTCCTCTATACCAAACATGCATCTAGGTTTATTATAAATAAAACCCCAACCTTTGTAAAATAACACAAAAGCCCCAAACTTTCACCAAATTTACCAAACCAACCCCAACATCTCAAAATACCAAAATTTAAAGACAAAATCCATAGAGAGGAGTAGGATATCCCTACCTCAAATTCGGAGCTCCAAGGGAGAAGAAGACAAAACCCAACGTGCTCCAAATCTCGAAATTTTCAGATTAAAATGTAGCCCTCGACGATCAACAACTTTTTTATAAAGGCCAAAGGTGAGCAAATCACTCCTACTAGATCAAAACCTAGAGAGAAGGTAGAGTTCTAGAGTGAGAGGCTCAACAATGGTGTTTTTGGAAAAGTAGGAGAGAGAAGAGAAAGTGAAAAAGTGATTTGAAAAGTCAAAACACGGAACTTAAACCCAGTCGACCCGCTCGAGCGTCAAACACCCCGCTCGAGCGTCACTCACAGACTCCCGCTCGAGCGCCAACAAACCCGCTCGAGCGACGAATACACACTCCCAGAACTTTTACAGAACCAGGCCATCGCTCGAGCTTCCAACTCCCCGCTCGAGCGGCACTCACACAACCCTGCTCGAGCGGCCAATACCACGCTCGAGCGTCCAACACTGCACAGAAAATACTGGATGGGTGCAATTCCCGCTCGAGCGCCAAAACCCCCGCTCGAGCGGACAGGTCAAAATCTAGGCAACTAGTTTTGGTTTCTAAACTCAACCAACCTGTAACAAACCTGCCCAACACATCCTATAACTCAAATACGAAGTAAAAGGATGTAAACAAGATAATAATCAACTATCAACATCCACAGACACATGTCCGGATCACTGTACAACAAGGGTAAATCTGGGATCGCTATATAGCATATGCAACAAGCCTTTAAACCACAAGGTTACCCCAAGTGGACGAGTAAAGTTTCGTGAGGGTTTCCAGAAATGATACCCACAAACATTAATATATTCATATATACTCAATAACAAATGACCACACTACTCCACCTAACAATCAACTTATGTGCCACTACAGTGTGATATTGCGACATCATGAGTCATTAAAGGCACAGTGGACAAGCATGAAGGAACCTATTGAGTCAAAACCACAATTCAGTTAATACAAAAGTAAAGTTCTCTGTACTTGTGCATGCTAGTAGACAAGTCATGAATACCCTCGGTGTAAAGTGCAATCTCCATATTAGTTAACTGTCCACTATAATAGCCCAGTGTAACTCATAATAACACCCAACATATACAGAAAAACTAACTTGTTGCAGCCAAGATTCTCAAAAATTTTTTTTTTTTTTTTTTTTGACTGTGCAATGTCCTGATCCATTAAGCTTTCTAATCAACCCATGTAGCAAGTTTTGGGCCAATGACTCCCAAACCAGACGGTTTTAGGGCATTAGGTGTAAAGACACCCCTACGGGCTTAATAACTCGAGTTGAAAAGGCTACGAATCCAAACTAGTCATTCTTCTTATTTTTCCTTAACTGTGCAATGTCCAAGTCCCTTAAGCTTTCTAATTAACCCATGTAGCAAGTTTTGGGCCAATGACTCCCAAACCAGACGGTTTTAGGGCATTAGGTGTAGAGACACCCCCACGGGCTTAATAACTCGAGTTAAAAAGGCTATGAACCCAAACTAGTCAAGTGGTTTTTTTTTTAAATAAGAATCTTGGCTCCTCATTTATTCTTTTCTGCAAGTCTAGCTATTATCAATGATGTACACCAGGGATTATAATAAAAAGATCACCGCTATGATAGTGTGTTCATGTGAATTAAGGCATACTCATGACAAGTGTACTAAAACCACAAACATAGACAACTCTCCTCGTGCAAACATGGCATGCAAGTATCTACCCAATAAACCCTTTTCATACAAGTCTACTATGCTCTCTAATTAACATATGCAAATATCATCACTCTACTAGCAAGAAGTCACATCAAGTAAAGTAATGCAATCAAGTGAAACATGTATAAGCATGAATTATGAGGCAAATAGAAATGCACAAAAGAAAATATAACCCTCATCCCCCAACTTGAATATGACATTGTCCTCAATGGAAAAGGAAAGAGAAATTAGAGAATATTACCAAAATTGTAGGTGCACATCCAGGTAGGCAGAGAGTAACATATACATACTTCACACTTGGTTGGTGTTTTTTTTTTTCGAAAGAAAGAACTAAAAAGAAAAAGAAAAATAAAAATAAAAATAAAAGAGACAAAGCAATATACAGGCGGGTACTACGGAGAAGCCGGTGGTGGTGGTGGCGAGAAATGCTAGGCAAACAAGGCTTGCATCAAAGCGCGTGTCTCGAAGGCGTCATCCTGACCCTGTTGCCGGATGGCGAGGTTGTCGGCATGTAGCTGATCGAAGCGCGCCTGAAAATAGTCGCGATGTGCCTGAAAATCCGTGCGCAACTCCATGAGACTCTGGTGGTGATCACGAAGAGTACGGTGGACCTGATCCACAGAGTGCTGAAGCTGTAAGTACTCCTCGCGAGTCATGTAGAGTGGGTCCCCTTGGGGAGGCACGGAGGGAACAGGATGAGCTGGGTGGTCAGGTACGGGGTCCTGGGCCTCATCAACAGGGGCACCAATCGGCTGAGGGATGCGAGATATGATGTGTTGCCCTTCCCGCTGGCCAAAAGTCGGATACCCTCTATTAATCTCCTCATCCTCAGCAATGGAGAGGTGGTTCAGCTCAAACACAAGTGTCAACAAATTAGCGAATGGTAGTGGCCAAGTCAGGTTCTGCATAGGAGTAGACCGAACTGCCTCACGTAGAAATTTCTGCAAATGCATCAAAATGAAATGCTCAAGCGGGACCTGATAGCCAAGCTAATACCCGTGTAAAACCCGCACAAACTCCAAATGGCACTCAGCTCGATGCCCAAGTGGAAGGACATTCTTATGGACCACGGAATCAAGGAAAAGCAAGCGGCTAGGTAGCTTGCTCCGCCGCAAACATGTGAAACTGTTGTCACCGTGGGCTCCCGGGAAGTATTGATGGATGAGGCGATGTATGGGTTGTTGATCCTCAACTTCCGGGAAAGGCTGATATTCTGGTTTGGCAAAAAACTCTAACACTGTGGCAATCATGGCTGAGGTGATGTGGACAACATGACCATCAATGTTAGAGAGCAGTCCAACCGTGGTGGGTGTCTCATGCAGGTTCTGGTAGAATAATCGTACCAGACGAGGATAAGTGGGTGCTGTCACAGCGCAAATGCCCAACTGTTGCCGGAGTCGGAGTTACTCAACGGCCCAAGTAGTGTCCTCGTCACGCTGGAAAAATTGCAGGTTGAACTGCGTGAGCTTGTGAGGAGGGCGTGAAGCCCACTCCGGCCGTGGCAAGTCACCTGGTGGTGGTGGCGAGGATGGTGGTGACGGTGGTGGTGGTGGCGCCGAAGAGGAGGCACCCCTGGCCTTTTTGGAGGCCCGAGCAGAGACACGGCGATTCATATCCTGCACACACCAACAATAAATACAGATACCCGTGAAACCAGCATGAGAATCAAATAAAATATGAAAGCACAAATTTGCCCACTAATGTACCACATGCAATTCCCACTGTTGTTTTTTTTTTTAATATATAAAAATGAAATTAATTAAATAAATGAAGTAAAATGTCATTAAATTAAATTAACTAAACTATAAACTAAACTAAACTAAACTATAAAATAACTAAACTACAAAATAGACTAAAGTATAGAATAAAACAACCAAAACTAAACATTTTTTTTTAGTTATTTATTTATTTATTTTTATATTTTTATATTTTTATTTATTTTTGTTTTTTCTTGCTAATTGAAGAGAAGAAAATTAAAGAAAATAAAATAAAATAAAAACTAAACTACTTAGAAAGTATATGAACAATGACATCATAGAATAAGATAAAAATAAAATCACTAACTACACAAGTATAAGAAAAATAAAAATAAAACCAAATTTCACTAACTAATTAAATTAACCAGAATCACTACGAAGCAATTTAAACTAAACAAATATAACAAATAAAAAAAAACTAAATTAGGATTAGTGTTAGTACCATTACTTATGACGTTTTTTTTTTTTTTTTTTTTTTGCCCGCACGTGCGGTGCTCATCTTCCTCCTATGCCGAGTTTGGTTCTGGTTCTTTTTTTTTTTTTTTCAACAAACTAACAAACATGCATTCTACAACTAAAAGAACACAAATAAAATTAAAAAAAAATCATAATGACCACTAAAAATACTAAAAAGAAATAAATCAGTCATGGCTAAGCATTTATTTATTTATTTATTTATTTTTAGGATGAACACTAGATCAAAATAAAAAAAATAAAAAATAAAAAATAAAAAACAAAACAAAATCAAAAACTCCACAAATTGATTCCTACATTCACAAATCTACGCAAAAGAAAAAAAATTACCTTGAAAAAGTAGAGAAAGAGAGAAAAAGAATGGAGGTTCGCCGGAAAAAATGGTGGTCACCGGAGTTTCGTCGGACGGCGAGAGAAGTGGTGCCGGTGGTGAGATGATGGTGGTGAGGAAGAAGGAAGAAGAAGAAAAGGGAAGAAGAAGAAGAAGAAGAAGAAGAAGAAGAAAGTGGGTTTGTGGGGTTGAGAGAGAGAGAGAGAGAGAAATCTGAGAGTGAAAGTGATTGGGAGAGAGTGAGTTGTGTTAGATAAGGTTTGTGTTTTTTTTTCTTTTTTGGTACGAAAATAGAAAAAAATTAATAAATGAAAATAAAAATAAATAATAACAATAATAATAATAAGAAAACAAAACAATTTTTTTTTTGGTACGAAAATAGAAAAAAATTAATAAATGAAAATAAAAATAAATAATAATAATAATAATAATAATAATAAGAAAACAAAACAAAATTTTTTTTTCCGCACCACCCACGCACCTGCTTATTAAGCAGTGTGCAAACTCACAAATTCACAATTTCCCGCATGTGCAGGGCCCAGGCCGCACGTGCAGCGAATCTCTCAACACAGATTTTTTATTTTTATTTTTAAAATTTTTGTCATCCCGCACGTGCGGGAGTCAAGCCGCACGTGCGGGAGTCAAGTCGCACATGCGGCTTTTGGTCAACGCACTAGCCCCGCACCTGCTTATTAAGCAGTGTGCTCCATCTTTTTATTTCCATAATTGCCGCACGTGCGTGAACAGTGTCGCACGTGCGGGATTTTTTTTTTTTTTTTAAATTTTTAACTCAGAAAATAAACATGAAAGCATGCTTTTAAACACAAAAAATAAATATTTCTACCTTCAATTGATATCCGGAATAAATATAGCACAAAAGAACATATGGAATGCCCACTAAAGGTATAATCTTCACGCGAAGACCACGGGTACTACTTTTCTCCCTAACTGTGTTTGTAACTTTCCCTATTCTCCAACAGGGTGATAGACTAGGTTGATTCGGTATCCAGAATCGAGGCGCATAAAGCTACCTCAACCTACGAGGCTGCCATACAGAGTTCAAGCTGAGGTAGTTTTGAAGCAATCTCCACACCCCTGGGTATTTAAACCAGACTCTAGTCTCGAAAATCCCAAACCTTTGTGTTCTAGGCTTTGCCATTCGAACTCTAGTTTCCACCGTCTCAGTTGGTCTCCTAGGAACTCACTACAAACACGGTTAGGTGGCTATACCAGACCTTCAGATGCCGTTCGGACACGGCAAACACCAAAGGAATTACACCTTTAGAGGATTTAAAGTCTCGTAGACGCAAGTAAAGCATAACGAGAACAAAGAAAAACATAATAGCATAGAAGGGAAATAAAAGAGAACATGAAATCAATCTATCAATCATAGTAAAATGGGTCCATCAAAGAAATGGACTCAATCATATCCCCATTCCCAATCCCCTCTATATATGGTTTCAATCTTTGGCCATTCACTTTGAAAGTGTGGTCAGTTTTTGGATCTCGCACCTCAATGGCACCATGACTAAATGCCTCAACAACCTCAAAGGGGCCATCCCATCTTGATCTTAGCTTACCCGGAAAGAGTCTCAATTTTGAATTAAAAAGCCACACTTTTTGGTCGGGTTCAAAAGATTTTCTATTTATGTGCTTGTCATGGAATTCTTTAGTCCGAGCTTTAAAAACTCTCGAACTCTCATATGCATCATTCTGGATTTCCTCCAACTCATTGAGTTGCAATTTCCGGTTGAACCCAGCTGCAGCCATATCGAAGTTAAACTTCTTTATGGCCCACAATGCTCGGTGCTCAAGTTCAACCGGGAGATGGCAAGCTTTGCCGAACACCGCTCTATATGGTGACCCAATGGGTGTCTTATAAGCAGTGCGGTAAGCCCATAATGCATCAATTATCCGGTCTCACTGTTTTCTCAATTATGTGCTTTACCTCCTTATTTGAGACTTCCACTTGGCCACTAGTTTGAGGGTGATATGGAGTGCCAACTTTATGAGTGATAGAGTATTTCTTAACTACCGACTCAAAGAACCGGTTACAAAAATGTGTACCATGATCACTTATTATGGTTCTAGGAAACCCAAAACGACTAAAGATGTTTTCATGCAAAAACTTGATTACCACTCTATGATCGTTTGTTCGGGTAGCTATTGCCTCCACCCACTTAGACACGTAATCTACTGCCAAAAGAATGCACTCAAACCCGAATGACGACGGGAAAGGGCCCATAATATCAATCCCCCACACATCAAATATTTCTACCACAAGAATAGGGGACATTGGCATCTTGTCACGTCGAGACATCGAACCCATTTGCTGACAGCGCAAACAAGTTCTACAAAATTGATGGGCATCTTTGAAAATTGTGGGCCAATAAAACCCGCTTTGTAAAATCTTGGCGGCCGTTTTATGCCCACTAAAGTGACCGCCACATGCAGAAGAATGACAAAATGTAAGAATGCTATGCACCTCACTCTCCAGCACACACCGTCGGATCACTTGGTCAGAGCAATATTTAAACAACTCCGGATCCTACCAAAAGTAATACCTGACCTGTGAAAAGAATCGGTCTTTGTCTTGCTTAGACCAATTTTGCGGAATTTGCCCAATAGCCAAGTAATTCACAATATGTGCAAACCACGGGGGGCTCGCTTGTGACAGCTCAAAAAGTTGTTCGTCCAGAAACGAATCATGCAAAATAAGAGGGTCGCTATTATACTCAACGAGGATTCGGGAGAGATGATCCGCCACCACATTCTCAGATCCTTTCTTATCATGGATCTCTAAATCAAATTCCTGAAGTAATAAAATCCATCTAATCAACCTAGGTTTGGTCTCTTTCTTAGATAGTAAATACCGCAAGGCGGCATGATCAGTGAAGACTATGACCTTGGAACCTAGGAGATAAGATCGGAATTTGTCTAAGGCAAAGACCACAGCTAGCAACTCTTTCTCAGTAGTAGTGTAGTTTAATTGAGCATCCGAGAGAGTGCGACTAGCATAATATATAGCAAATGGTACCTTATTGACCCTTTGGCCCAACACAGCCCCGACAGCATAATCGGAGGCATCACACATGATTTCAAAGGGAAGAGACCAATCTGGTGATTTCATGATTGGGGCGGTGGTCAAGGCCATTCTTAGTGTTTCAAATGCCTTTAAGCATGCCTCATCAAAGACAAAAGGCGCGTCCTTAACCAGTAAACTACACAAAGGACGTGATATCTTACTAAAGTCTTTGATGAACCTACGGTAAAAACCTGCATGCCCTAAGAAAGACCTAATTTGACGCACGAAATTGGATGGAGGAAGGCCTGCAATGAGGTCAACCTTAGCCTTGTCAACCTCTATACCTCGAGGGGACACAATGTGTCCCAACACTATACCCTCACGAACCATAAAATGGCTCTTTTCCCAACTCAAGATTAGGTTTGCCTCAGTACATCGTTCTAACACTCTAGTCAAGTTCATAAGGCATTCCTCAAAAGACGGTCCAAACACCGAAAAGTCATCCATAAAAACCTCTAAGAATTTCTCCACCATGTCGGAGAAAATGGCCATCATACACCGTTGAAAGGTCGCCGGTGCATTACATAGCCCGAAGGGCATGTGCCTGTAAGCAAAAGTGCCAAAAGGGCATGTGAATGTGGTCTTTTCCTGGTCAGCGGGGTACACCGGGACTTGATTATACCCCGAATAGCCATCAAGAAAACAATAGAAACCCTGCCCCGCTAACCGCTCTAGGATTTGGTCAATGAAAGGTAAGGGAAAATGGTCGTTCCTGGTCGATGAATTTAGTCTCCTATAATCAATGCACACTCGCCACCCAGTAGTGGTTCATATGGGGACTAACTCTCCTTCCTCATTCTCAACAACAGTGATGCCCGATTTCTTGGGCACCACTTGCGTGGGACTCACCCACTTGCTATCCGAGATGGGGTATATAATACCCGCATCCAATAATTTCAAAACCTCCTTCTTCACCACCTCTTTCATATTAGGATTCAGTCTCCGTTGCATTTCGCGAGAAGGTTTGGAGTCCTCCTCTAGGTGTATATAATGCATGCACACGGAGGGATCTATCCCTTTCAAATCAGCCACTGATCACCCTATAGCACTCCGATGTGCCACGAGAACACTCATTAACTGACTCTCCTACGCTGCAGTCAAGTCAGATGTAATGATGACAGGTAAAGTATCTTGGGGCCCTAAAAATACATACTTGAGTGTGGCCGGGAGTGGCTTCAACTCAAGTGTAGGTGGTGTGACCAAAGATGGTATGGTAGGCTCTCTTGACAGAGGAGGAAGTGACTCAAACCGGGCTTTCCATGGAGGAAAATCCGGTGTAGAAGAAGAATTAAGCAAGACATTCACCTCCTCAACCGACCCATCAATATCAAAATTTTCAAACCCAAAATGAGCTAGACAAGCCTCTAAAGGGTCCTCTACAAGAATGGAGGGCAAAGCCTCCTCAACAATCTCATCCACAACATCCACTAATAAGCACTCCTCTCTCTCATGAGGTTGTTGTGATGCTTGGAAAACATTAAGTTTCACTTGCATGTTACCAAATGAAACTTTCATAACCCCAGTCCGACAATTAATGCATGCATTGGCTGTAGCCAAGAAAGGTCGACCCAAGATCACCGGGATTTGTTTCCTCGAACTGGCTACTGATTCCATATCTAAAACCAAAAAGTCAATAGGGAAGTAGAACCTATCAACCTTAACTAACACATCCTCAATCATGCCTCGTGGCACTTTGAGGGACCGGTCAGCCAACTGAAGAGTAACAGTAGTGGGCTTCAACTCGCCAAGCCCAAATTCCTCGTACATAGAGTACGGCAACAAATTAACACTAGCCCCTAAATCCAATAAGGCCCTGTCAATGAAGTGGTCCCCTATAATGCATGCAATGGTTGGGGCACCTGGGTCCTTAAGCTTAGGAGGTGTGTCATTCAACAAGATGGAGCTTACTTGCTCCGTGAGTAGGACCTTTTGGGACACATGTGTCCTAGATTTACGCTTTTGCGTACAAAGGTCCTTCAGAAATTTGGCATATGATGGTACTTGCTTAATCGCCTCCAATAGGGGGAGGTTGATTTTTACCTATTTAAAGACCTCCATCATTGCCTCCATAGATGCCGCCTTCTTATTAAAAGGGGACGGTGTATCAAGGCACTGGGAAAAGGGTGCCTTAGGCTCATATGGTGCCTTGGGCTCAAATGAAGTGCTAGGGACTAAATCATCCCTCTTAAGTGTTTCCCCCTCACCCTTCCTAACTCTAGTTGCATCAGATGCAACTGACTGATGCTCTAACTCCCTACCACTTCTCAAAGCAACCACCGCTTGCACTTGCTCATGTTGCTTACCATTCCCACCCGAACTCTCTGCCCCGTATTGTCCCTTAGGGTTGGCCACAGTTTGACTTAGTAATTTTCCCTCCTCTCTCCGATTCATGTTGTTAGCTATTTGACCTAATTGGGTCTCTATCTTGGCAATAGAGTAAGTGTGGGAGTGAACTATCGGTGCTAACTCCTTAAGTTCTAAGAGAACTTCCAACACCTGAGTCTCAAAGGCAGAGTTGCCCTGAGGAACAGGCGGGGGTTGTGGTTGAGGTTGCCGGTATGGTTGTGGGGGTCTATAAGGTTGCGGTGGTCGGTAAGATGATTGGTTGGCAAAATTATTGAAATTCTGCCTTGGTGGTGGAGGATTGTAAGAAGTGCCTTGTGAAGGGGGTCTCCATGAGAAGTTAGGGTGATTCCTCCATCCCGGATTGTATGTGTTGGAGTATGGATCATTACCCGGGTTGGAGAATCCTTGAGCTGCATTTACATGCTCTTGGACTAACTCCGGAAATTGTGATGCCGAAGGGCACTCACTCAAGTCATGAGCAGGGCTCGCACAAATAACACATGCCTCGTGAAATTGAGGCTGATCTTGTTGGGTAGGGGCATGTCCCGTAGCTAATAATTGGTCCATCTTGCGGGACAGTGCCTCTACTTGTTGGGCTAACTATAGGTTTTGCCCGACCTCATAAATGCCCCCTCTTTTCAGGGCTCCAACTACGGGTTGCCAGACTTGCCGGGCTACGAAGGCATGGTGAAGGGAATTATCACTTAAGTTCTCAAACAATTGTCATGCCTCGACATCATTTTTAGACATAAATGTCCCACCACAGGACGAATCCACCATTTGGCGGTGTGGCTCAGTTAAGCCATAATAAAATGTTTGAACAAGTTGCCAATCAGGCCCTTGGTGGTGGGGACACTGTTGGAGAATGTCTCTAAGTCTTTCCCATGTCTCATGGAATTGCTCGCCATCCATTTGAGCAAAGTTTGTGATGGCTCGCCTAAGTTGGTTGGTTTTACCTATGGGAAAGTACTTCTCCAAAAACCGTTGCTGTAATTGGTCCCAAGTTGTGATTGAGTTAGCAGGTAAAGAATTTAACCAGTGTTTGGCTTTATCCTTTAATGAGAATAGAAACAATCGCAACATTAAGGCTTCATTTGTGAAATTCTGGATCCTTACTGTCGAGCAAATTTCCAGAAATTCATTCAAATGCTTATAAGGGTCATCATGATTTAGTCCATGGAATGATGGGAGCATTTGTATGGTGCTGGACTTAATCTCATAATGAGCAGCAGTGGTGTTGGGTAATTGGATGCATGATGGTGATGTATATGCAGTGGGTGTAAAATACTCCTTAAGTGTCCGGTTGGGCACATTCGGGACATTAGGATCTGCCATCTCTAATGGCTCAATGTATGAATATGAATACTCAAGCCTAGGAACACGGGCAGAAGCCCTAAGTCTCCTAAGAGTCCTTTCTAGTTCAAGGTCCAAACTCCACAATTCAGGGCGACAAGAACGACGCCCGTGCATACACTACCTAAACACACACAACAAGTTCCGACTCTGTGCACTAAGTATGAAAGCAAAATACCAAAGGAAGAAATACTCAAAGCGGTTTAACGAAAACGCTTTACTCGTCTTGCAGATGCTTGACGTGTAGACGTTGTCTCCAACCTCTGTTTGAGCTTTGACTTCCGTTTTAGCACTTTGGTGCTTTGCTTGTGAGTGTTTGCTTCTGTTTACTCACTTTAGTGCTGCGGTTTTTTTTTTTTAATTTTTGAAGCTCGGCTGCGCTCCGCTTGCACTTCAGTGATAGCTCCAATTTCAAACGCTTTGCACACTTAGCAACACCAAAAGCATAAAATCCTAAACTAAAAATTAAAATAAGAATGTAACTTTAAATTAACTAATTTCGCCAGAAGTCCCCGGCAACGGCGCCAAAATTTGATGGGTCGTTGAACACACCAAAATTAAATACTAAACTATACCAAATTCAATCGGAATAATGGCAAGTCCAGGTATCGATCCACAGGGACTATTGTGAAATTAAACTAATTTAATTGTCAAATTTCTAAATTAATTTTGATAAAAAGATTGGTTGTTTATAACCTAATTTAATAACGAATAAATTAAACTAAGGAATTAAATTATCAATAATAAATGAAATTGAGTTTACTGAATTGGGAAAAAATCCTAGGGTAGAGAATTCACCACTAACCACATAATTAGGGTTTCCAATTGAAATCAATTATGCTATGGTTTGAACGGATTAATGCTTCGCAACTACAAGCTCAAAGCATTTAACAAGAAGATCATCACATTCAATGTACGAGCACGAACCATCTCAAGTAATACGAACCGTTCACTCTAAACTAAGGTAGTGATACGACTCGTTCCTCGTAGTATGGTTCGTCTCATACCTTGAATGTGAAGGAAAAGAAAACAATTATATGGATAACATTTAACAATCACAGAAAGTCAAATATTCGAAAGAATAATGAAAATTATATAAAACAAACTTCTAAATCACCATACAAATGTTCAAACCTTTACATAATTAAAAATCAAAAAGAAAAATGCATAATTACATGGCTAGGGCTTCATCAAAACCCTAGAAAAGAAGACTAGCCACTCATAGAGGAGTGGAAGGAGGTAGAAGGAGAAGGAACCACTATGGGAGACATCTTGGAGCTTTTGTTTCTCTTCTTTTCCAAACCATAACCTCTCCCTTTAGGTCAAAACAACTTCCGAACCCTAATCCAGCCTTTTACTTTCCTTTTTATACTTCAAATCTCGTCCAAACAAGTTTAAAACGTCGGTTTGACTTTCCCAGAAAAAGTCAACGCACGTGCGGGAAAGTCAACGCACGTGCGGAAAAAGTTAACGCACGTGCGGGAAAGTCAACTCTGTCCAAATTCTGTCTTTTTGCCCATTTTATGCTCCGACGACATACAACCTGATTGACACTCAACACACATAAAGTATACAGTTTGACCAACAAGTGAAATTAAGAGATTCTAATTAATGGCCTCAATGATGTACATTTCGGCCTTAATCATTGTCTGTAAATTAACCAGTAGATTCCCAATAAATTCCCACTAAATTTTCAATAAATTACTCAGTAAATTCTCTGTAAATTACTCAGTAAATCTTAGTAAATTACATAGCAAATTCTCAGTAAATTACTAAGTAAATTCTCAGTAAATTAATTAGTAAATTACTTAGTAAATTCTCAGTACATTCTAAGTAAATTGTTAAGTAAATTCCCAGTAAATTCTCAATAAATTACTCAGTAACTTTCAAGTAAATTACTCAATAAATTCTCAGTAGATTCTCAATAAATTCCTAGTAAATTTTCAGTAAATTATCAATAAATTACTAACTAAATTCCCAGTAAATTACTTAGTAAAATCTCACTAAATTCCTAGTAAATTCTCAGTAAATTACTTTGTATATTTTCAGTAATTACTTAGTAAACTCTCAGTAAATTACTCAGTAAATTCCTTTTAAATTCACAGAAAAATTCTTAGTAAATTTTCAGTAAATTACTTAGTAAATTCCCAGTAAATTATCAGTAAATTCCAAGTAAATTCTCAGCAAATTCCCAGTCAATTACTCAGTATGTTTCTCATTAAATTCTCAGTAAATTTCTAGTAAATTCTCAATAAATACTTAGTAACTTACTCCATAAATTCCATGTAATGTCTCAGTAAATTTTCTGTAAATTACTTAGTAAATTCCCTGTAAATTCTCGGTAAATTCTCAATAAATTATCCGTAAATTACTCAGTAAATTCCTAATAAATTTTCAGTAAATTCTCAGTAAACTCTTTGTAAATTACTCAGCAAATTCTCTGTAAATTCCTAATAAATTCTCAGTAAATTACACTATAAGTTTTCAGTAAATTCTCTATAAATTACTCATAAAATTACTCAGTAAATTACTAAGTAAATTCTAAGTAAACTACTCAGTAAATTACTCAATAAATACTCAGTAAATTCCCTATGAATTCTCAGCAAATTCCTTGTAAATTCTTAGTATATTAATCAATAAATTCTCAGTGAATTCCCAGTAAATTCTTAGTAAATTCCTTGTAAATTACTCTGTAAATTTCCAAAAAATTCTCAATAAATTAATCAGTAAATTCCTAATAAATTATTCAGTAAATTACCCAATAAGTTCTTAGTAACTTACTCAGTAAATTTTCTGTAAATTTTCGGTAAATTACTCAGTAAATTCCCCGTAAATTCTCAATAAATTCTCATTAAATTCTCCCTAAATTATCTGTAAAGTCCCAGTAAATTACATAATAAATTCCCAATAAAGTCTCAGTCAATTACTCAATAAATTCTGAGTAATTGCTCAGTAAATTACTCCCTAAATTCTCAGTAAATTATGAATAAATTCTCAATAAACTACTCAATAAATTCTCAGTAAGTCACATAGTAAATTCTCAAAAAATTCCCAGTAACTTCCTAATAAATTACTTAGTAAATTCTCAGTAAATTACCAGTAAATTCTCATTAAATTACTCAGTAAATTATAAGTAATTACTCTGTAAATTCTCGGTAAATTAATCAGCAAATTCTCTGTAACTTACTTAGAAAATTACTCAAAAAATTACTAAATAAATTGTTAGTAAATTACTCAGTAAATTACCAACAAATTCTTAGAAAATTACTCAGTAAATTCCTGGTAAATTCTCTGTGAATTACTCTGTAAGTTCTCAATAAATTACTTAGTAAATTCCCAGTAAATTTACAATAAATTCTCAGTAAATTCCCAGTAAATCACTCTATAAATTCTCAATAAATTAGTTAATAAATTTCAAGTAAATTCTCTGTAAATTACAAATATATTTCTTATTAAATTCTCAGTAAATTACTCAATTAGTTCCTAGTAAATTCTAAATAAATTACTCAGTAAATTCTCTGTAACTCACCCAGTAAATACCCCTTAAATTCTCAGTAAATTCTCTATAAATTAGTTAGTAAATTCCTAGTAAATTCTCAACAAATTACTCGGCAAATTCTTAGTTTATTACACAGTAAATTCTCATTAAATTACTCAATAAATTTCAGTAAATTCTCAGTAAATTACTTAGTGAATTCTCAGCAAATTCTCAATAAATTACTTGGTACATTACTCAGTAAATTTCTAGTAAATTCTCAGTAAATTACTTAATAAATTCTCAGTAAATTTCAAATAAATTACTTAGTATTTTACACAGTAAATTGCCAGTAAATTACAGGTAAATTATCAGTAATTACTCAGTAAATTCCCAGTAAATCATCAATAAATATTCAGTAAATTACTCAATAAATTCCAAGCAAATTCTCAGTAAATTATGCAATAAAATTTGAATAAATTCTCAGTAAATTCACAATAAATTCTCAGTAAATTACTTCATAAATTCCCAGTAAAGTACTCAGTAAATTCCTAATAAATTCTCAGTAGATTACCAGTAAATTCTCCGTATATTACTCTGTAAATTACTCAGTAATTTCTCATTAAATTTTTAGTAAATTACTCAATAAATTTCTAGAAAATTACTTAGTAAATTCTCAGTAAATTACTCAAAAAATTATTTTGTAAATTCCCAGTTAATTACTCAAAAAATTACTCACTAAATTCCCAATAAATTCTCAGTAAATTACATAGTAAATTCCTAATAAATTCTCAGTAATTAGTCAGTAAATTCTCATTAAATTCTCAGCAAGTTTTCAGTAAAATACTTGTAAATTCCTAGTAAATTCTCAATAAATTACTTAGAAAACTCTCAATAAATTCCTAATAAATTCTCAACAAATTACTCTGTAAATTCCTTGTAAATTACTCAGTAAATTATCAGTAAATTCCCATTAAATTATCGGTAAATTCTCAGTATATTATTCAGCAAATTCCCAGTAAATTCTCAGTAAATAACACAGTAAATTCTCAGTAAATTCTTAACAATTAGTGTAGTGTGTATATTTCTAATAAATTCTTTGTAAATAACTCAATAAATTTCCAGAAAATTCTGAATATATACTAAGTAAATTACTCAGTAAATTAAACAATAAATTCCCAGTTAATTCTCAGGGAATTCTCAATAAATTCTCAATAAATTACTCAGACATTTACTCTGTAAATTCCCAATAAATTAGTTAGTAAATTTCCAGTACATTGTAAATAAATTCTTAGTAAACTCTCAGTAAATTACTCAGTATATTCCCAGTAAATTCTGAGTAAATTAGTCAGCCAATTCCTAGTAAATTCTCAAGAAATTATCAGTAAATTACTTAGTAAATTCCCAGTAAAATTGCCTATAAATTCTCAATAAACTCCCTGTAAATTCCTAGTAAATTACTCAGCAAATTCCTAGTAAATTCTCAGTAAATTAATTAGTAAATTACTCTGTAAATTTACATTAAATTCCCCATAAATTCACAATTAATTCTGAGTAAATTACTCATTAAATTCTCAATAAATTACTCTGAAAATTCTCAGTAAATTGCCATTAAATTCTCAGTAAAATACGTAGTAAATTCTAAGTAAATTTCTCAGTAAATTACATAGTAAATTACTCAATAGATTCACAATAAATTCCTTGTAAAATCTTAGTAAATTACTCTGTAAGTTCTCAGTAAATTCTCTGTAAATTACTTAAAGAATTACTTAGAAAATTGCCAATAAATTCTCAGTAAATTAATCTGTAAGTTCTCAGTAAATTCTTTGTGAATCACTAAGAAAATTACTCTGTAAATTGCCAGTAAATTCTCAGTAAATTACTGGATAAATTCTCAGTAAATTATGTAGTAAATTCAGCATAATTTCTCAGTAAATTCTTAATGAATTCTCAGTAAATTACTTAGTAAATTTCAAGAAAATTCTCAATAAATTACACAGTAAACTGGCAGTAAATTGCTCAGTAAATTCCCAATAAATTACTCAGTATGTTCTCAGTAAATTACACAGAATTCTCATTAAATTCCCAGAAAATTCTCAATAAATTACTCAATAAATTCTCAATAAATTCTCAGTCAATTACTCAGTAAATTCTTAGTAAATTATTAAATAAATTTTCAGTAAATTCTCAGCAAATTCTCTTTAAATTCCCAGTAAATACTCTGTAAATTACTCTTTAAATTCCCACAAAATTCTCAGTAAATTAATCAGTAAATTGTGAGTAAATTCCAAGCAATTTCTCAGTAAAGTCGCAGTAAATTAATCAAGAAATTACTCAGTAAATTCTCAGTAAATTACTCTGTAAATTCCTATTAAATTCTCAATAAATTACTCATGAAATTCTCAGTAAATTCTCTGTAAATTACCTAATAAATTCTCAGTAAATTATTCAATAGATTCCTAGTAAATTGTTAGTAAATTACTTTGTAAATTCTCTGTAAATTACTCTATAAATTGATAGTAAATTCCCAGTAAATTCTTAATAAATTCTCAGTAAATTACTCTATAAATTCCGAGTAAATTCTTAGTAAATTACTTAGTGAATTCCTAGTAAATTCCCGGTAAACTCTCAGTAAATTTCTTGTAAATTGTCATTAAATTCCTTGTAAATTCTCAGTAAATTACTTAGTAAATTTTCAGTAAATTATTCAGTAAATTCTTAATAAATTCTCAGTAAATTCCCAGTAAATTACTCAGTAAATTCGCAATAAATTATCTATAAATTACTCAGTAAATTCCTAGTAAATTCTTAGTAAACTCTTAGTAAATTACTGTCATGACCTGAACCCGCCCTTATGGATTAAGGTCATAGTCGACCAGTAATCAATGGATTATCTACGACCTTAAACCTGATCAAACATATTTTCAATAGAATAAGGGGCAAAACGGAAGCAGACTTAAAAATTTTACTCAGTAAATTCAAAGTAAATTACTCAGTAAATTCTCAATAAATTACTTAGTAAATTACATAATAAATTCTCAGTAAATTCTTGGTGAATTCTCAATAAATTACTCAGAAATTTACTTCGTAAATTCTCAGTAAATTAGTCAGTAAATTCTCAATAAATTCTCAGTAAATTCCTAATAAATTCTTAGTAAATTCTCAGTAAATTAGTCAGCCAATTCCTAGTAAATTCTAAGGAAATTCTCAGTAAATTACTTTGTAAATTCCCAGTAAATTGCCTATAAATTCTCCGTAAATTCTCAATAAATTCCCTGTAAATTCCTAGTAAATTACTCAGCAAATTCCCAGTAAATTTGCAATAAATTCTTAGTAAATTACGCAGTAAATTTCAAGTAAATTACTTAGTAAATTCCTCGTAAATTCTCAATAAATTACTCAGCAAATTACTTAGTAAATTCTATGTAAATTACTTAGTAAATTGCCATTAAATTTTCAGTAAATTCTCAGTAAATTACGTAGTAAATTCCTAGAAAATTCTAAGGAAATTTCTCAGTAAATTACATAGTAAATTCTTAGTAAATTACTCAGTAAATTCTCAATAAATTTTTCTGTAAAATCTCAGTAAATTACTCTGTAAGTTCTCAGTAAATTCTCTGTAAATTACTCAGAAAATTACCAATAAATTAGTCAGTAAATTCTTAGTGAATTACTCATTAAATTCTCAGTAAATTACTCTGTAAGTTCTTAGTAAATTCTTTGGGAATTACTAAGAAAATTACTCAGTAAATTCTCAGTAAATTGCTAGAAAATTCTAAGTAAATTACTTAGCAAATTACATAGTAAATTCTTAGTAGATTACTCAGTAAATTCACAATAAATTCTTAGTAAATTACTCAGTAAATTCCCAGTAAATTCTCAATAAATTATTCAGTAAATTCTCTGTAAATTACTCTGAAAATTCTCAGTAAATTACTCGGTAAATTACTCAGTAAATTGCCAATAAGTTCTCACTAAATTACTCAGTAAATTTTCAGTAAATTACCAAGCAAATTCACAGTAAATTCTCACTAAATAACTCAGTAAATTCTTAGTAAATTACTGTGTAAATTCTCAGTAAATTACGTAGTAAATTCCACGAAATTTCTTAATAAATTCTTAGTAAATTCACAGTAAATTACTTAGTAAATTCTTAAAAATTCTCAATAAATTCTCAGTAAATTGGCAGTAAATTCTCAGTAAATTACAAAGTAAATTCCCAGTAAATTCTTAATAAATTCCTAGTGAATTCTCAATAAATTCTCAGTGAATTCTCAATAAATTCTCAGTAAATTACTAAATGAATTTTTAGTAAATTCTCAACAAATTTCCATTAAATTTCCTATAAATGCTCTGTAAATTACTCAGTAAATTATTCTTTAAATTCCCACGAAATTCTCAGTAAATTCTGAGTAAATTCCTCATAAATTCTAAGTAAATTTCTCAGTAAATTACTCAAAAAAGTCATAGTAAATTCTCAATAAATTACTCAGTAAATTACTTTGTAAATTTCCATTAAATTCTCAATAAATTACTGATGAAATTCTCAGTAAATTAGTCAGTAAATTCTTAGAAAATTCTCAATAAATTCTCTATAAATTACCTAATAAATTCTCAGTAAATTACTCAGTATATTCCCAGTAAATTCCTAATAAATTACTCAGTAAATTCTTAGTAAATTCTCAGTAAATTCCCTCTAAATTACTCTGTAAATTACTTAGTAAATTACTCAGTAAATTCCCAGTAAATTAATTGTTGAATTCCCAGCATAGTTCTAAATATCGGCCGGTACGATACGTAGCGGCCGATTCGTACCGAAAAAATGAACTACAGATTCGGATATGGACCAGTATACCGGTGAGAATGAAATTCACAGCCGTAGCGTCCGATTCTCGGTAACAGACAAATAAAGAGTGTCGCAAAAAAAAAAAAAAAAAAAGGAATTTTTTTTTGCCTTAGTTAAATAACCGTCGCATACCCATGTATACGCGTGATTTTCAGGACTTTCACCCTAAATACGCAGGCCAATTTGTTTGACATAACAATGATCTCTTCTTAGATTCACCCATTTTCTCAAAACGATAATATTTCCAATGTATAGATAATACTCAATGCAAATGAATAAGGAAATAAAACTCTATTTTTACACATGCAAACAAAATAATAATATTGGATTACAAGGGTATAAAAATAAATAAAAAATAAAGTTGAGGGTTGAGGCTAGTGGCAAATTGAGAAATTTTGCAAAATTCTATAAATTTTGGAGAGTAAAACTCTATTTTATTTTTGTTAATATTGAAAATAGTATGGGACCAATGGAAGTGTCTGTTTGGTTTGATTTTTTAAAAACTATTTTTAGATAAGTTCTCATTTATTGTTATTGATTTTTTGTGATATTTTAATCAATTTTTTTATTTTTACTTTTTAGATGCACCTAATCAAGATGTATCTAAAAAGTAAAAGATAAATTGACTAAAAATATTTTCAAGAAATCACTAAAAAAAATTGAAAATTTGAATAAAAATCTGTGTGCATTTTTGTTTGGATTTTCGTTTGTTTTTGGTGAATTGTTTTCATATTATAATTAATTTTTTTTACTTTTTAGATATATCTAATCTTGATGTGCCTAAAAAGTAAAATATAAAATGACTAAAATATAAAATAAAATAAAAAATTCATTGAAGACAAACAAAAAATCATCTAAATTTTTTTTTTGAAAACTGTAACTAAATTAATTTTCTAATGATCAGATAATTTTTGAAAACTGTAACTAAATTAATTTTCTAATGATCACTTTAGGCTTCACTACAACATATAAGACTTTTGGCAACCTATTATTTTGGTCCCTAAAACCATTGTTTTGGCCTCTAAATGGTCTTTGTGACAAAATTAAATTCGTCACTAAAAAAGTCACTAAAAGTGCGTCTAGAAAAGTCTTTAGCGACGAATTTTTGAAAAGGTCGCTGAAAATGACAATTAGCAACCAATTTTATATTGTCACAAAATGCTTGATTTTGCAAAACTAAAATATTTTGTCGCTAATACTTTGTCACAAAATGTTTCCATTTGGTCGCAAAAAGCAAAATAGTGACTTTTTTAACAACAAATATATCTGGTCGCTAAAGGTTTGAAATAACATTTTGAAAACATTCAATTTCATAGCTACAAATTGACATCCACAGCCCAAATCTATCTTCGTATATAGAAAAAACAAGATCAAAAAAACAAGAATCAATTGGGGAAATATCAGAATTGAGCATTTTAGTGAGCATATAATATGCCTGTAAAACTGCATACAAGCACTTTCTATGTGCACAAAGGAACATACACCAAATCCAAGTACACCTAAAATTCATGTGGTCCATGTCCATTAGTACTACACAACACACTAGTCCAATATGACGGTTTTAGTAAGTGGAACTGCTTCTTTGATGTTTGATATGGAAATTAAATAAATATAAGATAAAATCATTTTCCTTGCATCACACCTTTTCAATTAGTTATATTAAGTGAGTGCTTCAGGCTAATATGTAACAACAAAAACAAATAGGTACACTATCCTCTGACTGATTTTCCATAAGAAATACATACACATGCATACATGCATATACTAGATAAAATTACATAGGAAAAAATAAAAAATAAAAAACCCACTAGCATAACACATTGTTGAAATCAGTCAAGTCCTTATAAAGGAAAACCTCAAATAAAAATGAATATCAGAAAAAATATGCACGCTTGTTTGAGAAGAGAAGACTAGCAAAGCTGAAATAATATTTTCAGCAAGAGTATAAATCTCTTTTCTCAATATCAAGAATAAATATGTGATTCATCAAATGGTATAAAAGTAAGCCAAGCATTTCAAAATCATGTGTCCACAAAGAGATTGATGTACCTAGTAGCAACTTCAAGAAGCTTTAGGTGACCTTCATGTAAAGGATTAAACGAACTAGATAAAATTATCCTCCTTTCTGTATCAGAAGATGAAGAGTCACTGGAAGGTAAATCCAACCCAAGGGTTAAACCATACCACTTGAAAAGGGATAAACCTTAAAACATATTTCCCCACTTATAAGCTGCTCTAATATGAGTTAATGTCACATGTCAAAATAAAAGGTCAAATACAATTTTCCCCAAACTTACATAATCTAAGCTCACCAATCATGCCCCAACCCAATCTAAGTAAACTCACCACTGCAAATATAAGATAGACACTAAAAGACATTCTCTACATGCAATAAAAATAAGATAACAAGGGTGGAAGAAAGATCAAACACATAAAAAATGGATAATAAACACCTTTAGTAAAATATTGAAAATATCAATAGCAGAGAAACATGGTATGGGGAAACAGGGAAGAAAAAGCTGTAGAAGCATGGAAGTTTATTGAATATTGAAAATCCCAATGTACTTAAATTTTCAATAAGATTTCTACCTAGCAAAATATGGATTTTTTTTTTACTTAAAATTAATAGTAAATTAATATCTTGACAAGTTAGCAATATTTTGACAAGTTATCAACAGGTTCTCTCTTTTTTTTCTTTTTTTTTCTTTTTTGGAAAAAAGAAAAAAATAGTAAAAATAAAAAATAAAAAATAAAATTGGTTACCCCCATCTTGCCTTCACCATTCCAGATGTCTTCCTCTTCCCCATAGTCATTAAGTCTTGACATTGCCTTTTCATTTCAGTTTGCTATTCATAAAATACGATCACATTTTATATGGTGTCACATGACATATGGTGTCATGTATGAAATATGCTTGACTGAGCAAATACTAAAATAGAATTGGCAGCTGACTCAAATGACTAGGTTTGAGAAGTGCAAAACTTTCCAAAATCCATATATAACACCCATGCATTACAATTCAAGACAGCTTGCCCATCTTATCCATGTGCTGACCCTAAAAATCACCTTCTTCAATTAGAAAGAACAGTAGAACATTTCCATCTCAAGTTTATCAGTAACCAAATATATGAAAGAGACATTACATGTCATATACATTAAAATTTGGATATTACAACTTCATTACATCTTAATCTTTTACAGCATATGCAAATCCATGCACATTAATTGCACATAATAAAATATATATAATGGGATGAATAAATTCAATACATACAAAATCCTAAACAAAATTTGAGTATATATACCTAATATAAAAAAAAAAAATGCTTAATTACATCATATAATTCAATTAAATTCATCATCAAACGAGCAAAGAATCAACAAAAACGTCATCGATTTTCTCAGCCACTTTCGCTGCGATCTCTTCAAGCCCTTTCTTCAAGATTTCCAAATCTTCAATGCTATCACTCGCATCGAATTGCAGAGCATCCAACCACGAATTCAACCGGTGGTGGTTCGCGGCGGCAGCCTCACAACCCTCTTCTGCCTTCTCTCCGGCTGCGGCGGTGTTGAGGTAACGGTCGACAAGGGCGTCGAAGGAGGGTTCGCCGTGAGTGTAGGGACGGCCAGCGGGGGAGAAGGTGAGGATTGCGATGTCGGCGCCGGTGAGGGATCGGAGTTGTCGGGCTTTGTTGAAGAGACCACGACGTCTCTTAGAGAAGGTAACCATTCTCTGTCCTTCCTTCTCTACTCTTCTAATCTCAATTTTTTTTTTTCCACTTCCCATCTTCTCTTCTGTTTTACGCCGTCTCTAACAAAACTCTCCCTTAAATAAGCCGCCAACCCACCGACCAAAACCCTAGCTACTACTTCTGGCGGTAAAGTTTGGACAACTGTTTAGTGGGGATGTGTTTGGGCTGGGCTTCCACCTAATTCTTCCTTATTAGGCCCAAGATTATTTCTCAATTGGGTCGACACTTAAATGAAGGCCCAACCAGCCCAATTAGTTATTCCCACATCTAACTTCATTGCTCTATATTTAGGGCCCAAGTGAACTGAACTGTTTGCCAGTTCAACTCAACTCTGTTCATTAAATAAATAAACGATATCAAATCAAATAAGCTTATTGCATTTATTATTTATTTAAATGATAAGATAAATATATTTTATATATATATATATTTAAATAATGTAAATAATAATGAAAAAAAATTATCGAGTTTCAAGCTTTTAACTTGAACTTGGTTAGTATTTAGTATTAATGAGTTGAGCTAAGTTTGAACAGAATTTTCAAGCTCGTTAAACAAATGAGCTAAGTTCAAGCCTACAAAACTCAACTCAACTCATTTTTTGGCAAAAAAAATTAGGGTAAATAACATTGACACCCATTGAAATTTATGTTTATTACAATTTTTCTCTTACTTTTTGAAAATTTTAAACCTCGAGGGGGGGGAGGGGGATGTATTTCTATTTGGGAGTATTTCTTCTTGTGATTCTTAGGTTTATTCTAATATAAAGTTTCATGATATATTTTTAAGTTTATTGTATTTTTTCATATGTAGTAAATGTAAATTTTATGATATCTCCAATCACATAAATAAATAAATAAAATGGCCATTTACTAATAAATCTTATATCTATGACTTATAGACCATTTAGTCCCATACATATTTTTTATAAACCCAAAAGTCCTATCTCATATTAAAATCTCCCAAATGAAATATACCTCGCATTTAGAACCGTAATAACACAATAGTACACACATTAGAATGATATCTCATTTTCACATTTTGATAATGACACATTTGATAAAAGTTTAATAAGATAATAGTGTATAAATGTCTCATTGTCACATGTTAAGAAGAATGAAATATTTGACAAAAGTTTAATAAGATAATAGTATACAAATTAGAATGATATCCCATTATCACATTTTAAGAATGACACATTTGATAAAAATGTAATAAGTCAGTAGTGCACAAATATTCCATTGTCACATTTTAAGAAGAATGACACATTTGACAAAAATTTAATAAGACAATAGTATGTACATTAGAATGATAAGTGTACTTTTTAACTTTTATGAAAGATGTGCAGAAAAGTAGAGAGGTGATGTAATCCAAAAAAGATAAAAAAAAAATAAAAAGTGTGTGTACTCCAAACCAAGCAAATTTGACAAAAATTTAATAAAACAATAGTGCATAAATAAAGTATACCCACATTTGGAATATTCAAGAAATATAGTGAAAGAACCTCATAGTATATCTTTTCAAATTCAAAAATTAATGAGACTTTCCGATACATATTTTTTAAAGATAGGACTTATGTGTAAATTTCCCTAAATAGAAAGGACAAACAATTATAAGTTGTTACAAACATGCATGCTGACTACACTGGCCTTGGATTTGATCAGTTGTCAGATGTTATTGATAAGTTGTTGGCCATCCCCACAGATCTACAAGTCCACTTCCAGTTGTTGACACCAAAATAATACTAACAAAATATAACCTTGATGTTAAAATGAACGCACAAGTCTAATGGGCTGCCATATCTGGGGTTTGATTTGCTTTCAAGCCTTGGATATACTTTCCAAGCGTACCATAATATCAAATGAAAACCAGCCAACTTTCATCATTAAGACGATTTTCTCATCAAGATAACCCAACTATCGGAAAGTATTCATATAAGCATTTACACCAAAATATTAATTTCAAGACCTCCCAAAACCCAAGTATTGTTGTCTCACTTTGTTAATCTCTTACAAGTAGTAGATATATATATGATTATCTACTTCAATAAGTGGGCAAGGTCAGGATCATCCAGGTCCAAATCCAACCATCCATTTAAGCGCATGTACTCGATGTAATGATCTGGTGGCTTCACAGCACGTGGATTTCTTGGAGTAAAGCGATGAATCCTCTCAAGATCTCGAGCAAGCCACCGCACATATGCACGGTCCAAAGGAGGTACAATCTTTAGGAATATCTCTTCCTTCTCTTCCTTTGCAGGCTTGTTTCCCATGTTTAATCAAACCTAGCCAACATATATAAAAAAAAAAAAAAAAAAAAAAAAAAGGAAAAAAGTAGCAGTCAGAAAGAAAACTCACCTCCTATCAATCATTGAATAATAGAAAATCTTTAAAGGCATGTAAGATGATACTAAAAACTTGCTAAAGAAGGCCAAACTCCATTTACTTCAATAAGCATCCCATAACGTTTTTATTGTGCAACCTATCATATATTTCTTTCTTCCTTCATTTTTCTGATTCTACAGCGCTTAAAATAATACCACTTTGAAAATTTATAACACACTGAAATTGTATTGCTGTTTGTCCCCTTTGTAGACCTCAGAGAGATCGTGTCTAACCATGACCGTCTTATCCCATAGAAAGTTTCATCCCAGCCCCCAATTCTGTGGTCTCAATTAATAATCAAGGCTTTGGAGCAGCACTTATCTCAACTGCTAAAGAACAAGAATTAACTCAACTAGGTCTTGCAAATTTAGAACTGTTAGAATAAGCTATGCAACTTAAATTTATACATTTGTACTAGTTGATAAATTTAACCTCCTATCAATAATCTATCCTATTATATTAAGTGAAGGCTGGACTTGGTGTCCAAGCCTTTGCTTGCTTCTCCTTATGTCATGTGTCTCTCATTTTTCTACTTACAAAGAAAAAAAAATAATAAAAATATTAGATAGATGACAAGAATGGAACTCGAACCTTGGACCTTGGGTCTACTAAAGAAGACTCTTACTACTTGAGTGACACACAATATATAGAAAATATTTTGTTTTATTTTTACTTATTTGAATTGCACATGCATAGCCAACTGCTAGTTGTAGATTAAGTACAAGTCTCATCAGAGTGTATGTCTCCAAGTTGTTTTGCTCATCCCATAATTGGAGGACATAGTGGCATGGGTGAAACATTCAAAGTGTATACAGTTAATCCTCCTTTTGTACATGATGAAAACTGCCATATATATGTAGTACAGTATACTGGTACAAATTGTCCACACAACCAAATAATAAATTATTGAGAAGTATTTACAGAAGTGAATAAAAAACATTGAACTCCTTTTGGGTATTTAATGCTAAATGGCATCAAACATAAACTACAGCATACCCATATCATATCTAGTCAAACAGGTATTTCATTCATGTTGGAGCAAAAATGTGATAAATGTACAAAGACTAATGTGGGCAGTTCTTGAAATGTAAAAAAAAAAAATGGAGAGACAAGGTTAAGGTCATAATTGGATAGACTGGAGAAGGCCTGAACCCCTTGATTTATCCATTATGTCACAAATATATAAAAAATAAAAAGTTTTAATGAAAAAAAAAAAAAAAGAAGCTGAGTCAAGTTTAGGAATTCAACCATGAAGGATATTTATTTTCGCTTATTTAGGAATTCAACACCCATTAACATCCCAATTTCAATTAGGATCCTATGCTGTTCCATTCATACTACCCCATTACGTACTACTAATTCCATAAGCTATAAATTCTAAATCTCCAAGTGAACAGTCTGTTGCAACTGATAAGTTTTCTATGATGCAGCCCATTCTACAAAGGAAAGCTTGTCACCATGATAATGTAGGATCAAAATCAATAACTATTCCTTTAACACATGGTACAGGAATCATGCTGAAAATACAGGAATGTCACAACCATACGGCAATGCAGTGCATGATGGGAGCTCCCCCTAATGTAACTAATTACAACTAACCTCCTAGAAGTATCAGGTTTTGAGAAATGTAATTGAGTTACATTGAATTTTCTCTTTACTCAAATTAGAGCCTACTGTAATTGATTGGTTTATTTTCATGTTGTTGAGCTTCATTTGGTCTTTCTGAGTAACTAATTGGACTCAAAGAACATAATTTCACTACTTTATTTGTGGGATGTGCATGATTTTAAATACATTATAAACATTACCAAATATTTATAAATAGATATAGACACACATAAACGTGCAAAACTATAGATATAGAGGGAGAAGTGGTAGAGAATTGTTGTGATCAATACAAATCACTGTTATTCTTCAATACCTTGTAGACACTTGAATCTTGATAACATTTGAGAAACTTAATCCTAGAACTCTACCTTGATTTATAATTTGGTCAGGAGAAGCAACCTTAGAGCATTTCCAATCTTTCATCTTTTTTCCTTTCTTTTTTTTTTTTTCCCATCAAATTTGGGTAAAAAAAAATGGTTAAAAGCTTGATTTGATATGGGATGCTCCAATAGATTTTTGTCAAATTTAACTAAAAACTAGATTTGGTGAAAAATTGAATGCTTCAATCCTCACTAACTTCAAAATTTTCATCAAATATTTTTGAAAATTTCAAATTTACCCCCCGAAAGCTTCTTTCATCAAATTTGGTTTAAAAAGAAAAAAAAAAAAAAAAAAAAACTTGTTTTGCCATGATTTGATGAAAATTTTGGTGAAAACTTGATTTGATACAAGTTCGATGAAATGATTGGAGGTCATTTTCAATACAAAATGTTTATGGTTTTCCTTATGTATATCCTAATCAATCTCAAATTTTGAGCCCATTTTTTTCTTTCTTTATTTATTTTTTCTGTCCACCCTTGAATAACTTTGCAGACCTGAGGGTTCTACAAAGTCCATAGAGCACAAGACTATGAAAAGATCAAATCAATCGGAGCTCTACAACATGACCATGGAATTTTCTTCTGGAATTGAGTAATTCATGTGAAATCACTCAATCGGATTCAAGAGTACCAACATCTACTCTAAATAGTGAATTCAATGAGTCAATTCATAGGTTCGCCCACATGTAATGATAAGGGGGATCGAGAGCAAAACCAAAAAAGACAAGTAATTTACAACAGACGTGTGTTCAGAGTTGAATGCACAATTCATAGAGAAATGAAGAGTGATAAATCATGACTTACCAGGGTTTGCTTGTTGGCCTCTCAATCTCACACACAGTCAAGGCAAGGCAACAGACAGAGAGAAAGCTTAGCCAGAAGAACAGTGCAAATGTTTATAAACAACTGAAACTGGTGCCAAAATACCCGACCCAATGGGACCCGGCCCTCTCCGACTCTTTAAAGTAAAATGAGTTTGGGGATTTTTGATAATTAAGGCCACGTTTGGAACCAATCTTTAGGTTATATCATCTTTTTATTTTTTACACGTTTTTTTAAAAACAAATTAAAAGAATTTAAAGGATTAGTTTTTAACCTACATTCCAAAACAATCCTAGCCCAGGGTAGGGTAGGGTTGGGTTGGATTGGGTTTGTTGGAGAAATTTTACTTACACTGCAATTTTGGAGTGTTTTAAAAGTTTGTTAAAAGTTGATTTTTTAATGTTTTTTGACTTTTAAAAAAAAAACATGTAAAAAAGTAAAAAGTTATGTTATCAAAAAAAATCAAAAAACTAAAACTAGCTTTTAACCAGCTTGCCAAAATGGCACTTTATCTCTTTATATATATTTTCTCATTACACTATTAAAAAATAGTTAAAATTCTCATTACACCCTTTATAATACCAAAACTAACCTTAAATTAAACCATTTTTAAAATCCATATAGATTTTTTTCATTACACCTATTTCTTTTGAATTACTCCGGTGTAATCTTACTAAAAAAATTATATTTATCTAGCCATCTTTTGTCACACATTTAAAGATTCACTTGTCTTAAAATATCATTTTTTCCCCTAAATTTATGATGGGCCAGTTCGATTATACATTGCCAAACAATTTAGATTATTTCAGTGTCATGTTGCTGAATAAATTAATTTTGTTCAGCTATTTGTTACCGCATGTTTACAGATTCACTGTCTTTAAAATTTCAAGTATCTATAAAAACATGAAGTGTATAAACATCTATGAAAACATTCATAAAAATAGTCTATACAAATATCTTTAAATTTGTCAATACAAACATATATAAAAAACACACTGAGATTGTTATCACAATCCATCTATGTTGATAATTTTGGTAGTTACTACATTAGGGCTGACAAGTGTACGAAATTGATCAATACAGATAATATATGCTTTTTCCATCCACTAGCACACGGGTGATGAAAACTAATCCAATTACTTACTCTCGGAGGTATTGGATGACCAGGAAGCAGATAAATCTAATAAACCATTAACAATGTATTACTAGCCTTACTGCAATGAATAGAAATATAATCCTTCAAAACAAAAACAAAAAAATAAAAATGAAAGAAGAAATGTTTAGTAGTGAGTTACTGGAAATGTACTTTTTGTTCAGTAGTAGGTTATTGGATATGTATTTTTTGTTCAACAGTGTGATTTCAGGCATTTGATTTTATTCGGTTCTGGTACACCGAACAAAAGTCAAACAATCATCTTGAAAAACGAAATGAAAACATAAAAAGTAAAGAAAAAAAACTTACCATTTCACTTTTTTGCAGGTCCTTCATCACAAGTTCTTCGTCTATTGATTTTTTTATGATCAAAACACTATGATTTTCACTTTTTTAAAAATATATAGTATAAAAGAAGAAATGAGAAAGCAATAAAAAAAAATAGGGATTGAAGTGTAATGAGTGTAAAGAAATAATCAAATCTATTTAATTTTTATCTTTTGTCCTTAAAAATAATTTCACACACAAATAAAATTAGAGAAAAAAAATATTTCTCAAATGAAGAGTGTAAAGAAATAAATATATTGTGTAAGTAGAATTTTTTGTTGAACAGGGTTGGGTTGGTGAGTGAATTTTTTTTAAAAACATATTTTTCATTATTGTTTATTGATATATAACGATTTTTAAGTTTTTCTTTTTTTTTTTTTTGGGTCCTTTTCTAGATATCATAATTCCCTCTCCCTATATTATGTAATTTTATTAACATTGCCTTCGTCTGGCATGAGGCTAAAATGAAGTTGGGAGCTAAAATAGTCACAAAAGACAAAATAGGCTAAAAAATCAATAAGACAAAATGTCACATTCAAATCATAATTATTTCACTTTTTCTCTTACAAAAGTCAAAAAAATCCAGCCCAAACAAAGTTTTTAGCCCTAGACTAAAATATCTAAAAAGCCAAAAAGTCAACTCACTTCCCAAATGAAGCCATTGATGTTAAACAATATCAATTGCTACAAGTCATTTATCTCACATTATTAAAATTCAATAGTAAAGATATAAATAATAAAGGCAAAATGGACAAGTAGGGTCGGAGATAGAATTACATTAAGCGGGGCGGGACAAGGGTGAGGTAAATGTCTAAATTGGGGTGGAGTGGAGGTCATCAACATAACATGGTCCGTTACAATTCTTGCTTATATGGTTGTTTAATAGGGTAAATTACAAATAAATAAATAAATAAATTCATGAGATTTGCTTAAAATATAGATTATTGTGGTGATGGGGTTTGGAAATACCCTTTGGCCCAAGCAGACTTTCTTAATCCTCGGATTGGTACCTAAAATGGGGATGCATACTCCGGTTGGGGGTGCCGAAACTAACACTCCGACGGACAAGTTAATATTCTCTTGGGACTTTCTTCTATCACAAGTTATCACTCTTTTTTCACATGCTCGTTCTTTGGTTGATGGCCCTTCTTTTTATATTACTCTTCAAGGGCCCACTTTCTATTATGGACACCTTGCCCTCACAGCTGGACCCCTAGTCGTTTCTACAAGATCTGTGGCCTATTCGGCCCTATGGATAGGTTCTAGTCGACCACGGCCCTGTTCATCACTGTGTATTCGACAATCTTGAGGATAAGGCCCAGTCTGGGCCGACTTAAATTCGGCTCCCACAATTGCCCCCCAAACATCCAAGTAAGTTCATTCCGGTCGGCATGTTTGGTTAATACATTCCTCTCAGATACTATGTCAAAAACTCTTGAAAGTCAGAAATACGACAGTTGCACCCTTTTTGGAACTGACTTGTCAGAACAGGTGTGATATTTTAATCATTACAGCTTCCCGCCCCTTCGTATTTGACAATTATTTAATGTTCGATTTGAAAACCAGCCCTTCGTATATTCTTGAATCAAAAGGCTCTCAATTTCCTTTGGCATCCTTCACACCAACCTCCTTCAAGACTTCTGCAATTCCGCTCCCCATTGTTCATCTTCTTCTTTGACCTGTAAGTTCCACTCTTTCTTGTCGTTCTGCTCTCATTCCAGTCCCCTATGTGTTTTGTTTTTTGGTATACATTTTGTTTGTATTCCGTTTTAAATGGCGAGACACTTGAAAGCCCTCCTCTCAGAGGAGCGAACCACAACCTTCCGTCGTCATTTTTCTATCCCAGACGACGTCCACCTATCCCTTGTTGCAGACAGTGTGGTGGACATGGAGAGGGCTCACACAAACACCATTAACTTCCATCTTTTGGCAATTGCTGAGGGTGGAGTTTGATTCCCCCTCTATCCTCTTCTTAGGACAGTCCTGCGCTATTGGGGATTAATTCCCTCCCAGCCTAACGTGAACTTCCACCGAATAATCATGTGTATAGTAGAGTTGAATCGCCGACTAGGTTTTAACCTAGGAATCCCAACTATTCGGCACTGCTATGTTATGGCGAAATCAACCGGTCGGCAAGGCCGTTACTTTCTGAGAGCCAAAGATGGTGACCATCACTTGGTAACCATGCTCGCCAGCTCTGGAAAAAGGGTTGACGATGTCATGGTCACCATCCGAGGCAATTGAGAATTCAGCGTGGGACAAGATCACCAAGACCCAGTGCTGAGGCAAAAAGGAGAACCAAGTGGTCGACTAGAATTGTTAACGTGTCTAAAAATGAACAGTTTATTCGGCTCAAATACTGGGTGCTAATCATTTTTTTTTTTGCAGGCAACGACTTGAAAAGGGCATTGACATCGGCGGACGAAGCCGTTCTGGATCAAGTCAAGAAGGATCTTAATTACAAAGGTTGTTCAAACCTTCAAGGACAAGGGCGTGCAGCCCATGTTTTGCTGAGATACGAACCAACCTGCTCTACTTTCTCGGCGATAGATAATATCCTTGTGCCGACACATGAACAACAGCTTACTGCACTTATATTCCCTAGCTACAAAAGTCTAAGGGATATTGGTGCTGAGGGTTCCGACGCCGTCGAAGAGGTGACGAAGATGCTCAATCTGAGGGCCGTGTAGAGGGCCAGGAACTTAACAGAGAAATTGAATTGGCATTTTAGCACATCACCCTGACTATTGCACCAATCACCCATCCATCTTTGGCTTAGTAGACTTATTTGCTTCAAAGGACGACCTTTTCACCAGATTAGAAAATCTTCATGGGGCCGAATGTGAAGCAGAAGGGATGAACGGAGAATCACTTGCCCAGTTTGCCAGACGACAAAATGCAGAGAAGATGGTGGCCAAGAGGCAAGTCGGCGGGGCTTGGGGGAGCCAAGTAACACCGACACGCGAGGTTCCTATAGAAGAAATGGCCTGCGAAATAATTGTGGCCAAGTTTGTTCCTGAAGATAGCCAGACAGAAGTCTTGGGAGCCAATCTTATAGGGCAGAAGAGACGTGCCGAGATCACGACCGAATTGTTGGAAGAGCCAATTGATTAACGGCCAAGGGTGGAGATGTCACCCATCGCAGATGATTTATCTGAGGCATTCGTCATCCAACCACGGATGAAGAGTGCGCCGATACCAAACAGTGGGTTGGCCATCAAAGATCTCGCCGTGGCCCTAAGCGTTGCTTCGGCGTTCTCTTTGCCAGCAGACAGAGCAATTTCCATGCCGAACTGGATGTTATCTCGATTACTTTGGCGGCACAATCGGCCATATTGGTAAGTTGTAAAAACACCTAAAATTTTCTGATAGCTAAAATTTCCATTCTTACTCAGACTAACATGTCTTGGCTTCATTGCTTTGCCAAGCTACAGGAAGGATCGCCGAGATCGGCCATCGTCATTATGACGTCATAGAGCGATTCAGTATCCTTGAAAGCCAGTTAAAAGAAGAAAAGCAAGGCCATTGCTGTAATTGCAGATTTTTCTGCGGTGACAGCGAAAGCCGAAGAAAAGCAAGCAAATGCAATTGCTGCTCAGGAAAAAGCTCAGCATGCCGATTTGCTCCGAAAGGCCACCGAAGAGAGAGCAAACTTGATAGATGGCTCTCTAAAGTCGGTTAAAAAAGAAATCTCAAGACTAAAGGTCAATCTCGAAGCGGCGAAGAAGGCGAGGGAGCTTGCTGAGGCAGACGCGGCCAAAGCCTTTAATGCCGACGAGCTGACGGCTAAGGAGTTCTACGCTGAAGAAGCCCTGAAGTTCGAGAATCGAGGCTTCAAGCACGGATGGCTCAAAGCTTTGGCGGCCACCAAGGTGACTCTCGATTAACCGATTCCCTATGAGCAATTAGAAGTTGAACCGCTGGAATCGAATCCAGAAGATTTAGACTTTTGATCAGCCGTTTTTTGTAATAGGTATTTTCCTCTTCTTTTGTTTGTTTTGTTAGCTTTTGGCCATTTTTTGTAATAAATATTTTCCTCTGCTTTTGTTTGTTTTTTTAGCTTTTGTTAACACTTTATTTTGGACTTAGGCCATTTTCATGTATAAAGTGAATGTACTCATGCAGTTTATTAATGAAAATGTCCGTTTTGCTAATGAATGTGAATGATTAAGCATTGAGAAACTGAAGCACGCCATATAGATTAAAAACATGAAAAGAAATGGTTGCAAAGCCAAATAGATTAACAAATTTGTCATTTGCCCTAGTTGACCATTGAGCATAACCGCCAAATACCTGGACGAAGCATGTTCGTGGGATCAGGTGGGACATTGTCCTAATTTGGCAAAATGTCTTCAGATAAGCTGAATAGATTAATAAATCTGCCCTTGCCCCAGTTAATCACTGAGCAGAACCGCCGAATACATGAGAAAACGGCGGCGACCGCGAGCGCTTCGTAATTGTTGCAACTGCAATTAAGAAGCGGGGTGGCCAAGCGTGTATGGGGCTTGTGGCCTCTTTAAATGGAAGCTACTCAGACCTAACTGAATGTAAAAAGGAAAAAAACACTGCGTTGACTTGAGTAAAATTCGTATGTCCAGGAGAGTATTCTTCAACAATAGAGGGGAATGAAAGATGTTAGCTGAACTAGATGCAGAAATAAACCGCGGAATTGGTGGTGAATCCTTCCAAACGGGTAAGATGGTGTCGAAGAAGCAAGAGAGGCGTCGATCTCCCCGTTGTTGAAGCAGGTCCCCAAGAGGGGGCGAGGTAGAAAAATCACCAAGAAAGGGGGTGCAGCAACAAGAGAACTTAAGAACTGGGAGTGCACCTGCTTTGACGCGGAACGAACCGAGCAGGCCACCACACCCGTTAAGTTTTTCGGTGTTTATTGAGAACAAACCAATGACTGAAACGGAGCCAATTATTCGTGATCCGAACGTGGCAGTCGAGTTTACTCGGCAAATGTTTCCACCCGAGTGCAACAATCAATGATCGGACGGGGTGGTGACAAAGAATATTGAGGATCAAGAGCCAATCACATTTTGTAAGGCCATCACAAGTACAAATCAGCATAGTGAAATATGGTCATGAGTGAGGAATCTCTTCACAAGAATTATACTGGAGCTATTGAAGTTCGCTAAAGGACTAAAAGATTGTTGGATATAAATAAGCCTTCAAAAAGAAGGAAAGAATCTCATAAATGAAACATATTAGATTCAAAACATGATTGAAAACCAACATAGACGAAATTAGGGGTTGTCACGCCCACTTTTTATTACTCGAAGTATTACCAATTTCATTTACTTAATTCCATTTTAGAGATAACATGCGGAAATAAACTCATATATTCAATTCGTAGAAATGAATAACATTGCTCTCATTCATATGTAAGTAAATACAACATGAGCATATTAAATAAATTGCCCTTGGGCTTACATCATTAACAACAAATCAAGAACAAGGAATAATAAATTGCCCTAGGTTCCTTCTCATGATTTCAAACAAATCCAACATGGATATGATTTTTATGCAATACAAAATTACCACATGTCTATCTATAGACGAAGTATTGAAAAAGAACAAGGAAATCCCTACCTCAAATGTAGAACCCAAGGAGAAGAAGAGCTAAACTCGGAAGTGCTCCAAACACCAAATTTCTCGGATCAAAATGTAGCCCACAATGATCAACACACTTTTTGTAAAGGCCAAAGGTGAGGAAAACACTCCTACTAGATCAAACCCTAGAGAGAAGTTAGGTTTTAGAGTGAGGAGCTCTCAAAATCGGTTTTGGGGAAAGTAAGAGAGAGAAAGGAAATGTAAAAAGTGATTTAAAATAGCCTAGCTGCCAACTGATATACGACTCTCCCGCTCGAGCGGAGAACATAACGCTCGAGCGTCAAGGACAAAAAGCTAGGTACGCTCGAGCGCAAGAAGGCCCGCTCGAGCGCCAAGACACAAGAATAAAGTACATCCGCTCGAGCGCGAAAACCAGTCCGCTCGAGCGTAGATTTCTCCCTCCCAGAACTTACACCAAAAAGTACTACCCGCTCGAGCGCTAACAAGCCCGCTCGAGCGTAGAAAACACATCTGCAGAAGTTTTGCAGAGGGACGAAATACTGGAAGTGTATAAACCCCGCTCGAGCGCAATAAGACCCGCTCGAGCGGACCATTAAAAAAACTTAGGCAACAACAATGGGAGCTAAAGCTTTACCAACCTGTAACAACCAAGCCCAACACATTCTAAAACTCAAACAAAAGAGTTTAAAGGTTGAAAACACGATAGGTACAACTACCAACTCCACGGAACCACGTCCGGAAAACAACAGAACAGTAAAGGGATAATCGGGATCGCTATAGGTTGGCTAGGGGTGGTCATGGCCTCCTAAAACTTCTCACAATTAACTAGTTAGTCCTATATTTTATAAATTATTTTATATCGTATATAAGACTTTCTAAAATTTTAAAAAAATATTCTATTAGTCCTTATATTACTTAAGCATTCTTAGAATGCATATAACATGATTACAAACTATTCGCTACTATGACCCTCCTTAAAATAAATTTTTTAGCTTCGTCATGGTGTTGGTTTCAATAAAGAAAAATATTTGAGAACTCTAAAATAAGAGTTCTAAAAGAGCTTTAAGAGTAGGTCTCACTTATTGATGTGATGTTTTGATCTTCCTTCTCCTTCTTCTTCTTCTTCTTCTTCTTCTTCTTTTTTTTTTTTTTTTTTTTTTTTTTTTTTTTTTTGGGTCATATTATTAGAGTTTCAAAACTAAGAAATGCATCATTGCTAGTCTCTCTTAGTTGTAGGATTGGAGAAGTACTTTCTCCATGAGGCAGGAAACTTCTCCAACGTAATAAACACATGCAAACAAAATACTAATAATGGAGTGAATTTTTTTCATATTTTAATAAAAAATTTTAACTTCTCTAAATACATCTAATCTTGATGTGTTTAAAAAGTAAAATAAAAAATGACTAAAATATAAAATAATAATAAAAAATTCATTAAAGACGAACAAAAAGCCATCTAAAAATAATTTTTGAAATCTGTAGCTAAATTAATTTTCTAATGATCAGAAAGGTGGTGTTCCCGCCTGTCCCTTTTGTCCGCAACTAGTTGAGCCAAGTAAACTACTTAAAATTTGGAGATTAATATTTGGCTTGATAGATGAGACATTTTCTTGTCAAGTGTTAGATACTTGAGATTTACTTTTGCACAATTCAATTTTCATGTAAATGCCTTCTTAAAATATGTATTGAAGAAAGGTTTGTAAGTCAAAATTCAAATCGATTGAATTGAATAGTATCGTAACTTATAAGCCTAATATAGAGCTATACACTCTAAATTGAATACGTTAATTAATTTTGAATTGAATTTCAACTTAAATATCACCACCCTAAAACTAGTCGTAATTATCTTTTTTATTAATAGATATTAGATACAGTGAAGAACTGAATATTTGTTCCAAAATATAAATGCTATAAGAGTGAGTTTTATTTTTTACATACACAATTATTAATCTCAGGTCTTAAATTAAACAACAAATAAAACGTGCTTAATTGATCCATCAATCCACTGTAGCAAAAAACTTCAAGATATGGCTAATCGGCTCTCTCTCTTGAGAGCCCCGGGTTCGAGTCCTGGCGGTGGAATTCATTTTGTCCACTTTTTTATTTTTGTTGTGTTTGGTTTTGACAAAAGTTTCGAGAAGGATGAGATTTTTTTTTGAGATATTCGAAAAAATAACAAAATTTCAAATATTATGGACCTAATTACAATGGACTTAATTACTCCTAATAATTTTTCCTATACAATAATTATTAAGCAAAACAAAGAAGTACTAGAATCTTGAGTCAAATTTTGCACTTAATTTAATTTATAATGGTTGTATTAATGAATTTAATTTATTTGGATTATATTTAAGTTTTTTAATTTAATTTATATTGGTTTGCATTAAATAATATTTTGCTCTTTGTTTTTGTTATGTTTAAATTTTAAAGACTTGTATATTTTAATTATTTATTATTTATTGATTTGTTTATTTTTAATATAGTGGAACCGTGATTCTAACCCGAACCAACCCCAGCTACATTGAGTTGGGTTGGGTTGGGTTGGTTCTAGTGTATGATTGGTTTGGTTCTGGATCTAAAACCTTGGAACCGATCATGATTGGGTTGGTTCCAAATTTAGTGTCAAGCCATGCCAAACTAAACCAAACTGACCCATGAACATCTCTATTGTAAGTTATATATATAAAATATTTTTATGTCACGTGGCTGTTAATGTATTATTTTTTGTCTAATTTTGAGCATAAGTTAGCTTTTGAAATAAATTGGAAAAATTTTGAAATATAAAGGGTCAAAGTAAAAAAAAAAAAAAAACAAGAAAAATGAAGTGCCAAATTGATAAAATAGCCAAATATAAAGAAGGCAAAATATAATTTACTCAATTAAAAATTTATATATAATTTTAAATTAAAAACATGTAGCAAATGACAACTTTGAAAATATACAAAATTTTAAAAGCTAGGACTCAAATTGCCGCAAGTACTACTTGAGATTTATTAGCGGGAAAAAAAAAAACGGTCCAATAAAATAACTTTTTCAAAATTATTGTAAAATTATGATTAAAAAGTTAAATTAATCATTTTATCATGAAAGAAAAGATTATAATATATCATTATTGAGAGAACGTGAGAGATTCGTGGGTCCATCACGAGGTTAGTTTTGACAATTAGAATAGTTCATACCCATAAAAAAAATAGATCGATTAATAATTATAATATTTTTATTTTGTTACCTTTGTCTCATAAAAAAGACAATAAATATATTTTTTAAAATAAATCATTTATATTTAAAAGCAAACACAATAAAATAAAATGATTAAATCGACTTAAATTTATTTATTTATTTTTTTTTTTTATGAATGACATACAAGAATACTCTTAAAGTGGATAATTTAATTTATCAAAACAAAATCCTAGTATACCACACAAGCTCCCCAGGGATGTAATAATGGCCCAGCCCATCCGGGCCCCATGGGCTCCTGTTTTTTAGCGGGCCGGACCAAGCCACAGGCCAAAAAGTGAGACCCAGGCCCAAGCCCACTCATAATAGGACCTAGGGCTTGGGTCACGGGTTGTGGGCTGTGGCTACTCGGGCCTTTTTTTTTTTTTTTTTGAAAAATAAACGATAAATATATTATCTATGTAGATTGTTTATTAGGAATAAAAAATAAAAAAAAATTATATTAGAGTATTTTAATTAAGATTAATGAGATGTTTTATTTGGTTATGTTTCATGGTGGTATTTAAATTTAATTATGTACAACTTATGTTTTTTAATTATGAACTTATAACTAAAAAAGTATGCAATTATGTAATTTTTTTATTTCGAAATGAATAATTTTATTATAACGCCCTGAAATAATTACAATAATCCATTCACAAGATCAATAAACGACAACAACAATAAAGTAATTATCTTCCATTAAATCCAATTGAATTTACAAAAGAGAGACATATGCGGTATACATTCATAATGCTTGGCCTTGAATCTATAGCACATGTTGCGAACAAAAGAAAAAGAATGAAAGTTAAACAGATAAGAAATGCCCCAAGGGCTTACAGCTTTCCAAGACGATACTTGGTTACAATAAAAGTGAACTTAAGTCCAATACAGTTTAAGTCATTGGCTTATACAAAAATAAATATAGCAGATAGACAAAAGAAGCTCTCACCCTAACTATTGCATTGACGGAGACATATCATTAGCACTAGAAATGTTTTTCCCACATAGGATGAGCCAAAATCCAGTATAAATAATCCAACACAGTATATGAATTTTAACAAAGTTATAAGATGAATGCATATGCCATATTCTTACTAAAACATTTTTATATCTCTTTCCAAAACTGTGTAATGCCAAGTTAATATCTTGATTCATAAATCATTTCCTTCACATTAGAGAATAGGGCAGTGAATCACACTCTGAGAATTTCAAAACAATACAACCTTTTTCGAAAATTTCATCCGGAGGAAACTGTAAACCGAGACCTATGTAAACGTAGGCTATATAACACTACTAAAAACCAGGAGCTTTTGCAACGGTCTTAAACGTCGCAAAAGGTTCGCATGTCGTCACATAAGACTTTTTGCGACAGAGTAACGACGGGAAATGGGGGTGATGGAAGGTGGCGTGACAAAAAGTATTTGTGACAGTTATAAACTGTTGCTTTCTTGTAGCGACGGTAAATCAATGGTTTTTGCAGCGATTTAAACTGACAAAAAAAAAAAGGAAAAAACTTCACTTTTAGCGACGCGTTTGGTTGCCATCGCCAACAACTTTTGTAGCGACGGTATTTAATGTCACAAAAAGTATTATTAGCGGCGATTTAAAACATCGCCAAAAAATTAGTATTACATTAGTACCTTATATGCGACAGTTTAAAACATCACTAAAGATTTGAACTAATATGTATATGCGACAGGTTAACCCGTCGCTAATAAAATGTAAAGAAATGATGATTGCATTAGTGACGGTTTATTATTGTCGCAATAAAATTATTGTCATAAAATAAATATATATTTTATTAATTCATTCCCTAGACTAATTATTAATATTTTTTAAAATAAAATACATCCACATCCAAATTCACAAAATCATACAAATAATAATATATATGTACCATGTAACAATTGTCAAGCAAATATTCTTTACAAAAATATATAAAACATCCTCCATCATTACTGATATTTTTTAATAATTCAAGAACTCAAATTTTTGTATCTACAACAAAACAAAAGTATCGACAATACAAATAAAAAAACATATATATTATAGCTTGTTTTAATATCAACAGTAAGCTCCAATATCGATATATGAAGATATCATCACATACTCAAAGGGTTGCATCAGCAAAAAAGAGCCAAAAAAAAATAATTTACAATATAATTAATTTCAAGCTTATAGAAAATGTAGAACATTTTATATTTATTTCAAAAATAAAGAAATAAATAAATAAGATTGTAATTTTGTGAATCGTAAATTGAATCGAATCGGGAATCATTAAAATCATTACAAACCAAAATAAAAAATAAAAAATAAAAAAACTAATAAATCAATAAAGAAAATAAGACGTTAAGCAATCATATATATGAAACGGAATGAAATAAATTGATTTCGATATATGCTATAAAATAGTTCTTATGTAAGGACATAATTACATAGTTTAGTTGGGAAGACGTTACGTTCATAGCAAGAACTTTCAGTGTTCAGTATCTAACTCACCGTATGTAAGTTTGGGGTTGATAGACCGAAGCTTGCTGATGACTTCTAATGCAGTGTTCAAAAAGGGGACCGAACCAATATAACCTATAGATACACTAGTCAGACTTGATAACGCATATAATGGATATGATAGAATCAAAACAGGAAAAAAAAATGGACATACAACAAAAATGCCAATTTGCAAGAAAAAAATGCAGCAAACAATAATATAACAGGAGCAGATTCATCAAAGATTCAAAGTAAAACCAAAAGGATTCTAAACACAAGTACACTTAAGCTGAGTTTGATTGACAAAGAAAAAAAAAATCATTCACAAAATGCACAAGTGGTTGTTGACAAAAGAAAGTGGGTCCTGCCATAAGTACTATTTTGAAGGAAAGGTTTTCCCTCAAATTTGCCTTACATTTTATACATGATTATGCATTGCAGGAAAGGGTAGTTTTATTTTCTCAAACTTTCCAGTAAACCAAATGAATGGGAGAGCGGAAGAATTACAATAAGGCAAGGAGCAAATGCTTTGGATATGCAGCCACTCTAATCAAAAGGTTGAGGGAGTGGGAACAAATGAGTGAAGGTTCGACATCAACTCAGTTTCCCCGAACCACATAATTACAAAACACATTAGAAGACCCAAATCAAGCAAATAAAATATATAAAAGAAAATCAAACCATTCTTGCAAGTTGGGTATTTGTCTTGTTTAGCAGATGAACCTGTAGAATGCAAGTATGGAAAAGGGTTTAGAAGCAATGTGATCCTTATTTAACCCATATATAGTGTATCATTTATTTTTGAGTGGGGAACATTAAACTATTTAGAAGCAATGCAAGCAAAAAACAGTAAGCTGTCATTTTTTTTAGTCTTCCCCATTATCTAATCAATTAATAAACATCATAATAAATAATTAAAAAAATGATTGGTTGCTAAGAGAACATCATATCATAAAAAAGGAGAAATGCCACAGCACCCAAAAAGGGGAAGAAAAAAAAGAAGAATCATGGTCGCATTCAGGCTTTCAAATTCAAACAAATGGGAAAATTCGAACATCCGAAAGTCTGGTGCTGAAAAATCTAATTTAGACTATGTGATCTCATTCAGACTATCTAGGGAAAAAAGACACTACTATTTAGATAAAGATAAAAAAAAGGTTTGGGAGGCATCCATTGCCACTTGTGGCAATAGCAATAGCAAGTAAGGAACGGGTTGCAGCGGTAGTTACAGAAGAAGATATTAATACATCCACATATATGTAAATAAAATTGCAATGAAGAAAGAAGATGAAATTTTACACCAGCATCAGAGAAACACAGTTGCCTATCTCATCAGGAATTTGACCAGTTAATTTGTTCCCTTGAAAATCCCTGAAAATATTTCAACTACAACATCTAAAGTTAGTATTATGTTAACTTGGTTACAATGAGCAAGAACACCAAATCAACAGGATTAGCAAAGAAAGCATACATGGATTGTAGATTCTTCAGGTCTCCAATTGGCAAAGAAATCATCGTTGTGAACATCATCCCAGTCCAGCAACACATTTGCTATGTTGCTAAACGACGCCTTAATCGACATCAACACTTTGCCTGAGTGAAGATAACACCATTCTCTCATCATCACAATAGCTTTCTATTATGGTATGATTTGCTTCACAAATGAGGGGCAAGTAAATTCTCTCCCTAGTAGCAAAAAAAAAATTTGCTTTTAAAAATCCAAGCAAATGGGGGAGAGAAAGACAAGAAAAACAACAATGTGAGCAGTGCTGCCAAATAAACTTGGAGCTTGAATCATGTTTGCCATTAAAATTTTTTGAATGAAAAATGAAAAAACCTACACACTATAAAATACCATTAAACTAATGGAACACATATTTGAGTCTCAGTGGCATAAATCAGTCTTATAAACCATCATCAGGAGTGGCTGAACCTTTTTAGGCTTTGTTCTAATTCCCAGCAGTCTCAACACAAATCTAGCAAGCTCTCCATATAGTAATCCCGATCAATCCAACAGCTGCACATGATAACTCCACGAGTTATTTAATTAAACATACCTATCAGATTATAACGACCAGACTCAACAATTTCATCTTGCAAATAATCAAATGGGGACACAAGGAAATTAAAGCACCTGAAGAAGAGCAGTAATGAACATGTGGAATGCCTGTGTATTCTGGTCTATCAGTATTGCAACCCGGCCAAAGAAGGTTACCACACCTTCCAACGGCAATCATTGTAGAAAAATATATATATATATATATATATACATTATGGCTAAGAGAAATGGCATCAGTTCCACAAGTTTGTTAGCTGATGGTTGTAGTACACCTTCAGGGAAGAATCTGTGTTAAAGAGGTATTTTGACAATAATTCTCAAACAATCAATCATATTCCTTCTACCCAAATAATAAATATGACTAAATAAAATAGAATAAAGATTGCCCAAAGGTATATTGGTTGATAATAGCCCAAATTAGGGTGGATAAATTAATGCAAATGATGAGTATTCCTTGGAATTATCTATCACATGCCCAACAAATTGCCTGGGTATTATATTCATATTAGAAGCAAATTCAATACCATAACAGTAGCTGTCAGGAGCTGAAACTATGAGGACCACACTTCACAATGAAAAGAATGTATTAGACTATTAGTATGTCGAGTGTGATAACAAGTCATTATTACATGTCAATATTAAGAAAGCACCTTTATGCAGCAGCAACTGTTCTTGGGACCAATTGACCAAATTCTAAGCTCAATTCCCCTCAATGCTTTCTGGAGGTGGTACCAGCGTGCCACAGGTAATTCCATTAACTCATCAAAGAAAGTTTGTAAATAAGTCATGGATTGCTAATTTGTTCTCATAGTAGAAAATCTAATCCACATCATGAGGAATGTGTATTTTTATTCCAACTATGACCTGTTTAGTAGTACTGAATGAACTTTCCTTTATCTTTCATATTAAATTAAAACATAATTCTGCAAAAGAAGATCCCTACAGGCTCAGTTTCTCCCTGTATTCCAGTCAGCCAATTTCCTATCAGTGCTATAATTTTGATTTCAAATTGAATTCTTCATTTAATTGAATTTAATTAATTGATTCCTTAACCTAGTGAGTTTAACAAGTGCTAAGTACATATAAATCCCATGGGATTTCATTATATTTTCTTAAAATTTTCTGGTTGAGCAGAAATTGAAGAACATAAAAGATACATTACTAGAAAACAAAGAGATTTTTTTTTTAATTTTTTTATAACTAGCGCATATGCTAAACATCAACTACACAATACATTAATTAAATATATTCTTAATCAAAATAATTCAATCAATTGAACCAGTGAGGAGAGCAGAGGAGAAGACAGTTGAGGAAACCAGAGGAAAGCAGAGGAAAACTATACATGGATGCCGGAGGGAGAACTGGTGACGAAGTTGAAGCCGTTCCTGCTACAGACAATCTGTGAGGGTAATGCGAGAGTGAGAGAGAGATTGTGAGGGCCTGCGCCAGCAAGAGGAGGATTACCTGGACGAGCCCACGCTGGTGTTGTTGCTGCTGCTGCTGCGAGAGAGAGAGAGTGACGATCGACTGGCCGCGAGAAAGAGAGAGTGATATTAGGGCAGAAGATTGAAGGTTTTTTTTTATAAAAAATTTATTTATTTTTATCGTAGAGAATACAGAAAGTTTGGGAAAAGTGGGAAAGAGGGAGCGACGGGGCGTGAGGGATGGGAGGTGGGTGTGAATTTAGAGATTAGGATTTGCAACGATGTTAACTACCGTCGCGAATGAATGAGCAAAAATAAATTTATTACATAATTTTTTGAGAATTTTTTGCAAATTTATTAAGTAAATTTACTGAGAATTTATGGGAAATTTATTAGGAATTTACTAAGTAATTTACGGAGAATTTAATGATAATTTTTTGGGAATTTACTGAGTAATTTTTTGAGAATTTACTGAGTAATGTATTGAGTAATTTACTGAGAATTAACCAAGTAATTTACTGGGAATTAACTGAGTAAGTTACTAAGAATTTACTGAGTAATTTATTGAGAATTTACTGCAAATTTACTAAGAATTTACTGTAAATTTTTTGAGTGATTTATTGAGAATTTACTGAATAATTTACTGGCAATTTACTAAGTAATCACAAGGAATTGACTGAGTAATTTACTGAGAATTTTCTGGAAATTTACTTTGTAATTTACTGAGTAATTGACTGAGAATTTACTAGGAATTTGCTGAGAATTTACTGTGTAATTTTGTTGAGAATTTACTGAAAATTTACTGGGAATTTATTTAGTAATTTACTGAGTATTTATTGAGAATTCAGTGGAAATTTACTGATTAATTGACTGAGAATTTACTAAGTAATTTACTGATAATTTATAGGAAATTTTCTGTGTAATTTACTAAGAATTTACTTAATTTTTTTTGAATAATTTAGTTAGAAGTTACTGAGAATTTAATAGGAATTTGCTGAGGATTTACTGGGAATTTTCTGTGTAATTTACTGAGAATTTACTTGCAATTTTCTGAGTAATTTACAGGGAATTTACTAAGTAATTTACTGAGAATTTATTGAGAATTTACTGAGGAATTTATGAAAAATTTGTTAATAATTTAGTGAGAATTTACGTGAAATTTACTACGTAATTTACTGTGAATTTACCTAGCTATTTACTGAGAATTTTGTAGGAATTTACTGAATAATTTACTAGGTATTTATTGAGAATTTACTGAATAATTTATTGAGTAATTTTGTGAGTAATTTATTTAGTAATTTTCTAAGAATTTACTCAAAATTTAACGAGTAATTTAATAAGTAATTTACATAGAATTTACTGAATAATTTACTGAGAATTTATATTATTCAGTAATTTACAAAGTAATTTACTGGGAATTTAGTAAGTAATGTAGTAAGCATTTAATGAAATTTTTTTGGGAATTTACTAAGTATTTTTCTGAGAATTTACTAACTAATTTTCTAGGAATTTACTGAGTAATGTACTAAGTAAGTTACTAAGAATTTACAGAGTAATTTTTTGAGAATTTTCTGAGAATTTACTAAGAACTTACTGAGAATTTACTAAGTGATTTATTGAGAATTTACTTAGTAATTTGCTGAGAATTTACAAGGAATTTACTGAGTAATTTACTGATAAATTAATGATTAATTGACTGAGAATTTACTGAGTAATTTAATGAGAATTTACTGGGAATTTACTAGGAAATTACTGGAAATTTAATCTGTAATTTACTGTGAATTTAGTGAGTAATTTATTGGAAATTTGTTGAGTAATTTTCTGAGAATTTACAACGAATTTACAGAGTAATTTAATAAGTAATTTACAAAGAATTTACTGGGAATTTACTAAGAATTTACAAAGTAATTTACTGAGAATTTACTGATAATTTTCTGGGAATTTAGTAAGTAGTTTACTGGGTAATTTACTAGGAATTTACTGAGAATTTACTGAAAATTTACAGGAAATTTACTGATTAATTTCTGGGAATTTAATGAGTAATTTACGGATTAATTGACTGAGTAATTTACTGAGAATTTATTGTGTAATTTACTGAGTATTGAATAATTGACTAAGAATTTTTTGGGAATTTACTGTGTCATTTACTGAGAATTTACTGGAAATTTACTGAGTAATTTACTAGGAATTTATTGAGTAATTTACTGAGAATTTATTGAGAATTTGCTTGAAATTTACTCTGTAATTTACTGATTAATTGGTTGAGAATTTTCTGAGTAATTTACTGGGAATTTACTGTGTAATTTACTGAGAATTTACTGAGTAATTGACTGAGAATTTTTTGAGTAATTTACTTAGAATTTACAAAGTAATTTATTTTAAATTTGCTGGGAATTTACTTGGAATTTTCAAAGTAATTTATAGAGAATTTACTGAGTAATTTACTTAGAATTTATTGAGAATTTACTGAGAATTCACTGTGTAATTTATTGGAAATTTACTGAGTAATTTATTTAGAATTTTTTAAGAATTTACAGAGAATTTACGTGGAATTTACTACGTAATTTACTGAGAAATCACCTAGCAATTTACTAAGAATTTAGTAGGAATTTACTGAGTATTTATTGAGAATTTACTGAGTGATTTACTTAGAATTTACTGATAATTTACTGGGAATTTATTGAGTAATTTACTAAGAATTTACTGAGTAATTTATTGGGAATTTACTGAGTAATTTACTTATAATTTTTTGAGAATTTATTCATTAATTTACAGAGTAATTTACTGGAAATTTACTGACAATTTATTAAGTAATTTACTAACAATTCATTGGGACTTTACTGAGTAATTTTCTAAGAATTTAACAAGAATTTTCTAGGAATTTATAGACAATTTACTGAGTGATTTTCTGACAATGTACTGAGTAACTTACTGAGTAATTTACTGGGAATTGATTGAGTAAGTCACTGAGAATTTACTAAGTAATTTATTGAGAATTTTCTGGGAATTAACTGAGAATTTACTGGGTGATTTATTAAGAATTTACGGAGTAATTTACTGAGAATTTGCTGAGAATTTACTGTGCAATTTACTGCGAATTTACTGAGTAATTTATTGAGAATTTACTGTGAAATTTATTGAGAATTTTTTAAGAATTTACTGAGAATTTACATATCAATTTACTGAGAATTTAGTAGGAATTTACCGAATAATTTACTGCGTATTTATTGAGAATTTGCTGAGTAATTTACTTTGAATTTACTGAGAGATTTACTTAGAATTTACAGATAATTTACTGAGAATTTAATGGGAATTTACTGAGTTATTTTATGAGAATTTACTGCGAATTTACTGTGTAACTTAATAAGTAATTTGCAGAGAATTTACTGCGAATTTACTAAGTAATTTAGTGATAATTTACTGGGTATTTACTGAGAATTTTTTGAAAATTTATTCAGTAATTTACTAGGAATTTACCGAGAATTTAATGATAATTTTCTTGGAATTTGCTGAGAATTTACTAAGTAATTTTCCGAGAATTTACTATATCATTTTCAAGGAATTTCTTAAGTAATGTACTGAGTGGTTTACTGAGAATTTACTAAGTAATTTATTGGGAATTGACTGAGTAAGTTACTGAGAATTTACTGAGTAATTTATTGAGAATTTACTGGGAATTTACTGAGTGATTTATTGAGAATTTACTGATTAATTTACTGAGAATTTTTTGAGTAATTTACTGAGAAATTTCTTGGAATTTACAGAGTAATTTACTGATTAATTAACTGAGAATTTACTGAGCAATTGACTGAAAATTTACTTGGAATTTAACTTGTAATTTACTGGGAATTTAGTAGGAATTTATTGAGTAATTTACTGAGCATTTATTGGGAATTTACTAATTAATTCACTGAGTAATTTACTGGGAATTTACAATGTAATTTACTGAGAATTTACTAAGTAATTAACTGAGAATTTACTGAGTACTTTACTTAGAATTTACTGAGAATTTACTTTGAATTTTTTGTGTAATTTATAGGGAATTTATAGAGTAATTTATTGAGAATTTATTAGGAATTTACTAGGAATTTACTTTGTAATTTATTGGAAATTTACTGAGAAGTTGTTAAGAATTTACTGAGAATTTACGTGGAATTTATGCGTAATTTACAGAGAATTTACCTAACAATTTACTGAGAATTTAGTAGGAATTTACTGAATAATTTACTGAGAGTTTACTTAGTAATTTACGGAGAATTTACTGAATGATTTACTTTGAATTTTCTGATAATTTACTGAGTAATTTACAGGGAATTCACAGAGTAATTTACTGGGAATTTACTGTGTGATTTATTGAGAATTTACTGGCAATTTATTGAGAATTTAAAGAGAATTTAAAGAGAATTGACTGTGTAATTGAAAGATAATTTACTGAGAATTTACTAAGTAATTTATTGAGAATTTTACTGTGAATTTGCTGAGAATTTACTGAGAATATACTGGGAATTGACTTAGTAATTGACTAAGAATTTACTACGAAGTTACTGAGAATTTAATGAGAATTTACTGATGATGTACTTTAAATTTACTGAGAATTTATTGAGAATTTACTAAGAATTGACAGAGTAATTGATTGAGAATTTAATGAGTAATTTACTGATAATTTTCTGGTAATTTAATTAGAATTTACTAGGAATTTGCTGAGTAATTTACTAACTAATTTACTGGGAATTTACTAACTAATTTACTAAGAATTATAAAGAATTATTTGGAATTTACTGAGTAATTTACTGTGAATTTATTTAGAATTTAATGAATATTTACTGAGTATTTATTGATAATTTACTGAGAATTTTCTTAGTGATTTACTAAGAATTTAATGGGAATTTACGGATAATTCACTGAGTATTTTACTGAGAATTTACTGAGTTATTTACTTACATTTACTGCATATTTTGCTAGCTAATATACTAAGAATTTATAGAGTAACTTAGTGAGAATTTAGTAGAAATTTGCTGAAAATTTACCTAGCAATTTACTCAGAATTTAGTAGAAATTTACTGAATAATTTACTGGCAATTTACTGAGTAATTTACTTAGAATTTTCGGAGTAATTTACTGAGTAATTTTTTGAGAATTTGCTTATAATTTACTTAGAATTTACTAGGAATTTGCTAAGTAATTTACTGAGAATTTATTGAGAATTTACTGAGTAATTTTTTGAGTTGTTTATAAAGAATTTACTAAGAACTTACAGAGTAATTTACTTGGAATTTACAAGGAATTTACTAAGTAATTTACTAAGAATTTAATAAGTAATTTACTGAGAATTTACATGCAATTTTCTGAGTAATTTACAGAAAATTTACTGAGAACTTAGAGAGTAATCTACTGAGAATTTATAATGAATTTACTGAGAATTTAATAAGTAATTTATTGAGAATTTACAGGGGATTTACTAAGTAATTTACTGAGAATTTACTAGTTATTTGTTGAGTAATTTACTGACTAATTTACTAAGAATTTACAGGGAATCTAGAGAGAATTTACGGAGAATTTAGTGGCAATTTACTGAGAATTTACAAGAAATTTACTGAGTAATTTACTGAGAATTTACTGAAAATTTACTGAGTATTTATTGAGAATTTGTTAGGAATTTACTGAGTAATTTACTAAAAATTAGCTGAGTAATTACTAAGAATTTATTGTGTAATTTATTGAGAATTTGCAGGGAATTTACTTTGAATTTACAGAGTAATTTACTGGAAATTTATTACGTAATTTACTGAGAATTTATTGAGAATTTAATCGGAATTTACTAAGTAATTTGTTTAGAATTTACCGGGAATTTACTGAGTGATTTACTGAGAATTTACTAAGTAATTTACTGAGAACTTGCTGGGAATTTACTAAGAATTTACGGAGAATTTACTAGGAATTTTCTGAGTAATTTCTTAGAATTTACTTTAATTTACTAAGTAATTTAGTGGGAACTTACTGAGTAATGTGCAGAGTAATTTACTACGTATTTACTGAATAATTTATTGAGAATTTACTGAGAATTTACTAAGTGATTTATTGATAATTTACTGAGTAATTTACTGGAAATTTACTGAGTAATTTATTGAGAATTCACTCTAAATTTCTTGAGTAATTTACTGAGAATTCACTGGACATGTACTTAGAAATTCCTGAGAATTTACTGAGAATTTACTAATTAATTTATTGAGAATTTTATGGGAATTTTCTGAGTAATTTACGGCGTATTTTTTGATAATTTAATCAGAATTTTCTGAGTAATTTACTCGGAATTTACTGAGTAATTAATTGAGTAATTTTATGAGAATTCACTGAGAACTTACTTAGTAATTTACTAAGTATTTTATAGAAAATTTACGGTGAATTTACTGAGAATTTATTGAATAATTTACTAAGAGTTTATTTCGTAATTTATTGAGAAATTATTGGGAATTTACTAAGAATTTACTAAGTAATTTATTGGCAATTTACTGTATAACATACTAAGTAATTTACTAAGAATTTACTAAGTAATTTGTTGAGAATTTACTCGGAATTTACTGAGAATTTACTTGGAATTTACTGAACGATTCATTACGAATTTACTGGGTAATTTACTGAGAATTTATAGGGAATTTATTGGGAATTTACTGGGTAATTTAATTAGAATTTACTGAGTAATGGACTGAGAATTTTATGAGAATTTACTGTGCAATTTAATGAGAATTTACTGAGTAATTTACTGGGAATTTGCTAAGAATTTGCTGGGAATTTACTAAAAATTTAACTGGCAGTTTACTCAGAATTTAGTACGAATTTACTAAATAATTTACTAAGTGATTTACCTAGTAATTTTCTTAGAATTTTCGGAGTAATTTATTGAGAATTTACTAAGTAATTTATTTACAATTTACTGGTAATTTACTGGGAATTTCCTAAGTAATTTATTGAGAATTAACAGGAAATTTACTGAGAATTTACTGTGTAATTTATTGAGAATTTACTTAAAATTTCCTGGCCATGTACTAAGTAATTTTTTTGTGTAATTTACAAAGAATTTATTGAAAACTTACAGAGTAATTTACTATGAATTTACTTGTAATTTACAGGTAATTTACTGAGTAATTTACTGAGTAATTTATTGAGTAATTTATTGAGAATTTGTTGTATAATTTACTGAGTACTTTACAGAAAATTTACTAGGAACTTACAGAGTAATCTACTGAGAATTTACGGAGTAATTTATTGAGAATTTAAGGATTAATTTATTGTGAATTTACTAAGTAATTTAATGAGAATTTACCGAGTAATTTACTGAGAATTTAGTGGGAATTTGCTGAGTAATTTACTAAGAATTTACAGGGAATTTAGTGAGAACTTATTAGGAATTTACTGTAAATTTACTAAGTAATTTATTGAGAATTTACTGAGTAATTTACTGAGAATTTACTGAGTAAATTATCGAGAATTTACTCAAAATTTACTAAGTAATTTGTTGACAAGTTACTGGAAATTTACTGAATAATTTACTGAGAATTGACTAGGAATTAGTAAGTAATTTGCTGAGAATTTACAGAGTAATTTACTGAGAACTTACTGGGAATTTACAAAGAATTTACTAGGTAATTATTGAGAATTTACGGAGAATTTACTAGGAATTTTCTTAGTAATTTCTGAGAATTTACTGTAATTTACGGAGTTTTTACTGAGTAATTTAGTGGGAATTTACTGAGTAACTTACTGAGTAATGTACTGAGTAATTTATTGATAATTTAATTAGAATTTACTGAGTAATTTACTGCTAATTTACTGAATAATTTACAAAGAATTTACTCAGTAATTTATTAAGAATTTATTGAGAATTTACTGATTGATTTATTGAAAATTTATAGAGTATTTTACTGAAAATTTACTGAGTAATTTATTGAGAATTTACTTGGAATTTCTTGAGTAATTTACTGATTAATTTACTGAGAATTTTCTGGGAATTTACTGAGTAATTTTGTGAGAATTCACTGGGAATTTGTTGAGTAATTTACTAAGTAATTTATAGAGAATTTACTGGGAATTTACTAGGTAATTTACGAATAATTTATTCCATAATTTATTGAGAATTTACAGGAAATTTGCTGAAAATTTAGAGAGTAATTTACTGAGAATTTAATTGAAATTTATTGAGTAATTTACTGTGAATTTACTGAGCATTTATTGTGTAATTTATTGGGAATTTATTAAGTAACTTACTGAGTTATTTATTGAGAATTTACTCAGAATTAATTGGGAATTTACTATGAATTTATTAAGTAATTTATTGAGAATTTACTGAGAATTTATAGGGAATTTACTGGGTAATTTTACTGAGAATTTATTGGGAATTTACTGATTAATTTTATTAGAATTTATTGAGTAATAGAATGAGAATTTAGTGGCAATTTACAGTGCAATTTACAGAGAATTTATTGAGATTTTACTAAGTAATTTACTGAGAATTTACTCAGAATTTGCTGAGAATTTACTAGGAATTTACTGGGAATTTAGTGAGTAATTTATAGAGAATTTATTTAGAACTTACTGAGTAATTTATTGGGAATTTGATGAGTAATTTACTGAGAATTTATTAAGAATTTACTGTGAATTTTCTGAGTAATTTACTGGGAATTTGCTTAATAATTTATTGAGAATTTAATAGGAACTTACTTCGATTTTACTAGTAATTTTCTAAGTGATTTATTGAGTAATTTACTGAGAATTTATTGGAAATTTGCTGAGTAATTTACTGAGAATTTACTCGAAGTTTACTGAGAATTTACAAGGAATTTGCTAGGAATTTACTAAGAATTTATTGAGAAACTGACTGAAAATTTACTTGGAATTTACTGAGAAATTACTGAGAATTTACAGAGTAATTTATTGAGAATTTATTGATAATTAACTGGGAATTAACTGAGTCACTTACTGGAAATTTACTAAATAATTTGCTAAGAATTTACTGAGAATTTACGTGTAATTTACTACGTAATTTACTGAAACTTTACATAGTAATTTATTGAGAATTTACTAAATAATTAATGAGTATTTATCGAGAATTTACTGGGAATTTACTGAGTAATTTACTGTGAATTTACTGATAATTTACTGGGAATTTACTGAAAATTTACTGAGAATTTACTGAGTTATTTAGCCAGAATTTACTGAAAATTTGCTGAGTAATTATAGAGAATTTACTGAGTAATTTAGTGAGAATTTACTTGCAATTTACTGAGTAATTTACCAAGTAATTTAATGAGAATTTTCTGAGTAATTTACTAAGAATTTACTAAGTAATTTATTGAAAATTTACTGAGAATTTACTGAGTAATTTATTGAAATTTACTGGGAATTTACAAAGAATTTACTGAGTAATTTACATATTAATTTACTTAGAATTTTTTAGGAATTTGCTGAGTAATTTACTGGGAATTTACTAAGTAATTTACTGAAAATTTACAGGGAATTTACATAGAATTTACTGTGAAATTACTGAGTAATTTAGTGAGTAATTTTCTATGTAATTTATTGAGTAATTTACTTAGAATTAATAGAAATTTACTAAGTAATTTACTTAAAATTTATTGGCAATTTTCTGTACAATTTACAGAGAATTTACTGAGAACTAATAGAGTAATTTATTGGGATTTTACAAGGAATTTACTGAGAAATTTACTTAGAATTTTCTAGTAATTTACTGAGAATTTACTGGCAACTTACTGAGAAATTTACTGAGAATTTACAGAGTAATTTATTGAGAATTTTCTAGGAATTTACTGATTAACTCACTAAAAATTTACTAATTAATTTACTTGGAATTTACTGAGTAATTTTTTGAGAATTTACTAGGGATTTACTGAGTAATTTATTGAGAATTTACAGGGAATTTATTGCGAATTTACTGGGATTTTACTTGCAATTTACTAGGAATTTAAAGAATAATTTACTAAGAATTTACTAAGTAATTGACTGAGACTTTACTAGGAATTTACTGTGTAATTTACTAAGTAATTGACTGAGAATTTACGCACAATTTACTGAGTAATCTACTGAGAATTTATTGAAAATTTACTGTTTAACTTACTGAGTAATTTACTGAGAATTTATTAAGAATTTTCTGAGTAATTTACTGAGAAATTACAAAAAAATTAATGAGAATTTACGTGTAATTTATTGCGTAATTTAATGAATCTTTACCCAGTAATTTATTGAGAATTTACTAGGAATTTATTGAATAATTTACTTAGTATTTATCGAGAATTTACTGAAAATTTACTGAGTTATTTACTGGGAATTTGGTGAGTAATTTAGTGAGAATTTACTTGTAATTTGCTGAGTAATTTACCAAGAAATTTACTAAGTAATTTATTAAAAATGTACTGAGTAATTTTCTAAGAATTTACTGGGAATTTACAGAGAATTTTTTGGCAATTTATTAAGTAATTTACAGATTAATTTACTTAGAATTTACTGAGAATTTGTTTAGTAAGTTATTGAGAATTTACTGAGTATTTACAGGTAAATTACAGAGAATTTACTGAGTAATTTACTGTGTAATTTGCTGAGTAATCTACTTAGAATTTGCTTGGAATTTATAGAGAATTTACTGAGTAATTTTATGAGAATTTAATAAGTAATTTACTATGTATTTTACTGAGTAATTTACTTAGAATTTACTAGGAATTTACTGAGTAATTTATTGAGAATTTATTTGCAATTTTCTGAGTAATTTATAGAGAATTTACTGAGAAATTTATGTAGAATTTTCTAGGAATTTACTGAGTAATTTACTCAGAATTTATGGAGTAATTTACTGAGTAATTTTCCTATAATTTACTGGGAATTTATTTAGTAATTTATTGAGAATTTACTGGGCAATTTACAGAGAATTCATTGGGAATTTACAAAGTAATTGAATGGGAATTTACTGAGTAATTTATAGAGAATTTATTGAGTAATTTACAGAGAATTTACTAAGTAATTTGCAGGCAATTTACTGAGAAATTTTCTGAGAATTTATTGAAAATTTGCTAAGAATTTATTGGGAATTTACTATGTAATTTACTGAGAATTTGCTATGTAATTGACTAAGAATTTACTGACAATTTACTGAGTAATCTACTGAGAATTACTTAGAATTTAATGAGAATTCACTAGGAATTTACTGAGAATTTATTGAGTAACTTACTGGCAATTTATTGATTAATTTACTAAGAATTTATTGAGAATTTACTTAGAATTAATTGAGTAATTTACTGGGAATATACTGAGTAATTTACTGAGAATTTACATGGAATTTACCGCGTAATTTACTGAGTATTTACTGAATAATTTACTGAGTATTTATCGAGAATTTTCAGAGAATTTACTAACAATTTACTGAGAATTTAATGAGTAATTTATAGAGAATAACCCACATTCATGTCTTAGTCATGTTCATATGCATTTGCATGATTTTGTCTTGTTAAGCTTGCATTTGTAGACTTTGACCTGTTTTGCCTAAGTAAAGGTCCCTGTCTTGTTTTGTGCTTATGTGATTTGCCTAAATGTTGTATGCATGCTTTGTTCCTTCCTTGCTGTCCCAAGCCTAGGTCATGTTATGCCTAGGTCATGTCAAGCCTAGCCTAGGTCACACCTTTGAACCTCTTACACCTAGGACCATCTTGGAACCACTTTGGTTAACCTCCACCTTCACCCTGGCATATTGGTCGAGATGTCATCATCTAGGCCGAGATGTGTATCATCTAGGCCGAGATGTTATCATCTAGGCGTCCTAGATCTTTGATCCTTACAACTAGTAATCTTGTTCCTAGACTGGTATGACCTAGACCAAGGTGTGGCACATCTAGGCTGAGGTGTGGCACAGCTAGGTCAAGTGTTATCCTTCCTAGCCGAGATCATTGAGACCTTACTTGCCGAAGCCTTGTCCTAACCCGAGGTCATTACCCGCCGAAGTGCCCATGTCACCTTACTTGTTTTATACACCTCGTCATGCTCTTGTCTTGTCAGTCAATCACCTTTTTTAGGAGAGCCAACCAGTCGTTGCCACGTGTCCCAATAGAGGGTTAAGTCTGCTGGCAATAGAAAAGCCTACATCATTTTGTTATATCTTTGTTCTAGGTAGAGAGAGAAGCTCTAGGAAGAGAAAGGAGGAGTTCTTGAGTGAGAATAGATTTCCAAGCTTGATCTTTAGAGTTTGAACCGTTGGATTCTTGTTTTGCTCTTGTTGTTCTTTATGTTCATCTAACTACATTGCATGATTTAGCATGATTCATGAGCCATGCATTGTTTTGAAATTTAGTTTTAGAAAGAGAAAATGATGTTTTTGTGTTCTTGAAAGAAAACCATGTTTTGATCCGAAAGTTTGCATCAAGACCCATGTTTTTGTATTTGTTTTCATAAGATCTTCAAGTATGGGTACCCAGGTCCATGTTTTCGAACTCATCTCATGAAATCTCAGATTTTGAATAAAAAAGTTATGATTTTAACATTCTTGTCCTTCATGTTCTTCATGTCCTTCAAAGGGAAACCCAGGTTTTTCCAACTTTATTTCCTCGAATGTGGTCGTTGGGACCATGCCTCGGCCAAGACCTGGTTGGTACCCGGCATGTTTTCCCGAGATGAAAAGGCAGTGTTTTAACCCCTAGCATGTTTTGCTCTGGCTTGACTTAGTTTTGAGGGAATGCCAAAATCATTTGCACTCATGCAAATGCTTGTTTTAAGGATGCATTTCATATCCATCTTTGAGCATCTCTTCTTGTCTTCTTGAAATGCATTCAATGGGACTTGTTATTTATTTGTAGGTCTTGAATCCTTGCCTTAATCCCTACACCCGAAGAGCTATGTGAGTGGTATTTTTAATAAAGCTATGTTCTAACGTTTGATAAAAGTTTTGCTTGTTTCGTTTTGGAAAAGTGTTTGTTCAAGCATGAATGATTATTCTTAATTTTTGTATCAAGTATTATGTTCGTTTTGATGACATTCTTGGAAAGTCCTTAGTGTTAGGGGACTATAATGCAACTAGCGCATTTGTTTGAGATATCTCCTTTGTTTTGCCACCGACGGTCTTGTATGGGTGGGTTTGCCACTGACGGTTTTCCGCGTGGGTTGTCTAACCGATTTCGGGTCGGCCACCAACGGTCGTGAACAGGTGTGCTTCGATTCCGGGACGGCTATTCCTTTGTTTTGTCCAGAATGTCATCCTTTGGTATTATGTAGATGTTATTAACATCCAAGAAGCTTTGAAAGACTTTGATTAATGAACTTGATTCATCTCATGTTTTGTACAAGTTATTATATGGACTGTTTTGATAAAGACCTCGAATATCATTCATTCAAACCTTTATTAATTATATCATTCACTGAGTATCCAAGCTCACCCTCTCCTTTATATATATGTAGGTGGCGAGCAAGAAGGCGGTGACGCCTAGATGTTATTTGCAAGTTGTTTTGGATTCATTTTGCTAACCTCTTGAAGATTATGTTTCTTAGTTTTAATTCACTTGTTTTGTATATGTCGGCTTGAGAAGCCTTTTGATCGAGATGTAATATGTACTTTATTTTATTTGTATCCAAGTTGTAAAACCGTGTTAAGATGTATGTCATTTCATTTGACCTATGCACGGCTCTTATGGACTACTTAGATTTAAATTTATTGCTTCCGCACATGTAAGCCCCATATGTAGACTTTGATTGTGTGTGAATCTTTGTAAGTTGGCCTTTGGTAATCTCGAATTACTAGCCATCACGGCACCATTCTACTAGGGGCGGAATGGGGTCGTAACAGATTGGTATCAGAGCACGAGTTCTTTATAGTACGTTATTCACACACACTTTTAGTCCTAAAGAGCATAAGATTTCCATTAGAATGATATTAGGATTGCATCATATTGCTTGCTACTTGACAAGATGTGCATAATCTCGGCATGATCATTTGTTATTTGCATACATGTCTATTTGTTCATTTTGTTTTAAAAAGTCACATTTTGCATACTCCTAGCATCATGAGAAGGGGTAGACCTCCAGTTGGCCGAGATCAATCTGAGGACAGGTTAGACAGATTAGAAAGGATGGTAGAAGGTTTAGCCCATGAGTTGCGGCAAGCAAGGTAATAGAACACTAGTACTACATCTACTCAGGCCGAGCAGACAGATGGCCGACATGCAGTTCCACCTCCACCTCCTCCAGTACCGCAATTGCCTGCACAACCAGCTTTGTATGGGGACGACACATTGACTTTGATTAAAGAATTCAAGAAAATGAATCCACCGAAGTTCCATGGGGGCATAAAGCCGATGAAAGCCGAAGCGTGGGTCTTGGAAATGGAGAAGTTGTTTGAGATTTTTCCCAGCACCGACACTCAAAAGGTGTCATTGGCAGCATTCATATTGGACGACGACGCTCGAAGATGGTGGATGATGATCCGAGAAGGTAATCCAGGTTTGACTTGGGCCAGATTTTTGGAGTTGTTTTATGACAAGCAATTTCCCCTCAGTGTCCGAGATCGCAAGACCACAGAATTTCAGACTTTGACACAGGGTAACAAAACAGTGGCTGAATATGATCGTGCTTTCACCGACTTGGCAAAGTATGCACCACATATGGTCAACAACGAATACAGGAAAGTTAGGAAGTTTGAGAGTGGACTTCGGGGGCCAATACAAGATCGGGTTAATATGCTCAACATGCCGACTTATGCCGGAGTGTTAGATAAAGCCATCTTGGCAGAAGCTAACTTGAACAGAAGTCAGAGTTTGGGAGAGAATCAGAGAAAGAGGCAGACCTATGACAATCGCCAAGACCCATGTGATGCCGAGAAAAAGGCAAATGTGGGCAGTTCCAACAACACGAATCAGGAAGGGGGCACTAGGCCGACATGTACAAGTTGTGGAAAGTAACATTTTGGGGTTTGTTATCGGGTATCTGGAGCATGTTTTGAATACGGTGATATGGGTCATCGTATTAAGGATTGTCCCAGGGTAAAGGCTAGAGATGGTAAGAAGAGATGAGAATCCGACATCCAGAGTTGTTTTTGGGGCAAGGTAACTTAAGTTTGGGGACCAAACTTCTTTAAGGAGGGTAGACTGTAATAACCCACATTCATGTCTTAGTCATGTTCATGTGCATTTGCATGATTTTGTCTTGTTAAGCTTGTATTTGTAGACTTTGACTTGTTTTGCCTAAGTAAAGATCCCTGTCTTGTTTTGTGCTTATGTGATTTGCCTAAGTGTTGTATGCATGCTTTGTTCCTTCCTTGCTGTCCCAAGCCTAGGTCATGTCAAGCCTAGCCTAGGTCACACCTTTGAACCTCTTACACCTAGGACCATCTTGGAACCACTTTGGTTGACCTCCACCTTCACCCTGGCATATTGGCCGAGATGTCATCAGCTAGGCCGAGATGTGTATCATCTAGGCCGAGATGTTATCATCTAGGCGTCCTAGATCTTTGATCCTTACACCTAGTGATCTTGTTCCTGGACTGGTATGACCCAGACCAAGGTGTGGCACATCTAGGCCGAGGTGTGGCACAGCTAGGTCAAGTGTTATCCTTCCTAGCCAAGATCATTGAGACCTTACTTGCCGAAACCTTGTCCTAATCCGAGGTCATTACCCGCTGGAGTGCCCATGTCACCTTACTTGTTTTATACACCTTGTCATGCTCTTGTCTTGTCAGTCAGTCACTTTTTTTAGGAGAGCCAACCACTCGTTGTCACGTGTCCTAATAAAGGGTTAAGTCTGCTGGCAGTAGAAAAACCTACATCATTTTGTTATATCTTTGTTCTAGGTAGAGAGAAAAGCTCTAGGAAGAGGAAGGAGGAGTTCTTGAATGGGAATAGATTTCCAAGCTTGATCCTTAGAGTTTGAACCGTTGGATTCTTGTTTTGAGGTTAGATTCTTATTTTGCTCTTGTTGTTCTTTATGTTCATCTAACTACATTGCATGATTTAGCACGATTCATGAGCCATGCATTGTTTTGAAATTCGGTTTTAGAAAGAGAAAATGATGTTCTTGTGTTCTTGAAAGAAAACCATGTTTTGATCCGAAAGTTTGCATCAAGACCCATGTTTTTGTGGTTGTTTTCATAAGATCTTCAAGTATGGGTACCCAAGTTGTCACGACCCCATTCCGCCCCTAGTAGAATGGTGCCATGATGGCCAGTAATCCGAGATTACCAGAGACCAACTTACAAGGATTCACACACAACCAGAGTATACATATGGGGCTAACATGTGCGGAAGCAATAAATTCAAATCTAGTAGTCCATAAGAGTTGTGTATAGATCGAATGAAATGTCATACATCTTATCAAGGTCTTACAACTTGGATACAATAAATGAAATACAAAATACATCTTGACCAAAAGGCTTCTCAAGCCATCATATACAAAACACAATGAAATACAAGCTAAGAAGCATGATCTTCAAGATGCTACAAAATGCGAATGCAAAACAAGTTGCAAAGCACATCTAGGCGTCATCGCCGTCCTGCTCATCACCTACATATGTATAGAAAGGGTGAGCTTGGATACTCAGTGAATGGTACAAGTAATAAAGGGTTTGCATGAATAATATCTGAGATCTTTATCAAGCGATACACATTATATCTTGCACAAGATCAAAGACAAAACGGGTTCATCTAACAAGTCTTGCAAGGCTTTCAAGTTTCAAGGGATGACATTAACAAAGGTTGTGCTACAAATGCTTATAGTCCCCTAGCACGTACGGACTTTCAAAGGTTGTGCTACAAATGCTTATAGTCCCCTAGCACGTACGGACTTTCAAAGATTGTGCTACAAATGCTTATAGTCCCCTAGCACGTACGAACTTTCAAAGGTTGTGCTACAAATGCTCATAGTCCCCTAGCACATACGGACTTTGTACTGAGATTTTACAGGGAATTTACTGAGAACTTACGGGGTAATTTACTGAGATTTCATGCAAACCCTTTATTACTAGTATCATTCACTGAGTATCCAAGCTCACCTTCTCTATATATATGTAGGTGATGAGCAGGACGGCGGCAACGCCTAGATGTGCTTGCAACTTGTTTGGATTCACATTTTGTAGCATCTTGAAGGTCATGCTTCTTAGCTTGCATTTCATTGTATTTTGTATATGATGGCTTGAGAAGCCTTTTAGTCAAGATGTATCTTGTATTCCATTTTATTGTATCCAAGTTGTAAGACCTTGATAAGATGTATGACATTCCATTCGATAGATGCACAGCTCTTATGGACTAAATAGATTTAAATTTATTACTTCCGCACATGTTAGCCCCATATGTATACTCTAATTGTGTGTGAATCCTTGTAAGTTGGCCTTTGGTAATATCGGATTACTGGCCATCAGGGCACCATTCTACTAGGGGCGGAATGGGGTCGTGACAGATTGGTATCAAAGCCAAGTTTTCTTATAGTACGTTTATTCACACACTTTGAGTCCTAAAGAGCATAGGATTTCCCTTAGAATTGATGTTAGGATTGCATCATAGTGCTTGCTACTTGACAATGTGGGCATCATCTCGGCGTGACTATTTGTTATTTGCATGCATAGTATTTGATCGTTTTGTTTTAAAGTCACATTTTGCATACTCTTAGCATCATGAGAAGGAGTAGACCACCAGTTGGCCGAGATCATCCCGAAGACAGATTGGACAGTTTAGAGAGATTGGTCGAAGGGTTGGTCCGTGAGTTGAGATAACCTAGGCCACAAGACACTAGTACTACTTCTACCCAAGCCGAGCAGACAAACGGCCGACATGCTGTTCCACCTCCACCTCCTTCAGCGCCGCAAGTGCCTCCACAGCAAGCTTTATATGGGGACGGCACCATAGCCCTGATCCGAGAGTTTAAGAAAATGAAACCACCGAGATTCTCTGGGGGTATAGAGCCGATGAAAGCCGAAGCGTGGGTCTTGGAAATGGAGAAACTGTTTGAGATTTTCCCTAGCACCGACGCCCAAAAGGTGTCATTGGCCGCATTCACATTAGACGACGATGCACGAAGATGATGGATGATGACCCAAGAAAGCAACCCAGGTCTGACTTGGGCCAGATTTTTGGAGTTATTTTACAACAAACACTTTCCCCTTAGCGTTCGAGACCACAAGACTACAGAGTTCCAGACTCTAACACAAGCCAGCAGGACCGTGGCAGAATATGACCGTGTTTTTACCGAGTTGGCGAGATATGCGCCTCACATGGTTGATGATGAGTATAGAAAAGCCAGGAAGTTTGAAAGTGGGCTTCGTGGGCCGATACAAGATCGAGTTAACATGCTCAACATGCCGACTTACGCCGGAGTATTGGACAAGGCCTTCCTTGCAGAAGCTAACTTGAACCAATATCAGAATTCAGGAGAGAGCCAGAGGAAGAGGAAGAGGCAGAACTATGATAATCGTCGAGTTCCGTTTAACGCCAAGAAGAAAGCGAATGTGGGTAGCTCCAGCAACTCGAACTAGGAAGGTAATGCTAAGCCGACGTGCGCAAATTGTGGGAAACTGCATTCCGGAGTTTGCCGTTGGGCATCGGGAGCCTGTTTTGAATGTGGCGAAATGGGTCATCGCGTGAAAGACTGTCCGAAGGCAAGGACTGATGATGGTAAGAAGAATGGGAGTACCTCGGGCTCTACACTGAGAAATAACATCGGGAGGGCCCAGACAAGACAAGGCAAAGTTTTTGCATTGGTACCAGGGGACACTCAGAATGCTGAGACCGTCGTGTCAGGTATACTCCCAATCTGCTCTCAAGATGCATACATATTGATTGATTCGGGTTCTACACATTCATTTGTATCTGCTAAGTTTGCCGAGAAGTTAAATAGAGAACAAGAACCCCTTGATTATGTGTTACATGTGTCTACTCCATCTGGGAGAACTATGATTGTTGCATCCATTTATAGGGCGTGTGTCGTCGTGATTGGGGGTGTAGAATTATTAGTTGATTTAATGCCGTTAAGCATAACTCACTTTGATGTCATACTGGGAATAGACTGATTAGTAACGAATCATGCATCTATTAATTGTGTTTCAAAGAATGTCACACTGAAACCCCCAAACCAAGCCAAGGTTATTTTCCAGGGTAAAGGAGTAGTACCCCCACCCTACTTAATCTCATCCATGAAAGCCTATAAGTTGATCTAAAAGGGGTGTCAAGGTTATCTATGTAGTATACTAAGTGATTTGAACGGAAATGTTGAGTTAGCTGACATCCCAGTGGTCAGAGAATTCCTCGACGTCTTTCCAAATGAATTGCCTGGCCAGTTAGTGGATAGAGAAGTAGAATTTACGGTCGATGTTATGTCGGGAACCCAACCTATCTCCAAAACACCCTATAGAATGGCCCCAGCCGAACTCAAGGAACTGAAACTACAATTACAAGAATTGTTGGACAAGGGATTTATTAGGCCAAGCACTTCACCTTGGGGAGCACCAGTTCTATTTGTCAAGAAAAAGGATGGTACACTTCGCCTTTGTATCGACTACTGAGAACTAAATAAGGTGACCATTAAGAATAAATATCCATTTCCGAGGATTGATGATTTACTTGATCAACTACAAAGGGCACGTGTCTTTTCTAAGATTGATTTGAGGTCGGGCTACCACCAACTGAAAGTTAAGGCCGAGGATGTCGAGAAGACTGCCTTTCGAACAAGGTATAGCCACTACGAATTTTTGGTAATGCCTTTCGGGGTGACCAACGCTCCTATAGCATTCATGGATTTGATGAACAGAGTTTTCAAGCCGTACCTAGACGAGTTCGTGGTTATTTTCATCGACGACATACTGATTTATTCCAAGAGTGGTGATGAGCACAAGAAGCATTTGAGACTAGCCTTACAAATCCTAAGAGACAGGAAATTATATGCCAAGCTTAGCAAGTGTGAATTTTGGCTTTCCAGCATTTCATTTTTGGGCCATGTGATTAATGAAGAAGGAATCTCTGTTGATCCAAGTAAGATTGAAGCCGTCGTGAATTGGCCGACGCCGACTAATATGTCCGAGGTTCGTAGTTTTCTGGGTTTGGCCGACTATTACAGGAAGTTTGTGAAGGATTTCTCAAGGATTGCAGTACCGCTGACACAACTAACTCAGAAAGGAGTGGCGTATGAATGGACCGAGGATAGGGAATTAGTTTTTTGAGAGTTAAAGACGAGGTTGGTTACAGCATCGATACTTATACTACCGTCAGACAAAGAAGAATTTCGGATTTATAGTGATGCTTCACATAAGGGATTGGGTTGCGTGTTAATGCAAGGAGGTAAGGTTATAGCATATGCATCCCGTCAGTTGAAACCTCACGAAAAGAATTATCCTACCCATGATTTAGAGCTAGCAGCCGTGGTGTTTGCTTTGAAGATTTGGCATCATTACTTGAATGGGGCTTCTTGCCAAGTTTTCACAAATCATCAGAGTTTAAAGTACTTATTCACTCAGAAGGAGTTAAATTTAAGATAGAGAAGATGGCTTGAGTTATTGAAGGACTACGACATGCAAATTCAGTATCACCCAGGTAAATCAAACTCAGTAGCTGACGCATTGAGCAGAAAATCAGTTGGAAGTCTGGCATGCTTAACCATGATTTCAGTGGAGCAGACCGTTGTAGAGGAAGTGAAGGCCAGACAAATGGAAGACGGATTCTTCAAGAAAGTTGCCGATGAAATTGTTACTAAGCCGAGGTCAGGGTACACTATTGAAAATCAAGTACTTAAGTTTGAAGGAAGATTGTGCGTGGCCGACATTCCAGAGTTGAAAAGAAAGATTCTGCGGGAATCTCATGGTTCCAGATTTGCTGCTCATCTAGGGAACGCTAAGATGTATCAAGATGTGAAACAAACTTTTTGGTGGCCGAATATGAAAAGAGAAATAGCCGAGTTCGTATCCCAGTGTTTGCATTGTCAACAAGTGAAGGCAGAACACCAGAGGCCAGCAGGACTACTTCGACCTTTGCCAATTCCTGAGTGGAAATGGGAACACATCTCCATGGACTTTGTGGTTGGTTTACCGAGGACACAAAAAGGCAGGGATTTAATTTGGGTTATCGTTGATAGACTAACTAAGTCAGCACACTTCTTGCCTATTCAGACTACATTCAATGCTGACCGACTTGCTGTACTGTATATGAATGAGATTGTGAGACTTCATGGAGTGCCGATGTCCATTGTGTCAGACCGAGATCCGAAATTTGTTTCTAGACTTTGGCAGAGTTTACAAAGAGCTTTGGGAACCGAGTTGAAGTTTAGCACAACTTTTCATCCCCAGACCGATGGACAAATAGAAAGAACGATTCAGACACTCGAAGATATGATCAGACTATGTGTGTTAGATTTCAAGGGAAGTTGGGAAGTACATCTACCGTTAGTAGAATTCGCTTACAACAACAGTTATCAAGCTAGCATTGGCATGGCACCGTACGAAGCTTTGTACAGAAGGAAGTGCAGATCACCAATATGTTGGACTGAAGTGGGAGATAAAGCTTTGATTGGTCCCGAGCTAGTTCAAGTTACAACTGAGAAGATTAAGCTCATTCGACAAAGGATCAAAATTGCTCAAAGTCGACAGAAGAGCTATGCCGACCAGAGGAGAAGAGAGTTGGAATTTGAAGTTGGGGATCATGTATTCCTGAAGGTTTCACCAATGAAAGGAATTTCCAGATTTGGGAAGAAAGGTAAGTTAGCACCTCGCTACATCGGGCTGTTTGAAATACTTGAGAAAGTTAAGCCAGCTGCCTATGGACTGGCTTTACCACCAGAACTAAGTCAGGTTCATAATGTGTTCCATATTTCGATGTTGGGGAAGTATATTCGGGATCCACTGCATGTGATTGATTATTCCGGGATTGTGGTTAATGAAGATTTAGGCTACGAGGAGAAGCCGATGAGAATTATTGACAGACAAGTGAGATGGTTGAGAAATAAGTCGATACTGATGGTAAAGGTTGAATGGAAGGAGCACTATGGCAAGGAGGCTACATGGGAAAAGGAAGAGGAAGTGAAGATCCGTCATCCGGAGTTATTTATAGAGCAAGGTAACTTAAGTTTGGAGACCAAACTTCCTTAAGGAGGGTAGGATGTAACAATCCCCACTCCATCTTGGTCATGCTCACATGCAATTATATGTTTTCCTCTTGTTAAACTTGCATTACGAGTCTTGTCTTGTTTTGCTTAAGTGTTGTTTGCCTTGCTTTGTTTGTTCTTGGTGCGTGTAGCCGAGGTCATCCTAAGCCTAGGTCACCTTTGAGCCTCTTATGCCTAGGACTATCTTGGGATCACCTTGACTGACCTTCACCTTCACCCTGGCATATAGGCCGAGATGTGTATTATCTAGGCCGAAATGTTATCCCTGCACCTAGTGGTCTTGTTCCTGGATTGGTGCGACCTAGACTGAGATGTGGCACATCTAGGCCAAGGTGTGGCACAGCTAAGTCAAGTGTTGTCCTTCCTAGCCGAGATCATAGAGACCTTACTCATCAAAGCTGTGTTCTTAGCCGAGATCATTACCTGCCGGAGTGCCTATGCCATCTTGCTTGTTGAACACACCTTGTCATAGTCTTGTCTTTTCACTCAGTCACCTTTTTTAGTAGAGCCAACCAGCTGATGCCACGTGTCCCAGCAGCGGGTTAAGTCAGTGGCTGTTGAGAGACGCACCATTTTTGTATCATATTCTTGTTCTTGAGGAGAGAGAAGTTCTTAGAGGAGGAATACATTCCCAAGCTTGATCCTTAGAATTCAAACCGTTTGATTCGTGTTTTGAGGTTAGAATCTTAATCTACTCTTGTTGTTCTTATTGATCATCTAGCTGCATTGCATGATCGAGCAGGATTTGTAAGCCATGCATTGATTTAAAGTTTGGTTTTAGAAAGAGAAAGTGGTATTCATGTGTTCTTGAAGAAAAAGCCTTGTTTGATCCGAAAGTTTGCATTAAGATTCATGTTTTTGCGTTTGTTTTCATAAAATCTTCGAGTATGGGTACCCAGGTCTATGTTTTTGAATTCATAACATGAAATCTCAGACTTTGTAATGATGAGTTATGATCCTTGCATTCATGTTCTTCACGATCATGTTCTTCATGTTCTTCAAAGAAAGGGAAACCCAGATTTTCCCGACTTCGTTTCCTTGAATGTGGCCATCGGGACCACACCTCGGCAAGGAGGTGTGGGACCTCGGCCAAGACCTGGTTGGTGCCCAGCAAGTTTTCCCCGAGATGTGAAACAGTGTCTTGTTTTGGTCTGACTTAGTTTTGAAGGAATGCTGAGATCATTTGCATTCATGTAAAGCTTGTTTGATAGTGCATTCAATGGGATTTGTTATGTGTTTGTAGGCCTTGGATCCTTGCTTGTAACCCCGACGTTTGAAGAACTATGTGAGTGGTATTTTTAAAAAAGCTATGTTATAACGTTTTGATAAAGCTTTGCCTTGCCTTGTTTTGTAAAAGTATTTGCTAAACATGAATGATTATCCCTATTTTGTGTGTCAAGTATTAGCCTTGGCTTTGATAAAACCTTTTGAAAGTCCGTACGTACTAGGGGACTATAAGCATTTGTAGCACAACCTTTTGAAAGTCCGTACGTACTAGGGGACTATAAGCATTTGTAGCATAACCTTTCGAAAGTCCGTACGTGCTAGGGGACTATAAGCATTTGTAGCACAACCTTTTGAAATTCCGTACGTGCTAGGGGACTATAAGCATTTGTAGCACAACCTTTGTTAATGTCATCCCTTGAAACTTGAAAGCCTTGAAAGACTTGTTAGATGAGCTTGTTTTGTCTTTGATTTTGTGTAAGATATAATGTGTATTGCTTTGATAAAGATCTCGAATATTATTCATGCAAACCCTTTATTACTAGTACCATTCACTGAGTATCCAAGCTCACCCTCTCTATATATATGTAGGTGATGAGCAGGACGGCGGCGACGCCTAGATGTGCTTGCAACTTGTTTTGGATTCACATTTTGTAGCATCTTGAAGATCATGCTTCTTAGCTTGCATTTCATTGTATTTTGTATATGATGGCTTGAGAAGCCTTTTGGTCAAGATGTATCTTGTATTCCATTTTATTGTATCCAAGTTGTAAGACCTTGATAAGATGTATGACATTCCATTCGATATATGCACAGCTCTTATGGACTAAATAGATTTAAATTTATTGCTTCCGCACATGTTAGCCCCATATGTATACTCTGACTGTGTGTGAATCCTTGTAAGTTGGCCTTTGGTAATCTCGGATTACTGGCCATCAGGGCACCATTCTATTAGGGGCGGAATGGGGTCGTGACAGTATTTTTTTGAGAATTTACTAAGAACTTACTAAGTAATTTATAGAGAATTTACCGGTAATTTACTGAGTAATTTACTAGGAATTTACTAATAATTTAATGCGAATTTACTGACTAATTATTTTGAATTTACTATGCAATTTACTATGTAATTTACTAAGAATTTATTGGGAATTTACTAAGTAATTTACTGGGAATTTAATGAGTGATTTTCAGAGAATTTTCAGAGAATTTTTTGAGTAATCTACTCAGCATTTGTTGGCAATTTACTAAGTAATTTTCAGAGTAATTTACAGAGAATTTACTGAGAACTTATAGAGTAATTTACTGCGATTTTACAGGGAATTGACAGGGAATTTACTGGGTAATTTACCGAGAATTTACTGTTTAATTTGCTTAGAATTTTCTAGGACTTTACTGATAATTTAATGAGTAATTTAAGGAGTAATTTACTGAGAATTTACTGAAAATTTACTAAATAATTTTATTGAGAATTTACTGGGAATTTTATAAGTAATTTACTGGGAATTTACTTATTAATTTACTGAGAATATATTGGGAATTTGCTGAGTAATTTACTAAGAATTTACGAAAAATTTACAGGGGATTGCCTGAGAATTTATTGGGAATTTCTAAGTAATTTACTGGTAATTTACTGAGCAATTTACTGAGAATTTATTGAGAATTTACTGAAAATTTACTAAGTAATTTACTGGAAATTTAATGAGTAAATTACTGAGAATATTTTCAAAATTTACTGGGAATTTACGGAGTAATTTACAGAGAATTCACTGAGAATTTACTTGGAATTTATTGTGTAATTTACTGAGAATTTACTTAGTAATTTACTTGGAATTTACTTAGTAATTTACTGAGTATTTATTGGAAATTTACTGAATAATTTTGTGAGAATTTATTAGACATTTACTGAGTAATTACTGAGAATTTACTGATAATTTGCTGTAAATTTATTGCAAATTTACTTGGTAATTTACTCACAATTTACTGAATGATGTACTGAGTAATTTGCTTGGAATTTACTGAGTAATTTAATAGGAATTTACTTAGAATTTACTTAGAATTTACTGACTAATTTGCTGGGAATTTATTGTGTATTTACTGAGAATTCACTGAGTAATTTAGTTAGATTTTTTTTTTGGAATTTACTAAGTAATTTACTGAGAATTTATTGGGAATTTATGGGGTAATTTTTTAAGAATTTATAGAGAATTTACTGAAAATTTACCGAGTAATTTACTATGTAATTTACTGAGTAATTGTCTGAGTAATTTACAAAAAAATTAGTGAGAACTTATTGAGTAATTTACTGAGAATTTACAGGGAATTTATTAAGTAATTTATAGAGAATTTAACGAGTAATTTATTGAGTAGTTTACTGAGAATTTATTGAGAATTTACTGAAAATTTATTGAATAATTACCTGAGAATTTAGAGGCAATTTTTCTTAGTAATTTATAGAGAACTTACAGAGTAATCTACTGAGAATTTACAGCGAATTTACTGTGATTTTACAATGTAATTTACTTAGAATTTACTTGCAATTTACTAGGTAATTTACTAAGAATTTACTAAGTAATTTAAGAAGAATTTACTGAGTAATTTACTAAGATTTTACTGGGAATTTACTTAGTAATTTACTTAGTAATTTACTGAGTATTTATTGAGAATTTGCTAGGAATTTACTGATTAATTTACAGAGAATTTACTGAGAATTTACTGAGTAATTTACAGAGAATTTAATGAGTACTTTACTGAGAATTCACTCAGAATTTATTAAAAATTTACTAAGTAATTTGTTGAGAATTTACTGGGAATTTACTGAGTAATTTAGTGGGAATTTATTAAGTAATGTACTGAGAATTTACTTAAAATTTACTGAGTAATTTATTGTGATTTTACTAAATGATTTACTGAGAATTACATTGTAATTTACTGGGAATTTACTGTGTAATTATTGAGAACATAGTGGGAATTTCTAGAGTAATTTACTGAGAATTTACAGAGAATTTATTGGGTAATTTACTGAAAATTTACAGGGAATTTACTTAGAATTAACTGGGAATTTACTGAGTATTTTCTGAGAATTTACTCAGAATTTTCTAAGTAATTTACTCAGTAATTAATTGAGTAATTTTCTAAGTAATTTATAGAAAATTTATTGTGAATTTACTGAGAATTTACTGGGAATTTATTAAGAATTTATTCTGTAATTTATTTGAAATTTACTGAAAATTTATAGAGTAATTTACTGAGAATTTACCGAGTAATTTTCATTGAATTTACTAAGTAATTTACAGAGAATTTACTGAGTAATTTACATTGAATTTACTGAGTAATTTATTGGGAATTTACGGCACAACTTACTGAGTATTTCCTGGGAATTTATTGAGAATTTATTGAGGATTGATTTGGAATTAACTGAGTATTTTACTGCGAATTTACTAAGTAATTTACTGAGAATTTACTGGAAATTTAATGAGTAATTTTCAGAGAATTTTCAGAGTAATCTACTGAGCATTTGTTGGCAATTTACTGAGTAATTTACTAGGATTTTACAGAGAATTGACAGAGAATTTACTGGGTAATTTACCGTTTAATTTGTTGAGAAATTTGCTTAGAATTTTCTAGGAATTTACTGAGTAATTTACTTTTAATTTAATGAGTAATTTACTGAGAATTTAATGAAAATTTACTAAGTAATTTTATTGAGAATTTATTGAGAATTTACTAGGAATTTTATGAGTAATTTACTGGGAATTTACTTATTAATTTACTAAGAATATACTGGTAATTTGCTGAGTAATTTACTAAAAATTTACAAAAAATTTATAGGGAATTGCCTGAGAATTTATTGGGAATTTACTAAGTAATTTACTGAGAATTTAATGGTAATTTACTGAGCAATTTATTGAGAATTTATTGAGAATTTACTGAAAATTTACTAAGTAATTTACTGGGAATTTAAGGAGTAAATTACAGAGAATTTTTTCAGAATTTAATAGGAATTTACGAAGTAATTTAAAGAGAATTCACTGAGAATTTTCTTGGAATTTATTGTGTAATTTATTGAGAATTTACTCAGTAATTTACTTGGAATTTACTGAGTATTTATTAGATATTTACTGATAATTAACTGCAAATTTACTTGGTAATTTACTCACAATTGACTGAATAATGTACTGAGAAGTTACTGAGAATTTAATTAGTAATTTCCAGAGAATTTACTGAGTAATTTACTTGGAATTTACTGAGTAATTTACTGAGAATTTACTTGGAATTTACTGAGTAATTTACCAAGAATTACTGTGTAATTGACGGAGAATTTACTGACTAATTTATTGAGAATTTACTGAGAATTTATTGTGTAATTTACTAAGAATTCACTGAGTAATTTAGTTAGATTTTTTTTGGAATTTACTGAGAATTTATTGGGAATTTATTAGGTAATTTTCTGAGAATTTGTAGAGAATTTACTGAAAATTTACCGAGTAAATTACTGAGAATTTACTAACAATTTACTGAGTAATTTACAAAAAAATTAGTGAGAACTTATCGAGTAATTTACTGAGAATTTACAGGGAACTTACTAAGTAATTTACAGAGAATTTATTCAGAATTTACTGAAAATTTGATGAGTAATTTACTGAGAATTTAGAGGCAATTTTTCTTAGTAATTTACAGAGAATTTACTGAGAACTTACAGAGTAATTTACTGAGAATTTACAGCGAATTTACTGTGATTTTATAATGTAATTTACTTGCAATTTACTAGGTAATTTACTGAGAATTACTAAGTAATTTAAGAAGAATTTACTAAGTAATTTAATAAGAATTTACTGGGAATTTTTTGAGTAATTTACTAAGAATTTACATGGAATTTTGTGGGAATTTAAAAATAATTTACTCAGAATTTACTGAGTAATTTACTGTGTATTTATTGAGGATTTGTTAGGAATTTACTGATTAATTTATTGAGTAATTTACAGAGAATTTAATGAGTAATTTACTGAGAATTCGCTCGAAATTTACTAAGAATTTACTAAGTAATTTGTTGAGAATTTACTGGGAATTTACTAAATAATGTAGTTAGAATTTATTGGGAATTTGCTGAGAACTTACTGTTAATTTAAGGGAAATTTTCTGAGTAATTTCTGAGAATTTACTGTAATTTACTGAGTAATTTAGTGGCAATTTACAGAGTAATTTACTGAGTAATTTACTGCAAATTTATTAGGAATTTGCTGTGTAATTTATTGAGAACATAGTGGGAATTTTTTGAGTAATTTACTGAGAATTTACAAGGAATTTACTTAGAATTTTCTGAGAATTCATTGAGAAATTTTCTAAGTAATTTATAGAAAATTTATTGCGAATTTTCTGAGTAATTTACTGGGAATTTGTTGAGAATTTATTCTGTAATTTATTTGAAATTTACTGAAAATTTAGAGAGTAATTTACTGAGAATTTACTGAGTAATTTACATTGAATTTACTGAGTAAATTATTGGGAATTTACGGCGCAACTTTCTTAATATTTCCTGGGAATTTATTGAGAATTGATTGGGAATTAACTGAATAATTTACTGGGAATTTACTAAGTAATTTACTGGGAATTCAATGAGTAATTTTTAGAGAATTTACTAAAAATTTTCTGAGTAATCTACTGAGCATTTGTTGGCAATTTACTGAGTAATTTTCTGAGAATTTGCTGAGAACTTACAGAGTAATTTGCTGGGATTTTACAGGGAATTGACAGAGAATTTACTGGGTAATTTACCGAGAATTCACTGTTTAATTTGGTGAGAAATTTTCTTAGAATTTTCTAGGAATTTGCAGATAATTTACGGAGTAATTTACAGAGAATTTACTGGAAATTTACTAAGTAATTTTGCTGGGAATTTTATGAATAATTTACTAGGAATTTACTTATTAATTTACTGAGAATAAACTGGGAATTTGCTAAGTAATTTACTAAGAATTTACGAAAAATTTACAAGGAATTGTCTGAGAATTTATTGGGAATTTACTGAATAATTTGCTGAAAATTTACTAGTAATTTACTGAGCAATTTATTGAGAATTTACTGAAAATTTACTAAGAAATTTACTAGGAATTTAAGGATTAAATTACTGAGAATTTTTTTAGAATTTGCTGAGAATTTACTCAGTAATTTACTTAGTGATTTACTGAGTATTTATTGGGAATTTACTGAATAATTTTGTGAGAATTTATTAGATATTTACTAAGTAATTTCTAGGAATTTACTGAGAATTTACTTGGTAATTTACTCACAATTTACTGAATAAATGTACTGAGTAATTTACTGAGAATTTAAATAGTAATTTCTAGAGAATTTACTGAGTAATTTAGGGAGTAATTTAATGGGAATTTGCTGAGTAATTTACTGAGAATTTATTTAGAATTTACTGAGTAATTTACCGAGAATTACAGTGTAATTGACTGAGAATTTACTGACTAATTTATTGAGAATTTACTGAGAATTTATTGTGTAATTTACTGAGAATTCACTGAGTAATTTAGTTAGATTTTTTTTTGGAATTTACTGAGAATTTATTGGGAATTAATTGGGTAATTTTCTGAGAATTTATAGAGAATTTACTGAAAATTTACCGAGTAAATTACTGAGAATTTACTAAAAATTTTCTGAGTAATTTACAAAAAATTTAGTGAGAACTTATCAAGTAATTTACTGAGAATTTACAAGGAACTTACTAAGTAATTTACAGAGAATTTAAAGAGTAATTTATTGAGTAATTTACTGAGAATTTATTAAGAATTTACTGAAAATTTGATGAGTAATTTACTGAGAATTTAGAGGCAATTTTTCTTAGTAATTTACAAAGAATTTACTGGGAACTTACAAAGTAATCTACTGAGAATTTACAGCGAATTTACTATGATTTTGCAATGTAATTTACTTATAATTTACTTGCAATTTACTAGGTAATTTACTGAGAATTACTAAGTAATTTAAGTGGAATTTACTAAGTAATTTACTGAGATTTTGCTGGGAATTTACTAAGTAATTTACTAAGAATTTACTGGAAATTTTCTGAGTAATTTACTAAGAATTTACATGGAATTTTATGGGAATTTACAGAGAATTTACTCAGAATTTACTGAGTAATTTACTGTATATTTATTGAGAATTTGCTAGGAATTTACTGATTAATTTACAGAGAATTTATTAAGTAATTTACTGAGAATTCACTCGGAATTTACTAAGAATTTACTAAGTAATTTGTTGAGAATTTACTGGAAATTTAGTAAATAATGTAGTTAGAATTTATTGGGAATTTACTGAGAACTTACTGTTAATTTACTGGAAATTTTCTGAGTAATTTCGGAGAATTAACTGTAATTTACTGAGTAATTTAGTGGCAATTTACAGAGTAATGCACTGAGTAATTTACTCCGAATTTATTGGGAATTTGCCGTGTAATTTATTGAGAACATAGTGGGAATTTCTAGAGTAATTTATTGAGAATTTACAGGGAATTTATTTAGAAATTACTTGCAATTTTCTGAGTAATTTACTGAGAATTTACAAGGAATTTATTTACAATTTACTGGGAATTTACTGAGTAATTTACTAAGTAATTTACTCAGTAATTAATTGAGTAATTTTTAGAGAATTCACTGAGAAATTTTCTAAGTAATTTATAGAAAATTTATTGCGAATTTACTATGTAATTTACTGGAAATTTGTTGAGAATTTATTCTGTAATTTATTTGAAATTTACTAAAAAATTAGAGAGTAATTTACTGAAAATTTACTGAGTAATTTACAATGAATTTACTAAGTAAATTATTGGGAATTTATGGCGCAACTTTCTGAGTATTTCCTGGGAATTTATTGAGAATTGATTGGGAATTAACTGAGTAATTTACTGAATAATTTACTGGGAATTTAGTGAGTAATTTTTAGAGAATTTACTAAGAACTTTCTGAGTAATCTACTGAGCATTTGTTGGCAATTTACTGAGTAATTTTCTGAGAATTTTCTGAGAACTTACTGAGTATTTTGCTGGGATTTTACAGGGAATTGACAGAGAATGTACTGTTTAATTTGTTGAGAAATTTTCTTAGAATTTTCTAGGAATTTACAGAGAATTTAAAGAGTAATTTATAGAAAATTTATTGGAAATTTACAAAAAAAAATTACTGGGAATTTATGAGTAATTTACTGGGAATTTACTTGTTAATTTACTGAGAACATACTGGGAATTTACTGAGTAATTTACTAAGAATTTACGAAAAATTTACAAGGAATCGCCTGAGAATTTATTGAGAATTTACTGAATAATTTACTAGGAATTTACTAGTAATTTACTGAGCAATTTACGGAGCAATTTATTGAGAATTTACTGAAAATTTACTAAGAAATTTACTGGGAATTTAAGGATTAAATTACTGAGAATTTTTTTAGAATTTGCTGAGAATTTACTCAGTAATTTACTTAGTGATTTACTAAGTATTTATTGGGAATTTACTGAATTATTTTCTGAGAATTTTGTGGAAATTTACTTGGTAATTTACTAACAATTTACTGAATAAATGTACTGAGTAATTTACTTAGAATTTAAAGAGTCATTTCTAGAGAATTTACTGAGTAATTTAGTGGGAATTTACTGAGTAATTTACTGAGAATTTATTTAGAATTTACTGAGTAATTTACCGAGAATTACAGTGTAATTGACTGAGAATTTACTGACTAATTTATTGAGAATTTACTGAGAATTTATTATGTAATTTATTCAGAATTCACTGAGTAATTTAGTTAGATTTTTTTTTGAAATTTACGGAGAATTTATTGAGAATTTATTAGGTAATTTTCTGAGAATTTATAGAGAATTTACTGAAAATTTACCGAGTAAATTACTGAGAATTTACTATGTAATTTACTGAGAATTTACTAACAATTTACTGAGTAATTTTCTGAGTAATTTAAAAAAAATTTAGTGAGAACTTATCGAGTAATTTACTGAGAATTTACAGGGAACTTACTAAGTAATTTACAGAGAATTTAAAGAGTAATTTATTGAGTAATTTACTAAGAATATATTGAGAATTTACTGAAAATTTAATGAGTAATTTACTGAGAATTTAGAGGCAATTTTTCTTAATAATTTACAGAGAATTTACTGAGAACTTACAGAGTAATCTTCTGAGAATTTACAGCGAATTTACTGTGATTTTACAATGTAATTTACTTATAATTTACTTGCAATTTACTGAGACTTTGCTGGGAATTTACTAAGTAATTTACTGAGAATTTACTGAAAATTTTCTGAGTAATTTACTAAGAATTTACATGGAATTTGGGGGGAATTTACGGAGAATTTACTTAGAATTTACTAAGTAATTTACTGTGTATTTATTGAGCATTTGCTAGGAATTTACTGATTAATTTACAGAGAATTTATTGAGTAATTTACAGAGAATTTAATGAGTAATTTACTGAGAATTCACTCGGTATTTACTAAGAATTTATTTAGTAATTTGTTGAGAATTTACTGGGAATTTAGTAAATAATGTAGTTAGAATTTATTGGGAATTTACTGGGAACTTACTGTTAATTTACGAGAAATTTTCTGAGTAATTTCTGAGAATTTACTGTAATTTACTGAGTAATTCAGTGGCAATTTACAGAGTAATGCACTGAGTAATTTACTGCGAATTTACTGGGAATTTGCTGTGTAATTTATTCAGAACATAGTGGGAATTTCTAGAGTAACTTATTGAGAATTTACAGGGAATTTACTTTGAAATTACTGGCAATTTTTTGAGTAATTTACTGAGAATTTACTTAGAATTTACTGAGTATTTTTTGAGAATTTACTGAGTAATTTACTAAGTCATTTACTGAGTAATTTACTGGGAATTTAATGAGTAATTTTTAGAGAATTTACTGAGAATTTTCTAAGTAATCTACTGAGCATTTGTTGGCAATTTACTGAGTAATTTTTTGAGAATTTACTGGGAACTTACAGAGTAATTTGCTGGGATTTTACAGGGAATTGACAGAGAATTTACTGTTTAATTTGTTGAGAAATTTTCTTAGAATTTTCTAGGAGTTTACAGAGAATTTAAAGAGTAATTTATAGAAAATTTATTGGAAATTTACAAAAAAAAATTACTGGGAATTTATGAGTAATTTACTGGGAATTTACTTGTTAATTTACTGAGAACATACTGGGAATTTACTGAGTAATTTACTAAGAATTTACGAAAAATTTACAAGGAATTGCCTGAGAATTTATTGAGAATTTACTGAATAATTTACTGGGAATTTACTAGTAATTTACTGAGCAATTTACGGAGCAATTTATTGAGAATTTACTGAAAATTTACTAAGAACTTTACTGGGATTTTAAGGATGAAATTACTGAGAATTTTTTTAGAATTTACTCAGTAATTTACTTAGTGATTTACTGAGTATTTATTGGGAATTTACTGAATTATTTTGTGAGAATTTATTAGATATTTACTGAGTAATTTCTAGGAATTTACTGAGAATTTACTGGAAATTTACTTGGTAATTTACTCACAATTTACTGAATAAATGTACTGAGTAATTTACTCAGAATTTAAATATTCATTTCTAGAGAATTTACTGAGTAATTTAATGGGAATTCACTGAGTAATTTATTGAGAATTTATTTAGAATTTATTGAGTAATTTAACGAGAATTACAGTGTAATTGACTGAGAATTTACTGACTAATTTATAGAGAATTTACTGGGAATTTATTATGTAATTTACTGAGAATTCACTGAGTAATTTAGTTAGATTTTTTTTGGAATTTACTGAGAATTTATTAGGTAATTTTTTGAGAATGTACAGAGAATTTACTGAAAATTTACCGAGTAAATTACTGAGAATTTACTATGTAATTTACTGAGAATTTACTAACAATTTTCTGAGTAATTTACAAAAAAATTAGTGAGAACTTATCGAGTAATTTACTGAGAATTTACAGGGAACTTACTAAGTAATTTACAGAGAATTTAAAGAGTAATTTATTGAGTAATTTACTGAGAATTTACTGAAAATTTGATGTGTAATTTACTGAGAATTTAGAGGCAATTTTTCTTAGTAATTTACAGAGAATTTACTGAGAACTTACAGAGTAATCTACTGAGAATTTACTGTGATTTTACAATGTAATTTACTTATAATTTACTTGCAATTTACTAGGTGATTTACTGAGAATTACTATGTAATTTAAGAAGAATTTACCAAGTAATTTACTGAGATTTTGCGGGGAATTTACTAATTAATTTACTGAGTATTTACTGGGAATTTTTTGAGTAATTTACTAAGAATTTACATGGAATGTTGTGGGAATTTACGGAGAATTTACTCTGAGTTTACTCAGTAATTTATTGTGTATTTATTGAGAATTTGCTAGGAATTTACTGATTAATTTACAGAGAATTTATTGAGTAATTTACAGAGAATTTAATGAATAATTTACTGAGAATTCACTCGGAATTTACTAAGAATTTACTAGGTAATTTGTTGAGAATTTACTGGGAATTTAGTAAATAATGTAGTTAGAATCTATTGGGAATTTACTGGGAACTTATTGTTAATTTACTGGAAATTTTCTGAGTAATTTCTGAGAATTTACTGTAATTTACTGAGTAATTCAGTGGTAATTTACAGAGTAAAGCACTGAGTAATTAACTGCGAATTTACTGGGAATTTGCTGTGTAATTTATTGAGAACATAGTGGGAATTTCTAGAGTAACTTATTGAGAATTTACAGGGAATTTACTTAGAATTTACTGAGTATTTTTTGAGAATTTACTGAGTAATTTACTGAGTAATTTACTAGGAATTTAATGGGTAATTTTTAGAGAATTTACTGAGAATTTTCTAAGTAATCTACTGAGCATTTGTTGGCAATTTACTGAGTAATTTTCTGAGAATTTACTGGGAACTTACAGAGTAATTTGCTAGGATTTTACAGGGAATTGACAGAGAATTTACTGGGTAATTTACCGAGAATTTACTGTTTAATTTGTTGACAAATTTTCTTACAATTTTCTAGGAATTTACAGATAATTTAAGGAGTAATTTACAGAGAATTTACTGGAAATTTACTAAATAATTTTACTGGGAATTTTATGAGTAATTTACTGGGAATTTACTTATTAATTTACTAAGAATATACTGGGAATTTGTTGAGTAATTTACTAAGAATTTACGAAAAATTTACAAGGAATTGCCTGAGAATTTATTGAGAATTTACTAAATAATTTACTGAGAATTTACTAGTAATTTACAGAGCAATTTACGGAGCAATTTATTGAGAATTTACTGAAAATTTACTAAGAACTTTACTGGGATTTTAAGGATGAAATTACTGAGAATTTTTTTAGAATTTGCTGAGAATTTACTCAGTAATTTACTTAGTGATTTACTGAGTATTTATTGGGAATTTACTGAATTATTTTGTGAGAATTTATTAGATATTTACTGAGTAATTTCTAGGAATTTACTGAGAATTTACTTGGTAATTTACTCACAATTTACTGAATAAATGTACTGAGTAATTTACTCAAAATTTAAATATTCATTTCTAGAGAATTTACTGAGTAATTTAATGGGAATTCACTGAGTAATTTACTGAGAATTTATTTAGAATTTACTGAGTAATTTAACGAGAATTACAGTGTAATTGACTGAGAATTTACTGACTAATTTATTGAGAATTTACTGGGAATTTATTATGTAATTTACTGAGAATTCACTGAGTAATTTAGTTAGATTTTTTTTTGGAATTTACTGAGAATTTATAAGGTAATTTTTTGAGAATTTACTGAAAATTTACCGAGTAAATTACTGAGAATTTATTATGTAATTTACTGAGAATTTACTAACAATTTTCTGAGTAATTTACAAAAAATTTAGTGAGAACTTATCGAGTAATTTACTGAGAATTTACAGGGAACTTACTAAGTAATTTACAGAGAATTTAAAGAGTAATTTATTGAGTAATTTACTGAGAATTTACTGAAAATTTGATGAGTAATTTACTGAGAATTTAGAGGCAATTTTTCTTAGTAATTTACAGAGAATTTACTGAGAACTTACAGAGTAATCTACTGAGAATTTACTGTGATTTTACAATGTAATTTACTTATAATTTACTTGCAATTTACTAGGTGATTTACTGAGAATTACTATGTAATTTAAGAAGAATTTACCAAGTAATTTACTGAGATTTTGCGGGGAATTTACTAATTAATTTACTGAGTATTTACTGGGAATTTTTTGAGTAATTTACTAAGAATTTACATGGAATGTTGTGGGAATTTACGGAGAATTTACTCTGAATTTACTAAGTAATTTACTGTGTATTTATTGAGAATTTGCTAGGAATTTACTGATTAATTTACAGAGAATTTATTGAGTAATTTACAGAGAATTTAATGAATAATTTACTGAGAATTCACTCGAAATTTACTAAGAATTTACTAGGTAATTTGTTTAGAATTTACTGGGAATTTACTAAATAATGTAGTTAGAATCTATTGGGAATTTACTGGGAACTTACTGTTAATATACGGGAAATTTTCTGAGTAATTTCTGAGAATTTACTGTAATTTACTGTGTAATTCAGTGGCAATTTACAGAGTAATGCACTGAGTAATTTATTGAGAACATAGTGGGAATTTCTAGAGTAACTTATTGAGAATTTACAGGGAATTTACTTGGAAATTACTGGTAATTTTTTGAGTAATTTATTGAAAATTTACTTAGAATTTACTGAGTAATTTACTAAGTAATTTACTGAGTAATTTGCTAGGAATTTAATGAGTAATTTTTAGAGAATTTACTGAGAATTTTCTGAGTAATCTACTGAGCATTTGTTGGCAATTTACTGAGTAATTTTCTGAGAATTTACTGGGAACTTACAGAGTAATTTGCTGGGATTTTACTGGGAATTGACAAAGAATTTACAAGGTAATTTACCGAGGATTTACTGTTTAATTTGTTGAGAAATTTTCTTACAATTTTCTAGGAATTTACAGATAATTTAAGGAGTAATTTACAGAGAATTACTGGAAATTTACTAAGTAATTTTACTGGGAATTTTATGAGTAATTTACTGGGAATTTACTTATTAATTTACTGAGAATATACTGGGAATTTGTTGAGTAATTTACTAAGAATTTACGAAAAATTTACAAGGAATTGCCTAAGAATTTATTGAGAATTTACCGAATAATTTACTGGGAATTTACTAGTAATTTACTGAGCAATTTACGGAGCAATTTATTGAGAATTTACTGAAAATTTACTAAGAACTTTACTGGGATTTTAAGGATTAAATTACTGAGAATTTTTTTAGAATTTGCTGAGAATTTACTCAGTAATTTACTTAGTGATTTACTTAGTATTTATTGGGAATTTACTGAATAATTTTGTGAGAATTTATTAGATATTTACTGAGTAATTTCTAGGACTTTACTGAGAATTTACTTGAAATTTACTTGGTAATTTACTCACAATTTACTGAATAAATGTACTGAGTAATTTACTCAGAATTTAAATAGTAATTTCTAGAGAATTTACTGAGTAATTTAATGGGAATTTACTGAGTAATTTACTGAGAATTTATTTAGAATTTACTGAGTAATTTAACGAGAATTACAGTGTAATTGACTGAGAATTTACTGACTAATTTATTGAGAATTTACTGGGAATTTATTATGTAATTTACTGAGAATTCACTAAGTAATTTAGTTAGATTTTTTTTGGAATTTACTGAGAATTTATTAGGTAATTTTTTGAGAATTTACTGAAAATTTTCCGAGTAAATTACTGAGAATTTACTATGTAATTTTCTGAGAATTTACTAACAATTTTCTGAGTAATTTACAAAAAATTTAGTGAGAACTTATCGAGTAATTTACTGAGAATTTACAGGGAACTTACTAAGTAATTTACAGAGAATTTAAAGAGTAATTTATTGAGTAATTTACTGAGAATTTAGAGGCAATTTTTCTTAGTAATTTACAGAGAATTTACTGAGAACTTACAGAGTAATCTATTGAGAATTTACTGTGATTTTACAATGTAATTTACTTATAATTTACTTGCAATTTACTAGGTGATTTACTGAGAATTACTATGTAATTTAAGAAGAATTTACCAAGTAATTTACTGAGATTTTGCGAGGAATTTAATAATTAATTTACTTAGAATTTACTGGGAATTTTTTGAGTAATTTACTAAGAATTTACATGGAATGTTGTGGGAATTTACGGAGAATTTACTCTGAATTTACTCAGTAATTTATTGTGTATTTATTGAGAATTTGCTAGGAATTTACTGTTTAATTTACAGAGAATTTATTGAGTAATTTACAGAGAATTTAATGAGTAATTTACTGAGAATTCACTCGGAATTTACTAAGAATTTACTAGGTAATTTGTTGAGAATTTACTGGGAATTTACTAAATAATGTAGTTAGAATTTATTGGGAACTTACTAAGAACTTACTGTTAATTTACTGAAAATTTTCTGAGTAATTTCTGAGAATTTACTATAATTTACTGAGTAATTCAGTGGCAATTTACAGAGTAATGCACTGAGTAGTTTGCTGCGAATTTACTGGGAATTTGCGGTGTAATTTATTAAGAACATTGTGGGAATTTCTAGAGTAATTTATTGAGAATTTACAGGGAATTTACTTAGAAATTACAGGCAATTTTTTGAGTAATTTATTGAGAATTTACAAGGAATTTACTAAGTATTTTCTGAGAATTTACTGAGTAATTTACTCAGTAATTAATTGAGTAATTTTTACAGAATTCACTGAGAAATTTTCTAAGTAATTTATAGAAAATTTATTGCGAATTCACTAAGTTATTTACTGGGAATTTGTTGAGAACTTATTCTGTAATTTATTTGGAATTTACTAAAAATTTAGAGAGTAATTTACATTGAATTTACTGAGTAAATTATTGGGAATTTACGGCGCAACTTTCTGAGTATTTCCTGGGAATTTATTGAGAATTGATTGGGAATTAACTGATTAATTTACTGGGAATTTAATGAGAATTTTCTGAGTAATCTACTGAGCAATTTGTTGGCAATTTACTGAGTAATTTTCTGAGAATTTACTGAGAACTTACAGAGTAATTTGCTGGGATTTTACAGGGAATTGACAGAGAATTTACTGGGTAATTTACCGAGAATTTACTATTTAATTTGTTGAGAAATTTTCTTAGAATTTTCTAGGAATTTACAGATAATTTAAGGAGTAATTTACAGAGAATTTACTGGGAATTTTATGTGTAATTTACTGGGAATTTACTTATTAATTTACTGAGAATATAATGGGAATTTGTTGAGTAATTTACTAAGAATTTACGAAAAATTTACAAGGAATTGCCTGAGAATTTATTGAGAATTTACTGAATAATTTATAGGGAATTTACTAGTAATTTACTGAGCAATTTACGGTGCAATTTATTGAGAATTTACTGAAAATTTACTAAGAACTTTACTGGGATTTTAAGGATTAAATTACTGAGAATTTTTTTAGAATTTGCTGAGAATTTACTCAGTAATTTACTTAGTCATTTACTGAGTATTTATTGGGAATTTACTGAATTATTTTGTGAGAATTTATTAGATATTTACTGAGAATTTACTGGAAATTTTACTTGGTAATTTACTCACAATTTACTGAATAAATGTACTGAGTAATTTACTCAGAATTTAAATATTCATTTCTAGAGAATTTACTGAGTAATTTAATGGGAATTTACTGAGTGATTTACTGAGTAATTTAACGAGAATTACAGTGTGATTGACTGAGAATTTACTGACTACTTTATTGAGAATTTACTGGGAATTTATTATGTAATTTACTGAGAATTCACTGAGTAATTTTGTTAGATTTTTTTTGGAATTTACTGAGAATTTATTAGGTAATTTTTTGAGAATTTATAGAGAATTTACTGAAAATTTACCGAGTAAATTACTTAGAATTTACTATGTAATTTACTGAGAATTTAATGAGTAATTTTCTGAGTAATTTACAAAAAATTTAGTGAGAACTTATCGAGTAATTTACTGAGAATTTACGGGGAACTTACTAAGTAATTTACAGAGAATTTAAAGAGTAATTTATTGAGTAATTTACTGAGAATTTAGAGGCAATTTTTCTTTGTAATTTACAGAGAATTTATTGAGAACTTACAGAGTAATCTACTGAGAATTTACTGTGATTTTACAATGTAATTTACTTATAATTTACTTGATATTTACTAGGTGATTTACTGAGAATTACTATGTAATTTAAGAAGAATTTACCAAGTAATTTACTGAGATTTTGCGAGGAATTTACTAATTAATTTACTGAGAATTTACTGGAAATTTTTTGAGTAATTTACTAAGAATTTACATGGAATGTTGTGGGAATTTACGGAGAATTTACTCTGAATTTACTAAGTAATTTACTGTGTATTTATTGAGAATTTGCTAGGAATTTACTGATTAATTTACAGAGAATTTATTGAGTAATTTACAGAGAATTTAATGAGTAATTTACTGAGAATTCACCCGGAATTTACTAAGAATTTACTAGGTAATTTGTTGAGAATTTACTGGGAATTTACTAAATAATGTAGTTAGAATTTATTGGGAGCTAACTTAGAACTTACTGTTAATTTACTGAAAATTTTCTAAGTAATTTCTGAGAATTTACTGTAATATACTGAGTAATTCAGTGGCAATTTACAGAGTAATGCACTGAGTAATTTGCTGCGAATTTACTAGGAATTTGCTGTGTAATTTATTAAGAACATAATGGGAATTTCTAGAGTAATTTATTGAGAATTTACAGGGAATTTACTTAGAAATTACTGGCAATTGTTTCAGTAATTTACTGAGAATTTACAAGGAATTTACTGAGTATTTTCTGAGAATTTACTGAGTAATTTACTCAGTAATTAATTGAGTGATTTTTACAGAATTCACTGAGAAATTTTCTAAGTAATTTATAGAAAATTTATTGCGAATTTACTGAGTTATTTACTGGGAATTTGTTGAGAACTTATTCTGTAATTTATTTGGAATTTACTAAAAATTTAGAGAGTAATTTACATTGAATTTACTGAGTAAATTATTGGGAATTTACGGCGCAACTTTCTGAGTATTTCCTGGGAATTTATTGAGAATTGATTGGGAATTTAATGAGTAATTTTTAGAGAATTCACTGAGAATTTTCTGAGTAATCTACTGAGCAATTTGTTGGCAATTTACTGAGTAATTTTCTGAGAATTTACTGAGAACTTACAGAGTAATTTGCTGGGATTTTACAGGGAATTGACAAAGAATTTACTGGGTAATTTACCGAGAATTTGCTGTTTAATTTGTTGAGAAATTTGCTTAGAATTTTCTAGGAATTTACAGATAATTTAAGGAGAAATTTACAGAGAATTTACTGGAAATTTACTGGGAATTTTATGTGTAATTTACTGGGAATTTACTTATTAATTTACTGAGAATATACTGGGAATTTGTTGAGTAATTTACTAAGAATTTACGAAAAATTTACAAGGAATTGCCTGAGAATTTATTGAGAATTTACTGAATAATTTACTGGGAATTTACTAGTAATTTACTGAGCAATTTACGGTGCAATTTATTGAGAATTTACTGAAAATTTACTAAGAACTTTACTGGGATTTAAAGGATTAAATTACTGAGAATTTTTTTAGAATTTGCTGAGAATTTACTCAGTAATTTACTTAGTGATTTACTGAGTATTTATTGGGAATTTACTGAATTATTTTGTGAGAATTTATTAGATATTTACTGAGTAATTTCTAGGAATTTACTGAGAATTTACTGGAAATTTACTTGGTAATTTATTCACAATTTACTGAATAAATGTACTGAGTAATTTACTCAGAATTTAAATATTCATTTCTAGAGAATTTACTGAGTAATTTAATGGGAATTTACTGAGTAATTTACTGAGTAATTTAACGAGAATTACAGTGTAATTGACTGAGAATTTACTGACTAATTTATTGAGAATTTACTGAGAATTCACTGAGTAATTTAGTTAGATTTTTTTTGGAATTTACTGAGAATTTATTAGGTAATTTTTTCAGAATTTATAGAGAATTTACTGAAAATTTACCGAGTAAATTACTGAGAATTTACTATGTAATTTACTGAGAATTTAATGAGTAATTTTCTGAGTAATTTACAAAAAATTTAGTGAGAACTTATCGAGTAATTTACTGAGAATTTACAGGGAACTTTCTAAGTAATTTACAGAGAATTTAAAGGGTAATTTATTGAGTAATTTACTGAGAATTTATTGAGAAATTACTGAAAATTTGATGAGTAATTTACTGAGAATTTAGAGGCAATTTTTCTTAGTAATTTACAGAGAATTTACTGAGAACTTACAGAGTAATCTACTGAGAATTTACTGTGATTTTACAATGTAATTTACTTATAATTTACTTGCAATTTACTAGGTGATTTACTGAGAATTACTATGTAATTTAAGAAGAATTTACCAAGTAATTTACTGAGATTTGGCGGGGAATTTACTAATTAATTTTCTGAGAATTTACTGGGAATTTTTTGAGTAATTTACTAAGAATTTACATGGAATGTTGTGGGAATTTACGGAGAATTTACTAAGTAATTTACTGTGTATTTATTGAGAATTTGCTAGGAATTTACTGATTAATTTACAAAGAATTTACTGAGTAGTTTACAGAGAATTTAATGAGTAATTTACTGAGAATTCACTCGGAATTTACTAAGAATTTACTAGGTAATTTGTTGAGAATTTACTGGGAATTTACTAAATAATGTAGTTAGAATTTATTGGGAACTTACTGTTAATTTACTGAAAATTTTCTGAGTAATTTCTGAGAATTTACTGTAATTTACTGAGTAATTCAGTGGCAATTTACAGAGTAATGCACTGAGAAATTTGCTGTGTAATTTATTGAGAACATAGTGGGAATTTCTAGAGTAATTTATTGAGAATATACAGGGAATTTACTTAGAAATTACTGGCAATTTTTTGAGTAATTTACTGAGAATTTACAAGGAATTTACTGAGTATTTTCTGAGAATTTACTGAGTAATTTACTCAGTAATTAATTGAGTAATTTTTACAGAATTCACTGAGAAATTTTCTAGGTAATTTATTGCGAATTTACTGAGTTATTTACTGGAAATTTGTTGAGAATTTATTCTGTAATTTTTTTGGAATTTACTAAAAATTTAGAGAGTAATTTACATTGAATTTACTGAGTAAATTATTGGGAATTTATGGCGCAACTTTCTGAGTATTTCCTGGGAATTTATTGAGAATTGATTGGGAATTAACTGAGTAATTTACTGGAAATTTAATGAGTAATTTTTAGAGAATTTACTGAGAATTTTCTGAGTAATCTACTGAGCAATTTGTTGGCAATTTACTGAGTAATTTTCTGAGAATTTACTGAGAACTTACAGAGTAATTTGCTGGGATTTTACAGGGAATTGACAGAGAATTTACTGGGTAATTTACCGAGAATTTACTGTTTAATTTGTTGAGAAATTTTCTTAGAATTTTCTAGGAATTTACAGATAATTTAAGGAGTAATTTACAGAGAATTTACTGGAAATTTACTGGGAATTTTATGAGTAATTTACTGAGAATTTACTTATTAATTTACTGAGCATATACTGGGAATTTGTTGAGTAATTTACTAAGAATTTACGAAAAATTTACAAGGAATTGCCTGAGAATTTATTGAGAATTTACCGAATAATTTACTGGGAATTTACTAGTAATTTACGGTGCAATTTATTGAGAATTTACTGAAAATTTACTAAGAACTTTTCTGGGATTTTAAGGATTAAATTACTGAGAATTTTTTTAGAATTTGCTTCTAATTTACTCAGTAATTTACTTAGTGATTTACTGAGTATTTATTGGGAATTTACTGAATTATTTTGTGAGAATTTATTAGATATTTACTGAGTAATTTCTAGAAATTTACTGAGAATTTACTGAAAATTTACTTGGTAATTTACTCACAATTTACTGAATAAATGTACTGAGTAATTTACTCAGAATTTAAATATTCATTTCTAGAGAATTTACAGAGTAATTTAATGGGAATTTACTGAGTAATTTACTGACTAATTTATTGAGAATTTTACTAGGAATTTATTATGTAATTTACTGAGAATTCACTGAGTAATTTAGTAAGATTTTTTTGGAATTTACTGAGAATTTATTAGGTAATTTTTTGAGAATTTATACAGAATTTACTGAAAATTTACCGAATAAATTACTGAGAATTTACAATGTAATTTACTGAGAATTTACTAACAATTTAATGAGTAATTTTCTGAGTAATTTACAAAAAATTTAGTGAGAACTTATCGAGTAATTTACTGAGAATTTACAGGGAACTTACTAAGTAATTTGCAGAGAATTTAAAGAGTAATTTATTGAGTAATTTACTGAGAATTTATTGAGAATTTACTGAAAATTTGATGAGTAATTTACTGAGAATTTAGAGGCAATTTTTCTTAGTAATTTACAGAGAATTTACTGAGAACTTACAGAGTAATCTACTGAGAATTTACAGCGAATTTACTGTGATTTTACAATTTAATTTACTTATAATTTACTTGCAATTTACTAGGTGATTTACTGAGAATTACTATGTAATTTAAGAAGAATTTACCAAGTAATTTACTAAGATTTTGCTGGGAATTTACTAAGTAATTTACTGGGAATTTACTGGGAATTTTCTGAGTAATTTACTAAGAATTTACATGGAATTTTGTGGGAATTTACGGAGAATTTACTCTGAATTTACTAAGTAATTTTCTGTGTATTTATTGAGAATTTGCTAGGAATTTACTGATTAATTTACAGAGAATTTATTGAGTAATTTACAGAGAATTTAATGAGTAATTTACTGAGAATTTACTCGAAATTTACTAAGAATTTACTAGGTAATTTGTTGAGAATTTACTGGGAATTTACTAAATAATGTAGTTAGAATTTATTGGGAACTTACTGAGAACTAACTGTTAATTTACTGAAAATTTTCTGAGTAATTTCTGGGAATTTACTATAATTTACTGAGTAATTCAGTGCCAATTTACAGAGTAATGCACTGAGTAATTTGCTGCGAATTTACTGGGAATTTGCTGTGTAATTTATTGAGAACATAGTGGGAATTTCTAGAGTAATTTATTGAGAATTTACAGGGAATTTACTTAGAAATTACTGGCAATTTTCTGAGTAATTTACTGAGAATTTACAAGGAATTTACTTAGAATTTACTGAGTATTTTCTGAGAATTTACTGAGTAATTTACTCAGTAATTAATTGAGTAATTTTTACAGAATTCACTGAGAAATTTTCTAGGTAATTTATTACGAATTTACTGAGTTATTTACTGGAAATTTGTTGAGAGTTTATTCTGTAATTTTTTTGGAATTTACTAAAAATTTAGAGAGTAATTTACATTGAATTTACTGAGTAAATTATTGGGAATTTATGGCGCAACTTTCTGAGTATTTCCTGGGAATTTATTGAGAATTGATTGGGAATTAACTGAGTAATTTACTGGAAATTTAATGAGTAATTTTTAGAGAATTTACTGAGAATTTTCTGAGTAATCTACTGAGCAATTTGTTGGCAATTTACTGAGTAATTTTCTGAGAATTTACTGAGAACTTACAGAGTAATTTGCTGGGATTTTACAGGGAATTGACAGAGAATTTACTGGGTAATTTACCGAGAATTTACTGTTTAATTTGTTGAGAAATTTTCTTAGAATTTTCTAGGAATTTACAGATAATTTAAGGAGTAATTTACAGAGAATTTACTGGAAATTTACTGGGAATTTTATGAGTAATTTACTGAGAATTTACTTATTAATTTACTGAGCATATACTGGGAATTTGTTGAGTAATTTACTAAGAATTTACGAAAAATTTACAAGGAATTGCCTGAGAATTTATTGAGAATTTACCGAATAATTTACTGGGAATTTACTAGTAATTTACGGTGCAATTTATTGAGAATTTACTGAAAATTTACTAAGAACTTTTCTGGGATTTTAAGGATTAAATTACTGAGAATTTTTTTAGAATTTGCTTCTAATTTACTCAGTAATTTACTTAGTGATTTACTGAGTATTTATTGGGAATTTACTGAATTATTTTGTGAGAATTTATTAGATATTTACTGAGTAATTTCTAGAAATTTACTGAGAATTTACTGAAAATTTACTTGGTAATTTACTCACAATTTACTGAATAAATGTACTGAGTAATTTACTCAGAATTTAAATATTCATTTCTAGAGAATTTACAGAGTAATTTAATGGGAATTTACTGAGTAATTTACTGACTAATTTATTGAGAATTTTACTAGGAATTTATTATGTAATTTACTGAGAATTCACAGAGTAATTTAGTAAGATTTTTTTTGGAATTTACTGAGAATTTATTAGGTAATTTTTTGAGAATTTATACAGAATTTACTGAAAATTTACCGAATAAATTACTGAGAATTTACAATGTAATTTACTGAGAATTTACTAACAATTTAATGAGTAATTTTCTGAGTAATTTACAAAAAAATTAGTGAGAACTTATCGAGTAATTTACTGAGAATTTACAGGGAACTTACTAAGTAATTTGCAGAGAATTTAAAGAGTAATTTATTGAGTAATTTACTGAGAATTTATTGAGAATTTACTGAAAATTTGATGAGTAATTTACTGAGAATTTAGAGGCAATTTTTCTTAGTAATTTACAGAGAATTTACTGAGAACTTACAGAGTAATCTACTGAGAATTTACAGCGAATTTACTGTGATTTTACAATTTAATTTACTTATAATTTACTTGCAATTTACTAGGTGATTTACTGAGAATTACTATGTAATTTAAGAAGAATTTACCAAGTAATTTACTAAGATTTTGCTGGGAATTTACTAAGTAATTTACTGGGAATTTACTGGGAATTTTCTGAGTAATTTACTAAGAATTTACATGGAATTTTGTGGGAATTTACGGAGAATTTACTCTGAATTTACTAAGTAATTTTCTGTGTATTTATTGAGAATTTGCTAGGAATTTACTGATTAATTTACAGAGAATTTATTGAGTAATTTACAGAGAATTTAATGAGTAATTTACTGAGAATTTACTCGAAATTTACTAAGAATTTACTAGGTAATTTGTTGAGAATTTACTGGGAATTTACTAAATAATGTAGTTAGAATTTATTGGGAACTTACTGAGAACTAACTGTTAATTTACTGAAAATTTTCTGAGTAATTTCTGGGAATTTACTATAATTTACTGAGTAATTCAATGGCAATTTACAGAGTAATGCACTGAGTAATTTGCTGCGAATTTACTGGGAATTTGCTGTGTAATTTATTGAGAACATAGTGGGAATTTCTAGAGTAATTTATTGAGAATTTACAGGGAATTTACTTAGAAATTACTGGCAATTTTCTGAGTAATTTACTGAGAATTTACAAGGAATTTACTGAGTATTTTCTGAGAATTTACTGAGTAATTTACTCAGTAATTAATTGAGTAATTTTTACAGAATTCACTGAGAAATTTTCTAGGTAATTTATTGCGAATTTACTGAGTTATTTACTGGAAATTTGTTGAGAATTTATTCTGTAATTTTTTTGGAATTTACTAAAAATTTAGAGAGTAATTTACATTGAATTTACTGAGTAAATTATTGGGAATTTATGGCGCAACTTTCTGAGTATTTCCTGGGAATTTATTGAGAATTGATTGGGAATTAACTGAGTAATTTACTGGAAATTTAATGAGTAATTTTTAGAGAATTTACTGAGAATTTTCTGAGTAATCTACTGAGCAATTTGTTGGCAATTTACTGAGTAATTTTCTGAGAATTTACTGAGAACTTACAGAGTAATTTGCTGGGATTTTACAGGGAATTGACAGAGAATTTACTGGGTAATTTACCGAGAATTTACTGTTTAATTTGTTGAGAAATTTTCTTAGAATTTTCTAGGAATTTACAGATAATTTAAGGAGTAATTTACAGAGAATTTACTGGAAATTTACTGGGAATTTTATGAGTAATTTACTGAGAATTTACTTATTAATTTACTGAGCATATACTGGGAATTTGTTGAGTAATTTACTAAGAATTTACGAAAAATTTACAAGGAATTGCCTGAGAATTTATTGAGAATTTACCGAATAATTTACTGGGAATTTACTAGTAATTTACGGTGCAATTTATTGAGAATTTACTGAAAATTTACTAAGAACTTTACTGGGATTTTAAGGATTAAATTACTGAGAATTTTTTTAGAATTTGCTTCTAATTTACTCAGTAATTTACTTAGTGATTTACTGAGTATTTATTGGGAATTTACTGAATTATTTTGTGAGAATTTATTAGATATTTACTGAGTAATTTCTAGAAATTTACTGAGAATTTACTGAAAATTTACTTGGTAATTTACTCACAATTTACTGAATAAATGTACTGAGTAATTTACTCAGAATTTAAATATTCATTTCTAGAGAATTTACAGAGTAATTTAATGGGAATTTACTGAGTAATTTACTGACTAATTTATTGAGAATTTTACTAGGAATTTATTATGTAATTTACTGAGAATTCACAGAGTAATTTAGTAAGATTTTTTTTGGAATTTACTGAAAATTTATTAGGTAATTTTTTGAGAATTTATACAGAATTTACTGAAAATTTACCGAATAAATTACTGAGAATTTACAATGTAATTTACTGAGAATTTACTAACAATTTAATGAGTAATTTTCTGAGTAATTTACAAAAAAATTAGTGAGAACTTATCGAGTAATTTACTGAGAATTTACAGGGAACTTACTAAGTAATTTGCAGAGAATTTATTGAGTAATTTACTGAGAATTTATTGAGAATTTACTGAAAATTTGATGAGTAATTTACTGAGAATTTAGAGGCAATTTTTCTTAGTAATTTACAGAGAATTTACTGAGAACTTACAGAGTAATCTACTGAGAATTTACAGCGAATTTACTGTGATTTTACAATTTAATTTACTTATAATTTACTTGCAATTTACTAGGTGATTTACTGAGAATTACTATGTAATTTAAGAAGAATTTACCAAGTAATTTACTAAGATTTTGCTGGGAATTTACTAAGTAATTTACTGGGAATTTACTGGGAATTTTCTGAGTAATTTACTAAGAATTTACATGGAATTTTGTGGGAATTTACGGAGAATTTACTCTGAATTTACTAAGTAATTTTCTGTGTATTTATTGAGAATTTGCTAGGAATTTACTGATTAATTTACAGAGAATTTATTGAGTAATTTACAGAGAATTTAATGAGTAATTTACTGAGAATTTACTCGAAATTTACTAAGAATTTACTAGGTAATTTGTTGAGAATTTACTGGGAATTTACTAAATAATGTAGTTAGAATTTATTGGGAACTTACTGAGAACTAACTGTTAATTTACTGAAAATTTTTTGAGTAATTTCTGGGAATTTACTATAATTTACTGAGTAATTCAGTGGCAATTTACAGAGTAATGCACTGAGTAATTTGCTGCGAATTTACTGGGAATTTGCTGTGTAATTTATTGAGAACATAGTGGGAATTTCTAGAGTAATTTATTGAGAATTTACAGGGAATTTACTTAGAAATTACTGGCAATTTTCTGAGTAATTTACTGAGAATTTACAAGGAATTTACTGAGTATTTTCTGAGAATTTACTGAGTAATTTACTCAGTAATTAATTGAGTAATTTTTACAGAATTCACTGAGAAATTTTCTAGGTAATTTATTGCGAATTTACTGAGTTATTTACTGGAAATTTGTTGAGAATTTATTCTGTAATTTTTTTGGAATTTACTAAAAATTTAGAGAGTAATTTACATTGAATTTACTGAGTAAATTATTGGGAATTTATGGCGCAACTTTCTGAGTATTTCCTGGGAATTTATTGAGAATTGATTGGGAATTAACTGAGTAATTTACTGGAAATTTAATGAGTAATTTTTAGAGAATTTACTGAGAATTTTCTGAGTAATCTACTGAGCAATTTGTTGGCAATTTACTGAGTAATTTTCTGAGAATTTACTGAGAACTTACAGAGTAATTTGCTGGGATTTTACAGGGAATTGACAGAGAATTTACTGGGTAATTTACCGAGAATTTACTGTTTAATTTGTTGAGAAATTTTCTTAGAATTTTCTAGGAATTTACAGATAATTTAAGGAGTAATTTACAGAGAATTTACTGGAAATTTACTGGGAATTTTATGAGTAATTTACTGAGAATTTACTTATTAATTTACTGAGCATATACTGGGAATTTGTTGAGTAATTTACTAAGAATTTACGAAAAATTTACAAGGAATTGCCTGAGAATTTATTGAGAATTTACCGAATAATTTACTGGGAATTTACTAGTAATTTACGGTGCAATTTATTGAGAATTTACTGAAAATTTACTAAGAACTTTACTGGGATTTTAAGGATTAAATTACTGAGAATTTTTTTAGAATTTGCTTCTAATTTACTCAGTAATTTACTTAGTGATTTACTGAGTATTTATTGGGAATTTACTGAATTATTTTGTGAGAATTTATTAGATATTTACTGAGTAATTTCTAGAAATTAATTGAGAATTTATTGAAAATTTACTTGGTAATTTACTCACAATTTACTGAATAAATGTACTGAGTAATTTACTCAGAATTTAAATATTCATTTCTAGAGAATTTACAGAGTAATTTAATGGGAATTTACTGAGTAATTTACTGACTAATTTATTGAGAATTTTACTAGGAATTTATTATGTAATTTACTGAGAATTCACAGAGTAATTTAGTAAGATTTTTTTTGGAATTTACTGAAAATTTATTAGGTAATTTTTTGAGAATTTATACAGAATTTACTGAAAATTTACCGAATAAATTACTGAGAATTTACAATGTAATTTACTGAGAATTTACTAACAATTTAATGAGTAATTTTCTGAGTAATTTACAAAAAAATTAGTGAGAACTTATCGAGTAATTTACTGAGAATTTACAGGGAACTTACTAAGTAATTTGCAGAGAATTCAAAGAGTAATTTATTGAGTAATTTACTGAGAATTTATTGAGAATTTACTGAAAATTTGATGAGTAATTTACTGAGAATTTAGAGGCAATTTTTCTTAGTAATTTACAGAGAATTTACTGAGAACTTACAGAGTAATCTACTGAGAATTTACAGCGAATTTACTGTGATTTTACAATTTAATTTACTTATAATTTACTTGCAATTTACTAGGTGATTTACTGAGAATTACTATGTAATTTAAGAAGAATTTACCAAGTAATTTACTAAGATTTTGCTGGGAATTTACTAAGTAATTTACTGGGAATTTACTGGGAATTTTCTGAGTAATTTACTAAGAATTTACATGGAATTTTGTGGGAATTTACGGAGAATTTACTCTGAATTTACTAAGTAATTTTCTGTGTATTTATTGAGAATTTGCTAGGAATTTACTGATTAATTTACAGAGAATTTATTGAGTAATTTACAGAGAATTTAATGAGTAATTTACTGAGAATTTACTCGAAATTTACTAAGAATTTACTAGGTAATTTGTTGAGAATTTACTGGGAATTTACTAAATAATGTAGTTAGAATTTATTGGGAACTTACTGAGAACTAACTGTTAATTTACTGAAAATTTTCTGAGTAATTTCTGGGAATTTACTATAATTTACTGAGTAATTCAGTGGCAATTTACAGAGTAATGCACTGAGTAATTTGCTGCGAATTTACTGGGAATTTGCTGTGTAATTTATTGAGAACATAGTGGGAATTTCTAGAGTAATTTATTGAGAATTTACAGGGAATTTACTTAGAAATTACTGGCAATTTTCTGAGTAATTTACTGAGAATTTACAAGGAATTTACTTAGTATTTTCTGAGAATTTACTGAGTAATTTACTCAGTAATTAATTGAGTAATTTTTACAGAATTCACTGAGAAATTTTCTAGGTAATTTATTGCGAATTTACTGAGTTATTTACTGGAAATTTGTTGAGAATTTATTCTGTAATTTTTTTGGAATTTACTAAAAATTTAGAGAGTAATTTACATTGAATTTACTGAGTAAATTATTGGGAATTTATGGCGCAACTTTCTGAGTATTTCCTGGGAATTTATTGAGAATTGATTGGGAATTAACTGAGTAATTTACTGGAAATTTAATGAGTAATTTTTAGAGAATTTTCTGAGAATTTTCTGAGTAATCTACTGAGCAATTTGTTGGCAATTTACTGAGTAATTTTCTGAGAATTTACTGAGAACTTACAGAGTAATTTGCTGGGATTTTACAGGGAATTGACAGAGAATTTACTGGGTAATTTACCGAGAATTTACTGTTTAATTTGTTGAGAAATTTTCTTAGAATTTTCTAGGAATTTACAGATAATTTAAGGAGTAATTTACAGAGAATTTACTGGAAATTTACTGGGAATTTTATGAGTAATTTACTGAGAATTTACTTATTAATTTACTGAGCATATACTGGGAATTTGTTGAGTAATTTACTAAGAATTTACGAAAAATTTACAAGGAATTGCCTGAGAATTTATTGAGAATTTACCGAATAATTTATTGGGAATTTACTAGTAATTTACGGTGCAATTTATTGAGAATTTACTGAAAATTTACTAAGAACTTTACTGGGATTTTAAGGATTAAATTACTGAGAATTTTTTTAGAATTTGCTTCTAATTTACTCAGTAATTTACTTAGTGATTTACTGAGTATTTATTGGGAATTTACTGAATTATTTTGTGAGAATTTATTAGATATTTACTGTGTAATTTCTAGAAATTTACTGAGAATTTACTGAAAATTTACTTGGTAATTTACTCACAATTTACTGAATAAATGTACTGAGTAATTTACTCAGAATTTAAATATTCATTTCTAGAGAATTTACAGAGTAATTTAATGGGAATTTACTGAGTAATTTACTGACTAATTTATTGAGAATTTTACTAGGAATTTATTATGTAATTTACTGAGAATTCACAGAGTAATTTAGTAAGATTTTTTTTGGAATTTACTGAAAATTTATTAGGTAATTTTTTGAGAATTTATACAGAATTTACTGAAAATTTACCGAATAAATTACTGAGAATTTACAATGTAATTTACTGAGAATTTACTAACAATTTAATGAGTAATTTTCTGAGTAATTTACAAAAAAATTAGTGAGAACTTATCGAGTAATTTACTGAGAATTTACAGGGAACTTACTAAGTAATTTGCAGAGAATTTAAAGAGTAATTTACTGAGAATTTATTGAGAATTTACTGAAAATTTGATGAGTAATTTACTGAGAATTTAGAGGCAATTTTTCTTAGTAATTTACAGAGAATTTACTGAGAACTTACAGAGTAATCTACTGAGAATTTACAGCGAATTTACTGTGATTTTACAATTTAATTTACTTATAATTTACTTGCAATTTACTAGGTGATTTACTGAGAATTACTATGTAATTTAAGAAGAATTTACCAAGTAATTTACTAAGATTTTGCTGGGAATTTACTAAGTAATTTACTGGGAATTTACTGGGAATTTTCTGAGTAATTTACTAAGAATTTACATGGAATTTTGTGGGAATTTACGGAGAATTTACTCTGAATTTACTAAGTAATTTTCTGTGTATTTATTGAGAATTTGCTAGGAATTTACTGATTAATTTACAGAGAATTTATTGAGTAATTTACAGAGAATTTAATGAGTAATTTACTGAGAATTTACTCGAAATTTACTAAGAATTTACTAGGTAATTTGTTGAGAATTTACTGGGAATTTACTAAATAATGTAGTTAGAATTTATTGGGAACTTACTGAGAACTAACTGTTAATTTACTGAAAATTTTCTGAGTAATTTCTGGGAATTTACTATAATTTACTGAGTAATTCAGTGCCAATTTACAGAGTAATGCACTGAGTAATTTGCTGCGAATTTACTGGGAATTTGCTGTGTAATTTATTGAGAACATAGTGGGAATTTCTAGAGTAATTTATTGAGAATTTACAGGGAATTTACTTAGAAATTACTGGCAATTTTCTGAGTAATTTACTGAGAATTTACAAGGAATTTACTTAGAATTTACTGAGTATTTTCTGAGAATTTACTGAGTAATTTACTCAGTAATTAATTGAGTAATTTTTACAGAATTCACTGAGAAATTTTCTAGGTAATTTATTGCGAATTTACTGAGTTATTTACTGGAAATTTGTTGAGAATTTATTCTGTAATTTTTTTTGGAATTTACTAAAAATTTAGAGAGTAATTTACATTGAATTTACTGAGTAAATTATTGGGAATTTATGGCGCAACTTTCTGAGTATTTCCTGGGAATTTATTGAGAATTGATTGGGAATTAACTGAGTAATTTACTGGAAATTTAATGAGTAATTTTTAGAGAATTTACTGAGAATTTTCTGAGTAATCTACTGAGCAATTTGTTGGCAATTTACTGAGTAATTTTCTGAGAATTTACTGAGAACTTACAGAGTAATTTGCTGGGATTTTACAGGGAATTGACAGAGAATTTACTGGGTAATTTACCGAGAATTTACTGTTTAATTTGTTGAGAAATTTTCTTAGAATTTTCTAGGAATTTACAGATAATTTAAGGAGTAATTTACAGAGAATTTACTGGAAATTTACTGGGAATTTTATGAGTAATTTACTGAGAATTTACTTATTAATTTACTGAGCATATACTGGGAATTTGTTGAGTAATTTACTAAGAATTTACGAAAAATTTACAAGGAATTGCCTGAGAATTTATTGAGAATTTACCGAATAATTTACTGGGAATTTACTAGTAATTTACGGTGCAATTTATTGAGAATTTACTGAAAATTTACTAAGAACTTTACTGGGATTTTAAGGATTAAATTACTGAGAATTTTTTTAGAATTTGCTTCTAATTTACTCAGTAATTTACTTAGTGATTTACTGAGTATTTATTGGGAATTTACTGAATTATTTTGTGAGAATTTATTAGATATTTACTGAGTAATTTCTAGAAATTAATTGAGAATTTACTGAAAATTTACTTGGTAATTTACTCACAATTTACTGAATAAATGTACTGAGTAATTTACTCAGAATTTAAATATTCATTTCTAGAGAATTTACAGAGTAATTTAATGGGAATTTACTGAGTAATTTACTGACTAATTTATTGAGAATTTTACTAGGAATTTATTATGTAATTTACTGAGAATTCACAGAGTAATTTAGTAAGATTTTTTTTGGAATTTACTGAAAATTTATTAGGTAATTTTTTGAGAATTTATACAGAATTTACTGAAAATTTACCGAATAAATTACTGAGAATTTACAATGTAATTTACTGAGAATTTACTAACAATTTAATGAGTAATTTTCTGAGTAATTTACAAAAAAATTAGTGAGAACTTATCGAGTAATTTACTGAGAATTTACAGGGAACTTACTAAGTAATTTGCAGAGAATTCAAAGAGTAATTTATTGAGTAATTTACTGAGAATTTATTGAGAATTTACTGAAAATTTGATGAGTAATTTACTGAGAATTTAGAGGCAATTTTTCTTAGTAATTTACAGAGAATTTACTGAGAACTTACAGAGTAATCTACTGAGAATTTACAGCGAATTTACTGTGATTTTACAATTTAATTTACTTATAATTTACTTGCAATTTACTAGGTGATTTACTGAGAATTACTATGTAATTTAAGAAGAATTTACCAAGTAATTTACTAAGATTTTGCTGGGAATTTACTAAGTAATTTACTGGGAATTTACTGGGAATTTTCTGAGTAATTTACTAAGAATTTACATGGAATTTTGTGGGAATTTACGGAGAATTTACTCTGAATTTACTAAGTAATTTTCTGTGTATTTATTGAGAATTTGCTAGGAATTTACTGATTAATTTACAGAGAATTTATTGAGTAATTTACAGAGAATTTAATGAGTAATTTACTGAGAATTTACTCGAAATTTACTAAGAATTTACTAGGTAATTTGTTGAGAATTTACTGGGAATTTACTAAATAATGTAGTTAGAATTTATTGGGAACTTACTGAGAACTAACTGTTAATTTACTGAAAATTTTCTGAGTAATTTCTGGGAATTTACTATAATTTACTGAGTAATTCAGTGCCAATTTACAGAGTAATGCACTGAGTAATTTGCTGCGAATTTACTGGGAATTTGCTGTGTAATTTATTGAGAACATAGTGGGAATTTCTAGAGTAATTTATTGAGAATTTACAGGGAATTTACTTAGAAATTACTGGCAATTTTCTGAGTAATTTACTGAGAATTTACAAGGAATTTACTTAGAATTTACTGAGTATTTTCTGAGAATTTACTGAGTAATTTACTCAGTAATTAATTGAGTAATTTTTACAGAATTCACTGAGAAATTTTCTAGGTAATTTATTGCGAATTTACTGAGTTATTTACTGGAAATTTGTTGAGAATTTATTCTGTAATTTTTTTTGGAATTTACTAAAAATTTAGAGAGTAATTTACATTGAATTTACTGAGTAAATTATTGGGAATTTATGGCGCAACTTTCTGAGTATTTCCTGGGAATTTATTGAGAATTGATTGGGAATTAACTGAGTAATTTACTGGAAATTTAATGAGTAATTTTTAGAGAATTTACTGAGAATTTTCTGAGTAATCTACTGAGCAATTTGTTGGCAATTTACTGAGTAATTTTCTGAGAATTTACTGAGAACTTACAGAGTAATTTGCTGGGATTTTACAGGGAATTGACAGAGAATTTACTGGGTAATTTACCGAGAATTTACTGTTTAATTTGTTGAGAAATTTTCTTAGAATTTTCTAGGAATTTACAGATAATTTAAGGAGTAATTTACAGAGAATTTACTGGAAATTTACTGGGAATTTTATGAGTAATTTACTGAGAATTTACTTATTAATTTACTGAGCATATACTGGGAATTTGTTGAGTAATTTACTAAGAATTTACGAAAAATTTACAAGGAATTGCCTGAGAATTTATTGAGAATTTACCGAATAATTTACTGGGAATTTACTAGTAATTTACGGTGCAATTTATTGAGAATTTACTGAAAATTTACTAAGAACTTTACTGGGATTTTAAGGATTAAATTACTGAGAATTTTTTTAGAATTTGCTTCTAATTTACTCAGTAATTTACTTAGTGATTTATTGAGTATTTATTGGGAATTTACTGAATTATTTTGTGAGAATTTATTAGATATTTACTGAGTAATTTCTAGAAATTAATTGAGAATTTACTGAAAATTTACTTGGTAATTTACTCACAATTTACTGAATAAATGTACTGAGTAATTTACTCAGAATTTAAATATTCATTTCTAGAGAATTTACAGAGTAATTTAATGGGAATTTACTGAGTAATTTACTGACTAATTTATTGAGAATTTTACTAGGAATTTATTATGTAATTTACTGAGAATTCACAGAGTAATTTAGTAAGATTTTTTTTGGAATTTACTGAAAATTTATTAGGTAATTTTTTGAGAATTTATACAGAATTTACTGAAAATTTACCGAATAAATTACTGAGAATTTACAATGTAATTTACTGAGAATTTACTAACAATTTAATGAGTAATTTTCTGAGTAATTTACAAAAAAATTAGTGAGAACTTATCGAGTAATTTACTGAGAATTTACAGGGAACTTACTAAGTAATTTGCAGAGAATTCAAAGAGTAATTTATTGAGTAATTTACTGAGAATTTATTGAGAATTTACTGAAAATTTGATGAGTAATTTACTGAGAATTTAGAGGCAATTTTTCTTAGTAATTTACAGAGAATTTACTGAGAACTTACAGAGTAATCTACTGAGAATTTACAGCGAATTTACTGTGATTTTACAATTTAATTTACTTATAATTTACTTGCAATTTACTAGGTGATTTACTGAGAATTACTATGTAATTTAAGAAGAATTTACCAAGTAATTTACTAAGATTTTGCTGGGAATTTACTAAGTAATTTACTGGGAATTTACTGGGAATTTTCTGAGTAATTTACTAAGAATTTACATGGAATTTTGTGGGAATTTACGGAGAATTTACTCTGAATTTACTAAGTAATTTTCTGTGTATTTATTGAGAATTTGCTAGGAATTTACTGATTAATTTACAGAGAATTTATTGAGTAATTTACAGAGAATTTAATGAGTAATTTACTGAGAATTTACTCGAAATTTACTAAGAATTTACTAGGTAATTTGTTGAGAATTTACTGGGAATTTACTAAATAATGTAGTTAGAATTTATTGGGAACTTACTGAGAACTAACTGTTAATTTACTGAAAATTTTCTGAGTAATTTCTGGGAATTTACTATAATTTACTGAGTAATTCAGTGCCAATTTACAGAGTAATGCACTGAGTAATTTGCTGCGAATTTACTGGGAATTTGCTGTGTAATTTATTGAGAACATAGTGGGAATTTCTAGAGTAATTTATTGAGAATTTACAGGGAATTTACTTAGAAATTACTGGCAATTTTCTGAGTAATTTACTGAGAATTTACAAGGAATTTACTTAGAATTTACTGAGTATTTTCTGAGAATTTACTGAGTAATTTACTCAGTAATTAATTGAGTAATTTTTACAGAATTCACTGAGAAATTTTCTAGGTAATTTATTGCGAATTTACTGAGTTATTTACTGGAAATTTGTTGAGAATTTATTCTGTAATTTTTTTTGGAATTTACTAAAAATTTAGAGAGTAATTTACATTGAATTTACTGAGTAAATTATTGGGAATTTATGGCGCAACTTTCTGAGTATTTCCTGGGAATTTATTGAGAATTGATTGGGAATTAACTGAGTAATTTACTGGAAATTTAATGAGTAATTTTTAGAGAATTTACTGAGAATTTTCTGAGTAATCTACTGAGCAATTTGTTGGCAATTTACTGAGTAATTTTCTGAGAATTTACTGAGAACTTACAGAGTAATTTGCTGGGATTTTACAGGGAATTGACAGAGAATTTACTGGGTAATTTACCGAGAATTTACTGTTTAATTTGTTGAGAAATTTTCTTAGAATTTTCTAGGAATTTACAGATAATTTAAGGAGTAATTTACAGAGAATTTACTGGAAATTTACTGGGAATTTTATGAGTAATTTACTGAGAATTTACTTATTAATTTACTGAGCATATACTGGGAATTTGTTGAGTAATTTACTAAGAATTTACGAAAAATTTACAAGGAATTGCCTGAGAATTTATTGAGAATTTACCGAATAATTTACTGGGAATTTACTAGTAATTTACGGTGCAATTTATTGAGAATTTACTGAAAATTTACTAAGAACTTTACTGGGATTTTAAGGATTAAATTACTGAGAATTTTTTTAGAATTTGCTTCTAATTTACTCAGTAATTTACTTAGTGATTTACTGAGTATTTATTGGGAATTTACTGAATTATTTTGTGAGAATTTATTAGATATTTACTGAGTAATTTCTAGAAATTAATTGAGAATTTACTGAAAATTTACTTGGTAATTTACTCACAATTTACTGAATAAATGTACTGAGTAATTTACTCAGAATTTAAATATTCATTTCTAGAGAATTTACAGAGTAATTTAATGGGAATTTACTGAGTAATTTACTGACTAATTTATTGAGAATTTTACTAGGAATTTATTATGTAATTTACTGAGAATTCACAGAGTAATTTAGTAAGATTTTTTTTGGAATTTACTGAAAATTTATTAGGTAATTTTTTGAGAATTTATACAGAATTTACTGAAAATTTACCGAATAAATTACTGAGAATTTACAATGTAATTTACTGAGAATTTACTAACAATTTAATGAGTAATTTTCTGAGTAATTTACAAAAAAATTAGTGAGAACTTATCGAGTAATTTACTGAGAATTTACAGGGAACTTACTAAGTAATTTGCAGAGAATTCAAAGAGTAATTTATTGAGTAATTTACTGAGAATTTATTGAGAATTTACTGAAAATTTGATGAGTAATTTACTGAGAATTTAGAGGCAATTTTTCTTAGTAATTTACAGAGAATTTACTGAGAACTTACAGAGTAATCTACTGAGAATTTACAGCGAATTTACTGTGATTTTACAATTTAATTTACTTATAATTTACTTGCAATTTACTAGGTGATTTACTGAGAATTACTATGTAATTTAAGAAGAATTTACCAAGTAATTTACTAAGATTTTGCTGGGAATTTACTAAGTAATTTACTGGGAATTTACTGGGAATTTTCTGAGTAATTTACTAAGAATTTACATGGAATTTTGTGGGAATTTACGGAGAATTTACTCTGAATTTACTAAGTAATTTTCTGTGTATTTATTGAGAATTTGCTAGGAATTTACTGATTAATTTACAGAGAATTTATTGAGTAATTTACAGAGAATTTAATGAGTAATTTACTGAGAATTTACTCGAAATTTACTAAGAATTTACTAGGTAATTTGTTGAGAATTTACTGGGAATTTACTAAATAATGTAGTTAGAATTTATTGGGAACTTACTGAGAACTAACTGTTAATTTACTGAAAATTTTCTGAGTAATTTCTGGGAATTTACTATAATTTACTGAGTAATTCAGTGCCAATTTACAGAGTAATGCACTGAGTAATTTGCTGCGAATTTACTGGGAATTTGCTGTGTAATTTATTGAGAACATAGTGGGAATTTCTAGAGTAATTTATTGAGAATTTACAGGGAATTTACTTAGAAATTACTGGCAATTTTCTGAGTAATTTACTGAGAATTTACAAGGAATTTACTTAGAATTTACTGAGTATTTTCTGAGAATTTACTGAGTAATTTACTCAGTAATTAATTGAGTAATTTTTACAGAATTCACTGAGAAATTTTCTAGGTAATTTATTGCGAATTTACTGAGTTATTTACTGGAAATTTGTTGAGAGTTTATTCTGTAATTTTTTTGGAATTTACTAAAAATTTAGAGAGTAATTTACATTGAATTTACTGAGTAAATTATTGGGAATTTATGGCGCAACTTTCTGAGTATTTCCTGGGAATTTATTGAGAATTGATTGGGAATTAACTGAGTAATTTACTGGAAATTTAATGAGTAATTTTTAGAGAATTTACTGAGAATTTTCTGAGTAATCTACTGAGCAATTTGTTGGCAATTTACTGAGTAATTTTCTGAGAATTTACTGAGAACTTACAGAGTAATTTGCTGGGATTTTACAGGGAATTGACAGAGAATTTACTGGGTAATTTACCGAGAATTTACTGTTTAATTTGTTGAGAAATTTTCTTAGAATTTTCTAGGAATTTACAGATAATTTAAGGAGTAATTTACAGAGAATTTACTGGAAATTTACTAACTAATTTTACTTGGAATTTTATGAGTAATTTACAAGGAATTTACTTATTAATTTACTGAGAATATACTGGGAATTTGTTGAGTAATTTACTAAGAATTTACGAAAAATTTACAAGGAATTACCTGAGAATTTATTGAGAATTTACTGAATAATTTACTGGGAATTTACTAGTAATTTACTGAGCAATTTACGGAGCAATTTATTGAGAATTTGCTGAAAATTTTCTAAGAACTTTACTGGGATTTTAAGGATTAAATTACTAAGAATTTTTTTAGAATTTGTTGAGAATTTACACAGTAATTTACTGAGTATTTATTGGGAATTTACTGAATTATTTTGTGAGAATTTATTAGATATTTACTGAGTAATTTCTAGAAATTTACTGAGAATTTACTGGAATAAATGTACTAAGTAATTTACTCAAAATTTAAATATTCATTTCTAGAAAATTTACTGAGTAATTTATTCGGAATTTACTGAGAATTTATTTAGAATTTACTGACTAATTTATTGAGAATTTACTGGGAATTTATTATGTAATTTACTAAGAATTCATTGAGTAATTTAGTTTGATTTTTTTTGGAATTTATTGAGAATTTATTAGGTAATTTTTTGAGAATTTATAGAGAATTTACTGAAAATTTACCGAGTAAATTACTGAGAATTTACTATGTAATTTATTGAGAATTTACTAACAATTTAATGAGTAATTTTCTGAGTAATTTACAAAAAATTTAGTGAGAACTTATCGAGTAATTTACTGAGAATTTACAGGGAACTTACTAAGTAATTTACAGAGAATTTAAAGAGTAATTTATTGAGTAATTTACTGAGAATTTATTGAGAAATTACTGAAATTTGATGAGTAATTTACTGAGAATTTAGAGGCAATTTTTCTTAGTAATTTACAGAGAATTTACTGAGAACTTACAGAGTAATCTACTGAGAATTTACTATGATTTTACAATGTAATTTACTTATAATTTACTTGCAATTGACTAGGTGATTTACTGAGAATTACTATGTAATTTAAGAAGAATTTACCAAGTAATTTACAGAGATTTTGTTGGGAATTTACTAAGTAATTTACTGGGAATTTACTGAGTAATTTACTACGAATTTACATGGAATTTTGTGGGAATTTACGAAGAATTTACTCGGAATTTACTAAGTAATTTACTGTGTATTTATTGAGAATTTGCTAGGAATTTACTGATTAATTTATAGAGAATTTATTGAGTAATTTACTAAGAATTCACTCGGAATTTACTAAGAATTTACTAGGTAATTTGTTGAGAATTTACTGGGAATTTACTAAATAATGTAGTTAGAATTTATTGGGAATTTACTGAGAACTTACTATTGAATTACTGAAAATTTTCTGAGTAATTTCTGAGAATTTACTGTAATTTACTGAGTAATTCAGTGGCAATTTACAGAGTAATGCACTGAGTAATTTATTGAGAACATAGTGGGAATTTCTAGAGTAATTTATTGAGAATTTACAGGGAATTTACTTAGAAATTACTGGCAATTTTCTGAGTAATTTACTGAGAATTTCCAACGAATTTACTTAGAATTTTCTGAGAATTTTCTGAGTAATTTACTATGTAATTTACTCGGTAATTAATTGAGTAGTTTTTAGAGAATTCATTGAGAAATTTTCTAAGTAATTTATAGAAAATTTATTGTGAATTTACTGTGTAATTTACTTGGAATTTGTTGAGAATTTATTTGGAATTTACTGAAAATTTAGAGGGTAATTTGCTGAGAATTTACTGAGTAATTTACATTGAATTTACTGAGTAAATTATTGGGAATTTACGGCGCAACTTTTTGATTATTTCCTGGGAATTTATTGTGAATTGATTGGGAATTAACTGAGTAATTTACTGGGAATTTAATGAGTAATTTTTACAGAATTTACTGAGAATTTTCTGAGTAATCTATTGAGCATTGGTTAGCAATTTACAGAGTAATTTTCTGAGAATTTACTAAGAACTTACACAGTAATTTGCTGGGATTTTACAGGGAATTGATAGAGAATTTACTAGGTAATTTACCAGGAATTTACTATTTAATTTGTTGAGAAATTTTCTTAGAATTTTCTAGGAATTTACAGAGAATTTACTGAAAATTTACTAAGTAATTTTTCTGGAAATTTTATGAGTAACTTACGGGGAATTTACATATTAATTTACTGATAATATACTGGAAATTTGCTGAGTAATTTACCAAGAATTTACGAAAAAATTACAAGGAATTGCCTGAGAATTTATTGAGAATTTACTGAATAATTTACTAAGAAATTCACTGGGAATTTAAGGATTAAATTACTGAGAATTTTTTTAGAATTTGTTGAGAATTTACTCAGTAATTTACTTTGTGATTTACTGAGTATTTATTGGGAATTTACTGAATAATTTTGTGAGAATTTATTGGAAATTTACTCACAATTTACTGAATAAATGTACTGAGTAATTTACTCAGAATTTACTGATAATTTAAATAGTAATTTCTAGAGAATTTACTGAGTAATTTAATGGGAATTTACTGAGTAATTTACTGTGAATTTATTTAGAATTTACTGAGCAATTTATTGAGAATTTACTGAAAATTTACTAAGAAATTTACTGGGAATTTAAGGATTAAATTACTGAGAATTTTTTTTTGAATTTGCTGAGAATTTACTCAGTAATTTACTTAGTGATTTACTGAGTATTTATTGGGAATTTACTGAATAATTTTGTGAGAATTTATTAGATATTTACTGAGTAATTTCTAGGAATTTACTGAGAATTTACTGGAAATTTACTTGGTAATTTACTCACAATTTACTGAATAAATGTACTGAATAATTTACTCAGAATTTAAATAGTAATTGCTAGAGAATTACTGAGTAATTTAATGGGAATTTACTGAGTAATTTACCGAGAATTATAGTATAATTGACTGAAAATTTACTGACTAATTTATTGAGAATTTACTGGGAATTTATTGTGTAATTTACTGAGAATTCACTGAGTAATTTGGTTAGATTTTTTTTGGAATTTATTGAGAATTTATTGGGAATTTATTAGGTAATTTTCTGAGAATTTATAGAGAATTTACTGAAAATTTACCGAGTAAATTACTGAGAATTTACTATGTAATTTACTGAGAATTTACTAACAATTTACTTAGTAAGTTACAAAAAATTTAGTCAGAATTTATCGAGTAATTTACTGAGAATTACAGGGAACTTACTAAGTAATTTACAGAGAATTTAAAGAGTAATTTCTTGAGTAATTTACTAAGAATTTATTGAGAATTTACTGAAAATTTGATGAGTAATTTACTGAGAATTTAGAGGCAATTTTTCTTAGTAATTTACAGAGAATTTACTAAGAACTTACAGTGTAATGTACTGAGAATTTATAGCGAATTTACAGTGAATTTACACTGTAATTTACTTATAATTTACTTGCAATTTACTAGGTAATTTATTGAGAATTACTAACTAATTTAAAAATAATTTACTAAGTAATTTACTGAGATTTTGCTGGGAATTTACTAAGTAATTTACTGAGAATTTACTAGGAATTTTCTGAGTAATTTACTAAGAATTTACATGGAATTTTGTGGAAATTTACGAAGAATTTACTCAGAATTTACTTAGTAATTTACTGTGTATTTATTGAGAATTTGCTAGGAATTTACTAATTAATTTACAGAGAATTTATTGAGTAATTTACAGAGAATTTAATGAGTAATTTACTGAGAATTCACTTGGAATTTATTAAGAATTTACTAAGTAATTTGTTGAGAATTTACTGGGAATTTAGTAAATAATGTAGTTAGAATTTGTTTGGAATTTACTGAAAACTTACTGTTAATTTACTGAAAATTTTCTGAGTAATTTCTGAGAATTTACTGTAATTTACTGAGTAATTTAGTGGCAATTTACAGAGTAACGCACTGAGTAATTTACTGGGAATTTGCTGTGTAATTTATTGAGAACATAGTGGGAATTTCTAGAGTAATTTATTGAGAATTTACAGGGAATTTACTTAGAAATTACTGGCAATTTTTTGAGTAATTTACTGAGAATTTACAAGGAATTTACTAAGAATTTACTAAGTATTTTCTGAGAATTTACTGAGAAATTTTCTAAGTAATTTATAGAAAATCTATTGCGAATTTACTGTGTAATTTACTGGGAATTTGTTGAGAATTTATTTGGAATTTACTGAAAATTTAGAGAGTAATTTACTGAGAATTTACTAAGTAATTTACATTGAATTTACGGCGCAACTTTCAGAGTATTTCCTTGGAATTTATTGAGTAATTTTTAGAGAATTTATTGAGAATTTTCTCAGCAATCTATTGAGCATTTGTTGGCAATTTACAAAGTAATTTGCTGGGGTTTTACAGGGAATTGACAGAGAATTTACAGGGTAATTTACCGAGAATTTATTGTTTAATTTGTTGACAAATTTTCTTAGAATTTTCTAGGAATTTACAGATAATTTAAGGAGTAATTTACAGAGAATTTACTGGAAATTTACTTAGTAATTTTTCTAGGAATTTTTACTTATTAATTTACTGAGAATATACTGGGAATTTGCTGAGTAATTTACTAAGAATTTATGAAAAATTTACAAGGAATTGCATGTGAATTTTTTGAGAATTTACTGAATAATTTACTGGGAATTTACTAGTATTTTACTGAGCAATTTATTGAGAATTTATTGAAAATTTACTAAGAACTTTACTGGGATTTAAGGATTAATTTACTGAGAATTTTTTTAGAATTTGCTGAGAATTTACTCAGTAATTTACTTAGTGATTTACTGAGTATTTATTGGGAATTTACTGAATAATTTTTGTGAGAATTTGTTAGATATTTACTGAGTAATTTCTAGGAATTTACTGAGAATTTACTGGAAATTTACTTGGTAATTTACTCATAATTTACTGAATAAATGTACTGAGTAGTTTACTCAGAATTTAAATAGTAATTTCAAGAGAATTTACTGAGTAATTTAATGGGAATTTACTGAGTAATTTACTGAGAATTTATTTAGAATTTACTGAGTAATTTAACGAGAATTACAGTGTAATTGACTGAGAATTTTGCTGACTAATTTATTGAGAATTTACTGAAAATTTATTGTGTAATTTACAGAGAATTCACTAAGTAATTTCGTTAGATTTCTTTTGGAATTTACTGAGAATTTATTGGGAATTTATTAGGTAATTTTCTAAGAATTTATATAGAATTTACTGAGAATTTACTAACAATTTACTAAGTAATTTACAAAAAATTTAGTGAGAACTTATCGAGTAATTTACTGAGAATTTACAGGGAACTTACTAAGTAATTTACAGAGAATTCAAAGAGCAATTTATTGAGTAATTTACTAAGAATTTATTGAGAATTTACTGAAAATTTGTTGAGTAATTTACTGAGAATTTAGAGGCAATTTTTCTTAGTAATTTACAAGAATTTACTGAGAACTTACAGAGTAATCTATTGAGAATTTACAGCGAATTTACAATGCAATTTACTTATAATTTACTTGCAATTTACTAGGTAATTTACTGAGAATTACTAAGTAATTTAAGAAGAATTTACTAAGTAATTTACGGAGATTTTGCTGGGAATTTACTTAGTAATTTACATGGAATTTTGTGGAAATTTATGGAGAATTTACTCAGAATTTACTAAGTAATTTACTGTGTATTTATTGAGAATTTGCTAGGAATCTACTGATTAATTTATAGAGAATTTATTGAGTAATTTATAGAGAATTTAATGAGTAATTTACTGAGAATTCACTCGGAATTAAATAAGAATTTACTAAGTAATTTGTTGAGAATTTATTGGGAATTTAGTAAATAATGTAGTTAGAATTTGTTTGGAATTTACTGAGAACTTACTATTAATTTATTGGAAATTTCTAGAATTTACTGTAATTTACAGAGTAATTTAGTGGCAATTTACAAAGTAATGCACTGAGGAATTTACTGCGAATTTACTGGGAATTTCTAGAGTAATTTATTGAGAATCTACAGGGAATTTACTTAGAAATTACTGGCAATTTTCTGAGTAATTTACTGAGAATTTACAAGGAATTTACTGAGTATTTTCTGAGAATTTAGTAAGTAATTTACTCAGTAATTAATTGAGTAATTTTTGGAGAATTCACTGAGAAATTTTCTGAGTAATTTATAGAAAATTTATTGCCAATTTACTGAGTTATTTACTGGGAATTTGTTGAGAATTTATTTGGAATTTACTGAAAATTTAGAGAGTAATTTACTGAGAATTTACTGAGTAATTTACATTGAATTTACTGTGTAAATTGTTGGGAATTTACGGCGCAACTTTTTGAGTATTTCATGGGAATTCATTGAGAATTGATTGGGAATTAACTCAGTAATTTACTGGGAATTTAATGTGTAATTTTTAGATAATTTACTGAGAATTTTCTGAGTAATCTACTGAGCATTTGTTGGCAATTTACTGAGTAATTTTCTGAGAATTTACTGAGAACTTACACAGTAATTTGCTGGGATTTTACAGGGAATTGACAGGGAATTTATTGGGTAATTCACCGAGAATTTACTTTTTAATTTGTTGAGAAATTTTCTTAGAATTTTCTAGGAATTTACAGATAATTTAAAGTGTAATTTCCAGAGAATTTACTTGAAATTTACTTAGTAATTTTTCTAGGAATTTTATGAGTAATTTACTGGGAATTTACTTTTTAATTTACTAAGAATATACTGGGAATTTGCTGAGTAATTTACTAAGAATTTTTGAAAAAATTACAAGGAATTGCCTGAGAATTTATTGAGAATTTACTGAATAATTTACTGGGAATTTACTGAGCAATTTACTGAGCAATTTATTGAGAATTTACTGAAAATTTACTAAGAACTTTATTGGAAATTTAAGCATTAAATTACTGAGAATTTTTTTAGAATTTTCTGAGAATTTACTCAGTAATTTACTTAGTGATTTACTGAGTATTTATTGGGAATTTACTGAATTATTTTGTGAGAATTTATTAGATATTTACTGAGTAATTTCTAGGAATTTACTGAGAATTTAATGGAAATTTACTTGGTAATTTACTCACAATTTACTGAATAAATGTACTGAGTAATTTACTCAGAATTTAAATATTCATTTCTAGAGAATTTACTGAGTAATTTAATGGGAATTTACTGAGAATTTATTTAGAATTTACTGAGTAATTTAACGAGAATTACAGTGTAATTGACTGAGAATTTACAGTTTAATTCATTGAGAATTTACTGGGAATTTATTATGTAATTTACAGAGAATTCACGAGTAATTTAGTTAGATATTTTTTGGAATTTGTTGAGAATTTATCGAGAATTTATTAGGTAATTTGCTGAGAATTTATACAGAATTTTCTGAAAATTTACCAAGTAAATTTCTGAGAATTTACTATGTAATTTACTGAGAATTTACTAACAATTTACTGAGTAATTTTTTGAGTAATTTACAAAAAATTTAGTGAGAACTTATCGAGTAATTTACTGAGAATTTACAGGGAACTTACTAAGTAATTTACGGATAATTTAAAGAGTAATTTATTGAGTAATTTACTGAGAATTTATTGAGAATTTACTGAAAATTTGATGAGTAATTTACTGAGAATTTAGAGGCAATTTTTCTTAGTAATTTACAGAGAATTTACTGAGAACTTACAGAGTAATCTACTGAGAACTTACAGCGAATTTATTATGATTTTACAATGTAATTTACTTATAATTTACTTGCAATTTACTAGGAAATTTATTGAGAATTACTAATTAATTTAAGAAGAATTTACTAAGTAATTTACTGGGAATTTTCTGAGTAATTTACTAAGAATTTACATGAAATTTTGTGGGAATTTACGGAGAATTTACTCAGAATTTACTGAGTAATTTACTGTGTATTTATTGAGAATTTGCTAGGAATTTACTAATTAATTTACAGAGAATTTATTGAGTAATTTACAGAGAATTTAATGAGTAATTTACTGAGAATTCACTCGGAATTTACTAAGTAATTTGTTGAGAATTTACTGGGAATTTAGTAAATAATGTAATTAGAATTTATTGGGAATTTACTGAGAACTTACTGTTAATTTACTGGAAATTTTCTGAGTAATTTCTGGGAATTTACTATAATTTACTGAGTAATTCAGTGGCAATTTACAGAGTAATGCACTGAGTAATTTACTGCGAATTTGTTGTGTAATTTATTGAGAACATAGTGGGAATTTCTAGAGTAATTTATTGAGAATTTACAGGGAATTTACTTAGAAATTACTGGCAATTTTCTGAGTAATTTACAAGGAATTTACTTAGAATTTACTGAGAACATAGTGGGAATTTCTAGAGTAATTTATAGAGAATTTACAGCGAATTTACTTAGAAATTACTGGCAATTTTCTGAGTAATTTACAAGGAATATACTTAAAATTTACAGAGTATTTTTTGAGAATTTACTGAGTAATTTACTAAGTAATTTACTCAGTAATTAATTGAGTAATTTTTAGAGAATTTACTGAGAAATTTTCTAAGTAATTTATTGAAAATTTATTGTGAATTTACTTTGTAATTTACATGGAATTTGTTGAGAATTTATTTGGAATTTACTGAAAATTTAGAGAGTAATTTAATGAGAATTTACTGAGTAATTTACATTGAATTTACTGAGTAAATTATTGGGAATTTACAGCGCAACTTTCTAAGTATTTCCTGGGGATTTATTTAGAATTGATTGGGAATTAACTGAGTAATTTATTGGGAATTTAATGAGTAATTTTTAAAGAATTTACTGAGAATTTTCTGAGTAATCTACTGTGCATTTGTTGGCAATTTACTGAGTAATTTGCTGGGATTTTACAGGGAATTGACAGAGAATTTACTGGGTAATTTACCGATAATTTACTGTTTAATTTGTTGAGAAATTTTCTTAGAATTTTCTAGGAATTTACAGATAATTTAAGGAGTAATTTACAGAGAATTTACTGGAAATTTACTTAGTAATGTTTTTAAGAATTTTATGAGTAATTTACTGGGAATTTACTTATTAATTTACTGAGAATATACTGGGAATTTGCTGAGTAATTTATTAAGAATTTATGAAAAATTTACAAGGAATTGCCTGGGAATTTATTGAAAATTTACTGAATAATTTACTTGGAATTTACTAGTAATTTACTGAGCAATTTATTGAGAATTTACTGAAAATTTACTAAGAACTTTACTGGGAATTTAAGGTTTAAATTACTGAGAATTTTTTTAGAATTTGTTGAGAATTTACTCAATAATTTACTTAGTGATTTACTGAGTATTTATTGGGAATTTACTGAATAATTTTGTGAGAATTTATTAGATATTTACTGAGTAATTTCTAGGAATTTACTGAGAATTTACTGGAAATTTACTTGGTAATTTACTCATAATTCACTGAATAAATGTACTGAGTAATTTAATGGGAATTTACTGAGTAATTTATTGAGAATTTATTTAGAATTTACAGAGTAATTTACCGAGAATTATAGTGTAATTGACTAAGAATTTACTGACTAATTTATTGAGAATTTACTGGGAATTTATTATGTAATTTACTTAGAATTCACGACTAATTTAGTTAGATATTTTTTTTTTAATTTACTGAGAATTTATTGAGAATTTATTAGGTAATTTTCTGAGAATTTATAGAGAATTTACAGAAAATTTACCGAGTAAATTATTGAGAATTTACTATATAATTTACTGAGAATTTACTAACAATTTACTGAGTAATTTTTCGAGTAATTTACAAAAAATTTAGTGGGAACTTATCGAGTAATTTACCGAGAATTTACAGGGAACTTACTAAGTAATTTACAGAGAATTTAAAGAGTAATTTATTGAGTAATTTACTAAGAATTTATTGAGAATTTACTGAAAATTTGATGTGTAATTTACTGAGAATTTAGAGACAATTTTTCTTAGTAATTTACAGAGAATTTACTGAGAACTTACAGAGTAATCTACGGAGAATTTACAGCGAATTTATTGTGATTTTACAATGTAATTTACTTATAATTTACTTGCAATTTACTAGGAAATTTATTGAGAATTACTAAGTAATTTAAGAAGAATTTACTAAGTAATTTACTGGGAATTTTCTGAGTAATTTACTAAGAATTTACATGGAATTTTATGGGAATTTACGGAGAATTTACTCAGAATTTACCATGTAATTTACTGTGTATGTATTGAGAATGTGCTAGGAATTTACTGATTAATTTACAGAGAATTTATTGAGTAATTTACAGAGAATTTAATGAGTAATTTACAGAGAATTCACTCGGAATTTACTAAGTAATTTGTTGAGAATTTACTGGGAATTTAGTAAATAATGTAGTTAGAATTTATTGGAAATTTACTGAGAACTTACTGTTAATTCACTAGAAATTTTCTGAGTAATTTCTGAGAATTTACTGTAATTTACTGGGAATTTGCTGTGTAATTTATTGAGAACATAGTGGGAATTTCTAGAGTAATTTATTGAGACTTTACAGGAAATTTACTTAGAAATTACTGCCAATTTTCTGAGTAATTTACTGAGAATTTACTTAGAATTTACTGAGTATTTTCTGAGAATTTACTGAGTAATTTACTAAGTAATTTACTCAGTAATTAATTGAGTAATTTTTAGAGAATTCACTGAGAAATTTTCTACGTATATTATAGAAAATTTATTGCGAATTTATTGTGTAATTTACTGGGAATTTGTTATGAATTTATTTGGAATTTACTGAAAATTTAGAGAGTAATTTACTGAGAATTTACTAAGCAATTTACATTAAATTTACTGAGTAAATTATTGGGAATTTACAGCGCAACTTTCTGAGTATTTCCTAGGAATTTATTGAGAATTGATTGGGAATTAACTGAGTAATTTACTGGAAATTTAATGAGTAATTTTTAGAAAATTTACTGAGAATTTCTGAGTATTCTACTGAGCATTTGTTGGCAATTTACTAAGTAATTTTTTGAGAATTTACTGAGAACTTACAGAGTAATTTGCTGGGATTTTGCAGGGAATTGACAGAGAATTTACTGTTTAATTTGTTGAGAAATTTTCTTAGAATTTTCTAGGAATTTACAGATAATTTAAGGAGTAATTTAAAGAGAATTTACTAAGTAATTTTACTGGGAATTTTATGAGTAATTTACTAGGAAATTACGGAGTAATTTACTAAGAAATTACGAAAAATTTGCAAGGAATTGCCTGAGAATTTATTGGGAATTTACTGAATAATTTACTGCGAATTTACTAGTAATTTACTGAGCAATTTATTGAGAATTTACTGAAAATTTACTAAGAAATTTACTAGGAATTTAAGGATTAAATTTCTGAGAATTTTTTTAGAATTTGCTAAGAATTTACTCAGTAATTTACGTAGTGATTTACTGAATATTTTTTGGGAATTTACTGAATAATTTTGTGAGAATTTATTAGATATTTACTGAGTAATTTCCAGGAATTTATTGAGAATTTACAGGAAATTTACTTGGTAATTTATTCACAATTTACTGAATAAATGTACTGAGTAATTTACTGAGAATTTCAATAGTAATTTCGAGAGAATTTACTGAGCAATTTAATGGGAATTTACTGTGTAATTTACTGAGAATTTACTGACTAATTTATCGAGAATTTACTGGAAATTTATTGTGTAATTTACTGAGAATTCACTGAGTAATTTAGTTAGATTTCTTTTGGAATTTACTGAGAATTTATTGGGAATTTATTAGGTAATTTTCTGAGAATTTTTAGAGAATTTACTGAAAATTTACTGGGTAAATTACTGAGAATTTACTATGTAATTTACTGAGAATTTTACTAACAATTTACTGAGCAATTTACAAAAATTTAGTAAGAACTTATCGAGTAATTTAGTCAGAATTTACAGGGAACTTACTAAGTAATTTACAAAGAATTTAAAGAGTAATTTATTGAGTAATTTACTGAGAATTTATTGAGAATTTACTGAAAATTTGATGAGTAACTTACTGAGAATTTAGAGGCAATTTTTCTTGGTAATTTACAGAGAATTTACTGAGAACTTACAGAGTGATATACTGAGAATTTACAGCGAATTTACTGTGATTTTACAATGTAATTTACTTATAATTTACTTGCAATTTACTAGGTAATTTACTGAGAATTACTAAGTAATTTAAGAAGAATTTACTAAGTAATTTATTGAGATTTTGCTGGGAATTTACTAAGTAATTTACTGAGAGTTTATGTGGAATTTTGTGGGAATTTACAGAGAATTTACTCTGAATTTACTAAGTAATTTACTGTGTATTTATTGAGAATTTGCTAGGAATTTACGGATTAATTTACAGAGAATTTATTGAGTACTTTACTGAGAATTCACTCGGAATTTACTAAGAATTTACTAAGTAATTTATTGAGAATTTACTGGGAATATACTAAATAATGTAGTTAGAATTTATTGGGAATTTACTGAGAACTTACTGTTAATTTACTGGAAATTTTCTGAGTAATTTCTGAGAATTTACTGTAATTTACTGAGTAATTTAGTGGCAATTTACGGAGTAATGCACTGAGTAATTTACTGCGAATTTATTGGTTATTTGCTGTGTAATTTATCGAGAACATAGTGGAAATTTCTAGAGTAATTTATTGAGAATTTATAGGTAATTTACTTAGAAATTACTTGCAATTTTCTGAGTAATTTACTGAGAATTTACAAGGAATTTACTTAGAATTTTCTGAGTATTTTCTGAGTAATTTACTAAGTAATTTACTCAGTAATCAATTGAGTAATTTTTAGAGAATTCACTGAGAAATTTTCTAAGTAATTTATAGAAAATTTATTGCGAATTTACTGTGTAATTTACTAGGAATTTGTTGAGAATTTGTTTGGAATTTACTGAAAATTTAGAGAGTAATTTACTGAGAATTTATTGAGTAATTTACATTGAATTTACTGAGTAAATTATTGGAAATTTACGGCGCAACTTTCTGAGTATTTCCTGGAAATTTATTGAGAATTGATTGGGAATTAACTGAGTAATTTACTGGGAATTTAATAAATAATTTTTAGAGAATTTACTGAGAACTTACACAGTAATTTGCTGGGATTTTACAGGGAATTTACTGGGTAATTTACCGAGAATTTACTATTTAATTTGTTGAGAAATTTTCTTAGTATTTTCTAGGAATTTACAGATAATTTAAGGAGTAATTTATAGAGAATTTACTAAGTAATTTTACTGGTAATTTTATGAGTAATTTATTGGGAATTTACTGAGTAATTTACTAACAAATTACAAAAAAATTTACAAGGAATTGCCTGAGAATTTATTGGGAATTTACTGAATAATTTACTGGGAATTTACTAGTAATTTACTGAGAATTTACTGAAAATTTACTAAGAAATTTACTAGGAATTTAAGGATTAAATTACTGAGAATTTTTTTAGAATTTGCTGAGAATTTACTCAGTAATTTACTTAGTGATTTACTGAGTATTTATTGGGAATTTACTGAATAATTTTGTGAGAATTTATTAGATATTTACTGAGTAATTTCTAGGACTTTACTGAGAATTTACTAGAAATTTACTTGGTAATTTACTCACAATTTACTGAATAAATGTACTGAGTAATTTAATGGGAATTTACTGAGTAATTTACTGAGAATTTATTTAGAATTTGCTTACTAATTTATTGAGAATTTACTAGAAATTTATTGTGTAATTTACTGAGAATTCACTGAGTAATTTAGTTAGATTTCTTTTGGAATTTACTGAGAATTTATTGGGAATTTATTAGGTAATTTTCTGAGAATTTATAGAGAATTTACTGAAAATTGACCGAGTAAATTACTGAGAATTTACTATGTAATTTACTGGGAATTTACTAACAATTTTCTGAGTAATTTACAAAAAAATTTAGTGAGAACTTATCGAGTAATTTACTGAGAATTTACAGGGAACTTACTGAGAATTTACAGAGAATCTAAAGAGTAATTTATTGAGTAATTTACTGAGAATTTGTTGAGAATTTACTGAAAATTTGATGAGTAATTTACTGAGAATTTAGAGGCAATTTTTCTTAGTAATTTACCGAGAAATTAGTGTGAACTTACAGAGTAATGTACTGAGAATTTACAGCGAACTTACTGTGATTTTACAATGTAATTTACTTATAATTTACTTGCAATTTACTAGGTAATTTACTGAGTTTTTGCTGGGAATTTACTAAGTAATTTACTGAGAGTTTATATGGAATTTTGTGGGAATTTACGGAGAATTTACTCTGAATTTACTAAGTAATTTACTGTGTATTTATTGAGAATTTGCTAGGAATTTATGGATTAATTTACAGAGAATTTATTGAGTAATTTACTGAGAATTCACTCGGAATTTACTAAGAATTTGCTAAGTAATTTGTTGAGAATTTACTGGGAATATACTAAATAATGTAGTTAGAATTTATTGGGAATTTACTGAGAACTTACTGTTAATTTACTGGAAATTTTCTGAGTAATTTCTGAGAATTTACTGTAATTTACTGAGTAATTTAGTGGCAATTTACGGAGTAATGCACCGAGTAATTTACTGCGAATTTATTTGTTATTTGCTGTGTAATTTATTGAGAACATAGTGGGAATTTCTAGAGTAATTTATTGAGAATTTACAGGTAATTTACTTAGAAATTACTTGCAATTTTCTAAGTAATTTACTGAGAATTTACAAGGAATTTACTTAGAGTTTTTTGAGTATTTTCTGAGTAATTTACAAAGTAATTTACTCAGTAATTAATTGAGTAATTTTTAGAGAATTCACTGAGAAATTTTCTAAGTAATTTATAGAAAATTTATTGCGAATTTACTGTGTAATTTACTAGGAATTTGTTGAGAATTTGTTTGGAATTTACTGAAAATTTAGAAAGTAATTTACATTGAATTTACTGAGTAAATTATTGGGAATTTATGGCGCAACTTTCTGAGCATTTCCTGGAAATTTATTGAGAATTGATTGGGAATTAACTGAGTAATTTACTGGGAATTTAATAAATAATTTTTAGAGAATTTACTAAGAACTTACACAGTAATTTGCTGGGATTTTACAGAGAATTTACTGGGTAATTTACCGAGAATTTACTGTTTAATTTGTTGAAAAATTTTCTTAGAATTTTCTAGGAATTTACAGATAATTTAAGGAGTAATTTACAGAGAATTTACTAAGTAATTTTACTGGTAATTTTATGAGTAATTTACTGGGAATTTACTGAGTAATTTACTAAGAAATTACAAAAAATTTACAAGGAATTGCCTGAGAATTTATTGGGAATTTACTGAATAATTTACTGGAATTTACTAGTAATTTACTGAGAATTTATTGAAAATTTACTGAGAATTTACAGAGAATTTAAAGAGTAATTTATTGAGTAATTTACTGAGAATTTAGAGGCAATTTTTCTTAGTAATTTACAGAGAAATTAGTGGGAACTTACAGAGTAATATACTGAGAATTAACAGCAAATTTACTGTGATTTTACAATGTAATTTACTTATAATTTACTTGCAATTTACTTGGTAATTTACTGAGAATTACTAAGTAATTTAAGAAGAATTTACTAAGTAATTTACTGAGATTTTGCTGGGAATTTACTAAGTAATTTACTGAGAGTTTATATGGAATTTTGTGGGAATTTACGGAGAATTTACTCTGAATTTACTAAGTAATTTACTGTGTATTTATTGAGAATTTGCTAGGAATTTACGGATAAATTTACAGAGAATTTATTGAGTAATTTACTGAGAATTCACTCAGAATTTACTAAGAATTTACTAAGTAATTTGTTGAGAATTTACTGGGAATATACTAAATAATGTAGTTAGAATTTATTGGGAATTTACTGAGAACTTATTGTTAATTTACTGGAAATTTTCTGAGTAATTTCTGAGAATTTACTGTAATTTACTGAGTAATTTAGTGGCAATTTACAGAGTAATGCACTGAGTAATTTACTGCGAATTTATTGGTTATTTGTTGTGTAATTTATTGAGAACATAGTGGGAATTTCTAGAGTAATTTATTGAGAATTTACAGGTGATTTACTTAGAAATTACCTGCAATTTTCTGAGTAATTTACTGAGAATTTACAAGGAATTTACTTAGAATTTTTGCGTATTTTCTGAGTAATTTACTAAGTAATTTGCTCAGTAATTAATTGAGTAATTTTTAGAGAATTCACTGTGAAATTTTCTAAGTAATTTGTAGAAAATTTATTGCGAATTTACTGTGTAATTTACTGAGAATTTGTTGAGAATTTATTTGGAATTTACTGAAAATTTAGAGAGTAATTTACTGAGAATTTACTAAGTAATTTACATTGAATTTACTGAGTAAATTATTGGGAATTTACGGCGCAGTTTTCTGAGTATTTCCTGGAAATTTATTGAGAATTGATTGTGAATTAATTGAGTAGTTTACTGGGAATTTAATAAATATTTTTTAGAGAATTTACTGAGAATTTTTTCAGTAATTTACTGAGTAATTTTCTGAGAATTTACTGAGAACTTACACAGTAATTTGCTGGGATTTTACAGAGAATTTACTGGGTAATTTACCGAGAATTTACTGTTTAATTTGTTTAGAAATTTTCTTAGAATTTTCTAGGAATTTACAGATAATTTAAGGAGTGATTTATAGAGAATTTACTAAGTAATTTTACTGGGAATTTTATGAGTAATTTACTGGGAATTTACTGAATAATTTACTGGGAATTTACTAGTAATTTACTGAGCAATTTATTGAGAATTTACTGAAAATTTACTAAGAAATTTTACTAGAAATTTAAGGATTAAATTACTGAGAATTTTTTTAGAATTTGCTGAAAATTTACTCAGTAATTTACTTAGTGATTTACTGAGTATTTATTGGTAATTTACTGAATAATTTTGTGAGAATTTATTAGATATTTACTGAGTAATTTCTAGGACTTTACTGAGAATTTACTAGAAATTTACTTGGTAATTTACTCACAATTTACTGAATAAATGTACTGAGCAATTTACTGAGAATTTAAATAGTAATTTCTAGAGAATTTACTGAGTAATTTAATGCGAATTTACTGAGTAATTTACTGAGAATTTATTTAGAATTTGCTTACTAATTTATTGAGAATTTACTAGAAATTTATTGTGTAATTTACTGAGAATTCACTGAGTAATTTAGTTAGATTTCTTTTGGAATTTACTGAGAATTTATTGGGAATTTATTAGGTAATTTTCTGAGAATTTATAGAGAATTTACTGAAAATTGACCGAGTAAATTACTGAGAATTTACTATGTAATTTACTGGGAATTTACTAACAATTTTCTGAGTAATTTACAAAAAAATTTAGTGAGAATTTACTATGTAATTTACTGAGAATTTACAGGGAACTTACTGAGAATTTACGGGGAACTTACTGAGAATTTACAGAGAATCTAAAGAGTAATTTATTGAGTAATTTACTGAGAATTTGTTGAGAATTTACTGAAAATTTGATGAGTAATTTACTGAGAATTTAGAGGCAATTTTTCTTAGTAATTTACAGAGAAATTAGTGAGAACTTACAGAGTAATATACTTAGAATTAACAGCGAATTTACTGTGATTTTACAATGTAATTTACTTATAATTTACTTGCAATTTACTAGGTAATTTACTGAGAATTACTAAGTAATTTAAGAAGAATTTACTAAGTAATTTACTGAGATTTTGCTGGGAATTTACTAAGTAATTTACTGAGAGTTTATATGGAATTTTGTGGGAATTTACGGAGAATTTACTCTGAATTTACTAAGTAATTTACTGTGTATTTATTGAGAATTTGCTAGGAATTTACGGATTAATTTACAGAGAATTTATTGAGTAATTTACTGAGAATTCACTCGGAATTTACTAAGAATTTACTAAGTAATTTGTTGAGAATTTACTGGGAATATACTAAATAATGTAGTTAGAATTTATTGGGAATTTACTGAGAACTTACAGTTAATTTACGGGAAATTTTCTTAGTAATTTCTGAGAATTTGCTGTAATTTACTGAGTAATTTAGTGGCAATTTGCAGAGTAATGCATTGAGTAATTTACTGCGAATTTATTGGTTATTTGCTGTGTAATTTATTGAGAACATAGTGGGAATTTCTAGAGTAATTTATTGAGAATTTACAGGTAATTTACTTACAAAATACCTGCAATTTTCTGAGTAATTTACTGAGAATTTACAAGGAATTTACTTAGAATTTTTGCGTATTTTCTGAGTAATTTACTAAGTAATTTACTCAGTAATTAATTGAGTAATTTTTAGAGAATTCACTGAGAAATTTTCTAAGTAATTTGTAGAAAATTTATTGCGAATTTACTGTGTAATTTACTGAGAATTTGTTGAGAATTTATTTGGAATTTACTGAAAATTTAGAGAGTAATTTACTGAGAATTTACTGAGTAATTTACATTGAATTTACTGAGTAAATTATTGGGAATTTACGGCGCAATTTTCTGAGTATTTCCTGGAAATTTATTGAGAATTGATTGGGAATTAACTGAGTAGTTTACTGGGAATTTAATAAATAATTTTTAGAGAATTTACTGAGAATTTTTTCAGTAATTTACTGAGCATTTGTTGGCAATTTACTGAGTAATTTCTAGGACTTTACTGAGAATTTACTAGAAATTTACTTGGTAATTTACTCACAATTTGCTGAATAAATGTACTGAGCAATTTACTGAGAATTTAAATAGTAATTTCTAGAGAATTTATTGAGTAATTTAATGGGAATTTACTGAGAATTTATTTAGAATTTGCTTACTAATTTATTGAGAATTTACTGGAAATTTATTGTGTAATTTACTGAGAATTCACTGAGTAATTTAGTTAGATTTCTTTTGGAATTTACTGGGAATTTATTGGGAATTTATTAGGTAATTTTCTGAGAATTTATAGAGAATTTACTGAAAATTTACCGAGTAAATTACTGAGAATTTACTATGTAATTTATTGGGAATTTACTAACAATTTTCTGAGTAATTTACAAAAAATTTAGTGAGAACTTATCGAGTAATTTACTGAGAATTTAAAGAGTTATTTATTGGGTAATTTACTGAGAATTTAGAGGCAATTTTTCTTAGTAATTTACAGAGAAATTAGTGAGAACTTACAGGGTAATATCGTGAGAATTTACAGCGAATTTACTGTGATTTTACAATGTAATTTACTTATAATTTACTTGCAATTTACTATGTAATTTACTGAGAGTTACTAAGTAATTTAAGAAGAATTTACTAAGTAATTTATTGAGATTTTGCTGGGAATTTACTAAGTAATTTACTGAGAGTTTATATGGAATTTTGTGGGAATTTACGGTAAATTTATGAAGTAATTTACTGTGTATTTATTGAGAATTTGCTACGAATTTACGGATTAATTTACAGAGAATTTATTGAGTAATTTACTGAGAATTCACTCGGAATTTACTAAGAATTTACTAAGTAATTTGTTGAGAATTTACTGGGAATTTACTAAATAATGTAGTTAGAATTTATTGGGAATTTACTGAGAACTTACTGTTAATTTACTGGAAATTTTCTGAGTAATTTATGAGAATTTACAGTAATTTACTGAGTAATTTAGTGGCAATTTACAGAGTAATGCATTGAGTAATTTACTGCGAATTTACTGGTTATTTGCTATGTAATTTATTGAGAACGTAGTGGGAATTTCTAGAGTAATTTATTGAGAATTTACAGGTAATTTACTTAGAAATTACTTGCAATTTTCTAAGTAATTTACTGAGAATTTACAAGGAATTTACTTAGAATATTTTGAGTATTTTCTGAGTAATTTACAAAGTAATTTACTCAGTAATTAATTGAGTAATTTTTAGAGAATTCACTGAAAAATTATCTAAGTAATTTATAGAAAATTTATTGCGAATTTACTGTGTAATTTACTGAGAATTTGTTGAGAATTTATTTGGAATTTACTGAAATTTAGAGAGTAATTTACTGAGAATTTACTGAGTAATTTATTGGGAATTTACGGCGCAACATTCTGAGTATTTCCTGGAAATTTATTGAGAATTGATTGGGAATTAACTTAGTAGTTTACTTGGAATTTAATAAATAATTTTTCGAGAATTTACTGAGAATTTTTTCAGTAATTTACTGAGCATTTGTTTGCAATTTACTGAGTAATTTTCTGAGAATTTACTGAGAACTTACACAGTAATTTGCTGGGATTTTGCAGAGAATTTACTGGGTAATTTACCGAGAATTTACTGTTTAATTTGTTGAGAAATTTTCTTAGAATTTTCTAGGAATTTACAGATAATTTAAGGATTAATTTACAGAGAATTTACTAAGTAATTTTACTGAGAATTTTATGAGTAATTTACTAGGAATTTACTGAGTAATTTACTAAGAAATTACGAAAAATTTACAAGGAATTGCCTGAGAATTTATTTGAAATTTACTGAATAATTTACTGGGAATTTACTAGTAATTTACTGAGCAATTTATTGAGAATTTACTGAAAATTTACTAAGAAATTTACTAGGAATTTAAGGATTAAATTACTGAGAATTTTTTTAGAATTTGCTGAGAATTTACTCAGTAATTTACTTAGTGATTTACTGAGTATTTATTGGTAATTTACTGAATAATTTTGTGAGAATTTATTAGATATTTACTAAGAAATTTCTAGGACTTTACTGAGAATTTACTAGAAATTTACTTGGTAATTTACTCACAATTTACTGAATAAATGTACTGAGCAATTTACTGAGAATTTAAATAGTAATTTCTAGAGAATTTACTGAGTAATTTAATGGGAATTTACTGAGAATTTATTTAGAATTTGCTTACTAATTTATTGAGAATTTACTAGAAATTTATTGTGTAATTTACTGAGAATTCACTGAGTAATTTAGTTAGATTTCTTTTGGAATTTACTGGGAATTTATTGGGAATTTATTAGGTAATTTTCTGAGAATTTATAGAGAATTTACTGAAAATTTACCGAGTAAATTACTGAGAATTTACTATGTAATTTACTAAGAATTTACTAACAATTTTCTGAGTAATTTACAAAAAATTTAGTGAGAACTTATCGAGTAATTTACTGAGAAGTTAAAGGGTAATTTATTGAGTAATTTACTGAGAATTTATTGAGAATTTATTGAAAATTTGATGAGTAATTTATAGAGAAATTAGTGAGAACTTACAGGGTAATATCGTGAGAATTTACAGCGAATTTACTATGATTTTACAATGTAATTTACTTATAATTTACTTGCAATTTAATAGGTAATTTACTAAGAATTACTAAGTAATTTAAGAAGAATTTATTAAGTAATTTATTGAGATTTTGCTGGGAATTTACTAAGTAATTTACTGAGAGTTTATATGGAATTTTGTGGGAATTTACGGAGAATTTACTCTGAATTTACTAAGTAATTTACTGTGTATTTATTGAGAATTTGCTACGAATTTACGGATTAATTTACAGAGAATTTATTGAGTAATTTACTGAGAATTCACTCGGAATTTACTAAGAATTTACTAAGTAATTTGTTGAGAATTTACTGGGAATTTACTAAATAATGTAGTTAGAATTTATTGGGAATTTACTCAGAACTTACTGTTAATTTACTGGAAATTTTCTGAGTAATTTCTGAGAATTTACGGTAATTTACTGAGTAATTTACTGCGAATTTACTGGTTATTTGCTGTGTAATTTATTGAGAACGTAGTGGGAATTTCTAGAGTAATTTATTGAGAATTTACAGGTAATTTACTTAGAAATTACTTGCAATTTTCTAAGTAATTTACTGAGAATTTACAAGGAATTTACTTAGAATTTTCTGAGTATTTTCTGAGTAATTTACTCAGTAATTAATTGAGTAATTTTTAGAGAATTCACTAAGAAATTTTCTAAGTAATTTATAGAAAATTTATTGCGAATTTACTGTGTAATTTACTGGGAATTTGTTGAGAATTTATTTGGAATTTACTGAAAATTTAGAGAGTAATTTACTGAGTAATTTACATTAAATTTACTGAGTAAACTATTGGGAATTTACGGTGCAACTTTCTGAGTATTTCCTGGAAATTAATTGAGAATTGATTGGGAATTAACTGAGTAGTTTACTGGGAATTTAATAAATAATTTTTAGAGAATTTACTGAGAATTTTTTCAGTAATTTACTGAGCATTTTTTGGCAATTTAGTGAGTAATTTTCTGAGAATTTACTGAGAACTAACACAGTAATTTGCTGAGATTTTGCAGAGAATTTACTGTTTAATTTGTTGAGAAATTTTCTTAGAATTTTCTAGGAATTTACAGATAATTTAAGGAGTAATTTACAGAGAATTTACTAAGTAATTTTACTGGGAATTTTATGAGCAATTTACTAAGAATTTACTGAGTAATTTACTAAGAAATTACGAGAAATTTACAAGGAATTGCCTGAGAATTTATTTGCAATTTACTGAATAATTTACTGGGAATTTACTAGTAATTTACTGAGCAATTTATTGAGAATTTACTGAAAATTTACTAAGAAATTTACTAGAAATTTAAGGATTAAATTACTGAGAATTTTTTTAGAATTTGCTGAGAATTTACTCAGTAATTTACTTAGTAATTTACTGAGTATTTATTGGAAATTTACTGAATAATTTTTTGAGAATTTATTAGATATTTACTGAGTAATTTCTAGGACTTTACTGAGAATTTACTGGAAATTTACTTGCTAATTTACTCACAATTTACTGAATAAATGTACTGAGCAATTTACTGCGAATTTAAATAGTAATTTCTAGAGAATTTACTGAGTAATTTAATGGGAATTTACTGAGTAATTTACTGAGAATTTATTTAGAATTTGCTTACTAATTTATTGAGAATTTACTGGAAATTTATTGTGTAATTTACTGAGAATTCACTGAGTAATTTAGTTAGATTTCTTTTGGAATTTATTGAGAATTTATTGGGAATTTATTAGGTAATTTTCTGAAAATTTATAGAGAATTTACTGAAAATTTACCGAGTAAATTACTGAGAATTAACTATGTAATTTACTGAGAATTTACTAACAATTTACTGAGTACTTTTCTGAGTAATTTACAAAAAATTTAGTGAGAACTTATCGAGTAATTTACTGAGAATTTACAAAGAATTTAAAGAGTAATTTATTGAGTAATTTACTGAGAATTTACTGAAAATTTGATGAGTAATTTACTGAGAATTTAGAGGCAATTTTTCTTAGTAATTTACAGAGAATTTAGTGAGAACTTACAGGGTAATATACTGAGAATTTACAGCGAATTTTGTAACGCCCACAAAATAATAACATTAAACCCATCAAGTAAGACATGCATTGATATGTAAACGTTTCACATTCTTTCAATTATCAGAATTCCATTACATAAGTATTACATGTTAACAACAAAAGCAACTGCCCTATGGGCTTACAGCTTTCCAAGTTAACACTTGGTTACAACAAAAGAGTACTAACTCATTACACATTAAGCCCTTGGCTTGAATTTACATGTAATACATAAGAAAGTAAAATGACAAAAGTATGTCCGCCTCTAGCCTCCCAAGCTATGTCCTTGGAGGTGGCATGCTACCTGTACCTGAAAATGATATTCCCATATAGGGTGAGCCACAGCCCAGTAGAAATACACTAAACCAACCATGAACAATGACTAAAAGATTAGAAATTGATAGATGGTCAACACTGATACATTCACATAAATCACATATTTATGTCATACGACTTATAAGTCCAAGTTACTTCTCATTTTCCCTTTTTCAACAGATAGGCATATAAGCACTACCCACATGCTCAACAGATATGTATAACAACAATATCCACATTCTCAGATAAGCAAATAAGCTATATCCACATTCTACAACAGATATGTATAACAACAATGTCCACAGATAAGCATATAAGCTATATCCACATTCTACAACAGATATGTATAACAACAATATCCACAGATAAGCATATAAGCTATATCCACACTTCACAAAGATAAGCATATGAGCTCTATCTTCACTTCTCTAGACAAGCATATGAGCTGTATCTACGGAGTTCATCCCCTATCTTCTCCCAACACTATCCGGTTTAGAGGTACATCCCCTATCTTCCCCTAAACCGCGGAGTACATCCCCCATCTCCTCCTCTACACATAACATATACAAACACATTGGTTCTATATACCATCATTCAATACATACAGTTAATGTATCCAATCATCCGTCAAATTCCATGACACATTCCATTGATTAGTTTTTGTTTGCCTAATCATCATGCATTGTCTACAACAATCACGACTATCCTCCACCGATAGCCCAAAGCAGTTATTTCTAAACAGAAAATAAATGCACAATGGATATTCAATCAACATTTCATTTCCTCATTTCTCACAATTAATTATCCCAATTAATCAAACAATGTAATTAGGTCGTTATCCATAATTACCATTTCAACCCTTAGGTCACATTTTCATCAATGATTCAACATTTATTCCATTTCTCTATGCCAAACATGCATCTAGGTTTATTATGAATAAAACCCCAACTTTTGTAAAATTGCACAAAAGCCCCAAACTTTCACAAATTACCAAACCAACCCCAACGTCTCAAAATACTAAAATTTAAAGACAAAATCCATAGAGAGGAGTAGGATATCCCTACCTCAAATTCGGAGTTCCAAGGGAGAAGACGACAAAACCCAACGTGCTCCAAAACCCGAGATTTTCAGATTAAAAAGTAGCCCTCGACGATCAACAACTTTTTTGTAAAGGCCAAAGGTGAGTAAATCACTCCTACTAGATCAAAACCTAGAGAGAAGGTAGAGTTCTAGAGTGAGAGGCTCAACAATGGTGATTTTGGAAAAGTAAGAGAGAGAAGAGAAAGTAAAAAGTGATTTGAAAAGTCACAATTTCGGGACTTAAACCCAGTCTCCCGCTCGAGCGTAAAACACCCCGCTCGAGCGTCACTCACAGACTCCCGCTCGAGCGTCCAAACTTCCGCTCGAGCGCCGGATGCACTCTCCCAGCATTTATACAGAACCAGGCCTCCGCTCGAGCTTCCAACTCTACGCTCGAGCGGCACTCAGACAACCCCGCTCGAGCGGCCAATCCCACGCTCGAGCGTACAACGCTGCACAGGAAAATACTGAATGGGTGTAATCTCCGCTCGAGCGCCAAAACCCCCGCTCGAGCGTACAGGCCAAAACCTGGGCAACTAGTTTTGGTTTCTAAACTCAACCAACCTGTAACAAACCTGCCCAACACATCCTATAACTCAATTACAAAGTAAAAAGGATGTAAACAAAATAATAAACAACTACCAACATCCACGGACACATGTCCGGATCACTGTACAACAAGGGTAAACCCGGGATCGCTATAAATTTACTGTGATTTCACAATGTAATTTACTTATAATTTACTTGCAATTTACCAGGTAATTTACTGAGAATTACTAAGTAATTTAAGAAGAATTTACTAAGTAATTTATTGAGATTTTGCTGGGAATTTACTAAGTAATTTACTGAGAATTTTCTGAGTAATTTACTACGAATTTATATGGGATTTTGTGGGAATTTACGGAGAATTTACTCTGAATTTACTAAGTAATTTACTGTGTATTTATTGAGAATTTGCTAGGAATTTACAGATTAATTTACAGAGAATTTATTGAGTAATTTACTGAGAATTCACTCGGAATTTACTAAGAATTTACTAAGTAATTTGTTGAGAATTTACTGGGAATTTACTAAATAATGTAGTTAGAATTTATTGGGAATTTACTGAGAACTTACTGTTAATTTACTAGAAATTTTCTGAGTAATTTCTGAGAATTTACTGTAATTTACTGAGTAATTTAGTGGCAATTTACAGAGTAATGCACTGAGTAATTTACTGCGAATTTACTGGTTATTTGCTGTGTAATTTATTGAGAACGTAGTGGGAATTTCTAGAGTAATTTATTGAGAATTTACAGCGAATTTACTTAGAAATTACTGGCAATTTTCTGAGTAATTTGCTGAGAATTTACAAGGAATTTACTTAGAATTTTCTGAGTATTTTCTGAGAATTTACAGAGTAATTTACTAAGTAATTAATTGAGTAATTTTTAGAGAATTCACTGAGAAATTTTCTAAGTAATTTATAGAAAATTTATTGAGAATTTGCTGTGTAATTTACTGGGAATTTGTTGAGAATTTATTTGGAATTTTCTAAAAATTTAGAGAGTAATTTACTTAGAATTTACTGAGTAATTTACATTGAATTTACTGAGTAAATTATTGCGAATTTACGGCGCAACTTTCTGAGTATTTCCTGAGAATTTATTGAGAATTGATTGGGAATTAACAGAGTAATTTACTGGGAATTTACCGAGTAATTTATTAGGAATTTAATAAGTAATTTTTAGAGAATTTACTAAGAATTTTCTGAGTAATCTACTGAGCATTTGTTGGCAATTTACTGAGTAATTTTCTGAGAATTTACTGAGAACTTACAGAGTAATTTGCTGGGATTTTACAGGGAATTGACAAAGAATTTACTGGGTAATTTACCCAGAATTTACTGTTTAATTTGTTGAGAAATTTTCTTAGAATTTTCTATGAATTTACAGATAATTTAAGGAGCAATTTACAGAGAATTTACTAAGTAATTTTACTGGGAATTTTATGAGTAATTTACTGGAAATTTACTGAGTAATTTACTAAGAACTTACGAAAAATTTACAAGGAATTGCCTGAGAATTTATTGGGAATTTACTGAATAATTTACTGGGAATTTACTAGTAATTTACTGAACAATTTACTGAGAATTTGCTGAAAATTTACTAAGAAATTTACTGGCAATTTAAGGATTAAATTACTGAGAATTTTTTTAGAATTTGCAGAGAATTTACTCAGTAATTTACTTAGTGATTTACTGAGTATTTATTGGGAATTTACCGAACAATTTCGTAAGAATTTATTAGATATTTACTCCGTAATTTCTAGGAATTTACTGTGAATTTAAAGGAAATTTACTTGGCAATTTACTCACAATTTACTGAATAAATGTACTGAGTAATTTACTCAGAATTTAAATAGTAATTTCTAGAGAATTTACTGAGTAATTTAATGGGAATTTACTGAGTAATTTACTATGTAATTTACCGAGAATTACAGTGTAATTGAGTGAGAATTTACTGAGTAATTTATTGAGAATTTACTTGGAATTTATTGTGTAATTTACTGAGAATTCACTAAGTAATTTAGTTGGATTTCTTTTGAAATTTACTGAGAATTTATTGGGAATTTATTAGGTAATTTTCTGGGAATTTATAGAGAATTTACTGAAAATTTACCGAGTAAATTACTGAGAATTTACTTTGTAATTTACTGACAATTTACTGAGTAATTTACAAAAAATTTAGTGAGAACTTATCGAGTAATTTACTGAGAATTTACAGGGAACTTACTGAGAATTTACAGAGAATTTAAAGAGTAATTTATTGAGTAATTTACTGAGAATTTACTGAGAATTTAGAGGCATTTTTTCTTAGTAATTTACAGAGAATTTAGTGAGAACTTACCGGGTAATATACTAAGAATTTACAGCGAATTTACTGTGATTTTACAATGTAATTTACTTGCAATTTACTAGGTAATTTACTGAGAATTACTAAGTAATTTAAGAAGAATTTACTAAGTAATTTACAGAGATTTTGCTGGGAATTTACTAAGTAATTTATTGAGAATTTTTTGAGTAATTTACTACGAATTTATATGGGATTTTGTGGGAATTTACGGAGAATTTACTCTGAATTTACTAAGTAATTTACTGTGTATTTATTGAGAATTTGCTAGGAATTTACTGACTAATTTACAGAGAATTTATTGAGTAATTTACAGAGAATTTAATGAGTAATTTACTGACAATTCACTCGGAATTTACTAAGAATTTACTAAGTAATTTGTTGAGAATTTACTAGGAATTTATTAAATAATGTAGTTAGAATTTGTTGAGAATTTACTGAGAACTTATTGTTAATTTACTGGAAATTTTCTGAGTAATTTACTGTAATTTACTGAGTAATTTAGTGGCAATTTACAGAGTAATGCACTGAGTAATTTACTGTGAATTTACTGGTTATTTGCTATGTAATTTACTGAGAACGTAGTGGGAATTTCTAGAGTAATTTATTGAGAATTTACAGCGAATTTACTTAGAAATTACTGGCAATTTTTTGAGTAATTTACTGAGATTTTACAAGGAATTTAATTAGAATTTTCTGAGTATTTTCTGAGAATTTACTGAGTAATTTACTCAGTAATTAATTGAGTAATTTTTAGAGAATTCACTGAGAAATTTTCTAAGTAATTTATAGAAAATTTATTGAGAATTTACTGTGTAATTTACTGGGAATTTGTTGAGAATTTATTTGGAATTTTCTAAAAATTTAGAGAGTAATTTACTTAGAATATACTGAGTAATTTACATTGAATTTACTTAGTAAATTATTGGGAATTTACGGCGCAACTTTCTGAGTATTTCCTGGGAATTTATTGAGAATTGACTGGGAATTTACCGAGTAATTTACTGGGAATATAATAAGTAATTTTAAGAGAATTTACTGAGAATTTTTTGAGTAATCTACTGAGCATTTGTTGGCAATTTACTGAGTAATTTCTGAGAATTTACTGAGAACTTACAAAGTAATTTGCTGGGATTTTACAGGGAATTGACAAAGAATTTATTGGGTAATTTACCGAGAATTCCCTGTTTAATTTGTGGAGAAATTTTCTTAGAATTTTCTATGAATTTATAGATAATTTAAGGAGTAATTTACAGAAAATTTACTAAGTAATTTTATTGGGAATTTTATGAGTAAATTACTGGAAATTTACTGAGTAATTTACTAAGAACTTACGAAAAATTTACAAGGAATTGCCTGAGAATTTATTGGGAATTTACTAAATAATTTACTGGGAATTTACTAGTAATTTACTGAGCAATTTACTGAGAATTTGCTGAAAATTTACTAAGAAATTTACTGGCAATTTAAGGATTAAATTACTGAGAATTTTTTTAGAATTTGCTGAGAATTTACTCCGTAATTTACTTAGTGATTTACTGAGTATTTATTGGGAATTACCGAACAATTTCGTGAGAATTTATTAGATATTTACTGAGAATTTACAGGAAATTTACTTGGCAATTTACTCACAATTTACTGAATAAATGTACTGAGTAATTTACTCAGAATTTAAATAGTAATTTCTAGAGAATTTACTGAGTAATTTAATGGGAATTTATTGAGTAATTTACTCATAATTTATTTAGAATTTACTGAGTAAATTACCGAGAATTATAGTGTAATTGATTGAGAATTTACTGACTAATTTATTGAGAATTTACTGGGAATTTATTGTGTAATTTACTGAGAATTCACTGAGTAATTTAGTTAGATTTCTTTTGAAATTTACTGAGAATTTATTGGGAATTTATTAGGTAATTTTTTGAGAATTTATAGAGAATTTACTGAAAATTTACCGAGTAAATTGCTGAGAATTTACTATGTAATTTACTGAGAATTTACTAACAATTTACTAAGTAATTTTCTGAGTAATTTAAAAAAAATTTAGTGAGAACTTATCGAGTAATTTACTGAGAATTTACAGGGAACATTCTGAGAATTTACAGAGAATTTAAAGAGTAACTTATTGAGAATTTACTGAAAATTTTTCTTAGTAATTTACAGAGAATTTAGTTAGAACTTACAGGGTAATATACTGATAATTTACAGCGAATTTACTGTGATTTTACAATGTAATTTACTTATAATTTACTTGCAATTTACTAAGTAATTTACTGAGAATTACTATGTAATTTAAGAAGAATTTACAAAGTAATTTACTGAGATTTTGCTGGGAATTTACTGAGTAATTTACTGAGAATTTTCTGAGTAATTTACTAAGAATTTATAAGGAATTTTGTGGGAATTTACGGAGAATTTACTCTGAATTTACTAAGTAATTTACTCTGTATTTATTGAGAATTTGCTAGGAATTTGCGGATTAATTTACAGAGAATTTATGAGTAATTTACAGAGAATTTAATGAGTAATTTACTGAAATTCACTCGGAATTTACTAAGAATTTACTAAGTAATTTGTTGAGAATTTACTGGGAATTTACTAAATATTGTAGTTAGAATTTATTGGGAATTTACTGAGAACTTACTGTTAATTTACTGGAAATTTTCTGAGTAATTTCTGAGAATTTACTGAGTAATTTAGTGGCAATTTACAGAGTAATGCACTGAGTAATTTACTGCGAATTGGCTGGTTATTTGCTGTGTAATTTATTGAGAACATAGAGGGAATTTCTTGAGTAATTTATTGAGAATTTACAGGGAATTTACTTAGAAATTACTGGCAATTTTCTAAGTAATTTACTGAGAATTTACAAGGAATTTACTTAGAATTTTCTGAGTATTTTCTGAGTAATTTACTAAGTAATTTACTCAGTAATTAATTGAGTAATTTTTAGAGAATTCACTGAAAAATTTTCTAAGTAATTTATTGAAAATTTCTTGCGAATTTACTGAGTAATTTACTGGGAATTTGTTGAGAAATTATTCTGTAATTTATTTGGAATTTACTGAAAATTTAGAGAGTAATTTACTAAGAATTTACTGCGTAATTTACATTGAATTTACTGAGTAAATTGTTGGGAATTTGCTGAGTATTTGTTGGCAATTTACTGAGTAATTTTCAGAGAATTTACTGAGAACTTACAGAGTAATTTGCTGGGATTTTACAGAGAATTTACTGGGTAATTTACCGAGAATTTACTGTTTAATTTGTTCAGAAATTTTCTTAGAATTTTCTAGGAATTTACAGATAATTTAAGGAGTAATTTACAGGGAATTTACTAAGTAATTTTACTTGGAATTTTATGAGTAATTTACTGGGAATTTACTGAGTAATTTACTAGGAAATTACGAAAAATTTACAAGGAATTGCCTGAGAATTTATTGGGAATTTACTAGTAATTTACTTAGCAATTTATTGAGAATTTACTGAAAATTTACTAAGAAATTTACTGGGAATTTAAGGATTAAATTACTGAGAATTTTTTTAGAATTTGCTGAGAATTTACTTAGTGATTTACTGAGTATTGATTGGGAATTTACTGAATAATTTTGTGAGAATTTATTAGATATTTACTGAGTAGTTTCTAGGAATTTACTGAGAATTTACAGGAAATTTACTTGGTAATTTACTTACAATTTACTGAATAAATGTACTGAGTAATTTACTCAGAATTTAAATAGTAATTTCTAGAGAATTTTCTGAGCAATTTAATGGGAATTTACTGAGAATTTATTTAGAATTTACTGAGTCATTTACCGAGAATTATAGTGTAATTGACTGAGAATTTACTGACTAATTTATTGAGAATTTACTAGGAATTTATTGTGTAATTTTCTGAGAATTCACTGAGTAATTTAGTTAGATTTCTTTTGGAATTTGCTGAGAATTTATTGGGAATTTATTAGGTAATTTTCTGAGAATTTATAGAGAATTTACTGAAAATTTACCGAGTAAATTACTGAGAATTTACTATGTAATTTACTGAGAATTTACTAACAATTTACTGAGTAATTTTGTGAGTAATTTACAAAAAAATTAGTGAGAACCTATCGAGTAATTTACTGAGAATTTACAGGGAACTTACTAAGTAATTTACAGAGAATTTAAAGAGTAATTTATTGAGAATTTACTGAAAATTTGATGAATAATTTACTGAGAATTTAGAGGCAATTTTTCTTAGTAATTTACTGAGAATTTACTGAGAACTTACAGAGTAATCTACTGAGAATTTACAGCGAATTTACTGTGATTTTACATTGTAATTTACTTGCAATTTACTAGGTAATTTACTGAGAATTACTATGTAATTTAAGAAGAATTTACCAAGTAATTTACGGAGATTTTGCTGGGAATTTACTAATTAATTTACTCAGAATTTACTTGGAATTTTTTGAGTAATTTACTAAGAATTTACATGGAATTTTGTCGGAATTTACGGAGAATTTGCTATGAATTTACTAAGTAATTTACTGTGTATTTATTGAGAATTTGCTAGGAATTCACTGATTAATTTACATAGAATTTATTTAGTAATTTACAGAGAATTTAATGAGTGATTTATTGAGAATTCACTCGGAATTTACTAAGAATTTACTAAGTAATTTGTTGAGAATTTATTGAGAATTTACTAAATAGTGTAGTTAGAATTTATTGGGAATTTACTGAGAACTTACTGTTAATTTACTGAAAATTTTCTGAGTAATTTTTGAGAATTTACAGTAATTTACTGAGTAATTTAGTGGCAATTTATAGAGTAATGCACTGAGTAATTTTCTGCGAATTTGCTGTGGAATTTGTTGAGAACATAATGGGAATTTCTAGAGTAATTTATTGAGAATTTACAAGGAATTTACTTAGAAATTACTGGCAATTTTCTGAGTAATTTACTGAGAATTTACAAGGAATTTACTTAGAATTTTCTGAGTATTTTCTGAGTAATTTACTAAGTAATTTAGTTAAGAATTAATTGATTAATTTTTAGAGAATTCACTGAGAAATTTTCAAAGTAATTTATAGAAAATTTATTGCGAATTTACTGTGTAATTTACTGGGAATTTGTTGAGAATTTATTCTGTAATTTATTTGGAATTCACTGAAAATTTAGAGAGTAATTTACATTGAATTTACTGAGTAAATTATTGGGAATTTATGGCGCAACTTTCTGAGTATTTCCTGGGAATTTATTGAGAATTGATTGGGAATTAACTGAGTAATTTACTGGAAATTTACTGAGTAATTTACTGGGAATTTAATAAGTAATTTTTAGAGAATTTATTGAGAATTTTCTGAGTAATCTACGGAGCATTTGTTGGCAATTTACTGAGTAATTTTATGAGAATTTACTGAGAACTTATAGAGTAATTTGCTGGGATTTTATAGGGAATTGACAGAGAATTTACTGTTTAATTTGTTGAGAAATTTTCTTAGAATTTTCTAGGAATTTACAGATAATTTAAGGAGTAATTTACAGAGAATTTACTAAGTAATTTTACTGGGAATTTTATGAGTAATTTATTGGGAATTTACTGAGTAATTTACTAAGAAATTACGAGAAATTTACAAGGAATTGCCTGAGAATTTATTGGGAATTTACTAAATAATTTACTGGGAATTTACTACTAATTTACTGAGCAATTTATTGAGAATTTACTGAAAATTTACTAAGAAATTTATTGGGAATTTAAGGATTAAATTATTGAGAATTTTTTTAGAATTTGCTGAGAATTTACTCAGTAATTTACTTAGTGATTTACTGAGTATTTATTGGGAATTTACCGAATAATTTTGTGAGAATTTATTAGATATTTACTGAGTTTAGGAATTTACTGAGAATTTACAGGAAATTTACTTGGTAATTTACTCACAATTTACTAAATAAATGTACTGAGTAATTTACTCAAAATTTAAATAGTAATTTCTAGAGAATTTACTAAGTAATTTGATGGGAATTTACTGAGTAATTTACTGAGAATTTATTTAGAATTTACTGAGTAATTTACCGAGAATTACGGTGTAATTGACTAAGAATTTACTGACTAATTTATTGAGAATTTACTGAAAATTTATTGTGTAATTTACTGAGACTTCACTGAGTAATTTAGTTAGATTTCTTTTGGAATTTCCTGAGAGTTTATTAGGTAATTTTTTGAGAATTTGTAGAGAATTTACTGAAAATTTACCGAGTAAATTACTGAGAATTTACTATGTAATTTATTGAGAATTTACTAACAATTTACTGAGTAATTTTTTGAGTAATTTACAAAAAATTTAGTGAGAACTTATCGAGTAATTTACTGAGAATTTACAGAGAACTTACTATGTAATTTACAGAAAATTTAAAGAGTAATTTATTGAGAATTTACTGAAAATTTGCTGAGTAATTTACTGAGAACTTACAGAGTAATATTCTGAGAATTTACAGCGAATTTACTGTGATTATACAATGTAATTTACTTATAATTTAATTGTAATTTATTAGGTAATTTACTGAGAATTACTAAGTAATTTAAGAAGAATTTACTAAGTAATTTACTGAGATTTTGCTGGGAATATACTAAGTAATTTACTGAGAATTTACTGAGTAATTTACTAAGAATTTATATGGAAATTTGTGGGAATTTACGGATAATTTACTCTGAATTTACTAAGTAATTTACTGTGTATTTATTGAGAATTTGCTAGGAATTTACGGATTAATTTACAAAGAATTTATTGAGTAATTTACAGAGAATTTAATGAGTAATGTACTGAGAATTCACTCGGAATTTAGTAAGAATTTACTAAGTAATTTGTTGAGAATTTACTGGGAATTTACTAAATAATGTAGTTAGAATTTATTGGGAATTTACTGAGAACTTACTATTAATTTACTTGAAATTTTCTGAGTAATTTCTGAGAATTTACTGAGTAATTTGGTGGCAATTTACAGAGTAATGCACTGAGTAATTTACGGAGAATTTACTGGTTATTTGCTGTGTAATTTATTGAGAAAATAGTGGGAATTTCTAGAGTAATTTATTGAGAATTTACAGAGAATTTACTTAAAAATTACTGGCAATTTTTTGAGTAATTTATTGAGAATTTACAAGGAATTTTTTTAGTATTTTCTGAGCATTTACTGAGTAATTTACTAAGTAATTTACTCAGTAATTAATTGAGTAATTTTTAGAGAATTCACTGAGAAATTTTCTAAGTAATTTATTGAAAATTTATTGCGAATTTACTGAGTAATTTGCTGGGAATTTGTTGAGAATTTATTCTGTAATTTATTTGGAATTTACTGAAAATTTTGAGAGTAATTTACTAAGAATTTACTGAGTAATTTACATTGAATTAACTGAGTAAATTATTGGGAATTTACGGCGGAACTTTCTGAGTATTTCCTGGGAATTTATTGAGATTTGATTGGGAATTAATTGAGTAATTTACTGGGAATTTACTGAGTAATTTACTGGGATTTTAATAAGTAAATTTTAGAGAATTTACTGAGAATTTTCTGAGTAATCTACTGAGCATTTGTTGGCAATTTGCTGAGTAATTTTCTGAGAATTTACTGAGAATTTACAGAGTAATTTGCTGGGATTTTACGGGGAATTGACAGAGAATTTACTGGGTAATTTACCGAGAATTTACTGTTTAATTTGTTGAGAAATTTTCTTAGAATTTTCTAGGAATTTACAGATAATTTAAGGAGTAATTTATAGAGAATTTACAGGAAATTTTATGAGTACTTTATTGGGAATTTACTTATTAATTTACTGAGAATATACTGGGAATTTGCTGAGTAATTTACTAAGAATTTACAAAAAATTTACAAGGAATTGCCTGAGAATTTATTGAGAATTTACTGAATAATATACTGGGAATTTACTAGTAATTTACTGAGCAATTTACTGAGAAATTTATTGAGAATTTACTAAGACATTTACTGGGAATTTAAGGATTAAATTACTCAGAATTTTTTTTAGAATTTGCCGAGAATTTACTCAGTAATTTATTTAGTGATTTACTGAGTATTTATTGGGAATTTACTGAATAATTTTGTGAGAATTTATTAGATATTTACTGAGTAATTTCTAGGAATTTACTAAGAATTTACTTGGTAATTTACTCACAATTTACTGAATAAATGTACTAAGTAATTTACTCAGAATTTAAATAGTAATTTCTAGAGAATTTACTGAGTAATTTACTGAGAATTTATTTAGAATTAACTGAGTAATTTACTGACTAATTTATTCAGAATTTACTGGGAATTTATTGTGTAATTTACTGAGAATTCACTGAGTAATTTAGTTAGATTTTTTTTTGGAATTTACTAAAAATTTATTAGGTAATTTTCCGAGAATTTATAGAGAATTTACTGAAAATTTACAAAGTAAATTACTGAGAATTTACTATGTAATTTTCTGAGAATTTACTAACAATTTACTGAGTAATTTTCTGAGTAATTTACAAAAAATTCAATGAGAACTTATCGAGTAATTTATTGAGAATTTACAGGGAACTTACTAAGTAATTTACAGAGAATTTAAAGAGTAATTTATTGAGTAATTTATTAAGAATTTACTGAAAATTTGATGAGTAATTTACTTAGAATTTAGAGGCGATTTTTCTTAGTCATTTACAGAGAATTTAGTGAGAACTTACAGGGTAATATACAGAGAATTTACAGGGAATTTACTGTGATTTTACAATGTAATTTACTTATAATTTACTTGCAATTTACTAGGTAATTTACTGAGAATTACTATGTAATTTAAGAAGAATTTACCAAGTAATTTACTGAGATTTTGCTGGGAATTTACTAATTAATTTACTGAGAATTTATCAGAAATTTTCTGAGTAATTTACTAAGAATTTACATGGAATTTTGTGGGAATTTACGGAGAATTTACTCTGAATTTACTAAGTAATTTACTGTGTATTTATTGAGAATTTGCTAGGAATTTACTGATTAATTTACAGAGAATTTATTGAGTAATTTACAGAGAATTTAATGAGTGATTTACTGAGAATTCACTAGGAATTTACTAAGTAATTTGTTGAGAATTTACTGGGAATTTACGAAATAATGTAGTTAGAATTTATTGGGAATTTACTGAGAACTTACTGTTAATTTACTGGAAATTTTCTGAGTAATTTCTGAGAATTTACTGAGTAATTTTGTGACAATTTACAGAGTAATGCAATGAGTAATTTACTGCGAATTTACTGAGTAATTTACTGAGAATTTAAAAGGGATTTACTTAGAATTTTTTTGAGTATTTTCTGAGAATTTACTGAGTAATTTACTAAGTAATTTACTCAGTAATTAATTTAGTAATTTTTAGAGAATTCACTGAGAAATTTTCTAAGTAATTTATAGAAAATTTATTACGAATTTACTGAGTAATTTACCTGAAATTTATTGAGAATTGATCGGGAATTAACTGAGTAATTTACTGGGAATTTAATAAATAATTTTTAGAGAATTTACAGAGAATTTTTTGAGTAATCTACTGAGCATTTGTTGGCAAATTACTGAGTAATTTTCTGAGAATTTACTGAGAACTTACAGAGTAATTTGCTGGGATTTTACAGGGAGTTGACAGAGAACTTACTGGTAATTTACCGAGAATTTACTGTTTAATTTGTTGAGAAATTTTCTTAGAATTTTCTAGGAGTTTACAAATAATTTAAGGAGTAATTTACAAAGAATTTACTGGAAATTTACTAAGTAATTTTACTGGGAATTTTATGAGTAATTTACTGGAAATTTACTTATTAATTTACTGAGAATATACTAGGAATTTGTTGAGTAATTTACTAAGAATTTACGAAAAATTTACAAGGAATTGCCTGAGAATTTGTTGAGCATTTACTGAATAATTTACTGGGAATTTACTAGTAATTTACTGAGCAATTTATTGAGAATTTATTGAAAATTTACTAAGAAATTTACTGGGAATTTAAGGATTAAATTACTGAGAATTTGCTGAGAATTTACTCAGTAATTTACTTAGTGATTTATTGAGTATTTATTGGGAATTTACTGAATAATTTTGTGAGAATTTATTAGATATTTACCGAGCAATTTCCAGGAATTTACTGAGAATTTACTGGAAATTTACTTGGTAATTTACTCACAATTTACTGAATAAATGTAGTGAGTAATTTACTCAGAATTTAAATAGTAATTTCTAGAGAATTTACTAAGTAATTTAATGGGAATTTACTGAGAATTTATTTAAATTTTACTGAGTAATTTACCGAGAATTACAGTGTAATTGACTGAGAATTTACTGACTAATTTGTTGAGAATTTACTGGGAATTTATTGTGTAATTTACTGAGAATTCACTGAGTAATTTAGTTAGATTTTTTTTGGAATTTACTGAGAATTTACTTGGTAATTTTCTGAGAATTTATAAAGAATTTACTGAAAATTTACCGAGTAAATTACTGAGAATTTACTAACAATTTACTGAGTAATTTTCTGAGTAATTTACAAAAAATTTAGTGAGAACTTATCGAGTAATTTCCTGAGAATTTACAGAGAACTTACTATGTAATTTACAGAGAATTTAAAGAGTAATTTATTGAGTAATTTACTGAGAATTTATTGAGAATTTACTGAAAATTTGATGAGTAATTTACTGAGAATTTAGAGGCAATTTTTCTTAGTAATTTAGAGAGAATTTAGTGAGAACTTACAGGGTAATATACTGAGAATTTACAGCGAATTTACTGTGATTTTACAATGTAATTTACTTATAATTTACTTGCAATTTACTAGGTAATTTACTGAGAATTACTATGTAATTTAAGAAGAATTTACCAAGTAATTTTCTGAGATTTTGCTGGGAATTTACGGAGAATTTACTCTGAATTTACTAAGTAATTTACTGTGTATTTATTGAGAATTTGCTAGGAATTTACTGATTAATTTACAGAGAATTTAATGAGTGATTTACTTAATAATTTACAGAGAATTTACTGAAAACTTACAGAGGAATCAACTGGGAATTTACAGCGAATTTACTGTGATTTTACAATGTAATTAACTTATAATATACTTGCAATTTACTAGGTAATTTACTGAGAATTACTAAGTAATTTAAGAAGAATTTACTAAGTAATTTACTGAGATTTTGCTGGAAATTTACTATGTAATTTTCTGAGAATTTTCTGAGTAATTTACTAAGAATTTACATGGAATTTTGTGGAAATTTATGGAGAATTTACTCAAAATTTACTAAGTAATTTACTGTGTATTTATTAAGAATTTGCTAGGAATTTACTGATTAATTTACAGAGAATTTATTGAGTAATTTACAGAGAATTTAATGAGTAATTTATTGAGAATTCACTCGGAATTTACTAAGAATTTACTAAGTAATTTGTTGAGAATTTACTAGGAATTTACTAAATAATGTAGTTAGAATTTATTGGGAATTTACTGAGAACTTACTGTTAATTTACTAGAAATTTTCTGAGTAATTTAGTGGCAATTTACAGAGTAATGCACTGAGTAATTTACTGGGAATTTGCTGTGTAATTTATTGAGAACATAGTGGGAATTTCTAGAGTAATTTCTTGAGAATTTACAGGGAATTTACTCAGAAATTACTGACAATTTTTTGAGTAATTTACTGAGAATTTACAAGGAATTTACTGGGAATTTACTGAGTATTTTCTGGGAATTTACTGAGTAATTTACTAAGTAATTTACTCAGAAATTAATTGAGTAATTTTTAGAGAATTCACTGAGAAAGTTTCTAAGTAATTTATAGAAAATTTATTGGGAATTTACTAAGTAATTTACTGGGAATTTGTTGAGAATTTATTCTGTAATTTATTTGGAGTTTACTGAAAATTTAGAGAGTAATTTGCTTTGAATTTACTGAGTAATTTACATTGAATTTACTGAGTAAATTATTGGGAATTTACGGCGCAACCTTCTGAGTATTTCCTGGGAATTTATTGAGAATTGATTGGGAATTAACTGAGTAATTTACTGGGAATTTAATGAGTAATTTTTAGAGAATTTACTGAGAATTTTCTGAGTAATCTACTGAGCATTTGTTGGCAATTTACTAAGTAATTTTCTAGGAATTTACTGAGAACTTACACAGTAATTTGCTGGGATTTTACAGGGAATTGACAGAGAATTTACTGGTTAATTTACCGAGAATTTACTGTTTAATTTGTTGAAAAATTTTCTTAGAATTTCCTAGGAATTTACAGATAATTTAAGGAGAAGTTTACAGAGAATTTACTGGAAATTTACTAAGTAATTTTACTGGGAATTTTATGAGTAATTTACTGGGAATTTACTTATTAATTTACTAAGAATATACTGAGAATTTGCTGAGTAATTTACTAAGAATTTACGAAAAATTTGCAGGGAATTGCCTGAGAATTTATTGGGAATTTACGGAATAATTTAGTGGAAATTTACTAGTAATTTTACTAAGCAATTTATTGAGCTATTTATTGAGAATTTAGTGAAAACTTACTAAGAAATTTACTAAGAATTTAAGGATTAAATTACTGAGAATTTGTTTAGAATTTGCTTAGAATTTACTCATTAATTTACTTAGTGATTTACTGAGTATTTATTGGGAATTTACTGAATAATTTTGTGAGAATTTATTAGATATTTACTGAGTAATTTCTAGGAATTTACTGAGAATTTACTGGAAATTTACTTGGTAATTTACTCACAATTTACTGAATAAATGTACTGAGTAATTTACTGAGAATTTAAATAGTAATTTCTAGAGAATTTACTGAGTAATTTAATGGGAATTTACTGAGTAATTTACTGACAATTTATTTAGAATTTACTGAGTAATTTTCTGAGAATTACAGTGTAATTGACTGAGAATTTACTGACTAATTTATTGAGAATTTACTGGGAATTTATTGTGTAATTTACTGAGAATTCAATGAGTAATTTAGTTAGATTTTTTTGGGAATTTACTGAGAATTGATTTGGAATTTATTAGGTAATTTTCTAAAAATTTATAGAGAATTTACTGAAAATTTACCGAGTAAATTATTCAGAATTTACTATGTAATTTACTGAGAATTTACTAACAATTTACTGAGTAATTTAAAAAAAATTTAGTGAAAACTTGTCGAGTAATTTACTGAGAATTTACAGGGAACTTACTAAGTAATTTACAGAGAATTTAAAGAGTAATTTATTGAGTAATTTACTGAGAATTTATTAAAAATTTACTGAAAATTTGATGAGTAATTTACTGAGAATTTAGAGGCATTTTTTATTAATAATTTACAGAGAATTTACTGAGAATTTACAGAGTAATCTACTGAGAATTTACAACGAATTTACTGTGATTTTACAATGTAATTTAGTTGCAATTTACTAAGTAATTTACTGAGAATTACTAAGTAATTTAAGAAGAATTTACTAAGTAATTTACTGAGATTTTGCTGAGAATTTACTGCGAATTTTTTGAGTAATTTACTAAGAATTTACATGGAATTTTGTGGGAATTTATGGAGAATTTACTCAGAATTTACTGAGTAATTTACTGTGTATTTATTGAGAATTTGCTAGGAATTTACTAATTAATTTACAGAGAATTAATTGAGAAATTTACTGAGAATTCACTCGGAATTTACAAAGAATTTACTAAGTAATTTGTTGAGAATTTACTAGGAATTTACTAAATAATGTAGTTAGAATTTATTGGGAATTTACTGAGAACTTACTGTTAATTTACTGGAAATTTTCTGAGTAATTTCTGAGAATTTACTGTAATTTACTGAGTAATTTAGTGGCAATTTACAAAGTAATGCATTGAGTAATTTACTGCGAATTTACTGGGAATTTGTGTGTAATTTATTGAGAATATAGTGGGAATTTCTAGAGTAATTTATTAAGAATTTATAGGGAATTTACTTAGAAATTACTGGCCATTTTTTGAGTAATTTACTGAAAATTTACAGGGAATTTACATACAATTTACTGGGAATTTACTGAGTATTTCCTGAGAATTTACGGAGTAATTTACTAAGTAATTAATTGAGTAATTTTTAGAGAATTCACAGAGAAATTTTTTAAGTAATGTATAGAAAATTTATTGCGAATTTACTGAGAACTTACTGTTAATTTACTGAAAATTTTCTGAGAATTTACTCTAATTTACTGAGTAATTTAGTGGCAATTTACAGAGGAATGCACTGAGTAATTTACGGCGAATTTACTGGGAATTTGCAATGTAATTTATTGAGAACATAGTGGGAATTTCTAGAGTAATTTCTTCAGAATTTACAGGGAATTTACCTAGAAATTACTGGCAATTTTCTGAGTAATTTACTGAGAATTTACAAGGAATTTACTTAGAATTTGCTGAGAATTTACTGAGTAATTTACTAAGTAATTTACTCAGTAATTAATTGAGTAATTTGTAGGGAATTCACTGAGAAATTTTCTAAGTAATTTATAGAAAATTTATTTTGAATTTACTGAGTAATTTATTGGGAATTTGTTGAGAAATTATTCTGTAATTTATTTGGAATTTACTGAAAATTTAGAGATAAATTTACTGAGAATTTACGGCGCAACTTTCTGAGTATTTCCTAGGAATTTATTGAGAATTGATTGGGGATTAACTGAGTAATTTGCTGAGAATTTACTGAGAATTTTCTGAGTAATCTACTGAGCATTTGTTGGCAATTTACTGAGTAATTTTCTGAGAATTTACAGAGAACTTACAAAGTAATTTGCTGAGATTTTATAAGGAATTGACAGAGAATTTACTGGGTAATTTACCGAGAATTTACTGTTTAATTTGTTGAGAAATTTTCTTAGAATTTTCTAGGAATTTACAGATAATTTAAGGAGTAATTTACAGAGAATTTACTAGGAATTTACCAAGTAATTTTACTGGGAATTTTATGAGTAATTTACTGGGAATTTACTTATTAATTTACTGAGAATATACTGGGAATTTGCTGAGTAATTTACTAAGAATTTACGAAAAATTTAAAAGGAATTGCCTGAGAATTTATTGGGAATTTGCTGAATAATTTACTGGGAATTTACTAGCAATTTACAACGCAATTTATTGAGAATTTACTGAACATTTACTAAGAAATTTACTGGGAATTTAAGGATTAAATTACCGAGATTTTTTTTAGAATTTGCTGAGAATTTACTCAGTAATTTTCTTAGTGATTTACTGCGTATTTATTGGGAATTTACTGAATAATTTTGTGAGAATTTATTAGATATTTACTGAGTAATTTCTAGGAATTTACTGAGAATTTACGGGAAATTTACTTGGTAATTTACTCACAATTTACTGAATAAATGTACTGAGTAATTTTCTGAGAATTTAAATAGTAATTTCTAGATAATTTACTAAGTAATTTAATGGGAATTTACTGAGTAATTTACTGAGAATTTATTTAGAATTTACTGAGTAATTTACTGAGAATTTACTGACTAATTTATTGAGAATTTATTGTGTAATTTATTGAGAATTCACTGAGTAATTTAGTTAGATTTTTTTTGGAATTTACTGAGAATTTATTGGGAATTTATTAGGTAATTTTCTGAGAATTTGTAGAGAATTTACTGAAAATTTACTGAGTAAATTACTAAGAATTTACTATGTAATTTACTGAGTAATTTTCTGAGTAATTTACAAAAAATTTAGTGAGAACTTATCGAGTAATTTACGGAGAATTTATAGGGAACTTACTAAGTAATTTACAGAGAATTTATTGAGTAATTTATTGAGAATTTACAGAAAATTTGATGAGTAATTTACTGAGAATTTATAGGCAATTTTTCTTAATAATTTACAGAGAATTTACTGAACACTTACAGAGGAATCTACTGGGAATTTACATCGAATTTACTGTGATTTTACAATGTACTTAACTTATAAGATACTTGCAATTTACTAGGGAATTTACTGAGAATTACTAAGAAATTTAAGAAGAATTTACTAAGCAATTTACTGAGATTTTGCTGGAAATTTACTATGTAATTTACTGAGAATTTTCTGAGTAATTTACTAAGAAGTTACATGGAATTTTGTGGGAATTTACGGAGAATTTACTCAGAATTTACTAAGTAATTTACTGTGTATTTATTGAGAATTTGCTAGGAATTTACTAATTAATTTACAGAGAATTTATTGAGTAATTTACTGAGAATTTAATGAGTAATTTACTGAGAATTCACTCGGAATTTACTAAGAATTTACTAAGTAATTTGTTGAGAATTTATTGGGAATTTACTAAATAATGTAGTTAGAATTTATTGGGAATTTACTGAGAACTTACTGTTAATTTACTGAAAATTTTCTGAGTAATTTCTGAGAATTTACTGTAATTTACTGAGTAATTTAGTGGCAATTTACAGAGTAATGCACTGAGTAATTGACTTCGAATTTGCTGTGTAATTTATTGAGAACATAGTGGGAATTTCTAGAGTAATTTATTGAGAATTAACAAGGAATTTACTTAGAAATTACTGGCAATTTTCTGAGTAATTTACTGAGAATTCACAAGGAATTTACTAGGAATTTACTGAGTATTTTCTGAGTAATTTACTAAGTAATTTACTCAGTAATTAATTGAGTAATTTTTAGAGAATTCATTGAGAAATTTTCTAACTAATTTATAGAAAATTTATTGCGAATTTACTGAGTAATTTACTGGGAATTTGTTGAGAATTTATTCTGTAATTTATTTGGAATTTACTGAAAATTTAGAGAGTAATTTACTGAGTAATTTACATTGAATTTACTGAGTAAATTATTGGGAATTTATGGCGCAACTTTCTGAGCATTTCCTGGGAATTTATTGAGAATTGATTGGGAATTAACTGAGTAATTTACTGTGAATTTATTGAGTAATTTACTGGGAATTTAATGAGTAATTTTTAGAGAATTTACTAAGAATTTTCTGAGTAATCTACTGAGCATTTATTGGCAATTTACTGAGTAATTTTCTGAGAATTTACTGAGAACTTACAGAGTAATTTGCTGGAATTTTACAGGGAATTGACAGAGAATTTACTGGGTAATTTACCGAGAATTTACTGTTTAATTTGTTGAGAAATTTTCTTAGAATTTTCTAGGAATTTACAGATAATTTAAGGAGTAATTTACAGAGAATTTACTAGAAATTTACTAAGTAATTTTACTGGAAATTTTATGAGTAATTTACTGGGAATTACTTATTAATTTACTGAGAATATACTGGAAATTTGCTGAGTTATTTACTAAGAATTTACGAAAAATTTAAAGGGAATTGCATGAGAATTTATTGGGAATTTGCTGAATAATTTACTGGGAATTTACTAGTAATTTACAGCGCAATTTACTGAGCAATTTATTGAGAATTTACTGAAAATTTACTAAGAAATTTACTGGGAATTTAAGGATTAAATTACCGAGAATTTTTTTAGAATTTGCTAAGAATTTACTCAGTAATTTACTTAGTGATTTACTGAGTATTTATTGGGAATTTACTGAATAATTTTGTGAGAATTTATTAGATATTTACTGAGTAATTTCTAGGAATTTACTGAGAATTTACTGGAAATTTACTTGATAATTTACTCACAATTTACTAAATAAATGTACTAAGTAATTTTATGAGAATTTAAATAATTTCTAGATAATTTACTAAGTAATTTAATGGGAATTTACTGAGTAATTTACTGACAATTTATTAAGAATTTACTGAGTAATTTGCCGAGAATTACAGTGTAGTTGACTGAGAATTTACTGACTAATTTATTGTGAATTTACTGGGAATTTATTGTGTAATTTACTGAGAATTCACTGAGTAATTTAGTTAGATTTTTTTTTTGGAATTTACTGAGAATTTATTGGGAATTTATTAGGTAATTTTCTGAGAATTTACAGAGAATTTATTGAAAATTTACAGAGTAAATTATTGAGAATTTACTATGTAATTTATTGAGAATTTACTAACAATTTATTGAGTAATTTTCTGAGTAATTTACAAAAAAATTAGTGTGAACATATCGAGTAATTTGCTGAGAATTTATAGGGAACTTACTAAGTAATTTATAGAGAATTTAAACTGTAATTTATTGAGTAATTTACTGAGAATTTATTGAAAATTTGATGAGTAATTTACTGATAATATGGAGGCAATTTTTCTTTGTAATTTACAGAGAATTTACTGAGAACTTATAGAGTAATCAACTGAGAATTTACAGCGAATTTACTGTGATTTTACAATGTAATTTACTTATAATTTACTTGCAATTTGCTAGGTAATTTACTGAGAATTACTAAGTAATTTAAGAAAAATTTACTAAGTAATTTACTGAGATTTTGCTGGGAATTTACTAAGTAATTTACTGAGAATTTACATGGAATTTTGTGGGAATTTACGGAGAATTTACTCATAATTTACTAAGTAATTTACTGTGTATTTATTGAGAATTTGCTAGGAATTTACTGATTAATTTACATAGAATTTATTGTGTAATTTACAGAGAATATACTAGGAATTTGATGAGTAATTTACTAAGAATTTATGAAAAATTTACAAGGAATTGCCTGAGAATTTATTGGGAATTTACTAGTAATTTACAGCGCAATTTACTGAGCAATTTATTGAGAATTTACTGAAATTTACTAAGAAATTTTCTGGGAATTTAAGGATTAAATTACTGAGAATTTTTTTAAAATTTGCTGAGAATTTACTCAGAAATTTACTTAGTGATTTACTGAGTATTTATTGGGAATTTACTGAATAATTTTGTGAGAATTTATTAGATATTTACTGAGTAATTTCTAGGAATTTACTGAGAATTTACTGGAAATTTACTTGATAATTTACTCACAATTTACGGGATAAATGTACTGAGTAATTTACTGAGAATTTAAATAGTAATTTCTAGAGAATTTACTGAGTAATTTAATGGGAATTTACTGAGTAATTTACCGAGAATTACAGTGTAGTTGACTGAGAATTTACTGACTAATTTATTGAGAATTTACTGCGACTTTATTGTGTAATTTACTGAGAATTCACTGAGTAATTTAGTTAGATTTTTTTTGGAATTTACTAAGAATTTATTAGGAATTTATTAGGTAATTTTCTGAGAATTTATAGAGAATTTTTTGAAAATTTACCGAGTAAATTACTGAGAATTTACTATGTAATTTACTGAGAATTTACTAACAATTTACTGAGTAATTTTCTGAGTAATTTACAAAAATATTAGTGAGAACTTATCGAGTAATTTACTAAGAATTTACAGGGAACTTACTAAGTAATTTACAGAGAATTTAAAGAGTAATTTATTGAGTAATTTACTGAAAATTTGATGAGTAATTTACTGAGAATCTAGAGGCAATTTTTCTTAGTAATTTACTGAGAACTTACAGAGTAATCTACTGAGAATTTACAGCGAATTTAGTGTGATTTTACAATGTAATTTACTTATAATTTGTTTGCAATTTACTAGGTAATTTACTTAGAATTACTAAGTAATTTAAGAAGAATTTACTAAGTAATTTACTGAGATTTTGCCGGAAATTTACTAAGTAATTTACTGAGAATTTTCTGAGTAATTTACTAAGAATTTACATGGAATTTTGTGGGAATTTACGGAGAATTTACTCAAAATTCACTAAGTAATTTACTGTGTATTTATTGAGAATTTGCTAGGAATTTACTAATTAATTTACAGAGAATTTATTAAGTAATTTACAGAGAATTTAATGAGTAATTTACTGACAATTCACTCAAAATTTACTAAGTAATTTGTTGAGAATTTACTGGGAATTTTCTAAATAATGTAATTAGAATTTATTGGGAATTTATTGAGAACTTACTGTTAATTTACTGGAAATTTTTTGAGTAATTTATGAGAATTTACTGTAATTTACTGAGTAATTTAGTGGCAATTTACAGAGTAATGCACTGAGTAATTTACTGCGAATTTACTGAAAATTTGCTGTGTAATTTATTGAGAACATAGTGGGAATTTCTAGAGTAATTTATTAAGAATTTACAGGGAATTTACTTAGAAATTACTGGCAATTTTCTGAGTAATTTACTGAGAATTTACAAGAAATTTACTGAGTATTTTCTGAGAATTTACTGAGTAATTTACTAAGTAATTAATTGAGTAATTTTTAGAGATTTCACTGATAAATTTTCTAAGTAATTTGTAGAAAATTTATTGCGAATTTACTGAGTAATTTACTGGGAATTTGTTGAGAATTTATTCTGTAATTTATTTGGAATTTACTGAAAATTTAGAGAGTAATTTACTGAGAATTTTCTGAGTCATTCACATTGAATTTACTGAGTAAATTATTGGAAATTTACGGCGCAACTTTCTGAGTATTTCCTGGGAATTAACTGAGTACTTTACTGGGAATTTACTGAGTAATTTACTGGGAATTTAACGAGTAATTTTTAGAGAATTTACTGAGAATTTTCTAAGTAATCTACTGAGCATTTGTTGGCAATTTACTGAGTAATTTTCTGAGAATTTACTAAGAACTTACAGAGTAATTTGCTGGGATTATACTGGGAATTGACAGAGAATTTACTGGGTAATTTAACAACAATTTACTGTTTAATTTGTTGAGAAATTTTCTTAGAATTTTCTAGGAATTTACAGATAATTTAGTGAGTAATTTACAGAGAATTTACTGGAAATTTACTAGTAATTTGCATAGCAATTTACTGAGGAATTTATTGAGAATTTAGTAAAAATTTTTTAAGAAATTTACTGGGAATTTAAGGATTAAATCACTGAGAATTTTTTTTGAATTTGCTGAGAATTTACTAGGTAATTTACTTAGTGATTTACTAAGTATTTATTGGGAATTTACTGAATAATTTTTTGAGAATTTATTAGATATTTGCTAAGTAATTTCTAAGAATGTACTGAGAATTTACGGGAAATTTACTTGGTAATTTACTCCAAATTTACTAAATAAATGTACTGAGTAATTTACTGAGAATTTAAATAGTAATTTCAAGAGAATTTACTAAGTAATTTAATGAGAATTTACCGAGAATTACAGTGTAATTGACTGAGAATTTACTGACTAATTTATTGAGAATTTACAGCGAATTTATTGTGTAATTTACTGGGAATTCACTGAGTAATTTAGTTAGATTTTTTTTTGGAATTTACTGAGAATTTATTGGGAATTTATTATGTAATTTTCTGAGAATTTATAGAGAATTTATTAAAAATTTACCGAGTAAATTACTGAGAATTTACTATGTAATTTACTGAGAATTTACTAACAATTTACTGAGTAATTTTCTGAGTAATTTACAAAAAAAAAATAGTGAGAACTTATCGAGTAATTTACTGAGAATTTACAGGGAACTTACTAAGTAATTTACAGAGAATTTGAAGAGTAATTTATTGAGTAATTTACTGAGAATTTACTGAAAATTTGATGAGTAATTTGCTGAGAATTTAGAGGCAATTTTTCTTAGTAATTTACTGAGAACTTACAGAGTAATCTACTGAGAATTTACAGCGAATTTACTGTGATTTTACAATGTAATTTACTTATAATTTACTTGCAATTTACTAGGTAATTTATTGAGTATTACTAAGTAATTTAAGAAGAATTTGCTAAGTAATTTACTGAGATTTTGCTGGGAATTTACTAAGTAATTTACTGAGAATTTATTGGGAATTTTTTGAGTAATTTACTAAGAATTTACATGGAATTTTGTGGGAATTTACTGAGTAATTTACTGTGTATTTATTGAGAATTTGCTAGGAATTTACTAATTAATTTACAGAGAATTTATTGAGTAATTTACAGAGAATTTAATGAGTAATTTACTGAGAATTCACTCGGAATTCACTAAGAATTTACTGGGAATTTACTAAATAATGTAGTTAGAATTTATTGCGAATTTACTGGGAACTTACTGTTAATTTACTGGAAATTTTCTGAGTAATTTCTGAGAATTTACTGTAATTTACCAAGTAATTTAGTGGCAATTTACAGAGAAATGCACAGAGTAATTTACTGCGAATTTACTGTGTAATTTATTGAGAACATAGTGGGAATTTCTAGAGTAATTTATTGAGAATTTATAGGAAATTTACTTAGAAATTACTGGCAATTTTCTGACTAATTTACTGAGAATTTACAAGGAATTTACTGGGAATTTACTGAGTATTTTCTGACAATTTACTGAGTAATTTACTCAGTAATTAATTGAGTAATTTTTAGAGAATTCACTGAGAAATTTTCTAAGTAATTTATAGAAAATTTATTGCGAATTTACTGAGTAATTTATTGGGAATTTGTTGAGAATTTATTCTGAAATTTATTTGGAATTTACTGAAAATTTAGAGAGTAATTTACTGAGTAATTTACATTGAATTTACTGAGTAAATTATTGGGAATTTACGGCGCAACTTTCTGAGTATTTCCTGGGAATTTATTGAGAATTGATTGGGAATTAACTGAGTAATTTACTGGGAATTTATTGAGTAATTTACTGGGAATTTAATGAGTAATTTTTTGAGAATTTTCTGAGTAATCTTCTAAGCATTTGTTGTCAATTTACCGAGTAATTTTCTGAGAATTTACTAAAAACTTACAGAGTAATTTGCTGGGATTTTACAGGGAATTGACAGAGAATTTACTGGGTAATTTACCAACAATTTAATGTATAATTTGTTGAGAAATTTTCTTAGAATTTTCTACGAATTTACAGACAATTTAAGGAGTAATATACAGAGAATATACTAGAAATTTACTAGTAATTTACTGAGCATTTTATTGAGCAATTTATTGAGAATTTACTGAAAATTTACTAAGAAATTTACTTGGAATTTAAGGATTAAATTACTGAGAATTTTTTTAGAATTTGCTGAGAATTTACTCAGTAATTTACTGCATAATATTTTGAGAGTGTATTAGATATTTGCTGAGTAATTTCTAGGAATTTATTGAGAATTTACTGGAAATTTACTTGGTAATTTACTCATAATATACTGAATAAATGTACTGAGTAATTTATTGAGAATTTAAATAGTAATTTCTAGAGAATTTACTGAGTAATTTAATGGGAATTTACTGAGTAATTTACTGAGAATTTAATGAGTAATTTACCGAGAATTATAGTGTAATTGACTGAGAATTTACTGACTAATTTATTGAGAATTTACTCGAAATTTATTGTGTAATTTACTGAGAATTCACTGAGTAATTTAGTTAGATTTTTCTTGGAATTTACTGAGAATTTATTGCGAATTTATTAGGTAATTTTATGAGAATTTATAGAGAATTTATTGAAAATTTACCGAGTAAATTACTGAGAATTTACTAACAATTTACTGAGTAATTTACAAAAAAATTAGTGAGAACTTATCGAGTAATTTACTGAGAATTTACAGGGAACGTACTAAGTAATTTACAAAGAATTTAAAGAGTAATTTATTGAGTAATTTACTGAGAATTTATTGAAAATTTGATGAGTAATTTACTGAGAATTTAGAGGCAATTTTTCTTAGTAATTTACACAGAATTTACTGAGAACTTACAGAGTAATCTACTGAGAATTTACAGCGAATTTACTGTGATTTGACAATGTAATTTACTTATAATTTACTTGCAATTTACTAGGTAATTTACAGAGAATTGCTAAGTAATTTAAGAAGAATTTACTAAGTAATTTACTGAGATTTTGCTGGAAATTTACTAAGTAATTTACTGAGTAATTTACTAAGAATTTACATGGAATTTTGTGGGAATTTACGGAGAATTTACTCAAAATTTACTGAGTAATTTACTGTGTATTTATTAAGAATTTGCTAGGAATTTACTGATTAATTTACAGAGAATTTATTGACTAATTTACAGAGAATTTAATGAGTAACTTACTGAGAATTCACTCGGAATTTACTAAGTAATTTGTTGAGAATTTACTAAATAATGTAGTTAGAATTTATTGGGAATTTACTCAGAACTTACTGTTAATTTACTGAAAATTTTCTGAGTAATTTCTGAGAATTTACTGTAATTTACTGAGTAATTTAGTGGCAATTTACAGAGTAATGCACTGAGTAATTTACTGCGAATTTACTGTGTAATTTATTGAGAACATAGTGGAAATTTCTAGAGTAATTTATTGAGAATTTACAGGGAATTTACTTAGAAATTACTGGCAATTTTCTGAGTAATTTACTGAGATTTTACAGGGAATTTACTTACAATGTACTGGGAATTTACTGAGTATTTTCTGAGAATTTATTGAGTAATTTACTAAGTAATTTACTCCGTAATTAATTGAGTAATTTTTAGAGAATTCACTGAGAAATTTTCTAAGTAATTTATAGAAAATTTATTGCGAATTTACTGAGTAATTTACTGGGAATTTGTTGAGAATTTATTCTGTAATTTATTTGGAATTTACTGAAAATTTAGAGAGTAATTTATTGAGTAATTGACATTGAATTTACTGAGTAAATTATTGGGAATTTACGGCGCAACTTTCTGAGTAGTTCCGGGGAATTTATTGAGAATTGATTGGGAATTAACTGAGTAATTTACTGGGAATTTAATGAGTAATTTTTAGAGAATTTATTGATAATTTTCTGAGTAATCTACTGAGCATTTGTTGGCAATTTATTGAGTAATTTTCTGAGAATTTACTGAGAACTTACAGAGTAATTTGCTGGGATTTTATAGGCAATTGACAGAGAATTTACTGGGTAATTTACCAATAATTTACTGTTTAATTTGTTGAGAAATTTTATTAGAATTTTCTAGGAATTTACAAATAATTTAAGGAGTAATTTACAGAGAATTGAGAAGAAATTTACTAGTAATTTACTGAGCAATTTATTGAGAATTTACTAAAAATTTACTAAGAAATTTACTGGGAATTTAAGGATTAAATTACTGAGAATTTTTTTAGAATTTGCTGAGAATTTACTCAGTAAATTACTGAGTATTTATTGGGAATTTACTGAATAATTTTTTGAGAATTTATTAGATATTTGTTGAGTAATTTCTAGGAATTTACTAAGAATTTACTGAAAATTTACTTGGTAATTTACTCACAATTTACGAAATAAATGTACAGAGTAATTTACTGAGAATTTAAATAGTAATTTCTAGAGAATTTACTGACTAATTTACTGAGAATTTACTGGAAATTTATTGTGTAATTTACTGAGAATTCACTAAGTAACTTTGTTAGATTTTTTTTGGAATTTATTGGGAATTTATTAGGTAATTTTCTGAGAATTTATAGAGAGTTTATTGAAAATTGACCGATTAAATTACTGAGAATTTACTATGTAATTTTCTAACAATTTCCTGAGTAATATTCCGAGTAATTTACAAAAAAATTAGTGAGAACTTATCGAGTAATTTACTGAGAATTTATAGGGAACTTACTAAGTAATTTACAGAGAATTTAAAGAGTAATTTATTGAGTAATTTACTGAGAATTTATTGAGAATTTACTGAAAATTTGATGAGTAATTTACTGAGAATTTAGAGGCAATTTTTCTTAGTAATTTACCGAGAATTTACTGAGAGCTTACAGAGTAATATACTGAGAATTTACAGTGAATTTACTGTGATTTTACAATGTAATTTACTTATAATTTACTTGTAATTTACAAAGTAATTTACTGAGATTTTGCTAGGAATTTACTAAATAATTTACTGAGAATTTACTGAGAATTTTCTGAGTAATTTACTAAGAATTTACATGGGATTTTGTGGGAATTTACAGAGAATTTACTCAGAATTTACTGAGTAATTTACTGTGTATTTATTGAGAATTTGCCAGGAATTTACTGATTAATTTACAGAGAATTTATTGAGTAATTTATAGAGAATTTAATGAGTAATTTATTGAGAATTCACTCGAAATTTACTAAGAATTTACAAAGTAATTTCTTGAGAATTTACTGGGAATTTACTAAATAATGTAGTTAGAATTTATTGGGAATTTACTGAGAACTTACTGTTAATTTACTAGAAATTTTCTGAGAAATTTCTGAGAATTTACTGTATTTTACTGAGTAATTTAGTGGCAATTTACAGAGTAATGCACTGAGTAATTTACTGGGAATTTGCTGTGTAATTTATTGAGAACATAGTGGGAATTTCTAAAGTAATTTATTGAGAATTTACAGGGAAATTACTGGCAATTTTCTGAGTAATTTACTGAGAATTTACAAGGAATTTACTGGGAATTTTCTGAGAATTTACTGAGTAATTTACTCAGTAATTAATTGAGTAATTTTTAGAGAATTCACTGAGAAATTTTCTAAGTAATTTATAGAAAATTTATTGTGAATTTACTGAGTAATTTACAGGGAATTTGTTGAGAATTTATTCTGTAATTTATTTGGAATTTACTGAAAATTTAGAGAGTAATTTAATGAGAATTTACTGAGTAATTTACATTGAATTTACTGAGTAAATTATTGGGAATTTACGGCGCAACTTTCTAAGTATTTCCTGGGAATTTATTGAGAATTGATTGGGAATTAACTGAGTAATTTACTGGGAATTTAATGAGTAATTTTTAGAGAATTTACTAATAGTTTTTTTGAGTAATCTACTGAGCATTTGTTGGCAATTTACTGAGTAATTTTCTGAGAATTTACTGAGAACTTACAGAGTAATTTGCTGGGATTTTACAGGGACTTGACAGAGAATTTACTGGGTAATTTGCCAACAATTTGCTGTTTAATTTGTCGAGAAATTTTTTTAGAATTTTCTAGGAATTTACAGATAATTTAAGGAGTAATTTATAGAGAATTTACAAGAAATTTACTAAGTAATTTTAATGGAAATTTTATAAGTAATTTACTGGGAATTTACTTATTAATTTACTGAGAATATACTGGGAATTTGCTGAGTAATTTACTAAGAATTTACGAAAAATTTACAGGGAATTGCCTGAGAATTTATTGGGAATTTACTGAATAATTTACTAGGAATTTACTAGTAATTTACTGAGCAATTTACTGAGCAATTTATTGAGAATTTACTAAAAATTTACTAAGAAATTTATTGGGAATTTAAGGATTAAATTACTGAGAATTTGTTTAGAATTTGCTGAGAATTTACTCAGTAATTTACTTAGTGATTTACTGAGCATTTATTGGGAATTTACTGAATAATTTTTTGAGAATTTATTAGATATTTATTGAGTAATTTCTAGGAATTTTCTGAGAATTTACTAGAAATTTACTTGATAATTTACTCACAATTTACTGAATAAATGTACTAAGTAATTTACTGAGAATTTAAATAGTAATTTCTAGAGAATTTACTGAGTAATTTAATGGGAATTTACTGAGTAATTTACTGAGAATTTATTGAGTAATTTACCGAGAATTACAGTGTAATTGACTGAGAATTTACTGACTAATTTATTAAGAATTTACTGGGAATTTATTGTGTAATTTACTGAGAATTCACTAAGTAATTTAGTTAGATTTTTTTTGGAATTTACTGAGAATTTATTGGAAATTTATTAGGTAATTTTCTGAGAATTTATTGAAAATTTACCGAATAAATTACTGAGAATTTACTATGTAAGTTACTGAGAATTTACTAACAATTTTGTGATACCCCTGTTCCGTAATATGCTAATTGGTCCTTAATTTGAGTATGATTATGTGTTTAGCATGATTTTATGTGCCATTATGTGAATATTTGTGATTTTGAAGTCTTATCTGTTCACCGTAGGAATACCTGTCTGAATAATCTGTTTTGGAAATTAAATTGAAGGCCTTATCGGCCACAGAACCCGAAATTGATTACGCCATTGTGATTGGCATAATTTTTAAGCCTACGGTGAAATTTAATTGAAAATTGATTCTGGTCAGATTAAATTGACTTAATTGATGAATTGAGTACCCAATTATTTTATATTGAAATAATATGTGAGAGGGCTATTATAAACCTTATTAAAACCAATTCCTTCCCTTTACATTGATTTTGGCTGATCAACTCCAAGAGAAGAGGAGGGCCGGCTATTAGAGAGAGGAAAGAGAGAAAAAAATCTAAGTTTTGCTCTTGATCCTTGAATGCCTTGAAGATAACACAAGAATTGCCATAGATTGTGAAGATTAAACTCCTTGGTGAGTAGTTCATGTAAATTTTTAGCTATCATTTTGTGAATTCAAGGTTGAAAGAGGGTCTAGAGCATGGAATTGTTTGATCATAAGGAAATTGAGTTGAATTTGTTATAATGGAGACCCATATATGCATGCATGTGTGTGATTGTCTTGAATATTGCATGTTTTGAGCTCAAAGGGGTATGATCCATGTAAATTGTAGTTGAAACTCATGTTTTGATCACCAATTGTGCATCTAAGTTGAGAATGTGGCTAATTCGTCACATGCATGTACAAATTATGAAGACATGGGCTTGAATATATGAATTTGTTATGTTAGAATGAGTTTGATGGGAGATTGGGGCATGCATGTGAATTAATTGTGAATTGAGCTTCATTGGGTTGTGAATTGGGGTTTGCATCATGTTAGTATGATTATATTTGAGATTTGAGCCATTGCATACAAGTAATGTAGCTGGAAAATCGATTTGAAGCTCAAGAACACAACCTGGAATTTCCAGAATTTTGACTTCCGCTCGAGCGGGTGAAGGGCCGCTCGAGCGGAGAAATCGTGCTCCCAGCACTTTTTGCAGAATTGGATGTACGCTCGAGCGGGATATCTCACGTTCGAGCGAGGAGTTTTGTAAATAGGCCTTCCGCTCGAGCGCCCTAACTCACGATCGAGCTTAATTTTGAAGTAACCAGTACTTTTGCAGGCCTCTTGGGTTCGCTCAAGCGGGGGAGTCCACGCTCGAGCGAGGACCCTGTTCTCTAAAATTTTATATGCTCGTTCTGTGTTTTGCTTTCCGTTCTCTTTCACTTGTAAGCACTCTTAGGCATGTGTTAAGCATTGTAAATGAGTTAATGAGATAAGAATAAAGCCTAAAGAGGAATATGTGAATTAAAGAACGGGTTGAATTGATAATGACCCTTTTGTGTTCATGGAATGTGTAGGGTCAAGCTCCAGGACGAATCCACAAGCCGATCACTGTGAGTAATATCGATATTTGAAAGCTTGTCAATGTCCAATTGTTATTTCCCCTATAAGCTTTATGAGTTGCTAATTGGGATTGTGGACAAAAGTCTGACATGAACGAATGAATGGACCGAAGGTCGTTTTGATAGAAATGGACGGACCGAAGGTCGTTTTGATAAGAATGAATGGACCGAAGGTCGTTTTGATAGAAATGAATGGACCGAAGGTCATTTTGACATGAATAAGTGGGCCGAAGGCCGTTTTGACATAAATGAATGGACCTAAGGTCGTTTTGACACGGATGTATGGGCCGAAGGCCGTTTTGACGTAAATGAATGGGCCGAAGGCCGTTTTGACATGAATGGAAATCTAATTGGGCCAAAGGCCAGTATGTTTGGGACTACAGTCATTTGATCTGAATTTTGTATGAGTGTATATATGTTAAGCAGAAATATGCATTGGGCCCAAGGCCGTTCGGAGCATGTTGTTCTTCATATTGCTTATGTAATTTATGTATTCGATATTATTCACTAGGCTATCACTCACGCTCATTCATGTGTTTGTAGGTGAGCCGAGGGAAGTCCAAACCCAGCCCCAGTGAAATCTGCCAGGAACAACATGAGTTTTGGAGAGTCAGCCTTGTGTCTCACGTACGAGACCCATCCTTGCCATTTTGTTATGTATGTATAGTTTGTCTTGTTGGCAAGGACTTTGTGTACATTTGTATATAGTTTTGATATGGGTTGACTCAGTTTGGATGATCCTGTCTGTAAAGGATTTTGTGATACTGTACTTGTTGTGGGTTATTAACGTATATGAGTATGGTTTGTTTTGTAGTGCATATAAGCACGGCTCTATGGACAAAGTTTTTGATTCTTGCTTCCGTTTGGCCCCTTTACTCTGTCGAGTTATGTCTATTTTGGTTTGAGGCCGTAGGTAATCTCAGGATTACTGGCCAGTTATGTCCTTAACCCATAGGGGCGGGTTCGGGTCGTGACAAATTTACTGAGTAATTTTCTGAGTAATTTACAAAAAAATTAGTGAGAACTTATCGAGTAATTTACTGAGAATTTACAAGGAACTTACTAAGTAATTTACAGAGAATTTAAAGAGTAATTTATTGAGTAATTTACTGAGAATTTATTGAAAATTTGATGAGTAATTTACTGAGAATTTAGACGCAATTTTTCTTAGTAATTTACAGAGAATTTACTGAGAACTTACAGAGTAATCTACTGAGAATTTACTGTGATTTTACAATGTAATTTACTTATAATTTACTTGCAATTTACTAGGTAATTTACTGAGAATTGCTAAGTAATTTAAGAAGAATTTACTAAGTAATTTACTAAGATTTTGCTGGGAATTTACTAAGAATTTACATGGAATTTTGTGGGAATTTACGGAGAATTTACTCAGAATTTACTGAGTAATTTACTGTGTATTTATTGAGAATTTGCTAGGAATTTACTAATTAATTTACAGAGAATTTATTGAGTAATTTACAGAGAATTTAATGAGTAATTTACTGGGAATCCACTCGGAATTTACTAAGTAATTTGTTGAGAATTTACTAAGAATTTACTAAATAATGTAGTTAGAATTTATTGGGAATTTACTGAGTACTTACTGTTAATTTACTGAAAATTTTCTTAGTAATTTCTGAGAATTTACTATAATTTACTGAGTAATTTAGTGGCAATTTACAGAGTAATGCACTAAGCAATTTACTGGGAATTTGCTGTGTAATTTATTGAGAACATAGTGGGAATTTCTAGAGTAATTTATTGAGAATTTACCGGAAATTTACTTAGAAATTACTAGCAATTTTCCGAGTAATTTACTGAGAATTTACAAGGAATTTACTGGGAATTTACTGAGTATTTTCTGAGAAATTACTGAGTAATGTACTAAGTAATTTACTCAGTAATTAATTAAGTAATTTTTAGAAAATTCACTGAGAAATTTTCTAAGTGATTTATAGAAAATTTATTACGAATTTACTGAATAATTTACTGGGAATTTGTTGAGAATTTATTCTGTAATTTATTTGGAATTTACTGAAAATTTAGAGAGTAATTTACTGAGTAATTTACATTGAATTTACTGAGTAAATTATTGGGAATTTACGGCGCAACTTTCTGAGTAGTTCCTGGGAATTTATTGAGAATTGATTGGGAATTAACTGAGTAATTTACTGGAAATTTAATGAGTAATTTTTAGAGAATTTACTGAGAATTTTCCGAGTAATCTATTGAGCATTTGTCGGCAATGTACTGAGTAATTTTCTGAGAATTTTCTAAGTAATTTGCTGGGATTTTACAGGGAATTGATAGAGAATTTACTGGGTAATTTACCAACAATTTACTGTTTAATTTGTTGAGAAATTTTCTTAGAATTTTCTAGGAATTTACAGATAATTTAAGGAGTAATTTACAGAGAATTTACTAGAAATTTACTAAGTAATTTTACTGGGAATTTTATGAGTAATTTACTGGGAATTTACTTATTAATTTACTGAGAATATACTGAAAATTTGCTGGGTAATTTACTAAGAATTTACGAAAAATTTACAGGGTATTGCCTGAGAATTTATTGGGAATTTACTGAATAATTTACTGGGAATTTACTAGTAATTTACTGAGCAATTTACTGAGCAATTTATTGAGAATTTACTGAAAATTTATTAAGAAATTTACTGGGAATTTAAGGATTAAATTACTAGGAATTTGTTTAGAATTTGCGGAGAATTTACTCAGTAATTTACTTAGTGATTTACTGAGTATTTATTGGGAATTTACTGAATAATTTTTTGAGAATTTATTAGATATTTACTGAGTAATTTCTAGGAATTTACTGAGAATTTACTGGAAATTTACTAGGTAATTTACTCACAATTTACTGAATAAATGTACTGAGTAATTTACTGAGAATTTAAATAGTAATTTCTAGAGAATTTACTAAGTAATTTAATGGGAATTTACTGAGTAATTTAATGAGAATTTACTGAGTAATTTGCCGAGAATTACAGTGTAATTGACTGAGAATTTACTGACTAATTTATTGAGAATTTACTAAGAATTTATTATGTAATTTACTGAGAATTCACTAAGTAATTTAGTTAGATTTTTTTTGGAATTTACTGACAATTTATTGGTAATTTGTTAGGTAATTTTATGAGAATTTATGGAGAATTTATTGAAAATTTACCGAGTAAATTACTGAGAATTTACTATGTAATTTACTGAGAATTTACTAACAATTTTCTGAGTAATTTACAAAAAAATTAGTGAGAACTTATCGAGTAATTTACTGAGAATTTACAGGGAACTTACTAAGTAATTTACAGAGAATTTAAAGAGTAATTTATTGAGTAATTACTGAGAATTTATTGAGAATTTATTCAAAATTTGATGAGTAATTTTCTGAGAATTTAGAGGCAATTTTTCTTAGTAATTTGCAGAGAATTTACTATGAACTTACAGAGTAATCTACTGAGAATTTACAGCGAATTTACTGTGATTTTACAATGTAATTTACTTATAATTTACTTGCAAATTACTAGGTAATTTACTGAGATTTTACTGGGAATTTACTAAGTAATTTACTGAGAATTTACTAAGAATTTACATGGAATTTTGTGGGAATTTACGGAGAATTTACTCAGAATTTACTGAGTAATTTACTGTGTATTTATTGGGAATTTGCTAGGAATTTACTGATTAATTTACAGAGAATTTATTGAGTAATTTACAGAGAATTTAATGAGTAATTTATTGAGAATTTACTCAGAATTTACTAAGTAACTGTTTGAGAATTTACTGGGAATTTACTAAATAACGTAGTTAGAATTTATTTAGAATTTACTGAGAACTTACTGTTAATTTACTGAAAATTTTCTGAGTAATTTCTGAGAATTTACTGTAATTTACTGAGTAATTTAGTGGCAATTTACAGAGTAATGCACTGAGTAATTTACTGGAAATTTGCTGTGTAATTTATTGAGAACATAGTGGGAATTTCTAGAGTAATTTATTGAGAATTTACAGGGAATTTACTTAGAAATTACTGGCAATTTTCTGAGTAATTTGCTGAGAATTTACAAGGAATTTGCTGGGAATTTACTGAGTATTTTCTGAGAATTTACTGCGTAATTTACTAATTAATTTACTCAGCAATTAATTGAGTAATTTTTAGAGAATTCACTGAGAAATTTTCTAAGTAATTTATAGAAAATTTATTGCTAATTTACTGAGTAATTTACTGGGAATTTGTTGAGAATTTATTCTGTAATTTATTTGGAATTTACTGAAAATTTAGAGAGTAATTTACTGAGAATTTACTGAGTAATTTACATTGAATTTACTAAGTAAATTATTAGGAATTTATGGCACAACTTTCTGAGTATTTCCTGGGAATTTATTGAGAATTGATTGGGAATTAACTGAGTAATTTACTGGAAATTTAATGAGTAATTTTTAGAGAATTTACTGAGAATTTTCTGAGTAATCTACTAAGCATTTGTTGGCAATTTACTGAGTAATTTTCTGAGAATTTACTAAGAACTTACAGAGTAATTTGCTGGGATTTTACAGGGACTTGACAGAGAATTTACTGGGTAATTTACCAACAATTTGCTGTTTAATTTGTTGAGAAATTTTCTTAGAATTTTCTAGGAATTTACAGAGAATTTACTGGAAATTTACTTAGTAATTTTACTAGAAATTTACTTATTAATTTACTGAGAATATACTGGAAATTTGTTGAGTAATTTACTAAGAATTTACGAAAAATTTACAGGGAATTGCCTGAGAATTTATTGGGAATTTACTGAATAATTTACTTGGAATTTACTAGTAATTTACTGAGCAATTTATTGAGAATTTACTGAAAATTTACTAAGAAATTTACTGGGAATTTAAGGATTAAATCACTGAGAATTTTTTTAGAATTTGCTGAGAATTTACTTAGTACTTTACTTAGTGATTTACTGAGTATTTATTGAGAATTTACTGAATAATTTTTTGAGAATTTATTAGATATTTGCTGAGTAATTTCTAGGAATTTACTGAGAATTTAGTAGAAATTTACTTGGTAATTTACTCACAATTTATTGAATAAATGTACCGAGTAATTTCTAGAGAATTTACTAAGTAATTTATCGAGAATTACAGTGTAATTGACTGAGAATTTACTAACTAATTTATTGAGAATTTACTAAATATTTATTGTGTAATTTACTGAGAATTCACTGAGTAATTTAGTTAGATTTTTTTTTGGAATTTACTGAGAATTTATTCGGAATTTATTATGTAATTTTTTGAGAATTTATAGAGAATTTATTGAAAATTTACCGAGTAAATTACTGAGAATTTATTAACAATTTACTAAGTAATTTTCTGAGTAATTTTCAAAAAAATTAGTGAGAACTTATCGAGTAATTTACTGAGAATTTACAGGGAACTTACTAAGTAATTTACAGAGAATTTAAAGAGTAATTTATTGAGTAATTTGCTGAGAATTTACAGGCAATTTTTCTTAGTAATTTACAGAGAATTTACTGAGAACATACAGAGTAATCTACTGAGAATTTACAGCGAATTTACTGTGATTTTACGATGTAATTTACTTATAATTTACTTGCAATTTACTAGGTAATTTACTGAGAATTGCTAAGTAATTTAAGAAGAATTTACTAAGTAATTTACTGAGATTTTGCTGGGAATTTACTAAGTAATTTATTGAGAATTTTCTGAGTAATTCACTAAGAATTTACATGGAATTTTGTGGGAATTTACGGAGAATTTACTCTAAATTTACTGAGTAATTTACTGTGTATTTATTGAGAATTTGTTAGGAATTTACTAATTAATTTACAGAGAATTTATTGAGTAATTTACAGAGAATTTAATGAGTAATTTACAGGGAATTCACTCAAAATTTACTAAGAATTTACTAAGTAATTTGTTGAGAATATACTGGGAATTTACTAAATAATGTAGTTAGAATTTATTGGGAATTTACTGAGAAACTTACTGTTAATTTACTGAAAATTTTCTGAGAATTTACTATAATTTACTGAGTAATTTAGTGGCAATTTACAGAGTAATGCACTGAGTAATTTACTGAGAATTTGCTATGTAATTTATTGAGAACATAGTGGGAATTTCTAGAGTAATTTATTGAGAATTTACAGGGAATTTACTTAGAAATTACTGGCAATTTTCTGAGAATTTACTAGGAATTTATTGAGTATTTTCTGAGAATTTACCGAGTAATTTACTAAGTAATTTACTCAGTAATTAATTGAGTAATTTTTAGAGTATTCACTTGTCACGACCCCAAATCGCCCTTAGTAGTTTAGTGCCGTGATGGCCAGTAATCCGAGATTACCGAAGGCCAACTTTCAAAATTCACACACAACAGAGTATAAATATATGGGGCTCACAAGTGCGGAAGCGATACGTACGAATCAGATTAGTCCATAAGAGCGATGCATAAGTCAAATGAAATAGCAATCATCTTCATATGGGTTACAACTTAATTACAAATGAAGCAAAGTACAAATTACATCTTACATTTTAACAAAGGGCTTCACAAGCCGACACAAACAAAATGCACGAACTATAGGTCAAGGAACATAGTCTGCCAGATTACCGACATCCTCGTTGCCGACATAACATACATACAAAACACACATCTTGATCAAAAGGCTTCTCAAGCCGACGTGTACGAAATACAAATATTACAAGTCGAGAAACATGATTTTCAAGACTGCCGACATAATTACAAGTCAAGCCGGCATGACAAAAATCCAAAACAAGCTCACGAATCACATCTAGGCGTCATCGCCTTCTTGCTCATCACCTACATATATATAGAGAGGGTGAGCCTGGATACTCAGTGAACGGTATAAATAATAAAGGGGTTTGCATGAATAATAGCCGAAGTCCTTTCAAAACAATACAAGCCAAAACTGTATATAACAAGGGATGGACCTCGTCCATCTAACAAATCTTCAAAGCTTCAAGGGTGCTTACTAGCATCAACATATTACCAATGATAACATTCCGGCAAATATATCCACGCGGTAAACCGTCAGTGGTAAAACAAGACAAAGCAAGGGAGATATCTCGAACAAGGGTGCTACAAAAGTTTAGAGTCCTCTAGCACAGGGGACCTATGTTACAAAGGCCCGTAGCCCTTTAACACAAGAGTACTGCGAAAGTTTAGAGTCCTCCAGTACAAGGGACTTTCAAAACAAGATGTGCTGCGAAAGTTTAGAGTCCTCCAGCACAAGAGACTTTCAAACAAGATGTGCTGCGAAAGTTTAAAGTCCTCCAGCACAAGGGACTTTCAAGACAAGATGTGCTGCGAAAGTTTAGAGTCGTCCAACACAAGGGACTTTCCGAGGAGGCCATCAAAGCAAGTATAATACAAGATACAAAACTAAGGACAATCATTCATGCTTGACAAATACTTTCCAAAACAAAGCAAAGCAAAGCTCATCAAAACATTGATAACATAGCTTTATTAAAAATACCACTCACATAGTTCGTCAAACGTCGGGGTCAAGGCAAGTCCCAGTCCTACAAACACATGGCAAAGTCTATTGAATGCACTACTCAAAATAAGTCTAGCATGCATGCAAATGACCTCGAAATTCTCCAAAAACTAAGTCAAATCAAATCAAAACACCGTTTCTTATTTCTGGAAAACATGCTGGGCAACTACCAGGTCTAGGCCGAGGTACTGATTAATTTACAGAGAATTTATTGAGTAATTTACAGAGATTTCACTTAGAATTTACTAAGTAATTTGTTATGAATTTACTGGGAATTTACTAAATAATGTAGTTAGAATTTATTGGGAATTTACTGAGAACTTGCTGTTAATTTACTAGAAATTTTCTGAGTAATTTCTGAGAATTTACTGTAATTTACTGAGTAATTTAGTGGCAATTTACAGAGTAATGCACTGAGTAATTTACTAGGAATTTGCTGTGTAATTTATTGAGAACATAGTGGGAATTTCTAGAGTAATTTATTGAGAATTTACAGGGAATTTACTTAGAAATTACTGGCAATTTTCTGAGTAATTTACTGAGAATTTAAAAGTAATTTACTGAGTATTTTCTAAGAATTTACTGAGTAATTTACTAAGTAATTTACTCAGTAATTAATTGAGTAATTTTTAGAGAATTCACTGAGAAATTTTCTAAGTAATTTATAGAAAATTTATTGCTAATTTACTGAGTAATTTACTGGGAATTTGTTGAGAATTTATTCTGTAATTTATTTGGAATTTACTGAAAATTTAGAGAATAATTTATTGGGAATTTACGGAGTAATTTACATTGAATTTACTGAGTAAATTATTGGGAATTTACGGCGCAACTTTCTGAGTATTTCTTGGGGATTTATTGAGAATTGATTGGGAATTAACTGAGTAATTTACTGGGAATTTAATGAGTAATTTTTAGAAAATTTACTGAGAATTTTCTAAGTAATCTACTGAGCATTTGTTGGCAATTTACTGAGTAATTTTCTGAGAACTTACAGAGTAATTTGCTGGGATTTTACAGGGACTTGACAGAGAATTTACTGGGTAATTTACCAACAATTTGCTGTTTAATTTGTCGATAAATTTTCTTAGAATTTTCTAGGAATTTACAGATAATTTAAGGAGTAATTTACAGAGAATTTACTAGAAATTTACTAAGTAATTTGCTGGAAATTTTATAAGTAATTTTCTGGGAATTTACTTATTAATTTACTGAGAATATACTGGGAATTTACTGAGTAATTTACTAAGAATTTACGAAAAATTTACAGGGAATTGCCTGAGAATTTATTAGGAATTTACTGAATAATTTACTGGGAATTTAATTGTAATTTACTGAGCAATTTACTGAGCAATTTATTGAGAATTTGCTGAAAATTTACTAAGAAATTTATTGGGAATTTAAGGATTAAATTACTGAGAATTTGTTTAGAATTTGCTGAGAATTTACTCAGTAATTTACTGAGTATTTATTGAGAATTTACTGAATAATTTTTTGAGAATTTATTAGATATTTACTAAGTAATTTCTAGGAATTTACTGAGAATTTACTGGAAATTTACTTGGTAATTTACTCACAATTTACTGAATAAATGTACTGAGTAATTTACTGAGAATTTAAATAGTAATTTCTAGAGAATTTACTGAGTAATTTAATGGGAATTTACTGAGTAATTTATTGGGAATTTACTAAGAATTTATTATGTAATTTACTGAGAATTCACTGAGTAATTTAGTTAGATTTTTTTTTGGAATTTACTGAGAATTTATTGGGAATTTATTAGGTAATTTTCTGAGAATTTATAGAGAATTTATTGAAAATTTACGGAGTAAATTACTGAGAATTTACTATGTAATTTACTGAGAATTTACTAACAATTTACTGAGTAATTTTCTGAGTAATTTACAAAAAAATTAGTGAGAACTTATCGAGTAATTTACTGAGAATTTACAGGGAACTTACTAAGTAATTTACAGAGAATTTAAAGAGTAATTTATTGAGTAATTTACTGAGAATTTATTGAGAATTTACTGAAAATTTGATGAGTAATTTACTGAGAATTTAGAGGCAATTTTTCTTAGTAATTTACAGCGAATTTACTGTGATTTTACAATGTAATTTACTTATAATTTACTTGCAATTACTAGGTAATTTACTGAGATTTTGTTGGGAATTTACTAAGTAATTTACTGAGAATTTACTGAGTAATTTACTAAGAATTTACATGGAATTTTGTGAGAATTTACGGAGAATTTACTCAGAATTTACTGAGTAATTTACTGTGTATTTATTGAGAATTTGCTAGGAATTTACTGATTAATTTACAGAGAATTTAATGAGTAATTTACTGAGAATTCACTCAGAATTTACTAGGAATTTACTAAATAATGTAGTTAGAATTTATTGGGAATTTACTGAGAACTTACTGTTAATTTACTAGAAATTTTCTGAGTAATTTCTGAGAATTTACTGTAATTTACTGAGTAATTTAGTGGCAATTTATAGAGTAATGCACTGAGTAATTTACTGGGAATTTGCTGTGTAATTTATTGAGAACATAGTGGAAATTTCTAGAGTAATTTATTGAGAATTTACAGGGAATTTACTTAGAAATTACTGGCAATTTTCTGAGTAATTTACTGAGAATTTACAAGGAATTTACTAGGAATTTATTGAGTATTTTCTGAGAATTTACTGAGTAATTTACTCAGTAATTAATTGAGTAATTTTTAGAGAATTCACTGAGAAATTTTCTAAGTAATTTATAGAAAATTTATTGCGAATTTACTGGGAATACGTTAAAAATTTATTCTGTAATTTATTTGGAATTTACGAAAATTTAGAGAGTAAATTATTAGGAATTTACGGAGTAATTTACATTGAATTTACTAAGTAAATTATTGGGAATTTACGGCGCAACTTTCTGAGTATTTCCTGGGAATTTATTGAGAATTGATTGGGAATTAACTGAGTAATTTACTGGGAATTTAATGAGTAATCTTTAGAGAATTTGCTGAGATCTTTCTGAGTAATCTAGTGAGCATTTGTTGGCAATTTACTGAGTAATTTTCTGAGAACTTACAGAGTAATTTGCTGGGATTTTACAGGGAATTGACAGAGAATTTACTGGGTAATTTACCAACAATTTACTGTTTAATTTGTTGAGAATTTACTGGGAATTTACTAAATAATGTAGTTAGAATTTATTAGGAATTTACTGAGAACTTACTGTTAATTTACTAGAAATTTTCTGAGTAATTTCTGAGAATTTACTATAATTTACTGAGTAATTTAGTGGCAATTTAAAGAGTAATGCACTGAGTAATTTACTGGGAATTTACTGTGTAATTTATTGAGAACATAGTGGGAATTTCTAGAGTAATTTATTGAGAATTTACAGGGAATTTACTTAGAAATTATTGGCAATTTTCTGAGTAATTTACTAAGAATTTACAAGGAATTTACTGAGTATTTTCTGCAAAATTTACTGAGTAATTTACTAAGTAATTTACTCAGTAATTAATTGAGTAATTTTTAGAGAATTCACTAAGAAATTTTCTAAGTAATTTATAGAAAATTTATTGCGAATTTACTGAGTAATTTACTGGGAATTTGTTGAGAATTTATTCTGTAATTTATTTGGAATTTACTGAAAATTTAGAGAGTAATTTACTGAGAATTTACTGAGTAATTTACATTGAATTTACTTAGTAAATTATTGGGAATTTACGGCCCAACTTTCTGAGTATTTCCTGGGAATTTTTTGAGAATTGATTGGGAATTAACTGAGTAATTTACTGGGAATTTACTGGGAACTTAATGAGTAATTTTTAGAGAATTTTCTGAGTAATCTACTGAGCATTTGTTGGCAATTTACTGAGTAATTTTTTGACAATTTACTGAGAACTTACAGAGTAATTTGCTGGGATTTTACAGGAAATTGACAGAGAATTTACTATGTAATTTACCGAGAATTTACTGTTTTTTGAGAAATTTTCTTAGAATTTTCTAGGAATTTACAGATAATTTAAGGAGTAATTTACAGAGAATTTACTGAAAATTTACTAAGTAATTTTACTGGGAATTTTATGAGTAATTTACTGGGAATTTACTTATTAATTTACTGAGAATATACTGGGAATTTGCTGAGTAATTTTGTAACGACCCTCACTTTACTTTAGTCATGCTTGCATATATCCCATGATCTTGTCTTGATAAGTTGCATTTGCAAAACCTTGATTTATCTTGCATGAGCATTATTTGCATGCTTTGTTCCTTGTTTGGTGAGTGTGTGTAGCCTAGGTTAATCCAAGCCGAGGTCACCTTAAGCTTAGAACCATCTTGGAACCACTTTGGTTGACCCACACCTTCACCAAGGCATGTTGGCCGAGATGTCATCATCTAGGCCGAGGTGTTCATCACCAAAGCCGAGATGTGTATTATATAGGCCGAGATGTTACCTTGCGCCTAAGTGATCTTGTTCCTGGATTGGTACGACCTAGACCAAGGTGTGGCACAGCTAGGCCAAGTGTTGTCCTTCCTAGCCGAGATCATTGTTCCTTACTTGCCGATGCCTTGTTTTTAGCCGAGATCATTACCTGCCGGAGTGCCTATGCCATCTTGCTTGTTGAACACATTTTGTCATGGTCTTGTCTTTTCACTCAGTCACCTTTTTGAGTAGAACCAACCAGCCGTTGCCACGTGTCCGAGCTGAGTATTACATCAGCCGGCAGAGAGAGAAATGTATCATTTGTTATATGTCTTTGTTCTTGAGGAGAGAGAAACTCTAGAAGAGGGAGAAGGAGTTCTTAAAGAGGAAATATATTTCCAAGCTTGCTCCTTAGAGTTCAAACCGTTTGATTCGTGTTTCGAGGATAGAATCATAATCTACTCTTGTTGTTCTTATTGTTCATCTAGCTGCATTGCACGATCGAGCACGATTTGTAAGCCATGCATTGATTTAAAGTTTGGTTTTAGAAAGAGATAGTGTCATTCATGTGTTCTTGAATAAAAGCCTTGTTTGATCCGAAAGCTTGCATCAAGATTCATGTTTTTGTGTTTGTTTTCATAAGATCTTCGAGTATGGGTACCCAGGTCCATGTTTTTGAATTCATAGCATGAAATCTCAGATTTTGTAATGATACGCTATGATTTTTGCATTCATGTTCTTCATGTTCTTCAGCAGAGGGAAACCCAGATTTTCCCAACTTCATTTCTTTGAATGTAGCCATCGGGACCACACCTCGGCAAAGAGGTGTGGGACCTCGGCGAAAACCTGGTTGGTGCCCATTATGTTTTCCCGAGATGAGGAACAGTGTTTTGTTTTGGTTCGACTTAGTTTTGCAGGAATGCCGAGATCATTTGCATTCATGTGAAGCTTATTTGAAAGTGCATTCAATAGACTTTGCCATGTGTTTGTAGGACTTGGACTCTCGCTTGACCCCGACGTTGAAGAACTATGTGAGTGGTATTTTTAATAAAGCTATGTTATACGTTTTGATAAAGGCTTTGCTTTGCTTTGTTTTGAAAGTATTTGTCAAGCATGAATGATTATCCCTATTTTGTATATCAAGTATTATCTTGTTTTGATGACAAACCTTTGAAAGTCTGTATGTGCTAGGAGACTATAAGCATTTGTAGCACAACCTCTGAAAGTCCGTACGTGCTAGGAGACTATAAACATTTGTAGCACAACCTTTGGAAGTCCGTACATGCTAGGGGACTATAAGCATTTGTAGCACAATCCTTGAAAGTCCATAGGTGCCAGGGGACTATAAGCATTTTTAGCACAACCTTGGTTAACGTCATCCCTTGAAACTTGAAAGCCTTGAAAGATTTTGATTGATGAAGCTTGAAGGATTTGTTAGAAGAACTTGATTCACCCCGTGCTTTGTTACAAGCTACGATTATGTATTATTTTGTTAAAGATTTCGGATATCATGCATGCAAACCCTTTATTACTTGTACCATTCACTGAGTATCCAAGCTCACCCTCTCTATATATATGTAGGTGATGAGCAGGACGGCGGCGACGCCTAGATGTGCCTTGCAACTTGTTTTGGATTCGCATTTTGTAGCATCTTGAAGATCATGCTTCTTAGCTTGCATTTCTTTGTATTTTGTACATGATGGTTCGAGAAGCCTTTTGGTCAAGATGTATTCTTGTACTTCATTTTATTGTACCCAAGTTGTAAAGCTATGGAAAGATGTATGCCATTTCATTTGACTTATGCACAGCTCTCATGGACTAATTAGATTTGTATATACTGCTTCCGCACATGTTAGCCTCATATGTAATACTCTGATTGTGTGTGAATTTTGAAAGTTGGCCTTCGGTAATCTCGGATTACTGGCCATCACGGCACCATTCTACTAGGTGCGGAATGGGGTCGTGACAGATTGGTATCAGAGCCCAAGTTTCTTATAGTACGTTACTCACACACTTTGAGTCCTAAAGAGAATAGGATTTCCCTTAGAATTGATGTTAGGATTGCATCATAATGCTTGCTACTTGACAATGTGTGCATCATCTCGGCGTGACTATTTGTTATTTGCATGCATATTATTCGATCATTTTGTTTTAAAGTCACATTTTGCATACTCTTAGCATCATGAGGAGGGGTAGACCACCAGTTGGCCGAGATCATCCCGAAGACAGATTGGACAGATTAGAGAGATTGGTCAAAGGTTTGGTCCATGAGTTGAGACAACCTAGGCCACAAGACGCTAGTACTACTTCTACCCAGGCCGAGCAGACAAACGGCCGACATGTAGTTCTGTCTCCACCTCCTCCAGCGCCGTAAGTGCCTCCACAGCAAGCTTTATATGGGGACGGCACCATAGCCCTGATCCGAGAGTTTAAGAAAATGAAACTGCCGAGATTCTCTGGGGGTATAGAGCCGATGAAAGCCGAGGTGTGGGTCTTGGAAATGGAGGAATTGTTTGAGATTTTTCCCAGCACCGACGCCCAGAAGGTGTCATTGGCCGCGTTCACACTAGACGACGATGCACGAAGATGGTGGATGATGACCCGAGAAAGCAACCTAGGTTTGACTTGGGCCAGGTTTTTGGAGTTGTTTTACAACAAACACTTTCTCCTTAGCGTTCGAGACCGCAAGACTACAGAGTTCCAGACTCTAACATAAGGCAGCAGGACAGTGGCAGAATATGACCGTGCTTTTACCGAGTTGGCGAGATATGCGCCTCACATGGTTGATGATGAATATAGAAAAGCCAGGAAGTTTGAAAGTGGGCTTCGTGGGCCGATACAAGATCGAGTTAACATGCTCAACATGCCGACTTACGCTGGAGTATTGGACAAGGCCATCCTCGCAGAAGCTAACTTGAATCGATATCAGAATTCAGGAGAGAGCCAGTGGAAGAGACAAAACTATGATAATCGCCGAGTTCCGTTTAACGCCAAGAAGAAAGCGAATGTGGGCAGCTCCAGCAACCCGAACCAGGAAGGTGTGCAAGTTATGGGAAACCACATTCCGGAGTTTGCCGTTGGGCATTTGGAGCCTGTTTCGAATGTGGCGAAATGGGTCATCGCGTGAAAGACTGTCCAAAGGCAAGGACTGATGATGGTAAGAAAAATGGGAGTAGCTCGGGCTCCGCACAGAGAAATAACATCAGGAGGGCCCAGACGAGACAGGGCAGAGTTTTTGCATTGGTACCAGGAGACACTCAGAATGCTGAGACAGTCGTGTCAGGTATACTCCCAATCTGCTCTCAAGATGCATACATATTGATTGATTCGGGTTCTACACATTCATTTGTATCTGCTAAGTTTGCCGAGAAGTTAAATAGAGAACAAGAGCCCCTTGATTATGTGTTACATGTGTCCACTCCATCTGGGAGAACTATGATTGTTGCATCCATTTATAGGGCGTGTGTCGTTGCGATTGAGGGCGTAGAATTATTAGTTGATTTAATGCCGTTAAGGATGACTCACTTTGATGTCATATTGGGAATGGACTGGTTAGTAACGAATCATGCATCTATTAATTGTGTTTCGAAGAATATCACACTGAAACCCCCAAATCAAGCCGAGGTTATTCTCCAGGGTAAGGGAGTAGTACCCCCACCTTACTTAATCTCATCCATGAAAGCTTATAAGTTGATCCAGAAGGGGTGTCAAGATTATCTTTGTAGTATACTAAGTGAATTGAATGGAAATGTTGAGTTAGCCGACATCCCAGTAGTTAGGGAATTCCCCGATGTCTTTCCAAATGAATTGCCTGGCCAGTCAATGGATAGGGAAATAGAATTTACGGTTGATGTTATGTCGGGAACCCAACCTATCTCCAAAACACCCTATAGAATGGCCCCAGCCGAACTTAAGGAACTAAAACTACAATTACAAGAATTGTTGGACAAGGGATTTATTAGGCCGAGCACTTCACCTTGGGGAGCACCAGTTCTATTTGTCAAGAAAAAGGATGGTACACTTCGTCTTTGTATCGACTACCGAGAACTGAATAAGGTGACCATTAAGAATAAGTATCCATTGCCGAGGATTGATGATCTACTTGATCAACTACAAGAGGCACGGGTCTTTTCTAAGATTGATCTGAGGTCGGGCTACCATCAGCTAAAGGTTAAGGCCGAGGATGTCGAGAAACTGCATTTCGGACAAGGTATGGCCACTACGAATTTTTGGTAATGCCTTTCAGGGTGACCAATGCTCCTGCCGCATTCATGGATTTGATGAACATGGTTTTTAAGCCGTACCTAGATGAGTTCGTGGTTGTTTTCATCGACGACATACTGATCTATTCGAAGAGTGGTGATGAGCATGAGCAGGATTTGAGACTAGTCTTACAAATCCTAAGAGACAGGAAATTATATGCCAAGCTTAGCAAGTGTGAATTTTGATTTTCCAGCATTCATTTTTGGGCCATGTGATTAATGAAGAAGGAATCTCTATTGATCCAAGTAAGATTGAAACCGTCATGAATTGGCCGACGCAGACCAACGTGCCCGAGATTCGTAGTTTTCTGGGTTTGGCCGGCTATTACAGGAAGTTTGTGAAGGATTTCTCAAAGATTGCAGTACCACTGACACAACTAACTCAGAAAGGAGTGGTTTATGAATGGACCGAGGATAGGGAATCAGCTTTTCGGGAGTTAAAGACGAGGTTGGTTACAACACCGATACTTATACTGCCGTTAGACAAAGAAGAATTTCAGATTTTTAGTGATGCTTCACATAAGGGATTGGGTTGTGTGTTAATGCAAGGAGGTAAGGTTATAGCGTATGCATCCCGTCAGTTGAAACCTCACGAAAAGAATTATCCTACCCATGATTTAGAGCTAGCAGTCGTGGTGTTTGCTTTGAAGATTTGGCGTCATTACTTGTATGGGGCTTCTTGCCAAGTTTTCACAGATCATCAGAGTTTAAAGTACTTATTCACTCAGAAGGTGTTAAATTTGAGACAGAGAAGATGGCTTGAGTTATTGAAAGACTACGACATGCAAATTCAGTATCACCCAGGTAAAGCAAACTCAGTAGTCGACGCATTGAGCAGAAAATCAGTTGGAAGTCTGGCATGTTTAGCCATGATTTCAGTGGAGCCGACCATTATAGAGGAAGTGAAGGCCAGACAAATGGAAGACGGATTCTTCAAGAAAGTTGCCGATGAGATTCTCACTAAGCCGAGGTCAGGGTACACTATTGAAAATCAGGTACTTAAGTTTGAAGGAAGATTGTGTGTGGCCGACATTCCAGAGTTGAAAAGGAAGATTCTGCAGGAATCTCATGGTTCCAGATTTGCTGTTCATCCAGGGAACACTAAGATGTATCAAGATGTGAAACAAACTTTTTGGTGGCCGAATATGAAAAGAGAAATAGCCGAGTTCGTATCCCAGTGTTTACATTGTCAACAAGTGAAAGCAGAACACCAGAGGCCAGCAGGACTACTTCGACCTTTGCCGATTCCTGAGTGGAAATGGGAACGCATCTCCATGGACTTTGTGGTTGGTTTGCCGAGGACACAAAAAGGCATGGATTCAATTTGGGTTATCATTGACAGATTAACCAAGTCGGCACACTTCTTGCTTGTTCAGGCTACATCCAATGCTGACCGACTTGTTGTACTGTATATGAATGAGATTGTGAGACTTCATGGAGTGTCAATGTCTATTGTGTCAGACCGAGATTCGAAGTTTGTTTTTAGACTTTGGCAGAGTTTACAAAGAGCTTTGGGAACCGAGTTGAAGTTTAGCACAGCTTTTCATTCCCAAACTGATGGACAAACAGAGAGAACGATCCAGACACTCGAAGATATGCTCAGACTATGTGTGTTAGATTTCAAGGGAAGTTGGGAGGTACATCTACCGTTAGTAGAATTCGCTTATAACAATAGTTATCAAGGTAGAATTGGCATGGCGCCGTACGAAGCTTTGTATGGAAGGAAGTGCAGATCGCCGATATGTTGGACTAAAGTGGGAGATAAAGATTTAATTGGCCCCGAGCTAGTTCAAGTTACAACCGAGAAGATTAAGCTCATTCGACAAAGGATCAAAACTGCTCAAAGTCGACAGAAGAGCTATGCTGACCAGAGAAGAAGAGAGTTGGAATTTGAAGTTGGGGATCATGTATTCCTGAAGGTTTCACCAATGAAAAGAACTTCTAGATTTGGGAAGAAAGGTAAGTTAGCACCTCGTTACATCGGGCCGTTTGAAGTACTTGAGAAGGTTAACCCAGCTGCCTATAGACTGGCTTTACCACCAGAACTAAGTCAAGTTCACAATGTGTTCCATATTTCGATGTTGAGGAAGTATATTTGGGATCCACTGCATGTAATTGATTATTCCGGGATTGTGGTTAGTGAAGATTTAGGCTACAAGGAGAAGCCGATGAGAATTATTGAAATACAAGTGAGACAGTTGAGAAACAAGTCGATACCGATGGTAAAGGTTGAATGGAAGGAGCATTATGGCAAGGAGGCTACATGGGAAAAGGAAGAAGAAGTGAAAATCCGACATCCGGAGTTATTTGTAGAGCAAGGTAACTTAAGTTTGGGGACCAAACTTCTTTAAGGAGGGTAGGATGTAACAACCCTCACTTTACTTTAGTCATGCTTGCATATATCCCATGATCTTGTCTTGATATGTTGCATTTGCAAAACCTTGATTTGTCTTGCATGAGCATTACTTGCATGCTTTGTTCCTTGTTTGGTGAGTGTGTGTAGCCTAGGTTAATCCAAGCCGAGGCCACCTTAAGCTTAGAACCATCTTGGAACCACTTTGGTTGACCCCCACCTTCACCAAGGCATGTTGGTCGAAATGTCATCATCTAGGCCGAGGTGTTCATCACCAAGGCCGAGATGTGTATTATCTAGGCCGAGATGTTACCTTGCGCCTAAGTGATCTTGTTCCTGGATTGGTGCGACCTAGACCGAGATGTAACAACCCTCACCTTACTCTTGCCATACTTGCATACATTCTTGCATGGTCTTGCTTGTTATGTTAGTTTGAAGGTTGTATCTTGCCTTGATTTGCTCAAGTTGCTTGCATGATTTTGTTCCTTGCTTAGTGTATGTGTGTGCGTAGCCGAGGTCATCTTGAGCTTAGTCCGCCTTTGACCATTGTACTTAGAACTATCTTGAGATCTTGTTCAACCCCATCTTCACCTCGGGCATTCTTTGCCGAGATGTTTTGCACTTGAACCTTGTTCGCAGGCAGGTATGGCCTAGGCCGAGATGTGGCGCACCCCGGCCAAGGTGTGGCACAGCTTAGTCAAGTGTCGTCCTCCGTAGCCGATGTTTTTCTATCCCGTTGCTGGATCCTTGTTTTGAGCCGATGTCATCTCTTTGCCGATGTGTCTTACCCGAGCTTGCTGCATACGATTTGTCAGAGGCTGTCTTGTCTATCAATCACCTTTTTGGAGCTGAACCAACCCGATGATGCCACGTGTCCGAGCTGTTTGTAAAGGCAGCCGATAGACCTTGAAACAAATCATTTCTTGTCTCAAATCCTTGTTTTAGAGAGAGAAGCTCTAGAAAGGAGAAAGAAGAGTTCTTGAGTGAGAGTAGTCTTCCAACCTTGATCTTTGTGGCTTGAACCGTTAGATCCGAGTTTTGAGGTTAGAATCTTGATCTCCTTTGGTTGTTCTTGCTGTATGTCTAGCTGCATTGCATGATCGGATTTGTTTTGCATGTCATGCATCGTTTTGAAGTTAGTTTTGGAAAGAGAAAACGGTTTTCTATGTGTTCTTGAAAAAGGTCTCATCTTGATCGAAAAGTTTGGAACGAAATCATGTTTTGTGTTTGTTCTTGCATGCCTTTCTTGAATGGGTACCCAGGTCCTTATATTTTGAACTCTTGGCATGAAAACTTAGATTTTTGTAACAAGTTGTGAGCTTGCATCCATCTTTCAAATGGTCATGTTCTTCATATTCTTCAAAGGAAAACCCAGGTTTTTCCTGACTTTGTATAACGGGACCTCGGCTTAGTCCTGGGTGGTACCCAGTGTGTTTTCGAGAAGCGAGAGCAGTGATTAAGCTCCCAGCTTGTTTTGCTTTGTCTTTGACTTGGATCTGGCAAGAATGCCGAGATCATTTGCATGTATATATATATAGAGCTTGCTTTGAGAATGCGACTTGCCATGTGATTGTAGGTCCTTGATATTTGCTTGAGTCTACACCTGAAGAACTAGGTGAGTGGTATTATTGATAAAGCTATGTTATACTTGTTTTGATAAACCTTGCTTGCCTTGTTTTGACAAAAGTATTTTGTTAGCATGAATAAATAGCTCTTGTTTTGATGTGCCAAGTATACTCCTTGTTGATGCCACCTTTGAAAAGGATACGGTCCTTGTTAAATCGGGCTACGGGCCTAAGTAACACAAGTCCCTTGTGCTGGAGGACTCTAAACTTTCGCAGTACTAAGTACAAAGGATACGGTCCTAGTTAAATCGGGCTACGGGCCTAAGTAACACAAGTCCCTTGTGCTGGAGGACTCTAAACTTTCGCAGTACTAAGTACAAAGGATACGGTCCTAGTTAAATCGGGCTACGGGCCTAAGTAACACAAGTCCCTTGTATTGGAGGACTCTAAACTTTCGCAATACTTTTGACCAAACGATTACGGATCGTACAGCCTTATGATATTTGTATGATGAATACGGTTCATCCCTTGCTTCGCCGATGTTATGATATTTGTATGATGAATACGGTTCATCCCTTGCTTTGCCGATGTTATGATATTTGTATGATGAATACGGTTCATCCCTTGCTTCGCCGATGTTATGATATTTGTATGATGAATACGGTTCATCCCTTGCCTTGCTAAGTTTGATGTGTTTCGTTTTGAAGGACTCCGGCTTTATTCATGCAAACCTTTATTTTTAGTACCATTCACTGAGTTTTGTACTCACCCCTCTATATATATGTAGGTGATGAGCAGGACGGCGGCGACGCCTAGACCGTTTTGGATGCTTGTTTTGGATTTGTGCTTACGTCGGCTTTACTGTTGTATTTACGTCGGCGATGCCCTGTTTTGCATGTCGGCAAATCTTGAAAATCATGCTTCTTGACTTGTAAATGCTGTATTTTGTATATGTCGGCTCGAGAAGCCTTTTGATCAAGATGTAACCTGTATATTTTTATCTTGATGTATCTAATTTGCAAGTTAATCAGAATGTTTGGCATTGCTTTGATCTACGCACAGCTCTTATGGACCACTTGTATTTGACTTATTGCTTCCGCATTTGTGAGCCCCCTATATTCATACTCTGATTGTGTTAAGTTTTGAAAAGTTGGCCTTCGGTAATTACGGATTACTGGCCATCACGGCACCAAACTACTAGGGGCGGTTTGGGGTCGTGACAGAGTGGTATCAGAGCACAAGTTCCTCGGTATACGCTATTCACACACTTTGAGTCCTAAAGAGCATAGGATTTCCCTTAGAAAGATGTTAGAGTTGCATCATGGTATTTGTTATTTGAACGAGATGTGCATTGCCTTGATACGCTTATTTGTTGCTTGCCTATGTGGTTATTTGCTTAATTGTTTTAAAGTCATACCCTGCATACTCATAGCATCATGAGGAGAGGTAGACCACCGCTTGGCCGAGATCAGCCCGAAGACAGAATGGACAGATTGGAAAGATTAGTTGAAGGTTTGGCCCGCGAGTTGAGGCAAACCAGACAGCAGTTCACTAGTGCTACGTCAGCTCAGGCCGAGCAGACCAATGGCCGAATTGTAGTTCCACCTCCTCCAGTGCCGCAGATTCCCCCGCAACCAGCCTTGTATGGGGATGAAACAATAGCTTTGATCAGGGAGTTCAAGAAAATGAGACCACCGAGATTCTGTGGGGGTATAGAGCCGATGAAGGCCGAAGCATGGGTTTTGGAGATGGAAAAGTTGTTTGAGATCTTCCCTAGCACCGACGCTCAGAAAGTGACGTTGGCAGCATTCACATTAGATGATGACGCCCGTAGGTGGTGGATGATGGTTAGAGGGAGCAATCCAGATTTGACCTGGACCCGATTCTTCGAGTTGTTCTACAAGAAACATTTTCCCCTAAGTGTTCGGAACCGTAAAGCTACCGAATTTCATACTCTGACGCAAGGCAACAAAACAGTGGCAGAATATGACCGCGCTTTTACTGAATTAGTGAGGTTTGTACCTCACATGACCAACGATGAATATATGAAGGCCAGGAAGTTCGAGTGTGGGCTTCGTGGACCGATTCAAGACCGGGTGAGTTTACTCGATATGCCGACTTATGCCGAAGTATTGGACAAAGCCATTCACGCCGAAGCTAATTTGAACCGATACCAGAGCTCGGGAGAAAACCAGCGAAAGAGGCAGAACTATGACAATCGCCGAGGACAACTGGGCACCAAGAAGAGAACGAACATGGGCAGTGCTAGTAACGTAAGGCAAGAAGGGAGTGCTAAACCGATGTGTTCGGATTGTGGAAAACAGCATTTTGGGATCTGCCGACGAACGTCTGGAGCCTGTTATGAATGTGGCGAGATGGGCCATTATGTGAGGGATTGCCCCAAAGCAAAGGCTGATAACAACAAGAAAGGAGAGAATACCTCGGGTTCCGTTCAGAAAGGAAATGCTGGGAAAGGACAAATGAGACAGGGCAGAGTGTTTGCATTGGTACCAGGAGACACTCAAAATGCTGAGGCAGTGGTGTCAGGTATGTTACTAATTTGCTCTCAAGATGCCTATGTGTTGATTGACTCGGGTTCTACTCATTCGTTTATATCTACTAAGTTTGCCGAGAAAATTAATAGAGAACTAGAGCCCCTTGATTATGTGTTGACTGTATCTACCCCATCTGGGAGATCTATGATTGTTGCATCCATTTACAGAGCATGTGTTGTTGTGATTGAGAATGTTGAATTGCTAGTAGATTTAATGCCTCTAGACCTAGCTCATTTTGATGTTATACTGGGAATGGACTGGTTAGTTGCGAACGATGCATCTATTAATTGTGTTTCGAAAAGTGTCACACTGAGACCCCCAAACCTAGCCGAGGTTATTTTCCAGGGTAAAGGGATAGTGCCCCCACCATACTTGATTTCGTCCATTAAGGCCTGTAAGTTAATTCAGAAGGGGTGTCGAGGTTACTTGTGTAGTATACTGAGTGATCAGAATGGAAATGTTAGCTTAGCCGACATCCCGATTGTTAATGATTTTTCCGACGTCTTTCCAGACGAATTACCTGGCCACTTGACCGATAGAGAAATAGAGTTTACTGTTGATATTATATCGGGAACGCAGCCGATCTCTAAAACACCTTATAGGATGGCCCCCGCTGAACTTAGAGAATTGAAATTGCAATTGCAAGAGTTGTTAGATAAGGGATTTATTAGGCCGAGCACTTCACCATGGGGAGCACCTGTTTTATTTGTTAAGAAGAAGGATGGCACGCTCCGTCTTTGCATTGACTATAGGGAACTTAACAAGGTCACCATTAAGAACAAGTACCCGCTACCTAGAATTGATGATTTGCTTGATCAGCTACAAGGAGCACGAGTCTTTTCTAAGATCGACCTTCGGTCTGGTTACCATCAGCTTAAAGTTAAAGCCGAAGATGTTGAGAAGACTGCTTTTCGAACAAGATATGGCCACTACGAGTTTTTAGTAATGCCTTTTGGAGTGACTAATGCCCCTGCTGCGTTTATGGATTTAATGAACCGAATCTTCAAACCATACTTAGATGAATTTGTAGTTGTTTTCATTGATGATATATTGATCTATTCCAAGAGTAATGTTGAACATGAAAACCATTTGAGACTTGCCTTACAGATTTTGAGAGAACGGAAGTTGTATGCTAAGTTTAACAAGTGTGAGTTTTGGCTTCCTACCATCTCATTTTTGGGTCATATGATTAATGAAGAGGGTATTTCAGTAGATCCTAGCAAAGTTGAAGCCGTAGTAAATTGGCCGAGGCCGACTAATGTATCCGAGATTCATAGTTTTCTGGGTTTGGCAGGTTATTATAGGAAGTTTGTGAAAGATTTCTCCAGGATTGCAATTCCATTGACGCAACTGACTAAGAAGGGAACACTGTATGAATGGACTAAAGATCGGGAGTCAGCCTTCCAGGAACTGAAGACGAGGTTAATTACAGCACCAGTACTTGTACTACCATCAGGTAACGAAGAGTTTCATGTCTATAGTGATGCATCGCATAAGGGTTTGGGTTGTGTATTAATGCAAAAGGGTAAGGTTATAGCTTATGCATCTCGTCAGTTGAAACCTCATGAGAAAAACTATCCTACCCATGACTTAGAATTGGCGGCTATAGTATTTGCTTTAAAGATTTGGCGTCACTATTTGTATGGAGCTACTTGTCAGGTTTTTACAGATCATAAGAGCTTAAAGTATCTATTCACTCAGAAAGAATTAAATTTGAGACAGAGACGGTGGCTTGAGTTGTTGAAAGACTACGATATGCAGATTCAATATCACCCCGGGAAAGCCAACAGTGTAGCCGACGCTTTGAGCAGGAAGTCAGATGGAAATTTGGCGTGTTTAATCGTGATGTCAGCGGAGCCGACTATCGTTGATGAGGTAAAGACAAGACAGATGGAGGATAACTTCCTCAAGAAAATAGCCGAGGAGATTGACACAAGGCCGAGACCAGGGTATACCATCGAAAACCAAGTACTCAAGTTTGAAGGAAGGTTATGCGTGGCCGATATTCCAGAGCTGAAGAAAAAGATTTTGCAGGAAGCTCATGGTTCTAAGTTTGCTGTCCATCCAGGGAACACCAAAATGTATCAAGATGTGAAGTAGACCTTCTGGTGGCCAAATATGAAGAGAGAAATAGCCGAATTCGTGTCCCAGTGTTTACATTGTCAGCAAGTGAAAGCAGAACATCAAAGACCAGCAGGACTTCTTCAACCTTTGCCGATTCCTGAGTGGAAATGGGAGCACATCTCCATGGATTTTGTGGTTGGTTTGCCGAAAACACCTAAGAGCATGGATTCAATTTGGGTTGTCGTTGATAGGTTAACTAAGTCAGCACACTTTCTACCCGTTAAGACTACCTTCAACGCCAATCAACTTGCCTTGCTATATGTGAACGAGATTGTCAGACTGCATGGAGTGCCGATGTCAATTGTTTCAGACCGAGATCCCAAATTTATTTCTAGGTTTTGGCAGAGTCTACAAAGGGCTTTTGGAGCCGAACTGAGATTTAGTACAGCTTTTCATCCTCAGACAGATGGGCAGACTGAGAGGACAATTCAGACGCTTGAAGATATGCTTAGACTTTGTGTATTGGACTTCCAAGGAAGTTGGGGAACACATTTGCCCTTAGTGGAATTCGCTTACAATAACAGTTATCAAGCTAGCATTGGCATGGCGCCGTATGAAGCCTTGTATGAAAGAAAATGTAGATCGCCGATATGTTGGACCGAAGTCGGAGACAGAGCTCTGCTTGGTCCCGAATTGATTCAAGTGACAACAGAAAAGATTAAACTTATCCAACAGAGGATTAGAACTGCCCAGAGCCGACAAAAGAGCTACGCCGACCAGAGAAGGAATGAGTTAGAGTTCGAGGTTGGGAATCACGTATTCCTGAAGGTCTCACCGATGAAAGGGGTTTCTAGATTTGGAAGGAAAGGTAAGTTAGCACCTCGCTATATTGGGCCATTTGAAATTCTTGAGAGAATTAACCCCGTTGCCTACAGACTTGCTTTACCGCCAGATTTGAGCCAAGTCCACAATGTGTTTCATGTTTCGATGTTGAGAAAATACATCCGAGATCACAATTAATGAAGATTTGGGCTACGAGGAGAAGCCAACGAGAATTATTGATCGACAAGTGAGGCAATTGAGGAACAGATTGATACCGATGGTAAAGGTCGAATGGAAGGAGCATTATGGCACAGAAGCCACGTGGGAAAAGGAAGAGGATATGAGAGTCCGTTATCCGGAGTTGTTCTGGGAACAAGGTAATTCAAGTTTGGGGACCAAACTTCTTTAAGGGGGGTAGGATGTAACAACCCTCACCTTACTCTTGCCATACTTGCATACATTCTTGCATGGTCTTGCTTGTTATGTTAGTTTGAAGGTTGTATCTTGCCTTGATTTGCTCAAGTTGCTTGCATGATTTTGTTCCTTGCTTAGTGTATGTGTGTGCGTAGCCGAGGTCATCTTGAGCTTAGTCCGCCTTTGACCCTTGTACTTAGAACTATCTTGAGATCTTGTTCAACCCCATCTTCACCTCGGGCATTCTTTGCCGAGATGTTTTGCACTTGAACCTTGTTCGCAGGCAGGTATGGCCTAGGCCGAGATGTGGCGCACCCCGGCCAAGGTGTGGCACAGCTTAGTCAAGTGTCGTCCTCCGTAGCCGATGTTTTTCTATCCCGTTGCTGGATCCTTGTTTTGAGCCGATGTCATCTCTTTGCCGATGTGTCTTACCCGAGCTTGCTGCATACGATTTGTCAGAGGCTGTCTTGTCTATCAATCACCTTTTTGGAGCTGAACCAACCCGATGATGCCACGTGTCCGAGCTGTTTGTAAAGGCAGCCGACAGACCTTGAAACAAATCATTTCTTGTCTCAAATCCTTGTTTTAGAGAGAGAAGCTCTAGAAAGGAGGAAGAAGAGTTCTTGAGTGAGAGTAGTCTTCCAACCTTGATCTTTGTGGCTTGAACCGTTAGATCCGAGTTTTGAGGTTAGAATCTTGATCTCCTTTGGTTGTTCTTGCTGTATGTCTAGCTGCATTGCATGATCGGATTTGTTTTGCATGTCATGCATCGTTTTGAAGTTAGTTTTGGAAAGAGAAAACGGTTTTCTATGTGTTCTTGAAAAAGGTCTCATCTTGATCGAAAAGTTTGGAACGAAATCATGTTTTGTGTTTGTTCTTGCATGCCTTTCTTGAATGGGTACCCAGGTCCTTATATTTTGAACTCTTGGCATGAAAACTTAGATTTTTGTAACAAGTTGTGAGCTTGCATCCATCTTTCAAATGGTCATGTTCTTCATATTCTTCAAAGGAAAACCCAGGTTTTTCCTGACTTTGTATAACGGGACCTCGGCTTAGTCCTGGGTGGTACCCAGTGTGTTTTCGAGAAGCGAGAGCAGTGATTAAGCTCCCAGCTTGTTTTGCTTTGTCTTTGACTTGGATCTGGCAAGAATGCCGAGATCATTTGCATGTATATATATATAGAGCTTGCTTTGAGAATGCGACTTGCCATGTGATTGTAGGTCCTTGATATTTGCTTGAGTCTACACCTGAAGAACTAGGTGAGTGGTATTATTGATAAAGCTATGTTATACTTGTTTTGATAAACCTTGCTTGCCTTGTTTTGACAAAAGTATTTTGTTAGCATGAATAAATAGCTCTTGTTTTGATGTGCCAAGTATACTCCTTGTTGATGCCACCTTTGAAAAGGATACGGTCCTTGTTAAATCGGGCTACGGGCCTAAGTAACACAAGTCCCTTGTGCTGGAGGACTCTAAACTTTCGCAGTACTAAGTACAAAGGATACGGTCCTAGTTAAATCGGGCTACGGGCCTAAGTAACACAAGTCCCTTGTGCTGGAGGACTCTAAACTTTCGCAGTACTAAGTACAAAGGATACGGTCCTAGTTAAATCGGGCTACGGGCCTAAGTAACACAAGTCCCTTGTATTGGAGGACTCTAAACTTTCGCAATACTTTTGACCAAACGATTACGGATCATACAGCCTTATGATATTTGTATGATGAATACGGTTCATCCCTTGCTTCGCCGATGTTATGATATTTGTATGATGAATACGGTTCATCCCTTGCTTCGCCGATGTTATGATATTTGTATGATGAATACGGTTCATCCCTTGCTTCGCCGATGTTATGATATTTGTATGATGAATACGGTTCATCCCTTGCTTCGCCGATGTTATGATATTTGTATGATGAATACGGTTCATCCCTTGCTTCGCCGATGTTATGATATTTGTATGATGAATACGGTTCATCCCTTGCCTTGCTAAGTTTGATGTGTTTCGTTTTGAAGGACTCCGGCTTTATTCATGCAAACCTTTATTTTTAGTACCATTCACTGAGTTTTGTACTCACCCCTCTATATATATGTAGGTGATGAGCAGGACGGCGGCGACGCCTAGACCGTTTTGGATGCTTGTTTTGGATTTGTGCTTACGTCGGTTTTACTGTTGTATTTACGTCGGCGATGCCCTGTTTTGCATGTCGGCAAATCTTGAAAATCATGCTTCTTGACTTGTAAATGCTGTATTTTGTATATGTCGGCTCGAGAAGCCTTTTGATCAAGATGTAACCTGTATATTTTTATCTTGATGTATCTAAGTTGCAAGTTAATCAGAATGTTTGGCATTGCTTTGATCTACGCACAGCTCTTATGGACCACTTGTATTTGACTTATTGCTTCCGCATTTGTGAGCCCCCTATATTCATACTCTGATTGTGTTAAGTTTTGAAAAGTTGGCCTTCGGTAATTACGGATTACTGGCCATCACGGCACCAAACTACTAGGGGCGGTTTGGGGTCGTGACACGAGGTGTGGCACAGCTAGGCCGAGTGTTGTCCTTCCTAGCCGAGATCATTGTTCCTTACTTGCCGATGCCTTGTTTTTAGCCGAGATCATTACCTGCCGGTTTGCCTATGCCATCTTGCTTGTTGAACACACTTTGTCATGGTCTTGTCTTTTCACTCAGTCACCTTTTTTAGTAGAGCCAACCAGCCGTTGCCACGTTTCCGAGCTGAGTATTACATCAGCCGGCAGAGAGAGAAATGTATCATTTGTTATATGTCTTTGCTCTTGAGGAGAGAGAAGCTCTAGAAGAGGGAGAAGGAGTTCTTAGAGAGGAAATAGATTTCCAAGCTTGCTCCTTAGAGTTCAAACCGTTTGATTCGTGTTTCGAAGTTAGAATCTTAATCTACTCTTGTTGTTCTTATTGTTCATCTAGCTGCATTGCACGATCAAGCACGATTTGTAAGCCATGCATTGATTTAAAGTTTGGTTTTAGAAAGAGAAAATGTCATTCATGTGTTCTTGAATAAAAGCCTTGTTTGATCCGAAAGCTTGCATCAAGATTCATGTTTTTGTGTTTGTTTTCATAAGATCTTCGAGTATGGGTACCCAGGTCCATGTTTTTGAATTCATAACATGAAATCTCAGATTTTGTAATGATACGTTATGATTTTTGCATTCATGTTCTTCATGTTCTTCAGCAGAGGGAAACCCAGATTTTCCCGACTTCATTTCCTTGAATGTGGCCATCGGGACCACACCTCGGCAAAGAGGTGTGGGACCTCGGCGAAAACCTAGTTTGTCACGCCCCCAAACCGCCCCTAGTAGTTTGGTGCCGTGATGGCCAGTAACCCGAGGTTACCGAAGGCCGTCTTACAAAAATCACACACAATCAGAGTATAGAATATGGGGCTTACAAGTTGCGGAAGCAAAATATACATATATAAACTGAGTAGTCCATGAGAGCCGTGCATAAGTCCAATGGAATGCCATACATCAAACATCTTTACAAGTCTTACAATTTTAGATACAACAAAATGGAACACAAAATACATCTTGACCAAAAGGCTTCTCAAGCCGACATATGCCAAAACAAACAAAGAAAACATAAGCCGAGAAGCATAATCTTCAAGACGATGCAAAACGCAAATCCAAAACATGTCGGCAAGGCACCCAAAACACATCGGCAATCACGTCTAGGCCTCAATGCCTTCTTGTTCATCACCTACATATATATAGAGAGGGTGAGCTTGGATACTCAGTGAATGATACTAGAAATAAAGGTTTTGCATGATTGATATCCAAGATTTCTTTCAAAACTATACATAGCATACTTTTCGATCAAGAGGGAAATCAAGTTCATTTGCCGGCTTTCAAGTTCCTTGGATGTTAATAACATCTACATACTTCAAGGGGTGATGACATATCAAGACAAGAGCTTCAAGACAAGCTGTGCTGCGAAAGTTTAGAGTCCTCTAGCACTAAGGACTGTCAAGACGAGCTGTGCTGCGAAAGTTTAGAGTCCTCTAGCACTAAGGACTGTCAAGACAAGCTGTGCTGCGAAAGTTTAGAGTCCTCTAGCACTAAGGACTGTCAAGACAAGCTGTGCTGCAAAAGTTTAGAGTCCTCTAGCACTAAGGACTGTCAGGACAAGTCATCAAAACAAGATAGCATTTGATATACAAAATAGGGATAGCCATTCATGCTAGATCAAGTACTTTTCAAAACAAGGCAAAACGAGATTTATGAAAACAAGTGTAACATAGCTTTATTAAAAATACCACTCACATAGTTTCTTCACACGTCGGGGTCGAGACAAGCCCAAGTCCTACAAATACAGGGCAAAGCCTTTGAATGCACCTTCAACAAGTTTCGTATGTACACAAATGGTTTCGGAAAACATGCTGGGCACCAACCAGGTCTAGGCCGAGGTTCCACACCTCTTCGCCGAGGTGTGTTCCCGAGGGCCACATGCAAGGAAAAGAGGTCGGGAAACTCTGGGTTTCCCTCTGCTGATGAACATGAAGAACATGGGTGTGAAAACATGAAAACTTGAATGTTCAATCATAATCTGCCATCACAAATCTGGGGTTTTCGTGCTATGAGTTTGAAAACATGGACCTGGGTACCCGTGCTTGAAATCCTTGCGGAAACAAACACAAAATCATGATTCTTTATGCAAGCTTTCGGATCAAAACAAGACTTTCTTGAAGAACATATGAATGTCATTTTCTCTTTCTAAAATCGAGCTTCAAAACGATGCATGGCTTACAAATCATTTTCAATCATGCAATGCAATAACATAAACATAAAGAACATCACGAGTAGATCAAGAATCTAACCTTAGAACGCGGATCTAACGGTTGGATCTCTAGAAATCAAGCTTGAAGATCTACTTCCTCACTCTAAAACTCTTTCTTCTTCCTAGAGCTTCTCTCTCTACAAGACAAGGTTATGACACCAAATGATAGTTTTCTATACCCGGTTCTGGGGTTAACCCTCTGCTGAGACACGTGGCGGCGACTGGTTGGGTTCTTCCTGAAAAGGTGGCTGACAGGCCAGACAAAGCATGGTGGAAGGGTGTTCAACAAGCAAAGCGGTATGGGCTCTCTGACAGGCTATGACATCGGCTAACAACGAGGCGTATCTAACAAGCTACACGGAGTGGCACTCCGGCAAGGGGTGACATCGGCTAACAAAAGACTTCGGCAACTAAGGTGACAATGACCTCGGCTAGGAAGGACAACACTTGACTAAGCTGTGCCACATCTTGGCCTAGATGCACCACACCTCGGCCTAGGTCGCACCACTCCAGGACGAGATCGCTTGGGTGTAAGGTAACATCTCGGCTAGTGCGTTCAAGGCAAGGACTGAGGTCGACAAGGGGTTCCAAGGTACTATTACTAGACTAAGGATGACCTCGGCATTGGAATAACATCGGCTAGTATAACTCAGGCAAGGCGTAACCTAAGTTTCACATCAAGAAAGGAATAAGACAAGCATACTATACTTAGACAAATCACAAGGCTTCAAAACAAGGCATGGATCACATTAACTCAAACGAAACAAATCACAACACACACATGCAAGCTAAACAAGTCATAATCATACAGATGCTCATAAACATGATGAGAACATGAAATGTGGGTCACTACATAGTTGGTGCCCATTATGTTTTCCCGAGATGAGGAACAGTGTTTTGTTTTGGTTCGACTTAGTTTTGAAGGAATGCCGAGATCATTTGCATTCAAGTGAAGCTTGTTTGAAAGTGCATTCAATAGACTTTGCCATGTGTTTGTAGGACTTAGACTCTCGCTTGACCCCGATGTTGAAGAACTATGTGAGTGGTATTTTTAATAAAGCTATGTTATACGTTTTGATAAAGGATTTGATTTGCTTTGTGTTGAAAGTATTTGTCAAGCATGAATGATTATCCCTATTTTGTATATCAAGTATTATCTTGTTTTGATGACAAACCTTTGAAAGTCTGTACGTGCTAGGGGACTATAAGCATTTGTAGCACAACCTTTGAAAGTCCGTACGTGCTAGGGGACTATAAGCATTTGTAGCACAACCTTTGGAAGTCCGTACGTGCTAGGGGACTATAAGCATTTGTAGCACAATCCTTGAAAGTCCGTACGTGCTAGGGGACTATAAGCATTTGTAGCACAACCTTGGTTAACGTCATCCCTTGAAACTTGAAAGCCTTGAAAGACTTTGATTGATGAAGCTTGAAGGATTTGTTAGAAGAACTTGATTCACCCCATGCTTTGTTACAAGCTACGATTATGTATTATTTTGTTAAAGATTTCGGATATCATACATGCAAACCCTTTATTACTTGTACCATTCACTGAGTATCCAAGCTCACCCTCTCTATATATATATAGGTGATGAGCAGGACGGCGGCGACGCCTAGATGTGCCTTGCAACTTGTTTTGGATTCGCATTTTGTAACATCTTGAAGATCATGCTTCTTAGCTTGCATTTCTTTGTATTTTGTACATGATGGTTCGAGAAGCCTTTTGGTCAAGATGTATTCTTGTACTTCATTTTATTGTACCCAAGTTGTAAAGCTATGGAAAGATGTATGCCATTTCATTTGACTTATGCACAGCTCTCATGGACTAATTAGATTTGTATATACTGCTTCCGCACATGTTAGCCCCATATGTAATACTCTGATTGTGTGCGAATTTTGAAAGTTGGCCTTCGGTAATCTCGGATTGCTGGCCATCACAGCACCATCCTACTAGGGGCGGAATGGGGTCGTAACAAATTTACTAAGAATTTACGAGAAATTTACAAGGAATTGCCTGAGAATTTATTGGGAATTTACTGAATAATTTACTGGGAATTTACTAGTAATTTACTAAGCAATTTATTGAGAATTTACTGAAAATTTACTAAGAAATTTACTGGGAATTTAAGGATTAAAGTGCTGAGAATTTTTTTAGAATTTGCTGAGAATTTACTCAATAATTTTCTTAGTGATTTACTGAGTATTTATTGCGAATTTACTGAATAATTTTTTGAGAATTTATTAGATATTTACTGAGTAATTTCTAGGAATTTACTGAGAATTTACTGGAAATTTACTTGGTAATTTACTCACAATTTACTGAATAAATGTACTGAGTAATTTACTGAGAATTTAAATAGTAATTTCTAGAGAATTTACTGAGCAATTTAATGGGAATTTGCTGAGTAATTTACTGAGAATTTATTTAGAATTTACTGACTAATTTATTGAGAATTTACTGGGAATTTATTGTGTAATTTACTGAGTAATTTAGTTAGATTTTTTTTGGAATTTACTGAGAATTTATTGGGAATTTATTAGGTAATTTTCTGAGAATTAATAGAGAATTTACTGAAAATTTACCGAGTAAATTACTGAGAATTTACTAACAATTTACTGAGTAATTTTTTGAGTAATTTACAAAAAATTTAGTGAGAACTTATCGAGTAATTTACTGAGAATTTACAAGGAACTTACTAAGTAATTTACAGAGAATTTAAAGAGTAATTTATTGAGTAATTTACTGAGAATTTATTGAAAATTTGATGATTAATTTACTGAGAATTTAGAGGCAATTTTTCTTAGTAATTTACAGAGAATTTACTGAGAACTTACAGAGTAATCTACTGAGAATTTACAGTGAATTTACTGTGATTTTACAATGTAATTTACATATAATTTACTTGCAATTTACTGAGATTTTGTTGGGAATTTACTAAGTAATTTACTGAGAATTTACTAGGAATTTTCTAAGTAATTTACAAAGAATTTACATGGAATTTTGTGAGAATTTACGGAGAATTTACTCAGAATTTACTGAGTAATTTACTGTGTATTTATTGAGAATTTGCTAGGAATTTACTGATTAATTTACAGAGAATTTATTGAGTAATTTACAGAGAATTTAATGAGTAATTTACTGAGAATTCACTCGGAATTTACTAAGTAATTTGTTGAGAATTTATTGGGAATTTATTGAGAATTTACTGTTAATTTTCTGAGTAATTTCTGAGAATTTACTATAATTTACTGAGTAATTTAGTGGCAATTTAAGAAGTAATGCACTGTGTAATTTACTACGAATTTACTGTGAATTTGTTGTGTAATTTATTGAGAACATAGTGGGAATTTCTAGAGTAATTTATTGAGAATTTACAAGGAATTTACTTAGAAATTACTGGCAATTTTTTGAATAATTTACTGAGAATTTACAAGGAATTTAGTGGGAATTTACTGAGTATTTTCTGAGAATTTACTGAGTAATTTACTAAGTAATTTACTCAGTAATTAATTGAGTAATTTTTAGAGAATTCACTGAAAAATTTTCTAAGAAATTTATAGAAAATTTATTGTGAATTTACTGAGTAATTTACTGGGAATTTGTTGAGAATTTATTCTGTAATTTATTTGGAATTTACTGAAAATGTAAAGAGTAATTTACTGAGAATTTACTGAGTAAATTATTGAGAATTTACGGCGCAACTTTCTGAGTATTTCCTGGGAATTTATTGAGAATTGATTGGGAATTAACTGAGTAATTTACTGGGAATTTACTGAGTAATTTACTGAGAATTTAATGAGTAATTTTTAGAGAATTTACTGAGAATTTTCTGAGTAATCTACTGAGTATTTGTTGGCAATTTACTGAGTAATTTTTTGAGAATTTACTGAGAATTTACAGAGTAATTTGCTGGAATTTTAGAGGGAATTGACAGAGAATTTACTGTTTAATTTGTTGAGAAACTTTCTTAGAAATTTCTAGGAATTTACAGATAATTTAAGGAGTAATTTACAGAGAATTTACTGGAAATTTACTAAGTAATTTTACTGGGAATTTTATGAGTAATTTACTGGGAATTTACTTATTAATTTACTGAGAATTTACTGAGTAATTTACTAAGAATTTACGAAAAATTTACAAGGAATTGCCTGAGAATTTATTGGGAATTTACTGAATAATTTACTGGGAATTTACTAGTAATTTACTGAGCAATTTATTGAGAATTTACTGAAAATTTACTAAGAAATTTATTGGGAATTTAAGGATTAAAGTACTGAGAATTTTTTTAGAATTTGCTGAGAATTTACTCAGTAATTTACTAAGTATTTATTGGGAATTTACTGAATAATTTTTTGAGAATTTATTAGATATTTACTGAGTAATTTCTATGAATTTACTGAGAATTTACTGAAAATTTACATGGTAATTTACTCACAATTTTCTGAATAAATGTATTGAGTAATTTACTGAGAATTTAAATAGTAATTTTTAGAGAATTTACTGAGTAATTTAATGGGAATTTACTGAGTAATTTACCGAGAACTACAGTGTAATTGACTGAGAATTTACTTGGAATTTATTGTGTAATTTACTGAGAATTCACTGAGTAATTTAGTTAGATTTTTTTTTGGAATTTACTAAGAATTTATTGAGAATTTATTAGGTAATTTTCTGAGAATTTATAGAGAATTTACTGAAAATTTACCGAGTAAATTGCTGAGAATTTACTATGTAATTTACTGAGAATTTAGTAACAATTTACTGAGTAATTTTCTGAGTAATTTACAAAAAATTCAGTGAGAACTTATCGAGTAATTTACTGAGAATTTACAGGGAACTTACTAAGTAATTTACATAGAATTTAAAGAGTAATTTATTGAGTAATTTACTGAGAATTTATTGAGAATATACTGAAAATTTGATGAGTAATTTATTGAGAATTTAGAGGCAATTTTTCTTAGTAATTTACAGAGAATTTACTGAGAACTTATAGAGTAATCTACTGAGAATTTACAGCGAATTTACTGTGATTTTACAATGTAATTTACATATAATTTACTTGCAATTTACTAGGTAATTTACTGATAATTACTAAGTAATTTAAGAAGAATTTACTAAGTAATTTACTGAGATTTTACTGGGAATTTACTAAGTAATTTATTGAGAATTTACTGGGAATTTTTTGAGTAATTTACTAAGAATTTACATGAAATTTTGTGGGAATTTATGGAGAATTTACTCAGAATTTACTGAGTAATTTACTGTGTATTTATTTAGAATTTGCTAGGAATTTACTGATTAGTGTACGGAGAGTTTATTGAGTAATTTACAGAGAATTTAATGAGTAATTTACTGAGAATTCACTCGGAATTTACTAAGAATTTACTAAGTAATTTGTTGAGAATTTACTGGGAATTTACTAAATAATATAGTTAGAATTTATTGGGAGTTTATTGAGAACTTACTGGAAATTTGCTGGAAATTTTCTGAGTAATTTCTGAGAATTTACTGTAATTTACTGAGTAATTTAGAGGCAATTTACAGAGTAATGCACTGAGTAATTTACTGCGAATTTACTGGAAATTTGCTGTGTAATTTATTGAGAACATAGTGGAAATTTCTAGAGTAATTTATTGAGAATTTACAGGGAATTTACTTAGAAATTACTGGCATTTTTCTGAGTAATTTACTGAGAATTTACAGGGAATTTACTTAGAATTTACTGGGAATTTACTCAGTATTTTTTGAGAATTTACTGAGTAATTTACTCAGTAATTAATTGAGTAATTTTTAGAGAATTCACTGAGAAATTTTCTAAGTAATTTATAAAAAATTTATTGCGAATTTACTGAGTAATTTACTAGAAATATGTTGAGAATTTATTCTGTAATTTATTTGGAATTTACTGAAAATTTAGAGAGTAATTTACTGAGTAATTTAAATTGAATTTATTGAGTAAATTATTGGGAATTTACGGTGCAACTTTCTGAGTATTTCCTGGGAATTTATTGAGAATTGATTGGGAATTAACTGAGTAATTTACTGGGAATTTAATGAGTAATTTTTAAAGAATTTACTGAGAATTTTCTGAGTAATCTACTGAGCATTTGTTGGCAATTTACTGAGTAATTTTCTGAGAATTTACAGAGTAATTTGCTAGGATTTTACTGGGAATTGACAGAGAATTTACTAGGTAATTTACCGAGAATTTACTGTTTAATTTGTTGAGAAATTTTCTTAGAATTTTCTAGGAATTTACAGATAATTTAAGGAGTAATTTATAGAGAATTTACTGGAAATTTACTAAGTAATTTTACTGGAAATTTTATGAGTAATTTACCGGGAATTTACTTATTAATTTACTGAGTAATTTACTAAGAATTTGTGAAAAATTTACAGGGAATTGCCTGAGAATTTATTGGAAATTTACTGGGAATTTACTAGTAATTTACTGAGAATTAATTAAGAATTTACTGAAAATTTACTAAGAAATTTACTAGGAATTTAAGGAGTAAATTACTGAGAATTTTTTTAGAATTTGCTAAGAATTTACTTAGTGATTTACTGAGTATTTATTGGGAATTTACTGAATAATTTTGTGAGAATTTATTAGATATTTACTGAGTAATTTTTAGGAATTTACTGAGAATTTACTGGAAATTTACTTGGTAATTTACTCACAATTTACTGAATAAATGTTCTGAGAATTTAAAAAGTAATTTCCAGAGAATTTACTGAGTAATTTAGAGAGTAATTTAATGGGAATTTACCGAGTAATTTACTGAGAATTTACTTGGAATTTACTGAGTAATTTACCGAGAATTACAATGTAATTGACTGAGAATTTATTGACTAATTTATTGAGAATTTACTAGGAATTTATTGTGTAATTTACTTAGAATTCACTGAGTAATTTAGTTAGATTTTTTTTGGAATTTACTGATAATTTATTGGGAATTTATTAGGTAATTTTCTGAGAATTTACTGAAAATTTACCGAGTAAATTACTGAGAATTTACTATGTAATTTACTGAGAATTTACTAACAATTTACTGAGTAATTTTCTGAGTAATTTACAAAAAAAATTAGTGAGAACTTATCGAGTAATTTACTGAGAATTTACCGAGAACTTACTAAGTAATTTACAGAGAATTTAATGAGTAATTTATTGAGAATTTACTAAAAAGTTGCTGAGTGATTTACTGATAATTTAGAGGCAATTTTTCTTAGTAATTTACAGAGAATTTACTGAGAACTTACAGAGTAATCTTGTAACAACCCTCATTTTGCCTTAGTCATGCTCACATGCATTTATATGATTTTGTCTTATTAAGTTGCATTCATAAGATCCTGTTTTTTTTTTTATCTAAGTGTTGTTGCATGCTTTGTTCCTTGTGTTGGTGTGTGTTTAGCTGAGGTCATCTTAAGCCTAGGTTACACCTTTGAACCTCTTACATCTAGGACCATCTTGGAATCCACTTTAGTTGACCTCCACCTTCACCCTGGCATATTGGCCGAGATGTCGTCATCTAGGCCAAGGTGTGCATCACCTAGGCCGAGATGTTATCATCTAGGCATCCTAAATCTTTGATCCCTGCACCTGGTGATCTTGTTCCAGGACTAGAATGACCTAGACCGAGGTGTGGCACATCTAGGCCGAGGTGTGGCACAGCTAGGCCAAGTGTTATCCTTCCTAACCGAGATCATTGAGATCTTACTTGCCGAAGCCTATGTCTTGACCCGAGGTCATTACCTGCCGGAGTACCCATGTCACCTTACTTGTTATACACATTGTGCCATGCTCTTGTCTTGTCTTGTCAATCACCTTTTGAGGAGAACCAATCCAGTAGTGCCACGTGTCCTAGCAGAGGGTTAAGTCAGCCGGCAATGGGGGAAAACATATCATTTCTATATCTTTGTTCTAGGAAGAGAGAGAAGCTCTAGGAAGAGGTAGAGAAGTTCTTAGAGAGGGAATAGATTTCCAAGCTTGATCTTCACACCTTGAACTGTTAGATCCGTGTTTTGAGGTTAGATTCTTGTTCTACTCTTGTTGTTCTTTATATTGATCCGATCACATTGCATGATCTAGCATGATTCATGAGCCATGCATTGATTTAAAGCTTGTTTTAGAAAGAGAAAATGATGTTCTTGTGTTCTTGAAATAAAACTATGTTTTGATCCAAAAGTTTGTGTTAAGATCCATGTTTTTGTGTTTGTTTTTATAAGATCTTCAAGTATGGGTACCAAGGTCCATGTTTTTGAACTCATAGCATGAAATCTCAGATTTTGTAATAACAAGTTATGATTTTAGCATTCATGTTCTTTACGTTCTTCATGTTCATGTTCTTCATGTGCTTCCAGGAAGGAAACTCAGATTTCCAGACTTCACCTTTTCCTAGGTGTGGCCACCGAGACCACTCTTGCCTAGATCTCACACTTAGGCCAAACATCGTATCTCACCTTGGCCTACCTTGCGTGATCACTTGCACCATTAGTCTATCTTGCATGAATACCTCGGCAGTCAGCCGTTCGCCGAAACCTTGGTAACCACACCTCGGCCAAGAGGTGTGGGACCTCGGCAAAGGCCTAGTTGGTACCCAGCATGTTTCTCCTGAGATGAAAAACAGTGTTTTAACTTCCAGCATGTTTTGCTTTGACTTGACCTAGTCTTGAAAGAAATGCTGGGATCATTTGCATTCTTATAAGGCTTGTTTTGAGAGTACATTTCATATCCATCATTGAGCATTCTTTCTTGTCTTCTTGAAGTGCATTCAGTAGACTTTGCCATGTGTTTATAGGACTTGGACCCTTGCTTTAACCCCGACATCTGAAGTGCTATGTGAGTGGTATTTTTAATAAAGCTATGTTATAAAGTTTTGATAAAGCTTTGCTTCATTTTAGAAAAGTATTTGATCAAGCATGAATGATTATCCCTAGTTTTTGTATCAAGTATTATATTTGTTTTGATGACATTCTGGGAAAGTCCTTAGTGCTAGGGGACTATAATGCAACTAGTGCCCTTGTTTTGGAAAGTCTTTAGTGCTAGGGGACTATAATGTAACTAGCACCCTTGTTTGAGATATCTCCTTTGTTTTGCCACCGATGGTTTACCGCGTGGGTTTGTCCGGATGTCATCATTTCATATTATGTAGATGTTATTAACATCCAAGAAGCTTTGAAAGATTTGATAAATGAACTTGGTTCATCCCTTTGATTTGTAAAGTTACGATATGTATTGTTTTGGAAAAGATTTCGGATATCATTCATTCAAACCTTTATTACTTACACCATTCACTGAGTATCCAAGCTCACCCTCTCCTTATATATATGTAGGTGTCGAGCAAGAGGGCAGTGACACCTAGATGTGTTTTGCAAGTTGTATTCGGATTCATTTTGCTAGCATCTTGAAGATTATGCTTCTTAGCTTTGTATTACATGTATTTTGTATATGTTAGCTTGAGAAGCCTTTTGATCAAGATGTAACATGTACCTTATTTCATTAGTATTCAAGTTGTAAAACTATGTTAAGATGTATGTCATTTCATTTGATCTATGAACAGCTCTTATGGACTACTTAGATTTAACTTTATTGCTTCCGCACATGTAAGCCCCATATGTATACTCTGATTGTGTGTGAATCTTTGTAAGTTGGCCTTTGGTAATCTCGGATTACAGGCCATCACGGCACCATTCTACTAGGGGTGAAGTGGGGTCGTGACAAATCTACTGAGAATTTACAGCGAATTTACTGTGATTTTACAATGTAATTTACTTATAATTTACTTGCAATTTACTAGGTAATTTACTGAGAATTTACTAAGTAATTTAAGAAGAATTTACTAAGTAATTTACTGAGATTTTGATGGGAATTTACTAAGTAATTTACTGAGAATTTACTGGAAATTTACTAAGTAATTTACTGAGAATTTACTAGAAATTTTCTGAGTAATTTACTAAGAATTTACACGGAATTTTGTGGGAATTTACGGAGAATTTACTCAGAATTTACTGAGTAATTTATGGTGTATTTATTGAGAATTTGCTAGGAATTTACTGATTAATTTACAGAGAATTTTCTGAGAATTTACTGGGAATTTACTGAGTAATTTACAGAGAATTTATTGAGTAATTTACAGAGAATTTAATGAGTAATTTACTGAGAATTCACTCGGAATTTACTAAGAATTTACTAAGTAATTTGTTGAGAATTTACTGAGAACTTACTGTTAATTTACTGAAAATTTTCGGAGTAATTTCTGAGAATTTACTGTAATTTACTAAGTAATTTAGTGGGAATTTAAAGAGTAATGCACTGAGTAATTTATTACGAATTTACTGGGAATTTGTTGTGTAATTTATTGAGAACATAGTGGGAATTTCTAGAGTAATTAATTGAGAATTTACAGGGAATTTACTTAGAAATTACTGGAAATTTACTGAGAATTTACAGGGAATTTACATAGAATTTATTGAGTATTTTCTGAGAAATTTTCAGAATTTTCGGAGTAATTTACTAATTAATTTACTCAGTAATTAATTGAGTAATTTTCAAAGAATTCACTGAGTAATTTTCTAAGTAATTTATAGAAAATTTATTGTGAATTTACTGAGTAATTTACTAAGAATTTACTGGAAATTTATTGAGAATTTATTCTGTAATTTATTTGGAATTTACTGAAAATTTAGAGAGTAATTTACTGAGTAATTTACATTGAATTTACTGAGTAATTGATTGGAAATTTACTGCGCAACTTTCTGAGTATTTCCTAGGAATTTACTGAGAATTTATTGAGAATTGATTGGGAATTAACTGAGTAATTTACTGGGAATTTACTGAGTAATTTACTGGGAATTTAATGAGTAATTTTTAGATAATTTACTGAGAATTTTCTGAGTAATCTACTGAGCATTTGTTGGCAATTTTCTGAGTAATTTTCTGAGAATTTACTAAGAACTTACAGAGTAATTTGCTGGGATTTCACAGGAAATTGACAGAGAATTTACAGGGTAATTTACCGAGAATTTACTGTTTAATTTGTTGAGAAATTTTCTTAGAATTTTCTAGGAATTTACAGATAATTGAAGGAGTAATTTACAGAGAATTTATTAGAAATTTACTAAGTAATTTTACTAGGAATTTACTTATTAATTTACTGAGAATATACTAGGAATTTGCTGAGTAAATTACTAAGAATTTACAGGGAATTGCTTGAGAATTTATTAGGAATTTACTGAATAATTTACTAGGAATTTACAGGGAATTGCTTGAGAATTTACTGAGAATTAATTGAGAATTTACTGAAAATTTACTAAGAAATTTACTAGGAATTTAAGGAGTAAATTATTGAGAATTTACTTAGTAATTTACTTAGTGATTTACTGAGTATTTATTGGGAATTTACTGAATAATTTTGTGAGAATTTATTAGATATTTACTGAGTAATTTATAGGAATTTACTGGAAATTTACTTGGTAATTTACTCACAATTTACTGAATAAATGTACTGAGAATTTAAATAGTAATTTCCAGAGAATTTACTGAGTAATTTAGGGAGTAATTTACTGAGTAATTTATTGAGAATTTACTTGGAATTTACTGAGTAATTTACCGAGAATTACAGTGTAATTGACTAAGAATTTACTAACTAATTTATTGAGAATTTACTGGGAATTTATTGTGTAATTTACTGAGAATTCACTAAGTAATTTAGTTAGTTTTTTTTTTGGAATTTACTGAAAATTTATTGAGAATTTATTAGGTAATTTTCTGAGAATTTATAGAGAATTTACTGAAAATTTACCGAGTAAATTACTGAGAATTTACTATGTAATTTACTGAGAATTTACTAACAATTTACTGAGTAATTTTCTGAGTAATTTACAAAAAATTTAGTGAGAACTTATCGAGTAATTTACTGAGAATTTACAGGGAACTTACTAAGTAATTTACAGAGAATTTAATAAGTAATTTATTGAGTAAGTTACTGAGAATTTATTGAGAATTTACTGAAAATTTGCTGAGTAATTTACTGAGAATTGAGAGGCAATTTTACTTAGTAATTTACAGAGAATTTACTGAGAACTTACAAAGTAATCTACTGAGAATTTACAGTGAATTTACTATGATTTTACAATATAATTTACTTGTAATTTACTAGGTAATTTACTGAGAATTTACTAAGTAATTTAAGAAGAATTTACTAAGTAATTTACTGAGATTTTGCTGGGAATTTACTAAGTAATTTACTGAGAGTTTACTTGGAATTTTCTGAGTAATTTACTAAGAATTTACATGGAATGTTGTAGGAATTTACGGAGAATTTACTCAGAATTTATTGAGAATTTGCTAGGAATTTACTGATTAATTTACAGAGAATTTTCTGAGAATTTACTGATTAATTTACAGGGAATTTATTGAGTAATTTACAGAGAATTTAATGAGTAATTTACTGAGAATTCACTCGGAATTTACTAAGAATTTACTAAGTAATTTGTTGAGAATTTATTGGAAATTTACTAAATAATGTAGTTAGAATTTATTGGAAATTTACTGAGAACTTACTGTTAATTTACTGGAAATTTTCTAAGTAATTTCTGAGAATTTACTGTAATTATTTAGTAATTTGGTGGGAATTTACAGAGTAATGCAGTGTGTAATTTACTGAGTAATTTACTACGAATTTACTGGAAATTTGCTGTGAAATTTATTGAGAACATAGCGGGAATTTCTAGAGTAATTTATTGAGAAATTACTGGCAATTTTCTGAGTAATTTACTGAGAATTTACAGGGAATTTACTGAGTATTTTCTGAGAATTTACTTAGTAATTTACTCAGTAATTAATTGAGTAATTTTCAGAGAATTCCATTAGTAATTTTCTAAGTAATTTATATAAAATTTATTTCGAATTTACTGGTAATTTATTCTGTAATTTATTTGGAATTTACTGAAAGTTTAGAGAGTAATTTTCTGATAATTTACTGAGTAATTTACATTGAATTTACTGAGTAATTTATTGAGAATTTACGGCGCAACTTTCTGAGTATTTCCTGGGAATTTATTGAGGATTGATTGGGAATTAACTGAGTAATTTACGGGAATTTACTGAGTAATTTACTGGGAATTTAATGAGTAATTTTTAAAGAATTTTCTAAGAATTTACTGAGTAATCTACTGAGCATTTGTTGGCAATTTGCTGAGTAATTTTCTGAGAATTTACTGAGAACTTATAGAGTAATTTGCTGTGTTTTTACAGGGAATTGACAAAGAATTTACTAGGTAATTTTCTGAGAATTTACTGTTTAATTTGTTGAGAAATTTTCTTAGCATTTTCTAGGAATTTACAGATAATTTAAGGAGTAATTTATAGAGAATTTACTGAAAATTTACTAAGTAATTTTACTGGGAATTTTATGAATAATTTACTGGGAATTTACTTATTAATTTACTAAGAATATAGTGGGAATTTGTTAAGTAATTTACTAAGAATTTACGGAAAATTTATAGGGAATTGCCTGAGAATTTATTGGGAATTTACTGAATAATTTACTAGTAATTTACTGAGCAATTTATTGAGAATTAATTGAGAATTTACTGAAAATTTACTATGAAATTTACTGAGAATTTAAGGAGTAAATTACTGAGATTTTTTTTAGAATTTACTCAATAATTTACTTAGTGATTTACTGAGTATTTATTGAGAATTTACTAAATAATTTTGTGAGAATTTATTAGATATTTACTTAGTAATTACTAGGAATTTACTGAGAATTTACTTGAAATTTACTTGGTAATTTACTCACAATTTACTAAATAATTGTACTGAGTAATTTACTTAAAATTTGGGGAGTAATTTAATGGGAATTTACTGAGTAATTTACTGAGAATTTACTGACTAATTTATTGAGAATTTACTAGGAATATATTGTGTAATTTACTAAGAATTCGCTGAGTAATTTAGTTAGATTTTTTTTGGAATTTACTAAGTAATTTACTGAGAATTTACTAATAATTTACTGAGTAATTTACAAAAAAATTAGTGAGAACTTATCGAGTAATTTACTGAGAATTTACAGGGAACTTACTAAGTAATTTACAGAAAATTTAATGAGTAATTGAGTAATTTACTGGGAATTTATTAAGAATTTACTAAGAATTTGCTGAGTAATTTACTGAGAATTTAGAGGCAATTTTTCTTAGTAATTTACAGAGAATTTACTGAGAACTTACAAGGTAATCTACTGAGAATTTACAGCGAATTTATTGTGATTTTACAATGTAATTTACTTATAATTTACTTGTAATTTACTAGGTAATTTACTGAGAATTTACTAAGTATTTTAAGAAAAATTTACTAAGTAATTTGTTGGGAATTTACTAAATAATGTAGTTTGAGTTTATTGGGAATTTACTGAGAATTTATTGAGAACTTACTGTAAATTTACTGGAAATTTTCGGAGTAATTTCTGAGAATTTACTGTAATTTACTAAGTAATTTAGTGGGAATTTACAGAGTAATGCACTAAGTAATTTACTGGGAATTTCTAGAGTAATTTTTTGAAAATTTACAAGAAATTTACTTAGAAATTACTGGGAATTTTCTGAGTAATTTACTGAGAATTTATAGGGAATTTACTTAGAATTTACTGAGAATTTACTGAGTATTTTATGAGAATTTACTCAAAATTTTCTGAGTAATTTACTAAGTAATTTACTCAGTAATTAATTGAGTAATTTTCTAAATAATTTAATAGAAAACTTATTGTGAATTTACTGAGTAATTTACTGGGAATTTATTGAGAATTTATTCTGTAATTTATTTGGAATTTACTGAAAATTTAGAGAGTAATTTACTGAGAATTTACTAAGTAATTTACATTGAATTTACTGAGTAATTTATTGGGAATTTATGGCGCAACTTTCTGAGTATTTCCTGGAAATTAATTGAGTAATTTACTGGGAATTTAATGAATAATTTTTAAAGAATTTTCTGAGAATTTACTGAGTAATCTACTGAGCATTTGTTGGCAATTTACTGAGTAATTTTCTGAGAATTTGCTGAGAACTTACAGAGTAATTTGCTGGGATTTTACAGGGAATTGACAGAGAATTTACTGTTTAATTTGTTGCGAAATTTTCTTATAATTTTCTAGAAATTTACATATAATTTAAGGAGTAATTTATAGAGAATTTATTGAAAATTTACTAAGTAATTTTACTGGGAATTTTATGAGTAATTTACTGAGAATATACTGGGAATTTGCTGAGTAATTTACTAAGAATTTACGAAAAATTTACAGGGAATTGCCTGAGAATTTATTGGGAATTTACTGAATAATTTACTGGGAATTTACTTGTAATTTACTGAGTAATTTATTGAGAATTAATTGAGAATTTACTAAAAATTTACTAAGAAATTTACTAGGAATTTAAGGAGTAAATTACTGAGAATTTTTTTAAAATTTACTGAGAATTTACTAAGTAATTTACTTAGTGATTTACTGAGTATCTATTGGGAATTTACTGAAGAATTTTGTGAGAATTTATTAGATATTTACTGTGTAGCAACCCTCACCTTACCCTTGTCATACTTGCATGCATTCATACATGAACTTGTCTTGTTATATTGTTTTGCTAGTTTTGCCTTGCCTTGTTTTGTTTGTGTATTGCTTGCGTGATTTTGTTCCTTGCTCGGTGTGTAGCCGAGGTCACCTTGAGCTTAGTTCACCTCTGAACCTTTGTACTTAGAACTGTTTTGGAACCACTTGGTCGACCCCCATCTTCACCTCGGGCTTGTTTGCCGAGATGTTTTATATTTAGTGATCCTTGTCCTTGGGCAGGTATGGCCTAGACCGAGGTGTGGCACACCCTGGCCAAGGTGTGGCACAGCTTAGTCAAGTGTCGTCCTCCCTTGCCGATGTCTTTGTTACCCTGTTGCCGAAGCTTTGACTTTAGCCGATGCCATTACTTGCCGATGTGTCTTGCCTTAGCTTGTTGCATACGCTTTGTCTTGGACTTGTCTTATCAATCAATCACCTTTTGAGTTGAACCAACCCGATAGCGCCACGTGTCCGAGCTGATTGTTAAGACAGCCGGCAGACCTGGGACCAAATCATTTTTGTCTCAAATCTTTGCCTTTAGAGAGAGAAGCTCTAGAGAGAAGGAGGAGAAGTTCTTGAGTGAGAATAGATCTTCCAAGCTTGATCTTCGAGGTTTGAACCGTTGGATTCGAGTTTTGAGGTTAGAATCTTGATCTACTTTGGTTGTTGTTATTGATCATCTAGCTGCATTGCATGATCGAATCTGTTTTGCATGTCATGCATCGATTGGAAGTCGGTTTTGGAAGAGAAAATGGTATTCATGTGTTCTTGAAGAAAAGTCTCGTTTTGATCCGAAAGTTTGGAACCAAAACCATGTTTTGTGTTTGTTCTTGTATGACCTTCTTGTATGGGTACCCAGGTCCATGTTTTGAACTCATGGCATGAAATCTCTGGTTTTTGTAATAAGTTATGATCTTTGCATTCATCTTCCTCATGATCTTGTTCTTCATGTTCTTCAAAGGGAAACCCAGGTTTCCCGACTTTGCTTTTGAATGAGGCCATCGGGACCACACCTCGGCAAGGAGGTGTAGGACCTTGGCAAAGACCTGGTTGGTACCCAGTGTGTTTCCATGAGATGGGAGCAGTGTTTAAACTCCCAGTATGTTTTGCTTTGTTGTTGACTTGGATCTGGTGAGAATGCCGGGATCATTTGCATGCATATAAAGCTTGTTTTGAGAATATGATTGCCATGTGATTGTAGGCCCTTGATCTTTGCTTCGAGCCTACACCCGAGGAAATCTATGTGAGTGGTTCTTATAATAAAGCTATGTTATACTGTTTTGATAAATCTTGCTTTGCTTTATCTTGATAAAAGTATTTGTTAAGCATGAATGAATAGCCTGTTTGATGTATCAAGTATAAGCTTTGTTTAGATGTCATTCTTGAAAAGTCCCTTGTACTGGAGGACTATAAACTTTCGCAGTACCAAGTATAAAAGTCCATTGTGCTGGAGGACTCTAAACTTTCGCAGCACTAAGCATAAAAGGATACGGTCCTTTCTTGGAAAGATTTCGCAGTACTAAGTATAAGAGGATACGGTCCTCCCTTGGAAAGACTATCATGTTAAAACGGGCTACGGGCCTAAGTAACACAAGACCATCGTGTTAAAAGGAGCTACGGGCTTAAGTAACACAAGTCCCTTGTGCTGGAGGACTATAAACTTTCGCAGTACCTTCGATTAATCGATTACGGATCGTACAGCCTTTGTTTTGCCACTGACGGTTTACCGCGTGGATCTGTTGTTTGGAAAGCTTGATTTGTGTTTTGCCGATGTCGGTAAGCATCCCTTGAGACTTGTAAGACTTAATAGATGAATACGGTTCATCAAAAGCTTGATTTGTGTTTTGCCGATGTTAGTAAGCATCCCTTGAGACTTGTAAGACTTAATAGATGAATACGGTTCATCAAAAGCTTGATTTGTGTTTTGCCGATGTTAGTAAGCATCCCTTGTTTTGATAAAGTTTTGATGTGTTTTTGCTTTGAAAAGATCTCGGTTAAGATTCATATGGTTTTGGCATGTTTTGTTTTGAAGGATCTTGGCTATATTCATGCAAAACCTTTATTACTAGCACCATTCACTGAGTATCCAAGCTCACCCTCTCTATATATATGTAGGTGATGAGCAGGACGTCGGCGACGCCTAGATGTGTTTTTGAAAGCTTGTTTTGGATCTATGATTATGTCGGCTTTGTTTTGTATTCACGTCGGCAATGTCATTTCTTTCATGTCGGCGAATCTTGAAAATCATGCTTCTTGGCTTGTATTCACTGTATTTTGTATATGTCGGCTCGAGAAGCCTTTTGATCAAGATGTAATACGTATTCTACTTTGTTGTATTCAATTGTAAAGTTTTGTAAAGACGTATGCCATTACATTTGATCTATGCACTACTCTTATGGACCACTTGTGTTTTGATTTATTGCTTCCGCATTTGTGAGCCCCGTTTATTATACTCTGATTGTGTTAAACTTTTGAAAGTTGGCCTTCGGTAACCTCGGATTACTGGCCATCACGGCACCAAACTACTAGGGGCGGTTTGGGGTCGTGACATACTGAGTAATTACTACGAATTTACTAAGAATTAACTGAAAATTTGCTTGGTAATTTACTCACAATTTACTGAATAAATGTACTGAGTAATTTGCTTGAAATTTAGGAAGTAATTTAATGGGAATTTACTGAGTAATTTACAGAGAATTACAGTGTAATTGATTGAGAATTTACTGACTAATTTATTGAGAATTTACTGGGAATTTATTGTGTAATTTACTGAGAATTCACTGAGTAATTTAGTTAGATTTTTTTTGGAATTTACTAAGTAATTTACTGAGAATTTATTAGGTAATTTTCTAAGAATTTATAGAGAATTTACTGAAAATTTACCAAGTAAATTACTGAGAATTTACTAACAATTTACTGAGTAATTTTCTGAGTAATTTACTTAGAATTTACAGGGAACTTACTAAGTAATTTACAGAGAATTTAATGAGTAATTTATTGAATAATTTACTAAGAATTTATTGAAAATTTACTGAAAATTTACTGAGTAATTTACTGAGAAATTAGAGGTAATTTTTTGTAGTAATTTACAAAGAATTTACTGAGAACTTACAGAGTAATCTACTAAGAATTTACAGCGAATTTACTATGATTTTACAATGTAATTTACTTATAAATTACTTGAAATTTTCTAGGTAATTTACTGAGAATTTACTAAGTAATCTAAGAAGAATTTACTGAGTAATTTACTGAGATTTTGCTGGGAATTTACTAAGTAATTTACTGAGAATTTAATGGGAATTTTCTGCGTAATTTACTAAGAATTTACAAGGAATTTTGTGGGAATTTATGGAGAATTTACTCAGAATTTACTGAGTAATTTAATGTGTATTTATTGAAAGTGTATTTATTGAGAATATGCTAGGAATTTACTGATTAATTTACAGAGAATTTTCTGAGAATTTACTGGGAATTTTTTGAGTAATTTACAGAGAATTTATTGAGTAATTTACAGAAAATTTAATGAGTAATTTAATGAGAATTCACTCGAAATTTACTAAGTAATTTGTTGAGAATTTACTGGGAATTTACTAAATAATGTAGTAAGAATTTATTGAGAATTTACTGAGAACATATTGTTAATTTACTGAAAATTTTCTGAGTAATTTCTGAGAATTTACTGTAATTTATTGAGTAATTTAATCAGAATTTACAGAGTAATGCACTAAGTAATTTACTGAGAATTTACTTAAAATTTATTGAGTAATTTACTGCGAATTTACTGAGAATTTACTGTGTAATTTATTGAGAACATAGTGGACATTTCTAGAGTAAATTACTGAGAATTTACAGAGAATTTACTTAGAAATTACTGGGAATTTTCTTAGTAATTTACAGAGAATTTACTGAGTATTTTTTGAGAATTTACTCAAATTTTCTAAGTAATTTACAGAGAATTCACTGAAAATTTACTTGGAATTTATTGTGTAATTTACTGAGAATTTACTCAGTAATTTACTTGGAATTTACAAAGTGATTTACTGAGTATTTATTGAAAATTTACTGAATAATTTTGTGAGAATTTATTAGACATTTAATGAGAATTTACTGATAATTTACTACAAATTTACTCACAATTTACTAAATAATGTACTGAGTAATTTACTAAGAATTCAATACTAAGTAATTTACTTAGAATTTACTGACGAATTTATTGAGAATTTATTGTGGAATTTACTAAGAATTCACTAAGTAATTTAGTTAGATTTTTTTTTGGAATTTACTAAGTAATTTACTGAAAATTTATTAAGAATTTATTGGGTAATTTTCTGAGAATTTATAAAGAATTTACAGAAAATTTACCGAGTAATTTACTGATAATTTACTATGTAATTTACTGAGAATTTACTAACAATTTACTGAGTAATTTTCTGAGTAATTTAAAAAAAATTAGTGAGAACTTATCGAGTAATTTACTGAGAATTTACATGGAATTTATTAAGTAATTTACAGAGAATTTAATGAGTAATTTACTGAGAATTTATTCAGAATTTACATTGTAATTTACTGAGAATTTAGAGGTAATTTTTCTTAGTAATTTACAGAGAATTTACTGAGAACTTATAGAGTATTCTACTGAGAATTTACAGCGAATTTACTGTGATTTTACAATGTAATTTGCTTATAATTTACTAGCAATTTACTTGGTAATTTATTGAGATTTTGCTGGGAATTTGCTGAGTAATTTACTGAGAATTTTCTGAGTAATTTACTAAGAATTTTCTGAGTAATTTACTAAGAATTTACAGGGAATATTGTGGGAATTTAAGGAGATTTTACTCGAAATTTACTGAGTATTTATTGAGAATTTGCTAGGAATTTACTGATTAATTTACAGAGAATTTTCTGAGAATTTACTGAGTAATTTATAGAGAACTTATTGAGTAATTTACAGAGAATTTAATGAGTAATTTACTGAGAATTCACTCGGAATTTACTAAGAATTTACTAAGTAATTTGTTTAGAATTTACTAGGAATTTACTAAATAATGTACTTAGAATTTATTGGGAATTTACTGAGTAATTTACTGTTAATTTACTGAAATTTTTTTCATTAATTTATGAGAATTTACGGTAATTATCTGAGTAATTTAGTGGGAATTTACTGAGTAATGTACTGAGAATTTAGTTAAAATTTACTGCGAATTTACTGAATGATTTATTGAGAATTGATTGGGAATTAACTGAGTAACTTACTTGGAATTTCCTGAGTAATTTACTGAGAATTTACTGGAAATTTAATGAGTAATTTTCAGAAAATTTTCTGAGTAATCTATTGAGCATTTGCTGGCAATTTACTGAGTTATTTTCTGAGTAATTTACAGAGAACTTACAGAGTAATTTACTGGGATTTTACAGGGAATCGACAGAGAATTTACTGGGTAATTTACTGAGAATTTACTGTTTAATTTGTTGAGAAATTTTCTTAGAAATTTCTGGGAATTTACTGAGTAATTTACTGATAATTTAAGGAGTAATTTACTAAGAATTTACTGAAAATTTACTAAGTAATTTATTGAGAATTTACTGGGAATTTTATGAGTAATTTACCGGGAATTTACTTATTAATTTACTGAGAATATACAGGGAATTTGTTGAGTAATTTACAAAGAATTTACGAAAAATTTACAGGGAATTGCCTGAGAATTTATTGGGAATTTACTGGTAATTTACTGAGAATTTACTGAAAATTTACTAAGTAATTTACTAGGAATTTATAGAGTAAATTACTGAGATTTTTTTTCAGAATTTACTGGGAATTTACGGAGTAATTTATAGAGAATTCACTGAGAATTTACTTGGAATTTATTGTGTAACTTACTGAGAATTTACTCAGTAATTTACTTGGAATTTACAAAGTGATTTACTGAGTATTTATTGGAAATTTACTGAATAATTTTGGGAGAATTTATTAGACATTTACTGAGAATTTACTAAAAATTTACTACAAATTTACTCACAATTTACTGCAAATTTACTCACAATTTACTGAGTAATTTACTGAGAATTCAATTAGTAATTTTCAGAGAATTTTCTGAGTAATTTACTTGGAATTTACTGAGTAATTTAATAAGAATTTACTGACTAATTTATTGAGAATTTATTGTGGAATTTATTGAGAATTCACTTAGTAATTTAGTTAGATTCTTTTTGGAATTTATTAAGTAATTTACTGAGAATTTACAAAAAATTTAGTGAGAACTTATCGAGTAATTTACTGAGAATTTACATGGAATTTATTAAGTAATTTACAGAGAAATTAATAAGTAATTTATTGAATAATTTACTGAGAATTTATTGAGAATTTACTGTGTAATTTACTGAGAATTTAGAGGCAATTTTTGTTAGTAATTTACAGAGAATTTACTGAGAACTTACTGAGTATTCTACTGAGAATTTACAGCGAATTTACTGTGATTTTACAATGTAATTTACTTGCAATTTACTAGGTAATTTACTAAGATTTTGCTGAGTAATTTGCTGGGAATTTTCTGAGTAATTTACTAAGAATTTACAGGGAATATTGTGGGAATTTACGGAGATTTTACTCGAAATTTACTGAGTATTTATTGAGAATTTGCTAGGAATTTACTGATTAATTTACAGAGAATTTTCTGAATAATTTACTGAGAACTTATTGGATAATTTACAGAGAATTTAATGAGTAATTTACTGAGAATTCACTCAAAATTTACTAAGAATTTACTAAGTAATTTGTTTAGAATTTACTAGGAATTTACTAAATAATGTAGTTAGAATTTATTGGGAATTTATTGAGTAATTTACTGAGAACTTACTGTTAATTTACTGGAAATTTTTTTAGTAATTTCTGAGAATTTACGGTAATTATCTGAGTAATTTAGTGGGAATTTACTCAGTAATGTATTGAGAATTTAGTTAAAATTTACTGCGAATTTACTGAATGATTTATTGAGAATTACATAGTAATTTACTGGGAATTTGCTGTGTGATTTATTGAGAACATAGTGGGAATTTCTTGAGTAATTTACTGAGAATTTACAGGGAATTTCTAGAGTAATTTACTGAAAATTTACAGGGAATTTACTTAGAAATTGCTGGGAATTTACAAAGTAATTTACTTAGTAATTAATTGAGTAATTTTCTGAGAATTCACTGAGTAATTTTCTAAGTAATTTATTGAAAATTTATTGCGAATTTACAGAATAATTTACTGAGAATTTACTGGGAATTTATTTAGAATTTATTCTGTAATTTATCTGGAATTTACTGAAAATTTAGAGAGTAATTTACTAAGTAATTTACATTGAATTTACTGAGTAATTTATTGGGAATTTACGGCACAACTTACTGAGTACTTCCTGGGAATTTATTGAGAATTTATCAAGAATTGATTGGGAATTAACTGAGTAAGTTACTGGGAATTTCCTGAGTAATTTACTGAGAATTTACTAGGAATTTAATAAGTAATTTTCAGAAAATTTACTTAGTAATCTACTGAGCATTTGCTGGCAATGTACTGAGTTATTGTCTGAGTAATTTACTGGGATTTTATAGGGAATTGACAAAGAATTTACTGGGTAATTTGCTGAGAATTTACTATTTAATTTGTTGAGAAATTTTATTAGAAATTTCTAGGATTTTACTGAGTAATTTACTAATAATTTAAGGAGTAATTTATTGAGAATTTACTAGAAATTTACTAAGTAATTTATTGAAAATTTACTGGGAATTTACTTAATAATTTACTGAGAATATACTGGGAATTTGCTGAGTAATTTACAAAGAATTTATGAAAAATTTACAGGAAATTGCCTGAGAATTTTTTGGGAATTTACTGGTAATTTACTAAGAATTTACTGAAAATTTACTAAGTAATTTACTGAGAATTTAAAGAGTAAATTACTGAGAATTTTTTTCAAAATTTACTGGGAATTTACGGAGTAATTTACAGAGAATTCACTGAGAATTTACTTGGAATTTATTCTGTAATTAACTGAGAATTTACTCAGTAATTTACAAAGTGATTTACTGAGTATTTATTGAAAATTTACTGAATAATTTTTTGATAATTTATTAGGCATTTACTGAGAATTTACTTATAATTTACTGAATATTTACTGCAAATTTACTCACAATTTATTAAGTAATTTACTGAGAATTTACTGAGAATTCAATTAGTAATTTTCAGAGAATTTTCTGAGTAATTTACTTGGAATTTACTGAGTAATTTAATGAGAATTTACTTGGAGTTTACTGACTAATTTATTGTGGAATTTACTGAGAATTCACTGAGTAATTTAGTTAGATTTTTTTTTGGAATTTACTAAGTAATTTACTGAGAATTTATTAGGAATTTATTGAGTAATTTTCTGAGAATTTATAGAGAATTTACTGAAAATTTACCAAGTAATTTACTGATAGTTTACAATGTAATTTACTGAGAATTTACAAAAAAAAATTAGTGAGACCTTATCGAGTAATTTACTGAGAATTTACATGAAATTTATTAAGTAATTTAAAGAGAATTTAATGAGTAATTTATTGAGTGATTTATTGAGAATTTATTGAGAATTTACTGTGTAATTTACTGAGAATTTAGAGACAATTTTTCTTAGTAATTTACTGAGAACTTACTGAGTATTCTACTGAGAATTTACAGCGAATTTACTGTGATTTTACAATGTAATTTACTTGCAATTTACTAGGTAATTTACTAAGATTTTGCTGAGTAATTTGCTGGGAATTTTCTGAGTAATTTACTAAGAATTTATAGGGAATATTGTGGGAATTTACGGAGATTTTACTCGAAATTTACTGAGTATTTATTGAGAATTTGCTAGGAATTTACTGATTAATTTACAGAGAATTTTCTGAGTAATTTACTGAGAGTTCACTCGGAATTTACTAAGAATTTACTAAGTAATTTGTTTAGAATTTACTAGGAATTTACTAAATAATGTAGTTAGAATTTATTGGGAATTTACTGAGTAATTTACTGAGGACTTACTGTTAATTTACTGGAAATTTTTTTAGTAATTTCTGAGAATTTACGGTAACTATCTGAGTAATTAGTGGGAATTTACTCAGTAATGTATTGAGAATTTAGTTAAAATTTACTGCGAACTTACTGAATGATTTATTGAGAATTACATAGTAATTTACTGGGAATTTGCTATGTAATTTATTGAGAACATAGTGGGAATTTCTTGAGTAATTTACTGAGAATTTACACGGAATTTCTAGAGTAATTTACTGAGAATTTACAGGGAATTTACTTAGAAATTGCTGGGAATTTACAAAGTAATTTACTTAGTAATTAATTGAGTAATTTTCTGAGAATTCACTGAGTAATTTTCTAAGTAATTTATTGAAAATTTATTGCAAATTTACAGAGTAATTACTGGGAATTTATTTAGAATTTATTCTGTAATTTATCTGGAATTTACTGAAAATTTATAAAGTAATTTAGAGAGTAATTTACTAAGTAATTTACATTGAATTTACTGAGTAATTTATTGGGAATTTACAGCGCAACTTACTGAGTACTTCCTGGGAATTTATTGAGAATTGATTGGGAATTAACTGAGTAATTTACTGGGAATTTCTTGAGTAATTTACTGAGAATTTACTAGGAATTTAATGAGTAATTTTCAGAAAATTTACTGAGTAATCTACTGAGCATTTGCTAGCAATTTACTGAGTTATTTTCTGAGTAATTTACAGAGAACTTATAGAGTAATTTACTGGGATTTTACAGGGAATTGACAGAGAATTTACTGTTTAATTTGTTGAGAAATTTTCTTAGAAATTTCTAGGAATTTACTAAGTAATTTACTGATAATTTAAGGAGTAATTTACTGAGAATTTACTGGAAATTTACTAAGTAATTTATTGAGAATTTACTGGGAATTTACTTATTATTTTACTGAGAATATACTGGGAATTTGCTGAGTAATTTACAAAGAATTTACGAAAAATTTACAAGGTATCGCCTGAGAATTTATTGGGAATTTACGGGTAATTTACTGAGAATTTATTGAAAATTTACTAAGTAATTTACTGGAAATTTAAAGAGTAAATTACTGAGAATTTTTTTCAGAATTTACTGGGAATTTACGGAGTAATTTACAGAGAATTCACTGAGAATTTACTTGGAATTTATTGTGTAATTTACTCAGTAAATTACTTGGAATTTACTTAGTAATTTACTTGGAATTTACAAAGTGATTTACTGAGTATTTATTAGAAATTTACTGAATAATTTTGTGAGAATTTATTAGACATTTACTAAGAATTTACTGCAAATTTACTCACAATTTACTGAGTAATTTACTGAGAATTCAATTAGTAATTTTTAGAGAATTTACTGATAATTTACTTGAAATTTATTGAGTAATTTAATGAGAATTTACTTGGAATTTACTGACTAATTTATTGAGAATTTATTGTGGAATTTACTAAAAATTCACTGAGTAATTTAGTTAGATTTTTTTTGGAATTTACTAAGTAATTTACTGAGAATTTATTAGGAATTTATTGGGTAATTTTCTGAGAATTTATAGAGAATTTACTGAAAATTTACCAAGTAATTTACTGATAGTTTACTATGTAATTTACTGAGAATTTACAAAAAAATTTAGTGAGACCTTATCGAGTAATTTACTGAGAATTTACATGAAATTTATTAAGTAATTTACAGAGAATTTAATGAGTAATTTATTGAGTAATTTACTGAGAATTTATTGAGAATTTACTGTGTAATTTACTGAGAATTTAGAGGCAATTTTTCTTAGTAATTTACAGAGAATTTGCTGAGTATTCTACTGAGAATTTACAGCGAGTTTACTGTGATTTTAAAATGTAATTTACTTGCAATTTACTAGGTAATTTACTGAGATTTTGCTGAGTAATTTACTGAGAATTTTCTGAGTAATTTACTAAGAATTTACATGGAATATTGTGGGAATTTACGGAGATTTTACTCGAAATTTACTGAGTATTTATTGAGAATTTGCTAGGAATTTACTGATTAATTTACAGAGAATTTTCTGAGAATTTACTGGGAATTTATAGAGAACTTATTGAGTAATTTACCGAGAATTTAATGAGTAATTTACTGAGAATTCACTCGGAATTTACTAAGAATTTACTAAGTAATTTGTTTAGAATATACTGGGAATTTACTAAATAATGTACTTAGAATTTATTGGGAATTTACTGAGTAATTTACTGAGAACTTACTGTTAATTCACTGAATTTTTTTTTAGTAATTTCTGAGAATTTACGGTAATTATCTGAGTAATTTAGTGGGAATTTACTCAGTAATGTACTGAGAATTTAGTTAAAATTTACTGCGAATTTACTGAATGATTTATTGAGAATTACATAGTAATTTACTGGGAATTTGCTGTGTAATTTATTGAGAACATAGTGGGAATTTCTTAAGTAATTGTCACGACCCCAAATCGCCCCTAGTAGTTTAGTGCCGTGATGGCCAGTAATCCGAGATTACTGAAGGCCGACTTACAAAATTTACACACAATCAGAGTATAATTACATGGGGCTCACAAGTGCGGAAGCAATAATTTAAAATGCAAGTGGTCCATAAGAGCAGTGCATAAGTCAAATTAAATAGCAACCATCTTCATATGGGTTACAACTTTAATTACAAACGAAGTAGAGTACAAAATTACATCTTACATAATAACAAAGGAATTCACAAGCCGACATGACAATCATACAAGACACACATCTTGATCAAAAGGCTTCTCAAGCCGACGTATGCAACATACAAGTATTACAAATCGAGAAGCATGATTTTCAAGACTGCCGACGTAAATATAGGTCAAGCCGACATAATCAAAATCCAAAATAAGGTCCAGAATCACATCTAAGCGTCACCGCCTTCTTGTTCATCACCTACATATATATAGAGAGGGTGAGCTTGGATACTCAGTGAATGGTACAAATAATAAAAGGGTTCGCATGAATAATAGCCGAAGTCCTTTAAAACAATACAAGTCAAAACTCTAGATAACCAGCGATGGACCTCGTCCATCTAAAAAATCTTCAAAGCTTCAAGGAATACTGCCTAGCATCACATATTACAAATGGTAACATTCCGGCAAACATATCCACGAGGTAAACCGTCAGTGGCAAAACAAGACAAAGCAAGAGAGGCATCTCAAACAAGGGTGCTACAAAAGTTTAGAGTCCTCTAGCACAAGGGACCTATGTTACAAAGGCCCGTAGCCTTTTAACACGAGAGTGCTGCGAAAGTTTAGAGTCCTCCAGCACAAGGGACTTTCAAGACAAGATGTGCTGCGAAAGTTTAGAGTCCTCCAGCACGAGGGACTTCAAAAACGAGATGTGCTGCGAAAGTTTAGAGTCCTCCAGCACAAGGGACTTTCAAACGAGACGTGCTGCGAAAGTTTAGATTCCTCCAGCACAAGGGACTTTCTGAGTAGGTCATCAAGACAAGATCATTCTTGATATACAAAACAGGGACAATTATTCATGCTTAACAAACACTTTCAGAACAAAGCAAAGCAAAGTCTTTATCAAAATGTATAACATAGCTTTATTAAAAATACCACTCACATAGTTCTGCAAACGTCGGGGTCAAGGCAAGTCCAAGTCCTACAAACACATGGCAAAGTCTATTGAATGCACTACTCAAAACAAGTCTAGCATACATGCAAATGACCTCGGCATTCTTCAAAAACTAAGTCAAATCAAATCAAAACACAATTTCTTATCTTTGGAAAAACAAGCTGGGCAACTACCAGGTCTAGGCCGAGGTCCCACACCTCCTTGCCGAGGTGTGGCCCCGACGGCCACATTCAAAAGCGAAGTCGGGAAAAACTGGGTTTCCCTCTTGACAACATGAAGAACATGAGCATGAAGAGCATGAAGAACATGAACATGAGGAAAATGAATGCAAAGATCAAAACTTGCTATAACGAAAGCTAAGATTTCATGCTATGAATTCAAAAATGTGGACCTGGGTACCTATACACAAGGATCTTATCAAAACAAACACAAAAACATGACTCTTAGTGCAAACTTTCGGATCAAACGAGGCTTTTCTTCAAGAACACATGAAAACCATTTTCTCTTTCTAAAACCAACTTTAAATCAATGCATGACGTGCCGAACAGGTTTGATCATGCAATGCAGTTAGATGATCAATAAGAACAACAAGAATAGGTTACGATTCTAACCTCAAAACTCGAATCTAACGGTTCAAGCTCCAACGATCAAGCTTGGAAGTTCACTCTCTCTAGCTTAAACTTCCCCTCCTTCTTCTTAGAGTTTCTCTCTATAAAAGGCAAGATTTGATACAAAATGATATGTTTCTCACGACAATCACTAACTTAATCCCTCTGCCGGGACACGTGGCATCGGCTGATTGGCTCTACTCGAAAAGGTGACTGACTTGACAAGACAAGACCAAGAAAAAGTGTATTCAGCAAGCTAAACAGCAAGAGTACTCCGGCAAGTGATGATCTCGGCTAAGGGCAAAGCTTCGGCAAGCAGGGTAACAATGACATCGGCTTGGAAGGACAACACTTGACTAAGCTGTGCCGCACCTTAGCCTAGATATGCCACACCTCGGTCTAGGTCATACCGTTCCAGGAACAAAATCACTCATGCGAGGATCAAGGATCTAGAACGCCTAGATATTAACATCTCGGCCCAGATGATGCACATCTCGGCCTAGGCGACGCGCACCTCGGCCTAGATGGTGACATCTCGGCCAATATGCCAGGGTGAAGATGGAGGTCAACCAAAGGGGTTTCAAGATAGTTCTAAGTGATAAAGGTCTCGAAGGTGTCTATGCTTAAGATGACCTCGGCAACACACCAGACAAGAACAAAGCATGCAAGCAATCATTCAAGCAAAACAAGACAAGATTTGCAAATGCACATATTAAAACAAGATCATCCATAAATGTATGCAAGTATGACTAAGTTAAAATGAGGGTTGTTACAGTAATTTACTGAGAATTTACAGGGAATTTCTGGAGTAATTTACTGAGAATTTACAGGAAATTTACTTAGAAATTGCTGGGAATTTACAAAGTAATTTACTCAGTAATTAATGGAGTAATTTTCTGAGAATTCACTGAGTAATTTTCTAAGTAATTTATAGAAAATTTATTGCGAATTTACAGAGTAATTTACTGAGAATTTACTGAAAATTTATTGAGAATTTATTCTGTAATTTATCTGGAATTTACTGAAAATTTAGAGAGTAATTTACTGAGTAATTTACTAAGTAATTTACATTGAATTTACTGAGAAATTTATTTGGAATTTACGGCGCAACTTACTGAGTATTTCCTGGGAATTTATTGAGAATTGATTGGGAATTAACTGAGTAATTTTCTGGGAATTTAATGAGTAATTTTCAAAAAATTTACTGAGTAATCTTCTGAGCATTTGCTATCAGTTTACTGAGTTATTTTCTGAGTAATTTACGGAGAACTTACGGAGTAATTTACTGGGATTTTACAGGGAATTGACAGAGAATTTACTGGGTAATTTACTGAAAATTTATTATTTAATTTATTGAGAAATTTTCTTAGAAATTTCTAGGAGTTTACTGAGTAATTTACTAATAATTTAAGGAGTAATTTACTGAGAATTTACTGGAAATTTACTACGTAATTTATTGAGAATTTACTGGGAATTTTACGAGTAATTTACTGTGAATTTACTTATTAATTTACTGAGAATATACTGGGAATTTGCTGAGTAATTTACAAAGAATTTACGAAAACTTTACAGGGAATTGGCTGAGAATTTATTGGGAATTTACTGGTAATTTACTGAGAATTTACTAAGTAATTTACTGGAAATTTAAAGAGTAAATTACTGAGAATTTTTTCCAGAATTTACTGGGAATTTACGGGGTAATTTACAAAGAATTCACTGAGAATTTACTTGGAATTTATTGTGTAATTTACTGAGAATTTACTCAGTAATTTACTTGGAATTTACAAAGTGATTTACTGAGTATTTATTGGAAATTTACTGAATAATTTTGTGAGAATTTATTAGACATTTACTGATAATTTACTGAAAATTTACTGCAAATTTACTCACAATTTACTGAGTAATTTACTGAGAATTTACTGAGAATTCTATTATTAATTTTCAGAGAATTTACTGAGTAATTTACTTGGAATTTACTGACTAATTTATTGAGAATTTATTGTGGAATTTACTGAGAATTCACTGAGTAATTTAATTATATTTTTTTTTGGAATTTACTAAGTAATTTACTGAGAATTTATTAGGAATTTATTGGGTAATTTTCTGAGAATTTATAGGGAATTTATTAAAAATTTACCGAGTAATTTACTGATAGTTTACTATGTAATTTACTGAGAATTTACAAAAAATTTAGTGAGAACTTATCGAGTAATTTACTGAGAATTTACATGGAATTTATTAAGTAATTTACAAAGAATTTAATGAGTAATTTATTGAGAATTTACTGTGTAATGTACTGAGAATTTAGAGGCAATTTTTCTTAGTAATTTACAGAGAATTTACTGAGAACTTACAGAGTATTCTACTGAGAATTTACTGCGAATTTACTGTGATTTTACAATGTAATTTACTTGCAATTTACTAGGTAATTTACTTAGATTTTGCTGAGTAATTTACTAAGAATTTACAGGAAATATTGTGGGAATTTACAGAGATTTTACTCGAAATTTACTGAGTATTTATTGAGAATTTGCTAGGAATTTACTGATTAATTTACAGAGAATTTTCTGAGAATTTACTGGGAATTTATAGAGAACTTATTGAGTAATTTACCGAGAATTTAATGAGTAATTTACTGAGAATTCACTCGGAATTTACTAAGAATTTACTAAGTAATTTGTTTAGAATATACTGGGAATTTACTAAATAATGTACTTAGAATTTATTGGGAATTTACTGAGTAATTTACTGAGAACTTACTGTTAATTCACTGAAATTTTTTTTAGTAATTTCTGAGAATTTACGGTAATTTTCTGAGTAATTTAGTGGGAATTTACTCAGTAATGTACTGAGAATTTAGTTAAAATTTACTGCAAATTTACTGGATGATTTATTGAGAATTACATAGTAATTTACTGGGAATTTACTGTGTAATTTATTGAGAACATAGTGGAAATTTGTTGAGTAATTTACTGAGAATTTACAAGGAATTTCTGGAGTAATTTACTGAGAATTTACAGGGAATTTACTTAAAAATTGCTGGGAATTTACAAAGTAATTTACTCAGTAATTAATTGAGTAATTTTCTAAGTAATTTATAGAAAATTTATTGCGAATTTATAGAGTAATTTACTGTGAATTTACTGAGAATTTATTCTGGAATTTACTGAAAATTTAGAAAGTAATTTATTGAGTAATTTACTAAGTAATTTACATTGAATTTACTGAGTAATTTATTTGGAATTTACGGCGCAACTTACTGAGTATTTCCTGGGAATTTACTGAGAATTTGTCACGACCCCATTCCGCGCCTAGTAGAATGGTGCCGTGATAGCCAGTAATCCGAGATTACCGAAGGCCAACTTTTAAAATTCACACACAATCAGAGTATTACATATGGGGCTAACAAGTGCGGAAGCAATAATTTACAATACAAGTGGTCCATAAGAGCAGTGCGTAGATCAAATGAAATGGCATACATCTTTACATAGCTTTACAACTTGAATATAAGCAAAATAAAATACAAAATACAAAATACATATTACATCTTGACTAAAAGGCTTCTCAAGCCGACATGTTCAAAATACATGAAATACAACTAAGAAGCATAATCTTCAAGATTGCTGACATAAATATTGCCAACATAACATGCATCCAAAACATCTTGCAAAACACCCATCTCGGCGTAGCCGACTTCTTGCTTGTTACCTTCATATATACATAGGGAGGGTGAGCTTGGATACTCAGTGAATGGTATAAGTAATAAAGGGGTTAAATGAATGATACCCGAGATCTTTTCAAACAATACATAGTATATCTTTACCAAAACCATACATAACATAGCTTAGCTTGACTTGAAATAAAACATCAATCGAACCTTGGTCTTTCAAAACTTACTTACTTACTTAACATACGTCAACTTAAAACATGGGGTGATGACATTCCGGGCAAAACAAAAGCATAACCTCGGCATCGAGCACACCCGTTCATAGTCCGTCGGTGGCCGATATCTTAACAAGGGTGCTACTTAGGCTTAACGTCCCCTAGCATGAAAGGACGGTGCTACCTAGGCTTAAAATCCCCTAGCACGGGAGGACTATGCTACTTTGGCTTAAAGTCCCCTAGCACGGAAGGACTATGCTACTTAGGCTTAAAGTCCCCTAGCACGGAAGGACTATGCTACTTAGGCTTAACGTCCCCTAACACGAAAGGACGGTGTTACTTAGGCTTAACGTCCCCTAACACGAAAGGACAGTTCCAAGAATGTCACCCAAAACAAAGCTTATACTTGATACATAAAATAGGGATATCATTCATGCTTAACAAATACTTTTATCAAAACAAGGCAAAGCTTTATCAAAACTTCATAACATAGCTTTATTAAAAATACCACTCACATAGCTCTTCGGACGCCGAGATCAAGGCAAAGGTCCAAGTCCTACAAACACATGGCAAAGTCTACTGAACGTACTTCTCAAAACAAGTCTTACATGCATGCAAGTGATCTCGGGAAAACATGCTGGAAGTCAAAACACTGTTTTACATGTCAGGAAGACATGATGGGTACCAACCAGGTCTTTGCCGAGGTGTGGCTACCTAGGCTTCGGCGTGCGGCTGCATGCCGAGGTGCGCACAAGACAAACTAAAGGTGTAAGTGACCATGCAAGGTAGGCCAAGGTGAGATACGATGCTTGGCCTAAGGTCTAGGTAAGAGTGATCTCGGCGACTACACTTGGGGAAGTGAGGTCTGGAGATCTGGGTTTCCACCCGTGAAGAACATGAACATGAAGATCATGAAGAATATGAATGCTAAAATCATAACTTCTTTATTACAAAATCTAGGATTTCATGCTATGAGTTCGAAAACATGGACCTGGGTACCCATACTTGAAAATCATATGAAAACAAACACAAAAACATGGATCTTGGCATGAGCTTTCGGATCAAAACATGACTTTTCTTGAAAAACACATGAAGACTATTCTCTCTTTCTAAAACCGAACTTCAAAGCAATGCATGGCTTACAAATCATATTTAATCATGCAATGCAATAACATGAACATAAAGAACAACATGAGCAGATCAAGAATCTAACCTTAGAACACAGATCTAACGGTTCGATCTCTAGGGATCAAGCTTGGAAATCCACTCTCCCTCAAGAACTCCTCTTCGTCTCCTAGAGCTCCTCTCTCCTCTCTAGAACAAAGATACAGAAATGATAGGTTTTCCCCCTCTGCCAGCTGACTTAACACTCAACTTGGACACGTGGCAACCGCTAGTTGGCTTTCCTCAAAAAGGTGATAGATTGACAAGACATGTGTAAGACAAAGTGTATCTAACAAGCTACCCGGTAAGGCACTCTGGCAAGTGATGACATCGGCTAAGGACAAAGCTTCGGCAACTAAGGTGACAATGACCTCGGCTAGGAAGGACAACACTTGACTAAGCTGTGCCACACCTTAGCCTAGATGTGCCACACCTTGGCCTAGGTCATACCACTCCAGGACAAGATCACTTAGGTGCAAAGGTAACATCTCGGCCTAGATAATACACATCTCGGCCTTGGTGATGAACACCTCGGCCTAGATAATGACATCTCGGCCAATATGTCAGGGCGAAGGTGGAGGTCAAACAAAGTGGTTCCAAGATAAATTCTAGACTGAAGATGACCTCGGCTTGGAATGATCTAGGCTTAACATGACCTAGGCTTGGCATGGCAGGGAAGGAACAAAGCATGCAAGCAACACTTAAGCAAACAAGACAAGATTCATGAATGCAAACTTAACAAGACAAAGTTATGTAAATGAACATGAACATGACCATGACATGAATATGGGTTGTTACAGCAACTTAACATGGCAAAACATACAAATGCATGCAAACATGACTAGGACAATAATGTGGGTTATTACAGAATTTATTGAGAATTGATTGGAAATTAACTGAGTAATTTACTGAGAGTTTCCTGAGTAATTTACTGGGAATTTAATGAGTAATTTTCAAAAAATTTACTGAGGAATCTACTGAGCATTTGCTGGCAATTTACTGAGTTATTTTCTCAGTAATTTATAGAGAACTTACAGAGTAATTTACTGGGATTTTACAGGGAATTGACAGAGAATTTACTGGGTAATTTTCTGAGAATTTACTGTTTAATTTGTTGAGAAATTTTCTTAGAAATTTCTAGGAATTTACTGAGTAATTTACTGAGAATTTACAAGAACTTTACTAAGTAATTTATTGAGAATTTATTGGGAATTTACTTATTAATTTACTGAGAATATATTGGGAATTTGCTGAGTAATTTACAAAGAATTTACGAAAAATTTACAAGGAATTGCCTGAGAATTTATTGGGAATTTACTGGTAATTTACTGGGAATTTACTGAAAATTTACGAAGTAATTTACTGGGAATTAAAAGAGTAAATTACTAAGAATTTTTTTCAGAATTTATTGGGAATTTACGGAGTAATTTACAGAGAATTCACTGAGAATTCACTTGGAATTTGTTGTGTAATTTACTGAGAATTTACTCAGTAATTTACTTGGAATTTACAAAGTGATTTACTGAGTATTTATAGGAAATTTACTGAATAATTTTGTGAGAATTTATTAGACATTTACTGAGAATTTACTAATAATTTACTAAAAATTTAATGCAAATTTACTCATAATTTACTGAGTAATTTACAAAGAATTTACTGAGAATTCAATTAGTAATTTTCAGAGAATTTACGAAGTAATTTACTTGGAATTTACTGAGTAATTTAATGAAAATTTACTTGGAATTTACTGACTAATTTATTGAGAAATTATTGTGGACATTACTAAGAATTCACTGAGTAATTTAGTTAGATTTTTTTTTGGAATTTACTAAGTAATTTACTGAGAATTTATTAGGAATTTATTGGGTAATTTTCTGGGAATTTATAAAGAATTTACTGAAAATTTACCGAGTAATTTACTAATAATTTACTAAGAATTTACAAAAAAAATTAGTGAGAACTTATTGAGTAATTTACTGAGAATTTAATGAGTAATTTATTGAGTAATTTACTGAGAATTTATTGAGAATTTACTGTGTAATTTATTGAGAATTTAGAGGCAATTTTTCTTAGTAATTAATAGAGAATTTAATGAGTAATTTACTGAGAATTCACTCAGAATTTACTAAATAATTTGTTTAGAATTTATTGGGAATTCACTAAATAATGTAGTTAGAATTTATTGGGAATTTGCTGAGTAATTTACTGGGAAACTTACTGTTAATTTACTGGAAATTTTTTTAGTAATTTCTGAGAATTTACGGTAATTATCTGAGTAATTTAGTGGGAATTTACTCAGTAATGTGCTACGAATTTAGTTAAAATTTACTGCGAATTTACTAAATGATTTATTGAGAATTACATAGTAATTTACTGGGAATTTGCTATGTAATTTATTGAGAACATAGTGGGAATTTCTTGAGTAATTTACTAAGAATTTACAGGGAATTTCTGGAGTAATTTACTGAGAATTTAAAGGGAATTTACTTAGAAATTGTTGGGAATTTACAAAGTAATTTACTGAGAATTTACAGGGCATTTACTTAGAATTTTTCCAGAATTTTCTGAGCAATTTACTAAGTAATTTACTCAGTAATTAATTGAGTAATTTTCTGAGATTTCACTGAGTAATTTTCAAAGTAATTTATAGAAAATTTATTGCGAATTTACTGAGTAATTTACTGAGAATTTATTGAGAATTTGTTCCTTAATTTATCTGGAATTTACTGAAAATTTAGAGAGTAATTTACCGTGTAATTTACATAGAATTTACTAAGTAATTTATTTGGAATTTACGGCGCAACTTACTGTGCATTTCCTGGGAATTTATTGAGAATTTATTGAGAATTGATTGGGAATTTCCTGAGTAATTTACTGAGAATTTACTGTAAATTTAATGAGTAATTTTCAGAAAATTTACTGAGTAATCTACTGATCATTTGCTGGCAATTTTCTGAGTAATTTACAGAGAACTTACAGAGTAATTTATTGGGATTCTACAGGGAATTGACAGGGAATTTACTAGGTAATTTACCGAGAATTTACTATTTAATTTCCTGAGAAATTCTCTTAGAAATTTCTAGGAATTTACTGAGTAATTTACTGATAATTTAAGGAGTAATTTACTGAGAATTTACTGCAAATTAACTAAGTAATTTATTGAGAATTTATTGGGAATTTTACGAGTAATTTACTGGGAATTTACTTATTAATTTACTGAGAATATACTGCGAATTTGCTGAGTAATTTACAAAGAATTTACAAAAAATTTAGAGGGAATTACCTGAGAATTTATTGGGGATTTACTGGTAATTTATTGAGAATTTACTAAGTAATTTACTGGGAATTTAATGAGTAAATTACTGAGAATTTAAAGAGTAAATTACTGAGAATTTACCTAAAATTTTTTGAGGAATTTACTGAGTAATTTATTCAGTAATTAATTGAGTAATTTTTAGAAAATTCACTGAGAAATTTTCTAAGTAATTTATAGAAAATTTATTGCGAATTTACTGAGTAATTTACTGGGAATTTGTTGAGTATTTATTCTGTAATTTATTTGGAATTTACTGAAAATTTAGAGAGTAATTTACTAAGAATTTACTGAGTAATTTGCATTGAATTTACTAAGTAAATTATTGGGAATTTACAGCGCAACATTCTGAGTATTTCCCGGGAATTTATTGAGAATTGATTGGGAATTAACTGAGTAATTTACTGGGAATTTACTAAGTAATTTACTGGAAATTTAATGAGTAATTTTTAGAGAATTTCTGAGAATTTTCTAAGTAATCTACTGAGCATTTGTTGGCAATTTACCGAGTAATTTTTTGAGAATTTACTGAGAACTTACAGAGTAATTTGCTGGGATTTTACAGGGAATTGACAAAGAATTTACTGGGTAATTTACTGAGAATTTACTATTTAATTTGTTGAAAAATTTTCTTTGAATTTTCTAGGAATTTACAGCTAATTTAAGTAGTAATTTACAGAGAATTTACTGAAAATTTACTAAGTAATTTTACTGAGAATTTTATGAGTAATTTACTGGGAATTTATTTATTAATTTATTGAGAATATACTGGGAGTTTGCTGAGTAATTTACTAAGAATTTACGAAAAATTTACAAGGGATTGCCTGAGAATTTATTGGGAATTTACTAAATAATTTACTGGGAATTCACTAGTAATTTACTGAGCAATTTATTGAGAATTTACTGAAAATTTACTAAGAAATTTACTGAGAATTTAAGGATTAAAGTACTGAGAATTTTTTTAGAATTTGCTGAGAATTTACTCAGTAATTTACTTAGCGATTTACTGAGTATTTATTGGGAATTTACTGAAAATTTTTTTGAGAATTTATTAGATATTTACTGAGTAATTTCTAGGAATTTACTGAGAATTTACTGAAAATTTACATGGTAATTTACTCACAATTTACTGAATAAATGTACTGAGTAATTTACTGAGAATTTAAATAGTAATTTCTAGAGAATTTACGGAGTAATTTAATGGGAATTTACTGAATAATTTTCTGAGAATTTATTTAAAATTTACTGAGTAATTTACCGAGAATTACAGTGTAATTGACTGAGAATTTACTAACTAATTTATTGAGAATTTATTGGGAATTTATTGTGTAATTTACTAAGAATTCACTGAGTAATTTAGTTAGATTTTTTTTGGAATTTACGGAGATTTTATAGAGAATTTACTGAAAATTTACCGAGTAAATTACTGAGAATTTACTATGTAATTTATTGAGAATTTACTAACAATTTATTGAGTAATTTTCTGAGTAATTTACAAAAAATTTAGTGAGAACTTATTGAGTAATTTACTGAGAATTTACAGGGAACTTACTAAACAATTTACAGAGAATTTAAAGAGTAATTTATTGAGTAATTTACTGAGAATTTATTGAGAATTTATGAAAAATTTGATGAGTAATTTACTGAGAATTTAGAGGCAATTTTTCTTAGTAATTTATAGAGAATTTACTGAGAACTTACAGAGTAATCTACTGAGAATTTACAGCGAATTTACTGTGATTTTACAATGTAATTTACTTATAATTTACTTGCAATTTACTAGGTAATTTACTGAGAATTACTAAGTAATTTAAAAAGAATTTACTAAGTAATTTACTGAGATTTTGCTGGGAATTTACTAAGTAATTTACTAAGAATTTACATGGAATTTTGTGGGAATTTACGGAGAATTTACTCAGAATTTACTGAGTAATTTACTGTGTATTTGTTGAGAATTTGCTAGGAATTTACTGATTAATTTACAGAGAATTTATTGAGTAATTTACAGAGAATTTAATGAGTAATTTACTGAGAATTCACTCGGAATTTACTAAGAATTTACTAAGTAATTTGTTAAGAATTTACTGGGAATTTACTAAATAATGTAGTTAGAATTTATTGGGAATTTACTGAGAACTTACTGTTAATTTATTGAAAATTTTCTGAGTAATTTTTGAGAATTTACTGTAATTTACTGAGTAATTTAGTGGCAATTTACAGAGTAATGCACTGAGTAATTTACTGCGAATTTACTGGAAATTTGCTGTGTAATTTATTGAGAATATAGTGGGAATTTCTAGAGTAATTTATTGAGAATTTATAGGGAATTTACTTAGAAATTACTAGCAATTTTCTGAGTAATTTACTGAGAATTTACAAGGAATTTACTGAGTAATTTACTCAGTAATTAATTGAGTAATTTTTAGAGAATTCACTAAGAAATTTTCTAACTAATTTATAGAAAATTTATTGTGAATTTACTGAGTAATTTACTGGGAATTTGTTGAGAATTTATTCTGTAATTTATTTGGAATTTACTGAAAATTTAGAGAGTAATTTACTGAGAATTTACTGAGTAAATTATTGGGAATTTACAGCGCAAGTTTATTAGTATTTCTTGGGAATTTATTGAGAATTTCTTGGGAATTAACGGAGTAATTTACTGGGAATTTACTGAATAATTTACAGGGAATTTAATGAGTAATTTTTAGAGAATTTACTGAGAATTTTCTGAGTAATCTACTAAGCATTTATTGGCAATTTACTGAGTAATTTTTTGAGAATTTACTGAGAACTTACAGAGTAATTTGCTGGGATTTTACAGGCAATTGACAGAGAATTTACTGGGTAATTTACCGAGAATTTACTATTTAATTTGTTGAGAAATTTTCTTAGAATTTTCTAGGAATTTACAGATAATTTAAGGAGTAATTTACAGATAATTTACTGGAAATTTACTAAGTAATTTTACTGGGAATTTTATGAGTAATTTACTGAGAATTTACTTATTAATTTACTGAAAATATACTGGGAATTTGCTGAGTAATTTACTAAGAATTTACGAAAAATTTACAAGGAATTGCCTGAGAATTTATTGGGAATTTACTGAATAATTTACTGGGAATTTACTGGTAATTTACTGAGCAATTTACTGAGTAATTTATTGAGAATTTACTGAAAATTTACTAAGAAATTTACTGGGAATTTAAGGAATAAAGTACTGAGAATATTTTTAGAATTTGCTGAGAATTTACTCAGTAATTTACTTAGTGATTTACTGAGTATTTATTGGGAATTTACTGAATAATTTTTTGACAATTTATTAGATATTTACTGAGTAATTTCTAGGAATTTACCGAGAATTTACTGGAAATTTACTCACAATTTATTGAATAAATATACTGAGTAATTTACTGAGAATTTAAATAGTAATTTCTAGAGAATTTACGGAGTAATTTAATGGGAATTTACTGAGAATTTATTTAGAATTTACTGAGTAATTACCGAGAATTACAATGTAATTTATTGAGAATTTACTGGGAATTTATTGTGTAATTTACTAAGTATTCACTGAGTAATTTTGTTAGATTTTTTTTGGAATTTACTGAGAATTTATTGGGAATTTATTAGGTAATTTTCTGAGAATTTATAGAGAATTTACTGAAAATTTACCGAGTAAATTACTGAGAATTTACTCTGTAATTTACTGAGAATTTACTGAGTAATTTTCTGAGTAATTTACTCAGTAATTTTCTGAGAATTTATAGAGAATTTACTGAAAATTTATCGAGTAAATTACTGAGAATTTACTATGTAATTTACTGAGAATTTACTAACAATTTACTGAGTAATTTTCTGAGTAATTTACAAAAAATTTAGTGAGAACTTATTGAGTAATTTACAGAGAATTTACAGGAAACTTACTAAGTAATTTACAGAGAATTTAAAGAGCAATTTATTGAGTAATTTACTGAGAATTTACTAAAAATTTGATGAGTAATTTACTGAGAATTTAGAGGCAATTTTTCTTAGTAATTTGCTGAGAACTTACAGAGTAATCTACTGAGAATTTAAAGCGAATTTACTGTGATTTTACAATGTAATTTACTTATAATTTACTTGCAATTTACTGAGAATTACTAAGTAGTTTAAGAAGAATTTACTAAGTAATTTACTGAGATTTTGCTGGAAATTTACTAAGTAATTTACTGAGAATTTACTGGAAATTTTCTAAGTAATTTACTAAGAATTTACATGAAATTTTGTGGGATTTACGGAGAATTTACTCAGAATTTACTGAGTAATTTACTATGTATTTATTGAGAATTTGCTAGGAATTTACTAATTAATTTACCGAGAATTTAATAAGTAATTTACTGAGAATTCACTCGGAATTTACTAAGAATTTACTAAGTAATTTGTTGAGAATTTACTGGGAATTTACTAAATAATGTAGTTAGAATTTATTGGAAATTTACCGTTAATTGACTGAAAATTTTCTGAGTCATTTCTGACAATTTACTGTAATTTACTGAGTAATTTAGTGGCAATTTACAGAGTAATGCATTGAGTAATTTACCGCGAATTTACTGGGAATTTGCTGTGTAATTTATTGAGAACATAGTGGAAATTTCTAGAGTAATTTATTGAGAATTTACAGGGAATTTATTTAGAAATTACTGGCAATTTTCTGAGTAATTTCCTGAGAATTTACAAGGAATTTACTGAGTATTTTCTGAGAATTTTCTGAGTAATTTACTAAGTAATTTACTCAGTAATTAATTGAGTAATTTTTAGAGAATTCATTGAGAAATTTTCTAAGTAATTTATAGAAAATTTGTTGCGAATTTACTGAGTAATTTACTGGGAATTTGTTGAGAATTTATTTTGTAATTTATTTGGAATTTACTGAAAATTTAGAGAGTAATTTACTGAGTAAATTATTCTGAATTTACGGCGCAACTTTCTGAGTATTTCCTGGGAATTTATTGAGAATTGATTGGGAATTAACTGAGTAATTTACTGGAAATTTACTGAGTAATTTACTGGGAATTTAATGAGTAATTTTTAGAGAATTTACTGAGAATTTTCTGAGTAATCTACTGAGCATTTGTTGGCAATTTACTGAGTAATTTTTTGAGAATTTACAGAGAACTTACAGAGTAATTTGCTGGGATTTTACAGGCAATTGACAGAGAATTTACTGGGTAATTTACCGAGAATTTACTGTTTAATTTGTTGAGAAATTTTCTTAGAATTTTCTAGGAATTTACAGCTAATTTAAGGAATAATTTACTGAGAATTTATTGGAAATTTACTAAGTAATTTTATTGGGAATTTTATGAGTAATTTACTGAGAATTTACTTATTAATTTACGGAGAATATACTGGGAATTTGCTGAGTAATTTACTAAGAATTTACGAAAAATTTACAAGGAATTGCGTGAGAATTTATTGGGAATTTACTGAATAATTTACTGGGAATTTACTAGTAATTTACTTAACAATTTACTGAGCAATTTATTGAGAATTTACTGAAAATCGACTAAGAAATTTACTGGGAATTTAAGGATTAAAGTACTGAGAATTTTTTTAGAATTTGCTGAGAATTTACTCAGTAATTTATTTAGTGATTTACTGAGTATTTATTGGGAATTTTCTGAATAATTTTTTGAGAATTTATTAGATATTTACTTAAAATTTACTTAAAATTTACTTGGTAATTTACTCACAATTTACTAAATAAATGTACTGAGTAATTTACTGAGAATTTAAATAGTAATTTCTAGAGAATTTACTGAGTAATTTACTGAGAATTTATTTAGAATTTACTGACTAATTTATTGAGAATTTACTGGGAATTTGTTGTGTAATTTACTGAAAATTCACTGAGTAATTTAGTTAGATTTTTTTGGAATTTACTGAGAATTTATTAGGTAATTTTCTAAGAATTTATAGAGAATTTACTGCAAATTTTCCGAGTAATTTACTGAGAATTTACTAACAATTTATTGAGTAATTTACTGAGAATTTATTGAAAATTTAATAAGTAATTTACTGAGAATTTAGAGGCAATTTTTCTTAGTAATTTACAGAGAATTTACTAAGAACTTATAGAGTAATCTACTGAGAATTTACTGTGATTTTACAATGTAATTTAATTATAATTTACTTGCAATTTACTAGGTAATTTACTGAGAATTACTAAGTAATTTAAGAAGAATTTACTAAGTAATTTACTGAGATTTTGCTGGGAATTTACTAAGTAATTTACTGAGAATTTGCTGGGAATTTTCTGAGTAATTTACTAAGAATTTACATGGAATTTTGTGGGGATTTACGAAGAATTTACTGAGTACTTTACTGTGTATTTATTGAGAATTTGCTAGGAATTTACTGATTAATTTATAGAGAATTTATTGAGTAATTTACAGAGAATTTATTGAGTAATTTACAGAGAATTTAATGAGTAATTTACTGAGAATTCACTCGAAATTTACTAAGAATTTACTAAGTAATTTGTTGAGAATTTACTGGGAATTTACTAAATAATGTAGTTAGAATTTATTGGGAATTTACTGAGAACTTATTGTTAATTTGCTGGAAATTTTCTGAGTAATTTCTAAGAATTTATTGTAATTTACTGAGTAATTTAGTGGCAATTTATAGAGTAATGCACTGAGTAATTTACAGCGAATTTACTGGAAATTTGTTGTGTAATTTATTGAGAACATAGTGGGAATTTCTAGAGTAATTTATAGAGAATTTACAGGGAATTTACTTAGAAATTACTGGCAATTTTCTGAGTAATTTACTGAGAATTTACAAGGAATTTACTGGGAATTTACTGAGTAATTTACTCAGTAATTAATTGAGTAATTTTTAGAGAATTCATTGAGAAATTTTCTAAGTAATTTATAGAAAATTTATTGCGAATTTACTGAGTAATTTACTGAGAATTTGTTGAGAATTTATTCTGTAATTTATTTGGAATTTACTGAAAATTTAGAGAGTAATTTACATTGAATTTACTGAGTAAATTATTGGGAATTTACGGCGCAACTTTCTGAGTATTTCCTGGGAATTTATTGAGAATTGATTCTGAATTAACTGAGTAATTTACTGAGAATTTACTGAGTAATTTACTGGGAATTTAATGAGTAATTTTTAGAGAATTTACTGAGAATTTTCTGAGTAATCTACTGAGCATTTGTTGGCAATTTACTGAGTAATTTTTTGAGAATTTACTAAGAACTTACAGAGTAATTTGCTGGGATTTTACAGGCAATTGACAGAGAATTTACTGGGTAATTTACCGAGAATTTACTGTTTAATTTGTTGAGAAATTTTCTTAGAATTTTCTAGGAATTTACAAATAATTTAAGGAATAATTTACAGAGAATTTATTGGAAATTTACTAAGTAATTTTACTGGGAATTTTATGAGTAATTTACTGAGAATTTACTTATTAATTTACTGAGAATATACTGGGAATTTGCTGAGTAATTTACTAAGAATTTACGAAAAATTTACAAGGAATTGCCTGAGAATTTATTGGGAATTTACTGAATAATTTACTGGGAATTTACTAGAAATTTACTGAACAATTTACTGAGCAATTTATTGAGAATTTACTGAAAACTTACTAAGAAATTTACTGGGAATTTAAGGATTAAAGTACTGAGAATTTTTTTAGAATTTGCTGAGAATTTACTCAGTAATTTATTTAGTGATTTACTGAGTATTTATTGAGAATTTTCTGAATAATTTTTTGAGAATTTATTAGATATTTACTGAGAATTTACTGAGTAATTTAATGGGGATTTACTGAGTAATTTACTGAGAATTTATTTAGAATTTACTGGGAATTTATTGTGTAATTTACTGAGAATTCACTGAGTAATTTAGTTAGATTTTTTTGGAATTTACTGAAAATTTATTAGGTAATTTTCTGAGAATTTATAGAGAATTTACTGAAAATTTACCGAGTAAATTACTGAGAATTTACTAACAATTTACTGAGTAATTTTCTGAGTAATTTACAAAAAATTTAGTGAGAACTTATCGAGTAATTTACTGAGAATTTACAGGGAACTTACTAAGTAATTTACAGAGAATTTAAAGAGTAATTTATTGAGTAATTTACTGAGAATTTAATAAGTAATTTACTGAGAATTTAGAGGCAATTTTTCTTAGTAATTTACATAGAATTTACTGAGAACTTACAGAGTAATCTACTGAGAATTTACTGTGATTTTACAATGTAATTTAATTATAATTTATTTGCAATTTACTAGGTAATTTACTGAGAATTACTAAGTAATTTAAGAAGAATTTACTAAGTAATTTACTGAGATTTTGCTGGGAATTTACTAAGTAATTTACTGAGAATTTGCTGGGAATTTTCTGAGTAATTTACTAAGAATTTACATGGAATTTTGTGGGGATTTACGAAGAATTTACTGAGTACTTTACTGTGTATTTATTGAGAATTTGCTAGGAATTTACTGATTAATTTATAGAGAATTTATTGAGTAATTTACAGAGAATTCATTGAGTAATTTACAGAGAATTTAATGAGTAATTTACTGAGAATTCACTCGAAATTTACTAAGAATTTACTAAGTAATTTGTTGAGAATTTACTGGGAATTTACTAAATAATGTAGTTAGAATTTATTGGGAATTTACTGAGAACTTACTGTTAATTTGCTGGAAATTTTCTGAGTAATTTCTAAGAATTTATTGTAATTTACTGAGTAATTTAGTGGCAATTTATAGAGTAATGCACTGAGTAATTTACAGCGAATTTACTGGAAATTTGCTGTGTAATTTATTGAGAACATAGTGGGAATTTCTAGAGTAATTTATAGAGAATTTACAGGGAATTTACTTAGAAATTACTGGCAATTTTCTGAGTAATTTACTGAGAATTTACAAGGAATTTACTGGGAATTTACTGAGTAATTTACTCAGTAATTAATTGAGTAATTTTTAGAGAATTCATTGAGAAATTTTCTAAGTAATTTATAGAAAATTTATTGCGAATTTACTGAGTAATTTACTGGGAATTTGTTGAGAATTTATTCTGTAATTTATTTGGAATTTACTGAAAATTTAGAGAGTAATTTACATTGAATTTACTGAGTAAATTATTGGGAATTTATGGCGCAACTTTCTGAGTATTTCCTGGGAATTTATTGAGAATTGATTCTGAATTAACTGAGTAATTTACTGAGAATTTACTGAGTAATTTACTGGGAATTTAATGAGTAATTTTTAGAGAATTTTCTGAGTAATCTACTGAGCATTTGTTGGCAATTTACTGAGTAATTTTTTGAGAATTTACTGAGAACTTACAGAGTAATTTGCTGGGATTTTACAAGCAATTGACAGAGAATTTACTGGGTAATTTACCGAGAATTTACTATTTAATTTGTTGAGAAATTTTCTTAGAATTTTCTAGGAATATACAGATAATTTAAGGAGTAATTTACAGATAATTGGCTGGAAATTTACTATGTAATTTTACTGGGAATTTTATGAGTAATTTACTGAGAATTTACTAAAAATTTACAAGGAATTGCCTGAGAATTTATTGAGAATTTACTGGGAATTTACTGGTAATTTACTGAGTAATTTATTGAGAATTTACTAAAAATTTACTAAGAAATTTACTAGGAATTTAAGGATTAAAGTACTGAGAATATTTTTTGTGGCAACCCTCACCTTACTCTTGTCATACTTGCATACATTCATGCATGATCTTGCCTTGTTAAGTTGTTTTGAAAGTCTTGCCTTGCCTTGTTTTGTTTAAGTGCTACTTGAATGATTTTGTTCTTTGCTCGGTGTGTAGCCGAGGTCATCTTGAGCCTAGTTCACCTTTGAACCTTTGTACTTAGAGCTGTTTTGGAACCATTTGGTTGATCCCACCTTCACCTCGGGCTTGTTGCCGAGATGTTTTGCACTTAGTAATCCTTGTCCTTGGGCAGGCATGGCCTAGACCGAGGTGTGGTACACCCCGGCCAAGGTGTGGCACAGCTTAGTCAAGTGTCGTCCTCCCTAGCCGATGTCATTACTTGCCGATGTGCCTTACCCCAGCTTGCTGCGTACGCTTTGTCATAGACTTGTCTTATCAATCAATCACCTTTTGAGTTGAACCAACCCGATAGCGCCACGTGTCCGAGCTGATTGTTAAGACAACCGGCAGACCTAGAAACAAATCATTTTGTCTCAAATCTTTGCCTTTAGAGAGAGAAGCTCTAGAGAGAAAGAGGAGGAGTTCTTGAGTGAGAATAGATCTTCCAAGCTTGATCTTCGAGGTTTGAACCGTTAAATTCGAGTTTTGAGGTTAGAATCTTGATCTACTTTGGTTGTTGCTATTGATCATCTAGCTGCATTGCATGATCGAATCTGTTTTGCATGTCATGCATCGATTTGAAGTTGGTTTTGGAAGAGAAAAATGGTATTCATGTGTCCTTGAAGAAAAGTCTCGTTTTGATCCGAAAGTTTTGAAACCAAAACCATGTTTTTGTGTTTGTTTTTGCATGACCTTCTTGTTTGGGTACCCAGGTCCCTGTTTTGAACTCTTGGCATGAAATCTCTAATTTTGTAACAAGTTATGATCTTGCATTCATCTTCTTCATGATCATGTTCATCATGTCCTTCATGTTCTTCAAAGGGAAACCCAGGTTTTCCCGACTTTGCTTTTGAATGAGGCCATCGGGACCACACCTCGGCAAGGAGGTGTAGGACCTCAGCAAAGACCTGGTTGGTACCCAGTGTGTTTCCATGAGACGGGAGTAGTGTTTAAACTCCTAGCATGTTTTGCTTTGTTACTGACTTGGATCCGGCGAGAATGTCGAGATCATTCGCATGCATAAAAAGCTTGTTTTGAGAATGTGATTGCCGTGTGATTGTAGGACCTTGATCTTTGCTTTGAGCCTGCACCTGAAGAACTAGGTGAGTGGTATTTCTAATAAAGCTATGTCATATTGTTTTGAGAAATCTTGCTTTGCTTTGTTTTGACGAAAGTATTTGTTAAGCATGAATGAATAGTCCCTGTTTTGATGTATCAAGTATAAGCTTTGATTTGATGTCATTCTTGAAAAGTCCCTTGTACTGGAGGACTCTAAACTTTCGCAGTACCAAGTGTAAAAGTCCCTTGTGCTGGAGGACTCTAAACTTTCGCAGCACTAAGTATAAAAGGATACGGTCCTTTCTTGGAAAGATTTCGCAGTACTAAGTATAAGAGGATACGGTCCTCTCTTGGAAAGACTATCGTGTTAAAACGGGCTACGGGCCTAAGTAACACAAGACCATCGTGTTAAAAGGAGCTATGGGCTTAAGTAACACAAGTCCCTTGTGCTGGAGGACTATAAACTTTCGCAGCACCTTGACTAATCGATTACGGATCGTGCAGTCCTTGTTTTGCCACTGACGGTTTACCGCGTGGACTTCTTTGTTCGGAAACTTTTGATGTGTTTTGCCGATGTCAGTAAGCATCCCTTGAGACTTGTAAGACTTGATAGATGAATACGGTTCATCCCTTGTTTTGATAAAGCTTTGATGTGTTTTGCTCTGGAAGAGTCTCGGCTAATATTCGTATGGTTTTAGCATGTTTTGTTTTGAAAGACTTCGGCTATATTCATGCAAAACCTTTATTATTTGTACCATTCACTGAGTATCCAAGCTCACCCTCTCTATATATATGTAGGTGATGAGCAGGACGTCGGCGACGCCTAGAATGTGTTTTTGAAAGCTTGTTTTGGACCCATGATTATGTCGGCTTTGTTTTATATTCACGTCGGCAATGTTATTTCTTTTACGTCGGCGAATCTTGAAAATCATGTTTCTTGGCTTGTATTCACTGTATTTTGTATATGACGGCTCGAGAAGCCTTTTGATCAAGATGTAATACGTATTTTACTTTATTGTATTCAAGTTGTAAAGATGTATGCCATATCATTGGACTTATGCACAGCTCTTATGGACTACTTGTATTTTGATTTTATTGCTTCCGCATTTGTGAGCCCCTATATCCATACTTTGATTGTGTTAAACTTTTGAAAGTTGGCCTTCGGTAATTACGGATTACTGGCCATCACGGCACCAAACTACTAGGGGCGGTTTGGGGTCGTGACATTTTTAGAATTTGCTGAGAATTTACTCAGTAATTTACTTAGTGATTTACTGAGTATTTATTGGGAATTTTCTAAATAATTTTTTGACAATTTATTAGATATTTACTGAGTAATTTCTAGGAATTTACTGAGAATTTACTGGAAATTTACTTGGTAATTTACTCACAATTTACTGAATAAATATACTGAGTAATTTACTGAGAATTTAAATAGCCATTTCTAGAGAATTTACGGAGTAATTTAATGGGAATTTACTGAGAATTTACTGAGTAATTACCGAGAATTACAATGTAATTTATTGAGAATTTACTGGGAATTTATTGTGTAATTTACTAAGTATTCACTGAGTAATTTTGTTAGATTTTTTTTGGAATTTACTGAGAATTTATTGGGAATTTATTAGGTAATTTTCTGAGAATTTATAGAGAATTTACTGAAAATTTACCGAGTAAATTACTGAGAATTTACTAACAATTTACTAAGTAATTTTCTGAGTAATTTACAAAAAATTTAGTGAGAACTTATCGAGTAATTTACTGAGAATTTACAGGGAACTTACTAAGTAATTTACAGAGAATTTAAAGAGTAATTTATTGAGTAATTTACTGAGAATTTAGAGGCAATTTTTCTTAGTAATTTACAGAGAATTTACTGAGAACTTACAGAGTAATCTATTGAGAATTTACAGCGAATTTATTGTGATTTTACAATGTAATTTACTTATAATTTACTTGCCATTTACCGAGAATTACTAAGTAATTTAAGAAGAATTTACTAAGTAATTTACTGAGATTTTGCTAGAAATTTACTAAGTAATTTACTGAGAATTTAAAGAGTAATTTATTGAGTAATTTACTGAGAATTTAGAGGCAATTTTTCTTAGTAATTTACAGAGAATTTACTGAGAACTTACAGAGTAATCTATTGAGAATTTACAGCGAATTTATTGTGATTTTACAATGTAATTTACTTATAATTTACTTGCAATTTACCGAGAATTACTAAGTAATTTAAGAAGAATTTACTAAGTAATTTACTGAGATTTTGCTAGAAATTTACTAAGTAATTTACTGAGAATTTACTGGGAATTTTCTAAGTAATTTACTAAGAATTTACATGAAATTTTGTGGGATTTACGGAGAATTTACTCAGAATTTACTGAGTAATTTACTGTGTATTTATTGAGAATTTGCTAGGAATTTACTGATTAATTTACAGAGAATTTATTGAGTAATTTACAGAGAATTTAATAAGTAATTTACTGAGAATTCACTCGGAATTTACTAACAATTTACTAAGTAATTTGTTGAGAATTTACTGAGAATTTACTAAATAATGTAGTTAGAATTTATTGGAAATTTACTGAGAACTTACTGTTAATTGACTGAAAATTTTCTGAGTAATTTCTGAGAATTTACAGTAATTTACTGAGTAATTTAGTGGCAATTTACAGAGTAATGCACTGAGTAATTTATTGCGAATTTACTAGGAATTTGCTGTGTAATTTATTGAGAACATAGTGGAAATTTCTAGAGTAATTTATTGAGAATTTACAGGGAATTTACTTAAAAATTACTGGCAATTTTCTGAGTAATTTCCTGAGAATTTACAAGGAATTTACTGAGTATTTTCTGAGAATTTACTAACTAATTTACTAAGTAATTTACTCAGTAATTAATTGAGTAATTTTTAGAGAATTCATTGAGAAATTTTCAAAGTATTTTATAAAAAATTTATTGTGAATTTACTGAGTAATTTACTGGGAATTTGTTGAGAATTTATTCTGTAATTTATTTGGAATTTACTGAAAATTTAGAGAGTAATTTACTGAGTAAATTCTTGGGAATTTACGGCGCAACTTTCTGGGTATTTTCTGGGAATTTATTTAGAATTGATTGGGAATTAACTGAGTAATTTACTGGGAATTTACTGAGTAATTTACTGGGAATTTAATGATTAATTTTTAAAGAATTTACTGAGAATTTTCTGAGTAATCTACTGAGCATTTTTTGGAAATTTACTGAGTAATTTTTTGAGAATTTACAGAGAACTTACAGAGTAATTTGCTGGGATTTTACAGGGAATTGACAGAGAATTTACTGGGTAATTTACCGAGAATTTACTGTTTAATTTGTTGAGAAATTTTCTTAGAATTTTCTAGGAATTTACAGATAATTTAAGAAATAATTTACAGAGAATTTACTTATTAATTTACTGAAAATATACTGGGAATTTGCTGAGTAATTTACTAAGAATTTACGAAAATTTTACAAGGAATTGCCTGAGAATTTATTGAAAATTTACTTGTTAATTTACTGGGAATTTACTGAGCAATTTACTGAGCAATTTATTGAGAATTTACTGAAAATTTACTAAGAAATTTACAGGGAATTTAAGGATTAAAGTACTGAGAATTTCTTTAGAATTTGCTGAGAATTTACTCAGTAATTTATTTAGTGATTTACTGAGTATTTATTGGGAATTTTCTGAATAATTTTTTGAGAATTTTTTAGATATTTACTTAAAATTTACTTAAAATTTACTTGGTAATTTACTCACAATTTACTAAATAAATGTACTGAGTAATTTACTGAGAATTTAAAAAGTAATTTCTAGAGAATTTACTGAGTAATTTACTAAGAATTTATTTAGAATTTACTGACTAATTTATTGAGAATTTACTGGGAATTTGTTGTGTAATTTACTGAAAATTCACTGAGTAATTTAGTTAGATTTTTTTGGAATTTACTGAGAATTTATTAGGTAATTTTCTAAGAATTTATAGAGAATTTATTGAAAATTTTCCGAGTAATTTACTGAGAATTTACTAACAATTTATTGAGTAATTTACTGAGAATTTATTGAAAATTTAATAAGTAATTTACTGAGAATTTAGAGGCAATTTTTCTTAGTAATTTACAGAGAATTTACTAAGAACTTATAGAGTAATCTACTGAGAATTTACTGTGATTTTACAATGTAATTTAATTATAATTTACTTGCAATTTACTAGGTAATTTACTGAGAATTACTAAGTAATTTAAGAAGAATTTACTAAGTAATTTACTGAGATTTTGCTGGGAATTTACTAAGTAATTTACTGAGAATTTGCTGGGAATTTTCTGAGTAATTTACTAAGAATTTACATGGAATTTTGTGGGGATTTACGAAGAATTTACTGAGTACTTTACTGTGTATTTATTGAGAATTTGCTAGGAATTTACTGATTAATTTATAGAGAATTTATTGAGTAATTTACAGAGAATTTATTGAGTAATTTACAGAGAATTTAATGAGTAATTTACTGAGAATTCACTCGAAATTTACTAAGAATTTACTAAGTAATTTGTTGAGAATTTACTGGGAATTTACTAAATAATGTAGTTAGAATTTATTGGGAATTTACTGAGAACTTATTGTTAATTTGCTGGAAATTTTCTGAGTAATTTCTAAGAATTTATTGTAATTTACTGAGTAATTTAGTGGCAATTTATAGAGTAATGCACTGAGTAATTTACAGCGAATTTACTGGAAATTTGCTGTGTAATTTATTGAGAACATAGTGGGAATTTCTAGAGTAATTTATAGAGAATTTACAGGGAATTTACTTAGAAATTACTGGCAATTTTCTGAGTAATTTACTGAGAATTTACAAGGAATTTACTGGGAATTTACTGAGTAATTTACTCAGTAATTAATTGAGTAATTTTTAGAGAATTCATTGAGAAATTTTCTAAGTAATTTATAGAAAATTTATTGCGAATTTACTGAGTAATTTACTGAGAATTTGTTGAGAATTTATTCTGTAATTTATTTGGAATTTACTGAAAATTTAGAGAGTAATTTACATTGAATTTACTGAGTAAATTATTGGGAATTTACGGCGCAACTTTCTGAGTATTTCCTGGGAATTTATTGAGAATTGATTCTGAATTAACTGAGTAATTTACTGAGAATTTACTGAGTAATTTACTGGGAATTTAATGAGTAATTTTTAGAGAATTTACTGAGAATTTTCTGAGTAATCTACTGAGCATTTGTTGGCAATTTACTGAGTAATTTTTTGAGAATTTACTAAGAACTTACAGAGTAATTTGCTGGGATTTTACAGGCAATTGACAGAGAATTTACTGGGTAATTTACCGAGAATTTACTGTTTAATTTGTTGAGAAATTTTCTTAGAATTTTCTAGGAATTTACAAATAATTTAAGGAATAATTTACAGAGAATTTATTGGAAATTTACTAAGTAATTTTACTGGGAATTTTATGAGTAATTTACTGAGAATTTACTTATTAATTTACTGAGAATATACTGGGAATTTGCTGAGTAATTTACTAAGAATTTACGAAAAATTTACAAGGAATTGCCTGAGAATTTATTGGGAATTTACTGAATAATTTACTGGGAATTTACTAGAAATTTACTGAACAATTTACTGAGCAATTTATTGAGAATTTACTGAAAACTTACTAAGAAATTTACTGGGAATTTAAGGATTAAAGTACTGAGAATTTTTTTAGAATTTGCTGAGAATTTACTCAGTAATTTATTTAGTGATTTACTGAGTATTTATTGAGAATTTTCTGAATAATTTTTTGAGAATTTATTAGATATTTACTGAGAATTTACTGAGTAATTTAATGGGGATTTACTGAGTAATTTACTGAGAATTTATTTAGAATTTACTGGGAATTTATTGTGTAATTTACTGAGAATTCACTGAGTAATTTAGTTAGATTTTTTTGGAATTTACTGAAAATTTATTAGGTAATTTTCTGAGAATTTATAGAGAATTTACTGAAAATTTACCGAGTAAATTACTGAGAATTTACTAACAATTTACTGAGTAATTTTCTGAGTAATTTACAAAAAATTTAGTGAGAACTTATCGAGTAATTTACTGAGAATTTACAGGGAACTTACTAAGTAATTTACAGAGAATTTAAAGAGTAATTTATTGAGTAATTTACTGAGAATTTAATAAGTAATTTACTGAGAATTTAGAGGCAATTTTTCTTAGTAATTTACATAGAATTTACTGAGAACTTACAGAGTAATCTACTGAGAATTTACTGTGATTTTACAATGTAATTTAATTATAATTTATTTGCAATTTACTAGGTAATTTACTGAGAATTACTAAGTAATTTAAGAAGAATTTACTAAGTAATTTACTGAGATTTTGCTGGGAATTTACTAAGTAATTTACTGAGAATTTGCTGGGAATTTTCTGAGTAATTTACTAAGAATTTACATGGAATTTTGTGGGGATTTACGAAGAATTTACTGAGTACTTTACTGTGTATTTATTGAGAATTTGCTAGGAATTTACTGATTAATTTATAGAGAATTTATTGAGTAATTTACAGAGAATTCATTGAGTAATTTACAGAGAATTTAATGAGTAATTTACTGAGAATTCACTCGAAATTTACTAAGAATTTACTAAGTAATTTGTTGAGAATTTACTGGGAATTTACTAAATAATGTAGTTAGAATTTATTGGGAATTTACTGAGAACTTACTGTTAATTTGCTGGAAATTTTCTGAGTAATTTCTAAGAATTTATTGTAATTTACTGAGTAATTTAGTGGCGATTTATAGAGTAATGCACTGAGTAATTTACAGCGAATTTACTGGAAATTTGCTGTGTAATTTATTGAGAACATAGTGGGAATTTCTAGAGTAATTTATAGAGAATTTACAGGGAATTTACTTAGAAATTACTGGCAATTTTCTGAGTAATTTACTGAGAATTTACAAGGAATTTACTGGGAATTTACTGAGTAATTTACTCAGTAATTAATTGAGTAATTTTTAGAGAATTCATTGAGAAATTTTCTAAGTAATTTATAGAAAATTTATTGCGAATTTACTGAGTAATTTACTGGGAATTTGTTGAGAATTTATTCTGTAATTTATTTGGAATTTACTGAAAATTTAGAGAGTAATTTACTGAGTAAATTCTTGGGAATTTACGGCGCAACTTTCTGGGTATTTTCTGGGAATTTATTTAGAATTGATTGGGAATTAACTGAGTAATTGATTGGGAATTAACTGAGTAATTTACTGGGAATTTAATGAGCAATTTTTAGAGAATTTACTGAGAATTTTCTGAGTAATCTACTGAGCATTTGTTGGCAATTTACTGAGTAATTTTTTGAGAATTTACTGAGAACTTAGAGAGTAATTTGCTGGGATTTTACAGGGAATTGACAGAGAATTTACTGGGTAATTTACCGAGAATTTACTGTTTAATTTGTTGAGAAATTTTCTTAGAATTTTCTAGGAATTTACAGATAATTTAAGAAATAATTTACAGAGAATTTACTTATTAATTTACTGAAAATATACTGGGAATTTGCTGAGTAATTTACTAAGAATTTACGAAAATTTTACAAGGAATTGCCTGAGAATTTATTGAAAATTTACTTGTTAATTTACTGGGAATTTACTGAGCAATTTACTGAGCAATTTATTGAGAATTTACTGAAAATTTACTAAGAAATTTACAGGGAATTTAAGGATTAAAGTACTGAGAATTTCTTTAGAATTTGCTGAGAATTTACTCAGTAATTTACTTAGTGATTTACTGGGTATTTATTGGGAATTTTTTGAATAATTTTTTGAGAATTTATTAGATATTTACTAAGTATTTTTCTGAGTAATTTACAAAAAATTTAGTGAGAACTTATCAAGTAATTTACTAAGAATTTACAGGGAACTTACTAAGTAATTTACAGAGAATTTAAAGAGCAATTTATTGAGAATTTATTGAAAATTTAATCAGTAATTTACAGAGAATTTACTGAGAACTTACAGAGTAATCTGCTGAGAATTTACTGTGATTTTACAATGTAATTTACTTATAATTTACTTGCAATTTACTAGGTAATTTACTGAGAATTACTAAGTAATTTAAGAAGAATTTACTAAGTAATTTATTGAGATTTTGCTGGGAATTTACTAAGTAATTTACTGAGAATTTGCTGGGAATTTTCTGAGTAATTTACTAAGAATTTACATGGAATTTTGTGGGGATTTACGAAGAATTTACTGAGTAATTTGCTGTGTATTTATTGAGAATTTGCTAGGAGTTTACTTATTAATTTACAGAGAATTTATTGAGTAATTTACAGAGAATTTATTGAGTAATTTACTGAGAATTCACTCGAAATTTACTAAGAATTTACTAAGTAATTTGTTGAGAATTTACTGGGAATTTACTAAATAATGTAGTTAGAATTTATTGGGAATTTACTGAGAACTTACTGTAATTTGCTGGAAATTTTCTGAGTAATTTACTAAGAATTTATATGGTATTTTGTGGGGATTTACGAAGAATTTACTGAGTAATTTACTGTGTATTTATTGAGAATTTGCTAGGAGTTTGCTTATTAATTTACAGAGAATTTATTGAGTAATTTACAGAGAATTTATTGAGTAATTTACTGAGAATTCACTCGAAATTTACTAAGAATTTACAAAGTAATTTGTTGAGAATTTACTGGGAATTTACTAAATAATGTAGTTAGAATTTATTGGGAATTTACTGAGAACTTACTGTTAATTTGCTGGAAATTTTCTGAGTAATTTCTAAGAATTTACTTTAATTTACTGAGTACTTTAGTGGCAATTTAGAGAGTAATGCACTGAGTAATTTACTGTAATTTATTGAGAACATAGGGGAATTTCTAGAGTAATTTATTGAGAATTTACAGCAAATTTACTTAAAAATTACTGGCAATTTTCTAAGTAATTTACTGAGAATTTACAAGGAATTTACTGGGAATTTACTGAGTATTCACTCGAAATTTACTAGGAATTTACTAAGTAATTTGTTGAGAATTTACTGGGAATTTACTGAGAACTTACGGTTAATTTTCTGGAAATTTTCTGAGTAATTTCTGAGAATTTACTGTAATTTACTGAGTAATTTAGTGGCAATTTACAGAGTAATGCACTGAGTAATTTACTGCCAATTTACTGGGAATTTGCTGTGTAATTTATTGAGAACATAGTGGGAATTTCTAGAGTAATTTATTAAGAATTTACAGGGAATTTACTTAGAAATTACAGGCAATTTTCTGAGTAATTTTCTGAGAATTTACTGAGTAATTTACTTCGTAATTCACTCAGTAATTAATTGAGTAATTTTAAGAGAATTCACTGAGAAATTTTCTAAGTAATTTATAGAAAATTTATTGCAAATTTACTGAGTAATTTACTGAGAATTTGTTGAGAATTTATTCTGTAATTTATTTGGAATTTACTGAAAATTTAGAGAGTAATTCACTGAGAATTTACTGAGTAATTTACATTGAATTTACTGAGTAAATTATTGGGAATTTACGGCGCAACTTTCTGAGTATTTCCTGGGAATTTATTGAGAATTGATTGGGAATTAACTGAGTAATTTACTGGGAATTTAATGAGTAATTTTTATAGAATTTACTGAGAATTTTCTGAGTAATCTACTGAGCATTTGTTGGCAATTTACTCAGTAATTTTTTGAGAATTTTTTGAGAACTTACAGAGTAATTTGCTGGGATTTTACAGGGAATTGACAGAAAATTTACTAGGTAATTTACCGAGAATTTACTATTTAATTTGTTGAGAAATTTTCTTAGAATTTTCTAGGAATTTACAGATAATTTACGGAGTAATTTACAGTGAATTTATTGGAAATTTACTAAGTAATTTTACTGGGAATTTTATGAGTAATTTGCTGGGAATTTATTTATTAATTTACTGAAAATATACTGGGAATTTGCTGAGTAATTTACTAAGAATTTTCGAAAAATTTACAAGGAATTGCCTGAGAATTTATTGGGAATTTACTGAATAATTTACTTGGAATTTACTAGTAATTTACTGAGCAATTTACTGAGCAATTTATTGAGAATTTACTGAAAATTTACTAAGAAATTTATTGGGAATATAAGGATTAAAGTACTGAGATTTTTTTTAGAATTTGCTGTGAATTTACTCAGTAATTTACTTAGTGATTTACTGAGTATTTATTGGAAATTTACTGAATAATTTTTTGGGAATTTATTAGATATTTACTGAGTAATTTCTAGGAATTTTCTGAGAATTTACTGGAAATTTACTTGGTAATTTACTCACAATTTACTGAATTAATGTACTGAGTAATTTACTGAGAATTTAAATAGTAATTTCTAGAGAACTTACTGAGTAATTGAATGGGCATTTACTGAGTAATTTACTGAGAATTTATTTAGAATTTACTGAGTAATTTACCGAGAATTACAGTGTAGTTGACTGAGAATTTACTGACTAATTTATTGAGAATTTACTGGGAATTTATTGTGTAATTTATTAAGAATTCACTGAGTAATTTAGTTAGATTTTTTTTTGGAATTTACTGAGAATTTATTAGGAACTTATTAGGTAATTTTATGAGAATTTATAGAGAATTTACTGAAAATTTACCGAGTAAATTACTGAGAATTTACTATGTAATTTACTGAGAATTTACTAACAATTTACTGAGTAATTTTCTGAGTAATTTACAAAAAAATTAGCGAGAACTTATCGAGTAATTTGCTGAGAGTTTACAGGGAACTTACTAAGCAATTTACAGAGAATTTAAAGAGTAATTTATTGAGTAATTTACTGAGAATTTATTGGGAATTTACTGAAAATTTGATGAGTAATTTACTGAGAATTTAGAGGCAATTTTTCTTAGTAATTTACAGAGAATTTACTGAGAACTTACAGAGTAATCTACTGAGAATTTACTGTGATTTTACAATGTAATTTACTTATAATTTACCTACAATTTGCTAGGTAATTTACTGAGAATTACTAAGTAATTTAAGAAGAATTTACTAAGTAATTTACTGAGATTTTGCTGGGAATTTACTCAGTAATTTACTGAGAATTTACTGGGAATTTTCTGAGTAATTTACTAAGAATTTACGTGGAATTTACGGAGAATTTACTCAGAATTTACTAAGTAATTTACTGTGTATTTATTGAGAATTTACAAGGAATTTACTGATTAATTTACAGAGAATTTATTGAGTAATTTACAGAGAATATGATGAGTAATTTACTGAGAATTCACTCGGAATTTACTAAGAATTTACTTAGTAATTTGTTGAGAATTTACTGGGAATTTACTAAATAATGTAGTTAGAATTTATTGGGAATTTACTGAGAACTTATTGTTAATTTACTGGAAATTTTTTGAGTAATTTCTGAGAATTTACTGTAATTTACTGAGTAATTTAGTGGCAATTTACAGAGTAATGCACTGAGTAATTTACTGCCAATTTACTAGGAATTTGCTGTGTAATTTATTGAGAACATAGTGGGAATTTCTAGAGTAATTTATTAAGAATTTACAGGGAATTTACTTAGAAATTACAGGCAATTTTCTGAGTAATTTACTTCGTAATTCACTCAGTAATTAATTGAGTAATTTTAAGAGAATTCACTGAGAAATTTTCTAAATAATTTATAGAAAATTTATTGCGAATTTACTGAGTAATTTACTGGGAATTTGTTGAGAATTTATTCTGTAATTTATTTGGAATTTACTGAAAATTTAGAGAGTAATTCACTGAGAATTTACTGAGTAATTTACATTGAATTTACTGAGTAAATTATTGAGAATTTACGGCGCAACTTTCTGAGTATTTCTTGCGAATTTATTGAGAATTGATTGGGAATTAACTGAGTAATTTACTGGGAATTTAGTGAGTAATTTACTGGGAATTTAATGAGTAATTTACTGAGAATTTTCCGAGTAATCTACTGAGCATTTGTTGGCAATTTACTTAGTAATTTTTTGAGAATTTACTCAAAACTTACAGAGTAATTTGCTGGGATTTTACAGGGAATTGACAGAGAATTTACTGGGTAATTTACTGAGAATTTACTGTTTAATTTGTCGAGAAATTTTCTTAGAATTTTCTAGGAATTTACAGATAATTTAAGGAGTAATTTACAGTGAATTTATTGGAAATTTACTAAGTAATTTTACTGAGAATTTTGTGAGTAATTTACTGGGAATTTACATATTAATTTACTGAAAATGTACTGCGAATTTGCGGAGTAATTTATTAAGAATTTACGAAAAATTTACAAGGAATTGCCTGAGAATTTATTGGGAATTTGCTGAATAACTTACTGAGCAATTTACTGAGCAATTTATTGAGAATTTACAGGAAATTTACTAAGAAATTTATTGGGAATTTAAGGATTAAAGCACTGAGATTTTTTTTAGAATTTGCTGAGAATTTGCTCTGTAATTTACTTTGTGATTTACGGAGTATTTATTGGGAATTTACTGAATAATTTTTTGAGAATTTATTAGATATTTACTGAGTAATTTCTAGGAATTTACTGAGAATTTACTGAAAATTTACTCACAATTTACTGAATTAATGTACTGAGTAATTTACTGAGAATTTAAATAGTAATTTGTAGAGAATTTACTGAGTAATTGAATGGGAATTTACTGAGTAATTTACTGAGAATTTATTTAGAATTTACTGAGTAATTTACCGAGAATTACAGTGTAGTTGACTGAGAATTTACAGACAAATTTATTGAGAATTTACTGGGAATTTATTGTGTAATTTACTGAGAATTCACTAAGTAATTTAGTTAGATTTTTTTTGGAATTTACTGAGAATTTATTGGGAACTTATTAGGTAATTTTCTGAGAATTTATAGAGAATTTACTGAAAATTTATCGAGTAATTTACTGAGAATTTACAATGTAATTTACTGAGAATTTACTAACAATTTACTGAGTAATTTTCTGAGTAATTTACAAAAAAATTAGTGAGAACTTATCGAGTAATTTACTGAGAATTTATAGGGAACTTACTAAGTAATTTATAGAGAATTTAAAGAGCAATTTATTGAGTAATTTAATGAGAATTTACTGAAAATTTGATGAGTAATTTACTGAGAATTTAGAGGCAATTTTTCTTAGTAATTTACAGAGAATTTACTGAGAACTTACAGAGTAATCTACTGAGAATTTACAACGAATTTACTGTGATTTTACAATGTAATTTACTTATAATTTACTTGCAATTTACAAGGTAATTTACTGAGAATTACTAAGTAATTTAAGAAGAATTTACTAAGTAATTTACTGAGATTTTGCTGAGAATTTATTAAGTAATTTACTGAGAATTTACTAGGAATTTTCTGAGTAATTTTCTAAGAATTTACATGGAATTTTGTGGGAATTTACGGAGAATTTACTCAGAATTTACTAAGTAATTTACTGTGTATTTATTGAGAATTTGCTAGGGGTTTACTAATTAATTTATCGAGAATTTATTGAGTAATTTACAGAGAATTTAATGAATAATTTACTGAGAATTCACTCAGAATTTACTAAGTAATTTGTTGAGAATTTACTAAATAATGTAGTTAGAATTTATTGGGAATTTACTGAGAACGTACTGTTAATTTACTGGAAATTTTCGGAGTAATTTTTGAGAATTTACTGTAATTTACTGAGTAATTTAGTGGCAATTTACAGAGTAATACACTGAGTAATTTACTGCGAATTTACTTGGAATTTGCTGTGTAATTTATTGAGAACATTGTGGGAATTTCTAGAGTAATTTATTAAGAATTTAAAAGGAATTTACTTAGAAATTACTGACAAATTTCTAATTAATTTACTGAGAATTTACAGGGAATTTATTGAGTATTTTATGAGAATTTACTGAGTAATTTACTAAGTAATTCACTCAGTAATTAATTCAGTAATTTTTAGAGAATTCACTGAGAAATTTTCTAAGTAATTTATAGAAAATTTATTGCGAATTTACTGAGTAATTTACTGGGAATTTGTTGAGAATTTATTTTGTAATTTGTTTGGAATTTACTGAAAATTTAGAGAGTAATTTACTGAGAATTTACTGAGTAATTTACATTGAATTTACTGAGTAAATTATTGGGAATTTACGGCGCAACTTTCTGAGTATTTCCTGGGAATTTATTGAGAATTGATTGGGAATTAACTGAGTAATTTACTTGGAATTTAATGAGTAATTTTTAGAGAATTTACTGAGAATTTTCTGAGTAATCTACTGAGCATTTGTTGGCAATTTATTGAGTAATTTTTTGAGAATTTACTGAGAACTTACAGAGTAATTTGCTGGGATTTTACATGGAATTGAGAGAGAATTTACTGGGTAATTTACCGAGAATTTACTGTTTAATTTGTTCAGAAATTTTCTTAGAATTTTCTAGGAATTTACAGATAATTTAAGGAGTAATTTACAGAGAATTTACTGAAAATTTACTAAGTAATTTTACTGGTAATTTTATGAGTAATTTACTTGGAATTTACTTATTAATTTACTGAGAATATACTGGGAATTTGCTGAGTAATTTACTAAGATTTTACGAAAAATTTACAAGGAATTGCTTGAGAATTTATTGGGAATTTACTGAATAATTAACTGGGAATTTACTAGAAATTTACTGAGCAATTTACTGAAAATTTACTAAGAAATTTACTGGGAATTTAAGGATTAAAGTACTAAGAATTTTTTTAGAATTTGCTGAGAATTTACTCAGTAATTTACTTAGTGACTTACTGAGTATTTATTGGGAATTTATTAGATATTTACTGAGTAATTTCTAGGAATTTACTCAGAATTTACAGGAAATTTACTTGGTAATTTACTCACAATTTACTGAGAATTTAAATAGTAATTTATTGAGAATTTATAGGGAATTTACTTAGAAATTACTGGCAATTTTCTGAGTAATTTCCTGAGAATTTACTGAGTATTTTCTGAGAATTTACTGAGTAATTTACTTAGTAATTCACTCAGTAATTAATTGAGTAATTTTTAGAGAATTCACTGAGAAATTTTCTAAGTAATTGATAAAAAAATTTATTGTGAATTTACTGAGTAATTTACTGGGAATTTGTTGAGAATTTATTCTGTAATTTATTTGGAATTTACTGAAAATTTAGAGAGTAATTCACTGAGAATTTACTGAGTAATTTACATTGAATTTACTGAGTAAATTATTGGGAATTTACGGCGCAACTTTCTGAGTATTTCCTGGGAATTTATTGAGAATTGATTGGGAATTAACTGAGTAATTTACTGGGAATTTAATGAGCAATTTTTAGAGAATTTACTGAGAATTTTCTGAGTAATCTACTGAGCATTTGTTGGCAATTTACTGAGTAATTTTTTGAGAATTTACTGAGAACTTAGAGAGTAATTTGCTGGGATTTTACAGGGAATTGACAGAGAATTTACTGGGTAATTTACCGAGAATTTACTGTTTAATTTGTTGAGAAATTTTCTTAGAATTTTCTAGGAATTTATAGATAATTTAAGGAGTAATTTACAGAGAATTTACTGGAAATTTACTAAGTAATTTTACTGGGAATTTTATGAGTAATTTACTGGGAATTCACTTATTAATTTACTGAGAATATACTGGGAATTTGCTGAGTAATTTACTAAGAATTTACGAAAAATTTACAAGGAATTGCCGGATAATTTATTGAGAATTTTTACTGAATAATTTACTAAAAATTTTCCAAGAAATTTACGTGGAATTTAAGGATTAAAGTACTGAGAATTTTTTTAGAATTTGCTGAGAATTTACTTAGTGATTTATTGAGTATTTATTAGGAATTTACTGAGTAATTTCTACGAATTTACTGAGAATTTACTGGAAATTTACTTGGTAATTTACTCACAATTTACTGAATAAATGTACTGAGTAATTTACTGAGAATTTAAATACTAATTTCTAGAGAATTGAATGGGAATTTACTGAGTAATTTACTGAGAATTTAATGAGAATTTATTTAGAATTTACTGAGTAATTTACCGAGAATTACAGTGTAATTGACTGAGAATTTACTGACTAATTTATTGAGAATTTACTGGGAATTTATTGTCTAATTTACTGAGAATTAACTGAGTAATTTAGTTAGATTTTTTTTGGAATTTACTGAGAATTTATTGGGAATTTATTAGGTAATTTTCTGAGAATTTATAGAGTATTTACTGAAAATTTACCGAGTAAATTACTGAGAATTTACTAACAATTTACTGAGTAATTTTTTGAGTAATTTACAAAAAATTTAGTGAGAACTTATCGAGTAATTTACTGAGAATTTACAGGGAACTTACTAAGTAATTTACAGAGAATTTAAAGAGTAATTTATTGAGTAATTTACTGAGAATTTACTGAAAATTTGATGAGTAATTTACTGAGAATTTACAGGCAATTTTTCTTAGTAATTTACAGAGAATTTACTGAGAACTTACAGAGTAATCTACTGAAAATTTACAGTGAATTTATTGTGATTTTACAATGTAATTTACTTATAATTTACTTGCAATTTACAAGGTAATTTACTGAGAATTACTAAGTAATTTAAGAAGAATTTACTAAGTAACTTACTGAGATTTTTCTGAGAAATTACTAAGTAATTTACTGAGAATTTACTGGAAATTTTCTGAGTAATTTACTAAGAATTTACATGGAATTTTGTGGGAATTTACGGAGAATTTACTCAGAATTTACTGAGTAATTTACTGTGTATTTATTGAGAATTTGCTAGGAATTTACTGATTAATTTACAGAGAATTTATTGAGTAATTTACAGAGAATTTAATGAGTAATTTACTGAGAATTCACTCAGAATTTACTAAGAATTAACTAAGTAATTTGTTGAGAATTTGCTGGGAAGTTACTAAATAATGTAGTTAGAATTTATTGGGAATTTACTGAGAACATAGTGGGAATTTCTAGAGTAATTTATTGAGAATTTACAGGGAATTTACTTAGAAATTACTGGCAATTTTCTGAGTAATTTACTGAGAATTTACAAGGAATTTACTGGGAATTTACTGAGTATTTTCTGAGAATTTACTGAGTGATTTACTAAGTAATTTACTCAGTAATTAATTGAGTAATTTTTAGAGAATTCACTAAGAAATTTTCTAAGTAATTTATAGAAAATTTATTGCGAATTTACTGAGTAATTTACTGGGACTTTGTTGAGAATTTATTCTGTAATTTATTTGGAATTTACTGAAAATTTAGAAAGTAATTTACTAAGAATTTACTGAGTAATTTACATTGAATTTACTGCGTAAATTATTGGGAATTTACGGCGCAACTTTCTGAGTATTTCCTGAGAATTTATTGAGTATTGATTGGGAATTGACTGAGTAATTTACTGGGAATTTAATGAATAATTTTTAGAGAATTTACTAAGAATTTTCTGAGTAATCTACTGAGCATTTGTTGGCAATTTACTGAGTAATTTTTTGAGAATTTACTGAGTAATTTGCTGGGATTTTTCATGGAATTGACAAGGTAATTTATCAAGAATTTACTGTTTAATTTGTTGATAAATTTTCTTAGAATTTTCTAGGAATTTACAGATAATTTAAGGAGTAATTTACAGAGAATTTACTGAAAATTTACTAAGTAATTTAACTGGGAATTTTATGAGTAATTTAACTGGAATTTACTTATTAATTTACTGAGAATATACTGAGAATTTGCTGGGTAATTTACTAAGAATTTACGAAAAATTTACAAGGAATTGCCTGAGAATTTATTGGGAATTTACTGAATAATTTACTGGGAATTTACTAGTAATTTACTGAGCAATTTATTGAGAATTTACTGAAAATTTACTAAGAAATTTATGGGGAATTTAAGGATTAAAGTACTGAGAATTTTTTTAGAATTTGCTAAGAATTTACTCAGTAATTTACTTAGTGATTTACTGAGTATTTATTGAGAATTTATTAGATATTTACTGAGTAATTTCTAGGAATTTACAGAGAATTTAATGGAAATTTACTTGGTAATTTACTCACAATTTACTGAATAAATGTACTGAGTAATTTACTGAGAATTTAAATAGTAATTTCTAGAGAATTTACTGAGTAATTGAATGGGAATTTACTGAGTAATTTACTGAGAATTTATTTAGAATTTACTGAGTAATTTACCGAGAATTACAGTGTAATTGACTGAGAATTTACTGACTAATTTATTGAGAATTTACTGGGAATTTATTGTGTAATTTACCAAGAATTCACTGAGTAATTTAGTTAGATTTTTTTTGGAATTTACTGAGAATTTATTGGGAATTTATTAGGTAATTTTCTGGGAATTTATAGAGAATTTACTGAAAATTTACCGAGTAAATTACTGAGAATTTACTATGTAATTTACTGAGAATTTACTAACAATTTACTGAGTAATTTTCTGAGTAATTTACAAAAAATTTAATGAGAACTTATCGAGTAATTTACTGAGAATTTACAGTGAACTTACTAAGTAATTTACAGAGAATTTAAAAAGCAATTTATTGAGTAATTTACTGAGAATTTACTGAAAATTTGATGAGTAATTTACTGAGAATTTAGAGGCAATTTTTCTTAGTAATTTACAGAGAATTTACTGAGAACTTACAGAGTAATCTACTGAGAATTTACAACGAATTTACTGTGATTTTACAATGTAATTTACTTATAATTTACTTGCAATTTACTAGGTAATTTACTGAGAATTACTAAGTAATTTAAGAAGAATTTACTAAGTAATTTACTGAGATTTTGCTGGGAATTTATTAAGTAATTTACTGAGAATTTTCTGGGAATTTTCTGAGTAATTTACTAAGAATTTACATGGAATTTTGTGGGAATTTACGCAGAATTTACTCAAAATTTACTGAGTAATTTACTATGTATTTATTGAGAATTTGCTAGGAATTTACTGATTAATTTACAGAGAATTTGTTAAGTAATTTACAGAAAATTTAATACTGAGAATTCACTCGGAATTTACTAAGAATTTACTAAGTAATTTGTTGAGAATTTACTGGGAATTTACTAAATAATGTAGTTAGAATTTATTGGGAATTTACTGAGAACTTACTGTTAATTTACTGGAAATTTACTGGGTAATTTCTGAGAATTTACTGTAATTTACTGAGTAATTAAGTGGCAATTTACAGAGTAATGCACTGAGTAATTTACTGCCAATTTACTGGGAATTTGCTGTGTAATTTATTGAGAACATAGTGGGAATTTCTAGAGTAATTTATTGAGAATTTACAAGAAATTTGCTTAGAAATTACTGGCAATTTTCTAAGTAATTTACTGAGAATTTACAAGAAATTTACTGGGAATTTACTGAGTATTTTCTGAGTAATATACTCAGTAATTAATTGTTTGATTTTTAGAGAATTCCGTGAGAAATTTTCTAAGTAATTTATAGAAAATTTATTGCGAATTTACTGAGTAATTTACTGGGAATTTGTTGAGAATTTATTCTGTAATTTATTTGGAATTTACTGAAAATTTAGAGGGTAATTTACCGAGTAATTTACATTGAATTTACTAAGTAAATTACTGGGAATTTACGGCGCAACTTTCTGAGCATTTCCCGGGAATTTATTGAGAATTGATTGGGAATTAACTGAGTAATTTACTGGGAATTTACTGGGAATTTAATGGTTAATTTTTAGAGAATTTACTGAGAATTTTCTGAGTAATCTACAGAGCATTTGTTGGCAATTTACTGAGTAATTTTTTGAGAATTTACTGAGAACTTACAGAGTAATTTGCTGGGATTTTACAGGGAATTGACAGAGAATTTACTGTTTAATTTGTTGAGAAATTTTCTTAGAATTTTTTAGGAATTTATAGATAATTTAAGGAGTAATTTACAGAGAATTTATTGGCAATTTACTAAGTAATTTTACTGGGAATTTTATGAGTAATTTACTGGGAATTTAGTTATTAATTTACTGAGAATATACTGGGAATTTGCTGAGTAATTTACTAAGAATTTTCGAAAAATTTACAAGGAATTGCCTGAGAATTTATTGGGAATCTACTGAATAATTTACTGGGAATTTACTTGTAATTTACTGGGCAATTTACTGAGCAATTTATTGAGAATTTACTGAAAATTTACTATGAAATTTACGGGGAATTTAAGGATTAAAGTACTGAGAATTTTTTTAGAATTTGCTGAGAATTTACTCAGTAATTTACTTAGTGATTTACTGAGTATTTATTGGGAATTTACTGAATAATTTTTTGAGAATTTATTAGATATTTACTGAGTAATTTCTCGGAATTTACTGAAAATTTACTTGGTAATTTACTCACAATTTACTGAATAAATGTACTGAGTAATTTACTGAGAATTTAAATAGTAATTTACTGAGTAATTGAATGGGAATTTACTGAGTAATTTACCGAGAATTACAGTGTAATTGACTGAGAATTTACTGACTAATTTATTGAGAATTTACTGGAAATTTATTGTGTAATTTACTAAGAATTCACTGTGTAATTTAGTTAGATTTTTTTTTGGAATTTACTGAGAATTTATTGGGAATTTATTAGGTAATTTTCTGAGAATTTATAGAGAATTTACTGAAAATTTACCGAGTAAATTACTGAGAATTTACTATGTAATTTACTGAGAATTTACTAACAATTTACTGAGTAATTTTCTAAGTAACTTACAAAAAATTTAGTGAGAACTTATCGAGTAATTTACTGAGAATTTACAGGGAACTTACTAAGTAATTTACAGAGAATTTAAAGAGCAATTTATTGAGTAATTTACTGAGAATTTACTGAAAATTTGATGAGTAATTTACTGAGAATTTAGAGGCAATTTTTCTTACAGAGAATTTACTGAGAACTTATAGAGTAATCTACTGAAAATTTACAGCGAATTTACTGTGATTTTACAATGTAATTTACTTATAATTCACTAGGTAATTTACTGAGAATTACTAAGTAATTTAAGAAGAATGTACTAAGTAATTTATTGAGATTTTGCTGAGAATTTACTAAGTACTTTTACTGAGAATTTTCTGGGAATTTTCTGAGTAATTTACTAAGAATTTACCTGAAATTTTGTGGGAATTTACGGAGAATTTACTCAGAATTTACTGAGTAATTTACTATGTATTTATTGAGAATTTACTGATTAATTTACAGAGAATTTATTGAGTAATTTACAGAGAATTTAATGAGTAATTTACTGAGAATTCACTCGAAATTTACTAAGAATTTACTAAGTCATTTGTTGAGAATTTACAGGGAAATTACTAAATAATGTAGTTAGAATTTATTGGGAATTTACTGAGAACTTACTGTTAATTTACTGGAAATTTTCTGAGTAATTTCTGAGAATTTATTGTAATTTACTGAGTAATTTAGTGGCAATTTACAGAGTAATGCACTGAGTAATTTACTGCTAATTTACTGGGAATTTGCTGTGTAATTTATTGAGAACATAGTGGGAATTTCTAGAGTAATTTATTGAGAATTTACAGAGAATTTACTTAGAAATTACTGGCAATTTTCTGAGTAATTTACTGAGAATTTACAAGGAATTTACTGGGAATTTACTGAGTATTTTCTGAGAATTTACTAAGTAATATACTCAGTAATTAATTGATTGATTTTTAGAGAATTCCGTGAGAAATTTTCTAAGTAATTTATAGAAAATTTATTGCAAATTTACTGAGTAATTTACTGGGAATTTGTTGAGAATTTATTCTGTAATTTATTTGGAATTTACTGAAAATTTAGAGGGTAATTTACTGAGTAATTTACATTGAATTTACTGAGTAAGTTACTGGGAATTTACGGCGCAACTTTTTGAGTATTTCCTGGGAATTTATTGAGAATTGATTGGGAATTAACTGAGTAATTTACTGGAAATTTAATGATTAATTTTTAGAGAATTTACTGAGAATTTTCTGAGTAATCTACAGAGCATTTGTTGGCAATTTACTGAGTAATTTTTTGAGAATTTACTGAGAACTTACAGAGTAATTTGCTGGGATTTTATAGGGAATTGACAGAGAATTTACTGGGTAATTTACCGAGAATTTACTGTTTAATTTGTTGAGAAATTTTCTTAGAATTTTCTAGGAATTTATAGATAATTTAAGGAGTAATTTACAAAGAATGTACTGGAAATTTACTAAGTAATTTTACTGGGAATTTTATGAGTAATTTACTGGGAATTTACTTATTAATTTACTGAGAATATATTGGGAATTTGCTGAGTAATTTACTAAGAATTTTCGAAAAATTTACAAGGAATTGCCTGAGAATTTATTGGGAATCTACTGAATAATTTACTGGGAATTTACTTGTAATTTACTGGGCAATTTACTGAGCAATTTATTGAGAATTTACTGAAAATTTACTATGAAATTTACGGGGAATTTAAGGATTAAAGTACTGAGAATTTTTTTAGAATTTGCTGAGAATTTACTTAGTAATTTACTTAGTGATTTACTGAGTATTTATTGGGAATTTACTGAATAATTTTTTGAGAATTTATTAGATATTTACTGAGTAATTTCTAGGAATTTACTGAGAATTTACTGGAAATTTACTTGGTAATTTACTCACAATTTACTGAATAAATGTACTGAGTAATTTACTGAGAATTTAAATAGTAATTTACTGAGTAATTGAATGGGAATTTACTGAGTAATTTACTGAGAATTTATTTAGAATTTACTGAGTAATTTACAGAGAATTACAGTGTAATTGACTGAGAATTTACTGACTAATTTATTGAGAATTTACTGGGAATTTATTGTGTAATTTACTAAGAATTCACTGTGTAATTTAGTTAGATTTTTTTTTGGAATTTACTGAAAATTTATTGGGAATTTATTAGGTAATTTTTTGAGAATTTATAGAGAATTTACTGAAAATTTACCGAGTAAATTACTGAGAATTTACTATGTAATTTACTGAGAATTTACTAACAATTTACTGAGTAATTTTCTAAGTAATTTACAAAAAATTTAGTGAGAACTTATTGAGTAATTTATTGAGAATTTACAGTGAACTTACTAAGTAATTTACAGAGAATTTAAAGAGCAATTTATTGAGTAATTTACTGAGAATTTACTGAAAATTTGATGAGTAATTTACTAAGAATTTAGAGGCAATTTTTCTTAGTAATTTACAGAGAATTTACTAAGAACTTACGGAGTAATCTACTGAGAATTTACAGCGAATTTACTGTGATTTTACAATGTAATTTACTTATAATTTACTTGCAATTTACTAGGTAATTTACTGAGAATTACTAAGTAATTTAAGAAGAATTTACTAAGTAATTTATTGAGATTTTGCTGGGAATTTAATAAGTAATTTACTGGGAATTTACTAGGAATTTTCTGAGTAATTTACTAAGAATTTACATGGAATTTTGTGGGAATTTACGGAGAATTTACTCAAAATTTACTATGTATTTATTGAGAATTTGCTAGGAATTTACTGATTAATTTACAGAGAATTTATTGAGTAATTTACAGAGAATTTAATGAGTAATTTACTGAGAATTCACTTGGAATTTACTAAGAATTTACTAAGTAATTTGTTGAGAATTTACTAGGAATTTACTAAATAATGTAGTTAGAATTTATTGGGAATTTACTGAGAACTTACTGTTAATTTACTGGAAATTTTCTGAGTAATTTCTGAGAATTTACTATAATTTACTGAGTAATTTAGTGGCAATTTACAGAGTAATGCACTGAGTAATTTACTGCCAATTTACTGAGAATTTGCTGTGTAATTTATTGAGAACATAGTGGGAATTTCTAGAGTAATTTATTGAGAATTTGCAGGGAATTTACTTAGAAATTACTGGCAATTTTCTGAGTAATTTACTGAGAATTTACAAGGAATTTACTGGGAATTTACTGAGTATTTTCAGAGAATTTACTGAGTAATTTACTAAGTAATTTACTCAGTAATTAATTGATTGATTTTTAGAGAATTCCCTGAGAAATTTTCTAAGTAATTTATAGAAAATTTATTGCGAATTTACTGGGAATTTGTTGAGAATTTATTCTGTAATTTATTTGGAATTTACTGAAAATTTAGAGGGTAATTTCTTGAGTAATTTACATTGAATTTACTAAGTAAATTACTGGGAATTTACGGCGCAACTTTCTGAGTATTTCCTGGGAATTTATTGAGAATTGATTGGGAATTAACTGAGTAATTTACTGGAAATTTAATGATTAATTTTTAGAGAATTTACTGAGAATTTTCTGAGTAATCTACAGAGCATTTGTTGGCAATTTACTGAGTAATTTTTTGGGAATTTACTGAGAACTTACAGAGTAATTTGCTGGGATTTTACAGGGAATTGACAGAGAATTTACTGGGTAATTTACCGAGAATTTACTGTTTAATTTGTTGAGAAATTTTCTTAGAATTTTCTAGGAATTTATAGATAATTTAAGGAGTAATTTACAGAGAATTTACTGGAAATTTACTAAGTAATTTTACTGGGAATTTTATGAGTAATTTACTGAGAATTTACTTATTAATTTACTGAGAATATACTGGGAATTTGCTGAGTAATTTTGTAGCGACCCTCACCTTACTCTTGTCATACTTGCATACGTTCATGCATGATTTTGTCTTGTTATGTTATTTTGAAAGTTTTGCCTTGCCTTGTTTTGTTTAATTGTTGCTTGCATGATTTTTGTTCTTTGCTCGGCGTGTAGCCGAGGTCATCTTGAGCTTAGTTCACCTTTGAACCTTTGTGCTTAGAACGGTTTTGAAACCCTTTGGTTGATCCCACCTTCACCTCGGGCTTGTTGCCGAGATGTTTTGCACTTAGTGATCCTTGTCCTTGGGCAGGTATGGCCTAGACCGAGGTGTGGCACACCCCGGCCAAGGTGTGGCACAGCTTAGTCAAGTGTCGTCCTCCCAAGCCGATGTCTTTGTTATCCTGTTGCTGAAGCTTTGACTTTAGCCGACATCATTACTTGCCGATGTGTCTTGCCCTAGCTTGCTGCATACGCTTTGTCATAGACTTGCCTTATCAATCAATCACCTTTTGAGTTGAACCAACCCGATAGCGCCACGTGTCCGAGCTGATTGTTAAGACAACCGGCAGACTTAGAAACAAATCATTTTGTCTCAAATCTTTGCCTTTAGAGAGAGAAGCTCTAGAGAGAAGGAGGAGAAGTTCTTGAGTGAGAATAGATCTTCCAAGCTTGATCTTCGAGGTTTGAACCGTTGGATTCGAGTTTTGAGGTTAGAATCTTAACCTACTCTTGTTGCTCTTATTGATCATCTAGTTGCATTGCATGATCGAATCTGTTTTGCATGTCATGCATCGTTTTGAAGTTGGTTTTGGAAAAGAAAAATAGTATTCATGTGTTTTTAAAGAAAAGTCTCGTTTTGATCCGAAAGTTTGGAACAAGAACCATGTTTTTGTGTTTGTTCTTGCATGACCTTCTTGTATGGGTACCCAGGTCCATGTTTTGAACTCATGGCATGAAATCTCTGGTTTTTGTAACAAGTTATGATCTTTGCATTCATCTTCCTCATGATCTTGTTCTTCATGTTCTTCAAAGGGAAACCCAGGTTTTCCCGACTTTGTTTTTGAATGAGGCCATTGGGACCACACCTCGGCAAGGAGGTGTAGGACCTCGACAAAGACCTGGTTGGTACCCAGTGTGTTTCCATGAGGCGGGAGCAGTGTTTAAACTCCCAGCATGTTTTGCTTTGTTGTTGACTTGGATCTGGTGAGGATGCCGGGATCATTTGCATGCATATAAAGCTTGTTTTGAGAATGTGATTGCCATGTGATTGTAGGTCCTCGATCTTTGCTTCGAGCCTACACCCGAGGAAATCTATGTGAGTGGTATTTTTAATAAAGCTATGTTATACTGTTTTGTTAAATCTTGCTTTGCTTTGTTTTGATAAAAGTATTTGTTAAGCATGAATGAATAGCCTGTTTGATGTATCAAGTATAAGCTTTGTTTTGATGTCATCCTTGAAAAGTCCCTTGTACTGGAGGACTATAAACTTTCGCAGTACCAAGTATAAAAGTCCCTTGTACTGGAGGACTATAAACTTTCGCAGTACCAAGTATAAAAGTCCCTTGTACTGGAGGACTATAAACTTTCGCAGTACCAAGTATAAACTTTCGCAGTACCACGTTAGATGATGACGCTCGCAGATGGTGGGTGATGGTTCGAGAAAGTAATCCAGATTTGACCTGGACCCGATTCTTGGAGTTGTTCTACAACAAACACTTCCCCCTAAGTGTTCGAAACCGCAAGGCTACCGAATTTCAGACCTTGGCGCAAGGCAACCGAACAGTGGCGGAATACGACCGCACTTTTACTGAATTGGTGAGGTTTGCACCTCACATAGCCAACGATGAATACATGAAGGCTAGAAAGTTCGAGAGTGGGCTTCGCGGACCGATTCAGGACAGGGTTAGCTTGCTCAATATGCCGACTTACGCCGAGGTGTTAGACAAAGCCATTCTGGCCGAAGCTAACTTAAACCGATACCAGAGCTCGGGGGAGAACCAGCGGAAGAGACAGAACTATGACAATCGCCGAGCACAGCTAGGTACCAAGAAGAGGACGAACATGGGTAGTTCTAGTAACCTACGACAGGAAGGTAATGCTAAACCGACGTGTTCGGATTGTGGGAAGCAACATTTTGGGGCTTGTCGCTGGACATCTGGAGCCTGTTATGAATGTGGCGAAATAGGTCATTATGTGAGAGACTGCCCTAAGACAAAGGCTGATAACAACAAGAAGGGCGAGAATACCTCGGGTTCCGTCTAGAGGGGTAATGTTGGAAGAGGGCAGACGAGACAGGGCAGAGCATTTGCGCTAGTACCAGGAGACACTCAGAATGCTGAAACAGTGGTGTCAGGTATGCTCCTAATCTGCTCCCAAGATGCTTATGTGTTGATTGATTCGGGTTCTACGCATTCGTTTGTATCTGCTAAATTTGCCGAGAAGATTAATAGAGAACTAGAGCCCCTCGATTATGTGTTATCTGTGTCTACTCCATCTGGGAGATCTATGGTTGTTGTATCCATTTATAGAGCATGTGTTGTTGTGATTGAAAATGTTGAATTGCTAGTAGATTTAATGCCTCTGGACATAACTCCTTTTGATGTTATACTGGGAATGGATTGGTTAGCCGCTAATCATGCAACCATAAATTGTGTTTCGAAAAGTGTCACACTGAAACCCCCAAACCTAGCCGAGGTTGTTTTCCAGGGTAAAGGGATAGTGTCCCCATCTTACTTGATTTCGTCCATTAAGGCCTACAAGTTAATTCAGAAAGGGTGTCGAGGCTACTTGTGTAGTATACTGAGCGATCAGAATGGAAACGTTAATTTAGCCGACATCCCAGTTGTTAATGAATTCCCCGACGTCTTCCCAAACGAATTGCCTGGCCACTTAGTCGATAGAGAGATAGAGTTTACTGTTGATATCATGTCGGGAACACAGCCGATCTCCAAAACGCCCTATAGGATGGCCCCTGCTGAACTTAGAGAATTGAAACTGCAATTACAGGAATTGTTGGATAAGGGATTTATTAGGCCGAGCACTTCACCATGGGGAGCACCTGTTTTATTTGTTAAGAAAAAGGATGGCACACTCCGCCTTTGCATTGATTATAGAGAACTTAATAAAGTCACTATCAAGAACAAGTACCCATTACCTAGGATTGATGATCTGCTTGACCAATTACAAGGAGCACGAGCCTTTTCTAAGATTGACCTTAGGTCTGGTTACCACCAGCTTAAAGTTAAAGCCGAAGATGTTGAGAAGACCGCTTTTCGAACAAGATATGGCCACTACGAGTTTTTAGTAATGCCTTTTGGGGTGACCAATGCCCCTGCTGTATTTATGGATTTAATGAACAGAGTCTTCAAGCCACATTTAGATGAGTTTGTAGTTGTCTTCATTGTTGATATATTGATCTATTCCAAGAGTAAAACTGAACATGAAAATCATTTGAGACTTGCCTTACAGATTCTGAGAGACCGGAAATTGTATGCTAAGTTTAACAAGTGTGAATTTTGGCTTTCTACTATCTCATTCTTGGGTCATGTGATTAGTGAAGAGGGTATCTCGGTTGATCCTAGCAAAATTGAAGCCGTAGTAAATTGGCCGAGGCCGACTAATGTGTCCGAGATTCGTAGTTTTCTGGGTTTGGCAGGTTATTACAGGAAGTTTGTGAAGGATTTCTCAAGGATTGCAATTCCATTAACGCAATTGACTAAGAAGGGAACACTGTATGAATGGACTAAAGATCGGGAATCAGCTTTCCAGGAACTGAAGACGAGGTTAGTTACAGCACCAGTACTCGTACTTCCATCAGGTAACGAAGAGTTTCATATCTATAGCGATGCTTCACATAAGGGCTTGGGTTGTGTGTTAATGCAAGGGGGTAAGGTTATAGCTTATGCATCACGTCAATTGAAACCCCATGAGAAGAACTATCCTACCCATGATTTAGAATTAGCGGCCGTGGTATTTGCTTTAAAGATTTGGCGTCACTATTTGTATGGAGCTTCTTGTCAGGTTTTTACAGATCATAAGAGTTTAAAGTACCTGTTCACTCAGAAGGAATCGAATTTGAGACAGAGAAGGTGGCTTGAATTGTTGAAAGACTATGATATGCAAATTCAATATCACCCAGGTAAAGCTAACAGCGTGGCCGACGCTTTGAGCAGGAAGACAGATGGAAATTTGGCGTGTTTGACCATGATAGCAGTGGAGCCGACTATTGTTGATGAGGTAAAGACAAGACAGATGGAGGATAAATTCTTCAAGAAAATAGCCGAGGAGATTGTCACAAAGCCGAGATCAGGGTACACCATCGGAAACCAAGTGCTCAAGTTTGAAGGAAGGTTATGTGTAGCCGACATCCCCGAGTTGAAAAGGAGAATTTTGCAGGAAGCTCACGGTTCCAAGTTTGCTGTTCATCCAGGGAACACTAAGATGTATCAGGATGTGAAACAAACGTTCTGGTGGCCAAGCATGAAAAGAGAAATAGCCGAATTCGTGTCCCAGTGTTTGCATTGTTAACAAGTGAAAGCCGAACATCAAAGACCGGCGGGACTTCTTCAACCTTTGCCGATTCCCGAGTGGAAATGGGAACACATCTCCATGGATTTTGTGATTGGTTTGCCGAAGACACCGAAAGGTATGGATTCGATTTGGGTTGTTGTTGATAGATTAACTAAGTCAGCACACTTTCTACCTGTTAAGACTACCTTCAACGCCGATCAACTTGCCTTGCTATATGTGAACGAGATTGTTAGACTTCATGGAGTGCCGATGTCAATTGTGTCAGACCGAGATCCTAAATTTGTTTCTAGATTTTGGCAAAGTCTACAGAGGGCTTTCGAAGCCGAGCTGAGATTTAGTACAGCTTTTCATCCCTAGACGGATGGGCAGTCAGAGAGGACAATTCAGACACTTGAAGATATGCTTAGACTTTGTGTATTGGACTTCCTAGGAAGTTGGGGAACGCATTTGCCCTTAGTGGAATTCGCTTACAATAACAGTTGTCAAGCTAGCATTGGCATGGCGGCGTATGAAGCTTTGTACGGAAGAAAGTGTAGGTCGCCGATATGTTGGACCGAAGTTGGAGACAGAGCTCTGCTTGGTCCCGAATTGATTCAAGTAACAACAGAGAAGATTAAACTTATCCAACAGAGGATTAAAACTGCCCAGAGCCGACAAAAGAGCTACGCCGACCAGAGAAGGAATGAGTTAGAATTCGAAGTTGGGGATCATGTATTCCTAAAAGTTTCACCAATGAAAGGAGTTTCCAGATTTGGGAAGAAAGGTAAGTTAGCACCTCGTTATATTGGGCCATTTGAAATTCTTGACAAGGTTAACTCCGTTGCCTACAGACTTGCTTTGCCGCCAGATTTAAGCCAAATTCACAATGTGTTTCATGTTTCGATGTTGAGGAAGTACATCCGAGATCCACTGCACATAATTGATCATTCTGGGATTACAGTTAATGAGGACTTGGGCTACGAGGAGAAGCCAATGAGGATTATTAACAGGCAAGTGAGACAGTTGAGAAACAAATCGATACCAATGGTAAAGGTCGAATGGAAGGAGCATTATGGCACAGAAGCCACGTGGGAAAAGGAAGAGGATGTGAGAATCCGTTATCCGGAGTTGTTTATAGAGCAAGGTAATTTAAATTTGGGGACCAAACTTCTTTAAGGGGGGTAGACTATAGTGACCCTCACCTTACTCTTGTCATACTTGCATACGTTCATGCATGATTTTGTCTTGTTATGTTATTTTGAAAGTTTTGCCTTGCCTTGTTTTGTTTAAGTGTTGCTTGCATGATTTTTGTTCTTTTCTCGGCGTGTAGCCGAGGTCATCTTGAGCTTAGTTCACCTTTGAACCTTTGTGCTTAGAACGGTTTTGAAACCCTTTGGTTGATCCCACCTTCACCTCGGGCTTGTTGCCGAGATGTTTTGCACTTAGTGATCCTTGTCCTTGGGCAAGTATGGCCTAGACCGAGGTGTGGCACACCCCGGCCAAGGTGTGGCACAGCTTAGTCAAGTGTCGTCCTTCCTAGTCGATGTCTTTGTTATCCTGTTGCCGAAGCTTTGACTTTAGCCGACATCATTACTTGCTGATGTGTCTTGCCCTAGCTTGCTGCATACGCTTTGTCATAGACTTGTCTTATCAATCAATCACCTTTTGAGTTGAACCAACCCGGTAGCGCCACGTGTCCGAGCTGATTGTTAAGACAACCGGCAGAATTAGAAACAAATCATTTTGTCTCAAATCTTTGCCTTTAGAGAGAGAAGCTCTAGAGAGAAGGAGGAGAAGTTCTTGAGTGAGAATAGATCTTCCAAGCTTGATCTTCGAGGTCTGAACCGTTGGATTCGAGTTTTGAGGTTAGAATCTTAACCTACTCTTGTTGCTCTTATTGATCATCTAGCTGCATTGCATGATCGAATCTGTTTTGCATGTCATGCATCGTTTTGAAGTTGGTTTTGGAAGAGAAAAATAGTATTCATGTGTTTTTAAAGAAAAGTCTCGTTTTGATCCGAAAGTTTGGAACAAGAACCATGTTTTTGTGTTTGTTCTTGCATGACCTTCTTGTATGGGTACCCAGGTCCATGTTTTGAACTCATGGCATGAAATCTCTGGTTTTTGTAACAAGTTATGATCTTTGCATTCATCTTCCTCATGATCTTGTTCTTCATGTTCTTCAAAGGGAAACCCAGGTTTTCCCGACTTTGTTTTTGAATGAGGCCATTGGGACCACACCTCGGCAAGGAGGTGTAGGACCTCGGCAAAGACCTGGTTGGTACCCAGTGTGTTTCCATGAGGCGGGAGCAGTGTTTAAACTCCCAGCATGTTTTGCTTTGTTGTTGACTTGGATCTGGTGAGGATGCCGGGATCATTTGCATGCATATAAAGCTTGTTTTGAGAATGTGATTGCCATGTGATTGTAGGTCCTCGATCTTTGCTTCGAGCCTACACCCGAGGAAATCTATGTGAGTGGTATTTTTAATAAAGCTATGTTATACTGTTTTGTTAAATCTTGCTTTGCTTTGTTTTGATAAAAGTATTTGTTAAGCATGAATGAATAGCCTGTTTGATGTATCAAGTATAAGCTTTGTTTTGATGTCATCCTTGAAAAGTCCCTTGTACTGGAGGACTATAAACTTTCGCAGTACCAAGTATAAAAGTCCCATGTACTGGAGGACTATAAACTTTCGCAGTACCAAGTATAAAAGTCCCTTGTGATGGAGGACTCTAAACTTTCGCAACACTAAGCATAAAAGGATACGGTCCTTTCTTGAAAAGACTCTTGTGTTAAAGCGGGCTACGGGCCTAAGTAACACAAGACCATCGTGTTAAAAAGGGCTACGGGCTTGAGTAACACAAGTCCCTTGTGCTGGAGGACTATAAACTTTCGCAGTACCTTTGACTAATCGATTACGGATCGTACAGCCTTTGTTTTGCCACTGACGGTTTACCGCGTGGATCTGTTGTTCGGAAAGCTTGATTTGTGTTTTGCCGATGTTAGTAAGCATCCCTTGAGACTTGTAAGACCTTGATAGATGAATACAGTTCATCCCTTGTTTTGATAAAGTTTTGATGTGTTTTTGCTTTGAAAAGATCTCGGCTAAGATTCGTATGGTTTTGGCATGTTTTGTTTTGAAGGATCTCGACTATATTCATACAAAACCTTTATTACTAGTACCATTCACTGAGTATCCACGCTCACCCTCTCTATATATATGTAGGTGATGAGCAGGACGTCGGCGACGCCTAGAATGTGTTTTGAAAGCTTGTTTTGGATCCATGATTATGTCGGCTTTGTTTTGTATTCACGTCGGCGATGTGATTTCTTTTGTGTCGGCGAATTCTTGAAAATCATGCTTCTTGGCTTGTATTCACTGTATTTTGTATATGTCGGCTCGAGAAGCCTTTTGATCAAGATGTAATTTGTATTTTACTTTGTTGTATTCAAATTGTAAAGCTTGGTAAAGATGTGTGCCATTACATTTGATCTATGCACTGCTCTTATGGACCACTTGCATTTTGATTTATTGCTTCCGCACTTGTGAGCCCTGTTCATTATACTATGATTGTGTTAAACTTTTGAAAGTTGGCCTTCGGTAATTACGGATTACTGGCCATCACGGCACCAAACTACTAGGGGCGGTTTGGGGTCGTGACAAATTTACTAAGAATTTTCGAAAAATTTACAAGGAATTGCCTGAGAATTTATTGGGAATCTACTGAATAATTTACTGGGAATTTACTTGTAATTTACTGGGCAATTTACTGAGCAATTTATTGAGAATTTACTGAAAATTTACTATGAAATTTACGAGGAATTTAAGGATTAAAGTACTGAGAATTTTTTTAGAATTTGCTGAGAATTTACTCAGTAATTTACTTAGTGATTTACTGAGTATTTATTGGGAATTTACTGAATAATTTTTTGAGAATTTATTAGATATTTACTGAGTAATTTCTCGGAATTTACTGAGAATTTACTGAAAATTTACTTGGTAATTTACTCAAAATTTACTGAATAAATGTACTGAGTAATTTACTGAGAATTTAAATAGTAATTTTTAGAGAATTGAATGGGAATTTACTGAGTAATTTACTGAGAATTTATTTAGAATTTACTGAGTAATTTACCGAGAATTACAGTGTAATTGACTGAGAATTTACTAACTAATTTATTGAGAATTTACTGGGAATTTATTGTATAATTTACTAAGAATTCACTGTGTAATTTAGTTAGATTTTTTTTTTGGAATTTACTGAGAATTTATTGGGAATTTATTAGGTAACTTTCTGAGAATTTATAGAGAATTTACTGAAAATTTACCGAGTAAATTACTGAGAATTTACTATGTAATTTACTGAGAATTTACTAACAATTTACTGAGTAATTTTCTAAGTAATTTATAAAAAATTTAGTGAGAACTTATCAAGTAATTTACTGAGAATTTACAGGGAACTTACTAAGTAATTTACAGAGAATTTAAAGAGCAATTTATTGAGTAATTTACTGAGACTTTACTGAAAATTTGATGAGTAATTTACTGAGAATTTAGAGGCAATTTTTCTTAGTAATTTACAGAGAATTTACTGAGAACTTATAGAGTAATCTACTGAGAATTTACAACGAATTTACTGGGATTTTACAATGTAATTTACTTATAATTTACTTGCAATTTACTAGGTAATTTACTGAGAATTACTAAGTAATTTAAGAAGAATTTACTAAGTAATTTACTGAGATTTTGCTGAGAATTTGCTAAGTAATTTACTGAGAATTTTCTAGGAATTTTCTGAGTAATTTACTAAGAATTTACCTGAAATTTTGTGGGAATTTACGGAGAATTTACTCAGAATTTACTGAGTAATTTACTATGTATTTATTGAGAATTTGCTGGGAATTTACTGATTAATTTACAGAGAATTTATTGAGTAATTTACAGAGAATTTAATGAGTAATTTACTGAGAATTCACTCGGAATTTACTAAGAATTTACTAAGTAATTTGTTGAGAATTTACTGGGAATTTACTAAATAATGTAGTTAGAATTTATTGGGAATTTACTGAGAACTTACTGTTAATTTACTGAGTAATTTCTGAGAATTTACTGTAATTTACTGAGTAATTTAGTGGCAATTTACAGAGTAATGCACTAAGTAATTTACTGGGAATTTGCTGTGTAATTTATTAAGAACATAGTGGGAATTTCTAGAGTAATTTATTGAGAATTTACAGGGAATGTACTTAGAAATTACTGGCAATTTTCTGAGTAATTTACTGAGAATTTATAAGGAATTTACTAGGAATTTACTGAGTATTTTCTGAGAATTTACTGAGTAATTTACTAAGTAATTTACTCAGTAATTAATTGATTAACTTTTAGAGAATTCCCTGAGAAATTTTCTAAGTAATTTATAGAAAATTTATTACGAATTTACTGAGTAATTTACTGGGAATTTGTTGAGAATTTATTCTATAATTTATTTGGAATTTACTGAAAATTTAGAGGGTAATTTACCGAGTAATTTACATTGAATTTACAGAGTAAATTATTGGGAATTTATGGTGCAACTTTCTGCGTATTTCCTAGGAATATATTGAGAATTGATTGGAAATTAACTGAGTAATTTACTGGGAATTTACTGAGTAATTTACTAGGAATTTAATGATTAATTTTTAGAGAATTTACTGAGAATTTTCTGAGTAATCTACTGAGCATTTGTTGGCAATTTACTAAGTAATTTTTTGAGAATTTAATGAGAACTTACAGAGTAATTTGCTGGGATTTTACAGGGAATTGACAGAGAATTTACTGGGTAATTTACCGAGAATTTACTGTTTAATTTGTTGAGAAATTTTCTTAGAATTTTCTAGGAATTTACAGATAATTTAAGGAGTAATTTACAGAGAATTTATTGGAAATTTACTAAGTAATTTTACTAGGAATTTTATGAGTAATTTACTGGGAATTTACTTATTAATTTACTGAGAATATACTGGGAATTTGCTGAGTAATTTACTAAGAATTTACGAAAAATTTACAAGGAATTGCCTGAGAATTTATTGGGAATCTACTGAATAATTTACTGGGAATTTACTTGTAATTTACTGGGCAATTTACTGAGCAATTTATTGAGAATTTATTGAAAATTTACCATGAAATTTACGGGGAATTTAAGGATTAAAGTACTGAGAATTTTTTTAGAATTTGCTGAGAATTTACTCAGTAATTTACTTAGTGATTTACTGAGTATTTATTGGGAATTTACTGAATAATTTTTTGAGAATTTATTAGATATTTACTGAGTAATTTCTCGGAATTTACTGAAAATTTACTTGGTAATTTACTCACAATTTACTGAATAAATGTACTGAGTAATTTACTGAGAATTTAAATAGTAATTTCTAGAGAATTTACTGAGTAATTGAATGGGAATTTACTGAGTAATTTACTGAGAATTTATTTAGAATTTACTGAGTAATTTACCGAGAATTACAGTGTAATTGACTGAGAATTTACTGACTAATTTATTGAGAATTTACTGGGAATTTTTTGTGTAATTTAGTAAGAATTCACTGAGTAATTTAGTTAGATTTTTTTTTGAATTTACTGAGAATTTATTGGGAATTTATTAGGTAATTTTCTGAGAATTTATAGAGAATTTATTGAAAATTTACCGAGTAAATTACTGAGAATTTACTATGTAATTTACTGAGAATTTACTAACAATTTACTGAGTAATTTTCTAAGTAATTTACAAAAAATTTAGTGAGAACTTATCGAGTAATTTACTGAGAATTTACAGGGAACTTACTAAGTAATTTACAGAGAATTTAAAGAGCAATTTATTAAGTAATTTACTAAGAATTTACTAAAAATTTGATGAGTAATTTATTGAGAATTTAGAGGCAATTTTTCTTAGTAATTTACAGAGAATTTACTGAGAACTTATAGAGTAATCTACTGAGAATTTACAGTGAATTTACTGTGATTTTACAATGTAAGTTACTTATAATTTACTTGCAATTTACAAGGTAATTTACTGAGAATTACTAAGTAATTTAAGAAGAATTTACTAAGTAATTTATTGAGATTTTGCTGAGAATTTACTAAGTAATTTACTGAGAATTTTCTGGAAATTTTCTGAGTAATTTACTAAGAATTTACATGAAATTTTATGGGAATTTACGGAGAATTTACTCAGAATTTACTGAGTAATTTACTATGTATTTATTGAGAATTTGCTAGGAATTTACTGATTAATTTACAGAGAATTTATTGAGTAATTTACAGAGAATTTAATGAGTAATTTACTGAGAATTCACTCGGAATTTACTAAGAATTTACTAAGTAATTTGTTGAGAATTTACTGGGAATTTACTAAATAATGTAGTTAGAATTTATTGGGAATTTACTGAGAACTTACTGTTAATTTTCTGAGTAATTTCTGAGAATTTACTGTAATTTACAGAGTAATTTAGTGGCAATTTACAGAGTAATGCACTAAGTAATTTACTGGGAATTTGCTGTGTAATTTATTAAGAACATAGTGGGAATTTCTAGAGTAATTTATTTAGAATTTACAGGGAATTTACTCAGAAATTACTGGCAATTTTCTGAGTAATTTACTGAGAATTTACAAGGAATTTACTAGGAATTTACTGAGTATTTTCTGAGAATTTACTGAGTAATTTACTCAGTAATTAATTGATTAACTTTTAGAGAATTCCCTGAGAAATTTTCTAAGTAATTTATAGAAAATTTATTACGAATTTACTGAGTAATTTACTGGGAATTTGTTGAGAATTTATTCTGTAATTTATTTGGAATTTACTGAAAATTTAGAGGGTAATTTACTGAGTAATTTACATTGAATTTACATAGTAAATTATTGGGAATTTATGGCGCAACTTTCTGCGTATTTCCTAGGAATTTATTGAGAATTGATTGGGAATTAACTGAGTAATTTACTGGGAATTTACTGAATAATTTACTGGGAATTTAATGATTAATTTTTAGAGAATTTACTGAGAATTTTCTGAGTAATCTACTGAGCATTTGTTGGCAATTTACTGAGTAATTTTTTAAGAATTTACTGAGAACTTACAGAGTAATTTGCTGGGATTTTACAGGGAATTGACAGAGAATTTACTGTTTAATTTGTTGTGAAATTTTCTTAGAATTTTCTAGGAATTTACAGATAATTTAAGGAGTAATTTACAGAGAATTTACTGGAAATTCACTAAGTAATTTTACTGGGAATTTTATGAGTAATTTACTGGGAATTTACTTATTAATTTACTGAGAATATACTGGGAATTTGCTGAGTAATTTACTAAGAATTTACGAAAAATTTACAAGGAATTGCCTGAGAATTTATTAGGAATCTACTGAATAATTTACTTGGAATTTACTTGTAATTTACTGGGCAATTTATTGAGAATTTATTAAAAATTTACTATGAAATTTACGGGGAATTTAAGGATTAAAGTACTGAGAATTTTTTTAGAATTTGCTGAGAATTTACTCAGTAATTTACTTAGTGATTTACTGAGTATTTATTGGGAATTTACTGAATAATTTTTTGAGAATTTATTAGATATTTACTGAGTAATTTCTAGGAATTTACTGAGAATTTACTGGAAATTTACTTGGTAATTTACTCACAATTTACTGAATAAATGTACTGAGTAATTTACTGAGAATTTAAATAGTAATTTCTAGAGAATTGAATGGGAATTTACTGAGTAATTTACTGAGAATTTATTTAGAATTTACTGAGTAATTTACCGAGAATTACAGTGTAATTGACTGAGAATTTACTGACTAATTTATTGAGAATTTACTGGGAATTTATTATGTAATTTACTAAGAATTCACTGAGTAATTTAGTTAGATTTTTTTTTTTGAATTTACTGAGAATTTATTGGGAATTTATTAGGTAATTTTCTGAGAATTTATAGAGAATTTACTGAAAATTTACCGAGTAAATTACTGAGAATTTACTATGTAATTTACTGAGAATTTACTAACAATTTACTGAGTAATTTTCTAAGTAATTTACATAAAATTTAGTGAGAACTTATCGAGTAATTTACTGAGAATTTACAGGGAACTTACTAAGTAATTTACAGAGAATTTAAAGAGCAATTTATTGAGTAATTTACTGAGAATTTACTGAAAAATTTGATGAGTAATTTACTGAGAATTTAGAGGCAATTTTTCTTAGTAATTTACAGAGAATTTACTGAGAACTTATAGAGTAATCTACTGAGAATTTACAACGAATTTACTGTGATTTTACAATGTAATTTACTTATAATTTACTTGCAATTTACTAGGTAATTTACTGAGAATTACTAAGTAATTTAAGAAGAATTTACTAAGTAATTTATTGAGATTTTGCTGAGAATTTACTAAGTAATTTACTGAGAATTTTCTGGGAATTTTCTGAGTAATTTACTAAAAATTTACATGAAATTTTATGGAAATTTACGGAGAATTTACTCAGAATTTACTGAGTAATTTACTATGTATTTATTGAGAATTTGTTAGGAATTTACTGATTAATTTACAGAGAATTTATTGAGTAATTTACAGAGAATTTAATGAGTAATTTACTGAGAATTCACTCGGAATTTACTAAGAATTTACTAAGTAATTTGTTGAGAATTTACTAGGAATTTACTAAATAATATAGTTAGAATTTGTTGGGAATTTACTGAGAACTTACTGTTAATTTACTGGAAATTTTCTGAGTAATTTCTGCGAATTTACTATAATTTACTGAGTAATTTAGTGGCAATTTACAGAGTAATGCACTAAGTAATTTACTGGGAATTTGCTGTGTAATTTATTAAGAACATAGTGGGAATTTCTAGAGTAATTTATTGAGAATTTACAGGGAATTTACTTAGAAATTACTGGCAATTTTCTGAGTAATTTACTGAGAATTTACAAGGAATTTACTAGGAATTTACTGAGTATTTTCTGAGAATTTACTGAGTAATTTACTAAGTAATTTACTCAGCAATTAATTGATTAATTTTTAGAGAATTCCCTGAGAAATTTTCTAAGTAATTTATAGAAAATTTATTGCGAATTTACTGAGTAATTTACTGGGAATTTGTTGAGAATTTATTCTTTAATTTATTTGGAATTTACTGAAAATTTAGAGGGTAATTTACTGAGTAATTTACATTGAATTTACATAGTAAATTATTGGGAATTTATGGCGCAACTTTCTACGTATTTCCTAGGAATTTATTGAGAATTGATTGGGAATTAACTGAGTAATTTACTGGAAATTTACTGAGTAATTTACTGGGAATTTAATGATTAATTTTTAGAGAATTTACTGAGAATTTTCTGAGTAATCTACTGAGCATTTGTTGGCAATTTACTGAGTAATTTTTTGAGAATTTACTGAGAACTTACAGAGTAATTTGCTGGGATTTTACAGGGAATTGACAGAGAATTTACTGGGTAATTTACCGAGAATTTACTATTTAATTTGTTGAGAAATTTTCTTAGAATTTTCTAGGAATTTACAGATAATTTAAGGAGTAATTTATAGAGAATTTACTGGAAATTTACTAAGTAATTTTACTGGGAATTTTATGAGTAATTTACTGGGAATTTACTTATTAATTTACTGAGAATATATTGGGAATTTGTTGAGTAATTTACTAAAAATTTACGAAAAATTTACAAGGAATTGTGTAGCAACCCTCACCTTACTCTTGTCATACCTGCATACATTCATGCATGATCTCGTCTTGTTATGTTGTTTTGCAAGTTTTGCCTTGCCTTGTTTTGTTTAAGTATTGCTTGCATGATTTTGTTCCTTGCTTGGTGTGTAGCCGAGGTCATCTTGAGCTTAGTTCACCTCTGAACCTTTGTATTTAGAACTGTTTTGGAACCGCTTGGTCGACCCCCATCTTTACCCCGGGCTTGTTGCTGAGATGTTTTGCACTTAGTGATCATGCATCGATTTGAAGTTGGTTTCGGAAGAGAAAGATAGTATTCATGTGTTCTTGAAGAAAAGCCTCGTTTTGATCCGAAAGTTTGGAACAAGAACCATGTTTTGTGTTTGTTCTTGCATGACCTTCTTGTATGGGTACCCAGGTCCATGTTTTGAACTCATGGCATGAAATCTCAGATTTTTTGTAACAAGTTATGATCTTGCATTCATCTTCCTCATAATCATGTTCATCATGTTCTTCATGTTCTTCAAAGGGAAACCCAGGTTTTCTCGACTTTGCTTTTGAATGAGGCCATCGGGACCACACCTCGGCAAGGAGGTGTGGGACCTCGGCAAAGACCTGGTTGGTATCCAGTGTGTTTTCATGAGACGGAAGCAGTGTTTAAACTCCCAGCATGTTTTGCTTTGTCATTAACTTGGATCTAGTGAGAATGACGGGATCATTTGCATGCATATAAAGCTTGTTTTGAGAATGTGATTGCCATGTGATTGTAGGTCCTTGATCTTTGCTTTAAGCCCACACCCGAGGAGATCTATGTGAGTAGTATTTTTAATAAAGCTATGTTATACTGTTTTGATAAATCTTGCTTTGCTTTGTTTTGACGAAAGTATTTGTTAAGCATGAATGAATAGCTCTGTTTTGATGTATTAAGTATAAGGTTTGTTTTGATGTCATCCTTGAAAAGTCCCTTGTGCTGGAAGACTCTAAACTTTCGCAGCACTAAGTATAAAAGGATACGGTCCTTTCTTGGAAAGACTATCGTGTTAAAGCGGGCTACGGGCCTAAGTAACACAAGACCATCGTGTTAAAAAGAGCTACGGGCTTAAGTAACACAAGTCCCTTGTGCTGGAGGACTATAAACTTTCGCAGTACCTTCGACTAATCGATCACGGATCGTGCAGTCTTTGTTTTGCCACTGACGGTTTAACGCGTGGATTTGTTTGTTCGGAAAGCTTGATTTGTGTTTTGCCGATGCCAGTAAACATCCCTTGAGACTTGTAAGACTTGATAGATGAATATGGTTCATCTCTTGCTTTGATAAAGTTTTGATGTGTTTTACTCTGAAAGGATCTCGGCTAATATTCGTATGGTTTTGGCATGTCTTGTTTGGAAAAGACTTCGGCTATATTCATGCAAAACCTTTATTACTAGTACCATTCACTGAGTATCCAAGCTCACCCTCTCTATATATATGTAGGTGATGAGCCGGATAGCGGCGACGCCTAGAAGTGTTTTGCAAAGCTTGTTTTGGATTCTTGTCATGTCGGCTTGACTTGTTCTATGTCGGAAAATTTGTATTTACGTCAGCGAATCTTGAAGATTATGCTTCTTTGGCTTGTAATCATTGTATTTGCACATGTCGGCTCTAGAAGCCTTTTGATCAAGATTCTGATATGTATTTCGTTTATTATCAACCGAATGAGAAACTATGTCATGTATGTCATTACATTTGATCTATGCACAACTCTTATGGACCACTTGTATTTTGATTTATCGCTTCCGCATCCGTAAGCCCCCTATACTATGCTCTGATTGTGTTAAACTTTTGAAAGTTGGCCTTCGGTAATCTCGAATTGCTGGCCATCACGGCACAAAACTACTAGGGGCGGTTTGGGGTCGTGACAGAATGGTATCAAAGCCAGGTTCCTCAGTATACGTTATTTACACACTTTGAGTTCTAAAGAGCATAGGATTTCCCTTAGAAAGATGTTAGGATTGCATCATGGTGCTTGCTATTTGAACGAGGTGTGCATTGTCTTGACATACCTATTTGTTACTTGCCTACGTGGTTATTTGCTTATTTGTTTTAAAGTCACACTTTGCATGCTCATAGCATCATGAGGAGAAGTAGACCTCCAATTGGCCGGGATCAGCCCGAAGACAGATTGGACAGACTGGAAAGATTAGTTGAAGGTTTGGCCCGCGAGTTGAGGCAAACAAAACAGCAGTACGCTAGTGCTACGTCAACTCAGGTCGAGCAGACCAACGGCCGAAATGTAGTTCCGCCTCCACCTCCTTCAGTGCCGCAAGTGCCTCCGCAGCCAGCCTTATATGGGGATGGCATGATAGCTTTGATCAGGGAGTTCAAGAAAATGAAACCACCGAGATTCTCTGGGGGTATAGAGCCGATGAAGGCTGAGGCGTGGGTTTTGGAAATAGAAAAGTTGTTCGAGATCTTTCCTAGCACCGACGCTCAGAAGGTGACGTTGGCAGCATTCACGTTAGATGATGACGCTCGCAGATGGTGGATGATGGTTCGAGAAAGCAATCCAGATCTGACCTGGACCCGATTCTTAGAGTTGTTCTACAACAAACACTTTCCCCTAAGTGTTCGAAACCGCAAGGCTACCGAATTTCAGACTTTGACGCAAGGCAACTGAACAGTGGCGGAATACGACTGCGCTTTTACTGAATTGGCGAGGTTTGCACCTCACATGGCCAACGATGAATACATGAAGGCCAGGAAGTTCGAGAGTGGGCTTCGCGGACCGATTCAAGACCGGGTTAACTTACACAATATGCCGACTTACGCCAAAGTGTTGGACAAAGCCATTCTGGCCGAAGCTAACCTGAATCGATACCAGAGCTCGGGAGAGAACCAGCGAAAAAGACAGAACTATGACAATCGCCGAGCACAGCTGGGCACCAAGAAGAAGACGAACATGGGCAGTGCTGGTAACCTAAGGCAGGAAGGTAATGCTAAACCGACGTGTTCGGATTGTGGGAAGCAACATTTCGGGGTCTGTCGTCGGACATCTTGAGCTTGCTATGAATGTGGCGAAATGGGTCATTATGTGAAAGATTGCCCTAAGACAAAGGCTGATAACAACAAGAAAGGTGAGAATATCTCGGGTTCCGTCCAGAAGGGTAATGTTGGAAAAGGACAAATGAGACAGGGCAGAGTATTTGCGCTAGTACCAGGGGACACTCAGAATGCTGAGACAGTGGTGTCAGGTATACTCCTAATTTGCTCCCAAGATGCCTATGTGTTGATTGATTCGGGTTCTACGCATTCGTTTGTATCTGCTAAGTTTGCCGAGAAAATTAATAGAGAACTAGAGCCCCTTGATTATGTATTATCTGTGTCTACTCCATCTGGGAGATCTATGATTGTTGTATCCGTTTATAGAGCATGTGTTGTTGTGATTGAGAATGTTGAATTGTTAGTAGATTTAATGCCTCTAGACATAACTCATTTTGATGTTATACTGGGAATGGATGGGTTAGTCGCAAATCATGCATCTATTAATTGTGTTTCGAAAAGTGTCACACTGAGACCCCCAAACCTAGCCGAGGTTATTTTCCAGGGTAAAGGGATAGTGCCCCCACCTTACTTAATTTCGTCCATTAAGGCCTATAAGTTAATTCAGAAAGGGTGTCGAGGCTACTTGTGTAGTATACTGGGTGATCAGAATGGAAATGTTAATTTAGCTGACATCCCAGTTGTTAATGAATTCCCCGACATCTTCCCGAACGAATTGCCTGTCCACTTAGCCGATAGAGAGATAGAGTTTACTGTTGATATCATGCCGGGAACCCAGTCGATCTCCAAAACACCCTACAGGATGGCCCCAGCTGAACTTAGGGAATTGAAACTGCAATTACAAGAATTGTTGGATAAGGGATTTATTAGGCCGAGCACTTCACCATGGGGAGCACCTGTTTTATTTGTTAAGAAAAAGGATGGCACACTCCGTCTTTGTATTGATTACAGAGAACTTAATAAGGTCACCATTAAGAACAAGTACCCATTACCTAGGATTGATGATTTGCTCGACCAGTTACAAGGAGCACGAGTCTTTTCTAAGATTGACCTTAGGTCTGGTTACCACCAGCTTAGAGTTAAAGCCGAAGATGTTGAGAAGACTGCTTTTCGGACAAGGTATGGCCACTACGAGTTTTTAGTAATGCCTTTTGGAGAGACCAATGCCCCTGCTGCATTTATGGATTTAATGAACAGAGTCTTCAAGCCATATTTAGATGAGTTTGTAGTTGTCTTCATTGATGATATATTGATCTATTCCAAGAGTAAAGCTGAACATGAAAATCATTTGAGACTTGCCTTACAGATTTTGAGAGACCGGAAATTGTATGCTAAGTTTAACAAGTGTGAGTTTTGGCTTCCTACTATCTCATTCTTGGGTCATGTGATTAATGAAGAGGGTATCTCGGTTGATCCTAGCAAAATTGAAGCCGTAGTAAATTGGTCGAGGCCGACTAATGTGTCCGAGGTTCGTAGTTTTCTGGGTTTGGCAGGTTATTACAGGAAGTTTGTGAAGGATTTCTCAAGAATTGCCATTCCATTGACGCAATTGACTAAGAAGGGAACACTGTATGAATGGACTAAAGATCGGGAGTCAGCTTTCCAGGAACTGAAGACAAGGTTAGTTACAGCACCAGTACTCGTACTCCCATCAGATAATGAAGAGTTTCATATCTATAGTGATGCATCGCATAAGGGTTTGGGTTGTGTATTGATGCAAAAGGGTAAAGTCATAGCATATGCATCTCGTCAGTTGAAACCACATGAAAGGAACTATCCCACCCATGATTTGGAGCTAGCAGCCGTCGTATTTGCTTTAAAGATTTGGCGTCACCACTTGTATGGAGCTTCTTGTCAGGTTTTTACGAATCACAAGAGTTTAAAGTACCTGTTCACTCAGAAAGAATTGAATTTGAGACAGAGAAGGTGGCTTGAGTTGTTGAAAGACTATGATATGCAAATTCAATATCACCCAGGTAAAGCTAACAGCGTGGCCGACGCTTTGAGCAGGAAGTCAGATGGAAATTTGGCGTGTTTGACCATGATAGCAGTGGAGCCGACTATTGTTGATGAGGTAAAGACAAGACAGATGGAGGATAAATTCTTCAAGAAAGTAGCCGAGGAGATTGTCACAAAGCCGAGATCAGGGTATACCATCGAAAATCAAGTGCTCAAGTTTGAAGGAAGGTTATGTGTGGCCGACATCCCAGAGTTGAAAAGGAAGATTTTGCAAAAAGCCCACAACTCCAAATTTGCTGTTCATCCAGGAAGCACCAAGATGTATCAAGATGTGAAGCGGACCTTCTGGTGGTCAAATATGAAAAGAGAAATAGCTGAGTTCGTATTTCAGTGTCTGAGTTGTCAGCAAGTGAAGGCAGAACACCAGAGACCAGCAGGGCTTCTACAACCCTTATCAGTTCCTAAGTGGAAATGGGAACACATCTCCATGGATTTTGTGGTGGGTTTGCCGAGGACGCAAAGAGGTATGGATTCAATTTGGGTTATCGTTGACAGGTTAACTAAGTCAGCACACTTCTTACCAGTTAAAACTACATTCAATGCCGACCGACTTGCCGAACTGTATATGAATGAGATTATTAAACTTCACGGTGTGCTGGTGTCCATTGTATCAGACCGAGATTCGAAATTCGTTTCTAGATTTTGGCAGAGCCTGCAAGGAGCCTTGGGGACTGAGTTGAAGTTTAGCATAGCTTTTCACCCCCGGACTGATGGGCAAACGGAAAGAACCATTCAGAAACTTGAGGATATGCTCAGAATGTGTGTATTGGATTTCAAGGGAAGTTAGGAATCGCATCTGCCATTAGTAGAATTCGCATACAACAACAGTTATCAAGCCAGCATTAGAATGGCGCCGTACGAAGCTTTGTATGGAAGGGAGTGCAGGTCGCCGATATGTTGGACCGAGGTGGGAGATACAGCTTTGATTGGCCCCGAGTTAGTTCAAGGAACGACCGAAAAGATTAAGCTCATTCAGCAGAGGATTAGAACCGCGCAGAGTCGACAGAAGAGTTATGCCGACCAGAGGAGAAGGGAGCAAGAATTTGAGGTTGGGGATCATGTATTTTTGAGGATCTCGCCGATGACAGGAGTTTCAAGATTCGGAAAGAAAGGTAAATTAGCACCCCGGTATATTGGACCGTTTGAAATTCTTGAGAGAATTAACCCCGTTGCCTACAGACTTGCTTTGCCGCCAGATTTAAGCCAAGTCCACAATGTGTTTCATGTTTCGATGTTGAGGAAGTACATCCGAGATCCACTACATATAATTGATCATTTTGGGATTACGGTTAATGAGGATTTGGGCTACGAGGAGAAACCAATGAGGATTATTGACAGGCAAGTGAGGCAGTTGAGAAACAAATTGATACCAATGGTAAAGGTCGAATGGAAGGAGCATTATGGCACAGAAGCCACGTGGGAAAAGGAAGAGGATGTGAGAATCCGTTATCCGGAGTTGTTTATAGAGCAAGGTAATTTAAGTTTGGGGACCAAACTTCTTTAAGGGGGGTAGACTGTAGCAACCCTCACCTTACTCTTGTCATACCTGCATACATTCATGCATGATCTCGTCTTGTTATGTTGTTTTGCAAGTTTTGCCTTGCCTTGTTTTGTTTAAGTATTGCTTGCATGATTTTGTTCCTTGCTTGGTGTGTAGCCGAGGTCATCTTGAGCTTAGTTCACCTCTGAACCTTTGTATTTAGAACTGTTTTGGAACCGCTTGGTCGACCCCCATCTTTACCCCGGGCTTGTTGCTGAGATGTTTTGCACTTAGTGATCCTTGTCCTTGGGCAGGTATGACCTAGACTGAGGTGTGGCACATCTAGGCCGAGGTGTGGCACAGCTTAGCCAAGTGTCGTCCTCCCTAGCCGATGTCTTTGTTACCCTATTTCCGAAGCTTTGACTTTAGCCGATGTCATTACTTGCCGATGTGTCTTGCCTTAGCTTGCTACATACGCTTTGTCATAGAGTTGTCTTATCAATCAGTCACCCCTTGAGTTGAACCAACCCGAAAGCGCCACGTGTCCGAGCTGAAGGTTAAGTCAGCCGGCAGGCCTGTGAACATATCATTCTTTTGTATCATTTTGTTACAAGTTTTGTTCTTGAAGAGAGAGAAGCTCTAGAAGAGGGAGAAGGAGTTTTAGAGTGAGAGAGTAGATTTTCGAGTTGACCTTTGGAGTTGAGCCGTTAGATTTGAGCTTTGGGGTAAGAATCTTAATCTACTCTGGTTGTTGTTATTGATCATCTAGCTGCATTGCATGATCGAATTTGTTTTGCATGTCATGCATAGATTTGAAGTTGGTTTCGGAAGAGAAAGATAGTATTCATGTGTTCTTGAAGAAAAGTCTCGTTTTGATCCGAAAGTTTGGAACAAGAACCATGTTTTGTGTTTGTTCTTGCATGACCTTCTTGTATGGGTACCCAGGTCCATGTTTTGAACTCATGGCATGAAATCTCAGATTTTTTGTAACAAGTTATGATCTTGCATTCATCTTCCTCATAATCATGTTCATCATGTTCTTCAAAGGGAAACCCAGGTTTTCCCGACTTTGCTTTTGAATGAGGCCATCGGGACCACACCTCGGCAAGGAGGTGTGGGACCTCGGCAAAGACCTGGTTGGTACCCAGTGTGTTTTCATGAGACGGAAGCAGTGTTTAAACTCCCAGCATGTTTTGCTTTGTCATTGACTTGGATCTGGTGAGAATGCCGGGATCACTTGCATGCATATAAAGCTTGTTTTGAGAATGTGATTGCCATGTGATTGTAGGTCCTTGATCTTTGCTTTGAGCCCACACCCGAGGAGATCTATGTGAGTGGTATTTTTAATAAAGCTATGTTATACTGTTTTGATAAATCTTGCTTTGCTTTGTTTTGACGAAAGTATTTGTTAAGCATGAATGAATAGCTCTGTTTTGATGTATCAAGTATAAGCTTTGTTTTGATGTCATCCTTGAAAAGTCCCTTGTGCTGGAGGACTCTAAACTTTCGCAGCACTAAGTATAAAAGGATACGGTCCTTTCTTGGAAAGACTATCGTGTTAAAGCGGGCTACGGGCCTAAGTAACACAAGACTATCGTGTTAAAGCGGGCTACGGGCCTAAGTAACACAAGACTATCGTGTTAAAGCGGGCTACGGGCCTAAGTAACACAAGACCATCGTGTTAAAAAGAGCTACGGGCTTAAGTAACACAAGTCCCTTGTGCTAGAGGACTATAAACTTTCGCAGTACCTTCGACTAATTGATTACGGATCGTGCAGTCTTTGTTTTGCCACTGACGGTTTACCGCGTGGATTTGTTTGTTCGGAAAGCTTGATTTGTGTTTTGCCGATGCCAGTAAGCATCCCTTGAGACTTGTAAGACTTGATAGATGAATACGGTTCATCTCTTGCTTTGATAAAGTTTTGATGTGTTTTACTCTGAAAGGATCTCGGCTAATATTCGTATGGTTTTGGCATGTCTTGTTTGGAAAAGACTTCGGCTATATTCATGCAAAACCTTTATTACTAGTACCATTCACTGAGTATCCAAGCTCACCCTCTCTATATATATGTAGGTGATGAGCAGGACGGCGGCGACGCCTAGAAGTGTTTTGCAAAGCTTGTTTTGGATTCTTGTCATGTCGGCTTGACTTGTTCTATGTCGGAAAATTTGTATTTACGTCGGCAAATCTTGAAGATTATGCTTCTTTGGCTTGTAATCATTGTATTTGCACATGTCGACTCTAGAAGCCTTTTGATCAAGATTCTGATATGTATTTCGTTTATTATCAACCGAATGAGAAACTATGTCATGTATGTCATTACATTTGATCTATGCACAGCTCTTATGGACCACTTGTATTTTGATTTATCACTTCCGCATCCGTGAGCCCCCTATACTATGCTCTGATTGTGTTAAACTTTTGAAAGTTGGCCTTCGGTAATCTCGGATTGCTGGCCATCATGGCACCAAACTACAAGGGGCGGTTTGGGGTCGTGACAAATTGCCTGAGAATTTATTGGGAATTTACTGAATAATTTACTAAGAATTTAGTAGTAATTTACTGAGAATTTACTGAAAATTTACTAAGAAATTTACGGGGAATTTAAGGATTAAAGTACTGACAATTTTTTTAGAATTTGCTAAGAATTTACCCCAGTAATTTACTTAGTGATTTACTGAGTATTTATTGGGAATTTACTGAATAATTTATTGAGAATTTATTAGATATTTACTGAGTAATTTCTAGGAATTTACTGAGAATTTAAGGGAAATTTACTTGGTAATTTACTCACAATTTACTGAATAAATGTACTGAGTAATTTACTGAGAATTTAAATAGTATTTTCTAGAGAATTTACTGAGTAATTGAATGGGAATTTACTGAGTAATTTACTGAGAATTTATTTAGAATTTACTGAGTAATTTACCGAGAATTACAGTGTAATTGACTGAGAATTTACTGACTAATTTATTGAGAATTTACTGGGAATTTATTGTGTAATTTACTGAGAATTCGCTGAGTAATTTAGTTAGATTTTTTTGGAATTTACTAAGAATTTATTGGGAATTTATTAGGTAATTTTCTGAGAATTTATAGGGAATTTATTGAAAATTTATTGAGTAAGTTACTGAGAATTTACTATGTAATTTACTGAGAATTTACTAACAATTTACTGAGTAATTTTCTGAGTAATTTACAAAAAAATTAGTGAGAACTTATCGAGTAATTTACTGAGAATTTACAGGGAACTTACTAAGTAATTTTGCAGAGAATTTAAAGAGCAATTTATTGAGTAATTTACTGAAAATTTGATGAGTAATTTACTGAGAATTTAGAGGCAATTTTTCTTAGTAATTTACTGAGAATTTACTGAGAACTTACAGAGTAATCTATTGAGAATTTATAGCGTATTTACTGTGATTTTACAATGTAATTTACTTGCAATTTACTAGGTAATTTACTGAGAATTACTAAGTAATTTAAGAAGAATTTACTAAGTAATTTACTGAGATTTTGCTGGGAATTTACTAAGTAATTTATTGAGAATTTACTGGGAATTTTCTGAGTAATTTACTAAGAATTTACATGGAATTTTGTGGGAATTTACTCAGAATTTACTGAGTAATTTACTGTGTATTTATTGAGAATTTGCTAGGAATTTACTGATTAATTTACAGAGAATTTATTGAGTAATTTACAGAGAATTTAATGAGTAATTTACTGAGAATTCACTCGGAATTTACTAAGAATTTACTAAGTAATTTGTTGAGAACTTACTGGGAATTTACTAAATAATGTGGTTAGAATTTATTGGGAATTTACTGAGAACTTACTGTTAACTTACTGAAAATTTTCTGAGTAATTTCTGAGAATTTCCTGTAATTTTATGAGTAATTTAGTGGCAATTTACAGAGTAATGCACTGAGTAATTTACTGGAAATTTGCTGTTTAATTTATTGAGAACATAGTGGGAATTTCTAGAGTAATTTATTGAGAATTTACAGAGAATTTACATAGAAATTACTGGCAATTTTTTGAGTAATTTACTGAGAATTTACAAGGAATTTACTGGGAATTTACTGAGTAATTTACCCAGTAATTACTTGATTAATTTTTAGAGAATTCCCTGAGAAATTTTCTAAGTAATTTATAGAAAATTTATTGCGAATTTACTGAGTAATTTACTGGGAATTTGTTGAGAATTTATTCTGTAATTTTTTTGGAATTTACTGAAAATTTAGAGGGTAATTTACTGAGTAATTTACATTGAATTTACTGAGTAAATTATTGGGAATTTACGGCGCAACTTTCTGAGTATTTCCTAGGAATTTATTGAGAATTGATTGGGAATTAACTGAGTAATTTTTAGAGAATTTATTGAGAATTTTCTGAGTAATCTACTGAGCATTTGTTGGAAATTTATTGAGTAATTTTTTGAGAATTTACTGAGAACTTACAGAGTAATTTGCTGGGATTTTACAGGGAATTGACAGAGAATTTACTGGGTAATTTACCGAGAATTTACTGTTTAATTTGTTAAGAAATTTTCTTAGAATTTTCTAGGAATTTACAAATAATTTAAGGAGTAATTTACAAAGAATTTACTGGAAATTTACTAAGTAATTTTACTGGGAATTTTATGAGTAATTTACTGGGAATTTACTTATTAATTTACTGAGAATATACTGGGAATTTGCTGAGTAATTTACTAAAAATTTACGAAAAATTTACAAGGAATTGCCTGAGAATTTATTGGGAATTTACTGAATAATTTACTGAGAATTTACTAGTAATTTACTGAGCAATTTACTGAGAATTTATTGAAAATTTACTAAGAAATTTACGGGGAATTTAAGGATTAAAGTACTGACAATTTTTTTAGAATTTGCTGAGAATTTACCCAGTGATTTACTGAGTATTTATTAGGAATTTACTGAATAATTTTTTGAGAATTTATTAGATATTTACTGAGTAATTTCTAGGAATTTATTGAGAATTTACTGGAAATTTACTTGGTAATTTACTCACAATTTACTGAATAAATGTACTGAGTAATTTACTAAGAATTTAAATAGTATTTTCTAGAGAATTTACTGAGTAATTGAATGGGAATTTACTGAGTAATTTACTGAGAATTTATTTAGAATTTACTGAGTAATTTACCGAGAATTACAGTGTAATTGACTAAGAATTTACTGACTAATTTATTGAGAATTTACTGGGAATTTATTGTGTAATTTACTGAGAATTCGCTGAGTAATTTAGTTAGATTTTTTTTGAAATTTACTGAGAATTTATTGGGAATTTATTAGGTAATTTTCTGAGAATTTATAGGGAATTTACTGAAAATTTACCGAGTAAATTACTGAGAATTTACTATGTAATTTACTGAGAATTTACTAACAATTTACTGAGTAATTTTCTGAGTAATTTACAAAAAATTTAGTGAGAACTTATTGAGTAATTTACTGAGAATTTACAGGGAACTTACTAAGTAATTTACAGAGAATTTAAAGAGCAATTTATTGAGTAATTTACTGAAAATTTGATGAGTAATTTACTGAGAATTTAGAGGCAATTTTTCTTAGTAATTTACAGAGAATTTATTGAGAACTTACAGAGTACTCTACTGAGAATTTACAGCGAATTTACTGTGATTTTACAATGTAATTTACTTGCAATTTACTAGATAATTTACTGAGAATTACTAAGTAATTTAAGAAGAATTTACTAAGTAATTTACTGAGATTTTGCTGGGAATTTACTAAGTAATTTATTGAGAATTTACTGGGAATTTTCTGAGTAATTTACTAAGAATTTACATGGAATTTTGTGGGAATTTACGGGGAATTTACTCAGAATTTACTGAGTAATTTACTGTGTATTTATTGAGAATTTGCTAGGAATTTACTGATTAATTTACAGAGAATTTATTGAGTAATTTACAGAGAATTTAATGAGTAATTTACTGAGAATTCACTCGGAATTTACTAAGAATTTATTAAGTAATTTGTTGAGAACTTACTGGGAATTTACTAAATAATGTGGTTAGAATTTATTGGGAATTTACTGAGAACTTACTGTTAACTTACTGAAAATTTTCTGAGTAATTTCTGAGAATTTCCTGTAATTTTCGGAGTAATTTAGTGGCAATTTACAGAGTAATGCACTGAGTAATTTACTGGAAATTTGCTGTTTAATTTATTGAGAACATAGTGGGAATTTCTAGAGTAATTTATTGAGAATTTACAGGGAATTTACTTGGAAATTACTGGCAATTTTCTGAGTAATTTACTGAGAATTTACAAGGAATTTACTGGGAATTTACTGTGTAATTTACCGAGTAATTACTTGATTAATTTTTAGAGAACTCCCTGAGAAATTTTCTAAGTAATTTATAGAAAATTTATTGCGAATTTACTGAGTAATTTACTGGGAATTTGTTGAGAATTTATTCTGTAATTTTTTTGGAGTTTACTGAAAATTTAGAGGGTAATTTACTGAGTAATTTACATTGAATTTACTGAGTAAATTATTGGGAATTTACGGCGCAACTTTCTGAGTATTTCCTGGGAATTTATTGAGAATTGATTGGGAATTAACTGAGTAATTTTTAGAGAATTTATTGAGAATTTTCTGAGTAATCTACTGAGCATTTGTTGGAAATTTATTGAGTAATTTTTTGAGAATTTACTGAGAACTTATAGAGTAATTTGCTGGGATTTTACAGGGAATTGACAGAGAATTTGCTGGGTAATTTACCGAGAATTTACTGTTCAATTTGTAAAGAAATTTTCTTAGAATTTTCTAGGAATTTACAGATAATGTAAGGAGTAATTTACAAAGAATTTACTGGAAATTTACTAAGTAATTTTGCTGGGAATTTTATGAGTAATTTACTGGGAATTTATTTATTAATTTACTGAGAATATACTGGGAATTTGCTGAGTAATTTACTAAAAATTTACGAAAAATTTACAAGGAATTGCCTGAGAATTTATTGGGAATTTACTGAATAATTTACTGAGAATTTACTAGTAATTTACTGAGCAATTTACTGAGAATTTACTGAAAATTTACTAAGAAATTTACGGGGAATTTAAGGATTAATGTACTGACAATTTTTTTAGAATTTGCTGAGAATTTACCCAGTAATTTACTTAGTGATTTACTGAGTATTTATTGGGAATTTACTGAATAATTTTTTGAGAATTTATTAGATATTTACTGAGTAATTTCTAGGAATTTATTGAGAATTTACTGGAAATTTACTTGGTAATTTACTCACAATTTACTGAATAAATGTACTGAGTAATTTACTGAGAATTTAAATAGTATTTTCTAGAGAATTTACTGAGTAATTGAATGGGAATTTACTGAGTAATTTATCGAGAATTACAGTGTAATTGACTGAGAATTTACTGACTAATTTATTGAGAATTTACTGGGAATTTATTGTGTAATTTACTGAGAATTCGCTGAGTAATTTAGTTAGATTTTTTTTTGGAATTTACTGAGAATTTATTGGGAATTTATTAGGTAATTTTCTGAGAATTTATAGGGAATTTACTGAAAATTTACCGAGTAAATTACTGAGAATTTACTATGTAATTTACTGAGAATTTACTAACAATTTACTCAGTAATTTTCTGAGTAATTTACAAAAAATTTAGTGAGAACTTATCGAGTAATTTACTGACAATTTACAGGGAACTTACTAAGTAATTTACAGAGAATTTAAAGAGCAATTTATTGAGTAATTTACTGAAAATTTGATGAGTAATTTACTGAGAATTTAGAGGCAATTTTTCTTAGTAATTTACAGAGAATTTATTGAGAACTTACAGAGTAATCTACTGAGAATTTACAGCGAATTTACTGTGATTTTACAATGTAATTTACTTACAATTTACTAGGTAATTTACTGAGAATTACTAAGTAATTTAAGAAGAATTTACTAAGTAATTTACTGAGATTTTGCTGGGAATTTACTAAGTAATTTACTGAGAATTTACTGGGAATTTTCTGAGTAATTTACTAAGAATTTACATGGAATTTTGTGGGAATTTACAGAGAATTTACTCAGAATTTACTGAGTAGTTTACTGTGTATTTATTGCGAATTTGCTAGGAATTTACTGATTAATTTACAGAGAATTTATTGAGTAATTTACAAAGAATTTAATGAGTAATTTACTGAGAATTCACTCGGAATTTACTAAGAATTTACTAAGTAATTTGTTGAGAACTTATTGGGAATTTACCAAATAATGTGGTTAGAATTTATTTGGAATTTACTGAGAACTTACTATTAACTTACTGAAAATTTTCTGAGTAATTTATGAGAATTTACTGTAATTTTCTGAGTAATTTAGTGGCAATTTACAGAGTAATGCACTGAGTAATTTACTGCGAATTTACTGGAAATTTGCTGTGTAATTTATTGAGAACATAGTGGGAATTTCTAGAGTAATTTATTGAGAATTTACAGGGAATTTACTTGGAAATTACTGGCATTTTTCTGAGTAATTTACTGAGAATTTACAAGGAATTTACTAGGAATTTACTGAGTAATTTACCGAGTAATTACTTGATTAATTTTTAGAGAATTCCCTGAGAAATTTTCTAAGTAATTTATAGAAAATTTATTGCGAATTTACTAAGTAATTTACTGGGAATTTGTTGAGAATTTATTCTGTAATTTTTTTGGAGTTTACTGAAAATTTAGAGGGTAATTTACTGAGTAATTTACATTGAATTTACTGAGTAAATTATTGGGAATTTACGGCACAACTTTCTGAGTATTTCCTGGGAATTTATTGAGAATTGATTGGGAATTAACTGAGTAATTTTTAGAGAATTTATTGAGAATTTTCTGAGTAATCTACTGAGCATTTGTTGGAAATTTATTGAGTAATTTTTTGAGAATTTACTGAAAACTTACAGAGTAATTTGCTGGGATTTTACAGGGAATTGACAGAGAATTTACTGGGTAATTTACCGAGAATTTACTATTTAATTTGTTAAGAAATTTTCTTAGAATTTTCTAGGAATTTACAGATAATTTAAGGAGTAATTTACAAAGAATTTACTGGAAATTTTGTCACGACCCCAAACCGCCCCTAGTAGTTTGGTGCCGTGATGGCCAGTAATCCGAGATTACCGAAGGCCAACTTTCTAAAGTTTAACAAGATCAGAGTATAACAAATGGGGCTCACAAATGCGGAAGCAATAATCTAAGATACAAGTGGTCCATAAGAGCAGTGCATAGATCCAATGTTATGGCATACATCTTTACAAACTTGAATACAACAAAAGCAAAATATGTGTTACATCTTGATCAAAAGGCTTCTCGAGCCGACATATACAAAATACAGTGAGTACAAGCCAAGAAGCATAATTTTCAAGAAGTGCCGACGTGAATACAAAATAACGCCGACATAATCATGGATCCAAAACAAGCTTTCAAAAACACATTCTAGGCGTCGCCGACGTCCTGCTCATCACCTACATATATATAGAGAGGGTGAGCTTGGATACTCAGGGAATGTTACTAAAAATAAAGGTTTTTCATGAATATAGCCGAAGTCTTTCAAAACAAACACGCCAAAACTATACAGATATTAGCCGAGATTCCTTCAAAGCAAAACACATCAAACTCTATCAAAACAAGGGATGAACCGTATTCATCAATCAAATCTCACAAGTCTCAAGGGATGCTTACTTACATCGGCAAAACAAGATGAACCGTATTCATCAATCAAATCTCACAAGTCTCAAGGGATGCTTACTTACATCGGCAAAACAAGGACTGTACGATCCGTAATCGTTGAGTCGAAGGTACTGCGAAAGTTTATAGTCCTCCAGCACAAGGGACTTGTGTTACTTAAGCCCGTAGCTCCTTTTAACACGATGATCTGGTGTTACTTAGGCCCGTAGCCCGATTTAACATTATGGCACTTGTGTTACTTAGGCCCGTAGCCCGATTTAACATTCTAGTGCTCCCAAGAAAGGACCGTATCCTTTTATACTTAGTGCTACGAAAGTTTAGAGTCCTCCAGCACGAGGGACTTTTGCACTTGGTACTGTGAAAGTTTAGAGTCCTCCAGTACAAGGGACTTTTGCACTTGGTACTGCGAAAGTTTAGAGTCCTCCAGTACAAGGGACTTTTCAAGGGTGACATCAAAACAAAGCTTATACTGATACATCAAAACAGGGCTATTCATTCATGCTTAGCAAATACTTTTATCAAAACAAGCAAAGCAAGACTTATCAAAATAGTGTAACATAGCTTTATTAAAAGCACCACTCACCTAGTTCTTCAGGTGTAGGCTCAAAGCAAGGATCAAGGTCCTACAATCACATGGCAAATCATATTCTCAAAACAAGCCTTATATATATATACGAATGATCTCGGCATTCTTGCCAGATCCAAGTAAATAGCAAAGCAACACATGCTGGGAGTTTAAACATTGCTCCCGTCTCATGAAAACACACTGGGTACCAAACAGGCTTTTGCCGAGGTGTGGTCCCGAGGGCTTCATCAAAACAAAGCCGGGAAAACCTGGGTTTCCCTTTGAAGAATATGAAGAACATGATCTTTTGGAAGATGGATGCAAGTTCACAACTTGTTACAAAATCTGAGTTTTCAAGCCAAGAGTTCAAAACATGGACCTGGGTACCCATACAAGAAGGTCATGCAAGAACAAACACAAAAACATGATTTCGGTTCCAACTTTTGGATCAAAACGAGACTTTTCTTCAAAACACATGAACATTATCTTTTTCTTCCGAAACCAACTTCAAATCGATGCATGACATGCAAAACAGATCCGATCATGCAATGCAGCTAGATGATCAATAACAACAATCAAAGTAGATCAAGGTTCTTACCTCAAAACTCGGATCCAACGGATCAAACCATGAAGATCAAGCTTGGAAGACTTACTCTCACTCAAGAACTTCTCTTCCTTCTCTCTAGAGCTTCTCTCTCTAAAGGCAAAGATTTGAGACAAAGAAATGATTTGTTTCTAGGCCTGCCGGCTGTCTTAACAATCAGCTCGGACACGTGGCGCTACCGGGTTGGTTTAACTCAAAAGGTGATTGATAGATAAGACAAGTCTCTGACAAAGCGTATGCAGCAAGCTGGGTACGACACATCGGCAAGTAATGACATCGGCTCAAATCAAGGATTCGGCAACAGGTTAACAAAGACATCGGCTAGGGAGGACGACGCTTGACTAAGCTGTGCCACACCTTGGCCGGGGTGTGCCACATCTCGGCCTAGGCCATACCTGCCTGCGGACAAGGTTCGCTAAGTGCAAAACATCTCGGCAACAAGCCCGAGGTGAAGATGGTATCGACCAAGCGGTTCCCCAACATTTCAAAGTACAAAGGCTCAGGGTTGGTCAAATCTCAAGATGACCTCGGCTACACGCCGAGCAAAGAACAAAATCATGCAAGCAATACTTAGCCAAAACGAGGCAAGGTAAAACTAGCAAAATAACATATCAAGACAAGATCATGCATGAATGTATGCAAGTATGACAAGAGTAAGGTGAGGGTTGTTACAAATTTACTAAGTAATTTTACTAGGAATTTTGTGAGTAATTTACTGGAAATTTACTTATTAATTTACTGAGAATATACTGGGAATTTGCTGAGTAATTTACTAAAAATTTACGAAAAATTTACAAGGAATTGCCTGAGAATTTATTGGGAATTTACTGAATAATTTACTGAGAATTTACTAGTAATTAACTGAGCAATTTACTGAGCATTTACTGAAAATTTACTAAGAAATTTACGGGGAATTTAAGGATTAAAGTACTGACAATTTTTTTAGAATTTGCTGAGAATTTACTCAGTAATTTACTTAGTGATTTACTGAGTATTTATTGGGAATTTACTGAATAATTTGTTGAGAATTTATTAGATATTTACTGAGTAATTTCTAGGAATTTATTGAGAATTTACTGGAAATTTACTTGGTAATTTACTCACAATTTACTGAATAAATGTACTGAGTAATTTACTGAGAATTTAAATAGTATTTTCTAGAGAATTTACAGAGTAATTGAATGGGAATTTACTGAGTAATTTACTGAGAATTTATTTAGAATTTACTGAGTAATTTACTAAGAATTATAGTGTAATTGACTGAGAATTTACTGACTAATTTATTGAGAATTTACTGGGAATTTATTGTGTAATTTACTGAGAATTCGCTAAGTAATTTAGTTAGATTTTTTTTGAAATTTACTGAGAATTTATTGGGAATTTATTAGGTAATTTTCTGAGAATTTATAGGGAATTTACTGAAAATTTACCGAGTAAATTACTGAGAATTTACTATGTAATTTACTGAGAATTTACTAACAATTTACTGAGTAATTTTCTGAGTAATTTACAAAAAATTTAGTGAGAACTTATCGAGTAATTTACTGACAATTTACAGGGAACTTACTAAGTAATTTACAGAGAATTTAAAGAGCAATTTATTGAGTAATTTACTGAAAATTTGATGAGTAATTTACTGAGAATTTAGATGCAATTTTTCTTAGTAATTTACAGAGAATTTACTGAGAACTTACAGAGTAATCTATTGAGAATTTACAGCGAATTTACTGTGATTTTACAATGTAATTTACTTGCAATTTACTAGGTAATTTACTGAGAATTACTAAGTAATTTAAGAAGAATTTACTAAGTAATTTACTGAGATTTTGCTGGGAATTTACTAAGTAATTTACTGAGAATTTACTGGGAATTTTCTGAGTAATTTACTAAGAATTTACATGGAATTTTGTGGGAATTTACGGGGAATTTACTCAGAATTTACTGAGTAATTTACTGTGTATTTATTGAGAATTTGCTAGGAATTTACTGATTAATTTACAGAGAATTTATTAAGTAATTTACAGATAATTTAATGAGTAATTTACTGAGAATTCACTCAGAATTTACTAAGAATTTACTAAGTAATTTGTTGAGAACTTACTGGGAATTTACTAAATAATGTGGTTAGAATTTATTGGGAATTTACTGAGAACTTACTGTTAACTTACTGAAAATTTTCTGAGTAATTTCTGAGAATTTCCTATAATTTTCTGAGTAATTTAGTGGCAATTTACAGAGTAATGCACTGAGTAATTTACTGCGAATTTGCTGTGTAATTTATTGAGAACATAGCGGGAATTTCTAGAGTAATTTATTGAGAATTTACAGGGAATTTACTTGGAAATTACTGGCAATTTTCTGAGTAATTTACTGAGAATTTACAAGGAATTTACTGGGAATTTACTGAGTAATTTACTGGGAATTTGTTGAGAATTTATTCTGTAATTTTTTTGGAGTTTACTGAAAATTTAGAGGGTAATTTACTGAGTAAATTATTGGAAATTTACGGCGCAACTTTCTGAGTATTTCCTGGGAATTTATTGAGAATTGATTGGGAATTAACTGAGTAATTTTTAGAGAATTTATTGAGAATTTTCTGAGTAATCTACTGAGCATTTGTTGGAAATTTATTGAGTAATTTTTTGAGAATTTACTGAGAACTTATAGAGTAATTTGCTGGGATTTTACAGGGAATTGACAGAGAATTTACTAGGTAATTTACCGAGAATTTACTGTTTAATTTGTTAAGAAATTTTCTTAGAATTTTCTAGGAATTTACAGATAATTTAAGGAGTAATTTACAAAGAATTTACTGGAAATTTACTAAGTAATTTTACTGGGAATTTTATGAGTAATTTACTGGGAATTTACTTATTAATTTACTGAGAATATACTGGGAATTTGCTGAGTAATTTACTAAAAATTTACGAAAAATTTACAAGGATTTGCCTGAGAATTTATTGGGAATTTACTGAATAATTTACTGAGAATTTACTAGTAATTTACTGAGCAATTTACTGAGCAATTTACTGAAAATTTACTAAGAAATTTACGGGAAATTTAAGGATTAAAGTACTGACAATTTTTTTTAGAATTTGCTGAGAATTTACCCAGTAATTTACTTAGTGATTTACTGAGTATTTATTGGGAATTTACTGAATAATTTGTTGAGAATTTATTAGATATTTACTGAGTAATTTCTAGGAATTTATTGAGAATTTACTGGAAATTTACTTGGTAATTTACTCACAATTTACTGAATAAATGTACTGAGTAATTTACTGAGAATTTAAATAGTATTTTCTAGAGAATTTACTGAGTAATTGAATGGGAATTTATTGAGTAATTTACTGAGAATTTATTTAGAATTTACTGAGTAATTTACCGAGAATTACAGTGTAATTGACTGAGAATTTACTGACTAATTTATTGAGAATTTACTGGGAATTTATTGTGTAATTTACTGAGAATTCGCTGAGTAATTTAGTTAGATTTTTTTTGGAATTTACTGAGAATTTATTGGGAATTTATTAGGTAATTTTCTGAGAATTTATAGGGAATTTACTGAAAATTTACCGAGTAAATTACTGAGAATTTACTATGTAATTTACTAACAATTTACTGAGTAATTTTCTGAGTAATTTACAAAAAATTTAGTGAGAACTTATCGAGTAATTTACTGAGAATTTACAGGGAACTTACTAAGTAGTTTACAGAGAATTTAAAGAGCAATTTATTGAGTAATTTAATGAAAATTTGATGAGTAATTTACCGAGAATTTAGTGGCAATTTTTCTTAGTAATTTACAGAGAATTTACTGAGAACTTACAGAGTAATCTACTGAGAATTTACAGCGAATTTACTGTGATTTTACAATGTAATTTACTTATAATTTACTAGGTAATTTACTGAGAATTACTAAGTAATTTAAGAAGAATTTACTAAGTAATTTACTAAGATTTTGCTGGGAATTTACTAAGTAATTTACTGAGAATTTACTGGGAATTTTCTGAGTAATTTACTAAGAATTTACATGGAATTTTGTGGGAATTTACGGAGAATTTACTCAGAATTTACTGAGTAATTTACTGTGTATTTATTGAGAATTTGCTAGGAATTTACTGATTAATTTACAGAGAGATTAATGAGTAATTTACTGAGAATTCACTCGGAATTTACTAAGAATTTACTAAGTAATTTGTTGAGAACTTACTGGGAATTTACTAAATAATGTGGTTAGAATTTATTGAGAATTTACTGAGAACTTACTGTTAACTTACTGAAAATTTTCTGAGTAATTTCTGAGAATTTACTGTAATTTACTGAGTAATTTAGTGGCAATTTACAGAGTAATGCACTGAGTAATTTACTGCGAATTTACTGGAAATTTGCTGTGTAATTTATTGAGAACATAGTGGGAATTTCTAGAATAATTTATTGAGAATTTACAGGGAATTTACTTAGAATTTACTGGCAATTTTCTGAGTAATTTACTGAGAATTTACAAGGAATTTACTGGGAATTTACTGAGTAATTTACCCAGTAATTACTTGATTAATTTTTAGAGAATTCCCTGAAAAATTTTCTAAGTAATTTATAGATAATTTATTGCGAATTTACTTAGTAATTTACTGGGAATTTGTTGAGAATTTATTCTGTAATTTTTTTGGAATTTATTGAAAATTTAGAGGGTAATTTACTGAGTAATTTACATTGAATTTACTGAGTAAATTATTGGGAATTTACGGCGCAACTTTCTGAGTATTTCCTGGGAATTTATTGAGAATTGATTGGGAATTAACTGAGTAATTTTTAGAGAATTTATTGAGAATTTTCTGAGTAATCTACTGAGCATTTGTTGGAAATTTATTGAGTAATTTTTTGAGAATTTACTGAGAACTTATAGAGTAATTTGCTAGGATTTTACAGGGAATTGACAGAGAATTTACTAGGTAATTTACCGAGAATTTACTGTTTAATTTGTTAAGAAATTTTCTTAGAATTTTCTAGGAATTTACAGATAATTTAAGGAGTAATTTACAAAGAATTTACTGGAAATTTACTAAGTAATTTTACTGGGAATTTTATGAGTAATTTACTGGGAATTTACTTATTAATTTACTGAGAATATACTGGGAATTTGCTGAGTAATTTACTAAAAATTTACGAAAAATTTACAAGGATTTGCCTGAGAATTTATTGGGAATTTACTGAATAATTTACTGAGAATTTACTAGTAATTTACTGAGCAATTTACTGAGCAATTTACTGAAAATTTACTAAGAAATTTACGGGGAATTTAAGGATTAAAGTACTGACAATTTTTTTTAGAATTTGCTGAGAATTTACCCAGTAATTTACTTAGTGATTTACTGAGTATTTATTGGGAATTTACTGAATAATTTGTTGAGAATTTATTAGATATTTACTGAGTAATTTCTAGGAATTTATTGAGAATTTACTGGAAATTTACTTGGTAATTTACTCACAATTTACTGAATAAATGTACTGAGTAATTTACTGAGAATTTAAATAGTATTTTCTAGAGAATTTACTGAGTAATTGAATGGGAATTTATTGAGTAATTTACTGAGAATTTATTTAGAATTTACTGAGTAATTTACCGAGAATTACAGTGTAATTGACTGAGAATTTACTGACTAATTTATTGAGAATTTACTGGGAATTTATTGTGTAATTTACTGAGAATTCGCTGAGTAATTTAGTTAGATTTTTTTTGGAATTTACTGAGAATTTATTGGGAATTTATTAGGTAATTTTCTGAGAATTTATAGGGAATTTACTGAAAATTTACCGAGTAAATTACTGAGAATTTACTATGTAATTTACTAACAATTTACTGAGTAATTTTCTGAGTAATTTACAAAAAATTTAGTGAGAACTTATCGAGTAATTTACTGAGAATTTACAGGGAACTTACTAAGTAGTTTACAGAGAATTTAAAGAGCAATTTATTGAGTAATTTAATGAAAATTTGATGAGTAATTTACCGAGAATTTAGTGGCAATTTTTCTTAGTAATTTACAGAGAATTTACTGAGAACTTACAGAGTAATCTACTGAGAATTTACAGCGAATTTACTGTGATTTTACAATGTAATTTACTTATAATTTACTAGGTAATTTACTGAGAATTACTAAGTAATTTAAGAAGAATTTACTAAGTAATTTACTAAGATTTTGCTGGGAATTTACTAAGTAATTTACTGAGAATTTACTGGGAATTTTCTGAGTAATTTACTAAGAATTTACATGGAATTTTGTGGGAATTTACGGAGAATTTACTCAGAATTTACTGAGTAATTTACTGTGTATTTATTGAGAATTTGCTAGGAATTTACTGATTAATTTACAGAGAATTTAATGAGTAATTTACTGAGAATTCACTCGGAATTTACTAAGAATTTACTAAGTAATTTGTTGAGAACTTACTGGGAATTTACTAAATAATGTGGTTAGAATTTATTGAGAATTTACTGAGAACTTACTGTTAACTTACTGAAAATTTTCTGAGTAATTTCTGAGAATTTACTGTAATTTACTGAGTAATTTAGTGGCAATTTACAGAGTAATGCACTGAGTAATTTACTGCGAATTTACTGGAAATTTGCTGTGTAATTTATTGAGAACATAATGGGAATTTCTAGAATAATTTATTGAGAATTTACAGGGAATTTACTTAGAATTTACTGGCAATTTTCTGAGTAATTTACTGAGAATTTACAAGGAATTTACTGGGAATTTACTGAGTAATTTACCCAGTAATTACTTGATTAATTTTTAGAGAATTCCCTGAAAAATTTTCTAAGTAATTTATAGATAATTTATTGCGAATTTACTTAGTAATTTACTGGGAATTTGTTGAGAATTTATTCTGTAATTTTTTTGGAATTTATTGAAAATTTAGAGGGTAATTTACTGAGTAATTTACATTGAATTTACTGAGTAAATTATTGGGAATTTACGGCGCAACTTTCTGAGTATTTCCTGGGAATTTATTGAGAATTGATTGGGAATTAACTGAGTAATTTTTAGAGAATTTATTGAGAATTTTCTGAGTAATCTACTGAGCATTTGTTGGAAATTTATTGAGTAATTTTTTGAGAATTTACTGAGAACTTATAGAGTAATTTGCTGGGATTTTACAGGGAATTGACAGAGAATTTACTAGGTAATTTACCGAGAATTTACTGTTTAATTTGTTAAGAAATTTTCTTAGAATTTTCTAGGAATTTACAGATAATTTAAGGAGTAATTTACAAAGAATTTACTGGAAATTTACTAAGTAATTTTACTGGGAATTTTATGAGTAATTTACTGGGAATTTACTTATTAATTTACTGAGAATATACTGGGAATTTGCTGAGTAATTTACTAAAAATTTACGAAAAATTTACAAGGATTTGCCTGAGAATTTATTGGGAATTTACTGAATAATTTACTGAGAATTTACTAGTAATTTACTGAGCAATTTACTGAGCAATTTACTGAAAATTTACTAAGAAATTTACGGGGAATTTAAGGATTAAAGTACTGACAATTTTTTTTAGAATTTGCTGAGAATTTACCCAGTAATTTACTTAGTGATTTACTGAGTATTTATTGGGAATTTACTGAATAATTTGTTGAGAATTTATTAGATATTTACTGAGTAATTTCTAGGAATTTATTGAGAATTTACTGGAAATTTACTTGGTAATTTACTCACAATTTACTGAATAAATGTACTGAGTAATTTACTGAGAATTTAAATAGTATTTTCTAGAGAATTTACTGAGTAATTGAATGGGAATTTATTGAGTAATTTACTGAGAATTTATTTAGAATTTACTGAGTAATTTACCGAGAATTACAGTGTAATTGACTGAGAATTTACTGACTAATTTATTGAGAATTTACTGGGAATTTATTGTGTAATTTACTGAGAATTCGCTGAGTAATTTAGTTAGATTTTTTTTGGAATTTACTGAGAATTTATTGGGAATTTATTAGGTAATTTTCTGAGAATTTATAGGGAATTTACTGAAAATTTACCGAGTAAATTACTGAGAATTTACTATGTAATTTACTAACAATTTACTGAGTAATTTTCTGAGTAATTTACAAAAAATTTAGTGAGAACTTATCGAGTAATTTACTGAGAATTTACAGGGAACTTACTAAGTAGTTTACAGAGAATTTAAAGAGCAATTTATTGAGTAATTTAATGAAAATTTGATGAGTAATTTACCGAGAATTTAGTGGCAATTTTTCTTAGTAATTTACAGAGAATTTACTGAGAACTTACAGAGTAATCTACTGAGAATTTACAGCGAATTTACTGTGATTTTACAATGTAATTTACTTATAATTTACTAGGTAATTTACTGAGAATTACTAAGTAATTTAAGAAGAATTTACTAAGTAATTTACTAAGATTTTGCTGGGAATTTACTAAGTAATTTACTGAGAATTTACTGGGAATTTTCTGAGTAATTTACTAAGAATTTACATGGAATTTTGTGGGAATTTACGGAGAATTTACTCAGAATTTACTGAGTAATTTACTGTGTATTTATTGAGAATTTGCTAGGAATTTACTGATTAATTTACAGAGAATTTAATGAGTAATTTACTGAGAATTCACTCGGAATTTACTAAGAATTTACTAAGTAATTTGTTGAGAACTTACTGGGAATTTACTAAATAATGTGGTTAGAATTTATTGAGAATTTACTGAGAACTTACTGTTAACTTACTGAAAATTTTCTGAGTAATTTCTGAGAATTTACTGTAATTTACTGAGTAATTTAGTGGCAATTTACAGAGTAATGCACTGAGTAATTTACTGCGAATTTACTGGAAATTTGCTGTGTAATTTATTGAGAACATAGTGGGAATTTCTAGAATAATTTATTGAGAATTTACAGGGAATTTACTTAGAATTTACTGGCAATTTTCTGAGTAATTTACTGAGAATTTACAAGGAATTTACTGGGAATTTACTGAGTAATTTACCCAGTAATTACTTGATTAATTTTTAGAGAATTCCCTGAAAAATTTTCTAAGTAATTTATAGATAATTTATTGCGAATTTACTTAGTAATTTACTGGGAATTTGTTGAGAATTTATTCTGTAATTTTTTTGGAATTTATTGAAAATTTAGAGGGTAATTTACTGAGTAATTTACATTGAATTTACTGAGTAAATTATTGGGAATTTACGGCGCAACTTTCTGAGTATTTCCTGGGAATTTATTGAGAATTGATTGGGAATTAACTGAGTAATTTTTAGAGAATTTATTGAGAATTTTCTGAGTAATCTACTGAGCATTTGTTGGAAATTTATTGAGTAATTTTTTGAGAATTTACTGAGAACTTATAGAGTAATTTGCTAGGATTTTACAGGGAATTGACAGAGAATTTACTAGGTAATTTACCGAGAATTTACTGTTTAATTTGTTAAGAAATTTTCTTAGAATTTTCTAGGAATTTACAGATAATTTAAGGAGTAATTTACAAAGAATTTACTGGAAATTTACTAAGTAATTTTACTGGGAATTTTATGAGTAATTTACTGGGAATTTACTTATTAATTTACTGAGAATATACTGGGAATTTGCTGAGTAATTTACTAAAAATTTACGAAAAATTTACAAGGATTTGCCTGAGAATTTATTGGGAATTTACTGAATAATTTACTGAGAATTTACTAGTAATTTACTGAGCAATTTACTGAGCAATTTACTGAAAATTTACTAAGAAATTTACGGGGAATTTAAGGATTAAAGTACTGACAATTTTTTTTAGAATTTGCTGAGAATTTACCCAGTAATTTACTTAGTGATTTACTGAGTATTTATTGGGAATTTACTGAATAATTTGTTGAGAATTTATTAGATATTTACTGAGTAATTTCTAGGAATTTATTGAGAATTTACTGGAAATTTACTTGGTAATTTACTCACAATTTACTGAATAAATGTACTGAGTAATTTACTGAGAATTTAAATAGTATTTTCTAGAGAATTTACTGAGTAATTGAATGGGAATTTATTGAGTAATTTACTGAGAATTTATTTAGAATTTACTGAGTAATTTACCGAGAATTACAGTGTAATTGACTGAGAATTTACTGACTAATTTATTGAGAATTTACTGGGAATTTATTGTGTAATTTACTGAGAATTCGCTGAGTAATTTAGTTAGATTTTTTTTGAAATTTACTGAGAATTTATTGGGAATTTATTAGGTAATTTTCTGAGAATTTATAGGGAATTTACTGAAAATTTACCGAGTAAATTACTGAGAATTTACTATGTAATTTACTAACAATTTACTGAGTAATTTTCTGAGTAATTTACAAAAAATTTAGTGAGAACTTATCGAGTAATTTACTGAGAATTTACAGGGAACTTACTAAGTAGTTTACAGAGAATTTAAAGAGCAATTTATTGAGTAATTTAATGAAAATTTGATGAGTAATTTACCGAGAATTTAGTGGCAATTTTTCTTAGTAATTTACAGAGAATTTACTGAGAACTTACAGAGTAATCTACTGAGAATTTACAGCGAATTTACTGTGATTTTACAATGTAATTTACTTATAATTTACTAGGTAATTTACTGAGAATTACTAAGTAATTTAAGAAGAATTTACTAAGTAATTTACTAAGATTTTGCTGGGAATTTACTAAGTAATTTACTGAGAATTTACTGGGAATTTTCTGAGTAATTTACTAAGAATTTACATGGAATTTTGTGGGAATTTACGGAGAATTTACTCAGAATTTACTGAGTAATTTACTGTGTATTTATTGAGAATTTGCTAGGAATTTACTGATTAATTTACAGAGAATTTAATGAGTAATTTACTGAGAATTCACTCGGAATTTACTAAGAATTTACTAAGTAATTTGTTGAGAACTTACTGGGAATTTACTAAATAATGTGGTTAGAATTTATTGAGAATTTACTGAGAACTTACTGTTAACTTACTGAAAATTTTCTGAGTAATTTCTGAGAATTTACTGTAATTTACTGAGTAATTTAGTGGCAATTTACAGAGTAATGCACTGAGTAATTTACTGCGAATTTACTGGAAATTTGCTGTGTAATTTATTGAGAACATAGTGGGAATTTCTAGAATAATTTATTGAGAATTTACAGGGAATTTACTTAGAATTTACTGGCAATTTTCTGAGTAATTTACTGAGAATTTACAAGGAATTTACTGGGAATTTACTGAGTAATTTACCCAGTAATTACTTGATTAATTTTTAGAGAATTCCCTGAAAAATTTTCTAAGTAATTTATAGATAATTTATTGCGAATTTACTGGGAATTTGTTGAGAATTTATTCTGTAATTTTTTTGGAATTTATTGAAAATTTAGAGGGTAATTTACTGAGTAATTTACATTGAATTTACTGAGTAAATTATTGGGAATTTACGGCGCAACTTTCTGAGTATTTCCTGGGAATTTATTGAGAATTGATTGGGAATTAACTGAGTAATATACTCGGAATTTACTGAGTAATTTACTGGGAATTTAATGATTAATTTTTAGAGAATTTACTAAAAATTTTCTGAGTAATCTACTGAGCATTTGCTCGCAATTTACTGGGTAATTTTTTTAGAATTTACTGAGAACTTACAGAGTAATTCGCTGGGATTTTACAAGGAATTGACAGAGAATTTACTGGATAATTTACCGAGAATTTACTGTTTAATTTGTTAAGAAATTTTCTTAGAATTTTCTAGGAATTTACCGAAAATTTGAGGAGTAATTTACAGAGAATTTACTGGAAATTTACTAAGTAATTTTACTGGGAATTTTACGAGTAATTTACTGGGAATTTACTTATTAATTTACTGAGAATATACTAGGAATTTGCGGAGTAATTTACTAAGAATTTACGAAAAATTTACAAGCAATTGCCTGAGAATTTATTAGGAATTTACTGTATAATTTACTGAGAATTTACTAGTAATTTACTGAGCAATTTACTGCGAATTTACTGAAAATTTACTAAGAAATTTACAGGGAATTTAAGGATTAAAGTACTGAGAATTTTTTTAGAATTTGCTGAGAATTTACTCAGTAATTTACTTAGTGATTTACTGAGTATTTATTGGGAATTTACTGAATAATTTTTTTAGAATTTATTAGATATTTACTGCATAATTTCTAGGATTTTATTGAGAATTTACTGGAAATTTACTTGGTAATTTACTCACAATTTACTGAATAAATGTATTGAGTAATTTACTGAGAATTTAAATAGTAATTTCTAGAGAATTTACAGAGTAATTGAATGGGAATTTACAGAGAATTTATTTAAAATTTACTGAGTAATTTACCGAGAATTACAATGTAATTGACTGAGAATTTACTGACTAATTTATTGAGAATTTACTGGTAATTTATTGTGCAATTTACTGAGAATTCACTGAGTAATTTTGTTAGATTTTTTTTGGAATTTACTGAGAATTTATTGGGAATTTATTAGGTAATTTTCTGAGAATTTATAGAGAATTTACTGAAAATTTACCGAGTAAATTACTGAGAATTTACTATGTAATTTATTGAGAATTTACAAATAATTTACTGAGTAATTTTCTGAGTAATTTACAAAAAAATTAGTGAGAACTTATCGAGTAATTTACTGAGAATTTACAGGGAACTTACTAAGTAATTTACAGAGAATTTAAAGAGCAATTTATTGAGTAATTTACTGAAAATTTGATGAGTAATTTACTGAGAATTTAGAGGCAATTTTTCTTAGTAATTTACTGAGAATTTACTGAGAACTTACAGAGTAATCTACTGAGAATTTACAGCGAATTTACTGTGATTTTACAATGTAATTTACTTATAATTTACTAGGTAATTTACTGGGAATTACTAAGTAATTTAAGAAGAATTTACTAAGTAATTTACTGAGATTTTGCTGGGAATTTACTAAGTAATTTACTGAGAATTTACTGGGAATTTTCTAAGTAATTTACTAAGAATTTACATGGAATTTTGTGGGAATTTACGGAGAATTTACTCAGAATTTTCTGAGTAATTTACTGTTTATTTATTGAGAATTGGTAGGAATTTAGTGATTAATTTACAGAGAATTTATTGAGTAATTTACAGAGAATTTAATGAGTAATTTACTGAGAATTCACTCGGAATTTACTAAGAATTTACTAAGTAATTTGTTGAGAACTTACTGGGAATTTACTAAATAATGTGGTTAGAATTTATTGGGAATTTACTGAGAACTTACTGTTAACTTACTGAAAATTTTCTGAGTAATTTATGAGAATTTACTGTAATTTACTGAGTAATTTAGTGGCAATTTACAGAGTAATGCACTGAGTAATTTACTGCGAATTTACTGGATATTTGTTGTGTAATTTATTGAGAACATAGTGGGAATATCTAGAGTAATTTATTGAGAATTTATAGGGAATTTACTTAGAAATTACTGGCAATTTTCTGAGTAATTTACTGAGAATTTATAAGGAATTTACTGGGAAGTTACTGAGTAATTTACCGAGTAATTACTTGATTAATTTTTAGAGAATTCCCTGAGAAATTTTCTAAGTAATTTATAGAAAATTTATTGCGAATTTACTTAGTAATTTACTGGGAATTTGTTGAGAATTTATTATGTAATTTTTTTGGAATTTACTGAAAATTTAGAGGGTAATTTACTGAGTAATTTACATTGAATTTACTGAGTAAATTATTGGGAATTTACGGCGCAACTTTCTGAGTATTTCCTGAGAATTTATTGAGAATTGATTGGGAATTAACTGAGTAATATACTCGGAATTTACTGAGTAATTTACTGGGAATTTAATGATTAATTTTTAGAGAATTTTCTAAAAATTTTCTGAGTAATCTACTGAGCATTTGCTGGCAATTTACTGAGTAATTTTTTTAGAATTTACTGAGAACTTACAGAGTAATTCGCTGGGATTTTACAAGGAATTGACAGAGAATTTACTGGATAATTTACTGAGAATTTACTGTTTAATTTGTTAAGAAATTTTCTTAGAATTTTCTAGGAATTTACCGAAAATTTAAGGAGTAATTTACAGAGAATTTATTGGAAATTTACTAAGTAATTTTACTGGGAATTTTACGAGTAATTTACTGGGAATTTACTTATTAATTTACTGAGAATATACAGGGAATTTGCGGAGTAATTTACTAAGAATTTACGAAAAATTTACAAGCAATTGCCTGAGAATTTATTAGGAATTTACTGTATAATTTACTGAGAATTTACTAGTAATTTACTGAGAATTTACTGAAAATTTACTAAGAAATTTACGGGGAATTTAATGATTAAAGTACTGAGAATTTTTTTAGAATTTGCTGAGAATTTACTCAGTAATTTACTTAGTGATTTACTGAGTATTTATTGGGAATTTACTGAATAATTTTTTGAGAATTTATTAGATATTTACTGCGTAATTTCTAGGATTTTATTGAGAATTTACTGGAAATTTACTTGGTAATTTACTCACAATTTACTGAATAAATGTATTGAGTAATTTACTGAGAATTTAATTAGTAATTTCTAGAGAATTTACTGAGTAATTGAATGGGAATTTACTGAGAATTTATTTAGAATTTACTGAGTAATTTACCGAGAATTACAATGTAATTGACTGAGAATTTACTGACTAATTTATTGAGAATTTACTGGGAATTTATTGTGCAATTTACTGAGAATTCACTGAGTAATTTAGTTAGTTTTTTTTTTGAATTTACTGAGAATTTATTGGGAATTTATTAGGTAATTTTCTTAGAATTTATAGAGAATTTACTGAAAATTTACCGAGTAAATTACTGAGAATTTACTATGTAATTTACTGAGAATTTACTAGCAATTCACTGAGTAATTTTCTGAGTAATTTACAAAAAATTTAGTGAGAACTTATCGAGTAATTTACTGAGAATTTATAGGGAACTTACTAAGTAATTTACAGAGAATTTAAAGAGCAATTTATTGAGTAATTTACTGAAAATTTGATGAGTAATTTACTGAGAATTTAGAGGCAATTTTTCTTAGTAATTTACTGAGAATTTACTGAGAACTTACAGAGTAATCTACTGAAAATTTACAGCGAATTTACTGTGATTTTACAATGTAATTTACTTATAATTTACTAGGTAATTTACTGAGAATTACTAAGTAATTTAAGAAGAATTTACTAAGTAATTTACTGAGATTTTGCTGGGAATTTACTAAGTAATTTACTGAGAATTTACTGGGAATTTTCTGAGTAATTTACTAAGAATTTACATGGAATTTTGTGGGAATTTACGGAGAATTTACTCAGAATTTACTGAGTAATTTACTGTGTATTTATTGAGAATTTGCTAGGAATTTACTGATTAATTTACAGAGAATTTATTGAGTAACTTACAGAGAATTTAATGAGTAATTTACTGAGAATTCACTCGGAATTTACTAAGAATTTACTAAGTAATTTGTTGAGAACTTACTGGGAATTTACTAAATAATGTGGTTAGAATTTATTGGGAATTTACTGAGAACTTACTGTTAACTTACTGAAAATTTTCTGAGTAATTTCTGAGAATTTACTATAATTTACTGAGTAATTTAGTGGCAATTTACAGAGTAATGCACTGAGTAATTTACTGCGAATTTACTGGAAATTTGCTGTGTAATTTATTGAGAACATAGTGGGAATTTCTAGAGTAATTTATTGAGAATTTACAGGGAATTTACTTAGAATTTACTGGCAATTTTCTGAGTAATTTACTAAGAATTTACAAGGAATTTACTGGGAATTTACTGTGTAATTTACCCAGTTATTACTTGATTAATTTTTAGAGAATTCCCTGAAAAATTTTCTAAGTAATTTATACAAAATTTATTGCGAATTTACTTAGTAATTTACTGGGAATTTGTTGAGAATTTATTCTGTAATTTTTTTGGAATTTACTGAAAATTTAGAGGGTAATTTACTGAGTAATTTACATTGAATTTGCTGAGTAAATTATTGGGAATTTACGGCGCAACTTTCTAAGTATTTCCAGGGAATTTATTGAGAATTGATTGGGAATTAACTAAGTAATATACTGGGAATTTACTGAGTAATTTACTGGGAATTTAATGATTAATTTTTAGAGAATTTACTAAAAATTTTCTGAGTAATCTACTGAGCATTTGCTCGCAATTTACTGAGTAATTTTTTTAGAATTTACTGAGAACTTACAGTGTAATTCGCTGGGATTTTACAAGGAATTGACAGAGAATTTACTGGATAATTTACCGAGAATTTACTATTTAATTTGTTAAGAAATTTTCTTAGAATTTTTTAGGAATTTACCGAAAATTTAAGGAGTAATTTACAGAGAATTTACTGGAAATTTACTAAGTAATTTTACTAGGAATTTTACGAGTAATTTACTGGGAATTTACTTATTAATTTACTGAGAATATACTGGGAATTTCCGGAGTAATTTACTAAGAATTTACGAAAAATTTACAAGCAATTGCCTGAGAATTTATTAGGAATTTACTGTATAATTTACTGAGAATTTACTGAAAATTTACAAAGAAATTTACGGGGAATTTAAGGATTAAAGTACTGAGAATTTTTTTAGAATTTGCTGAGAATTTACTCAGTAATTTACTTAGTGATTTACTGAGTATTTATTGGGAATTTACTGAATAATTTTTTGAGAATTTATTAGATATTTACTGCGTAATTTCTATGATTTTATTGAGAATTTACTGGAAATTTACTTGGTAATTTACTCACAATTTACTGAATAAATGTATTGAGTAATTTACTGAGAATTTAATTAGTAATTTCTAGAGAATTTACTGAGTAATTGAATGGGAATTTTCTGAGAATTTATTTAGAATTTACTGAGTAATTTACCGAGAATTACAATGTAATTGACTGAGAATTTACTGACTAATTTATTGAGAATTTACTGGGAATTTATTGTGCAATTTACTGAGAATTCACTGAGTAATTTAGTTAGTTTTTTTTTTGAATTTACTGAGAATTTATTGGGAATTTATTAGGTAATTTTCTTAGAATTTATAGAGAATTTACTGAAAATTTACCGAGTAAATTACTGAGAATTTACTATGTAATTTACTGAGAATTTACTATGTAATTTACTGAGAATTTACTAGCAATTTACTGAGTAATTTTCTGAGTAATTTACAAAAAATTTAGTGAGAACTTATCGAGTAATTTACTGAGAATTTACAGGGAACTTACTAAGTAATTTACAGAGAATTTAAAGAGCAATTTATTGAGTAATTTACTGAAAATTTGATGAGTAATTTACTGAGAATTTAGAGGCAATTTTTCTTAGTAATTTACTGAGAATTTACTGAGAACTTACAGAGTAATCTACTGAAAATTTACAGCGAATTTACTGTGATTTTACAATGTAATTTACTTATAATTTAGTAGGTAATTTACTGAGAATTACTAAGTAATTTAAGAAGAATTTACTAAGTAATTTACTGAGATTTTGCTGGGAATTTACTAAGTAATTTACTGAGAATTTATTGAGTAATTTACAGAGAATTTAATGAGTTATTTACTGAGAAATTTATTAAGAATTTACTAAGTAATTTGTTGAGAACTTACTGGGAATTTACTAAATAATGTGGTTAGAATTTATTTGGAATTTACTGAGAACTTACTGTTAACTTACTGAAAATTTTCTGAGTAATTTTTGAGAATTTACTGAGTAATTTAGTGGCAATTTACAGAGTAATGCACTGAGTAATTTACTGCGAATTTACTGGAAATTTGCTGTGTAATTTATTGAGAACATAGTGGGAATTTCTAGAGTAATTTATTGAGAATTTACAGGGAATTTACTTAGAAATTACTGGCAATTTTCTGAGTAATTTACTGAGAATTTACAAGGAATTTACTGGGAAGTTACTGAGTAATTTACCCAGTAATTACTTGATTAATTTTTAGAGAATTCTCTGAGAAATTTTCTAAGTAATTTATAGAAAATTTATTGCGAATTTACTGAGTAATTTACTGGGAATTTGTTGAGAATTTATTCTATAATTTTTTTGGAATTTACTGAAAAGTTAGAGGGTAATTTACTGAGTAATTTACATTGAATTTACTGAGTAAATTATTGGGAATTTACGGCGCAACTTTCTGAGTATTTCCTGGGAATTTATTGAGAATTGATTGGGAATTAACTGAGTAATATACTGGGAATTTACTGAGTAGTTTACTGGGAATTTAGTGAGTAATTTTTAGAGAATTTAGTGAGAATTTTCTGAGTAATCTACTGAGCATTTGTTGGAAATTTATTGAGTAATTTTTTGAGAATTTACTGAGAACTTACAGAGTAATTTGCTGGGATTTTACGGGGAATTGACAGAGAATTTACTGGGTAATTTACCGAGAATTTACAGTTTAATTTGTTAAGAAATTTTCTTAGAATTTTCTAGGAATTTACAGATAATTTAAGGAGTAATTTATAGAGAATTTACTGGAAATTTACTAAGTAATTTTACTGGGAATTTTATGAGTAATTTACTGGGAATTTACTTATTAATATACTGAGAATATACTGGGAATTTGCTGAGTAATTTACTAAAAATTTACGAAAAATTTACAAGGAATTGCATGAGAATTTATTGGGAATTTACTGAATAATTTACTGAGAATTTACTGAAAATTTACTAAGAAATTTACGGGGAATTTAAGGATTAAAGTATTGACAATTTTTTTAGAATTTGCTGAGAATTTAGCCAATAATTTACTTAGTGATTTACTGAGTATTTATTGGGAATTTACTGAATAATTTTTCGAGAATTTATTAGATATTTACTGAGTAATTTCTAGGAATTTACTGAGAATTTACTGGAAATTTACTTGGTAATTTACTCACAATTTACTGAATAAATGTACTGAGTAATTTACTGACAATTTAAATAGTAATTTTTAGGGAATTTACTGAGTAATTGAATGGGAATTTACTGAGAATTTATTTAGAATTTACTTAGTAATTTACCGAGAATTACAGTGTAATTGACTGAGAATTTACTCACTAATTTATTGAGAATTTACTGGGAATTTATTGTGTAATTTACTGAGAATTCGCTGAGTAATTTAGTTAGATTTTTTTTGGAATTTACTGAGAATTTATTGGGAATTTATTAGGTAATTTTCTGAGAATTTATAGGGAATTTAGTGAAAATTTACCAAGTAAATTACTAAGAATTTAGTATGTAATTTGCTGAGAATTTACTAACAATTTACTGAGTAATTTTCTGAGTAATTTACAAAAAATTTAGTGAGAACTTATCGAGTAATTTACTGAGAATTTACAGGGAACTTACTAAGTAATTTACAGAGAATTTAAAGGGCAATTTATTGAGTAATTTACTGAAAATTTGATGAGTAATTTACTGAGAATTTAGAGGCAATTTTTTTTAGTAATTTACAGAGAACTTACAGACTAATCTACTGAGAATTTACAGCGAATTTACTGTGATTCTACAATGTAATTTACTTATAATTTACTTGCAATTTATTAGGTAATTTACTGAGAATTACTAAGTAATTTAAGAAGAATTTAGTAATTAATTTACTGAGATTTTTCTGGGAATTTGCTAAGTAATTTACTGAGAATTTATTGGGAATTTTCTGAGTAATTTACTAAGAATTTACATGGAATTTTGTGGGAGTTTACGGAGAATTTACTCAGAATTTACTGAGTAATTTACTGTGTATTTGTTGAGAATTTGCTAGGAATTTACTGATTAATTTACAGAGAATTTATTGAGTAATTTACAGAGACTTTAATCAGTAATTTACTAAGAATTCACTCGGAATTTACTAAGAATTTACTAAGTAATTTGTTGAGAACTTACTGGGAATTTACTAAATAATGTGGTTAGAATTTATTGGGAATTTACTGAGAACTTGCTGTTAACTTACTGAAAATTTTCTGAGTAATTTCTGAGAATTTACTGTAATTTACTGAGTAATTTAGTGGCAATTTACAGAGTAATGCACTGAGTAATTTACTGCGAATTTACTGGAAATTTGCTGTGTAATTTATTGAGAACATAGTGGGAATTTCTAGAGTAATTTATTGAAAATTTACAGGGAATTTACTTAGAAATTACTGGCAATTTTCTGAGTAATTTACTGAGAATTTACAAGGAATTTACTGGGAATTTACTGAGTATTTACTGAGTAATTTACCCAGTAATTAATTGATTAATTTTTAGAGAATTCCCTGAGAAATTTTCTAAGTAATTTATAGAAAATTTATTGCGAATTTACTGAGTAATTTACTGGGAATTTGTTGAGAATTTATTCAGTAATTTTTTTGGAATTTACTGAAAATTTAGAGGGTAATTTACTGAGTAATTTACATTGAATTTACTGAGTAAATTATTGGGAATTTACGGCGCAACTTTCTGAGTATTTCCTGGGAATTTATTGAGAATTGATTGGGAATTAACTGAGTAATTTACTGAGAATTTACTGAGTAATTTACTGGGAATTTAGTGAGTAATTTTTAGAGAATTTACTGAGAATTTTCTGAGTAATCTACTGAGCATTTGTTGGAAATTTATTGAGTAATTTTTTGAGAATTTGCTGGGATTTTACAGGGAATTGACAGATAATTACTGGGTAATTTACCGAGAATTTACAGTTTAATTTGTTAAGAAATTTTCTTAGAATTTTCTAGGAATTTACAGATAATTTAAGGAGTAATTTACAGAGAATTTACTGAAAATTTAATAAGTAATTTTACTGGGAATTTTATGAGTAATTTACTGGGAATTTACTTATTAATTTACTGAGAATATACTGGGAATTTGCTGAGTAATTTACTAAAAATTTACAAGGAATTGCCTGAGAATTTATTGGGAATTTACTGAATAATTTACTGATCAATTTACTGAAAATTTTCTGAAAATTTACTAAGAAATTTACGGGGAATTTAAGGATTAAAGTACTGACAATTTTTTTAGAATTTGCTGAGAATTTACCCAGTAATTTACTTAGTGATTTACTGAGTATTTATTGGGAATTTACTAAATAATTTTTCGAGAATTTATTAGATATTTACTGAGTAATTTCTAGGAATTTACTGAGAATTTATTGGAAATTTACTTGGTAATTTACTCACAATTTACTGAATAAATGTACTGAGTAATTTACTGAGAATTTAAATAGTAATTTCTAGAGAATTTACTGAGTAATTGAGTGGGAATTTACTGAGTAATTTACTGAGAATTTATTTAGAATTTACTGAGTAATTTACCGAGAATTATAGTGTAACTGACTGAGAATTTACTGACTAATTTATTGAGAATTTACTGGGAATTTATTGTGTAATTTACTGAGAATTCGCTGAGTAATTTAGTTAGATTTTTTTTGGAATTTACTGAGAATTTATTGGGAATTTATTAGGTAATTTTTTGAGAATTTATAGAGAATTTACTGAAAATTTACCGAGTAAATTACTGAGAATTTACTATGTAATTTACTGAGAATTTACTAACAATTTACTGCGTAATTTTCTGAGTAATTTACAAAAAATTTATTGAGAACTTATCGAGTAATTTACTGAGAATTTACAGAGAACTTACTAAGTAATTTACAGAGAATTTAAAGAGCAATTTATTGAGTAATTTACTGAGAATTTACCGAAAATTTGATGAGTAATTTACTGAGAATTTAGAGGCAATTTTTCTTAGTAATTTATAGAGATTTTACTGAGAACTTACAGACTAATCTACTGAGAGTTTACAGCGAATTTACTGTGATTTTACAATGTAATTTACTTATAATTTACTAGGTAATTTACTGAGAATTACTAAGTAATTTAAGAAGAATTTACTAAGTAATTTACTGAGATTTTGCTGGGAATTTACTAAGTAATTTACTGAGAATTTACTTGGAATTTTCTGAGTAATTTACTAAGAATTTACATGGAATTTTGTGGGAATTTACGGAGAATTTACTCAGAATTTACTGAGTAATTTACTGTGTATTTATTGAGAATTTGCTAGGAATTTACTGATTAATTTACAGAGAATTTATTGAGTAACTTACAGAGAATTTAATGAGTAATTTACTAAGAATTCACTCGGAATTTACTAAGAATTTACTAAGTAATTTGTTGAGAACTTACTAGGAATTTACTAAATAATGTGGTTAGAATTTATTGGGAATTTACTGAGAACTTACTGTTAACTTACTGAAAATTTTCTGAGTAATTTCTGAGAATTTATTGTAATTTACTGAGTAATTTAGTATCAATTTACAGAGTAATGCATTGAGTAATTTACTGTGAATTTACTGGAAATTTGCTGTGTAATTTATTGAGAACATAGTGGGAATTTCTAGAGTAATTTATTGAGAATTTACAGGGAATTTACTTAGAAATTACTGGCAATTTTCTGAGTAATTTACTGAGAATTTACAAGGAATTTACTGGGAATTTACTGAGTAATTTACCCAGTAATTAATTGATTAATTTTTAGAGAATTCCCTGAGAAATTTTCTAAGTAATTTATAGAAAATTTATTGCGAATTTACTGAGTAATTTACTGGGAATTTGTTGAGAATTTATTCTGTAATTTTTTTGGAATTTACTGAAAATTTAGAGGATAATTTACTGAGTAATTTACATTGAATTTACTGAGTAAATTATTGGGAATTTACGGCGCAACTTTCTGAGTATTTCCTGGGAATTTATTGAGAATTGATTGGGAATTAACTGAGTAATTTACTGGGAATTTAGTGAGTAATTTACTGGGAATTTAGTGAGTAATTTTTAGAGAATTTAGTGAGAATTTTCTGAGTAATCTACTGAGCATTTGTTGGAAATTTATTGAGTAATTTTTTGAGAATTTACTGAGAACTTACAGAGTAATTTGCTGGGATTTTACAGGGAATTGACAGAGAATTTACTGGGTAATTTACCGAGAATTTACTGTTTAATTTGTTAAGAAATTTTCTTAGAATTTTCTAGGAATTTACAGATAATTTAAGGAGTAATTTACAGAGAATTTACTGGAAATTTACTAAGTAATTTTACTGGGAATTTTATGAGTAATTTACTGGGAATTTACTTATTAATATACTGAGAATATACTGGGAATTTGCTGAGTAATTTACTAAAAATTTACAAGGAATTACCTGAGAATTTATTGGGAATTTACTGAATAATTTATTGAGAACTTACTAGTAATTTACTGAGCAATTTACTGAGAATTTACTAAGAAATTTACGGGGAATTTAAGGATTAAAGTACTGACAATTTTTTTAGAATTTGCTGAGAATTTACTCAGTAATTTACTTAGTGATTTACTGAGTATTTATTGGGAATTTACTGAATAATTTTTTGAGAATTTATTAGATATTTACTGAGTAATTTCTAGGAATTTATTGAGAATTTACTGGGAATTTACTGAGTAATTTCTAGGAATTTATTAGATATTTACTGAGTAATTTCTAGGAATTTTTTGTGGGAATTTATCGAGAATTTACTGAGTAATTTACTGTGTATTTATTGAGAATTTGCTAGGAATTTACTGATTAATTTACAGAGAATTTATTGAGTAATTTACATAGAATTTAATGAGTAATTTACTGAGAATTCACTCGGATTTTACTAAGAATTTACTAAGTAATTTGTTGAGAACTTACTGGGAATTTACTAAATAATGTGGTTAGAATTTATTGGGAATTTACTGAGAACTTGCTGTTAACTTACTGAAAATTTTCTGAGTAATTTCTGAGAATTTACTGTAATTTACTGAGTAATTTAGTGGCAATTTACAGAGTAATGCATTGAGTAATTTACTGCGAATTTACTGGAAATTTGCTGTGTAATTTATTGAGAACATAGTGGGAATTTCTAGAGTAATTTATTGAGAATTTACAGGGAATTTACTTAGAAATTACTGGCAATTTTCTGAGTAATTTACTGAGAATTTACAAGGAATTTACTGGGAATTTACTGAGTATTTTCTGAGAATTTACTGAGTAGTTTACCCCGTAATTAATTGATTAATTTTTAGAGAATTCCCTGAGAAATTTTCTAAGTAATTTATAGAAAATTTATTGCGAATTTACTGAGTAATTTATTGGGAATTTGTTGAGAATTTATTCTGTAATTTTTTTGGAATTTACTGAAAATTTAGAGAGTAATTTACTGAGTAAATTATTGGGAATTTATGGCGCAACTTTCTGAGTATTTCCTGGGAATTTATTGAGAATTGATTGGGAATTAACTGAGTAATTTACTGGGAATTTACTGAGTAATTTACTGGGAATTTAGTGAGTAATTTTTAGAGAATTTACTGAGAATTTTCTGAGTAATCTACTGAGCATTTGTTGGAAATTTATTGAGTAATTTTTTGAGAATTTGCTGGGATTTTACAGGGAATTAACAGAGAATTTACTAGGTAATTTACCGAGAATTTACAGTTTAATTTGTTAAGAAATTTTCTTAGAATTTTCTAGGAATTTACAGATAATTTAAGGAGTAATTTACAGAGAATTTACTGGAAATTTACTAAGTAATTTTACTGGGAATTTTATAAGTAATTTACTGGGAATTTACTTATTAATTTACTGAGAATATATTGGGAATTTGCTGAGTAATTTACTAAAAATTTACGAAAAATTTACAAGGAATTGCCTGAGAATTTATTGGGAATTTACTAAATAATTTACTGAGCAATTTACTGAGAATTTACTGAAAATTTACTAAGAATATCACGGGGAATTTAAGGATTAAAGTACTGACAATTTTTTTAGAAGTTGCTGAGAATTTACCCAGTAATTTACTTAGTGATTTACTGAGTATTTATTGGGAATTTACTGAATAATTTTTTGAGAATTTATTAGATATTTACTGAGTAATTTCTAGAAAATAGCCGAGGAAATTGTCACAAAGCCGAGACCAGGATATACCATCGAAAATCAAGTGCTCAAGTTTGAAGGAAGGTTATGTGTAGCCGACATCCCCGAGTTGAAAAGGAGAATTTTGCAGGAAGCTCACGGTTCCAAGTTTGCTGTTCATCCAGGGAACACTAAGATGTATCAGGATGTGAAACAGACGTTCTGGTGGCCAAACATGAAAAGAGAAATAGCCGAATTCGTGTCCCAGTGCTTGCATTGTCAACAAGTAAAAGCGGAACATCAAAGACCGGCAGGACTCCTTCAACCTTTGCCGATTCCTGAGTGGAAATGGGAACACATCTCCATGGATTTTGTGACTGGTTTGCCGAAGACACCGAAAGGTATGGATTCGATTTGGGTTGTTGTTGATAGATTAACCAAGTCAGCACACTTTTTACCTGTTAAGACTACCTTCAGCGCCGATCAACTTGCCTTGCTATATGTGAACGAGATTGTTAGACTTCATGGAGTGCCGATGTCAATTGTGTCAGACCGAGATCCTAAATTTGTTTCTAGATTTTGGCAGAGTCTACAGAGGGCTTTTGGAGCCGAGCTGAGATTTAGTACAGCTTTTCGTCCCCAGACGGATGGGCAGTCAGAGAGGACAATTCAGACACTTGAAGATATGCTTAGACTTTGTGTATTGGACTTCTTAGGAAGTTGGGGAACGCATTTGCCCTTAGTGGAATTCGCTTACAACAACAGTTATCAAGCTAGCATTGGCATGGCACCGTATGAAGCTTTGTACGGAAGAAAGTGTAGGTCGCCGATATGTTGGACCGAAGTTGGAGACAGAGCTCTGCTTGGTCCCGAATTGATTCAAGTAACAACAGAGAAGATTAAACTTATCCAACAGAGGATTAAGACTGCCTAGAGCCGACAAAAGAGCTACGCCGACCAGAGAAGGAATGAGTTAGAATTCGAAGTTGGGGATCATGTATTCCTGAAAGTTTCACCAATGAAAGAAGTTCCAGATTTGGGAAGAAAGGTAAGTTAGCACCTCGTTATATTGGGCCATTTGAAATCCTTGACAAGGTTAACTCCGTTGCCTACAGACTTGCTTTGCCACCAGATTTAAGCCAAGTCCACAATGTGTTTCATGTTTCTATGTTGAGGAAGTACATCCGAGATCCACTGCACATAATTGATCATTCTGGGATTACAGTTAATGAGGACTTGGGCTACGAGGAGAAGCCAATGAGGATTATTGACAGGCAAATGAGACAGTTGAGAAACAAATCGATACCAATGGTAAGGGTCGAATGGAAGGAGAATTATGGCACAGAAGCCACGTGGGAAAAGGAAGAGGATGTGAGAATCCGTTATCCAGAGTTGTTTTTAGAGCAAGGTAATTTAAGTTTGGGGACCAAACTTCTTTAAGGAGGGTAGAATGTAGCAACCCTCACCTTACTCTTGTCATACTTGCATACGTTCATGCATGATTTTGTCTTGTTATGTTGTTTGAAAGTTCACCTTGCCTTGTTTTGTTTAAGTGTTGCTTGCATGATTTTTGTTCTTTGCTCGGCGTTTAGCCGAGGTCATCTTGAGCTTAGTTCACCTTTGAACCTTTATGCTTAGAGCAGTTTTGAAACCGTTTGGTTGATCCCACCTTCACCTCGGGCTTGTTGCCGAGATGTTTTGCACTTAGTGATCCTCGTCCTTCGGCAGGTATGTCACGACCCCAAACCGCCCCTAGTAGTTTGGTGCCGTGATGGCGAGTAATCCGAGATTACCGAAGGCCAACTTTCAAAAGTTTAACAAGATCAGAGTATAATAAACGGGGCTCACAAATGCGGAAGCAATAATCTAAGATACAAGTGGTCCATAAGAGCAGTGCATAGATCCAATGTAATGGCATACATCTTTACAAACTTGAATACAACAAGAGCAAAATATGTGTTACATCTTGATCAAAAGGCTTCTCGAGCCGACATATACAAAATACAGTGAGTACAAGCCAAGAAGCATAGTTTTCAAGAATTGCCGACGTGAATACAAAATAACGCCGACATAATCATAGATCCAAAATAAGCTTTCAAAACACATTCTAGGCGTCACCGACGTCCTGCTCATCACCTACATATATATAGAGAGGGTGAGCTTGGATACTCAGTGAATGGTACTAAAAATAAAGGTTTTGCATGAATATAGCCGAAGTCTTTCAAAACAAACACGCCAAAACTATACAGATATTAGCCGAGATTCCTTCAAAGCAAAACACATCAAACTCTATCAAAACAAGGGACGAACCGTATTCATCAATCAAATCTCACAAGTCTCAAGGGATGCTTACTTACATCGGCAAAACAAGGGATGAACCGTATTCATCAATCAAATCTGACAAGTCTCAAGGGATGCTTACTTACATCGGCAAAACAAGGGATGAACCGTATTCATCAATCAAATCTCACAAGTCTCAAGGGATGCTTACTTACATCGGCAAAACAAGGGATGAACCGTATTCATCAATCAAATCTCACAAGTCTCAAGGGATGCTTACTTACATCGGCAAAACAAGAACTGTACGATCCGTAATCGTTGAGTCAAAGGTACCGCGAAAGTTTATAGTCCTCCAGCACAAGGGACTTGTGTTACTTAAGCCCGTAGCTCCTTTTAACACGATGATCTGGTGTTACTTAGGCCCGTAGCCCGATTTAACATAATAGCACTTGTTACTTAGGCCCGTAGCCCGATTTAACATTCTAGTGCTCCCAAGAAAGGACCGTATCCTTTTATACTTAGTGCTGCGAAAGTTTAGAGTCCTCCAGCACGAGGGACTTTTGCACTTGGTACTGCGAAAGTTTAGAGTCCTCCAGTACAAGGGACTTTTGTACTTGGTACTGCGAAAGTTTAGAGTCCTCCAGTACAAGGGACTTTTGTACTTGGTACTGCGAAAGTTTAGAGTCCTCCAGTACAAGGGACTTTTCAAGGATGACATCAAAACAAAGCTTATACTGATACATCAAAAAGAGGGCTATTCATTCATGCTTAGCAAATACTTTTATCAAAACAAGCAAAGCAAGACTTATCAAAATAGTGTAACATAGCTTTATTAAAAGCACCACTCACCTAGTTCTTCAGGTGTAGGCTCAAAGCAAGGATCAAGGTCCTACAATCACATGGCAAATCATATTCTCAAAACAAGCCTTATATGCATATGCAAATGATCTCGGCATTCTTATCAGATCCAAGTAAATAACAAAGCAACACATGCTGGGAGTTTAAACATTGCTCCCGTCTCATGAAAACACACTGGGTACCAACCAGGCTTTTGCCGAGGTCCCATACATCCTTGCCGAGGTGTGGTCCCGAGGGCTTCATCAAAACAAAGCCGGGAAAACCTGGGTTTCCCTTTGAAGAATATGAAGAACATGATCTTTTGGAAGATGGATGCAAGTTCACAACTTGTTACAAAATCTGAGTTTTCAAGCCAAGAGTTCAAAACATGGACCTGGGTACCCATACAAGAAGGTCATGCAAGAACAAACACAAAAACATGATTTCGGTTCCAACTTTTGGATCAAAACGAGACTTTTCTTCAAAACACATGAACACTATCTTTTTCTTCCGAAACCAACTTCAAATCGATGCATGACATGTAAAACAGATCCGATCATGCAATGCAGCTAGATGATCAATAACAACAATCAAAGTAGATCAAGGTTCTTACCTCAAAACTCGGATCCAACGGATCAAACCACGAAGATCAAGCTTGGAAGACTTACTCTCACTCAAGAACTTCTCTTCCTTCTCTCTAGAGCCTCTCTCTCTAAAGGCAAAGATTTGAGACCAAAAAAATGATTGTTTCTAGGTCTGCCGGCTGTCTTAACAATCAGCTCGGACACGTGGCGCTATCGGGTTGGTTCAACTCAAAAGGTGATTGATAGATAAGACAAGTCTCTGACAAAGCGTATGCGACAAGCCAGGGCAAGGCGCATCGGCAAGTAACAACATCGGCTAAAGTCAAAGCTTCGGCAACAGGGTAACAAAGACATCGGCTAGGGAGGACGACGCTTGACTAAGCTGTGCCACACCTTGGCCGGGGTGTGCCACATCTCGGCCTAGGCCATACCTGCCTACGGACAAGGTTCACTAAGTGCAAGACATCTCGGCAATAAGCCCGAGGTGAAGGTAGGGATCGACCAAGGTCTCAAAACAGTTCTAAGTACAAGGCTCAGGGTTGGTCAAATCTCAAGATGACCTCGGCTACACGCCGAGCAAAGAACAAAATCATGCAAGCAATATTTAGCCAAAACGAGGCAAGGCAAAACTAGCAAAATAACATATCAAGACAAGATCATGCATGAATGTATGCAAGTATGACAAGAGTAAGGTGATGGTTGTTACATCCTACCCCCCTTAAAGAAGTTTGGTCCCCAAACTTAAATTACCTCGTTCCAGGAACAATTCTGGATAACGGATTCTCACATCCTCTTCCTTTTCCCACGTGGCCTCTGTGCTATAATGTTCCTTCCATTCGACCTTTATCATCGGTATCGATTTGTTTCTCAACTGCCTCACTTGTCTGTCAATAATCCTCATTGGCTTCTCCTCATAGCCCAAATCCTCATTAACCGAAATCTCGGAATGATCAATTATATGCAGTGGATCTCGGACGTACTTCCTCAACATCGAAACATGAAACACATTGTGGACTTGGCTCAAATCTGGCGGCAAAGCAAGTCTGTAGGCAACGGGGTTAATTCTCTCAAGAATTTCAAACGGTCCAATATATCGTGGTGCCAATTTACCTTTCTTGCCAAATCTTGAAACTCCTTTCATTGGTGAAACCTTCAGGAATACATGATTCCCAACTTCGAATTCTAACTCATTCCTTCTTTGGTCGGCGTAGCTCTTTTGTCGGCTCTGGGCAGTTTTAATCCTCTGTTGGATAAGTTTAATCTTCTCTGTTGTCACTTGAACCAATTTGGGACCAAGCAGAGCTCTGTCTCCGACTTCGGTCCAACATATCGGCGACCTACATTTTCTTCCGTACAAAGCTTCATACGGCGCCATGCCAATACTAGCTTGATAACTGTTGTTGTAAGCGAATTCCACTAAGGGAAAATGTGTTCCCCAACTTCCTAGGAAGTCCAATACACAAAGTCTAAGCATATCTTCAAGTGTCTGGATTGTCCTCTCTGTCTGCCCATCCGTCTGGGGATGAAAAGCTGTACTAAATCTCAGCTCGGCTCCGAAAGCGCTCTGTAGACTCTGCCAAAATCTAGAAACAAATTTAGGATCTCGGTCTGACACAATTGACATCGGCACTCCATGAAGTCTGACAATCTCGTTCACGTATAACAAAGCAAGTTGATCGGCGTTGAAGGTAGTCTTAACAGGTAAAAAGTGTGCTGATTTAGTTAATCTATCAACAACAACCCAAATCGAATCCATACCTTTCGGTGTCTTCGGCAAACCAATCACAAAATCCATGGAGATGTGTTCCCATTTCCACTCAGGAATCGGCAAAGGTTGAAGAAGTCCTGCCGGTCTTTGATGTTCTGCTTTCACTTGTTGACAATGCAAACACTGGGACACGAATTCGGCTATTTCTCTTTTCATATTTGGCCACCAGAACGTCTGCTTCACATCCTGATACATTTTGGTGTTCCCTGGATGAACAGCAAACTTGGAACCGTGAGCTTCCTGCAAGATTTTCCTTTTTAACTCTGGGATGTCGGCTACGCATAACCTTCCTTCAAACTTAAGCACTTGCTTTTCGATAGTATATCCCGATCTCGGCTTTGTGTCAATTTCCTCGGCTATTCTCTTGAAGAAGTTATCCTCCATCTGTCTTGTCTTTACCTCATCGACAATAGTCGGCTCCACTGCCATCATGGTCAGACACGCCAAATTTCCATCTGACTTTCTGCTCAAAGCGTCGGCTACACTATTAGCTTTACCAGGGTGATATTGAATTTGCATCTCATAGTCTTTCAACAACTCAAGCCACCTTCTCTGCCTCAAATTCAATTCCTTCTGAGTGAACATGTATTTTAAACTCTTATGATCTGTAAAAACCTGACAAGAGGCTCCATACAAATAATGACGCCAAATCTTCAAAGCAAATACCATGGCCGCTAATTCTAGATCATGGGTAGGATAGTTCTTCTCATGGGGTTTCAACTGACGAGATGCATAAGCTATAACCTTACCCCCTTGCATTAACACACAACCCAAACCCTTATACGATGCATCACTATAGATATGAAACTCTTTATTACCTGACGGGAGTGCAAGTACTGGTGCTGTAACTAACCTCGTCTTCAGTTCCTGGAAAGCTGATTCCCGATCTTTAGTCCATTCATACAGTGTTCCCTTCTTAGTCAATTGCGTCAATGGAATTGCAATCCTGGAGAAATCTTTCACAAATTTCCTGTAATAACCTGCCAAACCCAGAAAACTACGAATCTCGGACACATTAGTCGGCCTCGGCCAATTTACTACGGCTTCAATTTTTCTAGGATCAACCGAGATACCCTCCTTACTAATCACATGACCCAAGAATGAAATAGTAGAAAGCCAAAATTCACACTTGTTAAACTTAGCATACAATTTCCGGTCTCTCAAAATCTGCAAGGCAAGTCTCAAATGATTTTCGTGTTCAGTTTTGCTCTTGGAATAGATCAATATATCATCGATGAAGACAACTACAAACTCATCCAAATATGGCTTGAAGACTCTGTTCATTAAATCCATAAATGCAGCAGGGGCATTGGTCACCCCAAAAGGCATTACTAAAAACTCGTAGTGGCCATATCTTGTCCGAAAAGCGGTCTTCTCAACATCTTCGGCTTTAACTTTAAGCTGATGGTAACCAGACCTAAGGTCAATCTTAGAAAAGACTTGGGCTCCTTGTAATTGGTCAAGCAGATCATCAATCCTAGGTAACGGGTACTTGTTCTTGATAGTGACTTTATTAAGTTCTCTATAATCGATGCAAAGGCGGAGTGTGCCATCCTTTTTCTTAACAAATAAAACAGGTGCTCCCCATGGTGAAGTGCTCGGCCTAATAAATCCCTTATCCAACAATTCTTGTAACTGCAGTTTCAATTCTCTAAGTTCAGCTGGGGCCATCCTATAAGGTGTTTTGGAGATCGGCTGTGTTCCTGACATGATGTCAATAGTAAACTCAATTTCTCTATCGGTTAAGTGACCAGGCAACTCGTTTGGGAAGACGTCAGAAAATTCGTTAACAACTGGGATGTCGGCTAAATTAACATTTCCATTATGATCACTCAGTATACTACACAAGTAGCCTCGGCACCCCTTCCGAATTAACTTATAGGCCTTAATGGACGAAATCAAGTAAGGTGGGGGCACTATCCCTTTACCCTGGAAAATAACCTCGGCTAGGTTTGGGGGTCTCAATGTGACACTTTTCGAAACACAGTTAATAGATGCATGATTTGCGACCAACCAATCCATTCCCAGTATAACATCAAAATGGGCTATGTCTAGAGGCATTAAATCTACTAATAATTCCACATTCTCAATCACAACAACACATGCTTTATAGATGGATGCAACAATCATAGATCTCCCAGATGGAGTAGACACAGATAATACGAAATCAAGGGGCTCTAGTTCTCTATTAATTTTCTCGGCAAACTTAGTAGATATAAACGAATGAGTAGAACCCGAATCAATCAACACATAGGCATCTTGGGAGCAAATTAGAAGTATACCTGACACCACTGTTTCAGCATTCTGAGTGTCTCCTAGTACTAACGCAAATACTCTGCCCTGTCTCATCTGTCCTTTCCCAGCATTACCCTTCAGAACGGAACCCGAGGTATTCTCACCTTTCTTGTTGTTGTCTGCCTTTGTCTTAGGACAATCTTTCACATAGTGACCCATTTCGCCACACTCATAACAAGCTCCTGACGTCCGACGACAGACCCCGAAATGTTGCCTCCCACAGTCTGAGCACGTCGGTTTAGCATTACCTTCCTGCCTTAGGTTACTAGTACTACCCATGTTCGTCTTCTTCTTGGTGCCCAGCTGTCCTCGGCGGTTGTCATAGTTCTGTCTCTTTCGGTGGTTCTCTCCCGAGCTTTGGTATCGATTTAGGTTAGCTTCGGCCTGAATGGCTTTGTCCAATACTTCGGCATAAGTCGGCATATTGTGTAAGTTTACTCGGTCTTGAATCGGTCCACGAAGCCCACACTCGAACTTCCTGGCCTTCATGTATTCATCGTTGGCCATGTGAGGCACAAACCTCACCAATTCAGTAAAAGCGCAGTCGTATTCCGCCACTGTTCGGTTGCCTTGTGTCAAAGTATGAAATTCGGTAGCCTTCCGGTTTCGAACACTTAGGGGAAAATGTTTGTTGTAGAATAACTCTAAGAATCGAGTCCAGGTCAGATTTGGATTGCTCTCTCTAACCATCATCCACCACCTGCGAGCGTCATCATCTAATGTGAATGCTGCCAACGTCACTTTCTGAGCGTCGGTGCTAGGGAAGACCTCGAACAATTTTTCCATTTCTAAAACCCATGCCTCAGCCTTCATCGGTTCTATACCCCCAGAGAATCTCGGTGGTTTCATTTTCTTGAACTCCCGGATCAAAGCTATCGTGCCATCCCCATATAAGGCTGGCTGCGGGGGAACTTGCGGCACTGGAGGAGGTGGAGGCGGAACTACATTTCGGCCGTTGGTCTGCTCGGCCTGAGTCGACGTGGCACTGGCGAACTGCTGTCTTGTTTGCCTCAATTCGCGGGCCAAACCTTCAACTAATCTTTCCAGTCTGTCCATTCTGCCTTCGGGCTGGTCCCGGCCAATTGAAGGTCTACCTCTCCTCATGATGCTATAAGCGTGCAAAGTATGACTTTAAAACAAGTAAGCAAATAACCCCGTAGGCAAGCAACTAATAAGCATATCAAGACAATGCACACTTCATTGAAATAACAAATACCATGATGCAACCCTAACATCTTTCTAAGGGAAATCCTATGCTCTTAGGACTCAAAGTGTGTGAATAACGTATACCGAGGAACTTGTGCTCTGATACCATTTTCTCACGACCCCAAACTGCCCCTAGTAGTTTGGTGCCGTGATGGCCAGTAATCCGAGATTACCGAAGGCCAACTTTCAAAAGTTTAACAAGATCAGAGTATAATAAACGGGGCTCACAAATGCAGAAGCAATAATCTAAGATACAAGTGGTCCATAAGAGCAGTGCATAGATCCAATGTAATGGCATACATCTTTACAAACTTGAATACAACAAGAGCAAAATATGTGTTACATCTTGATCAAAAGGCTTCTCGAGCCGACATATACAAAATACAGTGAGTACAAGCCAAGAAGCATAGTTTTCAAGAATTGCCGACGTGAATACAAAATAACGCCGACATAATCATAGATCCAAAATAAGCTTTCAAAACACATTCTAGGCGTCGCCGACGTCCTGCTCATCACCTACATATATATAGAGAGGGTGAGCTTGGATACTCAGTGAATGGTACTAAAAATAAAGGTTTTGCATGAATATAGCCGAAGTCTTTCAAAACAAACACGCCAAAACTATACAGATATTAGCCGAGATTCCTTCAAAGCAAAACACATCAAACTCTATCAAAACAAGGGACGAACCGTATTCATCAATCAAATCTCACAAGTCTCAAGGGATGCTTACTTACATCGGCAAAACAAGGGATGAACCGTATTCATCAATCAAATCTGACAAGTCTCAAGGGATGCTTACTTACATCGGCAAAACAAGGGATGAACCGTATTCATCAATCAAATCTTACAAGTCTCAAGGGATGCTTACTTACATCGGCAAAACAAGGGATGAACCGTATTCATCAATCAAATCTCACAAGTCTCAAGGGATGCTTACTTACATCGGCAAAACAAGGGATGAACCGTATTCATCAATCAAATCTCACAAGTCTCAAGGGATGCTTACTTACATCGGCAAAACAAGAACTGTACGATCCGTAATCGTTGAGTCAAAGGTACCGCGAAGGTTTATAGTCCTCCAGCACAAGGGACTTGTGTTACTTAAGCCCGTAGCTCCTTTTAACACGATGATCTGGTGTTACTTAGGCCCGTAGCCCGATTTAACATAATGGCACTTGTTACTTAGGCCCGTAGCCCGATTTAACATTCTAGTGCTCCCAAGAAAGGACCGTATCCTTTTATACTTAGTGCTGCGAAAGTTTAGAGTCCTCCAGCACGAGGGGCTTTTGCACTTGGTACTGCGAAAGTTTAGAGTCCTCCAGTACAAGGGACTTTTGTACTTGGTACTGCGAAAGTTTAGAGTCCTCCAGTATAATGGACTTTTGTACTTGGTACTGCGAAAGTTTAGAGTCCTCCAGTACAAGGGACTTTTCAAGGATGACATCAAAACAAAGCTTATACTGATACATCAAAAAGAGGGCTATTCATTCATGCTTAGCAAATACTTTTATCAAAACAAGCAAAGCAAGACTTATCAAAATAGTGTAACATAGCTTTATTAAAAGCACCACTCACCTAGTTCTTCAGGTGTAGGCTCAAAGCAAGGATCAAGGTCCTACAATCACATGGCAAATCATATTCTCAAAACAAGCCTTATATGCATATGCGAATGATCTCGGCATTCTTATCAGATCCAAGTAAATAACAAAGCAACACATGCTGGGAGTTTAAACATTGCTCCCGTCTCATGAAAACACACTGGGTACCAACCAGGCTTTTGCCGAGGTCCCACACATCCTTGCCGAGGTGTGGTCCCGAGGGCTTCATCAAAACAAAGCCGGGAAAACCTGGGTTTCCCTTTGAAGAATATGAAGAAGATGGATGCAAGTTCACAACTTGTTACAAAATCTGAGTTTTCAAGCCAAGAGTTCAAAACATGGACTTGGGTACCCATACAAGAAGGTCATGCAAGAACAAACACAAAAACATGATTTCGGTTCCAACTTTTGGATCAAAACGAGACTTTTCTTCAAAACACATGAACACTATCTTTTTCTTCCGAAACCAACTTCAAATCGATGCATGACATGTAAAACAGATCCGATCATGCAATGCAGCTAGATGATCAATAACAACAATCAAAGTAGATCAAGGTTCTTACCTCAAAACTCGGATCCAACGGATCAAACCACGAAGATCAAGCTTGGAAGACTTACTCTCACTCAAGAACTTCTCTTCCTTCTCTCTAGAGCCTCTCTCTCTAAAGGCAAAGATTTGAGACCAAAAAAATGATTGTTTCTAGGTCTGCCGGCTGTCTTAACAATCAGCTCGGACACGTGGTGCTATCGGGTTGGTTCAACTCAAAAGGTGATTGATAGATAAGACAAGTCTCTGACAAAGCGTATGCGACAAGCCAGGGCAAGGCACATCGGCAAGTAACAACATCGGCTAAAGTCAAAGCTTCGGCAACAGGGTAACAAAGACATCGGCTAGGGAGGACGACGCTTGACTAAGCTGTGCCACACCTTGGCCGGGGTGTGCCACATCTCGGCCTAGGCCATACCTGCCTGCGGACAAGGTTCACTAAGTGCAAGACATCTTAGCAATAAGCCCGAGGTGAAGGTGGGGATCGACTAAGGTCTCAAAACAATTCTAAGTACAAGGCTCAGGGTTGGTCAAATCTCAAGATAACCTCGGCTACACGCCGTGTAGGAACCCACATTTTATGTCCTCATCATGTTCATGAGCATCTGTATGATTATGACTTGTTTAGCTTGCATGTGTATGTTGTGATTTGTTTCGCTTGAGCTAATGTGATCCATGCCTTGTTTGAAGCCTTGTGATTTGTCTAAGTGTGGTATGCTTGTCTTGTTCCTTCCTTGATGTGAAACTTAGGTCGCGCCTTGTCTGAGTTATGCTAGCCGATGTTATTCCTAGCCGAGGTCATCCCTTAGTCTAGTAATAATATCTTGGAACCCCTTGTTGACCTCCGTCCTTGCCTTGACCACATTAGCCGAGATGTTACCCTATACCCAAGTGATATCGTCCTGGAGTGGTACGACCTAGGCCGAGGTGTGGCGCATCTAGGCCAAGATGTGGCACAGCTTAGTCAAGTGTTGTCCTTCCTAGCCGAGGTCATTGTCGCCTTAGTTGCCGAAGTCCTTTTGTTAGCCGATGACATCCCTTGCCGGAGTTCCATTCCGTGTAGCGTGTTAGATACACCTTGTTGTTAGCCGATGTCATTGCCTCGTCAGAGAGCCCATACCGCTTTGCTTGTTGAACACCCTTTCCACCATGCCTTGTCTGGTTTGTCAGCCACCTTTTCAGAAAGAACCCAACCAGCCGCCGCCACGTGTCTCAGCAGAGGGTTAACCCCAGAACCGGGTATAGAAAACTATCATTTAGCATCATAACCTTGTCTTGTAGAGAGAGAAGCTCTAGAAGAGGAAGGAAGAGTTTTAGAGTGAGGAAGTATATCTTCAATCTTGATTCCTAGAAATCGAACCGTTAAATCCGTGTTCTAAGGTTAGATTCTTGATCTGCTCATGATGTTCTCTATGTTCATGTTGTTGCATTGCATGATCGGATGTGATTTGTAAGCCATGCATCGTTTTGAAGCTCGATTTTAGAAAGAGAAAATAACATTCATGTGTTCTTCAAGAAAAGTCTTGTTTTGATCCGAAGGCTTGCATAAAGAATCATGTTTTTGTGTTTGTTTCCGCAAGAATTCCAAGTACGGGTACCCAGGTCCATGTTTTCAAACTCATAGCACGAAAACCCCAGATTTGTGATGACAGATTATGATTGAACATCCATATTTTTCATGTTTTCACACTCATATTCTTCACGTTCATTAGCAGAGGGATACCCAGAGTTTCCCGACCTCTTTTCCTTGCATGTGGCCCTCGGGGACACACCTCGGCGAGGAGGTGTGGAACCTCGGCCTGGACCTGGTTGGTGCCCAGCATGTTTTCCGAAACCATTTGTGTACATACGAAACTTGTTGAAGGTGCATTCAATAGGCTTTGCCATGTGTTTGTAGGACTTGGGCTTGTCTCGACCCCGACGTTTGAAGAAACTATGTGAGTGGTATTTCTAATAAAGCTATGTTACACTTGTTTTGATAAATCTTGTTTTGCCTTGTCTTGAAAAGTATTTGATTTAGCATGAATGACTATCCCTAATTGCATATCAAGCACTATCTTGTTTTGATGACATGTCTTGAAAGTCCTTAGTGCTAGAGGACTATAAACTTTCGCAGCACAGCTTGTCTTGAAAGTCCTTAGTGCTAGAGGACTATAAACTTTCGCAGCACAGCTTGTCTTGAAAGTCCTTAGTTGCAGGGGACTATAAACTTTTGCAGCACAGCTTGTCTTGAAAGTCCTTAGTGCTAGAGGACTATAAACTTTCGCAGCACAGCTTGTCTTGAAAGTCCTTAGTTGCAGGGGACTATAATGCAACTGCACTCTTGTCTTGAAAGTCCTTAGCTGCAGGGGACTATAATGCAACTGCACTCTTGTTCTTGGGAATGTCATCACCCTCTTGTATTAAGTAGATGTAATAACATCCAAAGAACTTGAAAGGCCGGCAATGAACTTGATTTCCCTCTTGATTATAAAGTATGCTATGTATTGTTTTGAAAGAAATCTTGGATATCAATCATGCAAAACCTTTATTTCTAATATCATTCACTGAGTATCCAAGCTCACCCTCTCTATATATATGTAGGTGACGAACAAGAAGGCATTGAGGCCTAGACGTGATGCCGATGTGTTTTTGGGCGTATTGCCGACATGTTTTGGATTAGCATTTTTTGTACCGTCTTGAAGATCATGCTTCTCGGCTTAATTTTCATTTGTACTTGTATATGTCGGCTTGAGAAGCCTTTTGGTCAAGATGTGTTTTGTACCTCATTTCCTTATTGTATTTAAGTTGTAAGACTTTATAAAGATGTATGTCATTTCATTTGACTTATGCACTGCTCTTATGGACCACTTGTATCTTGAATTATTGCTTCCGCATTTGTGAGCCCCTATACAAATACTCTGATTGTGTGTGATTCTTGTAAGTTGGCCTTCGGTAATTACGGATTACTAGCCATCACGGCTCCAAACTACTAGGGGCGGTTTGGGGGCGTGACACGCCGAGCAAAGAACAAAATCATGCAAGCAATACTTAGCCAAAACGAGGCAAGGCAAAACTAGCAAAATAACATATCAAGACAAGATCATGCATGAATGTATGCAAGTATGACAAGAGTAAGGTGAGGGTTGTTACAAGGTATACCCTAGACCGAGGTGTGGCACAACCCGGCCAAGGTGTGGCACAGCTTAGTCAAGTGTCGTCCTCCTTTGCCAATGTCTTTGTTACCCTGTTGCCGAAGCTTTGACTTCAGCCGATGTCATTACTTGCCGATGTGTCTTGCCCTAGCTTGCTGCATACGCTTTGTCATAGACTTATCTTATCAATCAATCACCTTTTGAGTTGAACCAACCCGATAGCGCCATGTGTCCGAGCTGATTGTTAAGACAGCTGGCAGACCTGGAACCAAATCATTTTTGTCTCAAATCTTTGCCTTTAGAGAGAGGAACTCTAGAGAGAAGGAGGAGAAGTTCTTGAGTGAGAATAGATCTTCCAAGCTTGATCTTTGAGGTTTGGACCGTTAGATTCGAGTTTTGAGGTTAGAATCTTGATCTACTTTGGTTGTTGTTATTGATCATCTAGCTGCATTGCATGATCGAATTTGTTTTGCATGTCATGCATCGATTTGAAGTTGGTTTCGGAAGAGAAAAATAGTATTCATGTGTTCTTGAAGAAAAGTCTCGTTTTGATCCGAAAGTTTGGAACAAGAACCATGTTTTGTGTTTGTTCTTGCATGACCTTCTTGTATGGGTACCCAGGTCCATGTTTTGAACTCATGGCATGAAATCTCAGATTCTTGTAACAAGTTATGATCTTGCATTCATCTTCCTCATGATCATGTTCATCATGTTCTTCAAAGGGAAACCCAGGCTTTCCCGACTTTGCTTTTGAATGAGGCCATCGGGACCACACCTCGGCAAGGAGGTGTAGGACCTCGGCAAAGACCTGGTTGGTACCCAGTGTGTTTCCATGAGACGAGAGCAGTGTTTAAACTCCCAGTATGTTTTGCTTTGTTGTTGACTTGGATCTGGTGAGAATGCCGGGATCATTTGCATGCATATAAAGCTTGTTTTGAGAATGTGATTGCCATGTGATTGTAGGTCCTTGATCTTTGCTTCGAGCCTACACCCGAGGAAATCTATGTGAGTGGTTCTTTTAATAAAGCTATGTTAAACTGTTTTGATAAATCTTGCTTTGCTTTGTCTTGATAAAAGTATTTGTTAAGCATGAATGAATAGCCTGTTTGATGTATCAAGTATAAGCTTTGTTTTGATGACATTCTTGAAAAGTCCCTTGTACTGGAGGACTATAAACTTTCGCAGTACCAAGTATAAAAGTCCCTTGTGCTGGAGGACTCTAAACTTTCGCAGCACTAAGCATAAAAGGATACGGTCCTTTCTTGGAAAGACTCTTGTGTTAAAGCCGGCTACGGGCCTAAGTAACACAAGACCATCGTGTTGAAAAGGGCTACGGGCTTAAGTAACACAAGTCCCTTGTGCTGGAGGACTATAAACTTTCGCAGTACCTTTGACTAATCGATTACGGATCGTACAGCCTTTGTTTTGCCACTGACGGTTTACCGCGTGGATCTGTTCATCAAAAGCTTGATTTGTGTTTTGCCGATGTCGGTAAGCATCCCTTGAGACTTGTAAGACTTAATAGATGAATACGGTTCATCAAAAGCTTGATTTGTGTTTTGCCGATGTCGGTAAGCATCCTTTGAGACTTGTAAGACTTAATAGATGAATACGGTTCATCAAAAGCTTGATTTGTGTTTTTCCGATGTCGGTAAGCATCCCTTGAGACTTGTAAGACTTGATAGATGAATACGGTTCATCAAAAGCTTGATTTGTGTTTTGCCGATGTTAGTAAGCATCCCTTGAGACTTGTAAAACCTTGATAGATGAATACGGTTCATCCCTTGTTTTGATAAAGTTTTGATGTGTTTTTGCTTTGAAAAGATCTCGGTTAAGATTCATATGGTTTTGGCATGTTTTGTTTGAAGGATCTCGGCTATATTCGTGCAAAACCTTTATTACCAGTACCATTCACTGAGTATCCAAGCTCACCCTCTCTATATATATGTAGGTGATGAGCAGGACGTCGGCGACGCCTAGATGTGTTTTTTTGAAAGCTTGTTTTGGATCTATGATTATGTCGGCTTTGTTTTGTATTCACGTCGGCAATGTCATTTCTTTCATGTCGGCGAATCTTGAAAATCATGCTTCTTGGCTTGTATTCACTGTATTTTGCATATGTCGGCTCGAGAAGCCTTTTGATCAAGATGTAATACGTATTTTACCTTGTTGTATTCAATTGTAAAGTTTTGTAAAGATGTATGCCATTACATTTGATCTATGCACTGCTCTTATGGACCACTTGTGTTTTGATTTATTGCTTCCGCATTTTGTGAGCCCCGTTTATTATACTCTGATTGTGTTAAACTTTTGAAAGTTGGCCTTCGGTAATCTCGGATTACTGGCCATCACGGCACCAAACTACTAGGGCTTTGGGGTTGTGACAAATTTACTGAGATTTTGCTGGGAATTTACTAAGTAATTTACTAAGAATTTACTGGGAATTTTCTGAGTAATTTACTAAGAATTTACATGGAATTTTGTGAGAATTTATGGAGAATTTACTCAGAATTTACTGAGTAATTTACTGGGTATTTATTGAGAATTTGCTAGGAATTTACTGATTAATTTACAGAGAATTTATTGAGTAATTTACAGAGAATTTAATGAGTAATTTACTGAGAATTCACTCGGAATTTACTAAGAATTTACTAAGTAATTTGTTGAGAACTTACTGGGAATTTACTAAATAATGTGGTTAGAATTTATTGGGAATTTACTGAGAACTTACTGTTAACTTACTGAAAATTTTCTGAGTAATTTCTGAGAATTTACTGTAATTTACTGAGTAATTTAGTGGCAATTTACAGAGTAATGCACTGAGTAATTTACTGCGAATTTACTGGAAATTTGCTGTGTAATTTATTGAGAATTTACAGGGAATTTACTTAGAAATTACTGGCAATTTTCTGAGTAATTTACTGAGAATTTACAAGGAATTTACTGAGTATTTTCTGAGAATTTACTGAGTAATTTACCTAGTAATTAATTGATTAATTTTTAGAGAATTCCCTGAGAAATTTTGTAAGTAATTTATAGAAAATTTATTGCGAATTTACTGAGTAATTTACTGAGAATTTGTTGAGAATTTATTCTGTAATTTATTTGGAATTTACTGAAAATTTAGAGAGTAATTTACTGAGTAATTTACATTGAATTTACTGAGTAAATTATTGGGAATTTACGACGCAACTTTCTGAGTATTTCCTGGGAATTTATTGAGAATTGATTGGGAATTAACTGAGTAATTTACTGGGAATTTAGTGAGTAATTTTTAGAGAATTTTCTGAGTAATCTACTGAGCATTTGTTGGAAATTTATTGAGTAATTTTTTGAGAATTTACTGAGAACTTACAGAGTAATTTGCTGGGATTTTACAGGGAATTGACAGAGAATTTACTGGGTAATTTACCGCGAATTTACTGTTTAATTTGTTAAGAAATTTTCTTAGAATTTTCTAGGAATTTACAGATAATTTAAGGAGTAATTTATAGAGAATTTACTGGAAATTTACTAAGTAATTTTACTGGAAATTTTATGAGTAATTTACTGGGAATTTACTTATTAATTTACTGAGAATATACTGGGAATTTGCTGAGTAATTTACTAAAAATTTACGAAAAATTTACAAGGAATTGCCTGAGAATTTATTGGGAATTTACTGAATAATTTACTGAGCAATTTACTGAGAATTTACGGGGAATTTAAGGATTAAAGTACTGACAATTTTTTTAGAATTTGCTGAGAATTTACCCAGTAATTTACTTAGTGATTTACTGAGTATTTATTGGGAATTTACTGAATGATTTTTTGAGAATTTATTAGATATTTACTAAGTAATTTCTAGGAATTTACTGAGAATTTACTGAAAATTTACTTGGTAATTTACTCACAATTTACTGAATAAATGTACTGAGTAATTTACTGAGAATTTAAATAGTAATTTCTAGAGAATTTACTGAGTAATTTAATGGGAATTTACTGAGTAATTTACTGAGAATTTATTTAGAATTTACTGAGTAATTTACCGAGAATTACAGTGTAATTGACTGAGAATTTACTGACTAATTTATTGAGAATTTACTAGGAATTTATTGTGTAATTTACTGAGAATTCGCCGAGTAATTTAGTTAGATTTTTTTTGGAATTTACTAGGAATTTATTGGGAATTTATTAGGTAATTTTCTGAGAATTTACTATGTAATTTACTGAGAATTTACTAACAATTTACTGAGTAATTTAAAAAAAAATTAGTGGGAACTTATCGAGTAATTTACAGAGAATTTACAGGGAACTTACTAAGTAATTTACAGAGAATTTAAAGAGCAACTTATTGAGTAATTTACTAAGAATTTACTGAAAATTTGATGAGTAATTTACTGAGAATTTAGAGGCAATTTTTCTTAGTAATTTACAGAGAATTTACTGAGAACTTACAGAGTAATCTACTGAGAATTTACAGCGAATTTACTGTGATTTTACAATGTAATTTACTTATAATTTACTTGCAATTTACTAGGTAATTTACTGAGAATTACTAAGTAATTTAAGATGAATTTACTAAGTAATTTACTGAGATTATGCTAGGAATTTACTAAGTAATTTACTGAGAATTTACTGGGAATTTTCTAAGTAATTTACTAAGAATTTACATGGAATTTTGTGGGAATTTATGGAGAATTTACTCAGAATTTACTGAGTAATTTACTGTGTATTTATTGAGAATTTGCTAGGAATTTACTGATTAATTTACAAAGAATTAATTGAGTAATTTATAGAGAATTTAATGAGTAATTTACTGAGAATTCACTCGGAATTTACTAAGAATTTACTAAATAATTTGTTGAGAACTTACTGGGAATTTACTAAATAATGTGGTTAGAATTTATTGGGAATTTACTGAGAACTTACTGTTAACTTACTGAAAATTTTCTGAGTAATTTCTGAGAATTTACTGTAATTTACTGAGTAATTTAGTGGCAATTTACAGAGTAATGCACTGAGTAATTTACTGCGAATTTACTGGAAATTTGCTGTGTAATTTATTGAGAACATAGTGCTAGAGTAATTTATTGAGAATTTACAGGGAATTTACTTAGAAATTACAGGCAATTTTCTGAGTAATTTACTAAGAATTTACAAGGAATTTACTGGGAATTTACTGAGTATTTTCTGAGAATTTACTGAGTAATTTACCCAGTAATTAATTGGTTAATTTTTAGAGAATTCCCTGAGAAATTTTGTAAGTAATTTATAGAAAATTTATTGCGAATTTACTGAGTAATTTACTGGGAATTTGTTGAGAATTTATTCTGTAATTTATTTGGAATTTACTGAAAATTTAGAGAGTAATTTACTGAGTAATTTACATTGAATTTACTGAGTAAATTATTGGGAATTTACGACGCAACTTTCTGAGTATTTCCTGGGAATTTATTGAGAATTGATTGGGAATTAACTGAGTAATTTACTGGGAATTTAGTGAGTAATTTTTAGAGAATTTACTGAGAATTTTCTGAGTAATCTACTGAGCATTTGTTGGAAATTTATTGAGTAATTTTTTGAGAATTTACTGAGAACTTACAGAGTAATTTGCTGGGATTTTACAGGGAATTGACAGAGAATTTACTGGGTAATTTACCGAGAATTTACTGTTTAATTTGTTAAGAAATTTTCTTAGAATTTTCTAGGAATTTACAGATAATTTAAGGAGTAATTTACAGAGAATTTACTAGAAATTTACTAAGTAATTTTACTAGGAATTTTATGAGTAATTTACTGAGAATTTACTTATTAATTTACTGAGAATATACTGGGAATTTGCTGAGTAATTTACTAAAAATTTACGAAAAATTTACAAGGAATTGCCTGAGAATTTATTGGGAATTTACTGAATAATTTACTGAGCAATTTACTGAAAATTTACTAAGAAATTTACGGGGAATTTAAGGATTAAAGTACTGACAATTTTTTTAGAATTTGCTGAGAATTTACCCAGTAATTTACTTAATGATTTACTAAGTGTTTATTGGGAATTTACTGAATAATTTTTTGAGAATTTATTAGATATTTACTGAGTAATTTCTAGGAATTTACTAAGAATTTACTGGAAATTTACTTGGTAATTTACTCACAATTTACTGAATAAATGTACTGAGTAATTTACTGAGAATTTAAATAGTAATTTCTAGAGAATTTACTGAGTAATTGAATGGGAATTTACTGAGTAATTTACTGAGAATTTATTTAGAATTTACTGAGTAATTTACTGAGAATTACAGTGTAATTGACTAAGAATTTACTGACTAATTTATTGAGAATTTACTGGGAATTTATTGTGTAATTTACTGAGAATTCGCCGAGTAATTTAGTTAGATTTTTTTTTGGAATTTACTAAGAATTTATTGTGAATTTATTAGGTAATTTTCTGAGAATTTATAGAGAATTTACTGAAAATTTACTGAGTAAATTACTGAGAATTTACTATGTAATTTACTGAGAATTTACTAACAATTTTTTGAGTAATTTTCTGAGTAATTTACAAAAAATTTAGTGGGAACTTATCGAGTAATTTACTGAGAATTTACAGGGAACTTACTAAGTAATTTACAGAGAATTTAAAGAGCAATTTACTGAGTAATTTACTGAGAATTTATTGAAAATTTGATGAGTAATTTACTGAGAATTTAGAGGCAATTTTTCTTAGTAATTTACATAGAATTTACTGAGAACTTACAGAGTAATCTACTGAGAATTTACAGCGAATTTACTGTGATTTTACAATGTAATTTACTTATAATTTACTTGCAATTTACTAGGTAATTTACTGAGAATTACTAAGTAATTTGAGAAGAATTTACTAAGTAATTTACTGAGATTTTGCTAGGAATTTACTAAGTAATTTACTGAGAATTTACTGGGAATTTTCTGAGTAATTTACTAAGAATTTACATGGAATTTTGTGGGAATTTATGGAGAATTTACTCAGAATTTACTGAGTAATTTACTGTGTATTTATTGAGAATTTGCTAGGAATTTACTGATTAATTTACAGAGAATTTATTGAGTAATTTATAGAGAATTTAATGAGTAATTTACTGAGAATTCACTCGGAATTTACTAAGAATTTACTAAGTAATTTGTTGAGAACTTACTGGGAATTTACTAAATAATGTGGTTAGAATTTATTGGGAATTTATTGAGAACTTACTGTTAACTTACTGAAAATTTTCTGAGTAATTTCTGAGAATTTACTGTAATTTACTGAGTAATTTAGTGGCAATTTACAGAGTAATGCACTAAGTAATTTACTGCGAATTTACTGAAAAATTTGCTGTGTAATTTATTGAGAACATAGTGGGAATTTCTAGAGTAATTTATTGTGAATTTACAGGGAATTTACTTAGAAATTACTGGCAATTTTCTGAGTAATTTACTGAGAATTTACAAGGAATTTACTGGGAATTTACTGAGTATTTTCTGAGAATTTACTAAGTAATTTACTCAATAATTAATTGAGTAGTTTTAGAGGATTCACTAAGAAATTTTGTAAGTAATTTATAGAAAATTTATTGCGAATTTTCTGAGTAATTTACTGGAAATTTGTTGAGAATTTATTCTGTAATTTATTTGGAATTTACTGAAAATTTAGAGAGTAATTTACTGAGTAATTTACATTGAATTTACTGAGTAAATTATTGGGAATTTACGACGCAACTTTCTGAGTATTTCCTGGGAATTTATTGAGAATTGATTGGGAATTAACTGAGTAATTTACTGGGAATTTAGTGAGTAATTTTTAGAGAATTTACTGAGAATTTTCTGAGTAATCTACTGAGCATTTGTTGGAAATTTATTGAGTAATTTTTTGAGAATTTACTGAGAACTTACAGAGTAATTTGCTGGGATTTTACAGGGAATTGACAGAGAATTTACTGGGTAATTTACCGAGAATTTACTGTTTAATTTGTTAAGAAATTTTCTTAGAATTTTCTAGGAATTTACAGATAATTTAAGGAGTAATTTACAGAGAATTTACTAGAAATTTACTAAGTAATTTTACTAGGAATTTTATGAGTAATTTACTGAGAATTTACTTATTAATTTACTGAGAATATACTGGGAATTTGCTGAGTAATTTACTAAAAATTTACGAAAAATTTACAAGGAATTGCCTGAGAATTTATTGGGAATTTACTGAATAATTTACTGAGCAATTTACTGAAAATTTACTAAGAAATTTACGGGGAATTTAAGGATTAAAGTACTGACAATTTTTTTAGAATTTGCTGAGAATTTACCCAGTAATTTACTTAATGATTTACTAAGTGTTTATTGGGAATTTACTGAATAATTTTTTGAGAATTTATTAGATATTTACTGAGTAATTTCTAGGAATTTACTAAGAATTTACTGGAAATTTACTTGGTAATTTACTCACAATTTACTGAATAAATGTACTGAGTAATTTACTGAGAATTTAAATAGTAATTTCTTGAGAATTTACTGAGTAATTGAATGGGAATTTACTGAGTAATTTACTGAGAATTTATTTAGAATTTACTGAGTAATTTACTGAGAATTACAGTGTAATTGACTAAGAATTTACTGACTAATTTATTGAGAATTTACTGGGAATTTATTGTGTAATTTACTGAGAATTCGCCGAGTAATTTAGTTAGATTTTTTTGGAATTTACTAAGAACTTATTGGGAATTTATTAGGTAATTTTCTGAGAATTTATAGAGAATTTACTGAAAATTTACCGAGTAAATTACTGAGAATTTACTATGTAATTTACTGAGAATTTACTAACAATTTACTGAGTAATTTTCTGAGTAATTTACAAAAAATTTAGTGAGAACTTATCGAGTAATTTACTGAGAATTTACAGGGAACTTACTAAGTAATTTACAGAGAATTTAAAGAGCAATTTATTTAGTAATTTACTGAAAATTTGATGAGTAATTTACTGAGAATTTAGAGGCAATTTGTAGCAACCCTCACCTTACTCTTGTCATACTTGCATATATCCATGCATGATTTTGTCTTGTTATGTTGTTTTGCAAGTTTTGTCTTGCCTTGTTTTGTTTAAGTATTGCTTGCGTGATTTTGTTCCTTGCTTGGTGTGGCCGAGGACATCTTGAGCTTAGTTCACCTCTGAACCTTTGTATTTAGAACTGTTTTGGAACCACTTGGTCGACCCCCATCTTCACCTGGGCATGTTTGCCGAGATATTTTGCACTTAGTGATCCTTGTCCTTGGGCAGGTATGGCCTAGACCGAGGTGTGGCACACCCCGGCCAAGGTGTGGCACAACTTAGTCAAGTGTCGTCCTCCCTAGCCGATGTCCTTGTTATCCTGTTGCCGAAGCTTTGACTTTAGCCGATGTCATTATTTGCCGACGTGTCTTGCCCTAGCTTGTTGTGTACGCTTTGTCATAGACTTGTCTTATCAATCAATCACCTTTTGAGTTGAACCAACCCAGTAGTGCCACGTGTCCGAGCTGATTGTTAAGACAGCCGGCAGACCTAGAGACAAATCATTTTGTCTCAAATCTTTGCCTTTAGAGAGAGAAGCTCTAGAGAAAGGAGGAGAAGTTCTTGAGTGAGAATAGATCTTCCAAGCTTGATCTTCGAGGTTTGAACCATTGGATTCGAGTTTTGAGGTTAGAATCTTAACCTACTCTTGTTTTTTTTATCGATCATCTAGCTGCATTGCATGATCGAATCTGTTTTGCATGTCATGCATCGATTTGAAGTTGGTTTCGGAAGAAAAAGATAGTATTCATGTGTTCTTGAAGAAAATCTCGTTTTGATCCGAAAGTTTGGAACAAGAACCATGTTTTTGTGTTTGTTCTTGCATGATCTTCTTGTATGGGTACCCAGGTCCATGTTTTGAACTCATGGCATGAAATCTCAGATTTTTGTAACAAGTTATAATCTTTGCATTCATCTTTTTCATGATCATATTCTTCATGTTCTTCAAAGGGAAACCCAGGTTTTTCCCGACTTTGTTTTTGAATGAGGCCATCGGGACCACACCTCGGCAAGGAGGTGTGGGACCTCGGCAAAGACCTGGTTGGTACCCAGTGTATTTTCATGAGATGGGAGCAGTGTTTAAAGTCCCAACATGTTTTGTTTTGTTATTGACTTGAATTTGGTGAGAATGCCGAGATCATTTGCATGCATATAAAGCTTGTTTTGAGAATGTGATTGCCATGTGATTGTAGGTCCTTGATCTTTGCTTTGAGCCTACACTCGAGGAGATCTATGTGAGTGGTATTTTTAATAAAGCTATGTTATACTGTTTTGATAAATCTTGCTTTGCTTTGTTTTGACGAAAGTATTTGTTAAGTATGAATGAATAGCTCTGTTTTGATGTATCAAGTATGAGCTTTGTTTTGATGTCATTCTTGAAGAGTCCCTTGTACTGGAGGACTCTAAACTTTCGCAGTACCAAGTATAAAAGTCCCTTGTGCTAGAGGACTCTGAACTTTCGCAGCACTAAGTATAAAAGGAAACGGTCCTTCTTGGAAAGACTATCGTGTTAAAGCGGGCTACGGGCCTAAGTAACACAAGACTATCGTGTTAAAAGGAGCTACGGGCTTAAGTAACACAAGTCCCTTGTGCTGGAGGACTATAAACTTTCGCAGTACCTTTGGCTAATCGATTACGGATCATGCAGTCCTTGTTTTGCCACTGACGGTTTACCGTGTGGACTTGTTTGTTCGGAAAGCTTGATTTGTGTCTTGCCGATGCCAGTGAGCATCCCTTGAGACTTGTAAGACTTGATAGATAAATACGGTTCATCTCTTGTTTTGATAAAGTTTTGATGTGTTTTGCTTTGAAAAGATCTCGGCTAATATTTGTATGGTTTTTGGCATGTTTCGTTTTGAAAGACTTCGGCTATATTCATGCAAAACCTTTATTACTAGTACCATTCACTGAGTATCTAAGCTCACCCTCTCTATATATATGTAGGTGATGAGCAGGACATCGGCGACACCTAGAATGTATTTTTGAAAGCTTGTTTTGGATCCATGATTTTGTCGGCTTTGTTTGTATTCACGTCGGTGATGTCATTTCTTTTGTGTTGGCGAATCTTGAAAATCATGCTTCTTGGCTTGTATTCACTGTCATTTTGTATATGTCGGCTTGAGAAGCCTTTTGATCAAGATGTAATACGTATTTTGCTTTGTTGTATTCAAATTGTAAAGATATATGCCATTTCATTTGATCTACGCACTGCTCTTATGGACCACTTGTATTTTGATTTATTGCTTCCGCATTTGTGAGCCCCCTTTATTATACTCTGATTGTGTTGCACTTTTGAAAGTTGGCCTTCGGTAATCTCGAATTACTGGCCATCACGGCACCAAACTATTAGGGGCGGTTTGGGGTCGTGACAGAATGGTATCAGAGCACGCGTTCCTTATAGTACGTTATTCACACACTTTGAGTCCTAAAGAGCATAGGATTTCCCTTAGAAAGATGTTAGGATTGCATCATGGTGCTTGCTAATTGAACAAGGTGTGCATTGTCTTGACATACCTTTTTGTTACTTGCCTACGTGGTCATTTGCTTATTTGTTTTAAAGTCACACTTTGCATGCTCATAAGCATCATGAGGAGAGGTAGACCTCCAATTGGCCAGAATCAGCCCAAAGACAGATTGGACAGACTGGAAAGATTAGTTGAAGGTTTGGCCCGCGAGTTGAGGCAAACCAGACAGCAGTACGCTAGTGCTACGTCGACTCAGGCCGAGCAAACCAACGGCCGAAATGTGGTTCCGCCTCCACCTCCTCCAGTGCCGCAAGTTCCTCCGCAGCCAGCCTTATATGGGGATGGCACGATAGCTTTGATCAGGGAGTTCAAGAAAATGAAACCACCGAGATTCTCTGGGGGTATAGAGCCAATGAAGGCTGAGGCGTGGGTTTTGGAAATGGAAAAATTGTTCGAGATCTTCCCTAGCACCGACGCCCAGAAAGTGACGTTGGCAGCATTCACGTTAGATGATGACGCTCGCAGATGGTGGATGATGGTTCGAGAAAACAATCCAGATCTGACCTGGACTTGATTCTTAGAGTTGTTCTACAACAAACACTTTCCCCTAAGTGTTCGAAACCGCAAGGCTACCGAATTTCATACTTTGACGCAAGGCAACCGAACAGTGGCGGAATACGACCGCGCTTTTACCGAATTGGCGAGGTTTGCACCTCACATGGCCAACGATGAATATATGAAGGCCAGGAAGTTCGAGAGTGGGCTTCGCGGACCGATTCAAGACCGGGTTAACCTGCACAATATGCCGACTTATGCCGAGGTGTTGGACAAAGCCATTTTGGCCGAAGCTAACCTGAATCGATACCAGAGCTCGGGAGAGAACCAGCGAAAAAGACAGAACTATGACAATCGCCGAGCACAGCTGGGTACCAAGAAGAAGACGAACATGGGCAGTGCTGGTAACCTAAGGCAGGAAGGTAATGCTAAACCGACGTGTTCGGATTGTGGGAAGCAACATTTCGGGGTCTGTCGTCGGACGTCCGGAGCTTGTTATGAATGTGGCGAAATGGGTCATTATGTGAAAGATTGCCCTAAGACAAAGGCTGATAACAACAAGAAAGGTGAGAATACCTCGGGTTCCATCTAGAAGGGTAATGTTGGAAAAGGGCAGATGAGACAGGGCAGAGTGTTTGCGCTAGTACCAGGGGACACTCAGAATGCTGAGACAGTGGTGTCAGGTATACTCCTAATTTGCTCCCAAAATGCCTATGTGTTGATTGATTCGGGTTCTACGCATTCGTTTGTATCTGCTAAGTTTGCCGAGAAGATTAATAGAGAACTAGAACCCCTAGATTATGTATTATCTGTGTCTACTCCATCTGGGAGATCTATGATTGTTGCATCCATTTATAGAGCATGTGTTGTTGTGATTGAGAATGCTGAACTGTTAGTAGATTTAATGCCTTTGGACATAACTCATTTTGATGTTATACTAGGAATGGATTGGTTAGTCGCAAATCATGCATCTATTAATTGTGTTTCGAAAAGTGTCACACTGAGACCCCCAAACCTAGCCGAGGTTATTTTCCAGGGTAAAGGGGTAGTGCTCCCACCTTACTTGATTTCGTCCATTAAAGCTTGTAAGTTAATTCAGAAAGGGTGCCGAGGCTACTTGTGTAGTCTACTGAGTGATCAGAATGGGAGTGTTAATTTAGCCGACATCCCAGTTGTTAGTGAATTCCCCGACGTCTTCCCAAACGAATTGCCTGGCCACTTGGCCGATAGAGAAATAGAGTTTATTGTTGATATCATGCCGGGAACCCAGCCGATCTCCAAAACACCCTACAGGATGGCCCCAGCTGAACTTAGGGAATTGAAACTGCAATTACAAGAATTGTTAGACAAGGGATTTATTAGGCCGAACACTTCGCCATGGGGAGCACCTGTTTTATTTGTTAAGAAAAAAGATGGCACACTCCGTCTTTGAATCGATTATAGAGAACTTAATAAGGTCACTGTCAAGAACAAGTACCCATTACCTAGGATTGATGATTTTCTTGACCAGTTACAAGGAGCACGGGTCTTTTCTAAGATTGACCTTAGGTCTGGTTACTACCAGCTTAAAGTTAAAGCCGAAGATGTTGAGAAGACTGCTTTTCGGACAAGATATGGCCACTACGAGTTTTTAGTAATGCCTTTTGGAGTGACCAATGCCCCTGTTGCATTTATAGATTTAATGAACAGAGTCTTCAAGCCCTATTTAGATGAGTTTGTAGTTGTCTTCATTGATAATATATTGATATATTCCAAGAGTAAAGCTGAACATGAAAATCATTTGAGACTTGCCTTACAGATTTTGAGAGACCGGAAATTGTATGCTAAGTTTAACAAGTGTGAGTTTTGGCTTCTTACTATCTCATTCTTGGGTCATGTGATTAATGAAGAAGGTATCTCGGTTGATCCTACCAAAATTGAAGCCGTAGTAAATTGGCTGAGGCCGACTAATGTGTCCGAGATTCATAGTTTTCTGGGCTTGGCAGGTTACTACAGGAAGTTTGTGAAGGATTTCTCAAGGATTGCAATTCCATTGACGCAATTGACTAGGAAGGGAACACTGTATGAATGGACCAAAGATCGGGAGTCAGCTTTCCAGGAACTGAAGACGAGGTTAGTTACAGCACCCGTACTCGTACTTCCATCAGGTAATGAAGAGTTTCACATCTATAGTGATGCATCGCATAAGGGTTTGGGTTGTGTAGTGATGCAAAAGGGTAAGGCTATAGCTTATGCATCTCGTCAGTTGAAACCCCATGAGAAGAACTATCCTACCCATGATTTAGAATTAGCGGCCGTGGTATTTGCTTTGAAGATTTGGCGTCACTATTTGTATGGAGCTTCTTGTTAGGTTTTTACAGATCATAAGAGTTTAAAGTACCTGTTCACTCAGAAAGAATTGAATTTGAGACAGAGAAGGTGGCTTGAGTTGTTGAAAGACTATGATATGCAAATTCAATATCACCCAGGTAAAGCTAACAGCGTGGCCGACGCTTTGAGCAGGAAGACAGATGAAAATTTGGCGTGTTTGACCATGATAGCAGTGGAGCTGACTATTGTTGATGAGGTAAGGACAAGACAGTTGGAGGATAAATTCTTCAAGAAGATAGCCGAGGAGATTGTCACAAAGCCGAGATCAGGATATACCATCGAAAATCAAGTGCTCAAGTTTGAAGGAAGGTTATGCGTGGCCGACATCCCATAGTTGAAAAGGAGAATTTTGCAGGAAGCTCACGGTTCGAAGTTTGCTGTTCATCCAGGGAACACTAAGATGTATCAGGATGTAAAACAGACATTTTGGTGGCCAAATATGAAAAGAGAAATAGCCGAATTCGTGTCCCAGTGTTTGCATTGTCAACAAGTGAAAGCAGAACATCAAAGACCGGCGGGACTTCTTCAACCTTTGCCGATTCCTGAGTGGAAATGGGAACACATCTCCATGGATTTTGTGATTGGTTTGCCGAAGACACCGAAAGGTATGGATTCGATTTTGGTTGTTGTTGATAAATTAACTAAGTCAGCACACTTTTTACCTGTTAAGACTACCTTCAACGCCGATCAACTTGCCTTGTTATATGTGAACGAGATTGTTAGACTTCATGGAGTGCCGATGTCAATTGTGTTAGACCGAGATCCTAAATTTGTTTCTAGATTTTGGCAGAGTCTACAGAGGGCTTTCGGAGCCGAGCTGAGATTTAGTACAGCTTTTCATCCCCAGACGGATGGGCAGACAGAGAGGACATGTCACGACCCCAAACCGCCCCTAGTAGTTTGGTGCCGTGATGGCCAGTAATCCGTAATTACCAAAGGCCAACTTACAAGAATCACACACAATCAGAGTATAGATATAGGGGGCTCACAAGTGCGGAAGCAATATATGTATATACAGAATCTAAATAGTCCATGAGAGCCGTGCTTAAGTCCAATGAAATGACATGCATCTTTACAAAGTCTTACAACTTAAATACAATAAGGAAATGAGAAACAAAACACATCTTGACCAAAAGGCTTCTCAAGCCGACATATACAAGTACAAATAAAAAATAAGCCAAGAAGCATGATCTTCAAGATGGTACAAAAATGCTAATCCAAAACACGTCGGCAATGAACCCAAAAACACATCGGCATCACGTCTAGGCCTCAATGCCTTCTTGTTCGTCACCTACATATATATAGAGAGGGTGAGCTTGGATACTCAGTGAATGATATTAGAAATAAAGGTTTTGCATGATTGATATCCAAGATTTCTTTCAAAACAATACATAGCATACTTTCCAAGCAAGGGAAAAACAGGTTCATTGCCGGCCTTTCAAGTTCTTGGATGTTATTACATCTACATATTACAAGTGCGATGACATATCAAGACAAGAGTGCAGTTGCATTATAGTCCCCTGCAGCTAAGGACTTTCAAGACAAGAGTGCAGTTGCATTATAGTCCCCTGCAGCTAAGGACTTTCAAGACATGTCATCAAAACAAGATAGCGTTTAATATACAAGTAGGGATAGTCATTCATGCCAAATCAAGTACTTTTCAAAACAAGGCAAGACGAGATTTTATGAAAGCAAGTGTAACATAGCTTTATTAAAAATACCACTCACATAGTTTCTTCAAATGTCGGGGTCGAGACAAGCCCAAGTCCTACAAACACATGGCAACGCCTATTGAATGCACCTTCAACAAGTTTCGTATGTACACAAATGATTTCGGAAAACATGCTGGGCACCAACCAGGTCTAGGCCGAGGTTCCACACCTCCTCGCCGAGGTGTGTTCCCGAGGGCCTCATGCAAGGAAAAGAGGTCGGGAAACTCTGGGTATCCCTCTGCTGATGAACGTGAAGAACATGAGTGTGAAAACATGAAAAATATGGATGTTCAATCATAATCTGTCATCACAAATCTGGGGTTTTCGTGCTATGAGTTTGAAAACATGGACCTGGGTACCCGTACTTGAAAATCATGCAAGAACAAACACAGAACATGAGTCTAGGCAAAAAGCTTTCGGATCAAAACATGACTTTTCTTGAAGAACACATGAATGTCATTTTCTCTTTCTAAAATCGAGCTTCAAAACGATGCATGGCCCACAAATCATATCCGATCATGCAATGCAACAACATGAACATAGAGAACATCATGAGCAGATCAGGAATCTAACCTTAGAACACGGATCTAACGGTTCGATCTCTAGGAATCAAGCTTGAAGATCTACTTCCTCACTCTAAAACTCTTTCTTCCCCCTAGAGCTTCTCTCTCTACAAGGCAAGTTTATGATACCAAATGATAGTTTTCTATACCCGGTTCTGGGGTTAACCCTCTGCTGAGACACGTGGCGGCGACTGGTTGGGTTCTACCTGAAAAGGTGGCTGACAGGCCAGACAAAGCATGGTGGAAGGGTGTCCAACAAGCAAAGCGGTATGGGCTCTCTGACGGGCTATGACATCGGCTAACAACAAGGCGTATCTAACAAGCTATATGGAGTGGCACTCCGGCAAGGGGTGACATCGGCTAACAAAGGACCTCGGTAACTAAGGTGACAATCACCTCGGCTAGGAAGGACAACACTTGACTAAGCTGTGCCACATTGTCACGACCCCAAACCGCCCCTAGTAGTTTGGTGCCATGATGGCCAGTAATCCGTAATTACCGAAGGCCAACTTACAAAATTCACACACAATCAGAGTATAATATACGGGGCCCACAGATGCGGAAGCGATAAATCAACATACAAGTGGTCCATAAGAGCAGTGCATAAGTCAAATGAAATGGCATACATCTTTATATAGCTTTACAACTTGAATACAAGGTACAAAATACACATTACATCATAACAAAGGGCTTCCCAAGCCGACATGTTCAAAATACAAAAGCTTCAAGATTGCCGACGTCCTCACTGCCGACGTAACATGCATACAAAACACCTTGTAAAACACACATCTCGGCGTAGCCGACTTATAGCTTGTTACCTACATATATACATAGGGAGGGTGAGCTTGGATACTCAGTGAATGGTACAAGTAATAAAGGGGTTAAATGAATGATTCCCGAGGTCTTTACAAAACAATACATAATATATCAAGTCAAAACCATACTTATCATAACTTGTACAAAACATGAAATAAATCTTGTTCATCAAACTTGGTCTTGCAAAACTCACATACTTAACACGTGTCAAATCTCATAACATAACCTCGGCATAACCTTGGTCCTTCAAAACATACTTGTGTCACTTAGGCCCGTAGCCCGCTTTGACCATTACTTGTGTCACTTAGGCCCGTAGCCCGCTTTGACCATTACTTGTGTCACTTAGGCCCGTAGCCCGCTTTGACCATTACTTGTGTCACTTAGGCCCGTAGCCCGCTTTGACCATTACTTGTGTCACTTAGGCCCGTAGCCCGCTTTGACCATTACTTGTGTCACTTAGGCCCGTAGCCCGCTTTGACAAGGACCGTATCCTTTTATACTTAGTACTGCGAAAGTTTAGAGTCCTCCAGCACAAGGGACTATGTTACATAGGCTTAACGTCCCCTAACACGAAAGGACGGCGTTACTTAGGCTTAACGTCCCCTAACACGAAAGGACGGTTCCAAGAATGCCATTCAAAACAAAGCTTATACTTGATACATAAAATAGGGGTGATCATTCGTGCTTAACAAATACTTTTATCAAAACAAGGCAAAGCTTTATCAAAACTTTAAGAACATAACTTTATTAAAAATACCACTCACCCTAGTTCTTGGGACGTCGGGGTCAAGGCAAAGGTCCAAGTCCTACAAACACACGGCAAAGGATACTGAACATACTTCTCAAAACAAGTCTCACATGCATGCAATGATCTCGGGAAAACATGCTAGAAGTCAAAACACTGTTTTACATGTCAGGAAGACATGCTGGGTACCAACCAGGTCTAAGCCGAGGTCCTACACCTCCTGGCCGAGGTGCGGCTACCTAGGCTTCGGCATGCGGCTGCACGCCGAGGTGCGCACAAGACAACCAAAGGTGTAAGTGATTATGCAAGGTAGGCCAAGGTGAGATACGATGCTTGGCCTAAGTGTGAGGTCTAGATGAGAGTGGTCTCGGCGACTACACCCCGGAAAGTGAAGTCTGGAGACCTGGGTTTCCACCCGTGAAGAACAGGAAGGACATGAACATGAAGATCATGAAGAACATGAATGCTAAAATCATAACTTGTTATTACGAGATCTGGGATTTCATGACATGAGTTCGAAAACGTGGACCTGGGTACCCATACTTGAAAATCATGCAAGAACAAACACAAAAACATGGATCTAGACATGAGCCTTCGGATCAAAACGTGACTTTTCTTGAAGAACACATGAAAACCATTTTCTCTTTCTAAAACCGAACTTCAAAGCGATGCATGGCTTACAAATCATTTTCAATCATGCAATGCAATATCATAAACATATAGAACAACAAGAGCGGATCAAGAATCTAACCTTAGAACACGGATCTAACGGTTCGATCTCAAAGAATCAAGCTTGGAAATCCACTCTCTCTCTCAAGAACTCTTCTAGAGCTTCTCTCTCTACTCTTCAAAACAATATACAACAAATGATGGGTCTCTCCCTCTGCCGGCTGACTTAACTCTCAGCTCGGACACGTGGCAACGGTTGGTTGGTTCTCCTCAGAAAGGTGATAGATTGACAAGACAAGGCCCTGACAAGGCGTATCTAGCAAGCTACTCGGAATGGCACTCCGGCAAGAGGTGACATCGGCTAACCACAAGACTTCGGCAACTAGGGTGACAATGACCTCGGCTAGGAAGGACAACACTTGACTAAGCTGTGCCACACCTTGGCCTAGATGTGCCACACCTCGGTCTAGGTCATTCCAGTCCCAGAACAAGATCACTAGGTGCAAGGATTAAGGATCTCGGATGCCTAGGTGATAACATCTCGGCCAATATGCCTAGGTGATAGTGGAGGTCACAAAAGCGGTTCCAAGATGGTCCAAGGTGTAAGAGGTTCAAAGGTGTGACCTAGGCTTAAGATGACCTCGGCTTGGCATGACCTAGGCTTGGCATGACTTAGGCTTAACATGACTTAGGCTTGACATGACCTAGGCTTGGCATGACTTAGGCTTAACATGACCTAGGCTTGACATGACCTAGGCTTGACATGACTTAGGCTTAACATGACCTAGGCTTGACATGACCTAGGCTTGGCATGACTTAGGCTTAACATGACCTAGGCTTGACATGACCTAGGCTTGGCATGACCTAGGCTTGGCATGACTTAGGCTTAACATAGCAAGGAAGGAACAAAACATGCATACAACACTTAGGCAAATCACATAAGCACAAAACAAGACTGGTACCTTTACTTAGGCAAAACAAGTCAAAATCTGCAAATGCAAGCTTAACATGACAAAATCATGCAATGTACATGAACATGACTAAGACATGAATGTGGGTTATTACACACATCTTGGCCTAGATGCGCCACACCTCGGCCTAGGTTGTACCACTCCAGGACGAGATCGCTTGGGTGCAAGGTAACATCTCGGCTAATGTGGTCAAGGCAAAGACGGAGGTCAACAAGGGGTTCCAAGATACTACTACTAGACTAAGGATGACCTCGGCTCGGAATAACATCGGCTAGTATAACTCGGCAAGGCGTGACCTCAGTTTCACATCAAGGAAGGAACAAGACAAGCATACTACACTTAGACAAATCACAAGGCTTCAAAACAAGGCATGGATCAAATTAACTCAAGCGAAACAAACCACAACACACACATGCAAACTTAACAAGTCATAATCATACCGATGCTCATGAACATGATGAGGACATAAAATGTGGGTTCCTACAGGACAATTCAGACATTTGAAGATATGCTTAGACTTTGCGTATTGGACTTCCTAGGAAGTTGGGGAGCGCACTTGCCCTTAGTGGAATTCGCTTACAACAACAGTTATCAAGCTAGCATTGGCATGGCGCCGTATGAAGCTTTGTACGGGAGAAAGTGTAGGTCGCCGATATATTGGACCGAAATTGGAGACAGAGCTCTGCTTGGTCCCGAATTGATTCAACTAACAACAGAAAAGATTAAACTTATCCAACAGAGGATTAAAACTGCCCAGAGCCGACAAAAGAGCTACGCCGACCAGAGAAGGAATGAGTTAGAATTTGAAGTTGGGGATCATGTATTCCTGAAAGTTTCACCAATGAAAGGAGTTTCCAGATTTGGGAAGAAAGGTAAGTTAGCACCTCGATACATTGGGCCATTTGAAATTCTTGACAAGGTTAACTCCGTTGCCTACAGACTTGCTTTGCCACCAAATTTAAGCCAAGTCCACAATGTGTTTCATGTTTCGATGTTGAGGAAGTACATCCGAGACCCACTACATATAATTGATCATTCTGGGATTACGGTTAATGAGGATTTGGGCTACGAGGAGAAACCAATGAGGATTATTGACAGGCAAGTGAGGCAGTTGAGAAACAAATCGATACCAATGGCAAAGGTCGAATGGAAGGAGCATTATGGCACAAAAACCACGTGGGAAAAGGAAGAGGATGTGAGAATCCGTTATCCGGAGTTGTTTATAGAGCAAGATAATTTAAGTTTGGGGACCAAACTTCTTTAAGGGGGTAGACTGTAGCAGCCCTCACCTTACTCTTCTCATACTTGCATACATCCATGCATGATTTTGTCTTATTATGTTGTTTTGCAAGTTTTGTCTTGCCTTGTTTTGTTTAAGTATTGCTTGCGTGATTTTGTTCCTTGCTTGGTGTGGCCGAGGTCATCTTGAGCTTAGTTCACCTCTGAACCTTTGTACTTAGAACTATTTTGGAACCACTTGGTCGACCCCCATCTTCACCCAGGCATGTTTGCCGAGATATTTTGCACTTAGTGATCCTTGTCCTTGGGCAAGTATGGCCTAGACCGAGGTGTGGCACACCCCGGCCAAGGTGTGGCACAGCTTATTCAAGTGTCGTCCTCCCTAGCCGATGTCCTTGTTATCCTGTTGCCGAAGCTTTGACTTTAGCCGATGTCATTACTTGCCGATGTGTCTTGCCCTAGCTTGCTGTGTACGCTTTGTCATCGACTTGTCTTATCAATCAATCACCTTTTGAGTTGAACCAACCCAGTAGTGCCACGTGTCCGAGCTGATTGTTAAGACAGCCGGCAGACCTAGAGACAAATCATTTTGTCTCAAATCTTTGCCTTTAGAGAGAGAAGCTCTAGAGAAAGGAGGGGAAGTTCTTGAGTGAGAATAGATCTTCCAAGCTTGATCTTCGAGGTTTGAACCGTTGGATTCGAGTTTTGAGGTTAGAATCTTAACCTACTCTTGTTGTTTTTATCGATCATCAAGCTGCATTGCATGATCGAATCTGTTTTGCATGTCATGCATCAATTTGAAGTTGGTTTCGGAAGAGAAAGATAGTATTCATGTGTTCTTGAAGAAAATCTCGTTTTGATCCGAAAGTTTGGAGCAAAAACCATGTTTTTGTGTTTGTTCTTGCATGATCTTCTTGTATGGGTACCCAGGTCCATGTTTTGAACTCATGGCATGAAATCTCAGATTTTTGTAACAAGTTATAATCTTTGCATTCATCTTTTTCATGATCATATTCTTCATGTTCTTCAAAGGGAAACCCAGGTTTTTCCCGACTTTGTTTTTGAATGAGGCCATCGGGACCACACCTCGGCAAGGAGGTGTAGGACCTCGGCAAAGACCTGGTTGGTACCCAATGTATTTTCATGAGACGGGAGCAGTGTTTAAACTCCCAACATGTTTTTCTTTGTTATTGACTTGAATTTGGTGAGAATGCCGAGATCATTTGCATGCATATAAAGCTTGTTTTGAGAATGTGATTGCCATGTGATTGTAGGTCCTTGATTTTTGCTTTGAGCCTACACTCGAGGAGATCTATGTGAGTGGTATTTTTAATAAAGCTATGTTATACTGTTTTGATAAATCTTGCTTTGCTTTGTTTTGACGAAAGTATTTGTTAAGCATGAATAAATAGCTCTGTTTTGATGTATCAAGTATGAGCTTTGTTTTGATGTCATTCTTGAAAATTCCCTTGTACTGGAGGACTCTAAACTTTCGCAGTACCAAGTATAAAAGTCCCTTGTGCTGGAGGACTCTAAACTTTCGCAGCACTAAGTATAAAAGGATACGGTCCTTCTTGGAAAGACTATCGTGTTAAAGCGGGCTACGGGCCTGAGTAACACAAGACTATCGTGTTAAAAGGAGCTACGGGCTTAAGTAACACAAGTCCCTTGTGCTGGAGGACTATAAAATTTCGCAATACCTTTGGCTAATCGATTACGGATCATGCAGTCCTTGTTTTGCCACTGACGGTTTACCGCATGGACTTGTTTGTTCGGAAAGCTTGATTTGTGTTTTGCCGATGCCAGTGAGCATCCCTTGAGACTTGTAAGACTTGATAGATGAATACGGTTCATCTCTTGTTTTGATAAAGTTTTGATGTGTTTTGCTTTGAAAAGATCTCGGCTAATATTCGTATGGTTTTTGGCATGTTTCGTTTTGAAAGACTTCGGCTATATTCATGCAAAACCTTTATTACTAGTACCATTCACTGAGTATCCAAGTTCACCCTCTCTATATATATGTAGGTAATGAGCAGGACGTCGGCGACGCCTAGAATGTGTTTTTGAAAGCTTGTTTTGGATCCATGATTTTGTCGGCTTTGTTTGTATTCACGTCGGCGATGTCATTTTTTTTGTGTCGGCGAATCTTGAAAATCATGCTTCTTGGCTTGTATTCACTGTCATTTTGTATATGTCGGCTTGAGAAACCTTTTGATCAAGATGTAATACATATTTTGCTTTGTTGTATTCAAGTTGTAAAGATATATGCCATTTCATTTGATCTACGCACTGCTCTTATGGACCACTTGTATTTTGATTTATTGCTTCCGCATTTGTGAGCCCCCTTTATTATACTCTGATTGTGTTGCACTTTTGAAAGCTGGCCTTCGGTAATCTCGGATTACTGGCCATCACGGCACCAAACTACTAGGGGCGGTTTGGGGTTGTGACACAATTTTTCTTAGTAATTTACAGAGAATTTATTGAGAACTTACAGAGTAATCTACTGAGAATTTACAGCGAATTTACTGTGATTTTACAATGTAATTTACTTATAATTTACTTGCAATTTACTAGGTAATTTACTGAGAATTACTAAGTAATTTAAGAATAATTTACTAAGTAATTTACTGAGATTTTGCTGGGAATTTACTAAGTAATTTACTGAGAATTTACTGGGAATTTTCTGAGTAATTTACTAAGAATTTACATGGAATTTTGTGGGAATTTATGGAGAATTTACTCAGAATTTACTGAGGAATTTACTGTGTATTTATTGAGAATTTGCTAGGAATTTACTGATTAATTTACAGAGAATTTATTGAGTAATTTATAGAGAATTTAATGAGTAATTTACTGAGAATTCACTCAGAATTTACTAAGTAATTTGTTGAGAACTTACTGGGAATTTACTAAATAATGTGGTTAGAATTTATTGGGAATTTACTGAGAACTTACTGTTAACTTACTGAAAATTTTCTGAGTAATTTCTGAGAATTTACTGTAATTTACTGAGTAATTTAGTGGCAATTTACAGAGTAATGCACTGAGTAATTTACTGCGAATTTACTGGAAATTTGCTGTGTAATTTATTGAGAACATAGTGGGAATTTCTAGAGTAATTTATTGAGAATTTACAGGGAATTTACTTAGAAATTACTGGCAATTTTCTGAGTAATTTACTAGGAATTTACAAGGAATTTACTGGGAATTTACTGAGTATTTTCTGAGAATTTACTAAGTAATTTACTCAATAATTAATTGAGTAGTTTTAGAGAATTCACTAAGAAATTTTCTAAGTAATTTATAGAAAATTTATTGTGAATTTTCTGAGTAATTTACTGGGAATTTGTTGAGAATTTATTCTGTAATTTATTTGGAATTTACTGAAAATTTAGAGAGTAATTTACTGAGTAATTCAAATTGAATTTACTGAGTAAATTATTGGGAATTTACGGCGTAACTTTCTGAGTGTTTCCAGGGAATTTATTGAGAATTGATTGGGAATTAATTGAGTAATTTACTGGGAATTTACTGAGTAATTTTTAGAGAATTTACTGAGAATTTTCTGAGTAATCTACTGAGCATTTGTCGGAAATTTATTGAGTAATTTTTTGAGAATTTACTGAAAACTTACAGAGTAATTTGCTGGGATTTTACAGGGAATTGATAGAGAATTTACTGGGTAATTTACCGAGAATTTACTGTTTAATTTGTTAAGAAATTTTCTTAGAATTTTTTAGGAATTTACAGATAATTTAAGGAGTAATTTACAGAGAATTTACTGGAAATTTACTAAGTGATTTTACTGGGAATTTTATGAGTAATTTACTGGGAATTTACTTATTAATTTACTGAGAATATACTGGGAATTTGCTGAGTAATTTACTAAAAATTTACAAGGAATTGCCTGAGAATTTATTGGGAATTTACTAAGCAATTTACTGAGAAATTTACAGGGAATTTAAGGATTAAAGTACTGACAATTTTTTTAGAATTTGGTGAGAATTTACCCAGTAATTTACTTAGTGATTTACTAAGTATTTATTGGGAATTTACTGAATAATTTTTTGAGAATTTATTAGATATTTACTGAGTAACTTTTAGGAATTTACTGAGAATTTACTGGAAATTTACTTGGTAATTTACTCACAATTTACTGAATAAATGTACTGAGTAATTTACTGAGAATTTAAATAGTAATTTCTAGAGAATTTACTGAGTAATTGAATGGGAATTTACTGAGTAATTTACTGAGAATTTATTGAGTAATTTACCGAGAATTACAGTGTAATTGACTGAGAATTTACTGACTAATTTATTGAGAATTTACTGGGAATTTATTGTGTAATTTACTGAGAATTCGCTGAATAATTTAGTTAGATTTTTTTTGGAATTTACTAAGAATTTATTGGGAATTTATTAGGTAATTTGCTGAGAATTTATAGAGAATTTACTGAAAATTTACCGAGTAAATTTCTGAGAATTTACTATGTAATTTACTGAGAATTTACTAACAATTTACTGAGTAATTTTCTGAGTAATTTACAAAAAATTTCGTGAGAACTTATCGAGTAATTTACTGAGAATTTACAGGGAACTTACTAAGTAATTTACAGAGAATTTAAATAGCAATTTATTGAGTAATTTACTGAGAATTTACTGAAAATTTGATGAGTAATTTACTGAGAATTTAGAGGCAATTTTTCTTAGTAATTTAAAGAGAATTTACTGAGAACTTACAGAGTAATCTACTGAGAATTTACAGCGAATTTACTGTGATTTTACAATGTAATTTACTTATAATTTACTTGCAATTTACTAGGTAATTTACTGAGAATTACTAAGTAATTTAAGAAGAATTTACTAAGTAATTTACTGAGATTTTACTGGGAATTTACTAAGTAATTTACTGAGAATTTACTGGGAATTTCTGAGTAATTTACTAAGAATTTACATGGAATTTTGTGGGAATTTACGGAGAATTTACTCAGAATTTACTGAGTAATTTACTGTGTATTTATTGAGAATTTGCTAGGAATTTACTGATTAATTTACAGAGAATTTATTGAGTAATTTACAGAAAATTTAATGAGTAATTTACTGAGAATTCACTCGGAATTTACTAAGAATTTACTAAGTAATTTGTTGAGAACTTACTGGGAATTTACTAAATAATGTGGTTAGAATTTATTGGGAATTTACTGAGAACTTACTGTTAACTTACTGAAAATTTTCTGAGTAATTTCTGAGAATTTACTGTAATTTACTGAGTAATTTAGTGGCAATTTACAGAGTAATGCACTGAGTAATTTACTGCGAATTTACTGGGAATTTGCTGCGTAATTTATTGAGAACATAGTGGGAATTTCAAGAGTAATTTATTGAGAATTTACAGGGAATTTACTTAGAAATTACTGGCAATTTTCTGAGTAATTTACTGAGAATTTACAAGGAATTTACTGGGAATTTAGTGAGTATTTTCTGAGAATTTACTAAGGAATTTACTCAATAATTAATTGAGTAGTTTTAGAGAATTCACTACGAAATTTTCTAAGTAATTTATAGAAAATTTATTGCGAATTTTCTGAGTAATTTACTGGGAATTTGTTGAGAATTTATTCTGTAATTTATTTGGAATTTACTGAAAATTTAGAGAGTAATTTACTGAGTAATTTACATTAAATTTACCGAGTAAATTATTGGGAATTTACGGCGCAACTTTCTGAGTATTTCCTGGGAATTTATTGAGAATTGATTGGGAATTAACTGAGTAATTTACTGGGAATTTACTGAGTAATTTTTAGAGAATTTACTGAGAATATTCTGAGTAATCTACTGAGCATTTGTTGGAAATTTATTGAGTAATTTTTTGAGAATTTACTGAGAACTTACAGAGTAATTTGCTGGGATTTTACAGGGAATTAACAGAGAATTTACTGGGTAATTTACCGAGAATTTACTGTTTAATTTTTTAAGAAATTTTCTTAGAATTTTCTAGGAATTTACAGATAATTTAAGGAGTAATTTACAGAGAATTTACTGGAAATTTACTAAGTAATTTTACTGGGAATTTTATGAGTAATTTACTGGGAATTTACTTATTAATTTACTGAGAATATACTGGGAATTTGCTGAGTAATTTACTAAAAATTTACGAAAAATTTACAAGGAATTGCCTGAGAATTTATTGGGAATTTACTGAATAATTTACTGAGCAATTTACTGAGAATTTACGGGGAATTTAAGGATTAAAGTACTGACAATTTTTTTAGAATTTGCTGAGAATTTACCCAGTAATTTACTTAGTGATTTATTGATTATTTATTAGGAATTTACTGAATAATTTTTTGAGAATTTATTAGATATTTACTGTGTAATTTCTTGGAATTTATGGAGAATTTACTGGAAATTTACTTGGTAATTTACTCACAATTTACTGAATAAATGTACTGAGTAATTTACTGAGAATTTAAATAGTAATTTCTAGAGAATTTAGTGAGTAATTGAATGGGAATTTAATGAGTAATTTACTGAGAATTTATTGAGTAATTTACCGAGAATTACAGTGTAATTGACTGAGAATTTACTGACTAATTTATTGAGAATTTACTGGGAATTTATTGTGTAATTTACTGAGAATTCGCTGAGTAATTTAGTTAGATTTTTTTTGGAATTTACTAAGAATTTATTGGGAATTTATTAGGTAATTTGCTGAGAATTTATAGAGAATTTACTGAAAATTTACCGAGTAAATTTCTGAGAATTTACTATGTAATTTACTGAGAATTTACTAACAATTTACTGAGTAATTTTCTGAGTAATTTACAAAAAATTTCGTGAGAACTTATCGAGTAATTTACTGAGAATTTACAGGGAACTTACTAAGTAATTTACAGAGAATTTAAAGAGCAATTTATTGAGTAATTTACTGAGAATTTACTGAAAATTTGATGAGTAATTTACTGAGAATTTAGAGGCAATTTTTCTTAGTAATTTAAAGAGAATTTACTGAGAACTTACAGAGTAATCTACTGAGAATTTACAGCGAATTTACTGTGATTTTACAATGTAATTTACTTATAATTTACTTGCAATTTACTAGGTAATTTACTGAGAATTACTAAGTAATTTAAGAAGAATTTACTAAGTAATTTATTGAGATTTTGCTGGGAATTTTCTAAGTAATTTACTGAGAATTTACTGGGAATTTTCTGAGCAATTTACTAAGAATTTACATGGAATTTTGTGGGAATTTACGGAGAATTTACTCATAATTTACTGAGGAATTTACTATGTATTTATTGAGAATTTGCTAGGAATTTACTGATTAATTTACAGAGAATTTATTGAGTAATTTAACGAGTAATTTACTGAGAATTCACTCAGAATTTACTAAGTAATTTGTTGAGAATTTACGGGCAATTTACTAAATAATGTATTTAGAATTTATTGGGAATTTACTGAGAACTTACTGTTAATTTACTGGAAATTTTCTGAGTAATTTCTGAGAATTTACTGTAATTTACTGAGTAATTTAGTGGCAATTTACAGAGTAATGCACTGAGTAATTTACTGCGAATTTACTGGGAATTTGCTGCGTAATTTATTGAGAACATAGTGGGAATTTCTAGAGTAATTGATTGAGAATTTATAGGGAATTTACTTAGAAATTACTGCCAATTTTCTGAGTAATTTACCGAGAATTTACAAGGAATTTACTGGGAATTTACTGAGTAATTTACTAAGTAATTTACTCAGTAATTAATTGAGTAATTTTTAGAGAATTCACTAAGAAATTTTCTAAGTAATTTATAGAAAATTTATTGCGAATTTGCTGAGTAATTTACTGTGAATTTGTTGAGAATTTATTCTGTAATTTATTTCGAATTTACTGAAATTTTAGGGAGTAATTTACTGAGTAAATTATTGGGAATTTACGGCGCAACATTTTGAGTATTTCCTGGGAATTTATTGAGAATTGATTGGGAATTAACTGAGTAATTTACTGGGAATTTAATGAGTAATTTTTAGAGAATTTACTGAGTAATCTACTGAGCATTTCTTGGCAATTTACTGAGTAATTTTTTGAGAATTTACTGGGAACTTACAGAGTAATTTGCTTAGATTTTACAGGGAATTGACAGAGAATTTACTGGGTAATTGACCGAGAATTTACTGTTTAATTTGTTGAGAAATTTTCTTAGAATTTTCTAGGAATTTACAGATAATTTAAGGAGTAATTTACAGAGAATTTACTGGAAATTTACTAAGTAATTTTACTGAGAATTTACTTATTAATTTACTGAGAATATACTGGGAATTTTGCTGAGTAATTTACTAAGAATTTACAAAAAATTTACAAGGAATTGCTTGAGAATTTATTAGGAATTTACTAAATAATTTACTGGGAATTTACTAGCAATTTACTGAGCAATTTATTGAGAATTTACTGAAAATTTACTAAGAAATTTACTAGGAATTTAAGGATTAAAGTACTGAGAATTTTTTTAGAAGTTGCTGAGAATTTACTCAGTAATTTACTTAGTGATTTACTGAGTATTTATTAGGAATTTACGAAATAATTTTTTGAGAATTTATTAGATATTTACTGAGTAATTTCTAGGAATTTACTGAGAATTTTCTGGAAATTTACTTGGTAATTTACTCACAATTTACTGAATAAATGTATTGAGTAATTTAATGGGAATTTACTGAGTAATTTACTGAGAATTTATTTAGAATTTACTGGGAATTTATTGTGTAATTTCCTGAGAATTCGCTGCGTAATTTAGTTAGATTTTTTTTGGAATTTACTAAGAATTTAATGGGGATTTATTAGGTAATTTTCTGAGAATTTATAGAGAATTTACTGAAAATTTACCGAGTAAATTACCGGGAATTTACTATGTAATTTACTGAGAATTTACTAACAATTTACTGAGTAATTTTCTGAGTAATTTACAAAAAATTTAGTGAGAACTTATCGAGTAATTTACTGAGAATTTACAGGGAACTTACTAAGTAATTTACAGAGAATTTAAAGAGCAATTTATTGAGTAATTTTGTCACGACCCCAAACCGCCCCTAGTAGTTTGGTGCCGTGATGGCCAGTAATCCGTAATTACCGAAGGCCAACTTACAAAATTCACACACAATCAGAGTATTTATATAGGGGGCTCACAAATGCGGAAGCAATAGTTCAAGATACAAGTGGTCCATAAGAGCAGTGCATAGGTCAAATGAAATGGCATACATCTTTATATAGCTTTAAAACTTGAATACAAGGTACAAAATACACATTACATCATAACAAAGGGCTTCCCAAGCCGACATGTTCAAAATACAAAAGCTTCAAGATTGCCGACGTCCTCACTGCCGACGTAACATGCATACAAAACACCTTGTAAAACACACATCTCGGCGTAGCCGACTTAAAGCTTGTTACCTACATATATACATAGGGAGGGTGAGCTTGGATACTCAGTGAATGGTACAAGTAATAAAGGGGTTAAATGAATGATTCCCGAGGTCTTTACAAAGCAATACATAATATATCAAGTCAAAACCAAACTTATCATAACTTGTACAAAACATGAAGTAAATCTTGTTCATCAAACTTGGTCTTGCAAAACTCACATACTTAACACGTGTCAAATCTCATAACATAACCTCGGCATAACCTTGGTCCTTCAAAACATACTTGTGTCACTTAGGCCCGTAGCCCGCTTTGACCATTACTTGCGTCACTTAGGCCCGTAGCCCGCTTTGACCATTACTCGTGTCACTTAGGCCCGTAGCCCGCTTTGACCATTACTTGCGTCACTTAGGCCCGTAGCCCGCTTTGACCATTAACTTGTGTCACTTAGGCCCGTAGCCCGCTTTGACAATTACTTGTGTCACTTAGGCCCGTAGCCCGCTTTGACCATTACTTGCGTCACTTAGGCCCGTAGCCCGCTTTGACAAGGACCGTATCCTTTTATACTTAGTACTGCGAAAGTTTAGAGTCCTCCAGCACAAGGGACTTGTGTTACTTAGGCCCGTAGCCCGATTTAACAAGGACCGTATCCTTTTATACTTAGTACTGCGAAAGTTTAGAGTCCTCCAGCACAAGGGACTTGTGTTACTTAGGCTTAACGTCCCCTAACACGAAAGGACGGCGTTACTTAAGCTTAACGTCCCCTAACACGAAAGGACGGTTCCAAGAATGCCATTCAAAACAAAGCTTATACTTGATACATAAAATAGGGGTGATCATTCGTGCTTAACAAATACTTTTATCAAAACAAGGCAAAGCTTTATCAAAACTTTAAGAACATAACTTTATTAAAAATACCACTCACTCTAGTTCTTGGGACGTCGGGTCAAGGCAAAGGTCCAAGTCCTACAAACACATGGCAAAGCATACTGAACATACTTCTCAAAACAAGTCTCACATGCATGCAATGATTCTCGGGAACACATGCTAGAAGTCAAAACACTGTTTTTCATGTCAGGAAGACATGCTGGGTACCAACCAGGTCTAAGCCGAGGTCCTACACCTCCTGGCCGAGGTGCGGCTACCTAGGCTTCGGCATGCGGCTGCACGCCGAGGTGCGCACAAGACAACCAAAGGTGTAAGTGATTATGCAAGGTAGGCCAAGGTGAGATACGATGCTTGGCCTAAGTGTGAGGTCTAGATGAGAGTGGTCTCGGCGACTACACCCCGGAAAGTGAAGTCTGGAGACCTGGGTTTCCACCCGTGAAGAACAGGAAGGACATGAACATGAAGATCATGAAGAACATGAATGCTAAAATCATAACTTGTTATTACGAGATCTGGGATTTCATGACATGAGTTCGAAAACATGGACCTGGGTACCCATACTTGAAAATCATGCAAGAACAAACACAAAAACATGGATCTAGGCATGAGCCTTCGGATCAAAACATGACTTTTCTTGAAGAACACATGAATGCTATTTTCTCTTTCTAAAACCGAACTTCAAAACAATGCATGGCTTACAAATCATTTTCAATCATGCAATGCAATAACATAAACATAAAGAACATCATGAGCCGATCAAGAATCTAACCTTAGAACGCGGATCTAACGGTTGGATCTCTAGGAATCAAGCTTGGAAATCTACTCTCTCTCAAGAACTCTTCTCCCTCTTCTAGAGCTTCTCTCTCTACTCTTCAAAACAATATACAACAAATGATGGGTTTCTCTCTCTGCCGGCTGACTTAACTCTCAGCTCGGACACGTGGCAACGGTTGGTTGGTTCTCTTCAAAAAGGTGATAGATTGACAAGACAAGGCCCTGACAAGGCGTATTTAGCAAGCTACTCGGAATGGCACTCCGGCAAGGGGTGACATCGGCTAACCACAAGACTTCGGCAACTAGGGTGACAATGACCTCGGCTAGGAAGGACAACACTTGACTAAGCTGTGCCACACCTTGGCCTAGATGTGCCACACCTCGGTCTAGGTCATACCACTCCAGGACAAGGTCGCTCAGGTGCAAGGGTAACATCTCGGCCTAGATGATACACATCTCGGCCTTGGTGATTCACACCTCGGCCCAGATAATGACATCCCGGCCAATATGTCAAAGCAAGGTGGAGGTCAAACGAAGGGGTTCCAAGATACTTCTATACTGAGGATGACCTCGGCTTGGAATGATCTAGGCTTAACATAACCTAGGCTTCACATCAAGGAGGGAGCAAAGCAAGCACACAACACTTAGACAAATCACGAGGCATCAAAGCAAGGCATGGATCTTACTTAAGCAGAACAAGTCAAAATGTGCAAATGCAAGCTTAACAAAACAGAAACATGCAAGTGTGCAGGAACATGACTAGGATATGAATGTGGGTTATTACAAATTTACTGAGAATTTACTGAAAATTTGATGAGTAATTTACTGAGAATTTAGAGGTAATTTTTCTTAGTAATTTACAGAGAATTTACTGAGAACTTACAGAGTAATCTACTGAGAATTTACAGCGAATTTACTGTGATTTTACAATGTAATTTACTTATAATTTACTTGCAATTTACTAGGTAATTTACTGAGAATTACTAAGTAATTTAAGAAGAATTTACTAAGTAATTTACTGAGATTTTGCTGGAAATTTACTGAGAATTTACTGGGAATTTTTTGAGTAATTTACTAAGAATTTACATGGAATTTTATGGGAATTTACGGAGAATTTACTCGAAATTTTCTGAGTAATTTACTGTTTATTTATTTAGAATTTGCTAGGAATTTACTGATTAATTTACAGAGAATTTATTGAGTAATTTACAGAGAATTTAATGAGTAATTTACTGAGAATTCACCCGAAATTTACTAAGTAATTTGTTGAGAATTTACTAAATAATGTAGTTAGAATTTATTGGGAATTTACTGAGAACTTACTGTTAATTTGCTGAAAATTTTCTGAGTAATTTTCGCGAATTTACTGAGTAATTTAGGGGCAATTTATAGAGTAATGCACTGAGTAATTTACTGTGAATTTGCTGTGTAATTTATTGAGAACATAGTGGGAATTTCTAGAGTAATTTATTGAGAATTTACAGGGAATTTACTTAGAAATTACTGGCAATTTTCTGAGTAATTTACTGAGAATTTACAGGGAATTTACTGGGAATTTACTGAGTAATTTACTAAGTAATGTACTCAGTAATTAATTGAGTAATTTTTAGAGAATTCACTGAGAAATTTTCTAAGTAATTTATAGAAAATTTATTGCGAATTTGCAGAGTAATTTACTGGGAATTTGTTGAGAATTTATTCTATAATTTATTTGGAATTTACTCAAAATTTAGAGAGTAATTTACTGAGTAAATTATTGGGAATTTACGGCGCAACGTTTTGAGTATTTCCTGGGAATTTATTGAGAATTGATTGGGAATTAACTGAGTAATTTACTGGGAATTTACTGAGTAATTTACTGGGAATTTAATTTGTAATTTTTAGAGAATTTACTGAGTAATCTACTGAGTAATCCACTGAGCATCTGTTGGCAATTTACTGAGTAATTTTTTGAGAATTTACTGGGAACTTACAGAGTAATTTGCTGGGATTTTACAAGGAATAGACAGAGAATTTACTAGGTAAATTTCCGAGAATTTACGGTTTAATTTGTTGAGAAATTTTCTTAGAATTTTCTAGGAACTTACAGATAATTTAAGGAGTAATTTACAGAGAATTTACTGGAAATTTACTAAGTAATTTTACTGGGAATTTTATGAGTAATTTACTGGGAATTTACTTATTAATTTACTGAGAATATACTGGGAATTTGCTCAGTAATTTACTAAGGATTTACGAAAAATTTACAAGGAATTGCCTGAGAATTTATTAGGAATTTACTGAATAATTTACTGGGAATTTACTAGCAATTTACTGAGCAATTTATTGAGAATTTACTGAAAATTTACTAAGAAATTTACTGGGAATTTAAGGATTAAAGTACTGAGAATTTTTTTAGAATTTGCTGAGAATTTACTCAGTAATTTACTTAGTGATTTACTGAGTATTTATTGTAAATTTACTGAATAATTTTTTGAGAATTTATTAGATATTTACTGAGTAATTTCCAGGAATTTACTGAGAATTTTCTAGAATTTACTCACAATTTACTGAATAAATGTACTGAGTAATTTACTGAGAATTTAAATAGTAATTTCTAGAGAATTTACTGAGTAATTGAATGGGAATTTACTGAGTAATTTACTGAGAATTACAGTGTAATTGACTGAGAATTTACTGACTAATTTATTGAGAATTTACTGGGAATTTATTGTGTAATTTACTGAGAATTCACTGAGTAATTTAGTTAGATTTTTTTTGGAATTTACTGAGAATTTATTGGGAATTTATTAGCTAATTTTCTAAGAATTTATAGAGAATTTACTGAAAATTTACCGAGTAAATTACTGAAAATTTAGTGAGTAATTTTCTGAGTAATTTACAAAAAATTTAGTGAGAACTTATCGAGTCATTTACTGAGAATTTACAGGGAACTTACTAAGTAATTTACAGAGAATTTAAAGAGCAATTTATTGAGTAATTTACTGAGAATTTACTGAAAATTTGATGAGTAATTTACTGAGAATTTAGAGGCAATTTTTCTTAGTAATTTAAAGAGAATTTACTGAGAACTTACAGAGTAATCTACTGAGAATTTACAGCGAATTTACTGTGATTTTACAATGTAATTTACTTATAATTTACTTGCAATTTACTAGGTAATTTACTGAGAATTACTAAGTAATTTAAGAAGAATTTACTAAGTAATTTATTGAGATTTTGCTGGGAATTTTCTAAGTAATTTACTGAGAATTTACTGGGAATTTTCTAAGTAATTTACTATGAATTTACATGGAATTTTGTGGGAATTTAAGGAGAATTTACTCAGAATTTATTGGGGAATTTACTGAGGAATTTACTGTGTATTTATTGAGAATTTTCTAGGAATTTACTGATTAATTTACAGAGAATTTATTGAGTAATTTAACGAGTAATTTACTGAGAATTCACTCAGAATTTACTAAGTAATTTATTGAGAATTTACGGGCAATTTACAAAATAATGTATTTAGAATTTATTGGGAATTTACTGAGAACTTACTGTTAATTTACTGGAAATTTTCTGAGTAATTTCTGAGAATTTACTGTAATTTACTGAGTAATTTAGTGGCAATTTACAGAGTAATGCACTGAGTAATTTACTGCGAATTTACTGGGAATTTGCTGCGTAATTTATTGAGGACATAGTGGGAATTTCTAGAGTAATTTATTGAGAATTTACAGGGAATTTACTTAGAAATTACTGCCAATTTTCTGAGTAATTTACTGAGAATTTACAAGGAATTTACTGGGAATTTACTGAGTAATTTACTAAGTAATTTACTCAGTAATTAATTGAGTAATTTTTAGAGAATTCACTGAGAAATTTTCTAAGTAATTTATAGAAAATTTATTGCGAATTTGCTGAGTAATTTACTGGGAATTTGTTGAGAATTTATTCTGTAATTTATTTCGAATTTACTGAAATTTTAGGGAGTAATTTACTGAGTAAATTATTGGGAATTTACGACGCAACTTTCTGAGTATTTCCTGGGAATTTATTGAGAATTGATTGGGAATTAACTGAGTAATTTACTGAGTAATTTACTGGGAATTTAATGAGTAATTTTTAGAGAATTTACTGAGTAATCTACTGAGCATTTCTTGGCAATTTACTGAGTAATTGTTTGAGAATTTACTGGGAACTTACAGAGTAATTTGTTGGGATTTTACAGGGAATTGACAAAGAATTTACTGGGTAATTGACCGAGAATTTACTGTTTAATTTGTTGAGAAATTTTCTTAAAATTTTCTAGGAATTTACAGATAATTTAAGGAGTAATTTACAGAGAATTTACTGGAAATTTACTAAGTAATTTTACTGGGAATTTTATGAGTAATTTATTGGGAATTTACTTATTAATTTACTGAGAATATACTGGGAATTTTGCTGAGTAATTTACTAAGAATTTACAAAAAATTTACAAGGAATTGCTTGAGAATTTATTAGGAATTTACTGAATAATTTACTGGGAATTTACTAGCAATTTACTGAGCAATTTATTGAGAATTTACTGAAAATTTACTAAGAAATTTACTGGAAATTTAAGGATTAAAGTACTGAGAATTTTTTTAGAATTTGCTGAGAATTTACTCAGTAATTTTGTCACGACCCCAAACCGCCCCTAGTAGTTTGGTGCCATGATGGCCAGTAATCCGTAATTACCGAAGGCCAACTTTTCAAAACTTAACACAATCAGAGTATGAATATAGGGGGCTCACAAATGCGGAAGCAATAAGTCAAATACAAGTGGTCCATAAGAGCTGTGCGTAGATCAAAGCAATGCCAAACATTCCGATTAACTTGCAACTTAGATACATCAAGATAAAAATATACAGGTTACATCTTGATCAAAAGGCTTCTCGAGCCGACATATACAAAATACAGCATTTACAAGTCAAGAAGCATGATTTTCAAGATTTGCCGACATGCAAAACAGGGCATCGCCGACGTAAATACAACAGTAAAGCCGACGTAAGCACAAATCCAAAACAAGCATCCAAAACGGTCTAGGCGTCGCCGCCGTCCTACTCATCACCTACATATATATAGAGGGGTGAGTACAAAACTCAGTGAATGGTACTAAAAATAAAGGTTTGCATGAATAAAGCCGGAGTCCTTCAAAACGAAACACATCAAACTTAGCAAGGCAAGGGATGAACCGTATTCATCATACAAATATCATAACATCGGCGAAGCAAGGGATGAACCGTATTCATCATACAAATATCATAACATCGGCGAAGCAAGGGATGAACCGTATTCATCATACAAATATCATAAGGCTGTACGATCCGTAATCGTTTGGTCAAAAGTATTGCGAAAGTTTAGAGTCCTCCAATACAAGGGACTTGTGTTACTTAGGCCCGTAGCCCGATTTAACTAGGACCGTATCCTTTGTACTTAGTACTGCGAAAGTTTAGAGTCCTCCAGCACAAGGGACTTGTGTTACTTAGGCCCGTAGCCCGATTTAACTAGGACCGTATCCTTTGTACTTAGTACTGCGAAAGTTTAGAGTCCTCCAGCACAAGGGACTTGTGTTACTTAGGCCCGTAGCCCGATTTAACTAGGACCGTATCCTTTTCAAAGGTGGCATCAACAAGGAGTATACTTGGCACATCAAAACAAGAGCTATTTATTCATGCTAACAAAATACTTTTGTCAAAACAAGGCAAGCCAGGTTTATCAAAACAAGTATAACATAGGTTTATCAATAATACCACTCACCTAGTTCTTCAGGTGTAGACTCAAAGCAAATATCAAGGACCTAAAATCACATGGCAAGTCACATTCTCAAAGCAAGCTCTATATACACATGCAAATGATCTCGGCATTCTTGCCAGATCCAAGTCAAAGACAAAGCAAAACAAGCTGGGTGCTTAATCACTGCTCCCGTTTCTCGAAAACACACTGGGTACCACCCAGGACTAAGCCGAGGTCCCGTTATACAAAGTCAGGAAAAACCTGGGTTTTCCTTTGAAGAATATGAAGAACATGACCATTTGAAAGATGGATGCAAGCTCACAACTTGTTACAAAAATCTAAGTTTTCATGCCAAGAGTTCAAAATATAAGGACCTGGGTACCCATTCAAGAAAGGCATGCAAGAACAAACACAAAACATGATTTCGTTCCAAACTTTTCGATCAAGATGAGACCTTTTTCAAGAACACATAGAAAACCGTTTTCTCTTTCCAAAACTAACTTCAAAACGATGCATGACATGCAAAACAAATCCGATCATGCAATGCAGCTAGACATACAGCAAGAACAACCAAAGGAGATCAAGATTCTAACCTCAAAACTCGGATCTAACGGTTCAAGCCACAAAGATCAAGGTTGGAAGACTACTCTCACTCAAGAACTCTTCTTCCTCCTTTCTAGAGCTTCTCTCTCTAAAACAAGGATTTGAGACAAGAAATGATTTGTTTCAAGGTCTGTCGGCTGCCTTTACAAACAGCTCAGACACGTGGCATCATCGGGTTGGTTCAGCTCCAAAAAGGTGATTGATAGACAAGACAGCCTCTGACAAATCGTATGCAGCAAGCTCGGGTAAGACACATCGGCAAAGAGATGACATCGGCTCAAAACAAGGATCCAGCAACGGGATAGAAAAACATCGGCTACGGAGGACGACACTTGACTAAGCTGTGCCACACCTTGGCCGGGGTGTGCCACATCTCAGCCTAGGCCATACCTGCCTGCGAACAAGGTTCAAGTGCAAAACATCTCGGCAAAGAATGCCCGAGGTGAAGATGGGGTTGAACAAGATCTCAAGATAGTTCTAAGTACAAGGGTCAAAGGCGGACTAAGCTCAAGATGACCTCGGCTACGCACACATATACACTAAGCAAGGAACAAAATCATGCAAGCAACTTGAGCAAATCAAGGCAAGATACAACCTTCAAACTAACATAACAAGCAAGACCATGCAAGAATGTATGCAAGTATGGCAAGAGTAAGGTGAGGGTTGTTACATCCTACCCCCCTTAAAGAAGTTTGGTCCCCAAACTTGAATTACCTTGTTCCCAGAACAACTCCGGATAACGGACTCTCATATCCTCTTCCTTTTCCCACGTGGCTTCTGTGCCATAATGCTCCTTCCATTCGACCTTTACCATCGGTATTAATCTGTTCCTCAATTGCCTCACTTGTCGATCAATAATTCTCGTTGGCTTCTCCTCGTAGCCCAAATCTTCATTAATTGTGATCTCGGAATGGTCGATTACATGCAGTGGATCTCGGATGTATTTTCTCAACATCGAAACATGAAACACATTGTGGACTTGGCTCAAATCTGGCGGTAAAGCAAGTCTGTAGGCAACGGGGTTAATTCTCTCAAGAATTTCAAATGGCCCAATATAGCGAGGTGCTAACTTACCTTTCCTTCCAAATCTGGAAACCCCTTTCATCGGTGAGACCTTCAGGAATACATGATTCCCAACCTCGAACTCTAACTCATTCCTTCTCTGGTCGGCGTAGCTCTTTTGTCGGCTCTGGGCAGTTCTAATCCTCTGTTGGATAAGTTTAATCTTTTCTGTTGTCACTTGAATCAATTCGGGACCAAGCAGAGCTCTGTCTCCGACTTCGGTCCAACATATCGGCGATCTACATTTTCTTCCATACAAGGCTTCATACGGCGCCATGCCAATGCTAGCTTGATAACTGTTATTGTAAGCGAATTCCACTAAGGGCAAATGTGTCCCCCAACTTCCTTGGAAGTCCAATACACAAAGTCTAAGCATATTTTCAAGCGTCTGAATTGTCCTCTCAGTCTGCCCATCTGTCTGAGGATGAAAAGCTGTACTAAATCTCAGTTCGGCTCCAAAAGCCCTTTGTAGACTCTGCCAAAACCTAGAAATAAATTTGGGATCTCGGTCTGAAACAATTGACATCGGCACTCCATGCAGTCTGACAATCTCGTTCACATATAGCAAGGCAAGTTGATTGGCGTTGAAGGTAGTCTTAACGGGTAGAAAGTGTGCTGACTTAGTTAACCTATCAACGACAACCCAAATTGAATCCATACTCTTCGGTGTTTTCGGCAAACCGATCACAAAATCCATGGAAATGTGCTCCCATTTCCACTCAGGAATCGGCAAAGGTTGAAGAAGTCCTGCTGGTCTTTGATGTTCTGCTTTCACTTGCTGACAATGTAAACACTGGGACACGAATTCGGCTATTTCTCTCTTCATATTTGGCCACCAGAAGGTCTGCTTCACATCTTGATACATTTTGGTGTTCCCTGGATGGACAGCAAACTTAGAACCATGAGCTTCCTGCAAAATCTTTTTCTTCAGCTCTGGAATATCGGCCACGCATAACCTTCCTTCAAACTTGAGTACTTGGTTTTCGATGGTATACCCTGGTCTCGGCCTTGTGTCAATCTCCTCGGCTATTTTCTTGAGGAAGTTATCCTCCATCTGTCTTGTCTTTACCTCATCAACGATAGTCGGCTCCGCTGACATCACGGTTAAACACGCCAAATTTCCATCTGACTTCCTGCTCAAAGCGTCAGCTACACTGTTGGCTTTCCCGGGGTGATATTGAATCTGCATATCGTAGTCTTTCAACAACTCAAGCCACCGTCTCTATCTCAAATTTAATTCTTTCTGAGTGAATAGATACTTTAAGCTCTTATGATCTGTAAAAACCTGACAAGTAGCTCCATACAAATAGTGACGCCAAATCTTTAAAGCAAATACTACAGCCGCCAATTCTAAGTCATGGGTAGGATAGTTTTTCTCATGAGGTTTCAACTGACGAGATGCATAAGCTATAACCTTACCCTTTTGCATTAATACACAACCCAAACCCTTATGCGATGCATCACTATAGACATGAAACTCTTCGTTACCTGATGGTAGTACAAGTACTGGTGTTGTAATTAACCTCGTCTTCAGTTCCTGGAAGGCTGACTCCCGATCTTTAGTCCATTCATACAGTGTTCCCTTCTTAGTCAGTTGCGTCAATGGAATTGCAATCCTGGAGAAATCTTTCACAAACTTCCTATAATAACCTGCCAAACCCAGAAAACTACGAATCTCGGATACATTAGTCGGCCTCGGCCAATTTACTACGGCTTCAACTTTGCTAGGATCTACTGAAATACCCTCTTCATTAATCATATGACCCAAAAATGAGATGGTAGAAAGCCAAAACTCACACTTGTTAAACTTCGCATACAATTTCCGTTCTCTCAAAATCTGTAAGGCAAGTCTCAAATGGTTTTCATGTTCAACACCACTCTTGGAGTAGATCAATATATCATCAATGAAAACGACTACAAATTCATCTAAGTACGGTTTGAAGATTCTGTTCATTAAATCCGTAAATGCAGCAGGGGCATTGGTCACTCCAAAAGGCATTACTAAAAACTCGTAGTGGCCATATCTTGTTCGAAAAGCAGTCTTCTCAACATCTTCGGCTTTAACCTTAAGCTGATGGTAACCAGACCGAAGGTCGATCTTAGAAAAGACTCGTGCTCCTTGTAACTGATCAAGCAAATCATCAATTCTAGGTAGCGGGTACTTGTTCTTAATGGTGACCTTGTTAAGTTCCCTATAGTCAATGCAAAGACGGAGCGTGCCATCCTTCTTCTTAACAAATAAAACAGGTGCTCCCCATGGTGAAGTGCTCGGCCTAATAAATCCCTTATCTAACAACTCTTGCAATTGCAATTTCAATTCTCTAAGTTCAGCGGGGGCCATCCTATAAGGTGTTTTAGAGATCGGCTGCGTTCCCGATATAATATCAACAGTAAACTCTATTTCTCTATCGGTCAAGTGGCCAGGTAATTCGTCTGGAAAGACGTCGGAAAAATCATTAACAATCGGGATGTCGGCTAAGCTAACATTTCCATTCTGATCACTCAGTATACTACACAAGTAACCTCGACACCCCTTCTGAATTAACTTACAGGCCTTAATGGACGAAATCAAGTATGGTGGGGGCACTATCCCTTTACCCTGGAAAATAACCTCGGCTAGGTTTGGGGGTCTCAGTGTGACACTTTTCGAAACACAATTAATAGATGCATCGTTCGCAACTAACCAGTCCATTCCCAGTATAACATCAAAATGAGCTAGGTCTAGAGGCATTAAATCTACTAGCAATTCAACATTCTCAATCACAACAACACATGCTCTGTAAATGGATGCAACAATCATAGATCTCCCAGATGGAGTAGATACAGACAACACATAATCAAGGGGCTCTAGTTCTCTATTAATTTTCTCGGCAAACTTAGTAGATATAAACGAATGAGTAGAACCCGAGTCAATCAACACATAGGCATCTTGAGAGCAAATTAGTAACATACCTGACACCACTGCCTCAGCATTCTGAGTGTCTCCTGGTACCAATGCAAACACTCTGCCCTGTCTCATTTGTCCTTTCCCAGCATTTCCTTTCTGAACGGAACCCGAGGTATTCTCTCCTTTCTTGTTGTTATCAGCCTTTGCTTTGGGGCAATCCCTCACATAATGGCCCATCTCGCCACATTCATAACAGGCTCCAGACGTTCGTCGGCAGATCCCAAAATGCTGTTTCCCACAATCCGAACACATCGGTTTAGCACTCCCTTCTTGCCTTACGTTACTAGCACTGCCCATGTTCGTTCTCTTCTTGGTGCCCAGTTGTCCTCGGCGATTGTCATAGTTCTGCCTCTTTCGCTGGTTTTCTCCCGAGCTCTGGTATCGGTTCAAATTAGCTTCGGCGTGAATGGCTTTGTCCAATACTTCGGCATAAGTCGGCATATCGAGTAAACTCACCCGGTCTTGAATCGGTCCACGAAGCCCACACTCGAACTTCCTGGCCTTCATATATTCATCGTTGGTCATGTGAGGTACAAACCTCACTAATTCAGTAAAAGCGCGGTCATATTCTGCCACTGTTTTGTTGCCTTGCGTCAGAGTATGAAATTCGGTAGCCTTGCGGTTTCGAACACTTAGGGGAAAATGTTTCTTGTAAAACAACTCTAGGAATCGGGTCCAAGTCAAATCTGGATTGCTCCCTCTAACCGTCATCCACCACCTGCGGGCGTCATCATCCAATGTGAATGCTGCCAACGTCACTTTCTGTGCGTCGGTGCTAGGGAAGACCTCGAATAACTTTTCCATTTCCAACACCTATGCTTCAGCCTTCATCGGCTCTATACCCCCGGAGAACCTTGGTGGTCTCATTTTCTTGAACTCTCTGATCAAAGCTATCGTCCCATCCCCATACAAGGCTGGTTGCGGGGGAATTTGCGGCACTGGAGGAGGTGGAACTACATTTCGGCCGTTGGTCTGCTCGGCCTGAGTCGACGTAGCACTAGCAAACTGCTGTCTGGTTTGCCTCAGCTCGCGGGCCAAACCTTCAACTAATCTTTCCAATCTGTCCATTCTGTCTTCGGGCTGATCTCGGCCAAGCGGTGGTCTACCTCTCCTCATGATGCTATGAGTATGCAGGGTATGACTTTAAAACAATTAAGCAAATAACCACATAGGCAAGCAACAAATAAGCGTATCAAGGCAATGCACACTTCACTCAAACAACAAATACCATGATGCAACCCTAACATCTTTCTAAGGGAAATCCTATGCTCTTCAGGACTCAAAGTGTGTGAATAGCGTATACCGAGGAACTTGTGCTCTGATACCACTCTGTCACGACCCCAAACCGCCCCTAGTAGTTTGGTGCCGTGATGGCCAGTAATCCGTAATTACCGAAGGCCAACTTTTCAAAACTTAACACAATCAGAGTATGAATATAGGGGGCTCACAAATGCGGAAGCAATAAGTCAAATACAAGTGGTCCATAAGAGCTGTGCGTAGATCAAAGCAATGCCAAACATTCCGATTAACTTGCAACTTAGATACATCAAGATAAAAATATACAGGTTACATCTTGATCAAAAGGCTTCTCGAGCCGACATATACAAAATACAGCATTTACAAGTCAAGAAGCATGATTTTCAAGATTTGCCGACATGCAAAACAGGGCATCGCCGACGTAAATACAACAGTAAAGCCGACGTAAGCACAAATCCAAAACAAGCATCCAAAACGGTCTAGGCGTCGCCGCCGTCCTACTCATCACCTACATATATATAGAGGGGTGAGTACAAAACTCAGTGAATGGTACTAAAAATAAAGGTTTGCATGAATAAAGCCGGAGTCCTTCAAAACGAAACACATCAAACTTAGCAAGGCAAGGGATGAACCGTATTCATCATACAAATATCATAACATCGGCGAAGCAAGGGATGAACCGTATTCATCATACAAATATCATAACATCGGCGAAGCAAGGGATGAACCGTATTCATCATACAAATATCATAAGGCTGTACGATCCGTAATCGTTTGGTCAAAAGTATTGCGAAAGTTTAGAGTCCTCCAATACAAGAGACTTGTGTTACTTAGGCCCGTAGCCCGATTTAACTAGGACCGTATCCTTTGTACTTAGTACTGCGAAAGTTTAGAGTCCTCCAGCACAAGGGACTTGTGTTACTTAGGCCCGTAGCCCGATTTAACTAGGACCGTATCCTTTGTACTTAGTACTACGAAAGTTTAGAGTCCTCCAGCACAAGGGACTTGTGTTACTTAGGCCCGTAGCCCGATTTAACTAGGACCGTATCCTTTTCAAAGGTGGCATCAACAAGGAGTATACTTGGCACATCAAAACAAGAGCTATTTATTCATGCTAACAAAATACTTTTGTCAAAACAAGGCAAGCAAGGTTTATCAAAACAAGTATAACATAGCTTTATCAATAATACCACTCACCTAGTTCTTCAGGTGTAGACTCAAAGCAAATATCAAGGACCTACAATCACATTCTCAAAGCAAGCTCTATATACACATGCAAATGATCTCGGCATTCTTGCCAGATCCAAGTCAAAGACAAAGCAAAACAAGCTGGGTGCTTAATCACTGCTCCCGTTTCTCGAAAACACACTGGGTACCACCCAGGACTAAGCCGAGGTCCCGTTATACAAAGTCAGGAAAAACCTGGGTTTTCCTTTGAAGAATATGAAGAACATGACCATTTGAAAGATGGATGCAAGCTCACAACTTGTTACAAAAATCTAAGTTTTCATGCCAAGAGTTCAAAATATAAGGACCTGGGTGCCCATTCAAGAAAGGCATGCAAGAACAAACACAAAACATGATTTCGTTCCAAACTTTTCGATCAAGATGAGACCTTTTTCAAGAACACATAGAAAACCGTTTTCTCTTTCCAAAACTAACTTCAAAACGATGTATGACATGCAAAACAAATCCGATCATGCAATGCAGCTAGACATACAGCAAGAACAACCAAAGGAGATCAAGATTCTAACCTCAAAACTCGGATCTAACGGTTCAAGCCACAAAGATCAAGGTTGGAAGACTACTCTCACTCAAGAACTCTTCTTCCTCCTTTCTAGAGCTTCTCTCTCTAAAACAAGGATTTGAGACAAGAAATGATTTGTTTCAAGGTCTGTCGGCTGCCTTTACAAACAGCTCGGACACGTGGCATCATCGGGTTGGTTCAGCTCCAAAAAGGTGATTGATAGACAAGACAGCCTCTGACAAATCGTATGCAGCAAGCTCGGGTAAGACACATCGGCAAAGAGATGACATCGGCTCAAAACAAGGATCCAGCAACGGGATAGAAAAACATCGGCTACGGAGGACGACACTTGACTAAGCTGTGCCACACCTTGGCCGGGGTGCGCCACATCTCGGCCTAGGCCATACCTGCCTGCGAACAAGGTTCAAGTGCAAAACATCTCGGCAAAGAATGCCCGAGGTGAAGATGGGGTTGAACAAGATCTCAAGATAGTTCTAAGTACAAGGGTCAAAGGCGGACTAAGCTCAAGATGACCTCGGCTACGCACACACATACACTAAGCAAGGAACAAAATCATGCAAGCAACTTGAGCAAATCAAGGCAAGATACAACCTTCAAACTAACATAACAAGCAAGACCATGCAAGAATGTATGCAAGTATGGCAAGAGTAAGGTGAGGGTTGTTACAAATTTACTTAGTGATTTACTGAGTATTTATTAGGAATTTACGAAATAATTTTTTGAGAATTTATTAGATATTTACTGAGTACTTTCTATGAATTTTCTGAGAATTTACTGGAAATTTACTTGGTAATTTACTCACAATTTGCTAAATAAATGTAATGAGTAATTTACTGAGAATTTACTATGTAATTTACTATGTTATTTACTGAGATTTTGCTGGGAATTTACTAAGTAATTTACTGAGATTTTATTGGGGATTTTCTGAGTAATTTACTAAAAATTTACATGGAATTTTGTGGGAATTTTCGGTGAATTTACTCGGAATTTACTGAGTAATTTACTGTGTATTTATTGAGAATTTGCTTTGAATTTACTGAATAATTTACAGAGAATTTATTGAGTAATTTACAGAGAATTAAATGAGTGATTTACTGAGAATTCACTCGGAATTTTTTGAGCAATTTACAGAGTAATTTGTTGAGAATTTACTAGGAATTTACAAAATAATGTAGTTAGAATTTATTAGGAATTTACTGAGAACTTACTGTTAATTTACTGGAAATTTTCTGAGTAATTTCTGTAATTTACTGAGTAATTTAGTGGCAATTTACAGAGTAATACACTGAGTAATTTACTGCGAATTTACTGGGAATTTGCTGTGTAATTTATTGAGAACATAGTGGGAATTTCTAGTGTAATTTATTGAGAATTTACAGGGAATTTACTTAGAAATTACTGGCAATTTTCTGAGTAATTTTCTGAGAATTTACAAGGAATTTACTAGTAATTTATTGAGTAATTTACTAAGTAATTTACTCAGTAATTAATTGAGTAATTTTTAGATAATTCACTGAGAAATTTTCTAAGTAATTTATATAAAATTTATCTCGAATTTACTGAGTAATTTACTGGGAATTTGTTGAGAATTTATTCTGTAACTTATTTGGAATTTACTGAAAATTTAGAGAGTAATTTACTGAGAATTTACGGAGAAAATTATTGGGAATTTACGACGCAACTTTCTGAGTATTTCCTGGGAATTTATTGCGAATTGATTGGGAATTAACTGAGTAATTTACTGGGAATTTAATGAGTAATTTTTAGAGAATTTTCTGAGTAATCTACTGAGCATTTGTTGGCAATTTACTGAGTAATTTTTTATGAATTTACTGAGAACTTACAGAGTAATTTGCTTGGATTTTACAGGGAATTGATAGAGAATTTACTGGGTAATTTACCGAGAATTTACTGTTTAATTTGTTGAGAAATTTTCTTAGAATTTTCTAGGAATTTACCGATAATTTAAGGAGTAATTTACAGAGAATTTACTGGAAATTTACAAAGTAATTTTACTGGGAATTTTATGAGTAATTTACTGGGAATTTACTTATTAATTTGCTGAGTAATTTACTTAGAATTAACGAAAAATTTATAAGGAATTGCCTGAGAATTTATTGGGAATTTACTGAATAATTTACTGGTAATTTACTAGCAATTTACTGAGCAATTTATTGAGAATTTACTGAAAATTTACTGGAAATTTAAGGATTAAAGTACTGAGAATTTTTTTAGAATTTGCTGAAAATTTACTCAGTAATTTACTTAGTGATTTACTGAGTATTTATTGGGAATTTACTGAATAATTTTTTGAGAATTTATTAGATATTTACTGAGTAATTTCTAGGAATTTACTGAGAATTTACTGGAAATTTACTTGGTAATTTACTCACAATTTACTGAATAAATGGACTGAGTAATTTACTGAGAATTTAAATAGTAATTTCTAGAGAATTTACTTAGTAATTTACTGAGAATTTATTTAGAATTTACTGAGTAATTTATCGAGAATTACAATGTAATTGACTGAGAATTTAGTAGGAATTTATTGTGTAATTTACTGAGAATTCACTGAGTAATTTAGTTAGATTTTTTTTGGAATTTACTGATAATTTATTGGGAATTTATTAGGTAATTTTCTGAGAATTTATAGAGAATTTACTAAAAATTTACAGAGTAAATTGCTGAAAATTTACTATGCAATTTACTGAGAATTTACTAACAATTTACTGAGTAATTTTCTGAGTAATTTACAAAAAATTTAGTGAGAACTTATTGAGTAATTTACTGAGAATTTACAGGGAACTTACTAAGTAATTTATTGAGTAATTTTCTGAGAATTTACTGAAAATTTGATGAGTAATTTGCTAAGAATTTAGAGGCAATTTTTCTTAGTAATTTATAGAGAATTTACTGAGAACTTACAGAGTAATCTATTGAGAATTTACACCGAATTTACTGTGATTTTACAATGTAATTTACTTATAATTTACTTGCAATTTACTAGGTAATTTACTGAGAATTACTAAGTAATTTAAGAAGAATTTACTTAGTAATTTACTGAGATTTTGCTGGGAATTTACTGAGTAATTTACTGAGAATTTACTGGGAATTTTCTGAGTATTTTACTAAGAATTTACATGGAATTTTGTGGGAATTTACGGAGAATTTACTGACTAATTTACTGTATATTTATTGAGAATTTCCTAGGAATATACTGATTAATTTAAAGAGAATTAATTGAGTTATTTACGGAGAATTTAATGAGTAATTTACGGAGAATTCACTCGGAATTTACCAAGAATTTACTAAGCAATTTGTTGAGAACTTACTGGGAATTTAATAAGAACTTACTGTTAATTTACTGGAAATTTTCTGAGTACTTTCTAAGAATTTACTGTAATTTACTGAGTAATTTAGTGGCAATTTACAGAGTAATGCACTGAGTACTTTACTGCGAATTTACTGGGAATTTGCTGTGTAATTTATTGAGAACATAGTGGGATCTTCTAGAGTAATTTATTGAGAATTTACAGGGCATTTACTTAGAAATTACTGGCAATTTTCTGAGTAATTTACTGAGAATTTACAAGGAATTTACTGAGTATTTTCTGAGAATTTACTGAGGAATTTACTAAGTAATTTACTCAGTAATTAATTGAGTAACTTTTAGAGAATTCACTGAGAAATTTTCTAAGTAATTTATAGAAAATTTATTGTGAATGTACTGAGTAATTTACTGGAAATTTGTTGAGAATTTATTCTGTAATTTATTTGGAATTTACTGAAAATTTAGAGAGTAATTTATTGAGAATTTTCTGAGTAAATTATTGGGAATTTACGGCGTAACTTTCTGAGTATTTCCAGGGAATTTATTAAGAATTGATTGGGAACCAACTGAGTAATTTACTGGGAATTTACTGAGTAATTTTTAGAGAATTTACTGAGAATTTTCTGAGTAATCTACTGAGCATTTGTTGGCAATTTACTGAGTAATTTTTTGAGAATTTACTGAGAACTTACAGAGTAATTTGCTGGGATTTTACAGGGAATTGACAGAGAATTTACTGGGTGATTTACCGAGAATTTATTGTTTACTTTGTTGAGAAATTTTCTTAGAATTTTCTAGGAATTTACAGATAATTTAAGGAGTAATTTACAGAGAATTTACTGGAAATTTACTAAGTAATTTTACTAGGAATTTTATGTGTAATTTACTGGGAATTTGCTGCGTAATTTACTAAGAATTTATGAAAAATTTACAAGGAATTGCCTGAGAATTTATTGGGAATTTACTGAATAATTTATTGGGAATTTACTGAAAATTTACTAAGAAATTTACTGGGAATTTAAGGATTAAAGTACTGAGATTTTTTTTAGAATTTGCTGAGAATTTACTCAGTAATTTACTTAGTGATTTACTGAGTATTTATTGGGAATTTACTGAATAATTTTTTGAGAATTTATTAGATATTTGCTGAGTAATTTCTAGGAATTTACTGGAAATTTACTTGGTAATTTACTCACAATTTACTGAATAAATGTACTGTGTAATTTACTGAGAATTTAAATAGTAATTTCTAGAGAATTTACAGAGTAATTGAATGGGAATTTACTGAGTAATTTATTTAGAATTTACTGAGTAATTTACCGAGAATTACAGTGTAATTGACTGAGGATTTACTGGGAATTTTTTGTGTAATTTACTGAGAATTCACTGAGTAATTTAGTTAGATTTTTTTTGGAATTTACTGAGAATTTATTGGAAATTTATTAGGTAATTTTCTGACAATTTATAGGGAATTTACTGAAAATTTACCGAGTAAATTACTGAGAATTTACTATGTAATTTACTGAGAATTTACTAACAATTTAATGAGTAATTTTCAGAGTAATTTACAAAAAAATTAGTGAAAACTTATTGAGTAAATTACTAAGAATTTACAGAGAACTTACTAAGTAATTTACAGAGGATTTACAGAGTAATTTATTGAGTAATTTACAGAAAATTTGATGAGTAATTTGCTGAGAATTTAGAGGCAATTTTTCTTAGTAATTTATAGAGAATTTACTGAGAACTTACAGAGTAATCTACTGAGAATTTACAGCGAATTTACTGTGATTTTACAATGTAATTTACTTATAATTTACTTGCAATTTACAAGGTAATTTACTGAGAATTACTAAGTAATTTAAGAAGAATTTACTAAGTAATTTACTGAGATTTTGCTGGGAATTTACTAAGTAATTTACTAAGATTTTACTGGAAATTTTCTGAGTAATTTACTAGAATTTACATGGAATTTATTGGGAATTTACGGAGAATTTACTCAGAATTTACTGAGTAATTTACTGTGTATTTATTGAGAATTTGCTAGGAATTTACTGATTAATTTACAGAGAATTTATTGAGTAATTTACAGAGAATTTAATGAGTAATTTACTGAGAATTCACTCGGAATTTACTAAGTAATTTGTTGAGAATTTACTGGGAATTTACTAAATAATGTAGTTAGAATTTATTGGGAATTTACTGAGAACTTACTGTTAATCTACTAGAAAATTTCTGAGAATTTACTGAGTAATTTACTGGCAATTTACAGAGTAATGCACTGAGTAATTTACAGCGAATTTGCTGTGTAATTTATTGAGAACATAGTGGGTATTTCTAGAGTAATTTATTGAGAATTTATAGGGAATTTACTTAGAAATTACTGCCAATTTTTTGAGTAATTTACTGAGAATTTACAAGGAATTTACTGGGAATTTACTGAGTATTTTCTGGGAATTTACTGAGTAATTTACTCAGTAATTAATTGAGTAATTTTTAGAGAATTCACTGAGAAAGTTTCTAAGTAATTTACAGAAAATTTATTGCGAATTTACTGAGTAATTTACTGGGAATTTGTTGAGAATTTATTCTGTAATTTATTTGGAATTTACTGAAAATTTAGAGAGTAATTTAATGAGTAAATTATTGGGAATTTACGGCGCAACTTTCTGAGTATTTCCTGGGAATTTATTGAGTAATTTTTAGAGAATTTACTGAGAATTTTCTGAGTAATCTACTGAGCATTTGTTGGCAATTTACTGAGTAATTTTTTGACAATTTACTGAGAACTTATAGAGTAATTTGCTGGGATTTTACAGGGAATTGACAGAGAATTTACTGGGTAATTTACCTAGAATATACTGTTTAATTTGTTGAGAAATTTTCTTAGAATTTTCTAGGAATTTACAGATAATTTAAGGAGTAATTTACAGAGAATTTGCTGGAAATTTACTAAGTAATTTTACTGGGAATTTTATGAGTAATTTACTGGGAATTTACTTATTAATTTACTGAGAATATACTGGGAATTTGCTCAGTAATTTACCAAGTATTTACGAAAAATTTACAAGGAATTGCCTGAGAATTTATTGGGAATTTACTGAATAATTTACTGGGAATTTACTAGCAATTTACTGAGCAATTTATTGAGAATTTACTGAAAAATTTACTAAGAAATTTACTGGGAATTTAAGGATTAAAGTACTAAGAATTTTTTTAGAATTTGCTGAGAATTTACTCAGTAATTTACTTAGTGATTTACTGAGTAATTTACTGGGAATTTAATGAGTAATTTTTAGAGAATTTACTAAGAATTTTCTGAGTAATCTACTGAGCATTTGTTGGCAATTTACTGAGTAATTTTTTGAAAATTTACTGAGAACTTACAGAGTAATTTGCTGGGATTTTACAGGGAATTGACTGAGAATTTACTGGGTAATTTACCGAGAATTTACTATTTAATTTGTTGAGAAATTTTCTTAGAATTTTCTAGGAATTTACCGATAATTTAAGGAGTAATTTACAGAGAATTTACTAGAAATTTACTAAGTAATTTTATTGGGAATTTTATGAGTAATTTACTGGAAATTTACTTATTAATTTACTGAGAATATACTGGGAATTTGCTGAGTAATTTACTAAGAATTGACGAAAAATTTACAAGGAATTGCCTGAGAATTTATTGGGAATTTACTGAATAATTTACTGGGAATTTACTGAGCAATTTATTGAGAATTTACTAAAAATTTACTAAGAAATTTACTGGGAATTTAAGGATTAAAGTACTGAGATTTTTTTTAGAATTTACTGAGAATTTACTCAGTAATTTACTGAGTATTTATTGGGAATTTACTGAATAATTTTTTGAGAATTTATTAGATATTTACTGAGTAATTTCTAGGAATTTACTGGAAATTTACTTGGTAATTTACTCACAATTTACTGAATAAATGTACTGTGTAATTTACTGAGAATTTAAATAGTAGTTTCTAGAGAATTTACTGAGTAATTAAATGGGAATTTACTGAGTAATTTATTTAGAATTTACTGAGTAATTTACTGGAAATTTATTGTGTAATTTACTGGGAATTCACTGAGTAATTTAGTTAGATTTTTTTTGGAATTTACTGAGAATTTATTGGGAATTTATTAGGTAATTTTCTGAGAATTTATAGAGAATTTACTGAAAATTTACCGAGTAAATTACTAAGAATTTACTAACAATTTAGTGAGTAATTTTCTGAGTAATTTACAAAAAAAATTAGTGAAAACTTATTGAGTAAATTACTAAGAATTTACAGGGAACTTACTAAGTAATTTACAGAGAATTTACAGAGTAATTTATTGAGTAATTTACATAAAATTTGATGAGTAATTTATTGAGAATTTGGAGGCAATTTTTCTTAGTAATTTACAGAGAATTTATTGAGAATTTACAGAGTAATCTACTGAAAATTTACAGTGAATTTACTGTGATTTTACAATGTAATTTACTTATAATTTACTTGCACTTTACAAGGTAATTTACAGAGAATTTAATGAGTAATTTACGGAGAATTCACTCGGATTTTACTAAGTAATTTGTTGAGAATTTACTGGGAATTTACTAAATAATGTAGTTAGAATTTATTGGGAATTTACTGAGAACTTACTGTTAATTTACTGGAAAATTTCTGAGAATTTACTGTAATTTACTGAGTAATTTAGTGGCAATTTACAGAGTAATGCACTGAGTAATTTACTATGAATTTGCTGTGTAATTTATTGAGAACATAGTGGGAATTTCAAGAGTAATTTATTGAGAATTTACATGGAATTTACTTAGAAATTACTGGCAATTTTCTGAGTAATTTACTGAGAATTTACAAGGAATTTATTGGGAATTTACTGTGTATTTTTTGAGAATTTACTGAGTAATTTACTAAGTAATTTACTCAGTAATTAATTGAGTAATTTTTAGAGAATTCACTGAGAAATTTTCTAAGTAATTTATAAAAAAATTTATTGCGAATTTACTGAGTAATTTACTGGGAATTTGTTGAGAATTTATTCTGTAATTTATTTGGAATTTACTTAAAATTTAGAGAGTAATTTACTGAGTAACTTGTTGGGAATTTACGGCGCAACTTTCTGAGTATTTCCTGGGAATTTATTGAGAATTGATTGGGAATTAACTGAGTAATTTACTCGGAATTTAATGAGTAATTTTTAGAGAATTTACTGAGAATTTTCTGAGTAATCTACTGAGCATTTGTTGGCAATTTACTGAGTAATTTTTTTAGAATTTACTGAGAACTTACAGAGCAATTTACTGGGATTTTACAAGGAATTGACAGAGAATTTACTAGGTAATTTACCGAGAATTTACTATTTAATTTGTTGAGAAATTTTCTTAGAATTTTCTAGGAATTTACAGATAATTTAAGGAGTAATTTACAGAGAATTTACTGGAAATTTACTAAGTAATTTTACTGGGAATTTTATGAGTAATTTAGTATGAATTTACTTATTAATTTACTAATAATATACTGGGAATTTGCTGAGTAATTTACTAAGAATTTCCGAAAAATTTACAAGGAATTGCCTGAGAATTTATTTGGAATTTACTGAATAATTTACTGGGAATTTACTGAGCAATTTATTGAGAATTTACTGAAAATTTATTAAGAAATTTACTGGGAATTTAAGGATTAAAGTACTGAGAATTTTTTTAGAATTTGCTAAGAATTTACTCAGTAATTTACTTAGTGATTTACTGAGTATTTATTGGGAATTTACTGAATAATTTTTTGAGAATTTATTAGATATTTACTGAGTAATTTCTAGGAATTTACTTGAAATTTACTTGGTAATTTACTCACAATTTACTGAATAAATGTACTGTGTAATTCACTGAGAATTTAAATAGTAATTTCTAGAGAATGTTCTAAGTAATTGAATGGAAATTTATTGAAAATTTATTTAGAATTTACTGTGTAATTTACCAAGAATTACAGTGTAATTGACTGAGAATTTATTGTGTAATTTACTGAGAATTCACTGAGTAATTTAGTTAGATTTTTTTTGGAATTTACTGAGAATTTATTGGGAATTTATTAGGTAATTTTCTAAGAATTTATAGAGAATTTACTGAAAATTTACCGAGTAAATTACTAAGAATTTACTATGTAATTTACTGAGAATTTACTAACAATTTACTGAGTAATTTTCTGAGTAATTTACAAAAAAATTAGTGAGAACTTATCGAGTAATTTACTAAGAATTTACAGGGAACTTACTAAGTAATTTACAGAGAATTTAAAGAGTAATTTATTGAGTAATTTACTGAGAATTTACTGAAAATTTGATGAGTAATTTACTGAGAATTTAGAGGCAATTTTTCTTAGTAATTTACAGAGAATTTACTGAGAACTTACAGAGTAATCTACTGAGAATTTACAGCGAATTTGTTGTGATTTTACAATGTAATTTACTTATAATTTACTTGCAATTTACTAGGTAATTTACTGAGAATTACTAAGTAATTTAAGAAGAATTTACTAAGTAATTTACTGAGATTTTGCTTGGAATTTATTAAGTAATTTACTAAGAATTTATTGGGAATTTTCTGATTAATTTACTAAGAATTTACATGGAATTTTGTGGGAATTTACGGAGAATTTACTCAGAATTTGCTGAGTAATTTACTGTGTATTTATTGAGAATTTGCTAGGAATTTACTGATTAATTTACAGAGAATTTATTGAGTAATTTACAGAGAATTTAATAAGTAATTTACTGAGAATTCACTCGGAATTTACTAGGAATTTACTAAGTAATTTGTTGCGAATTTATTGGGAATTTACTAAATAATGTAGTTAGAATTTATTGGGAATTCACTGAGAACTTACTGTTAATTTGCTGGAAATTTTCTGAGTAATTTCTTAGAATTTACTATAATTTACTGAGTAATTTAGTGGCAATTTACAGAGTAATGCACTGAGAAATTTACTGCGAATTTACTGGGAATTTACTGTGTAATTTATTGAGAACATAGTGGGAATTTCTAGAGTAATTTATTTAGAATTTACAGGGAATTTACTTAGAAATTACTGGCAATTTTCTGAGCAATTTACAAGGAATTTACTCGGAATTTTCTGAGTAATTTACTGAGTAATTTACTTAGTAATTTACTGAGTAATTAATTGAGTAATTTTTAGAGAATTCACTGAGAAATTTTCTAAGTAATTTATTGAAAATTTATTGCGAATTTACTATGTAATTTATTGGGAATTTGTTGAGAATTTATTCTGTAATTTATTTGGAATTTACTGAAAATTTAGAGAGTAATTTACTGAGAATTTACTGAGTAAATTATTGGGAATTTATGGCGCAACTTTCTGAGTATTTCCTGGGAATTTATTGAGAATTGATTGGGAATTAACTGAGTAATTTACTAGGAATTTACTGAGGAATTTACTGGGAATTTATTGAGTAATTTTTAGAGAATTTACTGAGAATTTTCTGACTAATCTACTGAGCATTTGTTGGCAATTTACTGAGTAATTTTTTGAGAATTTACTGAGAACTTACAGAGTAATTTGCTGGGATTTTACAGGGAATTGACAGAGAATTTACTAGGAAATTTACCGAGAATTTACTTTTTAATTTGTTGAGAAATTTTCTTAGAATTTTCTAGGAATTTACAGATAATTTAAGGAGTAATTTACATAGAATTTACTGAAAATTTACTAAGTAATTTTATTGGGAATTTTATGAGTAATTTACTGGGAATTTACTTATTAATTTACTGAGAATATACTGAGAATTTGTTGAGTAATTTACTAAGAATTTACAAAAAATTTACAAGGAATTGCCTGAGAATTTATTAGGAATTTACTGAATAATTTACTGGGAATTTAGTAGTAATTTACTGAGCAATTTATTGAGAATTTACTGAAAATTTACTAAGAAATTTACTGGGAATTTAAGGATTAAATTACTGAGAATTTTTTTAGAATTTGCTGAGAATTTACTCAGTAATTTACTTAGTGATTTACTGAGTATTTATTGGGAATAATTGAATAATATTTTGAGAATTTATTAGATATTTACTGAGTAATTTCTAGGAATTTTCTGAGAATTTACTTGAAATTTACTTGGTAATTTACTCACAATTTACTGAATTAATGTACTGAGTAATTTACTGAGAATTTAAATAGTAATTTCTAGAGAATTTACTGAGTAATTTAATGGGAATTTACCGAGTAATTTACTGAGAATTTATTTAGAATTTACTGAGTAATTTACCGAGAATTATAGTGTAATTGACTGAGAATTTACTGACCAATTTATTGAGAATTTACTGGGAATTTATTGTGTAATTTACTGAGAATTCACTGAGTAATTTTGTTAGATTTTTTTTGGAATTTACTGAGAATTTATTGAGAATTTATTAGGTAATTTTCTGTGAATTTACTGTAAATTTACCGAGTAAATTACTGAGAATTTATTATGCAATTTACTGAGAATTTACTAACAATTTACTGAGTAATTTTCTGAGTAATTTACAAAAAATTTAGTGAGAACTTATCGAGTAATTTACTGAGAATTTACCGGGAACTTACTAAGTAATTTACGGATCATTTAAGAGTAATTTATTGAGTAATTTGCTGGGAATTTACTGAAAATTTAATGAGTAATTTACTGAGAATTTAGAGGCAATTTTTCTTAGTAATTTCCAGAGAATTTACTGAGAACTTATAGAGTAATCTACTGAGAATTTACAGCGAATTTATTGTGATTTCACAATGTAATTTACTTATAATTTATTTGCAATTTACCAGGTAATTTACTGAGAATTACTAAGTAATTTAAGAAGAATTTAGTAAGTAATTTACTGAGATTTTGCTGGAAATTTACTAAGTAATTTACTGAGAATTTATTGGGAATTTTCTGAGAAATTTACTAAGAATTTACATGGAATTTTGTGGAAATTTGTGGAAAATTTACTCAGAATTTACTGAGCAATTTACTGTGTATTTATTGGGAATTTGCTAGGAATTTACTGATTAAATTACAGAGAATTTATTGAGCAATATGCAGAGAATTTAATGAGTAATTTACTGAGAATTCAATCGGAATTTACTAAGAATTTACTAAGTAATTTACTGGGAATTTACAAAATAATGTAGTTAGAATTTATTGGGAATTTACTGAGAACTTACTGTTAATTTACTGGAAATTTTCTGAGTAGTTTCTTAGAATTTACTGTAATTTACTGAGTAATTTAGTGGCAATTTACAGAGTAATGCACTGAGTAATTTACTGCGAATTTACTAGGAATTTGCTGTGTAATTTATTGAGAACAAAGTGGGAATTTCTAGAGTAATTTATTGAGAATTTACAGGGAATTTACTTAGAAGTTACTGGCAATTTTCGGTGTAATTTACTGAGAATTTACAAGGAATTTACTAGTAATTTACTGAGTAATTTACTAAGTAATTTACTCAGTAATTAATTGAGTAATTTTTAGATAATTCACTGAGAAATTTTCTAAGTAATTTATATAAAATTTATCTCGAATTTACTGAGTAATTTTCTGCGAATTTGTTGAGAATTTATTCTGTAATTTATTTGGAATTTACTGAAAATTTAGAGAGTAATTTACTGAGAATTTACGGAGAAAATTATTGGGAATTTACGGCGCAACTTTCTGAGTATTTCCTGGGAATTTATTGCGAATTGATTGGGAATTAACTGAGTAATTTACTGGGAATTTAATGAGTAATTTTTAGAGAATTTTCTGAGTAATCTACTGAGCATTTGTTGGCAATTTACTGAGTTATTTTTTGAGAATTTACTGAGAACTTACAGAGTAATTTGCTGGGATTTTATCGGGAATTGACAGAGAATTTACTGGGTAATTTACCGAGAATTTACTGTTTAATTTGTTGAGAAATTTTCTTAGAATTTTCTAGGAATTTACAGATAATTTAAGGAGTAATTTACAGATAATTTACTGGAAATTTACAAAGTAATTTTACTGGGAATTTTATGAGTAATTTACTTAGAATTAACAAAAAATTTACATGGAATTGCCTGAGAATTTATTGGGAATTTACTGAATAATTTACTGGGAATTTACTAGCAATTTACTGAGCAATTTATTGAAAATTTACTGAAAATTTACTAAGAAATTTACTGGAAATTTAAGGATTAAAGTACTAAGAATTTTTTTAGAATTTGCTGAGAATTTACTCAGTAATTTAGTTAGTGATTTACTGAGTATTTATTGGGAATTTACTGAATAATTTTTTGAGAATTTATTAGATATTTACTGAGTAATTTCTAGGAATTTACTGAAAATTTACTGGAAATTTACTTGGTAATTTACTTACAATTTACTGAATAAATGTACTGAGTAATTTACTCAGAATTTAAATACTAATTTCTAGAGAATTTACTTAGTAATTTACTGAAAATTTATTTAGAATTTACTGAGTAATTTACCGAGAATTACACTGTAATTGACTGAGAATTTACTGACTAATTTATTGAGAATTTACTAGGAATTTATTGTGTAATTTACTAAGAATTCACTGAGTAATTTAGTTAGATTTTTTTTTGGAATTTACTGAGAATTTATTGAGAATTTATTACGTAATTTTCTGAGAATTTGTAGAGAATTTACTAAAAATTTACCGAGTAAATTACTGAAAATTTACTATGCAATTTACTGAGAATTTACTAACAATTTACTGAGTAATTTTCTGAGTAATTTACAAAAAATTTAGTGAGAACTTATCGAGTAATTTACTGAGAATTTACAGGGAACTTACTAAGTAATTTACAGATAATTTAAAGAGTAATTTATTGAGTAATTTACTGAGAATTTACTGAAAATTTGATGAGTAATTTGCTGAGAATTTAGAGGCAATTTTTCTTAGTAATTTACAGAGAATTTACTGAGAACTTACAGAGTAATCTACTGAGAATTTACAGCGAATTTACTGTGATTTTACAATGTAATTTACTTATATTTTACTTGTAATTTACAAGGTAATTTACTGAGAATTACTAAGTAATTTAAGAAGAATTTACTAAGTAATTTACTGAGATTTTGCTGGGAATTTACTAAGTAATTTACTGAGAATTTACTGGGAATTTTCTGAGTAATTTACAAAGAATTTACATGAAATTTTGTGGGAATTTACGGAGAATTTACTCAGAATTTACTGAGTAATTTACTGTATATTTATTGAGAATTTGCTAGGAATTTACTGATTAATTTACGGAGAATTTATTGAGTAATTTACAAAGAATTTAATGAGTAATTTACTGAGAATTCACTCGGAATTTACTAAGAATTTACTAAGTAATTTGTTGAGAATTTACTGGGAATTTACTAAATAATGTAGTTTGAATTTATTGGGAATTTACTGAGAACTTGCTGTTAATTTACTGGAAATTTTCTAAGTAATTTCTGAGAATTTACTGTAATTTAGTGGCAATTTACAGAGTAATGCACTGAGTAATTTACAGCGAATTTACTGGGAATTTGCTGTGTAATTTATTGAGAACATAGTGGGAACTTCTAGAGTAATTTATTGAGAATTTACAGGGAATTTACTTAGAAATTACTGGCAATTTTCAGAGTAATTTACTGAGAATTTACAAGGAATTTACTGGGAATTTACTGAGTATTTTCAGAGAATTTACTGAGTAATTTACTAAGTAATTTGCTCAGTAATTAATTGAGTAAGTTTTAGAGAATTCACTGAGAAATTTTCTAAGTAATTTATAGAAAATTTATTGCGAATTTACTGAGTAATTTATTGAGAATTTGTTGAGAATTTATTCCGTAATTTATTTGGAATTTACTTAAAATTTAGAGAGTAATTTACTGAGTAAATTATTGGGAATTTACGGCGCAACTTTCTGAGTATTTCCTGGGAATTTATTGAGAATTGATTGGGAATTAACTGAGTAATTTACTAGAAATTTACTGAGTAATTTAATGAGTAATTTTTAGAGAATTTACTGAGAATTTTCTGAGTAATCTACTGAGCATTTGTTGGCAATTTACTGAGTAATTTTTTGAGAATTTACTGAGAACTTACATTGTAATTTGCTGGGATTTTACAGGGAATTGAATGAGAATTTACTGGGTAATTTATCGAGAATTTACTATTTAATTTGGTGAGAAATTTTCTTAGAATTTTCTCGGAATTTATAGATAATTTATGGAGTAATTTACGGAGAATTTACTGGAAATTTACTAAGTAATTTTACTGGGAATTTTATGAGTAATTTACTGGGAATTTACTTATTAATTTACTGAGAATATACTGGGAATTTGCTGAGTAATTTACTAAGAATTTATGAAAAATTTACAAGGAATTGCCTGAGAATTTATTGGGAATTTACTGAATAATTTACTGGGAATTTACTGAGCAATTTATTGAGAATTTACTAAAAATTTACTGGGAATTTAAGGATTAAAGTACTGAGAATTTTTTTAGAATTTGCTGAGAATTTACTCAGTAATTTACTTAGTGATTTACTGAGTATTTGTTGGGAATTTACTGAATAATTTTTTGAGAATTTATTAGATATTTACTGAGTAATTTATAGGAATTTACTGATAATTTACTGAAAATTTACTTGGTAATTTACTCACAATTTACTGAATAAATGTACTGAGTAATTTACTCAGAATTTAAATAGTAATTTCTAGAGAATTTACTAGGTAATTTAATGGGAATTTACTGAGAATTTATTTAGAATTTACTGAGTAATTTACCGAGAATTACTGTGTAATTGACTGAGAATTTACTGACTAATTTATTGAGAATTTACTAGAAATTTATTGTGTAATTTACTGAGAATTCACTGAGTAATTTAGTTAGATTTTTTTTGGAATTTACTGAGAATTTATTGGGAATTTATTAGGTAATTTTTTGAGAATTTATAGAGAATTTACTGAAAATTTACCGAGTAAATTACTAAGAATTTACTATGTAATTTACTGAGAATTTACTAACAATTTACTGAGTAATTTTCTGAGTAATTTACAAAAAATTTAGTGAGAACTTATCGAGTAATTTACTGAGAATTTACAGGGAACTTACTAAGTAACTTACAGAGAATTTAAAGATTAATTTATTGAGTAATTTACTGAGAATTTACTGAAAATTTGATGAGTAATTTACTGAGAATTTAGAGGCAATTTTTCTTAGTAGCTTACAGAGAATTTACTGAGAACTTACAGAGTAATCTACTGAGAATTTACAGCAAATTTACTGTGATTTTACAATGTAATTTACTTATAATTTTCTTGCAATTTACAAGGTAATTTACTGAGAATTACTAAGTAATTTAAGAAGAATTTACTAAGTAATTTACTGAGATTTTGCTGGGAATCTACTAAGTAATTTACTGAGAATTTACTGTGAATTTTCTGAGTAATTTACTAAGAATTTACATGGAATTTTGTGGGAATTTACGGAGAATTTACTCAGAATTTACTGAGTAATTTACTGTGTATTTATTGAGAATTTGCTAGGAATATACTGATTAATTTAAAGAGAATTTATTGAGTAATTTACAGAGAATTTAATGCGTAATTTACTGAGAATTCACTCGGAATTTACTAAGTAATTTGTTGAGAATTTACTGGGAATTTACTAAATAATGTAGTTAGAATTTATTGGGAATTTACTGAGAACTTACTGTTAATTTACTGGAAAATTTTTGAGAATTTACTGTAATTTACTGAGTAATTTAGTGGCAATTTACAAAGTAATGCACTGAGTAATTTACTGCGAACTTGCTGTGTAATTTATTGAGAACATAGTGGGAATTTCTAGAGTAATTTATTGAGAATTTACAGGGAATATACTTAGAAATTACTGGCAATTTTCTGAGTAATTTACTGAGAATTTACAGGGAACTTACTGGGAATTTACTGAGTATTTTCTGAAAATTTACTGAGTAATTTACTAAGTAATTTACTCAGTAATTAATTGAGTAATTTTTAGAGAATTCACTGAGAAATTTTCTAAGTAATTTATAGAAAATTTATTGCGAATTTACTGAGTAATTTACTAGGAATTTGTTGAAAATTTATTCTGTAATTTATTTGGAATTTACTGAAAATTTAGAGAGTAATTTACTGAGTAAATTATTGGGAATTTACGACGCAACTTTCTGCGTATTTCCTGGGAATTTATTGAGAATTGATTGGGAATTAACTGAGTAATTTACTGGGAATTTACTGAGTTATTTACTGGGAATTTAATGAGTAATTTTTAGAGAATTTACTGAGAATTTTTTGAGTAATCTACTGAGCATTTGTTGGCAATTTACTAAGTAATTTTTTTAGAATTTACTGAGAACTTGCAGAGTAATTTGATGGGTTTTTACAGAGAATTGACAGAGAATTTACTAGGTAATTTACCGAGAATTTACTGTTTAATTTGTTGAGAAATTTTCTTAGAATTTTCTAGGAATTTACAGATAATTTAAGGAGTATTTTACAGAGAATTTGCTGGAAATTTACTAAGTAATTTTACTGGGAATTTTATGAGTAATTTACTGGGAATTTACTTATTAATTTACTGAGAATATACTGGGAATTTACTGCGTAATTTACTAAGAATTTACGAAAAATTTACAAGGAATTGCCTGAGAATTTATTGGAATTTACTGAATAATTTACTGGGAATTTACTGACCAATTTACTAATTTACTAAGAAATTTATTGGGAATTTAAGGATTAAAGTACTGAGAATTTTTTTAGAATTTGCTGAGAATTTACTCAGTAATTTACTTAGTGATTTACTGAGTATTTATTGGGAATTTACTGAATAATTTTTTGAGAATTTATTAGATATTTACTGTGTAATTTCTAGGAATTTACTGGAAATTTACTTGGTAATTTACTCACAATTTACTGAAGAAATGTACTGTGTAATTTACTGAGAATTTAAATAGTAATTTCTAGAGAATTTACTGAGTAATTGAATGGGAATTTACTGAGTAATTTATTTAGAATTTACTGAGTAATTTACCGAGAATTACAATGTAATTGACTGAGAATTTATTGGGAATTTATTGTGTAATTTACTGAGAATTCACTAAGTAATTTAGTTAGATTTTTTTTGGAATTCACTGAGAATTTATTGAGAATTTATTACGTAATTTTCTTAGAATTTACTATGTAATTTACTGAGAATTTACTAACAATTTACTGAGTAATTTTCTGAGTAATTTACAAAAAAATTAGTGAGAACTTATCGAGTAATTTACTGAGAATTTACAGGGAACTTACTATGTAATTTACAGAGAATTTAAAGAGTAATTTATTGAGTAATTTACTGAGAATTTACTGAAAATTTGATGCGTAATTTACTGAGAATTTAGAGGTAATTTTTCTTAGTAATTTACAGAGAATTTACTGAGAACTTACAGAGTAATCTACTGAGAATTTACAGCGAATTTACTGTGATTTTGCAATGTAATTTACTTATAATTTACTTGCAATTTACAAGGTAATTTACTGAGAATTACTAAGTAATTTAAGAAGAATTTACTAAGTAATTTACTGAGATTTTGCTGGGAATCTACTAAGTAATTTACTGAGAATTTACTGGGAATTTTCTAAGTAATTTACTAAGAATTTACGTGGAAATTTATGGGAATTTACGGAAAATTTACTCAGAATTTACTAAGTAATTTACTGTGTATTTATTGAGAATTTGCTAGGAATTTACTGATTAATTTATAGAGAATTTATTGAGTAATTTACAGAGAATTTAATGAGTAATTTACTGAGAATTCACTCGAAATTTACTAAGTAATTTGTTGAGAATTTACTGGGAATTTACTAAATAATGTAGTTAGAATTTATTGGGAATTTACTGAGAACTTACTGTTAATTTATTGGTAAATTTCTGAGAATTTACAGTAATTTACTGAGTAATTTAGTGGCAATTTACAGAGTAATGCACTGAGTAATTTACTGCGAATTTGCTGTGTAATTTATTGAGAACATAGTGGGAATTTCTAGAGTAATTTATTGAGAATTTACAGGGAATATACTTAGAAATTACTGGCAATTTTCTGAGTAATTTACTGCGAATTTATAGGGAACTTACTGGGAATTTACTGAGTATTTTCTGAAAATTTACTGAGTAATTTACTAAGTAATTTACTCAGTAATTAATTGAGTAATTTTTAGAGAATTCACTGAGAAATTTTCTAAGTAATTTATAGAAAATTTATTGCGAATTTACTGAGTAATTTACTGGGAATTTGTTGAGAATTTATTCTGTAATTTATTTGGAATTTACTGAAAATTTAGAGAGTAATTTACTGAGTAAATTATTGGGAATTTACGACGCAACTTTCTGAGTATTTCCTGCGAATTTATTGAGAATTGATTGGGAATTAACTGAGTAATTTACTGGGAATTTACTGAGTAATTTACTGGGAATTTAATGAGTAATTTTTAGAGAATTTACTGAGAATTTTTTGAGTAATCTACTGAGCATTTGTTGGCAATTTACTAAGTAATTTTTTTAGAATTTACTGAGAACTTACAGAGTAATTTGCTGGGATTTTACAGGGAATTGACAGAGAATTTACTAGGTAATTTACCGAGAATTTATAGTTTAATTTGTTGAGAAATTTTCTTAGAATTTTCTAGGAATTTAAAGATAATTTAAGGAGTAATTTACAGAGAATTTACTGGAAATTTACTAAGTAATTTTACTGGGAATTTTATGTGTAATTTACTGGGAATTTACTTATTAATTTACTGAGAATATATTGGGAATTTGCTGAGTAATTTACTAAGAATTTACGAAAAATTTACAAAGAATTGCCTGAGAATTTATTGGGAATTTACTGAATAATTTACTGGGAATTTACTGACCAATTTACTGAGCAATTTATTGAGAATTTACTAAAAATTTACTAAGAAATTTATTGGGAATTTAAGGATTAAAGTACTGAGAATTTTTTTAGAATTTGCTGAGAATTTACTCAGTAATTTACTTAGTGATTTACTGAGTATGTATTGGGAATTTACTGAATAATTTTTTGAGAATTTATTAGATATTTACTGAGTAATTTCTAGGAATTTACTAGAAATTTACTTGGTAATTTACTCACAATTTACTGAATAAATGTACTGTGTAATTTACTGAGAATTTAAATAGTAATTTCTAGAGAATTTACTGAGTAATTGAATGGGAATTTACTGAGTAATTTACCGAGAATTACAGTGTAATTGACTGAGAATTTACAGGGAATTTATTGTGTAATTTACTGAGAATTCACTGAGTAATTTAGTTAGATTTTTTTTGGAATTTACTGAGAATTTATTGGGAACTTATTTGGTAATTTTCTGAGAATTTATAGAGAATTTACTGAAAATTTACCGAGTAAATTACTGAGAATTTACTATGTAATTTACTGAGAATTTACTAACAATTTACTGAGTAATTTTCTGAGTAATTTACAAAAAATTTTGTAAGAACTTATCGAGTAATTTACTGAGAATTTACAGGGAATTTACTAAGTAATTTATAGAGAATTTAAAGAGTAATTTATTGAGTAATTTACTGAGAATTTACTGAAAATTTGATGAGTGATTTATTGAGAATTTAGAGGCAATTTTTCTTAGTAATTTACAGAGAATTTACTGAGAACTTACAGAGTAATCTACTGAGAATTTACAGCAAATTTACTGTGATTTTACAATGTAATTTACTTATAATTTACTTGCAATTTATTAAGTAATTTACTGAGATTTTGCTGGGAATTTACGAAGTAATTTACTGAGAATTTACTGGGAATTTGTCATGAACCCATTCCGCCCCTAGTAGAATGGTGCCATGATGGCCAGTAATCCAAGATTTACCGAAGGCCAACTTTCTAAATTCACACACAATCAGAATATTACATGTGGGGCTAACATGTGCGGAAGCAATACTTACAAATTTAATTAATCCATAAGAGCTGTGCATACGTTAAATGGAATGGCATACATTCGTACATAGCTTTAATACAACAAAATAAAGTACAAAAATACATCTTGACCAAAAGGCTTCTCAGCTATCAAATACAAAATACAATAAAATACAACCAAGAAGTATAATCTTCAAGATGCGGCAAAAGTGCATAATCCAAAACAAGTAGCAAGTACATCTAGGCGTCACCGCCGCCCTGCTCGTCACCTACATATATATATATAGAGAGGGGTGAGCTTGGATACTCAGTGAATGGTATAAATAATAAAGGGGTTTACATGAATGATATCCAAAATCTTTATCAAATCAAGGAACATCACATCTTGTACAAATCCAAGGGCAATTAAGTTTATCTAACAAATCTTTCAAGTCTCAACAATTAAAGTCTTTCAAGGCTTTCAAGTTCCAAGGGATGACATTAGCAAAGGTTGTGCTACAAATGCTTATAGTCCCCTAGCACGTACGGACTTTCAAGATTGTGCTACAAATGCTTATAGTCCCCTAGCACGTACGGACTTTCAAGATTGTGCTACAAATGCTTATAGTTCCCCTAGCACGTATGGACTTTCAAGGTTGTGCTACAAATGCTTATAGTCCCCAAGCATGTACGGACTTTCAAGATTGTGCAACAAATGCTTATAGTCCCCTAGCACGTACGGACTTTCAAGGTTGTGCTACAAATGCTTATAGTCCCCTAGCACGTACGGTGTAACACCCTCAAAATAATATATAAAACCCATCACATTAGACATGCATAAATATAAAAGAAACCAACCATTTCTATTCATCAGAGTAATTCTTACAACTGTATTACATGTTAACAACAAAAGCAAATGCCCTATGAGCTTACAGCTTTCCAAGTTAACACTTGGTTACAAAAAAGAGTACTAACTCAATACATATTAAGCTCTTGGCTTGAATTTACATGTAATACATCAAAATAAACAAAAAAAAGTGTCTTCAACTCTCATCATCACCCAAGCTATGTCCTTGGAGGTGGCATACTACCTGTACCTGAAAATAATGTCCCATGTAGGGTGAGCCAACGCCCAGTAGAGATATGCTAAACACAGTATGAGCAATAACTAAGACATTTGCAATTGATAAATGTTCAATTTCCATAAACCAATACATAACCCGTTTCCATTTCTTATCAGTTTCACAATTTACATTAACGGCTCAGAACCTAGCCAACCACTTATATGAGACAAAGACTCATATAAACATTTCCCATTTTACAATAGATAAACATACTAGTTGTATCAATATCTCAACAGATAAGCATACAAGTCGTATCCACATTTCAACAGATATGCATATTAGCTATATCAACACTTCCAATGATAAGCATATGAGTTGTATCAACACTTCCAAAGATAAGCATATGAGCTATATCAATACATTATCTAACAAGCATATGAGCTGTATCAGTGGAGTCCATCCCCTATCTCATCCCAAACAACATTCGGTTTAGAGGTCCATCCCCTATCTTCCCCTAAACCATGGAGTACATCCCCTATCTCCTCCCACACACACACAATGTATATACACAAAGGTCATATACACAATTAACCAATACATAACGTTAATGTATTCTACCAGCCGTCATACTCTATGACATATCCAATTGATTAGTTTTAGTTTGCCTAATCATCATGCATTGCCTACAACAATCAAAACTACCCTCCACCGGTAGTCCAAGCAATTATTTCTAAACAGATAATAAAAGCTCCAATAGATAAAATATCAATGTTTTCAAAAGTGAGCGATTAATAAATCTAACTCCACTATTCTACCATATAATGAACCAATTTCATTATTTCCAACTCAATTCCATATCGCTACAATTTTTCCAAATTAATTATACCAATTAATTTTAAACAACAAATTAGGGCTTTTACCCCCAACTCTCAATATCAACACAAAGGTTCAAATATCACCAACCAACAACTATATCATCATTTTGAAACCCAAAATACATATTATGAGCCCAAAATCACAAAACCCTTTTTAACACATTTTGAAACCCTAAGTCCCAAAATCAATCATTTAAACAATAAGCTCAACATCTAGGTTAAAACCCATAAGAGTGAGTAGGAATCCCTACCTCAAATTCGGAGCTCAAGGGAAGAAGATGACAAAACTCAACGTGCTCCAAAAATCGAAATTTTCGGATCAAGGTAGAGCCCTCGACGATCAACCCAACTTTTGTAAAGACCAAAGGTGAGGAAAACACCCTAGCTAGATCAATACTTAGAGAGAAGTTATGGTTTTAGAGAGAGGAGCTCTCAAATGGCTTTTTGGAAAAGTAAGAGAGAGAGAGAGAATGTAAAAAGTGAATTTAAAACGCCTAGCTGCCAACTGATATACGACATTCCCACTCGAGCGGAGAACACAACGCTCGAGCATCAAGAACAAAAAACTAGGTATGCTCGAGCGCAAAAAGGCCCGCTTGAGCGTCAAGACACAACAATAAAGCACATCCGCTCGAGCGCGAAAACCAGTCCGCTCGAGCGTAGATTTTTCCCTCCCAGAACTTACACCAAAAAGGTACCACCCGCTTGAGCACTAGAGTACCCGCTCGAGCTCCACCGCTCGAGCGTAAACAAACCCGCTCGAGCGTAAAAATTACACCTGCAGAAGTTTTGCAGGGACACGAAAAACTGGGAGTGTGCAATATCCGCTCGAGCGCAACAAGACAGGCTCAAGCGGAACGACCAAAAACCTGGCAACAAGATTTCAGACCAAGGTTCAACCCACCTGTTCGAAACAAGCCCAACACATCCTATAACTCAAAGAAATGGAATTAAATGACGACAAAAAGATAGATACAACTACCAACTCCACGGAACCGAGTCCGGAATACAACAGTAAAGGGACAACCGGGATCTCTATATACGGACTTTCAAGATTGTGCTACAAATGCTTATAGTCCCCTAGCACGTACGGACTTTCAAGATTGTGCTACAAATGCTTATAGTCCCCTAGCACGTACGGACTTTCAAGGTTGTCATTCAAAACAAGGCTAATACTTGATATACAAAATAGGGATCATCATTCATGCTTCACAAAATACTTTTCCAAAACAAGCAAGGCAAAACTTTATCAAAACTTAATAACATAACTTTATTAAAATACCACTCACATAGTTCTTCAGACGTCGGGGTCAAGGCAAGTCCAAGTCCTACAAACACATGGCAAAGTCTGTTGAATGCACTTTCAAACAAGTTCACATGCATACAGATGATCTCGGCATCCTTCAAAACCAAGCTAAGTCAAAACAAAACACTGTTTCTCATCTCAGGAAAACATGCTGGGCGACTACCAGGTCTAGGCAGAGGTCCCACACCTCCTTGCCAAGGAGTTGCCTCAATGGCCGCATTCAAGGAAATGAGGTCGGGAAAATCTGGGTTTCCCTCTCTTGAAGAACATGTCGAACATGAAGAATATGAACATGAGGAAGATGAATGCAAGATCATAATTTGCTATTACAAAATCTGAGATTTCATGCTATGAATTCAAAAACATGGACCTGGGTACCCGTATTCAAGGATCTTGCGAGAACAAACACAAAAACATGAATCTTAAGGCAAACTTTCGGATCAAACAAGACTTTTTCTTCAAAAACACACGAACGCTATCTTCTCTTTCTAAAACCAACTTTAAACCAATGCATAACATGCAGAACAGGTTCGGTCGTGCAATGCAGCTAGATAAACATAAGGAACAACAAAAGTAAATTAAGAATCTAACCTCAATACGCGAATCAAACGGTTTGATCTCTAGGAATCAAGCTCGAAAGCCTACTCTCTCACTCCAAAACTTCTTCCTCTTCTTCTAGAGCTTCTCTCTCCTCACAAACAAAGACATATAGCAAAATGATACATTTCTAGGTCTGCTGGCTGACTTAACACTCAGCTGGGACACGTGGCACTACCGGGTTGGTTCTCCTAAAAAAGGTGACAGAGTGAAAAGACAAGACTATGACAAAGTGTGTTCAACAAGCAAGATGGCATGGGCACTCTAGCAGGTAATGATCTCGGCTAAGAACAAGACATCAGCAAGTAGGGGAACAATGATCTCGGCTAGGAAGGACAACACTTGACTAAGCTGTGCCACACCTTGGTCTAGGTCACACCACTCCAGGACAAGATCACTTAGGTGCAAAGGTGACATCTCAGCCTAGGTAATACACATCTTCGGCCTTGGTGATGAACACCTCGGCCTAGATAATGACATCTCAGCCAATATGTCAGGGCGAAGGTGAAGTCAACCAAGGTAAACTCCCAAGATGGTCTTAGATATAAAGGTCCAAAACTGACCTAGGCTCAGGGTGACCTCGGCTAAACTTACACCAAGCAAGGTACAAACATGCAAGAAACACTTGAGTAAAACAAGTCAAGACTTGAAATACAAGCTAAACAAAACAAAATCATGTAAATGCATAAGAGTGTGGTTAGGACAGTGTGAGGGTTATTACATCCTACCCCCCTTAAAGAAGTTTGGTCCCCAAACTTGAGTTACTTCGATCTAAGAATAACTCCGGATATCGGACTTTCATTTCTTCTTCCATTTCCCATGTTGCATCCCTGCCGTAATGCTCTTTCCATTCAATTTTCACTATCGGTATTGCCTTGTTTCTTAATTGTCTCACTTATCTATCGATAATACGCATCGGCCTTTCTTCATAGCTAAAATCTTCGTCAACCACAATCCCCAAATGATCAATCACGTGCAGTGGATCCCGAACATACTTCCTCAACATCGAGATATGAAACACATTATGAACTTGACTTAATCTCGGTGGCAAAGCAAGTCTGTAGGCAACCGGGTTAACTTTCTCAAGAATTTCAAACGACCCAATGTAACGGGGTGCCAATTTACCCTTCTTCCCAAATCTTGAAACTCCTTTCATCGGCGAGGTCTTCAGGAATACATGATCCCCAACTTCAAATTCTAACTCCTTTCTTCTCTGGTCGGCGTAACTCTTTTGTCGACTCTGAGCGATTCTGATTCTCTATTGGATAAGCTTGATCTTTTCGGTTGTCCTTTGAACTAGATCGGGGCCGATCAGAGCTCTATTTCCTACCTCGGTCCAACATATCGGCGATCTGCACTTCCTTCCATACAAGGCTTCATACGGCGCCATGCCAATGCTAGCTTGATAACTGTTGTTGTAAGCGAATTCTACTAATGGCAATTGCACTTCCCAACTTCCCTTGAAGTCCAATACACATAGTCTAAGCATATCTTCAAGTGTTTGAATTGTTCTCTCTGTTTGGCCATCGGTCTGGGGAAGAAAAGTCGTACTAAACTTCAATTTGGTCCCCACAGCCCTTTGTAAACTCTGCCAAAATCTAGAAACAAACTTTGGATCTCGGTCTGACACAATGGACATTGGCACACCATGAAGTCTAACAATCTCATTAATATACAACACAGCAAGTCGATCAGCATTAAACGAAGTCTTAACAGGCAAGAAGTGTGCTGACTTAGTTAATCTGTCGATTATAACCCAGATCGAATCCATTCCTTTCTGTGTCCTCGGCAAACCAATCACAAAGTCCATGGAGATGTGTTCCCATTTCCACTCAGGAATCGGCAAAGGTTGGAGAAGTCCTGCTGGCCTCTGATGTTCTGCTTTCACTTGTTGACAATACAAACACTGGGACACGAACTCGGCTATCTCTCTTTTCATATTCGGCCACCAAAAAGTTTGTTTTACATCCTAATACATCTTGGTGTTCCCTGGGTGAATTGCAAATCTGGATCCATGAGAGTCTTGCAAAATCTTTCCTTTCAACTCTGGGACGTCGGTCATGCACAATCTTCCTTCAAACTTAAGCACTCCATTCTCAAGGGTGTAACCTGACCTCGGCCTGGTGGTAATCTCGTCGGCTATCTTCTTCAGGAATTCATCCTCCATTTGCCTTGCCTTTACTTCCCCAATAGTAGTCAGCTCCACTGAGATCATGGCTAGGCATGCCAAACTTCCCGCTGACTTTCTACTCAATGCGTCGGCTACCGAGTTCGCTTTACCTGGGTGATACCGAATCTGCATGTCGTAGTCCTTCAATAATTCGAGCCACCTTCTCTGCCTCAAATTCAGTTCCTTTTGAGTGAACAAATACTTCAAGCTCTTGTGATCTGTAAAAACATGGCAAGAGGCTCCATACAAGTAGTGACGCCAAATCTTCAGAGCAAACACTACGGCTGCAAGTTCTAGGTCATGGGTAAGATAGTTCTTTTCATGAGGTTTCAACTGACGAGATGCATATGCTATGACTTTACCCCCTTGCATTAATACACAACCCAAACCCTTATGTGAAGCGTCGCTGTAAATCTAGAATTCCTCATTACCTGATGAAAGTACAAGAACTGGTGCTGTGACTAACCTCGTCTTGAACTCTTGGAAAGCTGATTCTCTATCATCGGTCCATTCATATGTTGTTCCCTTCTTGGTTAGTTGTGTCAATGGTACTGCAATCCTTGAGAAGTCCTTCACAAACTTTCTGTAATAACCTGCCAAGCCCAGAAAACTATGAACCTCAGACACGTTGGTCGGCGTCGGCCAATTCACAATGGCTTCAATCTTACTGGGATCAACTGATATACCCTCTTCATTAATCACATGCCCTAAAAATGAAATGCTGGAAAGCCAGAACTCGCACTTGCACAGCTTGGCGTATTACTTCTTGTCTCTCAAGATTTGCAGGGCAAGTCTCAGATGATTCTCGTGTTCAATTGTACTCTTGGAATAGATCAGTATGTCGTCAATAAAAACAACTACGAACTCATCTAGATACGGCTTAAAGACTCTATTCATCAAGTCCATGAACGCTGCAGGAGCATTGGTCACTCCGAAAGGCATTACCAAAAATTCGTAGTGGCCATACCTTGTCCGAAAAGCAGTCTTCTCAATATCTTCGGCTTTAACCTTTAGCTGATGGTAGCCCGACCTAAGGTCAATCTTGGAAAAGACTCGTGCTCCTTGTAGTTGATCAAGCAAATCGTCAATCCTAGGCATTGGGTACTTGTTCTTGATGGTTACCTTATTAAGTTCTCTGTAATCAATGCAAAGGCGAAGTGTGCCATCCTTCTTTTTAACAAATAGAACCGGGGCTCCCCATGGTGAAGTGCTCGGCCTAATGAAACCCTTACCCAACAATTCTTGTAATTGCAGTTTTAGTTCCTTAAGTTCAGCTGGGGCCATTCTATAGGGTGTTTTGGAGATAGGTTGCTTTCCCGACATGATGTCCACTGTAAACTCTACTTCTCTATCGATCAAGTGGCCAAGCAACTCATTTGGAAAGACGTCGGGAAATTCCTTAACAACTGGTATGTCGGCTAACTCAACACTTCCATTCAAATCACTTAGTATACTGCACAAATAACCCTGACACCCTTTTTGGATCAATTTATAGGCTTTCATGGATGAGATTAAGTAAGGTGGGGGCACTACTCCCTTACCCTGGAAAATAACCTCGGCTTGGTTTGGGGGTTTCAGTGTGACATTCTTCGAAACACAATTAATGGATGCATGATTTGCTACTAACCAATCCATTCCCAGTATGACATCGAAGTGAGCCATGGTTAACGGCATTAAATCGACTAACAATTCTACACCCCCAATCACGACCACACACGCCCTATAAATGGATGCAACAATCATGGTTCTCCCAGATGGAGTAGACACATATAACACAGTCAAGGGGTTCTTGTTCTCTATTTAACTTCTTGGCAAACTTAGCAGATACAAATGAATGCGTAGAACCCAAATCAATTAATATGTATGCATCTTGAGAGCAAATTGGGAGTATACCTGACACTACTGTCTCAGCATTCTGAGTGTCTCCTGGTACCAATGTAAAAACTCTGCCCTGTCTCGTCTGTGCCCTTCCGATGTTATTTCTCTGTGCATAGCCCGAGGTACTCCCATTCTTCTTACCATCATCAGTCCTTGCCTTCAGGCAGTCTTTCACACGATGACCCATTTCACCACATTCAAAACAGGCTCCTGATGCCCAACGGCAAACTCCGGAATGTGGCTTCCCACAGCTTGCACACGTCGGCCTAGTATTACCTTCTTGGTTCGAGTTGCTGGAGCTGCCCACATTCGTCTTCTTCTTGGCATTAAACAGAGCTCAACGATTATCATAGTTCTACCTCTTCTTCTGATTTTCTCTTGAGTTCTGATATCGGTTCAAGTTAGCCTCTGCCAGGATGGCCTTGTCCAACACTCCGGCGTAGGTCGGCATATTGAGCATGTTAACTCGATCCTGAATTGGTCCACGCAGTCCACTTTCGAACTTCCTGGCCTTTCTGTATTCATCATCGACCATGTGAGGCGCGTATCTCGCCAACTCGGTAAAAGCACGGTCATATTCTACCAAGTTAGACCTGGGTTGTTTTCTCGGGTCATCATCCACCATCTTCGTGCATCGTCGTCTAGTGTGAATGTTGCCAACGACACCTTCTGGGCGTCGGTACTGGGAAAGATCTCAAACAGCTTCTCCATTTCCAAGACCCACGCTTTGGCCTTCATCGGTTCAATACCCCCATAGAACCTCGGCGGTTTCATCTTTTTGAACTCTCTGATCAAGGCTATGGTGCCATCCCCATATAAAGCTTACTGTGGAGGCATTTACGGCACTGGAGGAGGCGGAGGTGAAACTGCATGTCGGCCGTTTGTCTGCTCGGCCTGGGTAGAAGTGGTACTAGTGTCTTGTGGCCTAGGTTGGCTTAACTCACGGACCAAACCTTCGACCAATCTCTCTAATCTGTCCAATCTGTCTTCGGGATGATCTCGGCCAATCGGTGGTCTACCCCATCTCATGATGCTAAGAGTATGCGAAACGTGACTTTAAAACAAAACAATCAAATAGACATGTATGCAAGTAACAAACAGTCAAGCCGAGATGATGCACACTTCGTCAAATAGCAAGCAACATGATGCAATCCTAGCATCTTTCTAAGGGGAAATCCTATGCTCTTTAGGACTCAAGGTGTGTGAATAACGTACTATGAGGAACTCGTGCTCTGATACCAATCTGTCACGACCCCATTCCGCCCCTAGTAGAATGGTGCCATGATGGCCAGTAATCCGAGATTTACCGAAGGCCAACTTTCTAAATTCACACACAATCAGAGTATTACATATGGGGCTAACATGTGCGGAAGCAATACTTACAAATTTAATTAGTCCATAAGAGCTGTGCATACGTTAAATGGAATGGCATACATTTGTACATAGCTTTAATACAACAAAATAAAGTACAAAAATACATATTGACCAAAAGGCTTCTTAGCTATCAAATACAAAATATAATAAAATACAACCAAGAAGCATAATCTTCAAGATGCGGCAAAAGTGCATAATCCAAAACAAGTAGCATGTACATCTAGGCGTCATCGCCGTCCTGCTCGTCACCTACATATATATATAAAGAGGGGTGAGCTTGGATACTCAGTGAATGGTATAAATAATAAAGGGGTTTACATGAATGATATCCGAAATCTTTATCAAATCAAGGCACATCACATCTTGTACAAATCCAAGGGCAATTAAGTTTATCTAACAAATCTTTCAAGTCTCAACAATTAAAGTCTTTCAAGGCTTTCAAGTTCCAAGGGATGACATTAGCAAAGGCTGTGCTACAAATGCTTATAGTCCCCTAGCACGTACGGACTTTCAAGGTTGTGCTACAAATGCTTATAGTCCCCTAGCACGTATGGACTTTCAAGATTGTGCTACAAATGCTTATAGTCCCCTAGCACGTACGGACTTTCAAGGTTGTGCTACAAATGTTTATAGTCCCCTAGCACGTACGAACTTTCAAGATTGTGCTACAAATGCTTATAGTCCCCTAGCACGTACGGACTTTCAAGATTGTGCTACAAATGTTTATAGTCCCCTAGCACATACGGACTTTCAAGGTTGTGCTACAAATACTTATAGTCCCCTAGCACGTACGGACTTTCAAGATTGTGCTACAAATGCTTATAGTCCCCTAGCACGTACGGACTTTCAAGATTATGCTACAAATGCTTATAGTCCCTAGCACGTACGGACTTTCAAGGCTGTCATTCAAAACAAGGCTAATACTTGATATACAAAATAGGGATCATCATTCATGCTTCACAAAATACTTTTCCAAAACAAGCAAGGCAAAACTTTATCAAAACTTAATAACATAACTTTATTAAAATACCACTCACATAGTTCTTCAGATGTCGGGGTCAAGGCAAGTCCAAGTCCTACAAACACATGGCAAAGTCTGTTGAATGCACTTTCAAACAAGTTCACATGCATACAGATGATCTCGGCACCCTTCAAAACCAAGCTAAGTCAAAACAAAACACTGTTTCTCATCTCGGGAAAACATGCTGGGCGACTACCAGGTCTAGGCCGAGGTCCCACACCTCCTTGCCGAGGTGTTGCCTCGATGGCCGCATTCAAGGAAATGAGGTCGGGAAAATCTGGGTTTCCCTCTCTTGAAGAACATGTCGAACATGAAGAACATGAACATGAGGAAGATGAATTCAAGATCATAATTTGCTATTACAAAATCTGAGATTTCATGCTATGAATTCAAAAACATGGACCTGGGTACCCATATTCAAGGATCTTGCGAGAACAAACACAAAAACATGAATCTTAAGGCAAACTTTCAGATCAAACAAGACTTTTTCTTAAAAAACAAACGAACACTATCTTCTCTTTCTAAAACCAACTTTAAAGCAATGCATAACATGCAGAACAGGTTCGATCGTGCAATGCAGCTAGATAAACATAAGGAACAACAAAAGTAAATTAAGAATCTAACCTCAATACGCGAATCAAACGGTTTGATCTCTAGGAATCAAGCTCGAAAGCCCACTCTCTCACTCCAAAACTTCTTCCTCTTCTTCTAGAGCTTCTCTCTTCTCACAAACAAAGACATATAGCAAAATGATACATTTCTAGGTTTGTTGGCTGACTTAACACTCAGCTGGGACACGTGGCACTACCGGGTTGGTTCTCCTCCAAAAGGTGGCTGAGTGAAAAGACAAGACTATGACAAAGTGTGTTCAACAAGCAAGATGGCATGGGCACTCTGGCGGGTAATGATCTCGGCTAAGAACAAGACATCGGCAAGTAGGGGAACAATGATCTCGGCTAGGAAGGACAACACTTGACTAAGTTGTGCCACACCTTGGCCTAGATGTGCCACACCTTGGTCTAGGTCACACCACTCCAGGACAAGATCACTTAGGTGCAAAGGTGACATCTCGGCCTAGGTAATACACATCTTCGGCCTTGGTGATGAACACCTCGGCCTAGATAATGACATCTCGGCCAATATATCAGGGCGAAGGTAGAGTCAACCAAGGTAAACTCCCAAGATGGTCTTAGATATAAAGGTCCAAAACTGACCTAGGCTCAGGGTGACCTCGGCTAAACTTACACCAAGCAAGGTACAAACATGCAAGAAACACTTGGGTAAAACAAGTCAAGACTTGAAATACAAGCTAAACAATACAAAATCATGTAAATGCATACGAGTGTGGTTAGGACAGTGTGAGGATTATTACAGAATTTTCTGAGTAATTTACTAAGAATTTACATGGAATTTTGTGGGAATTTACGGAGAATTTACTCAGAATTTACTGAGTAATTTACTGTGTATTTATTGAGAATTTGTTAGGAATTTACTGATTAATTTACAAAGAATTTATTAAGTAATTTACAGAGAATTTAATGAGTAATTTACTGAGAATTCACTCGGAATTTACTAAGTAATTTGTTGAGAATTTACTGGGAATTTACTAAATAATGTAGTTAGAATTTATTGGGAATTTACTGAGAACTTACTGTTAATTTACTGGAAATTTTCTGAGTAATTTCTGAGAATTTACTGTAATTTACTTAGTAATTTAGTGGCAATTTACAGAGTAATGCACTGAGTAATTTACTGCGAATTTACTGGGAATTTGCTATGTCATTTATTGAGAACATAGCGGGAATTTCTAGAGTAATTTATTGAGAATTTACAGGGAATTTACTTAGAAATTACTGGCAATTTTCTGAGTAATTTACTGAGAATTTACAAGGAATTTACTGGGAATTTACTGAGTATTTTCTGAGAATTTACTGAGTAATTTACTAAGTAATTTACTCAGTAATTAATTGAGTAATTTTTAGAGAATTCACTGAGAGATTTTCTAAGTAATTTATAGAAAATTTATTGCGAATTTACTGAGTAATTTACTAAGAATTTGTTGAGAATTTATTCTGTAATTTATTTAGAATTTACTAAAAATTTAGAGAGTAATTTACTGAGTAAATTATTGGGAATTTACGGCGCAACGTTCTGAGTATTTCCTGGGAATTTAATGAGAATTGATTGGGAATTAACTGAGTAATTTACTTGGAATTTACTGAGTAATTTACTGGGAATTTAATCAGTAAATTTTAGAGAATTTACTGAGAATTTTTTGAGTAATCTACTGAGCATTTGTTGGCAATTTACTGAGTAATTTTTTGAGAATTTACTGAGAACTTACAGAGTAATTTGCTGGGATTTTACAGGGAATTGACAGAGAATTTACTGGGTAATTTATCAAGAATTTACTGTTTAATTTGTTGAGAAATTTTCATAGAATTTATAGATAATTTAAGGAGTAATTTATAGAGAATTTACTAGAAATTTACTAAGTAATTTTACTGGGAATTTTATGAGAAATTTACTGGGAATTTACTTATTAATTTACTGAGAATATACTGGGAATTTGCTGAGTAATTTACTAAGAATTTACGAAAAATTTACAAAGAATTGCATGAGAATTTATTGGGAATTTACTAAATAATTTACTGGGAATTTACTAGTAATTTACTGAGCAATTTACTAAGCAATTTATTGAGAATTTACTGAAATTTTACTAAGAAATTTACTAGGAATGTAAGGATTAAAGTACTGAGAATTTTTTTAGAATTTGTTGAGAATTTACTCAGTAATTTACTTAGTGATTTACTGAGATTTTATTGGGAATTTACTAAATATTTTTTTGAGAATTTATTAGATAGTTACTGAGTAATTTCTAGGAATTTATTGAGAATTTACTGGAAATTTACTTGGTAATTTACTCATAATTTACTGAATAAATGTACTGAGTAATTTACTGAGAATTTAAATAGTAATTTCTAGAGAATTTACTGAGTAATTGAATGGGAATTTACTGAGAATTTATTTAGAATTTACTGAGTAATTTGCCGAGAATTATAGTGTAATTGACTGAGAATTTGCTGACTAATTGTGACAACCCACATTTCATGTCCTAGTCATGCTTGCATGCATTTATATATTTTGCCATGTTAAGTTGCTATAACAATCCATATTCATGTTGTAGTCATGTTCATGTTCATTTACATAGCTTTGTCTTGTTAAGTTTGCATTCATGAATCTTGTCTTGCCTGGTGGTTATGAGTTATGTCCAAGTATTGTATGCATGCTTTGTCCCTTTCCTGTTATGTTAAGCCTAGGTCATGCCAAGCCTAGGTCATGTTAAGCCTAGGTCATGTCAAGCCTAGGTCATGCCAAGCCTAGGTCATGTTAAGCCTAGGTCATGCCAAGCCTAGGTCATGTTAAGCCTAGGTCATGCCAAGCCTAGGTCATGTTAAGCCTAGGTCATGCCAAGCCTAGGTCATGTCAAGCCTAGGTCATGCCAAGCCTAGGTCATGTTAAGCCTAGGTCATGTTAAGCCTAGGTCATGCCAAGCCTAGGTCATGTTAAGCCTAGGTCATGTTACGCCTAGGTCATGCCAAGCCGAGGTCATCTTAAGCCTAGGTCACACCTTTGAACCTCTTACACCTTGGACCATCTTGGAACCGCTTTTGTGACCTCCACCATCACCTAGGCATATTGGTCGAGATGTTATCACCTAGGCATCCGAGATCCTTAATCCTTGCACCTAGTGATCTTGTTCTGGGAGTGGAATGACCTAGACCGAGGTGTGGCACATCTAGGCCGAGGTGTGGCACAGCTTAGTCAAGTGTTGTCCTTCCTAGCCGAGGTCATTGTCATCTTAGTTGCCGAAGTCTTATTGTTAGCCGATGTCACCACTTGCCGGAGTGCCATCCCGAGTAGCTTGTTAGATACGCCTTGTCAGAACCTTGTCTTGTCAATCCATCACCTTTTTGAAGAGAACCAACCAACCGTTGCCACGTGTCCGAGCTGAGAGTTAAGTCAGCCGGCAGAGAGAGAAACCCCTCATTTGTTGTATATTGTTTTGAAGAGTAGAGAGAGAAGCTCTAGAAGAGGGAGAAGAGTTCTTGAGAGAGAGTAGATTTCCAAGCTTGATTCCTAGAGATCCAACCGTTAGATCCGCGTTCTAAGGTTAGATTCTTGATCTGCTCATGATGTTCTTTATGTTTATGTTATTGCATTGCATGATTGAAAATGATTTGTAAGCCATGCATTGCTTTGAAGTTCGGTTTTAGAAAGAGAAAATGGCATTCATGTGTTCTTCAAGAAAAGTCATGTTTTGATCCGAAGGCTCATGCCTAAACCCATGTTTTTGTGTTTGTTCTTGCATGATTTTCAAGTATGGGTACCCAGGTCCATGTTTTCGAACTCATGTCATGAAATCCCAGATCTTGTAATAACAAGTTATGATTTTAGCATTCATATTCTTCATGTTCTTCATGCTCATGTTCTTCATGTTCTTCAAGGAGGAAACCCAGATTTCCAGACTTCATTTCCCTAGGTGTGATCACTGACACCACTCTTGCCTAGATCACACACCTAGGCCAAGCATCGTATCTCACCTTGGCCGACCTTGCATGATCACTTGCACGTTAGTTTATCTTGCATGCACACCTAGGCTAACCACTGCACACCTAGGCCGACCATGGTACACCCATGCCAGCACCTTGTAACACCTCGGCAGACAGCTACATACTGAAGCCTAGGTAACCACACCTCGGCCAAGAGGTGTGGGACCTTGGCCAAGACCTCCTGAGTTCACCCAGCTAGGTCGTTTTAGCCTAGATCATCTCTGTGCATCCATTCCAGGACCTGGTTGGTACCCAGCATGTTTTCCCTAGGTATTTCCAGCATGTTTTCCCTAGATGATTTCCAGCATGTTTTCCCTAGATGTTTTCAGCATGTTTTCCCTAGGTATTTCCAGCATGTTTTCCCTAGATGATTTCCAGCATGTTTTCCCTAGATGTTTTCAGCATGTTTTCCCCTAGATGTTTTCAGCATGTTTTCCCTAGATGATTTCTAGCATGTTTTCCCTAGGTGTTTCCAGCATGTTTTCCCTAGGTGTTTTCAGCATGTTTTCCCTAGATGATTTTCAGCATGTTTTCCCTAGATGATTTTCAGCATGTTTTCCCTAGATGTTTTCAGCATGTTTTCCCTAGATGATTTCTAGCATGTTTTCCCTAGGTGTTTCCAGCATGTTTTCCCTAGGTGTTTTCAGCATGTTTTCCCTAGATGATTTTCAGCATGTTTTCCCTAGATGATTTTCAGCATGTTTTCCCTAGATGATTTCCAGCACGTTTTCCCTAGATGTTTTCAGCATGTTTTCCCTAGATCATTTGCATTCATGTGAAGCTTGTTTTAAGAGTGCGTTCAATAGACTTTGCCACGTGTTTGTAGGACTTGGACCTTTGCCTTGATCCCGACTCCCCAAGAACTAAGTGAGTGGTATTTTTAATAAAGTTATGTTATAACGTTTTGACAAAGCTTTGCCTCGTTTTGATAAAAGTATTTGATCAAGCATGAATGATTATCCCTATTTATATATCAAATACTATCTTGTTTTGATGACATGTCTTGAAAGTCCTTAGTTGCAGGGGACTATAATACAACTGCACTCTTGTCTTGAAAGTCCTTAGTTGCAGGGGACTATAATACAACTGCACTCTTGTCTTGAAAGTCCTTAGTTGCAGGGGACTATAATACAACTGCACTCTTGTCTTGAAAGTCCTTAGTTGCAGGGGACTATAATACAACTGCACTCTTGTCTTGAAAGTCCTTAGTTGCAGGGGACTATAATGCAACTGCACTCTTGTCTTGATATGTCATCACCCCATGTATTATGTAGATGTTATTAACATCCCAAGCAAGATTTGAAAGGCCAAGATTTGATTGATGAACTTGATTCATCCCATGTTTTGAACAAAGCTATGATATATGTATTGTTTTGACAAGGACCTTGGAAATCATTCATGCAACCCCTTTATTACTTGTACCATTCACTGAGTATCCAAGCTCACCCTCCCTATGTATATATGTAGGTAACAAGCAAGAAGTCGGCTACACCGAGATGTGTGTTTTACAAGATGTTTTGGATGCATGTTATGTCGGCAATATTTATGTCGGCCATTTTTGAAGCTTATGTATTTTGAACATGTCGGCTTGAGAAGCTCTTTTGCTAAGATGTGATGTGTATTTTGTACTTCATTTCTTTATGTATTCAAGTTGTAAAGCTATATAAAGATGTATGCCATTTCATTTGACTTATGCACTGCTCTTATGGACCACTTGTATTTTAGATTATTGCTTCCGCACTTGTGAGCCCCCTATATAAATACTCTGATTGTGTGTGAATTTTGGAAGTCGGCCTTCGGTAATCACGGATTACTGGCCATCACGGCACCAAACTACTAGGGGCGGTTTGGGGGCGTGACACTAATTTATTGAGAATTTACTGGGAATTTATTGTGTAATTTACTGAGAATTCACTAGTAATTTAGTTAGATTTTTTTTTGGAATTTACTGAGAATTTATTGGAAATTTATTAGGTAATTTTTTGAGAATATATAGAGAATTTACTGAAAATTTACCGAGTAAATTACTGAGAATTTACTATGTAATTTACTAAGAATTTACTAACAATTTACTGAGTAATTTTCTGAGTAATTACAAAAAATTTAGTGAGAACTTATCGAGTAATTTACTGAGAATTTACAGGGAACTTACTAAGTAATTTACAGAGAATTTAAAGAGCAATTTATTGAGTAATTTACTGAGAATTTACTGAAAATTTGATGAGTAATTTACTGAGATTTTAGAGGCAATTTTTCTTAGTAATTTACAGAGAATTTACTGAGAACTTACAGAGTAATCTACTGAGAACTTACAGCGAATTTACTGTGATTTTACAATGTAATTTACTTATAATTTACTTGCAATTCACTGAGAATTACTAAGTAGTTTACTGAGATTTTGCTGGGAATTTACTAAGTAATTTACTGAGAATTTACTGGAAATTTTCTGAGTAATTTCCTAAGAATTTACATGAAATTTTGTGGGAATTTACGGAGAATTTACTCAGAATTTACTGAGTAATTTACTGTGTATTTATTGAGAATTTGTTAGGAATTTACTGATTAATTTACAAAGAATTTATTGAGTAATTTACAGAGAATTTAATGAGTAATTTACTAAGAATTCACTCGGAATTTACTAAGTAATTTGTTGAGAATTTACTGGGAATTTACTAAATAATGTAGTTAGAATTTATTGGGAATTTACTGAGAACTTACTGTTAATTTACTGGAAATTTTCTGAGTAATTTTTGAGAATTTACTGTAATTTACTGAGTAATTTAGTGGCAATTTACAGAGTAATGCACTGAGTAATTTACTGCGAATTTACTGGGAATTTGCCGTGTAATTTATTGAGAACATAGCGGGAATTTCTAGAGTAATTTATTGAGAATTTACAGGGAATTTACTTAGAAATTACTGGCAATTTTCTGAGTAATTTACTGAGAATTTACAAGGAATTTACTGGGAATTTACTGAGTATTTTCTGAGAATTTACTGAGTAATTTACTAAGTAATTTACTCAGTAATTAATTGAGTAATTTTTGGAGAATTCACTGAGAAATTTTCTAAGTAATTTATAGAAAATTTATTGCGAATTTACTGAGTAATTTACCGAGAATTCGTTGAGAATTTATTCTGTAATTTATTTAGAATTTACTAAAAATTTAGAGAGTAATTTACTGAGAATTTACTGAGTAAATTATTGGGAATTTACGGCGCAACTTTCTGAGTATTTCCTGGGAATTTATTGAGAATTGATTGGAAATTAACTGAGTAATTTACTGGGAATCTACTGAGTAATTTACTGGGAATTTTATGAGTAATTTTTAGAGAATTTACTGAGAATTTTCTAAGTAATCTACTGAGCATTTGTTGGCAATTTACTGAGTAATTTTTTGAGAATTTACTGAGAACTTACAGAGTAATTTGCTGGGATTTTACAGGGAATTGACAGAGAATTTACTGGGTAATTTACTGAGAATTTACTGTTTAATTTGTTGAGAAATTTTCTAGGAATTTAAAGATAATTTAAGGAGTAATTTACTGGAAATTTACTAAGTAATTTTACTGGGAATTTTATGAGTAATTTATTGGGAATTTACTTATTAATTTACTGAGAATATACTGGGAGTTTGCTGAGTAATTTACTAAGAATTTACGAAAAATTTACAAAGAATTGCCTGAGAATTTATTGGGAATTTGCTGAATAATTTACTGGGAATTTACTAGTAATTTACTGAGCAATTTATTTAGAATTTACTGAAAATTTACTAAGAAATTTACTAGGAATTTAAGGATTAAAGTAATGAGAATTTTTTTAGAATTTGCTGAGAATTTACTCAGTAATTTACTTATTGATTTACTAAGTATTTATTGGGAATTTACTGAATAATTTTTTGAGAATTTATTAGATATTTACTGAGTAATTTCTAGGAATTTACTGGCAATTTACTTGGTAATTTACTGAATAAATGTACTGAGAAATTTACTGAGAATTTAAATAGTAATTTCTAGAGAATTTACTGCGTAATTTAATGGCAATTTACAGAGAATTTATTTAGAATTTATTGAGTAATTTACCGAGAATTATAGTGTAATTGACTGAGAATTTGCTGACTAATTTATTGAGAATTTAGTGGGAATTTATTGTGTAATTTACTAAGAATTCACTGAGTAATTTAGTTAGATTTTTTTTTGGAATTTACTGAGAATTTATTGGAAATTTATTAGGAAACTTTCTGAGAATTTATAGAGAATTTACTGAAAATTTACCGAGTAAATTACTGAGAATTTACTATGTAATTTACTGAGAATTTACTAACAATTTACTGAGTAATTTTCTGAGTAATTTACAAAAAATTTAGTAAAAACTTATCTAGTAATTTACTGAGAATTTACAGGGAACTTACTAAGTAATTTACAGAGAATTTAAAGAGCAATTTATTGAGTAATTTACTGAGAATTTACTAAAAATTTGATGAGTAATTTACTGAGAATTTAGAGGCAATTTTTCTTAGTAATTTACAAAGAATTTACTGAGAACTTACAGAGTAATTTATTGAGAATTTACAGCAAATTTATTGTGATTTTACAATGTAATTTACTTATAATTTACTTGCAATTCACTGAGAATTACTAAGTAGTTTACTGAGATTTTGTTGGGAATTTACAAAGTAATTTACTGAGAATTTACCGGGAATTTTCTGAGTAATTTCCTAAGAATTTACTGGAAATTTACAGAGAATTTACTCAGAATTTACTGAGTAATTTACTATGTATTTATTAAGAATTTTCTAGGAATTTACTGATTAATTTACGGAGAATTTATTGAGTAATTTATAGAGAATTTAATGAGTAATTTCCTGAGAATTCACTCGGAATTTATTAAGAATTTACTAAGTAATTTGTTGAGAATTTACTGGGAATTTACTAAATAATGTAGTTAGAATTTATTGGGAATTTACTGAGAACTTACTGTTAATTTACTGGAAATTTTCTGAGTAATTTCTGAGAATTTACTGTAATTTACTTAGTAATTTAGTAGCAATTTACAGAGTAATGCACTGAGTAATTTACTGCGAATTTACTAGGAATTTGCCGTGTAATTTATTGAGAACATAGTGGGAATTTCTAGAGTAATTTATTGAGAATTTACAGGGAATTTACTTAGAAATTACTGGCAATTTTCTGAGTAATTTACTGAGAATTTACAAGGAATTTACTGAGAATTTACTGAGTAATTTACTCAGTAATTAATTGAGTAATTTTCAGAGAATTCACTGAGAAATTTTCTAAGTAATTTATAGAAAATTTATTGCGAATTTACTGGGTAATTTACTGGGAATTTGTTGAGAATTTATTCTGTAATTTATTTGGAATTTACTGAAAATTTAGAGAGTAATTTACTGAGAATTTTCTGAGTAAATTATTGGGAATTTACGGCGCAACTTTCTGAGTATTTCCTAGGAATTTATTGAGAATTGATTGGGAATTAACTGAGTAGTTTGCTGGAAATTTACTGAGTAATTTAAGGAGTAATTTTTAGAGAATTTACTGAGAATTTTCTGAGTAATCTACTGAGCATTTGTTGGCAATTTACTGAGTAATTTTTTGAGAATTTACTGAGAACTTACAGAGTAATTTGCTGGGATTTTACAGGGAATTGACAGAGAATTTACTAGGTAATTTACCGAGAATTTACTGTTTAATTTGTTGAGAAATTTTCTTAGAATTTTCTAGGAATTTACAGATAATTTAAGGAGTAATTTACAGAGAATTTACTGGAAATTTACTAAGTAATTTTACTGGGAATTTTATGAGTAATTTACTGGGAATTTACTTATTAATTTACTGAGAATATACTGGGAATTTGCTGAGTAATTTATTAAGAATTTACGAAAAATTTACAAGGAATTGCCTGAGAATTTATTGGGAATTTGCTGAATAATTTACTGGGAATTTACTAGTAATTTACTGAGCAATTTATTGAGAATTTACTGAAAATTTACTAAGAAATTTACTAGGAATTTAAGGATTAAAGTACTGAGAATTTTTTTAGAATTTGCTGAGAATTTACTCAGTAATTTACTTAGTGATTTACTGAGTATTTATTGGGAATTTACTGAATAATTTTTTGAGAATTTATTAGATATTTACTGAGTAATTTCTAGGAATTTACTAAGAATTTACTGGAAATTTACTTGGTAATTTACTCACAATTTACTGAATAAATGTACAGAGTAATTTACTGAGAATTTAAGTAGTAATTTCTAGAGAATTTACTGTGTAATTTAATGGGAATTTACTGAGAATTTATTTAGAATTTACTGAGTAATTTATTGAGAATTTACTGGAAATTTAATGTGTAATTTACTGAGAATTCACTGAGTAATTTAGTTAGATTTTTTTTTGGAATTTACTAAGAATTTATTGGAAATTTATTAGGTAATTTTCTGAGAATTTATAGAGAATTTATTGAAAATTTACCGAGTAAATTACTGAGAATTTACTATGTAATTTACTGAGAATTTACTAACAATTTACTGAGTAATTTTCTGAGTAATTTACAAAAAATTTAGTGAGAACTTATCGAGTAATTTACTGAGAATTTACAGGGAACTTACTAAGTGATTTACAGAGAATGTAAAGAGTAATTTATTGAGTAATTTACTGAGATTTTACTGAAAATTTGATGAGTAATTTTCTGAGAATTTAGAGGCAATTTTTCTTAGTAATTTACAAAGAATTTACTAAAAACTTACTGAGTAATCTACTGAGAATTTACAACGAATTTGTTGTGATTTTACAGTTTAATTTACTTGCAATTTACTAAGTAATTTACTAAGATTTTGCTGGGAATTTACTAAGTAATTTACTGAGAATTTACTGGAAATTTTTTGAGTAATTTACTAAGAATTTACATGGAATTTTGTGGGAATTTATGGAGAATTTGCTTAGAGTTTACTGAGTAATTTACTGTGTAGTTATTAAGAATTTGCTAGGAATTTACTGATTAATTTATGGAGAATTTATTGAGTAATTTATAGAGAATTTAATGAGTAATTTACTGAGAATTCACTTGGAATTTACTAATGATTTACTAAATAATGTAGTTAGAATTTATTGGGAATTAACTGAGAACTTACTGTTAATTTACTAGAAATTTTCTGAGTAATTTCTTAGAATTTACTGTAATTTACTTAATAATTTAGTGGCAATTTACAGAGTAATGCACTGAGTAATTTACTGCGAATTTACTGGGAATTTGCTGTGTAATTTATTGAGAACATAGTGGGAATTTCTAGAGTAATTTATTGAGAATTTACAGGGAATTTACTCAGTAATTAATTGAGTAATTTTCAGAGAATTCACTGAGAAATTTTCTAAGTAATTTATAGAAAATTTATTGCGAATTTACGGAGCAATTTACTGGGAATTTGTTGAGAATTTATTCTGTAATTTATTTGGAATTTACTGAAAATTTAGAGAGTAATTTACTGAGAATTTACTGAGTAAATTATTGGGAATTCACGGCGCAACTTTCTGAGTATTTCCTGGGAATTTATTGAGAATTGATTGGGAATTAACTGAGTAATTTTCTGAAAATTTACTGAGTAATTTTTAGAAAATTTACTGAGAATTTTTTGAGTAATCTACTGAGCATTTGTTGGCAATTTATTGAGTAATTTTTTGAGAATTTACTGAGAACTTACAGAGTGATTTGCTGGGATTTTATAGGGAATTAACAGAGAATTTACTAGGTAATTTACCGAGAATTTACTGTTTAATTTGTTGAGAAATTTTCTTAGAATTTTCTAGGAATTTACAGATAATTTAAGGAGTAATTTATAGAGAATTTACTGGAAATTTACTAAGTAATTTTATTGAGAATTTTATGAGTAATTTACTGGGAATTTACTTATTAATTTACTGAGAATATAATGGGAATTTGTTGAGTAATTTACTAAGAATTTATGAAAAATTTACAAGGAATTGCCTGAGAATTTATTGGGAATTTGCTGAATAATTTACTGGGAATTTACTAGTAATTTACTGAGCAATTTGCTGAGAATTAACTGAAAATTTACTATAAATTTACTGGGAATTTAAGGATTAAAGTACTGAGAATTTTTTTAGAATTTGCTGAGAATTTGCCCAGTAATTTACTTAGTGATTTACTGAGTATTTATTGGGGATTTACGGAATAATTTTTTGAGAATTTATTAGATATTTACTGAGTAATTTCTAGGAATTTACTGAGAATTTACTGGAAATTTACTTGGTAATTTACTCACAATTTACTGAATAAATGTACAGAGTAATTTACTGAGAATTTAAATAGTAATTTCTAGAGAATTTACTGCGTAATTTAATGGGAATTTACTGAGAATTTATTTAGAATTTACTGAGTAATTTACCGAGAATTACAATGTAATTGACTGAGAATTTACTGACTAATTTATTGAGAATTTACTGGGAATTATTGTGTAATTTACTGAGAATTAACTGAGTAATTTAGTTAGATTTTTTTTTGGAATTTACTGAGAATTTCTTGGGAATTTATTAGGTAATTTTCTGAGAATTTATAAAGAATTTACTAAAAATTTACTGAGTAAATTACTGAGAATTTACTAACAATTTACTGAGTAATTTACAAAAAATTTAGTGAGAACTTATCGAGTAATTTACTGAGAATTTACAGGGAACTTACTAAGTAATTTACAGAGAATTTAAAGAGTAATTTATTGAGTAATTTACTGAGAATTTACTAAAAATTTGATGAGTAATTTATTGAGAATTTAGAGGCAATTTTTCTTAGTAATTTACAAAGAATTTACTAAAAACTTACAGAGTAATCTACTGAGAATTTACAGCGAATTTACTGTGATTTTACAATTTAATTTACTTGCAATTTACTAAGTAATTTATTGAGATTTTGCTGTGAATTTACTAAGTAATTTACTGAGAATTTATTGGAAATTTTTTGAGTAATTTACTAAGAATTTACATGAAATTTTGTGGGAATTTACGGAGAATTTGCTCAGAGTTTACTGAGTAATTTACTGTGTATTTATTAAGAATTTGCTAGGAATTTACTGATTAATTTACGGAGAATTTATTGAGTAATTTACAGAGAATTTAATGAGTAATTTACTGAGAATTCACTCGGAATTTACTAACAATTTACTAAGTAATTTGTTGAGAATTTACTAAATAATGTTGTTAGAATTTAGTGGACATTTACTGAGAACTTACTGTTAATTTACTGGAAATTTTTTGAGTAATTTCTGAGAATTTACTGTAATTTACTTAGTAATTTAGTGGCAATTTACAGAGTAATGCACTAAATAATTTACTGGGAATTTGCTGTGTAATTTATTGAGAACATAGTGGGAATTTCTAGAGTAGTTTATTAAGAATTTACAGGGAATTTACTTAGAAATTACTGGCAATTTTTAAAGTAATTTACTGAGAATTTACAAGGAATTTACTGAGTATTTTCTGAGAATTTACTGAGTAATTTACTCAGTAATTAATTGAGTAATTTTCAAAGAATTCACTGAGAAATTTTCTAAGTAATTTATAGAAAATTTATTGCGAATTTACTAAGTAATTTACTGGGAATTTGTTGAGAATTTATTCTATAATTTATTTGGAATTTACTGAAAATTTAGAGAGTAATTTACTGAGAATTTACTGAGTAAATTATTGGGAATTTACGGCGTAGCTTTCTGAGTATTTCCTGGGAATTTATTGAGAATTGATTGGGAATTAACTAAGTAACTTACTGGAAATTTACTGAGTAATTTAATGAGTAATTTTTAGAGAATTTACTGAGAATTTTCTGAGCAATCTACTGAGCATTTGTTGGCAATTTACTGAGTAATTTTTTGAGAATTTACTGAGAACTTATAGAGTAATTTGCTGGGATTTTACAGGGAATTGACAGAGAATTTACTAGGTAATTTACCGAGAATTTATTGTTTAATTTGTTGAGAAATTTTCTTAGAATCTTTTAGGAATTTGCAGATAATTTAAGGAGTAATTTACAAAGAATTTCTGAAAATTTACTAAGTAATTTTACTGGGAATTTTATGAGTAATTTACTGGGAATTTACTTATTAATTTATTGAGAATATACTGGGAATTTGCTGAGTAATTTACTATGAATTTATGAAAAATTTACAAGGAATTGCCTAAGAATTTATTGGGAATTTGCTGAATAATTTACTGGGAATTTACTGAAAATTTACTAAGAAATTTACTGGGAATTTAAGGATTAAAGGACTGAGAATTTTTTTAGAATTTGCTGAGAATTTACTCGGTAATTTACTTAGGGATTTACTGAGTATTTATTAGGAATTTACTGAATAATTTTTTGAGAATTTATTTGATATTTACTGAGTAATTTCTAGGAATTTACTGAGAATTTACTAGAAATTTACTTGGTAATTTACTCACAATTTACTGAATAAATGTACAGAGTAATTTACTGAGAATTTAAATAGTAATTTCTAGAGAATTTACTGCGTAATTTAATGAGAATTTACTGAGAATTTATTTAGAATTTACTGAGTAATTTACCGAGAATTACAATGTAATTGACTGAGAATTTACTGACTAATTTATTGAGAATTTACTGGGAATTTATTGTGTAATTTACTGAGAATTCACTGAGTAATTTAGTTAGATTTTTTTTGGAATTTACTGAGAATTTATTGAGAATTTATTAGGTAATTTTCTGAGAATTTATAGAGAATTTACTGAAAATTTACCGAGTAAATTACTGAGAATTTACTATGTAATTTATTGATAATTTACTAACAATTTACAAGGAATTTACTGGGAATTTACAGTGAATTTACTGTGATTTTACAATGTAATTTACTTATAATTTACTTGCAATTCACTGAGAATTAATAAGTAGTTTACTGAGATTTTGCGGGGAATTTACTAAGTAATTTACTGAGAATTTACTGGGAATTTTCTGAGTAATTTCTTAAGAATTTACATGGAATTTTGTGGAAATTTACGGAGAATTTACTCAGAATTTACTGTGTATTTATTGAGAATTTGCTAGGAATTTACTGATTAATTTACAGAGAATTTATTGAGTAATTTACAGAGAATTAAATGAGTAATTTAATGAGAATTCACTTGGAATTTACTAAGTAATTTGTTGAGAATTTACTGGGAATTTATTGGGACTTTACTAAATAATGTAGTTAGAATTTATTGGGAATTTACTGAGAACTTACTGGAAATTTACTGGAAATTTTCTGAGTAATTTCTGAGAATTTACTGTAATTTACTTAGTAATTTAGTGGCAATTTACAGAGTAATGCACTGAGTAATTTGCTGCGAATTTACTAGGAATTTGCTGTGTAATTTATTGAGAACATAGCGGGAATTTCTAGAGTAATTTATTGAGAATTTACAGGGAATTTACTTAGAAATTACTGACAATTTTCTGAGTAATTTACTGAGAATTTACAAGGAATTTACTGAGAATTTACTGAGTATTTTCTGAGAATTTACTGAGTAATTTACTAAGTAATTTACTCAGTAATTAATTGAGTAATTTTTAGAGAATTCACTGAGAAATTTTCTAAGTAATTTAGAGAAAATTTATTGCGAATTTACTGAGTAATTTACTGGGAATTTGTTGAGAATTTATTCTGTAATTTATTTAGAATTTACTGAAAATTTAGAGAGTAATTTACTGAGAATTTACTGAGTAAATTATTGGGAATTTACGGCGCAACTTTCTGAGTATTTCCTGGGAATTTATTGAGAATTGATAGGGAATTAACTGAATAATTTACTGGGAATTTACTGAGTAATTTTTAGAGAATTTACTGAGAATTTTCTGAGTAATCTACCGAGCATTTGTTGGCAATTTACTGAGTAATTTTTTGAGAATTTACTGAGAACTTACAGAGTCATTTGCTGGGATTTTGCAGAGAATTGACAGAGAATTTACTGGGTAATTTACCGAGAATTTACTGTTTAATTTGTTGAGAAATTTTCATAGAATTTACAGATAATTTAAGGAGTAATTTACAGAGAATTTACTGGAAATTTACTAAGTAATTTTACTGGGAATTTTATGAGTAATTTTTCGGGAATTTACTTATTAATTTACTGAGAATATACTGGGAATTTGTTGAGTAATTTACTAAGAATTTACGAAAAATTTACGAAGAATTGCCTGAGAATTTATTGGGAATTTACTGAAAATTTACTGAGAAATTTACTAGGAATTTAAGGATTAAAGTACTGAGAATTTTTTTAGAATTTGCTGAGAATTTACTTAGTAATATTCTTAGTGATTTACTGAGTATTTATTGGGAATTTACTGAATAATTTTTTGAGAATTTATTAGATATTTACTAAGTAATTTCTAGGAATTTACTAAGAATTTACTGGAAATTTACTTGGTAATTTACTCACAATTTACTGAATAAATGTACCGAGTAATTTACTAAGAATTTAAATAGTAATTTCTAGAAAATTTATTGAGTAATTGAATGGGAATTTACTGAGTAATTTACTGAGAATTCATTTAGAATTTACTGAGTAATTTACCGAGAATTATAATGTAATTGACTGAGAATTTGCTGACTAATTTATTGGGAATTTGCTGTGTAATTTACTGAGAATTCGCTGAGTAATTTAGTTAGATTTTTTTTGGAATTTATTGAAAATTTATTGGAAATTTATTAGGTAATTTTCTGAGAATTTATAGAGAATTTACTGAAAATTTACCGAGTAAATTACTGAGAATTTACTATGTAATTTACTGAGAATTTACTAACAATTTACTGAGTAATTTTCTGAGTAATTCACCAAAAATTTAGTGAGAACTTATCGAGTAATTTACTGAGAATTTATAAGGAACTTACTAAGTAATTTACAGAGAATTTAAAGAGCAATTTATTGAGTAATTTACTGAGAATTTGATGAGTAATTTACTGAGAATTTAGAGGCAACTTTTCTTAGTAATTTACTGAGAACTTATAGAGTAATCTACTGAGAATTTACAGCAAATTTACGGTAATTTTACAATGTAATTTACTTATAATTTACTTGTAATTTACTGAGAATTACTAAGTAATTTAAGAAGAATTTACTAAGTAATTTACTGGGATTTTGCTGGGAATTTACTAAGTAATTTACTAAGAATTTTCTGAGCAATTTCCTAAGAATTTACATGGAATTTTGTGGAAATTTACGGAGAATTTACTCAGAATTTACTGAGTAATTTACTGTGTATTTATTGAGAATTTGCTAGGAATTTACTGATTAATTTACAGAGAATTTATTGAGTAATTTACAGAGAATTTAATGAGTAATTTACTGAGAATTCACTCAGAATTTACTAAGTAATTTGTTACGACCCCAAACCGCCCCTAGTAGTTTGGTGCCGTGATGGCCAGTAATCCGAGATTACCGAAGGCCAACTTTCAAAAGTTTAACACAATCAGAGTATAATAAACGGGGCTCACAAATGCAGAAGCAATAAATCAAAACAAAAGTGGTCCATAAGAGCAGTGCATAGATCAAACGTAATGGCATACATCTTTACAAAACTTTACAATTGAATACAACAAAGTAAAATACGTATTACATCTTGATCAAAAGGCTTCTCGAGCCGACATATACAAAATACAGTGAATACAAGCCAAGAAGCATGATTTTCAAGATTCGCCGACATGAAAGAAATGACATCGCCGACGTGAATACAAAACAAAGCCGACATAATCATAGATCCAAAACAAGCTTTCAAAAACACATCTAGGCGTTGCCGACGTCCTACTCATCACCTACATATATATAGAGAGGGTGAGCTTGGATACTCAGTGAATGGTACTAGTAATAAAGGTTTTGCATGAATATAGCCGAGATCCTTCAAAACAAAACATGCCAAAACCATATGAATCTTAACCGAGATCTTTTCAAAGCAAAAACACATCAAAACTTTATCAAAACAAGGGATGAACCGTATTCATCTATCAAGGTTTTACAAGTCTCAAGGGATGCTTACTAACATCGGCAAAACACAAATCAAGCTTTTGATGAACCGTATTCATCTATTAAGTCTTACAAGTCTCAAGGGATGCTTACTGACATCGGCAAAACACAAATCAAGCTTTCCGAACAACAGATCCACGCGGTAAACCGTCAGTGGCAAAACAAAGGCTGTACGATCCGTGATCGATTAGTCAAAGGTACTGCGAAAGTTTATAGTTCTCCAGCACAAGGGACTTGTGTTACTTAAGCCCGTAGCCCTTTTTAACACGATGGTCTTGTGTCACTTAGGCCCGTAGCCCGTTTTAACACAAGAGTCTTTCCAAGAAAGGACTGTATCCTTTTATGCTTAGTGCTGCGAAAGTTTAGAGTCCTCCAGCACAAGGGACTTTTATACTTGGTATTGCGAAAGTTTATAGTCCTCCAGTACAAGGGACTTTTCAAGAATGTCATCAAAACAAAGGTTATACTTGATACGTCAAACAGGCTATTCATTCATGCTTAACAAATACTTTTATCAAGACAAAGCAAAACAAGATTTATCAAAACAGTATAACATAGCTTTATTAAAAGCACCACTCACCTAGTTCTTCAGGTGTAGGCTCAAAGCAAAGATCAAGGACCTACAATCACATGGCAAATCACATTTCTCAAAACAAGCTTTATATGAATGCAAATGATTTCGGCATTCTCACCAGGTCCAAGTCAAAAGCAAAGCAAAACGTGCTGGGAGTTTAAACACTACTCCCGTCTCATGGAAACACATTGGGTACCAACCAGGTTCTTGCCGAGGTGTGGTCCCGATGGCCTCATTCAAAAACAAAGTCAGGAAAAGCCTGGGTTTCCCTTCGAAGAACATAAAGAATATGATGAACATGATCATGAAGAAGATGAAATGCTAAGATCATCACTCTCTACAAAAACTAGAGATTTCATGCCATGAGTTCAAAACATGGACCTGGGTACCCATACAAGAAGATCATGCAAAAACAAACACAAAAACATGGTTTTGGTTCCAAACTTTCGGATCAAAACGAGACTTTTCTTCACGAACACATGAATACCATTTTTCTCTTCCAAAACCGACTTCAAATCGATGCATGACATGCAAAACAGATTCGATCATGCAATGCAGCTAGATGATTAATAGCAACAACCAAAGTAGATCAAGATTCTAACCTCAAAACTCGAATCCAACGGTTCAAACCTCGGAGATCAAGCTTGGAAGATCTATTCTCACTCAAGAACTTCTCCTCATTCTCTCTAGAGCTTCTCTCTCTAAAGGCAAAGATTTTGAGACAAAATGATTTGTTTCTAGGTCTTCCGGCTGTCTTAACAATCAGCTCGGACACGTGGCGCTACTGGGTTGGTTCAACTCAAAAGGTGATTGATTGATAAGACAAGTCTATGACAAAGCATATGCAGCAAGCTCGGGCAAGACACTTCGGCAAGTAATGATGTCGGCTAAAGTCAAAGCTTCGGCAACAGGATAACAAAGACATCGGCAAGGGAGGACGACGCTTGACTAAGCTGTGCCACACCTTGGCCAGGGTGTGCCACACCTCGGTCTAGGCCATACCTGCCCAAGGACAAGGATCACTAAGTACAAAACATCTCGGCAAACAAGCCCGGGGTGAAGATAGAGTCAACCAAATGGCTCCAAAACAGCTCTAGGTACAAAGGTCCAAAGGTGAACTAAGCTCAAGATTACTTCGGCTATATACCGAGCAAGGAACAAAATCAAGCAAGCAATACCTAAACAAAACAAGGCAAGGCAAAACCTTCAAAACAACATAACAAAACAATGTATACAAGTATGACAAGAGTACGGTGAGGGTCGCTACAGCCTACCCCCCTTAAAGAAGTTTGGTCCCCAAACTTAAATTACCTTGCTCTATAAAAAACTCCGGATAACGGATTCTCACATCCTCTTCCTTTTCCCACGTGGCTTCTGTGCCACAATGCTCCTTCCATTCGACCTTTACCATTGGTATTGATTTGTTTCTCAACTGCCTAACTTGTCTGTCAATAATTCTCATTGGTTTCTCCTCGTAGCCTAAATCCTCATTAACCGAAATCCCAGAATGATCGATTATGTGTAGTGGATCTCAGATGTACTTCCTCAACATAGAAACATGAAACACATTGTGGACTTGGCTTAAATCTGGCGACAAAGCAAGTCTGTAGGCAACGGAGTTAACCTTGTCAAGAATTTCAAATGGCCCAATATAACGGGGTGCTAATTTTCCTTTCTTCCCAAATCTGGAAACTCCTTTCATTGGTGAAACCTTCAGGAATACATGATCCCCAACTTTGAATTCTAACTCTTTCCTTCTCTAGTCGGCGTAGCTCTTTTGTCGGCTCTGGGCAGTTTTAATCCTCTGTTGGATAAGTTTAATCTTTTCTGTTGTTACTTGAATCAATTCGGGACCAAGCAGAGCTTTGTCTCCAATTTCGGTCCAACATATCGGCGACCTACACTTTCTTCCGTACAAAGCTTCATACGGCGCCATGCCAATGCTAGCTTGGTAACTGTTGTTGTAAGCGAATTCCACCAAGGGCAAGTGCGCTCCCCAACTTCCTAGGAAGTCCAATACACAAAGCCTAAGCATATCTTCAAGTGTCTGAATTGTCCTCTCTATCTGCCCATCCGTTTGGGGATAAAAAGCTATACTAAACTTCAGCTCGGCTTCTAAAGCCCTCTGTAGGCTCTGCCAAAATCTAGAAACAAATTTAGGATCTCGGTCTGACACAATTGACATCGGCACTCCATGAAGTCTAACAATCTCGTTCATATATAACAAGGCAAGTTGTTCAGCGTTGTAGGTAGTCTTAACAGGTAAAAAGTGTGCTGACTTAGTTAATCTATCAACAACAACCCAAATCGAATCCATACCTTTCGGTGACTTTGGCAAACCAATCATAAAATCCATGGAGATGTGTTCCCATTTCCACTCAGGAATCGACAAAGGTTGAAGAAGTCCTGCCGGTCTTTGATGTTCTGCTTTCACTTGTTGACAATGCAAACACTGGGACACGAATTCTGCTATTTCTCTTTTCATGTTTGGCCACCAAAACGTCTGTTTCACATCCTGATATATCTTAGTGTTCCCTGGATGAACAGCAAATTTAGAGTTGTGGGCTTCTTGCAAAATCTTCCTTTTTAACTCTGGGATGTCGGCCACACATAACCTTCCATCAAACTTGAGCACTTGATTCTCGATGGTATACCCTGATCTCGGCTTTGTGACAATCTCCTCAGCTACTTTCTTGAAGAATTTATCCTCCATTTGTCTTGTCTTTACCTCATCAACAATAGTCGGTTCCACTGCTACCGTGGTCAAACACGCCAAATTTCCATCTGACTTCCTGCTCAAAGCGTCGGCCACGCTGTTAGCTTTACCTGGGTGATATTGAATTTTCATATCATAGTCTTTCAACAACTCAAGCCACCTTCTCTGTGTCAAATTCAATTCCTTCTGAGTGAACAGGTACTTTAAACTTTTATGATCTGTAAAAACCTGACAAGAAGCTCCATACAAATAGTGACGCCAAATCTTCAAAGCAAATACCATGGCCGCTAATTCTAGATCATGGGTAGGATAGTTCTTCTCATGGGGTTTCAACTAACGAGATGCATAAGCTATAACCTTACCCCCTTGCATTAACACACAACCCAAGCCCTTATGTGAAGCATCGCTATAGATATGAAACTCTTCGTTACCTGATGGAAGTACGAGTACTGGTGCTGTAACTAACCTCGTCTTCAGTTCCTGGAAAGCTGACTCCCGATCTTTAGTCCACTCATACAGTGCTCCCTTCTTAGTCAATTGCGTCAATGGAATTGCAGTCCTTGAGAAATCCTTCACAAACTTCCTGTAATAACCTGCCAAACCCAGAAAACTATGAATCTCGGACACATTAGTCGGCCTCGGCCAATTTACTACGGCTTCAATTTTGCTAGGGTCAACCGAGATACCCTTTTCATTAATCACATGACCCAAGAATGAGATAGTAGGAAGCCAAAACTCACACTTGTTAAACTTAGCATACAATTTCCGGTCTCTCAAAATCTGTAAGGCAAGTCTCAAATGATTTTCATGTTCAGCTTTACTCTTGGAATAGATCAATATATCATCAATGAAGACAACCACAAACTCATCTAAATATGGCTTGAAGACTCTGTTCATTAAATCCATAAATGCAGCAGGGGCATTGGCCACTCCAAAAGGCATTACTAAAAACTCGTAGTGGCCATATCTTGCCCGAAAAGCAGTCTTCTCAACGTCTTCGGCCTTAACTTTAAGCTGGTGGTAACCAGACCTAAGGTCAATCTTAGAAAAGACTCGTGCTCCTTGTAATTGGTCAAGCAAATCATCAATCCTAGGTAATGGGTACTTGTTCTTGATGGTGACCTTATTAAGTTCTCTATAATCGATACAAAGATGGAGTGTGCCATCTTTTTTCTTAATAAATAAAACAGGTGCTCCCCATGGTGATGTGCTCGGCCTAATAAATCCCTTATCCAACAATTCTTGTAATTGCAGTTTCAATTCCCTAAGTTCAGCTGGGGCCATCCTGTACGGTGTTTTGGAGATCAGCTGTGTTCCCGACATGATGTCAACAGTAAACTCTATTTCTCTATCGGCTAAGTGACCAGGCAATTCGTTTGGGAAGACGTCGGGGAATTCACTAACAACTGGGATGTCGGCCAAATTAACATTTCCATTCTGATCACTCAGTATACTACATAAGTAGCCTCGACACCCTTTCTGAATTAACTTATAGGCTTTAATGGTCGAAATCAAGTAAGGTGGGGGCACTATCCCTTTACCCTGGAAAATAACCTCGGCTAGGTTCGGGGGTCTCAGTGTGACATTTTTCGAAACACAATTAATAGATGCATGATTCGCGACTAACCAATGCATTCCCAGTATAACGTCAAAATGAGTTATGTCCAGAGGCATTAAATCTACTAGCAATTCAACATTCTCGATCACAACACATGCTCTATAGATGGATGCAACAATCATAGATCTTCCAGATGGAGTTGACACAGATAACACATAATCAAGGGGCTCTAGTTCTCTATTAATTTTCTCGGCAAATTTAACAGATACAAACGAATGCGTAGAACCCGAATCAATTAACACATAAGCATCTTGGGAGCAAATTAGGAGTATACCTGACACCACTGTCTCAGCATTCTGGGTGTCCCCTGGTACTAGCGCAAACACTCTGCCCTGTCTCATCTGCCCTTTTCCAACATTACCCTTCTGGACGGAACCCGAGGCATTCTCACCCTTATTGTTGTTATCAGCCTTTGTCTTAGGACAATCCCTCACATAATGACCCATTTCACCGCATTCATAACAAGCTCCAGACGTCCGACGACAGACCCCGAAATGTTGCTTCCCACAATCCGAACACGTCAGCTTAGCACTACCTTCCTGCCTTAGGTTATCAGCACTGCCCATGTTCGTTCTCTTCTTGGTACCCAGCTGTCCTCGGCGATTGTCATAGTTCTGTCTCTTTCGCTAGTTCTCCCCCGAGCTCTAGTATCGATTCAGGTTAGCTTCGGCCTGAATGGCTTTGTCCAACACTTCGGCGTAAGTCGGCATATTATGCAAGTTAACCCGGTCTTGAATCGGTCCGCAAAGCCCACTCTCGAACTTCCTGGCCTTCATGTATTCATCGTTGGCCATGTGAGGTACAAACCTTGCCAATTCAGTAAAAGCGCGGTCGTATTCCGCTACTGTTCGGTTGCCTTGCGTCAAAGTATGAAATTCGTTAGCCTTGCGGTTTCGTACATTTAGAGGAAAATGTTTGTTGTAGAACAACTCTAAGAATCGGGTCCAGGTCAGATCTAGATTGTTTTCTCGAACCATCATCCACCATCTGCGAGCGTCATCATCCAACGTGAATGCTGCCAACGTCACCTTCTGAGCGTTGGTGCTAGGAAAGATCTCGAACAACTTTTCCATTTCTAAAACCCACGCCTCAGCCTTCATTGGCTCTATACCCCCGGAGAATCTCGGTGGTTTCATTTTCTTGAACTCCCTGATTAAAGCTATCGTGCCATCCCCATATAAGGCTGGCTGCGGAGGAACTTGCGGCGCTGGAGGAGGTGGAGGCGGAACTACATTTCGGCCGTTGGTTTGCTCGGCCTGGGTCGACGTAGCACTAGCGTACTGCTGTCTTGTTTGCCTCAACTCGCGGGCCAAACCTTCGACTAATCTTTCTAGTCTGTCCATTCTGTCTTCGGGCTGATCCCGGCCAATTGGAGGTCTACCTCTCCTCATGATGCTATGAGCATGCAAAGTGTGACTTTAAAACAAATAAGCAAATAACCACGTAGGCAAGTAACAAACAGGTATGTTAAGACAATGCACACCTCGTTCAAATAACAAGTACCATGATGCAAACCCTAACATCTTTCTAAGGGAAATCCTATGCTCTTTAGGACTCAAAGTGTGTGAGTAGCGTACTACAAGGGTCTTGTGCTCTGATACCATTCTGTCACGACCCCAAACCGCCCCTAGTAGTTTGGTGCCGTGATGGCCAGTAATCCGAGATTACCGAAGGCCAACTTTCAAAAGTTTAACACAATCAAAGTATAATAAACGGGGCTCACAAATGCGGAAGCAATAAATCAAAACACAAGTGGTCCATAAGAGCAGTGCATAGATCAAACGTAATGGCATACATCTTTACAAAACTTTACAATTGAATACAACAAAGTAAAATACGTATTACATCTTGATCAAAAGGCTTCTCGAGCCGACATATACAAAATACAGTGAATACAAGCCAAGAAGCATGATTTTCAAGATTCGCCGACATGAAAGAAATGACATCGCCGACGTGAATACAAAACAAAGCCGACATAATCATAGATCCAAAACAAGCTTTCAAAAACACATCTAGGCGTCGCCGACGTCCTGCTCATCACCTACATATATATAGAGAGGGTGAGCTTGGATACTCAGTGAATGGTACTAGTATTAAAGGTTTTGTATGAATATAGCCGAGATCCTTCAAAACAAAACATGCCAAAACCATATGAATCTTAACCGAGATCTTTTCAAAGCAAAAACACATCAAAACTTTATCAAAACAAGGGATGAACCGTATTCATCTATGAGTAATTTGTTAAGAAATTTTCTTAGAATTTTCTAGGAATTTACAGATAATTTAAGGAGTCATTTACAGAGAATTTACTAGAAATTTACTAAGTAATTTTACTGGGAATTTTATGAGTAATTTACTGGGAATTTACTTATTAATTTACTGAGAATATACTGGGAATTTGCTGAGTAATTTACTAAGAATTTACGAAAAATTTACAAGGAATTGCCTGAGAATTTATTGGGAATTTGCTGAATAATTTACTAAGAAATTTACTGGGAATTTAAGGATTAAAGGACTGAGAATTTTTTTAGAATTTGCTGAGAATTTGCTCGGCAATTTACTTAGGGATTTACTGAGTATTTATTGGGAATTTACTGAATAATTTTTTGAGAATTTATTAGATATTTACTGAGTAATTTCTAGGAATTTACTGAGAATTTACTGGAAATTTACTTGGTAATTTACTCACAATTTACTGAATAAATGTACTGAATAATTTACTGAGAATTTAAATAGTAATTTCTAGAGAATTTACTGCGTAATTTAATGGGAATTTACTGAGAATTTATTTAGAATTTACTGAGTAATTTACCGAGAATTACAATGTAATTGACTAAGAATTTACTGACTAATTTATTGAGAATTTACTAGGAATTTATTGTGTAATTTACTGAGAATTCACTGAGTAATTTAGTTAGATTTTTTTTGGAATTTACTGAGAATTTATTGGGAATTTATTAGGTAATTTTCTGAGAATTTATAGAGAATTTACTGAAAATTTACCGAGTAAATTACTGAGAATTTACTATGTAATTTACTGAGAATTTCCAAACAATTTACTGAGTAATTTTCTGAGTAATATACAAAAAATTTAGTGAGAACTTATCGAGTAATTTACTGAGAATTTACAGGGAACTTACTGAGTGATTTATAGAGAATTTAAAGAGTAATTTATTGAGTAATTTACTGAGAATTTACTAAAAATTTGATGAGTAATTTACTGAGAATTTAGAGGTAATTTTTCTTAGTAATTTACAAAGAATTTACTAAAAACTTACAGAGTAATCTACTGAGAATTTACAGCGAATTTACTGTGATTTTACAATTTAATTTACTTGCAATTTACTAAGTAATTTACTGAGATTTTGCTGTGAATTTACTAAATAATTTACTGAGAATTTACTGGGAATTTTTTGAGTAATTTACTAAGAATTTACATGAAATTTTGTGGGAATTTACGAAGAATTTGCTCAGAGTTTACTGAGTAATTTACTGTGTATTTATTAAGAATTTGCTAGGAATTTACTGATTAATTTACGGAGAATTTATTGAGTAATTTACAGAGAATTTAATGAGTAATTTACTGAGAATTCACTCAGAATTTACTAACAATTTACTAATAATTTGTTGAAAATTTACTGAGAATTTACTAAATAATGTAGTTAGAATTTATTGGGAATTTACTGAGAACTTACTGTTAATTTACTGGAAATTTTCTATGTAATTTCTGAGAATTTACTGTAATTTACTTAGTAATTTAGTGGCAATTTACAGAGTAATGCACTGAGTAATTTACTGGGAATTTGCTGTGTAATTTGTTGAGAACATAGTGGGAATTTCTAGAGTAGTTTATTAAGAATTTACAGGGAATTTACTTAGAAATTACTGGCAATTTTCAAAGTAATTTACTGAAAATTTACAAGGAATTTACTGGGAATTTACTGAGTATATTCTGAGAATTTACTGAGTAATTTACGGTGTATTTATTAAGAATTTGCTAGGAATTTACTGATTAATTTACGGAGAATTTATTGAGTAATTTAAAGAGAATTTAATGAGTAATTTACTGAGAATTCACTTCGGAATTTACTAATAATTTACTAAGTAATGTAGTTAGAATTTATTGGGAATTTACTGAGAACTTACTGTTAATTTACTGGAAATTTTTTGAGTAATTTCTGAGAATTTACTGTAATTTTCTTAGTAATTTAGTGGCAATTTACAGAGTAATGCACTAAGTAATTTACTGCGAATTTACTGGGAATTTGCTGTGTAATTTATTGAGAACATAGTGGGAATTTCTAAAGTAATTTATTGAGAATTTATAGGGAATTTACTTAGAAATTACTGGCAATTTTCAGAGTAATTTACTAAGAATTTACAAGGAATTTACTAAGTATTTTCTGAGAATTTACTGAGTAATTTACTCAGTAATTAATTGAGTAATTTTCAGAGAATTCACTGAGAAATTTTCTAAGTAATTTATAAAAAATTTATTGCGAATTTACTGAGTAATTTACTGGGAATTTGTTGAGAATTTATTTTGTAATTTATTTGGAATTTATTGAAAATTTAGAGAGTAATTTACTGAGAATTTACTGAGTACATTATTGGGAATTTACGGCGTAACTTTCTCAGTATTTCCTGGGAATTTATTGAGAATTGATTGGGAATTAACTGAGTAATTTACTGGAAATTTACTGAGTAATTTAATGAGTAATTTTTAGAGAATTTACTGAGAATTTTTTGAGTAATCTACTGAGCATTTGTTGGCAATTTACTGAGTAATTTTTTGAGAATTTACTGAGAACTTACAGAGTAATTTGCTGGGATTTTACAGGGAATTGACAGAGAATTTACTGGGTAATTTACCGAGAATTTACTGTTTAATTTGTTGAGAAATTTTCTTAGAATTTTCTTGGAATTTACAGATAATTTAAGGAGTATTTTACAGAGAATTTACTAGAAATTTACTAAGTAATTTTACTGGAAATTTTATGAGTAATTTACTGAGAATATACTGGGAATTTCCTGAGTAATTTACTAAGAATTTACGAAAAATTTACAAGGAATTGCCTGAGAATTTATTGGGAATTTGCTGAATAATTTACTGGGAATTTACTAGTAATTTACTGAAAATTTACTGAGAATTTACTGAAAATTTACTAAGAAATTTACTGGGAATTTAAGGACTAAAGTACTGAGAATTTTTTTAGAATTTGCTGAGAATTTGCTCAGTAATTTACTTAGTTATTTACTGAGTATTTATTGGGAATTTACTGAATAATTTTTTGAGAATTTATTAGATATTTACTGAGTAATTTCTAGGAATTTACTGGAAATTTACTTGGTAATTTACTCACAATTTACTGAATAAATGTACAGAGTAATTTACTGAGAATTTACGTAGTAATTTCTAGAGAATTTACGGCATAATTTAATGGGAATTTACTGAGAATTTATTTAGAATTTACTGAGTAATTTACCGAGAATTACAATGTAATTGACTAAGAATTTACTGACTAATTTATTGAGAATTTACTGGGAATTTATTGTGTAATTTACTGAGAATTCACTGAGTAATTTAGTTAGATTTTTTTTGGAATTTATTAGGTAATTTTCTGAGAATTTATAGAGAATTTACTGAAAATTTACCGTGTAAATTACTGCGAATTTACTATGTAATTTACTGAGAATTTACTAACAATTTACTGAGTAATTTTCTGAGCAATTTACAAAAAATTTAGTGAGAACTTATCGAGTAATTTACTGAGAATTTATAGGGAACTTACTAAGTGATTTACAGAGAATTTAAAGAGTAATTTATTGAGTAATTTACTGAGAATTTACTGAAAATTTGATGAGTAATTTACTGAGAATTTAGAGGCAATTTTTCTTAGTAATTTACAAAGAATTTACTGAAAACTTACAGAGTAATCTACTGAGAATTTACAGCGAATTTATTGTGATTTTACAATTTAATTTACTTGCAATTTACTAAGTAATTTACTGAGAATTTACTGGGAATTTTTTGAGTAATTTACTAAGAATTTACATGGAATTTTGTGGGAATTTACGGAGAATTTGCTCAGAGTTTACTGAGTAATTTACTGTGTATTTATTAAGAATTTACTAAGAATTTACTGATTAACTTCCGGAGAATTTATTTAGTAATTTAAAGAGAATTTAATGAGTAATTTACTGAGAATTCACTCGGAATTTACTAATAATTTACTAAATAATGTAGTTAGAATTTATTGAGAATTTACTGAGAACTTACTGTTAATTTACTGGAAATTTTCTGAGTAATTTCTGAGAATTTACTGTAATTTACTTAGTAATTTAGTGGCAATTTACAGAGTAATGCACTGAGTAATTTACTGCGAATTTACTGGGAATTTGCTGTGTAATTTATTGAGAACATAGTGGGAATTTCTAAAGTAATTTATTGAGAATTTACAGGGAATTTACTTAGAAATTACTGGCAATTTTCAGAGTAATTTACTGAGAATTTACAAGGAATTTACTAAGTATTTTCTGAGAATTTACTGAGTAATTTACTCAGTAATTAATTGAGTAATTTTCAGAGAATTCACTGAGAAATTTTCTAAGTAATTTATAGAAAATTTATTGCGAATTTACTGAGTAATTTACTGGGAATTTGTTGAGAATTTATTCCGTAATTTATTTGGAATTTACTGAAAATTTAGAGGGTAATTTACTGAGAATTTATTGAGTAAATTATTGGGAATTTACGGCGCAACTTTCTCAGTATTTCCTGGGAATTTATTGAGAATTGATTGGGAATTATCTGAGTAATTTACTGGAAATTTACTGAGTAATTTAATGAGTAATTTTTAGAGAATTTACTGAGAATTTTCTGAGTAATCTACTGAGCATTTGTTGGCAATTTACTGAGTAATTTTTTGAGAATTTACTGAGAACTTACAGAGTAATTTGCTGGGATTTTACGGGGAATTGACAGAGAATTTACTGGGTAATTTACCGAGAATTTACTGTTTAATTTGTTGAGAAATTTTCTTAGAATTTTCTAGGAATTTACAGATAATTTAAGGAGTAATTTACAGAGAATTTACTAGAAATTTACTAAGTAATTTTACTGAGAATTTTATGAGTAATTTACTGGGAATGTACTTATTAATTTACTGAGAATATAATGGGAATTTGCTGAGTAATTTACTAAGAATTTACGAAAAATTTACAAGGAATTGCCTGAGAATTTATTGGGAATTTGCTGAATAATTTACTAGGAATTTACTAGTTATTTACTGAGCAATTTACTGAGCAATTTGTTGAGAATTTACTGAAAATTTACTATAAATTTACTGGGAATTTAAGGATTAAAGTACTGAGAATTTTTTTAGAATTTGCTGAGAATTTGCCCAGTAATTTACTTAGTGATTTACTGAGTATTTATTGGAATTTACTGAATAATTTTTTTAGAATTTATTAGATATTTACTGAGTAATTTCTAGGAATTTACTGAGAATTTACTGGAAATTTACTTGGTAATTTACTCACAATTTACTGAATAAATGTACAGAGTAATTTACTGGGAATTTAAATAGTAATTTCTAGAGAATTTACTGCGTAATTTAATGGGAATTTACTGAGAATTTATTTAGAATTTACTGAGTAATTTATCGAGGATGACAATGTAATTGACTAAGAATTTACTGACTAATTTATTTTGAATTTACTAGGAATTTATTGTGTAATTTACTGAGAATTCACTGAGTAATTTAGTTAGATTTTTTTTGGAATTTACTGAGAATTTATTGGGAATTTATTAGGTAATTTTCTGAGAATTTATAGAGAATTTACTAAAAATTTACCGAGTAAATTACTGAGAATTTACTAACAATTTACTGAGTAATTTTCTGAGTAATTTACAAAACATTTAGTGAGAACTTATCGAGTAATTTACTGAGAATTTACAGGGAACTTACTAAGTAATTTACAGAGAATTTAAAGAGTAATTTATTGAGTAATTTACTGAGAATTTACTGAAAATTTGATGAGTAATTTACTAAGAATTTAGAGGCAATTTTTCTTAGTAATTTACAAAGAATTTACTGAAAACTTACAGAGTAATCTACTGAAAATTTACAGCGAATTTACTGTGATTTTACAATTTAATTTACTTGCAATTTACTAAGTAATTTACTGCGAATTTACTGGGAATTTGTTGTGTAATTTATTGAGAATATAGCCGGAATTTCTGGAGTAATTTATTTAGAATTTACAGGGAATTTACTTAGAAATTAGTGGCAATTTTTTGAGTAATTTACTGAGAATTTCCAAGGAATTTACTGGGAATTTACTAAGTAATTTACTCAATAATTAATTGAGTTATTTTTATAGAATTCACCGAGAAATTTTCTAAGTAATTTATAGAAAATTTATTGCGAATTTACTGAATAATTTACTGGGAATTTGTTGGGAATTTATTCTGTAATTTATTTGGAAATTACTAAAAATTTAGAGAGTAATTTACTGAGAATTTACTGAGTAAATTATTAGGAATTTACGGCGCAACTTTCTAAGTATTTCCTGGGAATTTATTGAGAATTGATTGGCAATTAACTGAGTAATTTATTGGGAATTTAATGAGTAATTTTTAGAGAATTTACTCAGAATTTTTTGAGTAATCTACTGAGCATTTGTTGGCAATTTACTGAGTAATTTTTTGAGAATTTACTAAGAACTTACAGAGTAATTTGCTGGGATTTTACAGGGAATTAACAGAGAATTTACTGGGTAATTTACCGAGAATTTACTGTTTAATTTGTTGAGAAATTTTCTTAGAACTTTCTAGGAATTTACAGATAATTTAAGGAGTAATTTACAGAGAATTTACTGGCTAAGTAATTTTACTGGGAATTTACTTATTAGTTTACTGAGAATATACTGGGAATTTGTTGAGTAATTTACTAAGAATTTAGGAAAAATTTACAAGGAATTGCCTGAGAATTTATTGGGAATTTACTGAATAGTTTACTGGGAATTTACTAGTAATCTACTGAGCAATTTATTGAGAATTTACTGAAAATTTACTAAGAAATTTATTGGGGATTTAAGGATTAAAGTACTGAGAATTTTTTTAGAATTTGCAGAGAATTTACTTAGTAATTTACTTAGTGATTTACTGAGTATTTATTGGGAATTTACTGAACAATTTTATTAGAATTTATTAGATATTTACTGAGTAATTTCTAGGAATTTACTGAGAATTTACTGGAAATTTATTTGGTAATTTACTCACAATTTACTGAATAAATGTACTGAGTAATTTACTGAGAATTTAATTAGTAATTTCTAGAAAATTTACTGAGTAATTTAATTTAAATTTACTGAGTAATTTACTGAGAATTTATTTAGAATTTATTGAGTAATTTACCGAGAATTACAGTGTAATTGACTGAGAATTTACTGACTAATTTATTGAGAATTTACTGGGAATTTATTGTGTAATTTACTGAGAATTCACTGAGTAATGTAATTAGATTTTTTTTGAATTTACTGAGAATTTATTGGGAATTTATTAGGTAATTTTCTGAGAATTTATAGAGAATTTACTGAAAATTTACCGAGTAAATTACTGAGAATTTACTATGTAATTTGCTGAGAATTTACTAACAATTTGCTGAGTAATTTTCTGAGTAATTTACAAAAAATTTAGTGAGAACTTATCGAGTAATTTACTTAGAATTTACAGGGAACTAACTAAGTAATTTACAGGGAATTTAAAGAGTAATTTATTGAGTAATTTACTGAGAATTTAGAGGCAATTTTTCTTAGTAATTTACAGAGAATTTATTGAAAATTTACTGAGTAATCTATTGAGAATTTACAGCGAATTTACTGTGATTTTACAATGTAATTTACTTATAATTTACTGAGAATTACTAAGTAATTTAAGAAGAATTTACTAAGTAATTTACTGAGATTTTGCTGGAAATATACTAAATAATTTATTGAGAATTTACTGGGAATTTTCTGAGTAATTCACTAAGAATTTACATGGAATTTTGTGGGAATTTAGGAGAATTTACTCAGAATTTACTGAGTAATTTACTGTGCATTTATTGAGAATTTGCTAGGAATTTACTGATCAATTTACAGAGAATTTATTGAGTAATTTACTGAGAATTTTATGAGTAATTTACTGATAATTCACTCGGAATTTACTAAGTAATTTGTTGAGAATTTACTAGGAATTTACTAAATAATGTTGTTAGAATTTATTGGGAATTTACTGATAACTTACTGTTAATTTACTGGAAATTTTCTGAGTAATTTCTGAGAATTTACTGTAATTTACTAAGTAATTTAGTGGCAATTTACAGAGTAGTGCACTGAGTAATTTACTGCGAATTTACTGGGAATTTGCTGTGTAATTTATTGAGAACATAGCGGGAATTTCTAGAGTAATTTATTGAGAATTTACAGGGAATTTACTTAGAAATTACTGGCAATTTTCTGAGTAATTTACTGAGAATTTACAAGGAATTTACTGGGAATTTACTGAGTATTTTCTGAGAATTTACTGAGTAATTTACTAAGTAATTTACTTAGTAATTAATTGAGTAATTTTTAGAGAATTCACCGAGAAATTTTCTAAGTAATTTATAGAAAATTTATTGCGAATTTACTAACTAATTTACTGGGAATTTGTGGAGAATTTATTCTGTAATTTATTTGGAATTTACTGAAAATTTAGAGAGTAATTTACTGAGTAAATTATTGAGAATTTACGGAGCAACTTTCTGAGTATTTCTTGGGAATTTATTGAGAATTGATTTGGAATTAACTGAGTAATTTACAGGGAATTTAATGAGTAGTCTTTAGAGAATTTACTGAGAATTTTTTGAGTAATCTACTGAGCATTTGTTGGCAATTTACTGAGTAATTTATTGAGAATTTACTAAGAATTTTCAGAGTAATTTGCTGGGATTTTACAGAGAATTTATTGGGTAATTTACCGAGAATTTACTGTTTAATTTGTTGAGAAATTTTCTTAGAATTTTATAGAAATTTACAGATAATTTAAGGAGTAATTGACAGAGAATTTACTAGCGAAGAAATTTTACTGGGAATTTTATGAGTAATTTATTGAGAATTTACTTATTAATTTACTTAGAATATACTAGGAATTTGCTGAGTAAATTACTAAGAATTTAGGAAAAATTTACAAGGAATTGCCTAAGAATTTATTGGGAATTTACTGAAAATTTACTAAGAAATTTACTGGGAATTTAAGGATTAAAGTACTGAGAATTTTTTTAGAATTTGTTGAGAATTTACTCAGTAATTTACTTAGTGATTTACTGAGTATTTATTGGGAATTTACTGAACAATTTTTTTAGAATTTATTAGATATTTACTGAGTAATTTCTACGAATTTACTGAAAATTTACTTGGTAATTTACTCACAATTTACTGAATAAATGTACTGAGTAATTTACTGAGAATTTAAATAGTAATTTCTAGAGAATTTACTGAGTAATTTAATGGGAATTTAGTGAGTAATTTACTGAGAATTTATTTAGAATTTACTGAGTAATTTATCCAGAATTACAGTGTAATTGACTGAGAATTTACTGACTAATTTATTGAGAATTTACTGGGAATTTATTGTGTAATTTACTGAGAATTCACTGAGTAATTTAGTTAGATTTTTTTTTGGAATTTACTGAGAATTTATTGAGAATTTATTAGGTAATTTTCTGAGAATTTATAGAGAATTTACTGAAAATTCACCGAGTAAATTACTAAAAATTTACTATGTAATTTGCTGAGAATTTACTAACAATTTACTGAGTAATTTTCTGAGTAATTTACAAAAAAATTGGTTAGAACTTATCGAGTAATTTACTGAGAATTTACAGGAAACTTACTAAGTAATTTACAGAGAACTTAAAGAGCAATTTATTGAGTAATTTACTGAGAATTTACTGAAAATTTGATGAGTAATTTACTGAGAATTTAGAGGCAATTTTTCTTAGTAATTTACAGAGAATTTACTGAGAACTTACAGAGTAATCTACTGAGAATTTACAGCGAATTTACTGTGATTTTACAATGTAATTTACTTATAATTTACTGAGAATTACTAAGTAATTTAAGAAAAATTTACTAAGTAATCTACTGAGATTTTGCTGGGAATTTACTAAGTAATTTACTGAGAATTTACTGGAAATTTTCTGAGTAATTTACTAAGAATTTACATGGAATTTTGTGGGAATTTACGGAGAATTTACTCAGAATTTACTGAGTAATTTACTATGTATTTGTTGAGAATTTGCAAGGAATTTACTAATTAATTTACAGAGAATTTATTGAGTACTTTACAGAGAATTTAATGAGTAATTTACTGAGAATTCACTCGGAATTTACTAAGAATTTACTAGGAATTTACTAAATAATGTAGTTAGAATTTATTGGGAATTTACTGAGAACTTACTGTTAATTTACTAAAAATTTTCTGAGTAATTTCTGAGAATTTACTGTAATTTACTGAGTAATTTAGTGGCAATTTACTGAGTAATGCACTGAGTAATTTACTGTGAATTTACTGGGAATTTGTTGTGTAATTTATTGGGAACATAACGGGAATTTCTAGAGTAATTTATTGAGAATTTACAGGGAATTTACTTAGAAATTACTGGCAATTTTCTGAGTAATTTACTGAGAATTTACAAGGAATTTACTGAGAATTTACAACGAATTTACTGAGAATTTACTGAGTAATTTACTAAGTAATTTACTCTGTAATTAACTGAGTAATTTTTAGAGAATTCACCAAGAAATTTTCTAAGTAATTTATAGAAAATTTATTGCAAATTTGCTGAATAATTTACTGGGAATTTGTTAAAAATTTATTCTGTAATTTATTTGGAATTTACTGAAAATTTAGAGAGTAATTTACTGAGTATTTACTGAGTAAATTATTGGGAATTTACGGCGCAACTTTCTAAGTATTTCCTGGGAATTTATTGAGAATTGATTGGGAATTAACTGAGTAATTTACTGGGAATTTACTGCGTAATTTACTAGGAATTTAATCAGTAGTTTTTAGAGAATTTACTGAGAATTTTTTGAGTAATCTACTGAGCATTTGTTGGCAATTTACTGAGTAATTTTTTGAGAATTTACTAAGAACTTACAGAGTAATTTGCTGGGATTTTGCAGGGAATTAACAGAGAATCTACTGGGTAATTTACCGAGAATTTACTGTTTAATTTGTTGAGAAATTTTCTTAGAATTTTCTAGGAATTTACAGATAATTTAAAGAGTAATTTATAGAGAATTTACTGGCTAAGTAATTTTACTGGGAATTTTATGAGTAATTTACGGGGAATTTACTTATTAATTTACTGAGAATATATTGGGAATTTGCTGAGTAATTTACTAAGAATTTAGGAAAAATTTACAAGGAATTGCCTGAAAATTTATTGGGAATTTACTGAATAATTTACTAGGAATTTACTAGTAATCTACTGAGCAATTTATCGAGCAATTTATAGAGAATTTACTGAAAATTTTCTAAGAAATTTAGAGGGAATTTAAGGATTAAAGTACTGAGAATTTTTTTAGAATTTGCTGAGAATTTATTTAGTAATTTACTTAGTGATTTACTGAGTATTTATTGGGAATTTACTGAACAATTTTTTGAGAATTTATTAGATATTTACTGAGTAATTTCTAGGAATTTACTGAAAATTTACTTGGTAATTTACTCACAATTTACTGAATAAATGTACTGAGTAATTTACTGAGAATTTGAATAGTAATTTCTAGAGAATTTTCTGAGTAATTTATTGGGAATTTACTGTGTAATTTACTGAGAATTTATTTAGAATTTACTGAGTAATTTACCGAGAATTACAGTGTAATTGACTGAGAATTTACTGACTAATTTATTGAGAATTTACTGGAAATTTATTGTGTAATTTACTGAGAATTCACTGAATAATTTAGTTAGATTTTTTTTGGAATTTACTGAGAATTTATAGAGAATTTACTGAAAATTTACCGAGTAAATTACTGAGAATTTACTATGTAATTTACTGAGAATTTACTAACAATTTACTGAGTAATTTTCTGAGTAATTTACAAAAAATTTAGTTAGAACTTATCGAGTAATTTACTGAGAATTTACAGGGAACTTAGTAAGTAATTTACAGAGAATTTAAAGCGTAATTTATTGAGTAATTTACTGAGAATTTACTGAAAATTTGATGAGTAATTTACTGAGAATTTAGAGGCAATTTTTCTTAGAATTTACAAAGAATTTACTGAGAATTTACAGCGAATTTACTGTGATTTTACAATGTAATTTACTTATAATTTACTGAGAATTACTAAGTAATTTAAGAAGAATTTACTAAGTAATTTACTGAGATTTTGCTGGAAATTTAGTAAGTAATTTACTGGGAATTTACTGAGTAATTTACTAAGAATTTACATGAAATTTTGTGGGAATTTACGGAGAATTTACTCAGAATTTACTGAGTAATTTACTGTGTATTTATTGAGAATTTGCTAGGAATTTACTGATTAATTTACAGAGAATTTATTGAGTAATTTACAGAGAATTTAATGAGTAATTTACTGAGAATTCACTCAGAATTTACTAAGAATTTACTAAGTAATTTGTTGAGAATTTACTGGGAATTTACTAAATAATGTAGGTAGAATTTATTGGGAATTTACTGAGAACTTACTGTTAATTTACTGGAAATTTTCTGAGTAATTTCTGAGAATTTAGTGGTAATTTACTGAGTAATTCAGTGGCAATTTACAAAGTAATGTACTGAGTAAATTACTTCGAATTTACGGGGAATTTGCTGTGTAATTGGGAATTTCTAGAGTAATTTATTGAGAATTTACAGGGAATTTACTTAGAAATTATAGCGATCCCGGGTTTACCCTTGTTGTACAGTGATCCGGACATGTGTCCGTGGATGTTGGTATTTGTTTATTATCTAGTTTGCATCCTCTTTACTTTGTATATTGAGTTATAGGATGTGTTGGGCAGGTTTGTTACAGGTTGGTTGTGTTTTGGAGCCTAGTGTTGCTGCCCAGATTTTTGGACCTTCGCTCGAGCCAGGAGTTTGTCGCTCGAGCGAGAGTGAGGTTCGTGTCTGGTGGGTCGAGCCAGGGTGGCTTCGCTCGAGCGAGTGTTGCGTCTGGTTCTGGACCTGAGAGTTGCCTTTCTTGGCTCGAGCGAGCTTTTCTTGGCTCGAGCGGTCTGGGTTTTTCTTCGCTCGATCGAGAACTTCTTCGCTCGAGCGAGAGTTTCTGTGTCTGGTCGCTCGAGCGACCAAGTCTTCGCTCGAGCGAGCGTGTTTTATATCAGCGGACAGTAGCGTTTTTGAACATCACTTTTTCACTCCCTTTTTCTTTCAAAACCTAGATCCGACACCCTCTCTCTCTAAACTTACACTCTCTCTAAGATTTGATCTCTCTAGAGTGTGAATCTAGCCTAGAGCCTTTGTTAAAAAGATAGAGGGCACTGAGAGCTTTGATTTAATCTGAAAAAGTTTGGATTTGGAGCAAGTTGATCTTCGAGTCTTCATCTCCTTTTTGGCTTAAACTTCGAGGTAGGGATATCCTACTCCTCTCTATGGATTCTGTCTTTAAATTTTGGTATTTTGAGATGTTGGGCTTGGCTTGGTAATTTTGTGAAAGTTTGGGGCTTTTGTGTAATTTTACAAAAGTTGGGGTTTTATTCATAATAAACCTAGATGCATGTTTGGCATGGAGAAATGGAATTGATGTTAAATCATTGATGAAAATGGGACCTAAGGGTTGAAATGGTAATTATGGAAAATGGCCTAATTACATTGTTTGATTAATTGGGATAATTAATGGTGAGAAATGAGGAAATGAAATGTTGATTGAATATCCATTTGTGCATTTATTTTCTGTTTAGAAATAACTGCTTTGGGCTATCGGTGGAGGATAGTCGTGATTGTTGTAGACAATGCATGATGATTAGGCAAACTGAAACTAATCAATGAAATGTGTCATGGAACTTGACGGTTGATAGAATACATTAACTGTATGTATTGGGTGATTGTATATAGAACCAATGTGTTTATATACGTTATGTGTAGAGGAGGAGATAGGGGATGTACTCCGCGGTTTAGGGGAAGATAGGGGATGTACCTCTAAACCGGATAGTGTTGGGAGAAGATAGGGGATGAACTCCGTAGACACAGCTCATATGCTTGTCTAGAGAAGTGAAGATAGAGCTTATATGCTTATCTTGGTAAAGTGTGGATACAGCTTATATGCTTATCTGTGAATGTGGGATATTGTTGTTATACATATCTGTTGAGAATGTGGATATAGCTTATATGCTTATCTGAATATGGGATATAGTTTTATACATATCTGTGGAATAGATGATAGAGCTAGCATGCTTATCTGTTGAAAAAGGGAAAATGAAAGGTAACTTAGACTCATAAGTTGTATGACATAAATGTGTAATTTATGTGAATGTATCTGTGTTGGCCATCTATCAATTGCTAATATTTTAGTCATTGTTCATGGTTGGTTTAGTATATTTCTACTGGGCTGTGGCTCACCCTATATGGGAATATCATTTTCAGGTACAGGTAGCATGCCACCTCCAAGGACATAGTTGGGAGGCTAGAGGCGGACATACTTTTGTCGCTTAACTTTTGATGTATTACATGTAACTTCAAGCCAAGGGCTTAATGTGTAAACGAGTTAGTACTCTTTTGTTGTAACCAAGTGTTAACTTGGAAAGCTGTAAGCCCGTAGGGCATTTTGTTTTGATGTTAACATGTAATACTTATGTAATGGAACTTTGATGAATAAAAGAATGTGGTTAGTTTATATGTAAATGCATGTCTTATCTGATGGGTTTAATGTTGTTATTTTGAGGGCATTACAACTTGGTATCAGAGCGTACCGGGTTCGAATACTTTGGGTACGTGGGAAGTGATTAGTATCACAATGGGTTTGTCTCGCTTGATAGAGACTTAGATGTAGTGTTATATGCTACGTGTTTAATTGATAACATGCTTATGTGACTATGTGGGTATGGGATTTAATTTCTAGGATGTTGATTGGATCCTTGGGTTTCTGGGAGTCTTGTTGGAAAAGCACTTGATCAATGCTGTTTCTAACCGGAACTCTAGTAACGCCTCGGGACTATCATTATCCGGAAACGAAATTCGTAAGTGCTTAAGTGTTTATGTGCTTATGTGGAGTGAATTACAGTTGTCCATGCATTAGGACGTGAGTGTTTAGTTTCGGCACATTTGTGAATGTGCTAATGTTCTGTGTTACCTTTATTAGGATGTCAGGACGAGGAAGAGGTGCTAGGCGTGGTAGACCTGCGAGGCAGGAAGTACTGTTACCGGGTGAGATTCCGGCAGTGCAGGAGGGAGTTGGTCAGGCCAATGTGGCCGAACCAGTGGGTCAGCAGGCCATGGGTGCCTTGGCCAGAGAGATAGCAGGAGCTTTGGGTATTCTTAGAGCTGGGAATCAGGCAGCTGAGGCAGGGCCTTCTTTCTTGAAGAGGGAGTTTTTTCGGTCTAATCCGGATGAGTTTGTCGGGGATCCGAAGGAGCCACTGAAAGCGGATGAGTGGCCAGAGCAAATGAGTAAGACGTTCGAGATGCTTGGCATCGAGGACGGAACACTGAAAGTGACCTTGGCATCCTTTCAACTGAAGGGAGATGCGGGTCAATGGTGGAAGTACGAGAAGACTCGTGTTGGTGGTACTTGGGAGGCGTTTATAAATGCTTTTCAGGAGAGGTTTTTGTCTGCAGCAGCTAGGGAGAAGCTGAGGGATCAGTTTAGCCGGCTTAATCAGCAGGGCTTGTCAGTGGCCGAGTTTGAGGCTACTTTTACCAGTCTGTCCAGGTTTGCACCGGAACTGGTGGCGTCTGAGGAACGCCGTTGCTATGAGTTTGAGCGGAAGTTGAGGCGGGGCCTCAAGTTGAGAGTTGGTGGGTCTTACATCCGAGAGTATAGACACCTGGTAGATGCTGTAGCTCATATGGAGCTTATGATGCAGGAGGAGGATGAGGGGCAGAGAGGCTCCAAGAGGAGCCAGGATAGTCAGGGTGATGGCAGGAGGCAGAGGGGTTCTAACCCTCAGCAGTCGCAGGGTGGTGTTGCTAGATCGACCTTCCCAGTGCCGAGTGCAGGCTCCGGGAGAGGTGGTCAGGGGGATTTCACCTGTTACAAGTGTGGCCAGTTGGGTTACAAGGTTTCTGTTTGCCCACAGAAGGGTGGGGGTCAGAGAGCTGCTTCTTCTTCAGCTAGACCGCAGAGTCAGAGTTTGGGCAGGGGGCAGCCCTTGTCTTGTTATCAGTGTGGACAGCCTGGGCACCTGAAGAGGTTTTGCCCGCAGTTGAGTGCCACTTCGGGAGCGTCTGGTTCTAGGCAGACGCAGGGTTTTCAGCCAGCTCAGTCTGTGCAGGCCTCGAGGGCCAATCCGGGAGCTTCATCATCCCAGTCTGTGCAGCAGTCTTTTGCTCCGAGAGGTGAGCAGGTAGACCAGGGGCCTACGGGGCGCGTGTATGCTGTTACCGCGCAGGATTTAGTACCGGCTCCATCAGTAGTGAGAGGTACTTTTCTGTTTTGCAACTCGATTGCTAGTGTGTTGATAGACACGGGTGCATCTCATTCTTTTGTATCTGCTGCATTTGCATCGGTTTTGGAATTGGAGTTAGCACAGTTAGCATCTCCTATTTGTGTGGTATCGCCTTTGGGTGGTGAGTTGATCCTGAAACAGGGTGTTAGAGGATGTGATATAGAGGTCGCCGACTATAGACTTCCTTTTCCGTTTGTTGTCATGCCCATGAAGGGTTTTGATGTTATTTTGGGTATAGACTGGTTATCGTCATACCGGGCTGTTATTGATTGCTACCGCCAGAGGGTCACGTTATGTACCTTGAGCGGGGAGTGGTTCCATTTCTTGGGAGACCGGGTTGGTAGTATTTTGCCACCGGGGTATGATTCGCGAGGGCGAAGTGAGCTTAGTAGTCTATTGGCTAGCGTTGAGACTGGTGAGTGTGATGAGACCCAGGTTATATTGCCGAGGGTGGTTTGTGAGTATTCGGATGTCTTTCCCGAAGATCTTGTTAGTTTGCCACCTCACAGAGAGATAGAGTTCTCTATTGATTTAGTGCCCGGCACGGCGCCGATTTCTATGGCACCTTACCGTTTTGCTCCAGCAGAGTTGGTTGAGTTGAAAGTTCAGCTCCAGGAATTGCTCGATAAGGGCTTTGTTCGCCCTAGTGTTTCGCCTTGGGGAGCACCGGCCCTCTTTGTTAAAAAGAAAGATGGTGCCTTGAGATTGTGTATTGATTACCGGAAGTTGAATCGGGCTACGGTTAAGAATAAGTATCCTATGCCCCGTATAGATGATTTGTTTGACCAGTTGAAGGGTTCCCGTTGTTTCTCTAAGATAGACTTGAGATCGGGTTACCACCAGTTGAGGGTCAGGGAAGAGGATATTCCGAAGACGGCATTCCGTACGCGGTATGGCCATTACGAGTTTCTGGTGATGCCATTCGGGCTTACCAATGCACCGGCAGTCTTTATGGACTTGATGAACCGGGTTTTCCGGGAGTTCTTAGACCGATTTGTGGTCGTCTTTGTGGACGACATCCTTATCTATTCGCCTTCAGAGGAGGAGCACGAGGCACACTTGAGAGTGGTGCTTGAGTTGCTTAGAGCCCATAGGCTGTATGCCAAGTTTGGGAAGTGTGAGTTCTGGCTGAGGGAAGTCAAATTCTTAGGCCACGTGGTATCCGGGGAAGGGGTGTCTGTTGATACATCCAAGGTTGAGGCAGTGCAAGATTGGGCACAGCCTAAGAGTGTGTTTGAGATCCGCAGTTTTCTGGGATTAGCTGGGTATTACCGTCGGTTTGTGAAGGATTTCTCCAAGTTAGCGTCACCGTTGACTAGACTGACTCGGAAGGGAGTCAAGTTTGTGTGGAGTGAGACTTGTGAAAAGTCGTTCCAAGAGCTGAAAGTTAGATTGACCACCGCTCCGGTGTTGATTATTCCGGAGAGAGGGTTGGGTTATGCAGTTTATTGTGATGCCTCACGAGAGGGTTTGGGTTGTGTGTTGATGCAAGAGGGGAAAGTGGTAGCTTATGGCTCACGTCAGTTGAAAATACACGAGAAGAATTACCCCACACACGACCTAGAGTTAGCAGCAGTGATCTTTGCCTTGAAAATATGGAGGCACTACCTTTATGGTGAGAAGTTCGAGGTGTTCTCGGACCACAAGAGTTTGAAGTATCTGTTTACACAGAGAGACTTGAATTTGAGGCAGAGGAGGTGGATGGAGTTCATCGAGGATTATGATTTTGAGTTGCATTATCATCCGGGAAAGGCCAATGTTGTGGCCGATGCCCTTAGTAGGAAGACCATTAATGATGTAGCTTGTATAGCCATCCGGGAATGGGAGATGTTGGGAGCACTTGGCGAGTTTGATTTGCTACTGGGCGAATCTGTTAAGGCTGCGGCCTTGTTTTCTGTTGTTGCGCAGCCTACACTTGTGATTAGAGTGTTAGAGGCACAGAGAGGTGACCTTGAGGTAGAATCCCTCCGAGAGATGATCTCCAGTGGGAAAGTTGAGAAGGGTTTGACGGTGTATCCCGACCTGAGTGTGAGATACCAAGACCGTTTGTTTGTACCGGAGTCTTGCCGAGAGGAAGTACTCCGAGAGTTTCATCATTCGCGCAGGTACTAAGATGTATCAGGATTTGGGTCGCCAGTTTTGGTGGCGAGGTATGAAGAGAGATGTGGTTGTTTTCGTATCAAAGTGCCTTACTTGCCAGCAAGTGAAGGCCAAGCATCAGAGGCCAGCAGGTTTGTTGCAACCCTTGCCTATTGCCGAGTGGAAGTGGGAGCATGTCACTATGGACTTCGTTGTAGGTCTTCCGAGGACTCAACGGGGTAGTGATGCTATTTGGGTGGTTGTAGACCGGTTGACTAAGTCGGCGCACTTTATTCCTATGCGCGTGAGAGATTCGGTGGATCATCTTGCCGATTTGTATATTCGGGACATAGTGAGATTGCACGGGGTCCCAGTGACGATCATCTCAGATAGAGATCCTCGTTTTACTGCTAGGTTGTGGCAGAGTTTGCAGAGTGCCTTGGGCACCAAGTTGACCTTTAGTACGGCCTATCATCCTCAGACTGACGGGCAGTCTGAGCGTACTATTCAGATCCTCGAGGATATGCTTCGGGGTTGTGTCCTTGACTTTAGCGGGACGTGGGAGAGGCACTTGCCCTTGGTAGAGTTTGCCTACAACAACAGTTTTCAGTCTAGCATTGGTATGGCACCGTTTGAGGCCTTGTATGGCCGACCGTGTAGGTCTCCAGTTTGTTGGGCCGAGGTGGGTGATACACCTTTGTTGGGTCCGGAGTTGGTTAGGGAGACGACGGAGAAAGTTGAGCTTATCCGTAGGAGGCTTGTTACAGCCCAGAGTCGACAAAAGAGTTATGCCGACCGTAGGAGGAGACCTTTGGCGTTTGAGGTAGGTGACCATGTCTTTCTGAAGATATCACCTAGGCGAGGTCTGATGAGGTTTGGGAAGAGTGGAAAGTTATCCCCTCGGTTTATTGGTCCTTTTGAGATCCTTGAGAGGATTGGTGAGGTTGCTTATCGGTTAGCCTTACCGCCGCAGTTGTCCGGAGTGCATGACGTGTTTCATGTGAGTATGCTTCGGAAGTATGAACCAGATCCATCACATGTGTTGGATTGGACCGATTTAGAGGTAGATGAGGATGCCTCGTATGAGGAGAGACCAGTTCGGGTCTTGGATAGGCGGAATCAGGTCCTGCGTGGCAAGACCATTCCTTTGGTGAAAGTCTTGTGGAAACATCACGGAGTGGAGGAAGCCACTTGGGAACGTGAGTTGGGAGTCCGTGAGAAATATCCGAACTTGTTTATTGATATGTAATCTTGTATTTAAATTTTGCATTTTGTTGAACTTAAGAGCTTTTATATATGTCTTAAGTTGTAAAACATTGAAAATGTTTTGTTTATTGGAAGTATGTTTTGGAACTTGCCTCATATGGAAGTTGAATGTAACATTATATAGGTTGAATATATTGTTGAAATTGGAAAAGATAATGCATAATGTTGATGCATGTTGAAAGTACATATGTTGTTTACATATTGTGAATGCCTCTTGTTAAAGAGATGGGATGGCCGGTAATGGGTCGAATTGTTGAATGTTCAAGTGTAACATTGTTTAAAATGGAGGAAAACTTGTTTTGAAAACTTGTGCTTAATTTCGGGGACGAAATTCTTTAAGGGGGGGAGGTTATAGCGATCCCGGGTTTACCCTTGTTGTACAGTGATCCGGACATGTGTCCGTGGATGTTGGTATTTGTTTATTATCTAGTTTGCATCCTCGTTACTTTGTATATTGAGTAATAGGATGTGTTGGGCAGGTTTGTTACAGGTTGGTTGTGTTTGGGAGCCTAGTGTTGCTGCCCAGATTTTTGGACCTTCGCTCGAGCCAGGAGTTTGTCGCTCGAGCGAGAGTGAGGTTCGTGTCTGGTGGGTCGAGCCAGGGTGGCTTCGCTCGAGCGAGTGTTGCGTCTGGTTCTGGACCTGAGAGTTGCCTTTCTTGGCTCGAGCAAGCTTTTCTTGGCTCGAGCGGTCTGGGTTTTTCTTCGCTCGATCGAGAACTTCTTCGCTCGAGCGAGAGTTTCTGTGTCTGGTCGCTCGAGCGACCAAGTCTTCGCTCGAGCGAGCGTGTTTTATATCAGCGGACAGTAGCGTTTTTGAACATCACTTTTTCACTCCCTTTTTCTTTCAAAACCTAGATCCGACACCCTCTCTCTCTAAACTTACACTCTCTCTAAGATTTGATCTCCCTAGAGTGTGAATCTAGCCTAGAGCCTTTGTTAAAAAGATAGAGGGCACTGAGAGCTTTGATTTAATCTGAAAAAGTTTGGATTTGGAGCAAGTTGATCTTCGAGTCTTCATCTCCTTTTTGGCTTAAACTTCGAGGTAGGGATATCCTACTCCTCTCTATGGATTCTGTCTTTAAATTTTGGTATTTTGAGATGTTGGGCTTGGCTTGGTAATTTTGTGAAAGTTTGGGGCTTTTGTGTAATTTTACAAAAGTTGGGGTTTTATTCATAATAAACCTAGATGCATGTTTGGCATGGAGAAATGGAATTGATGTTAAATCATTGATGAAAATGGGACCTAAGGGTTGAAATGGTAATTATGGAAAATGGCCTAATTACATTGTTTGATTAATTGGGATAATTAATGGTGAGAAATGAGGAAATGAAATGTTGATTGAATATCCATTTGTGCATTTATTTTCTGTTTAGAAATAACTGCTTTGGGCTATCGGTGGAGGATAGTCGTGATTGTTGTAGACAATGCATGATGATTAGGCAAACTGAAACTAATCAATGAAATGTGTCATGGAACTTGACGGTTGATAGAATACATTAACTGTATGTATTGGGTGATTGTATATAGAACCAATGTGTTTATATACGTTATGTGTAGAGGAGGAGATAGGGGATGTACTCCGCGGTTTAGGGGAAGATAGGGGATGTACCTCTAAACCGGATAGTGTTGGGAGAAGATAGGGGATGAACTCCGTAGACACAGCTCATATGCTTGTCTAGAGAAGTGAAGATAGAGCTTATATGTTTATCTTGGTAAAGTGTGGATACAGCTTATATGCTTATCTGTGAATGTGGGATATTGTTGTTATATATATCTGTTGGGAATGTGGATATAGCTTATATGCTTATCTGAATGTGGGATATAGTTTTATACATATCTGTGGAATAGATGATAGAGCTAGCATGTTTATCTGTTGAAAAAGGGAAAATGAAAGGTAACTTAGACTCATAAGTTGTATGACATAAATGTGTAATTTATGTGAATGTATCTGTGTTGGCCATCTATCAATTGCTAATATTTTAGTCATTGTTCATGGTTGGTTTAGTATATTTCTACTGGGCTGTGGCTCACCCTATATGGGAATATCATTTTCAGGTACAGGTAGCATGCCACCTCCAAGGACATAGTTGGGAGGCTAGAGGCGGACATACTTTTGTCGCTTAACTTTTGATGTATTACATGTAACTTCAAGCCAAGGGCTTAATGTGTAAACGAGTTAGTACTCTTTTGTTGTAACCAAGTGTTAACTTGGAAAGCTGTAAGCCCGTAGGGCATTTTGTTTTGATGTTAACATGTAATACTTATGTAATGGAACTTTGATGAATAAAAGAATGTGGTTAGTTTATATGTAAATGCATGTCTTATCTGATGGGTTTAATGTTGTTATTTTGAGGGCGTTACAGAAATTACTGGCAATTTTCTGAGTAATTTGCTGAGAATTTACAAGGAATTTACTGAGTATTTTCTGAGAATTTACTGAGTAATTTACTCAGTAATTAATTGAGTAATTTTTAGAGAATTCACTGAGAAATTTTATAAGTAATTTATAGAAAATTTATTGCGAATTTACTGAGTAATTTACTGGGAATTTGTTGAGAATTTATTCTGTAATTTATTTGGAATTTACTGAAAATTTATAGAGTAATTTACTGAGAATTTACTCAGTAATTTACATTGAATTTTCTGAGTAAATTATTGGGAATTTACGGCGCAACTTTCTGAGTATTTCTTGGGATTTTATTGAGAATTGATTGGGAATTAACTGAGTAATTTGCTAGGAATTTAATGAGTAATTTTTAGAGTATTTACTGAGAATTTTCTGAGTAATCTACTGAGCATTTGTTGGCAATTTACTGAGTAATTTTTTGAGAATTTACAGAGAACTTACAGAATAATTTGCTGGCATTTTACAGGGAATTGACAGAGAATTTATGAGTAATTTACCGAGAATTTACTGTTTAATTTGTTGAGAAATTTTCTTAGAATTTACAGATAATTTACTGGAAATTTACTAAGTAATTTTACTGGGAATTTTATGAGTAATTTACTGGGAATTTACTTATTAATTTACTGAGAATATACTGGGAATTTGCTGAGTATTTTACCAAGAATTTACGAAAAATTTACAAGGAATTGCCTAAGAATTTATTGGGAATTTACTGAATAATTTACTGGGAATTTACTAGTAATTAACTGAGCAATTTATTGAGAATTTACGAAATTTTACTAAGAAATTTACTGGGAATTTAAGGATTAAAGTACTGAGATTTTTTTTAGAATTTGCTGAGAATTTATTCAGTAATTTACTTAGTGATTTACTGAGTATTTATTTGGAATTTATTGAACAATTTTTTGAGAATTTATTAGATATTTACTGAGTAATTTACTCACAATTTACTGAATAAACGTACTGAGTAATTTACTGAGAATTTAAATAGTAATTTCTAGAGAATTTACTGAGTAATTTACTGAGAATTTATTTAGAATTTACTGAGTAATTTACCGAGAATTATAGTGTAATTGACTGAGAATTTACTGGGAATTTATTGTGTAATTTACTGAGAATTCACTGAGTAATTTAGTTAGATTTTTTTTGTAATTTACTGAGAATTTATTGGGAATTTATTAGGTAATTTTCTGAGAATTTATAGAAAATTTACTAAAAATTTACCGAGTAAATTTCTGAGAATTTACTATGTAATTTACTGAGAATTTACTAACAATTTACTGAGTAATTTTCTGAGTAATTTACAAAAAATTTAGTGAGAACTTATCGAGTAATTTACTGAGAATTTACAGGGAACTTAGTAAGTAATTTACAGAGAATTTAAAGCGTAATTTATTGAGTAATTTACTAAGAATTTACTGAAAATTTGATGAGTAATTTACTGAGAATTTAGAGGCAATTTTTCTTTGTAATTTACAGAGATTTTACTGAGAACTTACAGAGTAATCTACTGAGAATTTACAGTGAATTTTCTGTGATTTTACAATGTAATTTACTTATAATTTACTGAGAATTACTCAGTAATTTAAGAAGAATTTACTAAGTAATTTACTGAGATTTTGCTAGAAATTTACTAAGTAATTTACTGAGAATTTACTGGGAATTTTCTGAGTAATTTACTAAGAATTTACATGAAATTTGATGGGAATTTACGGAAAATTTACTCAGAATTTACTCAATATTTATCGAGAATTTGCTAGGAATTTACTGATTAATTTACAGAGAATTTATTGAGTAATTTACAGAGAATTTAATGAGTAATTTACTGAGAATTCACTCGGAATTTACTAAGAATTTACTAAGTAATTTGTTGAGAATTTACTGAGAACTTACTGTTAATTTACTGGAAATTTTCTGAGAATTTAGTGGCAATTTAGTGAGTAATTTAGTGGCAATTTAGTGAGTAATGTACTGAGTAATTTACTGCGAATTTACTGGGAATTTGCTGTGTAATTTATTGAGAACATAATGGGAATTTCTGGAGTAATTTATTGAGAATTTACAGGGAATTTACTTAGAAATTACTGGCGATTTTCTGAGTAATTTACTGAGAATTTACAAGGAATTTACTGGAAATTTACTGAGTATTTTCTGAAAATTTACTGAGTAATTTACTCAGTAATTAATTGAGTAATTTTTAGAGAATTCACTGAGAAATTTTATAAGTAATTTATAGAAAATTTATTGCGAATTTACTGAGTAATTTATTGGGAATTTGTTGAGAATTTATTCTGTAATTTATTTGGAATTTATTGAAAATTTAGAGTGTAATTTATTGAGAATTTACTGAGTAATTTACATTGAATTTTTTGAGTAAATTATTGGGAATTTACGGCGCAACTTTCTGAGTACTTCCTGGGATTTTATTGAGAATTGATTGGGAATTAACTGATTAATTTGCTGGGAATTTAATGAGTAATTTTTAGAGAATTTACTGAGAATTTTCTGAGTAATCTACTGAGCATTTGTTGGCAATTTACTGAGTAATTTTTTGAGAATTTACTGAGAACTTACAGAATAATTTGCTGGGATTTTATAGGGAATTGACAGAGAATTTACTGAGTAATTTACCGAGAATTTACTGTTTAATTTGTTGAGAAATTTTCTAGGAATTTACAGATAATTTAAGGAGTAATTTACAGAGAATTTACTGGAAATTTGCTAAGTAATTTTACTGGGAATTTTATGAGTAATTTACTGGGAATTTACTTATTAATTTACTGAGAATATAGTGGGAATTTGCTGAGTAATTTACTAAGAATTTACGAAAAATTTACAAGGAATTGCCTGAGAATTTATTGGGAATTTACTGAATAATTTACTGGGAATTTACTAGTAATTTACTGAGCAATTTATTGAGAATTTGCGGAATTTTACTAAGAAATTTACTGGGAATTTAAGGATTAAGGTACTGAGAATTTTTTTTGAATTTGCTGAGAATTTACTCAGTAATTTACTTAGTGATTTACTGAGTATTTATTTGGAATTTATTAAACAATTTTTTGAGAATTTATTAGATATTTACTGAGTAATTTCTAGGAATTTACTGAGAATTTACTGGAAATTTACTTGGTAATTTACTCACAATTTACTGAATAAATGTACTGAGTAATTTACTGAGAATTTAAATAGTAATTTCTAGAGAATTTACTGAGTAATTTACTGAGAATTTATTTAGAATTTACTGAGTAATTTACCGAGAATTACAGTGTAATTGACTGAGAATTTACTGACTAATTTATTGAGAATTTACTGGGAATTTATTGTGCAATTTACTGAGAATTTATTGGGAATTTATTCGGTAATTTTCTTAGAATTTACTATATAATTTACTGAGAATTTACTAACAATTTACTGAGTAATTTTTTTAGTAATTTAAAAAAAAAAATTAGTGAGAACTTACTAAGTAATTTACTGAGAATTTACTGAAAATTTGATGAGCAATTTACTGAGAATTTAGAGGCAATTTTTCTTAGTAATTTACAGAGAATTTACTGAGATCTTACAGAGTAATCTACTGAGAATTTACAGCGAATTTACTGTGATTTTACAATGTAATTGACTTATAATTTACTTGCAATTTTCTAGGTAATTTACTGAGAATTACTAAGTAATTTAAGAAGAATTTACAAAGTAATTTACTGAGATTTTGCTGGGAATTTACTAAGTAATTTTCTGAGATTTTGCTGGGAATTTTCTAAGTAATTTACGGAGATTTTGCTGGGAATTTACTAAGTAATTTATTGAGAATTTTCTGAGTAATTTACTAAGAATTTACATGGAATTTTGTTGGAATTTACGAAGAATTTACTCAGAACTTACTGAGTAATTTACAGTGTATTTATTGAGAATTTGCTAGGAATTTACTGATTAATTTACAGAGAATTTATTGAGTAATTTACAGAGAATTTAATGAGTAATTTACTGAGAATTCATTCGTAATTTACTAAGAATTTACTAAGTAATTTGTTAAGAATTTACTGGGAATTTACTATATAATGTAGTTAGAATTTATTGGGAATTTACTGAGAACTTACTGTTAATTTACTGAAAATTTTCTGAGTAATTTCTGAGAATTTACTGTAATTTATTGAGTAATTTAGTGGCAATTTACAGAGTAATGCACTGAGTAATTTACTGCGAATTTACTGCGAATTTGCTGTGTAATTTATTGAGAATATAGTGGGAATTTCTAGAGTAATTTATTAAGAATTTACAGGGAATTTACTTAGAAATTACTGGCAATTTTCTGAGTAATTTACTGAGAATTTACAAGGAATTTACTGAGTATTTTTTGAGAATTTACTGAGTAATTTACTAAGTAATTTACTCAATAATTAATTGAGTAATTTTTAAAGAATTCACTCAGAAATTTTCTAAGTAATTTATAGAAAATTTATTGCGAATTTACTGAGTAATTTACTGGGAAGTTGTTGAGAATTTATTCTGTAATTTATTCTAAATTTACTGAAAATTTAGAGAGTAATTTACTGAGAATTTACTGAGTAATTTACATTGAATTTACAGAGTAAATTATTGGGAATTTACGGCGTAACTTTCTGAGTATTTCCTGGGAATTTATTGAGAATTGATTGGGAATTAACAGAGTAATTTACTGAGAATTTACTGAGTAATTTATTGAGAATTTTCTGAGTAATCTACTGAGCATTTGTTGGCAATTTACTGAGTAATTTTTTGAGAATTCACTTAGAACTTACAGAGTAATTTGCTGGGATTTTACAGGGAATTGACAGAGAATTTACTAGGTAATTTACCGAGAATTTACTGTGTAATTTGTTGAGAAATTTTCTTAGAATTTTCTAGGAATTCACAGATAATTTAAGGAGTAATTTATAGAGAATTTACTAGAAATTTACTAAGTAATTTTATTGGGAATTTTATGAGTAATTTACTGGGAATTTACTTATTAATTTACTGAGAATATAGTGGGAATTTGCTGAGTAATTTACTAAGAATTTACGAAAAATTTACAAGGAATTGCCTGAGAATTTATTGGGAATTTACTGAATAATTTACTGGGAATTTATTAGTAATTTACTGAGCAATTTATTGAGAATTTACTGAAAATTTACTAAGAAATTTACTGGGAATTTAAGGATTAAAATACTGAGAATTTTTTTAGAATTTGCTGAGAATTTACTCAGTAATTTACTTAGTGATCTACTGAGTATTTATTGGAAATTTACTGAATAATTTTTTGAGAATTTATTTGATATTTACTGAGTAATTTCTAGGAATTTACTGAAAATTTACTTGGTAATTTGCTCACAATTTACTCAATAAATGTACTGAGTTATTTCCTGAGAATTTAAAAAGTAATTTCTAGAGAATTTACTAAGTAATTTAATGGGAATTTACTGAGTAATTTACTGAGAATTTATTTAGAATTTACTGAGTAATTTACCGAGAATTACAGTGTAATTGATTGAGAATTTACTGACTAATTTATTGAGAATTTACTAGGAATTTATTGTGTAATTTACTGAGAATTCACTGAGTAATTTAGTTAGATTTTTTTTGGAATTTACTGAGAATTTATTGGGAATTTATTAGGTAATTTTCTAAGAATTTATAGAGAATTTACTATGTAATTCACTGAGAATTTACTAACAATTTACTGAGTAATTTACAAAAAATTTAGTGAGAACTTATCGAGTAATTTACTGAGAATTTACAGGGAACTTACTAAGTAATTTACAGAGAATTTAAAGAGTAATTTATTGAGTAATTTACTGAGAACTTACAGAAAATTTGATGAGTAATTTGCTGAGAATTTACTGACTAATTTATTGAGAATTTACTGGGAATTTATTGTGTAATTTACTGAAAATTCACTGAGTAATTTAGTAAGATTTTTTTTTGGAATTTACTGAGAATTTATTGGGAATTTATTAGGTAATTTTCTGAGAATTTATAGAGAATTTACTGAAAATTTACCCTGTAAATTACTGAGAATTTACTATGTAATTTACGTAGAATTTACTAACAATTTACTGAGTAATTTTCTAAGTAATTTACAAAAATTTTTGTGAGAACTTATCGAGAAATTTACTGAGAATTTACAGGGAACTTACTAAGTAATTTACAGAGAATTTAAAGAGTAATTTATTGAGTAATTTACCGAGAATTTACTGAAAATTTGATGAGTAATTTACTGAGAATTTAGAGGCAATTTTTCTTAGAAATTTTCAGAGAATTTACTGAGAACTTACAGAGTAATCTACTGAGAATTTACAGCGAATTTACTGTGATTTTACAATGTAATTTACTTGCAATTTACTAGGTAAATTACTGAGAATTACTAAGTAATTTAAGAAGAATTCACTAAGTAATTTACTGAGATTTTGCGGGGAATTTACTAAGTAATTTACTGAGAATTTACTGAGAATTTTCTGAGTAATTTACTAAGAATTTACATAGAATTTTGTGGGAATTTATGGAGAATTTACTCAGAATTTACTGAGTAATTTACTATGTATTTATTGAGAATTTGCTAGGAATTTACTGATTAATTTACAGAGAATTTATTGAGTAATTTAAAGAGAATTTAATGAGTAATTTACTGAGCATTCACTTGGAATTTACTAAGAATTTACTAAGTAATTTGTTGAGAATTTACTGGGAATTTACTAAATAATGTATTTAGAATTTATTGGGAATTTGCTGAGAACTTACTGTTAATTTACTTGAAATTTTCTGAGTAATTTCTGAGAATTTACTATAATTTACTGGGTAATTTATTGAGAATTTACAGGGAATTTACTTAGAAATTACTGGTAATTTTCTGAGGAATTTACTGGAATTTACAAGGAATTTACTAGGAATTTACTGAGTATTTTATGAGAATTTACTGAGTAATTTACTAAGTAATTTACTCAGCAATTAATTGAGTAATTTTTAGAGAATTCACTGAGAAATTTTCCAAGCAATTTATAGAAAATTTATTGCAAATTTACTGAGTAATTTACTGGGAATTTGTTGAGAATTTATTCTGTAATTTATTTGGAATTTACTGAGAATTTACTGAGTAATTTATATTGAATTTACTGAGTAAATTATTGGGAATTTACGGCGCAACTTTCTGTGTATTTCCTGGGAATTTATTGAGAATTGATTGGGAATTAACTGAGTAATTTACTGGGAATTTACTGGTAATTTACTGGGAATTTAATGAGTAATTTTTAGAGAATTTACTGAGAATTTTCTGAGTAATCTACTGAGCATTTGTTGGCAATTTACTGAGTAATTTTTTGAGAATTTACTGAGACCTTACAGAGTAATTTGCTGGGATTTTACAGGGAATTGACAGAGAATTTATTGGGTAATTTACCGAGAATTTACTGTTTAATTTGTTGAGAAATTTTCCTAGAATTTTCTAGGAATTTACAGATAATTTAAGGAGTAATTTACAGAGAATTTACTGGAAATTTATTAAGTAATTTTACTGGGAATTTTATGAGTAGTTTACTGGGAATTTACTTATTAATTTACTGAGAATTTACTGGGAATTTGCTGAGTAATTTACTAAGAATTTACGAAAAATTTACAAGGAATTGCCTGAGAATTTATTGGGAATTTACTGAATAATTTATTGGGAATTTATTAGTAATTTACTGAGCAATTTATTGAGAATTTACTGAAAATTTACTAAGAAATTTAGTGGCAATTTAAGGATTAAAGTACTGAGAATTTTTTTAGAATTTGCTGAGAATTTACTCAGTAATTTACTTAGTGATTTTCTGAGTATTTATTGGGAATTTACTGAATAATTTTTTGAGAATTTATTAGATATTTACTGAGTAATTTCTAGGAATTTACTGAGAATTTAAATATTAATTTCTAGAGAATTTACTGAGTAATTTAATGGGAATTTATTGAGAATTTATTTAGAATTTACTGAGTAATTTACCGAGAATTACATTGTAATTGACTGAGAATTTACTGACTAATTTATTGAGAATTTACTGGGAATTTATTGTGTAATTTAATGAGAATTCACTGAGTAATTTAGTTAGATTTTTCTTGGAATTTACTGAGAATTTATTGGGAATTCATTAGGTAATTTTCTGAGAATTTATTGAGAATTTACTAAAAATTTATCGAGTAAATTACTGAGAATTTACTATGTAATTTATTGACAATTTACTGAGTAATTTACAAAAAATTTAGTGAGAACTTATCGAATAATTTACTGAGAATTTACATGGAACTTACTAAGTAATTTACAAAGCATTTAAAGAGTAATTTATTGAGTAATTTACTGAGAATTTACTGAAAATTTGATGAGTAATTTACTAAGAATTTAGAGGCAAATTTTCTTAGTAATTTACAGAGAATTTACTGAGAACTTACAGAGTAATCTACTGAGAATTTACAGCGAATTTACTGTGATTTTACAATGTAATTTACTTATAATTTACTTGCAATTTACTAGGTAATTTACTGAGAATTACTCAATAATTTAAGAAGAATTTACTAAGTAATTTACTGAGATTTTGCTAGGAATTTACTAAGTAATTTACTGGGAATTTTCTGAGTAATTTACTAAGAATTTACATGGAATTTTGTGGGAATTTACGAAGAATTTACTCAGAATTTACTGAGTAATTTACTGTGTGTTTATTGAGAATTTGCTAGGAATTTACTGATTAATTTACAGAGAATTTATTGAGTAATTTACAGAGAATTTAATGAGTAATTTACTGAGAATTCACTCAAAATTTACTAAGAATTTACTAAGTAATTTGTTGAGAATTTACTGGGAATTTACTAAATAATGTAGTTAGAATTTATTGGGAATTTACTGAGTACTTACTGTTAATTTACTGGAAATTTTCTGAGCAATTTCTGAGAATTTACTGGGTAATTTAGTGGCAATTTATAGAGTAGTGTACTGAGTAATTTACTGCGAATTTCCTGGGAATTTGCTGTGTAATTTATTGAGAACATAGTGGGAATTTCTAGAGTAATTTATTGAGAATTTACAGGGAATTTACTTAGAAATTACTGGCAATTTTCTGAGTAATTTTTTGAGAATTTACAAAGAATTTACTAGGAATTTACTGAGTATTTTCTGAGAATTTACTGAGTAATTTACTAAGTAATTTACTCAGTAATTAATTGAGTAATTTTTAAGAATTCACTGAGAAATTTTCTAAGTAATTTATAGAAAATTTATTGCGAATTTACTGAGTAATTTACTGGGAATTTGTTGAGAATTTATTCTGTAATTTATTTGGAATTTACTGAAAATTTAGAGAGTAATTTACTGAGAATTTACTGAGTAAATTATTGGGAATTTACGGCGCAACTTTCTGAGTATTTCCCAGGAATTTATTGAGAATTGATTGGGAATTAACTGAGTAATTTACTGGAAATTTACTGGTAATTTACTGGGAATTTAATAAGTAATTTTTAGAGAGTTTGCTGAGAATTTTTTGAGTAATCTACTGAGCATTTGTTGGCAATTTACTGAGTAATTTTTTGAGAATTTACTGAGACCTTACAAAGTAATTTGCTGGGATTTTACAGAGAATTTACTAGGTAATTTACCGTGAATTTACTGTTTAATTTGTTGAGAAATTTTCTTAGAATTTTCTAGAAATTTACTGGGAATTTTATGAGTAATTTGCTGGTAATTTACTTATTAATTTACTAAGAATATACTGGGAATTTGCTGAGTAATTTACTAAAAATTTACGAAAAATTTACAAGGAATTGTCTGAGAATTTATTGGGAGTTTACCGAATAATTTACTGGGAATTTACTAGTAATTTACTGAGCAATTTATTGAGAATTTACTGAAAATTTACTAAGAAATTTATTGGGAATTTAAGGATTAAAGTACTGAGAATTTTTTTAGAATTTGCTGAGAATTTACTCAGTAATTTACTTAGTGATTTACTGAGTATTTATTGGGAATTTACTGAATAATTTTTTGAGAATTTATTAGATATTTACTGAGTAATTTCTAGGAATTTACTGAGAATTTAAATATTAATTTGTAGAGAATGTACTGAGTAATTTAATGGGAATTTACTGAGAATTTATTTAGAATTTACTGAGTAATTTACCGAGAATTATAGTGTAATTGACTGAGAATTTACTGACTAATTTATTGAGAATTTACTGGGAATTTAATGTGTAATTTACTGAGAATTCACTGAGTAATTTAGTTAATTTTTTTTTGGAATTTACTGAGAATTTATTGGGAATTCATTAGGTAATTTTCTGAGAATTTATGGAGAATTTACTGAAAATTTATCGAGTAAATTACTGAGAATTTACTATGTATTTTACTGACAATTTACTGAGAATTTACATGGAACTTACTAAGTAATTTACAGAGAATTTAAAGAGTAATTTATTGAGTAATTCACTGAGAATTTACTGAAAATTTGATGAGTAATTTACTGAGAATTTAGAGGTAATTTTTCTTAGTAATCTACAAAGAATTTACTGAGAACTTGCAGAGTAATCTACTGAGAATTTACAACGAATTTACTGTGATTTTACAATGTAATTTACTTATAATTTACTTGGAATTTACTAGGTAATTTACTGAGAATTACTAAGTAATTTAAGAAGAATTTACTAAGTAATTTACTGAGATTTTGCTGGGAATTTACTAAGTAATTTACTGAGAATTTACTGGGAATTTTCTGAGTAATTTACTAAGAATTTACGAAAAATTTACAAGGATTTCTCTGAGAATTTATTGGGAGTTTATCGAATAATTTACTGGGAATTTACTAGTAATTTACTGAGCAATTTACTGAGCAATTTATTGAGAATTTACTGAAAATTTACTAAGAAATATACTGGGAATTTAAGGATTAAAGTACTGAGAATTTTTTTAGGATTTGCTGAGAATTTACTCAGTAATTTACTTAGTGATTTACTGAGTATTTATTGGAAATTTACTGAATAATTTTTTGAGAATTTATTAAATATTTACAGAGTAGTTTCTAGGAATTTACTGAGAATTTAAATGTTAATTTCTAGAGAATTTTCTGAGTAATTTAATGGGAATTTACTGAGAATTTATTTAGAATTTACTGAGTAATTTATCGAGAATTACAGTGTAATTGACTGAGAATTTACTGACTAATTGATTGAGAATTTACTGGGAATTTATTGTGTAATTTACTAAGAATTCACTGAGTAATTTAGTTAAATTTTTTTTTGGAATTTACTGAGAATTTATTGGGAATTTATTAGGTAATTTTCTGAGAATTTATGGAGAATTTACTGAAAATTTATCGAGTAAATTACTGAGAATTTACTATGTAATTTACTGACAATTCACTGAGTAATTTACAAAAAATTTTGTGAGAACTTATCAAGTAATTTACTGAGAATTTACATGGAACTTACTAAGTAATTTACAGAGAATTTAAAGAGTAATTTATTGAGTAATTTACTGAGAATTTACTGAAAATTTGATGAGTAATTTACTGAGAATTTAGAGGCAATTTTTCTTAGTAATTTACAGAGAATTTACTGAGAATTTACAGCGAATTTACTGTGATTTTACAATGTAATTTACTTATAATTTACTAGGTAATTTGCTGAGAATTACTAAGTAATTTAAGAAGAATTTACTAAGTAATTTACTGAGATTTTGCTAGGAATTTACTAAGTAATTTACTGAGAATTTACTGGAAATTTTCTGAGTAATTTACTAAGAATTTACATGGAATTTTGTTGGAATTTACGAAGAATTTACTCAGAATTTACTGTGTATTTATTGAGAATTTGCTAGGAATTTACTGATTAATTTACAGAGAATTTATTGAGTAATTTACAGAGAATTTAATGAGTAATTTACTGGGAATTCACTCAGAATTTACTAAGAACTTACTGTTAATTTATTGGAAATTTTTTGAGTAATTTCTGAGAATTTACTGTAATTTATTGAGTAATTTAGTGGCAATTTACAGAGTAATGTACTGAGTAATTTACTGCGAATTTGCTGTGTAATTTATTGAGAACATAGTGGGAATTTCTAGAGTAATTTATTGAGAATTTACAGGGAATTTACTGAGAAACTACTGGCAATTTTCTGAGTAATTTACTGAGAATTTACTGGGAATTTACTGAGTATTTTCTGAGAATTTACTGAGTAATTTACTAAGTAATTTACTCAGTAATTAATTGAGTAATTTTTAGAGAATTCACTGAGAAATTTTCTAAGTAATTTATAGAAAATTTATTGAGTAATTTACTGGGAATTTGTTGAGAATTTATTCTGTAATTTATTTGGAATTTACTGAAAATTTAGAGAGTAATTTACTGAGAATTTACTGAGTAATTTACATTGAATTTACTGAGTAAATTATTGGGAATTTACGATGCAACTTTCTGTGTATTTCCTGAGAATTTATTGAGAATTGATTGGGAATTAACTGAGTAATTTACTGGGAATTTACTGGTAACTTACTGGGAATTTAATGAGTAATTTTTAGAGAATTTACTGAGAATTTTCTGAGTAATCTACTAAGCATTTGTTGGCAATTTACTGAGTAATTTTTTGAGAATTTACTGAGACCTTACAGAGTAATTTGCTGGGATTTTACAGGGAGTTGACAGAGAATTTACTGTTTAATTTGTTGAGAAATTTTCTTAGAATTTTCTAGGAATTTACAGATAATTTAAGGAGTAATTTACAGAGAATTTACTGGAAACTTATTAAGTAATTTTACTGGGAATTTTATGAGTAATTTACTGGGAATTTACTTATTAATTTACTGAGAATATACTGGGAATATGCTTAGTAATTTACTAAGAATTTACAAAAAATTTACAAGGAATTGCCTGAGAATTTATTGGGAGTTTACCGAATAATTTAATGGGAATTTACTAGTAATTTACTGAGCAATTTACTGAGAATTTACTGAAAATTTACTAAGAAATTTACTGGGAATTTAAGGATTAAAGTACTGAGAATTTTTTTAGAATTTTCTAAGAATTTACTCAATAATTTACTTAGTGATTTACTGAGTATTTATTGGGAATTTACTGAATAATTTTTTGAGAATTTATTAGATATTTACTGAGTAATTTCTATGAATTTACTGAGAATTTACTGGAAATTTACTTGGTAATTCACTCACAATTTACTGAATAAATGTACTGAGTAATTTACTGAGAATTTAAATAGCAATTTCTAGAGAATTTACTGAGTAATTTAATAGGAATTTACTGAGAATTTATTTAGAATTTACTGAGTAATTTACCGAGAATCACAGTGTAATTGACTGAGAATTTACTGGCTAATTTATTGAGAATTTACTGGGAATTTATTGTGTAATTTACTGAGAATTCACTGAGTAATTTAGTTAGATTTTTTTTGGAATTTACTGAGAATTTATTGGGAATTTATTAGGTAATTTTCTGAGAATTTATAGAGAATTTACTGAAAATTTACCAAGTAAATTACTGAGAATTTACTATGTAATTCACTGAGAATTTACTAACAATTTACTGAGTAATTTACAAAAAATTTAGTGAGAACTTATCGAGTAATTTACTTAGAATTTACAGGGAACTTACTAAGTAATCTACAGAGAATTTAAAGAGTAATTTATTGAGTAATTTATTGAGTAATTTACTGAGAACTTACTGAAAATTTGATGAGTAATTTACTAAGAATTTATAGGCAGTTTTTCTTAGTAACTTACAGAGAAGTTACTGAGAACTTACAGAGTAATCTACTGAGAATTTACAGCGAATTTACTGTGATTTTACAATGTAATTTACTTATAATTTACTTGCAATTTACTAGGTAATTTACTGAGAATTACTAAGTAATTTAAGAAGAATTTACTAAGTAATTTACTGAGATTTTGCTAGGAATTTACTAAGTAATTTACTGAGAATTTACTAGGAATTTTCTGAGTAATTTACTAAGAATTTACATGGAATTTTGTTGGAATTTACGAAGAATTTACTCAGAATTTACTGAGTAATTTACTGTGTGTTTATTGAGAATTTGCTAGGAATTTACTGATTAATTTACAGAGAATTTATTGAGTAATTTATAGAGAATTTAGTGAGTAATTTACTGAGAATTCACTCGGAATTTACTAAGTAATTTGTTGAGAATTTACTGGGAATTTACTAAATAATATAGTTAGAATTGATTGGGAATTTACTGAGAACTTACTGTTAATTTACTGGAAATTTTCTGAGTAATTTCTGAGAATTTACTGTAATTTACTGAGTAATTTAGTGGCAATTTATAGAGTAATGTACTGAGTAATTTACTGCGAATTTGCTGTGTAATTTATTGAGAACATAGTGGGAATTTCTAGAGTAATTTATTGAGAATTTACAGGGAATTTACTTAGAAATTACTAGCAATTTTCTGAGTAATTTACTGAGAATTTACTAGGAATTTACTGAGTATTTTTTGAGAATTTACTGAGTAATTTACTAAGTAATTTACTCAGTAATTAATTGAGGAATTTTTAGAGAATTCACTGAGAAATTTTCTAAGTAATTTATAGAAAATTTATTGAGTAATTTACTGGGAATTTGTTGAGAATTTATTCTGTAATTTATTTGGAATTTACTGAAAATTTAGAGAGTAATTTACTGAGAATTTACTGAGTAATTTACATTGAATTTACTGAGTAAATTATTGGGAATTTACGGCGCAACTTTCTGAGTATTTCCTGGGAATTTATTGAGAATTGATTGGGAATTAACTGAGTAATTTACTGGAAATTTAATGAGTAATTTTTAGAAAATTTACTGAGAATTTTCTGAGCAATCTACTAAGCATTTGTTGGCAATTTACTGAGTAATTTTTTGAGAATTTACTGAGACCTTACAGAGTAATTTGCTGGGATTTTACAGGGAATTGACAGAGAATTTACTGGGTAATTTACCGAGAATTTACTATTTAATTTGTTTAGAAATTTTCTTAGAATTTTCTAGGAATTTACAGATAATTTAAGGAGTAATTTATAGGGAATTTACTGGAAATTTATTAAGTAATTTTACTGGGAATTTTATGAGTAATTTACTGGGAATTTACTTATTAATTTACTGAGAATATACTGGGAATTTGTTGAGTAATTTACTAAGAATTTACGAAAAATTTACAAGAGAGAATTAATTGAGAATTTACTGAAAATTTACAATGAAATTTACTGGGAATTTAAGGAGTATATTATTGAGAATTTTTTTAGAATTTACTCAATAATTTACTTAGTGATTTACTGAGTATTTATTGAGAATTTACTAAATAATTTTGTGAGAATTTATTAGATATTTACTTAGTAATTACTAGGAATTTACTGAGAATTTGCTTGGTAATTTACTCACAATTTATTGGATAATTGTACTGAGTAATTTACTGGGAATTTACTGAGTAATTTGCTGAGAATTTACTTGAAATTTACTGAGGAATTTACCGAGAATTACAGTGTAATTGACTGAGAAGTTACTGACTAATTTATTGAGAATTTACTGAGAACATATTGTGTAATTTACTAAGAATTCGCTGAATAATTTAGTTAGATTTTTTTTTGGAATTTACTAAGTAATTTACTGAGAATTTACTAACAATTTACTGAGTAATTTACAAAAAATTTAGTGAGAACTTATCGAGTAATTTACTGAGAATTTACAAGGAACTTACTAAGTAATTTACAGAGAATTTAATGAGTAATTTATTGAGTAATTTACTGAGAATTTATTGAGAATTTCCTGAAAATTTGCTGAGTAATTTACTGAGAATTTAGAGGCAATTTTTCTTAGTAATTTACAGAGAATTTACTGGGAACTTACAAAGTAATCTACTGAGAATTTACAGCGAATTTACTGTGATTTTACAATGTAATTTACTTATAATTTACTTGCAATTTACTAGGTAATTTACTGAGAATTTACTAAGTATTTTAAGAAAAATTTACTGAAAATTTTCGGAGTAATTTCTGAGAAATTACTGTAATTTACTGAGTAATTTAGTGGGAATTTACAGAGTAATGCACTGAGTAATTTACTGGGAATTTCTAGACTAATTTATTGAAAATTTACAGGAAATTTACTTAGAAATTACTGGAAATTTTCTGAGTAATTTACTGAGAATTTATAGGGAATTTATTTGAATTTACTGGGAATTTACTGAGTATTTTCTGAGAATTTACTCAGAATTTTCTGTGTAATTTACTAAATAATTAATTGAGTAATTTTCTAAGTAATTTAATAGAAAACTTATTGCTAATTTACTGAGTAATTTACTGGGAATTTATTGAGAATTTATTCTGTAATTTATTTGGAATTTACTTAAAATTTAGAGGGTAATTTACTGAGAATTTACTGAGTAATTTACATTGAATTTACTGAGTAATTTATTGGGAATTTACGACACAACTTTCTGCGTATTTCCCGGGAATTAAATGAGTAATTTACTGGGAATTTAATGAATAATTTTTAAAGAATTTATTGAGAATTTTATGAGTAATCTACTGAGCATTTGTTGGCAATTTACTGAGTAATTTGCTGGGATTTTACAGGGAATTGACAGAGAATTTACTGGGTAATTTACTGAGAATTTACTGTTTAATTTGTTGAGAAATTTTCTTATAATTTTCTATAAATTTACATATAATTTAAGGAGTAATTTACAGAGAATTTACTGAAAATTTATTAAGTAATTTTACTGAGAATTTTATGAGTAATTTACTAAGAATATATTGGGAATTTGCTGAGTAATTTACTAAGAATTTACGAAAAATTTACAGGGAATTGCCTAAGAATTTATTGGGAATTTACTGAATAATTTATTGAAAATTTACTTGTAATTTACTGAGAATTAATTGAGAATTTAGTAAAATTTTACTAAGAAATTTACTAGGAATTTAAGGAGTAAATTACTGAGAATTTTTTTAGAATTTACTGAGAATTTACTCAGTAATTTACTTAGTGATTTACTGAAGAATTTTGTGAGAATTTATTAGATATTTACTGAGTAATTACTACGAATTTACTGAGAATTTACTGAAAATTTATTTGGTAATTTACTCACAATTTACTGAATAAATGTACTGAGTAATTTACTTAAAATTTAGGGAGTAATTTAATGGGAATTTACTGAGTAATTTACTTGGAATTTATTAAGTAATTTACCGAGAATTACAGTGTAATTGACTGAGAATTTACTAACTAATTTATTGAGAATTTACTGAGAATTTATTGTGTAATTTATTGAGAATTCACTAAGTAATTTAGTTAGATTTTTTTTGGAATTTACTAAGTATTTTACTGAGAATTTATTAGGTAATTTTCTAAGAATTTATAGAGAATTTATTGAAAATTTACCGAGTAAATTACTGAGAATATACTATGTAATTTACTGAGAATTTACTAACAATTTACTGAGTAATTTTCTGAGTAATTTACAAAAAATTTAGTGAGAACTTATCGAGTAATTTACTTAGAATTTACAGGGAACTTACTAAGTAATTTACAGAGAATTTAATGAGTAATTTATTGAGTAATTTACTGAGAATTTATTGAGAATTTACTGAAAATTTGCTGAGTAATTTACTGAGAATTTAGAGGTAATTTTTCGTAGTTATTTACAAAGAATTTACTGAGAACTTACAGAGTAATCTACTAAGAATTTGCAGCGAATTTACTATGATTTTACAATGTAATTTACTTATAAATTACTTGCAATTTACTAGGTAATTTACTAAGAATTTACTAAGTAATCTAAGAAGAATTTACTGAGATTTTGCTGGGAATTTACTCAGTAATTACTGAGAATTTACTGGAAATTTTCTGAGTAATTTACTAAGAATTTACATAGAATTTTGTGAGAATTTACGGAGAATTTACTCAGAATTTACTGAGTAATTTACTGTGTATTTATTGAGAGTGTATTTATTGAGAATATGCTAGGAATTTACTGATTAATTTACAGAGAATTTTCTGAGAATTTACTGGAAATTTTCTGAGTAATTTACTGGGAATTTATTGAGTAATTTATAGAAAATTTAATGAGTAATTTAATGAGAATTCACTCGGAATTTACTAAGTAATTTGTTGGGAATTTACTAAATAATGTAGTAAGAATTTATTGAGAATTTACTGAGAACATACTGTTAATTTACTGAAAATTTTCTGAGTAATTTTTGAGAATTTACTGTAATTTACTGAGTAATTTAGTCGGAATTTACAGAGTAATGCACTAAGTAATTTACTGAGAATTTACTTAAAATTTATTGAGTAATTTACTGCTAATTTACTGAGAATTTGCTGTGTAATTTATTGAGAACATAGTGGGAATTTCTAGAGTAATTTATTGAGAATTTACAGGGAATTTACTTAGAAATTACAGGGAATTTTCTTAGTAATTTACTGAGAATTTACAAGGAATTTACTTAGAATTTTGTTACGACCCCAAACCACCCCTAGTAGTTTAGTGCCGTGATGGCCAGTAATCCGAGATTACCGAAGGCCAACTTTCAAAATCACACACAATCAGAGTATAAATATATATGGGGCTCACAAGTGCGGAAGCAATAGTTTAAAGATACAAGTGGTCCATAAGAGCAATGCGTAAGTTACATGGAATGGCATACAACTTTACATAATATTACAGCTTGGATACAAATATAATAAAGTACAAAGTACATTTTTACATCTTGATCAAAAGGCTTCTTCAGCCGACATGAGTAAATTACAAGCATTATAAGCCGAGAAGCATAATTTTCAAGACTGCCGACATGAATACAAGTTAGGCCGACATAACAAAAACCCAAAACAAGCTGGCGAGTCACACCTAGGCATCACCGCCTTCCTGCTCATCACCTACATATATATATATAGAGAGGGTGAGCTTGGATACTCAGTGAATGGTACAAGTAATAAAGGGTTTACATGTATGACATCCGAGATCTTTAACCAAACAATACATAATCATAGCTTATGACAAACGTGGGATAAATCGAGTTCATTTAACAAATCTATCGAGCTCATCAATCCAAGTCTTTCAAGCTTCATGGGTGACATTAACAAAGGTTGTGCTACAAATGCTTATAGTCCCCTAGCACGTACGGACTTTCAAGATTGTGCTACAAATGCTTATAGTCCCCTAGCACGTACGGACTTTCAAGATTGTGCTACAAATGCTTATAGTCCCCTAGCACGTACGGACTTTCAAGATTGTCAAGATCAAAGCTAATACTTGATACACAAATAGGGATAGTCATTCATGCTTAGCAAATACTTTTCAAAACAAAGCAAAACTTTATCAAAACTTTATAACGTAGCCTTATCAAAAATACCACTCACCTAGTTCTTCAACGTCGGGGTCAAGCGAGAGTCCAAGTCCTACAAACACATGGCAAGGTCTATTGAATGCACTTTCAAACAAGCTTTACATGGATGCAAATGTTCTCGGCATCTTTCAAAACCAAGCTAAGTCAAAGCAAGACACTGTTTCTCATCTCGGGAAAACATGCTGGGCGACTACCAGGTCTAAGCCGAGGTCCCACACCTCCTCACCGAGATGTTGCCTCGATGGCCATATTCAAGGAAATGAAGTCGGGAAAATCTAGGTTTCCCTCTCTTGAAGAACATGACTGTAGACACCCCATTTTTGACCGTCCTCAAGACTTGGACGTCATCATTTGAACACTCGGTGATCATCCATGTTTGTGTTCGTTTGGAGTTCCCGGAGGTCTCGGCTACGCTCCTTGCCTCAGGATCTCCGAACTTGACTGTTTAGTGTCTGGTTTTGCACCAAACACTTGCATTTTGCTTTGGAGGGGCAGGGAATGCCTTGTGAGGCATCCCCACACACCACCGGCTGGTTTTTGCTGCCATCGGCAATATATATTGCCAGTCGGCACTATTTGTTGCCGGTCGGCACTCTCTTTTGCCAAAATGGCATTTTTGGGCAGCCGACTACTGTTTATCTGCTTTTGCAGATATTTTATTACAGTTGTCTTGCATTTGGCTCCCCTCCATACACGTGTATGGAGGGATCTCTCTCTTTAGAAGCTTGTCTTGTAAGCTTTACAAGACAAAAGGCTCTATAAGAGGAGCCCTTCTCTCCCTTGCTTAGGGTTAGACACTTTAGAGATTTTTGGACAGCCATATTAGGGTTTTGAGTTCTAGGGTTAGGATTGATACATATCCTATCTCTATATCTCCGTCTTGTGTGTGTTAAAGTGTGTTTGTGTCTTACTATTGCACACAAACACATAGTGTTTCACCTTCACTTAGCTACTGGGGTTCTAAGAGGTTGTTTTTGAGGTTTTGGAGCTGGTTTCAACCTACAAGAGGCTGTTAGTCCACCATTGTTGAAGGGGTCTTCAAGGGTAAGAAACTAATCCCTTTATTCCCCATTTTTGCATTGTATTTTTACCTATCTTAGAACTGTTTTTGTGCTTAGTGTATAACATAAAAAATTTTTTTTTTAGGCCCTCTAAATAGTTTATTTAGGGTGTTTTGTGGTTTGGAGGTGTTTGACCCCTCTGAGGCCTTGAAAGGCCCCATTTTGTGCTATTTTGAGTGAGCTCCGAGACCTTGATGTTTGGGCCTCCTCACCACTGAAATCTTGAGGGATTTCAGAGGTGAGGATGGTGCCTTGAGGTCCCAAGAAGGAGAGGGCCACCCCCTCTCCTTATTGTCCTTGAAATGGACCATTTTTGGCCTCTTAAGGGAGCATCTAGCTAAGCTTCATGTTGACCATGCCTTGGCTGTTTTTTGTGCCTATTATATCATAATATGCCTTTGTTGTGTGTTGGTTTTGGTACACCATGTATACTTAGCATACCTACCATGTAATGCCTTGTTATTACCTTAATATGCCTTAGGTTGTTAGCCTTTGCTCTAGCATGTTTTAGGTTTAGCCTTGTGAGGGTTTTGTGCTCATTTTGCCATGTTTTAGGTCTGTCCATAGTTGTTTGGGTTGATCTTGGCATGCGTAGTATAGCTCCTTTGTATTTGAGCTTATATGCTTCAAGTATGTGAATGTGTAGTATGTGTTGCTTGCATCGTTTCAGTGGTTTGGAACCACCCTACATGTTATTTCAGTCCCTTTGACATGCTCATATGTTTGCCTTGGATGCCTCTTTGAAGCTTTGGAAGCTTGCCTTGCATGCTCCATGTTTTAGCATTTATGCATGCCTTTAAATTCAAACCATCTAGATGCTATCTAGTTGGTCTTTTGGGCTTAGTTTCATGTGTTAAAACTCTGTTTTTGGTTGCCTAAGTCCTGCCATGTGTGGTTGTACTAAGTGTAGTCCATTGCCTCTTTGGTGAGCCTTGAATGCTTGGACCATTGTTGCATGTTTAGCTTGCCTTGTTGCTTGGTTTGGCACCATGTTTTAACATGATTTTCAGAGCTTATGTTGCATGCTAATTGTCCATGATATCCCTTTCAAGTGTGCCTTAGAGTTGCTTATTTAATGCCTAAGTGTTGGTCCAACTTACTTGCAAGTGTGTATGTATGTTTGATCCCAATTCCTTGGTTTTTGGCCACTGTTTTAGGCCTATTTAGAGTTGCCTAAATCATGTCTAAGTCCACCTTTTCATCAGTTTGCATTGCCTCATGTTTGCTTGTATGCTTGCATAAGTGTCTTGCCATGCCATGTTACATCCTTAGCTTGCATGCCTAGGTTGCATGCATGCCTTGTTCCTTGATTTGGTGATAGGAATTGGGCCTTGGCTCGTTTGTTTGGTTTGCATTTCATTTGACATGAAAGTTGCACACTTGATTCTTTGGGCCATCATGCATGGAAATGCGCGGTCCGAGAATCGAGACACATGCCCTTTTGAGTCACAAACATGATAGGGGACATGATTGGTGCATACATTGCTTGAATTGTATTGCCATGCAAGTTCTGCCCTCTGCCGCTGTGAGTTGCAGGTTCTGCAGGCATTCTTTGCCGACCGGCAGTATACATTGCTGACCGGCAGTAAATCACCAGCCGATGGATTCATTTTGTGTCGGTGACCACAATTCACTGCCGATGGTAATTCTACTCAGCCGGCGGTGATTCCCAGTATCCAGAAAGGCATCCTTGAGACTTTGGCAGTCTTCAGAGAGGCAGAGTAGGGAAAACAGAGGCGGACTATGCATGGTCGTGCACTTCCGAGCAGGACTCGAGCATGCGCTGCATCTGGTTCTCCTCCCGAGGCGGTTTACTGCTTTTCCTAGTTTAAATTAGTTTGTTGACTGATTAGGCAATTTGTAATATTTAATTAGCTTGCGTAGTTAATTAATTTGTATTATTTATTTGGTCTCTCCGGGCGAGGGCAAATCTGTAATAAGTGTGTGTGAGTGGTGTGTATGTCTTCCAATCCCCACTTCTTTCTTTCCTTTTATTTACCTGCTTTGATGGTAGACTAGGGCATCTTTAAAATTAGCATACCTTATGCAATGCATGCATGCATTCATACATTTGCCTTGCACGCACCAGGCTCGGCACATCATTCTAACTGCATTTGTACTTCAATTTCAAATTGAATACGTGATAGTTGTAACATTTCACGTACCATGTTTAGGTTAGCCGAGCCTATCTAATTGCATCCTGTATGTGTTGCATTAGTCAATTTGACATGAACTAGGATCACGCATGTTTGCTAACCAGTTTATTGTTTTGGCACGGAGTACGATGTAAGTATTTTCGCTTTAGCATATTGCATGCGTGTGAATGTTGCCATGATAGTATGCTTACCACGTGGCTAAGTGCTTATATGAGATAAATTGTTTGAATGCCTGTGGGTGAAGGTTGGATTGTTTAAGTTGAAAAAACTCGTTGAAATCCGTGTTTTAGCCTACTTGCGAGTAGCAAATTCCAAAACATTTTTCCAAAACAAACGGATATGCAATGCTTGTTTCCAAATTAGGCAATCTAGTCTATACTTGTTTGCTGTGCACATAACGTAGTAATTCTAGGCTAATAAATGGAATAAGAACACATAACGTTTTCAAAAACGGATATCACGGTTAGTAGAGGCCGATCTTCGGATCGGGCGAGAGGGGGTGCTCATAGCTGACCTTCCCCAATCGTACCCTAGCTCCCGAGCCAAGGCAACTCTGGTGATGACGGACATGTGGCCTTCGGCACCGAGTCAGGGTTTCCTAAATTCCCCCATAAAAAATATTTAGGTGGCGACTCTGTATCTGGCAAAGCAGTCCATGTTTGGCACTTCTTTTCAAAAAATCTGTTTCTCAAAACGATTTGCCAGATTTGGACTCTTTGGTTCAAGATTAAGAACCGTGACGATTTGAGAGTCCGAGCTGTAGTAACCCCAAAATGAACAGAACGGGACTCACCCTCCCGGGGCGTTCGGGGACGTCTACAGTTTCTGGCGACTCTGCTGGGGAATTTAGAGAGCTTGACTCAAACTCGTGATATCCTATTTTGATCTCATTTATGTGTCTCTTTGCATTGCATGTGCATTGGTGCGCCTAGGACACCGTGTTTGCCATCTGCCATTCCTGAACGGTTTGCCGGAGGCTTGTCTTGTCATGGCATGACCATAAGGCTGACCGGTTATGGGCTCTGACAGTATGGGAACACAAACCCCGATTTTTACCAGGGCACCCTTTTGACCATTCGACCTAATGCATATTCGGAATCCATAGTGACCATTCCAAGTTAGGACAGGTTGCTTACCCGATTATAGGTTGTTTGAAAACTGCTGCGTGCATAGTGGAACCCTAGCTCCTGACAAAATAGGACAGGGAAACCTTACCCCAACATAAGGGTGTTTTGGCTCTCTTTACTTGCTATGTGCTTTTAGAGTGTATCTCTACAAGGAAAGTACATATCAGTTTGCAAGTTTGAGTATCGGGCCCGAGGGCACCAGTATTAGTGTTGTTGAGAAACCAATCATCTGTGGTCATCAGGTTCAATTTTTGGGGACAGTGATTTCTGGGGAACAGTGATCAGCAGTAGAGTACAGTTGTTCAGCTACACCCGTGTTTGATCTGTTTGGGTTGAAATACTGTTTGTTGTCTCTTTCAGTACGGACAGCTGATACAGAATAGTTAGTGCTCCCCCTTGCTGAGGCAAGACTTGTGATGACGCAGAATTCAGAAGAGATCGTGATTATGATGGCTGCATTGGAGCAGGGGATCACTCTGCAAGGTGAGACCAATACTGATATGCCACATCCACCTAGGTCGCCCGTTGCGCACCCGGTTTGGGCCCCCCAACTATACCAGGCTCGCGAGCCTACTACATTCGAACTAATGGGGATGATAGGTGATCTCCAGAGGTCTGTGGCGGATCTCGCCTACGGAATGTCAGCTTCACCTCCAGCCGCACCGTATGCCGGGAGTTTTGTACCCCAGGAACCCCCGTTGTTGGGGCGAATTGTGATTGAACTTAGCCAACCGGAGATGGCCTCCAGCTATGGTAATGACATATCAACATCAACCCAAACCCTCGATCAGGCTGAGGCCAGAGGAAAAGACAAAATGAAGGTAGATGCTGATCCCATTGAACAACTGCTGTGGGCAGTCGAGGCTTTGAAAGCCGGGGGGATGAACAAGCAACAGATATCCGCAGTTGTGGCAAAAACTGTGGAGGATGCTTTCCCCACTCCACCTGAGGGTAGTTCAAGTCAGTCGGAAAATCGGGATAGGCCCCGTCATACCAGAACAGTTTCTCCTATTCCCGTCCTCGCACTTGGGAAAGATCAGAAAGCTAAGGTGGCGCCTGCCGACCCTTTCGCTTGTGCGGCTAGTAAGAGCGCTCAGACTCCAAAGTACCTGCCCCGGGGGCGCAGGACCTTTCATGCTCTCTACATGCCTCTGTCCAAGGCACTTCAGATCCTTGCTGAGAGAGGACACCTTAAACCCTTGGAGCCTCGGCCTCTCCCGAAGAATCTCCTTGCTACGCATGATGCTGCTCAGTACTGCGCGTACCACCAGCAGACAGGCCATGCTACCGACAATTGCTTCCGCCTCCATCATGAGGTGCAAGATTTGATTGACAACGAGGTTATCCTCCCGCCCACCTCAGCCAAGTCCGTTACCACCCAGTTATTGGATTTTGAGGACACAGATACTGCAAGTATGTAATCAGAAAGTGAACCACCTGCGGGCGGCATTTGGTATATTTTGGATATGGCGTCTGGCACGCATTTTTGAGCATTTGTGAATGCTAGCTTTGTAAATTATGGCTTGGGTATCGAGTCAGTCTTTTGTTTTGAGTCTGTCTCTTTGTCTTGAGTCAGTCTTTTTGCTTAAAGGTCTGTCTTGTTGTAGCGAGTCAGTCCCCTTTGTATAGAATACCAGGTGATTCTGGGGTTGTTGTCTCGAACACCGTTTTGTCTTGTAATTACCTGTTTTTGTTTTTGAGTCTGTTTCTACCAAGGGGCCAGTTACACCAACAAATCTGAATGAAACAGTTGTTGCTATCTCACTTTCATGCTTGCTTTCAGTATAAGTGCCAGAGAATTTGATTGGGCTGATAGTACATCTCGCCTGCTCTCCTGCGCGCCAAACTCATTGCATTAACCTAAGTTTTTCAAAAAAAAAAAACCCCTTTTGAGCACTACGGTGATAAAAACGAAGGGGAAGGAATTCCTCGGGTTTTGCAAAATTTTGATCATCTTAAGAGAAAGAGAGACGTGCTAAGCCTTTTTATGAATGAAATCATGTTTGTCAGCATGAGTACTGGGAAGGACCCTGGCTTGATCCAGATTGGTTCCACACCATCTTCGGCGCGAGTGATTTGTCGTTTTCTTAAAAACTTTCAAAAACAAATTTTTTACGCGGCCCTGTGAAGACCTGTGTGGACTCGCTCTTGAGATTGTGCAGCCTAGGATCGCTCTTAGCCTCAAGATTCAACCCATTCGTTTTCAAACCTTGAACCCGTTCAGAAAGTTCAACGGTCAAACGCCATGTAAGGTCTGTATAGCCAGATCAGAAGCAGCCCTCGAACAAGAGGCACCAAAGCCGAATCAAAAGAGTAGATCTCACCTGAAGGAGCTCGTGCAGCAACCATGATGGGTTCTTCTGCAAATCATTGCAACACCCGTTCTCCTAGACACAGAGAGGCTTCAACTTCAAAAACCATTTGGCATGGACTTGTTACACTTTTACCCTTTGAGAGGCTCGCTGGGCCGAAAACCCGGAAGGGCGACCCAGGCAAAAGTTAGAGCAAGAGAAAAATACAAAAAAAAGAAGCAAAAAAGAAAGTAAAAGAAAAGAAAAGAAAAGAAAAGAAAAAATGCGGAAAAGAAAAGAAAAAGAAATAAACAAAAAAGGAGAAAATAAAAAGAAGCTCGCAAGGTCGAAGACCCGCATTGGGCGCCTTGGCAAAAGTTAGAGCTTGAAAAGTGAAGGTTAAAATACCCAAGTGTACCTTAATCGGAACTACGTAAGGCTTGATTCCCATGTTTGGGATACGTAGGCAACTTCATCTTGAAGTCCAGCCCCCAACGCTTTCATAGCGTCTCGGTCCATACAATGGTTTCAATTTCATCCCAGAGTCCAGTCGCCAACGCCTTCCAAGGCGACTGTGTCCATATATTTGTTGTGACCGTCTTCGTCATCTCTGTGTCCAAGAATTCGACCACTACCAATGAAGACTGCTTGCGGATCGCTGCGGCATCATCCAAACAAGGGGCAACTTTTCGTTGCCACCAGTCGTCGCAAGATATTGTATGTACGGTTCATTTGAGGCTGGAGCGACCAAACGAACCGCACAGGTATTTCGCCGGTCTAGGAGACCTTAAATCCTTGGAAGGTGCGAAACCTTCGGTGCATTGATGTGTGCAGTTCACTTGCACTGTTATGCATTTCTTGTGCAATCTACACGGTCTAGGAGACCTTAAATCCTTGGAAGGTGCAAAACCTTTGGCGCATTGATGTGCGCAGTTCGTTCGCATTGTCGTGCATGTCTCAAGCCGCGTGTTGTCGCGCATTCCATGCAACATGCATTTTTATACATCATTTGCATTTCAAAAACACAAAAAAAAAAACATGCATTGTCATGCATCATTAGAACATAGTGCGTACTGCATTGTAGATCGCATGCATTCACTGCATCACCTTCCATTTATGGCTTGCACCTTTCCATGTTGAGCTTGGTCTGGTATGTGCTCATACTTTTCACGTCAAAACATAGTTCAGTGGACCGTTCTATGTTAGACGCGGCTTGTACGTGTACATGCTCTGCCTAGGCAAGATTTGGTTTGGCCCGAAGGCCATGTCCATTGTATCGCATTTCCATTCCATTGCATATTTGTAGATATTGCATTATGGCTTGCGCCTGTCCATGACTGAGCTTGGTCTGGTATGTGCCCATACTTCTCGTGTCGAAGCATAGTTCAGTGGACCGTTCTATGTTAGACGTGGCTTGTATGTGTACATGCCTTTCCTAGGCAAGATTTGGTTTGGCCCGCAGGCCATATCCATTGTATCCATTTCCATTGCATTTCAGATTGCATGCATTCATTGCATCACCCCCGTCTATGGCTCGCGCCCTTCCATGATTGAGCTTGGTCTGGTATGTGCCCATACTTCTTGTGTCGAAGCATAGTTCAGTGGACCGTTCTATGTTAGACACGGCTTGTACGTGTACATGCCCTTCCTAGGCAAAGATTTGGTTTGGCCATGCGTGCCTTATCCATCGTATCATTTCCTTTCCATTGCATATTTGTAGATATTGCAATGTAACTTTATGGCTTGCACCTTTCCATGATTGAGCTTGGTCTGGTATGTGCCCATACTTTTCACGTCAAAACATGGTTCAGTGGACCGTTCTATGTTAGACATGGCTTGTACGTGTACATGCCTTTCCTAGGCGAGATCTAGTTTGGCCCGCGTGCCATACCCATTGCATTGTTATTTGCATGCATTCACTGCATCACCTCTGCCTATGGCTCGCGCCTTTCCATGTTGAGCTTGGTCTAGTATGTGCCCATACTTCTCGTGTCGAAGCATAGTTCAGTGGACCGTTCTATGTTAGACGTGGCTCGTACGCGTACATGCCTTTCCTAGGCAAAATTTGGTTTGACCCGCGTGCCATGTCCATTGTCATTTCCCTAGCATATCCATATATATATTACATTGTAGTGTAATTATTGCATCCAGCATTAGGATCATTGTCCTTTCCTTCAGCAGGTCGTTTCCCCACTTGTGTCAATCCCCCCCCCCCAAATACTTGTTCTTGTGTCTTTCTACGTTACTCATAGTTCAGTAGACCGTTCTATGGTAGACGGATTTGTTACCTCCATCAATCTATTTGACATAGGCGTGGTTTCGAACCGCTCGTGATTGGATCGTAATTCATTTGCTTTGCATATAGTTTGCATTGTTTCAATTGCATTGCATCTTCATTTGCATTATTTATACATTGTTTTGTATATATTGCATATCATCTTGCATCCATTTTGCATTATCATGCATGTTGCTAACAACATCGTACCTGTTAAGTTTGCTTTCTTTTCAGGCACAATATTGTATGTACGGTTCATTCGAGGCTGGTGCAACCAGACGAGCCGCACAGGTATTGTATCATCCGAGTGAGACGTTTTGAGAATTGCATAATTCTCTTACATCCTTTCTGCATTACAGTGTAGTTTGGTGTATGCTAGCTTAAAACTGTCGCATGTTATGCTGCATTACAGTTTTCTTTGCATGATCATAAGTTATGTTTGGCTTTGTGCATTGTCTTGCATTTTGCCCCTGCCTTCGGGTGCATACCTTGTCTGTCTTGCATGTTTGTCTAAGTCTGCGGCCTTGTCAAAAATGGGTCGTCTCTGGGCTTTGACATTCACTCCCGTCATTGTTATGACTTTCGAGTTCTGTCAAAGAGGGGCAACTGTAGACACCCCATTTTTGACCGTCCTCAAGACTTGGACGTCATCGTTTGAACACTCGGTGATCATCCATGTTTGTGTTCGTTTAGAGTTCCCGGAGGTCTTGGCTACGCGCCTTGCCTCAGGATCTCCAAACTTGACTGTTTAGTGTCTGGTTTTGCACCAAACACTTGCATTTTGCCTTGGAGGGGTAGGGAATGCCTTGTGAGGCATCCCCACACACCACCGGCCATGGCCAGAGGCCACCGGCTGGTTTTTGCTGCCATCGGCAATATATATTGCCGGTCGGCACTATTTGTTGCCGGTCGGCACTCTCTTTTGCCAAAATGGCATTTTTGGACAGTCGACTACTGTTCATCTGCTTTTGTAGATATTTTATTACAACTGTCTTGCATTTGGCTCCCCTCCATACACGTGTATGGAGGGATCTCTCTCTTTAGAAGCTTGTCTTGTAAGCTTTACAAGACAAAAGGCTCTATAAGAGGAGCCCTTCTCTCCCTTGCTTAGGGTTAGACAGTTTAGAGATTTTTGGACAGCCATATTAGGGTTTTGAGTTTGAGGGTTAGGATTGGTACATATCCTATCTCTATATCTCCCTCTTGTGTGTGTTAAAGTGTGTTTGTGTCTTACTATTGCACACAAACACATAGTGTTTCACCTTCACTTAGCTACTGAGGTTCTAAGAGGTTGTTTTTGAGGTTTTGGAGCTGGTTTCAACCTAAAAGAGGCTGCTGGTCCACCATTGTTGAAGGGGTCTTCAAGGGTAAGAAACTAATCCCTTTATTCCCCATTTTTGCATTGTATATTTACCTATCTTAGAACTGTTTTTGTGCTTAGTGTATAACATAAAAAAGTTCTATTTTTAGGCCCTCTAAATAGTTTATTTAGGGTGTTTTGTGGTTTGGAGGTCTTTGACCCCTCTTAGGCCTTGAAAGGCCCCATTTTGTGCTATTTTGAGTGAGCTCCGAGACCTTGATGTTTGGGCCTCCTCACCACTGAAATCTTGAGGGATTTCAGAGGTGAGGATGGTGCCTTGAGGTCCCAAGAAGGAGAGGGCCACCCTCTCTCCTTATTGTCCTTGAAATGGACCATTTTTGACCTCTTAAGGGAGCATCTAGCTAAGCTTCATGTTGACCATGCCTTGGCTGTTTTTTGTGCCTATTATATCATAATATGCCTTTCTTGTGTGTTGGTTTTGGTCCACCATGTATACTTAGCATACCTACCATGTAATGCCTTGTTATTGCCTTAATATGCCTTAGGTTGTTAGCCTTTGCTCTAGCATGTTTTAGGTTTAGCCTTGTGAAGGTTTTGTGCTCATTTTGCCATGTTTTAGGTCTGTCCATAGTTGTTTGGGTTGATCTTGGCATGCGTAGTATAGCTCCTTTGTATTTGAGCTTGTATGCTTCAAGTATGTGAATGTGTAGTATGTGTTGCTTGCATCGTTTCAGTGGTTTGGAACCACCCTACATGTTATTTTAGTCCCTTTGACATGCTCATATGTTTGCCTTGGATGCCTCTTTGAAGCTTTGGAAGCTTGCCTTGCATGCTCCATGTTTTAGCATTTATGCATGCCTTTAAATTCAAACCATCTAGATGCTATCTAGTTGGTCTTTTGGGCTTAGTTTTATGTGTTAAAACTCTGTTTTTGGTTGCCTAAGTCCTGCCATGTGTGGTTGTACTAAGTGTAGTCCATTGCCTCTTTGGTGAGCCTTGAATGCTTGGACCATTGTTGCATGTTTAGCTTGCCTTGTTGCTTGGTTTGGCACCATGTTTTAACATGATTTTCAGAGCTTATGTTGCATGCTAATTGTCCATGATATCCCTTTTCAAGTGTGCCTTAGAGTTGCTTATTTAGTGCCTAAGTGTTGGTCCAACTTACTTGCATGTGTGTATGTATGTTTGATCCCAATTCCTTGGTTTTCGGCCACTGTTTTAGGTGTCACGACCCCAAACCGCCCCTAGTAGTTTGGTGCCGTGATGGCCAGTAATCCGTCATTACCGAAGGCCAACTTTTCAAAACTTAACACAATCAGAGTATGAATATAGGGGGCTCACAAATGCGGAAGCAATAAATCAAATGCAAGTGGTCCATAAGAGCTGTGCGTAGATCAAAGCAATGCCAAACATTCCAATTAACTTTACAACTTAAATACAACAAGGTAAAAAGATACATGTTACATCTTGATCAAAAGGCTTCTCGAGCCGACATATACAAAATGCAGCTAATACAAGTCAAGAAGCATGATTTTCAAGATTTGCCGACATGCAAAACAGGGCATCGCCGACGTAAATACAAAAGTAAAGCCGACATAAGCACGAATCCAAAACAAGCATCCAAACGATCTAGGCGTCGCCGCCGTCCTGCTCATCACCTACATATATATAGAGGGGTGAGTACAAAACTCAGTGAATGGTACCAAAAATAAAGGTTTGCATGAATAAAGCCGGAGTCCTTCAAAACGAAACACATCAACTTAGCAAGGCAAGGGATGAACCGTATTCATCAATCAAGTATGACAAGTATCCAAGGGTGTTCACTGACATAGGCAAAACAAGGGATGAACCGTATTCATCAGTCAAGTATCAAAACATCGGCGAAGCAAGGGATGAACCGTATTCATCATTCAAATATCAAGGGCTGTACGATCCGTAATCGTTTGGTCAAAAGTATTGCGAAAGTTTAGAGTCCTCCAGCACAAGGGACTTGTGTTACTTAGGCCCGTAGCCCGATTTAACAAGGACCGTATCCTTTTATACTTAGTACTGCGAAAGTTTAGAGTCCTCCAGCACAAGAGACTTGTGTTACTTAGGCCCGTAGCCCGATTTAACAAGGACCGTATCCTTTTATACTTAGTACTGCGAAAGTTTAGAGTCCTCCAGCACAAGGGACTTGTGTTACTTAGGCCCGTAGCCCGATTTAACAAGGACCGTATCCTTTTATACTTAGTACTGCGAAAGTTTAGAGTCCTCCAGCACAAGGGACTTGTGTTACTTAGGCCCGTAGCCCGATTTAACAAGGACCGTATCCTTTTATACTTAGTACTGCGAAAGTTTAGAGTCCTCCAGCACAAGGGACTTGTGTTACTTAGGCCCGTAGCCCGATTTAACAAGGACCGTATCCTTTCCAAAGGTGGCATCAAAACAGGGAGTATACTTGGCACATCAAGACAAGAGCTATTTATTCATGTTAACAAAATACTTTTGTCAAAACAAGGCAAGCAAGGTTTATCAAACAAGTATAACATAGCTTTATCAATAATACCACTCACCTAGTTCTTCAGGTGCAGACTCAAAGCAAATATCAAGGACCTACAATCACATGGCAAGTCATATACTCAAAGCAAGCTCTATATATATGTATACATGCAAATGATCTCGGCATTCATGCCAGATCTAAGTCAAAGACAGAACAAAACAAGCTGGGAGCTTAATCACTGCTCCCGTTTCATGAAAACACACTGGGTACCGTCCAGGACTATGCCGAGGTCCCGCTAAACAAAGTCAGGAAAAACCTGGGTTTTCCTTTGAAGAATATGAAGAACATGATCATTTGAAAGATGGATGCAAGCTCACAACTTGTTACAAAAATCTGAGTTTTCATGCCAAGAGTTCAAAATATGGACCTGGGTACCCATTCAAGAAAGTCATGCAAGAACAAACACAAAAACATGGTTTTCGTTCCAAACTTTTCGATCAAAATGAGACTTTGTTCAAGAACACATGAAAAACCATTTTCTCTTCCTAAAACCAACTTCAAAACGATGCATGACATGCAAAACAAATCCGATCATGCAATGCAGCTAGATATTCAGCAAGAACAACCAAAGGAGATCAAGATTCTAACCTCAAAACTCGGATCTAACGGTTCAAGCCACAAAGATCAAGCTTAGGAGATAACTCTCACTCAAGAACTCTTCTTCCTCCTTTCTAGAGCTTCTCTCTCTAAAACAAAGATTTGAGACAAGAAATGATTTGTTTCAAGGTCTGTCGGCTGCCTTAACAAACAGCTCGGACACGTGGCATTATCGGGTTGGTTCAGCTCCAAAAAGGTGATTGATAGACAAGACAAGTCTCTGACAAATCGTATGCAGCAAGCTCGGGCAAGACACATCGGCAAAGAGATGACATCGGCTCTAAACAAGGATCCAGCAACAGGATAGAAAAACATCGGCTAGGGAGGACGACACTTGACTAAGCTGTGCCACACCTTGGCCGGGGTGCGCCACATCTCGGCCTAGGCCATACCTGCCTGCGGACAAGGTTCAAGTGCGGAACATCTCGGCAAAGAATGCCCGAGGTGAAGATGGGGTTGAACAAGACCTCAAGATGGTTCTAAGTACAAGGGTCAAAGGCGGACTAAGCTCAAGATGATCTCGGCTACGCACACGCACTAAGCAAGGAACAAAATCGTGCAAGCAACTTAAGCAATTCAAGCCAAGATAAAACCTTTAAATTAACATAAGCAGCAAGACCATGCAAGAGTGTATGCAAATATGGCAAGAGTAAGGTGAGGGTTGTTACATCCTACCCCCCTTAAAGAAGTTTGGTCCCCAAACTTAGATTACCTTGTTCCCAGAACAACTCCGGATAACGGACTCTCATGTCCTCTTCCTTTTCCCACGTGGCTTCTGTGCCATAATGCTCCTCCCATTCGACCTTTACCATCGGTATCAACCTGTTCCTCAATTGCCTCACTTGTCGATCAGCAATCCTCATTGGCTTCTCCTCGTAGCCCAAATCTTCATTAACTGTGATCTCGGAATGATCAATTACATGTAATGGATCTCGGATGTACTTCCTCAACATCGAAACATGAAACACATTGTGGACTTGGCTCAAATCTGGCGGCAAAGCAAGTCTGTAGGCAACGGGGTTAATTCTCTCAAGAATTTCAAATGGCCCAATATAACGAGGTGCTAACTTACCTTTCTTTCCAAATCTGGAAACTCCTTTCATTGGTGAAACCTTCAGGAATACATGATTCCCAACTTCGAATTCTAACTCATTTCTCCTTTGATCGGCGTAGCTCTTTTGTCGGCTCTGGGCAGTTCTAATCCTCTGTTGGACAAGTTTAATCTTTTCTGTTGTCACCTGAATCAATTCGGGACCAAGCAGAGCTCTGTCTCCGACTTCGGTCCAACATATCGGCGATCTACATTTCCTTCCGTACAAGGCTTCATACGGCGCCATGCCAATGCTAGCTTGATAACTGTTATTGTAAGCGAATTCCACTAAGGGTAGATGTGTTCCCCAACTTCCTTGGAAGTCCAATACACAAAGTCTAAGCATATCTTCAAGCGTCTGAATTGTCCTCTCAGTCTGCCCATCTGTCTGGGGATGAAAGGCTGTGCTAAATTTCAGCTCGGCTCCAAAAGCCCTCTGTAGACTCTGCCAAAATCTAGAAACAAATTTAGGATCTCGGTCTGAAACAATTGACATCGGCACTCCATGAAGTCTGACAATCTCGTTCACATACAGCAAGGCAAGTTGATTGGCGTTGAAGGTAGTCTTAACGGGTAGAAAGTGTGCTGACTTAGTTAACCTATCCACAACAACCCAAATTGAATCCATACCCTTTGGTGTCTTCGGCAACCCAATCACAAAATCCATGGAGATGTGCTCCCATTTCCACTCAGGAATCGGCAAAGGTTGAAGAAGTCCTGCTGGTCTTTGATGTTCTGCTTTCACTTGCTGACAATGTAAACACTGGGACACGAATTCGGCTATTTCTCTCTTCATATTTGGCCACCAGAAGGTCTGCTTCATATCTTGATACATCTTGGTGTTCCCTGGATGGACAGCAAACTTAGTGCCATGAGCTTCCTGCAAAATCCTTTTCTTCAGCTCTGGGATGTCGGCCACACATAACCTTCCTTCAAACTTGAGTACTTGGTTTTCGATGGTATACCCTGGTCTCGGCCTTGTGCCAATTTCCTCGGCTATTTTCTTGAGGAAGTTATCCTCCATCTGTCTTGTCTTTACTTCATTAACGATAGTCGGCTCCACTGACATCACGGTTAAACACGCCAAATTTCCATCTGACTTCCTGCTCAAAGCGTCGGCTACACTGTTAGCTTTCCCGGGGTGATATTGAATTTGCATATCATAGTCCTTCAACAATTCAAGCCACCGTCTCTGTCTCAAATTCAATTCTTTCTGAGTGAATAGATACTTTAAACTCTTATGATCTGTAAAAACCTGACAAGTAGCTCCATACAAGTAGTGACGCCAAATCTTTAAAGCAAATACTACGGCCGCCAATTCTAAGTCATGGGTAGGATAGTTTTTCTCATGAGGTTTCAATTGACGAGATGCATAAGCTATAACCTTACCCTCTTGCATTAACACACAACCCAAACCCTTATGCGATGCATCACTATAGACATGAAATTCTTCGTTACCTGATGGTAGTACAAGTACTGGTGCTGTAATTAACCTCGTCTTCAGTTCCTGGAAGGCTGACTCCCGATCTTTAGTCCATTCATACAGTGTTCCCTTCTTAGTCAGTTGCGTTAACGGAATTGCAATCCTTGAGAAATCTTTCACAAACTTTCTGTAATACCCTGCCAGACCCAGAAAACTACGAATCTCGGACACATTAGTCGGCCTCGGCCAATTTACTACGGCTTCAACTTTGCTAGGATCTACTGCAATACCTTCTTCATTAATCACATGACCCAAAAATGAGATGGTAGAAAGCCAAAACTCACACTTGTTAAACTTCGCATACAATTTCCGTTCTCTCAAAATCTGTAAGGCAAGTCTCAAATGGTTTTCATGTTCAACATTACTCTTGGAATAGATCAATATATCATCAATGAAAACAACTACAAATTCATCTAAATATGGTTTGAAGATTCGGTTCATTAAATTCATAAATGCAGCAGGGGCATTGGTCACTCCAAAAGGCATTACTAAAAACTCGTAGTGGCCATATCTTGTTCGAAAGGCAGTCTTCTCAACATCTTCGGCTTTAACTTTAAGCTGATGGTAACCAGACCGAAGGTCGATCTTAGAAAAGACTCGTGCTCCTTGTAACTGATCAAGCAAATCATCAATTCTAGGTAACGGGTACTTGTTCTTAATGGTGACTTTATTGAGTTCTCTATAATCAATACAAAGACGGAGTGTGCCATCCTTCTTCTTAACAAATAAAACAGGTGCTCCCCATGGTGAAGTGCTCGGCCTAATAAATCCCTTATCTAACAACTCTTGCAATTGCAGTTTCAATTCTCTAAGTTCAGCGGGGGCCATTCTATAAGGTGGTTTGGAGATCGGCTGCGTTCCCGATATAATATCGACCGTAAACTCTATTTCTCTATCGGTCAAGTGGCCAGGCAATTCATCCGGAAAGACGTCGGGGAAATCTCTAACAATCGGGATGTCGGCTAAGTTAACATTTCCATTCTGATCACTCAGTATACTACACAAGTAACCTCGACACCCTTTCTGAATTAACTTACAGGCCTTAATGGACGAAATCAAGTATGGTGGGGGCACTACCCCTTTACCCTGGAAAGTAACCTCGGCTAGGTTTGGGGGTCTCAGTGTGACACTTTTCGAAACGCAATTAATAGATGCATTGTTCGCGACTAACCAATCCATTCCCAGTATAATATCAAAATGAGCTATGTCTAGAGGCATCAGATCTACTAACAGTTCAGCATTTTCAATCACAATAATACATGCTCTGTAAATGGATGCAACAATCATAGATTTCCCAGATGGAGTAGATACAAACAACACATAGTCAAGGGGCTCTAGTTCTCTATTAATTTTCTCAGCAAACTTAGTAGATATAAACGAATGAGTAGAACCCGAATCAATCAACACATAAGCATCTTGGGAGCAAATTAGTAAAATACCTGACACCACTGCCTCAGCATTCTGAGTGTCTCCTGGTACCAATGCAAACACTCTGCCCTGTCTCATCTGTCCTTTTCCAGCATTTCCCTTCTGAACGAAACCCGAGGTATTCTCTCCTTTCTTGTTGTTATCAGCCTTAGTCTTGGGGCAATCCCTCACATAATGGCCCATCTCGCCACACTCATAACAGGCTCCAGACGTTCGTCGGCAGATCCCGAAATGCTGTTTCCCACAATCCGAACACGTCGGTTTAACACTCCCTTCCTGCCTTAGGTTACCAGTACTGTCCATGTTCGTTCTCTTCTTGGTGCTCAGCTGTCCTCGGCGATTGTCATAGTTTTGCCTCTTTCGCTGGTTTTCTCCCGAGCTCTGGTATCGATTCAAATTAGCTTCGGCGTGAATGGCTTTATCCAATACTTCGGCATAAGTCGGCATATCGACTAAACTCACCCGGTCTTGAATCGGTCCACGAAGCCCACACTCGAACTTCCTGGCCTTCATATATTCGTCGTTGGTCATGTGAGGTACAAACCTCACTAATTCAGTAAAAGCGCGGTCATATTCCGCCACTGTTCTGTTGCCTTGCGTCAGAGTATGAAACTCGGTAGCCTTGCGGTTTCGAACGCTTAGGGGAAAATGTTTCTTGTAGAACAACTCTAAGAATCGGGTCCAGGTCAAATCCGGATTGCTCCCTCTAACCGTCATCCACCACCTGTGGGCGTCATCATCCAATGTGAATGCTGCCAACGTCACTTTCTGTGCGTCGGTGCTAGGGAAGATCTCGAATAACTTTTCCATTTCCAACACCCATGCTTCAGCCTTCATCGGCTCTATACCCCCGGAGAACCTTGGTGGTCTCATTTTCTTGAATTCCCTGATCAAAGCTATCGTCCCATCCCCATACAAGGCTGGTTGCGGGGAAACTTGCGGCACTGGAGGAGGTGGAGGTGGAGCTACATTTCGGCCGTTGGTCTGCTCGGCCTGAGTCGACGTAGCACTAGCGAACTGCTGTCTGGTTTGCCTCAGTTCGCGGGCCAAACCCTCAACTAATCTTTCCAATCTGTCCATTCTGTCTTCGGGCTGATCTCGGCCAAGCGGTGGTCTACCTCTCCTCATGATACTATGAGCGTGCAAAGTATGACTTTAAAACAATTAAACAAATAACCACATAGGCAAATAGCAAATAAGCATATCAAGACAATGCACACTTCACTCAAACAACAAATACCATGATGCAACCCTAACATTTTTCTAAGGGAAATCCTATGCTCTTCAGGACTCAAAGTGTGTGAATAGCGTATACCGGGGAACTTGTGCTCTGATACCACTCTGTCACGACCCCAAACCGCCCCTAGTAGTTTGGTGCCGTGATGGCCAGTAATCCGTCATTACCGAAGGCCAACTTTTCAAAACTTAACACAATCAGAGTATGAATATAGGGGGCTCACAAATGCGGAAGCAATAAATCAAATGCAAGTGGTCCATAAGAGCTGTGCGTAGATCAAAGCAATGCCAAACATTCCAATTAACTTTACAACTTAAATACAACAAGGTAAAAAGATACATGTTACATCTTGATCAAAAGGCTTCTCGAGCCGACATATACAAAATGCAGCTAATACAAGTCAAGAAGCATGATTTTCAAGATTTGCCGACATGCAAAACAGGGAATCGCCGACGTAAATACAAAAGTAAAGCCGACATAAGCACGAATCCAAAACAAGCATCCAAACGATCTAGGCGTCGCCGCCGTCCTGCTCATCACCTACATATATATAGAGGGGTGAGTACAAAACTCAGTGAATGGTACCAAAAATAAAGGTTTGCATGAATAAAGCCGGAGTCCTTCAAAACGAAACACATCAACTTAGCAAGGCAAGGGATGAACCGTATTCATCAATCAAGTATTACAAGTATCCAAGGGTGTTCACTGACATAGGCAAAACAAGGGATGAACCGTATTCATCAGTCAAGTATCAAAACATCGGCGAAGCAAGGGATGAACCGTATTCATCAGTCAAGTATCAAAACATCGGCGAAGCAAGGGATGAACCGTATTCATCAGTCAAGTATCAAAACATCGGCGAAGCAAGGGATGAACCGTATTCATCATTCAAATATCAAGGGCTGTACGATCCGTAATCGTTTGGTCAAAAGTATTGCGAAAGTTTAGAGTCCTCCAGCACAAGGGACTTGTGTTACTTAGGCCCGTAGCCCGATTTAACAAGGACCGTATCCTTTTATACTTAGTACTGCGAAAGTTTAGAGTCCTCCAGCACAAGGGACTTGTGTTACTTAGGCCCGTAGCCCGATTTAACAAGGACCGTATCCTTTCCAAAGGTGGCATCAAAACAGGGAGTATACTTGGCACATCAAGACAAGAGCTATTTATTCATGTTAACAAAATACTTTTGTCAAAACAAGGCAAGCAAGGTTTATCAAACAAGTATAACATAGCTTTATCAATAATACCACTCACCTAGTTCTTCAGGTGCAGACTCAAAGCAAATATCAAGGACCTACAATCACATGGCAAGTCATATACTCAAAGCAAGCTCTATATATATGTATACATGCAAATGATCTCGGCATTCATGCCAGATCTAAGTCAAAGACAGAACAAAACAAGCTGGGAGCTTAATCACTGCTCCCGTTTCATGAAAACACACTGGGTACCGTCCAGGACTATGCCGAGGTCCCGCTAAACAAAGTCAGGAAAAACCTGGGTTTTCCTTTGAAGAATATGAAGAACATGATCATTTGAAAGATGGATGCAAGCTCACAACTTGTTACAAAAATCTGAGTTTTCATGCCAAGAGTTCAAAATATGGACCTGGGTACCCATTCAAGAAAGTCATGCAAGAACAAACACAAAAACATGGTTTTCGTTCCAAACTTTTCGATCAAAATGAGACTTTGTTCAAGAACACATGAAAAACCATTTTCTCTTCCTAAAACCAACTTCAAAACGATGCATGACATGCAAAACAAATCCGATCATGCAATGCAGCTAGATATTCAGCAAGAACAACCAAAGGAGATCAAGATTCTAACCTCAAAACTCGGATCTAACGGTTCAAGCCACAAAGATCAAGCTTAGGAGATAACTCTCACTCAAGAACTCTTCTTCCTCCTTTCTAGAGCTTCTCTCTCTAAAACAAAGATTTGAGACAAGAAATGATTTGTTTCAAGGTCTGTCGGCTGCCTTAACAAACAGCTCGGACACGTGGCATTATCGGGTTGGTTCAGCTCCAAAAAGGTGATTGATAGACAAGACAAGTCTCTGACAAATCGTATGCAGCAAGCTCGGGCAAGACACATCGGCAAAGAGATGACATCGGCTCTAAACAAGGATCCAGCAACAGGATAGAAAAACATCGGCTAGGGAGGACGACACTTGACTAAGCTGTGCCACACCTTGGCCGGGGTGCGCCACATCTCGGCCTAGGCCATACCTGCCTGCGGACAAGGTTCAAGTGCGGAACATCTCGGCAAAGAATGCCCGAGGTGAAGATGGGGTTGAACAAGACCTCAAGATGGTTCTAAGTACAAGGGTCAAAGGCGGACTAAGCTCAAGATGATCTCGGCTACGCACACGCACTAAGCAAGGAACAAAATCATGCAAGCAACTTAAGCAATTCAAGCCAAGATAAAACCTTTAAATTAACATAAGCAGCAAGACCATGCAAGAGTGTATGCAAATATGGCAAGAGTAAGGTGAGGGTTGTTACATTAGGCCTATTTAGAGTTGCCTAAATCATGTCTAAGTCCACCTTTTCATCAGTTTGCATTGCCTCATGTTTGCTTGTATGCTTGCATAAGTGTCTTGCCATGCCATGTTGCATCCTTAGCTTGCATGCCTAGGTTGCATGCATGCCTTGTTCCTTGACTTGGTGATAGGAATTGGGCCTTGGTTCGTTTGTTTGGTTTGCATTTCATTTGACATGAAAGTTGCACACTTGATTCTTTGGGCCATCATGCATGGAAATGCGTGATTGGCGGTCCGAGAATCGAGACACATGCCCTTTTGAGTCACAAACATGATAGGGGACATGATTGGTGCATACATTGCTTGAATTATATTGCCATGCAAGTTCTGTCCTCTGCTGCTGTGAGTTGCAGGTTCTGCAGGCATTCTTTGCCGACCGGCAGTATACATTTCCGACCGGCAGTAAATCACCAGCCGATGGATTCATTTTGTGCCGGTGACCACAATTCACTGCCGGTGGTAATTCTACTCAGCCAGCGGTGATTCCCAGTATCCAGAAAGGCATCCTTGAGACTTTGGCAGTCTTCAGAGAGACAGAGCAGGGAAAACAGAGGCGGACTATGTATGGCCGTGCACTTCCGAGCAGGACCTGAGCATGCGCTGCATCTGGCTCTCCTCCCGAGGCGGTTTATTGCTTTTCCTAGTTTAAATTAGTTTGTTGACTGATTAGGCAATTTGTAATATTTAATTAGCTTGCGTAGTTAATTAATTTGTATTATTTATTTGGTCCCTCCGGGAGAGGGCAAATCTGTAATAAGTGTGTGTGAGTGGTGTGTATGTCTTCCAATCCCCACTTCTTTCTTCCCTTTTATTTACCTACTTTGATGGTAGACTAGGGCATCTTTAAAATTAGCATACCTTATGCAATGCATGCGTGCATTTATACATTTGCCTTGCACGCACCAGGCTCGGCACATCATTCTAACTGCATTTGTACTTCAATTTCAAATTGAATACGTGATAGTTGTAACATTTCACGTACCATGTTTAGGTTAGCCGAGCCTATCTAATTGCATCCTGTATGTGTTGCATTAGTCAATTTGACATGAACTAGGATCACGCATGTTTGCTAACCAGTTTATTGTTTTGGCACAGAGTACGATGTAAGTATTTTCGCTTTAGCACATTGCATGCGTGTGAATGTTGCCATGATAGTATGCTTACCACGTGGCTAAGTGCTTATATGAGATAAATTGTTTGAATGCCTGTGGGTGAAGGTTGGATTGTTTGATTTGGAAAAACTCGTTGAAATCCGTGTTTTAGCCTACTTGCGAGTAGCAAATTCCAAAACATTTTTCCAAAACAAACGGATATGCAATGCATGTTTCCAAATTAGGCAATCTAATCTATACTTGTTTGTTGTGCGCATAACGTAGTAATTCTAGGCTAATAAATGGAATAAGAACACATAACGTTTTCAAAAACGGATATCATGGTTAGTAGAGGCCGATCTTCGGATCGGGCGAGAGGGGGTGCTCATAGCTGACCTTCCCCAATCGTACCCTAGCTCCCGAGCCAAGGCAACTCTGGTGATGACGAACATGTGGCCTTCGGCACCGAGTCAGGGTTTCCTAAATTCCCCCATAAAAAATGTTTAGGTGGCGACTCTGTATCTGGCAAAGTAGTCCATGTTTGGCACTTCTTTTCAAAAAATCTATTTCTCAAAACGATTTGCCAGATTTGGACTCTTTGGTTCAAGATTAAGAACCGTGACGATTTGAGAGTCCGAGCTGTAGTAACCCCAAAATGAACAGAACGGGACTCACCCTCCCGGGGCGTTTGGGGACGTCTACAATGACGAACATGAAGAACATGAACATGAGGAAGATGAATGCTAAGATCATAATTTGCTATTACAAAGTCTGAGATTTCATGCTGTGAATTCAAAAACGTGGACCTGGGTACCCATACTCGAAGATCTTACGAGAACAAACACAAAAGCATGAATCCTAATGCAAACTTTCGGATCAAACAAGGCTTTTATTCAAGAACACATGAACAGCACTTTCTCTTTCTAAAACCAAACTTTCGATCAATGCATGGCTTGCAAATCAGGTTCGATCATGCAATGCAGCTAGATGATTAACAAGAACTACAAGAGTAGGTCAAGAATCTAACCTTAATACACGAATCTAACGGTTAAATCTCTAAGAATCAAACTCAAAGATCTACTCCTTCACTCTAAAACTCCTTCTAGAGCTTCTCTCTCTCAAGGCAAAGATATGATACAAAATGATAGGTTCTACTTACTGCTGGCTGATTTAACACTCAGCTCGGACACGTGGCAACGGCTGGTTGGTTCTCCCCGAAAAGGTGGCTGACAGGCCAGACAGAGTATGGCGAAAGGGTGTTTAACAAGTAAAGTGGCATGGCATTCTGACAAGGTACTGACATCGGGTGAAAACATCGGCTTCGGTAGGTGAGGTATCAATGATCCCGGCTAGGATGGACGACACTTGGCCTAGCTGTGCCACACCTCGGCCTAGATGTGCCACACCTCGGTCTAGATCGCACCAATCCGGAACAAGATCACTTGGGTTCAAGGATAACATCTTGACCCAGATGGTACACCTCTCGGCCTTGATGATACACCTCGGCCTAGAAGATGACATCTCGGCCAATATGCCAGGACAAAGGTAGAGGTCAACCAAAGTGGTTTCAAGGTGGTTCTGGCTTTAAGGTGACCTCGGCTAGACTCACCAGAAAAGAACAAGGCTCAACAAGTAAATTTCATATAAGTACAAACCAAGACAAAATCTCATTCTAGTTAGGACAAGTCAATAAAATTCACTACTGCAACTTAGCAAAACAAGATTATACAAATGCTCATGCCCGAGGCTAAGGTGAGTAATGAGGGTCACTACAGTCTACCCTCCTTAGAGAAGTTTGGTCTCCAAACTTTAGTTATCTGGCTCTACAAATAACTCCGGATAACGGATTTTTATGTCCTCTTCCTTTTCCCATGTAGCCTTCTTGCCATAATGCCCCTCCCATTCGATCTTTACCATTGGTATCGTTTTGTTTCTCAACTGCCGCTCCTGCCTGTCAATAATTCTCATCGGCTTTTCCTCGTAGCCTAAATCCTCATTAACCACAATCTCAGAATGATCAATCACATGCAGTGGATCTCGAATATATTTCCTCAACATCGAAACATGAAACACGTTGTGGACTTGGCTTAATTCTGGTGGCAGGGCAAGCCTGTAGGCAACAGGGTTGACCTTCTCAAGAATTTCAAATGGCCCAATATATCGAGGTGCTAATTTACCCTTCTTCCCAAATCTCGAAACCCCCGTCGTCGGCGAGATCTTCAAAAATACATGATCCCCAGTCTCAAATTCTAGTTCTCTCTTTCTCTGGTCGGCATAACTCTTCTACCGGCTCTGTGCGGTTTTAATCCTTTGTTGAATGAGCTTAATCTTCTCGGTTGTAACTTGAACCAGTTCGGAACCAATCAAGGCTTTATCTCCCACTTCAGTCCAACATATCGGCGACCTACACTTCCTTCCATACAAAGCTTCGTACGGTGCCATGCCTATGCTGGCTTGATAGCTGTTGTTGTAAGCGAATTCTACTAACGGTAGATGTACTTCCCAATTTCCCTTGAAATCTAACACACATAGTCTGAGCATATCTTCGAATGTCTAAATCATTCTTTCTATTTGTCCATCGGTCTGGGGATGAAATGATGTGCTAAACTTCAACTCGGTTCCCAAAGCCCTTTGTAAACTCTGCCAAAATCTAGAAACAAACTTCGAATCTCGGTCTAACACTATGGACATCGGCACTCCATGAAGCTTCACAATCTCATTCATATACAGTCCACCAAGTCGGTCGGCATTGAATGTAGTCTTGACGGGCAAAAAGTGTGTTGACTTAGTAAATCTATCGACTATAACCCAAATTGAGTTCATACCTTTTTTCGTCCTCGGCAAACCAATCACAAAATCCATGGAGATATGTTCCCATTTCCACTCAGGGATTGACTCGGCTATTTCTCTTTTCATATTTGACCACCAGAAGGTTTGCTTCACATCTTGGTACATCTTGCTGCTTCCTGGATGAACGGCAAATTTGGAGCTATGGGCTACCTGCAAAATCTTCCTTTTCAACTCTGGGACGTCGGCCACGCACAATCTCCCTTCAAACTTAAGCACTCGATTTTCAATGGTGTACCTTGGCCTTGGCTTGGTGACGAATTCATCAATTACCTTCTTGAGGAACTTATCCTCCATTTGCCTGGTCTTCACTTCCTCAATTATGGTCGGTTCTATTGAAATCATTGCCAGGCACGCCAAATTCCCGACTAAGTTCCTGCTCAACGCGTCGGCCACGGAGTTTGCCTTACCCGGATGGTACTGAATCTGCATGTCGTAGTCCTTTAACAGTTCGAGCCATCTTCTCTGTCTCATATTTAGTTCCTTTTGAGTGAACAAGTACTTCAGACTTTTGTGGTCTGTGAAAACTTGGCAAGAAGTTCCATACAAGTAATGACGCCATATCTTTAAAGCAAAGACCACGGCTGCCAGTTCCAAATCATGGGTAGGATAATTCTTTTCATTAGGTTTTAACTGATGAGATGCGTATGCTATAACCTTACCTCTTTGCATTAACACACAGCCCAATCCCTTATGTGACGCATCACTATAAATTTGAAATTCTCCCTTGTCGGACGGTAAAGCAAGTAACGGCGCTGTAACCAGCCTCGTCTTTAACTCTTGGAAAGCGGACTCCCTATCCTCGGTCCATTCATATGCCACTCCTTTCTGAGTTAGTTGTGTCAGCGGTACTGCAATCCTTGAAAAATCCTTCACAAATTTCCTGTAATAGCCGGCCAAACCCAGGAAGCTACGAATCTCGGATACATTAGTCGATGTCAGCCAATTCACAACGGCTTCAATCTTACTTGGATCGACTAAAATACCTTCTTCGTTAATCACATGCCCTAGGAACGAGATACTGGAGAGCCAAAATTCACACTTGCTAAGCTTGGCATATAATTTCTTGTCTCTTAGGACTTGTAAGGCCAACCCCAAGTGCTTCTCATGTTCAACTTCGTTCTTGGAATAGATCAATATGTTGTCGATGAAAACAACCACGAACTCGTCTAGGTACGGCTTGAAGACCCTATTCATTAAATCCATGAATGCTGCAGGAGCATTGGTCACTCTAAAAGGCATTACCAAAAATTCGTAGTGGCCATACCTTGTCCGGAAGGCAGTCTTCTCGACATCAATCTTAGAAAAGACTCATGCCCCTTGTAGTTGGTCAAGCAAATCATCGATCCTCGGTAAGGGATACTTGTTTTTAATGGTTACCTTGTTCAGTTCTCGGTAGTCGATACAAAGACGAAGTGTGCCATCTTTTTTCTTAACAAACAAAACGGGTGCTCCCCATGGTGAAGTACTCGGCCTAATAAATCCCTTTCCCAACAATTCTACACCCTCAATCGCAACAACACACGCCCTAAAAATGGATGCAACAATCATAGTTCTCCCAGATGGAGTAGACACATATAATACATAGTCAAGGGGTTCTTGTTCCCTATTTAACTTCTCAGCAAACTTAGCAGATACAAATGAATGCGTAGATCCCGAATCAATTAATATATATGCATCTTGGGAGCAGGCACAGCTAGGCCAAGTGTCGTCCGTCCTAGCCGGGATCATTGATACCTCACCTACCGGAGCCGATGTTTTCACCCGATGTTAGTACCTTGTTAGAATGCCATGCCACTTTACTTGTTAAACACCCTTTCGCCATACTCTGTCTGGCCTGTCAGCCACCTTTTCGGGGAGAACCAACCAGCCGTTGCCACGTGTCCGAGCTGAGTGTTAAATCAGCCGACAGTAAGTAGAACCTATCATTTTGTATCATATCTTTGCCTTGAGAGAGAGAAGCTCTAGAAGGAGTTTTAGAGTGAAGGAGTAGATCTTTGAGTTTGATTCTTAGAGATTTAACCGTTAAATTCGTGTATTGAGGTTAGATTCTTGACCTACTCTTGTAGTTCTTGTTAATCATCTAGCTGCATTGCATGATCGAACCTGATTTGCAAGCCATGCATTGATCGAAAGTTTGATTTTAGAAAGAGAAAGTGCTGTTCATGCGTTCTTGAATAAAAGCCTTGTTTGATCCGAAAGTTTGCATTAGGATTCATGCTTTTGTGTTTGTTCTCGTAAGATCTTCGAGTATGGGTACCCAGGTTTTTGAATTCACAGCATGAAATCTCAGACTTTGTAATAGCAAATTATGATCTTAGCATTCATCTTCCTCATGTTCATGTACTTCATGTTCGTCATGTTCTTCAAGAAAGGGAAACCCAGATTTTCCCGACTTCATTTCCTTGAATATGGCCATCGAGGCAACATCTCGGTGAGGAGGTGTGGGACCTCGGCCTAGACCTGGTAGTCGCCCAGCATGTTTTCCCGAGATGAGAAACAGTGTCTTGCTTTGACTTAGCTTGGTTTTGAAAGATGCCGAGAACATTTGCATCCATGTAAAGCTTGTTTGAAAGTGCATTCAATAGACCTTGCTATGTGTTTGTAGGACTTGGACTCTCGCTTGACCCCGACGTTGAAGAACTAGGTGAGTGGTATTTTTGATAAAGCTACGTTATAAAGTTTTGATAAAGTTTTGCTTTGTTTTGAAAAGTATTTGCTAAGCATGAATGACTATCCCTATTTGTGTATCAAGTATTAGCTTTGATCTTGACAATCTTGAAAGTCTGTACGTGCTAGGGGACTATAAGCATTTGTAGCACAATCTTGAAAGTCCGTACGTGCTAGGGGACTATAAGCATTTGTAGCACAATCTTGAAAGTCCGTAAGTGTTAGGGGAATATAAGCATTTGTAGCACAATCTTGAAAGTCCGTAAGTGCTAGGGGACTATAAGCATTTGTAGCACAATCTTGAAAGTCCGTACGTGCTAGGGGACTATAAGCATGTGTAGCACAATCTTGAAAGTCCGTACGTGCTAGGGGACTATAAGCATTTGTAGCACAACCTTTGTTAATGTCACCCATGAAGCTTGAAAGACTTGGATTGATGAGCTCGATAGATTTGTTAAATGAACTCGATTTATCCCACGTTTGTCATAAGCTATGATTATGTATTGTTGGGTTAAAGATCTCGGATGTCATACATGTAAACCCTTTATTACTTGTACCATTCACTGAGTATCCAAGCTCACCATCTCTATATATATATGTAGGTGATGAGCAGGAAGGCGGTGACGCCTAGGTGTGACTCGCCAGCTTGTTTTGGGTTTTTGTTATGTCGGCCTAACTTGTATTCATGTCGGCAGTCTTGAAAATTATGCTTCTTGGCTTATAATGCTTGTAATTTACTCATGTCGGCTGAAGAAGCCTTTTGATCAAGATGTAAAAATGTACTTTGTACTTTATTGTATTTGTATCCAAGCTGTAATATTATGTACAGTTGTATGCCATTCCATGTAACTTACGCACTGCTCTTATGGACCACTTGTATCTTTAAACTATTGCTTCTGCACTTGTGAGCCCCATATATATTTATACTCTGATTGTGTGTGATTTTGAAAGTTGGCCTTCGGTAATCTCGGATTACTGGCCATCACGGCACTAAACTACTAGGAGCGGTTTGGGGTCGTGACAGATTGGTATCAGAGCACAAGTTTCTTATAGTACGTTATTCACACACTTTGAGTCCTAAAGAGCATAGGACTTTCCGTACGATTGATGTTAGGGTTGCATCATTATGCTTGCTACTTGACAATGTGTGCATCATTTCGGCGTGACTATTTGCTATTGCATGCATATTGTTTGATCATCTTGTTTTAAAGTCACATTTTGCACACTCCTAGCATCATGAGAAGAGGTAGACCACTCGTTGGCCGAGATCATCCCGAGGACAGATTGGATAGATTGGAGAGACTGGTCGAAGGTTTGGTCCGTGAGTTAAGGCAACCTCGGCCACAGGACGCTAGTACTACTTCTACCCAGGCTGAGCAGACAAATGGCCGGCATGCAGTTCCACCTCCGCCTCCTCCATTGCCGCAAGTGCCACCACAACAAGCTTTATATAGGGACGGCACCATAGCCTTGATCAGAGAGTTTAAAAAGATGAAGCCGCCGAGATTCTCTGGGGGTATTGAACCGATGAAGGACGAAGCGTGGGTCTTGGAAATGGAGAAGCTGTTCGAGATTTTTCCCAGCACCGATGCCCAGAAGGTGTCATTAGCAACGTTCACCTTAGACGACGATGCACGAAGATGGTGGATGATGACCCGAGAAAGCAACCCAGGTCTGACTTGGGCCAGATTTTTGGAGCTGTTCTACAACAAGCATTTTTCCCTTAGTGTCCGAGATCGCAAGACCACGGAATTTCAGACTGACACAGGGTAACAAGACAGTCGCAGAATACGACCGCGCTTTTACCAAGTTGGCGAGATATGCGCCTCACATGGTTGATGATGAATACAGAAAAGCTAGAAAGTTCGAAAGTGGATTGCGTGGACCAATTTAGGATCGAGTTAACATGCTCAATATGCCGACCTACGCCGGAGTATTGGACAAGGCCATCCTGGCAGAGGCTAACTTGAACCGATATCAGAACTCGGGAGAAAATCAGAAGAAGAGGCAGAACTATGACAATCGCCGAGCTCCGTTTAACGCCAAGAAGAAAGCGAATGTGGGCAGCTCCAGCAACTCGAACCAAGAAGGTAACACTAGGCCGACGTGTGCAAGCTATGGGAAGCCGCATTCCGGAGTTTGCCGTTGGGCGTCGGGAGCTTGTTTTGAATGCGGTGAAATGGGTCATCGTGTGAAAGACTGCCCGAAGGTAAAGACTGATGATGGTAAGAAGAATGGGAATACCTCGGGCTATGCACAGAGGAATAACATCGGGAGGGCACAAACGAGACAGGGTAGAGTTTTTGCATTGGTGCCAGGAGACACTCAGAATGCTGAGACAGTAGTGTCAGGTATACTCCCAATCACCTCGGCCTAGATGTGCCACACCTCGGTCTAGGTCGCACCAATCCGGAACAAGATCACTTGGGTTCAAGGATAACATCTCGACCCAGATGGTACACCTCTCGGCCTTGATGATACACCTCGGCCTAGAAGATGACATCTCGGCCAATATGCCAGGACGAAGGTAGAGGTCAACCAAAGTGGTTTCAAGGTGGTTCTGGCTTTAAGGTGACCTCGGCTAGACTCACCAGAAAAGAACAAGGCTCAACAAGTAAATTTCACATAAGTACAAACCAAGACAAAATCTCATTCTAGTTAGGACAAGTCAAGAAAATTCACTACTGCAACTTAGCAAAACAAGATTATACAAATGCTCATGCCTGAGGCTAAGGTGAGTAATGAGGGTCACTACAAATTTACTGAGTATTTTCTGAGAATTTACTCAAATTTTCTGAGTAATTTACCGAGAATTCACTGAGAATTTACTTAGAATTTATTGTGTAATTTACTGAGAATTTACTCAGTAATTTACTTGGAATTTACAAAGTGATTTACTAGGTATTTATTGAAAATTTACTGAATAATTTTGTGAGAATTTATTAGACATTTACTGATAATTTACTGAAAATTTACTACAAATTTACTCACAATTTACTGAATAATGTACTGAGTAATTTACTGAGAATTCAATTAGTAATTTTCAGAGAATTTACTGAGAAATTTAATGAGAATTTACTTGGAATTTACTGACTAATTTATTGAGAATTCACTGAGTAATTTAGTTAGATTTTTTTTGGAATTTACTAAGTAATTTACTGAAAATTTATTAAGAATTTATTGGGTAATTTTCTGAGAATTTATAAATAATTTACTAAAAATTTACCGAGTAATTTACTGATAATTTGCTATGTAATTTACTGAGAATTTACTAACAATTTACTGAGTAATTTTTTGAGTAATTTACAAAAAATTTAGTGATAACTTATCGAGTAATTTATTGAGAATTTACATAGAATTTATTAAGTAATTTACAGAGAATTTACTGAGAACTTACAGAGTATTCTACTGAGAATTTATAGCAAATTTACTGTGATTTTACAATGTAATTTACTTATAATTTACTTGCAATTTACTAGGTAATTTACTGAGATTTTGCTGGGAATTTGCTGAGTAATTTACTGAGAATTTTCTGAGTAATTTACTAAGAATTTACAGGGAATATTGTGGGAATTTAAGGAGATTTTACTCGAAATTTACTGAGTATTTATTGAGAATTTGCTTCGAATTTACTGATTAATTTACAAAGAATTTTCTAAGAATTTACTGGGAATTTACTGAGTAATTTATAGAGAACTTATTGAGTAATTTACAGAGAATTTAATGAGTAATTTACTGAGAATTCACTCGGAATTTACTAAGAATTTACTCAGTAATTTGTTTATAATTTGCTGGGAATTTACTAAATAATGTAGTTAGAATTTATTGGGAATTTACTGAGTAATTTTCTGAGAACTTACTGTTAATTTACTGAATTTTTTTTTAGTAATTTCTGGGAATTTACGGTAATTATCTGAGTAATTTAGTGGAAATTTACTGAGTAATGTACTAAGAATTTAGTTAAAATTTACTGCGAATTTACTGAATGATTTATTGAGAATTGATTGGGAATTAACTGAGTAATTTACTGGGAATTTCCTGAGGAATTTACTGAGAATTTACTGAGTAATTTTCAGAAAATTTACTGAGTAATCTACTGAGCATTTGCTGGCAATTTACTGAGTTATTTTCTGAGTAATTTACAGAGAACTTACAGAGCAATTTACTGGGATTTTACAGGGAATTGACGGAGAATTTACTGGGTAATTTACTAAGAATTTTAATTTGTTGAGAAATTTTCTTAGAAATTTCTAGGAATTTATTGAGTAATTTACTGATAATTTAAGGAGTAATTTACTAAGAATTTACTGAAAATTTACTAAGTAATTTATTGAGAATTTACTGGGAATTTTACGAGTAATTTACCGAGAATTTACTTATTAATTTACTGAGAATATACTGGGAATTTAATGGCAATTTACTGAATTTTTTTTCAGAATTTACTGGGAATTTACGGTGTAATTTACAAAGAACTCACTGAGAATTTACTTGGAATTTATTGTGCAATTTACTGAGAATTTACTCAGTAATTTACTTGGAATTTACAAAGTGATTTACTGAGTATTTATTGGAAACTTACTGAATAATTTTGTGAGAATTTATTAGACATTTACTGAGAATTTACTAATAATTTACTAAAAATTTACTCACAATTTACTGAATAATGTACTGAGTAATTTAATGAGAATTTACTTGGAATCTACTGACTAATTTGTTGAGAATTTATTGTGGAATTTACTAAGAATTCACTGAGTAATTTAGTTAGATTTTTTTTGGAATTTACTAAGTAATTTACTGAGAACTTATTAGGAATTTATTGGGTAATTTTCTAAGAATTTATAGAGAATTTACTGAAAATTTACCGAGTAATTTACTGATAGTTTACTATGTAATTTACAAAGAATTTACTAACAATTTACTGAGTAATTTTTTGAGTAATTTACTGAGAATTTACATAAAAATTTTTAAGTAATTTACAGAGAATTTAATGAGTAATTTATTGAATACTTTACTGAGAATTTGTTGAAAATTTACTGAGAATTTAGAGGCAATTTTTCTTAGTAATTTATACAAAATTTACGGAGAACTTACAGAGTATTCTACTGAGAATTTACAGCAAATTTACTATGATTTTACAATGTAATTTACTTGCAATTTACTAGGTAATTTACTGAGATTTTACTGAGTAATTTACTGGGAATTTTCTGAGTAATTTACTAAGAATTTATAGGGAATATTGTGGGAATTTACGGAGATTTTACTCGAAATTTACTGAGTATTTATTGAGAATTTGCTTTGAATTTACTGATTAATTTACAGAGAATTTTCTGAGAATTTACTGAGTAATTTATGGAGAACTTATTGGGAAATTTATAGAGAATTTAATGAGTAATTTACTCGGATTTTATTAAGAATTTACTAAGTAATTTGTTTAGAATTTACTGGGAATTTACTAACTAATGTAGTTAGAATTTATTGGGAATTTACTGAGTAATTTACTGAGAACTTACTGTTAATTTACTGGAAATTTTTTTAGTAATTTCGGAGAATTTACGGTAATTATCTGAGTAATTTAGTGGGAATTTACTGAGTAATGTACTGAGAATTTAGTTAAAATTTACTGCGAATTTACTGAATGATTTATTGAGAATTACATAGTAATTTACAGGGAATTTGCTGTGTAATTTATTGAGAATATAGTGGGAATTTCTTGAGTAATTTACTGAGAATTTATAGGGAATTTCTGGAGTAATTCACTGAGAATTTACAGGGAATTTACTTAGAAATTGCTGGGAATTTACAAAGTAATTTACTCAGTAATTAATTGAGTAATTTTCTGAGAATTCACTGAGTAATTTTCTAAGTAATTTATAGCAAATTTATTGCGAATTTACAAAGTAATTTACTGGGAATTTATTGACAATTTATTCTGTAATTTATCTGGAATTTACCGAGTAATTTATTTGGAATTTACGGCGCAACATACTGAGTATTTCCTGGGAATTTACTGAGAATTTATTGAGAATTGATTGGGAATTAACTGAGTAATTTACTGGGAATTTCCTGAGTAATTTACTTTGAATGTAATGAATAATTTTCAAAAAATTTACTGAATAATCTACTGAGCATTTGCTGGCAATTTACTGAGTTATTTTCTGAGTAATTTACAGAGAACTTACAGTAATTTACTGGGATTTTACAAGGAATTGACAGAGAATTTACTGGGTAATTTACTGAGAATTTACTGTTTAATTTGTTTAGAAATTTTCTTAGAAATTTCTAGGAATTTACTGAGTAATTTACTAATAATTTAAGGAGTAATTTACTGAGAATTTACTGAAAATTTACTAAGTAATTTATTGAGAATTTACTGAAAATTTTACGAGTAATTTACTGTGAATTTACTTATTAATTTACTGAGAATATACTGGGAATTTGTTGAGTAATTTACAAAGAATTTACGAAAAATTTACAAGGAATTGCCTAAGAATTTATTGGGAATTTACTGGTAATTTACTGAGAATTTACTGAAAATTTACTAAGTAATTTACTAGGAATTTAAAGAGTAAATTACTGAGAATTTTTTTCAGAATTTACTGGGAATTTACGGAGTAATTTATAGAGAATTCACTTGGAATTTATTGTGTAATTTACTGAGAATTTACTCAGTAATTTACTTGGAATTTACAAAGTGATTTACTGAGTATTTATTGGAAATTTACTGAATAATTTTGTGTGAATTTATTAGACATTTGCTGAGAATTTACTGAAAATTTATTGCAAATTTACTCACAATTTACTGAGAATTTACTGAGTAATTTACTCAGAATTTACAAAGTAATTTAATGAGAATTTACTTGGAATTTATTGACTAATTTATTGAGAATTTATTGTGGAATTTACTGAGAATTCACTGAGTAATTTAGTTAGATTTTTTTTGGAATTTACTAAGTAATTTACTGAGAATTTATTAGGAATTTATTGGGTAATTTTTTGAGAATTTATATAGAATTTATTGAAAATTTACCGAGTAATTTACTGATAGTTTACTATGTAATTTACTGAGAATTTACAAAAAATTTAGTGAGAACTTATCGTGTAATTTACTGAGAATTTACATGGAATTTATTAAGTAATTTACAGAGAATTTAATGAGAAATTTATTGAGTAATTTATTGGGAATTTATTGAGAATTTACTGTGTAATTTAGAGGCAATTTTTCTTAGTAATTTATAGAGAATTTACTGAGAACTTGTAGAGTATTCTACTGAGAATTTACAGCGAATTTACTGTGATTTTACAATGTAATTTACTTGCAATTTAATAGGTAATTTACTTAGATTTTGCTGAGTAATTTACTGGAAATTTTCTGAGTAATTTACTAAGAATTTACAGGGAATATTGTGGGAATTTACGGAGATTTTACTCGAAATTTACAGAGTATTTATTGAGAATTTGCTAGGAATTTACTGATTAATTTACAGAGAATTTTTTGAAAATTTACTAGGAATTTATAGAGAACTTATTGAGTAATTTACAGAGAATTTAATGAGTAATTTACTGAGAATTCACTCGGAATTTACTAAGAATTTACTAAGTAATTTGTTTAGAATATACTGGGAATTTACTAAATAATGTAGTTAGAATTTATTGGGAATTTACTGAGTAATTTACTGAGAACTTACTGTTAATTTACTGGAAAATTTTTTAGTAATTTTTGAGAATTTACAGTAATTATCTAAGTAATTTAGGGAGAATTTACTGAGTAATGTACTGAGAATTTAGTTAAAATTTACTGCGAATTTACTGAATGATTTATTGAGAATTACATAGGAATTTGCTGTGTAATTTATTGAGAACATAGTGGGAATTTCTTGAGTAATTTACTGAGAATTTACAGGGAATTTCTGGAGTAATTTACTGAGAATTTACAGGGAATTTACTTAGAAATTGCTGGGAATTTACAAAGTAATTTACTCAGTAATTAATTGAGTAATTTTCTGAGAATTCATTGAGTAATTTTCTAAGTAATTCATAGAAAATTTATTGGGAATTTACAGAGTAATTTACTGAGAATTTACTGAGAATTTATTCTGTAATTTATCTGGAATTTACTGAAAATTTAGAGGGTAATTCACTGAGTAATTTACTAAGTAATTTACATAGAATTTACTGAGTAATTTATTTGGAATTTACGACGCAACTTACTGAGTATTTCCTGGGAATTTACTGAGAATTGATTGGGAATTAACTGAGTAATTTACTGTGAATTTAATGAGTAATTTTCACAAAATTTACCGAGTAATCTACTGAGCATTTCTGGCAATTTACTGAGTTATTTTCTGAGTAATTTACAGAGAACTTACAGAGTAATTTACTGGGATTTTATAGGGAATTGACAGAGAATTTACTGGGTAATTTACTGAGAATTTACCGTTTAATTTGTTGAGAAGTTTTCTTAGAAATTTCTAGGAATTTACTGAGTAATTTACTGATAATTTACGGAGTAATTTACTGAGAATTTATTGGAAATTTACTAAGTAATTTATTGAGAATTTACTGGGGATTTACTTATTAATTTACTGAGAATATACTGGGAATTTGCTGAGTAATTTATAAAGAATTTACAAAAAATTTACAAGGTATTGCCTGAGAATTTATTGGGAATTTACTGGTAATTTACTGAAAATTTACTAAGTAATTTACTGGGAATTTAAAAGTAAATTACTGAGAATTTTTTTCATAATTTACTAAGAATTTACGGAGTAATTTACAGAGAATTCACTGAGAATTTACTTGGAATTTATTGCGTAATTTATTGAGAATTTACTGAGTAATTAACTTGGAATTTACAAAGTGATTTACTGAGTATTTATTGGAAATTTACTGAATAATTTTGTGAGAATTTATTAGACATTTACTGAGAATTTACTGATAATTTACTGCAAATTTACTCATAATTTACTGAGTAATTTACAGAGAATTTATTGAGAATTCAATTAGTAATTTTCAGAGAATTTACTGAGTAATTTACTTGGAATTTACTGAGTAATTTAATGAGAATTTACTTGAAATTTACTAACAAATTTATTGAGAATTTATTGTGAAATTTACTGAGAATTCACTGAGTAATTTAGTTAGATTTTTTTGGGAATTTACTAAGTAATTTACCGAGAATTTATTAGGAATTTATTGGGTAATTTTTTGAGAATTTATAGAGAATTTACTGAAAATTTACCAAGTAATTTACTAATAATTTACTATGTAATTTACTGAGAATTTACAAAAAATTTAGTGAGAACTTATCGAGTAATTTACTAAGAATTTAATGAGTAATTTATTGAGTAATTTACTGAGAATTTATTAAGAATTTACTGTGTAATTTACTGAGAATTTAGAGGCAATTTTTCTCAATAATTTAAAGAGAATTTACTGAGAACTTACAGAGTATTCTATTGAGAATTTACAGTGAATTTATTGTGATTTTAAAGTGTAATTTACTTATAATTTACTTGCAATTTACTAGGTAATTAACTGAGATTTTGCTGGGAATTTGCTGAGTAATTTACTTGGAATTTTCTGAGTAATTTACTAAGAATTTACAGGGAATATTGTGGGAATTTACGGAGTTTTTACTTGAAATTTACTAAGTATTTATTGAGAATTTGCTATGAATTTACTGATTAATTTACGCAGAATTTTCTGCGAATTTATTGGGAATTTACTAAGTAATTTATAGAGAACTTATTGAGTAATTTACAGAGAATTTAACGAGTAATTTACTGAGAATTCACTCAGAATTTACTAAGTAATTTGTTTAGAATTTACTGAGAATTTACTAAATAATGTAGTTAGAATTTATTGGAAATTTACTAAGTAATTTACTGGGAACTTACTGTTAATTTACTGGAAATTTTTTTAGTAATTTCTAAGAATTTACGGTAATTATCTGAGTAATTTAGTGGGAATTTACTGAGTAATGTATTGAGAATTTAGTTAAAATTTACTACGAATTTACTGAATGATTTATTGAGAATTACATAGTAATTTACTGGGAATTTGCTGTGTAATTTATTGAGAACATAGTGGGAATTTCTTGAGTAATTTACTGAGAATTTACAAGGAATTTCTGGAGTAATTTACTGAGAATTTATAGGGAATTTACTTAGAAATTGCTGGGAATTTACAAAGTAATTTACTCAGTAATTAATTGAGTAGTTTTCTGTGAATTCACTGAGTAATTTTCTAAGTAATTTATTGAAAATTTATTGCAAATTTACAGAGTAATTTACTGGGAATTTATTGAGAATTTATTCTGTAATTTATCTGAAATTTACTGAAAATTTAGAGAGTAATTTACTGAGTAGTTTACTAAGTAATTTACACAAAATTTACTGAGTAATTTACATTGAATTTTCCGAGTAATTTATTTGGAATTTACGGCGCAACTTACTGAGTATTTCCTTGGAATTTACTGAGAATTTATTGAGAATTGATTGGGAATTAACTGATTAATTTACTGGGAATTTCCTGAGAATTTACTGGGAATTTAAGGAGTAATTTTCAGAAAATTTACTGAGTAATCTACTGAGCATTTGCTGGCAATTTACTGAGTTATTTTTTAAGTAATTTACAGAGAACTTATAGAGTAATTTTCTGGGATTTTACAGGGAATTGACAGAGACTTTACTAAGAATTTACTGCTTAATTTGTTGAGAAATTTTCTTAGAAATTTCTAGGAATTTACTGAGTAATTTACTGATAATTTAAGGAGTAATTTACTGAGAATTTACTGAAAATTTACTAAGTAATTTATTAAAAATTTACTGGGAATTTACTTATTAATTTACTGAGAATTTACTGGGAATTTGCTGAGTAATTTACAAAGAATTTATGAAAAATTTACAGGGAATTGCCTGAGAATTTATTAGGAATTTACTGGTAATTTACTGAGAATTTACTGAAAATTAACTAAGTAATTTACTGGGAATTTAAAGAGTAAATTACTGAGAATTTTTTTCAGAATTTAGTGATAATTTACGGAGTAATTTAAAGAGAATTCACTAAGAATTCACTTGGAATTTATTGTGTAATTTACTGAGAATTTACTCAATAATTTACTTGGAATTTACAAAGTGATTTACTGAGTATTTATTGAAAATTTACTGAATAATTTTGTGAGAATTTATTAGACATTTACTGAGAATTTACTAATAATTTACTGAAAATTTACTGCAAATTTACTTACAATTTACTGAGTAATTTACTGAGAATTTGCTAAGAATTCAATTAGTAATTTTCAGAGAATTTACTAAGTAATTTACTTGGAATTTACTGAGTAATTTAATGAGAATTTACTTGGAATTTACTGACTAATTTTTTGAGAATTTATTATGAAATTTGCTGAGAATTCACTGAGTAATTTAGTTAGATTTTTTTTTGGAATTTACTAAGTAATTTACTGAGAATTTATTAGGAATTTATTGGGTAATTTTCTGAGAATTTATAAAGAATTTACTGAAAATTTACCGAGTAGTTACGGATAGTTTACTATGTAATTTACTGAGAATTTACAAAAAATTTAGTGAAAACTTATCGAGTAATTTATTGAGAATTTACATGGAATTTATTAAGTAATTTACAGAGAATTTAATGAGTAATTTATTGAGTAATTTACTGAGAATTTATTGAGAATTTACTGTGTAATTTACTGAGAATTTAGAGGCAATTTTTCTTAGTAATTTACAGAGAATTTACTGAGAACTTACAGAGTATTCTACTGAGAATTTACAGTGAGTTTACTGTGATTTTACAATGTAATTTACTTGCAATTTACTGGGTAATTTACTGAGATTTTGCTGAGTAATTTACTGGAAATTTTCTGTGTAATTTACTAAGAATTTACAGGGAACATTTTGGGGATTTACAGAGATTTTACTCGAAATTTACTGAGTATTTATTGAGAATTTGCTAGGAATTTACTGATTAATTTACAGAGAATTTTCTGAGAATTTACTGAGTAATTTATATAGAACTTATTGAGTAATTTACAAAAATTTAATGAGTAATTTACTGAGAATTCACTCAGAATTTACTAAGTAATTTGTTTAGAGTTTACTGTGAATTTACTAAATAACGTAGTTAGAATTTATTGGGAATTTACTAAGTAATTTACTGAGAACTTACTGTCAATTTGCTGGAATTTTTTTTAGTAATTTCGGAGAATTTACGGTAATTATCTGAGTAATTTAGTGGGAATTTACTGAGTAATATACTGAGAATTTAGTTAAAATTTACTGCGAATTTACTGAATGATTTATTGAGAATTACATAGTAATTTACTAGGAATTTGCTGTGTAATTTATTGAGAACATAGTCGAAATTTCTTGAGTAATTTACTGAGAATTTACAGGGAATTTCTGGAGTAATTTACTTAGAATTTACAGGGAATTTACTTAGAAATTGCTAGGAATTTACAAAGTAATTTACTCAGTAATTAATTGAGTAATTTTCTGAGAATTCATTGAGTAATTTTCTAAGTAATTTATAGAAAATTTATACTGAATTTACTAAGTAATTTACTGGGAATTTATTGAGAATTTATTCTATAATTTATCTGGAATTTATAGAAAATTTAGAGAGTAATTTACATAGAATTTATTGAATAATTTACATTGAATTTACTGATTAATTTATTTGGAATTTACGGCGCAACTTACTGAGTATTTCCGGGGAATTTGTAGAGAATTTATTGAGAATTGATTGGGAATTAACTGAGTAATTTTCTAGGAATTTCATGAGTAATTTACTGAGAATTTGCTGGGAATTTAATGAGTAATTTTCAGAAAATTTACTGAGTAATCTACTGAGCATTTGCTGGCAATTTACTCAGTTATTTTCCGAGTAATTTACAGAGAACTTACAGAGTAATTTACTGGGATTTTATAGGGAATTGACAAAGAATTTACTAGGTAATTTACTGAGAATTTACTGTTTAATTTGTTGAGGAATTTTATTAGAAATTTTTAGGAATTTACTGAGTAATTTACTGATAATTTAAGGAGTAATTTACTGAGAATTTACTAGAAATTTACTAAGTAATTTATTGAGAATATAATGGGGATTTACTTATTAATTTACTGAGAATATACTGGGAATTTGCTGAGTAATTTATAAAGAATTTACAAAAAATTTACAGGGAATTGCCTGAGAATTTATTAGGAATTTACTGGTAATTTACTGAAAATTTACTAAGTAATTCGCTGGAAATTTAAAAAGAAATTACTGAGAATTTTTTTCAGAATTTACTAGGAATTTACGAAGTAATTTACAGAGAATTCACTGAAAATTTACTTGGAATTTATTGTGTAATTTACTCAGTAATTTACTTGGAATTTACAAAGTGCTTTACTGAGTATTTATTGGAAATTTACTGAATAATTTTGTGAGAATTTATTAGACATTTACTGATAATTTACTGAAAATTTACTGCAAATTTACTCACAATTTACTGAGTAATTTACTGAGAATTCAATTAGTAATTTTCAGAGAATTTACTGAGTAATTTACTTGGAATTTACTGAGTAATTTAATGAGAATTTACTTGGAATTTACTGACTAATTTATTAAGAATTTATTTTGAAATTTACTAAGAATTCACTGAGTAATTTAGTTAGATTTTTTTTTTTGGAATTTACTAAGTAATTTACTGAGAATTTATTAGGAATTCATTGGGTAATTTTCGAGATTTTATAGAAAATTTACTGAAAATTTTCCGAGTAATTTATTGATAGTTTACTACGTAATTTACTGTGAATTTACAAAAAATTTAGTGAGAACTAATTGAGTAATTGACTGAGAATTTACATGGAATTTATTAAGTAATTTACAGAGAATTTAATGAGTAATTTACTGAGAATTTATTGAGAATTTACTGTGTAATTTATTGAGAATTTAGAGCCAATTTTTCTTAGTAATTTACAGAGAATTTACTGAGAACTTACAGAGTATTCTACTGAGAATTTACAGCGAATTTACTGTGATTTTACAATGTAATTTACTTGCAATTTACTAGGTAATTTGCTGATATTTTGCTGAGTAATTTACTGAGAATTTTCTGAGTAATTAACTAAGAATTTACAGGGAATATTGTGGGAATTTACGGAGATTTTACTCGAAATTTACTAAGTATTTATTGAGAATTTGCAATTAATTTACTGATTAATTTATAGAGAATTTTCTGAGAATTTATTGAGTAATTTATAGAGAACTTATTGAGTAATTTACAGAGAATTTAATGAGTAATTTACTGAGAATTCACTCGAAATTTACTAAGAATTTACTGGGAATTTACTAAATATTGTAGTTAGAATTTATTAGGAATTTACTGAGTAATTTACTGGAAACTTACTGTTAATTTATTGGAAATTTTTTTAGTAATTTCTGAGAATTTACTGTAATTATCTGAGTAATTTAGTGGGAATTTACTCAGTAATGTACTGAGAATTTAGTTAAAATTTACTGCGAATTTACTGAATGATTTATTGAGAATTACATAGTAATTTACTGGGAATTTGCTGTGTAATTTATTGAGAACATAGTGGGAATTTCTTGAGTAATTTACTGAGAATTTACAGGGAATTTCTGGAGCAATTTACTGAGAATTTACAGGGAATTTACTTAGAAATTGCTCGGAGTTTACCAAGTAATTTACTCAGTAATTAATTGAGTAATTTTCTGAAAATTCACTGAGTAATTTTCTAAGTAATTTATAGGAAATTTATTGCGAATTTACAGAGTAATTTACTGAAAATTTATTGAAAATTTATTCTATAATTTATCTAGAATTTACTGAAAATTTAGAGGGTAATTTACTGAGTAATTTATTTGGAATTTACGGCTCAACTTACTGAGTATTTCCTGGGAATTTACCGAGAATTTATTGAGAATTGATTGGGAATTTCCTTTGTAATTTACAGGGAATTTCTTGAGTAATTTACTGAGAATTTGCTGGGAATTTAAGGAGTAATTTTCAGAAAATTTACTGAGTAATCTACTGAGCATTTGCTGGCAATTTATTGAGTTATTTTCTGAGTAATTTACAGAGAATTTACTGAGTAATTTACTGGGATTTTACAGGGAATTGACAAAGAATTTACTGGGTAATTTACTGTTTAATTTGTTGAGAAATTTTCTTAGAAATTTCTAGGAATTTACTGAGTAATTTACTGATAATTTAAGGAGTAATTTATTAAGAATTTACTGGAAATTTACTTATTAATTTACTGAGAATATACTGTGAATTTGCTGAGTAATTTATAAAGAATTTACGAAAAATTTACAGGGTATTGCCTGAGAATTTATTGGGAATTTACTAGTAATTTACTGAAAATTTACTGAAAATTTACGAAGTAATTTACAGGGAATTTAAAAGTAAATTACTGAGAATTTTTTTCAGAATTTACTAAGAATTTACGGAGTAATTTAAAGAGAATTCACTGAGAATTTACTTGGAATTTATTGTGTAATTTACTGAGAATTTACTCAGCAATTTACTTGGAATTTACAAAGTGATTTACTGAGTATTTATTGGAAATTTACTAAATAATTTTCTGTGAATTTATTAGACATTTACTGAGAATTTACTGATAATTTACTGAAAATTTACTGCAAATTTACTCACAATTTACTGAGTAATTTACTGAGAATTCAATTAGTAATTTTTAGAGAATTTACTGAGTAATTTACTCGGAATTTACTGAGTAATTTAATGAGAATTTACTTGGAATTTATTGACTAATTTATTGATAATGTATTGTGGAATTTACTGAGAATTCACTGAGTAATTTAGTTAGATTTTTTTTGGGAATTTACTAAGTAATTTACTGAGAATTTATTAGGAATTTATTGGGTAATTTTCTGAGAATTTATATAGAATTTACTGGAAATTTACCGAGTAATTTACTGATAGTTTACTATGTAATTTATTGAGAATTTACGAAAAATTTAGTGAGAACTTATCGTATAATTTACTGAGAATTTACATGGAATTTATTAAGTAATTTACAGAGAATTTAATGAGTAATTTATTGAGTAATTTATTGCGAATTTACTGTGTAATTTAGAGGCAATTTTTCTTAGTAATTTACAGAGAATTTTCTGAGAACTTACAGAGTATTCTACTTAGAATTTACAGCGAATTTACTATGATTTTACAATGTAATTTACTTGCAATTTGCTAGGTAATTTACTGAGATTTTGCTGAGTAATTTACTGAGAATTTTTTGAGTAATTTACTAAGAATTTACAGGGAATATTGTGGGAATTTGCGGAGATTTTACTCGAAATTTACTGAGTATTTATTGAGAATTTGCTAGGAATTTACTGATTAATTTACAGAGAATTTTTTGAGAATTTACTAGGAATTTATAGAGAACTTATTGAGTAATTTACAGAGAATTTAATGAGTAATTTATTGAGAATTCACTCGGAATTTACTAAGAATTTACTAAGTAATTTGTTTAGAATATACTGGGAATTTACTAAATAATTTAGTTAGAATTTATTGGGAATTTATTGAGTAATTTACTGAGAACTTACTGTTAATTTACTAGAAATTTTTTTAGTAATTTTTGAGAATTTACGGTAATTATCTGAGTAATTTAGTCGGAATTTACTCAGTAATGTACTGACAATTTAGTTAAAATTTACTGCGAATTTACTGAATGATTTATTGAGAATTACATAGTAATTTACTGGGAATTTGCTGTGTAATTTATTGAGAACATAATGGGAAATTCTTGAGTAATTTACTGAGAATTTACAGGGAATTTCTAGAGTAATTTACTGAGAATTTACAGGGATTTTACTTAGAAATTGCTAGGAATTTACTCAGTAATTAATTGAGTAATTTTTTGAGAATTCACTGAGTAATTTTCTAAGTAATTTATAGGAAATTTATTGCGAATTTACAGAGTAATTTACTCAGAATTTACTGGAAATTTATTCTGTAATTTATCTGGAATTTACTGAAAATTTAGAGAGTAATTTACTAAGTAATTTACATTGAATTTACTGAGTAATTTTTTTGGAATTTATGGCGCAACTTACTGAGTATTTCTTGGGAATTTATTGAGAATTGATTGGGAATTAATTGAGTAATTTACTGGGAATTTTCTGAGTAATTTACTGAGAATTTACTGGGAATTTAATGAGTAATTTTCAGAAAATTATCTGAGTAATCTTCTGAGCATTTGCTGACAATTTACTAAGTTATTTTCTGAGTAATTTACAGACAACTTACAAAGTAATTTACTGGAATTTTATAGGGAATTGATAGAGAATTTACTAAGTAATTTACTGAGAATTTACTGTTTAATTTGTTGAGAAATTTTCTTAGAAATTTCTAGGAGTTTACTGAGTAATTTACTGATAATTTGAGGAGTAATTTACTAAGAATTTACTAGAAATTTACTTATTAATTTACTGAGAATATACTGGGAATTTGCTGAGTAATTTACAAAGAATTTACGAAAAATTTAGAGGGAATTGCCTGAGAATTTATTGGAAATTTACTGGTAATTTACTGAGAATTTACTGAAAATTTACTAAGTAATTTACTGGGAATTTAAAGAGTAAATTACTGAGATTTTTTTCAGAATTTACTGGGAATTTACGGAGTAATTTACAGAGAATTCACTGAGAATTTACTTGGAATTTATTGTGGAATTTACTGAGAATTTACTCAGTAATTTTCAAAGTGATTTACCGAGTATTTATTGGAAATTTACTGAATAATTTTGTGAGAATTTACTGAGAATTCACTGAGTAATTTAGTTAGATTTTTTTTGGAATTTACTAAGTAATTTACTGAGAACTTATAAAGAATTTATTGGGTAATTTTCTGAGAATTTATAGAGAATTTACTGAAAATTTACCGAGTAGTTACTGATAGTTTACTATGTAATTTACTGAGAATTTACAAAAAAATTTAGTGAGAACTTATCGAGTAATTTATTGAGAATTTACATGGAATTTATTAGGTAATTTACAGAGAATTTAATGAGTAATTTATTGAGAATTTACTGTGTAATTTACTGAGAATTTATAGGCAATTTTTCTTAGTAATTTACAGAAAATTTACTGAGAACTTGCAGAGTATTCTACTGAGAATTTACAGCGAATTTACTGTGATTTTACAATGTAATTTACTTGCAATTTACTAGGTAATTTACTGAGATTTTGCTGAGTAATTTACGGGGAATTTTCTGAGTAATTTACTAAGAATTTACAGGGCATATTGTGGGAATTTACAGAGATTTTACTCGAAATTTACTGAGTATTTATTGAGAATTTGCTTAAAATTTACTGATTAATTTGCACAGAATTTTCTGGGAATTTACTGAGTAATTTATAGAGAACTTATTGAGTAATTTACAGAGAATTTAATGAGTAATTTACTGAGAATTCACTCGGAATTTACTAACTAATTTGTTTACAATTTACTGGGAATTTACTAAATAATGTAGTTAGAATTTATTGGGAATTTACTGAGTAATTTACTGAGATCTTATTGTTAATTTACTGGAAATTCTTTTAGTAATTTCTCAGAATTTACGATAATTATCTGAGTAATTTAGTGGGAATTTACTGAGTAATGTACTGAGAATTTAGTTAAAATTTACTGTGAATTTACTGAATGATTTATTGAGAATTACATAGTAATTTACTGGGAATTTGCTATGTAATTTATTGAGAACATAATGGGAATTTCTTGAGTAATTTACTGAGAATTCACAGGAAATTTCTGGAGTAATTTACTGAGAATTTATAGGGAATTTACTTAGAAATTGCTGGGAATTTACAAAGTAATTTACTCAGTAATTAATTGAGTAATTTTCTGAGAATTCACTGAGTAATTTTCTAAGTAATTTAATGAAAATTTATTGCGAATTTACAGAGTAATTTACTGAGAATTTATTCTGTAATTTTTCTGGAATTTACTGTGTGATTTACAAAGTAATTTATATAGAATTTACTGAGTAGTTTACATTGAATTTACTGGGTAATTTATTTTGAATTTACGGCGCAACTTACTGAGTATTTCTTGGGAATTTACTGAGAATTTATTGAGAATTGATTGGGAATTAACTGAGTAATTTACTGGGAATTTCCTAAGTAATTTACTGAGAATCTATTGGGAATTTAATGAGTAATTTTTAGAAAATTTACTGAGTAATCTACTGTGCATTTGCTGGCAATTTACTGAGTTATTTTCTGAGTAATTTACAGAGAACTTACAGAGTAATTTACTGGGATTTTACAGGGAATTGACAGAGAATTTACTCGGTCATTTATTGAAAATTTACTGTTTAATTTGTTGAGAAATTTTCTTAGAAATTTCTAGGAATTTACTGAGTAATTTACTAATAATTTAAGAAGTAATTTACTGAGAATTTACTGAAAGTTTACTAAGTAATTTATTGAGAATTTACTTGGAATTTTATAAGTAATTTACTGGGAATTTACTTATTAATTTACTGAGAATATACTGGGAATTTGTTGTGTAATTTACAAAGAATTTACAAAAAATTTATAGGGAATTGCCTGAGAATTTACTGGGAATTTACTGGGAATTTAAAGAGTAAATTACTGAGAATTTTTTTCAGAATTTACTGGGAATTTACGGAGTAATTTACAGACAATTCACTGAGAATTTACTTGGAATTTATTATGTAATTTACTGAGAATTTAGTCAGTAATTTACTTGGAATTTACAAAGTGATTTACTGAGTATTTATTGGAAATTTACTGAATAATTTTGTGAGGATTTATTAGACATTTACTGAGAATTTACTGAAAATTTACTGCAAATTTACTCACAATTTACTGAGTAGTTTACTGAGAATTCAATTAGTAATTTTCAGAGAATTTACTAAGTAATTTACTTGAAATTTACTGAGTAATTTAATGAGAATTTACTTGGAATTTATTGACTAATTTATTGAGAATTTATTGTGGAATTTACTGAGAATTCACTGAGTAATTTAGTTAGATTTTTTTTTGGAATATACTAAGTAATTTACTGAGAATTTATTAGGAATTTATTGGGTAATTTTATGAGAATTTACTAAAAATTTACCGAGTAATTTACTGATAGTTTACTATGTAATTTACTGAGAATTTACTAACAATTTACTGAGTAATTTTCTAAGTAATTTACATAAAATTTAGTGAGAACGTATCGAGTAATTTACTGAGAATTTACATGGAATTTGTTAAGTAATTTACAGGGAATTTAATGAGTAATTTGTTGAGTAATTTACTGAGAATTTATTGAGAATTTACTGTGTAATTTACTGAGAATTTAGAGGCAATTTTTCTTAGTAATTTACAGAGAATTTACTGAGAACTTACAGAGTATTCTGCTGAGAATTTATAGCGAGTTTACTGTGATTTTACAATGTAATTTACTTGCAATTTACTAGGTAATTTACTGAGATTTTGCTGAGTAATTTATTGAGAATTTTCTGAGTAATTTACTAAGAATTTACAAGGAATATTGTGGGAATTTACGGAGATTTTACTCGAAATTTACTGAGTATTTATTGAGAATTTGCTAGGAATTTACTGATTAATTTACAGAGAATTTTTTGAGAATTTACTGGGAATTTACTAAGTAATTTATAGAGAACTTATTGAGTAATTTACAGAGAATTTAATGAGTAATTTACTGAGAATTCACTCGGAATTTACTAAGTAATTTGTTTAGAATTTACTGGGAATTTATTAAATAATGTAGTTAGAATTTATTGGGAATTTACTGAGTAATTTACTGAGAACTTACTGTTAATTTACTGAAATTTTTTAAAGTAATTTCTGAGAATTTATGGTAATTATCTGAATAATTTAGTGGGAATTTACTGAGTAATGTACTGAGAATTTAGTTAAAATTTGTTGCAAATTTACTGAATGATTTAATGAGAATTACATAGTAATTTACTTGGAATTTGCTGTGTAATTTATTGAGAACAGAGTGGGAATTTCTTGAGTAATTTACTGGGAATTTACAGGGAATTTCTAGAGTAATTTACTGAGAATTTACAGGGAATTTACTTAGAAATTGCTGGGAATTTACAAAGTAATTTACTGAGAATTTACAAGGCATTTACTTAGAATTTACCCAGAATTTTCTAAGTAATTTAATGAGAAATTACTGAGACTTTATTGAGAATTTGTTCTTTAATTTATCTGGAATTTACTGAAAATTTAGAGAGTAATTTACTGTGTAATTTACATTGAATTTACTGAGTAATTTATTGAGAATTTACGGCACAACTTACTGAGTATTTCCTGAGAATTTACTAAGAATTTATTGAGAATTGATTGGGAATTAACTAAGTAATTTACTGGGAATTTCCTGAGTAATTTACTGAGAATTTACTAGAAATTTAATGAGTAATTTTTAGAAAATTTACTGAGTAATCTACTGAGCATTTGCTGGCAATATACTAAGTTATTTTCTGAGTAATTTACAGAGAACTTACAGAGTAATTTACAGGGATTTTACAGGGAATTGACAGAGAATTTACTGGGTAATTTACAGAGAATTTTTTGAGAATTTACTGGGAATTTAATGAGTAATTTATAGAGAACTTATTGAGTAATTACAGAGAATTTAATGAGTAATTTACTGAAAATTCAGTCGGAATTTACTAAGAATTTACTAAGTAATTTGTTTAGAATTTACTGAGTAATTTACTGAGAACTAACTGTTAATTTACCGACATTTTTTTTAGTAATTTCTGAGAATTTACGATAATTATCTGAGTAATTTAGTGGGAATTTACTGAGTAATGTACTGAGAATTTATTTAAAAATTACTGAATGATTTATTATGAATTACATAGTAATTTACTAGGAATTTGCTGTGTAATTTATTGAGAACATAGTGGGAATTTCTGGAGTAATTTACAGGGAATTTACTTAGAAATTGCTGGGAATTTACTGAGTAATTTACTGAGAATTTATAGGGAATTTACATAGAATTTACTCAGAATTTTCTGAGTAATTTACTACGGAATTTACTCAGTAATTAATTGAGTAATATTTTGAGAATTCACTACGTAATTTTCTAAGTAATTTATAGAAAATTTATTGCGAATTTACTAAGTAATTTACAGAGAATTTGCTGGGAATTTATTGAGAATTTATTCTGTAATTTATCTGGAATTTTCTGAAAATTTAGAGAGTAATTTACTAAGTAATTTACATAGAATTTACTGAGTAATTTACATTGAATTTACTAAGTTTATTATTTGGAATTTACGGCGCAACTTACTGAGTATTTCCTAGGAATTTACTGAGAATTGATTGGGAATTAACTGAGTAATTTACTGGTAGTTTCCTAAGTAATTTACTGAGAATTTACTGGGAATTTAGTGAGTAAATTTCAAAAAATTTACTGAGTAATCTACTGAGCGTTTGCTGGCAATTTACTGAGTTATTTTCTGAGTAATTTACAGAGAACTTACAGAGTAATTTACTGGGATTTTACAGGGAATTGACAGAGAATTTACTAGGTAATTTACTTAGAATTTACTGTTTAATTTGTTGAGAAATTTTCTTTGAAATTTCTAGAAATTTACTGAGTAATTTATAGATAATTTAAGGACTAATTTACTGAGAATTTATTGGAAATTTACTAAGTAATTTATTGAGAATTTAATGGAAATTTTATGAGTAATTTACTGGGAATTTACTTATTAATTTACTGAGAATATACTGAGAATTTGCTGAGTAATTTACAAAGAATTTACGAAAAATTTACAGGGAATTGCCTGAGAATTTATTGGGAATTTACTGGTAGTTTACTGAAAATTTACTAAGTAATTTACAGGGAATTTAAAAAGTAAATTACTGAGAATTTTTTTCAGAATTTACTGTGAAATTACGGAGTAATTTACAGAGAATTCACTGAGAATTTACTTGGAATTTATTGTATAATATACTAAGAATTTACTCAGTAATTTACTTGAAATTTACAAAGTGATTTACTGAGTATTTATTGGAAATTTACTGGATAATTTTGTGAGAATTTATTTGACATTTACTGATAATTTACTGCAAATTTACTCACAATTTACTGAATAATGTACTGAATAATTTACTGAGAATTCAATTAGTAATTTTCAAAGAATTCACTGAGCAATTTACTTGGAATTTACTGCGTAATTTAATGAGAATTTACTTGGAATTTACTGACTAATTCATTGAGAATTTATTATGGAATTTACAGAGAATTCACTGATTAATTTCGATAGATTTTTTTTTTGGAATTTACTACGTAATTTACTGAGAATTTATTAGGAATTTATTGGGTAATTTTCTGAGAATTTATAAAGAATTTACTAACAATTTACCAAGTAATTTTCTGAGTAATTTACAAAAAATTTAGTGAGAACTGATCGAGTAATTACTGAGAATTTAAATAGAATTTATTAAGTAATTTATAGAGAATTTAATGAGTAATTTATTGAGTAATTTACTGAGAATTTATTGAGAATTTACTGTGTAATTTACCGAGAATTTAGAAGCAATTTTTCTTAGTAATTTACAGGGAATTTACTAAGAACTTACAGAGTATTCTACTGAGAATTTATAGCGAATTTACTGTGATTTTACAATGTAATTTACTTATAATTTACTAGGTAATTTACTGAGATTTTGCTGGGAATTTTCTGAGTAATTTACTAAGAATATACAGGGAATATTGTGGGAATTTACGAAGATTTTACTCGAAATTTACTGAGTATTTATTGAGAATTTGCTTGGAATTTACTGATTAATTTATAGAGAATTTTCTGAGAATTTACTGAGTAATTTATAGAGAACTTGTTGAGTAATTTACAGAGAATTTAATGAGTAATTTACTGAGAATTCACTCAGAATTTACTAAGAATTTACTAAGTAATTTGTTTAGAATTTACTGGGAATTTACTAAATAATGTAGTTAGAATATACTGACTAATTTACTGAGAACTTACTGTTAATTTATTGGAAATTTTTTTAGTAATTTCTGAGAATTTACGGTAATTATCTGAGTAATTTAGTGGGAATTTACTGAGTAATGTACGAAGAATTTAGTTAAAATTTACTGCGAATTTACTGAATGATTTATTGAGAATTACATAGTAATTTACTGGGAATTTGCTGTGTAATTTATTGAGAACATAGTGGGAATTTCTTGAGTAATTTACTGAGAATTTACAGGGAATTTACTTAGAATTTACTTAGAATTTTCTGAGTAATTTACTAAGTAATTTACTCAGTAATTAATTGAGTAATTTTCTGAGAATTCACTGAGTAATTTTCTAAGTAATTTATAGAAAATTTATTGCGAATTTATAGAGTAATTTACTGAGAATTTATTGAGAATTTATTCTGGAATTTACTGAAAATTTAGAGAGTAATTTACTGAGTAATTTACTAAGTAATTTATTTGGAATTTACGGCACAACTTACTGAGTATTTCCTAGGAATTTACTGAGAATTTATTGAGAATTGATTGGGAATTAACTGAGTAATTTACTGGGAATTTCTTGAGTACTTTACTGAGAATTTACTAGGAATTTAATGAGTAATTTTTAGAAAATTTACTGAGTAATCTACTAAGCATTTCTTGCAATTTACTGAGTTATTTTCTGACTAATTTACAGAGAACTTACAGAGTAATTTACTGGGATTTTACAGGGAATTGGCAGAGAATTTACTGGGTAATTTTCTGAGAATTTACTGTTTAATTTATTGAGAAATTTTCTTAGTAATTTCTAGAAATTTACTGAGTAATTTACAAATAATTTAAGGCATAATTTATTGAGAATTTACTGGAATTTTACTAAGTAATTCATTGAGAATTTACTGGGAATTTTATGAGTAATTTACTAGGAATTTACTTATTAATTTACTGAGAATATACTGGGAATTTGCTAAGAAATTTACAAAGAATTTACGAAAAATTTACGGGGAATTGCCTGAGAATTTATTGGGAATTTACTGGTAATTTACTGAAAATTTACTAAGCAATTTATTGGGAATTTAAAGAGTAAATTACTGAGAATTTCTTTCAGAATTTACTGGGAATTTACGGAGTAATTTACAGAGAATTCACTGAGAATTTACTTGGAATTTATTGTGTAATTTACTGTGAATTTACTCAGTAATTTACTTGGAATTTACAAAGTGATTTACTGAGTGTTTATTGGAAATTTACTGAATAATTTTGTGAGAATTATTAGACATTTACTGATAATTTACTGAAAAGTTACATGGTAATTTACTCACAATTTACTGAATAATGTATTGAGAATTTACTGAGAATTCAATTAGTAATTTTCAGAGAATTTGCTGAATAATTTACTTGGAATTTACTGAGTAATTTAATGAGAATTTACTTGGAATTTACTGACTAATTTATTTAGAATTTATTGTGGAATTTACTTAGAATTCTCAGAGTAATTTAGTTAGATTTTTTTTTGGAATTTACTAAGTAATTTACTGAGAATTTATTAGGAATTTATTGGGTAATTTTCTGAGAATTTATAGAGAATTTACTGAAAATTTACTGAGTAATTTACTGATAATTTACTATGTAATTTACTGAGAATTTACTAATAATTTACTAAGTAATTTTCTGAGTAATTTATAAAAAAATTTAATGAGAACTTATCGAGTAATTTACTGAAAATTTATATGGAATTTATTAAGTAATTTACAGTGAATTTAATGAGTAAGTTAATGAGTAATTTACTGAGAATTTATTGAGAATTTACTGTGTAATTTACTGAGAATTTAGAGGCAATTTTTCTTAGTAATTTACATAGAATTTACTGAGAACTTACAGAGTATTCTACTGAGAATTTACAGCGAATTTACTGTGATTTTACAATGTAATTTACTTATAATTTACTAGGTAATTTACTGAGATTTTGCTGGGAATTTTCTGAGTAATTTACTGGGAATTTTCTGAGTAATTTACTAAGAATTTACAGGGAATATTATGGGAATTTACAGAGATTTTACTCAAAATTTACTAAGTATTTATTGAGAATTTGCTAGGAATTTACTGATTAATTTACAGAGAATTTTCTGAGAATTTACTTGGAATTTATAGAGAACTTATTGAGTAATTTACAAAGAATTTAATGAGTAATTTACTGAGAATTCACTCGGAATTTACTAAGAATTTACTAAGTAATTTGTTTAGAATTTACCGAGAATTTACTAAACAATGTAGTTAGAATTTATTGGGAATTTATTGAGTAATTTACTGAGAACTTACTGTTAATTTACTGGAATTTTTTTAGTAATTTCTGAGAATTTACGGTAATTATTTGAGTAATTTAGTGGGAATTTACTGAGTAATGTACTGAGAATTTAGTTAAAATTTACTGCGAATTTACTGAATGATTTATTGAGAATTACATAAAAATTTACTGGGAATTTGCTGTGTAATTTATTGAGAACATAGTGGGAATTTCTTGAGTAATTTACTGAGAATTTACAGGTAATTTACTGAGAATTTACAGGTAATTTACTTAGAATTTACTCAGAATTTTCTGAGAATTGACTAAGTAATTTACTCAGTAATTTATAGAAAATTTATTGCGAATTTACTAAGAATTTACTGGGAATTTTTTGAGAATTTATTCTGTAATTTATCTGGAATTTACTGAAAATTTAGAGAGTAATTTACTGAGTAATTTACATTGAATTTACTAAGTAATTTCCATAGAATTTACTGAGTAATTTACATTGAATTTACTGAGTAATTTATTTGGAATTTACGGCGCAACTTACTGAGTATTTCCTGAGAATTTACTGAGAATTTATTGAGAATTGATTGGGAATTAACCGAGTAATTTACTTCGAATTTCCTAAGTAATTTACTGAGAATTTACTGGGAATTTAATGAGTAATTTTCAGAAAATTTACTGAGTAATCTACTGAGCATTTGCTGGCAATTCACTGAGTTATTTTCTGAGTAATTTACAGAGAACTTACAGAGTAATTTACTGGGATTTTACAGGGAATTGACAGAGATTTTACTGGGTAATTTACTGAGAATTTACTGTTTAATTTATTGAGAAATTTTCTTAGAATTTACTGATAATTTAAGGAGTAATTTATCGGGAATTTACTTATTAATTTACTGAGAATATACTGGGAATTTACTGAGTAATTTACAAAGAATTTACGAAAAATTTATAGGGAATTGCCTGAGAATTTATTGGGAATTTACTGGTAATTTACTAAGAATTTACTGAAAATTTACTAAGTAATTTACTGGGAATTTAAAGAGTAAATTACTGAGAATTTTTTTCAGAATTTACTGGGAATTTACGGAGAGTAATTTATTGAGAATTTACTCAGTAATTTACTTGGAATTTACAAAGTGATTTACTGAGTATTTATTAGAAATTTACTGAATAATTTTGTGAGAATTTATTAGACATTTACTGAGAATTTACTGATAATTTACTGCAAATTTACTTGGTAATTTACTCACAATTTACTGAATAATGTACTGAGTAATTTACTGTGAATTCAATTAGTAATTTTCAGAGAATTTACTGAGTAATTTACTTAGAATTTACTGAGTAATTTAATGAGAATTTACATGGAATTTACTAACTAATTTATTGAGAATTTATTGGGGAATTTACTGAGTGATTTAGTTAGATTTTTTTTGGAATTTACTAAGTAATTTACTGAGAATTTATTAGGAATTTGTTGGGTAATTTTCTGAGAATCTGTAGGGAATTTACTGAAAATCAACCGAGTTATTTACTTATAATTTACTGAGAATTTACTAGCAATTTACTGAGTAATTTACGAAAAATTAGTGAGAACGTATCGAGTAATTTACAGAGAATTTACATGGAATTTATTAAGTAATTTACAGAGAATTTAATGAGTAATTTATTGAGTAATTTACTGAGAATTTATTGAGAATTTACTATGTAATTTACTGAGAATTTAGAGACAATTTTTCTTAGTAATTTACAGGAAATTTACTGAGAACTTACAGAGTATTCTACTTAGAATTTACAACGAATTTACTATGATTTTACAATGTAATTTACTTATAATTTACTTGCAATTTACTAGGTAATTTACTGAGATTTTGTTGGGAATTTGTTGAGTAATTTACTAGGAATTTTCTGAGTAATTTACTAAGAATTTACAGGGAATATTTTGGGAATTTACGGAGATATTACTCGAAATTTGCTGAGTATTTATTGAGAATTTGCTAGGAATTTACTGATTAATTTACAGAGAATTTTCTGCGAATTTACTGGGAATTTACTGAGTAATTTACAGAGAATTTAATGAGTAATTTACTGAGAATTCACTCGAAATTTATTAAGAATTTACTAAGTAATTTGTTTAGAATTTATTAAATAATGTAGTTAGAATTTATTGGGAATTTACTGAGAACTTACTGTTAATTTACTGGAAATTTTTTTAGTAATTTCTGAGAATTTACGGTAATTATCTGAGTAATTTAGTGGAAATTTACTGAGTAATGTACTGAGAATTTAGTTAAAATTTACTGCGAATTTACTGAATGATTTATTGAGAATTACATAGTAATTTACTGGGAATTTGCTGTGTAATTTATTGAGAACATAGTGGCAATTTCTTGATTAATTTACTGAGAATTTACTGGAAATTTACTTAGAATTTATTCAGAATTTTCTAAGTAATTTACTAAGTAATTTACACAGTAATTACTTGAGTAATTTCCTGAGAATTCACTGAGTAATTTTCTAAGTAATTTATAGAAAATTTATTGCGAATTTACTAAAAATTTACTGGGAATTTATTGAGAATTTATTCTGTAATTTATCTGGAATTTACTGAAAAGTTAGAGAGTAATTTACTGAGTAATACTAAGTAATTTACATAGAATTTACTGTGTAATTTATTTGGAATTTACAGCGCAACTTACTGAGTATTTCTTGGGAATTTACTGAGAATTTATTGAGAATTGATTGGGAATTAACTGAGTAATTTACTAGAAATTTCCTGAGTAATTTACTGAGAATTTACTGGGAATTTAATAAGTAATTTTCAGAAAATTTACTGAGTAATCTACTGAGCATTTGCTGGCAATTTATTGAGTTATTTTCTGAGTAATTTATAGAGAACTTACAAAGTAATTTACGGGGATTTTATAGGGAATTGACAGAGAATTTACTGTTTAATTTGTTAAGAAATTTTCTTAGAAATTTCTAAAAATTTACTAATTAATTTACTGGGAATTTACTTATTAATTTGCTGAGAATATACTGGGAATTTGCTGAGTAATTTACAAAGAATTTACGAAAAATTTACAGGGAATTGCCTGAGAATTTATTGGGAATTTACTGGTAATTTACTGAAAATTTACTAAGTAATTTACTGGGAATTTAAAGAGTAAATTACTGAGAGTTTTTTTCAGAATTTACTGGGAATTTACGGAGTAATTTACAGAGAATTCGCTGAGAATTTACTTGGAATTTATTGTGTAATTTACTGAGAATTTACTCAGTAAGTTACTTGGAATTTACAAAGTGATTTACTGAGTATTTATTTGAAATTTACTGAATAATTTTTTGAGAATTTATTAGACATTTACTAAGAATTTACTGATAATTTACTGCAAATTTACTTGGTAATTTACTCACAATTTTCTGAATAATGTACTGAGTAATTTACTGAGAATTCAATTAGTAATTTTTAGAGAATTTACTGAGTAATTTACTTGGAATTTACTGACTAATTTATTGAGAATTTATTGTGGAATTCACTGAGTGATTTAGTTAGATTTTTTTTTGAAATTTACTAAGTAATTTACTGAGAATTTATTAGGAATTTGTTGGGTAATTTTCTGAGAATCTGTAGGGAATTTACTGAAAATCTACCGAGTAATTTACTTATAATTTATTATGTAATTTACTGAGAATTTACTAACAATTTACTGAGTAATTTTCTGAGTAATTTACGAAATATTTAGTGAGAACGTATCGAGTAATTTACTGAGAATTTACATGGAATTTATTAAGTAATTTACAGAGAATTTAATGAGTAATTTATTGAGTAATTTACTAAGAATTTATTGAGAATTTACTGTGTAATTTACTGAGAATTTATAGGCAATTTTTCTTAGTAATTTGCAAAGAATTTACTGAGAACTTATAGAGTATTCTACTGAGAATTTACAGCGAATTTACTGTGATTTTACAATGTAATTTACTTATAATTTACTAGGTAATTTACTAAGATTTTGCTGAGTAATTTATTGGAAATTTTCTGAGTAATTTACTAAGAATTTACAGGGAATATTGTGGGAATTTACGGAGATTTTATTCGAAATTTACTGAGTATTTATTGAGAATTTGCTAGGAATTTACTGATTAATTGATAGAGAATTTTCTGAGAATTTATTGAGTAATTTATAGAGAACTTATTGAGTAATTTATAGAGAATTTAATGAGTAATTTACTAAGAATTCACTCGAAATTTACTAAGAATTTACTAAGTAATTTGTTTAAAATTTACTGGGAATTTATTAAACAATGTAGTTAGAATTTATTGAAAATTTACTGAGAACTTACTGTTAATTTACTGGAAATTTTATTAGTAATTTCTGAGAATTTACGGTAATTATCTGAGTAATTTAGTGAGAATTTACTGAGTAATGTGCTGAGAATTTAGTTAAAATTTACTGCGAATTTACTGAATGATTTATTGAGAATTACATAGTAATTTACTAAGAATTTGCTGTGTAATTTATTGAGAACATAGTAGGAATTTCTTGAGTAATTTACTGGGAATTTACAGGGAATTTCTGGAGTAATTTACTGAGAATTTACAGGGAATTTGCTTAGAATTTACTCAGAATTTTTTGTGTAATTTACTAAGTAATTTACTCAGTAATTAATTGAGTAATTTTTTGAAAATTCACTGAGTAATTTTCTAAGTAATATATAGAAAATTTATTGCGAATTTACTGAGTAATTTACTGAGAATTTACTTGGAATTTATTGAGAATTTATTCTGTAATTTATTTGGAATTTACTGAAAATTTAGAGGATAATTTACTGAGTAATTTACTAAGTAATTTACATAGAATTTACTGAGTAATTTATTTGGAATTTATGGCGCAACTTACTGAGTATTTCCTGGGAATTTACTGAGAATTGATTGGGAATTAACTGAGTAATTTACTGGGAATTTCCTGAGTAATTTACTGAGAATTTGCTGGGAATTTAATGAGTAATTTTCAGAAAATTTACTAAGTAATCTACTGAACATTTGCTGGCAATTTACTGAGTTATTTTCTAAGTAATTTACAGAGAACTTACAGAGTAATTTACTAGGATTTTACAAGGAATTGACAGAGAATTTACTTGGTAATTTACTGAGAATTTACTGTTTAATTTGTTGAGAAATTTTCTTAGAAATTTCTAGGAATTTATTGAGTAATTTACTGATAATTTAAGGAGTAATTTACTGAGAATTTACTGAAAATTTACTAAGTAATTTATTGAGAATTTACTGGGAATTTTATAAGTAATTTACTGGGAATTTACTTATTAATTTACTGAGAATATACTGGGAATTTACTGAGTAATTTACAAAGAATTTACGAAAAATTTACAGGGAATTGCCTATGAATTTACTGAGAATTTACTGAGAATTTACTGAAAATTTACTAAGTAATTTACTGGGAATTTAAAGAGTAAATTACTGAGAATGTAGCAACCCTCGCCTTACTCTGGTCATGCTTCAATGTATCTACATGATCTTGTCTTGTTAAGTTGCATTTGCAAACCTTGATTTGTTTTGCATAAGTGTTGTTTGCATGTTTTGTTCCTTGATTGGTGTGAGTTTAGCCGAGGTCATTTTAAGCCTAGGTTGCACCTTTGAACTTCTTACACCTAGGACCAGGTTGGAACCACTTTGGTTGGCCTCCACCCTCGACCTGACATGTTGGCCGAGATGTCATTATCTAGGCCGAGGTGTTCATCACCAAGGTCGAGATGTGTATTATCTAGGCCGAGATGTTACACCATAGTGATCTTGTCCCTGAACTGGTGCGACCTAGACCGAGGTGTGGCACATCTAGGCCAAGGTGTATCACAGCTAGGCCAAGTGTTGTCCTTCCTAGCCGAGATCATTGAGACCCTACTTGCTGAAACTTTGTCCTTAGCCGAGATCATTACCTGCCAGAGTGCCTATGCCATCTTGCTTGTTGAACACACTTTGTCATAGTCTTGTCTTTTCACTCAGTCACCTTTTTGAGAAGAGCCAACCAGCTGATGCCATGTGTCCTAGCAGAGGGTTAAGCTAGTGAGTTGTTGAGAAACACATCATTTTGTATCATATCCTTGTCTTTTGGAGAGAGAGGCTCTAGGAAGAGGAAGGAAGAGTTCTTAGAGAGAGAATAGATTTCCAAGCTTGATCTTCACACCTTGAGTCGTTAGATTCATGTCTTGAGATTAGAATCTTGATCTACTCTTGTTGTTCTTATTGTTCATCTAGCTGCATTGCATGATCGAGCACGATTTGTAAGCCATGCATTGATTTAAAGTTTGGTTTTAGACAGAGAAAGTGTTATTCATGTGTTCTTGAATAAAAGCCTTGTTTGATCCGAAAGCTTGCATCAAGATTCATGTTTTGTGCTTGTTTTCATAAGATCTTCAAATGTGGGTACCCAGGTCTATGTTTTCGAACTCATCTCATGAAATCCCAGATTTCGAAATAACAAGTTTTGATTGAGCGTTCATATTTTTCACGTTCTTCAGCAGAGGGAAACCCAGATTTTCCCGACTTCATTTCTTAAATGCGGCCATCGGGACCACACCTCGGCAAGGAGGTGTGGGACCTCGGCCTAGACCTGGTTGGTGCCCATTATGTTTTCCGAGATGAGAAACAGCGTTTTGTTTTGGCCCGACTTAGTTTTGAAGGAATGCCGAGATCATTTGCATTCATGTAAAGCTTGTCTTAGAGTGCATTCAATAGACTTTGCCATGTGTTTGTAGGACTTGGACTCTTGCTTTGACCCTGACGTTCGAAGAACTATGTGAGTGGTATTTTTAATAAAGCTATGTTATGACATTTGATAAAGCTTTGCCTTGCTTGTTTTGAAAAAGTATTTGTTAAGCATGAATGACTATCCTTTTTTTGTGTATCAAGTATTAGCTTTGGTTTTGATAACATTCTTGATAAGTCCGTACGTGCTAAGGGACTATAAGCATTTGTAACACAAGTCTATACGTGCTAAGGGACTATAAGCATTTGTAGCACAAGTCCGTACGTGCTAAGGGACTATAAACTTTTGTAGCACAAGTCCGTATGTGCTAAGGGACTATAAGCATTCGTAGCACAAGTCCGTACGTGCTAAGGGACTATAAGCATTCGTAGCACAAGTCCGTACGTGCTAAGGGACTATAAGCATTTGTAGCACAAGTCCGTACGTGCTAGGGGACTATAAGCATTTGTAGCACAAGTCCGTACGTGCTAGGGGACTCTAAACTTTTGTAGCACCTTTGATTATGTCATCCCTTGTATTATTGATGCTAGCAAGCATACCTTGAGACTTGAAGATTTTTAGATGAACTTGATTTGTCCTTTGATTTCGTACAAGATATGATGTGTTTTGGCTTGATAAAGACCTCGGATATCATTCATGCAAACCCCTTTATTGATTATATCATTCACTGAGTATCCAAGCTCACCCTTTCTATATATATGTAGGTGATGAGCAGGACGACGGTGACGCCTAGATGCGTTTGGCATGATGTTTTGGATTCATAGTTTTGAGAGCATCTTGAAGACTATGCTTCTTGGCTTGTGACTCATTGTATTTTGCATATGTCGGCTTGAGAAGCCTTTTGATCAAGATGTATTATGTACTTATTCATTTGTATTCAAGTTGTAAGACCTCGATATGATGTATGTCATTTCATTTAATTTATGCACGGCTCTTATGGACTAATCATAATTAAATTATTGCTTCCGCACATGTAAGCCCCATATGTATACTCTGTTTGTGTGTGAATCCTTGTAAGTCGGCCTTTGGTAATCTCGGATTACTGGCCATCATGGCGCCATCCTACTAAGGGCGGAATGGGGTCATGACAGAGAATTTTTTTCAGAATTTACTGAGAATTTACAGAGTAATTTACAGAGAATTCACTGAGAATTTACTTGGAATTTATTGTGTAATTTACTGAGAATTTACTCAGTAATTTACTTGGAATTTACAAAGTGATTTACTGAGTATTTAATGGAAATTTACTGAATAATTTTATGAGAATTTATTAGACATTTACTGAGAATTTACTGAAAATTTACTGCAAATTTACTTGGTAATTTACTCACAATTTACTGAATAATGTACTGAGAATTTACTGAGAATTCAATTAGTAATTTTCAGAGAATTTACTGAGTAATTTAATGAGAATTTACTTGGAATTTACTGACTAATATGTTGAGAATTTACTGAGAATTCACTGAGTAATTTAGTTAGATTTTTTTTTGGAATTTACTAAGTAATTTATTGAGAATTTATTAGGAATTTATTGGGTAATTTTCTGAGAATTTATAGAGAATTTACTGAAAATTTACCTAGTAATTTACTGATAATTTACTATGTAATTTACTGAGAATTTACTAACAATTTACTGAGTAATTTTCTGAGTAATTTACAAAAAATTTAGTGAGAACTTATCGAGTAATTTACTGAGAATTTATATGGAATTTATTATGGAATTTACAGAGAATTTAATGAGTAATTTATTGAGTAATTTACTGAAAATTTATTGAGAATTTACTGTGTAATTTACTGAGAATTTAGAGACAATTTTTCTTAGTAATTTACAGGGAATTTACTGAGAACTTACAGAGTACTCTACTGAGAATTTACAACGAATTTACTATGATTTTACAATGTAATTTACTTATAATTTACTTGCAATTTACTAGGTAATTTACTAAGATTTTGCTGGGAATTTGCTGAGTAATTTACTAAGAATTTACAGGGAATATTGTGGGAATTTACGAAGATTTTACTCGAAATTTACTGAGTATTTATTGAGAATTTGCTAAGAATTTACTGATTAATTTACAGAGAAGTTTCTGAGAATTTACTGGGAATTTACTGAGTAATTTACAGAGAATTTAATGAGTAATTTACTGAGAATTCACTCGAAATTTACTAAGAATTTACTAAGTAATTTGTTTAGAATTTACTAGGAATTTACTAAATAATGTAGTTAGAATTTATTGGAAATTTACTGAGAACTTACTATTAATTTATTGGAAATTTTTTTAGTAATTTCTGAGAATTTACGGTAATTATCTGAGTAATTTAGTGGGAATTTACTGAGTAATGTACTGAGAATTTAGTTAAAATTTACTGTGTATTTACTGAATGATTTATTGAGAATTACATAGTAATTTACTGGGAATTTGCTGTGTAATTTATTGAGAACATAGTGGGAATTTCTTGAGTAATTTACTGAGAATTTATAGGGAATTTACTTAGAATTTACTCAGTAATTAATTGAGTAATTTTCTGAGAATTCACTGAGTAATTTTCTAAGTAATTTATAGAAAATTTATTACGAATTTACTAGGATTTTTTTGAGAATTTATTCTGTAATTTATCTGGAATTTACTGACAATTTAGAGAGTAATTTATTTGGAATTTACGGCGCAATTTACTGAGTATTTCCTGAGAATTTATTGAGAATTGATTGGGAATTAACTGAGTAATTTACTGGGAATTTCCTGAGTAATTTACTGAGAATTTACTGGGAATTTAATGAGTAATTTTCAAAAAATTTACTGAGTAATCTACTGAGCATTTGCTGGTAATTTACTGAGTTATTTTCTGAGTAATTTACAGAGAACTTATAGAGTAATTTTCTGGGGTTTTACAGGGAATTGACAGAGAATTTACTGTTTAATTTGTTGAGAAATTTTCTTAGAATTTACTGATAATTTAAGAAGTAATTTACTGAGAATGTATTGGAAATTTACTAAGTAATTTATTGAGAATTTACTGGGAATTTTATGATTAATTTACTGGAAATTTACTTATTAATTTACTGAGAATATACTGGGAATTTGCCGAGTAATTTACTAAGAATTTACGAAAAATTTATAGGGAATTGCCTGAGAATTTATTGGGAATTTACTGAGTAATTTATTGAGAATTTACTGAAAATTTACTAAGTAATTTACTGGGAATTTAAAGAGTATATTACTGAGAATTTTTTTAGAATTTACGGAGTAATTTACAGAGAATTCACAGAGAATTTACTTGAAATTTATTGTGTAATTTACTGAGAATTTATGTAACAACCCACATTTATGGCTTAGTCATGTTTGCATGCATTTGTATGTTTTGCCATGTTAAGATTGCTGTAGCAACCCATGTTCATGTTGTAGTCATATTCATGTTCATTTACATAACTTTGTTTTGCTAAGTTTGCATTCATGAATCTTATCTCGTTTTGTGTTTATGTGATTTGTCTCAGTGTTGTGTGCCTGCTTTGTTCCTTCCTTGGTGTCTCAAGCCAAAGCTATGTTTAGCTGAAGTCATGCCAAGCCTAGGTTATGTTAAGCCTAGATCTTTCCAAGCCGAGTTCATCTTCAGTCTAGAAGTATCTGGGAACCCCTTTGTTTGACCTCCATCTTCGTCCTGGCATATTGGCCGAGATGTCATTATCTAGGCTGAGGTGTGAATCACCAAGGCCGAGATGTGTATTATCTAGGCCAAGATGTTACCTTTACACCCGAGTGATCTTGTCCTGGAGTGGTATGACCTAGACCGAGGTGTGGCACATCTAGGCCAAGGTGTGGCACAGCTTAGTCAAGCATTGTCCTTCCTAGCCGAGGTCATTGTCACCTTAGTTGCCGAAGCTTTGTCCTTAGCCGATGTCACCCATTGCCGGAGTGCCTTATCGAGTAGCTTGTTAGATACGCTTTGTCATAGTCTTGTCTTGTCAACCCATCACCTTTTTTAAGAAGACCAACCAGCCGTTGCCACGTGTCCGAGCTGAGTGTTAAGTTAGCCGGCAGAGAGAGAAACCCATCATTTGTTGTATCCTTGTTTTGAAGAGTAGAGAGAGAAGCTCTAGAGGAGGGAGAGGAGTTCTTGGGAGGAGATAGATTTCCAAACTTGATTCCTAGAGATCGAACAGTTAGATCCGTGTTCTAAGGTTAGATTCTTGATCTGCTCATGTTGTTCTTTATGTTTATGTTATTGCATTGTATGATTGAATATGATTTGTAAGTCATGCATTGCTTTGAAGTTCGGTTTTAGAAAGAGGAAATGGCATTCATGTGCTCTTCAAGAAAAGTCATGTTTTGATCCGAAGGCTCATGCCTAGATCCATGTTTTTGTGTTTGTTTTCGCATGATTTTCAAGTATGGGTACCCAGGTCCATGTTTTCGAACTCATAGCATGAAATCCTAGATTTTTGTAATAAAGAAGTTATGATTTTAGCATTCATGTTCTTCATGATCTCCATGTTCATGTTCTTCCTGTTCTTCACGGGTGGAAACCCAGGTCTCCAGACCTCACTTCCCGATGTGTAGTCGCCGAAATCACTCTCACCTAGACCTTACACTTAGGCCAAGCATCGTATCTCACCTTGGCCTACCTTGCATGATCACTTACACCTTTGGTTTGTTCTGTGTACACCTCGGCATGCAGCCACACGCCGAAGCCTAGGTAGCCACACCTCGGCCAGGAGGTGTGGGACCTCGGCAAAGACCTAGTTGGTACCCAGCATGTCTTCCTGACATGTAAAACAGTGTTTTGACTTCCAGCATGTTTTCCCGAGATTATTTGCATGCATGTAAGACTTGTTTTGAGGAGTATGTTCAGTAGATTTTGCCATGTGTTTGTAGGACTTGGACCTTTGCCTTGACCCCGGCGTCCCAAGAACTAATGTGAGTGGTATTTTTAATAAAGTTATGTTCTTAAGGTTTTGATAAAACTTTGCCTTGTTTTGATAAAAGTATTTGTTAAGCATGAATGATATCCCTATTTTATGTATCAATGTCACGACCCAAACCCGGCCCTATGGGTTTAGCACCGTAACCGGCCAGTAATCCGAGATTACCGAAGGCTTGCAGAACAGTAGGACAGTAAAACAGAGTACAGGGCCTGGCGGAAGCCAAAACAGTAAATAAACAATGTCCAATGAGCTGTGACAGTCTGTATGCAAAAAGACTTTTCATACATATATACATAATCAGTACAGAACAGTATGCACAAAATGTACAATCATTCAGACTAGGGACTCAACCCTTTACATAACAGTGCAGTAAACATTCAGTCTATACAGAGCAGTAAGACAATACAGAAGGGGGAATTGCAAAACACCCCTAAGCCTTAACATGATAGGCTCGGAACCTCGCAGTGAGGCACATAGGCTGGCTTGACAAAACTGGAGTAACCCTGACGCTCCTAGCCGCGGTCTGGTGCCTGTACACCTACATATATATATGAGCAGTGAGCTAAAGCCCAGTGAATAACATAATGCGTAAAGGGGTTAAGAATGAATGTCCTTACAGTAATGAAAACAGTTCATTAAATCAGTATTTCAGTCGTTCAGTCGGTACAGTCATATGTGGTACACCCATTAGCATAACAGTACAGTAAGCAGTAGGTCTTAAAAGACCGAATAGTAATGATGGCCATCAGTCAGTAAACAGTAGTGGTTCCAACAAGGGAACCGACAGAGATCTCCGTAACAGTAACAGTAAACAGTAGGTGCTAAGGATGCCACAATACAATTCAGAATATAGGACATACATTCATTCAATTAACAGTAGTCAGTTCAGAAAGCAGTACAGTTCAGTTGTTTAGAAAACAATCATTTGTGAACATATCTTTACACAATCGTTACTCACAGAGTTCTGGGCTACAGTATGCTAGAGCGTGCCTCCCCAGTCGCCAACCCTACACAGTTAACAGATTGAACACACTAAGCTACACAGCTGGGAAAGATAGTAACTTAACCCCTAATGCCTCGGTGTGTTCTACATCTATATCCTCAGTAAGATGCCTTAAACTAGGCTTAAGAATGCCTAGAATGAGATGAGGATGCAAAGATGTACTCAAAAAGCAGTTTCAGAAGTTTCAGAAAAACAGAGTCCCGCTCGAGCGCAGGTTTACCCGTTCGAGCGGACATGCAACAAAGGTACACGCTCGAGCGTCAACTCTCCCGCTCGAGCGTACTGTAAAAGTACTAGATGGGTGAAATCTCCGCTCGACGGGCGCTCGACGCCCGCTCGATCGTGAGACACATGCCTCTGCTCGAACGCCCAATCCTCCGCTCGAGCGGACTGTAAAACAGTGCAGAGAAAATACTGGATGCTCGGATTCCACGCTCGGGCGCCACTTCCACGCTCGAGCGGGAGCGCAAAATCTGGAAAACCCAAATTGCACCTCCAAGCCAAAAACCAAGTTTTAACAACTCAAAACTCGACCTCTTGGGCTGAATTTCCAGAAAACATTTGTAAACACATAGTTAAACATGATTCAAAACTCAATTTGAGAAATCAAAGCCCAAGGGTGTTTAATTCAAACTCAATTTCAAACCATTTTTCAAGAACAAGATGAACATGCAAACATGCATGAATTCAAATCATTTTGAAGCTTCAATTTGATGCTCTAAGGAGCCAATTGATCCAAAAACAAGATGAAAACATGGACTATTACAAAATCATGGACATGCATGTAACAATTTGCCATGAACTCAACTCAAAATCCAACAATTCAAACATGCATGCATGGATTATGCTCTATATCAACATGTATGAACTAAAACATGGCTTAGCTCTATAATTTAACATGGACCATGCAAGAATTAGCTCAAACACAAGAATGAGAAGATGAAATCCTTACCTAAGTCTTGAATTGGAAGACTAGGAGCTCAAATATGTAATCTATACTTCAATTCTCCAAGCAATTCAAGATGAATTCACCCTAGCTCCCTGTTTCCCTCTCTCTAGTCGGTGATGTGCTCAAAAGAAATGGCTGAGCAAATGTTCATATCAAGTATAGGCTCAAATGTGTGTGAGAGAGAGGTCCACTAAGGGTTAGTTTGGTAGTTAAGTCCAAAACTTGCAATCCATCAATATTTAATCTAATTTAATCATACCTAATCAGTTTTCAGATAAATATACCATAAAATCACATAAATTATGACGATCATAAAACATCAATCAATTCCCGGTTCGGCCGCCGATAAGGCCTCCAATTAGCAGTTTGAACATAAAACATGAACAGATCAAATAAACAATCAAACAGATAGAATACAAATTAACATACATACTCAGTCAAGTCAGTTCCAGTTTTCAGTCAGTCAGTTCAGTACTTTAATCAGTTCAATTATCAGTCATAATCAGTTCAGTTTGACGGTAATCAATGTTTATCGGTAAGCAGTGGTGAGGGTTATTACAATCAAGTATAAGTTTTGTTTTGAATAGCAATGTATCAAGTAAGCTTTGTTTTGACGACATTCTCGAAAAGTCCCTTGTGCTGGAGGACTCTAAACTTTCGCAGCACATCTTGTTTTGAAAGTCCCTTGTGCTGGAGGACTCTAAACTTTCGCAGCACCCTTGATTTGTACTCTAGTGTTAAAGGGCTACGGGTCTTTGTAACATAGGTCCCTCATGCTGGAGGACTCTAAACTTTCGCAGCACATCTTATTTTGAGGGTCCTTCCGTGCTAGGGGACTTTAAGCCTAAGTAGCACCGTCCTTTCGTGCTAGGGGACGTTATGCCTAAGTAGCACCCTTGTTAAGATATCGGCCACCGACAGACTATGAACGGGTGTGCCCGATGCCGAGGTTATGCTTTTGTTTTGAAGGACCAAGGTTATGTCGAGGTTATGTTTTAAGATTTGACGTATGTTAAGTAAGTAAGTTTTGAAAGACCAAGTTCGAATGATGTTTCATTTCAAGTCAAGTTAAGCTATGTTATGTATGGTTTTGACAAGGATATAATATGTATTGTTTTGAAAAGATCTCGGGTATCATTCATTTAACCCCTTTATTACTTATACCATTCACTGAGTATCCAAGCTCACCCTCCCTATGTATATATGTAGGTAACAAGCAAGAAGTCGGCTACGCCGAGATGTATGTTTTGTATGCATGTTATGTCGGCTGTAAGGATGTCGGCAATCCCGAAGATTATGTTTCATGATTTGTAGCTCAAGTGTTTTTGTTAAGTCGGCAATTTTGACGCTTATGTATTTCGAACATGTCGGCTTGAGAAGCCTTTTACCAAGATGTAATGTGTATTTTGTACTTTATTTCTATTTGTATTCAAGTTGTAAAGCCATGTAAAGATGTATGCCATTTCATTTGACTTATGCACTGCTCTTATGGACCACTTGTATTTTAAATTATTGCTTCCGCACTTGTGAGCCCCTATATCTATACTCTGATTGTGTGTGAATTTTGAAAGTTGGCCTTCGGTAATCTCGGATTACTGGCCATCATGGCACCACACTACTAGGGGCGGTTTGGGGTCGTGACAATTTACTCAATAATTTACTGCAAATTTACTTGGTAATTTACTCACAATTTACTGAATAATGTACTGACTAATTTACTGAGAATTTAAATAGTAATTTCCAGAGAATTTACTAAGTAATATACCGGGAATTACAATGTAATCGACTGAGAATTTACTGACTAATTTATTGAGAATTTACTGGGAATTTATTGTGTAATTTACTGAGAATTCACTGAGTAATTTAGTTAGATTTTTTTTGGAATTTACTAAGTAATTTACTGAGAATTTATTAGGAATTTATTGGGTAATTTTCTGAGAATTTATAGAGAATTTACTGAAAATTTACCGGGTAATTTTCTTAGAAATTTTCTGAGTAATTTACCAAAAATTTAGTGAGAACTTATCGAGTAATTTACTAAGAATTTACATGGAATTTATTAAGTAATTTACAGAGAATTTAATGAGTAATTTATTGCGTAATTTACTGAGAATTAACTAAGTAATTTACTAGGAATTTACTGAGTAATTTACTGAGAATTTCGAGGCAATTTTTCTTAGTAATTTACAGAGAATTTACTGAGAACTTACAGAGTAATCTACTGAGAATTTACAGTGCATTTACAGTGATTTTACAATGTAATTTACTTATAATTTACTTGCAATTTACTAGGTAATTTACTTAGAATTTACTAAGTAATTTAAGAAGAATTTACTGAGTAATTTATTGAGATTTTGCTGGGAATTTACTGAGTAATTTTTTGGGTAATTTACTAAGAATTTACAGGGAATTTTGTGGGAATTTACGGAGAATTTACTCAGAATTTACTAAGTAATTTACGGTGTATTTATTGAGAATTTGCTAGGAATTTACTAATTAATTTACAGAGAATTTTCTGAGAATTTACTGGGAATTTACTGAGTAATTTATAGAGAATTTATTGAGTAATTTACGGAGAATTTGATGAGTAATTTACGGACAATTCACACGAAATTTACTAAGAATTTACAAAGTAGTTTGTTGAGAATTTACTGGGAATTTACTAAATAATCTAGTTAGAATTTATTTGGAATTTACTGAGTAATTTACTGAGAACTTACTGTTAATTTACTAGAAATTTTTTGAGTAATTTCTGAGAATTTACTGTAATTTACTGAGTAATTTAGTGGGAATTTACTGAGTAATGTACTGAGTAATTTACTACGAATTTACTGAATGATTTACTGAGAATTACATAATAATTTACTGGGAATTTGCTATGTAATTTATTGAGAACATAGTGGGAATTTTTGGAGTAATTTACTGAGAATTTACAGAGAATTTACTTAGAAATTGCTGGGAATTTACTAAGTAATTTACTGAGAATTTACAGGGAATTTACTGAGAATTTACTATGAATTTACTGAGAATTTACTAAGAATTTTCTGAGAATTCACTGAGTAATTTTCTAAGTAATTTATAAAAAATTTATTGCGAATTTACTAAGAATTTATTGGGAATTTATTCTGTAATTTATTTGGAATTTACTAAAAATTTAGAGAGTAATTTACTGAGAATTTACTGAGTAATTTACATTGAATTTACTAAGTAATTTACAAAGAATTTACTGAGTAATTCATTGGGAATTTACGGCGCAACTTACTGAGTGTTTCTTGGGAATTTACTTAGAATTGATTGGGAATTAACTGAGTAATTTATTGGGAATTTCCTGAGTAATTTAATTAGTAGTTTTCAGAGAATTTTCAAAGAATTTATTGAGTAATCTACTGAGCATTTGTTGGCAATTTACTGAGTGATTTACAGAGTAATTTACTGGGATTTTACAAGGAACTGACAGAGAATTTATTAGGTAATTTACCGAGAATTTACTGTTTAATTTGTTGAAAAATTTGCTTAGAATAAGTAATTTACTAACAATTTACTGAGTAATTGACTGAGAATTTACTGAGTAATTATTAGGAATTTACTCAGAATTTATTGAGAATTTACTGGGAATTTACAGTGTATCTTATTGAGAATTTACTGAATAATTTACTAAGAATTTCCTGCGAATTTACTGAGTAATTTACTCGGAATTTACCAAGAATTTATTGAAAATTGACTGGGAATTAACTGAGCAATTTACTGGGTAATTTACTGAGAATTGATTAAGATATAATGAGAATTTACGTGTAATTTACTACGTAATTTACTGAAACTTTACCCAGTAATTTACTGAAAATTTACTAGGATCTTACTGAATAATTTACTGGATGTTTATAGATAATTTACTAAGTAATTTACTAAGAATTTACTCTGTGAGTTACTGAGAATTTACTGATAATTTACTGAGTAATTTAGTGAGAATTTACTTGCAATTTACGAAGTAGTTTACTGAGAATTTTCTAAGTAATTCACCGAGAATTTTTTGGGAATTTACTGAGTAATTTACGGAATATTTTTTGAGAATTTTCTGAGTAATTTACTAAGTAATTTTCTGAGAATTCATTGGAAATTTATTGAGTAATTTATTGAGTAGTTTATAGAGAATATACGGCGAATTTACTGAGTAATTTACTAAGAATTTATTAAAAAGTTATTGAGAATTTATTTTGTAATTTATTTGAATTCATTGGGAATTTATTGAAATTTTAGAGAGTAATTTTATAGAGAATTTACCTGAAATTTACTGAGTAATTTACTGAGAATTTACTGGGAATTTACTGAGTGATTCATTGAGAATTTAATGAGTAATTTACTGAGAATTTTCTGGGAATTTTCTGAGAAATTTACTTAGAATTTACAGAGTAATGGATTGAGAATTTACTGTGCGATTTACAGAGAATTTACTGAGAATTTTCTGAGTTATTTACAGATAATTTGCTGAGAATATTTTTGGGAATTTACTATGTAATTTACTGAGAATTTATTGGGAATTTATTGAGTAATTTACAACGAATTTACTAGTAATTTAGTGAGTAATTTATTGAAAATTTATTGAGAATTTACTGGGAATTTACTGAGTAATTTGCTGGGAATTTGATGAGTAATTTAATGAGAATTTATTACGAATTTACTCAGAATTGACTGAGCAACTCACAAAGAATTTACTGGGAATTCGCTGGGAATTTACTCGGAATTTACTGTGTAACTTTCTGAGTAATTTACTAAGAATTTATTCAGATTTGACTGGGAATTAACTAAGTAATTTACTGGAAATTTACTGAGAATTGATTAAGAAATTACTAAGAATTTACTTGTAATTTACTTCGTAATTTACTAAAATTTTACCCAATAATTTACAGAGAATTTACTAGGATTTTACTGAATAATTTACTGAATGTTTATCGAGAATTTACTGAGTAATTTTCTGAGTCAATTTACTGAGTAATTTAGTGAGAGTATACTTACAATTTACTGAGTAATTTACCAAGTATTTTACTGAGAATTTTTTGGGAATTTACTGAATATTTTCTTAGAATTTTCTTAGTAATTTTTACTAATTAATTTACTGAGTAATTTTCTTAGAATTCATTGGGAATTTACTGAGTAATTTACTAAATAATTTATAGAGAATTTACTAGGTAATTTACTGAGAATTTACTGGAAATTTATTGCGAATTTTTTTTGTAATTTATTTGAATTTACTTAAAATTTAGAGAGCAATTTATGGAGAATTTACTTGAAATTTACTAAGTACTTTACATAGAATTTGCTAAGTAATTTACTGAGAATTTACTGTGTAATTTATTGGGAATTTACTTAGAATTTACTGGGAATTTACTGAGTGATTCATTGAGAATTTACTGAGTAATTTACTGAGAATTTACAAGGAATTTACTGTGCAATTTACTGAGAGTTTACTGGGAATTCATTGGGAATTTTCTGAGAAATTTTATGAGAATTAACTGAGTAATGGACTAAGAATTTATTGGCAATTTACTATGCAATTTACAGTGAATTTTCTGAGTAATTTATAGAGAATTTACTAGGAATTTATTATGTAATTTACTGAGAATTTACTAGGAAATTATTGAGTAATTTACAAGGAATTTACTGGGAATTTATTGAGTAATTTACTGAAAATTTATTGAGAATTTATTGGGAATTTTCTGATCAATTTGCTGGGAATTTGATGTGTAATTTACTGAGAATTAACTAGTAATTTACTAAGTAATTTATTGAGAATTTACTGAGTAATTTTCTGAGAATTTATCGGGAATTTACTGGGAATTTACTAAGCAATTTACGGTGAATTTACTGAGTAATTTATTGGGAATTTACTCAGAATTTACGGAGAATTTACTGAGTAATTGACTGAGAATTTCAAGGAAATTTACTGAGTAATTTATTAAAAATTTATTGAGAATTGACTGGGAATTAACTGAGTAATTTACTGGGAATTTACTGAGTATTTACGTGTAATTTTTAAAACTTTACCCAGTAATTTACTAGGATTTTACTAAATAATTTACTGAATGTTTATTGAGAATTTACTGATAATTTACTAGAAATTTACAGAATAATTTAATGAGTTAATTATTGAGAATTTACTAGGAAATTGCAGGGATATTTACTAGGAATTTATTATGTAATTTAGTGAGAATTTACTTGTAATTTTCTGAGTAATTTACCAAGTAGTTTACTGAGAATTTTCTAAGTAATTTACTGTGATTTTTTTAGGAATTTTCTGAGAAATCACTGGGAATTTATAGAGTAATTTACAGAGAATTTACTATGAATTTACTGAAAATTTAGAGAGTAATTTACAGAGAATTTACCTAAAATTTACTGAGTAATTTACTGAGATTGTACTGAGTAATTTACATAGAATTTCTTGTGTAATTTACTGAGTATTTACTTATTAATTTACTGAGTAATTTATTGAGAATTTACTCAGAATTTAGTAGGAATTTACTGAGTGATTCATTGAGAATTTACTGAGTAATTTACAGAGAATTTACTGGGAATTTATTATGTAATTTACTGAGAATTTACTAGGAATTTATTGAGTAATTTACAAGGAATTTACTTGGAATTTAGCGAGTAATTTACTGCAAATTTATTGAGAATTTATTAGGAATTTTCTGTGTAATTTGCTTGGAATTTGATGTGTAATTTATTGAGAATTTATTAAGAATTTACTGAGAATTTTTTGAGTAATTTACTGAGAATTTACTAGTAATTTACTGAGTAATTTATTGAGAATTTACTGAGAATTTACTGAGCAATTTATAGGAAATTTACTTGGAATTTATAGAGAATTTACTGTGTCACTTACTGAGAATTTTCAGGGAATTTACTGAGAATTTACTAAGAATTTATTGAGAATTGACTAGGAATTAACTGAGTAATGTACTTAGAATTGGTTAAGAATTTACTGAGAATTTACGTGTAATTTACTAAAACTTTACCCGGTAATTTACTAGGATTTTACTGAATAATTTACTGAATGTTTATTGAGAATTTACTGATAATTTACTTGGAATTTACTGAACAATTTATTTAGAATATCCTGAGTTAATTACTGAGAATTTACTGGGAAATTGCAGGGATATTTACTGAGAATTTATTAAGTAATTTAGTTAGAATTTACTCACAATTTACTGAGTAATTTACCAAGTAGTTTACTGAGAATTTTTTGAGTAATTTACTGAGAATTTTTTTGGAATTTACTGAGAATTTACTAAGTAATTTACTAAGTAATTTATAGAAAATTTACTACGAATTTACTGAATAATTTACTGAGAATTTACTAGAATTTTATTGAGAATTTTTTCTGTAATTTATTTGAATTTGCTGGGAATTTACTGAAATTTAGAGAGTAATTTACAGAGAATTTACCTAAAATTTACTGAATAATTTACTAAGACTTTATTGAGTAATTTGCATAAAATTTACTAAAGTAATTTATTGAAAATTTACTAACCAATTTACTGAGAATTTACAATGAATGTACTCCGCAATTTACTGAGAGTTTACTGAAAATTTATTAGGAATTTTCTAAGAAATCTACTAAGAATTTACTGAGTAATGGACTGAGAATTTTCTGAGTAATTTACAAAGAATTTACTGGGAATTGCTTAGAAATTACTTGGAATTTATTATGTAATTTACAGTGAATTTACTATGAATTTATTGAGTAATTTAATGAAAATTTATTGAGAATTTATTAGAAATTTTTTGGGAATTCGGTGTAATTTACTGATAATGTATTACGAATTTACAGAGAATTTTCTGAGTAATTTACTCAGAATTTACTCAGTAATTTACTGAGAATTTACTAGTAATTTACTGAGTGATTTATTGAGAATTTAATGAGTAATTTTCTATGAATTTATTGGGAATTTACAAAGAATTTACTGAAAATTTAAAAATTAATTTACTGAGAATTTACTGAGTAATTGACTAAGAATTTACTAAGTAATTTACTGGGAATTTACTGTGTTACTGAGAATTTACCGAGTAATTAACTAAGAATTTCCAGGGAATTTACTGAGTAATTTACTAAATTTTTTTTTAGAATTGATAGGGAATTAACTGAGTAATTTACTGAGAATTGATTAAGAATTTACTGAGAATTTACGTGTAATTCTCTGAAACTTTATCCAGTAATTTACTGAATAATTTAATGAATGTTTATCAAGAATGTACTGATAATTTACTAGGAATGTTCTGAGTAATTTACTGAGAATTTACTAAGTTAATTATTGAGAATTTACTGGAAAATTGCAGGGATATTTACTGAGAATTTATTGAGTAATTTAGTGAGAAATTACTTGCAATTTACTGAGTAATTTTCTGAGTAATTTACTGAGAATTTTTTGGGAATTTACTAAGTAATTTATTGAATATTTTCCTAAAATTTTCTCAGAATTTTCTAAGTAAATTTACTAAGTAATTTTCTGAGAATTCACTAGGAATTTACTGAGTAATTTACTAAGTAATTTATATAGAATTTACTACGAATTTACTGAGTAATTTACTGAGAATTTTTTCTATAATTTATTTGAATTTACTGAAAATTTAGAGAGTAATTTACAGAGAATTTACCTGAAATTTACTGAGTAATTTACTGAGACTTTAGTGAGTAATTTACATAGAATTTGCTGAGTATTTACTGTGTAATTTATTGGGAATTTTCTGAGTAACTTACTGAGTAATTTATTGAGAATTTACTCGAATTTACTAAGAACTTACTAGTGATTCGTTGAGAATTTAGTGAGTTATTTATCGAGCATTTAGAATGAATTTACTGGGCAATTTACTGAGAATTTACTAGGAACTTATTTGGAATTTTCTAAGAAATTTACTGAGTAATGGACTGAGAATTTACTGTGCAATTTACAGAGAATTTACTGGGAATTTGCTTAGAATGTACTTGGAATTTACTATGTAATTTACTGAAAATTTATTAGGAATTTATTGAGTAATTTACAAGGAATTTACTGGAAATTTAGGGAGTAATTTACTGAAAATTTATTGGAAATTTTCTGAGTAATTTACTGGGAATTTGATGAGTAATGAACTGAGAATTTATTAAGAATTTACTGAGAATTTTCTAAGTAATTTACTCAGAATTTACTTATAATTTACTGAGTGATTTATTGAGAATTTACTGAATAATTTTTTCAGAATTTATCGGGAATTTTCTAAGAATTTACTCGGAATTTACTGAGTAATTTACAGAGAATTTACTGGGAATTTTTAAATTAATTTACTAAGAATTTACTAAGTAATTGACTGAGAATTTACTGAGTAATTTACTGGGAATTTACTGAAAATTTACTGTGTAACTTACTAAGAATTTACTGAGTAATTAACTGAGAATTTCTAGGGAATTTATTGAGTAATTTACTGGGAATTTACTAAGTAATTTACTAAGAATTGAATGAGAATTTACTTCGTAATTTACTGAAACTTTACCTAGTAATTTACTGAGAATTTACTAGGATTTTACTGAATAATTTACTGAATGTTTATCGAGAATTTACTGGTAATTTACTTTGAATTTACGAAGTAATTTACCGAGAATTTATTGAGTAATTTAGTGAGAATTTACTTGCAATTTACTGAGTAATTTACCAAGTAGTTTACTGAGAATTTTCTGCATAATATTTTTGAGAATTTTTTGCGAATTTACTTAGTAATTTTGTCACGACCCCATTCCGCCCCTAGTAGAATGGTGCCGTGATGGCCAGTAATCCGAGATTACCAAAGGCCAACTTACAAGGATTCACACACAATCAGAGTATACATATGGGGCTAACATGTGCGGAAACAATAAATTTAAATCTAATTAGTCCATAAAAGCTGTACATAGATCGAATGGAATGTCATACATCTTATCAAGGTCTTACAACTTGGATACAATAAAATGAAATACAAAAACACATCTTGACCAAAAGGCTTCTCAAGCTATCATATACAAAACACAATGAATTACAAGCTAAGAAGCATGATCTTCAAGATGCTACAAAATGCGAGTCCAAAACAAGTTACAAAGCACATCTAGGCGTCACCGCCGTCCTGCTCATCACCTACATATATATAGAGAGGGTGAGCTTGGATACTCAGTGAATGGTACAAGTAACAAAGGGTTTGCATGAATAATATCCGAGATCTTTATCAAAACGATACATATTATATCTTGCACAAAATCAAAGACAAAACAAGTTCATCTAACAAGTCTTTCAAGCTTCATCAATCAAAGCCTTTCAAGGCTTTCAAGTTTCAAGGGGTGACATTAATAAGGGTGCTACAAAAGCTTAGAGTCCTCTAGCACGTAAGGACTTTCAAAGATTATGCTACAAATGCTTATAGTCCCCTAGCACATACGAACTTTCAAAGGTTGTGCTACAAATGCTTATAGTCCCCTAGCACATATGGACTTCCCGAGGATGTCATCCAAAACAAAACTTACACTTGGCACACAAAACAGGGATAATCATTCATGCTTGATTAAATACTTTTCAAACAAAGCAAAGCAAGGCTTATCAAAACATTATAACATAGCTTTATTAAAGATACCACTCACTTAGTTCTTCAAACGTTGGGGCTATAGGCAAGGATCCAAGTCCTACAAGCATATAACAAATCCCATTGAATGCACATCAAACAAGCTTTACATGAATGCAAATGATCTCGGCATTCTTTCAAAACTAAGTCGATCCAAAATAAAACACTGTTCCTCATCTCGGGAAAACATAATGGGCACCATCCAGGTCTTGGCCGAGGTCCCACACCTCCCTTGCCGAGGTGTGGTCCCGATGGCCACATTCAAGGAAACGAAGTCGGGAAAATTTGGGTTTCCCTTTCTTTGAAGAACATGAAGAACATGAACATGAAGAACATGGATGCAAAGATCATAACTTATCATTACAAAATCTGAGATTTCATGCTATGAATTCAAAAACATGGACCTGGGCACCCATACTCGAAGATTTTATGAAAACAAACACAAAACATGAATCTTAATGCAAACTTTCGGATCAAACAAGGCTTTCTCTCCAAGAACACATGAATACTACTTACTCTTTCTAAACCCAACTTTAAATCGATGCATGGCTTACAAATCGTGCTCGATCATGCAATGCAGCTAGATGAACAATAAGAACAACGAGAGTAGATCAAGATTCTAACCTCAAGACACGAATCTAACGGCTCAAGGTGTGAAGATCAAGTTTGGATATCTATTCCCTTTTTAAGAACTCCTCCTTCTTCCTAGAGCCTCTCTCTCTAAAAGACAAGGATATGATACAAAATGATGTGTTTCTCAACTGCTCACTGACTTAACCCACTATAGGGACACGTGGCACCGGCTAGTTGGCTCTTCTCAAAAGGTGACTGAGTGAAAAGACAAGACTATGACAAAGTGTATTCAACAAGTAAGACGGCATAGGCACTCCGGCAGGTAATGATCTCGGCTAAGAAGGACAACACTTGGCCTAGCTGTGCCACACCTCGGCCTAGATGTGTCACACCTCGGTCTAGGTTGTGCCAATCCAGGAACAAGATCACTTAGGCGCAAAGGTAACATCTCAGCCTAGATAATGTACATCTCGGCCTTGGTGATGAACACCTCGGCCTAGATAGTGACATCTCGGCCAAGATGCCAAGGTGCGAGTGGAGGTTAACTAAAAGATTCCAAGATAGTCCTAGGTATAAAAGACTCAAAGGTGCGACCCAGGCTTAGGATGACCTCAGCTAAACTCACACCAAGCAAGGAACAAAGCATGCAGTAACACTTAGCAAAACAAAGACAAGATTTGAAATGCAAGCTTAATAAGACAAAATCGTATAAATGCATGAGAGCATGACTAAGATGAAGTGCGGGTTGTTACATCCTACCCCGCTTAATGAAGTTTGGTCCCCAAACTTGAGTTACCTCGATTCGAAAACAATTCTGGATATCGGACTTTCATCTCTTCTTCCATCTCCCATGTAGCATCCTTACTGTAATGCTCCTTCCATTCGATTTTCACCATCGGTATCGACTTGCTCCTCAACTGTTTCACTTGTCTATCAGTAATTCTCATTGGCTTCTCCTCATAGCCTAAATCTCCATCAATCCTAATTCCGGAATGATCAATTACATGCAGTGGATCCCGAATATACTTCCTCAACATCGAAATATGGAACACATTGTGAACTTGACTTAGTTCTGGTGGTAAAGCCAGTCTATAGGCAGCTGGGTTAACCTTCTCAAGTATTTCAAATGGCCCGATGTAACGAGGTGATAACTTACCTTTCTTCCCAAATCTGGAAGTTCCTTTCATTGGTGAAACCTTCAGGAATACATGATCCCCAACTTCAAATTCCAACTCTCTTCTTCTCTGGTCGGCATAGCTCTTCTGTCGACTTTGAGCAGTTTTGATCCTTTGTCGAATGAGCTTAATCTTCTCGATTGTAACTTGAACTAGCTCGGGGCCAATCAAAGCTTTATCTCCCACTTCAGTCCAACATATCGGTGATCTGCACTTCCTTCCATACAAAGCTTCGTACGGCACCATGCTAATGCTAGCTTGATAACTGTTGTTGTAAGCAAATTCTACTAACGGTAGATGTACCTCCCAACTTCCCTTGAAATCTAACACACATAGTTTGAGCATATCTTCGAGTGTCTGAATCGTTCTCTCTATTTGTCCATCGGTCTGGGGATGAAAAGCTGTGCTAAACTTCAACTCGGTTCCCAAAGCTCTTTGTAAACTCTGCCAAAGTCTAGAAACAAACTTCGGATCTCGGTCTGACACAATGGACATCGGCACTCCATGAAGTCTCACAATCTCATTCATATACAGTACAACAAGTCGGTCAGCATTGAATGTAGTCTGAACAGGCAAGAAGTGTGCTGACTTGGTTAATCTGTCAATGATAACCCAAATTGAATCCATGCCTTTTTGTGTCCTCGGCAAACCAACTACAAAGTCCATGGAGATGCGTTCCCATTTTCACTCAGGAATCGGCAAAGGTCGAAGTAGCCCTGCTGGCCTCTAGTGTTCTGCTTTCACTTGTTGACAATGTAAACACTGGGATACGAACTCGGCTATTTCTCTTTTCATATTCGGCCACCAAAAAGTTTGTTTCACATCTTGATACATCTTAGTGTTCCCTGGATGAATAGCAAATCTGGAACCATGAGATTCCTGCAGAATCTTCCTTTTCAACTCTGGAATGTCGGCCACACACAATCTTCCTTCAAACTTAAGTACCTAATTTTCAATAGTGTACCCTGACCTTGGCTTAGTGAGAATCTCATCGGCAACTTTCTTGAAGAATCCATCTTCCATTTGTCTGGCCTTCACTTCCTCTATAACGGTCGGCTCCACTAAAATCATGGCTAAGCATGCCAGACTTCCAACTGATTTTCTGCTCAATGCGTCGGCTACTGAGTTTGCTTTACCTGGGTGATACTGAATTTGCATGTCGTAGTCTTTCAATAACTCAAGCCATCTTCTCTGTCTCAAATTTAACTCTTTCTGAGTGAATAAGTACTTTAAACTCCGATGATCTGCGAAAACTTGGCAAGAAGCCCCATACAAGTAATGACGCCAAATCTTCAAACCAAACACCACGGCTGCTAGCTCTAAATCATGGGTAGGATAATTCTTTTCGTGAGGTTTCAACTGACGGGATGCATACGCTATAACCTTACCTCCTTGCATTAACACGCAACCCAATCCCTTATGTGAAGCATCACTAAAAATCTGAAATTCTTCTTTGTCTGACGGTAGTATAAGTATCGGTGCTGTAACCAACCTCGTCTTTAACTCCCGAAAAGCTGATTTCCTATCCTCGGTCCATTCGTAAACCAATCCTTTCTAAGTTAGTTCTGTCAGTGGTACTGCAATCTTTGAGAAATCCTTCACAAACTTCCTGTAATAGCCGGCCAAACCCAGAAAACTACGAACCTCGGACACGTTGGTCGGTGTCGGCCAATTCATGACGGCTTCAATCTTACTTGGATCAACAGAGATTCCTTCTTCATTAATCACATGGCCCAAAAATGAAATGCTGGAAAGCCAAAATTCACACTTGCTAAGCTTGGCATATAATTTCCTGTCTCTTAGGATTTGTAAGGCTAGTCTCAAATGTTGCTCATGCTCATCACCACTCTTGGAATAGATCAGTATGTCATCGATGAAAACAACCACGAACTCGTCTACGTACGGCTTAAAAACTCTGTTCATCAAATCCATGAATGCTGCAGGAGCGTTGGTCACTCTGAAAGGCATCACCGAAAATTCGTAGTGGCCATACCTTGTCCGAAAAGCAGTCTTCTCGACATCCTCGGCCTTAACTTTCAGCTGATGGTAGCCCAACCTTAGATCAATCTTAGAAAAGACCCGTGCCCCTTGTAGTTGATCAAGTAAATCATCAATCCTCGGCAATGGATATTTATTCTTAATGGTCACCTTATTTAGTTCTCGGTAGTCGATACAAAGACGAAGTGTACCATCCTTTTTCTTGACAAATAGAACTGGTGCTCCCCAAGGTGAAGTGCTCGGCCTAATAAATCCCTTGTCCAACAATTCTTGCAATTGTAGTTTTAGTTCCTTGAGTTCGGCTGGGGCCATTCTATAGGGTGCTTTGGAGATAGGTTGGGTTCCCGACATAACATCAACCGTAAATTCTATTTCCCTATCCACTGACTGGCCAGGCAATTCATTTGGAAAGACATCGGGGAATTCTCTAACCACTGGGATGTCGGCTAACTCAACATTTCCATTCAATTCACTTAGTATACTACACAGATAACCTTGACACCCCTTTTGGATCAACTTATAGGCTTTCATGGATAAGATTAAGTAAGGTGGGGGTACTACTCTTTTACCTTGGAAAATAACCTCGGCTTGGTTTGGGGGTTTCAGTGTGACACTCTTTGAAACACAATTAATAGATGCATGATTCGTTACTAACCAGTCCATTCCTAATATGACATCAAAGTGAGTCATGCTTAACGACATTAAATCAACTAATAATTCTACGCCCTCAATCATAACAACACACGCCCTATAAATGGATGCAACAATCATAGTTCTCCCAGATGGAGTAGACACATATAACACATAATCAAGGGGTTCTTGTTCTCTATTTAACTTCTTGGCAAACTTAGCCAATACAAATGAATGTATAGAACCCGAATCAATCAATATGTATGCATCTTGAGAGCAGATTGGGAGTATACCTGACACGACTGTCTCAGGATTCTGAGTGTCTCCTGGTACCAATGCAAAAACTCTGCCCTGTCTCATCTGGGCCCTCCCGATGTTATTTCTCTGTGCCGAGCTCGAGCTACTCCTATTCTTCTTACCATCATCAATCCTTGCCTTCGAACAATCTTTCACGTGATGACCCATTTCGCCACATTCAAAACAAGCTCCTGATGCCCAACGGCAAACTCCGGAATGCGGTTTCCCACAACTTGCACACCTCAGCTTAGCATTACCTTTCTGGTTCGGGTTGCTGGAGCTGTCCACATTCGCTTTCTTCTTGGCGTTAAACGGAACTCGGCGATTATCATAGTTCTGTCTCTTCCGCTGGCTCTCTCCTGAATTCTGATATCGGTTCAAGTTAGCTTCTGCGAGGATGGCCTTGTCCAATACTCCAGCGTAAGTCGGCATGTTGAGCATGTTAACTCGATCTTGTATCGGCCCACGAAGCCCACTTTCAAACTTCCTGGCTTTTCTATATTCATCATCGACCACGTGAGGTGCATATCTCGCCAACTCGGTAAAAGCACGGTCATATTCTGCCACTGTCCTGCTGCCTTGTGTTAGAGTCTGGAACTCTGTAGTCTTGCGGTCTCGAACGCTAAGGGGAAAGTGTTTGTTGTAAAATAACTCCAAAAATCTTGCCCAAGTCAAACCTGGGTTGCTTTCTTGGGTCATCATCCACCATCTTCGTGCATCGTCGTCTAGTGTGAATGCGGCCAATGACACCTTCTGGGTGTCGGTGCTGGGAAAAATCTCAAACAGTTTCTCCATTTCCAAGACCCACGCCTCGGCTTTCATCGACACTATACCCCCAGAGAATCTCGGCAGTTTCATTTTCTTAAACTCTCGGGTCAGGGCTATGGTGCCGTCCCCATATAAAGCTTGCTGTGGAGGCACTTGTGGCGTTGGAGGAGGTGGAGGCGGAACTGCATGTCGGCCGTTTGTCTGCTCGGCCTGGGTAGAAGTAGTACTAGCATCTTGTGGCCTAGGTTGTCTCAACTCACGGACCAAACCTTTGACCAATCTCTCTAATCTGTCCAATCTGTCTTGGGGATGATCTCGACAAACTGGTGGTCTACCCTTCCTCATGATGCTAAGAGTATGCAAAATGTGACTTTAAAACAAAACGATCAAATAATATGCATGCAAATAACAAATAGTCACGCCAAGATGATGCACACATTATCATGTAGCAAGCATTATGATGCAATCCTAACATCAATTCTAAGGGAAATCCTATGCTCTTTAGGACTCGAAGTGTGTGAGCAACGTACTATAAAAACTTGTGCTCTGATACTAATCTGTTATGACCCCATTCCGCCCCTAGTAGAATGGTGCCGTGATGGCCAGTAATCCAAGATTACCAAAGGCCAACTTACAAGGATTCACACACAATCAGAGTATACATATGAGGCTAACATGTGCAGAAGCAATAAATTTAAATCTAATTAGTCCATAAGAGCTGTGCATAGATCGAATGGAATGTCACATCTTATCAAGGTCTTACAACTTGGATACAATAAAATGAAATACAAAAACACATCTTGACCAAAAGGCTTCTCAAGCCATCATATACAAAACACAATGAATTACAAGCTAAGAAGCATGATCTTCAAGATGCTACAAAATGCGAGTCCAAAACAAGTTACAAAGCACATCTAGGCGTCACCGCCGTCCTGCTCATCACCTACATATATATAGAGAGGGTGAGCTTGGATACTCAGTGAATGGTACAAGTAATAAAGGGTTTGCATGAATAATATCCGAGATCTTTATCAAAGCGATACACATTATACCTTGCACAAAATCAAAGACAAAACAAGTTCATCTAACAAGTCTTTCAAGCTTCATCAATCAAAGTCTTTCAAGGCTTTCAAGTTTCAAGGAGTGACATTAATAAGGGTGCTACAAAAGCTTAGAGTCCTCTAGCACGTAAGGACTTTCAAAGATTGTGCTACAAATGCTTATAGTCCCCTAGCACGTACGGACTTTCAAAGGTTGTGCTACAAATGCTTATAGTCCCCTAGCACGTACGGACTTTCAAAGATTGTGCTACAAATGCTTATAGTCCCCTAGCACGTACGGACTTTCAAAGGTTGTGCTACAAATGCTTATAGTCCCCTAGCACGTAGGGACTTTCAAAGGTTGTGCTACAAATGCTTATAGTCCCCTAGCACGTACGGACTTTCAAAGGTTGTGCTACAAATGCTTATAGTCTTCTAGCACGTACGGACTTTCAAAGGTTGTGCTACAAATGCTTATAGTCCCCTAGCACGTACGGACTTCCCGAGAATGTCATCCAAACAAAACTTACACTTGGCACACAAAACAGGGATAATTATTCATGCTTGATTAAATACTTTTCAAACAAAGCAAAGCAAGGCTTATCAAAACATTAGAACATAGCTTTATTAAAGACACCACTCACTTAGTTCTTCAAACGTCGGGGCTACAGGCAAGGATCCAAGTCCTACAAGCACATAACAAATCCCATTGAATGCACATCAAACAAGCTTTACATGAATGCAAATAATCTCGGCATTCTTTCAAAACTAAGTCGATCCAAAACAAAACACTGTTCCTCATCTCGGGAAAACATAATGGGCACCATCCAGGTCTTGGTCGAGGTCCCACACCTCCCTTGCCGAGGTGTGGTCCCGATGGCCACATTCAAGGAAACGAAGTCGGGAAAATTTGGGTTTCCCTTTCTTTGAAGAACATGAAGAACATGAACATGAAGAATATGGATGCAAAGATCATAACTTATCATTACAAAATCTAAGATTTCATGCTATGAATTCAAAAACATGGACCTGGGCACCCATACTCGAAGATTTTATGAAAACAAGCACAAAACATGAATCTTAATGCAAACTTTCGGATCAAACAAGGCTTTCTCTCCAAGAACACATGAATACCACTTACTCTTTCTAACCCAACTTTAAATCGATGCATGGCTTACAAATCGTGCTCGATCATGCAATGCAGCTAGATGAACAATAAGAACAACGAGAGTAGATCAAGATTCTAACCTCAAGACACGAATCTAACGGCTCAAGGTGTGAAGATCAAGCTTGGAAATCTATTCCGTTTTTAAGAACTCCTCCTTCTTCCTAGAGCTTCTCTCTCTAAAAGACAAGGATGTGATACAAAATAATGTGTTTCTCAACAGCTCACTGACTTAACCCATTACAGGGATACGTGGCACCGGCTAGTTGGCTCTTCTCAAAAGTTACTGAGTGAAAAGACAAGACTATGACAAAGTGTGTTCAACAAGCAAGACGGCATAGGCACTCCGGTAGGTAATGATCTTGGCTAAGAAGGACAACACTTGGCCTAGATGTGCCACACCTCGGCCTAGATGTGTCACACCTCGGTCTAGGTTGCACCAATCCAAGAACAAGATCACTTAGGTGCAAAGGTAACATCTCAGCCTAGATAATGTACATCTCGGCCTTGGTGATGAACACCTCGGCCTAGATAGTGACATCTCAGCCAAGATGCCAAGGTGCGAGTGGAGGTTAACTAAAAGATCCCAAGATAGTTCTAGGTATAAAAGACTCAAAGGTGCGACCCAGGCTTAGGATGACCTCGGCTAAACTCACACCAAGCAAGGAATAAAGCATGCAGTAACACTTAGCAAAACAAAGACAAGATTTGAAATGCAAGCTTAGCAAGACAAAATCGTATAAATGCATGAGAGCATGACTAAGATGAAGTACGGGTTGTTACAAATTTGCTGAATATTTTCTGAGAATTTTGTCAGAATTTTCTGAGTAATTTACTAAGTAATCTACTAAGTAATTTTATGAGAATTCCCTGGGAATTTACTGAGTAATTTACTACTAATTTACTGAGAATTTACTGAAAATTTATTGAGAATTTATTCTGTAACTTATTTGAATTTACTGGGAATTTACTGAGTAATTTATTGAGAATTTACTGAGTAATTTAAATTGAATTTACTGAGAATTTACTGGGAATTTACTGAGTGATTCATTGAGAATTTACTAAGAATTTACAAGGAATTTAGTGGGCAATTTACTGAGAATTTTTTGGGAAATTTACTGAGTAATGGATTGAGAATTTACTGAGAATGTATTGGGAATTTACTGTGCAATTTAAAAAGAATTTATTGAGAATTTTCTGAGTGATTTACAAAGAATTTACTGGGAATTTGCTGAGAATATTTTTGGGAATTTACTATATAATTTTCTGAGAATTTATTAATCAATTTATAAAGAATTTACTGGGAATTTAGTGAGTAATTTTCTAAAAATTTATTGACAATTTACTAGGAATTTACTGAGTAATTTGTTGGGAATTTGATGAGTAATTTACTGAGAATTTATTAAGAATTTGCTGAAAATTTTCTGAGTATTTTACTGGAAATTTACTCAGTAGTTTACTAAGAATTTACTGAGTGATTTATTGAGAATTTACGGAACAATTTACAAAGAATTTATTGAGAATTTAAAAAGTAATTTACTCAGAATTTACTGAGCAATTGATTGAGAATTTTCTGTGTGACTTACTGAGAATTTACTGAGTAATTTACTGGGAATTTACTCGGAATTCAGTGAGAATTTACTGGGAATTTTCTGTGTAACTTCCTGAGAATTTACTAAGTAATTGATTGAGAATTTAATGGGAATTTACTAAGAATTTACTGAATAATTTACTGAGAATTTATTAAGAATTGATTGGGAATTAATTGAGTAATTTACTGGAATTTACTAAGTAATTGACTGAGAATTTCTAGGTAATTTACTGAGTAATTTACTAAGAATTTATCGAGAATTGACTGGGAATTAACCGAGTAATTTACTAGGAATTTACTAAATAATTTATTGAGAATTGATTAAGAATTTATTGAGAATTTACTTCGTAATTTACTGAAACTTTACCCAGTAATTTACTGAGAATTTATTAGGATTTTACTGAATAATTTACTGAATGTTTATCGAGAATTTACTGAGCAATTTTTTGAGAATTTACTCAGTGATTTACTGAGAATTTACTAAGAATTTACTGAGTAATTTACTGAGAATTTGCTGAGTAATTTATTAAGGATTTACAAAGTAATTTAGTGAGAATTTATTTACAATTTACTATGTAATTTACCAAGTAGTTTACTGAGAATTTATAGGGAATTTACTAATTAATTTACTTAGATTTTTTTGGAATTTACTCAGAATTTTCTGAGTAATTTATTAAGAATTGACTGGGAATTAACCGAGTAATTTACTGGGAATTTGCTAAGTAATTTACTGAGAATTGATTAAGAATTTACTGATAATTTACTGGGAATTTACTGAGTAATTTATAAGGAATTTACTGGGAATTTAGTGAGTAATTTATTGAAAATTTCTTGACAATTTACTGAAAATTTGCTGGGAATTTGATGAGCAATTTTCTGGTAATTTACTCAGTAATTTACTGAGAATTTACTGAGTGATTTATTGAGAATTTACTGAACAATTTACAGAGAATTTATCGGGAATTTAAAAAGTAATTTACTCGAAATTTACTAAGTAATTGACTGAGAATTTTCTGAGGAATTTACTAGGAATTTACTGTGTAACTTACTGAGAATTTACTGAGTAATTGATTGATAATTTAACTGGAATTTACTGAGAATTTATTGAGAATTGATTGGGAATTAACTAAGTAATTTATTGGGAATTTACTGTGTAATTTACTAAGAATTTATTGAGAATTGACTGGGAATTAACCGAGTAATTTTCTGGAAATTTACTAAGTAATTTACTGAGAATTGATTAAGAATTTACTGAGAATTTACTTCGTAATTTACTGAAACTTTACCCAATAATTTACTGAGAATTTACTAGGATTTTACTAAATAATTTACTGAGTAATTTTCTTAGAATTTACTCAGTGATTTACTGAGAATTTACTAGAAATTTACTGAGTTAATTACTGAGAATTTATTGGGAATTTGCTGGGTAATTTATTGAGGATTTACAGAGTAATTTAGTGAGAATTTACTTGCAATTTCCTGTGTAATTTACCAAGTAGTTTACTAAGAATTTATAGGGAATTTACTAATTAATTTACTTAGATTTTTTTGGGAATTTACTGAATATTTTCTGAGAATTTACTCACAATTTTCTGAGTAATTTACTGAGTAATTAATTTAGTAAATTTTTGAGAATTCACGGGGAATTTACTTAGTAATTTGCTAAGTAATTTATAGTGAATTTACTGAGTAATTAATATAGAATTTACTGGAAATTTATTGAGAATTTATTCTATAATTTATTTTAATTCACTAGGAATTTAGTGAAAATTTAGAGAGTAATTTATTAAGAATTTACCTAAAATTTACTGAGTAATTTACATAGAATTTATTGAGTAATTTATTGGAAATTTACCCAGTAACTTACTGTGTAATCTACTGAGTAATTTATTGAGAATTTACTCGGAATTTACTGAGTGATTCATAAAGAATTTACTGAGTAATTTACTGAGAATTTAAAGAGAATTTACTGGGCAATTTACTGAAAATTTATTGGGAATTTACTAGGCAATTCACAAAGAATTTATTGGAATTTGCTTAGAATGTACTGGGAATTTACTATGTAATTTACTGAGAATTTACTAGGAATTTATTGAGTAATTTACAAGGAATTTACTGGGAATTTAGGGAGTAATTTACTGAAAATTTATTGACAATTTGTTGGGAATTTTCTGAATAATTTGCTGGGAATTTGATGAGTAATGTACTGAGAATTTACTGAGAATTTTTTGAGCAATTTACTCCGAATTTACTTTGTAATTTATTGAGAATTTACTAGTAATTTACTGAGTGATTTATTGAGGATTTTCTGTGTAATTTTCTGAGAATTTATCGGGAATTTTCTGAAAATTTACTCGGAATTTACTGAGTTACATAGAATTTACTAAGAATTTACTAAGAATTTAAAAATTAATTTACTGAGAATTTACTAAGTAATTGACTAAGAATTTACTGAGTAATTTACTCGGAAATTTACTGTGTAACTTACTGAGAATTTATTAAGTAATTGACTGAGAATTTCCAGGGAATTAACTGATTAATATACTGGGAATTTACTGAGTAATTTACTGAGAATTGATTAAGAATTTAATGAGAATTTACGTGTAATTTACTTCGTAATTTACTGAAACTTTACCCAGTAATTTACTGAGAATTTACTAGGATTTTACTGAATAATTTACAGAATGGTTATCGAGAATTTACTGGGAATTTACGGAGTAATTTACTGAAAAATTGATGGGTTATTTACTGAGAATTTATTGAGTAATTTACCAAGTAGTTTACTGAGAATTTTCTAAGTAATTTAGTGAATATTTTCTGAGAATTTTGTCCGAATTTTCTAAGTAATTTACTGAGTAATCTACTGAGTAATTTTCTAAGAATTTACTGGGAATTTACTGAGTAATTTACTAAGTAATTTATAAAGAATTTACTACGAATTTTCTTAGAATTTACTAAAAATTTATTGAGAATTTATTCTGTAATTTGTTTGAATTTACTAGGAATTTGCTGAATAATTTATTGAGAATTTACTAAGTAATTTACGTAGAATTTACTGAGAATTTACTATGTAATTTTTTGGTAACTTACTAAGTAATTTACTGAGTAATTTATTGAGAATTTACTCAGAATTTACTGAGTGATTCATTGAGAATTTACTGAGAATTTACAAGAAATTTAGTGGGCAATTTATTGGGAATTTACTGGGAGTTTTTTGGGAAATTTACTGAGTAATGGGCTGAGAATTTACTGAGAATGTATTGGTAATTTACTGTGCAATTTAAAAAGAATTTATTGAGAATTTTCTGAGTAATTTACAAAGAATTTACTGGGAATTTGCTGAGAATATTTTTGGAAATTTACTATGTAATTTACTGATAATTTACAAGAAATTTATTAAGGAATTTATAAGGAATTTACTAGGAATTTAATGAGTAATATATTGAAAATTTATTGACAATTTACTGGGAATTTACTGAGTAATTTGCTGGGAATTTGATGATAATTTACTGAGAATTTATTAAGAATTTACTGGGAATTTACTCAGTAGTTTACTGAGAATTTACTGAGTGAGTTATTAAGAATTTACTGAACAATTTACAGAGAATTTATCGGGAATTTAAAAGTAATTTACGCAGAATTTACTGAGCAATTGACTGAGAATTTTCTGAGTAATTTACTGTGTAACTTACTGAGAATTTACTTAGTAATTGAGTGAGAATTTAATGGGAATATACTGAGTAATTTACTGAGAATTGATTGAGAATTGATTGGGAATTAACTGAGTAATTTATTAAGAATTTATTGAGAATTGACTGGGAATTAACCGAGTAATTTACTGAGAATTGATTAAGAATTTACTGAGAATTTACGTGTAATTTACTTCGAAATTTATTGAAACTTTACCCAATAATTTATTGAGAATTTAGTAGGATTTTACTGAATAATTTACTGAATGTTTATCGAGAATTTATTGAGTAATTTTTTGAGAATTTTCTCAGTGATTTACTGAGAATTTACTGGGAATTTACTGAGTAATTTACTAAGAATTTAATGGAAATTTGCTGGGTAATTTATTGAGGATTTACAGAGTAATTTAGTGAGAATTTTCTTGCATTTATTGTGTAATTTACCAAGTAGTTTATTGAGAATTTACTCAGAATTTTCTGAGTAATTTATTAAGTAATTTACTGAGTAATTAATTGAGTAAATTTTTGAGAATTCACTAGGAATTTACTGAGTAATTTACTAAGTAATTTATAGTGAATTTACTACGAATTTACTGAGTAATTTATATAGAAATTACTGCGAATTTATTGAGAATTTATTCTATAATTTATTTTAATTCATTAGGAATTTACTGAAAATTTAGAGAGTAATTTACTAAGAATTTAGTAAGTAATTTACTTAGAATTTACTGAGTAATTTATTGAAAATTTACCCAGTAACTTACTGTGTAATCTACTGAGAAATTTATTTAGAATTTACTCAAAATTTACTGGTAATTTGCTGAGTGATTCATAACGAATTTACTGAGTAATTTACTGAGAATTTGAAGGGAACTTACTAGGTAATTTACTGAGAATTTACTAGGAATTTATTGGAAATTTTCTTAGAAATTTACTGAGTAATAGACTGAGAATTTACTTGGAATTTATTAGGAATTTACTGTGCAATTTACAGAGAATTTACTGGAAATTTGCTTAGAATGTACTAGGAATTTACTATGTAATTTACTGAGAATTTACTATGAATTTATTAAGTAATTTACAAGGAATTTAATGGAAATTTAGGGAGTAATTTACTGAAAATTTATTGACAATTTATTGGGAATTTTCTGAGTAATTTGTTGGGAATTTGATAAGTAATGTACTGAGAATTTATGAAGAATTTACTGAAAATTTTCTGAGTAATTTGCTCCGAATATACTCAGTAATTTACTGAGAATTTACTAGTAATTTACTGAGTGATTTATTGAGAATTTACTCGAAATTTATTGAGCAATTTACAGAGAATTTACTAAGAATTTACGGGGAATTTAAAAATTAATTTACTGAGAATTTACTAAGTAATTGACTGGGAATTTACTGAGTAATTTACTGGGAATTTACTGAAAATTTACTGTAAAACTTACTGAGAGTTTACTGAGTAATTGACTGAGAATTTCCAGGGAATTTACTGAGTAATTTGCTAGGAATTTATTGAGTAATTTACTAAGAATTGATTAAGAATTTAATGAGAATTTACGTGTAATTTACTGAAACTTTACCCAGTAATTTATTGAGAATTTATGTCATGACCCCATTCTGCCCCTAGTAGAATGGTGCCGTGGTGGCCAGTAATCCGAGATTACCAAAGGCCAACTTACAAAGATTCACACACAATTAGAGCATACATATGGGGCTTACATGTGCGGAAGCAATAAATTTAAAACTAAATAGTCCACAAGAGCTGTACATAGATCAAATGAAATGACATACATCTTAATATAGCTTACAACTTGGATACAATAAAATAAAGTACAAAATACATCTTGATCAAAAGGCTTCTCAAGCTGACATAAACAAAAGAAGTAGCTACAAGCCAAGAAGCATGATCTTCAAGATGCCACAAAAATGTGAATCCAAAACAAGTTGCAAATAATCATCTAGGCGTCGCCGCCTTCTTGCTCATCACCTACATATATATAAGAAGAGGGTGAGCTTGGATACTTAGTGAATGATACCAGTAATAAAGGTTTTGCATGAATGATATTCAAGATCTCTTTTCTAAACCATACATAGCATAACTTATACAAAATCAAGGGATGAACCAAGTCTATCAATCAAGTCTTTCAAATCTTCAAGGGATGCTTACTAGCATCAATATAATACGAGGGATGACATTCTGGACAAACAACCCACGCGGAAAATCGTCAGTGGCAAAACAAGGGTGCAGTTGCATTATAGTCCCCTGGCACTAAGGACTTTCAAAACAAGGGTGCAGTTGCATTATAGTCCTCTGGCACTAAGGACTTTCAAGACAAGGGTGCAGTTGCATTATAGTCCCTTGGCACTAAGGACTTTCCTAGAATGTCATCAAAGCAAATATAATACATGATACCAAAAACTAGGGATAATCATCCATACTTGATCAAATACTTTTCCAAAACAAAGCAAAACAAAGCTTTTATCAAAACATTATAACATAGCGTTATTAAAAACACCACTCACATAGTTCTTCGGGTGTAGGAATTACAAGCAAGGGTCCAAGGCCTACAAGTACATAATAAATCCCATTGAATGCGTTTCAATAAGACAAGGTGAGATACTCAAAGATGGATATGAAATGCATCCTTAAAAACTAGTTTTTCATGGTGGGGAAGGATCTCGGCATTTCTTTCAAAATCAAGTCAAAACAAAGCAAAACTTGCTGGGAGTTACAACACTGCCTTTTCACCTCGGGAAAACATGCTGGGTACTAACCAGGTCTAGGCCGAGGTACCACACCTCTTGGCAGAGGTGTGTTCCTGATGACCACATTCAAAGAAATGAAGTCTGGGAAAATCTGGGTTTCCCTCTGAAGAACATGAATGCTAAAATCATAACTTGTTTATTCAAAATCTGAGATTTCATGAGATGAGTTTGAAAACATGGACCTGGGTACCCATACTTGAAGATCTTATGAAAACAAACACAAAAACATGGAACTTGTTACAAGCTTTCGGATCATGTCACGACCCCAACCCGCCCCCGTGGGTTAAGGACGTAACCGGCCAGTAATCGTGAGATTACCTACGGCCTCAAACTGTCGGAAACGTATTTTAACAGAGTTAATGGGGGCCAAACGGAAGCAAAATTAAAAACTTTGTCCATAGAGCCGTGCTTATATGCACATCAAACAAACCATACTCAGATACGTTAATAACTCACATCAAAAGTACGGTTTCACAAAATTCATTACAGACAGGATCGTCCAAAACGAGTCAACCTATAACAGACTATGTACAGACATGCACTAGGTCCTTGCCAACAAGACGAAACATAGGTACATAGTGAAAGGGCAAGGATGGTCTCATGCGCGAGGCACAAGGCTGACTCTCCCAAAACTCCTGTTGTTTCTAGCAGACTTCACTGGGGCTGGGTTTGGACTTCCCTTGGCTCACCTACAAATACATGAATGAGCGTGAGCGATAGCCCAGTGAATAATATCAAATATAACAGTTACATAACAATATGTAGAACAACATGCTCCAAACGGCCTTGGGCCCAATTCATACTTCTGTTTAACAACAAAATATATATATAACTATACGAAATGCAAGTCAAGTAACTGTAGTTCCAAACATTCTGGCCTTTGGCCCATTCAGATTTCCATTCATGTCAAAACGGCCTTCGGCCCATTCATTCATGTCGAAACGGCCTTCGGCCCATTCATTCTTATCAAAACGGCCTTCGGCCCATTCATTCTTATCAAACAGCCTTCGGCCCATTCATTCTTATCAAAACAGCCTTCGGCCCATTCATTCTTATCAAAACGGCCTTCGGCCCATTCATTCATGTCAAAACGGCCTTTGGCCCATTCATTCATGTCAAAACGGCCTTTGGCCCATTCATTCTTATCAAAACGGCCTTCGGCCCACTCTTTCATGTCAAAACGGCCTTTGGCCCATTCATTCATGTCAAAACGGCCTTTGGCCCATTCATTCATGTCAAAACGGCCTTTGGCCCATTCATTTTTATCAAAACGGCCTTCGGCCCACTCTTTCATGTCAAAACGGCCTTTGGCCCACTCATTCATTTATTCTTGTCAGACTTTTGTCCACAATCCCGATTAACAACTCATAATATTTATAGGGGAATAACAATTGGACATTGACAAGTTTTCAAATATTGATATTACTCACAGTGATCGGCTTGTGGATGCGCCCTGGAGCTTGACCCTACACATTTCATGAATACAAAAGGGTCACTAACAGTTCAATCCGTTCTTTAATTCACATATACCTCTTTAGGCTTTGTTCTTATCTCATTAACTCATTTACAATGCTTAACATATGCCTAAGAGTGCTTACAAGTGAAAGGGAACGGAAAACGAATCACAGAATGCATGAACAAAATTCCAGGAAACAGGGTCCCCGCTCGAGCGTAAACTTCTCCGCTCGAGCGGACCCTTAAGGCCTGCAGAAGTACTGGTTGCACGAAAGATGAGCTCGAGCGTGGGATAGAGCGCTCAAGCTGAAGGCCTGTCTACGAAAATCCACGCTCGAGCGTGGAGTGTCCCGCTCGAGCGGACATCCAACTCTGCAAAAATGCTGGGAGCACGATTTTCCCGCTCGAGCGGCCATTACCCCGCTCGAGCGGACCTCAAAAATCTGGGTTTCCCAGATCGTGTTCTTGAGCTCCAAATCGGTTTTCCATCCACATTTCTTGCATGCAATGGTTCAAATTACACATTTACACATGCTAACATGCTACTAATGCAAGATTACAACATTAGGAAAGCTCAATTACATGGATTACATGCATGTCCCAAAATATCTCAAACCCATCATCAACATGCTCAAATTCAAACATCCAAGACTTATACTCCCATGATTTGTACATGCATGTGGGAGATGCTCATCATTCTCAACTTAGATGGTACAAATGGTGATTACAACATGAGCTTTAACCAAAACTCTACATGAATCATGTGTTTCAAGCTCAAACATGCAAATTCAAAGTAATTTCTTACATGCATGAGTTCCAAGACTTCAAACTCAACAAAAATCAACTCATTACATGTTCCTGATCACAAACAACCTTTGAACTTACAAATTACAAGTAAGAGTCCATGAATTCACTTACCTAAGAGCTTCAAATTCCCACAAGCTCTAGCCAAATCTTGAGCTAGATCTTCAAATTCCCAAGTCTTGAGCCCAAATTACACAAATCTCTCCCTTTTTCTCTCCATGGCCGGCTTCTCTCTCACTCTCAATTGTCTAACTCAGATTTTGAGTTTTAAGAGGGCTAAAGGAGAGTGCAATACAAATATACAACAAGCCCCACTAACAAATATTTTAATATAAAATAATGGGGTACTTAATTTATCAATTTAATCAGTTTAAATTGACCAGAATCAAATTCCAATTAAATTTCACCGTAGGCTCTAAAAATTATGCCAACCACAATGGCGTAATTAATTTCGGTTTCCGTGGCCGATAAGGCCCTCAATTAATTTTCCAAAGCAGACTACTCAAACAGATATTCCTACGATGAACAGATAAAATTTCAAACCACATATTTTCACATAGTAGAACACCAAATCATATCAAAATACATAATCACATTATGTTAAGGACCAATTAACATATTACGGAACAGGGGTATTACAGTCTTCCCCCCTTTAGGAAGTTTGGTCCTCCAAACTTAGTTTACCTTCGTCGGGAAACAAATGTGGATAGCGTAGACGCATTTCCTCCTCTTTTTCCCATGTAGCATCTGTCCCATAGTGTTCCTTCCATTCCACTTTCACCATTGGAATGGATCTGTTTCTCAATTCTTTTACTTGTCGGTCAACAATTCTTTCCGGCCATTCAGCATATTCCATATTTTCATCGATAGCAATCCGGTGATAATCAATCACATGCAACGGGTCTCGGAGGTAACCCCTCAACATTGACACATGAAACACATTGTGGATTTGCTCAAATCCCGGTGGCAAAGCAACTCTATAAGCAACTGGACCAAGTTTCTCCAAAATTTGAAACGGCCCGATATAACGGGGCGTCAACTTGCCCTTTTTCCCAAACCTGACTTGGCCTTTCATTGGAGAAACACGGATGAACACATGGTCGCCGACCTCATACTAAAGAGGTCTTCTCCGGACATCTGCATAACTCTTCTGTCGGTCTTGAGCTGTTTTGAGCCTTTGCCGAATAGTTTTGATCTTTTCAGAGGTGTCTTGTACAATTTCGGGCCCAAGCAAAGCTCTGTCTCCGACCTCTGTCCAACAAATAGGTGATCTACACCTCCTACCATACAAAGCCTCGTATGGTGCCATACCGATGCTGGAGTGGAAGCTATTATTATAGGCAAATTTTGCAAGTGGCAAGTAATCTTCCCAACTCCCCTGAAAATCCAAAGCACACATGCGAAGCATATCTTCCAAAGTCTGTATTGTTCGTTCTGACTGCCCATCTGTCTGTGGGTGGAATGCAGTGCTGAACCTTAGTTCTGTTCCCATAGCTTCCTGCAAACTCTTCCACAATCTAGATACAAACTTCGGATCTCTATCCGACACAATGGATACTGGAACTCCGTGTAAACGGACAATTTCATCAACATAAATAGTAGCCAACCTATAAGCGGTAAACGTAGTTTTGACAGGCAGAAAATGTGCAGATTTAGTCAGTCTATCAACTACAACCCAAACAGAATCCATACCTCGGGAAGTCCGAGGTAGGCCAACAACGAAATCCATAGTCACATGTTCCCACTTCCACTCAGGAATAGGGAGAGGTTGAAGTAGACCGCCTGGTTTCTGATGTTCAGCCTTAACCTGCTGACACTGAAGGCACTTGGACACATATTCTGCAATCTCTTTCTTCATTTTAGGCCACCAATAGGTTTGTTTCAAATCTTGATACATTTTATTGTTACCCGGATGCATAGTAAATACGGATCTGTGGGCTTCATCTAAGACCCTCTTCTTTAGTTCCGTGATATCTGGGACACATATTCGGTTTTGAAATTTCAACATTTCATTCTCGACGCCGAACTCCGCTTTTGGGCTTACTTCAAATTCATCAATTACCTTTCTGAGGAACTCATCCTCTTTCTGTTTTTGCTTGATTTCATCAACAATTGCCGGCTCGGCTGTAATAGCGGCTATCAATCCGCCCTGTTCACACACTACCACTTCAATTTCAGACTTTTCAAAGTCTTGCAAGATCTCCCTTCGTTCAGTAAGCAAACAAGCCATACTCCCTGTTGATTTCCTGCTCAAGGCATCAGCCACTGTATTAGCTTTTCCGGGGTGATACTGAATTTCTAGGTCGTAATCTTTTATCAATTCCAGCCATCTTCTCTGACGCATATTCAACTCTTTCTGCGTGAAGAAGTATTTTAGGCTTTTATGATCTGTGTAGACTTCACACTTTGCCCCATACAAATAGTGCCGCCAGATTTTCAAAGCAAAAACAACTGCGGCCAATTCTAGGTCATGTGTTGGATAATTCTTCTCATGTGGCCTCAACTGTCGGGAGGCGTAAGCAATAACCTTTCCGTTCTGCATTAACACACAACCCAAACCCTTATAAGATGCGTCACTGAAAATCACAAAATTTTCCGTACCTGAAGGTAGTGTCAAAATTGGTGCAGTGGTCAATCTTGTCTTCAATTCATGAAAGGCTGATTCTCTTTCACTATTCCACTCAAATGGTTGTCCTTTACGTGTCAATTGGGTAAGAGGCACAGCTAATTTCGAAAAGTCCTTTACAAACCTTCTGTAGTACCCAGCTAAGCCCATGAAACTGCGAACTTCTGTCACATTAGTTGGTGTAGGCCAATTCACAATTGCTTCTATTTTCTGCGGGTCCACTGAAATTCCTTCCTTGTTGACCACGTGCCCTAAGAAAATAACCTCATCCAACCAAAACTCACATTTCTTTAACTTAGCAAATAGTTTTCTTTCCCGAAGTATTTGTAAAACAATCCTCAAATGATGTTCATGTTCAAGTTTATCTTTAGAGTAGATCAAAATATCATCGATGAAGACTACAACAAACTCATCAAGGTAGGTTTTAAAAATTCTATTCATTAGGTCCATAAACGCTGCCGGAGCATTAGTCACTCCAAATGGCATAACAAGAAATTCAAAATGACCATACCTCGTTCTGAACGCGGTTTTCTCAACATCCTCTGCTTTAACCTTCAGCTGATGATACCCAGATCTCAAATCAATCTTAGAAAACACCCGTGATCCCTGCAACTGATCAAATAAGTCATCAATACGGGGTAAGAGATATTTGTTCTTTATCGTTACCTTGTTCAATTCCCGGTAATCAATGCACAGGCGTAAGGTACCATCCTTTTTCTTTACAAATAACACTGGTGCGCCCCAAGGCGAAGTACTGGGCCGAATAAACCCTTTATCAAGAAGGTTGTAGACACCCCATTTTTGACCGTCCTCAAGACTTGGACGTCACCGTTTGAACACTCGGTGATCATCCATGATTGTGTTCGTTTGGAGTTCCCGGAGGTCTCGGCTCGCGCGCCTTGCCTCAGGATCCCCGAACTCGACTGTTTAGTGTCTGGTTTTGCACCAAACACTTTTGTTTTGCCTTAGAGGGGCAGGGAATGCCTTGTGAGACATCCCCATACACCACCGGCAGTGGCTGGAGGCCACCGGCTGGTCTTTTTCTTCCATCGGCAATTTTGTTTGCCGGTCGGCACACTTTATTGCCGGTCGGCATAATATGTTGCCGGTCGGCACTGTTTTTTGCCGCAATAGCTTTTTTGGGCAGCCGACCACTGTTCCTCCACTTTTTGGAGATATTTTGTGCCAGCTGTGATAGCTGGCACCAACTCCTTTCCCCTCCATACACGTGTATGGAGGGATTTCCCTCTAGCCAAGCTTGTTGAATAAGCTTTGCAAGAGGGATCCTTATAAGAGGGAGGCTTTCCTCTTGGTTCTAGGTTAGACTCTTAGAAGCAAAAACCAGCCCTTAACAATATAGATACACTCTATCTCTATATCTCCCTCTTCCCCCTCCTTTGTGTGTGTTTCTTGGCCCAAAAGGTGTGTTTTACCTTACTTTTGCACCATTACACACACTATCACACCTTAGTCCGAGATTGAGGGACTTGGGGGAGTTGTTTCTTGAGTTTTGGACTGGTTTTGATCCAAAGAAGGAGGCTAGACCACTTGCTCTTCAAGGGTTCTTCAAGGGTGAGCGTTTTCCTCTTTATTCCCCAAACTTGCATCGGTTTTCTACCTATTTTGTTTGCTGTTTTAGCTCTTGTGTATAACATAAAAAAGGTTCATATTTTCCTGCTCTAACACTTTCATTGAGGTCTCTTTGTGGTTAGATTGCAAACTCACCCTCATAGGCCTTGTTTGGCCTATTTTGGTGCCCTTTTGATAAGGTTTTGTTCACTTCAGCATTTTGATCTTTTGATCACCAAAAATCAGTGTATTTTAGTGTCAAAAAGTTGGTTTGAAGTCTTGCATAGGGGAGGGACACCCCTCTCCCTTTATGGTTTTGTTTACTTGCTTTTTGGGCTCAAAAGGATAGCATGCGTGCTTGTTGTTTCTTGGCTTCATTTCAGTACTTTTTTAGGCATCTTAGGTCTTACATAATCTCTGTTTTTGGTCGGATTTGGGCCCTCTTGCATGCTTGTGATATTTGCTTTGTATTGCTCCATTTTGCTTAAAAGTACACCCCATGATTAGGCTATGATTTTTGTGTGCGTTGGCTTGGTTCCATGGAGCATTTAGCATTGTTTTTCCATGTTTAAAATCTGTTGGTTATCAACTTGGTCATGTTTAGCATGTTTGTTAGAGTTGCTTTGTATTTTGGCTTGGAAGCCTTGAGCATTTTGACCTCTAGCATGCATGGTTGTGTTTACCCTCTTGATTTGGCATCATCTAGGGTCATATTTTAGTCCAAGAATCATGCTTGTATGTGTGCATGCATGGCCTCTTTCATGCCTTGAAGATGTGTCCTCTTATGCCTAAGAATGAGCCTTAGTGTGTTTGCTTCATGGGGGATATCTTAGCTGCCATACTAGGAGCTTTTGGGGTCCTATTTTGCATGCATAGATCCTGTTTTTACTTGTCTTGATCATGCCATGAGTGGTCAAGTCATTGAAGGTAAGTCGCCCCCTTTTGTGTCTTAACTTTGGGACCGTGAATTTGCTTGTTAACATGAGTTGATTACCTATCATTTTAAGCACTTTTGGTCACTGTTTTGAGGAGGGCAAGGGTCTGTCCATTTGCCATTTTTTTTAAGCCCTCTTGCATGCTTGCTCCATGTTTGTTGCATAGTTGTTCCATTAAACTTTGTGTAGCACATCGATCCCATAGTCAATTTGGTCCATGTTTGCACCATTTTGGTACCTTGCATGCTTAGCATTGTACATTTGTCATGTTGATAGCATAATGTTTGTTGTGCTTTACATCTTGGTGGTATGACACATTTGAGGCTTATGAGCATTGCATGCATTGCATTTACTTGGTTTGGGGTGTCAAACCAAGTGCGGGAGTCAAGGACCATTCATACTTCAAGTGATGTAATGTGCCTTGATCCCCGGTCATCGGGACCTTTGACTCTAACTTGATAAGGCCTCGGTTTTTCATGTTGATTGTTGCATGCATTTTCATATTAAATGGCAAATTCGATCCTTTGACTCACCATGTACCATTGATGATTCGAGGATCGAAAGTCATGCTTCTTTGAGTCCAAAGCATGATAAGAAGTAAGACCATGCTTACATGTGCCCAAAAACTCCATACTATGCACTGCCTATCCTCTGTTTGCTGTCAGATTGTCTGTTGCAGGAAGTTTCTGCCGACCGGCAGAATTTAGTGCCGACCGGCACTATCTGGAGTGCCGATGAACCTGATAAAGTGCCGACGGGAAGTTTGGAGTGCCGGTGGCGATTCTGTCTGGCCGGTGGTGCTCTGCAGGATGCAGAGAGCTTGTTCCAGCATTTTGGAAATTTTTCAGAAAGACAAGGCAGTACAAACAGAAGCGATAAGAGCATAGTACGGGTTTTCCGGGCAGGACGGATTCGAGCATGCATCATCTGTGCGCCCCGAGGCAGAGGCTGTGGCCACCCTCTTTATTCTTTTGCTTCCTCTTTTTTTTGTTTTTTAATTAATTAGGAAATTTTGTAATAATTTTATTTATTCATTATTTTGGGACTGTAATATTAATTCGAGCCCTCTGAGTGAGGGCAAACATGTAATAAGTGTGGGTGAGTGTGTGTATGTCTTCCAATCCCCATTTCTTTCTTCCCTTTTATTTACCAGCTTATGATGGTAGATTAGGGCATTTTGAAATTAGCATACCTTATGATATGCATGCGTGCATTCATGCATCTGTTAACATGCACCGGGCTCGGTACATCATGCTAACCGCATTCGTATTTTCAAAATTCCAAAATTGAATACATGAATTAGTTGGTTGCATATCGTATGCCATATCCAGGTTAACCGAGCCTAACTAGGATTGCACCTTGCATGTGTTGCATTAGGCAAAATAACATGAACTAGGACATGCATGTTTGCTAACTAGTTTACTGTTTTGGCGCGGAGTACAATGTAAGTCTTTTTGCTTTAGCATCCAGCATGCGTGTGAATGTTGCCATAATAGTATGCCTGCCATGCGGCTAAGTGCTTACATGAGATAAACTGCTTGAATGCCTGTGGGTGAAGGTCGAATTGCCTAAATTGGAATAATGCATTAAAACTGTGAGTTTTAAGCCCACTAGATAGTGGCAAAATCATCTTTTCTAAAAAGCCCACTTGAGGGTGGCAAAATCTGCATTTTAGCCTACTTGCGAGTAGCAAACCATTTTCAAAACAAACATGAAATGTTTTGTTCCAATTTGGGCGATTTGGTCTATACTTGTTTGCTGTGCGCATAACATAGTAATTCAAGGCTAATAACCGGAATAAGAACACATAACGTTTTCAAAATTGGATATCACGGTTAGTAGAGGCCGGTCTTCGGACCGGGCGAAAGGGGGTGCTCATAGCTGACCTTCCCCGATCGTACCCAAGCTCCCGAGCCGAGACAACTCCGGTGATGACGGACATGTGGCCTTCGGCACCGAGTCAGGGTTTCCTAAATTCTCCCATTTTAAAATATTTAGGTGGCGACTCTGTATCTGGCAAAGCAGTCCATGTTTGGCACTACTTTTTCAAAAATCTGTTTCTCAAAACGATTTGCCAGATTTGGACTCTTTGTTTCAGATTAAGAACCGTGACACAAATCGAGTCCGAACTGTAGCATGAGGCCCACGCGGGCGCTGTTACAGTTTCTGGCGACTCTGCTGGGGATTTTTAGAGAGTTTGACTCGAACTCGTGATATCCTGTTTTGATTTCATTTATGTGTTTCTTTGCATTGCATGTGCATTGGTGCGCCTAGGAACACAGTGTTTGCCATCTGCCATTCCTGAACGGTTTGCCGGAGGCTTGTCTTGTCAAGGCATGTCCGTAAGGCTGACTGGCTATGGGCTCTGACAGTATGGGAACACAAACCCCGGTTTTTACCGGGGCACCCTTTTGACCATTCGACCTAGTGCATATTCGGAATCCATAGTGACCATTCCAAACTAGGACATGTTGCTTACCCGATGTTAGGTTGTTTGAAACCGCTGTGTGCGTAGTAAAACCCTAGCTCCTGACAAAATAGGACAGGGAAACCCTATCCCAACATAGGGGTGTTTTGGCTCTCTTTACTTCCTATGTGCTGTTAGAATGTATTTCTGCAGGGAAATGAACACACCAGTTTGTAAGTCTGGGCATCTGGCCTGAGGGCATCAGTATCAGCTTTAAGAGAATCACTTATCTGAGGGTATCAGGGTTCAGTATTGGGAATGGAGATTTTGAGAACAGTGGTCGGTATCGGGGAACCGTGTGCTCGGCTTATCGACTATACGTTTATAAAAATTCAACTGTATATTATTTGTTTATTTTATGCTGTTGTGCTGTCCGATTGTTGGTTTATTTATTGCTTTGTTTATCTTTTTGCTAGGTAGTTTAGCATCATTGCGTCTAACCCAGTAGACATTCCCCAAGCACTCTGGATCAGAGGTCGCCGGCTCCATCGATCTGAGGATCTGATAGAAGGACAACCAGTGTACCACTCTCTACCCCCGGTTACTAAACGGAAAGCAACTAGGCAGAGGATATCGGTTCAGCAATCAATACAAAGGGCTTCGTCTACCCCACCTGTGTACAGTAGGGATCAGGATCCCGTTTCACCCACAGAGAGAGAACGCATACCAGCAATTCAAACCAGAGCAGAACAATATGGCTAACTTAGAGGAGATGGTGCGCCAACTTCAGGAAAGCATGAAAATGATGCAGCAAGATGCTGCCCGACAGGCAGAATTTGCCAGGCAACAGGCTACAGTGATGAGTGAGCAAGCGGATTTAATTGGAAGGTTACAACAGCAAACCGGGGCATCACCTTCGCAGCAAATCCCTCCTCCATTAAGGGTTCTAATACTCGAAGAAACACCAAACGCCCAGAATGTCCAAGAAGATACAGACATCCCAACGGGGCCGGCTCCACCCCCAATTCCGCCTCAACAATCCAAGGCAACCACTCCCATTAACGTATCGGATTCTCCTTTTGAGTCTGAGATAGACCCCATGACATTAAAAATGCACAAGCTTGAAAAGCTTTTCAAGAAATCTCAAGGTGCGAAGTCCATTCCGGACATTGGAGACGGGTATATCGACACAGCCGTGACGCTGCCAGATCGATTTAAGATGCCCCAAATTGATCGTTTTGACGGGTCTGAGGATCCCATGGTACACCTGCGACTGTTTTCAGACGTCCTAAGGCCAATGGGCCTCACCAGATTGCAGAAACTATCTTTATTCGGCCGGACCTTGTCAGGTGTGGCGTCCGCATGGTATGCCAAGTTGGGGGACGACGTCAAGAGAAACTGGGACGAGATGGCTGAGGCCTTTATCCTGCAGTACTCGTATAACACACAAATCGAGATCACGACCCGCGATCTCGAGACAACAAGGCAAGAACCCAAGGAAAGCTTCTCAGAGTTTGTAACTAGATGGCGGGCTAAAGCTTCAATGATGACCTTGAGACCCACAGACAAAGACCAGATTCGGATGATTGTGCGCAATCTTCAGCCGAAGCTAATGCAAAAGATGATCGTAGTCCCCTTTCCCACCTTTGCTGATTTACATGAAATGGGGGTGCAGATCGAGGACGCCTTGAGACAAGGTTGGATTGATAATGATCGGGACCAACCCCGCAGAAATTTCAATCGTAGTACTAATACAGGCCCGAGTGGCGCTGCGACTGCCAGGACCTCCGAAGTGAGTATGGTCACCACTAACCCCTCCCCAAGAAATACAGCAGCCACACCATTCTCCGGCGCGTCCGGAAGCAACTCACAAACAGCCAAATACCCTCCCAGAAACACCAGAACCTTTGCTCCACTTTATATGCCCCTATCCAAAGCTCTGGGGGTTTTGATCAGAAAAGGGCATCTGAAGCCCTTAGAGCCGCGGCCCTTGCCAGAAAGACTACCCGCTACCCACAACCCAGCCAAATATTGTGCGTTCCACCAGCAGCATGGTCATGACACTGACCTATGCTTTCGCTTACGTCATGAGATTCAAGATCTCATTGATAATGGGGTGATTCTTCCCCCTGAGAAACCTAATGTTACCACAAATCCTCTCCCCGCACATAACCAAGTTCCACCGCCCAAAAGAGTCAACTTCATCCACACTGGGGTCGCATCCTACGATCCCAGTATCTACATCACACCCTCCTACCTACCTAAACCTAAAGTTTTCCTCCCCGATTGCACCGATTTGTGCATGACGGATATCTCCATAACCCAACCCAAGCCAGTGGTGGTGACCATCGAGAACAAGAAAGGGGTTGTCAAACCAGGGTCCGTGGAGCCTGAGAATGATGTTGGGAATGCTTACAATCCGAATGACTACATTTCACCCGTGGGCCAGAATAGACCAAATGTCGAATTTCCAGTCGGGGGAGAGCTGTGTGTAATCCGAGGGGACAATTCAGGACAGGAAATGGATGATTTGATAGCCGTGGAAAAGGATGTTGTCAAGTCCCAATTTCCTGATGACCAAGACTCAGCCATCAACTGGTATGATAATGAAGAATCAGCAGAGGCCACGGGGTGGTTAGATGATCAGCCGGATGTAATAGGGGAGTTCCGGTCAGAACAAGGCCCGGCAGGGGCAGGAATGTCAACGACACCCGGGAATGTCGAAAAGCAGAATATATCGCCGGAGAGCGCTGGTGTCGAGAGTTTCGCTCGGGAATGGAGCATTTTAAGTACAGGGGTCAGTGAGCAATCTACTGCATTGACACAGTCAGAACAAGAAAGATTCGAGGATTCTGAGAGGATCAGAAAAGCAAAAGGCCACGTAGGGGTCGAAACCGCCGCAAGTACGAAAATGGAGGATGCTGTAAAAGGTACTGTGAGTATCGGGACAGTTGTGCCAGAACCAGACAGATGCTTGTCAGTCGCAGATGGTATGTGGTGGGAAGACGACGATCTATGTCTTGCCCACACGGACGAGGATTGGAAAGGTAACCAACCAGATGATACCTGGTATATCGGCGAAGTCGATCACATGACTAGGAGTGGACGGTATTTCAAGCCTCCACACCTAGATCAACCAGAGGCGTCTGGGAAAGATAATGAAGCAGAGAAACAAAAGGAGAGGCAACTCGAAGACGAGGCTGTGTTGAGACAACTGAAAAAGATGCAAGCAGACATCTCCATTGGGGACTGCTTATGGCTTCTCGAGTACATAGGCAGGCTGTCCTGTCAGCCATGGACAAGGCCAAGCTGTCCATAGACACCACGCCCGAGCAGCTGGTGGGATTAGTCTTTTCAGGAGGGAATTCCCCAGCGTTGAGTTTTTCTGACAAAGAGCTGCCACCCGAGGGTGCAAACCATAACAAGCCGCTCTACATCTCTGTCGAGTGCAGAGATAAATGGATACCTGTGGTACTTGTCGACACGGGATCCGCTATCAATGTCTGCCCGGCAAGGACCGCTTATGCGATTGGTTTGAAAGTCGCGGATTTTATACCAACGGCCCAGGTAATTCGGGCATATGATAACACAAGCCGGGAGGTAATGGGGACAGTTAAGATTCAAACAAAGGTTGGGCCCGGACAGCATGAGATAGATTTCCATGTTTTGGAGGTTCCTGCAACGTTCAACTTGCTTTTGGGACGGCCGTGGCTGCATCAGGTAAAGGCGGTCTCCTCTACCTTACATCAAGTGGTGAAATACCCCTATGGGAAGGGAGTAGCCATTGTTTTTGGAAATTCATCAATTCATCCACCACCAGAGGTGTCTACGCCTGTTCTAGAAATTGAGCATGGTATAGAAGATGTGTTCATATCAGGTTTTACCTTGGCCGAGGCTCGGGTTGTACAGAACATCATGGCAGCTAACGAAGGGGTGTATGTCAGCGCCCAAGCAGTTTATCTCATGAACAAACTCCAATACATCCCCGGGATGGGATTAGGCAAGAGCGGTAGGAAAGGTGCCGCAGCATCGACAGAGGTGCCACATAACCCCCATACCTTTGGTTTGGGCTACTTACCCACCAAAGAGGATTGGATAAGGAAAGGAAAGGAAATGGCCAGAAGGGCCAGGGCGAAACAGATAGGGAAGCCCTTTGACTTGATGCATCAGCCCATTCGGGGGACCCTGAACGAACGTTTCGTCCGGGAGGGGGAAGACTTTCCGTTCTGTGGCTTCCCGGAGCCGTGGCTCAATGCGGAGATGAAGCGCGTACCGGGATTTGAAATTTTCTTTGATTTACAATTACCTGAGGATGACATCGCCGAAGAGCAGGCAGATCTATTGGCTGAGGCCGAGCAAAGTAAGGAGGTACAGTCCGAGGACGCTGAAAATGAAATGGGGGCAGCGCTGGCATGTCTGCTGTCAGATCCTCCGATCGAACAGAGGTGCTTGGGGGATAGCTCCTCGGTATGTGTGATTGGGAATGAAACGGCTGCGGGCCTACCATCAGCTATTTTGGATGCATCCATCGCACCTTCTCTCATCTGGCAATATGAATAAGGCTTTTTATCAAGCAGCACCGGGTCAGGTAGTGAGCCGGAATCTGATTCTGCCGAATCTTGTACGTCGGAATCAGATTCCAGCTCAACTGAGTCTGAGTCCGGTATTCCCGGGGGTGATAACCCGGATACCACAGTCCTGTCTAGATCGTCTTTTTCATTTTCTTTTGAGTCTGTTGTAACGGAAGAATCCGACGGCTCGGAAGTATTTAATGAGAACGACGTGGGTGTGGTTTCGGAGTATTTTTCTGTGCCTTTGATTTATTGCTTAAATCAAGATTTTCAAAATTTTGATGAAAACGACGAGGAAGAAATCCCTCCGGTTTTGCAACGGTTAATTGATCAAGAGCAGGAAAGATTTGTTAAACCTTTAATGGATGAAATCACTACTGTGAATGTTGGTACTGAGAAGGACCCGCGGCTGGTCCAGATCGGGTCCACGTTGTCTTCTGAGGAACGCGAGCGCTTAGTCGCTTTGTTAAAAGATTTCAAAGATGTTTTCGCGTGGTCCTACGAAGACATGCCTGGAATCGATCCTGAGATTGTACAGCACCGGATCCCTCTTGATCCCGAGGCCCGACCTGTCAAACAGAAGCTCAGGAGGATCCGCCCTGATTGGGCCATTAAGATCAAGGAAGAGGTCACCAAGCAGATTGACGCAGGCTTCCTGATGGTGTCTGAGTATCCAACTTGGTTGGCCAACATTGTTCCGGTACCGAAGAAAGACGGCAGAATTCGAGTCTGTGTGGACTTCAGAGATTTGAACAGGGCCAGTCCGAAGGACGACTTTCCCTTGCCACACATCGATGAACTGGTAGATTTCACGGCAGGACATGCCTTGCTTTCGTTTATGGATGGTTTCTCAGGCTATAATCAGATAGTAATGGCGCCCGAAGACCAGGAGAAGACCGCATTCACTACCCCGTGGGGTACATATTGTTATCGAGTGATGCCATTTGGGCTGAAAAACGCAGGAGCTACCTACCAGCGGGCAGCAACTACGATATTGCATGATATGATCCATAAAGAGGTCGAGGTGTATGTGGACGACATGATTGTCAAGTCCAAGGAAAGAGAGGGCCACTACACCGCCTTACAAAAGTTCTTTCAAAGGATCAGAGAATTTCGGCTGCGGCTGAATCCCCAGAAGTGTACTTTTGGTGTTACAGCAGGAAAGATGTTAGGGTTTCTGATAACGCAAAGGGGCATCGAGGTCGACCCTTCCAAAATCAAGGCCATCTTAGAAATGCCACCACCAAGGACTGAAAAGGAGGTGCGAGGCTTTCTAGGTAAAGTGCAATTCATAAGGCGGTTCATCTCTAAACTAACCGTGACTTGTGAACCACTGTTTGGCCTCCTGAAGAAAGGAAAGAAATTCCAATGGGACGGCCGATGTCAAGCAGCTTTTGAGCAGATCAAAGAATATTTACAGAACCCGCCTGTATTGTCACCGCCAGAACCAGGGCGACCGTTGATATTGTATCTCTCGGTAACTGAGACCACCATGGGCTGCATGCTCGCACAGGAGTCAGAAGACAAAACGGAAAGGGCTATCTACTATCTGAGCAAGAAGATGCTGGATTACGAGACCCGCTATACACCACTGGAGAAGGCTTGTTTGGCCTTGGTATGGGCTACCCGGAAGCTGCGGCACTACCTGTTAGCTCACTCTGTAATGTTGGTTTCACGTTTGGATCCCATCAAATATCTTTTCGAGAAACCAGCACTTACAGGTAGGCTAGCTCGTTGGTTGCTATTGCTTTCCGAATTTGACTTGAAGTATGTAACACGCAAGTCGGTGAAAGGGAGAGCGGTAGCGGAATTCCTTGCCGACCATCCGGTTGAGGGGGATGAAGCGGTTGAGTACCTATTCCCAGATGAAGCGATTCTGCATATCGAGGATGAAACTTGGACGATGTACTTTGACGGAGCGTCAAACCAGTATGGGTACGGGATAGGAGTGTTGCTGATAGCGCCTGACGATTCCCGTATCCCTTTGGCATTCAAGCTCCAGTTCAGGGTCTCGAACAATGAGGCAGAGTATGAGGCATGTATTGCTGGTCTGGAAGCAGCCCTAGAGCTAGGGGTAAGACGGTTGGATGTCATTGGGGATTCGAATCTTGTTGTATCCCAAGCAAAAGGGGACTGGAAGGTCAAGGAGGAAAGGATGATAATTTACCACCAAACCTTGGATTTGTTAATTCCTCGGTTCGAGAAACTAAATTTCACCCACCTCGTAAGAGAGAACAACAGGTTTGCAGATTCGTTAGCAACTCTATCTTCCATGATAGACATCCCGTCGGGAGTCCGGATGCGTCCAGTCATCATTGATCAGAAGTTTGCACCAGCATACGAGTCAGTTTCCGCCATAGATGAGGCCCAAGACGACAACCCCTGGTATTACGATATTTGGAACTTCTTGGAAAAGGAGACGTATCCGACAGGGGCAAGCACCAAGGATAAAAGGGCCATTAGAAGAATGGCTATTCAGTTCATCATCTGCGGAGGTAAACTGTACAAAAGAGGTCATCTGGGAATGCATAAGCTCTGTGTAGAAGCTGAAGAGTCGAAGCGCCTAATGGAGGCCATCCATGGAGGAGAATGCGGTGCACACATGAATGGAGTAATGTTGGCCAGAAAAATCCTTAGACAGGGCTACTATTGGTCGACCATGGAAGAGGATTGTATCGGCTTTGTTCGGCGATGCCACAAATGCCAGATCCATGCAAACCGTATGAACATCCCACCATCCAAATTGTACAATATGACTTCCCCGTGGCCGTTTTCCGTGTGGGGGATCGATGTAATCGGAGCTGTTACCCCGAAGGGATCGAACGGACATGAGTATATCCTCGTAGCGATAGATTATTTCACAAAGTGGGTCGAGGCCCAATCTTACGCGGTGTTGAAGGCGTCGCACGTCGCAAAGTTCATCAGAAACAACATCATTTGTCGCTACGGGGTGCCAAATGAGATCATCTCGGACAATGGATCCCACTTTAAGAAAGAAGTGGTCGACTTGTTGGAAAAGTATAACGTGGCTTTTCATAAGTCATCTACGTATCGGCCGCAAACCAATGGAGCAGTTGAGGCCGCCAACAAGAACATCAAGCATATACTGCGGAAAATGGTAGAGACCTATCGAGATTGGCCAGATAAGTTGCCGTTTGCTCTGTGGGGCTACAGAACTTCGATTAGAACTTCTACCGGAGCAACTCCGTATTCGTTAGTTTATGGAATGGAGGCTGTTCTACCTATCGAAATTGAAGTTCCGTCTTTACGGGTATTGGCCGAGTGTCAGATAGCTGAGGCAGATTGGCAGCAAAACAGGTTCGAGGAACTAATGCTCTTTGATGAAAGGAGACTGAAAGCACTGTACCACGTTCAGAGTTATCAGCGCAGGATTGCTCGGGCTTTTAACAAGAAGGTTAAGACCAGGAATCTAAAGGAAGGGGATTTGGTACTCAAAGACAACCGAGCTCCCATCCACGACCCGAGGGGCAAGTTCAGACCCAATTGGACTGGTCCCTACATCATCAAAACCATCTGGTCAGGCGGAGCTGTGGTTCTAATGGACTTAGATGGCTTAGAATTCTCTCAACCGATCAATATGGACAAGTTGAAGAAATACTACCCTTGAGAGGCTCGCTAGGCCGAAAACCCGAAAGGGCGACCTAGGCAAAAGTTAGAGCACAAAAAAAAATTATTAGAAAATATAAAAACTGAGCTCGCAAGGTTGAAAACCCGCAAAGGGCGGCCTTGGCAAAAGTTAGAGCGCAAAAGGAGAGTGAAAATACCCGAGTGGACCTTAACCGGAACTACGTAAGGCTTGATTCCCATGTTTGGGATACGTAGGCAGCTTCATCCTGGAGTTCAGCCATAACACTTCCCCGATCAACTTTGTCCATTCGATCATCTCAGCCATCTTAGTCCATCAGCATTCGTTGGAATCTCCGGTGCAGTGCCACTCAGACTAGGGATAACTTTCAGTTGCTATGCAGTGCTGCAGCGTTCCTCAGACTAGGGGCAACTTTCCAGTTGCAGGAATCTGGGGTTTGTACATCTCAGTGACAGATCTCGGGCGTGTCCATTTCTGATCCACATCAAAAATACCTTTGAAAAGTTTTAATGTAAGCTGACTTTGTTCAAATAATCTTTTTACAACATTGACCATTTTTGGACCAAAGTGGAAAATTCTTAGTACCAGAACTTTCAATTTCATTGATTTCAAAACAGAGTCTTCCTGCTCTTACAAACAATTGAAGTTGCTTTTTTATTACATCCAGGAAAGAAAACTTGAAAGTACCAATAAAGCAATAAATCTAGGGCATGGTCAAGTCAGGTGTTCCTGCGCCCCTTCCCAGAGCTGGTCAAAGCCTCTGATGCCAAGCTAGGTCCGATCTGCGCTTCTTCATTGAGCCAATCCATGCACTCGTCAGACAAAGTGCAACTGAAAGTAGGAGCGGGGGCCAGGAGTTCTCTCATCCTCCATGCGGTGGCCTGCCAAGCAAGCTGTGCACCTCGGGCTGGGAATGCAGCAGGATACTCTATCCCCTCTGGCGGGCAGGTCTGATCATGGCCAAATTGGCGTCGAATCCGAAATGGGAAATAGAATACACAATGAGTGAGACCAACCAGTTGAATCCCAGTCTGTCGAGGCATGCTGTAACTCATTGCCGGAAGGTTCAACCAAGGACACCGCCAAGCAATACGGTCTGCGGACAAGTGGCACATCCAAGTGAACCACCATTCCTCATCCAAGGCATTGACTAGATGATGCCGGAAGAAGTAGCCGCGAGCTGAATATGCGGGGCAGGAGTCCACAACCTGCAATTTATCCATCAACCACACCTGGGGAGGGATTGAAAAATGAGAGATTAAAGAATAGAGAGATGTACGAGGAGAGAAAAGTGAGAATGGGGTTTTGTGAGAAAAGACTGAGCTCGAGGGCCGAGTGATGTGAGCAATACAGAAATGCGAGACTGGGTGGGAAATATTACCTGTAGCAGTAGTGGACTCCCTGCCAACCTAGTCATCTCATGACGATAAAAGGCGTCTAAGCCCATTAACGTCTCGGCCAAAACCATGGCGATACAGCTCTTGCCCTCTCTCAAGCCTTGGACGACCTCAATCAACCGGACACTAGCCCCTCCAGAGCCCGAAATGAACAGAAAATGAGATAACATGCACAAGCAGAGCGCATGTCGCCGGAAGCCTTGCCAGTAATGGTTGCTGCGATCACCAACATCAGAAAATCGATTGGCCAAACTCGGAATATCTAACATCCCGTCGCCCATCAGAGACCGAGCATCGCGCATGCTGAGTCCGCACATGCGCCCTAAGGATTGGGCATGACCAAAATTTTGTTGGGGCAGGAGCTCCTCGTCGCGCTCGGACTCCATTAGAGCTCGAAAATCTTCAAAGGTAGGACACATCTCTTGCCCGGCAAAGCTAAAGACATGTGTCACCGGATTCCAAAATCTTGCCGCGGCGTGAAGAAACGGGAGATGCAACGGGGTACGACCCAGAGTGAATAGTGCATTTATGCCGAAACCCCGGAAATTCACCTTTTCCGAGCCATCCAAGCTAGCAATCCAAGCTGTGAGATTTTGAGCAAGAAACTCTTCCATTGGAGCAAATCAGTGTGAAAATGAGGAAAACTACGAAGCTGAGATCTTTTGTAGGAGATAAGGTTGAGTGGGGAGACAGGTGTCAACATTCTGGTGGTTCCCCTCGTTTAGTGCCGACCGGCATAAAAATATGCCGACCGACTATCTTAGTTTGCCGACAAAACAGATATACGGCCGGTAGCCACTCCTTGCAGCCGGTGGTCCCTAGACCGTGCCGGTGGGCTTCCTTCTGGTTTCCTGAGCTGTTTTGCTAAGAATTGGGGAACTCCATCACCCCCCAACCCCCCCCCCCCCGGCGATAAACTTTTGCAGAGCCACGCCTGTCTGCTTGTCGAGTTTTTGAACATTTGCTTATTGAGTTGTATTTCTCTCTCTTTGAGCTCTTGATTTGTCTATCGAGTCGTATTTACACTTGTTTGGTTATGTCTTGTCCTTGTTTTGCTTATCGAGTTGTAAGTCGGTTCACTACCTGATTATTACGATGGCAAATTTCCAAAATGAGTTCAATTTCGTTCACATTGTGGTGTGAAACCCTGCGATGCGATGCACAGAAGATCCACAATTGCAACATCTTTTGAACAAAATGATTCGTTTCATTTCCATCACATGTTTTGTAAAGTGCGTGAATTTTGAAAAAGAAAATAAACCTGCCTGAGGCAGTGCAATGTGCTTAAACTACTAGTAAAAAGGTAAATAAAACGTAGAATGGCAGGGTAGCCAAGTATCAGAATTGATACCGATGAAACTCCCCTTGTGGTTAACGCACCTTCCGTGTCTTTGTTCGGGTCAGCCGCGTTGTCGAACGCCCTCACATTACGGGAAATCGCACCTTTGAAACGTGAACCTTTGAGTTGACCTCAGGCCACAACTTCTGCGAGCAACGCTCGATGCGCGCAAAGAATGTCCCGCCCCGTATCCTTTTCATGCTTTGTGAGCCCCGCAAATTGTCTCGATTATGCTGTGTAATAGTACGTTCCTTTACCTGCGTAGACCGCATGTTTTGATTGCGTAGATCGCATGTTTAATCCCATTACCCGCGTAGACCGCATGTTTTGATTGCGTAGATCGCATGTTTAATTCCATTACCTGCGTAGACCGCATATTTTGATTGCGTAGATCGCATGTTTAATTCCATTACCTGCGTAGACCGCATGTTTTGATTGCGTAGATCGCATGTTTAATTCCATTACCTGCGTAGACCGCATGTTTTGATTGCGTAGATCGCATGTTTAATCCCATTACCTGCGTAGACCGCATGTTTTGATTGCGTAGATCGCATGTTTAATTCCATTACCTGCGTAGACCGCATGTTTTGATTGCGTAGATCGCATGTTTAATTCCATTACCTGCGTAGACCGCATGTTTTGATTGCGTAGATCGCATGTTTAATCCCATTACCTGCGTAGACCGCATGTTTTGATTGCGTAGATCGCATGTTTAATTCCATTACCTGCGTAGACCGCATATTTTGATTGCGTAGATCGCATGTTTAATTCCATTATCTGCGTAGACCGCATGTTTTGATTGCGTAGATCGCATGTTTAATCCCATTACCTGCGTAGACCGCATGTTTTGATTGCGTAGATCGCATGTTTAATTCCATTACTTGCGTAGATCGCATGTTTAATTCCATTACCTGCGTAGACCGCATGTTTTGATTGCGTAGATCGCATGTTTAATTCCATTACCTGCGTAGACCGCATGTTTTGATTGCGTAGATCGCATGTTTAATTCCGTTACTTGCGTAGACCGCATGTTTAACTCCGTCACCAGCATCGACCGCATGTTTTAATTACGTAGACCGCTTGTTTAGTTTCATCGCCTGCGTAGACCGCGTGCTTGTGATCAATTTCGTCGCCTGCGTAGACCGCTTGCTCCGCTTGCCTAGTTGTATTTCAATACGCATTGTCATGCTCTCTATTTACTTCGCGCTGTCACGCATTTCGAGTACACCACTATTCTTGCATTGTCATGCATGTCGCTAACCATATTGTACCTGTTAAGTTTGTTTTCTTTGCAGGCATGATATTGTATGTACGGTTCATTTGAAGCTGGTGCAACCAGACGAGCCGCACAGGTATTTTATCTCCGAGCGAGACGTATTGAGAATTCCATAATTCTCTTACATCCTTTCTGCATTGTAGTGTAATTTGGTATGCCAGCTTAAAACTGTCGCATGTATGCTTCGTTACAGCTTTCTTAGCATGGTCATAAGTTATGCTCGGCTCCGTGCATTGTCTTGCATTTTGCCCCCGCCTTCAGGCGCATATCTTATTTGTCTTGTATGTTTGTCTGAGTCTTCGGCCTTGTCAAAAATGGGTCGTCTCTGGGCTTTGACATTCACTCCCGTCATTGTTATGACTTTCGAGTTCTGTCAAAGAGGGGCAACTGTAGACACCCCATTTTTGACCGTCCTCAAGACTTGGACGTCACCGTTTGAACACTCGGTGATCATCCATGATTGTGTTCGTTTGGAGTTCCCGGAGGTCTCGGCTCGCGCGCCTTGCCTCAGGATCCCCGAACTCGACTGTTTAGTGTCTGGTTTTGCACCAAACACTTTTGTTTTGCCTTAGAGAGGCAGGGAATGCCTTGTGAGACATCCCCATACACCACCGGCAGTGGCTGGAGGCCACCGGCTGGTCTTTTTCTTCCATCGGCAATTTTGTTTGCCGGTCGGCACACTTTATTGCCGGTCGGCATAATATGTTGCCGGTCGGCACTGTTTTTTGCCGCAATAGCTTTTTTGGGCAGCCGACCACTGTTCCTCCACTTTTTGGAGATATTTTGTGCCAGCTGTGATAGCTGGCACCAACTCCTTTCCCCTCCATACACGTGTATGGAGGGATTTCCCTCTAGCCAAGCTTGTTGAATAAGCTTTGCAAGAGGGATCCTTATAAGAGGGAGGCTTTCCTCTTGGTTCTAGGTTAGACTCTTAGAAGCAAAAACCAGCCCTTAACAATATAGATACACTCTATCTCTATATCTCCCTCTTCCCCCTCCTTTGTGTGTGTTTCTTGGCCCAAAAGGTGTGTTTTACCTTACTTTTGCACCATTACACACACTATCACACCTTAGTCCGAGATTGAGGGACTTGGGGGAGTTGTTTCTTGAGTTTTGGACTGGTTTTGATCCAAAGAAGGAGGCTAGACCACTTGCTCTTCAAGGGTTCTTCAAGGGTGAGCGTTTTCCTCTTTATTCCCCAAACTAGCATCGGTTTTCTACCTATTTTTTTTGCTGTTTTAGCTCTTGTGTATAACATAAAAAAGGTTCATATTTTCCTGCTCTAACACTTTCATTGAGGTCTCTTTGTGGTTAGATTGCAAACTCACCCTCATAGGCCTTGTTTGGCCTATTTTGGTGCCCTTTTGATAAGGTTTTGTTCACTTCAGCATTTTGATCTTTTGATCACCAAAAATCAGTGTATTTTAGTGTCAAAAAGTTGGTTTGAAGTCTTGCATAGGGGAGGGACACCCCTCTCCCTTTATGGTTTTGTTTACTTGCTTTTTGGGCTCAAAAGGATAGCATGCGTGCTTGTTGTTTCTTGGCTTCATTTCAGTACTTTTTTAGGCATCTTAGGTCTTACATAATCTCTGTTTTTGGTCGGATTTGGGCCCTCTTGCATGCTTGTGATATTTGCTTTGTATTGCTCCATTTTGCTTAAAAGTACACCCCATGATTAGGCCATGATTTTTGTGTGCGTTGGCTTGGTTCCATGGAGCATTTAGCATTGTTTTTCCATGTTTAAAATCTATTGGTTATCAACTTGGTCATGTTTAGCATGTTTGTTAGAGTTGCTTTGTATTTTGGCTTGGAAGCCTTGAGCATTTTGACCTCTAGCATGCATGGTTGTGTTTACCCTCTTGATTTGGCATCATCTAGGGTCATATTTTAGTCCAAGAATCATGCTTGTATGTGTGCATGCATGGCCTCTTTCATGCCTTGAAGATGTGTCCCCTTATGCCTAAGAATGAGCCTTAGTGTGTTTGCTTCATGGGGGATATCTTAGCTGCCATACTAGGAGCTTTTGGGGTCCTATTTTGCATGCATAGATCCTGTTTTTACTTGTCTTGATCATGCCATGAGTGGTCAAGTCATTGAAGGTAAGTCGCCCCCTTTTGTGTCTTAACTTTGGGACCGTGAATTTGCTTGTTAACATGAGTTGATTACCTATCATTTTAAGCACTTTTGGTCACTGTTTTGAGGAGGGCAAGGGTCTGTCCATTTGCCATTTTTTTTAAGCCCTCTTGCATGCTTGCTCCATGTTTGTTGCATAGTTGTTCCATTAAACTTTGTGTAGCACATCGATCCCATAGTCAATTTGGTCCATGTTTGCACCATTTTGGTACCTTGCATGCTTAGCATTGTACATTTGTCATGTTGATAGCATAATGTTTGTTGTGCTTTACATCTTGGTGGTATGACACATTTGAGGCTTATGAGCATTGCATGCATTGCATTTACTTGGTTTGGGGTGTCAAACCAAGTGCGGGAGTCAAGGACCATTCATACTTCAAGTGATGTAATGTGCCTTGATCCCCGGTCATCGGGACCTTTGACTCTAACTTGATAAGGCCTCGGTTTTTCATGTTGATTGTTGCATGCATTTTCATATTAAATGGCAAATTCGATCCTTTGACTCACCATGTACCATTGATGATTCGAGGATCGAAAGTCATGCTTCTTTGAGTCCAAAGCATGATAAGAAGTAAGACCATGCTTACATGTGCCCAAAAACTCCATACTATGCACTGCCTATCCTCTGTTTGCTGTCAGATTGTCTGTTGCAGGAAGTTTCTGCCGACCGGCAGAATTTAGTACCGACCGGCACTATCTGGAGTGCCGATGAACCTGATAAAGTGCCGACGGGAAGTTTGGAGTGCCGGTGGCGATTCTGTCTGGCCGGTGGTGCTCTGCAGGATGCAGAGAGCTTGTTCCAGCATTTTGGAAATTTTTCAGAAAGACAAGGCAGTACAAACAGAAGCGATAAGAGCATAGTACGGGTTTTCCGGGCAGGACGGATTCGAGCATGCATCATCTGCGCGCCCCGAGGCAGAGGCTGTGGCCACCCTCTTTATTCTTTTGCTTCCTCTTTTTTTTGTTTTTTAATTAATTAGGAAATTTTGTAATAATTTTATTTATTCATTATTTTGGGACTGTAATATTAATTCGAGCCCTCTGAGTGAGGGCAAACATGTAATAAGTGTGGGTGAGTGTGTGTATGTCTTCCAATCCCCATTTCTTTCTTCCCTTTTATTTACCAGCTTATGATGGTAGATTAGGGCATTTTGAAATTAGCATACCTTATGATATGCATGCGTGCATTCATGCATCTGTTAACATGCACCGGGCTCGGTACATCATGCTAACCGCATTCGTATTTTCAAAATTCCAAAATTGAATACATGAATTAGTTGGTTGCATATCGTATGCCATATCCAGGTTAACCGAGCCTAACTAGGATTGCACCTTGCATGTGTTGCATTAGGCAAAATAACATGAACTAGGACATGCATGTTTGCTAACTAGTTTACTGTTTTGGCGCGGAGTACAATGTAAGTCTTTTTGCTTTAGCATCCAGCATGCGTGTGAATGTTGCCATAATAGTATGCCTGCCATGCGGCTAAGTGCTTACATGAGATAAACTGCTTGAATGCCTGTGGGTGAAGGTCGAATTGCCTAAATTGGAATAATGCATTAAAACTGTGAGTTTTAAGCCCACTAGATAGTGGCAAAATCATCTTTTCTAAAAAGCCCACTTGAGGGTGGCAAAATCTGCATTTTAGCCTACTTGCGAGTAGCAAACCATTTTCAAAACAAACATGAAATGTTTTGTTCCAATTTGGGCGATTTGGTCTATACTTGTTTGCTGTGCGCATAACATAGTAATTCAAGGCTAATAACCGGAATAAGAACACATAACGTTTTCAAAATTGGATATCACGGTTAGTAGAGGCCGGTCTTCGGACCGGGCGAAAGGGGGTGCTCATAGCTGACCTTCCCCGATCGTACCCAAGCTCCCGAGCCGAGACAACTCCGGTGATGACGGACATGTGGCCTTCGGCACCGAGTCAGGGTTTCCTAAATTCTCCCATTTTAAAATATTTAGGTGGCGACTCTGTATCTGGCAAAGCAGTCCATGTTTGGCACTACTTTTTCAAAAATCTGTTTCTCAAAACGATTTGCCAGATTTGGACTCTTTGTTTCAGATTAAGAACCGTGACACAAATCGAGTCCGAACTGTAGCATGAGGCCCACGCGGGCGCTGTTACAAAGGTCTTGCAACTGTTCTTTTAATTCTTTCATTTCTGCTGTAGCCATCCTGTAGGGAGTTTTAGAAATAGGCTGGGTGCCTGGCACGGTTTCAATAGTAAACTCTATCTCCCTGTCTACCAATTCCCCTGGTAATTCATTTGGAAACACATCTGGGAATTCTCTAACAATGGGAATACCATTCAATTCAACATTCACGGATTGTTCAGTCAATACATAACACAAATAACCCTGGCATCCCTTCCTGATCAATTTACATGCTTTCATTGCAGATATCAAATATGGTGGAGGTACTACCCCATTTCCCACAAACACAATTTCTTCCTGTTCTGGTGGTTTAAACACAACCCTCTTTGTCACACAATCTATAGTAGCACAATATTTGGTCAACCAATCCATGCCCAAAATTACATCGAAGTGTCTAAAGTTTAAGGGCAACAAATCTACATATAGGGTAGCATCCTCAATATGCATGTCACAAAACCGATATATATAGTCACATAACACAGATTCCCCCGACGGAGCAGACACACATAACAAATATGGCAACAATTCTAGGGGTCTTTTCAGTCTAGATGCAAATGCATATGTCACAAATGAATGCGTTGATCCAGAATCAATTAACACAAAAGCATCCTGATTACATATCGAGATAGTACCTGAGACAACGGCATTGGCATTCCGTGTATCACCCGGAACGAGTGCAAAGACTCTCCCTTGTCTCACTGTATCCCCAGTAGTAGCAGATCTCAAAGTGTTTCCCGGCTTCGGGATCGATGCAGTGGAGCTAGCAGCTATCTTCCCACTATTCTGATTACAATCTCGGGCTATATGCCCTTGTTTCCCACACTTAAAACAGGCTCCTGATGTACGGTAACAGACTCCACGGTGCTTTTTGCCACAAGTGTTGCACATGGGAGCTGTGTCTCGGGAAGAACTGGAAGTAGTTGAGGAGCCCGTGTTTTGCTTTTTCAAGAATTTCTTCTTCGAAAAGAAGCCTTGTCTTTTGTTGCTTTTCCATTCGATTGTTGGCTTAGCTTGCCTAGCTATGTTAGCCTCTGATATGATGGCCCGGTCAAGCACCCCGATGTAGGTCTCCAACTTCAGGACATTCACTCGCTCTAGGATGTCACTTCGGAGCCCACCTTCAAAATGCCTTGCCTTCTTATAATCAGTGTCAATTATGTGTGGTGCAAACCTGGCCAATTCAGTAAATTTGGCCTCATACTCAGCTACAGTCATGCTGTCTTGCTTGAGTTCCATGAACTCTGCCACTTTCCTGTCCCGGACACATTGCGGGAAGTACTTGTCATAGAAGATTTCCAAAAATTTCACCCAGTCAACATCCCTGTGGTTTTCTCGCATCAACATCCACCATCTTCTCGCTTCGTCTTCTAGCATAAAAGTGGCTAGAAGTACTTTCTGTGTATCCGAGCATGGAAATACTTCAAACAGTTTTTCGATCCCAAGAACCCAAGCTTCCGCTTTCAAAGGATCCAGTCCACCATGAAACTGTGGTGGTTTCATTTTCTTGAACTCCTTGGTGAGAGCGATTATCCGATCATCATTTTGATTATCTGGCACGGGTGGTGCCGGAGGTGGAGGTGGCGGGTGTGGTTGCTGCCACTGTTGTTGCCACTCCTGTTGCTGTCTCAAAGCTTCTGCCATTTCCTGAATCAGTCTTTCCATTCTGTCCAGTCTGGCAGTAGAGGATTCCTCTAACTCATCACCTCTGGTTCTCACCATCTGATTAAACTTGCATTATATTCCATACCAAAGGTACACAAGTACACATACACTAAGGAGCACACATTTCCAGATAATTTGTAATGCAAGTAGTTCACAACTTACACATATAATTATTCATAACAAAACATTTAAGCATATAATCAATGCTTCCAAACTCGCACTTATCACATGAATGCATCCTATATCTTATCTAGACGCTTATTGCTCTTTTTGGACAAGTGTGTGAGTTATTAACTCGTGCTCTAATACCACTCTGTCACGACCCCAACCCGCCCCCGTGGGTTAAGGACGTAACCGGCCAGTAATCGTGAGATTACCTACGGCCTCAAACTGTCGGAAACGTATTTTAACAGAGTTAATGGGGGCCAAACGGAAGCAAAATTAAAAACTTTGTCCATAGAGCCGTGCTTATATGCACATCAAACAAACCATACTCAGATACGTTAATAACTCACATCAAAAGTACGGTTTCACAAAATTCGTTACAGACAGGATCGTCCAAAACGAGTCAACCTATAACAGACTATGTACAGACATGCACTAGGTCCTTGCCAACAAGACGAAACATAGGTACATAGTGAAAGGGCAAGGATGGTCTCATGCGCGAGGCACAAGGCTGACTCTCCCAAAACTCCTGTTGTTTCTAGCAGACTTCACTGGGGCTGGGTTTGGACTTCCCTTGGCTCACCTACAAATACATGAATGAGCGTGAGCGATAGCCCAGTGAATAATATCAAATATAACAGTTACATAACAATATGTAGAACAACATGCTCCAAACGGCCTTGGGCCCAATTCATACTTCTGTTTAACAACAAAATATATGTATAACTATACGAAATGCAAGTCAAGTAACTGTAGTTCCAAACATTCTGGCCTTTGGCCCATTCAGATTTCCATTCATGTCAAAACGGCCTTCGGCCCATTCATTCATGTCGAAACGGCCTTCGGCCCATTCATTCTTATCAAAACGGCCTTCGGCCCATTCATTCTTATCAAACAGCCTTCGGCCCATTCATTCTTATCAAAACAGCCTTCGGCCCATTCATTCTTATCAAAACGGCCTTCGGCCCATTCATTCATGTCAAAACGGCCTTTGGCCCATTCATTCATGTCAAAACGGCCTTTGGCCCATTCATTCTTATCAAAACGGCCTTCGGCCCACTCTTTCATGTCAAAACGGCCTTTGGCCCATTCATTCATGTCAAAACGGCCTTTGGCCCATTCATTCATGTCAAAACGGCCTTTGGCCCATTCATTCTTATCAAAACGGCCTTCGGCCCACTCTTTCATGTCAAAACGGCCTTTGGCCCACTCATTCATTTATTCTTGTCAGACTTTTGTCCACAATCCCGATTAACAACTCATAATATTTATAGGGGAATAACAATTGGACATTGACAAGTTTTCAAATATTGATATTACTCACAGTGATCGGCTTGTGGATGCGCCCTGGAGCTTGACCCTACACATTTCATGAATACAAAAGGGTCACTAACAGTTCAATCCGTTCTTTAATTCACATATACCTCTTTAGGCTTTGTTCTTATCTCATTAACTCATTTACAATGCTTAACATATGCCTAAGAGTGCTTACAAGTGAAAGGGAACGGAAAACGAATCACAGAATGCATGAACAAAATTCCAGGAAACAGGGTCCCCGCTCGAGCGTAAACTTCTCCGCTCGAGCGGACCCTTAAGGCCTGCAGAAGTACTGGTTGCACGAAAGATGAGCTCGAGCGTGGGATAGAGCGCTCAAGCTGAAGGCCTGTCTACGAAAATCCACGCTCGAGCGTGGAGTGTCCCGCTCGAGCGGACATCCAACTCTGCAAAAATGCTGGGAGCACGATTTTCCCGCTCGAGCGGCCATTACCCTGCTCGAGCGGACCTCAAAAATCTGGGTTTCCCAGATCGTGTTCTTGAGCTCCAAATCGGTTTTCCATCCACATTTCTTGCATGCAATGGTTCAAATTACACATTTACACATGCTAACATGCTACTAATGCAAGATTACAACATTAGGAAAGCTCAATTACATGGATTACATGCATGTCCCAAAATATCTCAAACCCATCATCAACATGCTCAAATTCAAACATCCAAGACTTATACTCCCATGATTTGTACATGCATGTGGGAGATGCTCATCATTCTCAACTTAGATGGTACAAATGGTGATTACAACATGAGCTTTAACCAAAACTCTACATGAATCATGTGTTTCAAGCTCAAACATGCAAATTCAAAGTAATTTCTTACATGCATGAGTTCCAAGACTTCAAACTCAACAAAAATCAACTCATTACATGTTCCTGATCACAAACAACCTTTGAACTTACAAATTACAAGTAAGAGTCCATGAATTCACTTACCTAAGAGCTTCAAATTCCCACAAGCTCTAGCCAAATCTTGAGCTAGATCTTCAAATTCCCAAGTCTTGAGCCCAAATTACACAAATCTCTCCCTTTTTCTCTCCATGGCCGGCTTCTCTCTCACTCTCAATTGTCTAACTCAGATTTTGAGTTTTAAGAGGGCTAAAGGAGAGTGCAATACAAATATACAACAAGCCCCACTAACAAATATTTTAATATAAAATAATGGGGTACTTAATTTATCAATTTAATCAGTTTAAATTGACCAGAATCAAATTCCAATTAAATTTCACCGTAGGCTCTAAAAATTATGCCAACCACAATGGCGTAATTAATTTCGGTTTCCGTGGCCGATAAGGCCCTCAATTAATTTTCCAAAGCAGACTACTCAAACAGATATTCCTACGATGAACAGATAAAATTTCAAACCACATATTTTCACATAGTAGAACACCAAATCATATCAAAATACATAATCACATTATGTTAAGGACCAATTAACATATTACGGAACAGGGGTATTACAGATCAAAACATGGTTTTATCTCAAGAACATAAGAACATCATTTTCTTTTTTTCTAAGGCAAACTTTAAATCAATGCATGGTTCATGAATCATGCTAGATCATGCAATGCAATCGGATCAACAAAAAGAACAACAAGAGTAAATCAAGATTCTAACCTCAAGGCACGGATTAAATGGCTCAAACTCTAAAGATCAAGCTTGGGATCTAGCTCTCTCACTCTAACTCCCTCTCCTTTTCCTAGAGCTTCTCTCTCTACCATGCAAGAGATATGACACAAAATGATATAATTCTAACTCTGCCGGTTGACTAAACCCTCTGCTGGGACACGTGGCAACCGCTGGTTGGATCTCCTCAAAAAGGTGATAGATTGATAAGACAAGAGCATGACCAAGTGTAAGCAACAAGTAAGGTGACATGAGCACTTTGGCGGGTAATGATCTCGGCTAGAAAAAAGCTTCGCCAAAAAGGGTCTCAATGATCTCGGCTAGGAAGGACAACACTTGGCCTAGCTGTGCCACACCTTGGTCTAGGTGGTACCAGTCCAGGGACAAGATCACTTTGGTATAACATCTCGGCCTAGATAATACACATCTCGGCCTTGGTGATGATGAACACCTCAGCCTAGATAATGACATCTCGGCTAACATGTCAAGGTGAGGGTAAAGGTCAACCAAAGTGGTTCCAAGATGGTCCTAAGTGTAAGAAGTTCAAAGGTGTAACCTAGGTTTAAGATGACCTCGGCTCAACTCATACCAAGCAAGGAACAAAACATGCAAGCAACACTTAAATGAAACTAATCAAAATCTGCATAGATGCAAGCCTAATCAATACAAGGATCATGCAAGAATGTACGTAAGCATGACTAGGATAAAGTGAGGTTTGCTACAATTTACTAGGAATTTGCAGAATAATTTACTGAATGGTTACTGAGAATTTACTGAGTAATTTACTAAGAATTTACTGGGAAATTGTTGGGTTACTTACTGAGAATTTATTGAGTAATTGAGTGAGAATTTACTTGCAATTTACTGAGTAATTTACCAAGTAGTTTACTAAGAATTTTCTGAGAATTTTTTGCGAATTTACTAAGTAATTTATTGAATATTTGCTGAGAATTTTGTCAGAATTTTCTAAGTAATTTACTAAGTAATCTACTGAGTAATTTTCTAAGAATTCACTGGGAATTTATTGAGTAATTTACTAAGTAAATTATAGAGAATTTATTGAGAATTTATTTTGTAAATTATTTTAATTTACTGAGTAATTTACGTAGAATTTACTGAGAATTTACTATGTAATTTTTTGGTAACTTACTAAGTAATTTACTAAGTAATTTGTTGAGAATTTACTCGGAATTCACTGAGAATTTATTGGTAACGTACTAAGTAATTTACTAAGTAATTTATTAAGAATTTACTCGGAATTTACTAACTTAATTATTGAGAATTTAATGGGAATTTGCTAGGTAATTTATTGAGCATTTACAGAGTAATTTAGTGAGAATTTACTTACAATTTACTGTGTAATTTACCAAGTAGTTTACTGAGAATTTATAGGGAATTTACTAATTAATTTACTTAGATTTTTTTGGGAATTTACTGAATATTTTTTGAGAATTTACTCAGAATTTTCTCAGTAATTTACTGAGTAATTAATTGAGTAAATTTTTGAGAATTACTGGGAATTTCTGAGTAATTTACTAAGTAATTTATAGTGAATTTACTGCAAATTTACTGAGTAATTTATATAGAATTTACTGGAAATTTATTGAGAATTTATTCTATAATTTATTTTAATTCACTAGGAATTTACTTAAAATTTAGAGAGTAATTTACTAAGAATTTACCTGAAATTTACTAAGTAATTTACATAGAATTTACTGAGTAATTTACTGAGTAATTTATTGGAAATTTACCCAGTAACTTACTGTGTAATCTATTCAATAATTTATTGAGAATTTACTCAGAATTTACTAGGAATTTACAGAGTGATTCATAAAGAATTTACCGAGTAATTTACTAAGAAATTAAAGGGAATTTACCGGGAAATTTACTAAGAATTTATTGGAAATTTGCTGGGTAATTTATAGAGTATTTATAGAGTAATTTAGTGAGAATTTAAAGGGAATTTACTAATTAATTTACTTAGATTTGTTTGGAAATTTACTGAATATTTTTTGAGAATTTACTCAGAAATTTCTGAGTAATTTACTAAGTAATTTACTGAGTAGTTAATTGAGTAAATTTTTGAGAATTCACTGGGAATTTTTGAGTAATTTACTAAGTAATTTATAGTGAATTTACTGAGTAATTTATATAGAATTTACTAAGAATTTATTCTATAATTTATTTTAATTCAGTAGGAATTTACTGAAAATTTAGAGAGTAATTTACTAAGAATTTTCCAAAAATTTACTGAGTAATTTACATAGAATTTACTGAGTAATTTATTGAAAATTTACCCAATAATTTACTGTGTAATCTATTGAGTAATTTATTGAGAATTTACTAGGAATTTACTGAGTGATTCATAAAGAATTTACTGAGAATTTAAAGGGAATTTACCGGGCAATTTACTAAGAATTTACTGGGAATATATTGGGAATTTTTTGAGAAATTTACTGAGTAATGGACTGAGAATTTACTGAGAATTTATTGGAAATTTACTGTGCAATTTACAGAGAATTTACTAGGAATTTGCATAGAATGTACTGGGAATTTACTATGTAATTTACTGAGAATTTACTAGGAATTTATTGAGTAATTTACAAGGAATTTACTGGGAATTTAGGGAGTAATTTACTAAAAATTTATTGGGAATTTTCTGAGTAATTTGCTGGGAATTTGATGAGTAATGTACTGAGAATTTATTAAAAATTTATTGAGAATTTTCTGAGTAATTTACTTCAAATTTACTAAGTAATTTACTGAGAATTGACTAGTAATTTACTGAGTGATTTATTGAGAATTTTCTGAGAATTTACTCGGAATTTACTGAGCAATTTACAAAGAATTTACTAAGAATTTACTGGGAATTTAAAATTTAATTTACTGAGAATTTATGAAGTAGTTGACTGATAATTTACTGAGTAATTTACTGAAAATTTACTGTGTAACTTACTGAAAATTTACTAAGTAATTGACTGAGAATTTACTAGGAATTTACTGAGTAATTTACTGAGAATTGATTAAGAATTTAATGAGAATTTACTAGGATTTTACCGAATAATTTACTAAACGTTTATCGAGAATTTACTAAGAATTTACTTAGTGATTTACTAGAATTTACTTCGTAATTTACTGAAACTTTACCCAGCAATTTACTGAGAATTTATTAAGAATTTATTGAGAATTGACTGGGAATTAACCGAGTAATTTACTGTGAATTTACGCGTAATTTACTTCGTAATTTACTGAAACTTTACCTAAGAATTTACTAGGATTTTACTGAATAATTTACTGAATGTTTATCGAGAATTTACTGAGTAATTTTTTGAGAATTCACTCAGTGATTTACTGAGTAATTTACTGGGTAATTTATTGAGGATTTACAGAGTAATTTAGTGAGAATTTACTTGCAATTTACTGTGTAATTTACCAAGTAGTTTACTGAGAATTTACAGAGAATTTACTAATTAATTTACTTAGATTTTTTGGGAATTTACTGAATATTTTCTAAGAATTTACTCAGAATTTTCTGAGTAATTTACTAAGTAATTAATTGAGTAAATTTTTGAGAATTCACTAGGAATTTATTGAGTAATTTACTAAGTAATTTAGAGTGAATTTACTGTGAATTTAATGGGTAATTTATAGAGAATTTACTGGGAACTTATTGAGAATTATTCTATAATTTATTTTAATTCACTAGGAGTTTATTGAAAATTTATAGAGTAATTTACTAAGAATTTACATGAAATTTACTAAGTAATTTATTGAGTAATTTATTGGAAATTTACCCAGTAATTTACTATGTAATCTACTGAGTGATTTATTGAGAATTTACTCGAAATTTACTGGGAATTGACTAAGTGATTCATGAATAATTTACTAAGTAATTTACTGAGAATTTAAAGGGAATTTATCGGGCAATTTACTGAGAATTTACGGGAAATTTATTGCGAATTTTCTAAGAAATTTATTGAGTAGTGGACTGAGAATTTATTATGCAATTTACAGAGAATTTACTGGGAATTTGCTTAGAATGCACTGGGAATTTACTATGTAATTTTCTGAGAATTTACTAGGAGTTTATTGAGTAATTTACTAGGAATTTAGGAAGTAATTTACTTAAAATTTATTGACAATTTATTAGCAATTTTTTGAGTAATTTACTGGGAATTTGATGAGTAATGTGCTGAGAACTTATTAAGAATTTTCTGAGTAATTTACTCCGAATTTACTCAATAATTTACTACGAATTTACTCGTAATTTACTAAGTAATTTTCTAAGAATTTATCGGGAATTTTTTTAGAATTTATTCGGAATTTATAGAGCAATTTACTAAGAATTTACTGAGAATTTAAAATTAATTTACTGAGCATTTACTAAGTAATTGACTGAGAATTTCCAGGGAATTTACTGAGAAATTTACTGGAAATTTACTGAGTAATTTACTGAGAATTGATAAAAGAATTTAACGAGAATTTACATGTAATTTACTGAAACTTTACCCAGTAATTTACTGAGAATTTACTAGGATTTTACTAAATAATTTACTGAATGTTTATCGAGAATTTACAAAGTAATTTACTGAGAATTTACTCAGTGACTCCCTGAGAATTTTCTGGGAATTTACGGAGTAATTTACTGAGAATTTATTGAGTTAATTACTGAGAATTTATTGGGAAATTGCTGGGTTATTTACTGAGAATTTATTTAGTAATTTAGTGAGAATTTACTTGCAATTTACTGAGTAATTTACAAAGCAGTCTACTGAGAATTTTTTGAGTAATTTTCTTAGAATTTTTTGTAAATTTACTGAGTAATTTACTAAGTAATTTTCTAAGAATTCACTGGGAATTTACTAAGTAATTTATAGAGAATTTACTACGAATTTACTGAGAATCTACTGGAAATTTATTGAGAATTTATGCTGTAATTTATTTGAATTTAATGAGCAATTTATTAAGAATTTACTGAGTAATTTATTGAGAATTTACTAGGAATTTACAGAGTAATTTATTGAGAATTTACTTGGAATTTACTGAGTGATTTATTGAGAATTTACAAGGAATTTAGTGGGCATATTACTGAGAATTTTCTGAAAATTTATTGGGAAATTTACTGAGTAATGGATTGAGAATTTACTGAGAATGTATTGGGAATTTACTGTGCAATTTAAAAAGAATTTACTGAGAATTTTCTGAGTAATTTACAAAGAATTTACTGGGAATTTGCTGAGAATATTTCAGGGAATTTACAATGTAATTTACTGAGAATTTACAGGAATTTATTGAGTAACTTATAAGGAGTTTTGTTAGGAATTTAGTGAGTAAATTACTGAAAATTTACCAAAAATTTTATGAGTAATTTACTAGGAATTTACTCAGTAATTTACTGAGTGATTTATTGAAAATTTACTGAACAATTTACAGAGAATTTATTGGGAATTTAAAAATTAATTTACTCGAAATTTACTGAGCAATTGACTGAGAATTTTCTGAGTAATTTACTGGGAATTTACTCGGAATTTAGTGAGAATTTACTGGGAATTTATTGTGTAACTTCCTGAGAATTTACTGAGTAATTGATTGAGAATTTAATGGGAATTTACTAAGAATTTACTAAGTAATTTATTGAGAATTTATTGAGAATTGATTGGGAATTAACTGAGTAATTTACTAAGAAATTCTAGGGAATTTATTGAGTAATTTACGAAGAATTTATTGAAAATTGACTGGGAATTAACGGAGTAATTTACTGGAAATTTAATAAGTAATTTATTGAGAATTTACGTGTAATTTACTTCGTAATTTACTGAAACTTTACCCAGTAATTTACTGAAAATTTACTAGGATTTTACAGAATAATTTACTTAATGGTTATCAAGAATTTACTGAGTAATTTACTGAGAATTTACTTAGTGACTTACTGGGAATTTACGGAGTAATTTACTGTGCAATTACTGAGTTAATTAGTGAGAATTTACTGGGAAATTGCTTGGTTATTTACTGAGAATTTATTTAGTAATTTAGTGAGAATTTTCTTGCAATTTACTGAGTAGTTTACCAAGTAGTTTACTGAGAATTTTTTGAGTAATTTTTTGATAATTTTTTTGCGAATTTACTGAGCAATTTACTAAATATTTTTTGAGAATTTTGTCAGAATTTTCTGAGTAATTTACTAAGTAATCTACTGAGTAATTTTCTGAGAATTCACTGGGAATTTACTGAGTAATTTAATAAGTAATTTATAAAAAATTTACTACGAATTTATAGAGTAATTTACTAAGAATCTACTGGAAATTTATTGAGAATTTATTCTGTAATTTATTTGAATTTACTGAAAATTTGCTGAGTAATTTATTGTGAATTTACTGAGTAATTTATTGAGAATTTACTCGGAATTTACTGAGTTATTCATTGAGAATTTACTGAGAATTTACAATGAATTTAGTGGGCAATTTACTGAGAATTTACAGGGAATTTATTGGGAATTTTTTGAGAAATTTACTGAGTAATGAACTGAGAATTTACTAAGAATGTATTGGGAATTTACTTCGCAATTTAAAAAGAATTTACTGAGAATTTTCTGAGTAATTTACTAGGAATTTGCTGAGAATTTTCTGAGTAATTTACTAGGAATTTGCTGAGAATATTTCTAAGAATTTACTATGTAATTTACTGAGAATTTTCAGGGAATTTATTGAGTAATTTATAAGGAATTTACTTGGAATTTAGTGTGTAATTTACTGAAAATTTATTAACAATTTACTGGGAATTTGATGAATAATTTACTGAGAATGTATTAAGAATTTTCTGAAAATTTTCTGAGTAATTTACTGAAAATTTACTCAATAATTTATTGAGAATTTACTGAGTGATTTATTGAGAATTTACTGAACAATTTACGGAGAATTTATTAGGAATTTAAAAAGTAATTTACCCGGAATATACTTAGTAATTGACTGATAATTTTCTAAGTAATTTACTAGGAATTTACTCGGAATTTAGCGAGAATTTGCTGGGAATTTACTGTGTAACTTACTGAGAATTTACTAAGTAATTGATTGAGAATTTAATAGGAATTTACTAAGAATTTACTGAATAATTTATTGAGAATTTATTGAGAATTGATTGGGAATTAACTGAGTAATTTACTGCGAATTTAATGAGTAATTGACTGAGAATTTTTAGGGAATTTGCTGAGTAATTTACTAAGAATTTATTAAGAATTGACTAGGAATTAATCGAGTAATTTACTGGGAATTTACTGAGTAATTTACCAAGAATTTACGTGTAATTTACTTCGTAATTTATTGAGAATTTATTAGGATTTTACTGAATAATCTACTGAATGTTTATCGAGAATTTACTGAGTAATTTACTGAGAATTTACTCAGTGACTTACTGAGAATTTACCGGGAATTTACGGAGTAATTTACTGAGAATTTATTGAGTTAATTACTGAGAATTTATTGGGAAATTACTGGGTTATTTGCTGAGAATTTATTTAGTAATTTAGTGAGAATTTACTTGCAATTTACTGAGTAATTTACCAAGTAGTTTACTTAGAATTTTATGAGTAATTTTTTGCAAATTTACAGAATATTTTTGGAGAATTTTGTCAAAATTTTCTGAGTAATTTATTAAGTAATCTACCGAGTAATTTTTTGAGAATTCACTGGGAATTTACTAAGTAATTTACTAAGCAATTTATAGATAATTTACTACGAATTTACTGAGAATCTACTGAAAATTTATTGAGAATTTATGCTATAATTTATTTGAATTTACTGAGTAATTTACTATGTAATTTACTGAGCAAGTTATTTGGAATTTACTCAGAATTTACAAGGAATTTAGTGGGCAATTTACTGAGAATTTACTGGGAATTTATTGGGAACTTTTTGAGAAATTTATTGAGTAATGGACTGAGAATTTACTGAGAATGTATTTGGAATTTACTATGCAATTTAAAAATAATTTTCTGAGTAATTTACAAAGAATTTACTGCGAATTTGCTCAGAATATTTCTGGGAATTTACTATGTAATTTTCTGAGAATTTATTGAGTAATTTATATGGAATTTGCTGGGAATTTAGTAAATAATTTACTGAAAATTTATTGACAATTTACTGAAAATTTGATGAGTAATTTACTGAGAATTTATTAAGAATTTACTGAAAATTTTCTGAGTAATTTAATGAGAATTTACTCAGTAATTTACTGAGAATTTAATGAACAATTTACTGAGCAATTGACTGAGAATTTTCTGAGTAATTTACTGGAAATTTACTTGGAATTAAGTGAGAATTTACTTGGAATTTACTGTGTAACTTACTGAGAATTCACTAAGTAATTGATTGAGAATTTAATGGGAATTTACTGTGTAATTTACTGAGAATTTATTGAGAATTGATTGGGAATTAACTGAGTAATTTTGTCATAACCCGAACCCGCCCCCGTGGGTTAAGGACATAACTGGCCAGTAATTATGAGATTACCTACGGCCTCAAACCAAACCAAACCAAACCAAACGTATTTTAACAGAGTTAATGAGGGCCAAACGGAAGCAATTTAAAATTTTGTCCATAGAGCTGTGCTTACATGGCACATCATAACAAACCATACATCTGCATATTAATAACTCACAACAAAATATGTACTACATAAGGTTCTGTACATACAGTGTCACGACCCCAAACCGCCCCTAGTAGTTTGGTGCCGTGATGGCCAGTAATCCGTGATTACCGTAGGCCAACTGCCAAAATTCACACACAATCAGAGTATAGATATAGGGGGCTCACAAGTGCAGAAGCAATAATCTAAAATATAAGTGGTCCATAAGAGCAGTGCAAAAGTCAAATGAAATGGCATACATCTTTACATAGCTTTACAACTTGGATACAAATAGAAATGAAGTACAAAAATACATCTTACATCTTGGAAAGAGGCTTCTCGAGCCGACATGTTCAAAATACATAAGCTTCAAAAATTGCCGACATAAACAAGTATACAAAACACGCATCTTGATCAAAAGGCTTCTCAAGCCGACGTATGCAACATACAAGTATTACAAATCGAGAAGCATAATTTTCAAGACTGCCGACGTAATTACAGGTTAGGCCGACATAATCAAAATCCAAAATAAGCTCCAGATTCACATCTAGGCGTCGCCGCCTTCTTGCTCATCACCTACATATAGAGAGAGAGAGTGAGCTTGGATACTCAGTGAATGGTATAAATAATAAAGGGGTTTGCATGAATAATAGCCGAAGTCCTTTCAAAACATTACAAGACAAAACTCTATATATATAACAAGGAATGGACCTCGCCCGTCTAACAGATCTTCAAAGTTTCAAGGGATACTTACTAGCATCACATATTACGAATAATAACATTTCGGCAAACATATCCACACAGTAACCGTCCGTGGCAAAACAAGACAAAGCGAGATAGGCATCTCAAACAAGGGTGCTACGAAAGTTTAGAGTCCTCTAGCACAAGGGACTTTCAAGACAAGATGTGCTGCGGAAGTTTAGAGTCCTCCAGCACAAGGGACTTTCAAAACAAGATGTGCTGCGAAAGTTTAGAGTCCTCCAGCACAAGGGACTTTCAAACGAGATGTGCTGCGAAAGTTTAGAGTTCCCCAGCACAAGGGACTTTCCGAGAAGGTCATTCAAACAAATATGATACGAGATACGAAACTAAGGACAATCATTCATGCTTAACAAATATGTTTCAAGACAAGCAAAGCAAAGTTCTTCAAAACATTGATAACATAACTTTATCAGAAATACCACTCACCTTGTTCTTCAAACGTCGAGGTCAGGCAAGTCCAAGTCCTGACAACACATGGCAAAGTCTATTGAATGCATTACTCAAAATAAATCTAGCACACATGCAAATGACCTCGGCATTCTTCAAAAACTAAGTCAATCAAGTTGCAACACAGTTTCTTATCCTTGGAAAAACACGCTGGGCAACTACCAGGTCTAGGTCGAGGTCCCACACCTCCTTGCCGAGGCGTAGCCTCGACGGCCACATTCAAAAGTGAAGTCGGGAAAAGTCTGGGTTTCCCTCTTGATAAACATGAAGAACATGAGCATAAAAAACTTGAAGAACATGAACATGAGGAAGATGAATGCAGAGATCAAAACTTATTATACAAAAGCTGAGATTTCATGCTATAACTACAAAAACGTGGACCTGGGTACCCACACTCAATGATCTTATCAAAACAAACACAAATACATGAGCTTCGATGCAAACTTTCGGATCAAACGAGGCTTTTCTTCAAAAATACATGAAAACCATTTTCTCTTTCTAAAACCAACTTTAAATCGATGAATGGTGTGCAAAACAGGTTTGATCGTGCAATGCAGCTAGATGACGAAGAAGAACAACAAGAATAGGTTAAGATTCTAACCTCAAAACTCGAATCTAACGGCTCAAGCTCTAACGATCAAGCTTGGAAGCCACCTTCTCTAGCTCAAATTTCTCCTCCTTTTAACTAGAGCTTCTCTCTCTAAAAAGGCAAGATTGATACAAAAATGAAATGCCTCACATGACAAACACTGACTTAATCCCTCTGTCGGGACACGTGGCATCGGCTGATTCGCTCAACTCAAAAAGGTGACTGACTTGACAAGACAAGACCAAGACAAAGCGTACTCAGCAAGCTAGGTGGCACAAACACACCGGCAAGTAACGACATCGGCTAACAACAAGACTCCGGCAATCAAGGGGCAAGGACAACGGCTTGGAAGGACAACACTTGACTAAACTGTGCCACACCCTGGCCTAGGTGTGCCACACCTCGGTCTAGGTCATACCATTCTAGGAACAAAATCACTCGTGCAAGGATCAAGGATCTAGAGCGCCTAGATATTAACATCTCGGCCCAGATGATGCACATCTCGGCCTAGGCAACGCGCACCTCGGCCTAGTGGTGACATCTCGACCAATATGCCAGGGCGAAGATGGGGGTCAACCAACGGGGTTCTAAGATAGTTCTAAGTGACAAAGGTTTCAAAGGTGCCTAGGCTTAAGACGACCTCGGCAACACACCAGGCAAGAACAAAGTATGCAAGCAATCATTCAAGCAAAACAAAACAAGATTTGCAAATGTAGATGTTGACACAAGATCGCCCATAAATGTATGCAAGTATGACTAAGTCAAAATGAGAGTTGTTACATACAGGATCATATAAGTCTAAGTCAACCCATCACGACTATATACAACAGATGCAAAGTCTTCGCCAACAAGACAGGATACAAATACATAACAAAAGGGCAAAGACGGGTCTCGTACGTGAGACACAAGGGCTGACTCTCCCAAAACCTTTGTTATTCCACATAGACATCACTGGGGCTGGGTTTGGACTTCCCTTGGCTCACCTACAAACACATGAATGAGCGTGAGCAAAAGCCCAGTGAATAATATCAATTAAAGAAGCTATACAGATGATATGTAGAACAATATGCTTCAAACGGCCTTAGGCCCAATTCATATTTCTATTTAACATATATACACAATTTAGGTCAAGTGACTGCGGTTCCAAACAAACTGGCATTTAGCCCATTCAAACTTTCATTTGTGTCAAAATGGCCTTTGGCCCATTCAGATAACAAAATGGCCTTTGACCCATTCATTCGTTCATGTCGAAACGGCCTCCGGCCCATTTATTCATGTCAAAACGGCCTCTGGCCCATTCATTCTATTATTTAGATCAAACTGGCCTCTGGCCCACCCATTTGGTATAGCAAACATTGTCCACCAATCGAATCAATGAACTTATAAAACTTACATAGAAGTAAGCAATTGGACAATAACATATTTTAGATATCTCTGTTAAGATATTACTCACAGTGATCGGTTAGTTGGTTTGCCCTGGAGCTCGACCCTACAAATTCCATGAACACAAAAGGGTCACAAATAATTCGATCCGTTCTAAATTCACATTTTCCTCTTTAGGCTTCATTCTTATCTCTTTAACTCAATTATAATGCTTAATGCATGCCTAAGAGTACTTGGAAGTGAAAGAGATTAGAAAATGAAACACAGAATGTCTTTTCAAAATTTCAGAAAATAGGGTCCCTGCTCGAGCGTGGACTTCCTCGCTCGAGTGGACCCTTGAGGCCTGCAAAAGTGCTGAATACGTCAAATTTACACTCGATCACGAACTCTGGCGCTCGAGCGGAAGGCCTCTCTACATGGCTCCCCGCTCGAGCGTGAACTTCCCTGCTTGAGCGGACACCATGTCTGCAGAAAATATTGGGGGCACGAAATTCACGCTCGAGCAGCGGTTTCCCCGCTCGAGCGGACATCAAATTTTCTAGGTTTTCCAGAACATGTTCTTGAGCTCCAATTCGACATTCAACGGTTCTAGATGTATGCTTTTGGCTCAAACTTCACATAATCATGTACTAACATGATATAAACACCAAATCACAACACAGTGAAGCTTAATTCCATGAATCAAACACATGCATGTCCCAAATTGACTCAAACTCATCACCAACACACTAAATTCAAACATTTAAGGTTCATACTTCCATGATTTGCACTTGCATGTGGAATATACACAATATCCTCAACTTAATTGGTGAAGAGGTGATCAAATATATGGACTTAAACAAAAAATCCAACATGGATCATGCACATTGTGCTCAAATATGGAAATTCATAGTAATTTCCTACATGCATGCATCTATTGACTTTAAATTCAACAAATACAACTCAATTCATGATCTAACCCACCATTTAATCTTCAATTCACAAACTCACAATTTGAACTTATGAATTAAGGGTTGATTACTCACCTAGGAGCTTTAATCTTCCAAACTTGTGCTTAATTCTTGAGTGTAGCTTCAAGATTACCAAGTTCCTTAGCAAATCTCTACTTTGAGCCTCTTCTCTCACTAAATTCGGCCCCTCTCTCTCTCTGTAGAGCATAATTTCAGAAGTTGAACTCAAAAAGAAACAAAAATGAGAGTGTAATGGCCTTAATAAGAGCTCTCATGGTCACATTATTTTAATATAAAATAATTGAGCACTAATTCATCAAATTCAATCTGATTAATTTGATCCAAATCAATTTTCAATTAAATTTCACCGCAAGCTCTAAAAATTACACTAATCACAATGGCGCAATCAATTTCGGGTTTCGTGGCCGATAAGGCCTTCAAATTAATTTCCAAAGCAAATAATCAAACATATATTCCTACGGTGAATAGATAGAAATTCAAAACCACATATTTCCACATAATGGCACAAAAAATCATATTAAACACATAATCACATTCATGTTAAGGACCAATTGACATATTACGGAACAGGGATATCACAAATTTACTGTGAATTTACTGAGTAATTGACTGAGAATTTCTAGGGAATTTACTAAGTAATTTACTAAGAATTTATTGAGAATTGACTGGGAATTAACCAAGTAATTTACTGAGAATTTACTAGGATTTTACTGAATAATTTACTAAATGTTTATTGAGAATTTACTGAGTAATTTACTGAGAATTTACTCAGTGACTTACTGAGAATTTACTGGGAATTTATGGAGTAATTTGTTGAGTTAATTACTAAGAATTTACTGGGAAATTGCTGGGTTATTTACTGAGAATTTATTTAGTAATTTAATGAGAATTTACTTGCAATTTGCTGAGTAATTTACCAAATAGTTTACTGAGAATTTTCTGAGTAATTTTCTGAGAATTTTTTGCGAATTTACTAAGCAATTTACTAAATATTTTTTGAGAATTTTGTCAGGATTTTCTGAGTAATTTACTAAGTAATCTACTGAGTAATTTTCTGAGAATTCCCTGGGAATTTACTAAGTAATTTATAGAGAATTTCACACGAATTTACTAAGCAATTTAGTGAGAATCTACTGGAAATTTATTGAGAATTTATTCTGTAATTTATTTGAATTTACTGGGAATTTGCTGAGTAATTTACTGAGAATTTACTCGGAATTTACTAAGAATTTACTGAGTGATTCATAGAGAATTTACAAGGAATTTATTGGGCAATTTATTGAGAATTTACTGAGAATTTATTGGGAATTTTATGGAAATTTACTGAGTAATGGACTGAGAATTTACTGGGAATGTATTGAGAATTTACTATGCAATTTAAAAAGGATTTACTAAGAATTTTCTGAGTAATTTACTAGGAATTTACTATGTAATTTTCTGAGAATTTTCTGAGAATTTACTGGGAATTTATTGTGTAATTTATAAGGAATTTTGCTTGGAATTTAGTGAGTAATTTACTGATAATTTACTTTGAATTTATTAAGAATTTACAGAAAATTTTCAGAGTAATACTGGGAATTTACTCAGTAATTTACTAAGAATTTACTGAGTGATATATTGAGAATTTACTGAACAATTTAAGGAGAATTTATTAGGAATTTAACAAGTAATTGACCCGGAGTTTACTGAGCAATTGACTTAGAATTTTCTGAGTAATTTACTGGGAATTTACTTAGAATTTAGTGAGAATTTACTAAAAATTTACTGTGTAACTTACTGAGAATTTACTGAGTAAATGATTGATAATTTAATGGGAATTTACTAAGAATTTACTAAGAATTTATTGAGAATTGATTGGGAATTAACAGAGTAATTTACTACGAATTTACTGAGTAATTAACGGAGAATATCTAGCGAATTTACTGAGTAATTTACTAAGAATTTATTGAGAATTGACTGGGAATTAACCGAGTAATTTACTAAGTAATTTATTGAGAATTTATTTCATAATTTACTGAAACTTTACCCAATAATTAACTGAGAATTTACTAGGATTTTACTGAATAATTTGCTGAATGTTTATCGAGAATTTCCTGAGTAATTTACTAAGAATTTACTCAGTGACTTACTGAGAATTTACTGGGAATTTACGGAGTAATTTACTGAGTTAATTACTAAGAATTTACTGGGAAATTGCTGGGTTATTTACTAAGAATTTATTTAGTAATTTAGTGAGAATTTACTTGCAATTTACTGAGTAATTTACCAAGTAGTTTACTGAGAATTTTTTGAGAATTTTTTGCGAATTTACTGAGCAATTTGCTGAATATTTTCTGAGAATTTTGTCCGGATTTTCTGAGTAATTTACTAAGTAATCTACTGAGTAATTTTCTGAGAATTCCTTGGGAATTTACTGAGTAATTTACTAAGTAATTTATAGAGAATTTAGTACGAATTTACTGAGCAATTTACTGAGAATCTATTGAAAATTTGTTAAGAATTTATTCTGTAATTTATTTGAATTTACTGTGAATTTGCTGAGTAAGTTATTTAGAATTTACATAAAATTCACTTTGTAATTTATTAAGAATTTACTCTGAATTTATTTGAGAATTTACAAGGGATTTAGTGGGCAATTTACTGAGAATTTATTGGAAATTTTTTGGGAAATATACTAAGTAATGTACTGAGAATTTACTAAGAATGTATTTGGAATTTACTGTGCAATTTAAAAATAATTTACTGAGAATTTTCTGAGTAATTTACAAAGAATTTACTGGGAATTTACTATGTAATTTACTGAGAATTTACAGGGAATTTATTGACTAATTTATACGGAATTTTGTTGGGAATTTAGTGAGTAATTTACTGAAAATTTATTGACAATTTACTGGGAATTCGATGAGTAATTTACTGAGAATTTATTAAGAATTTACTAAAAATTTTCTGAGTAATTTACTGGAAATTTATTCAGTAATTTACAGAGAATTTATTGAGTGATTTATTGAGAAATTCCTGAACAATTTACGGAGAATTTATTAGGAATTTAAAAAGTAATCTACCCAGAATTTACTAAGCAATTGACTTAGAATTTTCTGAGTAATTTACTAGGAATTTACTCGAAATTTAGTGAGAATTTACTGGGAATTTACTATGTAACTTACTGAGAATTTACTGAGTAATTGATTGATAATTTAATGGGAATTTACTGAGTAATTTACTGAGAATTGATTGGGAATTAACTGAGTAATTTACTGCGAATTTACTGAGTAATGGACTGAGAATTTCTAGGGAATTTACTGAGTAATTTACTAAGAATTTATTGAGAATTGACTGAGAATTAACCGAGTAATTTACTAAGTAATTTATTGAGAATTTATTTCGTAATTTACTGGATCTTTACCCAGTAATTTACTGAGAATTTACTGGGAATTTACGGAGTAATTTATTGAGTTAATTACTGAGTATTTACTGGGAAATTGCTAGGTTATTTACTGAGAATTTATTTAGTAATTTAGTGAGAATTTACTTGCAATTTACTGAGTAATTTACCAAGTAGTTTACTAAGAATTTTCTGAGTAATTTTCTGAGAATTTTTTGCAAACTTACTGAGCAATTTACTGAATATTTTCTGAGAATTTTGCCCGGATTTTCTGAGTAATTTACTAAGTAATCTACTGAGTAATTTTCTGAGAATTCCCTGGGAATTTACTGAGTAATTTACTGAGTAATTTATAGAGAATTTAATACGAATTTACTGAGCAATTTAGTGAGAATCTACTGGAAATTTATTGAGAATTTATTCTGTAATTTATTTGAATTTACTGGGAATTTGCTGAGTAAGTTATTCAGAATTTACATAAAATTCACTTTGTGATTTACTGAGTAATTTATTGAGAATTTACTCAGAATTTACTGAGAATTTACTGAGTGATTCATTGAGAATTTACAAGGAATTTAGTGGGCAATTTACTGAGTAATGGACCGAGAATTTACTGAGAATGTATTGGGAATTTACTGTGCAATTTAAAAAGAATTTACTGAGAATTTTTTGAGTAATTTGCAAAGAATTTTCTGGGAATTTACTGAGAATATTTTTGGGAATTTACTATGTAATTTACTGAGAACTTATAGGGAATTTATTGAGTAATTTATAAGGAATTTTGTTGGTAATTTAGTGAGTAATTTACTGAAAATTTACTTTGAATTTATTAAGAATTTACAAAAAAAATTCTGAGTAATTACTGGGAATTTACTTAGTAATTTATTGAGAATTTACTGAGTGATTTATTGAGAATTTACTGAACAATTTAGGGAGAATTTATTAGGAATTTAACAAGTAATTTACCCGGAGTTTACTGAGCAGTTGACTTTGAATTTTCTGAGTAGTTTACTGGGAATTTACTTAGAATTTAGTGAGAATTTACTGAAAATTTACTGTGTAACTTACTGAGAATTTACTGAGTAAATGATTGATAATTTAATGGGAATTTACTAAGAATTTACTGAGAATTTATTGAAAATTGATTGGGAATTAATAGAGTAATTTACTGCGAATTTATTGAGTAATTGACCGAGAATTTGTAGGGAATTTACTGAGTAATTTATTAAGAATTTATTGAGAATTGATTGGGAATTAACCGAGTAATTTACTAAGTAATTTATTGAGAATTTACTTCATAATTTACTGAAACTTTACCAAGTAATTAACTGAGAATTTACTTGCATTTTACTGAATAATTTACTGAATGTTTATCGAGAATTTCCTGAGTAATTTTCTGAGTTAAATTACTAAGAATTTACTAGGAAATTACAGGGTTATTTACTGAGAATTTATTTAGTAATTTAGTGAGAATTTACTTGTAATTTACTGAGTAATTTACCAAGTAGTTTATTGAGAATTTTTTGCAAATTTACTGAGCAATTTGCTGAATATTTTCTGAGAAATTTGTCCGGAATTTCTGAGTAATTTACTAAGTAATCTACTGAGTAATTTTCTGAGAATTCCTTGGGAATTTAATGAGTAATTTACTAAGTAATTTATAGAGAATTTAGTACGAATTTACTGAGCAATTTACTGAGAATCTACTGAAAATTTATTGAGAATTTATTCTGTAATTTATTTGAATTTACTGTGAATTTGCTGAGTAAGTTATTTAGAATTTACATAAAATTCACTTTGTAATTTACTGAGTAATTTATTGAGAATTTACTCAGAATTTACTGGGAATTTACTGAGTGATTCATTGAGAATTTACAAGGAATTTAGTGGGCAATTTACTGAGAGTTTATTGAAATTTTTTTTGGGAAATTTACTAAGTAATGTACTGAGAATTTACTAAGAATGTATTTGGAATTTACTGTGAAATTTAAAAATAATTTACTGAGAATTTTCTGAGTAATTTACAACGAATTTACTGGGAATTTACTATGTAATTTACTGAGAATTTACAGGGAATTTATTGACTATTTTATACGGAATTTTGCTGGGAATTTAGTGAGTAATTTACTGAAAATTTATTGACAATTTACTGGGAATTTGATGAGTAATTTACTGAGAATTTATTAAGAATTTACTAAAAATTTTCTGAGTAATTTATTGGAAATTTACTCAGTAATTTACAGAGAATTTATTGAGTGATTTATTGAGAATTTCCTGAACAATTTACGAAGAATTTAGTAGGAATTTAAAAAGTAATTTACCCAAAATTTACTGAGCAATTGACTTAGAATTTTCTGAGTAATTTACTCGGAATTTACTCGGAATTTAGTGAGAATTTACTGGGAATTTACTGTGTAACTTACTGAGAATTTACTGAGTAATTGATTGATAATTTAATGGGAATTTAATGAGTAATTTACTGAGAATTGATTGGGAATTAACTTAGTAATTTACTGAGAATTTACTGAGTAATGGACTGAGAATTTCTAGGGAATTTACTGAGTAATTTACTAAGAATTTATTGAGAATTGACTGGGAATTAACCGAGTAATTTACTAAGTAATTTACTGAGAATTTACTTCGTAATTTACTGGATCTTTACCCAGTAATTTACTGAGAATTTACTGGGAATTTACGGAGTAATTTACTGAGTTAATTACTGAGTATTTACTGGGAAATTGCTAAGTTATTTACTGAGAATTTATTTAGTAATTTAGTGAGAATTTACTTGTAATTTACTAAGTAATTTACCAAGTAGTTTACTAAGAATTTTCTAAGTAATTTTCTGAGAATTTTTTGCAAATTTACTAAGCAATTTACTGAATATTTTCTGAGAATTCCCTGGGAATTTACTGAGTAATTTACTGAGTAATTTATAGAGAATTTAATACGAATTTACTGAGCAATTTACTGAGAATCTACTGGAAATTTATTGAGAATTTATTCTGTATTTTATTTGAATTTACTGAGAATATGCTGAGTAAGTTATTCAGAATTTACATAAAATTCACTTTGTGATTTACTGAGTAATTTATTGAGAATTTACTCGAAATTTACTGAGAATTTACTAAGTGATTCATTGAGAATTTACAAGGAATTTAGCAGGCAATTTACTGAGAATGTATTGGGAATTTACTGTGCAATTTAAAAAGAATTTACTGAGAATTTTTTGAGTAATTTACAAAGAATTTTCTGGGAATTTACTGAGAATATTTTTGGGAATTTACTATGTAATTTACTGAGAACTTATAGGGAATTTATTGAGTAATTTATAAGGAATTTTGCTGGTAATTTAGTGAGTAATTTACTGAAAATTTACTTTGAATTTATTAAGAATTTATAGAAAATTTTCTGAGTAATTTTCTGGAAATTTACTTAGTAATTTACGGAGAATTTACTGAGTAATTTATTGAGAATTTATTGAACAATTTAGGGAGAATTTATTAGGAATTTAACAAGTAATTTACCTGGGGTTTACTGAGGAATTGACTTAGAATTTTCTGAGTAATTTACTGGGAATTTACTTAGAATTTAGTGAGAATTTACTGAAAATTTACTGTGTAACTTACTGAGAATTTACTAAGTAAATGATTGATAATTTAATAGGAATTTACTAAGAATTTACTGAGTAATTTACTGAGAATTTATTGAGAATTGATTGGGAATTAACAGAGTAATTTACTGCGAATTTACTGAGTAATTGACTGAGAATTAACCGAGTAATTTACTAAGTAATTTATTGAGAATTTACTTCATAATTTACTAAAACTTTACCCAGTAATTTACGGAGAATTTACTAGGATTTTACTGAATAATTTACTGAATGTTTATCGAGAATTTCCTGAGTAATTTACTGAGAATTTACTCAGTGACTTACTGAGAATTTACTAAGAATTTACGGAGTAATTTACTGAGTTAATTACTAAGAATTTACTAGGAAATTGCTGGGTTATTTATTAAGAATTTATTTAGTAATTTAGTGAGAATTTACTTGCAATTTATTGAGTAATTTACCAAGTAGTTTACTGAGAATTTCTGAGAATTTTTTGCGAATTTACTGAGCAATTTGCTGAATATTTTCTGAGAATTTTGTCAGGATTTTTTGAGTAATTTACTAAGTAATTTACTGAGTAATTTTCTGAGAATTCCTTGGGAATTTACTACGTAATTTATAGAGAATTTAGTGCAAATTTACTGAGCAATTCACTGAGAATCTACTGGAAACTTATTGAGAATTTATTCTGTAATTTATTTGAATTTACTGAGAATTTGCTGAGTAAGATATTCAGAATTTACATAAAATTCACTTTGTAATTTACTGAGTAATTTATTGAGAATTTACTCGGAATTTACTGAGTGATTCATTGAGAATTTACAAGGAATTTAGTGGGCAATTTACTTAGAATTTTCTGGGAATTTTTTTGGATATTTACTAAGTAATGGACTGAGAATTTACTTAGAATGTATTGGGAATTTACTGTGCAATTTAAAAAGAATTTACTGAGAATTTTTTGAGCAATTTACAAAGAATTGTTTGGGAATTTATTGAGAATATTTTTGGAAATTTACTATGTAATTTACTGAGAATTTACAGGGAATTTATTGAGTAATTTATAAGGAATTTTGCTGGGAATTTAGTGAGTAATTTTCTGAAAATTTACTTTGAATTTATTAAGAATTTATGGAAATATTTCTGAGTAATTTACTTGGAATTTACTCAGTAATTTACTGAGAATTTACTGAGTGATTTATTGAGAATTTATTGAACAATTTACAAAGAATTTATTGGGAATTTAAAAAACAACTTACTCGGAATTTACTGAGCAATTGACTGAGAATTTTCTGAGTAATTTACTGGGAATTTACTCATAATTTAGTGAGAATTTACGGGGAATTTACTGTGTAACTTACTGAGAATTTACTAAGTAATTGATTGAGAATTTAATGGAAATTTACTAAGAATTTACTGAGTAATTTACTTAGAATTTATTGAGAATTGACTAGGAATTAACTGAGTAATTTACTGGGAATTTACTGATTAATTTACTGAGAATTTCTAGGGAATTTACTGAGTAATTTATTGAGAATTTACTGGGAATTTGGTAAGTAATTTACTAAGAACTTACGTGTAATTTACTTCGTAATTTACTGAAACTTTACTAAGTAATTTACAGAGAATTTACTAGGATTTTATTGAATAATTTACTGAATGTTTATCGAGAATTTACTGAGTTATTTACTGAGAATTTACTGGGAATTTATGTAGTAATTTACTGAGTTAATTACTAAGAATTTATTGGGAAATTGCTTAGTAATTTACTGAGAATTTATTTAGTAATTTAGTGAGAATTTACTTGCAATTTACTGAGTAATTTACCAAGTAGTTTACTGAGAATTTTCTGAGTAATTTTTTGATAATTTTTTTTCTGAATTTACTAAGCAATTTACTGAATATTTTTTGAGAATTTTGTCAGAATTTTCTGAGTAATTTACTAAGAATATATTGAAAATTTGTTGAGAATTTATTCTGTAATTTATTTGAATTTATTGGGAATTTGTTGAGTAATTTATTGAGAATTTACTGAGTAATTTATTGAAAATTTACTCTGAATTTACTGAGAATTTACTGATTGATTCATTGAGAATTTACTGAGAATTTACAAGGAATTTAGTGGGCAATTTACTAAGAATTTACAGGGAATTTATTGGGAATTTTTTGGAAAATTTACTGAGTAATGGATTGGGAATTTATTTAGTAATTTATTGAGAATGTATTGTGAATTTACTACGCAATTTAAAAAGAATTTACTTAAAATTTTCTGAGTAATTTACAAAGAATTTACTAGGAATTTGCTGAGAATATTTCTAAGAATTTACTATGTAATTTACTGAGAATTTCAGGGAATTTATTGAGTAATTTATAAGGAATTTACTGGGAATTTAGTGAGTAATTTACTGAAAATTTGTTAACAATTTATTGGGAATTTACTCAGTAATTTGTTGAGAATTTACTGAGTGATTTATTGAGAATTTACTGAACAATTTACAAAGAATTTATTAGGAATTTAAAAATTAATTTACCCAAAATTTACTGAGTAATTGACTGAGAATTTTCTAAGTAATTTACTAGGAATTTACTCAGAATTTTGTGAGAATTTGTTGGGAATTTACCGTGTAACTTACTGTGAATTTACTGAGTAATTGATTGAGAATTTAATGGGAATTTACTAAGAATTTACTGAGTAATTTATTGAGAATTTATAGAGAATTTGTTGAGTAATTTACTAAGAATTTATTGAGAATTGAGTAGGAATTAACCGAGTAGTTTACTGGCAATTTACTAAGTAATTTACTGAGAATTTACGTGTAATATACTTCGTTATTTATTGAAACTTTACCCAGTAATTTATTGAGAATTTACTAGGATTTTACTGAATATATATTGAGAATTTTCTGAGTAATTTACTGAGCATTTACACAGTGACTTACTGAGAATTTACTAGGAATTTGCAGAGTAATTTAATGAGAATTTACTGACTTAATTACTGAGAATTTACTGGGAAATTGCTGAGTTATTTACTAAGAATTTATTTAGTAATTTAGTGAGAATTTACTTGCAATTTTGTGAGTAATTTTCTGAGATTTTTTTGCGAATTTAGTGAATATTTTTTGAGAATTTTGTCAGAATTTTCTGAGTAATTTACTATGTAATCTACTGAGTAATTTTTTGAGAATTCACTGGGAATTTAGTGAGTAATTTACTAAGCAATTTATAGAGAATTTGTTACGAATTTACTAAGTAATTTACTAAGAATCTACTGAAAATTTATTGAGAATTTATGTTGTAATTTATTTGAATTTAATGAGCAATTTTTTAAGAATTTACAGTGTAATTTACTGAGTAATTTATTAAGAATTTACTCGGAATTTACAGAGAATTTACAAAGAATTTAGTGGGCAATTTACTGGGAATTTATTAGGAATTTTTTAAGAAATATGTTAAGTAATGGACTGAGAATTTACTAATAATGTATTGGGAATTTACTGTGCAATTTAAAAAGAATTTACTGAGAATTTTTTGTGTAATTTACAAAGTTTTTTTTTTCTGAATTTGCGGAGAATATTTTTGGGAATTTACTATGTAATTTACTGAGAGTTTATAGGAAATTTATTAAGTAATTTATAAGGAATTTTGCTGGAAATTTAGTGAGTAATTTACTGAAAATTTTCTGAGTAATTTACTGGGAATTTACTCAGTAATTTACTGAGAATTTACTAAGTGATTTATTGAGAATTTACTGAACAATATACAGAGAATTTATTGGGAATTAAAAAGTAATTTACTCAGAATTTACTAAACAATTGACTGAGATTTTTTGAGTAATTTACTGGGAATTTACTCAGAATTTAGTGAGAATTTACTGGAAATTTATTGTATAACTTACTGAGAATTTACTAAGTAATTGATTGAGAATTTAATGGGAATTTAATAAGAATTTTCTGAGTAATTTACTGAGAATTTATTGAGAATTGACTGGGAATTTACTAAGTAATTTACTGAGAACTTACGTGTAATTTATTTCGTAATTTACTGAAACTTTACGTAGTAATTTACTGAGAATTTACTAGGATTTTACTGAATAATTTACTGAATGTTTATCGAGAATTTACTGAGAATTTACTCAGTGACTTATTGAGAATTTACTAGGAATTTACGGAGTGATTTACTGAGTTAATCACTGAGAATTTACTGGGAAATTGTTGGGTTATTTACTGAGAATTTATTTAGTAATTTAGTGAGAATTTACTTATAATTTACTGAGTAATTTACCAAGTAGTGTACTGAGAATTTTCTGAGTAATTTTTTGATAATTTTTTTACGAATTTACTGAGTAATTTACTGAATATTTTTTGAAAATTTTGTCAGAATTTTTTGAGTAATTTACTTAGAATTTACTGGAAATTAATTGAGAATTTATTCTGTAATTTATTTGAATTTGTTGCGAATTTGTTGATAAATTTACTGAGAATTTATTGAGTAAGTTACTGAGTAATTTACTGAGTAATTTATTGGGAATTTACTCAGAATTTGCTGAGAATTTACTAATTGATTCATTGAGAATTTACTGAGAATTTACAAGGAATTTAGTGGGCAATTTACTGAGAATTTATAGGGAATTTATTGAGAATTGTTTGGGAAATTTACTGAGTAATGGACTTAGAATTTATTGAGAATGTATTGGGAATTTACTGCGCAATTTAAAAAGAATTTTCTGAGTAATTTACAAAGAATTTACTCAGAATTTGCGGAGAATATTTCTAAGAATTTATTATGTAATTTACTGAGAATTTATTGAGTAATTTATAAGGAATTTACTGGGAATTTAGTGAGTAATTTACTGAAAATTTATTAAAAATTTATTGGGAATTGACTCAGTAATTTATTGAGAATTTACTGAGTGATTTTTGAGAATTTACTGAACAATTTACAGAGAATTTATTAGGAATTTTAAAAGTAATTTACCCAGAATTTACTGAGCAATTGACTGTGAATTTTTTAAGCAATTTATTGGGAATTTACTTGAAATTTAGTGATAATTTGCTGGAAATTTACTATGTAACTTACCCAGTAATTTACTGAGAATTTATTAGGATTTTACTGAATAATTTACTAAATGTTTATTGAGAATTTACTGAGAATTTATCGGGAATTTACGGAGTAATTTACTGAGAATTTACTGAGTTAATTATTGAGAATTTACTGGGAAATTGCTGGGCTATTTACTGGGAATTTATTTAGTAATTTAGTGAGAATTTACATGCAATTTACTGAGTAATTTACCAAGTACTTTACTTAGAAATTTCTGAGTAATTTTATGAGAATTTTTTGCGAATTTACTGAATATTTTGTTGAGAATTTTGTCAGAATTTTCTGAGTAATTTACTAAGTAATCTACTGAGTAATTTTCTGAGAATTCACTGGGAATTTAGTGAGTAATTTGCACAGTAATTTATAGAGAATTTATTACGAATTTACTTGGTAATTTTTTGAGAATCTACTGGAAATTTATTTAGAATTTATGCTTTAATTTACTTGAATTTACTAAGCAATTTATTAAGTATTTACTGAGTAATTTACTGTGTAATTTACTGAGAATTTAATGAAAATTTATTAGGAATTTTTTGAGAAATATATTGAGTAATGGACTGAGAATTTACTGAGAATGTATTCGGAATTTACTGTGCAATTTAAAAATAATTTACTGAGAATTTTTTGAGTAATTTTCAAAGAATTTACTGGGAATTTGCTAAGAATATTTCTGGGAATTTACTATGTAATTTACTGAGAATTTTCTAAGTAATTTGCTAGGAATTTATAGGGAATTTAATAAGTAATTTACTGAAAATTTATTGACAATTTACTGAGAATTTGTTAACAATTTACTGAAAATTTTCTGAGTAATTTTCTGGAAATTTACTCAGTAATTTACTGAGAATTTACTGAACAATTTACAGTGAGAGTTTATTGAGAATTTAAAAAGTAATTTACTCAGAATTTACAGAGCAATTGACCAAGAATTTTCTGAGTAATTTACTGGGAATTTACTGGGAATTTACTGTGTAACTTACTGAGAATTTACTGAGTAATTGATTGAAACTTTAATGGGAATTTACTAAGAATTTACTTAGTAATTTACTGAGAATTTATTGAAAATTGATTGGGAATTAACTGAGTAATTGACTTAGAATTTTTAGGGAATTTTCTGAGTAATTTAATAAGAATTTATTGAGAATTGACTGGGAATTAACCGAGTAATTTACTGGGAATTTACTGAGAATTTACGTGTAATTTACTTCGTAATTTACTGAAGCTTTACCCAGTAATTTATTGAGAATTTATTAGGATTTTACTGAATAATTTACTGACCAATTTACTGAGAATTTACTGGGAATTTACGGAGTAATTTACTGAGTTAATTACTGAGAATTTACTGGGAAACTGCTGGGTTATTTACTGAGAATTTTTTTAGTAATTTAGGCCCCATTTGGGAAGGACCAGTTTAGTCAAAAAGTCAAAAAGTTATTAAAATAGCCAAAAAGCCAACAATTCATACCAAAAAGTCAAAGATTCTCTTTTCTCTCTACTTTTTGCACATCTTTTCGTAAAAAGCCAAAAAGTCATCCCAAACATACTAGTTTTTTTTTAGCTCATATTTTAGCCAAATAGCCAAAAAGTTACTAAATTAGCCTGTTCCCAAACGAGGCCTAAGAATTTACTTGCAATTTGCTGAGTAATTTACCAAGTAGTTTACTGAGAATTTTCTGAGTAATTTTCTGAGAATTTTTTGTGAATTTACTGAGCAATTTACTAAATATTTTCTGAGAATTTTGTCAGGATTTTCTGAGTAATTTACTAAGTAATCTATTGAGTAATTTTCTGAGAATTCCGTGAGAATTTACTGAGTAATTTACCAAGTAATTTATAGAGAATTTACTACAAATTTATTGAGAATCTACTGAAAATTTATTGAGAATTTATTCTATAATTTATTTGAATTTACTGGGAATTTGCTGAGTAATTTATTGAGAATTTACATAGAATTTTTTATGTAATTTACTGAGCAATTTATTGGGAATTTACTGAGTGATTCATTGAGAATTTACAAGGAATTTAGTGGGCAATTTACTGGAATTTATTGGGAACTTTTTGGGAAATTTACTGAGTGATGGACTGAGAATTTACTGAGAATGTATTGGGAATTTACTGTGCAATTTAACAAAAATTTACTAAGAATTTTTTGAGTAATTTACAAAGAATTTACTAGAAATTTACTATGTAATTTACTGAGAATTTTCTGAGAATTTACAGGGAATTTATTGAGTAATTTATAAGGAATTTTGCGGGGAATTTAGTGAGTAATTTACTGAAAATTTATTGGCAATTTACTGGGAATTTGATGAGTAATTTATTGAAAATTTATGAAGAATTTACTGAAAATTTTCTTAGTAGTTTACTGGAAATTTACTCAGTAATTTACTGAGAATTTATTGAGAATTTACTGAACAATTTACAGAGAATTTATCAGGAATTTAAAAAGTAATTTACTCAGAATTTACTAAGCAATTGACTGAGAATTTTCTGAGTAATTTACTGAGAATTTACTCGAAATTTAGTGATAATTTACTGGGAATTTACTGTGTAACTTACTGAGAATTTACTGAGTAATTGATCAAGAATTTAATAGGAATTTAGTAAGAATTTACTAAGTAATTTACTGAGAATTTATTGATAATTGATTGGGAATTAACTGAGTAATTTACTGGAAATTTACTGAGTAATTGACTGAGAATTTCTACAGAATTTACTGAGTAATTTACTAAGAATTTATTGAGAATTGACTGGGAATTGACCGAGTAATTTACTGAGAATTTTCTAAGTGATTTACAGAGAATTTACGTGTAATTTACTGAAACTTTACCCAGTAATTTATTGAGAATTTACTCAGTGACCTACTGAGAATTTACTAGGAATTTATGGAGTAATTTACTGAGAATTTACTGAGTTAATTACTGAGAATTTACTGGGAAATTGCTCGGTTATTTACTGACAATTTATTTAGTAATTTAGCGAGAATTTACTTTCTATTTACTGAGTAATTTACCAAGTAGTTTACTGAGAATTTTCTAAGAATTTTTTGCGAATTTACTGAGCAATTTACTGAATATTTTCCGAGAATTTTGTTAGGATTTTCTGAAAAAATTACTAAGTAATCTACTGAGTAATTCTGAGAATTCCCTGGGAATTTACTGAGTAATTTACTAAGTAATTTATAGAGAATTTACTACGAATTTACTGAGTAATTTTCTGAGAATCTACAGGAAATTTATTGAGAATTTATTCTGTAATTTATTTGAATTTACTGGAAATTTGTTGAGTAATTTATTGAGAATTTATATAGAATTTACTGAGTAATTTATTGAGAATTTACTCGGAATTTCCTGAGAATTTACTGAGTGATTCATTGGGAATTTACAAGGAATTTAGTGGGCAATTTACTGAGAATTTACTGGGAATTTTTTGGGAAATTTTCTGAGTAATGGACTGAGAATTTATTGTGAATGTATTGGGAATTTACTGTGCAATTTAAAAAGAATTTACTGAGAATTTTCTGAGTAATTTACTGAAAATTTACTGAGAATATTCAAGGAATTTATTGAGTAATTTATAAGGAATTTTGTTGGGAATTTAATGAGTAATTTACTAAAAATTTATTGACAATTTACTGGGAATTTGATGAGTAATTTACTGAGAATTTATTAAAAATTTACTGAAAATTTTATGAGTAATTTGTTGGGAATTTACTCAGTAATTTACGGAGTGATTTATTGAGAATTTACTGAACAATTTACAGAGAATTTATCGGAATTCAAAAAGTAATTTCCTCGTAATTTACTGAGCAAATAACTGAGATTTTTTTGAGTAATTTACTGTGTAACTTACTGAGAATTTACTGAGTAATTGATTGATAATTTAATTGGAATTTACTAAGAATTTTTTGAGTAATTTACTTAGAATTTATTGAGAATTGATTGCGAATTAACTGAGTAATTTACTGGGAATTTACTCAGTAATTGACTGAGAATTTCTAGGGAATTTACTAAGTAATTTTCTAAGAATTTATTGAAAATTGACTGGGAATTAACCGAGTAATTTATTGAGAATTTACTAAGAATTTACGGGTAATTTACTGAAATTTTACCCAGTAATTTACAGAGAATTCACTGGGATTTTACTGAATAATTTACTGAATTTTTATCGAGAATTTACTGAGAATTTACTCAGTGACTTACTGAGAATTTACTGGGAATTTACATAGTAATTTACTGAGAATTTACTGAGTTAATTACTGAGAATTTACTTACAATTTACTAAGTAATTTACCAAGTAATTTACTGAGAATTTTCTGCGAATTTACTGAGCAATTTACTGAATATTTTCTGAGAATTTTGTCAGAAATTTCTGAGTAATTTACTAAGTAATCTACTGAGTAATTTTCTGAGAATTCCTTGGGAATTTACTGAGTAATTTATTAGGTAATTTATAGAGAATTTATTACGAATTGACTGAGAATCTACTAAGTAATTTGCTGAGAATTTACTGAAAATTTACATGTAATTTACTTCATAATTTATTGAAACTTTACCTAGTAATTTACAGAGAAGTTACTAGGATTTTACTGAATAATTTACTGAATGTTTGTCGAGAATTTGCTGAGTAATTTACTCAGTGACTTACTAAGAATTTACTGGGAATTTACGTAGTAATTTACTAAGAATTTACTAAGTTAATTACTGAGAATTTACTCAGAAATTGCTCGGTTATTTACTGAGAATTTATTTAGTAATTTAGTGAGAATTTACTTGCAATTTACTAAGTAATTTACCAAGTAGTTTACTGAGAATTTTCTGCAAATTTACTGAGCAATTTACTGAATATTTTCTGAGAATTTTGTCCGAAATTTTTGAGTAATTTACTAAGTAATCTACCGAATAATTTTCCGAGAGTTCCCTGGGAATTTACTGAGTAATTTACTAAGTAATTTATAGAGAATTTACTACGAATTTACTGAGTAATTTACTGAGAATCTACTGGAAATTTATTAAGAATTTATTCTGTAATTTATTTGAATTTACTGGGAATTTGCTGAGTAATTTATTGAGAATTTACATAGAATTTACTGTGTAATTTACTGAGTAATTTATTGAGAATTTACTCAGAATTTACTAAGAATTTACTAAAAATTTATTGAGAATTGATTGGGAATTAACCGAGTAATTTGCTGGGTATTTACTAAGTAATTTACTGAGAATTTACGTGTAATTTAATTCGTAATTTACTGAAACTTTACCCAGTAATTTACAGAGAATTTACTAGGATTTTACTGAATAATTTACTGAATGTTTATCGAGAATTTACTGAGAATTTACTCAGTGACTTACTGAGAATTTACTGGGAATTTACATAGTAATTTACTGAGAATTTACTGAGTTAATTACTGAGAAATTGCTCGGTTATTTACTGAGAATTTATTTAGTAATTTAGTGAGAATTTACTTGCAATTTACTGAGTAATTTACCAAGTAGTTTATTGAGAATTTTCTGAGTAATTTTTTGAGAATTTTTTGCGAATTTACTGAGCACTTTTCTGAATATTTTCTGAGAATTTTGTCCAGATTTTCTGAGAAATTTACTAAGTAATCTACTGAGTAATTTTCTAAGAATTCCCTGGGAATTTATTGAGTAATTTTCTAAGTAATTTATAGAGAATTTATTACGAATTTACTTAGTAATTTACTAGGAATCTACTAGAAATTTATTGAGAATTTATTCTGTAATTTATTTTAATTTATTGCGAATTTGTTGAGTAATTTATTGAGAATTTGTATAAAATATACTGAGTAATTTATGGTGTAATTTATTAAGAATTTACTCGCAATTTACTGAGAATTTATGTCACGACCCCATTCCGCCCCTAGTAGAATGGTGCCGTGATGGCCAGTAATCCGAGATTACCGAAGGCCAACTTTCAAAATTCACACACAATCAGAGTATTACATATGGGGCTAACATGTGCGGAAGCAGTATATACAAATCTAATCAGTCCATGAGAGCTGTGCATAAGTCAAATGAAATGGCATACATCTTTACATAGCTTTACAACTTGGGTACAATAAAATGAAGTACAAAAATACATCTTGACCAAAAGGCTTCTCGAACCATCATGTACAAAATACAAAGAAATGCAAGCTAAGAAGCATGATCTTCAAGATGCTACAAAATGCGAATCCAAAACAAGTTGCAAGGTGCATCTAGGCGTCGCCGCCGTCCTGCTCATCACCTACATATATATAGAGAGGGTGAGCTTGGATACTCAGTGAATGGTACAAGTAATAAAGGGTTTGCATGCATGATATTCAAAATCTTTAATAAACTAATACATAATCGTAGCTTGTAACAAAGTATGGGGTGAATCAAGTTCTTCTAACAAATCCTTCAAGCTTCATCAATCAAAGTCTTTCATGGCTTTCAAGTTTCAAGGGATGACGTTAACCAAGGTTGTGCTACAAATGCTTATAGTCCCCTAGCATGTACGGACTTTCAAGGATTGTGCTACAAATGCTTATAGTTCCCTAGCACGTACGGGCTTTCAAAGGTTGTGCTACAAATTCTTATAGTTCCCTAGCACGTACGGACTTTCAAAGGTTGTGCTACAAATGTTTATAGTCCCCTAGCACGTACGGACTTTCAAGGTTGTGCTACAAATGCTTATAGTCCCCTAGCACGTACGGACTTTCAAGGTTGTGCTACAAATGCTTATAGTCTCCTAGCACGTACGGACTTTCAAGGTTGTGCTACAAATGCTTATAGTCCCCTAGCACGTACGGACTTTCAAGGTTTGTCATCAAAACAAGATAATACTTGATATACAAAATAGGGATAATCATTCATGCTTGACAAATACTTTCAAAACAAAGCAAAACAAAGCCTTTATCAAAACGTATAACATAGCTTTATTAAAAATATCACTCACATAGTTCTTTAACGTCGGCGTCAAGCAAGAGTCCAAGTCCTCGAAACACGAATCAAATGGTTTGAACTCTAAGGAGCAAGCTTGGAAATCTATTTCCTCTCTAAGAACTCCTTCTTCCTCTTCTAGAGCTTCTCTCTCCTCAAGAACAAAGACATATAACAAATGATACATTTTTCTCTCTGTCGGCTGATGTAACACTCAGCTCGGACACGTGGCAACGGCTGGTTGGCTCTACTAAAAAAGGTGACTGAGTGAAAAGACAAGACCATGACAAAGTGTGTTCAACAATCAAGATGGCATAGGCACTCCGGCAGGTAATGATCTCGGCTAAAAACAAGGCTTCGGCAAGTAAGGAACAATGATCTTGGCTAGGAAGGACAACACTTGGCCTAGCTATGCCACACCCTGGCCTAGATGTGCCACACCTCGGTCTAGGTCGCACCAATCCAGGAACAAGATCACTTAGGCGCAAGGTAACATATCGGCCTAGATAATACACATCTCAGCCTTGGTGATGAACACCTCGGCCTAGATGATGACATCTCGGCCAACATGCCTTGGTGAAGGTGGAGGTCAACCAAAGTGGTTCCAAGATGTTCTAAGCTTAAGGTGACCTCGGCTTGGATTAACCTAGGCTACACACACTCACCAAACAAGGAACAAAGCATGCAAGTAATGCTCATGCAAGATAAATCAAGGTTTTGCAAATGCAACATATCAAGACAAGATCATGTAATATATGCAAGCATGACTAAAGTAAAGTGAGGGTCGTTACATCCTACCCTCCTTAAAGAAATTTGGTCCCCAAACTTAAGTTACCTTGCTCTACAAATAACTCCGGATGTCGGATTTTCACTTCTTCTTCCTTTTCCTATGTCGAATGAGCTTAATCTTCTCGGTTGTAACTTGAACTAGCTCGGGGCCAATTAAGGCTTTATCTCCCACTTCAGTCCAACATATCGGCGATCTGCACTTTCTTCCATACAAAGCTTCGTACGGCGCCATGCCAATGCTAGCTTGATAACTGTTGTTGTAAGCGAATTCTACTAACGGTAGATGTACCTCCCAACTTCCCTTGAAATCTAACACACATAGTCTGAGCATATCTTCGAGTGTCTGGATCGTTCTCTCTATTTGTCCATCGGTCTGGGGATGAAAAGCTGTGCTAAACTTCAACTCGGTTCCCAAAGCTCTTTGTAAACTCTGCCAAAGTCTAGAAACAAACTTCGGATCTCGGTCTGACACAATGGACACTCCATGAAGTCTCACAATCTCATTCATATACAGTACAGCAAGTTGGTCAGCATTGGATGTAGTCTAAACAGGCAAGAAGTGTGCCGACTTGGTTAATCTGTCAATGATAACCCAAATTGAATCCATGCCTTTTTGTGTCCTCGGCAAACCAACCACAAAGTCCATAGAGATGCGTTCCCATTTCCACTCAGGAATCGGCAAAGGTTGAAGTAGTCCTGCTGGCCTCTGGTGTTCTGCTTTCACTTGTTGACAATGTAAACACTGGGATACGAACCCGACTATTTCTCTTTTCATATTCGGCCACCAAAAAGTTTGTTTCACATCTTGATACATCTTACTGTTCCCTGGATGAACAGCAAATCTAGAACCATGAGATTCCTGCAGAATCTTCCTTTTCAACTCTGGAATGTCGGCCACGCACAATCTTCCTTCAAACTTAAATACCTGATTTTCAATAGTGTACCCTGACCTCGGCTTAGTGAGAATCTCATCGGCAACTTTCTTGAAGAATCCGTCTTCCATTTTTCTGGCCTTCACTTCCTCTATAACGGTCGGCCCCATTGAAATCATGGCTAAGCATGCCAAACTTCCAACTGATTTTCTGCTCAATGCGTCGGCTACTGAGTTTGCTTTACCTGGGTGATACTGAATTTGCATGTCGTAGTCTTTCAATAACTCAAGCCATCTTCTCTGTCTCAAATTTAACTCCTTCTGAGTGAATAAGTACTTTAAACTCTGATGATCTGTGAAAACTTGGCAAGAAGCCCCATACAAGTAATGACGCCAAATCTTCAAAGCAAACACCACGGCTGCTAGCTCTAAATCATAGGTAGGATAATTCTTTTCGTGAGGTTTCAACTGACGGGATGCATACGCTATAACCTTACCTCCTTGCATTAACACGCAACCCAATCCCTTATGTAAAGCATCACTAAAAATTTGAAATTCTTCTTTGTCTGACGGTAGTATAAGTATCGGTGTTGTAACCAACCTCGTCTTTAACTCCCGAAAAGCTGATTCCCTATCCTCGGTCCATTCGTAAACCACTCCTTTCTGAGTTAGTTGTGTCAGTGGTACTGCAATCTTTGAGAAATCCTTCACAAACTTCCTGTAATAGCCAGCCAAACCCAGAAACCTACGAACCTCAGACACGTTGGTCGGTGTCGGCCAATTCACGATGGCTTCAATCTTACTTGGATCAACAAAGATTCCTTCTTCATTAATCACATGGCCCAAAAATGAAATGCTGGAAAGCCAAAATTCACACTTGCTAAGCTTGGCATACAATTTCCTGTCTCTTAGGATTTGTAAGGCTAGTCTCAAATGCTGCTCATGCTCATCACCACTCTTCGAATAGATCAGTATGTCGTCGATGAAAACAACCACGGACTCGTCTAGGTACGACTTAAAAACCCTGTTCATTAAATCCATGAATGCTGCAGGAGCATTGGTCACCGCGAAAGGCATTACCAAAAATTCGTAATGGCCATACCTTGCCCGAAAAGCAGTCTTCTTGACATCCTCAGCCTTAACCTTCAGCTGATGGTAGCCCGACCTCAGATTAATCTTAGAAAAGACACGTGCCCCTTGTAGTTGATCAAGTAAATCGTCAATCCTCAGCAATGGATACTTATTCTTAATGGTCACCTTATTTAGTTCTCGGTAGTCGATACAAAGATGAAGTGTACCATCCTTTTTCTTGACAAATAGAACTGGTGCTCCCCAAGGTAAAGTGCTCGGCCTAATAAATCCCTTGTCCAACAATTCTTGTAATTGTAGTTTCAGTTCCTTGAGTTCGGCTGGGGCCATTCTATAGGGTGCTTTGGAGATAGGTTGGGTTCCTGACGTAACATCAACCATAAATTCTATTTCCCTATCCACTGACTGGCCAGGAAATTCATTTGGAAAGACATCAGGGAATTCTCTAACCACTGGGATGTCGGCTAACTCAACATTTCCATCCAATTCACTTAGTATACTACACAGATAACCTTGACACCCCTTTTGGATCAACTTATAGGCTTTCATGGATGAGATTAAGTAAGGTGGGGGTACTACTCCTTTACCTTGGAAAATAACCTCGGCTTGGTTTGAGGGTTTCAGTGTGACACTCTTCAAAACACAATTAATAGATGCATGATTCGTTACTAACCAGTTCATTCCCAATATGACATCAAAGTGAGTCATGCTTAACGGCATTAAATCAACTAATAATTCTACGCCCTCAATCGCAACGACACATGCCCTATAAATGGATGCAACAATCATAGTTCTCCCAGATGGAGTGGACACATGTAACACATAATCAAGGGGTTCTTGTTCTCTATTTAACTTCTCGGCAAACTTAGCATATACAAATGAATGTGTAGAACCCGAATCAATCAATATGTATGCATCTTGAGAGCAGATTGGGAGTATACCTGACACGACTGTCTCAGCATTCTGAGTGTCTCCTGGTACCAATGCAAAAACTCTGCCCTGTCTCATCTGGGCCCTCCCGATGTTATTTCTCTGTGCGGAGCCCGAGCTACTCCCATTCTTCTTACCATCATCAGTCTTTGCCTTCGGACAGTCTTTCACGCGATGACCTATTTCGCCACATTCAAAACAGGCTCCTGATGCCCAACGGCAAACTCCAGAATGCGGTTTCCCACAACTTGCACACGTCGGCTTAGCATTACCTTCCTGGTTCGGGTTGCTGGAGCTGTCCACATTCGCTTTCTTCTTGGCGTTAAACGGAACTCGGCGATTATCATAGTTCTGTCTCTTCCGCTGGCTCTCTCCTGAATTCTGATATTGGTTCAAGTTAGCTTCTGCGAGGATGGCCTTGTCCAATACTCCAGCGTAAGTCGGCATGTTGAGCATGTTAACTCGATCTTGTATCGGCCCACGAAGCCCACTTTCAAACTTCCTGGCTTTTCTATATTCATCATTGACCATGTGAGGCGCATATCTAGCCAACTCGGTAAAAGCACGGTCATATTCTGCCACTGTCCTGCTGCCTTGTGTTAGAGTCTGGAACTCTGTAGTCTTGCGGTCTCAAACGCTAAGGGGAAAGTGTTTGTTGTAAAAAAACTCCAAAAACCTGGCCCAAGTCAAACCTGGGTTTCTTTCTCGGGTCATCATCCACCATCTTCGTGCATCGTCGTCTAGTGTGAACGCGGCCAATGACATCTTCTGGGCGTCGGTGCTGGGAAAAATCTCAAACAGTTTCTCCATTTCCAAGACCCACGCCTCGGCTTTCATCGGCTCTATACCCCCAGAGAATCTCGGTGGTTTCATTTTCTTAAACTCTTGGATCAGGGCTATGGTGCCGTCCCCATATAAAGCTTGTTGTGGAGGCACTTGCAGCGCTGGAGGAGGTGGAGGCGGAACTGCATGTCGGCCGTTTGTCTGCTCGGCTTGGGTAGAAGTAGTACTAGCGTCTTGTGGCCTAGGTTATCTTAACTCACGGACCAAACCTTCGACCAATCTCTCTAATCTGTCCAATCTGTCCTCGGGATGATCTCGGCCAACTGGTGGTCTACCCCTCCTCATGATGCTAAGAGTATACAAAATGTGACTTTAAAACAAAACGATCAAATAATATGCATGCAAATAACAAATAGTCAAGCCGAGATGATGCATACATTGTCAAGTAGCAAGCATTATGATGCAATCCTAACATTAATTCTAAGGAAAATCCTATGCTCTTTAGGACTCAAAGTGTGTGAGTAACGTACTATAAGAAACTTAGGCTCTGATACCAATCTGTCATGACCCCATTCCGCCCCTAGTAGAATGGTGCCGTGATGGCCAGTAATCCGAGATTATCGAAGGCCAACTTTCAAAATTCACACACAATCAGAGTATTACATATGGGGCTAACATGTGCGGAAGCAGTATATACAAATCTAATCAGTCCATGAGAGCTGTGCATAAGTCAAATGAAATGGCATACATCTTTACATAGCTTTACAACTTGGGTACAATAAAATGAAGTAAAAAAATACATCTTGACCAAAAGGCTTCTCGAACCATCATGTACAAAATACAAAGAAATGCAAGCTAAGAAGCATGATCTTCAAGATGCTACAAAATGCGAATCTAAAACAAGTTGCAAGGTGCATCTAGGCGTCGCAGCCGTCCTGCTCATCACCTACATATATATAGAGAGGGTGAGCTTGGATACTCAGTGAATGGTACAAGTAATAAAGGGTTTGCATGCATGATATCCGAAATCTTTAACAAAATAATACATAATCGTAGCTTTTAACAAAGCATGGGGTGAATCAAGTTCTTCTAACAAATCCTTCAAGCTTCATCAATCAAAGTCTTTCAAGGCTTTCAAGTTTCAAGGGATGACGTTAACCAAGGTTGTGCTACAAATGCTTATAGTCCCCTAGCACGCACGGACTTTCAAGGATTGTGCTACAAATGCTTATAGTCCCCTAGCATGTACGGACTTCCAAAGGTTGTGCTACAAATGCTTATAGTCCCCTAGCACGTACGGACTTTCAAAGGTTGTGCTACAAATGTTTATAGTCCCCTAGCACGTACGGACTTTCAAGGTTGTGCTACAAATGCTTATAGTCCCCTAGCACGTACGGACTTTCAAGGTTTGTCATCAAAACAAGATAATACTTGATATACAAAATAGGGATAATCATTCATGCTTGACAAATACTTTCAAAACAAAGCAAAACAAAGCCTTTATCAAAACATATAACATAGCTTTATTAAAAATACCACTCACATAGTTCTTTAACGTCGGGGTCAAGCAAGAGTCCAAGTCCTCGAAACATGAATCAAACGGTTTGAACTCTAAGGAGCAAGCTTGGAAATCTATTTCCTCTCTAAGAACTCCTTCTCCCTCTTCTAGAGCTTCTCTCTCCTCAAGAACAAAGACATATAACAAATGATACATTTCTCTCTCTGCCGGCTGATGTAACACTCAGCTCGGACACGTGGCAACGGCTGGTTGGCTCTACTAAAAAAGGTGACTGAGTGAAAAGACAAGACCATGACAAAGTGTGTTCAACAAGCAAGACGGCATAGGCACTCCGGCAGGTAATGATCTCGGCTAAAAACAAGGCATCGGCAAGTAAGGAACAATGATCTCGGCTAGGAAGGACAACACTTGGCCTAGCTGTGCCACACCCTGGCCTAGATGTGCTACACCTCACTCTAAGTCGCACCAATCCAGGAACAAGATCACTTAGGCGCAAGGTAACATCCCGACCTAGATAATACACATCTCGGCCTTGGTGATGAACACCTCGGCCAACATGCCTTGGTGAAGGTGGAGGTCAACTAAAGTGGTTCCAAGATGTTCTAAGCTTAAGGTGACCTCAGCTTGGATTAACCTAGGCTACACACACTCACCACACAAGGAACAAAGCATGCAAGTAATGCTCATGCAAGATAAATCAAGGTTTTGCAAATGCAACATATCAAGACAAGATCATGTAATATATGCAAGCATGACTAAAGTAAAGTGAGGGTCGTTACAATTTACTTAGTGATTCATTGAGAATTTATAAGGAATTTAGTGGGTAGTTTACTGAGAATTTACTGAGAATTTTTTGGGTAATTTGCTGAGTAACGGACTTAGAATTTTCTGAGAATGTGTTGGGAATTTACTATGCAATTTAAAAATAATTTACTAAGAATTTTCTGAGTAATTTACAAAGAATTTGCTGGGAATTTGCTGAGAATATTTCTGGGAATTTACTGAAAATTTTCTGAGAATTTATAGGGAATTTATTGAGTAATTTATAAGGAATTTTGCTAGGAATTTATGGAGTAATTTACTGAAAATTTATTGACAATTTACCAGGAATTTGATGAGTAATTTACTGAGAATTTACTGAGTGAGTTATTGAGAATTTAATGAACAATTCACAGAGAATTTATCAGGAATTTAAAAAGTAATTTACTCGGAATTTACTGAGCAATTGACTGAGAATTTTCTGAGTAATTTACAGGGAATTTACTCGAAATTTAGTGATAATTTACTTGGAATTTACTGTGTAACTTACTGAGAATTTACTGAGTAATTGATTGATAATTTAATGGGAATTTACTAAGAATTTACTAAAAATTTATTGATAATTGATTGGGAATTAACTGAGTAATTTACTGGGAATTTACTGAGTAATTGACTGAGAATTTATAGGGAATTTACTAAGTAATTTACTAAGAATTTATTAAGAATTGACTAGGAATTAACCGAGTAATTTACTGGGAATTTACTGAGTAATTTACTGAGAATTTACCAAGAATTTACGAAGTAATTTACTTAGAATTTACTGAGTTAATTACTAAGAATTTACTGGGAAACTGCTGGGTTAATTACTGAGAATTTACTGGGAAACTGCTGGGTTATTTATTGAGAATTTATTTAGTAATTTAAAGAGAATTTACTTGCAATTTACTGAGTAATTTTCCAAGTAGTTTACTGAGAATTTTCTGAGATTTTTTTTCGAATTTACCGAGTAATTTACTGAATATTTTCTGAGAATTTTGTTAGAATTTTTCGAGTAATTTACTAAGTAATCTACTGAGTTATTTCTGAGAATTCACTGGGAATTTACTGAGTAATTTACTAAGTAATTTATAGAGAAATTACTACGAATTTACTCAGTAATTTACTGAGAATCTACTGAAAATTTATTGAGAATTTATTCTGTAATTTATTTGAGTTTACTGGGAATTTGCTGAGTAATTTATTGAGAATTTACTGAGTAATTCACTGTGTAATTTACTGAATAATTTATTGAGAATTTACTAGGTGATTCATTGAGAATTTACTGAGAATTTTCAAGGAATTTAGTGGGCAATTTACTGAGAATTTACTGGGAATTTATTGGGAATTTTTTGAGAAATTTACTGAGTAATGGACTGAGAATTTACTGAGAATGTATTGGGAATTTACTGTGCAATTTAAAAAGAATTTACTGAGAATTTTCTGAGTAATTTACAAAGAATTTACTGGGAGTTTGTCGAGAATATTTATGGGAATTTACTATGTAATTTACTGAGAATTTTTTGAGAATCTATAGGGAATTTATTGAGTAATTTATAAGGAATTTACTGGGAATTTAGTGAGTAATTTACTGGAAATTTATTGACAATTTACTGGGAATTTGATGAGTAATTTAATGAGAATTTATTAAGAATTTACTAAAAATTTTCTAAGTAATTTACTAAGAATTTATTTAGTAATTTATGGAGAATTTTCTGAGTGATTTATTGAGAATTTACTAAACAATTTACAGAAAATTTATCGGGAATTTAAAAAGTAATTTGCTCAGAATTTACTAAGCCATGGACTGATAATTTTCTGAGTAATTTACTGGGAATTTACTCGGAATTTAGTGAGAATTTACTTGAAATTTACTGTGTAACTTACTGAGAATTTATTGAGTAATTGATTGAGAATTTAATGGGAATTTACTGAGTAATTTATTGAAAATTTATTGAGAATTGATTGGGAATTAACTGAGTAATTTACTGAGTAATTGACTGAGAATTTCTAGGGAATTTACTGAGTAATTTACTAAGAAATTATTGAGAATTGACTCGGAATTAATCGAGTAATTTACTGAGAATTTACTAGGCTTTTACTGAATAATTTACTGAATGTTTATTCAGAATTTACTGAGTAATTTACTTAGAATTTGCTCAGTGACTTACTGAGAATTTACCGGGAATTTATGGAGTAATTTATTGAGTATTTTGTAATAACCCACATTCATGTCTTAATCATGTTCATGTGCATTTGCATGATTTTGTCTTGTTAAGCTTGCATTTGTAGACTTAGACTTGTTTTGCCTAGGTAAAGGTTCTTGTCTTGTCTTGTCTTGATGCTATCATGTTTTGCCTAAGTGTTATGTGCATGCTTTGTTCCTTCCTTGCTGTCTCAAGCCTAGGTCATGTTTAGTCTAGGTCATGCCAAGCCTAGGTCATGTTAAGCCTAAGTCATCTCAAGGCTAGGTCACACCTTTGAACCTCTTACACCTAGGACCATCTTGGAACCACTTTGGTTGACCTCCACCATCACCTAGGCATATTGACCGAGATGTCATCATCTAGGCCGAGATGTGCATCATCTAGGCCGAGATGTTATCATCTAGGCGTCCTAGATCTTTGATCCTTGCACGTAGTGATCTTGTCCCTAGACTGGTATGACCTAGATCGAGATGTGGCACATCTAGGCCGAGGTGTGGCACAGCTAGGTCAAGTGTTATCCTTCCTAGCCAAGATCATTGAGACCTTACTTGCCGAAGCCTTGTCCTAATCCGGGGTCATTACCCGCCGGAGTGCCCATGTCACCTTACTTGTTTTACACACTTTGTCATGCTCTTGTCTTGTCAGTCAGTCACCTTTTTGAGGAGAGCCAACCGGTCGTTGCCACGTGTCCCAGCAGAGGGTTAAGTCAGCCAATAGAGAGAGAAAACACATCATTTTGTCATATCCTTGTCTTTGAAGAGAGAGAAGCTCTAGGAAGAAGAAGAGGAATTCTTGAGAGAGAAGTAGATTCCCAAGCTTGATCCTTAGAGTTTAAACCGTTTGATCCGTGTTTTGAGGTTAGATTCTTGATCTACTCTTATTATTCTTTATGTTGATCCGATCACATTGCATGATCTAGCATGATTCAGCATGATTCATGAGCCATGCATTGATTTAAAGCTTGTTTTAGAAAGAGAGAATGATGTTCTTGTGTTCTTGAAATAAAACCATGTTTTGATCCGAAAGTTTGTATCAGGATCCATGTTTTTGTGTTTGTTTTCATAAGATTTTCAAGTATGGGTACCCAGGTCCATGTTTTCGAACTCTTCTCATGAAATCTCAGATTTTGAATAAAGAAGTTTTGATTTTAGCATTCATGTACTTCATGTTCTTGTCCTTCATGTTCTTCATGTTCTTCAAAGGGAAACCCAGGTTTTCCCGACTTCATTTCCTTGAATGAGGTCGTTGGGAACATATCTCAACCAAGAGGTGTGGGACCTCGGCCAAGATCTGGTTGGTACCCGGCATGTTTTCCCAAGATGAAAAGGCAATGTTTTAACCCCCAACATGTTTTGCACTGGCTTGACTTAGTTTTGAGGGAATGCCGAAATCATTTGCACCCATGAAAAGCTTGTTTTAAGAATGCATTTCATATCCATCTTTGAGCATCTCTTCTTGTCTTCTTGAAGTGCATTCAGTAGACTTTATTATGTATTTGTAGGTCTTTGATCCTTGCCTTAATCCCTACATCCGAAGAGCTATGTGAGTGGTATTTTTAATAAAGCTATGTTATAAAGTTTTGATAAAGCTTTGCTTCGTTTTAGAAAAATATTTGATCAAGCATGAATGATTATCCCTAGTTTTTGTACCAAGTATTATCTTGTTTTGATGACATTCTTGGAAAGTCCTCCCATGCTAGGGGACTTTAAGCCCATGTAGCACCATGTTTGAGAGATCTCTGCCATCGACGATCTTGTACGATGGCCCCACCGACGGCCTTGTGCGGGTGGATTTGTCTAATCAATTTCGGGTCGATTATTCCTTTGTTTTGTCCAGAATGTCATTCCCCATGTATTATGTAGATGTTATTAAACATCCCAAGAAGATTTGAAAGATTTGATTGATGAGCTTGATTCATCCCATGTTTTGTTACAAGCTATGATATGTATTGTTTTGATAAATATCTCGGATATCATTCATTCAAACCTTTATTAATTATATCATTCACTGAGTATCCAAGCTCACCCTCCCCTTTATATATATGTAGGTGGCGAGCAAGAAGGCAGTGACGCCTAGATGTTATGTGCAAGATGTTTTGATTCATGTTTTGTATTATCTTGAAGATTATATTTCTTAGTTTTAATCCACTTCTTTTGTATATGTCGGCTTGAGAAGCCTTTTGATCGAGATGTAATATGTACTTTATTTTTTCTTGTATCCAAGTTGTAAAACCATGTTAAGATGTATGTCATCTCATTTGACCTATGCACAGCTCTTATGGACTACTTAGATTTAAATTTATTGCTTCCGCACATGTAAGCCCCATATGTATACTCTAATTGTGTGTGAATCTTTGTAAATTGGCCTTTGGTAATCTCGGATTACTGGCCATCACGACACCATTCTACTAGGGACGGAATGGGGTCGTGAAATATTTATTGAGTTAATTACTGAGAATTTACTAGGAAATTGCTGGGTTATTTACTGAGAATTTACTTAGTAATTTAGTGAGAATTTACTGGCAATTTACTGAGTAATTTACCAAGTAGTTTACTGAGAATTTTCCAAGTAATTTTCTGAGAATTTTTGGCGAATTTACCGAGCAATTTACGGAATATTTTCTAAGAATTTTGTCAAAATTTTCTGAGTAATTTACTAAGTAATCTACTAAGTAATTTTTTGAGAATTCACTGGTAATTTACTGAGTAATTTACTAACTAATTTATAGAGAATTTACTACGAATTTACTGAGTAATGTACTGAGAATCTACTTGAAATTTATTGAGAATTTATTCTGTAATTTATTTGAATTTACTGGGAATTTACTGAGTAATTTATTAAGAATTTACTGAGAATTTACTAGGTGATTCATAGAGAATTTACAAGGAATTTAGTGGGCAATTTACTGAGAATTTACTGGAAATTTTTTGAGAAATTTACTAAGTAATGGACTAAGAATGTATTGGGAATTTAGTGTGCAATTTAAAAAGAATTTACTAAGAATTTTTTGAGTAATTTACAAAGAATTAACTGAGAATTTGCTGAGAATATTTTTTCGAGAATTTACTATGTAATTTACTGAGAATTTTCTGATAATCTACAGGGAATTTATTGAGTAATTTATAAGGACTTTACTGGGAATTTAGTGAGTAATTTACTGAAAATTTATTGACAATTTACTAGAAATTTGATGAGTAATTTACTGAGAATTTATTAAGAATTTACTGAAAATTTTCTGAGTAATTTACTGGGAATTTACTGAACAATTTGTAGAGAATTTATTGGGAATTTAAAAACTAATTTGCTTAGAATTTACTGAGCAATTGACTGAGAATTTTCTGAGTAATTTACTGGAAATTTAATCAGAATTTAATGAGAATTTACAGGGAATTTACTGTGTAACTTACTGAGAATTTACTGAGCAATTGATTGAGAATTTAATGGGAATTTACTAATAATTTACTGACAATTTATTAATAATTGATTGGTAATTAACTGAGTAATTTACTGCGAATTTACTGAGTAATTGACTGAGAATTTTTAGGGAATTTACTGAGTAATTTACTAAGAATTTATTGAGAATTGACTGGGAATTAACCGAGTAATTTACGGGGAATTTACTGAGTAATTTACTGAGAATTTACGTGTAATTTACTTCGTAATTTACTGAAACTTTACCCAGTAATTTACTGAGAATTTACTAGGATTTTACTGAATAAATTACTGAATGTTTATCGAGAATTTACTGAGTAATTTTCTGAGAATTTACTCAGTGACTTACTGAGAATTTACTGGAAAATTGCTGGGTTATTTACTGAGAATTTATTTAGTAATTTAGTAAGAATTTTCTTGCAATTTACTGAGTAATTTACCAAGTAGTTCACTAAGAATTTTCTGAGAATTTTTTGCGAATTTACCGAGCAATTTACTGAATATTTTCTGAGAATTTTGTCATATTTTTTTGAGTAATTTACTAAGTAATCTACTGAGTAATTTTCTGAGAATTCACTGGGAATTTACTGAGTAATTTACTGAGAATCTACTGGAAATTTATTGAGAATTTATTCTGTAATTTATTGGAATTTACTGGGAATTTGCTGAGTAATTCACTGTGTAATTTACTGAGTAATTTATTGAGAACTTACTCAGAATTTAATGAGAATTTATTGGGTGATTCATTGAGAATTTACTGAGAATTTACAAGGAATTTAGTGGGCAATTTTCTGAGAATTTACTAGGAATTTTTTGGGAAATTTACTGAGTAATGGACTGAGAATTTACTGAGAATGTATTGGGAATTTACTGTGCAATTTAAAAAGAATTTACTGAGAATTTTCTGAGTAATTTACAAAGAATTTACTGGGAATTTGCTGAGAATATTTATGGGAATTTACTATCTAATTTACTGGGAATTTTCTGAGAATCTACAGGGAATTTATTGAGTAATTTATAAGGAAATACTGGGAATTTAGTGAGTAATTTACTGAAAATTTATTGACAATTTACTGGGAATTTGATGAGTAATTTACTGAGAATTTATTAAAAATTTTTTGAAAATTTTCTGAGTAATTTACTGAGAATTTACTGAGTAATTTATTGAGAATTTACTGAACAATTTACAGAGAATTTATCGAGAATTTAAAAAGTAATTTGCTCGGAATTTACTGAGCCATTGACTGAGAATTTTCTGAGTAATTTACAGGGAATTTACTGTGTAACTTACTGAAAATTTACTGAGTAATTGATTGAGAATTTAATGGGAATTTACTAAGAATTTACTTAGTAATTTATTGAGAATTGATTTGGAATTAAATGAGTAATTTACTGAGTAATTGACTAAGAATTTCTAGGGAATTTACTGAGTCATTTAATAAGAATTTATTGAGAATTGACTGAGAATTAACCGAGTAATTTACTGGGAATTTACTGAGTAATTTACCTGTAATTTACTTTGTAATTTACTGAAACTTTTGTAACAACCCTCACTTTGTCTTAGTCATGCTCGCATGCATTTACATGATTTTGTCTCGATAAGTTTGCATTTACAGACCCTGATTTGTTTTGCCTAAGTGTTGCTTGCATGCTTTGTTCCTTGCTTGGTATGTGGAGCCAAGGTCATCTTAAGCCTAGGTCACACCTTTGAACCTCTTACACCTAGGACCATTTTAGAACCACTTTGGTCGACCTCCACCTTCGCTCTGGCATATTGGCCGAGATGTCATTATCTAGGCCAAGGTGTGCATCACCTAGGTCGAGATGTGTATCATCTAGGCCGAGATGTTATCATCTAGACATACTAGATCTTTGATCTTTGCACCTAGTGTTCTTGTTCTTAGACTGGAATGACCTAGACTGAGGTGTGGCACATCTAGGCCAAGGTGTGGCACAACTAGGCCAAGTGTTATCCTTCCTAGCCGAGATCATTGAGACCTTACTTGCCGAAGCTTATGTCTCGATCCGAGGTCATTGCCTTGTTAGACTACCCATGCCACCTTACTTGTTGTATACACTTTGTCATGCTCTTGTCTTGTCATTCTGTCACCTTTTTGAGGAGGCCCAACCATTCATTGCCACGTGTCCCAACAGAGGGTTAAGTCAGCCGGTAGAGAGAAAAAACATATCATTTGTTATATCTTCGTCCTAGAAGAGAGAGAAGCTCTAGGAAGAGAGGAAGAAGAGTTCTTACAGTGAGAATAGATTTCCAAGCTTGATCTTCACACCTTGAACCGTTAAATTCGTGTTTTGAGGTTAGAATCTTGATCTACTCTTGTCGTTCTTTATGTTCATCTAACCACATTGCTTGATCTAGCATGATTCATGAGCCATGCATTAATTTAAAGTTCGGTTTTAGAAAGAGAAAATGATGTTCTTGTGTTCTTGAAGAAAAGCTTTGTTTTGATCCGAAAGCTTGTATCAAGATCCATGTTTTCGTGTTTGTTTTCATGAAATCTCCAAGTATGGGTACCAAGGTCCATGTTTTCGAACTCATATCATGAAATCTCATATTTTGAATAAAGAAGTTATGATTTTTGCATCTCTGTTCTTCATGTTCTTCAAAAGGGAACCCAGATTTTCCAGACTTCATTTCCCTGAATGTGGTCGTCGGGAACACACCTCGGCCAAGAGGTGTGGGACCTCGGCCTAGACCTGGTTGGTACTCAGCGTGTTTTCTCGAGATAAGAAACAGTGTTTTAACTCCCAACATATGTTTTGCTTTGTCCTGACTTGGTTTGGAAAGAAATGCCGAGATCATTTCATTCATGTAAAGCTCATTTTGAGAATGCATTGCATAGCCATCTTTGAGCATTCTTTCTTGTCTTCTTGAAGTGCATTCAATAGACCTTGTCATGTATTTGTAGGTCTTGGAATCTTGCCTTAATCCCTACACCCGAAGAGCTATGTAAGTGGTATTTTTAATAAAGTTATGTTCTAAAGTTTTGATAAAAACTTTGAAAGTTTTGATAAAAACTTTACTTGTTTCGTTTTGGAAAAGTGCTTGTTCAAGTATGAATGATTATTCCTAGTTTTGTATCAAGTACTATCTTGTTTTGATGACATTCTTGGAAAGTCCTTTGTGCTAGGGGACTATAATGCAACTAGTATCCTTGTTTGAGATATCTCTCTTGCCACCGACGGCCTTGTGCGGGTGGGTTTGTCTAATCGATTCCGGGTCGATTATTCCCTTGTTTTGTCAGGAATGTCATCCCTTGTATTATATTGTTGCCAGTAAGCATCCCTTGAAGCTTTGAAAGACTTGATAGATGAACTTGGTTCATCCCTTGATTTTGTACAAGTTATTATACGTATCGTTTTGATAAAGATCTCGGATATCATTCATTCAAACCTTTATTACTTATATCATTCACTGAGTATCCAAGCTCAGCCTCTCCTTATACATATGTAGGTGACGAGCATGAAGGCAGTGACACCTAGATGTGTTTTGCAAGTTGTGTTTGGATTCATGTTTTTGCTAGCATCTTGAAGACCATGCTTCTTGGCTTTGTATTTCATGTCTTTTGTATATGTCGGCTCGAGAAGCCTTTTGATCAAGATGTAATATTTAAGTTTAATTCGCTTGTGTCCAAGATATAAAACCATGTTATGTATGTCATTTTATTTGATCTATGCACAGCTTTTATGGACTACTTAGATTTAAATTTATTGCTTCCACACATGTAAGCCCCATATATATACTCTAATTGTGTGTGACTTTGTAAGTTGGCCTTCGGTAATCTCGGATTACTGGCCATCATGGCACCATTCTACTAGGGGCGGAATGGGGTCGTAACAACTTTACCCAGTAATTTACTAGGAATTTACTAGGATTTTACTGAATAATTTACTAAATGTTTATCGAGAATTTACTGAGTAATTTAATGAGAATTTTTCGGGAATTTACTGAGTTAATTACTGAGAATTTACTTAGTAATTTAGTGAGAATTTACTTGCAATTTACTGAGTAATTTACCAAGTAATTTACTGAGAATTTTCTGAGAATTTTTTGCGAATTTACCGAGCAATTTACTGAAAATTTTCTAAGAATTTTGTCAGAATTTTCGGAGTAATTTACTAAGTAATCTACTGAGTAATTTTTTGAGAATTCACTGTAAATTTACTGAGTAATTTACTAAGTAATTTATAGAGAATTTACTACGAATTTACTGACTAATTTACTGAGAATCTACTGGAAATTTATTGAGAATTTATTCTGTAATTTATTTGAATTTACTGGGAATTTGCTGAGTAATTTATTGGGAATTTACTGAGAACTTACTGGGTGATTCATTGGGAATTTACTCAGAATTTACAGGGAATTTAGTGGGCAATTTACTGAGAATTTATTGGGAATTTTTTGAAAAATTTACAGAGTAATGGACTGAGAATTTACTAAGAATGTATTGGGAATTTACTGTGCAATTTAAAAAGAATTTACTGAGAATTTTCTAAGTAATTTACAAAAAATTTACTGGGAATTTGCTAAGAATATTTATGGGAATTTACTATGTAATTTACTGAGAATCTATAGGGAATTTATTGAGTAATTTATAAGGACTTTACTTGGAATTTAGTGAGTAATTTACTAAAAATTTATTGACAATTTACTGAAAATTTGATGAGTGATTTACTGAGAATTTATTAAGAATTTACTAAAAATTTTCTGATTAAATTTACTAGGAATTTACTCAGTAATTTATTGAGAATTTACTGAGTGATTTATTGAGAATTTATTCAACAATTTACAGAGAATTTATTGGGAATTTAAAAAGTAATTTGCTCAGAATTTACTGAGCAATTGATTGAGAATTTTCTGAGTAATTTACTAGGAATTTACTCGAAATTTAGTGAGAATTTTTTGGGAATTTACTATGTAACTTACTGAGAATTTACTGAGTAATTGATTGAGAATTTAATGGGAATTTACTAAGAATTTACTGAGTAATTTACTGAGAATTTATTGATAATTGATTAGGAATTAACTGAGTAATTTACTGGGAATTTACTAAGTAATTAACTGAGAATTTCTAGGTAATTTACTGAATAATTTACTAAGAATTTATTGAGAATTGATTGGGAATTAACCGAGTAATTTATTGGGAATTTGTTGAGTAAAGTTACTTCATAATTTACTGAAACTTTACCCAGTAATTTACTGAGAATTTACTAGGATTTTACTAAATAATTTACTGAATGTTTATCGAGAATTTATTGAGAATTTACTCAGTGACTTACTGAGAATTTACTGGGAATTTATGGAGCAATTTATTGAGAATTTACTGAGTTAATTACTGAGAATTTACTGGGAAATTGCTGGTTTAATTACTAAGAATTTATTTAGTAATTTAGTGAGAATTTACTTGCAATTTACTGAGTAACTTTCTGAGAATTTTTTGCGAAGTTACTGAGCAATTTACTAAATATTTTCTGAGAATTTTGTCAAAATTTTCTGAGTAATTTACTAAGTAATCTACTGAGTAATTTTCTAAGAATTCATTGGGAATTTACTGACTAATTTACTGAGAATCTACTGAAAATTTATTGACAATTTATTCTGTAATTTATTTGAATTTATTGAGAATTTGCTGTGTAATTTATTGAGTAATTTACTGAGTAATTTATTGAGAATTTTCTCAGAATTTACAGGGTGATTTATCGAGAATTTACTCAGAATTTACTAAGAATTTAGTGGGCAATTTACTGAGAATTTACTGGGAATTTATTGAGAAATTTACCGAGTAACGGACTTAGAATTTACTGAGAATGTGTGTGGGAATTTACTGTGCAATTTAAAAATAATTTACTGAGAATTTTCTAGGTAATTTACGAGGAATTTGCTCATAATATTTCTGAGAATTTACTGAGAATTTATTGAGTAATATATAAGGAATTTACTGGGAATTTAGTGAAAAATTTACTGAAAATTTATTGACAATTTGTTGGGAATTTAATGAGTAATTTACTGAAAATTTTCTGAGTAATTTACTGAGTGATTTACTAAGAATTTACTGAACAATTTACAAAGAATTTATCATGAATTTAAAAAGTAATTTACTCGAAATTTACTGAGCAATTGATTGAGAATTTTCTGAGTAATTTACTGGGAATTTACTTAGAATTTAGTGAAAATTTACTCGAAATTTACTCTGTAACTTACTGAGAATTTACCGAGTAATTGATTGAGAATTTAATGGGAATTTACTACGAATTTACTGAGAATTTATTGAGAATTGATTGGGAATTAACCGAGTAATTTACTGAGAATTTACTGAGTAATTTACTAAGAATTTATTGAGAATTTACTGGAAATTTATCGAGTAATTTACTAAGAATTTACTGAGAATTAATGTGTAATTCAGTTCGTAATTTTCTGAAACTTTACCCAGTAATTTACTGAGGATTTACTAGGATTGTACTGAATAATTTACTGAATGTTTATCGAGAATTTACTGAGTAATTTACTGAGACTTTACTCAGTGACTTTCTAAGAATTTACCGGGAATTTACAGAATAATTTAATGAGAATTCTCTGAGTTAATTACTGAGAATTTACTGGGAAATTGCTGGGTTATTTACTGAGAATTTATTTAGTAATTTAGTGAGAATTTTTTGGCAATTTACTGAGTAATTTACCAAGTAGTTTACTGAGAATTTTCTAAGTATTTTTCTGTGAATTTTTTGCGAATTTATTGAGCAATTTACTTAATATTTTTTGAGAATTTTGCAAGAATTTTCTGAGTAATTTACTATGTAATATACTGAGTAATTTACTGAAAATTTTCTAAGTAATTTATAGAGAATTTACTAATAATTTACTGAGTAATTTGCTGAGAATCTACTAGAAATTTATTGAGAATTTATTCTGTAATTTATTTGAATTTACTGGGAATTTGCTGAGTAACTTCTTGAGAATTTACTGAGTAATTTGCATAGAATTTACTGAGCAATTTACTATGTAATTTGTTGAGAATTTACTCAGAATTCAGTGGGCAATTTACTGAGAATTTACTGGGAATTTGTTGGGAATTTTTTGTGAAATTTACTGAGTAATGGACTTAGAATTTACTGATAATTTGTTGGGAATTTACTATGCAATTTAAAAGTAATTTACTGAGAATTTTCTGGGTAATTTACAAAGAATTTATTGGGAATTTACTGAGAATATTTTTGGGAATTTACTATGTAATTTATTGAGAATTTTATGAGAATTTACAGGGAATTTATTGAGTAATTTATAAGGAATTTTACTGGGAATTTACTGAAAAATTATTGGCAATTTACTAGGAATTTGATAAGTAATTTACTGAGAATTTATTAAAAATTTACTGAAATTTTATTGGGTAATTTACTGGGAATTTACACAGTAATTTAATGAGAATTTACTAAGTGATTTATTGAAAATTTACTAAAAAATTTACAGAGAATTTATTAGGAATTTAAAAAGTAATTTACACGAAATTTACTGGGCAATTAGCTGAGAATTTTCTAAGTAATTTACTGGGAATTTATTCGGAATTTAGTGAGAATTTACTGAAAATTTACTGTGTAACTTATAGAGAATTTACTGAGTAATTGATTGAGAATTTAATGGAAATTTACTGAGTAATTTACTGAGAATTTATTGAGAATTGATTGTGAAATAACTGAGTAATTTGCTGGGATTTTACTGAGTAATTGACTGAGAATTTCTAGATAATTTACTAAGTAATTTACTAAGAATTTATTAAGAATTGACTGGGAATTAACCGAGTAATTTACTGAGAATTTATGTGTAATTTACTTCGTAATTTACTGAGAATTTAGTAGGATTTTACTGAATAATTTACTGAATGTTTATCGAGAATTTACTCAGCGACTTACGAGAATTTACTAGGAAATTACGGAGTAATTTTCTGAGAATTTACTGAGTTAATTACTGAGAATTTATTTAGTAATTTAGTGAGAATTTACTTGCAATTTACTGAGTAATTTACCGAGTAGTTTACTGAGAATTTTCTGAGTAATTTTTTATGAATTTACTAAGAAATTTACTGAATATTTTATGAGAATTTTCTCAGAATTTTCCAAATAATTTACTAAGTAATCTACTGAGTAATTTTCTAAGAATTCACTGGGAATTTACTGAGTAATTTACTGTGAATCTACTGGAAATTTATTGAGAATTTATTCTGTAATTTATTTGAATTTACTGGGAATTTGCTGAATAATTTATTGAGAATTTACTGAGTAATTTACATAGATTTTACTGAGTAATTTACATAGATTTTACTGAGTAATTTACTGGGAATTTATTCAAAATTTTTTGGGAAATTTATTGAGTAATGGACTGAGAATTTACTGAGAATGTATTGGGAATTTACTGTGCAATTTAAAAAGAATTTACTAAGAATTTTCTGAGTAATTTACAAAGAATTTACTGGGAATTTGCTGAGAATATTTCTGGGAATTTACTATGTAATTTACTGAGAATTTTCTGGGAATCTACAGGGAATTTATTGAGTAATTTATAAGGAATTTATTGGGAATTTAGTGAGTAATTTATTGAAAATTTGTTGACAATTTACTAGGTATTTAATGAGTAATTTACTGAGAATTTATTAAGAATTTACTAAGAATTTACTAAAAATTTTCGGAGTAATTTACTGGGAATTTACTTAGTAATTTATTGAGAATTTACTGAGTGATTTATTGAGAATTTACTGAACAATTTACAGAGAATTTATCGGGAATTTAAAAAGTAATTTGCTCGGAATTTACTGAGCCATTGATTGAGAATTTTATGAGTAATTTACTGGGAATTTACTCGAAATTTAGTGAGAATTTACTGTGTAACTTACTGAAAATATACTAAGTAATTGATTGAGAATTTAATGGGAATTTACTAAGAATTTACTAAGTTATTTATTGAGGATTGATTGGGAATTAACTGAGTAATTTACTGAGTAATTGACTGTGAATTTATAGGAAATTTACTGAGTAATTTACTAAGAATTTATTGAGAATTGACTGGGAATTAACCGAGTAATTTACTGGCAATTTACTGAGTAATTTACTGAGCATTTATGTGTAATTTACTTCGTAATTTGCTGAAACTTTGCCTAGTAATTTAATGAGAATTTACTAGGATTTTACTGAATAATTTACAGAATGTTTATCGAGAATTTGCTGAGTCATTTACTGAGAATTTACTAAGAATTTTTTGGGAATTTACTGAGCTAATTATTGAGAATTTACTGGGAAATTGTTGGGTTATTTACTGAGAATTTACTTGCAATTTACTAAGGAATTTACCAAGTAGTTTACTAAGAATTTTCTGAGTAATTTTCTGAGAATTTTTTGCAAATTTACCGAGCAATTTACTTAATATTTTCAGAGAATTTTGTCAAAGTTTTCTGAGTAATTTACTAAGTAATCTACTGAGTAATTTTCTGAGAATTCACTGGAAATTTACTGAGTAATTTACTAAGTAATTTATAGAGAACTTACTACGAATTTACTGAGAATCTATTGGAAATTTATTGAGAATTTATTCTGTAATTTATTGGAATTTACTGGGAATTTGCTGAGTAATTTATTGAGAATTTACAGAGAATTTACTGGGTGATTCATTGGGAATTTGCTGAGAATTTACAAGGAATTTAGTGGGCAATTTACTGAGAATTTATTGAGAATTTTTTGGGAAATTTACTGAGTAATGGATTGAGAATTTACTGAGAATTTATTGGGAATTTACTGTGCAATTTAAAAAGAATTTACTGAGAATTTTCTAAGTAATTTAAAATGAATTTACTTGGAATTTGCTGAGAATATTTTTGGGAATTTAATATGTAATTTACTGAGAATTTTCTGAGAATCTACAGGGAATTTATTGAGTAATTTACAGGAAATTTGTTGACAATTTACTGGGAATTTGATGAGTAATTTACGGAGACTTTATTAAGAATTTATTGAAAATTTTCTGAGTAATTTACTGGGAATTTACTCAATAATTTACTGAGAATTTACTGAGTGATTTATTGAAAATTTACTGAACAATTTAAAGAGAATTTATCGGGAATTTAAAAAGTAATTTGCTCAGAATTTACTGTCCCATTGATTGAGAATTTTCGGAGTAATTTACTGAGAATTTACTCGGAATTTAGTGAGAATTTACTGGAAATTTACTGGAAATTTACTGTGCAACTTATTGAGAATTTACTGAGTAATTGATTGAGAATTTAATGGGAATTTACTAAGAATTTACTGAGTAATTTATTGAGAATTGATTGGGAATTAACTGAGTAATTTACTGAGTAATTGACTGAGAATTTTTACGGAATTTACTGAGTAATTTACTAAGAATTTATTGAGAATTGATTGGGAATTAATCGAGTAATTTATTGCAAATTTACGTGTAATTTGCTGAAACTTTGCCCAGTAATTTACTGAGAATTTACTAGGATTTTACTGAATAATTTACGGAATGTTTATCGAGAATTTACTGAGTAATTTACAGACAATTTACTCAGTGACTTACTGAGAATTTATCGGGAATTTACTGAGTTAATTACTGAGAATTTACTGAGAAATTGCTGAGTTATTTACTGAGAATTTACTTTATAATTTAATGAGAATTTACTTACAATTTACAGAGTAATTTACCAAGTAGTTTACTGAGAATTTTCTGAGTAATTTTCTAAGAATTTTATCGAATTTACCGAGCAATTTACACAATATTTTCTGAGAATTTTATCAAAATTTTCTGAATAATTTACTAAGTAATCTACTGAGTAATTTTCTGAGAATTCACTGGGAATTTACTAAGTAATTTATTAAGTAATTCATAGAGAATTTACTGTGAATTTACTGAGAATTTACGGGAAATTTATTGAGAATTTATTCTGTAACTTATTTGAATTTACTAGGAATTTGCTGAGTAATTTATTGGGAATTTGCTTAGAATTTACTAGATGATTCATTGGGAATTTACTAAGAATTTACATAGAATTTAGTGGGCAATTTACTGAAATTTTTTTGGGAAATTTACTGAGTAATGGACTAAGAATGTATTGGTAATTTACTGTGCAATTTAAAAAGAATTTACTGAGCATTTTCTGAGTAATTTACAAAGAATTTACTAGGAATTTGCTGAGAATATTTTTGGGAATTTACTATGTAATTTACTTAGAATTTTCTGAGAATCTACAAAGAATTTATTGAGTAATTTATATGGACTTTACTTGGAATTTAGTGAGCAATTTACTGAAAATTTATTGACAATTTACTGAAAATTTGATGAGTGATTTATAGAGAATTTATTAAGAATTTACTAAAAAATTTTCGAGTAATTTACTGGGAATTTACTCGGAATTTAGTGAGAATTTTTTAGGAATTTACTGTGTAACTTACTAAGAATTTACTGAGTAATTGATTGAGAATTTAATGGGAATTTACTAAGAATTTACTCAGTAATTTATTGAGAATTTATTGAGAATTGATTGGGAATTAACTGAGTAATTTACTGAGTAATTGACTGAGAATTTCTAGGGAATTTATTGAGTAATTTGCTAAGAATTTATTGAGAATTGACTGGGAATTAACCGAGTAATTTACTGGGAATTTACTGAGTAATTAACTGAGAATTTACGTGTAATTTACTTCGTAATTTACTGAAACTTTACCCAGTAATTTACTGAGAATTTACTAGGATTTTACTGAATAATTTACGAAATGTTTATCGAGAATTTACTGTGTAATTTACTTAGAATTTACACAGTGACTGTAATACCCCTGTTCTGTATTATGCTAATTGGGCCTTAATACGTATGTGATTATGTGTTTGATATGATTTTGTGTGCCATTATGTGAAAATATGTGGTTTTGAATTTCTATCTGTTCACCGTAGGAATATCTGTTTGACTACCTGTTTCGGAAATTAAATTGAAGGCCTTATCAGCCACAGAACCCGAAATTGATTGCGCCATTGTGATTAGCGTGATTTTTAGAGCCTACGGTGAAATTTAATTGGAAATTGATTCGGATCAGATTAAATCGATTCAATTATTGAATTAGTGCCCAATTACTTTATTGTTATTATATTGGAATTAGTGGGGCTTTATATAAGGGCCATTACACCTCAATTCCTTTCCTTTTTACACTTTGGCTGATTTTGAACTCAAGAGAGAAGAGAGGGTCGGCTAAGAGAGAGAGGGTGAAGAAAATTGGGGTTTTGAACCTAAAGCTTGAGTCATTTGAAGCTACACTCAAGAAATTGCCATAGATTGGAAGAATTAAGCCTCTAGGTAAGTAATTGACCTTGAATTCAAACGTTTGAATTTGTAATCTTGTGTGTTCAAGGTTTGTTTGTAATCAAGAGCATGATTGAGTTAGTTTTGTTGAAATTAAGGGTTGATATCTGCATGCATGTAAAGAACACCTATGGAATCACAAAATCTGGCATGTGAATTGTAAATTATGAAAGATTAAAAGTGTAATCCCACATGCAAGCATGTTTTTGTTGAGTTTCATGGGAATGAGCACTAATTGCATCATTAGAAGTGGAAATGAAAGTTAATATGGGCATGAATGTTGGTTATTAAAAAGGGGAACCTTGAATGCATGAAATTGTTATGTTAGAGTGAGTTTAATGGGAGATTGGTGCATGAATGTGATTTATTTGTGAGATTGAGCTTCATTGGGTTGTAATTTGGGGTTTATACCATGTTAGTGTAATTATATTTGAGATTTGAGCCATTGCATGCAAGAAATGTTGGCTTGAAGGTCGAAATGGAGCTCAAGAACACAATCTGGAAAACCTAGAATTTTGATGTCCGCTCGAGCGGGAAAAACGTGCTCCCAGTACTTTTTGCAGACTTGGTGTCCGCTCGAGCGGGTTAGTTCACGCTCGAGCGGGGGAGTTACGTAGACAGGCCTTCCGCTCGAGCGTCCTATTTCATGCTTGAGCGTATTTTTTATGCAACCGGTACTTTTGCAGGCCTTAAGGGTCCGCTCGAGCGTGTAAGTCTACGCTTGAGCGGGGACCCTGTTTTCTGAAATTTTGTTTTCGTATTCTGTGTTTCGTTTTCCGTTCTCTTCACTTGCAAGCACTCTTAGGCATGTGTTAAGCATTGTAAATGAGTTAAAGAGATAAGAATAAGGCCTAAAGAGAAATATGTGAATTAAGGAACGGATTGAATTGTTAATGACCCTTTTGTATTCATGAAATGTGTAGGGTCGAGCTCCAGGGCAAACCAACCAACCAACCGATCATTGTGAGTAATATCTTATCAAAGACATCTGAATTATATGGTTGTCCAGTTGCTTACTTCTTACTTCTATGTAAGGTTTATAAATTCGTCAATTCGATTGGTGGGCAACGTTTTGACATAAATGAATGGGCCGAAGGCTGTTTTGACATGAATGAGTGGGCCGAAGGCCGTTTTGACATAAATGAATAGGTCGAAGGCCGTTTTGACATAAATTAATGGGCTGAAGGCCGTTTTGACATAAATGAATGGGCCGAAGGCCATTTTGACACAAATGAAAGGACCGAAGGCCGTTTTGACATAAATGAACGGGCTGAAGGCCGTTTTGACATAAATGAACGGGCCGAAGGCCGTTTTGACATGAATGATAGTTTGACATGAATAATAGATTGTCACGAATAACAGTTTGATCTGAATAATAGAATGAATGGACCAGAGGCCGTTTTGACATGAACGAAAGTTCGAATGGGCCAAAGGCCAGTTTGTTATGGAAGATAAATGGGCCAAAGGCCAATATGTTTGGAACCATAGTCACTTGACTTAAATTGTGTATATATATATATGCTAAATAGAAATATGAATTGGGTCCAAGGCCGTTCGGAGTATGTTGTTCTACATATCGTTGTGTCTTCTTATTTGATATTATTCACTGGGCTATCGCTCACACTCATTCACGTGTTTGTAAGTGAGCCAAGAGAAGTCCAAACCCAGCCCCAGTGAAGTCTGTGAGGAACAACAAAGGTTTTGGAGAGTCAACCTTGTGTCTCACGCACGAGACCCGTCTTAGCCCATTTTGCTATGTATTGATATTTTGTCATGTTGGCGAATTTTTTAAGTATGTCTTTATATAGTTTTCATGGGTTGACTTAGTTGGATGATCCTGTCTATATGGAATCTTATGTCACTATGTTTCTATTGTGAGTTATTAATGTACATACGTATGGTTTGTTTTGATGTGCACATACGCACGGCTCTATGGACAAAGTTTTAAATTTTTGCTTCGGTTTGGCCCCTTTACTCTGATGAATTGTGTCTGTTTTGGTTTGAGGCTGTAGGTAATCTCAGGATTACTCACCGGTTATGTCCTTAACCCATGGGGGCGGGTTCGGGTCATGACAGAGTGGTATTAGAGCACGAGTTAATAGCTCACACACTTGTCCAAAAGAGCAATAAGCGTCTAGATAAGATCTAGGATACATTCATGTGATAAATATGAACTTAGAAGCATCAAGAATATGCTTAATTGTTTCTATATGAACCATTATGTGCTATAAATTCGTGAATTGCTTGCATTGTAAACCATGGGAATATGTATGCTTTCTGGTACATGCATACTTGTGAATCTTTTGTATAAAGTATAATGCAAGTTTAATCAGATGGTGAACTTTAAATATTTTCTGATGATATGAAATGACAAGTTCCCTGAAATGCTATGTTTTGTATGAGTGAATGAGTGTCTAGATTTTCCTTAAACGTAATTGTGGTATCCTTAGCAGAGGCCCTCGCGCAGGGGACATAATACTGTGGCTTGTGGTCATGAGGCCCTAGCCCAGGAGAAATAATACCGTGGCACAGGCCCTCACCCGGGGGAAACAATACCGTGGCCTATGTATGAGATATGTTACCCGGAACCAGAGGTTCCGTCATGGAACTTGATATGCTTGACCAACATGATATGTTATGCTAAAGGAAGTACCACACATGATTTGAATATGAGATATGAATTGCTACACTAATGTGTACAACAAGTTTGTTTTGTTATAATGCACATACATGAATATATGAATCATGAAAAGTTGTTTATGTACATTCAATTCTGCCTACGGGTGTCTATGTGAAATGTGAACATGATTTGAGTATATAATTACTTAGTAAATGTTCAGCATGCGATATCTGATAAGTATACAATTATCTGTTACGTATGTGATTAATTGCGTACAATAAGTGAAATGAGAATATAAAGACGTGTCCATGTACAAATGTGACTATGTGCTTATTTTTGTATTGGACATCCTAGTATTTGGCATGATTTAATAAGAGTTTGTGTAGAACGTGGTTAAAGTAAGGGCATACGAGTCGGCAGACTCTTTCACAGCCCAATTTGACAGGCTGGAAGGAATAGTACAAGAGGTGGCAGAAATCTTAGGACAATGATGTCAGTTGCCGCTACGGCCAGAGCCGTTGCCACCACCAGTGTAAGATACATCGAGGGGTTCATTGCCGAATTTCTGGGGCTTGTTATAGGTGTGGTAAGATGGACCATATGGTAAGGAATTATTCCTGAACTGAGCAAATACGAATAAATGTTCTGCCTCAGCTAGGTTCGTACCAGTGGTAGGGATTGCTACTCAGGATACAGTAATTACACTCATCCCAGAAAGCACTCAGAATATTGGGATCGTTATCCCATGTATCTATACTGTTTACAAATGAATGCTTATGTGTTGATTGATTCTGAATTAGTACATGTGTACATCTTTGCTTGGGATATTATTTGATTCGGATCAGCATGTTCTTTCGTATCTGCTGCATGTGTATCTAGATCGGTTAAGCCCACAAGATCGAGACCATATTCATTTAATGTATATGCTCCATTGGGAAATTTGTGAAATATGTATTGGGATATCGATTAACTCTGCACATGCACATGTACATCTGAACTTATGCTTAGGGTGATTTGTTATATTACTGTTTCAATGACTAAACTGCTGGAATTATGACTCTGTGATCGTGTGACCGAGTTGAGCACCCTAAATGATGAACTTTGTAATTGTGAGACCATGTATTTTGATTGGTAGAAAATTGGCTGAACTACGTGACTATACTGAGCTTGACTTGTAAACCTATGCTTTTGTGATTGATTTGGAACTTTCATGTAACAAATCCTATATATCATGCATAACCGAAGAACTTTGTTTAATGTGTTGTCGAGTACCATGTGGTTGTATATAAGATTTGTTTGGGAACTACTGTATTGATTATGGTACATACCTCCTGATATGAATAACTGCATGCACATGCAACTATACCCGAATTTATGTAGACAATACCGTATTGTACATGATTTGAAACACTTTGATATAAATTGTTGTGATGAATGATTCTGGTATGACTTTGAGAACTGATGAACTTAGGGCAGCTGAGAAAACTTTTATCTGATTCAATCTGATAGAACCTTTGCATGACGTTGTCTTGATGGAACCCTTATTTGATATAATTTGATGGAACCTTTGTTTGATTTGATTTGGCAAGACCTGTGTCGAGATTGGTTTGATAAGACCCTCTATCTGATTTAATTTTGTAAAAAGAGATTAAGGATTGCCTGTAAATCAATAGCCAGATTATTCTTGGCAAAAAAACTGATAGATCCAAAACTTGAATCTGCTTAGAGTACCCGACCCATTTGAAGGACCTTTGGTGGGCTGTCAACAGATTGATCTAACCATGAACACCGTTGAGAACCAACCCCAACTATCGAGAACATGTGTGTTGAAAATGAGCCGAATTGTACAAATCCTGTGATTGGGTGTCTTAAGGAACGATGCTTGAGTATTGTCCCATCCTTGTTTGTTTGACGCTATGGGAACCGATGATGGCAGACTGATTTGATTATAGGCAGTACTGAACATTTGTCTTTGACTGATCAGAATATGTTTTGTAAGGAAGAGTGGTTGCTTCAATGTTATCAGATTTTGGGAAATCATGTTATAGTGAATGGTATTATGTTTGTTTTGATGACATTCTTGGAGCGTCCTTTTCGTGCTAGGGGACGTTAAGCCTTTGATTGAGATATCTTTTGCCACCGACGGTTTCGTATAGGTGGGTTTGACTAATCGACCTCGAGTCGGCCACCAACGATCATGAACGGGTGTGCTTCGATTCCGAGACGATTATTCCTTTGTTTTGTCCGGAATGTCATCCTTTGGTATTATGAAGATGTTTTAACATCCAAGAAACTTTGAAAAACCCTGATTCTCCGAAAGTGTGTGAATTCAGTACGCTTTGTAAATAACTACTCAGTGTCATCATATTCTGTAGTTGGGGCTCCGAAAATGTGTAAATCGTGTTGAACATGTGATCGATTATTTTGATACGATCTTTGACGTTATGGGGATTAATGTATGAATTGTCTTATGCTTTGGACAACTATCAAATGACGTGGAGAGACCCGATGGAACCGGGAATTGAATATTAAACTGAATTGTAAACTATCGGATGATTGAGGGAACATGTATTACGTTAGAAATGGACTGCTTCAGTGTTATTGTACTTTACAATTGGTACTATGGGGATACATGAGTTACGTATGTCGTGTGGTGGATTGTTTCGTTGTTATCCTTGTTGACTCGGGGATTTGTGCCTAGATTCACTTTATATTCCTGAAGACTTTTGATTAATCTTGAATAACGGTGATGAGAAACTGAATTAAATACCAAATTGGATTATGAATTGCGGAATTGTTGGAGAATGAATTGAACTTTTGTGACAAGGGAATAGACCGAACTCCTATGGTAAAGTTAGTTGGCTTTTGAAATAAATATGTTCGCGACCTATTGTGAAGAAGGAAATTGTTGAAATTGTGTCTAAATATTTTTCGGTGCCAACAAGTTGAAGTTGAATATCAGATAGTGGCGGAACTACTCCAACCTCTCTCTATTTTGGGAATGGAAATAGGAATATGTGACTACGAATTTCATGGTGGGGCTGCCTTGGACATCCAAGGTATAAGTCCCGTTTGGGTTATCGTATACAGGATTACTAAGTTTTTCATTTCCTCTCTGTGAAGTTTTCGTATGATGCTTATAGACTAGCCATTGGTTACATCGATAAGATTGCTCGTTTGCATGGAATCCTAGTATCTATTGTTTTAGACAGGAATCCTAAAATGTGTTTAAATTTTGGCGAGCCTTCAAGAGGCAATGAGAACTGAATTGTGATTTGGCGCTGTTTTTCCGTCCGCAAATTGATGCATAATCAGAAAGAACTTTTTGAATTTTAGGAGAAATGCTCCAAATTTATGCAGTAGATTTTTCAGGGAATTTGAAAGATCTATCTGTTGTTGGCAGACTTTGCTTACAACCACAACTCACACCCTAGTTTCGGTATGTCACCGTACAAGCCTTGTATGGTGAGAAAGGTAAGTCTCTGACTGATTGAGAACAGAGTGTTGCTTGATTTTGAGACTAAGCAGATAAGTATCAAAAGGATTGGAACCGTTGAATAAGAAAGTATTCCGAATTATTTTTTACTAAAGGTAAAGTGAGTTTGGAGGACCAAACTTCCTGAAGGGGGGAAGACTGTAATACCCCTATTCTGTATTATGCTAATTGGGCCTTAATACGTATATGATTATGTGTTTGATACGATTTTGTGTGCCATTATGTGAAAATATGTGGTTTTGAATTTCTATCTGTTCACCGTAGGAATATCTGTTTGACTACCTGCTTCGGAAATTAAATTAAAGGCCTTATCGGCCACAGAACTCAAAATTGATTGCGCCATTGTGATTAGCGTAATTTTTAGAGCCTACGGTGAAATTTAATTGGAAATTGATTCAGATCAGATTAAATCGATTCAATTATTGAATTAGTGCACAATTACTTTATTGTTATTATATTGGAATTAGTGGGGCTTTATATAAGGGCCATTACACCTCAATTCCTCTCCTTTTTACACTTTGGCTGATTTTGAACTCAAGAGAGAAGAGAGGGTCGGCTAAGAGAGAGAGGGTGAAGAAAATTGGGGTTTTGATCCTAAAGCTTGAGTCATTTGAAGCTACACTCAAGAAATTGCCATAGATTGGAAGAATTAAGCCTCTAGGTAAGTAATTGACCTTGAATTCAAATGTTTGAATTTGTAATCTTGTGTGTTCAAGGTTTGTTTGTAATCAAGAGCATGATTGAGTTAGTTTTGTTGAAATTGAGGGTTGATATGTGCATGCATGTAAAGAACACCTATGGAATCACAAAATCTGGCATGTGAATTGTAAATTATGAAAGATTAAAAGTGTAATCCCACATGCAAGCATGTTTTTGTTGAGTTTCATGGGAATGAGCACTAATTGCATCATTAGAACTGGAAATGAAAGTTAATATGGGCATGCATGTTGGTTATTAAAAAGGGGAACCTTGAATGCATGAAATTGTTATGTTAGAGTGAGTTTGATGGGAGATTAGTGCATGCATGTGATTTATTTGTGAAATTGAGCTTCATTGGGTTGTAATTTGGGGTTTATACCATGTTAGTGTAATTATATTTAAGATTTGAGCCATTGCATGCAAGAAATGTTGGCTTGAAGGTCGAAATGGAGCTCAAGAACACAATCTGGAAAACCCAGAATTTTGATGTCCGCTCGAGCGGGGGAAGTGCCGCTCGAGCGGGAAAAACGTGCTCCCAGTGCTTTTTGCAGACTTGGTATCCGCTCGAGCGGGTTAGTTCACGCTCGAGCGGGGGAGTTACATAGACAGGCCTTCCGCTTGAGCGCCGTATTTCACGCTCGAGCGTATTTTTGATGCAACCAGTACTTTTGCAGGCCTTAAGGGTCCGCTCGAGCGTGTAAGTCTACGCTCGAGCGGGGACCCTGTTTTCTGAAATTTTGTTTTTGTATTCTATGTTTCATTTTCCGTTCTCTTTCACTTGCAAGCACTCTTAGGCATGTGTTAAGCATTGTCAATGAGTTAAAGAGATAAGAATGAGGCCTAAAGAGGAATATGTGAATTAAGGAACGGATTGAATTGTTAATGACCCTTTTGTATTCATGAAATGTGTAGGGTCGAGCTCCAGGGCAAACCAACCAACCGATCACTGTGAGTAATATCTTATCAAAGACATCTGAATTATATGGTTGTCCAGTTGCTTACTTCTTACTTCTATGTAAGGTTTATAAATTCGTCAATTCGATTGGTGGGCAACTTTTTGACATAAATGAATGGGCCGAAGGCTGTTTTGACATGAATGAGTGGGCCAAAGGCCGTTTTGACATAAATGAATGGGCCGAAGGCCGTTTTGACATAAATGAATGGGTCGAAGGCTATTTTGACATGAATGAGTGGGCCGAAGGCCGTTTTGACATAAATGAATGGGCCGAAGGCCGTTTTGACATAAATGAACGGGTCGAAGGCCGTTTTGACATGAATGATAGTTTGACACGAATAATAGATTGACACGAATAACAGTTTGACCTGAATAATAGAATGAATGGGCTAGAGGCCATTCTGACATGAATGAATGGGCCAGAGGCCGTTTTGACATGAACGAAAGTTCGAATGGGCCAAAGGTCAGTTTGTTATGAAAGATAAATGGGCCAAAGGCCAATATGTTTGGAACCTTAGTCACTTGACTTAAATTGTGTATATATATATATATATGTTAAATAGAAATATGAATTAGGTCCAAGGCCGTTCGGAGTATGTTGTTCTACATATCGTTGTGTCTTCTTATTTGATATTATTCACTGGGCTATCGCTCACACTCATTTGCGTGTTTGTAGGTGAGCCAAGAGAAGTCCAAACCCAGCCCCAGTGAAGTTTGTGAGGAACAACAAAGGTTTTGGAGAGTCAACCTTGTGTCTCACGCACGAGACCCGTCTTCGCCCATTTTGCTATGTATTGATATTTTGTCATGTTGGCGAAGTTTTTAAGTATGTCTTTATATAGTTTTCATGGGTTGACTTAGTTGGATGATCCTGTCTGTATGGAATCTTATGTCACTATGTTTCTATTGTGAGTTATTAACGTACATATGTATGGTTTGTTTTGATGTGCACATACACACGGCTCTATGGACAAAGTTTTAAATTTTTGCTTACGTTTGGCCCCTTTACTCTGATGAGTTGTGTCTGTTTTGGTTTGAGGCCGTAGGTAATCTCAGGATTACTGGCCGATTATGTCCTTAACCCACGGGGGCAGGTTCGGGTCATGACAATGACTTACTGAGAATTTACCGGGAATATACTGAGTTAATTGCTGAGAATTTACTGGCAAATTGCTGGGTTATTTACTGAGAATTTACTTAGTAATTTAGTGAGAATTTACTTGCAATTTACAGAGTAATTTACCAAGTAGTTTATTGAGAATTTTTTGAGAATTTTTTGCGAATTTACCACACAATTTACTCAATATTTTCTGAGAATTTTCTGAGTAATTTACTAAGTAATCTACTGAGTAATTTTTTAAGAATTCACTGGGAATTTACTGAGTAATTTACAAAGTAATTTATAGACTATTTACTTCGAATTTACTGAGAATCTACTGGAAATTTATTGAGAATTTATTCTCTAATTTATTTGAATTTACTGGGAATTTGCTGTGTAATTTTTTAGGAATTTACTGAGAATTTACAATGAATTTAGTGTGTAATTTACTGAGAATTTACTGGGAATTTATTCAGAATTTTTTGGAAAATTTACTGAGTAATGGACTGAGAATTTACTGAGAATGTATTGGGAATTTGCTGTGCAATTTAAAAAGAATTTACTGAGAATTTTCTGAGTAATTTACAAAGAATTTACTGGGAATTTGCTGAGAATATTTCTGGGAATTTACTATGTAATTTACTGATAATTTACTTAGAATCTATAGGGAATTTATTGAGTAATTTATATGGACTTTACTTTGAATTTAGTGATTAATTTACTAAAAATTTATTGACAATTTACTGGAAATTTGATAAGTAATTTACTGAGAATTTATTTAAAATTTTCTACGTAATTTATTGGGAATTTACTCAGTAATTTACTGAGAATTTACAGAGTGATTTATTGAGAATTTACTAAACAATTTACAGAGAATTTATTGGGAATTTAAAAAGTAATTTGCTCCGAATTTACTGAGCAATTGACTGAGAATTTTATGAGTAATTTATTGGGAATTTACTCAAAATTTAGTAAGAATTTTTTGGGAATTTACTGTGTAATTTTCTAAGAATTTACTAAGTAGTTGATTGAGAATTTAATGGGAATTTACTAAGAATTTACTAAGTAATTTGCTGAGAATTTATTGATAATTGATTGGGAATTAACTGAGTAATTTACTGGGAATTTGCTGAGAATTTCTAGGGAATTTACTAGGTAATTTACTAAGAATTTATCGAGAATTGACTAGGAATTAACCTAATAATTTATTGGGAATTTATTGAGTAATTTATGCGTAATTTACTGAAACTTTACCCAGTAATTTACTGAGAATTTACTAGGATTTTATTGAATAATTTATTGAATGTTTATCGAGAATTTACTGAGTAATTTACTGAGAATTTACAGGGAATTTACGGAGTAATTTACTGAGAATTTACTGACTTAATTACTAAGAATTTGCTGGGAAATTGCTTGGTTATTTATTGAGAATTTATTTAGTAGTTTAGTGAGAATTTACTTGCAATTTACTGAGTAATTTACCAAGTAGTTTACTGAGAATTTTCTAAGTAATTTTTCGAGAATTTTTTGCGAAGTTACTGAGCAATTTACAGAATATTTTCTGAGAATTTTGTTAGAATTTTCTGTGTATTTTACGAAGTAATCTACTGAGTAATTTTCTAAGAATTCACAGGGAATTTACTAAGTAATTTATAGAGAATTTACTACAAATTTACTGAGTAATTTACTGAGAATCTACTGAAATTTATTGAGAATTTATTCTGTAATTTATATGAATTTACTGGGAATTTGCTGAGTAATTTATTGAGAATTTACTAAGTAATTTATTGGGAATTTACTCAGAATTTATTGAGAATTTACCAGGTGATTTGTTAAGAATTTACTGAGAATTTACTAGGAATTTAGTGGGCAATTTACTGAGAATTTACTGGGAATTTTTTTGAGAAATTTACTGAGTAACAGACTTAGAATTTACTGAGAATGTGTTGGGAATTTACTGTGCAATTTAAAAATAATTTACAGAGAATTTTCTGAGTAATTTACAAAGAATTTACTGGAAATTTGCTCAGAATATTTATGGGAATTTACTATGTAATTTACTGAGAATTTTATGAAAATTTATAGGGAATTTATTGAGTAATTTATAAGGAATTTACTGGGAATTTAGTGAGTAATTTACTGAAAATTTATTGACAATTTACTGGGAATTTGATGAGTAATTTACTGAAAATTTTTTGAGTAATTTACTGGGAATTTACTCAGTAATTTACTGAGAATTTACTGAGTGATTTATTGAGAATTTACTGAACAATTTACAGAGAATTTATCGTGAATTTAAAAAGTAGTTTACTCGGAATTTACTGAGCAATTAACTAAGAATTTTCTGAGTAATTTACTGGGAATTTACTCAGAATTTAGTGAGAATTTACTCGGAATTTGCTGTGTAACTTACTGAGAATTTACTGAGTAATTGATTGAGAATTTAATGGGAATTTACTAAGAATTTCCTAAGTAATTACTGAGAATTTATTGAGAATTGATAGAGGATTAACTGAGTAATTTACTGGGAATTTACTGAGTAATTTACTAAGAATTTATTGAGAATTGACTTGGAATTTACCGAGTAATTTACTGAGAATTTATTGAAAATTTAAGTGTAATTTACTTCGTAATTTACTGAAACTTTACCCAGTAATTTATTGAGAATTTATTAGGATTTTACTGAATAATTTATTGAATGTTTATCGAGAATTTACTGAGAATTTACTCAGTGACTTTCTAAGAATTTACCGAGAATTTACGGAGTAATTTAATGAGAATTCTCTGAGTTAATTACTGAGAATTTACTGAGAAATTGCTGGGTTATTTACTGAGAATTTATTTAGTAATTTAGTGGGAGTTTTTTTGCAATTTACTGAGTAATTCTGTAACAACCCTCATTTTAACTTAGTCATACTTGCATACATTTATGGATGATCTTGTTTTAATATGTGCATTTGCAAATATTTTCTTGTTTTGCTTGAATGATTGCTTACATGCTTTGTTCTTGTCTGGTGTGTTGCCAAGGTCATCTTAAGCCTAGACACCTTCGAGACCTTTATCACTTAGAACTATCTTGGAAACCCCTTTGGTTGACCTCCACCTTCACCCTAGCATATTGGCCGAGATGTCACCATCTAGGCCGAGGTGCGCGTCGCCTAGGCCGAGATGTGCATCATCTGGGCCGAGATGTTAATATCTAGGCGTTCTAGATCCTTGATCCTTGCTTGAGTGATTTTGTTCCTGGAACGGTATGACCTAGACCGAGGTGTGGCACATCTAGGCCAAGGTGCGGCATAGCTTAGTCAAGTGTTGTCCTTCCAAGCCGATGTCATTGTTACCCTGCTTGCCGAAGCTTTGCCCTTAGCCGAGATCATCACTTGCCGGAGTACTCTTGCTGTTTAGCTTGCTGAATACACTTTGTCTTGGTCTTGTCTTGTCAAGTCAGTCACCTTTTCGAGTAGAGCCAATCAGCCGATGCCACGTGTCCCAGTAGAGGGATTAAGTCAGTGACTGTCGAGAGAAACAGATCATTTGGTATAAAATCTTGCCTTTTAGAGAGAGAAACTCTAGGAAGAAGGAGGGGAAGTTTAAGCTAGAGAGAGTGAACTTCCAAGCTTGATCGTTGGAGCTTGAACCATTGGATTCGAGTTTTGAGGTTAGAATCTTAACCTATCCTTGTTGTTCTTATTAATCATCTAGCTGCATTGCACGATCAAACCTGTTCCGCACGCCATGCATCGATTTAAAGTTGGTTTTAGAAAGAGAAAATGGTTTTCACGTGTTTTTGAAGAAAAGTCTCGTTTGATCCGAAAGTTTGCATTAAGGCTCATGTCTTTGTGTTTGTTTTGATAAGATCTTTGAGTATGGGTACCCAGGTCTATGTTTTCGAAATTATAGCGTGAAATCTCAGCTTTTGTAATAGCAAGTTTTGATCTTTGCATTCATCTTCCTCATGTTCATGTTCTTCATGTTTATCAAGAGGGAAACCCAGATTTTCCCGACTTCGCTTTTGAATGTGGCCATCGAGGCCACACCTCGGCAAGGAGGTGTGGGACCTCGGCCTAGACCTGATAGTTGCCCAGTTTGTCCTTCCAAAGATAAGAAACTATGTTTTGATTTGATTTGACTTAGTTTTTGAAGAATGCCGAGGTCATTTGCATGTGTGCTAGACCTGTTTCGAGTAGTGCATTCAATAGACTTTGCCATGTGTTTGTAGGACTTGGACTTGCCTTGACCCCGACGTTTGCAGAACTAGGTGAGTGGCATTTTTAATAAAGCTATGTTATCAATGTTTTGATGAGCTTTACTTTGCTTCGTTTTGAAAAGTATTTGTCAAGCATGAATGATTGTCCTTAGTTTTGTATCTTGTATTATACTTGCTTTGATGACCTCCTCGGAAAGTCCCTTGTACTGGGGGACTCTAAACTTTCGCAGCACATCTTGTTTTGGAAGTCCCTCGTGCTGGAGGACTCTAAACTTTCACAGCACATCTTGTTTGAAAGTCCCTTGTGCTGGAGGACTCTAAACTTTCGCAGCACATCTTGTTTTGAAAGTCCCTTGTACTGGAGGACTCTAAACTTTCGCAGCACATCTTGTTTTGAAAGTCCCTTGTGCTGGAGGACTCTAAATTTTTGTAGCACCCTTGTTCGAGATATTTCCCTTGCTTTGTCTTGTTTTGCCACTGACAGTTTACCGCGTAGATATGTTTGCCGGAATGTTATCATTTGTAATATGTTGATGCTAGTAAGCATCCCTTGGAGCTTTGAAGATTTGTTAGATGGACAAGGTCCATCCTTTGTTATATAAAGTTTTGACTTGTATTATTTTGAAAGGACTTCGGCTATTATTCATGCAAACCCCCTTTATTATTTATACCATTCACTGAGTATCCAAGCTCACCCTCTCTATATATATGTAGGTGATGAGCAAGAAGGCGATGACGCCTAGATGTGATTCGCGAGCTTGTTTTGGATTTTTGTCATGCCGGCTTGACTTGTAATTATGTCGGCAGTCTTGAAAATCATGCTTCTCGACTTGTAATATTTGTATTTCGTACACGTCGGCTTGAGAAGCCTTTTGATCAAGATGTGTGTTTTGTATGTATGTTATGTCGACAACGAGGATGTCAGCAATCTGGCAGACTATGTTCCTTGACCTGTAGTTCGTGCATTTTGTTTGTGTCGGCTTGTGAAGCCCTTTGTTAAGATGTAAGATGTAATTTTGTACTTTGCTCCATTTGTAATTAAGTTGTAACCCATATGATGTTGGTTACTATTTCATTTGACTTATGCACAGCTCTTACGGACTAATCCGATTTGTATGTATCGCTTCTGTACTTATGAGCCCCATATATTTATACTCTGATTGTGTGTGAATTTTGAAAGTTGACCTTCGGTAATCCCGGATTACTGGCCATCACGGCGCCAAACTGCTAGGGGCGGTTTGGGGTCGTGACAAATTCACCAAGTAGTTTACTAAGAATTTTCTGTGTAATTTACTTAATATTTTCTGAGAATTTTGTCAGAATTTTCTGAGTAATTTACTAAGTAATCTACTGAGTAATTTTCTAAGAATTCACTGGGAATTTACTAAGTAATCTACTGAGTAATTTTCTAAGAATTCACTGGGAATTTACTGAGTAATTTACTAAGTAATTTATAGAGAATTTATGACGAATTTACTGAGTAATTTTGTCACGACCCCAAACCGCCCCTAGTAGTTTGGTGCCGTAATGGCTAGTAATCCGAGATTACCGAAGGCCAACTTTCAAAATTCACACACAATCGAGTATAAATTTATGGGGCTCACAAGTACGGAAGCAACACATACAAATTAGATTAGTCCATAAGAGCTGTACGTAAGTCAAACGAAATAACAAACATCTTCACATGGGTTACAACTTAGTTACAAAAGAAGCAAAGTACAAATTACATCTTGATCAAAAGGCTTCTCAAGCCGACGTGTGCAAAATACAAGTTTACAAGTCGAGAAGCATAATTTTCAAGACTGCCGACGTAAATACAAGTCAAGCCGACATAACCAAAAATCCAAAACAAGCTCGCGAATCACATCTAGGCGTCATCGCCTTCTTGCTCATCACCTACATATATAGAGAGGGTGAGCTTGGATACTCAGTGAATGATATAATTAATAAAGGGGTTTGCATGAATAAAAGCCGAAGTCCTTTCAAAACAAATACATATCAAAACTCTATATAACAAGGGATGGACCTCGTCCATCTAACAAATCTTCAAGCTTCAAGGGTTGCTTACTAGCATCAACATATTACAAATGCTAACATTCCGGACAAACAAACCCACGCGGTAAACCGTCAGTGGCAAAACAAAACAAAGCAAGGGAGATATCACAACAATGGTGCTACAAAAGTTTAGAGTCCTCTAGCACAAAGGATCTATGTTACAAAGGCCCGTAGCCTCCTAACACGAGAGTACTGCGAAAGTTTACAGTCCTCCAGCACAAGGGACTTTCAAAACAAGATGTGCTGTGAAAGTTTAGAGTCCTCCAACACAAGGGACTTTCAAAACCAGATGTTCTGCGAAAGTTTAGAGTCCTCCAGCACAAGGGACTTTCAAAACAAGATGTGTTGCGAAAGTTTAGAGTCCTCAAGCACAAGGGACTTTCCGAGGAGATCATCAAAACAAGATAATGCTTGATATACAAAGTAGGGACAATCATTCATGCTTAACAAATACTTTTCAAAACAAAGCAAAGAAAAGTTCATCAAAACATTGATAACATAGCTTTATTAAAAATACCACTCACATAGTTCTTCAAACGTCGGGGTCAAGACAAGTCCCAATCCTACAAACACATGGCAAAGTCTATTGAATGCACTTCACAAAACAAGTCTTGCATGCATGCAAATGACCTCGGCATTCTTCAAAAACTAAGTCAAATCAAGTCAAAACACAGTTCCTTATCACTGGAAAACAAGCTGGGCAACTACCAGGTCTAGGCCGAGGTCCCACACCTCCTTGCCGAGGTGTGGCCTCGATGGCCATAGTCAAGGAAGTGAAGTCGGGAAAAATCTGGGTTTCCCTCTCTTGAAGAACATGACGAATATGAAGAACATGAACATGAGGAAGATGAATGCAAAGATTAAAACTTGCTATTACAGAATCTGAGGTTTCATGCTATGAATTCAAAAACATGGACCTGGGTACCCATATTCAAGGATCTTATCAAAACAAACACAAAAACATGGTTCTAGATGCAAACTTTCGGATCAAACGAGGCTTTTCTTCAAGAACACATGAAAACCATTTTCTCTTTCTAAAACCAACTTTAAATCAATGCCTGGTGTGCAGAACAGGTTTGATCGTGCAATGCAGCTAGATGATCAATAAGAACAACAAGAGGTGATTATGATTCTAACCTCAAAACTCGAATCTAACGGTTCAAGCTCCAACGATCAAGCTTGGAAGTTTACTCTCTCTCTTACTCAAAACTTCTCCTTCTCCTTCACAGAGCCTCTCTCTCTAAAAGACAAGATTTGATACAAAATGATATGTTTCTCCTGACAATCACTGACTTAACCCTCTGTTGGGACACGTGGCATCGGCTGATTGGTTATACTCAAAAAGGCGACCGACTGACAAGACAAGACCATGACAAAGTGCATTCAACAAGCTAGACGGCAAAGACACTCCGGCAAGTGATGATCTCGGCTAAGGGCAAAGCTTCGGCAAGTAGGGTGACAACGACATCGGCTTGGAAGGATAACACTCGACTAAGCTGTGCCACACCTTGACCTAGATGTGTCACACCTCGGTCTAGGTCATACCATTCCAGGAACAAAATCACTAGGGTGCAAGGATAAACATCTCAGCCTAGATGATACACATCTCGGCCATGGTGCTGAACACCTCGGCCTAGATAGAGACATCTCGTGTCACGACCCCAAACCACCCCTAGTAGTTTGGTGCCGTGATGGCCAGTAATCCGTAATTACCGAAGGCCAACTTCTAAAATTCACACACAATCAGAGTATAATATACGGGGCTGACAAATGCGGAAGCAATAATTCAAATACAAGTGGTCCATAAGAGCAGTGCATAAGTCAAATGGAATGGCATACATCTTTACATAGCATTAAAACTTGAATACAAGAGTACATATTACATCTTGGCAAAAGGCTTCTCAAGCCGACATAAACAAAAACACTTGAGCCACAAATCATGAAACACAAATTAAGAATACAAAATCTTCAGATTGCCGACATCCTTACAGCCGACCAAACATGCATACAAAACATACATCTCGACGTAGCCGACTTCTTGCTTGTTACCTACATATATATACATAGGGAGGGTGAGCTTGGATACTCAGTGAATGGTACAAGTAATAAAGGGGTTACATGAATGATTCCCGAGGTCTTTCAAAACAATACATAATATATCTTGTCAAAACCATACCTATCATAGCTTGTACAAAACATGAGATAAATCTTGTTCATCAAACTTAATCTTGCAAAACTTACATACTTAGCATGCGTCAAAACTTATAACATAACCTCGGCATAACCTTGGTCCTTCAAAACTTGCTTGCTTAACATGTGTGCTACTAATGCTTAAAGTCCCCTAGCACATACGGACTTGTGCCACTAATGCTTAAAGTCCCCTGGCACGTACGGACTTCACATGTGTGCTACTAATGCTTAAAGTCTCCTAGCACGTACGGACTTGTGCCACTAATGCTTAAAGTCCCCTGGCACGTACGGACTTGTGCCACTAATGCTTAAAGTCCCCTAGCACGTACGGACTTTCAAAGATTGACATTAAAACAAAGCTTATACTTGATAACTTGTCATTCAAAACAAAGCTTATACTTGATATATATAATAGGGATATCATTCATGCTTAACAAATACTTTTATCAAACCAAGGCAAAGCTTTATCAAAACCTTAAGAACATATCTTTATTAGAAATACCACTCACTTTGATTCTTGGGACGTCGGGATCGAGGCAAAGGTCCAAGTCCTACAAACACGTGGCAAAGTCTATTGAATGCACTCTTAAAAACAAGCTTCACATGAATGCAAATGATCTAGGGAAAACATGCTGGAAAACATCTAGGGAAAACATGCTGGAAACATCTAGGCAAAACATGCTGGAAAACATCTAGGGAAAACATGCTGGAAAACATCTAGGGAAAACATGCTGGAAACATCTAGGGAAAACATGCTGGAAAATATCTAGGGAAAACATGCTGGAAAACATCTAGGGAAAACATGCTGGGTACCACCCAGGTCCTGGAATGGATGCACAGAGATGATCTAGGTTAAAACGACCTAGCTGGGTGAACTCAGGAGGTCTTGGCCGAGGTCCCACACCTCTTGGCCGAGGTGTGGTTACCTAGGCTTCAGTATGCAGCTGTCTGCCGAGGTGTTACAAGGTGCCGGCATGGGTGTACCATGGTCGGCCTAGGTGTGCAGTGGTTAGCCTAGGTGTGCAGTGGTTAGCCTAGGTGTGCATGCAAGATAAACTAACGTGCAAGTGATCATGCAAGGTAGACCAAGGTGTGTGATCTAGGCAAGAGTAGTCTCGGTGATCACACCTAGGGAAATGAAGCCTGGAAATCTGGGTTTCCTCCTTGAAGAACATGAAGGCATGAGCATGAAGAACATGAAGAACATGAATGCTAAAATCATAACTTATTATTACAAGATCTGGGATTTCATGCTATAAGTTCGAAAACATGGACCTTGGTACCCATACTTGAAAATCATGTGGGAACAAACACAAAAACATGGATCTTGGCATGAGCTTTCGGATCAAAACATGACTTTTCTTGAAGAACACATGAATGCTATTTTCTCTTTCTATAACCGAACTTCAAAGCAATGCATGGCTTACAAATCATATTCAATCATGCAATGTAATAACATGAACATAAAGAACAACATGAGCAGATCAAGAATCTAACCTTAGAACACGAATCTAACGGTTCGATCTCTAGGGATCAAGCTTGCAAATCTACTCTTCCTCAAGAACTCCTCTCCCCCTTCTAGAGCTTCTCTCTCTTCTTCAAAACAAGGATATAACAAATGATAGGTTTCTCTCTCTACCGGCTGACTTAACACTCAGCTCGGACACGTGGCGCTACTGGGTTGGTTCTCCTCAAAAAGGTGATAGATTGACAAGACAAGACTGACAAAGTGTGCTCAACAAGCTAGATGGCAAGGGAACTCCGGCAAGTAATGATCTCGGCTAGGAAGGATAACACTTGACCTAGCTGTGCCATACCTCGGCCTAGATGTGCCACACCTCGGTCTAGGTCATTCCAGTCCCGGAACAAGATCACTAGGTGTAAGGATTAAGGATCTTGGATGCCTAGGTGATAACATCTTAGCCAATATGCCTAGGTGATGGTGGAGGTCACAAAAGCGGTTCCAAGATGGTCCAAGGTGTAAGAGGTTCAAAGGTGTGACCTAGGCTTAAGATGACCTCGGCTTGGCATGACCTAGGCTTGACATGACCTAGGCTTGGCATGACCTAGGCTTGGCATGACCTAGGCTTAACATGACCTAGGCTTGGCATGACCTAGGCTTAACATGACCTAGGCTTGGCATGACCTAGGCTTGGCATGACCTAGGCTTGGCATGACCTAGGCTTGGCATAACCTAGGCTTAGCATGACCTAGGCTTGACATGACCTAGGCTTAACATGACCTAGGCTTGGCATGACCTAGGCTTAACATGACCTAGGCTTGGCATGACCTAGGCTTGGCATGACCTAGGCTTAACATGACCTAGGCTTGGCATGACCTAGGCTTGGCATGACCTAGGCTTGACATGACCTAGGCTTAACATGACCTAGGCTTGGCATGACCTAGGCTTGACATGACCTAGGCTTAACATGACCTAGGCTTGGCATAGCAAGGAAGGAACAAAACATGCATACAACACTTAGGCAAATCTCATAAGCACAAAACAAGACAGGCACCTTTACTTAGGCAAAACAAGTCAAAGTCTGCAAATGCAAGCTTAACAAGACAAAATCACGCAATGTACATGAACATGACTAAGACATGAACGTGGGTTATTACATACTTCCCCCCTTAAAGAAGTTTGGTCCCCAAACTTCACTTACCTTGTTCCAAAACGACTCCCGATGTCGAGTTCTTATCTCTTCTTATCATCCTTAGCCTTTACCTTGGGACAATCCTTAATACGATGACCCATCTCACCACATTCAAAGCAAGCCCCCGATGCCCAGTGACAAACTCCAAAATGTCGCTTCTGGCAACTTGTACATGTCGGCCTGGCGCCACTTTCCCGATTTGTGTTATTGGAACTGTCCACATTCGTCTTCTTCTCGGCATTATGCTGGTCTTGGCGATTGTCATAGGTCTGCCTCTTTTTCTGATTCTCCCCTAAACTCTGACTTCTGTTCAAGTTGGCTTCTGCAAGGATGGCTTTATCTAACACTCCAGCATACGTCGGCATGTTAAGCAAATTAACCCGGTCTTGAATTGGCCCTCGAAGTCCACTCTCAAACTTGTGAGCTTTCCTATTGTTAGAATTTACCATCACCTACCACCAATTTACCACCACCTACCACCTACACCTACCATCACCTGCCACCAATTTACCACCACCTACTCCTCACCTACCACCTACACCTACTACCACATTTTCTTCTATATATATGATCATTGTAAACAATCAGATATCAATCAATAACAATCAATATTACATAAATTTCAACATGGTATCAGAGCAGGTTTAGCACCTAATATTTTTTTGCTTCACCGGCGGGCGGCAACCTCACCTTAGCCGTCCGCCGGACCTCAACCTATTCCGCTCATTTTTATACACATACCTTCCCATCACTTGCCATGTCTGCAGTGCTTGCTACTTGTTTCTTTGTTCGAAGGCATCGCATAAGACGAGAAAGGCCTCGAGCTTCACATGTTCGTGAATTCCATGGGATGAGTAGTCGTCTAGTGAAGGCAATGCCAAGCCTAATTTTTACAGCTGTAGTAGAGGATAATTGTACTTCAGCAACGTGCGCTATATGTCTTGAAGACTACAACGTTGGAGAGAGGCTTAGAGTACTGCCATGTCGACATAAATTTCATGCGTTTTGTGTTGATGCTTGGCTAACCACATGGAGAACCTTTTGCCCTGTCTGCAAACGTGATGCCAGAACTAGCACAGGCGATCCACCGGCATCAGAACGCACACCGTTGCTTTCGTCAAGCCCGGCTTCTGTTGCTTCATCTTCGGTATTGTCATCCGTAAGATCATCTTTAGCATCATCTTCAGCAATTCCAATGGCTGATGCTTCTGCAACGCCCCTACATGTGAAACAAGACAATGAAGAAGAAGAACAAGATCAAGAAAACTCCAAAACCCAGAAACGAATTTGCGATTTCTGTGGAGAATCTCAAGCTCTCTTGTACTGCAGAGCCGACTCTGCAAAGCTCTGTTTCTCTTGTGACCAACAAGTCCACTCCACCAATCAGCTCTTCACAAAACACACTCACTCTCTTTTTTTAATATTTCAACCCACTCTTTCTCTTGCCCCACATGGGCATGTCTCCCCCCACTCATTCTCTCTCTCCTATTTCTACTTTCCAACCAACCATTTTAATATTTCAACCCACTCTTTCACCCCGTGCTTTGAGCAGTGATTGATTTTTTTTATTTTTTATTTTCCTCTTCTTTTTTAAAACAAACATCATCATCTCATTTTTTAAAAACCACTCTCTACGCACTAGCATCTTAATATTCTTTCTTTCTTCTGTTTTTTATTTTTTCTTTCCCATTCACAGCCCCATGTGCACCATTCATCTTCTTTATTTATTTTCTTTATTTATTTATTTATTTATTTATTTTTCATTCAAAACAAAAAATAAAAAATAAAAAAAATAATCATACTTAAAAAAAAAAAAAAAAAAAAATTAAATCACACACCTTTGCAGGTTTTCAAAACCGTGGGCCCAACGTTCCACTTTCTTTCTTTTCTTTTCTTTATTTATTTATTTATTTTATTATAAATTAAAAAAAAAAAAAAAACAAACAAACAAACAAACACGGAGGAAGAAGACCAACTGCAAACTCATTTTATTCATATCGGGCCTCACCCCGATCACCATTTTACACAAAAACAAAAAAAAAAAAAAAAAAATAAATACAAACAAAACAACCACACCCACAGTGGGATTTTTCTTTTCCCTTCTCTATTCTACTGCAGGTCTCTTCTTCTTACTTTTATCTTGGGTGTCCCGTGCCAGTCCGGTCTCCGTGTTTCCTTGTCCACCGAGCACGTTCACTCCCCCAAACTCCTCCACTGCAGCATATGGAGGACCTCCAAATCGGAACATCACGGTGGCCTTCCGCTTCAGCTCCTTATTTTCCGCCTTCAGCACACTTATCTCTGCTCGCGCATCCTTATACATGCGTTGGAGCAGAGCCAGTTGGGATTTTAAATGCTGCACCTCATTTGTCCTACTCTGCAGCCTGTTCGACAGGTTTGTGACCGCCGTCATGCTTTCCACACATGCCTTCAAAGTATACTGATTGGCCTCCACATCCGACTGCACTGCTATTCTTTGCTCCACCGACCGCATCGGAAAGTTCAACGGAGCAAACTCCGGGGCGCTTGGTTGAGTTTCCAGTGCCACCGCACCAGTTCTCTCTCTCGTTGACTCGTTGAGGTCGGGAAAGAGAGTGAGCAGCCCGCGGGAAGACGATGAAGCCATTTTCTAGGCAACAGAGTGTTATACAGAATCTCTCTCAGAAATCTCTCTCAGAATATCTCTCGCAGGTTTTTTTTTGCCTCAGCCTCAGCCTCTGTCTTATAGCCGAGGCAGCCACGCGCATCGCGCGCCTCTTGACGCCCGACAAACTGGCACGCCTTTTCATGGCACATCTTTTGATAAAGTGGGCACGTTTTTTGATGGCACGCCTTTTGACAAAATTGGGCACACCTTTTGAGGGTGCGACTTTTTAAGGGTCCGACAAGACTCTGTAAACTGTCCCGACATTGATTCCGGTTAGCTCCATCAAGGGTCCGACAAGACTCTGTAAACTGTCCCGACATTGATTCCGGTTAGCTCCTTTATGGGTCCGACAAGACTCTGTAAACTGTCCCGACATTGATTCCGGTTAGCTCCTTTATGGGTCCGACAAGACTCTGTAAACTGTCTTCTACAACGGTCCGACATGACCCCATAAACTGTCTTCTACAACGGTCCGACATGACCCCATAAACTGTCTTCTACATCGGTCTGACACCACCTTACAGTGTCCTCTACATGGTTATGACACCCCCATACAGTGTCCTCTACAACGTTATGACACCACCATCCAGTGTCTTCACCAATGGTCTGACACGACCATACAGTGTCTCTTATCCTCTTTTATTTTTATGTATTTTCTTGTTTTGTTCCTCTCTTCAAACTCAAGTTGGTTAGTTTCTATCCTCCTTGAGTTTGCGGGGGGCTGTTAGAATTTACCATCACCTACCACCAATTTACCACCACCTACCACCTACACCTACCATCACCTACCACCAATTTACCACCACCTACTCCTCACCTACCACCTACACCTACTACCACATTTTCTTCTATATATATGATCATTGTAAACAATCAGATATCAATCAATAGCAATCAATATTACATAAATTTCAACACATGTATTCGTTATCGAGCATGTGAGGTGCATACCTTGCCAACTAGGTGAAAGCACGATCATACTCCGCCACTGTTTTGCTACCCTGGGTCAACATCTGAAATTCTGTGGTTTTGCGATCTCGGACACTGAGCGGGAAATGCTTGTCATAGAACAGCTCCAAAAATCTGGCCCAAGTCAAGTCTGGGTTACCTTCTCGGATCATCATCCACCATCTTCGAGCGTCGTCCTCCAAAGTGAATGCTGCTAATGACACTTTCTGAGCGTCGGTGCTGGGAAAAACCTCGAACAACTTCTCCATCTCAAGAATCCATGCTTCTGCCTTCATCGGCTCTATACCTCCATGGAACTTTGGCGGTTTCATCTTCTTAAATTCTCTGATCAGGGTCAATGTGTCATCTCCATACAAAGCTGGCTGCGGAGGCACTTGTGGTACTGGCGGTGGTGGAACTGCATGTTGGCCATCTGTCTGCTCGGCCTGGGTGGAGGTGGTACCGGTGTTCTGCTGCCTTGCCTGCCTTAACTCGTCGATCAAACTTTCAACCAATCTTTCTAATCTGTCTATTCTGTCCTCGGATTGATCTCGGCCAACTGGGGGTCTACCTCTTCTCATGATACTGGGGGTATGCAGGATGTGACTCTTAGAATAAAATGAACAAATGAACGTGTATGAAAGTAAACATGATCATGCCGATGTAACAAAATGCTCATGCCGAGATGATGCACACCTTTTCAAGTAGCAAGCAACATGATGCAATCCTAACATTCTTCTAAGGGACATCCTATGCTCTTTAGGACTCAAAGTGTGTGAATAACGTACTATAAGGATCTTGTGCTCTGATACCATTCTGTCACGACCCCAAACCGCCCCTAGTAGTTTGGTGCCGTGATGGCCAGTAATCCGTAATTACCGAAGGCCAACTTCTAAAATTCACACACAATCAGAGTATAATATACGGGGCTGACAAATGCGGAAGCAATAATTCAAATACAAGTGGTCCATAAGAGCAGTGCATAAGTCAAATGGAATGGCATACATCTTTACATAGCATTAAAACTTGAATACAAGAGTACATATTACATCTTGGCAAAAGGCTTCTCAAGCCGACATAAACAAAAACACTTGAGCCACAAATCATGAAACACAAATTAAGAATACAAAATCTTCAGATTGCCGACATCCTTACAGCCGACCAAACATGCATACAAAACATACATCTCGGCGTAGCCGACTTCTTGCTTGTTACCTACATATATATACATAGGGAGGGTGAGCTTGGATACTCAGTGAATGGTACAAGTAATAAAGGGGTTACATGAATGATTCCCGAGGTCTTTCAAAACAATACATAATATATCTTGTCAAAACCATACCTATCATAGCTTGTACAAAACATGAGATAAATCTTGTTCATCAAACTTAATCTTGCAAAACTTACATACTTAGCATGCGTCAAAACTTATAACATAACCTCGGCATAACCTTGGTCCTTCAAAACTTGCTTGCTTAACATGTGTGCTACTAATGCTTAAAGTCCCCTAGCACATACGGACTTGTGCCACTAATGCTTAAAGTCCCCTGGCACGTACGGACTTCACATGTGTGCTACTAATGCTTAAAGTCCCCTAGCACGTACGGACTTGTGCCACTAATGCTTAAAGTCCCCTGGCACGTACGGACTTGTGCCACTAATTCTTAAAGTCCCCTGGCACGTACGGACTTTCAAAGATTGACATTAAAACAAAGCTTATACTTGATAACTTGTCATTCAAAACAAAGCTTATACTTGATATATATAATAGGGATATCATTCATGCTTAACAAATACTTTTATCAAACCAAGGCAAAGCTTTATCAAAACCTTAAGAACATATCTTTATTAGAAATACCACTCACTTTGATTCTTGGGACGTCGGGATCGAGGCAAAGGTCCAAGTCCTACAAACACGTGGCAAAGTCTATTGAATGCACTTTTAAAAACAAGCTTCACATGAATGCAAATGATCTAGGGAAAACATGCTGGAAAACATCTAGGGAAAACATGCTGGAAACATATAGGGAAAACATGCTGGAAAACATCTAGGGAAAACATGCTGGGTACCACCCAGGTCCTGGAATGGATGCACAGAGATGATCTAGGTTAAAACGACCTAGCTGGGTGAACTCAGGAGGTCTTGGCCGAGGTCCCACACCTCTTGGCCGAGGTGTGGTTACCTAGGCTTCAGTATGCAGCTGTCTGCCGAGGTGTTACAAGGTGCCAGCATGGGTGTACCATGGTCGGCCTAGGTGTGCAGTGGTTAGCCTAGGTGTGCATGCAAGATAAACTAACGTGCAAGTGATCATGCAAGGTAGACCAAGGTGTGTGATCTACGCAAGAGTAGTCTCGGTGATCACACCTAGGGTAATGAAGCCTGGAAATCTGGGTTTCCTCCTTGAAGAACATGAAGGCATGAGCATGAAGAACATGAAGAACATGAATGCTAAAATCATAACTTGTTATTACAAGATCTGGGATTTCATGCTATAAGTTCGAAAACATGGACCTTGGTACCCATACTTGAAAATCATGTGGGAACAAACACAAAAACATGGATCTTGGCATGAGCTTTCGGATCAAAACATGACTTTTCTTGAAGAACACATGAATGCTATTTTCTCTTTCTAAAACCGAACTTCAAAGCAATGCATGGCTTACAAATCATATTCAATCATGCAATGTAATAACATGAACATAAAGAACAACATGAGCAGATCAAGAATCTAACCTTAGAACACGAATCTAACGGTTCGATCTCTAGGGATCAAGCTTGCAAATCTACTCTTCCTCAAGAACTCCTCTCCCCCTTCTAGAGTTTCTCTCTCTTCTTCAAAACAAGGATATAACAAATGATAGGTTTCTCTCTCTACCGGCTGACTTAGCACTCAGCTCGGACACGTGGCGCTACTGGGTTGGTTCTCCTCAAAAAGGTGATAGATTGACAAGACAAGACTGACAAAGTGTGCTCAACAAGCTAGATGGCAAGGGAACTCCGGCAAGTAATGATCTCGGCTAGGAAGGATAACATTTGACCTAGCTGTGCCACACCTCGGCCTAGATGTGCCACACCTCGGTCTAGGTCATTCCAGTCCCGGAACAAGATCACTAGGTGTAAGGATTAAGGATCTTGGATGCCTAGGTGATAACATCTTAGCCAATATGCCTAGGTGATGGTGGAGGTCACAAAAGCGGTTCCAAGATGGTCCAAGGTGTAAGAGGTTCAAAGGTGTGACCTAGGCTTAAGATGACCTCGGCTTGGCATGACCTAGGCTTGACATGACCTAGGCTTGGCATGACCTAGGCTTGGCATGACCTAGGCTTAACATGACCTAGGCTTGGCATGACCTAGGCTTAACATGACCTAGGCTTGGCATGACCTAGGCTTGGCATGACCTAGGCTTAACATGACCTAGGCTTGGCATGACCTAGGCTTAGCATGACCTAGGCTTGACATGACCTAGGCTTAACATGACCTAGGCTTGGCATGACCTAGGCTTAACATGACCTAGGCTTGGCATGACCTAGGCTTGGCATGACCTAGGCTTGGCATGACCTAGGCTTGGCATGACCTAGGCTTGACATGACCTAGGCTTGGCATGACCTAGGCTTGGCATGACCTAGGCTTAACATGACCTAGGCTTAACATGACCTAGGCTTGGCATGACCTAGGCTTGACCTGACCTAGGCTTAACATGACCTAGGCTTGGCATAGCAAGGAAGGAACAAAACATGCATACAACACTTAGGCAAATCTCATAAGCACAAAACAAGACAGGCACCTTTACTTAGGCAAAACAAGTCAAAGTCTGCAAATGCAAGCTTAACAAGACAAAATCACGCAATGTACATGAACATGACTAAGACATGAATGTGGGTTATTACATCTCGGCAAACATGTCAGGGTGAAGATGGAGGTCAACCGAAGTGGTTACAAGATAGTTCTAAGTGTAAAAAGGTTCCAAGGTGTCTAGGCTTAAGATGACCTCGGCAACACACCAGTCAAGAACAAAGTATGCAAGAAACACTCAAGTAAAACAAGACAGGATTTGCAAATGCACATAACAAAACAAGATCATATATAAATGTATGCAAGTATGACTAAGTTGAAGTGAGGGTTGTTACAAATTTATTGAGAATCTACTGAAAATTTATTGAGAATTTATTATGTAATTTATTTCAATTTACTAGGAATTTGCTGAGTAATATATTGAGAATTTACTATGTAATTTACATAGAATTTACTGAGCAATTTACTGAGAATTTACAAAGAATTTAGTGGGCAATTTACTAAGAATTTACTGGAAATTTATTGGGAATTTTTTGAGAAATTTACTGAGTAATGGACTGAGAATGTGTTGGGAATTTACTATCCAATTTAAAAATAATTTACTGAGAATTTTCTAGGTAATTTACAAAGAATTTATTGGGAATTTGCTGAGAATATTTCTGGGAATTTATTATGTAATTTACTGAGAATTTTCAGAGAATTTACAGGGAATTTATTGAGTAATTTACTGAAAAATTATTGACAATTTACTGGGAATTTGATAAGTAATTTACTGAGAATTTATTAAGAATTTTCTAAAAATTTTTTGAGTAATTTACTAGGAATTCACTGAGAATTTACTGAGCTATTTATTGAGAATTTACTGAAAAATTTACAGAGAATTTATTGGGAATTTAAAGAGTAATTTACACGGAATTCACTGAGCAATTGATTGAGAATTTTCTGAGTAATTTACTGGGAGTTTACTCGGAATTTAGTGAGAATTTACGGGAAATTTACTACATAACTTAATGAGAATTTACTGAGTAATTGATTTAGAATTTAATGTGAATTTACTGAATAATTTTCTGAGAATTTATTGTGAATTAGCTGAGTAATTAACTGGGATTTTACTGAGTAATTGACTGAGAATTCCTAGGGAATTTACTGAGTAATTTACTAAGAATTTATTGAGAATTGACTGGGAATTAACTGAGTAATTTACTGAGAATTTACAGAGTAATTTACTAAGAATTTACGTGTAATTTACTTCATAATTTACTGAAACTTTACCCAGTAATTTACTGAGAATTTAGTAGGATTTTACTGAATAATTTACTGAATGTTTATCAAGAATTTACTTAGTGACTTACTGAGAATTTATTAGGAATTTATGCAATAATTTACTGAGAACTTACTGAGTTAATTACTGACAATTTACTGGGAAATTTTTGGGTTATTTACTGAGAATTTATTTAGTAATTTAGTGAGAATTTACTTGCAATTTATTGAGTAATTTACCAAGTATTTTTTTGGGAATTTTTTACGAATTTTCTAAGCAATTCACTGAATATTTTCTGAGAATTGTTCCGAATTTTTCGAGTAATTTACTAAGTAATCTACTGAGTAATTTTTTTAGAATTCACTCGGAATTTACTGAGTAATTTATTGAGAATCTACTGGAAATTTATTGAGAATTTATTATGTAATATATTTGAATTTACAAGGAATTTGCTGAGTAATTTATTGAGAATTTACTAAGCAATTTACATAGATTTTACTGTGTAATTTACTGAGTAATTTATTTAGAATTTACTCAGAATTTAGTGGGGAATTTATTGGGAAATTTAATGAGTAATAGACTGAGAATTTACTAAGAATGTATTGTGAATTTACGGTGCAATTTAAAAAGAATTTTCTGAGTAATTTACAAAGAATTTTTTGGGAATTTGCTGAGAATATTTATGCGAATTTACTATGTAATTTATTGAGAATTTTCTGAGAATCTACAGGGAATTTATTGAGTAATTTATAAGCAATATACTGAGAATTTAGTGAGTAATTTACTGAAAATTTATTGACAATTTATTGGGAATTTAATGAGTAATTTATAGAGAATTTATTAAGAATTTACTGAAAATTTTCTGAGTAATTTACTGAGAATTTACTGAGTGATTTATTGAGAATTTACTGAACAACTTATAGAGAATTTGTTAGGAATTTAAAAAGTAATTTGCTCGGAATTTAGTGAGAATTTATTGGGAAGTTACTGTGTAATTTACTGAGTAATAGATTGAGAATTTAATGCGAATTTACTAAGAATTTACTAAGTAATTTATTGAGAATTGATTGGGAATTAATTGAGTAATTGACTGAGAATTTCTAAGGAATTTACTGAGTAATTTACTAAGAATTTATTGAGAATTGATTGGGAATTAACCTAGTAATTTACTGGGAATTTACTTAGTAATTTACTTCGTAATTTACTGAAACTTTACCCAATAATTTACTGAGAATTTCCTAGGATTTTACTGAATAATTTACTGAATGTTTATCGAGAATTTACTGAGTAATTTACTGAGAATTTACTCAGTGACTTACTGAGAATTTACTGGGAATTTACTGAGTTAATTACTTAGAATTTACTAGGAAATTGCTGGGTTATTTACTGAGAATTTACTTAGTAATTTGGTGAGAATTTACTTTCAATTTACTGAGTAATTCACCAAGAAGTTTACTGAGAATTTTTTGAGTAATTTTCTGAGAATTTTTGGCGAATTTACCGGGCAATTTACTGAATATTTTCTAAGAATTTTGTCAGAATTTTTTAAGTAATTTACTAAGTAATCTACTAAGTAATTTTCTGAGAATTCACTTGGAATTTACTGAGTAATTAACTAAGTTATTTATAGAGAATTTACTACGAATTTACTGAGAATCTACTGAAAATTTATTCTGTAATTTATTTGAATTTACTGGGAATTTGCTGAGTAATTTATTGAGAACTTACTGGGTGATTCATAAAGAATTTACTGAGAATTTACATAGAATTTAGTGGGCAATTTACTGAGAATTTACTTGGAATTTATTGGGAATTTTTTTAGAAATTTACTGTGTAATGGACTGAGAATGTATTGGGAATTTACTGTGCAATTTAAAAAGAATTTTCTGAGAATTTTCTGAGTAATTTGCAAAGTATTTACTGGGAATTTGCTAAGAATATTTCTTGGAATTTACTATATAATTTACTGAGAATTTTCTTTAGAATCTACAGAAAATTTATTAAGTAATTTATAAGGACTTTACTTTGAATTTAGTGAGTAATTTACTGAAAATTTATTGACAATTTACTGGAAATTTGATGAGTAATTTACTGAGAATTTATTAAGAATTTACTGAAAATTTTCTGAGTAATTTACTGGGAATTTACTCAGTAATTTACTGAGAATTTACTGAGTGATTTATTGAGAATTTACTGAACAATTTACAGAGAATTTATTTGGAATTTAAAAAGTAATTTGCTCCGAATTTACTGAACAATTGACTGAGAATTTTTTGAGTAATTTACTGGGAATTTAATCAAAATTTACTGGAAATTTTCTGTGTAAGTTACTGAGAATTTACTGAGTAATTGATTGAGAATTTAATGGGAATTTACTAAGAATTTATTGAGTTGTAACAATCCTCACTCCACTCTAGTCATGCTTGCATAGATTACACGATCTTGTCTTGATATGTTGCATTTTTGTAAAACCTTGATTTGATTGCTTACGTGTTTCTCGCATGTTTTGTACCTTGCTTGGTGTGAGTCTAGCCGAGGTCATCTTCAGTCTAGAATTATCTTGGAACCACTTTGTTTGACCTCCACCTTCGCCTTGACATATTGACCGAGATGTCATTATTTAGGCCGAGGTGTTCATCACCAAGGCCGAGATGTGTATTATCTAAGCCAAGATGTTATCTTTGCACCTAAGTGATCTTATCCTGGAGTGGCATGACCTAGACCGAGGTGTGGCACATCCAAGGTGTGGCACAGCTAGGTCAAGTGTTGTCCTTCTTAGCCGAGATCATTGCTCCCCTATTTGCCGATGCCTTGTTCTTAGCCGAGATCATTACCTGCCGGAGTGCCTATGCCATCTTGCTTGTTGAACACACTTTGTCATAGTCTTGTCTTTTCACTCAGCCACCTTTTTTAGGAGAACCAACCCGGTAGTGCCACGTGTCCCAACTGAGTGTTAAGTCAGCCAGCAAACCTAGAAATGTATCATTTTGCTATATGTCTTTGCTTGTGAGGAGAGAGGAGCTCTAGAAGAAGAAGAAGAAGTTCTTAGAGGAGGAATAGATTTCCAAGCTTGATCCTTAGAGTTCAAACCGTTTGATTCGTGTTTTGAGGTTAGAATCTTAATCTACTCTTGTTGTTCTTATTGATCATCTAGCTGCATTGCATGATCGAACCTGATTTGCAAGCCATGCATCGATTTAAAGTTGGGTTTAGAAAGAGAAAGTGGTATTCATGCATTCTTGAAGAAAAAGTCTTGTTTGATTCGAAAGTTTGCTCCGAAAGTTTGCATCAAGATTCATGTTTTTGTGTTTGTTTTCATAAGATCTTCGAGTATGGGTACCCAGGTCCATGTTTTTTAATTCACAGCATGAAATTTCAGATTTTTGTAATGATACGTTATGATCTTTGCATCCATGTTCTTCATGTTCTTCAAAGGAAGGGAAACCCAGATTTTCCTGACTTCGTTTCCTTGGCCATCGGGACCACACCTCGGCAAGGGAGGTGTGGGACCTCGGCCAAGACCAGGTAGGTGCCTATTATGTTTTCCCAAGATGAGGAACAGTGTTTTGTTTTGGATCGACTTAGTTTTGAAAGAATGCCGAGATCATTTGCATTCATGTAAAGCTTGTTTGATAGTGCATTCAATGGGATTTGTTATATGCTTGTAGGACTTGGATCCTTGCTTGTAGCCCCGACGTTTGAAGAACTATGTGAGTGGTATTTTTAATAAAGCTATGTTATAAAGTTTTGATAAAGCTTTGCTTTGTTTGAAAAGTATTTGTTAAGCATGAATGATTATCCCTATTTTGTATATCAAGTGTTAGTCTTGTTTTGGATAACAACCTTTGAAAGTCCGTGCGTGCTAGGGGACTATAAGCATTTGTAGCACAACCTTTGAAAGTCCGTACGTGCTAGGGGACTATAAACATTTGTAGCACAACCTTTGAAAGTCCGTGCGTGCTAAGGGACTATAAGCATTTGTAGCACAACCTTTGTTAACGCCACCCCTTGAAACTTGAAACCCTTGAAAGACTTTAATTGATGAAGCTTGAAAGATTTGTTAGATGAACTTGATTCCTCCCTTGTTGGTTACAAGCTATGATTATGTATTGTTTTGTTAAAGGTCTCGGATTTCATGCATGCAAACCCTTTATTACTTGTACCATTCACTGAGTATCCAAGCTCACCCTCTCTATATATATGTAGGTGATGAGCAGGACAGCGGTGACGCCTAGATGTGCTTTGCAACTTGTTTTGGACTCGCATTTTGTAGCATCTTGAAGATCATGCTTCTTAGCTTGTAATTCATGGTGTTTTGTATATGATGGCTTGAGAAGCCTTTTGGTTAAGATGTATTTTGTGTTTCATTTTATTGTATCCAAGTTGTAAAGCTATGTAAAGACGTATGCCATTTCATTTGACTTATGCACAACTCTTATGGACCACTTGTATTGTAAATTATTGCTTTCGTACTTGTTAGCCCCATATGTAATACTCTAATTGCGTGTGAATTTTGAAAGTTGGCCTTCAGTAAATCTCGGATTACTGGCCATCACGGTACTATTCTACTAGGGGCGGAATGGGGTCGTGACAGATTGGTATCAGAGCACAAGTTCCTTATTGTACGTTATTCACACACTTTGAGTCCTAAAGAGCATAGGATTTCCCTTAGAATTAATGTTAGGATTGCATCATAACGCTTGCTACTTGACAATGTGTGCATCATCTCGGCATGACTATTTGTTATTTGCATGCATATTATTTGATCGTTTTTTTTTAAAGTCACATTTTGCATACTCTTAGCATCATGAGGAGGGGTAGACCACCAGTTGGCCGAGATCATCTCGAAGACAGATTGGACAGATTAGAGAGATTGATCAAAGGTTTGGTCCGTGAGTTGAGACAACCTAGGCCACAAGACGCTAGTACTACTTCTACCCAGGCCGAGCAGACAAACGGCCGACATGCAGTTCCGCTCCCACCTCCTCCAACGCCGCAAGTGCCTCCACACCAAGCTTTATATGGGGACGACACCATAGCCCTGATCCGAGAGTTTAAGAAAATGAAACCGCCGAGATTCTCTAGGGGTATTGAACTGATGAAGGCCGAAGCATGGGTTTTGGAAATGGAGAAGTCATTTGAGATTTTTCCCAGCACCGACGCCCAGAAGGTGTCATTAGCAGCGTTCACATTGGACGACGACGCACGAAGATGGTGGATAATGACCAGGGAAGGTAACCCAGGTTTGACTTGGGCTAGATTTTTGGAATTGTTCTACAACAAGCATTTTCCCCTTAGTGTCCGAGATCGCAAGACCACAGAATTCTAGACTCTGACACAAGGCAACAAGACAGTGGCAGAATATGACCGTGCTTTTACCAAGTTGGCGAGATATGCGCCTCACATGGTCGATGATGAATATAGAAAAGCCAGCAAGTTTGAAAGCGGGCTTCGTGGGCCGATACAAGACCGAGTTAACATGCTCAACATGCCGACCTACGCCGGAGTATTGGATAAGGCCATCCTTGCAGAAGCTAATTTGAACCGATACCAAAATTCAGGAGAGAGCCAGAGAAACAGACAGAACTATGACACTCGCCAAGTTCCGTTTAACACCAAGAAGAAAGCGAATGTGGGCAGCTCCAGCAACTCGAACCAGGAAGGTAATGCTAAGCCGACGTGTGCAAGTTGTGGGAAACCGCATTCTGGAGTTTGTCGTTGGGCGTCAGGAGCCTGTTTTGAATGTGGCGAAATAGGTCATCGCGTGAAAGACTGTCCGAAGGCAAGGACTGATGATGGTAAGAAGAATGGGAGTAGCTCGGGCTCTGCACAGTGAAATAACATCGGAAGGGCCCAGACAAGACAGGGCAGAGTTTTTGCATTGGTACCAGGAGACACTCAGAATGCTGAGACAGTCGTGTCAGGTATACTCCCAATCTGCTCTCAAGATGCATACATATTGATTGATTCGGGTTCTACATTCATTTGTATCTGCTAAGTTTGCCGAGAAGTTAAATAGAGAACAAGAACCCCTTGATTATGTGTTATATGTGTCTACTCCATCTGGGGGACTATGATCGTTGCATCCATTTATAGGGCGTGTGTTGAGGGCATAGAATTATTAGTCGATTTAATGCCGTTAAGCATGACACACTTTGATGTCATATTGGGGATGGACTGGTTAGTAACGAACCATGCATCTATTAATTGTGTTTCAAAGAGTGTCACACTGAAACCCCCAAACCAAGCCGAGGTTATTTTCCAAGGTAAAGGAGTAGTGCCCCCACCTTACTTAATCTCATCAATGAAAGCCTATAAGTTGATCCAAAAGGGATGTCAAGGTTATCTGTGTAGTATACTAAGTGAATTGAATGGAAATGTTGGGTTAGCCGACATCCCAGTGGTTAGAGAATTCCCCGATGTCTTTCCAAATGAATTGCTTGGCCAGACAATGGCTAGGGAAATAGAATTTACGGTTGATGTTATGCCAGGAACGCAGCCTATCTCCAAAACACCCTATAAAATGGCCCCAGCCGAACTCAAGGAACTGAAACTACAATTACAAGAATTGTTGGACAAGGGATTCATTAGGCCGAGCACTTCACCATGGGGAGCACCCGTTCTATTTGTTAAGAAGAAGGATGGCACACTTCGCCTTTGCATTGATTACAGAGAGCTTAACAAGGTGACCATTAAGAATAAGTACCCATTGCCTAGGATTGATGATTTGCTTGATCAACTACGAGGAGCACGAGTCTTTTCAAAAATTGACCTTAGGTCGGGCTACCATCAGCTTAAGGTTAAAGCCGAGGATGTTGAGAAGACTACTTTTCGGACAAGATATGGTCACTATGAATATTTGGTAATGCCTTTCGGAGTGACCAACGCTCCTGCAGCATTCATGGATTTGATGAACAGAGTTTTTAAGCCGTACCTAGACGAGTTCGTGGTTGTTTTCATCGATGACATACTGATCTATTCCAAGAGTGGTGATGAGCATGTGAAGCATTTGAGACTAGCCTTACAAATCCTAAGAGACAAGAAATTATATGCCAAGCTTAGCAAGTGTGAATTTTGGCTTTCCAGCATTTCATTTTTGGGCCATGTGATTAATGAAGAAGGAATCTCTGTTGATCCAAGTAAGATTGAAGCCGTCGTGAATTGGCCGACGCCGACCAATGTGTCCAAGGTTCGTAGTTTTTTGGGTTTGGCAGGTTATTACAGAAAGTTCGTGAAGGATTTCTCAAGGATTGCAATTCCATTGACACAACTAACTAAAAAGGGAACGGTGTACGAATAGACCGATGATAGAGAGTTAGCTTTCCAAGGATTAAAGACGAGGTTAGTCACAGCACCAGTCCTTGCCCTACCATCAGGTAATGAGGAATTTCAGATCTATAGTGATGTTTCACATAAGGGTTTGGGTTGTGTATTAATGCAAGGCGGTAAGGTTATAGCGTACGCATCTCGTCAGTTGAAACCTCACGAAAAGAATTATCCTACCCATGATCTAGAACTAGCAACCGTGGTCTTTGCTTTGAAGATTTGGTGTCATTACTTGTACGGAACTTCTTGTCAAGTTTTCACAGATCACAAGAGTTTGAAGTACCTGTTCACCCAGAAGGAACTAAATATGAGGCAGAGGAGACGGCTTGAATTACTAAAAGACTACGACATGCAAATTCAGTATCATCCAGGTAAAGCAAACTCAGTGGCCGACGCGTTGAGCAGAAAGTTAGTTGGGAATTCAGCATGTTTGTCAATGATTTCAGTGGAGCTGACCATCATCGAGGAAATAAAGAGCAGACAGATGGAAGACAAATTCTTCAGGAAAGTAATTGATAAGATTACCTCTAAGCCGAGGCCAGGGTTTGCCATTGAAAATCAGGTACTCAAGTTTGAAGGGAGATTGTGCATGGCCGACGTCCTAGAGTTGAAAAATAAGATTTTGCAGGGAGCCCATGGTTCCAAGTTCGCCGCTCATCCAGGGAGCACCAAAATGTACCAAGACATGAAGCAGACTTTTTGGTGGCCAAACATGAAGAGAGAGGCAGCAGAGTTTGTATCCCAATGTCTATATTGCCAGCAAGTGAAAACAGAACATCAAAGACCAGCAGGATTTCTTCAACCTTTGCCAATCCCTGAGTGGAAATGGGAGCACATCTCCATGGATTTTGTTGTTAGCTTGCCGAGGACGCAGAAGGGTATGAATTCGATTTGGGTTATCGTTGACAGATTAACTAAGTCAGCACACTTCTTACCTGTTCAAACCACATTCAATGCTGACCGACTTGCTGTATTGTATATGAATGAGATTATGAGACTTCATGGAGTGCCGATGTCCATTGTGTCAGACCGAGATCCTAAGTTCGTTTCTAGATTTTGGCAGAGTTTACAAAGAGCCTTGGGAACCGAGTTTAAGTTTAGCACAGCTTTTCACCCCCAGACCGATGGACAAACAGAAAGAACGATTCAGACGCTCGAAGATATGCTCAGACTATGTGAGTTAGATTTCAAGGGAAGTTGGGAAGTACATCTACCGTTGGTAGAATTTGCTTACAACAACAGTTACCAAGCTAGCATTGGCATGGCACCGTACGAAGCTTTGTATGGAAGGAAGTACAGATCGCCGATATGTTGGACTGACGTGGGAGATAAAGCTTTGATTGGTCCTGAGCTAGTTCAAGTTACGACCGAGAAGATTAAGCTCATTCGACAAAGGATCAAAACTACTCAAAGTCGACAGAAGAGTTATGCCGACCAGAGAAGGAGGGAGTTAGAATTTGAAGTTGAGGGTCATGTATTCCTAAAGATTTCGCCGATGAAAGGAGTTACAAGATTTGGGAAGAAGGGTAAGTTAGCACCCCGTTAGATCGGGCCTTTTGAAGTTCTTGAGAAAGTTAACCCAGCTGCCTATAGACTGGCTTTGCCACCAGAACTAAGTCAAGTTCACAATGTGTTCCATATTTCGATGTTAAGGAAGTATATTCGGGATCCACTGCATGTAATTGATTATACCGGGATTGTGGTTAGTGACGATTTAGGCTACGAGGAGAAGCCGATGAAAATTATTGACAGACAAGTGAAACAGTTAAGGAACAAATCTATACCAATGATGAAAATTGAATGGAAAGAGCATTACGGCAAGGATGCTACATGGGAAATGGAAGAAGAAATAAAAATCCGTCATCCAGGGTTATTTGTAGAGCAAGGTAATTTAAGTTTGGGGACCAAACTTCTTTAAGGAGGGTAGGATGTAACAACCCTCACTCCACTCTAGTCATACTTGCATATATTACACGATCTTGTCTTGATATGTTGCATTTTTGCAAAACCTTGATTTGATTGCTTAAGTGTTTCTTGCATGTTTTGTACCTTGCTTGGTGTGAGTCTAGCAGAGGTCATCTTCAGTCTAGAATTATCTTGGAACCACTTTGTTTGACCTCCACCTTCGCCCTGACATATTGGCCGAGATGTCATTATTTAGGCCGAGGTGTTCATCACCAAGGCCGAGATGTGTATTATCTAGGCCGAGATGTTACCTTTGCACCTAAGTGATCTTGTCCTGGAGTGGCATGACCTCGACCGAGGTGTGGCACATCTAGGCCAAGGAGTGGCACAGCTAGGTCAAGTGTTGTCCTTCTTAGCCGAGATCATTGTTCCCCTACTTGCCGATGCCTTGTTCTTAGTCGAGATCATTACCTGCTGGAGTGCCTATGCCATCTTGCTTGTTGAACACACTTTGTCATAGTCTTGTCTTTTCACTTAGCCACCTTTTTGAGGAGAACCAACCCGGTAGTGCCACGTGTCCCAGCTGAGTGTTAAGTCAGCCAGCAGACCTAGAAATGTATCATTTTGCTATATGTCTTTGCTTGTGAGGAGAGAGGAGCTCTAGAAGAAGAAGAAGAAGGTTTTAGAGGAGGAATAGATTTCCAAGCTTGATCCTTAGAGTTCAAACTGTTTGATTCATGTTTTGAGGTTAGAATCTTAATCTACTCTTGTTGTTCTTATTGATCATCTAGCTGCATTGCATGAGAACCTGATTTGCAAGCCATGCATCGATTTAAAGTTGGGTTTAGAAAGAGAAAGTGGTATTCCTGCATTCTTGAAGAAAAAGTCTTGTTTGATCCGAAAGTTTGCATCAAGATTCATGTTTTTGGATTTGTTTTCATAAGATCTTCGAGTATGGGTACCCAGGTCTATGTTTTTGAATTCATAGCATGAAATCTCAGATTTTTGTAATGATACGTTATGATCTTTGCATCCATGTTCTTCATGTTCTTCAAAGGAAGGGAAACCCAGATTTTCTCGACTTTGTTTCCTTGAATGTGGCCATCGGGACCACACCTCGGCAAGGGAGGTGTGTGACCTCGGCCAAGACCTGGTAGGTGCCCATTATGTTTTCCCGAGATGAGGAACAGTGTTTTGTTTTGGATCGACTTAGTTTTGAAAGAATGCCGAGATCATTTGCATTCATGTAAAGCTTGTTTGATAGTGCATTCAATAGGATTTGTTATGTGCTTGTAGGACTTGGATCCTTGCTTGTAGCCCCGATGTTTGAAGAACTATGTGAGTGGTATTTTTAATAAAGCTATGTTATAAAGTTTTGATAAAGCTTTGCTTTGTTTGAAAAGTATTTGTTAAGCATAAATGATTATCCCTATTTTGTGTATCAAGTGTTAGTCTTGTTTTGGATAACAACCTTTGAAAGTCCGTACGTGCTAGGGGACTATAAGCATTTGTAGCACAACCTTTGAAAGTCCGTACGTGCTAGGGGACTATAAGCATTTGTAGCACAACCTTTGAAAGTCCGTACGTGCTAGGGGACTATAAGTATTTGTAGCACAACCTTTGAAAGTCCGTGCATGCTAGGGGACTATAAGCATTTGTAGCACAACCTTTGTTAACGCCACCCCTTGAAACCTGAAACCCTTGAAAGACTTTAATTGATAAAGCTTGAAAGAATTGTTAGATGAACTTGATTCCTCCCGTGTTGGTTACAAGCTATGATTATGTATTGTTTTGTTAAAGGTCTCGGATTTCATGCATGCAAACCCTTTATTACTTGTACCATTCACTGAGTATCCAAGCTCACCCCCTCTATATATATGTAGGTGATGAGTAGGACGGCGGTGACACCTAGATGTGCTTTGCAACTTGTTTTGGACTCGCATTTTGTAGCATCTTGAAAATCATGCTTCTTAGCTTGTAATTCATAGTGTTTTGTATATGATGGCTTGAGAAGCCTTTTGGTCAAGATGTATTTTGTGTTTCATTTTATTGTATCCAAGTTGTAAAGCTATGTAAAGACGTATGCCATTTCATTTGACTTATGAAGAGCTCTTATGGACCACTTGTATTGTAAATTATTGCTTCCGTACTTGTTAGCCCCATATGTAATACTCTGATTGCGTGTGAATTTTGAAAGTTGGCCTTCGGTAAATCTCGGATTACTGGCCATCGCGATACCATTCTACTAGGGGCGAAATGGGGTCGTGACAGATTGGTATCAGAGCACAAGTTCCTTATAGTGCGTTATTCACACACTTTGAGTCCTAAAGAGCATAGGATTTCCCTTAGAATTGATGTTAGGATTGCATCATAACGCTTGCTACTTGACAATGTGTGCATCATCTTGGCGTGACTATTTGTTATTTGCATGCATATTATTTGATCGTTTTGTTTTAAAGTCACATTTTGCATACTCTTAGCATCATGAGGAGGGGTAGACCACTAGTTGGCCGAGATCATCTCGAAGACAGATTGGACAGATTAGAGAGATTGGTCGAAGGTTTGGTCCGTGAGTTGAGACAACCTAGGCCACAAGACGCTAGTACTACTTCTACCCAAGCCGAGCATTTATTGGGAATTTACTCAGTAATTTACTGAGAATTTACTGAGTGATTTATTGAGAATTTACTAAACAATTTACAGAGAATTTATTTGGAATTTAAAAAGTAATTTGCTCCGAATTTACTGAGCAATTGACTGAGAATTTTCTGAGTAATTTACTAGGAATTTAATCAGAATTTAGTGGGAATTTTCTGTGTAAGTTACTGAGAATTTACTGAGTAATTGATTGAGAATTTAATGGGAATTTACTAAGAATTTATTGAGTAATTTACTGAGAATTTATTGATAATTGATTGGGAATTAACTGAGTAATTTATTGGGAATTTACTAAGTAATTGACTGAGAATTTCTAGGAAATTTACTGAGTAATTTACTAAGAATTTATTGAGAATTCATTGGGAATTAACCGAGTAATTTGCTGGGAATTTACTCAGTAATTTACTGAGAATTTACGTGCAATTTACTTCGTAATTTACTAAAACTTTACCCAGTAATTTGCTGAGAATTTACTAGGATTTTACTGAATAATTTACTGAATGTTTATCGAGAATTTACAGAGTAATTTATTAAGAATTTACTCAGTGACTTTCTAAGAATTTACCGGGAATTTACGGAGTAATTTAATGAGAATTTTCTGAGTTAATTACTGAGAATTTACAGGGAAATTGCTGGGTTATTTACTGAGAATTTATTTAGTAATTTAGTCAGAGTTTTTTTTGCAATTTACTGAGTAATTGACCAAGTAGTTTACTGAGAATTTTCTGAGTAATTTACTTAATATTTTCTGAGAATTTTATCAGAATTTTTTGAGTAATTTACTAAGTAATCTACTGAGTAATTTTCTGAGAATTCACTGTGAATTTACTGAGTAATTTACTAAGTAATTTGTAGAGAATTTACTACGAATTTACTGAGTAATTTACTGAAAATTTATTGAGAATTTATTCTGTAATTTATTTCAATTTACTGGGAATTCGCTAAGTATTTTATTAAGAATTTACTAAGTAATTTACATAGAATTTACTGAGCAATTTACTGTGTAATTTACTGAGAATTTACTAAGAATTTACAAGGAATTTAGTGGGCAATTTACTGAGAATTTACTGGGAATTTATTGAAAATGTTTTGAGAAATTTACTAAGTAATGGACTGAGAATTTACTGAGAATGTGTTGGGAATTTACTATGCAATTTAAAAATAATTTACTGAAATTTTCTAGGTAATTTACAAAGAATTTACTGGGAATTTGCTGAGAATATTTCTGGGAATTTACTATGTAATTTTCTGAGAGATTTCTGAGAATTTACATAGAATTTATTTAGTAATTTATAAGGAGTTTACTGGGAATTTAGTGAGTAATTTACTGAAAAATTATTGACAATTTACTGGAAATTTGACAAGTAATTTACTGAGAATTTATTAAGAATTTACTGAAATTTTTTTGAGTAATTTACTGGGAATTTACTCAATAATTTACTGAGTGATTTATTGAGAATTTACTAAAAAATTTACAGAAAATTTATTGGGAATTTAAAGAGTAATTTACACAGAATTTACTGAGCAATTGACTGAGAATTTTCTGAGTAAATTACTAGGAATTTACTCAGAATTTAGTGAGAATTTACTAGAAATTTACTGTGTAACTTAATGAGAATTTACTGAGTAATTGATTGAGAATTTAATGTGAATTTACTGAGTAATTTTCTGAGAATTTATTGAAAATTTATCGTGAATTAACTGAGTAATTAACTGGGATTTTACTGAGTAATTGACTAAGAATTCCTAGGGAATTTACTGAGTAATTTACTAAGAATTTATTGAGAATTGACTGGGAATTAATCGAGTAAGTTACTGAGAATTTACGGAGTAATTTACTGAGAATTTACGGAGTAATTTACTAAGAATTTAGTAGGATTTTACTGAATAATTTATTGAATGTTTATCGATAATTTACTCAGTGACTTACTGAGAATTTACTAGGAATTTATGGAGTAATTTACTGAGTTAATTATTGACAATTTACTGGGAAATTGCTGGGTTATTTACTGAGAATTTATTTAGTAATTTAGTGAGAATTTACTTGCAATTTACTGAGTAATTTACCAAGTAGTTTTCTGAGAATTTTTTACGAATTTTCTGAGCAATTCACTGAATATTTTCTGAGAATTTTGTTAGAATTTTTCAAGTAATTTACTAAGTAATTTTCTTAGAATTCACTGGGAATTTACTGAGTAATTTACTGAGAATCTATTGGAAATTTATTGAGAATTTATTATGTAATTTATTTGACTTTACTAGGAATTTGCTGAGTAATTTATTGAGAATTTACTAAGCAATTTACATAGATTTTACTGTGTAATTTACTGAGTAATTTATTTAGAATTTACTCAGAATTTAATGACAATTTTCTGTGAATTTACTGAGAATTTAGTGGGGAATTTTTTGGGAAATTTACTGAGTAATGGACTGAGAATTTACTGATAATGAATTGGGAATTTACTGTGCAATTTAAAAGCAATTTACTGAGAATTTTCTGAGTAATTTACAAAGAATTTTTTGGGAATTTGCTGAGAATATTTCTGGGAATTTACTATGTAATTTACTGAGAATTTTCTGAGACTCTAGATTGAATTTATTGAGTAATTTATAAGGAATTTGCTGGGAATTTAGTGAGTAATTTACTGGAAATTTATTGACAATTTATTAGAAATTTGATGAGTAATTTACTAAGAATTTATTAAAAATTTACTGAAATTTTTTTGAGTAATTTACTGGGAATTTACTCAGTAATTTATTGAGAATTTACAGAGTGGTTTTTTGAGAATTTACTGAACAATTTACAGAGAATTTGTCAGGAATTTAAAAAGTAATTTGCTCAGAATTTACTGAGCCATTGACTAAGAATTTTCTGAGTAATTTACTGGGAATTTACTCGGAATTTAGTGAGAATTTACTAGGAAGTTGCTGTGTAATTTACTGAGTAACTAATTGAGAATTTAATGCAAATTTACTAAGAATTTACTAAGTAATTTATTGAGAATTGATTGGAAATTAATTGAGTAATTGACTGAGAATTGGTTGGGAATTAACTGAGTAATTTACTGGGAATTTACTAAGTAATTGACTGAGAATTTCTGGGGAATTTACTGAGTAATTTGCTAAGAATTTATTGAAAATTGACTGGGAATTAACCTAGTAATTTACTAGGAATTTACTGAATAATTTACTGAGAATTTACATGTAATTTACTTCGTAATTTACTGAAACTTTACCCAGTAATTTACTGAGAATTTCCTAGGATTTTACTGAATAATTTACTGAATGTTTATCGAGAATTTACTCAGTGACTTACTGAGAATTTACCGAGAATTTACTGAGTTAATTACTTAGAATTTACTGGGAAATTGCAGGGTTATTTACTGAGAATTTACTTAGTAATTTAGTGAGAATTTACTTGTAATTTACTGAGTAATTTACCAAGTAGTTTACTGAGAATTTTCTGAGTAATTTTCTGAGAATTTTTGACGAATTTACCAAGCATTTTACTGAATATTTTCTAAGAATTTTGTCAGAATTTTTTGAGTAATTTACTAAGTAATCTACTGAGTAATTTACTAAGTAATTTATAGAGAATTTACGACAAATTTACTGAGTAATTTACTGAGAATCTACTGGAAATTTATTGAGAATTTATTCTATAATTTATTTGAATTACTGGGAATTTGCTGAGTAATTTATCAAGAATTTACTGAGAAATTACTGGGTAATTCATTGAGAATTTACATAGAATTTAGTGGGCAATTTACTGAGAAATTACTTGGAATTTATTGGGAATTTTTTGAGAAATTTACTGTGTAATGGACTGAGAATGTATTGGGAATTTACTGTGCAATTTAAAAAGAATTTACTGAGAATTTTCTGAGTAATTTACAAAGAATTTACTGGGAATTTGCTTCGAATATTTCTAGAAATTTACTATGTAATTTACTGAGAATTTTTGGAGAATCTACAGAGAATTTATTGAGTAATTTATAAGGACTTTACTTTGAATTTAATGAGTAATTTACTGAACATTTATTGACAATTTACTGGAAATTTGATGAGTGATTTACTGAGAATTTATTAAGAATTTACCAAAAATTTTCTGAGTAATTTACTGGGAATTTACTCAGTAATTTACTGAGAATTTACTAAGTGATTATTGAGAATTTACTAAACAATTTACAAAGAATTTATTTGGAATTTAAAAAGTAATTTGCTCAGAATTTACAGAGCAATTGACTGAGAATTTTTTGAGTAATTTACTGGGAATTTAGTGAGAATTTACTGAGAATTTTCTGTGCAAGTTACTGAGAATTTTCTGTGTAAGTTACCGTCACGACCCCAAACCGCCCCTAGTAGTTTGGTGCCGTGATGGCCAGTTGTCACGACCCGAACCCGCCCTGTGGGTTAAGGACGTAACCGGCCAGTAATCCTAAGATTACTTACGGCCTCAACCAAAACAGACTTAAGACATCAAACTAAAGGGGGCCAAAAGGGAAGCAAAATTTAAAAACTTTGTCCATAGAGCCGTGCTTATATGCACATCAACAGACCATATTCAGTTACGCTAATAACCCACATCAAAAGTACAGTTTCACAAAATCCATTACAGACAGGATCATCCAAAACGAGTCAACCTATGGCAGACTAATTACAGATATACATAAAGTCCTTGCCGGCAAGACAAAATATAATTACATAGCAAAAAGGCAAGGGTAGGCCTCAAGGGTGAGACGCAAGGCTGACTTCCTCAAAACTCGAATTTTTCCTAGCAGACTTCATTGGGGCTGGGTTTGGACTTCCCTTGGCTCACCTACAAACACATGAATGAGCGTGAGCGATAGCCCAGTGAATAATATCAAACACAAAAGTCATATAAACAATATGTACATTATACAGAGTCTAGATCAGGTGACTGTAGTTCTAAACATGTTGGCCTTTGGCCCATTCTGATTTGCATCTACGTCAAAACGACCTCTGGCCCATTCATTCATGTCAAAACGGCCTTTGGCCCATTCATTTATATCAAAACGGCCTTTGGCCCATTCATTTATGTCAAAACGGCCTTTGGCCCATTCATTTATATCAAAACGGCCTTTGGCCCATTCATTTATGTCAAAACAGCCTTCGGCCCATTCATTCATGTCAAAACGGCCTTCGGCCCATTCATTTATGTCAAAACGGCCTTTGGCCCATTCATTTATGTCAAAACGGCCTTCGGCCCACTCATTTATGTCAAAACGGCCTTCGGCCCATTCATTTATGTCAAAACGGCCTTTGGCCCATTCATTTATGTCAAAACGGCCTTCAGCCCACTCATTTATGTCAAAACGGCCTTCGGCCCATTTATTTATGTCAAAACAGCCTTTGGCCCATTCATTTATGTCAAAACGGCCTTTGGCCCATTCAGTGATGTCAAAACGGCCTTCGGCCCACTCATTCATTTCAAAACGACCTTGGGTCCATTTATGCATTCATATCGGACTTACGTCCACAATCCCAATTAGCAGTTCATAAAGCTTAAAAATGGAGTAAACAATTGGACATCCACAAGCATTCAAATATCGATATTACTCACAGTGATCGGCCTGTGGATTTGTCCTGGAGCTTGACCCTAGAGGTTCAATTCTTCCAATTTATGGTCAAGTCTAGAGTTGTCTTCAAGACTTCCAAGATTCAAGAGTAAAACTTTGATTTCCTCCCCTCTCTCTCTCTAATTCGGGTCTCTCCTCCTCTAGGGAGTTAAATCAGCCAAGAATGAAATAAAAGGAGGGAGTTAAATACATAAGGGTCCCATATAACCCCACTAAGCCTCAATGATTTAATATTGCATATTTGAGCACCAATTCATTAATTAATCAATTTAATCTGGCCTGAATCATTTTTCTTTCAATTAAATTTCACCGTAGGCTCTAAAATTTATGCCAATCACAGTGGCGCAATCAATTTCGGGTTCTATGGCCGATAAGGCCCTCCATTTAATTCCCGAAGCGGATTATTCAAACAGATATTCCTACGGTGAACAGATACGAATTCAAAATCACATATTATCACATAATGGCACACAAAATCATGCTAAACACATATCATAAACAAATTAAGGACCCATTTAGCATAATACAGAACAGGGGTATCACAGTCTTCCCCCCTTTAGGAAGTTTGGTCCTCCAAACTTAGGTTACCTTCGTCGGGGAACAAATGTGGGTAGCGTAGTCGCATTTCCTCCTCTTTTTCCCACGTGGCATCCGTCCCATAGTGCTCTTTCCATTCTACTTTTACCATTGGGATGGACTTGTTTCTCAATTCTTTCACTTGTCGGTCAACAATTCTTTCTGGCCATTCCGCATATTCCATATTTTCATCAATGGCAACCCGGTGATAATCGATCACATGGAATGGGTCTCGGAGGTAACCTCTCAACATCGACACGTGGAATACATTGTGGATTTGTTCAAATCCCGGTGGCAAAGCAACTCTATAAGCCACTGGACCAAGTCTCTCCAAAATCTGGAACGGCCCGATGTAACGAGGCGACAACTTGCCCTTTTTTCCCAAATCTGACTTGGCCTTTCATCGGAGAAACACGGACGAACACGTGGTCACCAACCTCATACTCAAGAGGTCTTCTCCGAACGTCTGCATAGTTCTTTTGTTGGTCCTGAGCTGTTTTAAGCCTTTGGCGAATAGTCTTGATTTTCTCAGAAGTGTCTTGCACAATTTCTGGTCCAAGCAAAGCTCTATCCCCGACCTCTGCCCAACAAATAGGTGATCTACACCTCCTACCATACAAAGCCTCGTATGGTGCCATACCAATGCTGGAGTGGAAGCTGTTATTATAGGCAAATTCTGCAAGCGGCAAATAATCTTCCCAACTCCCCTGAAAATCCAAAGCACACATGCGAAGCATATCTTCCAAAGTTTGTATCGTTCTTTCTGACTGTCCATCTGTCTGTGGGTGGAATGCGGTACTAAACCTTAGTTCTGTCCCCATAGCTTCCTGCAAACTCTTCCACAATCTAGATACAAATTTCGGATCTCTATCTGACACAATAGACACTGGGACCCCGTGTAAACGGACAATCTCATCAACATAAATGGTAGCCAATCTATAAGCAGTAAACGTAGTTTTGACAGGCAGAAAATGTGCGGATTTAGTAAGTCTATCAACCACAACCCAAACAGAATCCATACCTCGAGAAGTCCTGTAACAACCCTCACCTTACTCTTGTCATACTTGCATACATTCTTGCATGATCTTGCTTTGTTATGTTAATTTGAAGGTTTTGTCTTGCCTTGATTTGCTTAAAGTTGCTTGCATGATTTTGTTCTTTGCTTAGTGTGTGTGTGTGTGGCCGAGGTCGCCTTGAGCTTAGTTCGCCTTTGAACCCTTGTACTTAGAACTGTTTTGAGACCTTGGTCGACCCCCACCTTCACCTCGGGCATTTATTGCCGAGATGATTTGCACTCAGTGAACCTTGTCTGCAGGCAGGTATGGCCTAGGCCGAGATGTGGCACACCCCGGCCAAGGTGTGGCACAGCTTAGTCAAGTGTCGTCCCCCTAGCCGATGTCTTTGTTATCCTGTTGCCGAATCCTTGATTTGAGCCGATGTCATTTCTTGCCGATGTGTCTTGCCGAGCTTGCTGCATACGCTTTGTCAGAGACCTGTCTTATCTATCAATCACCTTTTTGAGCTGAACCAACCCGATAGCGCCACGTGTCCGAGCTGATTGTTAAGGCAGCCGGCAGACCTTGAAACAAATCATTTTTTTGGTCTCAATCTTTGTTTTTAGAGAGAGAAGCTCTAGAGAGGAGGAAGAGAAGTTCTTGAGTGAGAGTAAGTCTCCCAAGCTTGATCTTCGTGGTTTGAACCGTTGGATTCGAGTTTTGAGGTTAGAATCTTGATCTACTTTGATTGTTGTTATTGATCATCTAGCTGCATTGCATGATCGAATCTGATTTGCATGTCATGCATCGATTTGAAGTTGGTTTTGAAAAGAGGAAATGGTTTTTCATATGTTCTTGAAGAGAATCTCGTTTTGATCCGAAAGTTTGGAACGAAAATCATGTTTTGTGTTTGTTCTTGCATGACCATTTTGCATGGGTACCCAGGTCCATGTTTTGAACTCATGGCACGAAATCTCAGATTTTGTAACAAGTTTTGATCTTACATTCATCTTTCTCATGATCATGTTCATCATATTCTTCATGTGCTTCAAAGGGGAACCCAGGTTTCCCCGACTTTGCTTTTTGGTTAAGGCCAGCGGGACCACACCTCGGCAAGGATGTGTGGGACCTCGGCAAGGACCTGGTTGATACCCAGTGTGTTTCCATGAGACAGGAGCAGTGTTTAAACTCCCAGCATGTTTTGCTTTGTTTTGACTTGGATCTAGTGAGAATGCCGAGATCATCTGCATGCACATAAAGCTTGTTTTGAGAATGTGATTTGCCATGTGATTGTAGGACCTTGATTCCTGCCTTGAGCCTACACCTGAAGAACTAGGTGAGTGGTATTTCTAATAAAGCTATGTTACACTTGCTTTTGATAAATCTTGTTTTGTTTGTTTTGACGTGAGTATTTGCTAAGCATGAATAAATAGCCTTGTTTTGATTGTTATTCTTGGAAAGTCCCTTGTGCTGGAGGACTCTAAACTTTCGCAGTAGTAAGTATAAAAGGATATGGTCCTTGTTAAATCGGGCGACGGGCCTAAGTAACACAAGTCCCTTGTGCTGGAGGACTCTAAACTTTCGCAGTACTAAGTATAAAAGGATACGGTCCTTGTTAAATCGGGCTACGGGCCTAAGTAACACAAGTCCCTTGTGCTGGAGGACTCTAAACTTTCGCAGTACCACTTGATTGATGAATACGGTTCATCCCTTGCTTCGCCGATGTTATGCTACTTGATTGATGAATACGGTTCATCCCTTGCTTCGCCGATGTTATGCTACTTGATTGATGAATACGGTTCATCCCTTGCTTCGCCGATGTTATGCTACTTGACTGATGAACACGGTTCATCCCTTGCTTCGCCGATGTTATGCTACTTGACTGATGAATACGGTTCATCCCTTACTTCGCTGATGTTATGCTACTTGACTGATGAATACGGTTCATCCCTTGCTTTGCCGATGTTATGATACTTGACTGATGAATACGGTTCATCCCTTGCTTCGCCGATGTTATGATACTTGATTGATGAATACGGTTCATCCCCTGTTCGACAAAGTTTTGACTTGTGTTGTTTTGAAAGGACTCCGGCTTTATTCATGCAAACCTTTATTATTAGTACCATTCACTGAGTATTTGTACTCACCCCTCTATATATATGTAGGTGATGAGCAGGACGGCGGCGACGCCTAGATCGTTTTGGATGCTTGTTTTGGATTCGTGCTTATGTCGGCTTTGCTTTTGTATTTACGTCGGTGATGCCCTTCATTGCATGTCGGCAAATCTTGAAAATCATGCTTCTTGACTTGTATTTTATTGTATTTTGTATATGTCAGCTCGAGAAGCCTTTTGATCAAGATGTAACATGTATTTTGCTTGGCTGTATTCAAATTGTAAGATGAATGTCATTACATTTGATCTATGCACAGCTCTTATGGACGACTTGTATTTTGATTTACTTCTTCCGCAATTGTGAGCCCCGTTCATTATTACTCTGATTGTATTAAGCTTTTTGAAAGTTGGCCTTCGGTAATTACGGATTACTAGCCATCACGGCACCAAACTACTAGGGGCGGTTTAGGGTCGTGACAAGTCCGAGGTAGGCCAACAACGAAATCCATGGTCACATGTTCCCACTTCCATTCCGGAATAGGGAGAGGTTGAAGTAGACCGCCTGGTTTCTGATGTTCAGCCTTAACTTGCTGACACTGAAGGCATTTGGACACATAATCCGCAATCTCTCTCTTCATTTTAGGCCACCAGTAGGTTTGTTTCAAATCCCGATACATTTTGTTGTTACCCGGATGCATAGCAAACACGGATCGGTGGGCTTCATTTAGGACTTTCTTCTTCAGTTCTGGGATATCAGGGACACATATTCTGTCCCGGAACTTCCACATTTCATTCTCAACACTAAATCCCGCTTTTGGACTTGTCTCGAATTCATCCATTACTTTTCTGAAGAACCCATCCTCTTTCTGTTTCTGCTTGATTTCTTCAATAATTGTCGGTTCAGCTGTGATAGCGGCTATCAATCCGCCCTGTTCATACACTACTACTTCAATTTCGGACTTCTCAAAGTCTTGCAAAATTTCCCTTTGTTCAGTAAGTAAACAAGCCATGCTCCCTGTTGATTTTCTGCTCAGGGCATCGGCCACTGTATTAGCCTTTCCGGGATGATATTGAATCTCTAGATCGTAATCTTTTATCAATTCCAGCCATCTTCTCTGACGCATATTCAACTCTTTCTGCGTGAAGATGTATCTCAGGCTCTTGTGATCCGTGTAGACTTCACATTTTGCTCCATACAGGTAATGCCGCCAAATTTTCAAGGCAAAAACAACTACGGCCAATTCTAAGTCATGTGTTGGATAGTTCTTCTCGTGTGGCCTCAACTGCCGGGAGGCGTAAGCAATAACTTTTCCGTTCTGCATTAACACACAACCCAAACCTTTATAAGATGCATCACTAAAAATCACAAAATTTTCCGTACCTGAAGGTAGTGTCAAAATTGGTGCCGTGATCAATCTTGTTTTCAATTCATGAAAGGCTGATTCTCTCTCTTCGTTCCACTCAAATAATTGCCCTTTTCGTGTCAATTGGGTAAGAGGCACAGCTAACTTCGAAAAGTCCTTCACAAATCTCCTATAGTACCCAGCTAAGCCCATGAAACTGCGAACTTCTGTTACATTGGTCGCTGCAGGCCAATTCACAATTGCCTCTATTTTCTATGGGTCCACTGAGATTCCTTCCTTGTTGATCACATGCCCTAAGAAAACAACTTCATCTAACCAAAACTCACATTTCTTTAGTTTAGCAAATAATTTCCTTTCCCGAAGTATTTGTAAAACAGTCCTCAAATGTTGTTCATGTTCAAGTCTATCTTTAGAATATATCAAGATATCGTCGATGAAGACTACAACAAACTCATCAAGGTAGGTTTTAAAAATTCTATTCATTAGGTCCATAAATGCTGCCGGAGCATTAGTCACTCCAAATGGCATAACAAGAAACTCAAAATGACCATACCTCGTTCTGAATGCTGTTTTCTCAACATCCTCTGCCTTAACCTTCAACTGATGATACCCGGATCTCAAATCAATCTTAGAAAACACCTGTGATCCCTGCAACTGGTCAAATAAATCATCAATACGGGGTAAGGGATACTTGTTCTTTATCATTACCTTGTTCAATTCCCGATAATCGATGCACAGGCGCAAAGTACCGTCCTTCTTTTTCACAAATAACACCGGCGCGCCCCAAGGCGAAGTACTGGGCCGGATAATTCCTTTATTAAGAAGGTCTTGCAACTGCTCCTTTAATTCTTTTATTTCGGCGGTAGCCATCCTGTAGGGAGTTTTTGAAATAGGCTGGGTGCCTGGCACAGTCTCAATAGTAAACTCTATCTCCCTGTCTACCAATTCCCCCGGTAATTCATTTGGAAACACATCTGGAAATTCTCTAACAATGGGAATGTCATTCAATTCAACATTCACGGATTGTTCAGTCAATACATAACACAAATAACCCTGGCACCCCTTCCTGATCAATTTACATGCTTTCATTGCAGATATCAAATATGGTGGAGGCACTACCCCATTTCCCACAAACACAATCTCTTTCTGTTCTGGTGGTTTAAACACAACCCTCTTTGTCACACAATCTATAGTGGCACAATATTTGGTCAACCAATCCATGCCCAAAATTACATCGAAGTGTCTAAAGTTTAAGGGCAACAAATCTACATATAGAGTAGCATCCTCAATATGCATGTCACAAAACCGATATATATAGTCACATAACACAGATTCTCCCGATGGAGCAGACACACATAACAAATATGGCAACAATTCTAGGGGTCTTTTCAATCTAGATGCGAATGCATGTGTCACAAATGAGTGCGTTGATCCAGAATCAATTAACACAAAAGCATCCTGATTACATATTGAGATATTACCTGAGACAACGGCATTGGCATTCCGTGTATCGCCCAGAACGAGTGCAAAAACTCTCCCTTGTCTCACTGTGTCCCCAGTAGTAGTAGATCTCAAAGTATTTCCCGGCTTTGGAACTGATGCAGTTGAACTAGCTGCGAGTTTCCCACTATTCTGATTACATTCTCGGGCTATGTGCCCTTGCTTTCCACATTTAAAACAGCCTCCTGACGCACGGTAACAAACCCCACGGTGCCTTTTGCTACATATATTGCACATGGGAGCTGTGTCTCGGGAAGAATTTGAAGTAGTGGAGGAGCCCGTGTTTTGCTTTTTCAGAAATTTCTTCTTCGAAAAGAAGCCTTGTCTTTTGTTGCCTTTCCATTCTGTTACTGGCTTAGCTTGCCTGGCTATGTTAGCCTCTGATATGATGGCTCTGTCAAGCACCCCAATGTAGGTTTCCAATTTCAGGACATTCACCCTCTCTAGGATGTCGTTGCGGAGCCCACCTTCAAAATGTCTTGCCTTCTTATAATCAGTGTCAATCACGTGTGGTGCAAATCTGGCCAACTCAGTGAATTTGGCCTCATACTCCACTACAGTCATGCTGTCTTGCTTGAGTTCCATGAACTCTGCCACTTTCCTATCCTGGACACACTGCGGGAAGTACTTGTCATAGAAGATTTCTAAGAATTTCACCCAATCAACATCTCTGTGATTTTCTCTCATCAACATCCACCATCTTCTCGCTTCATCTTCTAGCATAAAAGTGGCTAGAAGCACTTTCTGAGTCTCCGAACAGGGAAACACTTCGAATAACTTCTCAATGTCGAGGACCCACGCTTCGGCTTTCAACGGATCTAATCCCCCGTGAAACTGTGGTGGTTTCATTTTCTTGAATTCCTTAGTGAGAGCTATAATCCGGTCATCGTTCTGATGATCAAGCACAGGTGGTGCCGGAGGTGGAGGTGGCGGGTGTGGTTGCTGCCACTGTTGTTGCCACTCCTGTTGCTGTCTCAAAGCTTCTGCCATTTCTTGGATCAATCTTTCCATTCTGTCTAGTCTGGCAGTAGAAGATTCCTCTAACTCATCACCTCTGGTTCTCACCATCTGATTAAACTTGCATTATATTTTACACAAAAGATCCACAAGTGTGCATATACTAAGAAGCGCATAATCTCAGATAATTTGTAGTGCAAGTAATTCACAACTTACACACATAATTGTTCATATCAAACATTTAAGCATATAATCAATGCTTCTAAATTCGCGTTTATGAATGCATCCTAGATCTCATCTAGACCCTTATTGCTCTTTTGGACAAGTGTGTGAGTTATTAACTCGTGCTCTGATACCACTCTGTCACAACCCGAACCCGCCCTGTGGGTTAAGGACGTAACCGGCCAGTAATCCTAAGATTACTTACGGCCTCAACCAAAACAGACTTAAGACATCAAACTAAAGGGGGCCAAAAGGGAAGCAAAATTTAAAAACTTTGTCCATAGAGCCGTGCTTATATGCACATCAACAGACCATATTCAGTTACGCTAATAACCCACATCAAAAGTACAGTTTCACAAAATCCATTACAGACAGGATCATCCAAAACGAGTCAACCTATGGCAGACTAATTACAGATATACATAAAGTCCTTGCCGGCAAGACAAAATATAATTACATAGCAAAAAGGCAAGGGTAGGCCTCAAGGGTGAGACGCAAGGCTGACTTCCTCAAAACTCGGATTTTTCCTAGCAGACTTCATTGGGGCTGGGTTTGGACTTCCCTTGGCTCACCTACAAACACATGAATGAGCGTGAGCGATAGCCTAGTGAATAATATCAAACACATAAGTCATATAAACAATATGTACATTATACAGAGTCTAGATCAGGTGACTGTAGTTCTAAACATGTTGGTCTTTGGCCCATTCTGATTTGCATCTACGTCAAAACGGCCTCTGGCCCATTCATTCATGTCAAAACGGCCTTTGGCCCATTCATTTATATCAAAACGGCCTTTGGCCCATTCATTTATGTCAAAACGGCCTTTGGCCTATTCATTTATATCAAAACGGCCTTTGGCCCATTCATTTATGTCAAAATGGCCTTCGGCCCATTCATTCATGTCAAAACAGCCTTCGGCCCATTCATTCATGTCAAAACGGCCTTTGGCCCATTCATTTATGTCAAAACAGCCTTCGGCCCACTCATTTATGTCAAAACGGCCTTCGGCCCATTCATTTATGTCAAAACGGCCTTTGGCCCATTCATTTATGTCAAAACGGCCTTCGGCCCACTCATTTATGTCAAAACAGCCTTCGGCCCATTCATTTATGTCAAAACAGCCTTTGGCCCATTCATTTATGTCAAAACGGCCTTTGGCCCATTCAGTTATGTCAAAACGGCCTTCGGCCTACTCATTCATTTCAAAACGACCTTGGGTCCATTTATGCATTCATATCGGACTTACGTCCACAATCCCAATTAGCAGTTCATAAAGCTTAAAAATGGAGTAAACAATTGGACATCCACAAGCATTCAAATATCGATATTACTCACAGTGATCGGCCTGTGGATTTGTCCTAGAGCTTGACCCTAGAGGTTCAATTCTTCCAATTTATGGTCAAGTTTAGAGTTGTCTTCAAGACTTCCAAGATTCAAGAGTAAAACTTTGATTTCCTCCCCTCTCTCTCTCTAATTCGGGTCTCTCCTCCTCTAGGGAGTTAAATCAGCCAAGAATGAAATAAAAGGAGGGAGTTAAATACATAAGGGTCCCATATAACCCCACTAAGCCTCAATGATTTAATATTGCATATTTGAGCACCAATTCATTAATTAATCAATTTAATCTGGCCTGAATCATTTTTCTTTCAATTAAATTTCATCGTAGGCTCTAAAATTTGTGCCAATCATAGTGGCGCAATCAATTTCGGGTTCTATGGCCGATAAGGCCCTCCATTTAATTCCCGAAGCGGATTATTCAAACAGATATTCCTACGGTGAACAGATACGAATTCAAAATCACATATTATCACATAATGGCACACAAAATCATGCTAAACACATAACCATAAACAAATTAAGGACCCATTTAGCATAATACAGAACAGGGGTATCACACCAGTAATCCGAGATTACCGAAGGCCAACTTTCAAAATTCACACACAATCAGAGTACAAATATATGGGGCTCACAAGTGCGGAAGCAATAATTTAAAATACAAGTGGTCCATAAGAGCAGTGCATAAGTCAAATGGAATAGTATACATCTTTACATAGCTTTAAAACTTGAATACAAATAAAATGAAGTACAAAAATACGTATTACATCTTGATAAAAGGCTTCTCGAGCCGACATGTTCAAAATACATAAGCTTCAAGATTGCCGACATAAACAAAAACACTTGAGCCACAAATCATGAAACATAATCTTCCAGTTTGCCGACATCCTCACTGCCGACGTAACATACATGCAAAACACACATCTCGGCGTAGCCGACTTCTTGCTTGTTACCTACATATACATAGGGAGGGTGAGCTTGGATACTCAGTGAATGGTATAAGTAATAAAGGGGTTAAATGAATGATACCCGAGATCTTTTCAAAACAATACATAGTATATCTTTATCAAAACCATACATAACATAGCTTAGCTTGACTTGAAACAAAACATCAATCGAACCTTGGTCTTTCAAAACTTACTTACTTACTTACTTAACTTTACGTCAACAAAAGCATAACCTCGGCATCGAGCATACCCGTTCATAGTCCGTCGGTGGCCGATATCTTAACAAGGGTGCTACTTAGGCTTAACGTCCCCTAGCACGAAAGGACGGTGCTACATAGGCTTAAAGTCCCCTAGCACGGAAGGACTATGTTACATAGGCTTAATGTCCCCTAACACGAAAGGACAGTGTTACTTAGGCTTAACGTCCCCTAACACGAAAGGACGGTTCCAAGAATGTCATCCAAAACAAGGGAGATATCTCAACAAGGGTGCTACAAAAGTTTAGAGTCCTCTAGCACAAAGGACCTATGTTACGAAGGCCCGTAGCCCCCTAACACGAGAGTACTGCGAAAGTTTAGAGTCCTCCAGTACAAGGGACTTTCCGAGAATGTCATCAAAACAAAACTTATACTTGATACGCAGAACTTATACTTGATACATAAAATAGGGATATCATTCATGCTTAGCAAATACTTTTATCAAAACAAGGCAAAGCTTTATCAAAACCTTATAACTTAACTTTATTAAAAATACCACTCACCTAGTTCTTGGGACGTCGGGATCAAGGCAAGGGTCCAAGTCCTACAAACACATGGCAAAGTCTACTGAACATACTTCTTAGAACAAGTCTTACATGCATGCAAATGATCTCGGGAAAACATGCTGGAAGTCAAAACACTGTTTTACATGTCAGGAAGACATGCTGGGTACCAACCAGGTCTTTGTCGAAGTCCCACACCTCTTGGCCGAGGTGTGGCTACCTAGGCTTCGGCGTGCGGCTGCATGCCGAGGTGCGCACAAGACAAACTAAAGGTGTAAGTGATCATGCAAGGTAGGCCAAGGTGAGATACGATGCTTGGCCTAAGTGTGAGGTCTAGGTAAGAGTGATCTCGGCGACTACACTTAGGGAAGTGAGGTCTGGAGATCTGGGTTTCCATCCGTGAAGAACAGAAAGAACATGAACATGAAGATCATCAAGAACATGGATGCCAAAATCATAACTTCTTTATTTACAAAATCTGGGATTTCATGCTATGAGTTCGAAAACATGGACCTGGGTACCCATACTTGAAAATCATATGAAAACAAACACAAAAACATGGATCTAGGCATGAGCTTTCGGATCAAAACTTGACTTTTCTTGAAGAACACATGAATGTTATTTTCTCTTTCTAAAACCGAACTTCAAAGCAATGCATGGCTTACAAATCATATTCAATCATGCAATGCAATAACATGAACATGGAGAACGACAAGAGCAGATCAAGAATCTAACCTTAGAACACGGATCTAACGGTTCGATCTCTAGGGATCAAGCTTGGAAATCTACCTCCTCTCAAGAACTCCTCTCCCTCTTCTAGAGCCTCTCTCTCCTCTTCAAAAGAAAGATATAGAAATGATAGGTTTTCTCTCTCTATCGACTGACTTAACACTCAGCTCGGACACGTGGCAACGGCTGGTTGGCTCTCCTCAAAAAGGTGATAGATTGACAAGACAAGACTATGACAAAGTGTATCTAACAAGCTACCCGGTAAGAACAAAGCTTCGGCAACTAAGGTGACAATGACCTCGGCTAGGAAGGACAACACTTGACTAAGTTGTGTCACACCTTGGCCTAGATGTGCCACACCTCGGTCTAGGTCATACCACTCCAGAACAAGATCACTTAGGTGCAAAGGTAACATCTCGGCCTAGATAGTACACATCTCGGCCTTAGTGGTGAACACCTCGGCCTAGATAATGACATCTCGACCAATATGTCAAGGTGAAGGTGGAGGTCAAACAAAGTGGTTCCAAGACAATTCTAGACTGAAGATGACCTCGGCTTGGAATGATCTAGGTGTAACATGACCTAGGCTTGACATAACTTAGGCTTGAGACACCAAGGAAGGAACAAAGCATGCTCACAACACTAAGACAAATCACATAAACACAAAACAAGGCATGGACCTTACTTAGGCAAAACAAGTTACAAACACGCAAATGCAAGCTTAACGAGTCGTAATCATACAAATGCTCATGAACATGACTAAGACATAAATGTGGGTTGTTACAGTTACTGAGAATTTTCTAGGTAATTTACAAATAATTTACTTGGAATTTGCTGAGAATATTTTTGGGAATTTACTATGTAATTTACTGAGAATTTTCTGAGAATTTATAGGGAATTTATTGAGTAATTTATAAGGAATTTACTGGGAATTTAGTGAGTAATTTACTGAAAAATTATTGGCAATTTACTAGGAATTTGATAAGTAATTTACTGAGAATTTATTAAGAATTTACTGAAATTTTTTTGAGTAATTTACTGGGAATTTACTCAGTAATTTACTGAGTGATTTATTGAGAATTTACTGAAAAATTTACAGAGAATTTATTGGGAATTTAAAGAGTAACTTACACGGAATTTACTGAGTAATTAACTGAGAATTTTCTGAGTAATTTACTGGGAATTTACTCAGAATTTAGTGAGAATTTACTGCAAATTTACTGAGTAATTTATTGAGAATTTAATGTGAATTTACTAAGTAATTTGCTGACAATTTATTGTGAATTAACTGAGTAATTAACTGGGATTTTACTGAGTAATTGACTGAGAATTCCTAGGAAATTTACTGAGTAATTTACTAAGAATTTATTGAGAATTGACTGGGAATTAATAGAGTAATTTACTAAGAATTTACGGAGTAATTTACTAAGAATTTACGTGTAATTTACTTCATAATTTACTGAAACTTTACCCAATAATTTACTGAGAATTTAGTACGATTTTACTGAATAATTTACTGAATGTTTATCGAGAATTCACTTAGTGACTTACTGAGAATTTACTAGGAATTTATGAAGTAATTTACAGAGAATTTACTGGGAAATGCTGGGTCATTTACTGAGAATTTATTTAGTAATTTAATGAGAATTTACTTGCAATTTACTGAGTAATTTACCAAGTAGTTTTCTGAGAATTTTCTGAGTAATTTTCTGAGAATTTTTTACGAATTTTTTGAGCAATTCACTGAATATTTTCTGAGAATTTTGTCAGAATTTTTTGAGTAATTTACTAAGTAATCTACTGAGTAATTTTCTTAGAATTCCTTGGGAATTTACTGAGTAATTTACTGAGAATCTATTGGAAATTTAATGAAAATTTATTATGTAATTTATTTGAATTTACTAGGAATTTGCTGAGTAATTTAATGAGAATTTACTAAGCAATTTACATAGATTTTACTGTGTATTTTACTGAGTAATTTATTTAGAATTTACTCAGAATTTAATGAGAATTTACTGAGTGATTCATTGTGAATTTAGTGGGGAATTTATTGGGAAATTTACTGAGTAATGGATTGAGAATTTACTGAGAATGTATTCGGAATTTACTGTGCAATTTAAAAATAATTTACTGAGAATTTTCTGAGTAATTTACAAAGAACTTTTTGGGAATTTGCTGAGAATATTTCTGGGAATTTACTATGTAATTTACTGAGAATTTTCGGAGAATCTACATGGAATTTATTGAGTAATTTATAAGGAATTTACTGGGAATTTAGTGAGTAATTTACTGGAAATTTATTGACAAGTTATTAGTAATTTGATGAGTAATTTACTGAGAATTTATTAAGAATTTACTGAAAATTTTCTGAGTAATTTACTGGGAATTTACTCAGTAATTTACTGAGAATTTACTGAACAATTTACAGAGAATTTGTCAGGAATTTAAAAAGTAATTTGCTCAGAATTTACTGAGCCATTGATTAAGAATTTTCTGAGTAATTTACTGGGAATTTACTTGAAATTTAGTGAGAATTTACTGGGAAGTTACTGTGTAATTTACTGAGTAATTGATTGAGAATTTAATGCGAATTTACTAAGAATTTACTAAGTAATTTATTGAGAGTTTATTAAGAATTTATAAAGAATTGACTGGGAATTAATCGAGTAATTTACTGGGAATTTATTAAATAATTTACTGAGAATTTACGTGTAATTTACTTCGTAATTTACTAAAACTTTACCCAGTAATTTACTGAGAATTTCCTAGGATTTTACTGAATAATTTACTGAATGTTTATCGAGAATTTACTGAGTAATTTACTGAGAATTTACTCAGTGACTTACTGAGAATTTACCGGGAATTTACTAAGTTAATTACTTAGAATTTACTGGGAAATTCCTGGGTTATTTACTGAGAATTTACTTAGTAATTTAGTGAGAATTTAATTGCAATTTACTGAGTAATTTACCAAGTAGTTTACTAAGAATTTTCTGAGTAATTTTCTGAGAATTTTTGGCGAATTTACCGAGCAATTTACTGAATATTTTCTAAGAATTTTGTTAGAATTTTCTGAGTAATTTACTAAGTAATCTATTGAGTAATTTTCTAAGAATTCACTGGGAATTTACTAAGTAATTTACTAAGTAATTTATAGAGAATTTACTACGAATTTACTGAGTAATTTACTGAGAATCTACTGGAAATTTATTGAGAATTTCTTCTGTAATTTATTTGAATTTACTGGGAATTTGTTGAGTAATTTATCAAGAATTTACTGAGAAGTTACTGGGTGATTCATTGAGAATTTACTGAGAATTTACATAGAATTTAGTGGGCAATTTACTAAGAATTTACTTGGAATTTATTGGGAATTTTTTGAGAAATTTACTGTGTAATGGACTGAGAATGTATTGGAAATTTACTGTGCAATTTAAAAAGAATTTACTGAGAATTTTCTGTGTAATTTGCAAAGAATTTACTGGGAATTTGCTGAGAATATTTCTGGAAATTTACTATGTAATTTACTAGGAATTTTCTGAGAATCTACAGAGAATTTATTGAGTAATTTATAAGGACTTTACTTTGAATTTAGTGAGTAATTTACTGAAAATTTATTGACAATTTACTGGAAATTTGATGAGTGATTTACTGAGAATTTATTAAGAATTTACTGAAATTTTTTTAAGTAATTTACTGGGAATTTACTCAGGAATTTACTGGGAATTTACTGAGTGATTTATTGAGAATTTACTAAACAACTTACAGAGAATTTATTTGGAATTTGAAAAGTAATTTGCTCAGAATTTACTGAGCAATTGACTGAGAATTTTCTGAGTAATTTACTAGGAATTTAATCAGAATTTACTGGGAATTTACTGTGTAAGTTACTGAGAATTTACTGAGTAATTGATTGAGAATTTAATGGGAATTTACTTAGAATTTATTGCGTAATTTGCTGAGAATTTATTGATAATTGATTGGGAATTAACTGAGTAATTTACTGAGAATTTCTAGGGAATTTAATGAGTAATTTACTAAGAATTTATTGAAAATTAACTGTGAATTAACCGAGTAATTTACTGGGAATTTACTGAGTAATTTACTAAGAATTTACGTGCAATTTACTTCGTAATTTACTGAAACTTTGCCCAGTAATTTGCTGAGAATTTATTAGATTTTACTGAATGTTTATCGAGAATTTACTGAGTAATTTACTGAGAATTCTCTAAGTTAATTACTGAGAATTTATTTAGTAATTTAGTGAGATTTGTTTGCAATTTACTGAGTAATTTACCAAGTAGTTTATTGAGAATTTTCTGAGTAATTTACTTAATATTTTCTGAGAATTTTGTTAGAATTTTATGAGTAATTTACTAAGTAATGTACTGAGTAAGTTTCTCAGAATTCACTGGGAATTTACTGAGTAATTTACTAAGTAATTTATAGAGAATTTACTACGAATTTTCTGAGTAATTTACTAAGAATCTACCGGAAATTTCTTTAGAATTTACTGAGTAATTTACATAGAATTGACTGAGCAATTTACTGTGTAATTTACTGAGAATTTACAAGGAATTTAGTGGGAAATTTACTGAGAATTTACAGTGAATTTATTGGAAATTTTTTGAGAAATTTACTGAGTAATGGACTGAGGATTTACTGAGAATGTGTTGGGAATTTACTATGGAATTTAAAAATAATTTACTGAGAATTTTCTAAGTAATTTACAAAGAATTCACTGAGAATTTGCTGAGAATATTTATGGGAATTTACTATGTAATTTACTGAGAATTTACAGGGAATTTAGTGAGTAATTTACTGAAAAAATATTGACAATTTACTGGGAATTTGATATGTAATTTACTGAGAATTTATTAAGAATTTACTGAAATATTTTTGAGCAATTTACAGGGAATTTACTCAGTAATTTACTGAGTGATTTATTGAGAATTAACTGAAAAATTTACAGAGAATTTATTGGGAATTTAAAGAGTAATTTACACGGAATTTACTGAGCAATTAACTAAGAATTTTCTGAGTAATTTACTGAGAATTTACTCGGAATTTAGTGAGAATTTATTGGAAATTTACTGTGTAACTTACTGAGAATTTACTTAGTAATTGATTAAGAATTTAATGTGAATTTACTGAGTAATTTTCTGAGAATTTATTGTGAATTAACTGAGTAATTTACAAAGAATTTATTGAGAATTGACTGGGAATTTACTGAGAATTTACGGAGTATTTTACTAAGAATTTACGTGTAATTTACTTTATAATTTACTGAAACTTTAACCAGTAATTTACTGACAATTTAGTAGGATTTTACTGAATAATTTACTGAATGTTTATCGAGAATTTACTCAGTGACTTACTGAGAATTTACTAGGAATTTATGGAGTAATTTACTGAGAATTTACTGAGTTTAATTACTGACAATTTATTGGGAAATTGTTGGGTTATTTACTGAGAATTTATTTAGTAATTTAGTGAGAATTTACTTGCAATTTATTGAGTAATTTACCAAGTAGTTTTCTGGGAATTTTTTACCAGTTTTCTGAGCAATTCACTGAATATTTTCTAAGAATTTTGTCAGAATTTTTCGAGTAATTTACTAAGTAATCTACTGAGTAATTTTCTTAGAATTCACTGGGAATTTGCTGAGAATCTACTGGAAATTTATTGAGAATTTATTATGTAATTTATTTGAATTTACTAGGAATTTGCTGAGTAATTTATTGAGAATTTACTAAGCAATTTACATTGATTTTACTGTGTAATTTATTGAGTAATTTATTTAAAATTTACTCAAAATTTACTGAGAATTTACTAGGTGATTCATTGTGAATTTACTGAGAGTTTACAAGGAATTTAGTGGAAAATTTTTTGGGAAATGTATTGAGTAATGGACTGAAAATTTATTGAGAATGTATTGAGAATTTACTATGTAATTTAAGAACAATTTATTGAGAATTTTCTGAGTAATTTACAAAGAATTTTTTGGGAATTTGATGAGAATATTTCTGGGAATTTACTCTGTAATTTACTGAGAATTTTCTGAGAATCTACAGGGAATTTATTGAGTAATTTATAAGGAATTTGCTGGGAATTTAGTGAGTAATTTACTGGAAAATTTATTGACAATTTATTGGGAATTTGATGAGTAATTTACTGAGAATTTATTAAGAATTTACTAAAAATTTTTTGAGTAATTTACTGGGAATTTACTCAGTAATTTGCTGAGAATTTACTGAGTGATTTATTGAGAATTTACTGAACAATTTACAGAGAATTTGTCAAGAATTTTAAAAGTAATTTGCTCGGAATTTACTGAGCCATTGACTGAGAATTTTCTGAGTAATTTACTCAGAATTTAGTGAGAATTTACTGGGAAGTTACTGTGTAATTTATTGAGTAATTGATTGAGAATTTAATGCGAATTTACTAAGAATTTACTAAGTAATTTATTGAGAATTGATTGGGAATTAATTAAGTAATTGACTGAGAATTTCTAAGAAATTTACTAAGTAATTTAGTAAGAATTTATTGAGAATTGACTGGGAATTAACCGAGTAATTTACTGGGAATTTACTGAGAATTTACGTGTAATTTACTTTGTAATTTACTGAAACTTTACCCAGTAATTTACTGAGAATTTCCTAGGATTTTACTGAATAATTTATTGAAAGTTTATCGAGAATTTACTGAGTAATTTACTGAGAATTTACTCAATGACTTATTGAGAATTTACCGGGAATTTACTTAGTTAATTACTTAGAGTTTACTGGGAAATTGCTGGGTTATTTACTGAGAATTTACTAAGTAATTTAGTGAGAATTTACTGAGTAATTTACCAAGTAGTTTACTGAGAATTTTCTGAGTAATTTTCTGAGAATTTTTGGCGAATTTACCGAGCAATTTACTGAATATTTTCTAAGAATTTTTTCAGAATTTTCTGAGTAATTTACTAAGTAATCTACTGGGAATTTACGGAGTAATTTACTAAGTAATTTATAGAGAACTTAATAAAAATTTACTATGTAATTTACTGAGAATCTACTGGAAATTTATTGAGAATTTATTCTGTAATTTATTTGAATTTACTGGGAATTTGCTGAATAATTTATTGAGAATTTACTGAGAATTTACTAAGTGATTCATTGAGAATTTACTAAGAATTTACATAGAATTTAGTGGGCAATTTACTGAGAATTTACTTGGAATTTATTGGAAATTTTTTGAGAAATTTACTGTGTAATGGACTAAGAATGTATTGGGAATTTACTGTGCCATTTAAAAAGAATTTACTGAGAATTTTCTGAGTAATTTGCAAAGAATTTACTGGAAATTTGTTGAGAATATTTCTGGGAATTTACTATGTAATTTTCTGAAAATTTTCTGAGAATCTACAGAGAATTTATTGAGTAATTTATAAGGGCTTTACTTTGAATTTAGTGAGTAATTTACTGAAAATTTATTGACAATTTACTGGAAATTTGATGAGTGATTTACTAAAAATTTATTAAGAATTTACTGAAAATTTTCTGAGTAATTTACTGAGAATTTACTGAACAATTAACAGAGAATTTTTTTGGAATTTAAAAAGTAATTTGCTCAGAATTTATTGAGCAATTGACTGAGAATTTTTTAAGTAATTTACTGGGAATTTAATCAGAATTTACTGGGAATTTACTGTGTAAATTACTAAGAATTTACTGAGTAATTGATTGAGAATTTAATGGGAATTTACTAAGAATTTATTAAGTAATTTACTGAAAATTTATTGATAATTTACTGGGAATTTACTAAGAATTTATTAAGTAATTTACTGAAAATTTATTGATAATTGATTGGGAATTAACTGAGTAATTTACTGGGAATTTACTAAGCAATTGACTGAGAATTGACTGGGAATTAACTGAGTAATTTACTGGGAATTTACTGAGAATTTATGTACAATTTACTTCGTAATTTACTGAAACTTTACCCAGTAATTTGCTGAGAATTTACTAGGATTTTACTGAATAATTTACTGAATGTTTATCGAGAATTTACTGAGAATTTACTCAATGACTTTCTAAGAATTTATCAGGAATTTACGGAGTAAATAATAAGAATTCTCTGAGTTAATTACTGAGAATTTACTGGGAAATTGCTGGGTTATTTACTGATAATTTATTTAGTAATTTAGTCAGAGTTTTTTTGCAATTTACTGAGTAATTTACCAAGTAGTTTACTGAGAATTTTGTCAGAATTTTCTGAGTAATTTACAAAGTAATCTACTGAGTAATTTTCTGAGAATTCACTGTGAATTTACTGAGTAATTTACTAAGTAATTTGTAGAGAATTTACTACGAATTTACTGAGTAATTTACTGAGAATCTACTGAAAATTTATTGAGAATTTTTTCTGTAATTTATTTTAATTTACTGGGAATTTGCTGAGTACTTTATTGAGAATTTATTGAGTAATTTACATAGAATTTACTGAGCAATTTACTATGTAATTTATTGAGAATTTACTAAGAATTTACAAGGAATTTAGTGGGCAATTTACTAAGAATTTACTGTGAATTTATTGGAAATTTTTTGAGAAATTTACTGAGTAATGGACTGAGAATTTACTGAGAATGTGTTGGGAATTTACTATGCAATTTAAAAATAATTTACTAAGAATTTTCTAGGTAATTTACAAAGAATTTACTAGGAATTTGCTAAGAATATTTCTGGGAATTTTCTATGTAATTTACTGAGAATTTTCTGAGAATTTACAAGGAATTTATTGAGTAATTTATAAGGAATTTACTGGGAATTTAGTGAGTAATTTACTAAAAAATTATTGACAATTTACTGGGAATTTGATAAGTAATTTTCTAAAAATTTATTAAGAATTTACTGAAATTTTTTTGAGTAATTTACTGGGAATTTACTCAGTAATTTACTGAGAATTTTCTGAGTGATTTAATGAGAATTTACTGAAAAATTTACAGAGAATTTATTGGAAATTTAAAGAGTAATTTACACGGAATTTACTGAGCTATTGACTGAGAATTTTCTGAGTAATTTACTGGGAATTTATTCGGAATTTAGTAAGAATTTATTAGAAATTTACTGTGTAACTTAATGAGAATTTACTGAGTAATTGATTGAGAATTTAATGTGAATTTACTGAGTAATTTTCGGAGAATTTATTGTGAATTAACTGAGTAATTAACTGGGATTTTACTAAGTAATTGACTGAGAATTCCTAGGGAATTTACTGAGTAATTTACTAAGAATTTATTGAGAATTGATTGGGAATTTACTGAGAATTTACGGAGTAATTTACTGAGAATTTATGGAGTAATTTACTAAGAATTTACGTGTAATTTACTTCATAATTTATTGAAACTTTACCCAGTAATTTACTGACAATTTAGTAGGATTTTACTGAATAATTTACTGAATGTTTATCGAGAATTTACTCAGTGACTTACTAAGAATTTATTAGGAATTTATGGAGTAATTTACTGAGAATTTACTAAGTTAATTACTGACAATTTACTGGGAAATTGCTGGGTTATTTACTGAGAATTTATTTAGTAATTTAGTGAGAATTTACTTGCAATTTATTGAGTAATTTACCAAGTAGTTTTCTGAGAATTTTTTATGAGTTTTCTGAGCAATTCACTGAATATTTTCTGAGAATTTTGTCAAAATTTTTCGAGTAATTTACTAAGTAATCTATTGAGTAATTTTCTTAGAATTCACTAGGAATTTACTGAATAATTTACTGAGAATCTACTGGAAATTTATTGAGAATTTATTATGTAATTTATTTGAATTTACTAGAAATTTGCTGAGTAATTTATTAGAAATTTACTAAGTAATTAACATAGATTTTACTGTGTAATTTACTGAGTAATTTATTTAAAATTTACTTAGAATTTACTGAGAATTTACTGGGTGATTCATTGTGAATTTACTGAGTAATGGACTGAGAATTTACAGAGAATGTATTGGAAATTTACCGTGCAATTTAAAAAGAATTTACTGAGAATTTTCTGAGTAATTTGCAAAGAATTTACTGGAAATTTGCTGAGAATATTTCTGGGAATTTACTATGTAATTTACTGAGAATTTTCTGAGAATCTACAGAGAATCCCAATAAATTATGCAGTAAATTCTCCGTAAATACCTAATAAATTATCTTTAAATTCTAAGTAAATTACTCAATAAATTCTTAATAAATACTTAGTAAATTGTTTAGTAAATCCCTTCTAAATTCTCTGTAAATTGCTAGGTAAATTCTTTGTAAATTACACAGTAAATTCTCAAGAAATTCCCAATCAATTCTCCGTAAATTACTCATTAAATTCTAAGTAAATTATTTAGTAAATTCTCACTAAATTACTTAGTAAATTCTGAGGAAATTACACAATAAATTACTCAGTGAATTCTCAGTTAATTACTCAGTGAATTCCCTGTAAATTCTCAATAAATTTTCAGTAAATTACTCAATAAATTCCAAGTAAATTCTTAGTAAATTGCACTGCAAATTCTCCGCAAATTCACAGTAAATTCTCTGTAAATTTCTCAGTAAATTACTCTGTAAATTCACAGTTAATTAATAAGTAAATTACTTAGTATATTCCCAGTAAATTTTGAATAAATTACTCAGTAAATTCTAAGAAACTTACTTAGTCAATTCTCAGTAAATTCTCAGTAAATTTCCAAAAAATACTCAGTAAATTCTTAGTAAACTCCTAGAAAATTCTATTCAAATTCTCAGCAAATTATTCAGTAAATTATCAGTAAATTACTTAGTAAATTCCGAGAAACATCTAAGTAAATTACTCAGTAAATTCTCAGTAAATTCCCAATAAATTCTAAGTAAATTACTCAGTAAATTCGCAGTAAATTCTCTACAAATTACTAAATAAATTACTCAGTAGATTCATAGCAAATTCTTAGAAAATTACTTAGTAAATTCCCAGTAAATGCTCCGTAAATTACTCAATAAATTACCAATAAATTCTCAGTAAATTACTTAATAAATTTTCAGTAAATTCCCAGTAAATTCTCAGTAAATTACTTAATAAATTTTAAGAAAATTCTCATAAAATTACTATGTAAATTCCTAGAAAATTTTCAAAAAATTACTCAGAAAAGTCACTATAAATTCTCTGTAAATTACTTATTAAATTACTTAATAAATTCTCAGTAAATTCCCTTGAAATTCTCATTCAATTCCCAGTAAATTATCAGCAAATTCCCAGTAAATTCTTATTCAATTCCTGGTAAATTATCAATAAATTACTCAATAAATTCTCAATAAATTTTCAAAAAATTCCAAGTAAATTCCCAATGAATTCTCATTCAATTCCTCGTAAATTATCAGTAAATTACTCAGTAAATTCTCAGTCAATTACTCAGTAAATTCTCAGTCAATTACTCAGTAAATTCACAATAAATTGCCAGTAAATTCTTAGTAAATTACTTAGTAAATTCTTAATAAATGACTCAGTAAATTCTAAATAAATTACTAGTAAATTCTCAATAAACTACTCAGTAAATTCCCAGTAAATTACTCAATAAATTCTCAGTAAATTTTCAGTAAATTATCCGTAAATTCGAACTAAATCACTAAGTAAATTCTCTGTAAATTACTCAGTAAATTCTCAATAAAAACTCAGTAAATTATTCAGTAAATTCATACTAAATTGTTAGTAAATTGCTAGTAAATTCTCATTAAATTACGGAGTAAATTGAACATAAATTCTCAAAAAATTACTCAGTAAATTCTCAATATATTCTCAGTAAATTTCCTATAAATTACTCAAAAAATTCCAATTAAATTCTCAGTCAGTTACATAGTAAATTCTCAGTAATTTCCCTATAATTTCTCAACAAATCCCAGAAAATTCTAAATAAATTACTAAGTAAATTCTCAGTCAAATACTCAATAAATTCTTAGTAAATTGCTTAGTAAATACCCAGTAAATTCTGCATAAATTCTCTGTAAATTATCAGTAAATTACATAGTAAATTCTCAGTCAATTATTCAATAAATTACTCAGTAAAATCACCATAAATTCTCAATAAATTACTCAGTAAATTCTCAATAAATCACTAAGTAAAATCTGAGTAAATTCCAAGTAATTTCTCACTAAATTCTCAGTAACTTACTAGGTCAATTCACAGTAAATTACTCAGTAAATTCCCAATAAATTCACAACATATTACTCAGTAAATTATAAATAAATTCCCAGTAAATTCTAAGTAAATTTCATGTAAATTCTCAATAAATTTCTCAATAAATTCTGAGTAACTTAGTTAGTCAATTCCCAGTAAATTACTCAGTAAATTCTCAGTACATTACTTAGTAAATTCCTAGAAAATTACTCAGTAAATTCCCAGAAAATTCTCATTAAATTCTCAGTAAATTACTCAGTAAATTACTGAATAAATTCTCAGAAAATTCTAAGTAAATAACTCAGTAAATTCCTAGTAAATTCTCAGTAAATTCCTAGATAATTACTTAGTAAATTATCAGTAAATTTCACGTAAATTATAAGTAAATTTTAAGTAAATCACTAAGTAAATTCTCAGTAAATTACTCAGTAAATTCTCAATAAATACTCAGTAAATTATTCAGTAAATTTCCACTAAATTCTCAGTAAATTCTTAACAAATTCTCAGTAAAATACTTAGAAATTCCCAGTAAATTACTCAGTGAATCCCTAGTAAATTATCAATAAATTCTCAGTAAATTACTCAGTAAATTCTCTTTAAATTACATAGAAAATTCCAAGTAAATTACACAATAAATTTCCAGTAAATTCTCAGTCAATTACTCAGTAAATTACACAGTAAATTCCCAGTAAATCTAAGTAAATTACTCAATAAATTATGTCAACTAATCAGTAAATCACTCAGTAAATTCCCTGAAAATTCTCAATAAATTTTCAGTAAATTACTCAATAAATTCCCAGTGAATTACTCAGTAAATTCTAGGTAAATTAATCAGTAAATTCCCAGTAAATTCTCAGTAAATTACTCAGTAAATTCTCAATAAATCACTCGGTAAATTCCCAGTAATTTCTCAGTAAATTCTCAATAAATTACTCAGTAAATTCTTAGTAATTCCCAGTAAATTTTCAATAAATTACTTAGTAAATTACTCAGTCCATTCCCTGAAAATTACTTAGAAAATTCTCATTAAATTCTCAGTATATTACTCAATAAATTCCCAGTAAATTACTCAGTAAATTCTCAGAAAATTACTGAATGAATTCTCAGAAAATTCTCAATGAATTACTCAGTAAATTCTCAGTAAATTACTGAATGAATTCTCAGAAAATTCTCAATGACTTACTCAGTAAATTCTCAGTAAATTACTTAGTAAATTCGCAACAAATTAACTGTAAATTACTTATTAAATTACTCTGTAAATTCGAAGTAAATTATCAGAAAATTACTCAGTAAATTCGAAGTAAATTACTCAGTAAATTCTAAGTAAATTCCAATAAATTATAAGTAAATTTTAAGTAAATCGCTCAGTAAATTCTTAGTAAATTACTCAGTAAATTCTCAATAAATACTCAATAAATTATTCAGTAAATTCATACTAAATTACCAGTAAATTGCTGGGCAAATTCTCAGTAAATTCTTTACCAATTCTCAGCAAATTACTCAGTAAATTCCCAGTAAATTACTCAATAAATTCCCAATAAATTCTCAATAAATTCTTAGTAAATTACTCAGTAAATCCCAGTAAATTCCCTATAAATTACTAAGAAAATTCAAAGTAAATTCTCAGAAAATTACACAGTAAATTCCCAGTAAATTATTTAGTAAATTCTAAGAAAATTATTTAGTAAATTCTCCGTCAATTACTCAGTAAATTCTCAGCCAAATAATCAGTAAATTACTCAAAAAATTCCAAGTAAATTCTCAATAAATTCTAAGTAAATTGTCCAACAAATTCTCAGTAAATTACATAGAAAATTCCCAGTAAATTTTCAACAAATTCCTAGAAAATTCACAGTAAATTACTAATTAAATTCTAAGTCAATTACTTAGTAAATTCCCAGTAAATTACTCAGCAAATTCTTAATAAATCGCTCAGCAAATTCCAAGTAAATTCTCAGTAAATTTATGGTAAATTCTCAATAAATTACTTAATAAATTCTCAGTAACTTACTTAGTAAATTCTCAGTAACTTACTCAGTCAATTCTTAGTAATTACTCAGTAAATTCTTCGCAAATTACTCTGTACATTACTTAATAAATTTCCAGAAAATTACTCAGTAAATTCCTAGAAAATTCTCATTACATTCTCAGTAAATTACTCAGTAAATTCTAAGTAAATTACTCAGTAAATTTCTAGTAAATTCTCAATAAATTAGTTATTAAATTCTCAGTAAATTACTCATTAAATTCTCAGTAAATTACTAAGTAAATTCACAGTAAATGCTTAGAAAATTACTCAATAAATTACTTAGTAAATTCCTAGTAAATTACTCATAAAATTCGATGTAAATTCCAAGTAAATTATCAGTAAATTCTAAGTAAACTACTCAATAAATTCTAGATAAATACTCAGTAAATTATTCAGTACATTCTTACTAAATTCTCAGTAAATTCTAAATAAATTTTAGTAAATTACTCAGTAAATTTACATTAAATTACTTAGTGAATTCCCAGTAAATTCTCAATAAATTCCCAGTAAATTACTCAGTGAATTCGTAGTAAATTCTCAATAAATTCTTAGTAAATTACTCAATAAATTCCCTGTAAATTACTCGAAAAATTCGAAGTTAATTCTCAGTAAATTACACAGTAAATTCCAAGTAAATTCTCAGCAAACTCTAAGTGAATTGCTCAGTAAATTCCCAGTAAATTCTCAGTCTATTACTTAGTAAATTCTTAGTAAATTACAAAGTAAATTCCAAGTAAATTCCCCATAAATTATTTAGTAAATTCTCAGTCAATTAATCAGTACATCATGCAGTAAATTCTTAGCTAATTACTCTGTAAATTACTTAATAAATTCTCAGAAAATTCTCAAAAAATTACTCAATAATTTCCTTTGAATTGTCAATAAATTTCTCAGTGAAGTCGCTGTAAATTTTCTGCAAATTACTTAGTAAATTACTGAATAAATTCATAGTAAATCCTCAGAAAATTACTCCGTAAATTACAAAGTAAATTCTTAGTAAATTCCCAGAAACTACTCTGTAAATTCCCAGTAAATTCTCAACAAATTACTTAGTAAATTACTTAGTAAATTCTATGTCAATTACTCAAGAACTTCACAGTAAATTCTGCGTAAATTACTCTGTAAATTCCCAGTAAATTCTCAGCAAATTAAATAGTAAATTACTTAGTAAATTCTCAGTAATTTTTTTGTAAATTCCCAGTAAATTACTCAGTAAATTCTCTGTAAATTACTCAAGAAATTCACAGTAAATTCTCAATAAATTACTCAGTACATTACTTTGTAAATTCTCAATAAATTACTCTAGAAATTACTCATGAAATTCTCAGTAAATTACTGACCAGTAAATTACCTAGTAAATTCACAGCAAATTACTTCGTAGATTCCTAGTAAATTCTCATTAAATTCTCAGTAATTTACTCAGTAAATTCTCTGTAAATTTCTCAGTAAATTCTCAATATATTATTCAGTAAATTCTGAGAAACTTACTCAGTAAATTACTTAGTACATTACTCTGTAAGTTACTCAGAAAATTCCCAGTAAATTTTCATTAAATTCTCAGTCAATTACTCAGTAAATTCTCAGTAAATTCTCAGTAAATTTCTCAGTAAATTACTCAGAAAATTACACAATAAATTCGCAGTCAATTCTCTATAAATTACTAAGTAAATTACTCAATAAATTCGCAGTAAATTCTTAGAAAATTGCTTTGTAAATTACTCAGTAAATTTCAAGTCAATTGCTCAGTAAATTCCCATTAAATGCTTAGTAAATTACTTAGTAAATTCACAGTAAATTACTCTTTAAATTCCCAGTAAATTCTCAGTAAATTACTGAGTAAATTCGCAGTAAATTCTCTGTAAATTACTTAGTAAAATACTCAATAAATTCACAATAAATTCCAAGTAAATACTCTATAAATTACTCAGTAAATTACCATCAAATTCTCAATAAATTCCCAGTAATTTCTCAAGAAATTACTCTGTAAATTCTCCGTCAATTAGTCAGTAAATTCCCACTAAATTACTCAGCAAATTCTAAGTGAATTACTTAGTACACTACTCAGTAAGCTACTTAGTAAATTCTCAGTAAGTTACTCTGTAAATTCTCAGTAAATTACACAGTAAATTCTCAGTAAATCTCTCAGAAAATTCCAGGTAAATTGCTCAGTAAATTCCCATTAAATTCTCAATAAATACTTAGTAAATTATTTAGTAAATCCCTACTAAATTCTCAGTAAATTGCTAGGTAAATTGTCAGTAAATTACGCAATAAATTCCACGTAAATTCTAAGAAAAATTCTTAGCAAATTCTCAGTAAATTACTCAGTGAATTCCCGGTAAATTCTTAATAAATTCTAAGTAAATTCCCAGTAAATTCCCTATAAATTACTCAAAAAATTCCTAGTAAATTCTCAGTAAATTCTAAGTACATTACTCGAAAAATTCTCCATAAATTACATCGTAAATTTTCAGTCAATTACTCAGTAAATTCTTAGTAAATTACACAGTAAATTCCTAGTAAATTCTTAGTAAATTACTCAGTAAATTGTCTGTAAATTACCCAGTAAATTCTCAGTCAATTAATCAGTAAATTACTCAGTAAATTCCCAGTAAATTCTCAATAAATACTTACTAAATTACTCAGTTAATTCCCAGTAAGTTCCTTGTAAATAACTCAACAAATTCTAAGTAAATTACTTAGTAAAATCTCAAAAAATTACACAGTAAATTTTTTAGTCAATTACTTAGAAAATTTTCTGTAAATTAAACAGTAAATTCTCAGTAAATTACACAGTAAATTCTCAATAAACCACTCAGTAAATTCCCGGTAAATTCTCAGTAACTTACTCAGTCAATTCCCAGTAAATTACTCAAAAAATTCATAGTAAATTACTCAGTACATTCCCAAAAAATTCTCTGTAAATTCCTAAAAAATTCTCATTATATTCTCAGTAAATTCTAAGTAAATTACTCCATAAATTCCCAGAAAATTTCCCAAAAAATTCTCATTAAATTATTGACTAAATTCTAAAAAAAAAATCTTAATAAATTACTCGGTAAATTTCCTGTAAATTTTGAGTAAATTATTCAATAAATTACTAGTAAATTCTCAGTAAATTATTATTAAATTCAGAATAAATTCTCAGTAAATTACAGAATCTATTCTTAGTAAATTCCCATTAAATTACTCAGTAAATTACTGAAAAAATTATCAATAAATTTTCGGTAAATTCTCAGCAAATTACTTGGTAAATTACTGAACAAATTCTCTGTAAATTACTCAATAAATTCCCTGTAAATTCTCAATAGACTACTCAGTAAATTCCCAGTAAATACTCTGTAAATTACTTTGTAAATTCTGAGAAAACTCTCAGTAAATTAATCAGTAAATTCTCAGTAAATTTCAATTAATTTCCCAGTAAATTCTCGGTAAATTCTAAGTAAATTACTCAGTAAATTCTTTGTAGATTACTCAAGAAATTCCCAATAAATTCTCAATAAATTACTTTGTAAATTCCCATTAAATTCTAAATAAATTACTCAGGAAATTACACATGAAATTCTCAATAAATTGCCTAATAAATTCAAAGTAAATTACTTAGTAGATTCCTAATATATTCTCAGCAAATTACTCGGTAAATTCATTGTAAATTACACAGTAAATTCTCTGTAAACTACTCAGTAATTTCTCTGTAAATTACACATTAAATTCCCAGTATATTACTCTGTAAATTCTTAGTAAATTATTCAATAAATACTCAATAAATTACTAAGTAAATTGTCCGTAACTTACTCAGTTAATTCCCAGTATATTACTCAACAAATTCTACATAAATTAATTAGTACATTACTCAGTTAGTTACTCAATAAATTCACAGTAAATTACACAATAAATTCCAAGATAATTCTCATTAAATTCTAAGTAATTTACTCAGTAAATTCTCAGTGAAATACTCAGTAAATTCCCATTAAATTCTTAGTAAATTAATCAGTTAATTCTCAGTAAATTGCAAGTAATTTTTCAGTAAATTTTCAGCAATTTCTTAGTAAATTATTCAGTAAATTACTTAGTAAATTCTTAGTGAATTACTCAAGAAATTTCTAATAAATTCTCAATAAATTTTACGTAAATTACTCCGTAAATTCCTATTAAATTCTAAATAAATCATTCAGGAAATTACTCATAAAATTCTCAGTAAATTACTCAGTAATTTCCCAGAAAATTTTCAGTAAATTTCTAGTAATTTATCAGTAAATTCTCAGCAAATTATTCAAGAAATTCCTAGTAAGTTCTCAATAAATTACTTAGTAAATTTCTCTTTAAATTCCCATTAAATTCTAAATAAATTACTTAGGAAATTACTCATGAAATTCTCAGTAAATTACTCAGTAAATTCTCAATAAATCACTTATTTAATCCCTTGTAAATTCTCAGCAAATTCCAAGAAAATTCTCAATAAATTACTTAGTAAATTCTCAATAATTTACGTAGTCAATTTCCAGTAAACTACTCAGTAAATTCTAAGTAAATTCTCAGTATATTACACAGTAAATTCTCAGTAAATTACACAGTAAATTACAGAATAAATTCTTAGAAAATTCTCAGTAAATTCCTAGTAAATTCTCTATAAATTACTTAGTAAATTCGCTGTAAATTCTTTGTAAATAACTTAGTAAATTACTCAGTAAATTCCAAGTAAATCACTTAGTAAATTCCAAGTAAATTACTCAGAAAATTAATCAGGAAATTCCCAGTAAATCACTTAGTAAATTTTCAGTAAATTACTCAGTAAATTCCCAACAAATTTTCAATGAATTACTTAGTAAATTACTGAATAAATTCAAAGAAAATTCTTAGCAAATTACTCAGTAAATTCACAGTAAATTCTCAGAACATTACTCTGTAAATTACTTAGTAAATTCTCAGTAAATTCCCAATAAATACTCATTCAATTACTTTGTAAATTACTCAGTAAATTCCCAGAAAATTCTCAGTAAATTAATCAGTAAATTCTCAGTAAATTACTCTGTAAATTACCGTTAAATTATCAATAAATTACTCAGGAAATTACTCAGGAAATTCTCTGTAAATTCTCAGTAAATTACTCAGCAAATTACCTATAAATTCTCAGTAAATTGCCCAGTAAATTCTCAGTAAATTACTCAGTAGATTCTCAGTAAATTACTCAATAAATTCCTAATAAATTATACAGTAAATTCCCAATAAATTACTTAATGAATTCCTAGTAAATTCTCAGCAAATTACTCAGTAAATTCCTTATAAATTACTTTGTAAATTGCTCAGTAAATTACTTTGTAAATTCTCAGTAAATTCCTAGTAAATTTCAAGCAAATTCTCAGTACATTCTTAGTAAATTCCTAAGTAAATTCCTAATAAATTCTCAATAAATTACTTAGTAAATTCTCAACAAAATTATTCAGTAAATTCCCTGTAAATTAATCATTAAATTCTTGGTAGATTCTCAGTAAATTGCTTAGTAAATTCCCTGAAAATTCTAAGTAAATTATCGAGCAAATTCTCAGTAAATTACACAGTAAATTCCTAGTAAAGTCTCAGCAAATTACCTAATAAATTCTCAATAAAATACTCACCAAATTCTAAGTAAATTACTTAGTAAATTCCAAGTAAATTACTCAGTAAATTCTCAATAAATTACTTAGTAAATTCTCAGTAATTGCTTAGTAAACTCTCAGAAAATTTACTCTGTAGATTCTTTTTAAATTCTTAGTAAATTACTCAGTAAATTCTCAGTAAATTATCAGTAAATTCCCTATAAATTACCCAATAAATTCACAGTAAATTTTTAATAAATTACTCAGTATATTTTGCATTAAATTTTCAGTAAATTACTCAGTTAATTCCAACTAAATTCTCATTAAATTACTCAGTAAATTACCAGTAAATTACTCAGTTAATTCCAACTAAATTCTCATTAAATTACTCAGTAAATTACCAGTAAATTAATCAGTAAATTAATAAGTAAATTACTCAGTAAATTATTTTGTAAATTCACAGTAAATTATCATTAAATTACCCTGTATATTCTTAGTAAATTCTCATTAAATTCCAAGTAAATTACCCAATAAATTCTTAGTTAATTCGCAGTAAGTTTTTAGTAAATTACTCAGCATATTTCTCATTAAATTCTTAATAAATTACTCAATTAATCCCAGTAAATTCTCAGTAAATTACTCTTTAAGTTTTCAGTAAATTACCCTTAAATTCTCAATAAATTAATCTGTAAATTAATCAATAAATTCTCAGTGAATTCCCATTAAATTCTCAGTAAATTATTCAGAAAATTCTAAGTAAATTTTTTTGTAAATTCCCAGTAGGTTCCTAGTAAATTCTCAGAAAATTACACTTTAAGTTCTCAAAAAATTCTCTTTAAATTTCTCAGAAAATTATTAAGTAAATTACCAATAAATTCTCAATAAATTCTCAGTAAATTCTCAATAAATTACTCAGCAAATTCCCAGTAAATTCCCAGTAAATTCTCAATAAATTACCAAGTACATTACTCAGTATGTTACTCCGTAAATTCTCAGTAAATTACTGAGTAAATTCTCACTAAATTCTCAATTAATTCTCAGAAAATTACTCACTAAATTTTCAGTAAATTACTCAGTAAATTCTAGGAAAATTACTCAGTAAATTTTCAAAAAATTACTTCCCATTAAATTACTCAAAAAATTCAAGTAAATTCTCAGTAAAATACTTAGTAAATTCTCAGTAAATTCCAAGTAAATTCTCAGTAAAATACTCATGGAATTCTCAGCAAAATTCTGAGTAAATTCTCAGTAAATTACTAGATACATTACTCAGTAAATTATCAGTAAATTCCTAGTAAATTCTCAGTAAATTATAATGTAAATTCTCAATAAATTACTCAGTATTTTACTTAGTAAATTCTTAATAAAATACTCAATAAATTGCCAGTAAATTCTCAGTAATTACATAGTAAATTCTCAGTAAATTACTTAGTAAATTATTCAGTAAATTTTCAGTAAATTCTTAGTAAATTATGCAATAAATTTCGAGTAAATTCTCAGAAAATTACTTCGTAAATTCCCAGTAAATTACTCAGCAAATTCTCAGTAAATTCCCATTAAATTTTTAGAAAATTACTCATTAAATTCTCAGTAAACCACTCACTAAATTCCCAGTAAAGTCTCTATAAATTAGTCAGTAAATTACTTAGTAAATTCCTAGTAAATTCTCAGTAAATTACTTAGTAAATGAGTCAGGAAATTACTCAGTAAATTATTCGATAAATTCTTAGTAAATTACTCAGAAAATTAGTCAATAAATTCCTAGTAAATTTTCAGTAAATTACTCTGTACATTCTCAGTAAATTACACAGTAAATTCCCAGTAAATTAGTCAATAAATTTTTTGTAAATTCTCAGAAAATTAATTAGTAAATTCCCAGCAATTTTTCAGTAAACTGCTCAGTAAATTCCCAATAAATTACTTAGTAAATTTTTAGTAAATCCTTAGTAAGTTACTCATTAAATTGTCAATAAATTACTAAGTAAATTACTCAGTACATTACTCAGTAAACTCCTAGTAAACTCCCAGTAAATTCTCAATAAATTAGTTTGTAAATTCCAAGTAAATTCTCAATAAATTACACAGTAAATTCTAAGTAAATTCTTAGTAATTACTCAATAAATTTCTAATAAATTCTCAGTAAATTCCCAGTAAATTTTCAATAAATACTCAGAAAATTTCTTAGAAAATTCCTAGTAAATTCTCTGTAAATTATTCCCTAAATTCCCAGTGAATTACTTAGTAAATTTCCAGTAAATTACATAGTAAATTTCTAGTAAATTCTCAATAAATTCTTAGTAAATTACTTAGTAAATTCCCAGTAAATTATGAGTAAATTTCCAGTAAATTCTCAGCAAATTGCCAGTAAATTCTCCAGAAATTCTCAGTAAATACCCTGTAAATTCTTAGTAAATTACTCAGTAAATTCCCAGTAAATTCTTAGTAAATTACAAGTACATTTGCAATAAATTCAAAGTAAATTACTCAGTAAATTTTCAGTAAATTCTCAATAAATTGCTTAGTAAATTACTCATTAAATTCTCAGTGAATTACTTCAAAAATTCTCAATAAATTGCCAGCAAATTCTTAGTAAATTCCTAGTAAATTCTTAATAAATTTCTCAATAAGTTCCCTGTAAAATCTCTAAAAATTACTCTGTAAGTTTTCAGTAAATTCTCTGTAAATTACTCAGAAAATTACTTAGTAAATTGCCAGTAAATTCTCAGTAAATTACTCAGCAAATTCCAAGTAAATTACTCTATAAGTTCTCAGTAAATTTGTCACAACCCCATTTCGCCCCAATTAGAATGGTGCCATGATGGCCAGTAATCCGAGATTACCAAAGGCCAACTTACAAAAATTCACACAACAGAGTATACATATGGGGCTTACATGTGCGGAAGCATAAATTTAAATCTAAGTAGTCCATAAGAGCTATGCATAGATCAAATGAAATGTCATACATGGTTTTACAACTTGAATACAAATGAATTAAACTTAAACATTACATCTTGATCAAAAGGCTTCTTAAGCCGAAATATACAAAAGAAATGAACCAAAAGCTAAGAAGCATAATCTTCAAGATGCTAAAAAAACATGAATCCAAAACAAAGTTGCAAACAACATCTTAGGCATCACAGCCTTCTTGTTCATCACCTACATATATATAAAGGGGGGGTGAGCTTGGATACTTAGTGAATGATATAAGTAATAAAGGTTTGAATGAATGATATCTGAGATCTTTATCAAAACAATACATATCATAGCTTATAATAAAACATGGGATGAACCAAGTTCATTATTCAAAGTCTTTCAAAGCTTCTTGGGATGTTTACTAACATCTACATAATACAAAGGATGACATTCCAGACAAAAAAAAAGAATAACTGTCCCAAAATCAAAGCACACCCGTTCACGACCGTCGGTGGCTGACCCGGAATCGGTAAGACAACCCACCTGGAAAACCGTCGATGGCAAAACGTAACCCACCCGTACAAGACCGTCAGTGGTACCATCCGTACATAACCGTCGATGGCAAAGAGATATCTTAAGCAAAGGTGCTACATGTATTAAAGTCCCCTAGCACAAAAGGACCTTCCAAGAATGTCATCAAAACAAAGATAATGCTTGATACAAAAGCTAATGGATAATCATTCATACTTGATCAAATATTTTTCTAAAACAAAGCAAAGCAAAGCTTTTATCAAAATGTTATAACATAGCTTTATTAAAAATACCACTCCCATAGCTCTTCGGACGTAGGGCTTAAGACAAGAATCCAAGACCTACAATCATATAGCAAAGTCTACTGAATGCATTTTAGGAAGACAAGAACAAGTGCTCAAAGATGGTTATGAAATGCACTCTCAAAACAAACTTTACATAGGTGAAAAAGATGTGCTGGAAGTTAAATCACTGTTTTTCTTCTTGGAAAAGCATGCTAGGTACCAACCAGGTCTCGGAATGGATGCGCAGAGATGATCTAGGCTAAAATGGCCTAGCTAGGTGAACTCATGAGGTCTTGGCCGAGGTTCCACACCTTTTGGCCGAGGTGTGGTCTCCTAGGCCTAGGTGTGCGGCTGCCTGCTGAGATGTTACAAGGTGCCGGCAAGGGTGTACCATGGTCGGCCTAGGTGTGCGGTGGTCGGTCTGGTGTGCATGCAAGATAGACCAAGGTGCAAGTGATCATGCAAGGTAGGCCAAGGTGAGATACGATACTTGGCCTAGGTGTGAGGTCTAGGCAAGAGTGGGTCTCAGTGACCACACTTAAGGAAATGAAGTCTGGAAATCTGGGTTTCCCCCTTTGAAGAACATGAACATGAATAACATGAACATGAAGAACATGAATGCAAAAATCATAACTTCTTATTCAAAATCTGAGATTTCATGATATAAGTTTGAAATCATGGACCTGGGTACCCATACTTGAAGATTTCAAGGAAACAAACACAAACATGGGACTTGATACAAACTTTTGGATCAAAACATGGTTTTCTTTCAAGAACACAAGAACATTACTTTCTCTTTCTAAAACAAAACTTCAAATCAATGCATGGCTCATGAATCATGCTAGATCATGCAATGTGATCAAATAAACATAAAGAATAACAAGGGTAGATCAAGAATCTAACCTCCAAACACGGATCTAACAGTTCAAGGTATGAAGATCAAACTTGGAATTTAGCTCTCTCACTCTAAGAACTTCTTTTCCTCTTCCTAGAGCTTCTCTCTCTTCAATAGGCAAAGATATGGTAATGATATGGTTTCTCTACTGCCAGCTGACTTAACCCTCTGCTGGGACACGTGGCAACGCCGGATTGGATAACCTCAAAAAGGTACCAGAGTGAAAAGACAAGAGTATGACAAAGTGTGTATAATAAATAAGGTGGCATGGGCATTAACAAGGCAATGATCTCGGATTAAGACATAGGCTTCGGCAAGTAAGGTCTCTTTAATCTCGGTTAGGAAGGATAACACTTGACCTAACTGTACCATACCTTGGCCTAGATGTGCCACACCTCGGTCTAGGCCATATTAGTCCCGGAACAAGATCGCTAGGTACAGGGATCAAAGATGTTGGATGCCTAGATGATAACATCTCGGCCTAGGTGATGCACACCTCGGCCTAGATGATGCACATCTCGGTCAATATGCCTAGGTGATGGGGGAGGTCAACCAAGGTGATTCCAAGATGGTCCTAGGTGTTGGCGCTCAATGGCCCAGGTGTAAGAGGTTCAAAGGTGTGACCTAGGCATGAGGTAACAAAGGTAGGCAGCCTATGTTCAATACACAACGCAAGGAACAAAGCATGCATGTAACACTTAGGCAAAACACATAAGCACGAAACAAGACAGGGACCGTCACTTAGGCAAAACAAGTCAAAGTCTACAATACAAGCTTAACAAGACAAAATCATGCAAATGCACATGAACGTGACTAAGACAAGAATGAGGGTTATTACAAAATAGTTATAAAATTCAAAATAAATTATTCAGCAAATTACACAGTAAATTCTCAATAAATTTTCTTTAAATTCTCAGTAAATCCCTAGTAAATTCTAAGTTAATTCCCAGTAAATTCCAAGTAAATTCTCAAAACATTACTCAGTAAATTACTCGGTAAATTACACGGAAAATTACTCACTAAACTATCAGTCAATTACCCAGTAAATTCCGAGTAAATTCTTAGTAAATAATTTAGTCAATTCTCAATAAATTCCTAGTAAATTATCAGTAAATTCTTAGTAAATCATTAAGTAAATTCTCAGTAAATTATCCTGTAAATTCCAAGTAAATTCTCAGTAAATTACGTAGTAAATTCCACGTAAATTCTCAATAAAGTTTTAACAAATTCTCAGTAAATTACTCAATAAATTCCCAGTAAATTACACAGTAAATTCTCATTAAATTCCTAGTAAATTCACAATAAATTACTTAGTAAATTCTCAGTAAATTACTCAGTAAATTTGTAGAAAATTCACTGTAAATTACATAGTAAATTCGCAGTAAATTCTCACAAAATTATTGACTAACTTACTCAGTACATTCCCAGTAAATTACTCAGTAAATTCTCTGGAAATTCTCAGTAAATTCCCTTTAAATACTTTGTAAATTACTCAGTAAATTCTAAAAAAATTCTCAGTAAATTAATTAGTAAATTCTGAGTAAATTCCTAGTAATTTTTCATAAAATTTCCATTAAATTCTCAGTAAATTACTCAAGAAATTCCCAGTAAATTCTCAGTAAATTACTTAGTAAATTTCCTGTAAACTACTGAGTAAATTCTAAGTAAATTACACAGTAAATTCTCAATAAATTTTTTGTAAAGTCCCAGTAAATTACATAGTAAATTCTCAGTAAATTAGTCAGTAAATTCCTAGTAAATTACTGAGTAAATTACTCAGTTCATTGCTAGTAAATTACCAGTAAATTCTAAGTAAATTAAACAGTAAATTCCGAGCAAATTCTCAGTAAATTTCCAGTAAATTACTTTCTAAATTCCCAGTAAATTCTCAGTAAAGTGCAAGTAAATTCTCATTAAATTAGTTAGTAAATAACCTGTAAATTCCCAGTATGTTCTCAGAAAATTCTCGGTAAATTTTCACTAAATTACACAGTAAATTCTTAATAAATTACTCTATAAATTCGCAGTAAATTAAGCAGTAAATTCCCCACAAATTCTCATCAAATTCTCAATAAATTATCTGTAAAGTCCCAGTAAATTACATAGTAAATTCCCAGTAAATTCTCAATAAATTCTCAGTAAATTTTCAGTAAATTACTGAGTAAATTACTCAATACATTCCACGTAAATTCCCAACAAATTCTAAGTAAATTAAACAGTAAATTCTAAGCAAATTCTCAGCAAATTACTTAGTAAATTCTCAATAAATTCCCAGTCAATTACTCAATAAATTACTCAGTAAATTCTCAATAAGTCACTCAGTAAATTCTCATTAAATTTCCAGTAAATTCCCAATAAATTACTTAGCAAATTCTTAGTAAATTCTCAGTAAATTACTAAGTATATTACTCAGCAAGTTACTGAGTAAATTCCAAGTAAATTACTAGTAAATCCATAGTAAATTCTTAGAAAATTACTCAGTAAATTCTTTGTAAATTCACAGTAAATTACCTAGTAAATTCCCATTAAATTACTCAGCAAATTCTCTGTAACTTACTCAGAAAATTATTCAGTAAATTCCCAGTAAATTCTCAGAAAATTACTCAATAAATTCTTAGTAAATTGCTTAGTAAATTACTCAGTAAATTCTCTGTAAATTCTCTGTAAATTACTCTGTAAATTCCCAATAAATTACTTAGTAAATTCCCATTAAATTCACAATAAATTCTCGATAAATTACTCCGTAAATTCCCAGTAAATCACTCTGTAAATTCTCAATAAATTACTTAATAAATTCCAAGTAAATTCCAAGTAAATTACTCAGAAAATGCTCAGTAAATTCCTAGTAATTCTTAGTAAATTACAAATATATTACTCATTAAATTCTCAGTAAATTACCCAATTAGTTCCTAGTAAATTCTAAATAAATTACTCAGTAAATTCTCGGTAACTCACCAAGTAAATACCCCGTAAATTCTCAGTAAATTACTAAGTAAATTCTCTATAAATTAGTTAGTAAATTCCCAATAAATTCTCAGTAAATTCTTATTTAATTACTCAGTAAATTCCCAGTAAATTCTCAGTAAATTCTCAAGAAATTACTCAATAAATTCTAATTACCCAGTAAATTATCAGTGAATTAGATAGTAAATTATCAGTAATTACTCAGTAAATTTCGAGTAAACTTTTAGTAAATTATTCAGTAAATTCCCAAAAAATTGTCAATAAATATTCAGTAAATTACTCAATAAATTTCCAGTAAATTCTCAGTAAATTACGCAATAAATTCTGAGTAAATTCTCAGTAAATTTGCAATAAATTCTCTGTAAATTACTCCATAAATTCCCAGTAAATTTTTCATAAATTACTCAGTAAATTTCCAATAAATTCTCAGTAGATTACTAGTAAATTCTCCGTAAATTACTCTGTAAATTCTCAGTAAATTACTCAGTAAATTCCCATTAAATTTTCAGTAAATCACACAGTAAATTCTCAGTAAATTATCAGTAAATTTTCAGTAAACTACTTAATAAATTCTCAGTAAATTACTCAGAAAATTAGTTTGAAATTCCCATTAAATTCCCAGTTAATTACTCAGAAAATTACTTAGTAAATTCCTAATAAATTCTCAGTAAATTACTTAGTAAATTCTTATTAAATTCCACAGTAAATTCTCAATAAATTCTCAATAATTACTCAATAAATTAGTTAGCAAATTCTCATTAAATTCTCAACAAGTTCTCAGTAAATTACTCAGTAAATTCCCAGTAAATTCTAAAAAAATTCTCAGTAAATTACTCAATAAATTCCTAAAAAATTACTCAGTAAAATCCCAATAAATTCTCTATAAATTACTTAGAAAATTCTCAATAAATTCCAAATAAATTCTTAGTAAATTACTCAGTAAATTCCCAGTAAATTATCAATATATTATTCAGTAAATTCTCAGTAAATTACTTAGTAAATTCCCAGTAAATTCTCAGCAAATTACTCAGTAAATTCTCAGTAAATTCCCTGTAAATTACTCAGTAAATCACTAAGTAAATTCCTAGTAAATTCTCCATAAATTACTCAGCAATATCTTACAAAAATTATTCAGTAGATTCCCAATAAATTACTCTTAAAGTTCTCGGTAGATTCTTTGTAAATTGCTTAGTAAATTCCCTGAAAATTCTCAATAAGTTATCCAGTAAATTCTTAGTAAATTAAACAATAAATTCCTAGTAAAGTCTCAGCAAATTACCTAATAAATTCACAATAAGGTACTCACCAAATACTCAGTAAATTACTCAGTAAATTCCCAGTAAATTACTCAGTTAAATCCCCCTAAATTCCCTGTAAATTACTCAGTAAATTCTCAATAATTACTCAGTAAACTCTCAGAAAATTTACTCCGTCGATTCTTTGTAAATTCCCAATAAATTACACAATAAATTATCCGTAAATTACTCAGTAAATTCTTAGTAAATTTCAAATAAATTACCCAATCAATTTTTAGTAAATTCCCAGTAAATTGTCAGTAAATTACTCAGTATATTTCGCATTAAATTCTCAGTAAATTACTCAGTCAATTCCAAGTAACTTCTCATTAAATTACTCAGTAACTTCCTAGTAAATTACTCAGTAAATTCTCTGTAGTAACCCTCACCTTACTCTTGTCATACTTGCATACGTTCATGCATGATTTTGTCTTGTTATGTTGTTTGAAAGTTTGCCTTGCCTTGTTTTGTTTAAGTGTTGCTTGCATGATTTTTGTTCTTTGCTCGGCGTTTAGCCGAGGTCATCTTGAGCTTAGTTCACCTTTGAACCTTTGTGCTTAGAGCGGTTTTGAAACCGTTGGTTGATCCCACCTTCACCTCAGGCTTGTTGCCGAGATGTTTTGCACTTAGTGATCCTCGTCCTTGGGCAGGTATGACCTAGACCGAGGTGTGGCATGTCACGACCCCAAACCGCCCCTAGTAGTTTGGTGCCGTGATGGCCAGTAATCCGTAATTACCGAAGGCCAACTTTCGAAAACTTAACACAATCAGAGTATGGATATAGGGGGCTCACAAATGCGGAAGCAATGAATCAAATACAAGTGGTCCATAAGAGCTGTGCATAGATCAAATGAAATGTCAAACATTTCCAATTAACTTTACAAGCTGAATACAACAAAGCAAGACATGTGTTACATCTTGATCAAAAGGCTTCTTGAGCCGACATATACAAAATACAGCAATTACAAGCCAAGAAGCATGATTTTCAAGATTCGCCGACATGAATGCAAAATAAAGCCGACATAAGCACGGATCCAAAACAAGCTTTCAAAACAGTCTAGGCGTCGCCGACGTCCTGCTCATCACCTACATATATATAGAGAGGGTGAGCTTGGATACTCAGTGAATGGTACTAGAAATAAAGGTTTGCATGAATAAAGCCGAAGTCTTTCAAAACAAAACTCGTCGAAACTTTATCGAACAGGGGATGAACCGTATTCATCTGTTAAGTCTTACAAGTCTCAGGGGATGCTTACTGACATCGGCAAAACGAGGGATGAACCGTATTGATCTGTCAAGTATTACAACATTGGCGAAGCAAGGGATGAACCGTGTTCATCAATCAAGTATTTCAAGTATCAAGGGTTGTACGATCCGTAATCGTTTAGTCAAAGGTACTGCGGAAGTTTATAGTCCTCCAGCACAAGGGACTTGTGTTACTTAGGCCCGTAGCCCGATTTAATATAGTAATCTTTTCAAGAATGGACCGTATCCTTTTACACTTAGTACTGCGAAAGTTTAGAGTCCTTCAGTACAAGGGACTTGTGTTACTTAGGCCCGTAGCCCGATTTAACAAGGACCGTATCCTTTTACACTTAGTACTGCGAAAGTTTAGAGTCCTTCAGTACAAGGGACTTGTGTTACTTAGGCCCGTAGCCCTATTTAACAAGGACCGTATCCTTTTCAAAGATGGCATCAAACAAGGATTATACTTGTCATATCAAAACAAGAGCTATTCATTCATGCTTAACAAAACACTTTTGTCAAAACAATGCAAGCAAGATTTATCAAAAACGAGTATAACATAGCTTTATCAATAATACCACTCACCTAGTTCTTCAGGTGTAGACTCAAAGCAAAGATCAAGGTCCTACAATCACATGGCAAATCACATTCTCAAAACGAGCTATACCCATATACGAATGATCTCGGCATTCTTAACAGATCCAAGTCAATAACAAAGCAAAACATGCTGGGAGTTTAAACACTACTCCCGTCTCAGGAAAACAAACTGGGTACCAACCAGGTCCTTGCCGAGGTGTGGTCCCGTTGGCCTCATTCAAAAGCAAAGTCGGGAAAACCTAGGTTTCCCTTTGAAGCACAAGAAGAACATGATGAACATGATCGAGAGAAAGATGAATGTGAGCTCAAAACTTGTTATAAAAATCTGAGATTTCATGCCACGAGTTCAAAACATGGGCCTGGGTACCCATACAAGAAGGTTATGCAAGAACAAACACAAAAACATGGTTTTCGTTCCAAACTTTCGGATCAAAACGAGACTTTCTTCAAGAACATATGAAAAACCATTTTCTCTTTCCAAAACCAACTTCAAATTGATGCATGGCATGCAAAACAGATTCGATCATGCAATGCAGCTAGATGATCAATAACAATAATCAAAGTAGATTAAGATTCTTACCCCAAAACTTGAATCCAACGGTTCAAACCACAAAGATCAAGTTTGAAAGACTTGCTCTCACTCAAGAACTTCTCTCTCTAAGGGTAAAGATTTGAGGCAAGAAAATGATGTGTTTCAAGGTCTGCCGGCTGTCTTAACAATCAGTTCGGACACGTGGCGCTACCGGGTTGGTTCAGCTCAAAAAGGTGATTGATTGATAAGACAAGTCTCTGACAAAGCGTATGCAGCAAGCTCGGTACAACACATCGGCAATGAACGATATCGGCACGAATCAAGGATAAGGCAACGGGGTAACAAACATCGGCTAGGAAGGACGACGCTTGACTAAGCTGTGCCGCACCTTGGCCGGGGTGTGCCACATCTCGGCCTAGGCCATACCTGCCCAAGGACAAGGTTCACTAAGTGCGAAACATCTCGGCAATAAAATGCCCGAGGTGAAGATGGGGGTCGACCAAGGTCTTAAAATAGTTCTAAGTACAAGGGTTCAAAGGCGAACTACGCTCAAGAGGACCTCGGCCACACATACCAAGCAAAGATCAGAATCATGCTAGCAACTTTAAGCAAATCAAGACAAGACAAAACCTTCAAAAACAAAATAACAAGGCAGGTTCATGCAGGAATGTATGCAAGTATGACAAGAGTAAGGTGAGGGTTGTTACATCCTACCCCCCTTAAAGAAGTTTGGTCCCCAAACTTAGATTACCTTGCTCAGAAAACAACTCTGGATAACGGATTCTCACATCCTCTTCCTTTTCCCACGTGGCTTCTGTGCCATAATGTTCCTTCCATTCGACCTTTACCATCGGTATCGATTTGTTTCTCAACTGCCTCACTTGTCTGTCAATAACCCTTATTGGTTTCTCCTCGTAGCCCAAATCCTCATCAATCGAAATCCCGAAATGATCAATTATATGCAGTGGATCTCGGATGTATTTTCTCAACATCGAAACATGAAACACATTATGGACTTGGCTCAAATTTGGCGGCAAAGCAAGCCTGTAGGCAACGGAATTAATTCTCTCAAGAATTTCAAATGGCTCAATATAGCGAGGTGCTAACTTACCTTTCTTTCCAAATCTGGAAACTCCTTTCATTGGTGAAACTTTCAGGAATACATGATTCCCAACTTCGAACTCTATCTCATTCCTTCTCTGATCGGCGTAGCTCTTTTGTCGGCTCTGGGCAGTTCTAATCCTCTGTTGGATAAGTTTAATCTTTTCTGTTGTCACTTGAATCAATTCGGGACCAAGCAGAGTTCTGTCTCCGACTTCGGTCCAACATATCGGCGACCTACATTTTCTTCCATACAAGGCTTCATACGGCGCCATGCCAATGCTAGCTTGATAACTGTTATTGTAAGCGAATTCTACTAAGGGCAAATGTGTTCCCCAACTTCCTAGGAAGTCCAATACACAAAGCCTAAGCATATCTTCAAGTGTCTGAATTGTCCTCTCTGTCTGCCCATCTGTCTGGGGGTGAAAAGCTGTACTAAATCTCAGCTCGGCTCCGAAAGCCCTTTGTAGACTCTGCCAAAATCTAGAAACAAATTTAGGATCTCGGTCTGAAACAATTGACATCGGCACTCCATGAAGTCTGACAATCTCGTTCACATATAGCAAGGCAAGTTGATTGGCGTTGAAGGTAGTCTTAACAGGTAGAAAGTGTGCTGACTTAGTTAATCTATCAACAACAACCCAAATTGAATCCATACCCTTTGGTGTTTTCGGCAAACCAATCACAAAATCCATGGAGATGTGCTCCCATTTCCACTCGGGAATCGACAACGGTTGAAGAAGTCCTGCTGGTCTTTGATGTTCTGCTTTCACTTGTTGACAATGTAAACACTGGGACACGAATTCGGCTATTTCTCTCTTCATATTTGGCCACCAAAAGGTCTGCTTCACATCTTGATACATTTTGGTGTTCCCTGGATGGACGGCAAACTTAGAACCGTGAGCTTCCTGCAAAATTTTCCTCTTTAACTCTGGGATGTCGGCCACACATAACCTTCCTTCAAACTTGAGTACTTGGTTTTCGATGGTATACCCTAGTCTCGGCTTTGTGCCAATTTTCTCGGCTATTTTCTTGAGGAAGTTATCCTCCATCTGTCTTGTCTTTACCTCATCAACAATAGTCGGCTCCACTGTCATCATGGTCAAGCACGCCAAATTTCCATCTGACTTTCTGCTCAAAGCGTCGGCTACACTGTTGGCTTTTCCCGGGTGATATTGAATTTGCATATCATAGTCTTTCAACAATTCAAGCCACCGTCTTTGCCTCAAATTCAATTCCTTCTGAGTGAATAGATACTTTAAGCTCTTATGATCTGTAAAAACCTGACAAGTAGCTCCATACAAACAGTGACGCCAAATCTTTAAAGCAAATACCACGGCCGCCAATTCTAAGTCATGGGTAGGATAGTTTTTCTCATGAGGTTTCAACTGACGAGATGCATAAGCTATAACCTTACCCTTTTGCATTAATACACAACCCAAACCCTTATACGATGCATCACTATAGACATGAAACTCTTCGTTACCTGATGGTAGCACAAGTACTGGTGCTGTAACTAACCTCGTCTTCAGTTCCTGGAAAGCTGACTCCCGATCTTTAGTCCATTCATACAGTGTTCCCTTCTTAGTCAGTTGCGTCAATGGAATTGCAATCCTTGAGAAATCTTTCACAAACTTTCTGTAATAACCTGCCAAACCCAGAAAACTACGAATCTCGGATACATTAGTCGGTCTCGGCCAATTTACTACGGCTTCAATTTTGCTAGGATCAACTGAGATACCCTCTTCGTCAATCACATGACCCAAAAATGAGATGGTAGAAAGCCAAAACTCACACTTGTTAAACTTCGCATACAATTTCCGTTCTCTCAAAATCTGTAAGGAAGTCTCAAATGATTTTCATGTTCACTTTCGCTCTTGGAATAGATCAATATATCATCAATGAAAACAACTACAAACTCATCTAAATACGGTTTGAAGATTCGGTTCATTAAATCCATAAATGCAGCAGGGGCATTGGTTACTCCAAAAGGCATTACTAAAAACTCGTAGTGGCCATATCTTGTTCGAAAGGCAGTTTTCTCAACATCTTCGGCCTTAACTTTAAGCTGATGGTAACCAGACCTAAGGTCGATCTTGGAAAAGACTCGTGCTCCTTGTAATTGGTCAAGCAGATCATCAATCCTAGGTAATGGGTACTTGTTCTTGATAGTGACCTTATTAAGCTCTCTGTAATCGATGTAAAGACGGAGTGTGCCATCCTTTTTCTTAACAAATAAAACAGGTGCACCCCATGGTGAAGTGCTCGGCCTAATGAATCCTTTATCTAACAACTCTTGCAATTGCAGTTTCAATTCTCTAAGTTCAGCTGTGGCCATCCTATAAGGTGTTTTGGAGATCGGCTGTGTTCCCGACATGATGTCAACAGTAAACTCTATTTCCCTATCGGTCAGGTGGCCAGGCAATTCATTTGGAAAGACGTCGGGGAAATTATTAACAACTGGGATGTCGGCTAAATTAACATTTCCATTCTGATCACTCAATATACTACACAAGTAGCCTCGGCACCCCTTCTGGATTAACTTACAGGCCTTAATGGACGAAATCAAGTAAGGTGGGGGCACTACCCCTTTACCCTGGAAAATAACCTCGGCTAGGTTTGGGGGTCTCAAGGTGACACTTTTTGAAACACAATTAATAGATGCATCGTTTGCAACTAACCAGTCCATTCCCAGTATAATATCAAAATGAGCTAGGTCTAGAGGCATTAGATCTACTAACAACTCAACATTCTTAATCACAATAACACAAGCCCTGTAAATGGATGCAACAAACATAGATCTCCCAGATGGAGTAGATATAGACAACACATAATCAAGAGGCTCTAGTTCTCTATTAATTTTCTCGGCAAACTTAGTAGATATAAACGAATGAGTAGAACCCGAATCAATCAACACATAGGCATCTTGGGAGCAAATTAGGAGTATACCTGACACCACTGCCTCAGCATTTTGAGTGTCTCCTGGTACTAACGCAAACACTCTGCCCTGTCTCATCTGTCCTTTCCCAGCATTTCCCTTCTGAACGGAACCCGAGGTATTCTCACCCTTCTTGTTGTTATCAGCCTTTGTCTTGGGGCAATCTCTCACATAATGGCCCATCTCGCCACATTCATAGCAGGCTCCAGACGTCCAACGACAGATTCCGAAATGTTGCTTCCCACAGTCCGAACACGTCGGCTTAGCATTACCTTCCTATCTTAGGTTACTTGTACTGCCCATGTTCATTCTCTTCTTGGTGCCCGGCTGTCCGTGGCGATTGTCATGGTTCTGCCTTTTTTGGTGGTTCTCTTCCGAACTCTGGGTATCGATTCAAATTAGTTTCGGCCTGAATGGCTTTGTCCAATACTTCGGCATAAGTCGGCATATCGAGCAAACTAACCCGGTCTTGAATCGGTCCACGAAGCCCACACTCGAACTTCCTAGCCTTCATATATTCATCGTTGGCCATGTGAGGTACAAACCTCACCAATTCAGTAAAAGCGCGGTCATATTCGGCCACTGTTCTGTTGCCTTGCGTCAGAGTATGAAATTCGGTAGCCTTGCGGTTTCGAACACTTAGGGGAAAATGTTTCTTGTAGAACAACTCTAAAAATCGAGTCCAGGTCAAATCTGGACTGCTCCCTCTAACCATCATCCACCACCTGCGAGCGTCATCATCTAATGTGAATGCTGCCAACGTCACTTTCTGAGCGTCGGTGCTAGGGAAGATCTCGAACAACTTCTCCATTTCTAAAACCCATGCCTCAGCCTTCATCGGCTCTATACCCCCAGAGAATCTCGGTGGCCTCATTTTCTTGAACTCCCTGATCAAAGCTATCGTCCCATCCCCATACAAGGCTGGTTGCGGGGGAATTTGCGGCACTGGAGGAGGTGGAACTACATTTCGACTGTTGGTCTGCTCGGCCTGAGTCGACGTAGTACTAGCGAACTGCTGTCTGGTTTGCCTCAACTCGCGGGCCAAACCTTCAACTAATCTTTCCAATCTGTCCATTCTGTCTTCGGGCTGATCCCGACCAAGCGGTGGTCTACCTCTCCTCATGATGCTATGAGTATGCAAGGTATGACTTTAAAACAATTAAGCAAATAACCACATAGGCAAGTAGCAAATAAGTATATCAAAACAATGCACACCTTGTTCAAATAGCAAACACCATGATGCAATCCTAACATCCTTCTAAGGGAAATCCTATGCTCTTTAGGACTCAAGTGTGTGAATAACGTATACCGAGGAACTTGTGCTCTGATACCATTCTGTCACAACCCCAAACCGCCCCTAGTAGTTTGGTGCCGTGATGGCCAGTAATCCGTAATTACCGAAGGCCAACTTTCGAAAACTTAACACAATCAGAGTATGGATATAGGGGGCTCACAAATGCAGAAGCAATGAATCAAATACAAGTGGTCCATAAGAGCTGTGCATAGATCAAATGAAATGTCAAACATTTCCAATTAACTTTACAAGCTGAATACAACAAAGCAAGACATGTGTTACATCTTGATCAAAAGGCTTCTTGAGCCGACATATACAAAATACAGCAATTACAAGCCAAGAAGCATGATTTTCAAGATTCGCCGACATGAATGCAAAATAAAGCCGACATAAGCATGGATCCAAAACAAGCTTTCAAAACAGTCTAGGCGTCGCCGACGTCCTGCTCATCACCTACATATATATAGAGAGGGTGAGCTTGGATACTCAGTGAATGGTACTAGAAATAAAGGTTTGCATGAATAAAGCCGAAGTCTTTCAAAACAAAACTCGTCGAAACTTTATCGAACAGGGGATGAACCGTATTCATCTGTTAAGTCTTACAAGTCTCAGGGGATGCTTACTGACATCGGCAAAACGAGGGATGAACCGTATTGATCTGTCAAGTATTACAACATTGGCGAAGCAAGGGATGAACCGTGTTCATCAATCAAGTATTTCAAGTATCAAGGGCTGTACGATCCGTAATCGTTTAGTCAAAGGTACTGCGGAAGTTTATAGTCCTCCAGCACAAGGGACTTGTGTTACTTAGGCCCGTAGCCCGATTTAACATAGTAATCTTTTCAAGAATGGACCGTATCCTTTTACACTTAGTACTGCGAAAGTTTAGAGTCCTTCAGTACAAGGGACTTGTGTTACTTAGGCCCGTAGCCCGATTTAACAAGGACCGTATCCTTTTACACTTAGTACTGCGAAAGTTTAGAGTCCTTCAGTACAAGGGACTTGTGTTACTTAGGCCCGTAGCCCGATTTAACAAGGACCGTATCCTTTTCAAAGATGGCATCAAACAAGGATTATACTTGTCATATCAAAACAAGAGCTATTCATTCATGCTTAACAAAACACTTTTGTCAAAACAAAGCAAGCAAGATTTATCAAAAACGAGTATAACATAGCTTTATCAATAATACCACTCACCTAGTTCTTCAGGTGTAGACTCAAAGCAAAGATCAAGGTCCTACAATCACATGGCAAATCACATTCTCAAAACGAGCTATACCCATATACGAATGATCTCGGCATTCTTAACAGATCCAAGTCAATAACAAAGCAAAACATGCTGGGAGTTTAAACACTACTCCCGTCTCAGGAAAACAAACTGGGTACCAACCAGGTCCTTGCCGAGGTTCCACACATCCTTGCCGAGGTGTGGTCCCGTTGGCCTCATTCAAAAGCAAAGTCGGGAAAACCTGGGTTTCCCTTTGAAGCACAAGAAGAACATGATCGAGAGAAAGATGAATGTGAGCTCAAAACTTGTTATAAAAATCTGAGATTTCATGCCACGAGTTCAAAACATGGGCCTGGGTACCCATACAAGAAGGTTATGCAAGAACAAACACAAAAACATGGTTTTCGTTCCAAACTTTCGGATCAAAACGAGACTTTCTTCAAGAACATATTTCCAAAACCAACTTCAAATCGATGCATGGCATGCAAAACAGATTCGATCATGCAATGCAGCTAGATGATCAATAACAATAATCAAAGTAGATTAAGATTTTTACCCCAAAACTTGAATCCAACGGTTCAAACCACAAAGATCAAGTTTGGAAGACTTGCTCTCACTCAAGAACTTCTCTCTCTAAGGGTAAAGATTTGAGGCAAGAAAATGATGTGTTTCAAGGTCTGCCGGCTGTCTTAACAATCAGTTCGGACACGTGGCGCTACCGGGTTGGTTCAGCTCAAAAAGGTGATTGATTGATAAGACAAGTCTCTGACAAAGCGTATGCAGCAAGCTCGATACAACACATCGGCAATGAACGATATCGGCACGAATCAAGGATAAGGCAACGGGGTAACAAACATCGGCTAGGGAGGACGACGCTTGACTAAGCTGTGCCGCACCTTGGCCGGGGTGTGCCACATCTCGGCCTAGGCCATACCTGCCTAAGGACAAGGTTCACTAAGTGCGAAACATCTCGGCAATAAAATGCCCGAGGTGAAGATGGGGATCGACCAAGGTCTCAAAATAGTTCTAAGTACAAGGGTTCAAAGGCGAACTAAGCTCAAGAGGACCTCGGCCACACATACCAAGCAAAGATCAGAATCATGCTAGCAACTTTAAGCAAATCAAGACAAGACAAAACCTTCAAAAACAAAATAACAAGGCAGGTTCATGCAGGAATGTATGCAAGTATGACAAGAGTAAGGTGAGGGTTGTTACATGGCACAACCCGGCCAAGGTGTGGCACAGCTTAGTCAAGTGTCGTCCTCCCTTGCCGATGTCTTTGCTACCCTGTTGCCGAAGCTTTGACTTCAGCCGATGTCATTACTTGCCGATGTGTCTTGCCCTAGCTTGCTGCATACGCTTTGTCATAGACTTGTCTTATCAATCAATCACCTTTTGAGTTGAACCAACCCGATAGCGCCACGTGTCCGAGCTGATTGTTAAGACAGCCGGCAGACCTGGAACCAAATCATTTTTGTATCAAATCTTTGCCTTTAGAGAGAGGAACTCTAGAGAGAAGAAGGAGAAGTTCTTGAGTGAGAATAGATCTTCCAAACTTGATCTTCGAGGTTTGGACCGTTAGATTCGAGTTTTGAGGTTAGAATCTTGATCTACTTTGGTTGTTGTTATTGATCATCTAGCTGCATTGCATGATCAAATCTGTTTTGCATGTCATGCATCGATTTGAAGTTGGTTTTAGAAGAGAAAAAAAATAGTATTCATGTGTTTTTTAAAGAAAAGTCTCGTTTTGATCCGAAAGTTGGAACAAGAACCATGTTTTTGTGTTTGTTCTTGCATGACCTTCTTGTATGGGTACCCAGGTCCCTGTTTTGAACTCTTGGCATGAAATCTCTGATTTTGTAACAAGTTATGATCTTGCATTCATCTTCTTTATGATCATGTTCATCATGTCCTTCATGTTCTTCCAAGGGGAACCCAGGCTTTCCCGACTTTGCTTTTGAATGAGGCCATCAGGACCACACCTCGGCAAGGAGGTGTAGGACCTCGGCAAAGACCTGGTTAGTACCCAGTGTGTTTCCATGAGACGGGAGTAGTGTTTAAACTCCCAGTATGTTTTGCTTTGTTGTTGACTTGGATCTGGTGAGAATGCCGGGATTATTTGCATGCATATAAAGCTTGTTTTGAGAATGTGATTGCCATGTGATTGTAGGTCCTTGATCTTTGCTTCGAGCCTACACCCGAGAAAATCTATGTGAGTGGTTCTTTTAATAAAGCTATGTTATACTGTTTTGATAAATCTTGCTTTGCTTTGTCTTGATAAAAGTATTTGTTAAGCATGAATGAATAGCCTGTTTGATGTATCAAGTATAAGTTTTGTTTTGATGACATTCTTGAAAAGTCCCTTGTACTGGAGGACTATAAACTTTCGCAGTACCAAGTATAAAAGTCCCTTGTGCTGGAGGACTCTAAACTTTCGCAGCACTAAGCATAAAAGGATACGGTCCTTTCTTGGAAAGACTCTTGTGTTAAAGCAGGCTACGGGCCTAAGTAACACAAGACCATCGTGTTAAAAAGGGCTACGGGCTTAAGTAACACAAGTCCCTTGTGCTGGAGGACTATAAACTTTCGCAGTACCTTTGACTAATCGATTACGGATCGTACAGCCTTTGTTTTGCCACTGACGGTTTACCGCGTGGATCTGTTGTTCGAAAAGCTTGATTTGTGTTTTGCCGATGTCGGTAAGTAAAACCTTGATAGATGAATACGGTTCATCCCTTGTTTTGATAAAGTTTTGATGTGTTTTTGCTTTGAAAAGATCTCGGTTAAGATTCATATGGTTTTGGCATGTTTTGTTTTGAAGGATCTCGGCTATATTCATACAAAACCTTTATTACTAGTACCATTCACTGAGTATCCAAGCTCACCCTCTCTATATATATGTAGGTGATGAGCAGGACGTCGACGACGCCTAGATGTGTTTTTTTGAAAGCTTGTTTTGGATCTATGATTATGTCGGCTTTGTTTTGTATTCACGTCGGCGATGTCATTTCTTTCATGTCGACGAATCTTGAAAATCATGCTTCTTGGCTTGTATTCACTGTATTTTGTATATGTCGGCTCGAGAAGCCTTTTGATCAAGATGTAATACGTATTTTACTTTGTTGTATTCAATTGTAAAGTTTTGTAAAGATGTATGCCATTACATTTGATCTATGCACTGCTCTTATGGACCACTTGTGTTTTGATTTATTGCTTCCGCATTTGTGAGCCCCGTTTATTATACTCTGATTGTGTTAAACTTTTGAAAGTTGGCCTTCGGTAATCTCGGATTACTGGCCATCACGGCACCAAACTACTAGGGGCGGTTTGGGGTCGTGACATTCTCATTTAATTACTCAGTAATTACGCAGTAAATTAGTCAGTAAACTTTCAGTAAATTACTCAATAAATTCTTAGTAAATTTTCAGTAAATTCTCTGTAAATTACTTTTTAAATTGGCAATAAATTCTCAGTAAATTCACTATAAATTACTCAGTAAATTCTCAGTAAAGTATCATGTAAATTCCCAGTCAATTCTCATTAAATTCCAAATAAATTACCCAGTAAATTCTTAGTAAATTCGCAGTAAGTTGTCAGCAAATTACTCAGTGAATTCTTAGTAAATTTTCAATAAATTACTGAGTAAAGTCCCAATAAATTCTCAGTAAATTACTCTTTAAATTTTCAGTAACTTAGTCCATAAATTACCCGTAAATTTTTAGAAAATTAATCTGTAAATTACACAGTAAATTACTCAGTGAATTCCCATTAAATTCTCAAAAAATCACTCAAAAAATTCTTAGTAAAGTTTTTTGTAAATTCCCAGTAAATTACTCAATAAATTCTTAGTAAATTCCATATAGGATCCCAGTAAATTTTAAGTAAATTACCCTTTGAGTTCTCAGAAAATTCTCTGTAAATTTCTCAAAAAATTACACAGTAAATTACACAATAAATTCTCAATAAATTACTCAGCAAATTCCCAGTAAATTCTCAATAAATTACTAAGTACATTAGTCAGTAAGTTACTCCGTAAATTCCCAGTAAATTACTCAGTAAATTCTCAGTAAATTACTTAATAAATTACTCAGTAAATTCCGAGTAAATTCTCAATAAATTACTCAGTAAATTCTCTATAAATTACTTAGTAAATTACCAGTAAATTCTTAGAAAATTACTCAATAAATTCTTAGTAAATTCTCAGTAAATTACTCAGTAAATTCCAGAAAAATTACTTAGTAAATTCCTATTAAATTACTCAAAAAATTCAAGTAAATTCTCAGTAAATTATTTAGTAAATTCTCAGTGAATTACTAGGTACATTACTCAGTAAATTCTCAATAAATTTTTTAGTAAATTCTCAGTAAATTCCTAGTAAATTCTCAGTAAATTCCCAGTAAAATACTCAATATTTTACTCAGTAAATTGCCAGTAAATTCTAAGTAAATTACATAGTAAATTCTCATTAAATACTAAGTAATATAGTCAGTAAATTCTAAGTACATTCTCAATAAATTACGCAACAAATTTCGAGTAAATTCTCAAAAAATAATTCCGTAAATTCCCAGTAAATTACTCAGCAAATTCCCTTAAATTCAAAATAAATTCTCAGTAAATTACTCAGCAAATTCTTAGTAAATTCTAAGTAAAGTACTCAGTAAATTCCCATTAAATTTTCAAAAAATTACTCAGTAAATTTCCAGCAAATTCTCAGTAAATCACTCAGTAAATTCCCAATAAAGTCTTTATAAATTAGTTTGTAAATTCTTAGTAAATTCTCAGTAAATTAGTGTCACGACCCCATTCCGCCCCTAGTAGAATGGTGCCATGATGGCCAGTAATCCGAGATAACTGAAGGCCAACTTTCAAATTTCACACACAATCAGAGTATTATATATGGGGCTAACATGTGCGGAAGCAATATATACAAATTTAATTAGTCCATAAGAGTTGTGCATAAGTTAAAAGGAATGGCATACATCTTTACATAGCTTTAATACAACAATGAAATACAAAAGTACTTCTTGACCAAAAGGCTTCTCAGCCATCAAATACAAAATACAATGAAATATAACTAAGAAGCAAAATCTTCAAGATGCTGCAAAAGTGCAAAATCCAAAACAAGTAGCAAGTACATCTAGGCGTCACCACCGTCCTGCTCATCACCTACATATATATAGAGAGGGGTGAGCTTGGATACTCAGTGAATGGTACAAATAATAAAGAGGGTTTACATGAATGATATCCGAAATCTTATCAAATCAAAGCATAACACATCTTGTACAAAATCCAAGGGATTAACAAAGGTTGTGCTACAAATGCTTATAGTCCCCTAGCACGTACGGACTCTTCAAGATTGTGCTACAAATGCTTATAGTCCCCTAGCACGTACAGACTTTTCAAGATTGTGCTACAAATGCTTATAGTCCCCTAGCACGTACGGACTTTTCAAGATTGTGCTACAAATGCTTATAGTCCCCTAGCACGTACGGACTTTTCAAGATTGTCATTCAAAACGAGGCTAGTACTTGGTATACAAAATAAGGATCATCATTCATGCTTCACAAAATACTTTTCCAAAACAAGCAAGGCAAAACTTTATCAAAACTTAATAACATAACTTTATTAAAAATACCACTCACATAGCTCTTCAGACGTCGGGATCAAGGCAAGTCCAAGTCTTACAAACACATGGCAAGGTCTGTTGAATGCACTTTCAAACAAATTCACATGCATACAGATGATCTCGGCATCTTTCAAAACCAAGCTAAGTCAAAACAAGACACTGTTTCTCATCTCGGGAAAACATGCTGGGCAACTACCAGGTCTAGGCCGAGGTCCCACACCTCCTTGCCGAGGTGTTGCCTCGATGGCCACATCCAAGGAAATGAAGTCGGGAAAACTGGGTTCCCTTTTCTTGAAGAATATGAACATGAAGAACATGAACATGAGGAAGATGAATGCAAAGATCAAAACTTGTTATTACAAAAGCTGAGATTTCATACTATGAATTCAAAAACATGGACCTGGGTGCCCACACTCAAGGATCTCATCAAAACAAACACAAAAACATGAACCTTAATGCATACTTCCAGATCAAACGAGGCTTTTCTTCAAAAACACATGAAAACCATTTTCTCTTTCTAAAACCAAACTTTAAACCAATGCATAACATGCAGAATAGGTTCGATCGTGCAATGCAGCTGGATGATCAATAAGAACGACAAGAGTGAATCAGGAGTCTAACCTCAATACACGAATCTAACGGCTTGATCTCCAAAAATCAAGCTCGGAAGTCTACTCTCTCACTCTAAGACTTCTTCTTTTTCCTAGAGCCTCTCTCTCTACAAGGCAAAGATGTAATACCAAAAATGTATATTTTCTGGGTCTGTCGGCTGACTTAACACTCAGCTGGGACGCGTGGCACTATCGGGTTGGTTCTCCTCAAAAAGGTGGCTGAGTGAAAGGGCAAGACTATGACAAAGTGTGTTCTACAAGCAAAATGGCATGGGCACTCTGGCGGGTAATGATCTCTGCTAAGAACAAGACATCGGCAAGTGGGGGAACAATGATCTCGGCTAGGAAGGGCAACACTTGACTAAGCTGTGCCACACCTTGGCCTAGATGTGCTACACCTTGGTCTAGGTCACACCACTCCAGGACAAGGTCACTTAGGTGCAAAGGTGACATCTCGGCCCAGATAATACACATCTCGGCCTTGGTGATGAACACCTCGGCCTAGATAATGACATCTCGGCCAATATGTCAGGGCGAAGGTGGAGGTCAAACAAAGTGGTTCCAAGGAAGTTCTAGACTAAAGATGACCTCGGCTAAACTAAAACATGCAAGAAACACTTAAGCAAGACGAATCAAGGTTTGCAAAATGCAACGTATCATGACAAGATCATGTAATATATGCAAGCATGACTAGAGTAGAGTGAGGGTCGTTACATCCTACCCTCCTTAAAGAAGTTTGGTCCACAAACTTAAATTACCTTGCTCTACAAATAACCCCGGATAACGGATTTCCATTTCTTCTTCCATTTCCCATGTAGCATCCTTGCCATAATGCTCCTTCCATTCGATTTTCACCATTGGTATAGATTTGTTCCTCAACTGTTTCACTCGTCTGTCAATAATTTTCATCGGCTTCGCCTCGTAGCTCAAACCGTCACTAACCGCAATCCCGGTATAATCAATTACATGCCGTGAATTCCGAATATACTTCCTCAACATCGAAATATGGAACACGTTGTGAACTTGACTTAGTTCTGGTGGCAAAGCTAATCTATAGGCAGCTGGGTTAACTTTCTCAAGAACTTCAAAAGGCCTGACGTAACGGGGTGCCAATTTACCCTTCTTCCCAAATCTCGAAACTCCTTTCATCGGCGAGATCTTCAGGAATACATGATCCCCAACTTCAAACTCTAACTCTTTTCTTCTCTGGTCAGCGTAACTCTTTTGTCGACTCTGAGCAGTTCTAATACTCTGTTGGATAAGCTTGATCTTTTCAGTTGTCCTTTGAACTAGATTGGGGCCGATCAAAGCTTTATCTCCTACTTCGGTCCAACATATCGGCGATCTGCACTTTCTTCCATACAAGGCTTCATACGGTGCCATGCCAATGCTAGCTTGATAGCTGTTGTTGTAAGGGAATTCTACTAATGGCAAATGCTCTTCCCAGCTTCCTTGGAAGTCCAATACACATAGTCTAAGCATATCTTCAAGTGTTTGAATCGTTCTCTCTGTTTGGCCATCGGTCTGGGAATGAAAAGTCGTACTAAACCTCAATTCGGTCCCCAAAGCCCTTTGTAAACTCTGTCAAAATCTAGAAACAAACTTTGAATCTCGATCTGACACAATGGACATCGGCACCCCATGAAGTCTAACAATCTCATTCATATACAGCACAGCAAGTCGATCAGCATTAAATGAAGTTTTAACAGGCAAGAAGTGTGTTGACTTAGTTAATCTGTCGATTATAACCCAGATCGAATCCATTCCTTTCTGTGTCTTCGGTAATCCAATCACAAAGTCCATGGAGATGTGTTCCCATTTTCACTCAGGAATTGGCAAGGGTTGGAGAAGTCCCGCTGGCCTCTGATGTTCTACTTTCACTTGTTGACAATACAAACACTGGGATACGAACTCGGCTATCTCTCTTTTTATATTTGGCCACCAAAAAGTCTGTTTTACATCTTGATACATCTTGGTGTTCCCTGGGTGAACTGCAAATCTGGATCCATGAGAGTCTTGCAAAATCTTTCCTTTCAACTCTGGGACGTCGGCCACGCACAACCTTCCTTCAAACTTAAGCACTCCATTCTCAAGGGTGTAACCTGACCTCGGCCTGGTGATGATCTCGTCGGCTACCTTCTTCAGGAATTCATCCTCCATTTGCCTTGCCTTTACTTCCCTAATAGTAGTCGGCTCCACTGAAATCATGGCTAGGCATGCCAAGCTTCCAATTGACTTTCTACTCAATGCGTCGGCTACCGAGTTTACTTTATTTGGGTGATACTGAATTTGCATGTCATAGTCCTTCAATAATTCAAGCCATTTTCTCTGCCTCAAATTTAGTTCCTTTTGAGTGAACAAGTACTTCAAACTCTTGTGATTTGTAAAAACTTGGCAAGAGGCTCCATACAAGTAGTGACGCCAAATCTTTAAAGCAAACACCACGGCTGCTAGCTCTAGATCATGGGTTGGATAGTTCTTTTCATGAAGTTCCAACTGACGAGATGCATATGCTATGACCCTGCCCCCTTGCATTAATACACAACCCAAACCCTTATGTGAAGCATCACTGAAAATCTGAAATTCCATTACCTGATGGGAGCACAAGAACTGGTGCCGTAACTAACCTCGTCTTCAACTCTTGGAAGGCTGATTCTTTATCATCGGTCCATTCATATGCTGATGCTGTTCCCTTCTTAGTTAGTTGTGTCAATGGTACTGCAATCCTTGAGAAGTCTTTCACAAACTTTCTGTAATAACCTGCCAAGCCCAGAAAACTACGAGCTGCGGACACGTTGGTCGGCGTTGGCCAATTCACGACGGCTTCAATCTTACTTGGATCAACAGAGATTCCTTCTTCATTAATCACATGGCCCAAAAATGAAATGCTGGAAAGCCAAAATTCACACTTGCTTAACTTGGCATACAACTTCTTATCTCTTAAGATTTGCAGGGCAAGTCTCAGATGATTCTCGTGTTCAATTGTACTCTTGGAATAGATCAATATGTCGTCAATAAAAACAACTACGAACTCATCTAGATACGGCTTAAAGACTCTGTTCATCAAGTCCATGAATGCTGCGGGAGCATTGGTCACTCCGAAAGGCATTACCAAAAATTCGTAGTGGCCATACCTTGTCCGAAAAGCAGTCTTCTCAATATTCTCAGCTTTAACTTTCAGCTGATGGTAACCCGACCTAAGGTCAATCTTGGAGAAGACTTGTGCTCCTTGTAGTTGATCAAGCAAATCATCAATCCTAGGCAATGGGTACTTGTTCTTAATGGTTACCTTATTAAGTTCCCGGTAATCAATGCAAAGGCGAAGTGTGCCATCCTTTTTCTTAACAAATAGAACGGGTGCTCCCCATGGTGAAGTGCTCGGCCTAATGAATCCCTTATCCAACAATTCTTGTAGTTGCAGTTTTAGTTCCTTAAGTTCAGCTGGGGCCATTCTATAGGGTGTTTTGGAGATAGGTTGTGTTCTCGACATGATGTCCACAGTAAACTCTACTTCTCTATCGATCAAGTGGCCAGGAAACTCCTTTGGAAACACATCGGGGAATTCCTTAACAACTGGTATGTCGGCTAACTAGACACTTCCATTCGAATCACTTAGTATACTGCACAAATAGCCCTGACACCCTTTTTGGATCAACTTATAGTCTTTCATGGATGAGATTAAGTAAGGTGGGGTACTACTCCTTTACCTTGAAAAATAACCTCGGCTTGGTTTGGGGGTTTCAATGTGACACTCTTTGAAACATAGTTAATAGATGCATGATTCGCTGCTAACCAATCCATTCCCAATATGACATCGAAGTGAGCCATGGTTAACGGCATTAAATCGACTAACAATTCTACACCCTCAATCGCAACAACACACGCCCTAAAAATGGATGCAACAATCATAGTTCTCCCAGATGGAGTAGACACATATAACACATAGTCAAGGGGTTCTTGTTCCCTATTTAACTTCTCGGCAAACTTAGCAGATACAAATGAATGCGTAGATCCCGAATCAATAATATGTATGCATCTTGAGAGCAAATTGGGAGTATACCTGACACTACTGTCTCAGCATTCTGAGTGTCTCCTGGCACCAATGCAAAAACTCTGCCCTGTCTCGTTTGTGCCCTCCCGATGTTATTCCTCTATGCATAGCCCGAGGTACTCCCATTTTTCTTACCATCATCAGTCTTTGCCTTCGGGCAGTCTTTCACACGATGACCCATTTCACCACATTCAAAACAAGCTCCCGATGCCCAACAGCAAACTCCGGAATGCGGCTTCCCACAGCTTGCACATATCGGCCTAGTATTACCTTCTTGGTTCGAGTTGCTGGAGCTGCCCATATTCGCTTTCTTCTTGGCGTTAAACGGAGCTCGGTGATTATCATAGTTCTACCTCTTCTTCTGATTTTCTCCTGAGTTCTGATATCGGTTCAAGTTAGCCTCTGCCAAGATGGCCTTGTCCACCACTCCGGCGTAGGTCGGCATATTGAGCATGTTAACTCGATCCTGAATTGGTCCACGTAATCCACTTTCGAACTTCTTGGCCTTTCTGTATTCATCATCAACCATGTGAGGCGCGTATCTCGCCAACTCGGTAAAAGCACGGTCATATTCCGCCACTGTCTTGTTACCTTGTGTCAAAGTCTGAAACTCTGTGGTCTTACGATCTCGAACACTAAGGGGGAAATGCTTGTTGTAAAACAATTTCAAAAATCTAGCCCAAGTCAAACCTGGGTTGCTTTCTCGGGTCATCATCCACCATCTTCGTGCATCGTCGTCTAGTGTGAATGTTGCCAATGACACCTTCTGGGCGTCGGTGCTGGGAAAGATCTCAAACAGCTTCTCCATTTCCAAGACCCACGCTTCGGCCTTCATCGGTTCAATACCCCCAGAGAACCTCGGCGGTTTCATCTTTGTGAACTCTCTGATCAAGGCTATGGTGCCATCCCCATATAAAGCTTGCTGTGGAGGCACTTGCAGCACTGGAGGAGGCGGAGGTGGAACTGCATGTCGGCCGTTTGTCTGCTCGGCCTGGGTAGAAATGGTACTAGTGTCTTGTGGCCTAGGTTGTCTTAACTCACGGACCAAACCTTCGACCAATCTCTCTAATCTGTCCAATCTGTCTTCGGGATGATCTCGGCCAACCGGTGGTCTACCCCTTCTCATGATGCTAAGAGTATGCAAAACATGACTTTAAAACAAAACAATCAAATAGACATGTATGCAAGTAACAAATAGTCAAGCCGAGATGATGCACACTTCGTCAAATTGCAAGCAACATGATGCAAGGTGTGTGAATAACGTACTATAAGAAATTTATGCTCTAATACCAATCTGTCACGACCCCATTCTGCCCCTAGTAGAATGGTGCCATGATGGCCAGTAATCCGAGATTACCGAAGGCCAACTTTCAAATTTCACACACAATCAGAGTATTATATATGGGGCTAACATGTGCGGAAGCAATATATACAAATTTAATTAGTCCATAAGAGCTGTGCATAAGTTAAAAGGAATGGCATACATCTTTACATAGCTTTAATACAACAATGAAGTACAAAAGTACATCTTGACCAAAAGGCTTCTCAGCCATCAAATACAAAATACAATGAAATATAACTAAGAAGCAAAATCTTCAAGATGCTGCAAAAGTGCAAAATCCAAAACAAGTAGCAAGTACATCTAGGCGCCACTGCCGTCCTGCTCGTCACCTACATATATATAGAGAGGGGTGAGCTTGGATACTCAGTGAATGGTACAAATAATAAAGGGGGTTTACATGAATGATATCCGAAATCTTATCAAATCAAAGCATAACACATCTTGTACAAAATCCAAGGGATGACATTAACAAAGGTTGTGCTACAAATGCTTATAGTCTCCTAGCACGTACGGACTCTTCAAGAGTGTGCTACAAATGCTTATAGTCCCCTAGCACGTACGGACTTTTCAAGATTGTCATTCAAAACGAGGCTAGTACTTGGTATACAAAATAGGGATCATCATTCATGCTTCACAAAATACTTTTCCAAAACAAGCAAGGCAAAACTTTATCAAAACTTAATAACATAACTTTATTAAAAATACCACTCACATAGCTCTTCAGACGTCGGGGTCAAGGCAAGTCCAAGTCCTACAAACACATGGCAAGGTCTGTTTGAATGCACTTTCAAACAAATTCACATGCATACAGATGATCTCGACATCTTTCAAAACCAAGCTAAGTCAAAACAAGACACTGTTTCTCATCTCGGGAAAACATGCTGGGCAACTACCAGGTCTAGGCCGAGGTCCCACACCTCCTTGCCGAGGTGTTGCCTCGATGGCCACATCCAAGGAAATGAAGTCGGGAAAACTGGGTTCCCTTTTCTTGAAGAATATGAACATGAAGAACATGAACATGAGGAAGATGAATGCAAAGATCAAAACTTGTTATTACAAAAGCTGAGATTTCATACTATGAATTCAAAAACATGGACCTGGGTGCCCACACTCAAGGATCTCATCAAAACAAACACAAAAACATGAACCTTAATGCATACTTCCAGATCAAACGAGGCTTTTCTTCAAAAACACATGAAAACCATTTTCTCTTTCTAAAACCAAACTTTAAACCAATGCATAACATGCAGAATAGGTTCGATCGTGCAATGCAGCTGGATGATCAATAAGAACGACAAGAGTGAATCAGGAGTCTAACCTCAATACACGAATCTAACGGCTTGATCTCCAAAAATCAAGCTCGGAAGTCTACTCTCTCACTCTAAGACTTCTTCTTTTTCCTAGAGCCTCTCTCTCTACAAGGCAAAGATGTAATACCAAAAATGTATATTTTCTGGGTCTGTCGGCTGACTTAACACTCAGCTGGGACGCGTGGCACTATCGGGTTGGTTCTCCTCAAAAAGGTGGCTGAGTGAAAGGGCAAGACTATGACAAAGTGTGTTCTACAAGCAAAATGGCATGGGCACTCTGGCGGGTAATGATCTCTGCTAAGAACAAGACATCGGCAAGTGGGGGAACAATGATCTCGGCTAGGAAGGGCAACACTTGACTAAGCTGTGCCACACCTTGGCCTAGATGTGCTACACCTTGGTCTAGGTCACACCACTCCAGGACAAGGTCACTTAGGTGCAAAGGTGACATCTCGGCCCAGATAATACACATCTCGGCCTTGGTGATGAACACCTCGGCCTAGATAATGACATCTCGGCCAATATGTCAGGGCGAAGGTGGAGGTCAAACAAAGTGGTTCCAAGGAAGTTCTAGACTAAAGATGACCTCGGCTAAACTCACACCAAGCAAGGTACAAAACATGCGAGAAACACTTAAGCAAGACGAATCAAGGTTTGCAAAATGCAACGTATCAAGACAAGATCATGTAATATATGCAAGCATGACTAGAGTAGAGTGACGGTCGTTACAATTAGTCAGGAAATTACTTGGTAAATTCCAAGTAAATTCCCAGTAAATTATCAGTAAATTCTCTATAAATTACTCAGAAAATTAGTCAGTAAATTCCCAGTAAATTTTCAGTAAATTGCTCTGTAAAGTCTCAGTAAATTCCTAGTAAATTAGTCAATAAATTAGTCAATAAATTCTCAGTAAATTCTCAAAAAATTAATCAATAAATTCACAGTAAATTATTCATTAAATTTCCAGTAACTTCTCAATAAATTACTTACCAAATTCTCAGTAAATTTCCAATAAATCCTCAGTAAGTTACTCATTAAATTGTCAGTAAATTACTCAGAACATTACTCAGTAAATTCTCAGTAAATTAATCAGTAAATTCCTAATAAATTCTCAATAAATTAGTCTTTAAATTCCAAGTAAATTCTTAGTAATTACTCAGTAAATTTCTTATAAATTCTCAGTAAATTACACAGTAAATTCTCAATAAATACTCAAAAAATTATTTAGAAAATTTCAATAAATTCTTTATAAATTATTTCGTAAATTCTTAGTGAATTACTCAGTAAATTATACAGTGAATTTCTAGTAAATTCTCAATAAATTCTTAGTAAATTACTCAGTAAATTTTCAATAAATTCTCAGCAAATTGCCAGCAAATTCTTAGTAAATTACTCCGCAAATTCCCAGTAAATTCTTGGCAAATTAATCAGAAAAATACTTAGTAAATTTCTAGTAAATTCGCAATAAATTCAAAGTAAATTACTCATTAAATTACAAGTAAATTACTCAGTAAATTTTCAGTAAATTACTCAGTAAATTCTCGGTAAACTACTCCGAAAATTCTCAGTAAATTACTCAATAAATTCTTAGTAAATTACACAGTAAATTCTCTATAAATTACTAGGTAAATTCTCAGTAAATTCCCTATAAAATTACTCAAAAAATTACTCTGTAAGTTCTTTGTAAATTACACAGCAAATTCTCAGTAAATTACTCAATAAATTACACAGCAAATTACTCACTAAACTGTTAGTAAATTACCCAGCAAATTTTCAGTAAATTATCAGTAAATTCTCATTAAATTATTCAGTAAATTACTCAGTAAATTCTACATAAATTCTCAATAAATATTCAGTAAATTATTTTGTAAATTCCAAGTAAATTCTCAGTAAATTACTGGGTAAATTCTCAGAAAATTACGCAGTCAATTTTTAACAAATTCTTAGTAAACTCCCAGTAAATTCTCAATAAATTTTTAGTAAATTAGTTAGTAAATTCTCAGTAAATTACTTTGTAAATTCCCACAAAATTTTCAGTAAATTCTCACACAATTACATAGTAAATTCTCATTAAATTTCCAGTAAATTCACAATAAATTACTTAGTAAATTCTCGATAAATTGCTCAGTAAATTGGTAGAAAATTCTCTGCAAAATTCATAGTAAATTTGCAGTAAATTCTCACAAAATTACTGACTAACTTACTCAGTATATTCCCAGTAAATTACTCAGTAAATTCTCTGGAAATTCCCAGTAAATTCCCTCTAAATACTTTGTAGATTACTTAGTAAATTACTCAGTAAATTCCTAGAAAATTCTCAGTAAATTAATTAGTAAATTCTGAGTAAATTCCCAATAATTTTTCAGAAAATTTTCATTAAATTCTCAGTAAATTACTCAAGAAATTCCCAGTAAATTCTCAATAAATTACTCTGTAAATTCCTATTAAATTCTTCTAAACAACACATAATTCATTACATCATGATTCACAGTTTCGAATAACATGCAGTATACACACACTTAAACCATGAACATATCATTTAACAGACGTACAAACCCCCAACCAAACTCAACCCAACAATGTGACTACCACATAACAACATTACGATGTAAACATACATTCCCAATCCAAAATACATGCATACATACATGTTTACCCATGTTAATAACATCGGCGCACACAACACTCATCACAAAAAATACAACAAAAAAACAAAAACACAAATTCTGCAAAGATGTTGATCTGTGCATCAAAACGAAACCTATACCTGACGCCATTTCGGAACAAATCCAACGCTGCCTTGCACACACTATCGAAATACCCACACCGGAAACCAGTCGCCAATGTCAAGAAAATCGATTACACCAAAATCGATTCGTATTTCTAGGGTTTCAATGACCCAAAACCCAAATTGGACACTCTGAAGGACGTAACATTACAAAAGCTAGGAACTTTTACACAAAACCCATTTCAATGGATTACACATTGGGAATCATAGATTTTTCATATTCATCTCTTCCGAGATGATCGGAAAGGAGGGAAGCCTAAAAGAGGCTATAGTAAGTTTTTGGATACAAATGTAATTTCAACATTGTTCAATCCCTAGTTTACTCACCAATTCTACACCACACGCGCTAACATCATGTCCATTTATGTCTTTTGCACTCAAACAGGACCTACTAGTGTATAAGATATAACACACAGGACTAAATGGTTCAAGAGTTCTTATTTTGGGATTTATTGGTGCATTGCCCTTTTTCTTTTTCTTTTTCTTTTTCCAGACAATAGGTGCTAATTGCTAAATAAAAATAAAATAAAAACTGTTCCAGTCAACTGGCAGAATGTCTGAGAGGATGTCCGGGGGGACGAACGGGTAGACCTAAAAATTCAAAAACTGTCTAAGAGAATGTCCGGGCGGACGACCGGGTAGACCAAAAATTCAAAAATTCTCTGGTTTGCCAAACATGTTTTCCAAATGTATTTTTAAATTGATTTGGAATTATAATTTGAAAACTATAATCAAACAGAAGATTGATTATTAGTGTGGAATCATAGTTTGAGAATCAAACCAAACACAGTGTTTCAATATCTAACTATTGCTCTATCTATGTCAATATTTGCACGAATAATTTAAGTGTTTGTATCTGCTTCGCCAAAACAAGAATATGAATTATTAACAAGTGAAGGAATAAATAAAAAATCATAACCAAAATAAAAACAATAAAAGTACAGTAAAGAGATAAAGAAAATAATATTTAGAGAATGAGTAAGAAAATGATGGTTCAAGTCACAACTTTTATGGCTAGTCAAATGAGTAAGAAAAAGAAAATCAAAAACAAAAAGAAAGAGCCATTCTTGGCTTGACCGACAGAAACTCGCATGAGTGACTGAAAACACAATGAAGAGGTTATAATAAATGTATAGAGGGAGAGAAAAAATTAAGAGTAAATCTTGTGATTTATTCAAAATGAATAGTTAGATACATATGTTTTTGATTAGATATAGATTGATAAATCATATCCTTATCTAAATTTAATTATTTCAAATTTGTAATTTTTTGATTTAGATACAAATGTTTTATTATTAGATATGGATTAACAAACCATATCCTTTTCTAAATGTCATTATTTTCATTTTTTTTTAATTTTTTGTTTGAATTTTTATTGTATTAAAAATTAGAAATTATGGAAATGAAGAAAGGGAGACTTGAGGAACACGTAGGAGAGAGAAAGCCAATTTTACCTCACATACTAGTGTGCTACCCGTGCGTTTATAATTATACATACATGTGTTTGAATTTTATAAAGAAAAGAAGATAACATCCTACATACTATGAAACTAGCATATTACTCGTGCTCTGCACGAGTATAAATAAATAATTAAAAATTAGTTTTTAAATTAAAATAACAATATAAAATTTATTTAAAATATGTTGTAAAAGTAATTTATGATCAATTAAATTTTATTAATTTTTATTAGAGTTACACTAATAGAAGATTTTTATTCTAATGTCATTAATTGCATTTTCTAAGTTCTTAATAAAAACCTGCATGTCATAATTTAATTGGTAAAATTTAAATAATAAATTAAAAAAATTATTTATAATAAAATAAAAATACATTTCATTTTATAAGTTTCATAATTTTAATTTACCATAGGATAGTAATAAATTATATTTTTTAATATACTAACTTTTTCTTATTTTGTAAAACCTAAAAATTTGTTTACTTAAAATTGTTGTCATCTATACTATATATTAAGTAAAAGGGGTTTTTAACCCCTAAGGCCTGTGGGAGCTCCAATATTCCAATCTGAATTTTCTAAGTTTCTTATTTAAAAAAAAAAAACTCAGCATTTATTGATTTGGTCAAAATCTCTGATCAGTATTTATTAACTTTTTCAATCCACATGTCCTTCCACATGCCTGCATTTATTGATTTGGTCAAAATATCCTGATTAGCATTTAAAATCCCCTCATACGAATAATTGTAGATACAACTCGTGTATAGTTATTCCAGTACCTTTTTTAACTTCTCTCATACAATATGATTAGTGATAAAACTGTCAAATTATTTTTATAAAAAAATCTTAAAAAATATAATTTATATATTAAAAAAATCTAAAACAAAAATAAATATCTATAATTATCCCGCGCATAGCACGGGTGATAGGCTAGTAACTCTTATATGAAAACGGATTAGAATTGACTTGTGGTGTTGGACTAAAAATTAGAAGTGACCTGAAAGCTAACTAACTAAATATTTATGCCAATGTGACATTCACCTAGTCATTAAAAATTATCTTGATTATTTAAAATTATCTTTATCGGTTTGTAACCAGTATGAGTTAGTTTGAGAGTTCTAATATGAGATTAAATATTAAAAATGAGTCTAGAACATTTAGTTCAAGTCGATTTTTTTTTCAACATTTCTTGATTTAAGCCTATAAAGCATCTTATTTTAATAACTCAAAATGATAAAAAAAAAAAAAAAAAAACAATAATCTTAATTTTTAGGTGCTTTTTGTCAATCAATAAATGTTTTTATAAATATTAAGAGAATTACATCTAAACAAATTCTAACATAATTTTTTTACTTTAAAACTCTAAGACCTACACATTTGGTTTGATTTTATCTACTTCACTAATCTTTGGCGGTTTCATGATTTTTTTTTTTTTTTAATGAAATGCCAGTTTGCTATAATATAGATATATAGATTAGAATAATAATGCATATAAAATTACTAAACATCAAGGAAAAAAAAATCTATGAAAGATGTAGATTAAGGCCTCGTTTGGGAACCCTCCATTTTAGCCAAAAGGTCAAAAAGTTACTAAATTAGCCAACAACCCATACAAAAAAATCAAAGATTCTCTTTTCTTTCTACTTTTTGCATATCTTTTCGTAAAAAGTCAAAAAGTCATCCCAAACATACTAGTTTTTTTTAGTTCATATTTTAGCCAAATAGCTAAAAAGCTACTAAATTAACCTGTTCCCAAACGGGGCCTAATTCCTATATTTTAGTAGTATAAAAATTCAAATTTAAATTTATATCTTAGTTAACTTTCCTTTTCAATTTCTAAATTTAAATTTTTAAATAAATTAATTAACCTTCTTTTGAAATGTGCAAATCAAGGCCTAAAAGTTATTTAAATTTTTAAGTAGATTAACTAACTTCTTTTTAAATTTAAATTTTTAAGTGAATTAATTAACTTTTCTTTTAAAATGTGTAAATTAAGGCATAAAAGCTATTTAAAATTTTAAATAGATTAATTAAATTTCCTTTCAAATTTAAATTTTTAAATGAATTAATTAACTTTCCTTTTGAAATATGTAAATCAAGGCATAAAAGCTATTTAAATTTTTAAATAGATTAATTAACTTTCCTTTTAAATGGATTAATTACTATTTTTTTAAATGATTCAATAAAAGTTAACCAATAAATTTTTTTTTAATTATTTAAAAAATAAAAATTCTAGAAAAATAGTATGAGGGTTTTGAACTTCACCAGTGCCTTTTCATTAAAAACTCTATTTTACTAATATAATTCTAGTGTTTCACCCGTGCATAGTTATATTTATAATTATTTGTATATATATTTTGATAATAATGAGGGAATTTTGACCAAATCTCTCAAAAGACATGTGGATTGGCAAAAGTTAATAAATGCTGATGAGAGAATTTGACCAAATCTTTCAAAAGGCATGTGGATTGAAGAGAGTTAATAAATATTGGGGCTTTTTTAAAAAAAAATCAAAAATTTAGAAAATTAATATTGGGATATTGGAACTCCCACAAAGCTTGTGGGTTAGAAACTCCATTTTTCCTTATATAATGTACTAGCATATCACCCGTGCTATGCACAGATTGTATTTACAATTATCTATATATGTGCATTGTGATTTTTAAATGTTTTCTTTTTCTTTTTTTTTTAAATGTCTTCTTTTTTCCTTTTTTATATTATATTAAAGTTTAATATTTTGATAATAATCATATGTGTTGGACTTTTCAAGGAATTAAATGTCTTTTTTTCTATTATATTATATTAAAGTTTAATATTTTGATAATAATCATATGTGTTGGACTTTTCAAGAAATTTTTTTTATGTTTGTTCTTAATGTATTAAAGTGTTAGTATGAGGGATAATAATCATATGTGTTGGGACTTTTCAAAGATTTCATATGTGTTGAATTTCAACGAATTTTTTTTATGCTTGTTCTTAATGCATTAAAGTGTTATTATGATGGTAAGACTTTGGAATTGGGAGAAGTTAATAAATGTTAAGATTTTTTTTTTAAAATCAAAAAATCAAAAAAATTAGATTGAGAGATTGGAGCCCCTATAAGATTTGGGATTAAAAATTCTTTTTTACTTTATATAACTAGCCTATCACCCGTGCGATGCACGGGATAATTTTAGATATTTGTATTTGTTTTAGATTTTATTTTAATATATAAATTATGTTTTTTAAGACTTTTTATAAAAATAATTTAATAATCTTATCACTAACCATAGTGTATGGGAGAAGTTGAAAACGGTACTGCAGTAATTATACACGGATTGTATCAATAATTATTTGTATGAGGTGATTTTAAATGCTAATCAGGAGTTTTTTTGACCAAATCAATAAATGCAGGTATGTGGAAAGACATGTGGATTGAAAAAGTTAATAAATGCTGATCAGGAAATTTTGATCAAATTAATAAATGCTGAGTTTTTTTTTTAAATAAAAAATTTAAAAAATTCAGATTGAGATATTGAAGCTCCCACAGGTCTTGGGATTTAAAAACCCCATTTTGCTTAATATATATAGCACTAACATATCACTCGTGTTATGCACGGATTATGTTTACAATTATCTATATATGTAAATTGTGATTTTTAAATGTTTTTTTTTTAACTGCTTTCCTTTTTTTCTTTTTTATATTATATTAAAGTTTAATATTTTGATAATAATCATATGTGTTAGACTTTTCAAGGAATTAAATGTCTTTTTTTTTATTATATTATATTAAAGTTTAATAATTTGATAATAATCATATGTGTTGGACTTTTCAAGAATTTTTTTTTATGCTTGTTCTTAATGCATTAAAGTGTTGTTATGAGGGATAATAATCATATGTGTTGGGACTTTTCAAGAAATTCATGTGTTGGATTTCAAAGAATTTTTTCTATGTTTGTTTTTAATACATTAAAGTGTTATTATGAGGGTAGGACTTGGGAGTTGGGAGAAGTTAATAAATGCTAAGTTTTTTTTTTTTTAAATCAAAAAATCAAAAAAATTAGATTGGAAGATTGGAACTCCCACAAGGTTTGGGGTTAAAAATCCCCTTTTGTTTAATATATAGTATACTAGCCTATCACCCGTGCTATGCACGGGATAATTATAAATATTTATATTTGTTTTAGATTTTTTTTAATATATAAATTATGTTTTTTTAAGATTTTTTATAAAAATAATTTAACAATCTTATCACTAATCATAGCGTATGAGAGAAGTTGAAAAGGGTGCTGTAGTAACTATACACAGATTGTATCTATAATTATTTGTATGAGAGGATTTTAAATGCTGATCAAGGGATTTTAACCAAATCAATAAATGCAAGCATGTGGAAAGACATATGGATTGAAAAATGTTAATAAATGTTAATCAGGGGATTTTGACCAAATCAATAAATGCTGAGTTTTTTTTTTAGCCATTGAACAAACTACAATCACTTACAATTTTTTTTCAAAAAACACAGTGAGTTAAAAAAATCAATTACAATTTTTTTTTCAAAATACAATCTAATCATTATCAATAATTGGTACTTTAAAAACCAAATCAGAAAAAAAATCAAATCAAATCACAAATATTTTTATGCTATCTAACTACAATCATATTTTTTTTCATAAATAATTATAAAGAAAAACCATTAAAACAGTAAATAAAAGATTAAATCACATTAAAAAAAAAGAACCATTGAACAAACTACAATCGCATCACATTTTTCTCATAATAAAATAAATAAATAAATAAATAAAAGAACCATTGACTAACTGCAATCACATTAAAAAAAAAAAACTATTGAATTAACTACAATCACATTTTTTTTTCTTTGTGAGTGTTTATGTTTATCTAACTTCAATCATATTAAAAATAAAATTAAAATAGTAAATAAAAAGATTAAATAACATTAAAAAAAAACCCATTGAACTAACTACAACAATCATATTAAAAAAAAAAAGCCATTGAATCAAACTACAATCACATCACATTACAATGACATTTTTTTTCTTTGTGAGTGTTTATGTTTATTTAATTTCAATCATATTAAAAATAAAATTAAAATAGTAAATAAAAAGATTAAATAACATTAAAAAAAAACATTGAACTAACTACAACAGTCATATTTAAAAAAAGAGCCATTAAACAAACTACAATCACATCACATTTTTCCGATAATAAAATAAATAAATGAAAAAAAAGAACTATTAAACTAACTACAATCACATTAAAAAAAAAAAAAGAATTATTCAACTAATTATAATCATATTTTTCTCTTTGTGAAGATTTATATTTATCTAACTTCAATTATATTAAAAAATCAAATTATAATTTTTTATTCGCTAGACAAATTACAAATATTTTTATGCGCTATCTAACTACAATATTAAAACAGTAAACAAAAGGAAAAGTCAAGAAAGAAAAAACAAAAGAAGACTTACTGTTTGCATACGTGGTTACTGAAGTTAAAAGTATAGAAGTGAGAAGTCAAGAAGGAGAAAACAAAAAGGAGACTCACTATTTGCAATAGGTATGTGAAAAGTTAAAAAGAGTGTGTGTATTGGAAAAATTAAAAAGACTTGGAAGAATTTAATAAATGCTAAATTATTTTTTTTCAAAAAAAATCAAAAAAATTAAGAAATTAAAGTTTAGATATTGAAACTCCCACAAAACTTGTGGGTTAGAGATAGATATAAATAAATAGATAGATATAGATAGAGATATTTATATTTGTTTTAAATTTTTTTAATATACAAATTATTTGTTTTGGAAAAGATACTGCAATAATTATGAGAGAAGTCAAAAAATCTTGTGGGTTGAGAGAAATTAATAAATGCTGAGTTTTTTTTTAAAAAAAAAAAAATAGAAAATTAGGATTGGCATATTGGAGCTCCCACAAGCTTTGGAGGTTAAAAACTCCCTTTTGCTTAATATATAGTAAGTATAGATATAGATAGATAGATAGATAGATAGATAGATAGTTATATCTTTTTATTTTTATTTTATTTTTGTGTAGTTTCTATTCGGGTATTTTTTTTTCAATTTATTTGAGATGGAGTTGTGGGTATCTTTTTTTTTTTAATTTAATTTATCTGTGATTTCCATTTGTTTTTAATTATTATTATTTAGGTAAGTTATGATGTGAGTTAGATATGTGATAGGCATGTGAGTTTTATTGATTTAAAGTTTATTCAGATAAGATTTAAAGCTTATTTAGATAAACTTTAAAGATTTTTTTTTTAGTTTTTTTTTGTTATGTTATAAGATAATATATAAAATATAGGTAAATATCTACAACTTTAGTAAAAAATATTATCTGATTTTTTGGGGAAGAGAAAAGGAATGCAAGTTTTAATATTTTTTTTTTTAAATTTGTGAGAGAGATTAGGAGGAAGAGATTATGAAATATTTTGGTTATTAAATAAATAAATCAGTCAATAGTTTTTTTAATTTATTTTGTAAATTAAAAATAAATAAATCAGTCAATAGTTTTTTTTAATCTATTTTGTAAATTAAAAATCAATAATTTTGAAAATTTGATTAATTTGTCCCATTAAGTGATTTAAAATTTTGATAGATATACATAAAAAAATACATAATTATATTATTAAATCATAATTTAAATTTAGATGTTATATCTTTTTGAGATCTATAGCTAAATTCTTATTTTTTTAAAAAAATTTTGTGTGTAACTATAGTGTATGGAAGAAATTGAAAAGGGTGTTGCAATAATTATGAGAGAAGTCAAAAGGGATTGTGGGTTGGTAGAAGTCAATAAATGCTGAGGTTGGGTTGGGAGAAGTCAATAAATGCTTAGTTTTTTTTTTTAAATCAAAAAATTAAAAAATTAGGATTAGGAGATTGGAGCTTCCACAAGACTTAGGGTTAAAAATTTCCTTTTGCTTAATATATAGTATACATAATGTAGATTCTTTTTTGTGTAATTATCAAGTTGGTTGTCAAGGCACATACAACAACTTTATTGAAATAATGAAACATAATGAAACATTGTAAGTAGATGAAAAAGGCAACATTTTCTTTATTTCATGCAAGTATTTCAAAAAATGCAGTAATAAGTGGATTCAATCCTTTAGAAAAGAATAAAATTGAGAATGATTGTCACCTTTGAAAAAACTATCAAAAAAACTTTTAAATGTCATGTAATCAATCTTAATAATACATGAGTTGGTTAGAGCAGAGGATAAATAACCTCAAAAATAAATATAATTTATTGAGATCATCAAATCCAACATCAATGAAAATCTATCACAAAAATGTCCAAATTGAATACGCATGCCAATATGAAATAGTATATATCTAATTAAAAATAATAATAAAAAAATAAGACTTCAAATCTAATTGCTCAAAAGTTAAAAGACAGTTATTCTCAAAATTTCGAACTCTTTTTTTTTTTTTTAATTATAAACAAGAAATTGAAATTTTCATAATGAAAATAATTTTATCACAATAATTCATATCGTAACCTCAAACTCCTAGAAACATAGAGACAAGCTCGTGATAAATCAAAATAGATGTAATAATGAAGAATTACCTAATTGAAGACAATCAAAATAGACCCAGATGAGTGAACGGAGGAAGGATGCATACAAAGGTAGGGAAAATTATTGGGTACTCCTCGAGCACCACATGTTCATGCACCTCCATTAAACATAGTATATTATGTCATCTTCTGCTCTTTAATAACCTAATACAAAATTATAGATCTCATCTTCTTCACCAATCACAACACTCCTGGAACACTACGTGGTCATACTTCAAAAACACCCAATAACTTTCTCAAATAGAGATACCTCATAATAGAAAGTGAAAAGACAACTTTTATATTCCATTAAAACAAATGACATACTCAAAATAAATTTTTAATGCCTCCTCCACTTCCTAAAGTTCATATTTATAAAGAGATAGAGGTCCTTTGATTACTGAAAATTGTGATATACTTATGATACACATTAATTGTTAATTATGAAATTTTGGAATGGTTTGGCTTCAAAGAGATAATTGACACATGGCACATTTTTACACATACGCTTGGCACAATTTTAGAACACTTCCAATGAAAAGCATAGCACAATTTCAAAACACTTCCAATGAAAAGCACAACTTTCATTATATATTGGTCCGTTTGGGAATAATAAGGTAACAACTCTTAATAGGTGCTTCAATATGAAAAAGTTTCTATTGATGTGTACACCATTTGTTTCAATTCTGTTTAGCGTTCGTTTGGTTAATTTAATTGGGTTAAAAAAACAAAAAAGATAAAATAAACTAAAAAAGTTAATAAGACAGATATCATATTTAAATCATAATCATTTCATTTTTTCTCACACAAAAGTCAGAAAAGTCAAACCAAACGAATTTTTTAGTCCCAAACTAAAAAAGTCCCAACTCAGAAAAGCCAACTTAAAAAACCAATGCCAAACAGCGACTTAGTCTATTTTTAGGCCTTGTTTGAGGAGTAGTTAATATAGTTAAAAAGTCACTATAAATTGTCACATAATTCCCTTTACTTTTTTAGATATTCTTAAAATGTTAAAAAATTAATTGAAACAGTCAATTCCCGAATCAACGTTAGAATTCTAGACATTAAAAAAAAAATTAATTTTTAATTTAATTTTTTTCAACCACTTTAGTAAAACCTTTATTTATTATAAACTAATTAATTTTTTTAATTTATTATGAAAAAATATAACAAATAAGAAAAATTATAATTCAGTTTAATTTTTTTAATAAATTTTAATAATTTTAATAATTAAATGATAAATTTTTCATGACTTTACAATTTTCTTTTCCTAATAATATTCCCATTTATCACTGTGACTATTTTTATTTTTTCGATCACTTTAGTGAAAATCTTTATTTGTTATAAACTAATTAAATTTTTTTGATTTATTATGAAAAAATATGACAAATAAGAAAAAAAAAATATAATTCAATATAAATTTTTAAAATAAATTTTAAATTAATAATAAAATTTAATAATTTTAATAATTAAAATGATAAATTTTTCATGACTTTGCAATTTTGTTTTCCTAATAATTTTCACATTTATCACTGTGACTATTTTAATTTTTTCAATCACTTTAGTGAAAATATTTTTTTATTATAAACTAATTAAAAAAAATTAATTTATTATGAAAAATATAACAAATAAGAAAAATTATAATTAAATGTAAAAAGAAATTTTAAATTAATAATAAAATTTATTAATTTTAATAACTAAAATGGTAAATTTTTTCAAGACTTTGCAATTTTATTTTCCTAATAATTTTCCCATTTTTCACTGTGACTATTTTAATTTTTTCAACCACTTTAGTGAAAATCTTTATTTATTATAAACTAATTAGATTTTTTAAATTTATTAAGAAAAAATATAACAAATAAAAAAATTATAATTTAGTATAAATTTTTTAAATAAATTTCAAATTAATAATAAAACTTATTAATTTTAATAATTAAAATGATAAATCTGTTCATGACTTTACAAATTTTCTTCTCAGTTGTGACATGTAGCTCGAAAGAGAGATTCCCCGAATCCCCCGAATTCAAAACGACGTCGTTTCGTCGTTTTGATTTTTTTTTTTTTTTTCAATAACTGGCAAAAGAAAATTAGAAAAGAAGAAGGAAGAAGAAGAAGAAAAAGAAGAAGACAAGAAGAAGAAAGAGTAGCAAACAGAGAGATCATCAACCACCCATCATCATCATCATCAACCATCCAACACATCATCCTCATCGTCACATCATCACAGATTGGAGGCAGAGATTAGAGATCGGAAGCTTGCGACGATCGGGCTGCGACGAACAGAGGCAGAGGCAGAGGTGGAGGCGGAGGCGGCGGAGATCGACTCTCTCTCTCTCTCTCTCCCTCCATTCCCTCTTCCCCTCCCTTCTCTTTCTCTCTTTCTCTTTCTCTTCTCTTTTTCTTCTTCACTCTTCCATCTATTTTAGACATAACGAAGGAAAAAAAAAAAAAAAAAATTCCCTGCCCAAAACGACGTCATTTTGGGCAGTCGGGGGATTTGGAGAAGAGAGATTCGAGCTACAAAGGATTATTCTTTTTTTCCTAATAATTTTCCCATGAATCATCCTTCGTAGCTCGAATCTCTCTCCCCCGAATCCCCCGACTGCCCAAAACGACGTCGTTTTGGGTAGTTTTTTTTTTTTTTTTTCTTTCTTCCTTCCTTCGTTATGTCTGAAACAGATGGAAGAGTGAAGAAGAGAAAGAGAAGAGAAAGAGAAAGAGAGAAATAAAAGAGAGGGAAAGAAGGAATGGAGAGAGAGAGAGAGAGTCGATCGTCGCTGCCTTTGCCTCTGCCCCCGCCTCTGATCGTCGTAGCCCGATCGCCTCCAATCATCGCAGTCCGATCGTCGCAGGCCTCTAACTTTGATCTCTGCCTCCGATCTGTGATGATGTGACGATGATGATGATGTCTTAGGTGGTTGATGATCTCTCTGTCTGCTACTCTTTCTTCTTTTTCTCTTCTTCTTTCTTCTTCTTCTTCTTCCTTCTTCTTTTCTTCTACCAGTTATTGGGAAAAAAAAATCAAAACGACGAAACGACGTCGTTTTAAATTCGAGGGATTCGGGGAATCTCTCTTTCGAGCTACATAGCACAACTGTTTCCCTATTTATCACTGACTATTTTGTGAAAAATCTATCTAGGTGCCAGCAAATATGATGATGATAATGACGAAGTTTAACCGTCAAATATGTCTAAGAAACTCGTCTGATCATTTCCCAACACCATACCACAGTTGCGAAATTAAAACCTAACAACCCCCTGCTTCCTCTGCGCGCACTTGCGTACGTTCTGTGAGGGTTTGGAAAATTATTATTTTAATGAGTTATTTTAATTTTTGACTATTTTAATAAGTTAAAATTTTTATATTTTAGAAGATAATTGAATTTTTTTTTGTAAATGATTGTGATATTTGTGAGAAAAAAAATAAAATAATTATAAATTTGATATGACATTTTATTTTGTTAATTATTTTAACCTATTTTATCTTTTTTAAATTTTAATTTAAATTAAGCTAAAATCCTACTTCCCAAATAGCCCTTCTGTTTTGTAGCTCGGCTAAAAAGAGTTCGAATGACTCGAATTTGTGGAATGGGGGTAGGTGCTGTCACAGCTCCATGCTGTGACAGCCAAACAGTGTCGTTTTATTTGTTAAAAAAATAAAAGAAAAAAATGAACTCACGCCTTAAGTCGCCATTTTGTTGTAGTACATGTGTGGAACAACACTTTTATGTTTGGGTTGACTTTAGGAAAATAAGAAGCTATAAAAAAAAATTTAAACAATAGGTATGATTAGTTGAAAAAAAATGTAAAAAATAGTACAAAAATTGAATTTTATAATATTTTTATTTGTCTCAAAATTATTTTTTTGTAAAAATAAATTTTAAGATAAATTGCACTGATAGTTCTTCTTTATAAAAAAAAAATGCAAATATGAGTGACATGTATTACGTAAGAACAAATTTATAAACTTTATCAATTTACTGAATTAGTATCAACCAACTTAGTAATTATTCTTTATCAAAAAACCTAACGTCATTGTCAATTGGACCAAATTGACACAAAGATCAAAAAAATTAAGAGTCAAAATTGAATTAATTGAAAATGTAAGAATCAATATGATACAAGAGACAAAATTTAGAAATTACTAATGTAATTTACTCTAAATTTTAAAGGAAAAGTAATGTTGAAATATAAGCACTTGAAACAAATGGTACTTTAACTATAGAACTTGTAACAACCATAGTAAATGTAGTTACCACATATATATAATTATAACAACTAAATTAAATCAAAAATAAAGTTGAATTTAAACTGTGAACCAACCAACCAATTCAATGTTGAATATCATTCTAAATCCAATTTCTTCACATACCAAATCATCCAAATTTCAAATTACTTTAAAAAACATGCTCATAGACTTGTGTTTCAATTTTTTATTTTTTGTTTGTTTATAGCTGCACCTTATTTTCCTAAAGCCAACCTATAAAAGTGTTGTTCTACATTACAGCAAGACGGCAGGCGTGCTTGTGTTTAAATTTTTTTTTTAATAAATAAAACGGTACCGTTTGGTTGTCACAACATGGTGCTGTGATAGCACCTACCCCAACTCCCGAATTTATTGCTAGGTTGTCTTTCCTTTTTTACTCATGCCCATTACCTTTTCTCTCTCCTCTCAATCTCTCTCTCTCTCATACCTCAAAAGCATTTATCTTTTGACAAAGCAAAAGAAAATACAAAAGAAGTGCTCTGTTAGTTTCAACAATGAAACATTCATATTTTGGCAAAGTAAAGCAACATACAAAAGAAGTGCTCTTTTGTTCAGAAAAATGATTTAAAGACAAATAAGTTTCAACAATGAAGCATCAACAAAACAGTTAACAACAACAACGAAGCATCAACAACAATGAAGAATTAACCCAAAAAAAAAGGAAAAGAAAAGTAAAAGCAAAATAACCTAGTACAAGAATAAAATAAAAAGAACAACACAATCAAAAATCCTCCAAGAAGATTGTGAGATTCTAAGCAACCAAACGAATAAAAGAATCAAGAAATTTGGAAATGGGTACCAAGTGCTCTTTGTGTTGATCTCTCTCTGTTCTTTTTTTGGAAAAAAAAGCTTTGTCTTCTCTCTCTATTGTCTCTCTCTACTTCGTTTCTTCACGGCAACCACCGAGTTCCCCAATTTGTAATCAAAACTATCTCATAAAAATCAACAATCCTAAATTCATAAATAAAAAATATAAAAAAAAGTCCATCTTCAGTCTCAAATCAAAATATTTTCAACTGATTCAAGCAAAAAATAAAATATTTTCAACTGATTCAAACAAAATCTATCTTCTTGGTTTACTCTTGTTGGCAATCAGTGGTTTGAGAGAGAGATTGTTTCTTCTTATAGGTGAGCGAGGGAGATCGTCAACGGTGAGTAAGTGAGAGATCATTGGCAGCGTTAAAAGGTTGTTTGGGATGTTCTAAATAAGTGCACTTTTTGACTTTTTATAAAATATGGGTTGGGTTTGAAGTGATGCAGTAGAAAGGTAATGTCACTTAAAGAGGATAGTGACTTTTTGGTTTTTTGACTTTTTTAGGGGATGCCAAACCTAGCCTAAGTTAGAATCGTTGTCAGTTGGCGATACTGAGTGAAAGATTGTCAGTGATTGACTATTTGAGAGTGAGAGAGAGAGAGAGAGAGAGCAAAACCGTGAGATATTTCAAAAATGAAGAAAAGAGATGAGTATGGTTTCACGCAAATCTAGGCAACCGAGTAATTTTGCAGTGATTGGTTGCCTGTCAATTTTTCTCGTGCCTATGTTGTGGTGAGCGGTTGATTTTCCAGTGCCTGTGTAACGTGTGGAATCATTTTTTTTTTTTTTTTGGTTCTTGAATGGCAACTGGGTTTGTCTCTTTGCTGCCAATTTTGTAGAAGTCTGCAATAATGCGTTCGATCGGGATGTCCTACGACTATTACTACGCTTCCCGGTATATCGTCTAACACTACCTGCCACATAAATCATAAAAACACATTAGTCCATGAACTGCATAATCTACAACAACATAGGGCATTACAATTCCACAAATGTCATTACGTATTACACGCAATTGATGACGTACATTTATTAGATCACCAAACAACCATGTACGACAACACGAACCAAATACATAAATCACGTTATCCTACCGCACTCCATTATAATCATAACATTAACAAACTTAATAACGTTATAAAATAACTATGCTACAACAAAACGCGGCGCTGCATGCCACACCATATATGTTAATGAATGATTTCAACATAATTCTTCTACGATGTTTCACACACATAACACCAAAGCAGGACAAACATAACAACTACAACACTAAAAACATAACCGAAACGTTATGTTTCCACAACACAAAATGGTACGTTCGCTTGGGTAGGAGCCAATCGAAAGTTAGTCCGCCCAGCCATGGCATCAACTACGTTACATCGTTCTACTACCTCCATGGTCATTTACGTTAATTAAAAACAACATTACAACAACAAACATTGCATAATGGGTTTTAACAACCATACCATACAAACTTAATTTAACCTACGAGTTTAATTTGACCAAATCAAACATTTATCCGATAGCACTATACGTCCACATCACAAACAAGAAAAGCGAAAAAGGTGCTAAACTAAACTCCATGATTACATTACGACTCTTCCAGTCAAACTTACCACATTACTTCTCGTCAAATCATACTCACATTACACTCTAAGAACAACATACACAACCTACCCAAGCAGGGAACACCGCACATCATACTAAAAGTAATAATTCATTCAACCCACGGGACATCATACAATTTGTTTACAGCACCATCCAACATCTTCTAAACAACACATAATCCATCGCATCATGGTCCATAGTTTCAAATAACATGCAGTATACACACACTTAAACCATGAACATATCATTTAACAGACGTACAAACCCCCAACCAAACTCAACCCAACAATGCGACTACCACGTAACAACATTACTATGTAAACATATACTCCCAATCCAAAATACATGCATACATACATGTTTACCCATGTTGGCAACATCGGCGCACACAACACTCATCCCAAAAAATACAACAAAAAAACAAAAACACAAATTCTGCAAAGATGTTGGTCTGTGCATCAAAACGAAACCCATACCTGACGCCATTTAGGAACAAATCCAACGTTACCTTTCACACACTATCGAAGTACCCACGCCGAAAACCCGTCGCCAATGTCAAGCAAATTGATTACACCAAAAATCGATTCGTATTTCTAGGGTTTCAATGACCCAAAACCTAACTTGGACACTCTGAAGGACGTAACATTACAAAAGCCAGGAACTTTTACACAAAACCCATTTCAATGGATTACACATTGGGAATCATAGATTTTCCATATTTATCTCTTCCTAGATGATCAGAAAGGAAGGAAACCTAAAACAGGCTATAGTAAGTTTTTTGATACAAATGTAATTTCAACATTGTTCAATCCCTAGTTTGCCCACCAATTCTACACCACACGAGCCAACATCATGTCCACTTATGTCTTTTACACTCAAACAGGACCTACCGGTGTATAAGATATAACACAAGACTAAATGGTTCAAGAGTTCTTATTTTGGGATTTATTGGTGCGTTGCCCCCTTTTCTTTTCTTTTCTTATTTATTTATTTTTTTGGTTCAAATAACAGGTTCTAATTGCTAAATAAAAATAATTAAAAAAAAATGTTCCGATCAACTGGCCGAATGTTCGGGATGATGTCCGGGGGGATTACCGAGTAGACCCAAAAATTCAAAAACTGTCTAAGAGGATGTCCGGGCAAACGACCGGGTAGATCAAAAATTCAAAAATTTTCTGGTTTACCAAACATGTTTTCAAAATGTATTTTTAAATTGATTTGAAATCATAATTTGAAAACTATAATCAAACAGAAAATTGATTATTGGTGTGGAATCATAGTTTGAGAATCAAACCAAACACAGTGTTTCAATATCTAACTATTACTCTATCTATGTCAATATTTGCACGAATAATTTAAGTGTTTGTATCTGCTTCGCCAAAAAAAGAATATGAATTATTAACAAGTGAAGGAATAAATAAAAAATCATAACCAAAATAAAAACAATAAAAGTACAGTAAAGAGATAAAGAAAATAATATTTAGAGAATGAGTAAGAAAATGATGGTTCAAGTCACAACTTTTATGGCTGGTCAAATGAGTAAGAAAAAGAAAATCAAAAACAAAAACAAAGAGCCATTCTTGGTTTGACAGACAAAAACTCGCATGAGTGACTGAAAACACAATGAAGAGTATATGTATAGAGGGAGAGAAAAAATAAGAATAAATCTTGTGATTTATTCAAAATAAATAGTTAGATACATATGTTTTTTATTAGATATAGATTGATAAATCATATCCTTATCTAAATTTAATTATTTCTAATTTTTAATTTTTTGATTTAGATACAAATGTTTTTTTATTAGATATAGTTTAACAAACAATATCCTTTTCTAAATGTCATTATTTCAATTTTTTAATTTTTTGTTTGAATTTTTATTATATTAAAAATTAGAAATTATGGAAATGAAGAAAGGGAGACTTGAGGATATATATGGAATCTAATGATTGATTTAGGTATATGGGTCCTGAGCATCTTGAAATTGTGAAACATATGGATCATGATTGGTAGATGCTTCTGATGAGGCTGATTCATCTGAAGCATCTTCTTCATCTCGTGACTTGGCTTGGGCCAGTAGTAATTTTGCGATCTGAATTAATTCTTCATTACTGGTCTTGGACTTGGGCTTTGCTTTGAGCTTGGACTTGGATGACTTGGATTTGGAAGGTTCAGTACTGGGTGCTAGGCTTCCAAGTCTAACTGTTGTAAGAGGAAATGGGCTTCCTTGAGTGACTGAAGCAGTTGAGTTCTGCTAAGAGAACTTGACCATTGCGGGAGTAGGAGCATGAATGTTGACTGGAAATTCTTGTTGAACTTGTTCAATAATGCGATGGGCTTTGAATGCATCTTAGCATTTAACAAAATGTTGTCGACTAACTATGTTTTCGGAAAAATTGTAATGCTATTTAAATATCCAAGGGACTTTATATTGGGAAATAAAATGGAGCAATATAGGGAATTGACTTTTATATTGACTCAATTTGTATACTGAAGAGAAATAAGTGACTTGTTTCATTAAATCAACAGGAATAATTTATGTGATGTCACCATATAGAGACCACCATCTAAGAAACCAGGAGGGAATTCTGACTTGAATTTATTATCAAAAGAGAAAAACCAGGAATGACTGTATGACTCATTTTGGCAGAGAAGGATCTTGAACCAGGCATCAATGTAATTATAGTAATTGTATTGTATCTTGTAATTAGGAAGATCGCAAAGTAGGAAGGAGAGACCCCATTCATCAAGAGATACAATATTCTGTATGTATAATGAATGGTAGATGATTTTACTAGTATTGACTCGATCATTTATGGGTTTAATGATTATAGACTTGTGATGGAATAGAAAATCTTTGAAAAAAGTAATTGACTTGTCTGGATGAGAGGGAGTGAAATGCCATCCAGCAAGGAAATATGATTTTACTAAATCAAGGAGATTGGGAATGTTTTTATGGATTGGTTCTTTATAAAATAAAATAACTCAAATAGATACTCACCACCTTGGTCAAAACTAAAAGCACAAAAGCTTTTATCTAATTGATCTCAACCTCATATGTGCAATGTCAAAAAATCATTTCAAAACTTTTTGACTTATGGGAGATCAAATAGCCTTGACTAAGATGCGTATCGTAATCTATAAATGTGTCAAGATTTGGGGCTAGCTATTATTCCCTTACCCATATCCAGTCACTAATATCATAGTGGACTAAATGCACCAATACAGATGCCCTTCTACGGCTTTTCTACTTACTTGTGCGCAACCATTGCGAACAAAGTTACACATTCACATGAGAGCAGGATGTCACAAGCGAGTGGGCCCGAGAAGGCCTATTCAAACCATACTGTCATCATCTCATTAATGTGATTAAATATAATAAGCCACCGGTTCATGACCTATGTCATAAACTAATTTCAATCACCTTAATGTGTGAGTTCTCGAAGACAAGTTTTAAAGGTTTTGGTCCAACTAGGTAATGACTCACAACTAATTCATATTCACTAGATCATAAAAGGATGTCATGGAGATATTAAGTGCGTTTAAGTCACAAATTTAACTAGTAAGTGTTAATCCCCTGCACCTTCAAGTCAATTTTTATTCTCCATACACTTTACTACATCTAGTTGAAATATGACGATGCTCCTCTGGCCATATATGTTTCTCACTTCATAGTTACTTGCAATTAATTCTACTATCCACAAGAAGGAGAGAACAAGCTATCAATCTATGACAGCTCCTGAAGTAACTTAAGCATGAATTAGGCTAAAGAGTCTTATTCAACACAATGCTCTCACAAGCAATGCGTCAAATTCTTAGAGTCATAACAACCTTGTCGGCCTTGACCTTTTCATTACTATGCTGCAACGTTTGCGCTTAGTGGTAAACGTTGTTCAAAAAACGTTAGCCTAGTAAAGGAATCATACAAAGAAGCACCTCCTCATGTCTCACACTCAAGTGTGGAAACAGTAAGTGTCCAGACTTAGACAAGTTGGCAATGCTAATAGATTTTGCAGCCACTTGGCACTAATCTCTTCACTTAGTGTTAATAGATTTTTCTACTACTAAGCACTAATCTTTTAACTTCAAGTGATACTTTAATGCACACTATTATAGTGCATGAAATTTTGCTCTATCCACTCCCAACAGTTGGATAGAGAGTAAAATACTGCTCATTCTGGCTACTTATCTCACACTTAATGACTAATTCATTTAAGCTCACATTTCTTGGATGGCGTAACTCTTAAATGTTACTTCATCCAATGATGCAACATCATTATAAGTCAAATTACAAAGTCAATCTGTGTAGCTCAATAGTCAAGATCATATACAGATCTATTGAGGGCTTACTAATTTCATAACTCCAAAACTCGTCAACCAAAACTACGTAGCGTGCCGCTAACCATAGAGCACACATTAGTTTTTATTGTGCCAAACAAGGCAACAAAACCACGACAACTTTGAGTCATGTTTCCTTTGGCTCAATTTAAGGTCTGACCTAAAGTCTCCAAGACTTTTGGTCATCTAAAGAATAGGATTACATTGTTCACATTTGAACATCTCTACTAAGTCTAGGTCAACCAAATTAACTTTCATAAGCTAAGTCAATTTAGAGAGAAATTCGCATTGGGATTAATTTGATTAGCATAATATAATTTTGCCGCAAAAATCTAAATTAAATAGTGACAATATTACACAAGTCGCAAGATTGAAAATTCGTTATGCTCGTAATCATCTCTTGTGCCACAGGTGATAATTATCCAAAAATAATTTAATTTATGTGCAAAATATTAGTTTTCGGGAGTAAATCTACAAAGATTTCTCTCAACTGAACAACCTACCACTGACTATGGCATGTCCTAAAAAAAACATGATAAAATATTCTAATTCCATACAATAGCATCTTAAAGTAGATTCACAATCAAGTCATGCTACATTACATTTAATAATGAAATTTAAATAAAAAAAATAAATCAATCATGCTATTCTGATCACAACATATTAAAAACTCTAGGAAAAAATTAACAATATGCTTTGTTTAATATTCAGATTATGCCATAATAGAAAGTATACCACTTTAGAAATTTTTTGGGATTTTCTGGTATTTTCTGAAATTTTAATTAATTAATAAACACACATGAAATCATAAATAAATATTCCAGAATCTGGGAAAATGCAACAATCATACCAGTAAATAGTAAACTATTACAGTGGTCTACAGTAAAAATTTCAGCTCCATAACACCAAAAGCATTTTAAAGCAGAAATAATGAATTATTATTTTCATAAAATTTTAAAAATTTTACAGAAGATAGAAAATATAATTTTGAGTCTAACAGTACCAACCACGCTTAAAACAAAGCTATAACAAATTACTTATGACCATTTAACGTAATTCTGGATTTAAAAAAAAAAACAAACAGACCCTTACACCTAGCCGTCAAACCAGACAAGCCGGCGCGGAAAACGGCATGGCTCGGCGCACGGCTCGCGCGTGGCGCAGCTTGAAGCAGCACGGCTTAATGCGCGCGTGTGGAAGGGTGCGGACAACGCGAGCATGGAAGCGCATAGCAGTGCGTAACAGCACGTGGCAGCTCTTGACGGCGTCATCAGGCACGTGCGGCTCACGCGCCGCCTTCCAAGGTGTTTTTGGGTCCGATTTTGGTACTTCCGGACTCCATTTTTCAAAATAAAAACATTTGTGGTCTCAAAAATGACATTTAATGAACATAAAAATGAGGTGTATTACACTCTCAATCTAATGAGAGTAGAAGTGCAGAAACCCTGCACTTCATCTTCCTCCTTAAACCATCAAAAACATCAAAACGAACCCAAATTAGGGTTCGATGTAATTCATCAACCGTAAATCAAAATCTAACAAATAATATATAGTTTCGAAGGTCTCGAAACAAGAATTCAAAATTTGTAAGATTTGAAGACTGAAATTAAAGCATGTAAAACCATCATGTATGTAAAGTTTCGAAAATATAAAATAGGTCTCCATTATTCTTGAAATCTAACCGTTAGATTTTCACGAAACTTTGCAAATATGTTCTACATTAAATATACTACAACATATAGAAATTTCAGGTCGATCGGAAATAGTTCAAAAAATTATTAATTTTCATGCATATATCGTATATATATTTACATAAAAATATACACCTATTTTAATGTATAAAAAAATAAGCACAGAAATACCTATTAAAGCTCTGATATCAATGTAAATCAAGTATAACACAACGGATAAAAAATTCAGATCATACCTTACGTGATAGAACCTGAAGCGAAGAATCTCGTGGGTAAATCACATGCTTCAAGAATGCAAACAACGAACCCAGCAGTGGAGTGATACCACAATATGAGTATCACCCACACAAGTCACAGTGCAAAAAGCTTGATCGTTGTTTTAATGAGAGAGAGTCAGTATGGGAAAAACACACATTGTTTCATATTATCTCATATCCCATATATCATATCAGATATATAGGATAAATATATCATCTATCCATATTACTTGATAGGATAGATATAGATATCATTAGTGGTTATCCAAATAAGTTTTGAATTCAAATTCAAACTTACATGAATAAGATTCAAAAGATTTAAAGAGTCATGCCACGTGGACGCCTTGTGCAACTTAAATTGTGAGTCTACCACTTTTTTTTTTTACGGATTAGACTGTGATTGGTGGTAGAATTTATACATAAACATGTTGAATTGACGTTATGTTTATGATATTTAAGTTAGAGATTTTAGGAATCATAGCATGATTAACTTGGGAGATATTTTAGGATTTAGAGACAAAATGAGAAGGGTGTGTATTATTTTTTCATTGATCTTGACATTCATTTTTTTTTTTTAATTTGTGTACCTTTTTTTCTATTTATATTCCAAAGAATATTTTAACTATTAAAAAACAGAGTTTTTTTTTTTTTTTTTTTGAAGGGACATAGAGCACTAATATTTTAAAAGTAAAGATACCAGAATATTAAATTGGGATTTTAAATCTGAAAGAGCCACATAACTCCCAACTATATATTTTTGGTGGGCTATTTTAGTCCCATAAGATAAATAAATAAATAAAACACTAAAAAATTAAGGTTAAAAATTGTAATATCCATTGCCATTATATGACAACTATAATACAAAAATAATATACATTAAACTCTCAAAATGAATCTATACAAATCAAAAATGTAGTGCCAATGGTTATGTAATTTGATAAATGCATCTCAGAAAAATATTCAGTATGTTTGGTTTTTGGTTTTTAAAAATTGAATTTTTTATTTTTCCATGTTTTTTATTTTTAGTGAATATTTTTAAAATTTTATGCATTTTTTTAAACTTTTTTAGATGCACCTTACTTAGATGTATCTAAAAAGTAAAATATTTGTGAAAAAATATTTCAAAAAATTAATAAATATACAAAAATAAGAAAAATATACTAAATTTTTCTCTCTTTTTTTTGTATTTTTGGGATTTAGTAAATTTTGTAAAGATTTTTTCATGAAAATTACACTTTTTAGATGTATTTATGTTAAGTGTGTCTAAAGATTAAAAAAAATGTTTAAAATATTAAAAAAATCAGTAAAAATATAAAAATACAAAAAACAAGAAAGTAGAATTTTCTGAAAAGTGTTTTTAGAAAACCCATACCAAGCAAAGTGATGGTAGCTTTTGGTTTGCATTTAAAATTATGATTTGAGTGTGGAGTTTTATTTTGAGTTTATGAGTTTTCGAATTATCATTTGAAAAGAGAATTTATTTAGTCATGAGTTTTGAATTGAATTTTGAATAGAGTGTTGAATTTTTAAAATAAGTGTTGAATTTGTGAAAAGTTATTTGATTATGAGTTTTGAAAAGAGTTTTCAAAACTTAATTAAAAAACACACAACTCAAAATTGTATTGAAAATTCTATTCAAAACTCATAATCAAACTCTTTTTTAAATTCAATTAAAAAAAATTATTAAAAAAATAATTTTTTATTTAAAAAATTAAAAAAAATTCTGAAAATATTTTTTATTTAAAATATTAAAAAAATATTATTATTTGTTAATAAAAATATTTAGGTGCTGCTTTAAAATTACTTTTGATTGTATATTTGGTTTGAGTTTTATTTTTAATTGTTTTGTTTAAAAATGTTTTTTTATTTTTTAAAAATTACTATGACAAATTAATTTTTGTTTATTTATTTTTTATTTTTAAATAAATGTCCAAATAATTTTGCAGCGATTGGTTGCCTGTCAATTTTTCTCATGCCTGTGTTGCGGTGAGCGGTTGATTTTCCAGTGCCTGTGTAACGCGTGGAATCATTTGTCTCTTTGCTGCCAATTTTGTAGACGTCTACAATGATGCATTCGACCAGGATGTCCTACGACTATTACTACGCTTCCCGGTATATCGTCTAACACTACCTGCCACATAAATCACAGAAACACATTAGTCCATGAACTGCATAATCTACAACAACATAGGGCATTACAATTCCACAAATGTCATTACGTATTACACGCAATTGATGACGTACATTTATTAGATCACCAAACTACCATGTACGACAACACGAACCAAATACATAAATCACGTTATCCTACCACACCCCATTATAATCATAACATTAACAAACTTAATAACGTTATAAAATAACTATGCTACAACAAAACGCGGCGTTGCATACCACACCATATATGTTAATGAATGATTTCAACATAATTCTTCTACAACGTTTCACACACATAACACCAAAACAGGACAAACATAACAACTACAACACTACAAACATAACCGAAACGTTATGTTTCCACAACACAAAATGGTACGTTCTCTTGGGTAGGAGCCAATCGAAAGTTAGTCCGCCCAGCCATGGCATCAACTACGTTACATCGTTCTACTACCTCCACGGTCATTTACATTAATTAAAAACAATATTACAACAACAAACATTGCATAATGGGTTTTAACAACCATACCATACAAACTTAATTTAACCTACGAGTTTAATTTGACCAAATCAAACATTTATCCGATAGCACTATACGTCCACATCACAAACAAGAAAAGCAAAAAAGGTGCTAAACTAAACTCCACGATTACATTACGACTCTTCCAGTCAAACTTACCACATTACTTCTCGTCAAATCATACTCACATTACACTCTAAGAACAACATACACAACCTACCCAAGCAGGGAACACCGCACATCATGCTAAAAGTAATAATTCATTTAACCCATGGGACATCACCACTACAATTTGTTTGTAGCACCATCCAACATCTTCCAAACAACACATAATCCATCACATCATGATCCACAGTTTCGAATAACATGCAGTATACACACACTTAAACCATGAACATATCATTTAACAGACGTACAAACCCTCAACCAAGCTCAACCCAACAATGCGACTACCACGTAACAACATTACTATGTAAACATATATTCCCAATCCAAAATACATGCATACATACATGTTTACCCATGTTGGCAACATCGGCACACACAACACTCATCCCATAAAATACAACAAAAAAAAAAACACAAATTTTGCAAAGATGTTGGTCTGTGCATCAAAACGAAACCCATACCTGACGTCATTTCGAAACAAATCCAATGTCGCCTTTCACACACTATCGAAGTACCCACGCCGAAAACCCGTCGCCAATGTCAAGCAAATTGATTACACCAAAAATTGATTCGTATTTCGAGGGTTTCAATGACCCAAAACCCAACTTGGACACTCTAAAGGACGTAACATTGCAAAAGCCAAGAACTTTTACACAAAACCCATTTCAATGGATTACACATTGGGAATCATAGATTTTCCATATTTATCTCTCCCTAGATGATCAGAAAGGAAGGAAACCTAAAACAAGCTATAGTAAGTTTTTTCATACAAATGTAATTTCAACATTGTTCAATCCCTAGTTTACCCACCAATTCTACACCACACGAGCCAACATCATGTCCACTTATGTCTTTTACACTCAAACAGGACCTACCAGTGTATAAGATATAACACAAGACTAAATGGTTCAAGAGTTCTTATTTTGGGATTTATTAGTGCGTTGCCCCCCCCCCCCTTTTTTTTTGGTTCAGATAACAGGTTCTAATTGCTAAATAAAAAAAATAATAATAATAAAAATGTTCCGATCAACTGGCCGAATGTTCGGGATGATGTCCGGGGGGATTACTGAGTAGACCCAAAAATTCAAAAACTGTCTAAGAGGATGTCCGAGCAAACGACCGGGTAGATCAAAAATTCAAAAAAATTCTGGTTTACCAAACATGTTTTCAAAATGTATTTTTAAATTGATTTGAAATCATAATTTAAAAACTATAATCAAACAGAAAGTTGATTATTGGTGTGGAATCATAGTTTGAGAATCAAACCAAACACAGTGTTTCAATATCTAACTATTACTCTATCTATGTCAATATTTGCACGAATAATTTAAGTGTTTGTATCTGCTTCGCCAAAAAAAGAATATGAATACAAGTGAAGGAATAAATAAAAAATCATAACCAAAATGAAAACAATAAATGTACAGTAAAGAGATAAAGGAAATAATATTTAGAGAATGAGTAAGAAAATGATGGTTCAAGTCACAACTTTTATGGCTAGTCAAATGAGTAAGAAAAAGAAAATCAAAAACAAAAAGAAAGAGTCATCCTTGGTTTGACCGACAAAAACTCGCATGAGTGACTGAAAACACAATGAACAGTATATGTATAGAGGGAGAGAAAAAATAAGAGTAAATCTTGTGATTTATTCAAAATAAATAGTTAAATACATATGTTTTTTATTAGATATATAGTGATAAATCATATCCTTATCTAAATTTAATTATTTCAAATTTTTAATTTTTTGATTTAGATACAAATGTTTTTTTATTAGATATAGATTAACAAATAATATCTTTTTCTAAATGTCATTATTTCAATTTTTTAATTTTTTGTTTGAATTTTTATTATATTAAAAATTAGAAATTATGGAAATGAAGAAAGGGAGACTTGAGGAACATGTAGGAAAGAGAATGTCAATTTTACCTCATAGTAGTGTGCTACCCGTGCGTTCATAATTATACACATGTGTGTTTGAATTTTATAAAGAAAAGAAGGTAACAACATCCTACATACTGTGAAATAATGTGGATTCTTTTTTGTGTAATTATCAAGTTGGTTGTCAAGGCACGTACACAACAACTTTATTGAAATAATGAAACGTTGTAAGTAGATGAAAAAGGCAACATTTTGTTTATTTCATGCACGTATTTCAAAAAATGCAGTAACAAGTGGATTCAATCCTTTAGAAAAGAATAAAATTCAGAATGCTTGTCACCTTTGAAAACTATCAAAAAAAAAAACTTTTAATTTTTATTTATTTATTTTATATTAACAATGTCATGTAATCAATCTTAATAATACATGAGTTGGTTAGAGCAGGGGAGAAATAGTCTCAAAGTACATATAATTTATTGAGATCAACACAAATCAAACTGAAAAAATGAATTATCAAATCCAGCATCGATGAAAATCTATCACAAAAATACCCAAATTGAAAGTAAAATAATTAATACGAATGCCTATATAAAATAGTAAATATCTAATTAAAAACAATAATAATAAAATAAGACTTCAAATGTAATTGCTCAAAAGTTAAAAGATAGTTATTCTTAGCATTTTGAACCCTTTTTTTTTTTTTACAATTATAAACAAGAAACTGAAATTTTCATTGTACGGGCACGAAATATTCTTCCCGTATGATCTTGTTAATCAAGTTTTCGCTCCTCCGTAAATCGTCGCTTTATTCCCTGAAAATACAAACGTGAGCTAGCCGGTGGGTGTATGCCGGATACCTCTCTGATGCCTAAGTCAGCAAAATAGACAAATAGACAAATAGACAAAAAGCTCTGTGTATTCGAGAATCAAAGTTGTGTTACCTCTCCATAGGTGATATTGTGAGCTTTTATAAGTTCCGCGTGGCACAATCCTACTAGGACTCTTACTCCTCCATGTAAAGTCCTTCTAGGAGTCATACTCCTGAAAAATAATGCTTATCCTTTAATACCCTCCTCACTGCTTAAACCAAGTGAGATGGTCTTACCATAGTCGGACTCCAATATGACCGAGGTAAGCATGGCTATGCTAAGCCGCATGCTAGACCGAGCTAACTTTAGCTCGGCTCTTCCATTCACTGCTCTTACCCCGGTTTCTCCCGGTTCTAACCATGGTATGTCTAGACCGGGATAACCAATACCGTGGTCCCAACCGGGATAACTTCATGTGTGACGGCCGAGCTTACCGAGCCCTTTGGGACCGGAGTAACTTCAAGCCTCTTTTGGACCGGAGTAACTTCAAGCTTCTTTTGGACCGGAGTAACTTTATGGCCTTTTTATTCAGCCCTTTGTATTGTGGCTCATAACAGCCCATTACCCAGCTCGGCCCAATTTTCATATAAATTACCCTCTCAATTGCCCCTTAATTCCATCTGCACAGCATGATAGGGATTACCTGTTACCAGCCGAGCTAAAAAGTTTCAGCCTTTCAACCGAGCTACAAAACTTTAGTCGCACAACCGAGCTAAACGCTTGAGCCTTTCCATCCGAACTAAATTTACACCGGGCTCTACCTATCTGGTCATAACGTCTCTTCAATCACTGAATCATTTCCCATTCCCATGACACGTGGCCCACTCTGATTGGCCCAATGCAGTTGTCACGCCGTCTTCGTACTCCGTGCTTTTTGAACAGTCCCGCTCTTTTTTGTCCTTCCTTCTACACAAAACACACTCTTCATTTTGAATCTATCAACCTACTATTCATTTCCTTCATTCTCTCTCTCTAGGCTTCTATTTCTTCTCGACCCTGAACTTTGCTGAGTTCGTGTTCTTCACTGCCGTTGCTTCCATCTTCGATTTCTTCCTCTTAACCTGGTAAATTTACTCAAATCTGCCTTGTTTTTGTTGTTTTTCGCATTTGCTTTTATAATACATGTATTTTGTGTGTTTTTTCAAAACACATACCTTTCTTTCGTTGAAGAGCCATGTAATAGAACCTCCAATTTTCCATGAATAAACTGAAAAACATTGATTTTGATCCAAAATCACAGTATAACCGAACTAAAAAGCTGTTTGTAGTTAATGTCACTTTAGCCAAACTTACCAACCGAACTAACACTGTACCAGTAGTTTCAACAAGTAAAACATCTTTTGATTTAATTTTGCCAAGCTAACAAACCGTACTATGTCTGCGTAATAGTGTGCTTGATAGTCTCGACCACGACCGAGCTATAACCTAGGGCTAGACCAGCCTTCGTAGTTCAGACCGAACTAAGAGCGCTGCCCCTAGAGGCTCAACCGGACTAACAAAACCCATGCACAAACCGAGATAACAAACCCCTTGCACAAATCGAGATACCAAATCCCTTCTACAAACCGAGCTAGGACTATATTTATCTTGCCTTTATTTCTTTTAGCACGGTCCCATGATCTGTGCTTAACACTTTTCTTTTCACTTTGCAAACTTTAGGTTGCCTAGGCCCTCTTTTGAGCGCTTAACCGAGCTACTCAACGCCTTTTTCCGACCGAGCTAACACCAATTTAATTTATTCATAACTTAATAGAGAATGGGTAAATATAGGTTTCTAGTAGACACACCTGATAGCTTGGCCGAATTCTGAAAGGAGTATAACATTCCTGACAATGTCCATCTCACCTTAGCCAAACAAGACATCACACCATGAGGAAACCAAGGTTTTGTACCTTTTACCCTCCTGTCCATTATAGAAACCGGACTAAGATTCCCTGTACAGCCTTTACTTTGTGAATTCCTTAGGCAAACTAGGATATGCCCCACCCAACTCTCCACAAATTCATACCGCATAATAAATGGTATAGCCGAGCTAAACCGCCGAGCTGGCATTAACCTCGGCTTAGCCGAACTCTTCCATCAATATTCCATAGGATCAAAAGAAGATGGCTGGGTCTATTATCTAAGAATACACCGCCGCCAAGAGAAAATAATAAAGGACACACCGGACAAAGACCTAAATGATGACGATTTTTTTTGGGTATCTGGGAATTTTGAAGACCACCAAGCCCAAATTCCAGGCTGTAGTATAAACTGGAAGAAAGGAACCCCCGGTATAATTACCTCGGCTTCTTTGTATGCCTCCTTTTATTTCAGTTTCCTGTTCCTGAACCGAACTGACAGTTGTCTTCTTTATGCAGACTCAGCCCACCTCAAGTCACTGTACAGTTACCCCAACCTAAACACACTTCGCGCCGCACTACGGTATCCTGAAAGAAGTTGGGCCAAGCTGCTGAATTTTGAACCGACATACAAATACAATAGTCGACGAAAAGCCAGAGTAACAGACTTTTTGTTGGAGGCATCTCCTGAACCGGATCCAACCTTGCCACAAATTAACCTGGTCCATACTACTGTTGAACAAGAGATGACCAAGAGGAATAGAGTAAGGGCCCTGCTAACCGAAACACACCAAGCTGAGGTACCACCACCCAACCAGGCTCAGGAAACCGTGGTGGCCCTTCCATCTCAACAACCCTCTTCATCTCGCCCAAGCAAACGTGCCCGGACTCTCGTAACCGAGCAACGACTTATTGACGAAGACGAAACCTTGGATCCTCAAACCATTGTTTCAAGCCCTCCACCAAGTCCACCGCCGAAGCGTTCTGACCGGGCTAGTTCTTCCAAGTGGGTTCCAAAGCTCATGTTTCAGAACCGAGCCATTGAGGACACTGATTCGGTGGTTTCTGAAGAGGACTACTTAATGGCATTCAACCTGTCCAAGAGTGTCTGCCTTCCAGCCGATATGGCACACCATGACAACCTTACTGAGCTGCGTGCCATTCGTTCGGCCACAAAATCCATGGTTTTGGTAAGCTCTGTTTCCTACCCCCAAATTTTAACATCTTTCGGTTCGGTTTATCTGAAGACTGTAACACTCTTTTTGCAGGCCCTGCAACAGAATCATGTCGCACACAAGCGTGTGTTGGAACTTCGTAGGACCACTAAGGAAGCCATGGTAGAGGCCAAAGCAAAAATAGCCGAGCTAAAAAAGTCCAAGCGGCAGATGACCGAGCTAGAAGCCGAAGTAACGAGGCTAACCGGCCTAGTCAATTCAGCCGAAGTAGAAAAACAGAAGGTTGTAGCCGAGCTGAAAGACAAATATCTGAGGGAGCTGGCTAAACTAGAAGGAAAGAAGAAAGCCAAAATTGAGGAGCTGAAGAAGAAACTAGAGGATGTTGAAAGCCGAGGTTTCAAAGAAGGCGAAGCCTTGTACATCAAGCAGTGCGAAGCTGCGAAGGACTTTTTTTCAAATGCGGGTGGAGGGCAGCCGTAACACAGCTCGGTCATCAACCAGAGACCGAGGTCTACAATCCTCCACCATATTTCATACTGAGCTCAATGGTGGAGTATGCTTCGACCGTTCAACAACAATTTCTTGAAGAATCAGATGAGGAAGAAGAAACCGTGCCGAACGATACCTCGGTTGTCAATGATCCTGCTGATCAGTCAGCTCGGTTGGAGCCAGTGGTAGAGAACCTGACTGATGAGCTGGCTACTGAAACCATGCTCCTAACCGAGACTGTGCTGCCAGCTGAAACCAGTTTTAGAGTTGATCTTGATGCCGATCTTGACGATCTATTTGCCTGACTTCGCTTTTCTTTTCATTTTGCTTGATTTCTGTATTTTCTTCTGTTCGTTGGACAAAAGTTTGTAACCGGACTGAAGTAACATCCTTCTGTACTTGTGAATTTTGAATGCATGCCTCTTCTGTTTTCAATACTTATTTCGGTTTGATCTGTATGCTTGTACTTGTAATGAGTTTTTAATGAAATCTTCTTTTGCTCCAACTGTTATCTCGGCTTACTTTCCTGTTTGTGCTTGCTTTCTCACTATAATTTGAATGAAACACAATATTTCCCGGCCGAGATACTTTACTCCGGTCATACCGGCCAACCACTCTTTTGCCGAGATGTCTACCTCGGCTGAAAAGTACTAAGAGTTGGTTTAATCCAGCCAACCGCTCTGTAGCCGATATTCTTACTTCGGCTGAAGAGTGCTAAAAGTTTGTTTAATCCAGCCAACCACTCTTTAGCCGATATCCTTACTTCGGCTGAAGAGTACGGAGAGTTGGTTTAATCCAGCCAACCACTCTTTAGCCGATATCCTTACTTCGGCTGAAGAGTACTAAGAGTTGGTTTAATCCAGCCAACCTCTAAATTGGTTATTCCAGCCAACTTAGAATAAAGTGTTTGGTTATTCCGACCAAACGTCCTACAGCCTGGATCCTTATCCTGGGCTTAGGAGGGGTGTTGATTTTTTCAGCCAACCTTTAGATTGGTTTTTCCAGCCAAATCTAAAGTAAAGTATTTGGTTATTCCGACCAAACGTCCTGCAGCCTGGATCCTTGTCCTGGGCTTAGGAGGGGTGTTGGTGTTTTTAGCCAACCTTTAGATTGGTTTTTCCAGCCAAATCTAAAGTAAAGTGTTTGGTTATTCCGACCAAACGTTCTGCAGCCTGGATCCTTATCCTGGGCTTAGGAGGGGTGTTGGTTTTTCCAGCTAATCCTTTAGATTGGTTTTTCCGGCTAACCTAAAGTAAAGTGTTTGGTTGTTCCGACCAAACGTTCTGCAGCCTGGATCCTTATCCTGGGCTTAGGAAGGGTGTTGGTTTTTCCAGCCAACCTTTAGATTGGTTTTTTCGGCCAACCTAAAGTAAAGTGTTTGGTTATTCCGACCAAACGTCCTGCAGCCTGGATCCTTATCCTGGGCTTAGGGAAGGTGTTGGATTTTCCAGCCAACCATTCTTTCAATGTCCCTAGCTTACTAAAACAATTTTTACAGAATAAAAACACTGATGCTGAAAAGAAAACTACTTGTTTTATTGGGGAAAAGAAAAATTACAAGTATTTTAAAGTAAAGCTAAAAATAAAATAGTTTGAGATTGGCAGTGTTCCATGGTCTGGGAATTGCTTTGCTATCTTCGTCTTCCAAGTGATAAGCACCTTTTCCTGTTAATCCGACCACTTTGTAAGGTCCTTCCCAATTAGGCCCTAATTTGCCGTCTCCTGGGACCAAGGCGTTTCCCATTACTTTGCGCAGTACCCAATCTCCGATTTTGAATTATCTTAGATGTAATGTCTTGTTGTATTTCCTGGATAACTCTTGTTGGTATGAGGCAATGTGAACCAGTGCTTTTTCTCTTCTTTCTTCGGCGAGGTCGAGCTCTAATGCTATGGCTTCTCCATTTAAGTCTGGATCAAAGTTTTCGCTTCTAATTGTGGGGAGGCCAACTTCCAGCGGGATTACTGCTTCCATGCCATAGGCTAAGGAGAATGGTGTTTCTCCTGTTGATCGTCGAAGTGTGGTGCGGTAAGCCCATAAAACATGAGGAAGCTCTTCAGCCCATTTGCCTTTTGCTCTTTCTAACCTTTTCTTTAGTCCATCCAAGATGACCTTGTTTGACACTTCCGCCTGGCCGTTGGCTTGGGGATATGCCGGTGTAGAATTGTAGAACTTTATCTTGTATTCTTCACAAAAGCCTCTAAAGATTCTGCCATCAAACTGGGTGCCGTTGTCTGATATTAGGGCTTTAGGTATGCCGAATCGAGTAATGATATTCTGCCAGACGAACTTCTTCACATCGTTTTCCATGATTGATGCCAATGCCTCTGCTTCCACCTACTTTGTGAAGTAGTCTGTTGCTGCGAGAAAGAACTTCCTGTTTCCGGGTGCTATTGGAAGTAGTCCTACTATGTCCAAGCCCCACATTGCGAAGGGCCATGGGCTAGTTAGTGGTAGGAGCTCTCTAGCTGGCTGATGTATTTGGTGTGCGAACTTCTGACATTTCTCGCACTTCTTTGCATACTTCTCCGAGTCTGCTTGCATATAAGGCCACCAGTATCCTTGCGAAATGGCTCTGTAAGCTAACGATCTTCTCCTTGGTGGCTTCCGCACACCCCTTCGTGTATTTCGAACAAGAATGCTTCCACTTTGCTGGGGTGAACACACTTTAGATAAGGTCTTGATAATGATTTTTTGTACAATGCAATAGAAGGGGAGAGCCAAAATCGCTGCGACTTTGCTCTAATTTTGTTGGCTTCCTTCTTTTCTTCCGGTAAGATGCCGTCTTTTAAGAACAGTATGATGGGATCCATCCATGAGGGGCCTAGTTCGGCGCAACATACCTCTTCTGCTTCGGGGTCTTCAATGCTTGGTCTTGGTAAGTAGTCAATCAGCAACGGATGAGGGATGGATGTATCTGCCATTGAATCAAAGCCTGCTAGTTCGTCTGCTCTGCTGTTTTCCTCCCTGCCAATATGTTCTATCCTTACTGCTTCGAATCTTTTGATCTCGTTTCTGACTAAGTCTTGGTACTTAGCCATTCTGTCATCCTTTGCTTCGTAGTCACCAGAAATTTGGTTTACCACCAGCTATGAGTCGCTGTAGACCATTAGCTCGGTGGCCTTCATGTAGAATGCTGATTTGAGACCTGCGAGAAGTGCTTCATACTCCGCTTCGTTGTTTGATGCTGGGAAGCCAAGGTTGATTGCTTGCTCCACAACTAGGCCGTCTGGTGAGATGAGGACTATGCCAAGTCCCGCACCATGCTGGTTGGATGCTCCGTCCACGAAGAGCTTCCACATCTCTCCAACGAATAATTTCCAGCAAGTGGAGGGATCAGATGATGCCATGGGGTTAAGAATGTTGCTGGTGTTTTCTTCAAGGTTCATGCTTGTTGTTTGCCCCTCGTTATCTGATTGAACCAAGTTTTTATTTGTTGGTGGGTCTTGGCTTGGTGTAGCATGGTTCGCTTCTTTCTTGCTTTCTTTATTTGGTTTGCCTTGGGGTCTGACTGAGTATCCTGCACCGGGGGTTGCGCTATTCCGGCGTCAACTTCTATCCCTAGTTTGGTTGTGTCAGTTAGGTCGACTAGGTAGATATGATAACTTCCTGGGGTGAATTCTGCGACAAAGTCTGCCAAAGCTTGGGCCTTTATCGCGGTTCTGGGTTGGAACTTGATGTCGAATTGTCCCAATTCTACTGCCCACTTCAAGATTCGTCCGGAAAAGTTCGCCCTCTCAAACAAAGCTTTTAATGGGAAAGCTGTGAGGACGACTATGGTGTGGGTGTGAAAGTAGTGCGATAACTTTCTTGAGGCCATCATCAAGGTCAAGGCCAGTTTTTCCAGTGGCAAGTACCTTGTTTTGGCACCCAGCAATGTCTTGCTGACATAATAGATGGGCAGATGTTGGATTCCTTCCGTACGGACCAACACTTCGCTAATTGCGTGCTGAGAGACTACCAAGTACAGGAAGAGTTCTTCTCCAGGTATTGGGGTCACCAGCAGTGGTGGAGAAGACATGTATTCTTTCAAGCTTTCCAGAGCGCGATCGCATTCTTCATCCCACTAGAACTTGGCTTTTAATGCTTGGAAAAATGGTCGTAGTCTGTCTGATGACCGACTAATGAATCGGTTGAGTGCAACTGCCATGCCGGTGAGATGCTGCACTTCTTTTACTGAGTTAGGCCTCTCCAGATCCTGAATACTTTGATTTGGGAGGGGTCTGCCTCTATACCCCGGTTGGTCACCAGGAAGCCCAGGAATTTGCCAGATCCTACACCAAACGCGCACTTAGATGCATTAAGGCGCAACTTGTGACTCTTCAGAATCTGGAACATCTCACTTAGGTCCCTTAGATGGTCGTTCTCATCCTTGGTCTTGACCACCATGTTGTCGATGTAAGCCTCCATTGTTCTGCCTAACAACGGCTCAAACATCTTGGTGATCATTCTCTGGAATGTTGCTCCTGCGTTCTTTAGGCCAAAGGGCATGACCTTGTAGCAATACAATCCTCTTGGAGTTGTAAAGGACGGGACCTCCTGGTCTGGTTCGTACATGGCGATCTGATGGTAGCCTCTGTACGCATCAAGAAAGCTAAGTCGGTTGTGCCCCGCCGTTAGGTCTACCAGTTGATCTATCCGCGGTAGGGGGAAGCTGTCCTTTGGGCATGCTTTGTTGACTGTCTTATAATCGACGCAGACCCGCCATTTGCCATTCTTCTTTGGCACCACGACTGTGTTGGAAATCCATCTGGGGTAGTGCACCTCTCTGATAGCTCCTGTCTCTAGCAGATTTCCCAATTCTTCCGCTACTATCTCGGCGTGGTGGAGTGCCGATCTACGAGTGCGCTGAATGATTGGTCTGGCGGATGGGTGGACATTGAGTTGGTGACAGATGAAGTTTGGATCAATGCCTGGCATGTCGTAGGGTGTCCAAGCGAACAATTCGATGTTGGAGGTCAAGAATTCCAAGACCTTCAATCTCTCAGTGTTAGACAACGACGAACCGAGCAAAAAGAACTTATCCGAGTTCTTTTCATCTATTCTTACCTCTATCAAGTCTTCCACCGCTTTTTGATCAGCTGCTTTGCCGACATCTGTGAACAGTTCATTGCTCTCAGGTTCTTCCACCGAATAAACATATCCCTTGGCAGCGCGGCTGCCATTAACCGTGACGAAGCATTGCTTGGACATAATTTGATCTCCAAAGACCTCTTCAATTACTCCAGCTTCGTTGGGGAACCGCATTACTTGATGGTAGGATGATGCTACTGATTTCATGGCATGGAGCCATGTTCTTCCCAAGATTATGTTGTAAGTGGAAGGGACCTTCAACACTTAAAATTCCACTTGTTTTGTCACGCTTCCTGCCCTGACTGGCAGGATAATTTTGCCAACTGGCCATTCTGGCATTGAGTTGAATCCGATCAGGGGGGATACAGCTAGTGCTAGGTCTTTGTCCTCCAATTTCAGTTGTTTGAAGGTGTCGTAGTACATTATCTCACACGAGCTACCTTGGTCTATCAGAATTCGCTTGACGTCGTAGTCCTTGATGCGGAGGGTGACAACCAGTGCATCGTTGTGAGGGCAATATATGCTTTCCAAGTCCTTGTCTAAAAAAGACATGTCGTTCGTGGCCTCTGTTCTCCCCTTTTTGATGGTAGGTTGGGCACTTAGTACATTTCTTAAGTGCTCAGCCTTCTTTATCATGCCCCTGAGCTCGCATACGTGCTCAGGTTCGAATACTCCATGAATTACGTTGATCACGCCTTGAGGTGGGGCGTCGATTGGCATACCGTTTGGGTGGTTGTCATTCTGGGGGGCTGGCTGCGCCTCTCCTTCAATGTATTTGTCCAGGTGACCGGCTGCCACCAACTTCTCTAAATGTTGTCTCAATGGTGTACAATTTTCAGTGCGGTACCCCTTTTCTTTATGGAAGGTGCACCGCAATCTTTCGTCGTAGTCCTTCTGAGCCTCTCCTAGCTTGGCAGGCCATCTGACGAAAGGCTAATCATGTATCTCGCTTAGAATCCAGTAGATTGGCTTTTTGAATACCGTGGTAATGGCAGTGCGAACTCTCAACCATCTCTTATCCCGGTCTTCTCCGTTGTCCCACCTGCCTCGTCCGTTTTTGTTCGGACGTTCTACCGCCTTGACTTTTGCCGCGGTCTTTTTATTTGGTACTGTGGTCGTGCTAGACTTTGATTTAGCACGAGCGCCATCTTTTTCTACCCGAATGTGTTGGTGCACTCTCTCCATTAAGGCCTCCATTGTGAGAGGCGGTGCCATAGTGATTGAGTCCCTTAGTCTGTTCCCGACTGGAAGGCCTCTTTTGTACTGTGCGATGGCGAGATTGGTGGGGCAGTCCCCAATCTGGTTGAAGGTCTCCTAGTAGCGGCTATTGTAGGATTTTAATGACTCTTTTTTGCCCATATCGATGGAGAGCAGTTGATCAATTTCCACCGGGGTGTTGGTGTTCGTTCTGAACCTAGTAACGAATGCCTCCGCCAATTGCGCCCAGGAGGCTATGCTGCCTTTTGGAAGTTTTTCGAACCAAGTCAAGCCTAGGTCACCAAGGCTTGATGGGAAGAGGATGCACATTAAAGCTTCGTTCCGTCGGTATACTGCCATAACCTGACGAAAGTGGCTTAGGTACATGTAAGGGTCTGTTTTTCCCTTCGTACGTGGTAAATTTAGGCTGGATGAAGCCTGAGGGTAATGGTGCGTTCTCAATTGCCAGAACGAACGGCGAGCAATGGAGTCTTGCCAACGCTTTATCTGTTGGTTCGTAGGCAAGGTGCGGTATTGGCATCCCAGCCTCGACACTTCAATGCGTCCGAGGGGCCAACCGCTGAAGGGCTGAAACTCTGTATGGATCGCGCATCCTAGCATCCTCCTTCTGTCGCGCCTTTTCTTCAAGCACAGTCCGTAAGTCGGACGATCTAGGCAACTATGCTTGCCTGGATAATGTATAGTGCGTGTGTGGGGGCCAATAGGTACTTCCCTCTGTGTAAGACCTTAGTGATCTCGTTCTCTCAGACCTGGAGTAACGAGTTCTGGAAGTCCTTGATTGAGTGTCGCTCGTCCTGAGGCTTCTACTCTCTGTTCGTGAGGTTGTGGTATGCCTACTACGATTTTCTGAGTGGCGAGGAGGCGCATTGCCTTTGCGCCCCTCTCCTGTCGCCACCCCTTTTCCCTTGATCTAGCGCTTCATGGCCTCCATGTCCGCCGCCATCTTCCTTATCAATTCATCTTGCTCCTTCACGCGGTCCTCCAGAACTTGAGGATCAATCATTCGCCTTTGTCTGTCAGGACTTTGTGAATGAGAGTGACGGGGGCTGTTAGTCCGCCTCCTCCTCCTTACATCCCTCTTGGGATTTTGTCGCTGTGGCTCCAAGTCCGCCATGGGAGAGATAGAAGGTAGGCCTTCGCGCCTTGCACCCCCCTCTGGTGTTTGTCCGTCGATAGCAGACTGCGGCAAATCTTCGTTGTGCGCCATTGCTTCTAAAGAGGAAGCTTGATCAAGAGGTTTTGTTTTAGTCTAATTTTTCCATAGACGGCGCCAATTGTACGGGCATGAAATATTCTTCCCGTATAATCCTGTTGATCAAGTCTTCGCTCCTTCGTACATCGTCGCTTTATTCCCTGAAAACACAAACGTGAGCTAGCCGGCGGGTGTGTGCCGGATACCTCTCCGATGCCTAAGTCAGCAAAATAGACAAATAGACAAAAAGCTCTGTGTATTCGAGAATCAAAGTTGTGTTACCTCTCCATAGGTGATGTTGTGAGCTTTTATAGGTTCCGCGTGGCACAATCCTACTAGGACTCTTACTCCTCCATGTAGAGTCCTCCTAGAAGTCATACTCCCGACAGATAATACTTATCCTTCAACACCCTCCTCACTGCTTAAACCAAGTGAGATGGTCTTACCATGGTCAGACTCCAATATGACCGAGATAAGCATGGCTATACTAAGCCGCAGACTAGATCGAGCTAACTTTAGCTCGGCTCTTCCATTCACTGCTCTTACCCCGGTTTCTCCCGGTGCAAACCATGGTATGTCTAGACCGGGATAACCAATACCGTGGTCCCAACCGGGATAACTTCATGTGTGACAACCGAGCTTACCGTAAGCCCTTTGGGACCGGAGTAACTTCAAGCCTCTTTTGGACCGGAGTAACTTCAAGCCTCTTTTGGACCGGAATAACTTTATGGCCTTTTTACTCAGCCCTTCGTACTGTGGCCCATAACAGCCCATTACCCAGCTCGGTCCAATTTTCATATAAATTACCCTCTCATTCATAATGAAAATAATTTTATCACAATAATTCATATCATAACCTTAATCTCCAAGAAACGTAGAGACAAGTTCGCGATAAATCAAAATAGATGTAATAGTGAAGAATTACCTAATTGAATACAACCAAAATAGAACCAGATGACTGAACATAGAAACGAAGCATACAAATAGAGGAAAAATTATTGGGTACTCCTTGAGCGCTACATGTCTATATTCCTCCATTAATTATTATATCTTATGTTTTCTTTTGTTCTCTAATCACTCAACGCAAAATTATAAGCCCTATCTTCTACACAAATCACAACACCACTGGAAAATTACGTGATCGTATTTTAGGAACACCTAATAACTTTTCCAAATAGATATAACTCATAATAGAAAGTAAAATGACAACTTTTATATTCCATTAAAATAAATCACATACTCAAAATAAATTTTTATTGCCTCCTCCACTTCCTAAAGTGCACATTTGTAACGAAATGAAAACTGAGAAAACAAAGAGATAGGGGTCCTTTGATTACTGAAAATTGTGAAATACTTATGATGCGCATTAATTGTTAATTATGAAGTTTTGCCATGGTTTGGCTTCAAAGAGATAATTGACACATGGCACATTTTTACACATACACATGACACAATTTTAGAACATTTCCAATGAAAAGCACAATAAGTAGTGTTATATGCATTAATTAGTATACTAATTAATGTATCAACACTAGTTATGATATTATTATTGACCCCATTAATTATATAAATTATAAATATAAAAAATATCTAAAATTATATCACATCATCAATTGATACACTAATTAATTTACTAATTGATACATGTAACATTAGTGCAATTTTAAAACACTTCACATGAAAAGTACAACTTTCATTATAAGGTTGTTTTGAGAAGATGGTTACAAATTGATTTTTTAATTTTTTGACTTTTTTTACAATTTTATATGAGAGATAATATGATTCAAAATAAATTTAAAACTTACTTTTAACTTTTTGTGCATTTTACCAAAACAGCCTTATATATTGGTCGGTTTGGAAATAGGGTAACAACAACTCTTAGGGATGCTTCAATACGAAAAAGTTTCTATTGATGTGTACACCATTTGTTTCAATTCTGTTTAGTCTATTTTTAGGCCTTGTTAATGGTTAAAAAATTATTATAAATTGTTACATAATTTTCTTTATTTTTTTACATATTCTTAAAATGTCAAAAAATTAATTGAAATAGTCAATTCCCGAACCAACATTTACTTTGCTTGGTTTTAATTTTCAAAAAACACTTTTCAGAAAAGTTTACATTTTTATGTTTCGTATTTGTTTGTTTTCATTGATTTTTTTAATATTTTAAGCAATTTTTTTAATTTTTAGACACACCTAACATAAATATACTTAAAAAGTATAATATTTGTGAAAAAAAATCACTAAATTCCAAAAATACACAAAAAAAAAATGAAAAATCAGTACATTTTTTTGTATTTTTGTATATTTATTAATTTTTTAAAATATTTTGTCACAAATATTTTATTATTTAGATACATTTAAGTAAGGTGCATCTAAAAAAGTTTAAAAAAAAATACTTAAAATTTTAAAAATATTCACTAAAAACAAAAAAACACGAAAAACAAAAAATTTAATTTTCAAAAAACTGAACTCAAAAACTGAAACCAAACACACTGATTAGTATTCTAGACATTTAAAAAAAATCCTTATAATTTTTAATTTAATTTTTTCAACCACTTTGCAATTTTATTTTCCTAATAATTTTCCCATTTATCATTGTGACTATTTTAATTTTTTCAACCACTTTAGTGAAAATCTTTATTTATTATAAACTAATCAATTGTTTTTAATTTATTATAAAAAAAAATATAACAAATAAAAAAATGAAAATTCAGTATAAATTTTTAAAAGAAAGAGTGAACGCAGCGGGAAATTAGAACTCAGATGGTAGTAAACTCAAATAGGAGATATGTAATACCCCTGTTCCGTAATATATTAATTGGTCCTTAATATGAATGTGATTATGTGTTTTGATATGATTTGGTGCACCATTATGTGAAAATATGTGATTTTGAATTTTTATCTGTTCACCGTAGTAATATCTGCTTGATTTTCCGCTTTGGAAATTAAAGTGGAGGCCTTATCGGCCACAGAACCCGAAATTGATGATGCCATTGTGATTGGCATAATTTTTAGAGCCTACGGTGAAATTTAATTGAAAATTGATTCAGGTCAGATTAAATCGATTAAATTGATGAATTTAGTGCCCAATTATTTAATAATATTAAGTAATGGTTAGTAGGACTTTATGTGAGAGGCCACATACACTCAATTTGTACATTTGAGCTCAAAACCAGATTTTGTGTCTTGGAATAGAGAGGGAGCCGACCTTGAGAGGGAAAGGAGATATCTTGGTGTATTTTGGCTTGTAAATTGTAAATTGGGAAGGCTAGGTGCAAGACTTGGCCATAATTGTGAAGATTGAGCCTCTAGGTAAGTATTGATTCTTGAATTCATGAGTTTAATGTGTAATCTTGTGTGTTCAAGGGTTGTTTGTGATCAAGAGCATGATTTGAGATCATTTTGTTGAAATTGAGGCTTGATATGTGCATGCATGTAATGAACTCCCATGGAATCACAAATCTAGCATGTGATTTGTGAAATTATGAAAGATTGGTAGTGTAATCCCACATGCAAGCCTGTCTTTGTTAAATTTTATGGGAATGAGCACTAATTACATTATTTGAAGTGAATATGAAGTCAAAAAGGGCATGCATGTACAAATCATGGGAGTATAAATCTTGAATGTTTGAATTTGAGCATGTTGGTGATAAGGTTATGATATTTTGGGACATGCATGCAAATAAATTATGAAATTGAGCTTCAATATGTTGTAAATCATGCTTGTACCATGTTAGTACATGTCTATGAGTAATTTGAGCCATAACATGCATAAATTGTTGGTTGATAGTCGAAGTGAAGCTCAAGAACACAATTCTGGGTTTTCCAGAATTTTAAGGTCCGCTCGAGCGGGGAACCTGCCACTCGAGCGGGAAATGCGTGCTCCTAGTACTTTTTGCAGACTTGATGTCCGCTCAAGCGGGGTAATTCACACTCGAGCTCCCTATTTGACGCTCGAGCGTATTTCTGATGTAACCAGTACTTTTGCAGGCCCTAAGGGCCCGCTCGAGCGGGGAAGTCCACGCTCGAGCGGGGACGCTGTTTTCTGAAATTCTGAAAGTGCATTCTATGTTCTATTTTCCGTTCTCTTTCACTTCTAAGCACTCTTAGACATACTTTGAGCATTGTAATTGAATTAAAGAGATAAGAATGAAGCCTAAAAAGGAATGTGTGAATTAAAGAATGGATTGAACTGTTAGTGACCCTTTTGTGTTCATAAAATGTATAGGGTCAAGCTCCAGGACAAATCCACAAGCCGATCACTGTGAGTAATATCGATATTTGAAAGCTTAGCAATGTCTAACTGTTTATTTCCTTATAAGCTTTATAAGTTGCTAATTGGGATTGTGGACAAAAGTCTGACATGAACGAATAAATGGACCGAAGGTCGTTTCGATATAAATAAATGGACCTAAAGTCGTTTTGATAGAAATAAATGGACCTAAGGTCGTTTAGAAATGAATGAGTGGGCCGAAGGCCGTTTTGACACGAATAGATGGGCCGAAGGTTGTTTTGACGTAAGCGAATGGACCGAAGGTTGTTTTGATAGAAATAAATGGATTGAAGGTCATTTCGATAGAAATGAATGGGCCGAAGGCCGTTTTGACATAAATGATTGGGCCGAAGGCCGTTTTGACATGAATGATTGGGCTGAAGGCCGTTTTGATAGAAATGAGTGGACCGAAGGTCGTTTTGACATATACGAATGGACCTAAGGTCGTTTTGACATGAATGATTGGGCCGAAGGCTGTTTTGACATAAGTGATTGGGCCAAAGGCCGTCTTGACACAAATGAATAGACCAAAGGTCGTTTGACACAAATGAATGGACCGAAGGTCGTTTTGGCACAAATGAATAGACTGAAGGTCGTTTTGACATAAATGAATGGACCGAAGGTCGTTTTGACAAGACATGGATGAATGGGCTAGAGGCCGTTTCGACACGAAAGTGTAAATAGGCCTAAGGGCCAGTTTGATATGAAAGTTTGAAAAGGCTGAAGGCCAGTTTGACACGAGTAATAGTTTGACAATGAAACGAATGAATTGGGCCCGAGGCCGTATGATGTGTTTGGAATCTCAGCTGCTTAACTTACATGTGTCTATGTATGTATATACTAGTTAAAATGTAAATTGGGCCCAAAGCCGTTTGATGTACATTGTTCCAATGTATTTTCTTTATTTGATATTATTCACTGGGCTATCGCTCACGCTCATTCATGTGTTTGTAGGTGAGCCAAGAGAAGCCCAGACCCAGCCTCAGTGAAGTCTGTACAGAACAACTAAGGTTTTGAGAGAGTCAGCCCTTGTGTCTCGCGCATGAGACTCGTCTTCGCCCCTTTTGTCATGTATTTACATTTTGTCAGGTTGGCAAAGTTTTCAATACGTCTGTATGTAGTTTTGCTTGGCTGACTTAGGTTTGAATGATCCTGTCTGTACAGTACTTATGTTACTATACTTTCTGTTGTGAGTTATTAACATATGTATGTCTGGAATGTTATGATGTGCATATAAGCACGGCTCTATGGACAAAGTTTTTAAAATTGCTTTCGTTTGGCCCCTTTTACTCTGATGAGTTTTGTCTTATTTGGTTTGAGGCCGTAGGTAATCTCGTGATTACTAGCTGGTTATGGCCTTAACCCAGAGGGGCGGGTTCGGGTCGTGACAAGATAGGTATCAATAAAGCAAAAGACAAATAAATAAAGCAAATACACAAAGCAAAATAGAACTTACAATTTGTTTACTGGAATAAAATTGTTTATAAATGACAGAGACTGAGAGATTTTTGAGAGAAAATTCCTAGATTTCCAACTCTACCTTCTTCTTGACTAAGAAGACTCTTTTATAGGCGAAGTAGCTGACTATGATGCTTGTAAACTGGGAATCTGACCAAAAAGTAGCACATGGAGGCACATGGGTGCTGTCTGCTACTTTCGGTGATTGACCGAAAGTTGTCTTTGCTTTTAATTGTTCTGAACTTGTCTTTGAGTGAATAGTGAATAGGGAATAGTGACTTTTTTCACTGTTCATTTACTTTCGGTTGAGAGGCGTGATTGCACAGTTGACTGATGGGGAATCAATATATATATCAATAGTTTTTCTCAAAGTAAGAGTGGTGATTGAAACTGATGTATATATGGAATCTAATGACTGATTTAGGCATATGGGTCCTGAGCATCTTGAAATTGTGGAACATATGGATCATGACTGGTAGATGCTTCTGATGAGGCTGATTCATTTGAAGCATCTTCTTCATCTCGTGACTTGGCTTGGGCCAGTAGTAATTTTGCGATCTGAATTAATTCTTCATTACTGGTCTTGGACTTGGGCTTTGCTTTGAGCTTGGACTTGGATGACTTGGATTTTGGAAAGTTCAGTACTGGGTGCTAGGCTTCCAAGTCTGACTGTTGTAAGAGAAAATGGGCTTCCTTGAGTGACTGAAGCAGTTGGGTTCTGCTAAAAGGACTTGACCATTGCGGGAGTAGGAGCATGAATGTTGACTGGAAATTCTTGTTGGACTTGTTCAATAATGCGATGGGCTTTGAATGCATCTCAGCATTTAACAAAATGTTGTCGACTGACTATGTTTTCGAAAAAATTGTAATGCTATTTAAATATCCAAGGGACTTTATATTGGGAAATAAAATGGAGCAATATAGGGAATTGACTTTTATATTGACTCAATTTGTATACTGAAGAGAAATAAGTGACTTGTTTCATTAAATCAACATGAATAATTTATGTGATGTCACCATATAGAGACCACCATCTCAGAAACCAGGAGGGAATTCTGACTTGAATTTATTATCAAAAGAGAAAAATCAGGAATGACTGTATGACTCATTTTGGCGGAGAAGGATCTTGAACCAGGCATCAATGTAATTATAGTAATTGTATTGTATCTTGTAATTAGGAAGATCGCAAAGTAGGAAGGGGAGACCCCATTCATCAAGAGATACAATATTCTGTATGTATAATGAATGGTAGATGATTTTACTAATATTGACTCGATCATATATGGGTTTAATGATTATAGACTTGTGATGGAATAGAAAATATTTGTAAAAAGTAATTGACTTGTCTGGATGGGAGGGAGTGAAATGCCATCCAGCAAGGAAATATGATTTTACTAAATCAAGGACATTGTTAATGTTTTTATGGATTGGTTCTTTATAAAATAAAAAATAAAAAAAGGTTGAATGACTGTTTAAGAACATAGTCTGTTCTTAGGGTAGATCTGGATAAGATGATTAGGACGCATTTGTGTAATTGACTGACAAGCAAAGGGATCGGAAGCAAGTGTAGAGATGTAACTAGGTTTCAAAATGGTACTAAGAATTTGGTACCGGTTGACTAGATCAATTGGAGGTGCAACCATAGATTGACTGGTTGGCACAATGGCAAGAGGTTTTGTAGAAGGTTTGCGACTTGTCATCTGTAATGAAAGAGGCATAACTAGATTAGCATCCACTGAGGATATCTAACCTATCAAGATGAAAATTAAGCAGATTAGTGTAATGGGTAATTAGATTGTGGTGACTTCTAATCTGATGAAATTGAAGGTAAGTAGGATATTTTAAAAGCATAATGACGAATAATTTTTCAATATCGATTGAATTGTAACTTGTGTGTAGAACAATAAGGAGTAGGCATGAGGCACTATTTTCCCTCCTGTAAAAATTCTCGAGTAAAGAAATCAGGGATAAAATTTTGAAAGAGTGAAAGAGTTATTGAAATTTCTTTCTACGTTCACTCTTTATTATGATAAACCTAAACCAAAAAATCTCAGAGCCAATTTTGTTGATGTTAGCTTATGGATTAGTTATTTCTGTAATCCTTCTGTTTTCTATCTCTGTATAATTGTTTCACGCTTTCTTTATTCTTTTCAACTTATCATCCATTTTCCATTTTGGTAATAGCCACCCACCTTTCGTCTCATATCCTTTGTAAGTCCTTAGGTTAGGCCATTGATGGATAAAAGGGATCTCGGAGAGAGTATGTGCAAACACATAGTATGTGAAATATGATAGGTCAACCAAGAATTTAGATCTTGTTGAACCAATTTACAGCATTTAGAAAATAAGTTGATTATTCCGCAGTAACTCTTGTAGTGATCCCGGTTTCGATCCTTCTTTCATGTTTTTCCACTTCGACTGGACCGGTCGGGGATCGAGCTGTCCGGTCAGCTCACGGGGGTCTAGGGGGCAATGCCCCTTGGCGGGGTCGAGAGGCAGCGCCCCCCGAAGCAAAAATACAAAATGCATTCGAAGCTGCTTGTCTGCTCGAGCAGCCGTTTATGCGCTCGAGCGGAGAATGTTTGGTTTCAGAAGTTTGACCTGTCTACAAAAGTACTGGGAAAGTGTATTTGACTCTCGAGCGGGGCTATCCACGCTCGAGCAGACCATGTTATATCAGTTCATGAATCTGATATTTCAGATCACTTTTGTATATATATCTCTCTCTAAAAACCCTTTCCTCTCCTTTCTCTTTACATTTCCCTACGCCAAATTGGATCAAAACCTTGGTTTCTCAAGATTCATTAAAGTTCTGCCATAAGTTCTTCATCAAAGTTGGTTAACTTTTCAAGAGCTTCGTTGTATGTGGTAAAGATCAAGTTTCAACACCATTGATTTTGGGGGTTTCATCTCATTTCTTCTTCAAAACTTGAGGTAGGGATTTTCTTAGAGTTATATATATATTTTTGCAAGATCTATATGATTTTCAAAATCATCTTTCGATAGCTTTGAAAATTGATTGTTGATTAAAAAAGTTGAGCAATTTTGAAAATGGGTTTGTCTCTTGTTCTTTTAAAATGATCTTATGGGTTTTGATCTTTGTTGATTGAAGAAAAGATGATTTTGGAAGGTTTTCTTTCAAAGGATTTGAGTTGTATAGTTTTGGTGAGAAAACCTAAAATTTAGGGATTTTTTTTAAAAGAGACTGAAAATCCATGAACGATATTGTTGTATTTATTTTGTATCTCAAAATAAATGAATGTTTGAAAATTTTCTTATTTATATTTATATAAATGATGAATTTCAGGAGATATGAGAATTGTTGTTCATTTTGGAAATTATTGTTCAAAACATTGAAATAGTCTTGAAATGACTAATTATTAAGGATACTTAAGAAGATGAAATTGTGTTATTCCTTGAATGATGAATTGGAATAAAAGTATTTATATTTATCTTGTGTTATTGACATAACAATTCATTTGATTACATTAAACTTTGAAAATTGATTTGAAAACTTGCATTGAGAAAAGAATGTTGAAAAACAAGTTTTCATGAAATGGTTTTGGGATAAATACGTTGGTAAGTCTTGATAGATGGTGTAGATGATATTGAATAAGTTGGCCTGAGAGTTCGGGGTGAAAGACCGAAAACCCGTGCAAATAGGTGTCAAGCCTTCCAGTTAATACCGGTAAAAATGACAATTTGGTAGTACTTGTATAGTCTACTTACAGACACTGACCTAGAGATTACCAGAGTCGTATTTACCGCCCTTGAAATAAATTGTTAAGTTTTGAACAATTGAAATTGCATGACATCATTGAGCATGATGGTTTTCAAAAGATGAAAATGTGATTTATCTTTAAAAAGGGGCATAGCATGGCATGCGCATTTCATCTCTTGAGGCTTGTATAAAATGTATATACTTTGTTAAGGATTTCCTACTGGGCTTTATGCTCACCGTACGGGATTTTGTGCAGGAAAAGATGTGGTGATGCCGCCTAACTAAAGGCAAGGAAATGTGTGTTGAGAGTACAAGACTCTCATTTTGTTGTGACTCAGTGTGTAAGCCAAGGGCTGTATGTGTGTGGGTTTGAATAACCGTTTTGTGTAACTAGGCTCAAGCCTTGGAAACTTGTAAACCCTTGGGGTTATTTATTTGTTTATTTACTTGTTATTAGATTAATGTATTGTTGCATGAAGAACTATTGTATCATGTAATGTAAGTTTGGAGATTTATATTCGGTTTTCCTTGAAAGAGCCATGATTGTTGTATTATCATTTGGGCTAGAAATTTGGGGCATTACAACTCTTCAGTCAGTTCTAGATCTATAACTTTAGTTCCTATACCTGATACAGTAGTAAACGAAGAAGAACGTGAATTTCAAGATTCAAAAATAGATTTAAGTTGAAACATCCCAAAAGTACCGATTAAAGAAACCTATAAAAATAGTTTTTTTAAAGTCATCTTTTAATATTGATTTACCTGTAAAAACTGTTGAAAAAGTTTATGCTTTAACAAAAATCAAAGAAACATGTCAATTACTGAATAAAGAGTCAATCAAAAACCATTTACCCACTGGTCATAATTTTATTCATATAGGCTTAATTCAAGTTGCTATTAAACCATTAACTACTTAACGACGTAATTCTTCTGTCTTATTATATTTACGAGATGCTCGCTTTATTAATTATTATGATAGTTTAATGGATATGATGGAATCTAGTCTTCATAAAGGACCTGTCCATTTCAATAGTTTTCCTGATTTTACCATGATCCTCACATATTAAAAACTTTAACATTAAATATCCAAATTTCTGGTGCATTCACTAAAATGCTTTGTGGTGCTCATTCTTTGCTTTAATCTACAGTATTTATTATAAATGTGTAAAAACTAATCTTGATGTTCATGCTTTAGTTAAAAGCCTAAAAGATAAAATCGTAGTCATACAAGGAAGTACAAATGAAACCAATATTGATGTCCCTACCACTATTTGTTGGAACGCAGTCACTCTTCCAGATAATTGAATTATAGTTAATGAAAATTATTCTCACCCATACCAATCTGATAGTAATGATATTCGGCAAATTCAACAATACGATGATGGTACTGTCTATATACGTTTTAATCATCTAAATTGTGGTCAATCTTCTCGTCATAGTACCTCTAGTATCCCTACTAACGACGATGAAATTTTTAGTACCAAATTTACTCAAAAAGATAGACAACTTCACATTGGTCAACCTTCACACACAAGTAATAGTAAGTTAAAAGGCATAGATAATTCCTTTATATCTCAAATTAGTAAACCTGTTTATTCGGCACAAACACATCTTCATAAAGAAGATACCACCACATCTTAAGAGTCACCCACTCAAACGAATTTTGAAGTTATTCCTCCTGTTAATCCTCAATTATTAACCAATTGTAAACCTTTTAGACCCGATCTTAATAAACTCCATGCTGAATTTAAGTCTAAAAATAATAAATTAAACCGACAAGCTTATAAGGCTAATTACAATGGACAACAACAATCCAAAATCATTAGAAAATGGTATAAATTTATGAGTGAAATAGGTACTGAAGTCAATTTCTTTAATTATCTTGAAAATTATTATCAAAACGTAAACACTATTACAAAAACTCAATGAAAAATCACCCCTGATACTACAGTTTCTTCTAGTCATTCTCCTTTAAAAACCATCCTCATTGAACATAAAGGATCAATCCTACATGCTCTCCTTTTAAGCTTCCTGGTGATGAATCAGAAATTAAAAAAGTAATTGAACAAAATAATTATACAAATCAATATTTAAAAACTATTGGTAAAGAATTAGATAAAATTGAAACTACTTTTGATGATTATTCAACTAGTCATACGTTAAACTTTGGAAAAACCACTTATTAACCTTCCTAGCACTAAGAATAGATTGAGTTTAGTCACCTAAGATACTACTACTATTGAACAATTATTACTAAGTTCTCTACCCTTTCCAAAGAAAAGGGAATTACCGTATTAACACAACAACTACCATTAAATATTAATAGTGATTCTGAGAGATCTACTAATGATGAAATTAGTCATCTAGAACGACAATTTCAATCTATTAATCTTAATTGAATAGTACATCCAAAAGTTAATCCTACTACTCTTACTAAAAATTGGTACACTAAACATACTCCTCCGGATCTTCAATTTGAAGAAACAAATATTAATAATCAATGTTCTGTTTTTGCCAAAAAATTATATGAATGGAACATAGATGGTCTTAGTGAAAATCAAATTCTTCAAAAATTAAATCATATTTCCATGGTAGCAAATAACTATCTAAGTAATTATCCTGATTATACTCAGCCTAAGATAGTCTCTCTACTTACTTATGGTTTTACTGGTATGCTTAAATCATGGTGGGACAAATATCTCACATGTGATATGTGCGACACTATTCAACATGCAGTCTAACTAGATGAAAATGAATTCCTTATTTTTGATGAAGAAATAAGAATGACTAAACCTAATAGAATTAATACTTTAATATCTACCATAATTAAACCTACTAATGTTCTTTCTCGAATCCATAATCAATTTAGTAATTTAACTTGCCTTATATTAAGTGATTTCCGATGGTATAAAGATGTTTTTACTTTTAGAGTAATGCTTCGAGATGATTGTACTAAATCCTTTTGGAAAGAAAAATTCATTAATGGATTACTTAATTTTTTTGCTCATAAGATTAGACATGTTCTTAGCCAACCTACTGGTATCATTGAATGTGATAATTTAATCTATGGAGATATCATTAGTACCATTCAAAAAGAAAGATTAAAAATGTGTATTGATATAAAACTTAGTCAAAAAACTGCAAGGGATAAACATAAAGCTAAAATAAATTAGATAATTTCTGCGAACAATATGGTCTACCTCCTAATAGGGGTGTGCATAATACCGCCGAAACCGCCAAAATCGCACCGAATCGCACCGCCAAGGCAAATTCGTTATTATTTACCAATCAAACCGCCGGTTTCTGGTAAGAAAAATGACAAATTCTAGTGACACTTTTATTAATCCGCCGGTTTCTATTTTTCTTCCAAACCGCACCGACCCGCACCGCTATTAAATCATGTTTAATAAGATTCTAAAAATTCTTTTTTACTTAAGTTTGCTTGTTGTTCTATACCTTAGAATATAGTATTACATTACTGCTCGAGGAGAATTCAAGATGTCAATAATCCAAAATAATGTTGGATTCCAATTCACTTTTCAATCTTTTTTTTTTTCTAGCCATGTTGCTACACTTGCTGCATCAGAAGAAAGCTTCGCAAGATGCTTAACATCACGGTATCTCTTGTCTTTTTTTTACTCTTTGATTTAAGTTTTGTAATTTGAATTATATTTTTTATAAACCGCCAATCCGCGCGAACCGCCAAGGCAAATCCGCCATTATTTGCCAACCGAACCGCCGGTTTTTGATAAGAAAAATGACAAATTCTAGTGACAATTTTATCAATCCGCCACCCGCCATACGGTTTCTATTTTTCTCTCAAACCGCACCAACTTGCACAACGCACACCCCTACCTCCTATAACACCATCATGTTGAAAACATAGGAAAAATAAATCTTCCCCCAAACCATATAAATATCGTAAAAAATATTCACCTTCTAAATCCCTTGATAAATATTATGATAAACCTAAACCGAAATATCACAAGAAATCTAAATATTCTAAGAAGTCAACATCCACAAAAGATGTTACTTGCTATAATTGTGGTAAAAATGGTCATTACTCTAATAAATGAAAACTTAAAGAAAAATTAAAAGATAAACTTACTCAATTACAAATTACTAAAGAATATCAATATCAAATATTTGAAATATTCAAATTAACCAATCAATCTCCTCATCCATCTAACCCTTCAACTAGTGAAACTAGTAATAGCCTTTCCGGTGATACTTGCAGTGATAATACTGATAATGATCAAATTGAATTAGGATATGATGATACTTGTTGTAGACAAATCAATGTCCTTAGTAAATCCTAACAAGAAGAGGATTCCTTAATTGAATTAATTAGTAAACTAGACAATTCTGAATTAAAAAGAAAATACACCATTAACATCTCTATTAAATAAAATAAAATAAAAAAACTCATTAGGATAAACCAATTAGTCTAACGACTACTTTAGAACTATTCTGAAAAGATAAACAAAAAGAAATAGCTTTACAAGATTTACAACATGAAATTAATCAAATTAAATTAACTATTAAAGAATTAAAAATTACAAACAAATCATTAGAAGACAAAACAACAATATTAATACTTAATAAAAGTCTTAATGATTTTCAACACAATAATGATTCTTTCTCAGATAAATCTAGTTCTAGTCATAATCACAACCATGTCATCTTTAATAATCAATCCGCTAAATCTCAAAGTGACAATGATAATCAAGAAAGTCATCAATTAAATATGATCAATCAAATTAATATTTAAAAATGACATTCAAAAGTCAAATTAGTTATTAATAATTTTGAAATCGAAGTCATGGCCCTAATAGACATAGGCGATGATTTAAATTGTATTCAATAGGGCTTAGGCTAGGTTTAGGATCTCCTAAAAAAGTCAAAAAGTCATTATCCTATTTAAGTCACATCACCTCTCTACCATATCACTTCAAACTCAACCCATATTTCATAAAAAGTTAAAAAGTACACTTATTTAGAATATGCCAAACAACCCTTTAATCCCTACAAAATATTATTATAAAAGTAGAGAACAGTTAAGTTCTGCTAATGGAAGTCAAATGCATATTTTAAATATAAATTACCCAAAGTTCATATTTGTCAAAATAATGTCTGCTTTAAAACATCATTTGTTTTGGTAAGAAACATGACAGATAAAGTCATTTTAGGCTCTCTATTTATTTTCTTATTATACCCATTTATCACTACTAATTATGGTATAACAATACAAGTCTTTGGTCAAACAGTCATTTTTAAATTTTTAACTCCCCCTGAAGTAAAAAAGTTAAATCAATTAAAAGAATGTTTCATATCCTAATCTATTAATCGATTAACCAAACAACGCAAATTCCTCACAGAAGAAATCAAATACAAAAGAGTTTAATCTCAATCAGTAGATCCTATTCTTATTTCAAAAATTGCACAATTTAAAAGTAATTTATAAACTACCGTTTGTTCTACTTTGCCTAGTACTTTTTGACATAGGAAAAAATATGTTGTCACACCTCCTTTTAATAAAAATTTTAATGAACGACTAAATTCTTACTAAGTCTAGACCTATTCAAATGAATAACAAATTAATAGAAATGTGCAAAAAAAAAATTACTTGAATTATTAAACAATAAAATCATTAGTAAAAGTAAATCTTCACGATCTTGCCTTGCTTTATATGTCAATAAAAATGTTGAATTTGAACGTTGAATTTCCCAACTCATAATTAATTATTAACCATTAAACAAAATTTTAAAATAAATAAGATATCCAATCCCAATAAAAAATATCTAATTAATGGCCTTAGTCAAGAAGAAAGCAGAGTTGGAAATCTAGGAATTTTCTCTCAAAAATCTCTCAATCTCTATAATTTATAAACAATTTTATTTCTGAATTTGTAATTTTAAAGTTATGTGTTTTGAAGCCATGCTTTCAAACTGCTTCCAGAAAACAAATTGTAATATACTTTATTTATTTGTCTTTTGCTTTATTGATACCTATCTCCTAAGTTTACTACCAACTTTTATTTTGCTTTGTTTACTTGCTTTATTTATTTGTCTTTTACTTTATTGATACCTATTTCTTATCTAAGCTTACTTCATTTATACCTATTTATTTGTCCAGCATTGATAGAGACCCCCTCCACTTACCACCTCCATTATCTTCACACACACATGACGGGTTGTGATTGGAGGAGAAAGAAAAAAAAAAAAAAAATTAGCCAATGAGAGAGAAAGGAGGTCAAAGGAGGTGCGAGAGAAAGAGAATTTGAAACATTTTTCTTATTTGTCTTTTACTTTAGGTATTTCTGCGTTTACTTTTTCTTTAAATCAATAATAAAATTTATTAATTTTAACAATTAAAATAATAATTACTTTGCTTGATTAGAGTTTTAAAAAAAATATTTTTTAAACAATTTTATTTTTTTATTTTTCATATATTTTTTATTTTTACTGAATTTTTTTTAATATTTTAAGTAATTTTTTAATTTTTAGACATACCTAACATAAATATATTTAAAAAGTAAAAAAATTACAAAAAATCTTTTAAAAATTCACTAAATATAAAAAATATAAAAAATATATAAAAATTTAATACATTTTTTGTATTTATATATTTATTAATTTTTTAAAATATTTTACTTTTTAAATATATCTAAGTAAGGTACATCTAAAAAGATAAAAAATATTTAAAATTTTAAAAATACTTATCAAAAATTAAAAAACTCGATTTTTAAAAAATTTAATTAAAAAATTCAAACAAAACCTAGTGAATTTTTTTTTCATGACTTTACAATTTTTTTTTTTTTTTAATTTTCCCATTTATCTTTCTTTGACTATTTTGTGAAACAGCGCTGATTGAGGGCCCGAGACTTCGGGGCTCGAATGCCCCGAAATGTCATTTTAGGTAAAAAAAAAAAAAAAAAAAAGGAAAAAAGAAAGAAAAAAAAAACAGTTTCCAAAAATAGAAATTAGGGGTATTAGGGCCAATTTTTTTAGGACCACCAATCATTTTCCTTTGTGAAAAATCTATTTAGGTGCCAGCGAATATTATGATGATGATGGGCGAAGTTTAACCGTCAAATATAGTCTAAGAAACTCCGCTAATCATTTCCCACTCCCTCGAAACCATGCGGAGTCTGCAGCAGCACGCCACATCACACCAGTTGTCAAATTACGGGCTGGTTTAAAAGAGTAATGCTAGAGACCCTAAATATTCTACCAAAAGTTTTACCAAATGTCTCACATGTGGGTACCACATCTATGTGAGACATTTGATAAAACTTTTGATAAAATTTTTGAGGCCTCTAGCATTTTTGGGTTTAAAAATTTATAAAATAAAAAAATTATTAAAAAAAATTAAAAATTTATCATTATTTATTAAAAGAATATTAAAAAAATAATATATATATATATATATATATATTAATACAAATCAGAAAAAAGCTTCAAGATTGGTATTGACGTGATGGTGGAGTCAGGGAGGTAGGGAATTATAGTAAAATATTCACTACATTGGATCGTAGAGTTGGGCCCGTGGGAGTTTATTATGGGTCCCGTTTTGATAATCTGAACTATTTAATATGTAGAACTCGTCTAGTACTATACACCTGTAAAAAATCACGTCTATTGGATATCGCTAAATATATGATCAAATCAGTTTTATATAAAAATGGACGGCGTTATAATTAACAGTTAACCAAAAAACTAAACGATCAAATAGCTATCGATATCCAATCAACGTAATTTTTTAAAAGCGTATAGTACTCGACGAGTTCTACACATTGAACGGTTCCGATTAGTAAAACGGGACCTGTGGTGGCCCCTATGGACTGAACAGACTGACCAATTTATGTTCGAAAAGTAGAGAATCAATCTCCTACACTGCCCGTTCTGCGTGCCCTTTAGGCTTCCAATCGTACGGGTTATTCCATCACTTTATTCCCTTATACATTTTTTTATATAATTTTTTAGTACACATTTTTTTAATAAAAAATTAAAAAATTAACCTAAACATTCATATTTTTTTTCTCAACTTTTTAGTCTAAAAAGATAAAAAATACACTTATTTAGGACACCCCAAAAAACTCCTAAGATATTATTTGATAAATATTAAAAAAATTAAAAAGTGACTATTTAAATCACATAATTTTATTTAAATCATATCATTTCTCTATCACATTATTTTAAATTTAATTCATATTTTATAAAAAATCAAAAAATATACTTATTTAAAATATTCAAACAATCACTACAATCCAACAACAAATCTTTCTTTCCCCCTCTCTCGCTCTTTGTGCACTTGCGTAGTACTCTCTGTTTTCCTCTCTAAATAATAATATGTCTACTAATTATGTTAATTAATATTATAATATTGTTATTAAATTTGATTATTATATAAATTATAAATTTTTAAAAATACATCACATCATTCCTTAGTTTACAATAATGCAGATAGCATTATTCAATCCCTACACTTGCTTGTAAGCTTTTTGTGTTATTTTTTGAGCTCTCTGTTACTGCTGCGCATATACTCTGAGAGAGATATGGGAGTTCCGTCGTTTTATCGATGGTTAGTGAACAAGTACCCAAAGATTGTAGTGAACGCCATTGAAGAAAAAGAAGAAAAAATAGAAACAAGCTTAGTAAACCCAAATGGGATAGAGTATGATAACCTCTATCTTGACATGAATGGTATCATACACCCTTGTTTCCATCCTGATGACCATGTACGTATATATCAATCATCCCTTCTTTTCCTTCTTGTCTATTTATATATATATGCATCTTGTTCACAGCTTGCTCTTGTGTATTGCACTCTATGGCGGTGTTTGGGAACAAATTTTTTGGGTTTTTTTTTTTGCTAAAAACAAGTTAGTTACAAAATCAAAAAAAAAAAAAAAACAAATTTAAACAAAATATCACATCAAATTTCATAATTATTTCACTTTTTCTCTCTCATAAACATGACATCTAAACACAAAATACACAAAAAAAAAAAAAAAAAAAAATTCTCTAATAATATCTTACAACTAAAAAAAACCTACTTCCCAAACACCATAGTATACATATATATATATATATATATATGTATATATGATACATGTGTACATGTATGTCGATCAGCCTTTTTGTTTTTATTTTTTTGTTTGTTTGTTATGAGTCCCGTAATATTGTGAGTTGTTCTATATGTATATATATGCATCTTATTCACAGCTTGCTCTTGTGTATTGCACTCTATGTATAGTATACATATATACATGTATGTCGATCATCCTTTTTGTTTTTTGTTTTTTGTTTGTTTGTTATGAGTCCTAATATTGAGTTGTGCCATTGTGATTTGTGATTGTATAATAGTTAGGCCTTTGGCATAATTTAAAAAAAAAAAAAAAAAAAAGTAAAAAATCATTATCCTATTTAACTCCTGGTTGGGAAGACTAAATAAGTCCACATTTTTTATCTTTTTTCGGTCACATCAATTATTCTTTCTTCTCTATTTTTTTTACATATCTTTTTATAAAAAGTCAAAAAGAGCACTTATTTAGGACATTCCAAATCACCCCTAAATCATATGGTTGTATTTTTGCCACATCACCTCTTCTTTACAACGTCACTTCAAACTTAACCCATACACAATTCATATTTCATAAAAATTCAAAAATCAAAAAGTACACTTATTTAGATCATCCCAAACCACCTCTTGCCTGCATATGTTACTGTTTCTATTTTCTTTGTAGTGTTTAGGAACTTGGTTTTTAGATTTTTTTTTTTTTTTACTAAAAGACAAATATTTTACAAAATCAAAAAAAATAAATCCAAACAAAATATTACATCAAATCTCATAATTATTTCATTTTTTCTAACACAAACATCACATCCAACCATAAAAAAATTTAATTATTTTCCCAAATATAAAAAAAAAAATTCTCCAATAATATCCTACAATTAAAAAAAACTTACAAGAAACCCACTTCCCAATCACCCACTTTACTGACTTGTGATTATTCCATCCTACCATATCTCATTACTAATACTTCGGATTTTGTATGAATAACATGATACTTTCAATAACTGTATATGAATCAATCTATATTGAATAGTATTGGTCAATATATCAGTATTCAAAATATCACATAGGCTTACGGTAAATATGAAACAATCTTTAAAACTCTAATTTGTAATGAAAATACAAGCCTAGATACTAGAATTTGGAAATCCTCTCTATTACACAGTTGTAATGATTAACTATGAGAAAAGAGAAGTATTTTTAGTTCAATTCAAACTAACATTTATTATTGGGCAATATCTTATGTTTCAAAAAATAAAAAATAAAAAAATCAATTAAGCACGACAAATTTGGTATAATTATACTAAGCTCTCTTATATTTTTAAGGGTAAATTACAAATTTACTTAAAATATGAATTGCTTCTTGTGGTTTGAAAAATTACAAATATCTCCCTGTCAGATTTTTTATTTAACAGAATTAATTGAAAAAGTGAAATCTCTAACTATTCAATTACACAATAATAAAATTATCTGAATTATTAATTAAAATAAAATTTTAACATTATTAAAAATTATTAATTAACTTGATGATTTATTAATAAAAGGATCTATTTGTTGTGAAATGAAAAATCTTATGGGTATAATGTAATTTCTACAATTACAGGGGTAATTTGTAATTTAAGTAAACCTCAGGGGATGTGTTTGTAATTTATCCTATTTTTAATTCACATAACATTTAGTTTCAATTTCATCAGTAATGTGTTAGTACTTTGTTAATTGTATGGATGGACAAAAATGATAATATCATATTTTTTTATACTAAAATACATATTTTATCATTATTATTCTTGTCCTTACACATTATTTGTATTAATTTTGGTTGCTTTAGTTTTTATTAGAAGAAGAAAAACTAGTGTGATTATGTCAAATTTGTCATGCTTATTTTATTTTTTGCAAATATCAGGTGATAAATGTAATTTAACCCTTACTATTATACTTCTAATTTTCATATATCATGCTTGATATTAGTCCCAGAAAAACCTTGAATTGCATATTAATTAATGTATAATCATAATCAGGCCTCGTTTGGGAGCAGGCTAATTTAGTAACTTTTTGGCTATTTGGCTAAAAAGGTAGGTAAAAAAAACTTGTATGTTTGGGATGACTTTTTGGCTAATTACAAAAAGATGTGCAAAAAGTAGAGAGAAAAGAGAATCTTTGACTTTTTGGTATGGGTTGTTGGCTTTTTGGCTAATTTAGTAACTTTTTGGCTAATTGACTAAAATAGCCTCTTGCCAAACGAGGCCTGTATTTGCAGCTACTTTATACACAGTGGTGCTTTTAATTTGTTTCTATTCTTCAATTTCTCTTCCTGTGTATTTTCAGCCCTCACCACCAAAAACTTTCCAAGAAGTATTCAACAACATATGTGAATACATTGATAGGCTTTTTTCCATTGTACGGCCTCGCAAGCTTTTGTACATGGCCATTGGTAAGCTATTCTTCTACTTTGTTAGATAACATTAGTTAGTGTTTAAAATTTAATCTTTATCTTATTATCTTTCATAACCCTTTGTAATATTTATATTTTGTCTCGTGCTCATCTTTTGTAACTTTATGTATGTTAACTTATAATTGATACGTAAAAATATTGACCAATAAAAAGTTACACAAGATTTTAGTGGACAAATCTTGTCTTTTACTAACTTAACAATATTGTGGTCCCTATCGTAAATTAAGATTGCTTATTTGATGGCAATACTACAATGTGTTATCACTGTTACACCCAATATTTACCAAAGTGAGTACACTTGGTTTTGGTGCGTGTGAGGTGTAATTATTAAATATTTCGGGAATTCCACATGGTCATGGGCTTCAGAGCATGCAATCATTTTCGAAAAAAATAGGAACAACTAGAACACATGGCCATTAATAATTGAATGGATGGACATATATGTTTGGGGATTTTAATGTGCGAGAGCCTTTCATTCAAATTTGGTCTTTCGAGCTTTTTTGACATGGTATCAGATGAGACAATAGATTTTTTATGTTCAATTCTCATTGCCTGCATCATTAGTATACTATTTGCACGTGCTACTTGGCCCATTTAGTAGGAGAGTCTAATCACATGTGAGGGGTGTGTTGAGTATTAAAAGAGCTGACACCTTAAATTGAAAAGAGCGGCATCTTATCAAGGATCAAACAGTTTAAAAGTGTTTCCAGAAGAAGAAATTTTTCTTTTTTGGCCATCAGGAATTTTTTTTTCCAGGAACACAAAGCAAAAAATGAAAATGACAGTGAATGCTCTTGTTTTAAGCTTATTTCTTTTCAGCAGCCAAATAGTTCTTGATCGGATGATCTATGGATCAAGATATGTTTTCTTCAGAAAGGCCATTCGCAGTGATCAAACTACAAATGTTCATTAAAATGCTAAAATTCTTTTATTTCTGAAGACAATAATTTTGTACCATTTTTTTTTATAGTCATATACTTACACTGAGATCTGTAGGATTACAGCATTCTGCAGATTCAAGGAAAAGAAAAATGAATTTTATAGCTTCAATAACTTCTATTGTAATTTTCATTCAGATGGTGTCGCACCAAGAGCAAAAATGAATCAGCAACGAACAAGGCGTTTCCGGACAGCAAAGGATAATGAAATTGCTGTGAGTTTTCTTTACTAAAAAAATAGATATCTTTTAAGCTTAAAAGCTTTCGGTTTATATAGTATTAAGATTTTCATATGTTGTTATTCAGGAAGCCGAGGAAAACAGGTTAAGAAAGGAATTTGAAATGGAAGGCAAACAAGTGTTGCCAAAACAGGAATCTGAAGTTTCAGATTCCAACATCATAACACCGGGGACAGTTTTCATGCATGAATTATCGATTGCTCTCCAAGTTTATATTAATCAACGCCTAAAAGATAATGTCTGTTGGAAGGGTATCAAGGTTGGATATGCATTATAGTTTCCGTTGTTGGTTTTGAACAAATATATTCAGCTATATCTACTAATTAAAAATCTTAAATGATAAATTTCCCGTCTTATTTTATGTTGTAGGTTATTCTTTCTGATGCCAATGTTCCTGGTGAGGGGGAACACAAAATTATGTCCTTCATACGGCTACAGAGTGCGGGTCCCGATTATGATCCAAATACGCACCACTGCCTTTATGGCTTGGTATGGGATAATGGGAACCTTTTGTTTTGTTTTGTTTTGTTTTCTATTTTTTTTTTTTTTTTCCCCGGTTCTGTTTCATTTGAGTTGTATGTGTTTTTTGGGGATTTAACCTTTATCCTTGTTTGCTTAGTTTCAATTAATTTGAATTTTAATTTACATTTATCGACATACAGGATGCAGATTTAATTATGCTTGCCTTGGCAACACATGAATTGCACTTTTCAATCTTGAGAGAGGTATATGTTGATTAAACCATTGCCATTGCTTTGATTTAGTGAGAATTCCTTTCATTTCAACTCATATGGCTCCATGAGGATCACAATTTTTTTGACTGATTTGTGTTTATTTCAGTTAATGTATTTTTAGTGCATCATAAGGCGCTATACCATATCGGGCCATATAATATATCCTATTTTTCTCCCAAACATGGTTTTAAATAATAGTATTGGAATACGTGTTGGTATCACTGAAAGCATTATATGTTGGCCGATATCAGACATTATCGGCTATCCAAAATCCTGTTACATATTGGCCGGTATTTAAAACTCTGCTACCAATCTAAAGCACCGTTCTCAATGTAGTATGTAGACGAATTCATAAATTGTATTAAATTGTTAACAACCAACTCGTGTTATAGTCTGAACTGTTAGAGAAAGGAAGGATCTATTGCCTGCCCTGATAAACGGCCACGTATTAAAATTGAAGTTCTTAGATATTTATATCATCAACAATTAGTTCATGTTTGCTTACTCTGCTTGCTGAGTATTGTTTAAGCTTTTTTTTCTTCCCTTTTGGGTAAATATTGTAGGATGTACTAATACAAGAGCAGCAACCGGCAAGTGAATTAGTACTTGAAACCAGCCTTAGACAAGCAGAATCTGGTTTGCCAGGGTCCCAAGGATGGTTTCAACAGCGTCATCAGTCTATTGGCGGAAAGTCATCTTTGATAAAAAGGCCATATCAGGTATTTTATTTAATTTTCGTTAGTTTTAAACCAAACCAGCACCGTTCATGGTCAATGTTTTGATTTTGTTTCCTTCTACTTTTGCAGTTTCTACATATTTGGATCCTTAGAGAATATATAGAACTTGATCTTAAAATCTCAGATCCTCCTCAGAACATAAAGATTGATCTTGAGAGGATAATCGATGACTTCATATTCATGTGCATCTTTACTGGGAATGATTTTCTACCCCACATGCCTACCTTGTCAATTCATGAGGTTTTACTTTATTTTGTTATATTTTTTTTGTGCCTTCTATAAAAGTTACATATATCATTATATGATCAAATGCGACAAATTTAATGTATTCTGTAATGAATGTATTAATAGGGTGCAATCGACTTACTGATGCATGTATACAAAGACGAGTTCAAAAATTTGGGAGGATATTTAGTTGACATGCAATGGGTAATAATATACATCTTTTAATTATGCCTTAATATAGTCAGAATTTGGAAGGATACAAAGACGAGTTCAAAAATTTGGGAGGATATTTAGTTGACATGCAATGGGTAATAATATACATCTTCTTTTAATTATGCCTTAATATAGTCAGAATTTGGAAGGATGAGTGTGCCTCCCTTTGTTGTTTTTGTGAGCAGGTGGGAGACAAGAAAGCACGCTATATAAAATTAAAAAGGGTCGAGAAATTCATCCTTTTGGTTGGTGCATACGAGGAAAGAATTTTCATGAAAAGATCAGAATTGCGAGATCGCAAACTCAGACGGCTCCTGTCTGAAGCTTCGGAGATTGTTAGTATCAATTATTGTCAATCTCTTGGATTAAATTATTTTTCAAAACTAATGCCTTTAAATGTGCTTATTTGTTTCTGCATATCTTGAACTAAATAAAATTTTATTTCTTGTCCAGCAAGAAGAACAAGAAGAAGATCTGGGTTTTGATTTGGAAGTCAATGGGAGAAACAGCCATGGTGCTGCAAATGGGAAATCTCCGATCTCTAAAAATCTCAGGATCAAGTCTGCATCATCAAATGGAGCTGCAAATTCAACTCGTGATATTTCGGAAGTAGGCGAATTTTTTTCCTACCAAGTGTCCTGCTATATATTTCTTTTAGTAACCATTTTATGTTGTCATACTGAATGATAAATTGATAATTGTTGGGCCGTCAACTTGGTGCAGAATAAGTAGGCTCATGCCTATTTTATTAATTTCGGAGCCAAAAAAAAGGAAAGATAAAGGAAAAAATCCATAGTGTTTTAGTTAATTGATTTGTCAAATGTTACTCTTATACATTCATTTCTATTTAGATATTTTTCACATTATTATTTGTGATATCGTCTTCTTGGTATTATGGATTCAGATTCTGCAGAACACCAAGGAATTGAAAGAAAAGTTGAAGAAATACATTCGCGACAAGTCAGACCTGTTCAAGAGTGGAAGTTTTGGAGTGGACAAGGTATTATTCCGCCCTTTGAATTTTTCTTTTTTTCTTTTGGGTTTGGGACATGTATTAATGTTAAAATTTACTTTATTTCAGTAGCTTTTCAAAAAATGTCTAGCATTGGTTAAATCTTGACTAATAACTTGAATCGTGAAAATATTACACAGGTGAGATTGGGTTCCATAGGTTGGAAAGAAAGATACTACAAGGAGAAATTTTGTACCGAAAGTAAAGAGGATATGGAAAATATGAGGAAAGCAATGGTATGTTGTTTGATTACCATAGGCTTTTGCATGCAGTTTTGGACTGATCTTTCTTATTTAATTATTTTGTTAATTGTGTGTAGGTTCAGAAATATACTGAAGGTTTATGTTGGGTGCTTCAGTATTATTTTTCCGGAGTTCCTTCATGGACATGGTATAACATTTTTCACTAAAATGAATATTATGATTTGAGTCTTGTGTTGTTCATTTTAATGACAAGATCAACACTTGAACTTTACATTAGGTTTTATCCATACCACTACAGTCCATTTGCTTCGGACGTCAGGGGTCTTTCTCAAGTGAAAGTGATCTTTCAGAAAGGTTCACCGTTTAAACCTTTTTATCAACTTATGGGTGTCCTGCCACCAAGAAGGTACTTCTGGGCTTTAATTTCTTCAGTTTGAAACTTTTACTTGTATTATTGTGCATAATGGGAAATGTAAATCAACAGTGCTCATGCACTTCCAAGAGCCTTTCGAGCACTCATGACTAGCGAAGAGTCTGAGATAATAGATTTTTATCCTACTGGTAAGGCCTTTTTATTTGCTTAGAAATTTGATTTGGTTGTACATTGTTGATTAGACGATAGATTTTGTTGATTATGTATTTTGTTTGTTGCTTATGTCTTCCGTGAGTAGATTTTGAATTCGATGAAGATGGAAAACGTTTTATGTGGCAGGTTTGCTAATATTTCTTGATTCGCTTAAATTAATTTTTTTTTATGATACCTCAAATCTAGTTTTATCCATTGGTTATTTATCATAAACCGCTAAGGTTCATTGTAATATTTCAAAAATATTGTTGTCCTTTGTAGGCAATTTGCAAGCTTCCTTTTATAGATGAAGAACGCTTACTATCACAGATGAAAAAACTAGTGGTGGAATTAGGGGTATGAAAATCTTTTCTTGATATAGTGATTTTTGCTCGTTTCTTAACGTTTTGTTTGTTTCAATTTTGATTTTATGTTGAGCGGTCATTAATTATTTGTAGGTCGACGAAGAATTAAGGAACTCGACTAAGGTTGATTATCTATTTGTGAGAAGCTCTAATGTGCTGCGATCTCAAATATTTTCCCTTCATGAAAAGCAGTGTGCAGGAAAACGAATAGAAATGGTCAAGGAATCGATAGATAAGAATTTCAAGTAAGCTTTTTGACATTCAAGTCACAATTCCCAAATGCTATAATTTGAATCATTTTATTTTGGAGTATCTTCTCTCTCTCTGTCTCTCGCTCTTTCTGTTTCTTATTTTTTAAATATTTGGTCCAAGTTTTTGTATATATTGTTTGGTTCCCAAACGTTTTGTTTTTTTAGCATCTAGGACTAGAACACCGTTTTATGTTAGGACAAGGTTTTATTTGATGAAAATCTCGTAACAATTAAAAAAAATATTTTGTTCAACATCAATCTCATCCACGTAGTCTATAATGTTGGGTGGAACAACTTGTCTCTAGTGTTTAATGTGATTAACATTCCTTAATTTGATTTTATTGGTATGATTTTTGTCTAAATATAAGGGATAGTTTGGAATGATTTAAATAAGTGCACTTTTCGACTTTTTGTGAAATATGGGTTGGGTTTGAAATGATGTGGTAGAGAGGTGGTGTAACTTAAATAAGATGATGTTACTCAAATAGAATAGTGACTTTTTGACTTTTTTAGACTACACCAAACAAGGCCTTAGTGCGTCCTAGTCAAAACTTATGATGTTCTCTTGGGTTTTTAGGGATGGGAAGGGAGCTTATGTGTATCCATGATGAAATAGGATAGTCGTCGATGGTCATAAATGTAGAACATTGGCAAGCTATGTGTCTAATTTGCTTGTTTGATTTTACTTTTTAGGAATCACTTTTCAGAAAATTAAAATTTTTTGTTTTTCATATTTTTTAATTTTCACTGAATTTTTTTTAATATTTTAAGTAATTTGTTTATTTTTTATATACATCTAGCATAAATACACTTAAAAAATAGAATATTTGTGAAAAAAACTTGAAAATATTCACTAAATGCCAAATATATCAAAAAAATACAAAAATTCAATAAATTTTCGTATTCTTGTGTATTTGTTGATTTTTTAAATATTTTTTTACAAATATATATATGTATATTTTTTTTAGATACATCTAAGTAAGGCGCATCTAAAAAAGTAAAAGAATTGCTTAAAATTTTAAAAATATTCACTAAAAATAAAAAAAAAAGAAAACGTATGAAAAACAAAAAACAAAAAACTCAATTTTCAGAAAATTGAATCCAGAAATTTGAAATCAACCACACTATATTTTTATTTAATGCTATTTTAATTTTGTGAGGGCATTGAGTTATTTCTCCCACTCTCTGTATCGTCTTTTGTCCCATATATTTAGTCTTTTATTTTGATGACGTAACTATAAAAATAGTATGAGATAGAGGATGGGACATGAAATAGAACAAAATGATCTATGCTCTTTTGTGAGCGGTTTGTAGTAAACATCTAAATTTTTTTATGAGCTAATCATTCAATATATACTTCTTTTCCAGATGTGGAATCAGTGGTTTTATTAGCCCCCGGGAGGATAAGGACAGTCGAAATGACAATGTTTTGTAAGTCAAAAACTATACTTCAGCTGAATTTAATAATTCATTAAATTTTTCTTTTGTTCTCTTGTGGAGGGGCTGGGAGGTTCTTGATTTAAATTGTTCTGCCATTCTATTTTGCAGATGTGTTCTTTACGAGTTACCTAATGGCTGCCAACACATTCCTCGTCCACTTGAGGGTGTGCAACCCCCGGAGAAGGTATATACTAGTTTTTGAAATCACATGTTTAAGTTGATTAGTTAAACTTTAATCAGTCATCATTTATTATCTTTGTCGTATCTGGTAATGTAATAATTAAATCTTCGGTTCTATTTTCTTGTAAAATGCTCTGATAATTATGTATGACATGTTAAGGCATGTCATCAATGATTTAGGCTCCATAAGAAAAAAAAAATTCACTTACCCTGCTCCGAGCAAGATCTCTGTAGGGTAAATTTGTGCTTTTGTTAATCATACAATTGACAGTTTCAGTTCATTTCTTCTTGTTACGTCAACTTTTTATTTGTGGTGACACTATTTATAATTTTTTCAAGACAATAAACGATGCTGACATCGTGGAAACACAACTATGGCACGAGTGCCAGGGCAGCAGGCCCAATTACAGGTTTTTTTCAATTCCCTTTTTTTGCTATTATTTTTCGCTGTGATTTATACTTCCTACTTTCTTGTTTCACTCTTAACGTTTTTTTATCGACCACAATGATTTTTGTAGGGCTCAAATTCATGGATTTCACAGAAGGGCACAGATTCAAGGATTTCATAGTGGAGCAAAGTCATCTCCTGAGCTGATACATAAAGGTGCCGGTTCAGGGTGGGGTGCGGGTAGAGGAAAGCCGAACAACAATATTTATCATGGTTCCAGTGAACACATTGGAAGTTCTACAAACTTCCCAGTTGGACATGGCGAGAGACTTGATCATGATATCGGGGACCTGAGGATATCGGATTCAAGATATCGGATTCAAGACAAGGATTCAAATCATATGGAAGAGCTCAGTCAGTCAACACCAATTTGTGGCCGTCTAGAAACAGCCCAATGACTGCCCCTCCATGTGGTCAGGGCTTGACAGTGAATACAAGCCATATGTGGCAGCGGAATCAATCTCTGGTAGCCAACCCATCAATGCAGGCCCATGGAAGAGGCCGGTACATACCAGTGTGGCGGCGGAATCAATCTCCGGTGGCCAGCCCATCAATGCAGGCCCATGGAAGAGCCCAATACATTCCAAACCCTTGGAACTCGAGGGACACAAGGACCTCTTCCACTGAAAGGTACTCTTCTAGGTAATTTAGACAAGTTAGTCTTTGCTTACAATCAAACAGTTGTTTTTTAGTTGATTATGATTGATCACAGGGTAACGGTTTTTTGAGTTTTGTTGGGGAATGTTTTGTTGTGAAAATTGGAAATTTTTTTTTTTTTTTGGGGTGTTATCTAAGAAGTGGCTGTTTTGAGAGTTTTTTTTTTATGATAATGTTTTTTGTTTGGTGGTGTCACTTGGATTTTTTTTAATTTTAGGATAAATTACAAATACACCCTCTTTGAGATTTGATTAAAATATGAATCATCCCTTGTGGTTTTGAAAATTACATTCTACTTTTGAGATTTCTAATTTCATAACAAATAATTCATTTTATTAATAAATCATCAAGTTAATTAAATTTTTTTAATAATGTTATAAATGTTTCAATTAATAATTTAGATAATTTATTATTGTGTTGAAGAGTAATTATGAATTTCTTTTTTTTAGTTAATTCTGTTAAATAAAAAATACTAACAATGAGGTATTTGTAATTTTATAAACTATAGTGGGCAATCTGTACTTTAAGCAAATTTTATGGGGTGTATTTGTAATTTATCCGTAATTTTAAATGGTCATTTTGTTATGGTTACTTGAGTACTCAAGAAGCCGAAATATTGTTTTTGTGTTGAAATTAATTAAATTTAAATATTGGGTGCTAAAATGACAGAACTCATTTTTTATGGAGCATTATTGAATTTTATTATTATTTTGTTAATGATGTAGACAGTTGTATATAATTTGTTCTTATTTGACTCAAATTAAATTTTTGGTAATGTCAAGTACACCAAATTAGAGCGAGAAATTATGAAATATATTGTGTGGTTGGGATATTATTTCAATTTTCAAGTGTTGCCTTACATCACATGCAAGATGAATGTTAATCGTATATGGCATTTTTAATTTTGTACACTTCGCATTTTTATTAAAATTTTAGGAATGAATTGATTAAAATAAAATTTAAAGGAATAAATGACATTTTGGAGATTATATGACAGCAGACTTTTATTATTATTATTATTTTTCTGATAGAAATGCTATGTCTTGAATGCGTGTTTTGAATTTTATACCAAAATGAGGTGTATGGTATAAGTTTAAAATTAATGAAATGTGGGTTCTCCCTAAAATGATATATTTTTTGGGGGATGTACTAATAAATCTCAAATTAATAACTTATACACTGTTTAGTCTTAAAAGTTTTTTTATAGACTGAAAGGTTCCATTACAATGTTTCAACGTTTTTTTATAGACTGAAAGGTCTCATTACAATGTTTCAAACATCAGATTAATGTTTCAAACATTAGATTTTAAAAATCTTATGTTCATCAGATTTCAATAATGTTTGAAATTATAGGATGAATGTTTCAAACATTAGATTTCAAACATTTAATGTTCGTCAGATTTCAATAAATTTTGAAATTATAGAATGAAACATCAGATTCATTTACATCATGAACATCATGATGAAGTATAAATGAGACTAAATGGAGCATAAGAAAATTTTTAAGACTAAATGGTTCAACTTTTCAAAAACTAACATTTATGGGTAAATTTACCATATTTTTTTGGGTATTGTTTAAATTTGTAATATTGTTATTTTTTTCATAGTACTTACTGACTGTTTCTTTCTCTCACACCAGTATTCTCATTAATGGTAAAAATGGTATACCAACTAGTAACTACCACCAGTAAATTATATTTTGTTATTTGAAGTTTGTGCTAAAATAGTAAGACTAGTGTTAGTAGAGTGAAACACTAATACTCCAGACCAAGAAAATAATTTCTCCTACCAAGAACGGCAATGCACTAAAACAATGCTAGGTATGAGGGGCGGGCGCGGGTCGGTTGCGGTCACGGAACCTCCAATCCGTCATTCGTTTGTCAGATTGGCAGATTGGAGAAAATTAATCCGCATTCGTCCGTCAATCCAGCGGATGTGGATTGAGCGGATTAGCGGTTTGGCAGATGGATACGAATTAGTTTGGCGGTTTAAAATTTTATAAATTTTTAATATAATTCAACTTGTGTACTTCCTCAAAAAAAAAAAAAAATATTACAGTTAATAACTTAAAAAAGTATTACAACTGTATGCCTCATCCAAAGAAAGAAAGTTTAAAACTTTAGAATATCACAATCACTGTATGTCTCATCCATATATTAAAATTTACAGCATGATTCATCTACATAAATTATTACAATCTGTGATTCTTAAAATATAAAAACAATTCGAACTAGCAAAATCATGAGCTGAGCAGTAGTGAAGATTTTATATCTTTGTATTGTTACATCTATATATAATTAGATTTAAAAATCAAAAAATATAGATAAATAATACTCTTTTTTTTTCAATTCAAAAAATATATTCAAGTTGAATTTTTTTTTTCAACAGAATATTTAATTTCTTTTTCAATTGAAAACACAAACCAAATATTTAAACAAATTAAAAACACAAAGTCTTATAAATTATTAGGGGTGCTCGCAGTTTGGCGGTTCGGTTGCGGCTAAAGGAATCTCAAATCCGCCATCCGTCCGCCAAATTGACGGATTGGAGAAAATCAATCTGTAACCGTCCGCTCGTCATCACGCATCCGTCCAAAATGGGGCGAATCGGATCGGTTCGGTTCGGTTGGTTTTGGCGGATCGATATATCTACTGTTCACCCCTACTAGGTATATACAAAATTCATCCTCATGGATAGCATTTTCCCCTGCCTCGCACGATTTTTCCCGCTCTGTTAAGGAACTGGGTTGGAGACGGATTTTGCTTGCGTAGTCTCGTTCTACCAGATCTCGTCCCGATTGTATTTAGTAAATATATATAATATATATATTTTAATATTCTTGTACTTAATATATTTATATGCATTTTCCCTTCACCCTGTTCTACTAGAGGATGTTATCTGGACCCATGAGTTTTATCACGTATATTTTATTTAATAATCTGAATCGTTCATTTTGTAAGATTTTCTATTTGAATCACCAACAAAAAAATTAATTCGATCCGACCATCATAGTATGTTCAATTTATCATGTTTGTCTTTAAAATAATAAATGGTCTATTTTCAAAACTAATTTGTTGTCCATTTTTTTTTTTTAAGATAAATGTAATAAATGAATATATTACAATTATCGAATTATTTTTTTAGTGATTTATATAAGTAAATAAAGAAATTATTCAAATATCAAAATAGAATTCATAATAGACCGGGCTTGGAAGGATGCCAGCCCTAACTGTTTTCCAGCAATGAGTGCTCAACAATTTGAGAATGAGAAAGAAGTCTCGTGGGTAAATGCATTTGGATGCGGGGGTGAAAGACAAGAATGTGATGTCGGCCAATGTGCTCTCTGGGTCTCTCTCATGCAATTTGTAGGAAATGTGATGGCCCAATGTACCTCCTTGTCGGATATTTGGCTCAACTATGCAGCCGTACTCATATTCCAAAGTTTAAAAATTGACAAAAAGTTAACGGCAAATTACTCGTATATCCTCTTCGAAAGGGATATAGTTTTATCTAATTCTAAAATTATTTGGGTAGATTTATAAGTTTTGTGCGCTTTTTTTCTTCTTTGTATTTCTCTTTTTAATATTTGAAGATCGGTGATCACGTATTGCTTTTTCTCTTTCTCTTTCTAATATATAATTATCGATGACCACTATTGATTGAGGTTCACTAACAACAATCGATTCTTTATTTCGCCCCTCACCAATAGCGAAGGAAATGAGTTTCTAACGAAGAAGATGAATAAATCTGATATAGATCTTCTCAAATTTACATTAGATCCTTTCTTTATATTTGTTTCTTCTTTGATCTCTTAGTTTTTCTACTTTTTCTATCTTACGCACTTCTTTTTTTCTGTTTTAATGAAGAAAATTTTCAATTTCTGAACAAATTTTTTTCGAGTTTTAATTACAAGCGAGGGAAACTAAACTAAAATTTTCTAGTTTCAATTTTATTTTATTTTTTTGTATTGAAATTAATCATGCTTTAAAATTGTAAAATTGTTACAATTTCAAAACATATTTTAAGTTTGGTTAATGAGAAGAAATGCTTAATAGAATCATATTTTGAACGTGTAACAATTTTACAGTTTCAAAGCTTGCTTTTAGTTTGATCAATATAGAAAATTATTTACTTAGACCTACAAAAATTTAAAAATAACTTTGTTTTTTTCCCATTGTTATTGTTGTTGTTACTTCTTATTTCGGGGTTTTTTTTTTTCCTTTCAGTTTATCAATATTTAACGCATTTTGCTATATTTTTTCGCTCTAATTTTTTCATTTATTCTTTTTTTGGACAATATTCTGGACATTCCGATAAATTTCAGGTGATATTCTTAACGTCCAGAGAACGTTTTTGACATTCCGGTGACTTGCAGTGACATCTATAACACTATAATGAATTTCCAACAATTATGGATGGTCATTTTCCCCACCCCGATTAAGAAGGGAAAAATTGGTGAAATATCTCTCTCCAATTTTATGTAGTAAGAGAGGTCTAAGATATATTTTTTTATTAGCTAAAGTTCCTTGGTGAAATTTCTCTATGATCATACTAGAAAAATATTTCTCTGTGAAAATTGAAATTTCTGTGTCGATGTCGAAGTTTCTCTGAGTCAGGCCAAAATTTCTCTCAATCTGGTACAAATTTTTCATAGTCAAATTTTCTCTATGAAAATATTGTGGAACCCCAACTACAATGAAAATATTGTATATTATTTATCTTATAAAATTTTTGTATCATGGGTTTTAAAAAAAATTTCCCACTAAGAAATGGGGTGGGGAAAGGTTTTGTTTCCCTCGCCCCGTTCCACTGGAATCCCGTCCCAATTATGTTTATTAAATATATTTATATGTATGTAATATATATATATATATATAATTTATTTATTTTTTATTATAATAAATTAAAATACTAAAATATTATACTTAATATTAATTTTTATTCATTTTATTTTTTATTTTATATAATATAATTCTCATTAATTATAAATTATTATTTGTAATATATTAAATTATTTATAATTTTTATTAACTTTTTCATTTTTCAACTTATAAAATTAACCTGCTTTTCACCCAGCATCCATCACCCCCAATTTGCCACGCCTCGTATATGATACAAGGCAAGGGCAGATTTTATAAACCCGTCTCAAACCTGACTTGTGACCATTCCTACCAGCGATACTCTAACAATTTCCCAATGATATTGAACTTTCCGGTGAGTCTCTAGTGACCGTCTGGCAGAAGTACAGCAATAGTGAGATGCAACAGCGTCTTTAATTTTTTAATTTTTTTTAATAACAATTAAAAATATATAAAACTAATTAGTACAAATATTTTGTTTTGAAATTAAATAGATTTTGAATTTTATACCTATTGGTGAGTTCCCCAAAAGTAAATAATTAGATCCACACATTTCTTTTAGGGTAAATTATAAACACATCTCCTGAGATTTATTTAAATTACAAATTACTTCTTGTGGTTCTAGAAATTACATTATGCCCCTAAGGTTTCTAATTTCTTAACAAATAGGTCGGTTTATTAATAAATTATCAAGTTAATTAACAGTTTTTAATAATGTTAAAATTTTATTTTAATTAATAATTCAAATAATGTTATTATTGTATAGATGAACAGATAGAAATTTTACTTTTTTCAATTAATTCTGCTAAATAAAAAATTCTGAAAGGGAGATATTTATAATTTTCCAAATCACAGGAGACAATTCGTATTTTAAGCAAATCTCAAGAGGTATATTTGTAATTTATCCTTTTTTTAAAAAAAATGAAACTTTTAGTAGCTAGTGTTACTGAAAGAAAAAAGTCTAATTAAAAAAATATATATAGAAAAAATTGGGTCCTAACTATTGTATTTGAAAACATAGTAAAAAATTTAACAGAATTGTACACATGAAAATAGTATAATAAAAAATATCCAATATTGTCCAACTTACTTGACATATAACCAGTGGTGTTTGTGGTTTGCTTTGATAGTGACTTTTTTGTTACCTTATTTTTGTGTGAATTTTTTTCTTCAAATTTTTAGGAAGTTTAAACTTTTTAGATTTTATTCGATTAGATGAACCAAAATCTAAATTTAAAAAAAAAATTCAAAATAATTTAGAAAAGATAAAAATAAACAAAAAATAGTAAATTTTGTTGACTTATTTTTTGACTTTTAAATTTTTTTTTATAGAATTGTTTGAAAAAATTATACTTTTGTAGATTTGTCTACATAAAACAGATCAGAATTTTTTTTAAAAAATGATATATTTAAAATATATATATATATATATATATTAAAAAGAAAAAGGTGACTTATTTGGGAGATCTAAACAGTCCTAAGGCTTCGTTTGGCAATATTATTTTTTAGTCTAAAAGTTTAAAAGTCACTAAAAAAATTAAAAAAATAATAACTTATACAAAAAATTCAAAGATTTCCTTTCTTCTTTACTTTTTGCACATTTTTTTCGTAAAAATTAAATTTTTTTTTTTGCATCATATTTTAGTTAAAAAAACTAAAAAGTTTCTAATTTTTTTTTTAATTTTTATATCATATTTTAATTAAAAAACTAAAAAATTACTAAAAAAAATTATTTCCAAACGAGACCAAAGCCCTAAATGTATAAGTAACACCATTAGGGAGAGGATGTGGCATAAGGTGTTTGGCAGGTTAGTTTGTGGCTAAAATAGTCACAAAAAATAAAATAGGCTATTTTAGGCATAACAAACAAAATATTATATCCAACCCATAATCATTACACTCTTCTCTCATAAAACAAGTCAAAAAAGTCAAAGAGCCATTTCCAAACCAAGCTTTTTAGCTTAGGCTAAAATAATCAAAAAAACTAAAAAGTCAAAAAGTCAATCCACTTCCCAAACGGATGCAAAAGGTCTGTGGTGTATGTACTTATAATTATATAAAAAATGACATAATTTTTTACTTTTTTGAATCATAATTATAAAAAAAATGATAATCAAATACAAAAAAGTTATAATTATGATATTTTAAATCCCTATATATTATATACATTTTTAGCTATGTCATTTTGTTTTTTTAATTATGATAATATTTTATTTATAATTTATAAAATTTTTAATTATACCTTATGTGATATTTTATTATGATTATTTTTTTAATTATAATTTAAAAAATATAAAATTATATCATTTTATTTTTTAATTATATAGCACATATATCATCTGAAAGCGTGTATCATAATCTTTCCATGATAATTAAAACATAATAAACAGATGGAGTAGTCATTTCAGCGTTAGCATTGTTGCAGAACTCTCCTAGATTACACAAATCACAATCTTCATACGAATTAACGATCTGCAAAATTTATTCCCAATTAAAATAAAGGGTTCAAATTGATAAATATGTTATTGTGAATTTTCCCAAACTCCCAATAATTACTTTCAACTGCAAGAATCTTGTTGTCTCAACCCAAACCTCTCATTCTTCAAATCATACTCCACATAAAAATTCTGCATTTGAAAATTCCCCAAAATCATCGCCGGACCTCCTTCCCCTGCCGGACCAGTCACGCCGTCCGTCACCACCGCCAAACACACCGCAGTATTTCCGGCCAGCACGAAGTAATTCTCCAGCGGCAGCGCCACCTCTGCTCCGCCCTTGAAGTGAAGCATCATTTCCGGCAGCTTCACCTTCTGTGTGTCGGAGACATTGAAACACGGTCTGAGACCGATCATAGACTCAATCTCTAACACCCTCGAATACCCCTTTGTTTGAATTACGAACTGGGTCAGAACGGGATCGAAGACTTTGCTCGACATGTACGTGAAGGTCGACCCAGAATCGACGACGGTTCCTCCATTACCGTCGAGTCCAGGTGATAAATACTCGTACGGAATCTTCACTTTTTTGCCTCCGATGGTGATTTTCCGGAGACCCACGTAGTAGTAGACAGAGAAAGCAGCTTTTCCGGCGACAATTGGGTTTTTGACGAACGGAGTGTAGCTGACGCCGGCGGTTTTTTCTGCGGAATCTGACCCACTTTCCAAAATGAGTCCGGTGGTTGCGGTGGAGTCGTCGAATTTTCTAGAGAGAAGACAGTAAGAGAATTTGTTGAGACCGAGTTGACTCGGCAGCGACGCCGGACTTCGGCCGAAGCCGGCGATTCCGGCGGGTTGGCGGGAGGAGAATAGTGAGCAGCCGACGACGAAGCCCGGGACCTTCTTGTCTGGCAAATCGAGGGTGTCGACGAGAGCGAATCCTCCGGTGGTGCCGCTACCGTAGAAAATCAAGTAGGGTGAGCAGATCTGGGTACAGTTTTTGGAATTGGGTTTGCAATCTTGGCAGTTAGTGACATTGGTGTTGTGAATCCAACCGCATTTGGGGTTGGAACATCCAAGAATTTTGACGGAGGAGGACAATTTGGGAATGAAGAGAGGAAACCCAGATGGGTCGGAGCCAGGGAAGGAGCAATTATTGCATTGGTATCGGTGGGTACAGGGGAACCAAACGACGTCGCTTCCAGTGTCCATGATGAACTGTAGGGTTTGGGGAGGGGTGCCGAAGCTGAGAGGGATGGAGTAGGCTCCATAGCTGTGGGCGGAGATAGGCGTGGTGGTGGAAGGGGCAATTTGGGGATGTTTGAGGTGATGGGCTCTGGAAATGGACTGGGTTACTAGGTGGCTGAGTTTTGAGTATGGATCTGGTGGAGATTGGTGTGGGTGAAAATGGGAGAGAGGGATGGTGGTGGTGGTGGTGGTGGTGGTCGGTGATGAGGAAGTGATTGAGGAGACAGAAAGTATAAAGAGAAAACAGAGTAAAGAAGTTGAAGTAGAAGAAGAAAAAGCCATGGTCTTTTGTGTGAGACTGAAGAGTATTATTGCGACTTTTTTTTATTGAAAAAGAGTATTGTTGCGACTGTTTGTGCATTCGAGTTAGTTGTGTTTTTAATTAGAGAGAGACAGAGAGAGAGAGAGAGAGAGCATCGGATGGGACAATGCGAGATTGGATTGGGGGGTTGGGGGTGATGTTGATGGAAATGAAACAGTGCCATCGTGAAGCAACACAACTGTCCTTTGTGTGCATGTGCTGCAGAGTGGTTTCCAGAGATGGGCTTTGACGGTGAATGAGATTGACGGGGTAAGTTTGTAAATTAATTAAAAATAGGGGGTAACAAAAAAAAATTAAAAATGATTGGTAGCTCGAATTTGAGTTTGTCCGAACGTTTGAATTTGTACATGCCGGTCGACTGGCCAGATGACTACCTGAATGATCGGTGAAACACTTATCTATCGCAGTTCTCAACCTTATCGATCGCAGTTGTCACCTTGTTACTAGATGATCGGTTGGACGGCTGAAAAGTTAAAATTCAAGTGATTTAGGTAAGCCAAAATTCAGGCGATGTAGCATTGCTCAAAAAAATATATAGCATAAATATGACTAGTAAAAATTTTGTATAATTAATCGGGTTTTGATTTGTAAAGAGCAATGTTAGGAACGCAGAATACAAAAACTAAATATAGAATGAGACATAGATGTTTCACAAATGATGAATCCCACAAGTAAGTCCCACATCATGCAGGTCTCACCTCTTGTGGAATATTTGTGTCTCATTCTATGTGCACATATAAGTTGCACATTGTCGACATATTTTATTCTATGTTTAATTTTCTATGCATTTAAACTTATTATTTGTTTATCCTAACTTTATAAGTGAAATTGATGCAATGTGACTTGTTTGAATTATTTTATCTGTACACATTTAAATTATTTAATATGTACTTGTTTACATTATTTGAACAATTCTTCCTGTATGATAAATTAAAAATTAAGAAGAAAATATCATTTTATTGATTGAAATTGAAATCTCACTTCACGGTTATTTGAATGAAAAATGTTTGGAAGCACTAGCGGGAATACTAATGATGTGACAGTGGACCCCGCCCACTTTCTATGTCTTTTTTTTTTTTTTGTCATGCCCAATATATTAGTGTTATTAGTGGTGTATTTTTTAGTGGTCTACATTATTGTTATATTTAAATACTTTTGAAAATTTATTTTTTAATACATATCAAATAATTTATCAATCGAACTGATTCGTGATCACGGAATTCGTCTATCTTTTTTCTTTTTCTGGGGTTAAATTATGAATATGAGACAAGTTGAAAATGTGCAATTGTAGCCATTTTTAAATTGATGGAGGCTATGAAAGAGACAAAATGAAAAAAGAAATTGATGCAAAGAGAAGAAAAAGTGATGCATGTAATTTTGTAAAGTGAGAATTAGATAAAATATAAGCAGGCAGTGCCAATCTTTTGAAAAGTCAAGGGACCATATATATGTTGTGAAATGATCCTATAATCATCGCGCACATTTTATTCCGTAAAGATAAATGAAAATTTATTTAAAAATAATTCATAAATATCAAATTAAACAAATTTTAATATAGTGAAAGTACTTTTTTTATCTCAAATAAAATAAATTATTCTTTTTCTAAAAAAAAAATTATTATTTATATTTAAAAAAAAAATTAAAATGAAAATCAAGGGGACCATAGTTCCTTTGACGCCACTGTGAGCTTTCTCCCTAGACTTTATGAACTTTTTGTGATGGATGATAGTCTTTTTTTTTCTTTTTTTAATTACATTCACCTTTCTTAAATGTTTAAAAAACGTATGATTAGCGTTATAATTTTTATATAATTATATTGAATTTATTTATGATTTTAATTTACAAAACTGTTAAGTTATTTTTTTATTAATAATTCATTAATTACATGAATAAAAAAATAATATTATCATCTCTTGTCTATTAAAATATATATTTATTTTTATATTTACTCATCATTTATATTAGTTTCAGTCGATTTAATTTTATTAAAAGAGATATTAATATGATTATATTAAAATTATAAAATTAATTATATTTTTTTCACAATTTTAAGCTGAGTGTAATTTATTTATTTATTTTTCAATTCACATGGCCTATGACTGAGGAAATGACACCTCAGTCATTTATTTATGGAAAAAGCTTCGGCCCCAGCGCGGCACTGGAGTCGCGTGTGATTGGTCCAAAAAAAATATTTATTTATTTATTTTTTAATGATTTCTGTCAATTCCATGCTGCCACGTCACTGGGGTGCGACTCCCACTGGGAGTCTGAAGCACGGCTCTTTATTTATTTTGGAGAAGAAATGTTTGAGAGCTTAAGGGAGAGTTTTAGGGTGTGTTTGGTTTGATTTTGGAGATAATTTTTAAAAAAAAAATTGGAGAAAGGGTTTATAAATTTTTTTGGTTTGTTTGGGTTGTATATTTTAGAAATAGTTTTGGAGTATACGAGTTTGGAATGATTTGATATTTTTGTTCTAGTTGAGTAGATGTGCGTGAGAGAAAAAGTGATTGAGAAGAAGAGATGAGAAAGGAAAAGTGATTGATTGATGTGTAAGAGATAGAAAGTAATTTTAGAAATTATTTTTCCAAAATCACTAAGCCAAACAAAATTTTAAAAAATTTTCTTCAAAATTTATTTCTCAAAAACCAAACCAAACAACTAATTTGTGTGTAGATTTTATTTGGTGTGATATTTTGATTTTTTGATTTTTAATTTTTTTTTTTTACATTATTAAAGCTCAATTAAAATTCTAATTTTAAGGAATATATCACGGTTGTTTGGATAATCATTTCACAGAATAATCAACCAATTATTATATAGTGTATTTGGTTATTGATAACGAGTTATTAAATGTGTACTAATAAGACATAAACATTAACAAGTGAGCCCCTAGCACTCATGTGATGATGATGTGATTGTGTCTGTGGGTGTGTAATATTTCCAAAAAGATCAAAGCAAGGCTCATGTGATGATGATGATGAATATATATAATATATATATAAGGTTAAATGCACCTACAATACAGCCACATATCACCACCAACATTAGTAATTGCAATGTTATTAATTAGGCCACTGTTCTGTGTATGCAGTTGTGGACCCTCTCTTTTGGCATTTTGGTCCAGAAATTCACCTTTCCAGCTCCAATGATAGCTCTGATCTAATATGCATTATTGTGTGTGGCAGCTCTTAATTTTGTGACTTCGCTTGTAAGACCGAGAGACACTAAAGTTGACAGAAGTCACGTTAAGCTTTGGTACTAATGAAGTGATGTCAACCTTTGTTATGTCATCTTCATCTCACCTACACTTGCTTTGATAAAGAAATTCAGCTCGAAAGAGAGATGCGGAGGCGGAGGCGGAGGCGATCGACTCTCTCTCTCTCCATTCCCTCTTCCCCTCTCTTGTCTTTCTCTTCTTCACTCTTCTATCTGTTTCAGACATAAGGAAGGAAGAAAGAAAAGAAAAGAAGGAAAAAAAAAAAAAAAAACTGCCGTTTTGAACAGTTGGGGGATTCGGGGAAGAGAGATTCGAGCTGCGAAGGATTATTGAAAGAAATTAATGGTTCGTTTGGTATGAAAGATGACTTTTTAACATTTTAACTATTTTAATTTGGAGTAAAAAAATCTCATTTGGAATAAGTTTTTTGGTTTTTTTAAGTTTTGTGAGAGAAAAAATAAAATAATTATGGTTTGGATGTGACATTTTGTCTTATTAAATTAAAAAGTTTATTTTGTTTTTTTTGTAATTATTTTAATCAAAAAACCTCATTTCAGCCAAAAAGTCTCATTTTAGTTTATACCAAACCATGGCTAAGGTTTCGTTCTAATGATGTTGTAAAAGTTTTCTATTTTTAAATTATACAAAATAAAACAAAAATTTGACATACAAAAAATAGTTTGAAATTAAATACATTTGGTGAATTGTGACGTATAGTAACTGGAGTGAAGGGTGGATGAATGTGACGGTCGTTGATAGGGTGGCCTAAGGTGATCATTAGAGTTTCGTGGCTAGAGTGTCGCTAGGGTTGCCAAAGCTTGGTACCAATTAGAAGGTTGACAATAATCGCCGGTTGTTATATCTGACCTATGTATTTCATAAGAAGCAGTCTTTCTCTCTTTACCTAACTGAATGTTTAAATAAATATTTAGTTTATTGTGTGATCTATCATCACTATATTGATAATAAATGAAATAATAAACCCAATATGGTATAACAAAATATTATCATTATGGTATTAGCAAGGATTCTGGTAAATTGAACTACTCGCAATTAATTAAAAATTGAATGAACTTGAACAACCAGACCAAAAAGAAAAGAAGCTTTCACGAGTCTTGTGGAATTTTATTGGCAGAGATTATTTTAAGTTATATTTGAACGTTAAATTTATAGAGAAATTATAGAGGAAAAGTAAAGGAGAGGTGAAAAGAAATTTAAAATAACAAAATGTAGAGACAAATTGGTATCAATAGAGTGTAACAATATCGTATTGGAAAGACCTGAATTTTTTTTAAAATTATTTGTTGCAATTTGCAAAAGAGTTTTATAACAATCAAATCAAACCAACTGTATAGAGTCATGAAACAATATACTAGGATGTATCAAATATCTTGAGCGCAATGATATTTAAAACCATATAAAAAAATGATATGAGAAGAAATGAAATATATATATATATATATATTCTCTTTTTCCATTTGTCTTTTTCCCTTCAAAAAACTATTAAAAAGTCTTTGGAACTTTGATGATCACTTGATTTCAATCAACATATATATATATATATATATAGAGAGAGAGAGAGAGAGAGAGGGAGGGAGGGAGGGGTGTGAGTGTATATGGGGCCCCTCCCCACACTTATTTTTTGTTGGGAGGAGAATTGGCACATGGTTCAGTCTGGGCACATTAACAGTCATTTTCATTCCAAGCTGGGGACCACCTGCTCCAGTCTCTTCTGCTACTGCTTACTACTACTACTTGCTACTCTTGGTTAGTGTTCTCAAGACCCAAGTTTTGACTTGTCCACATTTCACACACCGCAATTGGGTTTTCATTAAATTTCTAATTTAAATCATTTATTTTATCAATATTCACAGATTATTATTAAAAAAATTGTATTGACCCCGATAATCATAAATCATATATATCTGGCGGGTCCCCCTGTTTGCAGTTGTTATAGATTAAGCACACAGTTTGGCACAGAAGGTATATCAAGACAAATTTGGTATTAAGAAAAAACACTACATTTTACAAAGTAAAAATTGATTTCATGACTTTTAAGTTTTAGATGACTAGAGACTCTTACAATGGCCCAAAGGCATTAAAAATTACCTGCTAGAGAGTAAAAGGTAGCTTCCTCTGTTTTCGGGACAATAAACCGGCAACTACTGTTACTTTGCCCTCTTCCGTGCCAAAAACCGTTCTTTAGCTGCAGCGACTGCATCTTCGTTTCTCTTATGATGATCGCGTTTTGGTTGCTCTGTCGAGGGCTGTTCAGGTACAGCTTCTGTGGAAGCATCGAGAACTGGCTTTGCGACTAAGGACTCGGATCTCTCCTCAGGCTGGCTAGAAGCCTCACCTTGATATTCCTCTCTTAGTTTGGTAGACTCCAAGGGCAACTTAGTTAATTGAGGTCCTTCTTCAGATGCATTAAGAGTCTCTTCTTTTTGCTGCTTCTCGGATTTGCTTGTTTCAGCATCTTGGGCACCAAAAGCAACATTTTTTGATAGGTTGAAGTAGAAGTCGGTCATGTCTTTCTTCTTGGTAACCTTTCAGACAGAAAATAGAAAATATATTGTTAAAAAACAGACGAGAAGTCTACAGAACAAAGACAATATAACAAAATTACCAGGCTTCCCAAAAAAAAAAAAAAGAAAAAAAAAAGAAAGAAAAAAAAAAATTGGACATAAAGAGAAGCCAACACTGTGAAATGTGCAAATATAGTGTGGTGAATTATTTTAGAATAAAAAATAAATTTTAACTCAAGAAACGATGACCAGACGCTTGATTTTGATAAAGGCATGAGCATTTAAATTAATTGAAACTTTAAACTTGCAAGGAGTAAGAGAATTCATCCACGATGTAATAACTAATAAGCAATCACACATGTAGAAGACAATTAATTAGAATGGGGAAAATACTTACAATCATCCACTAGCTAACAAACCAAGTTTACAAGAACACAAGACTGAAACAAAGATCACACCTATTCAAATCTATAGCCAGTTTTGTTGTTCTGACCTTAAATCCGTATGTTCAATATTCCTTGAAACTATTCAAATCCACTATACCCACTAGCATGCCATGATCACGAATCCACATGAACACAATTCTCAGCACAAGTCATAATGGATGTGTGTGCCTACATCTATATGAATGCAGAGTTTTTTTTGAGGAACCCATCCTAACTCTTGCTTGCTATAGATTTTAACCACTGAGATTACCAATAACTTAGTTCTCTCACAAAGATCGGCAAGTACTTTCAAGGGAATAATGTGGACTATAAGAAAATCCCCGTCTACAGAATTCACATAGAAGTCACCAAGACAACTATGCAGAAAAAAGAATCCTAAAGATCTTCCAGGCAAAAAATACCTTCCCTTATCTCGTTGCAGTTCACACAGAATAAAGTCTTGAGTTCTTCCCCCTCTCTCTCTCTCTCTCTCTCTATATATATATATATATATGTATGTATGTATGTTTTTGTTTTCCCTGATTTCATTCTTACTCTGGTAATAGTTTTACAAGAATGTGAGATTGCTTGCAGTTATGTTGCTTTGTTAACATTTCAACTTAAAAATAGATTAACAAACTCCATCATTGACCATCAATGATAACTGCATATGACACAAAACCAATCATCTTTATAGTACTCTATTGAAGCTGAAATTGTAAACCTCAAGACCATTTCCCCCATAACTTCCTAAAAAAATTCTCAAAATTGATATGGGCTCAAAAAAGACATATTTAAAGCACCAAAAAGGGGACCTACGTACATGATGAACATTTATATATATATATATATATGAAGAACCAGAACAGGAGACGTACAAGACACACAGAACAAATTCAGCATGCTAATCTTTAAAGATGAGCAGAGAAAAAGTGGTGCATTTTAATTTCAACATCTCCCTCAACCCCAACACACACACACACGCACTATAAAAAACAAAAAACAAAATTCACACCCATGAGAAAGCGAGAAAAACATTTGTATCTTCATCCACCATGGAAGTTACTGTAAAAAGCAAGCTTTACAAATCAATGTTTTCATACAATTTTGAACTAATTCTTAAAGGTAAAGGTAACTGTTTATTATCATGAATGAAAAAAGGAAGCATGATATCCATTAAGTTTAGCGCAAGGGGGTGCCACCCTAGCAACTTGTTCTAACTTTTATATATTTTGAATTAGTGAACACATCAGAACCATGCTCAGCATAAGCAAAGACTTACCCTCAGGTGTGCACATGCTACTTGGATTTATACAATATGCCAATCTAAAAGAAGTGTACAAAATTTTAAATGGAGAAAGTTTGTTCTTTTGTAGTAATAGTAATAATACATGTACACAAGTCTAGCCCAATCCTGTTACACCAGGTAACATGTAAAACTTTCTACTCAACCCAGTGGACAAATAGTGAAGTCTGTTCTAAGTTCCAAACACACAATATCAATGTATTAGTGCTTTAAAATGATTTTCTAACCTTCGTAAGAGCAACACAAATGCTTTGCAGTTAGAAATCTATCTTCCTTTCTCCAAATTTACTATCATAAAAACAAATGAAGATAACCAAGCAGCAAGCCTAATGACCCTAGAACATTCAATTTGTGTAAAAACTTCTCAGGTACATAGGATTTCAGCTATTGTAAAGTTCAGCCCAGATAATCAAATTTCCCATAAAAAAACGTATTCTTTACTCTCAAATGTTCATGCAATGTACTAGATAACCAATCCCTACAAAAACAGATCTAAAACAAAATTAAAATTTACCACAGATTAACATATAAGTTCCTTTAAACTCAACCAGACATGAAAACATGCAGAAGATCATGTAGCTAGTTGATCAGCAAAATAACTGCAAGTTAGATCACAAGAAGACCAAACAGAAAGTTACACATACATCCTCTTTCTCTTCTCGAAGTTGACGCCGACGTTCCTCCTCCATCCACTTAGCTTGCTCTGCAAGTTTCTTTTTGTAAGCACTAGTAACAAACTTGTCCTTGTCTGCATAGAGGTGGTCTTCTTTATTTCTCTCTTTAGCAAGTTTTCTCTCATATATTATCTCTTGTTCTCGCTCGCGTTTTTTTGCTTTATCAATCAGTGCTTGAATATACTTCGGCTGCAACAGAAAATCAAGGGCTCATCAATTTTTAATTTTATTTTTCTTGGTAAGTATCAAAGGACAGTGAATAAAAAAGAAACAAACTCACAGCTTGCTTCTTTTCCTCACACGGGAAAAAGAAAAATAGAAGAAAGAACTGAATACCAAATAGCCCATATCACCATTTATCTTACATCAGATTGATCACCCACCAGTGAGAGTTGCATTCCCATTAGAGAAATTATGATGTAACTGCAAGACAATTAAGGGGAACTCTCTCCCACTAGTAGTCCCAAAATTAATGTTCATTAGCAGAAAAACTAGGTTTGGGGGGCTGGTTTTCGTTGGGTTTTGTAGTTGAAAAAGTAGTAACAATATGAGTTTGAAGGGTTTGTATTAGGTTCACAAAAGCATATACAGGTTTTAGAATAAAATCACAAGGTTTTGATACTGTTTGGGGCCTGTTATGAGCACTGTGAACAGTATCCTTGCAGCTTTTATGTTCACAAGTCAGAGTGCCAGGGTTGAGGAACTATGATGCTTGAGGGTTGAATTAGGAACTAAAACAGATCTGACTACAGAGTTCAAAGGCATACATATATAGAGAATTACAAAGAAGAAAGAGAAGAAGATGAAGATAAGTTAAAAGTAGAACATGAACGCATAACATGACAACCTGGACATGCCAACACGACAAGTTTTAAAAAAAAGCATGGCAGACACGCAAGGGCTATGCCCAAAACATAGGGTATGTTTGGTTTGTGTTTGAGAGATATGTTTTAGAGATAAAAAGTACGAAAAGTTGTTTGGTTTGGTTTTTTTCAAAAGATGTTTTGGAAAATTATTTTGAGAGAGAGTTTTGAAAAAAGTAATTGATTTGATGTGTGTGAAAGAGAGATTTGTTTGGAAAACTTGTTTGGTTTATAAGTTTTGAGAAATTTTTTTGAAAAAATTTGTTTGGTTTGATTACTTTTAAAAATTTATTTGTAAAGAAAATTTTCCAAAAATTTTTCACAAACACAAACCAAACGAACCCATAGTGTTTTATATATTTATTATATTTATGTCATATCTATAAATATTTCATTCAAAGTAAAACCAAAAAAAAAAAAAATACAACACAACACAACACAAATTTCTTAAGTTTCAAGGAGGATGTATCAATGCATATAAACCTATGTTATTTTTTTTATTCATTAGTTCTAAGTTATTTTGTTCAAACTTTGTAATCTATTTTGTATGTCTAAGCAACTGACACGTGAATGTGTCCTCCAAGTGTCCGAAGCATGTCCAAGTTTAATTTTTTATAAAGAACAATAGTACATGTAGTGGTTGAAATGAGTGTATTCATATTAGAATGCTACAGATGAACGGTGTTGCAAGAAAATATAAAATAAGAAATGGATTCATTAGGAAGAAGTTAGAAGTAACACACCAATTGAAGATAGGCGGAGGTGACAGTGGACAGCTTGTTGCTTCATCGTGATCTTACCAAGGAACTATGGAATTTATTGTTCTCAATTTTTTAGGTCTGTTGGGTGATTCCCGCAACAATTATGAGGCTGCTAGAGTGTTGAGGTAGTGGTTGTAGGTTGAGAAGCAAGACAAAAGCTTGGATGGTGGCACCGCTAGGAATCATGTGGTGCTTGTGGGGAGAAAGAAACAGATACACATTTGAAGACAAGGATTTGGGAATACATACACTCAAAATGTGTTTGTTGCATACATTTCAGTTTTAGTGTACAAGATTTTTCTTTTTTAATCTTCCTTTTCTATTGTAGATTTTATAGAAGAGCTCAATTTTGTTGTTGAGCCTTTTTGACAACTTATAGCTTTTGTACAAAGATTTTGCCCCTTCTAAGAGAAAGAGATATGGCCATGTGCATCTTAGATCAATTAACACTGTGAGGAAGAGTCACATGAGGGTGCTCAAGGAAATAGAGGAATGACTGCTTGGTTGAAGTCATAAAAATTGACATGTTCATCTCAAAAACTTAACTGAAGATATGACTCTGAGTAGAACCAACCAGAGGAAATGGATCCATGTAGCCAGCCTAAAATAACTGGGACAAATGCTTGTTGAGTTGAGGTGAGTTGAGACATCAATTTTTGAGCAGGTTTGTCGTTGTAATAATGGTACTAAGGTTACACATGTCAAATTTATTATGTCTCTCATCAAATTTAATTATAACTGGACAAATTGTAACGTACTACATTACCAACTTAGTGGGTGTTTGGGAAGTGGATTTTTTTGTAGGTTTTTTTAGTTGTAGGATATTATTGGAGAAAAAAAAATTTGTGTTTGGGAAGATAGTTGGGTTTTTTTGTGGTTGGATGTGATGTTTATAAGAGAAAAAGTGAAATGATTATGGAGTTTGATGTGATATTTTGTTTGGATTTTTTTTTTTTGGTTTTGTAACCAATTTGTCTTTTAGTGGAAAAAAACAACAAAAAAAAACCTAAAAAATTTGTTCCCAAACACCGCCTTAATAGAGTAATGATTCATCATCATGCCATCTCCCCACTTCCGTTGCAAAACAAAAGGATGAAGAACTTAGGAAATTAAAACAAAATGAAGTAATGAGTAATCATGAATCTGCCTATTAACTTCAGGATACTTTTCAAATTGATTATGATTTAATTCTTCAAAATCAATTCCCAAGATTTTGTGATCTAAATTCTAAAATATTAACCAAATATTCAGTTTAAATTATGAAAAGTACAAATGCGGTATGCTTCTGATAAGTGCTTATATGAAAAGATTACCTTTTTCTCTTGACGATCATGCACCAAAGGACGAACCGCTTTCTCTTTCATTTCATCATATACTCCGTCATAATCAAACACAGATGGGTCCTCTTCCAAGGCTTTCTTATGTTGCTCCTCAATCTAGTGAAAGAGAGAAAACAAACATTACATAGGGGGAAAAAAAGAAATCAGTTTGAAAATAGATATCTATTTCTACACAGCTCACATCCTTGAGAGCCTTGTTCTTGCTGGCCTGGCGAGAAATCTCTTTCTCAATGTCATCATCATCGTCATCACGGAAGCCAAGAGGAGGTGGGAGGGGAGGTCTTGCTGGATGCTTCTTTTGCTGGGATGGTGGAACCCTAAGTTGCAAACCGTATTTCTTCATTTTACTTTTATTACTCTGAAATAACGAAGATAAGATGTTAGAATATGATCACATAAACTACAATTTATTTATTTATTTAAAAAATATATTTCAATTTTTTGAAAAAAAAAAAAAAAAACACTTATATGATCACATAAACCCATAAGATGCCTACTCCCAATCCTGAATTGGCCAAACATATCATGGCTCATCGACTCCCACATCACCCATCCCCTGACATCCTTAGGTAATAAAAAAAATGGGTAATTTGACAAATGAGTTAAATATCGATCATATTTATTTATGGAAGACCAATGTTTACAACCATAAAAATAGAAAATTTCAATCCCAAGGAAGGCCACCAACCCAATGTATGCACCATGTAATGATAACCAATTATACAAAGGGAAAGGCATAATTAGATTCAAATATTTTTTAAGTTATTCCTAAAAAATTCAGACCAAAATATAAAGCACTTTCAGACTACATTTGATGGGTTTCTTCACCAGCAAAAAGCTTGGTTCACAACACATCAATCTTCTTTGAGTCAACATATTCCAATCTCCTCTATATAAGGAGGTCTCCTGTCACGTCCCCAACCTGCCCCTAAGAGTTAGAGAGATAACCGGCCAGTAATCTGAGATTACTAAAGGCCTATTTTGACAAAACACAAATGTTTGATAGAATACTGGGACCACAAGCGGAAGTGTCTTTTTTTTTATTTTACAACAACTAATCAGAAAACAAACCTATCCATTGAGCAGTGCGTAACTAACATGAAAATATTACATATATATCATGTTTACATTACCCGCACAAGTAAATTAAATACAACCATTCACAAGACACAATTTCATAATGTAGACTCCACCCAAGTGACAACTCCAAGAAGGCTATCTTAAGAATCTTCAAATGCAACTCTAATGTTGCCCTTCGTGTTACTCACCTACATATATATATATATATAGGGAAAAGAGGTGAGCTAAAGCCAGTGAATAGTAATACAGTAAACTGAAAATGAATGAACACCGATAAACTTTATTAAAATCAAGCGCAAGCTCATTTTGAACATAATATAATTTGCATATGATAATAAAATTGAACTTGCAAGCATATACATAGCGATAACATTCTCAAAGCATTTCGGAATGGAACATATTCCACAACAGGTAGCAAAGAACTCAGTTAGTACAAGAGTTATTGGCATAATTCCCAATAACTAACATAATCCAAGATGTCATCTTAATACATGACACAAAAATATAAGATGTCTATTCATAACAAAAATAATATCTTAGCTTTCATAAACATATAATATGTTTGCATTTCGAATCATAATTTTAAGAAACATAAGTTTACTATACTACTCACAATGGGCTTGATTCCAATAATGCATTCTGATGGTCTGACCTACATGATGCATATACACATAAACGTCAGTAACAAATTACAATTAATTGAACCTACTCTTCCTTTCTAATTAATTTAATTAAATTCTTACTTTATTTTCCTAATCAATTAACTTATGTTAATTTCTAGCTTATTTAACACTTAATTAGATGTAATTTATGTCTAAAGATGCTAGGAAAAAGAAAAGAAAGAAAATATGAACATAAGGAAATTTTCAAAATCTGGCTGGTATAGGATGTCTCCTTGAGCGGTGATAGAGCGGTGAACTTAGTTTCTCAGAACTCAGGTCTGTAAAATGAAAATACTGGATGTCAAACATCTTCGCTCTAGCGGTCTGAGACTTTACAGATTCGAAATTCCTAAAAATTCAACTTCTCAAACTTGATTCCATAGCTAGGGTTCATGCAAAACTTCATCCAAAACTTGGGATTCCATTAATAAACATAAGAACATGACATATTCCAAATTCTTTTGCATCAAAATCTTATTAATTCCAAAATTTAAACTTAAAATTCCATGAACTTAATATTTTCCAAATTCTTCTTCTTTTGATCATGAAATTAAAGTCTCAAAACTTGCAAACATCATGAAGTATGTAGAGATTGAGTTGAAATTCATGAAGAATGACCGAAATCAAACTCAAATAATCAATTTCTAAACCCAGTTCTTTGTACCTAAATTAGTTGAAATTTCCTCATGCTTTTCCTAATTTCTTTCTATTTTCATGTAATTGAACCCAATTACTTCTTAAATTCAACTATCACATAAATTTCTTGCAAGAATTAGGCTTGGATTTCTTACCTAGAACTTTAATTTGTTGAATCACTTGAGTTCTTCCTTCAATTTTTCAGCACAAAACTTGAAGTCTTCCTTTTCTCTTCTTTGTTCTTCTTCAGCACCATGAGTTCTCTCTCTCTCTCTCGATCGATGCCCCCTCTCGGTTCTCTCTCTCTCCCTCAGGTTTTCCCAACAAAAGAGTTAATTAATTGAATACACACACCTTCACTTCTCAAATTCTCGAGAATGTACCCTCCGAAATATACACACATTTTCCGTGTAGTTAAAAAAAGTCTCAAAAAATTAAAAAATTAAAAAATTAAAAAATTATTAAAAAATCAAAAAGTTCGTACTATTTACAAGAATTTATTGAAAGTCAAAAATTAATAAGGGTAGAATTGTCATTTTAATTTTAATTAATTATAGTTAACACTTGATTTAAAATTATGAGTTAATTACTTAAAGTCTTATTTACAAGTGTTATGGTAATTCAGGTGCTATGTAAGATTTTTAGAATCAATAAGTCCTATTTAGTAAAATTGTGAATATTATCAGTTTTTTTAATTTTTAAAACTAAGAACATTATTAATTTTGTATAGTAATGTTTCAGATAATTATTTCGCTAATTGATAAAAAAATAAAGTATGAGATTAAACGTTTTTGCCCTTTTACTTATTGGTTTGATTTAACTATTCAATAAAATCGAGAACATTATCAATTTTTTCATTTTTAATTTTTTTTTTCCAATTTTGCACATCAATGTTCTATAATCATGCTCTTTTATAGACACAAATTTTTTAGTTTTGCACAAAAAAATAATTTAGTTTTTTCAAATTTTTCAAAAAAAAATTAAAAGTTGATATTTTAAAATTTTGAAAATCAAAATAAATGTCAAATCATCATGTTCCTTTATAGATAATCGTAAATAATGAACAATCATTGTTTGAAAGTGAACAATCACTATTTGAATAGCAATTCCGACTATTAAAAATTTAATGGAACTTGAAGATCCAAAAATATCTTAATTAGGACTAAATGAAATATAAGTTCATAAATTAGGACTTTTATGTAAATGCCCCCTTTAATTAATTTCATTAAGCTTAATTTCTTAATTTAATTATTTCAAATTTATACAGATCTCACCTAGTCGTAATTAATTATAATTACCATATGACTTAATTAATATAATTAATCTCAATCAAGACTTAATTTAATCATTCTCAACTTTATTAATCTGAATCAAATTTTTAATTAAACTCTTATAAAGTTCAACGTATTAAATTGATTCAATTAAGCTCGTGATTTCTTGAATCATCTCAACTTTTAATTTCTGATCTAAAATAATAACTCTACTCATAAAATTGACTTTATTAAATTTCTTTATCTTTCATTAAATTGACTCATATTAGATTAACATACGAATTACGGTAGTGCTACATGTACCAATTAGTTACTAACTAGTGTATTATCACTAGTTATGACATTATTATTGACCACACTCATTAATCACATTACAAATTCTAAAAATTTCTTAAATTATGCTACATCATCAATTGGTACACTAGTTAGTATATCAATTGGTACATATAATATTATTCTACTAATTATTCCTTAGCTTAATTAATCACTTATTAATTTTAATTAATTATGTGTAATTCTCATGTTAATTTGTCACAACCCAACCCTAGGGTTTAGGGTTAGAATCGCAACTTACTAACTTATTCTATTCGTAACAAATTAAACTGAGCAAGCAGAAATAAGAAAAAATTAAACAGAAAATTACTTCATTTTACTATTTTTTTTAAAACAATACATCCATAGGCTTTTATTTTTTTATTATGCAACGACCGACCATCAGAAAAAAAACGACAGGAAGAAAAGAAAAGAAAAATAATTTAACAGATCTGTATCAATTTCTTGCACAGATTCCACTACACGAGGTTATGGGTCTTCCTTACATCTCATCACCTGAAAGGGTAACAGCTATAAGCACACAACAGAGTAAGAAATATTATGCCAAGAATATAGAGAATACAAAATAACCATGGATAGTTAAGCCAAAACATTTACATAACTTAATTTAGTAAATAAATCATTTAAGTGGCAGAAAACTAAAATACATAAATTATATAAATAAATAACCATAACCACAGTACAGAACAGAACAGAGCTCACAGAAGTGATAGTCAGAACAGAGGTCAATGGATCCATGACAAACAGAGAATAACAAAGTGGCCAAACAAAAGCCAATTGTTATTTAAGTTCTCCAAGGCATGAGACTCCCGTGGTGGTACTTACAAAACATAATTGTTTATAAGGTCATAGTTAAATATTCTTTAAAATTTAAACAAACATATTCATGAGTTTCATTTTAGACAAATGGAGTTCAAAAATTAATCTACATAGCTGAAATATTTATAAAACATAACATGTATTAATATAACTAATAAAATACAACTTGTATAAAATAATTTATGATAAGTCAAAACGTACGTAAAATATATTATGGTAACTCAAGATATAATATAACTCACCTTAAAATTGACCATTTGCCTTTACTTTTCACTATCACAAACATTCTTACATCTTAGTTTCCTATCTCCACTACCCTTGCGTTTTTCTTTTCTTCTCTTTTCTTTTTTTCCTTTTCTTCTTCTTTGATCTTGATCTCCTCCCCATTTATAAGGAGACAGGCCTTTCTTTTACCCTCCACGTGTCCATAGCAATTTGCCTAAGATTTGGATTGAAATCTTGTTAGATCTATAGTTATCTTATTAACCTGAGGTAATTATATTTTGGCCACAATTCTTTAAAATAATTATATTCCCCCTTCGTTTGATAAAAACACAAATTAATCCGTAATTAAATGACACTTCATCGCATACTGACAGAAAATTAATTATTTTATTTTACTATCACTCTCACTAGTATTAATATTATTATCATTATTGTTATCAATATTATTATTTATTTACTCTTACTTTTATATTTATTTATTTACTATCTTTAACTTTAATTTGGCCAAACTAGTATAATAATTCCATATTTCTGTTAATTTCTCCCCAAATAATAATCCCTAATTAATCTCATATTTGATAATCCAACGCCAAATTAGATTTCGTGTTTATTATTATTTATTTAATAATATATTATCACATACACTCACAATTATATATAACTATAAATATTTATGTGATATTTAATTAAACGTTCAGGGTGTCACATTTCTCCCCTTCTAAATAGAAGTTTGTCCTCAAACTTGACGTACCTTAATTTTTGAAGAGGTGTGGGTATTTGGCTCGCATTTGACATTTTGTTTCCTACATAGCTTCTTCGATACGATGATTTCTCCATAAAACTTTTACCAGCGGCATGGTCTTATTTCGGAGAACTTGATCACAACGATCGAGAATCGGCACTGGTTACTCTTCATAAGAGAAGTCCTCTCGAACTTCCAAGTCCTCATAATCAACAACATATTCTAGATCTCGAAGATACCGTTGAAGCATTGAAACGTAAAACACATTGTGGACATTGGATAGTTCAAGTGGTAGTGCAAGGCGAAAGGCTACAGGGCCAATTCTTTCCAGTATCTCGAATGGCCCGATGTAACATGGGTTTAACTTTCCTCACTTTTCAAATCAGATAACTCCTCTTTCTGGTGAGATCTTGAGGAACACATGATCCCTTACTTGAAATTCCAAGTCCCGTCTCCTTGTATCTGCATAACTTTTCAAGCGGCTCTAAGCAGTGCGAATTCGCTGTTGGATGAGTTGGATATTCTCACTTGTGACTTGCACGATCTCGGGGCCTAACAATTTCCTGTCCTTGACTTCCGTCCAGCATAGAAGTGATCGACATCTCCTTCTATACAAAGCTTCGTACGGCGTCATTCTAATGCTTGCTTGATAGTTGTTATAGGCGAATTCCACTAAAGGCAGGTGCTCATCCCAGTTACCTTTGAGGTTCAACACGTATATACGCAACATGTCTTCCAACGTGTGGATTGTTCTTTCGAATTGCCATCAGTTTGTGGATGAAAAGTCGTACTAAACTTCAGTGTAGTCCCCAAAGCCTCCTGTAATTTGTTCCAGAAGTGAGACAGGAAGCAAGAGTCTCGGTCAGACACGGTTGAAACTGGGGTACCACGCAAACGAATAATTTCTTTGATGTACAAGGTGGCAAACTTACTAAGGGAGTACATGATTTTGATTGGTAGAAAATGCGCCGACTTCATTAATCGGTCTACTATAACCCATATTGCATCATTCTTCGAAAATGACTGTGGTAGCCCGACCACGAAGTCCATACAGATGTGCTCCCATTTCCATTCAGGAATAGGGAGTGGTTGCAGTAGTCCTGCAGGTCTCTGATGTTCTACTTTAACACGCTGACAATGCAGACATTTGGAGACATGGCTTGCTATGTCTCTTTTCATTCCTGTCCATCAGTAGTGTTCCTTCAGATCATGGTACATCTTTGTGTTGCCAGAGTGGACTACAAATCTCGACTTATGAGCTTCCACCAGTATCTTCTTCTTGAGTTCCAGGATGTCAGGTATGCAAATTCGATTTCAGAATTTCAGTATCCCATTGCTTATAGTGAAATCAAGATCAAGCATTTTCCTTTACTCCTCGTACTTTTTCTTCAAAAGTTTATCTTCCCATTGGCGCGCTTTAATTTCTTCAATTAATGCAGGTTCCACGGTTATGTTGGCACGCAGTCCATTGATCTTGCGGGAAACGAGAGTACATGCCAAACTTCTAGCCGTCTTTCGGCTCAGTGCGTCTGCCACCACGTTGGCTTTGCCTGGATGGTGATAGATCTCTACATCATAGTCTTTCATAAATTCTAGCCACCGCCGTTGTTTCATATTCAGTTCCTTCTGTGTGAACAGATATTTAAAACTCTTGTGATCAGTGTAAATCTCGCAGGTTGCACCGTAGAGATAATGACGCCAGATTTTGAGAGCAAATATTACCGCAGCCAATTCCAAATCATAAGTCGGGTAGTTCTTCTCGTGAGTCTTTAATTTTCGCGACGCATAAGCAATGACTTTTTTGTTTTGCATGAGAACGCAACCCAAACTATTGTATGAGGCATCACTATAAATTACGAACCCATCTGCTCTTGTAGGAGTGCTAGTATAGGGGCTGACACAAGTCAACTTTTTAATTCTTGAAAACAACACTCTTGTTTGTCAGTCCATTCAAAAGGTGTGTTCTTCTGAGTTAGCTGGGTCAAAGGTGATGCTATTTTTGAGAAATCTTGCACAAAGCGTCGGTAATAACCAGCTAGACCCAAGAAACTTCGAATTTCTGACACATTGGTAGGTTGTGGCCAATTCACGATTGCTGTAACTTTTTGGGGGTCAACCGAGATGCCATCTTTGTTAATGACGTGACCGAGAAAGTGTACACTAGTGATCCAGAATTCGCATTTCTTCAACTTTGCATAAAGTTTGTGATCACGTAGTGTTTGTAGAACCGTGCACAAGTGCTGCTCATGGGCCTCTGGTGACTTGGAGTACATGAGGATGTCATCAATAAAGACGATGACGAACTTGTCAAGATAAGGTTTGAACACTCAATTCATGAGGTCCATGAAGGCTGCTGGGGCATTTGTGACACCAAAAAACACGACAAGAAACTCGTAGTGCCCGTAACGGGTTCTGAATGAAGTCTTTTCGATACTTTTCGTTTTGACTTTTAGTTAATGGTAGCCAGAACGCAATTCAATTTTGGAGAATATTTAGGCGCCTTGAAGTTGATCGAGCAGGTCATCGATTCGCGGCAAAGGGTACCGATTTTTTATGGTGACCTTGTTCAGCTCCCGGTAATCGATGCATAATCTCATCGTGCCATCCTTTTTCTTCACGAACAATACTGGAGCTCCCTAGGATGAGATACTAGGTCAAATGAAACCTTTGTCCAATAGTTCCTGGAGTTGAGTCCTCAGCTCTTTTAATTCTGCCATTGACATGCGATAAAGAGCTTTTGATATTGGTTGTGTGCCAGGTTGGGTTTCAATGGTGAACTCAATTTCCCAATCAACCGAGATACCGGGTAGATCTTCAAGAAAAACATCCGAGAATTCTCGTACTACAGGGATCACATCCACGGTGGGGGCCTCTTTTTGTGTATCGATCACATAACAAATATAACTACCACAACCCTTTCTTAAAAGTCGTTAGGCGGTCATAGAGGATATAATACAAGGAGGGTTAGAAACTCAAGTCCTAATCAACCGAGATACCGGGTAGATCTTCAAGAAAAACATCCGAGAATTCTCGTACTACAGGGATCACATCCACGATGGGGGCCTCTTTTTGTGTATCGATCACATAACAAATATAACTACCACAACCCTTTCTTAAAAGTCGTTAGGCGGTCATAGAGGATATAATACAAGGAGGGTTAGAAACTCAAGTCCCATTAACGAAAAGCTCGGGTTAGTTTGGTAACTTGAGGGAGACCTTTTTGGCCTTACAATCAATGGAGGCGTGGTTGGCAGCCAGCCAATCCATACCTAAGATCACATCAAAGTTTCCAATGGAGGGGAATCAAGTCTACATATAAGGTTTTTCCTTTTAAGAATATAGCACAAGATCTATACACATCAATACTACATGCAGACTTACCAGAAGGAAAAGACACAAAAAATATATATCCTAATGGTTCGGGTGTTGATGCTAACTTGGTAGCAAAGTGTGGTGCAACAAAAGAATGAGTTGACCTAGAGTCAATAAGGACATGAGCTAAATGACCACTGACAGAAAGTGTACCTGACACAACGTTTCGGTAACTTCTGGTTTTCCAAGCACCAAGACAAAAGCCCTTCCTTGGCATTTTTGGTCCTTCCTCTCTCATCCAGGTCTTGCGGGTTTTCTGACTGGGCCAGAGAAACTGGCTGTAGGATTAGTCAGCTTTGGACAATCCCTCAGCAAGTAGCCAACTTAATCGCATTTAAAACATGCTCTCGTGTCTCGATGGTATTGTCTCCAATAAGCCTTTCCACAAATGGGACAAATTGGAATAGTGCCACCTTGGGGTTGGTAGGACCTTAATGGCCTAAACCGATTTTGCCCGTGTTCACCTTTTTAAGAGGCGCAACATCGGGTCTTCTGTTGTCTCTTTCCCAGAATCGCTTCTTTTGGCTTGGTTCTCCGGAACGCGAGGCTTTAATCCCCTTGTCTGCGATGTACGCTCGGTCTACCATTTCTATATAGGCTGGCAGTTTCAAGATCTCGAGCCTATATTTAATTTCAGTATCCAATCTTACTTCGAATTTTCTTGCTTTTCGAGTTTCGGTGAGGATGAGGTATGTAGCAAACCGAGTGAGTTAAGTGAACTTGCTCTCGTATTCGGTCACCGTCATGGTTCCTTGCTTTAGATGTATGAATTCAGATGTCTCCTGTTCCCGCAATGAATCTGAGAAGTATTTTTCGTAGAATACTTCCAAGAATCTTACCCAAGTCGCAATTTCTTCTTTCTCCCGAGTGAGAAGCCACCATTCCTGTGCATTATCTTTGAAAGTGAAAGTGGCGAAAGTTACCTTCTATCTTTTGGTGCAGCGTAGGGCGTGAAAAATCTTTTCCATATCTTTAACCCAAGCGTCTGCTATCATTGGGTCTGAGCCGTCGGTAAATATGGTGGGTTTCAAATACTGCAACTGTTTTATGGTAACCGGCTCTTCTTGCCGTTCCGGAATCCCATTGTTGATTTAGTTTGCAAGGCTTGCAAAAAGCTAGTAACCGCTCTTTCCATGATTCTTTCCATCGATTCAGTATCACTGACTGCTGACTCACTTCCGTTACCATTATTGGCCATTCTATAAAGTAATAAACGAGACATTACATCCATAACACAGCATATATATGTATAACACAATATATATATATATATATATATAAAATACCAACTTTACTACTTTTACAATTCATAGTACATCTTTGTTCAAAAGTCAAAATATGTTAGGGTCTCATCCCTATAGTACAAAAAAAACAAAAAACAAAAAAAACAAGGATTAGAGCATTTCATGGTTAGCGCACTAAAAAGGGTTTTCTTCTACCAAATCTAGAGTAGTGGGTCAAACGGGCCAAACAACCATAGGAAATATTGTTGCATAAAAAACTCAAATTCCTATCCTAACTGGACTACACCAAAACACATCCACGCTGCTTGGACCGTGAAAATGGAGACGGATTGTATATATCCCAAAAATGCTCGATCAACAATCCAGCGAGGTGTCTCGATATATGATAGGTCATTATTAAAGTCAACATTTTGAATATTAATTATCTCCAGCGAGTTAGGGACAGTGGTAAAAATATAGTCCTCGGGGTACACGTTCCCCCTTCTTGCCACAAAATCTAGGGATAGAGGGCCTATGATATAGTGCGGACGGTCATGTCCCGGAGTAATGCCAAGGACACGAGTGGATCAAAGAAAACGTCTATGCGTATCGGCACGACTTTGCCTCCATAGTAAATGTGGGACGTCGGTAGGGTCAACCTGTATATAGATTGGCCGACCCATTAATTGGGCAAGGCCTGGATGAAGTCCTCTGATTATGTCCCCTGAATCTCCCCAATCTCCCAAACCCTCAAGTGAGACGGGGGCGGTGTGCTCTGCTAAAATTTCATCTAAATTAATGGCCCCGAGCTCATTCCAAAGTGCATCATCAAGGTTAATATCTGACATTCCTATATCACCAGAATAAACATGAGATTTTACACAAAATGACTAATGTTGCAGGTAAATATTTATTTATTATTATTTTATTTTATTATTTTATTTTATTTTATTATGTTTATTTAGCTATATAGTTTTATTTATTTATAACTTTTCGAACCTCCTGATTAAATTAAAATAGTATTTTTTTTTGAACCATTGTTCTGATACCACCTTTGTCACGATCCAACCCCAGGGGCTTAGGGTTAGAATCGCAACTTACTAACTTATTCTATTTGTAACAAATTAAACTGAGCAAGCAGAAATAAGAAAAAATTAAACAGGAAATTACTTCATTATACTATTTTAAAAAAAAATACATCCATAGGCTTTTATTTTTTTATTATGCAACGACTGACCATCGGACAAAAACGACAGGAAGAAAAGAAAAGAAAAATAATTTAACGGATCTGCATCAATTTCTTGCACAGGTTCCACTTAAGAATGGCAACGGGACAGGGCGGGGCCGGGGATCACACTCCCCGTCCCCGATCCCCGATTGTGGAAATTTCTCCGGCCCTAGCCCCGATCCCCGACGGGGAACCTATCACCGCCCCCGCCCCTAACGGGGATCGGGTTTCCCCGACCCCGAAAACTCCCCGGCCAAAAAAAAAAAAAAAATCAACATCAAAAAATACAAGAACATCAACTACAACATCAACATCATTGACAACAACTACATCATCATCTTCATCATTTAACACATTAAGCAAATCTGAGCTTCGCTGATCAAAAAAAAAAAGCAGATCGGTGAGGAGATACCGTAAGGGAGGAACGTCACTGATCAAAAACAGAGTTGAGAGATTTGAGCTTCGCTGATCAAAAACAGATCTGAGCTTAACATCTTCATCTTCGTTATTTTCCAGATCTGAAGAACAAAAACAAAAATCAAAGAGAGAGAGAGAGAGTAGTGAGGAGGAGATATCATGAGAAAGAGGAGAGGGGATACCGTGAGAGGGAGAGGAGTTGCTGTCGCGATACCGGTGATAAAGTGAGGATGAGCCATCGCCGTCGCCGTCGTATGTGTGAGAGAGAGTAGGACAATCGGCGGTGAGGGAGCACAGCAGCGGTAAGGGAGGAGCATCGGTGAGAGTGAGAGTTGAGAGTGAGATCGTCGGTGGCTGTGAGAGTGAGAGTGAGAGTGAGAGAAGAACGAGAGGCGACTGTGAGAGTGAGAGCGAGAATGAGAGAGTTGAGAGAGAGAGAAGAACGAGAGTGAGAGAATGAGAGACCCAGTGACGCACGAGTTTAGGGTTTGGTTTATTATATATATATATATATATAAGGGGTATAAAAGTAATTTAATTTCGGAGAAATTCGAGGATGGGACCGGGGCCGGGCTGGGGCGGGGCTTGAACACTGATCACCGTCCCCGGCCCGAAACAAATCGAGGATTGATTTTCAAATATCGTTTTCTCCTCGTCGGGGGTATTTTTCGAAGAAAAACCGCTCAAATCGGGGTCAGGGTCGGGGATTCCCGTCGGGTCGGTTTCAAATTGCCATCCCTAGTTCCACTACACGAGGTTATGGGTCTTCCTTACATCTCATCACCTGAAAGGGTAACAGCTATAAGCACACAGCAGAGTAACAAATATTATGTCAAGAATATAGGGAATACAAAATAACCATGGATAGTTAAGCCAAAACATTTACATAACTTAATTTGGTAAATAAATCACTTAAATGGCAGAAAACTGAAATACAAAAATTATATAAATAAATGACCATAACCACGGTACAGAACAAAACAGAACAGAACAAAACAGAACAGAACTCACAGAAGTGACAATCAGAACAGAGGTCAATGGATCCATGACGAACAGAGGACCACAAAGTGGCCAAACAAAAGCCAATAGTTATTTAAGTCCTCCAAGGCATGAGACTCCCGTGGTGATACTTACAAAACATAATTATTTATAAGGTCATAGTTAAATATTCTTTAAAATTTAAACAAACGTATTCATGAGTTTCATTTTAAACAAATGGAGTTCAGAAATTAATCCACGTAACTGAAATATTTATAAAACATAACATGTATTAATATAACTAATAAAATACAACTTGTATAAAATAATTTATGGTAAGTCAAAACGTACGTAAAATATATTATGCTAATTCAAGATATAATATAACTCATCTTAAAATTGATTCTTAGCCTTTACTTTTCACTATCACAAACCTTCTTACTTCTTAGTTTCCTATCTCCACTACCCTTGCGTTTTTCTTCTCTTTTCTTTTCCTTTTTTTTTCCTTTTCTTCTTCTTTGATCTTGATCTCCTCCCCATTTATAAGGAGGCAGGCCTTTCCTTTACCCTCCACGTGTCCATAACAATTTTCCTAAGATTTGGATTAAAATCTTGTTAGATCTATAATTATCTTATTAACTTGAGGTAATTATATTTTGGCCACAATTCTTTAAAATAATTATATTCCCCATTCGTTTGATAAAAACACAAATTAATCCGTAATTAAATGACACTTTATCACATACCGACATAAAATTAATTATTTTATTTTACTATCACTTCCATTAGTATTAATATTATTATCATTATTGTTATCAATATTATTATTTATTTACTCTTACTTTTATATTTATTTATTTACTATCTTTAATTTTAATTTGACCCAACTAGTATTATAATTTCATATTTCTGTTAATTTGGCCCCAAATAATAATGCCTAATTAATCTCATATTTGATAATCCAACGCCAAATTAAATTCTGTATTTATTATTATTTATTTAATAACATATTAGCACATACACTCACAATTATACAAAGAATCTGAATTTGGAGCGCTCCTCGTGCTCGGCACGATTGGCCGAATAAGCCTTCGAATTCGGAGTGCCCTTTGTGCTTAATCACGTTTGGCCATTACAAAGACTCCGAATTCAAAGCGCCCCTCGTGCTCGACACGATTGGTCGAATAAGCCTTCGAATTCGAAGTGCCCTTCGTGCTTGATCATGTTTGACAATTACAAAGACTTTGAATTCGGAGCCCTCGTGCTTTACACGATTGGCCGAATAAGCCTCCAAACTCAGAGCGTCCTTCATGCTGCGCATGATTGACGGAATAAATCTTAGAATTCAAAATTGCCAAAATTAGAAAAATTTAGTAATCAAATTACAATATCAAATAAACAAACACAATGTATATTTATTTCGAGCGGTACATGGTTTCTTGCTACAAATATAAATACATGGATTCTGTTAGAATAAAAAGTACAATACAAGTTTTTCTTGTTATTTAGGCCTTCTCTAGATTAAGATCTTCTTCTTCATCATCAATCTTTTTGGTGTCATAAGCTTCGAAGGGAAACTTGTAGCTTTGGTACAACGGCGACGCCGAGTCGATACCAGCGGCTTACAAAACCTTGGTCCATCCGTGCTTAAACCCACGGTTCTCGCATCGGCAAACGTCATCCGTCAACTTTTCTTCAGTCTTCTTAATGCCGATTTTCTGACCGTCTAAAAAGCCTTATTCATAAGCCCGTGTTCTTATCGCTTCTTTTGTGAACATGCTCGCCGTATCCTGATCGGCTATGGCATGATCAAGCAGGCGCTGATTTACTCTTTCTATTACAACCGAGTTCGTTGTGTCTGCTGATTAAGTCTTGGCGGCTTTGGCTTTTCTCAGTTTACTCTCAGCCTTTTCCGCATGGCGCTCTAAGTCCCGAATACTCCCATCTTTCTGTTCAATTTCTCTTTTCGCGGTTCGAAGGTGCATGCCAATCTCATATAAGCTATAGAGCCCCCTAACCGCTCCATGAACACACCATCTGAAAATTTCATAGTCACCCCGTCCGATCATTGATTGTTGCACTTCGGGTGGAAACATTTGCTGAGTAGACTCGACTGCCACGTTCGGATCACGAATAATTGAGTCCGTTTCAGTCATTGGTTTGTTCTCAATAAACACCGAAAACCTTAACGGGTGCGGTGGCCTGCTCGGTTCGTTCCGCGTCAAAGTAGGTGCACTCCCAGTTCTTGAGTTCTCTCGTTGCTGCACCCCCTTCTTGGTGGATTTTCTACCTCGCCCCCTCTTGGGGACTGACTTCGAGAACGGGGAGATCGATGCCTCTCTTGCTCCTTCGACACCATCTTACCCGTTTGGGAGGATTCACCACCAATTCTGCGGTTTATTTCTGCATCCTGTTCAGCTAACGTCTTTCATTCCCCTCTATTGTTGAAGAATACTCTCCTGGATATACGAATTTTACTCAAGTCAACGCAGTGCTTTTTTCCTTTTTACATTCAGTTAGGTCTGAGTAGCTTCCATTTAAAGAGGCCACAAGCCCCACACACGCTTGGCCACCCCACTTTTTAATTGCAGTTGCAACAATTACGAAGCGCTCGCGGTCGCTGCTGTCTTCTCATGTATTCGGCGGTTCTGCTTAGTGATCAACTGGGCAAGGGCAGATTTATTAATCTATTCAGCTTATCTGAAAACATTTTTCCAAATTAGGACAATGTCCCACCTGATCCCACGAACATGCTTCGTCCAGGTATTTGGCGGTTATGCTCAGTGGTCAACTAGGGCAAAGGGCAGATTTGTTAATCTATTTGGCTTTGCAACCATTTCTTTTCATGTTTTTAATCTATATGGCACGCTTCAGTTTCTCAATGCTTAATCATTCACATTCATTAGCAAAACGGACATTTTCATTAATAAACTGCATGAGTACATTCACTTTATACATGAAAATGGCCTAAGTCGAAAATAAAGTGCTAACAAAACAAACAAAAGTAGAGGAAAATATCTATTACAAAAAATGGCCAAAAGCTAACAAAATAAACAAAAGAAGAGGAAAATACCTATTACAAAAAACGGCCGATCAAAAGTCTAAATCTTCTGGATTCGATTCCAACGGTTCAACTTCTAATTGCTCATAGGGAATCAGTTAATCGAGAGTCACCTTGGTGGCCGCCAAAGCTTTGAGCCATCCGTGCTTGAAGCCTCGATTCTCAAACTTCAAGGCTTCTTCAGCGTAGAACTCCTTAGCGGTCAGCTCGTCGGCATTAAAGGCTTTGGCCGCGTCTACCTCAGCAAGCTCCCTCGCCTTCTTGTCCGCTTCGAGATCGACCTTTAGTCTTGAGATTTCTTTTTTAACCGACTTTAGAGAGCCATCTATCAAGTTTGCTCTCTCTTCGGTGGCCTTTCGGAGCAGATCGGCGTGCTGAGCTTTTTCCTGAGCAGCAATTGCCTTTGCTTGCTTTTTTTCGGCTTTCGCCGTCATCGCAGAAAAATCTGCAATTGCAGCAATGGCCTTGCTTTTCTTCTTTTAACTGGCTTTCAAGGATACTAAATCGCTCTATGACGTCATAATGACGACGGCTGATCTCGGCAATCCTTCCTGCCTCCTGGCAAAGCAATGAAGCCAAGACATGTTAGTCTGAGTAAGAATGGAAATTTTAGTTATTGGAAATTTTAGGTGTTTTTACAACTTACCAATATGGCCGATTGTGCCGCCAAAGCAATCGAGATAACATCTAGTTCGGCATGGAAATTGCTCTGTCTGCTAACAAAGAGAGTGCCGAAGCAACGCTTAGGGCCACGGCGGGATCTTTGATGGCTGACCCACTGTTTGGCATCGGCGCACTCTTCATCCGTGGTTGGATGACGAATGCCTTAGATAAATCATCTGCGATGGGTGACATCTCCACCCTTGGCCGTTAATCAATTGGCTCCTCCAACAATTCGGTCGTGATCTCGGCACGTCTCTTCTGCTCTATAAGATTGGCTCCCAAGACTTCTGTCTGGCTATCTTCAGGAATAAACTTGGCCACAATTATTTCGCAGGCTATTTCTTCTACAGGAACCTCGCGTGTTGGTGTTACTTGGCTCCCCCAAGTCCCGCCGACTTGCCTCTTGGCCGCCATCTTCTCTGCATTTTGTCGTCTGGCAAATTGGGCAAGTGATTCACCGTTCATCCCTTCTGCTTCACATTCGGCCCCATGAAGATTTTCTAATCTGGTGAAAAGGTCGTCCTCTGAAGCAAATAAGTCTACTAAGCCAAAGATGGATGGGTGATTGGTGCAATGGTCAGGGTGATATGCTCAAATGCCAATTCAATTTCTCTGTTAAGTTCCTGGCCCTCTACACGACCCTCAGATTGAGTGTCTTCGTCGACCTCTTCGATGGCGTCGGAACCCTCAGCACCAATATCCCTTAGACTTTTGTAGCTAGGGAATATAAGTGCAGTAAGCTGCCGTTCATGTGTCGGCACAAGGATATTATCTACCGCCGAGAAAGTAGAGTAGGTTGGTTCGTATCTCAGCAAAACATGGGTTGCACGCCCTTGTCCTTGAAGGTTTGAACAACCTTTGTAATTAAGATCCTTCTTGACTTGCTTCAGAACGGCATCGTCCGCCGATGTCAATGCCCTTTTCAAGTCGTTGCCTGCAAAAAAACAAATGATTAGCACCCAGTATTTGAGTCGAATAAACTGTTCATTTTTGGACACGTTAACAATTCTAGTCGGCCATTTGGTTCTCCTTTTTGCCTCAGCACTGGGTCTTGGTGATCTTGTCCCACGCCGAATTCTCAATTGTCTCGGACGGTGACCATGACATCGTCAACCCTTTTTCCAAAGCTGGCGAGCATGGTTACCAAGTGATGGTCACCATCTTTGGCTCTCAGAAAGTAATGGCCTTGCCGACCGGTTGATTTCGCCATAACATAGCAGTGCTGAATAGTTGGGATTCCTAGGTTAAAACCTAGTTGGTGATTCAACTCTACTATACACATGATTATTCAGTGGAAGTTCACGTTAGGCTGGGAAGGAATTAATCCCCAATAACGCAGGACTGTCCTAAGAAGATGATAGAGGGGGAATCAAACTCCACCCTCAGCAATTGCTAAAAGAGGGAAGTTAATGGTGTTTGTGTCAGCCCTCTCCATGTCCACCACACTGTCTGCAACAAGGGATAGGTGGACGTCGTCTGGGATAGAAAAATGACGACGGAAGGTTGTGGTTCGCTCCTCTGAGAGGAGGGCTTTCAAGTGTCTCGCCATTTAAAACGGAATACAAACAAAATGTATACCAAAAAACAAAACACATAGGGGACTGGAATGAGAGCAGAACGAGAAGAAAGAGTGGAACTCGCAGGTCAAAGAAGAAGATGAACAGTGGAAAGCGGAATTGCAGAAGTCTTGAAGGAGGTTGGTATGAAGGATGCCAAAGGAAATTGAGAGCCTTTTGATTCAAGAATATACGAAGGGCTGGTTTTCAAATCGAACATTAAATAATTGTCAAATACGAAGGGGCGGGAAGCTGTAATGATTAAAATATCATGCCTGTTCTGACAAGTCAGTTCCAAAAAGGGTGCAACCGTCGTATTTCTGACTTTCAAGAGTTTCTGACATAGTATCTGAGAGGAATGTATTAACCAAACATGCTGACCGGAATGAACTTACTTGGATGTTTGGGGGGCAATTGTGGGAGCCGAATTTAAGTCGGCCCAGATTGGGCCTTATCCTCAAGATTGTCGAATACACAGTGATGAATAGGGCCGTGGCCGACTAGAACCTATCCATAGGGCCGAATAGGCCACAGATCTTGTAGAAACGACTGGGGGTCCAGCTGTGAGGGCAAGGTGTCCATAATAGAAAGTGGGCCCTTGAAGAGTAATATAAAAAGGAGGGCCATCAACCAAAGAACGAGCATGTGAAAAAAGAGTGATAACTTGTGATAGAAGAAAGACCCAAGAGAATATTAACTTGTCCGTCGAAGTGTTAGTATCGGCACCTCCAACCAGAGTATACATCCCCATTTCAGGTACCAATCTGAGGATTAAGAAAGTCTGCTTGGGCCAAAGGGTATTTCCAAACCCCATCACCACAATAATCTATATTTTAAGCAAATCTCATGAATTTATTTATTTATTTATCTGTAATTTACCCTATTAAACAACCATATAAGCAAGAATTGTAACAGACCATGTTATGTTGATGACCTCCACTCCACCCCAATTTAGACATTTACCTCACCCTTGTCCCGCCCCGCTTAATGTAATTCTATCTCCGACCCTACTTGTCCATTTTGCCTTTATTATTTATATCTTTAATATTGAATTTTAATAATGTGAGATAAATGACTTGTAGCAATTGATATTGTTTAATATCAATGGCTTCATTTGGGAAGTGAGTTGACTTTTTGACTTTTTAGATATTTTAGTCTAGGGCTAAAAACTTTGTTTGGGTTGAATTTTTTTGACTTTTGTAAGAGAAAAAGTGAAATAATTATGATTTGGATGTGACATTTTGTCTTATTAATTTTTTAGCCTGTTTTGTCTTTTGTGACTATTTTAGCTCCCAACTTCATTTTAGCCTCATGCCAGACGAAGGCAATGTTAATAAAATTACATAATATAGGGAGAGGGAATTATGATATCTAGAAAAGGACCAAAAAAAAAAAAAAAAGAAAAACTTAAAAATCGTTATATATCAATAAACAATAATGAAAAATATGTTTTTAAAAAAAATTCACTCACCAACCCAACTCCATTCAACAAAAAATTCTACTTACACAATATATTTATTTCTTTACACTCTTCATTTGAGAAATATTTTTTTTCTCTAATTTTATTTGTGTGTGAAATTATTTTTAAGGACAAAAGATAAAAATTAAATAGATTTGATTATTTCTTTACACTCATTACACTTCAATCCCTATTTTTTTTTTATTGCTTTCTCATTTCTTCTTTTATACTATATATTTTTTAAAAAGTGAAAATCATAGTGTTTTGATCATAAAAAAATCAATAGACGAAGAACTTGTGATGAAGGACCTGAAAAAAAGTGAAATGGTAAGTTTTTTTTCTTTACTTTTTATGTTTTCATTTCGTTTTTCAAGATGATTGTTTGACTTTTGTTCGGTGTACCAGAACCGAATAAAATCAAATGCCTGAAATCACACTGTTGAACAAAAAATACATATCCAATGACCTACTACTGAACAAAAAGTACATTTCCAGTAACTCACTACTAAACATTTCCTCTTTCATTTTTATTTTTTTTGTTTTTGTTTTGAAAGATTATATTTCTATTCATTGCAGTAAGGCTAGTAATACATTGTTAATGGTTTATTAGATTTATCTGCTTCCTGGCCATCTAATACCTCTAAAAGTAAGTAATTGGATTAGTTTTCATCACCCGTGTGCTAGTGGATGCAAAAAGCATATATTATCTGTATTGATCAATTTCGTACACTTGTCAGCCCTAATGTAGTAACTACCAAAATTATCAACATAGATGGATTGTGATAACAGTCTCAGTGTGTTTTTATATATGTTTGTATTGACAAATTTAAAGATATTTGTATAGACTATTTTTATGAATGTTTTCATATATGTTTATACACTTCATGTTTTTATAGATACTTGAAATTTTAAAGACAGTGAATCTGTAAACATGCGGTAACAAATGGCTGAACAAAATTAATTTATTCAGCAACATGACACTGAAATAATCTAAATTGTTTGGTAACGTATAACCGAACTGGCCCATCATAAATTTAGGGAAAAAAATGATATTTTAAGACAAGTGAATCTATAAATGTGTGACAAAAGATGGCTAGATAAATATAATTTTTTTAGTAAGATTACACCGGAGTAATTCAAAAGAAATATGTGCAATGAAAAAAATCTATATGGATTTTAAAAATGGTTTAATTTAAGGTTAGTTTTGGTATTATAAAGGGTGTAATGAGAATTTTAACTATTTTTCAATAGTGTAATGAGAAAATATATATAAAGAGATAAAGTGCCATTTTGGCAAGCTGGTTAAAAGTTAGTTTTTTAGTTTTTTTAATTTTTTTTGGTCACATAACTTTTTACTTTTTTACATGTTTTTTTTTTAAAAGTCAAAAAAAATTAAAAAGTCAACTTTTAACCAACTTTTCAAAACACTCCAAAATTACGGTGTAAGTAAAATTTCTCCAACAAACCCAATCCAACCCAACCCTACCTACCCTACCCTGGCTTAGGATTGTTTTGGAATGTAGGTTAAAAACTAATCCTTTAAATTCTTTTAATTTGTTTTTAAAAAAACGTGTAAAAAATAAAAAGATGATATAACCTAAAGATTGGTTCCAAACGTGGCCTTAATTATCAAAAATCCCCAAACTCATTTTACTTTAAAGAGTCGGAGAGGGCCGGGTCCCATTGGGTCGGGTATTTTGGCACCAGTTTCAGTTGTTTATAAACATTTGCACTGTTCTTCTGGCTAAGCTTTCTCTCTGTCTGTTGCCTTGTCTGTTGCCTTGCCTTGACTGTGTGTGAGATTGAGAGGCCAACAAGCAAACCCTGGTAAGTCATGATTTATCACTCTTCATTTCTCTATGAATTGTGCATTCAACTCTGAACACACGTCTGTTGTAAATTACTTGTCCTTTTTGGTTTTGCTCTCGATCCCCCTTATCATTACATGTGGGCGAACCTATGAATTGACTCATTGAATTCACTATTTAGAGTAGATGTTGGTACTCTTGAATCCGATTGAGTGATTTCACATGAATTACTCAATTCCAGAAGAAAATTCCATGGTCATGTTGTAGAGCTCCGATTGATTTGATCTTTTCATAGTCTTGTGCTCTATGGACTTTGTAGAACTCTCAGGTCTGCAAAGTTATTCAAGGGTGGACAGAAAAAATAAATAAAGAAAGAAAAAAAGGGGCTCAAAATTTGAGATTGATTAGGATATACATAAGGAAAACCATAAACATTTTGTATTGAAAATGACCTCCAATCATTTCATCAAACTTGTATCAAATCAAGTTTTCACCAAAATTTACATCAAATCATGGCAAAACAAGTTTTTTTTTTTTAAACCAAATTTGATGAAAGAAGCTTTCGGGGGGTAAATTTGAAATTTTCAAAAATATTTGATGAAAATTTTGAAGTTAGTGAGGATTGAAGCATTCAATTTTTCACCAAATCTAGTTTTTAGTTAAATTTGACAAAAATCAATTGGAGCATCCCATATCAAATCAAGCTTTTAACCATTTTTTTTACCCAAATTTGATGGGAAAAAAAAAAAAGAAAGGAAAAAAGATGAAAGATTGGAAATGCTCTAAGGTTGCTTCTCCTGACCAAATTATAAATCAAGGTAGAGTTCTAGGATTAAGTTTCTCAAATGTTATCAAGATTCAAGTGTCTACAAGGTATTGAAGAATAACAGTGATTTGTATTGATCACAACAATTCTCTACCACTTCTCCCTCTATATCTATAGTTTTGCACGTTTATGTGTGTCTATATCTATTTATAAATATTTGGTAATGTTTATAATGTATTTAAAATCATGCACATCCCACAAATAAAGTAGTGAAATTATGTTCTTTGAGTCCAATTAGTAACTCAGAAAGACCAAATGAAGCTCAACAACATGAAAATAAACCAATCAATTACAGTAGGCTCTAATTTGAGTAAAGAGAAAATTCAATGTAACTCAATTACATCTCTCAAAACCTGATACTTCTAGGAGGTTAGTTGTAATTAGTTACATTAGGGGGAGCTCCCATCATGCACTGCATTGCCGTATGGTTGTGACATTCCTGTATTTTCAGCATGATTCCTGTACCATGTGTTAAAGGAATAGTTATTGATTTTGATCCTACATTATCATGGTGACAAGCTTTCCTTTGTAGAGTGGGCTGCATCATAGAAAACTTATCAGTTGCAACAGACTGTTCACTTGGAGATTTAGAATTTATAGCTTATGGAATTAGTAGTACGTAATGGGGTAGTATGAATGGAACAACATAGGATCCTAATTGAAATTGGGATGTTAATGGGTGTTGAATTCCTAAATAAGCGAAAATAAATATCCTTCATGGTTGAATTCCTAAGCTTGACTCACCTTCTTTTTTTTTTTTTTTCATTAAAACTTTTTATTTTTTATATATTTGTGACATAATGGATAAATCAAGGGGTTCAGGCCTTCTCCAGTCTATCCAATTATGACCTTAACCTTGTCTCTCCATTTTTTTTTTTTACATTTCAAGAACTGCCCACATTAGTCTTAGTACATTTATCACATTTTTGCTCCAACATGAATGAAATACCTGTTTGACTAGATATGATATGGGTATGCTGTAGTTTATGTTTGATGCCATTTAGCATTAAATACCCAAAAGGAGTTCAATGTTTTTTATTCACTTCCGTAAATACTTCTCAATAATTTATTATTTGGTTGTGTGGACAATTTGTACCAGTATACCATCATCAAATATGCTGTACTACGTATATATGGCAGTTTTCATCATGTACAAAAGGAGGATTAACTGTATACACTTTGAATGTTTCACCCATGCCACTATGTCCTCCAATTATGGGATGAGCAAAACAACTTGGAGACATACACTCTGATGAGACTTGTACTTAATCTACAACTAGCAGTTGGCTATGCATGTGCAATTCAAATAAGCAAAAATAAAACAAAATATTTTCTATATATTGTGTGTCACTCAAGTAGTAAGAGTCTTCTTTAGTAGACCCAAGGTCCAAGGTTCGAGTTCCATTCTTGTCATCTATCTAATATTTTTATTATTTTTTTTTCTTTGTAAGTAGAAAAATGAGAGACACATGACATAAGGAGAAGCAAGCAAAGGCTTGGACACCAAGTCCAACCTTCACTTAATATAATAGTATAGATTATTGATAGGAGGTTAAATTTATCACCTAGAACAATGTATAAATTTAAGTTGCATAGCTTATTCTAACAGTTCTAAATTTGCAAGACCTAGTTGAGTTAATTCTTGTTCTTTAGCAGTTGAGATAAGTGCTGCTCCAAAGCCTTGATTATTAATTGAGACCACAGAATTGGGAGCTGGGATGAAACTTTCTATGGGATAAGACGGTCATGGTTAGACACGATCTCTCTGAGGTCTACAAAGGGGACAAACAGCAATACAATTTCAGTGTGTTATAAATTTTCAAAGTGGTATTATTTTAAGCGCTGTAGAATCAGAAAAATGAAGGAAGAAAGAAATATATGATAGGTTGCACAATAAAAATGTTATGGGATGCTTATTGAAGTAAATGGAGTTTGGCCTTCTTTAGCAAGTTTTTAGTATCATCTTACATGCCTTTAAAGATTTTCTATTATTCAATGATTGATAGGAGGTGAGTTTTCTTTCTGAATGCTACTTTTTTCCTTTTTTTTTTTTTTTTTTTTTTTATATGTTGGCTAGGTTTGATTAAACATGGGAAACAAGCCTGCCAAGGAAGAGAAGGAAGAGATATTCCTAAAGATTGTACCTCCTTTGGACCGTGCATATGTGCGGTGGCTTGCTCGAGATCTTGAGAGGATTCATCGCTTTACTCCAAGAAATCCACGTGCTGTGAAGCCACCAGATCATTACATCGAGTACATGCGCTTAAATGGATGGTTGGATTTGGACCTGGATGATCCTGACCTTGCCCACTTATTGAAGTAGATAATCATATATATATCTACTACTTGTAAGAGATTAACAAAGTGAGACAACAATACTTGGGTTTTGGGAGGTCTTGAAATTAATATTTTGGTGTAAATGCTTATATGAATACTTTCCGATAGTTGGGTTATCTTGATGAGAAAATCGTCTTAATGATGAAAGTTGGCTGGTTTTCATTTGATATTATGGTACGCATGGAAAGTATATCCAAGGCTTGAAAGCAAATCAAACCCCAGATATGGCAGCCCATTAGACTTGTGCGTTCATTTTAACATCAAGGTTATATTTTGTTAGTATTATTTTGGTGTCAACAACTGGAAGTGGACTTGTAGATCTGTGGGGATGGCCAACAACTTATCAATAACATCTGACAACTGATCAAATCCAAGGCCAGTGTAGTCAGCATGCATGTTTGTAACAACTTATAATTGTTTGTCCTTTCTATTTAGGGAAATTTACACATAAGTCCTATCTTAAAAAAATATGTATCGGAAAGTCTCATTAATTTTTGAATTTGAAAAGATATACTATGAGGTTCTTTCACTATATTTCTTGAATATTCCAAATGTGGGTATACTTTATTTATGCACTATTGTTTTATTAAATTTTTGTCAAATTTGCTTGGTTTGGAGTACACACACTTTTTATTTTTTTTTATCTTTTTTGGATTACATCACCTCTCTACTTTTCTGCACATCTTTCATAAAAGTTAAAAAATACACTTATCATTCTAATGTACATACTATTGTCTTATTAAATTTTTGTCAAATGTGTCATTCTTCTTAAAATGTAACAATGGGATATTTGTGCACTTATTACATTTTTATCAAATGTGTCATTCTTAAAATGTGATAGTGGGATATCATTCTAATTTGTATACTATTATCTTATTAAACTTTTGTCAAATATTTCATTCTTCTTAACATGTGACAATGAGACATTTATACACTATTATCTTATTAAACTTTTATCAAATGTGTCATTATCAAAATGTGAAAATGAGATATCATTCTAATGTGTGTACTATTGTGTTATTACGGTTCTAAATGCGAGGTATATTTCATTTGGGAGATTTTAATATGAGATAGGACTTTTGGGTTTATAAAAAATATGTATGGGACTAAATGGTCTATAAGTCATAGATATAAGATTTATTAGTAAATGGCTATTTTATTTATTTATTTATGTGATTGGAGATATCATAAAATTTACATTAACTACATATGAAAAAATACAATAAACTTAAAAATATATCATGAAACTTTATATTAGAATAAACCTAAGAATCACAAGAAGAAATACTCCCAAATAGAAATACATCCCCCACCCCCCCGAGGTTTAAAATTTTCAAAAAGTAAGAGAAAAATTGTAATAAACATAAATTTCAGTGGGTGTCAATGTAATTTACCCTAATTTTTTTTGCCAAAAAATGAGTTGAGTTGAGTTGAGTTTTGTAGGCTTGAACTCAGCTCATTTGTTTAACGAGCTTGAAAATTCAGTTCAAACTTAGCTCAACTCATTAATACTAAATACTAACCAAGTTCAAGTTAAAAGCTTGAAACTCGATAATTTTTTTTCATTATTATTTACATTATTTAAATATATATATATATAAAATATATTTATCTTATTATTTAAATAAATAATAAATGCAATAAGCTTATTTGATATCGTTTATTTATTTAATGAACAGAGTTGAGTTGAACTGGCAAACAGTTCAGTTCACTTGGGCCCTAAATATAGACCAATGAAGTTAGATGTGGGAATAACTAATTGGGCTGGTTGGGCCTTCATTTAAGTGTCGACCCAATTGAGAAACAATCTTGAGCCTAATAAGGAAGAATTAGGTGGAAGCCCAGCCCAAACACATCCCCACTAAACAGTTGTCCAAACTTTACCGCCAGAAGTAGTAGCTAGGGTTTTGCTCGGTAGGTTGGCGGCTTATTTAAGGGAGAGTTTTGTTAGAGACGGCGTAAAACAGAAGAGAAGATGGGAAGTGGAAAAAAAAAAATTGAGATTAGAAGAGTTGAGAAGGAAGGACAGAGAATGGTTACCTTCTCTAAGAGACGTCGTGGTCTCTTCAACAAAGCCCGACAACTCCGATCCCTCACCGGCGCCGACATCGCAATCCTCACCTTCTCCCCCGCTGGCCGTCCCTACACTCACGGCGAACCCTCCTTCGACGCCCTTGTCGACCGTTACCTCAACACCGCCGCAGCCGGAGAGAAGGCAGAAGAGGGTTGTGAGGCTGCCGCCGCGAACCACCACCGGTTGAATTCGTGGTTGGATGCTCTGCAATTCGATGCGAGTGATAGCATTGAAGATTTGGAAATCTTGAAGAAAGGGCTTGAAGAGATCGCAGCGAAAGTGGCTGAGAAAATCGATGACGTTTTTGTTGATTCTTTGCTCGTTTGATGATGAATTTAATTGAATTATATGATGTAATTAAGCATTTTTTTTTTTTTTTTATATTAGGTATATATACTCAAATTTTGTTTAGGATTTTGTATGTATTGAATTTATTCATCCCATTATATATATTTTATTATGTGCAATTAATGTGCATGGATTTGCATATGCTGTAAAAGATTAAGATGTAATGAAGTTGTAATATCCAAATTTTAATGTATATGACATGTAATGTCTCTTTCATATATTTGGTTACTGATAAACTTGAGATGGAAATGTTCTACTGTTCTTTCTAATTGAAGAAGGTGATTTTTAGGGTCAGCACATGGATAAGATGGGCAAGCTGTCTTGAATTGTAATGCATGGGTGTTATATATGGATTTTGGAAAGTTTTGCACTTCTCAAACCTAGTCATTTGAGTCAGCTGCCAATTCTATTTTAGTATTTGCTCAGTCAAGCATATTTCATACATGACACCATATGTCATGTGACACCATATAAAATGTGATCGTATTTTATGAATAGCAAACTGAAATGAAAAGGCAATGTCAAGACTTAATGACTATGGGGAAGAGGAAGACATCTGGAATGGTGAAGGCAAGATGGGGGTAACCAATTTTATTTTTTATTTTTACTATTTTTGTAAGAACCCACATTTTTCATCTTGATCATGTTCATGAGCATTTGTATGATTGTGACTTGTTTAGCTTGCATGTGTGTGTTGCGATTGTTTCGTTGAGTTAATGTGATCCATGTCTTGATTTGGTACCTTTGTGATTTGTCTAAGTGTTATGTGCTTGTCTGAGTTATGTTAGCCGACGTTGTTCCAATGCCGAGGTCTTCCTTAGTCTGGCCTTAGTATCTTGAAACCCCTTGTCAACCTCAGTCCTTGCCTCGACCATGTTAGCCGAGATGTCACCTTGCACCCCAGTGATCTCGTCCTGGAGCGGTATGACCTAGGCCGAGGTGTGGCGCATCTAGGCCAAGATGTGGCACAGCTTAGTCAAGTGTTGTCCTTCCTAGCCGAGGTCATTGTCACCTTAGTTGCCGAAGTCCTTGGTCAGCCGATGTCACCCCTTGCCGGAGTGTCATTCTGTGTAGCGTGTTAGATACGCCTTGTTGTCAGCCGATGTCATTGCCTCGTCAGAAAGCCCATACCGCTTTGCTTGTTGGACACCCTTTCCACCATGCTTTGTCTGGCCTGTCAGCCACCTTTTCAGGATGAACCCAACCAGTCGCCGCCACGTGTCTCAGCAGAGGGTTAACCCCAGAACCGGGTATAGAAAACTATCATTTGGTGTCATAACCTTGTCTTGTAGAGAGAGAAGCTCTAGGAAGAAGAAAGAGTTTTAGAGTGAGGAAGTAGATCTTCAAGCTTGATTTCTAGAGATCCAACCGTTAGATCCGCGTTCTAAGGTTAGATTCTTGATCTACTCGTGATGTTCTTTATGTTTATGTTATTGCATTGCATGATTGAAAATGATTTGTAAGCCATGCATCGTTTTGAAGCTCGATTTTAGAAAGAGAAAATGACATTCATGTGTTCTTCAAGAAAGTCTTGTTTTGATCCGAAAGCTTTATGCCTAGATTCACGTTTTGTGTTTGTTCTTGCATGATTTCCAAGTATGGGTACCCAGGTCCATGTTTTCAAACTCATAGCACGAAAACCCCAGATTTGTGATGGCAGATTATGATCAAACATTCGTATTTTTCATGTTTTCACCCCCATGTTCTTCATGTTCATCAACAGAGGGAAACCCAGAGTTTCCCGACCTCTTTCCTTGCATGTGGCCCTCGGGAACACACCTCGGCAAGGAGGTGTGGAACCTCGGCCTAGACCTGGTTGGTGCCCAGCCTGTTTTCCGAAAACATTTGTGTATACGAGAGACTTGTTTGAAAGCGCATTCAATAGGCTTTGCCATGTGTTGTAGGACTTGGGCTTGTCTCGACCCCGACGTGTGGAGAAACGATGTGAGTGGTATTTTTAATAAAGCTATGTTACACTTGTTTTGATAAATCTTGTTTTGCCTTGTTTTGAAAAGTACTCGATCTAGCATGAATGACTATCCCTATTTTGTATATCAAATGCTATCTTGTTTTGATGACTTGTCTTGACAGTCCTTAGTGCTAGAGGACTCTAAACTTTCGCAGCACAGCTTGCCTTGACAGTCCTTAGTGCTAGAGGACTCTAAACTTTCGCAGCACAGCTTGTCTCGACAGTCCTTAGTGCTAGAGGACTCTAAACTTTCGCAGCACAGCTTGTCTCGACAGTCCTTAGTGCTAGAGGACTCTAAACTTTTGCAGCACAGCTTGTCTTGACAGTCCTTAGTGCTAGAGGACTCTAAACTTTCGCAGCACAGCTTGTCTTGAAACTCTTGTCTTGATATGTCATCACCCCTTGAAATAAGTAGATGTTATTAACATCCAAGGAACATGAAAGCCGGCAAATGAACTTGATTTCCCTCTTGATCGAAAAGTATGCTATGTATAGTTTTGAAAGAAATCTTGGATATTATTCATGCAAAACCTTTATTTCTAGTATCATTCACTGAGTATCCAAGCTCACCCTCTCTATATATATGTAGGTGATGAACAAGAAGGCATTGAGGCCTAGACGTGATTGCCGATGTGTTTTGGGTGCTTTGCCGACATGTTTTGGATTTACGTTTTGCATCGTCTTGAAGATTATGCTTCTCGGCTTATGTTTTCTTTGTTTGTTTTGGCTTATGTCGGCTTGAGAAGCCTTTTGGTCAGGATGTATTTTGTGTTCCATTTTGTTGTATCTAAAATTGTAAGACTTGTAAAGATGTTTGATGTGTGGCATTCCATTGGACTTATGCACGGCTCTCATGGACAACTCGGTTTATATGTATATTTTGCTTCCGCTCTTGTAAGCCCCATATTTCATACTCTGATTGTGTGTGATTTTTGTAAGACGGCCTTCGGTAACCTCGGGTTACTGGCCATCACGGCACCAAACTACTAGGGGCGGTTTGGGGGCGTGACAGATTGGTATCAGAGCACAAGATCCTTGTAGTACGTTAATCACACACCTTGAGTCCTAGAGAGCCTAGGATTTCCCCTAGAATGATGTTAGGAATTGCATCATATTGCTTGCTACTTGACTATGTGTGCATCAATTCGGCTAGACGCTCGTTACTTGCGTATGTGTTATTTGTTTAGTTGTTTTAAAGTCTCATCTTGCATTCCCCCTAGCATCATGAGGAGAGGTAGACCCCCGGTTGGCCGAGATCGATCGGAAGACAGGATGGAGAGATTGGAAAGGTTAGTCGAAGGCTTGGTTCGTGAGCAGAGGCAATCTAGGCCGCAGGATACTGGTACCACTTCTATGCATGCCGAACAGACGAATGGCCGATATGCAGCTCCACCCCCTCCGGTGCCACAAGTGCCTCCGCAGCAAGCTTTGTATGGGAACGACACGATAACTCTAATCAGAGAGTTCAAGAAGATGAAACCGCCGAGATTTCAGGGAGGCATAGAACCAATGAAAGCCGAGGCATGGGTTTTAGAGATGGAGAAGTTGTTTGAAGTTTTCCCCAGTACAGACGCTCAGAAGGTATCTCTGGCAGCATTCACGTTAGACGACGATGCTCGTAGGTGGTGGATGATGGTCCGAGAAAGCAATCCGGGTTTGACTTGGGCAAAATTTTTGGAGTTGTTCTACAACAAGCATTTCCCCCTCAGCGTCCGAGACCGAAAGACCACGGAGTTTCAGAATCTGGTCCAAGGGAACAAGACGGTCGCAGAATACGATCGTGCCTTTACTGAACTGGCGAGATATGCGCCTCATATGGTTGATGACGAGTATCGAAAGGCGAGGAAGTTCGAAAGTGGGTTGCGTGGACCGATACAAGATCGGGTCAATATGCTCAATATGCCGACGTACGCCGGAGTACTGGACAAGGCCATCCTGGCTGAAGCTAATTTAAACCGATACCAGAGTTCAAGTGAGGGTCAGAGGAAGAGACAGAATTATGATAGTCGCCGAGTTCCGTTCAATGCCAAGAAGAGAATGAGCACAGACAGTTTCAGCAACTCAAATCAGGAGGGTAACGCCAAGCCGATGTGCGCGAGTTGTGGAAAGCAACATTTCGGGGTTTGTCGTTGGGCAACAGGAGCTTGTTATGAGTGCGGCGAGATAGGCCATCGCGTGAAGGACTGCCCGAAAGCAAGGACCGATGATGGGAAGAGGACTGGAAGCACCTCGGGCTCTGCACAGAAGAATAACATCGGGGGAGTACAGGCGAGGCAGGGCAGAGTTTTCGCATTGTTGCCAGGAGACGCCCAGAATGCTGAAACAGTGGTGTCAGGTACCCTCTCAATTTGTTCTCAAGATGCATACGTACTGATTGATTCGGGTTCTACGCATTCATTTGTGTCCACTATATTCGCCGAGAAGTTGGATAGAGAATTAGAACCCCTTGATTATGTATTATCTGTGTCCACCCCATCTGGGAGAAATATGATTGTTACATCCATTTATAGGGCGTGTATTGCTATGATTGAGAGTGTAGAATTGTTAGTTGATTTGATGCCATTAAACATAACTCACTTCGATGTTATATTGGGAATGGACTGGTTAGCGGCGAATCATGCATCCATTAATTGTGTTACTAAGAACGTCACATTGAAGACCCCAAGTCAAGCCGAGGTCATTTTCCAGGGTAAAGGAGTTGTACCCCCACCTTACTTAATCTCATCCATGAAGGCCTACAAGTTGATCCAAAAAGGATGTAAGGGTTACTTATGCAGTATACTAAGCGATCTGAATGGAAATGTTGAGTTAGCCGACATGCCCGTTGTGGAGGAATTCTCCGACGTCTTTCCGACTGAGTTGCCTGGCCACCTTGTCGATAGAGAAATAGAGTTTACTGTGGACGTCTTGCCAGGAACACAACCTATCTCCAAAACACCCTACAGAATGGCTCCAGCTGAACTTAGAGAACTGAAATCGCAATTACAAGAATTGTTGGATAAGGGATTCGTCAGGCCGAGCACTTCACCGTGGGGAGCACCCGTTTTATTTGTTAAGAAAAAGGACGGCACCCTTCGTCTTTGCATTGACTACAGAGAACTTAATAAGGTGACCATTAAGAACAAATACCCATTGCCAAGAATCGATGATTTGCTTGATCAGCTACGAGGAGCACGAGTCTTTTCCAAGATTGACCTTAGGTCGGGCTACCACCAGTTGAAGGTTAAAGCCGAGGATATCGAGAAGACTGCTTTTCGGACAAGATATGGCCACTACGAATTTTTGGTGATGCCCTTCGGAGTAACCAATGCCCCAGCAGCATTCATGGACCTGATGAACAGAGTCTTTAAGCCGTACCTAGATGAATTTGTTATTATTTTTATCGACGACATATTGATCTATTCTGGGAGTGCGAGCGAGCACGAGAATCATCTGAGACTTGCCCTGCAGACCTTGAGAGATGAGAAGTTGTACGCCAAGTTAAGTAAATGCGAGTTTTGGCTTTCCAGCATTTCGTTTCTAGGGCATGTGATTAATGAAGACGGTATATCAGTTGACCCCAGTAAGATTGAAGCCATTGTGAATTGGCCGACGCCGACCAACGTGTCCGAGATTCGTAGTTTCCTGGGTTTGGCAGGTTATTACAGAAAGTTTGTGAAGGACTTCTCGAGGATTGCAGTGCCATTGACACAACTAACCAAGAAGGGAGCAGCTTATGAATGGACCAATGAAAGGGAATCAGCTTTCCAGGAATTGAAGACGAGGTTAGTCACAGCACCAGTTCTAGTACTACCATCAGCTAATGAGGAATTTCAGATTTACAGTGATGCTTCACATAAAGGTTTGGGTTGCGTGTTAATGCAAGAGGGTAAAGTCATAGCGTACGCGTCTCGTCAATTGAAGCCCAATGAAAAGAATTATCCTACCCATGACCTGGAGTTAGCTGCCGTGGTTTTTGCTCTGAAGATCTGGCGTCATTACCTGTACGGAACATCTTGCCAAGTTTTCACCGACCACAAGAGTCTGAAGTACTTGTTCACTCAGAAAGAGTTAAATATGAGGCAGAGAAGATGGCTCGAGCTACTGAAAGATTATGACATGCAGATTCAGTACCACCCAGGTAAGGCAAATTCCGTAGCCGACGCATTGAGCAGGAAGTTAGTTGGAAGTTTGGCGTGCCTGACAACGGTTTCGGTGGAACCAACCATTATTGAGGAAGCGAAGACCAGACAGAGGGAGGATAAATTCCTCGAGAAGGTAATTGATGAATTCGTCACCAAGCCGAGGCCGGGATACACTATGGAGAATCAAGTGCTTAAGTTTGAAGGAAGATTGTGCGTGGCCGACGTACCAGAGTTAAAAAGGAAGATTTTGCAAGAGGCCCATAGTTCCAAGTTTGCCATTCATCCAGGGAGCACCAAGATGTATCGGGACGTAAAGCGGACCTTTTGGTGGCCAAACATGAAAAGGGAGATAGCCGAGTTTGTATCTCAGTGTCTGAGTTGTCAGCGAGTGAAAGCAGAACACCAGAGACCAGCAGGACTTCTTCAACCCTTGTCAATTCCTGAGTGGAAATGGGAGCACATCTCCATGGATTTCGTAGTGGGTTTGCCGAGGACGCAAAGAAGTATGGATTCCATTTGGGTTATAGTCGACAGGCTTACTAAGTCAGCTCACTTCTTGCCTGTCAAGACCACATTCAATGCCGACCGACTTGCCGAATTGTACGTGAATGAGATCGTTAGACTTCATGGTGTGCCGATGTCCATTGTGTCAGACCGAGATCCGAAGTTCGTTTCTAGATTTTGGCAGAGTCTACAAGGAGCCTTGGGAACAGAGTTGAGATTTAGCACAGCCTTTCACCCCCAGACCGACGGGCAGACAGAAAGAATGATTCAGACACTCGAAGACATGCTCAGATTGTGCGTGCTAGATTTTCAAGGAAGCTGGGAATCGCATTTGCCATTAGTGGAGTTCGCGTACAACAACAGTTATCAAGCCAGCATAGGCATGGCGCCGTATGAAGCTTTGTATGGAAGGGAGTGTAAATCGCCGATATGTTGGACTGAAGTGGGTGACAAAGCTCTAATTGGCCCCGAATTGGTTCGAATGACAACTGAAAAGATCAAACTCATTCAGCAAAGGATTAAGACTGCACAGAGTCGACAGAAGTGTTATGCCGACCAAAGAAGGAGGGAGTTAGAATTTGAAATTGGGGACCATGTATTTTTGAAGGTCTCGCCGATGACAGGAGTTACGAGATTTGGGAAGAAGGGCAAGCTTGCACCCCGATACGTTGGGCCATTTGAAATTCTTGAGAGGATTAACACCGTTGCTTACAGGCTTGCTTTGCCACCAGATTTGAGTCGAGTCCACAGTGTGTTCCATGTTTCGATGCTGAGAAAATATATCCGAGACCCACTGCATGTAATAGATCACTCCGGGGTTGTAGTTAATGAAGACTTGGGCTACGAAGAGAAACCGATGAGGATTATTGACAGACAAGTGAGACAGTTGAGAAACAAGTCGATATCGATGGTAAAGATCGAATGGGAGAAGCATTATGGCAGGGAGGCCACGTGGGAAAAGGAAGAGGAAATGAAAATCTGTTACCCGGAGTTATTCGTAGGTCAAGGTAACTTAAGTTTGGGGACCAAACTTCCTTAAGGAGGGTAGACTGTAAGAACCCACATTTTTCATCTTGATCATGTTCATGAGCATTTGTATGATTGTGACTTGTTTAGCTTGCATGTGTGTGTTGCGATTGTTTCGTTGAGTTAATGTGATCCATGTCTTGATTTGGTACCTTTGTGATTTGTCTAAGTGTTATGTGCTTGTCTGAGTTATGTTAGCCGACGTTGTTCCAATGCCGAGGTCTTCCTTAGTCTGGCCTTAGTATCTTGAAACCCCTTGTCAACCTCAGTCCTTGCCTCGACCATGTTAGCCGAGATGTCACCTTGCACCCCAGTGATCTCGTCCTGGAGCGGTATGACCTAGGCCGAGGTGTGGCGCATCTAGGCCAAGATGTGGCACAGCTTAGTCAAGTGTTGTCCTTCCTAGCCGAGGTCATTGTCACCTTAGTTGCCGAAGTCCTTGGTCAGCCGATGTCACCCCTTGCCGGAGTGTCATTCTGTGTAGCGTGTTAGATACGCCTTGTTGTCAGCCGATGTCATTGCCTCGTCAGAAAGCCCATACCGCTTTGCTTGTTGGACACCCTTTCCACCATGCTTTGTCTGGCCTGTCAGCCACCTTTTCAGGATGAACCCAACCAGTCGCCGCCACGTGTCTCAGCAGAGGGTTAACCCCAGAACCGGGTATAGAAAACTATCATTTGGTGTCATAACCTTGTCTTGTAGAGAGAGAAGCTCTAGGAAGAAGAAAGAGTTTTAGAGTGAGGAAGTAGATCTTCAAGCTTGATTTCTAGAGATCCAACCGTTAGATCCGCGTTCTAAGGTTAGATTCTTGATCTACTCGTGATGTTCTTTATGTTTATGTTATTGCATTGCATGATTGAAAATGATTTGTAAGCCATGCATCGTTTTGAAGCTCGATTTTAGAAAGAGAAAATGACATTCATGTGTTCTTCAAGAAAGTCTTGTTTTGATCCGAAAGCTTTATGCCTAGATTCACGTTTTGTGTTTGTTCTTGCATGATTTCCAAGTATGGGTACCCAGGTCCATGTTTTCAAACTCATAGCACGAAAACCCCAGATTTGTGATGGCAGATTATGATCAAACATTCGTATTTTTCATGTTTTCACCCCCATGTTCTTCATGTTCATCAACAGAGGGAAACCCAGAGTTTCCCGACCTCTTTCCTTGCATGTGGCCCTCGGGAACACACCTCGGCAAGGAGGTGTGGAACCTCGGCCTAGACCTGGTTGGTGCCCAGCCTGTTTTCCGAAAACATTTGTGTATACGAGAGACTTGTTTGAAAGCGCATTCAATAGGCTTTGCCATGTGTTGTAGGACTTGGGCTTGTCTCGACCCCGACGTGTGGAGAAACGATGTGAGTGGTATTTTTAATAAAGCTATGTTACACTTGTTTTGATAAATCTTGTTTTGCCTTGTTTTGAAAAGTACTCGATCTAGCATGAATGACTATCCCTATTTTGTATATCAAATGCTATCTTGTTTTGATGACTTGTCTTGACAGTCCTTAGTGCTAGAGGACTCTAAACTTTCGCAGCACAGCTTGCCTTGACAGTCCTTAGTGCTAGAGGACTCTAAACTTTCGCAGCACAGCTTGTCTCGACAGTCCTTAGTGCTAGAGGACTCTAAACTTTCGCAGCACAGCTTGTCTCGACAGTCCTTAGTGCTAGAGGACTCTAAACTTTTGCAGCACAGCTTGTCTTGACAGTCCTTAGTGCTAGAGGACTCTAAACTTTCACAGCACAGCTTGTCTTGAAACTCTTGTCTTGATATGTCATCACCCCTTGAAATAAGTAGATGTTATTAACATCCAAGGAACATGAAAGCCGGCAAATGAACTTGATTTCCCTCTTGATCGAAAAGTATGCTATGTATAGTTTTGAAAGAAATCTTGGATATTATTCATGCAAAACCTTTATTTCTAGTATCATTCACTGAGTATCCAAGCTCACCCTCTCTATATATATGTAGGTGATGAACAAGAAGGCATTGAGGCCTAGACGTGATTGCCGATGTGTTTTGGGTGCTTTGCCGACATGTTTTGGATTTACGTTTTGCATCGTCTTGAAGATTATGCTTCTCGGCTTATGTTTTCTTTGTTTGTTTTGGCTTATGTCGGCTTGAGAAGCCTTTTGGTCAGGATGTATTTTGTGTTCCATTTTGTTGTATCTAAAATTGTAAGACTTGTAAAGATGTTTGATGTGTGGCATTCCATTGGACTTATGCACGGCTCTCATGGACAACTCGGTTTATATGTATATTTTGCTTCCGCTCTTGTAAGCCCCATATTTCATACTCTGATTGTGTGTGATTTTTGTAAGACGGCCTTCGGTAACCTCGGGTTACTGGCCATCACGGCACCAAACTACTAGGGGCGGTTTGGGGGCGTGACAATTTTTTTCTTTTTTCCAAAAAAGAAAAAAAAAGAAAAAAAAGAGAGAACCTGTTGATAACTTGTCAAAATATTGCTAACTTGTCAAGATATTAATTTACTATTAATTTTAAGTAAAAAAAAAATCCATATTTTGCTAGGTAGAAATCTTATTGAAAATTTAAGTACATTGGGATTTTCAATATTCAATAAACTTCCATGCTTCTACAGCTTTTTCTTCCCTGTTTCCCCATACCATGTTTCTCTGCTATTGATATTTTCAATATTTTACTAAAGGTGTTTATTATCCATTTTTTATGTGTTTGATCTTTCTTCCACCCTTGTTATCTTATTTTTATTGCATGTAGAGAATGTCTTTTAGTGTCTATGTTATATTTGCAGTGGTGAGTTTACTTAGATTGGGTTGGGGCATGATTGGTGAGCTTAGATTATGTAAGTTTGGGGAAAATTGTATTTGACCTTTTATTTTGACATGTGACATTAACTCATATTTGAGATCACACCTGTTTGATGGCTAAAATTATTCTTTTTCATTATATATGCAGCTCGGACTAGCTATAACTTAAGTGGACCATCTTATCCAGCATTGATGATTTCCAATTATTTGATTTTATAGTCATTTGCAGCAACCCACCCCTCCCACCCCTCAATTGTCAACATTGGTGACTATTCATGTTATTTGTACTTCTATCTTTCGACAGAGCAGTACACAGTCCAAATAATAAGCTCAATGAATGTCAATATCTATTATGTTATTTTAAAAATATGTTTCCAATTATTTTTTTATTTTACCTTTTCTGGTGTTTTTGATTTTTTATGAAGCCACTAATACCTTAACTTGTTGAACTCTCTTTTGGTTATAGGTAATTGCAAATGCTTGCAAAGCTCCAACAACATTTGATTCAGAATTGACTGAATCTGAAGATCCTGATGAATGTGTAAAGCACTCTGATGAAGATCAAGAATTAGAGCAGCTTATAAGTGGGGAAATATGTTTTAAGGTTTATCCCTTTTCAAGTGGTATGGTTTAACCCTTGGGTTGGATTTACCTTCCAGTGACTCTTCATCTTTTGTTTATTCTTCTTTATGAAGAAAATGTTTTGCAGAGACACATACTTCTGATACAGAAAGGAGGATAATTTTATCTGGTTCATTTAATCCTTTACATGAAGGTCACCTAAAGCTTCTTGAAGTTGCTACTAGGTACATCAATCTCTTTGTGGACACATGATTTTGAAATGCTTGGCTTACTTTTATACCATTTGATGAATCACATATTTATTCTTGATATTGAGAAAAGAGATTTATACTCTTTCTGAAAATATTATTTCAGCTTTGCTAGTCTTCTCTTCTCAAACAAGTGTGCATATTTTTTCTGATATTCATTTTTATTTGAGGTTTTCCTTTATAAGGACTTGACTGATTTCAACAATGTGTTATGCTAGTGGGTTTTTTATTTTTTATTTTTTCCTATGTAATTTTATCTAGTATATGCATGTATGTATGTGTATGTATTTCTTATGGAAAATCAGTCAGAGGATAGTGTACCTATTTGTTTTTGTTGTTACATATTAGCCTGAAGCACTCACTTAATTTAACTAATTGAAAAGGTGTGATGCAAGGAAAATGATTTTATCTTATATTTATTTAATTTCTATATCAAACATCAAAGAAGCAGTTCCACTTACTAAAACCATCATATTGGACTAGTGTGTTGTGTAGTACTAATGGACATGGACCACATGAATTTTAGGTGTACTTGGATTTGGTGTATGTTTCTTTGTGCACATAGAAAGTGCTTGTATGCAGTTTTACAGGCATATTATATGCTCACTAAAATGCTTAATTCTGATATTTCCCCAATTGATTCTTGTTTTTTTGATCTTGTTTTTTTCTATATACGAAGATAGATTTGGGCTGTGGATGTCAATTTGTAGCTATGAAATTGAATGTTTTCAAAATGTTATTTCAAACCTTTAGCGACCAGATATATTTGTTGTTAAAAAAGTCACTATTTTGCTTTTTGCGACCAAATGGAAACATTTTGTGACAAAGTATTAGCGACGAAATATTTTAGTTTTGCAAAATCAAACATTTTGTGACAATATAAAATTGGTCGCTAATTGTCATTTTCAGCGACCTTTTCAAAAATTCGTCGCTAAAGACTTTTCTAGACGCACTTTTAGTGACTTTTTTAGTGACGAATTTAATTTTGTCACGAAGACCATTTAGAGGCCAAAACAATGGTTTTAGGGACCAAAATAATAGGTTGCCAAAAGTCTTATATGTTGTAGTGAAGCCTAAAGTGATCATTAGAAAATTAATTTAGTTACAGTTTTCAAAAATTATCTGATCATTAGAAAATTAATTTAGTTATAGTTTTCAAAAAAAAAATTTAGATGATTTTTTGTTTGTCTTCAATGAATTTTTTATTTTATTTTATATTTTAGTCATTTTATATTTTACTTTTTAGACACATCAAGATTAGATATATCTAAAAAGTAAAAAAAATTAATTATAATATGAAAACAATTCACTAAAAACAAACGAAAATCCAAACAAAAATGCACACAGATTTTTATTCGAATTTTCAATTTTTTTTAGTGATTTCTTGAAAATATTTTTAGTCAATTTATCTTTTACTTTTTAGATACATCTTGATTAGGTGCATCTAAAAAGTAAAAATAAAAAAATTGATTAAAATATCACAAAAAATCAATAACAATAAATGAGAACTTATCTAAAAATAGTTTTTAAAAAATCAAACCAAACAGACACTTCCATTGGTCCCATACTATTTTCAATATTAATAAAAGTAAAATAGAGTTTTACTCTCCAAAATTTATAGAATTTTGCAAAATTTCTCAATTTGCCACTAGCCTCAACCCTCAACTTTATTTTTTATTTATTTTTATACCCTTGTAATCCAATATTATTATTTTGTTTGCATGTGTAAAAATAGAGTTTTATTTCCTTATTCATTTGCATTGAGTATTATCTATACATAGGAAATGTTATCGTTTTGAGAATATGGGTGAATCTAAGAAGAGATCATTGTTATGTCAAATAAATTGGCCTGCGTATTTAGGGTGAAAGTCCTGAAAATCACGCGTATACATGGGTATGCGACGGTTATTTAACTGAGGCAAAAAAAATTCCCTTTTTTTTTTTGCGACACTCTTTATTTGTCTGTTACCAAGAATCGGACGCTACGGCTGCGAATTTCATTCTCACCAGTATACTGGTCCATATCTGAATCTGTAGTTCATTTTTCCGGTACGAATCGGCCGATACATACCGTACCGTCCGATATTTAGAACTATGCTGGGAATTCACCACGTAATTTACTGGGAATTTACTGAGTAATTTACAGAGTAATTTAGAGGGAATTTACTGAGAATTTACTAGGAATTTACTAAGAATTTACTGAGTAATTTACAAAGTAATTTACTAGGAATTTACTGGGAATATACTGAGTAATTTACTGAGAATTTATTAGGTAATTTACAGAGAATTTATTGAGAATTTTCTAAGAATTTACTGACTAATTTACTGAGAATTTCATGAGTAATTTATTGAGAATTTAATGGAAATTTACAAAGTAATTTACTGAGTAATTTATTGAGAATTTACTATGAATTTCTTGAGTAATTTACTGAGAAATTTACTTAGAATTTATGGGGAATTTACTCAGAATTTACTGAGAATTTCGTGGGAATTTAAAGAATAATTTACTGAGTAATTCACAGAGCATTTACAGGAAATTTAATGGAAATTTTTTGAGAATTTACTAAAAATTTATTCAGTAATTTACTGAGAATTTATTGAGAATTCTCTAGGAATTTATTAAGAATTTACTGGGAATTTACTGTGTAATTTACTGAGAATTTATTGAGAATTTACTGCCAATTTACTGAGTAATTTACTAAGAATTTATTGAGAATTTTTGGGAATTTACTAAGTAATTTACTGTGAATTTATTAAGAATTTATTGAGAAATTACGTGGAATTTACTACGTAATTTACTGAGAATTTACACAGTAATTCACTAAGAATTTACTAAGTTATTTAGTGAGAATTTACTGTGAATTTGCTTGGTAATTTACTGAAAATTTACTGAGTAATTTAGTGAGAATTTATTGGCAATTTATTGAGTAATTTACCGAGTAATTTACTGAGAATCTTCAGAGTAATTTACAGAGAATTTACTGAATAATTTATTGAGAATTTACTGGGAATTTACTGAGTAATTTACTGAGAATTTACTGAGTAATCTACTGAGTAATCTACTAAGAATTTACTATGTAATTTGCTAAGTAATTTACTTAGAATTTTTTAGCAATTTACTGAGAATTTACTGAGTAATTTTCTTAGTAATTCCCAAAGAATTTACTAAGAACTTACAGAGTAATTTACTGAGAATTTAATGAGTAATTCACTAAGAATTTACTGACTAATTTATTGGTAATTTTCTGAGTAATTTACAGAGAATTTACTGAGAACTTACAGAGTAATTTACTGAGATTTTATAGGAAATTTATTGAGAATTTACTGAGTAATTTGCTATGTAATTTACTGAGAAATTTCCTTAGAATTTACTGAAAATTTAATGGCAATTTACTAAGTAATTTACATAGAATTTACTAAGTAATTTGCTGAGTAATTTATTGAGAATTTACGAGGAATTTACTAAGTAATTTACTAAGAATTTACTGCAAATTTACTGGGAATTTGCTGAGTAATTTACTAGGAATTTATAGGGAATTTATTGAGAATTTACAGAGAATTTATAGGCAATTTACTGGGAATTTACAAAGTAATTTACTGAGAATTTCCTTAGAATTTACTAGGAATTGACTGACTAATTTACTGAGAATTTACTAAGAATTTATTAGGAATTTACTGAGAATTTATTGAGAATTTACTGAAAATTTACTGACTAATTTACTGAGAATTTACGAAGTAAATTTCTAAGTAATTTATTGAGAATTTATTGAGAATTCACCGAGAATTTACTGAGAATTTATTATGTAATTTACTAAGTAATTTATTGAGAATTTACTGAGTAATTTCCTTTGAATTTACTGAGTAAAATTTTTATGTCTGCTTTCGTTTTGCCCCTTGTTCTATTGAAAATATGTTTGATCAGGTTTAAGGTCGTAGATAATCCCTTGATTATTGGTCGGCTATGACCTTAATCCATAGGGGCGGGTTCAGGTCATGACAGTAATTTACTAAGAGTTTACTAAGAATTTACTAGGAATTTACCGAGTAATTTACAGATAATTTATTGCGAATTTACTGAGTAATTTACTGAGAATTTACTGGGAATTTACTGAGAATTTATTAAGAATTTACTGAATAATTTACTGTTTAATTTATTGAGACTTTACGGGGAGTTTACGGAGTAAGTTACTGAGAATTTACTAGGAATTTACTAAGTAATTTACTGAGAATTTACAAGGAATTTAATGACAATTTACAAGAAATTTACTGAGAGTTTACCGGGAATTTACTAGGAATTCACTAAGTAATTTACTAAGAATTTACTCGGAATTTATAGAGTAATTTACTGAGAATTTACTAAGAATTTACTGGGAATTTACTAGGGGTGCAACTCGGGCGGGCTCAACCCGAGCAACCCGAGCCCAGCCCGAGTTTTTTTAGGGCTTGGGCAACTATATCTTGTAATCTGGACGGGCTTGGGCAAATTTTGATGCCTGAATTGCAATTCGGGCCGGGCTTGGGCAGAACCAATGGCCAACCCGAGCAACCCGAACCCGAATTGAATTTAATATATTATATAAATTATATATAATATATATATAATTTAATAAATTATATAATATATATAAATTAAGTAAAAGAGTTAGTCTTAATTTTTATTTTTTATTTTTTTTTTGGTTAGTCTTCTATTAAGTAAAAGAGTTAGTCTTAATTTTTATTTTTTATTTTTTTTTGGTTAGTCTTTTACCATTAGATTAGCATCTTTTATGCCTACCCTTAGATCTACCTACAGGTTTCTGAACTCGGGCAATTCGGGCTAACCCGAGTTCAAAATACAAAGCTCGGGCCAGGCTTGGGCAGCAATGCTCGGGTTCATGGTCGGGCTTGGGCGGGCTTGGGCACTGCCAAATACAATTCGGGTCAGGCTTGGGCAGACCCCCAACCCGACCGAACCCGCCCGAGTTGCACTCCTAGAATTTACTAACAATTTATGGAGTAATTTACAGAGAATTTACAAAGTAATTTACTAACAATTTACTAGGAATCTATTGAATAATTTACTGAGAATTTATTAGGTAATTTACAGAGAATTTACTGAGAATTTCATGAGTAATTTATTGAGAATTTAATAGGAATTTACAGAGTAATTTACTGAGTAATTTACTGATTAATTTACTGCGACTTTACTGAGAAATTTACTGAGAAATTGCTTGGAATTTACTCACAATTTACTAATTAATTTACTGAGAATTTTGTGGAAATTTAAAGAGTAATTTACAGAGTATTTACTGGGAATTTAAAGAGAATTTGCTGAGAATTTACTGAAAATTTATTCAATAATTTACTAAGAATTTACTGAGTAATTAACTAAGAATTTATTGGGAATTTATTGAGTAATTTACTGAGAATTTTCTGGGAATTTAATGAGAATTCTGTGTAATTTACTGAGAACATACTGAGTAATTTATTGGGAATTTACTGAGCAATTTACTGCCAGTTTACTGTGTAATTTATTGAGAATTTTCTTGAAATTTACTGAGTAATTTACTGAGAATTTATTGAGAAATTATGCTAAATTTACTACATAATTTACTGAGAATTTATCCAGTAATTTACTGAGAATTTACTAGCAATTTACAGAGTAATTTTCTTAGTGATTCACAAAGAATTTACTGAGAACTTACAGATTAATTTACTGAGAATTTATTTAGAATTTATAGGGAATTTACTAAGTAATTTACTGACGAATTTACTGAGAATTTATTGGCAATTTTCTAAGTAATTCTTTAAGTAATTTACAGAGAATTTACTGAGAACTTACAGAGTAATTTACTAAGATTTTACATGGAATTTATTGTGAATCTACTGAGTAATTTACTATGTAATTTACTGAGAAATTTACTTAGAATTTACTACGTATTTTACAGAGAATTTAATGGCAATTTACTGAGAATTTTTAGAGTAATTTATTGAGAATTTAATGAGTAATTTACTCAGAATTTATTGTGAATTTACGGGGAATTTAATGGAAATTTACAGAGTAATTTACTAATTAATTTACTGAGAATTTACTAGGAATTTGCTGAGTAATTTACTAGGAATTTACAGGGAATTTATTGAGAATTTATAGGCAATTTACTAGGAATTTACTAAGTAATTTACTGAGAATTTCTTGAGAATTTACTAGGAATTGGCTAACTAATTTACTTAGAATTTACTGGGAATATACTGAGTAATTTACTGAGAATTTAGTGAGAGTTTACTGAGAATTTATTTACAATGTACTGGAAATTTACTAACTAATTTATTGGGAATTTACGGAGTAAATGTCTGAGTAATTTATTGAGAATTTATTGAGAATTCCCTGAGAATTAATTGGGAATTTATTGTTTAATTTACTGAGTAATTTACTTAGTATATATTCGAAATTTTCTGGAAATTTATTGAGTTATTTACAAAGAATTTATTAGAAATATACACACTAATTGCTAAGAATTTACTGAGAATTTACTGTGTTATTTACTGAGAATTTACTGGGAATTTGCTGAATAATATACTGAGAATTTACTGATAATTTAATGGGAATTTACCGATAATTTACTAAGTAATTTACAAGGAATTTACAGAGTAATTTGCTGAGAATTTATTAGGAATTTATTGAGAGTTTTCTAAGTAATTTATTGAGAATTTACTGGGAATTTACAAGTATTTTACTGAAAACTTGCTGAGAATTTAATAAGAATTTATTGACTAATTACTGAGAATTTATTAGGAATTTACTATGTAATTTAATGAGAATTTACTGAGAATTTATTGGGAATTTAGTGAGTAATTTTTTGAGTAATTAATTGGGAATTTACAGAATAATTTTCTGAGTAATTTACTGAGAATTTACTAAGTAATTTTCTGGGAATTTATTGAGTAATTTACTAAAAATTTAATGAGAAATTACTGAGTAATTTACTTAGATTTACAGAGTAATATACGGAGAATTTACTGGTAATCTACTGAGAATTTATTAGGAATTTACTGAGTACTTTACTGGGAATTTATGGAGTAATTTATTGAGAATTTATTGTGAATTTATTGAGAATTTATTCAGATTTTATTGCATAATTTACTGAGAATTTGCTTGGAATTTATTGAGTAATTTACTGAATATTTATTGATAATTTACTAGGAATTTATTGAGAATTTACTCGAAATTTACTGAGTAATTACTGATAATTTACCTGTAATTTATTGTGTAAAATACTGAGTAATTTATTTAAAATTTACTGAGAATTTATTAAGTAATTTATTGAGAATTTATTAGAAATTTACTGAGTAATGTACCAAGTAATTTATTGAGAATTTGTTGAGAATTCACTAAGTAATTTACTGAGAATTTACTGGAATTTATTGAGTAATTTAATGAGAATTTACTGTGTAATAAACTAAGAATTTGCCGAGAATTTACTAGGAATTTACTAACTAATTTATAGAGAATTTACTGAGAATTTAAGGGGTATTTACTGGGTGAGTTACAGAGAATTTACTGAGTAATTTATTTAGAATTTACTAGGAACTAATTGAGTAATTTATTGAGAATTTAATAAGAAATATATTTGTAATTTATAGAGAATTTACTTGAAATTTATTAACTAATTTATTGAGAATTTATAGAGTGATTTACTGGGAATTTACTGAGAATTTATTGTGAATTTACTGGGAATTTACTAAGTAATTTATTGAGAACTTACAGAGTAATTCACAGAGAATTTACCAGGAATTTACTGAGTAATTTTCTAAGAATTTGCTGGTAATTTACTGAGTAATTTACTAAGAATTTATTTAGTAATTTTCTAAGTAAGTTACAGAGAATTTGCTGATTAATTTACTGAGAATTTAAAGAGTAATTACTTATAATTTACTGAGTAATTTAATGGGAATTTACTGGTAATTTACTGAGAATTTACTAAGTAATTTATTAGGAAGTTACTGGGAATTTTTTGAGAATTTACTGTGTGACTTACTGAGAATTTATTGAGTAGTTTATTGAGAATTTATTCATAATTTACTGAGAATTTAGGGAGTAATTTACTGAGCAATTACTCAGAATTTATTGAGTAATTGACTGAGACTTTATTGGGAATTTACTATGTAATTTACTGGGACTTTATAGATAATTTAGGGAGAATTTAATGAGAATTTATTGAAAATTTACGGGAAATTTACTGAGTAATTTACCGAAAATTTACAGAAAATTTACTGAGTAAGTTACTAAGAACTTATTGGGTAATTTACTGAATAATTTATTAGGAATTTACTGATTAATTTATTGAGAATTTTTTGGAAATTTACAGAGTAATTTACAAGGAATTTACTAAGAATTTACTGGGAATTCACTGAGAATTTATTGATTAATATACTAAGAATTTACAAGGAATTTGCTGAGAATTCATAGGGAATTTACTGAGTATTTATTGAGTAATTTACTAAGTAGTTTACTTAGAATTTACTTAGTAATTTACTGAGAATTTACTGAGTAATTTACTGAGTAATTTATAGAGAATTTACTGAAAACTTATAGTGTAATTTACTAAGAATTTATTAGGAATTTACAGAGAATTTGCTGAGTAATTTACAAAGAGTTTACTGAGAATTTACTGAAAATTTATTAGGAATTTACTGAGTAATTTACGGATAATTTATTGATAATTTACCGAGAATTTATAGGGAATTTACTAAGTAATTTACAGAAAATTTACTGAGACATTACATGGCATTTATGGAGTAAGTTACTAAGTATTTATTGAGAATTTATTGAAAATTTACTGAGAATTTAATGAGAAACATACTGAGTAATTGACTGGGAATTTGCTGAGAATTTACTTGGAATTTACTGATAATTTATTGGGAATTTACTAAGTAATTTACTGAAAATTTACTAAGAATTTTTCTGTGAATTTAAAAGGAATTTACTGAGAGTTTACTAAGTAATTACTGAAAATATACAAAGTAATTTACTGAGAATTTACTAGGAATTGAGTGAGATTTTACTGAGTAATTTACTGGGAATTTAGTTAGTAATTTATTGATAATTTACTGAGAATTTACTGGGAATTTATTGAGAATCTACTGAGAATTTATTGAGTAATTTACTCGGAAGTTACTGAGTAATTTATTGAGAATTTACTGGGAATTTACTTAACAATTTACTTAGAATGTACTGAGAATTTACTAAGTAATTTACTAATTAATTTACTGAGAATTTACTTAATAATTTACTGAGAATTTACTAAGTAATTTCCTGAGTAATTTACAGCATAATTTATAGGAAATTTACTGGGAATTTACTATGTAATTTACTAAGATTTACTGAGTAATTTACAGAGAATTTACTGAGTAATTTATTGAAAATTTAGTGAGAATTTATTGGGAATCTACTGGTTAATTTACAGACAATGATTAAGGCTGAAATGTACATCATTGAGGCCATTAATTAGAATCTCTTACTTTTACTTGTTGGTCAAACTGTGTACTTTATGTGTGTTGAGTGTCAATCAGGTTGTACGTCGTCGGAGCATAAAATGGGCAAAAAGACAGAATTTGGACAGAGTTGACTTTTCCGCACGTGCGTTAACTTTTTCCGCACGTGCGTTGACTTTTTCTGGAAAAGTCAAACCGACGTTTTAAACCTGTTTGGACGAGATTTGAAGTATAAAAAGGCAAGTAAAAGGCTGGATTAGGGTTTGGAAGTTGTTTTGACCTAAAGGGAGAGGCTAGGGTTTGGAAAAGAAGAGAAACAAAAGCTCCAAGATGTCTCCCATAGTGGTTCCTTCTCCTTCTACCTCCTTCCACTCCTCCATGAGTGGCTAGTCTTCTTTTCTAGGGTTTTGATGAAACCCTAGCCATGTAATTATGCAGTTTTTTTTTTTTGATTTTTAATTATGTAAAAGTTTGAACATTTGTATGGTGATTTAGAAGTTTGTTTTATATAATTTTCATTATTCTTTCGAATATTTGACTTTCTGTGATTGTTAAATGTTGTCCATACAATTGTTTTCTTTTCCTTCACATTCAAGGTATGAGACGAACCATACTACGAGGAAAGAGTCGTATCACTACCTTAGTTTAGAGTGAACGGTTCGTATTACTTGAGATGGTTCGTGCTCGTACATTGAATGTGATGATCTTCTTGCTAAATGCTTTGAGCTTGTAGTTGCGAAGCATTAATCTGTTCAAACCATAGCATAATTGATTTCAATTGGAAACCCTAATTATGTGGTTAGTGGTGAATTCTCTACCCTAGGATTTTTTGCCAATTCAGTAAACCCAATTTCATTTATTATTGATAATTTAATTCCTTAGTTTAATTTATTCGTTATTAAATTAGGTTATAAACAACCAATCTTTTTATCAAAATTAATTTAGGAATTTGACAATTAAATTAGTTTAATTTCACAATAGTTTCTGTGGATCGATACCTGGACTTGCCATTATTCTAATTGAATTTGGTATAGTTTAGTATTTAATTTTGGTGTGTTCAACGACCCATCAAATTTTGGCGCCATTGCCGGGGACTTCTGGCGAAATTAGTTAATTTAAAGTTACATTCTTATTTTAATTTTTAGTTTAGGATTTTATGCTTTTGGTGTTGCTAAGTGTGCAGAGCGTTTGAAATTGGAGCTATCACTGAAGTGCAAGCGGAGCGCAGCCGAGCTTCAAAAATTAAAAAAAACAAACCGCATCACTAAAGTGAGTAAACAGAAGCAAACACTCACAAGCAAAGCACCAAAGTGCTAAAACGGAAGTCAAAGCTCAAACAAAGGTTGGAGACAACGTCTACACGTCAAGCATCCGCAAGACTTGTAAAGGGTTTTCGTTAAACTGCTTTGAGTATTTCTTCTGTTGGTATTTTGCTTTCATACTTAGTGCACAGAGTCGGAACTTGTTGTGTGTGTTTGGGTAGTGTATGCACGGGCGTCGTTCTTGTCACCCTGAATTGTGGAGTTTGGACCTTGAACTAGAAAGGACTCTTAGGAGACTTAGGGCTTCTGCCCGTGTTCCTAGGCTTGAGTATTCATATTCATACATTGAGCCATTAGAGATGGCAGATCCTAATGTCCCGAATGTGCCCAACCGGACACTTAAGGATTATTTTACACCCACTGCATATACATCACCATCATGTATCCAATTACCCAACACCACTGCTGCTCATTATGAGATTAAGTCCAGCACCATACAAATGCTCCCATCATTCCATGGACTAACTCATGATGACCCTTATAAGAATTTGAATGAATTTCTGGAAATTTGCTCGACAGTAAGGATCCAGAATTTCACAAATGAAGCCTTAATGTTGCGATTGTTTCCATTCTCATTAAAGGATAAAGCCAAACACTGGCTAAATTCTTTACCTGCTAACTCAATCACAACTTGGGACCAATTACAGCAACGGTTTGTGGAGAAGTACTTTCCCATAGGTAAAACCAACCAACTTAGGCGAGCCATCACAAACTTTGCTCAAATGGATAGCGAGCAATTCCATGAGACATGGGAAAGACTTAGAGACCTTCTCCAACAGTGTCCCCACCACCAAGTGCCTGATTAGCAACTTGTTCAAACATTTTATTATGGCTTAACTGAGCCACACTGCCAAATGGTGGATTCGTCCTGTGGTGGGACATTTATGTCTAAAAATGATGTCGAGGCATGGCAATTGTTTGAGAACTTAAGTGATAATTCCCTTCACCATGCCTCCACAGCCCAGCAAGTCCGGTAACCAGTAGTTGGAGCCCTGAAAAGAGGGGGCATTTATGAGGTCGGGCAAAACCTAGAGTTAGCCCAACAAGTAGAGGCACTGTCCCGCAAGATGGACCAATTATTAGCTACGGGACATGCCCCTACCCAACAAGATCAACCTCAATTTCACGAGGCATGTGTTATTTGTGCGAGGCCTGCTCATGACTTGAGTGAGTGCCCTTCGGCATCACAATTTCCAGAGTTAGTCCAAGAGCATGTAAATGCAGCTCAAGGATTCTCCAACCCGGGTAATGATCCATACTCCAACACATACAATCCGGGATGGAGGAATCACCCTAACTTCTCATGGAGACCCCCTTCACAAGGCACTTCTTACAATCCTCCACCACCAAGGCAGAATTTCAATAATTTTGCCAACCAATCATCTTACTGACCACCGCAACCTTATAGACCCCCACAACCATACCGGCAACCTCAACCACAACCCCCGCCTGTTCCTCAGGGCAACTCTGCCTTTGAGACTCAGGTGTTGGAAGTTCTCTCAGAACTTAAGGGGTTAGCACCGATAGTTCACTCCCACACTCACTCTATTGCCAAGATAGAGACCCAATTAGGTCAAATAGCTAACAACATGAATCGGAGAGAGGAGGGAAAATTACCAAGTCAAACTGTGGCCAACCCTAAGGGACAATGCGGGGCAGAGAGTTCGGGTGGGAATGGTAAGCAACATGAGCAAGTGCAGGCGGTGGTTGCTTTGAGAAGTGGTAGGGAGTTAGAGCATCAGTCAGTTGCATCTGATGTAACTAGAGTTAGGAAGGGTGAGGGGGAAACACTTAAGAGGGATGACTTAGTCCCTAGCACTTCATTTGAGCCCAAGGCACCATATGTGCCTAAGGCACCCTTTCCCCAGTGCCTTGATACACCGTCCCCTTTTAATAAGAAGACGGCATCTATGGAGGCAATGGTGGAGGTCTTTAAACAGGTAAAAATCAACCTCCCCCTGTTGGAGGCGATTAAGTAAGTACCATCATATGCAAAATTTCTGAAGGACCTTTGTACGCAAAAGCGTAAATCTAGGACACATGTGTCCCAAAAGGTCCTACTCACGGAGCAAGTAAGCTCCATCTTGTTGAATGACACACCTCCTAAGCTTAAGGACCCAGGTGCCCCAACCATTGCATGCATTATAGGGGACCACTTCATTGACAGGGCCTTATTGGATTTAGGGGCTAGTGTTAATTTGTTGCCGTACTCTATGTACGAGGAATTTGGGCTTGGCGAGTTGAAGCCCACTACTGTTACTCTTCAGTTGGCTGACCGGTCCCTCAAAGTGCCACGAGGCATGATTGAGGATGTGTTAGTTAAGGTTGATAGGTTCTACTTCCCTGTTGACTTTTTGGTTTTAGATATGGAATCGGTAACTAGTTCGAGGAAACAAATCCCGGTGATCTTGGGTCGACCTTTCTTGGCTACGGCCAATGCATGCATTAATTGTCGGACTGGGGTTATGGAAGTTTCATTTGGTAACATGCAAGTGAAACTTAATGTTTTCCAAGCATCACAACAACCTCATGAGAGAGAGGAGTGCTTATTAGTGGATGTTGTGGATGAGATTGTTGAGGAGGCTTTGCCCTCCATTCTTGTAGAGGACCTTTTAGAGGCTTGTCTAGCTTATTTTGCGTTTGAAAATTTTGATATTGATGGGTCAGTTGAGGAGGTGAATGTCTTGCTTAATTCTTCTTCTACACCGGATTTTCCTCCATGGAAAGCCCGGTTTGAGTCACTTCCTCCTCTGTCAAGAGAACCTGCCATACCATCTTTGGTCACACCACCTACACTTGAGTTGAAGCTACTCCCGACCACACTCAAGTATGTATTTTTAGGGCCCCAAGATACTTTACCGGTCATCATTGCATCTGACTTGACTGCAGCGTAGGAGAGTCAGTTAATGAGTGTTCTCGTGGCACATCGGAGTGCTATAGGGTGGTCAGTGGCTGATTTGAAAGGGATAGATCCCTCCGTGTGCATGCATTATATACACCTAGAGAAGGACTCCAAACCTTCTCACGAAATGCAACGGAGACTGAATCCTATTATGAAAGAGGTGGTGAAGAAGGAGGTTTTGAAATTGTTGGATGCGGGTATTATATACCCCATCTCGGATAGCAAGTGGGTGAGTCCCACGCAAGTGGTGCCCAAGAAATCGGGCATCACTGTTGTTGAGAATGAGGAAGGAGAGTTAGTCCCCACACGAACCACTACTGGGTGGCGAGTGTGCATTGATTATAGGAGACTAAATTCATCGACTAGGAAGGACCATTTTCCCTTACCTTTCATTGACCAAATCCTAGAGCGGTTAGCGGGGCAGGGTTTCTATTGTTTTCTTGATGGCTATTCGGGGTATAATCAAGTCCCGGTGTACCCCGCTGACCAGGACAAGACCATATTCACATGCCCTTTTGGCACTTTTGCTTACAGGCGCATGCCCTTCAGGCTATGTAATGCACCGGCGACCTTTCAACGGTGTATGATGGCCATTTTCTCCGACATGGTGGAGAAATTCTTAGAGGTTTTTATGGATGACTTTTCGGTGTTTGGACCGTCTTTTGAGGAATGCCTTAGGAACTTGACTAGAGTGTTAGAACGATGTACTGAGGCAAACCTAATCTTGAGTTGGGAAAAGAGCCATTTTATGGTTCGTGAGGGTATAGTGTTGGGACACATTGTGTCCCCTCGAGGTATAGAGGTTGACAAGGCTAAGGTTGACCTCATTGCAGGCCTTTCTCCACCCAATTCCGTGCGTCAAATTAGGTCTTTCTTAGGGCATGCAGGTTTTTACCGTAGGTTCATCAAAGACTTTAATAAGATATCACGTCCTTTGTGTAGTTTACTGGTTAAGGACGCGCCATTTGTCTTTGATGAGGCATGCTTAAAGGCATTTGAAACACTAAGAATGGCCTTGACCACCGCCCCAATCATGAAATCACCAGATTGGTCTATTCCCTTTGAAATCATGTGTGATGCCTCCGATTATGCTGTCGGGGCTGTGTTGGGCCAAAGGGTCAATAAGGCACCATTTGCTATATATTATGCTAGTCGCACTCTCTCAGATGGTCAATTAAACTACACTACTACTGAGAAAGAGTTGCTAGCTGTGGTCTTTGCCTTAGACAAATTCCGGTCTTATCTCCTAGGTTCCAAGGTCATAGTCTTCACTGATCATGCCGCCTTGCGGTATTTACTATCTAAGAAAGAGACCAAACCTAGGTTGATTAGATGGATTTTATTTGCTTCAGGAATTTGATTTAGAGATCCATGATAAGAAAGGATCTGAGAATGTGGTGGCGGATCATCTCTCCCGAATCCTCGTTGAGTATAATAGCGACCTTCTTATTTTGCATGATTCGTTTCTGGACGAACAACTTTTTGAGCTGTCACAAGCGAGCCCCCCGTGGTTTGCACATATTGTGAATTACTTGGCCATTGGGCAAATTCCGCAAAATTGGTCTAAGCAAGACAAAGACCGATTCTTTTCACAGGTCAGGTATTACTTTTGGGAGGATCCGGAGTTGTTTAAATATTGCTCCGACCAAGTGATCCGACGATGTGTGCGGGAGAGTGAGGTGCATAGCATTCTTATATTTTGTCATTCTTCTGCATGTGGCGGTCATTTTAGTGGGCATAAAACGGCCGCCAAGATTTTACAAAGCGGGTTTTATTGGCCCACAATTTTCAAAGATGCCCATCAATTTTGTAGAACTTGTTTGCGCTGTCAGCAAATGGGTTCGATGTCTCGGCGTGACAAGATGCCAATGTCCCCTATTCTTGTGGTAGAAATATTTGATGTGTGGGGGATTGATTTTATGGGCCCTTTCCTGTCGTCATTCGGGTTTGAGTACATTCGTTTGGCAGTAGATTACGTGTCTAAGTGGGTGGAGGCAATAGCTACCCGAACAAACGATCATAGAGTGGTAATCAAGTTTTGCATGAAAACATCTTTAGTTGTTTTGGGTTTCCTAGAGCCATAATAAGTGATCATGGTACACATTTTTGTAACCGGTTCTTTGAGTCGGTAGTTAAGAAATACTCTATCACTCATAAAGTTGGCATTCCATATCACCCTCAAACTAGTGGCCAAGTGGAAGTCTCAAATAGGGAGGTAAAGCACATAATTGAGAAAACGGTGAGACCGGATAGGAAAGATTGGTCACAACGGTTAATTGATGCATTATGGGCTTACCGCACTGCTTATAAGACACCCATTGGGATGTCACCATATAGAGCGGTGTTCAGCAAAGCTTGCCATCTCCCGGTTGAACTTGAGCACCGAGCATTGTGGGCCATAAAGAAGTTTAACTTCGATATGGCTGCAGCTGGGTTCAACCGGAAATTGCAACTCAATGAGTTGGAGGAAATCCAGAATGATGCATATGAGAGTACGAGAATTTTTAAAGCTCGGACTAAAGAATTCCATGACAAGCACATAAATAGAAAATCCTTTGAACCCAACCAAAAAGTGTGGCTTTTTAATTCAAAATTGAGACTCTTTCTGGGTAAGCTAAGATCAAGATGGGATGGCCCCTTTGAGGTTGTTGAGGCATTTAGTCATGGTGCCATTGAGGTGCGAGATCTAAAAACTGACCACACTTTCAAAGTGAATGGCCAAAGATTGAAACCATATATAGAGGGGATTGGGAATGGGGATATGATTGAGTCCATTGCTTTGATGGACCCATTTTACTATGATTGATAGATTGATTTCTTGTTCTCTTTTCTTTCCCTTCTATGCTATTATGTTTTTCTTTGTTCTCGTTATGCTTTACTTGCGTCTACGAGACTTTAAATCCTCTAAAGGTGTAATTCCTTTGGTGTTTGCCGTGTCCGAACGGCATCTGAAGGTCTGGTATAGCCACCTAACCGTGTTTGTAGTGAGTTCCTAGGAGACCAACTGAGACGGTGGAAACTAGAGTTCGAATGGCAAAGCCTAGAACACAAAGGTTGGGGATTTCTGAGACTAGAGTCTGGTTTAAATACCCAGGGGTGTGGAGATTGCTTCAAAACTACCTCAGCTTGAACTCTGTATGGCAGCCCCATAGGTTGAGGTAGCTTTATGCGCCTCGATTCTGGATACCGAATCAACCTAGTCTGTCACCCTGTTGGAGAATAGGGAAAGTTACAAACACAGTTAGGGAGAAAAGTAGTACCCGTGGTCTTCGCGTGAAGATTATACCTTTAGTGGGCATTCCGTATGTTCTTTTGTGCTATATTTATTCCGGATGTCAATTGAAGGTAGAAATATTTATTTTCTGTGTTTAAAAGCATGCTTTCATGTTTATTTTCTGAGTTAAAAATTTAAAAAATAAAAAATAAAAATCCCGCACGTGTGGCACTGTTCACGCACGTGCGGCAATTGTGGAAATAAAAAGATGGAGCACACTGCTTAATAAGCAGGTGCGGGGCTAGTGCGTTGACCAAAAGCCGCATGTGCGGCTTGACTCCCGCACGTGCGGGATGACAAAAATTTAAAAAAAAAAAAAAAAAAATCTGCGTTGAGAGATTCGCCGCACGTGCGGCCTGGGCCGAGCACGTGCGGGAAATTGTGAATTTGTGAATTTGCACACTGCTTAATAAGCAGGTGCATGGGTGGTGCAGAAAAAAAAAAAATTGTTTTGTTTTCTTATTATTATTATTTATTTTTATTTTCATTTATTAATTTTTTTCTATTTTCGTACCAAAAAAAAAATTTTGTTTTGTTTTCTTATTATTATTATTGTTATTATTTATTTTTATTTTCATTTATTAATTTTTTTCTATTTTCGTACCAAAAAAAAAAAAAAAATACAAACCTTATCTAACACAACTCACTCTCTCCCAATCACTCTCACTCTCAGATTTCTCTCTCTCTCTTTATCTCTCTCTCTCTCTCTCTCTCTCTCTTAACCCCACAAACCCACTTTCTTCTTCTTCTTCTTCTTCTTCCCTTTTCTTCTTCTTCCTTCTTCCTCACCACCATCATCTCACCGCCGACACCACTTCTCTCGCCGTCCAACGAAACTCCGGTGACCACCATTTTTTCCGGCGAACCTCCATTCTTTTTCTCTCTTTCTCTACTTTTTCAAGGTAATTTTTTTTCTTTTGCGTAGATTTGTGAATGTAGGAATCAATTTGTGGAGTTTTTGATTTTGTTTTGTTTTGTTTTTTGTTTTTTTTTTTTTTTTATTTTGATCTACTGTTCATCCTAAAAATAAATAAATAAATAAATGCTTAGCCATGACTGATTTATTTCTTTTTAGTATTTTTAGTGGTCATTATGATTTTTTTTAATTTTATTTGTGTTCTTTTAGTTGTAGAATGCATGTTTGTTAGTTTGTTCAAAAAAAAAAAAAGAACCAGAACCAAACTCGGCATAGGAGGAAAATGAGCACCGTACGTGCGGGCAAAAAAAAAAAAAAAAAAAAAAACCTCATAAATAATGGTACTAACAGTAATCCTAATTTAGTTTTTTTTTTATTTGTTATTTTTGTTTAGTTTAAATTGCTTCGTAGTGATTCTGGTTAATTTAATTAGTTAGTGAAATTTGGTTTTATTTTTATTTTTCTTATACTTGTGTAGTTAGTGATTTTATTTTTATCTTATTCTATGATGTCATTGTTCATATACTTTCTAAGTAGTTTAGTTTTTATTTTATTTTATTTTATTTTCTTTAATTTTCTTCTCTTCAATTAACAAGAAAAAACAAAAAAAATATAAAAATATAAAAATATAAAAATAAATAAATAAATAACTAAAAAAAAAAATGTTTAGTTTTGGTTGTTTTATTCTATACTTTAGTCTATTTTGTAGTTTAGTTATTTTATAGTTTAGTTTAGTTTAGTTTATAGCTTAGTTAATTTAATTTAATGACATTTTACTTCATTTATTTAATTAATTTCGTTTTTATATATTAAAAAAAAAAAAAGTGGGAATTGCATGTGGTACATTAGTGGGCAAATTTGTGCTTTCATATTTTATTTGATTCTCATGCTGGTTTCACGGGTATCTGTATTTATTGTTGGTGTGTGCAGGATATGAATCGCCGTGTCTCTGCTCGGGCCTCCAAAAAGGCAAGGGGTGCCTCCTCTTCGGCGCCACCACCACCACCGTCACCACCATCCTCGCCACCACCACCAGGTGACTTGCCACGGTCGGAGTGGGCTTCACGCCCTCTTCACAAGCTCACGCAGTTCAACCTGCAATTTTTCCAGCATGATGAGGACACTACTTGGGCCGTTGAGCAGCTCCGACTCCGGCAACAGCTGGGCATTTGCGTTGTGACAGCGCCCACTTATCCTCGTCTAGTACGATTATTCTACCAGAACCTGCATGAGACACCCACCACGGTTGGACTGCTCTCTAACATTGATGGTCATGTTGTCCATATCACCTCAGCCATGATTGCCACAGTGTTAGAGTTTTTCGCCAAACCAGAATATCAGCCTTTCCCGGAAGTTGAGGATCAACAACCCATACATCGCTTCATCCAACAATACTTCCCAAGAGCCCACGGTGACAACAGTTTCACATGCTTGCGGCGGAGCAAGCTACCTAGCCGCTTGCTTTTCCTTGATTCCGTCACTACAAGAAAAAACACCTTTAGTGACCACTTATTTTTAGTTGGTCACAAAAAGTATAGTAATCTGCCACCAAAATTTATTTTGGTCACGGATGATGGTGTTTTAGTGACCAACATTTTTTTGGTGGCTAATAGTTAAGTATTTGTGACCAAATAGAAAATGTGGTCGCCAAACGTGATGGCGGGAGCGCGAAAAAAAAAGGCGGGACATCAAATCTTTTGGCTACCAGCAGATGTTGGTCGCGAAAAGGAAATAAACTACGTCGTTTGGAAAAAAAATAAATAAAAAATGTTTCCTGAGCCTTGATCTTCCCTCATTGTTGCCCTCTTCCTTAATAAAAAAAAGTTTCCTATTTCCTTGATCTTCCGATCGGTTCATCAAGCCCTACCCACCATCTCCTCACTTCGTCCCTTGGGTTTGCCGCTCTTCATCTTCGCCTCCGCCTTGTACTTACCAGGTTAGTGTCTCTCTCTCTCAATCTCTCTCTGTGTTCATGTATATATATATATATATAATCGATCGATTTATGGTCCCCTGTGTTCCTGTTTTTCATCGTTGCAACTCCATCTTTGGTTTTTTTAACAATTCCACTTCGGTCAATTCTGAAAATCCCAAAAAATTGTGCATAATTATACATTGGTAAAAGAAAAACATTTTCAAAATTCATTTGGGGTCAATTGATCACACTCACCTCCTTGTAGCTCCGCCCATGTCTATATGTAGTCTCTTTATTATCATATTATTATTTTTGGTTACTTTATGTGGTTTACAAGCAGATTAATGCTTTTACACATCCTTTAATTAGTCATATAAATATGGGAACCGTGGATGCCTGTAAGTTGCAAAATTTTCTTTTGTTGCTAAGTATTGTTTTAAACCTAGTCTGTTTATTTGTCAGCCTTAAAGGAGGCTTGTAATTGATGGTCAATCTGGTCCAGTTGAATATTCTAATGGAATTCTATTACTACTATGAGTACACAAAAGGAATTATCCACATTTTCTGCTAAATTTTGCATTGATACACAATTGTTACATTAATAGTGTTATGTAGTTGACAAGATATTATGGAAATTTTTAATAGAAAGCAACCGTAGTCTTTTTGGTCCAGTGTTAAGGCTTGAGTCAGATCTTTTGAATGTATGATAAATTCATTATCAATCACTATTCATTGACTCATAGATTAAGATAGGACTGTATTTCATTTCCAACTTGCCCATAACCTTATTTGAAATAAAAAATAAATAAATAAATTTGCCCATATCTTAGTCCCATTTTCTCCCTTGGAAGGGGTGTGGTGTTGAGTTGGTATTGCAAGAATTCAAGTAAGGCAAATTGTGAGTTTATATATATCTAAGTTTTGGGAGTTTTCAAAATTAGTTTTACTTATTTTTTAAGAAAATTTATATCGCCTTACTTATGAATCTTATATTGGAAACTGAGAGAAAATTGAAAGGTTTAATAAAATGTCTATCCATACGGAGCTATGGCTTTAAAGTATGAGCATGGCACTATAATAGGGCAGTGTATAGTGGAAATCACTTCCAATCTTAAAGATGTGATAAGTGGCTCGATCAAATGGTGAAGTGATGGTTGATTTGTAAAAGGTGTGATTTCAAAATTTTGAATAATAAAACCATGAAAGGTTCTTCTTTCTTATGTAATACCCAATGCAGAGCAAAATGAAATATCTGTCCTATTATATGCTTTTTATTTTACATTGTTGTATTAAACATTTTTACGTGACAATTCCTTCAAATAAAAGCTGTTGTACTAATAAGAGCAATTCTATAGACCACTAATTTGTCATCACTAATCCCACCACTAATGAGGTGACAATTGAAAAAAAAAAAACAAGGCACAAACATTGTGCCTTATTTATTTTTCATTTCAATTGCCACCTCACTAGTGGTGGGATTAGTGATAGCAAATTAGTGGTCTATAGCATTGCTCACGAACACATTGTGGTAGTGGGTGAGACCCACTGCCACATCATTAGAGCCACCGCTAATTAGTTGTCTAAAACATTTCTCATTTTGTTAGACAAACTTCAACATCACACTTGAACCATCATGTGACCATTTTTAGTGAGAGCAAGAGACTCAAATTCACATGTTCATAATAATGCAAGGATTGAACATAGAGTACATATACCCACTTTCTTGCAATGTCTATTTGGAAGAAGCCATTGAAGGGTGAAAAGAAAGTGCACAAATGGTCCCCGAAATTTCCCGATATGGAGAACCAGAGGCAGCTCGAAATGCAAATCGCAAGCTTCTGTGAAGTGTCTTTAAAAAAAAGAAAGAAACATTTAAGGGACTGTTTGTTGTACATGGATTTTAATTTCTCACTGGAGCACTGCAAATATCATCAATGGTGCTTGAATGAATAATAATGCATAGTCTCTGTCCTTGTTTTTTGGATTGTTTCAATTTGGCTTTTGGCCCTTTTTTCTTCTTAGAAATAGAAATAGTATATGGTTTATTTGCTATAAGAATTGTAAGTACTGACCTTGCACATGTAAGTATTTTGAAGGAAAATCTACTATACATACCAAATAATGAATTCAAGCTATTAATCATAGTCACATAGGGACATAAGACCAAACCATTTTGGCCGTAATTGAAAATATCACAATGAGGCAGTAACACCACTGCAAGACATAATCAATTATCACAATGGATTGTAATTAATTTTGATTTGACAATTTATTTGTTTCACTACCATAATTGACCTGTAATTAAATATTAGAATAGTTTATAACTAATGTTAATTTAGACCAAGACTTGCATATGATATAAAATAAAATAAAATAAAAAGAATGTAATTATAGCATCACTCTTGATTGAATACAAGGTCTATGCTAAGAAGTATTTTAGGGGTCAAAGTGTGAGAGTAGGTTCATGTTATTTGGCCATATAGCTAAGACAAAATGTAGCATCTAGTCAACCTCAAATGTGCATTGATTTTTAAGAATTTTTAATATTTTTTGGGAGTAAACTTAACTTTAATTGCTTCTGTAAAGAAATGAACTATACTTTAATGACCTTTGTAATATGTTACTGACCCTTTATTTGTCTTTAATTTTGTCTTTAATTTTGTCCTATCTTAATGTATGAAATACAGTCCTATCTTAATCTATGAGTCAATGAATAGTGATTGGTCCAGTGTACTTGAACTTTTAGATTTAGCAAGATGCAATGCCATGGAAATTTATTGGTCATGCTTTATTCTCATTAATCATGGACATCTTCATTATCATTATTTAAAATTATTGTTTCTAAAAAGTTTGTTATTAACTTATTACAAAGTTCTTGACCAGGCTGCATGTTTTAGATAGTTTAGTATATATAGATAATCTAAAATGAATAAATTAAACTTAATATGGGCATGATTTTTTTTTTTAAATTGCATAAATTAAGCCTTGAGACTGACAAATATGGGTTGTTTATCCATCCTTTTAGGGAAGTTTTAACTGAGTCCATTCTCAATCTTGTTTCATCGAATGCTCTCTGCAATTTGTCAACTCACTGCCCTCATTTCTATTTCTAGTGAAGAATCCATATCTATGTCTATGTCTATATCTATATCTCTATCATTTGAGTTTCATACATACTTTCTGATTTATTTTTTTTTAATATCTATCATTTGATTTTCATACATAGACTTCTAACAATTTAATAATTAGATGTTTTTAATTTATTTAACTTATTCTTACCTCCTATGTTGTAAAAAAAATTATCACTTCGATAATTTCTTTAAAAAAAAAAAACAAATAATCCTATAAATTGTACACAACAAATAATTTATTTGACAAATCTATAAGATGAAGATATGGTTCATTGAATATATCTGTACACTTTATTAAAAAGCATTCCCACCATTCCTTTCTTATGTATATATTGGATATTCTCTTTTCTCTCTCCCTATTGGATATCCATAGTGTTGGTCCTAGGTGATCTATTCTCTTTTCTCTATTCTCTTTTTTCTTTTCAAATAATCCATATCTATTCTCTTTTCTCTTTTCAGTTAATATAATTTGGTTCTTTGTGCTGTAGCAGCAGCTTCATGCTGCAGTAGCAACTTCCTGTTGGTTCTTAATATTTTTTTTCTTCTTTTCTTGGCAGCAGCATTAGTGTTCAATATTATGCTTATTGAATACTAAAACAACCATAATGGAATCAATAACTATTATAGTTGAATAATATAGGAAGGAATGTGAGATTTGATGCTTGCGTAAAGCGTATAAATAACTTTTTCACCTTATAACAAAATTAACCTCCAAAATAGGAATAAAATTCATTTTTAGTTAATTGGTTTTTGCTTTATTCACCTAACATAATCTTCACTTTGTAGGTCACCAAATATGGACAAGAGTTGGATGTCAATTAGGAATAGATTGAGTTCGGAGTATAGAGAAGGGGTTAAGTCATTTCTCCAATTTGCAATGACAAATGTTGGCGTAGATAATAGAATTCGTTGTCCGTGTATGGATTGCCTAAATTTTGAACATCATACCTTTAAGGATGTGGAATATCATTTGATCCGAAAAGGGATATCACTTTCATACAAGACTTGGGTGCACCATGGGGAAACTGTTTCTGTCAATCAACCTCGTGTGTGGAATAATGACAATGACATTGAAGGTGTTGGTGATGAAGGGACAACCAATGAATGCCTTCACGTGGAAGATGAATTGTATGATATGTTAGATGACTGTCACATGGCGCATATTTTTGATGATGATGAAGAGGGTGAGCAGAATGATAATGAGCAAAGAGAAGATGGACGAAACTTTGATAAATTGTTAGAGGATGCTCGTCGTCCATTATACCTTGGCTGTCAGAAGTTTACTTTGTTATCATTTGTCGTTAAGATGCTTCATATAAAAGTTTTAAACAAGTGGAGCAATAAGTCTTTTGACATGTTGTTAGGCGTATTGAAAGACCTTTTACCAGAAAGTGATCAAAAGGTTCCATGGACCCTTTATGAAGCGAAGAAATTTTTACGTGATTTGGGTTTAGGATATGTGCCTATTCATGCATGTAAGTATGATTGTGCTCTTTTTTGGAAGGAAAATGCAAATTTAGAAAATTGTTCGATTTGTAAGGAGCCTAGATACAAAATGAATGATGGCAAAGGTAAGAAGATACCTCATAAAATTTTGAGATATTTTCCGTTGACACCAAGGTTGCAAAGATTATACATGTCGAGAAAAACAGCTGGAGATATGCGATGGCATAAAGAAAAACGTGTTGATGATGGCATCTTAAGGCATCCAGCCGATGGTGAGGCGTGGAAGGATTTTGATAGGCAACATGTTGTGTTTGCCCAAGAACCACGTAATGTGAGGTTAGGGTTGGCCACCGATGGTTTCAACCCTTTTGGAAATTTGAGCAACTCATATAGTATGTGGCCTGTGGTAGTTATGCCTTATAACCTACCACCGTGGAAGTGTATGAAGCAACCATTTTCCATGATGTCATTGCTTATTCCTGGACCGCAAGCACCCGGGAGAGATATTGATGTTTACTTGAGGCCATTAATTGACGAGTTGAAGGAGTTATGGGAAGATGGTGTAGTTACTTATGATGCCTCAACTGGGGCAAGTTTCCGAATGCATGCAACTGTTATGTGGACTATTAATGACTTCCCTGCATATGGTAACTTGTCAGGGTGGAGTACAAAAGGATATTTGGCTTGTCCCAATTGTAATGAGAATGCATCATCACAACGGTTAAGAAGTAAGATAGGATACACTGGTGCTCGCCGATACTTACCTGAAGACCATCCTTGGCGAAGAAGTAAGCTGTTTAATGGTAAGGCAGATGATCGAGCAAGACCTTCGGAGTTGTCAGGAGAACAAATTTTAAATCAATTGGATTCAGGAACATTTAAACCATTTGGGAAGCATCCAAGCAACCAAAAAAGAAAAAGGGATGAAAATACCGTCCTGAATTGGACAAAGAAAAGCATATTTTTCGAATTGCCTTACTGGAAGACACTCAAGTTACGACATAACCTCGATGTCATGCACATAGAGAAGAACATATGTGATAATTTAATTGGGACTTTGTTGAGCATTGATGGGAAGAACAAGGATACGGAAAAAGCACGCATGGATTTAGAGGATATGAAAATTAGGAAGGATTTGCACTTAAAGAGGCGCGCGGATGGGTCCTTTGAAAAGCCCGTTGCATTGTTCACATTGTCCCTAAAGGAAAGACAAGGTTTTTGCGAGTTCTTAAAATCGATTAGGTATCCTGATGGGTATGCAGCAAACATCTCTATGTGTGTGAGCACAAAGGGCGGCAAGTTATCCGGTTTGAAAAGCCATGATTGCCATGTCCTTATACAACGACTTCTTCCTATTGGAATGCGTGGGTATCTTAACAAGGACATTTCTATTGCATTGTTTGAGTTGGGAAATTACTTTCAACAGTTATGTTCAAAAACAGTGAGGGTGAATGATTTGGAAAAATTACAAGAGAGCATAGTACTCATACTTTGCAAGCTAGAAAAAATTTTTCCACCTGCATTCTTTGATGTGATGGTTCACTTAGCTATTCACTTGCCTCGCGAAGCCATTCTTGGAGGGCCAGTGCAATATCGATGGATGTACCCTATCGAAAGGTATTTTTATGCTCTTTTATGTGAAATTATATTTTTTTTAATATTATAGTATACCCATATATATGGTTTACATAATAATTTCATATTATTTGTTGAAGATTACTAGGGATTTTGAAAGGGTATGTAGCAAATCGAGCTCACCCAGAAGGTTCAATTGCAGAAGCTTACATTGTCAAAGAATGCCTAACTTTTTGCTCTATGTATCTTGGTGGGATTGAAACCGTATTTAACAGAGAGGAAAGAAATGAAGATGGTGGTGATGTTGGCTCAGGGCATTCAGTTTTTTCACAAAAAGTCCGTACTTTTGGGCTAACTCAAAGGGCAGTTGACGTGTCTGAGAATGAAAGAAAAGTGGCTCATTGGTTTATCTTGTATAATAGTCCTGAAATTGATGAATATCTAGAGTATGTTCTCATTTAGTTAAGTCTATGCAAAATGCTTTTCATTATGATCACACTCAAGTACTAATTATTCACATTTGATTTTTCAAGTAGAGAACACAAGAATCAGTTACAAAATGCAAATGTACATGACATTACAAGACAACAACAAGAAGAATTTCCTAGGTGGTTCAAAGAGCGGGTAATATACAAGATACATAGATAATATGTAACCTCTCATCATAAACATAATTCACTGTTCGTAGATTGATATTAACATCATGCATCCTTGTCACATGTTCATGTAGATAAATCAATTACGAGCTGAAGGATCATCGGAAGCAACTGATGAGTTGTGGTCATTAGCTAATGGTCCTAGTCCAATAGTGAATATTTATTCAGGTTGTATTTGTAATGGCATTCGATTCCACACGAAAGAGCGAGACAACCGTCGTAAAAGTCAAAATAGTGGGTTGGTTGTTCAAGGGGATCATCATGGTATGTCAATTGCTTTCTATGGTCAGTTGAATAAAGTTTGGGAAATGACATACATGTTCGGGCATCGAGTTGTGTTGTTTCAATGCGAATGGTTTAACACTGGTAGCAACAGAACATTTCGCACTGAAACACATTTGACAACCATTGATGTAAGAAGCCGTTGGTATCAAAATGACCCATTTGTCTTGCCAAGTCAGGTGCAACAAGTTTTTTATGTCAATGATACCAAATTAGGTGAACATTGGAAAGTCGTAGAGCGATTTGAACGTCGAGGAATATGGAATGTGCCGGAGCTTGAGGATGTAGATCCCGATGCTAATGAATTGCCTATTCCGAATGATGTGTTCCAGCAGGACGAGACCACTGAAATTGTCCAAATCAGCATTGCAGATTCCATTAGCAACACTTTACGTAGGACTGATATTGCACCTGATATTATTCCAAGTCAAGTGGTTCTGCAATCTAGTACAAGTGTACATGTAGAGGGTCCAAACAGAGATGATTTTATCTGTGATGATAATGATCAACATTCAAATGATCCTAGTGATGATGAAGATGAATTTCATAGTCATAGTAACTCGGATACAGATGATGATATAGAGCCTTGATTGTAATATCCTTTATTTTTTGCATTATCAAGTCATTTTCATTGTAATGCTCTTGATTGTAATGGCATGGCCTTGTTAATGAAGACATGTTTAGTTACAACAAGTCTGGAATGTTGTACCTATTGCTTCATTGTGGTCCATTTGGAAACATCGGAATATGTCTGAATCTGTTTGAAGCTGTGTTTGTTCTACTGTCTCCTCTGTGTGCTGCTGCTGAAGTGCTCTATGTTTTTTTTTCTCTTCTGTTTGGTGATGCTGCTGAATCTGTCTGAATCTGTGTATTAATCTGAATCTGCTGAATCTGTTTTGAATCTGCTGGTTTAATGCTGAAATGCGGCTGCTGCTTGAATCTGCTGCTTGAATCTGGTTTAATGCTGAATCTGTCTGAATCTGTGTATTAATCTGAATTTGCTGAATTTGTTTGGTTTTAATAGCTATGCTCCTGATGTATTTGTGTTCATTATATATAATCTTATTTTGTTTGTTGATAAAAAAATTGAAGACATGTTTAGTGATGATTCAAATTGTAATGAATTTTTTTGTTGATAATTTCTTGACTTGTAATGTGGTTCTAATATTACAGTATTAGGTTATCTTATAATTTCATAAATTGTCATGCATTTTAAATTTTTACTTTTGGTTGCTTACAATTCATTTGTTAGATACAAAGACTACACAGATGCCACCTGGGCAAGCCACTAAGAGGAGGTCGACGACCTCAATGTCAGAGGCAAACCTGGTTGAGCTCCCAGCTGCATCTCCTGTGGATGCATTTGCAAGTCTATCTCCTGTGGATGCCTCTCCATCTTCGCAAACAGTTGATATTGGTAAGTGTTACTACATGCTTACTCTTTTTTGAGTGATTATGATTAAAAATTTGTTAGTATTGAAGTATGACTCTGTGAGAGACAATCTGTGAGAGACAATGAAAAAAGAGATCTTTGAAGTCACAAACGGCACCTAAAAGATAAAGTGAGAGACAATTAGTCAATAAAGAGTGCAAGGCATTTATTGTTTAGTAATCCAGACAGTGTATCTTCAACTGGTTGTCAGCTGGTGCTGTCCTTTTTGTAAATTAACGAAACTCATTTCAACTGTGTGATTGTTACAGATCTGGCTATATCAGTTTGTTTGTTATGTAAATTAAGCTATATTTATCATTCAATATTTCATTTGGATATCATGGCTAGGACTACTATGACATGTCATGAAGGAATTATAATGGGTAGTTTTATAATGATATTGTTCTGGCCTCATTCTTTGTAATCTGGAACCTTTATTTCACATTGGGACTACCATGCATGCAACATATGGATATTAGCCCACTAGTGGTGAATGTTGTTTTTAAACTTTTTCCCTTGGCACCTAAAGAATATATATATATATATATATATATATATAATGAACTACAATTCAGTAGGTCTCTTTCCTGTAAATATATGGGCTGCCCATACTATACTCTGTGCCACATCACAATGGAGCAACCTTACCATTCCACCCTTAGGAGTTCTAATCTGTTCCCTACCCTCACATTTTTTTAATTAATTATTTATTTTTTCTGTTCTTTCTGTTCTTATTTCCTCTAGTCATTTTCTTTGATCTCTACAAAGGGAAATAATAAATTCATGGTATCAATTTGATCCTCTTTAGGTTGCTTGTGATGTTCACAATCTCTGCGATCTCTGTGATTTTGTCTTTGACATTCCCTCCACCTATGTCCAGCTGTTTTCTGAAGTAGGCAACTCTGTATTTTGGCAATACATTTGCAATGATGTTCTCCATTTGCTAAGATTGAATTGTATTGATCTCTTGGGCAGTGTCAAAGCATTCTGCAAATTCAATATGATAATTATCTTGTGCTGTCAGTCAAATGACTTTTTCACTACTGGTTTTAAGAAAGAAGCCAATCAGACTTGGTTGTGTCTATAGCTTTTCCCCTCTCTTTCTATTCCTTTTTGAGTGACATTGCTCCTCCATATGCCCTAAGGTTTTACCTTTGCTGCAGGCAAAGGGCTTCGACTAGTAGTTATTTTTCTAATAGTGGATTCAAAACTATGTTAGGTTATTTATCAAGCACTTCAATGGATTCAAAGCACTGTTAGGTATATGTATCATATTATTCGAAGCAGTTGCAGCAGAATTTGAAGCATTCTGATACATTGGAGTTAGGCTTTCCTTTTCTTCTTCTTTTTGGTTAAAGAGCTTTCACCATGATATTTGAGGCATTTTTTTTATCCGTGTGATTTGAGATTTGAGGTCTCAGAAGGGAATTCGTGTTTAAACCAACTCTCTGGAGCTCAGACTGCACTGGAAAAGTACAAGATTGGTCTGTCAGTTGTGGTCATTATGAGCTTCAGAGATGAAATTCAACTGAGGTTAACGAAGTCTTAAGCAGTAAAAACTTAAGGTTGAGTTAGTTATCTCAGGAGCTCACTGGAGGTTTGCCTAGTCATTTATTGTAAGGTTATTGTGGTGGTCTTTGGTAATGCTCAAATTCTGGTATGTTCTTGAACACACTAGTTTCTGTATTTGGTTCTACAAAAATAGAGGGCAGAGGGAAGGAGGGAGAGGTTTTGCTCAATGGCAACTGCTAAAACTTGTGTCAAATTTGACACAAGTTTTGACATTTGTCAAATTTAATAGCTACTACAATCAACCATTAAAGTTCATTTTTTTATTTTTAACTGTCAAATTATAACAATAATAACTCCGATGACAAATAGTTAGATATCCTCTATTCTAGTTGATATTTATGCCATCTAATTAATGTTTTCTAATAGTTGGTCAAAGTGTAGAAGAAACCAAGTTGATTGACAGGATTTTAATTTTCAGCCAGTAGCTCTTTTGCATCTTCTTTTTATGCAGGAAAGGAAGTGACTTTCTCGATGTTAGCTTTCCAAATTTATAGTAGAGTCTGAATTCTTGTTTGAAGGGGTAATATTAATATAAATGGTCATATTTTTTATTTTTATTTTTTTGAATTAGAAAAAAAAGGTATTCTTTGGTAGCATCGTTGCACCCCTTAAGTTTCGGGGTGCAGGTTAGATTTATCCTAACTCATATGAAGAGATTCACAACAGGAATAAAATGAGAATGCATCAACCTCCAACTCAGAAGGTAGAGTCACGCACGGAGCACAACACGATCAGTTTCAACCATAAATGAAAAACGCTAGTTATGCCATTAGAAATCGAGTCTTACTCACTGGTGTAAAAGGCCAACACCTTCCACTCCACCACCACTCCGGTGGTATAAATGGTCATATCTGGAAATAGTATTTTTCACGCAATTAATCCTTGACAAGTTTTTCAAATTAATAGGAGAGTTAGAACATTTTTCTTAGGGGTAATCTTAAGATAAACGGTCATATGCAAGAATAGTATTTTATACTTGTAAAACAAATGTCTATATTTAAAGTTATTATTGTGGGAGCACAGTATAAATAAATCTTAATCTTTGATTACAAATTCTACAAATTCTAGACATTTTTTTTTTAGTTTATTTTTTTGGATTCTTAGAATTACTGTTTTTCCTACCCTTATCTTGTAAAGCTTAAGAGAAGAAATATATAGAGAAAAATAAGTATTTGATTCAATCAAACAAATAAACATATTACCAGAATTTGAGCAGTTGCCATTGAGCAAAACCTCTCCCTCCTTCCCTCTGCCCTCTATAAAGTGGTATTGTTGGTTACAATTGAAGTGGTCTTTGGTAATGCTCAAAGCGATATTGGTTACGATCTAATATCATTACGATCAATTACAGTGTTTTTTTTAAGATTCAATTGTAAGTTTCAGCTCCTTTCTCTGTAAGTTTCAGCCTCAATTATTTGTGTGCAAATACAATTGATCCAACTGTGTTGTGTTTCCAAGATCGGCTGGAATTTCCCCTGAAATTCTATTATCAAACTGGCAAAGATCCTCCAATCTTTCGAGTTTGCCAATACCCACTGGAATTTCTCCTGTGATTGAGTTCATGGAGATTACCAACCATGTCAGGCCAATTAAATTCTTTATTCCTTCAGGGATGGATCCTGATATCTGGTTTGCTCCTGCAATCAGCTGTTGAAGAGTAGTTGAAAAATTAGCAATCAAAGTTGGTAATTCACCTTTGAACCTGTTAAGGCCTATGTCCAGTTCCTGGAGGTTGCTGCAGTTAGTTAAAGAAGTTAAGAAGCTAAATCTTGCTGCAGTTAGGCCAGAAAAATTAGCCAATAGAACAGAGCATCTACATGTTCCTAATGTTGAAATAATTGTACCATTCTATGCAGTCGAGGCTGATATAGTCAGGATTACAGGCATGTTCAGTCATCTTATCTTAGACATAGTAATCTTATAATCATGAACATGACATAATAGCAAGCTTGAATAAAGGCATATACATTCCATGATGCTTTAAACTTGAGAGTTCTTAAAATCTACAGCAACCTATATAGCAGCAGCAGCAGCAACCTATGTACATTATATGACACATAGTTATCTTCATTCACATATGCTATTTAAAGAGAGTTCTTAAAATCTGCTCTGTATATACAACAACAGAAGTTTATTTAGCAGCAGCCTATAATAGTGTTTCATTTTGTGTTTATAATATAGGTCCATCTGCAAAGCGAGTACGAGGTCCAACTAGGGGTAAGAACAGTAGTAGACTCATGAGCCAACATGGTGGGAAGAAGCTTTTTGTTGGAGTTTCTATTGAGAGGAGGACATTTGTGGGGCTTAATGCCACCAAGGCCGCTAACGAATTGGGGGCACAAATTCGATTGCAAGCCCCATTGCAAGGAACAAAAAATTGGGAGGACGTTCCACCAGTCATTCGAGCAGCTATTGTACAATCCTTGCAGGTAATTTAATTTTTATAGTTGTTGAGATTGAAGTAATTAATATATAAGATGTTTAATTTTCATTTTATGTTTAATTGGGACAGGATAAGTTTGAGATTGAAGGATATGATGAGAGTCCACTTCCACAAGAAATCATTGACACAAAGGCCACACATTTGTTTAAAGGCTGGCGATATCATATGCATGAACATTACAAAGAGTTGGTGAAAGAAGGTACAGATCCTTATAGTAAACCATTTGTTGGGGTGAGCGAAGAAGATTGGAGATACATGATTGATGAAGTGTTTCTTGGTGACACACAAGGTAATTAACTTAACAGTCATGGATGTTTCTTTTAATTGCACTACAATGAATAACTCAAAGGTCCCAAGTTTCTTTGAAATTCAAATAATATACAATTATATATGAGACAGAGTAAGGAAATTGCAGAGATGGAGGGAAAGATATAGGAACCATGCTTGGATATTGATTTTTAAGTTAATATTTCTATTGCATTGTAGAAACGGTCAACAAGAAATATAGCCAACAGGAAAAAGTTACCCTATAATCACACCATGGGTTCAAGGTCATTTTCAACAGCAATCTCAATTGAGGTAACATATTTTTTGTTTTAAAACTTATAGTTAATGCTGCAATTTTTTTATTAACAATATTACTAAGCTTGCATTTTATATGTTTCATGTAGGGAATTGAAACTGGAAAGGAGCCTCACATTGTAGATTTTTTCAAGACCTCACATTGGAGTAAGAAAAAAAAAGATTGGATTGAACCAGTTTGTGCGGAGTTATATGTAAGTATACCTTCATTATATTTGTTATTCATAGTCCTATATAATGCTTAACTAGTTAGTGTACTTGTAAAATAGGATAACTGTTGATCCTTTTTTTTTTTTTTTTCTTTTCTTTTCTTTTTTTAACACAAACAGGAAAAGATGGACCAACTTCGTGAGGAATCTTCACAGCCTGGAGCAACTCCGCTAACACAGGAGGAAATTACTGTTCAAGTCCTTGGGAAGCGTTCAGGGTATTTGAGAGGTTTCGGGGTTGGTCCAAAGCCGTCTTCTGCATTCAAGTCTATAACTAGGTCACAAGCACGTGATGAAGAGGTTAAGGGCCTTAAAGAAGAGGTAGCATCACTGAAAGGGATAATTCAATCATATGAAGGACGCTTTGAGCAGTTTGAACACTTTATGAGACAAATGCAGGGCAATGGTAGTGGATACGACTCTTTTGATGAGTAAGTACTATTGCTTTTGATGGTTTGTGAATACTTCTGGGATTTGTTTCAATTTATCAGCTCATAGATCTGATTTTGACAGTTGATCTATGACTGTCGTGTTGGCATCCATTCATATGATGGTCTAATATTGATTTGATTGGTTTCATAGGTTAATTTCATTCGGATTTAGGTACATAGTTGGATGGTTGAGGGACATAGGTTGAGGTGCCTTATTTTCAGTACATGACTTGGTATTAAATTATTGGATTTAGGTACATAGTTACATAGTTACATTTCTATGACTGTCTTGTTAGCTTGTTTGGTTTAAGAGGCTTTATCTTGTTAAAGGCTACTTTATGTAAAGGTAAAGTTAAGAGGTACTATGTGTATAAAGGAGTAGGTGGTGTTTGCAGATGATGGTGTGTTTTTCTAATATTAGTTAATTGGTTTGTGTTGCTTTGGATTGCTGGTTGTTTGTTTTTTTTTTCTCTGTTGGTTTCTCACTAACTATTGAAGCTTGTGTTGGGGAAAGACATGGCTGAGAATCCTGAATATCCACACACAAATAAATAAATACATTGTATCTCTCCTGAAAATTTGAGAAATTATAATTTACTCTCAATGTTTGGCAAAATTACACTATGTTTTCATAATATTTTGATTCACATTACAGTTGTCCCCACAATGTTGACTTAACAGAATATTCTATTTACAATCTATACATGGATAATAATTCTATTTACATAGTTAGGGATTGAACTAGTGATGGAGGAGATAATACACGAACTGTAAGGATGGTAATAATGTGGTGGTGTTGTGGTTTTTTTTTTTATTTTTTATTTAGAAATGTAAACAAATATATTATTATTAACAACGCTTTCTTCAATTTTTTTTTTTATTTTTATTGCAGGTAGCTAGCTAGAGGCGTAGTCATGCATGTTTATGGATCTGAGTTTGCCGATGCATTAATTCTAAGTTGTGCATATATATATGTGGAGTTTTTGAGATACTTCGCATCGGACAAATATGACATGCATTTGAAATCTTTGATGTTTTGTTAAATATTTTTTGATGTGGTGAATTTATTGTAAGGATGGATGGTTATTTTGGACGTGTAATGTGTTGATATTGACAGGTGGTTGTAAATATATTAATTACTATTTTGACTTTATAATTGATGGTTTTTTTGATATTTGATGTGGTGAATTTATTATAAGGATGGATGGTTATTTTGGGCATGTAATATGTTGATATTGACAGGTGGTTGTAAATATATTAATTATTATTTTGACTTTATAATTGATGGTTTTTTTTTTTTTTTAGATTGGATTGGTATATTAAAATTGATTGGATGGGCATGAATTATGTATTAATTGCAAATGTATTATAGGTATTACAAAAAATTTAGCATTATATTTAAAAGAATCAATTTTGAAATTAAAAGTTTTTTTGCGACCAATATGTTTTTAGTCGCAAAAAGCCTCTAGGAATTGCTAAACACACCCTTTCTGTGACCAACAAGATTCTGGTCGCCAAAAGTCCACTTTTCGCGACCAAAACTTTCGTCGCCAATGCTCACTTTCTGTGACCAACAAGATTCTGGTCGCCAAAATCCCACTTTTAGCGACCAAAAATTTCGTCGCCAATAATCACTTTCTGCGACCAGAATTATTCTGGTCGCCAAAAGTCCACTTTCAGCGACCAAAAAATTCGTCGCCAATGCTCACTTTCCGCGACTAGAATTATTCTGGTAGCTAAAAGTCTACTTTCTGCGACCAATATTTTCGTCGCAAATGGTTATCTTTCAGCGACCAAAATAGATGGTCGCAGAAAGTAGACTTTTAGCGACCAAATTCTTAGTCGCAATAGGATCAATTTTGACAAATTCAAGAGCATTCCGCGACCAAAGAATGTTGTCGCAAATGATGATTTTCCGCGACCAACTTCACTTTTGGTCTCCAAAAACCTTCTGTGACGGACTTTTGGCGATCAAATTGCGACCAACTTTTTTTGGTCGCTAAAAACTATTAGCGACCTGATTTGACCTTTTTGCGACCAGAAATGTTGGTCACGAAAAGTGTTTTTTCCTGTAGTGCGTGGTCCATAAGAATGTCCTTCCACTTGGGCATCGAGCTGAGCGCTTTTTGGAGTTTGTGCGGGTTTTACACGGGTATTAGCTTGGCTATCAGGTCCCGCTTGAGCATTTCATTTTGATGCATTTGCAGAAATTTCTGCGTAAGGCAGTTCGGCCTACTCCTATGCAGAACCTGACTTGGCCACTACCATTCGCTAATTTGTTGACACTTGTGTTTGAGCTGAACCACCTCCCCATTGCTGAGGATGAGGAGATTGATAGAGGGTATCCGACTTTCGGCCAGCGGGAAGGGCAGCACATCATATCTCGCATCCCTCAGCCGATTGGTGCCCCTGTTGATGAGGCCTAGGACCCCGTACCTGACCACCCAGCTCATCCTGTTCCCCCCGTGCCTCCCCAAGGGGACCCACTCTACATGACTCGCAAGGAGTACTTATAGCTTCAGCACTCTGTGGATCAGGTCCACCGTACTCTTCGTGATCACCACCAGAGTCTCATGGAGTTGCGCACGGATTTTTAGGCACATCCCGACTATTCTCAGGCGCGCTTCGATCAGCTACATGCCGACAACCTCGCCATCCGGCAACAGGGTCAGGATGACGCCTTCGAGACGCACGTTTTGATGCAAGCCTTGTTGGCCCAGCATTTCCCGCCACCACCACCATCGGCTTCTCCATAGTACCCGCCTGTATATTGCTTTGTCTCTTTTATTTTTATTTTTATTTTTATTTTTATTTTTCTTTTTAGTTCTTTCTTTCAAAAAAAAAAAAAACACCAACCAAGTGTGAAGTGTGTATATGTTACTCTCTGCCTACCTGGATGTGCACCTACAATTCTGGTAATATTCTCTCATTTCTCTTTCCTTTTCCATTGAGGACAATGTCATATTCAAGTTGGGGAATGAGGGTTATATTTTCTTTTGTGCATTTCTATTTGCCTCATGATTCATGCTTATACATGTTTCACTTGATTGCATTACTTCACTTGATGTGACTTCTTGCTAGTAGAGTGATCATATTTGCATATGTTAATTAGAGAGCATAGTAGACTTGTATAAAAAGGGTTTATTGGATAGATACTTGCATGCTATGTTTGCACGAGGAGAGTTGTCTATGTTTGTGGTTTTAGTACACTTGTCATAAGTATGCCTTAATTCACATGAACACACTATCATAGCGGTGATCTTTTTATTATAATCCCTGGTGTACATCATTGATAATAGCTAGACTTGCAGAAAAGAATAAATGAGGAGCCAAGATTCTTATTAAAAAAAAAAAAAAATCCACTTGACTAGTTTGGGTTCGTAGCCTTTTTAACTCGAGTTATTAAGCCCGTGGGGGTATCTCTACACCTAATGCCCTAAAACCGTCTGGTTTGGGAGTCATTGGCCCAAAACTTGCTACATGGGTTAATTAGAAAGCTTAAGGGACTTGGACATTGCACAGTTAAGGAAAAATAAGAAGAATGACTAGTTTGCATTCGTAGCCTTTTCAACTCGAGTTATTAAGCCCGTAGGGGTGTCTCTACACCTAATGCCCTAAAACCATCTAGTTTGGGAGTCATTGGCCCAAAACTTGCTACATGGGTTGATTAGAAAGCTTAATGGATCAGGACATTGCACAGTCAAAAAAAAAAAAAAACTTTTGAGAATCTTGGCTGCAACAGGTTAGTTTTTCTGTATATGTTGGGTGTTATTATGAGTTACACTGGGCTATTATAGTGGGCAGTTAACTAATATGGAGATTGCACTTTACACCGAGGATATTCATGACTTGTCTACTAGCATGCACAAGTACAGAGAACTTTACTTTTGTATTAACTGAATTGCGGTTTTGACTCAATAGGTTCCATCATGCTTGTCCACTGTGCCTTTAATGACTCATGATGTCGCAATATCACACTGTAGTGGCACATAAATTGATTGTTAGGTGGAGTAGTGTGGTCATTTGTTATTGAGTATATATGAATATATTAATGTTTGTGGGTATCATTTCTGGAAACCCTCACGAGACTTTACTCGTCCACTTGGGATAACCTTGTGGTTTAAAGGCTTGTTGCATATGCTAAATGCAACCGTTTTCCTACGAAAGAGAAAATAGAGAGATTTTGTTTAATTTTATTTTATTTTACTTGCTTGAGGACTAGCAAGTGGTAAGCTGGGGGATGTGATTAAGGCCGAAATGTACATCATTGAGGTCGTTAATTAGAATCTCTTAATTTCACTTGTTGGTCAAACTGTATACTTTATGTGTGTTGAGTGTCAATCAGGTTGTACATTGTCGGAGCATAAAATGGGCAAAAAGACAGAATTTGGACAGAGTTGGCTTTCCCGCACGTGCATTGACTTTTCTGTACGTGCGTTGACTTTCCCGCACGTGTGTTGACTTTTTCTGGAAAAGTCAAACCGACGTTTTAAACCTGTTTGGACGAGATTTGAAGTATAAAAAGGCAAGTAAAAGGTTGGATTAGGGTTCGGAAGTTGTTTTGACCTAAAGGGAGAGGCTAGGGTTTGGAAAAGAAGAGAAACAAAAGCTTCAAGATGTCTCCCATGGTGGTTCTTTCTCCTTCTACCTCATTCCACTCCTCCATGAGTGGCTAGTCTTCTTTTTTAGGGTTTTGATGAAACCCTAGCCATGTAATTATGTGGTTTTCTTTTTGATTTTTAATTATGTAAAGGTTTGAACATTTGTATGGTGATTTAGAAGTTTGTTTTATATAATTTTCATTATTCTTTCGAATATTTGACTTTCTGTGATTGTTAAATGTTATCCATACAATTGTTTTCTGTTTCTTCACATTCAAGGTATGAGACGAACCATACTAAGAGGAACGAGTCGTATCACTACCTTAGTTTAGAGTGAACGGTTCGTATTACTTGAGATGGTTCGTGCTCGTACATTGAATGTGATGATCTTCTTGTTAAATGCTTTGAGCTTGTAGTTGCGAAGCATTAATCCGTTCAAACCATAGCATAATTGATTTCAATTGGAAACCCTAATTATGTGGTTAGTGGTGAATTCTCTACCTTAGGATTTTTCCCCAATTCGGTAAACCCAATTTCATTTATTATTGATAATTTAATTCCTTAGTTTAATTTATTCGTTATTAAATTAGGTTATAAACAACCAATCTTTTTATCAAAATTAATTTAGGAATTTGACAATTAAATTAGTTTAATTTCACAATAGTCCCTGTGGATCGATACCTGGACTTGCCATTATTCTGATTGAATTTGGTATAGTTTAGTATTTAATTTTGGTGTGTTCAACGACCCATCAGGCAATTTACTAGATAATTTACTAAAAAATTACTGAGAATTTTATAGAATTTTATTGAGAATTTCCTAAGTAATTTCCTGAGTAATCTATTGAGAATTTAATAGGAATTTACAGAGTAATTTATTGAGAATTTACTGGGAATTTCTTGAGTAATTTACTGAGAATTTAATGAAAATTATTGGGAATTTACTCAGAATTTACTAATTAATTTACTGAGAATTTTCTAGGAATTTACTGAGTAATTTACTAAATAATCTACAAAGTATTTAGAGAGAATTTACTGGGAATTTCCAGAGAATTTACTGAGTAATTTACTAGGAATATACTGAGTAAGTTAGTTAGTAATTTTGTGAGAATTTACTGCGAATTTACTATGAAATTTGCAGAGAATTTTCTACCAATTTACTAAGTAATTTATCGAGAATTTACTGAGTAATTTATTGTGAATTTACTGGGAATTTAATGAGAATTTACTATGTAATTGTGTGAGGATTTACTGAAAATTTTGTGGGAATTTACAGAGTAATTTACTGGGAATTAACTAACTAATTTACTGAAAATTTATTGAGAATTTACTAGGAGTTTACTAAGAATTTGTTAAAAATTTACTGCGTAATTTGTTGAGAATTTACCCAGTAATTTACTGAGAATTTACTTGGAATTTACAAAATAATTTACTGAATATTTATTGAGAATTTACGTGGAATTTACTGAGTAATTTACTGAAAATTTGCTGGGTAATTTACTAACAGTTTAGTGAGTAATTTGCTGTGTAATTTACTGAGTAATTTTTTGAGAATTTACTGAGAATTTGCTGTGTAATTTACAAAGAACTTACAGAGTAATTTTTTGAGTAATTTTATAGGGAATTTACTGAGAATTTACCTAGTAATTTATAGAGAATTTACTGTGTAATTTACTAAGAAATTTACTAAGAATTTATTGAGTAATTTACTGAGAATTTTCGAAGTAGTTTACCGAGAATTTACTGAGTAATTTACTTGCAATTTAATGAGTAATTTACTTTGAATTTATTGCGAATTTACTAGAAATTTACTAAGTATTTTTCTGATTAATTTGCCAAGAATTTACTGGAAATTTGCTGAGTAATTTACTAAGAATTTGCTGGCAATTTGCTGAGAATTTATTGAAAATTTACTGAGTAATTTACTAAGAATTTATTGAGAATTTACTAGAAATTCACTGTATAATTTACTGAGTAATTCACTAAGAATTTACGAAATAATTTACAAAGAATTTATTGAAATTTTCTAAATAATTTTTTGAGTATTTATTGAGAATTTACTGTGCAATTTACTGAGAATTTATAAGAAATTTACTGAGTAATTACTAAGAATTTACTTGGAATTTAAAGACTAATTTATTGAGAATTTATTAGGAATTTACTGATTAATTTACTGAGTAATGTTCTGAGTAATTTACTGACAATTTAATGAGTAACTTACTGAGGATTTATTGGAAATTTATTGAGAATTTGCTAAGTAATTTATTGAGAAGTTACTGGGAATTTAATGAATAATTTACTGTGAATTTACTGATTAATTTTTTGAGAATTTACTGACTAATTTATTGACTAATTTACTAGGAATTTACTGAGAATTTATAGAGCAATTTACTGAAAATTTACTGGGAATTTACTGACTAATTTTCTGAGTAATTTATAGAGAATTTACTGATAATTTACCGGGAATTTACTTGGAATTTACCAAGTAATTTCCTGACTAATTGTAACGACCCTCACTCTACTCTAGTCATGCTTGCATATATTACATGATCTTGTCTTGATACGTTGCATTTTGCAAACCTTGATTCGTCTTGCTTAAGTGTTTCTCGCATGTTTTGTACCTTGCTTGGTGTGAGTTTAGCCGAGGTCATCTTTAGTCTAGAACTTCCTTGGAACCACTTTGTTTGACCTCCACCTTCGCCCTGACATATTGGCCGAGATGTCATTATCTAGGCCGAGGTGTTCATCACCAAGGCCGAGATGTGTATTATCTGGGCCGAGTTGTCACCTTTGCACCTAAGTGACCTTGTCCTGGAGTGGTGTGACCTAGACCAAGGTGTGGCACAGTTTAGTCAAGTGTTGCCCTTCCTAGCCGAGATCATTGTTCCCCCACTTGCCGATGTCTTGTTCTTAGCCGAGATCATTACCCGCCAGAGTGCCCATGCCATTTTGCTTGTAGAACACACTTTGTCATAGTCTTGTCCTTTCCTCAGCCACCTTTTTGAGGAGAACCAACCCGGTAGTGCCACGCGTCCCAGCTGAGTGTTAAGTCAGCCGACAGACCCAGAAAATATACATTTTTGGTATTACATCTTTGCCTTGTAGAGAGAGAGGCTCTAGGAAAAAGAAGAAGTCTTAGAGTGAGAGAGTAGACTTCCGAGCTTGATTTCTAGAGATCAAGCCGTTAGATTCGTGTATTGAGGTTAGACTCCTGATTCACTCTTGTCGTTCTTATTGATCATCCAGCTGCATTGCACGATTGAACCTATTCTGCATGTTATACATTGGTTTAAAGTTTGGTTTTAGAAAGAGAAAATGGTTTTCATGTGTTCTTGAAGAAAAGCCTCGTTTGATCCGGAAGTATGCATTAAGGTTCATGTTTTTGTGTTTGTTTTGATGAGATCCTTGAGTGTGGGCACCCAGGTCCATGTTTTTGAATTCATAGTATGAAATCTCAGCTTTTGTAATAACAAGTTTTGATCTTTGCATTCATCTTCCTCATGTTCATGTTCTTCATGTTCATATTCTTCAAGAAAAGGGAACCCAGTTTTCCCGACTTCATTTCCTTGGATGTGGCCATCGAGGCAACACCTCGGCAAGGAGGTGTGGGACCTCGGCCTAGACCTGGTAGTTGCCCAGCATGTTTTCCCGAGATGAGAAACAGTGTCTTGTTTTGACTTAGCTTGGTTTTGAAAGATGCCGAGATCATCTGTATGCATGTGAATTTGTTTGAAAGTGCATTCAACAGACCTTGCCATGTGTTTGTAGGACTTGGACTTGCCTTGACCCCGACATCTGAAGAGCTATGTGAGTGGTATTTTTAATAAAGTTATGTTATTAAGTTTTGATAAAGTTTTGCCTTGCTTGTTTTGGAAAAGTATTTTGTGAAGCATAAATGATGATCCCTATTTTGTATACCAAGTACTAGCCTCATTTTGAATGACAATCTTGAAAAGTCCGTACGTGCTAGGGGACTATAAGCATTTGTAGCACAATCTTGAAAAGTCCGTACGTGCTAGGGGACTATAAGCATTTGTAGCACAATCTTGAAAAGTCCGTACGTGCTAGGGGACTATAAGCATTTGTAGCGCAATCTTGAAAAGTCTGTACGTGCTAGGGGACTATAAGCATTTGTAGCACAATCTTGAAAAGTCCGTACGTGCTAGGGGACTATAAGCATTTGTAGCACAATCTTGGAAAGTCCGTACGTGCTAGGGGACTATAAGCATTTGTAGCGCAATCTTGAAAAGTCCGTACGTGCTAGGGGACTATAAGCATTTGTAGCACAATCTTGAAGAGTCCGTACCTGCTAGGGAACTATAAGCATTTGTAGCACAACCTTTGTTAATGTCATCCCTTGGATTTTGTACAAGATGTGTTATGCTTTGATTTGATAAGATTTCGGATATCATTCATGTAAACCCCCTTTATTATTTGTACCATTCACTGAGTATCCAAGCTCACCCCTCTCTATATATATGTAGGTGACGAGCAGGACGGCGGTGACGCCTAGATGTACTTGCTACTTGTTTTGGATTTTGCACTTTTGCAGCATCTTGAAGATTTTGCTTCTTAGTTATATTTCATTGTATTTTGTATTTGATGGCTGAGAAGCCTTTTGGTCAAGATGTACTTTTGTACTTCATTGTTGTATTAGAGCTATGTAAAGATGTATGTCATTCCTTTTAACTTATGCACAGCTCTTATGGACTAATTAAATTTGTATATATTGCTTCCGCACATGTTAGCCCCATATATAATACTCTGATTGTTTGTGAAATTTGAAAGTTGGCCTTCGGTAATCTCGGATTACTAGCCATCATGGCACCATTCTACTAGGGGCGGAATGGGGTCGTGACAGATTGGTATCAGAGCACAAATTTCTTATAGTACGTTATTCACACACCTTGAGTCCTAAGGAGCATAGGATTTCCCTTAGAAAGATGTTAGGGTTGCATCATGCTGCTTGCTATTTGACGAAGTGTGCATCATCTCGGCTTGACTGTTTGTTACTTGCATACATGTCTATTTGATTGTTTTGTTTTAAAGTCACGTTTTGCATACTCTTAGCATCATGAGAAGGGGTAGACCACCAGTTGGCCGAGATCATCCCGAAGACAGATTGGACAAATTAGAGAGATTGGTCGAAGGTTTGGTCCGTGAGTTAAGACAACCTAGGCCACAAGACACTAGTACCACTTCTACCCAGGCCGAGCAGACAAACGGCCGACATGTAGTTCCACCTCCGCCTCCTCCAGTGCCGCAAGTGCCTCCATAGCAAGCTTTATATGGGGATGGCACCATAGCCTTGATCAGAGAGTTCAAAAAGATGAAACCGCCGAGATTCTCTGGGGGTATTGAACCGCTGAAGGCCGAAGCGTGGGTCTTGGAAATGGAGAAGCTGTTTGAGATCTTTCCCAGCACCGACGCCCAGAAGGTGTCATTGGCAACATTCACACTAGACGACGATGCACGAAGATGGTGGATGATGACCTGAGAAAGCAACCCAGGTCTGACTTGGGCCAGATTTTTGGAATTGTTTTACAACAAGCATTTCCCCCTTAGTGTTCGAGACCGTAAGACCACAGAGTTTCAGACTTTGACACAAGGCAACAAGACAGTGGCGGAATATGACCGTGCTTTTACCGAGTTGGCGAGATACGCGCCTCACATGGTCGATGATGAATACAGAAAAGGCCAGGAAGTTCGAAAGTGGATTACGTGGACCAATTCAGGATCGAGTTAACATGCTCAATATGCCGACCTACGCCGGAGTGTTGGACAAGGCCATCTTGGCAGAGGATAACTTGAACCGATATCAGAACTTAGGAGAAAATCAGAAGAAGAGGCAGAACTATAATAATCGCCGAGCTCCGTTTAACGCCAAGAAGAAAGTGAATATGGGTAGCTCCAGCAACTCGAACCAAGAAGGTAATACTAGGCCGACATGTGCAAGTTGTGGGAAGCCGCATTCCGGAGTTTGCCGTTGGGCATCGGGAGCTTGTTTTGAATGTGGTGAAATGGGTCATCGTGTGAAAGACTGCCCGAAGGCAAAGATTGATGATGGTAAGAAGAATGGGAGTATCTCGGGCTATGCACAGAGGAATAACATCGGGAGGGCACAAACGAGACAGGGCAGAGTTTTTGCATTGGTGCCAGGAGACACTCAGAATGCTGAGACAGTAGTGTCAGGTATACTCCCAATTTGCTCTCAAGATGCATACATATTAATTGATTCAGGATCTACGCATTCATTTGTATCTACTTAGTTTGCCGAGAAGTTAAATAGGGAACAAGAACCCCTTGACTATGTGTTATATGTGTCTACTCCATTTGGGAGAACTATGATTGTTGCATCCATTTTTAGGGCGTGTGTTGTTGCGATTGAGGGTGTATAATTGTTAGTCGATTTAATGCCGTTAACCATGGCTTACTTCGATGTCATATTGGGAATGGATTGGCTAGCAGCGAATCATGCATCTATTAACTATCTTTCAAAGAGTGTCACATTGAAACCCCCAAACCAAGACGAGGTTATTTTTCAAGGTAAAGGAGTAGTACCCCACCTTACTTAATCTCATCCATGAAAGCCTATAAGTTGATCCAAAAAGGGTGTCAGGGCTATTTGTGCAGTATACTAAGTGATTCGAATGGAAGTGTCGAGTTAGCCGACATACCAGTTGTTAAGGAATTCCCTGACGTCTTTCCAAAGGAGTTGCCTGGCCACTTGATCGATAGAGAAGTAGAGTTTACTGTGGACATCATGTCGGGAACGCAACCTATCTCCAAAACACCCTATAGAATGGCACCAGCTGAACTTAAGGAACTAAAACTGCAACTACAAGAATTGTTGGATAAGGGATTCATTAGGCCGAGCACTTCACCATGGGAAGCACCCGTTCTATTTGTTAAGAAAAAGGATGGCACACTTCGCCTTTGCATTGATTACCGGGAACTTAATAAGGTAACCATTAAGAACAAGTACCCATTGCCTAGGATTGATGATTTGCTTGATCAACTACAAGGAGCACGAGTCTTCTCCAAGATTGACCTTAGGTCGGGTTACCATCAGCTGAAAGTTAAAGCTGAGAATATTGAGAAGACTGCTTTTCGGACAAGGTATGGCCACTACGAATTTTTGGTAATGCCTTTCGGAGTGACCAATGCTCCCGCAACATTCATGGACTTGATGAACAGAGTCTTTAAGCCGTATCTAGATGAGTTCGTAGTTGTTTTCATTGACGACATATTGATCTATTCCAAGAGTACAATTGAACACGAGAATCATCTGAGACTTGCCCTGCAAATCTTAAGAGATAAGAAGTTGTACGCCAAGTTGAGCAAGTGTGAATTTTGGCTTTCCAGCATTTCATTTTTGGGCCATGTGATTAATGAAGAAGGAATCTCTGTTGATCCAAGTAAGATTGAAGCCGCCATGAATTGGCCGACGCCAACCAACGTGTCCGAGGTTCGTAGTTTTCTGGGCTTGGCAGGTTATTACAGAAAGTTTGTGAAAGACTTCTCAAGGATTGCAGTACCATTGACACAACTAACTAAGAAGGGAACAGCAGATGAATGGACCGATGATAGAGAATCAGCCTTCCAAGAGTTGAAGACGAGGTTAGTTACGGCACCAGTTCTTGTGCTCCCATCAGGTAATGAGGAATTTCAGATTTTCAGTGATGCTTCACATAAGGGTTTGGGTTGTGTATTAATGCAAGGGGGCAGGGTCATAGCATATGCATCTTGTCAGTTGGAACTTCATGAAAAGAACTATCCAACCCATGATCTAGAGCTAGCAGCCGTGGTGTTTGCTTTAAAGATTTGGCGTCACTACTTGTATGGAGCCTCTTGCCAAGTTTTTACAGATCACAAGAGTTTGAAGTACTTGTTCACTCAAAAGGAACTAAATTTGAGGCAGAGAAGATGGCTTGAATTATTGAAGGACTACGACATGCAAATTCAGTATCACCCAGGTAAAGCAAACTCGGTAGCCGATGCATTGAGTAGAAAGTCAATGGGAAGCTTGGCATGCCTAGCCATGATTTCAGTGGAGCCGACTACTATTGGGGAAGTAAAGGCAAGGCAAATGGAGGATGAATTCCTGAAGAAGGTAGCCGACGAGATCATCACTAGGCCGAGGTCAGGTTACACCCTTGAGAATGGAGTGCTTAAGTTTGAAGGAAGGTTGTGCGTGGCCGACGTCCCAGAGTTGAAAGGAAAGATTTTGCAAGACTCTCATGGATCTAGATTTGCAGTTCACCCAGGGAACACCAAGATGTATCAAGATGTAAAACAGACTTTTTGGTGGCCGAATATGAAAAGAGAGATAGCCGAGTTCGTATCCCAGTATTTGTATTGTCAACAAGTGAAAGCAGAACATCAGAGGCCAGCGGGACTTCTCCAACCCTTGCCAATTCCTGAGTGGAAATGGGAACACATCTCCATGGACTTTGTGATTGGATTGCCGAAGACACAGAAAGGAATGGATACGATCTGGGTTATAATCGACAGATTAACTAAGTCAGCACACTTCTTGCCTGTTAAAACTTCGTTTAATGCTGATCGACTTGTTGTGCTGTATATGAATGAGATTGTTAGACTTCATGGTGTGCCAATGTCCATTGTGTCAGGCCGAGATTCAAAGTTTGTTTCTAGATTTTGGCAGAGTTTACAAAGGGCTTTGGGGACCGAATTGAGGTTTAGTACGGCTTTTCATCCTCAGACCGATGGCCAAACAGAGAGAACGATTCAAACACTTGAAGATATGCTTAGACTATGTGTATTGGACTTCCAAGGAAGCTGGGAAGAGCATTTGCCATTAGTAGAATTCGCTTACAACAACAGCTATCAAGCTAGCATTGGCATGGCGCCGTATGAAGCCTTGTATGGAAGAAAGTGCAGATTGCCGATATGTTGGACCGAAGTAGGAGATAAAGCTTTGATCAGCCCCGATCTAGTTCAAAGGACAACTGAAAAGATCAAGCTTATCCAACAGAGAATTAGAACTGTTCAGAGTCGACAAAAGAGTTACGCCGACCAGAGAAGAAAAGAGTTAGAGTTTGAAGTTGGGGATCATGTATTCCTAAAGATCTCGCCGATGAAAGGAGTTTCGAGATTTGGGAAGAAGGGTAAATTGGCACCCCGTTACGTCGGGCCTTTTGAAGTTCTTGAGAAAGTTAACCCAGCTGCCTATAGATTAGCTTTGCCACCAGAACTAAGTCAAGTTCACAACGTGTTCCATATTTCGATGTTGAGGAAGTATATTCGGAATTCACTGCATGTAATTGATTATACCGGGATTGCGGTTAGTGACGGTTTGAGGCGAAGCCGATGAAAATTATTGACAGACAAGTGAAACAGTTGAGGAACAAATCTATACCAATGGTGAAAATCGAATGGAAGGAGCATTACGGCAAGGATGCTACATGGGAAATGGAAGAAGAAATGGAAATCCGTTATCCGGGGTTATTTGTAGAGCAAGGTAATTTAAGTTTGGGGACCAAACTTCTTTAAGGAGGGTAAGATGTAACGACCCTCACTCTACTCTAGTCATGTTTGCATATATTACATGATCTTGTCTTGATACGTTGCATTTTGCAAACCTTGATTCGTCTTGCTTAAGTGTTTCTCGCATGTTTTGTACCTTGCTTGGTGTGAGTTTAGCCGAGGTCATCTTTAGTCTAGAACTTCCTTGGAACCATTTTGTTTGACCTCCACCTTCGTCCTGACATATTGGCCGAGATGTCATTATCTAGGCCGAGGTGTTCATCACCAAGGCCGAGATGTGTATTATCTGGGCCGAGCTATCACCTTTGCACCTAAGTGACCTTGTCCTGGAGTGGTGCGACCTAGACCAAGGTGTGGCACATCTAGGCCAAGGTGTGGCACAACTTAGTCAAGTGTTGCCTTTCCTAGCCGAGATCATTGTTCCCCTACTTGCCGATGTCTTGTTCTTAGCCGAGATCATTACCCGCCAGAGTGCCCATGCCATTTTGCTTGTAGAACGCACTTTGTCATAGTCTTGTCCTTTCACTCAGCCACCTTTTTGAGGAGAACCAACCCGGTAGTGCCACGCGTCCTAGCTGAGTGTTAAGTCAGCCGACAGACCCAGAAAATATACATTTTTGGTATTACATCTTTGCCTTGTAGAGAGAGAGGCTCTAGGAAAAAGAAGAAGTCTTAGAGTGAGAGAGTAGAATTCCGAGCTTGATTTCTGGAGATCAAGCCGTTAGATTTGTGTATTGAGGTTAGACTCCTGATTCACTCTTGTCGTTCTTATTGATCATCCAGCTGCATTGCACGATCGAACCTATTCTACATGTTATGCATTGGTTTAAAGTTTGGTTTTAGAAAGAGAAAATGGTTTTCATGTATTCTTGAAGAAAAGCCTCGTTTGATCCGGAAGTATGCATTAAGGTTTATGTTTTTGTGTTTGTTTTGATGAGATCCTTGAGTGTGGGCACCCAGGTCCATGTTTTTGAATTCATAGTATGAAATCTCAGCTTTTGTAATAACAAGTTTTGATCTTTGCATTCATCTTCCTCATGTTCATGTTCTTCATGTTCATATTCTTCAAGAAAAGGGAACCCAGTTTTCCCGACTTCATTTCCTTGGATGTGGCCATCGAGGCAACACCTCGGCAAGGAGGTGTGGGACCTCGGCCTAGACCTGGTAGTTGCCCAGCATGTTTTCCCGAGATGAGAAACAGTGTCTTGTTTTGACTTAGCTTGGTTTTGAAAGATGCCGAGATCATCTGTATGCATGTGAATTTGTTTGAAAGTGCATTCAACAGACCTTGCCATGTGTTTGTAGGACTTGGACTTGCCTTGACCCCGACGTCTGAAGAGCTATGTGAGTGGTATTTTTAATAAAGTTATTGTAATACCCCTATCCCGTAATATGTTAATTGGTCCTTAATAAGATGTGATTATGTGTTTGTTATGGTTTTGTATGCCATTATGTGAAAATATGTGGTTTTGAATTTCTATCTGTTCACCGTAGGAATATCTGTTTGATTTTACCACTTCGGAAATTAAATTGGAGGCCTTATCGGCCGCAGAACCCGAAATTGATTACGCCATTGTGGTCGGCATAATTTTTAGAGCCTACGGTGAAATTTAATTAGAAATTGATTCGGGTCAGATTAAGTTGATTAAATTGATAATTTAGTGCCCAATTGTTTATTATTATTATTTTGGAATAGTGGGGTTTGATGCAAAAGGGCACTACACCCTCAATTCCTTCCCTTATGTGGCTTTGGCTGATTAAACTCTCTAGAGAGAGTGAGAGACCCGAAATTGAGAGAGAAAGGGGGAAATCATCTAAGTTTGCTCTTGAAGCTTTGGAGTCTTGAAGGCTAGCTCAAGAATTAACCATAGTTGTGAAGATTGAAGCTCCTAGGTGAGTGATCAACGCCTAATTCATGAATTTGTGTATGTAATAATGTGAATTCGCAGAGGATATCTGATCAAGAACATGAATGGTGTTGAGTATGATGAAATTGAAGTTTATATGCACATGCATGCATAGAATTGCCATGAAAATGTATAATCTAGCATGTATTGAGTTAAACATGGAAATAAAGGTGTTAAATCTTACATGCAAGCATGTTTTTGTTGAGCTCCATGAGAATGAGCACCATTTGCATTATTTGGAATGAAAATGAAGTCAAGATTAGCATGCATATTGAATAATTAAAGATAGGAGCTTTGGAAGGCATGAATGTGTATGATAGAATTGAGCTTGAATTAAATTAAGCCATGCATGTATTTGATTTATGAAATTGGGCTCCATGAAGATGTATTTTGGTGTTTATACCATGTTAGTACAAGTATATGTGAAATTGGAGCCACCAAAAGCATGGAATGACGGTTTGAATGTTGAAGGGAGCTCAAGAACACAATCTGGAAAACCCAGAATTTTGATGTCCGCTCGAGCGGGGAACCTGACGCTCGAGCGGAGAAATCGAGCTCCCAGCACTTTCTGCAGACATGGTTCCCGCTCGAGCGGGGAAGTTGACGCTCGAGCGGGGAGCTATGTAGACAGGCAGTCCGCTCGAGCGGCCGAGTTCACGCTCGAGCTGGAATTGAAGGCAACCAGTACTTTTGCAGACCTAAGGGTCCGCTCGAGCGGGGGAAGTCCACGCTCGAGCGGGGACCCTATTTTCTGAAATCCTGTTTTTGCATTTTGTGTTCTGTTTTCCGTTCTCTTTCACTTGCAAGCATTCTTAGGCTTATGTTAAGCATTGTAAATGAGCTAATGAGATAAGAATAAAGCCTAAAAGAGGAATATGTGAATTAAGGAACGGATTGAATTGTTAATGACCCCTTTTGTGTTCATGGAATGTGTAGGGTCAAGCTCCAGGGCGAATCCACAAGCCAATCACTGTGAGTAATATCAATATTTGAATGCTTGCGAATGTCCAATTGTTTAATCCCTTTTAAGCTTTATGAATTGCTAATTGGGTTTGTGGACGTAAGTCTGATATGGATGAATGAATGGACCAAAGGTCGTTTTGAAATGAATGATTGGACCAAAGGTCGTTTTGATGTGAATGAATGGACCAAAGGTCGTTTTGATGTGAACGAATGGACCAAAGGTCGTTTTGAAATGAATGAATGGACCAAAGGTCGTTTTGATGTGAATGAATGGACCAAAGGTCGTTTTGATGTGAATGAATGGACCAAAGGTCGTTTTGATGTGAACGAATGGACCAAAGGTCGTTTTGAAATGAATGAATGGACCAAAGGTCGTTTTGATGTGAATGAATGGACCAAAGGTCGTTTTGATGTGAATGAATGGACCAAAGGTCGTTTTGAAATGAATGAATGGACCAAAGGTCGTTTTGATGTGAATGAATGGACCAAAGGTCGTTTTGATGTAAATGAATGGACCAAAGGTCGTCCTGATATAAATGAATGGACCAAAGGTCGTCCTGATGTAAATGAATGGACCAAAGGTCGTTTTGACACATGTGAGTGGGCCAAAGGCCGTTTTGACATGAATGAGTAGGCCGAAAGCCGTTTTGACATGAATGAATGGGCCGAAGGCCGTTTTGACAGAAATGAATGGGCCGAAGGCCGTTTTGACAGAAATAAATGGGCCGAAGGCCGTTTTGACATAAATGAATGGGCCGAAGGCCGTTTTGACATGAATGGAAATCTGAGTGGGCCAAAGGCCAGAATGGTTGGAACTACAGTCACTTGATTTGAATTTCGTATACTTATATATCTGTTAAGTAGAAATAGGAATTGGGCCTAAGGCCGTTTGGAACCTGTTGTTCTACATTGTTTACGTAATTTCTGTATTTGATATTATTCACTGGGCTATCGCTCACGCTCATTCATGTGTTTGTAGGTGAGCCCGGAGAAGTCCAAACCCAGCCCCAGTGAAGTCTGTGGGGAACAACAGAGGTTTTTGGAGAGTCAGCCCTTGCGTCTCACGCACGAGACCCGTCTTCGCCCTTCCGTTATGTATTTATATCTTGTCATGGTGGCGAAGTTTTTGATTATGTCTGTATATAGTTTCATGGGTTGACTTAGTTGGACGATCCTGTCTGTATAGAATTTTATGCTACTACATTTCTGACGTGAGTTATTAACATGAGTTGGTATGGAATGTTATGATGTGCATATAAGCACGGCTCTATGGGCAAAGTTTTAAATTTTGCTTCCCTTTTGGCCCCTTTACTCTGATGTGTTAAGTCTGTTTTGGTCTGAGGCCGTAGGTAATCTTAGGATTACTGGCCGGTTACGTCCTTAACCCATGGGGGCGGGTTCGGGTCGTGACAGAGTGGTATCAGAGCACGAGTTAATAACTCACACACTTGTCCAAAAGAGCAATAAGCGTCTAGAAAAGATCTAGGATGCATTCACGTGATAAATATAAATCTGAAAGCATCAAGAATATGTTTAAGTGTTTCGGTATGAACAGTCATGTGCTATAATTTGTAAATTGCTTGCATGGTAAAGCTTTGGAATACGTATGCTCTCTGGTGTATGCATACTTGTGAATCTCTGTATTAAGTATAAAGCTATGTTTGATATAAATGAATGATTTCCTAAATTCTCCTTGAACATAATTGTGGTATCCTTAGCGGAGGCCCTCGCCCAGGGGATATAATACTGTGGCTTATGGTCATGAAGCCCTAGCCCGGGGGAAATAATACCGTGGCACAGGCCCTCGCCCGGGGGAAATAATACCGTGGCCTATGTATGAGATATGTTGATATGCTTGACCAACATGATATGTCACGCTAAAAGAAGTACCACACATGATTCGAATATAAGATATAAATTGCTACACTAACGTGTACAACAAGTTTGTTTTGTTATAATGCACATACATGAAAAGTTGTTTATGTGCATTCAATTCTGCCTACGGGTGTCTATTTGAAATATGAACATGATTTGAGTATAGAATTACTTAGCAAATGTTCAGCATGCGATATTTGATAAATATGCAATTATCTGTCACGTAAGTGATTAATTGCGTACGATATGTGAAAGGAGAATATAACAATGTGCCTATGTGCGAATGTACTCATGTGATTCTGTGTTTAATTTCGTATTGGGCATCCCAATATTTGGTAAAGTTTGATAAGAATTGTGTAGAGTATGGGCAAATTAAGGGCATACGGGTTGGAGGGTTCCTCCACAGCCCGACTTGATAGTCCGGAAAGAGTAGTACAAGAATTGGCAGAGATCTTGAGACAATAGCGTCAGTTGCCGCTACGGCAAGAACCTTTGCCACCACCAGTGTGAGAAACATCGAGGAGTTTGTTATCAGACTTCTGGGGCTCGTTATAGATATGGTAAAATGGACCATACAGCAAGGAACTGTCCCCGAAATGAACGAAATGTAAATAAATCCTCTGCCTTGGCTAAATCCGTACCAGTGGTAGGAATTGCTACTCAGGATGGAGTAATCACACTCATCCCAGAAAGCACTCAGAATGTTGTAACCATTATCCCAGGTATCTATACTGTTTTCAAATAAATGCTTATGTGTTGATTGATTCTGAATTAGTACGTTTGTACATCTTCGCTTGGGATATTATTTGATTCGGATCGACATATATTTCATGTCTGCTGCGTGTGTATCTAGATTGGTTAGACCCACATGATCGAGATTGTATTCATTGGAGGTATATGTCCCGTTTGGGAGATTTGTGAAATACGTTTTGGGATATTGATTGACTATGCACATGCACATATATCTATCTACACCTATGCTCAGGGTGATTTATTATGTTACCGTCTTCAATGACTAAACCACTGGGATTATGATTCTGAAATCGTGAGACCATATATTTTGATTGGTAGAAAGTTGACTGAGTGATGTGACTAATTTGGAACTTTTGCGTAACAATCCCATACTATGTGTACCCGAGGAACTTTGTATAATGTATTACTGTGCACCATGTTCTTGCATATAAGGCTTATTTGGGAACTGCTATACTGATTATGATACGTACCTCCTGATATGAACACTTGCATGCTTATGTAACTATACCTGAACTTATGTGGACAATACCGTATTGTACGTAATTTGAAACACTTTGATATGAACAGTTGTGAAGAATGACTCCGATTTGACTTTGAGAACTGATGAACTTAGGGCAGTTGAGAAACCATCAACCATGTACCTAAGCAAACGAAGTATGCCTTACAGAACCGAATGTGCCCTGTTTGAGAAAATTTTTATCTGATTCGATCCGATAGAACCTTTGCCTGATATTGTTCCGATGGAACCCTCATTTGATATAATTTGATGGAGCCCTTGTTTGATCTAATCTGACAAGACCTTTGCTTGGGTTGATTGATAAGAACCTCTATCTAAGTTGATTCTGAAAAAGGGGGTTGAGAATTGTCTATAAATAAATAGCCAGATTATTCTTGGCAGAAAAACTGATAGGCCCAAAACTTGAATTCATTTGGGATACTTGACTTATTTGAAAGACCTTTTGTGGGCTGTCAACAGATTGATCTAACTATGAACACCGTTGAGAACCAATCCCCAGCTATTGAGGACATATGTGTTAAAAATGAACCGAATTGTACAAACCCCGTGATTAGGTGTTGTAAGGAGTGTTGTTCCATTTTGTTTGATTGACGTTATGGGAACCGATGACGGTAGATTGATTTGATTTCGAGCAGTACTGAACATTTGTCTTAGACTGATCAGAACATGTTTTGTAAGGGAGAGTGGTTGCTTCAATGTCACCAGATTTTGGGAAAATCAGGTTATAGTGAATGGCGTTGTGTTGCTTTGATGACATTCTTGGAGTGTCCTTTCGTGCTAAGGGACGTTAAGCCTATGTAGCACCTTTGATTGAGATACCTTTTGCCACCGACGGTTTCGTACGGGTGGGTTTGAATAATCAATTTGGAATCGGCCACCGACGGTCGCGAACGGGTGTGCTTCGATTCCGAGACGATTATTCCTTTGTTTTGTTCGGAATGTCATCCCTTGGTATTATGTAGATGTTTTTAACATCCAAGGAGCTTTGAAAAACCCTGATTGTCCGGAAATGCGCGAATTCAATACGTCTTGGGAATAACCACCCAGTGTCATTATATTCTGTGAGTGGAACCTTGAGAATGTGTGAATTGTGTTTGGCATGCGATCGACTCCTTTGATAACGCCTTTGACATCATGGGGATTTACGTATATGAATTGCCTTATGTTTTTAACGACTACCAGATAAAGTAGAAAGACTCGATGGAACAGAGAATTGAATACTGAACCGAATTGTGAATTGCAAACTGTAAACTGTTGAATGAACTGAGAATACGTGTATTCTATTAGAGGTCGATTGCCTCAGTGTTGTTGTATTTTACAATTGGTACTATGGGGATATACAGACTATATGCGTTGTATGGGTAATTGCCCCGATACTACCTTTGTTGGTTAGGGAATCAGTGTCTGGATCCACTCTGAATTTCTGAAGACTTTTGATTGACCTTGGATAACTGTGATGAGTCACTGGACTGAATACCGAATCGGATTGTGAATTGTGGAATTATTGAAGAATGAATTGAACTTTCGTAACACGGAATAGACCGAACTTCTGTGATAAAGTTAGCTGACATTGAAATAAATATGTTGGTGACCTACCTTGAAGAGGTCAGTTGGTGAATATGTCTAAATATTTTTTTTTTGGTGCCAACAGGTCGAAGTTGAATTTTAGATAGTGGCGGGACTACTTCAACCTCTCTCCATTTTGGAATGGAAATGGGAATATGTGACTACGAATTTCGTTGTAGGGCTACCTTGAGCACCCAAGGTATAAGTCCCATTTGGGCTGTTGTAGGTAAAATTATTGAAGTGTCCATTTCTCCCTATAAAATTTTGTATGATGCTTGTAGACTAGCCACTGTTTACATCGACAAGATCACTCATTTACATAGGGTCCCAGTATCTATTGTTTAGACAGGAATTCTAAAATGTGTTTGAATTCTGAAAAGCCTTCAAGAGGCAATGGGGGCTCAGCTTCTGCTCTGTTATGTTTCCCAGACCCGGAGGTTCCCTTATGGGGCTGGTTATTCGTAACCTCACGTGTATATGTTCTGTTCTGTTCCGTTCTGTTTTGTTCTGTTAATGCTAATGAATGTATCACGTAAACTTAATCATGACTTATGACTCCTGTATATGATCTGGACAAATTATGAATTTGATATGAAACTGAATTATGATTCGGCGCTGTTTCCAATCCGCAAATTGATGTATGATCAGAAAGAACTTGTTAGATTTCTGGGAGATATACTCCAAATTTATGCAGTAGATTTTTCAGGGAATTTGAAAGATCTATCCATTGTTGGCAGACTTTGCCTACAACTACAGCCTACGCTCTAGTTTGGTGTGACACCATACAAGTCTTGTATGGAGGAAAAGTTGAGTCTTTGACTGATTGAGAGCGGAGTGTTGCTCGATTTTGAGACTAAGCAGCTAACTACCAAAAGGGTTGGAACCATTGAACAAAAAGTGTTCCGAATTGTGCCTGACTAAAGGTGAATTAAGTTTGGAGGACCAAACTTCCTAAAGGGGGGAAGACTGTAATACCCCTGTCCCGTAATATGTTAATTGGTCCTTAATAAGATGTGATTATGTGTTTGTTATGGTTTTGTATGCCATTATGTGAAAATATGTGGTTTTGAATTTCTATCTGTTCACCGTAGGAATATCTGTTTGATTTTACCACTTCGGAAATTAAATTGGAGGCCTTATCGGCCGCAGAACCCGAAATTGATTACGCCATTGTGGTCGGCATAATTTTTAGAGCCTACGGTGAAATTTAATTAGAAATTGATTCGGGTCAGATTAAGTTGATTAAATTGATAATTTAGTGCCCAATTGTTTATTATTATTATTTTGGAATAGTGGGGTTTGATGCAAAAGGGCACTACACCCTCAATTCCTTCCCTTATGTGGCTTTGGCTGATTAAACTCTCTAGAGAGAGTGAGAGACCCGAAATTGAGAGAGAAATGGGGAAATCATCTAAGTTTGCTCTTGAAGCTTTGGAGTCTTGAAGGCTAGCTCAAGAATTAACCATAGTTGTGAAGATTGAAGCTCCTAGGTGAGTGATCAACACCTAATTCATGAATTTGTGTATGTAATAATGTGAATTCGCAGAGGATATCTGATCAAGAACATGAATGGTGTTGAGTATGATGAAATTGAAGTTTATATGCACATGCATGCATAGAATTGCCATGAAAATGTATAATCTAGCATGTATTGAGTTAAACATGGAAATAAAGGTGTTAAATCTTACATGCAAGCATGTTTTTGTTGAGCTCCATGAGAATGAGCACCATTTGCATTATTTGGAATGAAAATGAAGTCAAGATTAGCATGCATGTTGAATAATTAAAGATAGGAGCTTTGGAAGGCATGAATGTGTATGATAGAATTGAGCTTGAATTAAATTAAGCCATGCATGTATTTGATTTATGAAATTGGGCTCCATGAAGATGTATTTTGGTGTTTATACCATGTTAGTACAAGTATATGTGAAATTGGAGCCACCAAAAGCATGGAATGACGGTTTGAATGTTGAAGGGAGCTCAAGAACACAATCTGGAAAACCCAGAATTTTGATGTCCGCTCGAGCGGGGAACCTGACGCTCGAGCGGAGAAATCGAGCTCCCAGCACTTTCTGCAGACATGGTTCCCGCTCGAGCGGGGAAGTTGACGCTCGAGCGGGGAGCTATGTAGACAGGCAGTCCGCTCGAGCGGCCGAGTTCACGCTCGAGCTGGAATTGAAGGCAACCAGTACTTTTGCAGACCTAAGGGTCCGCTCGAGCGGGGGAAGTCCACGCTCGAGCGGGGACCCTATTTTCTGAAATCCTGTTTTTGCATTTTGTGTTCTGTTTTCCGTTCTCTTTCACTTGCAAGCATTCTTAGGCTTATGTTAAGCATTGTAAATGAGCTAATGAGATAAGAATAAAGCCTAAAAGAGGAATATGTGAATTAAGGAACGGATTGAATTGTTAATGACCCCTTTTGTGTTCATGGAATGTGTAGGGTCAAGCTCCAGGGCGAATCCACAAGCCAATCACTGTGAGTAATATCAATATTTGAATGCTTGCAAATGTCCAATTGTTTAATCCCTTTTAAGCTTTATGAATTGCTAATTGGGTTTGTGGACGTAAGTCTGATATGGATGAATGAATGGACCAAAGGTCGTTTTGAAATGAATGATTGGACCAAAGGTCGTTTTGATGTGAATGAATGGACCAAAGGTCGTTTTGATGTGAACGAATGGACCAAAGGTCGTTTTGAAATGAATGAATGGACCAAAGGTCGTTTTGATGTGAATGAATGGACCAAAGGTCGTTTTGATGTGAATGAATGGACCAAAGGTCGTTTTGATGTGGATGAATGGACCAAAGGTCGTTTTGAAATGAATGAATGGACCAAAGGTCGTTTTGATGTGAATGAATGGACCAAAGGTCGTTTTGATGTAAATGAATGGACCAAAGGTCGTCCTGATATAAATGAATGGACCAAAGGTCGTCCTGATGTAAATGAATGGACCAAAGGTCGTTTTGACACATGTGAGTGGGCCAAAGGCCGTTTTGACATGAATGAGTAGGCCGAAAGCCGTTTTGACATGAATGAATGGGCCGAAGGCCGTTTTGACAGAAATGAATGGGCCGAAGGCCGTTTTGACAGAAATAAATGGGCCGAAGGCCGTTTTGACATAAATGAATGGGCCGAAGGCCGTTTTGACATGAATGGAAATCTGAGTGGGCCAAAGGCCAGAATGGTTGGAACTACAGTCACTTGATTTGAATTTCGTATACTTATATATCTGTTAAGTAGAAATAGGAATTGGGCCTAAGGCCGTTTGGAACCTGTTGTTCTACATTGTTTACGTAATTTCTGTATTTGATATTATTCACTGGGCTATCGCTCACGCTCATTCATGTGTTTGTAGGTGAGCCCGGAGAAGTCCAAACCCAGCCCCAGTGAAGTCTGTGGGGAACAACAGAGGTTTTTGGAGAGTCAGCCCTTGCGTCTCACGCACGAGACCCGTCTTCGCCCTTCCGTTATGTATTTATATCTTGTCATGGTGGCGAAGTTTTTGATTATGTCTGTATATAGTTTCATGGGTTGACTTAGTTGGACGATCCTGTCTGTATAGAATTTTATGCTACTACATTTCTGACGTGAGTTATTAACATGAGTTGGTATGGAATGTTATGATGTGCATATAAGCACGGCTCTATGGGCAAAGTTTTAAATTTTGCTTCCCTTTTGGCCCCTTTACTCTGATGTGTTAAGTCTGTTTTGGTCTGAGGCCGTAGGTAATCTTAGGATTACTGGCCGGTTACGTCCTTAACCCATGGGGGCGGGTTCGGGTCGTGACAGTTATGTTATTAAGTTTTGATAAAGTTTTGCCTTGTTTGTTTTGGAAAAGTATTTTGTGAAGCATGAATGATGATCCCTATTTTGTATACCAAGTACTAGCCTCGTTTTGAATGACAATCTTGAAAAGTCCATACGTGCTAGGGGAATATAAGCATTTGTAGTACAATCTTGAAAAGTTCGTACGTGCTAGGGGACTATAAGCATTTGTAGCACAATCTTGAAGAGTCCGTACGTGCTAGGGGACTATAAGCATTTGTAGCACAACCTTTGTTAATGTCATCCCTTGGATTTTGTACAAGATGCGTTATGATTTGATTTGATAAGATTTCGGATATCATTCATATAAACCACCTTTATTATTTGTACCATTCACTGAGTATCCAAGCTCACCCCTCTCTATATATATGTAGGTGACGAGCAGGACGGCGGTGACGCCTAGATGTACTTGCTACTTGTTTTGGATTTTGCACTTTTGTAGCATCTTGAAGATTTTGCTTCTTAGTTATATTTCATTGTATTTTGTATTTGATGGCTGAGAAGCCTTTTGGTCAAAATGTACTTTTGTACTTCATTGTTGTATTAAAGCTATGTAAAGATGTATGCCATTCCTTTTAACTTATGCACAGCTCTTATAGACTAATTAAATTTGTATATATTGCTTCCGCACATGTTAGCCCCATATATAATACTCTGATTGTGTGTGAAATTTGAAAGTTGGCCTTCGGTAATCTCGGATTACTGGCCATCATGGCATCATTCTACTAGGGGCGGAATGGGGTCGTGACACTAATTTACTGAGAATTTACTAAGAATTTACAAACTAATTTATAAAGAATTTATTGGGAATTTACTGAGTGATTTACTAAGAATTTGCTTGAAATTTACTAAGTAATTTTCTGAAAATTTAATGGGAATTTACTGAGTACTTTACTTAGAATTTACTGAGAATTTGCTGAGTAATTTATTGGGAATTTACGGAATTATTTTTTGAGAATTTACTCGGAATTTGTTGCGTAATTTATTGAGAATGTACTGACTATATTACTTAGTATTTATTGAGAATTTACTATGTAATTTACTTAGAATTTACTGGCAATTTACTGAGTAAAATATTGAGTATTTTACTGGGAATTTACTGAGAATTTACTAGGAATTTATTGAGAATTTATTAAAAAATTTATTGAGAATTTACTAGGTAATGTACCTAGTAATTCACTGAGAATTTACTCCGAAATTTACTTAGAATTCAATGAGTATGTTACTGAGAATTTACTAAGTAATTTACTGAGAATTTATTTGAATTTTTTGAGTAATTTAATGGGAATTTACTAAGTAATTTTTCTGGAATTTACTGAGAATTTACTAAGAATTTATTGAGTAATTTTCTAAGAATTTACTGGTAATTTACTAAGTAATTTATAGAGGATTTACTGAGTAATTTATTGAGAATTTACTGGGAATTTACTGAGTAATTTATTAAGTAATTTACTGAGAATTTACGGAGTAACTTACTGACTAATGTACTTAGCAATTTACCGAGAATTTACTGGGAATTTGCTGAGTAATTTATTTTGTAATTTTTTGAGAAATTTACAGAGAATTTTCTGAGAACTCAAAGGGTAATTTACTGAAAATTTACTGGGATCCTATATGAAATTTACTACGAATTTACTGAGTAATTTACTGGGAATTTACAAAAAACTTTACTAAGAATTTTTTGAGTGATTTTCTGAGAATTTAATGGGAATTCACTGAGTAATTTACTGTGTAATTTACAGATTAATTTTCTAAAAATTTACGGGTAATTTACGGACTAAGTTACTGAAAATTTAAAGAGTAATTTACTGAGAATTTATTGGGACTTTACTCAGTAATTTACTGAAAATTTATTAAGAATTCACTGAGTAATTTGCTGACAACTTACTGCAAATTTACTAAGAATTTACTGGGTAATTTATTTGGAATTTAATGAGAATTGACTGGGAATTTACAGGATACTTTACTGAGAATTTACTGAGTAATTTACAGTGAATTTACTGAGAATTTATTGCGAATTTAAAAAGTAATTTACTGAAAATTAACTAAGAATTTATTGAGTAATTTACTGAAAGTTTACTAACTAATTTACTGCGTAATTACAGAGTAATTAAATGAGAATTTACTGAGTAATTTATTGATTAATTTACTAGGAAGTTACTGAGTAATTTAATGAGAAGTTACTTGGAATTGACTGAGTAATTTACTGAGAATTTAATGTGAAATATACTGAGTAATTTACTGACAATTTACTGGGAATTTACTAAAAATTGATTGGGTAATTTATTTGAAATTTACTAGGAATTTACTGAGTAATTTACGGATAATTTACTGTGTAATTTATTGGGAATTTACAAAGAATTGACGGAGTAAATTTTCTGAGAGTTTATTGAAAATTTACTGAGTAATTTACAGGGAATTTAGGGGGATTTAACTGAGTAATTTACTGGGAATTTACTGAGTATTTGGTGAGTACCTTATTGAGAATTTATTAGGTAATTTGCTGAGATTTTACTAGGAATTCATTGTTTAATTTACTAAGAATTTACTGGATAACTTACTGAGAATTTTCAGGAAATTTACTAAGCAATTTACAAAGAATCTACCGAGAATTTTAAGAGTAATTTACTGGGAATCTACTGAATAATTTTTGTAAGATATTGCTGAGTAATTTATGGAGAATTTACTAGTAATTTACTGAGTAATTTATAGGGAATTTACTGAGAATTTACTGAGTAATTTGTTGAGAATTTACTGAAAATTTACTGAGTAATTTACTAAGAATTTATTTGGAATTTATTGAGAATTTTCTAAGTAATTTATAGAGAATTTATTGGGATTTTACTGAGTAATTTTTTAGGAATTTATTGAGTAATTTACTGAGAATTTTTTTAGAATTTACTGGGAATTTACTGAGTAATTTACTGAGAACTTGCTGAGAATTTAATGAGAATTTGCTAACTAATTTACTGAGTAATTATTGAGAATATTGGGAATTTACTGTGTAATTTAATGAGAATTTACTAAGTAATTTACTGAGAATTTATTAGGAATTTACTAAGTAATTTTCTGAGTAATTAACTGGGAATTTAATGGGAATTTCAAACTAATTTTCTGAGTAATTTACTGAGAATTTATTAAGTAGCTTATTGATAATTTACTGAGAATTTACTGTGTGATTTACTGAAAATTTAATGGGAATTTACTGAGAATTTACAGAGTAATTTACGGAGAATTTACTAGTAATCTACTGAGAATTTATTGGAAATTTACTGAGTAATTTATGAAAAATTTACTGGAAATTTACGGAGTAATTTACAGAGAATTTATTGCGAATTTACTGAGAATTTACTCAAAATTTATTGCGTAATTTACTGAGAATTTACCGGGAATTTATTGAGTAATTTACTGAATATTTATTGAGAATTTTTTGGGAATTTACTGAATAATTTACTAAAAGTTTACTCGAAATTTACTGAGTAATTACTGATAATTTACTATCTAATTCACTGATAATTTACTGGGTAATTTGAATTTATTGAGTAATTTCCTGAGAATTTACTGGGAATTTACTGAGTAATTAAATAAGAATTTACTGAGAATTTATTGCAAATTTACTAACTAATTTATAGAGAATTTACTTAGTAATTTACTGAGAATTTACGGGGTATTTACTTGGTGAGTTACCGAGAATTTACTGAGTAATTTATTTAGAATTTACTAGGAACTAATTGGATAATTTACTGAGAATTTAATGAGTAATATATTTGTAATTTACTGAGAATTTAATGAGTAATATATTTGTAATTTACTAAGAATTACTAGGAATTTACTGAGCATTTTCTGAGTAATTTACTTGGTATTTACTTGGAATTTATTAAGTAATTTATTGAGAATTTACAGAGTGATTTACTGGGAATTTACAGAGTAAGTTACGGAGAATTTATTGTGAGTTTAATGGGAATTTACTAAGTAATTTATTGGGAATTTACAGAGTAATTTACAGAGAATTTACTAGGGATTTACTGAGTAATTTACTGAGCAATTTACTAAGAATTTATTGAGTAATTTTCTGAGAATTTACTGGGAATTTACTGAATAATTTTCTGAGTAAGTTACAGAGAATTTGCTGAGTAATTTACTGAGTAATTTAATGGGAATTTACTAGGTAATTTACTGTGAATTTACAAAGAATTTACTGAGTAATTTTCTAAGAATTTACTATGGATTTACTAGTAATTTACTTGGAATTTACTCAGTAACTTGCTGAGTAATATACTTAGTAATTTACTGAGAATTTACTAAGAATTTGCTAAGTAATTTATTGGGAATTTACTGAAAATTTAATGAGAATTTACTGAGTGACTTATTGAGAATTTACTGAGTAATTTATTGAGTAATTGACTAGGAATTTATTGAGAATTTACTAAGTAATTTGCTTAGAATTTACTGTTTAATTTATTTAGAATTTGCTGGTAATTTACGTGGAATGTATTGAGTAATTTACTCAGTAATTTACTGGAAATTTACTGACTAATTTACTGAGAATTTATTGAGAATTTACTGGGAATTTACTATGTAATTTACTGGGACTTTACAGATAATTTAATGAGAATTTAATGAGAATTTGTGGGGAATTTACTGCTTAATTTACTTAGTAATTTACTGTGAATTTACAGAGTAATTTATTAAGAATTTACTGTGTAATTTAGTGAAAATTTACCGAGAATTTACTGAGAACATACTGGGAATTTACAGGTTATTTACTAACTAATTTAATGAGAATTTACTTGCACTTTACTGAGAATTTACTGGGAATTTAGAAAGTAATTTACTGGAAATTTACTGAGAATTTGCTCGGAATTTACTATTTAATTTACTTAGAATTTACTAGTAATTTACTAGCAATGAACTAAGTAATTTACTCAGTAATTTACTAGGAATTTACTGACTAATTTACTGAGAATTTATTGAGAATTTACTATGTAATTTACTGGGACTTTACAGAAAATTTATTGAGAATTTACAGTGTAATTTACTTAGAATTTGCTCAGTAGTTTACAGGAAATTTACTGAGTAATTTACTAGGAATTTCTTGAGTAATTTACTGAGAATTTAATGGAAATTTTCTGAAAAATTGCTAGGAATTTACTCAGAATTTACTAATTAATTTACTGAGAATATTTTTAGAATTTACTGAGTAATTTACAAAATATTTAAAGGGAATTTACTGAGAATTTCCAAAGAATTTACTGAGTAATTTACTGGAAATGTACTGAGTAAGTTAGTCAATAATTTTGTGAGAATTTACTGCGAATTTACTGAGTGATTTACTATGTAATTTACAGTGAATTTTCTGTAAATTTATTGAGTAATTTACTGAGAATTTACTAAGTAATTTATTGTGAATTTACTAGGAATTTAATGAGAATTTACTGTGTAATTTACTGGGAATTTATTGAGTAATTTACTGAGAATTTGTTAAAAATTTACTGAGAATTTACGTGGAATTTACTACGTAATTTACTGAGAATTTACTTGGAATTTATAGGATAATTTACTAAGAATTTACTTAATGATTTAATAAGAATTTACTGATAATTTACTAGGAATTTATTGAGAATTGACTAAGTTATTTACTAAGAATTTACTCGGAATTTACTGAGTAATTGACTGATAGTTTAGTGAGTAATTTTCCGTGTAATTTACTGAGTAATTTTTTGGGAATTTACTTGGAATTTACTGGGAATTAACTTAGAATTTACTGGGGATTTACTGAGAATTTACTATGTAATTTGCTGAGTAATTTACTTTGAATTTTATAACTATTTTGTAATAACCCTCATTCTTGTCTTAGTCACGTTCATGTGCATTTGCATGATTTTGTCTTGTTAAGCTTGCATTGTAGACTTTGACTTGTTTTGCCTAAGTGACGGTCCTTGTCTTGTTTCGTGCTTATGTGTTTTGCCTAAGTGTTACATGCATGCTTTGTTCCTTGCGTTGTGTATTGAACATAGGCTGCCTACCTTTGTTACCTCATGCCTAGGTCACACCTTTGAACCTCTTACACCTAGGCCATTGAGCGCCAACACCTAGGACCATCTTGGAATCACCTTGGTTGACCTCCCCCGTCACCTAGGCATATTGACCGAGATGTGCATCATCTAGGCATCCAACATCTTTGATCCCTGCACCTAGCGATCTTGTTCCGGGACTAGTATGGCCTAGACCGAGGTGTGGCACATCTAGGCCAAGGTATGGCACAGCTAGGTCAAGTGTTATCCTTCATAACCGAGATTAGAGAGACCTTACTTGCCGAAGCCTATGTCTTAATCCGAGATCATTGCCTTGTTAATGCCCATGCCACCTTACTTATTATACACACTTTGTCATACTCTTGTCTTTTCACTCTGGTACCTTTTTGAGGTTATCCAATTCGGCGTTGCCACGTGTCCCAGCAGAGGGTTAAGTCAGTTGGCAGTAGAGAAACCATATCATTACCATATCTTTGCCTATTGAAGAGAGAGAAGCTCTAGGAAGAGGAAAAGAAGTTCTTAGAGTGAGAGAGCTAAATTCCAAGTTTGATCTTCATACCTTGAACTGTTAGATCCGTGTTTGGAGGTTAGATTCTTGATCTACCCTTGATATTCTTTATGTTTATTTGATCATATTGCATGATTTAGCATGATTCATGAGCCATGCATTGATTTGAAGTTTTGTTTTAGAAAGAGAAAGTAATGTTCTTGTGTTCTTGAAAGAAAACCATGTTTTGATCCAAAAGTTTGTATCAAGTCCCATGTTTTTGTGTTTGTTTCCTTGAAATCTTCAAGTATGGGTACCCAGGTCCATGATTTCAAACTTATATCATGAAATCTCAGATTTTGAATAAGAAGTTATGATTTTTGCATTCATGTTCTTCATGTTCATGTTCTTCATATTATTCATGTTCATGTTCTTCAAAGGGGGAAACCCAGATTTCCAGACTTCATTTCCTTAAGTGTGGTCACTGAGACCCACTCTTGCCTAGACCTCACACCTAGGCCAAGTATCGTATCTCACCTTGGCCTACCTTGCATGATCACTTGCACCTTGGTCTATCTTGCATGCACACCAGACCGACCACCGCACACCTAGGCTGACCATGGTACACCCTTGTCGGCACCTTGTAACATCTCAGCAGGCAGCCACACACCTAGGCCTAGGAGACCACACCTCGGCCAAGAGGTGTGGAACCTCGGCCAAGACCTCATGAGTTCACCCAGCTAGGCCATTTTAGCCTAGATCATCTCTGCGCATCCATTCCGAGACCTGGTTGGTACCTAGCATGCTTTTCCAAGAAGAAAAACAGTGATTTAACTTCCAGCACATCTTTTTCACCTATGTAAAGTTTGTTTTGAGAGTGCATTGCATAACCATCTTTGAGCACTTGTTCTTGTCTTCCTAAAATGCATTCAGTAGACTTTGCTATATGATTGTAGGTCTTAGATTCTTGTCTTAAGCCCTACGTCCGAAGAGCTATGTGAGTGGTATTTTTAATAAAGCTATGTTATAACATTTTGATAAAAGCTTTGCTTTGCTTTGTTTTGGAAAAGTATTTGATCAAGTATGAATGATTATCCATTAGCTTTTGTATCAAGTATTATCTTTGTTTTGATGACATTCTTGGAAGGTCCTTTTGTGCTAGGGGACTTTAATACATGTAGCACCTTTGCTTAAGATATCTCTTTGCCATCGACGGTCATGTACGGATGGTACCACTGACGGTCTTGTACGGGTGGGTTACGTTTTGCCACCGATGGTTTTCCAGGTGGGTTGTCTAACCGATTCCGAGTCAGCCACCGACGGTCGTGAACGGGTGTGCTTCGATTTTGGGACGGTCATTCTTTTGTTTTGTCTGGAATGTCATCCTTTGTATTATGTAGATGTTAGTAAACATCCCAAGAAGCTTTGAAAGACTTTGAATAATGAACTTGGTTCATCCCATGTTTTATTATAAGCTATGATATGTATTGTTTTGATAAAGATCTCAGATATCATTCATTCAAACCTTTATTACTTATATCATTCACTAAGTATCCAAGCTCACCCCCCTTTATATATATGTAGGTGATGAGCAAGAAGGCTGTGATGCCTAAGATGTTGTTTGCAACTTTGTTTTGGATTCATGTTTTTTTAGCATCTTGAAGATTATGCTTCTTAGCTTTTGGTTCATTTCTTTTGTATATTTCGGCTTAAGAAGCCTTTTGATCAAGACGTAATGTTTAAGTTTAATTCATTTGTATTCAAGTTGTAAAACCATGTATGACATTTGATTTGATCTATGCATAGCTCTTATGGACTACTTAGATTTAAATTTATGCTTCCGCACATGTAAGCCCCATATGTATACTCTGTTGTGTGAATTTTTGTAAGTTGGCCTTTGGTAATCTTGGATTACTGGCCATCATGGCACCATTCTAATTGGGGCGAAATGGGGTTGTGACAAATTTACTGAGAACTTACAGAGTAATTTACTTGGAATTTGCTGAGTAATTTACTGAGAATTTACTGGCAATTTACTAAGTAATTTTCTGAGTAATTTACAGAGAATTTACTGAAAACTTACAGAGTAATTTTCAGAGATTTTACAAGGGACTTATTGAGAAATTTATTAAGAATTTACTAGGAATTTATTAAGAATTTGCTGGCAATTTACTGAGAATTTTTGAAGTAATTCACTGAGAATTTAATGAGTAATTTACTAAGCAATTTATTGAGAATTTACTGAAAATTTACTGAGTAATTTACTTTGAATTTATTGCGAATGTACTTGTAATTTACTGAGAATTTACTGGGAATTTGCTAAGTAATTTACTAAGAATTTACAGGGTATTTACTGAGAATTTTCAGAGAATTTACTGGCAATTTGCTGAGAATTTACCGAAAATTTACTCATAATTTACTGAGAATTTACTAAGTAATTTACTAAGAATTTATTGAGAATTTACTATAAATTTACTATGTAATTTACTGGAAATTTACTAAGTAATTCACTGGGAATTTAGGGAATAATTTACAGAGAATTTACTAGGAATTTTCTAAGAAATTTTCTGAGTATTTATTGAAAATTTACTAGGAATTTACTGAGAATTTACTAGAAATTTATTGAGTAATTACTAAGAATTTATTTAGAATTTACTATGTAATTTACTAAGAATTTACTTGGAATTTACAAACTAATTTATTGAGAATTTACTGGGAGTTTACTGAGAATTTACTAAGTAATGTACTGAGTAATTTACTGAAAATTTACTTAGTAATTTACTGACAATTTAATGAGTAACTTACTGAGGATTTACTAAAAATTTACTAAGTAATTTATTGGGAATTTACTGAGCAATTTATTGAAAAATTGCTGGGAATTTACTAATTAACTTTTTGAGAATTTACAGAAAATTTATTGACTAATTTACTGGGAATTTACTGTGTAATTTACTGAGAATGTACAGAGTAATTTACTGAAAATTTACTAGGAATTTATTGACTAATTTTCTGAGTAATTTACTAAGAATTTACCGAATAATTTACTGAGTAATTTCCTGACTAATTTACTAAGTAATTTACTGAGAATTTACTAGGAATTTACTAAGTAATTTACTGACTAATTTATAGAGACTTTACTGGGAATTTAGTGAGTGATTTACTGAGAATTTAATGAGTAATTTTCTAAAAATTTAATGGGAATTTACTGAGTAATTTACTTAGAATTTACTGAGAATTTGCTGAGTAATTTACTGGGAATTTACGAAGTAATTTTCTGAGAATTTACTCGAAATTTATTGCATAATTTACTAAGAATTTACTAAAAATTTACTGAATAATTTACTAAGTAATTTACTGAGAATTTACTATGTAATTACTGAGAATTTACTGGCAATTTACTGAGTATTTTATTAAGAATTTACTAAGTAATTTACTGAGAATTTACATTATAATTTACTGAGAATTTACTAGAAATTTACTGATAATTTACTGAGTAATGTATCTAGTAATTTACTGAGAATTTACTTAGAATTTTGCTGAGAATTCCATGAGTATTTTACTGAGAATTTACTTGGAATTTACTGAGAATTTACTAAGTATTTTACTAAGAATTTACTTGAATTTTCTGAGTAATTTAATGGGAAGTAATTTTTTGAAAATTTAATGAGTAATTTTCCTGGAATTTACTGAGTAATTTACTGAGAATTTAGTGAGTAATTTTCTGAGAATTGACTGAGAATTTACTGAGTAATTTACTGAGAATTTACGGAGTAACATACTGAGTAATGTGCTTGGTAATTTACTGAGAATTTACTGGGAATTTACTGGGAATTTGCTGAGTAATTTATTGAGAATTTACTTGGAATTTATTGAGAATTTATTGGTAATTTACTTAGTAATTTTCTGAGAAATTTAAAGAGAATTTTTTGAGAACTTAAAGGGTAATTTTCTGAGAATTTACTGGGAACCTACTGGAAATTTACAAAAAAATTTACTAAGAATTTTCTGAGTAATTTACTGAGAATTTAATGGGAATTCACTGAGAATTTACTGATTAATTTACTGAGTAATTTACAGATTAATTTACTGAGAATTTAAGGGTAATTTACTGAAAACTTAAAGAGTAATTTACTGAGAATTTACTGGGATTAATTGAGTAATTTATTGAGAATTTAATGAGAAATATGTTGAGTAATTTACTAAAAACTTACTGCGAATTAACTAAGAATTTATTGGATAATTTACTTGAAATTTAATGAGAATTTACTAAGAATATACAGGGTAGTTTAATGATAATTTACTGTGAATTTACAAAATAATTTACTGAGTAATTTACTTATTAATTTACTGAGTAATTTAATGAGAATTTAGTTGGAATTAACTGAGTAATTTACTGAAAATTTAATGCAAAATATACTGAGTAATTTATTAAAAATTTACTGTGAATTTATTGGGTAATTTATTTGGAATTTATAGGGAGTTTACTGATAATTTACTGAGTAATTTACTAAGAATTTAAAAAGAATATACAGGGTAAATTTTCTGAGAGTTTACTAAGCAATTACTGAGAATTTACTAAGTAATTTATTGAGAATTTACTGAGTAATTTACTTGGAATTTACTAAGTAATTTACTTAGAATTTGGTGAGTATTTTATTGAGAATTTATTAGGTAATTTGCTGAGACTTTACTGGGAATTTACTGTGTAATTTACTGAGAATTTGCTCGATAATTTACTTAGAATTTTTAGGGAATTTACTAAGCAATTTACTGAGAATCTACCGAGAATTTAATGATTAATTTACAGGGAATTTACTGAATAATTTTGTTGAGAATTTACTAAGTAATTTATTGAGAATTTACTAGGAATTTACTTAGGAATTTACTAAGAATGTACTGAGAATTTGCTTGAAATTTACTGGGAATTTACTGAGAATTTACAAAGTAATTTACTGAGCAATTTACAAAGTAATTTATAAGGAATTTACTGAGTAATTTGCTGAGAATTTACTAGGAATTCATTAAGTAATTTACTGGGAATTTTCTGTATAATTTATTAAGAATTTATTGAGTAATTTACTGAGAATCTACTGAGTAATTTACTGAGAATTTACTGGGCAATTTACTGAGAATTTATAGGTAATTTGCTGAGTAATTTACTGAGAATTTACAGAGAATTTCCTGAGTAATTTATTGATAATTTAACGGTAATTTACAGAGTAATTTACTGAGAATTTACTGATTAATTTACTGAGAATTTTCTGGAAATTTACTGAGTAATTTACAAAGTAATTGAATGAGTATTTATTGGGAATTTACTGAGAATTTACTAAGTAATTTACAGAGTAATCTTCTGAGAATTTACTGCGAATTTACTGAGTAATTTGCTAAGAATTTTCTTTGAATTTATTCAATAATTTACTGAGTAATTCATTGAAAATTTGTTGGGAATTTACTGAGTAATTTACTGAAAATTTACTAAGTGATTTACTGGGAATTTCCTGATTAATTTTATGAGTAATTTACTTGGAATTTACTAAGTGATTTACTTGGAATTTACTGAGTAATTTACTAAGTTATTTACAAAGAATTTACAGCGAATTTACTAAATAATTTATAGAGAATTTACTAGGAATTTATTGAGAATTTTCTAAGAATTTATTCTGTAATTTACTGTGTAATTTACTGAGAATTTACTGTGTAATGTACTGAGAATTTACTTAGAATTTACTGAGTAATTTACTAGAAATTGACTACGTAAATTATTGAGAATTTACTAAGTAATTTATTGAGAATTTTCTTGGAATTTGCTAAGAATTTACAAGGGATTAAATAAGTGATTTATTGAGAATTTACTGAGTAATTTACTGAGAATTTCATGAGTAATTTCCTAAGTAATTTATTTAGAATTTAATGGGAATTTAAAGAGAAATTTACTAAGTAATTTATTGAAAACTTACTAGGAATTTATTGAATAATTTGCTGAGAATTTACTGATAAATTACTGGGAATTTACTGAAAATTTTCTGGGAATTTACTGAGTAATTTACTGAGAATTTTATGAGTAATTTCCTGAATGATTTATTTAGAATTTAATGGGAATTTACGGAGTAATTTACGTAAAATTTATTGAGAATTTATTAGAAATTTCTTGAGTAATTCACTAAGAATTTACTAAGTAATTTACTGAATAATTTACTAAGAAATTACAGAAAATTTACTGAAAAATTACTTGCAATTTACTGAGAATTAACTGATTAATTTACTGAGAATTTAATGGGAATTTACTGAGTATTTCACTGAGAATTTACTGAGTAAATTACTTAGAATTTCATGAGAATTATCTTGGAATTTATTGTGTAATTTACTGTGAATTTATTGAGTAACTAACTGAGTAATGTACTAATTAATTTATGTAGAATTTGTTGAGTAATATACTGGGAATTAACTGAGTAAGTTACGGACAATTTACTTAGTAATTTATTGAGTATTTATTGAATAATTTACTAAGAATTTATAGAGTAATTTACTGGGAATTTAATGTGTAATTTACAGAGAAATTACTGAGTAGTTTACAGAGAATTTACTGTGTAATTTACAGTGAATTTACCGAGTAATTTGCTGAGAATTTACTAGGAATCTACTAAGTAATTTACTTTGAATTTATTAGGCAATTTATTGAGAATTTCATGTGTAATTTTCTGAGTAATTTATTTAGAATTTAATGAGAATTTACAAAGTAATTTATTGAGAATTTACTGGGAATTTCTTGAGTAATCTACAAAGAATTTACTGAGTAATTTACTTAGAATTTACCGAGAATTTACTGGGAAATTAATTGAAATTTACTGAGAATTTACTGATTAATTTACTGAGAGTTTTCTCAGAATTTACAAAGTAATTTACAGAGTATTTACTGGGAATTTACTGAGTAGTCTATTGAGAATTTACAAGGAATTTACTGAGTAATTTACTGAGAATTTGTTCAGTAATTTACCAAGTAATTTGCTGAGAATTTATTGAAAATTTATTGATAATTTTTTCAGTAATTTACTGAGTAATTTAATGGGAATTTACTAAGAATAGATTCTGTAATTTACTGAGAATTTATTCTGAATTTAATGATAATTTACTGAGAATTTACTAGTAATTTATTGAATATTTTACTCAAAATTTACAGGAAATTTACCGAGTAATTTATTGACATTTTTTTTAGAATTTAGTCAATAATTTACTGAGAATTTTTTGCGAAATTTACTCGGAATTTATGGAGTAATTTACTTAGAATTTACTGAGAATATAATGAGAATTTTTTAGGAATTTACAGAGAATTTTTTGGGAATGTACTGAGTAATTTACTATGAATTTTTTGAGTAATTTACTGGGAATTGACTGAGTAAGTTACTGAGAATTACCGAGAATTTACTGAGTGGTTTATTGAGAATTTACTGTGTAATTTACTGAGAATTTACTCGGAATTTACTGTTTAATTTACAGAAAATTTTCTAAGTAATTGACTAAAAAATTTACTGTGTAATTTTTTGAGATTTTACTAAGTAATTTACTTAGAATTTGTTGAGAATTTGTTGAGTTATTTACAAGGAACTTACTGGGAATTAACTGAGTAATTTAGTAAGAATTTATTAAGAATTTACTGGGAATTTACTGAGTAATTTACTGATTAATTGACTGAGAATTTACTGGGTAATTTATAGACAATTTACTGAGTAATTTACTAAGAATTTACTAGGAATTTACGGTGTAATTTATTGAGAATTTACTGAGTAATTGACTGAAAATTTACTATGTAATTTATGGAGAATTTTTCGAGTAATTTACTTAGAATTTACTGAGAATTTACTAGGAATTTTTTGAGTAATTTATAGGGAATTTACCGGGAATTCACTGAGTAATTTACCGAGAATTTGTTAAGAATTTTTCTTAGAATTTACGTGGAATTTATTGCGTAATTTACTGACAATTTACCTAGCAATTTACTGAGAATTTAGTAGGGATTTACTAAATAATTTACTGAGTATTTATTGAGAATTTAATGGGAATTTACTGAGCAATTTACCTGGAATTTTCTGAGAGATTTACTGAGAATTTACTGTGTAATTTACTGAGAATTTACAGAGTAACTTACTGAGAATTTACTAAGTAGCTTACTGAGTAATGTACTAAGTAATTCACTTAGAATTTGTTGAGTAATTTAGTGGGAATTTACTGACTAATTGACGGAGAATTTACAGAGTAATTTATTGAGAAATTACTGGGAATTTATTGAGAATTTGATGGTAATTTACTGAGTAATTTATAGAGTATTTACTTGGAATTTACTGTGAATTTATTGAGTAATTTACTAAGTAATTTACAGAGAATTTACTGCGAATTTACTCAGTAATTTACTGAGAATTTACTGGGAATTTAAAGAGTAATTTACTGTGAATTTACTAAGTAATTTACTAAGCATTTAATGGGAATTTACTGAGCAATTGACCTGAAATTTACTGAGTAATTTACAAAGTAATTTTCTAAGAATTTACTGCAAATTTATTGAGTAATTTACTTAGTAATTTACAGAGAATTGACTGCAAATTTATTATGTAATTTTTTGAGAATTTACTGAGTAATTTACTGAGAAATTTACTGGGAATTTACTGAGAATTTACTGAGTAATTGACTGAGAATTTAATGAAAATTTATCGGGAATTTTCTGAGTAACTTACAGAGTAATGTACTAAGTAATTTACTGAGTAAGTTTCTCAGAATTTACTGAATAATATATTGAGAATTTACTGAGAAATTTACAGAGAATTTACTAAGTAATTTACTGAGAATTTAATGGGAATTTACTAGGAATCTACGAAGTAATTTGCTGTGAATTTACTAGGTAATTTACTGGGAATTTATTGAGTAATTTACTGAGAATTTCATGAGTAATTTCCAGAGTAATTTATTGAGAATTTAATTGGAATTTACAAAGTAATGTACTGAGTAATTTATTGAGAATTTATTGTGAATTTCTTGAGTAATTTACAGAGAATTTACTGAGTAATTTACCGGGAATTTACAAAAAAATTACTAGAAATTTACTAAGTAATTTACTATTTAATTTGCTGAGAATTTACTGGGAATTTACAGAGTAATTTACGTAGAATTTACTGTGAATTTCTTGAGTAATTGACATAGAATTTACTAAGTAATTTGTTGAGAATTTACTGGGAATTTACAGAGTAATTTCTAGAAATTTACTGAGAATTTACTTTGTAATTTACGGAGTAATTTTCTGAGGATTTACTACGAATTTATTCAGTAATTGACTAAGTAATTTACAGAAAATTTACAGCGACTTCACTGAGAAATTTATTGACAATTCAAAGGAAATTATTGAGTAATTTTTTGAGAATTTTTTGAGAATTTATTAAGTAATTTACAGAGTAATTAGCTGAGAATTTATCCAGTAATTTACTGGAAATTTACTGCATGATGTATAGATTAATTGACTGAGAATTTACTGAGTAATTTATAGGGAATTTACTTGGTAATTTACTAAGAATTTACTGAGTAATAGACTGAGAATTTACTGGGAATTTACTGAGCAATTCACTTAGAGTTTTCTGAGAATTTACTGTGTAATTTACTGAGAATTAACTTCGAATTTTTCGAGTAATTTACAGGGAATTTACTAGGAATTTATTGAGTAATTTACTAAGAATTTATTGAGAATTTACTAGGAATTCACTGAGTAATTTACTGGGAATTTATTGAGAATTTACTGGGACTTCACTAAGTAATTTAATGTAAATTTACTGAGTAATTTACTAAAAATTTGTTTAGAATTTATTGAGAATTTAGTAGAAATGTACTGAATAATTTACTGAGTATTTATCGAGAATTTATTGAGTAATTTACTTAGAATTTATTGATAATTTACTTGGAATTTACATCAAATTTTATGAGTAATTTACAGGGAATTTACTGTGAATTTACTTAGTAATTTACTGAGAATTTAATGAGTAATTTACTGAGAATTTAATGACTAATTTATTGAGAATTTACTAGAAATTTACTGAGTAATTTACTTAGAATTTACTGAGTAATTTACTGAGAATTTAATGAGAATTTTCTAGGAATTTTCTGAGAATTTAGTGAATAATTTTCTAAGAATTTACTGAGTAATTTTCTGGGAATTTACTAAGTAATGTACAGAGTAATTTGCAGAGAATTTACTGAGTAATTACTAAGAATTGACTGAGTAAGTTACTGAGAATTTACTAAGTAAGTTACTGAGAATTTACTAAGTAATTTATTGAGAATTTACTAGAAATTTACTGAGAATTTACTTGGAATTTGCTGAGCGATTTATTAAGAATTTGCTGAGTAATTTACTGGGAATTTACTAAGTAATTGACTGAGAATTTAATTAGTAATTTACTGTGAATTTTCTAGGAATTTGCTGAAAATTTACTGGGAATTTTCTATTTAATTCACTGAGAATTTGCTGGACAATTTACTTAGAATTTATTGAGAATTTACTTGGAATTTTTTGAGTAATTTACTGATTATTTGGCTGAGAATTTACTGAGTAATTGACGGAGAATTTACTAAATAATTTTCTTAGAATTTACTAAGTAATTTACTGGGAATCTACTGTGTAATTTACTGAGAATTTACTTTGAATTTTCTGAGTAATTTATAGGGAATTTACTGGGATTTACTGAGTAATTTACTAAGAATTTATTGAGAGTTTAATGGGAATTTATTAAGTAATTTACTGGGAATTTACTGAGTAATTTACTGAGAATTGGTAAAGAATTTACTGAGAATTTGCCTAGCAATTTACTGGTAATTTAGTATGAATTTACTGAATAATTTATTGAGAATTTACAGAGTAATTTACTAAGACTTTACTGAGCGATTTACTTAAAATTTACTTATAAGTTATTGGAATTTACTTAGAATTTACTGAGTAATTTACTGAGAATTTACTAAGTAATTTTATGAGAATTTACTTCGAATTTACAGAGTAATTTACTGAGAATTTACTGAGTAAGTCATTGAGAATTTTCTGAGAATTTATTCAGTAATTTACTGAGAATTTACTGAGTAATTCATTGAGAATTTTCTAAGAATTCATTCAGTAATTTACTGAGAATTTATTGAGAAATTACTGGGAATTTACCGAGTGATTTATTGAGAATTTACTGAGTAATTTACTGATTAATTTACCTAGAATTTACTGAGAATTTACTGAGTAATTTACTGAGTAATTCACTGGGAATTTATTGAGTAATTTACTGAAAATTTATTGAGAATTTTCAGGGAATTTACTGAGTGATTTACTGATTAGTTGACAGAATTTATTGAGTAATTTACTTAGATTTACTGGGAATTTACTGTGTAATTTACTGAGTAATTGACTGAGAATTTACTAAGAATTTACTGGAAATTTATTGTGTAATTTACTTGGAATTTTCTAGGTAATTTAAAGAGAAGTTACTGAGTAATTTACTGAGAATTTATTGATAATTTACTAGGGACTCACTGAGTAATTTACTGGGAATTTCTAAGTATTTTACTGAAAATTTGTTAAGAATTTACTAAGAATTTAGTGGAAATTTATTGAATAATTTACTGAGTAATTTACTGAGAATTTACTTAGTGATTTACTTAAAATTTACTTATAATTTACGTGAAATTTACTGAGAATTTACTAAGTAATTATCTAGGAATTTACTGAGAATTTATTAGGAATTTACTGAGTTATTTACTTAGAATTTTCTGAGAATTTAATGAGAATTTTCTGGGAATTTACTGAGTAGTTTTCTAGGAATTTACTAAGTAATGTACTGGGAATTTACTGAGTAATTTACTGGGAATTGACTGACTAAGTTACTCAGAATTTATTGAGAAATTTATTGAGAATTTACATGAAATTTACTTAGAATTTACTGGGAATTTATTTATAATTTACTGAGTAATTTGTTGTGAATTTATTGGGAATTTACTGAGTAATTTACTGTGAATTGACTGAGTAAGTTACTGAGAATTTAGTGAGAAATTACTTGGAATTTACTCGGATTTTACTTAGTGATTTATTGAGAATTTACTGAGTAATTTATTGAGAAATTATGGTGATTTTACTAAGTAATTTACTGAATAATTGACTGAGAATTTACTGTGTAATTTACTGATAATTTACAGAGAATTTATGCAGAATTTACTGGGTATTTACTGAGCAATTTACTAAGAATTTATTGAGTATTTGACTGAGAATTTACTTAGTAATTTATTTAGAATTTTCTGGGATTTGCTGAGAATTTACAGGGAAATTACTGAGAATTTACTATGTAACTGACTGAGAATTTAATTGGAATTTTTTGAGTAATTTATAGGAAATTTACTGAGAATATATTGACAATTTACTGAGTAATTTTTTGAGAATTTATGTGCAATTTACTCCGTAATTTAATGAGAATTTCCTAGCAATTTACTAACAATTTAGTAGGAATTTACTGAATAATTTACTAAGTTTTTATTGAGAATTTACTAAGTAATTTACAGAGAATTTACTTAGTGATTTAGTTTGAATTTACGGATAATTTACTGGAAATTTACTGAGAATTTATTGAGTAATTTACTGGAAATTTACTGAGTAGTTTATTGAGAATTTACTAGTAATTTATTTAGAATTTACTGAGAATTTACTGAGTCATTTATTAAGAATTTACTGAGTAATTTACTAAGAATTTACTGGCAATTTATTGTGAATTTACTGAGTAATTGACTGAGAATTTACTGAGTAATTTACTGATAATTTACGAGGAATTGAATGAGAATTCACTGGGAATTTTCAGAGAATTTATTGAGTAATTTATTGATAATTTACCAGGAATTGAATAAGAATTTACTAGAAATTTGCTGAGAATTTACTGGGAATTGAATGAGAATTTCAAGGGAATTTACTGAGAATTTATTAAGTAATTTAATAAGTAATTTACAGAGAATTTATAGTGACTTTTCTGAGTAATTTTTTGAAAATTTTCTAGGAAATTACATAGGAATTTTATGAGAATTTTCTGAAAATTTATTAAGTAATTTATTGAGAATTTACTGGGAATTTACTGAAAATTTATTAAGTAATTTACTGAGAATTTACTGGTAATTTATTGAGTAATTTACGGAGCATTTACTGGGAATTTACTAAGTAATTTTTTAAGAATTTACTATGAATCTACTTAGAATTTATTGGGAATTTACTGAGTAATTTACTGAGAATTTACTGAGTAATTTACTTAGATGTTTCTAGGAATTTACTAAGTAATTTACTGAGTAATTTGCTGAGAATTTGAATAGAATTTTCTAGGAGTTTACTAAGAATTTACTGAGTATTTTTTTGGAAATTTACTGAGTAATTTACTAAGAATTGACTAAGTAAGTTTCTTAGAATTTACTGAGTAATTTATTCAAAATTTACTGGGAATATACTGAGTAATTTACTTATTAATTAACTGTGAATTTACAGAGTAATTTACTGAGAAATTTACAGAGAATTTACTGTGAATTTACAGCGAATTTGCTGTGCAATTTACTAAGAATTTACTTGGAATTTATTGAGTAATTTACTGAAAATTTATTGAGAATTTACTGGGAATTCACTGAGTAATTAACTGAGAATTCACTGAGTAATTTACTGTGTAATTTCCTCAGAATTTACTAATTAATTTAGTGAGAATTTACTAAGTAATTTACTTAGAATTTAATGAGTAATTTACGGAGAATTGATTGGGAATTTCCCGAGAATTTACTAAGAATTTACTGTGTAATTTACAGAGAATTTACCTAGCAATTTACAGAGAATTTAGAAGGAATTTACTAAACAATTTACTAAGTATTTATTAAGAATTTACTGAGTAATTTACTTAAAATTTAAAGATAATTTACTAGGTATTTACGGAGAATTTACTGCATAATTTATTGGGATTCTCTGTAGATTCTCAGAAAATTCTCAGTAAATTACATAGTAAATTCCCAGAAATATTCTCAGCAAATTCCCAGTAAATTCTTTGCAAATTACTCAGAAAATTTTCAGTAAATTCTTTTTAAATTGCACAGTAAATTCCCAATACATTCTCTGTAAATTCTCAGTCCATTACTCAGTAAATTTTCCAAAAAATACCCCACTAAATTCCTTGTAAATTCTCAGTAAATTCACAATGAATCACCCAGTAAATTCTGAGTAAATTCTAAACAAATTACTTAGTAAATTACACAGTAAAATCTATGTAAATTACTTAGTAAATTTTTAATAAATTACTCAGCAAATTCCTAGTAAATTCAAATAAATTACATAATAAATTCTCAATAAATTTCCAGTAGATTCTCAGTAAATTACTCAGTAAATTCCCAGTGAATTCTAAGAAAATTACTTAATAGATTACTTAGTGAATTACTCGAAAAATTCTGACAAAATTCTCAGAAAATATACAGTGAATTGCTCAGAAAACTCGTAAAAAATTCTCAAAAAACTACTTGGTAAATTACTCAATAAATTGCAAGTGAATTCTCACTAAATTACTAAATAAATTCTCAGTAAATAACCCAGCAATTTCCCAGTAAATTGTCAGTAATTAACTCAGTAAATTCTCAATAAATTACTCCATAAATTCCTAGTAAATTCTCAGTAAGTCACTGAGTAAATTCTCGATAAACATTCAGTAAATTATTCAGTAAAATCCTACTAAATTGTCAGTAAATTACTGGGTAAAGTTTCAGTAAATTATGAAGCAAATTACACGTAAATTCTTAGTAAATTACTCCGTAAATTCTCAGTAAATTACTCTGTAAATTCTCAGTAAATTACTCGATTAATTCCCAGCCAATTCTCAATAAATTCTTAGTAAATTATTCAGTAAATTCCCTAGGAATTCTTAGTCAATTACTCAGTAAAATCCCAGTTAATTACTCAGTTAATTCACGATAAATTTTCAATAAATTCTCAGAAAATTACTCAGTAAATTCACATTAAATTCTCAATCAATTACTCAGTAAATTCTCATTAAGTTACACAGTAAATTTCTAATAAATTCTCACTAAATTCCGAATAAATTCCCAGTAAATTACTCAGAAAATTCTCAGTCAATAGCTCAGTAAATTCCGTGTAAATTACTCTTTAAATTCCCAATAAATTCTCTGTAAATTTTTCAGTAAATTCTCATTAAATCACTCAGAAAATTCTCAGTAAATTACTGAGTAAATTCCCAGTAAATTACTCAAAAAAATTTCAGTAAATTCTTAATAAATTCTTAGTAAATTACTTGTCAAATTTTCAGTAAATTGTCAATAATTTTTCAGTAAATTACTCACTAAATTCCCAGTAAATTTCTTATAAATTACTAAATAAATTCTATGTAAATTCTCAGAAATCTCTCAGAAAATTACATAGTAAATTCCCAGAAATATTCTCAGCAAATTCCCAGTAAATTCTTTGTAAATTACCTAGAAAATTTCAGTAAATTATTTTTAAATCGCATAGTAAATTCCCAACACATTCTCAATAAATTCTCAGTCCATTACTTAGCAAATTTCTCAAAAAATTTCCAATAAATTCCCAGTAAATTCTCAGTAAATTGCCCACTAAATTCCTTGTAAATTCTTAGTAAATTCTCAATAAAGTACTCAGCAAATTCCCAGTAAATTGAAATAAATTACAGAAAAAATTCTCAATAAATTTTCAGTAGATTCTCAGTAAATTACTCAGTAAATTCGTAGTAAATTCTCTACAAATTACTTAGTAAATTACTCAGTAAATTTACAGTGAATTCTCAAAAAATTACTCAGTAGATTACTTTGTAAATTACTCAGAAAATTCTGACAAAATTCTCAGTAAACTACTTGGTAAATTACTCAGTAAATTGCAAAAAACTTTGACTAAATTACTAAATAAATTATCAGTAAATAACCCAGCAATTTCCCAGTAAATTCTCAGTAATTAACTCAGAGAATTCTTATTAAATTACTCCGTAAATTCCCGATAAATTCTTAGAAAGTCACTGAGTAAATTCTCAGTAAATTCTTGATAAACATTCAGTAAATTATTCAGTAAAATCCTAGTAAATTCTCAGCAAATTACTAGGTAAAGTTTAAGTAAATTACGAAGTAAATTGCACATAAATTCTTAGTAAATTCCCAGTAAATTACTCAGTTAATTCCCAGTTGATTCTCAATAAATTCTTAGTAAATTACTCAGTAAATTCCCTAGAAATTCTCAGTCAATTGCTTAGTAAATTCCCAGTAAATTACTCTGTTAATTCCCAATCAATTATCAATAAATTTTCAGTAAATTACTTAATAAATTCTTAGTAAATTCCCATTAAATTCTCAATCAAATACTCAGTAAATTCTTAGTAACTTACACAGTAAATTCCCAGTAAATTCTGATTAAATTCCCAATAAATTACTTAGAAAATTCTCAGTCAATTGCTCAGTAAATTCTGAGCAAATTACTTTTTAAATTCCAAAAAAATTCTCTGTCAATTGTTCAGTAAATTCTCAGTAAATTACTCAGAAAATTTTTAGTAAATTCTTAATAAATTCTTAGTAAATCACTCATCAAATTTCCAGTTGTAGACACCCCATTTTTGACCAACCTTAAGACTCAGACGTCACCAGTTGAGCGCTTGGTGATATTGCATAATGTGCTCATTCAGAAGTTTCAGAGTCTTGGCTGCGAGCCCTGCCTCCGGACTTCCGAACCCTCTTCTGTGCCTTGTCTCGGTTTGCGAACCAGACTCGATTTTCTCTGTTTCTTTTCCTGAGGGGGAGGGAGAGGTCCTGTAGACCATCTCTCAGTGGCCGTGGGCTACATTTGGTGGCCGTAGGCCATTTTGCCCATTTCGGAGCCCGGTTCCCGGTTTTGGGAGCCGTTAGGCCGTGTGCCTCGGTTCGGGACCGCTTAACCATCTCCATTTGCTCTGATTTTAGGCATACATCTTTTTTACTCCTTTTTGAGGGGCACTGGGGTCTGAGAAACCCACTTCGTGGCCGAACGCCACTTTTGGTGCTTAGCAGCCCATTTTCGGGACCCCGAACTGCGTGTTTTGGCCCTCGAGCATTCGTTTTGCATCGGTTTTCGTTCATTTTTGGCAGGTACCTCTGTTTTATCACCAGGAAGGTCACTAGAGGGTGGGAGGCCAGCAATTATCTTGGCAACCAGTTATATTCCATTTTCGCCCTCCGACACCCGTTTTTCTCGCTTCCGAGCCAATGTTGAACACCTTGGGGCCACTTTCTTCAACCCCAAACCACATATTTGTGTTGTACACACATGGGAGGATCCTAATATCATATGGCCGGCCAGAAATTCCATTTGACCATTTTGAACCCCTCTTAAAAATGGCTTGTTCTCTCTCCTGTTTTAGAGTTACCAATTTCGAACCACAGGGTTGTGATGAGGGGACCTGGGAGGACACCTTTTTGTGGTGGCCGACCAAAAAATCAACTTGACCCTTTTGACCCCTAGCCGGCCGGCTAGGGGGGGTGGCCGGCCGGCCACCTGCAACTCCAAAAGGTGGCCTGCCATGATCCTCACATTTCGCACTTTACAGCTGTATAGCTGTTGTCCCCCAGAAATATCTAAATCCGGGGGACACCTTTTGGGGAAAAGCCTTGGTCCTTTTCCCCTACCCTTTCCTTCCATGCTCCCCCTCTCTTTGGTCCATATAACCAGCTGCCAACATTGGTCTTAGGGGTTAGAAAAAATCACCTTTAAGGTTGCATACAAAAATCCCACTCCATCTCTCTCATTTCCTTGAAAACCTCCAAGTCCAACACCACCATTTCTTCTATACCACCAACCCCCACCCTTCCATCCTCCATTCCAGAAGTTTGAAGGTGTTCTCCAAGGCCTAAGGGTGCTGCAAACTCAAGCCAAGAAGCATCCAAGACTTGTCTTCAAAGGTAAGTCCTATTTCCCCTCTTTTGAGCTTAATTTTGCAACATTTCTTAGCCATACATGCTTATTGATTTGAGCTCCGACCAAAACTGAAAAGGTCATTTTTTTGAGCTCATTTTCTTGTTTCATTAAGGGCTCAACCCTGTTTGAGCCCCCCATCTTGCACTTGCTTCAATATCCCTCCTTGGTCCCCTTTTCTTGCATGTCTTGGCAGCCCATTATGCTTCCATTTTTGGGCATTTTACAGTACTAGAAAAAGTCTTATTTTGACCTTCTTAACATGTTTTATTAAGGGTCTTTGCTTGTTTGATGAATGCTTTGTATACCTCATGCTATAGCCACTTTTTGAGCCTCATTTTGCATTGCATTTCTAGCATGTTTTTATACTGTTTTGGGGTTTTTACAGTTCTGTAAATAGTCATATTTTTGGTCCCTCTTCAATGTTGTAGAAGGGAATTTTTCAGTTTGGACTTTGCATATACCACTTGCCTCTTTGGCCACCTTTTGGCCCTTTTTCTTGCATAAGAGCTTAGCCATATCTATGTTTGTTTTTAGGGTTTTTACAGTTCTGTAAAGTGGCTTATTTTTGGCCCCTCTTCAATGTTGTTGGAGGGCCCTAACCTATTTGGAGTTAGCAGCTGTGAGTTGCTTCATAATCTCGTGTTTAGGGCCATTTTTGCATGCCATTGTTGCCCTATCTTTGCTTGCTGTTTGGCCATGATTTGTACTGGTAAAATGCTTATTTTGGGGCTGCCTTGCTTCTGTATTTTCATTCCATGTACCAATTATGCATGCTTCATATAGCTATAGTTCATTCTATGTGCCTAATTTTGCATTTCGGGAGAGATTCCATGCATCGGGTGCGTTTTCGCCTCATTTCGGGGCTGTTTTCCCCCACATTTCATTGCTAAAAATCCATTAACATGTTTGCATATCATTTTCCATGCATTTGCATTGCATATGCAATTACCTCGGTTTGCGTGCCTGTGTGCACGCATTTCGAGGCACTTCATTTTCATCCATCGGCCTCTTATGTGAGTGTGGCTGAGGCTCTCTCATGTTGGTGTAAGCCCATTATTGCATGGCATTTGCCATTGCCTCGGTTTGCGTGCCCGTGTGCGCGCATTTCGAGGCACTTCATTTTCATCCATCGGCCTCTTATGTGAGTGTGGCTGAGGCTCTCTCATGTTAGTGTAAGCCCATATCATATTTCCGTGTCATTTACATCGCGTATGTCATTTTCTCGGTTTGCGTGCCCGTGTGTACGCACTTTGAGGCATCTCATTTTTACAGCATAGTGCATACTAGGTTGTATCTTAGATCGCATTCTGTCATTTTCTTCGGTTTGCGTGCCCGTGTGCACGCATTTCGAGACACCTCATTTTCATAGCATTGTGCATGCTAGGCTGTATCTTAGTTGCGTTCATTCATATCATGCATATTGCATCGTGTTCGGGATAGGAGTTAGCCCGGACACGGGAAACGAGGTGCGTTTCGTACTCCGAGTGACGGAACGTGTCTGAATTCCCTAGTCACCGACACTTCGGATCATCCATGATGGAGTTAGGTTCTTGTTGTGTTTATATGTGCATTCATCCCATGTTAAATTGTGCAATTCGACTCCTCGGCCATCATGCCTCGATATGCGTGATTGGTGGCACGAGGATCGAGGTATGCATATATTTGTGAAAATACATTGCTATGCCCCTTTCCTGCTCTCTGTTGCAGCAAAATGAAGAATCAGCAACTTTTCGGAGTCTGGCACGCTTTCCAAGAATAACTGCTAAACAGAGGCTAATTGGGGCATCCCGGTGGATTTCCGCGCAAGGCAACCCAGACATGCATCATTCATCAGAAGCAAGGCAGTCCCTGGCTTGCACGCCAGTTTTACAGTTTTCTTAGTTAATTTGTTAATTAATTAGGAATTTGTATATTATTCGGACTGTAATATTTGGACTGTAATATTCTTTTATTCAGGACTGTATATTTATTCGGACCCTCTGTGCGAGGGCATAATTGTAATAAGTGTGCGTGTGTGTGTTGTATGTCTTCCAACCCCACGTCTTTCTCCCTTTTATTTACCTACTTATGATGGTTAGATTAGGGCATATTTCAATTAGCATACAGTATGACAGCATGTTTGCATCATTCATCTGTTTTGCATGCACCGGGCTCGGCGCATCATACTAACTGCATTTGTATTTCAATTCCAAATTGAATACATGTTAGTTGTAGCATTCCATATGCCATGTTTAGAATAGCCGAGCCTGCTATAGTTTGCATTCCTGCATGTGTTGCATTAGGCATCTCTGTATACTTAGGATTCATGCATGATTTCTAATGTAGTTTCTATTTTGACTTGGAGTACCCGGTAAGTTTTATGCTTTAGCATCCTTGCATGCGTGTGAGTGACTGCCATGAATAGCATGCTTATCATGAGGCTATTTGCTTAGGTGATATAACTGCCTGATTGCCTGTGGGTGAAGGTTGGGTTACTTGGATTGGAACAAATCGTTGACTGCGAGTTTTAAGCCCACCAGATAGTGGCAAAACCATCTTTTCCTAAGCCCACCTGAGGGTGGCAAAATCTGCATCTTTAAGCCTACTTGCGAGTAGCAAACCATCTTTCAAAAACAAACATGAAATGTTTCGTTCCAATTCAGGCGACCTAGTCTATACTTGCATGCTGTGCGCATCACATAGTAAATCTAGGCTAATAACCGGAATAAGAACACACAATGTTTTCAAAAATAGATATCATGGTTAGTAGAGGCAGATCTTTGATCGGGCGAGCGGGGGTGCTCACGAAGTGACCTTCCCCAATCGTACCCAAGTTCCCGAGCCGAGGCAACTTTGGTGATGACGGACACGTGGCCTTAGGTAACGAGTCAGGGTTTCCTAAATTTCTCAAAATAAAATATTTAGGTGGCGACTCTGTATCTGACAAAGCAGTCCATGTTTGGCACTTCTTTCAAAATCTGTTTTCTCAAAACGATTTGTCGGATTTGGACTCTTTGGTTCAGACTTAGAACCGTGACTACAAATCGAGTCCGAGCTGTAGCGAGGTCCCCCGCGGGCTGGTTACACCAGTAAATTGTCAATAAATTTTCAGTAAATTACTCACTAAATTCAAAGTAAAGCCCTTATAAATTACTCAATAAATTCTCTGTAGATTCTCAGAAAATTTTCAGAAAATTACATAGTAAATTCCCAGAAATATTCTCAGCAAATTCCCAGTAAATTCTTTGCAAATTACTCAGAAAATTCTAAGTAAATTCTTTTTAAATGGCACAGTAAATTCCCAATACATTCTCAGTCCATTACACAGTAAATTTCTCAAAAAATTTCCAATAAATTCCAAGTAAATTCTCAGTAAATTGCCCACTAAATTCTATGTAAATTCTTAGCAAATTCTCAATGAATCACCTAGTAAATTCTCAGTAAATTCTCAATAAATTATTAAGCAAATTCCCAGTAAATTCAAATAAATTACAGAATAAATTCTCAATAAATTTCCAGTAGATTCTCAGTAAATTACATAGTAAATTTGTAGTAAGTTCTCTATAAATTATTTAGTAAATTACTCTGTAAATTCCCAGTAGATTACTTAGTAAATTACTCAAAAAATTTCGAAAAAATTCTTAGAAAATATTCAGTAAATTGCTCGGTAAATTTGCCAAAAATTCTCAGAAAATTACTCAGAAAATTCTCAGTAAACTACTTGGTAAATTACTCAGTAAATTCTCACTAAATTACTTAGTAAATTCTCAGTAAATAACCCAGCAATTTCCCAGTAAACTCTAAGTAATTAACTAAGTAAATTCCCGGTAAATTCTCAGTAAGTCACTGAGTAAATTCTCAGTAAATTACTCAGTAAATTCTTGATAAACTTTCAATAAATTATTCAGTAAAATCCTAGGAAATTCTCAGTAAATTACTGGGTAAAGTTTCAGTAAATTACAAAGTAAATTACACGTAAATTCTCAGTAAATTCCCAGTAAATTACTCGGTTAATTCCCAGTCAATTCTCAATAAATTCTTAGTAAATTACTTAGTAAATTTCTTAGAAATTCTCAGTCAATTACTCAATTAGTTCCTAATCAATTCTCAATAAATTACTTAGTAAATTCTTAGTAAATTCGCATTAAATTCTCAATCAATTACTCAGTAAATTACACAGTAACTTCCCAGTAAATTCTCACAAAATTTCGAGTAAATTCCCAGTAAATTACTCAGTAAATTCTCAGCAAATTACTGAGTAAATTCCCAATAAATTACTTAGAAAATTTTCAGTAAATTCTTAATAAATTCTCAGTAAATTACTCATCAAATTCCCAATAAATTATCAATAAATTTTTCAATAAATTACTCACTAAATTCCCAGTAAATTCCTTATAAATTACTCAATAAATTCCCTGTAGATTCTCAGAAAATTCTCAGTAAATTACAGAGTAAATTCCCAGAAATATTCTCATCAAATTCCCAAAAAGTTCTTTGTAAATTACTCAAAAAATTCTCAGTAAATTATTCTTAAATTACACAGTAAATTCTCAATACATTCTCAATAAATTTTCAGTCCATTACTTAGTAAATTTCCCAAAAAATTTCCCACTAAATTCCTTGTAAACTCTTAGTAAATTCACAATGAATCACCCAGTAAATTTTTAGTAAATTTTGAGTAAATTCTAAATAAATTACTCAGTAAATTACACAGTAAAATCAATGTAAATTGCTTAGTAAATTCTCAATAAATTACTCAGCAAATTCCTAGTAAATTCAAATAAATTACATAATAAATTCTCAATAAATTTCCAGTAGATTCTCAGTAAATTACTCAGTAAATTACCAATGAATTCTAAGAAAATTACTCAGTAGATTACTTAGTAAATTACTCGAAAAATTCTGACAATATTCTCAGAAAATATTCAGTGAATTGCTCAGAAAACTAATAAAAAATTCTCAGAAAACTACTTGGTAAATTACTCAATAAATTGCAAGTAAATTCTCACTAAATTACTAAATAAATTCTCAATAAATAACCCAACAATTTCCCAGTAAATTGTCAGTAATTAACTCAGTAAATTACTCCATAAATTCCTAGTAAATTCTCAGTAAGTCATTGAGTAAATTCTCGATAAACATTCAAAAAATTATTCAGTAAAATCCTACTAAATTGTCAGTAAATTATTGGGTAAAGTTTCAGTAAATTATGAAGTAAATTACACGTAAATTCTTAGTAAAATACTCCGTAAATTCTCAGTAAATTACTCTGTAAATTCTCAGTAAATTCCCAGTCAATTCTCAATAAATTCTTTGTAAATTACTCAGTTAATTCACAATAAATTCTCAGAAAATTACTCAGTAAATTCACATTAAATTCTCAATCAATTACTCAGTAAATTCTCAGTAAGTTACACAGTAAATTTCCAATAAATTCTCACTAAATTCCGAGTAAATTCCCAGTAAATTACTCAGAAAATTCTTAGTTAATTGCTCAGTAAATTCTGTGTAAATTACTCATTAAATTCCCAATAAATTCTCTGTAAATTTTTTAGTTAATTCTCAATAAATCACTCAGTAAATTACTGAGTAAATTCCCAGTAAATTGCTCAAAAATATTTCATTAAATTCTTAATAAATTCTCAGTAAATTACATATCAAATTCCCAGTAAATTGTCAATATTTTTTCAGTAAATTACTCACTAAATTCCCTGTAAATTCTCAGTAAATTACATAGTAAATTTCCATAAATATTCTAAGCAAATTCCCAGTGAATTCTTTGTAAATTACCTAGAAAATTCTCAGTAAATTATTTTTAAATTGCATAGTAAATTCCCAACACATTCTCAGTAAATCCTCAGTCCATTACTCAGTAAATTTCTCAAAAAATTTCCAATAAATTCACTGTAAATTCTCAATAAATTTCCCACTAAATTCCTTGTAAATTCTTAGTAAATTCTATGTAAATTACTCAGTAAATTCTCAAGAAATTTCCAGTAGATTCTCAGTAAATTACTCAGAAAATTCGTAGTAAATTCTCTATAAATTACTTAGTAAATTACTCAGTAAATTCCCAGTGAATTCTGAGAAACTTACTCAGTACATTACTTAGTAAATTACTCATAAAATTCTAACAAAATTCTCAGAAAATATTAAGTAAATTACTCAGAAAATTCTCAGTAAACTACTTGGTAAATTACTTAGTAAATTGCAAAAAAATCTCACTAAATTACTAAATAAATTCTCAGTAATTAACTTAGAGAATTCTCAGTAAATTACTCAGTAAATTCTCGATAAACATTCAGTAAATTATTCAGTAAAATCTAATAAATTCTCAGCAAATTACTGGGCAAAATTTCAGTAAATTACGAAGTAAATTGCACGTAAATTCTTAGTAAATTACTCAATAAATTCCCAGTAAATTACTCAGTTAATTCCCAGTCAATTCTCAATAAATTCTTAGTAAATTACTCATTAAATTTCCTAGAAATTCTCAGTCAATTACTTAGTAAATTCCCAGTAAATTACTCAGTTAATTCCCAATCAATTATCAATAAATTCTTAGCAAATTACGCAATAAATTCTTAGTAAATTCCCATTAAATTCTCAATCAATTACTCAGTAAATTCTCAGTAACTTACACAGTAAATTCCCAGTAAATTACTCAAAAAATTCTCAGTCAATTGCTCAGTAAATTCTGAGCAAATTACTTTTCAAATTCCAAATAAATTCTCTGTAAGTTGTTTAGTAAATTCTCAATAAATCACTCAGTAAATTCCTAGTAAATTCCTGAGTAAATTCCCAGTAAATTACTCAAAACAATTTCAGTAAATTCTTAATAAATTCTCAGTAAATCACTCATCAAATTTCCAGTAAATTGTCAATAAATTTTCAGTAAATTACTCACTAAATTCAAAGTAAAGTCCTTATAAATTACTCAATAAATTCCCTGTAGATTCTCAGAAAATTTCCAGTAAATTACATAGTAAATTTCCAGAAATATTCTTAGCAAATTCCCAGTAAATTCTTTGCAAATTACTCAGAAAATTCTCAGTAAATTCTTTTTAAATTGCACAGTAAATTCCCAATACATTCTCAGTCCATTACACAGTAAATTTCGCAAAAAATTCCCAATAAATTCCAAGTAAATTCTTAGTAAATTGCCCAATAAATTCTATGTAAATTCTCAGTAAATTCTCAATGAATCACCCAGTAACTTCTCAGTAAATTCTTGATAAATTACTCAACAAATTCCTAGTAAATTCAAATAAATTACAGAAGAAATTCTCAATAAATTTCCAGTAGATTCTCAGTAAATTACTCAGTAAATTCGTAGTAAATTCTCTATAAATTACTTAGTAAATTACTCAGTAAATTCCCAGTGAATTCTCAGAAAATTACTCAGTAGATTACTTAGTAAATTACTCAGTAAATTTGCCAAAAATTCTCAGAAAATTACTCAGAAAATTCTTAGTAAACTACTTGGTAAATTACTCAGTAAATTGCAATTAAACTCTCACTAAATTACTAAGTAAATTCTCAGTAAATAACCCAGGAATTTCCCAGTAAATTCTAAGTAATTAACTCAGTAAATTCCCGGTAAATTCTCAGTAACTCATTGAGTAAATTCTCAGTAAATTACTCAGTAAATTCTCGATAAACATTCAGTAAATTATTCAGTAATATCCTAGGAAATTCTCAGTAAATTACTGGGTAAAGTTTCAGTAAATTACACGTAAATTCTTAGTAAATTACTTAATAAATTCCCAGTAAATTACTCAGTTAATTTCCAGTCAATTCTCAATAAATTCTTAATATGTTACTCAGTAAATTCCCTAGAAATTCTCAGTCAATTACTCAATTAATTCCCATTCAATTCTCAATAAATTACTTAGTAAATTCTTAGTAAATTCGCATTAAATTCTCAATCAATTACTCAGTAAATTACACAGTAACTTCCCAGTAAATTCTCACTAAATTTCAAGTAAATTCCCAGTAAATTACTCAGAAAATTCTCAATCAATGGCTCAGTAAATTCTGAGCAAATTACTTTTTAAATTCCTGACAAATTCTCTGTAAATTGTTCAGTAAATTCTCAGTAAATTACTGAGTAAATTCCCAGTAAATTACTTAGAAAATTTCCAGTAAATTCTTAATAAATTCTCAGTAGATTACTCATCAAATTCCTAATAACTTGTCAATAAATTTCCAGTAAATTACTCACTAAATTCCCAGTAAATTCCTTATAAATTACTCAATAAATTCCATGTAGATTCTCCGAAAATTCTCAGTAAATTACATAGTAAATTCCCAGAAATATTCTCAGCAAATTCCCAAAAAGTTCTTTGTAAATTACTTAGAAAATTCTCAGTAAATTGTTTTTAAATTGCACAGTAAATTCCGAATACATTCTCAGTAAATTCTCAGTCTATTACTCAAAAAATTTCCCAATAAATTCCCCACTAAATTCTCAGTAAATTCACAGTAAATTTACAATGAATCACCCAGTAAATTCTCATTAAATTCTGAGTAAATTCTAAATAAATTACTCAGTAAAATACACAGTAAAATCTATGTAAATTGCTTAGTAAATTCTCATTAAATTACTCAGCAAATTCCTAGTAAATTCAAATAAATTACATAATAAATTCTCATTAAATTTTCAATAGATTCTCAGTAAATTCCCAAGGAATTCTAAGAAAATTACTCAGTAGATTACTTAGTAAATTACTCGAAAAATTCTGACAAAATTCTCAAAAAATATTCAGTGAATTGCTCAAAAAATTCGTAAAAAATTCTCAGAAAATTACTCAGAAAATTCTCAGAAAACTACTTGGTAAAACTCTCAGTAAATTGCAAGTAAATTCTCATTAAATTACTAAATAAATTCTCAGTAAATGACCCAGCATTTCCCAGTAAATTCTCAGTAAATTACTTCATAAATTCCTAGTAAATTCTCAGTAAGTCACTGAGTAAATTCTCGATAAACATTCAGTAAATTATTTAGTAAAATCGTACTAAATTCTTAGTAAATTATTGGGTAAAGTTTCAGTAAATTATGAAGTAAATTACACGTAAATTCTTAGTAAATTACTCCGTAAATTCTCAGTAAATTACTCGGTTAATTCCCAGTCAATTCTCAATAAATTCTTAGTAAATTACTCAGTAAATTCCCTAGGGATTCTCCGTCAATTACTCAGTAAAATCCCAGTTAATTACTCAGTTAATTCACAATAAATCCTCAGCAAATTACTTATTAAATTCACATTAAATACTCAATCAATTACTCAGTAAATTTGCAGTAAATTCTCACTAAATTCCGAGTAAATTCCCAGTAAATTACTCAGAAAATTCTCAGTCAATTGCTCAGTAAATTCCGTATAAGTTACTCTTTAAATTCCCAATAAATTCTCTGTAAATTTTTCAGTAAATTCTCAATAAATCACTCAGTAAATTACTGAGTAAATTCCCAGTAAATTACTCAAAAAAATTTCAGTAAATTCTTAATAAATTCTCAGTAAATTACTTATCAAATTCCTAGTAAATTGCCAATAATTTTTCAGTAAATTACTCACTAAATTCCCTGTAAATTCCTTATAAATTACTCAATAATTTCCCTGTAAATTCTCAAAAAATTCACAGTAAATTATATAGTAAATTCCCAGAAATATTCTCAGCAAATTCCAAGTAAATTATTTGTAAATTACCTAGAAAATTCTCAGTAAATGTAACAACCCACATTTATGTCTTAGTCATGTTCATGAGCATTTGTATGATTACGACTCGTTAAGCTTGCATTTGCGTGTTTGTAACTTGTTTTGCCTAAGTAAGGTCCATGCCTTGTTTTGTGTTTATGTGATTTGTCTTAGTGTTGCGAGCATGCTTTGTTCCTTCCTTGGTGTCTCAAGCCTAAGTTATGTCAAGCCTAGGTCATGTTACGCCTAGATCATTCCAAGCCGAGGTCATCTTCAGTCTAGAATTGTCTTGGAACCACTTTGTTTGACCTCCACCTTCACCTTGACATATTGGTCGAGATGTCATTATCTAGGCCGAGGTGTTCACCACCAAGGCCGAGATGTGTACTATCTAGGCCGAGATGTTACCTTTGCACCTAAGTGATCTTGTCCTGGATGACCTAGACCAAGGTGTGGCACATCTAGGCCAAGGTGTGGCACAGCTTAGTCAAGTGTTGTCCTTCCTAGCCGAGGTCATTGTCACCTTAGTTGCCGAAGCTTTGTTCTTACCGGGTAGCTTGTTAGATACACTTTGTCATAGTCTTGTCTTGTCAATCTATCACCTCTTTGAGGAGAGCCAACCAGCCGTTGCCACGTGTCCGAGCTGAGTGTTAAGTCAGCCGATAGAGAGAGAAAACCTATCATTTCTATATCTTTCTTTTGAAGAGGAGAGAGAGAGGCTCTAGAAGAGGGAGAGGAGTTCTTGAGAGGATGTAGATTTCCAAGCTTGATCCTAGAGATCGAACCGTTAGATCCGTGTTCTAAGGTTAGATTCTTGATCTGCTCTTGTCGTTCTCCATGTTCATGTTATTGCATTGCATGATTGAATATGATTTGTAAGCCATGCATTGCTTTGAAGTTCGGTTTTAGAAAGAGAAAATAGCATTCATGTGTACTTCAAGAAAAGTCATGTTTTGATCCGAAAGCTCATGCCTAGATCCATGTTTTTGTGTTTGTTTTCATATGATTTTCAAGTATGGGTACCCAGGTCCATGTTTTCGAACTCATAGCATGAAATCCCAGATTTTGTAAATAAAGAAATTATGATTTTGGCATCCATGTTCTTCATGATCTTCATGTTCATGTTCTTTCTGTTCTTCACAGATGGAAACCCAGATCTCCAGACCTCACTTCCCTAAGTGTAGTCGCCGAGATCACTCTTACCTAGACCTCACACTTAGGCCAAGCATCGTATCTCACCTTGGCCTACCTTGTATGATCACTTACACCTTTAGTTTGTCTTTTGCGCACCTCGGCATGCAGCCGCACGCCGAAGCCTAGGTAGCCACACCTCGGCCAGGAGGTGTGGGACCTCGGCAAAGACCTGGTTGGTACCCAGCATGTCTTCCTGACATGTAAAACAGTGTTTTGACTTCCAGCATGTTTTCCCGAGATCATTTGCATGCATGTAAGACTTGTTCTAAGAAGTATGTTCAGTAGACTTTGCCATGTGTTTGTAGGACTTGGACCTTTTCCTTGATCCCGACATCCCAAGAACTAGGTGAGTGGTATTTTTAATAAAGTTAAGTTATAAGATTTTGATAAAGCTTTGCCTTGTTTTGATAAAAGTATTTGCTAAGCATGAATGATATCCCTATTTTATGTATCAAGTATAAGTTCTGCGTATCAAGTATAAGTTTTGTTTTGATGACATTCTCAGAAAGTCTCTTGTGCTGGAGGACTCTAAACTTTCGCAGTACTCTCGTGTTAGGGGGCTACGGGCCTTCGTAACATAGGTCCTTTGTGCTAGAGGACTCTAACTTTTGTAGCACCCTTGTTGAGATATCTCCCTTGTTTTGGATGACATTCTTGGAACCGTCCTTTCGTGTTAGGGGACGTTAAGCCTAAGGAACACTGTCCTTTCGTGTTAGGGGACATTAAGCCTATGTAACATAGTCCTTCCGTGCTAGGGGACTTTAAGCCTATGTAGCACCGTCCTTTCGTGCTAGGGGACGTTAAGCCTAAGTAGCACCCTTGTTAAGATATCGGCCACCGATGGACTATGAACGGGTATGCTCGATGCCGAGGTTATGCTTTTGTTGACGTAAAGTTAAGTAAGTAAGTAAGTTTTGAAAGACCAAGGTTCGATTGATGTTTTGTTTCAAGTCAAGCTAAGCTATGTTATGTATGGTTTTGATAAAGATATACTATGTATTGTTTTGAAAAGATCTCGGGTATCATTCATTTAACCCCTTTATTACTTATAGCATTCATTGAGTATCCAAGCTCACCCTCCCTATGTATATGTAGGTAACAAGCAAGAAGTCGGCTACGCCGAGATGTGTGTTTTGCATGTATGTTACGTCGGCAGTGAGGATGTCGGCAAACTGGAAGATTATGTTTCATGATTTGTGGCTCAAGTGTTTTTGTTTATGTTGGCAATCTTGAAGCTTATGTATTTTGAACATGTCGTCTCGAGAAGCCTTTTATCAAGATGTAATACGTATTTTTGTACTTCATTTTATTTGTATTCAAGTTTTAAAGCTATGTAAAGATGTATACTATTCCATTTGACTTATGCACTGCTCTTATGGACCACTTGTATTTTAAATTATTGCTTCCGCACTTGTGAGCCCCATATATTTATACTCTGATTGTGTGTGAATTTTGAAAGTTGGCCTTCGGTAATCTCGGATTACTGGCCATCACGGCACCAAACTACTAGGGGCGGTTTGGGGTCGTGGCGGTAACTTACACAGAAAATTCTCAGTAAATTCTCACTAAATTCTGATTAAATTCCCAGTAAATTACTCAGAAAATTCTTAGTCAATTGCTCAGTAAATTCTGAGCAAATTACTTTTTAAATTCCAAATAAATTCTTTGTAAATTGTTTAGTAAATTCTCAATAATCACTTAGTAAATTCTCAGTAAATTACTGAGTAAATTCCCAGTAAATTACTTAGAAAATTTTCAGTAAATTCTTAATAAATTCTCAGTAAATCACTCATCAAATTTTCAGTAAATTGTCAATAAATTTTCAGTAAATTACTCATTAAATTCAAAGTAAAGTCCTTATAAATTACTCAATAAATTCTCTGTAGATTCTCCAAAAATTCTCAGTACATTACATAGTAAATTTCTAGAAATATTCAAAGCAAATTCCCAGTAAATTCTTTGTAAATTACTCAGAAAATTCTTTTTAAATTGCACAGTAAATTCCCAATACATTCTCAGTCCATTACACAGTAAATTTCTCAAAAAATTCCCAATAAATTCCAAGTAATTTCTCAGTAAATTGCCCACTAAATTCTATGTAAATTCTCAATGAATTACCCAGTAATTTCTCAGTAAATTCTTGATAAATTACTCAGCAAATTCCCAGTAATTCAAATAAATTATAGAATAAATTCTCAATAAATTTCCAGTAGATTCTCAGTAAATTACTCAGTAAATTTGTCGTAAATTCTCTACAAATTACTTAGTAAATTACTCAGTAGATTACTTAGTAAATTACTCAAAAAATTCTGACAAAATTCTTAGAAAATATTCAGTAAAATGCTCGGTAAATTCGTCAAAAATTCTCAGAAAATTACTCAGAAAATTCTCAGTAAACTACTTGGTAAATTACTCAGTAAATTGCAATTAAATTCTCACTAAATTATTAAGTAAATTCTCAGTAAATAACCCTGCAATTTCCTAGTAAATTCTAAGTAATTAACTCAGTAAATTCCCGGTAAATTCTCAATAAGTCACTGAGTAAATTCTCAGTAAATTCTTGATAAACATTCAGTAAATTATTCAGTAAAATCCTAGGAAATTCTCAGTAAATTACTGGGTAAAGTTTCAGTAAATTACGAAGTAAATTACATGTAAATTCTCAGTAAATTACTCAGTAAATTCCCAGTAAATTACTAGGTTAATTCCCAGTCAATTTTCAATAAATTCTTAGCAAATTACTCAGTAAATTCCCCAGAAATTCTCAGTCAATTACTTAGTAAATTCCCAGTACATTACTCAGTTAATTCCCAACCAATTCTCAGTCAATTACTCAATTAATTTCCAATCAATTCTCAATAAATTACTTAGTAAATTCTTAGTAAATTTGCATTAAATTCTCAATCAATTACTCAGTAAATTACACAGCAACTTCCTAGTAAATTCTCACTAAATTCCGAGTAAATTCCCAGTAAATTACTCAGAAAATTCTTAGTCAATGGCTCAGTAAATTTTGAGCAAATTACTTTTTAAATTCCTGACAAATTCTCTGTAAATTGTTTAGTAAATTCTCAATAAATCACTCAGTAAATTCTCAATAAATTACTAAGTAAATTCTCAGTAAATTACTCAAAAAAATTTCAGTAAATTTTTAATAAATTCTTAGTAAATTACTCATCAAATTCCTAATAAATTGTCAATAAATTTCCAGTAAATTACTCACTAAATTCCCAGCAAATTCCTTATAAATTACTCAATAAATTCAATCTAGATTCTCAGAAAATTCTCAGTAAATTACATAGTAAATTCCCAGAAATATTCTCAGCAAATTCCCAAAAAATTCTTTGTAATTTACTCAGAAAATTCTCAGTAAATTGTTTTTAAATTGCACAGTAAATTCCCAATTCATTCTCAGTAAATTCTCAGTCCATGTAACGCCCCCAAACCGCCCCTAGTAGTTTGGTGCCGTGATGGCCAGTAATCCGTGATTACCGAAGGCCAGCTTCCAAAATTCACACACAATCAGAGTACAATATACGGGGCTCACAAGTGCGGAAGCAATAATCTAAAATACAAGTGGTCCATAAGAGCAGTGCATAGTCAAATGGAATGGCATACATCTTTACATAACTTATAACTTGATTACAAAAGTACATGTTACATCTTGGCAAAGGGCTTCTCAAGCCGACATAAATATAACACATGAAATACAAAACATGGAACATGATCTTCAGGATTGCCGACATCCTTACAGCCGACCAAACAAGCATACAAAACACACATCTTGCAACACACACACATCTCGGCGTAGCCGACTTCTTGTTTGTTACCTACATATATACATAGGGAGGGTGAGCTTGGATACTCAGTGAATGATATAAGTAATAAAGGGGTAAATGAATGATTTCCAAGGTCCTTGTCAAAACAATACATATATCATAGCTTGTTCAAAACATGGGATGAATCAAGTTCATCAATCAAATCTTGGTCTTTCAAATCTTGCTTGGGATGTTAATAACATCTACATAATACATGGGGTGATGACATTTCGGACAAGACAAGGGAATAATCGACCCGGAATCGATTAGACAAATCCACCCATTCATAGACCGTCGGTGGGGCCATCCGTTCATAGACCGTCGATGACAGAGATCTCTCAAACATGGTGCTACATGGGCTTAGAGTCCCCTAGCATGGGAGGACTTTCCAAGAATGTCATCAAAACAAAGCTTATACTTGATACACAAAATAGAGATAATCATTCATGCTTGATCAAATACTTTTCTAAAACGAAGCAAGGCTTTTTCAAAACTTTATAACATAACTTTATTAAAAATACCACTCACCTAGTTCTTGGGACGTCGGGATCAAGGCAAAGGTCCAAGTCCTACAAACACGTGGCAAAGTCTATTGAACGCACTCTTAAAACAAGCTTCACATGAATGCAAATGATCTAGGGAAAACATGCTGAAAACATCTAGGGAAAACATGCTGGAAACATCTAGGGAAAACATGCTGAAAATACCTAGGGAAAACATGCTGAAAACACCTAGGGAAAACATGCTGAAAACACCTAGGGAAAACATGTTGAAAACAACTAGGGAAAACATGCTGAAAATACCTAGGGAAAACATGCTGAAAACAGCTAGGGAAAACATGCTGAAAATACCTAGGGAAAACATGCTGAAAATACCTAGGGAAAACATGCTGGGTACCAACCAGGTCCTGGAATGGATGCACAGAGATGATCTAGGCTAAAACGACCTAGCTGGGTGAACTCAGGAGGTCTTGGCCGAGGTCCCACACCTCTTGGCCGAGGTGTGGTTACCTAGGCTTCAGTATGCAGCTGTCTGCCGAGGTGTTACAAGGTGCCGGCATGGGTGTACCATGGTCGGCCTAGGTGTGCAGTGGTTAGCCTAGGTGTGCATGCAAGATAAACTAACGTGCAAGTGATCATGCAAGGTAGGCCAAGGTGAGATACGATGCTTGGCCTAGGTGTGTGATCTAGGCAAGAGTGGTGTCGGTGATCACACCTAGGGAAATGAAGCCTGGAAATCTGGGTTTCCTCCTTGAAGAACATGAAGAACATGAGCATGACGAACATGAAGAACATGAATGCTAAAATCATAACTTGTTATTACAAGATCTGGGATTTCATGACATGAGTTCGAAAACATGGACCTGGGTACCCATACTTGAAAATCATGTGGAAACAAACACAAAAACATGGATCTTGGCATGAGCTTTCGGATCAAAACATGACTTTTCTTGAAGAACACATGAAAACCATTTTCTCTTTCTAAAACCGAACTTCAAAGCAATGCATGGCTTACAAATCATATTCAATCATGCAATGCAATATCATAAACATATAGAACAACAAGAGCGGATCAAGAATCTAACCTTAGAACACGGATCTAACGGTTCGATCTCAAAGAATCAAGCTTGGAAATCCACTCTCTCTCAAGAACTCTTCTCCCTTTTCTAGAGCTTCTCTCTCTACTCTTCAAAACAAGATACAACAAATGAGGGGTTTCTCTCTGCCGGCTAACTTAACTCTCAGCTCGGACACGTGGCAACGGTTGGTTGGTTCTCTTCAAAAAGGTGATAGATTGACAAGACAAGGCCCTGACAAGGCGTATCTAGCAAGCTACTCGGAATGGCACTCCGGAGTGTATTGACATCGGCTAACCACAAGACTTCGGCAACTAGGGTGACAATGACCTCGGCTAGGAAGGACAACACTTGACTAAGCTGTGCCACACCTCGGCCTAGATGTGCCACACCTCGGTCTAGGTCATTCCAGTCCCAGAACAAGATCACTAGCTGCAAGGATTAAGGATCTCGGACGCCTAGGTGATAACATCTCGGCCAATATGCCTAGGTGACGGTGGAGGTCAACCAAAGGGGTTCCAAGATGGTCCAAGGTGTAAGAGGTTCAAAGGTGTGACCTAGGCTTGGCATGACCTAGGCTTGACATGACCTAGGCTTAACATGACCTAGGCTTAACATGACATAGGCTTAACATGACCTAGGCTTAACATGACCTAGGCTTGGCATAGCAAGAAAGGAACAAAGCATGCATACAACACTTAGGGAAAACATGATAGCATCAAGACAAGACAAGAACCTTTACCTAGGCAAAACAAGTCCAAGTCTACAAATGCAAGCTTAACAAGACAAAATCATGCAAATGTACATGAACATGACTAAGACATGAATGTGGGTTATTACAGTCCATTACTCAGTAAATTTCCCAATAAATTCCCCACTAAATTCACAGTAAATTCTCATTAAATTCTAAATAAATTACTCGGTAAATTACACAGTAAAATCTATGTAAATTGCTTAGTAAATTCTCAATAAATTACTCAGCAAATTCCTAGTAAATTCAAATAAATTACATAATAAATTCTCAATAAATTTCCAATAGATTCTCAGTAAATTACTCAGTAAATTCCCAGTGAATTCTAAGAAAATTACTCAGTAGATTACTTAGTAAATTACTTGAAAAATTCTGACAAAATTCTCAGAAAATATTCAGTGAATTGCTAAGAAAATTCGTAAAAAATTCTCAGAAAATTACTTAGAAAATTCTCAGAAAACTACTTGGTAAATTACTCAGTAAATTGCAAGTAAATTCTCACTAAATTACTAAATAAATTCTCAGTAAATAACCCAGCAATTTCCCAGTAAATTGTCAGTAATTAACTCAGTAAATTCTCAGTAAATTACTCCATAAATTCTTAGTAAAGTCTCAGTAAGTCACTGAGTAAATTCTCGATAAACATTCAATAAATTATTCAGTAAAATCCTACTAAATTCTTAGTAAATTACTGGGTAATGTTTCAGTAAATTATGAAGTAAATTACAAGTAAATTCTTAGTAAATTACTCCGTATATTCTCAGTAAATTACTCCGTAAATTCTCATTAAATTACTCGATTAATTCCCAGTCAATTCTCAATAAATTCTTAGTAAATTACTCAGTAAATTCCCTATAAATTCTTAGTCAATTACTCAGTAAAATCTCAGTTAATTACTCAGTTAATTCACGATAAATTTTCAATAAATTCTCAGAAAATTACTCAGTAAATTCACATTAAATTCTCAATCAATTACTCAGTAAATTCTCATTAAGTTACACAGTAAATTTCTAGTAAATTCTCACTAAATTCCTAGTAATTTACTCAGAAAATTCTCAGTCAATTGCTCAGTAAATTCCGTGTAAATTACTCTTTAAATTCCCAATAAATTTTCTGTAAATTTTTTAGTAAATTCTCAATAAATCACTCAGTAAATTACTGAGTAAATTCCCAGTAAATTACTCAAAACAATTTCAGTAAATTCTTAATAAATTCTCAGTAAATTACTTGTCAAATTTCCAGTAAATTGTCAATAATTTTTCTGTAAATTACTCACTAAATTCCCAGTAAATTCCTTATAAATTACTAAATAAATTCTATGTAAATTCTCATAAATCTCTTAGAAAATTACATAGTAAATTCCCATAAATATTCTCAGCAAATTCCCAGTAAATTCCCTAGAAAATTTCAGTAAATTATTTTTAAATTGCATAGTAAATTCCCAACACATTCTCAGTAAATTCTCAGTCCATTACTTAGTAAATTTCTCAAAACATTTCCAATAAATTCCCAGTAAATTCTCAGTAAATTACCCACTAAATTCCTTGTAAATTCATAGTAAATTCTCAGTAAATTGCACAGTAAATTGCTCCGTAAATTCTATGTAAATTACTCAGTAAATTCTCAATAAAGTACTCAGCAAATTCCCAGTAAATTGAAATAAATTACATAATAAATTCTCAATAAATTTTCAGTAGATTCTCAGTAAATTACTCAGTAAATTCGTAGTAAATTCTCTACAAATTACTTAGTAAATTACTCAGTAAATTCACAGTGAATTCTCAGAAAATTACTCAGTAGATTACTTAGTAAATTACTCAGAAAATTCTGATAAAATTCTCAGAAAATATTAAGTAAATTACTCAGAAAATTTTCAGTAAACTACTTGGTCAAGTACTCAGTAAATTGCAAAAAAACTCTGACTAAATTACTAAATAAATTCTCAGTAAATAACCCAGCAATTTCCCTGTAAATTCTCAGTAATTAACTCAGAAAATTCTCATTAAATTACTCCGTAAATTCCCGGTAAATTCTTAGAAAGTCACTGAGTAAATTCTCAATAAATTACTCAGTAAATTCTTAATAAGCATTCAGTAAATTATTCAGTAAAATCCTAGTAAATTCTCAGTAAATTACTGGGTAAAGTTTCAGTAAATTACGAAGTAAATTGCACGTAAATTCTCAGTAAATTACTCAGTAAATTCCCAGCAAATTACTCGGTTAATTCCCAATCAATTCTCAATAAATTCTTAGTAAATTACTCAGTAAATTCCCTAGAAATTCTCAGTCAATTACTTAGTAAATTCCCAATAAATTACTCAGTTAATTCCCATTCAATTATCAATAAATTCTCAGTAAATTACTCAATAAATTCACATTAAATTCTCAATCAATTACTCAGTAAATTCTCAGTAACTTACACAGAAAATTCCCAGTAAATTCCCACTAAATTCTGATTAAATTCCTAATAAATTACTCAGAAAATTCTCAGTCAATTGCTTAGTAAATTCGGAGCAAATTACTTTTTAAATTCCAAATAAATTCTCTGTAAATTGTTTAGTAAATTCTCAATAAATCACTCAGTAAATTCTTAGTAAATTACTGAGTAAATTCCCAGTAAATGCTCGGCCTGGGTAGAAGTAGTACTAGCGTCTTGTGGCCTAGGTTGTCTCAACTCACGGACCAAACCTTCGACCAATCTCTCTAATCTGTCCAATCTGTCTTCGAGATGATCTCGGCCAACTGGTGGTCTACCCCTCATGATGCTAAGAGTATGCAAAATGTGACTTTAAAACAAAACGATCAAATAATATGCATGCAAATAACAAATAGTCACGCCGAGATGATGCACACATTGTCAAGTAGCAAGCGTTATGATGCAATCCTAACATCAATTCTAAGGGAAATCCTATGCTCTTTAGGACTCAAAGTGTGTGAATAACGCACTATAAGGAACCTGTGCTCTGATGCCAATCTGTCACGACCCCATTTCGCCCCTAGTAGAATGGTATCGTGATGGCCAGTAATCCGAGATTTACCGAAGGCCAACTTTCAAAATTCACACGCAATCAAAGTATTACATATGGGGCTAACAAGTACGGAAGCAATAATTTACAATACAAGTGGTCCATAAGGGCTGTTCATAAGTCAAATGAAATGGCATACGTCTTTACATAGCTTTACAACTTGGATACAATAAAATGAAACACAAAATACATCTTGACCAAAAGGCTTCTCAAGCCATCATATACAAAACACTATGAATTACAAGCTAAGAAGTATGTTTTTCAAGATGCTACAAAATGCGAGTCCAAAACAAGTTGCAAAGCACATCTAGGCGTCACCGCCGTCCTACTCATCACCTACATATATAGAGAGGGGATGAGCTTGGATACTCAGTGAATGGTACAAGTAATAAAGGGTTTGTATGAATGAAATCCGAGACCTTTAACAAAACAATACATAATCATAGCTTGTAGCCAACACAGGAGGAATCAAGTTCATCTAACAAATCGTTCAAGCTTTATCAATTAAAGTCTTTCAAGGGTTTCAAGTTTCAAGGGGTGGCGTTAACAAAGGTTGTGCTACAAATGCTTATAGTCCCTTTGTAACAACCCTCACCTTACTCTTGTCATGCTTGTATACATTCCTGCATGAACCTGCCTTGTTATTTTGTTTTTGAAGGTTTTGTCTTGTCTTGATTTGCTTAAGGTTGCTAGCATGATTTTGATCTTTGCTTGGTATGTGCGTAGCCGAGGTCATCTTGAGCTTAGTCCGCCTTTGACCCTTTGCACTTAGAACTATCTCGAGATCTTGTTCAACCCCATCTTCACCTCGGGCATTCATTGCCGAGATGTTTTGCACTTGAACCTTGTCCGCAGGCAGGTATGGCCTAGGCCGAGATGTGGCACACCCCGGCCAAGGTGTGGCACAGCTTAGTCAAGTGTCGTCCTCCCTAGCCGATGTTTTTCTATCCTGTTGCTGGATCCTTGATTTGAGCCGATGTCATCTTGTTGCCGATGTGTCTGACCCGAGCTTGCTGCATACGCTTTGTCAGAGACTTGTCTTGTCTATCAATCACCTTTTTGGAGCTGAACCAACCCGATAACGCCACGTGTCCGAGCTGATTGTTAAGGCAGCCGGCAGACCTTGAAACAAATCATTTTCTTGTCTCAAATCTTTGTTTTAGAGAGAGAAGCTCTAGAGAGGAGGAAGAAGAGTCCTTGAGTGAGAGTAGTCTTCCAAGCTTGATCTTCGTGGCTTGAACCGTTGGATCCGAGTCTTGAGGTTAGAATCTTGATCTCCTTTGGTTGTTCTTGCTGATTATCTAGCTGCATTGCATGATCGGATTTGTGTTGCATGTCATGCATCGTTTTGAAGTTGATTTTGGAAAGAGAAAATGGTTTTCATGTGTTCTTGAAGAAAGTCTCGTTTTGATCGAAAAGCTTGGAACGAAAATCATGTTTTTGTGTTTGTTCTTGCATGACTTTCTTGAATGGGTACCCAGGTCCATATTTTGAACTCTTGGAATGAAAACTCAGATTTTTGTAACAAGTTGTGAGCTTGCATCCATCTTCCAAATGATCATGTTCTTCATATTCTTCAAAGGAAAACCCAGGTTCTTCCTGACTTTGTTTAGCGGGACCTCGGCTTAGTCCTGAACGGTACCCAGTGTGTTTTCATGAAACGGGAGCAGTGATTAAGCTCCCAGCTTGTTTTGCTTTGTCTTTGACTTAGATCTGGCAAGAATGCCGAGATCATTTGCATGTGTATGGAGCTTGCTTTGAGAATGTGACTTGCCATGTGATTGTAGGTCCTTGATATTTGCTTTGAGTCTACACCTGAAGAACTAGGTGAGTGGTATTATTGATAAAGCTATGTTATACTTGTTTTGATAAACCTTGCTTGCCTTGTTTTGACAAAAGTATTTTGTTAGCATGAATAAATAGCTCTTGTTTTGATGTGTCAAGTATACTCCTTGTTGGTGCCATATTTGAAAAGGATACGGTCCTTGTTAAATCGGGCTACGGGCCTAAGTAACACAAGTCCCTTGTGCTGGAGGACTCTAAACTTTCGCAGTACTATGTATAAAAGGATATGGTCCTTGTTAAATCGGGCTACGGGCCTAAGTAACACAAGTCCCGTGTATTGGAGGACTCTAAACTTTCGCAATACTTTTGACCAAACGATTACGGATCGTACAGCCCTTGATACTTGAATGATGAATACGGTTCATCCCTTGCTTCGTCGATGTTATGATACTTGAATGATGAATACGGTTCATCCCTTGCTTTGCCGATGTTATGATACTTGAATGATGAATACGGTTCATCCCTTGCTTCGCCGATGTTATGATACTTGAATGATGGATACGGTTCATCCCTTGCTTCGCCGATGTTATGAAACTTGAATGATGAATACGGTTCATCCCTTGTTTTGCCTATGTCAGTAAACATCTTTGGGTACTTGTAATATTTGATTGATGAATACGGTTCATCCCTCGTCTTGCTGAAGTTAATGAGTTTGTTTGAAGGACCTCGGCTTTATTCATGTAAAACCTTTATTATTAGTACCATTCACTGAGTTTTGTACTCACCCCTCTATATATATGTAGGTGATGAGCACGACGGCGGCGACGCCTAGATCGTTTTGGATGCTTGTTTTGGATTCGTGCTTATGTCGGCTTTACTTTTGTATTTACGTCGGCGATGCCCTGCTTTGCATGTCGGCAAATCTTGAAAATCATGCTTCTTGACTTGTATTAGCTGTATTTTGTATATGTCGGCTCGAGAAGCCTTTTGATCAAGATGTAACATGTATTTTTTACCTTATTGTATTCAAGTTGCAAAGTTAATTGGAAATGTTTGGCATTGCTTTGATCTACGCACAGCTCTTATGGACCACTTGTATTTGATTTATTGCTTCCGCATTTGTGAGCCCCCTATATCCATACTCTGTTTGTGTTAAGTTTTGAAAAGTTGGCCTTCGGTAATTACGGATTACTGGCCATCACGGCACCAAACTACTAGGGGCGGTTTGGGGTCGTGACACCCTTAGCACGCACGGACTTTCAAAGGTTGTGCTACAAATGCTTATAGTCCCCTAGCACGTACGCACTTTCAAAGGTTGTGCTACAAATACTTATAGTCCCCTAGCACGTACGGACTTTCAAAGGTTGTGCTACAAATGCTTATAGTCCCCTAGCACGTACAGACTTTCAAAGGTTGTGCTACAAATGCTTATAGTCCCCTAGCACGTACGGACTTTCAAAGGTTGTTATCCAAAACAAGACTAACACTTGATACACAAAATAGGGATAATCATTCATGCTTAACAAATAATTTTCAAACAAAGCAAAGCTTTATCAAAACTTTATAACATAGCTTTATTAAAAATACCACTCACATAGTTCTTCAAACGTCGGGGCTACAAGCAAGGATCCAAGTCCTACAAGCACATAACAAATCCGATTGAATGCACTATCAAACAAGCTTTACATGAATGCAAATGACCTAGGCATTCTTTCAAAACTAAGTCGATCCAAAACAAAACACTGTTCCTCATCTCGGGAAAACATAATGGGCACCTACCAGGTCTTGGCCGAGGTCCCACACCTCCCTTGCCGAGGTGTGGTCCCGATGGCCACATTCAAGGAAACGAAGTCAGGAAAATCTGGGTTTCCCTTCCTTTGAAGAACATGAAGAACATGGATGCAAAGATCATAACGTATCATTACAAAAATCTGAAATTTCATGCTATGAATTCAAAAACATGGACCTGGGTACCCATACTCGAAGATCTTATGAAAACAAACACAAAAACATGAATCTTGATGCAAACTTTCGGATCAAACAAGACTTTTTCTTCAAGAATGCATGAATACCACTTTCTCTTTCTAAACCCAACTTTAAATCGATGCATGGCTTGCAAATCAGGTTCGATCATGCAATGCAGCTAGATGATCAATAAGAACAACAAGAGTAGATTAAGATTCTAACCTCAAAACACGAATCAAACGGTTTGAACTCTAAGGATCAAGCTTGGAAATCTATTCCTCCTCTAAGAACTTCTTCTTCTTCTTCTAGAGCTCCTCTCTCCTCACAAGCAAAGGCATATAGCAAAATGATACATTTCTAGGTTTGCTGGCTGACTTAACACTCAGCTGGGACACGTGGCACTACCGGGTTGGTTCTCCTAAAAATGGTGGCTGAGTGAAAAGACAAGACTATGACAAAGTGTGTTCAACAAGCAAGATGGCATAGGCACTCCGGCAGGTAATGATCTCGGCTAAGAACAAGGCATCGGCAAGTAGGGGAACAATGATCTCGGCTAAGAAGGACAACACTTGACCTAGCTGTGCCACTCCTTGGCATAGATGTGCCACACCTCGGTCTAGGTCATGCCACTCCAGGACAAGATCACTTAGGTGCAATGGTAACATCTCGGCCTTGGTGATGAACACCTCGGCCTAAATAATGACATCTCGGCCAATATGTCAGGGCGAAGGTGGAGGTCAAACAAAGTGGTTCCAAGATAATTCTAGACTGAAGATGACCTCTGCTAGACTCACACCAAGCAATGTACAAAACATGCAAGAAACACTTAAGCAATCAAATCAAGGTTTTGCAAAAATGCAACATATCAAGACAAGATCGTGTAATATATGCAAGTATGACTAGAGTGCAGTGAGGGTTGTTACATCCTACCCTCCTTAAAGAAGTTTGGTCCCCAAACTTAAATTACCTTGCTCTACAAATAACCCCGGATGACGGATTTTTATTTCTTCTTCCATTTCCCATGTAGCATCCTTGCCGTAATGCTCTTTCCATTCAATTTTCACCATTGGTATAGATTTGTTCCTCAACTGTTTCACTTGTCTGTCAATAATTTTCATCGGCTTCTCCTCGTAGCCTAAATCGTCACTAACCACAATCCCGGTATAATCAATTACATGCAGTGGATCCCGAATATACTTCCTCAACATCGAAATATGGAACACATTGTGAACTTGACTTAGTTCTGGTGGCAAAGCCAGTCTATAGGCAGCTGGGTTAACTTTCTTAAGATTCAAAAGGCCCGATGTAACGGGGTGATAACTTACCCTTCTTCCCAAATCTTGTAACTCCTTTTATCGGCGAAATCTTTAGGAATACATGACCCTTAACTTCAAATTCCAACTCCCTCATTCTCTGGTCGGCATAACTCTTCTGTCGACTTTGAGCAGTTTTGATCCTTTGTCGAATGAGCTTAATCTTCTCGGTAGTAACTTGAACTAGCTCAGGACCAATCAAAGCTTTATCTCCCACTTCAGTCCAACATATCGGCGATCTGTACTTCTTTCCATACAAAGCTTCGTACGGTGCCATGCCAATGCTAGCTTGGTAACTGTTGTTGTAAGTAAATTCTACCAACGGTAGATGTACTTCCCAACTTCCCTTGAAATCTAACACACATAGTCTGAGCATATCTTCGAGCATCTGAATCGTTCTTTCTGTTTGTCCATCGGTCTGGGGGTGAAAAGCTGTGCTAAACTTCAACTCGGTTCCCAAGGCTCTTTGTAAACTCTGCCAAAATCTAGAAACGAACTTAGGATCTCGGTCTGACACAATGGACATCGACACTCCATGAAGTCTCATAATCTCATTCATATACAACACAGCAAGTCGGTCAGCATTGAATGTGGTTTGAACAGGTAAGAAGTGTGCTGACTTAGTTAATCTGTCAACGATAACCCAAATCGAATTCATATCCTTTTGCGTCCTCGGCAAGCTAACAACAAAATCCATGGAGATGTGCTCCCATTTCCACTCAGGGATTGGCAAAGGTTGAAGAAATCCTGCTGGTCTTTGATGTTCTGCTTTCACTTGCTGGCAATACAGACATTGGGATACAAACTCTGCTACCTCTCCCTTCATGTTTGGCCACCAAAAAGTCTGCTTCATGTCTTGGTACATTTTGGTGCTCCCTGGATGAGCGGCGAACTTGGAACCATGGGCTCCCTGCAAAATCTTATTTTTCAACTCTGGGACGTCGGCCACGCACAATCTCCCTTCAAACTTGAGTACCTGATTTTCAATGGCAAACCCTAGCCTCGGCTTAGAGGTAATCTTATCAATTACTTTCATGAAGAATTTGTCTTCTATCTGTCTGCTCTTTATTTCCTCGATGATGGTCGGCTCCACTGAAATCATTGACAAACATGCTGAATTCCCAACTAACTTTCTGCTCAATGCGTCGGCCACTGAGTTTGCTTTACCTGGATGATACTGAATTTGCATGTCGTAGTCTTTTAGTAATTCAAGCCGTCTCCTCTGCCTCATATTTAGTTCCTTCTGGGTGAATAGGTACTTCAAACTCTTGTGATTTGTGAAAACTTGACAAGAAGTTCCGTACAAGTAATGACACCAAATCTTCAAAGCAAAGACCACGGGTGCTAGTTCTAGATCATGGGTAGGATAATTCTTTTCGTGAGGTTTCAACTGACGAGATGCGTACGCTATAACCTTACCGGCTTGCATTAATACACAACCCAAACCCTTATGTGAAGCATCACTATAGATCTGAAATTCCTCATTACCTGATGGTAGGGCAAGGACTGGTGCTGTGACTAACCTCGTCTTTAATCCTTGGAAAGCTAACTCTCTATCATCGGTCTATTCATACACCGTTCCCTTCTTAGTTAGTTATGTCAATGGAATTGCAATCCTTGAGAAATCCTTCACGAACTTTCTGTAATAACCTGCCAAATCCAAAAAACTACGAACCTTGGACACATTGGTCGGCGTCGGCCAATTCACGACGGCTTCAATCTTACTTGGATCAACAGAGATTCCTTCTTCATTAATCACATGGCCCAAAAATGAAATGCTGGAAAGCCAAAATTCACACTTGCTAAGCTTGGCATATAATTTCTTGTCTCTTAGGATTTGTAAGGCTAGTCTCAAATGCTTCACATGCTCATCACCACTCTTGGAATAGATCAGTATGTCGTCGATGAAAACAACCACGAACTCATCTAGGTACAGCTTAAAAACTCTGTTCATCAAATCCATGAATGCTGCAGGAGCGTTGGTCACTCCGAAAGGCATTACCAAAAATTCATAGTGACCATACCTTGTCCGAAAAGTAGTCTTCTCAACATCCTCGGCTTTAACCTTAAGCTGATGGTAGCCCGACTTAAGGTCAATTTTTGAAAAGACTCGTGCTCCTCGTAGTTGATCAAGCAAATCATCAATCCTAGGCAATGGGTACTTATTCTTAATGGTCACCTTGTTAAGCTCTCTGTAATCAATGCAAAGGCGAAGTGTGCCATCCTTCTTCTTAACAAATAGAACGGGTGCTCCCCATGGTGAAGTGATCGGCCTAATGAATCCCTTGTCCAACAATTCTTGTAATTGTAGTTTCAGTTCCTTGAGTTCGGCTGGGGCCATTCTATAGGGTGTTTTGGAGATAGGCTGCATTCCTGGCATAACATCAACTATAAATTCTATTTCCCTAGCCACTGACTGGCCAGGCAATTCATTTGGAAAGACATCGGGGAATTCTCTAACCACTAGGATGTCGGCTAACTCAACATTTCCATTCAATTCACTTAGTATACTACACAGATAACCTTGACATCCCTTTTGGATCAACTTATAGGCTTTCATTGATGAGATTAAGTAAGGTGGGGGCACTACTCCTTTACCTTGGAAAATAACCTCGGCTTGGTTTGGGGGTTTCAGTGTGACACTCTTTGAAACACAATTAATAGATGCATGGTTCGTTACTAACCAGTCCATCCCCAATATGACATCAAAGTGAGTCATGCTTAATGGCATTAAATCGACTAATAATTCTACGCCCTCAATCACAACGACACACGCCCTATAAATGGATGTAACGATCATAGTCCCCCCAGATGGAGTAGACACATATAACACATAATCAAGGGGTTCTTGTTCTCTATTTAACTTCTCGGCAAACTTAGCAGATACAAATGAATGTATAGAACCCGAATCAATCAATATGTATGCATCTTGAGAGCAGATTGGGAGTATACCTGACACGACTGTCTCAGCATTCTGAGTGTCTCCTGGTACCAATGCAAAAACTCTGCCCTGTCTCGTCTGGGCCCTTCCGATGTTATTTCTCTGTGCAGAGCCCGAGCTACTCCCATTCTTCTTACCATCATCAGTCCTTGCCTTCGGACAGTCTTTCACGCGATGACCCATTTCGCCACATTCAAAACAGGCTCCTGACGCCCAACGACAAACTCCGGAATGCGGTTTCCCACAACTTGCACACGTCGGCTTAGCATTACCTTCCTGGTTCGAGTTGATGGAGCTGCCCACATTCGCTTTCTTCTTGGTGTTAAACGGAACTTGGCGAGTGTCATAGTTCTGTCTCTTTCTCTGGCTCTCTCCTGAATTCTGGTATCGGTTCAAATTAGCTTCTGCAAGGATGGCCTTATCCAATACTCCGGCGTAGGTCGGCATGTTGAGCATGTTAACTCGGTCTTGTATCGGCCCACGAAGCTCGCTTTCAAACTTCCTAGCTTTTCTATATTCATCATCGACCATGTGAGGCGCATATCTCGCCAACTTGGTAAAAGCACGGTCATATTCTGCCACTGTCTTGTTGCCTTGTGTCAGAGTCTGGAATTCTGTGGTCTTGCGATCTCGGACACTAAGGGAAAAATGCTTGTTGTAGAACAATTCCAAAAATCTAGCCCAAGTCAAACCTGGGTTACCTTCCCTGGTCATCATCCACCATCTTCGTGCGTCGTCGTCCAATGTGAACGCTGCTAATGACACCTTCTGGGCGTCGGTGCTGGGAAAAATCTCAAATGACTTCTCCATTTCCAAAACCCATGCTTCGGCTTTCATCGGTTCAATACCCCCAGAGAATCTCGGCGGTTTCATTTTCTTAAACTCTCGGATCAGGGCTATGGTGCCATCCCCATATAAAGCTTGCTGTGGAGGCACTTGCGGCGTTGGAGGAGGTGGGGGCGGAACTGCATGTCGGCCGTTTGTCTGCTCAGCCTGGGTAGAAGTAGTACTAGCGTCTTGTGGACTAGGTTGTCTCAACTCACGGACCAAACCTTCGATCAATCTCTCTAATCTGTCTAATCTGTCTTCGAGATGATCTCGGCCAACTGGTGGTCTACCCCTCCTCATGATGCTAAGAGTATGCAAAATGTGACTTTAAAAAAAACGATCAAATAATATGCATGCAAATAACAAATAGTCACGCCGAGATGATGCACACATTGTCAAGTAGCAAGCGTTATGATGCAATCCTAACATCAATTCTAAGGGAAATCCTATGCTCTTTAGGACTCAAAGTGTGTGAATAACGTACTATAAGGAACTTGTGCTCTGATACCAATCTGTCACGACCCCATTCCGCCCCTAGTAGAATAGTACCGTGATGGCCAGTAATACGAGATTTAACGAAGGCCAACTTTCAAAATTCACATGCAATCAGAGTATTACATATGGGGCTAACAAGTATGGAAGCAATAATTTACAATACAAGTGGTCCATAAGAGTTGTGCTTAAGTCAAATGAAATGGCATACGTCTTTACATAGCTTTACAACTTGGATACAATAAAATGAAACACAAAATACATCTTGACCAAAAGGCTTCTCAAGCCATCATATACAAAACACCATGAATTACAAGCTAAGAAGCATGATCTTCAAGATGCTACAAAATGCGAGTCCAAAACAAGTTGCAAAGCACATCTAGGCGTCACCGCCGTCCTGCTCATCACCTACATATATATAGAGAGGGTGAGCTTTGATACTCAGTGAATGGTATAAGTAATAAAGGGTTTGCATGCATGAAATCCGAGACCTTTAACAAAACAATACATAATCATAGCTTGTAACCAATACGGGAGGAATCAAGTTCATCTAACAAATCTTTCAAGCTTCATCAATTAAAGTCTTTCAAGGGTTTCAAGTTTCAAGGGGTGGCGTTAACAAAGGTTGTGCTACAAATGCTTATAGTCCCTTAGCACGCACGGACTTTCAAAGGTTGTGCTACAAATGCTTATAGTCCCCTAGCACGTACGGACTTTCAAAGGTTGTGCTACAAATGCTTATAGTCCCCTAGCACGTACGGACTTTCAAAGGTTGTTATCCAAAACAAGACTAACACTTGATACACAAAATAGGGATAATCATTCATGCTTAACAAATACTTTTCAAACAAAGCAAAGCTTTATCAAAACTTTATAACATAGCTTTATTTAAAATACCACTCACATAGTTCTTCAAACGTCGGGGCTACAAGCAAGGATCCAAGTCCTACAAGCACATAACAAATCCGATTGAATGCACTATCAAACAAGCTTTACATGAATGCAAATGACCTAGGCATTCTTTCAAAACTAAGTCGATCCAAAACAAAACACTGTTCCTCATCTCGGGAAAACATAATGGGCACCTACCAGGTCTTGGCCGAGGTCCCACACCTCCCTTGCCGAGGTGTGGTCCCGATGGCCACATTCAAGGAAACGAAGTCAGGAAAATCTGGGTTTCCCTTCCTTTGAAGAACATGAAGAACATGGATGCAAAGATCATAACGTATCATTACAAAAATCTGAAATTTCATGCTATGAATTCAAAAACATGGACCTGGGTACCCATACTCGAAGATCTTATGAAAACAAACACAAAAACATGAATCTTGATGCAAACTTTCGGATCAAACAAGACTTTTTCTTCAAGAATGCATGAATACCACTTTCTCTTTCTAAACCCAACTTTAAATAGATGCATGGCTTGCAAATCAGGTTCGACCATGCAATGCAGCTAGATGATCAATAAGAACAACAAGAGTAGATTAAGATTCTAACCTCAAAACACGAATCAAACGGTTTGAACTCTAAGGATCAAGCTTGGAAATCTATTCCTCCTCTAAGAACTTCTTCTTCTTCTTCTAGAGCTCCTCTCTCCTCACAAGCAAAGGCATATAGCAAAATGATACATTTCTAGGTTTGCTGGCTGACTTAACACTCAGCTGGGACACGTGGCACTACCGGGTTGGTTCTCCTAAAAATGGTGGCTGAGTGAAAAGACAAGACTATGACAAAGTGTGTTCAACAAGCAAGATGGCATAGGCACTCCGGCAGGTAATAATCTCGGCTAAGAACAAGGCATCGGCAAATAGGGGAACAATGATCTCGGCTAAGAAGGACAACACTTGACCTAGCTGTGCCACACCTTGGATGTGCCACACCTCGGTCTAGGTCATGCCACTCCAGGACAAGATCACTTAGGTGCAAAGGTAATATCTTGGCCTAGATAATACACATATCGGCCTTGGTGATGAACACCTCGGCCTAAATAATGACATCTCGGTCAATATGTCAAGGCGAAGGTGGAGGTCAAACAAAGTGGTTCCAAGATGTAAGCAATCAAATATGCGAGCAAGGTACAAAATATGCGTAAAACACGTAAGCAATCAAATCAAGGTTTTGCAAAAATGCAACATATCAAGACAAGATCGTGTAATATATGCAAGCATGACTAGAGTGGAGTGAGGGTTGTTACAACTCAATAAATTCTTAGTAAATTCCCATTAAATTCTCAATCAATTACTCAGTAAATTCTCAGTAACTTACATAGAAAATTCTCAGTAAATTCTGATTATATTCCCAGTAAATTACTCAAAAAATTCTCAGTCAATTGCTTAGTAAATTCGAAGCAAATTACTTTTTAAATTCCAAATAAATTCTCTGTAAATTATTTAGTAAATTCTCAATAAATCACTCAGTAAATTCTCAGTAAATTACTGAGTAAATTCCCAATAAATTACTCAGAAAATTTTCAGTAAATTCTTAATAAATTCTTAGTAAATCACTCATCAAATTTCCAGTAAATTGTCAATAAATTTTCAGTAAATTACTCACTAAATTCAAAGTAAAGTCCTTATAAATTACTCAATAAATTTTCTGTAGATTCTAAGAAAATTCTCAGTAAATTACATAGTAAATTCCAAGAAATATTCTTTGCAAATTCCCAGTAAATTCTTTGCAAATTCGTCAGAAAATTCTCAGAAAATTCTTTTTAAATTGCACAGTAAATTCCCAATACATTCTCAGTCCATTACACAGTAAATTTCTAAAAAAATTCCCAATAAATTTCAAATAAATTCTCAGTAAATTGCCCACTAAATTCTATGTAAATTCTCAGTAAATTCTTTATGAATCACCCAGTAAGTTCTCAATAAATTACTCAGCAAATTCCCAGTAAATTCAAATAAATTACAGAATAAATTTTCAGTAGATTCTCAGTAAATTCGTAGTAAATTCTCTATAAATAACTTAGTTAATTACTCAGTAAATTCCGAGTGAATTCTCAGAAAATTACTCAGTAGATTACTTAGTAAATTACTCAAAAAATTCTGACAAAATTCTTAGAAAATATTCAGTAAATTGCACGGTAAATTCGCCAAAAATTCTCAGAAAATTACTCAGTAAACTTCTTGGTGAATTACTCAGTAAATTGCAAGTAAATTCTCACCAAATTACTAAGTAAATTCTCAGTAAATAACCCAGCAATTTCCTAGTAAATTCTAAGTAATTAACTCAGTAAATTCCCGGTAAATTCTCATTAAGTCACTGAGTAAATTCTCAGTAAATTACTCAGTAAATTCTCGATAAACATTCAGTAAATTATTCAGTAAAATCCTAGGAAATTCTCAGTAAATTACTGGGTAAAGTTTCAGTAAATTACGAAGTAAATTACACGTAAATTACTAAGTAAATTCCCAGTAAATTACTAGGTTAATTCCCAATCAATTCTCAATAAATTCTTAGTAAATTACTCAGTAAATTCCTTAGAAATTCTCAGTCAATTACTCAATTAATTCCCAATCAATTCTCAATAAGTTCTCAATAAATTACTTAGTAAATTCTTAGTAAATTCGCATTAAATTCTCAATCTATTACTCAGTAAATTACACAGTAACTTCCCAGTAAATTCTCACTAAATTCCGAGTAAATTCCTAGTAAATTACTCAAAAAACTCTCAGTCAATGGCTCAGTAAATTCCGAGCAAATTACTTTTTAAATTCCTAACAAATTCTCTATAAGTTGTTTAGTAAATTCTCAATAAATCACTCAGTAAATTCCCAGTAAATTACTCAGAAAATTTTCAGTAAATTCTTAATAAATTCTCTGTAAATTACTCATTAAATTCCCAATAAATTGTCAATAAATTTCCAGTAAATTACTCACTAAATTCTCAGTATATTGCTTATAAATTACTCAATAAATTCTCTGTAGATTCTCAGAAAATTCTCAATAAATTACATAGTAAATTCGCATAAATATTCTCAGTAAATTCCCAAAAAATTCTTTGTAAATTACTCAGAAAATTCTCAGAAAATTCTTTTTAAATTGCACCGTAAATTCACAATACATTCTTAGTAAATTCTCAGTCTATTACTCATTAAATTTCCCAATAAATTCCCCACTAAATTCTGAGTAAATTCTAAATAAATTACTCAGTAAATTACACAGTAAAATCTATGTAAATTTCTCAGTAAATTCTCAATAAATTACTCAGCAAATTCCTTGTAAATTCAAATAAATTACATAATAAATTCTCAATAAATTTCCAGTAGATTCTCAGTAAATTACTCAGTAAATTCCTAGTGAATTCTAAAAAAATTACTCAGTAGATTACTTAGTAAATTACTCTAAAAATTCTGAACAATTCTCAGAAAATATTCAGTGAATTGCTTAGAAAATTCGTAAAAAATTGCCAAAAAAATACTTGATAAATTACTCAGTAAATTGCAAGTAAATTCTCACTAAATTACTAAATAAATTCTCAGTAAATAACCCAACAATTTCCCAGTAAATTGTCAGTAATTAACTTAGTAAGTTCTCAGTAAATTATTGCATAAATTCCTAGTAAATTCTCAGTAAGTCACTGAGTAAATTCTTGATAAACATTCAGTAAATTATTCAGTAAAATCCTACTAAATTGTCAGTAAATTACTCCGTAAATTCTCAGTAAATTACTCGGTTAATTCCCAGTCAATTCTCAATAAATTCTTAGTAAATTACTCAGTAAATTCCCTAGGAATTCTCAGTCAATTACTCAGTAAAATCCCAGTTAATTACTCAGCTAATTCACAATAAATTCTCAAAAAATTACTCAGTAAATTCACATTAAATTCTAAATCAATTACTCAGTAAATTCTCATTAAGTTATGCAGTAAATTTCCCGTAAATTCTCACTAAATTCCGAGTAAACTCCCAGTAAATTACTCAGAAAATTCTCAGTCAATTGCTCAGTAAATTCCGTGTAAATTACTCTTTAAATTCCCAATAAATTCTCTGTAAAATTTTCAGTAAATTCTCAATAAATTACTCAGTAAATTCTCAGTAAATTTCCAATAAATTACTCAAAAAAATTTTAGAAAATTCTTAATAAATTCTCAGTAAATTACTTATCAAATTCCCAGTGAATTGTCAATAATTTTTCAATAAATTACTCAATAAATTCCCTGTAAATTCTCTAAAAATTTTCAGTAAATTACATAATAAATTCCCAGAAATATTCTCAGCAAATTCCTAGTAAATTCTTTGTAAATTACCTAGAAATTCTCAGTAAATTATTTTTAAATTGGATAGTAAATTCCCAACACATTCTCAGTAAATTCTCAGTCCATTACTCAGTAAATTTCTCAAAAAATTCACAATAAATTCCCAGTAAATTCTTAGTAAATTGCCCACTAAATTCTTTGTAAATTCTCAGTAAATTACACAGTAAATTGCTCAGTAAATTCTATATAAATTACACAGTAAATTCTCAATATATTACTCAGCAAATTCCCAGTAAATTGAAATAAATTACAGAATAAATTCTCAATAAATTTTCAGTAGATTCTCAGTAAATTTGTAACAACCCTCACTTCAACTTAGTCATACTTGCATACATTTATATATGATCTTGTTTTGTTATGTGCATTTACAAATCCTGTCTTGTTTTACTTGAGTGTTTCTTGCATACTTTGTTCTTGTCTGGTGTGTTGCCGAGGTCATCTTAAGCCTAGACACCTTGGAACCTTTCTACACTTAGAACTATCTTGTAACCACTTCGGTTGACCTCCATCTTCACCCTGGCATGTTTGCCGAGATGTCTCTATCTAGGCCGAGGTGTTCAGCACCAAGGCCAAGATGTGTATCATCTAGGCTGAGATGTTTATCCTTGCACCCTAGTGATTTTGTTCCTGAAATGGTATGACCTAGACCGAGGTGTGGCACATCTAGGTCAAGGTGTGGCACAGCTTAGTCAAGTGTTATCCTTCCAAGCCGATGTCGTTGTCACCCTACTTGCCGAAGCTTTGCCCTTAGCCGAGATCATCACTTGCCGGAGTGCCCTTGCCGTCTAGCTTGTTGAATGCACTTTGTCATGGTCTTGTCTTGTCAGTCAGTCGCCTTTTTGAGTAGAACCAATCAGCCGATGCCACGTGTCCCAACAGAGGGTTAAGTCAGTGATTGTCAGGAGAAACATATCATTTTGTATCAAATCTTGTCTTTTAGAGAGAGAGGCTCTGGGAAGGAGAAGGAGAAGGAGAAGTTTTGAGTAAGAGAGAGAGTAAACTTCCAAGCTTGATCGTTGGAGCTTGAACCGTTAGATTCGAGTTTTGAGGTTAGAATCTTAATCACCTCTTGTTGTTCTTATTGATCATCTAGCAGCATTGCATGATCAAACCTGTTCTGCACGTCAGGCATTGATTTAAAGTTGGTTTTAGAAAGAGAAAATGGTTTTCATGTGTTCTTGAAGAAAAGCCTCGTTTGATCCGAAAGTTTGCATCTAGAACCATGTTTTTATGTTTGTTTTGATAAGATCCTTGAATATGGGTACCCAGGTCCATGTTTTTGAATTCATAGCATGAAACCTCAGATTCTGTAATAGCAAGTTTTAATCTTTGCATTCATTTTCCTCATGTTCATGTTGTTCATATTCGTCATGTTCTTCAAGAGAGGGAAACCCAGATTTTTCCCGATTTCACTTCCTTGACTGTGGCCATCGAGGCCACACCTCGGCAAGGAGGTGTGGGACCTGGGCCTAGACCTGGTAGTTGCCCAACTTGTTTTCCAGTGATAAGGAACTGTGTTTTGACTTGATTTGACTTAGTTTTTGAAGAATGCTGAGGTCATTTGCATGCATGCAAGACTTGTTTTGAGAAATGCATTCAATAGACTTTGCCATGTGTTTGTAGGATTGGGACTTGCCTTGACCCTGATGTTTGAAGAACTATGTGAGTGGTATTTTTAATAAAGCTATGTTATCAATGTTTTGATGAACTTTGCTTTGCTTTGTTTTGAAAAGTATTTGTTAAGCATGAATGATTGTCCCTACTTTGTATATCAAGCATTATCTTGTTTTGATGATCTCCTCAGAAAGTTCCTTGTGCTGGAGGACTCTAAACTTTCACAGCACATCTTGTTTTGAAAGTCCGTTGTGCTGGAGGACTCTAAACTTTCGCAGTACTCTCGTGTTAGGAGGCTACGGGCCTTTGTAACATAGGTCCTTTGTGCTAGAGGACTCTAAACTTTTGTAGCACCCTTGTTGTGATATCTCCCTTGCTTTGTTTTGTTTTGCCACTGACGGTTTACCCCGTGGGTTTGTTTGTCCGGAATGTTAGCATTTGTAATATGTTGATGCTAGTAAGCAACCCTTGAAGCTTGAAGATTTGTTAGATGGACGAGGTCCATCCCTTGTTATATAGAGTTTTGATATGTATTTGTTTTGAAAGGACTTCGGCTTTTATTCATGCAAACCCCTTTATTAATTATATCATTCACTGAGTATCCAAGCTCACCCTCTCTATATATGTAGGTGATGAGCAAGAAGGCGATGACGCCTAGATATGATTCGCGAGCTTGTTTTGGATTTTTGGTTATGTCGGCTTGACTTGTATTTACGTCGGCAGTCTTGAAAATTATGCTTATCGACTTGTAATACTTGTATTTTACACACGTCGGCTTGAGAAGCCTTTTGATCAAGATGTAATTTGTACTTTGCTTTTTTTGTAACTAAGTTGTAACCCATGTGAAGATGTTTGTTATTTCGTTTGACTTACGCACAACTCTTATGGACTAATCTAATTTGTATGTGTTGCTTCCGTACTTGTGAGCCCCATATATTTATACTCTGATCGTGTGTGAATTTTGAAAGTTGGCCTTCGGTAATCTCGGATTACTGGCCATCACGGCACCAAACTACTAGGGGCAGTTTGGGGTCGTGACAAAATTACTCAGTAAATTCGTCGTAAATTCTCTATAAATTACTTAGTAAATTACTCAGTAAATTCCCAGTGAAATCTTAAAAAATTACTCAGTAGATTACTTGGTAAATTCCCAGTGAATTCTTAGAAAATTACTCAGTAGATTACTTAGTAAATTACTCAGAAAATTCTGACAAAATTCTCAGAAAATATTAAGTAAATTACACAGAAAATTCTTAGTAAACTACTTGGTGAATTTGTCACGACCCCAAACTGCCCCTAGTAGTTTGGCGTCGTGATGGCCAGTAATCCGGGATTACCGAAGGCCAACTTTCAAAATTCACACACAATCAGAGTATAAATATATGGGGCTCATAAGTACGGAAGCGATACACACAAATCGGATTAGTCCATAAGAGCTGTACATAAGTCAAATGAAATAGCAACCAACATCATATGGGTTACAACTTAATTACAAATGGAGCAAAGTACAAAATTACATCTTACATCTTAACAAAGGGCTTCACAAGCCGACACAAACAAAATGCACGAACTACAGGTCAAGGAACATAGTCTGCCAGATTGCTGACATCCTCGTTGCCGACATAACATACATACAAAACACACATCTTGATCAAAAGGCTTCTCAAGCCGACGTGTACGAAATACAAATATTACAAGTCGAGAAGTATGATTTTCAAGACTGCCGACATAATTACAAGTCAAGCCGGCATGACAAAAATCCAAAACAAGCTCGCGAATCACATCTAGGCGTCATCGCCTTCTTGCTCATCACCTACATATATATAGAGAGGGTGAGCTTGGATACTCAGTGAATGGTATAAATAATAAAGGGGGTTTGCATGAATAATAGCCGAAGTCCTTTCAAAACAATACAAGTCAAAACTTTATATAACAAGGGATGGACCTTGTCCATCTAACAAATCTTCAAAGCTCTAAGGGATGCTTACTAGCATCAACATATTACAAATGATAACATTCCGGCAAACATATCCACGCGGTAAACCGTCAGTGGCAAAACAAGACAAAGTAAGGGAAATATCTCGAACAAGGGTGCTACAAAAGTTTAGAGTCCTCCAGCACAAGGGACATTCAAAACAAGATATGCTGCGAAAGTTTAGAGTCCTCCAGCACAAGGGACTTTCAAAACAAGATGTGCTGCGAAAGTTTAGAGTCCTCCAGTACAAGGGACTTTCAAAACAAGATGTGTTGCGAAAGTTTAGAGTCCTCCAGTACAAGGGACTTTCAAAACAAGATGTGCTGCGAAAGTTTAGAGTCCTCCAACACAAGGGACTTTCAAACAAGATGTGCTACGAAAGTTTAGAGTCCTCCAGCACGAGGGACTTCCAAAACAAGATGTGCTGCGAAAGTTTAGAGTCCCCTAGTACAAGGGACTTTCCGAGGAGGTCATCAAAGCAAGTATAATACAAGATACAAAACTAAGGACAATCATTCATGCTTGACAAATACTTTTCAAAATGAAGCAAAGCAAAGCTCATCAAAACATTGATAACATAGCTTTATTAAAAATACCACTCACCTAGTTCTGCAAACGTCGGGGTCAAGGCAAGTCCAAGTCCTACAAACACATGGCAAAGTCTATTGAATGCACTACTCGAAACAGGTCTAGCACACATGCAAATGACCTCGGCATTCTTCAAAAACTATGTTAAATCAAATCAAAACACAGTTTCTTATCTTTGGAAGGACAAACTGGGCAACTATCAGGTCTAGGCTGAGGTCCCACACCTCCTTGCCGAGGTGTGGCCTCGATGGCCACATTCAAAAGCGAAGTCGGGAAAATCTGGGTTTCCCTCTTGACAAACATGAAGAACATGAAGAACATGAACATGAACATGAGGAAGATGAATGCAAAGATCAAAACTTGCTATTACAAAAGCTGAGATTTCACGCTATAATTTCGAAAACATAGACCTGGGTACCCATACTCAAAGATCTTATCAAAACAAACACAAAGACATGAGCCTTAATGCAAACTTTCGGATCAAACGAGGCTTTTCTTCAAAAACACATGAAAACCATTTTCTCTTTCTAAAACCAACTTTAAATCGATGCATGGCGTGCGGAACAGGTTTGATCGTGCAATGCAGCTAGATGATCAATAAGAACAACAAGGATAGGTTAAGATTCTAACCTCAAAACTCGAATCCAACGGTTCAAGCTCCAACGATCAAGCTTGGAAGTTCACTCTCTCTAGCTTAAACTTCCCCTCCTTCTTCCTAGAGTTTCTCTCTCTAAAAGGCAAGATTTGATACCAAATGATCTATTTCTCTCGACAGTCACTGACTTAATCCCTCTGCTGGGACACGTGGCATCGGCTGATTGGCTCTACTCGAAAAGGTGACTGACTTGACAAGACAAGACCAAGACAAAGTGTATTCAGCAAGCTAAACAGCAAGAGTACTCCGGCAAGTGATGATCTCGGCTAAGGGCAAAGCTTCGGCAAGCAGGGTAACAATGACATCGGCTTGGAAGGACACCACTTGACTAAGCTGTGTCGCACCTTGGCCTAGATGTGCCACACCTCGGTCTAGGTCATACCGTTCCAGGAACAAAATCACTAAAGCAAGGATCAAGGATCTAGAACGCCTAGATATTAACATCTCGGCCCAGATGATGCACATCTCGGCCTAGGCGACGCGCACCTCGGCCTAGATGGTGACATCTCGGCCAATATGCCAGGGTGAAGGTGGAGGTCAACCAAAGGGGTTTCCAAGATAGTTCTAAGTGATAAAGGTCTCGAAGGTGTCTAGGCTTAAGATGACCTCGGCAACACACCAGACAAGAACAAAGCATGCAAGCAATCATTCAAGCAAAACAAGACAATATTTGCAAATGCACATATTAAAACAAGATCATCCATAAATATATGCAAGTATGACTAAGTTAAAATGAGGGTTGTTACAGAATTACTCAGTAAATTGCAAAAAAACTCTCACTAAATTACTAAATAATTTCTCAGTAAATTCTCAGTAATTAACTCAGAGAATTCTCATTAAATTACTCCGTAAATTCCCGGTAAATTCTTAGAAAGTCACTGAGTAAATTCTCAGTAAATTCTCGATAAACATTCAGTAAATTATTCAGTAAAATCCTAATAAATTCTCAGTAAATTACTGGGTAAAGTTTCAGTAAATTACGAAGTAAATTACACTTAAATTTTCAGTAAATTCTCAGTAAATTACTCGGTAAATTCCAAGTCAATTCTCAATAAATTCTTAGTAAATTACTCTGTAAATGCCCTAGAAATTCTAAGTCAATTACTCAGTAAATTCCCAGTAAATTACACAATTAATCCTCAATCAATTCTCAATAAATTCTCAGTAATTACTTTGGAAATTCTTAGTAAATTCCCATTAAATTCTCAATCAATTACTCAGTAAATTCTCAGTAAGTTACACAGTAAATTCCGAGTAAATTCTCACTAAATTCTGAGTAAATTCCCAGTAAATTACTCAGAAAATTCTCAGTCAATTGCTCAGTAAATTCCGAGTAAACTACTTTTTAAATTCACGATAAATTCTCTGTAAATTGTTCAGTAAATTCTCAATAAATCACTCAGTAAATTCCCAGTAAATTACTGAGTAAATTCCTAGTAAATTACTCAAAAAATTTTCAGTAAATTACTCATCAAATTCCCAGTAAATTGTCAATAAATTTTCAGTAAATTACTCACTAAATTCCCAGTAAATTCCTTATAAATTACTCAATAAAGTCCCTATAAATTTTCATAAAATTCTCAGTAAATTACATAGTAAATTCCCATAAATATTCTGAGCAAATTTCCAGTAAATTCTTTGTAAATTACCCAGAAAATTCTCTGTAAATTATTTTTAAATTGCACAGTAAATTCCCAACATATTCTCAGTAAATTCTAAGTCTGTTACTCAGTAAATTTCTCAAAAAATTCCCAATAAATTCTCAGTAAATTCTCAGTAAATTGCCCACTAAATTCCTAGTAAATTCTCAGTAAATTCTTAACAAATCACCTGGTAAATTCTCAGTAAATTCTGAGTAAATTCCCAATAAATTACTTAGTAAATTCTCAATAAATTACTCAGCAAATTCCCAGTAAATTCAAATAAATTACAGAATAAATTCTCAATAAATTTCAGTAGATTCTCAGTAAATTACTCAGTAAATTTGTAGTAAATTCTCTATAAATTACTTAGTAAATTACTTAGTAAATTCCCAGTGAATTCTCAAAAAATTACTCAGTAGATTACTTCGTAAAATACACAGAAAATTCTAACAAAATTCTTAGAAAATATTCTGTAAATTGCTCAGTAACTTCGCAAAAATTTCTCAGAAAATTACTCAGAAAATTCTCAGTAAACTACTTGGTAAATTACTCAGTAAATTGCAAGTAAATTCTCACTAAACTACTAAATAAATTCTCAATAAATAACCAAGCAATTTCCCAGCAAATTCTTAGTAATTAAGTCAGTAAATTCTCAGTAAATTACTCAGTAAATTCTCGATAAACATTCAATAAATTATTCAGTAAAATCCTAGTAAATTCTCAGTAAATTACTGGGTAAAGTTTCAGTAAATTACGCATAAATTACTCAGTAAATTCCCAATAAATTATTAGGTTAATTCCCAGTCAATTCTCGATAAATTCTTAGTAAATTACCCAGTAAATTCCCTAGAAATTCTCAGCAAATTCCCAGTAAATTACTCAGTTAATTCCCAATCAATTATCAATAAATTCTCAGCAAATTACTTAGTAAATTCTTAGTAAATTCCCATTAAATTCTCAATCAACTACTTAGTAAATTCTTAGAAAATTACACAGTAAATTTCCAAAAAATTATTACTAAATTTCGAGTAAATTCCCAATAAATTACTCATAAAATTCTCAGTCAATTGCTCAGTAAATTCGGAGCAAATTACTTTTTAAATTCCCAATAAATTCTCTGTAAATTGTTTAGTAAATTCTCAATAAATCACTCAGTAAATTCTCAGTAAATTACTGAGTAAATTCCCAATAAATTACGTAGAAAATTTTAAATAAATTCTCTGTAAATCACTCATCAAATTTCCAGTAAATTGTCAATAAATTTTTAGTAAATTAATCACTAAATTCAAAGTAAAGTCCACATAAATTACTCAATAAATTCCCTGTAGATTCTAAGAAAATTATCAGTAAATTACATAGTAAATTCCCAGAAATATTCTCAGCAAATTCCCAGTAAATTCTTTGTAAATTACTCAGAAAATTCTCAGTAAATTCTTTTTAAATTGCACAGCAAATTCCCAATACATTCTCAGTAAATTCTCAGTCTATTACTCAGTAAATTTCCCAAAAAATTTTGAATAAATTCCCAGTAAATTCTCAGTAAATTACACACTAAATTCCTTGTAAATTCTCAGTAAATTCCTAAAAAATTAGACAGCAAACTCCCAATAAATTCAAATAAATTACAGAATAAATTCTCAATAAATTTCCAGTAGATTCTCAGTAAATTCGAAGTAAATTCTCTATAAATTACTTTGTAAATTACTCAGTAAATTCCCAGTGAATTCTCAGAAAATTACTCAGTAGATTACTTAGTAAATTACTCAGAAAATTCTCAGAAAAATATTGAGTAAATTGTGTGGTAAATTCGCAAAAAATTCTCAAAAAATTCTCAATAAACTACTTGGTAAATTACTCTGTAAATTGCAAGTAAATTCTCTCTAAATTACTAAGTAAATTCTTAGTAAATAACCCAGCAATTTCCCGGTAAATTCTCAGTAAGTCATTGTCATGACCCGAACCTGCCCCCGTGGGTTAAGGACATAACCGGCCAGTAATCCTGAGATTACCTACGGCCTCAAACCAAAACAGACACAACTCATCAGAGTAAAGGGCCAAACGAAAGCAAAAATTTTAAACTTTGTCCATAGAGCCGTGTGTATGTGCACATCAAAACAAACCATACATATGTACGTTAATAACTCACAATAGAAACATAGTGACATAAGATTCCATACAGACAGGATCATCCAACTAAGTCAACCCATGAAAACTATATAAAGACATACTTAAAAACTTCGCCAACATGACAAAATATCAATACATAGCAAAATGGGCGAAGACGGGTCTCGTGCGTGAGACACAAGGTTGACTCTCCAAAACCTTTGTTGTTCCTCACAGACTTCACTGGGGCTGGGTTTGGACTTCTCTTGGCTCACCTACAAACACGTGGATGAGTGTGAGCGATAGCCCAGTGAATAATATCAAATAAGAAGACACAACGATATGTAGAACAACATACTCCGAACGGCCTTGGACCTAATTCATATTTCTATTTAACATACATATATATACACAATTTAAGTCAAGTGACTATGGTTCCAAACATATTGGCCTTTGGCCCATTTATCTTCCATAACAAACTGACCTTTGGCCCATTCGAACTTTCGTTCATGTCAAAACGGCCTCTGGCCCATTCATTCATGTCAGAACGGCCTCTGGCCCATTCATTCTATTATTCAGGTCAAACTGTTATTCGTGTCAATCTATTATTCGTGTCAAACTATCATTCATGTCAAAACGGCCTTCGGCCCGTTCATTTATGTCAAAACGGCCTTCGGCCCATTCATTTATGTCAAAACGGCCTTCGGCCCACTCATTCATGTCAAAACAGCCTTCGACCCATTCATTTATGTCAAAACGGCCTTTGGCTCATTCATTTATGTCAAAAGGGCCTTCGGCTCACTCATTCATGTCAAAATAGCCTTCGGCCCATTCATTTATGTCAAAACGGCCTTCGGCCCATTCATTTATGTCAAAACGGCCTTTGGCCCACTCATTCATGTCAAAACAGCCTTCGGCCCATTCATTTATGTCAAAACGTTGCCCATCAATCGAATTGACGAATTTATAAACCTTACATAGAAGTAAGAAGTAAGCAACTAGACAACCATATAATTCAGATGTCTTTGATAAGATATTACTCACAGTGATCGGTTGGTTGGTTTGCCCTGGAGCTCGACCCTACACATTTCATGAATACAAAAGGGTCATTAACAATTCAATCCGTTCCTTAATTCACATATTCCTCTTTAGGCCTTATTCTTATCTCTTTAACTCATTGACAATGCTTAACACATGCCTAAGAGTGCTTGCAAGTGAAAGAGAACGAAAAACGAAACATAGAATACGAAAACAAAATTTCAGAAAACAGGGTCCCCGCTCGAGCGTAGACTTACACGCTCGAGCAGACCCTTAAGGCCTGCAAAAGTACTGGTTGCATCAAAAATACGCTCGAGCGTGAAATAGGGCACTCAAGCGGAAGGCCTGTCTACGTAACTCCCCCGTTCGAGCGTGAACTAACCCGCTCGAGCGGACACCAAGTCTGCAAAAAGTACTGGGAGCACGTTTTTCCAGCTCGAGCGGCACTTCCCCCGCTCGAGCGGACATCAAAATTCTGGGTTTTCCAGATTGTGTTCTTGAGCTCCATTTCGACCTTCAAGCCAACATTTCTTGCATGCAATGGCTCAAATCTTAAATATAATTACACTAACATGGTATAAACCCCAAATTACAACCCAATGAAGCTCAATTTCACAAATAAATCACATGCATGCACTAATCTCCCATCAAACTCACTCTAACATAACAATTTCATGCATTCAAGGTTCCCCTTTTTAATAACCAACATGCATGCCCATATTAACTTTCATTTCCACTTCTAATGATGCAATTAGTGCTCATTCCCATGAAACTCAACAAAAACATGCTTGCATGTGGGATTACACTTTTAATCTTTCATAATTTACAATTCACATGCCAGATTTTGTGATTCCATAGGTGTTCTTTACATGCATGCACATATCAACCCTCAATTTCAACAAAACTAACTCAATCATGCTCTTGATTACAAACAAACCTTGAACACACAAGATTACAAATTCAAACGTTTGAATTCAAGGTCAATTACTTATCTAGAGGCTCAATTCTTCCAATCTATGGCAATTTCTTGAGTATAGCTTCAAATGACTCAAGCTTTAGGATCAAAACCCCAATTTTCTTCACCCTCTCTCTCTTAGCCGACCCTCTCTTCTCTCTTGAGTTCAAAATCAGCCAAAGTGTAAAAAGGAGAGGAATTGAGGTGTAATGGCCCTTATATAAAGCCCCACTAATTCTAATATAATAACAATAAAGTAATTGGGCACTAATTCAATAATTGAATCGATTTAATCTGATCCGAATCAATTTCCAATTAAATTTCACCATAGGCTATAAAAATTACGCTAATCACAATGGCGCAATCAATTTTGAGTTCTGTGGCCGATAAGGCCTTCAATTTAATTTTCGAAGCAGGTAGTCAAACAGATATTCCTACGGTGAACAGATAGAAATTCAAAACCACATATTTTCACATAATGGCACACAAAATCGTATCAAACACATAATCATATACGTATTAAGGCCCAATTAGCATAATACAGAACAGGGGCATTACAGTCTTCCCCCCTTCAGGAAGTTTGGTCCTCCAAACTCACTTTACCTTTAGTAAAAAACAATTCGGAATACTTTCTTATTCAACGGTTCCAATCCTTTTGATACTTATCTGCTTAGTCTCAAAATCAAGCAACACTCTGTTCTCAATTAGTCAGAGACTTACCTTTCTCACCATACAAGGCTTGTACGGTGCCATACCGAAACTAGGGTGTGAGTTGTGGTTGTAAGCAAAGTCTGCCAACAACAGATAGATCTTTCAAATTCCCTGAAAAATCTACTGCATAAATTTGGAGCATTTCTCCTAAAATTCAAAAAGTTCTTTCTGATTATGCATCAATTTGCGGACGGAAAAGCAGCGCCAAATCACAATTCAGTTCTCATTGCCTCTTGAAGGCTCGCTAAAATTCAAACACATTATAGGATTCCTGTCTAAAACAATAGATACTAGGATTCCATGCAAACGAGCAATCTTATCGATGTAACCAGTGGCTAGTCTATAAGCATCATACGAAAACTTCACAGAGAGGAAATGAAAAACTTAGTAATCCTGTATACGATAACCCAAACGGGACTTATACCTTGGATGTCCAAGGCAGCCCCACCATGAAATTCGTAGTCACATATTCCTATTTCCATTCCCAAAATAGAGAGAGGTTGGAGTAGTTCTGCCACTATCTGATATTCAACTTCGGCCTGTTGGCACCGAAAAATATTTAGACACAATTTCAACAATTTCCTTCTTCACAATAGGTCGCCAACATATTTATTTCAAAAGCCAACTAACTTTACCATAGGAGTTCGGTCTATTCCCTTGTCACAAAAGTTCAATTCATTCTCCAACAATTCCGCAATTCATAATCCGATTTGGTATTTAATTCAGTTTCTCATCACAGTTATTCAAGATTAATCAAAAGTCTTTAGGAATATAAAGTGAATCTGGGCACAAATCCCCAAGTCAACAAGGATAACAACGAAACAATCCACCACACGACATACATAACTCATGTATCCCCATAGTACCAATTGTAAAGTACAATAACACTGAAGCAGTCCATTTCTAACATAATACATGTTCCCTCAATCATTCGACAGTTTACAATTCAGTTTAATATTCAATTCCCAGTTCCATCGGGTCTCTCCACGTCATCTGATAGTTGTCCAAAGCATAAGACAATTCATACATTAATCCCCATAACGTCAAAGATCGTATCAAAATAATCAATCACATGTTCAACACGATTTACACATTTTCGGAGCCCCAACTACAGAATATGATGACACTAAGCAGTTATTTACAAAGCGTACTGAATTCACACACTTTCGGACAATCAGGGTTTTTCAAAGTTTCTTGGATGTTAAAACATCTTCATAATACCAAAGGATGACATTCCGGACAAAACAAAGGAATAATCATCTCGGAATCAAAGCACACCCGTTCATGATTGTCGGTGGCCGACTCGAGGTCAATTAGTCAAACCCACCCGTACGAAACCGTCAGTGGCAAAAGATATCTTAATCAAAGGTGCTACATAGGCTTAACGTCCCCTAGCACGAAAAGGACGCTCCAAGAATGTCATCAAAACAAACATAATACCATTCACTATAACATGATTTCCCAAAATCTGATAACATTGAAGCAACCACTCTTCCTTACAAAACATATTCTGATCAGTCAAAGACAAATGTTCAGTACTGCCTATAATCAAATCAGTCTGCCGTCATCGGTTCCCATAGCGTCAAACAAACAAGGATGGGACAATACTCAAGCATCGTTCCTTAAGACACCCAATCACGGGATTTGTACAATTCGGGTCATTTTCAACACACATGTTCTCGATAGTTGGGGTTGGTTCTCAACAGTGTTCATGGTTAGATCAATCTGTTGACAGCCCACCAAAGGTCCTTCAAATGGGTCGGGTACTCTAAGCAGATTCAAGTTTTGGATCTATTAGTTTTTCTGCCAAGAATAATCTGGCTATTGATTTACAGGAAATCCTTAATCTTTTTTTACAAAATTAAATTAGATAGAGGGTCTTATCAAACCAATCTCGACACAGGTCTTGCCAAATCAAATCAAACAAAGGTTCCATCAAATTATATCAAATGAGGGTTCCATCAAGACAACGTCAGGCAAAGGTTCTATCGGATTGAATCAGATAAAAGTTTTCTCAGCTGCCCTAAGTTCATCAGTTCTCAAAGTCATACCAGAATCATTCATCACAACAATTTATATCAAAGTGTTTCAAATCATGTACAATACGGTATTGTCTACATAAATTCGGGTATAGTTGCATGTGCATGCAGTTGTTCATATCAGGAGGTATGTACCATAATCAATATAGTAGTTCCCAAAAAAATCTTATATACAACCACATGGTACTCGACAACACATTAAACAAAGTTCTTTGGTTATGCATGATATATAGGATTTGTTACATGAAAGTTCCAAATCAGTCACAAAAGCATAGGTTTACGAGTCAAGCTCAATATAGTCACGTAGTTCAGCCAATTTTCTACCAATCAAAAAACATGGTCTCACAATTACAAAGTTCATCATTTAGGGTGCTTAACTCGGTCACACGATCACAGAGTCATAATTCCAGCAGTTTAGTCATTGAAACAGTAATATAACAAATCACCCTAAGCATAAGTTCAGATGTACATGTGCATGTACAGAGTTAATCGATATCCCAATACATATTTCACAAATTTCCCAATGGAGCATATACATTAAATGAATATGGTCTCGATCTTGTGGGCTTAACTGATCTAGATACACATGCAGCAGATACGAAAGGACATGCCGATCTGAATCAAATAATATCCCAAGCAAAGATGTACACATGTACTAATTCAGAATCAATCAACACATAAGCATTCATTTGTAAACAGTATAGATACATGGGATAACGGTCACAATATTCTGAGTGCTTTCTGGGATGAGTGTAATTACTCTATCCTGAGTAGCAATCCCTACCACTGGTACGAGCCTAGCTGAGGCAGAACATTTATTCGCATTTGCTCAGTTCGGGAATAATTCCTTACCATATGGTCCATCTTACCACACCTATAACAAGCCCCAGAAATTCGATAATGAACCCCTTGATGTATCTTACACTGGTGGTGGCAATGGCTCTTGCCGTAGCGGCAACTGACATCATTGTCCTAAGATTTCTGCCACCTCTTGTACTATTCCTTCCAGCCTGTCAAATTGGGCTGTGAAAGAGTCTGCCGACTCATATGCCCTTACTTTAACCACGTTCTACACGAACTCTTATTAAATCATGCCAAATACTAGGATGTCCAATACAAAAATAAGCACATAGTCACATTCGTACATGGACACGTCTTTATATTCTCATTTCACATATCGTACGCAATTAATCACATACGTAACAGATAATTGCATACTTATCAGATATCGCATGCTGAACATTTACTAAGTAATTATATACTCAAATCATGTTCACATTTCACATAGACACCTGTAGGCAGAATTGAATGTACATAAACAACTTTTCATGATTCATATATTCATGTATGTGCATTATAACAAAACAACCTTGTTGTACATATTAGTGCAGCAATTCATATCTCATATTCAAATCATGTGTGGTACTTCCTTTAGCGTAACATATCATGTTGGTCAAGCATATCAAGTTCCATGACGGAACCTCTAGTTCCGGGTAACATATCTCATACATAGGCCACGTTATTGTTTCCCCCGGGCGAGGGCCTGTGCCACGGTATTATTTCTCCCGGGCTAGGGCCTCATGACCACAAGCCACAATATTATGTCCCCTAGGCAAGGGCCTCTGCTAAGGATACCACAATTACGTTTAAGGAAAATCTAGACACTCATTCACTCATACAAAACATAGCATTTCAGGGAACTTGTCATTTCATATCATCATAAAATATTTAAAGTTCACCATCTGATTAAACTTGCATTATACTTTATACAAAAGATTCACAAGTATGCATATACCAGAAAGCATACATATTCCCATGGTTTACAATGCAAGCAATTCACGAATTTATAGCACATAATGGTTCATCTAGAAACAATTAAGCATATTCTTAATGCTTCTAAGTTCATATTTATCACATGAATGTATCCTAGATCTTATCTAGACGCTTATTGCTCTTTTGGACAAGTGTGTGAGTTATTAACTCGTGCTCTGATACCACTCTGTCATGACCCGAACCCGCCCCCATGGGTTAAGGACATAACCGGCCAGTAATCCTGAGATTACCTACAGCCTCAAACCAAAACAGACACAACTCATCAGAGTAAAGGGGCCAAACCGAAGCAAAAATTTAAAACTTTGTTCATAGAGCTGTGCGTATGTGCACATCAAAACAAACCATACATATGTACGTTAATAACTCACAATAGAAACATAGTGACATAAGATTCCATACAGACAGGATCATCCAACTAAGTCAACCCATGAAAACTTTATAAAGACATACTTAAAAACTTCGCCAACATGACAAAATATCAATACATTGCAAAATGGGCGAAGACGGGTCTCGTGCGTGAGACACAAGGTTGACTCTCCAAAACCTTTGTTGTTCCTCACAGACTTCACTGGGGCTGGGTTTGGACTTCTCTTGGCTCACCTACAAACACGTGAATGAGTGTGAGCGATAGCCTAGTGAATAATATCAAATAAGAAGACACAACGATATGTAGAACAACATACTCCAAATGGCCTTGGACCCAATTCATATTTCTATTTAGCATACATATATATACACAATTTAAGTCAAGTGACTATGGTTCCAAACATATTGGCCTTTGGCCCATTTATCTTCCATAACAAACTGGCCTTTGGCCCATTCGAACTTTCGTTTATGTCAAAACGGCCTTTGGCCCATTCATTCTATTATTCAGATCAAATTGTTATTCGTGTCAATCTATTATTCATGTCAAACTATCATTCATGTCAAAACGGCCTTCGGCTCGTTCATTTATGTCAAAACGGCCTTCGGCCCTTTCATTTATGTCAAAATGGCCTTTGGCCCATTCGTTTATGTCAAAACGGTCTTCAGCCCATTCATTTATGTCAAAACGGCCTTCGACCCATTCATTTATGTCAAAACGGCCTTCGGCCCACTCATTCATGTCAAAACAGCGTTCGGCCCATTCATTTATGTCCAAACGTTGCCCACCAATCGAATTGACGAATTTATAAACCTTACATAGAAGTAAGAAGTAAGCAACTGGACAACCATATAATTCAGATGTCTTTGATAAGATATTACTCACAGTGATCGGTTGGTTGGTTTGCCCTGGAGCTCGACCCTACACATTTCATGAATACAAAAGGGTCATTAACAATTCAATCCATTCCTTAATTCACATATTCCTCTTTAGGCCTTATTCTTATCTCTTTAACTCATTTACAATGCTTAACACATGCCTAAGAGTGCTTGCAAGTGAAAGAGAATGGAAAACGAAACACAGAATACGAAAACAAAATTTCAGAAAACAGGGTCCTCGCTCAAGCGTAGACTTACAAGCTTGAGTGGACCCTTAAAGCCTGCAAAAGTACTGGTTGCATCAAAAATACGCTCAAGCATGAAATAGGGCGCTCGAGCGGAAGGCCTGTCTACGTAACTCCCCTGCTCGAGCGTGAACTAACCCGCTCGAGCGGACACTAAGTCTGCAAAAAGTACTGGGAGCACGTTTTTCCCGCTCGAGTGGCACTTCCCCCGCTCGAGCAGACATCAAAATTCTAGGTTTTCCAGATTGTGTTCTTGAGCTCCATTTCGACCTTTAAGCCAACATTTCTTGCATGCAATGGCTCAAATCTCAAATATAATTACACTAACATGGTATAAACCCCAAATTACAACCCAATGAAGCTCAATTTCACAAATAAATCACATGCATGCACCGATCTCCCATTAAACTCACTCTAACATAACAATTTCATGCATTCAAGGTTCCCCTTTTTAATAACCAACATGCATGCCCATATTAACTTTCATTTCCACTTCTAATGATGCAATTAGTGCTCATTCCCATGAAACTCAACAAAAACATGCTTGCATGTGGGATTACACTTTTAATCTTTCATAATTTACAATTCACATGCCAGATTTTGTGATTCCATAGGTGTTCTTTGCATGCATGCACATATCAACCCTCAATTTCAACAAAACTAACTCAATCATGCTCTTGATTACAAACAAACCTTGAACACACAAGATTACAAATTCAAACGTTTGAATTCAAGGTCAATTACTTACCTAGAGGCTCAATTCTTCCAATCTATGGCAATTTCTTGAGTGTAGCTTCAAATGACTCAAGCTTTAGGTTCAAAACCCCAATTTTCTTCACCCTCTCTCTCTTAGCCGACCCTCTCTTCTCTCTTGAGTTCAAAATCAGCCAAAGTGTAAAAGGGAGAGGAATTGAGGTGTAATGGCCCTTATATAAAGCCCCACTAATTCCAATATAATAACAATAAAGTAATTGGGCACTAATTCAATAATTGAATCGATTTAATCTGATCCGAATTAATTTCCAATTAAATTTCACCGTAGGCTCTAAAAATCACGCTAATCACAATGGCACAATCAATTTCGGGTTCTGTGGCCGATAAGGCCTTCAATTTAATTTCCGAAGCAGGTAGTCAAACAGATATTCCTACGGTGAACAGATAGAAATTCAAAACCACATATTTTCACATAATGGCACACAAAATCACATCAAACACATAATCACATACGTATTAAGGCCCAATTAGCATAATACAGAACAGGGGTATTACAGTCACTGTGTAAATTCTAAGTAAATTACACAGTAAATTCTCGATAAACATTTCGTAAATTATTCAGTAAACTCCTAGTAAATTCTCAGTAAATTACTGGGTAAAATTTCAGTAAATTACGAAGTAAATTACACGTAAATTCTCAGTTAATTACTCAGTAAATTCCTAGTAAATTACTCGGTTAATTCTCAGTCAATTCTCAATAAATTCTTAGCAAATTACTCAATAAATTCCCTAGAAATTCTCAGTCAATTACTCAATAAATTACTCAGTTATTTCCCAATAAATTCTAAATAAATTACTGAGTAAATTCTTAGTAAATTCCCATTAAATTCTCAATCAATTACTCAGTAAATTCTCAGTAAGTTACACAGTAAATTCCTAAAAAATTCTCACTAAATTCCGAGTAAATTCCCAGTAAATTACTCAGAAAATTCTCAGTCAATTGCACAGAAAATTCTAAGAAAATTACTTTTTAAATTCCCAATAAATTCTCTGTAAATTGTTCAGTAAATTTTCAGTAAATTACTGAGTAAATTCCCAGTAAATTACTCGGAAAATTTTTAGTAAATTCTTAATAAATTCTCTGTAAATCACTCATCAAATTTCCAGTAAATTGTCAATAAATTTTCAGTAAATTGCTCACTAAATTCCAAGTAAAGTCCATATAAATTACTCAATAAATTCTTTGTAGATTCTCAGAAAATTCTAAGTAAATTACATAGTAAATTCCCAAAAATATTCTCAGCAAATTCCTTGTAAATTCTTTGTAAATTACTCAAAAAATGCTCAGTAAATTCTTTTTAAATTGCACAGTAAATTACCAATACATTCTCAGTCCATTACTCAGTAAATTTCTCAAAAAATTCTCAGTAAATTGCCCACTAAATTCTACGTAAATTCTCAGTAAATTCCCAATGAATCATCCAGTAAATTCTCAGCAAATTCCCAATAAATTACTCAGCAAATTCTCAGTAAATTCAAATAAGTTACAGAATAAATTCTCAATAAATTTCCTGTAAATTCTCAGTAAATTCGCAGTAAATTCTCTATGAATTACTTAATAAATTACTTAGTAAATTCCCAGTGCATTCTCAGAAAATTACTCAGTAGATTACTTAGTAAATTACTCAGAAAATTTTGATAAAATTCTCAGAAAATATTGTGTAAATTGCTCGGTAAATTCGATAAAATTCTTAGAAAATTACTCAGAAAATTCTCAGTAAACTACTTGGTAAATTACTCTGTAAATTGTAAGTAAATTCTCATTAAATTACAAAGTAAATTCTCAGTAAATAACTCAGCAATTTCCTAGTAAATTCTCAGTAATTAACTCAGTAAATTTCCGATAAATTCTCAGTAAGTCACTGAGTAAATTTTCTGTAAATTAATCAGTAAATTCTCGATAAACATTCCGTAAATTATTCAGTAAAATCCTAGTAAATTCTCAGTAAATTACTGGGCAAAGTTTCAACAAATTACACGTAAATTCGCAATAAATTACTCGGTTAATTCCCAATCAATTCTCAATAAATTCTTAGTAAATTACTTAGTAAATTCCGTAAAAATTCTCAGTCAATTACTCAGTAAATTACTCAGTTAATTCACAATCAATTCTCAATAAATTACTAAGTAAATTCTTAGTAAATTCCCATTAAATTCTCAATCAATTACTCAGTAAATTCTCAATAAGTTGCATAGTAAATTTCCATTAAATTCTCACTAAATTCCGAGTACATTCCCAGTAAATTACTCATAAAATTCTCAATCAATGGCTCAGTAAATTCCGAGCAAATTACTTTTTAAATTCCCGATAAATTCTCTATAAATTGTTTAGTAAATTCTCAATAAATCACTCAGTAAATTCTCAGTAAATTACTGAGTAAATTCCCAGTAAATTACTCCGAAAATTTTCAGTAAATTCTTAATAAATTCTGAGTAAATTACTCATCAAATACCTAGTAAATTGTCAACAAATTTTCAGTAAATTACTCACTAAATTCCCAATAAATTCCTTATAAATTACTCAATAAATTCTCTGTAGATTCCCAGAAAATTCTCAGTGAATTACATAGTAAATTCCCAGAAATATTCTCAGCAAATTCCCAGTAAATTCTTTGTAAATTACTCAGAAAATTCTTAGTAAATTCTTTTTAAATTGCACAGTAAATTCCCAATACATTCTCAGTAAATTCTCAGTCCATTACTCAGTAAATTTCCCAAAAAATTCTCAATAAATTCTCAGTAAATTGCCCACTAAATTTCTTGTAAATTCTCAGTAAATTCCCAATGAATCACCCAGTAAATTCTCTGTAAATTCTCAATAAATTACTCAGCAAATTCCCAGTAAATTTCAATAAATTACAGAATAAATTCTCAATAAATTTCCAATAGATTCTCAGTAAATTCGTAGTAAGTTCTCTATAAATTACTTAGTAAATTACTTAGTAAATTCCCAGTGAATTCTCAGAAAATTACTCAGTAGATTACTTAGTAAATTACTCAGAAAACTTTGACAAAATTCTCTGAAAATATTGAGTAAATTGCTCGGTAAATTTGCAAAAAATTCTCAAAAAATTCTCAGTAAACTATTTGGTAAATTCCTCAGTAAATTGCAAGTAAATTCTCAGTAAATAACCAAACAATTTCCCAGTAAATTCTCAATAATTAACTCAGTAAATTCCCGAAAAATTCTTAGTAAATTCTCAGTAAATGACTCAGCAAATTCTCAATAAACATTCTGTAAATTATTCAGTAAAATCCTAGTAAATTCTCATTAAATTACTAGGCAAAGTTTCAGCAAATTACGAAGTAAATTACACGTAAATGCTCAGTAAATTACTCAGTAAATTCCCAGTAAATTACTCGGTTAATTCCCAGTCAATTCTCAATAAATTCTTAGTAAATTACTCAGTAAATTCCCTAGAAATTTACAGTCAATTACTTAGTAAATTACTCAGTTAATTCCCAATCAATCCTCAATAAATAACTCAGTAAATTCTTAGTAAATTCCCATTAAATTCTCAATCAATTACTCAGTAAATTCTCAGTAAGTTACACAGTAAATTGTCACTAAATTCCGAGTAAATTCCTAGTAAATTACTCATAAAATTCTCAATCAATGGCTCAGTAAATTCCGAGCAAATTACTTTTTAAATTCCCGATAAATTCTCTATAAATTGTTTAGTAAATTCTCAATAAATCACTCAGTAAATTCTCAGTAAATTTCTGAGTAAATTCCCAGTAAATTACTCCGAAAATTTTCAGTAAATTCTTAATAAATTCTCAGTAAATTACTCATCAAATACCTAGTAAATTGTCAACAAATTTTCAGTAAATTACTCACTAAATTCCCAATAAATTCCTTATAAATTACTCAATAAATTCCCTGTAGATTCCCAGAAATATTCTCAGCAAATTCCCAGTAAATTCTTTGTAAATTACTCAGAAAATTCTTAGTAAATTCTTTTTAAATTGCACAGTAAATTCCCAATACATTCTTAGTAAATTCTCAGTCCATTACTCAATAAATTTCCCAAAAAATTCTGAATAAATTCCCAGTAAATTACTCAGTAAAATCTATGTAAATTACTCTGTAAATTCTCAATAAATTATTCAGCAAATTCCCAGTAAATTCAAATAAATTACAGAATAAATTCTCAATAAATTTCCAGTAGATTCACAGTAAATTACTCAATAAATTTCCAGTGAATTCTTAGAAAATTACTCAGTAGATTACTTAGTAAATTACTTGGAAAATTCTGAGAAAATTCTCAGAAAATATTCAGTAAATTTCTTAGTAAATTCGTAAAAAATTACTCAGAAAATTCTCAGTAAACAACTCGGTAAATTACTCAGTAAATTGCAAGTAAATTCTCACTAAATTACTAAATAAATTCTCAGTAATTAACTCAGTAAATTCTTAAAAAATTACTCCGTAATTTCCTAGTAAATTCTTAGTAAGTCACTGAGTAAATTCTCGATAAACATTTAGTAAATTATTCAGTAAAATCCTACTAAATTCTCAGTAAATTACGAAGTAAATTACACGTAAATTCTCAGTAAATTACTCTGTAAATTCCCAGTAAATTACTCGGTTAATTCCCAGTCAATTCTTAATAAATTCTTAGTAAATTACTCAGTAAATTCCCTAGAAATTCTCAGTCAATTACTCAGTAAAATCCCAGCAAATTACTCAGTTATTTCACAATCAATTCTCAATAAATTCTCAGTAAATTACTCAGTAAATTTCCATTAAATTCTCAATCAATTACTCAGTAAATTCTCTGTAAGTTACACAATAAATTTCCAGTAAATTCTCACTAAATTCCGAGTAAATTCCCAGTAAATTACTTAGGAAATTCTCAGCTAATTGCTCAGTAAATTTCGTGTAAATTACTTTTTAAATTCCCAATAAATTCTCTGTAAATTTTTTAGTAAATTTTCAATAAATCACTTAGTAAATTCTCATGAAATTACTGTGTAAATTCCCAGTAAATTACCCAATAAAATTTCAGTAAATTACTTATCAAATTCCTAGCAAATTGTCAATAATTTTTCAGTAAATTCCCTGTAAAATTCCTTATAAATTACTCAATAAATTCCCTGTAAATTCTCAGAAAATTCTCAATAAATTACATAGTAAATTCCCAGAAATATTCTCAGTAAATTCCCAATAAATTCTTTGTAAATTACCCAGAAAATTCTCAGTAAATCACTTTTAAATTGCATAGTAAATTCCTAACACATTCTCAGTAAATTCTAAGTCCATTACTCAGTAAATTTCTCAAAAAATTCCCAACAAATTCCCAGTAAATTCTTAGTAAATTGCCCACTGAATTCTGAGTAAATTCTCAACAAATTACATAGTAAATTGCTCAGTAAATTCTATGCAAATTACTCAGTAAATTCCCAAGAAGTTACTCAGCAAATTCCCAGAAAATTCAAATAAATTACAGAATAAATTCTCAATAAATTTCCAGTAGATTCTCAGCAAATTACTCAGTAAATTCGTAGTAAATTCTCTATAAATTACTTAGTAAATTACTTAGAAAATTTCCAGTAAATTACTCAGTATATTACATAGTAAATTACTTAGTAAATTACTAAGAAAATTCTTGCAAAATTCTCAAAAAATATTAAGTAAATTGCTCAGTAAATTCGCAAAAAATTCACAGAAAAATACTCAGAAAATTCTCAGTAAACTACTTGGTAAATTACTCAGTAAATTGCCAAAAAATTCTCACTAAATTACTAAATAAATTCTCAGTAAATAACCCAGCAATTTCCTAGTAAATTCTCAGTAATTAACTCAGAGAATTCTCATTAAATTATTCTGTAAATTCCCGGTAAATTCTTAGAAAGTCACTGAGTAAAGTCTCAATAAATTACTCAGTAAATTCTCGATAAACATTCAGTAAATTATTCAGTAAAATCCTAGTGAATCCTTAGTAAATTACTGGGCAAAGTTTCAGAAAATTACGAAGTGAATTACACGTTAATTCTTAGTAAATTCTTAGTAAATTACTCGATAAATTCCCAGTAAATTCTCAATAAATTCTTAGTAAATTACTCAGTAAATTCTCAGTAAATTCCCAATCAATTCTCAATAAATTCTCAGTAAATTCTTAGTAAATTCCCATTAAATTCTCAATCAATTACTCAGTAAATTCTCAGTAAGTTACACAGTAAATTTTGAGTAAATTTTCACTAAATTCTGAGTAAATTCCCAATAAATTACTCAGAAAATTCTCAATCAATTGCTCAGTAAATTTCGAGTAAATTACTTTTTAAATTCACGATAAATTCTCTGTAAATTGTTCAGTAAATTCTTAGTAAATCACTTAGTAAATTACTCAGAAAATTTTTAGTAAATTACTCATCAAATTCCCAATAAATTGTCAAAAATTTTCAGTAAATTTCTCACTAAATTCCCAGTAAATTCCTTATATATTACTCAATAAATTCTCTGTAAATTCTCAGTAAATTCCCAGAAATATTATGAGCAAATTCCTCGTAAATTCTTTGTAAATTACCTAGAAAATTCTCAGTAAATTATTTTTAAATTGCACAGTAAATTCCCAACACATTCTCAGTAAATTCTAAGTCCGTTACTCGGTAAATTTCTCAATAAATTCCCAGTAAATTCTCAGTAAATTGCCCACTAAATTCTTAGTAAATTTTGAGTAAATTCTCGATAAATCACCCTGTAAATTCTGAGAAAATTCTCAATAAATTACTCAGTAAATTACTCAATAAATTACACAACAAATTCTCAATAAATTCAAATAAATTACAGAATAAATTGTCAATAAATTTTCAGTAGATTCTCAGTAAATTAGTCAGTAAATTCCCAGTGAATTGTTAGAAAATTACTCAGTAGATTACTTAGTAAATTACTCAGTAAATTACTCAGAAAATTCTGACAAAATTCTCAAAAAAATATTCAGTAAATTGCTCAGTAACTTTGCAAAAAATTCTCAGAAAATTACTCAGTAAATTGCAAGTAAATTCTCACTAAATTACTAAATAAATTCTTAGTAATTAAACCAGCAATTTCCCAGTAAATTCTCAGTAATTAACTCAGTAAATTCTCAATAAATTGCTCCATAAATTCCCGGTAAATTCTCAATAAATTCTCGATAAACATTCAGTAAATTATTTAGTAAAATCCTAGTAAATTCTCAGTAAATTACTGGGTAAAGTTTCAGTAAATTACGAAGTAACTTTACTCAACAAATTCCCAATAAATTACTCGGTTAATTCCCAGTCAATTCTCAATAAATTCTTAGTAAATTACTCAGTAAATTCCCTAGAAATTCTCAGTCAATTACTTAGTAAATTCCCAGTAAATTACTCAGTTAATTCCCAATCAATTATCAATAAATTCTCTGTAAATTCTTAGTAAATTCCCATTAAATTCTCAATCAATTACTCAGTAAATTCTCAGTAAGTTACACAGTAAATTCCCAAAAAATTCTCACTAAATTTCAAGTAAATTCCTAGTAAATTACTCAGAAAATTCTCAGTCAATTGCTCAGTAAATTCTGAGCAAATTACTTTTTAAATTCCCAATAAATTCTCTGTAAATTGTTCAATAAATTCTCAATAAATCACTCAGTAAATTCTCAATAAATTACTGAGTAAATTCCTAGTAAATTTAATCAGAAAATTTTTAGTAAATTCTTAATAAATTCTTAGTAAATCACTCATCAAATTTCCAGTAAATTGTCAATAAATTTTTAGTAAATTACTCACTAAATTCCTTATAAATTACTCAATAAATTCCCTGTAGATTCTCAGTAAATTACATAGTAAATTCCCATAAATATTCTCAGCAAATTCCCATTAAATTCTTTGTAAATTACTCAGAAAATTCTCAGTAAATTCTTTTTAAATTGCACAGTAAATTCCCAATACATTCTCAGTCCACTACTTTGTAAATTTTCCAAAAAATTTCCAATAAATTCTCAGTAAATTGCCCATTAAATTCCCTGTAAATTCTCAGTAAATTCCCAATGAATCACCCAGTAAGTTCTCAGTAAATTCCCAATAAATTACTCAGCAAATTCCCAGTAAATTCAAATAAATTACAGAATAAATACTAAATAAATTTCCAGTAGATTCTCAGTAATTTAGTCAGTAAATTCGTAGTAAATTCTCTATAAATTACTTAGTAAATTACTCAATAAATTTCCAGTGAATTCTCAAAAAATTACTCAGTAGATTACTTAGTAAATTACTTCGAAAATTCTGACAAAATACTTAGAAAATTTTTAGTAAATTACTCGGTAAATTCGCAAAAAATTCTCAGAAAATTCTCAGTAAACTACTTGGTAAATTACTCAGTAAATTCTCACTAAATTACGAAGTAAATTCTCAGTAAATAAACCAGCAATTTCCCAGTAAATTCTCAGTAATTAACTCAGTAAATTCCCGAAAAATTCTCAGTAAATTACTCAGTAAATTCTCGATAAACATTTAGTAAATTATTCAGTAAAATCCTAGTAAATTCTTAGTAAATTACTGGGTAAAGTTGTCACAACCCCATTCTGCCCCTAGTAGAATGGTGCCATGATGGCCAGTAATCCGAGATTACCGAAGACCAACTTACAAAGTCACACACAATTAGAGTATACATATGGGGCTTACATGTGTGGAAGCAATAAATTTAAATCTAAGTAGTCCGTAAGAGTTGTGCATAGATCAAATAAAATGACATACATAACATGGTTTTATATCTTGGACACAAGCGAATTAAACTTAAATATTACATCTTGATCAAAAGGCTTCTCGAGCCGACATATACAAAAGACATGAAATACAAAGCCAAGAAGCATGATCTTCAAGATGCTAGCAAAAATATGAATCCAAACACAACTTGCAAAACACATCTAGGTGTCACCGCCTTCATGCTCGTCACCTATATATGTATAAGGAGAGGCTGAGCTTGGATACTCAGTGAATGATATAAGTAATAAAGGTTTGAATGAATGATATCCGAGATCTTTATCAAAACGATACGTATAATAACTTGTACAAAATCAAGGGATGAACCAAGTTCATCTATCAAGTCTTTCAAAGCTTCAAGGGATGCTTACTGGCAACAATATTGTCACGACCCCAAACCGCCCCTAGTAGTTTGGTGCCGTGATGGCCAGTAATCTGTAATTACCGAAGGCCAACTTTCAAAAACTTAACACAATCAGAGTATAATAAACGGGGCTCTCAAATGCGGAAGCAATAAATCAAAATACAAGTGGTCCATAAGAGCAGTGCATAGATCCAATGCAATAGTATACATCTTTACAAACTTGAATACAACAAAAGCAAAATATGTGTTACATCTTGATCAAAAGGCTTCTCGAGCCGACATATACAAAATGCAGTGAGTACAAGCCAAGAAGCATAATTTTCAAGAAGTGCCGACGTGAATACAAAATAACGCCGACATAATCATGGATCCAAAACAAGCTTTCAAAAACACATTCTAGGCGTCGCCGATGTCCTGCTCATCACCTACATATATATAGAGAGGGTGAGCTTGGATACTCAGTGAATGGTACTAGCAATAAAGGTTTTTTTTGCATGAATATAGCCGAATTCTTTCAAAGCAAAACACATCAAACTCTATCAAAACAAGGGGTGAACTGTATTCATCAATCAAATCTCACAAGTCTCAAGGGATGCTTACTTACATCGGCAAAACAAGGGATGAACCGTATTCATCAATCAAATCTCACAAGTCTCAAGGGATGCTTACTTACATCGGCAAAACAAGGACTGTACGATCCGTAATCGTTGAGTCAAAGGTACTGCGAAAGTTTATAGTCCTCCAGCACGAGGGACTTGTGTTGCTTAAGCCCGTAGCTCCTTTTAACACGATGATCTGGTGTTACTTAGGCCCGTAGCCCGATTTAACATTATGGCACTTGTTACTTAGGCCCGTAGCCCGATTTAACATTCTAGTGCTCCCAAGAAAGGACCGTATCCTTTTATACTTAGTGCTGCGAAAGTTTAGAGTCCTCCAGCACGAGGGACTTTTGCACTTGGTACTGCGAAAGTTTAGAGTCCTCCAGTACAAGGGACTTTTGCACTTGGTACTGCGAAAGTTTAGAGTCCTCCAGTACAAGGGACTTTTCAAGGGTGACATCAAAACAAGGCTTATACTTGATACATCAAAACAGGGCTATTCATTCATGCTTAGCAAATACTTTCATCAAAACAAGCAAAGCAAGACTTATCAAAACAGTGTAACATAGCTTTATTAAAAGCACCACTCACCTAGTTCTTCAGGTGTAGGCTCAAAGCAAGGATCAAGGTCCTACAATCACATGGCAAATCACATTCTCAAAACAAGCTTTATATATATATACGAATGATCTCGGCATTCTTGCTAGATCCAAGTCAATGACGAAGCAAAACATGCTGGGACTTTAAACACTGCTCCCGCCTCATGAAAACAAACTGGGTACCAACCAGGTCTTTGCCGAGGTCCCACACATCCTTGCCGAGGTGTGGTCCCGCTGGCCTTGTTCAAAAACAAAGTCGGGAAAACCAGGGTTCCCTTTGAAGAATATGAAGAACAAGATCATTAGGAAGATGGATGCAAGTTCACAACTTGTTACAAAAATCTGAGTTTTCAAGCCAAGAGTCCAAAACATGGACCTGGTACCCATACAAGAAGATCATGCAAGAACGAACACAAAAACAAGATTTCGGTTCCAACTTTTGGATCAAAACGAGACTTTCTTCAAAACATATGAACACTATCCTTTTTCTTCCGAAACCAACTTCAAATCGATGCATGACATACAAAACAGATCCGATCATGCAATGTAGCTAGATGATCAATATCAACAATCAAAGTAGATCAAGGTTCTTACCTCAAAACTCGGATCCAACGGATCAAACCACGAAGATCAAGCTTGGAAGACTTACTCTCACTCAAGAACTTCTCTCTCTAAAGGCAAAGATTTGAGACCAAAATGACTTGTTTCTAAGTCTGCCGGCTGTCTTAACAATCAGCTCAGACACGTGGCGCTATCGGGTTGGCTCAACTCAAAAAGGTGATTGATAGATAAGACAAGTCTCTGACAAAGCGTATGCAGCAAGATGGGTAAGGCACATCGGCAAATAATGACATCGGCTCAAATCAAGGATCCGGCAACAGGGTAACAAAGACATCGGCTAGGGAGGACGGCGCTTGACTAAGCTGTGCTACACCTTGGCCGGGGTGTGCCACATCTCGGCCTAGGCCATACCTGCCTGCGGACAAGGTTCACTAAGTGCAAGACATCTCGGCAATAAGCCCGAGGTGAAGATGGGGATCGACCAAGGTCTCAAAACAGTTCTAAGTACAAGGCTCAGGGTTGGTCAAATCTCAAAATGACCTCGGCTACACGCCGAGCAAAGAACAAGATCATGCAAGCAATACTTAGCCAAAACGAGGCAAGGTAAAACTAGCAAAATAACATATCAAGGCAAGATCATGCATGAATGTATGCAAGTATGACAAGAGTAAGGTGAGGGTTGTTACAAATATAATACAAGGGATGACATTCCTGACAAAACAAGGGAATAATCGACCCGGAATCGATTAGACAAACCCACCCGCATAAGGCCGTCGGTGGCAAGGGAGATATCTCAAACAAGGATACTAGTTGCATTATAGTCCCCTAGCACAAAGGACTTTCCAGGAATGTCATCAAAACAAGATAGTACTTGATACAAAACTAGGAATAATCATTCATACTTGAACAAGCACTTTTCCAAAACGAAACAAGCAAAGTTTTTATCAAAACTTTAGAACATAACTTTATTAAAAATACCACTTACATAGCTCTTCGGGTGTAGGGATTAAGGCAAGATTCCAAGACCTACAAATACATGGCAAGGTCTATTGAATGCACTTCAAGAAGACAAGAAAGAATGCTCAAAGATGGCTATGCAATGCATTCTCAAAACGAGCTTTACATGAATGAAATGATCTCGGCATTTCTTTCCAAACCAAGTCAGGACAAAGCAAAACATATGTTGGGAGTTAAAACACTGTTTCTCATCTCGGGAAAACACGCTGAGTACCAACCAGGTCTAGGCTGAGGTCCCACACCTCTTGGCCGAGGTGTGTTCCCGACGACCACATTCAGGGAAATGAAGTCTGGAAAATCTGGGTTCCCTTTTGAAGAACATGAAGAACATAGATGCAAAAATCATAACTTCTTTATTCAAAATCTGAGATTTCATGATATGAGTTCGAAAACATGGACCTTGGTACCCATACTTGGAGATTTCATGAAAACAAACACGAAAACATGGATCTTGATACAAGCTTTCAGATCAAAACAAAGTTTTTCTTCAAGAACACAAGAACATCATTTTCTCTTTCTAAAACCGAACTTTAAATCAATGCATGGCTCATGAATCATGCTAGATCATGCAATGTGGTTAGATGAACATAAAGAACGACAAGAGTAGATCAAGATTCTAACCTCAAAACACGAATTCAACGGTTCAAGGTGTGAAGATCAAGCTTGGAAATCTATTCTCACTCTAAGAACTCTTCTTCCTCTCTTCCTAGAGCTTCTCTCTCTTCTAGGACAAAGATATAACAAATGATATGTTTTTCTCTCTACCGGCTGACTTAACCCTCTGCTGGGACACGTGGCAACGAATGGTTGGGCCTCCTCAAAAAGGTGACAGAATTACAAGACAAGAGCATGACAAAGTGTATACAACAAGTAAGGTGGCATGGGTACTCTAACAAGGCAATGACCTCGGATCGAGACATAAGCTTCGGCAAGTAAGGTCTCAATGATCTCGGCTAGGAAGGATAACACTTGGCCTAGATGTGCCACACCTCAGTCTAGGTCATTCCAGTCTAGGAACAAGAACACTAGGTGCAAAGATCAAAGATCTAGGATGTCTAGATGATAACATCTCAGCCTAGATGATACACATCTCGACCTAGGTGATGCACACCTTGGCCTAGATGATGACATCTCGGCCAATATGCCAGAGCGAAGGTGGAGGTCGACCAAAGTGGTTCTAAAATGGTCCTAGGTGTAAGAGGTTCAAAGGTGTGACCTAGGCTTAAGATGACCTCGGCTTCACACACCAAGCAAGGAACAAAGCATGCAAGCAACACTTAGGCAAAACAAATCAGGTTCTGTAAATGCAAACTTATCGAGACAAAATCATGTAAATGCATGCGAGCATGACTAAGACAAAGTGAGGGTTGTTACAAAAGTTTCAATAAATTACGAAGTAAATTACAGGTAAATTACTCAGTAAATTCCCAGTAAATTACTCAGTTAATTCCCAGTCAATTCTCAATAAATTCTTATTAAATTACTCAGTAAATTTCCTAGAAATTCTTAGTCAATTACTCAGTAAATTACTCAGTTAATTCCCAATCAATTCTCAATAAATTACTAAGTAAATTCTTAGTAAATTCCTATTAAATTCTCAATCAATTACTCAGTAAATTTTCAGTAAGTTACACAGTAAATTCCCAGTAAATTCTCACTGAATTCCGAGTAAATTCTCAGTAAATTACTCAGAAAATTCTCAGTCAATGGCTCAGTAAATTCCGAGCAAACTATTTTTTAAATTCCTGATAAATTCTCTGTAAATTGTCCAGTAAATTCTCAATAAATTACTCAGTAAATTCTCAGTAAATTACTCAGAAAATTTTCAGTAAATTTTTAATAAATTCTCAGTAAATTACTCATCAAATTCCCAGTAAATTGTCAATAAATTTCCAGTAAATTACTCACTAAATTCCCAGTATTTCCTTATAAATTACTCAATAAATTCCCTGTAGATTCTCAGAAAATTCTCAGTAAATTACATAGTAAATTCCCATAAATATTCTCAGCAAATTCCTAGTAAATTCTTTGTAAATTACTCAGAAAATTCTCAGTAAATTCTTTTTAAATTGCACTGTAAATTCCCAATACATTCTCAGTAAATTCTCAGTCCATTACTCAGTAAATTTCCCAAAAAATTCCTAGTAAATTCTCAGAAAATTGCCCACTAAATTCCTTGTAAATTCTCAGTAAATTCTCAATGAATCACCCAATAAATTCTCAGTAAATTCTGAGTAAGTTCTCAATAAATTACTCAGTAAATTACACAGTGAATTACTCAGCAAATTCCCAGTAAATTCAAATAAATTACAGAATAAATTCTCAATAAATTTCCAGTAGATTCTCAGTAAATTACTCAGTAAATTCCTAGTGAATTCTCAGAAAATTACTCAGTAGATTACTTAGTAAATTACTCAAAAAAATCTGACAAAATTCTCAGAAAATATTCAGTAAATTGCTCGGTAAATTCGCAAAAAATTCTCAGAAAATTCTTAGTGAACTACTTGGTAAATTACTCAGTAAATTGCAAGAAAATTCTTACTAAATTACTAAATAAATTCTCAGTAAATAACCCAGTAATTTTCCAGTAAATTCTCAGTAATTAACTCAGTAAATTCTTAGTAAATTACTCCGTAAATTCCCGATAAATTCTCAGTAAGTCACTGAGTAAATTCTCAGAAAATTACTCAGTAAATTCTCGATAAACATTCAGTAATTTATTCAGTAAAATTCTAGTAAATTCTCAGTAAATTACTGGGTAAAGTTTCAGTAAATTACGAAGTAAATTACACGTAAATTCTCAGTAAATTACTCAGTAAATTCCCCGTAAATTACTCGGTTAATTCCCAGTCAATTCTCAATAAATTCTTAGTAAATTACTCAGTAAATTCCCTAGAAATTCTCAGTCAATTACTCAGTAAATTCGCAGTAAATTACTCAGTTAATTACCAATCAATTATCAATAAATTGTCAGTAAATTCTTAGTACATTCCCATTAAATTCTCAATCAATTACTCAGTAAATTCTCAGTAAGTTACACAGTAAATTCCCTGTAAATTCTCACTAAATTCTGATTAAATTTCCAGTAAATTACTCAGAAAATTCTCAGTCAATTGCTCAGTAAATTCTAAGCAAATTACTTTTTAAATTCCAAATAAATTCTCTATAAATTGTTTAGTAAATTCCCAGTAAATTACTCAGAAAATTTTCAGTAAATTCTTAATAAATTCTCAGTAAATTACTCATCAAATTTCCAGTAAATTGTCAATAAATTTTCAGTAAATTACTCACTAAATTCCCAGTAAAGTCCTTATAAATTACTCAATAAATTCCCTATAGATTATCAGAAAATTCTCAGTAAATTACATAGTAAATTCCCGAAAAAATATTCTCAGCAAATTCCCAGTTAATTCTTTGTAAATTACTCAGAAAATTCTTAGTAAATTCTTTTTAAATTGCACACTAAATTCCCAATACATTCTTAGTCCATTACTTAGTAAATTTCTCAAAAAATTTCCAGTAAATTCTCAGTAAATTGCCCACTAAATTCCTTGTAAATTCTCTATGAATCACCTAGTAAATTCTCAATAAATTCTTAATAAATTACTCAGTAAATTCCCAGTAAATTCAAATAAATTACAGAATAAATTCTCAATAAATTTCAAGTAGATTCTCAGTACATTACTCAGTAAATTCGTAGTAAATTCTCTATAAATTAGTTAGTAAATTAGTCAGTAAATTACCAGTGAATTCTCAAAAAATTACTTAGTAGATTACTTAGTAAATTACTCAGAAAATTTTGACAAAATTCTTAGAAAATATTCAGTAAATTGCTCGGTAAATTCGCCAAAAATTCTCAGAAAATTACTTAGAAAATTCTCAGTAAACTACTTGGTAAATTACTCAGTAAATTGCAAGTAAATTCTCACTAAATTACTAAGTAAATTCTCAGTAAATAACCCATCAATTTCCTAGTAAATTCTCAGTAATTAACTCAATAAATATGTCACGACCCCATTCCGCCCCTAGTAGAATGGTGTCGTGATGGCCAATAATCCGAGATTACCAAAGGCCAACTTACAAAGATTCACACACAATCAGAGTATACATATGGGGCTTACATGTGCGGAAGCAATAAATTTAAATCTAAGTAGTCCCTAAGAGCTGTGCATAGGTCAAATGAGATGACATACATCTTAACATGGTTTTACAACTTGGATACAAGAAAAAATAAAGTACATATTACATCTCGATCAAAAGGCTTCTCAAGCCGACATATACAAAAGAAGTGGATTAAAACTAAGAAATATAATTTTCAAGATAATACAAAACATGAATCAAAACATCTTGCACATAACATCTAGGCGTCACCGCATTCTTGCTCGCTACCTACATATATATAAAGGGGAGGGTGAGCTTGGATACTCAGTGAATGATATAATTAATAAAGGTTTGAATGAATGATATCCGAGATATTTATCAAAACAATACAGATCATAGCTTGTAACAAAACATGGGATGAATCAAGCTCATCAATCAAATCTTTCAAATCTTCTTGGGATGTTTAATAACATCTACATAATACATGGGGAATGACATTCTGGACAAAACAAAGGAATAATCGACCCGGAATTGATTAGATAAATCCACCCGCACAAGGCCGTCGGTGGGGCCATTGTACAAGACCGTCGATGGCAGAGATCTCTCAAACATGGTGCTACATGGGCTTAAAGTCCCCTAGCATGGGAGGACTTTCTAAGAATGTCATCAAAACAAGATAATACTTGGTACAAAAACTAGGGATAATCATTCATGCTTAATCAAATACTTTTCTAAAACGAAGCAAAGCTTTATCAAAACTTTATAACATAGCTTTATTAAAAATACCACTCACATAGCTCTTCGGGTGTAGGGATTAAGGCAAGGATCCAAGACCTACAAATACATAATAAAGTCTACTGAATGCACTTCAAGAAGACAAGAAGAGATGCTCAAAGATGGATATGAAATGCATTCTTAAAACAAGCTTTTCATGGGTGCAAATGATTTCGGCATTCCCTCAAAACTAAGTCAAGCCAGCGCAAAACATGCTGGGGGTTAAAACACTGCCTTTTCATCTTGGGAAAACATGCCGGGTACCAACCAGATCTTGGCCGAGGTCCCACACCTCTTGGGCTGAGGTATGGTCCCAACGACCTCATTCGAGGAAATGAAGTCGGGAAAACCTGGGTTTCCCTTTGAAGAACATAAAGAACATGAAGGACAAGAACATGAAGCACATGAATGCTAAAATCAAAACTTCTTTATTCAAAATCTGAGATTTCATGAGATGAGTTCGAAAACATGGACATGGGTATCCATACTTGAAGATCTTATGAAAACAAACACAAAAACATGGATCTTGATACAAACTTTCAGATCAAAACATGGTTTTATTTCAAGAACACAAGAACATCATTCTCTCTTTCTAAAACAAGCTTTAAATCAATGCATGGCTCATGAATCATGCTAGATCATGCAATGTGATCGGATCAACATAAAAAATAACAAGAGTAGATCAAGAATCTAACCTCAAAACACGGATCAAACGGTTTAAACTCTAAGGATCAAGCTTGGGAATCTACTTCTCTCTCAAGAATTCCTCTTCTTCTTCCTAGAGCTTCTCTCTCTTCAAAGACAAGGATATGACAAAATGATGTGTTTTCTCTCTCTGTTGGCTGACTTAACCCTCTGCTGGGACACGTGGCAACGACCGGTTGGCTCTTCTCAAAAAGGTGACTGACTGACTGACTGACAAGACAAGAGCATGACAAAGTGTATAAAACAAGTAAGGTGACATGGGCACTCCGGCGGGTAATGACCCTGGATTAGGACAAGGCTTCGGCAAGTAAGGTCTTAATGATCTCGGTTAGGAAGGATAACACTTGACCTAGCTGTGCCACACCTCGGCCTAGATGTGCCACACCTCGATCTAGGTCATACCAGTCCAGGGACAAGATCACTCTGTGCAAGGATCAAAGATCTAAGATGCCTAGATGATAACATCTCGGCCTAGATGATACACATCTCGGCCTAGGTGATGTACACCTCAGCCTAGATGATGACATCTCGGTCAATATGCCTAGGTGATGGTGGAGGTCAACCAAAGTGGTTCCAAGATGGTCCTAGGTGTAAGAGGTTCAAAGGTGTGACCTAGCCTTGAGATGGCTTAGGCTTAACATGACCTAGGCTTGGCATGACCTAGACTAAACATGACCTAGGCTTGAGATAGCAAGGAAGGAACAAAGCATGCACATAACACTTAGGCAAAACATGATAGCATCAAGAAAATACAAGAACCTTTACCTAGGCAAAACAAGTCTAAGTCTACAAATACAAGCTTAACAAGACAAAATCATGCAAATGCATATGAACATGATTAAGACATGAATGTGGGTTATTACAAAATACTCAATAAATTACTCCATAAATTCTCGGTAAATTCTCAGTAAGTCACTGAGCAAATTCTTAGTAAATTACTCAGTAAATTCTGAATAAACATTCAGTAAATTATTCAGTAAAAGCCTAGTAAATTCTCAGTAAATTACTCGATTAATTCCGAGTCAATTCTCAATAATTTCTTAGTAAATTACTCAGTAAATTCCCTAGAAATTCTCAGTCAATTACTCAGTAAATTCTCAGTAAATTACTCAGTTAATTCCTAATCAATTCTCAATAAATTTTCAATAAATTACTTAGTAAATTCTCATTAAATTCTCAATCAATTACTCAATAAATTCTCAGTAAGTTACACAGTAAATTTCAAGTAAATTCTCACTAAATTCCGAGTAAATTCCCAGTAAATTACTCAGAAAATTATCAGTCCATGGCTTAGTAAATTCTGAGCAAATTACTTTTTAAATTCCCGATAAATTTTCTGTAAATGGTTCAGTAAATTCTCAATAAATCACTCAGAAAATTCTCCGTAAATTACTAAATAAATTCTCAGTAAATTACTTAGAAAATTTTTAGTAAATTCTTAGTAAATTCTCAGTAAATTACTCATCAAATTCCCAGTAAATTGTCAATAAATTTCCAGTAAATTACTCACTAAATTCCCAGTAAATTCCTTATAAATTACTCAATAAATTCCCTATAGATTCTCAAAAAATTCTCAGTAAATTACATAGTAAATTCCCATAAATATTCTCGACAAATTCCCAGTAAATTCTTTGTAAATTACTCAGAAAATTCTCAATAAATTCTTTTTAAATTGCACAGTAAATTCCCAATACATTCTCAGTAAATTCTTAGTCCATTACTCAGTAAATTTCTCAAAACATTCCCAATAAATTCCCAATAAATTCTCAGTAAATTGCCCACTAAATTCCTTGAAAATTCTCAGTAAATTCTCAATAAATTATTCAGTAAATTACACAGTGAATTACTCAGTAAATTCTCAATAAATTACTCAGCAAATTCCCAGTAAACTCAAATTTCCAGTAGATTCTCAGTAAATTACTCAGTAAATTCGTAGTAATTTCTCTATAAATTACTTAGTAAATTACTCAGTAAATTCCCAGTGAATTATCAGAAAATTACTCAGTAGATTACTTAGTAAATTACTCGAAAAATTCTAACAAAATTCTCAGAAAATATTCAGTAAACTACTCGGTAAATTCGAAAAAAAATCTCAGAAAATTCTCAGTAAACTACTTGGTAAATTACTTAGTAAATTGCAAGTAAATTCTCTTTAAATTACTAAATAAATTCTCAGTAAATAACCCAGCAGTTTCCCAGTAAATTCTCAGTAATTAACCCAGCAGTTTCCCAGTAAATTCTCAGTAATTAACTCAGTAAATTCTAAGTAAATTACTTCGTAAATTCCCGATAAATTCTCAGTAAATTACTCAGTAAATTCCCAGTAAATTACTCGGTTAATTCCTAGTCAATTCTCAATAAATTCTTAGTAAATTCCTTAGAAATTCTCAGTCAATTACTCAGTAAATTCCCAGTAAATTACTCAGTTAATTCCCAATCAATTATTAATAAATTTTCAGTAAATTCTTAGTAAATTCCCATTAAATTATCAATCAATTACTCAGTAAATTCTCAGTAAGTTACACAGTAAATTCCAAGTAAATTATCACTAAATTTCGAGTAAATTCCCTGTAAATTACTCAGAAAATTCTCAGTCAATTGCTCAGTAAATTCCGAATAAATTACTTTTAAAATTCTCTGTAAATTGTTCATTAAATTCTCAATAACTCACTCAGTAAATTCTTAGTAAATTACTCATCAAATTCCTAGTAAATTGTCAATAAAATTTCAGTAAATTACTCCCTAAATTCCTAGCAAAATTCCTTATAAATTACTCAATAAATTCCCTGTAAATTCTCAGAAAATTTTCAGTAAATTCCCAGAAATATTCTCAGCAAATTCCCAGCAAATTCTTTGTAAATTACTCAGAAAATTCTCAGTAAATTATTTTTAAATTGCATAGTAAATTCCCAACACATTCTCAGAAAATTCTAAGTCTGTTACTCAGCAAATTACCCAAAAAATTCTCACTAAATTCTCAGTAAATTACCCACTAAATTCCTTATAAATTCTCAATGAATCACTAAGTAAATTGTAACGACCCTCACTTTACTTTAGTCATGCTTGCATATATTACATGATCTTGTCTTGATATGTTGCATTTGCAAAACCTTGATTTATCTTGCATGAGCATTACTTGCATGCTTTGTTCCTTGTTTGGTGAGTGTGTGTAGCCTAGGTTAATCCAAGCCGAGGTCACCTTAAGCTTAGAACATCTTGGAACCACTTTGGTTGACCTCCACCTTCACCAAGGCATGTTGGCCGAGGTGTTCATCACCAAGGCCGAGATGTGTATTATCTAGGCCGAGATGTTACCTTGCGCCTAAGTGATCTTGTTCATGGATTGGTGCGACCTAGACCGAGGTGTGGCACATCTAGGTCAGGGTGTGGCTGTCACGACCCCAAACCGCCCCTAGTAGTTTGGTGCCGTGATGGCCAGTAATCCGTGATTACCGAAGGCCATCTTCTAAAATTTTAACACAATCAGAGTATAACAAACGGGGCTCACAAATGCGGAAGCAATAAATCAAAATACAAGTGGTCCAGAAGAGCAGTGCATAAGTCCAATGTAATGGCATACATCTTTACAACTTGAACACAACAAAGCAAAATACGTATTACATCTTGATCAAAAGGCTTCTCGAGCCGACATATACAAAATGACAATGAATACAGGCCAAGAAGCATGATTTTCAAGATTCGCTGACATAAAAGAAATGACATCGCCGACGTGAATACAAACAAAGCCGACAAAATCATGGATCCAAAACAAGCTTTCAAAAACACATTCTAGGCGTCGCCGACGTCCTGCTCATCACCTGCATATATATAGAGAGGGTGAGCTTGGATACTCAGTGAATGGTACTAGTAATAAAGGTTTTGCATGTATATAGCCGAAGTCTTTCAAAACGAAACATGCCAAAAACCATACGAATATTAGCCGAGATCTTTTCAAAGCAAACACATCAAAACTTTATCAAAACAAGAGATGAACCGTATTCACCTATCAAGTCTTACAAGTCTCAAGGGATGCTCACTGGCATCGGCAAAACACAAATCAAGCTTTCCGAACAAACAAGTCCACGCGGTAAACCGTCAGTGGCAAGACAAGGACTGCACGATCCGTAATCGATTAGCCAAAGGTACTGCGAAAGTTTATAGTCCTCCAGCACAAGGGACTTGTGTTACTTAAGCCCGTAGCTCTTTTTAACACGATGGTCTTGTGTTACTTAGGCCCGTAGCCCGCTTTAACACGATAGTCTTTCCAAGAAAGGACCGTATCCTTTTATACTTAGTGCTGCGAAAGTTTAGAGTCCTCCATCACAAGGGACTTTTTATACTTGGTACTGCGAAAGTTTAGAGTCCTCCAGTACAAGGGACTTTTCAAGAATGGCATCAAAACAAAGCTTATACTTGATATCTCAAAACAGAGCTATTCATTCATGCTTAACAAATACTTTCGTCAAAACAAAGCAAAGTAAGATTTATCAAAACAGTATAACATAGCTTTATTAAAAATACCACTCACATAGATCTTCTCGGGTGTAGGCTCAAAGCAAAGATCAAGGACCTACAATCACATGGCAATCACGTTCTCAAAACGAGCTTTACATGCATGCAAATGATCCCGGCATTCTCGCCAGATCCAAGTCAATAACAAAGCAAAACATGCTGAGAGTTTAAACACTGCTTTCCGTCTCATGAAAACACGCTGGGTACCATCCAGGTCTTTGCCGAGGTCCTACACCTCCTTGCCGAGGTGTGGTCCGATGGCCTCATTCAAAAACAAAGTCGAGAAAACCTGGGTTTCCCTTTGAAGAGCATGAAGAACATGATGAACATGATCATGAGGAAGATGAATGCAAGATCATAACTTGTTACAAAAATCTGAGATTTCATGCCAAAAGTTCAAAACATGGACCTGGGTACCCATACAAGAAGATCATGCAAGAACAAACACAAAAACATGGTTCTAGTTCCAAACTTTCGGATCAAAACGAGACCTTCTTCAAGAACATGTGAATACCATCTTTCTCTTTCAAAACTAACTTCAAATCGATGCATGACATGCAAAACAAATTCGATCATGCAATGCAGCTAGATGATCAATAACAACAACCAGAGTAGATTAAGATTCTTACCCCAAAGCTCGAATCCAACGGTTCAAACCTCGAAGATCAAGCTTGGAAGATCTATTCTCACTCAAGAACTTCTCCTCCTTTCTCTAGAGCTTCTCTCTCTAAAGGCAAAGATTTGAGACAAAAATGATTTGTTTCTAGGTCTGCCGGCTGTCTTAACAATCAGCTCGGACACGTGGCGCTACTGGGTTGGTTCAACTCAAAAGGTGATGGATTGATAACACAAGTCTATGACAAAGCGTATGCAGCAAGCTAAGGCAAGACACATCGGCAAGCAATGACATCGGCTAAAGTTAAAGCTTCGACAACAGGGTAACAAGGACATCGGCTAGAGAGGACGACACTTGACTAAGCTGTGCCACACCTTGGCCGGGGTGTGCCACACCTCGGTCTAGGCCATACCTGCCCAAGGACAAGGATCACTAAGTGCAAAACATCTCGGCAAACATGCCCGGGTGAAGATAGGGTCAACCAAGTGGTTCCAAAACAGTGCTAAGTACAAAGGTTTAGAGGTGAACTAAGCTCAAGGTGACCTCGGCTACACACCAAGCAAGGAACAAAATCATGCAAGCAACACTTAAACAAAACAAGGCAAGGCAAAACTTGCAAAACAACATAACAAGACAAGATCGTGCATGGATGTATGTAAGTATGACAAGAGTAAGGTGAGGGTTGCTACAGTCTACCCCCCTTAAAGAAGTTTGGTCCCCAAACTTAAGTTACGTTGCTCTATAAACAATTCCGGATAACGAATTCTCACATCCTCTTCCTTTTCCCACGTGGCTTCTGTGCCATAATGCTCCTTCCATTCGACCTTTACCATTGGTATCGATTTGTTTCTCAACTGCTTCACTTGCCTGTCAATAATCCTCATTGGTTTCTCCTCGTAGCCCAAATCCTCATTAACCGTAACCCCAGAATGATCAATTATATGTAGTGGATTTCGGATGTACTTCCTCAACATCGAAACATGAAACACATTGTGGACTTGGCTTAAATCTGGCGGCAAAGCAAGTCTGTAGGCAACGGGGTTAATTCTCTCAAGAATCTCAAACGGTCCAATATACCGGGGTGCTAATTTACCTTTCTTTCCAAATCTTGAAACTCCTGTCATCGGCGAGATTCTCAAAAATACATGATCCCCAACCTCGAATTCTAGCTCCCTTCTCCTCTGGTCGGCATAACTCTTCTGTCGACTCTGCGCGGTTCTAATCCTCTGCTGAATGAGCTTAATCTTTTCGGTCGTTCCTCGAACTAACTCAGGGCCAATCAAAGCTGCTTCTCCCACCTCGGTCCAACATATCGGCGACCTGCACTCCCTTCCATACAAAGCTTCGTACGGTGCCATTCTAATGCTGGCTTGATAACTGTTGTTGTATGCGAATTCTACTAATGACAGATGCGATTCCCAACTTCCCTTGAAATCCAATACACACATTCTGAGCATATCCTCAAGTGTCTGAATGGTTCTTTCCGTTTGCCCATCAGTCTAGGGGTGAAAGGTTGTGCTAAACTTAAACTCAGTCCCCAAGGCTCCTTGCAAGCTCTGCCAAAATCTAGAAACGAATTTCGAATCTCGGTCTGATACAATGGACACCGGCACACCGTGAAGTCTAATAATCTCATTCATATACAGTTCGGCAAGTCGGTCGGCATTGAACGTAGTTTTAACTGGCAAAAAGTGTGCTGACTTAGTTAACCTGTCAACGATAACCCAAATTGAATCCATACCTCTTTGCGTCCTCGGCAAACCCACCACAAAATCCATGGAGATGTGTTCCCATTTCCACTCAGGAATTGGCAAGGGTTGTAGAAGTCCTGCTGGTCTCTGGTGTTCTGCCTTCACTTGCTGACAACATAGACACTGGAATATGAACTCAGCTATCTCTCTTTTTATGTTTGGCCACCAGAAGGTCCGCTTCACATCCTGATACATCTTGGTGCTTCCTGGATGAACGGCAAATTTGGAGTTGTGGGCTTCTTGCAAAATCTTCCTTTTCAACTCTGGGATATCGGCCACACATAACCTTCCTTCAAACTTGAGCACTTGATTTTCGATGGTGTACCTTGATCTCGGCTTTGTGACAATCTCCTTGGCTATTTTCTTGCAAATTTTATCCTCCATCTACCTTGTCTTTACCTCATCAACAATAGTCGGCTCCACTGCTATCATGGTCAAACACGCCAAATTTTCATCTGACTTTCTGCTCAAAGCGTCGGCCACGCTGTTAGCTTTACCTGGGTGATATTGAATTTGCATATCATAGTCTTTCAACAACTCAAGCCACCTTCTCTATCTCAAATTCAATTCCTTCTGAGTGAACAGGTACTTTAAACTCTTATGATCTGTAAAAACCTGACAAGAAGCTCCATACAAATAGTGATGCCAAATCTTCAAAGCAAATACCACGGCCGCTAATTCCAAATCATGGGTAGGATAGTTCTTCTCATGGGGTTTCAATTGACGAGATGCATATGCTATGACTTTACCCTTTTGCATCAATACACAACCCAAACCCTTATGTGAAGCATCGCTATAGATATGAAACTCTTCGTTACCTGATGGAAGTACGAGTACTGGTGCTGTAACTAACCTCGTCTTCAGTTCTTGGAAAGCTAACTCCCGATCTTTAGTCCATTCATACAGTGTTCCCTTCTTAGTCAATTGCGTCAATGGAATTGCAATCCTTGAGAAATCCTTCACAAACTTCCTGTAATAACCTGCCAAACCCAAAAAACTACGAACCTCGGACACATTGGTCGGCCTCGACCAATTCACTACGGCTTCAATTTTGCTAGGATCAACCGAGATACCCTCTTCATTAATCACATGACCCAAGAATGAGATAGTAGGAAGCCAAAACTCACACTTGTTAAACTTAGCATACAATTTCCGGTCTCTCAAAATCTGTAAGGCAAGTCTCAAATGATTTTCATGTTCAGCTTTACTCTTGGAATAGATCAATATATCATCAATGAAGACAACTACAAACTCATCTAAATATGGCTTGAAGACTCTGTTCATTAAATCCATAAATGCAGCAGGGGCATTGGTCACTCCAAAAGGCATTACTAAAAACTCGTAGTGGCCATATCTTGTCCGAAAAGCAGTCTTCTCAACATCTTCGGCTTTAACTTTAAGCTGGTGGTAACCAGACCTAAGGTCAATCTTAGAAAAGACTCGCGCTCCTTGTAATTGGTCGAGCAAATCATCAATCCTAGGTAATGGGTACTTGTTCTTAATGGTGACCTTATTAAGTTCTCTGTAATCAATACAAAGACGGAGTGTGCCATCCTTCTTCTTAACAAATAAAATAGGTGCTCCCCATGGCGAAGTGCTCGGCCTAATAAATCCCTCATCCAACAATTCTTGTAATTGCAGTTTCAATTCCTTAAGTTCAGCTGGGGCCATCCTGTAGGGTGTTTTGGAGATCGGCTGTGTTCCCGACATGATGTCAACAGTAAACTCTATCTCTCTATCGGCTAAGTGGCCAGGCAATTCATTCGGGAAGACGTCGGGGAATTCATTAACAACTGGGATGTCGGCTAAATTAACATTTCCATTCTGGTCACCCAGTATACTACACAAGTAGCCTCGACACCCTTTCTGAATTAACTTATAGGCCTTAATGGACGAAATCAAGTAAGGTGGGGGCACTATCCCTTTACCTTGAAAAATAACCTCTGCTAGGTTTGGGGGTCTCAGTGTGACACTTTTCGAAACACAGTTAATAGATGCATGATTTGCGACTAACCAATCCATTCCCAGTATAACATCAAAATGAGTTATGTCCAGAGGCATTAAATCTACTAACAATTCAACATTCTCAATCACAACAACACATGCTCTATAAATGGATACAACAATCATAGATCTCCCAGATGGAGTAGACACAGATGATACATAATCAAGGGGCTCTAGTTCTCTATTAATTTTCTCAGCAAACTTAGCAGATACAAACGAATGCGTAGAACCCGAATCAATCAACACATAGGCATTTTGGGAGCAAATTAGGAGTATACCTGACACCACTGTCTCAGCATTCTGAGTGTCTCCAGGTACTAGCGCAAATACTCTGCCCTGTCTCATCTGTCCTTTTCCAACATTACCCTTCTGGACGGAACCCGAGGTATTCTCACCTTTCTTGTTGTTATCAGCCTTTGTCTTAGGGCAATCTTTCACATAGTGACCCATTTCGCCACATTCATAACAAGCTCCAGACGTCCGACGACAGACCCCGAAATGTTGCTTCCCACAATCCGAACACGTCGGTTTAGCATTACCTTCCTGTCTTAGGTTACCAGCACTGCCCATGTTCGTCTTCTTCTTGGTGCCCAGCGGTGCTCGGCGATTGTCATAGTTCTGTCTCTTTCGCTGGTTCTCCTCCGAGCTCTGGTATCGATTCAGGTTAGTTTCGGCTAAAATGGCCTTGTCCAACACTTCGGCGTAGGTCGGCATATTATGCAAGTTAACCCGGTCTTGAATCGGTCCGCGAAGCCCACTCTTGAACTTCCTGGCCTTCATATATTCGTCGTTGGCCATGTGAGGTGCAAACCTCACCAATTCAGTAAAAGCGCGGTCGTATTCCACCACTGTTCAGTTGCCTTGTGTCAAAGTCTGAAATTCGGTAGCCTTGCGGTTTCGAACACTTAGGGGAAAGTGTTTGTTGTAGAACAACTCTAAGAATCAGGTCCAGGTCAGATCTGGATTGCTTTCTCGAACCATCATCCACCATCTGCGAGCGTCATCATCTAACGTGAATGCTGCCAACGTCACCTTCTGAGCGTCGGTGCTAGGAAAGATTTCGAACAACTTTTCTATTTCCAAAACCCATGCCTCAGCCTTCATCGGCTCTATACCCCCAGAGAATCTCAGTGGTTTCATTTTCTTGAACTCCCTGATCAAAGCTATTGTGCCATCCCCATATAAGGCTGGCTGCGGAGGAGCTTGCGGCACTGGAGGAGGTGGAGGCGGAACTACATTTCAGCCGTTGGTCTGCTCGGCCTAAGTCGACGTAGCACTAGCGTACTACTGTCTTGTTTGCCTCAACTCGCGGGCCAAACCTTCAACTAATCTTTCCAGTCTGTCCAATCTGTCTTCGGGCTGATCCCGACCAATTGGAGGTCTACCTCTCCTCATGATGCTATGAGCATGCAAAGTGTGACTTTAAAACAAATAAGCAAATAACCACGTAGGCAAGTAACAAATAGGTATGTCAAGATAATGCACACCTCGTTCAAATAGCAAGCACCATGATGCAATCCTAGCATCTTTCTAAGGGAAATCCTATGCTCTTTAGGACTCAAAGTGTGTGAATAATGTATACTGAGGAACTTGTGCTCTGATACCATTCTGTCACGACCCCAAACCACCCCTAGTAGTTTGGTGCCGTGATGGCCAGTAATCCGTGATTACCGAAGGCCATCTTTTAAAATTTTAACACAATCAGAGTATAACAAATGGGGCTCACAAATGCGGAAGCAATAAATCAAAATACAAGTGGTCTAGAAGAGCAGTGCATAAGTCCAATGTAATGGCATACATCTTTACAACTTGAATACAATAAAGCAAAATACGTATTACATCTTGATCAAAAGGCTTCTCGAGCTGACATATACAAAATGACAATGAATACAGGCCAAGAAGCATGATTTCCAAGATTCGCCGACATAAAAGAAATGACATCGCCGACGTGAATACAAACAAAGCCGACAAAATCATGGATCCAAAACAAGCTTTCAAAAACACATTCTAGGCGTCGCCGACGTCCTGCTCATCACCTACATATATATAGAGAGGGTGAGCTTGGATACTCAGTGAATGGTACTAGTAATAAAGGTTTTGCATGTATATAGCCGATGTCTTTCAAAATGAAACATGCCAAAAACCATACGAATATTAGCCGAGATCTTTTCAAAGCAAACACATCAAAACTTTATCAAAACAAGAGATGAACCGTATTCATCTATCAAGTCTTACAAGTCTCAAGGGATGCTCACTGGCATCGGTAAAGCACAAATCAAGCTTTCCGAACAAACAAGTCCACGCGGTAAACCGTCAGTGGCAAGACAAGGACTGCACGATCCGTAATCGATTAGCCAAAGGTACTGCGAAAGTTTATAGTCCTCCAGCACAAGGGACTTGTGTTACTTAAGCCCGTAGCTCTTTTTAACATGATGGTCTTGTGTTACTTAGGCCCGTAGCCCGCTTTAACACAATAGTCTTTCCAAGAAAGGACCGTATCCTTTTATACTTAGTGCTGCGAAAGTTTAGAGTCCTCCAGCACAAGGGACTTTTTATACTTGGTACTGCGAAAGTTTAGAGTCCTCCAGTACAAGGGACTTTTCAAGAATGACATCAAAACAAAGCTTATACTTGATATCTCAAAACAAAGCTATTCATTCATGCTTAACAAATACTTTCGTCAAAACAAAGCAAAGCAAGATTTATCAAAACAGTATAACATAGCTTTATTAAAAATACCACTCACATAGATCTTCTCGGGTGTAGGCTCAAAGCAAAGATCACGGACCTACAATCACATGGCAATCACGTTCTCAAAACGAGCTTTACATGCATGCAAATGATCCCGGCATTCTCGCCAGATCCAAGTCAATAACAAAGCAAAACATGCTGAGAGTTTAAACACTGCTTTCCGTCTCATGAAAACACACTGGGTACCATCCAGGTCTTTGCCGAGGTCCTACATCTCCTTGCCGAGGTGTGGTCCGATGGCCTCATTCAAAAACAAAGTCGGGAAAACCTGGGTTTCCCTTTGAAGAGCATGAAGAACATGATGAACATGATCATGAGGAAGATGAATGCAAGATCATAACTTGTTACAAAAATCTGAGATTTCATGCCAAAAGTTCAAAACATGGACCTGGGTACCCATACAAGAAGATCATGCAAGAACAAACACAAAAACATGGTTCTAGTTCCAAACTTTCGGATCAAAACGAGACCTTCTTCAAGAACATGTGAATACCATCTTTCTCTTTCAAAACTAACTTCAAATCGATGCATGACATGCAAAACAAATTCGATCATGCAATGCAGCTAGATGATCAATAACAACAACCAGAGTAGATTAAGATTCTTACCCCAAAGCTCGAATCCAACGGTTCAAACCTCGAAGATCAAGCTTGGAAGATCTATTCTCACTCAAGAACTTCTCCTCCTTTCTCTAGAGCTTCTCTCTCTAAAGGCAAAGATTTGAGACAAAAATGATTTGTTTCTAGGTCTGCCGGCTGTCTTAACAATTAGCTTGGACACGTGGCGCTACTGGGTTGGTTCAACTCAAAAGGTGATGGATTGATAAGACAAGTCTATGACAAAGCGTATACAGCAAGCTAAGGCAAGACACATCGGCAAGCAATGACATCGGCTAAAGTTAAAGCTTCGGCAACAGGGTAACAAGGACATCGGCTAGGGAGGACGACACTTGACTAAGCTGTGCCACACCTTGGCCGGGGTGTGCCACACCTCGGTCTAGGCCATACCTGCCCAAGGACAAGGATCACTAAGTGCAAAACATCTCGGCAAACTTGCCCGGGTGAAGATAGGGTCGACCAAGTGGTTCCAAAACAGTTCTAAGTACAAAGGTTCAGAGGTGAACTAAGCTCAAGGTGACCTCGGCTACACACCAAGCAAGGAACAAAATCATGCAAGCAACACTTAAACAAAACAAGGCAAGGCAAAACTTGCAAAACAACATAACAAGACAAGATCGTGCATGGATGTATGCAAGTATGACAAGAGTAAGGTGAGGGTTGCTACAGTGGCACAGCTAGGCCAAGTGTTGTCCTTCCTAACCGAGATCATTGTTCCTTACTTGCCGATGCCTTGTTTTTAGCCGAGATTATTACCTGCCGGAGTGCCTATGCCATCTTGCTTGTTGAACACACTTTGTCATGGTCTTGTCTTTTCACTCAGTCACCTTTTTTAGTAGAGCCAACCAGCCGTTGCAACGTGTCCGAGCTGAGTGTTACATCAGCCGACAGAGAGAGAAATGTATCATTTGTTATATGTCTTTGTTCTTGAGGAGAGAGAAGCTCTAGAAGAGGGAGAAGGAGTTCTTAGAGAGGAAATAGATTTCCAAGCTTGCTCCTTAGAGTTCAAACCGTTTGATTCTTGTTTCGAGGACTTGGACTCTTGCTTGACCCCGACGTTAATGAACTATGTGAGTGGTATTTTTAATAAAGCTATGTTATATGTTTTGATAAAGGCTTTGTTTTGCTTTGTTTTGAAAGTATTTGTCAAGCATGAATGATTATCCCTATTTTGTATATCAAGTATTATCTTGTTTTGATGACAAATCTTGAAAGTCCGTACGTGCTAGGGGACTATAAGCATTTGTAGCACAACCTTGAAAGTCCGTACGTGCTAGGAGACTATAAGCATTTGTAGCACAACCTATGGAAGTCCGTACATGCTAGGGGACTATAAGCATTTGTAGCACAGCCTTTGGAAGTCCGTACATGCTAGGGGACTATAAGCATTTGTAGCACAATCCTTGAAAGTCCGTGCGTGCTAGGGGACTATAAGCATTTGTAGCACAATCTTGGTTAACGTCATCCCTTGAAACTTGAAAGCCTTGAAAGACTTTGATTGATAAAGCTTGAAGGATTTGTTAGAAGAACTTGATTCACCCCATGCTTTGTTACAAGCTACGATTATGTATTATTTTGTTAAAGATTTCGGATATCATGCATGCAAACCCTTTATTACTTGTACCATTCACTGAGTATCCAAGCTCACCCTCTCTATATATATGTAGGTGATGAGCAGGACGGCGGCGACGCCTAGATGCACCTTGCAACTTGTTTTAGATTCGCATTTTGTAGCATCTTGAAGATCATGCTTCTTAGCTTGCATTTCTTTGTATTTTGTACATGATGGTTCGAGAAGCCTTTTGGTCAAGATGTATTTTTGTACTTCATTTTATTGTACCCAAGTTGTAAAGCTATGTAAAGATCTATGCCATTTCATTTGACTTATGCACAGCTCTCATGGACTGATTAGATTTGTATATACTGCTTCCGCACATGTTAGCCCCATATGTAATACTCTGATTGTGTGTGAATTTTGAAAGTTGGCCTTCGATAATCTCGGATTACTGGCCATCACGGCACCATTCTACTAGGGGCGGAATGGGGTCCTGACAGATTGGTATCAGAGCCTAAGTTTCTTACAGTACGTTACTCACACACTTTGAGTCCTAAAGAGCATAGGATTTCCCTTAGAATTGATGTTAGGATTGCATCATAATGCTTGCTACTTGACAATGTGTGCATCATCTTGGCTTGACTATTTGTTATTTGCATGCATATTATTCGATCATTTTGTTTTAAATTCACATTTTGCATACTCTTAGCATCATGAGAAGGGGTAGACCACCAGTTGGCCAAGATCATCCCGAGGACAGATTGGACAGATTAGAGAGATTGGTCGAAGGTTTGGTCCGTGAGTTGAGACAACCTAGGCCACAAGACGCTAGTACTACTTCTACCCAGGCCGAGCAGACAAACGGCCGACATGCAGTTCCGCCTCCACCTCCTTTAGCGCCGCAAGTGCCTCCACAACAAGCTTTATATGGGGACGGCACCATAGCCCTGATCCAAGAGTTTAAGAAAATGAAACTGTCGAGATTCTCTGGGGGTATAGAGCCGATGAAAGCCGAGGCGTGGGTCTTGGAAATGGAGAAACTGTTTGAGATTTTTCCCAGCACCGACGCCTAGAAGGTGTCATTGGCCGCGTTCACACTAGACGACGATGCACGAAGATGGTGGATGATGACCCGAGAAAGAAACCCAGGTTTGACTTGGGCCAGGTTTTTGGAGTTGTTTTACAACAAACACTTTCCCCTTAGCGTTTGAGACCGCAAGACTATAGAGTTCCAGACTCTAACACAAGGCAGCAGAACAGTGGCAGAATATGACCGCGCTTTTACCGAGTTGGCGAGATATGCACCTCACATGGTCAATGATGAATATAGAAAAGCCAGGAAGTTTGAAAGTGGGCTTCGTGGGCCGATACAAGATCGAGTTAACATGTTCAACATGCTGACTTACGCTAGAGTATTGGACAAGGCCATCCTCGCAGAAGCTAACTTGAACCAATATCAGAATTCAGGAGAGAGCCAGCGGAAGAGACAGAACTATGATAATCGCCGAGTTCCGTTTAACGCCAAGAAGAAAGCGAATGTGGGCAGCTCCAGCAACCCGAACCAGGAAGGTAATGCTAAGCCGACGTGTGCAAGTTATGGGAAACCGCATTCCAGAGTTTGCCGTTGGGCATCAGGAGCCTGTTTTGAATGTGGCGAAATGGGTCATCGCGTGAAAGACTGTCCGAAGGCAAAGACTGATGATGGTAAGAAGAATGAGAGTAGCTCGGGCTCCACACAGAGAAATAACATCGGGAGGGCCTAGACGAGACAGGGCAGAGTTTTTGCATTGGTACCAGGAGACACTCAGAATGCTGAGATAGTCGTGTCAGGTATACTCCCAATCTGCTCTCAAGATGCATGCATATTGATTGATTCGGGTTCTACACGTTCATTTGTATCTGCTAAGTTTGCCGAGAAGTTAAATAGAGAACAAGAACCCCTTGATTATGTGTTACATGTGTCCACTCCATCTGGGAGAACTATGATTGTTGCATCCATTTGTAGGGCATGTGTCGTTGCGATTGAGGGCGTAGAATTATTAGTTGATTTAATGCCGTTAAGCATGACTCACTTTGATGTCATATTGGGAATGAACTGGTTAGTAACGAATCATGCATCTATTAATTGTGTTTTGAAGAGTGTCACACTGAAACCCCCAAACCAAGCCGAGGTTATTTTCCAAGGTAAAGGAGTAGTACCCCCACCTTACTTAATCTCATCCATGAAAGCCTATAAGTTGATCCAAAAGGGGTGTCAAGGTTATCTGTGTAGTATACCAAGTGAATTGGATGGAAATGTTGAGTTAGCCGACATCCCAGTGGTTAGAGAATTCCCCAATGTCTTTCCAAATGAATTTCCTGGCCAGTCAGTGGCTAGGGAAATAGAATTTATGGTTGATGTTATGTCAGGAACCCAACCTATCTCCAAAGCACCCTATAGAATGGCCCCAGCCGAACTCAAGGAACTGAAACTACAATTACAAGAATTATTGGACAAGGGATTTATTAGGCCGAGCACTTCACCTTGGGGAGCACCAGTTCTATTTGTCAAGAAAAAGGATGGTACACTTCGTCTTTGTATCGACTACCGAGAACTAAATAAGGTGACCATTAAGAATAAGTATCCATTGTTGAGGATTGACGATTTACTTGATCAACTACAAGGGGCACGGGTCTTTTCTAAGATTGATCTGAGGTCGGGCTACCATCAGCTGAAGGTTAAGGCCGAGGATGTTGAGAAGACTGCTTTTCGGGCAAGGTATGGCCACTACGAATTTTTGGTAATGCCTTTCGGGGTGACCAATGCTCCTGCAGCATTCATGGATTTAATGAACAGGGTTTTTAAGCCGTACCTAGATGAGTTCGTGGTTGTTTTCATCGACGACATACTGATCTATTCGAAGAGTGGTGATGAGCATGAGTAGCATTTGAGACTAGCCTTACAAATCCTAAGAGACAGGAAATTGTATGCCAAGCTTAACAAGTGTGAATTTTGGCTTTCCAGCATTTCATTTTTGGGCCATGTGATTAATGAAGAAGGAATCTTTGTTGATCCAAGTAAGATTGAAGCCATCGTGAATTGGCCAACGCCGACCAACGTGTCTGAGGTTCGTAGGTTTCTGGGTTTGGCCGGCTATTACAGGAAGTTTGTGAAGGATTTCTCAAAGATTGCAGTACCACTAACACAACTAACTCAGAAAGGAGTGGTTTACGAATGGACCGAGGATAGGGAATCAGCTTTTCGGGAGTTAAAGACGAGGTTGGTTACAACACCGATACTTATACTACCGTCAGACAAAGAAGAATTTCAGATTTTTAGTGATGCTTCACATAAGGGATTGGGTTGCGTGTTAATGCAAGGAGGTAAGGTTATAGCGTATGCATTCCATCAGTTGAAACCTCACGAAAAGAATTATCCTACCCATGATTTAGAGCTAGCAGCCGTGGTGTTTTCTTTGAAGATTTGGCGTCATTACTTGTATGGGGCTTCTTGCCAAGTTTTCATAGATCATCAGAGTTTAAAGTACTTATTCACTCAGAAAGAGTTAAATTTGAGACAGAGAATATGGCTTGAGTTATTGAAAGACTACGACATGCAAATTCAGTATCACCCAGGTAAAGCAAACTCAGTAGCCGACGCATTGAGCAGAAAATCAGTTGGAAGTCTGGCATGCTTAGCCATGATTTCAGTGGAGCCGACCGTTATAGAGGAAGTGAAGGCCAGACAAATGGAAGACGGATTCTTCAAGAAAGTTGCCGATGAGATTGTCACTAAGCCGAGGTCAGGGTACACTATTGAAAATCAGGTATTTAAGTTTGAAGGAAGATTGTGCGTGGCCGACATTCCAGAGTTGAAAAGGAAGATTCTGCAGGAATCTCATGGTTCCAGATTTGCTGTTCATTCAGGGAACACTAAGATGTATCAAGATGTGAAACAAACTTTTTGGTGGCCGAATATGAAAAGAGAAATAGCCGGGTTTGTATCCCAGTGTTTACATTGTCAACAAGTGAAACCAGAACACCAGAGGCCAGTAGGACTACTTCGACCTTTGCCGATTCCTGAGTGGAAATGGGAACGCATCTCTATGGACTTTGTGGTTGGTTTGCCAAGGACACAAAAAGGCATGGATTCAATTTGGGTTATCATTGACAGATTAACCAAGTCGGCACACTTCTTACCTGTTCAGACTACATCCAATGCTGACCGACTTGCTGTACTGTATATGAATGAGATTATGAGACTTCATGGAGTGCCGCTGTCCATTGTGTCAGACCGAGATCCGAAGTTTGTTTCTAGACTTTGGCAGAGTTTACAAAGAGCTTTGGGAACCGAGTTGAAGTTTAGCACAGCTTTTCATCCCCAGACCGATGGACAAACAGAGAGAACGATCCAGACACTCGAAGATATGCTCAGACTATGTGTGTTAGATTTCAAGGGAAGTTGGGAGGTACATCTACCGTTAGTAGAATTCGCTTACAACAATAGTTATCAAGCTAGCATTGGCATGGCGCTGTACGAAGCTTTGTATGGAAGAAAGTGCAGATCGCCGATATGTTGGACTGAAGTGGGAGATAAAGCTTTAATTGGCCCCGAGCTAGTTCAAGTTACAATCGAGAAGATTAAGCTCATTCGACATAGGAAAAGGAAGAAGAAGTGAAAATCCGACATTCGGAGTTATTTGTAGAGCAAGGTAACTTAAGTTTGGGGGCCAAACTTCTTTAAGGAGGGTAGGATGTAACGACCCTCACTTTACTTTAGTCATGCTTGCATATATTACATGATCTTGTCTTGATATGTTGCATTTGCAAAACCTTGATTTATCTTGCATGAGCATTACTTGCATGCTTTGTTCCTTGTTTGGTGAGTGTGTGTAGCCTAGGTTAATCCAAGCCGAGGTCACCTTAAGCTTAGAACATCTTGGAACCACTTTGGTTGACCTCCACCTTCACCAAGGCATGTTGGCCGAGATGTCATCATCTAGGCCGAGGTGTTCATCACCAAGGTCGAGATGTGTATTATCTAGGCCGAGATGTTACCTTGCGCCTAAGTGATCTTGTTCCTGGATTGGTGCGACCTAGACCGAGGTGTGGCACATCTAGGCTAGGGTGTGGCACAGCTAGGCCAAGTGTTGTCCTTCCTAGCCAAGATCATTGTTCCTTACTTGCCGATGCCTTGTTTTTAGCCGAGATCATTACCTGCAGGAGTGCCTATGCCATCTTGATTGTTGAACACACTTTGTCATGGTCTTGTCTTTTCACTCAGTCACCTTTTTGAGTAGAGCCAACCAGCCGTTGCCACGTGTCCGAGCTGAGTGTTACATCAGTCGGCAGAGAGAGAAATGTATCATTTGTTATATGTCTTTGTTCTTGAGGAGAGAGAAGCTCTAGAAGAGGGAGAAGGAGTTCTTAGAGAGGAAATAGATTTCCAAGCTTGCTCCTTAGAGTTCAAACCATTTGATTCATGTTTCGAGGACTTGGACTCTTGCTTGACCCCGACGTTAAAGAACTATGTGAGTGATATTTTTAATAAAGCTATGTTATACGTTTTGATAAAGGCTTTGCTTTGCTTTGTTTTGAAAGTATTTGTCAAGCATGAATGATTATCCCTATTTTGTATATCAAGTATTATCTTGTTTTGATGACAAACCTTGAACGTCCGTACGTGCTAGGGGACTATAAGCATTTGTAGCACAACCTTGAAAGTCCGTACGTGCTAGGAGACTATAAGCATTTGTAGCACAACCTTGAAAGTCCGTACGTGCTAGGGACTATAAGCATTTGTAGCACAACCTTGAAAGTCTGTACGTGCTAGAGGACTATAAGCATTTGTAGCACAACCTTTGAAAGTCCGTACGTGCTAGGGAACTATAAGCATTTGTAGCACAACCTTTGGAAGTCCGTACGTGCTAGGGGACTATAAGCATTTGTAGCACAATCCTTGAAAGTCCGTACGTGCTAGGGGACTATAAGCATTTGTAGCACAACCTTGGTTAACGTCATCCCTTGAAACTTGAAAGCCTTGAAAGACTTTGATTGATGAAGCTTTAAGGATTTGTTAGAAGAACTTGATTCACCCCATGCTTTGTTACAAGCTACGATTATGTATTATTTTGTTAAAGATTTTGAATATCATGCATGCAAACCCTTTATTACTTGTACCGTTCACTGAGTATCCAAGCTCACCCTCTCTATATATATGTAGGTGATGAGCAGGACGGCGGCGACGCCTAGATGCACCTTACAACTTGTTTTGGATTCGCATTTTGTAGCATCTTGAAGATCATGCTTCTTAGCTTGCATTTCTTTGTATTTTGTACATGATGGTTTGAGAAGCCTTTTGGTCAAGATGTATTTTTGTACTTCATTTTATTGTACCCAAGTTGTAAAGCTATGTAAAGATGTATGCCATTTCATTTGACTTATGCACAGCTCTCATGGACTGATTAGATTTGTATATACTGCTTCCGCACATGTTAGCCCCATATGTAATACTCTGATTGTGTGTGAATTTTGAAAGTTGGCCTTAGGTAATCTCGGATTACTGGCCATCACAGCACCATTCTACTACGGGCGGAATGGGGTCGTGACATAAATTCTCAGTAAATTGCGAGTAAATTCTTAATAAATTACACCGTAAATTACTCAGTAAATTTTATACAAATTCTCAATAAATTACTCAACAAATTCGCAATAAATTAAAATAAATTACAGAATAAATTCTCAATAAATTTCTAGTAGATTCCTAGTAAATTACTCAGTAAATTCGTAATAAATTCTCTATAAATTACTTAGAAAATTACTCAATAAATTCCCAGGGAATTCATAGAAAATTACTCAGTAGATTACTTAGTAAATTTCTCAGAAAATCCAGACAAAATTCTCAGAAAATATTCAGAAAAGTGCTCAATAAATTCGCAAAAAATTCTCAAAAAATTACTCAAAAAATTCTCAATAAACTACTTGGTAAATTACTCAGTAAATTGCAAGTAAATTCTCACTAAATTACTAAATAAATTCTCAGTAAATAACCGAGCAATTTCTCAGTAAATTCTCAGTAATTAACTCAGAAAATTACTATGTAAATTCCCAGTAAATTCTCAGTAAGTCACTGAGTAAATTCTCAGTAAATTTTCGATAAACATTCAGTAAATTATTCAGTAAAATCCTAGTAAATTCTTTGTAAATTACTGGGTAAAGTTTCAGTAAATTACGAATTAAATTACACGTAAATTCTCAGTAAATTACTTAGTAAATACCCAGCAAATTACTCGGTAAATACCCAGCAAATTACTCGGTTAATTCCCAATCAATTCTCAATAAATTTTTAGTAAATTCTTAGTAAATTCTGAGTAAATTCTCAGTAAATTACACAGTAAATTACTCAGTAAATTCTATGTAAATTCTCAATAAATTACTCAGCAAATTCTCAGTAAATTCAAATAAATTACAGAATAAATTCTTAATAAATTTCCAGTAGATTCTTAGTAAATTACTCAGTAAATTCATAGTAAATTCTCTATAAATTACTTAGTAAATTACTCAGTAAATTCCCAGGGAATTCTCAGAAAATTATTCGGTAGATTACTTAGTAAATTACTCAAAAATTTCAGACAAAATTCTCAGAAAATATTCAGTAAATTGCTCAGTAAATTCGCAGAAAATTCTCAGTAAACTGCTTGGTAAATTACTCAGTAAATTGCAAGTAAATTCTCACTAAATTACTAAATAAATTCTCAGTAAATAACCGAGCAATTTCTGAGTAAATTCTCAATAATTAACTTAGTAAATTCTTAGTAAATTACTACGTAAATCCCCAGTAAATTCTTAGTAAGTCACTGAGTAAATTACTCAGCAAATTCTCAATAAACATTCAGTAAATTATTCAGTAAAATCCTAGTAACTTCTCTGTAAATTACTGAGTAAAGTTTCAATAAATTACGAAGTAAATTACATGTAAATTTTCAGTAAATTCTCAGTAAATTACTTAGTAAATTCCCAGTCAATTCGTAGTAACTTCTCTATAAATTACCTAATAAATTACTCAGTAAATTCCCAAGGAATTCTCAGAAAATTACTCAGTAGATTACTTAGTAAATTACTCAGAAATTTCTGACAAAATTCTCAGAAAATATTCAGTAAATTGCTCAGTAAATTCACAGAAAATTCTCAGTAAACTACTTAGTAAATTACTTAGTAAATTACAAGTAAATTCTCACTAAATTACTAAATAAATTCTCAGTAATTAACTCAGTAAATTCTCAGTAAATTACTATGTAAATTCCCAGTAAATTCTCAGTAAGTCACTGAGTAAATTCTCAGTAAATTCTCGATAAAAATTCAGTAAATTATTCAGTAAAATCCCAGTGAATTCTCTGTAAATTACTGGGTAAAATTTCAGTAAATTACCCGTAAATTCTTAGTAAATTCTCAGTAAATTACTCGGTTGATTCCCAGTCAATTTTCAATAAATTCTTAGAAAATTACTCAGTAAATTCCCTAGAAATTCTCAGTCAATTACTGAGTAAATTCCCAGTAAATTACTCAGTTAATTCGCAATCAATTCTCAATAAATTCTAAGTAAATTACTCAAAAAATTCTTAGTAAATTCCAATTAAATTATCAATCAATTACTCAGTAAATTCTCAGTAAGTTACACAGTAAATTACTCAGAAAATTCTCAGTTATCTGCTCAGTAAATTACGAGGAAATTACTTTTTGAATTCCCGATAAATTCTCTGTAAATTGTTCAGTAAATTCTCAATAAATCACTCCGTAAATTACTGAGTAAATTCCCAACAAATTACTCATAAAATTTTCAGTAAATTCTTAATAAATTCTCAGTAAATTACTCATCAAATTCCCAATAAATTGTCAATAAATTTTCAGTAAATTACTCACTAAATTCCCAACAAAATTCCTTATAAATTACTCAATAAATTCCTTGAATATTCTCAGTAAATTTTTGGTAAATTACTCAGAAAATTCTCAGTAAATTCTTTTTAAATTGCACAGTAAATTCCCAATACATTCACAGTAAATTCTCAGTCCATTACTCAGAAAATTTCCCAAAAAATTCCCAGTAAATTCTCAGTAAATTGCCCACTAAATTCCTTGTAAATTCCCAATGAATCACTCAGTAAATTCTGAGTAAATTCCGAGTAAATTCTCAATAAATTACTCAGTAAATTCTATATAAATTCTCAATAAATTACTCAACAAATTTCCAGTAAATTCAAATAAATTACAGAATAAATTCTCAATAAATTTCCTGTAGATTCTCAGAAAATTACTCAGTAAATTCGTAGTAAATTCTCTATAAATTATTTAGTAAATTTTTCAGAAAATCTTGACAAAATTCTCGGAAAATATTCAGTAAATTGCTCAGTAAATTCGCAAAAAATTCTCAGAAAATTCTCAGTAAACTACTTGGTAAATTACTCAGTAAATAGAAAGTAAATTCTCACTAAATTACTAAGTAAATTGTCAGTAAATAACCGAGCAATTTCCCAGTAAATTCTCAGTAATTAACTCAGTAAATTCTAAGTAAATTACTCCATAAATTCCTAGTAAATTCTCAGTAGGTCACTGAGTAAATTCTCAGTAAATTACTGGATAAAGTTTCAGTAAATTACACGTAAATTCTCTGTAAATCACTTAGAAAATTCTCAGTAAATTACTCGGTCAATTCCCAGTCAATTCTCAATAAATTCTTAGTAAATTACTCAGTAAATTCTGTAGAAATTCTCATTCAATTACTCAGTAAATTTCCAGTAAATTACTCAGTTAATTCCCAATCAATTATCAATAAATTCTCAGTAAATTACTTAGTAAATTCTTACTAAATTCCTATTAAATTCTCGATCAATTACTCAGTAAATTCTCAGTAAGTTACACAGTAAATTCCTAGTAAATTATCACTAAATTTCGAGTAAATTCTCAGTAAATTACTCAGAAAATTCTCAGTCAATTGCTCAGTAAATTCTGAGTAAATTACTTTTTAAATTCCTGATAAATTCTCTATAAATTGTTCAGTAAATTCTCAATAAATCACTCAGTAAATTCTCAGTAAATTACTGAGTAAATTTCCAGTAAACTACTAAGAAAATTTTCAGTAAATTCTTCATAAATTTTCAATAAATTACTCATCAAATTTCCAGTAAATTGCCAATAAATTTTCAGTAAATTACTCACTAAATTCCCCGCAAAATTCCTTATAAATTACTCACTAAATTCCCTGTCAATTCTCAGAAAATTCTCAGTAAATTACATAGTAAATTTCCAGTAAATTCTTTGTAAATTACTCAAAAAATTCTCAGTAAATTTTTGTTAAATTGCACAGTAAATTCCCAATACATTCTCAGTAAATTCTCAGTCCATTACTAATTAATTTTTCCAAAAAGTTCCCAATAAATTCCAGTAAATTGCCCATTAAATTCCTTGTAAATTCTCAATGAATCACTCAGTAAATTCCCAATAAATTGCTCAGTAAATTACATAAAAAATTCTATGTAAATTCTCAATAAATTACTCAGCAAATTCCCAGTAAATTCAAATAAATTATAGAATAAATTCTCAATAAATTTTCAGTAGATTCTCAGTAAATTTGTAGTAAATTCTCTATAAATTACTTGGTAAATTACTCAGTATATTCCCACGGAATTCTCAGAAAATTACTCAGTAGATTACTTAGTAAATTACTCAGAAAATCCTGACAAAATTCTCAGAAAATATTTAGTAATTTGCTCAGTAAATTCACAAAAAATTCTCAGAAAATTACTCAGAAAATTCTCAGTAAACTACTTGGTAAATTACTCAGTAAATTGCAAGTAAATTCTCAGTAAGGCCTCGTTTGGGAACAGGCTAATTTAATAACTTTTTGGCTATTTGGCTAAAATATGAGCTAAAAAAAACTAGTATGTTTGGGATGACTTGTTGGCTCTTTACGAAAAGATGTGCAAAAAGTAGAGAGAAAAGAGAATCTTTGACTTTTTGGTATGAATTGTTGGCTTTTTGGCTATTTTAACAACTTTTTGACTTTTTGACTAAACTGGTCCTTCCCAAATGGGGCCTAAATTACTAAAAAAATTCTCAGTAAATAACCCAGCAATTTCCCAGTAAATTCTCGGTAATTAACTCAGTAAATTACTCTGTAAATTCCCAGTAAATTCTCAGTAAATTGGTTAGTAAATTATTCAGTAAAATCCTAATAAATTCTCAATAAATTACTGGGTAAAGTTTCAGTAAATTACGAAGTAAATTACCAGTAAATTACTCAGTTAATTCCCAGTCAATTCTCAATAAATTCTTAGTAAATTACTCAGTAAATTCCCTAGAAATTCTAAGTCAATTACGCAGTTAATTCCCAATCAATTCTCAATAAATTCTTAGTAAATTACTAAGTAAATTCCCATTAAATTTTCAATCAATTACTCAGTAAATTCTTAGTAAGTTACACAGTAAATTCTCAGTAAATTACTCAGAAAATTCTCGGTCAATTGCTCTGTAAATTCTGAGTAAATTACTTTTTAAATTCTCAATAAACTCTCCCTGTAAATTGTTCAGTAAATTCTCAATAAATCACTCAGTAAATTCTCAGTAAATTACTGAGTAAATTTCCAGAAAATTACTCATAAAATTTTCAGTAAATTGTTAACAAATTCTCAGTAAATTACTCATCAAATTTTCAGTAAATTGTCAATAAATTTTCAATAAATTACTTATTAAATTCCTTGTAAATTCCTAGTAAATTACTTAGAAAATTCTCAGTAAATTACATAGTAAATTCCCAGAAATATTGTCAGCAAATTCCCAGTAAATTCTTTGAAAATTACTCAAAAAATTCTCAGTAAATTATTTTTAAATTGCATAGTAAATTCCGAATACATTCTCAGTAAATTCTCAGTCCATTACTCAATATATTTCTCAAAAAATTCCTAATAAATTTCCAGTAAATTGCTCAGTAAATTACACAGTAAATTACTCAGTAAATACTTAATAAATTGCTCAGTAAATTCAAGTAAATTAAAGCATAAATTCTAAATAAATTTCCAGTAGATTCTCAAAAAATTACCAAGTAAATTTGTAGTAAATTCTTTATAAATTACTGTGCAAATTACTCACTAAATTCCCAGTGAATTCTCAGAAAATTACTCAGTAGATTACTTAGTAAATTACTCAGAAAATTCTGACAAAATTCTCAACAAAATATTCAGTAAATTCGCAAAAAATTCTCATAAAATTACTCAGAAATTTCTAAGTAAACTACTTGGTAAATTACTCGGTAAATTGCATGTAAATTCTCACTAAATTACTAAATAAATTCCCAGTAAATAACCCAGCAATTTCCCAGTAAATTCTCAGTAAATTACTCCGTAAATTCCCGATAAATTCTCAGTAAATTACTCAGTAAATTCTCAATAAACATTTAGTAAATTATTCAGTAAAATCCTAATAAATTCTCAGTAAATTACTGGGTAAGTTACACAGTAAATTTCTAGCAAATTCTCACTAAATTCCAAGTAAATTCCCAATAAATTGCTTAAAAAATTCACAGTCAATTGCTCAGTAAATTCCGAGTAAATTACTTTTAAAATTCCTAATAAATTCTCCGTAAATTGTTCAGTAAATTCTCAATAAATCACTTAGTAAATTCTCAAAAATCAATCAGTAAATTCTCAATAAATTACTGAGTAAATTCCCAGTAAATTTTTAGTAAATTTTCAGTAAATTACTCACTAAATTCCCAGTAAATTCCTTATAAATTACTCAATAAATTCTCAGTAAATTACATAATAAATTCTTAGAAATATTCTCCACAAATTCCGAGTAAATTCTTTGTAAATTACTCAGAAAATTCTTTTTAAATTGCGCAGTAAATTCCCAATACATTCTCAATAAATTCTAAGTCCATTACTCAGTAAATTTCCCAAAAAATTCTCAATAAATTCCCTGTAAATTCTCAATAAATTGCCCACTAAATTCCTTGTAAATTCTCAGTAAATTCTCAGCAAATTCTGAGTAAATTCCCAATAAATTACTCAGTAAATTACTCAACAAATTCGCAACAAATTCAAATAAATTACAGAATAAATTCTCAATTAATTTCCAGTAGATTCTAAGTAAATTACTCAGAAAATTCTGACAAAATTTTTAGAAAATATTCAGTAAATTACTCAGTAAATTCGTAAAAAAATTATCAAAAAATTACTCAGAAAATTTTCAGTAAACTACTTGGTAAATTACTCAGTAAATTACAAGTAAATTCTCACTAAATTACTAAATAAATTCTCAGTAAATAACCCAGCAATTTCCCAGTAAATTCTCAGTGATTAACTCAGTAAATCACTCCGTAAATTCCTAGTAAATTCTCAATAAGTCACTGAGTAAATTCTCAGTAAATAACTCAGTAAATTCTCGATAAACATTCAGTAAATTATTCTGTAAAATCCTAGTAAATTCTCTGTAAATTACTGCGTAAAGTTTCAGTAAATTATGAAATAAATTACACGTAAGTTCTCAGTAAATTACTTAGTAAATTCCCAGTCAATTCTCAATAAATTCTCAGTAAATTACTCAGAAAATTCTTATTAAATTCCCATTAAATTCTCAATCAATTACTTAGTAAATTCTCAGTAAGTTATACAGTAAATTCCCAGTAAATTGTCACTAAATTCTGAGTAAATTCCCAGTAAATTACTCAAAAAATCTTAGTCAATTGCTTAGTAAATTTTGAGTAAATTACTTTTTAAATTCCCAATAAATTCTCTGTAAATTGTTCAGTAAATTCTCAATAAATCACTTAGTAAATTCTCAGTAAATTACTGAGTAAATTCCTAATAAAATACTCAGAAAATTTTCAGTAAATTACTCACTAAATTTCCAGCAAAATTCCTTATAAATTACTCAATAAATTTCCTATAAACTCTCAGTAAATTACATAGTAAATTCCCAAAAATATTCTCTGCAAATTCACAAAAAATACTTTGTAAATTACTCAAAAAATTCTCAGTAAATTCTTTTTAAATTGCACAGTAAATTCCCCATACATTATCAGTAAATTCTCAGTCCATTACTTAACATATTTCTCAAAAAATTCCTAATAAATTCCCAGTAAATTGCCCACTAAATTCTTAATAAATTACTTAGTAAATTACACAGTAAATTCTTAAAAAATTGCTCATTAAATTCAAATAAATTACAGCATAAATTCTCAATAAATTTCCAGTAGATTCTCAGTAAATTACTCAGTAAATTCGTAGCAAATTCTCTATAAATTGCTTAGTAAATTACTCACTAAATTCCCAGTGAATTCTCAGAAAATTACTCAGTAGATTACATAGTAAATTACTCAGAAAATTCTGACAAAATTCTCAAAAAATATTCACTAAATTCGCAAAAAAATCTCAGAAAATTACTCACAAAATTGCAAGTAAATTCTCACTAAATTACTAAATAAATTCTCAGTAAATAACTCAGCAATTTCCCAGTAAATTCTCAGTAATTAAGTCAGTAAATTCTCAGTAAATTACTCTGCAAATTCCTAGTAAATTCTCGGTAAGTCACTGTGTAAATTCTCAGTAAATTACTCAGTAAATTCTCGATAAATATTCAGTAAAATCCTAGTAAATTCTCAATAAATTACTGGGTAAAGTTTCAATAAATTACGAAGTATATTACACGTAAATTACTCAGTAAATTACTCAGTAAATTCCCAGTAAACTACTCGGTTAATTCCTACTCAATTCTCAATAAATTCTTAGTAAATTACTCAACAAATTCTCTATAAATTCTCAATAAATTACTCAGTAAATTCTTAGTAAATTCCCATTAAATTCTCAATTAATTACTCAGTAAATTCACAGTAAGTTACACGGTAAATTCCCAACAAATTCTCACAAAATTCCGAGTAAATTCCTAGTAAATTACTTAGAAAATTCTCAGTCAATTGCTCAGTAAATTTTGGGTAAATTAATTTTTAAATTCCTAATAAATTCTTCGTAAATTGTTCAGTAAATTCTCAATAAATCACTCAGTAAATTCTCAACAAATTACTGAGTACATTCCCAATAAATTATTAACAATTTTTCAGTAAATTACTCACTAAATTCCCAGTAAATTCCTTATAAATTACTCAATAAATTCCCTGAAATTCTCAGTAAATTACATAGTAAATTCTTAGAAATATTCTCAGCAAATTCCTAGTAAATTTTTTGTAAATTACTCAGAAAATTTTAAGTAAATTCTTTTTAAATTGCGTAGTAAATTCACAATACATTCTCAATAAATTACTAAATAAATTCCCAATCCATTACTCAGTAAATTTTCCAAAAAATTCCCAATAAATTCCCTATAAATTCTCAGTAAATTGCCTACTAAATTCCTTGTAAATTCTCAGTAAATTCTCAATGAATCAATCAGTAAATTCTCAGTAAATTCAGAGTAAATTTTCAATAAATTACTCAGTAAATTCTCAATAAATTACTCAACAAATTCCCAATAAATTCAAATAAATTACAGAATAAATTATCAACAAATGTTCAGTATATTCTTAGTAAATTACTCATAAAATTCTGACAAAATTCTCAAAAAATATTCAGTAAATTTCTTAGTAAATTTAGAAAAAAAATTATCAAAAAATTACTCAGAAAATTCTCAGTAAACTACTTGGTAAATTACTCAGTAAATTGCAAGTAAATTCTCACTAAATTACTAAATAAATTCTCAGTAAATCACTAAGCAATTTCCCAATAAATTCTTAGTAATTAACTCAATAAATTGCTACATAAATTCCCAGTAAATTCTCAGTAAGTCACTGAGTAAATTCTCAGTAAATAACTCAGTAAATTCTCGATAAACATTCAGTAAATTATTCAGTAAAATCCTAGTAAATTCTCTATAAATTACTTAGTAAAGTTTAAGTAAATTACGAAGTAAATTACACGTAAGTTCTTAGTAAATTACTTACCAAATTCCCAGTAAATTCTCAATAAATTACTCAGTAAATTCCCTAGAAATTCTCAGTAAATTAATCAGTAAATTCCCAGTAAATTACTCAGTTAATTCCCAGTCAATTCTCAATAAATTCTCAGTAAATTACTCAGTAAATTCTTAGTAAATTCCCATTAAATTCTCAATCAATTACTCAGTACATTCTCAGTAAGTTACACAGTAAATTCCCAGTAAATTCTCACTAAATTCTGAGTAAATTCCCAGTAAATTACTCAGAAAATTCTCAGTCAATTGCTCAGTAAATTCCGGGTAAATTACTTTTTAAATTCCCAATAAATTCTTTGTAAATTGTTCAATAAATTCTCAATAAATCACTCAGTAAATTCTCAGTAAATTACTGAGTAAATTCCAAGTAAATTACTCAGAAAATTTTCCATAAATTCCTAATAAATTCAAAGTAAATTTTCAGAAAAATACTCACTAAATTCCCAGCAAAATTCCTTATAAATTACTCAATAAATTCCCTATACATTCTCAGTAAATTACATAGTAAATTTCCAAAAATATTCTCAATAAATTCCCAAAAAATTCTTTGTAAATTACTCAAAAAATTCTCAGTAAATTCTTTTTAAATTGCACAGTAAATTCCCAATACATTCTCAGTAAATTCTCAGTCCATTACTGAGTAAATATCCAAAAAAATTCCCAGAAAATTCTCAGTAACTTGCCCACTAAATTCCTTGTAAATTCTCAATGAATCACTCAGTAAATTCTCAGTAAATTCTGAGTAAATTCTCAATAAATTACTCAGTAAATTACAAAGTGAATTTTATGTAAATTCTGAATATCTTACTTAGCAAATTCTCAGTAAATTCAAATAAATTACAGAATAAATTCTCAATAAATTTCTAGTAGATTCTCAGTGAATTGCTTAGTAAATTTGCACTAAATTCTCTATAAATTACTTAATAAATTACTCAGTAAATTCCCAAGGAATTCTTAGAAAATTACTCAGTAGATTACTTAGTAAATTACTCAGAAAATCCTAACAAAATTCTTAGAAAATATTCAGCAAATTGCTCAGTAAATTCGCAAAAAATTCTCAGAAAATTCTCAGTAAACTACTTGGTAAATTACTCAGTAAATTGCAAGTAAATTCTCACTAAATTACTAAATAAATTTTCAGTAAATAACCCAGCAATTTCCCAGTAAATTCTTAGTAATTAACTCAATAAATTCCTCCGTAAATTCTTAGTAAATTCTCAGTAAGTCACTGAGTAAATTCTCAGTAAATTACTCAAGAAATTCTCAATAAACATTCATGAGTAAATTATTCAGTAAAATCCTAGTAAATTCTCAGTAAATTACTGGGTAAAGTTTTAGTAAATTATGAAGTAAATTCTCAATAAATTACTTAGTAAATTACTCGGTTAATTCTCAGTCAATTCCCAATAAATTCTTAGTAAATTACTCAGTAAATTCCCTAGAAATTCTCGGTCAATTACTCAGTAAATTCGTAGTAAATTACTCTGTTAATTCCCAATCAATTCTCAATAAATTCTCAATAAATTACTCAATAAATTCTTAGTAAATTCCTATTAAATTATCAATCATTTACTCAGTAAATTCTCAGTAAGTTACACAGTAAATTTTCAGTAAATTCTCACTAATTCTAAGTAAATTTCCAGTAAATTACTCAGAAAATTCTAAGTCAATTGCTTAGTAAACTCCGGGTAAATTACTTGTTAAATTCCTAATAAATTCTCCCTAAATTGTTCTGTAAATTCTCAATAAATCACTCAGTAAATTCTCAGTAAATTACTAAGTAAATTTCCAGAAAATTACTCAGAAAATTTTTCGTAAATTTTCAATAAATTACTCACTAAATTACCAGCAAAATTCCTTATAAATTACTCAATAAATTCCCTATAAGTTCTCAGTAAATTACATAGTAAATTCCCAAAAATATTCTCAGTAAATTCCCAGAAAATTCTTTGTAAATTACCCAAAAATTTCTCAGTAAATTCTTTTTAAATTGCACAGTAAATTCCCAATACATTCTCAGTAAATTCTCAGTCCATTACTCAATAAATTGCCCACTAAATTCCTTGTAAATTCTCAATGAATCACTTAGTAAATTCTCAGTAAACTCCGAGTAAATTCTCAATAAATTACTTAGTAAATCACAAAGTGAATTTTATGTAAATTCTGAATAACTTACTCAGAATATTCCCAGTAAATTCAAATAAATTACAGAATAAATTCTCAATAAATTTCCAGTAGATTCTAAGTAAATTGCTCAGTAAATTCGTATTAAATTCTCTATAAATTACTCAGTAAATTCCCAGGGAATTCTCAGAAAATTACTCAGTAGATTACTCAGTAAATTACTTAGAAAATCCTGACAAAATTCTCAGAAAATATTCAGTAAATTGCTCAGTAAATTTGCAAAAATTCTCAGAAAATTCTTAGTAAACTACTTGGTAAATTACTCAGTAAATTGCAAGTAAATTCTCACTAAATTACTAAATAAATTCTCAGTAAATAACCTAGCAATTTCCCAGTAAATACTCAGTAATTAACTCAGTAAATTACTCCGTAAATTCCTAGTAAATTCTCAGTAAATTACTGGGTAAAGATCTAGTAAATTACGAAGTAAATTCTCAGTAAATTACTTAGTAAATTACTCGGTTAATTCCCAGTCAATTCTCAATAAATTCTTAGTAAATTACTCAGTAAATTCCCTAGAAATTCTCAGTCCATTACTCAGTAAATTCTCAGTAAATTACTCAGTTAATTCCCAATCAATTCTCAGTAAATTACTCATTAAATTCCCATTAAATTATCAATCAATTACTCAGTAAATTCTCAGTAAGTTACATAGTAAATTCCCAGTAAATTCTCACTAAATTTCGAGTAAATTCTTAGTAAATTACTCAGAAAATTCTAAGTCAATTGCTCAGTAAATTCTGGGTAAATTACTTTTTAAATTCCTACTAAATTCTCCGTAAATTGTTCAGGAAATTCTCAATAAATCACTCAATAAATTCTCTGTAAATTACTGAATAAATTTCCAGTAAATTACTCAGAAAATTTTTAGTAAATTCTTAATAAATTCTCAGTAAATTACTCATCGAATTCCCAGTAAATTGTCAATAAATTTTCAGTAAATTACTCCCTAAATTCCCAGCAAAATTCCGTATAAATTAGTCAATAATTTCCCTATAAATTCTCAGTAAATTACATAGTAAATTCCCAGTAAATTCTTTGTAAATTACTCAGAAAATTCTCAGTAAATTATTTTTAAATTGCACAGTAAATTCCAAATACATTCTTAGTAAATTCTCAGTACATTACTTAGTAAATTTCCCAAAAAATTTCCAATAAATTCTCAGTAAATTGCCCACTAAATTCCTTGTAAATTCTCAAATAAATTCTAAGTAAATTCTTAATAAATTACAAAGTGAATTTTATGTAAATTCTAAATAACTTACTCAGCAAATTCACAGTAAATTCAAATAAATTACAGAATAAATTCTCAATAAATTTTCAATAGATTCTCAGTAAATTGCTCAGTAAATTCGTACTAAATTCTCTATAAATTATTAGTAAATTACTGAGTAAATTCCCAAGGAATTCTTAGAAAATTACTCAGTAGATTACTTAGTAAATTACTCAGAAAATCCGGACAAAATTCTCAGAAAATATTCAGCAAATTGCTCAGTAAATTCGTAAAAAATTCTCAGAAAATTCTCAGTAAACTACTTGGTAAATTACTCAGTAAATTGCAAGTAAATTCTCACTAAATTACTAAATAAATTCTTAGTAAATAACCCAGCAATTTCCCAGTAAATTCTTAGTAATTAATTCAGTAAATTACTCCATAAATTCCCAGTAAATTCTCAGTAAGTCACTGAGTAAATTCTTAGTAAATTACTCAGGAAATTCTCGATAAACATTCAGTAAATTATTCAGTAAAATCCTAGTAAATTCTCAGTTAATTACTAGGTAAAGTTTCAGTAAATTATGAAATAAATTCTCAATAAATTACTTAGTAAATTACTCGGTTAATTCCCAGTCAATTCTCAATAAATTCTTAGTAAATTACTCAGTAAATTCTCTAGATATTCTCCGTCAATTACTCACTAAATTCGCAGTAAATTACTCTGTTAATTCCCAATCAATTCTCAATAAATTCTCAGTAAATTCCCATTAAATTATCAATCATTTACTCAGTAAATTCTTAGTAAGTTACACAGTAAATTTTCAGTAAATTCTCACTAAATTCTAAGTAAATTCTTAGTAAATTACTCAGAAAATTCTAAGTCAATTGCTCAGTAAACTCCGGGTAAATTACTTGTTAAATTCCTAATAAATTCTCCTTAAATTGTTCAGTAAATTCTCAATATATCACTCAGTAAATTCTCAGTAAATTACTAAGTAAATTCCTAGTAAATTACTCTAAAAATTTTCTGTAAATTCTTAATAAATTCAAAGTAAATTTTCAGTAAATTACTCACTAAATTCCAAGCAAAATTACTTATAAATTACACAATAAATTCCCAGTAAATTCTTTTTAAATTGCACAGTAAATTTCCAATAAATTCTCAGTCCATTACTCAGTAAATTTCCATAAAATTCCCAATAAATTCTCAGTAAATTCTCAATAAATTGCCCAATAAATTCCTTGTAAATTCTCTATGAATCACTCAGTAAATTCTTAGTAACTTTCGAGTAAATTCTCAGTAAATTACTTAGCAAATTCCAGTAAATTCAAATAAATTACAGAATAAATTCTCAATAAATTTCCAGTAGATTCTCAGTAAATTGCTCAGTAAATTCGTTCTAAATTCTCAATAAATTATTTAGTAAATTACTCAGTAAATTCCCAGGGAATTCTCAGAAAATTACTCAGTAGATTACTTAGTAAATTACTCAGAAAATCCTGACAAAATTCTCAAAAAATATTCAGTAAATTGCTCAGTAAATTCGCAAAAAATTCTCAGAAAATTCTCAGTAAACTACTTGGTAAATTACTCAGCAAATTGCAAGTAAATTCTCACTAAATTACTAAATAAATTCTCAATAAATAACCCAACAATTTCCCAATAAATTCTTAGTAATTAACTCAGTAAATTACTCCGTAAATTCCCAGTAAATTCTCAGTAAGTCACTGAGTAAATTCTCAGTAAATTCTCGATAAACATTTAGTAAATTATTCCTTAAAATCCTAGTAAATTCTCAGTAAATTACTTGGTTAATTCCCAGTCAATTCTCAATAAATTCTTAGTAAATTACTTAGTAAATTCCCTAGAAATTCTCAGTCAATTACTCAGTAAATTCCCAGTAAATTTGTGATATCCCTGTTCCGTAATATGTTAATTGGTCCTTAACAGGAATGTGATTATGTGTTTAATATGATTTTTTGTGCCATTATGTGGAAATATGTGGTTTTGAATTTCTATCTATTCACCGTAGGAATATATGTTTGATTATTTGCTTTGGAAATTAATTTGAAGGCCTTATCATCCACGAAACCCGAAATTGATTGCGCCATTGTGATTAGCGTAATTTTTAGAGCTTGCGGTGAAATTTAATTGAAAATTGATTTGGATCAAATTAATCAGATTGAATTTGATGAATTAGTGCTCAATTATTTTATATTAAAATAATGTGACCATGGGAGCTCTTATTAAGGCCATTACACTCTCATTTTTGTTTCTTTTTGAGTTCAACTTCTGAAATTATGCTCTACAGAGAGAGAGGGGCCGAATTTAGTGAGAGAAGAGGCTCAAAGTAGAGATTTGCTAAGGAACTTGGTAATCTTGAAGCTACACTCAAGAATTAAGCACAAGTTTGGAAGATTAAAGCTCCTAGGTAAGTAATCAACCCTTAATTCATAAGTTCGAATTGTGAGTTTGTGAATTGAAGATTAAATGGTGGGTTAGATCATGAATTGAGTTGTATTTGTTGAATTTAAAGTCAATAGATGCATGCATGTAGGAAATTACTATGAATTTCCATATTTGAGCACAATGTGCATGATCCATGTTGGATTTTTTGTTTAAGTCCATATATTTGATCACCTCTTCACCAATTAAGTTGAGGATATTGTGTATATTCCACATGCAAGTGCAAATCATGGAAGTATGAACCTTAAATGTTTGAATTTAGTGTGTTGGTGATGAGTTTGAGTCAATTTGGGACATGCATGTGTTTGATTCATGGAATTGAGCTTCACTGTGTTGTGATTTGGTGTTTATACCATGTTAGTACATGATTGTGTGAAGTTTGAGCCAAAAGCATGCATCTAGAACCATTGAATGTCGAATTGGAGCTCAAGAACATGTTCTGGAAAACTAGAAAATTTGATGTCCGCTCGAGCGGGGAAACCGCTGCTCGAGCGTGAATTTCGTGCTCCCAGTATTTTCTGCAGACATGGTGTTCGCTCAAGCGGGGAAGTTCACGCTCGAGCGGGGAGCCATGTAGAGAGGCCTTCCGCTCGAGCGCCAGAGTTCGTGATTGAGCGTAAATTTGACGTATCCAGCACTTTTGCAGGCCTCAAGGGTCCACTCGAGCGGGGACCCTGTTTTCTGAAATTTTGAAAAGACATTCTGTGTTTCATTTTCTGATCTCTTTCACTTCCAAGTACTCTTAGGCATGCATTGAGCATTATAATTGAGTTAAAGAGATAAGAATGAAGCCTAAAGAGGAAAATGTGAATTTAGAACGGATCGAATTGTTTGTGACCCTTTTGTGTTCATGGAATTTGTAGGGTCGAGCTCCAGGGCAAACCAACTAACCGATCACTGTGAGTAATATCTTAACAGAGGTATCTAAAATATGTTATTGTCCAATTGCTTACTTCTATGTAAGTTTTATAAGTTCATTGATTCGATTGGTGGACAATTTTTGCTATACCAAATGGGTGGGCTAGAGGCCAGTTTGATCTAAATAATAGAATGAATGGGCCAGAGGCCGTTTTGACATGAATGGGTGGGCCAGAGGCCGTTTTGACATGAATAAATGAGCCGGAGGCCGTTTCGACATGAACGAATGAATGGGTCAAAGGCCATTTTGTTATCTGAATGGGCCAAAGGCCATTTTGACACAAATGAAAGTTTGAATGGGCTAAAGGCCAGTTTGTTTGGAACCGCAGTCACTTGACCTAAATTGTGTATATATGTTAAATAGAAATATGAATTGGGCCTAAGGTCGTTTGAAGCATATTGTTCTACATATCGTCTGTATAGCTTCTTTAATTGATATTATTCACTGGGCTTTCGCTCACGCTCATTCATGTGTTTGTAGGTGAGCCAAGGGAAGTCCAAACCCAGCCCCAGTGAAGTCTATGTGGAATAACAAAGGTTTTGGGAGAGTCAGCCCTTGTGTCTCACATACGAGACCCGTCTTTGCCCTTTTGTTATGTATTTGTATCCTGTCTTGTTGACGAAGACTTTGCATCTGTTGTATATAGTCGTGATGGGTTGACTTAGACTTATATGATCCTGTATGTACAGAACCTTATGTAGTACATATTTTGTTGTAAGTTATTAATATGCAAATGTATGGTTTGTTATGATGTGCCATGTAAGCACAGCTCTATGGACAAAGTTTTAAATTGCTTCCGTTTGGCCCCCATTAACTCTGTTAAAATATGTTTGGTTTGGTTTGGTTTGGTTTGAGGCCGTATGTAATCTCATGATTACTGGCCAGTTATGTCCTTAACCCACGGGGGCGGGTTCGGGTCATGACAAAATTACTCAGTTAATTCCCAATCAATTCTCAATAAATTCTCAGTAAATTACACAGTAAATTCTTAGTAAATTCTCATTAAATTCTCAATCAATTACTCAGTAAATTCTCAGTAAGTTACACAGTAAATTCCAAGTAAATTCTCACTTAATTCCAAGTAAATTCCCAGTAAATTACTTAGAAAATTCTCAGTCAATTGCTCAGTAAATTGTTCATTAAATTCTCAGTAAATTACTGAGTAAATTCCCATTAAATTATTCAGAAAATTTTCAGTAAATTCTTAATAAATTCTCAGTAAATTACTCATCAAATTTCCAGTAAATTATCAATAAATTTTCAGTAAATTATTTACTAAATTCCCAGCAAATTCCATATAAATTACTCAATAAATTCTCAGAAAATTACATAGTAAATTCCCAGAAATATTCTGAGCAAATTCGCAATAAATTCTTTGTAAATTACTCAGAAAATTATTTTTAAATTGCACAGTAAATTCCAAATACATTCTCAGTAAATTCTCAGTCCATTACTCAATAAATTTCTCAAAAAGTTCCCAATAAATTCCTAGTCAATTCTCAGTAAATTGCCCACTAAATTCCTTGTAAATTCTGAGTAAATTCCAAATAACTTGCTCAGTAAATTACATAGTAAATTACTCAGTAAATTCAAATAAATTACAGCATAAATTCTCAATAAATTTTCAGTAGATTCTCAGTAAATTCGTAGTAAATTATCTATAAATTGCTTAGTAAATTACTTAGTAAATTCCCAGTGAATTCTCAAAAAATTACTCGGTAGATTACTTAATAAATTACTCAGAAAATTTTGACAAAATTCTCCAAAAATATTCTGTAAATTCGCAAAAAATTACTCAGAAAATTCTAAGTAAACTACTTGGTAAATTACTCAGTAAATTGCAAGTAAATTCTCACTAAATTACTAAATAAATTCTCAGCAAATAACCAAGCAATTTCCCAATAAATTCTCAGTAATTAACTCAGTAAATTCTCAGTAAATTACTTCGTAAATTCCCGGTAAATTCTCAGTAAGTCACTGAGTAAATTCTCAGTAAATTACTCAGCAAATTCTCGATAAACATTCAGTAAATTATTCAGTAAAATCCTAATAAATTCTCAATAAATTACGAAGTAAATTACACACAAATTCTTGGTAAATTACTCAGTAAATTCTCAGTAAATTACTCGGTTAATTCCTGGTCAATTCTCAATAAATTCTTAGTAAATTACTCAGCAAATTCCCTAAAAATTCTCAGTCAATTACTCATTAAATTCGTAGTAAATTACTCAGTTAATTCCCAATCAATTTTCAATAAATTCTCAATAAATTACTCAGTAAATTCTTAGTAAATTCCCATTAAATTCTCAATCAATTACTTAGTAAATTCTCAGTAAGTTACACAGTAAATTCCTAGCAAATTCTCACTAAATTCTGAGTAAATTCATAGTAAATTACTTAGAAAATTATCAATCAATTACTAAGTAAATTCCAGGTAAATTACTTTTTAAATTCCTAATAAATTCTCCGTAAATTGTTCAGTAAATTCTCAATAAATCACTCAGTAAATTCTCAATAAATTACTGAGTAAATTTTCAGTAAATTCTCAATAAATTACTCAGTAAATTCTCAATAAATTACTGAGTAAATTTTCAGTAAATTACTCAGAAAATTTTCAGAAAATTCTTAATACATTCTCAGTAAATATTCATCAAATTTCTAGTAAATTGTTAATAAATTTTCAGTAAATTACACACTAAATTCCAAGTAAATTCCTTATAAATTACTCAATAAATTCCCTGAAAATTCTCAGTAAATTACATAGTAAATTCTTAGAAATATTCTCAGCAAATTCCTAGTAAATTACTCAGAAAATTCTCAGTAAATTATTTTTAAATTGCGAAGTAAATTCCCAATACATTCTTAGTAAATTCTCAGTTCATTACTCAGTAAATTTCTCAAAAAATTCCCAATAAATTCCTTGTAAATTCTCAGTAAATTGCCCACTAAATTCATTGTAAATTCTCAGTAAATTCTCAATGAATAACTCAGTAAATTCCGAGTAAATTCTCGATAAATTACTCAGTAAATTCACAATAAATTACTCAGCAAATTTTCAGTAAATTCAAATAAATTACAGAATAAATTCTCAATAAATTTCCAGTAGATTCTTAGTAAATTACTCTATAAATTCGTAGTAAATTTTTTATAAATTACTTAGTAAATTACTCAGTAAATTCCCAGTGAATTCTCAGAAAATTACTCAGTAGATTACTTAGTAAATTACTCAGAAAATTCTGACAAAATTCTCAAAAACTATTTAGTAAATTGCTCAGTAAATTCGCAAAAAAATTATCAAAAAATTACTCAAAAAATTCTCAGTAAACTACTTGGTAAACTACTCAGTAAATTGCAAGAAAATTCTCACTAAATTACTAAATAAATTCTCAGTAAATAACCAAGCAATTTCCCAGTAAATTCTCACTAATTAACTCAGTAATTGCACAGTAAATTACTCCATAAATTCCCAGTAAGTCACTAAGTAAATTCTCAGTAAATTACTCAGTAAATTCTTGATAACCATTAAGTAAATTATTCTGTAAAATCCTAGTAAATTCTCAGTAAATTACTGGGTAAAGTTTCAGTAAATTACGAAGTAACTTACACGTAAATTCTCAGTAAATTACTTAGTAAATTCCCAGTAAATTACTCCGTTAATTCCCAGTCAATTCTCAATAAATTCTTCGTAAATTACTCAATAAATTCCCTAGAATTTCTTAGTAAATTACTCAGTTAATTCCCAATCAATTCTCAATAAATTCTCAGTAAATTACTTAGTAAATTCCCATTAAATTCTCAATCAATTACTCAGTAAATTCTCAGGAAGTTACACAGTAAATTTCCAGTAAATTCTCACTAAATTCCGAGTAAATTCCCAGTAAATTACTCGGAAAATTCTCAGTTAATTGCTCAGTAAATTTCGAGTAAATTAATTTTTAAATTCCCAATAAATTCTTTGTAAATTGTTTAGTAAATTTTTAATAAATCACTCAGTAAATTACTGAGTAAATTCCCAGTAAATTACTCATAAAATTTTCGGTAAATTCTTAGTAAATTTTCAGTAATTTACTCATTAAATTCCTAACAAAACTCCTTATAAGTTACTTAATAAATTCCTGTAAATTCTCAGTAAATTACATTGTAAATTCCCAGAAATATTCTCAGCAAATTCCCAGTAAATTCTTTGTAAATTACTCAGAAAATTGTCTATAAATTCTTTTTAAATTGCACAGTAAATTCCCAATATATTCTCAGTAAATTCTCAATCCATTACTTAGTAAATATCCCAATAAATTTCCAGAAAATTCTCAGTAATATGCCCACTAAATTCCTTGTAAATTCTCAATGAATCACTCAGTAAATTCCAAGTAAATTCTCAATAAATTACTCTGTAAATTCCTAGTAAATTCTCAATAAATTACTCAGTAAATTCTTAATAAATTGCTCATTAAATTCAAATAAATTACAGCATAAATTCTCAATAAATTTCCAGTAGATTCTCAGTAAATTACTCAGTAAATTCGTAGTAAATTCTCTATAAATTACTTAGTAAATTACTTAGTAAATTCCCAGTGAATTCTTAGAAAATTACTTAGTAAATTACTTAGTAAATTACTCAGTAAATTCGCAAAAAATTCTAAGAAAATTACTCAAAAAATTCTTAGTAGACTGCTTTGTAAATTACTCAGTAAATTGCAAGTAAATTCTCACTAAATTACTAAATAAATTCTCAGTAAATAACCCAGCAATTTCCCAATAAATTCTCAGTAATTAACTCAATAAATTATCAATAAATTACTCTGTAAATTCCCAAAAAATTCTCAGGGAGTCACTAAGTAAATTCTCAGTAAATTACTCTGTAAATTCTCGATAAACATTCAGTAAATTACTCTGTAAATTCTCGATAAACATTCAGTAAATTATTTAGTAAAATCCTAGTAAATTCTCAGTAAATTACTGGGTAAAGTTTCAGTAAATTACATGTAAATTCTCGTTAAATTCTTTTATCAATTCTCAGTAAATTACTCAGTAAATTTCCAATAAATTTCTCAGTAAATTCCCTGAAAATTCTCAGTCAATTACTTAGTAAATTCTCAATAAATGAAACAGTAAATTCCCGGTAAATTACTCCGTAAATTCTCAGTCAATTACTTAGTAAATCCTCAGTAAATTAATTTTAAATTCCCAGTAAATTCTTAGTAAATTGCTCTATAAATTCCGAATAAATTCTAAAAAAATTCTCGATAAATTCTTAGAAAATTACTCAGTAAATTCTCAATAAATCACTCAGTAAATTACGAGTAAATTCTTAGTAAATTATTGAGTAAATTCGGAGTAAATTACTCAGAAAATTCTCAGTAAATTCTTAATAAGTTCTCAGTACATTACTCATCAAATTCCTAGTAAATTACTCAAAAAATTGCTAATAAATTGTCAATAAATTTTAAGTAAATTACTTCCTAAATTCCTATTAAATTCCTTGTAAATTACTCAATAAACTCCTAGTAAATTCTCAGAAAATTACAAAGTAAATTCCCAGTAAATTCTCTGTAAATTGCAAAATAAATTCTCAGTAAATTCTCAGTCCACTACTCAGTAAATTTCTTAGAAAATTCGCAATAAATTCCCCGTAAATTCTTAGTAAATTGCCCGGTAAATTCTCTTTAAATTCTCAGTAAATTACTTAGTAAATTATTTATGAATCACTTAGTCAATTCCCAGTAAATTTCGAGTAAATTCTGAATAAATTACTCAGTAGATTACATAGTAAGTTATGGGTAAATTTCCAATAAATTACTCAATAAATTACTTAGTAAATTTCAAATAAATTCTTAGTAAATTACTCTATAAATTTTCAATAAATTCCTAGTGAATTAAAATAAATTATAGAATAAATTCTCAATAAGTTCCCAGTAAATTCTCTATAAATTACCCATTAAATTCGCAGTAAATTCACTCTAAATTACTTAGTAAATTACTCAATAAATTCCTAGTGAATTCTCTAAAATTTACTCAATTAATTACTTAGTAAATTACTCAGAAAATTCTGAGTAAATTCTTAGAAAATATTCAGTAAATTCCCAAAAAATCTAAGTAAATTAATTAGTAAATTCTCAGTAAACTACTTGGTAAATTACACAGTAAATTGCAAGTAAATTCTCACTAAATTACTCTGTAAATCCTCAATAAATTACCCAGTAAATTACTCAGTAAATCACTGAGTAAATTTTCAGTAAATCACTGAGTAAATTCTCAAAAAATTACTCAGTAAATTCTCGATAAACATTCAGTAAATTATTCAGTAAAATCCTAGTAAATTCTTAGTAAATTACTGGGTAAAGTTTCAGAAAATTACGAAGTAAATTTCACGTAAATTCACAGTAAATTACTCAGTAAATTCCCAGTAAATTACTCGGTTAATTCCCAGTCAATTCTCAATAAATTCTTAATAAATTCTCAGTAAATTACTGGGTAAAGTTTCAGTAAATTACGAAGTAAATTCCAGTAAATCACTAAGTAAATTCTTAGTAAATTCTCGATAAACGTTTAGTAAATTATTCAGTAAAATCCTAGTAAATTCTCATTAAATTCTTAATCAATTCTCAGTAAATTACTCAGTAAATTCCTAGTAAATTCTCAGTCAATTACTTAGTAAATTTTCAGTAAGTTACACAGTAAATTTTCAGTAAATTACTCAGTAAATTATCAGTCAACTACTTAATAAATTCTCAGTAAATTAATTTTTAAATTCCCAATAAATTCTTAGTAAATTCTCTGTAAATTGCTCAGTAAATTCTCAGAAAATTCCTGATAAATTCTCAGAAAATTACTCAGAAAATTCTCAATAAATCACTCAGTAAATTACTAGTCAATTCTCAGTAAATTACTGAGTAAATTTGGAGTAAATTACTCAGAAAATTCTCAATAAATTTTTAATAAATTCTCAGTACATTACTCATCAAATTCCCAGCAAATTACTCAGAAAATTCCCAATAAATTGTCAATAAATTTTCAGTAAATTACTCCCTAAATTCCCAGTAAATTCCTTGTAAATTACTCAATAAATTCCTAGTAAATTCTCAGTAAATTACATAGTAAATTCCCAGTACATTCTACGCAAATTCCTAGTAAATTCTCTGTAAATTGCACAGTAAAATTCCAATAAATTCTCAGTAAATTCTCAGTCCATTACTCAGTAAATTTCTCAAAAAATTCCCAATAAATTCCCAGTAAATTCTTAGTAAATTGCCCGGTAAATTCCCTTTAAATTCTCAGTAAATTCTTTATGAATCACTCAGTAAATTCCTAGTAAATTCTCAATAAATTACTCAATAGATTACACAGTAAATTACTGGGAAAGTTTTCAATAAATTACTCAGTAAATTCTATGTAAATTACTCAGTAAATTTTTGGAAAATTCTTAGTAAATTACTCTCTAAATTTTCAGTAAATTCCTACTGAATTAAAATAAATTATAGAATAAATTCTCAGTAAATTCTATATAAATTACTCAGTAAATTCACTATAAATTACTTAGTAAATTACTCAAAAATTCCCAGTGAATTCTTAAAAATTTACTCAATTAATTACTCAGTAAATTACTTAGTAAATTACTCAGAAATTTCTAAGTAAATTAATTAGTAAATTCCCTTTAAATTCTCAGTAAACTACTTGGTAAATTACACAGTAAATTGCAAGTAAATTCTCACTAAATTACTCTATAAATACTCTATAAATTACCCAGCAAATTTCCAGTAAATTCTTAGTAAATTTCCCGGTAAATTCCCTTTAATTTCGTAGTAAATTACTCGGTAAATTCTTTATGAATCACTCTGTAAATTCCTAGTAAATTCTGAGTAAATTCTCAATAAATTACTGAATAGATTACACAGTAAGTTACTGGGTAAATTTCCAATAAATTACTCAGTAAATTACTCAGTAAATTCTATGTAAATTACTTAGTAAATTTCAGGTAAATTCTTAGTAAATTACTCTCTAAATTTTCAGTAAATTCCTAGTGAATTAAAATAAATTCTCAATAAATTCCCAGTAAATTCTATATAAATTACTCAGTAAATTTGTAGTAAATTCACTATAAATTACTTAGTAAATTACTCAGAAATTCCCAGTGAATTCTCAAAAATTTACTCAATTAATTACTCAGTAAATTACTGAGAAAATTCTGAGTAAATTCTCAAAAAATATTCAGTAAATTCCCAAAAAAATCTAAGTAAATTAATTAGTAAATTCCCTATAAATTCTTAGTAAACTACTTGGTAAATTACACAGTAAATTGCAAGTAAATTCTTACTAAATTACTCTGTAAATGCTCAATAAATTACCTAGCAAATTCCCATTAAATTCTCAATAATTAAGTTAGTAAATTCCGAGTAAATTCTTAATAAATTACTTAGTAAATTACTTAGTACGTTACCAATAAATTCTCAGTAAATTCCGAGTAAATTCTCAATAAATTACTTAGTAAGTTACTAATAAATTACAAAGTAAATTCTCAGTAAATTCTACGTAAATTACTCAGTAAATTAAAATAATTTACAATATAAATTCTCAATAAATTCTCTATAATTTACTTAGTAAATTACTCAATAAATTCCCAGTGAATTCTTAGAAAATTACTCAGTAGATTACTTAGTAAATTACTTAGAAAATTCTAACAAAATTCTCAGCAAATATTCAATAAATTACTTAGTAAATTCGCAAAAAATTCTCAGAAAATTCTTAGTAAACTACTTGGTAAATTACTCAGTAAATTGCAAGTAAATTCTCACTAAATTACTCAATAAATTCTCAGTAAGTAACCCAACTATTTCCCAGTAAATTCTTAGTAAATTACTCAGTAAATTCTCAGTAACCATTCAGTAAATTATTCAGCAAATTCCTAGTAAATTGTAGCAACCCTCACTTTATCCTAGTCATGCTTACGTACATTCTTGCATGATCCTTGTATTGATTAGGCTTGCATCTATACAGATTTTGATTAGTTTCGTTTAAGTGTTGCTTGCATGTTTTGTTCCTTGCTTGGTATGAGTTGAGCCGAGGTCATCTTAAGCCTAGGTTACACCTTTGAACTTCTTACACTTAGGACCATCTTGGAACCACTTTGGTTGACCTCTACCCTCACCTTGACATGTTAGCCGAGATGTCATTATCTAGGCTGAGGTGTTCATCACCAAGGCCGAGATGTGTATTATCTAGGCCGAGATGTTATACCAAAGTGATCTTGTCCCTGGACTGGTACCACCTAGACCAAGGTGTGGCACAGCTAGGCCAAGTGTTGTCCTTCCTAGCCGAGATCATTGAGACCCTTTTTGCCGAAGCTTTTTTCTAGCCGAGATCATTACCTGCCAAAGTGCCCATGTCACCTTACTTGTTGCTTACACTTGGTCATGCTCTTGTCTTATCAATCTATCGCCTTTTTGAGGAGATCCAACCAGCGGTTGCCACGTGTCCCAGCAGAGGGTTTAGTCAGTAGGCAGAGTTAGAATTATATCATTTTGTGTCATATCTCTTGCATGGTAGAGAGAGAAGCTCTAGGAAAAGGAGAGGGAGTTAGAGTGAGAGAGCTAGATCCCAAGCTTGATCTTTAGAGTTTGAGCCATTTAATCCGTGCCTTGAGGTTAGAATCTTGATTTACTCTTATTGTTCTTTTTGTTGATCCGATTGCATTGCATGATTTAGCATGATTCATGAACCATGCATTGATTTAAAGTTTGCCTTAGAAAAAAAGAAAATGATGTTCTTATGTTCTTGAGATAAAACCATGTTTTGATCCGAAAGCTTGTAACAAGTTCCATGTTTTTGTGTTTGTTTTCATAAGATCTTCAAGTATGGGTACCCAGGTCCATGTTTTCAAACTCATCTCATGAAATCTCAGATTTTGAATAAAGAAGTTATGATTTTAGCATTCATGTTCTTCATGTTCTTCAAGAGGGAAACCTAGATTTTCCTAGACTTCATTTCTTTGAATGTGGTCATCAGGAACACACCTCGGCCAAGAGGTGTGGTACCTCGGCCTAGACCTGGTTAATACCCAGCATGTTTTCCCGAGGTGAAAAGGCAGTGTTGTAACTCCCAGCAAGTTTTGCTTTGTTTTGACTTGATTTTGAAAGAAATGCCGAGATCCTTCCCTACCATGAAAAACTAGTTTTTAAGGATGCATTTCATATCCATCTTTGAGCATCTCACCTTGTCTTATTGAAACACATTCAATGGGATTTATTATGTGCTTGTAGGCCTTGGACCCTTGCTTGTAATTCCTACACCCGAAGAACTATGTGAGTGGTGTTTTTAATAAAGCTATGTTATAATGTTTTGATAAAAGCTTTGTTTTGCTTTGTTTTGGAAAAGTATTTGATCAAGCATGGATGATTATCCCTAGTTTTTGGTATCATGTATTATATTTGCTTTGATGACATTCTGGGAAAGTCCTTAGTGCCAAGGGACTATAATGCAACTGCACCCTTGTCTTGAAAGTCCTTAGTGCCAGGGGACTATAATGCAACTGCACCCTTGTTTTGAAAGTCCTTAGTGCCAGGGGACTATAATGCAACTACACCCTTGTTTTGCCACTGACGATTTTCCGCGTGGGTTGTTTGTCCGGAATGTCATCCCTCGTATTATATTGATGCTAGTAAGCATCCCTTGAAGATTTGAAAGACTTGATTGATGGACTTGGTTCATCTCTTGATTTTGTATAAGTTATGCTATGTATTGTTTAGAAAAGAGATCTTGAATATCATTCATGCAAAACCTTTATTACTGGTATCATTCACTAAGTATCCAAGCTCACCCTCTTCTTATATATATGTAGGTGATGAGCAAGACGGCGGCGACGCCTAGATGATTATTAGCAACTTGTTTTGGATTCACATTTTTGTGGCATCTTGAAGATCATACTTCTTAGCTTGTAGCTACTTCTTTTGTTTATGTCGGCTTGAGAAGCCTTTTGATCAAGATGTATTTTGTACTTTTTTTTATTGTATCCAAATTGTAAGTTATATTAAGATGTATGTCATTTCATTTGATCTATGCACAGCTCTTGTGGACTATTTAGTTTTAAATTTATTGCTTCCGCACATGTAAGCCCCATATGTATGCTCTGATTGTATGTGAATCTTTGTAAGTTGGCCTTTGGTAATCTCGGATTACTGGCCACCACGGCACCATTCTACTAGGGGCGAAATGGGGTCATGACAAAAATTCTCAGTAAATTACTGGATAAAGTTTCAGTAAATTACACGTAAATTCTCATTAAATTCTTAATCAATTCTTAGTAAATTACTCAGTAAATTCCTAGCAAATTACTCAGTAAATTCCCAGTAAATTCTCAGTAAGTTTTACAGTAAATTTTCAGTAAATTCCCAGTAAATTACTCAGTAAATTCCCAGTCAATTACTTAGTAAATTCTCAGTAAATTAATTTTTAAATTCCCCGTAAATTCTTAGTAAATTCTCTGTAAATTGCTCAATAAATTTCGAGTAAATTCTTAGAAAATTACTGAGTAAATTCTCAATAAATCACTCAGTAAATTACTAGTAAATTCTCAGTAAATTACTGAGTATATTCGGAGCAAATTACTCAGAAAATTTTCAGTAAATTCTTCATAAATTCTCAGTACATTACTCATCAAATTCCCAACAAATTACTTAGAAAATTCCCAATAAATTGTCAATAAATTTTCAGTAAATTACTCCCTAAATTTCCAGTAAATTCCTTGTAAATTACTCAATAAATTCCTAGTAAATTCTCAGTAAATTACATAGTAAATTCCTAGTACATTCTAAGCAAATTTCCAGTAAATTCTTTGTAAATTGCACAGTAAATTCCCAATAAATTCCAAGTAAATTCTCAGTCTATTACTCAGTAAATTTCTAAGAAAATTTCCAATAAATTCCTAGTAAATTCTCAGTAAATTGCCTAGTAAGTTCCCTTCAAATTCTCTGTAAATTACTCAGTAAATTCTTTATGAATCACTCAGCAAATTACCAGTAAATTTCGAGTAAATTCTAAATAAATTTCTCAGTAGATTACACAGTAAGTTACTGGGTAAATTTTCAATAAATTACTCAGTAAATTCTAAGTAAATTACTTACTAAATTCTTAGTAAATTACTCTCTAAATTTTCAGTAAATTCCTAATGAATTAAAATAAGTTATAGAATAAATTCTCAATAAATTCCCAGTAATTTCTATATAAATTACTCAATAAATTCGCAGTAAATTCACTATAAATTACTTAGTAAATTACTCAGTAAATTCCCAGTGAATTCTCAAAAATTTACTCAATTAATTACTCAGTAAATTACTTAATAAATTACTCAGAAAATTCCGAGTAAATTCTCAATAAACTACTTGGTAAATTACACAATACATTGCAAGTAAATTCTCACTAAATTACTCTGTAAATCCTCAATAAATTACCCAGCAAATTCCCATTAAATTCTTAGTAAATTACTCAGTAAATTCCTAGTAAATTCTCAGTAAATCACTGAGAAAATTCTCAAAAAATTACTCAATAAATTCTCGATAAACATTCAGTAAATTATTCAGTAAAATCCTAGTAAATTCTCAATAAATTATTGGGTAAAGTTTCAATAAATTTCGAAGTAAATTACACGTAAATTCTCAGTAAATTCTTAATCAATTCTCAGTAAATTACTCGGTAAATTCCCAGTCAATTCTCAATAAATTCTTAATAAATTACTAAGTAAATTCCCAGTAAATTACTCAGTTAATTCCCAATCAATTCTCAATAAATTCTTAGTAAATTACTCAGTATATTCCCATTAAATTCTCACTCAATTACTAAGTAAATTCTCAGTAAGTTACACAGTAAAGTCTCAGTAAATTAATTAGAAAATTCTCAGTCAATTGCTCAGTAAATTCTGCGTAAATTACTTTTAAATTCCCGATAAATTCTCTGTAAATTGTTCAGTAAATTCTTAATAACTCACTCAGTAAATTCTCAGTAAACTACTGAGTAAATTCCCAGTAAATTCTTAATAAATTCTCAGTAAATTATCACCAAATTCCCAGCAAATTACTCAGTAAATTCCAGTAAATTGTCAATAAATTTTCAGTATATTACTCATTAAATTCCTAGTAAATTCCTTATAAATTACTTAATAAATTTCCTGTAAATTATCGGTAAATTACATAGTAAATTCCCAAAAATATTCTCAGCAAATTCCCAGTAAATTCTTTGTAAATTACTCAGAAAATTCTCAATAAATTCTTTTTAAATTGCACAGTAAATTACCAATACATTCTCAGTAAATTCTCAGTCCATTACTCAGTAAATTTCCCAAAAAACTCCCAGTAAATTCCCAATAAATTGCCCACTAAATTCCTTGTAAATTCTCAGTAAATTCTCAGTAAATTCTGAGTAAATTTTCAATAAATTACTCAGTAAATTACTTAGTAAGTTACCAAAAAATTACATAGTAAATTCTCAGTAAATTCTATGTAAATTACTTAGTAAATTCTCAATAAATTACTCAGCAAATTCTCAGTAAATTCAAACAAATTACAGAATAAATTCTCAATAAATTTTCAGTAAATTCTAAGAAAATTCGTAGTAAATTCTTTATAAATTACTTAGTAAATTACTCAGTAAATTCCCAGTGAATTCTTAGAAAATTACTCAGTAAATTACTTAGAAAATTTGGACAAAATTCTCAGAAAATATTCACTAAATTAGTTAGAAAATTCTCAGTAAACTACTTGGTAAATTACTCAGTAAATTGCAAATAAATTCTCACTAAATTACTCAATAAATTCTCAGTAAATAACCCATCAATTTTTCAGTAAATTCTCAATAAATTACTCCGTAAATTCCCAGTAAATTCTCAGTAAATTACTCAGTAAATTCTCGATAACCATTCTGTAAATTATTCAATAAAATCCTAGTAAATTCTCAGTAAATTACTGGGTAAAGTTTCAGTAAATTACAAAGTAAATTACACGTAAATTCTCATTAAATTCTTAATCAATTCTCAGTAAATTACTCAGTAAATTCTTAGTCAATTACTTAGTAAATTCTCATTAAATTAATTTTTAAATTCCCAGTAAATTCTTAGTAAATTCTATGTAACTCAGTAAATTCCGAGTAAATTTTCAGAAAATTCCCGATAAATTCTCAGAAAATTACACAGACAATCCTCAATAAATCACTCAGTAAATTACTAGTAAATTCTCAATAAATTACAAAGTAAATTCGGAGTAAATTGCACAAAAAATTCTCAGTAAATTCTTAATAAATTCTCAGTACATTACTCATCAAATTCCCAGCAAATTACTCAGAAAATTCCCAACAAATTGTCAATAAATTTTCAGTAAATTACTCCATAAATTCCCAGTAAATTCCTTGTAAATTACTCAATAAATTCCTAGTAAATTCTCAGTAAATTACATAGTAAATTCCCAGTACATTCTAAGCAAATTCCAATAAATTCTTTGTGAATTGCCCAGTAAATTCCCAATAAATTTTCAGTAAATTGCCCAGTAAATTCTCTTTAAATTCTCAGTAAATTCTTTATGAATCACTTAGTAAATTCCGAGTAAATTCTCAATAAATTACTCAGTAGATTACACAGTAAGTTACTGGGTAAATTTCCAATAAATTACTCAGTAAATTCTATGTAAATTACTCAATAAATTTCAGGTAAATTCTTAGTAAATTACTCTATAAATTTTCAGTAAATTCCTAGTGAATTAAAATAAATTTTAGAATAAATTCTCAATAAATTTCCAGTAAATTCTATATTAATTACTCAGTAAATTCACTATAAATTACTTAGCAAATTACTAAGTAAATTCCCCGTGAATTCTCAAAAATTTACTAAATTAATTACTCAGTAAATTACTCAGAAAATTGTGAGTAAATTCTCAGAAAATATTCAGTAAATTCCCAAAAAAATCTAAGTAAATTAATTAGTAAATTCCCTGTAAATTCTCAGTAAACTACTTGGTAAATTATACAGGAAATTGCAAGTAAATTCTCACTAAATTACTCTGTAAATCCTCAATAAATTACCCAGCAAATTCCCAATAAATTCTCAGTAATTAACTCAGTAAATTTCTAGTAAATTCTCAGTAAATCACTGAGTAAATTCTAAGAAAATTACTCAGTAAATTCTCGATAAATATTTAGTAAATTATTTAGTAAAATCCCAGTAAATTCTCAGTAAATTATTGGGTAAAGTTTCAGTAAATTACTCAGTAAATTCTCAGTAAATTCTTAATCAATTCTCAGTAAATTATTTAGTAAATTTCCAGAAAATTACTCGGTTAATTCCCAGTCAATTCTCGATAAATTCTTAGTAAATTACTCAGTAAATTCTCAGTAAATTACTTAGTTAATTCCCAATCAATTCTCAATAAATTCTCAGTAAATTCCAGTTAAATTCTCAATCAATTACTCAGTAAATTCTTAGTAAGTTACACAGTAAATTCCTAGTAAATTCTTACTAAATTCCAAGTAAATTCTCAGTAAATTACTCAGAAAATTCTCAGTCAATTGCTTAGTAAATTTCGAGTAAATTACTTTTTAAATTCCCGATAAATTCTCTGTAAATTGTTCAGTAAATTCTCAATAAATCACTCAGTAAATTCTCAGTAAATTACTGAGTAAATTACCAGAAAATTGCTCATCAAATTCCCAGCAAATTTCCAGTAAATTGTCAAGAAATTTTCAATAAATTACTCACTAAATTCCCAGTAAATTCCTTATAAATTACTCAGTAAATTCTCAGTAAATTCTTAATCAATTCTCAGTAAATTACTTAGCAAATTCCCAGTAAATTACTCGGTTAATTCCCAGTCAATTCTTAATAAATTCTTAATAAATTACTCAGAAAATTCTGAGTAAATGCCAAAAAAATATAAGTAAATTAATTAGTAAATTCTCTGTAAATTCTCAGTAAACTACTTGGTAAATTACACAGTAAATTGTAAATAAATTCTCACTAAATTACTCTGTAAATCCTCAATAAATTACTCATCAAATTCCCAGTAAATTCTCAGTAATTAACTCAGTAAATTACTCAGTAAATTCTTAGTAAATTCTCAGTAAATCACTAAGTAAATTCTAAGAAAATTGCTCAGTAAATTCTCGATAAACATTCAGTAAATTATTCAGTAAAATCCTAGTAAATTCTCAGTAAATTGCTGGGTAAAGTTTCAGTAAATTACGAAGTAAATTACACGTAAATTCTCAATAAATTCTTAATCAATTCTCAGTAAATTATTTAGTAAATTCCCAGTAAATTACTCGGTTAATTCCCAGTCAATTCTCGATAAATTCTTAGTAAATTACTTAGTAAATTACCTAGAAATTCTCAGTCAATTACTTAGTAAATTCCAGTAAATTACTCAATCAATTCCCAATCAATTCTCAATAAATTCTCAGTAAATTATTCAGTAAATTCTTAGTAAATCCCCATTAAATTCTCAATCAATTACTTAGTAAATTCTCAGGAAGTTACACAGAAAATTCCCAGTAAATTCTCACTGAATTCCGAGTAAATTCCCAGTAAATTACTCAGTAAGTCACACAGAAAATTCTCAATCAATTGCTCAGTAAATTCCGAGTAAATTACTTTTTAAATTCCCGATAAATTCTTTTTAAATTGTTCAGTAAATTCTCAATAAATCACTCAGTAAATTCTTAGTAAACTACTGAGTAAATTTTCAGTAAAATACTCAGAAAATTTTCAGCAAATTCTTAATAAATTCTCAGTAAATTACTCATCAAATTCCCAACAAATTACTCAGTAAATTCCTAGTAAATTGTCAATAAATTTTTAGTAAATTACTCACTAAATTCCCAGTAAATTCTTTATAAATTGATTAATAAATTCTCAGAAAATTACATAGTAAATTCCCAAAAATATTCTCAGCAAATTCCTAGTAAATTCTTTGTAAATCACTCGGAAAATTCTCAATAAATTCTTTTAAAATTGCACAGTAAATTCCCAATACATTCTCAGTAAATTCTCAATCCATTACTCAGTAAATTTCCCAAAAAATTCTCAGTAAATTGCCCACTAAATTCCTTGTAAATTCTTAGTAAACTCTTAATGAATTACTCAGTAAATTCCCAGTAAATTCTCAGTAAATTCAATTTAAATTACTCAGTAAATTCTCAATAAATTACTCAGTAAATTCCCAATAAATTCAAATAAATTACAGAATAAATTTTCAATAAATTTTCAGTAAATTCTCAGTAAATTAGTAGTAAATTACTCAGTAAATTCCCAGGGAATTCTCATAAAATTACTCAGTAGATTACTTAGTAAATTACTCAGAAAATTCTGACAAAATTCTCAGAAAATATTCAGTAAATTTATAACAACCCGCACTTCATCTTAGTCATGCTCTCATGCATTTATACGATTTTGTCTTGCTAAGCTTGCATTTCAAATCTTGTCTTTGTTTTGCTAAGTGTTACTGCATGCTTTGTTCTTTGCTTGGTGTGAGTTTAGCCGAGGTCATCCTAAGCCTGGGTCGCACCTTTGAGTCTTTTATACCTAGAACTATCTTGGAATCTTTTAGTTAACCTCCACTCGCACCTTGGCATCTTGGCCGAGATGTCACTATCTAGGCCGAGGTGTTCATCACCAAGGCCAAGATGTACATTATCTAGGCTGAGATGTTACCTTTGCGCCTAAGTGATCTTGTTCTTGGATTGGTGCAACCTAGACCGAGGTGTGACACATCTAGGCCGAGGTGTGGCACAGCTAGGCCAAGTGTTGTCCTTCTTAGCCGAGATCATTACCTGCCGGAGTGCCTATGCCGTCTTGCTTGTTGAACACACTTTGTCATAGTCTTGTCTTTTCACTCAGTCACCTTTTGAGAAGAGCCAACTAGCCGGTGCCACGTGTCCCTGTAGTGGGTTAAGTCAGTGAGCTGTTGAGAAACACATTATTTTGTATCATATCCTTGTCTTTTAGAGAGAGAAGCTCTAGGAAGAAGGAGGAGTTCTTAAAAAGAGAATAGATTTCCAAGCTTGATCTTCACACCTTGAGCCGTTAGATTCGTGTCTTGAGGTTAGAATCTTGATCTACTCTCGTTGTTCTTATTGTTCATCTAGCTGCATTGCATGATGGACCACGATTTGTAAGCCATGAATCGATTTAAAGTTGGGTTTAGAAAGAGTAAGTGGTATTCATGTGTTCTTGGAGAGAAAGCCTTGTTTGATCCGAAAGTTTGCATTAAGATTCATGTTTTGTGCTTGTTTTCATAAAATCTTCGAGTATGGGTGCCCAGGTCCATATTTTTGAATTCATAGCATGAAATCTCAGATTTTGTAGTGATAAGTTATGATCTTTGCATCCATGTTCTTCATGTTCTTCAAAGAAAGGGAAACCCAGATTTTCCCGACTTCGTTTCCTTGAATGTGGCCATCGGGACCACACCTCGGCAAGGGAGGTGTGGGACCTCGGCCAAGACCTGGATGGTGCCCATTATGTTTTCCCGAGATGAGGAACAGTGTTTTGTTTTGGATCGACTTAGTTTTGAAAGAATGCCAAGATCATTTGCATTCATGTAAAGCTTGTTTGATGTGCATTCAATGGGATTTGTTATGTGCTTGTAGGACTTGGATCCTTGCCTGTAGGCTCGACGTTTGAAGAACTAAGCGAGTGGTATCTTTAATAAAGCTATGTTCTAATGTTTTGATAAGCCTTGCTTTGCTTTGTTTGAAAAGTATTTAATCAAGCATGAATGATTATCCCTGTTTTGTGTGCCAAGTGTAAGTTTTGTTTTGGATGACATTCTCGGGAAGTCCGTACGTGCTAGGGGATTATAAGCATTTGTAGCACAACCTTTGAAAGTCCGTACGTGCTAGGGGACTATAAGCATTTGTAGCACAACCTTTGAAAGTCCGTACGTGCTAGGGGACTATAAGCATTTGTAGCACAACCTTTGAAAGTCCGTACGTGCTAGGGGACTATAAGCATTTGTAGCACAACCTTTGAAAGTCCATACGTGCTAGGGGATTATAAGCATTTGTAGCACAACCTTTGAAAGTCCGTACGTGCTAGGGGACTATAAGCATTTGTAGCACAATCTTTGAAAGTCGTGCTAGAGGACTCTAAGCTTTTGTAGCACCCTTATTAATGTCACTCCTTGAAACTTGAAAGCCTTGAAAGACTTTGATTGATGAAGCTTGAAAGACTTATTAGATGAACTTGTTTTGTCTTTGATTTTGTGCAAGATATAATGTGTATCGCTTTGATAAAGATCTCGGATATTATTCATGCAAACCCTTTATTACTTGTACCATTCACTGAGTATCCAAGCTCACCCTCTCTATACATATGTAGGTGATGAGCAGGACGGCGGTGACGCCTAGATGTGCTTTGTAACTTGTTTTGGACTCGCATTTTGTAGCATCTTGAAGATCATGCTTCTTAGCTTGTAATTCATTGTGTTTTGTATATGATGGCTTGAGAAGCCTTTTGGTCAAGATGTGTTTTTGTATTTCATTTTATTGTATCCAAGTTGTAAGACCTTGATAAGATGTATGACATTCCATTCGATCTATGCACAGCTCTTATGGACTAATTAGATTTAAATTTATTGCTTCTACACATGTTAGCCCCATATGTATACTCTGATTGTGTGTGAATCCTTGTAAGTTGGCCTTTGGTAATCTCGGATTACTGGCCATCACGGCACCATTCTACTAGGGGCGGAATGGGGTCGTGACAGATTGGTATCAGAGCACAAGTTTTTTATAGTACGTTACTCACACACTTCGAGTCCTAAAGAGCATATAATTTCCCTTAGAATTGATGTTAGGATTGCATCATAATGCTTGCTACTTGATAATGCGTGCATCATCTCGGCGTGACTATTTGTTATTTGCATCCATATTATTTGATCGTTTTGTTTTAAAGTCACATTTTGCATACTCTTAGCATCATGAGGAGGGGTAGATGTAGACACCCCATTTTTGACCGATCTTGAGACTCAGACGTCACCAGTTGAGCACTTGGTGATATTGCATAATGTGCTCGTTCAGAAGTTTCAGAGTCTTGGCTGCGAGCCCTGCCTCCGGACTTCCGAACCCTCTACTGTACCTTGCCTCGGTTTGCGAACCAGACTCGATTTTCTCTGTTTCTTTTCCTGAGGGGAGGGAGAGGTCCCGCAGACCATCTCTCAGTGGCCGTGGGCTACATTTTGTGGCTATAGGTCATTTTTCCCATTTCAGGGCCCGGTTCCCGGTTTTCTGAGCCGTCAGGCCGTGTGCCTCGGTTCGAGACCGCTTAACCGTCTCCATTTGCTCTGATTTTTGGCATACATCTTATTTTCTCCCTTTCAAGGGACACTGGGGTCTGAGAAACCGACTTCGTGGCCGAATGCCACTTTCGGTGCTTAACAGCCCATTTTCGGGACCCCGAACTGCGCGTTTTGGCCCCCGAACATTCGTTTTGCAACGGTTTTCGTTCATTTTTGGTAGGTACCTCTGTTTTATCACTGGGAAGGCTGTAGAAGGGTGGGAGGCCAGTAATTGTTGCAGCAACCAGTTATATATCCTCCGACGCCCTCCGGCGCCCGTTTTTCACACTTCCGGGCTAATGTTGAACACCTTGGGGCCACTTTCTTAAACTTTGAACCACATATCTGTGATGTACACACTTGGGAGGATCCTAAAAGTTGGTGGCCAGCCAGTAATGTTGCCTGACCCTTTTGAACCCCTCCTTCCGGGCTAATGTTGAACAACGTGGGCCCTTTTTCTTGAATTTTGAACCATAGGGTTGTGTTGTACACACATGAGAGGACCCTAAAAAGTGGTGGCCGGCCACTATTTCAACTTGACCGTTTTGACCCCTAGCCGGCCGGCTAGGTGGGGTGGCTGGCCGGCCACCTGGAGCTCCAAAAAGGAGCCGGCCATGTTCCTTGCAACATCAACTTTACAGCTGTATAGCTGTTTCCCCCAGAAAATATCCCAATCTGGGGGATATTTTGTGGGGGAAAACTTGCCTAATTTTCCCCCACCTTTGCCCCTCCTTTACTCCCCCTTTTTTGTCCATATAATCAGCTGGCAACATTGCATACAAGGGTTAGAAAATTTGCTCCTCACGCTTGAATAGAAAACTCCCTCTCCATTTCCCTCATTTCCTTGAAAACCTTCAAGTTCTACACTACCATTTCTTCTACACCACCAAGCTCTACCACCACCACTCCAATCCAGCAGCAAGGGGAGGAATTCCAGCAGCTAAGAGGCAACAAATTTGGTCCAAGAAGCAACAAAAGAATTGGTCTTCAAGGGTGAGTTGCAATTTCCCCTTTTTGGCCCATTTCTTGTATCTTTTGCAAGCCATACATGCTTATTGTTTTGAGCTCCGACCAAAACTGAAAAGGTCATTTTTTTGAGCTCATTTTCATGTCTCATTAAGGGCTCAACCCTGTTTGAGCCCTCCATCTTGCACTTGCTTCAATACCCTCTTTGTATGTCAATATTTTGCATGCTTTTTCTAGCCTACGTGTGATCTATTTTGGAGTTTCTCATGAACTGATATTAGGCTTATTTTGAGCCCCTCTTCAACATTGAAGAAGGGCTCATCTTTGTTTGGGACCTCCATGTACCACTTGTCTTTATATCCATCTTTGGTCCCCTATTCTTGTATGATTTGGCAGCCTATCTTGGTTCCATTTTTGGTCATTTTACAGAGCTAGAAAAGTCCTTATTTTGGCCCATTATTCATGTTTCATAAAGGGCCTTTCATGGTTTGAGGCATATTTTATACACTTCATGTTATATCCCTCTTTTAATCCCCATTTTTGCATGATTTGTTAGCCTATCTTGCTTCGGTTTTTGGCCTTTTTACAGTACTAAAAATAGTCTTATTTTGGCCCATTATTCATATTTCATTAAGGGTATTTGGCTGTTTGATGAATATTTTGCATACTTTGTGTTATAGCCACTTTTGAGCCTCATTTTGCATTGCATTTCTAGCATGTTTGTATACTGTTTTGGAGTTTTTATAGTTCTGTAAATAGTCATATTTTTGGTCCCTCTTCAATGTTGTAGAAGGGAATTTTTCAGTTTGGGCTTTGCATATACCACTTGCCTCTTTGGCCACCTTTTGACCTTTTTTTCTTGCATGGGAGTGCAGCCATACCTGTGTTTGTTTTTGGGGTTTTTACAGTTCTGTAAAACATCATATTTTGGGCCCCTCTTCAACTTTGTTGAAGGGCCCTAACCTGTTTGAGGACAGCAGCTGTGAGTTGCTTCTTAATCCCATGTTTAGGGCCATTTCTTGCATGCTAGTTTTGCACTATTTTTGCTTGCTATTTGGCCATGTTTTGAACTGGAAAAATGCTTATCTTGGGATTTCCTTGCTTCTTTATTTTCATTGCATGTCCATATTGTGCATGTTTGGTATAGCTATAGGCCATTTCGGGTGCCAAAATTCATATTTCGGGACTATTCCATGCATCGGGTGTACTTTCGCCTCGTTTCGGGGCTGTTTTCCCCCACATTTCAGTGCCTAAATTCCATTAGCATGTTTGCATATCATTTTCCATGTCAATTGCATTGCGTATGCCGTCGCCTCGGTTTGCGTGCCCGTGTGCACGCATTTCGAGGCACTTCATTTTCATCTATCGGCCTCTTATGTGAGTGTGGCTGAGGCTCTCTCATGTTAGTATAAGTCCATGTTGCATTCTATATGCCATTTCCATGCCATTGCATTGCATATACCATTGCCTCAGTTTGCGTGCCCGTGTGCACGCATTTCGAGGCACTTCATTTTCATCTATCGGCCTCTTATGTGAGTGTGGCTGAGGCTCTCTCATGTTAGTGTAAGCCCATATCCTATTTCCATGTCATTTGCATTGCGTATGTCATTTTCTCGATTTGCGTGCCCGTGTGCACGCATTTCGAGGCATCTCATTTTTACAGCATAGTGCATACTAGGTTGTATCTTAGATCGCATTCTGTCATTTTCTCAGTTTGCGTGCCCGTGTGCACGCATTTCGAGGCATCTCATTTTCACAGCATAGTGCATACTAGGTTGTATCTTAGATCGCATTCATGCATTTCCTCAGTTTGCGTGCCCGTGTGCACGCATTTCGAGGCATCTCATTTTCATAACATTGTGTATGTTAGGATTGTATCTTAGTTGCATTTCATACATGTCATTGCATTGTGTTCGGAATAGAAGTTAGCCCGGACACGGGAAACGAGGTGCGTTTCGTACTCCGAGTGACGGAACATGTCTCAATTCCCTAGTCACCGACACTCCGGATCATCCATGATGGAGTTAGGTTCTTGTTGTGTTTATACGTGCATTCATTCTATATTGAGTTGTGCAATTCGACTCCTCGGCCATCATGCCTCGGTATGCGTGATTGGTGGCACGAGGATCGAGGCATGCATATATTTGTGAAATACATTGCTATGCCCCTTTCCTGCTCTCTGATGCAGCAAAAATCAAGAATCAGCAGTCTTCCGGGACTTGGCACGCGTTTCAAGAATAACTGCTAAACAGAGGCTAATTGGGGCATCCTAGTGGATTTCCGCGCAAGACAACCCGGACATGCATCATCCATCAGAAGCAAGGCAGTCCCTGGCTTGCATGCCAGTTTTATCTATTTTCTTAGTTAATTCGTTAATTAATTAGGAATTTGTACATTATTCGGACTGTAATATTTGGACTGTAATATTCTTTTATTCGGGACTGTATATTTATTTGGACCCTCTGTGCGAGGGCACAACTATAATAAGTGTGCGTGTGTGTGTTGTATGTCTTCCAACCCCACGTCTTTCTCCCTTTTATTTATCCGCTTATGATGGTTAGATTAGGGCATGTTTAAATTAGCATACAGTATGACAACATGTTTGCATCATTCATCTGTATTGCATGCACCGGGCTCGGCGCATCATACTAACTGCATTGTATTTCAATTCTAAAGTTGAATACTTGTTAGCTGTAGCATTCCATATGCCATGTTTAGAATAGCCGAGCCTGCTATAGTTTGCATTTTTGCGTGTGTTGCATTAGGCATTTCTGTATACTTAGGATCATGCATGATTTCTAATGTAAATTCTGTTTTGGCTTGGAGTACCCGGTGAGTTTTATGCTTTAGCATCCTTGCATGCGTGTGAGTGCTGCCATGAATAGCATGCTTACCATGAGGCAATATGCTTATGTGATATAACTGCCTGAGTGCCTGTGGGTGAAGGTTGGGTTATTTGAAGTGGAACAATTCATCAAATGTTTGTTTTAAGCCCACTAGATAGTGGCAAAATCATGTTTTCTAAGCCCACCCGACGGTGGCAAATCCACGTCTTAGCCTACCTGCGGGTAGCACCATCAAACCATTTTCAAATGAACAAACATGAAATGTTTTGTTCCAATTCAGACGACTCAGTCTATACTTATATGATGTGTGCATCACATAGTAACCTAGGCTAATAACCGGAATAAGGACACACAAGGTTTTCAAAAATTGATATCATGGTTAGTAGAGGCCGGTCTCTGACCGGGCGAGCAGGGGTGCTCACGAAGTGACCTTCCCCAATCGTACCCAAGTTCCAAGCCGAGGCAACTTTGGTGATGACGGACACGTGGCCTTTGGCACCGAGTCAGGGTTTCTTAAATTTCCCCAAAAAAATAAAATATTTAGGTGGCGACTCTGTATCTGGCAAAGCAGTCCATGTTTGGCACTTCTTTCAAAAATTTGTTTTCTCAAAACGATTTGCCGGATTTGGACTCTTTGGTTCAGACTTAGAACCGTGACAATTTGAGAGTCCTGAGCTGTAGTGACCCCAAATGAACAGAACGGGAGCTCGTTCCTCCCGGGGGCGTTCGGAGACGTCTACAGTAGACCACCAGTTGGCCGAGATCATCCCCAAGACAGATTGGACAGATTAGAGAGATTGGTCGAAGGTTTGGTCCGTGAGTTGAGACAACCTAGGCCACAATATGCTAGTACTACTTCTACCCAGGCCGAGCAGACAAACGGCCGACATGCGGTTCCGCCTCCACCTCCTCCAGCGCCACAAGTGCCTCCACAGCAAGCTTTATATGGGGACGGAACCATAGCCCTGACCCGAGATTTTAAGAAAATGAAACTGCCGAGATTCTCTGCGGGTATAGAGCCGATGAAAGCTGAGGCGTGGGTCTTGGAAATGGAGAAACTGTTTGAGATTTTTCCCAGCACCGACGCCCAGAAGGTGTCATTGGCCGCGTTCACACTAGACGACGATGCACGAAGATGGTGGATGATGACCCGAGAAAGCAACCCAGGTTTGACTTAGGCCAGATTTTTGGAGTTATTTTACAACAAACACTTTCCCCTTAGCGTTCGAGACCGCAAGACTACAGAGTTCCAGACTCTAACACAAGGCAGCAGGACAGTGGCAGAATATGACCGTGTTTTTACCGAGTTGGCGAGATATGCGCCTCACGTGGTCGATGATGAATATAGAAAAGCCAGGAAGTTTGAAAGTGGGCTTCGTGGGCCGATACAAGATCGAGTTAACATGCTCAACATGCCGACTTACGCTGGAGTATTGGACAAGGCCATCCTCGCAGAAGCTAACTTGAACCGATATCAGAATTCAGGAGAGAGCCAGCGGAAGAGACAGAACTATGATAATCGCCGAGTTCCATTTAACGCCAAGAAGAAAGCGAATGTGGGCAGCTCCAGCAACCCGAACCAGAAAGGTAATGCTAAGCTGAGGTGTGCAAGTTGTGGGAAACCGCATTCCGGAGTTTGCCGTTGGGCATCAGGAGCCTGTTTTGAATGTGGCGAAATGGGTCATCACGTGAAAGACTGTTCGAAGGCAAGGACTGATGATGGTAAGAAGAATAGGAGTAGCTTGGGCTCTGCACAGAGAAATAACATAGGAAGGGCCCAGACAAGACAGGGCAGAGTTTTTGCATTGGTACCAAGAGACACTCAGAATGCTGAGACAGTCGTGTCAGGTATACTCCCAATCTGCTCTCAAGATGCATACATATTGATTGATTCGGGTTCTATACATTCATTTGTATCTGCTAAGTTTGCCGAGAAGTTAAATAGAGAACAAGAACCCCTTGATTATGTGTTATATGTGTCTACTCCATCTGGGAGAACTATGATTGTTGCATCCATTTATAGGGCGTGTGTCGTTATGATTGAGGGCGTAGAATTATTAGTTGATTTAATGCCGTTAAGCATGACTCACTTTGATGTCATATTAGGAATGGACTGGTTAGTAACGAATCATGCATCTATTAATTGTGTTTCAAAGAGTGTCACACTGAAACCCCCAAACCAAGCCGAGGTTATTTTCCAAGGTAAGGAGTAGTACCCCCACCTTACTTAATCTTATCCATGAAAGCCTATAAGTTGATCCAAAAGGGGTGTCAAGGTTATCTGTGTAGTATACTAAGTGAATTGAATGGAAATGTTGAGTTAGCCGACATCCCAGTGGTTAGAGAATTCCCCGATGTCTTTCCAAATGAATTGCCTGGCCAGTCAGTGGATAGGGAAATAGAATTTACGGTTGATGTTATGTCGGGAACCCAACCTATCTCCAAAGCACCCTATAGAATGGCCCCAGCCGAACTCAAGGAACTAAAACTACAATTACAAGAATTGTTGGACAAGGGATTTATTAGGCCGAGCACTTCACTTTGGGGAGCACCAGTTCTATTTGTCAAGAAAAAGGATGGTACACTTCGTCTTTGTATCGACTACCGAGAACTAAATAAGGTGACCATTAAGAATAAATATCCATTGCCGAGGATTGATGATTTACTTGATCAACTACAAGGGGCACGAGTCTTTTCTAAGATTGATCTAAGGTCGGGCTACCATCAGCTGAAAGTTAAGGCCGAGGATGTCGAGAAGACTGCTTTTCGGACAAGGTATGGCCACTACGAATTTTTGGTGATGCTTTTAAGAGTGACCAACGCTCTTGCAGCATTCATGGATTTGATGAACAGAGTTTTTAAGCCATACCTAGACGAGTTCGTGGTTGTTTTCATCGACGACATACTGATCTATTCCAAGAGTGGTGATGAGCATGAGCAGCATTTGAGACTAGCCTTACAAATCCTAAGAGACAGGAAATTATATGCCAAGCTTAGCAAGTGTGAATTTTGGCTTTCCAGCATTTCATTTTTGGGCCATGTGATTAATGAAGAAGGAATCTCTGTTGATCCAAGTAAGATTGAAGCCGTCGTGAATTGGCCGACGCCGACCAACGTGTCCGAGGTTCGTAGTTTTCTGGGTTTGGCCGGCTATTACAGGAAGTTTGTGAAGGATTTCTCAAAGATTGCAGTACCACTGACACAACTAACTTAGAAAGGAGTGGTTTACGAATGGACCGAGGATAGGAAATCAGCTTTTCGGGAGTTAAAGACGAGGTTGGTTACAGCACCGATACTTATACTACCGTCAGACAAAGAAGAATTTCAGATTTTTAGTGATGCTTCACATAAGGGATTGGGTTGCGTGTTAATGCAAGGAGGTAAGGTTATAGCGTATGCATCCCGTCAGTTGAAACCTCACGAAAAGAATTATCCTACCCATGATTTAGAGCTAGCAACCGTGGTGTTTGGTTTGAAGATTTGGCGTCATTACTTGTATGGGGCTTCTTGCCAAGTTTTCACAGATCATCGGAGTTTAAAGTACTTATTCACTCAGAAGGAGTTAAATTTGAGACAGAGAAGATGGCTTGAGTTATTGAAAGACTACGACATGCAAATTCAGTATCACCCAGGTAAAGCAAACTCAGTAGCCGACGCATTGAGCAGAAAATCAGTTGGAAGTCTGGCATGCTTAGCCATGATTTCAGTGGAGCCGACCGTTATAGAGGAAGTGAAGGCCAGACAAATGGAAGATGGATTATTCAAGAAAGTTGCCGATGAGATTCTCACTGAGCCGAGGTCAGGGTACACTATTGAAAATTAGGTACTTAAGTTTGAAGGAAGATTGTGCGTGGCCGACATTCCAGAGTTGAAAAGGAAGATTCTGCAAGAATCTCATGGTTCCAGATTTGCTGTTCATCCAGGGAACACTAAGATATATCAAGATGTGAAACAAACTTTTTGGTGGCCGAATATGAAAAGAGAAATAGCCGAGTTCGTATCTCAGTGTTTACATTGTCAACAAGTGAAAGTAGAACACCAGAGGCCAGCAGGGCTACTTCGACCTTTGCCGATTCCTGAGTGAAAATGGGAACGCATCTCCATGGACTTTGTAGTTGGTTTGCCAAGGACACAAAAAGGCATGGATTCAATTTGGGTTATCATTGACAGATTAACCAAGTCAGCACACTTCTTGCCTGTTCAGACTACATTCAATGCTGACCGACTTGCTGTACTGTATATGAATGAGATTGTGAGACTTCATGGAGTGCCGATGCCCATTGTGTCAGACCGAGATCTGAAGTTTGTTTCTAGACTTTGGCAGAGTTTACAAAGAGCTTTGGGAACCGAGTTGAAGTTTAGCACAGCTTTTCATCCCCAGACCGATGGACAAACAGAGAGAACGATTCAGACACTCGAAGATATTCTCAAACTATGTGTGTTAGATTTCAAGGGAAGTTGGGAGATACATCTACCGTTAGTAGAATTCGCTTACAACAACAGTTATCAAGCTAGCATTGGCATGGTGCCGTACGAAGCTTTGTATGGAAGGAAGTGCAGATCACCGATATGTTGGACTGAAGTGGGAGATAAAGCTTTGATTGGCCCCGAGCTAGTTCAAGTTACAATCGAGAAGATTAAGCTCATTCGACAAAGGATCAAAACTGCTCAAAGTCGACAGAAGAGCTATGCCGACCAGAGAAGAAGAGAGTTGGAATTTGAAGTTGGGGATCATGTATTCCTGAAGGTTTCACCAATGAAAGGAACTTCCAGATTTGGGAAGAAAGGTAAGTTATCACCTCGTTACATCGGGCCATTTGAAATACTTGAGAAGGTTAACCCAGCTGCCTATAGACTGGCTTTACCACCAGAACTAAGTCAAGTTCACAATGTGTTCCATATTTCGATGTTGAGGAAGTATATTCGGGATCCACTGCATGTAATTGATCATTCCGGAATTAGGATTGATGAAGATTTAGGCTATGAGGAGAAGCCAATGAGAATTATTGATAGACAAGTGAAACAGTTGAGGAGCAAGTCGATACCGATGGTGAAAATCAAATGGAAGGAGCATTACGGCAAGGATGCTACATGGGAGATGGAAGAAGAGATGAAAGTCCGATATTCGAAATTGTTTTCGAATCGAGGTAACTCAAGTTTGGGGACCAAACTTCATTAAGGGGGGTAGGATGTAACAACCCGCACTTCATCTTAGTCATGCTCTCATGCATTTATACGATTTTGTCTTGTTAAGCTTGCATTTCAAATCTTGTCTTTGTTTTGCTAAGTGTTACTGCATGCTTTGTTCCTTGCTTGGTGTGAGTTTAGCCGAGGTCATCCTAAGCCTGGGTTGCACCTTTGAGTCTTTTATACCTAGGACTATCTTGGAATCTTTTAGTTAACCTCCACTCGCACCTTGGCATCTTGGCCGAGATGTCACTATCTAGGCCGAGGTGTTCATCACCAAGGCCGAGATGTACATTATCTAGGCTGAGATATTACCTTTGCGCCTAAGTGATCTTGTTCCTGGATTGGTGCAACCTAGACCGAGGTGTGACACATCTAGGCCGAGGTGTGGCACAGCTAGGCCAAGTGTTGTCCTTCTTAGCTGAGATCATTACCTGCCGGAGTGCCTATGCCGTCTTGCTTGTTGAACACACTTTGTCATAGTCTTGTCTTTTCACTCAATCACCTTTTGAGAAGAGCCAACCAGCCGGTGCTACGTGTCCCTGTAGTGGGTTAAGTCAATGAGCAGTTGAGAAACACATCATTTTGTATCATATCCTTGTCTTTTAGACAGAGAGGCTCTAGGAAGAATGAGGAGTTCTTAAAAAGAGAATAGATATCCAAACTTGATCTTCACACCTTGAGCCGTTAGATTCGTGTCTTGAGGTTAGAATCTTGATCTATTCTCGTTGTTCTTATTGTTCATCTAGCTGCATTGCATGATCGAGCACGATTTGTAAGCCATGCATCGATTTAAAGTTGGGTTTAGAAAGAGTAAGTAGTATTCATGTGTTCTTGGAGAGAAAGCCTTGTTTGATCCGAAAGTTTGCATTAAGATTCATGTTTTGTGTTTGTTTTCATAAAATCTTCGAGTATGGGTGCCCAGGTCCATGTTTTTTAATTCATAGCATGAAATCTCAGATTTTGTAATGATAAGTTATGATCTTTGCATCCATGTTCTTCATGTTCATGTTCTTCATGTTCTTCAAAGAAAGGGAAACCCAGATTTTCCTGACTTCGTTTCCTTGAATGTGGCCATCGGGACCACACCTCGGCAAGGGAGGTGTGGGACCTCGGCCAAGACCTGGATGGTGCCCATTATGTTTTCCCGAGATGAGGAACGGTGTTTTGTTTTGGATCGACTTAGTTTTGAAAGAATGCCGAGATCATTTGCATTCATGTAAAGCTTGTTTGATGTGCATTCAATGGGATTTGTTATATGCTTGTAGGACTTGGATCCTTACCTGTAGCCCCGATGTTTGAAGAACTAAGTGAGTGGTATCTTTAATAAAGCTATGTTATAATGTTTTGATAAGCCTTGCTTTGCTTTGTTTGAAAAGTATTTAATCAAGCATGAATGATTATCCCTGTTTTGTGTGCCAAGTATAAGTTTTGTTTTGGATGACATTCTCGGGAAGTCCATATGTGCTAGGGGACTATAAGCATTTGTAGCACAACCTTTGAAAGTTCGTACGTGCTAGGGGACTATAAGCATTTGTAGCACAATCTTTGAAAGTCCTTACGTGCTAGAGGACTCTAAGCTTTTGTAGCACCCTTATTAATGTCACCCCTTGAAACTTGAAAGCCTTGAAAGACTTTGATTGATGAAGCTTGAAAGACTTGTTAGATGAACTTGTTTTGTCTTTGATTTTGTGCAAGATATAATGTGTATCGCTTTGATAAAGATCTCGGATATTATTCATGCAAACCCTTTATTACTTGTACCATTCACTGAGTATCCAAGCTCACCCTCTCTATATATATGTAGGTAATGAGCAGGACGGCGGTGACGCCTAGATGTGCTTTGTAACTTGTTTTGGACTCGCATTTTGTAGCATCTTGAAGATCATGCTTCTTAGCTTGTAATTCATTGTGTTTTGTATATGATGGCTTGAGAAGCCTTTTGGTCAAGATGTGTTTTTGTATTTCATTTTATTGTATCCAAGTTGTAAGACCTTGATAAGATGTATGACATTCCATTCGATCTATGTACAGCTCTTATGGCCTAATTAGATTTAAATTTATTGCTTCTGCACATGTTAGCCCCATATGTATACTCTGATTGTGTGTGAATCCTTGTAAGTTGGCCTTTGGTAATCTCGGATTACTGGCCATCACGGCACCATTCTACTAGGGGCGGAATGGGGTCGTGACAAAATTACTAAGTAAATTCGCAAAAAATTCTCAAAAAATTATGCAGAAAATTCTCAGTAAACTACTTGGTAAATTACTCAGTAAATTGCAAGTAAATTCTCACTAAATTACTCAATGAATTCTCAATAAATTACTTCGTAAATTCAAAGTAAATTACCAGTAAATTCTCGATAAACATTCAGTAAATTATTTAGTAAAATCCTAGTAAATTTTCAGTAAATTACTGGGTATAGTTTCAGTAAATTACGAAGTAAATTACACGTAAATTCTCATTCAATTCTCAGTAAATTTCTAGTAAATTACTCAATAAATTCCCTGGAAATTCTCAGTCAATTACTCAGTAAATTCTTAGTAAGTTACACAATAAATTTTCAGTAAATTCCCAGTAAATTACTCAATAAATTCTCAGTCAATTACTTAGTAAATTCTTAGTAAATTAATTTAAAAATTCTCAGTAAATTCTCTGTAAATTACTTAGTAAATTCCGAGTAAATTCTTAGAAAATTCCCGATAAATTCTGAAAAAATTATTCAGTAAATTCTCAATAAATCACTCAGTAAATTACAAGTAAATTCTCAGTAAATTACTGAGTAAATTACTTAGAAAATTCTCAGTAAATTCTTAATAAATTCTCAGTTCATTACTCATCAAATTCCCAGCAAATTACTCAGAAAATTTCCAATAAATTTTCAGTAAATTACTTCCTAAATTTCCAGTAAATTCCTTGTAAATTACTCAATAAATTCCTAATAAATTCTCAGTAAATTACATAGTAAATTCCAAGTACATTCTAAGCAAATTCCGAGTAAATTCTCTGTAAATTGCACAGTAAATTCTCAGTCCATTACTCAGTAAATTTCTCAGAAAATTCGAAATAAGTTCCTAGTAAATTCTCAGTAAATTGCCCAATAAATTCCTTCTAAATTCTCGGTAAATAACTCAGTAAATTCTCAACGAATCACTAGTAAGTTCTTAGTAAATTCGAGTAAATTCTCAATAAATTACTCAGTAAGTTACTTAGAAAATTCCCAATAAATTACACAGTAAATACTCAGCAAATTCTATGTAAATTACTCAGTAAAGTCTCAGTAAATTACTCAGTAAATTTTAGGTAAATTCTCTGTAAATTACTCTCTAAATTTTCAGTAAATTCAAATAAATTATAGAAAAAATTCTCAGTAAATTTCCAGCAATGTAATACCCCTATTCCGTAGTATGCCAAATGGTCCTTAAATTGAGTATGATTACGTGTTTACCATGATTTTATGTGCCATTATGTGAATATATGTGATTTTGAAGTTTTATCTGTTCACCGTAGGAATATCTGTTTGAATAATCAGCTTTGGAAATTTAATTGAGGGCCTTATCGGCCACAGAACCCGGAATTGATTACGCCATTGTGATTGGCATAATCTTTAGAGCCTACGGTGAAATTTAATTGAAAAATTGATTCGGGCCAGATTAAATTGAATTATTTAATGGCATTGTGCTCAAATTGTTTAATATCTTAATTGTGGCTAGTGGGATTTCTTGTGTTTGAGCACTACACTTCTCATTCTCTCATATATCTTCATCTTTGGGCTGATCAAACTCTAAGAAAGGGGGGAGGTCGGCTGCTAGAGAGAGAGAGAGGGAGAAAGTTGTGTAATTTTTGGCCCAAGACTACGAATTTGAAGTCCAACTCAAGAACTGACCATAGATTGAGCTTCTAGGTAAGTGATTGTTTATGAATTCTTGAGTTTCAACTTGTGATTTTGTGAATTAAAGGTTAATTGGTGATCAAGAACAAAAGTTGTACTCTAGTTGACGGAATTGAAGTTAAAATGCACATGCATGTATAGAATCACCATGGTTTTGCATAATCAAGCATGTATTGGGATGAATATAGAAATATGGGTGTTAAATCCTACATGCAAGCATGTTTTTGTTGTGTTCCATGAGAATGAACACCATTTGCATTGATTGGAATAGAAATGGAGTCAAGAATTGACATGCATGTATGATTGATGAAGATATGAAACTTAAATGCATGAATTTAATGTATTGGAAGTAAGTTTGGTATAATTTGGGTTTGCATGTGATTGATTCATGGGAATTGAGTTTCAATATATGGTAATTTGGTGTCTATATCATGTTATATCATGTTAGTACACATATATATGAAGTTTGAGCCGAAATCATGCATTTGGGGCCCTTGAATTCGATGTTGGAACTCAAGAACACAGTTCTGGGTTTTCCAGAATTTTGATGTCCGCTCGAGCGGGGTAATGGCCGCTCGAGCGGGAAAATCGTGCTCCCAGCATTTTTGCAGAGTTGGATGTCCGCTCGAGCGGGACATATCACGCTCGAGCGTGGAATTTTGTAGACAAGCCTTCCGCTCGAGCGCCCTATTTAACACTCGAGCGTAATTTTCATGCAACCAGTACTTTTGCAGGCCTTAAGGGTCCGCTCGAGCGGATAAGTTGACGCTCGAGCGGGGACCCTATTTTCTGAAATTTTGTTTATGCGTTCTATGTTTCGTTTTCCGTTCCCTTTCACTTGTAAGTACTCTTAGGCATATGTTAAACCTTGTAAATGAGTTATTGAGATAAAAATAAAGCCTAAAGAGGAATATGTGAATTAAAGAACGGATTGAACTGTTAGTGACCCTTTTGTACTCATGAAATGTGTAGGGTCAAGCTCCAGGGCGCATCCACAAGCCGATCACTGTGAGTAATATCAATATTTGAAAGCTTGTCAATGTCCAATTGTTATTCCCTTATAAACTTTATGAGTCGTTAATTGTAGGAATGGCAACGAGGCGGGGCGGGGCCGGGGATCACCCTCCCCGTCCCCGATCCCCGATGATAAGAATGTCCCCGGCCCCGGCCCCGATCCCCGACGGGGATCCTATTACCATCCCCATCCCCGTCCCCTAACGGGGATCGGGTTTCCCCGACCCCGAAAATTCCCCGGATCAAAGAAAAAAAAAAAAAAAAAACAACAACAACAACTATTCAAACAACATCATCAACAATAATATCATCAAACAACATCAACACACAAATCTGAGCAAAGAGAGGTACATCTAAGTAGAGAGAGAGATAGATCTAGCTGCAATCTAATATATATATATATATGTGTGTGTGTGTGTATATATAACACAGAGAAAGAGAGGCGGAAAGGTCGGGCGGCGGAGGAGATCTCGAAGGAAGGCAGCGAAGGAGATCGGCATGACGGCAGAGGAGGGCGGTGGAGAAGCGGCGCTGTGAGATCGGCGGTGAAGGAGCGGCGCTGTCAGATCGGCGGAGGAGGGGCGCTATGAGATCGGCGCTGTGAGATCGGCTCTTCTCTCTCTCTCCTCATTTTTCTCACGCGAAATGAAGCTGTGTGTGAGGGGAGAGAGGATCTGAGATGGGAGAGAGAGAGATCTGAAATGAGGGAGATAAGGGAGATGAGAGGTGTGTTCTGGTTTCGGATTGTGAGGAGTTCTGAGATAATAGAGAGAGAGAGAGGAGAGTATATATGTTATATGAGTACATATATAATATTATATTATATTAGGTTTATTATTATTTATGTTGACTTGTTGGTTCTAGCCAACGCACGCAGAGGATATATATAATATAAACAACGGGGAACGGGGAACGGGGTCGGGCCGGGGCCGGGGCCGAACCACTTATCACCGTCCCCGGCCCGAAAATGAGCGGGGATTTTTTTTTTAATACCGTCCCCGGCCCGTCGGGAGTATTTTTCGGGGAAACACCGTGTTAATCGGGGTCGGGGGGTCGGGTCCCCATCGGGCCGGGTTTAAATTGCCATCTCTAGTTAATTGGGATTGTGGGCAAAAGTCTGACAGGAATAAAGGAATGGACCAAAGGTCGTTTTGATAAGAATGAATGGACCGAAGGTCGTTTTGATGTAAATGAATGGACCGAAGGTCGTTTTGATGTAAATGAATGGACCAAAGGTCGTTTTGATAAGAATGAATGGACCAAAGGTCGTTTGATGTAAATGAATGGACCAAAGGTCGTTTTGACATGAATGAATGAGTGGGTCGAAGGCCGTTTCGACATGAAAGAGTGGGCCAAAGGCCGTTTTGACATGAATGAACGGGCCGAAGGCCATTTGGACAGAAATGAATGGGCCGAAGGCCGTTTCGACATAAGTGAATGGGCCGAAGGCCGTTTTTCCATGAACGGAAACCCGAGGGGGCCAAAGGCCAGAATGTTTAGAACTACAGTTACTTGATTTAAATTTTTGTATAGTTATATATTCGTTAAATAGAAGTATGAATTGGGCCCAAGGCCGTTTGGAGCATGTTGTTCTACATATTGTTATGTAACTGTCATGTTTGATATTATTCACTGGGCTATCGCTCACGCTCATTCATGTGTTTGTAGGTGAGCCAAGAGAAGTCCAAACCCAGCCCCAGTGAAGTCTGCTAGGAAAAATCCGAGTTTTGAGGAAGTCAGCCTTGCGTCTCACTCTTGAGACCTACCCTTGCCTTTTGCTATGTAATTATATTTTGTCGGGCCGACAGGGACTTTATGTAAATATGTAAATAGTCTGTCATAGGTTGACTTGTTTTGGATGATCCTGTCTGTAATGAATTTTGTGAAACTGTACTTTTGAACTGTGGGTTATTAACGTAACTGAATATAGTCTGTTGATGTGCACATAAGCACGGCTCTATGGACAAAGTTTTTATTTATTGCTTCCGTTTGGCCCCTTAACTCTGACAGGTTATGTCTGTTTTGGTCTGAGGCCGTAGGTAATCTCAGGATTACTGGCCGGTTATGTCCTTAACCCATAGGGGCGGGTTTGGGTCATGACAAGCAAATTCTCAGTAAATTACTCAGTAAATTCGTAGTAAATTCTCTATAAATTACTTAGTAAATTACTCAGTAAATTCCTAGTGAATTCTCAGAAAATTACTTAGTAAATTACTTAGAAAATTCTGAGAAAATTCTAGGAAAATATTCAATAAATTACTTAGTAAATTCCCAAAAAATTCTCAGTAAATTACTTAGAAAATTCTTAGTAAATTACTTGGTAAATTACTCAGTAAATTGCAAGTAATTTCTCACTAAATTACTCAATAAATTCTCAGTAAATATCCTTGCAATTTTCCAGTAAATTCTCAATAATTAACTTAGTAAATTCTCAGTAAATTACTCAGAACATTCCTAGTAAATTATCAGTAAATTCTTGATAAACATTCATTAAATTATTCAGTTAAATCCTAGGAAATTCTCAGTAAATTACTGGATAAAGTTTCAGAGAATTACACGTAAATTCTCAGTAAATTCTTAATCAATTCTCAGTAAATTACTCAGTTAATTCCCTATCAATTCTAAAAAAAAAATTAGTAAATTACTCAGTAAATTCCCTGGAAATTCTTAGTTAATTACTCGGTAAATTCTCAGTAACACAGTAAATTCTCAGTAAATTACTTAGTAAATTCTTAGTCAATTACTCAGTAAATTCTCAGTAAATTAATTTTTAAATTTTCAATAAATTCTTTGTAAATTCCCAATAAATTCATAGAAAATTACTCATTAAATTCTCAATAAATCACTCAGTAAATTACTAATAAATTCTGAGTAAATTATTGAGTAAATTCTGAGTAAATTACTCAGAAAATTCTCCGTAAATTCGTAATAAATTATCAGTAAATTACACCGAATTCCCAAAAAATTTCTAATAAATTTTCAATAAATTTTCATTAAATTACTCAATAAATTCCTAGTAAATTCACTGTAAATTACATAATAAATTCCAAGTAATTTCTAAGCAATTCACAGTAAATTCTTTGTAAATTACTCAGAAAATTCTCAGTCCATTACTCAGTAAATTCTTAGTAAATTTCTTAGAAAATTCCCAATAAATTTCCAGTAAACTCTCAGTAAATTGCGGAGTAAATTCATTGTAAATTCTCAGTAAATTAGTTAGTAAATTCTCAATGAATCACTCAGTAAATTCCCAGTAAATTCTCAATAAATTACTTTAGTAAATTTTATGCAAATTACTTAATAAAGTCTTAGTAAATTATTCAGTAAATTTTAGGTAAATTCTCTGTAAATTACTCTCTAAATTTCAGTAAATTCCCAGCAAATTCAAATAAATTACAGAAAAAATTCTCAATAAAATTCTAGTAAATTCTCAGTAAATTATTCAGTAAATTCGTAGTAAATTTTCTATATATTACTTAGTAAATTCTCAGTAAATTCCAAAAAAATTCTCAGTAAATTACTCAAAAAATTCTCAATAAACTACTTGGTAAATTACTCAGTAAATTGCGAGTAAATTCTGACTAAATTACTTAATAAATTCTCAGTAAATATCCCTGTAATTTCCCAGTAAATTCTCAGTAATTAACTCAGGATATTCTCAATAAATTGCTCAGTAAATTCCCAGTAAATTATCAGTAAATTCTCAATAAACATTCAGTAAATTATTCAGTAAAATCCTAGTAAATTCTTAGTAAATTACCGGGTAAATTTTTAGTAAATTACACGTAAATTCTCAGTAAATTCTTAACCAATTCTAAGTACATTACTCAATTAATTCCTAGTCAATTCTCAATAAATTCTTAGTAAATTCTCAGTAAATTTCCTGAAAATTCTCAGTAAATTCTCAGTAAGTGACACAGTAAATTCTGTATAAATTCCAAGTAAATTCCCTGTAAATTGCTCAGTAAATTCCGAGTAAATTCTCAGTAAATTCTCAATAAATTACTCAGTAAATTACTAGTAAATTCTCAGTAAATTACTCAAAAAATTCTCAGTAAATTCTTAATAAATTCTCAGTAAATTACACATCAAATTCCAAGCAAATTACACAGAAAATTCCTAATAAATTCTCAATAAATTTGCAGTAAATTACTCTCTAAATTCCCAGTAAATTCTCAGTAAATTACATAATAAATTCCCAGTAAATTCTCTGTAAATTACTCAGTAAATTCTCAATGAATCACTCAGTAAATTCCTACTAAATTCTGAGTAAATTCTCAATAAATTACTCAGTAAATTAATAAGTAAATACTCAGTAAATTACATAGTAAATTCTATGTAAATTACTCAGTACAGTCTCAGTAAATTACTCAGTAAATTTTAGGTAAATTCTCTGTAAATTACTCTCTAAATTTTCAGTAAATTCTCAGTAAATTAAAATAAATTATAGAAAAAAATCTCAGTAAATTTTCAGTAAATTCGTAGTAAATTCTCTGTAAATTACTCTATAAATTCCCAGTGATTTCTCAGAAAATTCCCAAAAAAATCACAGTAAATTACTTAGAAAATTCTCAGTAAACTACTTGGTAAATTACTGAGAAAATTGCAAGTAAATTCTCACTAAATTACATAATAAATTCCCAGTAAATATCCCTGCAATTTCCTAGTAAATTCTCAATAATTAACTCATTAAATTATTCTGTAAATTTCTAGTAAATTATCAGTAAATTCTCAATAAACATTCAGTAAATTATTTAGTAAAATCCTAGTAAATTACTGGGTAAAGTTTTAATAAATTACACGTAAATACTCAGTAAATTAGTCAGTAAATTTCCAATAAATTACTCAGTTAATTCCCAGTCAATTCTCAATAAATTCTTAATAAATTACTCAATAAATTTCCTTGAAATTCTCAGTCAATTACTCAGTAAATTCTCTGTAAATTCTGAGTAAATTCCCAATAAATTACTCAGTAAATTCACCATAAATTGCTCAGTAAATTGCCAGTAAATTCCCAATAAATTCTCAGAAAATTACTCAGTAAATTCTCAATAAATTACTTAGTAAATTACTATTTAATTCTCAGTAAATTACTGAGAAAATTCCGAGTAAATTACTCAGAAAATTCTCAGTAAATTCTTAATAAATTCTCAATAAATTACACATCAAATTCCCAGCAAATTGATCAGAAAATTCCCAATAAATTCTCAATAAATTTTCAGTAAATTACTCACTAAATTCCCAGTAAATTCCTTGTAAATTACTCAATAATTTCCTAGTAAATTCTCAGTAAATTACATAATAAATTCCTAGTAAATTCTCTATAAATTACTCAGAAAATTCTCTGTAAATTGCACAGTAAATTGCCAATAAATTCTTAGTCCATTACTCAGTTAATTCTCAGAAAATTTCTCAGAAAATTCCCAATGAATTCTCAGTAAACTCTCAGTAAATTGCACAGTAAATTCCTTGTAAATTCTCAGTAAATTACTCAGTAAATTCTCAATGAATCACTCAGTAAATTCCTAGTAAATTCTAAGTAAATTCCGAGTAAATTCTCAATAAATTACTCAGTAAGTTACTCAGTAAATTCCCAATAAATTACACAGTAAATTCTCAGTAAATTACTTAGCAAATTCTATGTAAAGTACTCAGTAAATTTCAAGTAAATTCTCCATAAATTGCTCTCTAAATTTTAAGTAAATTCAAATAAATTACAAAAAAAATTCGCAATAAATTTCCAGTAAATTCTCAGTAAATTACCTAGTAAATTCTCTATAAATTATTTAGTAAATTACTCAGTAAATTCCCAATGAATTCTAAGAAAATTACTCAGTAAATTAATTAGTAAAAACTACTGAGAAAATTCTAAGAAAATATTCAGTAAATTCTCAAAAAATTCTCAGTAAAATACTTGGTAAATTACTCAGTAAATTGTAAGTATACTCTCACTAAATTACTCAGTAAATTGACTCAGAAAATTACTCAGTAAATTATTCAGTAAAATCCTAGTAAATTCTCTGTAAATTATTGGGTAAAATTTTAGTAAATTACGAAGTAAATTACAAGTAAATTCTTAGTAATTTCTTAATCAATTCTCAGTAAATTTCCAGTAAATTACTTGGTTAATTCCCAGTCAAATCTGAATAAATTCTTAGTAAATTACTCAGAAAGTTACACAGTAAATTCCCAGTAAATTAATTTTTAAATTCCCAGCAAATTCCCAGTGAATTCTTTGTGAGTTGCTCAGTCAATTCTGAGTAAATTCTCGATAAATTCTCAATAAATAATTCAGTAAATTACAAGTAATTCTCAGTAAATTACTAAGTAAATTCTCAGTAAATTTGTAATAAATTCTCATTAAATTACTCATCAAATTCCCAGCAAATTACTCAGTAAATTCCCAGTAAATTCTCAATAAATTTTCAATAAATTACTCACTAAATTACTAGTAAATTCGTTGTAAATTGCTCAATAAATTCCCAGTAAATTCTCAGTAAATTATATAGTAAATTCCCAAAAATATTCTCAGCAAATTATCTGTAAATTACTCAGAAAATTCTCAGAAAATTCTCTGTAAATTGCATAGTAAATTCCCAATAAATTCTCAATCCATTACTCTGTAAATTCTAAGTAAATTTCTCAGAAAATTCCCAGAAAATTCTCAGTAAATTATTCATTAAATTCTCAATGAATCACTCAGCAAATTCCCAGTAAATTTTCAGTAAATTCTGAGTAAATTCTCAGTAAATTACTCAGTAAATTCCCAATAAATTACTCAGTAAATTCTATGTAAATTGCTCAGTAAATTTCAGGTAAATTCTCTATAAAATTACTCTCTAAAATTTCAATAAATTCCCAGTAAATGCAAATAAATTACAAAATAAATTCTCAATAAATTTTCAATAAATTCTTAGTAAATTACTCAATAAATTCGTCGTATATTCTCTATAAACTACTCAATAAATTACTCAATAAATTTCCAATGAATTCTCAGAAAATTACTTAGTAAATTACTCAGAAAATTCTCAGAAAATATTCCGTAAATTACTCAGTAAATTCCCAAAAAATTCTCGGTGAATTACTTAGAAAATTCTCAGTAAACTACTTTGTAAATTGCAAGTAAATTCTCACTAAATTACTCAATAAATTCTTAGTATATTATCAGTAAATTCTCAGTAAATCACAGAGTAAATTCTTAGTAAATTACTTAGTAAATTATCTATAAACATCCAGTAAATTATTCAGTAAAATCCTAGTAAATTTTCAGTAAATTACTGGGTAAAGTTTCAGTAAATTACGTAGTAAATTACACGTAAATTCTCATTAAATTCTTAATCAATTCTCAGTAAATTACTCAGTTAATTCCCAATCAATTTTCAATAAATTCTTGGTAAATTCCGAGTAAATTACTCAGTAAATTCGCAAGAAATTCTCAGTAAATTCTCAATAAGATACACTGTAAATTCCCAGTAAATTCTCAATAAATTCTGAGTAAATTCCTAATAAATTACTCAGTAAATTCTCAGTCAATTACTGAGTAAATTGTTAGTAAATTACTTATTCTAAGCAAATTTCTCAACAAATTAAACAGTAAATTCTCGGTAAATTACCCAATAAATTCTCTGTCAGTTCCCTGTAAAATCCCAGTAAATTACCCTGTAAGTTCTCTGTAAATCACTCAGTAAATTGCCAACAAATGCTCAGTAGATTACTCAGTAAATTCTTTGAAAATTCTCTGAAAACTACTAATTAAATTACTCAGGAAATTCCCAGTAAATTACTCAGTTAATTCCCAATCAATTCTAAGTAAATTCCCAAGAAACACTCAGTAAGTTGCGCCGTAAATTCCAGTAAATTACTCAGTAAATTCTTTGTAAATTACTTAGTAAATTCAATGTAAATTACTCAGTAAATTCTCAGTAAATTACTCTCTAAATTTTTAGTAAATTCCAAATAAATTACAGAATAAATTCCCAATAAATTCTTAGTAAATTCGCGTTAAATTTTCTATAAATTACTTAGAAAATTACTCAGTGAATTCTCAGAAAATTACTCAATTAATTACTAAGTAAATTACTTAGTAAATTACTCAGAAAATTCTGAGTAAATTCTTAGTAAATTCCCTGTAAATTCTCAGTAAATTCTCAGTAAATTACTTAGTAAATTCCCAGCAATTTCTAAGTAAATTCTCAGTAAATTACTCCAGAAATTCCCACTATGTTCTCAATAAATTACATAGCAAATTCCCAGTAAATTATTATGTAATTCTCAGTAAATCATTTAGTAAATTTGTAGTAAATTACTCAGTAAATTTTAACTAAATTCTCAGTAAATTACTCAGTACATTACTCAGTAAATTCCCACTAAATTACTCAGTAAATTACAATAAATTCTCAGAAATTACTCAAAAAATTTCTAGTAAATTAACAGTAAGTTCTCAGTAAATTACTCAGTAAATTCCAAATAAATTCTAACTAGATTATTTAGTAAATTCCCAGTAAATTCTCAACAAACTACTTAGTAAATTCTTAGTAAATTCCGTGTGAATTGTCAGTAAATTACTCATCAAATTCTCCGTAAATTACTCAATAAATTCTCTGTAAATTACTCAGTAAATTCCCAGTAAATTCTCAGAAAATTCTCTGTAAATTAATCAGTAAATTCCTAGTAAATTCTCAATAAATACACCGTAAATTACTTAGTAAATTCTGAGTAAATTCTCTATAAATTCCCACAAAATTCCCCGTAAATTCTTAGTAAATTACCCAAAAAATTACTCAGTAAATTCCCAGCAAAATCTCAATAAATTACTCAGTAAATTCTTCTTAAATTACTTAGTAAATTCTAAGTAAATTATCTAGTAAATTGAAAGTAAATTATAAGTAAATTACATTGTAAAATCACTATAAATTCACTATAAATTCTTAGTAGATTACTCTGTAAGTTCTCAGTAAATTCTCTGTAAATTACTAAGAAAAATTACCTCTAAATTCTCAGTAAATTACTCAGTAAATTTTTAGTAAATTCCTAGTAAATTACTTAGTTAATTCTCAATAAATTCTCAGTAAATTACACAATAAATTACTCATTAAATTCTCTGTAAATTACTTAATAAATTCCATGTAAATTCTTAGTAAATTACTCGATAAGTTCTCACTAAATTTTTGGTAAATTACTCAGAAAATTTCTAAGAAAATTACCCAGAAAATTTTCAGTAAATTCTCTATAAATTCTCAGAAAATTACCCAATAAATTCCTAATAAATTCTCAGTAAATTACTTAGTAAATTCGAAAAAAAATCTAACTAAATTACTCAGTGAATTCTCAATAAATTACACAATAAATTCCCAGTAAATTCTCAATAAATTAGTTAGTAAATTCTCAATCGATTACACTGTAATTCCCGGTATATTACTTAGTAAATTCTCTGGAAATTACTATTTAAATTCTCAGTAAATTAGTCAGTACATTATTCAGTAAATTGTGAGTAAATTACCAAGTAAATTTGCAGTAAATTATCAGTAAATTCTCAGTAAATTCCTAGTAATTACTCAGTAAATGTATAATAAATTCTCACAAAATTATTCAATAAATTCCAAGTAAATTATTGAGTAAATTGTCACAACCCCAAACTGCCCCTAGTAGTTTGGTGCCGTGATGGCCAGTAATCCGAGATTACCGAAGGCCAACTTTCAAAATTCACACACAATCAGAGTATAGATATAGGGGCTCACAAGTGCGGAAGCAATAATCTAAAATACAAGTGGTCCATAAGAGCAGTGCATAAGTCAAATGAAATGGCATACATCTTTACATGGCTTTACAACTTGAATACAAATAGAAATAAAGTACAAAATACACATTACATCTTGGTAAAAGGCTTCTCAAGCCGACATGTTCGAAATACATAAGCGTCAAAATTGCCGACTTAACAAAAACACTAGAGCTACAAATCATGAAACATAATCTTCGGGATTGCCGACATCCTTACAGCCGACATAACATGCATACAAAACATACATCTCGGCGTAGCCGACTTCTTGCTTGTTACCTACATATATATATAGGGAGGGTGAGCTTGGATACTCAGTGAATGGTATAAGTAATAAAGGGGTTAAATGAATGATACCCGAGATCTTTTCAAAACAATACATATTATATCCTTGTCAAAACCATACATAACATAGCTTAACTTGACTTGAAATGAAACATCATTCGAACTTGGTCTTTCAAAACTTACTTACTTAACATACGTCAAATCTTAAAACATAACCTCGGCATAACCTTGGTCCTTCAAAACAAAAGCATAACCTCGGCATCGGGCACACCCGTTCATAGTCCGTCGGTGGCCGATATCTTAACAAGGGTGCTACTTAGGCTTAACGTCCCCTAGCACGAAAAGACGGTGCTACTTAGGCTTAAAGTCCCCTAGCACGAAAGGACCCTCAAAACAAGATGTGCTGCGAAAGTTTAGAGTCCTCCAGCACGAGGGACCTATGTTACAAAGGCCCGTAGCCCTTTAACACTAGAGTACAAATCAAGGGTGCTGCGAAAGTTTAGAGTCCTCCAGCACAAGGGACTTTCCGAGAATGTCGTCAAAACAAAGCTTACTTGATACATTGCTATTCAAAACAAAACTTATACTTGATATATAAAATAGGGATATCATTCATGCTTAACAAATACTTTTATCAAAACAAGGCAAAGCTTTATCAAAACCTTAAGAACATAATTTTATTAAAAATACCACTCACATTAGTTCTTGGGACGCCGGGGTCAAGGCAAAGGTCCAAGTCCTACAAACACATGGCAAAATCTACTGAACATACTCCTCAAAACAAGTCTTACATGCATGCAAATAATCTCGGGAAAACATGCTGGAAGTCAAAACACTGTTTTACATGTCAGGAAGACATGCTGGGTACCAACTAGGTCTTTGCCGAGGTCCCACACCTCCTGGCCGAGGTGTGGCTACCTAGGCTTCGGCGTGCGGCTGCATGCCGAGGTGTACACAGAACAAACCAAAGGTGTAAGTGATCATACAAGGTAGGCCAAGGTGAGATACGATGCTTGGCCTAAGTGTAAGGTCTAGGTGAGAGTGATTTCGGCGACTACACTTCGGGAAGTGAGGTCTGGAGACCTGGGTTTCCACTCGTGAAGAACAGAAAGAACATGAACATGGAGATCATGAAGAACATGAATGCTAAAATCATAACTTCTTTATTACAAAAATCTGGGATTTCATGCTATGAGTTCGAAAACATGGACCTGAGTACCCATACTTGAAAATCATGTGAAAACAAACACAAAAACATGGATCTAGGCATGAGTCTTCGAATCAAAACATGACTTTTCTTGAAGAACACATGAATGCCATTTCCTCTTTCTAAAACCAAACTTCAAAGCAATGCATGGCTTACAAATCATATTCAATCATGCAATGCAATAACATAAACATAAAGAACAACATGAGCAGATCAAGAATCTAACCTTAGAACACGGATCTAACGGTTCGATCTCTAGGAATCAAGTTTGGAAATCTATCTCCTCCCAAGAACTCCTCTCCCTCCTCTAGAGCTTCTCTCTCTACTTTTCAAAACAAGGATACAACAAATGATGGGTTTCTCTCTCTGCCGGCTAACTTAACACTCAGCTCGGACACGTGGCAACGGCTGGTTGGTCTTCTTCAAAAAGGTGATGGGTTGACAAGACAAGACTATGACAAAGCGTATCTAACAAGCTACTCGGTAAGGCACTCCGGCAATGGGTAACATCGGCTAAGGACAAAGCTTCGGCAACTAAGGTGACAATGACCTCGGCTAGGAAGGACAACGCTTGACTAAGCTGTGCCACACCTTCGCCTAGATGTGCCACACCTCGGTCTAGGTCATACCACTCCAGGACAAGATCACTCGGGTGTAAAGGTAACATCTCGGCCTAGATAATACACATCTCGGCCTTGGTGATTCACACCTCGGCCTAGATAATGACATCTCGGCCAATATGCCAGGACGAAGATGGAGGTCAAACAAAGGGGTTCCCAGATACTTCTAGACTGAAGATGACCTCGGCTTGGAAAGATCTAGGCTTAACATAACCTAGGCTTGGCATGACTTCGGCTAAACATAGCTTTGGCTTGAGGCACCAAGGAAGGAACAAAGCAGGCACACAACACTGAGACAAATCACATAAACACAAAACGAGACAAGATTCATGAATGCAAACTTAGCAAAACAAAGTTATGTAAATGAACATGAATATGACTACAACATGAACATGGGTTGCTACAGCAATCTTAACATGGCAAAACATACAAATGCATGCAAACATGACTAAGCCATAAATGTGGGTTGTTACATAAATTCTCAGTAAATTACACAATAAATTTCAAGTAAATTCTCTGTGAATTCTCTGTAAATTACTCCGTAAATTCTGAAAAAATTATCAGTAATATACTCTTTAAATTCCCAGTAAATTACTTAGTAAATTTTCAATAAATTCTCAATAAATTCTCAGTAAATTACTCAGTAAATTCCCAATAAATTCTCAGGCAATTCCCTATAAATTTTTCGTAAATTCTTAGTAAATTACTCGGCAAATTCCCAGTATATTCTCAGTAAATTAATAAGTAAATTCCCAGTAAATTAATCATAAAATTCCCAGTAAATTCTCAATAAATTACTTAGTAAATTTCCAATACATTCTCAGTAAATTACTTCTTAAATTATCAGTAAATTACTCAGTAAATTCTAAGAAAATTTCTCAACAAATTAAACTGTAAATTCTCAGTAAATTACCCAGTAAATTCTCTGTCAATTCCCTGTAAAACCCCAGTAAATTACTCTGTAAGTTCTCTGTAAATTACTCAGAAAATAACTCAGTAAATTGCCAGCAAAAGCTTAGTAGATTACTCAGTAAATTTTCTGAAAATTACTCATTAAATTCCCAGTAAATTACTCAGGAAATTCCCAGTAAATTACTCAGTTAATTCCCAATCAATTCTCAATAAATTCTCAGGAAATACTCAATAAGTTGCGCCGTAAATTCCAAATAAATTACTCTCTAAATTGTCAGTAAATTCCAGATAAATTACAGAATAAATTCTCAAAAAATTCCCAGTAAATTCTCAGTAAATTCGCAATAAATTTTCTATAAATTACTTAGAAAATTACTCAGTGAATTCTTAGAAAATTACTCAATTAATTACTGAGTAAATTCTAAGTAAATTCCCTGTAAATTCTCAGTAAATTACTCAAGAAATTCCCACTATGTTCTCAATAAATTACACAACAAATTCCCAGTAAATTACTATGTAATTCTCAATAAATCATTCAGTAAATACGCAGTAAATTTTAACTAAATTCTCAGTACATTACTCAGTAAATTCTCATTAAATTACTCAGATAATTACCGTAAATTCTCAGAAATTACTAAAAAAATTTCCAATAAATTAACAGTAAGTTCTTAGTAAATTCCCAATAAATTCTAACTACATTATTTAGTAAATTCCCAGTAAATTCTAAACAAATTACTTAGTAAATTCCGAGTGAATTCTCAGTAAATTACTCATTAAATTCTCTGTAAATTACTCAATAAGTTCTCTATAAATTACTCAGTAAATTCCCAGTAAATTCTCAGAAAATTCTCGGTAAATTAATCAGTAAATTCCTAGCAAATTCTCAATAAATACTCAGTAAATTTCGAGTAAAATCTCCGTAAATTCCCACAATATTCCCTGTAAATTCTTAGTAAATTACTCAGAAAATTCCCCGTAAATTACTCAGCAAATTCCCAGCAAAATCTTAGTAAATTACCTAGTAAATTGCAATTAAATTATAAGTAAATTACATTGTAAAATCACAGTAAATTCGCTGTAAATTCTCAGTAGAGTACTCTGTAAGTTCTCAGTAAATTCTTTGTAAATTACTAAGAAAAATTGCCTCTAAATTCTCAGTAAATTACACAGTAAATTCTCAATAAATTCTCAGTAAATTACTCAATAAATTACTCATTAAATTCTCTGTAAATTCCATAATAAATTCTCAGTAAATTACTCGATAAGTTCTCACTAAATTTTTTGTAAATTACTCAGAAAATTACTCAGTAAATTGTTAGTAAATTCTCAGTAAATTACTCAGTAAATTTTCAGTAAATTCTCTATAAATTCTCAGAAAATTACCCAATAAATTCCTAATAAATTCTCAGTAAATTACTTAGTAAATTCCAAAAAAAATCTAACTAAATTACTCAGTGAATTCTCAGTAAATTCTACAATAAATTCTCAACATATTAGTCAGTAAATTCCAAGTAAATTCTCATTAAATTACTCAGTAAATTCTCTGAAAATTACTAATTGAATTCTCAGTACATTATTCAGTAAATTGTGAGTAAATTACCAAGTAAATTTACAGTAAATTCTCAGTAAATGTCTAATAAATTCTCATAAAATTATTCAGTAAATTTCCAATAAATACTCAGCAAATCACTTTGTAAATTCCAAGTAAATTACTGAGTAAATTCTCAGTAAATTACACAATAAATTCCAAGTAAATTCTCAGTGAATTCTCTGTAAATTACTCCGTAAATTCTCAGTAAATTCTGAAAAAAATTCTCTGTTACGACCCCATTCCGCCCCTAGTAGGATGGCGCCATGATGGCCAGTAATCCGAGATTACCAAAGGCCGACTTACAAGGATTCACACACAAACAGAGTATACATATGGGGCTTACATGTGCGGAAGCAATAATTTAATTACGATTAGTCCATAAGAGCCGTGTATAAATTAAATAAAATGACATACATCATATCGAGGTCTTACAACTTGAATACAAATGAATAAGTACATAATTAAAAGCCGACATATGCAAAATACAATGAGTCACAAGCCAAGAAGCATAGTCTTCAAGATGCTCTCAAAAGTTTGAATCCAAAACATCATGCCAAACGCATCTAGGCGTCACCGCCGTCCTGCTCATCACCTACATATATATAGAGAGGGTGAGCTTGGATACTCAGTGAATGATATAATCAATAAAGGGCTTTGCATGAATGATATCCGAGGTCTTTATCAAGCCAAAACACATCATATCTTGTACGAAATCAAAGGACAAATCAAGTTCATCTAAAAATCTTCAAGTCTCAAGGTATGCTTGCTAGCATCAATAATACAAGGGATGACATAATCAAAGGTGCTACAAAAGTTTAGAGTCCCCTAGCACGTACGGACTTGTGCTACAAATGCTTATAGTCCCTTAGCACGTACAGACTTGTGCTACAAATGCTTATAGTCCCTTAGCACGTACGGACTTGTGCTACAAATGCTTATAGTCCCTTAGCACGTACGGACTTGTGCTACAAAAGTTTATAGTCCCTTAGCACGTACGGACTTGTGCTACAAATGCTTATAGTCCCTTAGCACGTATAGACTTGTGTTACAAATGCTTATAGTCCCTTAGCACGTACGGACTTATCAAGAATGTTATCAAAACCAATGCTAATACTTGATACACAAAAAAGGGATAGTCATTCATGCTTAACAAATACTTTTCCAAAACAAGCAAGGCAAAGCTTTATCAAATGTCATAACATAGCTTTATTAAAAATACCACTCACATAGTTCTTCGAACGTCGGGGTCAAAGCAAGAGTCCAAGTCCTACAAACACATGGCAAAGTCTATTGAATGCACTCTAAGACAAGCTTTACATGAATGCAAATGATCTTGGCATTCCTTTAAAACTAAGTTAGACCAAAACAAAATGCTGTTTCTCATCTCGGAAAACATAATGGGCACCAACCAGGTCTAGGCCGAGGTCCCACACCTCCTTGCCGAGGTGTGGTCCCGATGGCCGCATTCAAGAAATGAAGTCAGGAAAATCTGGGTTTCCCTCTGCTGAAGAACGTGAAAAATATGAACGCTCAATCACAACTTGTTATTTCGAAATCTGGGATTTCATGAGATGAGTTCGAAAACATGGTCCTGGGTACCCGCATTTGAAGATCTTATGAAAACAAGCACAAAACATGAATCTTGATGCAAGCTTTCGGATCAAACAAAGCTTTTATTCAAGAACACATGAATAACACTTTCTCTTTCTAAAACCAAACTTTAAATCAATGCATGACTTACAAATCGTGCTCAATCATGCAATGCAGCTAGATGAACAATAAGAACAACAAGAGTAGATCAAGATTCTAATCTCAAGACATGAATCTAACGACTCAAGGTGTGAAGATCAAGCTTGGAAATCTATTCTCTCTCTAAGAACTCTTCCTTTCTCTTCCTAGAGCCTCTCTCTCTAAAAGACAAGGATATGATTCAAAATGATGTGTTTCTCAACAACTCACTAACTTAACCCTCTGCTAGGACACGTGGCATCGGCTGGTTGGCTCTTCTCAAAAAGGTGACTGAGTGAAAAGACAAGACTATGACAAAGTGTGTTCAACAAGCAAGATGGCATAGGCACTCCGGCAGGTAATGATCTCGGCTAAGGACAAAGTTTCAGCAAGTAGGGTCTCAATGATCTCAGCTAGGAAGGACAACACTTGGCCTAGCTGTGGCACACCTTGGCCTAGATGTGCCACACCTCGGTCTAGGTCGTACCAGTTCAGGGACAAGATCACTATGGTGTAACATCTTGGCCTAGATAATACACATCTCGGCCTTGGTGATGAACACCTCGGCCAACATGTCAGGTCGAGGGTAGAGGCCAACCAAAGTGGTTCCAACATGGTCCTAGGTGTAAGAAGTTCAAAGGTGCAACCTAGGCTTAAAATGACCTCGGCTAAACTCACACCAATCAAGGAACAAAACATGCAAGCAACACTTATGCAAAACAAATCAAGGTTTGTAAATGCAACTTAACAAGACAAGATCATGTAGATACATGCAAGCATGACCAGAGCAAGGCGAGGGTTGCTACATTCTCAGTAATTTACTCTTTAAATTCCCAGTAAATTACTTAGTAAATTTTCAATAAATTCTCAGTAAATTCCCAGTAAATTCTCAGGCAATTCCCTGTAAACTTTTCGTAAATTCTTTGTAAATTACTCAGTAAATTCCCAGTATATTCTCAGTAAATTAATAAGTAAATTCCTAGTAAATTACTTATAAAATTCCCAGTAAATTCTCAATAAATTACTTAGTAAATTTCCAGTAAATTCTCAGTAAATTACTCCTTAAATTATCAGTAAATTACTCAATAAATTCCTAGAAATTTCTAAGAAAATTTCTCAACAAATTAAACAGTAAATTCTCAGTAAATTACCAAGTAAATTCTCTGTCAATTCCTTGTAAAATCCTAATAAATTACTTTGTAAGTTCTCTGTAAATTACTTAGAAAATAACTCAGTAAATTGCCAGCAAATGCTCAGTAGATTACTCAGTAAATTTTCTGAAAATTACTCATTAAATTTCCAGTAAATTCTCAGTAAATTACTCAGAAAATTCCCAGTAAATTACTCAGTTAATTCCCAATCAATTCTCAGTAAATTCCCAGGAAATACTCAGTAAGTTGCGCCATAAATTCCAAATAAATTACTCAGTAAATTACCCTCTAAATTTTCAGTAAATTCCAGATAAATTACAGAATAAATTCTCAATAAATTCCAAGTAAATTCTCAGTAAATTACTCAGTAAATTCGCAATAAATTTTCTATATATTACTTAGAAAATTACTCAGTGAATTTTCAAAAAATTACTCAATTAATTACTAAGTAAATTACTTAGTAAATTACACAAAAAATTCTGAGTAAATTCTAAGCAAATTCCCTGTAAATTCTCAGTAAATTACTCAAGAAATTCCCTGTAAATTCTCAGTAAATTACTCAAGAAATTCCCACTATGTTCTCAATAAATTACACAGCAAATTCCCAATAAATTACTATGTAATTCTCAATAAATCATTCAGTAAATTCGCAGTAAATTTTAACTAAATTCTCAGTACATTACTCAGTAAATTCTCACTAAATTACTCAGATAATTACCGTAAATTCTCAGAAATTACTAAAAAAATTTCCAGTAAATTAACAGTAAGTTCTCAGTAAATTCCCAATAAATTCTAACTACATTGTTTAGTAAATTCCCAGTAAATTCTAAACAAATTACTTAGTAAATTCTTAGTAAATTCCGAGTGAATTCTTAGTAAATTACTCATTAAATTCTCTATAAATTACTCAATAAGTTCTCTATAAATTACTCAATAAATTCTCAGAAAATTCTCTGACAATTAATCAGTAAATTCCTAGCAAATTCTCAATAAATACTCAGTAAATTTCGAATAAAATCTCCGTGAATTCCCACAATATTCCGTGTAAATTCTTAGTAAATTACTCAGAAAATTCCCAGTAAATTACTCAGCAAAATCTCAGTAAATTACCTAGTAAATTGCAAGTAAATTACATTGTAAAATCACAGTAAATTCGCTGTAAATTCTCAGTAGAATACTCTGTAAGTTCTCAGTAAATTCTTTGTAAATTACTAAGAAAAATTGCCTATAAATTCTCAGTAAATTACACAGTAAATTCTCAATAAATTCTTAGTAAATTACTCATTAAATTCTCTGTAAATTACATAATAAATTCCATGTAAATTCTCAGTAAATTACTCGATAAGTTCTCACTAATTTTTTTGTAAATTACTTAGAAAATTACTCAGTAAATTGTTAGCAAATTCTCAATAAATTACATAGAAAATTATCAGTAAATTTTTAGTAAATTCTCTACAGATTCTCAGAAAATTACTCAATAAATTCCTAATAAATTCTCAGTAAATTACTTAGTAAATTCTAAAAAAAATCTAACTAAATTACTCAGTGAATTCCACAATAAATTGTCAATAAATTAGTCAGTAAATTCCAAGTAAATTCTCATTAAATTACTCAGTAAATTCCAAGTAAATTACTCAGTAAATTCTCTAAAAATTACTAATTGAATTCTCAGTAAATTACTCAGTACATTATTCAGAAAATTGTGAGTAAATTACCAAGTAAATTTGCAGTAAATTATCAGTAAATTCTCAGTAAATGTCTAATAAATTCTCACAAAATTATTCAGTAAGTTTCAAATAAATACTCAGTAAATCACTTTGTAAATTCCAAGTAACTTACTGAGTAAATTCTCAGTAAATTACACAATAAATTCCAAGTAAATTCTCAGTGAATTCTCTGTAAATTACTCCGTAAATTCCCAGTAAATTTTGAAAAAAACTCTCAGTAATTTACTCTTTAAATTCCCAGTAAATTACTTAGTAAATTTTCAATAAATTACCAGTAAATTCCCAATAAATTCTCAGGCAATTCCCTGTAAATTTTTCGTAAATTCTTTGTAAATTACTCAGCAAATTCCCAGTATATTCTCAGTAAATTAATAAGTAAATTCCCAGTAAATTACTTAGTAAATTCTTAGAAATTTCTAAGAAAATTTCTTAACAAATTAAACAGTAAATTCTCAGTAAAGTCTCTGTCAATTCCCTATAAAATCCCTGTAAATTACTCTGTAAGTTCTCTATAAATTACTCAGAAAATAACTCAATAAATTGCCAGCAAATGCTCAGTAGATTACTCAGTAAATTTTCTAAAAATTACTCATTAAATTCCCAGTAAATTCTTAGTAAATTACTCAGGAAATTCCTAGTAAATTACTCAGTTAATTCCCAATCAATTCTCAATAAATTCTCAGTAAATTCCCAAGAAATACTCAGTAAGTTGCGCTGTAAATTCCAAATAAATTACACAGTAAATTCTATGTAAATTACTTAGTAAATTACTCAGTAAATTACTCTATAACTTTTCAGTAAATTCCAGATAAATTATAGAATAAATTCTCAATAAATTCCCAATAAATTCTCAGTAAATTCGCAATAAATTTTCTATAAATTACTTAGAAAATTACTCAATTAATTACTGTGTAAATTACTTAGTAAATTACTCAGAAAATTCTGAATAAATTCTAAGTAAATTTCTAGTAAATTCTCAGTAAATTACTCAAGAAATTCCCACTATGTTCTCAATAAATTACAGAGCAAATTCCAAGTAAATTACTATGTAATTCTCAATAAATCATTCAGTAAATTCGCAGTAAATTTTAACTAAATTCTCAGTACATTACTCAGTAAATTCCCACAAAATTACTCAGATAATTACTGTAAATTCTCAGAAATTACTAAAAAAATTTCTAGTAAATTAACAGTAAGTTCTCAGTAAATTCCCAATAAATTCTAACTACATTATTTAGTAAATTCTAAACAAATTACTTAGTAAATTCTTAATAAATTCCGATTGAATTCTCAGTAAATTACTCATTAAATTCTCTGTAAATTACTCAATAAGTTCTCTATAAATTACTCAGTAAATTCCCAGTAAATTCTCAGAAAATTAATCAGTAAATTCCTAGCAAATTCTCAATAAATACTCAGCAAATTTCGAGTAAAATCTCCGTAAATGCCCAAAATATTCCCTGTAAATTCTTAGTAAATTACTCAGAAAATTCCCAGTAAATTACTCATTAAATTTCCAACAAAATCTTAGTAAATTACCTAGTAAATTGAAGTAAATTATAAGTAAATTACATTGTAAAATCACAGTAAATTCGCTGTAAATTCTAAGTAGAATACTCTGTAAGTTCCCAATAAATTCTTTGTAAATTACTAAGAAAAATTGCCTCTAAATTCTCAGTAAATTACATAGTAAATTCTCAATAAATTCTCAGTAAATTACTCATTAAATTCTCTGTAAATTACTTAATAAATTCCATGTAAATTCTCAAAAAATTACTCGATACGTTCTCACTAAATTTTTCATAAATTACTCAGAAAATTACTTAGTAAATTGCTAGTAAATTCTCAGTAAATTACATAGTAAATTATAAGTAAATTACACGGTAGATTTTAAGTAAATTCCCTACAGATTCTCAGAAAATTACCCAACAAATTCCTAATAAATTCTCAGTAAATTACTTAGTAAATTCCAAAAAAAATCTAACTAAATTACTCAGTGAATTCCACAATAAATTCTCAATAAATTAGTCAGTAAATTCCATGTAAATTCTCATTAAATTACTCAGTAAATTCCAAGTAAATTACTCAGTAAATTCTCTGAAAATTACTAATTGAATTCTCAGTAAATTACTCAGTACATTATTCAGTAAATTGTGAGTAAATTACCAAGTAAATTTGCAGTAAATTATCAGTATATTCTCAGTAAATGTCTAATAAATTCTCAGTAAATGTCTAATAAATTCTCACAAAATTATTCAGTAAATTTCTAATAAATACTCAGTAAATCACTTTGTAAATTCCAAGTAAATTATTGAGTAAATTCTCAGTAAATTACTCTCCGTAAATTCCCAGTAAATTCTGAAAAAAATTCTCAGTAATTTACTCTTTAAATTCCCAGTAAATTACTTAGTAAATTTTCAGTAAATTCTTAGTAAATTACCAGTAAATTCCCAATAAATTCTCAGGCAATTCCCTGTAAATTTTTCGTAAATTCTTTGTAAATTACTCAGTAAATTCCCAGTATATTCTCAGTAAATTAATAAGTAAATTCCCAGTAAATTACTCCTTAAATTATAAGTAAATTACTCAGTAAATTCTAAAAAAATTTCTCAACAAATTAAACAGTAAATTCTCAGTAAATTACCCAGTAAAATCTCTGTCAATTCCCAGTAAATTACTCTGTAAGTTCTCTGTAAATTACTCAGAAAATAATTCAGTGAATTGCCAGCAAATGCTCAGTAGATTACTCAGTAAATTTTCTAAAAATTACTCATTAAATTCCCAGTAAATTACTTAGTAAATTCGAAGTAAATTACTCGGTTAATTCCCAATCAATTCTCAATAAATTCTCAGTAAATTCTCAGAAAATACTCAGTAAGTTGCGCTGTAAATTCCAAATAAATTACTTAGTAAATTCAATGTAAATTACTCAGTAAATTCCAGTTAAATTACACAATAAATTCTCAAAAAATTCCCAGTAAATTCTTAGTAAATTCGCAATAAATTTTCTTTAAATTACTTAGTAAATTCTCAGAAAATTCTGAGTAAATTCTAAGTAAATTCCCTGTAAATTCTCAGTAAATTACTCAAGAAATTCCCACTATGTTCTCAATAAATTACACAGCAAATTCCCAGTAAATTTCTATGTAATTCTCAATAAATCATTTAGTAAATTCGCAGTAAATTTTAACAAAATTCTCAGTACATTACTCAGTAAATTCTCACTAAATTACTCAGATAATTACCGTAAATTCTCAGAAATTACTAAAAAAATTCCAGTAAATTAACAGTAAGTTCTCAGTAAATTACTCAATAAATTCCCAATAAATTCTAACTACATTGTTTAGTAAATTCCTAGTAAATTCTAAACAAATTACTTAGTAAATTCTTAGTAAATTCCGAGTGAATTCTCAGTAAATTACTCATTAAATTCTCTGTAAATTACTCAATAAGTTCTCTATAAATTCCTAGTAAATTCTCAGAAAGTTCTCTGTAAATTAATCAGTAAATTCCTAACAAATTCTCAATAAATACTCAGTAAATTTTGAGTAAAATCTCTGTAAATTCCCATAATATTCCCTGTAAATTCTTAGTAAATTACTCAAAAAATTCCCAGTAAATTACTTAGAAAATTCCCAGTAAAATCTCAGTAAATTACCTAGTAAATTATAAGTAAATTACATTGTAAAATCACAGTAAATTCGCTGTAAATTCTCAGTAGAATACTCTGTAAGTTCTCAGTAAATTCTCTGTAAATTACTAAGAAAAATTGCCTCTAAATTCTCAGTAAATTACACAGTAAATTCTCAATAAATTCTCAGTAAATTACTCATTAACTTACTCATTAAATTCTCTGTAAATTACTTAATAAATTCCATATAAATTCTCAGTAAATTACCCAATAAGTTCTCACTAAATTTTTTATAAATTACTCAGAAAATTACTCAGTAAATTGTTAGTAAATTCTCAGTAAATTACATAGTAAATTATCAGTAAATTACTAGGTAAATTTTCAGTAAATTCTCTATAAATTCTCAGAAAATTAACCAATAAATTCCTAATAAATTCTCAGTAAATTACTTAGTAAATTCCAAAAAAAAAATCTAACTAAATTACTCTGTGAATTCTAAGTAAATTCCACAATAAATTCTAAATAAATTAGTCAGTAAATTCCAAGTAAATTCTCATTAAATTACTCAGTAAATTCCAAGTAAATTACTCAGCAAATTCTCAGAAAATTACTAATTGAATTCTCAGTAAATTCTCAATACATTATTCAGTAAATTGTGAGTAAATTACCAAGTAACTTTTCAGTAAATTATCAGTAAATGTCTAATAATTCTCACAAAATTATTCAGTAAATTTCCAATAAACACTCAGTAAATCACTTTGTAAATTCCAAGTAAATTACTGAGTAAATTCATAGTAAATTACACAATAAATTCCAAGTAAATTCTCAGTGAATTCTCTGTAAATTACTCCGTAAATTCCCAGTAAATTTTGAAAAAAATTCTCAGTAATTTACTCTTTAAATTCCCAATAAATTACTTAGTAAATTTTCAGTAAATTACCCGTAAATTCCCAATAAATTCTCAGGCAATTCCCTGTAATTTTTTCGTAAATTCTTTGTAAATTTCTCAACAAATTCCCAGTATATTCTCAGTAAATTAATAAGTAAATTCCCAGTAAATTACTCATAAAATTCCCAATAAATTCTCAATGAATTACTTAGTAAAATTCCAGTAAATTCTCAATAAATTATGCCTTAAATTATTTGTAAATTACTCAGTAAATTTCCAGAAATTACTAAAAAAATTTCACAATAAATTAAACAATAAATTCTCAGTAAATTACCCAGTAAATTCTCTGCCAATTCCCTGTAAAATCCCAGTAAATTACTCTGTAAGTTCTCTGTAAATTAGTCAGAAAATAACTTAGTAAATTGCAAGAAATGCTTAGTAGATTACTCAATAAATTTTCTAAAAATTACTCATTAAATTCCTAGTAAATTCTCAGTAAAGTACTCAGGAAATTCCCAGTAAATTACTCAGTTAATTCCCAATCAATTCTCAATAAATTCTCAGTAAATTCATAGGAAATACTCAGTAAGTTGTGCCATAAATTTCAAATAAATTACTTAGTAAATTACTTAGTAAATTACTCTCTAAATTTTCAGTAAATTCCAGAAAAATTACAGAATAAATTCTCAATAATTTCCAATAAATTCTCAGTAAATTACTCCATAAATTCGCAATAAATTTTCTATAAATTACTTAGAAAATTACTCAGTGAATTCTTAGAAAATTACTCAATTAATTACTAAGTAAATTACTTAGAAAATTCTAAGTAAATTCTAAGTAAATTCCCTGTAAATTCTCAGTAAATTACTCAAGAAATTCCAACTATGTTCTCAATAAATTACATAGCAAATTCCCAGTAAATTACTATGTAATTCTCAATAAATCATTCAGTAAATTCGCAGTAAATTTTAACTAAATTCTCCGTACATTACTCAGTAAATTCCCACTAAATTACTCAGATAATTACCGTAAATTCTCAGAAATTACTAAAAAAATTTCCAATAAATTAACAGTAAGTTCTTAGTAAATTAGTCAGTATATTCTAACTACATTATTTAGTAAATTCCCAGTAAATTCTAAACAAATTACTTAGTAAATTCTTAGTAAATTCATATTGAATTCTCAGTAAATTACTCATTAAATTCTCTGTAAATTACTCAATAAGTTCTCTATAAATTACTCAGTAAATTCTCAGAAAATTCTCTGTAAATTAATCAGTAAATTCCTAGCAAATTCTCAATACATACTCAGTAAATTTCGAGTAAAATCTTCGTAAATTCCCACAATATTCCCTGTAAACTCTTAGTAAATTACTCAGAAAATTCCCAGCAAAATCTCAGTAAATTACCTAGTAAATTTCAAGTAAATTATAAGTAAATTACATTGTAAAATCACAGTAAATTCGCTATAAATTCTCAGTAGAATACTCTGTAAGTTCTTAGTAAATTCTCTATAAATTACTAAGAAAAATTGCTTCTAAATTCTCGGTAAATTACACAGTAAATTCTCAGTAAATTACTCAATAAATTACTCATTAAATTCTCTGTAAATTACTTAATAAATTCCATGTAAATTCTCAGTAAATTACTCGATAAGTTCTCACTAAATTTTTTGTAAATTACTCAGAAAATTACTTGGTAAATTGTTAGTAAATTCTCTATAAATTCTCAGAAAATTACCCAATAAATTCCTAATAAATTCTCCGTAAATTACGTAGTAAATTCCAAAAGAAATCTATTGAAATTACTCAGTGAATTCTCTGTAAATTCCATAATAAATTCTCAATAAATTAGTCAGTAAATTCCAAGTAAATTGCTCAGTAAATTCTCTAAAAATTATTAATTGAATTCTCAGTAAATTATTCAGTACATTATTCAGTAAATTTGCAGTAAATTATCAGTAAATGTCTAATAAATTCTCACAAAATTATTCAGTAAATTTCCAATAAATACTCAGTAAATCACTTTGTAAATTTTTAGTAAATTACTAAGTAAATTCTTAGTATATTACACAATAAATTCCAAGTAAATTCTTAGTGAATTCTCTGTAAATTACTCCGTAATTTCCTAGTAAATTCTGAAAAAAATTCTCAGTAATTTACTCTTTAAATTCCTAGTAAATTACTAGTAAATTCCCAATAAATTCTCAGGCAATTCCCTGTAAATGTTTCGTAAATTCTTTGTAAATTACTCAGCAAATTCTCAGTATATTCTCAGTAAATTAATAAGTAAATTCCCAGTAAATTACTCATAAAATTTCATTAAATTCTCAATAAATTACTTAGTAAATTTCCAATAAATTCTCAGTAAATTAGTCCTTAAATTATCTATAAATTACTCAGTAATTTCTAGAAATTTCAAAGAAAATTTCTCAACAAATTAAACAGTAAATTCTCAGTAAATTACCTAGTAAATTCTCTGTCAATTCCCTGTAAAATCCTAGTAAATTACTCTGTAAGTTCTCTGTAAATTACTCAGAAAATAACTCAGTAAATTGCCAGCAAACGCTCAGTAGATTACTCAGTAAATTTTCTGAAATTTACTCACTAAATTCCCAGTAAATTCTCAGTAAATTACTCAAGAAATTGCCAGTAAATTACTCAGTTAATTCCCAATCAATTCTCAGAAAATTCCTAGGAAATACTCAGTAAGTTGCGCCGTAAATTCCAAATAATATACTTAGTAAATTCAATGTAAATTACTCAGTAAATTCTATGTAAATTACTTAGTAAATTACTCAGTAAATTACTCTCTAAATTTTCAGAAAATTCCAGATAAATTACACAATAAATTCTCAATAAATTCCCAGTAAATTCTCTATAAATTACTCAATAAATTCACAACAAATTTTCTATAAATTACTTAGAAAATTACTCAGTGAATTCTCAGAAAATTACTCAATTAATTACTGAGTAAATTCCATAGTAAATTACTCAGAAAATTCTGAGTAAATTCTAAGTAAATTCCCTATAAATTCTCAGTAAATTACTCAGTAAATTCCCAGCAATTTCTAAGTAAATTCCTGTAAATTACTCCAAAAATTCCCACTATGTTCTCAATAAATTACACAGCAAATTCCTAGTAAATTACTATGTAATTCATAATAAATCATTCAGTATATTTTAAGTAAATTCTCAGTACATTACTCAGTAAATTCCCACTAAATTACTCAAATAATTATCGTAAATTCTCAGAAATTACTAAAAAAATTTCCAGTAAATTAACAGTTAGTTCTCAGTAAATTACTCAGTAAATTCTAAACAAATTACTTAGTAAATTCTTAGTAAATTTCGACTGAATTTTCAGTAAATTACTCATTAAATTCTCTGTAAATTACTCAATAAGTTCTCTATAAATTACTCATTAAATTCCCAGTAAATTCTCAGAAAATTCTCTGTAAATTACCCAGTAAATTCTCTGTCAATTCCCTGTAAAATCCCTGTAAATTACTCTGTAAGTTCTCTGTAAATTACTCAGAAAATAACTTAGTAAATTGCCAGCAAATGCTCAGTAGATTACTCAGTAAATTTTCTAAAAATTACTCATTAAATTCCCAGTAAATTCTCAGTAAATTACGCAGGAAATTCCCAGTAAATTACTTAGTTAATTCCCAATCAATTCTCAATAAATTCTTAGTAAATTCTCAGGAAATACTCAGTAAGTTGTGCCGTAAATTCTCAATAAATTACTTAGTAAATTCAATGTAAATTACATAGTAAATTACTCTCTAAATTTTCAGTAAATTCTAGATAAATTAAAGAACAAATTCTCAATAAATTCTCAGAAAATTACTCAATTAATTACTGAGTAAATTACTTAGTAAATTGCTCAAAAAATTCTAGGTAAATTCTAAGTAAATGCCTTATAAATTCTCAGTAAATTACTTTGTAAATTCCCAGCAATTTCTAAGTAAATTCCCTGTAAATTCTCAGTAAATTACTCCAGAAATTCTCTATAAATTCTAAGTAAATTACTCAAGAAATTCCCACTCTGTTCTCAATAAATTACACAGCAAATTCCAAGTAAATTACTATGTAATTCTCATTAAATCATTCAGTAAATTCGCAGCAAATTTTAACTAAATTCTCAGTACATTACTCAGTAAATTCCCACTAAATTACTCAGATAATTACCATAAATTCTCAGAAATTACTAAAAAAAATTTCAGTAAATTAACAGTAAGTTCTCAGTAAATTACTCAGTAGATTCCCAATAAATTCTAACTACATTATTTAGCAAATTCCCAGTAAATTCTAAACATATTACTTAGTAAATTCCGAGTGAATTCTCAGTAAATTACTTATTAAATTCTCTGTAAATTACTCAATAAGTTCTCTATAAATTACTTAGTAAATTACCAGTAAATTCTCAAAAAAATTTCTGTAAATTAATTAGTAAATTCCTAGCAAATTCTCAATAAATACTCAGTAAATTTCGAGTAAAATCTCCGTAAATTCCCACAATATTCCCTATAAATTCTTAGTAAATTACTCAGAAAATTCCCAATAAATTACTCAGCAAAATCTCAGTAAATTACCTAGTAAATTGCAAGTAAATTACATTGTAAAATCACAGTAAATTCGCTGTAAATTCTCAGTAGAATACTCTGTAAGTTCTCAGTAAATTCTCTGTAAATTACTAAGAAAAATTGCCTCTAAATTCTCAGTAAATTACACAGTAAATTCTCAATAAATTCTCAGTAAATTACTCATTAAATTCTCTGTAAATTACTTAACAAATTCCATGTAAATTCTCAGTAAATTACTCGATAAGTTCTCACTAAATTTTATGTAAATTACTTAGAAAATTACTCAATAAATTGTTAGTAAATTCTCAGTAAATTACATAGTAAACTATCAGTAAATTACTCGGTAAATTTTTAGTAAATTCTTTATAAATTCTCATAAAATTACCCAATAAATTCCTAATAAATTCTCAGTAAATTACTTAGTATATTCAAAAAAAAATCTAACTAAATTACTCAGTGAACTCTCAGTAAATTCCACAATAAATTCTCAACAAATTAGTCAATAAATTCCAAGTAAATTCTCTGAAAATTACTAATTGAATTCTCAGTAAACTACTCAGTAAATTGTGAGTAAATTTGCAGTAAATTTTCAATAAATGTCTAATAAATCCTCACAAAATTATTCAGTAAATTTCCAATAAATACTCAGTAAATCACTTTGTAAATTCCAAGTAAATTACTGAGTAAATTCTCAGTAAATTACATAATAAATTCCAAGTAACAGTGAATTATCTGTAAATTACACCGTAAATTCCCAGTAAATTCTAAAAAAAATTCTCAGTAATTTACTTTTTAAATTCCCAGTAAATTACTTCATAAATTTTCAGTAAATTCCTAGTAAATTCTCAGGCAATTCCCTATAAATTTTTCGTAAATTCTTTGTAAATTACACAACAAATTCCCAGTATATTCTCAGTAAATTAATAAGTAAATTCCCAGTAAATTACTTATAAAATTCCAAGTAAATTCTCAATAAATTACTTAGTAAATTTTCAGTAAATTTTCAGTAAATTACTTCTTAAATTATCAGTAAATTACTCAGTAAATTCCTAGAAATTTCTAAGAAAATTTCTCAACAAATTAAACAGTAAATTTTCAATAAATGACCCAGTAAATTCTATGTCAATTCCCTGTAAAATCCCAGTAAATTACTCTGTAAGTTCTCTGTAAATTACTCAGAAAATAACTCAGTAAATTGCCAACAAATGCACAGTAGATTACTCAGTAAATTTTCTAGAAATTGCTCATTAAATTCCTAATAAATTCTAAGTAAATTACTCAAGAAATTCCCAGTAAATTACTCAGTTAATTCCCAATCAATTCTCAATAAATTTTCAGTAAATTCCCAAGAAATACTCAGCAAGTTGCGTCGTAAATTCAAAATAAATTACCCAATAAATTCAATGTAAATTATTCAGTAAATTCTATATAAATTACTTTGTAAATCACACAGTAAATTACTCTCTAAATTTTCAGTAAATTCCAGAAAAATTACAGAATAAATTCTCAGTAAATTACTCTGTAAATTCGCATTAAATTTTCATTAAATTACTTAGAAAATTACTCAGTGAATTCTCAGAAAATTACTCAATTAATTACTGAGTAAAGTAAATTCCCAGCAATTTCTAAGTAAATTCCCTATAAATTCTCAGTAAATTACTCCAGAAATTTGATGTGAATTCTCAGTAAATTACTCAAGAAATTCCCACTATGTTCTCAATAAATTACATAGCAAATTCCCAGTAAATTACTATGTAGATCTCAATAAATCATTTAGTAAATTCGCAGTAAATTTTAACTAAATTATCAGTACATTACTCAGTAAATTCCCACTAAATTACTCAGATAATTACCGTAAATTCTGTGAAATTACTAAAAGAATTTCCAGTAAATTAACAATAAGATCTCACTAAATTACTCAATAAATTCCCAATAAATTCTAACTACATTATTTAGTAAATTCCCAGTAAATTCTAAACAAATTACTTAGTAAATTCCGAGTGAATTCTCAGTAAATTACTCATTAAATTCTCTGTAAATTACTCAATAAGTTCTCTATAAATTACTCAGTAAATTCCCAGAAAATTCTATGTAAATTAATCAGTAAATTTCTAGCAAATTCTCAATAAATACTCAGTAAATTTCGAGTAAAATCTCCGTAAATTCCCACAACATTCCCTGTAAATTCTTAGTAAATTACTCAGAAAATTCCCAGTAAATTACTCAGCAAAATCTCAGTAAATTACCTAGTAAATTGCAAGTAAATTACATAGTAAAATCACAGTAAATTCGCTATAAATTCTCAGTAGAATACTCTGTAAGTTCTCAGTAAATTTTCTGTAAATTACTAAGAAAAATTGCCTATAAATTCTCAATAAATTACACAGTAAATTCTAAATAAATTACTCATTAAATTCTCTGTAAATTACTTAATAAATTCCATGTAAATTCTCAAGAAATTACTCGATAAGTTCTCACTAAATTTTTTTGTAAATTCTCAGTAAATTACATAGTAAACTATCAGTAACTACTCGGTAAATTTTCAGTAAATTCTCTATAAATTCTCAGAAAATTACCCAATAAGTTCCTTATAAATTCTCAGTAAATTACTTAGTAAATTCCAAAAAAAATCTAACTAAATTACTCAGTGAATTCTCAGTAAATTCCAAAATAAATATTCAATAAATTAGTCAGTAAATTCTCATTAAATTCTTGGAAAATTACTAATTGAATTCTCAGTAAATTCTCAGTAAATTACTAAGTAAATTGTGAGTAAATTTGCAGTAAATTTTTAGTAAATTATAAGTAAATTCTCAGTAAATGTCTAATAAATTCTCACAATATTATTCAGTAAATTTCCAATAAATACTCAGTAAATCACTTTGAAAATTACTGAGTAAATTCTCAGTAAATTACACAATAAATTCCAAGTAAATTCTCAGTGAATTCTCTGTAAATTACTCCGTAAATTCCCAGTAAATTCTGAAAAAAAATCTCAGTAATTTACTCTTTTAATTCCCAGTAAATTACTTATTAAATTTTCAGTAAATTCTCAGTAAATTACCAGTAAATTCCCAATAAATTCTCAGGCAATTCCCTCTAAATTTTTCGTAAATTCTTTGTAAATTACTCAGCAAATTCCCAGTATATTCTCAGTAAATTAATAAGTAAATTTCCAGTAAATTCTTAGTAAATTACTCCTTAAATTATCAGTAAATTACTTATCAGTAAATTACTCAGTAAATTTCTAGAAATTTCTAAGAAAATTTCTCAACAAATTAAACAGTAAATTCTCAGTAAATTACCCAGTAAATTCTCTATCAATTCCCCGTAAAATTCCAGTAAATTACTCTGTAAGTTCTCTGTAAATTACTTAGAAAATAACTTAGTAAATTGCTAGCAAATGCTCCGAAGATTACTCAGTAAATTTTCTGAAAATTACTCATTAAATTCCCAGTAAATTCTCAGTAAATTACTCAGGAAATTCCCAGTAAATTACTCAGTTAATTCCCAATCAATTCTCAATAAATTCCCAAGAAATACTCAGTTAATTCCCAATCAATTCTCAATAAATTCACAAGAAATACTCAGTAAGTTGCGCCATAAATTCCAAAAAAATTACTCAGTAAATTCAATGTAAATTACTTAGTAAATTACTCTCTAAATTTTCAGTAAATTCCAGATAAATTACAGAATAAATTCTCAATAAATTCCCAGTAAATTCTGAGTAAATTACTCTGTAAATTCGCAATAAATTTCCTATAAATTACTTAGAAAATTACTCAGTGAATTCTCAGAAAATTACTCAATTAATTACTGAGTAAATTCCCAGCAATTTCTAAGTAAAATCCCTGTACATTCTCAGTAAATTACTCCAGAAATTCCCTGTAAATTCTCAGTAAATTACTCAAGAATTTCCCATTATGTTCCCAATAAATTACACAGCAAATTCCCAGTAAATTTACTATGTAATTCTCAATAAATCATTCCGTAAATTCGCAGTAAATTTTAACTAAATTCTCAGTACATTACTGAGTAAATTCTGACTAAATTACTCAGATAATTACCGTAAATTCTGAGAAATTACTAAAAGAATTTCCAGTAAATTAACAGTAAGTTCCCAGTAAATTACTCAGTAAATTCCCAATAAATTCTAACTACATTATTTAGTAAATTCCCAGTATATTCTAAACAAATTACTTAGTAAATTCTTAGTAAATTCCGAGTGGATTCTCAATAAATTACTCATTAAGTTCTCTATAAATTACTCAATAAGTTCTCTATAAATTCCCAGCAAATTCTCAAAAAATTCTTTGTAAATTAATCAGTAAATTCCTAGCAAATTCTCAATAAATACTCAGTAAATTTCGAGTAAAATCTCCGCAAATTCCCACAATATTCCCTGTAAATTCTTAGTAAATTACTCAGAAAATTCTCAGTAAATTACTCAGCAAAATCTCAGTAAATTACCTAGCAAATTGCAAGTAAATTACATTGTAAAATCACAGTAAATTCGCTGTAAATTCTAAGTAGAATCTCTGTAAGTTCTCAGAAAATTCTCTATAAATTACTAAGAAAAATTGCCTCTAAATTACACAGTAAATTCTCATTAAATTCTCAATAAATTACTCAATAAATTACTCATTTAATTCTCTGTAAATTACTTAATAAATTCCATGTAAATTCTCAATAAATTACATAGTAAACTATCAGTAAATTACTCGGTAAATTTTCAGTAAATTCTATATAAATTCTCAGAAAATTACCCAATAAATTACTAATAAATTCTCAGTAAATTACTTAGTAAATTCCAAAAAAAATCTAACTAAATTACTCAGTGACTTCTCAGTAAATTCCACAATAAATTATCAATAAATAAGTCAATAAATTCCAAGTAAATTTTCATTAAATTACTTAGTAAATTCTCTGAAAATTACTAATTGAATTCTCAGTAAATTACTCAGTAAATTGTGAGTAAATTTGCAGTAAATTTTCAGTAAATTCTCAGTAAATTCTCAGTAAATGTCTAATAAATTCACACAAAATTATTCAGTAAATTTCCAATAAATACTGAGTAAATCACTTTGTAAATTCCAAGTAAATTACTGAGTAAATTCTCAGTAAATTACACAATAAATTCCAAGTAAATTCTCAGTGAATTCTCTGTAAATTACTCCGTAAATTCTTAGTAAATTCTGAAAAAAATTCTCAATAATTTACTTTTAAATTCCCAGTAAATTACTTAGTAAATTTTCAGTAAATTTTTAGTAAATTACCAGTAAATTCCCAATAAATTTTCAGGCAATACCCTGTAAATTTTTCGTAAATTCTTTATAAATTACTCAGCAAATTCACAGTATATTCTCAGTAAATTAATAAGTAAATTTCCAGTAAATTCTCAATAAATTACTCCTTAAATTATCAGTAAATTACTCAGTAAATTCCTAGAAAATTCTAAGAAAATTTCTCAACAAATTAAACAGTAAATTCTCAGTAAATTACCCAGTAAATTCTTTGTCAATTCCTTGTAAAATCCCAGTAAATTACTCAGTAAGTTCTCTATAAATTACTCAGAAAATAACTCAGTAAATTGCCAGCAAATGCTCAGTAGATTACTCAGTAAATTTTTTGAAAATTACTCCTTAAATTCCCAGCAAATTCTCAGGAAATTACAAAGGAAATTCCCAATCAATTCTAAATAAATTCTCAGTAAATTCCCAAGAAATAATCAGTAAGTTGAGCCGTAAATTCCAAATAAATTACTCAGTAAATTACCCTCTAAATTTTCAGTAAATTCCAGATAAATTATAGAATAAATTTTCAATAAATTTTCAGTAAATTCCCAGTAAATTCGCAATAAATTTCCTATAAATTACTTAGAAAATTACTCAGTGAATTCTCAGAAAATTACTCAACTAATTACTAAGTAAATTACTTTGTAAACTCCTAGCAATTTCTAAGTAAATTCCCTGTAAATTCTCAATAAATTGCTCCAGAAATTCCTTGTAAATTCTCAGTGAATTACTCAAGAAATTCCCACTATGTTCACAATAAATTACACGGCAAATTCCCAGTAAATTACTATGTAATTCTCAATAAATCATTCAGTAAATTCGCAGTAAATTTTAACTAAATTCTCAGTACATTACTGAGTAAATTCCCACTAAATTAATCAGATAATTATCGTAAATTCTCAGAAATTACTAAAAATATTTCCAGTAAATTAACCGTAAGTTCCCAATAAATTACTCAGTAAATTCCCAATAAATTCTAACTACAATATTTAGTAAATTCCCAGTAAATTCTTAGTAAATTTCGAGTGAATTCTTAGTAAATTACTCATTAAATTCTCAGTAAATTACTCAATAAGTTCTCTATAAATTACTCAGTAAATTCTCAGAAAATTCTCTGTAAATTAATTAGTAAATTCATTGCAAATTCTCAATAAATACTCAGTAAATTTCGAGTAAAATCTCCGTAAATTCCCACAATATTCCCTATAAATTCTTAGTTAATTACTCAGAAAATTCTCAGTAAATTACTCAGCAAAATCTCAGTAAATTACCTAGTAAATTGCAAGTAAATTACATTGTAAAATCACAGTAAATTCGCTGTAAATTCTCAGTAGAATACTCTGTATGTTCTCAGTAAATTCTCTGTAAATTACTAAGAAAAATTGCCTCTAAATTCTCAGTAAATTACACAGTAAATTCTCAATAAATTCTCAGTAAATTACTCATTAAATTCTCAATAAATTACTTCATAAATTCCATGTAAATTCTCAGTCAATTACTCAACAAGTTCTCACTAAATTTTTTGTAAATTCACAGTAAATTACATAGTAAACTATCAGTAAATTACTCGGTAAATTTTCAGTAAATTTTCTATAAAATCTCAAAAATTACCCTATGAATTCCTAATAAATTCTTAGTAAATTACTTAGTAAATTCCAAAAAACAAATCTAACTAAATTACTCAGTGAATTCTTAGTAAATTTCAAAATAAATTCTTAATAAATTAGGCAGTAAATTCCAAGTACATTCTCATTAAATTACTCAGTAAATTCCAAGTAAATTACTCAGTAAATTTTTTGAAAATTACTAATTGAATTCTCAGTAAATTACTCAGTAAATTGTGAGTAAATTTGCAGTAAATTTTCAGTAAATTATCAGTAAATGTCTAATAAATTCTCACAAAATTATTCAGTAAATTTCCAATAAATATTCAATAAATCACTTTGTAAATTCCAAGTAAATTACTGAGTAAATTCTCAGTAAATTACACAATAAATTCCAAGTAAATTCTCAGTGAATTCTCTGTAAATTACTTCATAAATTCCTAGTAAATTCTGAAAAAAATTCTCTGTAATTTCCTTTTATATTTCCAGCGAATTACTTAGTAAATTTTCAGTAAATTCTCAGTAAATTACCAGTAAATTTCCAATAAATTCCCTGTAAATTTTTCGTAAATACTTTGTAAATTAGTCAGCAAATTCCCAGTATATTCTCAGTAAATTAATAAGTAAATCCCCAGTATATTCTCAATAAATTACTTAGTAAATTTCCATTAAATCCTCAGTAAATTACTCCTTAAATTATCAATAAATTACTCAGTAAATTCCTAGAAATTTCTAAGAAAATTTCTCAACAAATTAAACAGTAAATTCTCAGTAAATTACCCAGTAAATTCTCTGTCAATTCCCTGTAAAATCCCAGTAAACTACTCTGTAAGTTCTCTGTAAATTACTCAGAAAATAACTCAGTAAATTGCCAACAAATGCTCAGTAGATTACTCAGTAAATTTTCTGAAAATTACTCATTAAATTCCCAGTAAATTCTTAGTAAATTACTCAGGAAATTCCCAGAAAATTACTCAGTTAATTCCCAATCAATTCTCAATAAATTCTTTACAAATTCCCAGGAAATACTCAGTAAGTTGCGTCGTAAATTCCAAATAAATTCATCAGTAAATTCAATGTAAATTATTCAGTAAATTCAATGTAAATTACTCTCTAAATTTTCAATAAATTCCAGATAAATTATAGAATAAATTCTCAATAAATTCCCAGTAAATTACTCTGTAAATTCAGAATAAATTTTCTATAAATTACTTAGAAAATTACTCAATGAATTCTCAAAAAATTACTCAATTAATTACTGAGTAAATTACTTTGTAAATTCCCAGCAATTTCTAAGTAAATTCCCTGTAAATTCTAAGTAAATTACTCCAGAAATTCCATGTAAATTCTCAGTAAATTACTCAAGAAATTTCCACTATGTTCTCAATAAATTACACAGCAAATTCCTAGTAAATTACTATGTAATTCTCAATAAATCATTCAGTAAATTCGCAGTAAATTTTAACTAAATTCTCAGTACATTACTCAGTAAATTCCCATTAAATTACTCAGATAATTACCGTAAATTCTCCGAAATTACTAAAAAACATTCCAGCAAATTGACAGTAAGTTCTCAGTAAATTACTCAGTAAATTCCCAATGAATTCTAACTACGTTATTTACTAAATTCACAGTAAACTCTAAACAAATTACTTAGTAAATTCTGAGTGAATTCTCAGTAAATTACTCAATAAGTTCTCTATAAATTACTCAGTAAATTCTCAGAAAATTCCGCGTAAATTAATCAGTAAATTCCTAGCAAATTCTCAATAAATACTCAGTAAATTTCGAGTAAAATCTCCGTAAATCCCCAAAATGTTCCCTGTAAATTCTTAGTAAATTACTCAGAAAATTCCCAGTAAATTACAGAGCAAAATCTCAGTAAATTACCCAGTAAATTGCAAGTAAAGTACATTGTAAAATTACAGTAAACTCGCTGTAAATTCTCAGTAGAATACTCTATAAGTTCTCAGTAAATTCTCTGTAAATTACTAAGAAAAATTGCCTCTAAATTCTCAGTAAATTACACAGTAAATTCTCAGTAAATTACTCAATAAATTACTCATTAAATTCTCTGTAAATTACTTAATAAATTCCATGTAAATTCTCAATAAATTACTCGATAAGTTCTCATTAAATTTTTTTGTAAATTCTCAGTAAATTACATAGTAAACTATCCGTAACTACTCGGTAAATTTTCAGTAAATTCTCTATAAATTCTCAGAAAATTACCCAATAAATTCCTAATAAATTCTCAGTAAATTACTTAGTAAATTCCAAAAAAAAAAAATCTAACTAAATTACTCAGTGAATTCTCAGCAAATTCCATAATAAATTCTCAATAAATTAGTCAGTAAATTACTCAGAAAATTCCAAGTAAATTACTTAGTAAATTCTCTGAAAATTACTAATTGAATTCTTAGCAAATTCTCAGTAAATTACTCAGTAAATTTGCAGTAAATTTTTAGTAAATTATCAGTAAATTCTCAGTAAATGTCTAATAAATTCTCACAAAATTATTCAGTAAATTTCCAATAAATACTCAGTAAATCACATTGTAAATTCCAAGTAAATTATTGAGTAAATTCTCAGTAAATTACACAATAAATTCCAAGTGAATTCTCAGTGAATTCTCTGTAAATTACTCTGTAAATTCCCACTAAATTCTGAAAAAAATTCTCAGTAATTTACTCTTTAAATTCCCAGTAAATTACTTAGTTAATTTTCAGTAAATTCTCAGTAAATTACCAGTAAATTCCCAATAAATTCTCAGGCAATTCCCTGTAAATTTTTCATAAATTCTTTGTAAATTACTCCGCAAATTCCCAGTAAATTGTGAGTAAATTAATAAGTAAATTCTCAGTAAATTCTCAATAAATTACTTAGTAAATTTCCAGTAAATTTTCAATAAATTACTCCTTAAATTATCAGTAAATTACTCAGTAAATTCCTAGTAATTTCTAAGAAAATTTCTCAACAAATTAAGCAGTAAATTCTCAGTAAAGTCTCTGTCAATTCCCTGTAAAATCCCAGAAAATTACACAGTAAGTTCTCTGTAAATTACTTAAAAAATAACTCAGTAAATTGTCAGCAAATGCTCAGTAGATTACTCAGTAAATTTTCTGAAAATTACTCCTTAAATTCCCAGTAAATTCTCAGTAAATTACTCAGGAAATTCCCAGTCAATTACTCAGTTAATTCCCAATCAATTCTCAATAAATTCTCAGTAAATTCCCAGGAAATACTTAGTAAGTTGCGCCGTAAATTCCAAATAAATTACTCGGAAAATTCAATGTAAATTACTCAATAAATTCTGTGTAAATTACTTAGTAAACTAATCAGTAAATTACTCTCTAAATTTTCAGTAAATTTCAGATAAATTACAGAATATATTCTCAACAAATTCCTAGTAAATTACTCTGTAAATTCGCAATAAATTTTCAATAAATTACTTAGAAAATTACTCAGTGAATTCACAAAAAATTACTCAATTAATTACTGAGTAAATTACTTTGTAAATTCCCAGCAATTTCTAAGTAAATTCCCTGTAAATTCTCAGTAAATTACTCCAGAAATTCCCTGTAAATTCTCAGTAAATTACTCAAGAAATTCACACTAAGTTCTCAATAAATTACACAGCAAATTCCCAGTAAATTACTATGTAATTCTCAATAAATCATTCAGTAAATTTACAGTAAATTTTAACTGAATTCTCAGTTAATTACCGTAAATTCTCAGAAATTACTAAAAAAATTTCCAGTAAATTAACAGTAAGTTCCTAGTAAATTACTCAGTAAATTCCCAATAAATTCTAACTACATTATTTAGTAAATTCTCAGTAAATTCTAAACAAATTACTTAGTAAATTCCGAGTGAATTCTCAGTAAATTACTCATTAAATTCTCTGCAAATTACTCAATAAGTTCTCTATAAATTACTTAGTAAATTCCCAATAAATTCTCAGAAAATTCTACGTAAATTAATCAGTAAATTCATAGCAAATTCTCAATAATTACTTAGTAAATTTTGAGTAAAATCTCCGTAAATTCTCACAATATTCCCTGTAAATTCTTAGTAAATTACTCAGAAAATTCCCAGTAAATTACTCAGCAAATTCCCAGCAAAATCTTAGTTAATTACCTAGTAAATTGCAAGTAAATTATAAGTAAATTACACTTTAAAATCACAGTAAATTCGTTGTAAATTCTCAGTAGAATACTCTGTAAGTTCTCAATAAATTCTCTGTAAATTACGGAGAAAAATTACCTCTAAATTCTCAGTAAATTACATAGTAAATTCTTAATAAATTCTCAGTAAATTACTCAATAAATTACTCATTAAATTCTCAGTAAATTACTCGATAAGTTCTCACTAAATTTTTTGTAAATTCTCAGTAAATTACATAGTAAATTATTATTAAATTACTCGGTAAATTTTCACTAAATTCTCTATAAATTCTCAGAAAATTACCCAATAAATTCCTAATAAATTCTCAGTAAATTACTTAGTAAATTCCAAAAAAAATCTAACTAAATTACTCAGTGAATTCTCAGTAAATTTCACAATAAACTCTCAATAAATTTGTCAGTAAATTTCAAGTAAATTCTCATTAAATTACTCAGTAAATTCCAAGTAAATTACTAATTGAATTCTCAATAAATTCTTTGTAAATTACTCAGTAAATTATGAGTAAATTCTCAGTAAATTCTCAGTAAATGTCTAATAAATTCTCACAAAATTATTCAGTAAATTTCCAATAAATACTCAGTAAATCACTTTGTAAATTCCAAGTAAATTACTCAGTAAATTCTCAGTAAATTACGCAATAAATTCCAAGTGAATTCTTAGTGAATTCTCTGTAAATTACTCTGTAAATTCCCACTAAATTCTGAAAAAGATTCTCAGTAATTTACTCTTTAAATTCCCAGTAAATTACTTAGTAAATTTTCAGTAAATTCTCAGTAAATTACTAGTAAATTCCAATAAATTCTTAGGCAATTCCCTGTAAAATTTTCGTAAATTCTTTGTAAATTACTCAGCAAATTCTCAGTATATTCTCAGTAAATTAATAAGTAAATCCCCATTAAATTCTCAATAAATTACTTAGTAAATTTGCAGTAAATTCTCAGCAAATTACTCCTTAAATTATCAGTAAATTACTCAGTAAATTCCTAGAAATTTCTAAGAAAATTTCTCAACAAATTAAACGGTAAATTCTCAGTAAATTACCCAGTAAATTCTCTGTCAATTCCCTGTAAAATCCCAGTAAATTACTCTGTAAGTTCTCTGTATATTACTCAGAAAATAACTCAGTAAATTGCCAGAAATGCTCAGTAGAATACTCAGTAAATTTTGTGAAAATTACTCATTAAATTCACAGTAAATTACTCAGGAAATTCCCAGTAAATTACTCAGTTAATTCTCAATCAATTCTCTGTAAATTCCCAGGAAATACTCAGTAAGTTGCGTTGTAAATTCCAAATAAATTACTGAGTAAATTCTATGTAAATTACTTAGTAAATTACTCAGTGAATTACCCTCTAAATTTTCAGTAAATTCCAGATAAATTACAGAATAAATTCTTAGTAAATTCTCAGTAAATTACTCTGTAAATTCCCAATAAATTTTCTATGAATTACTTAGAAAATTACTCAATGAATTCTCAGAAAATTGCTCAATTAATTACTGAGTAAATTACTTTGTAAATTCCCAGCAATTTCTAAGTAAATTCCCTGTAAATTCTCAGTAAATTACTCCAGAAATTCCCTGTAAATTCTCAGTAAATTACTCAAGAAATTCCCACTACGTTCTCAATAAATTACACAGCAAATTCCCAGTAAATTACTATGTAAATCTCAATAAATCATTCAGTAAATTTTAACTAAATTCTCAGTACATTACTCAATAAATTCCCACTAAATTACTCAGATAATTACCGTAAATTCTCAAAAATTACTAAAAAAATTTCCAGTAAATTAACAGTAAGTTCTCAGTAAATTACTCAGTAAATTCCCAATAAATCTAACTACATTATTTAGTAAATTCCCAGTATATTCTAAACAAATTACTTAGTAAATTCCGAGTGAATTCTCAGTAAATTACTCATTAAATTCTCTGTAAATTACTCAATAAGTTCTCTATAAATTCCCAGCAAATTCTCAAAAAATTCGCTGTAAATTAATTAGTAAATTCCTAGCAAATTCTCAATAAATACTCTGTAAATTTCGAGTAAAATCTCCGTAAATTCCCACAATATTCCCTGTAAATTCTTAGTAAATTACTCAGAAAATTCCCAGTAAATTACTCAGCAAAATCTAAGTAAATTACCTATTAAATTGCAAGTAAATTACATTGTAAAATCACAGTAAATTCGCTGTAAATTCTCAGTAGAATACTCTGTAAGTTCTCAGTAAATTCTCTGTAAATTACTAAGAAAAATTACCTCTAAATTACACAGTAAATTCTCAATAAATTCCCAATAAATTACTCAATAAATTTCTCATTAAATTCTCTGTAAATTACTTAATAAATTCCATGTGAATTCTCAGTAAATTACACGATAAGTTCTCACTAAATTTTTTGTAAATTTTTAGTAAATTACATAGTAAACTATCAGTAAATTACTCGGTAAATTGTTCTATATAAATTCTCAAAAAATTACCCAATAAATTCCTAATAAATTCTCAGTAAATTACTTAGTAAATTCCAAAAAAAATCTAACTAAATTACTCAGTGAATTCTCAGTAAATTCCACAATAAATTCTCAATAAATTAGTCAATAAATTCCAAGTAAATTCTCATTAAATTACTCAGTAAATTCTCTGAAAATTACTAATTGAATTCTCAGTAAATTCTCAGTAAATTGTGAGTAAATTTGCAATAAATTTTCTGTAAATTCTCAGTAAATGTCTAATAAATTCACACAAAATTATTCAGTAAATTTCCAATAAATACTCAGTAAATCACTTTGTAAATTCCAAGTAAATTACAGAGTAAATTCTCAGTAAATTACACAATAAATTCCAAGTAAATTCTCAGTGAATTCTCTGTAAATTACTCCGTAAATTCCCAGGAAATTCTGAAAAAAATTCTCAGTAATTTACTCTTTAAATTCCTAGTAAATTACTTAGTAAATTTTCAGTAAATTCTCAGTAAATTACGAGTAAATTCCCAATAAATTCTCAGGCAATTCTCTGTAAATTTTTCGTAAATTCTTTATAAATTACTCAGCAAATTCCCAATATATTCTTAGTAAATTAATAAGTAAATTCACAGTAAATTACTCGTAAAATTTCCAGTAAATTCTCAATAAATTACTTAGTAAATTTTCAGTAAATTCTCAGTAAATTACTCCTTAAATGATTAGTAAATTACTCAGTAAATTCCTAGAAATTTCTAAGAAAATTTCTAAACCAATTAAACAGCAAATTCTCAGTAAATTACCCAGTAAATTCTCTGTCAATTCCTTGTAAAATCCCAGTAAATTACTCTATAAGTTCTCTGTAAATTACTCAGAAAATAACTCAGTAAATTGCCTGCAAATGCTCAGTAGATTACTCAGTAAATTTTTTGAAAATTATTCATTAAATTCAAAGTAAATTACTCAGGAAATTCCTAGTAAATTACTCAGTTAATTCCCAATCAATTCTCAATAATTCTCGGTAAATTCCCAGGAAATACTCAGTAAGTTGCGCCGTAAATTCCAAATAAATTACTCGGTAAATTCCAGATAAATCACAGAATAAATTCCCATTAAATTACTTTGTAAATTCGCAATAAACTTTCTATAAATTACTTAGAAAATTACTTAGTGAATTCTCAGAAAATTACTCAATTAATTACTGAGTAAATTACTTTGTAAATTCCCAGCAATTTCTAAGTAAATTCCCTGTAAATTCTCAGTAAATTACTCCAGAAATTCCCTATAAATTCTCAGTAAATTACTCAAGAAATCCCTACTATGTTCTCAATAAATTACACAGCAAATTCCCAGTAAATTACTATGTAATTCTCAATAAATCATTCAGTAAATTTGCAGTAAATTTTAACTAAATTCTCAGTACATTACTCAGTAAATTCCCATTAAATTACTCAGATAATTACCGCAAATTCTCCTAAATTACTAAAAAAATTTCCAGTAAATTAACAGTAAGTTCTCAGTAAATTACTCAGTAAATTCCTAATAAATCCTAACTACATTAGTTAGTAAATTCCCAGTAAATTCTAAACAAATTACTTAGTAAATTCTTAATAAAATCCGAGTGAATTCTCAGCAAATTACTCATTAAATTCTCTGTAAATTTCTCAATAAGTTCTCCATAAATTACTCAGAAAATTCTCAGAAAATTCTCTGTAAATTAATCAGTAAATTCAAAGCAAATTCTCAATAAATACTCAGTAAATTTCGAGTAAAATCTCCGTAAATTCCCACAATATTCCCTGTAAATTCTTAGTAAATTACTTAGAAAATTCCCAGTAAATTACTCAGCAAAATCTCAGTAAATTACCTAGTAAATTGCAAGTAAATTACATTTGTAAAATCACAGTAAATTTGCTGTAAATTCTCAATAGAATACTCTGTAAGTTCTCCGTAAATTCTCTGTAAATTACTAAGAAAAATTGCCTCTAAATTCTCAGTAAAGTATTCAATAAATTACTCATTAAATTCTCTGTAAATTACTTAAAAAATTTTATGTAAATTCTCAGTAAATTACTCAAAAAATTACTTAGTAAATTGTTAGTTAATTCTCTGTAAATTACATAGTAAACTATCAGTAAATTACTCTGTAAATTTTCAGTAAATTCTCTATAAATTCTTAGAAAATTACCCAATAAATTCCTAATAAATTCTCAGTAAATTACTTAGTAAATTCCAAAAAAAAATCTAACTAAATTACTCAGTGAATTCTCAGTAAATTCCACAATAAATTCTCAATAAATTAGTCAGTAGATTCCAAGTAAATTACTCAGTAAATTCTCTAAAAATTATGTAAGGCCCCGGTGTCCCACATCGGGAATGGAGGGGGAGTTCCTGGGCTATAAAAGTAAAAACCTGGACCCTTATATAGCATCGAGGCCTTTTCCCAAGTGGTGAAATCCCTATTAGAACTCTCCAGTTAAGCGTGCTTAGGCTGGAGTAGTTCTAGGATGGGTGACCCACTGGGAAGAACAAATCCGTGCGGACGTGACCCAAAGCGGACAATATCGATGACATGTAAAGGGTCGGGCGTTACAAATGGTATCAGAGCCGACTCTCCGGAGTACCGAGTGTGGGCCCCGGCGTCTCTCGGTGCATGTGGGCGGGCTTGCGAGCTGGCAGGCTACTGCACGGGGACGTGCAGCCTTATGGGGGGTGGATTGTAAGGCCCCGGTGTCCCACATCGGGAATGGAGGGGGAGTTCCTAGGCTATAAAAGTAAAAACCTGGACCCTTATATAGCATCGAGGCCTTTTCCCAAGTGGTGAAATCCCTATTAGAACTCCCCAGTTAAGCGTGCTTAGGCTGGAGTAGTTCTAGGATGGGTGACCCACTGGGAAGAACAAATCCGTGCAGGCGTGACCCAAAGCAGACAATATCGATGACGTGTAAAGGGTCGGGAGTTACAAATTACTAATTGAATTCTCAGTAAATTACTCAGTACATTACTCAGTAAATTATTAGTAAATTCTCAGTAAATGTCTAATAAATTCTCACAAAATTATTCAGTAAGTTTCCAATAAATACTCAGTAAATCACTTTGTAAATTCCAAGTAAATTACTGAGTAAATTCTCAGTAAATTACACAATAAATTCCAAGTAAATTCTCAGTGAGTTCTTTGTAAATTACTCCGTAAATTCCCAGTAAATTCTGAAAAAAAATTTCAGTAAATTACCATTAAATTCCCAATAAATTCTCAGGCAATTCCTTGTAAATTTTTCGTAAATTCTTTGTAAATTACTCAGCAAATTCCCAGTATATTCTCAGTAAATTAATAAGTAAATTCCCGGTAAATTACTCGTAAAATTCCCAGTAAATTCTCAATAAATTACTTAGTAAATTTTCAGTAAATTCTCAGTAAATTACTCCTTAAATTATCAGTAAATTACTCAGTAAATTCCTAGAAATTTTTAAGAAAATTTCTCAACAAATTAAACAGTAAATTCTTAGTAAATTACCCAGTAAATTCTCTGTCAATTCCCTGTAAAATCCCAGTAAATTGCTCTGTAAGTTCTCTGTAAATTACTCAGAAAATAACTCAGTAAATTGCCAGCAAATGCTCAGTAGATTACTCAGTAAATTTTCTGAAAATTACTCATTAAATTCCCAGTAAATTCTCAGTAAATTACTCAGGAAATTCCCAGTAAATTACTCAGTTAATTCCCAATCAATTCTCAATAAATCATTCAGTAAATTCGCAATAAATTTTAACTAAATTCTCAGTACATTATTCAGTAAATTCCCACTAAATTACTCAGATAATTACCGTAAATTCTCAGAAATTACAAAAAAAAAATTCAGTAAATTAACAGTAAGTTCTCAGAAAATTACTCAGTAAATTCCCAATAAATTCTAACTACATTATTTAGTAAATTCCCAACAAATTCTAAACAAATTACTTAGTAAATTCTTAGTAAATTCCGAGTGAATTCTCAATAAATTACTCATTAAATTCTCTGTAAATTACTCAATAAGTTCTCTATAAATTACTCAGTAAATTCTTAGAAAATTCTTTGTAAATTAATCAGTAAATTCGAAGCAAATTCTCAATAAAATGCTCAGTAAATTTCGAGTAAAATCTCCTTAAATTCCCACAATATTCCCTGTAAATTCTTAGTACATTACTCAGAAAATTCTCAGTAAATTACTCAGCAAATTGCCAGCAAAATCTCAGCAAATTACCTAGTAAATTACAAGTAAATTACAAGTAAATTACATTGTAAAATCATAGTAAATTCGCTGTAAATTCTCAGTAGAATACTCTGTAAGTTCTCAGTAAATTCTCTGTAAATTACTAAGAAATATTGCCTCTAAATTCTCAGTAAATTACACAGTAAATTCTCAATAAATTCTCAGTAAATTACTCATTAAATTCTCTGTAAATTACTTAATAAATTCTATGTAAATTCTCAGTAAATTACTCGATAAGTTTTCACTAAATTTTTTGTAAATTACTCAGAAAATTACTTAGTAAATTGTTTGTAAATTCTCAGTAAATTACATAGTAAATTATCAGTAAATTACTCGGTAAATTTTTAGTAAATTATTTATAAATTCTCAGAAAATTACCCAATAAATTCTTAATAAATTTTCAGTAAATTACTTAGTAAATTCCAAAAAAAAATCTAACTAAATTACTCAGTGAATTCTCAGTAAATTCTCAATAAATTAGTCAGTAAATTCCAAGTAAATTCTCATTAAATTTCTCAGTAAATTCCAAGTAAATTACTCAGCAAATTCTCTGAAAATTACTAATTGAATTCTCAGTAAATTACTCAGTACATTATTCAGTAAATTATGAGTAAATTTGCAGTAAATTGTCAGTAAATGTCTAATAAATTCTCACAAAATTATTCAGTAAATTTTCAATAAATACTCAGTAAATCACTTTGTAAATTACAAGTAAATTACTGAGTAAATTCTCAGTAAATTACACAATAAATTCCAAGTAAATTCTCAGTGAATTCTCGGTAAATTACTTAGAAAATTTGAGTAAAATCTCAGAAAATACTCAGTAAATTCCCAGTAAATTCTAAGTAAATTCCTTGTAAATTCTCAGTAAATTACTAAGAAAATTCCCTGTAATTTCTAAGTGAATTCCCTATAAATTCTCAATAAATTACTCTAGAAATTCCCACTATGTTCTCAATAAATTACACAACAAATTCTCAGCAAATTCGCAAAAAATTACTCAATAAATTTTAAGTAAATTCTCAGTAAATTACTTAGTGCATTACTCTGTAAATTCCGACTAAATTACTCAGTAAATTCTCAAAAATTACTCAGAAAATTTTCAGTAAATTAACAGTATGTTCTCAGTAAATTCTCAATAAATTCTTACTACATTATTTAGTAAATTCCCAATAAATTCCCAACAAATTACTCAGTAAATTCCGAGTGAATTCTCATTAAATTACTTATTAAATTTTCTATAAATTACTCAATAAATTCTCTGTAAATTACTCAAAAAAATCCCAAAAAATTCTCAGAAAATTCTCTGTAAATTAATCAGTAAATTCCTAGCATATTCTCAATAAATACACTCTCAATAAATACACAGTAAATTACTCAGTAAATTCTGAGTAAATTCTCCGTAAATTCCCACAAAATTCCATGTAAATTCTTAGTAAATTACTCAGAAAATTTCCAGTAAATTCTCAGTAATTACTTAGAAAATTCCCAGCAAAATCTCAGTAAATTATTCAGTAAATTCTTCTTAGATTACTTAGTAAATTCTTAGTAAATTACCTAGTAAATTGCAAGTAATTTATAAGTAAATTATATTGTAAAATCATAGTAAATTCGCTGTAAATTCTTAGTAGATTACTCTGTAAGTTCTCAGTAAATTCTTTGTAAATAACTACGAAAAATTACCTCTAAATTCTCAGTAAATTACTCAGCAAATTTTCAGTAAATTCTCAATAAATTCTCAGTAAATTACTCAATAAATTATTCATTAAATTCTCTGTAAATTACTTAGTAAGTTCCCTGTAAATTCTAAGTAAATTACTCGATAAGTTCTCACTAAATTTTTTGTAAATTACTCAGAAAATTACTCAGTAAATTGTTAGTAAATTCTCAGTAATTTACTCGGTAAATTTTCAATAAATTCTCTATAAATTCTTAGAAAATTACCTAATAAATTCTCAGTAAAATACTTAGTAAATTCCAAAAAAAATCTAACTAAATTACTTAGTGAATTCTCAGTAAATTACACAATAAATTTCCAGTAAATTCTCAATAAATTAGTCAGTAAATTCTCAATCAATTACACTATAATTCTCGGTAAATTACTTAGTAAATTCTCAGTAAATTCTAAAAAGATTCTCAGTAATTTACTCCTTAAATTCCTAGTAAATTTCATAGTAAATTTTTAGTAAATTCTCAATTAATTCTCAGTAAATTACTTAGTAAATTACAAGTAAATTTTCAATAAATTATTCAGTAAATTCCCAATGAATTCTCAGGCAATTCCTTGTAAATTTTTTGTAAATTCTTAGTAAATTACTCAGCAAATTCCCAGTATATTCTTAGTAAATTACTCATAAAATTCTCAATAAAATTACTTAATAAATTTTCAGTAAATTCTCTGTAAATTACTCCTTAAATTATATGTAAATTTATAGAAAATTATAAGAAAATTTATCAACAAATTAAACAGTAAATTCTCAGTAAATTACCCAATAAATTCTCTACCAGTTCCCTGTAAAATCCCAGCAAATTACAGTGTAAGTTCTCAGTAAATTCTCAGAAAATTACTCTGTAAATTGCCAACAAATGCTTAGTAGATTACTCAGAAAATTCTTAGTAAATTCTTTAAAAATTATTCATTAAATTCCCAGTAAATTACTCATTTAATTCCCAGGAAATACTCAGAAAGTTGTGTCGTAAATTCCTAACAAATTACTCAGTAAATTCAATGAAAATTCTCAGTAAATTACCCTCTAAATTTTCAGTAAATTCCAAATAAATTACAGAATAAATTCTCAATAAATTCCCAGTAAATTACTCAGTAAATTAGCAATAAGTTTTCTATTAAATTACTTAGAAAATTACTCAATTAATTATTTAGTAAATTACTCAGAAAATTCTGAGTAAATTCTCAGAAAATACTCAGTAAATTCCCAGTAAATTCAAATAAATTCCCTATAAATTCTCAGTAAATTACTCAGAAAATTTCCAGTAATTTCTAAGTAAATTTCCTGTAAATTTTCAATAAATTAGTCTAGAAATTCCGAGTAAATTACTCAGTGCATTACTTTGTAAATTCCCACTAAATTACTCAGTAAATTACAGTAAATTCTCAGAAATTACTCCGAAAATTTTCAGTAAATTCTTCTTAAAATACTTAGTAAATTCTCAGTAAATTACCTATTAAATTGCAAGTAAATTATAAGTAAATTACATTGTAAAATCACAGTAAATTCGCTCTAAATTCTCAGTAGATTACTTTGTAAGTTCCCAGTAAATTCTCTGTAAATTACTAAGAAAAATTGCCTCTAAATTCTCAGTAAATTACTCAGCAAATTTTCAGGAAATTCTCAATAAATTCTCAGTAAATTACTCAATAAATTACTTAGTAAGTTCCCTGTAAATTCTCAGTAAATTACTCGATAAGTTCTCACTAAATTTTTTGTAAATTACTCCGAAAATTCTCAGTAAATTACTTAGTAAATTCCCAAAAAAAATCTAACTAAATTATTCAGCGAATTGTTAGTAAATTACACAATATATTCACAGTATATTCTTAATAAATTAGTCAGTAAATTCTCAGTTAATTACACTGTAATTCTCGGTAAATTCCTCAGTAAATTTCAAGTAAATTCTCAGCAAATTACTCAGTAAATTCCCAGTAAATTACTCCCTAAATTTCAAGTAAATTACTCAGTACAATTATTCAATAAATTGTGAGTAAATTACCAAGTAAATTTTAAGTAAATTCTCAGTAAATTCCTAGTAATTACTAAGTAAATATCTAATAAATTCTCACAAAATTATTTAGTAAATTCTCAATAAATACTCAGTAAATCACTAAGTAAATTATTGAGTAAATTCTAAAAAAAATCTTAGTAATTTACTCCTTAAATTCCCAGTAAATTTCGTAGTAAATTTTCAGTAAATTCTCAATTAATTCTCTCTTGTAAATTTTTCGTAAATTCTTAGTAAATTACTCAGCAAATTCCCAGTATATTCTCAGTAAATTAATAAGTAAATTCCTAGAAAATTACTCATAAAATTCCCAGTAAAATTACTTAATAAATTTCCAGTAAATTCTCTGTAAATTACTCCTTAAATTATCTGTAAATTCCTAGAAAATTCTAAGAAAATTTCTCAACAAATTAAACAGTAAATTCTCGGTAAATTACCCGGTAAATTCTCTGTCAATTCCCTGTAAAATCCCAGCAAATTACTCTGTAAGGTCTCAGTAAATTCTCAAAAAATTACTCAGTAAATTGCCAACAAATGCTCAGTAGATTACTCAGAAAATTCTCAGTAAATTCTCTAAAAATTACTCATTAAATTCCCAGTAAATTACCAGTAAATTCCCAGTAAATTACTCAATTAATTCCCAATCAATTCTCAATAAATTACCAGGAAATACTCAGAAAGTTGCGCCGTAAATTCCCAATAATTTACTCAGTAAATTCAATGTAAATTACTTAGTAAATTCTCAGTAAATTACTCTCTAAATTTTCAGTAAATTCCAAATAAATTACAGAATAAATTCTCAACAAATTCCCAGTAAATTACTCAGTAAATTCGCAATAAATTTTCTATAAATTACTTAGAAAATTTCTCAGTGAATTCTCTAAAAATTACTCAATTAATTACTGAGTAAATTACTTAGTAAATTACTCAGTAAATTCTCAGTAAATTACTCAGAAAATTGCTAGTAATTTCTAAGTAAATTCCCTGTAAATTCTCAATAAATTACTCTAGAAATTCCCACTATGTTCTCAATAAATTACATAGCAAATTCCCAGTAAATTCGCAGTAAATTACTCAGTACATTACTCTGTAAATTGCCACTAAATTACTCAGTAAATTACAGTAAATTCTCAGAAATTACTTAGAAAATTTCCAGTAAATTAACAGTAAGTTCCCAGTAAATTCTCAATAAATTCCAACTACATTATTTAGTAAACTCCCAGTAAATTCTTAGTAAATTCTGAGTGAATTCTCAGTAAATCACTCATTAAATTCTCAGTAAATTACTCAATAAATTCTCTGTAAATTAATCAGTAAATTCCTAGCAAATTCTCAATATATACACAGTAAATTACTCAGTAAATTCTGAGTAAATTCCCACAAAATTCCATGTAAATTCTTAGTAAATTACTCAAAAAATTCCCAGCAAATTCTCAGTAAATTTCTTAGTAAATTCCCAGCAAAATCTCAGTAAATTACTTAGTAAATTGTTCTTAAATTACTTAGTAATTCTCAGTAAATTACCTAGTAAATTTCAAGTAAATTATAAGTAAATTACATTGTAAAATCACAGTAAATTCGCTGTAAATTCTCAGTAGATTACTCTGTAAATTCTCAGTAAATTCTCTGTAAATTACTAAGAAAAATTGCCTCTAAATTCTTAGTAAATTACTCAATAAATTACACTTTAAATTCTCTGTAAATTACTTAGTAAGCTCCCTGTAAATTCTCAGTAAATTACTCGATAAGTTCTCACTAAATTTTTTGTAAATTACTCAGTAAATTGTTAGTAAATTCTCAGTAAATTACATAGTAAATTCTCAGTAATTTACTCGGTAAATTTTCAGAAAATTCTCTATAAATTCTCAGAAAATTACCTAATAAATTCCCAATAAATTCCAAAAAAAATCTAACTAAATTACTCAGTGAATTCTCAGTAAATTACACAATAAATTCCCAGTAAATTCTCAATAAATTAGTCAGTAAATTCTCAGTCAATTACATTGTAATTCTTGGCAAATTACTCAGTAAATTCTAAATAAATTCTCAGTAAATTCCCATTAAATTACTCAGTAAATTCTCTAGAAATTGCTATTTAAATTCTCAGTAAATTGCTCAGTACATTTATTCAGTAAATTGTGAATAAATTACCAAGTAAATTTCCTGTAAATTCTCCGTAAATTCCTAGAAATCACTCAGTAAATATCTAATAAATTATCAAAAAATTATTCAGTAAATTCCCAATAAATACTCAGTAAATCACTAAGTAAATTACTGAGTAAATTCTCAACAAATTCTAAGAAAATTCTCAGTACTTTAAATCTAAAATTCCCAGTAAATTTCTTAGTAAATTTTCAGTAAATTCTCAATAAATTGCTCAGTAAATTACTAGTAAATTCCCAGTAAATTATTCGGTAAACTCCCAATAAATTCTCAGGCAATTCCTTGTAAAATTTTCGTAAATTCTTAGTAAATTACTCAACAAATTCCCAGTATATTCTCAGTAAATTAATAAGCAAATTCGTAGTAAATTACTCATAAAATTCCTAGTAAAATTACTTAATAAATTTCCAGTAAATTCTCAGTAAATTCTTAGAAAATTCTAAGAAAATTTCTCAACAAATTAAACAGTAAATTCTCGGTAAATTACCCAGTAAATTTTCTGTCAATTCCCTGTAAAATCCCGGCAAATTACTCTATAAGGTCTCAGTAAATTCTCAAAAAATTAATCAGTAAATTGCCAACAAATGCTCAGTAGATTACTCAGAAAATTCTCTAAAAATTACTCATTAAATTCTCAGTAAATTACCTGTAAATTCCCAGTAAATTACTCAGTTAATTCCCAATCAATTCTCAATAAATTCCCAGGAAATACTCAGAAAGTTGCGCCGTAAATTCCCAATAATTTACACAATAAATTCAATGTAAATTACTCAGTAAATTCTCAGAAAATACTCAGTAAACTCCTTGTAAATTCTCAGTAAATTACTCAGAAAATTGCCAGTAATTTCTAAGTAAATTCCCTGTAAATTCTCAATAAATTACTCTAGAAACTCCCACTATGTTCTCAATAAATTACACAGCAAATTCCCAGTAAATTCGCAGTAAATTACTCAGTACATTACTCTGTAAATTGCCACTAAATTTCTCAGTAAATTACAGTAAATTCTCAGAAATTACTCAGAAAATTTCCAGTAAATTAACAGTAAGTTCTCAGTAAATTCCCAATAAATTCTAACTACATTATTTAGTAAATTCCCAGTAAATTCTCAACAAATTACTTAGTAAATTCTTAGTAAATTTCGAGTGAATTCTCAGTAAATTACTCATTAAATTCTCAGTAAATTACTCAATAAATTCTCTGCAAATTAATCAATAATTTCCTAGCAATTTCTCAATAAATGTACAGTAAATTACTCAGTAAATTCTGAGTAAATTCTTCGTAAATTCCCACAAAATTCCATGTAAATTCTTAGTAAATTACTCAGAAAATTCCCAGTAAATTCTCAGTAAATTACTTAGTAAATTCCCAGCAAAATCTCAGTAAATTACTTAGTAAATTCTTCTTAAATTACTTAGTAATTCTCAATAAATTACCTAGTAAATTGCAAGTAAATTATAAGTAAATTACACTGTAAAATCACCGTAAATTCGCTGTAAATTCTCAGTAGATTACTCTGTAAATTCTCAGTAAATTCTCTGTAAATTACTAAGAAAAATTGCCTCTAAATTCTTAGTAAATTACTCAATAAATTACTCTTTAAATTCTCTGTAAATTACTTAGTAAGTTCCCTGTAAATTCTCAGTAAATTACTCGATAAGTTCTCACTAAATTTTTTGTAAATTACACAGTAAACTGTTAGTAAATTCTCAGTAAATTACATAGTAAATTCTCAGTAATTTACTCGGTAAATTTTCATTAAACTCTCTATAAATTCTCAGAAAATTACCTAATAAATTCCCAATAAATTCTCAGTAAATTCCAAAAAAAATCTAACTAAATTACTCAGTGAATTCTCAGTAAATTACACAATGAATTCCCAGTAAATTCTCAATAAATTAGTCAGTAAATTCTCAGTCAATTACACTGTAATTCTCGGTAAATTACTCAATAAATTCTAAATAAATTCTCAGTAAATTCCCATTAAATTACTCAGTAAATTCTCTAGAAATTGCTATTTAAATTCTCAGTACATTGCTCAGTACATTTATTCAGTAAATTGTGAGTAAATTACCAAGTAAATTTCCAGTAAATTCTCAGTAAATTCCTAGAAATCACTCAGTAAATATCTAATAAATTCTCAAAAAATTATTCAGTAAATTCCCAATAAATACTCAGTAAATCACTAAGTAAATTACTGAGTAAATTCTCAGCAAATTCTAAAAAAATTCTCAGTACTTCAATCCTTAAATTCCCAGTAAATTTCTTAGTAAAATTTTCAGTAAATTCTCAATAAATTGCTCAGTAAATTACTAGTAAATTCCCAGTAAATTATTCGGTAAACTCCCAATAAATTCTCAGGCAATTCCTTGTAAATTCTTCGTAAATTCTTAGTAAATTACTCAACAAATTCCCAGTATATTGTCAGTAAATTAATAAGTAAATTCCCAGTAAATTACTCATAAAATTCCCAGTAAAATAACTTAATAAATTTCCAGTAAATTCTCTGTAAATTCTTAGAAAATTCTAAGAAAATTTCTCAACAAATTAAACAGTAAATTCTCGGTAAATTCTCTGTCAATTCCCTGTAAAATCCCACCAAATTACTCTGTAAGGTCTCAGTAAATTCTCAAAAAATTAATCAGTAAATTGCCAACAAATGCTCAGTAGATTACTCAGAAAATTCTCAGTAAATTCTCTAAAAATTACTCATTAAATTCCCAGTAAATTACTAGTAAATTCCCAGTAAATTACTCAGTTAATTCCCAATCAATTCTCAATAAATTCCCAGGAAATACTCAGAAAGTTGCACCGTAAATTCCCAATAATTTACTCAGTAAATTCAATGTAAATTACTTAGTAAATTCTCAGTAAATTACTCTCTAAATTTTCAGTAAATTCCAAATAAATTACAGAATAAATTCTCAACAAATTCCCAATAAATTACTCAGTAAATTCGCAATAAATTTTCTATAAATTACTTAGAAAATTTCTCAGTGAATTCTCTAAAAATTACTCAATTAATTACTGAGTAAATTACTTAGTAAATTACTCAGTAAATTCTCAGAAAATACACAGTAAATTCCTTGTAAATTCTCAGTAAATTACTCAAAAAATTGCCAGTAATTTCTAAGTAAATTCCCTGTAAATTCTCAATAAATTACTCTAGAAATTCCCACTATGTTCTCAATAAATTACATAGCAAATTCCCAGTAAATTCGCAGTAAATTACTCAGTACATTACTCTGTAAATTGCCACTAAATTACACAGTAAATTACAGTAAATTCTCAGAAATTACTTAGAAAATTTCCAGTAAATTAACAGTAAGTTCTCAGTAAATTCCCAATAAATTCTAACTACATTATTTAGTAAATTCCCAGTAAATTCTCAACAAATTACTTAGTAAATTCTTGGTAAATTCCGAGTGAATTCTCAGTAAATTACTCATTAAATTCTCAGTAAATTACTCAATAAATTCTCTGCAAATTAATCAATAAATTCCTAGCAATTTCTCAATAAATACACAGCAAATTACACAATAAATTCTGAGTAAATTCTTCGTAAATTCCCACAAAATTCCATGTAAATTCTTAGTAAATTACTCAGAAAATTCCCAGTAAATTCTCAGTAAATTACTTAGTAAATTCCCAGCAAAATCTCAGTAAATTACTTAGTAAATTCTTCTTAAATTACTTAGTAATTCTCAATAAATTACCTAGTAAATTGCAAATAAATTATAAGTAAATTACACTGTAAAATCACAATAAATTCGCTGCAAATTCTCAGTAGATTACTCTGTAAATTCTCAGTAAATTCTCTGTAAATTACTAAGAAAAATTGCCTCTAAATTCACAGTAAATTACTCATCAAATTTTCAGTAAGTTCTCAGTAAATTACTCAATAAATTACTCTTTAAATTCTATGTAAATTACTTAGTAAGTTCCCTGTAAATTCTCAGTAAATTACTCGATAAGTTCTCACTAAATTTTTTGTAAATTACTCAGTAAATTGTTAGGAAATTCTCAGTAAATTACATAGTAAATTCTCAGTAATTTACTTAGTAAATTTTCTGTAAATTCTCTATAAATTCTCAGAAAATTACCTAATAAATTCCCAATAAATTCTCAGTAAATTCCAAAAAAAATCTAACTAAATTACTCAGTGAATTCTCAGCAAATTCTCAATAAATTAGTCAGTAAATTCTCAGTCAATTACACTGTAATTCTCGGTAAATTACTCAGTAAATTCTAAATAAATTCTCAGTAAATTCTCATTAAATTACTCAGTAAATTCTCTTGAAATTGCTATTTAAATTCTCAGTAAATTACTCAGTACATTTATTCAGTAAATTGTGAGTAAATTACCAAGTAAATTTCCAGTAAATATCTAATAAATTCTCAAAAAATTATTCAGCAAATTCCCAATAAATACACAGTAAATCACTAGGTAAATTACTGAGTAAATTCTCAGCAAATTCTAAAAAAATTCTCAATACTTTAATCCTTAAATTCCCAGTAAATTTCTTAGTAAATTTTCAGTAAATTGCTCAGTAAATTGCTCAGTAAATTACTAGTAAATTCCCAGTAAATTATTCGGTAAACTCCCAATAAATTCTCAGGCAATTCCTTGTAAATTCTCAATAAATTACTCTAGAAATTCCCACTATGTTCTCAATAAATTACACAGCAAATTCCCAGTAAATTCGCAGTAAATTACTCAGTACATTACTCTGTAAATTGCCACTAAATTACTCAGTAAATTACCAGAAAAATTTCACTAAATTAACAGTAAGTTCTCAGTAAATTCCCAATAAATTGTAACTACATTATTTAGTAAATTCCCAGTAAATTCTCAACAAATTGCTTAGTAAATTCTTAGTAAATTCTGAGTGAATTCTCAGTAAATTACTCATTAAATTCTCAGTAAATTACTCAATAAATTCTCTGTAAATTAATCAGTAAATTCCTAGCAAATTCTCAATAAATACACAGTAAATTACTCAGTAAATTCTGAGTAAATTCTTCGTAAATTCCCACAAAATTCTATGTAAATTCTTAGTAAATTACTCAGAAAATTCCCAGTAAATTCTCAGTAAATTACTTAGTAAATTCCCAGCAAAATCCCAGTAAATTACTTAGTAAATTCTTCTTAAATTACTTAGTAATTCTCAGTAAATTACCTAGTAAATTACATTGTAAAATCACAGTAAATTCGCTGTAAATTCTCAATGGATTACTCTGTAAGTTCTTAGAAAATTCTCTGTAAATTACTAAAAAAAATTGCCCCTAAATTCTCAGTAAATTACTCATCAAATTTTCAGTAAATTCTCAGTAAATTACTCAATAAATTACTTTTTAAATTCTCTGTAAATTACTTAGTAAGTTCCCTGTAAATTCTCAGTAAATTACTCAATAAGTTCTCACTAAATTTTTTGTAAATTACTCAGTAAATTGTTAGTAAATTCTCAGTAAATTACATAGTAAATTCTCTATAAATTCTCAGAAAATTACCTAATAAATTCCCAATAAATTCTCAGTAAATTCCAAAAAAAATCTAACTAAATTACTCAGTGAATTCTCAGTAAATTCTCAATAAATTAGTTAGTAAATTCTCAGTCAATTACATTGTAATTCTCGGTAAATTACTCAGTAAATTCTAAATAAATTCTGAGTAAATTCCCATTAAATTACTCAGTAAATTCTCTAGAAATTGCTATTTAAATTCTCAGTAAATTACTCAGTACATTTATTTAGTAAATTGTGAGTAAATTACCAAGTAAATTTCCAGTAAATATCTAATAAATTCTCAAAAAATTATTCAGTAAATTCCCAATAAATACACAGTAAATCACTAGGTAAATTACTGAGTAAATTCTCAGCAAATTCTAAAAAAATTCTCAGTACTTTAATCCTTAAATTCCCAGTAAATTTCTTAGTAAATTTTCAGTAAATTCTCAATAAATTGCTCAGTAAATTACTAGTAAATTCCCAGTAAATTATTCGGTAAACTCCCAATAAATTCTCAGACAATTCCTTGTAAATTTTTCGTAAATTCTTAGTAAATTACTCAGCAAATTCCCAGTATATTGTCAGTAAATTAATAAGTAAATTCCCAGTAAATTACTCATAAAATTCCAAGTAAAATTACTTATTAAATTTCCAGTAAATTCTCTGTAAATTCTTAGAAAATGCTAAGAAAATTTCTCAACAAATTAAACAGTAAATTCTTGGTAAATTACCCAGTAAATTCTCTGTCAATTCCCTGTAAAATCCTAGCAAATTACTCTGTAAGGTCTCAGTAAATTCTCAAAAAATTAATCAGTAAATTGCCAACAAATGCTCAGTAGATTACTCAGAAAATTCTCAGTAAATTCTCTAAAAATTACTCATTAAATTCCCAGTAAATTTCCAGTAAATTACTCAGTTAATTCCCAATAAATTCTCAATAAATTCCCAGGAAATTCTCAGAAAGTTGCGCCGTAAATTCCCAATAATTTACTCAGTAAATTCAATGTAAATTACTCAGTAAATTCTCAGTAAATTACTCTCTAAATTTTCAGTAAATTCCAAATAAATTACAGAATAAATTCTCAACAAATTCTCAGTAAATTACTCAGTAAATTCGTAATAAATTTTCTATAAATTACTTAGAAAATTTCTCAGTGAATTCTCTAAAAATTACTCAATTAATTACTGAGTAAATTACTTAGTAAATTACTCAGTAAATTCTCAGAAAATAAACAGTAAATTCCTTGTAAATTCTCAGTAAATTACTCAGAAAATTGCCAGTAATTTCTAAGTAAATTCCCTGTAAATTCTCAATAAATTACTCTAGAAATTCCCACTATGTTCTCAATAAATTACACAGCAAATTCCCAGTAAATTACTCAGTACATTACTCTGTAAATTGCCACTAAATTACTCAGTAAATTACCAGAAAATTTCCACTAAATTAACAGTAAGTTCTCAGTAAATTCCCAATAAATTGTAACTATATTATTTAGTAAATTCCCAGTAAATTCTCAACAAATTGCTTAGTAAATTCTTAGTAAATTCTGAGTGAATTCTCAGTAAATTACTCATTAAATTCTCAGTAAATTACTCAATAAATTCTCTGTAAATTAATCAGTAAATTCCTAGCAAATTCTCAATAAATACACAGTAAATTACTCAGTAAATTCTGAGTAAATTCTTCGTAAATTCCCACAAAATTCCATGTAAATTCTTAGTAAATTACTCAGAAAATTCCTAGTAAATTCTCAGTAAATTACTTAGTAAATTCCCAGCAAAATCCCAGTAAATTACTTAGTAAATTCTTCTTAAATTACTTAGTAATTCTCAGTAAATTACCTAGTAAATTACATTGTAAAATCACAGTAAATTCGCTGTAAATTCTCAACGGATTACTCTGTAAGTTCTCAGAAAATTCTCTGCAAATTACTAAAAAAAATTGCCCCTAAATTCTCAGTAAATTACTCATCAAATTTTCAGTAAATTCTCAGTAAATTACTCAATAAATTACTCTTTAAATTCTCTATAAATTACTTAGTGAGTTCCCTGTAAATTCTCAGTAAATTACTCGATAAGTTCTCACTAATTTTTTTGTAAATTACTCAGTAAATTGTTAGCAAATTCTCAGTAATTTACTCAGTAAATTCTCTATAAATTCTCAGAAAATTACCTAATAAATTCCCAATAAATTCTCAGTAAATTCCAAAAAAAATCTAACTAAATTACTCAGTGAATTCTCAGTAAATTCTCAATAAATTAGTTAGTAAATTCTCAGTCAATTACATTGTAATTCTCGGTAAATTACTCATTAAATTCTAAATAAATTCTCAGTAAATTCCCATTAAATTACTCAGTAAATTCTCTATAAATTGCTATTTAAATTCTCAGTAAATTACTCAGTACATTTATTCAGTAAATTGTGAGTAAATTACCAAGTAAATTTCCAGTAAATATCTAATAAATTCTCAAAAAATTATTCAGTAAATTCCCAATAAATACACAGTAAATCACTAGGTAAATTACTGAGTAAATTCTCAGCAAATTCTAAAAAAATTCTCAGTACTTTAATCCTTAAATTCCCAGTAAATTTCTTAGTAAATTTTCAGTAAATTCTCAATAAATTGCTCAGTAAATTGCTCAGTAAATTACTAGTAAATTCCCAGTAAATTATTCGGTAAACTCCCAATAAATTCTCAGGCAATTCCTTGTAAATTTTTCGTAAATTCTTAGTAAATTACTCAGCAAATTCCCAGTATATTGTCAGTAAATTAATAAGTAAATTCCCAGTAAATTACTCATAAAATTCCAAGTAAAATTACTTATTAAATTTCCAGTAAATTCTCTGTAAATTCTTAGAAAATGCTAAGAAAATTTCTCAACAAATTAAACAGTAAATTCTCGGTAAATTACCCAGTAAATTCTCTGTCAATTCCCTGTAAAATCCCAGCAAATTACTCTGTAAGGTCTCAGTAAATTCTCAAAAAATTAATCAGTAAATTGCCAACAAATGCTCAGTAGATTACTCAGAAAATTCTCAGTAAATTCTGTTACGACCCCAAACCGCCCCTAGTAGTTTGGTGCCGTGATGGCCAGTAATCCGTAATTACCGAAGGCCAACTTTTCAAAAAAACTTAACACAATCAGAGTATGGATATAGGGGTTCACAAATGCGGAAGCGATAAATCGAATACAAGTGATCCATAAGAGCTGTGCGTAGATCAAGCAATGCCAAACATTCCAATTAACTTTACAACTTGAATACAATAAGGTAAAATACATGTTACATCTTGATCAAAAGGCTTCTCGAGCCGACGTATACAAAATACAGCTAATACAAGTCAAGAAGCATAATTTTCAAGATTTGCCGACGTGCAAAGCAGGGCATCGCCGACGTAAATACAAAAGCAAAGCCGACATAAGTACGAATCCAAAACAAGCATCCAAAACGATCTAGGCGTCGCCGCCGTCGTCCTGCTCATCACCTACATATATATAGAGGGGTGAGTACAAATACTCAGTGAATGGTACTAATAATAAAGGTTTTACATGAATATAGCCGAGGTCCTTCAAACAAACTCATTAACTTTAGCAAGACGAGGGATGAACCGTATTCATCAATCAAATATTACAAGTATCCAAAGATGTTTACTGACATAGGCAAAACAAGGGATGAACCGTATTCATCATTCAAGTATCATAACATCGGCGAAGCAAGGGATGAACCGTATTCATCATTCAAGTATCATAACATCGGCGAAGCAAGGGATGAACCGTATTCATCATTCAAGTATCATAACATCGGCGAAGCAAGGGATGAACCGTATTCATCATTCAAGTATCATGGGTTGTACGATCCGTAATCGTTTGGTCAAAGTACTGCGAAAGTTTAGAGTCCTCCAATACAAGGGACTTGTGCACTTGGTACCGCGAAAGTTTAGAGTCCTCCAGTACAAGGGACTTGTGTTACTTAGGCCCGTAGCCCGATTTAACAAGGACCGTATCCTTTTATACTTAGTACTGCGAAAGTTTAGAGTCCTCCAGCACAAGGGACTTGTGTTACTTAGGCCCGTAGCCCGATTTAACAAGGACCGTATTCTTTTCAAAGATGGCATCAACAAGGAGTGTACTTGACACATCAAAACAAGAGCTATTTATTCATGCTAACAAAATACTTTTGTCAAAACAAGGCAAACAAGATTTATCAAAACAAGTATAACATAGCTTTATCAATAATACCACTCACCTAGTTCTTCAGGTGTAGACTCAAAGCAAATATCAAGGACCTACAATCACATGGCAAGTCACATTCTCAAAGCAAGCTCTATATACATGCAAATGATCTCGGCATTCTTGCCAGATCCAAGTCAAAGACAAAGCAAAACAAGCTGGAAGCCTAATCATTGCTCCCGTTTCATGAAAACACACCGGGTACCGTCCAAGACTATGCCGAGGTCCCGCTAAACAAAGTCAGGAAAAACCTGGGTTTTCCTTTGAAGAATATGAAGAACATGATCATTTGAAAGATGGATGCAAGCTCACAACTTGTTACAAAAATCTGAGTTTTCATGCCAAGAGTTCAAAATATGGACCTGGGTACCCGTTCAAGAAAGTCATGCAAGAACAAACACAAAAACAAACATGGTTTTCGTTCCAAACTTTTCGATCAAAATGAGACTTTCTTCAAGAACACATGGAAAACCATTTTCTTTTTCCAAAACCAACTTTAAAACGATGCATGACATGCAACACAAATTCGATCATGCAATGCAGCTAGATAATCCATAACAACATTCAAAGTAGATCAAGAATCTTACCCCAAAGCTCGAATCTAACGGTTCAAGCCACGAAGATCAAGCTTGGAAGACTACTCTCACTCAAGAGCTCTTCTTCCTCCTCTCTAGAGCTTCTCTCTCTAAAACAAAGATTTGAGACAAGAAAATGATTTGTTTCAAGGTCTGCCGGCTGCCTTAACAATCAGCTCGGACACGTGGCGTTATCGGGTTGGTTCAGCTCCAAAAAGGTGATTGATTGATAAGACAAGTCTCTGACAAAGCGTATGCAGCAAGCTCGGGTAAGACACATCGGCAATAAGATGACATCGGCTCAAATCAAGGATCCAGCAACAGGATAACAAAACATCGGCTAGGGAGGACGACACTTGACTAAGCTGTGCCACACCTTGGCCGGGGTGTGCCACATCTCGGCCTAGGCCATACCTGCTTGCGGACAAGGTTCAAGTGCAAAACATCTCGGCAATGAATGCCCGAGGTGAAGATGGGGTTGAACAAGATCTCAAGATAGTTCTAAGTACAAGGGTCAAAGGCGGACTAAGCTCAAGATGACCTCGGCTACGCACACACATACACTAAGCAAAGAACAAAATCATGCAAGCAACTTTAAGCAAATCAAGGCAAGACAAAACCTTCAAATTAACATAACAAGCAAGACCATGCAAGAATGTATGCAAGTATGGCAAGAGTAAGGTGAGGGTTGTTACATCCTACCCCCCTTAAGGAAGTTTGGTCCCCAAACTTAGATTACCTTGCTCAGAACAACTCCGGGTAACGGATTCTCATATCCTCTTCCTTTTCCCACGTGGCTTCTGTGCCATAATGCTCCTTCCATTCGACCTTTACCATCGGTATCGATCTGTTCCTCAATTGCCTCACTTGTCGGTCAATAATCTTCATTGGCTTCTCCTCGTAGCCCAAATCTTCATTAACTGTGATCTCGGAATGATCAATTATATGCAGTGGATCTCGGATGTACTTCCTCAACATCGAAACATGAAACACATTGTGGACTTGGCTCAAATCTGGCGGCAAAGCAAGTCTGTAGGCAACGGAATTAATTCTCTCAAGAATTTCAAATGGCCCAATATAACGAGGTGCTAACTTACCTTTCTTTCCAAATCTGGAAACTCCTTTCATTGGTGAAACCTTCAGGAATACATGATTCCCAACTTCGAACTCTATCTCATTCCTTCTCTGGTCGGCGTAGCTCTTTTGTCGGCTCTGGGCAGTTTTAATCCTCTGTTGGATAAGTTTAATCTTCTCCGTTGTCACTTGAATCAATTCGGGACCAAGCAGAGTTCTGTCTCCGACTTCGGTCCAACATATCGGCGACCTACATTTTCTTCCGTACAAGGCCTCATAAGGCGCCATGCCAATGCTAGCTTGATAACCGTTATTGTAAGCGAATTCTACTAAGGGCAAATGTGTTCCCCAACTTTCTTGGAAGTCCAACACACAAAGTCTAAGCATATCTTCAAGCGTCTGAATTGTTCTCTCTGTCTGCCCATCTTTCTGGTGGTGAAAAGCTATACTAAATCTCAGCTCGGCTCCGAAAGCCCTCTGAAGACTCTGCCAAAATCTAGAAACAAATTTAGGATCTCGGTCTGAAACAATTGACATCGGCACTCCATGAAGTCTGACAATCTCGTTCACATATAGCAAGGCAAGTTGTTTGGCGTTGAAGGTAGTCTTAACAGGTAGAAAGTGTGCTGACTTAGTTAACCTATCCACAACAACCCAAATTGAATCCATACCCTTTGGTGTTTTCGGCAACCCAATCACAAAATCCATGGAGATGTGCTCCCATTTCCACTCAGGAATCGGCAAAGGTTGAAGAAGTCCTGCTGGTCTTTGATGTTCTGCTTTCACTTGCTGACAATGTAAACACTGGGACACGAATTCGGCTATCTCTCTCTTCATATTTGGCCACCAGAAGGTCTGCTTCACATCTTGATACATTTTGGTGTTCCCTGGATGGACGGCAAACTTAGAACCGTGAGCTTCCTGCAAAATTTTCCTCTTTAACTCTGGGATGTCGGCCACACATAACCTTCCTTCAAACTTGAGTACTTGGTTTTCGATGGTATACCCTGGTCTCGGCTTTGTGCCAATTTCCTCGGCTATTTTCTTGAGGAAGTTATCCTCTATCTGTCTTGTCTTTACCTCATCAACAATAGTCGGCTCCGCTGACATCACGGTTAAACACGCCAAATTTCCATCTGACTTCCTGCTCAAAGCGTCGGCTACACTGTTAGCTTTCCCGGGGTGATATTGAATTTGCATATCATAGTCTTTCAACAACTCAAGCCACCGTCTCTGTCTCAAATTCAATTCCTTCTGAGTGAATAGATACTTTAAGCTCTTATGATCTGTAAAAACCTGACAAGTAGCTCCATACAAATAGTGACGCCAAATCTTTAAAGCAAATACCACGGCCGCCAATTCTAAGTCATGGGTAGGATAGTTTTTCTCATGAGGTTTCAACTGACGAGATGCATAAGCTATAACCTTACCCTTTTGCATTAATACACAACCCAAACCCTTATGTGATGCATCACTATAGACATGAAACTCTTCGTTACCTGATGGTAGTACAAGTACTGGTGCTGTAATTAACCTCGTCTTCAGTTCCTGGAAGGCTGACTCCCGATCTTTAGTCCATTCATACAGTGTTCCCTTCTTAGTCAGTTGCGTTAATGGAATTGCAATCCTTGAGAAATCTTTCACAAACTTTCTGTAATAACCTGCCAAACCCAGAAAACTACGAATCTCGGACACATTAGTCGGCCTCGGCCAATTTACTACGGCTTCAACTTTGCTAGGATCTACTGAAATACCCTCTTCATTAATCATATGACCCAAAAATGAGATGGTAGAAAGCCAAAACTCACACTTGTTAAACTTCGCATACAATTTCCGTTCTCTCAAAATCTGTAAGGCAAGTCTCAAATGGTTTTCATGTTCAATATCACTCTTGGAATAGATCAATATATCATCAATGAAAACAACTACAAATTCATCTAAATATGGTTTGAAGATTCTGTTCATTAAATCCATAAATGCAGCAGGGGCATTGGTCACTCCAAAAGGCATTACTAAAAACTCGTAGTGGCCATATCTTGTTCGAAAAACAGTCTTCTCAACATCCTCGGCTTTAACTTTAAGCTGATGGTAACCAGACCGAAGGTCGATCTTAGAAAAGACTCGTGCTCCTTGTAACTGATCAAGCAAATCATTAATTCTAGGTAACGGGTATTTGTTCTTAATGGTGACTTTATTGAGTTCTCTATAGTCAATACAAAGACGGAGTGTGCCATCCTTCTTCTTAACAAATAAAACAGGTGCTCCCCATGGTGAAGTGCTCGGCCTAATAAATCCCTTATCTAACAACTCTTGCAATTGTAGTTTCAATTCTCTAAGTTCAGCGGGGGCCATCCTATAAGGTGGTTTCGAGATCAGCCGCGTTCCCGATATAATGTCGACAGTAAACTCTATTTCTCTATCGGTCAAGTGGCCAGGCAATTCGTCCGGAAAGACGTCGGGGAAATCACTAACAATCGGGATGTCGGCTAAGTTAACATTTCCATTCTGATCACTCAGTATACTACACAAGTAACCTCGACACCCTTTCTGAATTAACTTACAGGCCTTAATGGACGAAATCAAGTATGGTGGGGGCACTATCCCTTTACCCTGGAAAATAATCTCGGCTAGGTTTGGGGGTCTCAGTGTGACACTTTTCGAAACACAATTAATAGATGCATCGTTTGCAACTAACCAGTCCATTCCCAGTATAATATCAAAATGAGCTAGGTCTAGAGGCATTAGATCTACTAGCAATTCAACATTCTCAATCACAACAACACATGCTCTGTAAATGGATGCAACAAACATAGATCTCCCAGATGGAGTAGATACAGACAACACATAATCAAGGGGCTCTAGTTCTCTATTAATTTTCTCGGCAAACTTAGTAGATATAAACGAATGAGTAGAACCCGAGTCAATCAACACATAGGCATCTTGGGAGCAAATTAGTAACATACCTGACACCACTGCCTCAGCATTCTGAGTGTCTCCTGGTACCAACACAAACACTCTGCCTTGTCTCATCTGTCCTTTCCCAGCATTTCCCTTCTGAACGGAACCCGAGGTATTCTCTCCTTTCTTGTTGTTATCAGTCTTTGTTTTGGGGCAATCTCTCACATAATGGCCCATCTCACCACATTCATAACAGGCTCCAGACGTTCGTCGACAGATCCCGAAATGCTGTTTCCCACAATGCGAACACATCGGTTTAGCACTCCCTTCCTGCCTTAGGTTACTAGTACTGCCCATGTTCGTTCTCTTCTTGGTGCCCAGCTGTCCTCGGCGATTGTCATAGTTCTGCATCTTTCGCTGGTTTTCTCCCGGGCTCTGGTATCGGTTCAAATTAGCTTCGGCCTGAATGGCTTTGTCCAATACTTCGGCATAAGTCGGCATATCGAGCAAGTTGACCCGGTCTTGAATCGGTCCACGAAGCCCACACTCGAACTTCCTGGCCTTCATATATTCATCGTTGGTCATGTGAGGTACAAACCTTACCAATTCGGTAAAAGCGCGGTCATATTCGACCACTGTTCTATTGCCTTGCGTCAGAGTATGAAATTCGGTAGCTTTACGGTTTCGAACACTTAGGGGAAAATGCTTCTTGTAGAACAACTCTAAGAATTGGGTCCAGGTCAAATCTGGATTGCTCCCTCTAACCATTATCCACCACCTGCGGGCGTCATCATCTAATGTGAATGCTGCCAACGTCACTTTCTGAGCGTCGGTGCTAGGGAAGATCTCGAATAACTTCTCCATTTCCAAAACCCATGCCTCAGCCTTCATCGGCTCTATACCCCCAGAGAACCTCGGTGGTCTCATTTTCTTGAACTCCCTGATCAAAGCTATCGTGCCATCCCCATATAAGGCAGGCTGCGGGGGAACTTGCGGCACTGGCGGAGGCGGAGCTACATTTCGGCCGTTGGTCTGCTTGGCCTAAGTCGACGTAGCACTAGCGAACTGCTGCCTGGTTTGCCTCAACTCGCGGGCCAAACCTTCAACTAATCTTTCCAATCTGTCCATTCTGTCTTCGGGCTGATCTCGGCCAAGCGGTGGTCTACCTCTCCTCATGATACTAAGAGTATGCAAGGTATGACTTTAAAACAATTAAGCAAATAACCACATAGGCAAATAGCAAATAAGTATATCAAAACAATGCACACCTTGTTCGAATAGCAAACACCATGATGCAACCCTAACATCTTTCTAAGGGAAATCCTATGCTCTTTAGGACTCAAAGTGTGTGAATAGCGTATACCGAGGAACTTATGCTCTGATACCATTCTGTCACGACCCCAAACCGCCCCTAGTAGTTTGGTGCCGTGATGGCCAGTAGTCCGTAATTACCGAAGGCCAACTTTTCAAAAAAACTTAACACAATCAGAGTATGGATATAGGGGTTCACAAATGTGGAAGCGATAAATCGAATACAAGTGATCCATAAGAGCTGTGCGTAGATCAAGCAATGCCAAACATTCCAATTAACTTTACAACTTGAATACAATAAGGTAAAATACACGTTACATCTTGATCAAAAGGCTTCTCGAGCCGACGTATACAAAATACAGCTAATACAAGTCAAGAAGCATGATTTTCAAGATTTGCCGACGTGCAAAGCAAGGCATCGCCGACGTAAATACAAAAGCAAAGCCGACATAAGTACGAATCCAAAACAAGCATCCAAAACGATCTAGGCGTCGCCGCCGTCCTGCTCATCACCTACATATATATAGAGGGGTGAGTACAAATACTCAGTGAATGGTACTAATAATAAAGGTTTTACATGAATATAGCCGAGGTCCTTCAAACAAACTCATCAACTTTAGCAAGACGAGGGATGAACCGTATTCATCAATCAAATATTACAAGTATCCAAAGATGTTTACTGACATAGGCAAAACAAGGGATGAACCGTATTCATCAATCAAGTATCATAACATCGGCGAAGCAAGGGATGAACCGTATTCATCATTCAAGTATCATAACATCGGCGAAGCAAGGGATGAACCGTATTCATCATTCAAGTATCATAACATCGGCGAAGCAAGGGATGAACCGTATTCATCATTCAAGTATCATGGGCTGTACGATCCGTAATCGTTTGGTCAAAGTACTAAGAAAGTTTAGAGTCCTCCAATACAAGGGACTTGTGCACTTGGTACCGCGAAAGTTTAGAGTCCTCCAGTACAAGGGACTTGTGTTACTTAGGCCCGTAGCCCGATTTAACAAGGACCGTATCCTTTTATACTTAGTACTGCGAAAGTTTAGAGTCCTCCAGCACAAGGGACTTGTGTTACTTAGGCCCGTAGCCCGATTTAACAAGGACCGTATTCTTTTCAAAGATGGCATCAACAAGGAGTGTACTTGACACATCAAAACAAGAGCTATTTATTCATGCTAACAAAATACTTTTGTCAAAACAAGGCAAACAAGATTTATCAAAACAAGTATAACTGTAGGAACCCACATTTTATGTCCTCATCGTGTCCATGAGCATTGGTAGGATTATGACTTGTTTAGCTTGCATGTGCATGTTGTGATTTGTTTCGCTTGAGCTAATGTGATCCATGCCTTGTTTTGAAGCCTTGTGATTTGTCTAAGTGTAGTATGCTTGTCTTGTTCCTTCCTTGATGTGAAACTTAGGTCGCGCCTTGCCAGAATTGTGCTAGCCGATGTTATTCCAAGCCGAGGTCATCCTTAATCTAGTAGTATCTTGGAACCCCTTGTTGACCTCCGTTCTCGCCTTGGCACGTTAGCCGAGATGTTACCTTGCACCCAAGTGATCTCGTCCTGGAGTGGTACGACCTAGGCCGAGGTGTGGCGCATCTAGGCCAGGATGTGGCACAGCTTAGTCAAGTGTTGTCCTTCCTAGCCGAGGTCATTGTCACCTTAGTTGCCGAAGTCCTTTGTTAGCCGATGTCATCCCTTGCCGGAGTGCCATTCCGTGTAGCTTGTTAGATACGCCTTGCTGTTAGCCGATGTCATTGCCCCGTCAGAGAGCCCATACCGCTTTGCTTGTTGAACACCCTTCCACCATGCTTTGTCTGGTCTGTCAGCCACCTTTTCAGGAAGAACCCAACCAGACGCCGCCACGTGTCTCAGCAGAGGGTTAACCCCAGAACCGGGTAAAGAAAACTATCATTTGGTATCATAAACTTGCCTTGTAGAGAGAGAAGCTTTAGGAGGAAGAAAGAGTTGTAGAGTGAGGAAGTAGATCTTCAAGCTTGATTCCTAGAGATCGAACCGTTAGATCCGCGTTCTAAGGTTAGAATCTTGATCTGCTCATGATGTTTTCTATGTTTATGATATTGCATTGCATGATCGGATATGATTTTTAAGCCATGCATCGTTTTGAAGTTCGATTTTAGAAAGAGAAAATGACATTCATGTGTTCTTCGAGAAAAGTCATGTTTTGATCCGAAAGCTTTTTGCCCAGACTCATGTTTTGTGTTTGTTCTTGCATGATTTTCAACTATGGGTACCCAGGTCCATGTTTTCAAACTCGTAACATGAAAATCCCAGATTTGTGATAACAGATCGTGATTGAACATTCATATTTTTCATGTTTTCACACTCATGTTCCTCATGTTCATCAGCAGAGGGAAACCCAGAGTTTCCCGACCTCTTTTCCTTGCATGTGGCCCTCGGGAACACACCTCGGCGAGGAGGTGTGGAACCTCGGCCTAGACCTGGTTAGTGCCCAGCATGTTTTCCGAAAACATTTGTGTACATACGAAACTTGTTGAAGGTGCATTCAATAGGCTTTGCCATGTGTTTGTAGGACTTGGGCTTGTCTCGACCCCGACGTGTGCAGAAACTATGTGAGTGGTATTTTTAATAAAGCTATGTTACACTTGCTTTTGTAAATCTCGTCTCGCCTTGTTTTGAAAAGTACTTGATCTAGCATGAATGACTATCCCTACTTGTATATTAAATACTATCTTGTTTTGATGACATTTCTTGAAAGTCCTTAGCTGCAGGGGACTATAATGCAACTGCACTCTTGTCTTGAAAGTCCTTAGCTGCAGGGGACTATAATGCAACTGCACTCTTGTCTTGAAAGTCCTTAGCTGCAGGGGACTATAATGCAACTGCACTCTTGTCTTGAAAGTCCTTAGTTGCAGGGGACTATAATGCAACTGCACTCTTGTCTTGAAAGTCCTTAGCTGCAGGGGACTATAATGCAACTGCACTCTTGTCTTGGAATTGTCATCACCCTCTTGTATTAAGTAGATGTAATAACATCCAAAGAACTTGAAAGGCCGGCAATGAACTTGATTTCCTCTTGATTGTAAAGTATGCTATGTATTGTTTTGAAAGAAACCTTGGATATCAATCATGCAAAACCTTTATTTCTAATATCATTCACTGAGTATCCAAGCTCACCCTCTCTATATATATGTAGGTGACGAACAAGAAGGCATTGAGGCCTAGACGTGATGCCGATGTATTTTTGGGTGCATTGCCGACATGTTTTGGATTAGCATTTTTGCACCATCTTGAAGATCATGCTTCTCGGCTTATTTTTCATTTGTACTTGTATATGTCGGCTTGAGAAGCCTTTTGGTCAAGATGTGTTTTGTATTTCATTTCCTTCTTGTATTTAAGTTGTAAAGCTATGTAAAGATGTATGCCATTTCATTTGACTTATGCACTGCTCTTATGGACCACTTGTATCTTGAATTATTGCTTCCGCATTTGTGAGCCCCTTATATAAATACTCTGATTGTGTGTGAATTTTGTAAGTTGGCCTTCGGTAATTACGGATTACTGGCCATCACGGCACCAAACTACTAGGGGCGGTTTGGGGGCGTGACAATAACATAGCTTTATCAATAATACCACTCACCTAGTTCTTCAGGTGTAGACTCAAAGCAAATATCAAGGACCTACAATCACATGGCAAGTCACATTCTCAAAGCAAGCTCTATATACATGCAAATGATCTCGGCATTCTTGCCAGATCCAAGTCAAAGACAAAGCAAAACAAGCTGGAAGCCTAATCACTGCTCCCGTTTCATGAAAACACACCGGGTACTGTCCAGGACTATGCCGAGGTCCCGCTAAACAAAGTCAGGAAAAACCTGGGTTTTCCTTTGAAGAATATGAAGAACATGATCATTTGAAAGATGGATGCAAGCTCACAACTTGTTACAAAAATCTGAGTTTTCATGCCAAGAGTTCAAAATATGGACCTGGGTACCCGTTCAAGAAAGTCATGCAAGAACAAACACAAAAACAAACATGGTTTTCGTTCCAAACTTTTCGATCAAAATGAGACTTTCTTCAAGAACACATGGAAAACCATTTTCTTTTTCCAAAACCAACTTTAAAACGATGCATGACATGCAACACAAATCCGATCATGCAATGCAGCTAGATAATCCATAACAACATTCAAAGTAGATCAAGAATTTTACCCCAAAGCTCGAATCTAACGGTTCAAGCCACGAAGATCAAGCTTGGAAGACTACTCTCACTCAAGAGCTCTTCTTCCTCCTCTCTAGAGCTTCTCTCTCTAAAACAAAGATTTGAGACAAGAAAATGATTTGTTTCAAGGTCTGCCGGCGGCCTTAACAATCAGCTCGGACACGTGGCGTTATCGGGTTGGTTCAGCTCCAAAAAGGTGATTGATTGATAAGACAAGTCTCTGACAAAGCGTATGCAGCAAGCTCGGGTAAGACACATCGGCAATAAGATGACATCGGCTCAAATCAAGGATCCAGCAACAGGATAACAAAACATCGGCTAGGGAGGACGACACTTGACTAAGCTGTGCCACACCTTGGCCGGGGTGTGCCACATCTCGGCCTAGGCCATACCTACCTGCGGACAAGGTTCAAGTGCAAAACATCTCGGCAATGAATGCCCGAGGTGAAGATGGGGTTGAACAAGATCTCAAGATAGTTCTAAGTACAAGGGTCAAAAGCGGACTAAGCTCAAGATGACCTCGGCTACGCACACACATACACTAAGCAAAGAACAAAATCATGCAAGCAACTTTAAGCAAATCAAGGCAAGACAAAACCTTCAAATTAACATAACAAGCAAGACCATGCAAGAATGTATGCAAGTATGGCAAGAGTAAGGTGAGGGTTGTTACAAATTCTCTAAAAATTACTCATTAAATTCCCAGTAAATTACCAGTAAATTCTCAGTAAATTACTCAGTTAATTCCCAATCAATTCTCAATAAATTCCCAGGAAATACTCAGAAAGTTGCGCCGTAGATTCCCAATAATTTACTCAGTAAATTCAATGTAAATTACTCAGTAAATTACTCTCTAAATTTTCAGTAAATTCCAAATAAATTACAAAATAAATTCTGAACAAATTCCCAGTAAATTACTCAGTAAATTCGTAATAAATTTTCTATAAATTACTTAGAAAATTTCTCAGTGAATTCTCTAAAAATTACTCAATTAATTACTGAGTAAATTACTCAGTAAATTCTCAGAAAATACACAGTAAATTCCTTGTAAATTCTCAGTAAGTTACTCAGAAAATTGCCAGTAATTTCTAAGTAAATTCCCTGTAAATTCTCAATAAATTACTCTAGAAATTCCCACTATGTTCTCAATAAATTACACAGCAAATTCCCAGTAAATTCGCAGTAAATTACTCAGTACATTACTCTGTAAATTGCCACTAAATTACTCAGTAAATTACCAGAAAATTTCCACTAAATTAACAGTAAGTTCTTAGTAAATTCCCAATAAATTGTAACTACATTATTTAGTAAATTCCCAGTAAATTCTCAACAAATTACTTAGTAAATTCTTAGTAAATTCTGAGTGAATTCTCAGTAAATTACTCATTAAATTCTCAGTAAATTACTCAATAAATTCTCTGTAAATTAATCAGTAAATTCTTAGCAAATTCTCAATAAATACACAGTAAATTACTCAGTAAATTCTGAGTAAATTCTTCGTAAATTCCCACAAAATTCTATGTAAATTCTTAGTAAATTACTCAGAAAATTCTCAGTAAATTCTCAGTAAATTACTTAGTAAATTCCCAGCAAAATCCCAGTAAATTACTTAGTAAATTCTTCTTAAATTACTTAGTAATTCTCAGTAAATTACCTAGTAAATTACATTGTAAAATCACAGTAAATTCGCTGTAAATTCTCAATGGATTACTCTGTAAGTTCTCAGAAAATTCCCTGTAAATTACTAAAAAAAATTGCCCCTAAATTCTCCGTAAATTACTCATCAAATTTTCAGTAAATTCTAAGTAAATTACTCAATAAATTACTCTTTAAATTCTCTGTAAATTACTTAGTAAGTTCCCTGTAAATTCTCAGTAAATTACTCGATAAGTTCTCACTATTTTTTTTGTAAATTACTCAGTAAATTGTTAGTAAATTCTCAGTAAATTACATAATAAATTCTCAGTAATTTACTCAGTAAATTCTCTATAAATTCTCAGAAAATTACCTAATAAATTCCCAATAAATTCTCAGTAAATTCCAAAAAAAATCTAACTAAATTACTCAGTGAATTCTCAATAAATTAGTCAGTAAATTCTCAGTCCATTACATTGTAATTCTCGGTAAATTACTCATTAAATTCTAAATAAATTCTCAGTAAATTCCCATTAAATTACTCAGTAAATTCTCTATAAATTGCTATTTAAATTCTCAGTAAATTACTCAGTACATTTATTCAGTAAATTGTGAGTAAATTACCAAGTAAATTTTCAGTAAATATCTAATAAATTCTCAAAAAATTATTCAGTAAATTCCCAATAAATACACAGTAAATCACTAGGTAAATTACTGAGTAAATTCTCAGCAAATTCTAAAAAAATTCTCAGTACTTTAATCCTTAAATTCCCAGTAAATTTCTTAGTAAATTTTCAGTAAATTCTCAATAAATTGCTCAGTAAATTGCTCAGTAAATTACTAGTAAATTCCCAGTAAATTATTCGGTAAACTCCCAATAAATTCTCAGGCAATTCCTTGTAAATTTTTCGTAAATTCTTAGTAAATTACTCAGCAAATTCCTAGTAAATTACTCATAAAATTCCAAGTAAAATTACTTATTAAATTTACAGTAAATTCTCTATAAATTCTTAGAAAATGCTAAGAAAATTTCTTACCAAATTAAACAGTAAATTCTCGGTAAATTACCCAGTAAATTCTCTGTCAATTCCCTGTAAAATCCCAGCAAATTACTCTGTAAGGTCTCAGTAAATTCTCAAAAAATTAATCAGCAAATTGCCAACAAATGCTCAGCAGATTACTCAGAAAATTCTCAGTAAATTCTCTAAAAATTACTCATTAAATTCCCAGTAAATTACCAGTAAATTCCCAGTAAATTACTCAATAAATTCCCAGGAAATACTCAGAAAGTTGCGCCGTAAATTCCCAATAATTTACTCAGTAAATTCAATGTAAATTACTCAGTAAATTCTCAGTAAATTACTCTCTAAATTTTTAGTAAATTCCAAATAAATCACAGAATAAATTCTCAACAAATTCCCAGTAAATTACTTAGAAAATTACCTAGTAAATTATAAGTAAATTACATTGTAAAATCACAGTAAATTCGCTGTAAATTCTCAGTAGATTACTCTGTAAGTTCTCAGAAAATTCTCTGTAAATTACTAAGAAAAATTGCCTCTAAATTCTCAGTAAATTACTCAATAAATTACTCTTTAAATTCACTGTAAATTACTTAGTAAGTTCCCTGTAAATTCTCAGTAAATTACTCGATAAGTTCTCACAAAATTTTTTGTAAATTACTTAGAAAATTACTCAGTAAATTGTTAGTAAATTCTCAATAAATTACAAAGTAAATTCCTAGTAATTTACTGGGTAAACTTTCGGTAAATTCACTATAAATTCTCAGAAAATTACCTAATAAATTCCCAATAAATTCTCAGTAAATTCCAAAAAAAAATCTAACTAAATTACTCAGTGAATTCTCAGTAAATTACACAGTAAATTCCCAGTAAATTCTCAATAAATTAGTCAGTAAATTCTCAGTCAATTACACTGTAATTCTCGGTAAATTACTCAATAAATTCTAAATAAATTCTCAGTACATTCTCTAGAAGTTACTATTTAAATTCTCAGTAAATTACTCAGTACATTTATTCAGTAAATTGTGAGCAAATTACCAAGTAAATTTCCAGTAAATTCTCAGTAAATTCCTAGAAATTACTCAGTAAATATCTAATAAATTCTCAAAAGATTATTCAGTAAATTCTCAATAAATACTCAGTAAATCACTAAGCAAATTACTGAGTAAATTCTCAGCAAATTCTAAAAAAATTCTCAATACTTTAATCCTTAAATTCCCAGTAAATTTCTTAGTAAATTTTCAGTAAATTGCTCAGTAAATTACTAGTAAATTCCTAGTAAATTATTCGGTAAACTCCCAATAAATTCTCAGACAATTCCTTGTAAATTTTTCGTAAATTCTTAGTAAATTACTCAGCAAATTCCCAGTATATTCTCAGTAAATTAATAAGTAAATTACCAGTAAATTACTCATAAAAATTCCAGTAAAATTACTTTATAAATTTCCAGTAAATTCTCTGTAAATTACTCCTTAAATTATCTGTAAATTCCTAGAAAATTCTAAGAAAATTTCTCAACAAATTAAACAGTAAATTCCCGGTAAATTACCCAGTAAATTTTCTGTCAATTCCCTGTAAAATCCCAGCAAATTACTCTGTAAGGTCTCAGTAAATTCTCAAAAAATTACTCAGTAAATTGCCAACAAATGCTCAGTAGATTACTCAGAAAATTCTCAGTAAATTCTCTAAAAATTACTCATTAAATTCCCAGTAAATTACTAGTAAATTACTCAATTAATTCCCAATCAATTCTCAATAAATTCCCAGGAAATACTCAGAAAGTTGCGTCGTAAATTCCCAATAATTTACTCAGCAAATTCAATGTAAATTACTCTGTAAATTTTCAGTAAATTCCCAATAAATTACAGAATAAATTCTCAACAAATTCCCAGTAAATTACTCAGTAAATTCGCAATAAATTTTCTATAAATTACTTAGAAAATTTCTCAGTGAATTCTCTAAAAATTACTCAATTAATTACTGAGTAAATTACTTAGTAAATTCTCAGAAAATACTCATTAAATTCCCAGTAAATTCCATGTAAATTCTCAAAAAAATTACTCAGAAAATTGCTAGTAATTTCTAAGTAAATTCCCTGTAAATTCTCAATAAATTACACTAGAAATTCCCACTATGTTCTCAATAAATTACACACCAAATTCCTAGTAAATTCGCAGTAAATTACTCAGTGCATTACTCTGTAAATTGCCACTAAAATACCCAGTAAATTACAGTAAATTCTCAGAAATTACTCAGAAAATTTTCAGTAAATTAACAGTAAGTTCTTAGTAAATTCCCAATAAATTCCGACTACATCATTTAGTAAATTCCCAGTAAATTCTCAACAAATTACTTAGTAAATTCTTAGCAAATTCCGAGTGAATTCTCACTAAATTACTCATTAAATTCTCTGTAAATTACTCCATAAATTCTCTGTAAATTAATCAGTAAATTCCTAGCAAATTCTCAATAAATACACAGTAAATTACTCAGTAAATTCTGAGTAAATTCTTCGTAAATTCACACAAAATTCCATGTGAATTCATAGTAAATTACTTAGTAAATTCCCAGTAAAATCTCGGTAAATTACTTAGTAAATTCTTCTTAAATTACTTAGTAATTCTCAGTAAATTACCTAGTAAATTATAAGTAAATTACATTGTAAAATCACAGTAAATTCGCTGTAAATTCTCAGTAGATTACTCTGTAAGTTCTCAGAAAATTCTCTGTAAATTACTTAGAAAAATTGCCTCTAAATTCTCAGTAAATTACTCATCAAATTTTCAGTAAATTCTCAGTAAATTACTCAATAAATTACTCTTTAAATTCACTGTAAATTACTTAGTAAGTTCCCTGTAAATTCTCAGTAAATTACTCGATAAGTTCTCACTAAATTTTTTGTAAATTACTTAGAAAATTACTCAGTAAATTGTTAGTAAATTCTCAGTAAATTACAAAGTAAATTCCTAGTAATTTACTGGGTAAACTTTTGGTAAATTCTCTATAAATTCTCAGAAAATTACCTAATAAATTCCCAATAAATTCTCAGTAAATTCCAAAAAAAATCTAACTAAATTACTCAGTGAATTCTCAGTAAATTACACAGTAAATTCCCAGTAAATTCTCAATAAATTAGTCAGTAAATTCTCAGTCAATTACACTGTAATTCTCGGTAAATTACTCAGTAAATTCTAAATAAATTCTCAGTACATTCTCTAGAAGTTACTATTTAAATTCTCAGTAAATTACTCAGTACATTTATTCAGTAAATTGTGAGCAAATTACCAAGTAAATTTCCAGTAAATTCTCAGTAAATTCCTAGAAATTACTCAGTAAATATCTAATAAATTCTCAAAAGATTATTCAGTAAATTCTCAATAAATACTCAGTAAATCACTAAGCAAATTACTGAGTAAATTCTCAGCAAATTCTAAAGAAATTCTCAATACTTTAATCCTTAAATTCCCAGTAAATTTCTTAGTAAATTTTCAGTAAATTCTCAGTAAATTGCTCAGTAAATTACTAGTAAATTCCCAGTAAATTATTCGGTAAACTCCTAATAAATTCTCAGACAATTCCTTGTAAATTTTTCGTAAATTCTTAGTAAATTACTCAGCAAATTCCCAGTATATTCTCAGTAAATTAATAAGTAAATTACCAGTAAATTACTCATAAAAATCCCAGTAAAATTACTTTATAAATTTCCAGTAAATTCTCTGTAAATTACTCCTTAAATTATCTGTAAATTCCTAGAAAATTCTAAGAAAATTTTTCAACAAATTAAACAGTAAATTCCCGGTAAATTACCCAGTAAATTTTCTGTCAATTCCCTGTAAAATCCCAGCAAATTACTCTGTAAGGTCTCAGTAAATTCTCAAAAAATTACTCAGTAAATTGCCAACAAATGCTCAGTAGATTACTCATAAAATTCTCAGTAAATTCTCTAAAAATTACTCATTAAATTCCCAGTAAATTACTCAATTAATTCCCAATCAATTCTCAATAAATTCCCAGGAAATACTCAGAAAGTTGCGCCGTAAATTCCCAATAATTTACTCAGTAAATTCAATGTAAATTACTCTCTAAATTTTCAGTAAATTCCAAATAAATTACAGAATAAATTCTCAACAAATTCCCAGTAAATTACTCAGTAAATTCGCAATAAATTTTCTATAAATTACTTAGAAAATTTCTCAGTGAATTCTCTAAAAATTACTCAATTAATTACTGAGTAAATTACTTAGTAAATTCTCAGAAAATACTCATTAAATTCCCAGTAAATTCCATGTAAATTCTCAAAAAAATTACTCAGAAAATTGCTAGTAATTTCTAAGTAAATTCCCTGTAAATTCTCAATAAATTACACTAGAAATTCCCACTATGTTCTCAATAAATTACACACCAAATTCCCAGTAAATTCGCAGTAAATTACTCAGTGCTTTACTCTGTAAATTGCCACTAAAATACCCAGTAAATTACAGTAAATTCTCAGAAATTACTCAGAAAATTTTCAGTAAATTAACAGTAAGTTCTTAGTAAATTCCCAATAAATTCCGACTACATCATTTAGTAAATTCCCAGTAAATTCTCAACAAATTACTTAGTAAATTCTTAGCAAATTCCGAGTGAATTCTCAGTAAATTACTCATTAAATTCTCTGTAAATTACTCCATAAATTCTCTGTAAATTAATCAGTAAATTCCTAGCAAATTCTCAATAAATACACAGTAAATTACTCAGTAAATTCTGAGTAAATTCTTCGTAAATTCCCACAAAATTCCATGTGAATTCATAGTAAATTACTTAGTAAATTCCCAGCAAAATCACGGTAAATTATTTAGTAAATTCTTCTTAAATTACTTAGTAATTCTCAGTAAATTACCTAGTAAATTATAAGTAAATTACATTGTAAAATCACAGTAAATTCGCTGTAAATTCTCAGTAGATTACTCTGTAAGTTCTCAGAAAATTCTCTGTAAATTTCTAAGAAAAATTGCTTCTAAATTCTTAGTAAATTACTCATCAAATTTTCAGTAAATTCTCAGTAAATTACTCAATAAATTACTCTTTAAATTCATTGTAAATTACTTAGTAAGTTCCCTGTAAATTCTCAGTAAATTACTCGATAAGTTCTCACTAAAGTTTTTGTAAATTACTTAGAAAATTACTCAGTAAATTGTTAGTAAATTCTCAGTAAATTACAAAGTAAATTCCTAGTAATTTACTGGGTAAACTTTCGGTAAATTCTCTATAAATTCTCAGAAAATTACCTAATAAATTCCCAATAAATTCTCAGTAAATTCCAAAAAAAATCTAACTAAATTACTCAGTGAATTCTCAGTAAATTACACAATAAATTCCCAGTAAATTCTCAATAAATTAGTCAGTAAATTCTCAGTCAATTACACTGTAATTCTCGGTAAATTACTCAGTAAATTCTAAATGAATTCTCAGTACATTCTCTAGAAGTTACTATTTAAATTCTCAGTAAATTACTCAGTACATTTATTCAGTAAATTGTGAGTAAATTACCAAGTAAATTTCCAGTAAATTCTCAGTAAATTCCTAGAAATTACTCAGTAAATATCTAATAAATTCTCAAAAGATTATTCAGTAAATTCTCAATAAATACTCAGTAAATCACTAAGCAAATTACTGAGTAAATTCTCAGCAAATTCTAAAAAAATTCTCAATACTTTAATCCTTAAATTCCCAGTAAATTTCTTAGTAAATTTTCAGTAAATTCTCAGTAAATTGCTCAGTAAATTACTAGTAAATTCCCAGTAAATTATTCGGTAAACTCCCAATAAATTCTCAGACAATTCCTTGTAAATTTTTCGTAAATTCTTAGTAAATTACTCAATAAATTCCCAGTATATTCTCAGTAAATTAATAAGTAAATTACCAGTAAATTACTCATAAAAATCCCAGTAAAATTACTTTATAAATTTCCAGTAAATTCTCTGTAAATTACTCCTTAAATTATCTGTAAATTCCTAGAAAATTCTAAGAAAATTTCTCAACAAATTAAACAGTAAATTCCCGGTAAATTACCCAGTAAATTTTCTGTCAATTCCCTGTAAAATCCCAGCAAATTACTCTGTAAGGTCTCAGTAAATTCTCAAAAAATTACTCAGTAAATTGCCAACAAATGCTCAGTAGATTACTCAGAAAATTCTCAGTAAATTCTCTAAAAATTACTCATTAAATTCCCAGTAAATTACCAGTAAATTCCTAGTAAATTACTCAATTAATTCCAATCAATTCTCAATAAATTCCCAGGAAATACTCAGAAAGTTGCGTCGTAAATTCCCAATAATTTACTCAGTAAATTCAATGTAAATTACTCAGTAAATTCTCAGTAAATTACTCTCTAAATTTTTAGTAAATTCCAAATAAATTACAGAATAAATTCTCAACAAATTCCCAGTAAATTACTCAGTAAATTCGCAATAAATTTTCTATAAATTACTTGGAAAATTTCTCAGTGAATTCTCTAAAAATTACTCAATTAATTACTGAGTAAATTACTTAGTAAATTACTCATTAAATTCTCAGAAAATACTCAGTAAATTCCCAGTAAATTCCATGTAAATTCTCAAAAAATTACTCAGAAAATTGCCAGTAATTTCTAAGTAAATTCCCTGTAAATTCTCAATAAATTACTCTAGAAATTCCCACTATGTTCTCAATAAATTACACACCCAATTCCCAGTAAATTCGCAGTAAATTACTCAGTAAATTGCGACTAAATTGCTCAGTAAATTACAGTAAATTCTCAGAAATTACTCAGAAAATTTCCAGTAAATTAACAGTAAGTTCTCAGTAAATTCCCAATAAATTCTAACTACATTATTTAGTAAATTCCCAGTAAATTCTCAACAAATTACTTAGTAAATTCCGAGTGAATTCTTAGTAAATTACTCATTACATTCTCTGTAAATTACTCAATAAATTGTCTGTAAATTAATCAGTAAATTCCTAGCAAATTCTCAATAAACACACAGCAAATTACTCAGTAAATTCTAAGTATATTCTTCATAAATTCCCACAAAATTCCATGTAAATTCTTAGTAAATTACTCAGAAAATTCCCAGTAAATTACTTAGTAAATTCGCCGCAAAATCTCAGTAAATTACTTAGTAAATTCTTCTTAAATTACTTAGTAATTCTCAGTAAATTACCTAGTAAATTGCAAGTAAATTATAAGTAAATTACATTGTAAAATCACAGTAAATTCGCTGTAAATTCTCAGTAGATTACTCTGTAAGTTCTCAGTAAATTCTTCGTAAATTACTAAGAAAAATTGCCTCTAAATTCTCAGAAAATTACTCATCAAATTTTCAGTAAATTCTCTGTAAATTACTCAATAAATTACTCTTTAAATTCTCTGTAAATTACTTAGTAAGTGCCATGTAAATTCTCAGTAAATTGTTAGTAAATTCTCAGTAAATTAGATAGTAAATTCTCAGTAATTTACTAGATAAATTTTCAGTAAATTCTCTATAAATTCTAAGAAAATTACCTAATAAATTCCCAATAAATTCTCAGTAAATTCCAAAAAAAATCTAACTAAATTACTCAGTGAATTCTCAGTAAATTACATAATAAATTCTCAGTAAATTCTCAAAAAATTAGTTAGTAAATTCTTAGTCAATTACACTGTAATTCTCGGTAAATTACTCAGTAAATTCTAAATAAATTCTTAGTAAATTCCCATTAAATTACTCTGTAAATTCTCTAGAAGTTAATATTTAAATTCTCAGTAAATTCCTAGAAATTACTCTGTAAATATCTAATAAATTCTCAAAAAAATATTCAGTAAATTCCCAATAAATACTCAGTAAATCACCAAGTAAATTACTGAGTAAATTCTCAACAAATTCTAAAAAAATTCTCAGTACGTTAATCCTTAAATTCCTAGTAAATTTCTTAGTAAATTTTCAGTAAATTCTCAATAAATTGCTCAGTAAATTATTAGTAAATTCCCAGTAAATTATTCGGTAAACTCCCAATAAATTCTCAGACAATTCCTTGTAAATTTTTCGTAAATTCTTAGTAAATTACTCAAAAAATTCCCAGTAAATTACTTAGTAAATTCCCAACAAAATCTCAGTAAATTACTTAATAAATTCTTCTTAAATTACGTAGTAATTCTCAGAAAATTTCCTAGTAAATTGCAAGTAAATTATAAGTAAATTACATTGTAAAATCACAGTAAATTCGCTGTAAATTCTCAGTAGATTACTGTCACGCCCCCAAACCGCCCCTAGTAGTTTGGTGCCGTGATGGCCAGTAATCCGAGATTACCGAAGGCCGACTTACAAGAATCACACACAATCAGAGTATAAAATATGGGGCTTACAAGTGCGGAAGCAACATTTATGCATATACTGAATCTAGATAGTCCATGAGAGCCGTGCTTAAGTCCAATGAAATGACATACATTTTTACAAAGTCTTACAACTTAGATACAATACGGGAATGAGATACAAAATACATCTTGACCAAAAGGCTTCTCAAGCCGACATATACAAGTGCACAAGAAATATAAGCTAAGAAGCATAATCTTCAAGATGGTGCAAAATGCTAATCCAAAACACGTCGGCAATGCACCCAAAAACACATCGGCTACACACCTAGGCCTCATCGCCTTCTTGCTCATCACCTACATATATATAGAGAGGGTGAGCTTGGATACACAGTGAATGATATTAGAAATAAAGGTTTTGCATGATTGATATCCAAGATTTCGTTCAAAACAATACATAGCATACTTTACAATCAAGAGGGAAATCAAGTTTATTGCCGGCCTTTCAAGTTCTTTGGATGTTATTACATCTACTTAATACAAGGGAATGATGACAATTCCAAGACAAGAGTGCAGTTGCATTATAGTCCCCTGCAGCTAAGGACTTTCAAGACAAGAGTGCAGTTGCATTATAGTCCCCTGCAGCTAAGGACTTTCAAGAAATGTCATCAAAACAAGATAGTGCTTAATATACAAATAGGGATAGTCATTCATGCTAGATCAAGTACTTTTCAAAACAAGGCAAGACGAGATTTATGAAAGCAAGTGTAACATAGCTTTATTAAAAATACCACTCACATAGTTCTTCAAACGTCGGGGTCGAGACAAGCCCAAGTCCTACAAACACATGGCAAAGCCTATTGAATGCACTTTCAAACAAGTCTCTTATGTATGCAAATGATCTCGGAAAACATGCTGGGCACTAACCAGGTCTAGGCCGAGGTTCCACACCTCCTTGCCGAGGTGTGTCCCCGAGGGCCACATGCAAGGAAAAGAGGTCGGGAACTCTGGGTTTCCCTCTGCTGATGAACATGAAGAACATGAGTATGAAAACATGAAAAATATGAATGTTCGATCACAATCTGTTATCACAAATCTGAGATTTTCATGCTACGAGTTTGAAAACATGGACCTGGGTACCCGTACTTGGAATTCTTGCGGAAATAAACACAAAAACATGATTCTTTATGCAAGCTTTCGGATCAAAACAAGACTTTCTTGAAGAACACATGAATGTCATTTTCTCTTTCTAAAATCGAACTTCAAAACAATGCATGGCTTACAAATCATATCCGATCATGCAATGCAATAACATGAACATAGAGAACATCATGAGCAGATCAAGAATCTAACCTTAGAACACGGATCTAACGGTTCGATCTCTAGGAATCAAGCTTGAAGATCTACTTCCTCACTCTAAAACTCCTTCTTCCTCCTAGAGCTTCTCTCTCTCTACAAGGCAAGGTTATGATACCAAATGATAGTTTTCTTTACCCGGTTCTGGGGTTAACCCTCTACTGAGACACGTGGCGGTGACTGGTTGGGTTTTCCCTGAAAAGGTGGCTGACAGACCAGACAAAGCATGGTGGAAGGGTGTTCAACAAGTAAAGCGGTATGGGCTCTCTGACGAGGCAATGACATCGGCTAATAACAAGGCGTATCTAACAAGCTACACGGAATGGCACTCCGGCAAGGGGTGACATCGGCTAACAAAAGGACTTCGGCAACTATGGTGACAATGACCTCGGCTAGGAAGGACGACACTTGACTAAGCTGTGCCACATCTTGGCCTAGATGCGCCACACCTCGGCCTAGGTCATACCACTCCAGGACGAGATCACTTGGGTGCAAGGTAACATCTCGGCTAATGTGTCAAGGCGAGGACGGAGGTCAACAAGGGGTTCCAAGATACTTCTAGACTGAGGATGACCTCGGCTTGGAATAACATCGGCTAGCATAATTCAGGCAAGGCGTGACCTAAGTTTCACATCAAGGAAGGAACAAGACAAGCATACTACACTTAGACAAATCACAAGGCTTCAAAACAAGGCATGGATCACACTAGTTAAAGCGGAACAAGTCACAACATACACATGCAAGCTTAACAAGTCATAATCATACAGATGCTCATGAACATGACGAAGACATAAAATGTGGGTTCCTACAGTCTACCCTCCTTAAAGAAGTTTGGTCCCCAAACTTAAGTTACCTTGTCCTACGAATAACTCCGGGTAACGGATTTTCATCTCCTCTTCCTTTTCCCATGTGGCCTCATCGCCATAATGCTTCTCCCATTCGATTTTCACCATTGATATCGACTTGTTTCTCAACTGTCTCACTTGTCTGCCGATAATTCTCATCGGCCTCTCTTCGTAGCCCAGGTCTTCATTAACTACAACCCCGGAGTAATCTATTACATGCAGTGGGTCTCGGATATATTTTCTCAGCATTGAAACATGGAACACGCTATGGACTTGGCTCAAGTCTGGCGGCAAAGCGAGTCTGTAAGCAACGGTGTTAACTTTCTCAAGAATTTCAAACGGCCCAATATATCGGGGTGCAAGTTTACCCTTCTTCCCAAATCTCGAAACTCCTGTCATCGGTGAGACCTTCAAAAATACATGATCCCCAATTTCAAATTCTAACTCCCTCCTTCTTTGGTCGGCATAACACTTCTGTCGACTCTGTGCAGTTTTAATCCTCTGCTGAATGAGTTTGATCTTTTCAGTTGTCATCTGAACCAACTCGGGGCCAATTAGAGCTTTGTCTCCTACTTCAGTCCAACATATCGGCGATCGGCACTCCCTTCCATACAAAGCTTCATACGGCGCCATGCCTATGCTGGCTTGATAACTGTTGTTGTACGCGAACTCTACTAATGGCAAATGCGATTCCCAACTTCCCTGGAAATCCAACACGCACAGTCTGAGCATGTCTTCGAGTGTCTGAATCGTTCTTTCTGTCTGCCCGTCGGTCTGGGGGTGGAAGGCTGTGCTAAATCTCAACTCTGTTCCCAAGGCTCCTTGTAGACTCTACCAAAATCTAGAAACGAACTTCGGATCTCGGTCTGACACAACGGACATCGGCACACCATGAAGCCTAACGATCTCATTCATGTACAATTCGGCAAGTCGGTCGGCATTGAATGTAGTCTTGACAGGCAAGAAGTGAGCTGACTTAGTAAACCTGTCGACTATAACCCAAATGGAATCCATACCTCTTTGCGTCCTCGGCAAACCCACTACGAAATCCATGGAGATGTGTTCCCATTTCCACTCAGGAATTGACAAGGGTTGAAGAAGTCCTGCCGGTCTCTGGTGTTCTGCCTTCACTCGCTGACAACACAGACACTGAAATACAAACTCGGCTATCTCTCTTTTCATGTTTGGCCACCAAAAGGTCCGCTTTACGTCCTGATACATCTTGGTGCTCCCTGGATGAATGGCAAACTTGGAACTATGGGCCTCTTGCAAAATCTTCCTTTTTAACTCTGGTACGTCGGCCACGCACAATCTTCCTTCAAACTTAAGCACTTGATTCTCCATGGTATATCCCGGCCTCGGCTTGGTGACGAATTCATCAATTACTTTCTTGAGGAATTTATCCTCCCTCTGTCTGGTCTTCGCTTCCTCAATAATGGTCGGTTCCACCGAAACCGTTGTCAGGCACGCCAAACTTCCAACTAACTTCCTGCTCAATGCGTCGGCTACGGAATTTGCCTTACCTGGGTGATACTGAATCTGCATGTCATAATCCTTCAGTAGCTCGAGCCATCTTCTCTGCCTCATATTTAACTCTTTCTGAGTGAACAAGTACTTCAGACTCTTGTGGTCGGTGAAAACTTGGCAAAATGTTCCATACAAGTAATGACGTCATATCTTCAAAGCAAAAACCACGGCAGCTAGTTCCAGATCATGGGTAGGATAATTCTTTTCATTGGGCTTCAACTGACGAGACGCGTACGCTATGACTTTACCTTCTTGCATTAACACGCAACCCAAACCCTTATGTGAAGCATCACTGTAAATCTGAAATTCCTCATTAGCCGATGGTAGTACCAGAACTGGTGCTGTAACTAACCTCGTCTTCAGCTCCTGGAAGGCTGATTCTCTTTCATTGGTCCATTCATAAGCTGCTCCCTTCTTAGTTAGTTGTGTCAAGGGCACTGCAATCCTCGAGAAATCCTTCACAAACGTTCTGTAATAACCTGCCAAACCCAGAAAACTACGAACCTCGGACACGTTGGTCGGCGTCGGCCAATTCACAATGGCTTCAATCTTACTAGGGTCAACTGATATACCGTCTTCATTAATCACATGCCCTAGAAATGAAATGCTGGAAAGCCAAAACTCGCATTTACTTAACTTGGCGTACAACTTCTTGTCTCTCAGGGTCTGCAGGGCAAGTCTCAGATGATTCTCGTGCTCGCTCGTACTCCCGGAATAGATCAATATGTCGTCGATAAAAATAATGACAAACTCATCTAGGTACGGCTTAAAGACTCTGTTCATCAAATCCATGAATGCTGCTGGGGCGTTGGTTACTCCGAAGGGCATTACCAAAAATTCGTAGTGGCCATATCTTGTCCGAAAAGCAGTTTTCTCGATGTCCTCGGCTTTAACCTTCAACTGGTGGTAGCCTGACCTAAGATCAATCTTGGAAAAGACTCGTGCTCCTCGTAGTTGATCAAGCAAATCATCGATTCTATGCAATGGGTACTTGTTCTTAATGGTTACCTTATTAAGTTCCCTGTAGTCAATGCAAAGACGAAGTGTGCCATCCTTTTTCTTAACAAATAGAACGGGTGCTCCCCACGGTGAAGTGCTCGGCCTAACAAATCCTTTGTCCAACAATTCTTGTAATTGCGATTTCAGTTCTCTAAGTTCGGCTGGGGCCATTCTATAGGGTGTTTTGGAGATGGGTTGTGTTCCTGTCAGGATGTCCACGGTAAACTCTATTTCCCTATCGACAAGGTGGCCAGGCAACTCATTCGGAAAGACATCGGGGAATTCCTCAACAACGGGTATGTCGGCTAACTCAACACTTCCTTTCAAATCACTTAATATAATGCATAAATAACCCTGACATCCTTTTTGGATCAACTTGTAGGCCTTCATGGATGAGATTAAGTAAGGTGGGGGTACTACTCCTTTACCTTGGAAAATGACCTCAGCTTGACTTGGGGTCTTCAATGTGACGCTCTTAGTAACACAATTAATGGATGCATGGTTCGCTACTAACCAATCCATTCCCAATATGACATCGAAATGGGTCATGCTTAATGGCATCAAATCAACTAACAACTCTACACTCTCAATCATAACAATACACGCCCTATAAATGGATGTAACAATCATATTTCTCCCAGATGGAGTAGACACAGACAATACGTAATCAAGGGGTTCTAATTCTCTACTCAACTTCTCGGCGAATATAGTGGACACAAATGAATGCGTAGAACCCGAATCAATCAATACGTATGCATCTTGAGAACAAATTGAAATGGTACCTGACACCACTGCTTCAGCATTCTGGGCGTCTCCTGGCACTAATGCGAAAACTCTGCCTTGCCTTGCCTGTATTCTCCCGACGTTGTTGTTCTGTGCAGAGCCCGAGGTGCTTCCATTCCTCTTCCCATTGTCAGTCCCTGCCTTCGGGCAGTCCTTCACACGATGACCTATCTCGCCGCACTCATAGCAAGCTCCTATTGCCCAACGACAAACCCCGAAATGTAGCTTTCCACAACTCGCGCACACCGGCTTGGCGTTACCTTCCTGATTTGAGTTGCTGGAACTGTCTGTGCTCATTCTCTTCTTGGCATTGAACGGAACTCGGCGGTTATCATAATTCTGTCTCTTCCTCTGACCCTCACCTGAACTCTGGTATCGGTTTAAATTAGCTTCGGCCAGGATGGCCTTGTCCAGTACTCCAGCGTATGTCGGCATATTGAGCATATTGACCCGATCTTGTATCGGTCCACTTAACCCACTTTCGAACTTCCTCGCCTTTCGGTATTCGTCGTCAACCATATGAGGCGCATATCTCGCCAGTTCAGTAAAGGCACGATCGTATTCTGCGACTGTCTTGTTCCCTTGTATTAGATTCTGAAACTCCGTGGTCTTTCGGTCTCGGACGCTAAGAGGGAAATGCTTGTTGTAGAACAACTCCAAAAATTTTGCCCAAGTCAAACCCGGATTGCTTTCTCGGACCATCATCCACCACCTACGAGCATCGTCGTCTAATGTGAATGCTGCCAGAGATACCTTCTGGGCATCTGTACTGGGGAAGATCTCAAACAACTTCTCCATCTCTAAAACCCATGCCTCGGCTTTCATTGGTTCTATACCTCCTTGAAATCTCGGCGGTTTCATTTTCTTGAACTCTCTGATTAGGGTTATCGTATCGTTCCCATACAAAGCCTGCTGTAGAGGCACTTGTGGCACTGGAGGGGGTGGAGCTGTATAACGGCCATTCGTCTGCTCAGCCTGCGTGGAAGTCGTACCAGTATCCTGTGGCCTAGGTTGTCTCTGCTCACGAACCAAGCCTTCGACTAACCTTTCCAATCTCTCCAATCTATCTTCTGAACGATCTCGGCCCACTGGAGGTCTACCTCTCCTCATGACGCTAGGAGGATGCAAGATGAGACTTTAAAATAACTGAACAGATAATACATATACAAGTAACAAATGTCTATGCCGAAATGATGCACACGTAGCCAAGTAGCAAGTAATATGATGCAATCCTAACATCATTCTAAGGAAAATCCTATGCTCTTTAGGACTCAAGGTGAGTGATTAACGTACTATAAGGATCCTAGGCTCTGATACCATTCTGTCACGCCCCCAAACCGCCCTTAGTAGTTTGGTGCCGTGATGGCCAGTAATCCGAGATTACCGAAGGCCGACTTACAAGAATCACACACAATCAGAGTATAAAATATGGGGCTTACAAGTGCGGAAGCAACATTTATGCATATACTGAATCTAGATAGTCCATGAGAGCCGTGCTTAAGTCCAATGAAATGACATACATTTTTACAAAGTCTTACAACTTAGATACAATACGGGAATGAGATACAAAATACATCTTGACCAAAAGGCTTCTCAAGCCGACATATACAAGTGCACAAGAAATATAAGCTAAGAAGCATAATCTTCAAGATGGTGCAAAATGCTAATCCAAAACACGTCGGCAATGCACCCAAAAACACATCGGCTACACGCCTAGGCCTCATCGCCTTCTTGCTCATCACCTACATATATATAGAGAGGGTGAGCTTGGATACACAGTGAATGATATTAGAAATAAAGGTTTTGCATGATTGATATCCAAGATTTCGTTCAAAACAATACATAGCATACTTTACAATCAAGAGGGAAATCAAGTTTATTGCCGGCCTTTCAAGTTCTTTGGATGTTATTACATCTACTTAATACAAGGGAATGATGACAATTCCAAGACAAGAGTGCAGTTGCATTATAGTCCCCTGCAGCTAAGGACTTTCAAGACAAGAGTGCAGTTGCATTATAGTCCCCTGCAGCTAAGGACTTTCAAGACAAGAGTGCAGTTGCATTATAGTCCCCTGCAGCTAAGGACTTTCAAGAAATGTCATCAAAACAAGATAGTGCTTAATATACAAATAGGGATAGTCATTCATGCTAGATCAAGTACTTTTCAAAACAAGGCAAGACGAGATTTATGAAAGCAAGTGTAACATAGCTTTATTAAAAATACCACTCACATAGTTCTTCAAACGCCGGGGTCGAGACAAGCCCAAGTCCTACAAACACATGGCAAAGCCTATTGAATGCACTTTCAAACAAGTCTCTTATGTATGCAAATGATCTCGGAAAACATGCTGGGCACTAACCAGGTCTAGGCCGAGGTTCCACACCTCCTTGCCGAGGTGTGTCCCCGAGGGCCACATGCAAGGAAAAGAGGTCGGGAACTCTGGGTTTCCCTCTGCTGATGAACATGAAGAACATGAGTATGAAAACATGAAAAATATGAATGTTCGATCACAATCTGTTATCACAAATCTGGGATTTTCATGCTACGAGTTTGAAAACATGGACCTGGGTACCCGTACTTGGAATTCTTGTGGAAATAAACACAAAAACATGATTCTTTATGCAAGCTTTCGGATCAAAACAAGACTTTCTTGAAGAACACATGAATGTCATTTTCTCTTTCTAAAATCGAACTTCAAAACAATGCATGGCTTACAAATCATATCCGATCATGCAATGCAATAACATGAACATAGAGAACATCATGAGCAGATCAAGAATCTAACCTTAAAACACGGATCTAACGGTTCGATTTCTAGGAATCAAGCTTGAAGATCTACTTCCTCACTCTAAAACTCCTTCTTCCTCCTAGAGCTTCTCTCTCTCTACAAGGCAACGTTATGATACCAAATGATAGTTTTCTTTACCCGGTTCTGGGGTTAACCCTCTACTGAGACACGTGGCGGTGATTGGTTGGGTTTTCCCTGAAAAGGTGGCTGACAGACCAGACAAAGCATGGTGGAAGGGTGTTCAACAAGTAAAGCGGTATGGGCTCTCTGACGAGGCAATGACATCGGCTAATAACAAGGCGTATCTAACAAGCTACACGGAATGGCACTCCGGCAAGGGGTGACATCGGCTAACAAAAGGACTTCGGCAACTATGGTGACAATGACCTCGGCTAGGAAGGACGACACTTGACTAAGCTGTGCCACATCTTGGCCTAGATGCGCCACACCTCGGCCTAGGTCATACCACTCCAGGACGAGATCACTTGGGTGCAAGGTAACATCTCGGCTAATGTGTCAAGGCGAGGACGGAGGTCAACAAGGGGTTCCAAGATACTTCTAGACTGAGGATGACCTCGGCTTGGAATAACATCGGCTAGCATAATTCAGGCAAGGCGTGACCTAAGTTTCACATCAAGGAAGGAACAAGACAAGCATACTACACTTAGACAAATCACAAGGCTTCAAAACAAGGCATGGATCACACTAGTTAAAGCGGAACAAGTCACAACATACACATGCAAGCTTAACAAGTCATAATCATACAGATGCTCATGAACATGACGAAGACATAAAATGTGGGTTCCTACAATTACTCTGTAAGTTCTCAGTAAATTCTCTGTAGATTACTAAGAAAAATTGCCTCTAAATTCTCAGTAAATTACTCTTCAAATTTTCAGTAAATTCTCTGTAAATTACTCAATAAATTACTCTATAAATTCTCTGTAAATTACTTAGTAAGTTCCATGTAAATTCTCAGTAAATTACTCGATAAGTTCTCACTAAATTTTTTGTAAATTACTCAGTAAATTGTTAGTAAATTTTCAGTAAAATACATAGTAAATTCTCAGTAATTTACTCGATAAATTTTCAATAAATTCTCTATAAATTCTCAGAAATTTACTCAATAAATTCTCAGTAAATTCCAAAAAAAATTTAACTAAATTACTCAGTCAATTCTCAGTAAATTACACAATAATTTCCTAGTAAATTCTCAATAAATTAGTCAGTAAATTCTCGGTCAATTACACTGTAATTCTCGGTAAATTACTCAGTAAATTCTAAATAAATTCTCAGTAAATTCCCATTAAATTACTCAGTAAATTCTCTAGAAATTAATATTTAAATTCTTAGTAAATTCCTAGAAATTACTCAGTAAATATCTAATAAATTCTCAAAAAATAATTCAGTAAATTCCGAATAAATACTCAGTAAATCACTAAGTAAATTACTGAGTAAATTGTCAACAAATTCTAAAAAAATTCTCAGTACTTTAATCCTTAAATTCCCAGTAAATTTCTTAGTAAATTTTCAGTAAATTCTCAATAAATTGCTCAGTAAATTGCTCAGTAAATTACTAGTAAATTCCCAGTAAATTATTCGGTAAACTCCCAATAAATTCTCAGGCAATTCCTTGTAAATTTTTCGTAAATTCTTAGTAAATTACTCAGCAAATTCCCAGTATATTCTCAGTAAATTAATAAGTAAATTCCCAGTAAATTACTCATAAAATTCCCAGTAAAATTACTTAATAAATTTCCAGTAAATTCTCTGTAAATTACTCCTTAAATTATCTGTAAATTCCTAGAAAATTCTAAGAAAATTTCTCAACAAATTAAAGAGTAAATCCTCGGTAAATTACCCAGTAAATTCTCTGTCAATTCCCTGTAAAATCCCAGCAAATTACTCTGTAAGGTCTCAGTAAATTCTCAAAAAATTACTCAGTAAATTGCCAACAAATGCTCAGTAGATTACTCAGAAAATTCTCAATAAATTCTCTAAAAATTACTCATTAAATTCCTAGTAAATTACTCAGTTAATTCCAAATCAATTCTCAATAAAATCCCAGGAAATACTCAGAAAGTTGCGCCGTAAATTCCCAATAATTTACTCAGAAAATTCAATTTAAATTACTCAGTAAATTCTCAGTAAATTACTCTCTAAATTTTCAGTAAATTCCAAATAAATTAAAGAATAAATTCTCAACAAATTCCCAGTAAATTACTCAGTAAATTCGCAATAAATTTTCTATAAATTACTTATAAAATTTCTCAGAGAATTCTCTAAAAATTACTCAATTAATTACTGAGTAAATTACTTAGTAAATTCTCAGAAAATACTCAGTAAATTCCTTGTAAATTCTCAGTAAATTACTCAGAAAATTGCTAGTAATTTCTAAGTAAATTCCTTGTAAATTCTCAATAAATTACTCTAGAAATTCCCACTATGTTCTCAACAAATTACACAGCAAATTCCCAGTATATTCGCAGTAAATAACTCAGTACATTACTCTGTAAATTGCCACAAAATTACAGTAAATTCTCAGAAATTACTCAAAAAATTTCCAGAAAATTAACTAAGTTCTCAGTAAATTCCCAATAAATCCTAACTACATTATTTAGTAAATTCTCAACCAATTACTTAGCAAAATTCTTAGTAAATTCCGAGTGAATTCTCAGTAAATTACTCATTAAATTCTCTGTAAATTACTCAATAAATTCTCTGTAAATTAATAAGTAAATTCCTAGCACATTCTCAATAAATATAGAGTAAATTCTGACTAATCTCTTCGTAAATTCCCACAAAATTCCATGTAAATTCTTAGTAAATTACTCAGAAAATTCTCAGTAAATTCTCAGTAAATTACTTAATAAATTTCCAGCAAAATCTCAGTAAATTACTTAGTAAATTCTTCTTAAATTATTTAGTAATTCTCATTAAATTATAAGTAAATTACATTGTAAAATCACAGTAAATTCACCATAAATTCTCAGTAGATTACTCTGTAAGTTCTCAGTAAATTCTCTGTAAATTACTAAGAAAAATTGCCTCTAAATTCTCAGTAAATTACTCATCAAATTTTCAGTAAATTCTCAGTAAATTACTCAATAAATTATGCTTTAAATTCTCTGTAAATTACTTACTAAGTTCCCTGTAAATTCTCAGTAAATTACTCGATAAGTTCTCACTAAATTTTTTGTAATTTACTCAGAAAATTACTCAGTAAATTGTTAGTAAATTCTCAGCAAATTACATTGTAAATTCTCAAAAATTTACTCGGTAAATTTTCAGTAAATTCTGTATAAATTCTCAGAAAATTACATAATAAATTCTCAATAAATTATCAGTAAATTCCAAAAAAAATCTATCTAAATTACTCAGTGAATTCTCAGTAAATTACACAATAAATTCCTAGTAAATTCTCAATAAATTAGTCTGTAAATTCTCAGTCAATTACACTGTAATTCTCGGTAAATTACTCAGTAAATTCTAAATAAATTCACAGTAAATTACCATTAAATTACTCAGTAAATTCTCAAGAAATTACTATTTAAATTCTCAATAAATTACTCAGTACATTTATTCAGTAAATTGTGAGTAAATTACCAAGTAAATATCCAGTAAATTCTCAGTAAATTCCCAGAAATTACTCAGTAAATATCTAATAAATTCTCAAAAAATTATTCAGTAAATTCCCAATAAATACTCAGCAAATGACTAAGTAAATTACTGAGTAAATTCTCAGCAAATTCTAAAAAAATTCTCAGTACTTTAAGCCTTAAATTCCTTCTAAATTTCTTAGAAAATTTTCAGTAAATTGTCAATAAATTGCTCAATAGATTACTAGTAAATTCCCAGTAAATTATTTAGTAAATTCCCAATAAATTCTCAGACAATTCATAGTAAATTTTTCGTAAATTCTTAGTAAATTACTCAGCAAATTCCCAATATATTCTCAGTAAATTAATAAGTAAATTCCCAGTAAATTACTCATAAAATTCCCAGTAAAATTATTTAGCCAGTAAATTCTCTGTAAATTACTCCTTAAATTATCTGTAAATTCCTAGAAAATTCTAAGAAAATTTCTCAACAAATTAAACAGTAAATTCTCGGCAAATTACCCTGTAGATTCTCTGTTAATTCCCTGTAAAATCCCAGCAAATTACTCTGTAAGTTCTTAGTAAATTCTCAAAAAATTACTCAGTAAATTGCCAACAAATGCTCAGTAGATTACTCAAAAAATTCTGTAACGCCCTCAAAAAAATAACAATAAACCCATCAGATAAGACATGCATTTACATTTAAACTAACTGCATTCCTTTCATTCATTAGAATTCCAAGACGTAAGTATTACATGTTTAATCTCATAACAAAATGCCCTACGGGCTTACAGCTTTCCAAGTTAACACTTGGTTACAACAAAGAGTTCTAACTCGTTTACACATTAAGCCCTTGGCTTGAAATTACATGTAATACATCAAAGTAAAACGACAAAACTATGCCCGCCACTAGCCTCCCAGCTATGTCCTTGGAGGTGGCATGCTTCCTGTACCTGAAAATGATATTCCCATATAGGGTGAGCCACAGCCCAGTAGAAATACACTAAACCAACCATGGACAATGACTAAAACATTAGCAATTGATAGTTGGTCAACACTGATACAATCACATAAATTTCATATTTATGTCAACGACTTACAAGTCCCAATTACTTTTCATTTTCCCTTTTTCAACAGATAAGCATGCTAGCTCTATCATCATTTCCACAGATATGTATAAAAACTATATCTCACATTCAGATAAGCATAAAAGCTATATCCACATTCTCAACAGATATGTATATCAACAATATCCACAGATAAGCATACAAGCTGTATCCACACTCTACAACAGATATGTATATCAACAATATCCACAGATAAGCATACAAGCTGTATCCACACTTCACTTCACAAAGATAAGCATATGAGCTCTATCTTCACTTCTCTAGACAAGCATATGAGCTCTGTCTACGGAGTACATCCCCTATCTCCTCCAAATACCTATCCGGTTTAGAGGTACATCCCCTATCTTCCCCTAAACCGCGGAGTACATCCCCTATCTCCTCCTCTACACATAACGTATATAAACACATTGGTTCTATATACAATCACACAATACAAACAATTAATGTATTCTAGCAACTGTCAAGTTCCATAACACATTCCATTGATTAGTTTCAGTTTGCCTAATCAACATACATTGTCTACAACAATCACGACTATCCTCCACCGATAGCCCAAAGCAGTTATTTCTAAAACAGAAAATAAATGCACAAATGGATATTCAATCAACATTTCATTTCCTCATTTCTCACCAATTAATTATCCCAATTAATTAAACAATGTAATTAGGCCATTTTCCATAATTACTATTTCAACCCTTAGGTCCCATTTTCATCAATGATTCAACAATCATTCCATTTTTCTATGCCAAACATGCATCTAGGTTTATTATGAATAAAACCCCAACCTTTGTAAAATTACACAAAAGCCCCAAACTTTCACAAAATTACCAAACCAACCCCAACATCTCAAAATACCAAAATTTAGAGACAAAATCCATAGAGAGGAGTAGGATATCCCTACCTCAAATTCGGAGTCCCAAAGGAGAAGACGACAAAACCCAACGTGCTCCAAAACCCGAGATTTTCAGATTAAAATGAAGCCCTCGACGATCAACAACTTTTTTATAAAGGCCAAAGGTGAGTAAATCACTCCTACTAGATCAAAACCTAGAGAGAAGGTAGAGTCTAGAGTGAGAGGCTCAACAATGGTGATTTTGGAAAAGTAAGAGAGAGAAGAGAAAGTGAAAAAGTGATTTGGAAAGTCACAACTTCGGGATTTAAACCCAGTCTTCCGCTCGAGCGTAAAACACCCTGCTCGAGCGGCCACTCACAGACTTACGCTCGAGCGGCCAACCTCCCGCTCGAGCGCAGAATGCACTCGCCCAGCACTTTTGCAGAACCAGGCCTCCGCTCGAGCTCCCAACCCTACGCTCGAGCTCACAACACTGCACAACAAGATACTGGATGGATGTATTCCCCGCTCGAGCGCCAACACCTCCGCTCGAGCGTACAGGCCAAAAATCTGGGCAACTAGTTTTGGTTTCTAAACTCAACCAACCTGTAACAAACCCGCTCAACACATCCTATAACTCAAATACAACGTAAGAAAGGATGTAAACAAGATAAAGAACAACTACCAACATCCACGGACACATGTCCGGATCACTATACAACAAGGGTAAATCCGGGATCGCTATAACCTCCCCCCCTTAAAGAATTTCGTCCCCGAAATTAAACACAAGTTTTCAAAAACAAGTTCTCCTCCATTTTAAACAATGTTACATTTTAACATTCAACAATTCGACCCATTACCGGTCATCCCATCCCTTTAACAAGAGACATATCACAATATGTAAACAACATATGTACTTTCAACATGCATCAACATTATGCACTATCCTTCCAATTTCAACAATATATTCAACAGATATAATGTTACATTCAACTTCCATATGAGGCAAGTTCCAAAACATACTTTCAATAAACCAAACATTTTCAATGTTTCACAACTTAAGACATATATAAAAGCTCTTAAGTTCAACAAAACGGAAAATTTAAATACAAGATCACACATCAACAAACAAGTCCGGATATTTCTCACGGACTTCCAACTCACGTTCCCAAGTGGCTTCCTCCACTCCGTGATGTTTCCACAAGACTTTCACCAAAGGAATGGTCTTGCCACGCAGGACCTGATCCCGCCTATCCAAGACCCGAACCGGTCTCTCCTCATACGAGGCATCCTCATCTACCTCTAAATCGCTCCAATCCAGCACATGTGATGGATCTGGCTTATACTTCCGAAGCATACTCACATGAAACACGTCATGCACTCCGGACAACTGCGGTGGTAAGGCTAACCGATAAGCAACCTCACCTATCCTCTCAAGGATCTCAAAAGGACCAATAAACCGAGGGGATAACTTCCCACTCTTCCCAAATCTCATCAAGCCTCGCCTAGGTGATATCTTCAGAAAGACATGGTCACCTACCTCAAACGCCAAAGGTCTCCTCCTACGGTCGGCATAACTCTTTTGTCGACTCTGGGCTGTAACAAGCCTCCTACGGATAAGCTCAACTTTCTCCGTCGTCTCCCTAACCAACTCCGGACCCAACAAAGGTGCATCACCCACCTCGGCCCAACAAACTGGAGACCTACACGGTCGGCCATACAAGGCCTCAAACGGTGCCATACCGATGCTAGACTGAAAACTGTTGTTGTAGGCAAACTCTACCAATGGCAAGTGCCTCTCCCACGTCCCACTGAAATCCAGGACACAACCCCGAAGCATATCCTCGAGGATCTGAATAGTACGCTCGGACTGCCCGTCAGTCTGAGGATGATAAGCCGTACTAAAGGTCAACTTAGTGCCCAAGGCACTTTGCAAACTCTGCCACAACCTAGCAGTAAAACGAGGATCTCTATCTGAGACGATCGTCACTGGGACCCCGTGCAATCTCACTACGTCCCGAATATACAAGTCGGCAAGATGATCTACCGAATCTCTCACACGCATAGGCATAAAGTGCGCCGACTTAGTCAACCGGTCTACAACCACCCAAATAGCATCACTACCCCGCTGAGTCCTCGGAAGACCTACAACGAAGTCCATAGTGACATGCTCCCACTTCCACTCGGCAATAGGCAAGGGTTGCAACAAACCCGCTGGCCTCTGATGCTCGGCTTTCACTTGCTGGCAAGTAAGGCACTTCGATACGAAAACAGCCACATCTCTTTTCATACCCCGCCACCAAAACTGGCGGCCCAAATCCCGATACATCTTAGTACCTCCCGGATGCACCGCAAGGCGCGAACGATGAAACTCTCGGAGTACTTCCTCTCGGCAAGACTCCGGTACAAACAAACGGTTTCGGTATCTCACACTCAGGTCGGGATACACCGTCAAACCCTTCTCAACTTTCCCACTGGAGATCTTCTCTCGGATGGATTCTACCTCAAGGTCATCTCTCTGTGCCTCTAACACTCTAATCACAAGTGTAGGCTGCGCAACAACAGAAGACAAGGCCGCAGCCTCGACAGATTCGCCCAGTAGCAAATCAAACTCGCCAAGTGCTCCCAACATCTCCCATTCCCGGATGGCTATACAAGCAACATCACTAATGGATTTCCTACTAAGGGCATCGGCCACAACATTGGCCTTTCCCGGATGATAATGCAACTCAAAATCATAATCCTCGATGAACTCCATCCATCTCCTCTGCCTCAAATTCAAGTCTCTCTGTGTAAACAGATACTTCAAACTCTTATGATCCGAGAATACCTCGAACCTCTCACCGTAAAGGTAGTGCCTCCAGATTTTCAAGGCAAAGATCACAGCTGCTAACTCTAGGTCGTGTGTGGGGTAATTCTTCTCGTGTATTTTCAACTGACGTGAACCATAAGCTACCACTTTCCCCTCTTGCATCAACACACAACCCAAACCCTCTCGTGAGGCATCACAATAAACCGCATAACCCAACCCTCTCTCCGGAATAATCAACACCGGAGCGGTGGTCAATCTAACTTTCAACTCTTGGAACGACTTTTCACAAGTCTCACTCCACACAAACTTGACTCCCTTCCGAGTCAGTCTAGTCAACGGTGACGCTATCCTGGAGAAATCTTTCACAAACCGACGGTAATACCCAGCTAATCCCAGAAAACTGCGGATCTCAAACACACTCTTAGGCTGTGCCCAATCTTGCACTGCCTCAACCTTGGATGTATCAACAGACACCCCTTCCCCGGATACCACATGGCCTAAGAACTTGACTTCCCCCAGCCAGAACTCACACTTCCCAAACTTGGCATACAGCCTATGGGCTCTAAGCAACTCAAGCACTACTCTCAAGTGTGCCTCGTGCTCCTTCTCAGAAGACGAATAGATAAGGATATCGTCCACGAAAACAACCACAAAGCGGTCTAAGAACTCCCGGAAAATCCGGTTCATCAAGTCCATAAAGACTGCCGGTGCATTGGTAAGCCCGAATGGCATCACCAGAAACTCATAATGGCCATACCGCGTACGGAATGCCGTTTTCGGAATATCCTCTTCCCTGACCCTCAACTGGTGGTAACCCGATCTCAAGTCTATCTTAGAGAAACAACGGGAACCCTTCAACTGGTCAAACAAATCATCTATACGGGGCATAGGGTACTTATTCTTAACCGTAGCCCGATTCAACTTCCGGTAGTCTATACACAATCTCAAGGCACCATCTTTCTTTTTAACAAAGAGTGCCGGTGCTCCCCACGGTGAAACACTAGGGCGAACAAAACCCTTATCTAGCAATTCCTGGAGTTGAACTTTCAACTCAACCAACTCTGCTGGAGCAAAACGGTAAGGTGCCATAGAAATCGGCGCCGTACCAGGCACTAAATCAATAGAGAACTCTATCTCTCGGTGAGGTGGCAAACTAACAAGATCTTCGGGAAAGACATCCGAATACTCACAAACCACCCTCGGTAACACAACCTGGGTCTCACCACTCTCACCACTCTCAAAGCTGGCAAGTAGACTACTAAGCTCACTTCGCCCTCGCGAGTCATACCCCGGTGGCAAAACACTACCAACCCGGTCTCCCAAGAAATGGAACCACTCCCCGCTCAAGGTACATAATGTAACCCTCTGGCGGTAGCAATCAATAACAGCCCGGTATGACGATAACCAGTCCATACCCAAAATAACATCAAAACCCTTCATGGGCATGACAACAAACGGAAAAGGAAGCCTATAGTCGGCGACCTCTATATCACATCCTCTAACACCCTGTTTCAGAACCAACTCACCACCCAAAGGCGATACCACACAAATAGGAGATGCTAACTGTGCTAACTCCAATTCCAAAACAGATGCAAATGCAGCAGATACAAAAGAATGAGATGCACCCGTGTCTATCAACACATTAGCAACCGAGTTGCAAAACAGAAAAGTACCTCTCACTACTGATGGAGCTGGTACTAAATCCTGCGCGGTAACAGCATACACGCGCCCCGTAGGCCCCTGGTCTACCTGCTCACCTCTCGGAGCAAAAGACTGCTGCACAGACTGGGATAACGAAGCTCCCGGATTGGCCCTCGAGGCCTGCACAGACTGAGCTGGCTGAAAACCCTGCGTCTGTCTAGAACCAGACGCTCCCGAAGTGGCACTCAACTGCGGACAAAACCTCTTCATGTGCCCAGGTTGTCCACACTGAAAACAAGTCAAGAGCTGCCCCCTGCCTAAACTCTGACTCTGCGGTCTAGCTGAAGAAGAAACAGCTTTCTGACCCCCACCCTTCTGCGGGCAAACAGATACCTTGTGACCCAGCTGGCCACACTTGTAACAGGTGAAATCCCCCTGACCACCTCTCCCGGAGCCTGCACTCGGCACTGGGAAGGTCGATCTAGCAACACCACCCTGCGACTGCTGAGGGTTAGAACCCCTCTGCCTCCTGCCATCACTCTGACTATCCTGGCTCCTCTTGGAGCCTCTCTGCCCCTCATCCTCCTCCTGCATCATGAGCTCCATATGAGCTGCAGCGTCCACTAGGTGTCTATACTCTCGAATATAAGACCCACCAATTCTCAACTTGAGGCCCCGCCTCAACTTCCGCTCAAACTCATAGCAACGGCGTTCCTCAGACGCCACCAGTTCAGGTGCAAACCTAGACAGACTGGTAAAAGTAGCCTCAAACTCGGCCACTGACAAGCCTTGCTGATTAAGCCGGCCAAACTGATCCCTCAGCTTCTCCCTAGCTGCTGCTGATAAAAACCTCTCCTGAAAAGCATTCACAAACGCCTCCCAAGTACCACCAACACGAGCTTTCTCGTACTTCCACCATTGACCCGCATCTCCCTTCAGTTGAAAGGATGCCAAGGTCACTTTCAGTGCTCCGTCCTCGATGCCAAGCATCTCAAACGTCTTCATTGTCTGTTCGAGCCATTCATCTGCCTTAAGCGGTTCTTTAGGATCCCCGATAAACTCGTCCGGATTACACCGAAAGAACTCCCTCTTCAAGAAGGAAGGCCCTGTCTCAGCTGCCTGATTCCCAGCTCTAAGAATACCTAAAGCTCCTGCTATCTCTCTGGCCAAGGCACCCATAGCCTGCTGACCTACTGGCTCGGCCACATTGGCCTGCCCAACTCCCTCCTGCACTGCCGGAATCTCACCCTGTAACGGTACTTCCTGCCTCGCAAGTCTACCACGCCTAGCACCTCTTCCTCGTCCTGACATCCTAATAAAGGCAACACAGAACGTTAGCACATTCATAGGTGTGCCGAAACTAAACACTCACGTCCTAATGCATGGACAAGTGTAATTCACTCCACATAAGCACATAAACACATAAGCACTTACGAATTTCATTTCCGGATAATGATAGTCCCGAGATGTTACCAGAGTTCCGGTTAGAAATAGCATTGATCAAGTGCTTTTCCAACAAGACTCCCAGAAACTCAAGGATCCAATCAACATCCTAGAAATTAAATCCCATACCCACATAGTCACATAAGCATGTTAGCATTTAAGCACATAGCATATGATACTACATCTAAGTCTCTATCAAGCGAGACAAACCCATTGTGATCCTAATCACTTCCCACGTACCCAAAGTATTCGAACCCGGTACGCTCTGATACCAAGTTGTAACGCCCTCAAAAAAATAACAATAAACCCATCAGATAAGACATGCATTTACATTTAAACTAACTGCATTCCTTTCATTCATTAGAATTCCAAGACGTAAGTATTACATGTTTAATCTCATAACAAAATGCCCTACGGGCTTACAGCTTTCCAAGTTAACACTTGGTTACAACAAAGAGTTCTAACTCGTTTACACATTAAGCCCTTGGCTTGAAATTACATGTAATACATCAAAGTAAAACGACAAAACTATGCCCGCCACTAGCCTCCCAGCTATGTCCTTGGAGGTGGCATGCTTCCTGTACCTGAAAATGATATTCCCATATAGGGTGAGCCACAGCCCAGTAGAAATACACTAAACCAACCATGGACAATGACTAAAACATTAGCAATTGATAGTTGGTCAACACTGATACAATCACATAAATTTCATATTTATGTCAACGACTTACAAGTCCCAATTACTTTTCATTTTCCCTTTTTCAACAGATAAGCATGCTAGCTCTATCATCATTTCCACAGATATGTATAAAAACTATATCTCACATTCAGATAAGCATAAAAGCTATATCCACATTCTCAACAGATATGTATATCAACAATATCCACAGATAAGCATACAAGCTGTATCCACACTCTACAACAGATATGTATATCAACAATATCCACAGATAAGCATACAAGCTGTATCCACACTTCACTTCACAAAGATAAGCATATGAGCTCTATCTTCACTTCTCTAGACAAGCATATGAGCTCTGTCTACGGAGTACATCCCCTATCTCCTCCAAATACCTATCCGGTTTAGAGGTACATCCCCTATCTTCCCCTAAACCGCGGAGTACATCCCCTATCTCCTCCTCTACACATAACGTATATAAACACATTGGTTCTATATACAATCACACAATACAAACAATTAATGTATTCTAGCAACTGTCAAGTTCCATAACACATTCCATTGATTAGTTTCAGTTTGCCTAATCAACATACATTGTCTACAACAATCACGACTATCCTCCACCGATAGCCCAAAGCAGTTATTTCTAAAACAGAAAATAAATGCACAAATGGATATTCAATCAACATTTCATTTCCTCATTTCTCACCAATTAATTATCCCAATTAATTAAACAATGTAATTAGGCCATTTTCCATAATTACTATTTCAACCCTTAGGTCCCATTTTCATCAATGATTCAACAATCATTCCATTTTTCTATGCCAAACATGCATCTAGGTTTATTATGAATAAAACCCCAACCTTTGTAAAATTACACAAAAGCCCCAAACTTTCACAAAATTACCAAACCAACCCCAACATCTCAAAATACCAAAATTTAGAGACAAAATCCATAGAGAGGAGTAGGATATCCCTACCTCAAATTCGGAGTCCCAAAGGAGAAGACGACAAAACCCAACGTGCTCCAAAACCCGAGATTTTCAGATTAAAATGAAGCCCTCGACGATCAACAACTTTTTTATAAAGGCCAAAGGTGAGTAAATCACTCCTACTAGATCAAAACCTAGAGAGAAGGTAGAGTCTAGAGTGAGAGGCTCAACAATGGTGATTTTGGAAAAGTAAGAGAGAGAAGAGAAAGTGAAAAAGTGATTTGGAAAGTCACAACTTCGGGATTTAAACCCAGTCTTCCGCTCGAGCGTAAAACACCCTGCTCGAGCGGCCACTCACAGACTTACGCTCGAGCGGCCAACCTCCCGCTCGAGCGCAGAATGCACTCGCCCAGCACTTTTGCAGAACCAGGCCTCCGCTCGAGCTCCCAACCCTACGCTCGAGCTCACAACACTGCACAACAAGATACTGGATGGATGTATTCCCCGCTCGAGCGCCAACACCTCCGCTCGAGCGTACAGGCCAAAAATCTGGGCAACTAGTTTTGGTTTCTAAACTCAACCAACCTGTAACAAACCCGCTCAACACATCCTATAACTCAAATACAACGTAAGAAAGGATGTAAACAAGATAAAGAACAACTACCAACATCCACGGACACATGTCCGGATCACTATACAACAAGGGTAAATCCGGGATCGCTATAACCTCCCCCCCTTAAAGAATTTCGTCCCCGAAATTAAACACAAGTTTTCAAAAACAAGTTCTCCTCCATTTTAAACAATGTTACATTTTAACATTCAACAATTCGACCCATTACCGGTCATCCCATCCCTTTAACAAGAGACATATCACAATATGTAAACAACATATGTACTTTCAACATGCATCAACATTATGCACTATCCTTCCAATTTCAACAATATATTCAACAGATATAATGTTACATTCAACTTCCATATGAGGCAAGTTCCAAAACATACTTTCAATAAACCAAACATTTTCAATGTTTCACAACTTAAGACATATATAAAAGCTCTTAAGTTCAACAAAACGGAAAATTTAAATACAAGATCACACATCAACAAACAAGTCCGGATATTTCTCACGGACTTCCAACTCACGTTCCCAAGTGGCTTCCTCCACTCCGTGATGTTTCCACAAGACTTTCACCAAAGGAATGGTCTTGCCACGCAGGACCTGATCCCGCCTATCCAAGACCCGAACCGGTCTCTCCTCATACGAGGCATCCTCATCTACCTCTAAATCGCTCCAATCCAGCACATGTGATGGATCTGGCTTATACTTCCGAAGCATACTCACATGAAACACGTCATGCACTCCGGACAACTGCGGTGGTAAGGCTAACCGATAAGCAACCTCACCTATCCTCTCAAGGATCTCAAAAGGACCAATAAACCGAGGGGATAACTTCCCACTCTTCCCAAATCTCATCAAGCCTCGCCTAGGTGATATCTTCAGAAAGACATGGTCACCTACCTCAAACGCCAAAGGTCTCCTCCTACGGTCGGCATAACTCTTTTGTCGACTCTGGGCTGTAACAAGCCTCCTACGGATAAGCTCAACTTTCTCCGTCGTCTCCCTAACCAACTCCGGACCCAACAAAGGTGCATCACCCACCTCGGCCCAACAAACTGGAGACCTACACGGTCGGCCATACAAGGCCTCAAACGGTGCCATACCGATGCTAGACTGAAAACTGTTGTTGTAGGCAAACTCTACCAATGGCAAGTGCCTCTCCCACGTCCCACTGAAATCCAGGACACAACCCCGAAGCATATCCTCGAGGATCTGAATAGTACGCTCGGACTGCCCGTCAGTCTGAGGATGATAAGCCGTACTAAAGGTCAACTTAGTGCCCAAGGCACTTTGCAAACTCTGCCACAACCTAGCAGTAAAACGAGGATCTCTATCTGAGACGATCGTCACTGGGACCCCGTGCAATCTCACTACGTCCCGAATATACAAGTCGGCAAGATGATCTACCGAATCTCTCACACGCATAGGCATAAAGTGCGCCGACTTAGTCAACCGGTCTACAACCACCCAAATAGCATCACTACCCCGCTGAGTCCTCGGAAGACCTACAACGAAGTCCATAGTGACATGCTCCCACTTCCACTCGGCAATAGGCAAGGGTTGCAACAAACCCGCTGGCCTCTGATGCTCGGCTTTCACTTGCTGGCAAGTAAGGCACTTCGATACGAAAACAGCCACATCTCTTTTCATACCCCGCCACCAAAACTGGCGGCCCAAATCCCGATACATCTTAGTACCTCCCGGATGCACCGCAAGGCGCGAACGATGAAACTCTCGGAGTACTTCCTCTCGGCAAGACTCCGGTACAAACAAACGGTTTCGGTATCTCACACTCAGGTCGGGATACACCGTCAAACCCTTCTCAACTTTCCCACTGGAGATCTTCTCTCGGATGGATTCTACCTCAAGGTCATCTCTCTGTGCCTCTAACACTCTAATCACAAGTGTAGGCTGCGCAACAACAGAAGACAAGGCCGCAGCCTCGACAGATTCGCCCAGTAGCAAATCAAACTCGCCAAGTGCTCCCAACATCTCCCATTCCCGGATGGCTATACAAGCAACATCACTAATGGATTTCCTACTAAGGGCATCGGCCACAACATTGGCCTTTCCCGGATGATAATGCAACTCAAAATCATAATCCTCGATGAACTCCATCCATCTCCTCTGCCTCAAATTCAAGTCTCTCTGTGTAAACAGATACTTCAAACTCTTATGATCCGAGAATACCTCGAACCTCTCACCGTAAAGGTAGTGCCTCCAGATTTTCAAGGCAAAGATCACAGCTGCTAACTCTAGGTCGTGTGTGGGGTAATTCTTCTCGTGTATTTTCAACTGACGTGAACCATAAGCTACCACTTTCCCCTCTTGCATCAACACACAACCCAAACCCTCTCGTGAGGCATCACAATAAACCGCATAACCCAACCCTCTCTCCGGAATAATCAACACCGGAGCGGTGGTCAATCTAACTTTCAACTCTTGGAACGACTTTTCACAAGTCTCACTCCACACAAACTTGACTCCCTTCCGAGTCAGTCTAGTCAACGGTGACGCTATCCTGGAGAAATCTTTCACAAACCGACGGTAATACCCAGCTAATCCCAGAAAACTGCGGATCTCAAACACACTCTTAGGCTGTGCCCAATCTTGCACTGCCTCAACCTTGGATGTATCAACAGACACCCCTTCCCCGGATACCACATGGCCTAAGAACTTGACTTCCCCCAGCCAGAACTCACACTTCCCAAACTTGGCATACAGCCTATGGGCTCTAAGCAACTCAAGCACTACTCTCAAGTGTGCCTCGTGCTCCTTCTCAGAAGACGAATAGATAAGGATATCGTCCACGAAAACAACCACAAAGCGGTCTAAGAACTCCCGGAAAATCCGGTTCATCAAGTCCATAAAGACTGCCGGTGCATTGGTAAGCCCGAATGGCATCACCAGAAACTCATAATGGCCATACCGCGTACGGAATGCCGTTTTCGGAATATCCTCTTCCCTGACCCTCAACTGGTGGTAACCCGATCTCAAGTCTATCTTAGAGAAACAACGGGAACCCTTCAACTGGTCAAACAAATCATCTATACGGGGCATAGGGTACTTATTCTTAACCGTAGCCCGATTCAACTTCCGGTAGTCTATACACAATCTCAAGGCACCATCTTTCTTTTTAACAAAGAGTGCCGGTGCTCCCCACGGTGAAACACTAGGGCGAACAAAACCCTTATCTAGCAATTCCTGGAGTTGAACTTTCAACTCAACCAACTCTGCTGGAGCAAAACGGTAAGGTGCCATAGAAATCGGCGCCGTACCAGGCACTAAATCAATAGAGAACTCTATCTCTCGGTGAGGTGGCAAACTAACAAGATCTTCGGGAAAGACATCCGAATACTCACAAACCACCCTCGGTAACACAACCTGGGTCTCACCACTCTCACCACTCTCAAAGCTGGCAAGTAGACTACTAAGCTCACTTCGCCCTCGCGAGTCATACCCCGGTGGCAAAACACTACCAACCCGGTCTCCCAAGAAATGGAACCACTCCCCGCTCAAGGTACATAATGTAACCCTCTGGCGGTAGCAATCAATAACAGCCCGGTATGACGATAACCAGTCCATACCCAAAATAACATCAAAACCCTTCATGGGCATGACAACAAACGGAAAAGGAAGCCTATAGTCGGCGACCTCTATATCACATCCTCTAACACCCTGTTTCAGAACCAACTCACCACCCAAAGGCGATACCACACAAATAGGAGATGCTAACTGTGCTAACTCCAATTCCAAAACAGATGCAAATGCAGCAGATACAAAAGAATGAGATGCACCCGTGTCTATCAACACATTAGCAACCGAGTTGCAAAACAGAAAAGTACCTCTCACTACTGATGGAGCTGGTACTAAATCCTGCGCGGTAACAGCATACACGCGCCCCGTAGGCCCCTGGTCTACCTGCTCACCTCTCGGAGCAAAAGACTGCTGCACAGACTGGGATAACGAAGCTCCCGGATTGGCCCTCGAGGCCTGCACAGACTGAGCTGGCTGAAAACCCTGCGTCTGTCTAGAACCAGACGCTCCCGAAGTGGCACTCAACTGCGGACAAAACCTCTTCATGTGCCCAGGTTGTCCACACTGAAAACAAGTCAAGAGCTGCCCCCTGCCTAAACTCTGACTCTGCGGTCTAGCTGAAGAAGAAACAGCTTTCTGACCCCCACCCTTCTGCGGGCAAACAGATACCTTGTGACCCAGCTGGCCACACTTGTAACAGGTGAAATCCCCCTGACCACCTCTCCCGGAGCCTGCACTCGGCACTGGGAAGGTCGATCTAGCAACACCACCCTGCGACTGCTGAGGGTTAGAACCCCTCTGCCTCCTGCCATCACTCTGACTATCCTGGCTCCTCTTGGAGCCTCTCTGCCCCTCATCCTCCTCCTGCATCATGAGCTCCATATGAGCTGCAGCGTCCACTAGGTGTCTATACTCTCGAATATAAGACCCACCAATTCTCAACTTGAGGCCCCGCCTCAACTTCCGCTCAAACTCATAGCAACGGCGTTCCTCAGACGCCACCAGTTCAGGTGCAAACCTAGACAGACTGGTAAAAGTAGCCTCAAACTCGGCCACTGACAAGCCTTGCTGATTAAGCCGGCCAAACTGATCCCTCAGCTTCTCCCTAGCTGCTGCTGATAAAAACCTCTCCTGAAAAGCATTCACAAACGCCTCCCAAGTACCACCAACACGAGCTTTCTCGTACTTCCACCATTGACCCGCATCTCCCTTCAGTTGAAAGGATGCCAAGGTCACTTTCAGTGCTCCGTCCTCGATGCCAAGCATCTCAAACGTCTTCATTGTCTGTTCGAGCCATTCATCTGCCTTAAGCGGTTCTTTAGGATCCCCGATAAACTCGTCCGGATTACACCGAAAGAACTCCCTCTTCAAGAAGGAAGGCCCTGTCTCAGCTGCCTGATTCCCAGCTCTAAGAATACCTAAAGCTCCTGCTATCTCTCTGGCCAAGGCACCCATAGCCTGCTGACCTACTGGCTCGGCCACATTGGCCTGCCCAACTCCCTCCTGCACTGCCGGAATCTCACCCTGTAACGGTACTTCCTGCCTCGCAAGTCTACCACGCCTAGCACCTCTTCCTCGTCCTGACATCCTAATAAAGGCAACACAGAACGTTAGCACATTCATAGGTGTGCCGAAACTAAACACTCACGTCCTAATGCATGGACAAGTGTAATTCACTCCACATAAGCACATAAACACATAAGCACTTACGAATTTCATTTCCGGATAATGATAGTCCCGAGATGTTACCAGAGTTCCGGTTAGAAATAGCATTGATCAAGTGCTTTTCCAACAAGACTCCCAGAAACTCAAGGATCCAATCAACATCCTAGAAATTAAATCCCATACCCACATAGTCACATAAGCATGTTAGCATTTAAGCACATAGCATATGATACTACATCTAAGTCTCTATCAAGCGAGACAAACCCATTGTGATCCTAATCACTTCCCACGTACCCAAAGTATTCGAACCCGGTACGCTCTGATACCAAGTTGTAACGCCCTCAAAAAAATAACAATAAACCCATCAGATAAGACATGCATTTACATTTAAACTAACTGCATTCCTTTCATTCATTAGAATTCCAAGACGTAAGTATTACATGTTTAATCTCATAACAAAATGCCCTACGGGCTTACAGCTTTCCAAGTTAACACTTGGTTACAACAAAGAGTTCTAACTCGTTTACACATTAAGCCCTTGGCTTGAAATTACATGTAATACATCAAAGTAAAACGACAAAACTATGCCCGCCACTAGCCTCCCAGCTATGTCCTTGGAGGTGGCATGCTTCCTGTACCTGAAAATGATATTCCCATATAGGGTGAGCCACAGCCCAGTAGAAATACACTAAACCAACCATGGACAATGACTAAAACATTAGCAATTGATAGTTGGTCAACACTGATACAATCACATAAATTTCATATTTATGTCAACGACTTACAAGTCCCAATTACTTTTCATTTTCCCTTTTTCAACAGATAAGCATGCTAGCTCTATCATCATTTCCACAGATATGTATAAAAACTATATCTCACATTCAGATAAGCATAAAAGCTATATCCACATTCTCAACAGATATGTATATCAACAATATCCACAGATAAGCATACAAGCTGTATCCACACTCTACAACAGATATGTATATCAACAATATCCACAGATAAGCATACAAGCTGTATCCACACTTCACTTCACAAAGATAAGCATATGAGCTCTATCTTCACTTCTCTAGACAAGCATATGAGCTCTGTCTACGGAGTACATCCCCTATCTCCTCCAAATACCTATCCGGTTTAGAGGTACATCCCCTATCTTCCCCTAAACCGCGGAGTACATCCCCTATCTCCTCCTCTACACATAACGTATATAAACACATTGGTTCTATATACAATCACACAATACAAACAATTAATGTATTCTAGCAACTGTCAAGTTCCATAACACATTCCATTGATTAGTTTCAGTTTGCCTAATCAACATACATTGTCTACAACAATCACGACTATCCTCCACCGATAGCCCAAAGCAGTTATTTCTAAAACAGAAAATAAATGCACAAATGGATATTCAATCAACATTTCATTTCCTCATTTCTCACCAATTAATTATCCCAATTAATTAAACAATGTAATTAGGCCATTTTCCATAATTACTATTTCAACCCTTAGGTCCCATTTTCATCAATGATTCAACAATCATTCCATTTTTCTATGCCAAACATGCATCTAGGTTTATTATGAATAAAACCCCAACCTTTGTAAAATTACACAAAAGCCCCAAACTTTCACAAAATTACCAAACCAACCCCAACATCTCAAAATACCAAAATTTAGAGACAAAATCCATAGAGAGGAGTAGGATATCCCTACCTCAAATTCGGAGTCCCAAAGGAGAAGACGACAAAACCCAACGTGCTCCAAAACCCGAGATTTTCAGATTAAAATGAAGCCCTCGACGATCAACAACTTTTTTATAAAGGCCAAAGGTGAGTAAATCACTCCTACTAGATCAAAACCTAGAGAGAAGGTAGAGTCTAGAGTGAGAGGCTCAACAATGGTGATTTTGGAAAAGTAAGAGAGAGAAGAGAAAGTGAAAAAGTGATTTGGAAAGTCACAACTTCGGGATTTAAACCCAGTCTTCCGCTCGAGCGTAAAACACCCTGCTCGAGCGGCCACTCACAGACTTACGCTCGAGCGGCCAACCTCCCGCTCGAGCGCAGAATGCACTCGCCCAGCACTTTTGCAGAACCAGGCCTCCGCTCGAGCTCCCAACCCTACGCTCGAGCTCACAACACTGCACAACAAGATACTGGATGGATGTATTCCCCGCTCGAGCGCCAACACCTCCGCTCGAGCGTACAGGCCAAAAATCTGGGCAACTAGTTTTGGTTTCTAAACTCAACCAACCTGTAACAAACCCGCTCAACACATCCTATAACTCAAATACAACGTAAGAAAGGATGTAAACAAGATAAAGAACAACTACCAACATCCACGGACACATGTCCGGATCACTATACAACAAGGGTAAATCCGGGATCGCTATAAATTCTCAGTAAATTCTCTAAAAACTACTCATTAAATTCCCAGTAAATTACGCAGTAAATTCCCAGTAAATTACTCAGTTAATTCCTAATCAATTCTCAATAAATTCCCAGGAAATACTTAGAAAGTTGCGCCGTAAATTCCCAATAATTTTCTCAGTAAATACTCAGTAAATTACTCTCTAAATTTTCAGTAAATTCCAAATAAATTACAGAATAAATTCTCAACAAATTCCCAGTAAATTACTTAGTAAATTCGCAATAAAATTTCTATAAATTACTTATAAAATTTCTCGGTGAATTCTCTAAAAATTACTCAATTAATTACTGAGTAAATTACTTAGTAAATTACTCAGTAAATTCTCAGAAAATACTCAGTAAACTCCCAGTAAATTCTTTCTAAATTCTCAGAAAATTACTCAGAAAATTGCCAGTAATTTCTAAGTAAATTCCCTATAAATTCTCAATAAATTACTCTAGAAATTCCCGCTATGTTCTCAATAAATTACACAGCAAATTCCCTGTAAATTACAGTAAATTCTCAGAAATTACTCAGAAAATTTCCAGTAAATTAACAGTAAGTTCTCAGTAAATTCCCAATAAATTCTAACTACATTATTTAGTAAATTCCTAGTAAATTCTAAGTTAATTCCGGGTGAATTCTCAGTAAATTACTCATTAAATTCTCTGTAAAATACTCAATAAATTCTCTGTAAATTAATCAGTAAATTCCATGCAAATTCTCAATAAATACACAGTAAATTACTGAGTAAATTCTCCGTAAATTCCCACAAAATTCCATGTAAATTCTTAGTAAATTACTCAGAAAATTCCCAGCAAAATCTCAGTAAATTACTTAGTAATTCTCAGTAAATTATAAGTAAATTACATTGTAAAATCACAGTAAATTCGCTGTAAATTCTCAGTAGATTACTCTATAAATTTTCAGTAAATTCTCTGTAAATTACTAAGAAAAATTGCCTCTAAATTCTCAGTAAATTACTCATCAAATTTTCAGTAAATTCTCAGTAAATTACTCAATAAATTGCTCTTTAAATTCTTTGTAAATTACTTAGTAAGTTCCCTGTAAATTCTCAGTAAATTGCTCGATAAGTTCTCACTAAATTTTTTGTAAATTACTCAGAAAATTACTCAGTAAATTGTTAGTAAATTCTTAGCAAATTACATAGTAAATTCTTAGTAATTTACTCGGTGAATTGTCAGTCAATTCTCAATAAATTCTCAAAAAATTACCTAATAAATTCTCAATAAATTCTCAGTAAAATAAAAAAAAAAACTAACTAAATTACTCAGTGAATTCTCTGTAAATTACACAATAAATTCCCAGTAAATTCTCAATAAATTAGGCAATAAATTCTCAGTCAATTACACTGTAATTCTCGATAAATTACTCAGTAAATTCTAAATAAATTCACAGTAAATTCCCATTAAATTACTCAGTAAATTCTCCAGAAATTACTATTTAAATTCTCAGTAAATTACTCAGTAAATTGTGAGTAAATTACCAAGTAAATATCCAGTAAATTCTCAGTAAATTCCTAGAAATTACTCAGTAAATATCTAATAAATTCTCAAAAAATTGTTCAGTAAATTCCCAATAAATACTCAGTAAATTGTTAGTAAATTCTCAGCAAATTACATTGTAAATTCTCAAAAATTTACTCGGTAAATTTTCAGTAAATTCTGTATAAATTCTCAGAAAATTACATAATAAATTCTCAATAAATTATCAGTAAATTCCAAAAAAAAATCTATCTAAATTACTCAGTGAATTCTCAGTAAATTACACAATAAATTCCTAGTAAATTTTCAATAAATTAGTCTGTAAATTCTCAGTCAATTACACTGTAATTCTCGGTAAATTACTCAGTAAATTCTAAATAAATTCACAGTAAATTACCATTAAATTACTCAGTAAATTCTCAAGAAATTACTATTTAAATTCTCAGTAAATTACTCAGTACATTTATTCAGTAAATTGTGAGTAAATTACCAAGTAAATATCCAGTAAATTCTCAGTAAATTCCCAGAAATTACTCAGTAAATATCTAATAAATTCTCAAAAAATTGTTCAGTAAATTCCCAATAAATACTCAGTAAATCACTAAGTAAATTACTGAGTAAATTCTCAGCAAATTCTAAAAAAATTCTCAGTACTTTAATCCTTAAATTCCCAGAAAATTTCTTAGTAAATTTTCAGTAAATTCTCAATAAATTACTCAGTAGATTGCTAGTAAATTCCCAATAAATTCTCAGGCAATTCCTTGTAAATTTTTCCTAAATTCTTAGTAAATTACTCAGCAAATTCCTAGTATATTCTCAGTAAATTAATAAGTAAATTCCCAATAAATTACTCATAAAATTCCCAGTAAAATTTCTTAGCTAGTAAATTCTCTGTAAATTACTCCTTAAATTATCTGTAAATTCCTAGAAAATTCTAAGAAAATTTCTCAACAAATTAAACAGTAAATTCTCGGTAAATTACCTAATAAATTCTCCGTAAAATCCCAGCAAATTACTCTGAAAATTCTTAGTAAATTCTCAAAAAATTACTCAGTAAATTGCCAACAAATGCTCAGTAGATTACTCAAAAAATTCTCAGTAAATTCTCTAAAAACAACTCAGTAAATTCCCAGTAAATTACGCAGTAAATTCCCAGTAAATTACTCAGTTAATTCCCAATCAATTCTCAACAAATTCCCAGGAAATACTCAGAAAGTTGCGCCGTAAATTCCCAATAATTTACTAAGTAAATACTCAGTAAATTACTCTCTAAATTTTCAGTAAATTCCAAATAAATTCTTAACAAATTCCTAGTAAATTACTCAATAAATTCACAATAAATTTTCTATAAATTACTTAGAAAATTTCTCGGTGAATTCTCTAAAAATTACTCAATTAATTACTGAGTAAATTACTTAGTAAATTACTCAGTAAATTCTCAGAAAATACTCAGTAAATTCCCAGTAAATTCCTTATAAATTCTTAGTAAATTACTCAGAAAATTGCCAGTAATTTCTAAGTAAATTCCCCGTAAATTCTCAATAAATTACTCTAGAAATTCCCGCTATGTTCTCAATAAATTACACAACAAATTCCCAGTAAATTCGCAGTAAATTACTCAGTGCATTACTCTGTAAATTGCCACTAAATTACTCAGTAAATTACAGTAAATTCTCAGAAATTACTTAGAAAATTTTCAGTAAATTAACAGTAAGTTCTCAGTAAATTCCTAATAAATTTTAACTACATTATTTAGTAAATTCCCAGTAAATTCTCAATAAATTACTTAGTAAATTCTTAGTAAATTCCGAGTGAATTCTCAGTAAATTACTCATTAAATTCTCTGTAAATTACTCAATAAATTCTCTGTAAATTAATCAGTAAATTCCTAGCACATTCTCAAAAAATATAGAGTAAATTCTGAGTAAATTCTCCGTAAATTTCCACAAAATTCCATGTAAATTCTTAGTAAATTACTCAGAAAATTCCCAGTAAATTCTCAGAAAATTACTTAGTAAATTTCCAGCAAATTCTCAGAAAATTACTTAGTAAATTTCCAGCAAATTCTCAGAAAATTACTTAGTAAATTTCCAGCAAAATCTCAGTAAATTACTTAGTAAATTCTTCTAAAATTACTTAGTAATTCTCAGTAAATTATAAGTAAATTACATTGTAAAATCACAGCAAATTCGCTGTAAATTCTCAGTAGATTACTCTGTAAGTTCTCAGTAAATTCTCTGTAAATTACTAAGAAAAATTGCCTCTAAATTCTCAGTAAATTACTCATCAAATTTTCAGTAAATTACTAAATAAATTACGCTTTAAATTCTCTGTAAATTACTTACTAAGTTCCCTGTAAATTCTCAGTAAATTACTCGATAAGTTCTCACTAAATTTTTTGTAAATTACTCAAAAAATTACTCAATAAATTGTTAGTAAATTCTTAGTAAATTACATAGTAAATTCTCAGTAATTTACTCGGTAAATTTTCAGTAAATTCTCAACAAATTCTCAGAAAATTACCTAATAAATTCTCAGTAAATTCTCAGTAAATTCCAAAAAAAAAATCTGACTAAATTACTTAGTGAATTCTCAGTAAATTACACAATAAATTCCCAGTAAATTCTCAATAAATTAGTCAGTAAATTCTCAGTCAATTACACTATAATTCTCGGTAAATTACTCAGTAAATTCTAAATAAATTCTCAGTAAATTACTCAGTAAATTCCCATTAAATTACTCAGTAAATTCTCCAGAAATTACTATTTAAATTCTCAGTAAATTACTCAGTACATTTATTCAGTAAATTGTGAGTAAATTACCAAGTAAATTTCCAGTAAATTCTCAGTAAATTCCTAAAAATTACTCAGTAAATATCTAATAAATTCTCAAAAAATTGTTCAGTAAATTCCCAATAAATACTCAGTAAATCACTAAGTAAATTACTGAGTAAATTCTCAGCAAATTTTAAAAAAATTCTCAGTACTTTAAGCCTTAAATTCCTTCTAAATTTCTTAGAAAATTTTCAGTAAATTCTCAATAAATTGCTCGATAAATTGCTCAGTAGATTACTAGTAAATTCCTAGTAAATTATTCAGTAAATTCCCAATAAATTCTCAGGCAATTCCTAGTAAAATTTTCATAAATTCTTAGTAAATTACTCAGCAAATTCCCAATATATTCTCAGTAAATTAATAAGTAAATTCCCAGTAAATTACTCATAAAATTCCCAGTAAAATTTTTTAGCCAGTAAATTCTCTGTAAATTACTCCTTAAATTATCTGTAAATTCCTAGAAAATTCTAAGAAAATTTCTCAACAAATTAAACAGTAATTTCTCGGTAAATTACCCAGTAGATTCTCTGTTAATTCCCTGTAAAGTCCCAGCAAATTACTCTGTAAGTTCTTAGTAAATTCTCAAAAAATTACTCAGTAAATTGCCAACAAATGCTCAGTAGATTACTCAAAAAATTCTCAGTAAATTCTCTAAAAACTACTCATTAAATTCCCAGTAAATTACGCAGTAAATTCCCAGTAAATTACTCAGTTAATTCCTAATCAATTCTCAATAAATTCCCAGGAAATACTTAGAAAGTTGCGCCGTAAATTCCCAATAATTTACTCAGTAAATACTCAGTAAATTACTCTCTAAATTTTCAGTAAATTCCAAATAAATTACAGAATAAATTCTCAACAAATTCCCAGTAAATTACTTAGTAAATTCGCAATAAATTTTCTATAAATTACTTAGAAAATTTCTCGGTGAATTCTCTAAAAATTACTCAATTAATTACTGAGTAAATTACTTAGTAAATTACTCAGTAAATTCTCAGAAAATACTCAATAAATTCCCAGTAAATTCCTTGTAAATTCTTAGTAAATTACTCAGAAAATTGCCAGTAATTTCTAAGTAAATTCCCCGTAAATTCTCAATAAATTACTCTAGAAATTCCCGCTATGTTCTCAATAAATTACACAGTAAATTCCCAGTAAATTCGCAGTAAATTACTCAGTGCATTACTCTATAAATTGCCACTAAATTACTCAGTAAATTACAGTAAATTCTCAGAAATTACTCAGAAAATTTTCAGTAAATTAACAGTAAGTTCTCAGTAAATTCCCAATAAATTCTAACTGCATTATTTAGTAAATTCCCACTAAATTCTCAACAAATTACTTAGTAAATTCTTAGTAAATTCCTAGTGAATTCTCAGTAAATTACTCATTAAATTCTCTGTAAATTAATCAGTAAATTCCTAGCACATTCTCAATAAATATAGAGTAAATTCTGAGTAAATTCTCCGTAAATTCCCACAAAATTCCATGTAAATTCTTAGTAAATTACTCAGAAAATTTCCAGTAAATTCTCAGTAAATTACTTAGTAAATTTCCAGCAAAATCTCAGTAAATTACTTAGTAAATTCTTCTTAAATTACTTAGTAATTCTCAGTAAATTATAAGTAAATTACATTGTAAAATCACAGTAAATTCGCTGTAAATTCTCAGTAGATTACACTGTAAGTTCTCAGTAAATTCTCTGTAAATTACTAAGAAAAATTGCCTCTAAATTCTCAGTAAATTACTCATCAAATTTTCAGTAAATTCTCAGTAAATTACTAAATAAATTACGCTTTAAATTCTCTGTAAATTACTTACTAAGTTCCCTGTAAATTCTCAGTAAATTACTCGATAAGTTCTCACTAAATTTTTTGTAAATTACTCAAAAAATTACTCAGTAAATTGTTAGTAAATTCTCAGTAAATTACATAGTAAATTCTCAGTAATTTACTCGGTAAATTTTCAGTAAATTCTCAATAAATTCTCAGAAAATTACCTAATAAATTCTCAGTAAATTCCAAAAAAAAAATCTAACTAAATTACTCAGTGAATTCTCAGTAAATTACACAATAAATTCCCAGTAAATTCTCAATAAATTAGTCAGTAAATTCTCAGTCAATTACACTGTAATTCTCGGTAAATTACTCAGTAAATTCTAAATAAATTCTCAGTAAATTACTCAGTAAATTCCCATTAAATTACTTAGTAAATTCTCCAGAAATTACTATTTAAATTCTCAGTAAATTACTCAGTACATTTATTTAGTAAATTGTGAGTAAACTACCAAGTAAATATCCAGTAAATTCTCAGTAAATTCCTAAAAATTACTCAGTAAATATCTAATAAATTCTCAAAAAATTGTTCAGTAAATTCCCAATAAATACTCAGTAAATCACTAAGTAAATTACTGAGTAAATTCTCAGCAAATTCTAAAAAAATTCTCAGTACTTTAAGCCTTAAATTCCTTCTAAATTTCTTAGAAAATTTTCAGTAAATTCTCAATAAATTGCTCGATAAATTGCTCAGTAGATTACTAGTAAATTCCCAGTAAATTATTCAGTAAATTCCCAATAAATTCTTAGGCAATTCCTAGTAAATTTTTCGTAAATTCTTAGTAAATTACTCAGCAAATTCCCAATATATTCTCAGTAAATTAATAAGTAAATTCCCAGTAAATTACTCATAAAATTCCCAGTAAAATTATTTAGCCAATAAATTCTCTGTAAATTACTCCTTAAATTATCTGTAAATTCCTAGAAAATTCTAAGAAAATTTCTCAACAAATTAAACAGTAAATTCTCGGTAAATTACCCAGTAGATTCTCTGTTAATTCCCTGTAAAATCCCAGCAAATTGCTCTATAAGTTCTTAGTAAATTCTCAAAAAATTACTCAGTAAATTCTCTAAAAACTACTCATTAAATTCCCGGTAAATTACGCAGTAAATTCCCAGTAAATTACTCAGTTAATTCCCAATCAATTCTCAATAAATTCCCAGGAAATACTTAGAAAGTTGCGCCGTAAATTCCCAATAATTTACTCAGTAAATACTCAGTAAATTACTCTCTAAATTTTCAGTAAATTCCAAATAAATTACAGAATAAATTCTCAACAAATTCCCAGTAAATTACTTAGTAAATTCGCAATAAATTTTCTATAAATTACTTATAAAATTTCTCTGTGAATTCTCTAAAAATTACTCAATTAATTACTGAGTAAATTACTTAGTAAATTACTCAGTAAATTCTCGGAAAATACTCAGTAAATTCCCAGAAAATTCCTTGTAAATTCTTAGTAAATTACTCAGAAAATTGCCAGTAATTTCTAAGTAAATTCCCCGTAAATTCTCAATAAATTACTCTAGAAATTCCCGCTATGTTCTCAATAAATTACACAGCAAATTCGCAGTAAATTCGCAGTAAATTACTCAGTGCATTACTCTGTAAATTGCCACTAAATTACTCAGTAAATTACAGTAAATTCTCAGAAATTACTCAAAAAATTTTCAGTAAATTAACAGTAAGTTCTCAGTAAATTCCCAATAAATTCTAACTACATTATTTAGTAAATTCCCAGTAAATTCTCAACAAATTACTTAGTAAATTCTTAGTAAATTCCGAGTGAATTCTCAGTAAATTACTCATTAAATTCTCTGTAAATTACTCAATAAATTCTCTGTAAATTAATAAGTAAATTCCTAGCACATTCTCAATAAATATAGAGTAAATTCTGACTAATCTCTTCGTAAATTCCCACAAAATTCCATGTAAATTCTTAGTAAATTACTCAGAAAATTCTCAGTAAATTCTCAGTAAATTACTTAATAAATTTCCAGCAAAATCTCAGTAAATTACTTAGTAAATTCTTCTTAAATTACTTAGTAATTCTCAGTAAATTATAAGTAAATTACATTGTAAAATCACAGTAAATTCGCTGTGAATTCTCAGTAGAATACTCTGTAAGTTCTCAGTAAATTCTCTGTAAATTACTAAGAAAAATTGCCTCTAAATTCTCAGTAAATTACTCATCAAATTTTCAGTAAATTCTCAGTAAATTACTAAATAAATTACGCTTTAAATTCTCTGTAAATTACTTACTAAGTTCCCTGTAAATTCCCAATAAATTACTCGATAAGTTCTCACTAATTTTTTTGTAAATTACTCAAAAAATTACTCAGTAAATTGTTAGTAAATTCTCAGTAAATTACATAGTAAATTCTCAGTAATTTACTCGGTAAATTTTTAGTAAATTCTCAATAAATTCTCAGAAAATTACCTAATAAATTCTCAGTAAATTCCAAAAAAAAATCTAACTAAATTACTCAGTGAATTCTCAGTAAATTCTCAATAAATTAGTCAGTAAATTCTCAGTCAATTACACTGTAATTCTCGGTAAATTACTCAGTAAATTCTAAATAAATTCTCAGTAAATTACTCAGTAAATTCCCATTAAATTACTCAGTAAATTCTCTAGAAATTACTATTTAAATTCTCAGTAAATTACTCAGTACATTTATTCAGTAAATTGTGAGTAAATTACCAAGTAAATTTCCAGTAAATTCTCAGTAAATTCCTAAAAATTACTCAATAAATATCTAATAAATTCTCAAAAAATTGTTCAGTAAATTCCTAATAAATACTCAGTAAATCACTAAGTAAATTACTGAGTAAATTCTCAGCAAATTCTAAAAAAATTCTCAGTACTTTAAGCCTTAAATTCCTTCTAAATTTCTTAGAAAATTTTCAGTAAATTCTCAATAAATTGCTCGATAAATTGCTCAGTAGATTACTAGTAAATTCCCAGTAAATTATTCAGTAAATTCCCAATAAATTCTCAGGCAATTCCTAGTAAATTTTTCGTAAATTCTTAGTAAATTACTCAGCAAATTCCCAATATATTCTCAGTAAATTAATAAGTAAATTCCCAGTAAATTACTCATAAAATTCCCAGTAAAATTATTTAGCCAGTAAATTCTCTGTAAATTACTCCTTAAATTATTTGTAAATTCCTAGAAAATTCTAAGAGAATTTCTCAACAAATTAAACAGTAAATTCTCAGTAAATTACCCAGTAGATTCTCTGTTAATTCCCTGTAAAATCCCAGCAAATTACTCTGTAAGTTCTTAGTAAATTCTCAAAAAATTACTCAGTAAATTCTCTAAAAACTACTCATTAAATTCCCGGTAAATTACGCAGTAAATTCCCAGTAAATTTGTAGCAACCCTCACCTTGCTCTTGTCATACTTGCATACATTTATGCATGATCTTGTCTTGATATGTTATTTTACTAGTTTTGCCTTGCCTTGTTTAGGCTGAGTATTGCTTGCATGATTTTGTTCTTTGCTCGGCGTGTAGACGAGGTCATCTTGAGATTAGATCCACTCTGAGCCTTTGTACTTTGAATGTTGTGGAACCGCTTGGTCGATACCATCTTCACCTCGGGCTTGTTGCCGAGATGTTTCGCACTTTGTGATATTTGTCCTTGGGCAGGCATGGCCTAGACCGAGGTGTGGCACACCCCGGCCAAGGTGTGGCACAGCTTAGTCAAGTGTCGTCCTCCCTAGCCGATGTCTTTGTTATCCTGTTGCCGGATCCTTGATTTGAGCCGATGTCATTACTTGCCGATGTGTCTTACCCAGCTTGCTGCATACGCTTTGTCAGAGACTTGTCTTATCTATCAATCACCTTTTTGAGTTGAGCCAACCCGATAGCGCCACGTGTCCGAGCTGATTGTTAAGACAGCCGGCAGATCTAGGGACAAATCATTTTGTCTCAAACCCTTGCCTTTAGAGAGAGAAACTCTAGAGAGAAAGAGGAGAAGTTCTTGAGTAAGTATAGACCTTCCAAGCTTGATCTTCGAAGATTGAACCGTTGGATTTGAGCTTTGAGGTAAGAACCTTGATCTACTTTGATTGTTGCTATTGATCATCTAGCTGCATTGCATGATCGGATCTGTTTTGCATGTCATGCATTGCTTTGAAGTTGGTTTTGAAAAGAGAAAATGGTTTTCATATGTTCTTGAAGAAAAGTCTCGTTTTGATCCGAAGGTTGGAACCGAAACCATGTTTTTATGTTTGTTCTTGCATGACTTTCTTGAATGGGTACCCAGGTCCATGTTTTGAACTCATGGCATGAAAACTCAGATTTTTGTAACAAGTTGTGAACTTGCATCCATCTTCCAAATGATCATGTTCTTCATATTCTTCAAAGGGAAACCTAGGTTTTCCCGGCTTTGTTTTGATGGAGCCCTCGGGACCACACCTCGGCAAGGAGGTGTGGGACCTCGGCAAAGACCTGGTTGGTACCCAGTGTGTTTTGATGGGGCGGGAGCAGTGTTTAAACTCCCAGCCTATTTTGCTTTGTTTGACTTGGGTCTGGTAAGGATGCCGAGATCATCCGTATGTATATAAAGCTTGTTTTGAGAATGTGATCTGCCATGTGATTGCAGGACCTTGATCTTCGCTTTGAGCCTACATCCGAGGAAAACTAGGTGAGTGGTATTTTTAATAAAGCTATGTTATACTGCTTTGATAAATCTTACTTTGCTTTGTTTTGACGAAAGTATTTGTTAAGCATGAATGAATAGCTCTGTTTTGATGTATCAAGTATAAGCCTTGTTTTGATGTCATTCTTGAAAAGTCCCTTGTACTGGAGGACTCTAAACTTTCGCAGTACCAAGTACAAAAGTCCCTCGTGCTGGAGGACTCTAAACTTTCGCAGCACTAAGTATAAAAGGATACGGTCCTTTCTTGGAAAGACTATAAATGTTAAATCGGGCTACGGGCCTAAGTAACACAAGTTCCATAATGTTAAATCGGGCTACGGGCCTAAGTAACACCAGATCATCGTGTTAAAAGGAGCTACGGGCGTAAGTAACACAAGTCTTGTACTGGAGGACTATAAACTTTCGCAGTACCTTTGATTAAACGATTACGGATCATACAGTCCTTGTTTCGCCACTGACGGTTTACCGCGTGGACTTGCTTGTTTTGATAACTTGATGTGTTTTGCCGATGTCAATAAGCATCCCTTGAGACTTGTAAGACTTTGATAGATGAATACGGTTCATCCCTTGTTTGTTCAGAAAGCTTGATTTGTGTTTTGCTGATGTCAGTAAGCATCCCTTGAGACTTGTAAGACTTTGATAGATGAATACGGTTCATCCCTTGTTTTGATAAAGGTGTGACGTGTTTTGTTCTGTAAGGATCTCGGCTATATTCATGCAAAACCTTTATTTCTAGTACCATTCACTGAGTATCCAAGCTCACCCTCTCTATATATATGTAGGTGATGAGCAGGACGTCGGCGACGCCTAGACTGTTTTTGAAAGCTTGTTTTGGATCCATGCTTTTGATGGCTTGTTTTGTGATTACGTCGGCGATGTCATTTTTATTTCATGTCGGCGAACCTTGAAAATCATGCTTCTTGACTTGTATTTACTGTGTTTTGTATATGTCGGCTCAAGAAGCCTTTTGATCAAGATGTAATACGTATTTTGCTTTGTTGTAATCAAGCTGTAAAGATGTATGCCATTTCATTGGACTTATGCACTGCTCTTATGGACCACTTGTATTTTAGATTATTGCTTCCGCATTTGTAAGCCCCGTTTATTATACTCTGATTGTGTTAAGTTTTTGAAAGTTGGCCTTCGGTAATCTCGAATTATTGGCCATCACGGCACCAAACTACTAGGGGCGGTTTGGGGTCGTGACAGAATGGTATCAGAGCACAAGTTCCTCGGTATACGTTAATCACACACTTTATGTAACAACCCTCACCTCACTCTTGTCACACTTGCACATATTCATGCATTTTGTCTTGTCTTGTTTTGATGCTTTGAAGGATTTGCCTTGCCCTGTTTTGTTTTAGTATTGCTTGCGTGATTTTGTTCCTTGCTGGGTGTGTAGCCGAGGTTACCTTGAGCTTAGTTCGCCTTTGAACCCTTGTACTTAGAGCTGTTTTGAGACCTTGGTCGACCCCCATCTTCACCTCGGGCAATCATTGCCGAGATATTTTGCACTCAGTGAACCTTGTCCGCAGGCAGGTATGGCCTAGGCCGAGATGTGGCACACCCCGGCCAAGGTGTGGCACAGCTTAGTCAAGCGTCGTCCTCCTAGACGATGTCCTTGTTGTCTTGTTACGAAGTTTTGACTTGAGCCGATGTCATTCTTTGCCGAAGTGGCTACCCGAGCTTGCTGCATACGCTTTGTCAGAGACTTGTCTTATCTATCAATCACCTTTTTAGTTGAGCCAACCCGGTAGCGCCACGTGTCCGAGCGGATTGTTAAGACAGCCGGCAGATCTAGAAAACAAATCATTTTGGTCTCAAATCTTTGTTTTTAGAGAGAGAAGCTCTAGAGAAGTTCTTGAGTGAGAGTTAGTCTTCCAAGCTTGATCTTCGTGGTTTGATCCGTTGGATCCGAGTTCTGAGGTTAGAATCTTGATCTACCTTGGTTGTTGTTGCTAATCATCTAGCTGCATTGCATGATCGAATCTGTTTTGCATGTCATGAATCAAATTGAAGTTGGTTTTGAAAAGAGAAAATGGTTTTCATGTGTTCTTGAAGAAAAGTCTCGTTTTGATCCGAAAGTTTGGAACGAAAGCCACGTTTTTGTGTTTGCTCTTGCATGACTTTCTTGCGTAGGGTACCCAGGTCCATGTTTTGAACTCTTGACATGAAATCTCAGATTTTTATAACAAGTTTGGAACTTGCATTTATCTTTCTCTCGATCATGTTCACCATGTTCTTCATGTTCTTCAAAGGGAAACCCAGGTTTTCCCGACTTTGCTTTTGAATAAGGCCTACCGGACCACACCTCGGCAAGGATGTGTGGGACCTCGGCAAAGACTTGGTTGGTACCCAGTGTGTTTCAATGAGACGGGAGCAGTGTTTAAACTCCCAGCTTGTTTTGCTTTGTTATTGACTTGGATCCGGTGAGATATGCCGAGATCATTTGCATGCATATAAACCTTGTTTTGAAAATGTGGTTTGCCATGTGATTTGTAGGACTTTGAGCTTTGCTTTGAGCCTATTTCCGGAGAAAGCTATGTGAGTGGTATTTCTAGTAAAGCTATGTTATACTTGTTTTGATAAATCTTGCTTTGCTTTGTTTTGACGAAAGTATTTGTTAAGCATGAATGAATAGCCCTGTTTGATGTATCAAGTATAAACCTTGTTTTAATGTCATCCTTGGAAAGTCCCTTGTGCTGGAGGACTCTAAACTTTTGCAGCACTAAGCATAAAAGGATACGGTCCTTGTTAAATCGGGCTACGGGCCTAAGTAACACCAGTTTAGCTATGTTAAATCGGGCTACGGGCCTAAGTGACACAAGTCCCTTGTGCTGGAGGACTATAAACTTTCGCAGTACCTTTGACTAAACGATTACGGATCGTACAGCTTTGATTGATGAATACGGTTCATCCCTTGATTTGCCGATGTCAGTAAGCATCCTTCAGACTTGTAATATTTGATTGATGAATACGGTTCATCCCTTGCTTCGCCGATCTTGTGATATTTGATTGATGAATACGGTTCATCCCTTGCTTCGCCGATCTTGTGATATTTGATTGATGAATACGGTTCATCCCTTGCTTTGCCGATCTTGTGATATTTGACTGATGAATACGGTTCATCCCTCGTCTTGTTATAGTTTGATGTGTTTTGTTTTGAAAGACTTCGGCTATATTCATGCAAACCTTTATTATTAGTACCATTCACTGAGTATCCAAGCTCACCCTCTCTATATATATGTAGGTGATGAGCAGGACGTCGGCGACGCCTAGACTGTTTTTGAAAGCTTATTTGGATTCACGATTATGTCGGCTTTGTTTTGTATTTACGTCAGCAATGTCATTTATCTTTATGTCGGCGAATCTTGAAAATCATGCTTCTTGACTTGTAATCACTGTATTTTGTATATGTCGGCTCGAGAAGCCTTTTGATCAAGATGTAATACGTATTTTGCTTTGTTGTATTCAAGTTCTAAAGATATATGCCATTGCATTGGATCTATGCACAGCTCTTATGGACCACTCGTATTTGATTTATTGCTTCCGCATTTGTGAGCCCCTACATCCATACTCTGATTGTGTTAAGTTTATGAAAGTTGGCCTTCGGTAATCACGGATTACTAGCCATCACGGCACCAAACTACTAGGGGCGGTTTGGGGTCGTGACAGAATGGTATCAGAGCACAAGTTCCTCGGTATACGTTATTCACACACTTGAGTCCTAAAGAGCATAGGATTTCCTTTGGAAGATGTTAGGGATTGCATCATGGTATTTGTTGTTTGAGTGAGGTGTGCATTGTCTTGACATGCCTATTTGTTGTTTGCCTACGTGGTCATTTGCTTAGTTGTTTTAAAGTCATACCTTGCATGCTCATAGCATAATGAGGAGAGGTAGACCTCCACTTGGCCGGGATCAGCTCGAAGATAGAATGGATAGACTGGAAAGATTAGTTGAAGGTTTGGCCCGCGAGTTGAGGCAAACAAGACAGCAGTTCGCCAGTGCCACGTCGACTCAGGCCGAGCAGACCAACGGCCGAAATGTAGTTCCGCCTCCACCTCCTCCAGTGCCGCAAGTTCCCCCGCAACCAGCCTTATATGGGGATGGCACGATAGCTTTGATTTGGGAGTTTAAGAAAATGAGACCACCGAGATTCTCTGGGGGTATAGAGCCGATGAAGGCTGAGGCATGGGTTTTAGAAATGGAGAAGTTGTTCGAGATCTTCCCTAGCACCGACGCTCAGAAAGTGGCGTTGGCAGCGTTCACATTAGATGATGACGCTCGCAGGTGGTGGATGATGATGAGAGAGAGCAATCCAGATCTGACCTGGACCCGATTCTTAGAGTTGTTCTACAAGAAACATTTTCCCCTAAGTGTTCGAAACCGCAAGGCTACCGAATTTCATACTCTGACGCAAGGCAACGGAACAGTGGCGGAATATGACCGCGCTTTTACTGAATTGGTGAGGTTTGTACCTCACATGGCCAATGATGAATATATGAAGGCCAGGAAGTTCGAGTGTGGGCTTCGTGGACCGATTCAAGACCGGGTTAGTTTGCTCGATATGCTGACTTATGCCGAAGTATTGGACAAAGCCATTCAGGCCGAAGCTAATTTGAATCGTTACCAGAGCTCGGGAGAGAACCAGCGAAAAAGGCAGAACTATGACAATCGCCGAGGACAGCTGGGCAGCAAGAAGAGAACGAGCATGGGCAGTACTAGTAACCTAAGGCAGGAAGGTAATGCTAAGCCGACGTGTTCGGACTGTGGAAAGCAACATTTCGGGATATGTCGACGGACGTCTGGTGCTTGTTATGAATGTGGCGAGATGGGCCATTATGTGAGAGATTGCCCCAAAACTAAGGCTGATAACAACAAGAAGGGTGAGAATACCTCGGGTTTCGTTCAGAAGGGGGATGCTGGGAAAGGACAGATGAGACAGGGCAGAGTGTTTGCGTTGGTACCAGGAGACACTCAGAATACTGAGGCAGTAGTGTCAGGTATGCTTCTAATTTGCTCCCAAGATGCTTATGTGTTGATTGATTCGGGTTCTACTCATTCGTTTATATCTACTAAGTTTGCCGAGAAGATTGATAGAGAACTAGAGCCCCTTGATTATGTGTTGTCTGTATCTACTCCATCTGGGAGGCCTATGATTGTTGTGTCCATTTATAGAGCGTGTGTTGTTATGATTGAGAATGTTAAACTGTTAGTAGACTTAATGCCCTTGGATATGGTTCATTTTGATGTTATACTGGGAATGGATTGGTTGGCCGCAAATCATGCTTTTATTAATTGTGTTTCGAAAAGTGTCACATTGAGACCCCCAAACCTAGCCGAGGTTATTTTCCAGGGTAAAGGGATAGTGCCCCCACCTTACTTGATTTCGTCCATTAAGGCCTGTAAGTTAATTCAGAAGGGGTGTCGAGGTTACTTGTGTAGTATACTGAGTGATCAGAATGGAAATGTTAGCCTAGCCGACATCCCGATTGTTAATGATTTCCCCAACGTCTTCCCAGACGAATTGCCTGGCCACCTAACCGATAGAGAAATAGAGTTTACCGTTGACATCATGTCGGGAACACAGCTGATCTCCAAAACACCTTATAGGATGGCCCCAGCTGAACTTAGAGAATTGAAACTACAATTGCAAGAGTTGTTAGATAAGGGATTCATTAGGCCGAGCACATCACCATAGGGAGCACCTGTTTTATTTGTTAAGAAAAAGGATGGCACACTCCGTCTTTGCATCGATTATAGAGAACTTAATAAGGTCACCATTAAGAACAAGTACCCATTGCCTAGGATCGATGATCTGCTTGACCAGTTACAAGGAGCACGAGTCTTTTCTAAGATCGACCTTAGGTCTGGTTACTATCAGCTTAAAGTTAAAGCCGAAGATGTTGAGAAGACTGCTTTTCGGACAAGATATGGCCACTACGAGTTCTTAGTAATGCCTTTTGGAGTGACCAATGCCCCTGCTGCATTTATGGATTTAATGAACAGAGTCTTCAAGCCGTATTTAGATGAGTTTGTAGTTGTTTTCATTGATGATATACTGATCTATTCCAAGAGTAGAGCCGAGCATGAAAATCATTTGAGATTTGCCTTACAGATCTTGAGAAAACGGAAATTGTATGCTAAGTTTAACAAGTGTGAGTTTTGTCTTCCTACCATCTCATTTTTGGGTCATGTGATTAACGAAGAGGGTATCTCAGTTGATCCTAGCAAAGTTGAAGCCGTAGTAAATTGGCCGAGGCCGACTAATGTATCCGAGATTCGTAGTTTTCTGGGTTTGGCAGGTTATTACAGGAAGTTTGTGAAAGATTTCTCAAAGATTGCAATTCCATTGACGCAATTGACTAAGAAGGGAACACTGTATGAATGGACCAAAGATCGGGAATCAGCTTTCCAGGAACTGAAGACGAGGTTAGTTACAGCACCAGTACTTGTACTACCATCAGTTAATGAGGAATTTCATTTCTATAGTGATGCATCGCATAAGGGTTTGGGTTGTGTATTAATGCAAAAGGGTAAGGTTATAGCTTATGCATCTCGCCAGTTAAAACCCCATGAGAAGAACTATCCTACCCATGATTTAGAATTAGCAGCCGTGGTATTTGCTTTGAAGATTTGGCGTCACTACTTGTATGGAGCTTCTTGTCAGGTTTTCACCGATCATAAGAGTTTAAAATACCTGTTCACTTAGAAGGAATTGAATTTGAGGCAGAGAAGGTGGCTTGAGTTGTTGAAGGACTATGATATGCAAATTCAATATCACCCGGGTAAAGCTAACAGTGTAGCCGACGCATTGAGCAGAAAGTCAGATGGAAATTTGGCATGTTTGACCATGACAACAGTGGGGCCGACTATTGTTGATGAGGTAAAGACAAGACAGAGGGAGGATAACTTCTTCAAGAAAATAGCCGAGGAAATTGACACAAAGCCGAGATCAGGGTATACCATCGAAAATCAAGTGCTCAAGTTTGAAGGAAGGTTATGTGTGGCCGACATCCCAGAGTTGAAAAGGAAAATTTTGCAGGAAGCTCATGGTTCTAAGTTTGCCGTTTATCCAGGGAACACCAAAATGTATCAAGATGTGAAGCAGACCTTCTGGTGGCCAAACATGAAAAGGGAGATAGTCGAATTCGTGTCCCAGTGTTTGCATTGTCAACAAGTAAAAGCAGAACATCAAAGACCGGCAGGACTTCTTCAACCTTTGCCGATTCCTGAGTGGAAATGGGAACACATCTCCATGGCTTTTGTGATTGGTTTGCCGAAAACACCGAAGGGTATGGATTCAATTTGGGTTGTTGTTGATAGATTAACTAAGTCAGCGCACTTTCTACCTGTTAAGACTACCTTCAACGCCAATCAACTTGCCTTGCTATATGTGAACGAGATTGTCAGACTTCATGGAGTGCCGATGTCAATTGTGTCAGACCGAGATCCTAAATTTGTCTCTAGATTTTGGCAGAGTTTACAGAGGGCTTTCGGAGCCGAGCTGAGATTTAGTACAGCTTTTCATCCCCAGACAGATGGGTAGACAGAGAGGACGATTCAGACACTTGAAGATATGCTTAGACTTTGTGTATTGGACTTCCAAGGAAGTTGGGGAACACATTTGCCCTTAGTGGAATTCGCTTACAACAACAGTTATCAAGCTAGCATTGGCATGGCGCCGTATGAAGCTTTGTATGAAAGAAAGTGTAGATCGCCGATATGTTAGACCGAAGTTGGAGACAGAGCTCTGCTTGGTCCCGAATTGATTCAAGTGACAACAGAGAAGATTAAACTTATCCAATAGAGGATTAAAACTGCTCAGAGACGACAAAAGAGCTACGCCGATCAGAGAAGGAATGAGTTAGAATTCGAAGTTGGGAATCATGTGTTCCTGAAAGTTTCACCAATGAAAGGAGTATCCAGATTTGGAAAGAAAGGTAAATTAGCACCTCGTTATATTGGGCCATTTGAAATTCTTGAGAGAATTAACCCTGTCGCCTACAAACTTGCTTTGCCGCCGGATTTGAGCCAAGTCCACAATGTGTTTCATGTTTCGATGTTGAGGAAATACATCCGAGATCCACTGCATATAATTGATCATTCCGAGATTACGATTAGTGAGGATTTGGGCTACGAGGAGAAGCCAATAAGGATTATTGACAGACAAGTAAGGCAGTTGAGAAACAAATCGATACCGATGGTGAAGGTCGAATGGAAAGAACATCATGGCACAGAAGCCACGTGGGAAAAGGAAGAAGATGTGAAAATCCGTTATCCGGAGTTGTTCAAGGAGCAAGGTAATCTAAGTTTGGGGACCAAACTTCTTTAAGGGGGGTAGGATGTAACAACCCTCACCTCACTCTTGTCACACTTGCACATATTCATGCATTTTGTCTTGTCTTGTTTTGATGCTTTGAAGGATTTGCCTTGCCCTGTTTTGTTTTAGTATTGCTTGCGTGATTTTGTTCCTTGCTGGGTGTGTAGCCGAGGTTACCTTGAGCTTAGTTCGCCTTTGAACCCTTGTACTTAGAGCTGTTTTGAGACCTTGGTCAACCCCCATCTTCACCTCGGGCAATCATTGCCGAGATATTTTGCACTCAGTGAACCTTGTCCGCAGGCAGGTATGGCCTAGGCCGAGATTTGGCACACCCCGGCCAAGGTGTGGCACAGCTTAGTCAAGCGTCGTCCTCCTAGCCGATGTCTTTGTTGTCTTGTTACGAAGTTTTGACTTGAGCCGATGTCATTCTTTGCCGAAGTGGCTACCCGAGCTTGCTGCATACACTTTGTCAGAGACTTGTCTTATCTATCAATCACCTTTTTAGTTGAGCCAACCCGGTAGCGCCACGTGTCCGAGCGGATTGTTAAGACAGCCGGCAGATCTAGAAACAAATCATTTTGGTCTCAAATCTTTGTTTTTAGAGAGAGAAGCTCTAGAGAAGTTCTTGAGTGAGAGTTAGTCTTCCAAGCTTGATCTTCGTGGTTTGATCCGTTGGATCCGAGTTCTGAGGTTAGAATCTTGATCTACCTTGGTTGTTGTTGCTAATCATCTAGCTGCATTGCATGATCAAATCTGTTTTGCATGTCATGCATCGAATTGAAGTTGGTTTTGAAAAGAGAAAATGGTTTTCATGTGTTCTTGAAGAAAAGTCTCGTTTTGATCCGAAAGTTTGGAACGAAAGCCACGTTTTTGTGTTTGCTCTTGCATGACTTTCTTGCGTAGGGTACCCAGGTCCATGTTTTGAACTCTTGACATGAAATCTCAGATTTTTATAACAAGTTTGGAACTTGCATTTATCTTTCTCTCGATCATGTTCACCATGTTCTTCATGTTCTTCAAAGGGAAACCCAGGTTTTCCCGACTTTGCTTTTGAATAAGGCCTACCGGACCACACCTCGGCAAGGATGTGTGGGACCTCGGCAAAGACCTGGTTGGTACCCAGTGTGTTTCAATGAGACGGGAGCAGTGTTTAAACTCCCAGCTTGTTTTGCTTTGTTATTGACTTGGATCCGGTGAGATATGCCGAGATCATTTGCATGCATATAAACCTTGTTTTGAAAATGTGGTTTGCCATGTGATTTGTAGGACTTTGAGCTTTGCTTTGAGCCTATTTCCGGAGAAAGCTATGTGAGTGGTATTTCTAGTAAAGCTATGTTATACTTGTTTTGATAAATCTTGCTTTGCTTTGTTTTGACGGAAGTATTTGTTAAGCATGAATGAATAGCCCTGTTTGATGTATCAAGTATAAACCTTGTTTTGATGTCATCCTTGGAAAGTCCCTTGTGCTGGAGGACTCTAAACTTTCGCAGCACTAAGCATAAAAGGATACGGTCCTTGTTAAATCGGGCTATGGGCCTAAGTAACACCAGTTTAGCTATGTTAAATCGGGCTACGGGCCTAAGTGACACAAGTCCCTTGTGCTGGAGGACTATAAACTTTCACAGTACCTTTGACTAAACGATTACGGATCGTACAGCTTTGATTGATGAATACGGTTCATCCCTTGATTTGCCGATGTCAGTAAGCATCCTTCAGACTTGTAATATTTGATTGATGAATACGGTTCATCCCTTGCTTCGCCGATCTTGTGATATTTGATTGATGAATACGGTTCATCCCTTGCTTCGCCGATCTTGTGATATTTGACTGATGAATACGGTTCATCCCTCGTCTTGTTATAGTTTGATGTGTTTTGTTTTGAAAGACTTCGGCTATATTCATGCAAACCTTTATTATTAGTACCATTCACTGAGTATCCAAGCTCACCCTCTCTATATATATGTAGGTGATGAGCAGGACGTCGGCGACGCCTAGACTGTTTTTGAAAGCTTATTTGGATTCACGATTATGTCGGCTTTGTTTTGTATTTACGTCAGCAATGTCATTTATCTTTATGTCGGCGAATCTTGAAAATCATGCTTCTTGACTTGTAATCACTGTATTTTGTATATGTCGGCTCGAGAAGCCTTTTGATCAAGATGTAATACGTATTTTGCTTTGTTGTATTCAAGTTCTAAAGATATATGCCATTGCATTGGATCTATGCACAGCTCTTATGGACCACTCGTATTTGATTTATTGCTTCCGCATTTGTGAGCCCCTACATCCATACTCTGATTGTGTTAAGTTTATGAAAGTTGGCCTTCGGTAATCACGGATTACTGGCCATCACGGCACCAAACTACTAGGGGCGGTTTGGGGTCGTGACACTTTGAGTCCTAAAGAGCATAGGATTTCCCTTAGAAAGATGTTAGGGTTGCATCATAGTGCTTGCTATTTGAACAAGGTGTGCATTGTCTTGACCTGCCTATGTGTTACTTGCCTACGTGGTTATTTGCTTATTTGTTTTAAAGCCACACTTTGCATGCTCATAGCATTATGAGGAGAGGTAGACCTCCGATTGGTCGGGATCAGCCCGAAGACAGAATGGATAGACTGGAAAGATTAGTTGAAGGTTTGGCCCGCGAGTTGAGGCAAACCAGACAGCAGTACGCTAGTGCCACGTCGACCCAGGCCGAGCAAACCAATGGCCGAAATGTAGTTCCGCCTCCACCTCCTCCAGTGCCGCAAGTTCCCCCGCAGCCAGCCTTATATGGGGATGGCACGATAGCTTTGATCAGGGAATTCAAGAAAATGAAACCACCAAGATTCTCTGGGGGTATAGAGCCGATGAAGGCTGAGGCATGGGTTTTGGAAATGGAAAAGTTGTTCGAGATCTTTCCTAGCACCGACGCTCAGAAGGTGATGTTGGCAGCTTTCACCTTAGATGATGACGCTCGCAGATGGTGGATGATGGTTCGAGGAAGCAATCCAGATCTGACCTGGACCCGATTCTTAGAGTTGTTCTACAACAAGCACTTTCCAGTAAGTGTTCGAAATCGCAAGGCAACCGAATTTCATACTTTGATGCAAGGCAACCGAACAGTGGCGGAATACGACCGCGCTTTTACTGAATTGGCGAGGTTTGTACCTCACATGGCCAACGATGAATACATGAAGGCCAGGAAGTTCGAGTGTGGGCTTCGTGGACCGATTCAGGACCGAGTAAATTTACACAATATGCCGAACTGTTGGACAAGGCTATTCAGGCAGAAGCTAACCTGAATCGATACCAGAGCTCGGGAGAGAATCAGCGAAAAAGGCAGAACTATGACAACCGCCGAGGACAGCTGGGCACCAAGAAGAGAACGAACATGGGTAGTACTGGTAACCTAAGACAGGAGGGTAGTGCTAAACCGATGTGTTCGGATTGTGGTAAGCCGCATTTCGGGATCTGTCGACGGACGTCTGGAGCTTGTTATGAATGTGGCGAAATGGGCCATTATGTGAAGGATTGCCCTAAGGCAAAGGCTGATAACAACAAGAAAGGTGAGAATACCTCAGGTTCCGTTCAGAAGGGTAATGTTGGAAAAGGGCAGATGAGGCAAGGCAGAGTATTTGCACTAGTACCAGGGGACACTCAGAATGCTGAGACAGTGGTGTCAGGTATGCTCCTAATTTGTTCCCAAGATGCATATGTGTTGATTGATTCGGGTTCTACGCATTCGTTTATATCTACTAAGTTTGCCGAGAAAATTAACATAGAACTAGAGCCCCTTGATTATGTGTTATCTGTGTCTACTCCATCTGGGAGATCTATGATTGTTGCATCCATTTATAGAGCATGTGTTGTTGTGATTGGGAATGTTGAATTGTCAGTAGATTTAATGCCTCTGGACATAGCTCATTTTGATGTTATACTGGGAATGGATTGGTTAGTCGCGAATCATGCATCTATTAATTGTGTTTCGAAAAGTGTCACATTGAGACCCTCAAACCTAGCCGAGGTTATTTTCCAGGGTAAAAGGGTAGTGCCCCCACCTTACTTGATTTCGTCCATTAAGGCCTGTAAATTAATTCAGAAGGGGTGCCGAGGCTACTTGTGTAGTATACTGAGTGATCAGAATGGAAATGTTAATTTAGCCGACATCCCAGTCGTTAGTGAATTCTCCGACGTCTACCCAAACGAATTGCCTGGCCACTTAACCGATAGAGAAATAGAGTTTACTGTTGACATCATGTCGGGAACACAGCCGATCTCCAAGACACCTTATAGGATGGCCCTAGCTGAACTTAGAGAATTGAAACTGCAATTACAAGAATTGTTGGATAAGGGATTTATTAGGCCGAGCACTTCACCATGGGGAGCACCCATTTTATTTGTTAAGAAAAAGGATGGCACACTCCGTCTTTGCATCGATTATAGAGAACTTAATAAAGTCACTATCAAGAACAAGTACCCATTATCTAGGATTGATGATTTGCTTGATCAGTTACAAGGAGCACGAGTCTTTTCTAAGATCGACCTTAGGTCTAGTTACCATCAGCTTAAAGTTAAAGCCGAAGATGTTGAGAAGACTGCTTTCCGGACAAGATATGGCCACTATGAGTTTTTAGTAATGCCTTTCGGAGTGACCAATGCCCCTGCTGCATTTATGGATTTAATGAATAGAGTCTTCAAGCCATATTTAGATGAGTTTGTAGTTGTCTTCATTGATGATATATTGATCTACTCCAAGAGTAGAACTGAACATGGAAATCATGTGAGACTTGCCTTACAGATTTTGAGAGACTGGAAATTGTATGCTAAGTTTAACAAGTGTAAATTTTGGCTTTCTACTATCTCATTCTTGGGTCATGTGATTAGTGAAGAGGGTATTTCGGTGGATCCTAGCAAAGTTGAAGCCGTGGTTAATTGGCCGAGGCCGACTAATGTATCCAAGATTCGTAGTTTTCTGGGTTTGGCAGGTTATTACAGAAAGTTTGTGAAAGATTTCTCAAGGATTGCAATTCCATTGACGCAACTAACTAAGAAGGGAACACTGTATGAATGGACTAAAGATCGGGAAGCAGCTTTCCAGAAACTGAAGACGAGGTTAGTTACAGCACCAGTACTCGTACTTCCATCAGGTAATGAAGAGTTTCACGTCTATAGTGATGCATCGCATAAGGGTTTGGGTTGTGTGTTAATGCAAGGGGGTAAGGTTATAGCTTATGCATCTCGCCAGTTGAAACCCCACGAGAAGAACTATTCTACCCATGATTTAGAATTAGCGGCCGTGGTATTTGCTTTGAAGATTTGGCGTCACTATTTGTATGGAGCTTCTTGTCAGATGTTTACAGATCATAAGAGTTTAAAGTACCTATTCACTCAGAAGGAATTGAATTTGAGACAGAGAAGGTGGCTTGAGCTGTTGAAAGATTATGATATGCAAATTCAATATCACCCAGGAAAAGCTAACAGTGTAGCCGACGCTTTGAGCAGGAAGTCAGAGGGAAATTTGGCGTGTTTGACCATGATAGCAGTAGAACCGACTATTATTGATGAGGTAAAGACAAGATAGATGGAGGATGAATTCTTCAAGAAAATAGCCGAGGAAATTGTCACAAAGCCGAGATCAGGGTATACCATCGAAAATCAAGTGCTTAAGTTTGAGGGAAGGTTATGTGTGGCCGACATCCCAGAGTTGAAAAGGAAAATTTTGCAGGAAGCTCACGGTTCTAAGTTTGCTGTTCATCCAGGGAACACTAAAATGTATCAAGATGTGAAGCAGACCTTTTGGTGGCCAAACATGAAAAGAGAGATAGCCGAATTCGTGCCCCAGTGTTTGCATTGTCAACAAGTGAAAGCAGAACATCAAAGACCGACAGGACTTCTTCAACCTTTGCTGATTCCTGAGTGGAAATGGGAACACATCTCCATGGATTTTGTGATTGGTTTGCCGAAGACACCGAAAGGTATGGATTCGATTTGAGTTGTTGTTGATAGATTAACTAAGTCAGCACACTTTCTACCTGTTAAGACTACCTTCAACACCGATCAACTTGCCTTGTTATATGTGAACGAGATTGTTAGACTTCATGGAGTGCCGATGTCTATTGTGTCAGACCGAGATCCTAAATTTGTTTCTAGATTTTGGCAGAGTCTACAGAGGGCTTTTGGAGCCGAGCTGAGATTTAGTACAGCTTTTCATCCCCAGACGGATGGGCAGACAGAGAGGACAATTCAGACACTCGAAGATATGCTTAGACTTTGTGTATTGGATTTCCTAGAAAGTTGGGGAACGCACTTACCCTTAGTGGAATTCGCTTACAACAACAGTTATCAAGCTAGCATTGGCATGGCGCCATACGAAGCCTTGTACGGAAGAAAGTGTAGGTCGCCGATATGTTGGACCGAAGTTGGAGACAGAGCTCTGCTTGGTCCCGAATTGATTCAAGTAACAACAGAGAAGATTAAACTTATCCAACAGAGGATTAAAACTGCCCAGAGTCGACAAAAGAGCTACGCCGACCAGAGAAGGAATGAGTTAGAATTTGAAGTTGGGGACCATGTATTCCTGAAAGTTTCACCAATGAAAGGAGTTTCCAGATTTGGAAAGAAGGGTAAATTAGCACCTCGGTATATTGGACCATTTGAAATTCTTGACAAGGTTAACTCCGTTGCCTACAGACTTGCTTTGCCGCCAGATTTAAGCCAAGTCCACAATGTGTTTCATGTTTCTATGTTGAGGAAGTACATCCGAGATCCACTACATATAATTGATCATTCTGGGATTACGGTTAATGAGGATTTGGGCTACGAGGAGAAACCAGTGAGGATTATTGACAAACAAGTGAGGCAGTTGAGAAACAAGTCGATACCAATGGTAAAGGTAGAATGGAAAGAGCATCACGGCAAGGATGCCACTTGGGAAATGGAAGAGGAGATGAGAATTCGACATCCAGAATTGTTCCTGGAACAAGGTAATTTAAGTTTGGGGACCAAACTTCTTTAAGGGGGGTAGACTGTAGCAACCCTCACCTTGCTCTTGTCATACTTGCATACATTCATGCATGATCTTGTCTTGATATGTTATTTTACTAGTTTTGCCTTGCCTTGTTTAGGCTGAGTATTGCTTGCATGATTTTGTTCTTTGCTCGGCGTGTAGCCGAGGTCATCTTGAGATTAGATCCACTCTGAGCCTTTGTACTTTGAATGTTGTGGAACCGCTTGGTCGATACCATCTTCACCTCGGGCTTGTTGCCGAGATGTTTCGCACTTTGTGATATTTGTCCTTGGGCAGGCATGGCCTAGACCGAGGTGTGGCACACCCCGGCCAAGGTGTGGCATAGCTTAGTCAAGTATCGTCCTCCCTAGCCGATGTCTTTGTTATCCTGTTGTCGGATCCTTGATTTGAGCCGATGTCATTACTTGCCAATGTGTCTTACCCAGCTTGCTGCATACGCTTTGTCAGAGACTTGTCTTATCTATCAATCACCTTTTTGAGTTGAGCCAACCCGATAGCGCCACGTGTCCGAGCTGATTGTTAAGACAGCCGGCAGATCTAGAGACAAATCATTTTGTCTCAAACCCTTGCCTTTAGAGAGAGAAACTCTAGAGAGAAGGAGGAGAAGTTCTTGAGTGAGTATAGACCTTCCAAGCTTGATCTTCGAAGATTGAACCGTTGGATTTGAGCTTTGAGGTAAGAACCTTGATCTACTTTGATTGTTGCTATTGATCATCTAGCTGCATTGCATGATCGGATCTGTTTTGCATGTCATGCATTGCTTTGAAGTTGGTTTTGAAAAGAGAAAATGGTTTTCATATGTTCTTGAAGAAAAGTCTCGTTTTGATCCGAAGGTTGGAACCGAAACCATGTTTTTATGTTTGTTCTTGCATGACTTTCTTGAATGGGTACCCAGGTCCATGTTTTGAACTCATGGCATGAAAACTCAGATTTTTGTAACAAGTTGTGAACTTGCATCCATCTTCCAAATGATCATGTTCTTCATATTCTTCAAAGGGAAACCCAGGTTTTCCCGGCTTTGTTTTGATGGAGCCCTCGGGACCACAACTCGGCAAGGAGGTGTGGGACCTCGGCAAAGACCTGGTTGGTACCCAGTGTGTTTTGATGGGGCGGGAGCAGTGTTTAAACTCCCAGCCTGTTTTGCTTTGTTTGACTTGGGTCTGGTAAGGATGCCGAGATCATCCGCATGTATATAAAGCTTGTTTTGAGAATGTGATCTGCCATGTGATTGTAGGACCTTGATCTTCGCTTTGAGCCTACATCCGAGGAAAACTAGGTGAGTGGTATTTTTAATAAAGCTATGTTATACTGCTTTGATAAATCTTGCTTTGCTTTGTTTTGACGAAAGTATTTGTTAAGCATGAATGAATAGCTCTGTTTTGATGTATCATGTATAAGCCTTGTTTTGATGTCATTCTTGAAAAGTCCCTTGTACTGGAGGACTCTAAACTTTCGCAGTACCAAGTACAAAAGTCCCTCGTGCTGGAGGACTCTAAACTTTCGCAGCACTAAGTATAAAAGGATACGGTCCTTTCTTGGAAAGACTATAAATGTTAAATCGGGCTACGGGCCTAAGTAACACCAGATCATCGTGTTAAAAGGAGCTACGGGCGTAAGTAACACAAGTCCCTTGTGCTGGAGGACTATAAACTTTCGCAGTACCTTTGATTAAACGATTACGGATCATACAGTCCTTGTTTCGCCACTGACGGTTTACCGCGTGGACTTGCTTGTTTTGATAACTTGATGTGTTTTGCCGATGTCAGTAAGCATCCCTTGAGACTTGTAAGACTTTGATAGATGAATACGGTTCATCCCTTGTTTGTTCAGAAAGCTTGATTTGTGTTTTGCCGATGTCAGTAAGCATCCCTTGAGACTTGTAAGACTTTGATAGATAAATACGGTTCATCCCTTGTTTTGATAAAGGTGTGACGTGTTTTGTTCTGTAAGGATCTCGGCTATATTCATGCAAAACCTTTATTTCTAGTACCATTCAGTAAGTATCCAAGCTCACCCTCTCTATATATATGTAGGTGATGAGCAGGACGTCGGCGACGCCTAGACTGTTTTTGAAAGCTTGTTTTGGATCCATGCTTTTGATGGCTTGTTTTGTGATTACGTCGGCGATGTCATTTTTATTTCATGTCGGCGAACCTTGAAAATCATGCTTCTTGACTTGTATTTACTGTGTTTTGTATATGTCGGCTCGAGAAGCCTTTTGATCAAGATGTAATACGTATTTTGCTTTGTTGTAATCAAGCTGTAAAGATGTATGCCATTTCATTGGACTTATGCACTGCTCTTTTGGACCACTTGTATTTTAGATTATTGCTTCCGCATTTGTAAGCCCCGTTTATTATACTCTGATTGTGTTAAGTTTTTTAAAGTTGGCATTCGGTAATCTCGGATTACTGGCCATCACGGCACCAAACTACTAGGGGCGGTTTGGGGTCGTGACAAAATTACTCAGTTAATTCCCAATCAATTCTCAATAAATTCCCAGGAAATACTTAGAAAGTTGCGCCGTAAATTCCCAATAATTTACTCAGTAAATACTCAGTAAATTACACTCTAAATTTTCAGTAAATTCCAAATAAATTACAGAATAAATTCTCAACAAATTCCCAGTAAATTACTTAGTAAATTCGCAATAAATTTTCTATAAATTACTTATAAAATTTCTCGGTGAATTCTCTAAAAATTACTCAATTAATTACTAAGTAAATTACTTAGTAAATTACTCAGTAAATTCTCAGAAAATACTCAGTAAATTCCCAGAAAATTCCTTGTAAATTCTTAGTAAATTACTCAGAAAATTGCCAGTAATTTCTAAGTAAATTCCCCGTAAATTCTCAATAAATTACTCTAGAAATTCCCATTATGTTCTCAATAAATTACACAGCAAATTCCCAGTAAATTCGCAGTAAATTAATCAGTGCATTACTCTGTAAATTGCCACTAAATTACTCAGTAAATTACAGTAAATTCTCAGAAATTACTCAGAAAATTTTCAGTAAATTAACAGTAAGTTCTCAGTAAATTCCCAATAAATTCTAACTACATTATTTAGTAAATTCCCAGTAAATTCTCAACAAATTACTTAGTAAATTCTTAGTAAATTCCGAGTGAATTCTCAGTAAATTGCTCATTAAATTCTCTGTAAATTAATCAGTAAATTCCTAGCACATTCTCAATAAATATAGAGTAAATTCTCTATAAATTCCCACAAAATTCCATGTAAATTCTTAGTAAATTACTCAGAAAATTCCCAGTAAATTCTCAGTAAATTACTTAGTAAATTTCCAGCAAAATCTCAGTAAATTACTTAGTAAATTCTTCTTAAATTACTTAGTAATTCTCAGTAAATTATAAGTAAATTACATTGTAAAATCACAGTAAATTCGCTGTAAATTCTCAGTAGATTACTCTGTGAGTTCTCAGTAAATTCTCTGTAAATTACTAAGAAAAATTGCCTCTAAATTCTCAGTAAATTACTCATCAAATTTTCAGTAAATTCTCAGTAAATTACTAAATAAATTACGCTTTAAATTTTCTGTAAATTACTTACTAAGTTCCCTGTAAATTCCCAATAAATTACTCGATAAGTTCTCACTAAATTTTTTGTAAATTACTCAAAAAATTACTCAGTAAATTGTTAGTAAATTCTTAGTAAATTACATAGTAAATTCTCAGTAATTTACTCGGTAAATTTTCAGTAAATTCTCAATAAATTCTCAGAAAATTACCTAATAAATTCTCAGTAAATTCCAAAAAAAAATCTAACTAAATTACTCAGTGAATTCTCAGTAAATTACACAATAAATTCTCAGTAAATTCTCAATAAATTAGTCAGTAAATTCTCAGTCAATTACACTGTAATTCTCGGTAAATTACTCAGTAAATTCTAAATAAATTCTCAGTAAATTACTCAGTAAATTCCCATTAAATTACTCAGTAAATTCTCCAGAAATTACTATTTAAATTCTCAGTAAATTACTCAGTACATTTATTCAGTAAATTGTGAGTAAATTACCAAGTAAATTTCTAGTAATTCTCAGTAAATTCCTAAAAATTACTCAGTAAATATCTAATAAATTCTCAAAAAATTGTTCAGTTAATTCCCAATAAATACTCAGTAAATCACTAAGTAAATTACTGAGTAAATTCTCAGCAAATTCTAAAAACATTCTCAGTACTTTAAGCTTTAAATTCCTTCTAAATTTCTTAGAACATTTTCAGTAAATTCTCAATAAATTGCTCGATAAATTGCTCAGTAGATTACTAGTAAATTCCCAGTAAATTATTCAGTAAATTCCCAATAAATTCTCAGGCAATTCCTAGTAAATTCTTCGTAAATTCTTAGTAAATTACTCAGCAAATTCCCAATATATTCTCAGTAAATTAATAAGTAAATTCCCAGTAAATTACTCATAAAATTCCCAGTAAAATTATTTAGCCAGTAAATTCTCTGTAAATTACTCCTTAAATTATCTGTAAATTCCTAGAAAATTCTAAGAAAATTTCTGAACAAATTAAACAGTAAATTCTCGGTAAATTACCCAGTAGATTCTCTGTTAATTCCCTGTAAAATCCCAGCAAATTGCTCTATAAGTTCTTAGTAAATTCTAAAAAATTACTCAGTAAATTCTCTAAAAACTACTCATTAAATTCCCGGTAAATTACGCAGTAAATTCCCAGTAAATTACTCAGTTAATTCCCAATCAATTCTCAATAAATTCCCAGGAAATACTTAGAAAGTTGCGCCGTAAATTCCCAATAATTTACTCAGTAAATTACTCTCTAAATTTTCAGTAAATTCCAAATAAATTACAGAATAAATTCTCAACAAATTCCCAGTAAATTACTTAGTAAATTCACAATAAATTTTCTATAAATTACTTATAAAATTTCTCGGTGAATTCTCTAAAAATTACTCAATTAATTACTGAGTAAATTACTTAGTAAATTACTCAGTAAATTCTCAGAAAATACTCAGTAAATTCCCAGAAAATTCCTTGTAAATTCTTAGTAAATTACTTAGAAAATTGCCAGTAATTTCTAAGTAAATTCCCCGTAAATTCTCAATAAATTACTCTAGAAATTCCCGCTATGTTCTCAATAAATTACATAGCAAATTCCTAGTAAATTCGCAGTAAATTACTCAGTGCATTACTCTGTAAATTGCCACTAAATTACTCAGTAAATTACAGTAAATTCTCAGAAATTACTCAGAAAATTTTCGGTAAATTAACAGTAAGTTCTCAATAAATTCCCAATAAATTCTAAATACATTATTTAGTAAATTCCCAGTAAATTCTCAACAAATTACTTAGTAAATTCTTAGTAAATTCCGAGTGAATTCTCAGTATATTACTCATTAAATTCTCTATAAATTACTCAATAAATTCTCTGTAAATTAATCAGTAAATTCCTAGCACATTCTCAATAAATATAGAGTAAATTCTGAGTAAATTCTCCGTAAATTCCCACAAACTTCCATGTAAATTCTTAGTAAATTACTCAGAAAATTCCCAGTAAATTCTCAGTAAATTACTTAGTAAATTTCCAGCAAAATCTCAGTAAATTACTTAGTAAATTCTTCTTAAATTACTTAGTAATTCTCAATAAATTATAAGTAAATTACATTGTAAAATCACAGTAAATTCGCTGTAAATTCTCAGTAGATTACTCTGTAAGTTCTCAGTAAATTCTCTGTAAATTACTAAGAAAAATTGCCTCTAAATTCTCAGTAAATTACTCATCAAATTTTCAGTAAATTCTCAGTAAATTACTAAATAAATTACGCTTTAAATTCTCTGTAAATTACTTACTAAGTTCCCTGTAAATTCTCAGTAAATTACTCGATAAGTTCTCACTAAATTTTTTGTAAATTACTCAAAAAATTACTCAGTAAATTGTTAGTAAATTCTCAGTAATTTACTCGGTAAATTTTCAGTAAATTCTCAATAAATTCTCAGAAAATTACCTAATAAATTCTCAGTAAATTCCAAAAAAAAAATCTAACTAAATTACTCAGTGAATTCTCAGTAAATTACACAATAAATTCCCAGTAAATTCTCAATAAATTAGTCAGTAAATTCTCAGTCAATTACACTGTAATTCTCGGTAAATTACTCAGTAAATTCTAAATAAATTCTCAGTAAATTACTCAATAAATTCCCATTAAATTATTCAGTAAATTCTCCAGAAATTACTATTTAAATTCTCAGTAAATTACTTAGTACATTTATTCAGTAAATTGTGAGTAAATTACCAAGTAAATTTTCAGTAAATTCTCAATAAATTCCTAGAAATTACTCAGTAAATATCTAATAAAATCTCAAAAAATTGTTCAGTAAATTCCCAATAAATACTCAGTAAATCACTAAGTAAATTACTGAGTAAATTCTCAGCAAATTCTAAAAAAATTCTCAATACTTTAAGCCTTAAATTCCTTCTAAATTTCTTAGAAAATTTTCAGTAAATTCTCAATAAATTGCTCAGTTGATTACTAGTAAATTCCCAGTAAATTATTCAGTAAATTCCCAATAAATTCTTAGGCAATTCCTAGTAAATTTTTCGTAAATTCTTAGTAAATTACTCAGCAAATTCCCAATATATTCTCAGTAAATTAATAAGTAAATTCTCAGTAAATTACTCATAAAATTCCCAGTAAAATTATTTAGCCAGTAAATTCTCTGTAAATTACTCCTTAAATTATCTGTAAATTCCTAGAAAATTCTAAGAAAATTTCTCAACAAATTAAACAATAAATTCTCGGTAAATTACCCAGTAGATTCTCTGTTAATTCCCTGTAAAATCCCAGCAAATTACTCTGTAAGTTCTTAGTAAATTCTCAAAAAACTACTCAGTAAATTGCCAACAAATGCTCAGTAGATTACTCAAAAAATTCTCAGTAAATTCTCTAAAAACTACTCATTAAATTCCCAGTAAATTCCCAGTAAATTACTCAGTTAATTCCCAATCAATTCTCAATAAATTCCCAGGAAATACTTAGAAAGTTGCGCCGTAAATTCCCAATAATTTACTCAGTAAATTACTCTTTAAATTTTCATTAAATTCCAAATAAATTACAGAATAAATTCTCAACAAATTCCCAGTAAATTACTTAGTAAATTCGCAATAAATTTTCTATAAATTACTTATAAAATTTCTCGGTGAATTCTCTAAAAATTACTCAATTAATTACTGAGTAAATTACTTAGTAAATTACTCAGTAAATTCTCAGAAAATACTCAGTAAATTCCCAATAAATTCCTTGTAAATTCTTAGTAAATTACTCAGAAAATTGCCAGTAATTTCAAAGTAAATTCCCTGTAAATTCTCAATAAATTACTCTAGAAATTCCCGCTATGTTCTCAATAAATTACACAGTGCATTACTCAGTAAATTGCCACTAAATTACTTAGTAAATTACAGTAAATTCTCAGAAATTACTCAGAAAATTTCCAGTAAATTAACAGTAAGTTCTCAGTAAATTCCCAATAAATTCTAACTACATTATTTAGTAAATTCCTAGTAAATTCTTAGTTAATTCAAGGTGAATTTTCAGTAAATTACTCATTAAATTCTCTGTAAAGTACTCAATAAATTCTCTGTAAATTAATCAGTAAATTCCTTGCAAATTCTCAATAAATACACAGTAAATTACTGAGTAAATTCTTCGTAAATTCCCACAAAATTCCATGTAAATTCTTAGTAAATTACTCAGAAAATTCCCAGTAAATTCTCAGTAAATTACTTAGTAAATTCCCAGCAAAATCTCAGTAAATTACTTAGTAATTCTCAGTAAATTATAAGTAAATTACATTGTAAAATCACAGTAAATTCTCAGTAGATTACTCTATAAGTTTTCAGTAAATTCTCTGTAAATTACTAAGAAAAATTGCTTCTAAATTCTCAGTAAATTACTCATCAAATTTTCAGTAAATTCTCAGTAAATTACTCAATAAATTGCTCTTTAAATTCTCTGTAAATTACTTAGTAAGTTCCCTGTAAATTCTCAGTAAATTACTCGAAAAGTTCTCACTAAATTTTTTGTAAATTACTCAAAAAATTACTCAGTAAATTGTTAGTAAATTCTCAGCAAATTACATAGTAAATTCTTAGTAATTTACTCGGTGAATTTTCAGTAAATTCTCAATAAATTCTCAGAAAATTACCTAATAAATTCTCAATAAATTCTCAGTAAATTCAAAAAAAAATCTAACTAAATTACTCAGTGAATTCTCAGTAAATTACACAATAAATTCCCAGTAAATTCTCAATAAATTAGTCAGTAAATTCTCAATCAATTACACTGCAATTCTCGATAAATTACTCAGTAAATTCTAAATAAATTCTCAGTAAATTCCCATTAAATTGCTCAGTAAATTCTCTAGAAATTACTATTTAAATTCTCAGTAAATTACTCAGTACATTTATTCAGTAAATTGTGAGTAAATTACCAAGTAAATTTCCAGTAAATTCTCAGTAAATTCCTAGAAATTACTCAGTAAATATCTAATAAATTCTAAAAAAAATTGTTCAGTAAATTCCCAATAAATACTCAGTAAATCACTAAGTAAATTACTGAGTAAATTCTCAGCAAATTCTAAAAAAATTCTCAATACTTTAATCCTTAAATTCCCAGTAAATTTCTTAGTAAATTTTCAGTAAATTCTCAATAAATTGCTCAGTAGATTACTAGTAAATTCCCAATAAATTATTCAGTAAATTCCCAATAAATTCTCAGGCAATTCCTTGTAAATTTTTCCTAAATTCTTAGTAAATTACTCAGCAAATTCCTAGTATATTCTCAGTAAATTAATAAGTAAATTCCCAATAAAATACTCATAAAATTCCCAGTAAAATTTCTTAGCTAGTAAATTCTCTGTAAATTACTCCTTAAATTATCTGTAAATTCCTAGAAAATTCTAAGAAAAATTCTCAACAAATTAAACAGTAAATTCTCGGTAAATTACCCAATAAATTCTCTGTAAAATCCAAGCAAATTACTCTGAAAATTCTTAGTAAATTCTCAAAAAATTACTCAGTAAATTGCCAACAAATGCTCAGTAGATTACTCAAAAAATTCTTAGTAAATTCTCTAAAAACTACTCATTAAATTCCCAATAAATTACACAGTAAATTCCCAGTAAATTACTTAGTTAATTCCCAATCAATTCTCAATAAATTACCAGGAAATACTCAGAAAATTGCGCCGTAAATTCCCAATAATTTACTCAGTAAATACTCAGTAACTTACTCTCTAAATTTTCAGTAAATTCCAAATAAATTCCAAAATAAATTCTCAACAAATTCCAAGTAAATTACTCAGTAAATTCGCAATAAATTTTCTATAAATTACTTAGAAAATTTCTCGGTGAATTTTCTAAAAATTACTCAATTAATTACTGAGTAAATTACTTAGTAAATTACTTAGTAAATTCTCAGAAAATACTCAGTAAATTCCCAGTAAATTCCTTGTAAATTCTCAGTAAATTACTCAGAAAATTGCCAGTAATTTCTAAGTAAATTCCCCGTAAATTCTCAATAAATTACTCTAGAAATTCCCGCTATGTTCTCAATAAATTACACAGCAAATTCTCAGTAAATTCGCAGTAAATTACTCAGTGCATTACTCTGTAAATTGCCACTAAATTACTCAGTAAATTACAGTAAATTTTCAGAAATTACTCAGAAAATTTCCAGTAAATTAATAGTAAGTTCTCAGTAAATTCCCAATAAATTCTAACTACATTATTTAGTAAATTCCTAGTAAATTCTCAACAAATTACTTAGTAAATTCTTAGTAAATTCCGAGTGAATTCTCAGTAAATTACTCATTAAATTCTCTGTAAATTACTCAATAAATTCTCTGTAAATTAATTAGTAAATTCCTAGAAAATTCTCAATAAATACACAGTAAATTACTAAATAAATTTTAAGTAAATTCTCCTAAATTCCCAGCAAAATACTCAGTAAATTCCCAGTAAATTCCTTGTAAATTCTCAGTAAATTACTCAGAAAATTGCCAGTAATTTCTAAGTAAATTCCCCGTAAATTCTCAATAAATTACTCTAGAAATTCCCGCTATGTTCTCAATAAATTACACAGCAAATTCTCAGTAAATTCGCAGTAAATTACTCAGTGCATTACTCTGTAAATTGCCACTAAATTACTCAGTAAATTACAGTAAATTTTCAGAAATTACTCAGAAAATTTCCAGTAAATTAATAGTAAGTTCTCAGTAAATTCCCAATAAATTCTAACTACATTATTTAGTAAATTCCTAGTAAATTCTCAACAAATTACTTAGTAAATTCTTAGTAAATTCCGAGTGAATTCTCAGTAAATTACTCATTAAATTCTCTGTAAATTACTCAATAAATTCTCTGTAAATTAATTAGTAAATTCCTAGAAAATTCTCAATAAATACACAGTAAATTACTAAATAAATTTTAAGTAAATTCTCCTAAATTTCCAGCAAAATCTCAGCAAATTACTTAGGTGCTGTTTGGTAACACTTACGTTTTCAGTTTTCTGTTTATATTTACAAAAATTTAAAAAACTCAAATAAAAACTTGTTTGGTAAAATTTTTGATTTATAAATCAGTGGTCTCAGTTTATAAATTTGGCCAAAAAATGAAAACACAAAAAATGTGTTTCCATTTTGAGTTTTCAGTTTTTATTTTTTTACCACCCAACACTAGCCATCACCCGCCACCATTTTCCACCACCGTCTTCCGCCTTCGCCACCACCACCCACCACCCACCCCCACCACCACCACCACCACCACCACTACCCACCACCCACCTGCCATCCAACCGCCACCACCCACCACTCACCACTACCATCCACCGCCCGCGCACCACCACCTACTTGCCACCACCACTCACCACCCACCTGCCACCACCACCATCCACCACTTGCCACCACCCGCCGCTCACCACCACCAGCTACCTGCCACTCACCCGCCACCACCACCCACCAGCCACCCACTTGCCACCACCACTCGCCACCCGCCACCACCACCCACTCGTTACCACCTATCACCCGCCACCGTCACCCACCCACCCACCCACCCACCACCACCACCACCACCACCATCCGCTACCTACCCGTCACTACCCACCACTACCCGCCATCCGCCACCCACCTACCACCACCACCCGCCGCCACCACCACCACCACCACCCGCCACCGTCACCCACCCACCCACCATCACCACCCGCCACCACCCACCACCACCCGCCATCCGCCACCACCACCCACTACCCGCCACCATCACCACCACCACCCACTCGTTACCACCCACCACCCGCCGCTGTCACCCACCCACCCACCCACCATCACCACCCGCCACCACCTACCGCCACCTGTCATCCGCCACCCACCTGCCACCACCACCCGCCACCGTCACCCATTCACTCACCACCACCACCCGTCACCTGCCCGCCACCGCTACCACCACCCACCACCCGCCGCCGCCACCACCCACCCACCCACCCACCCACCACCACCACCACCACCACCACCCACTACCACCAGTTACCCACCACCCACCGTCACCCCTTTCCACCACCGTCTTCTGCCGCCACTTACCACCACTCGCCATTTCTCACTCTTTTTTTATATTTTAAATTTTTTTTAAACATTTTGTCAATTACCAAACGCGTTTGTAGTTTATGTTTTTCTAAAAATAAACAAAAAATAAACAAAAATCAGTTTATAAAATTTTTGTAAATATAAACTGAAAACGTAAACGTTACCAAACACACCCTAGTAAATTCTTCTTAAATTACTTAGTAATTCTCAGTAAATTATAAGTAAATTAAATTGTAAAATTAATCAGAAAATAACTCAGTAAATTACAAGAAATGCTTAGTAGATTACTCAATAAATTTTCTAAAAATTACTCATTAAATTTCTAGTAAATTCTCAGTAAAGTACTCAGGAAATTTCTAGTAAATTACTCAGTTAATTCCCAATCAATTCTCAATAAATTCTCAGTAAATTCTTAGGAAATACTCAGTAAGTTGTGCCGTAAATTCCAAATAAATTACTTAGTAAATTACTCAGTAAATTACTTTCTAAATTTTCAGTAAATTCCAGAAAAATTACAGAATAAATTCTCAATAATTTCCAATAAATTCTCAGTAAATTACTCCATAAATTCGCAATAAATTTTCTATGAATTACTTTGAAAATTACTCAGTGAATTCTCAGAAAATTACTCAATTAATTACTGAGTAAATTACTTAGTAAATTACACAGAAAATTCTAAGTAAATTCTAAGTAAATTCCCTGTAAATTCTCAGTAAATTACTCAAGAAATTCCCACTATGTTCTCAATAAATTACACAGCAAATTCCCAGTAAATTACTATGTAATTCTCAATAAATCATTCAGTAAATTCGCAGTAAATTTTAACTAAATTCTCCGTACATTACTCAGTAAATTCCCACTAAATTGCTCAGATAATTACCGTAAATTCTCAGAAATTACTAAAAAAATTTCCAATAAATTAACAGTAAGTTCTCAGTAAATTAGTCAGTATATTCTAACTACATTATTTAGTAAATTCCCAGTAAATTCTAAACAAATTACTTAGTAAATTCTTAGTAAATTCATAGTGAATTCTCAGTAAATTACTCATTAAATTCTCTGTAAATTACTCAATAAGTTCTCTATAAATTACTCAGTAAATTCTCAGAAAATTCTCTGTAAATTAATCAGTAATGTCACGACCCCAAACCGCCCCTAGTAGTTTGGTGCCGTGATGGCCAGTAATCCGTAATTACCGAAGGCCAACTTTTCAAAACTTAACACAATCAGAGTATAAATATAGGGGGCTCACAAATGCGGAAGCAATAAATCAAATACAAGTGGTCCATAAGAGCTGTGCGTAGATCAAAGCAATGCCAAACATTCCAATTAACTTTACAACTTGGATACAACAGGATAAAAAGCATGTTACATCTTGATCAAAAGGCTTCTCGAGCCGACATATACAAAATACAGCTAATACAAGTCAAGAAGCATGATTTTCAAGATTTGCCGACATGCAAGGTAGGCATCGCCGACGTAAATGCAAAAGCAAGCCGACATAAGTACAAATCCAAAACAAGCATCCAAACGATCTAGGCGTCGCCGCCGTCCTGCTCATCACCTACATATATATAGAGGGGTGAGTACAAAACTCAGTGAATGGTACTAAAAATAAAGGTTTTACATGAATAAAGCCGAGGTCCTTCAAAACGAAACACATCAAACTTAGCAAGACAAGGGATGAACCGTATTCATCAATCAAGTATCGTAACATCGGCAAAGCAAGGGATGAACCGTATTCATCATTCAAGTGTCATAACATCGGCGAGACAAGGGATGAACCGTATTCGTCATTCAAATATCGTAACATCGGCAAAGCAAGGGATGAACCGTATTCATCATTCAAGTATCGTAACATCGGCAAAGCAAGGGATGAACCGTATTCATCATTCAAGTGTCATAACATCGGCGAGACAAGGGATGAACCGTATTCATCATTCAAGTGTCGTAACATCGGCAAAGCAAGGGATGAATCGTATTCATCATTCAAGTATCGTAACATCGGCAAAGCAAGGGATGAACCGTATTCATCATTCAAGTGTCATAACATCGGCAAAGCAAGGGATGAACCGTATTCATCATTCAAGTGTCATAACATCGGCGAGACAAGGGATGAACCGTATTCATCATTCAAATATCATAAGGCTGTACGATCCGTAATCGTTTGGTCAAAAGTATTGCGAAAGTTTAGAGTCCTCCAATACAAGGGACTTGTGCACTTAGTACCGCGAAAGTTTAGAGTCCTCCAGCACAAGGGACTTGTGTTACTTAGGCCCGTAGCCCGATTTAACAAGGACCGTATCCTTTTCAAAGGTGGCATCAACAAGGAGTATACTTGGCACATCAAAACAAGAGCTATTTATTCATGCTAACAAAATACTTTTGTCAAACAAGGCAAACAAGATTTATCAAAACAAGTATAACATAGCTTTATCAATAATACCACTCACCTAGTTCTTCAGGTGCAGACTCAAAGCAATATCAAGGACCTACAATCACATGGCAAGTCACATTCTCAAAGCAAGCTCTATATACATGCAAATGATCTCGGCATTCATGCCAGATCTAAGTCAAAGACAAACAAAACAAGCTGGGAGCTTAACCACTGCTCCCGTTTCTCGAAAACACACTGGGTACCGTCCAGGGCTAAGCCGAGGTCCCGTTAAACAAAGTCAGGAAAGACCTGGGTTTCCCCTTGAAGAGTATGAAGAACATGATCATTTGAAAGGTGGATGCAAGTTTACAACTTGTTACAAAAATCTGAGTTTTCATGCCAAGAGTTCAAAACATATGGACTTGGGTACCCATTAAAGAAAGTCATGCAAGAACAAACACAAAACATGGTTTTCGTTCTAAACTTTTCGATCAAAATGAGACTTTCTTCAAGAACACATGAAAAATCATTTTCTCTTACCAAAACCAACTTCAAAGCGATGCATGACATGCAAAACAAATCCGATCATACAATGCAGCTAGGTATTCAGCAAGAACAATCAAAGGGGATCAAGATTCTAACCTCAAAACTCGGATTCAACGGTTCAAACCACAAAGATCAAGCTTGGAAGACTACTCTCACTCAAGAACTCTTCTTCCTCCTTTCTAGAGCTTCTCTCTCTAAAACAAAGATTTGAGACAAGAAATGATTTGTTTCAAGGTCTGTCGGCTGCCTTAACAAACAGCTCGGACACGTGGCATTATCGGGTTGGTTCAGCTCCAAAAAGGTGATTGATAGACAAGACAGCCTCTGAAAAATCGTATGCAGCAAGCTCGGGTAAGACACATCGGCAAAGAGATGACATCGGCTCAAAACAAGGATCCAGCAACGGGATAGAAAAACATCGGCTAGGGAGGACGACACTTGACTAAGCTGTGCCACACCTTGGCCGGGGTGCGCCACATCTCGGCCTAGGCCATACCTGCCTGCGGACAAGGTTCAAGTGCGAAACATCTCGGCAAAGAATGCCCGAGGTGAAGATGGGGTTGAACAAGACCTCAAGATAGTTCTAAGTACAAAGGGTCACAGGCGGACTAAGCTCAAGATGATCTCGGCTACGCACACGCACTAAGCAAGGAACAAAATCATGCAAGCAACTTAAGCAAATCAAGGCAAGATAAAACCTTTAAATTAACATAACAAGCTAGACCATGCAAGAATGTACGCAAATATGGCAAGAGTAAGGTGAGGGTTGTTACATCCTACCCCCCTTAAAGAAGTTTGGTCCCCAAACTTAGATTACCTTGCTCTATGAACAGCTCTGGATAACGGATTCTCACATCCTCTTCCTTTTCCCACGTGGCTTCTGTGCCATAATGCTCCTTCCAGCCGACCTTTACCATCGGTATCGATCTGTTCCTCAATTGCCTCACTTGTCGGTCAACAATCCTCATTGGCTTCTCCTCGTAGCCCAAATCTTCATTAACTGTGATCTCGGAATGATCAATTACATGTAGTGGATCTCGGATGTACTTCCTCAACATCGAAACATGAAACACATTGTGGACTTGACTCAAATCTGGCGGCAAAGCAAGTCTGTAGGCAACGGGATTAATTCTCTCAAGAATTTCAAATGGCCCAATATAGCGAGGTGCTAACTTACCTTTCCTTCCAAATCTGGAAACTCCTTTCATTGGTGAGACTTTCAGGAATACATGATTCCCAACTTCGAACTCTAACTCATTCCTTCTCTGGTCGGCGTAGCTCTTTTGTCGGCTCTGGGCAGTCCTAATCCTCTGTTGGATAAGTTTAATCTTCTCTGTTGTCACTTGAATCAATTCGGGACCAAGCAGAGCTCTGTCTCCGACTTCGGTCCAACATATCGGCGATCTACATTTCCTTCCGTACAAGGCTTCATACGGCGCCATGCCAATGCTAGCTTGATAACTGTTATTGTAAGCGAATTCCACTAAGGGTAGATGTGTTCCCCAACTTCCTTGGAAGTCCAATACACAAAGTCTAAGCATATCTTCAAGCGTCTGAATTGTCCTCTCAGTCTGCCCATCTGTCTGGGGATGAAAGGCTGTACTAAATCTCAGCTCGGCTCCAAAAGCCCTCTGTAGACTCTGCCAAAATCTAGAAATAAATTTGGGATCTCGGTCTGAAACAATTGACATCGGCACTCCATGAAGTCTGACAATCTCGTTCACATATAGCAAGGCAAGTTGATTGGCGTTGAAGGTAGTCTTAACGGGTAGAAAGTGTGCTGACTTAGTTAACCTATCCACAACAACCCAAATTGAATCCATACCCTTTGGTGTCTTCGGCAACCCAATCACAAAATCCATGGAGATGTGCTCCCATTTCCACTCAGGAATCGGCAAAGGTTGAAGAAGTCCTGCTGGTCTTTGATGTTCTGCTTTCACTTGCTGACAATGTAAACACTGGGACACGAATTCGGCTATTTCTCTCTTCATATTTGGCCACCAAAAGGTCTGCTTCACGTCTTGATACATTTTGGTGTTCCCTGGATGGACAGCAAACTTGGAACCATGAGCTTCCTGCAAAATCTTTTTCTTCAGCTCTGGAATGTCGGCCACGCACAACCTTCCTTCAAACCTGAGTACTCTGTCTTCGATGGTATACCCCGGTCTCGGCTTCGTGTCAATCTCCTCGGCTATTTTCTTAAGGAAGTTATCCTCCATCTGTCTTGTCTTTACTTCATTAACGATAGTCGGCTCCACTGACATCACGGTTAAACACGCCAAATTTCCATCTGACTTCCTGCTCAAAGCGTCGGCTACGCTGTTAGCTTTCCCGGGGTGATATTGAATTTGCATATCATAGTCCTTCAACAATTCAAGCCACCGTCTCTGTCTCAGATTCAATTCCTTCTGGGTGAATAGATACTTTAAGCTCTTATGATCTGTAAAAACCTGACAAGTAGCTCCATACAAGTAGTGACGCCAAATCTTTAAAGCAAATACTACGGCCGCCAATTCTAAGTCATGGGTAGGATAGTTTTTCTCATGAGGTTTCAACTGACGAGACGCATAAGCTATAACCTTACCCTTTTGCATTAGTACACAACCCAAACCCTTATGCGATGCATCACTATAGACATGAAACTCTTCGTTACCTAATGGTAGTACAAGTACTGGTGCTGTAATTAACCTCGTCTTCAGTTCCTGGAAGGCTGACTCCCGATCTTTAGTCCATTCATACAGTGTTCCCTTCTTAGTCAGTTGCGTTAATGGAATTGCAATCCTTGAGAAATCTTTCACAAACTTCCTGTAATAACCTGCCAAACCCAGAAAACTACGAATCTCGGACACATTAGTCGGCCTCGGCCAATTTACTACGGCTTCAACTTTGCTAGGATCTACTGCAATACCTTCTTCATTAATCACATAACCCAAAAATGAGATGGTAGAAAGCCAAAACTCACACTTGTTAAACTTCGCATACAATTTCCGTTCTCTCAAAATCTGTAAGGCAAGTCTCAAATGGTTTTCATGTTCAACATTACTCTTGGAATAGATCAATATATCATCAATGAAAACAACTACAAATTCATCTAAATATGGTTTGAAGATTCAGTTCATTAAATCCATAAATGCAGCAGGGGCATTAGTCACTCCAAAAGGCATTACTAAAAACTCGTAGTGGCCATATCTTGTTCGAAAAGCAGTCTTCTCAACATCTTCGGCTTTAACTTTAAGCTGATGGTAACTAGACCGAAGGTCGATCTTAGAAAAGACTCGTGCTCCTTGTAACTGATCAAGCAAATCATCAATTCTAGGTAATGGGTACTTGTTCTTAATGGTGACTTTATTGAGTTCTCTATAATCAATACAAAGACGGAGTGTGCCATCCTTCTTCTTAACAAATAAAACAGGTGCTCCCCATGGTGAAGTGCTCGGCCTAATAAATCCCTTATCTAACAACTCTTGCAATTGCAGTTTCAATTCTCTAAGTTCAGCGGGGGCCATTCTATAAGGTGGTTTGGAGATCGGCTGCGTTCCCGATATAATATCGACCGTAAACTCTATTTCTCTATCGGTCAAGTGGCCAGGCAATTCATCCGGAAAGACGTCGGGGAAATCACTAACAATCGGGATGTCGGCTAAGTTAACATTTCCATTCTGATCACTCAGTATACTACACAAGTAACCTCGACACCCTTTCTGAATTAACTTACAGGCCTTAATGGACGAAATCAAGTATGGTGGGGGCACTATCCCTTTACCCTGGAAAATAACCTCGGCTAGGTTTGGGGGTCTCAGTGTGACACTTTTCGAAACACAATTAATAGATGCATCGTTTGCAACTAACCAGTCCATTCCCAGTATAATATCAAAATGAGCTAGGTCTAGAGGCATTAGATCTACTAGCAATTCAACATTCTCAATCACAACAACACATGCTCTGTAAATGGATGCAACAATCATAGATCTCCCAGATGGAGTAGACACAGACAACACATAATCAAGGGGCTCTAGTTCTCTATCAATTTTCTCGGCAAACTTAGTAGATATAAACGAATGAGTAGAACCCGAGTCAATCAACACATAGGCATCTTGAGAGCAAATTAGTAACATACCTGACACCACTGCCTCAGCATTCTGAGTGTCTCCTGGTACCAATGCAAACACTCTGCCCTGTCTCATCTGCCCTCTCCCAGCGTTTTCCTTCTGAACGGAACCCGAGGTATTCTCTCCTTTCTTGTTGTTATCAGCCTTTGTTTTGGGGCAATCTCTCACATAATGGCCCATCTCGCCACATTCATAACAGGCTCCAGACGTTCGTCGGCAGATCCCGAAATGCTGTTTCCCACAATCCGAACACGTCGGTTTAACACTCCCTTCCTGCCTTAGGTTACCAGTACTGTCCATGTTCATTCTCTTCTTGGTGTTCAACTGTCCTCGGCGATTGTCATAATTCTGCCTCTTTCGCTGGTTTTCTCCCGAGCTCTGGTATCGGTTCAGATTAGCTTCGGCCTGAATGGCTTTGTCCAATACTTCGGCATAAGTCGGCATATCCAGCAAGTTGACCCGGTCTTGAATCGGTCCACGAAGCCCACACTCGAACTTCCTGGCCTTCATATATTCATCGTTGGTCATGTGAGGTACAAATCTTACCAATTCAGTGAAAGCGCGGTCATATTCCGCCACTGTTCTGTTGCCTTGCGTCAGAGTATGAAATTCGGTAGCCTTGCGGTTTCGAACACTTAGGGGAAAATGTTTCTTGTAGAACAACTCTAAGAATCGGGTCCAGGTCAAATCCGGATTGCTCCCTCTAACCATCATCCACCACCTACGGGCGTCATCATCTAATGTGAATGCTGCCAACGTCACTTTCTGTGCGTCGGTGCTAGGGAAGATCTCGAATAACTTTTCCATTTCCAACACCCATGCTTCAGCCTTCATCGGCTCTATACCCCCAGAGAACCTTGGCGGTCTCATTTTCTTGAACTCCCTGATCAAAGCTATCGTGCCATCCCCATATAAGGCTGGTTGCGGGGGAACCTGCGGCACGGGAGGAGGTGGAGCTACATTTCGGCCGTTGGTCTGCTCGGCCTGAGCCGACGTAGTACTCGCGAACTGTTGTCTGGTTTGCCTCAGCTCGCGGGCCAAACCTTCAACTAATCTTTCCAATCTGTCCATTCTGTCTTCGGGCTGATCTCGGCCAAGTGGTGGTCTACCCCTCCTCATGATACTATGAGCGTGCAAAGTATGACTTTTAAACAAATAAGCAAATAACCACATAGGCAAGCAACAAATAAGCATATCAGGACAATGCACATTCCACTCAAACAACAAATACCATGATGCAACCCTAACATCTTTCTAAGGGAAAATCCTATGCTCGTCAGGACTCAAAGTGTGTGAATAACGTATACCGAGGAACTTGTGCTCTGATACCATTCTGTCACGACCCCAAACCGCCCCTAGTAGTTTGGTGCCGTGATGGCCAGTAATCCGTAATTACCGAAGGCCAACTTTTCAAAACTTAACACAATCAGAGTATGAATATAGGGGGCTCACAAATGCGGAAGCAATAAATCAAATACAAGTGGTCCATAAGAGCTGTGCGTAGATCAAAGCAATGCCAAACATTCCAATTAACTTTACAACTTGGATACAACAGGATAAAAAGCATGTTACATCTTGATCAAAAGGCTTCTCGAGCCGACATATACAAAATACAGCTAATACAAGTCAAGAAGCATGATTTTCAAGATTTGCCGACATGCAAGGTAGGCATCGCCGACGTAAATGCAAAAGCAAGCCGACATAAGTACAAATCCAAAACAAGCATCCAAACGATCTAGGCGTCGCCGCCGTCCTGCTCATCACCTACATATATATAGAGGGGTGAGTACAAAACTCAGTGAATGGTACTAAAAATAAAGGTTTTACATGAATAAAGCCGAGGTCCTTCAAAATGAAACACATCAAACTTAGCAAGACAAGGGATGAACCGTATTCATCAATCAAGTATCGTAACATCGGCAAAGCAAGGGATGAACCGTATTCATCATTCAAGTGTCATAACATTGGCGAGACAAGGGATGAACCGTATTCGTCATTCAAATATCGTAACATCGGCAAAGCAAGGGATGAACCGTATTCATCATTCAAGTATCGTAACATCGGCAAAGCAAGGGATGAACCGTATTCATCATTCAAGTGTCATAACATCGGCGAGACAAGGGATGAACCGTATTCATCATTCAAGTGTCGTAACATCGGCAAAGCAAGGGATGAACCGTATTCATCATTCAAGTGTCATAACATCGGCAAAGCAAGGGATGAACCGTATTCATCATTCAAGTGTCATAACATCGGCGAGACAAGGGATGAACCGTATTCATCATTCAAATATCATAAGGCTGTACGATCCGTAATCGTTTGGTCAAAAGTATTGCGAAAGTTTAGAGTCCTCCAATACAAGGGACTTGTGCACTTAGTACCGCGAAAGTTTATAGTCCTCCAGCACAAGGGACTTGTGTTACTTAGGCCCGTAGCCCGATTTAACAAGGACCGTATCCTTTTATACTTAGTACTGCGAAAGTTTAGAGTCCTCCAGCACAAGGGACTTGTGTTACTTAGGCCCGTAGCCCGATTTAACAAGGACTGTATCCTTTTCAAAGGTGGCATCAACAAGGAGTATACTTGGCACATCAAAACAAGAGCTATTTATTCATGCTAACAAAATACTTTTGTCAAACAAGGCAAACAAGATTTATCAAAACAAGTATAACATAGCTTTATCAATAATACCACTCACCTAGTTCTTCAGGTGCAGACTCAAAGCAATATCAAGGACCTACAATCACATGGCAAGTCACATTCTCAAAGCAAGCTCTATATACATGCAAATGATCTCGGCATTCATGCCAGATCTAAGTCAAAGACAAACAAAACAAGCTGGGAGCTTAACCACTGCTCCCGTTTCTCGAAAACACACTGGGTACCGTCCAGGGCTAAGCCGAGGTCCCGTTAAACAAAGTCAGGAAAGACCTGGGTTTCCCCTTGAAGAGTATGAAGAACATGATCATTTAAAAGGTGGATGCAAGTTTACAACTTGTTACAAAAATCTGAGTTTTCATGCCAAGAGTTCAAAACATATGGACTTGGGTACCCATTAAAGAAAGTCATGCAAGAACAAACACAAAACATGGTTTTCGTTCTAAACTTTTCGATCAAAATGAGACTTTCTTCAAGAACACATGAAAAATCATTTTCTCTTACCAAAACCAACTTCAAAGCGATGCATGACATGCAAAACAAATCCGATCATACAATGCAGCTAGGTATTCAGCAAGAACAATCAAAGGGGATCAAGATTCTAACCTCAAAACTCGGATTCAACGGTTCAAACCACAAAGATCAAGCTTGGAAGACTACTCTCACTCAAGAACTCTTCTTCCTCCTTTCTAGAGCTTCTCTCTCTAAAACAAAGATTTGAGACAAGAAATGATTTGTTTCAAGGTCTGTCGGCTGCCTTAACAAACAGCTCGGACACGTGGCATTATCGGGTTGGTTCAGCTCCAAAAAGGTGATTGATAGACAAGACAGCCTCTGACAAATCGTATGCAGCAAGCTCGGGTAAGACACATCGGCAAAGAGATGACATCGGCTCAAAACAAGGATCCAGCAACGGGATAGAAAAACATCGGCTAGGGAGGACGACACTTGACTAAGCTGTGCCACACCTTGGCCGGGGTGCGCCACATCTCGGCCTAGGCCATACCTGCCTGCGGACAAGGTTCAAGTGCGAAACATCTCGGCAAAGAATGCCCGAGGTGAAGATGGGGTTGAACAAGACCTCAAGATAGTTCTAAGTACAAAGGGTCACAGGCAGACTAAGCTCAAGATGATCTCGGCTACGCACACGCACTAAGCAAGGAACAAAATCATGCAAGCAACTTAAGCAAATCAAGGCAAGATAAAACCTTTAAATTAACATAACAAGCTAGACCATGCAAGAATGTACGCAAATATGGCAAGAGTAAGGTGAGGGTTGTTACAAGTAAATTCCTAGCAAATTCTCAATAAATACTCAGTAAATTTCGAGTAAAATCTTCGTAAATTCCCACAAAATTCTTAGTAAATTACTCAGAAAATTCCCAACAAAATCTCAGTAAATTACCTAGTAAATTCCAAGTAAATTATAAGTAAATTACATTGTAAAATCACAGTAAATTCGCTATAAATTCTCAGTAGAATACTCTGTAAGTTCTTAGTAAATTCTCTGTAAATTACTAAGAAAAATTGCTTCTAAATTCTCGATAAATTACACAGTAAATTCTCAATAAATTCTCAGTAAATTACTCAATAAATTACTCATTAAATTCTCTGTAAATTACTCGATAAGTTCTCACTAAATTTTTTGTAAATTACTCAGAAAATTACTTGGTAAATTGTTAGTAAATTCTCTATAAATTCTCAGAAAATTACCCAATAAATTCCTAATAAATTCTCAGTAAATTCCAAAAGAAATCAATCGAAATTACTCAGTGAATTCTCTGTAAATTCCATAATAAATTCTCAATAAATTAGTTAGTAAATTCCAAGTAAATTGCTCAGTAAATTCTCTGAAAATTACTAATTGAATTCTCAGTAAATTATTCAGTACATTATTCAGTAAATTGTGAGTAAATTTGCAGTAAATTATCAGTAAATGTCTAATAAATTCTCACAAAATTATTCAGTAAATTTCCAATAAATACTCAGTAAATCACTTTGTAAATTTCAAGTAAATTACTGAGTAAATTCTTAGTATATTACACAATAAATTCCAAGTAAATTCTCAGTGAATTCTCTGTAAATTTCTCCGAAATTTCCCAGTAAATTCTGAAAAAAATTCTCAGTAATTTACTTTTAAATTCCCAGTAAATTACTTAATAAATTTTCAGTAAATTACCAATAAATTCCCAATAAATTCTTAGGCAATTCCCTGTAAATTTTTCGTAAATTCTTTGTAAATTACTCAACAAATTCTCAGTATATTCTCAGTAAATTAATAAGTAAATTCTCAGTAAATTACTCACAAAATTTCCATTAAATTCTCAATAAATTACTTAGTAAATTTCCAATAAATTCTCAGTAAATTAGTCCTTAAATTATCTATAAATTACTCAGTAAATTTCTAGAAATTTCAAAGAAAATTTCTCAACAAATTAAACAGTAAATTCTCAGTAAATTACCTAGTAAATTCTCTGTCAATTCCCTGTAAAATCCTAGTAAATTACTCTGTAAGTTCTCTGTAAATTACTCAGAAAATAACTCAGTAAATTGCCAGCAAACGCCCAGTAGATTACTCAGTAAATTTTCTGAAATTTACTCACTAAATTCCCAGTAAATTCTCAGTAAATTCCTAGGAAATACTCAGTAAGTTGCGCCGTAAATTCCAAATAATATACTTAGTAAATTCAATGTAAATTACTCAGTAAATTCTATGTAAATTACTTAGTAAATTACTCAGTAAATTACGCTCTAAATTTTCAGAAAATTCCAGATAAATTCTAGAATAAATTCTCTGTAAATTACTCAGTAAATTCACAATAAATTTTCATTAAATTACTTAGAAAATTAATCAGTGAATTCTCAGAAAATTACTCAATTAATTACTGAGTAAATTCCGTAGTAAATTACTCAGAAAATTCTGAGTAAATTCTAAGTAAATTCCCTATAAATTCTCAGTAAATTACTCAGTAAATTCCCAGCAATTTCTAAGTAAATTCCCTGTAAATTACTCCAAAAATTCCCACTATGTTCTCAATAAATTACACAGCAAATTCCTAGTAAATTACTATGTAATTCATAATAAATCATTCAGTAAATTTTAAGTAAATTCTCAGTACATTACTCAGTAAATTCCCACTAAATTACTCAGATAATTATCGTAAATTCTCAGAAATTACTAAAAAAATTTCCAGTAAATTAACAGTTAGTTCTTAGTAAATTACTTAGTAAATTCTAAACAAATTACTTAGTAAATTCTTAGTAAATTTCGACTGAATTTTCAGTAAATTACTCATTAAATTCTCTGTAAATTACTAAATAAGTTCTCTATAAATTACTCATTAAATTCCCAATAAATTCTCAGAAAATTCTCTGTAAATTACCCAGTAAATTCTCTGTCAATTCCCTGTAAAATCCCTGTAAATTACTCTGTAAGTTCTCTGTAAATTACTCAGAAAATAACTCAGTAAATTGCCAGCAAATGCTCAATAGATTACTCAGTAAATTTTCTAAAAATTACTCATTAAATTCCCAGTAAATTCTCAGTAAATTACTCAGGAAATTCCCAGTAAATTACTTAGTTAATTCCCAATCAATTCTCAATAAATTCTTAGTAAATTCTCAGGAAATACTCAGTAAGTTGTGCCGTAAATTCTCAATAAAGTACTCAGTAAATTCAATGTAAATTACACAGTAAATTACTCTCTAAATTTTCAGTAAATTCCAGATAAATTAAAGAACAAATTCTCAATAAATTCTCAGTAATTTCTCAGTAATTTCTCATTAAATTACTCAGAAAATTACTCAGTGAATTCTCAGAAAATTACTCAATTAATTACTGAGTAAATTGCTCAGAAAATTCTGGGTAAATTCTAAGTAAATGCCTTGTAAATTCCCTGTAAATTCTCAGTAAATTACTCTAGAAATTCCCTGTAAATTCTCAGTAAATTACTCAAGAAATTCCTACTCTGTTCTCAATAAATTACACAACAAATTCCAAGTAAATTACTATGTAATTCTCATTAAACCATTCAGTAAATTCGCAACAAATTTTAACTAAATTCTCAGTACATTACTCAGTAAATTCCCACTAAATTACTCAGATAATTACCATAAATTCTCAGAAATTACTAAAAAAAAATTCAGTAAATTAACAGTAAGTTCTCAGTAAATTACTCAGTAAATTCTCAATAAATTCTAACTACATTATTTAGTAAATTCCCAGTAAATTCTAAACATATTACTTAGTAAATTCCGAGTGAATTCTTAGTAAATTACTTATTAAATTCTCTGTAAATTACTCAATAAGTTATCTATAAATTACTTAGTAAATTCCCAGTAAATTCTCAAGAAATTCTTTGTAAATTAATTAGTAAATTCCTAGCAAATTCTCAATAAATACTCAGTAAATTTCGAGTAAAATCTCCGTAAATTCCCACAATATTCCCTGTAAATTCTTAGTAAATTACACAGAAAATTTCCAATAAATTACTCAGCAAAATATCAGTAAATTACCTAGTAAATTGCAAGTAAATTACATTGTAAAATCACAGTAAATTCGCTGTAAATTCTCAGTAGAATACTCTGTAAGTTCTTAGTAAATTCTCTGTAAATTACTAAGAAAAATTGCCTCTAAATTCTCAGTAAATTACACAGTAAATTCTCAATAAATTCTCAGTAAATTACTCAACAAATTACTCATTAATTTCCCTGTCAATTACTTAACAAATTCCATGTAAATTCTCAGTAAATTACTCGATAAGATCTCACTAAATTTTATGTAAATTACTTAGAAAATTACTTAGTAAATTGTTAGTAAATTCTCAGTAAATTACATAGTAAACTATCAGTAAATTACTCGGTAAATTTTTAGTAAATTCTTTATAAATTCTCATAAAATTACCGAATAAATTCCTAATAAATTCTCAGTAAATTACTTAGTATATTCCAAAAAAAAAATCTAACTAAATTACTCAGTGAATTCTCAGTAAATTCCATAATAAATTCTCAATAAATTAGTCAATAAATTCCAAGTAAATTCTCATTAAATTACTCAGTAAATTTCAAGTAAATTACTTAGTAAATTCTCTGAAAATTACTAATTGAATTCTCAGTAAACTACTTAGTAAATTGTGAGTAAATTTGCAGTAAATTTTTAGTAAATGTCTAATAAATCCTCACAAAATTATTCAGTAAATTTCCAATAAATACTTAGTAAATCACTTTGTAAATTCCAAGTAAATTAATGAGTAAATTCTCAGTAAATTACATAATAAATTCCAAGTAAATTCTCAGTGAATTGTCTGTAAATTACACCGTAAATTCCCAGTAAATTCTGAAAAAAATTCTCAGTAATTTACTTTTTAAATTCCCAGTAAATTACTTCATAAATTTTCAGTAAATTCCCAGTAAATTCTCAGGCAATTCCTTATAAATTTTTCGTAAATTCTTTGTAAATTACACAACAAATTCCCAATATATTCTCAGTAAATTAATAAGTAAATTCCCAGTAAATTACTTATAAAATTCCAAGTAAATTCTCAATAAATTACTTAGTAAATTTTCAGTAAATTCTCAGTAAATTACTTCTTAAATTATCAGTAAATTACTCAGTAAATTCCCAGAAATTTCTAAGAAAATTTCTCAACAAATTAAACAGTAAATTTTCAATAAATGACCCAGTAAATTCTCTGTCAATTCCCTGTAAAATCCCAGTAAATTACTCTGTAAGTTCTCTGTAAATTACTCAGAAAATAACTCAGTAAATTGCCAGCAAATGCACAGTAGATTACTCAGTAAATTTTCTAAAAATTGCTCATTAAATTCCTAATAAATTCTCAGTAAATTACTCAGGAAATTCCCAGTAAATTACTTAGTTAATTCCCAATCAATTCTCAATAAATTCTCAGTAAATTCCCAAGAAATACTCAGTAAGTTGTGCCGTAAATTCAAAATAAATTACCTAGTAAATTCAATGTAAATTACTCAGTAAATTCTATATAAATTACTTTGTAAATCACACAGTAAATTACGCTCTAAATTTTCAGTAAATTCCAGAAAAATTACAGAATAAATTCTCAGTAAATTACTCTGCAAATTCGCAATAAATTTTCATTAAATTACTTAGAAAATTACTCAGTGAATTCTCAGAAAATTACTCAATTAATTACTGAGTAAATTACTTTGTAAATTCCCAACAATTTCTAAGTAAATTCCCTATAAATTCTCAATAAATTACTCCAGAAATTTCCTGTGAATTCTCAGTAAATTACTCAAGAAATTCCCACTATGTTCTCAATAAATTACATAGCAAATTCCCAGTAAAATACTATGTAATTCTCAATAAATCATTCAGTAAATTCGCAGTAAATTTTAACTAAATTCTCAGTACATTACTTAGTAAATTCACACTAAATTACTCAGATAATTACCGTAAATTCTGTGAAATTACTAAAAGAATTTCCAGTAAATTAACAATAAGATCTCAGTAAATTACTCAGTAAATTCCCAATAAATTCTAACTACATTATTTAGTAAATTCCCAATAAATTCTAAACAAATTACTTAGTAAATTCCGAGTGAATTCTCAGTAAATTACTCATTAAATTCTCTGTAAATTACTCAATAAGTTCTCTATAAATTACTCAGTAAATTCCCAGAAAATTCTGCGTAAATTAATCAGTAAATTTCTAGCAAATTCTCAATAAATACTCAGTAAATTTCGAGTAAAATCTCCGAAAATTCCCACAATATTCCCTGTAAATTCTTAGTAAATTACTTAGAAAATCCCAGTAAATTACTCTGCAAAATCTCAGTAAATTACCTAGTAAATTGCAAGTAAATTACATTGTAAAATCACAGTAAATTCGCTGTAAATTCTCAGTAGAATACTCTGTAAGTTCTTATTAAATTTTCTATAAATTACTAAGAAAAATTGTCTATAAATTCTCAGTAAATTCTCAATAAATTACTCATTAAATTCTCTGTAAATTACTTAATAAATTCCATGTAAATTCTCAATAAAGTACTCGATAAGTTCTCACTAAATTTTTTTGTAAATTCTCAGTAAATTACATAGTAAACTATCAGTAACTACTCAGTAAATTTTCAGTAAATTCTCTATAAATTCTCAGAAAATTACCTAATAAATTCCTTATAAATTCTCAGTAAATTACTTAGTAAATTTCAAAAAAAATCTAACTAAATTACTCAGTGAATTCTCAATAAATTCCAAAATAAATACTCAATAAATTAGTCAGTAAATTCTAAGTAAATTCTCATTAAATTACTCAGTAAATTCCAAGTAAATTACTCAGTAAATTCTTGGAAAATTACTAATTGAATTCTCAGTAAATTCTCAGTAAATTACTAAGTAAATTTGTAGTAAATTTGCAGTAAATTTTCAGTAAATTATAAGTAAATTCTCAGTAAATGTCTAATAAATTCTCACAAAATTATTCAGTAAATTTCCAACAAATACTCAGTAAATCACTTTGAAAATTACAGAGTAAATTCTCAGTAAATTACACAATAAATTTCAAGTAAATTCTCAGTGAATTCTCTGTAAATTACTCCGTAAATTCCCAGTAAATTCTGAAAAAAAAAATCTCAGTAATTTACTCTTTAAATTCCCAGTAAATTACTTAGTAAATTTTCAGTAAATTCTCAGCAAATTACCAGTAAATTCCAAATAAATTCTCAGGCAATTCCCTCTAAATTTTTCGTAAATTCTTAGTAAATTACTCCTTAAATTATCAGTAAATTACTTATCAGTAAATTACTCAGTAAATTCCTAGAAATTTCTAAGAAAATTTCTCAACAAATTAAACAGTAAATTCTCAGTAAATTACCCAGTAAATTCTCTATCAATTCCCCGTAAAATTCCAGTAAATTACTCTGTAAGTTCTCTGTAAATTACTTACAAAATAACTTAGTATATTGCCAGCAAATGCTCAGAAGATTACTCAGTAAATTTTCTGAAAATTACTCATTAAATTCCCAGTAAATTCTCAGTAAATTACTCAGGAAATTCCCAGTAAATTACTCAGTTAATTCCCAATCAATTCTGAATAAATTCCCAAGAAATACTCAGTAAGTTGCGCCATAAAATCCAAAAAAATTACTCAGTAAATTCAATGTAAATTACTTAGTAAATTACTGTCTAAATTTTCAGTAAATTCCAGATAAATTCCAGAATAAATTCTCAATAAATTCCTAGTAAATTCTTAGTAAATTACTCTGTAAATTCGCAATAAATTTCCTATAAATTACTTAGAAAATTACTCAGTGAATTCTCAGAAAATTACTCAATTAATTACTGAGTAAATTCCCAGCTAAGTAAAATCCCTGTAAATTCTCAGTAAATTACTCAAGAAATTCCCACTATGTTCTCAATAAATTACACAGCAAATTCCCAGTAAATTACTATGTAATTCTCAATAAATCATTCAGTAAATTCGCAGTAAATTTTAACTAAATTCTCAGTACATTACTCAGTAAATTCCCACTAAATTACTTAGATAATTACCGTAAATTCTGAGAAATTACTAAAAGAATTTCCAGTAAATTAACAATAAGATCTCAGTAAATTACTCAGTAAATTCCCAGTAAATTCTAAACAAATTACTTAGTAAATTCCGAGTGAATTTTCAGTAAATTGCTCATTAAATTCTCTGTAAATTACTCAATAAGTTCTCTATAAATTACTCAGTAAATTTCCAGAAAATTCTGCGTAAATTAATCAGTAAATTTCTAGCAAATTCTCAATAAATACTCAGTAAATTTCGAGTAAAATCTCCTTAAATTCCCACAATATTCCCTGTAAATTCTTAGTAAATTACTCAGAAAATTCCCAGTAAATTACTCAGCAAAATCTCAGTAAATTACCTAGTAAATTCCAAGTAAATTACATTGTAAAATCACAGTAAATTCGCTATAAATTCTCAGTAGAATACTCTGTAAGTCCTCAGTAAATTTTCTGTAAATTACTAAGAAAAATTGTCTATAAATTCTCAGTAAATTACACAGTAAATTCTCAATAAATTCTCAATAAATTACTCATTAAATTCTCTGTAAATTACTTAATAAATTCCATGTAAATTTTCAATAAATTACTCGATAAGTTCTCACTAAATTTTTTTGTAAATTCTCATTAAATTACATAGCAAACTATCAGTAACTACTCGGTAAATTCTCAGTAAATTCTCTATAAATTCTCAGAAAATTACCCAATAAATTCCTTTTAAATTCTCAGTAAATTATTTAGAAAATTCCAAAAAAAATCTAACTAAATTACTCAGTGAATTCTCAATAAATTCCAAAATAAATATTCAATAAATTAGTTAGTAAATTCTAAGTAAATTCTCATTAAATTACTCAGTAAATTCCAAGTAAATTACTCAGTAAATTCTTGGAAAATTACTAATTGAATTCTCAGTAAATTCTCAGTAAATTACTAAGTAAATTTGCAGTAAATTTGCAGTAAATTATAAGTAAATTCTCATTAAATGTCTAATAAATTCTCACAAAATTATTCAGTAAATTTCCAATAAATACTCAGTAAATCACTTTGAAAATTACTGAGTAAATTCTCAGTAAATTACACAATAAATTTCAAGTAAATTCTCAGTGAATTCTCTGTAAATTACTCCGTAAATTCCCAGTAAATTCTGACAAAAAATCTAAGTAATTTACTCTTTAAATTCCCAGTAAATTACTTAGTAAATTTTCAGTAAATTCTCAGTAAATTACCAGTAAATTCCCAATAAATTCTCAGGCAATTCCCTCTAAATTTTTCGTAAATTCTTTATAAATTACTCAGCAAATTCCCAGTATATTCTCAGTAAATTAATAAGTAAATTTCCAGTAAATTCTTAGTAAATTACTCCTTAAATTATCAGTAAATTACTCAGTAAATTCTTAGAAATTTCTAAGAAAATTTCTCAACAAATTAAACAGTAAATTCTCAGTAAATTACCCAGTAAATTCTCTATCAATTCCCCGTAAAATTCCAGTAAATTACTCTGTAAATTCTCTGTAAATTACTTAGAAAATAACTTAGTAAATTGCCAGCAAATGTTCAGAAGATTACTCAGTAAATTTTCTGAAAATTACTCATTAAATTCCCAGTAAATTCTCAGTAAATTCCCAGTAAATTACTCAGTTAATTCCCAATCAATTCTCAATAAATTCCCAAGAAATACTCAGTAAGTTGCGCCATAAATTCCAAAAAAATTACTCAGTAAATTCAATGTAAATTACTTAGTAAATTACTCTCTAAATTTCCAGTAAATTCCAGATAAATTACAGAATAAATTCTCAATAAATTCCCAGTAAATTCTGAGTAAATTACTCTGTAAATTCGCAATAAATTTCCTATAAATTACTTAGAAAATTACTCAGTGAATTCTCAGAAAATTACTCAATTAATTACTGAGTAAATTCCCAGCAATTTCTAAGTAAAATCCCTGTAAATTCTCAGTAAATTACTCAAGAATTTCCCATTATGTTCTCAATGAATTACATAGCAAATTCCCAGTAAATTACTATGTAATTCTCAATAAATCATTCAGTAAATTCGCAGTAAATTTTAACTAAATTGTCAGTACATTACTGAGTAAATTCCGACTAAATTACTCAGATAATTACCGTAAATTCTCAGAAATTACTAAAAGAATTTCCAGTAAATTAATAGTAAGTTCCCAGTAAATTACTCAGTAAATTCCCAATAAATTTTAACTACACTATTTAGTAAATTCCGAGTATATTCTAAACAAATTACTTAGTAAATTCTTAGTAAATTCCGAGTGAATTCTCAATAAATTACTCATTAAGTTCTCTGTAAATTACTCAATAAGTTCTCTATAAATTCCCAGCAAATTCTCAAAAAATTCTCTGTAAATTAATCAGTAAATTCCTAGCAAATTCTCAATAAATACTCAGTAAATTTCGAGTAAAATCTCCGCAAATTCCCACAATATTCCCTGTAAATTCTTAGTAAATTACTCAGAAAATTCCCAGTAAATTACTCAGCAAAATCTCAGTAAATTACTTACCAAATTGCAAGTAAATTACATTGTAAAATCACAGTAAATTCGCTGTAAATTCTAAGTAGAATACTCTGTAAGTTCTCAAAAAATTCTCTGTAAATTACTAAGAAAAATTGCCTCTAAATTACATAGTAAATTCCCATTAAATTCTCAATAAATTACTCAATAAATTACTCATTTAATTCTCTGTAAATTACTTAATAAATTCCATGTAAATTCTCAATAAATTACATAGTAAACTATCAGTAAATTACTCGGTAAATTTTCAGTAAATTCTATATAAATTCTCAGAAAATTACCCAATAAATTACTAATAAATTCTCAGTAAATTTCTTAGTAAATTCCAAAAAAAAATCTAACTAAATTACTCAGTGAATTCTCAGTAAATTCCACAATAAATTATCAATAAATAAGTCAATAAATTCCAAGTAAATTTTCATTAAATTACTCAGTAAATTACTCAATAAATTCTCTGAAAATTACTAATTGAATTCTCAGTAAATTACTCAGTAAATTGTGAGTAAATTTGTAGTAAATTTTCAGTAAATTATCAGTAAATTCTCAGTAAATGTCTAATAAATTCACACAAAATTATTCAGTAAATTTCCAATAAATACTCAGTAAATCACTTTGTAAATTCCAAGTAAATTACTGAGTAAATTCTCAGTAAATTACACAATAAATTCCAAGTAAATTCTCAGTGAATTCTCTGTAAATTACTCCGTAAATTCTTAGTAAATTCTGAAAAATATTCTCAGTAATTTACTTTTAAATTCCCAGTAAATTACTTAGTAAATTTTCAGTAAATTTTCAGTAAATTACCAGTAAATTCCCTATAAATTCTCAGGCAATACCCTGTAAATTTTTCGTAAATTCTTTATAAATTACTCAGCAAATTCACAGTATATTCTCAGTAAATTAATAAGTAAATTTCCAGTAAATTCTCAATAAATTACTCCTTAAATTATCAATAAATTACTTAGTAAATTCCTAGAAATTTCTAAGAAAATTTCTCAACAAATTAAACAGTAAATTCTCAGTAAATTACCCAGTAAATTCTTTGTCAATTCCCTGTAAAATCCCAGTAAATTACTCAGTAAGTTCTCTGTAAATTACTTAGTAAATAACTCAGTAAATTGCCAGCAAATGCTCAGTAGATTACTCAGTAAATTTTCTGAAAATTACTCCTTAAATTCCCAGCAAATTCTCAGTAAATTACTTAGGAAATTCCCAGTAAATTACAAAGGAAATTCCCAATCAATTCTCAATAAATTCTCAGTAAATTCCCAAGAAATACTCAGTAAGTTGAGCCATAAATTCCAAATAAATTACTCAGTAAATTACCCTCTAAATTTTCAGGAAATTCCAGATAAATTATAGAATAAATTTTCAATAAATTTTCAGTAAATTCACAGTAAATTCGCAATAAATTTCCTATAAATTACTTAGAAAATTACTCAGTGAATTCTCAGAAAATTATTCAATTAATTACTGAGTAAATTACTTTGTAAACTCCTAGCAATTTCTAAGTAAATTCCCTGTAAATTCTCAGTAAATTACTGAAGAAATTCCCACTATGTTCTCAATAAATTACACAGCAAATTCCCAATAAATTACTATGTAATTCTCAATAAATCGTTCAGTAAATTCGCAGTAAACTTTAACTAAATTCTCAGTACATTACTGAGTAAATTCCCACTAAATTACTCAGATAATTACCGTAAATTCTCAGAAATTACTAAAAAAAATTTCAGTAAATTAACCGTAAGTTCCCAGTAAATTACTCAGTAAATTCCCAATAAATTCTAACTACAATATTTAGTAAATTTCCAGTAAATTCTTAGTAAATTTCAAGTGAATTCTCAGTAAATTACTCATTAAATTCTCAGTAAATTACTCAATAAGTTCTCTATAAATTACTCAGTAAATTCTCAGAAAATTCTCTGTAAATTAATTAGTAAATTCATTGCAAATTCTCAATAAATACTCAGTAAATTTCGAGTAAAATCTCCGTAAATTCCCACAATATTCCCTATAAATTCTTAGTTAATTACTCAGAAAATTCTCAGTAAATTACTCAGCAAAATCTCAGTAAATTACCTAGTAAATTGCAAGTAAATTACATTGTAAAATCACAGTAAATTCGCTGTAAATTCTCAGTAGAATACTCTGTAAGTTCTCAGTAAATTCTCTGTAAATTACTAAGAAAAATTGCCTCCAAATTCTCAGTAAATTACACAGTAAATTCTCAATAAATTCTCAGTAAATTACTCATTAAATTCTTTGTAAATTACTTAATAAATTCCATGTAAATTCTCAGTCAATTACTCAATAAGTTCTCACTAAATTTTTTGTAAATTCACAGTGAATTACGTAGTAACTATCAGTAAATTACTCGGTAAATTTTCAGTAAATTTTCTATAAAATCTCGAAAATTGCCCAATGAATTCCTAATAAATTCTCAGTAAATTACTTAGTAAATTCCAAAAAAAAAAATCTAACTAAATTACTCAGTGAATTCTTAGCAAATTTCAAAATAAATTCTTAATAAAGTAGTCAGTAAATTCCAAGTAAATTCTCATTAAATTACTCAGTAAATTCCAAGTAAATTACTCAGTAAATTCTCTGAAAATTACTAATTGAATTCTCAGTAAATTACTCAGTAAATTGTGAGTAAATTTGCAGTAAATTATCAGTAAATGTCTAATAAATTCTCACAAAATTATTCAGCAAATTTCCAATAAATACTCAGTAAATCACTTTGTAAATTCCAAGTAAATTACTAAGTAAATTCTCAGTAAATTGCACAATAAATTCCAAGTAAATTCTCAGTGAATTCTCTGTAAATTACTTCATAAATTCCTAGTAAATTCTGAAAAAAATTCTCAGTAATTTCCTTTTAAATTTCCAGCAAATTACTTAGTAAATTTTCAGTAAATTCTCAGTAAATTACCAGTAAATTCCCAATAAATTCTGAGGCAATTCCCTGTAAATTTTTCGTAAATTCTTTGTAAATTACTCAGCAAATTCCCAGTATATTCTCAGTAAATTAATAAGTAAATCCCCAGTATATTCTCAATAAATTACTTAGTAAATTTCCAATAAATTCTCAGTAAATTACTCCTTAAATTATCAATAAATTACTCAGTAAATTCCTAGAAATTTCTAAGAAAATTTCTCAACAAATTAAACAGTAAATTCTCAGTAAATTGCCCAGTAAATTCTCTGTCAATTCCCTGTAAAATCCCAGTAAATTACTATGTAAGTTCTCTGTAAATTACTCAGAAAATAACTCAGTAAATTGCCAGCAAATGCTCAGTAGATTACTCAGTAAATTTTCTGAAAATTACTCATTAAATTCCCAGTAAATTACTCAGGAAATTCCCAGAAAATTACTCAGTTAATTCCCAATCAATTCTCAATAAATTCTCTACAAATTCCTAGGAAATACTCAGTAAGTTGCGCCGTAAATTCCAAATAAATTAATCAGTAAATTCAATGTAAATTACTCTCCAAATTTTCAATAAATTCCAGATAAATTATAGAATAAATTCTCAATAAATTCCCAGTAAATTACTCTGTAAATTCAGAATAAATTTTCTATAAATTACTTAGAAAATTACTCAATGAATTCTCAAAAAATTACTCAATTAATTACTGAGTAAATTACTTTGTAAATTCCCAGCAATTTCTAAGTAAATTCCCTGTAAATTCTAAGTAAATTACTCCAGAAATTCCATGTAAATTACTCAAGAAATTTCCACTATGTTCTCAATAAATTACACAGCAAATTCCTAGTAAATTACTATGTAATTCTCAATAAATCATTCAGTAAATTCGCAGTAAATTTTAACTAAATTCTCAGTACATTACTCAGTAAATTCCCATTAAATTGCTCAGATAATTACCGTAAATTCTCCGAAATTACTAAAAAAAATTCCAGCAAATTGACAGTAAGTTCACAGTAAATTACTCAGTAAATTCCCAATAAATTCTAACTACGTTATTTACTAAATTCACAGTAAACTCTAAACAAATTACTTAGTAAATTCTTAGTAAATTCTGAGTGAATTCTCAGTAAATTACTCATTAAATTTTTGTAAATTACTCAATAAGTTCTCTATAAATTACTCAGTAAATTCTCAGAAAATTCTCTGTAAATTAATCAGTAAATTCCTAGAAAATTCTCAATAAATACTCAGTAAATTTTGAGTAAAATCTCCGTAAATCCCCAAAATGTTCCCTGTAAATTCTTAGTAAATTACTCAGAAAATTCCCAGTAAATTACTCAGCAAAATCTCAGTAAATTACCCTGTAAATTGCAAGTAAAGTACATTGTAAAATCACAATAAACTCGCTGTAAATTCTCAGTAGAATACTCTGTAAGTTCTCAGTAAATTCTCTGTAAATTACTAAGAAAAGTTGCCTCTAAATTCTCAGTAAATTACACAGTAAATTCTCAATAAAAGTAAATTACTCAATAAATTACTCATTAAATTCTCTGTAAATTACTTAATAAATTCCATGTAAATTCTCAATAAATTACTCGATAAGTTCTCATTAAATTTTTTTGTAAATTCTCAGTAAATTACATAGTAAACTATCCGTAACTACTCGGTAAATTTTCAGTAAATTCTCTATAAATTCTCAGAAAATTACCCAATAAATTCCTAATAAATTCTCAGTAAATTACTTAGTAAATTCCAAAAAAAAAAAATCTAACTAAATTACTCAGTGAATTCTCAGCAAATTCCATAATAAATTCTCAATAAATTAGTCAGTAAATTCTCATTAAATTACTCAGTAAATTCCAAGTAAATTACTTAGTAAATTCTCTGAAAATTACTAATTGAATTCTTAGCAAATTCTCAGTAAATTACTCAATAAATTGTGAGTAAATTTGCTGTAAATTTTTAGTAAATTATCAGTAAATTCTCAGTAAATGTCTAATAAATTCTCACAAAATTATTCAGTAAATTTCCAATAAATACTCAGTAAATCACTTTGTAAATTCCAAGTAAATTATTGAGTAAATTCTCAGTAAATTACACAATAAATTCCAAGTGAATTCTCAGTGAATTCTCTGTAAATTCCCATTAAATTCTGAAAAAAATTCTCAGTAATTTACTCTTTAAATTCCCAGTAAATTACTTAGTTAATTTTCAGTAAATTCGCAGTAAATTACCAGTAACTTCCCAATAAATTCTCAGGCAATTCCCTGTAAATTTTTCATAAATTCTTTGTAAATTACTCAACAAATTCCCAGTATATTCTCAGTAAATTAATAAGTAAATTTCCAGTAAATTCTTAGCAAATTACTCCTTAAATTATCAGTAAATTACTTATCAGTAAATTACTCAGTAAATTCTTAGAAATTTTTAAGAAAATTTCTCAACAAATTAAACAGTAAATTCTCAGTAAATTACCCAGTAAATTCTCTATCAATTCCCCATAAAATTCCAGTAAATTACTCTGTAAATTCTCTGTAAATTACTTAGAAAATAACTTAGTAAATTGCCAGCAAATGTTCAGAAGATTACTCAGTAAATTTTCTGAAAATTACTCATTAAATTCCCAGTAAATTCTCAGTAAATTCCCAGTAAATTACTCAGTTAATTCCCAATCAATTCTCAATAAATTCCCAAGAAATACTCAGTAAGTTGCGCCATAAATTCCAAAAAAATTACTCAGTAAATTCAATGTAAATTACTTAGTAAATTACTCTCTAAATTTTCAGTAAATTCCAGATAAATTACAGAATAAATTCTCAATAAATTCCCAGTAAATTCTGAGTAAATTACTCTGTAAATTCGCAATAAATTTCCTATAAATTACTTAGAAAATTACTCAGTGAATTCTCAGAAAATTACTCAATTAATTACTGAGTAAATTCCCAGCAATTTCTAAGTAAAATCCCTGTAAATTCTCAGTAAATTACTCAAGAATTTCCCATTATGTTCTCAATAAATTACATAGCAAATTCCCAATAAATTACTATGTAATTCTCAATAAATCATTCAGTAAATTCGCAGTAAATTTTAACTAAATTGTCAGTACATTACTGAGTAAATTCCGACTAAATTACTCAGATAATTACCGTAAATTCTCAGAAATCACTAAAAGAATTTCCAGTAAATTAATAGTAAGTTCCCAGTAAATTACTCAGTAAATTCCCAATAAATTTTAACTACATTATTTAGTAAATTCCGAGTATATTCTAAACAAATTACTTAGTAAATTCTTAGTAAATTCCGAGTGAATTCTCAATAAATTACTCATTAAGTTCTCTGTAAATTACTCAATAAGTTCTCTATAAATTCCCAGCAAATTCTCAAAAAATTCTCTGTAAATTAATCAGTAAATTCCTAGCAAATTCTCAATAAATACTCAGTAAATTTCGAGTAAAATCTCCGCAAATTCCCACAATATTCCCTGTAAATTATCAGTAAATTACTCGGTAAATTTTCAGTAAATTCTATATAAATTCTCAGAAAATTACCCAATAAATTACTAATAAATTCTCAGTAAATTTCTTAGTAAATTCCAAAAAAAAATCTAACTAAATTACTCAGTGAATTCTCAGTAAATTCCACAATAAATTATCAATAAATAAGTCAATAAATTCCAAGTAAATTTTCATTAAATTACTCAGTAAATTACTCAGTAAATTCTCTGAAAATTACTAATTGAATTCTCAGTAAATTACTCAGTAAATTGTGAGTAAATTTGTAGTAAATTTTCAGTAAATTATCAGTAAATTCTCAGTAAATGTCTAATAAATTCACACAAAATTATTCAGTAAATTTCCAATAAATACTCAGTAAATCACTTTGTAAATTCCAAGTAAATTACTGAGTAAATTCTCAGTAAATTACACAATAAATTCCAAGTAAATTCTCAGTGAATTCTCTGTAAATTACTCCGTAAATTCTTAGTAAATTCTGAAAAAAATTCTCAGTAATTTACTTTTAAATTCCCAGTAAATTACTTAGTAAATTTTCAGTAAATTACCAGTAAATTCCCTATAAATTCTCAGGCAATACCCTGTAAATTTTTCGTAAATTCTTTATAAATTACTCAGCAAATTCACAGTATATTCTCAGTAAATTAATAAGTAAATTTCCAGTAAATTCTCAATAAATTACTCCTTAAATTATCAATAAATTACTTAGTAAATTCCTAGAAATTTCTAAGAAAATTTCTCAACAAATTAAACAGTAAATTCTCAGTAAATTACCCAGTAAATTCTTTGTCAATTCCCTGTAAAATCCCAGTAAATTACTCAGTAAGTTCTCTGTAAATTACTTAGAAAATAACTCAGTAAATTGCCAGCAAATGCTCAGTAGATTACTCAGTAAATTTTCTGAAAATTACTCCTTAAATTCCCAGCAAATTCTCAGTAAATTACTTAGGAAATTCCCAGTAAATTACAAAGGAAATTCCCAATCAATTCTCAATAAATTCTCAGTAAATTCCCAAGAAATACTCAGTAAGTTGAGCCATAAATTCCAAATAAATTACTCAGTAAATTACCCTCTAAATTTTCAGGAAATTCCAGATAAATTATAGAATAAATTTTCAATAAAGTTTCAGTAAATTCACAGTAAATTCGCAATAAATTTCCTATAAATTACTTAGAAAATTACTCAGTGAATTCTCAGAAAATTATTCAATTAATTACTGAGTAAATTACTTTGTAAACTCCTAGCAATTTCTAAGTAAATTCCCTGTAAATTCTCAGTAAATTACTGAAGAAATTCCCACTATGTTCTCAATAAATTACACAGCAAATTCCCAATAAATTACTATGTAATTCTCAATAAATCGTTCAGTAAATTCGCAGTAAACTTTAACTAAATTCTCAGTACATTACTGAGTAAATTCCCACTAAATTACTCAGATAATTACCGTAAATTCTCAGAAATTACTAAAAAAAGTTTCAGTAAATTAACCGTAAGTTCCCAGTAAATTACTCAGTAAATTCCCAATAAATTCTAACTACAATATTTAGTAAATTTCCAGTAAATTCTTAGTAAATTTCGAGTGAATTCTCAGTAAATTACTCATTAAATTCTCAGTAAATTACTCAATAAGTTCTCTATAAATTACTCAGTAAATTCTCAGAAAATTCTCTGTAAATTAATTAGTAAATTCATTGCAAATTCTCAATAAATACTCAGTAAATTTCGAGTAAAATCTCCGTAAATTCCCACAATATTCCCTATAAATTCTTAGTTAATTACTCAGAAAATTCTCAGTAAATTACTCAGCAAAATCTCAGTAAATTACCTAGTAAATTGCAAGTAAATTACATTGTAAAATCACAGTAAATTCGCTGTAAATTCTCAGTAGAATACTCTGTAAGTTCTCAGTAAATTCCCTGTAAATTACTAAGAAAAATTGCCTCTAAATTCCCAGTAAATTACACAGTAAATTCTCAATAAATTCTCAGTAAATTACTCATTAAATTCTTTGTAAATTACTTAATAAGTTCCATGTAAATTCTCAGTCAATTACTCAATAAGTTCTCACTAAATTTTTTGTAAATTCACAGTGAATTACGTAGTAAACTATCAGTAAATTACTCGGTAAATTTTCAGTAATTTTTCTATAAAATCTCGAAAATTGCCCAATGAATTCCTAATAAATTCTCAGTAAATTACTTAGTAAATTCCAAAAAAAAAAAATCTAACTAAATTACTCAGTGAATTCTTAGCAAATTTCAAAATAAATTCTTAATAAAGTAGTCAGTAAATTCCAAGTAAATTCTCATTAAATTACTCAGTAAATTCCAAGTAAATTACTCAGTAAATTCTCTGAAAATTACTAATTGAATTCTCAGTAAATTACTCAGTAAATTGTGAGTAAATTTGCAGTAAATTATCAGTAAATGTCTAATAAATTCTCACAAAATTATTCAGTAAATTTCCAATAAATACTCAGTAAATCACTTTGTAAATTCCAAGTAAATTACTAAGTAAATTCTCAGTAAATTGCACAATAAATTCCAAGTAAATTCTCAGTGAATTCTCTGTAAATTACTTCATAAATTCCTAGTAAATTCTGAAAAAAATTCTCAGTAATTTCCTTTTAAATTTCCAGCGAATTACTTAGTAAATTTTCAGTAAATTCTCAGTAAATTACCAGTAAATTCCCAATAAATTCTGAGGCAATTCCCTGTAAATTTTTCGTAAATTCTTTGCAAATTACTCAGCAAATTCCCAGTATATTCTCAGTAAATTAATAAGTAAATCCCCAGTATATTCTCAATAAATTACTTAGTAAATTTCCAATAAATTCTCAGTAAATTACTCCTTAAATTATCAATAAATTACTCAGTAAATTCCTAGAAATTTCTAAGAAAATTTCTCAACAAATTAAATAGTAAATTCTCAGTAAATTGCCCAGTAAATTCTCTGTCAATTCCCTGTAAAATCCCAGTAAATTACTATGTAAGTTCTCTGTAAATTACTCAGAAAATAACTCAGTAAATTGCCAGCAAATGCTCAGTAGATTACTCAGTAAATTTTCTGAAAATTACTCATTAAATTCCCAGTAAATTACTCAGGAAATTCCCAGAAAATTACTCAGTTAATTCCCAATCAATTCTCAATAAATTCTCTACAAATTCCTAGGAAATACTCAGTAAGTTGCGCCGTAAATTCCAAATAAATTAATCAGTAAATTCAATGTAAATTACTCTCCAAATTTTCAATAAATTCCAGATAAATTATAGAATAAATTCTCAATAAATTCCCAGTAAATTACTCTGTAAATTCAGAATAAATTTTCTATAAATTACTTAGAAAATTACTCAATGAATTCTCAAAAAATTACTCAATTAATTACTGAGTAAATTACTTTGTAAATTCCCAGCAATTTCTAAGTAAATTCCCTGTAAATTCTAAGTAAATTACTCCAGAAATTCCATGTAAATTACTCAAGAAATTTCCACTATGTTCTCAATAAATTACACAGCAAATTCCTAGTAAATTACTATGTAATTCTCAATAAATCATTCAGTAAATTCGTAGTAAATTTTAACTAAATTCTCAGTACATTACTCAGTAAATTCCCATTAAATTGCTCAGATAATTACCGTAAATTCTCCGAAATTACTAAAAAAAATTCCAGCAAATTGACAGTAAGTTCACAGTAAATTACTCAGTAAATTCCCAATAAATTCTAACTACGTTATTTACTAAATTCACAGTAAACTCTAAACAAATTACTTAGTAAATTCTTAGTAAATTCTAAGTGAATTCTCAGTAAATTACTCATTAAATTTTTGTAAATTACTCAATAAGTTCTCTATAAATTACTCAGTAAATTCTCAGAAAATTCTCTGTAAATTAATCAGTAAATTCCTAGCAAATTCTCAATAAATACTCAGTAAATTTTGAGTAAAATCTCCGTAAATCCCCAAAATGTTCCCTGTAAATTCTTAGTAAATTACTCAGAAAATTCCCAGTAAATTACTCAGCAAAATCTCAGTAAATTACCCTGTAAATTGCAAGTAAAGTACATTGTAAAATCACAATAAACTCGCTGTAAATTCTCAGTAGAATACTCTGTAAGTTCTCAGTAAATTCTCTGTAAATTACTAAGAAAAGTTGCCTCTAAATTCTCAGTAAATTACACAGTAAATTCTCAATAAAAGTAAATTACTCAATAAATTACTCATTAAATTCTCTGTAAATTACTTAATAAATTCCATGTAAATTCTCAATAAATTACTCGATAAGTTCTCATTAAATTTTTTTGTAAATTCTCAGTAAATTACATAGTAAACTATCCGTAACTACTCGGTAAATTTTCAGTAAAATCTCTATAAATTCTCAGAAAATTACCCAATAAATTCCTAATAAATTCTCAGTAAATTACTTAGTAAATTCCAAAAAAAAAATCTAACTAAATTACTCAGTGAATTCTCAGCAAATTCCATAATAAATTCTCAATAAATTAGTCAGTAAATTCTCATTAAATTACTCAGTAAATTCCAAGTAAATTACTTAGTAAATTCTCTGAAAATTACTAATTGAATTCTTAGCAAATTCTCAGTAAATTACTCAATAAATTGTGAGTAAATTTGCTGTAAATTTTTAGTAAATTATTAGTAAATTCTCAGTAAATGTCTAATAAATTCTCACAAAATTATTCAGTAAATTTCCAATAAATACTCAGTAAATCACTTTGTAAATTCCAAGTAAATTATTGAGTAAATTCTCAGTAAATTACACAATAAATTCCAAGTGAATTCTCAGTGAATTCTCTGTAAATTCCCATTAAATTCTGAAAAAAATTCTCAGTAATTTACTCTTTAAATTCCCAGTAAATTACTTAGTTAATTTTCAGTAAATTCGCAGTAAATTACCAGTAACTTCCCAATAAATTCTCAGGCAATTCCCTGTAAATTTTTCATAAATTCTTTGTAAATTACTCAACAAATTCCCAGTATATTCTCAGTAAATTAATAAGTAAATTTCCAGTAAATTCTTAGCAAATTACTCCTTAAATTATCAGTAAATTACTTATCAGTAAATTACTCAGTAAATTCTTAGAAATTTTTAAGAAAATTTCTCAACAAATTAAACAGTAAATTCTCAGTAAATTACCCAGTTAATTCTCTATCAATTCCCCGTAAAATTCCAGTAAATTACTCTGTAAATTCTCTGTAAATTACTTAGAAAATAACTTAGTAAATTGCCAGCAAATGTTCAGAAGATTACTCAGTAAATTTTCTGAAAATTACTCATTAAATTCCCAGTAAATTCTCAGTAAATTCCCAGTAAATTACTCAGTAAATTCCCAATCAATTCTCAATAAATTCCCAAGAAATACTCAGTAAGTTGCGCCATAAATTCCAAAAAAATTACTCAGTAAATTCAATGTAAATTACTTAGTAAATTACTCTCTAAATTTTCAGTAAATTCCAGATAAATTACAGAATAAATTCTCAATAAATTCCCAGTAAATTCTGAGTAAATTACTCTGTAAATTCGCAATAAATTTCCTATAAATTACTTAGAAAATTACTCAGTGAATTCTCAGAAAATTACTCAATTAATTACTGAGTAAATTCCCAGCAATTTCTAAGTAAAGTCCCTATAAATTCTCAGTAAATTACTCAAGAATTTCCCATTATGTTCTCAATAAATTACATAGCAAATTCCCAGTAAATTACTATGTAATTCTCAATAAATCATTCAGTAAATTCGCAGTAAATTTTAACTAAATTGTCAGTACATTACTGAGTAAATTCAGACTAAATTACTCAGATAATTACCGTAAATTCTCAGAAATCACTAAAAGAATTTCCAGTAAATTAATAGTAAGTTCCCAGTAAATTACTCAGTAAATTCCCAATAAATTTTAACTACATTATTTAGTAAATTCCGAGTATATTCTAAACAAATTACTTAGTAAATTCTTAGTAAATTCCGAGTGAATTCTCAATAAATTACTCATTAAGTTCTCTGTAAATTACTCAATAAGTTCTCTATAAATTCCCAGCAAATTCTCAAAAAATTCTCTGTAAATTAATCAGTAAATTCCTAGCAAATTCTCAATAAATACTCAGTAAATTTCGAGTAAAATCTCCGCAAATTCCCACAATATTCCCTGTAAATTATCAGTAAATTACTCGGTAAATTTTCAGTAAATTCTATATAAATTCTCAGAAAATTACCCAATAAATTACTAATAAATTCTCAGTAAATTTCTTAGTAAATTCCAAAAAAAAATCTAACTAAATTACTCAGTGAATTCTCAGTAAATTCCACAATAAATTATCAATAAATAAGTCAATAAATTCCAAGTAAATTTTCATTAAATTACTCAGTAAATTACTCAGTAAATTCTCTGAAAATTACTAATTGAATTCTCAGTAAATTACTCAGTAAATTGTGAGTAAATTTGTAGTAAATTTTCAGTAAATTATCAGTAAATTCTCAGTAAATGTCTAATAAATTCACACAAAATTATTCAGTAAATTTCCAATAAATACTCAGTAAATCACTTTGTAAATTCCAAGTAAATTACTGAGTAAATTCTCAGTAAATTACACAATAAATTCCAAGTAAATTCTCAGTGAATTCTCTGTAAATTACTCCGTAAATTCTTAGTAAATTCTGAAAAAAATTCTCAGTAATTTACTTTTAAATTCCCAGTAAATTACTTAGTAAATTTTCAGTAAATTACCAGTAAATTCCCTATAAATTCTCAGGCAATACCCTGTAAATTTTTCGTAAATTCTTTATAAATTACTCAGCAAATTCACAGTATATTCTCAGTAAATTAATAAGTAAATTTCCAGTAAATTCTCAATAAATTACTCCTTAAATTATCAATAAATTACTCAGTAAATTCCTAGAAATTTCTAAGAAAATTTCTCAACAAATTAAACAGTAAATTCTCAGTAAATTACCCAGTAAATTCTTTGTCAATTCCCTGTAAAATCCCAGTAAATTACTCAGTAAGTTCTCTGTAAATTACTTAGAAAATAACTCAGTAAATTGCCAGCAAAAGCTCAGTAGATTACTCAGTAAAATTTCTGAAAATTACTCCTTAAATTCCCAGCAAATTCTCAGTAAATTACAAAGGAAATTCCCAATCAATTCTCAATAAATTCTCAGTAAATTCCCAAGAAATACTCAGTAAGTTGAGCCATAAATTCCAAATAAATTACTCAGTAAATTACCCTCTAAATTTTCAGTAAATTCCAGATAAATTATAGAATAAATTTTCAATAAATTTTCAGTAAATTCACAGTAAATTCGCAATAAATTTCCTATAAATTACTTAGAAAATTACTCAGTGAATTCTCATAAAATTATTCAATTAATTACTGAGTAAATTACTTTGTAAACTCCTAGCAATTTCTAAGTAAATTCCCTGTAAATTCTCAGTAAATTACTGAAGAAATTCCCACTATGTTCTCAATAAATTACACAGCAAATTCCCAATAAATTACTATGTAATTCTCAATAAATCGTTCAGTAAATTCGCAGTAAACTTTAACTAAATTCTCAGTACATTACTGAGTAAATTCCCACTAAATTACTCAGATAATTACCGTAAATTCTCAGAAATTACTAAAAAAATTTTCAGTAAATTAACCGTAAGTTCCCAGTAAATTACTCAGTAAATTCCCAATAAATTCTAACTACAATATTTAGTAAATTTCCAGTAAATTCTTAGTAAATTTCGAGTGAATTCTCAGTAAATTACTCATTAAATTCTCAGTAAATTACTCAATAAGTTCTCTATAAATTACTCAGTAAATTCTCAGAAAATTCTCTGTAAATTAATTAGTAAATTCATTACAAATCCTCAATAAATACTCAGTAAATTTCGAGTAAAATCTCCGTAAATTCCCACAATATTCCCTATAAATTCTTAGTTAATTACTCAGAAAATTCTCAGTAAATTACTCAGCAAAATCTCAGTAAATTACCTAGTAAATTGCAAGTAAATTACATTGTAAAATCACAGTAAATTCGCTGTAAATTCTCAGTAGAATACTCTGTAAGTTCTCAGTAAATTCTCTGTAAATTACTAAGAAAAATTGCCTCTAAATTCTCAGTAAATTCTCAATAAATTCTCAGTAAATTACTCATTAAATTCTTTGTAAATTACTTAATAAATTCCATGTAAATTCTCAGTCAATTACTCAATAAGTTCTCACTAAATTTTTTGTAAATTCACAGTGAATTACGTAGTAAACTATCAGTAAATTACTCGGTAAATTTTCAGTAAATTTTCTATAAAATCTCGAAAATTGCCCAATGAATTCCTAATAAATTCTCAGTAAATTACTTAGTAAATTCCAAAAAAAAAAATCTAACTAAATTACTCAGTGAATTCTTAGCAAATTTCAAAATAAATTCTTAATAAAGTAGTCAGTAAATTCCAAGTAAATTCTCATTAAATTACTCAGTAAATTCCAAGTAAATTACTCAGTAAATTCTCTGAAAATTACTAATTGAATTATCAGTAAATTGTGAGTAAATTTGCAGTAAATTATCAGTAAATGTCTAATAAATTCTCACAAAATTATTCAGTAAATTTCCAATAAATACTCAGTAAATCACTTTGTAAATTCCAAGTAAATTACTAAGTAAATTCTCAGTAAATTGCACAATAAATTCCAAGTAAATTCTCAGTGAATTCTCTGTAAATTACTTCATAAATTCCTAGTAAATTCTGAAAAAAATTCTCAGTAATTTCCTTTTAAATTTCCAGCGAATTACGTAGTAAATTTTCAGTAAATTCTCAGTAAATTACCAGTAAATTCCCAATAAATTCTGAGGCAATTCCCTGTAAATTTTTCGTAAATTCTTTGTAAATTACTCAGCAAATTCCCAGTATATTCTCAGTAAATTAATAAGTAAATCCCCAGTATATTCTCAATAAATTACTTAGTAAATTTCCAATAAATTCTCAGTAAATTACTCCTTAAATTATCAATAAATTACTCAGTAAATTCCTAGAAATTTCTAAGAAAATTTCTCAACAAATTAAATAGTAAATTCTCAGTAAATTGCCCAGTAAATTCTCTGTCAATTCCCTGTAAAATCCCAGTAAATTACTATGTAAGTTCTCTGTAAATTACTCAGAAAATAACTCAGTAAATTGCCAGCAAATGCTCAGTAGATTACTCAGTAAATTTTCTGAAAATTACTCATTAAATTCCCAGTAAATTACTCAGGAAATTCCCAGAAAATTACTCAGTTAATTCCCAATCAATTCTCAATAAATTCTCTACAAATTCCTAGGAAATACTCAGTAAGTTGCGCCGTAAATTCCAAATAAATTAATCAGTAAATTCAATGTAAATTACTCTCCAAATTTTCAATAAATTCCAGATAAATTATAGAATAAATTCTCAATAAATTCCCAGTAAATTACTCTGTAAATTCAGAATAAATTTTCTATAAATTACTTAGAAAATTACTCAATGAATTCTCAAAAAATTACTCAATTAATTACTGAGTAAATTACTTTGTAAATTCCCAGCAATTTCTAAGTAAATTCCCTGTAAATTCTAAGTAAATTACTCCAGAAATTCCATGTAAATTACTCAAGAAATTTCCACTATGTTCTCAATAAATTACACAGCAAATTCCTAGTAAATTACTATGTAATTCTCAATAAATCATTCAGTAAATTCGCAGTAAATTTTAACTAAATTCTCAGTACATTACTCAGTAAATTCCCATTAAATTGCTCAGATAATTACCGTAAATTCTCTGAAATTACTAAAAAAAATTCCAGCAAATTGACAGTAAGTTCACAGTAAATTACTCAGTAAATTCCCAATAAATTCTAACTACGTTATTTACTAAATTCACAGTAAACTCTAAACAAATTACTTAGTAAATTCTTAGTAAATTCTGTGTGAATTCTCAGTAAATTACTCATTAAATTTTTGTAAATTACTCAATAAGTTCTCTATAAATTACTCAGTAAATTCTCAGAAAATTCTCTGTAAATTAATCAGTAAATTCCTAGAAAATTCTCAATAAATACTCAGTAAATTTTGAGTAAAATCTCCGTAAATCCCCAAAATGTTCCCTGTAAATTCTTAGTAAATTACTCAGAAAATTCCCAGTAAATTACTCAGCAAAATCTCAGTAAATTACCCTGTAAATTGCAAGTAAAGTACATTGTAAAATCACAATAAACTCGCTGTAAATTCTCAGTAGAATACTCTGTAAGTTCTCAGTAAATTCTCTGTAAATTACTAAGAAAAGTTGCCTCTAAATTCTCAGTAAATTACACAGTAAATTCTCAATAAAAGTAAATTACTCAATAAATTACTCATTAAATTCTCTGTAAATTACTTAATAAATTCCATGTAAATTCTCAATAAATTACTCGATAAGTTCTCATTAAATTTTTTTGTAAATTCTCAGTAAATTACATAGTAAACTATCCGTAACTACTCGGTAAATTTTCAGTAAATTCTCTATAAATTCTCAGAAAATTACCCAATAAATTCCTAATAAATTCTCAGTAAATTACTTAGTAAATTCCAAAAAAAAAAAAATCTAACTAAATTACTCAGTGAATTCTCAGCAAATTCCATAATAAATTCTCAATAAATTAGTCAGTAAATTCTCATTAAATTACTCAGTAAATTCCAAGTAAATTACTTAGTAAATTCTCTGAAAATTACTAATTGAATTCTTAGCAAATTCTCAGTAAATTACTCAATAAATTGTGAGTAAATTTGCTGTAAATTTTTAGTAAATTATCAGTAAATTCTCAGTAAATGTCTAATAAATTCTCACAAAATTATTCAGTAAATTTCCAATAAATACTCAGTAAATCACTTTGTAAATTCCAAGTAAATTATTGAGTAAATTCTCAGTAAATTACACAATAAATTCCAAGTGAATTCTCAGTGAATTCTCTGTAAATTCCCATTAAATTCTGAAAAAAATTCTCAGTAATTTACTCTTTAAATTCCCAGTAAATTACTTAGTTAATTTTCAGTAAATTCGCAGTAAACAATTCCTGTAAATTTTTCATAAATTCTTTGTAAATTACTCAGCAAATTCCCAGTAAATTCTGAGTAAATTAATAAGTAAATTCTCAGTAAATTCTCAACAAATTACTTAGTAAATTTCCAGTAAATTCTCAGTAAATTACTCCTTAAATTATCTGTAAATTACTCAGTAAATTCCTAGTAATTTCTAAGAAAATTTCTCAACAAATTACGCAGTAAATTCTCAGTAAAGTCTCTGTCAATTCCCTGTAAAATCCCAGAAAATTACTCTGTAAGTTCTCTATAAATTACTTAAAAAATAACTCAGTAAATTGCCAGCAAATGCTCAGTAGATTACTCAGTAAATTTTCTGAAAATTACTCCTTAAATTCCTAGTAAATTCTCAATAAATTACTCAGGAAATTCCCAGTCAATTACTCAGTTAATTCCCAATCAATTCTCAATAAAATTCTCAGTAAATTCCCAGGAAATACTTAGTAAGTTGCGCCGTAAATTCCAAATAAATTACTCGGAAAATTCAATGTAAATTACTCAGTAAATTCTGTGTAAATTACTTAGTAAACTACTCAGTAAATTACTCTCTAAATTTTCAGTAAATTTCAGATAAATTACAGAATAAATTCTCAATAAATTCCCAGTAAATTACTCTGTAAATTCGCAAGAAATTTTCAATAAATTACTTAGAAAATTACTCAGTGAATTCACAGAAAATTACTCAATTAATTACTGAGTAAATTACTTTGTAAATTCCCAGCAATTTCTAAGTAAATTCCCTGTAAATTCTCAGTAAATTACTCCAGAAATTCCCTGTAAATTCTCAGTAAATTACTCAAGAAATTCCCACTATGTTCTTAATAAATTACACAGCAAATTCCCAGTAAATTACTATGTAATTCTCAATAAATCATTCAGTAAATTCGCAGTAAATTTTAACTAAATTCTCAGTTAATTACCGTAAATTCTTAGAAATTACTAAAAAAATTTCCAGTAAATTAACAGTAAGTTCCTAGTAAATTACTCAGTAAATTCCCAATAAATTCTAACTACATTATTTAGTAAATTCTTAGTAAATTATAAACAAATTACTTAGTAAATTACTCGTTAAATTCTCTGTAAATTACTCAATAAGTTCTCTATAAATTACTTAGTAAATTCCCAATAAATTCTCAGAAAATTCTACGTAAATTAATCAGTAAATTCATAGCAAATTCTCAATAAATACTTAGTAAATTTCGAGTAAAATCTCCGTAAATTCCCACAATATTCCCTATAAATTCTTAGTAAATTACTCAAAAAATTCCCAGTAAATTACTCAGCAAATTCCCAGCAAAATCTCAGTTAATTACCTAGTAAATTGTAAGTAAATTATAAGTAAATTACACTTTAAAATCACAGTAAATTCGCTGTAAATTCTCAGTAGAATACTCTGTAAGTTCTCAGTAAATTCTCTCTAAATTACTGAGAAAAATTGCCTCTAAATTGTCAGTAAATTACACAGTAAATTCTTAATAAATTCTCAGTAAATTACTCAATAAATTACTCATTAAATTCTCAATAAATTACTCGATAAGTTCTCACTAAATTTTTTGTAAATTCTCAATAAATTACATAGTAAATTATTAGTAAATTACTCGGTAAATTTTCAGTAAATTCTCTATAAATTCTCAGAAAATTACCCAATAAATTCCTAATAAATTCTCAGTAAATTACTTAGTAAATTCCAAAAAAAATCTAATTAAATTACTCAGTGAATTCTCAGTAAATTTCACAATAAACTCTCAATAAATTTGTCAGCAAATTTCAAGTAAATTCTCAATAAACTACTCAGTAAATTCCAAGTAAATTACTCAGTAAATTCTCTGAAAATTACTAATTGAATTCTCAATAAATTCTTTGTAAATTACTCAGTAAATTATGAGTAAATTTGCAGTAAATTCTCAGTAAATTCTCAGTAAATGTCTAATAAATTCTCACAAAATTATTCAGTAAATTTCCAATAAATACTCAGTAAATCACTTTGTAAATTCCAAGTAAATTACTCAGTAAATTACGCAATAAATTCCAAGTGAATTCTCAGTGAATTCTCTGTAAATTACTCTGTAAATTCCCACTAAATTCTGAAAAAGATTCTCAGTAATTTACTCTTTAAATTCCCAGTAAATTACTTAGTAAATTTTCAGTAAATTCTCAGTAAATTACTAGTAAATTCCAATAAATTCTTAGGCAATTCCCTGTAAAATTTTCGTAAATTCTTTGCAAATTACTCAGCAAATTCCCAGTATATTCTCAGTAAATTAATAAGTAAATCCCCATTAAATTCTCAATAAATTACTTAGTAAATTTCCAGTAAATTCTCAGTAAATTACTCCTTAAATTATCAGTAAATTACTCAGTAAATTCTCAGTAAATTACCCAGTAAATTCTCTGTCAATTCCCTGTAAAATCCCAGTAAATTACTCTGTAAGTTCTCTGTAAATTACTCAGAAAATAACTCAGTAAATTGCCAGAAATGCTCAGTAGATTACTCAGTAAATTTTCTGAAAATTACTCATTAAATTCACAGTAAATTACTCAGGAAATTCGCAGTAAATTACTCAGTTAATTCCCAATCAATTCTCTGTAAATTCCCAGGAAATACTCAGTAAGTTACGTCGTAAATTCCAAATAAATTACTGAGTAAATTCTATGTAAATTACTTAGTAAATTACTTAGTGAATTACCCTCTAAAATTTCAGTAAATTCCAGATAAATTACAGAATAAATTCTCAATAAATTCTCAGTAAATTACTCTGTAAATTCCCAATAAATTTTCTATGAATTACTTAGAAAATTACTCAATGAATTCTCAGAAAATTACTCAATTAATTACTGAGTAAATTACTTTGTAAATTCTCAGCAATTTCTAAGTAAATTCCCTGTAAATTCTCAGTAAATTACTCCAGAAATTCCCTGTAAATTCTCAGTAAATTACTCAAGAAATTCCCACTATGTTCTCAATAAATTACACAGCAAATTCCCAGTAAATTACTATGTAATTCTTAATAAATCATTCAGCAAATTCACAGTAAATTTTAACTAAATTCTCAGTACATTACTCAGTAAATTCCCACTAAATTACTCAGATAATTACTGTAAATTCTCAAAAATTACTAAAAAAATTTCCAGTAAATTAACAGTAAGTTCTCAGTAAATTACTCAGTAAATTCCCAATAAATTCTAACTACATTATTTAGTAAATTCCCAGTATATTCTAAACAAATTACTTAGTAAATTCTGAGTGAATTCTCAGTAAATTACTCATTAAATTCTCTGTAAATTACTCAATAAGTTCTCTATAAATTCCCAACAAATTCTCAAAAAATTCTCTGTAAATTAATCAGTAAATTCCTAGCAAATTCTCAATAAATACTCTGTAAATTTCGAGTAAAATCTCCGTAAATTCCCACAATATTCCCTGTAAATTTGTAGTAAATTACTCAGAAAATTCCCAGTAAATTACTCAGCAAAATCTAAGTAAATTACCTGTTAAATTGCAAGTAAATTACATTGTAAAATCACAGTAAATTCGCTGTAAATTCTCAGTAGAATACTCTGTAAGTTCTCAGTAAATTCTCTGTAAATTACTAAGAAAAATTACCTCTAAATTACACAGTAAATTCTCAATAAATTCCCAATAAATTTCTCAATAAATTTCTCATTAAATTCTCTGTAAATTACTTAATAAATTCCATGTGAATTCTCAGTAAATTGCACGATAAGTTCTCAGTAAATTTTTTGTAAATTCTCAATAAATTACATAGTAAACTATCAGTAAATTACTCGGTAAATTTTCAATAAATTCTATATAAATTCTCAAAAAATTACCCAATAAATTCCTAATAAATTCTCAGTAAATTACTTAGTAAATTCCAAAAAAAATCTAACTAAATTACTCAGTGAATTCTCAGTAAATTCCACAATAAATTAGTCAATAAATTCCAAGTAAATTCTCATTAAATTACTCAGTAAATTTCGAGTAAATTACTCAGTAAATTCTCTGAAAATTATTAATTGAATTCTCAGTAAATTCTCAGTAAATTTGCAGTAAATTTTCTGTAAATTCTCAGTAAATGTCTAATAAATTCACACAAAATTATTCAGTAAATTTTCAATAAATACTCAGTAAATCACTTTGTAAATTCCAAGTAAATTACTGAGTAAATTCTCAGTAAATTACACAATAAATTCCAAGTAAATTCTCAGTGAATTCTCTGTAAATTACTCCGTAAATTCCCAATAAATTCTGAAAAAAATTCTCAGTAATTTACTCTTTAAATTCCTAGTAAATTACTTAGTAAATTTTCAGTAAATTCTCAGTAAATTACGAGTAAATTCCCAATAAATTCTCAGGCAATTCCCTGTAAATTTTTCGTAAATTCTTTGTAAATTACTCAGCAAATTCCCAGTATATTCTCAGTAAATTAATAAGTAAATTCACAGTAAATTACTCGTAAAATTTCCAGTAAATTGTCAATAAATTACTTAGTAAATTTTCAGTAAATTCTCAGTAAATTACTCCTTAAATTATTAATAAATTACTCAGTAAATTCCTAGAAATTTCTAAGAAAATTTCTAAACCAATTAAACAGTAAATTACCCAGTAAATTCTCTGTCAATTCCTTGTAAAATCCCAGTAAATTACTCTGTAAGTTCTCTGTAAATTACTCAGAAAATAACTCAGTAAATTGCCTGCAAATGCTTAGTAGATTACTCAGTAAATTTTTTGAAAATTATTCATTAAATTCAAAGTAAATTACTCAGGAAATTCCCAGTAAATTACTCAGTTAATTCCCAATCAATTCTCAATAAATTCTCAGTAAATTCCCAGGAAATACTCAGTAAGTTGCGCCGTAAATTCCAAATAAATTACTCGGTAAATTCCAGATAAATTATAGAATAAATTCTCAATAAATTCCCAGTAAATTACTTTGTAAATTTGCAATAAATTTTCTATAAATTACTTAGAAAATTACTTAGTAAATTCTCAAAAAATTACTCAATTAATTACTGAGTAAATTACTTTGTAAATTCCCAGCAATTTCTAAGTAAATTCCCTGTAAATTCTCAGTGAATTACTCCAGAAATTCCCTATAAATTCTCAGTAAATTACTCCAGAAATTCCCACTATGTTCTCAATAAATTACACAGCAAATTCCCAGTAAATTACTATGTAATTCTCAATAAATCATTCAGTAAATTCGCAGTAAATTTTAACTAAATTCTCAGTACATTACTCAGTAAATTCCCACTAAATTACTCAAATAATTACCGTAAATTCTCCGAAATTACTAAAAAAATTTCCAGTAAATTAACAGTAAGTTCTCAGTAAATTACTCAGTAAATTCCCAGTAAATTCTAAACAAATTACTTAGTAAATTCTTAATAAAATCCGAGTGAATTCTCAGTAAATTACTCATTAAATTCTCTGTAAATTTCCCAATAAGTTCTCCATAAATTACTCAGTAAATTCTCAAAAAATTAATCACTAAATTCAAAGAAAATTCTCAATAAATACTCAGTAAATTTCGAGTAAAATCTCCGTAAATTCCCACAATATTCCCTGTAAATTCTTAGTAAATTACTCAGAAAATTCCCAATAAATTACTCAGCAAAATCTCAGTAAATTACCTAGTAAATTGCAAGTAAATTACATTGTAAAATCACAGTAAATTTGCTGTAAATTCTCAGTAGAATACTCTGTAAGTTCTCAGTAAATTCTCTGTAAATTACTAAGAAAAATTGCCTCTAAATTCTCAGTAAATTCTCAACAAATTCTCAGTAAATTCTCAACAAATTCTCAGTAAAGTATTCAATAAATTACTTATTAAATTCCCTGTAAATTACTTAAAAAATTTTATGTAAATTCTCAGTAAATTATTCAAAAAATTACTTAGTAAATTGTTAGTTAATTCTCTGTAAATTACATAGTAAACTATCAGTAAATTACTCGGTAAATTTTCAGTAAATTCTCTATAAATTCTTAGAAAATTACCCAATAAATTCCTAATAAATTCTCAGTAAATTACTTAGTAAATTCCAAAAAAAATCTAACTAAATTACTCAGTGAATTCTCAGTAAATTCCACAATAAATTCTCAATAAATTAGTCAGTAGATTCCAAGTAAATTCTCATTAAATTACTCAGCAAATTCCAAGTAAATTACTCAGTAAATTCTCTGAAAATTACTAATTGAATTCTCAGTAAATTACTCTGTACATTATTCAGTAAATTGTGAGTAAATTTGCAGTAAATTTTCAGTAAATTATTAGTAAATTCTCAGTAAATGTCTAATAAATTCTCACAAAATTATTCAGTAAGTTTCCAATAAATACTCAGTAAATCACTTTGTAAATTCCAAGTAAATTACTGAGTAAATTCTCAGTAAATTACACAATAAATTCCAAGTAAATTCTCAGTGAGTTCTTTGTAAATTACTCCGTAAATTCCCAGTAAATTCTGAAGAAAAATTTCAGTAAATTACCATTAAATTCCCAATAAATTCTCAGGCAATTCCCTGTAAATTTTTCGTAAATTCTTTGTAAATTACTCAGCAAATTCCCAGTATATTCTCAGTAAATTAATAAGTAAATTCCTGGTAAATTACTCGTAAAATTCCCAGTAAATTCTCAATAAATTACTTAGTAAATTTTCAGTAAATTCTCAGTAAATTACTCCTTAAATTATCAGTAAATTACTCAGTAAATTCCTTGAAATTTCTAAGAAAATTTCTCAACAAATTAAACAGTAAATTCTTAGTAAATTAATCAGTAAATTCTCTGTCAATTCCCTGTAAAATCCCAGTGAATTGCTCTGTAAGTTCTCTGTAAATTACTCAGAAAATAACTCAGTAAATTGCCAGCAAATGCTCAGTAGATTACTCAATAAGTTTTCTGAAAATTACTCATTAAATTCCCAGTAAATTCTCAGTAAATTACTTAAGAAATTCCCAGTAAATTACTCAGTTAATTCCCAATCAATTCTCAATAAATCATTCAGTAAATTCGCAGTAAATTTTAACTAAATTCTCAGTACATTATTCAGTAAATTCCCACTAAATTACTCAGATAATTACCGTAAATTCTCAGAAATTACTAAAAAAAATTTCAGTAAATTAACAGTAAGTTCTCAAAAAATTGCTCAGTAAATTTCCAATAAATTCTAACTACATTATTTAGTAAATTCCCAGCAAATTCTAAACAAATTACTTAGTAAATTCTTAGTAAATTCCGAGTGAATTCTCAGTAAATTACTCATTAAATTCTCTGTAAATTACTCAATAAGTTCTCTATAAATTACTCAGTAAATTTCCAGTAAATTCTTAGAAAATTCTTTGTAAATTAATCAGTAAATTCGAAGCAAATTCTCAATAAATGATCAGTAAATTTCGAGTAAAATCTCCTTAAATTCCCACAATATTCCCTGTAAATTCTTAGTACATTACTCAAAAAATTCTCAGTAAATTACTCAGCAAATTCCCAGCAAAATCTCAGTAAATTACCTAGTAAATTGCAAGTAAATTATAAGTAAATTACATTGTAAAATCATAGTAAATTCGCTGTAAATTCTCAGTAGAATACTCTGTAAGTTCTTAGTAAATTCTCTGTAAATTACTAAGAAATATTGCTCTAAATTCTCAGTAAATTACACAGTAAATTCTCAATAAATTCTCAGTAAATTACTCATTAAATTCTCTGTAAATTACTTAATAAATTCTATGTAAATTATCAGTAAATTACTCGGTAAATTTTTAGTAAATTATTTATAAATTCTCAAAAAATTACCCAATAAATTCTTAATAAATTTTCAGTAAATTACTTAGTAAATTCCAAAAAAAAATCTAACTAAATTACTCAGTGAATTCTCAGTAAATTCTCAATAAATTAGTCAGAAAATTCCAAGTAAATTCTCATTAAATTTCTCAATAAATTCCAAGTAAATTACTTAGCAAATTCTCTGAAAATTACTAATTGAATTCTCAGTAAATTACTCCGTACATTATTCAGTAAATTGTGAGTAAATTTGCAGTAAATTCTCAGTAAATGTCTAATAAATTCTCACAAAATTATTCAGTAAATTTCTAATAAATACTCAGTAAATCACTTTGTAAATTCCAAGTAAATTACTGAGTAAATTCTCAGTAAATTATACAATAAATTCCAAGTAAATTCTCAGTGAATTCTCGGTAAATTACTCAAAAAATTTGAGTAAAATCTCAAAAAATACTCAGTAAATTCTAAGTAAATTCCTTGTAAATTCTCAGTAAATTACTAAGAAAATTCCCTGTAATTTCTAAGTAAATTTCCTGTAAATTCTCAATAAATTACTCTAGAAATTCCCACTATGTTCTCAATAAATTACACAGCAAATTCTCAGTAAATTTGCAGAAAATTACTCAACAAATTTTAAGTAAATTCTCAGTAAATTACTTAGTGCATTACTCTGTAAATTCCGACTAAATTACTCAGTAAATTACCGTAAATTAACAGTATGTTCTCAGTAAATTCTCAATAAATTCTTACTACATTATTTAGTAAATTCCCAGTAAATTCCCAACAAATTACTTAGTAAATTCCGAGTGAATTCTCATTAAATTACTTATTAAATTTTCTATAAATTACTCAATAAATTCTCTATAAATTACTCAGAAAATTCCCAGAAAATTCTCAAAAAATTCTCTGTAAATTAATCAGTAAATTCCTAGCATATTCTCAATAAATACACAGTAAATTACTCAGTAAATTCTGAGTAAATTCTCCGTAAATTCCCACAAAATTCCATGTAAATTCTTAGTAAATTACTCAGAAAATTTCCAGTAAATTCTGAGTAATTACTTAGAAAATTCCCAGCAAAATCTCAGTAAATTATTCAGTAAATTCTTCTTAGATTACATAGTAAATTCTTAGTAAATTACCTAGTAAATTGCAAGTAATTTATATGTAAATTACATTGTAAAATCATAGTAAATTCGCTGTAAATTCTTAGTAGATTACTTTGTAAGTTCTCAGTAAATTCTTTGTAAATAACTACGAAAAATTACCTCTAAATTCTCAGTAAATTACGCAGCGAATTTTTAGTAAATTCTCAATAAATTCTCAGTAAATTACTCAATAAATTATTCATTAAATTCTTTGTAAATTACTTAGTAAGTTCCCTGTAAATTCTAAGTAAATTACTCAATAAGTTCTCACTAAATTTTTTGTAAATTACTCAGAAAATTACTCAGTAAATTGTTAGTAAATTCTCAGTAAATTACATAGTAAATTCTCAGTAATTTACTCGGTAAATTTTCAATAAATTCTCTATAAATTCTTAGAAAATTACCTAATAAATTCTCAGTAAAATATTTAGTAAATTCCAAAAAAAATCTAACTAAATTACTTAGTGAATTCTCAGTAAATTACACAATAAATTCCCAGTAAATTCTCAATAAATTAGTCAGTAAATTCTCAGTCAATTACACTGTAATTCTCGGTAAATTACTTAGTAAATTCCAAGTAAATTACTTAGTAAATTCCCATTAAATTACTCCCAAAATTTTAAGTAAATTACTCAGTACATTTATTCAGTAAATTGTGAGTAAATTTCCAAGTAAATTTTCAGTAAATTCGTAGTAATTACTCAGTAAATACCTAATAAATTCTCAGTAAAATATTTAGTAAATTCCAAAAAAAATCTAACTAAATTACTTAGTGAATTCTCAGTAAATTACACAATAAATTCCCAGTAAATTCTCAATAAATTAGTCAGTAAATTCTCAGTCAATTACACTGTAATTCTCGGTAAATTACTTAGTAAATTCCAAGTAAATTACTTAGTAAATTCCCATTAAATTACTCCCAAAATTTTAAGTAAATTACTCAGTACATTTATTCAGTAAATTGTGAGTAAATTTCCAAGTAAATTTTCAGTAAATTCTCAGTAAATTCGTAGTAATTACTCAGTAAATATCTAATAAATTCTCACAAAATTCTTCAGTAAATATCTAATAAATTCTCACAAAATTCTTCAGTAAATTCCCAATAGATACTCAGTAAATCACTAAGTAAATTACTGAGTAAATTCTAAAAAAATCCTCAGTAATTTACTCCTCAAATTCCTAGTAAATTTCATAGTAAATTTTTAGTAAATTCTCAATTAATTCTCAATAAATTACTCAGTAAATTACAAGTAAATTTTCAATAAATTATTCAGTAAATTCCCAATAAATTCTCAGGCAATTCCCTATAAATTTTTCGTAAATTCTTAGTAAATTACTCATAAAATTCTCAGTAAAATTACTTAATAAATTTTCAGTAAATTCTCTGTAAATTACTCCTTAAATTATATGTAAATTTATAGAAAATTATAAGAAAATTTCTCAACAAATTAAACAGTAAATTCTCAGTAAATTACCTAGTAAATTCTCTGTCAATTCCCTGTAAAATCCCAGCAAATTACACTGTAAGTCCTCAGTAAATTCTTAGAAAATTACTCAGTAAATTGCCAACAAATGCTCAGTCGATTACTTAGAAAATTCTCTGTAAATTCTTTAAAAATTATTCATTAAATTCCCAGTAAATTACTCATTTAATTCCCAGGAAATACTCAGAAAGTTGTGTCGTAAATTCCCAATAAATTACTCAGTGAATTCAATGTAAATTCTCAGAAATTATCCTCTAAATTTTCAGTAAATTCCAAATAAATTACAGAATAAATTCTCAATAAATTCCGAGTAAATTACTCAGTAAATTAGCAATAAGTTTTCTATTAAATTACTTAGAAAATTACTAAATTAATTATTTAGTAAATTACTCAGAACATTCTGAGTAAATTCTTAGAAAATACTCAGTAAATTCCCAGTAAATTCAAATAAATTCCCTATAAATTCTCAGTAAATTACTCAGAAAATTTCCAGTAATTTCTAAGTAAATTTCCTGTAAATTTTCAATAAATTAGTCTAGAAATTCCCAGTAAATTACTCAGTGCATTACTCTGTAAATTCCCACTAAATTACTCAGTAAATTACAGTAAATTCTCAGAAATTACTCCGAAAATTTTCAGTAAATTCTTCTTAAAATACTTAGTAAATTCTAAGTAAATTACCTATTAAATTGAGAGTAAATTATAAGTAAATTACAATGTAAAATCACAGTAAATTCGCTCTAAATTCTCAGTAGATTACTTTGTAAGTTCCCAGTAAATTCTCTGTAAATTACTAAGAAAAATTGTCTCTAAATTCTCAGTAAATTACTCAGCAAATTTTCAAGAAATTCTCAATAAATTCTCAGTAAATTACTCAATAAATTACTCATTAAATTCTCTGTAAATTACTTAGTAAGTTCCCTGTAAATTCTCAGTAAATTACTCGATAAGTTCTCACTAAAGTTTTTGTAAATTACTCAGTAAATTGTTAGTAAATTCTCAGTAAATTACTTAGTAAATTCCAAAAAAAAATCGAACTAAATTATTCAGCGAATTCTAAGTAAATTACACAATATATTCACAATATATTCTCAATAAATTAGTCAGTAAATTCTCAGTCAATTACACTGTAATTCTCGGTAAATTCCTCAGTAAATTTCAAGTAAATTCTAAACAAATTACTCAGTAAATTCCCAGTAAATTACTCCCTAAATTTCAAGTAAATTACTCAGTACAATTATTCAATAAATTGTGAGTAAATTACCAAGTAAATTTCAAGTAAATTCTCAGTAAATTCCTAGTAATTACTAAGTAAATATCTAATAAATTCTCACAAAATTATTTAGTAAATTCACAATAAATACTCAGTAAATCACTAAGTAAATTATTGAGTAAATTCTAAAAAAATTCTCATTAATTTACTCCTTAAATTCCCAGTAAATTTCATAGTAAATTTTCAGTAAATTCTCAATTAATTCTCTCTTGTAAATTTTTCGTAAATTCTTAGTAAATTACTCAGCAAATTCCCAGTATATTCTCAGTAAATTAATAAGTAAATTCCCAGTAAATTACTCATAAAATTCCCAGTAAAATTACTTAATAAATTTCGAGTAATTTCTCTGTAAGTTACTCCTTAAATTATCTGTAAATTCCTAGAAAATTCTAAGAAAATTTCTCAACAAATTAAACAGTAAATTCTCGGTAAATTACCCAGTAAATTCTCTGTCAATTCCCTGTAAAATCCCAGCGAATTACTCTTTAAGGTCTCAGTAAATTCTCAAAAAATTACTCAGTAAATTGCCAACAAATGCTCAGTAGATTACTCAGAAAATTCTCAGTAAATTCTCTAAAAATTACTCATTAAATTCCCAGTAAATTACCAGTAAATTCCCAGTAAATTACTCAATTAATTCCCAATCAATTCTCAATAAATTCCCAGGAAATACTCAGAAAGTTGCGCCGTAAATTCCCAATAAATTACTCTATAAATTTTCAGTAAATTCCAAATAAATTACAGAATAAATTCTCAACAAATTCCCAGTAAATTACTCAGTAAATTTGCAATAAATTTTCTATAAATTACTTAGAAAATTTCTCAGTGAATTCTCTAAAAATTACTCAATTAATTTCTGAGTAAATTACTTAGTAAATTACTCAGTAAATTCTCAGAAAATACTCAGTAAATTCCTTGTAAATTCTCAGTAAATTACTCAGAAAATTGCCAGTAATTTCTAAGTAAATTCCCTGTAAATTCTCAATAAATTACTCTAGAAATTCCCACTATGTTCTCAATAAATTACACAGCAAATTCCCAGTAAATTCGCAGTAAATTACTCAGTGCATTACTCTGTAAATTGCCACTAAAATACCCAGTAAATTACAGTAAATTCTCAGAAATTACTCAGAAAATTTCCAGTAAATTAACAGTAAGTTCTCAGTAAATTCCCAATAAATTCTAACTACATTATTTAGTAAATTCCCAGTAAATTCTCAACAAATTACTTAGTAAATTCTTAGCAAATTCTGAGTGAATTCTCAGTAAATTACTCATTAAATTCTCTGTAAATTACTCCATAAATTCTCTGTAAATTAATCAGTAAATTCCTAGCAAATTCTCAATAAATACACAGTAAATTCTGAGTAAATTCTTCGTAAATTCCTACAAAATTCCATGTGAATTCTTAGTAAATTACTTAGTAAATTCCCAGCAAAATCTCAGTAAATTACTTAGTAAATTCTTCTTAAATTACTTAGTAATTCTCAGTAAATTACCTAGTAAATTATAAGTAAATTACATTGTAAAATCACAGTAAATTCGCTGTAAATTCTCAGTAGATTACTCTGTAAGTTCTCAGAAAATTCTCTGTAAATTAATAAGAAAAATTGCCTCTAAATTCTCAGTAAATTACTCATCAAATTTTCAGTAAATTCTCAGTAAATTACTCAATAAATTACTCTTTAAATTCATTGTAAATTACTTAGTAAGTTCCCTGTAAATTCTCAGTAAATTACTCGATAAATTCTCACTAAATTTTTTGTAAATTAGTTAGAAAATTACTCAGTAAATTGTTAGTAAATTCTCAGTAAATTACAAAGTAAATTCCTAATAATTTACTGGGTAAATTTTCAGTAAATTCTCTATAAATTCTCAGAAAATTACCTAATAAATTCCCAATAAATTCTCAGTAAATTCCAAAAAAAATCTAACTAAATTACTCAGTGAATTCTCATTAAATTACACAGTAAATTCCCAGTAAATTCTCAATAAATTAGTCAGTAAATTCTCAGTCAATTACACTATAATTCTCGGTAAATTACTCAGTAAATTCTAAATAAATTCTCAGTACATTCTCTAGAAGTTACTATTTAAATTCTCAGTAAATTACTCAGTACATTTATTCAGTAAATTGTGAGTAAATTACCAAGTAAATTCTCAGTAAATTCCTAGAAATTACTCAGTAAATATCTAATAAATTCTCAAAAGATTATTCAGTAAATTCTCAATAAATACTCAGTAAATCACTAAGCAAATTACTTAGTAAATTCTCAGTACTTTAATCCTTAAATTTCCAGTAAATTTCTTAGTAAATTTTCAGTAAATTCTCAGTAAATTGCTCAATAAATTACTAGTAAATTCCCAGTAAATTATTCGATAAACTCCCAATAAATTCTCAGGCAATTCCTTGTAAATTTTTCGTAAATTCTTAGTAAATTACTCAGCAAATTCCCAGTATATTCTCAGTAAATTAATAAGTAAATTCCCAGTAAATTACTCATAAAATTCCCAGTAAAATTACTTAATAAATTTCGAGTAATTTCTCTGTAAGTTACTCCTTAAATTATCTGTAAATTCCTAGAAAATTCTAAGAAAATTTCTCAACAAATTAAACAGTAAATTCTCGGTAAATTACCCAGTAAATTCTCTGTCAATTCCCTGTAAAATCCCAGCGAATTACTCTTTAAGGTCTCAGTAAATTCTCAAAAAATTACTCAGTAAATTGCCAACAAATGCTCAGTAGATTACTCAGAAAATTCTCAGTAAATTCTCTAAAAATTACTCATTAAATTCCCAGTAAATTACCAGTAAATTCCCAGTAAATTACTCAATTAATTCCCAATCAATTCTCAATAAATTCCCAGGAAATACTCAGAAAGTTGCGCCGTAAATTCCCAATAATTTACTCAGTAAATTCATTGTAAATTACTCAGTAAATTCTCAGTAAATTACTCTATAAATTTTCAGTAAATTCCAAATAAATTACAGAATAAATTCTCAACAAATTCCCAGTAAATTACTCAGTAAATTCGCAATAAATTTTCTATAAATTACTTAGAAAATTTCTCAGTGAATTCTCTAAAAATTACTCAATTAATTACTGAGTAAATTACTTAGTAAATTACTCAGTAAATTCTCAGAAAATACTCAGTAAATTCCATGTAAATTCTCAGTAAATTACTCAGAAAATTGCCAGTAATTTCTAAGTAAATTCCCTGTAAATTCTCAATAAATTACTTTAGAAATTCCCACTATGTTCTCAATAAATTACACAGCAAATTCCCAGTAAATTCGCAGTAAATTACTCAGTGCATTACTCTGTAAATTGCCACTAAATTACCCAGTAAATTACAGTAAATTCTCAGAAATTACTCAGAAAATTTCCAGTAAATTAACAGTAAGTTCTCAGTAAATTCTCAATAAATTCTAACTACATTATTTAGTAAATTCTCAGTAAATTCTCAACAAATTACTTAGTAAATTCTTAGCAAATTCCGAGTGAATTCTCAGTAAATTACTCATTAAATTCTTTGTAAATTACGCCATAGATTCTCTGTAAATTAATCAGTAAATTCCTAGCAAATTCTCAATAAATACACAGTAAATTACTCAGTAAATTCTGAGTAAATTCTTCGTAAATTCCCACAAAATTCCATGTGAATTCTTAGTAAATTACTTAGTAAATTCCCAGCAAAATCTCAGTAAATTACTTAGTAAATTCTTCTTAAATTACTTAGTAATTCTAAGTAAATTACCTAGTAAATTATAAGTAAATTACATTGTAAAATCACAGTAAATTCGCTGTAAATTCTCAGTAGATTACTCTGTAAGTTCTCAGAAAATTCTCTGTAAATTAATAAGAAAAATTGCCTCTAAATTCTCAGTAAATTACTCATCAAATTTTCAGTAAATTCTCAGTAAATTACTCAATAAATTACTCTTTAAATTCATTGTAAATTACTTAGTAAGTTCCCTGTAAATTCTCAGTAAATTACTCGATAAATTCTCACTAAATTTTTTGTAAATTAGTTAGAAAATTACTCAGTAAATTACAAAGTAAATTCCTAATAATTTACTGGGTAAATTTTCGGTAAATTCTCTATAAATTCTCAGAAAATTACCTAATAAATTCCCAATAAATTCTCAATAAATTCCAAAAAAAATCTAACTAAATTACTCAGTGAATTCTCAGTAAATTACACAATAAATTTCCAGTAAATTCTTAATAAATTAGTCAGTAAATTCTAAATAAATTCTCAGTACATTCTCTAGAAGTTACTATTTAAATTCTCAGTAAATTCCTAGAAATTACTCAGTAAATATCTAATAAATTCTCAAAAGATTATTCAGTAAATTCTCAATAAATACTCAGTAAATCACTAAGCAAATTACTTAGTAAATTCTCAGTACTTTAATCCTTAAATTCCCAGTAAATTTCTTAGTAAATTTTCAGTAAATTCTCAGTAAATTGCTCAGTAAATTACTAGTAAATTCCCAGTAAATTATTCGGTAAACTCCCAATAAATTCTCAGGCAATTCCTTGTAAATTTTTCATAAATTCTTGGTAAATTACTCAGCAAATTCCCAGTATATTCTCAGTAAATTAATAAGTAAATTCCCAGTAAATTACTCATAAAATTCCCAGTAAAATTACTTAATAAATTTCCAGTAAATTCTCTGTAAGTTACTCCTTAAATTATCTGTAAATTCCTAGAAAATTCTAAGAAAATTTCTCAACAAATTAAACAGTAAATTCTCGGTAAATTACCCAGTAAATTCTCTGTCAATTCCCTGTAAAATCCCAACAAATTACTCTGTAAGGTCTCAGTAAATTCTCAAAAAATTACTCAGTAAATTGCCAACAAATGCTCAGTAGATTACTCAGAAAATTCTCAGTAAATTCTCTAAAAATTACTCATTAAATTCCCAGTAAATTACCAGTAAATTCCCAATAAATTATTCAATTAATTCCCAATCAATTCTCAATAAATTCCCAGGAAATACTCAGAAAGTTGCGCCGTAAATTCCCAATAATTTACTCAGTAAATTCAATGTAAATTACTCAGTAAATTCTCAGTAAATTACTCTATAAATTTTCAGTAAATTCCAAATAAATTACAGAATAAATTCTCAACAAATTCCCAGTAAATTACTCAGTAAATTCGCAATAAATTTTCTATGAATTACTTAGAAAATTTCTCAGTGAATTCTCTAAAAATTACTCAATTAATTACTGAGTAAATTACTTAGTAAATTACTCAGTAAATTCTCAGAAAATACTCAGTAAATTCCATGTAAATTCTCAAAAAATTACTCAGAAAATTGCCAGTAATTTCTAAGTAAATTCCTCGTAAATTCTCAATAAATTACTCTAGAAATTCCCACTATGTTCTCAATAAATTACACAGCAAATTCTCAGTAAATTCGCAGTAAATTACTCAGTGCATTACTCTGTAAATTGCCACTAAATTACCCAGTAAATTACAGTAAATTCTCAGAAATTACTCAGAAAATTTCCAGTAAATTAACAGTAAGTTCTTAGTAAATTCCCAATAAATTCTAACTACATTATTTAGTATATTCCCAGTAAATTCTCAACAAATTACTTAGTAAATTCTTAGCAAATTCCGAGTGAATTCTCAGTAAATTACTCATTAAATTCTCTGTAAATTACTCCATAAATTCTCTGTAAATTAATCAGTAAATTCCTAGCAAATTCTCAATAAATACACAGTAAAGTACTCTGTAAATTCTGAGTAAATTCTTCATAAATTCCCACAAAATTCCATGTGAATTCTTAGTAAATTACTTAGTAAATTCCCAGCAAAATCTCAGTAAATTACTTAGTAAATTCTTTTTAAATTACTTAGTAATTCTCAGTAAATTACCTAGTAAATTGCAAGTAAATTATAAGTAAATTACATTGTAAAATCACAGTAAATTTGCTGTAAATTCTCAGTAGATTACTCTGTAAGTTCTCAGAAAATTCTCTATAAATTACTAAGAAAAATTGCCTCTAAATTCTCAGTAAATTACTCATCAAATTTTCAGTAAATTCTCAATAAATTACTCTTTAAATTCACTGTAAATTACTTAGTAAGTTCCCTGTAAATTCTCAGTAAATTACTCGATAAGTTCTCACTAAATTTTTTGTAAATTACTCAGTAAATTGTTAGTAAATTCTCAGTAAATTACAAAATAAATTCCTAGTAATTTACTGGGTAAATTTTCGTTAAATTCTCTATAAATTCTCAGAAAATTACCTAATAAATTCCCAATAAATTCTCAGTAAATTCCAAAAAAAATATAACTAATTACTTAGTGAATTCTCAGTAAATTACACAATAAATTCCCAGTAAATTCTCAATAAATTAGTCAGTAAATTCTCAACACCGACGAGATTCTCACTAAGTCGAGGTCAGGGTACACTATTGAAAATCAGGTATTTAAGTTTGAAGGAAGATTGTGCGTGGCCGACATTCCAGAGTTGAAAAGGAAGATTCTGCAGGAATCTCATGGTTTCAGATTTGCTGTTCATCCAGGGAACACTAAGATGTATCAAGATGTGAAACAAACTTTTTGGTGGCCGAATATGAAAAGAGAAATAGCCGAGTTTGTATCCCAGTGTTTACATTGTCAACAAGTGAAAGCAGAACACCAGAGGCCAGCAGGACTACTTCGACCTTTGCCGATTCCTGAGTGGAAATGGGAACGCATCTCTATGGACTTTGTGGTTGGTTTGCCGAGGACACAAAAAGGCATGGATTCAATTTGGGTTATCATTGACAGATTAACCAAGTCGGCACACTTCTTGCCTGTTCAGACTACATCCAATGCTGACCGACTTGCTGTACTGTATATGAATGAGATTATGAGACTTCATGGAGTGCCGCTGTCTATTGTGTCAGACCGAGATCCGAAGTTTGTTTCTAGACTTTGGTAGAGTTTACAAAGAGCTTTGGGAACCGAGTTGAAGTTTAGCACAACTTTTCATCCCCAGACCGATGGACAAACAGAGAGAATGATCCAGACACTCGAAGATATGCTCAGACTATGTGTGTTAGATTTCAAGGGAAGTTGGGAGGTACATCTACCGTTAGTAGAATTCGCTTACAACAATAGTTATCAAGCTAGCATTGGCATGGCGCCGTACGAAGCTTTGTATGGAAAAAAGTGCAGATTGCCGATATGTTGGACTGAAGTGGGAGATAAAGCTTTAATTGGCCCCGAGCTAGTTCAAGTTACAATCGAGAAGATTAAGCTCATTCGACATAGGAAAAGGAAGAAGAAGTGAAAATCCGACATCTGGAGTTATTTGTAGAGCAAGGTAACTTAAGTTTGGGGACCAAACTTCTTTAAGGAGGGTAGGATGTAACGACCCTCACTTTACTTTAGTCATGCTTGCATATATTACATGATCTTGTCTTGATATGTTGTATTTGCAAAACCTTGATTTATCTTGCATGAGCATTACTTGCATGCTTTGTTCCTTGTTTGGTGAGTGTGTGTAGCCTAGGTTAATCCAAGCCGAGGTCACCTTAAGCTTAGAACATCTTGGAACCACTTTGGTTGACCTCCACCTTCACTAAGGCATGTTGGCCGAGATGTCATCATCTAGGCCGAGGTGTTCATTACCAAGGCCGAGATGTGTATTATCTAGGCCGAGATGTTACCTTGCGCCTAAGTGATCTTGTTCCTGGATTGGTGCGACCTAGACCGAGGTGTGGCACATCTAGGCCAGGGTGTGGCACAGCTAGGCCAAGTGTTGTCCTTCTTAGCCAAGATCATTGTTCCTTACTTGCCGATGCCTTGTTTTTAGCCGAGATCATTACCTGCCGGAGTGCCTATGCCATCTTGATTGTTGAACACACTTTGTCATGGTCTTGTCTTTTCACTCAGTTACCTTTTTGAGTAGAGCCAACCAGCCGTTGGCACGTGTCCGAGCTGAGTGTTACATCAGTCGGCAGAGAGAGAAATGTATCATTTGTTATATGTCTTTGTTCTTGAGGAGAGAGAAGCTCTAGAAGAGGGAGGAGGAGTTCTTAGAGAGGAAATAGATTTCCAAGCTTGCTCCTTAGAGTTCAAACCATTTGATTCGTGTTTCGAGGACTTGGACTCTTGCTTGACCCCGACGTTAAAGAACTATGTGAGTGATATTTTTAATAAAGCTATGTTATACGTTTTGATAAAGGCTTTGCTTTGCTTTGTTTTGAAAATATTTGTCAAGCATGAATGATTATCCCTATTTTGTATATCAAGTATTATCTTGTTTTGATGACAAACCTTGAAAGTCCGTACGTGCTAGGGGACTATAAGCATTTGTAGCACAACCTTGAAAGTCCGTACGTGCTAGGAGACTATAAGCATTTGTAGCACAACCTTGAAAGTCCGTACGTGCTACGGGACTATAAGCATTTGTAGCACAACCTTGAAAGTCCGTACGTGCTAGAGGACTATAAGCATTTGTAGCACAACCTTTGAAAGTCCGTACGTGCTAGGGAACTATAAGCATTTGTAGCACAATCTTTGGAAGTCCGTACGTGCTAGGGGACTATAAGCATTTGTAGCACAATCCTTGAAAGTCCGTACGTGCTAGGGGACTATAAGCATTTGTAGCACAACCTTGGTTAACGTCATCCCTTGAAACTTGAAAGCCTTGAAAGACTTTGATTGATGAAGCTTGAAGGATTTGTTAGAAGAACTTGATTCACCCCATGCTTTGTTACAAGCTACGATTATGTATTATTTTGTTAAAGATTTCGAATATCATGCATGCAAACCCTTTATTACTTGTACCATTCACTGAGTATCTAAGCTCACCCTCTCTATATATATGTAGGTGATGAGCAGGATGGCGGCGACGCCTAGATGCACCTTACAACTTGTTTTGGATTCGCATTTTGTAGCATCTTGAAGATCATGCTTCTTAGCTTGCATTTCTTTGTATTTTGTACATGATGGTTCGAGAAGCCTTTTGGTCAAGATGTATTTTTGTACTTCATTTTATTGTACCCAAGTTGTAAAGCTATGTAAAGATGTATGCCATTTCATTTGACTTATGCACAGCTCTCATGGACTGATTAGATTTGTATATACTGCTTCCGCACATGTTAGCCCCATATGTAATACTCTGATTGTGTGTGAATTTTGAAAGTTGGCCTTCGGTAATCTCGGATTACTGGCCATCACGGCACCATTCTACTAGGGGCGGAATGGGGTCGTGACATAAATTCTCAGTAAATTGCGAGTAAATTCTTAATAAATTACATCGTAAATTACTCAGTAAATTTTATACAAATTCTCAATAAATTACTCAACAAATTCGCAATAAATTACAAAATAAATTCTCAATAAATTTCTAGTAGATTCCTAGTAAATTACTCAGTAAATTCGTAATAAATTCTCTATAAATTACTTAGAAAATTACTCAATAAATTCCCAGGGAATTCATAGAAAATTACTCAGTAGATTACTTAGTAAATTTCTCAGAAAATCCAGACAAAATTCTCAATAAACTACTTGGTAAATTACTCAGTAAATTGCAAGTAAATTCTCACTAAATTACTAAATAAATTCTCAGTAAATAATCGAGCAATTTCTCAGTAAATTCTCAGTAATTAACTCAGTAAATTCTCAGTAAATTACTATGTAAATTCCCAGTAAATTCTCAGTAAGGCACTGAGTAAATTCTCAGTAAATTTTCGATAAACATTCAGTAAATTATTCAGTAAAATCCTAGTAAATTCTCTGTAAATTACTGGGTAAAGTTTCAGTAAATTACGAATTAAATTACACGTAAATTCTCAGTAAATTACTTAGTAAATACCCAGCAAATTACTCGGTTAATTCCCAATCAATTCTCAATAAATTTTTAGTAAATTCTTAGTAAATTTCGAGTAAATTCTCAATAAATTACTCAGTAAATTACTCAGTAAATTCTATGTAAATTCTCAATAAATTACTCAGCAAATTCCCAGTAAATTCAAATAAATTACAGAATAAATTCTTAATAAATTTCCAGTAGATTCTCAGTAAATTACTCAGTAAATTCGTAGTAAATTCTCTATAAATTACTTAGTAAATTACTCAGTAAATTCCCAGGGAATTCTCAGAAAATTATTCGGTAGATTACTTAGTAAATTACTCAAAAATTTCAGACAAAATTCTCAGAAAATATTCAGTAAATTGCTCAGTAAATTCGCAGAAAATTCTCAGTAAACTACTTGGTAAATTACTCAGTAAATTGCAAGTAAATTCTCACTAAATTACTAAATAAATTCTCAGTAAATAACCGAGCAATTTCTGAGTAAATTCTCAGTAATTAACTTAGTAAATTCTCAGTAAATTACTACGTAAATTCCCAGTAAATTCTTAGTAAGTCACTGAGTAAATTACTCAGCAAATTCTCGACAAACATTCAGTAAATTATTCAGTAAAATCCTAGTAACTTCTCTGTAAATTACTAGGTAAAGTTTCAGTAAATTACGAAGTAAATTATATGTAAATTTTCATTAAATTCTCAGTAAATTACTTAGTAAATTCCCAGTCAATTCGTAGTAACTTCTCTACAAATTACCTAATAAATTACTCAGTAAATTCCCAAGGAATTCTCAGAAAATTACTCAGTAGATTACTTAGTAAATTACTCAGAAATTTCTGACAAAATTCTCAGAAAATATTCAGTAAATTGCTCAGTAAATTCGCAGAAAATTCTCAGTAAACTACTTGGTAAATTACTTAGTAAATTGCAAGTAAATTCTCACTAAATTACTAAATAAATTCTCAGTAAATAACCAAGCAATTTTCGAGTAAATTCTCAGTAATTAACTCAGTAAATTCTCAGTAAATTACTATGTAAATTCCCAGTAAATTCTTAGTAAGTCACTGAGTAAATTCTCAGTAAATTCTCGATAAAAATTCAGTAAAATATTCAGTAAAATCCCAGTGAATTCTCTGTAAATTACTGGGTAAAATTTCAGTAAATTACCCGTAAATTCTTAGTAAATTCTCAGTAAATTACTTGGTTAATTCCCAGTCAATTTTCAATAAATTATTAGAAAATTACTCAGTAAATTCCCAGTAAATTACTTAGTTAATTCGCAATCAATTTTCAATAAATTCTAAGTAGATTACTAAAAAAATTCTTAGTAAATTCCAATTAAATTATCAATCAATTACTCAGTAAATTCTCAGTAAGTTACACAGTAAATTACTCAGAAAATTCTCAGTTATCTGCTCAGTAAATTATGAGGAAATTACTTTTTTAATTCCCGATAAATTCTCTGTAAATTGTTCAGTAAATTCTTAATAAATCACTCCGTAAATTACTGAGTAAATTCCCAACAAATTACTCATAAAATTTTCAGTAAATTCTTAATAAATTCTCAGTAAATTACTCATCAAATTCTCAGTAAATTGTCAATAAATTTTCAGTAAATTACTCACTAAATTCCCAACAAAATTCCTTATAAATTACTCAATAAATTCCTTGAATATTCTCAGTAAATTAAATTACTCAATAAATTCCATGAATATTCTCAGTAAATTTTTGGTAAATTACTCAGAAAATTGTCAGTAAATTCTTTTTAAATTGCACAGTAAATTCCCAATACATTCACAGTAAATTCTCAGTCCATTACTCAGAAAATTTCCCAAAAAATTCTCAGTAAATTCTCAGTAAATTGCCCACTAAATTCCTTGTAAATTACCAATGAATCACTCAGTAAATTCTCAGTAAATTCTGAGTAAATTCTCAATAAATTACTCAGTAAATTCTATATAAATTCTCAATAAATTACTCAACAAATTTCTAGTAAATTCAAATAAATTACAGAATAAATTCTCAATAAATTTCCTGTAGATTCTCAGAAAATTACTCAGTAAATTCGTAGTAAATTCTCTATAAATTACTTAGTAAATTTTTCCGAAAATCTTGACAAAATTCTCGAAAAATATTCAGTAAATTGCTCAGTAAATTCGCAAAAAATTCTCAGAAAATTCTCAGTAAACTACTTGGTAAATTACTCAGTAAATAGAAAGTAAATTCTCACTAAATTACTAAATAAATTGTCAGTAAATAACCGAGCAATTTCCCAGTAAATTCTCAGTAATTAACTCAGTAAATTCTCAGTAAATTACTGGGTAAAGTTTCAGTAAATTACACGTAAATTCTCTGTAAATCACTTAGAAAATTCTCAGTAAATTACTCGGTCAATTCCCAGTCAATTCTCAATAAATTCTTAGTAAATTACTCAGTAAATTCTGTAGAAATTCTCAGTCAATTACTTAGTAAATTTCCAGTAAATTGCTCAGTAAATTTTCAATAAATTACTCATCAAATTTCCAGTAAATTGCCAATAAATTTTCAGTAAATTACTCACTAAATTCCCCGCAAAATTCCTTATAAATTACTCAATAAATTCCCTGTAAATTCTCAGAAAATTCTCAGTAAATTACATAGTAAATTTCTAGTAAATTCTTTGTAAATTACTCAAAAAATTCTCAGTAAATTTTTGTTAAATTGCACAGTAAATTCCCAATACATTCTTAGTAAATTCTCAATCCATCACTCAGTAAATTTCCCAAAAAGTTCCCAATAAATTCCAGTAAATTGCCCACTAAATTCCTTGTAAATTCTCAATGAATCACTCAGTAAATTCCCAATAAATTGCTCAGTAAATTACATAAAAAATTCTATGTAAATTCTCAATAAATTACTTAGCAAATTCCCAGTAAATTCAAATAAATTATAGAATAAATTCTCAATAAATTTTCAGTAGATTCTCAGTAAATTTGTAGTAAATTCTCTATAAATTACTTGGTAAATTACTCAGTAAATTCCCACGGAATTCTCAGAAAATTACTCAGTAGATTACTTAGTAAATTACTCAGAAAATCCTGACAAAATTCTCAGAAAATATTTAGTAAATTGCTCAGTAAATTCACAAAAAATTCTCAGAAAATTACTCAGTAAGGCCTCGTTTGGGAACAGGCTAATTTAGTAACTTTTTGGCTATTTGGCTAAAATATGAGCTAAAAAAAACTAGTATGTTTGGGATGACTTTTTGGCTCTTTATGAAAAGATGTGCAAAAAGTAGAGAGAAAAGAGAATCTTTGACTTTTTGGTATGAATTGTTGGCTTTTTGGCTATTTGGCTATTTTAACAACCTTTTGACTTTTTGACTAAACTGGTCCTTCCCAAATGGGGCCTAAATTACTAAAAAAATTCTCAGTAAATAACCCAGCAATTTCCCAGTAAATTCTCAGTAATTAACTCAGTAAATTACTCCGTAAATTTCTAGTAAATTCTCAGTAAATTGGTCAGTAAATTATTCAGTAAAATCCTAATAAATTCTCAATAAATTACTGGGTAAAGTTTCAGTAAATTACGAAGTAAATTACACGTAAATTCCCAGTAAATTGCTCAGTTAATTCCCAGTCAATTCTCAATAAATTCTTAGTAAATTACTCAGTAAATTCCCTAGAAATTCTAAGTCAATTACGCAGTTAATTCCCAATCAATTCTCAATAAATTCTCAGTAAATTACTAAGTAAATTCTTAGTAAATTCCCATTAAATTTTCAATCAATTACTCAGTAAATTCTCAGTAAGTTACACAGTAAATTCCCAGTAAATTACTTAGAAAATTCTCGGTTAATTGCTCTGTAAATTCTGAGTAAATTACTTTTTAAATTCTCAGTAAACTCTCCCTGTAAATTGTTCAGTAAATTCTCAATAAATCACTCAGTAAATTCTCAGTAAATTACTGAGTAAATTTCCAGAAAATTACTCATAAAATTTTCAGTAAATTGTTAACAAATTCTCAGTAAATTACTCATCAAATTCTCAGTAAATTGTCAATAAATTTTCAGTAAATTACTTATTAAATTCCCTGTAAATTCCTAGTAAATTACTTAGAAAATTCTCAGTAAATTACATAGTAAATTCCCAGAAATATTGTCAGCAAATTCCCAGTAAATTCTTTGAAAATTACTCAAAAAATTCTCAGTAAATTATTTTTAAATTGCACAGTAAATTCCGAATACATTCTCAGTAAATTCTCAGTCCATTACTCAATATATTTCTCAAAAAATTCCTAATAAATTTCCAGTAAATTCTCAGTAAATTCAAGTAAATTAAAGCATAAATTCTAAATAAATTTCCAGTAGATTCTCAAAAAATTACCAAGTAAATTCGCTATAAATTACTGTGCAAATTACTCACTAAATTCCCAGTGAATTCTCAGAAAATTGCTCAGTAGATTACTTAGTAAATTACTCAGAAAATTCTGACAAAATTCTCAACAAAATATTCAGTAAATTCGCAAAAAATTCTCATAAAATTACTGAGAAATTTCTAAGTAAACTACTTGGTAAATTACTCAGTAAATTGCATGTACATTCTCACTAAATTACTAAATAAATTCCCAGTAAATAGCCCAGCAATTTCCCAATAAATTCTCAGTAAATTACTCCGTAAATTCCCGATAAATTCTCAGTAAATTACTCAGTAAATTCTCAATAAACATTTAGTAAATTATTCAGTAAAATCCTAATAAATTCTCAGTAAATTACTGGGTAAGTTACACAGTAAATTTCTAGCAAATTCTCACTAAATTCCAAGTAAATTCCCAATAAATTGCTTAAAAAATTCACAGTCAATTGCTCAGTAAATTCTGGGTAAATTACTTTTAAAATTCCTAATAAATTCTCCGTAAATTGTTCAGTAAATTCTCAATAAATCACTCAGTAAATTCTCAAAAATCAATCAGTAAATTCTCAATAAATTACTGAGTAAATTCCCAGTAAATTTTTAGTAAATTTTCAGTAAATTACTCACTAAATTCCCAGTAAATTCCTTATAAATTACTCAATAAATTCTCAGTAAATTACATAATAAATTCTTAGAAATATTCTCCGCAAATTTCGAGTAAATTCTTTGTAAATTACCCATAAAATTCTTTTTAAATTGCGCAGTAAATTCCCAATACATTATCAATAAATTCTAAATCCATTACTCAGTAAATTTCCCAAAAAATTCTCAATAAATTCCCTGTAAATTCTCAATAAATTGCCCACTAAATTCCTTGTAAATTCTCAATGAATCAATCAGTAAATTCTTAGCAAATTCTGAGTAAATTCCCAATAAATTACTCAGTAAATTACTCAATAAATTCTCAGTAAATTTCTCAACAAATTCGCAACAAATTCAAATAAATTATAGAATAAATTCTCAATTAATTTCCAGTAGATTCTAAGTAAATTACTCAGAAAATTCTGACAAAATTTTCAGAAAATATTCAGTAAATTACTTAGTAAATTCGTAAAAAAATTATCAAAAAATTATCAAAAAATTACTCAGAAAATTCTCAATAAACTACTTGGTAAATTACTCAGTAAATTACAAGTAAATTCTCACTAAATTACTAAATAAATTCTCAGTAAATAACCCAGCAATTTCCCAGTAAATTCTCAGTGATTAACTCAGTAAATCACTCCGTAAATTCCTAGTAAATTCTCAATAAGTCACTGAGTAAATTCTCAGTAAATAACTTAGTAAATTCTCGATAAACATTCAGTAAATCATTCAGTAAAATCCTAGTAAATTCTTTGTAAATTACTGCGTAAAGTTTCTGTAACAACCCTCACCTTACTCTTGTCATACTTGCATACATTCCTGCATGATCCTGCCTTGTTATTTTGGTTTTGAAGGTTTTGTCTTGCCTTGATTTGCTTTAAGTTGCTAGCATGATTTTGATCTTTGCTTGGTGTGTGTGTGTGGCCGAGGTCGTCTTGAGCTTAGTTCGCCTTTGAACCCTTGTACTTAGAACTATTTTGAGACCTTGGTCGACCCCCATCTTCACCTCGGGCATTTATTGCCGAGATGTTTCGCACTCAGTGAACCTTGTCCTCAGGCAGGTATGGCCTAGGTCGAGATGTGGCACACCCCGGCCAAGGTGTGGCACAGCTTAGTCAAGTGTCGTCCTCCCTAGCCGATGTTTTGTTATCCTGTTGCCGGATCCTTGATTTTTGCTGATGTCATTTCTTGCCGATGTGTCTTACCCGAGCTTGCTGCATACGCTTTGTCAGAGACTTGTCTTATCAATCAATCACCTTTTTGAGCTGAACCAACCCGATAGCGCCACGTGTCCGAGCTGATTGTTAAGACAGCCGACAGACCTAGAAACAAATCATTTTGGTCTCAAATCTTTGTTTTTAGAGAGAGAAGCTCTAGAGAAGTTCTTGAGTGAGAGTTAGTCCTCCAAGCTTGATCTTCGTGGTTTGAACCGTTGGATTCGAGTTTTGAGGTTAGAATCTTGATCTCCTTTGGTTGTTGTTGCTGATCATCTAGCTGCATTGCATGATCGAATTTGTTTTGCATGTCATGCATCGATTTGAAGTTGGTTTTGGAAAGAGAAAATGGTTTTTCATATGTTCTTGAAGAAAGTCTCGTTTTGATCCGAAAGTTGGAACGAAAGCCACGTTTTTGTGTTTGTTCTTGCATGACCTTCTTGTATGGATACCCAGGTCCATGTTTTGAACTCATGGCATGAAATCTTAGATTTTTGTAACAAGTTATGATCTTGCATTCATCTTTCTCATGATCGTGTTCATCATGTTCTTCATGTTGTTTCAAGGGAAAACCCAGGTTTTCCCGACTTTGCTTTTGAATAAGGCCAGCGGGACCACACCTCGGCTAGGATGTGTGGGACCTCGGCAAAGACCTGGTTGGTGCCCAGTGTGTTTTCATGAGACGGGAGCAGTGTTTAAACCCCCAGCTTGTTTTGCTTTGTTATTGACTTGGATCCGGTGAGATATGCCGAGATCATTTGCATGCATATAAAGCTTGTTTTGAGAATGTAATTTGCCATGTGATTGTAGGTCCTTGATCTCTGCTTTGAGCCTACACCCGTGGAAAACTATGTGAGTGGTATTATTGATAAAGCTATGTTATACTTGTTTGTTAAATCTTGCTTGCTTTGTTTGACGAAAGTGTTTTGTTAAGCATGAATGAATAGCTCTTGTTTTGATGTACCAAGTATAATCCTGGTTTGATGCCATTTCTTGGAAAGTCCCTTGTGCTGGAGGACTCTAAACTTTCGCAGTACCAAGTGTAAAAAGGATACGGTCCTTGTTAAAACGGGCTACGGGCCTAAGTAACACAAGTCCCTTGTGCTGGAGGACTCTAAACTTTCGCAGTACCAAGTGTAAAAAGGATACGGTCCTTGTTAAATTGGGCTACGGGCCTAAGTAACACAAGTCCCTTGTGCTGGAGGACTATAAACTTTCGCAGTACCGTTGACTAAACGATTACGGATCGTACAGCCCTTGATACTTGAGATACTTGATTGATGAATACGGTTCATCCCTTGCTTCGCCGATGTTGTAATACTTGATTGATGAATACGGTTCATCCCTTGTTCGATAAAGTTTTGATGAGTTTTGTTTTGAAAGACTTTGGCTATATTCATGCAAAACCTTTATTTCTAGTACCATTCACTGAGTATCCAAGCTCACCCTCTATATATATGTAGGTGATGAGCAGGACGTCGGCGACGCCTAGACTGTTTTGAAAGCTTGTTTTGGACTCATGATTATGTCGGCTTGTTTTGTATTTACGTCGGCAATGTCATTTATCTTTATGTCGGCAGTTCTTGAAAATCATGCTTCTTGGCTTGTATTAACTGTATTTTGTATATGTCGGCTCGAGAAGCCTTTTGATCAAGATGTAATCCGTCTTTTACCTTGTTGTATTCAAGTTGTTAGTTAATTGGAGATGTTTGGCACTTCATTTGATCTACGCACAGCTCTTATGGACCACTTGTATTTGATTTATTGCTTCCGCATTTGTGAGCCCCCTATATCCATACTCTGATTGTGTTAAGTTTTTTGAAAGTTGGCCTTCGATAATTACGGATTACTGGCCATCACGGCACCAAACTACTAGGGGCGGTTTGGGGTCGTGACAGTTTCAGTAAATTACGAAATAAATTACACGTAAGTTCTCAGTAAATTACTTAGTAAATTCCCAGTCAATTCTCAATAAATTCTCAGTAAATTACTCAGAAAATTCTTATTAAATTCCCATTAAATTCTCAATCAATTACTTAGTAAATTCTCAGTAAGTTATACAGTAAATTCCCAGTAAATTGTCACTAAATTCTGAGTAAATTCCTAGTAAATTACTCAAAAAATCTCAGTCAATTGCTTAGTAAATTCTGAGTAAATTACTTTTTAAATTCCCAATAAATTCTTTGTAAATTGTTCAGTAAATTCTCAATAAACCACTTAGTAAATTCTCAGTAAATTACTGAGTAAATTCCCAATAAATTACTCAAAAAATTTTCAGTAAATTACTCACTAAATTTCCAGCAAAATTCCTTATAAATTACTCAATAAATTTCCTATAAACTCTCAGTAAATTACATAGTAAATTCCCAAAAATATTCTCCGCAAATTCACAAAAAATACTTTGTAAATTACTCAAAAAATTCTCAGTAAATTCTTTTTAAATTGCACAGTAAATTCCCAATACATTATCAGTAAATTCTCAGTCCATTACTTAACATATTTCTCAAAAAATTCCTAATAAATTCCCAGTAAATTGCCCACTAAATTCTTTGTAAATTCTCTGTAAATTCTAAGTAAATTCTTAATAAATTACTTAGTAAATTACACAGTAAATTCTTAAAAAATTGCTCATTAAATTCTCAATAAATTTCCAGTAGAGTCTCAGTAAATTACTCAGTAAATTCGTAGCAAATTCTCTATAAATTGCTTAGTAAATTACTCACTAAATTCCCAGTGAATTCTCAGAAAATTACTCAGTAGATTACATAGTAAATTTGTAGGAACCCACATTTTACGTCTTAATCATGTTCATGAGCATCTGTATGATTATGGCTTGTTAAGCTTGCATGTGTATGTTTGTGACTCGTTCTGCTTAAGTGAGTGAGATCCACGTCTTGTTTTGATGCCTTGGTGATTTGTCTAAGTGTCGTGCGCTTGCCTTGCTCCTTCCTTGATGTGAAACCTAGGTTACGCCTTGCCTAAGTTATGATTAGCCGATGTTATGCCAAGCCTAGGTTACGTTACGCCTAGACCATTCCGAGCCGAGGTCATCCTCAGCCTAGAAGTATCTTGGAACCCCTTTGTTGACCTCCATCCTTGCTTTGACTCATTGGCCGAGATGTTACCTTTGCACCCAAGTGATCTCGTCCTGGAGTGGTATGACCTAGACCGAGGTGTGGCACATCTAGGCCAAGGTGTGGCACAGCTTAGTCAAGAGTTGTCCTTCCTAGCCGAGGTCATTGTCACCTTAGTTGCCGAAGCCCTTGTTATTAGCCGATGTCACCCCTTGCCGGAGTGCCATTCCGTGTAGCTTGTTAGATACACCTTGTTATTAGCCGATGTCATTGCCTCGTCAGAGAGCCCATACCGCTTTACTTGTTGAACACCCTTTCGCCATGCTTTGTCTGGTCTGTCAGCCACCTTTTCAGGGAAAACCTAACCAGTCGCCGCCACGTGTCCCCGCAGAGGGTTAACCCCAGAACCGGGTAAGGGAAACTATCATTTGGTATCATAACCTTGCCTTTTAGAGAGAGAAGCTCTAGGAGGAAGAGGAAGTTTTAGAGTGAGAAAGTAAGTCTTCAAGCTTGATTCCAAGAGATCGAAGCGTTAGATTCGTGTATTGAGGTTAGATCCTTGGCTTACTCTTGTTGTTCCTGTGTTTATCTAGCTGCATTGCATGATCGAACCTGTTCTGCACGTCATGCATTAATTTGAAACTGATTTTAGAAAGAGAAAATAATGTTCATACGTTCTTGAAGAAAAAGTCTTGTTTTGATCCGGAAGCTTGCATAGAAAATCATGTTTTTGTGTTTATTTCCGCAAGAACCTCAAGTACGGGTACCCAGGTCCATGTTTTGAAACTCGTAGCATGAAAATCTCAGATTTTGTAATAACGGGTTGTAAATGAACATTCGTATTCTTCATGTTTTCGTACTCATGTTCTTCATGTTCATCAGCAGAGGGAAACCCAGAGTTTCTCGACCTCTTTTCCTTGCATGTGGCCCTCGGGGACACACCTCGGCAAGGAGGTGTGGAACCTCGGCCTAGACCTGGTTAGTGCCCAGCATGTTTTTCCGAGATCATTGGTATAACATATGAAACTTGTTTGAAAGTGCATTCAATAGGCTTTGCCATGTGTTTGTAGGACTTGGGCTTGTCTCGACCCCGACGTTTGAAGAACTATGTGAGTGGTATTTTTAATAAAGCTATGTTACACTTGTTTTGATAAATCTCGTTTTGCTTTGTTTTGATGAAAAGTATTTGATTTAACATGAATGACTATCCCTATTTGTATATCAAGCACTATCTTGTTTTGATGACATGTCTTGAAAGTCCTTAGTGCCAGGGGACTATAATGCAACTGCACTCTTGTCTTGACATGTCATCGCCCCTTGTAATATGTAGATGTTATTAACATCCAAGGAACTTGAAAGACCGGCAGTGAACTTGATTTTTCCCTCTTGATTGTATAGTATGCTATGTATTGTTTTGAAAGAAACCTTGGATATCAATCATGTAAAATCTTTATTTCTAATATCATTCACTGAGTATCCAAGCTCACCCTCTCTATATATATGTAGGTGGTGAACAAGAAGGCAATGAGGCCTAGACGTAATGCCGATATGTTTTTGGGTGCATTGCCGACCTGTTTTGGGATTGCATTTTGTACCATCTTGAAGATCATGCTTCTTAGCTTATGTTTCATGTGTACTTGTATACGTCGGCTTGAGAAGCCTTTTGGTCAAGATGTATTTTGTATCTTATTTCCTTATTGTACTTAAGTTTTAAGACTTGTAAAAATGTATGTCATTCCATTGGACTTATGCACGGCTCTTATAGACTACTCAGATTTTTGTATATATAATGCTTCCGCACTTGTAAGCCCCATATTTCATACTCTGATCGTGTGTGATTTTTGTAAGTCGGCCTTCGGTAACCTCGGGTTACTGGCCATCACGGCACCAAACTACTAGGGGCGGTTTGGGGGCGTGACAGATTGGTATCAGAGCACGCGTTCCTTATAGTACGTTAATCACACACTTTGAGTCCTAAAGAGCATAGGATTTCCCTTAGAATGATGTTAGGATTGCATCATATTGCTTGCTACTTGACTATGTGTGCATCATTTCGGCACAGACGCTTGTTACTTGCATACGTATTATCTGTTCAGTTGTTTTGAAGTCTCATCTTACGTCCTCCTAGCATCATGAGGAGAGGTAGACCTCCAGTTGGCCGAGCTCATTCAGAAGATAGATTGGAGAGATTGGAAAGGTTAGTCGAAGGCTTGGTTCGTGAGCAGAGACAACCCAGGCCACAGAATACTGGTACCACTTCCACGCAGGCCGAGCAGACGAATGGCCGATATACAGCTCCACCTCCTCCATTGCCACAAGTGCCTCTACCGCAAGCTTTGTATGGGAACGACACGATAACCCTGATCAGAGAGTTCAAGAAAATGAAGCTGCCGAGATTTCAAGGAGGTATAGAACCAATGAAAGCCGAGGCATGGGTTTTAGAGATGGAGAAGTTGTTTGAAATTTTCCCCAGTACAGACGCCCAGAAGGTATCTCTGGCAGCATTCACATTAGACGACGACGCTCGTAGGTGGTGGATGATGGTCCGAGAAAACAATCCGGGTTTGACTTGGGCCAAATTCTTGGAGTTGTTCTACAACAAGCATTTCCCCCTTAGCGTCCGAGATCGAAAGACCACAGAGTTCCAGAATCTGATGCAAGGGAACAAGACAGTGGTAGAATACAATCGTGCCTTTACTAAATTGGCGAGATATGCGCCTCACATGGTTGACGACGAGTACCGAAAGGCGAGGAAGTTCGAAAGTGGGTTGCGTGGACCGATACAAGATCGGGTCAACATGCTCAATATGCCGACATACGCTGGAGTACTGGACAAGGCCATCCTGGCTGAAGCTAACTTGAACCGATACCAGAGTTCAGGTGAGGGTCAGAGGAAGAGACAGAATTATGATAATCACCGAGCTCCGTTCAATGCCAAGAAGAAGATGAATATGGACAGTTCCAGCAACTCAAATCAGGAAGGTAATGCTAAGCCGTTGTGTGCGAGTTGTGGAAAGCTACATTTCGGGGTCTGTCGTTGGGCAACAGGGGCATGCTACGAGTGTGGCGAGATTGGTCATCGTGTGAAGGACTGCCCGAAAGCCAAGGCTGATGACGGAAAGAGGAATGGAAGCACCTCGGGCCCTGCACAGAACAACAACGTCGGGAGGATACAGGCAAGGCAAGGTAGAGTTTTTGCATTGGTACCGGGAGACGCCCAGAGTGCCGAGGCGGTAGTGTCAGGTACCCTTCCAATTTGTTCTCAAGATGCATACGTATTGATTGATTCGGGTTCTACGCATTCATTGGTATCTACTATGTTCGCCGAGAAGTTGAATAGGGAATTAGAACCCCTTGATTATGTATTATCTGTGTCTACTCCATCTGGGAGAAATATGACTGTTACATCCATTTATAGGGCGTGTATTGTTGTGATCGGGGGTGTAGGGTTGTTAGTTAACTTGATGCCATTAAGCATGACTCACTTCGATGTCATATTGGGAATGGATTGGTTAGTAGCGAATCATGCATCCATTAATTGTGTTACTAAGAGCGTCACATTGAAGACCCCAAATCTAGCCGAAGTCATTTTCCAGGGTAAAGGAGTAGTACCCCCACCTTACTTAATCTCATCCATGAAAGCCTACAAGTTGATCCAGAAAGGATGTCAGGGGTATTTGTGCAGTATACTAAGTGATTTGAATGGAAGTGTTGAGTTAGCCGACATACCCGTTGTTGAGGAATTCCCCGATGTCTTTCCAAATGAGCTGCCTGGCCACCTTGTCAATAGGGAAATAGAGTTTACTGTGGACATCCTGTCAGGAACACAACCTATCTCCAAAACACCCTACAGAATGGCCCCAGCCGAACTAAGAGAACTGAAATCGCAATTACAAGAATTGTTGGATAAGGGATTTGTTAGGCCGAGCACTTCACCGTGGGGAGCACCCGTTCTATTTGTTAAGAAAAAGGATGGCACACTTCGTCTTTGCATTGACTACAGAGAACTTAATAAGGTGACCATTAAGAACAAGTACCCTTTGCCTAGGATCGACGATTTGCTTGATCAACTACGAGGAGCACGAGTCTTTTCCAAGATTGACCTTAGGTCGGGCTACCACCAGTTGAAGGTTAAAGCCGAGGACATTGAGAAAACTGCTTTTCGGACAAGATATGGCCACTACGAATTTTTGGTAATGCCCTTCAGGGTGACCAATGCCCCCGCAGCGTTCATGGACTTGATGAACAGAGTCTTTAAGCCGTATCTAGATGAGTTCGTAATTATTTTTATTGACGACATATTGATCTACTCCGAGAGTACGAGCGAGCACGAGAATCATCTAAGACTTGCCCTGCAAATCTTGAGAGATAAGAAGTTGTACGCCAAGTTGAGTAAATGCGAGTTTTGGCTTTCCAGCATTTCATTTTTAGGGCACGTGATTAATGAAGATGGTATATCAGTTGACCCCAGTAAGATTGAAGCCATTGTGAATTGGCCAACGCCGACCAACGTGTCCGAGGTTCGTAGTTTTCTGGGTTTGGTAGGATATTACAGAAAGTTTGTGAAGGATTTCTCGAGGATCGCAGTACCATTGACACAACTAACTAAGAAAGGAGCAGCTTATGAATGGACTAATGATAGAAAATCAGCCTTTCCGGAGTTGAAGACGAGGTTAGTTACAGCACCAGTTCTTGTACTACCATCAGCTAATGAGGAATTTCAGATTTACAGTGATGCTTCACATAAGGGTTTGGGTTGCGTGTTAATGCAAGGAGGTAAAGTCATAGCGTACGCGTCTCGTCAGTTAAAGCCCAACGAAAAGAACTATCCTACCCATGATTTGGAGCTGGCGGCCGTGGTTTTTGCTTTGAAGATATGGCATCATTACTTGTATGGAACCTCTTTTCAAGTTTTCACCGACCACAAAAGTCTGAAGTACTTGTTTACTCAGAAAGAGTTAAATATGAGGCAGAGAAGATGGCTCGAGCTATTGAAGGACTATGACATGCAGATTCAGTATCATCCAGGTAAGGCAAATTCCGTAGCCGACGCATTGAGCAGGAAGCTAGTTGGGAGTTTGGCGTGCCTGACAACGATCTCAGTGGAACCGACCATTATTGAGGAAGTGAAGACCAGACAGATGGAGGATAAATTCCTCAAAAGGATAATTGATGAATTCATCACCAAGCCGAGGCCAGGGTACACAATGGAAAATCAAGTGCTTAAGTTTGAAGGAAGATTGTGCGTGCCAGAGTTGAAAAGGAAGATTTTGCAAGAGGCCCATACCTCCAAGTTTGCCATTCATCCAGGGAGCACCAAGATGTATCAGGACGTAAAGCGGACTTTTTGGTGGCCAAACATGAAGAGAGAGATAGCTGAGTTTGTATTTCAGTGTCTGTGTTGTCAGCAAGTGAAGGCAGAACACCAGAGACCGGCAGGACTTCTTCAACCTTTGTTAATTCCTGAGTGGAAATGGGAACACATCACCATGGATTTCGTAGTAGGTCTGCCGAGGACGCAGAAGGGTATGAACTCGATTTGGGTTATAGTTGACAGATTTACTAAGTCAGCACACTTTTTACTTGTCAAGACTACGTTCAATGCCGACCGACTTGCCGAACTGTACATGAATGAGATTGTTAGGCTTCATGGCGTGCCGATGTCCATTGTGTCAGACTGAGATCCGAAGTTCGTTTCTAGATTTTGGCAGAGTCTACAGGGAGCCTTGGGAACCGAGTTGAAATTTAGCACAGCCTTTCACCCCCAGACCGACGGGCAAACGAAAAGAACGATCCAGACACTCGAAGACATGCTCAGACTGTGCGTGTTGGATTTCCAGGGAAGTTGGGAATTGCATTTGCCATTAGTGGAGTTCGCGTACAACAACAGTTATCAAGCCAGCATAGGCATGGCGCCGTATGAAGCTTTGTATGGAAGGGAGTGCAGATCGCCGACATGTTGGACTGAAGTAGGGGACAAAGCTCTAATTGGCCCCGAGTTGGTTCGAATGACAACTGAAAAGATTAAACTCATTCAGCAGAGGATTAAAACTGCACAGAGCCGACAGAAGAGTTATGCCGACCAGAGAAGGAGGGAGTTAGAATTTGAAATTGGGGATCATGTATTTTTAAAGGTCTCGCCGACGACAGGAGGTTCGAGATTTGGGAAGAAGGGCAAACTTGCACCCCGATACATTGGGCCATTTGAAATTCTTGAGAGAGTTAACACCGTTGCTTACAGACTTGCTTTGCCGCCAGATTTGAGCCAAGTCCACAGCGTGTTCCATGTTTCGATGTTGAGGAAATATATCCGAGACCCACTGCATGTGATAGATTATTCCAGGGTTATAATTAATGAAGATCTAGGCTACGAAGAGAAACCGATGAGAATTATTGACGGACAAGTGAGACGGTTGAGAAACAAGTCGATACCGATGGTGAAAATCGAATGGGCGAAGCATTATGGCAAGGAAGCCACGTGGGAAAAGGAAGAGGAAATGAAAATCCGTTATCCGGAGTTGTTCGTAAGGCAAGGTAACTTGAGTTTGGGGACCAAACTTCTTTAAGGAGGGTAGACTGTAGGAACCCACATTTTACGTCTCAATCATGTTCATGAGCATCTGTATGATTATGGCTTGTTAAGCTTGCATGTGTATGTTTGTGACTCGTTCTGCTTAAGTGAGTGAGATCCACGTCTTGTTTTGATGCCTTGGTGATTTGTCTAAGTGTCGTGCGCTTGCCTTGCTCCTTCCTTGATGTGAAACCTAGGTCACGCCTTGCCTAAGTTATGATTAGCCGATGTTATGCCAAGCCTAGGTTACGTTACGCCTAGACCATTCCGAGCCGAGGTCATCCTCAGCCTAGAAGTATCTTGGAACCCCTTTGTTGACCTCCATCCTTGCTTTGACTCATTGGCCGAGATGTTACCTTTGCACCCAAGTGATCTCGTCCTGGAGTGGTATGACCTAGACCGAGGTGTGGCACATCTAGGCCAAGGTGTGGCACAGCTTAGTCAAGAGTTGTCCTTCCTAGCCGAGGTCATTGTCACCTTAGTTGCCGAAGCCCTTGTTATTAGCCGATGTCACCCCTTGCCGGAGTGCCATTCCGTGTAGCTTGTTAGATACGCCTTGTTATTAGCCGATGTCATTGCCTCGTCAGAGAGCCCATACCGCTTTACTTGTTGAACACCCTTTCGCCATGCTTTGTCTGGTCTGTCAGCCACCTTTTCAGGGAAAACCTAACCAGTCGCCGCCACGTGTCCCCGCAGAGGGTTAACCCCAGAACCGGGTAAGGGAAACTATCATTTGGTATCATAACCTTGCCTTTTAGAGAGAGAAGCTCTAGGAGGAAGAGGAAGTTTTAGAGTGAGAAAGTAAGTCTTCAAGCTTGATTCCAAGAGATCGAAGCGTTAGATTCGTGTATTGAGGTTAGATCCTTGGCTTACTCTTGTTGTTCCTGTGTTTATCTAGCTGCATTGCATGATCGAACCTGTTCTGCACGTCATGTATTAATTTGAAACTGATTTTAGAAAGAGAAAATAATGTTCATACGTTCTTGAAGAAAAAGTCTTGTTTTGATCCGGAAGCTTGCATAGAAAATCATGTTTTTGTGTTTATTTCCGCAAGAACCTCAAGTACGGGTACCCAGGTCCATGTTTTCAAACTTGTAGCATGAAAATCTCAGATTTTGTAATAACGGGTTGTAAATGAACATTCGTATTCTTCATGTTTTCGTACTCATGTTCTTCATGTTCATCAGCAGAGGGAAACCCAGAGTTTCCCGACCTCTTTTCCTTGCATGTGGCCCTCGGGGACACACCTCGGCAAGGAGGTGTGGAACCTCGGCCTAGACCTGGTTAGTGCCCAGCATGTTTTTTCGAGATCATTGGTATACATATGAAACTTGTTTGAAAGTGCATTCAATAGGCTTTGCCATGTGTTTGTAGGACTTGGGCTTGTCTCGACCTCGACGTTTGAAGAACTATGTGAGTGGTATTTTTAATAAAGCTATGTTACACTTGTTTTGATAAATCTCGTTTTGCTTTGTTTTGATGAAAAGTATTTGATTTAACATGAATGACTATCCCTATTTGTATATCAAGCACTGTCTTGTTTTGATGACATGTCTTGAAAGTCCTTAGTGCTAGGGGACTATAATGCAACTGCACTCTTGTCTTGAAAGTCCTTAGTGCCAGGGGACTATAATGCAACTGCACTCTTGTCTTGAAAGTCCTTAGTGCCAGGGGACTATAATGCAACTACACTCTTGTCTTGACATGGCATCGCCCCTTGTAATATGTAGATGTTATTAACATCCAAGGAACTTGAAAGACCGGCAGTGAACTTGATTTTTCCCTCTTGATTGTATAGTATGCTATGTATTGTTTTGAAAGAAACCTTGGATATCAATCATGCAAAATCTTTATTTCTAATATCATTCACTGAGTATCCAAGCTCACCCTCTCTATATATATGTAGGTGGTGAACAAGAAGGCAATGAGGCCTAGACGTAATGCCGATATGTTTTTGGGTGCATTGCCGACCTATTTTGGGATTGCATTTTGTACCATCTTGAAGATCATGCTTCTTAGCTTATGTTTCATGTGTACTTGTATACGTCGGCTTGAGAAGCCTTTTGGTCAAGATGTATTTTGTATCTTATTTCCTTATTGTACTTAAGTTTTAAGACTTGTAAAAATGTATGTCATTCCATTGGACTTATGCACGGCTCTTATGGACTACTCAGATTTTTGTATATATAATGCTTCCGCACTTGTAAGCCCCATATTTCATACTCTGATCGTGTGTGATATTTGTAAGTCGGCCTTCGGTAACCTCGGGTTACTGGCCATCACGGCACCAAACTACTAGGGGCGGTTTGGGGGCGTGACAAAATTACTCAGAAAATTCTGACAAAATTCTCAAAAAATATTCACTAAATTCGCAAAAAAATCTCAGAAAATTACTCACAAAATTGCAAGTAAATTCTCACTAAATTACTAAATAAATTCTCAGTAAATAACTCAGCAATTTCCCAGTAAATTCTCAGTAATTAAGTCAGTAAATTCTCAGTAAATTACTCTGCAAATTCCTAGTAAATTCTCGGTAAGTCACTGTGTAAATTCTCAGTAAATTGCTCAGTAAATTCTCGATAAATATTCAGTAAAATCCTAGTAAATTCTCAATAAATTACTGGGTAAAGTTTAAATAAATTACGAAGTATATTACACGTAAATTCTCAGTAAATTACTCAGTGAATTCCCAGTAAACTACTCGGTTAATTCCTACTCAATTCTCAATAAATTCTTAGTAAATTACTCAACAAATTCTCTATAAATTCTCAATAAATTACTCAGTAAATTCTTAGTAAATTCCCATTAAATTCTCAATCAATTACTCAGTAAATTCACAGTAAGTTACACGGTAAATTCCCAACAAATTCTCACAAAATTCCGAGTAAATTCCTAGTAAATTACTTAGAAAATTCTCAGTCAATTACTCAGTAAATTTCGGGTAAATTAATTTTTAAATTCCTAATAAATTCTTCGTAAATTGTTCAGTAAATTCTCAATAAATCACTCAATAAATTCTCAACAAATTACTGAGTAAATTCCCAATAAATTGTTAACAAATTTTCAGTAAATTACTCACTAAATTCCCAGTAAATTCCTTATAAATTACTCAATAAATTCCTTGAAATTCTCAGTAAATTACATAGTAAATTCTTAGAAATATTCTCAGCAAATTCCTAGTAAATTTTTTGTAAATTACTCAGAAAATTTTAAGTAAATTCTTTTTAAATTGCGTAGTAAATTCACAATACATTCTCAATAAATTACTAAATAAATTCCCAATCCATTACTCAGTAAATTTTCCAAAACATTCCCAATAAATTCCCTGTAAATTCTCAGTAAATTGCCTACTAAATTCCTTGTAAATTCTCAGTAAATTCAGAGTAAATTTTCAATAAATTACTCAGTAAATTCTCAATAAATTACTCAACAAATTCCCAATAAATTCAAATAAATTACAGAATAAATTCTCAACAAATTTTCAGTATATTCTTAGTAAATTACTCAGAAAATTCTGACAAAATTCTCAAAAAATATTCAGTAAATTGCTTAGTAAATTTAGGAAAAAAATTATCAAAAAATTACTCAGAAAATTCTCAGTAAACTACTTGGTAAATTACTCAGTAAATTGCAAGTAAATTCTCACTAAATTACTAAATAAATTCTCAGTAAATCACTAAGCAATTTCCCAATAAATTCTTAGTAATTAACTTAGTAAATTACTACATAAATTCCCAGTAAATTCTCAGTAAGTCACTGAGTAAATTCTCAGTAAATAACTCAGTAAATTCTCGATAAACATTCAGTAAATTATTCAGTAAAATCCTAGTAAATTCTCTGTAAATTACTTAGTAAAGTTTCAGTAAATTACGAAGTAAATTACACGTAAGTTTTTAGTAAATTACTTACCAAATTCCCAGTAAATTCTCGATAAATTACTCAGTAAATTCCCTAGAAATTCTCAGTAAATTAATCAGTAAATTCCCAGTAAATTACTCAGTTAATTCCCAGTCAATTCTCAGTAAATTCTCAGTAAATTCCCATTAAATTCTCAATCAATTACTCAGTACATTCTCAGTAAGTTACACAGTAAATTCCCAGTAAATTCTCAGTAAATTACTCAGAAAATTCTCAGTCAATTGCTCAGTAAATTCCGAGTAAATTACTTTTTAAATTCCCAATAAATTCTTTGTAAATTGTTCAATAAATTCTCAATAAATCACTCAGTAAATTCTTAGTAAATTACTGAGTAAATTCCAAGTAAATTACTCAGAAAAATTTCCATAAATTCTTAAAAAATTCAAAGTAAATTGTCAGAAAATTACTCACTAAATTCCCAACAAAATTCCTCATAAATTACTCAATAAATTCCCTATAAATTCTCAGTAAATTACAAGGTAAATTTCCAAAAATATTCTCAATAAATTCCCAAAAAATTCTTTGTAAATTACACAAAAAATTCTCTGTAAATTCTTTTTAAATTGCGCAGTAAATTCCCAATACATTCTAAATCAATTCTCAGTCCATTATTGAGTAAATATCCAAAAAAATTCCCAGAAAATTCTTAGTAACTTGCCCACTAAATTCCTTGTAAATTCTCAATAAATCACTCAGTAAATTCTCAGTAAATTCTGAGTAAATTCTCAGTAAATTACAACGTGAATTTTATGTAAATTCTGAATATCTTACTTAGCAAATTCTCAGTAAATTCAAATAAATTACAGAATAAATTCTCAATAAATTTCCAGTAGATTCTCAGTGAATTGCTCAGTAAATTTGCACAAAATTCCCTATAAATTACTTAGGAAATTACTCAGTAAATTCCCAAGGAATTCTCAGAAAATTACTCAGTAGATTACTTAGTAAATTACTCAGAAAATCCTGACAAAATTCTCAGAAAATATTCAGCAAATTGCTCAGTAAATTCGCAAAAAATTCTCAGAAAATTCTTAGTAAACTACTTGGTAAATTACTCAGTAAATTGCAAGTAAATTCTCACTAAATTACTAAATAAATTTTCAGTAAATAACCCAGCAATTTCCCAGTAAATTCCTAGTAATTAACTCAGTAAATTACTCCGTAAATTCTTAGTAAATTCTCAGTAAGTCACTGAGTAAATTCTCAGTAAATTACTCAAGAAATTCTCGATAAACATTCAGTAAATTATTCAGTAAAATCCTAGTAAATTCTCAGTAAATTACTGGGTAAAGTTTTAGTAAATTATGAAGTAAATTCTCAATAAATTACTTAGTAAATTACTCGGTTAATTCTCAGTCAATTCCCAATAAATTCTTAGTAAATTACTCAGTAAATTCCCTAGAAATTCTCGGTCAATTACTCAGTAAATTCGCAGTAAATTACTCTATTAATTCCAAATCAATTCTCAATAAATTCTCAGTAAATTACTCAGTAAATTCTTAGTAAATTCCTATTAAATTATCAATCATTTACTCAGTAAATTCTCAGTAAGTTACACAGTAAATTTTCAGTAAATTCTCACTAAATTCTAAGTAAATTCCCAGTAAATTACTCAGAAAATTCTAAGTCAATCGCTCAGTAAACTCCGGGTAAATTACTTGTTAAATTCCTAATAAATTCTCCCTAAATTGTTCTGTAAATTCTCAATAAATCACTCAGTAAATTACTAAGTAAATTTCCAGAAAATTACTCAGAAAATTTTTCATAAATTCTTAATAAATTCAAAGTAAAATTTCAGTAAATTACTCACTAAATTACCAGCAAAATTTCTTATAAATTACTCAATAAATTCCCTATAAGTTCTCAGTAAATTACATAGTAAATTTCCAAAAATATTCTCAGTAAATTCCCAGAAAATTCTTTGTAAATTACCCAAAAAATTCCCAGTAAATTCTTTTTAAATTGCACAGTCAATTCCCAATACATTCTCAGTAAATTCTCAGTCCATTACTCAGTAAATTGCCCATTAAATTCCTTGTAAATTCTCAATGAATCACTTAGTAAATTCTCAGTAAACTCCGAGTAAATTCTCAATAAATTACTCAGTAAATCACAAAATGAATTTTATGTAAATTCTGAATAACTTACTCAGAATATTCCCAGTAAATTCAAATAAATTACAGAATAAATTCTCAATAAATTTCCAGTAGATTCTCAGTATATTGCTCAGTAAATTCGTATTAAATTCTCTATAAATTACTCAGTAAATTCCCAGGGAATTCTCAGAAAATTACTCAGTAGATTACTTAGTAAATTACTCAGAAAATCCTGACAAAATTCTCAGAAAATATTCAGTAAATTGCTCAGTAAATTTACAAAAAATTCTCAGAAAATTCTTAGTAAACTACTTGGTAAATTACTCAGTAAATTAGAAGTAAATTCTCACTAAATTACTAAATAAATACTCAGTAAATAATCTAGCAATTTCCCAGTAAATACTCAGTAATTAACTCAATAAATTACTCCGTAAATTCCCAGTAAATTCTCAGTAAATTACTGGGTAAAGATCCAGTAAATTGCGAAGTAAATTCTCAGTAAATTACTTAGTAAATTACTCGGTTAATTCCCAGTCAATTCTCAATAAATTCTTAGTAAATTATTCAGTAAATTCCCTAGAAATTCTCAGTCCATTACTCAGTAAATTACTCAGTTAATTCCAAATCAATTCTCAGTAAATTACTCATTAAATTCTCAGTAAGTTACACAGTAAATTCCCAGTAAATTCTCACTAAATTCCGAGTAAATTCCCAGTAAATTACTCAGAAAATCCTAAGTCAATTGCTCAGTAAATTCTGGGTAAATTACTTTTTAAATTCCTACTAAATTCTCCGTAAATTGTTCAGGAAATTCTCAATAAATCACTCAATAAATTCTCTGTAAATTACTGAGTAAATTTCCAGTAAATTACTCAGAAAATTTTTAGTAAATTCTTAATAAATTCTCAGTAAATTGTCAATAAATTTTCAGTAAATTACTCACTAAATTCCCAGCAAAATTCCGTATAAATTAGTCAATAAATTCCCTGTAAATTCTCAATAAATTACATAGTAAATTCCCAGTAAATTCTTTGTAAATTACTCAGAAAATTCTCAGTAAATTATTTTTAAATTGCACAATAAATTCCAAATACGTTCTTAGTAAATTCTCAGTACATTACTTAGTAAATTTCCCAAAAAATTTCCATTAAATTCTCAGTAAATTGCCCACTAAATTCCTTGTAAATTCTCAATGAATCACTCAGTAAATTCTCAGTAAATTCCGAGTAAATTCTCAATAAATTACTCAGTAAATTACACAGTGAATTTTATGTAAATTCTAAATAACTTACTCAGCAAATTCACAGTAAATTCAAATAAATTACAGAATAAATTCTCAATAAATTTTCAGTAGATTCTCAGTAAATTGCTCAGTAGATTCGTACTAAATTCTCTATAAATTACTTAGTAAATTACTCTGTAAATTCCCAAGGAATTCTCAGAAAATTACTCAGTAGATTACTTAGTAAATTACTCAGAAAATCCGGACAAAATTCTCAGAAAATATTCAGCAAATTGCTCAGTAAATTCGCAAAAAATTCTCAGTAAACTACTTGGTAAATTACTCAGTAAATTGCAAGTAAATTCTCACTAAATTGCTAAATAAATTCTCAGTAAATAACCCAGCAATTTCCTAGTAAATTCTTAGTAATTAACTCAGAAAATTACTCAGGAAATTCTCGATAAACATTCAGTAAATTATTCAGTAAAATCCAAGTAAATTCTCAGTTAATTACTTGGTAAAGTTTCAGTAAATTATGAAGTAAATTCTCAATAAATTACTTAGTAAATTACTCGGTTAATTCCCAGTCAATTCTCAATAAATTCTTAATAAATTACTCAGTAAATTCCCTACAAATTCTCGGTCAATTACTCAGTAAATTCGCAGTAAATTAATCTATTAATTCCCAATCAATTTTCAATAAATCCTCAGTAAATTCCCATTAAATTATCAATCATTTACTCAGTAAATTCTCAGTAAGTTACACAGTAAATTTTCGGTAAATTCTCACTAAATTCTAAGTAAATTCCCAGTAAACTACTCAGAAAATTCAAAGTCAACTGCTCAGTAAACTCCGGGTAAATTACTTGTTAAATTCCTAATAAATTCTCCCTAAATTGTTCAGTAAATTCTCAATAAATCACTCAGTAAATTCTCAATAAATTACTGAGTAAATTCCCAGTAATTACTCAGAAATTTTTTCGTAAATTCTTAATAAATTCAAAGTTAATTTTCAGTAAATTACTCACTAAATTACCAGCAAAATTCCTTATAAATTACTCAATAAATTCCCTGTAAGTTCTCAGTAAATTACATAGTAAATTCCCAAAAATATTCTCAGTAAATTCCCAGAAAATTCTTTGTAAATTACTCAAAAAATTGTCAGTAAATTCTTTTTAAATTGCACAGTAAATTCCCAATACATTCTCAGTAAATTCTCGGTCCATTACTCAGTAAATTGCCCACTAAATTCCTTGTAAATTCTCAATGAATCACTCAGTAAATTCCGAGTAAATTCTCAATAAATTACTCAGTAAATCACAAAGTGAATTTTATGTAAATTCTGAATAACTTACTCAGCAAATTCCCAGTAAATTCAAATAAATTACAGAATAAATTCTCAATAAATTTCCAGTAGATTCTCACTAAATTGCTTAGTAAATTCGTGTGAAATTCTCTATAAATTACTCAGTAAATTCCCAGGGAATTCTCAGAAAATTACTCAGTAGATTACTTAGTAAATTACTCAGAAAATCCGGGCAAAATTCTCAGAAAATAGTCAGTAAATTGCTCAATAAATTTACAAAAAATTCTCAGAAAATTACTCAGAAAATTCTTACTAAACTACTTGGTAAATTACTCAGTAAATTGCAAGTAAATTCTCACTAAATTACTAAATAAATTCTCAGTAAATAACCTAGCAATTTCCCAGTAAATACTCAGTAAATTACTCCGTAAATTCCCAGTAAATTCTCAGTAAATTACAGGGTAAAGATCCAGTAAATTACGAAGTAAATTCTCAGTAAATTACTTAGTAAATTACTCGGTTAATTCCCAGTCAATTCTCAATAAATTCTTAGTAAATTACTCAGTAAATTCCCTAGAAATTCTCAGTCCATTACTCAGTAAATTCTCAGTAAATTACTCAGTTAATTCCCAATCGATTCTCAGTAAATTACTCATTAAATTCTCAGTAAGTTACACAGTAAATTCCCAGTAAATTCTCACTAAATTCCGAGTAAATTCCCAGTAAATTACTCAGAAAATCCTAAGTCAATTGCTCAGTAAATTCTGGGTAAATTACTTTTTAAATTCCTACTAAATTCTCCGTAAATTGTTCAGGAAATTCTCAATAAATCACTCAATAAATTCTCTGTAAATTACTGAGTAAATTTCCAGTAAATTACTCAGAAAATTTTTAGTAAATTCTTAATAAATTCTCAGTAAATTGTCAATAAATTTTCAGTAAATTACTCACTAAATTCCCAGCAAAATTCCGTATAAATTAGTCAATAAATTCCCTGTAAATTCTCAATAAATTACATAGTAAATTCCCAGTAAATTCTTTGTAAATTACTCAGAAAATTCTCAGTAAATTATTTTTAAATTGCACAGTAAATTCCAAATACGTTCTTAGTAAATTCTCAGTACATTACTTAGTAAATTTCCCAAAAAATTTCCATTAAATTCTCAGTAAATTGCCCACTAAATTCCTTGTAAATTCTCAATGAATCACTCAGTAAATTCTCAGTAAATTCCGAGTAAATTCTCAATAAATTACTCAGTAAATTACACAGTGAATTTTATGTAAATTCTAAATAACTTACTCAGCAAATTCACAGTAAATTCAAATAAATTACAGAATAAATTCTCAATAAATTTTCAGTAGATTCTCAGTAAATTGCTCAGTAGATTCGTACTAAATTCTCTATAAATTACTTAGTAAATTACTCTGTAAATTCCCAAGGAATTCTCAGAAAATTACTCAGTAGATTACTTAGTAAATTACTCAGAAAATCCGGACAAAATTCTCAGAAAATATTCAGCAAATTGCTCAGTAAATTCGCAAAAAATTCTCAGAAAACTACTTGGTAAATTACTCAGTAAATTGCAAGTAAATTCTCACTAAATTGCTAAATAAATTCTCAGTAAATAACCCAGCAATTTCCTAGCAAATTCTTTGTAATTAACTCAGAAAATTACTCAGGAAATTCTCGATAAACATTCAGTAAATTATTCAGTAAAATCCAAGTAAATTCTCAGTTAATTACTTGGTAAAGTTTCAGTAAATTATGAAGTAAATTCTCAATAAATTACTTAGTAAATTACTCGGTTAATTCCCAGTCAATTCTCAATAAATTCTTAATAAATTACTCAGTAAATTCCCTACAAATTCTCGGTCAATTACTCAGTAAATTCACAGTAAATTACTCTATTAATTCCCAATCAATTTTCAATAAATCCTCAGTAAATTCCCATTAAATTATCAATCATTTACTCAGTAAATTCTCAGTAAGTTACACAGTAAATTTTCGGTAAATTCTCACTAAATTCTAAGTAAATTCCCAGTAAACTACTCAGAAAATTCAAAGTCAACTGCTCAGTAAACTCCGAGTAAATTACTTGTTAAATTCCTAATAAATTCTCCCTAAATTGTTCAGTAAATTCTCAATAAATCAATCAGCAAATTCTCAATAAATTACTGAGTAAATTCCCAGTAATTACTCAGAAAATTTTTCGTAAATTCTTAATAAATTCAAAGTTAATTTTCAATAAATTACTCACTAAATTACCAGCAAAATTCCTTATAAATTACTCAATAAATTCCCTGTAAGTTCTCAGTAAATTACATAGTAAATTCCCAAAAATATTCTCAGTAAATTCCCAGAAAATTCTTTGTAAATTACTCAAAACATTCTCAGTAAATTCTCGGTCCATTACTCAGTAAATTGCCCACTAAATTCCTTGTAAATTCTCAATGAATCACTCAGTAAATTCCGAGTAAATTCTCAATAAATTACTCAGTAAATCACAAAGTGAATTTTATGTAAATTCTGAATAACTTACTCAGCAAATTCCCAGTAAATTCAAATAAATTACAGAATAATTTCTCAATAAATTTCCAGTAGATTCTCACTAAATTGCTTACTAAATTTGTGTGAAATTCTCTATAAATTACTCAGTAAATTCTCAGGGAATTCTCAGAAAATTACTCAGTAGATTACTTAGTAAATTACTCAGAAAATCCGGGCAAAATTCTCAGAAAATATTCAGTAAATTGCTCAGTAAATTTACAAAAAATTCTCAGAAAATTCTTAGTAAACTACTTGGTAAATTACTCAATAAATTGCAAGTAAAATTCTCACTAAATTACTAAATAAATTCTCAGTAAATAACCTAGCAATTTCCCAGTAAATACTCAGTAAATTACTCCGTAAATTCCCAGTAAATTCTCAGTAAATTACTGGGTAAAGATCTAGTAAATTACGAAGTAAATTCTCAGTAAATTACTTAGTAAATTACTCGGTTAATTCCCAGTCAATTCTCAATAAATTCTTAGTAAATTACTCAGTAAATTCCCTAGAAATTCTCAGTCCATTACTCAGTAAATTCTCAGTAAATTACTCAGTTAATTCCCAATCGATTCTCAGTAAATTACTCATTAAATTCTCAGTAAGTTACACAGTAAATTCCCAGTAAATTCTCACTAAATTCCGAGTAAATTCCCAGTAAATTACTCAGAAAATCCTAAGTCAATTGCTCAGTAAATTCTAGGTAAATTACTTTTTAAATTCCTACTAAATTCTCCGTAAATTGTTCAGGAAATTCTCAATAAATCACTCAATAAATTCTCTGTAAATTACTGAGTAAATTTCCAGTAAATTACTCAGAAAATTTTTAGTAAATTCTTAATAAATTCTCAGTAAATTGTCAATAAATTTTCAGTAAATTACTCACTAAATTCCCAGCAAAATTCCGTATAAATTAGTCAATAAATTCCCTGTAAATTCTCAGTAAATTACATAGTAAATTCCCAGTAAATTCTTTGTAAATTACTCAGAAAATTCTCAGTAAATTATTTTTAAATTGCACAGTAAATTCCAAATACGTTCTTAGTAAATTCTCAGTACATTACTTAGTAAATTTCCCAAAAAATTTCCATTAAATTCTCAGTAAATTGCCCACTAAATTCCTTGTAAATTCTCAATGAATCACTCAGTAAATTCTCAGTAAATTCTGAGTAAATTCTCAATAAATTACTCAGTAAATTACACAGTGAATTTTATGTAAATTCTAAATAACTTACTCAGCAAATTCACAGTAAATTCAAATAAATTACAGAATAAATTCTCAATAAATTTTCAGTAGATTCTCAGTAAATTGCTCAGTAGATTCGTACTAAATTCTCTATAAATTACTTAGTAAATTACTCTGTAAATTCCCAAGGAATTCTCAGAAAATTACTCAGTAGATTACTTAGAAAATCCGGACAAAATTCTCAGAAAATATTCAGCAAATTGCTCAGTAAATTCGCAAAAAATTCTCAGTAAACTACTTGGTAAATTACTCAGTAAATTGCAAGTAAATTCTCACTAAATTGCTAAATAAATTCTCAGTAAATAACCCAGCAATTTCCTAGTAAATTCTTAGTAATTAACTCAGAAAATTACTCAGGAAATTCTCGATAAACATTCAGTAAATTATTCAGTAAAATCCAAGTAAATTCTCAGTTAATTACTTGGTAAAGTTTCAGTAAATTATGAAGTAAATTCTCAATAAATTACTTAGTAAATTACTCGGTTAATTCCCAGTCAATTCTCAATAAATTCTTAATAAATTACTCAGTAAATTCCCTACAAATTCTCGGTCAATTACTCAGTAAATTCGCAGTAAATTACTCTATTAATTCCCAATCAATTTTCAATAAATCCTCAGTAAATTCCCATTAAATTATCAATCATTTACTCAGTAAATTCTCAGTAAGTTACACAGTAAATTTTCGGTAAATTCTCACTAAATTCTAAGTAAATTCCCAGTAAACTACTCAGAAAATTCAAAGTCAACTGCTCAGTAAACTCCGGGTAAATTACTTGTTAAATTCCTAATAAATTCTCCCTAAATTGTTCAGTAAATTCTCAATAAATCACTCAGTAAATTCTCAATAAATTACTGAGTAAATTCCCAGTAATTACTCAGAAAATTTTTCGTAAATTCTTAATAAATTCAAAGTTAATTTTCAGTAAATTACTCACTAAATTACCAGCAAAATTCCTTATAAATTACTCAATAAATTCCCTGTAAGTTCTCAGTAAATTACATAGTAAATTCCCAAAAATATTCTCAGTAAATTCCCAGAAAATTCTTTGTAAATTACTCAAAAAATTGTCAGTAAATTCTTTTTAAATTGCACAGTAAATTCCCAATACATTCTCAGTAAATTCTCGGTCCATTACTCAGTAAATTGCCCACTAAATTCCTTGTAAATTCTCAATGAATCACTCAGTAAATTCCGTGTCACGACCCCAAACCGCCCCTAGTAGTTTGGTGCCGTGATGGCCAGTAATCCGTAATTACCGAAGGCCAACTTTTCAAACTTAACACAAACAGAGTATGGATATAGGGGGCTCACAAATGCGGAAGCAATAAATCAAATACAAGTGGTCCATAAGAGCTGTGCGTAGATCAAAGCAAGGCCAAACATTTCCAATTAACTTTGCAACTTGAATACAATAAGGTAAAAATACATGTTACATCTTGATCAAAAGGCTTCTCGAGCCGACATATACAAAATACAGCTAATACAAGTCAAGAAGCATGATTTTCAAGATTTGCCGACATGCAAAGCAGGGCATCGCCGACGTAAATACAAAAGTAAAGCCGACATAAGCACGAATCCAAAACAAGCATCCAAAACGATCTAGGCGTCGCCGCCGTCCTGCTCATCACCTACATATATATAGAGGGGTGAGTACAAAACTCAGTGAATGGTACTAATAATAAAGGTTTTACATGAATAAAGCCGAGGTCCTTCAAACAAACTCATTAACTTCAGCAAGACGAGGGATGAACCGTATTCATCAATCAAATATTACAAGTACCCAAAGATGTTTACTGACATAGGCAAAACAAGGGATGAACCGTATTCATCATTCAAGTTTCATAACATCGGCGAAGCAAGGGATGAACCGTATTCATCATTCAAGTATCATAGCATCGGCGAAGCAAGGGATGAACCGTATTCATCATTCAAGTATCATAACATCGGCGAAGCAAGGGATGAACCGTATTCATCATTCAAGTATCATAACATCGACGAAGCAAGGGATGAACCGTATTCATCATTCAAGTATCATAACATCGGCGAAGCAAGGGATGAACCGTATTCATCATTCAAGTATCATAGCATCGACGAAGCAAGGGATGAACCGTATTCATCATTCAAGTATCATAACATCGACGAAGCAAGGGATGAACCGTATTCATCATTCAAGTATCAAGGGCTGTACGATCCGTAATCGTTTGGTCAAAAGTATTGCGAAAGTTTAGAGTCCTCCAATACAAGGGACTTGTGTTACTTAGGCCCGTAGCCCGATTTAACAAGGACCGTATCCTTTTATACATAGTACTGCGAAAGTTTAGAGTCCTCCAGCACAAGGGACTTGTGTTACTTAGGCCCGTAGCCCGATTTAACAAGGACCGTATCCTTTTCAAAGATGGCACCAACAAGGAGTATACTTGACACATCAAAACAAGAGCTATTTATTCATGCTAACAAAATACTTTTGTCAAAACAAGGCAAGCAAGGTTTATCAAAACAAGTATAACATAGCTTTATCAATAATACCACTCACCTAGTTCTTCAGGTGTAGACTCAAAGCAAATATCAAGGACCTACAATCACATGGCAAGTCACATTCTCAAAGCAAGCTCCATACACATGCAAATGATCTCGGCATTCTTGCCAGATCTAAGTCAAAGACAAAGCAAAACAAGCTGGGAGCTTAATCACTGCTCCCGTTTCATGAAAACACACTGGGTACCGTTCAGGACTAAGCCGAGGTCCCGCTAAACAAAGTCAGGAAAAACCTGGGTTTTCCTTTGAAGAATATGAAGAACATGATCATTTGGAAGATGGATGCAAGCTCACAACTTGTTACAAAAATCTGAGTTTTCATGCCAAGAGTTCAAAATATGGACCTGGGTACCCATTCAAGAAAGCCATGCAAGAACAAACACAAAAACATGATTTTCGTTCCAAGCTTTTCGATCAAAACGAGACTTTCTTCAAGAACACATGAAAACCATTTTCTCTTTCCAAAACCAACTTCAAAACGATGCATGACATGCAACACAAATCCGATCATGCAATGCAGCTAGATAATCAGCAAGAACAACCAAAGGAGATCAAGATTCTAACCTCAAGACTCGGATCCAACGGTTCAAGCCACGAAGATCAAGCTTGGAAGACTACTCTCACTCAAGGACTCTTCTTCCTCCTCTCTAGAGCTTCTCTCTCTAAAACAAAGATTTGAGACAAGAAAATGATTTGTTTCAAGGTCTGCCGGCTGCCTTAACAATCAGGTCGGACACGTGGCGTTATCGGGTTGGTTCAGCTCCAAAAAGGTGATTGATAGACAAGACAAGTCTCTGACAAAGCGTATGCAGCAAGCTCGGGTAAGACACATCGGCAACAAGATGACATCGGCTCAAATCAAGGATCCAGCAACAGGATAGAAAAACATCGGCTAGGGAGGACGACACTTGACTAAGCTGTGCCACACCTTGGCCGGGGTGTGCCACATCTCGGCCTAGGCCATACCTGCCTGCGGACAAGGTTCAAGTGCAAAACATCTCGGCAATGAATGCCCGAGGTGAAGATGGGGTTGAACAAGATCTCAAGATAGTTCTAAGTGCAAAGGGTCAAAGGCGGACTAAGCTCAAGATGACCTCGGCTACGCACACACACAGCAAACAAGGGACAAGATCGCGCAAGTAATACTAACAAAACAAGGCAACAAATCCTTCCAATTAACATAATAAAGCAAGACCATGCAAGAATGTATGCAAGCATGACAAGAGTAAGGTGAGGGTTGTTACATTCCGAGTAAATTCTCAATAAATTACTCAGTAAATCACAAAGTGAATTTTATGTAAATTCTGAATAACTTACTCAGCAAATTTCCAGTAAATTCAAATAAATTACAGAATAATTTCTCAATAAATTTCCAGTAGATTCTCACTAAATTGCTTAGTAAATTCGTGTGAAATTCTCTATAAATTACTCAGTAAATTCCCAGGGAATTCTCAGAAAATTACTCAGTAGATTACTTAGTAAATTACTCAGAAAATCCGGGCAAAATTCTCAGAAAATATTCAGTAAATTGCTCAGTAAATTTACAAAAAATTCTCAGAAAATTCTTAGTAAACTACTTGGTAAATTACTCAGTAAATTGCAAGTAAAATTCTCACTAAATTACTAAATAAATTCTCAGTAAATTACTCCGTAAATTCCTAGTAAATTCTCAGTAAATTACTGGGTAAAGATCCAGTAAATTACGAAGTAAATTCTCAGTAAATTACTTAGTAAATTACTCGGTTAATTCCCAGTCAATTCTCAATAAATTCTTAGTAAATTACTCAGTAAATTCCCTAGAAATTCTCAGTCCATTACTCAGTAAATTCTCAGTAAATTACTCAGTTAATTCCCAATCGATTCTCAGTAAATTACTCATTAAATTCTCAGTAAGTTACACAGTAAATTCCCAGTAAATTCTCACTAAATTCCGAGTAAATTCCCAGTAAATTACTCAGAAAATTCTAAGTTAATTGCTCAGTAAATTCTGGGTAAATTACTTTTTAAATTCCTACTAAATTCTCCGTAAATTGTTCAGGAAATTCTCAATAAATCACTCAATAAATTCTCTGTAAATTACTGAGTAAATTTCCAGTAAATTACTCAGAAAATTTTTAGTAAATTCTTAATAAATTCTCAGTAAATTGTCAATAAATTTTCAGTAAATTACTCACTAAATTCCCAGCAAAATTCCGTATAAATTAGTCAATAAATTCCCTGTAAATTCTCAGTAAATTACATAGTAAATTCCCAGTAAATTCTTTGTAAATTACTCAGAAAATTCTCAGTAAATTATTTTTAAATTGCACAGTAAATTCCAAATACGTTCTTAGTAAATTCTCAGTACATTACTTAGTAAATTTCCCAAAAAATTTCCATTAAATTCTCAGTAAATTGCCCACTAAATTCCTTGTAAATTCTCAATGAATCACTCAGTAAATTCTCAGTAAATTCCGAGTAAATTCTCAATAAATTACTCAGTAAATTACACAGTGAATTTTATGTAAATTCTAAATAACTTACTCAGCAAATTCACAGTAAATTCAAATAAATTACAGAATAAATTCTCAATAAATTTTCAGTAGATTCTCAGTAAATTGCTCAGTAGATTCGTACTAAATTCTCTATAAATTACTTAGTAAATTACTCTGTAAATTCCCAAGGAATTCTCAGAAAATTACTCAGTAGATTACTTAGTAAATTACTCAGAAAATCCGGACAAAATTCTCAGAAAATATTCAGCAAATTGCTCAGTAAATTCGCAAAAAATTCTCAGTAAACTACTTGGTAAATTACTCAGTAAATTGCAAGTAAATTCTCACTGAATTGCTAAATAAATTCTCAGTAAATAACCCAGCAATTTCCTAGTAAATTCTTAGTAATTAACTCAGAAAATTACTCAGGAAATTCTCGATAAACATTCAGTAAATTATTCAGTAAAATCCAAGTAAATTCTCAGTTAATTACTTGGTAAAGTTTCAGTAAATTATGAAGTAAATTCTCAATAAATTACTTAGTAAATTACTCGGTTAATTCCCAGTCAATTCTCAATAAATTCTTAATAAATTACTCAGTAAATTCCCTACAAATTCTCGGTCAATTACTCAGTAAATTCGCAGTAAATTACTCTATTAATTCCCAATCAATTTTCAATAAATCCTCAGTAAATTCCCATTAAATTATCAATCATTTACTCAGTAAATTCTCAGTAAGTTACACAGTAAATTTTCGGTAAATTCTCACTAAATTCTAAGTAAATTCCCAGTAAACTACTCAGAAAATTCAAAGTCAACTGCTCAGTAAACTCCGGGTAAATTACTTGTTAAATTCCTAATAAATTCTTCCTAAATTGTTCAGTAAATTCTCAATAAATCACTCAGTAAATTCTCAATAAATTACTGAGTAAATTCCCAGTAATTACTCAGAAAATTTTTCGTAAATTCTTAATAAATTCAAAGTTAATTTTCAGTAAATTACTCACTAAATTACCAGCAAAATTCCTTATAAATTACTCAATAAATTCCCTGTAAGTTCTCAGTAAATTACATAGTAAATTCCCAAAAATATTCTCAGTAAATTCCCAGAAAATTCTTTGTAAATTACTCAAAAAATTGTCAGTAAATTCTTTTTAAATTGCACAGTAAATTCCCAATACATTCTCAGTAAATTCTCGGTCCATTACTCAGTAAATTGCCCACTAAATTCCTTGTAAATTCTCAATGAATCACTCAGTAAATTCTGAGTAAATTCTCAATAAATTACTCAGTAAATCACAAAGTGAATTTTATGTAAATTCTGAATAACTTACTCAGCAAATTCCAAGTAAATTCAAATAAATTACAGAATAATTTCTCAATAAATTTCCAGTAGATTCTTACTAAACTGCTTAGTAAATTCGTGTGAAATTCTCTATAAATTACTCAGTAAATTCCCAGGGAATTCTCAGAAAATTACTCAGTAGATTACTTAGTAAATTACTCAGAAAATCCGGCAAAATTCTCAGAAAATATTCAGTAAATTGCTCAGTAAATTTACAAAAAATTCTCAGAAAATTCTTAGTAAACTACTTGGTAAATTACTCAGTAAATTGCAAGTAAATTCTCAATAAATTACTAAATAAATTCTCAGTAAATAACCTAGCAATTTCCCAGTAAATACTCAGTAAATTACTCCGTAAATTCCCAGTAAATTCTCAGTAAATTACTGGGTAAAGATCCAGTAAATTACGAAGTAAATTCTCAGTAAATTACTTAGTAAATTACTCGGTTAATTCCCAGTCAATTCTCAATAAATTCTTAGTAAATTACTCAGTAAATTCCCTAGAAATTCTCAGTCCATTACTCAGTAAATTCTCAGTAAATTACTCAGTTAATTCCCAATCGATTCTCAGTAAATTACTCATTAAATTCTCAGTAAGTTACACAGTAAATTCCCAGTAAATTCTCACTAAATTCCGAGTAAATTCCCAGTAAATTACTCAGAAAATTCTAAGTTAATTGCTCAGTAAATTCTGGGTAAATTACTTTTTAAATTCCTACTAAATTCTCCGTAAATTGTTTTGGAAATTCTCAATAAATCACTCAATAAATTCTCTATAAATTACTGAGTAAATTTCCAGTAAATTACTCAGAAAATTTTTAGTAAATTCTTAATAAATTCTCAGTAAATTGTCAATAAATTTTCAGTAAATTACTCACTAAATTCCCAGCAAAATTCCGTATAAATTAGTCAATAAATTCCCTATAAATTCTCAGTAAATTACATAGTAAATTCCCAGGAAATTCTTTGTAAATTACTCAGAAAATTCTTAGTAAATTATTTTTAAATTGCACAGTAAATTCCAAATACGTTCTTAGTAAATTCTCAGTACATTACTTAGTAAATTTCCCAAAAAATTTCCATTAAATTCTCAGTAAATTGCCCACTAAATTCCTTGTAAATTCTCAATGAATCACTCAGTAAATTCTCAGTAAATTCCGAGTAAATTCTCAATAAATTACTCAGTAAATTACACAGTGAATTTTTTGTAAATTCTAAATAACTTACTCAGCAAATTCACAGTAAATTCAAATAAATTACAGAATAAATTCTCAATAAATTTTCAGTAGACTCTCAGTAAATTGCTCAGTAAATTCGTACTAAATTCTCTATAAATTACTTAGTAAATTACTCAGTAAATTCCCAAGGAATTCTCAGAAAATTACTCAGTAGATTACTTAGAAAATCCGGACAAAATTCTCAGAAAATATTCAGCAAATTGCTCAGTAAATTCGCAAAAAATTCTCAGTAAACTTCTTGGTAAATTACTCAGTAAATTGCAAGTAAATTCTCACTAAATTGCTAAATAAATTCTCAGTAAATAACCCAGCAATTTCCTAGTAAATTCTTAGTAATTAACTCAGAAAATTACTCAGGAAATTCTCGATAAACATTCAGTAAATTATTCAGTAAAATCCAAGTAAATTCTCAGTTAATTACTTGGTAAAGTTTCAGTAAATTATGAAGTAAATTCTCAATAAATTACTTAGTAAATTACTCGGTTAATTCCCAGTCAATTCTCAATAAATTCTTAATAAATTACTCAGTAAATTCCCTACAAATTCTCGGTCAATTACTCAGTAAATTCGCAGTAAATTACTCTATTAATTCCCAATCAATTTTCAATAAATCCTCAGTAAATTCCCATTAAATTATCAATCATTTACTCAGTAAATTCTCAGTAAGTTACACAGTAAATTTTCGATAAATTCTCACTAAATTCTAAGTAAATTCCCAGTAAACTACTCAGAAAATTCAAAGTCAACTGCTCAGTAAACTCCGGGTAAATTCCTTGTTAAATTCCTAATAAATTCTCCCTAAATTGTTCAATAAATTCTCAATAAATCACTCAGTAAATTCTCAATAAATTACTGAGTAAATTCCCAGTAATTACTCAGAAAATTTTTCGTAAATTCTTAATAAATTCAAAGTTAATTTTCAGTAAATTACTCACTAAATTACCAGCAAAATTCCTTATAAATTACTCAATAAATTCCCTATAAGGTCTCAATAAATTACATAGTAAATTCCCAAAAATATTCTCAGTAAATTCCCAGAAAATTCTTTGTAAATTACTCAAAAAATTCTCAGTAAATTCTTTTTAAATTGCACAGTAAATTCCCAATACATTCTCAGTAAATTCTCGATCCATTACTCAATAAATTGCCCGCTAAATTCCTTGTAAATTCTCAATGAATCACTCAGTAAATTCTCAGTAAATTCCGAGTAAATTCTCAATAAATTACTCAGTAAATCACAAAGTGAATTTTATGGAAATTTTGAATAACTTACTCAGCAAATTCCCAGTAAATTCAAATAAATTACAGAATAAATTCTCAATAAATTTCCAATAGATTCTCACTAAATTGCTTAGTAAATTTGTGTGAAATTCTCTATAAATTACTCAGTAAATTCCCAGGGAATTCTCAGAAAATTACTCAGTAGATTACTTAGTAAATTACTCAGAAAATCCGGGCAAAATTCTCAGAAAAGAGTCAGTAAATTGCTCAGTAAATTTACCAAAAATTCTCAGAAAATTCTTAGTAAACTACTTGGTAAATTACTCAATAAATTGCATGTAAATTCTCACTAAATTACTAAATAAATTCTCAGTAAATAACCTAGCAATTTCCCAGTAAATACTTAGTAATTAACTCAGTAAATTACTCCGTAAAGTCCCAGTAAATTCTCAGTAAATTACTGGGTAAAGATCCAGTAAATTACGAAGTAAATTCTCAGTAAATTACTTAGTAAATTACTCGGTTAATTCCCAGTCAATTCTCAATAAATTCTTAGTAAATTACTCAGTAAATTCCCTAGAAATTCTCAGTCCATTACTCAGTAAATTCTCAGTAAATTACTCAGTTAATTCCCAATCAATTCTCAGTGAATTACTCATTAAATTCTCAGTAAGTTACACAGTAAATTCCCAGTAAATTCTCACCAAATTCCGAGTAAATTCCCAGTAAATTACTCAGAAAATTCTAAGTCCATTGCTCAGTAAATTCTGGGTAAATTACTTTTTAAATTCCTACTAAATTCTCCGTAAATTGTTCAGGAAATTCTCAATAAATCACTCAATAAATTCTCTGTAAATTACTGAGTAAATTTCTAGTAAATTACTCAGAAAATTTTTAGTAAATTCATAATAAATTCTCAGTAAATTGTCAATAAATTTTCAGTAAATTACTCACCAAATTCCCAGCAAAATTCCGTATAAATTAGTCAATAAATTCCCTGTAAATTCTCAGTAAATTACATAGTAAATTCCCAGTAAATTCTTTGTAAATTACTCAGAAAATTCTCAGTAAATTATTTTTAAATTGCACAGTAAATTCCAAATACGTTCTTAGTAAATTCTCAGTACATTACTTAGTAAATTTCCCAAAAAATTTCCATTAAATTCTCAGCAAATTGCCCACTAAATTCCTTGTAAATTCTCAATGAATCACTCAGTAAATTCTCAGTAAATTCCGAGTAAATTCTCAATAAATTACTCAGTAAATTACAAAGTGAATTTTATGTAAATTCTAAATAACTTACTCAGTAGATTCTCAATAAATTTTCAGTAGATTCTCAGTAAATTGCTCAGTAAATTCGTACTAAATTCTCTATAAATTACTTTGTAAATTACTCAGTAAATTCCCAAGGAATTCTCAGAAAATTACTCAGTAGATTACTTAGTAAATTACTTAGAAAATCCGGACAAAATTCTCAGAAAATATTTTGCAAATTGCTCAGTAAATTCACAAAAAAATCTCAGTAAACTACTTGGTAAATTACTCAGTAAATTGCAAGTAAATTCTCACTAAATTGCTAAATAAATTCTCAGTAAATAACCCAGCAATTTCCTAGTAAATTCTTAGTAATTAACTCAGAAAATTACTCAGGAAATTCTCGATAAACATTCTGTAAATTATTCAGTAAAATCTAAGTAAATTCTCAGTCAATTACTTGGTAATGTTTCAGTAAATTATGAAGTAAATTCTCAATAAATTACTTAGTAAAATACTCGGTTAATTCCCAGTCAATTCTCAATAAATTCTTAATAAATTACTCAATAAATTCCCTACAAATTCTCGGTAAACTACTCAGTAAATTCGCAGTAAATTACTCTATTAATTCCCAATCAATTTTCAATAAATCCTCAGTAAATTCCCATTAAATTATCAATCATTTACTCAGTAAATTCTCAGTAAGTTACACAGTAAATTTTCAGTAAATTTTCACTAAATTCTAAGTAAATTCCCAGTAAACTACTCAGAAAATTCAAAGTCAACTGCTCAGTAAACTCCGGGTAAATTACTTGTCAAATTCCTAATAAATTCTCCCTAAATTGTTCAGTAAATTCTCAATAAATCACTCAGTAAATTCTCAATAAATTACTGAGTAAATTCCCAGTAATTACTCAGAAAATTTTTCGTAAATTCTTAATAAATTCAAAGTAAATTTTTAGTAAATTACTCACTAAATTACCAGCAAAATTCCTTATAAATTACTCAATAAATTCCCTATAAGTTCTAGGTAAATTACATAGTAAATTCCCAAAAATATTCTCAGTAAATTCCCAGAAAATTCTTTGTAAATTACTCAAAAAATTCTCAGTAAATTCTTTTTAAATTGCACAGTAAATTCCCAATACATTCTCAGTAAATTCTCGGTCCATTACTCAGTAAATTGCCCACTAAATTCCTTGTAAATTCTCAATGAATCACTCAGTAAATTCTCAGTAAATTCCGAGTAAATTCTCAATAAATTACTCAGTAAATCACAAAGTGAATTTTATGGAAATTCTGAATAACTTACTCAGCAAATTCCCAGTGAATTCAAATAAATTACAGAATAAATTCTCAATAAATTTCCAGTAGATTCTCACTAAATTGCTTAGTAAATTCGTGTGAAATTCTTTATAAATTACTCAGTAAATTCCCAGGGAATTCTCAGAAAATTACTCAGTAGATTACTTAGTAAATTACTCAGAAAATCCAGGCAAAATTCTCAGAAAATATTCAGTAAATTGCTCAGTAAATTTACAAAAAATTCTCAGAAAATTACTCAGAAAATTCTTACTAAACTACTTGGTAAATTACTCAGTAAATTGCAAGTAAATTCTCACTAAATTACTAAATAAATTCTCAGTAAATAACCTAGCAATTTCCCAGTAAATACTCAGTAATTAACTCAGTAAATTACTCCGTAAATTCCCAGTAAATTCTCTGTAAATTACTGGGTAAAGATCCCGTAAATTACGAAGTAAATTCTCAGTAAATTACTCAGTTAATTCCCAATCAATTCTCAGTAAATTACTCATTAAATTCTCAGCAAGTTACACAGTAAATTCCCAGTAAATTCTCACTAAATTCCGAGTAAATTCCTAGTAAATTACTCAGAAAATTCTAAGTCAATTGCTCAGTAAATTCTGGGTAAGTTACTTTTCAAATTCCTACTAAATTCTCCGTAAATTGTTCAGGAAATTCTCAATAAATCACTCAATAAATTCTCTGTAAATTACTGAATAAATTTCCAGTATATTAATCAGAAAATTTTTAGTAAATTCTTAATAAATTCTCAATGAATTACTCATCGAATTCCCAGTAAATTGTCAATAAATTTTCAGTAAATTACTCACTAAATTCCCAGCAAAATTCCGTATAAATTAGTCAATAAATTCCCTGTAAATTCTCAGTAAATTACATAGTAAATTCCCTGTAAGTTCTTTGTAAATTACTCAGAAAATTCTCAGTAAATTATTTTTAAATTGCACAGTAAATTCCAAATATATTCTTAGTAAATTCTCAGTACATTACTTAGTAAATTTCCCAAAAAATTTCTAATAAATTCTCCGTAAATTGCCCACTAAATTCCTTGTAAATTCTCAAATAAATTCTGAGTAAATTCTTAATAAATTACAAAGTGAATTTTATGTAAATTCTAAATAACTTACTCAGCAAATTCACAGTAAAATCAAATAAATTATAGAATAAATTCTCAATAAATTTTCAATAGATTCTCAATAAATTGCTCAGTAAATTCGTACTAAATTCTCTATAAATTACTTAGTAATTTACTCAGCAAGTTCCCAAGGAATTCTCAGAAAATTACTCAGTAGATTACTTAGTAAATTACTCAGAAAATCCGGACAAAATTCTCAGAAAATATTCAGCAAATTGCTCAGTAAATTCGTAAAAAATTCTCAGAAAATTCTCAGTAAACTACTTGGTAAATTACTCAGTAAATTACAAGTAAATTCTCACTAAATTACTAAATAAATTCTTAGTAAATAACCCAGCAATTTCCCAGTAAATTCTTAATAATTAACTCAGTAAATTACTCTGTAAATTCCCAGTAAATTCTCAGTAAGTCACTGAGTAAATTCTTAGTAAATTACTCAGGAAATTCTCAATAAACATTCAGTAAATTATTCAGTAAAATCCTAGTAAATTCTCAGTTAATTACTAGGTAAAGTTTCAGTAAATTATGAAATAAATTCTCAATAAATTACTTAGTAAATTACTCGGTTAATTCCCAGTCAATTCTCAATAAATTCTTAGTAAATTACTCAGTAAATTCTCTAGATATTCTCCGTCAATTACTCACTAAATTCGCAATAAATTACTCTTTTAATTCCCAATCAATTCTCAATAAATTCTCAGTAAATTCCCATTAAATTATCAATCATTTACTCAGTAAATTCTCAGTAAGTTACACAGTAAATTTTCAGTAAATTCTCACTAAATTCTAAGTAAATTCCCAGTAAATTACTCAGAAAATTCTAAGTCAATTGCTCAGTAAACTCCGGGTAAATTACTTGTTAAATTCCTAATAAATTCTCCTTAAATTGTTCAGTAAATTCTCAATATATCACTCAGTAAATTTTCTGTAAATTACTGAGTAAATTTCTAGTAAATTACTCTGAAAATTTTCTTTAAATTCTTAATAAATTCAAAGTAAATTTTCAATAAATTACTCACTAAATTCCAAGCAAAATTCCTTATAAATTACACAATAAATTCCCAGTAAATTCTCAGAAAATTCTCAGTAAATTACGTAGTAAATTCCTAGTAAATTACTCAGAAAATTCGTAGTAAATTCTTTTTAAATTGCACAGTAAATTCCCAATACATTCCCAGTAAATTCTCAGTCCATTACTCAGTAAATTTCCATAAAATTCCCAATAAATTCTCAGTAAATTCTCAATAAATTGCCCAATAAATTCCTTGTAAATTCTCTATGAATCACTCAGTAAATTCTTAGTAAATTTCGAGTAAATTCTCAGTAAATTACTCAGCAAATTCCCAGTAAATTCAAATAAATTACAGAATAAATTCTCAATAAATTTCCAGTAGATTCTCAGTAAATTGCTCAGTAAATTCGTTCTAAATTCTCAATAAATTATTTAGTAAATTACTCAGTAAATTCCCAGGGAATTCTCAGAAAATTACTCAGTAGATTACTTAGTAAATTACTCAGAAAATCCTGACAAAATTCTCAAAAAATATTCAGTAAATTGCTCAGTAAATTCACAAAAAATTATCAGAAAATTACTCAGAAAATTCTCAGTAAACTACTTGGTAAATTACTCAGCAAATTGCAAGTAAATTCTCACTAAATTACTAAATAAATTCTCAGTAAATAACCCAGCAATTTCCCAGTAAATTCTTAGTAATTAACTCAGTAAATTACTCCATAAATTCCCAGTAAATTCTCAGTAAGTCACTGAGTAAATTCTCAGTAAATTACTCAGTAAATTCTCGATAAACATTTAGTAAATTATTCAGTAAAATCCTAGTAAATTCTCAGTAAATTACTTGGTTAATTCCCAGTCAATTCTCAATAAATTCTTAGTAAATTACTTAGTAAATTCCCTAGAAATTCTCAGTCAATTACTCAGTAAATTCTCAGTAAATTTGTGATATCCCTGTTCCGTAATATGTTAATTGGTCCTTAACAGGAATGTGATTATGTGTTTAATATGATTTTTTGTGCCATTATGTGGAAATATGTGGTTTTGAATTTCTATATATTCACCGTAGGAATATATGTTTGATTATTTGCTTTGGAAATTAATTTGAAGGCCTTATCATCCACGAAATCCGAAATTGATTACGCCATTGTGATTAGCGTAATTTTTAGAGCTTGCGGTGAAATTTAATTGAAAATTGATTTGGATCAAATTAATCAAATTGAATTTGATGAATTAGTGCTCAATTATTTTATATTAAAATAATGTGACCATGGGAGCTCTTATTAAGGCCATTACACTCTCATTTTTGTTTCTTTTTGAGTTCAACTTCTGAAATTATGCTCTACAGAGAGAGAGGGGCCAAATTTAGTGAGAGAAGAGGCTCAAAGTAGAGATTTGCTAAGGAACTTGGTAATCTTGAAGCTACACTCAAGAATTAAGCACAAGTTTGGAAGATTAAAGCTCCTGGGTAAGTAATCAACCCTTAATTCATAAGTTCGAATTGTGAGTTTGTGAATTGAAGATTAAATGGTGGGTTAGATCATGAATTGAGTTGTATTTGTTGAATTTAAAGTCAATAGATGCATGCATGTAGGAAGTTACTATGAATTTCCATATTTGAGCACAATGTGCATGATCCATGTTGGATTTTTTGTTTAAGTCCATATATTTGATCACCTCTTCACCAATTAAGTTGAGGATATTGTGTATATTCCACATGCATGTGCAAATCATGGAAGTATGAACCTTAAATGTTTGAATTTAGTGTGTTGGTGATGAGTTTGAGTCAATTTGAGACATGCATGTGTTTGATTCATGGAATTGAGCTTCACTGTGTTGTGATTTGGTGTTTATACCATGTTAGTACATGATTATGTGAAGTTTGAGCCAAAAGCATGCATCTAGAACCATTAAATGTCGAATTGGAGCTCAAGAACATGTTCTGGAAAAACTAGAAAATTTGATGTCCGCTCGAGCGGGGAAACCGCTGCTCGAGCGTGAATTTCGTGCTCCCAGTATTTTCTGCAGACATGGTGTCCGCTCAAGCGGGGAAGTTCACGCTCGAGCGGGGAGCCATGTAGAGAGGCCTTCCGCTCGAGCGCCAGAGTTTGTGATCGAGCGTAAATTTGACGTATCCAGCACTTTTGCAGGCCTCAAGGGTCCACTCGAGCAGGGAAGTCCACGATCGAGCGGGGACCTTGTTTTCTGAAATTTTGAAAAGACATTCTGTGTTTCATTTTCTGATCTCTTTCACTTCCAAGTACTCTTAGGCATGCATTAAGCATTATAATTGAGTTAAAGAGATAAGAATGAAGCCTAAAGAGGAAAATGTGAATTTAGAACGGATTGAATTGTTTGTGACCCTTTTGTGTTCATGGAATTTGTAAGGTCGAGCTCCAGGGCAAACCAACTAACCGATCACTGTGAGTAATATCTTAACAGAGATATCTAAAATATGTTATTGTCCAATTGCTTACTTCTATGTAAGTTTTATAAGTTCATTGATTCGATTGGTGGACAATGTTTGCTATACCAAATGGGTGGGCCAGAGGCCAGTTTGATCTAAATAATAGAATGAATGGGCCAGAGGCCGTTTTGACATGAATGGGTGGGCCAGAGGCCGTTTTGACATGAATAAATGAGCCGGAGGCTGTTTCGACATGAACAAATGAATGGGTCAAAGGCCATTTTGTTATCTGAATGGGCCAAAGGCCATTTTGACACAAATGAAAGTTTGAATGGGCCAAAGGCCAGTTTGTTTGGAACGGCAGTCACTTGACCTAAATTGTGTATATATGTTAAATAGAAATATGAATTGGGCCTAAGGCCGTTTGAAGCATATTGTTCTACATATCGTCTGTATAGCTTCTTTAATTGATATTATTCATTGGGCTTTCGCTCACGCTCATTCATGTGTTTGTAGGTGAGCCAAGGGAAGTCCAAACCCAGCCCCAGTGAAGTCTATGTGGAATAACAAAGGTTTTGGGAGAGTCAGCCCTTGTGTCTCACATACGAGACCTGTCTTTGCCCTTTTGTTATGTATTTGTATCCTGTCTTGTTGGCGAAGACTTTGCATCTGTTGTATATAGTCGTGATGGGTTGACTTAGACTTATATGATCCTGTATGTACAGAACCTTATGTAGTACATATTTTGTTGTGAGTTATTAATATGCAGATGTATGGTTTGTTATGATGTGCCATGTAAGCACAGCTCTTTGGACAAAGTTTTAAATTGCTTCCGTTTGGCCCCCATTAACTCTGTTAAAATACGTTTGATTTGGTTTGGTTTGGTTTGAGGCCGTAGGTAATCTCATGATTACTGGCCAGTTATGTCCTTAACCCACGGGGGCGGGTTCGGGTCATGACAAAATTACTCAGTTAATTCCCAATCAATTCTCAATAAATTCTCAGTAAATTACACAGTAAATTCTTAGTAAATTCCCATTAAATTCTCAATCAATTACTCAGTAAATTCTCAGAAAGTTACACAGTAAATTCCAAGTAAATTCTCACTTAATTCCAAGTAAATTCCCAGTAAATTACTCAGAAAATTCTCAGTCAATTGCTCAGTAAATTGTTCATTAAATTCTCAGTAAATTACTGAGTAAATTCCCATTAAATTACTCAGAAAATTTTTAGTAAATTCTTAATAAATTCTCAGTAAATTACTCATCAAATTTCTAGTAAATTGTCAATAAATTTTCAGTAAATTATTTACTAAATTCCCAGCAAATTTTGTGATACCCCTATTCCGTAATGCGTTAATCGGCCCTTAATATGAATTTGATTATATGTTTGATATGATTTGGTGTGCGATTATGTGATATATGTGATTCTAGAATTCTATCTGTCCACCGTAGAAATATCTATTTGAATAATCTGCTTTGGAATTAAATTGAGGGCCTTATCGGCCACAGAACTCGAAATTGATTACGCCATTGTGGTTGGCATAATTTTTAGAGCCTACGGTGAAATTTAATTGAAAATTGATTCTGGTCAATTTAAACTGATTGAATTGATAAACTAAGTACCCCATTATTTTATATATATAAATATTTGTTAGTGGGGCTTGTTGTATATTGGCACTACACTCCCCTTTAACTCTTATGAACTCAAAAATCTGAGGGATTCAATTGTGAGAGAGAGAGGGCCGGCCTTGGTGAGAGAAGGGGAGAGAAATTGTGCAATTTGGCTTAAAGCTTGGAATTTTGGGGATTTAGCTCAAGAATTGATTAGAGCTTAGAAGATCAAAGCTCCTAGGTGAGTAACCAACCCCTAACTCATGAATTTGAGTTGTGATTTCGTGAATTGAAGATTAATTTGTGATCTAGAACATGAAAGGAGTTGGTTTTGATGAATTTGAAGACTATATATGCATGCATGTATGTATTGTTTTGAATTTGCATATTTGAGTTTGAATTACATGACTCATGTTGCAATTTTGGTTGAAATCCATGTATTTGACCATCTTTTCATCATATGAGATGAGAATGAAGGTTATATGTTACATGCATATACAATCCATGGAAGTAGAAGCTTTGAATGCATGAAATGGTTACATTGGTAATGAGTTGGTGGAAAATGAGCCATGCATGTAGATAAATTATGAAATTGAGCTTCAATATGTTGTAATTCTATGTTTGTACCATGTTAGTACATGATTATGTGAAGTTTGGACCGAAATCATGCATTTAGAGCCTTTGAATGTCGAGATGAAGCTCAAGAACTCAATCTGGAAAACCCAGATTTTCGATGTCCGCTCGAGCGGGTGAAGTGCCGCTCGAGCGTATAAATCGAGCTCCCAGCATTTTCTGCAGACATGGTTCCCGCTCGAGCGGGGAAGTTGACGCTCGAGCGGGGAGCTATGTAGTCAGGCAGTCCGCTCGAGCGGCCGAGTTCACGCTCGAGCTGGAATAGAAGGCAACCAGTACTTTCGCAGACCTAAGGGTCCGCTCGAGCGGGGAAGTCCACGCTCGAACAGGGACCCTATTTTCTGAAATCCTGTTTTTGCATTTTATGTTCTGTTTTCCGTTCTCTTTCACTTGCAAGCACTCTTAGGCATATGTTAAGCATTGTAAATGAGTTAATGAGATAATAATAAAGCCTAAAGAGGAATATGTGAATTAAAGAACGGATTGAACTGTTAATGACCCTTTTGTGTTCATGAAATATGTAGGGTCAAGCTCCAGGGCAAACCCACAAGCCGATCACTGTGAGTAATATCGATATTTGAATGCTTGTGAATGTCCAATTGTCTATTCCCTTATTAGCTTTATGAATTGCTAAATTAGGATTATGGACGTAAGTCTGATATGAATAAACATAAATGGGCCCAAGGTCGTTTTGATAAACATAAATGGGCCTAAGGTCGTTTTGATGAACATAAATGGACCAAAGGTCGTTCTGATAAACATGAATGAGTGGACCGAAGGTCGATTTGATAGAAATGAGTGGACCGAAGGTCGTTTTGACATGAATGAGTGGGCCGAAGGCCGTTTTGACAGAAATGAACCGACCGAAGGTCGATTTGATAGAAATGAGTGGACCGAAGGTCGTTTTGACATGAATGAGTGGGCCGAAGGCCGTTTTGACAGAAATGAACGGACCGAAGGTCGATTTGATAGAAATGAGTGGACCGAAGGTCGTTTTGACATATATGAATGGACCTAAGGTCGTTTTGACATTAATGTATGGGCCGAAGGCCGTTTTGACGTAAACGAATGGGCCGAAGGCCATTTTGATAGAAATGAATGGGCCAAAGGCCGTTTTGACGTAAATGAACGGGCCGAAGGCCGTTTTGACATGAATGGAAATCTGAATGGGCCAAAGGCCAGAATGTTTGGAACTACAGTCACTTGATTTGAATTTCGTATAGTTATATATCTGTTAAATAGGAATAGGAATTGGGCCTAAGGCCGTTTGGAACATGTTGTTCTACATTGTTATGTAACTTCTGTATTTGATTTGATATTATTCACTGGGCTTTCACTCACGCTCATTCATGTGTTTGTAGGTGAGCCAAGAGAAGTCCAGACCCAGCCTCAGTGAAGTCTGTATGGAACAACTAAGGTTTTGAGAGAGTCAGCCCTTGTGTCTCACGCATGAGACCCGTCTTCGCCTTTTGTTATGTATTTACATTTGGTCAGGTTGGCGAAGTTTTGTATATGTCTGCTTATAGTTTTTTATGGGTTGACTTAGTTTTGGATGATCCTGTCTGTACAGAACCTATGTGTAGACACCCCATTTTGACCGGCCCTAAGACTTGGGCGCTTTTTTTTGATTACTCAATGATGAAAACAGGAATATGCTATCTCAAAAAATTCTCAGTAAAAAGATGGAATATAAACTTTAATCCTAGTCTTACACCTGTTTTTGCCAAATTATTTTAGACTCCTTCTCCATTTTCTTTCCCTTTATTATGTATTATATGTCTATATATATATATACTATGTTATATTATTATATAATATTTTATTAAATTTATTCAGTACCCTGGTTTCACCCACGCACCATACTTTTGTATATATATAATATTATATTATATAAGGGTATTATTCCTCCTTTGAAAAAAAATTCATTACACTCCCATCGTGCGTCTTTTTGTTTTCTGTGCCTTTAGACCCGCTTTGGTCAAATTATGTTGCATATTTCGCCTACTAAAATATATTTTATTAGTCCATGTATTTTAATTTTACGTATTTGTGTGTTTTTATATATTTTTCTGGGTATTTGTACATGTATTTATGCTAATAATCTATTTTATATATTATTATATTGTAAAGTGTATAGTAATTTTACTGTGCAATGCACAGTAAAATCACTGTGCATCTTTTGAAATCAACTCCTTCCACCACCGTTTCTTCTTTTGTCCTTTTCTTACAATTATTTTCTATAAAAGGGGGAAGATCAGAGAAGGAAGAAGGAATTTTTTGGCAGGGGAGAAATCAGGAGAGTCAAAAAAATTGGGAGAGAGAATAAAAAAAATGGGGATTGGTGCGAGGGAATATTGAGAGAAAAAGAATCAGAAAGAAGGAACTGTTAAAGTTGTAATTCCAAATTTTAACTGAGAATTGAGAACACATTCCACAGACTTGAGGGTAATCAAAAGAAAGTTTGTGAATCAGAAAATTCATCATGTCCCCGAAAGGTGAGTTTTTGCAAACTTTCATTTAATTTCAAAATGTGATATAATTTGTTTAAGTACTTTATTTATTGTTTTTCATAATATTTTTTTTTTCGCTTTAAATGGTCGGTTGAACCACCTAATTTTACTACTTTATCTGCTGTAATTTACGGTTGTATATAAACTGCTGTAATTTACATAAAATGTTGTAGTTTACTATTTATAAATTGTTGTAATTTTATCGCTTTAAATGGTCGGTTGAACCACCTAATTTTATTACTTTATCTGCTGTAATTTACGGTTGTATATAAACTGTTGTAATTTACATAAAATGTTGTAGTTTACTATTTATAAATTGTTGTAATTTTATCACTTTAAATGGTTGGTCGAACCACCTAATTTGTTAAAAGATGTGACCCCGCCAAATGAATAGTGATCGGTGGTGAATAGTAACCTCCGACGGTAAATAGTAACTTCCGGCGGTGAATAGTAACCCCGACGATGAATAGTACCTCCGGCGATGAATAGTACCTCCGGCGATGAATAGTAACAGCGGATGAAAAAAATGCCTGGTAAGATGAATAACGATCAAGAAAGGTGAATAGTAATTGTCGTGATGAATAGTAACTTCCGGCAGTGAATAGTATCTCGGGATGAATAGTGCTCCCGCAAAAATAAGTTTTCCCGAACAGAACGGAGCAGTCTTCCTACGTCAAGCAAAATATTTTCCGGCGCACATAAAGTTTCTTTATTTTATTTTATTTTATTTTTGAGAGTTTGTGAGGTTTTTATTTTGTTGTAATATTCCTTTCTCTCTCTCTTATCTGGTTTGTAATAATTTATTCAGAGCGTTGTAATAATTCCCCGCCCCGCTTCTTTCTATCCCGTTCTTTTACTTGCTTTCTTTATTTGTACATAAACATCATATTTATTTTTCATCATAGTTATGCTTCGCATCCATGTTTCATGCATCTTGATTCGGCTAAGTTTGCATTTGTGGATTTAATCAATCCCTATGTGACTATGTGCGCTACCTCATGTTCTTGAGATGATTCACATATCATATTTTAGAGGCTGAATCTTTAGTTGCATCTCATGAGTGAATTGCATTAGGATTTTGTATATAAGATCATGCATGTTTTACTAACTTTGTTTTGTAGCTTGTTCGCGGGTCGTCAAACATGTAAGTTTTTATGCTTTAGCATCCCGTTTGTGTATGTTTTTCTTACTATGTTTAAGCATCCTACCATGTGGCTATTTGCTTATGTGATATAATTGTATGAATGCCAGTGGATGGAGGTTGTGTCACTTAATTTGGAATGATGTTGATTTTCATGTTTGTAAACTCAATTTATTTGAGTTATACATTTTCAAAACTCTTTCAAAACTACATGAAATCAAGTTGTTCCAAAATGGGTGACATAGTCTATACTTGTATGCTTCACATAGTAAATTTTAGGATTTATTAACTAATCAGAACATGAACATATAAATAAAATAAAATTCATATCATGGTTAGTAAAGGCCGATCTTTGATCGGGTGGGCGGGGGTGCTCATTATTGACCTTCCCCTCTCATACCTAAGGTTCCGAGCCAAGCATCCTTGGTAACGACGAACAGTGGCCTTGGCACGAGTCATGGGTTTCCTAATTTTCCCAAAATAAATATTAGGTGGCGACTCTGAGATCTGATGACGCAGTCCATTTTTGACAAAATTGTAATAAAATGGATTTTCAATAAAAATTGCCAAATCTGGACTCTCATCTATGTTTCACATTGCACTCGTGAGAATAGATCAAAGAAATCTCAGGGGTCCGAACTGTTTAACGCGCACGGGTACCCCCCGGGCATGTTACAGTTTCTGGCGACTCTGCTGGGGATTTTATGAAACCTTGACTCGAACTCCATGATATGACCTTTATTTTCAATTATATGTTCATTGCATTGCATTCATTGGTGCACTTCAAGTCCTTGTGTTGCCCAGATACTGGTGGGAGCACAGGTAAGCTTTTTGTGACACTACACCTATTTTTACGATACTTTAGAGGCCTTGTGTTGTAACCTTTTGAGATTTGTCAAAAGGGTAGCTTTGCTATGTAGCCCTGCTATCTAGCTTTGCTATCTAAGGTTCTCAGACTCCGAAGAGAGGCTATTTGACTCTTCTGATTTCCTGGGATCTTTATTGGTTATGACCCAAAGGACTCTTTGGTAACGTCACCTTGGCTTCAACCCGTAAAGTAGAGCCAACCTTGTACATATGGTGAGCTATAGTACCTTTCAAATTAGGACAGGATGCTTTCCCGTTTCTAGGATGTATGATACCGCTTGTGTGAATAGTGAAACCCTAGATCATTCCAAGCTAGGACAGGATAACCCTACCCTCTTTAGGGGTGTTTGTTCTCTTTCCTGCTTTATGTGTAATGTATTGGATCTATACAGGGGTTCTCAAATTCGAATTAGTGGCTCAGGCTGTTCAGTTTAGCACCATTACTTCAAAAACAAAAAAATAACAAAAACATAAAATCAAAAAAAAAAAAAAAAAAAAAAAAAATTTGTTAAAAAAAAAATGCCGATATCCCACAAAGTCGACCATCTCTGTGCTTGGGGAGTGACCACCTGTTGATTGCATGAGCTTTATTTTGAATGTTGTGGCTGGCCCACACTTTGACTAGCAAAATTGAGAATGGTTTTATTCTGAGTTCTGAATTGAGTATTGAGTGTAAGTTTGACTCCACCAAGTTTGTAGAGTTAGAGTCAGGCTCGAGTCAGCCTAATGAGTCAGAGTCTGTTGATTTCGATAGTGCTAACCTAGACATTTCTGTCCTGTCTAGGTTCTCTTTGTCATTTTCTTTTGAGTATGTTGTCAAAAGTCTGTTGCCATTGCTGAGTCATAGTCTCTTTTTAATAAACAGAAAAACAAAAAAATAAAATGCCATAGAGTCTGCCTACTTCTCTGTGCCTTAATTCATTGCATTGACCAAAGTTTTTTAAAACTTTTTCCAAAACTCTGATGAAAACAAAGAGGAAGAATTTCCTCGGGATTTGCAAATTTTGATCAACTAAGAAGAAGAGAGGTGTGCTAAGCCTTTGATGAATAAAATCATTTTTGTTAATGTGGGTACTGAGAAAGATCCTGGCTTGGTCCAAATTGGTTCTATCTTGTCTTCGTAAGAGTACGAGTGATTAGTCACTTTGTGAAAAGATTTCAAAAAACTGTTTTTGTGTGATCCTACAAAGACATGCCTGGAATCGATTATACAGCATAGGATCCCTCTCGACTCGAGGTCCGACCTCCTTAGCTCCTTAGCTTTCAAACCTTAATTCGAAGTATTCAATGATCATTCAAAGTGTAAGGCTTGCGTAGCCGAATTGGAAATATCCCTTGAATTAGGGGCCATGATGTGATTCAAATGGAGGCAGCCCTTCAACTAGGGGCAAGAAGGTCGAATGTGATTCAGATTTGAAACAGCCCTTGAACTAGGGGCAAAAGTATGAGGCTTGCATAGCTGAAATGGAGGTAACCCTTGAACTAGGGGCAATAAGGTACCACCCTTGAGAGGCTCGCTGGGCCGAAAACCCGAAAGGGCGACCTAGGCAAAAGTTAGAGCACAAAAAAATAAATAAATAAATAAAAAAAGAAGGAAAAATAAAAAGAAAAATGAAAAGCTCGCAAGGTTGAAAACCCGAAAGGGCGGCTTTGGCAAAAGTTAGAGCCTAAAAGGAGAGTGTCAATACCTGAGTGAACCTTAGCCAAAACTATGTAGGGCCTGTGATTCAGATTGGAAACAGCCCTTGAACCAGGGGCAAGAAGGTCAGATGTGATTTAAGATTTGAAGCAGTCCTTGAACTAGGGACAAAAGGTTGGATGTGATCAAAGAGTTAAAACTGAATCGTTTCCCAATGAAGACCACCCATAAAGGCAAAACCCAGAATTTGAGAGAATGAATTTTATTATTGAAGGACAGTCGAGTTCCTATCCATTACACTAGGGGCAAATTCAGACCCAATTAGCCTAGTTCCTACATCATCATATCTACTGGTCAAGTGTAGCAGTCATTGGCCTAGAGATTTCACACCCAATCAACATGGACAAGCTAAAATAAAAGTACCATCCTTGAGAGGCTCGTTGGGTTGAAAACCTGGAAGGGCGACCCAAGCAGAATTTAGAGCAGAAAAAAAAAAATCAAAAAAACAAAAAAATAATGAAAAACAAAAAAAAAGAAATGAACAAAATGAAAAAAAATAGAAAAATGAAAAAATGAAAAGCTCGCAAGGTTGAAAACCCGAAAGGGCGGCTTTGGCAAAAGTTAGAGCACAAAAGGAGAGTGTCAATACCCGAGTGACCCTTAGCCGGAACTACGATGGCCTGATTCCTATCTTGAGGATACGTAGGTAGCTTCATCTTGAAGTTCGGCCCTAATAATTTTTCAACTCATTCATCTCGTCCATGTTTGCTTGGTGTGTCTTTAGTCGACTTGGTTGTCCTATCCGTGTTTGATTGGTGTATCTTCATTCTGCTCAGTTCAATTGGTTTGATTTAACTTGGTTCAGTTCGGTTCGATTCGATTTGGCGGTTCGGTTCAGTCTGGTCCAGTTTTGCTCGACTTCATTCGGTTCGGATTGGCATGGTTCGGTTGGCTTGGTTCAGATATCACCTTTGATTATCTGGTTTGGGACTATGCACCCTAATGGTTGATTCCATGTTAGTTGAGTAGTGGCCATTTGCAAAAATAGATTTTGATTAATTTGAATGAAGCTGACTAATTTTTCTCAAAAATTGTTCCATTTTTGCAAAACTTAGACCATTCTTTGGATTTGAAAAGGGAAAATTTTCAGTGCTCACAGTTTAGCTTACATGATTTCAAACAGAAAATGGAATAAGTATGCTAATCTAACTGTCATGTTGATCAAAACATTTTTATGAAAAAAAAAAAAAAAAATTCAAGGTAATGAATTAGGGGCATAGTCGAGTTAGAAATTCTGTCTTCTCCACCACTCGAGTCAACTCCTCGGTGTATGTGAGTGTGTATTCATACCAGTCAAGGTATTCATACCAGTCAGTGTATATAAGTGTGTATTCATACCAATTAGTGTATTCATACCAATCAGGGTATTCATACCAGTCAGTGTATATAATTGTGTTCCTTTCATACCAGTCAGTATATTTATACCAGTCGGTGTATTCATACCAGTCCGTGTATATAAGTGTGTTTGGATTTTTTTTGCTTCGTTTTTCTTTCATGAAGTCATTCTTTGATTCAGGTCAGTATAGAATCAATGTTCAATTCAGAGTTCAAAATTCAATCACTCTCAAATTCAATCAAACAAAAATGTTTTCAAGTTCAAAGTGATATGCCAGTTACGCCATCGATGTGCAAAAATTAAACTGATTTTATTGCAGTCAGGGGAGGACATCCCCGATCACAGAGACACAAAACAAAACAAAACAAAAAACAAAAACAAAAACAAAACACAAAAACAAAAAAAAAAAAAAAAAAAACAAAAAAAAAAAAAAAAAAAAAAAAAAGAAAAAAAAGAGAGAGTAGCATTTTCTCAGTTTTCCGGCAGTAACCCGGCGGCGAAGATTGCAACCAGCTTCATTTGCACACAGTTTACCACCAGCTGCCTCGTTTCATCTTTACTCCTTCGAAGCTTTTGAAGACTCTGCCTCAGCCTTGGCAGAACTTCCAAAGGAGATTATTCCTCGCCGGCCATCAAATTGGTTGTGCGAAGAAACTCCGAATCGAGTCACGGAGGTCGTCAGTCGTTTCAATTCTTTGTTCTGCTTTTTCAGCACACCAATTTCTACCCGAGCGTCTTTGTACATACGTTGGAGGAGGGAGAGTTGTGCATTTAACCGATGTACCTCACACATCCTGTTCTGCAGTCGACGGGACAAGTTGGAGACCGCTGTCACAGTCTCCACACATGACCTCAGCGTATACGAGTTTGCTTCGATGTCAGACTGTGCCGCCATGATTTGTTCAACTGACATCGCTGGAAAGTTGAAAACAGGGGAAGGAGGAGGAGCCCGTGGTTGAGGTTCAGGGGAGTCAGAATTGGTCATCTCTATCGTGGACTCGTTCAGGTCTGGAAAAAGAGTGAGAGAACCATGTGAAGAGGCCATGGCAAAGGAGAATAATGCAAAAGAAAGAGGTTGCAGAGTGGTGGCAGAGAAAGTTTGCAGGCTTTTGCTCTACCTCTCTCTTTCGCAGGCCTCAACTTAAGAAGAGGATGAAGCCAAAGAAGAAAACAAAGAGGGCGGAAGGCTCGAGACGATCATTGACAATCGGGGCAAGATGGGATAGCCTGTCGGTCAGGCGCCGCGATTGTTGAAATCGTGTGCCAGATACAACGCTTGAAGAAGATGACGGAAGAGAGAGTGAGACAAAAACAGAGAGAGAGGCGGGAGAATTGTATATTTATACATATATGTGTATATATTGTATATCTATGTATTATATATATCTGTTTGAACGTTTTGGTCACAAAAGTGGCTTAGGTTTAGTGGTTTGGCTCAGTGATTGAAGGCTGGAAGGCTGAGCCCAAGGTCAGGGGTTCAAACCCCACAAACAAATGTTTCTTTTGTTTTGTTTTGGTCTTATGTATATATATGTCTCGTATACCTATATATATATATATTTGTTTGAATATTTTGTCACAAGAGTGGCATGGCTCAGTGGTCGAGGACTCGAAGGCCAAGCTTAAGATCAGAGGGTCGAACCCCCGTATCCATGCATTTTGTGTTTATCCTTTCTTTTTGTGTGTTTTGCGTACGCACGCTGTCATATACCGTATATATCTATGTATATATCCGTATGTCTTTGTATATGTCTGTACATATCTGTATATTTATATATCTGTATATGTATATATGTATACCGTATGTACATATCTGTGTGTATTTTTGTCTGTATATGTATATATGTATACGGTATGTACATATCTGTGTGTATTTTTGTCTGTATATGAATATATGTATACCGTATATGCATGTCTGTGTATATTGTCGTATTTGTATGTACTTTGTCTATACATGGTATATGTATATGGTATTTGGTTCGAACATACAATTCTTTCTTTCATTCTGTGCATCTATCGCACAATAATCTCACTTCATGCACCTACCACATAAATTCATCAAATTCAATCGCCCTATCTTGGGCATCGCACTGTCTTGTGCATCAAATTCAATCGCACTGTCTTGTGCATCATCAAATTCAATCGCCCTGTCTTGGGCATCGCACTATCTTGTGCATCCCTACATCGCACTATCTTGTGCACCCCCCACTCGCACTGTCTTGTGCACCCGTATTGTGCTATCTTGCGCATTCACCCATATCGCACTGTCTTGTGCACCCGTATTGTGCTGCATTACGCTATTCTGCGCATTCACTCAAATCGGTTAAAAACAGTCAGGTGTGCCTAATCTGTTTACACCACCCCGGTTAAAATACAGTCAGGTGCACCTATCTGTTTACACCACCCCCCCTCCTCTCGCATGAGACGCATTAGGATTGCAAATCGGTTAAAAACAGCAGGTGTGCTTGGTGTTTACACCATTTTTCCTCCTTACATTCTGTGCATCTAACGCACAATAAAGCACGTACCACACAATTTCGATTCCATCGCATTGTCTTGTGCAATTTCAATTTAATCGCGCTATCTTGCGCATCACACCATCTTGTGCACTCCCTAGGTCTAGGAGACCTTAAATCCTCTAAAGGTGCAATTCCTTTGGTGTTTGTCGTGCCCGAACGACTTCAATGGTCTAAGAATGGTCTAGGAGACCTTAAATCCTCTAAAAGTGCAATTCCTTTGGTGTTTGTCATGCCCGAACGACTTCAAATGGTCTGGTATAGTCACCTGCCTGTGATTGCAATGAGTTCCTAGGAGACCAACTGCGACGGTGGAAACTAGAGTTCGAATGGCGATGCCTAGAACGCAAAAGGTTTGGAATTTCCGAGACTAAAGTCTGGTTTAAATACCCAGGGGTGTATCCCCGGCTTGAAATCTGTATGGCAGCCCCATAGGTTGAGGTAGCGTGTATGTGCCTCAATTCTGGATACTGAACCAACCTAGTCTGTCACCCCGTTGGAGAATAGGGAAAGTTGTGAATATGATCAGGAAGAAAAGTAGCATCGGTGGCTTCTACATGTAGAGGTTACCCCTTGTCATTCTACCATACCTTCTTCCACTTGCGTGAGACGCGTTTGGATTTCGAATCCACCTTTACTCCTTTCACGTGAAACATGTTAGGATGTGACGTTTACATGGTTAAAACCTTCCCTCTCTCCGTATAAAATACGGAGAGATACGCCTGTTGGTTACACCATTGTCATTTTCTACTTGGTTAAAACCTTCCCCCTCTCCGTATAAAATACGGTTAGGTACGCCTGTTGGTTACACCATTGTCATTCTCATTGGTTAAAACCTTCCCTCTCTTCGTATAAAATACGTTGAGATACGCCTGTTGGTTACACCATTGTCATTTTCTCTGGTTAAAACCTTCCCCCTCTCCGTATAAAATACGGTTAGGTACGCCTGTTGGTTACACCATTGTCATTCTCATTGGTTAAAACCTTCCCTCTCTTCGTATAAAATACGTTGAGATACGCCTGTTGGTTACACCATTGCCATTTTCTCTGGTTAAAACCTTCCCCCTCTCCGTATAAAATACGGTTAGGTACGCCTGTTGGTTACACCATTGTCATTCTCATTGGTTAAAACCTTCCCTCTCTTCGTATAAAATACGTTGAGATACGCCTGTTGGTTACACCATTATCATTTTCTACTTGGTTAAAACCTTCCCCCTCTCCGTATAAAATACGGTTAGGTACGCCTGTTGGTTACACCATTGTCATTCTCATTGGTTAAAACCTTCCCTCTCTTCGTATAAAATACGTTGAGATACGCCTGTTGGTTACACCATTGTCATTTTCTCTGGTTAAAACCTTCCCCCTCTCCGTATAAAATACGGTTAGGTACGCCTGTTGGTTACACCATTGTCATTCTCATTGGTTAAAACCTTCCCTCTCTTCGTATAAAATACGTTGAGATACGCCTGTTGGTTACACCATTGCCATTTTCTCTGGTTAAAACCTTCCCCCTCTCCGTATAAAATACGGTTAGGTACGCCTGTTGGTTACACCATTGTCATTCTCATTGGTTAAAACCTTCCCTCTCTTCGTATAAAATACGTTGAGATACGCCTGTTGGTTACACCATTATCATTTTCTACTTGGTTAAAACCTTCCCCCTCTCCGTATAAAATACGGATAGGTACGCCTGTTGGTTACACCATTATCATTCTCGTTGGTTAAAACCTTCCCTCTCTTCGTGTAAAATACGTTGAGATACGCCTGTTGGTTACACCATTATCATTTTCTTTGGTTAAAACCTTCCCTCTCTCCGTATAAAATACGTTGAGATACGCCTGTTGGTTACACCATTGTTGTTCTACTTGGTTAAAACCTTCCCCCTCTCCGTATAAAATACGGTTAGGTACGCCTGTTGGTTACACCATTGTCATTTTCTCTGGTTAAAACCTTCCCTCTCTCCGTATAAAATACGTTGAGATACGCCTGTTGGTTACACCATTGTTGTTCTACTTGGTTAAAACCTTCCCCCTCTCCGTATAAAATACGTTGAGATACGCCTGTTGGTTACACCATTGTCATTTTCTACTTGGTTAATACCTTCTTCCTCTCCGTATGAGATTGTTGGTTATACCGCCATTCCTCCTATCCCGTGAAACGCATTGGGATTGCAAGTTTACTCGGTTAAAATTATGTTGTGACACATTTGTATGTGATCTTGTGGCACATTTAATGCAATGCACCCCCTGTTATGTTTCATATCATTTGCACAAAGCTTGCCTTTTCATTGTTGTCATCTTCATATCTTTATCATCACTCCATGGCATTGTATTGCATTGCATAATCATGAATTTTCAAACAACTGGCTTCGCGAAGCGTGTAAGTCCAACCTTCAAACTGCATTTTGAGCATGTCACTTCCATTCTGCCCCTGAACTACGCTGGTTTGATTCCTTGCAAAAGGATACGTAGGCAACCTTCGGGTTCAACCACTTGCATTGCATCTTGTTTGCTTGCCCAAGTCTTACGGCCTTGTCAAAAGGGTCGTCTTTGGGCTTTGACATTCACTCACGTCATGAAATGACTTTGAGCTCTGTCAAAGAGGGGCAACTGTAGACACCCCATTTTGACCGGCCCTAAGACTTGGGCGCTTTTTTTTGATTACTCAATGATGAAAACAGGAATATGCTATCTCAAAAAATTCTCAGTAAAAAGATGGAATATAAACTTTAATCCTAGTCTTACACCTGTTTTTGCCAAATTATTTTAGACTCCTTCTCCATTTTCTTTCCCTTTATTATGTATTATATGTCTATATATATATATACTATGTTATATTATTATATAATATTTTATTAAATTTATTCAGTACCCTGGTTTCACCCACGCACCATACTTTTGTATATATATAATATTATATTATATAAGGGTATTATTCCTCCTTTGAAAAAAAATTCATTACACTCCCATCGTGCGTCTTTTTGTTTTCTGTGCCTTTAGACCCGCTTTGGTCAAATTATGTTGCATATTTCGCCTACTAAAATATATTTTATTAGTCCATGTATTTTAATTTTACGTATTTGTGTGTTTTTATATATTTTTCTGGGTATTTGTACATGTATTTATGCTAATAATCTATTTTATATATTATTATATTGTAAAGTGTATAGTAATTTTACTGTGCAATGCACAGTAAAATCACTGTGCATCTTTTGAAATCAACTCCTTCCACCACCGTTTCTTCTTTTGTCCTTTTCTTACAATTATTTTCTATAAAAGGGGGAAGATCAGAGAAGGAAGAAGGAATTTTTTGGCAGGGGAGAAATCAGGAGAGTCAAAAAAATTGGGAGAGAGAATAAAAAAAATGGGGATTGGTGCGAGGGAATATTGAGAGAAAAAGAATCAGAAAGAAGGAACTGTTAAAGTTGTAATTCCAAATTTTAACTGAGAATTGAGAACACATTCCACAGACTTGAGGGTAATCAAAAGAAAGTTTGTGAATCAGAAAATTCATCATGTCCCCGAAAGGTGAGTTTTTGCAAACTTTCATTTAATTTCAAAATGTGATATAATTTGTTTAAGTACTTTATTTATTGTTTTTCATAATATTTTTTTTTTCGCTTTAAATGGTCGGTTGAACCACCTAATTTTACTACTTTATCTGCTGTAATTTACGGTTGTATATAAACTGCTGTAATTTACATAAAATGTTGTAGTTTACTATTTATAAATTGTTGTAATTTTATCGCTTTAAATGGTCGGTTGAACCACCTAATTTTATTACTTTATCTGCTGTAATTTACGGTTGTATATAAACTGTTGTAATTTACATAAAATGTTGTAGTTTACTATTTATAAATTGTTGTAATTTTATCACTTTAAATGGTTGGTCGAACCACCTAATTTGTTAAAAGATGTGACCCCGCCAAATGAATAGTGATCGGTGGTGAATAGTAACCTCCGACGGTAAATAGTAACTTCCGGCGGTGAATAGTAACCCCGACGATGAATAGTACCTCCGGCGATGAATAGTACCTCCGGCGATGAATAGTAACAGCGGATGAAAAAAATGCCTGGTAAGATGAATAACGATCAAGAAAGGTGAATAGTAATTGTCGTGATGAATAGTAACTTCCGGCAGTGAATAGTATCTCGGGATGAATAGTGCTCCCGCAAAAATAAGTTTTCCCGAACAGAACGGAGCAGTCTTCCTACGTCAAGCAAAATATTTTCCGGCGCACATAAAGTTTCTTTATTTTATTTTATTTTATTTTTGAGAGTTTGTGAGGTTTTTATTTTGTTGTAATATTCCTTTCTCTCTCTCTTATCTGGTTTGTAATAATTTATTCAGAGCGTTGTAATAATTCCCCGCCCCGCTTCTTTCTATCCCGTTCTTTTACTTGCTTTCTTTATTTGTACATAAACATCATATTTATTTTTCATCATAGTTATGCTTCGCATCCATGTTTCATGCATCTTGATTCGGCTAAGTTTGCATTTGTGGATTTAATCAATCCCTATGTGACTATGTGCGCTACCTCATGTTCTTGAGATGATTCACATATCATATTTTAGAGGCTGAATCTTTAGTTGCATCTCATGAGTGAATTGCATTAGGATTTTGTATATAAGATCATGCATGTTTTACTAACTTTGTTTTGTAGCTTGTTCGCGGGTCGTCAAACATGTAAGTTTTTATGCTTTAGCATCCCGTTTGTGTATGTTTTTCTTACTATGTTTAAGCATCCTACCATGTGGCTATTTGCTTATGTGATATAATTGTATGAATGCCAGTGGATGGAGGTTGTGTCACTTAATTTGGAATGATGTTGATTTTCATGTTTGTAAACTCAATTTATTTGAGTTATACATTTTCAAAACTCTTTCAAAACTACATGAAATCAAGTTGTTCCAAAATGGGTGACATAGTCTATACTTGTATGCTTCACATAGTAAATTTTAGGATTTATTAACTAATCAGAACATGAACATATAAATAAAATAAAATTCATATCATGGTTAGTAAAGGCCGATCTTTGATCGGGTGGGCGGGGGTGCTCATTATTGACCTTCCCCTCTCATACCTAAGGTTCCGAGCCAAGCATCCTTGGTAACGACGAACAGTGGCCTTGGCACGAGTCATGGGTTTCCTAATTTTCCCAAAATAAATATTAGGTGGCGACTCTGAGATCTGATGACGCAGTCCATTTTTGACAAAATTGTAATAAAATGGATTTTCAATAAAAATTGCCAAATCTGGACTCTCATCTATGTTTCACATTGCACTCGTGAGAATAGATCAAAGAAATCTCAGGGGTCCGAACTGTTTAACGCGCACGGGTACCCCCCGGGCATGTTACACTATGTCACTATGTTTCTGTTGTGAGTTATTAACGTACATATGTATGGTTTGTTTCGATGTGCCATGTAAGCACAGCTCTATGGACAAAGATTTAAATTTCTGCTTCCCTTTTGGCCCCCTTTACTCTGATGTGTTAAGTCTGTTTTGGTTTGAGGCCGTAGGTAATCTCGTGATTATTGGCCGGTTCCGTCCTTAACCCATGGGGGCGGGTTCGGGTCGTGACAAAATTCCATATAAATTACTCAATAAATTCTCAAAAAATTACATAGTAAATTCCCAGAAATATTCTGAGCAAATTCGCAGTAAATTCTTTGTAAATTACTCAGAAAATTATTTTTAAATTGCACGGTAAATTCCAAATACATTCTCAGTAAATTCTCAGTCCATTACTCAATAAATTTCTCAAAAAGTTCCCAATAAATTCCCAGTAAATTCTCAGTAAATTGCCCACTAAATTCCTTGTAAATTCTGAGTAAATTCTGAGTAAATTCCAAATAACTTGCTCAGTAAATTACATAGTAAATTACTCAGTAAATTCAAATAAATTACAGCATAAATTCTCAATAAATTTTCAGTAGATTCTCAGCAAATTCGTAGTAAATTATCTATAAATTGCTTAGTAAATTACTTAGTAAATTCCCAGTGAATTCTCAATCAATTACTCAGTAAATTCTCAGGAAGTTACACAGTAAATTCCCAGAAAATTCTCACTAAATTCTGAGTAAATTCCCAGTAAATTACTCAGAAAATTCTCAGTTAATTGCTCAGTAAATTTCGAGTAAATTAATTTTTAAATTCCCAATAAATTCTTTGTAAATTGTTCAGTAAATTTTCAATAAATCACTCAGTAAATTACTGAGTAAATTCCCCCTAAATTACTCATAAAATTTTCGATAAATTCTTAGTAAATTTTTAGTAATTTACTCATTAAATTCCTAACAAAACTCCTTATAAGTTACTCAATAAATTCCTGTAAATTCTCAGTAAATTACATTGTAAATTCCCAGAAATATTCTCAGCAAATTCCCAGTAAATTCTTTGTAAATTACTCAGAAAATTCTTTTTAAATTGCACAGTAAATTCCCAATACATTCTCAGTAAATTCTCAATCCATTACTTAGTAAATATCCCAATAAATTTCCAAAAAATTCTCAGTAATATGCCCACTAAATTTCTTGTAAATTCTCAATAAATCACTCAGTAAATTCCAAGTAAATTCTCAATAAATTACTCTGTAAATTCCTAGTAAATTCTCAATAAATTACTCAGTAAATTCTTAATAAATTGCTCATTAAATTCAAATAAATTACAGCATAAATTCTCAATAAATTTTCAGTAGATTCTCAGTAAATTACTCAGTAAATTCGTAGTAAATTCTCTATAAATTACTTAGTAAATTACTTAGTAAATTTCCAGTGAATTCTTAGAAAATTACTTAGTAAATTACTCAGTAAATTACTCAGTAAATTCGCAAAAAATTCTAAGAAAATTACTCAAAAAATTCTCAGTAGACTGCTTTGTAAATTACTCAGTAAATTGCAAGTAAATTCTCACTAAATTACTAAATAAATTCTCAGTAAATAACCCAGCAATTTCCCAATAAATTCTCAGTAATTAACTCAATAAATTCTCAGTAAATTACTCCGTAAATTTCCAGAAAATTCTCAGGGAGTCACTAAGTAAATTCTCAGTAAATTACTCTGTAAATTCTCGATAAACATTTAGTAAATTATTTAGTAAAATCCTAGTAAATTCTCAGTAAATTACTGGGTAAAGTTTCAGTAAATTACATGTAAATTCTCGTTAAATTCTTTTATCAATTCTCAGTAAATTACTCAGTAAATTTCTCAGTAAAGTCCCTGGAAATTCTCAGTCAATTACTTAGTAAATTCTCAATAAATGAAACAGTAAATTCCCAGTAAATTACTCAGTAAATTCCCAGTCAATTACTTAGTAAAGGCTCAGTAACTTAATTTTAAATTCACAGTAAATTCTTAGTAAATTGCTCTATAAATTTCGAATAAATTCTAAAAAAATTCCCGATAAATTCTTAGAAAATTACTCAGTAAATTCTCAATAAATCACTCAGTAAATTACAAGTAAATTCGTAGTAAATTATTGAGTAAATTCGGAGTAAATTACTCAGAAAATTCTCAGTAAATTCTTAATAAGTTCTCAGTACATTACTCATCAAATTCCCAGTAAATTACTCAAAAAATTGCTAATAAATTATCAATAAATTTTAAGTAAATTACTTCCTAAATTCCTAGTAAATTCCTTGTAAATTACTCAATAAACTCCTAGTAAATTCTTAGAAAATTACATAGTAAATTCCCAGTAAATTCTCTGTAAATTGCACAATAAATTCTCAGTAAATTCTCAGTCCACTACTCAGTAAATTTCTTAGAAAATTCGCAATAAATTCCCTATAAATTCTCAGTAAATTGCCCGGTAAATTCTCTTTAAATTCTCAGTAAATTGCTTAGTAAATTATTTATGAATCACTTAGTCAATTCCCAGTAAATTTCGAGTAAATTCTGAATAAATTACTCAGTAGATTACATAGTAAGTTATGGGTAAATTTCCAATAAATTACTCAATAAATTACTTAGTAAATTTCAAGTAAATTCTTAGTAAATTACTCTATAAATTTTCAATAAATTCCTAGTGAATTAAAATAAATTATAGAATAAATTTTCAATAAGTTCCCAGTAAATTCTCTATAAATTACCCATTAAATTTGCAGTAAATTCACTCTAAATTACTTAGTAAATTATTCAATAAATTCCTAGTGAATTCTCAAAAATTTACTCAATTAATTACTTAGTAAATTACTCAGAAAATTCTGAGTAAATTCTTAGAAAATATTCAGTAAATTCTCAAAAAATCTAAGTAAATTAATTAGTAAATTCTCTGTAAATTCTCAGTAAACTACTTGGTAAATTACATAGTAAATTGCAAGTAAATTCTCACTAAATTACTCTGTAAATCCTCAATAAATTACCCAGTAAATTACTCAGTAAATCACTGAGTAAATTCTCAGTAAATCACTGAGTAAATTCTCAAAAAATTACTCAGTAAATTCTCGATAAACATTCAGTAAATTACTAGTCAATTCTCAATAAATTACTGAGTAAATTTGGAGTAAATTACTCAGAAAATTCTCAATAAATTTTTAATAAATTCTCAGTACATTACTCATCAAATTCCTAGCAAATTACTCAGAAAATTCCCAATAAATTGTCAATAAATTGTCAGTAAATTACTCCCTAAATTCCCAGTAAATTCCTTGTAAATTACTCAATAAATTCCTAGTAAATTCTCAGTAAATTACATAGTAAATTCCCAGTACATTCTACGCAAATTCCTAGTAAATTCTCTGTAAATTGCACAGTAAATTTCTAATAAATTCTCAGTCCATTACTTAGTAAATTTCTCAAAAAATTCCCAATAAATTCCCAGTAAATTCTTAGTAAATTGCCCGGTAAATTCCCTTTAAATTCTCAGTAAATTCTCAATAAATTACTCAATAGATTACACAGTAAATTACTGGGAAAATTTTCAATAAATTACTCAGTAAATTCTATGTAAATTACTCAGTAAATTTTTGAAAAATTCTTAGTAAATTACTCTCTAAATTTTCAGTAAATTCCTACTGAATTAAAATAAATTATAGAATAAATTCTCAGTAAATTCTATATAAATTACTCAGTAAATTCACTATAAATTACTTAGTAAATTACTCAAAAATTCCCACTGAATTCTCAAAAATTTACTCAATTAATTACTCAGTAAATTACTTAGTAAATTACTCAGAAATTTCTAAGTAAATTAATTAGTAAATTCCCTTTAAATTCTCAGTAAACTACTTGGTAAATTACACAGTAAATTGCAAGTAAATTCTCACTAAATTACTCTATAAATACTCTATAAATTACCCAGCAAATTTCCAGTAAATTCTTAGTAAATTTCCCGGTAAATTCCCTTTAATTTCTTAGTAAATTACTCGATAAATTCTATGTAAATTACTTAGTAAATTTCAGGTAAATTCTTACTAAATTACTCTCTAAATTTTCAGTAAATTCCTAGTGAATTAAAATAAATTATAGAATAAATTCTCAATAAATTCTCAGTAAATTCTATATAAATTACTCAGTAAATTTGCAGTAAATTCACTATAAATTACTTAGTAAATTACTCAGAAATTCCCAGTGAATTCTCAAAAATTTACTCAATTAATTACTCAGTAAATTACTGAGAAAATTCTGAGTAAATTCTCAAAAAATATTCAGTAAATTCCCAAAAAAATCTAAGTAAATTAATTAGTAAATTCCCTATAAATTCTTAGTAAACTACTTGGTAAATTACACAGTAAATTGCAAGTAAATTCTTACTAAATTACTCTGTAAATGCTCAATAAATTACCTAGCAAATTCCCATTAAATTCTCAATAATTAAGTTAGTAAATTCCGAGTAAATTCTTAATAAATTACTCAGTAAATTACTTAGTACGTTACCAATAAATTCTCAGTAAATTCCGAGTAAATTCTCAATAAATTACTTAGTAAGTTACTAATAAATTACACAGTAAATTCTCAGTAAATTCTACGTAAATTACTCAGTAAATTAAAATAATTTACAATATAAATTCTCAATAAATTCTCTATAATTTACTTAGTAAATTACTCAATAAATTCCCAGTGAATTCTTAGAAAATTACTCAGTAGATTACTTAGTAAATTACTTAGAAAATTCTGACAAAATTCTCAGCAAATATTCAATAAATTACTTAGTAAATTCGCAAAAATTCTCAGAAAATTCTTAGTAAACTACTTGGTAAATTACTCAGTAAATTGCTAGTAAATTCTCACTAAATTACTCAATAAATTCTCAGTAAGTAACCCAACTATTTCCCAGTAAATTCTTAGTAAATTACTCAGTAAATTCTCAGTAACCATTCAGTAAATTATTCAGCAAATTCCTAGTAAATTGTAGCAACCCTCACTTTATCCTAGTCATGCTTACGTACATTCTTGCATGATCCTTGTATTGATTAGGCTTGCATCTATACAGATTTTGATTAGTTTCGTTTAAGTGTTGCTTGCATGTTTTGTTCCTTGCTTGGTATGAGTTGAGCCAAGGTCATCTTAAGCCTAGGTTACACCTTTGAACTTCTTACACTTAGGACCATCTTGGAACCACTTTGGTTGACCTCTACCCTCACCTTGACATGTTAGCCGAGATGTCATTATCTAGGCTGAGGTGTTCATCACCAAGGCCGAGATGTGTATTATCTAGGCCGAGATGTTATACCAAAGTGATCTTGTCCCTGGACTGGTACCACCTAGACCAAGGTGTGGCACAGCTAGGCCAAGTGTTGTCCTTCCTAGCCGAGATCATTGAGACCCTTTTTGCCGAAGCTTTTTTCTAGCCGAGATCATTACCCGCCAAAGTGCCCATGTCACCTTACTTGTTGCTTACACTTGGTCATGCTCTTGTCTTATCAATCTATCACCTTTTTGAGGAGATCCAACCAGCGGTTGCCACGTGTCCCAGCAGAGGGTTTAGTCAGTAGGCAGAGTTAGAATTATATCATTTTGTGTCATATCTCTTGCATGGTAGAGAGAGAAGCTCTAGGAAAAGGAGAGGGAGTTAGAGTGAGAGAGCTAGATCCCAAGCTTGATCTTTAGAGTTTGAGCCATTTAATCCGTGCCTTGAGGTTAGAATCTTGATTTACTCTTGTTGTTCTTTTTGTTAATCCGATTGCATTGCATGATTTAGCATGATTCATGAACCATGCATTGATTTAAAGTTTGCCTTAGAAAAAAAGAAAATGATGTTCTTATGTTCTTGAGATAAAACCATGTTTTGATCCGAAAGCTTGTAACAAGTTCCATGTTTTTGTGTTTGTTTTCATAAGATCTTCAAGTATGGGTACCCAGGTCCATGTTTTCAAACGCATCTCATGAAATCTCAGATTTTGAATAAAGAAGTTATGATTTTAGTATTCATGTTCTTCATGTTCTTTAAGAGGGAAACCCAGATTTTCCCAGACTTCATTTCTTTGAATGTGGTCATCAGGAACACACCTCGGCCAAGAGGTGTGGTACCTCGGCCTAGACCTGGTTAGTACCCAGCATGTTTTCCCGAGGTGAAAAGGCAGTGCTGTAACTCCCAGCAAGTTTTGCTTTGTTTTGACTTGATTTTGAAAGAAATGCCAAGATCCTTCCCTACCATGAAAAACTAGTTTTTAAGGATGCATTTCATATCCATCTTTGAGCATCTCACCTTGTCTTATTGAAACGCATTCAATGGGATTTATTATGTGCTTGTAGGCCTTGGACCCTTGCTTGTAATTCCTACACCCGAAGAACTATGTGAGTGGTGTTTTTAATAAAGCTATGTTATAATGTTTTGATAAAAGCTTTGTTTTGCTTTGTTTTGGAAAAGTATTTGATCAAGCATGGATGATTATCCCTAGTTTTTGGTATCATGTATTATATTTGCTTTGATGACATTCTGGGAAAGTCCTTAGTGCCAAGGGACTATAATGCAACTGCACCCTTGTCTTGAAAGTCCTTAGTGCCAGGGGACTATAATGCAACTGCACCCTTGTTTTGAAAGTCCTTAGTGCCAGGGGACTATAATGCAACTGCACCCTTGTTTTGCCACTGACGATTTTCCGCGTGGGTTGTTTGTCCGGAATGTCATCCCTCGTATTATATTGATGCTAGTAAGCATCCCTTGAAGATTTGAAAGACTTGATTGATGGACTTGGTTCATCCCTTGATTTTGTATAAGTTATGCTATGTATTGTTTAGAAAAGAGATCTTGAATATCATTCATGCAAAACCTTTATTACTGGTATCATTCACTAAGTATCCAAGCTCACCCTCTTCTTATATATATGTAGGTGATGAGCAAGAAGGCGGCGACGCCTAGATGATTATTTGCAACTTGTTTTGGATTCACATTTTTGTGGCATCTTGAAGATCATACTTCTTAGCTTGTAGCTACTTCTTTTGTTTATGTCGGCTTGAGAAGTCTTTTGATCAAGATGTATTTTGTACTTTATTTTATTGTATCCAAGTTGTAAGTTATATTAAGATGTATGTCATTTCATTTGATCTATGCACAGCTCTTGTGGACTATTTAGTTTTAAATTTATTGCTTCCGCACATGTAAGCCCCATATGTATGCTCTGATTGTGTGTGAATCTTTGTAAGTTGGCCTTTGGTAATCTCGGATTACTGGCCACCACGGCACCATTCTACTAGGGGCGAAATGGGGTCATGACAAAAATTCTCAGTAAATTACTGGGTAAAGTTTCAGTAAATTACACGTAAATTCTCATTAAATTCTTAATCAATTCTTAGTAAATTACTCAGTAAATTCCTAGCAAATTACTCAGTAAATTCCCTGGAAATTCTCAGTCAATTACTCAGTAAATTCTCAGTAAGTTTTACAATAAATTTTCAGTAAATTCCCAGTAAATTACTTAGTAAATTCCCAGTCAATTACTTAGTAAATTCTCAGTAAATTAATTTTTAAATTCCCCGTAAATTCTTAGTAAATTCTCTGTAAATTGCTCAATAAATTTCGAGTAAATTCTTAGAAAATTACTGAGTAAATTCTCAATAAATCACTCAGTAAATTACTAGTAAATTCTCAGCAAATTACTGAGTATATTCGGAGCAAATTACTCATAAAATTTTCAGTAAATTCTTCATAAATTCTCAGTACATTACTCATCAAATTCCCAACAAATTATTTAGAAAATTCCCAATAAATTGTCAATAAATTTTCAGTAAATTACTCCCTAAATTTTCAGTAAATTCCTTGTAAATTACTCAATAAATTTCTAGTAAATTCTCAGTAAATTACATAGTAAATTCCTAGTACATTCTAAGCAAATTTCTAGTAAATTCTCTGTAAATTGCACAGTAAATTCCCAATAAATTCCAAGTAAATTCTCAGTCTATTACTCAGTAAATTTCTAAGAAAATTTCCAATAAATTCCTAGTAAATTCTCAGTAAATTGCCTAGTAAGTTCCCTTCAAATTCTCTGTAAATTACTCAGTAAATTCTTTATGAATCACTCAGCAAATTACCAGTAAATTTCGAGTAAATTCTAAATAAATTTCTCAGTAGATTACACAGTAGGTTACTGGGTAAATTTTCAATAAACTACTCAGTAAATTCTAAGTAAATTACTTACTAAATTCTTAGTAAATTACTCTCTAAATTTTCAGTAAATTCCTAATGAATTAAAATAAATTATAGAATAAATTCTCAATAAATTCCAAGTAAATTCACTATAAATTACTTAGTAAATTACTCAGTAAATTCTCAGTGAATTCTCAAAAATTTACTCAATTAATTACTCAGTAAATTACTTAATAAATTACTCAGAAAATTCTGAGTAAATTCTCAATAAACTACTTGGTAAATTACACAATACATTGCAAGTAAATTCTCACTAAATTACTCTGTAAATCCTCAATAAATTACCCAGCAAATTCCCATTAAATTCTTAGTAAATTACTCAGTAAATTCCCAGTAAATTCTCAGTAAATCACTGAGAAAATTCTCAAAAAATTACTCAATAAATTCTCGATAAACATTCAGTAAATTATTCAGTAAAATCCTAGTAAATTCTCAATAAATTATTGGGTAAAGTTTCAATAAATTTCGAAGTAAATTACACGTAAATTCTCAGTAAATTCTTAATCAATTCTCAGTAAATTACTCGGTTAATTCCCAGTCAATTCTCAATAAATTCTTAATAAATTACTAAGTAAATTCCCAGTAAATTACTCAGTTAATTCCCAATCAATTCTCAATAAATTCTCAGTAAATTACTCAGTATATTCCCATTAAATTCTCACTCAATTGCTAAGTAAATTCTCAGTAAGTTACACAGTAAATTACTCAGAAAATTCTCAGTCAATTGCTCAGTAAATTCTGCGTAAATTACTTTTAAATTCCCGATAAATTCTTTGTAAATTGTTCAGTAAATTCTTAATAACTCACTCAGTAAATTCTCAGTAAACTACTGAGTAAATTCCCAGTAAATTCTTAATAAATTCTCAGTAAATTATCATCAAATTCCCAGCAAATTACTTAGTAAATTCCCAGTAAATTGTCAATAAATTTTCAGTATATTACTCATTAAATTCCTAGTAAATTACTTAATAAATTTCCTGTAAATTATCGGTAAATTACATAGTAAATTCCCATAAATATTCTCAGCAAATTCCCAGTAAATTCTTTGTAAATTACTCAGAAAATTCTCAATAAATTCTTTTTAAATTGCACAGTAAATTACCAATACATTCTCAGTAAATTCTCAGTCCATTACACAGTAAATTTCCCAAAAAACTCCCACTAAATTCCCAATAAATTGCCCACTAAATTCCTTGTAAATTCTCAGTAAATTCTCAATGAATCACTCAGTAAATTCTCAGTAAATTCTGAGTAAATTCTCAATAAATTACTCAGTAAATTACTTAGTAAGTTACCAAAAAATTACATAGTAAATTCTCAGTAAATTCTATGTAAATTCTCAATAAATTACTCAGCAAATTCCCAGTAAATTCAAACAAATTACAGAATAAATTCTCAATAAATTTTCAGTAAATTCTAAGAAAATTCGTAGTAAATTCTTTATAAATTACTTAGTAAATTACTCAGTAAATTCCCAGTGAATTCTTAGAAAATTACCCAGTAGATTACTCAGTAAATTACTTAGAAAATTCGGACAAAATTCTCAAAAAATATTCACTAAATTACTTAGAAAATTCTCAATAAACTACTTGGTAAATTACTCAGTAAATTGCAAATAAATTCTCACTAAATTACTCAATAAATTCTCAGTAAATAACCCATCAATTTTTCAGTAAATTCTCAATAAATTACTCCGTAAATTCCCAGTAAATTCTTAGTAAATTACTCAGTAAATTCTCGATAACCATTCTGTAAATTATTCAGTAAAATCATAGTAAATTCTCAGTAAATTACTGGGTAAAGTTTCAGTAAATTACGAAGTAAATTACACGTAAATTCTCATTAAATTCTTAATCAATTCTCAGTAAATTACTCAGTAAATTCCCAGTATATTAATCAGTTTCTCTGGAAATTCTCAGTAAGTTACACAGTAAATTTCTGAGTAAATTACTCAGTAAATTCTTAGTCAATTACTTAGTAAATTCTCAGTAAATTAATTTTTAAATTCCCAGTAAATTCTTAGTAAATTCTATGTAACTCAGTAAATTCCGAGTAAATTTTCAGAAAATTCCCGATAAATTCTCAGAAAATCCTCAATAAATCACTCAGTAAATTACTAGTAAATTCTCAATAAATTACAAAGTAAATTCGGAGTAAATTGCTCAAAAAATTCTCAACAAATTCTTAATAAATTCTCAGTACATTACTCATCAAATTCCCAGCAAATTACTCAGAAAATTCCCAACAAATTGTCAATAAATTTTTAGTAAATTACTCCTTAAATTCCCAGTAAATTCCTTGTAAATTACTCAATAAATTCTTAGTAAATTCTCAGTAAATTACATAGTAAATTCCCAGTACATTCTAAGCAAATTCCAATAAATTCTTTGTGAATTGCCCAGTAAATTCCCAATAATTTTTCAGTAAATTGCCTAGTAAATTCTCTTTAAATTCTCAGTAAATTACTTAGTAAATTCTTTATGAATCACTTAGTAAATTCCGAGTAAATTCTCAATAAATTACTCAGTAGATTACACAGTAAGTTACTGGGTAAATTTCCAATAAATTACTCAGTAAATTCTATGTAAATTACTCAGTAAATTTCAGGTAAATTCTTAGTAAATTACTCTCTAAATTTTCAGTAAATTCCTAGTGAATTAAAATAAACTATAGAATAAATTCTCAATAAATTTCCAGTAAATTCTATATTAATTACTCAGTAAATTCACTATAAATTACTTAGCAAATTACTAAGTAAATTCCCCGTGAATTCTCAAAAATTTACTAAATTAATTACTCAGTAAATTACTCAGAAAATTGTGAGTAAATTCTCAGAAAATGTTCAGTAAATTCCCAAAAAAATCTAAGTAAATTAATTAGTAAATTCCCTGTAAATTCTCAGTAAACTACTTGGTAAATTACACAGGAAATTGCAAGTAAATTCTCACTAAATTACTCTGTAAATCCTCAATAAATTACCCAGCAAATTCCCAATAAATTCTCAGCAATTAACTCAGTAAATTTCCAATAAATTCTCAGTAAATCACTGAGTAAATTCTAAGAAAATTACTCAGTAAATTCCCGATAAATATTTAGTAAATTATTTAGTAAAATCCCAGTAAATTCTCAGTAAATTATTGGGTAAAGTTTCAGTAAATTACGAAGTAAATTCTCAGTAAATTCTTAATCAATTCTCAGTAAATTACTTAGTAAATTTCCAGAAAATTACTCGGTTAATTCCCAGTCAATTCTCGATAAATTCTTAGTAAATTACTCAGTAAATTTTCAGTAAATTACTTAGTTAATTCCCAATCAATTCTCAATAAATTCTCAGTAAATTCCAGTTAAATTCTCAATCAATTACTCAGTAAATTCTCAGTAAGTTACACAGTAAATTCCTAGTAAATTCTTACTAAATTCCCAGTAAATTACTCAGAAAATTCTCAGTCAATTGCTTAGTAAATTTCGAGTAAATTACTTTTTAAATTCTCGATAAATTCTCTATAAATTGTTCAGTAAATTCTCAATAAATCACTCAGTAAATTCTCAGTAAATTACTGAGTAAATTACCAGAAAATTGCTCATCAAATTCCCAGCAAATTTCCAGTAAATTGTCAAGAAATTTTCAATAAATTACTCACTAAATTCCCAGTAAATTCCTTATAAATTACTCAGTAAATTCCCAGTAAATTCTCAGTAAATTCTTAATCAATTCTCAGTAAATTACTTAGCAAATTCCCAGTAAATTACTCGGTTAATTCCCAGTCAATTCTTAATAAATTCTTAATAAATTACTTAGAAAATTCTGAGAAAATTCCAAAAAAAATCTAAGTAAATTAATTAGTAAATTCCCTGTAAATTCTCAGTAAACTACTTGGTAAATTACACAGTAAATTGTAAATAAATTCTCACTAAATTACTCTGTAAATCCTCAATAAATTACTCAGCAAATTCCTAGTAAATTCTCAGTAAATCACTGAGTAAATTCTTAGAAAATTGCTCAGTAAATTCTCGATAAACATTCAGTAAATTATTCAGTAAAATCCTAGTAAATTACTGGGTAAAGTTTCAGTAAATTACGAAGTAAATTACACGTAAATTCTCAATAAATTCTTAATCAATTCTTAGTAAATTATTTAGTAAATTCCCAGTAAATTACTCAGTTAATTCCCAGTCAATTCTCGATAAATTCTTAGTAAATTACTCAGTAAATTACCTAGAAATTCTCAGTCAATTACTTAGTAAATTCCAGTAAATTACTCAATTAATTCCCAATCAATTCTCAATAAATTCTCAGTAAATTATTCAGTAAATTCTTAGTAAATTCCCATTAAATTCTCAATCAATTACTTAGTAAATTCTCAGTAAGTCACACAGAAAATTCTCAATCAATTGCTCAGTAAATTCCGAGTAAATTACTTTTTAAATTCCCGATAAATTCTTTTTAAATTGTTTAGTAAATTCTCAATAAATCACTCAGTAAATTCTTAGTAAACTACAGAGTAAATTTTCAATAAAATACTCAGAAAATTTTCAGCAAATTCTTAATAAATTCTCAGTAAATTACTCATCAAATTCCCAACAAATTACTCAGTAAATTCCTAGTAAATTGTCAATAAATTTTTAGTAAATTACTCACTAAATTCCCAGTAAATTCTTTATAAATTGATTAATAAATTCTCAGAAAATTACATAGTAAATTCCCAAAAATATTCTCAGCAAATTCCTAGTAAATTCTTTGTAAATCACTCAGAAAATTCTCAATAAATTCTTTTAAAATTGCACAGTAAATTCCCAATACATTCTCAGTAAATTCTCAATCCATTACTCAGTAAATTTCCCAAAAAATTCTCAGTAAATTCTCAGTAAATTGCCCACTAAATTCCTTGTAAATTCTTAGTAAATTCTTAATGAATTACTCAATAAATTCCCAGTAAATTCTCAGTAAATTCAATTTAAATTACTCAGTAAATTCTCAATAAATTACTCAGTAAATTCCCAGTAAATTCAAATAAATTACAGAATAAATTCTCAATAAATTTTTAGTAAATTCTCAATAAATTAGTAGTAAATTACTCAGTAAATTCCCAGGGAATTCTCATAAAATTACTTAGTAGATTACTTAGTAAATTACTCAGAAAATTCTGACAAAATTCTCAGAAAATATTCAGTAAATTTGTAACAACCTGCACTTCATCTTAGTCATGCTCTCATGCATTTATACGATTTTGTCTTGCTAAGCTTGCATTTCAAATCTTGTCTTTGTTTTGCTAAGTGTTACTGCATGCTTTGTTCCTTGCTTGGTATGAGTTTAGCCGAGGTCATCCTAAGCCTGGGTCGCACCTTTGAGTCTTTTATACCTAGAACTATCTTGGAATCTTTTAGTTAACCTCCACTCGCACCTTGGCATCTTGGCCGAGATGTCACTATCTAGGCCGAGGTGTTCATCACCAAGGCCAAGATGTACATTATCTAGGCTGAGATGTTACCTTTGCGCCTAAGTGATCTTGTTCTTGGATTGGTGCAACCTAGACCGAGGTGTGACACATCTAGGCCGAGGTGTGGCATAGCTAGGCCAAGTGTTGTCCTTCTTAGCCGAGATCATTACTTGCCGGAGTGCCTATGCCGTCTTGCTTGTTGAACACACTTTGTCATAGTCTTGTCTTTTCACTCAGTCACCTTTTGAGAAGAGCCAACTAGCCGGTGCCACGTGTCCCTGTAGTGGGTTAAGTCAATGAGCTGTTGAGAAACACATTATTTTGTATCATATCCTTGTCTTTTAGAGAGAGAAACTCTAGGAAGAAGGAGGAGTTCTTAAAAAGGGAATAGATTTCCAAGCTTGATCTTCATACCTTGAGCCGTTAGATTCGTGTCTTGAGGTTAGAATCTTGATCTACTCTCATTGTTCTTATTGTTCATCTAGCTGCATTGCATGATCGAGCACGATTTGTAAGCCATGAATCGATTTAAAGTTGGGTTTAGAAAGAGTAAGTGGTATTCATGTGTTCTTGGAGAGAAAGCCTTGTTTGATCCGAAAGTTTGCATTAAGATTCATGTTTTGTGCTTGTTTTCATAAAATCTTCGAGTATGGGTGCCCAGGTCCACGTTTTTGAATTCATAGCATGAAATCTCAGATTTTGTAATGATAAGTTATGATCTTTGCATCCATGTTCTTCATGTTCTTCAAAGAAAGGGAAACCCAGATTTTCCCGACTTCGTTTCCTTGAATGTGGCCATCGGGACCACACCTCGGCAAGGGAGGTGTGGGACCTCGGCCAAGACCTGGATGGTGCCCATTATGTTTTCCCGAGATGAGGAACAGTGTTTTGTTTTGGATCGACTTAGTTTTGAAAGAATGCCAAGATCATTTGCATTCATGCAAAGCTTGTTTGATGTGCATTCAATGGGATTTGTTATGTGCTTGTAGGACTTGGATCCTTGCCTGTAGCCCCGACGTTTGAAGAACTAAGTGAGTGGTATCTTTAATAAAGCTATGTTCTAATGTTTTGATAAGCCTTGCTTTGCTTTGTTTGAAAAGTATTTAATCAAGCATGAATGATTATCCCTGTTTTGTGTGCCAAGTGTAAGTTTTGTTTTGGATGACATTCTCTGGAAGTCCGTACGTGCTAGGGGACTATAAGAATTTGTAGCAGAACCTTTGAAAGTCCGTACGTGTTAGGGGACTATAAGCATTTGTAGCACAACCTTTGAAAGTCCGTACGTGCTAGGGGACTATAAGCATTTGTAGCACAATCTTTGAAAGTCCTTACGTGCTAGAGGACTCTAAGCTTTTGTAGCACCCTTATTAATGTCACTCCTTGAAACTTGAAAGCCTTGAAAGACTTTGATTGATGAAGCTTGAAAGACTTATTAGATGAACTTGTTTTGTCTTTGATTTTGTGCAAGATATAATGTGTATCGCTTTGATAAAGATCTCGGATATTATTCATGCAAACCCTTTATTACTTGTACCATTCACTAAGTATCCAAGCTCACCCTCTCTATATATATGTAGGTGATGAGCAGGACGGCGGTGACGCCTAGATGTGCTTTATAACTTGTTTTGGACTCGCATTTTGTAGCATCTTGAAGATCATGCTTCTTAGCTTGTAATTCATTGTGTTTTGTATATGATGGCTTGAGAAGCCTTTTGGTCAAGATGTGTTTTTGTATTTCATTTTATTGTATCCAAGTTGTAAGACCTTGATAAGATGTATGACATTCCATTCGATCTATGCACAGCTCTTATGGACTAATTAGATTTAAATTTATTGCTTCTGCACATGTTAGCCCCATATGTATACTCTAATTGTGTGTGAATCCTTGTAAGTTGGCCTTTGGTAATCTCGGATTACTGGCCATCACGGCACCATTCTACTAGGGGCAGAATGGGGTCGTGACAGATTGGTATCAGAGCACAAGTTTTTTATAGTACGTTACTCACACACTTCGAGTCCTAAAGAGCATATAATTTCCCTTAGAATTGATGTTAGGATTGCATCATAATGCTTGCTACTTGATAATGCGTGCATCATCTCGACGTGACTATTTGTTATTTGCATGCATATTATTTGATCGTTTTGTTTTAAAGTCACATTTTGCATACTCTTAGCATCATGAGGAGGGGTAGACCACCAGTTGGCCGAGATCATCCCCAAGACAGATTGGACAGATTAGAGAGATTGGTCGAAGGTTTGGTCCGTGAGTTGAGACAACCTAGGCCACAATATGCTAGTACTACTTCTACCCAGGCCGAGCAGACAAACGGCCGACATGCAGTTCCACCTCCACCTCCTCCAGCGCCACAAGTGCCTCCACAGCAAGCTTTATATGGGGACGGCACCATAGCCCTGACTCGAGAGTTTAAGAAAATGAAACTGTCGAGATTCTTTGGGGGTATAGAGCCGATGAAAGCTGAGGCGTGGGTCTTGGAAATGGAGAAACTGTTTGAGATTTTTCCCAGCACCGACGCTCAGAAGGTGTCATTGGCCGCGTTCACACTAGACGACGATGCACGAAGATGGTGGATGATGACCTGAGAAAGAAACCCAAGTTTGACTTGGGCCAGATTTTTGGAGTTATTTTACAACAAACACTTTCCCCTTAGCGTTCGAGACCGCAAGACTACAGAGTTCCAGACTCTAACACAAGGCAGCAGGACAGTGGCAGAATATGACCGTGTTTTTACCGAGTTGGCGAGATATGCGCCTCACGTGGTCAATGATGAATATAGAAAAGCCAGGAAGTTTGAAAGTGGGCTTCGTGGGCTGATACAAGATCGAGTTAACATGCTCAACATGCCGACTTACGCTGGAGTATTGGACAAGGCCATCCTCGCAGAAGCTAACTTGAACCGATATCAGAATTCAGGAGAGAGCCAGCGAAAGAGACAGAACTATGATAATCGCTGAGTTCCGTTTAACGCCAAGAAGAAAGCGAATGTGGGCAGCTCCAGCAACCCGAACCAGAAAGGTAATGCTAAGCTGAGGTGTGCAAGTTGTGGGAAACCGCATTCCGGAGTTTGCCGTTGGGCATCAGAAGCCTGTTTTGAATGTGGCGAAATGGGTCATCACGTGAAAGACTGTTCGAAGGCAAGGACTGATAATGGTAAGAAGAATAGGAGTAGCTCGGGCTCTGCACAGAGAAATAACATCGGGAGGGCCCAGACGAGACAGGGCAGAGTTTTTGCATTGGTACCAGAAGACACTTAGAATGCTGAGACAGTCGTGTCAGGTATACTCCCAATCTGCTCTCAAGATGCATACATATTGATTAATTCGGGTTCTATACATTCATTTGTATCTGCTAAGTTTGCCGAGAAGTTAAATAGAGAACAAGAACCCCTTGATTATGTGTTATATGTGTCTACTCCATCTGGGAGAACTATGATTGTTACATCCATTTATAGGGCGTGTGTTGTTATGATTGAGGGCGTAGAATTATTATGTCACGACCCCAAACCGCCCCTAGTAGTTTGGTGCCGTGATGGCCAGTAATCCGTAATTACCGAAGGCCAACCTTTCAAAACTTAACACAATCAGAGTACGAATATAGGGGGCTCACAAATGCGGAAGCGATAAATCAATTACAAGCGGTCCATAAGAGCTGTGCGTAGATTAAAGCAGTGCCAAACATTTCCAATTAACTTCACAATTTAAATACAACAAGGTACAAAAATACATGTTACATCTTGATCAAAAGGCTTCTCGAGCCGACATATACAAAATACAGCTAATACAAGTCAAGAAGCATGATTTTCAAGAATTCGCCGACATGCAAAACAGGGCATCGCCGACGTAAATACAAAGTAAGGCCGACAAATACACGAATCCAAAACAAGTATCCCAACGAACTAGGCGTCGCCGCCGTCCTGCTCATCACCTACATATATATAGAGGGGTGAGTACAAAACTCAGTGAATGGTACTAAAAATAAAGGTTTTACATGAATAAAGCCGAGGTCCTTCAAAACGAAACACACCAAAACTTTAGCAAGGCAAGTGATGAACCGTATTCATCGTCAAATATCGAACATCAGCGAGACAAGGGATGAACCGTATTCATCATCAAATATCGTAACATCGGCGAGACAAGGGATGAACCGTATTCATCATCAAATATCGTAACATCGGCGAGACAAGGGATGAACCGTATTCATCATCAAATATCGTAACATCGACGAGACAAGGGATGAACCGTATTCATCATCAAATATCGTAACATCGGCGAGACAAGGGATGAACCGTATTCATCATCAAATATCGTAACATCGGCGAGACAAGGGATGAACCGTATTCATCATCAAATATCGTAACATCGGCGAGACAAGGGATGAACCGTATTCATCATCAAATATCGTAACATCGGCGAGACAAGGGATGAACCGTATTCATCATCAAATATCGTAACATCGGCGAGACAAGGGATGAACCGTATTCATCATCAAATATCGTAACATCGGCGAGACAAGGGATGAACCGTATTCATCATCAAATATCATAACATCGGCGAGACAAGGGATGAACCGTATTCATCATCAAATATCGTAACATCGGCGAGACAAGGGATGAACCGTATTCATCATCAAATATCGTAACATCGGCGAGACAAGGGATGAACCGTATTCATCATCAAATATCGTAACATCGGCGAGACAAGGGATGAACCGTATTCATCATCAAATAACAAAAGCTGTACGATCCGTAATCGTTTGGTCAAAAGTATTGCGAAAGTTTAGAGTCCTCCAATACAAGGGACTTGTGCACTTGGTACCGCGAAAGTTTAGAGTCCTCCAGTACAAGGGACTTGTGTTACTTAGGCCCGTAGCCCGATTTAACAAGGACCGTATCCTTTACACATAGTACTGCGAAAGTTTAGAGTCCTCCAGCACAAGGGACTTGTGTTACTTAAGCCCGTAGCCCGATTTAACAAGGACCGTATCCTTTCCAAAGATGGCATCAAAACAAGGAGTATACTTGACTCAACAAACAAGAGCTATTTATTCATGCTATCAAATACTTTCGTCAAACAAGCAAGCAAGATTTATCAAAACGAGTATAACATAGCTTTATCAATAATACCACTCACCTAGTTCTTCAGGTGTAGACTCAAAGCAAATATCAAGGACCTACAATCACATGGCAAGTCACATTCTCAAAGCAAGCTCTATATATACATGCGAATGATCTCGGCATTCTTGCCAGATCCAAGTCAAAGACAAAGCAAAACAAGCTGGGAGTTAAATCACTGCTCCCGCTCATAAAACACACCGGGTACTGACCAGGACTAAGCCGAGGTCCCGTTAAACAAGGCCAGGAAAAATCTGGGTTTCCTTTGGAGAATATGAAGAACATGATCATTGAAAGATGGATGCAAGCTCACAACTTGTTACAAAAATCTGAGTTTCATGCCAAGAGTTCAAAATAGGGACCTGGGCACCCATCAAGAAAGTCATGCAAGAACAACCACAAAAACATGGTTTTCGTTCCAAACTCTTCGATCAAAATGGGACTTTCTTCAAAAACATATGAAAAACCATTTTCTCTTTCTAAAACCAACTTCAAAACGATGCATGACATGCAAAACAAAACCGATCATGCAATGCAGCTAGATATTCAGCAAGAGCAATCAAAGGAGATCAAGATTCTAACCTCAAAACTCGGATCTAACGGTTCAAGCCACAAAGATCAAGCTTGGAAGACTACTCTCACTCAAGAACTCTTCTTCCTCCTCTCTAGAGCTTCTCTCTCTAAAACAAAGATTTGAGACAAGAAATGATTGTTTCAAGGTCTGTCGGCTGCCTTAACAAACAGCTCGGACACGTGGCATTACCGGGTTGGTTCAGCTCCAAAAAGGTGATTGATGGACAAGACAAGCCTCTGACAAAGCTTATGCAGCAAGCTCGGGTAAGACACATCGGCAACAAGATGACATCGGCTCAAAACAAGGATCCAACAACGGGATGGAAAAACATCGGCTAGGGAGGACGACGCTTGACTAAGCTGTGCCACACCTTGGCCGGGGTGCGCCACATCTCGGCCTAGGCCATACCTGCCTGCGGACAAGGTTCAAGTGCAAAACATCTCGGCAATGAATGCCCGAGGTGAAGATGGGGTTGAACAAGATCTCAAGATGGTTCTAAGTACAAAGGGTCAAAGGCGGACTAAGCTCAGGATGATCTCGGCTACACACACACACTAAGCAAGGAACAAAATCATGCAAGCAACTTAAGCAAGTCAAGCCAAGATAAAACCTTTAAATTAACATAAGCGGCAAGACCATGCAAGAATGTACGCAAATATGGCAAGAGTAAGGTGAGGGTTGTTACATCCTACCCCCCTTAAAGAAGTTTGGTCCCCAAACTTAGATTACCTTGTTCCCAGAACAACTCCGGATAACGGACTCTCATGTCCTCTTCCTTTTCCCACGTGGCTTCTGTGCCATAATGCTCCTTCCATTCGACCTTTACCATCGGTATCGATCTGTTCCTCAATTGCTTCACTTGTCGGTCGATAATTCTCATTGGCCTTTCTTCGTAGCCCAGATTCTCATTAACTGCGATTTCAGAATGATCAATTACATGCAGTGGATCTCGGATGTACTTTCTCAACATCGAAACATGAAACACATTGTGGACTTGGCTCAAATCTGGCGGCAAAGCAAGTCTGTAGGCAACGGGGTTAATTCTCTCAAGAATTTCAAATGGTCCAATATACCGAGGTGCTAATTTACCTTTCTTCCCAAATCTGGAAACTCCTTTCATTGGTGAGACTTTCAGGAATACGTGATTCCCAACTTCAAACTCTATCTCATTCCTTCTCTGGTCGGCGTAGCTCTTTTGTCGGCTCTGGGCAGTTTTAATCCTCTGTTGGATAAGTTTAATCTTTTCTGTTGTCACTTGAATCAATTCGGGACCAAGCAAAGTTCTGTCTCCGACTTCGGTCCAACATATCGGCGACCTACATTTTCTTCCATACAAGGCTTCATACGGCGCCATGCCAATGCTAGCTTGGTAACTGTTATTGTAAGCGAATTCCACTAAAGGCAAATGTGTTCCCCAACTTTCTTGGAAATCCAATACACAAAGTCTCAGCATATCTTCGAGTGTCTGAATTGTCCTCTCTGTCTGCCCATCTGTCTGGGGATGAAAGGCTGTACTAAACCTCAGCTCGGCTCCGAAAGCTCTCTGAAGACTCTGCCAAAATCTAGAAACAAATTTAGGATCTCGGTCTGAAACAATTGATATCGGCACTCCATGAAGTCTGATAATCTCGTTCACATATAGCAAGGCAAGTTGATTGGCGTTGAAGGTAGCCTTAACGGGTAGAAAGTGTGCTGACTTAGTTAACCTATCCACAACAACCCAAATTGAATCCATACTCTTTGGTGTTCTCGGCAACCCAATCACAAAATCCATGGAGATGTGCTCCCATTTCCACTCAGGAATCGGCAAAGGTTGAAGAAGTCCTGCTGGTCTTTGATGTTCTGCCTTCACTTGCTGACAATGTAAACACTGGGACACAAACTCGGCTATTTCTCTCTTCATATTTGGCCACCAGAAGGTCTGTTTCATATCTTGATACATCTTGGTGTTCCCTTCTGAGTCAGTTGCGTCAATGGAATTGCAATCCTGGAGAAATCTTTCACAAACTTTCTGTAATAACCTGCCAAACCCAGAAAACTACGAATCTCGGACACATTAGTCGGTCTCGGCCAATTCACTACGGCTTCGATTTTGCTAGGATCAACTGAGATACCCTCTTCACTAATCACATGACCTAAGAATGAGATAGTGGGAAGCCAAAACTCACACTTGTTAAACTTAGCATACAATCTCCGTTCTCTCAAAATCTGCAAGGCAAGTCTCAAGTGATTTTCGTGTTCAGTCTTACTCTTGGAATAGATCAAGATATCGTCAATGAAGACAACTACAAACTCATCTAAATACGGCTTGAAGACTCTGTTCATCAAATCCATAAATGCAGCAGGGGCATTAGTCACTCCAAAAGGCATTACTAAAAACTCGTAGTGGCCATATCTTGTTCGAAAGGCAGTCTTCTCGACATCTTCGGCTTTAACCTTAAGCTGATGGTAACCAGACCTAAGGTCGATCTTAGAAAAGACTCGCGCTCCTTGTAATTGGTCAAGCAGATCATCAATTCTAGGTAACGGGTACTTGTTCTTAATGGTGACCTTATTAAGTTCTCTATAGTCGATACACAAACGGAGTGTGCCATCCTTCTTTTTAACAAATAGAACAGGTGCTCCCCATGGTGAAGTGCTCGGCCTAATAAATCCCTTATCTAACAACTCTTGCAATTGCAGTTTCAATTCTCTAAGTTCAGCGGGGGCCATTCTATAAGGTGGTTTGGAGATCGGCTGCGTTCCCGATATAATATCGACCGTAAACTCTATTTCTCTATCGGTCAAGTGGCCAGGCAATTCATCCGGAAAGACGTCGGGGAAATCACTAACAATCGGGATGTCGGCTAAGTTAACATTTCCATTCTGATCACTCAGTACACTACACAAGTAACCTCGACACCCTTTCTGAATCAACTTACAAGCCTTAATGGACGAAATCAAGTATGGTGGGGGCACTACCCCTTTACCCTGGAAAGTAACCTCGGTTAGGTTTGGGGGTCTCAAGGTGACACCTTTCGAAACACAATTAATAGATGCATTGTTTGCAACTAACCAGTCCATTCCCAGTATAATATCAAAATGAGCTAGGTCTAGAGGCATCAGATCTACTAGCAATTCAACGTTCTCAATCACAACAACACATGCTCTGTAAATGGATGCAACAAACATAGATCTCCCAGATGGAGTAGATACAGACAACACATAATCAAGGGGCTCTAGTTCTCTATTAATTTTCTCAGCAAACTTAGTAGATATAAACGAATGAGTAGAACCCGAATCAATTAACACATAAGCATCTTGGGAGCAAATTAGTAAAATACCTGACACCACTGCCTCAGCATTCTGAGTGTCTCCTGGTACTAATGCAAACACTCTGCCCTGTCTCATCTGTACTCTCCCAGCATTTCCTTTCTGAACGGAACCCGAGGTATTTTCTCCTTTCTTGTTGTTATCAGTCTTTGTTTTGGGGCAATCCCTCACATAATGGCCCATCTCGCCACATTCATAACAGGCTCCAGACGTTCGTCGGCAGATCCCGAAATGCTGTTTTCCACAATCCGAACACGTCGGTTTAACACTCCCTTCCTGCCTTAGGTTACCAGTACTGTCCATGTTCGTTCTCTTCTTGGTGTTCAGCTGTCCTCGGCGATTGTCACAGTTCTGTCTCTTTCGCTGGTTTTCTCCCGAGCTCTGGTATCGGTTCAAATTAGCTTCGGCGTGAATGGCTTTGTCCAATACTTCGGCATAAGTCGGCATATCGAGTAAACTCACCCTGTCTTGAATCGGTCCACGAAGCCCACACTCGAACTTCCTGGCCTTCATATATTCGTCGTTGGTCATGTGAGGTACAAACCTTACCAGTTCAGTAAAAGCGCGGTCATATTCCGCCACTGTTCTGTTGCCTTGCGTCAGGGTATGAAATTCGGTAGCCTTGCGGTTTCGAACACTTAGGGGAAAATGTTTCTTGTAAAACAATTCTAAGAATCGGATCCAGGTCAAATCTGGATTGCTCCCTCTAACCATCGTCCACCACCTACGGGCGTCATCATCTAATGTGAATGCTGCCAACGTCACTTTCTGAGCGTCGGTGCTAGGGAAGATCTCGAACAACTTTTCCATTTCTAAAACCCATGCCTCAGCCTTCATCGGCTCTATACCCCCAGAAAATCTCGGTGGTCTCATCTTCTTGAACTCTCTGATCAAAGCTATCGTCCCATCCCCATATAAGGCGGGTTGCTGGGGAACTTGCGGCACTGGCGGAGGTGGAGGTGGAGCTACATTTCGGCCGTTGGTCTGCTCGGCCTGAGTCGACGTAGCACTAGCGAACTGCTGTCTGGTTTGCCTCAACTCGCGGGCCAAACCTTCAACTAATCTTTCCAATCTGTCCATTCTATCTTCGGGCTGATCTCGGCCAAGTGGTGGTCTACCTCTCCTCATGATGCTATGAGCGTGCAAAGTATGACTTTTAAACAAATAAGCAAATAACCACATAGGCAAGCAACAAATAAGTATATCAGGACAATGCACATTCCACTCAAACAACAATTACCATGATGCAACCCTAACATCTTTCTAAGGGAAAACCTATGCTCTTCAGGACTCAAAGTGTGTGAATAACGTATACCGAGGAACTTGTGCTCTGATACCACTCTGTCACGACCCCAAACCGCCCCTAGTAGTTTGGTGCCGTGATGGCCAGTAATCCGTAATTACCGAAGGCCAACCTTTCAAAACTTAACACAATCAGAGTACGAATATAGGGGGCTCACAAATGCGGAAGCGATAAATCAATTACAAGCGGTCCATAAGAGCTGTGCGTAGATTAAAGCAGTGCCAAACATTTCCAATTAACTTCACAATTTAAATACAACAAGGTACAAAAATACATGTTACATCTTGATCAAAAGGCTTCTCGAGCCGACATATACAAAATACAGCTAATACAAGTCAAGAAGCATGATTTTCAAGAATTCGCCGACATGCAAAACAGGGCATCGCCGACGTAAATACAAAGTAAGGCCGACAAATACACGAATCCAAAACAAGTATCCCAACGAACTAGGCGTCGCCGCCGTCCTGCTCATCACCTACATATATATAGAGGGGTGAGTACAAAACTCAGTGAATGGTACTAAAAATAAAGGTTTTACATGAATAAAGCCGAGGTCCTTCAAAACGAAACACACCAAAACTTTAGCAAGGCAAGTGATGAACCGTATTCATCGTCAAATATCGAACATCAGCGAGACAAGGGATGAACCGTATTCATCATCAAATATCGTAACATCGGCGAGACAAGGGATGAACCGTATTCATCATCAAATATCGTAACATCGGCGAGACAAGGGATGAACCGTATTCATCATCAAATATCGTAACATCGGCGAGACAAGGGATGAACCGTATTCATCATCAAATATCGTAACATCGGCGAGACAAGGGATGAACCGTATTCATCATCAAATATCGTAACATCGGCGAGACAAGGGATGAACCGTATTCATCATCAAATATCGTAACATCGGCGAGACAAGGGATGAACCGTATTCATCATCAAATATCGTAACATCGGCGAGACAAGGGATGAACCGTATTCATCATCAAATATCGTAACATCGGCGAGACAAGGGATGAACCGTATTCATCATCAAATATCATAACATCGGCGAGACAAGGGATGAACCGTATTCATCATCAAATATCGTAACATCGGCGAGACAAGGGATGAACCGTATTCATCATCAAATATCGTAACATCGGCGAGACAAGGGATGAACCGTATTCATCATCAAATATCGTAACATCGGCGAGACAAGGGATGAACCGTATTCATCATCAAATAACAAAAGCTGTACGATCCGTAATCGTTTGGTCAAAAGTATTGCGAAAGTTTAGAGTCCTCCAATACAAGGGACTTGTGCACTTGGTACCGCGAAAGTTTAGAGTCCTCCAGTACAAGGGACTTGTGTTACTTAGGCCCGTAGCCCGATTTAACAAGGACCGTATCCTTTACACATAGTACTGCGAAAGTTTAGAGTCCTCCAGCACAAGGGACTTGTGTTACTTAGGCCCGTAGCCCGATTTAACAAGGACCGTATCCTTTCCAAAGATGGCATCAAAACAAGGAGTATACTTGACTCAACAAACAAGAGCTATTTATTCATGCTATCAAATACTTTCGTCAAACAAGCAAGCAAGATTTATCAAAACGAGTATAACATAGCTTTATCAATAATACCACTCACCTAGTTCTTCAGGTGTAGACTCAAAGCAAATATCAAGGACCTACAATCACATGGCAAGTCACATTCTCAAAGCAAGCTCTATATATACATGCGAATGATCTCGGCATTCTTGCCAGATCCAAGTCAAAGACAAAGCAAAACAAGCTGGGAGTTAAATCACTGCTCCCGCTCATAAAACACACCGGGTACTGACCAGGACTAAGCCGAGGTCCCGTTAAACAAGGCCAGGAAAAATCTGGGTTTCCTTTGGAGAATATGAAGAACATGATCATTGAAAGATGGATGCAAGCTCACAACTTGTTACAAAAATCTGAGTTTCATGCCAAGAGTTCAAAATAGGGACCTGGGCACCCATCAAGAAAGTCATGCAAGAACAACCACAAAAACATGGTTTTCGTTCCAAACTCTTCGATCAAAATGGGACTTTCTTCAAAAACATATGAAAAACCATTTTCTCTTTCTAAAACCAACTTCAAAACGATGCATGACATGCAAAACAAAACCGATCATGCAATGCAGCTAGATATTCAGCAAGAGCAATCAAAGGAGATCAAGATTCTAACCTCAAAACTCGGATCTAACGGTTCAAGCCACAAAGATCAAGCTTGGAAGACTACTCTCACTCAAGAACTCTTCTTCCTCCTCTCTAGAGCTTCTCTCTCTAAAACAAAGATTTGAGACAAGAAATTATTGTTTCAAGGTCTGTCGGCTGCCTTAACAAACAGCTCGGACACGTGGCATTACCGGGTTGGTTCAGCTCCAAAAAGGTGATTGATGGACAAGACAAGCCTCTGACAAAGCTTATGCAGCAAGCTCGGGTAAGACACATCGGCAACAAGATGACATCGGCTCAAAACAAGGATCCAACAACGGGATGGAAAAACATCGGCTAGGGAGGACGACGCTTGACTAAGCTGTGCCACACCTTGGCCGGGGTGCGCCACATCTCGGCCTAGGCCATACCTGCCTGCGGACAAGGTTCAAGTGCAAAACATCTCGGCAATGAATGCCCGAGGTGAAGATGGGGTTGAACAAGATCTCAAGATGGTTCTAAGTACAAAGGGTCAAAGGCGGACTAAGCTCAGGATGATCTCGGCTACACACACACACTAAGCAAGGAACAAAATCATGCAAGCAACTTAAGCAAGTCAAGCCAAGATAAAACCTTTAAATTAACATAAGCGGCAAGACCATGCAAGAATGTACGCAAATATGGCAAGAGTAAGGTGAGGGTTGTTACATATTAGTTGATTTAATGCCGTTAAGCATGACTCACTTTGATGTCATATTAGGAATGGACTGGTTAGTAACGAATCATGCATCTATTAATTGTGTTTCAAAGAGTGTCACACTGAAACCCCCAAACCAAGCCGAGGTTATTTTCCAAGGTAAAGGAGTAGTACCCCCACCTTACTTAATCTTATCCATGAAAGCCTATAAGTTGATCCAAAAGGGGTGTCAAGGTTATCTGTGTAGTATACTAAGTGAATTGAATGGAAATGTTGAGTTAGCCAACATCCCAGTGGTTAGAGAATTCCCCGATGTCTTTCCAAATGAATTGCCTGGCCAGTCAGTGAATAGGGAAATAGAATTTACGGTTGATGTTATGTCGGGAACCCAACCTATCTCCAAAGTACCCTATAGAATGGCCCCAGCCGAACTCAAGGAACTAAAACTACAATTACAAGAATTGTTGGACAAGGGATTTATTAGGCCGAGCACTTCACCTTGGGGAGCACCAGTTCTATTTGTCAAGAAAAAGGATGGTACACTTCGTCTTTGTATCGACTACCGAGAACTAAATAAGGTGACCATTAAGAATAAATATCCATTGCCAAGGATTGATGATTTACTTGATCAACTACAAGGGGCACGAGTCTTTTCTAAGATTGATCTAAGGTCGGGCTACCATCAGTTGAAAGTTAAGGCCGAGGATGTCGAGAAGACTGCTTTTCGGACAAGGTATGGCCACTATGAATTTTTGGTGATGCCTTTCAGAGTGACCAACGCTCCTGCAGCATTCATGGATTTGATGAACAGAGTTTTTAAGCCATACCTAGACGAGTTCGTGGTTGTTTTCATCGACGACATACTGATCTATTCCAAGAGTGGTGATGAGCATGAGCAGCATTTGAGACTAGCCTTACAAATCCTAAGAGACAGGAAATTATATGCCAAGCTTAGCAAGTGTGAATTTTGGCTTTCCAGCATTTCATTTTTGGGCCATGTGATTAATGAAGAAGGAATCTCTGTTGATCCAAGTAAGATTGAAGCCGTCGTGAATTGGCCGACGCCGACCAACGTGTCTGAGGTTCGTAGTTTTCTGGGTTTGGCCGGCTATTACAGGAAGTTTGTGAAGGATTTCTCAAAGATTGCAGTACCACTGACACAACTAACTTAGAAAGGAGTGGTTTACGAATAGACCGAGGATAGGAAATCAGCTTTTCGGGAGTTAAAGACGAGGTTGGTTACAGCACCGATACTTATACTACGGTCAGACAAAGAAGAATTTCAGATTTTTAGTGATGCTTCACATAAGGGATTAGGTTGCGTGTTAATGCAAGGAGGTAAGGTTATAGCGTATGCATCCCGTCAGTTGAAACCTCACGAAAAGAATTATCCTACCCATGATTTAGAGCTAGCAGCCGTGGTGTTTGGTTTGAAGATTTGGCGTCATTACTTGTATGGGGCTTCTTGCCAAGTTTTCACAGATCATCGGAGTTTAAAGTACTTATTCACTCAGAAGGAGTTAAATTTGAGACAGAGAAGATGGCTTGAGTTATTGAAAGACTACGACATGCAAATTCAGTATCACCCAGGTAAAGCAAACTCAGTAGCCGACGCATTGAGCAGAAAATCAGTTGGAAGTCTGGCATGCTTGGCCATGATTTCAGTGGAGCCGACCGTTATAGAGGAAGTGAAGGCCAGACAAATGGAAGATGGATTATTCAAGAAAGTTGCCGATGAGATTCTCACTAAGCCGAGGTCAGGGTACACTATTGAAAATTAGGTACTTAAGTTTGAAGGAAGATTGTGCGTGGCCGACATTCTAGAGTTGAAAAGGAAGATTCTACAGGAATCTCATGGTTCTAGATTTGCTGTTCATCCAGGGAACACTAAGATGTATCAAGATGTGAAACAAACTTTTTGGTGGCCAAATATGAAAAGAGAAATAGCCGAGTTCGTATCCCAGTGTTTACATTGTCAACAAGTGAAAGCAGAACACCAGAGGCCAGCAGGGCTACTTCAACCTTTGCCGATTCCTGAGTGAAAATGGGAACGCATCTCCATGGACTTTGTAGTTGGTTTGCCGAGGACACAAAAAGGCATGGATTCAATTTGGGTTATCATTGACAGATTAACCAAGTCAGCACACTTCTTGCCTGTTCAGACTACATTCAATGCTGACCGACTTGCTGTACTGTATATGAATGAGATTGTGAGACTTCATGGAGTGCCGATGTCCATTGTGTCAGACCGAGATCCGAAGTTTGTTTCTAAACTTTGGCAGAGTTTACAAAGAGCTTTGGGAACCGAGTTGAAGTTTAGCACAGCTTTTCATCCCCAGACCGATGGACAAACAGAGAGAACGATTCAGACACTCGAAGATATGCTCAAACTATGTGTGTTAGATTTCAAGGGAAGTTGGGAGGTACATCTACCGTTAGTAGAATTCGCTTACAACAACAATTATCAAGCTAGCATTGGCATGGTGCCCTACGAAGCTTTGTATGGAAGGAAGTGCAGATCACCAATATGTTGGACTGAAGTAGGAGATAAAGCTTTGATTGGCCCCGAGCTAGTTCAAGTTACAATTGAGAAGATTAAGCTCATTCGACAAAGGATCAAAACTACTCAAAGTCGACAGAAGAGCTATGCCGACCAGAGAAGAAGAGAGTTGGAATTTGAAGTTGGGGATCATGTATTCCTGAAGGTTTCACCAATGAAAGGAACTTCCAGATTTGGGAAGAAAGGTAAGTTATCACCTCGTTACATCGGGCCATTTGAAATACTTGAGAAGGTTAACCCAGCTGCCTATAGACTGGCTTTACCACCAGAACTAAGTCAAGTTCACAATGTGTTCCATATTTTGATGTTGAGGAAGTATATTCGGGATCCACTGCATGTAATTGATCATTCCGGAATTAGGATTGATGAAGATTTAGGCTATGAGGAGAAGCCAATGAGAATTATTGATAGACAAGTGAAACAGTTGAGGAGCAAGTCGATATCGATGGTGAAAATCAAATAGAAGGAGCATTACGGCAAGGATGCTACATGGGAGATGGAAGAAGAGATGAAAGTCCGCTATCCAGAATTGTTTTCGAATCGAGGTAACTCAAGTTTGGGGACCAAACTTGATTAAGGGGGGTAGGATGTAACAACCCGCACTTCATCTTAGTCATGCTCTTATGCATTTATACGATTTTGTCTTGTTAAGCTTGCATTTCAAATCTTGTCTTTGTTTTGCTAAGTGTTACTGCATGCTTTGTTCCTTGCTTGGTGTGAGTTTAGCCGAGGTCATCCTAAGCCTGGGTTGCACCTTTGAGTCTTTTATACCTAGGACTATCTTGGAATCTTTTAGTTAACCTCCACTCACACCTTGGCATCTTGGCCGAGATGTCACTATCTAGGCCGAGGTGTTCATCACCAAGGCCGAGATGTACATTATCTAGGCTGAGATGTTACCTTTTCGCCTAAGTGATCTTGTTCCTGGATTGGTGCAACCTAGACCGAGGTGTGACACATCTAGGCCGAGGTGTGGCACAGCTAGGCCAAGTGTTGTCCTTCTTAGCCGAGATCATTACCTGCCGGAGTGCCTATGCCGTCTTGCTTGTTGAACACACTTTGTCATAGTCTTGTCTTTTCACTCAATCAACTTTTGAGAAGAGCCAACCAGCCGGTGCCACGTGTCCCTGTAGTGGGTTAAGTCAGTGAGCAGTTGAGAAACACATCATTTTGTATCATATCCTTGTCTTTTAGAGAGAGAGGTTCTAGGAAGAAGGAGGAGTTCTTAAAAAGGGAATAGATATCCAAACTTGATCTTCACACCTTGAGCCGTTAGATTCGTGTCTTGAGGTTAGAATCTTGATCTATTCTCGTTGTTCTTATTGTTCATCTAGCTGTATTGCATGATCGAGCACGATTTGTAAGCCATGCATCGATTTAAAGTTGGGTTTAGAAAGAGTAAGTAGTATTCATGTGTTCTTGGAGAGAAAGCCTTGTTTGATTCGAAAGTTTGCATTAAAATTCATGTTTTGTGTTTGTTTTCATAAAATCTTCGAGTATGGGTGCCCAGGTCCATGTTTTTGAATTCATAGCATGAAATCTCAGATTTTGTAATGATAAGTTATGATCTTTGCATCCATGTTCTTCATGTTCATGTTCTTCATGTTCTTCAAAGAAAGGGAAACCCAGATTTTCCTGACTTTGTTTCCTTGAATGTGGCCATCGGGACCACACCTCGGCAAGGGAGGTGTGGGACCTCGGCCAAGACCTGGATGGTGCCCATTATGTTTTCCCGAGATGAGGAACGGTGTTTTGTTTTGGATCGACTTAGTTTTGAAAGAATGCCGAGATCATTTGCATTCATGTAAAGCTTGTTTGATGTGCATTCAATGGGATTTGTTATATGCTTGTAGGACTTGGATCCTTGCCTGTAGCCCCGACGTTTAAGCATTTGTAGCACAATCTTTGAAAGTCCTTACGTGCTAGACGACTCTAAGCTTTTGTAGCACCCTTATTAATGTCACCCCTTGAAACTTGAAAGCCTTGAAAGACTTTGATTGATGAAGCTCGAAAGACTTGTTAGATGAACTTGTTTTGTCTTTGATTTTGTGCAAGATATAATGTGTATCGCTTTGATAAAGATCTGGGATATTATTCATGCAAACCATTTATTACTTGTACCATTCACTGAGTATCCAAGCTCACCCTCTCTATATATATGTAGGTGATGAGCAGGACGGCGGTGACGCCTAGATGTGCTTTGTAACTTGTTTTGGACTCGCATTTTGTAGCATCTTGAAGATCATGCTTCTTAGCTTGTAATTCATTGTGTTTTGTATATGATGGCTTGAGAAGCCTTTTGGTCAAGATGTGTTTTTGTATTTCATTTTATTGTATCCAAGTTGTAAGACCTTGATAAGATGTATGGCATTCCATTCGATCTATGTACAGCTCTTATGGCCTAATTAGATTTAAATTTATTGCTTCCGCACATGTTAGCCCCATATGTATACTCTGATTGTGTGTGAATCCTTGTAAGTTAGCCTTTGGTAATCTCGGATTACTGGCCATCACAGCACCATTCTACTAGGGGCGGAATGGGGTCGTGACAAAATTACTAAGTAAATTCGCAAAAAATTCTCAAAAAATTATGCAGAAAATTCTCAGTAAACTACTTGGTAAATTACTTAGTAAATTGCAAGTAAATTCTCACTAAATTACTCAATAAATTCTCAGTAAATTACTTCGTAAATTCAAAGTAAATTACCAGTAAATTCTCGATAAACATTCAGTAAATTATTCAGTAAAATCCTAGTAAATTCTCAGTAAATTACTGGGTAAAGTTTCAGTAAATTATGAAGTAAATTACACGTAAATTCTCATTCAATTCTCAGTAAATTACTCAATAAATTCCCTGGAAATTCTCAGTCAATTACTCAGTAAATTCTTAGTAAGTCACACAGTAAATTTTCAGTAAATTCCCAGTAAATTACTCAATAAATTCTCAGTCAATTACTTAGTAAATTCTTAGTAAATTAATTTAAAAATTCCCAGTAAATTCTCTGTAAATTCCGAGTAAATTCTTAGAAAATTCCCGATAAATTCTGAAAAAATTATTCAGTAAATTCTCAATAAATTATTGAGTAAATTACTTAGAAAATTCTCAGTAAATTCTTAATAAATTCTCAGTTCATTACTCATCAAATTCCCAGCAAATTACTCAGAAAATTTCCAATAAATTTTCAGTAAATTACTTCCTAAATTTCCAATAAATTCCTTGTAAATTACTCAATGAATTCCTAATAAATTCTCAGTAAATTACATAGTAAATTCCAAGTACATTCTAAGCAAATTCCCAGTAAATTCTCTGTAAATTGCACAACAAATTCTCAGTCCATTACTCAGTAAATTTGTAACAACCCTCACCTTACTCTTGTCATACTTGCATACATTCATGCACGATCTTGCCTTGTTATGTTAATTTGAAGGTTTTGCCTTGCCTTGTATTGTTGAAGTATTGCTTGCGTGATTTTGTTCCTTGTTCGGTGTGTGTGTGGCCGAGGTCACCTTGAGCTTAGTTCGCCTTTGAACCTTTGTACTTAGAACTGTTTTGAGACCTTGGTCGACCCCCATCTTCACCTCGGGCATTATTGCTGAGATGTTTTGCACTATGTGATCCTTGTCCTTGGGCAGGTATGGCCTAGGCCGAGATGTGGCACACCCCGGCCAAGGTGTGGCACAGCTTAGTCAAGCGTCGTCCTCCCTAGCCGATATCTTTGTTACCCTATTGCCGAAGCTTTGACTTTAGCCGATGTCATTACTTGCCGATGTGTCTTACCCAGCTTGCTGCATACGCTTTGTCAGAGACTTGTCTTATCTATCAATCACCTTTTTGAGTTGAGTCAACCCGGTAGCGCCACGTGTCTGAGCTGACTGTTAAGACAGCCGGCAGACCTAGAAACAATCATTTTCTTTATCTCAAATCTTTGCCTTAGAGAGAGAAGCTCTAGGGAGAAGGAAGAGAAGTTCTTGAGTGAGAGTAAGTCTTCCAAGCTTGATCTTCGAGGATTGAACCGTTGGATTTGAGCTTTGAGGTAAGAACCTTGATCTACTTTGATTGTTGTTATTGATCATCTAGCTGCATTGCATGATCGGATTTGTTTTGCATGTCATGCGTCGATTTGAAGTTGGTTTCGGAAGAAAAAGATAGTATTCATGTGTTTTGAAGAAAAGTCTCGTTTTGATCCAAAAGTTGGAACCGAAACTATGTTTTTGTGTTTGTTCTTGCATAACCTTCTTGTACGGGTACCCAGGTCCATGTTTTGAACTCTTGGCTTGAAAACTCAGATTTTTGTAACAAGTTGTGAACTTGCATCCATCTTCCAAACGATCTTGTTCCTCATATTCTTCAAAGGGAAACCCAGGTTTTCCCGGCTTTGTTTTGATGAAGCCCTCGGGACCACACCTCGGCAAGGATGTGTGGGACCTCGGCAAAGGCCTGGTTGGTACCCAGTGTGTTTTCATGAGACGGGAGCAATGTTTAAACTCCCAGCATGTGTTGCTTTGCTATTTACTTGGATCTGATAAGAATGCCGAGATCATTCGCATATGCATATAAGGCTTGTTTTGAGAATATGATTTGCCATGTGATTGTAGGACCTTGATCCTTGCTTTGAGCCTACACCTGAAGAACTAGGTGAGTGGTGCTTTTAATAAAGCTATGTTACACTGTTTTGATAAGTCTTGCTTTGCTTGTTTTGATGAAAGTATTTGCTAAGCATGAATGAATAGCCCTGTTTTGATGTATCAGTATAAGCTTTGTTTTGATGTCATCCTTGAAAAGTCCCTTGTACTGGAGGACTCTAAACTTTCGCAGTACCAAGTGCAAAAGTCCCTTGTACTGGAGGACTCTAAACTTTCGCAGTACCAAGTGCAAAAGTCCCTCGTGCTGGAGGACTCTAAACTTTCGCAGCACTAAGTATAAAAGGATACGGTCCTTTCTTGGGAGCACTAAAATGTTAAATCGGGCTACGGGCCTAAGTAACACCAGATCATCGTGTTAAAAGGAGCTACGGGCTTAAGTAACACAAGTCCCTTGTGCTGGAGGACTATAAACTTTTGCAGTACCCTTGACTCAACGATTACAGATCGTACAGTCCTTGTTTTGCCACTGGCGATTTACCGCGTGGATTTGCTTGTTTTGATGAGATTTGATTGATGAATACGGTTCATCCCTTGTTTTGCCGATGTAAGTAAGCATCCCTTGAGACTTGTGAGATTTGATTGATGAATACGGTTCATCCCTTGTTTTGCCGATGTAAGTAAGCATCCCTTGAGACTTGTGAGATTTGATTGATGAATACGGTTCATCCCTTGTTTTGATAGAGTTTGATGTGTTTTGCTTTGAAGGAATCTCGGCTAATATCTGTATAGTTTTGGCGTGTTTGTTTTGAAAGAATTCGGCTATATTCATGCAAAAACCTTTATTACTAGTACCATTCACTGAGTATCCAAGCTCACCCTCTCTATATATATGTAGGTGATGAGCAGGACGTCGGCGACGCCTAGAATGTGTTTTGAAAGCTTGTTTTGGATCCATGATTATGTCGGCGTTATTTTGTATTCACGTCGGCAATTCTTGAAAATTATGCTTCTTGGCTTGTACTCATTGTATTTGTATATGTCGGCTCGAGAAGCCTTTTGATCAAGATGTAACACATATTTTGCTTGGTTGTATTCAAGTTGCGAAGATGAATGCCATTACATTGGATCTATGCACTGCTCTTGTGGACTACTTGTATCTTAGATTATTGCTTCCGCATTTGTGGGCCCCGTTTATTATACTCTGATTGTGTTAAGTTTTTTTGAAAGTTGGCCTTCGGTAATTACGAATTACTGGCCATCACGGCACCAAACTACTAGGGGCGGTTTGGGGTCGTGACAAAATTTCTCAGAAAATTCCAAATAAGTTCCTAGTAAATTCTCAGTAAATTGCCCAGTAAATTCCTTCTAAATTCTCGATAAATAACTCAGTAAATTCTCAACGAATCACTACTAAGTTCTTAGTAAATTTGAGTAAATTCTCAATAAATTACTCAGTAAGTTACTTAGAAAATTCCCAATAAATTACACAGTAAATACTCAGCAAATTCTATGTAAATTACTCAGTAAAGTCTCAGTAAATTACTCAGTAAATTTTAGGTAAATTCTCTGTAAATTACTCTCTAAATTTTCAGTAAATTCAAATAAATTATGGAAAAAATTCTCAGTAAATTTCCAGCAAATTCTCAGTAAATTACTCAGTAAATTCGTAGTAAATTCTCTATAAATTACTTAGTAAATTACTCAGTAAATTCCTAGTGAATTCTCAGAAAATTACTTAGTAAATTTACTTAGAAAATTCTGAGAAAATTCTAGGAAAATATTCAATAAATTACTTAGTAAATTCCCAAAAAATTCTCAGTAAATTATTCAGAAAATTCTCAGTAAATTACTTGGTAAATTACTCAGTAAATTGCAAGTAATTTCTCACTAAATTACTCAATAAATTCTCAGTAAATATCCCTGCAATTTTCCAGTAAATTCTTAATAATTAACTTAGTAAATTCTTAGTAAATTACTCAGAACATTCCTAGTAAATTATCAGTAAATTCTTGATAAACATTCATTAAATTATTCAGTAAAATCCTAGGAAATTCTCAGTAAATTACTGGATAAAGTTTTAGAGAATTACACGTAAATTCTCAGTAAATTCTTAATCAATTCTCAGTAAATTACTCAGTTAATTCCCTATCAATTCTATAAAAAAAATTTAGTAAATTACTCAGTAAATTCCCTGGAAATTCTTAGTTAATTACTCGGTAAATTCCCAGTAAATTACTTAGTAAATTCTTAGTCAATTACTCAGTAAATTCTCAGTAAATTAATTTTTAAATTTTCAGTAAATTCTTGGTAAATTCCCAATAAATTCATAGAAAATTACTCATTAAATTCTCAATAAATCACTCAGTAAATTACTAATAAATTCTCAGTAAATTACTGAGTAAATTCTGAGTAAATTACTCAGAAAATTCTCCGTAAATTCGTAATAAATTATCAGTAAATTACACCGAATTTCCAAAAAATTTCCAATAAATTCTCAATAAATTCCTAGTAAATTCACTGTAAATTACATAATAAATTCCAAGTAATTTCTAAGCAATTCCCAGTAAATTCTTTGTAAATTACTCAGAAAATTCTCAGTCCATTACTCAGTAAATTCTTAGTAAATTTCTTAGAAAATTCCCAATAAATTTCCAGTAAACTCTCAGTAAATTGCGGAGTAAATTCATTGTAAATTCTCAGTAAATTAGTTAATAAATTCTCAATGAATCACTCAGTAAATTCCCAGTAAATTCTCAATAAATTACTTTAGTAAATTTTATGCAAATTACTCAATAAAGTCTTAGTAAATTATTCAGTAAATTTTAGGTAAATTCTCTGTAAATTACTCTCTAAATTTCAGTAAATTCCCAGCAAATACAAATAAATTACAGAAAAAATTCTCAATAAAATTCTAGTAAATTCTCAGTAAATTATTCAGTAAATTCGTAGTAAATTTTCTATAAATTACTTAGTAAATTACTTAGTAAATTCTCAGTAAATTCCAAAAAAATTCTCAGTAAACTACTTGGTAAATTACTCAGTAAATTGCGAGTAAATTTTGACTAAATTACTTAATAAATTCTCAGTAAATATCCCTGCAATTTCCCAGTAAATTCTCAGTAATTAACTAAGGATATTCTCAATAAATTGCTCAGTAAATTCCCATTAAATTATCAGTAAATTCTCAATAAACATTCAGTAAATTATTCAGTAAAATCCTAGTAAATTCTTAGTAAATTACCGGGTAAAGTTTTAGTAAATTACACGTAAATTCTCAGTAAATTCTTAACCAATTCTAAGTACATTACTCAGTTAATTCCTAGTCAATTCTCAATAAATTCTTAGTAAATTCTCAGTAAATTCCCTGAAAATTCTCAGTAAATTCTCAGTAAGTGACACAGTAAATTCTGTATAAATTCCAAGTAAATTCCCTGTAAATTGCTCAGTAAATTCCGAGTAAATTCTCAGTAAATTCTCAATAAATTACTCAGTAAATTACTAGTAAATTCTCAGTAAATTACTCAAAAAATTCTCAGTAAATTCTTAATAAATTCTCAGTAAATTACACATCAAATTCCAAGCAAATTACGCAGAAAATTCCTAATAAATTCTCAATAAATTTGCAGTAAATTACTCTCTAAATTCCCAGTAAATTCCTTGTAAGTTACTCAATAAATTCCTAGTAAATTCTCAGTAAATTACATAATAAATTCCCAGTAAATTCTCTGTAAATTACTCAGTAAATTCTCAATGAATCACTTAGTAAATTCCTACTAAATTATGAGTAAATTCTCAATAAATTACTCAGTAAATTAATAAGTAAATACTCAGTAAATTACACAGTAAATTCTATGTAAATTACTCAGTACAGTCTCAGTAAATTACTCAGTAAATTTTAGGTAAATTCTCTGTAAATTACTCTCTAAATTTTCAGTAAATTCTCAGTAAATTAAAATAAATTACAGAAAAAAATCTCAGTAAATTTTCAGTAAATTCGTAGTAAATTCTCTGTAAATTACTCTATAAATTCCTAGTGATTTCTCAGAAAATTCCCAAAAAAATCACAGTAAATTACTCAGAAAACTGCAAGTAAATTCTCACTAAATTACCTAATAAATTCCCAGTAAATATCCCTGCAATTTCCTAGTAAATTCTCAATAATTAACTCATTAAATTATTCTGTAAATTTCTAGTAAATTATTAGTAAATTCTCAATAAACATTCAGTAAATTATTTAGTAAAATCCTAGTAAATTACTGGGTAAAGTTTTAATAAATTACACGTAAATACTCAGTAAATTACTCAGTAAATTCCCAGTAAATTACTCAGTTAATTCCCAGTCAATTCTCAATAAATTCTTAATAAATTACTCAATAAATTTCCTTGAAATTCTCAGTCAATTACTCAGTAAATTCTGAGTAAATTCCCAATAAATTACTCAGTAAATTCACCATAAATTGCTCAGTAAATTCCCAATAAATTCTCAGTAAATTCCCGATAAATTCTCAGAAAATTACTCAGTAAATTCTCAATAAATTACTTAGTAAATTACTAGTTAATTTTTAGTAAATTACTAAGAAAGTTTCGAGTAAATTACTCAGAAAATTCTCAGTAAATTCTTAATAAATTCTCAATAAATTACACATCAAATTCCCAGCAAATTGATCAGAAAATTCCCAATAAATTCTCAGTAAATTTTCAGTAAATTACTCATTAAATTCCCAGTAAATTCCTTGTAAATTACTCAATAATTTCCTAGTAAATTCTCAGTAAATTACATAATAAATTCCTAGTAAATTCTCTATAAATTACTCAGAAAATTCTCTATAAATTGCACAGTAAATTGCCAATAAATTCTTAGTCCATTACTCAGTTAATTCTCATAAAATTTCTCAGAAAATTCCCAATGAATTCCCAGTAAACTCTCAGTAAATTGCACAGTAAATTCCTTGTAAATTCTCAGTAAATTCTCAATGAATCACTCAGTAAATTCCCAGTAAATTCTAAGTAAATTCCGAGTAAATTCTCAATAAATTACTCAGTAAGTTACTCAGTAAATTCCTAATAAATTACACAGTAAATTCTCAGTAAATTACTTAGCAAATTCTATGTAAAGTACTCAGTAAATTTCAAGTAAATTCTCCATAAATTGCTCTCTAAATTTTAAGTAAATTCAAATAAATTACAAAAAAAAATCGCAATAAATTTCCAGTAAATTCTCAGTAAATTACCTAGTAAATTCTCTATAAATTATTTAGTAAATTACTCAGTAAATTTCCAATGAATTCTAAGAAAATTACTCAGTAAATTAATTAGTAAAAACTACTGAGAAAATTCTAAGAAAATATTCAGTAAATTCTCAAAAAATTCTCAGTAAAATACTTGGTAAATTACTCAGTAAATTGTAAGTATACTCTCACTAAATTACTCAGTAAATTGACTCAGAAAATTACTCAGTAAATTCTCGATAAACATTCAGTAAATTATTCAGTAAAATCGTAGTAAATTCTCTGTAAATTATTGGGTAAATTCTTAATAATTTCTTAATTAATTCTCAGTAAATTTCCAGTAAATTACTTGGTTAATTCCCAGTCAAATCTGAATAAATTCTTAGTAAATTACTCAGAAAGTTACACAGTAAATTCCCAATAAATTAATTTTTAAATTCCCAGCAAATTCCCAGTAAATTCTTTGTGAGTTGCTCAGTCAATTCTGAGTAAATTCTCGATAAATTCTCAATAGATAACTCAGTAAATTACAAGTAATTCTCAGTAAATTCGTAATAAATTCTTATTAAATTACTCATCAAATTCCCAGCAAATTACTCAATAAATTTCCAGTAAATTCTCAATAAATTTTCAATAAATTGCTCACTAAATTACTAGTAAATTCGTTGTAAATTACTCAATAAATTCCCCGTAAATTCTCAGTAAATTACATAGTAAATTCCCAAAAATATTCTCAGCAAATTATCTGTAAATTACTCAGAAAATTCTCAGTGAATTCTCTGTAAATTGAACAGTAAATTCCCAATAAATTCTCAATCCATTACTCTGTAAATTCTAAGTAAATTTCTTAGAAAATTCCCAGAAAATTCTCAGTAAATTATTCATTAAATTCTCAATGAATCACTCAGCAAATTCCCAGTAAATTCTCAGTAAATTCTGAGTAAATTCTCAGTAAATTACTCAGTAAATTCCCAATAAATTACTCAGTAAATTCTATGTAAATTGCTCAGTAAATTTCAGGTAAATTCTCTATAAAATTACTCTCTAAAATTTCAATAAATTTCCAATAAATTCGAATAAATTAAAAAATAAATTCTCAATAAATTTTCAATAAATTCTTAGTAAATTACTCAGTAAATTCGTCGTATATTCTCTATAAACTACTCAGTAAATTACTCAATAAATTTCCAATGAATTCTCAGAAAATTACTTAGTAAATTACTTAGAAAATTCTCAAAAAATATTCCGCAAATTACTCAGTAAATTCCCAAAAAATTCTCGGTGAATTATTTAGAAAATTCTCAGTAAACTACTTTGTAAATTGCAAGTAAATTCTCACTAAATTACTCAGTAAATTCTTAGTAAATTATCAGTAAATTCTCAGTAAATCACAGAGTAAATTCTTAGTAAATTACTTAGTAAATTATCTATAAACATCCAGTAAATTATTCAGTAAAATCCTAGTAAATTTTCAGTAAATTACTGGGTAAAGTTTCAGTAAATTACGTAGTAAATTACACGTAAATTCTCATTAAATTCTTAATCAATTCTCAGTAAATTACTCAGTAAATTCCCAGTAAATTACTCAGTTAATTCTCAGTCAATTTTCAATAAATTCTTGGTAAATTCTGAGTAAATTACTCAGTAAATTCGCAGGAAATTCTCAGTAAATTACTCAGTAAATTCTCAATAAGATACACTGTAAATTCCCAGTAAATTCTCAATAAATTTCGAGTAAATTCCTAATAAATTACTTAGTAAATTCTTAGTCAATTACTCAGTAAATTGTTAATAAATTACTTATTCTAAGCAAATTTCTCAACAAATTAAACAGTAAATTCTCAATAAATTACCCAATAAATTCTCTGTCAGTTCCCTGTAAAATCCCAGTAAATTACTCTGTAAGTTCTCTGTAAATCACTCAGTAAATTGCCAACAAATGCTCAGTAGATTACTCAGTAAATTCTTTGAAAATTCTCTGAAAACTACTAATTAAATTACTCAAGAAATTCCCAGTAAATTACTCAGTTAATTCCCAATCAATTCTAAGTAAATTCCCAAGAAACACTCAGTAAGTTGCGCCGTAAATTCCCAATAAATTACTCAGTAAATTCTTTGTAAATTACTTAGTAAATTCAATGTAAATTACTCAGTAAATTCTCAGTAAATTACTCTCTAAATTTTTAGTAAATTCCAAATAAATTACAGAATAAATTCCCAATAAATTCTTAGTAAATTCGCATTAAATTTTCTATAAATTACTTAGAAAATTACTCAGTGAATTCTCAGAAAATTACTCAATTAATTACTGAGTAAATTACTTAGTAAATTACTCAGAAAATTCTGAGTAAATTCTCAGTAAATTCCTAGTAAATTCTCAGTAAATTCCCTGTAAATTCTCAGTAAATTACTTAGTAAATTCCCAGCAATTTCTAAGTAAATTCTCTGTAAATTCTCAGTAAATTACTCCAGAAATTCCCACTATGTTCTCAATAAATTACATAGCAAATTCCCAGTAAATTATTATGTAATTCTCAGTAAATCATTTAGTAAATTCGTAGTAAATTACTCAGTAAATTTTAACTAAATTCTCAGTAAATTACTCAATACATTACTCAGTAAATTCCCACTAAATTACTCAGTAAATTACAGTAAATTCTCAGAAATTACTCAAAAAATTTCTAGTAAATTAACAGTAAGTTCTCAGTAAATTACTCAGTAAATTCCAAATAAATTCTAACTAGATTATTTAGTAAATTCCCAGTAAATTCTCAACAAATTACTTAGTAAATTCCGTGTGAATTGTCAGTAAATTACTCATCAAATTCTCCGTAAATTACTCAATAAATTCTCTGTAAATTACTCAGTAAATTCCCAGTAAATTCTAAGAAAATTCTCTGTAAATTAATCAGTAAATTCCTAGCAAATTCTCAATAAATACTCCGTAAATTACTTAGTAAATTCTGAGTAAATTCTCTGTAAATTCCCACAAAATTCCCTATAAATTCTTAGTAAATTACCCAAAAAATTACTCAGTAAATTCCCAGCAAAATCTCAATAAATTACTCAGTAAATTCTTCTTAAATTACTTAGTAAATTCTAAGTAAATTACCTAGTAAATTGAAAGTAAATTATAAGTAAATTACATTGTAAAATCACTGTAAATTCTCAGTAGATTACTCTGTAAGTTCTCAGTAAATTCTCTGTAAATTACTAAGAAAAATTGCCTCTAAATTCTTAGTAAATTACTTAGTAAATTTTCAGTAAATTCCTAGTAAATTACTTAGTTAATTCTCAATAAATTCTCAGTAAATTACACAATAAATTACTCATTAAATTCTCTGTAAATTACTTAATAAATTCCATGTAAATTCTCAGTAAATTACTCGATAAGTTCTCACTAAATTTTTGGTAAATTACTCAGAAAATTTCTAAGAAAATTACCCGGAAAATTTTCAGTAAATTCTCTATAAATTCTCAGAAAATTACCCAATAAATTCCTAATAAATTCTCAGTAAATTACTTAGTAAATTCCAAAAAAAATCTAACTAAATTACTCAGTGAATTCTCAGTAAATTACACAATAAATTCCCAGTAAATTCTCAATAAATTAGTCAGTAAATTCTCAGTCGATTACACTGTAATTCCCGGTATATTACTTAGTAAATTCTCTGGAAATTACTATTTAAATTCTCAGTAAATTAGTCAGTACATTATTCAGTAAATTGTGAGTAAATTACCAAGTAAATTCGCAGTAAATTATCAGTAAATTCTCAGTAAATTCCTAGTAATTACTCAGTAAATGTCTAATAAATTCTCACAAAATTATTCAGTAAATTCCCAATGTGAATTCCAAGTAAATTATTGAGTAAATTGTCACAACCCCAAACTGCCCCTAGTAGTTTGGTGCCGTGATGGCCAGTAATCCGAGATTACCGAAGGCCAACTTTCAAAATTCACACACAATCAGAGTATAGATATAGGGGCTCACAAGTGCGGAAGCAATAATCTAAAATACAAGTGATCCGTAAGAGCAGTGCATAAGTCAAATGAAATGGCATACATCTTTACATGGCTTTACAACTTGAATACAAATAGAAATATAAAGTACAAAATACACATTACATCTTGGTAAAAGGCTTCTCAAGCCGACATGTTCGAAATACATAAGCGTCAAAATTGCCGACTTAACAAAAACACTTGAGCTACAAATCATGAAACATAATCTTCGGGATTGCCGACATCCTTACAGCCGACATAACATGCATACAAAACATACATCTTGGCGTAGCCGACTTCTTGCTTGTTACCTACATATATACATAGGGAGGGTGAGCTTGGATACTCAGTGAATGGTATAAGTAATAAAGGGGTTAAATGAATGATACCCGAGATCTTTTCAAAACAATACATATTATATCCTTGTCAAAACCATACATAACATAGCTTAACTTGACTTGAAATGAAACATCATTCGAACTTGGTCTTTCAAAACTTACTTACTTAACATACGTCAACTCTTAAAACATAACCTCGGCATAACCTTGGTCCTTCAAAACAAAAGCATAACCTCGGCATCGGGCACACCCGTTCATAGTCCGTCGGTGGCCGATATCTTAACAAGGGTGCTACTTAGGCTTAACGTCCCCTAGCACGAAAGGACGGTGCTACTTAGGCTTAAAGTCCCCTAACACGAAAGGACCCTCAAAACAAGATGTGCTGCGAAAGTTTAGAGTCCTCCAGCACGAGGGACCTATGTTACAAAGGCCCGTATCCCTTTAACACTAGAGTACAAATCAAGGGTGCTGCGAAAGTTTAGAGTCCTCCAGCACAAGGGACTTTCAAAACAAGATGTGCTGCGAAAGTTTAGAGTCCTCCAGCACAAGGGACTTTTCGAGAATGTCGTCAAAACAAAGCTTACTTGATACATTGCTATTCAAAACAAAACTTATACTTGATACATAAAATAGGGATATCATTCATGCTTAACAAATACTTTTATCAAAACAAGGCAAAGCTTTATCAAAACCTTAAGAACATAACTTTATTAAAAATACCACTCACATTAGTTCTTGGGACGCCGGGGTCAAGGCAAAGGTCCAAGTCCTACAAACACATGGCAAAATCTACTGAACATACTCCTCAAAACAAGTCTTACATGCATGCAAATAATCTCGGGAAAACATGCTGGAAGTCAAAACACTGTTTTACATGTCAGGAAGACATGTTGGGTACCAACTAGGTCTTTGCCGAGGTCCCACACCTCCTGGCTGAGGTGTGGCTACCTAGGCTTCGGCGTGCGGCTGCATGCCGAGGTGTACACAGAACAAACCAAAGGTGTAAGTGATCATGCAAGGTAGGCCAAGGTGAGATACGATGCTTGGCGGAAGTGTAAGGTCTAGGTGAGAGTGATTTCGGCGACTACACTTCGGGAAGTGAGGTCTGGAGACCTGGGTTTCCACCCGTGAAGAACAGGAAGAACATGAACATGGAGATCATGAAGAACATGAATGCTAAAATCATAACTTCTTTATTACAAAAATCTGGGATTTCATGCTATGAGTTCGAAAACATGGACCTGAGTACCCATACTTGAAAATCATGTGAAAACAAACACAAAAACATGGATCTAGGCATGAGCCTTCGGATCAAAACATGACTTTTCTTGAAGAACACATGATTGCCATTTCCTCTTTCTAAAACCGAACTTCAAAGCAATGCATGGCTTACAAATCATATTCAATCATGCAATGCAATAACATAAACATAAAGAATAACATGAGCAGATCAAGAATCTAACCTTAGAACACGGATCTAACGGTTCGATCTCTAGGAATCAAGTTTGGAAATCTATCTCCTCCCAAGAACTCCTCTCCCTCCTCTAGAGCTTCTCTCTCTACTCTTCAAAACAAGGATACAACAAATGATGGGTTTCTCTCTCTGCCGGCTAACTTAACACTCAGCTCGGACACGTGGCAACGGTTGGTTGGTCTTCTTCAAAAAGGTGATGGGTTGACAAGACAAGACTATGACAAAGCGTATCTAACAAGCTACTCGGTAAGGCACTCCGGAAATGGGTGACATCGGCTAAGGACAAAGCTTCGGCAACTAAGGTGACAATGACCTCGGCTAGGAAGGACAATGCTTGACTAAGCTGTGCCACACCTTGGCCTAGATGTGCCACACCTCGGTCTAGGTCATACCACTCCAGGACAAGATCACTCGGGTGTAAAGGTAACATCTCGGCCTAGATAATACACATCTTGGCCTTGGTGATTCACACCTCGGCCTAGATAATGACATCTCGGCCAATATGCCAGGACGAAGATGGAGGTCAAACAAAGGGGTTCCCAGATACTTCTAGACTGAAGATGACCTCGGCTTGGAAAGATCTAGGCTTAACATAACCTAGGCTTGGCATGACTTCGGCTAAACATAGCTTTGGCTTGAGGCACCAAGGAAGGAACAAAGCAGGCACACAACACTGAGACAAATCACATAAACACAAAACGAGACAAGATTCATGAATGCAAACTTAGCAAAACAAAGTTATGTAAATGAACATGAATATGACTACAACATGAACATGGGTTGCTACAGCAATCTTAACATGGCAAAACATACAAATGCATGCAAACATGACTAAGCCATAAATGTGGGTTGTTACATAAATTCTCAGTAAATTACACAATAAATTTCAAGTAAATTCTCTGTGAATTCTCTGTAAATTCTGAAAAAATTCTCAGTAATATACTCTTTAAATTCCCAGTAAATTACTTAGTAAATTTTCAGTAAATTCTTAATAAATTCTCAGTAAATTACTCAGTAAATTCCCAATAAATTCTTAGGCAATTCCCTGTAAATTTTTCGTAAATTCTTAGTAAATTACTCGGCAAATTCCCAGTATATTCTCAATAAATTAATAAGTAAATTCTCAGTAAATTAATCATAAAATTCCCAGTAAATTCTCAATAAATTACTTAGTAAATTTCCAATACATTCTTAGTAAATTACTTCTTAAATTATCAGTAAATTACTCAGTAAATTACTCAGTAAATTTCTCAACAAATTAAACTGTAAATTCTCAGTAAATTACCCAGTAAATTCTCTGTCAATTCCCTATAAAACCCCAGTAAATTACTCTGTAAGTTCTCTGTAAATTACTCAGAAAATAACTCAGTAAATTCCCAGTAAATTCTCAGTAAATTACTCAGGAAATTCTCAGTAAATTACTCAGTTAATTCCCAATCAATTCTCAATAAATTCTCAGAAAATACTCAGTAAGTTGCGCCGTAAATTCCAAATAAATTACTCTCTAAATTGTCAGTAAATTCCAGATAAATTACAGTATAAATTCTCAAAAAATTTCCAGTAAATTCTCAGTAAATTCGCAATAAATTTTCTATAAATTACTTAGAAAATTACTCAGTGAATTCTTAGAAAATTACTCAATTAATTACTGAGTAAATTCTAAGTAAATTTCCTATAAATTCTCAGTAAATTACTCAAGAAATTCCCACTATGTTCTCAATAAATTACACAACAAATTCCCAGTAAATTGCTATGTAATTCTCAATAAATCATTCAGTAAATACGCAGTAAATTTTAACTAAATTCTCAGTACATTACTCAGTAAATTCCCACTAAATTACTCAGATAATTACCGTAAATTCTCAGAAATTACTAAAAAAATTTCCAATAAATTAACAGTAAGTTCTTAGTAAATTTCCAATAAATTCTAACTACATTATTTAGTAAATTCCCAGTAAATTCTAAACAAATTACTTAGTAAATTCTTAATAAATTCCGAGTGAATTCTCAGTAAATTACTCATTAAATTCTCTGTAAATTACTCAATAAGTTCTCTATAAATTACTCAGTAAATTCCCAGTAAATTCTCAGAAAATTCTCTGTAAATTAATCAGTAAATTCCTAGCAAATTCTCAATAAATACTCAGTAAATTTTGAGTAAAATCTCCGTAAATTCCCACAATATTCCCTGTAAATTCTTAGTAAATTACTCAGAAAATTCCCCGTAAATTACTCAGCAAATTCCCAGCAAAATCTTAGTAAATTACGTAGTAAATTGCAATTAAATTATAAGTAAATTCGCTGTAAATTCTCAGTAGAGTACTCTGTAAGTTCTCAGTAAATTCTCTGTAAATTACTAAGAAAAATTGCCTCTAAATTCTCAGTAAATTACACAGTAAATTCTCAATAAATTCTCAGTAAATTACTCAATAAATTACTCATTAAATTCTCTGTAAATTCCATAATAAATTCCATATAAATTCTCAGTAAATTACTCGATAAGTTCTCACTAAATTTTTTGAAAATTACTCAGTAAATTGTTAGTAAATTCTCAGTAAATTACATAGTAAATTATCAGTAAATTACTCGGTAAATTTTCAGTAAATTCTCTATAAATTCTCAGAAAATTACCCAATAAATTCCTAATAAATTCTCAGTAAATTACTTAGTAAATTCCAAAAAAAATCTAACTAAATTACTCAATGAATTCTCAGTAAATTCTACAATAAATTCTCAACATATTAGTCAGTAAATTCCAAGTAAATTCTCATTAAATTACTCAGTAAATTCTCTGAAAATTACTAATTGAATTCTCAGTAAATTCTCAGTACATTATTCAGTAAATTGTGAGTAAATTACCAAGTAAATTTGCAGTAAATTTTCAGTAAATTCTCAGTAAATGTCTAATAAATTCTCATAAAATTATTCAGTAAATTTCCAATAAATACTCAGTAAATCACTTTGTAAATTCCAAGTAAATTACTGAGTAAATTCTCAGTAAATTACACAATAAATTCCAAGTAAATTCTCAGTGAATTCTCTGCAAATTACTCCGTAAATTCTCAGTAAATTCTGAAAAAAATTCTCTGTCACGACCCCATTCCGCCCCTAGTAGGATGGCGCCATGATGGCCAGTAATCCGAGATTACCAAAGGCCGACTTACAAGGATTCACACACAAACAGAGTATACATATGGGGCTTACATGTGCGGAAGCAATAATTTAATTATGATTAGTCCATAAGAGCCGTGCATAAATTAAATAAAATGGCATACATCATATCGAGGTCTTACAACTTGAATACAAATGAATAAGTACATAATACATCTTGATCAAAAGGCTTCTCAAGCCGACATATGCAAAATACAATGAGTCACAAGCCAAGAAGCATAGTCTTCAAGATGCTCTCAAAAGTATGAATCCAAAACATCATGCCAAACGTATCTAGGCGTCATCGCCGTCCTGCTCATCACCTATATATATATAGAAAGGGTGAGCTTGGATACTTAGTGAATGATATAATCAATAAAGGGCTTTGCATAAATGATATCCGAGGTCTTTATCAAGCCAAAACACATCATATCTTGTAAGAAATCAAAGGACAAATCAAGTTCATCTAAAAATCTTCAAGTCTCAAGGTATGCTTGCTAGCATCAATAATACAAGGGATGACATAATCAAAGGTGCTACAAAAGTTTAGAGTCCCCTAGCACATACGGACTTGTGCTACAAATGCTTATAGTCCCCTAGTGTAACAACCCTCACCTTACTCCTGTCATACTTGCATACATTCTTGCATGGTCTTGCTTGTTATGTTAATTTGAAGGTTTTGTCTTGCCTTGATTTGCTTAAAGTTGCTTGCATGATTTTGTTCTTTGCTTAGTGTGTGTGTGTGCGTAGCCGAGGTCATCTTGAGCTTAGTCCGCCTTTGACCCTTGTACTTAGAACTATCTTGAGATCTTGTTCAACCCCATCTTCACCTCGGGCATTCATTGCCGAGATGTTTTGCACTTGAACCTTGTCCGCAGGAAGGTATGGCCTAGGCCGAGATGTGGCACACCCCGGCCAAGTTGTGGCACAGCTTAGTCAAGTGTCGTCCTCCCTAGCCGATGTTTTGTTATCCTGTTGCTGGATCCTTGATTTGAGCCGATGTCATCTTACGGCCGATGTGTCTTACCCGAGCTTGCTGCATACGCTTTGTCAGAGACTTGTCTTGTCTATCAATCACCTTTTTGGAGCTGAACCAACCCGATAACGCCACGTGTCCGAGCTGATTGTTAAGGCAGCCGGCAGACCTTGAAACAAATCATTTTCTTGTCTCAAATCTTTGTTTTAGAGAGAGAAGCTCTAGAGAGGAGGAAGAAGAGTTCTTGAGTGAGAGTGAGTCTCCCAAGCTTGATCTTCGTGGGTTGAACCGTTGGATCCGAGTTTTGAGGTTAGAGTCTTGATCTCCTTTGGTTGTTCTTGCTGATTATCTAACAGCATTGCATGATTGGATCTGTTTTGCATGTCATGCATTGTTTTGAAGTTGGTTTTGGAAAGAGAAAATGGTTTTTCATGTGTTCTTGAAGAAAATCTCGTTTTGATCCGAAAGTTGGAACGAAAACCATGTTTTGTGTTTGTTCTTGCATGACTTTCTTGAACGGGTACCCAGGTCCCTATTTTGAACTCTTGGCATGAAAACTCAGATTTTTGTAACAGGATGTGAGCTTGCATCCATCTTTCAAATGATCATGTTCTTCCTAGTCTTCAAAGGAAAACCCAGGTTTTTCCTGACTTTGTTTAGCGGGACCTCGGCATAGTCCTGGACGGTACCCAGTGTGTTTTCATGAAACGGGAGCAGTGATTAAGCTCCCAGCTTGTTTTGCTTTGTCTTTGACTTGGATCTGGCAAGAATGCCGAGATCATTTGCATGTATATGGAGCTTGCTTTGAGATGTGACTTGCCATGTGATTGTAGGTCCTTGATATTTGCTTTGAGTCTACACCTGAAGAACTAGGTGAGTGGTATTATTGATAAAGCTATGTTATACTTGTTTTGATAAATCTTGCTTGCCTTGTTTTGACAAAAGTATTTTGTTAGCATGAATAAATAGCTCTTGTTTTGATGTGTCAAGTATACTCCTTGTTGATGCCATCTTTGAAAAGGATACGGTCCTTGTTAAATCGGGCTACGGGTCTAAGTAACACAAGTCCCTTGTGCTGGAGGACTCTAAACTTTCGCAGTACTAAGTATAAAAGGATACGGTCCTTGTTAAATCGGGCTACGGGCCTAAGTAACACAAGTCCCTTGTACTGGAGGACTCTAAACTTTCGCGGTACCAAGTGCACAAGTCCCTTGTATTGGAGGACTCTAAACTTTCGCAATACTTTTGACCAAACGATTACGGATCGTACAGCCCTTGATACTTGAATGATGAATACGGTTCATCCCTTGCTTCGCCGATGTTATGATACTTGAATGATGAATACGGTTCATCCCTTGCTTCGCCGATGTTATGATACTTGAATGATGAATACGGTTCATCCCTTGTTTTGCCTATGTCAGTAAACATCTTTGGATACTTGTAATATTTGATTGATGAATACGGTTCATCCCTCGTCTTGCTAAAGTTTGATGTGTTTCGTTTTGAAGGACCTCGGCTATATTCATGCAAAACCTTTATTATTAGTACCATTCACTGAGTATTTGTACTCACCCCTCTATATATATGTAGGTGATGAGCAGGACGGCGGCGACGCCTAGATCGTTTTGGATGCTTGTTTTGGATTCGTACTTATGTCGGCTTTGCTTTTGTATTTACGTCGGCGGTGCCCTGCTTTGCATGTCGGCAAATCTTGAAAATCCTGCTTCTTGACTTGTATTAGCTGTATTTTGTATATGTCGGCTCGAGAAGCCTTTTGATCAAGATGTAATATATATTTTACGCTGTTGTATTCAAGTTGTAAAGTTAATTGGAAATGTTTGGCATTGCTTTGATCTACGCACAGCTCTTATGGACCACTTGTATTTGATTTATCGCTTCCGCATCTGTAAGCCCCCTATATCCATACTCTGATTGTGTTAAGTTTTGAAAAGTTGGCCTTCGGTAATTACGGATTACTGGCCATCACGGCACCAAACTACTAGGGGCGGTTTGGGGTCGTGACACCTAGCACGTACGGACTTGTGCTACAAATGCTTATAGTCCTTTAGCACGTACGGACTTGTGCTACAAATGCTTATAGTCCCTTAGCACGTACGGACTTGTGCTACAAATGCTTATAGTCCCTTAGCACGTACGGACTTGTGCTACAAATGCTTATAGTCCCTTAGCACGTATAGACTTGTGTTACAAATGCTTATAGTCCCTTAGCACGTACGGACTTATCAAGAATGTTATCAAAACCAAAGCTAATACTTGATACACAAAAAAGGGATAGTCATTCATGCTTAACAAATACTTTTCCAAAACAAGCAAGGCAAAGCTTTATCAAATGTCATAACATAGCTTTATTAAAAATACCACTCACATAGTTCTTCGAACGTCGGGGTCAAAGCAAGAGTCCAAGTCCTACAAACACATGGCAAAGTCTATTGAATGCACTCTAAGACAAGCTTTACATGAATGCAAATGATCTCGGCATTCCTTCAAAACTAAGTCGGACCAAAACAAAACGTTGTTTCTCATCTCGGAAAACATAATGGGCACCAACCAGGTCTAGGCCGAGGTCCCACACCTCCTTGCCGAGGTGTGGTCCCGATGGCCGCATTCAAGAAATGAAGTCGGGAAAATCTGGGTTTCCCTCTGCTGAAGAACGTGAAAAATATGAACGCTCAATCACAACTTGTCATTTCGAAATCTGGGATTTCATGAGATGAGTTCAAAAACATGGACCTGGGTACCCGCATTTGAAGATCTTATGAAAACAAGCACAAAACATGAATCTTGATGCAAGCTTTCGGATCAAACAAGGCTTTTATTCAAGAACACATGAATAACACTTTCTCTTTCTAAAACCAAACTTTAAATCAATGCATGGCTTACAAATCGTGCTCGATCATGCAATGCAGCTAGATGAACAATAAGAACAACAAGAGTAGATCAAGATTCTAATCTCAAGACATGAATCTAATGACTCAAGGTGTGAAGATCAAGCTTGGAAATCTATTCTCTCTCTAAGAACTCTTCCTTCCTCTTCCTAGAGCCTCTCTCTCTAAAAGACAAGGATATGATACAAAATGATGTGTTTCTCAACAACTCACTAACTTAACCCTCTGCTAGGACACGTGGCATCGGCTGGTTGGCTCTTCTCAAAAAGGTGACTGAGTGAAAAGACAAGACTATGACAAAGTGTGTTCAACAAGCAAGATGGCATAGGCACTCCGGCAGGTAATGATCTCGGCTAAGGACAAAGTTTCAGCAAGTAGGGTCTCAATGATCTCAACTAGGAAGGACAACACTTGGCCTAGTTGTGGCACACCTTGGCCTAGATGTGCCACACCTCGGTCTAGGTCGTACCAGTCCAGGGACAAGATCACTATGGTGTAACATCTTGGCCTAGATAATACACATCTCGGCCTTGGTGATGAACACCTCGGCCTAGATAATGACATCTCGGCCAACATGTCAAGTCGATGGTGGAGGCCAACCAAAGTGGTTCCAACATGGTCCTAGGTGTAAGAAGTTCAAAGGTGCAACCTAGGCTTAAAATGACCTCGGCTAAACTCACACCAATCAAGGAACAAAACATGCAAGCAACACTTATGCAAAACAAATCAAGGTTTGCAAATGCAGCTTAACAAGACAAGATCATGTAGATACATGCAAGCATGACCAGAGCAAGGCGAGGGTTGCTACATTCTCAGTAATTTACTCTTTAAATTCCCAGTAAATTCTCAGTAAATTCCCAGTAAATTCTCAGGCAATTCCCTGTAAATTTTTCGTAAATTCTTTGTAAATTACTCAGTAAATTCCCAGTATATTCTCAGTAAATTAATAAGTAAATTCCTAGTAAATTACTTATAAAATTCCCAGTAAATTCTCAATAAATTACTTAGTAAATTTCCAGTAAATTCTCAGTAAATTACTCCTTAAATTATCAGTAAATTACTCAATAAATTCCTAGAAATTTCTGAGAAAATTTCTCAACAAATTAAACAGTAAATTCTCAGTAAATTACCAAGTAAATTCTCTGTCAATTCCTTGTAAAATCCTAATAAATTACTCTGTAAGTTCTCTGTAAATTACTTAGAAAATAACTGTAACAACCCTCACCTTACTCTTGCCATACTTGCATACATTCTTGCATGGTCTTGCTTGTTATGTTAATTTGAAGGTTTTGTCTTGCCTTGATTTGCTTAAAGTTGCTTGCATGATTTTGTTCTTTGCTTAGTGTATGTGTGTGCGTAGCCGAGGTCATCTTGAGCTTAGTCCGCCTTTGACCCTTGTACTTAGAACTATCTTGAGATCTTGTTCAACCCCATCTTCACCTCGGGCATTCATTACCGAGATGTTTTGCACTTGAACCTTGTCCGCAGGCAGGTATGGCCTAGGCCGAGATGTGGCACACCCCGGCCAAGGTGTGGCACAGCTTAGTCAAGTGTCGTCCTCCCTAGCCGATGTTTTGTTATCCTGTTGCTGGATCCTTGATTTGAGCCGATGTCATCTTATTGCCGATGTGTCTTACCCGAGCTTGCTGCATACGCTTTGTCAGAGACTTGTCTTATCAATCAATCACCTTTTTGGAGCTGAACCAACCCGATAATGCCACGTGTCCGAGCTGATTGTTAAGGCAGCCGGCAGACCTTGAAACAAATCATTTTTCTTGTCTCAAATCTTTGTTTTAGAGAGAGAAGCTCTAGAGAGGAGGAAGAAGAGTTCTTGAGTGAGAGTAGTCTTTCAAGCTTGATCTTCGTGGCTTGAACCGTTAGATTCGAGCTTTGGGGTAAGATTCTTGATCTACTTTGAATGTTGTTATGGATTATCTAGCTGCATTGCACGATCGGATTTGTGTTGCATGTCATGCATCGTTTTAAAGTTGGTTTTGGAAAAAGAAAATGGTTTTTCCATGTGTTCTTGAAGAAAGTCTCATTTTGATCGAAAAGTTTGGAACGAAAACCATGTTTGTTTTTGTGTTTGTTCTTGCATGACTTTCTTGAACGGGTACCCAGGTCCATATTTTGAACTCTTGGCATGAAAACTCAGATTTTTGTAACAAGTTGTGAGCTTGCATCCATCTTTCAAATGATCATGTTCTTCATATTTTTCAAAGGAAAACCCAGGTTTTTCCTGACTTTGTTTAGCGGGACCTCGGCATAGTCCTGGACGGTACCCGGTGTGTTTTCATGAAACGGGAGCAGTGATTAGGCTTCCAGCTTGTTTTGCTTTGTCTTTGACTTGGATCTGGCAAGAATGCCGAGATCATTTGCATGTATATAGAGCTTGCTTTGAGAATGTGACTTGCCATGTGATTGTAGGTCCTTGATATTTGCTTTGAGTCTACACCTGAAGAACTAGGTGAGTGGTATTATTGATAAAGCTATGTTATACTTGCTTTGATAAATCTTGCTTGCCTTGTTTTGACAAAAGTATTTTGTTAGCATGAATAAATAGCTCTTGTTTTGATGTGTCAAGTATACTCCTTGTTGATGCCATCTTTGAAAAGGATACGGTCCTTGTTAAATCGGGCTACGGGCCTAAGTAACACAAGTCCCTTGTGCTGGAGGACTCTAAACTTTCGCAGTACTACGTATAAAAGGATACGGTCCTTGTTAAATCGGGCTACGGGCCTAAGTAACACAAGTCCCTTGTACTGGAGGACTCTAAACTTTCGCGGTACCAAGTGCACAAGTCCCTTGTATTGGAGGACTCTAAACTTTCGCAGTACTTTGACCAAACGATTACAGATCGTACAGCCCATGATACTTGAATGATGAATACGGTTCATCCCTTGCTTCGCCGATGTTATGATACTTGAATGATGAATACGGTTCATCCCTTGCTTCGCCGATGTTATGATACTTGAATGATGAATACGGTTCATCCCTTGCTTCGCCGATGTTATGATACTTGATTGATGAATACGGTTCATCCCTCGTCTTGCTAAAGTTGATGAGTTTGTTTTGAAGGACCTCGGCTATATTCATGTAAAACCTTTATTATTAGTACCATTCACTGAGTATTTGTACTCACCCCTCTATATATATGTAGGTGATGAGCAGGACAGCGGCGACGCCTAGATCGTTTTGGATGCTTGTTTTGGATTCGTACTTATGTCGGCTTTGCTTTTGTATTTACGTCGGCGATGCCCTGCTTTGCACGTCGGCAAATCTTGAAAATCATGCTTCTTGACTTGTATTAGCTTTATTTTGTATACGTCGGCTCGAGAAGCCTTTTGATCAAGATGTAACATGTATTTTACCTTATTGTATTCAAGTTGTAAAGTTAATTGGAATGTTTGGCATTGCTTGATCTACGCACAGCTCTTATGGATCACTTGTATTCGATTTATCGCTTCCGCATTTGTGAACCCCTATATCCATACTCTGATTGTGTTAAGTTTTTTTTGAAAAGTTGGCCTTCGGTAATTACGGATTACTGGCCATCACGGCACCAAACTACTAGGGGCGGTTTGGGGTCATGACAATAACTCAGTAAATTGCCAGCAAATGCTCAGTAGATTACTGAGTAAATTTTCTGAAAATTACTCATTAAATTCCCAGTAAATTCTCAGTAAATTACTCAGGAAATTCCCAGTAAATTACTCAGTTAATTCCCAATCAATTCTCAGTAAATTCCTAGGAAATACTCAGTAAGTTGCGCCATAAATTTCAAATAAATTACTCAGTAAATTCTTAGTAAATTACCCTCTAAATTTTCAGTAAACTCCAGATAAATTACAGAATAAATTCTCAATAAATTCCAAGTAAATTCTCAGTAAATTACTTAGTAAATTCGCAATAAATTTTCTATATATTACTTAGAAAATTACTCAGTGAATTTTCAAAAAATTACTCAATTAATTACTGAGTAAATACCTTAGTAAATTACACAAAAAATTCTGAGTAAATTCTAAGCAAATTCCCTGTAAATTCTCAGTAAATTACTCCAAAAATTGCCTGTAAATTCTCAGTAAATTACTCAAGAAATTCCCATTATGTTCTCAATAAATTACACAACAAATTCCCAGTAAATTACTATGTAATTCTCAATAAATCATTCAGTAAATTCGCAGTAAATTTTAACTAAATTCTCAGTACATTACTTAGTAAATTCTCACTAAATTACTCAGATAATTATCGTAAATTCTCAGAAATTACTAAAAAAATTTCCAGTAAATTAACAGTAAGTTCTCAGTAAATTCTAAACAAATTACTTAGCAAATTCTTAGTAAATTCCGAGTGAATTCTTAGTAAATTACTCATTAAATTCTCTATAAATTACTCAATAAGTTCTCTATAAATTACTCAATAAATTCTCAGAAAATTCTCTGTCAATTAATTAGTAAATTCCTAGCAAATTCTCAATAAATACTCAGTAAATTTCGAATAAAATCTCCGTAAATTCCCACAATATTCCGTGTAAATTCTTAGTAAATTACTCAGCAAAATCTCAGTAAATTACCTAGTAAATTGCAAGTAAATTACATTGTAAAATCACAGTAAATTCGCTGTAAATTCTCAGTAGAATACTCTGTAAGTTCTCAGTAAATTCTTTGTAAATTACTAAGAAAAATTGCCTATAAATTCTCAGTAAATTACACAGTAAATTCTCAATAAATTCTTAGTAAATTACTCAATAAATTACTCATTAAATTCTCTGTAAATTACATAATAAATTCCATGTAAATTCTCAGTAAATTACTCGATAAGTTCTCACTAATTTTTTTGTAAATTACTTAGAAAATTACTCAGTAAATTGTTAGCAAATTCTCAGTAAATTACATAGAAAATTATCAGTAAATTACTCGGTAAATTTTTAGTAAATTCTCTACAGATTCTCAGAAAATTACTCAATAAATTCCTAATAAATTCTCAGTAAATTACTTAGAAAATTCCAAAAAAAAAATCTAACTAAATTACTCAGTGAATTCCACAATAAATTCTCAATAAATTAGTCAGTAAATTCCAAGTAAATTCTCATTAAATTACTCAGTAAATTCCAAGTAAATTACTCAGTAAATTCTCTAAAAATTACTAATTGAATTCTCAGTAAATTACTCAGTACATTATTCAGAAAATTGTGAGTAAATTACCAAGTAAATTTGCAGTAAATTATCAGTAAATTCTCAGTAAATGTCTAATAAATTCTCACAAAATTATTCAGTAAATTTCAAATAAATACTCAGTAAATCACTTTGTAAATTCCAAGTAACTTACTGAGTAAATTCTCAGTAAATTACACAATAAATTCCAAGTAAATTCTCAGTGAATTCTCTGTAAATTACTCCGTAAATTCCTAGTAAATTCTGAAAAAAACTCTCAGTCATTTACTCTTTAAATTCCCAGTAAATTACTTAGTAAATTTTCAGTAAATTACCAGTAAATTCCCAATAAATTCTCAGGCAATTCCCTGTAAATTTTTCGTAAATTCTTTGTAAATTACTCAGCAAATTCCCAGTATATTCTCAGTAAATTAATAAGTAAATTCCCAGTAAATTACTTAGTAAATTCTTAGAAATTTCTAAGAAAATTTCTTAACAAATTAAACAGTAAATTCTCAGTAAATTACCCAGTAAATTCTCTGTCAATTCCCTATAAAATCCCCGTAAATTACTTTGTAAGTTCTCTATAAATTACTCAGAAAATAACTCAATAAATTGCCAGCAAATGCTCAGTAGATTACTCAGTAAATTTTCTGAAAATTACTCATTAAATTCCCAGTAAATTCTCAGTAAATTACTCAGGAAATTCCTAGTAAATTCCTCAGTTAATTCCCAATCAATTCTCAATAAATTCTTAGTAAATTCCCAAGAAATACTCAGTAAGTTGCGCTGTAAATTCCAAATAAATTACACAGTAAATTCTATGTAAATTACTTAGTAAATTACTCAGTAAATTACTCTATAACTTTTCAGTAAATTCCAGATAAATTATAGAATAAATTCTCAATAAATTCCCAGTAAATTCTCAGTAAATTCGCAATAAATTTTCTATAAATTACTTAGAAAATTACTCAGTGAATTCTCAGAAAATTACTCAATTAATTACTTAGTAAATTACTCAGAAAATTCTGAATAAATTCTAAGTAAATTTCCAGTAAATTCTCAGTAAATTACTCAAGAAATTCCCACTATGTTCTCAATAAATTACACAGCAAATTCCCAGTAAATTACTATGTAATTCTCAATAAATCATTCAGTAAATTCGCAGTAAATTTTAACTAAATTCTCAGTACATTACTCAGTAAATTTCCACTAAATTACTCAGATAATTACTGTAAATTCTCAGAAATTACTAAAAAAATTTCCAGTAAATTAACAGTAAGTTCTCAGTAAATTCTCAATAAATTCTAACTACATTATTTAGTAAATTCTAAACAAATTACTTAGTAAATTCTTAATAAATTCCGACTGAATTCTCAGTAAATTACTCATTAAATTCTCTGTAAATTACTCAATAAGTTCTCTATAAATTACTCAGTAAATTCCCAGTAAATTCTCAGAAAATTCTCTGTAAATTAATCAGTAAATTCCTAGCAAATTCTCAATAAATACTCAGCAAATTTCGAGTAAAATCTCCGTAAATTCCCAAAATATTCCCTGTAAATTCTTAGTAAATTACTCAGAAAATTTCCAGTAAACTACTCAGCAAATTCCCAACAAAATCTTAGTAAATTACCTAGTAAATTGCAAGTAAATTATAAGTAAATTACATTGTAAAATCACAGTAAATTCGCTGTAAATTCTAAGTAGAATACTCTGTAAGTTCTCAATAAATTCCCTGTAAATTACTAAGAAAAATTGCCTCTAAATTCTCAGTAAATTACATAGTAAATTCTCAATAAATTCTCAGTAAATTACTCAATAAATTACTCATTAAATTCTCTGTAAATTACTTAATAAATTTCATTTAAATTCTCAATAAATTACTCGATACGTTCTCACTAAATTTTTCATAAATTACTCAGAAAATTACTCAGTAAATTGCTAGTAAATTCTCAGTAAATTACATAGTAAATTATAAGTAAATTACTCGGTAGATTTTCAGTAAATTCCCTACAGATTCTCAGAAAATTACCCAACAAATTCCTAATAAATTCTCAGTAAATTACATAGTAAATTCCAAAAAAAATCTAACTAAATTACTCAGTGAATTCCACAATAAATTCTCAATAAATTAGTTAGTAAATTCCATGTAAATTCTCATTAAATTACTCAGTAAATTCCAAGTAAATTACTCAGTAAATTCTCTAAAAATTACTAATTGAATTCTCAGTAAATTACTCAGTACATTATTCAGTAAATTGTGAGTAAATTACCAAGTAAATTTGCAGTAAATTATCAGTAAATTCTCACTAAATGTCTAATAAATTCTCACAAAATTATTCAGTAAATTTCTAATAAATACTCAGTAAATCACTTTGTAAATTCCAAGTAAATTACTGAGTAAATTCTCAGTAAATTACTCTCCGTAAATTCCTAGTAAATTCTGAAAATAATTCTCAGTAATTTACTCTTTAAATTCCCAATAAATTACTTAGTAAATTTTTAGTAAATTCTTAGTAAATTACCAGTAAATTCCCAATAAATTCTCAGGCAATTCCCTGTAATTTTTTCGTAAATTCTTTGTAAATTACTCAGTAAATTCCCAGTATATTCTCAGTAAATTAATAAGTAAATTCCCAGTAAATTACTCCTTAAATTATAAGTAAATTACGCAGTAATTTCTAAAAACATTTCTCAACAAATTAAACAGTAAATTCTCAGTAAATTACCCAGTAAAATCTCTGTCAATTCCCTGTAAAATCCCAGTAAATTACTCTGTAAGTTCTCTGTAAATTACTCAGAAAATAACTCAGTGAATTGCCAGCAAATGCTCAGTAGATTACTCAGTAAATTTTCTGAAAATTACTCATTAAATTCCCAGTAAATTCTCAGTAAATTACTTAGGAAATTCGAAGTAAATTACTCGGTTAATTCCCAATCAATTCTCAATAAATTCTCAGTAAATTCTCAGGAAATACTCAGTAAGTTGCGCCGTAAATTCCAAATAAATTACTCAGTAAATTCAATGTAAATTACTCAGTAAATTCTATGGAAATTACTTAGTAAATTCAATGTAAATTACTCAGTAAATTACACTCTAAATTTTCAGTAAATTCCAGTTAAATTACAGAATAAATTCTCAAAAAATTCCCAGTAAATTATTAGTAAATTCGCAATAAATTTTCTATAAATTACTGAGTAAATTACTTAGTAAATTCTCAGAAAATTCTAAGTAAAATTCTAAGTAAATTCCCTGTAAATTCTCAGTAAATTACTCAAGAAATTCCCACTATGTTCTCAATAAATTACACAGCAAATTCCCAGTAAATTTCTATGTAATTCTCAATAAATCATTCAGTAAATTCGCAGTAAATTTTAACAAAATTCTCAGTACATTACTCAGTAAATTTCCATTAAATTACTCAGATAATTACCGTAAATTCTCAGAAATTACTAAAAAAATTCCAGTAAATTAACAGTAAGTTCTCAGTAAATTACTCAATAAATTCCCAATAAATTCTAACTACATTGTTTAGTAAATTCCCAGTAAATTCTATACAAATTATTTAGTAAATTCTTAGTAAATTCCGAGTGAATTCTCAGTAAATTACTCATTAAATTCTCTGTAAATTACTCAATAAGTTCTCTATAAATTCCTAGTAAATTCTCAGAAAATTCTCTGTAAATTAATCAGTAAATTCCTAGCAAATTCTCAATAAATACTCAGTAAATTTTGAGTAAAATCTCTGTAAATTCCCATAACATTCCCTGTAAATTCTTAGTAAATTACTCAGAAAATTCCCAGTAAATTACTCAGAAAATTCCCAGCAAAATCTTAGTAAATTACCTAGTAAATTATAAGTAAATTACATTGTAAAATCACAGTAAATTCGCTGTAAATTCTAAGTAGAATACTCTGTAAGTTCTCAGTAAATTCTCTGTAAATTACTAAGAAAAATTGCCTCTAAATTCTCTGTAAATTACACAGTAAATTCTCAATAAATTCTCAGTAAATTACTCATTAACTTACTCATTAAATTCTCTGTAAATTACTTAATAAATTCCATATAAATTCTCAGTAAATTACTCGATAAGTTCTCACTAAATTTTTTATAAATTACTTAGAAAATTACTCAGTAAATTGTTAGTAAATTCTCAGTAAATTACATAGTAAATTATCAGTAAATTACTTGGTAAATTTTCAGTAAATTCTCTATAAATTCTCAGAAAATTAACCAATAAATTCCTAATAAATTCTTAGTAAATTTCTTAGTAAATTCCAAAAAAAAATCTAACTAAATTACTCTGTGAATTCTAAGTAAATTCCACAATAAATTCTAAATAAATTAGTTAGTAAATTCCAAGTAAATTCTCATTAAATTACTCAGTAAATTCCAAGTAAATTACTCAGCAAATTCTCTGAAAATTACTAATTGAATTCTCAGTAAATTCTCAATACATTATTCAGTAAATTGTGAGTAAATTACCAAGTAACTTTTCAGTAAATTATCAGTAAATGTCTAATAATTCTCACAAAATTATTCAGTAAATTTCCAATAAACACTCAGTAAATCACTTTGTAAATTCCAAGTAAATTACTGAGTAAATTCACTGTAAATTACACAATAAATTCCAAGTAAATTCTCAGTGAATTCTCTGTAAATTACTCCGTAAATTCCCAGTAAATTCTGAAAAAATTCTCAGTAATTTACTCTTTAAATTCCCAATAAATTACTTAGTAAATTTTCAGTAAATTACCAGTAAATTCCCAATAAATTCTCAGGCAATTCTTTGTAAATTTTTCGTAAATTCTTTGTAAATTTCTCAGCAAATTCTCAGTATATTCTGAGTAAATTAATAAGTAAATTCCCAGTAAATTGCTCATAAAATTCCCAGTAAATTCTCAATAAATTATGCCTTAAATTATTTGTAAATTACGCAGTAAATTTCTAGAAATTACTAAGAAAATTTCACAATAAATTAAACAGTAAATTCTCAGTAAATTACCCAGTAAATTCTCTGCCAATTCCCTGTAAAATCCCAGTAAATTACTCTGTAAGTTCTCTGTAAATTAGTCAGAAAATAACTCAGTAAATTGCAATAAATGCTTAGTAGATTACTCAATAAATTTTCTAAAAATTACTCATTAAATTCCTAGTAAATTCTCAGTAAAGTACTCAGGAAATTCCCAGTAAATTACTCAGTTAATTCCCAATCAATTCTCAATAAATTCTTAGTAAATTCTTAGGAAATACTCAGTAAGTTGTGCCGTAAATTCCAAATAAATTACTTAGTAAATTACTCAGTAAATTACTCTCTAAATTTTCAGTAAATTCCAGAAAAATTACAAAATAAATTCTCAATAATTTCCAATAAATTCTCAGTAAATTACTCCATAAATTTGCAATAAATTTTCTATAAATTACTTAGAAAATTACTTAGTGAATTCTCAGAAAATTACTCAATTAATTACTGAGTAAATTACTTAGAAAATTATTTAGAAAATTCTAAGTAAATTCTAAGTAAATTCCCTGTAAATTCTCAGTAAATTACTCAAGAAATTCCCACTATGTTCTCAATAAATTACACAGCAAATTCCCAGTAAATTACTATGTAATTCTCAATAAATCATTCAGTAAATTCGCAGTAAATTTTAACTAAATCTCCGTACATTACTCAGTAAATTCCCACTAAATTACTCAGATAATTACCGTAAATTCTTAGAAATTACTAAAAAAATTTCCAATAAATTAACAGTAAGTTCTCAGTAAATTAGTCAGTATATTCTAACTACATTATTTAGTAAATTCCTAGTAAATTCTAAACAAATTACTTAGTAAATTCTTAGTAAATACATAGTGAATTCTCAGTAAATTACTCATTAAATTCTCTGTAAATTAATCAGTAAATTCCTAGCAAATTCTCAATAAATACTCAGTAAATTTCGAGTGAAATCTTCATAAATTCCCACAATATTCCCTGTAAATTCTTAGTAAATTACTCAGAAAATTCCCAGCAAAATCTCAGTAAATTACCTAGTAAATTTCAAGTAAATTACATTGTAAAATCACAGTAAATTCGCTATAAATTCTCAGTAGAATACTCTGTAAGTTCTTAGTAAATTCTCTGTAAATTACTAAGAAAAATTGCTTCTAAATTCTCTGTAAATTACACAGTAAATTCTCAATAAATTCTCAGGAAATTACTCAATGAATTACTCATTAAATTCTCTGTAAATTACTTAATAAATTCCATGTAAATTCTCAGTAAATTACTCGATAAGTTCTCACTAAATTTTTTGTAAATTACTCAGAAAATTACTTGGTAAATTGTTAGTAAATTCTCTATAAATTCTCAGAAAATTACCCAATAAATTCCTAATAAATTCTTAGTAAATTACGTAGTAAATTCCAAAAGAAATCTATCGAAATTACTCAGTGAATTCTCTGTAAATTCCATAATAAATTCTCAATAAATTAGTCAGTAAATTCCAAGTAAATTGCTCAGTAAATTCTCTGAAAATTACTAATTGAATTCTCAGTACATTATTCAGTAAATTGTGAGTAAATTTGCAGTAAATTATCAGTAAATGTCTAATAAATTCTTACAAGATTATTCAGTAAATTTCCAATAAATACTCAGTAAATCACTTTGTAAATTTTAAGTAAATTACTGAGTAAATTCTTAGTATATTACACAATAAATTCCAAGTAAATTCTCAGTGAATTCTCTGTAAATTACTCTGTAATTTCCCAGTAAATTCTGAAAAAAATTCTCAGTAATTTACTCTTTAAATTTCCAGTAAATTACTTAATAAATTTTCAGTAAATTACCAGTAAATTCCCAATAAATTCTCAGGCAATTCCCTGTAAATTTTTCGTAAATTCTTTGTAAATTACTCAGCAAATTCTCAGTATATTCTCAGTAAATTAATAAGTAAATTCCCAGTAAATTACTCATAAAATTTCCATTAAATTCTCAATAAATTACTTAGTAAATTTCCAATAAATTCTCAGTAAATTAGTCCTTAAATTATCTATAAATTACTCAGTAAATTTCTAGAAATTTGAAAGAAAATTTCTCAACAAATTAAACAGTAAATTCTCAGTAAATTACCTAGTAAATTCTCTGTCAATTCCCTGTAAAATCCTAGTAAAATTACTCTGTAAGTTCTCTGTAAATTACTCAGAAAATAACTCAGTAAATTGCCAGCAAATGCTCAGTAGATTACTCAGTAAATTTTCTGAAATTTACTCACTAAATTCCCAGTAAATTCTCAGTAAATTACTCAGGAAATTCCCAGTAAATTACTCAGTTAATTCCCAATCAATTCTCAGTAAATTCCTAGGAAATACTCAGTAAGTTGCGCCGTAAATTCCAAATAATATACTTAGTAAATTCAATGTAAATTTGTCATGACCCGAACCCGCCCCTATGGGTTAAGGACATAACCGGCCAGCAATCTTGAGATTACCTACGGCCTCATATTCTACAGACATAACTTGCCAGAGTAAAGGGGCCAAACGGAAGCAAAAATTAAAAACTTTGTCCATAGAGCCGTGCTTATATGCACATCAAACAGACCATATTCAGTTACGTTAATAACCCACCTCAAAATTACAGTTTCACAAAATTCATTACAGACAGGATCATTCAAAACGAGTCAACCTATGACAGGCTATTTACAGATATACACTAGGCCCTTGCCAACAAGACAAAACATAAGTACATAGCAAACTTCACTGGGGCTGGGTTTGGACTTCCCTGGGCTCACCTACAAACACATGAATGAGCGTGAGCGATAGCCCAGTGAATAATATCAAACATGACAGTTATATGACAATATGTAGAACAACATGCTCCAAACGGCCTTGGGCCCAATTCATACTTCTATTTAACACAGATATATATATATATATATATATATATATATATATACTTATACAAAATTTAGATCAAGTGACTGTAGTTCCACCATACTGGCCTTTGGCCCATTCAGGTTTCCATTCTTGTCAAAACGGCCTCCGGCCCATTCATTTATGTCAAAACGGCCTTCGGCCCATCCATTTACGTCAAAACGGTTTTTAGCCCATTCATTCATGACGGAACGACCTTCGGTCCATTCATATTCATCTAAACGACCTTTGGTCCATTCATATACATCAAAACGACCTTTGGTCCATTCATATACATCAAAACGACCTTCGGTCCATTCTTTCTTATCAAAACGACCTTTGGTCCATTCATTGATTCTTGTCAGATTTTAGTCCACAATCCCAATTAACAGCTCATAAAGTTTATAAGGGAATAACAATTGGACATTGACAAACTTTCAAATATTGATATTACTCACAGTGATCGGCTTGTTGATTTGCCCTGTAGCTTGACCCTACACGTTTCATGAACACAAAAGGGTCATTAACAGTTCAATCCGTTCTTTAATTCACATATTCCTCTTTAGGCTTTATTATTATCTCATTAACTCATTTACAATGCTTAACATATGCCTAAGAGTGCTTGCAAGTGAAACAGAACGGAAAACAGAACACAAAATGCAAAAACAGGATTTCAGAAAATAGGGTCCCCGCTCGAGCGTGGACTTCCCCGCTCGAGCGGACCCTCAAGGCCTGCAAAAGTGCTGGTTGCATCAAAAATACGCTCGAGCGTGAAATAGGACGCTCGAGCGGAAGGCCTGTCAAAATAGCTCCCACGCTCGAGCGTTAATTACCACGCTCGAGCGGACATTAAGTCTGCAAAAAGTACTGGGAGCACGCATTTCCCGCTCGAGAGTCAGGTTCCCCGCTCGAGCGGACCTCAAAATTCTGGAAAACCCAGAACTGTGTTCTTGAGCTTCAACTCGAAATTCAAAGGTTCAAGATGCATGATTTCGGCTCAAATAGCATAGAAACATACACTAACATGGCATAAACCCCAAGTTACAACACAATGAAGCTCAATCCCAAGAATTACTTACATGCTTGGCCCATTTTGACTCAAATTCATTTTCCAACATAATTAATTCATGCATTCCAACTTCACATCTTCATCAATCATGCATGCATGCCAATCCCTGACTCCATTTCTATTACAATTGGTACAAATGGTGCTCATAACCATGAAGCTCGACCAAACCATACTTGCATGTATGATTCGACACCCAATTTCTCATATTCTACTCCTCGCATGCTTGATTATGCAATTTCATGGCAATTCTATGCATGCATGTGCATATAAACTTCAATTTCATCATACTCAATACCATTCATGTTCTTGATCAGATATTCTCTTCGAATTAACATTATTACATACACAAATTCATGAATTAAGGGTTGATCACTCACCTAGGAGCTTCAATCTCCACCCGTTCTTGTTAATTCTAGAGTGTAGCTTCCCAATCCACAATCTTGAATCAAAATGCCCAATGGTGCTTCCCTTCTCTCTCAAAGTCGACTCTCTCTTTTCTAGAGAGTTAACTCTAGCCAAAATGATATAAGGAGGAGAATTGAATGTAACAAGGGCCCTTATATGGCCCCACTAACTTAAAATTATTAATATTAAATAATTGAGGCACTAGACCCTCAATTTAATCAGTTTAATTTGACCCGAATAAATTTCCAATTAAGTTCCACCGTAGGCTCTAAAAATTATGCCAATCACAATGGCGTAATCAATTTCGGGTTCTGTGGCCGATAGGGCCCTCAATTTAATTTCCAAAGTAGGTTACTCAAACAGATATTCCTACAGTGAACAGATAGAATTGCAAAATCACATATATTCACATAATGGCACATAAAGTCAGGCTGAACACCTAATCATATTCAAATTAAGGACCAATTTAGCATAATACAGAACAGGGGTATCACAGTCTTCCCCCATTTTAGGAAGTTTGGTCCTCCAAACTTAAGTTACCTTCGTCGGAAAACAAATGTGGGTAGCGTAGTCGCATTTCGTCCTCTTTTTCCCACGTGGCATCCGTTCCGTAGTGCTCTTTCCATTCTACTTTCACCATTGGGATGGACTTGTTTCTCAATTCTTTCACTTGTCGGGCAACAATTCTTTCCGGCCACTCTGCGTATTCCATATTCTCATCAATAGCTACCCGATGGTAATCAATCACATGTAACAGGTCTTGGAGGTAACCCCTCAACATCGACACATGAAACACATTATGGATTTGCTCGAATCCCGGTGGCAAAGCAACTCTATAAGCAACTGGACCAAGCCTTTCCAAAATCTGGAACGGCCCAATGTAGCGGGGCGACAACTTGCCCTTTTTCCCAAACCTGACTTGGCCTTTCATCGGAGAAACTCGAATGAACACATGGTCGCCGACCTCGTATTCAAGAGGTCTTCTCCGAACGTCTGCATAATTCTTTTGTCGGTCTTGAGCTGTTTTGAGCCTTTGCCGAATAGTTTTGATCTTTTCAGAGGTGTCTTGTACAATTTCAGGCCCAAGCAAAGCTCTGTCCCCGACCTCTGTCCAACAAATAGGTGATCTACACCTCCTACCATACAAAGCCTCGTATGGTGCCATACCAATGCTGGAGTGGAAGCTGTTATTATAAGCAAACTCTGCAAGCGGCAAATAGTCTTCCCAACTCCCCTGAAAATCCAAAGCACACATGCGAAGCATATCTTCCAAAGTTTGTATCGTTCGTTCTGACTGGCCATCTGTCTGTGGGTGGAATGCAGTACTGAACCTTAGTTCTGTTCCCATAGCTTCCTGCAAACTCTTCCACAATCTAGATACAAATTTCGGATCTCTATCTGACACAATGGATACCGGAACTCCATGTAAACGGACAATTTCATCAACATAAATAGTAGCCAACCTGTAAGCAGTAAATGTAGTTTTGACAGGCAGAAAATGTGCAGATTTAGTCAGTCTATCAACTACAACCCAAACAGAATCCATACCTCGGGAAGTTCGAGGTAGGCCAACAACGAAATCCATAGTCACATGTTCCCACTTCCACTCAGGAATAGGGAGAGGTTGAAGTAGACCGCCTGGTTTCTGATGTTCAGCCTTAACTTGCTGACGCTGAAGGCACTTGGACACATATTCTGCAATCTCTTTCTTCATTTTAGGCCACCAATAGGTTTGTTTCAAATCCCGATACATTTTGTTGTTACCCGGATGCATAGCAAATACAGATCTGTGGGTTTCATCTAAAACCCTCTTCCTTAGCTCCGAAATATCCGGGACACATATTCGGTTTCGAAATTTCAACATTCCATTTTCGACACTGAACTCTGCTTTTGGGCTTACTTCAAATTCATCAATTACCTTTCTGAGGAACTCATCTCCTTTCTGTTTCTGCTTGATTTCGTCAACAATTGCCGGTTCGGCTGTAATAGCGGCTATCAATCCGCCCTGTTCACATACCACCACTTCAATTTCAGACTTTTCAAAGTCTTGCAAAATCTCCCTTTGTTCAGTAAGCAAACAAGCCATACTCCCTGTTGATTTTCTGCTCAAGGCATCAGCCACTGTATTAGCTTTCCCGGGATGGTACTGAATCTCTAGGTCGTAGTCTTTTATCAGTTCTAGCCACCTTCTCTGACGCATATTCAACTCTTTCTGTGTGAAGAAGTATTTCAGGCTCTTATGATCTGTGTAGACTTCACACTTTGCCCCATACAAGTAATGCCGCCAGATTTTCAAAGCGAAAACAACTGCGGCCAATTCTAGGTCATGTGTTGGATAATTCTTCTCATGTGGCCTCAACTGTCGGGAGGCGTAAGCAATAACCTTTCCGTTCTGCATTAACACACAACCCAAACCCTTATAAGATGCGTCACTGAAAATCACGAAATTTCCGTACCTGAAGGTAGTGTCAAAATTGGTGCAGTGGTCAATCTTGTCTTCAATTCATGAAAGGCTGATTCTCTTTCACTATTCCACTCAAATGGTTGTCCCTTACGTGTCAATTGGGTAAGAGGCACGGCTAATTTTGAAAAGTCCTTTACAAACCTCCTGTAGTACCCAGCCAAGCCCATGAAACTGCGAACTTCTGTCACATTAGTTGGTGTAGGCCAATTCACAATTGCTTTTATTTTCTGCGGGTCCACTGAAATTCCTTCCTTGTTGATCACATGCCCTAAGAAAACAACCTCATCCAACCAAAACTCACATTTCTTTAGTTTAGCAAATAACTTCCTTTCCCGAAGTATTTGTAAAACAGTCCTCAAATGATGTTCATGCTCAAGTCTATCTTTAGAGTATATCAAAATATCATCGATGAAGACTACAACAAACTCATCAAGGTAGGTTTTAAAAATTCTATTCATTAGGTCCATAAATGCTGCCGGAGCATTAGTCACTCCAAATGGCATAACAAGAAACTCAAAATGACCATACCTCGTTCTGAATGCGGTTTTCTCAACATCCTCTGCTTTAACCTTTAGTTGATGATACCCGGATCTCAAATCAATCTTAGAAAACACCTGTGATCCCTGCAACTGGTCAAATAAGTCATCAATACGGGGTAAGGGATACTTGTTCTTTATCGTTACCTTGTTCAATTCCCGATAATCGATGCACAGGCGCAAAGTACCATCCTTCTTTTTCACAAATAACACCGGTGCGCCCCAAGGCGAAGTGCTGGGCCGGATAAACCCTTTATTAAGAAGGTCTTGCAACTGTTCCTTTAATTCTTTCATTTCGGCGGTAGCCATCCTGTAGGGAGTTTTGGAAATAGCCTGGGTGCCTGGCACAGTCTCAATAGTAAATTCTATCTCCCTGTCTACCAATTCCCCTGGTAATTCATTTGGAAACACATCTGGGAATTCTCTAACAATGGGAATATCATTCAATTCAAATTATCAGTAAATTCTCAGTAAATGTCTAATAAATTCACACAAAATTATTCAGTAAATTTCCAATAAATACTCAGTAAATCACTTTGTAAATTCCAAGTAAATTACTGAGTAAATTCTCAGTAAATTACACAATAAATTCCAAGTAAATTCTCAGTGAATTCTCTGTAAATTACTCCGTAAATTCTTAGTAAATTCTGAAAAAAATTCTCAGTAATTTACTTTTAAATTCCCAGTAAATTACTTAGTAAATTTTCAGTAAATTACCAGTAAATTCCCAATAAATTCTCAGGCAATACCCTGTAAATTTTTCGTAAATTCTTTATAAATTACTCAGCAAATTCACAGTATATTCTCAGTAAATTAATAAGTAAATTTGCAGTAAATTCTCAATAAATTACTCCTTAAATTATCGATAAATTACTCAGTAAATTCCTAGAAATTTCTAAGAAAATTTCTCAACAAATTAAACAGTAAATTCTCAGTAAATTACCCAGTAAATTCTTTGTCAATTCCCTGTAAAATCCCAGTAAATTACTCAGTAAGTTCTCTGTAAATTACTTAGAAAATAACTCAGTAAATTGCCAACAAATGCTCAGTAGATTACTCAGTAAATTTTCTGAAAATTACTCCTTAAATTCCCAGCAAATTCTCAGTAAATTACTCAGGAAATTCCCAGTAAATTACAAAGGAAATTCCCAATCAATTCTCAATAAATTCTCAGTAAATTTCCAAGAAATACTCAGTAAGTTGAGCCGTAAATTCCAAATAAATTACTCAGTAAATTACCCTCTAAATTTTCATTAAATTCCAGATAAATTATAGAATAAATTTTCAATAAATTTTCAGTAAATTCCCAGTAAATTCGCAATAAATTTCCTATAAATTACTTAAAAAATTACTCAGTGAATTCTCAGAAAATTACTCAATTAATTACTGAGTAAATTACTTTGTAAACTCCTAGCAATTTCTAAGTAAATTCCCTGTAAATTCTCAGTAAATTACTCAAGAAATTCCCACTATGTTCTCAATAAATTACACAGCAAATTCCCAGTAAATTACTATGTAATTCTCAATAAATCCTTCAGTAAATTCGCAGTAAATTTTAACTAAATTCTCAGTACAGTATTGAGTAAATTCCCACTAAATTACTCAGATAATTACCGTAAATTCTCAGAAATTACTAAAAAAAATTCCAGTAAATTAACCGTAAGTTCCTAGAAAATTTACTCAGTAAATTCCCAATCAATTCTAACTACAATATTTAGTAAATTCCCAGTAAATTCTTAGTAAATTTCGAGTGAATTCTCAGTAAATTACTCAATAAGTTCTCTATAAATTACTCAGTAAATTCTCAGAAAATTCTCTGTAAATTAATCAGTAAATTCATTGCAAATTCTCAATAAATACTCAGTAAATTTCGAGTAAAATCTCCGTAAATTCCCACAATATTCCCTATAAATTCTTAGTTAATTACTCAGAAAATTCTCAGTAAATTACTCAGCAAAATCTCAGTAAATTACCTTGTAAATTGCCAGTAAATTACATTGTAAAATCACAGTAAATTCGCTGTAAATTCTCAGTAGAATACTCTGTAAGTTCTCAGTAAATTCTCTGTAAATTACTAAGAAAAATTGCCTCTAAATTCTCAGTAAATTACACAGTAAATTCTCAATAAATTCTCAGTAAATTACTCATTAAATTTTCTGTAAATTACTTAATAAATTCCATGTAAATTCTCAATCAATTACTCAATAAGTTCTCACTAAATTTTTTGTAAATTCACAGTAAATTACGTAGTAAACTATCAGTAAATTACTCGGTAAATTTTCAGTAAATTTTCTATAAAATCTCGAAAATTACCCTATGAATTCCTAATAAATTCTCAGTAAATTACTTAGTAAATTCCAAAAAAAATCTAACTAAATTACTCAGTGAATTCTCAGTAAATTCCACAATAAATTCTCAATAAATTAGTCAATAAATTCCAAGTAAATTCTCATTAAATTACTCAGTAAATTCCGAGTAAATTACTCAGTAAATTCTCTGAAAATTACTAATTGAATTCTTAGTAAATTCTCAGTAAATTGTGAGTAAATTTGCAGTAAATTTTCTATAAATTCTCAGTAAATGTCTAATAAATTCACACAAAATTATTCAGTAAATTTCCAATAAATACTCAGTAAATCACTTTGTAAATTCCAAGTAAATTACTGAGTAAATTCTCAGTAAATTACACAATAAATTACAAGTAAATTCTCAGTGAATTCTCTGTAAATTACTCCGTAAATTCCCAGTAAATTCTGAAAAAAAATTCTCAATAATTTACTCTTTAAATTCCTAGTAAATTACTTAGTAAATTTTCAGTAAATTCTCAGTAAATTACGAGTAAATTCCCAATAAATTCTCAGGCAATTCCCTGTAAATTTTTCGTAAATTCTTTGTAAAGTACTCAGCAAATTCCCAGTATATTCTCAGTAAATTAATAAGTAAATCCCCAGTATATTCTCAGTAAATTACTTAGTAAATTTCCCGTAAATTCTCAGTAAATTACTCCTTAAATTATCAATAAATTACTCAGTAAATTCCTAGAAATTTCTAAGAAAATTTCTCAACAAATTAAACAGTAAATTCTCAGTAAATTACCCAGTAAATTCTCTATCAAATCCCTGTAAAATCCCAGTAAATTACTCTGTAAGTTCTCTGTAAATTACTCAGAAAATAACTCAGTAAATTGCCAGCAAATGCTCAGTAGATTACTCAGTAATTTTCTAAAAATTACTCATTAAATTCCCAGTAAATTCTCAGTAAATTACTCTGAAAATTCCCAGAAAATTACTCAGTTAATTCCCAATCAATTCTCAATAAATTCTCTACAAATTCCCAGGAAATACTCAGTAAGTTGCGCCGTAAATTCCAAAAAATTAATCAGTAAATTCAATGTAAATTATTCAGTAAATTCAATGTAAATTACTCTCTAAATTTTCAATATCAATAAATTCCCAGTAAATTACTCTGTAAATTCAGAATAAATTTTCTATAAATTACTTAGAAAATTACTCAATGAATTCCTAAAAAATTACTCAATTAATTACTGAGTAAATTACTTTGTAAATTCCCAGCAATTTCTAAGTAAATTCCCTGTAAATTCTAAGTAAATTACTCCAGAAATTCCATGTAAATTCTCAGTAAATTACTCAAGAAATTTCCACTATGTTCTCAATAAATTACACAGCAAATTCCTAGTAAATTACTATGTAATTCTCAATAAATCATTCAGTAAATTCGCAGTAAATTTTAACTAAATTCTCAGTACATTACTCAGTAAATTCCCATTAAATTACTCAGATAATTACCGTATATTCTCCGAAATTACTAAAAAAAAATTCCAGCAAATTGACAGTAAGTTCTCAGTAAATTACTCAGTAAATTCCTAATAAATTCTAACTACGTTATTTACTAAATTCACAGTAAACTCTAAACAAATTACTCAGTAAATTCCCAATAAATTCTAACTACGTTATTTACTAAATTCACAGTAAACTCTAAACAAATTACTTAGTAAATTCTTAGTAAATTCTGAGTGAATTCTCAGTAAATTACTCAATAAGTTCTCTATAAATTACTCAGAAAATTCTTAGAAAATTCTCTGTAAATTAATCAGTAAATTCTGAGCAAATTCTCAATAAATACTCAGTAAATTTTGAGTAAAATCTCCGTAAATCCCCAAAATGTTCCCTGTAAATTCTTAGTAAATTACTCAGAAAATTCCCAGTAAATTACTCAGCAAAATCTCAGTAAATTACCCAGTAAATTGCAAGTAAAGTACATTGTAAAATCACAGTAAACTCGCTGTAAATTCTCAGTAGAATACTCTGTAAGTTCTCAGTAAATTCTCTGTAAATTACTAAGAAAAATTGCCTCTAAATTCTCAGTAAATTACACAGTAAATTCTCAATAAATTCTCAGTAAATTACTCAATAAATTACTCATTAAATTCTCTGTAAATTACTTAATAAATTCCATGTAAATTCTCAATAAATTACTCGATAAGTTCTCATTAAATTTTTTTGTAAATTCTCAATAAATTACATAGTAAACTATCCGTAACTACTCGGTAAATTTTCAGTAAATTCTCTATAAATTCTCAGAAAATTACCCAATAAATTCCTAATAAATTCTCAGTAAATTACTTAGTAAATTCCAAAAAAAAAAAATCTAACTAAATTACTCAGTGAATTCTCAGCAAATTCCATAATAAATTCTCAATAAATTAGTCAGTAAATTCCAAGTAAATTCTCATTAAATTACTCAGTAAATTCCAAGTAAATTACTTAGTAAATTCTCTGAAAATTACTAATTGAATTCTTAGCAAATTCTCAGTAAATTACTCAGTAAATTATGAGTAAATTTGCAGTAAATTTTTAGTAAATTATCAGTAAATTCTCAGTAAATGTCTAATAAATTCTCACAAAATTATTCAGTAAATTTTCAATAAATACTCAGTAAATCACTTTGTAAATTCCAAGTAAATTATTGAGTAAATTCTCAGTAAATTACACAATAAATTCCAAGTGAATTCTCAGTGAATTCTCTGTAAATTACTCTGTAAATTCCCACTAAATTCTGAAAACAATTCTCAGTAATTTACTCTTTAAATTCCCAGTAAATTACTTAGTTAATTTTCAGTAAATTCTCAGTGAATTACCAGTAAATTCCCAATAAATTCTCAGGCAATTCCCGGTAAATTTTTCATAAATTCTGTGTAAATTACGCAGCAAATTCCCAGTAAATTCTGAGTAAATTAATAAGTAAATTCCCAGTAAATTCTCAATAAATTACTTAGTAAATTTCCAGTAAATTCTCAGTAAATTACTCCTTAAATTATCAGTAAATTACTCAGTAAATTCCTAGTAATTTCTAAGAAAATTTCTCAACAAATTAAGCAGTAAATTCTCAGTAAAGTCTCTGTCAATTCCCTGTAAAATCCCAGAAAATTACTCTGTAAGTTCTCTGTAAATTACTTAAAAAATAACTCAGTAAATTGCCAGCAAATGCTCAGTAGATTACTCAGTAGATTTTCTGAAAATTACTCCTTAAATTCCCAGTAAATTACTCAGGAAATTCCAAGTCAATTACTCAGTTAATTCCCAATCAATTCTCAATAAATTCTCAGTAAATTCCCAGGAAATACTCAGTAAGTTGCGCCGTAAATTCCAAATAAATTACTCAGAAAATTCAATGTAAATTACTCAGTAAATTCTGTGTAAATTACTTAGTAAACTACTCAGTAAATTACTCTCTAAATTTTCAGTAAATTTCAGATAAATTACAGAATAAATTCTCAATAAATTCCCAGTAAATTACTCTGTAAATTCGCAATAAATTACTTAGAAAATTACTCAGTGAATTCACAGAAAATTACTCAATTAATTACTGAGTAAATTACTTTGTAAATTCCCAGCAATTTCTAAGTAAATTCCCTGTAAATTCTCAGTAAATTACTCCAGAAATTACCACTATGTTCTCAATAAATTACACAACAAATTCCTAGTAAATTACTATGTAATTCTCAATAAATCATTCAATAAATTCGCTGTAAATTTTAACTAAATTCTTAGTTAATTACCGTAAATTCTCAGAAATTACTAAAAAAATTTCCAGTAAATTAACAGTAAGTTCCTAGTAAATTACTCAGTAAATTCCCAATAAATTCTAACTACGTTATTTAGTAAATTCTCAGTAAATTCTAAACAAATTACTTAGTAAATTCCGAGTGAATTCTCAGTAAATTACTCGTTAAATTCTCTGTAAATTACTCAATAAGTTCCCTATAAATTACTTAGTAAATTCCCAATAAATTCTCAGAAAATTCTACGTAAATTAATCAGTAAATTCATAGCAAATTCTCAATAAATACTTAGTAAATTTCGAGTAAAATCTCCGTAAATTCCCACAATATTCCCTGTAAATTCTTAGTAAATTACTCAGAAAATTCCCAGCAAAATCTTAGTTAATTACCTAGTAAATTGCAAGTAAATTATAAGTAAATTACACTTTAAAATCACAGTAAATTCGCTGTAAATTCTCAGTAGAATACTCTGTAAGTTCTCAGTAAATTCTCTGTAAATTACTGAGAAAAATTGCCTATAAATTGCCTAAAAATTACTGAGTAAATTACACAGTAAATTCTTAATAAAATCTCAGTAAATTACTCAATAAATTACTCATTAAATTCTTAGTAAATTACATAGTAAATTATTAGTAAATTACTCGGTAAATTTTCAGTAAATTCTCTATAAATTCTCAAAAAATTACCCAATAAATTCCTAATAAATTCTCAGTAAATTACTTAGTAAATTCCAAAAAAAAATCTAACTAAATTACTCGGTGAATTCTCAGTAAATTTCACAATAAACTCTCAATAAATTTGTTAGTAAATTTCAAGTAAATTCTCATTAAATTACTCAGTAAATTCCAAGTAAATTACTCAGTAAATTCTCTGAAAATTACTAATTGAATTCTCAATAAATTCTTTGTAAATTACTCAGTAAATTATGAGTAAATTTGCAGTAAATTCTCAGTAAATTCTCAGTAAATGTCTAATAAATTCTCACAAAATTATTCAGTAAATTTCCAATAAATACTTAGTAAATCACTTTGTAAATTCCAAGTAAATTACTCAGTAAATTCTCAGTAAATTACGCAATAAATTCCAAGTGAATTCTTCGTGAATTCTCTGTAAATTACTCTGTAAATTCCCACTAAATTCTGAAAAAGATTCTCAGTAATTTACTCTTTAAATTCCCAGTAAATTACTTAGTAAATTTTCAGTGAATTCTCAGTAAATTACTAGAAAATTCCAATAAATTCTTAGGCAATTCCCTGTAAAATTTTCGTAAATTCTTTGTAAATTACTCAGCAAATTCCCAGTATATTCTCAGTAAATTAATAAGTAAATCCCCATTAAATTCTCAATAAATTACTTAGTAAATTTCCAGTAAATTCTCAGTAAATTACTCCTTAAATTATCAGTAAATTACTCAGTAAATTCCAAGAAATTTCTAAAAAAATTTCTCAACAAATTAAACGGTAAATTTTCAGTAAATTACCCAATAAATTCTCTGTCAATTCCCTGTAAAATCCCAGTAAATTACTCTGTAAGTTCTCTGTAAATTACTCAGAAAATAACTCAGTAAATTGCCAGAAATGCTCAGTAGATTACTCAGTAAATTTTGTGAAAATTACTCATTAAATTCACAGTAAATTACTCAGGAAATTCCCAGTAAATTACTCAGTTAATTCCCAATCAATTCTCTGTAAATTCTCAGGAAATACTCAGTAAGTTGCGTCGTAAATTCCAAATAAATTACTGAGTAAATTCTATGTAAATTACTTAGTAAATTACTCAGTGAATTACCCTCTAAATTTTCAGTAAATTCCAGATAAATTACAGAATAAATTCTTAATAAATTCTCAGTAAATTCTCAGTAAATTACTCTGTAAATTCCCAATAAATTTTCTATGAATTACTTAGAAAATTACTCAATGAATTCTCAGAAAATTACTCAATTAATTACTGAGTAAATTACTTTGTAAATTCCCAGCAATTTCTAAGTAAATTCCCTGTAAATTCTCAGTAAATTACTCCAGAAATTCCCTGTAAATTCTCAGTAAATTACTCAAGAAATTCCCACTATGTTCTCAATAAATTACACAACAAATTCCCAGTAAATTACTATGTAATTCTCAATAAATCATTCAGTAAATTCCCAGTAAATTTTAACTAAATTCTCAGTACATTACTCAGTAAATTCCCACTAAATTACTCAGATAATTACCGTAAATTCTCAAAAATTACTAAAAAAATTTCCAGTAAATTAACAGTAAGTTCTCAGTAAATTACTCAGTAAATTACCAATAAATTCTAACTACATTATTTAGTAAATTCCCAGTATATTCTAAACAAATTACTTAGTAAATTCTTAGTAAATTCTGAGTGAATTCTCAGTAAATTACTCATTAAATTCTCTGTAAATTACTCAATAAGTTCTCTATAAATTCCCAGCAAATTCTCAAAAAATTCTCTGTAAATTAATCAATAAATTCCTAGCAAATTCTCAATAAATACTCTGTAAATTTCGAGTAAAATCTCCGTAAATTCCCACAATATTCCCTGTAAATTCTTAGTAAATTACTCAGAAAATTCCCAGTAAATTACTCAGCAAAATCTAAGTAAATTACCTATTAAATTGCAAGTAAATTACATTGTAAAATCACAGTAAATTCGCTGTAAATTCTCAGTAGAATACTCTGTAAGTTCTCAGTAAATTCTCTGTAAATTACTAAGAAAAATTACCTCTAAATTACACAGTAAATTCTCAATAAATTCCCAATAAATTACTCAATAAATTTCTCATTAAATTCTCTGTAAATTACTTAACAAATTCCATATGAATTCTCAATAAATTACACGATAAGTTCTCACTAAATTTTTTGTAAATTCACAGTAAATTACGTAGTAAACTATCAGTAAATTACTCGGTAAATTTTCAGTAAATTTTCTATAAAATCTCGAAAATTACCCTATGAATTCCTAATAAATTCTCAGAAAATTACTTAGTAAATTCCAAAAAAAATCTAACTAAAGTACTCAATGAATTCTCAGTAAATTCCACAATAAATTCTCAATAAATTAGTCAATAAATTCCAAGTAAATTCTCATTAAATTACTCAGTAAATTCCGAGTAAATTACTCAGTAAATTCTCTAAAAATTACTAATTGAATTCTCAGTAAATTTGCAGTAAATTTTTTGTAAATTCTCAGTAAATGTCTAATGAATTCACACAAAATTATTCAGTAAATTTCCAATAAGTACTCAGTAAATCACTTTGTAAATTCCAAGTAAATTACTGAGTAAATTCTCAGTAAATTACACAATAAATTCCAAGTAAATTCTCAGTGAATTCTCTGTAAATTACTCCGTAAATTCCCAGTAAATTCTGAAAAAAATTCTCAGTAATTTACTCTTTAAATTCCTAGTAAATTACTTAGTAAATTTTCAGTAAATTCTCAGTAAATTACGAGTAAATTCCCTGTAAATTTTTCGTAAATTCTTTGTAAATTACTCAGCAAATGCCCAGTATATTCTCAGTAAATTAATAAGTAAATTCACAGTAAATTACTCGTAAAATTTTCAGTAAATTCTCAATAAATTACTTAATAAATTTTCAGTAAATTACTCCTTAAATTATTAGTAAATTACTCAGTAAATTCCTAGAAATTTCTAAGAAAATTTATAAACCAATTAAACAGTAAATTCTCAGTAAATTACCCAGTAAATTCTCTGTCAATTCCTTGTAAAATCCCAGTAAATTAATCTGTAAGTTCTCTGTAAATTACTCAGAAAATAACTCAGTAAATTGCCTGCAAATGCTCAGTAGATTACTCAGTAAATTTTTTGAAAATTATTCATTAAATTCCCAGTAAATTACTCAGTTAATTCCCAATCAATTCTCAATAAATTCTCAGTAAATTCCCAGGAAATACTCAGTAAGTTGCGCCGTAAATTCCAAATAAATTACTCGGTAAATTCCAGATAAATTACAGAATAAATTCTCAGTAAATTACCAGTAAATTACTTTGTAAATTCGCAATAAATTTTCTATAAATTACTTAGAAAATTACTTAGTGAATTCTTAGAAAATTACTCAATTAATTACTGAGTAAATTACTTTGTAAATTCCCAGCAATTTCTAAGTAAATTCCCTGTAAATTCTCAGTGAATTACTCCAGAAATTCCCTATAAATTCTCAGTAAATTACTCAAGAAATTCGCACTATGTTCTCAATAAATTACACAGCAAATTCCCAGTAAATTCGCAGTAAATTTTAACTAAATTCTCAGTACATTACTCAGTAAATTCCCACTAAATTACTCAGATAATTACCATAAATTCTCCGAAATTACTAAAAACATTTCCAGTAAATTAACAGTAAGTTCTCAGTAAATTCCCAATAAATCCTAACTACATTAGTTAGTAAATTCCCAGTAAATTCTAAACAAATTACTTAGTAAATTCTTAATAAAATCCGAGTGAATTCTCAGCAAATTACACATTAAATTCTCTGTAAATTTCCCAATAAGTTCTCCATAAATTACTCAGTAAATTCTCAGAAAATTCTCTATAAATTAATCAGTAAATTCAAAGCAAATTCTCAATAAATACTCAGTAAATTTCGAGTAAAATCTCCGTAAATTCCCACAATATTCCTTGTAAATTCTTAGTAAATTACTCAAAAAATTCCCAGTAAATTACTCAGCAAAATCTCAGTAAATTACCTAGTAAATTGCAAGTAAATTACATTGTAAAATCACAGTAAATTTGCTGTAAATTCTCAGTAGAATACTCTGTAAGTTCTCCGTAACTTCTTTGTAAATTACTAAGAAAAATTGCCTCTAAATTCTCAGTAAAGTATTCAATAAATTACTCATTAAATTCTCTGTAAATTACTTAAAAAATTTGATGTAAATTCTTAGTAAATTACTCAAAAAATTACTTAGTAAATTGTTAGTTAATTCTCTGAAAATTACATAGTAAACTATCAGTAAATTACTCGGTAAATTTTCAGTAAATTCTCTATAAATTCTTAGAAAATTACCCAATAAATTCCTAATAAATTCTCAGTAAATTACTTAGTAAATTCCAAAAAAAATCTAACTAAATTACTCAGTGAATTCTCAGTAAATTCGACAATAAATTCTCAATAAATTAGTCAGTAGATTCCAAGTAAATTCTCATTAAATTACTCAGTAAATTCCAAGTAAATTACGCAGTAAATTCTCTGAAAATTACTAATTGAATTCTCAGTAAATTACTCAGTACATTATTCAGTAAATTGTGAGCAAATTTGCAGTAAATTTTCAGTAAATTATTAGTAAATTCTCAGTAAATGTCTAATAAATTCTCACAAAATTATTCAGTAAGTTTCCAATAAATACTCAGTAAATCACTTTGTAAATTCCAAGTAAATTACTGAGTAAATTCTCAGTAAATTACACAATAAATTCCAAGTAAATTCTCAGTGAATTCTCTGTAAATTACTCCGTAAATTCCCAGTAAATTCTGAAAAAAATTCTCAGTAATTTACTCTTTAAATTCCTAGTAAATTACTTAGTAAATTTTCAGTAAATTCTCAGTAAATTACGAGTAAATTCCCTGTAAATTTTTCGTAAATTCTTTGTAAATTACTCAGCAAATGCCCAGTATATTCTCAGTAAATTAATAAGTAAATTCACAGTAAATTACTCGTAAAATTTTCAGTAAATTCTCAATAAATTACTTAATAAATTTTCAGTAAATTACTCCTTAAATTATTAGTAAATTACTCAGTAAATTCCTAGAAATTTCTAAGAAAATTTATAAACCAATTAAACAGTAAATTCTCAGTAAATTACCCAGTAAATTCTCTGTCAATTCCTTGTAAAATCCCAGTAAATTACTCTGTAAGTTCTCTGTAAATTACTCAGAAAATAACTCAGTAAATTGCCTGCAAATGCTCAGTAGATTACTCAGTAAATTTTTTGAAAATTATTCATTAAATTCCCAGTAAATTACTCAGTTAATTCCCAATCAATTCTCAATAAATTCTCAGTAAATTCCCAGGAAATACTCAGTAAGTTGCGCCGTAAATTCCAAATAAATTACTCGGTAAATTCCAGATAAATTACAGAATAAATTCTCAGTAAATTACCAGTAAATTACTTTGTAAATTCGCAATAAATTTTCTATAAATTACTTAGAAAATTACTTAGTGAATTCTTAGAAAATTACTCAATTAATTACTGAGTAAATTACTTTGTAAATTCCCAGCAATTTCTAAGTAAATTCCCTGTAAATTCTCAGTGAATTACTCCAGAAATTCCCTATAAATTCTCAGTAAATTACTCAAGAAATTCGCACTATGTTCTCAATAAATTACACAGCAAATTCCCAGTAAATTCGCAGTAAATTTTAACTAAATTCTCAGTACATTACTCAGTAAATTCCCACTAAATTACTCAGATAATTACCATAAATTCTCCGAAATTACTAAAAACATTTCCAGTAAATTAACAGTAAGTTCTCAGTAAATTCCCAATAAATCCTAACTACATTAGTTAGTAAATGCCCAGTAAATTCTAAACAAATTACTTAGTAAATTCTTAATAAAATCCGAGTGAATTCTCAGCAAATTACACATTAAATTCTCTGTAAATTTCCCAATAAGTTCTCCATAAATTACTCAGTAAATTCTCAGAAAATTCTCTATAAATTAATCAGTAAATTCAAAGCAAATTCTCAATAAATACTCAGTAAATTTCGAGTAAAATCTCCGTAAATTCCCACAATATTCCTTGTAAATTCTTAGTAAATTACTCAAAAAATTCCCAGTAAATTACTCAGCAAAATCTCAGTAAATTACCTAGTAAATTGCAAGTAAATTACATTGTAAAATCACAGTAAATTTGCTGTAAATTCTCAGTAGAATACTCTGTAAGTTCTCCGTAAATTCTTTGTTAATTACTAAGAAAAATTGCCTCTAAATTCTCAGTAAATTCTAAACAAATTCTCAGTAAAGTATTCAATAAATTACTCATTAAATTCTCTGTAAATTACTTAAAAAATTTGATGTAAATTCTTAGTAAATTACTCAAAAAATTACTTAGTAAATTGTTAGTTAATTCTCTGAAAATTACATAGTAAACTATCAGTAAATTACTCGGTAAATTTTCAGTAAATTCTCTATAAATTCTTAGAAAATTACCCAATAAATTCCTAATAAATTCTCAGTAAATTACTTAGTAAATTCCAAAAAAAATCTAACTAAATTACTCAGTGAATTCTCAGTAAATTCGACAATAAATTCTCAATAAATTAGTCAGTAGATTCCAAGTAAATTCTCATTAAATTACTCAGTAAATTCCAAGTAAATTACGCAGTAAATTCTCTGAAAATTACTAATTGAATTCTCAGTAAATTACTCAGTACATTATTCAGTAAATTGTGAGCAAATTTGCAGTAAATTTTCAGTAAATTATTAGTAAATTCTCAGTAAATGTCTAATAAATTCTCACAAAATTATTCAGTAAGTTTCCAATAAATACTCAGTAAATCACTTTGTAAATTCCAAGTAAATTCTCAATGAGTTCTTTGTAAATTACTCCGTAAATTCCCAGTAAATTCTGAAAAAAAATTTCAGTAAATTACCATTAAATTCCCAATAAATTCTCAGGCAATTCCCTGTAAATTTTTTGTAAATTCTTTGTAAATTACTCAGCAAATTCCCAGTATATTCTCAGTAAATTAATAAGTAAATTCCCGGTAAATTACTCGTAAAATTCCCAGTAAATTCTCAATAAATTACTTAGTAAATTTTCAGTAAATTCTCAGTAAATTACTCCTTAAATTATCAGTAAATTACTCAGTAAATTCCTAGAAATTTCTAAGAAAATTTCTCAACAAATTAAACAGTAAATTCTTAGTAAATTACCCAGTAAATTCTCTGTCAATTCCCTGTAAAATCCCAGTAAATTACTCTGTAAGTTCTCTGTAAATTACTCAGAAAATAACTCAGTAAATTGCCAGCAAATGCTCAGTAGATTACTCAGTAAATTTTTTGAAAATTACTCATTAAATTCCCAGTAAATTCTCAGTAAATTACTCATGAAATTCCCAGTAAATTACTCAGTTAATTCCCAATCAATTCTCAATAAATCATTCAGTAAATTCGCAATAAATTTTAACTAAATTCTCAGTACATTATTCAGTAAATTCCCACTAAATTACTCAGATAATTACCGTAAATTCTCAGAAATTACTAAAAAAAATTTCAGTAAATTAACAGTAAGTTCTCAGAAAATTACTAGTAAATTCCTAATAAATTCTAACTACATTATTTAGTAAATTCCCAGCAAATTCTAAACAAATTACTTAGTAAATTCTTAGTAAGTTTCGAGTGAATTCTCAGTAAATTACTCATTAAATTTTCTGTAAATTACTCAATAAGTTCTCTATAAATTACTCAGTAAATTTTCAGTAAATTCTTAGAAAATTCTTTGTAAATTAATCAGTAAATTCGAAGCAAATTCTCAATAAATACTCAGTAAATTTCGAGTAAAATATCCTTAAATTCCCACAATATTCCCTGTAAATTCTTAGTACATTACTTAGAAAATTCTCAGTAAATTACTCAGCAAATTCCCTGCAAAATCTCAGTAAACTACCTAGTAAATTGCAAGTAAATTACATTGTAAAATCATAGTAAATTCGCTGTAAATTCTCAGTAGAATACTCTGTAAGTTCTCAGTAAATTCTCTGTAAATTACTAAGAAATATTGCCTCTAAATTCTCAGAAAATTACACAGTAAATTCTCAATAAATTCTCAGTAAATTAGTCATTAAATTCTCTGTAAATTACTTAATAAATTCTATGTAAATTCTCAGTAAATTACTCGATAAGTTCTCACTAAATTTTTTGTAAATTCTTAGTAAATTACATAGTAAATTATCAGTAAATTACTCGGTAAATTTTTAGTAAATTATTTATAAATTCTCAGAAAATTACCCAATAAATTCTTAATAAATTTTCAGTAAATTACTTAGTAAATTCCAAAAAAAATCTAACTAAATTACTCAGTGAATTCTTAGTAAATTCTCATTAAATTTCTCAGTAAATTCCAAGTAAATTACTCAGTAAATTCTCTGAAAATTACTAATTAAATTCTCAGTAAATTACTCAGTACATTATTTAGTAAATTTGCAGTAAATTTTCAGTAAATTATCAGTAAATTCTCAGTAAATGTCTAATAAGTTCTCACAAAATTATTCAGAAAATTTCCAATAAATACTCAGTAAATCACTTTGTAAATTCCAAGTAAATTACTAAGTAAATTCTCAGTAAATTACACAATAAATTCCAAGTAAATTCTCAGTGAATTCTCGATAAATTACTCAGAAAATTTGAGTAAAATCTCAGAAAATACTCAGTAAATTCCCAGTAAATTCTAAGTAAATTCCTTGTAAATTCTCAGTAAATTACTAAGAAAATTCCCTGTAATTTCTAAGTAAATTCCCTGTAAATTCTCAATAAATTACTCTAGAAATTCCCACTATGTTCTCAATAAATTACACAGCAAATTCTCAGTAAATTCGCAGAAAATTACTTGATAAATTTTAAGTAAATTCTCAGTAAATTACTTAGTGCATTACTCTGTAAATTAAAGTAAATTCTCAAAAATTACTCAGAAAATTTTCAGTAAATTAACAGTATGTTCTCAGTAAATTCTCAATAAATTCTTACTACATTATTTAGTAAATTCCCAGTAAATTCCCAACAAATTACTTAGTAAATTCAGAGTGAATTCTCATTAAATTACTTATTAAATTTTCCATAAATTACTCAATAAATTCTCTGTAAATTACTCAGAAAATTCCCAGAAAATTCTCAGAAAATTCTCTGTAAATCAATCAGTAAATTCCTAGCATATTCTCAATAAATACACTCTCAATAAATACACAGTAAATTACTCAGTAAATTCTGAGTAAATTCTTCGTAAATTCCCACAAAATTCCATGTAAATTCTTAGTAAATTACTCAGAAAATTTTCAGTAAATTCTCAGTAATTACTTAGAAAATTCCCAGCAAAATCTCAGTAAATTATTCGGTAAATTCTTCTTGGATTACTTAGTAAATTCTTAGTAAATTACCTAGTAAATTGCAAGTAATTTATAAGTAAATTACATTGTAAAATCATAGTAAATTCGCTGTAAATTCTTAGTAGATTACTCTGTAAGTTCTCAGTAAATTCTTTGTAAATAACTACGAAAAATTACCTCTAAATTCTCAGTAAATTACTCAGCAAATTTTTAGTAAATTCTCAATAAATTCTCAGTAAATTACTCAATAAATTATTCATTAAATTCTCTGGAAATTACTTAGTAAGTTCCCTGTAAATTCTAAGTAAATTACTCGATAAGTTCTTACTAAATTTTTTGTAAATTACTCAGAAAATTACTCAGTAAATTGTTAGTAAATTCTCAGTAATTTACTCGGTAAATTTTCAATAAATTCTCTATAAATTCTTAGAAAATTACCTAATAAATTCTCAGTAAAATACTTAGTAAATTCCAAAAAAAATCTAACTAAATTACTTAGTGAATTCTCAGTAAATTACACAATAAATTAGTCAGTAAATTCTCAGTCAATTACACTGTAATTCTCGGTAAATTACTTTGTAAATTCCAAGTAAATTACTTAGTAAATTCCCATTAAATTACTCCCTAAATTTTAAGTAAATTACTCAGTACATTTATTCAGTAAATTGTGAGTAAATTACCAAGTAAATTTTCAGTAAATTCTCAGTAAATTCATAGTAATTACTCAGTAAATATCTAATAAATTCTCACAAAATTCTTTAGTAAATTCCCAATAGATACTCAGTAAATCACTAAGTAAATTACTGAGTAAATTCTCAGTAAATTCTAAAAAAATTCTCAGTAATTTACTCCTTAAATTCCTAGTAAATTTCATAGTAAATTTTTAGTAAATTCTCAATTAATTCTCAGTAAATTACTCAGTAAATTACAAGTAAATTTTCAATAAATTATTCAGTAAATTCCCAATAAATTCTCAGGCAATTCCTTGTAAATTTTTCATATATTCTTAGTAAATTACTCAGCAAATTCCCAGTATATTCTCAGTAAATTACTCATAAAATTCTCAGTAAAATTACTTAATAAATTTTCAGTAAATTCTCTGTAAATTACTCCTTAAATTATATGTAAATTTATAGAAAATTATAAGAAAATTTCTCAACAAATTAAAAAGTAAATTCTCAGTAAATTACCCAGTAAATTCTCTGTCAATTCCCTGTAAAATCCCAGCAAATTACACTGTAACTTCTCAGTAAATTCTCAGAAAATTACTCAGTAAATTGCCAACAAATGCTCAGTAGATTACTCAGAAAATTCTCAGTAAATTCTTTAAAAATTATTCATTAAATTTCCAGTAAATTACTCATTTAATTCCCAGGAAATACTCAGAAAGTTGTGTCGTAAATTCCCAATAAATTACTCAGTGAATTCAATGTAAATTCTCAGTAAATTACCCTCTAAATTTTCAGTAAATTCCAAATAAATTACAGAATAAATTCTCAATAAATTCCCAGTAAATTACTCAGTAAATTAGCAATAAGTTTTCTATTAAATTACTTAGAAAATTACTCAATTAATTATTTAGTAAATTACTCAGAAAATTCTGAGTAAATTCTCAAAAAATACTCAGTAAATTCCCAGTAAATTCAAATAAATTCCCTATAAATTCTCAGTAAATTACTCAGAAAATTTCCAGTAATTTCTAAGTAAATTTCCTGTAAATTTTCAATAAATTAGTCTAGAAATACCCAATAAATTACTCAGTGCATTACTCTGTAAATTCTCACTAAATTACTCAGTAAATTCTTCTTAAAATACTTAGTAAATTCTCAGTAAATTACCTATTAAATTGCAAGTAAATTATAAGTAAATTACATTGTAAAATCACAATAAATTCGCTCTAAATTCTCAGTAGATTACTTTGTAAGTTCCCAGTAAATTCTCTGTAAATTACTAAGAAAAATTGCCTTTAAATTCTCAGTAAATTACTCAGCAAATTTTCAGGAAATTCTCAATAAATTCTCAGTAAATTACTCAATAAATTACTTAGTAAGTTCCCTGTAAATTCTCAGTAAATTACTCGATAAGTTCTCACTAAATTTTTTGTAAATTACTCAGTAAATTGTTAGTAAATTCTCAGTAAATTACTTAGTAAATTCCAAAAAAAATCTAACTAAATTATTCAGCGAATTCTTAGTAAATTACACAATATATTCACAGTATATTCTCAATAAATTAGTCAGTAAATTCTCAGTCAATTACACTGTAATTCTCGGTAAATTCCTCAGTAAATTTCAAGTAAATTCTCAGCAAATTACTCAGTACAATTATCCAATAAATTGTGAGTAAATTACCAAGTAAATTTCAAGTAAATTCTCAGTAAATTCTTAGTAATTACTAAGTAAATATCTAATAAATTCTCACAAAATTATTTAGTAAATTGTCAATAAATACTCAGTAAATCACTAAGTAAATTATTGAGTAAATTCTAAAAAAATTCTCAGTAATTTGCTCCTTAAATTCCCAGTAAATTTCATAGTAAATTTTCAGTAAATTCTCAATTAAATCTCTCTTGTAAATTTTTCGTAAATTCTTAGTAAATTACTCAGCGAATTCCTAGTATATTCTCAGTAAATTAATAAGTAAATTCCTAGAAAATTACTCATAAAATTCCCAGTAAAATTACTTAATAAATTTCCAGTAAATTCTCTGTAAATTACTCCTTAAATTATCTGTAAATTCCTAGAAAATTCTAAGAAAATTTCTCAACAAATTAAACAGTAAATTCTCGGTAAATTACCGAGCAAATTCTCTGTTAATTCCCTGTAAAATCCCAGCAAATTACTCTGTAAGGTCTCAGTAAATTCTCAAAAAATTACTCAGTAAATTGCCAACAAATGCTCAGTAGATTACTCAGAAAATTCTCAGTAAATTCTCTAAAAATTACTCATTAAATTCCCAGCAAATTACTCAGTTAATTCCCAATCAATTCTCAATAAATTCCCAGGAAATACTCAGAAAGTTGCGCCGTAAATTCCCAATAATTTACTCAGTAAATTCAATGTAAATTACTCAGTAAATTACTCTCTAAATTTTCAGTAAATTCCAAATAAATTACAGAATAAATTCTCAACAAATTCCCAGTAAATTACTCAGTAAATTCGCAATAAATTTTCTATAAATTACTTAGAAAATTTCTCAGTGAATTCTCTAAAAATTACTCAATTAATTACTGAGTAAATTACTTAGTAAATTCTCAGAAAATACTCAGTAAATTCCCAGTAAATTCCATGTAAATTCTCAAAAAATTACTCAGAAAATTGCCAGTAATTTCTAAGTAAATTCCCTGTAAATTCTCAATAAATTACTCTAGAAATTCCCACTATGTTCTCAATAAATTACTCTAGAAATTCCCAGTAAATTCGCAGTAAATTACTCAGTGCATTACTCTGTAAATTGCCACTAAATTACCCAGTAAATTACAGTAAATTCTCAGAAATTACTCAGAAAATTTCCAGTAAGTTCTCAGTAAATTCCCAATAAATTCTAACTACATTATTTAGTAAATTCCCAGTAAATTCTCAATAAATTACTTAGTAAATTCTTAGCAAATTCCGAGTGAATTCTCAGTAAATTACTCATTAAATTCTCTGTAAATTACTCCATAAATTCTCTGTAAATTAATCAGTAAATTCCTAGGAAATTCTCAATAAATACACAGTAAATTACTCAGTAAATTCTGAGTAAATTCTTCATAAATTCCCACAAAATTCCATGTGAATTCTTAGTAAATTACTTAGTAAATTCCCAGCAAAATCTCAATAAATTACTTAGTAAATTCTTCTTAAATTACTTAGTAATTCTCAGTAAATTACCTAGTAAATTATAAGTAAATTACATTGTAAAATCACAGTAAATTCGCTGTAAATTCTCAGTAGATTACTCTATAAGTTCTCAGAAAATTCTCTGTAAATTACTAAGAAAAATTGCCTCTAAATTTTCAGTAAATTACTCATCAAATTTTCAGTAAATTCTCAGTAAATTACTCAATAAATTACTCTTTAAATTCACTGTAAATTACTTAGTAAGTTCCCTGTAAATTCTCAGTAAATTACTCGATAAGTTCTCACTAAATTTTTTGTAAATTACTTAGAAAATTACTCAGTAAATTGTTAGTAAATTCTTAGTAAATTACAAAGTAAATTCCTAGTAATTTACTTGGTAAATTTTCGGTAAATTCTCTATAAATTCTCGGAAAATTACCTAATAAATTCCCAATAAATTCTCAGTAAATTCCAAAAAAAATCTAACTAAATTACTCAGTGAATTCTCAGTAAATTACACAATAAATTCCCAGTAAATTCTCAATAAATTAGTCAGTAAATTCTCAATCAATTACACTGTAATTCTCTGTAAATTACTCAGTAAATTCTAAATAAATTCTCAGTACATTCTCTAGAAGTTACTATTTAAATTCTCAGTAAATTACTCAGTACATTTATTCGGTAAATTGTGAGTAAATTACCAAGTAAATTTCCAGTAAATTCTCAGTAAATTCCTAGAAATTACTCAGTAAATATCTAATAAATTCTCAAAAGATTATTCAGTAAATTCTCAATAAATACTCAGTAAATCACTAAGCAAATTACTGAGTAAATTCTCAGCAAATTCTAAAAAAATTCTTAGTACTTTAATCCTTAAATTCCCAGTAAAATTCTTAGTAAATTGCTCAGTAAATTACTAGTAAATTCCCAGTAAATTATTCGGTAAACTCCCAATAAATTCTCAGACAATTCCTTGTAAATTTTTCGTAAATTCTTAGTAAATTACTCAGCAAATTCCCAGTATATTCTCAATAAATTAATAAGTAAATTCCAAGTAAATTACTCATAAAATTCCCAGTAAAATTGCTTTATAAATTTCCAATAAATTCTCTGTAAATTACTCCTTAAATTATCTTTAAATTCCTAGAAAATTCTAAGACAATTTCTCAACAAATTAAACAGTAAATTCTCGATAAATTACCCAGTAAATTCTCTGTCAATTCCATGTAAAATCCCAACAAATTACTCTGTAAGGTCTCAGTAAATTCTCAAAAAATTACTCAGTAAATTGCCAACAAATGCTCAGTCGATTACTCAGAAAATTCTCAGTAAATTCTTGAAAAATTACTCATTAAATTCCCAGTAAATTCCCAGTAAATTACTCAGTTAATTCCCAATCAATTCTCAATAAATTCCCCGGAAATACTCTGAAAGTTGCGCCGTAAATTCCCAATAATTTACTCAGTAAATTCAATGTAAATTACTCTCTAAATTTTCAGTAAATTCCAAATAAATTACAGAATAAATTCTCAACAAATTCCCAGTAAATTACTCAGTAAATTCGCAATAAATTTTCTATAAATTACTTAGAAAATTTCTCAGTGAATTCTCTAAAAATTACTCAATTAATTACTGAGTAAATTACTTAGTAAATTACTCAGAAAATACTCAGTAAATTCCATGTAAATTCTCAAAAAATTACTCAGAAAATTGCCAGTAATTTCTAAGTAAATTCCCTGTAAATTCTCAATAAATTACACAGAATATTCCCAGTAAATTCGCAGTAAATTACTCAGTAAATTGCCACTAAATTACTCAGTAAATTACAGTAAATTCTCAGAAATTACTAAGAAAATTTCTAGTAAATTAACAGTAAGTTCTCAGTAAATTCCCAATAAATTCTAACTACATTATTTAGTAAATTTCCAGTAAATTCTCAACAAATTACTTAGTAAATTCCGAGTGAATTCTTAGTAAATTACTCAATAAATTCTCTGTAAATTAATCAGTAAATTCCTTGCGAATTCTCAATAAACACACAGTAAATTACTCAGTAAATTCTTCGTAAATTCTTCGTAAATTCCCACAAAATTCCATGGAAATTCTTAGTAAATTACTCAGAAAATTCCCAGTAAATTACTTAGTAAATTCGCAGCAAAATCTCAATAAATTACTTTGTAAATTCTTCTTAAATTACTTAGTAATTCTCAGTAAATTACCTAGTAAATTGCAAGTAAATTATAAGTAAATTACATTGTAAAATCACAGTAAATTCGCTATAAATTCTCAGTAGATTACTCTGCAAGTTCTCAGTAAATTCTCCGTAAATTACTAAGAAAAATTTCCTCTAAATTCTCAGTAAATTACTCATCAAATTTGCATTAAATTCTCAGTAAATTACTCAATAAATTACTCTTTAAATTCTCTGTAAATTACTTAGTAAGTTCCATGTAAATTCTCAGTAAATTACTCGATAAGTTCTCACTAAATTTTTTGTAAATTACTCAGTAAATTGTTAGTAAATTTTCAGTAAAATACATAGCAAATTCTCAGTAATTTACTCGATAAATTTTCAATAAATTCTCTATAAATTCTTAGAAAATTACCTAATAAATTCTCAATAAATTCTCAGTAAATTCCAAAAAAAATTTAACTAAATTACTCAGTCAATTCTCAGTAAATTACACAATAATTTCCAGTAAATTCTCAATAAATTAGTCAGTAAATTCTCTGTCAATTACACTGTAATTCTCGGTAAATTACTCAGTAAATTCTAAATAAATTCTCAGAAAATTCCCATTAAATTACTCAGTAAATTCTCTAGAAATTAATATTTAAATTCTCAATCAATTCCTAGAAATTTCTCAGTAAATATCTAATAAATTCTCAAAAAATAATTCAGTAAATTCCGAATAAATACTCAGTAAATCACTAAGTAAATTACTGAGTAAATTCTCAGCAAATTCTAAAAAAATTCTCAATACTTTAATCCTTAAATTCCCAGTAAATTTCTTAGTAAATTTTCAGTAAATTCTCAATAAATTGCTCAGTAAATTGCTCAGTAAATTCCCAGTAAATTATTCGGTAAACTCCCAATAATTTCTCAGACAATTTCTTGTAAATTTTTCGTAAATTCTTAGTAAATTACTCAAAAAATTCCCAGTAAATTCTCAATAAATTACTTAGTAAATTCCCAGCAAAATCTCAGTAAATTACTTAATAAATTCTTCTTAAATTACGTAGTAATTCTCAGAAAATTACCTAGTAAATTATAAGTAAATTACATTGTAAAATCACAGTAAATTCGCTGTAAATTCTCAGTAGATTACTCTATAAGTTCTCAGTAAATTCTCTGTAGATTACAAAGAAAAATTGCCTCTAAATTCTCAGTAAATTACTCTTCAAATTTTCAGTAAATTCTCAGTAAATTACTCAATAAATTACTCTTTAAATTCTCTGTAAATTACTTAGTAAGTTCCATGTAAATTTTCAGTAAATTACTCGATAAGTTCTCACTAAATTTTTTGTAAATTACTCAGTAAATTGTTAGTAAATTTTTAGTAAAATACATAGTAAATTCTCAGTAATTTACTCGATAAATTTTCAATAAATTCTCTCTAAATTCTCAGAAAATTACCTAATAAATTCCAAAAAAAATTTAACTCAATTACTCAGTCAATTCTCAGTAAATTACACAATAATTTCCAGTAAATTCTCAATAAATTAGTCAGTAAATTCTCAGTCAATTACACTGTAATTCTCGGTAAATTACTCAGTAAATTCTAAATAAATTCTCAGTAAATTCCCATTAAATTACTCAGTAAATTCTCTAGAAATTAATATTTAAATTCTCAATAAATTCCTAGAAATTACTCAGTAAATATCTAATAAATTCTCAAAAAATAATTCAGTAAATTCTGAATAAATACTCAATAAATCACTAAGTAAATTACTGAGTAAATTCTCAGCAAATTCTAAAAAAATTCTCAGTACTTTAATCCTTAAATTCCCAGTAAATTTCTTAGTAAATTTTCAGTAAATTTTCAATAAATTGCTCAGTAAATTGCTCAGTAAATTCCCAGTAAATTATTCGGTAAACTCCCAATAATTTCTCAGACAATTCCTTGTAAATTTTTCGTAAATTCTTAGTAAATTACTCAAAAAATTCCCAGTAAATTCTCAGTAAATTACTTAGTAAATTCCCAGCAAAATCTCAGTAAATTACTTAATAAATTCTTCTTAAATTACGTAGTAATTCTCAGAAATTTACCTAGTAAATTGCAAGTAAATTATAAGTAAATTACATTGTAAAATCACAGTAAATTCGCTGTAAATTCTCAGTAGATTACTCTGTAAGTTCTCAGTAAATTCTCTGTAGATTACTAAGAAAAATTGCCTCTAAATTCTCAGTAAATTACTCATCAAATTTTCAGTAAATTCTCAGTAAATTACTCAATAAATTACTCTTTAAATTCTCTGTAAATTACTTAGTAAGTTCCATGTAAATTCTCAGTAAATTACTCGATAAGTTCTCACTAAATTTTTTGTAAATTACTCAGTAAATTGTTAGTAAATTTTCAGTAAAATACATAGTAAATTCTCAGTAATTTACTCGATAAATTTTCAATAAATTCTCTCTAAATTCTCAGAAAATTACCTAATAAATTCCAAAAAAAATTTAACTCAATTACTCAGTCAATTCTCAGTAAATTACTGTCACGACCCCAAACCGCCCCTAGTAGTTTGGTGCCGTGATGGCCAGTAATCCGTAATTACCGAAGGCCAACCTTTCAAAACTTAACACAATCAGAGTACGAATATAGGGGGCTCACAAATGCGGAAGCGATAAATCAATTACAAGCGGTCCATAAGAGCTGTGCGTAGATTAAAGCAGTGCCAAACATTTCCAATTAACTTCACAATTTAAATACAACAAGGTACAAAAATACATGTTACATCTTGATCAAAAGGCTTCTCGAGCCGACATATACAAAATACAGCTAATACAAGTCAAGAAGCATGATTTTCAAGAATTCGCCGACATGCAAAACAGGGCATCGCCGACGTAAATACAAAGTAAGGCCGACAAATACACGAATCCAAAACAAGTATCCCAACGAACTAGGCGTCGCCGCCGTCCTGCTCATCACCTACATATATATAGAGGGGTGAGTACAAAACTCAGTGAATGGTACTAAAAATAAAGGTTTTACATGAATAAAGCCGAGGTCCTTCAAAACGAAACACACCAAAACTTTAGCAAGGCAAGTGATGAACCGTATTCATCGTCAAATATCGTAACATCAGCGAGACAAGGGATGAACCGTATTCATCATCAAATATCGTAACATCGGCGAGACAAGGGATGAACCGTATTCATCATCAAATATCGTAACATCGGCGAGACAAGGGATGAACCGTATTCATCATCAAATATCGTAACATCGGCGAGACAAGGGATGAACCGTATTCATCATCAAATATCGTAACATCGGCGAGACAAGGGATGAACCGTATTCATCATCAAATATCGTAACATCGGCGAGACAAGGGATGAACCGTATTCATCATCAAATATCGTAACATCGGCGAGACAAGGGATGAACCGTATTCATCATCAAATAACAAAAGCTGTACGATCCGTAATCGTTTGGTCAAAAGTATTGCGAAAGTTTAGAGTCCTCCAATACAAGGGACTTGTGCACTTGGTACCGCGAAAGTTTAGAGTCCTCCAGTACAAGGGACTTGTGTTACTTAGGCCCGTAGCCCGATTTAACAAGGACCGTATCCTTTACACATAGTACTGCGAAAGTTTAGAGTCCTCCAGCACAAGGGACTTGTGTTACTTAGGCCCGTAGCCCGATTTAACAAGGACCGTATCCTTTCCAAAGATGGCATCAAAACAAGGAGTATACTTGACTCATCAAACAAGAGCTATTTATTCATGCTATCAAATACTTTCGTCAAAACAAGCAAGCAAGATTTACCAAAACGAGTATAACATAGCTTTATCAATAATACCACTCACCTAGTTCTTCAGGTGTAGACTCGAAGCAAATATCAAGGACCTACAATCACATGGCAAGTCACATTCTCAAAGCAAGCTCCAAATACATGCAAATGATCTCGGCATTCTTGCCAGATCCAAGTCAAAGACAAAGCAAAACAAACTGGGAGCTTAAACACTGCTCCCGCTCCTCGAAAACACACTGGGTACAGTCCAGGGCTAAGCCGAGGTCCCGCTAAACAAAGTCAGGAAAAATCTGAGTTTTCATGCCAAGAGTTCAAAATATATGGACCTAAGTACCCATTCAAGAAGGTCATGCAAGAACAACCACAAAAACATGGTTTTCGTTCCAAACTCTTCGATCAAAATGGGACTTTGTTCAAGAACACATGAAAAACCATTTTCTCTTTCTAAAACCAACTTCAAAACGATGCATGACATGCAAAACAGATCCGATCATGCAATGCAGCTAGATATTCAGCAAGAACAACCAAAGGAGATCAAGATTCTAACCTCAAAACTCGGATCTAACGGTTCAAGCCACAAAGATCAAGCTTGGAAGACTACTCTCACTCAAGAACTCTTCTTCCTCCTCTCTAGAGCTTCTCTCTCTAAAACAAAGATTTGAGACAAGAAATGATTTGTTTCAAGGTCTGTCGGCTGCCTTAACAAACAGCTCGGACACGTGGCATTACCGGGTTGGTTCAGCTCCAAAAAGGTGATTGATGGACAAGACAAGCCTCTGACAAAGCTTATGCAGCAAGCTCGGGTAAGACACATCGGCAACAAGATGACATCGGCTCAAAACAAGGATCCAACAACGGGATGGAAAAACATCGGTTAGGGAGGACGACGCTTGACTAAGCTGTGCCACACCTTGGCCGGGGTGCGCCACATCTCGGCCTAGGCCATACCTGCCTGCGGACAAGGTTCAAGTGCAAAACATCTCGGCAATGAATGCCCGAGGTGAAGATGGGGTTGAACAAGATCTCAAGATGGTTCTAAGTACAAAGGGTCAAAGGCGGACTAAGCTCAGGATGATCTCGGCTACACACACACACTAAGCAAGGAACAAAATCATGTAAGCAACTTAAGCAAATCAAGCCAAGATAAAACCTTTAAATTAACATAAGCGGCAAGACCATGCAAGAATGTACGCAAATATGGCAAGAGCAAGGTGAGGGTTGTCACATCCTACCCCCCTTAAAGAAGTTTGGTCCCCAAACTTAGATTACCTTGTTCCCAGAACAACTCCGGGTAACGGACTCTCATGTCCTCTTCCTTTTCCCACGTGGCTTCTGTGCCATAATGCTCCTTCCATTCGACCTTTACCATCGGTATCGATCTGTTCCTCAATTGCTTCACTTGTCGGTCGATAATTCTCATTGGCCTTTCTTCGTAGCCCAGATTCTCATTAACTGCGATTTCAGAATGATCAATTACATGCAGTGGATCTCGGATGTACTTTCTCAACATCGAAACATGAAACACATTGTGGACTTGGCTCAAATCTGGCGGCAAAGCAAGTCTGTAGGCAACGGAATTAAATCTCTCAAGAATTTCAAATGGCCCAATATAGCGGGGTGCTAACTTACCTTTCTTTCCAAATCTGGAAACTCCTTTCACTGGTGAGACTTTCAGGAATACATGATTCCCAACTTCGAACTCTACCTCATTCCTTCTCTGATCGGCGTAGCTCTTTTGTCGGCTCTGGGCAGTTTTAATCCTCTGTTGGATAAGTTTAATCTTTTCTGTTGTCACTTGAATCAATTCGGGACCAAGCAAAGTTCTGTCCCCGACTTCGGTCCAACATATCGGCGACCTACATTTTCTTCCATACAAGGCTTCATACGGCGCCATGCCAATGCTAGCTTGGTAACTGTTATTGTAAGCGAATTCCACTAAAGGCAAATGTGTTCCCCAACTTTCTTGGAAATCCAATACACAAAGTCTCAGCATATCTTCGAGTGTCTGAATTGTCCTCTCTGTCTGCCCATCTGTCTGGGGATGAAAGGCTGTACTAAACCTCAGCTCGGCTCCGAAAGCTCTCTGAAGACTCTGCCAAAATCTAGAAACAAATTTAGGATCTCGGTCTGAAACAATTGATATCGGCACTCCATGAAGTCTGATAATCTCGTTCACATATAGCAAGGCAAGTTGATTGGCGTTGAAGGTAGCCTTAACGGGTAGAAAGTGTGCTGACTTAGTTAACCTATCCACAACAACCCAAATTGAATCCATACTCTTTGGTGTTCTCGGCAACCCAATCACAAAATCCATGGAGATGTGCTCCCATTTCCACTCAGGAATCGGCAAAGGTTGAAGAAGTCCTGCTGGTCTTTGATGTTCTGCCTTCACTTGCTGACAATGTAAACACTGGGACACAAACTCGGCTATTTCTCTCTTCATATTTGGCCACCAGAAGGTCTGTTTCATATCTTGATACATCTTGGTGTTCCCTGGGTGGACAGCAAACTTGGAACCATGAGCTTCCTGCAAAATCTTTTTCTTCAGCTCTGGAATGTCGGCCACACATAACCTTCCTTCAAACTTGAGTACTTGGTTTTCGATGGTATACCCTGGTCTCGGCTTCGTGTCAATCTCCTCGGCAATTTTCTTGAGGAAGTTATCCTCCATCTGTCTTGTCTTTACTTCATTAACGATAGTCGGTTCTGCTGACATCACGGTTAAACACGCCAAATTTCCATCTGACTTCCTGCTCAAAGCGTCGGCTACACTGTTGGCTTTACCGGGGTGATATTGAATTTGCATATCGTAGTCTTTTAACAACTCAAGCCACCTTCTCTGCCTCAAATTCAGTTCCTTCTGAGTGAATAGATATTTTAAGCTCTTATGATCTGTGAAAACCTGACAAGTAGCTCCATACAAATAGTGACGCCAAATCTTTAAAGCAAATACCACGGCCGCCAATTCTAAGTCATGGGTAGGATAGTTTTTCTCATGAGGTTTCAACTGACGAGATGCATAAGCTATAACTTTACCCTTCTGCATTAATACACAACCCAAACCCTTATGCGATGCATCACTATAGACATGAAACTCTTCGTTACCTGTTGGGAGTACGAGCACTGGCGCTGTAACTAACCTCGTCTTCAGTTCCTGGAAGGCTGACTCCCGATCTTTAGTCCATTCATACAGTGTTCCCTTCTGGGTCAGTTGCGTCAATGGAATTGCAATCCTGGAGAAATCTTTCACAAACTTTCTGTAATAACCTGCCAAACCCAGAAAACTACGAATCTCGGACACATTAGTCGGTCTCGGCCAATTCACTACGGCTTCGATTTTGCTAGGATCAACTGAGATACCCTCTTCACTAATCACATGACCTAAGAATGAGATAGTAGGAAGCCAAAACTCACACTTGTTAAACTTAGCATACAATCTCCGTTCTCTCAAAATCTGCAAGGCAAGTCTCAAGTGATTTTCGTGTTCAGTCTTACTCTTGGAATAGATCAAGATATTGTCGATGAAGACAACTACAAACTCATCTAAATACGGCTTGAAGACTCTGTTCATCAAATCCATAAATGCAGCAGGGGCATTAGTCACTCCAAAAGGCATTACTAAAAACTCGTAGTGGCCATATCTTGTTCGAAAGGCAGTCTTCTCGACATCTTCGGCTTTAACCTTAAGCTGATGGTAACCAGACCTAAGGTCGATCTTAGAAAAGACTCGCGCTCCTTGTAACTGGTCAAGCAGATCATCAATTCTAGGTAACGGGTACTTGTTCTTAATGGTGACCTTATTAAGTTCTCTATAGTCGATACACAAACGGAGTGTGCCATCCTTCTTTTTAACAAATAGAACAGGTGCTCCCCATGGTGAAGTGCTCGGCCTAATAAATCCCTTATCTAACAACTCTTGCAATTGCAGTTTCAATTCTCTAAGTTCAGTGGGGGCCATTCTATAAGGTGGTTTGGAGATCGGCTGCGTTCCCGATATAATATCGACCGTAAACTCTATTTCTCTATCGGTCAAGTGGCCAGGCAATTCATCCGGAAAGACGTCGGGGAAATCACTAACAATCGGGATGTCGGCTAAGTTAACATTTCCATCCTGATCACTCAGTATACTACACAAGTAACCTCGACACCCTTTCTGAATCAACTTACAGGCCTTAATGGACGAAATCAAGTATGGTGGGGGCACTACCCCTTTACCCTGGAAAGTAACCTCGGTTAGGTTTGGGGGTCTCAAGGTGACACCTTTCGAAACACAATTAATAGATGCATTGTTTGCAACTAACCAGTCCATTCCCAGTATAATATCAAAATGAGCTAGGTCTAGAGGCATCAGATCTACTAGCAATTCAACATTCTCAATCACAACAACACATGCTCTGTAAATGGATGCAACAAACATAGATCTCCCAGATGGAGTAGATACAGACAACACATAATCAAGGGGCTCTAGTTCTCTATTAATTTTCTCAGCAAACTTAGTAGATATAAACGAATGAGTAGAACCCGAATCAATTAACACATAAGCATCTTGGGAGCAAATTAGTAAAATACCTGACACCACTGCCTCAGCATTCTGAGTGTCTCCTGGTACTAACGCAAACACTCTGCCCTGTCTCATCTGTACTCTCCCAGCATTTCCTTTCTGAACGGAACCCGAGGTATTTTCTCCTTTCTTGTTGTTATCAGTCTTTGTTTTGGGGCAATCCCTCACATAATGGCCCATCTCGCCACATTCATAACAGGCTCCAGACGTTCGTCGGCAGATCCCGAAATGTTGTTTCCCACAATCCGAACACGTCGGTTTAACACTCCCTTCCTGCCTTAGGTTACCAGTACTGTCCATGTTCGTTCTCTTCTTGGTGTTCAGCTGTCCTCGGCGATTGTCATAGTTCTGTCTCTTTCGCTGGTTTTCTCCCGAGCTCTGGTATCGGTTCAAATTAGCTTCGGCGTGAATGGCTTTGTCCAATACTTCGGCATAAGTCGGCATATCGAGTAAACTCACCCTGTCTTGAATCGGTCCACGAAGCCCACACTCGAACTTCCTGGCCTTCATATATTCGTCGTTGGTCATGTGAGGTACAAACCTTACCAGTTCAGTAAAAGCGCGGTCATATTCCGCCACTGTTCTGTTGCCTTGCGTCAGGGTATGAAATTCGGTAGCCTTGCGGTTTCGAACACTTAGGGGAAAATGTTTCTTGTAAAACAATTCTAAGAATCGGATCCAGGTCAAATCTGGATTGCTCCCTCTAACCATCATCCACCACCTGCGGGCGTCATCATCTAATGTGAATGCTGCCAACGTCACTTTCTGAGCGTCGGTGCTAGGGAAGATCTCGAACAACTTTTCTATCTCCAAAACCCATGCCTCAGCCTTCATCGGCTCTATACCCCCAGAGAATCTCGGTGGTCTCATCTTCTTGAACTCCCTGATCAAAGCTATCGTCCCATCCCCATACAAGGCTGGTTGCGGGGGAATCTGCGGCACAGGAGGAGGTGGAGGTGGAGCTACATTTCGGCCGTTGGTCTGCTCGGCTTGAGTCGACGTAGCACTAGTGAACTGCTGTCTGGTTTGCCTCAACTCGCGGGCCAAACCTTCAACTAATCTTTCCAATCTATTCATTCTATCTTCGGGCTGATCTCGGCCAAGTGGTGGTCTACCTCTCCTCATGATGCTATGAGTGTGCAAAGTATGATTTTAAAACAATTAAGCAAATAACCACATAGGCAAATAGCAAATAAGCATATCAGAACAATGCACACCTTGTTTGAATAGCAACCACCATGATGCAACCCTAACATCTCTCTAAGGGAGATCCTATGCTCTTCAGGACTCAAAGTGTGTGAACAGCGTATACCGAGGAACTTGTGCTCTGATACCACTCTGTCACGACCCCAAACCGCCCCTAGTAGTTTGGTGCCGTGATGGCCAGTAATCCGTAATTACCGAAGGCCAACCTTTCAAAACTTAACACAATCAGAGTACGAATATAGGGGGCTCACAAATGCGGAAGCGATAAATCAATTACAAGCGGTCCATAAGAGCTGTGCGTAGATTAAAGCAGTGCCAAACATTTCCAATTAACTTCACAATTTAAATACAACAAGGTACAAAAATACATGTTACATCTTGATCAAAAGGCTTCTCGAGCCGACATATACAAAATACAGCTAATACAAGTCAAGAAGCATGATTTTCAAGAATTCGCCGACATGCAAAACAGGGCATCGCCGACGTAAATACAAAGTAAGGCCGACAAATACACGAATCCAAAACAAGTATCCCAACGAACTAGGCGTCGCCGCCGTCCTGCTCATCACCTACATATATATAGAGGGGTGAGTACAAAACTCAGTGAATGGTACTAAAAATAAAGGTTTTACATGAATAAAGCCGAGGTCCTTCAAAACGAAACACACCAAAACTTTAGCAAGGCAAGTGATGAACCGTATTCATCGTCAAATATCGTAACATCAGCGAGACAAGGGATGAACCGTATTCATCATCAAATATCGTAACATCGGCGAGACAAGGGATGAACCGTATTCATCATCAAATATCGTAACATCGGCGAGACAAGGGATGAACCGTATTCATCATCAAATATCGTAACATCGGCGAGACAAGGGATGAACCGTATTCATCATCAAATATCGTAACATCGGCGAGACAAGGGATGAACCGTATTCATCATCAAATATCGTAACATCGGCGAGACAAGGGATGAACCGTATTCATCATCAAATAACAAAAGCTGTACGATCCGTAATCGTTTGGTCAAAAGTATTGCGAAAGTTTAGAGTCCTCCAATACAAGGGACTTGTGCACTTGGTACCGCGAAAGTTTAGAGTCCTCCAGTACAAGGGACTTGTGTTACTTAGGCCCGTAGCCCGATTTAACAAGGACCGTATCCTTTACACATAGTACTGCGAAAGTTTAGAGTCCTCCAGCACAAGGGACTTGTGTTACTTAGGCCCGTAGCCCGATTTAACAAGGACCGTATCCTTTCCAAAGATGGCATCAAAACAAGGAGTATACTTGACTCATCAAACAAGAGCTATTTATTCATGCTATCAAATACTTTCGTCAAAACAAGCAAGCAAGATTTACCAAAACGAGTATAACATAGCTTTATCAATAATACCACTCACCTAGTTCTTCAGGTGTAGACTCGAAGCAAATATCAAGGACCTACAATCACATGGCAAGTCACATTCTCAAAGCAAGCTCCAAATACATGCAAATGATCTCGGCATTCTTGCCAGATCCAAGTCAAAGACAAAGCAAAACAAACTGGGAGCTTAAACACTGCTCCCGCTCCTCGAAAACACACTGGGTACAGTCCAGGGCTAAGCCGAGGTCCCGCTAAACAAAGTCAGGAAAAATCTGAGTTTTCATGCCAAGAGTTCAAAATATATGGACCTAAGTACCCATTCAAGAAGGTCATGCAAGAACAACCACAAAAACATGGTTTTCGTTCCAAACTCTTCGATCAAAATGGGACTTTGTTCAAGAACACATGAAAAACCATTTTCTCTTTCTAAAACCAACTTCAAAACGATGCATGACATGCAAAACAGATCCGATCATGCAATGCAGCTAGATATTCAGCAAGAACAACCAAAGGAGATCAAGATTCTAACCTCAAAACTCGGATCTAACGGTTCAAGCCACAAAGATCAAGCTTGGAAGACTACTCTCACTCAAGAACTCTTCTTCCTCCTCTCTAGAGCTTCTCTCTCTAAAACAAAGATTTGAGACAAGAAATGATTTGTTTCAAGGTCTGTCGGCTGCCTTAACAAACAGCTCGGACACGTGGCATTACCGGGTTGGTTCAGCTCCAAAAAGGTGATTGATGGACAAGACAAGCCTCTGACAAAGCTTATGCAGCAAGCTCGGGTAAGACACATCGGCAACAAGATGACATCGGCTCAAAACAAGGATCCAACAACGGGATGGAAAAACATCGGTTAGGGAGGACGACGCTTGACTAAGCTGTGCCACACCTTGGCCGGGGTGCGCCACATCTCGGCCTAGGCCATACCTGCCTGCGGACAAGGTTCAAGTGCAAAACATCTCGGCAATGAATGCCCGAGGTGAAGATGGGGTTGAACAAGATCTCAAGATGGTTCTAAGTACAAAGGGTCAAAGGCGGACTAAGCTCAGGATGATCTCGGCTACACACACACACTAAGCAAGGAACAAAATCATGTAAGCAACTTAAGCAAATCAAGCCAAGATAAAACCTTTAAATTAACATAAGCGGCAAGACCATGCAAGAATGTACGCAAATATGGCAAGAGCAAGGTGAGGGTTGTCACAATTACACAATAATTTCCAGTAAATTCTCAATAAATTAGTCAGTAAATTCTCAGTCAATTACACTGTAATTCTCGGTAAATTACTCAGTAAATTCTAAATAAATTCTCAGTAAATTCCCATTAAATTACTCAGTAAATTCTCTAGAAATTAATATTTAAATTCTCAATAAATTCCTAGAAATTACTCAGTAAATATCTAATAAATTCTCAAAAAATAATTCAGTAAATTCTGAATAAATACTCAATAAATCACTAAGTAAATTACTGAGTAAATTCTAAAAAAATTCTCAGTACTTTAATCCTTAAATTCCCAGTAAATTTCTTAGTAAATTTTCAGTAAATTTTCAATAAATTGCTCAGTAAATTGCTCAGTAAATTCCCAGTAAATTATTCGGTAAACTCCCAATAATTTCTCAGACAATTCCTTGTAAATTTTTCGTAAATTCTTAGTAAATTACTCAAAAAATTCCCAGTAAATTCTCAGTAAATTACTTAGTAAATTCCCAGCAAAATCTCAGTAAATTACTTAATAAATTCTTCTTAAATTACGTAGTAATTCTCAGAAATTTACCTAGTAAATTGCAAGTAAATTATAAGTAAATTACATTGTAAAATCACAGTAAATTCGCTGTAAATTCTCAGTAGATTACTCTGTAAGTTCTCAGTAAATTCTCTGTAGATTACTAAGAAAAATTGCCTCTAAATTCTCAGTAAATTACTCATCAAATTTTCAGTAAATTCTCAGTAAATTACTCAATAAATTACTCTTTAAATTCTCTGTAAATTACTTAGTAAGTTCCATGTAAATTCTCAGTAAATTACTCGATAAGTTCTCACTAAATTTTTGTAAATTACTCAGTAAATTGTTAGTAAATTTTCAGTAAAATACATAGTAAATTCTCAGTAATTTACTCGATAAATTTTCAATAAATTCTTTATAAATTCTCAGAAAATTACCTAATAAATTCTCAATAAATTCTCAGTAAATTCCAAAAAAAAATTAACTAAATTACTCAGTCAATTCTCAGTAAATTACACAATAATTTCCCAGTAAATTCTCAATAAATTAGTCAGTAAATTCTCTGTCAATTACACTGTAATTCTCGGTAAATTACTCAGTAAATTCTCTAGAAATTAATATTTAAATTCTCAATAAATTCCTAGAAATTACTCAGTAAATATCTAATAAATTCTCAAAAAATAATTCAGTAAATTCCGAACAAATACTCAGTAAATCACTAAGTAAATTACTGAGTAAATTCTCAGCAAATTCTAAAAAAATTCCCAGTACTTTAATCCTTAAATTCCCAGTAAATTTCTTAGTAAATTTTCAGAAAATTCTCAATAAATTGCTCAGTAAATTGCTCAGTAAATTACTAGTAAATTCCCAGTAAATTATTCGGTAAACTCCCAATAAATTCTCAGACAATTCCTTGTAAATTTTTCGTAAATTCTTAGTAAATTACTCAACAAATTCCCAGTATATTCTCAGTAAATTAATAAGTAAATTCCCAATTAATTACTCATAAAATTCCCAGTAAAATTACTTAATAAATTTCCAGTAAATTCTCTGTAAATTACTCCTTAAATTATCTGTAAATTCCTAGAAAATTCTAAGAAAATTTCTCAACAAATTAAACAGTAAATTCTCGATAAATTACCCAGTAAATTCTCTGTCAATTCCCTGTAAAATCCCAGCAAATTACTCTGTAAGGTCTCAATAAATTCTCAAAAAATTACTCAGTAAATTGCCAACAAATGCTCAGTAGATTACTCAAAAAATTCTCAGTAAATTCTCTAAAAATTACTCATTAAATTCCCAATAAATTACTCAGTTAATTCCCAGGAAATACTCAGAAAGTTGCGCCGTAAATTCCCAATAATTTACTCAGTAAATTCAATGTAAATTATTCAGTAAATTCTCAGTAAATTACTCTCTAAATTTTCTGTAAATTCCAGAATAAATTCTCAACAAATTCCCAGTAAATTACTCAGTAAATTCACAATAAATTTTTTATAAATTACTTAGAAAATTTCTCAGTGAATTCTCTAAAAATTACTCAATTAATTACTATGTAAATTACTTAATAAATTACTCAGTAAATTCCCAGTAAATTCCTTGTCAATTCTCAAAAAATTACTCAGAAAATTGCCAGTAGTTTCTAAGTAAATTCCCTGTAAATTCTCAATAAATTACACAGCAAATTCCTAGTAAATTCGCAATAAATTACTCAGTACATTACTCTGTAAATTGCCACTAAATTACACAGTAAATTACAGTAAATTCTCAGAAATTACTCAGAAAATTTCCAGTAAATTAACAGTAAGTTCTTAGTAAATTCCCAATAAATTCTTACTACATTATTTAGTAAATTCCCAGTGAATTCTCAGTAACTTACTCATTAAATTCTCTGTAAATTACTCAATAAATTCTCTGTAAATTAATCAGTAAATTCCTAGAAAATTCTCAATAAACACACAGTAAATTACTCAGTAAATTCTGAGTAAATTCTTCGTAAATTCCCACAAAATTCCATGTAAATTCTTAGTAAATTACTCAGAAAATTCCCAGTAAAATACTTAGTAAATTCGAAGCAAAATCTTAGTAAATTACTTAGTAAATTCTTCTTAAATTACTTAGTAATTCTCAGTAAATTACCTAGTAAATTGCAAGTAAATTATAAGTAATTTACATTGTAAATTCGCTGTAAATTCTCAGTAGATTACTCTGTAAGTTCTCAGTAAATTCTCTGTAAATTACTAAGAAAAATTGCCTCTAAATTCTCAGTAAATTACTCATCTAATTTTTAGTAAATTCTCAGTAAATTACTCAATAAATTACTCTTTAAATTCTCTGTAAATTACTTAGTAAGTTCCATGTAAATTCTCAGTAAATTACTCGATAAGTTCTCACTAAATTTTTTGTAAATTACTCAAAAAATTACTCAATAAATTACATAGTAAATTCTCAGTAATTTACTCGATAAATTTTCAGTAAATTCTCTATAAATTCTCAGAAAATTACCTAATAAATTCCCAATAAATTCTCAGTAAATTCCAAAAAAAATCTAACTAAATTACTCAGTGAATTCTCAGTAAATTACATAATAAATTCCCAGTAAATTCTCAATAAATTAGGCAGTAAATTCTCAGTCAATTACGCTGTAATTCTCGGTAAATTACTCAGTAAATTCTCTAGAAATTTGTATTTAAATTCTCAGTAAATTACTCAATACATTTATTCAGTAAATTGTGAGTAAATTACCAAGTAAATTTTCAGTAAATTCTCAGTAAATTCCTAGAAATTACTTAGTAAATATCTAATAAATTCTCAAAAAATTATTCAGTAAATTCCCAATAAATACTCAGTAAATCACTAAGTAAATTACTGAGTAAATTCTCAGCAAATTCTAAAAAAATTCTCAGTACTTTAATCCTTAAATTCCCAGTAAATTTCTTAGTAAATTTTCAGTAAATTCTCAATAAATTGCTTAGTAAATTGCTCAGTAAGTTACTAGTAAATTCCCAGTAAATTATTCGGTAAACTCCCAATAAATTCTCAGGCAATTCCTTGTAAATTTTTCGTAAATTCTTAGTAAATTACTCAGCAAATTCCCAGTATATTCTCAGTAAATTAATAAGTAAATTCCAAGTAAATTACTCATAAAATTCCCAGTAAAATTACTTAATAAATTTCCAATAAATTCTCTATAAATTACTCCTTAAATTATCTGTAAATTCCTAGAAAATTCTAAGAAAATTTCTCAACAAATTAAACAGTAAATCCTCGGTAAATTACCCAGTAAATTCTCTGTCAATTCCCTGTAAAATCCCAGCAAATTACTCTGTAAGGTCTCAGTAAATTCTCAAAAAATTACTCAGTAAATTGCCAACAAATGCTCAGTAGATTACTCAGAAAATTCTCAATAAATTCTCTTAAAATTACTCATTAAATTCCCAGTAAATTACTCAGTTAATTCCCAATCAATTCTCAATAAAATCCCAGGAAATACTCAGAAAGTTGCACCGTAAATTCCCAATAATTTACTCAGTAAATTCAATGTAAATTACTCAGTAAATTCTCAGTAAATTACTCTCTAAATTTTCAGTAAATTCCAAATAAATTAAAGAACAAATTTTCAAGAAATTCTCAGTAAATTACTCAGTAAATTCGCAATAAATTTTTTATAAATTACTTAGAAAATTTCTCAGTGAATTCTCTAAAAATTACTCAATTAATTACTGAGTAAATTACTTAGTAAATTACTCAGTAAATTCTCAGAAAATACTCAGTAAATTCCTTGTAAATTCTCAGTAAATTACTCAGAAAATTGCCAGTAATTTCTAAGTAAATTCCTTGTAAATTCTCAATAAATTACTCTAGAAATTCCCACTATGTTCTCAATAAATTACACAGCAAATTCCCAGTAAATTCGCAGTAAATTACTCAGTACATTACTTTGTAAATTGCCACTAAATTACAGTAAATTCTCAGAAATTACTCAGAAAATTTCCAAAAAATTAACAGTAAGTTCTCAGTAAATTCCCAATAAATTCTAACTACATTATTTAGTAAATTCTCAACAAATCACTTAGTAAATTCTTAGTAAATTCCGAGTGAATTCTCAGTAAATTACTCATTAAATTCTTTATAAATTACTCAATAAATTCTCTGTAAATTAATCAGTAAATTCCTAGCACTTTCTCAATAAATATAGAGTAAATTCTGAGTAAATTCTCCATAAATTCCTACAAAATTCCATGTAAATTCTTAGTAAATTACTCAGAAAATTCCTAGCAAATTCTCAGTAAATTACTTAATAAATTTCCAGCAAAATCTCAGTAAATTACTTAGTAAATTCTTCTTAAATTACTTAGTAATTCTCAGTAAATTATAAGTAAATTACATTGTAAAATCACAGTAAATTCGCTATAAATTCTCAGTAGATTACTCTATAAGTTCTCAGTAAATTCTCTGTAAATTACTAAGAAAAATTGCCTCTAAATTCTCAGTAAATTACTCATCAAATTTTCAGTAAATTCTCAGTAAATTACTCAATAAATTACGCTTTAAATTCTCTGTAAATTACTTACTAAGTTCCCTGTAAATTCTCAGTAAATTACTCGATAAGTTCTCACTAAATTTTTTGTAATTTACTCAGTAAATTGTTAGTAAATTCTCAGTAAATTACATAGTAAATTCTCAGAAATTTACTTGGTAAATTTTCAGTAAATTCTCTATAAATTCTCAGAAAATTACCTAATAAATTCTCAGTAAATTCAAAAAAAAATCTAACTAAATTCCTCAGTGAATTCTCAGTAAATTACACAATAAATTCCCAGTAAATTCTCAATAAATTAGTCAGTAAATTCTCAGTCAATTACACTGTAATTCTCGGTGAATTACTCAGTAAATTCTAAATAAATTCTCAGTAAATTACTCAGTAAATTCCCATTAAATTACTCAGTACATTTATTCAGTAAATTGTGAGTAAATTACCAAGTAAATTTTCAGTAAATTCTAAGTAAATTCCTAGAAATTACTCAGTAAATATCTAATAAATTCTCAAAAAATTGTTCAGTAAATTCCCAATAAATACCCAGTAAATCACTAAGTAAAGTACTGAGTAAATTCTCAGCAAATTCTAAAAAAATTCTCAGTACTTTAAGCCTTAAATTCCTTCTAAATTTCTTAGAAAATTTTCAGTAAATTCTCAATAAATTGCTCGATAAATTGCTTAGTAGATTACTAGTAAATTCCCAGTAAATTATTCAGTAAATTCCCAATAAATTCTCAGGCAATTCCTAGTAAATTTTTCGTAAATTCTTAGTAAATTACTCAGCAAATTCCAAATATATTCTCAATAAATTAATAAGTAAATTCCCAGTAAATTACTCATAAAATTCCCAGTAAAATTACTTAGCCAGTAAATTCTCTGTAAATTACTCCTTAAATTATCTGTAAATTCCTAGAAAATTCTAAGAAAATTTCTCAACAAATTAAACAGTAAATTCTCGGTAAATTACCCAGTAGATTCTCTGTTAATTCCCTGTAAAATCCCAGCAAATTACTCTGTAAGTTCCTAGTAAATTCTCAAAAAATTACTCAGTGAATTGCCAACAAATGCTCAGTAGATTACTCAAATAATTCTCAGTAAATTCTCTAAAAACTGCTCATTAAATTCCCAGTAAATTACTTAGTTAATTCCCAATCAATTCCCAATAAATTCTCAGGAAATACTTAGAAAGTTGCGCCGTAAATTCCCAATAATTTACTCAGTAAATACTCAGTAAATTACTCTCTAATTTTTCAGTAAATTCCAAATAAATTACAGAATAAATTCTCAACAAATTCCCAGTAAATTACTTAGTAAATTCGCAATAAAATTTCTATAAATTACTTATAAAATTTCTCAGTGAATTCTCTAAAAATTACTCAATTAATTACTGAGTAAATTACTTAGTAAATTACTCAGTAAATTCTCAGAAAATACTCAGTAAATTCCCAGTAAATTCCTTGTAAATTCTCAGTAAATTAATCAGAAAATTGCCAGTAATTTCTAAGTAAATTCCCTGTAAATTCTCAATAAATTACTCTAGAAATTCCCGATATGTTCTCAATAAATTGCACAGCAAATTCCCAGTAAATTCGCAGTAAATTACTCAGTGCATTACTCAGTAAATTGCCACTAAATTACTCAGTAAATTACAGTAAGTTCTCAGAAATTACTCAGAAAATTTCCAGTAAATTAACAGTAAGTTCTCAGTAAATTTCCAATAAATTCTAACTACATTATTTAGTAAATTCCTAGTAAATTCTTAGTTAATTCCGGGTGAATTCTCAGTAAATTACTCATTAAATTCTCTGTAAAGTACTCAATAAATTCTCTGTAAATTAATCAGTAAATTCCTTGCAAATTCTCAATAAATACACAGTAAATTACTGAGTAAATTCTCCGCAAATTCCCACAAAATTCCATGTAAATTCTTAGTAAATTTCTCAGAAAATTCCCAGTAAATTCTCAGTAAATTACTTAGTAAATTCCCAGCAAAATCTCAGTAAATTACTTAGTAATTCTCAGTAAATTATAAGTAAATTACATTGTAAAATCACAGTAAATTCGCTGTAAATTCTCAGTAGATTACTCTATAAGTTTTCAGTAAATTCTCTGTAAATTACTAAGAAAAATTGCCTCTAAATTCTCAGTAAATTACTCATCAAATTTTCAGTAAATTCCCAGTAAATTACTCAATAAATTGCCCTTTAAATTCTCTGTAAATTACTTAGTAAGTTCCCTGTAAATTCTCAGTAAATTACTCGATAAGTTCTCACTAAATTTTTTGTAAATTACTCAGAAAATTACTCAGTAAATTATTAGTAAATTCTCAGCAAATTACATAGTAAATTCTTAGTAATTTACTCGGTGAATTTTCAGTAAATTCTCAATAAATTCTCAGAAAATTACCTAATAAATTCTCAGTAAATTCAAAAAAAAATCAAACTAAATTACTTAGTGAATTCTCTGTAAATTACATAATAAATTCCCAGTAAATTCTCAATAAATTAGGCAGTAAATTCTCAGTCAATTACACTGTAATTCTCGATAAATTACTCAGTAAATTCTAAATAAATTCTCAGTAAATTCCCATTAAATTACTCAGTAAATTCTCTAGAAATTACTATTTAAATTCTCAGTAAATTACTCAGTACATTTATTCAGTAAATTGTGAGTAAATTACCAAGTAAATTTCTAGTAAATTCTCAGTAAATTCCTAGAAATTACTCAGTAAATATCTAATAAATTCTAAAAAAATTGTTCAGTAAATTCCCAATAAATACTCAGTAAATCACTAAGTAAATTACTGAGTAAATTCTCAGCAAATTCTAAAAAAATTCTCAGTACTTTAATCCTTAAATTTCCAGTAAATTTCTTAGTAAATTTTCAGTAAATTCTCAATAAATTGCTCAGTAGATTACTAGTAAATTCCTAATAAATTATTCAGTAAATTCCCAATAAATTCTCAGGCAATTCCTTGTAAATTTTTCCTAAATTCTTAGTAAATTACTCAGCAAATTCCTAGTATATTCTCAGTAAATTAATGAGTAAATTCCCAATAAATTACTCATAAAATTCCCAGTAAAATTTCTTAGCTAGTAAATTCTCTGTAAATTACTCCTTAAATTATCTGTAAATTCCTAGAAAATTCTAAGAAAATTTCTCAACAAATTAAACAATAAATTCTCGGTAAATTACCCAATAAATTCTCTGTAAAATCCCAGCAAATTACTCTGAAAATTCTTAGTAAATTCTCAAAAAATTACTCAGTAAATTGCCAACAAATGCACAGTAGATTACTCAAAAAATTCTCAGTAAATTCTCTAAAAACTACTCATTAAATTCCCAGTAAATTACGCAGTAAATTCCCAGTAAATTACTCAGTTAATTCCCAATCAATTCTCAATAAATTCCCAGGAAATACTCAGAAAGTTGCGCCGTAAATTCCCAATAATTTACTCAGTAAATACTCAGTAAATTACTCTCTAAATTTTCAGTAAATTCCAAATAAATTACAGAATAAATTCTCAACAAATTCCCGGTAAATTACTCAGTAAATTCGCAATAAATTTTCTATAAATTACTTAGAAAATTTCTCGGTGAATTCTCTAAAAATTACTCAATTAATTACTGAGTAAATTACTTAGTAAATTACTCAGTAAATTCTCAGAAAATACTCAGTAAATTCCAAGTAAATTCCCAGTAAATTCTCAGTAAATTACTCAGAAAATTGCCAGTAATTTCTAAGTAAATTCCCCGTAAATTCTCAATAAATTACTCTAGAAATTCCCACTATGTTCTCAATAAATTACACAGCAAATTCCCAATAAATTTGCAGTAAATTACTCAGTGCAATACTCTGTAAATTGCCACTAAATTACTTAGTAAATTACAGTAAATTCTCAGAAATTACTCAGAAAATTTTCAGTAAATTAACAGTAAGTTCTCAGTAAATTCCCAATAAATTCTAACTACATTATTTAGTAAATTCCCAGTAAATTCTCAACAAATTACTTAGTAAATTCTTAGTAAATTCCGAGTGAATTCTCAGTAAACTACTCATTAAATTCTCTGTAAATTACTCAATAAATTCTCTGTAAATTAATCAGTAAATTCCTTGCAAATTCTCAATAAATATAGAGTAAATTCTGAGTAAATTGTCCGTAAATTCCCACAAAATTCCATGTAAATTCTTAGTAAATTACTCAGAAAATTCCCAGTAAATTCTCAGTAAATTACTTAGTAAATTTCCAGCAAAATCTTAGTAAATTACTTAGTAAATTCTTCTTAAATTACTTAGTAATTCTCAGTAAATTATAAGTAAATTACATTATAAAATCACAGCAAATTCGCTATAAATTCTCAGTAGATTACTCTGTAAGTTCTCAGTAAATTCTCTATAAATTACTAAGAAAAATTGCCTCTAAATTCTCAGTAAATTACTCATCAAATTTTCAGTAAATTACTAAATAAATTACGCTTTAAATTATCTGTAAATTACTTACTAAGTTCCCTGTAAATTCTCAGTAAATTACTCGATAAGTTCTCACTAAATTTTTTGTAAATTACTCAAAAAATTACTCAGTAAATTCTCAGTAAATTACATAGTAAATTCTCAGTAATTTACTCGGTAAATTTTTAGTAAATTCTCAATAAATTCTCAGAAAATTACCTAATAAATTCTCAATAAATTCTCAGTAAATTCCAAAAAAAATCTAACTAAATTACTTAGTGAATTCTCAGTAAATTACACAATAAATTCCCAGTAAATTCTCAATAAATTAGTCAGTAAATTCTCAGTCAATTACACTGTAATTCTCAGTAAATTACTCAGTAAATTCTAAATAAATTCTCAGTAAATTACTCAGTAAATTCCCATTAAATTACTCAGTAAATTCTCCATAAATTACTATTTAAATTCTCAGTAAATTACTCAGTACATTTATTCAGTAAATTGTGAGTAAATTACCAAGTAAATTTCCAGTAAATTCCTAGAAATTACTCAGTAAATGTCTAATAAATTGTCAAAAAATTGTTCAGTAAATTCCCAATAAATACTCAGTAAATCACTAAGTAAATTACTGAGTAAATTCTCAGTAAATTCTAAAAAAATTCTCAGTACTTTAAGCCTTAAATTCCTTCTAAATTTCTTAGAAAATTTTCAGTAAATTCTCAATAAATTGCTCGATAAATTGCTCAGTAGATTACTAGTAAATTTCCAGTAAATTATTCAGTAAATTCCCAATAAATTCTCAGGCAATTCCTAGTAAATTTTTCGTAAATTCTTAGTAAATTACTCAGCAAATTCCCAATATATTCTCAGTAAATTAATAAGTAAATTCCCAGTAAATTACTCATAAAATTCCCAGTAAAATTATTTAGCCAGTAAATTCTCTGTAAATTACTCCTTAAATTATCTGTAAATTCCTAGAAAATTCTAAGAAAATTTCTCAACAAATTAAACAGTAAATTCTCGGTAAATTACCTAGTAGATTCTCTGTTAATTCCCTGTAAAATCCCAGCAAATTACTCTGTAAGTTCTTAGTAAATTCTCAAAAAATTACTCAGTAAATTGCCAACAAATGCTCAGTAGATTACTCAAAAAATTCTCAGTAAATTCTCTAAAAACTACTCATTAAATTCCCAGTAAATTACGCAGTAAATTCCCAGTAAATTACTCAGTTAATTCCCAATCAATTCTCAATAAATTCCCAGGAAATACTTAGAAAGTTGCGCCGTAAATTCCCAATAATTTACTCAGTAAATACTCAGTAAATTACTCTCTAAATTTTCAGTAAATTCCAAATAAATTACAGAATAAATTGTCAACAAATTCCCAGTAAATTACTTAGTAAATTCACAATAAATTTTCTATAAATTACTTATAAAATATCTCGGTGAATTCTCTAAAAATTACTCAATTAATTACTGAGTAAATTACTCAGTAAATTCTCAAAAAAAACTCAGTAAATTCCCAGTAAATTCCTTGTAAATTCTCAGTAAATTACTCAGAAAATTGCCAGTAATTTCTAAGTAAATTCCCTGTAAATTCTCAATAAATAACTCTAGAAATTCCCGCTATGTTCTCAATAAATTGCACAGCAAATTCCCAATAAATTCGCAGTAAATTACTCAGTGCATTACTCAGTAAATTGCCACTAAATTACTCAGTAAATTACAGTAAATTCTCAGAAATTACTCAGAAAATTTCCAGTAAATTAACAGTAAGTTCTCAGTAAATTCCCAATAAATTCTAACTACATTATTTAGTAAATTCCTAGTAAATTCATAGTTAATTCCGGGTGAATTCTCAGTAAATTACTCATTAAATTCTCTGTAAAGTACTCAATAAATTCTCTGTAAATTAATCAGTAAATTCCTTGCAAATTCTCAATAAATACACAGTAAATTACTGAGTAAATTCTCCCTGAATTCCCACAAAATTCCATGTAAATTCTTAGTAAATTATTCAGAAAATTCCCAGTAAATTACTTAGTAAATTCCCAGCAAAATCTCTGTAAATTATTTAGTAATTCTCAGTAAATTATAAGTAAATTACATTGTAAAATCACAATAAATTCGCTGTAAATTCTAAGTAGATTACTCTATAAGTTTTCAGTAAATTCTCAGTAAATTACTCAATAAATTGCTCTTTAAATTCTCTGTAAATTACTTAGTAAGTTCCCTGTAAATTCTCAGTAAATTACTCGATAAGTTCTCACTGAATTTTTTGTAAATTACTCAGAAAATTACTCAGTAAATTGTTAGTAAATTCTCAGCAAATTACATAGTAAATTCTTAGTAATTTACTCAGTGAATTTTCAGTAAATTCTCAATAAATTCTCAGAAAATTACCTAATAAATTCTCAATAAATTCTCAGTAAATTCAAAAAACAATCTAACTAAATTACTCAGTGAATTCTCAGTAAATTACACAATAAATTTCCAGTAAATTCTCAATAAATTAGTCAGTAAATTCTCAGTCAATTACTGTCACGACCCCAAACCGCCCCTAGTAGTTTGGTGCCGTGATGGCCAGTAATCCGTAATTACCGAAGGCCAACTTTTCAAAACTTAACACAAACAGAGTATGGATATAGGGGGCTCACAAATGCGGAAGCAATAAATCAAATACAAGTGGTCCATAAGAGCTGTGCGTAGATCAAAGCAATGCCAAACATTTCCAATTAACTTTGCAACTTGAATACAATAAGGTAAAAATACATGTTACATCTTGATCAAAAGGCTTCTCGAGCCGACATATACAAAATACAGCTAATACAAGTCAAGAAGCATGATTTTCAAGATTTGCCGACATGCAAAGCAGGGCATCGCCGACGTAAATACAAAAGTAAAGCCGACATAAGCACGAATCCAAAACAAGCATCCAAAACGATCTAGGCGTCGCCGCTGTCCTGCTCATCACCTACATATATATAGAGGGGTGAGTACAAAACTCAGTGAATGGTACCAATAATAAAGGTTTTACATGAATAAAGCCGAGGTCCTTCAAACAAACTCATTAACTTCAGCAAGACGAGGGATGAACCGCATTCATCAATCAAATATTACAAGTACCCAAAGATGTTTACTGACATAGGCAAAACAAGGGATGAACCGTATTCATCATTCAAATATTACAAGTACCCAAAGATGTTTACTGACATAGGCAAAACAAGGGATGAACCGTATTCATCATTCAAGTTTCATAACATCGGCGAAGCAAGGGATGAACCGTATTCATCATTCAAGTATCATAACATCGGCGAAGCAAGGGATGAACCGTATTCATCATTCAAGTATCATAACATCGGCGAAGCAAGGGATGAACCGTATTCATCATTCAAGTATCATAACATCGGCAAAGCAAGGGATGAACCGTATTCATCATTCAAGTATCATAACATCGACGAAGCAAGGGATGAACCGTATTCATCATTCAAGTATCATAACATCGGCGAAGCAAGGGATGAACCATATTCATCATTCAAGTATCATAACATCGACGAAGCAAGGGATGAACCGTATTCATCATTCAAGTATCAAGGGCTGTACGATCCGTAATCGTTTGGTCAAAAGTATTGCGAAAGTTTAGAGTCCTCCAATACAAGGGACTTGTGTTACTTAGGCCCGTAGCCCGATTTAACAAGGACCGTATCCTTTTATACATAGTACTGCGAAAGTTTAGAGTCCTCCAGCACAAGGGACTTGTGTTACTTAGGCCCGTAGCCCGATTTAACAAGGACCGTATCCTTTTCAAAGATGGCACCAACAAGGAGTATACTTGACACATCAAAACAAGAGCTATTTATTCATGCTAACAAAATACTTTTGTCAAAACAAGGCAAGCAAGGTTTATCAAAACAAGTATAACATAGCTTTATCAATAATACCACTCACCTAGTTCTTCAGGTGTAGACTCAAAGCAAATATCAAGGACCTACAATCACATGGCAAGTCACATTCTCAAAGCAAGCTCCATACACATGCAAATGATCTCGGCATTCTTGCCAGATCTAAGTCAAAGACAAAGCAAAACAAGCTGGGAGCTTAATCACTGCTCCCGTTTCATGAAAACACACCGGGTACTGTCCAGGACTAAGCCGAGGTCTTGTTAAACAAAGTCAGGAAAAACCTGGGTTTTCCTTTGAGGAATATGAAGAACATGATCATTTGAAAGATGGATGCAAGTTCACAACTTGTTATAAAAATCTGAGTTTTCATGCCAAGAGTTCAAAATATATGGACCTGGGTACCCATTCAAGAAAGTCATGCAAGAACAAACACAAAAACATGATTTTCGTTCCAAGCTTTTCGATCAAAACGAGACTTTCTTCAAGAACACATGAAAACCATTTTCTCTTTCCAAAACCAACTTCAAAACGATGCATGACATGCAACACAAATCCGATCATGCAATGCAGCTAGATAATCAGCAAGAACAACCAAAGGAGATCAAGATTCTAACCTCAAGACTCGGATCCAACGGTTCAAGCCACGAAGATCAAGCTTGGAAGACTACTCTCACTCAAGGACTCTTCTTCCTCCTCTCTAGAGCTTCTCTCTCTAAAACAAAGATTTGAGACAAGAAAAATGATTTGTTTCAAGGTCTGCCGGCTGCCTTAACAATCAGCTCGGACACGTGGCGTTATCGGGTTGGTTCAGCTCCAAAAAGGTGATTGATAGACAAGACAAGTCTCTGACAAAGCGTATGCAGCAAGCTCGGGTAAGACACATCGGCAACAAGATGACATCGGCTCAAATCAAGGATCCAGCAACAGGATAGAAAAACATCGGCTAGGGAGGACGACACTTGACTAAGCTGTGCCACACCTTGGCCGGGGTGTGCCACATCTCGGCCTAGGCCATACCTGCCTGCGGACAAGGTTCAAGTGCAAAACATCTCGGCAATGAATGCCCGAGGTGAAGATGGGGTTGAACAAGATCTCAAGATAGTTCTAAGTGCAAAGGGTCAAAGGCGGACTAAGCTCAAGATGACCTCGGCTACGCACACACACACCAAACAAGGGACAAGATCGCGCAAGTAATACTAACAAAACAAGGCAACAAATCCTTCCAATTAACATAATAAAGCAAGACCATGCAAGAATGTATGCAAGCATGACAAGAGTAAGGTGAGGGTTGTTACATCCTACCCCCCTTAAAGAAGTTTGGTCCCCAAACTTAGATTACCTTGTTCAGAACAACTCCGGGTAACGGATCCTCATATCCCCTTCCTTTTCCCACGTGGCTTCTGTGCCATAATGCTCCTTCCATTCGACCTTTACCATCGGTATCGATCTATTCCTCAATTGCCTCACTTGTCGGTCAATAATCTTCATCGGCTTCTCCTTGTAGCCCAAATCTTCATTAACTGTGATCTCGGAATGATCAATTATATGCAGTGGATCTCGGATGTACTTCCTCAACATCGAAACATGAAACACATTGTGGACTTGGCTCAAATCTGGCGGCAAAGCAAGCCTGTAGGCGACGGAATTAATTCTCTCAAGAATTTCAAATGGCCCAATATAGCGAGGTGCTAACTTACCTTTCTTTCCAAATCTGGAAATTCCTTTCATTGGTGAGACCTTCAGGAATACATGATTCCCAACTTTGAACTCAATCTCATTCCTTCTCTGATCGGCGTAGCTCTTTTGTCGGCTCTGGGCAGTTCTAATCCTCTGTTGGATAAGTTTAATCTTTTCTGTTGTCACTTGAATCAATTCGGGACCAAGCAGAGTTCTGTCTCCGACTTCGGTCCAACATATCGGCGACCTACATTTTCTTCCATACAAGGCTTCATACGGCGCCATGCCAATGCTAGCTTGATAACCGTTATTGTAAGCGAATTCTACTAAGGGCAAATGTGTTCCCCAACTTCCTTGGAAGTCCAACACACAAAGTCTAAGCATATCTTCAAGCGTCTGAATTGTCCTCTCAGTCTGCCCATCTGTCTGGGGATGAAAGGCTGTACTAAATCTCAGCTCGGCTCCGAAAGCCCTCTGAAGACTCTGAAACAATTGACATCGGCACTCCATGAAGTCTCACAATCTCGTTCACATATAGCAAGGCAAGTTGATTGGCGTTGAAGGTAGTCTTAACGGGTAGAAAGTGTGCTGACTTAGTTAACCTATCCACAACAACCCAAATTGAATCCATACCCTTAGGTGTTTTCGGCAAACCAATCACAAAATCCATGGAGATGTGCTCCCATTTCCACTCAGGAATCGGCAAAGGTTGAAGAAGTCCTGCTGGTCTTTGATGTTCTGCTTTCACTTGCTGACAATGTAAACACTGGGACACGAATTCGGCTATTTCTCTCTTCATATTTGGCCACCAGAAGGTCTGCTTCACATCTTGATACATTTTGGTGTTCCCTGGATGGACAGCAAACTTAGAACCATGAGCTTCCTGCAAAATCTTCCTCTTTAACTCTGGGATGTCGGCCACACATAACCTTCCTTCAAACTTGAGTACTTGGCTTTCGATGGTATACCCTGGTCTCGGCTTTGTGCCAATTTCCTCGGCTATTTTCTTGAGGAATTTATCCTCCATCTGCCTTGTCTTTACCTCATCAACAATAGTCGGCTCTGCTGACATCACGGTTAAACATGCCAAATTTCCATCTGACTTCCTGCTCAAAGCGTCGGCTACACTGTTAGCTTTTCCCGGGTGATATTGAATTTGCATATCATAGTCTTTCAACAATTCAAGCCACCGTCTTTGCCTCAAATTCAATTCCTTCTGAGTGAATAGATACTTTAAGCTCTTATGATCTGTAAAAACCTGACAAGTAGCTCCATACAAATAGTGACGCCAAATCTTTAAAGCAAATACCACGGCCGCCAATTCTAAGTCATGGGTGGGATAGTTTTTCTCATGAGGTTTCAACTGACGAGATGCATAAGCTATAACCTTACCCTTTTGCATTAATACACAACCCAAACCCTTATGCGATGCATCACTATAGACATGAAACTCTTCGTTACCTGATGGTAGTACAAGTACTGGTGCTGTAATTAACCTCGTCTTCAGTTCCTGGAAGGCTGACTCCCGATCTTTAGTCCATTCATACAGTGTTCCCTTCTTAGTCAGTTGCGTCAATGGAATTGCAATCCTTGAGAAATCTTTCACAAACTTTCTGTAATAACCTGCCAAACCCAGAAAACTACGAATCTCGGACACATTAGTCGGCCTCGGCCAGTTTACTACGGCTTCAACTTTGCTAGGATCCACTGAAATACCCTCTTCATTAATCATATGACCCAAAAATGAGATGGTAGAAAGCCAAAACTCACACTTGTTAAACTTCGCATACAATTTCCGTTCTCTCAAAATCTGTAAGGCAAGTCTCAAATGGTTTTCATGTTCAATATCACTTTTGGAATAGATCAATATATCATCAATGAAAACAACTACAAATTCATCTAAATATGGTTTGAAGATTCTGTTCATTAAATCCATAAATGCAGCAGGGGCATTGGTCACTCCAAAAGGCATTACTAAAAACTCGTAGTGGCCATATCTTGTTCGAAAAGCAGTCTTCTCAACATCTTCGGCTTTAACTTTAAGCTGATGGTAACCAGACCGAAGGTCGATCTTAGAAAAGACTCGTGCTCCTTGCAACTGATCAAGCAAATCGTCAATTCTAGGTAACGGGTACTTGTTCTTAATGGTGACTTTATTGAGTTCTCTATAGTCAATACAAAGACGGAGTGTGCCATCCTTCTTCTTAACAAATAAAACAGGTGCTCCCCATGGTGAAGTGCTCGGCCTAATAAATCCCTTATCTAACAACTCTTGCAATTGTAGTTTCAATTCTCTAAGTTCAGCAGGGGCCATTCTATAAGGTGGTTTCGAGATCGGCTGCGTTCCCGATATAATGTCGACAGTAAACTCTATTTCTCTATCGGTCAAGTGGCCAGGCAATTCGTCCGGAAAGACGTCGGGGAAATCACTAACAATCGGGATGTCGGCTAAGTTAACATTTCCATTCTGATCACTCAGTATACTACACAAGTAACCTCGACACCCTTTCTGAATTAACTTACAGGCCTTAATGGACGAAATCAAGTATGGTGGGGGCACTATCCCTTTACCCTGGAAAGTAATCTCGGCTAGGTTCGGGGGTCTCAGTGTGACACTTTTCGAAACACAATTAATAGATGCATTGTTTGCAACTAACCAGTCCATTCCCAGTATAATATCAAAATGAGCTAGGTCTAGAGGCATTAGATCTACTAGCAATTCAACATTCTCAATCACAACAACACATGCTCTGTAAATGGATGCAACAAACATAGATCTCCCAGATGGAGTAGATACAGACAACACATAATCAAGGGGCTCTAGTTCCCTATTAATTTTCTCGGCAAACTTAGTAGATATAAACGAATGAGTAGAACCCGAGTCAATCAACACATAGGCATCTTGGGAGCAAATTAGTAACATACCTGACACCACTGCCTCAGCATTCTGAGTGTCTCCTGGTACCAGTGCAAACACTCTGCCCTGTCTCATCTGTCCTTTCCCAGCATTTCCCTTCTGAACGGAACCCGAGGTATTCTCTCCTTTCTTGTTGTTATCAGCCTTTGTTTTGGGGCAATCTCTCACATAATGGCCCATCTCACCACATTCATAACAGGCTCCAGACTTTCGTCGACAGATCCCGAAATGCCGTTTCCCACAATCCGAACACATCGGTTTAGCACTCTCTTCCTGCCTTAGGTTACTAGTACTGCCCATGTTCATTTTCTTCTTGGTGCCCAGCTGTCCTCGACGATTGTCATAGTTCTGCCTCTTTCGCTGGTTTTCTCCCGAGCTCTAGTATCGGTTCAGATTAGCTTCGGCCTGAATGGCTTTGTCCAATACTTCGGTATAAGTCGGCATATCAAGCAAGTTGACCCGGTCTTGAATCGGTCCACGAAGCCCACACTCGAACTTCCTGGCCTTCATATATTCATTGTTGGTCATGTGAGGTACAAACCTTACCAATTCAGTGAAAGCGCGGTCATATTCCGCCACTGTTCTGTTGCCTTGCGTCAGAGTATGAAATTCGGTAGCCTTGCGGTTTCGAACACTTAGGGGAAAATGTTTCTTGTAGAACAACTCTAAGAATCGGGTCCAGGTCAAATCTGGATTGCTCCCTCTAACCATCATCCACCACCTACGGGCATCATCATCTAATGTGAATGCTGCCAACGTCACTTTCTGAGCGTCGGTGCTAGGGAAGATCTCGAACAACTTTTCCATCTCCAAAACCCATGCCTCAGCCTTCATCGGCTCTATACCCCCAGAGAACCTTGGTGGTCTCATTTTCTTGAACTCCCTGATCAAAGCTATCGTGCCATCCCCATATAAGGCTGGTTGCGGGGGAACCTGCGGCACTGGAGGAGGTGGAGGTGGAGCTACATTTCGGCCGTTGGTCTGCTCGGCCTGAGTCGACGTAGCACTAGCGAACTGCTGTCTGGTTTGCCTCAACTCGCGGGCCAAACCTTCAACTAATCTTTCCAATCTTTCTATTCTATCTTCGGGCTGATCTCGGCCAAGTGGTGGTCTACCTCTCCTCATGATACTATGAGTGTGCAAAGTATGATTTTAAAACAATTAAGCAAATAACCACATAGGCAAATAGCAAATAAGCATATCAAAACAATGCACACCTTGTTCGAATAGCAAACACCATGATGCAACCCTAACATCTTTCTAAGGGAAATCCTATGCTCTTTAGGACTCAAAGTGTGTGAATAGCATATACCGAGGAACTTGTGCTCTGATACCATTCTGTCACGACCCCAAACCGCCCCTAGTAGTTTGGTGCCGTGATGGCCAGTAATCCGTAATTACCGAAGGCCAACTTTTCAAAACTTAACACAAACAGAGTATGGATATAGGGGGCTCACAAATGCGGAAGCAATAAATCAAATACAAGTGGTCCATAAGAGCTGTGCGTAGATCAAAGCAATGCCAAACATTTCCAATTAACTTTGCAACTTGAATACAATAAGGTAAAAATACATGTTACATCTTGATCAAAAGGCTTCTCGAGCCGACATATACAAAATACAGCTAATACAAGTCAAGAAGCATGATTTTCAAGATTTGCCGACATGCAAAGCAGGGCATCGCCGACGTAAATACAAAAGTAAATTACTCAAGAAATTCCCACTCTGTTCCCAGTAAATTACTATGTAATTCTCAATAAATCATTCAGTAAATTCGCAGTAAATTTTAACTAAATTCTCCGTACATTACTCAGTAAATTTCCACTAAATTACTCAGATAATTATCGTAAATTCTCAGAAATTACTAAAAAAATTTCCAATAAATTAACAGTTTAGTCAGTATATTCTAACTACATTATTTAGTAAATTCCCAGTAAATTCTAAACAAATTACTTAGTAAATTCTTACTAAATTCATAGTGAATTCTTAGTAAATTACTCATTAAATTCTCTGTAAATTACTCAATAAGTTCTCTATAAATTACTCAGTAAATTCTCAGAAAATTCTCTGTGAATTAATCAGTAAATTCCTAGCAAATTCTCAATAAATACTCAGTAAATTTCGAGTAAAATCTTCGTAAATTCCCACAATATTCCCTGTAAATTCTTAGTAAATTACTCAGAAAATTTCCAGCAAAATCTCAGTAAATTACCTAGTAAATTTCAAGTAAATTATAAGTAAATTACATTGTAAAATCACAGTAAATTCGCTCTAAATTCTCAATAGAATACTCTGTAAGTTCTTAGTAAATTCTCTGTAAATTACTAAGAAAAATTGCTTCTAAATTCTCGGTAAATTACACAGTAAATTCTCAGTAAATTACTCAATAAATTACACATTAAATTCTCTGTAAATTACTTAATAAATTCCATGTAAATTCTCAGTAAATTACTCGATAAGTTCTCACTAAATTTTTTGTAAATTACTCAGAAAATTACTTGGTAAATTGTTAGTAAATTCTCTATAAATTCTCAGAAAATTACCCAATAAATTCCTAATAAATTCTCAGTAAATTACGTAGTAAATTCCAAAAGAAATCTATCGAAATTACTCAGTGAATTCTCTGTAAATTCCATAATAAATTCTCAATAAATTAGTCAGTAAATTCCAAGTAAATTGCTCAGTAAATTCTCTGAAAATTACTAATTGAATTCTTAGTAAATTATTCAGTACATTATTCAGTAAATTGTGAGTAAATTTGCAGTAAATTATCAGTAAATGTCTAATAAATTCTCACAAAATTATTTAGTAAATTTCCAATAAATACTCAGTAAATCACTTTGTAAATTTCAAGTAAATTACTGAGTAAATTCTTAGTATATTACACAATAAATTCCAAGTAAATTCTCAGTGAATTCTCTGTAAATTACTCCGTAATTTCCCAGTAAATTCTGAAAAAAATTCTCAGTAATTTACTCTTTAAATTCCCAGTAAATTACTTAATAAATTTTTAGTAAATTACCAGTAAATTCCCAATAAATTCTTAGGCAATTCCCTGTAAATTTTTCGTAAATTCTTTGTAAATTACTCAGCAAATTCTCAGTATATTCTCAGTAAATTAATAAGTAAATTCCCAGAAAATTACTCATAAAATTTCCATTAAATTCTCAATAAATTACTTAGTAAATTTCCAATAAATTCTCAGTAAATTAGTCCTTAAATTATCTATAAATTACTCAGTAAATTTCTAGAAATTTCAAAGAAAATTTCTCAACAAATTAAACAGTAAATTCTCAGTAAATTACCTAGTAAATTCTCTGTCAATTCCCTGTAAAATCCTAGTAAATTACTCTGTAAGTTCTCTGTAAATTACTCAGAAAATAACTCAGTAAATTGCCAGCAAACGCTCAGTAGATTACTCAATAAATTTTCTGAAATTTACTCACTAAATTCCCAGTAAATTCTCAGTAAATTACTCAGTTAATTCCCAATCAATTCTCAGTAAATTCCTAGGAAATACTCAGTAAGTTGCGCCGTAAATTCCAAATAATATACTTAGTAAATTCAATGTAAATTACTCAGTAAATTCTATGTAAATTACTTAGTAAATTACTCAGTAAATTACTCTCTAAATTTTCAAAAAAATCCAGATAAATTACAGAATAAATTCTCAATAAATTCCCAGTAAATTCTCTGTAAATTACTCAGTAAATTCGCAATAAATTTTCTATAAATTACTTAGAAAATTACTCAGTGAATTCTCAGAAAATTACTCAATTAATTACTGAGTAAATTCCGTAGTAAATTACCCAGAAAATTCTGAGTAAATTCTAAGTAAATTCCCTATAAATTCTCAGTAAATTACTCAGTAAATTCCTAGCAATTTCTAAGTAAATTCCCTGTAAATTACTCCAAAAATTCCCACTATGTTCTCAATAAATTACACAGCAAATTCCTAGTAAATTACTATGCAATTCATAATAAATCATTCAGTAATTTTTAAGTAAATTCTCAGTACAATACTCAGTAAATTCCCACTAAATTACTCAGATAATTATCGTAAATTCTCAGAAATTACTAAAAAAATTTCCGGTAAATTAACAGTTAGTTCTTAGTAAATTACTCAGTAAATTCTAAACAAATTACTTAGTAAATTCTTAGTAAATTTCGACTGAATTTTCAGTAAATTACTCATTAAATTCTCTGTAAATTACTCAATAAGTTCTCTATAAATTACTCATTAAATTCCCAGTAAATTCTCAGAAAATTCTCTGTAAATTACCCAGTAAATTCTCTGTCAATTCCCTGTAAAATCCTTGTAAATTACTCTGTAAGTTCTCTGTAAATTACTCAGAAAATAACTCAGTAAATTGCCAGCAAATGCTCAGTAGATTACTCAGTAAATTTTCTAAAAATTACTCATTAAATTCCCAGTAAATTCTCAGTAAATTACTCAGGAAATTCCCAGTAAATCACTTAGTTAATTCCCAATCAATTCTCAATAAATTCTCAATAAATTACTCAGTAAATTCAATGTAAATTACACAGTAAATTACTCTCTAAATTTTCAGTAAATTCCAGATAAATTAAAGAACAAATTCTCAATAAATTCTCAGTAATTTCTCAGTAATTTCTCATTAAATTACTTAGAAAATTACTTAGTGAATTCTCAGAAAATTACTCAATTAATTACTGAGTAAATTGCTTAGAAAATTCTGGATAAATTCTAAGTAAATGCCTTGTAAATTCTCAGTAAATTACTTTGTAAATTCCCAGCAATTTCTAAGTAAATTCCCTGTAAATTCTCAGTAAATTACTCTAGAAATTCCCTGTAAATTCTCAGTAAATTACTCAAGAAATTCCTACTCTGTTCTCAATAAATTACACAGCAAATTCCAAGTAAATTACTATGTAATTCTCATTAAATCATTCAGTAAATTCGCAACAAATTTTAACTAAATTCTTAGTACATTACTGAGTAAATTCCCACTAAATTACTCAGATAATTACCATAAATTCTCAGAAATTACTAAAAAAAATTTCAGTAAATTAACAGTAAGTTCTCAGTAAATTACTCAGTAAATTCCCAATAAATTCTAACTACATTATTTAGTAAATTCCCAGTAAATTCTAAACATATTACTTAGTAAATTCCGAGTGAATTCTCAGTAAATTACTCATTAAATTCTCTGTAAATTACTCAATAAGTTCTCTATAAATTACTCAGTAAATTCCCAGAAAATTCTGCGTAAATTAATCAGTAAATTTCTAGCAAATTCTCAATAAATACTCAGTAAATTTCGAGTAAAATCTCCGTAAATTCCCACAATATTCCCTGTAAATTCTTAGTAAATTACTCAGAAAATTCCCAATAAATTACTCAGCAAAATCTCAGTAAATTACCTAGTAAATTTCAAGTAAATTATATTGTAAAATCACAGTAAATTCGCTGTAAATTATTAGTAGAATACTCTGTAAGTTCTCAGTAAATTCTCTGTAAATTACTAAGAAAAATTGCCTCTAAATTCTCAGTAAATTACACAGTAAATTCTCAATAAATTGTTAGTAAATTACTCAACAAATTACTCATTAAATTCCCCGTAAATTACTTAAGAAATTCCATATAAATTCTCAGTAAATTACTCGATAAGTTCTCACTAAATTTTATGTAAATTACTTAGAAAATTACTCAGTAAATTGTTAGTAAATTCTCAGTAAATTACATAGTAAACTATCAGTAAATTACTCGGTAAATTTTTAGTAAATTCTTTATAAATTCTCATAAAATTACCCAATAAATTCCTAATAATGTAATAACCCACATTCATGTCTTAGTCATGTTCATGTACATTGCGTGATTTTGTCTTGTTAAGCTTGCATTTGCAGACTTTGACTTGTTTTGCCTAAGTGTTGTATGCATGTTTTGTTCCTTCCTTGCTATGCCAAGCCTAAGTCATGTCAAGCCTAGGTCATGTTAAGCCTAAGTCATGTCAAGCCTAGGTCATGTTAAGCCTAAGTCATGTCAAGCCTAGGTCATGTCAAGCCTAGGTCATGCCAAGCCTAGGTCATGCCAAGTCGAGGTCATCTTAAGCCTAGGTCACACATTTGAACCTCTTACACCTTGGACCATCTTGGAACCGCTTTTGTGACCTCCACCATCACCTAGGCATCCGAGATCCTTAATCCTTGCACCTAGTGATCTTGTTCTGGGACTCGAATGACCTAGACCGAGGTGTGGCACATCTAGGCCGAGGTGTGGCACAGCTAGGTCAAGTGTTGTAGGAACCCACATTTTATGTCTTCGTCATGTTCATGAGCATCTGTGTGTTTATGGCTTGTTAAGTTGCATGTGTATGTTGTGACTTGTTTCGCTTAAACAAGTGTGATCCATGCCTTGTTTTGAAGCCTTCTGATTTGTCTAAGTGTAGTATGCTTGTCTTGTTCCTTCCTTGATGTGAAACTTAGGTCACGCCTTGCCTGAGTTATGCTAGCTGATGTTATTCCAAGCCTAGGTTACGTTACGCCTAGATCATTCCAAGCCGAGGTCATCCTCAGTCTAGAAGTATCTTGGAACCCCTTGTTGACCTTCGTCCTTGCCTTGACACATTAGCCGAGATGTTACCTTGCACCCAAGTGATCTCGTCCTGGAGTGGTATGACCTAGACCGAGGTGTGGCGCATCTAGGCCAAGATGTGGCACAGCTTAGTCAAGTGTTGTCCTTCCTAGCCAAGGTCATTGTCACCTTAGTTGCCGAAGTCCTTTTGTTAGCCGATGTCACCCCTTGCCGGAGTGCCATTCCGGGTAGCTTGTTAGATACGCCTTGTTATTAGCCGATGTCTTTGCCTCGTCAGAGAGCCCATACCGCTTTACTTGTTGAACACCCTTCCACCATGCTTTGTCTGGTCTGTCAGCCACCTTTTCAGGGAAAAACCCAACCAGTCGCCGCCACGTGTCTCAGTAGAGGGTTAACCCCAGAACCGGGTAAAGAAAACTATCATTTGGTATCATAACCTTGCCTTGTAGAGAGAGAAGCTCTAGGAGGAAGAAGGAGTTTTAGAGTGAGGAAGTAGATCTTCAAGCTTGATTCCTAGAGATCGAACCGTTAGATCCGTGTTCTAAGGTTAGATTCTTGATCTGCTCATGATGTTCTCTATGTTCATGTTATTGCATTGCATGATCGGATATGATTTGTAAGCCATGCATCGTTTTGAAGTTCGATTTTAGAAAGAGAAAATGACCTTCATGTGTTCTTCAAGAAAGTCTTGTTTTGATCCGAAAGCTTGCATAAAGAATCATGTTTTTGTGTTTATTTCCGCAAGAATTCCAAGTACGGGTACCCAGGTCCATGTTTTCAAACTCATAGCATGAAAATCCCAGATTTGTGATGACAGCTTATGATTGAACATTCATATTTTTCATGTTTTCACACTCATGTTCTTCATGTTCATCAGCAAAGGGAAACCCAGAGTTTCCCGACCTCTTTTCCTTGCATGTGGCCTCGGGAACACACCTCGGCGAGGAGGTGTGGAACCTCGGCCTAGACCTGGTTGGTGCCCAGCATGTTTTCCGAAATCATTTGTGTACATACGAAACTTGTTGAAGGTGCATTCAATAGGCTTTGCCATGTGTTTGTAGGACTTGGGCTTGTCTCGACTCCGACGTTTGAAGAAACTAAGTGAGTGGTATTTTTAATAAAGCTATGTTACACTTGCTTTCATAAATCTCGTCTTGCCTTGTTTTGAAAAGTACTTGATCTAGCATGAATGACTATCCCTACTTGTATATTAAGCACTATCTTGTTTTGATGACATTTCTTGAAAGTCCTTAGTTGCAGGGGACTATAATGCAACTGCACTCTTGTCTTGAAAGTCCTTAGTTGCAGGGGACTATAATGCAACTGCACTCTTGTCTTGAAAGTCCTTAGTTGCAGGGGACTATAATGCAACTGCACTCTTGTCTTGAAAGTCCTTAGCTGCAGGGGACTATAATGCAACTGCACTCTTGTCTTGAAAGTCCTTAGTTGCAGGGGACTATAATGCAACTGCACTCTTGTCTTGAAAGTCCTTAGCTGCAGGGGACTATAATGCAACTGCACTCTTGTCTTGGAATTGTCATCACCCCCTTGTATTAAGTAGATGTAATAACATCCAAGGAACTTGAAAGGCCGGCAATGAACTTGATTTCCCACTTGATTGTAAAGTATGCTATGTATTGTTTTGAAAGAAATCTTGGATATCAATCATGCAAAACCTTTATTTCTAATATCATTCACTGAGTATCCAAGCTCACCCTCTCTATATATATGTAGGTGATGAGCAAGAAGGCAATGAGGCCTAGACGTGTAGCCGATGTGTTTTTGGGTGCATTGCCGACGTGTTTTGGATTAGCATTTTTGTACCATCTTGAAGATTATGCTTCTTAGTCTATATTCCATGTGTACTTGTATATGTCGGCTTGAGAAGCCTTTTGGTCAAGATGTATTTTGTATCTTATTTCCTCATTGTATCTAAGTTGTAAGACTTTGTAAAAATGTATGTCATTTCATTGGACTTAAGCACGACTCTCATGGACTATCTAGATTCAGTATATGTATAAATGTTGCTTCCGCACTTGTAAGCCCCGTATTTTATACTCTGATTGTGTGTGATTCTTGTAAGTCGGTCTTCGGTAATCTCGGATTACTGGCCATCACGGCACCAAACTACTAGGGGCGGTTTGGGGGCGTGACAAGTGTTATCCTTCCTAGCCGAGGTCATTGGAACCTTACTTGCCGAAGCCTTTGTCCTTAGCCGAGATCATTACTTGCCGGAGTGCCCTTGCCATCTAGCTTGTTGAGTACACTTTGTCTTACACATGTCTTGTCACTTAGTCACCTTTTTGAGGAGAACCAATCCGGTAGTGCCACGTGTCCCGGCAGAGTGTTAAATCAGCCGTCAAAGAGAGAAACCTATCCTTTCTATATCTTTGTTCTAAGGAGGAGAGAGAAGCTCTAGGAAGAGAGGAAGAGGAGTTCTAGAGAGAGGTAGATTTCCAAGCTTGATCCCTAGAGATCGAACCGTTAGATTCGTGTTCTAAGGTTAGATTCTTGATCTGCTTATGTTGTTCTTTATGTTCATGTTATTACATTGCATGATTGAATATGATTTGTAAGCCATGCATTGCTTTGAAGTTAGGTTTTAGAAAGAGAAAATAGCATTCATGTGTTCTTCAAGAAAAGTCATGTTTTGATCCGAAAGCTCATGCCAAGATCCATGTTTTTGTGTTTGTTTCCACATGATTTTCAAGTATGGGTACCAAGGTCCATGTTTTCGAACTTATAGCATGAAATCCCAGATCTTGTAATAACAAGTTATGATTTTAGCATTCATGTTCTTCATGTTCTTCATGCTCATGTTCTTCATGTTCTTCAAGGAGGAAGCCCAGATTTCCAGGCTTCATTTCCCTAGGTGTGATCACCGAGACCACTCTTGCCTAGATCACACACCTTGGTCTACCTTGCATGATCACTTGCACGTTAGTTTATCTTGCATGCACACCTAGGCTAACCACTGCACACCCAGGCCGACCATGGTACACCCATGCCGGCACCTTGTAACACCTCGGCAGGCAGCTGCATACTGAAGCCTAGGTAACCACACCTCGGCCAAGAGGTGTGGGACCTCGGCCAAGACCTCTTGAGTTCACCTAGCTAGGTCGTTTTAGCCTAGATCATCTCTGTGCATCCATTCCAGGACCTGGTTGGTACTCAGCATGTTTTCCCTAGATGTTTCCAGCATGTTTTCCCTAGATGTTTTCCAGCATGTTTTCCCTAGATGTTTTCCAGCATGTTTTCCCTAGATGTTTCCAGCATGCTTTCCCTAGATGTTTTCCAGCATGTTTTCCCTAGATCATTTGCATTCATGTAAAGCTTGTTTTTGAGAGTACATTCAATAGACTTTGCCATGTGTTTGTAGGACTTGGACCTTTGCCTTGATCCCGACGTCCCAAGAACTATGTGAGTGGTATTTTTAATAAAGATATGCTCTTAAGGTTTTGATAAAGCTTTGCCTTGTTTTGATAAAAGTATTTGTTAAGCATGAATGATATCCCTATTTTATGTAACAAGTATAAGCTTTGTTTTGATGTCAATCTTTGAAAGTCCGTACGTGCCAGGGGACTTTAAGTATTTGTGGCACAAGTCCGTACGTACCAGGAAGTTTAAGCATTTGTGGCACAAGTCCGTATGTGCTAAGGGACTATAAGCATTAGTAGCACACATGTGAAGTCCGTACGTGCCAGGGGACTTTAAGAAATAGTGGCACAAGTCCGTACGTGCCAGGGGACTTTAAGAAATAGTGGCACAAGTCTGTATGTGCTAAGGGACTTTAAGCATTAGTAGCACACATGTTAAGTAAGCAAGTTTTGAAGGACCAAGGTTATGCCGAGGTTATGTTTTAAGATTTGACGCATGTTAAGTATGTAAGTTTTGCAAGATCAAGTTTGATGAACAAGATTTATCTCGTGTTTTGTACAAGCTATGATAAGTATGGTTTTGACAAAGATATATTATGTATTGTTTTGAAAGACCTCGGGAATCATTCATTTAACCCCTTTATTACTTATACCATTCACTGAGTATCCAAGCTCACCCTCCCTATGTATATATGTAGGTAACAAGCAAGAAGTCGGCCACGCCGAGATGTGTGTTTTGCATGTATGTTTATGCCGGCAGTGAGGATGTCGGCAAACTAGAAGATTATGTTTCATGATTTGTGGCTCAAGTGTTTTTGTTTATGTCGGCAATTTTTGAAGCTTATGTATTTTGAACATGTCAGCTCGAGAAGCCTTTTTCCAAGATATAATATGTATTTTTGTACTTCATTTCTATTTGTATTCAAGTTGCATAGCTATGTAAAGATGTATGCCATTTCATTTGACTTATGCACTGCTCTTATGGACCACTTGTATTTTAGATTATTGCTTCCGCACTTGTGAGCTCCCTATATCTATACTCTGATTGTGTGTGAATTTTGGAAGTTGGCCTTCGGTAATCACGGATTACTGGCCATCACGGCACCAAACTACTAGAGGCGGTTTGGGGTCGTGACAAATAAATTCTCAGTAAATTACTTAGTATATTCCAAAAAAAAATCTAACTAAATTACTCAGTGAATTCTCAGTAAATTCCACAATAAATTCTCAATAAATTAGTCAATAAATTCCAAGTAAATTCTCATTAAATTACTCAGTAAATTTCAAGTAAATTACTTAGTAAATTCTCTGAAAATTACTAATTGAATTCTCAGTAAACTACTCAGTAAATTGTGAGTAAATTTGCAGTAAATTTTCAGTAAATGTCTAATAAATCCTCACAAAATTATTCAGTAAATTTCCAATAAATACTCAGTAAATCACTTTGTAAATTCCAAGTAAATTACTGAGTAAATTCTCAGTAAATTACATAATAAATTCCAAGTAAATTCTCAGTGAATTGTCTGTAAATTACACCGTAAACTCCCAGTAAATTCTGAAAAAAATTCTCAGTAATTTACTTTTTAAATTCCCAGTAAATAACTTCATAAATTTTCAGTAAATTCCCAGTAAATTCTCAGGCAATTCCCTATAAATTTTTCGTAAATTCTTTGTAAATTACACAACAAATTCCCAGTATATTCTCAGTAAATTAATAAGTAAATTCCCAGTAAATTACTTATAAAATTCCAAGTAAATTCTCAATAAATTACTTAGTAAATTTTCAGTAAATTCTCAGTAAATTACTTCTTAAATTATCAGTAAATTACTCAGTAAATTCCTTGAAATTTCTAAGAAAATTTCTCAACAAATTAAACAGTAAATTTTCAATAAATGACCCAGTAAATTCTCTGTCAATTCCTTGTAAAATCCCAGTAAATTACTCTGTAAGTTCTCTGTAAATTACTCAGAAAATAACTCAGTAAATTGCCAACAAATGCACAGTAGATTACTCAGTAAATTTTCTAAAAATTGCTCATTAAATTCCTAATAAATTCTCAGTAAATTACTCAGGAAATTCCCAGTAAATTACTCAGTTAATTCCCAATCAATTCTCAATAAATTCTCAGTAAATTCCCAAGAAATACTCAGTAAGTTGCGCCGTAAATTCAAAATAAATTACCCAGTAAATTCAATGTAAATTACTCAGTAAATTCTATATAAATTACTTTGTAAATCACACAGTAAATTACTCTCTAAATTTTCAGTAAATTCCAGAAAAATTACAGAATAAATTCTCAGTAAATTACTCTGTAAATTCGCAATAAATTTTCATTAAATTACTTAGAAAATTACTCAGTGAATTCTCAGAAAATTACTCAATTAATTACTGAGTAAATTACTTTGTAAATTCCCTATAAATTCTTAGTAAATTACTCCAGAAATTTCCTGTGAATTCTCAGTAAATTACTCAAGAAATTCCCACTATGTTCTCAATAAATTACACAGCAAATTCCCAGTAAATTACTATGTAATTCTCAATAAATCATTCAGTAAATTCGCAGTAAATTTTAACTAAATTCTCAGTACATTACTGAGTAAATTCCCACTAAATTACTCAGATAATTACCGTAAATTCTGTGAAATTACTAAAAGAATTTCCAGTAAATTAACAATAAGATCTCAGTAAATTACTCAGTAAATTCCCAATAAATTCTAACTACATTATTTAGTAAATTCCCAGTAAATTCTAAACAAATTACTTAGTAAATTCCGAGTGAATTCTCAGTAAATTACTCATTAAATTCTCTGTAAATTACTCAATAAGTTCTCTATAAATTACTCAGTAAATTCCCAGAAAATTCTGCGTAAATTAATCAGTAAATTTCTAGCAAATTCTCAATAAATACTCAGTAAATTTCAAGTAAAATCTCCGTAAATTCCCACAATATTCCTTGTAAATTCTTAGTAAATTACTCAGAAAATTCCCAGTAAATTACTCAGCAAAATCTCAGTAATTTACCTAGTAAATTGCAAGTAAATTACATTGTAAAATCACAGTAAATTCGCTGTAAATTCTCAGCAGAATACTCTGTAAGTTCTCAGTAAATTTTCTGTAAATTACTAAGAAAAATTGCCTATAAATTCTCAGTAAATTACACAGTAAATTCTCAATAAATTACTCATTAAATTCTCTGTAAATTACTTAATAAATTCCATGTAAATTCTCAATAAATTACTCGATAAGCTCTCACTAATTTTTTTTGTAAATTCTCAGTAAATTACATAGTAAACTATCAGTAACTACTCGGTAAATTTTCAGTAAATTCTCTATAAATTCTCAGAAAATTACCCAATAAATTCTCTATAAATTCGCAGTAAATTACTTAGTAAATTCCAAAAAAAATTAAACTAAATTACTCAGTGAATTCTCAGTAAATTCCAAAATAAATACTCAATAAATTAGTCAGTAAATTCTAAGTAAATTCTCATTAAATTACTCAGTAAATTCCAAATAAATTACTCAGTAAATTCTTGGAAAATTACTAATTGAATTCTCAGTAAATTCTCAGTAAATTACTAAGTAAATTGTGAGTAAATTTGCAGTAAATTTTCAGTAAATTATAACTAAATTCTAAGTAAATGTCTAATAAATTCTCACAAAATTATTCAGTAAATTTCCAATAAATACTCAGTAAATCACTTTGAAAATTACTGTGTAAATTCTCAGTAAATTACACAATAAATTCCAAGTAAATTCTCAGTGAATTCTCTGTAAATTACTCCGTAAATTCCCAGTAAATTCTGAAAAAAAATCTCAGTAATTTACTCTTTAAATTCCCAGTAAATTACTTAGTAAATTTTCAGTAAATTCCCAATAAATTCTCAGGCAATTCCTTCTAAATTTTTCGTAAATTCTTTGTAAATTACTCAGCAAATTCCCAGTATATTCTCAGTAAATTAATAAGTAAATTTCCAGTAAATTCTTAGTAAATTACTCCTTAAATTATCAGTAAATTACTTATCAGTAAATTTGTCACGCCCCCAAACCGCCCCTAGTAGTTTGGTGCCGTGATGGCCAGTAACTCGAGGTTACCGAAGGCCGTCTTACAAAAATCACACACAATCAGAGTATAAAATATGGGGCTTACAAGTGCGGAAGCAATATATATACATATACAAAATCTAAATAGTCCATGAGAGCCGTGCATAAGTCCAATGGAATGTCATACATCAAACATCTTTACAAGTCTTACAATTTAGATACAACAAGAATGAGATACAAAACACATCCTGACCAAAAGGCTTCTCAAGCCGACATATGCCAAAACAAACAAAGAAAACATAAGCCGAGAAGCATAATCTTCAAGACGATGCAAAACGCAAATCCAAAACATGTCGGCAAGGCACCCAAAACACATCGGCAATCACGTCTAGGCCTCAATGCCTTCTTGTTCATCACCTACATATATATAGAGAGGGTGAGCTTGGATACTCAGTGAATGATATTAGAAATAAAGGTTTTGCATGATTGATATCCAAGATTTCTTTCAAAACAATACATAGCATACTTTACAATCAAGAGGGAAATCAAGTTCATTGCCGGCCTTTCAAGTTCTTTGGATGTTATTACATCTACTTAATACAAGAGGGTGATGACATTCCCAAGACAAGAGTGCAGTTGCATTATAGTCCCCTGCAACTAAGGACTTTCAAGACAAGCTGTGCTGCGAAAGTTTATAGTCCTCTAGCACTAAGGACTGTCAAGACAAGCTGTGCTGCGAAAGTTTAGAGTCCTCTAGCACTAAGGACTGTCAAGACAAGCTGTGCTGCGAAAGTTTATAGTCCTCTAGCACTAAGGACTGTCAAGACAAGCTGTGCTGCGAAAGTTTAGAGTCCTCTAGCACTAAGGACTGTCAAGACAAGCTGTGCTGCGAAAGTTTATAGTCCTCTAGCACTAAGGACTGTCAAGACAAGCTGTGCTGCGAAAGTTTAGAGTCCTCTAGCACTAAGGACTGTCAAGACAAGAGTGCAGTTGCATTATAGTCCCCTGCAACTAAGGACTTTCAAGACGAGTCATCAAAATAAGATAGCATTTGATATACAAAATAGGGATAGTCATTCATGCTAGATCAAGTACTTTTCAAAACAAGGCAAGACGAGATTTATGAAAGCAAGTGTAACATAGCTTTATTAAAAATACCACTCACATCGTTTCTTCACACGTCGGGGTCGAGACAAGCCCAAGTCCTACAACACATGGCAAAGCCTATTGAATGCGCTTTCAAACAAGTCTCTCATGTACACAAATGTTTTCGGAAAACATGCTGGGCACCAATCAGGTCTAGGCCGAGGTTCCACACCTCCTTGCCGAGGTGTGTTCCCGAGGGCCACATGCAAGGAGGAGAGGTCGGGAAACTCTGGGTTTCCCTCTGTTGATGAACATGAAGAACATGAGTGTGAAAACATGAAAAATACGAATGTTTGATCATAATCTGCCATCACAAATCTGGGATTTTCGTGCTATGAGTTTGAAAATATGGACCTGGGCACCCGTACTTGAAATCCTTGCGGAAATAAACACAAAATCATGATTCTTTATGCAAGCTTTCGGATCAAAACAAGACTTTCTTGAAGAACACATGAATGCCATTTTCTCTTTCTAAAATCGAGCTTCAAAACGATGCATGGCTTACAAATCATTTTCAATCATGCAATGCAATAACATAAACATAAAGAACATCATGAGCAGATCAAGAATCTAACCTTAGAACGCGGGTCTAACGGTTCGATCTCTAGGAATCAAGCTTGAAGATCTACTTCTCTCTCAAGAACTCTTCTCCCTCTTCTAGAGCTTCTCTCTCTCTACAAGGCAAGTTTATGACACCAAATGATAGTTTTCTATACCTGGTTCTGGGGTTAACCCTCTGCTGAGACACGTGGCGGCGACTGGTTGGGTTCATCCTGAAAAGGTGGCTGACAGGCCAGACGAAGCATGGTGGAAGGGTGTTCAACAAGCAAAACGGTATGGGCTTTCTGACCGACTATGACATCGGCTAACAACAAGGCATATCTAACAAGCTACACGGAGTGGCACTCCGGCAAGAGGTGACATCGGCTAACAAAAGACTTCGGCAACTAAGGTGACAATGACCTCGGCTAGGAAGGACAACACTTGACTAAGTTGTGCCACATCTTAGCCTAGATGCGCCACACCTCGGCCTAGGTCATACCGCGCCAGGACGAGATCACTGGGGTGCAAGGTGACATCTCGGCTAACGTGGTCGAGGCAAGGACGGAGATCAACAAGGGGTTCCAAGATACTGCTACTAGACTAAGGGTGACCTCGGCATTGGAATAACGTCGGCTAGCATAACTCAGGCAAGGCGTAACCTAAGTTTCGCATCAAGGAAGGAACAAGACAAGCATACTACACTTAGACAAATCACAAGGCTTCAAATCAAGACATGGATCGCGTTGGCTCAAGCGAAACAAATCACAACATACACATGCAAGCTAAACAAGTCATAATCATACCGATGCTCATGAACATGATGAGGACATAAAGTGTGGGTTCCTACAAAATTACTCAGTAAATTCCTAGAAATTTCTAAGAAAATTTCTCAACAAATTAAACAGTAAATTCTCAGTAAATTACCCAGTAAATTCTCTATCAATTCCCCGTAAAATTCCAGTAAATTACTTTGTAAGTTCTCTGTAAATTACTTAGAAAATAACTTAGTAAATTGCCAGCAAATGCTCAGAAGATTACTCAGTAAATTTTTTGAAAATTACTCATTAAATTCTCAGTAAATTACTCAGTTAATTCCCAATCAATTCTCAATAAATTCCCAAGAAATACTCAGTAAGTTGCGCCATAAATTCCAAAAAAATTACTTAGTAAATTCAATGTAAATTACTTAGTAAATTACTCTCTAAATTTTCAGTAAATTCCAGATAAATTACAGAATAAATTCTCAATAAATTCCCAGTAAATTCTGAGTAAATTACTCTATAAATTCACAATAAATTTCCTATAAATTACTTAGAAAATTACTCAGTGAATTCTCAGAAAATTACTCAATTAATTACTGAGTAAATTCCCAGCAATTTCTAAGTAAAATCCCTGTAAATTCTCAGTAAATTACTCAAGAAATTCCCACTATGTTCTCAATAAATTACATAGCAAATTCCCAGTAAATTACTATGTAATTCTTAATAAATCATTCAGTAAATTCGCAGTAAATTTTAACTAAATTCTCAGTATATTACTCAGTAAATTCGCACTAAATTACTCAGATAATTACCGTAAATTCTGAGAAATTACTAAAAGAATTTCCAGTAAATTAACAATAAGATCTCAGTAAATTTCCAGTAAATTTTAAACAAATTACTTAGTAAATTCCGAGTGAATTCTCAGTAAATTGCTCATTAAATTCTCTGTAAATTACTCAATAAGTTCTCTATAAATTACTCAGTAAATTTCCAGAAAATTCTGCGTAAATTAATCAGTAAATTTCTAGCAAATTCTCAATAAATACTCAGTAAATTTTGAGTAAAATCTCCGTAAATTCCCACAATATTCCCTGTAAATTCTTAGTAAATTACTCGGAAAATTCCCAGTAAATTACTCAGCAAAATCTCAGTAAATTACCTAGTAAATTGTAAGTAAATTACATTGTAAAATCACAGTAAATTCGCTGTAAATTCTCAGTAGAATACTCTGTAAGTTCTCAGTAAATTTTTTGTAAATTACTAAGAAAAATTGCCTATAAATTCTCAGTAAATTCTCAATAAATTTTCAATAAATTACTCATTAAATTCTCTGTAAATTACTTAATAAATTCCATGTAAATTCTCATTAAATTACTCGATAAGCTCTCACTAAATTTTTTTGTAAATTCTCAGTAAATTACATAGTAAACTATCAGTAACTACTCGGTAAATTTTCAGTAAATTCTCTATAAATTCTCAGAAAATTACCCAATAAATTCCTTATAAATTCTCAGTAAATTACTTAGTTAATTCCAAAAAAAATCTAACTAAATTACTCAGTGAATTCTCAGTAAATTCCAAAATAAATACTCAATAAATTAGTCAGTAAATTCTAAGTAAATTCTTGGAAAATTACTAATTGAATTCTCAGTAAATTCTCAATAAATTACTACGTAAATTGTGAGTAAATTTGCAGTAAATTTTTAGTAAATTATAAGTAAATTCTCAGTAAATGTCTAATAAATTCTCACAAAATTATTCAGTAAATTTCCAATAAATACACAGTAAATCACTTTGAAAATTACTGAGTAAATTCTCAGTAAATTACACAATAAATTCCAACTAAATTCTCAGTGAATTCTCTGTAAATTACTCCGTAAATTCCCAGTAAATTTTGAAAAAAATCTCAGTAATTTACTCTTTAAATTCCCAGTAAATTACTTAGTAAATTTTCAGTAAATTCTCAGTAAATTACCAGTAAATTCCCAATAAATTCTTAGGTAATTCCCTCTAAATTTTTCGAAAATTCTTTGTAAATTACTCAGCAAATTCCCAGTATATTCTCAGTAAATTAATAAGTAAATTTCTGGTAAATTCTTAGTAAATTACTCCTTAAATTATCAGTAAATTACTTATCAGTAAATTATTCAGTAAATTCCTAGAAATTTCTAAGAAAATTTCTCAACAAATTAAACAGTAAATTCTCTATCAATTCCCCGTAAAATTCCAGTAAATTACTCTGTAAGTTCTCTGTAAATTACTTATAAAATAACTTAGTAAATTGCCAGCAAATGCTCAGAAGATTACACAGTAAATTTTCTGAAAATTACTCATTAAATTCCCAGGAAATTCTAAGTAAATTACTCAGTTAATTCCCAATCAATTCTCAATAAATTCCCAAGAAATACTCAGTAAGTTGCGCCATAAATTCCAAAAAAATTACTCAGTAAATTCAATGTAAATTACTTAGTAAATTACTCTCTAAATTTTCAGTAAATTCCAGATAAATTACAGAATAAATTCTCAATAAATTCCCAGTAAATTCTGAGTAAATTACTCTGTAAATTCGCAATAAATTTTCATTAAATTACTTAGAAAATTACTCAATTAATTACTGAGTAAATTCCCAGCAATTTCTAAGTAAAATCCCTGTAAATTCTCAGTAAATTACTCCAGAAATTCCCTTTAAATTCTCAGTAAATTACTCAAGAATTTCCCATTATGTTCTCAATAAATTACACAGCAAATTCCCAGTAAATTACTATGTAATTCTCAATAAATCATTCAGTAAATTCGCAGTAAATTTTAACTAAATTGTCAGTACATTACTGAGTAAATTCTGACTAAATTACTCAGATAATTACCGTAAATTCTCAGAAATTACTAAAAGAATTTCCAATAAATTAACAGTAAGTTTCCAGTAAATCACTCAGTAAATTTCCAATAAATTCTAACTACATTATTTAGTAAATTCTCAGTATATTCTAAACAAATTACTTAGTAAATTCTTAGTAAATTCCGAGTGAATTCTCAATAAATTACTCAATAAGTTCTCTATAAATTCCCAGCAAATTCTCAAAAAATTCTCTGTAAATTAATCAGTAAATTCCTAGCAAATTCTCAATAAATACTCAGTAAATTTCAAGTAAAATCTCCGCAAATTCCCACAATATTCCCTGTAAATTCTTAGTAAATTACTCAGAAAATTCCCAGTAAATTACTCAGCAAAATCTCAGTAAATTACCTAGCAAATTGCAAGTAAATTACATTGTAAAATCACAGTAAATTCGCTGTAAATTCTAAGTAGAATACTCTGTAAGTTCTCAGAAAATTCTCTGTAAATTACTAAGAAAAATTGCCTCTCAATTACACAGTAAATTCTAATTAAATTCTCAAAAAATTACTCAATAAATTACTCATTTAATTCTCTGTAAATTACTTAATAAATTCCATGTAAATTCTCAGTCAATTACTCAATAAATACTCAGTAAATCACTTTGTAAATTCCAAGTAAATTACTGAGTAAATTCTCAGTAAATTACACAATAAATTCCAAGCAAATTCTCAATGAATTCTCTGTAAATTACTCCGTAAATTCTTAGTAAATTCTGAAAAAAATTCTCAGTAATTTACTTTTAAATTCCCTGTAAATTACTTAGTAAATTTTCAGTAAATTACCAGTAAATTCCCAATAAATTCTCAGGCAATACCCTGTAAATTTTTCGTAAATTCTTTATAAATTACTCAGCAAATTCACAGTATATTCTCAGTAAATTAATAAGTAAATTTCCAGTAAATTCTCAATAAATTACTCCTTAAATTATCAGTAAATTACTCAGTAAATTCCTAGAAATTTCTAAGAAAATTTCTCAACAAATTAAACGGTAAATTCTCAGTAAATTACCCAGTAAATTCTTTGTCAATTCATTGTAAAATCCCAGTAAATTACTCAGTAAGTTCTCTGTAAATTACTCAGAAAATAACTCAGTAAATTGCCAGCAAATGCTCAGTAGATTACTCAGTAAATTTTCTGAAAATTACTCCTTAAATTCCCAGCAAATTCTCAGTAAATTACAAAGGAAATTCCCAATCAATTCTCAATAAATTCTCAGTAAATTCCCAAGAAATACTCAGTAAGTTGAGCAGTAAATTCCAAATAAATTACTCAGTAAATTACCCTCTAAATTTTCAGTAAATTCCAGATAAATTATAGAATAAATTTTCAATAAATTTTCAGTAAATTCCCAGTAAATTCGCAATAAATTTCCTATAAATTACTTAGAAAATTACTCAGTGAATTCTCAGAAAATTACTCAATTAATTACTGAGTAAATTACTTTGTAAACTCCTAGCAATTTCTAAGTAAATTCCCTGTAAATTCTCAGTAAATTGCTCCAGAAATTTCCTGTAAATTCTCAGTAAATTACTCAAGAAATTCCCACTATGTTCTCAATAAATTACACAGCAAATTCCCAGTAAATTACTATGTAATTCTCAATAAATCATTCAGTAAATTCGCAGTAAATTTTAACTAAATTCTCAGTACATTACTGAGTAAATTTCCACTAAATTACTCAGATAATTACCGTAAATTCTCAGAAATTACTAAAAAAATTTCCAGTAAATTAACCGTAAGTTCCCAGTAAATTACTCAGTAAATTCTCAATAAATTCTAACTACAATATTTAGTAAATTTCCAGTAAATTTTTAGTAAATTTCGAGTGAATTCTCAGTAAATTACTCATTAAATTCTCAGTAAATTACTCAATAAGTTCTCTATAAATTACTCAGTAAATTCTCAGAAAATTCTCTGTAAATTAATCAGTAAATTCATTGCAAATTCTCAATAAATACTCAGTAAATTTCGAGTAAAATCTTCGTAAATTCCCACAATATTCCCTATAAATTCTTAGTTAATTACTCAAAAAATTCTCAGTAAATTACTCAGCAAAATCTCAGTAAATTATCTAGTAAATTGCAAGTAAATTACATTGTAAAATCACAGTAAATTCATTGTAAATTGTCAGTAGAATACTCTGTAAGTTCTCAGTAAATTCTCTGTAAATTACTAAGAAAAATTGCCTCTAAATTCTCAGTATATTACACAGTAAATTCTCAATAAATTCTCAGTAAATTACTCATTAAATTCTCTGTAAATTACTTAATAAATTCCATGTAAATTCTCAGTCAATTACTCAATAAGTTCTCACTAAATTTTTTGTAAATTCACAGTAAATTACGTAGTAAACTATCAGTAAATTACTCGGTAAATTTTCAGTAAATTTTCTATAAAATCTCGAAAATTACCCAATGAATTCCAAATAAATTCTCAGTAAATTACTTAATAAATTCCAAAAAAAAAAATCTAACTAAATTACTCAGTGAATTCTTAGTAAATTTCAAAATAAATTCTTAATAAATTAGTCAGTAAATTCCAAGTAAATTCTCATTAAATTACTCAGTAAATTCCAAGTAAATTACTCAGTAAATTCTCTGAAAATTACTAATTGAATTCTCAGTAAATTGTGAGTAAATTTGCAGTAAATTATCAGTAAATGTCTAATAAATTCTCACAAAATTATTCAGTAAATTTCCAATAAATACTCAGTAAATCACTTTGTAAATTCCATGTAAATTACTGAGTAAATTCTCAGTAAATTACACAATAAATTCCAAGTAAATTCTCAGTGAATTCTCTGTAAATTACTTCATAAATTCCTAGTAAATTCTGAAAAAAAATTCTCAGTAATTTCCTTTTAAATTTCCAGCGAATTACTTAGTAAATTTTCAGTAAATTACCAGTAAATTCCCAATAAATTCTCAGGCAATTCCCTGTAAATTTTTCGTAAATTCTTTGTAAATTACTCAGCAAATTCCCAGTATATTCTCAGTAAATTAATAAGTAAATCCCCAGTATATTCACGATAAATTACTTAGTAAATTTCTAGTAACTTCTCAGTAAATTACTCCTTAAATTATCAATAAATTACTCAGTAAATTCCTAGAAATTTCTAAGAAAATTTCTCAACAAATTAAACAGTAAATTCTCAGTAAATTAACCAGTAAATTCTCTATCAATTCCCTGTAAAATCCCAGTAAATTACTCTGTAAGTTCTCTGTAAATTACTCAGAAAATAACTCAGTAAATTGCCAGCAAATGCTCAGTAGATTACTCAGTAAATTTTCTGAAAATTACTCATTAAATTCCCAGTAAATTCTCAGTAAATTACTCAGGAAATTCCCAGTCAATTACTCAGTTAAGTCCCAATCAATTCTCAATAAATTCTCTACAAATTCCCAAGAAATACTCAGTAAGTTGCGCCGTAAATTCCAAATAAATTAATCAGTTAATTCAATGTAAATTATTCAATAAATTCAATGTAAATTACTCTCTAAATTTTCAATAAATTCCAGATAAATTATAGAATAAATTCTCAATAAATTCCCAGTAAATTACTCTGTAAATTCAGAATAAATTTTCTATAAATTACTTAGAAAATTACTCAATGAATTCTCAAAAAATTACTCAATTAATTACTGAGTAAATTACTTTGTAAATTCCCAGCAATTTCTAAGTAAATTCCCTGTAAATTCTAAGTAAATTACTCCAGAAATTCCATGTAAATTACTCAAGAAATTTCCACTATGTTCTCAATAAATTACACAGCAAATTCCTAGTAAATTACTATGTAATTCTCAATAAATCATTCAGTAAATTCGCAGTAAATTTTAACTAAATTCTCAGTACATTACTTAGTAAATTCCCATTAAATTACTCAGATAATTACCGTAAATTCTCTGAAATTACTAAAAAAAATTCCAGCAAATTGACAGTAAGTTCTCAGTAAATCACTCAGTAAATTCCCAATAAATTCTAACTACGTTATTTACTAAATTCACAGTAAACTCTAAACAAATTACTTAGTAAATTCTTAGTAAATTCTAAGTGAATTCTCAGTAAATTACTCATTAAATTTTTGTAAATTACTCAATAAGTTCTCTATAAATTACTCAGTAAATTCTCTGTAAATTAATTAGTAAATTCTTAGCAAATTCTCAATAAATACTCAGTAAATTTTGAGTAAAATCTCCGTAAATCCCCAAAATGTTCCCTGTAAATTCTTAGTAAATTACTCAGAAAATTCCCAGTAAATTACTCAGCAAAATCTCAGTAAATTACCCAGTAAATTGCAAGTAAAGTACATTGTAAAATCACAGTAAACTCGCTGTAAATTGTCAGTAGAATACTCTGTAAGTTCTCAGTAAATTCTCTGTAAATTACTAAGAAAAATTGCCTCTAAATTCTCAGTAAATTACACAGTAAATTCTCAATAAATTCTCAGTAAATTACTCAATAAATTACTCATTAAATTCTCTGTAAATTACTTAATAAATTCCATGTAAATTCTCAATAAATTACTCGATAAGTTCTCATTAAATTATTTTGTAAATTCTCTGTAAATTACATAGTAAACTATCCATAACTACTCGGTAAATTTTCAGTAAATTCTCTATTAACTCTCAGAAAATTACCCAATAAATTCCTAATAAATTCTCAGTAAATTACTTAGTAAATTCCAAAAAAAAAAAATCTAACTAAATTACTCAGTGAATTCTAGGCAAATTCCATAATAAATTCTCAATAAATTAGTCAGTAAATTCCATGTAAATTCTCTGAAAATTACTAATTGAATTCTTAGCAAATTCTCAGTAAATTACTCAGTAAATTGTGAGTAAATTTGCAGTAAATTTTTAGTAAATTATCAGTAAATTCTTAGTAAATGTCTAATAAATTCTCACAAAATTATTCAGTAAATTTCCAATAAATACTCAGTAAATCACTTTGTAAATTCCAAGTAAATTATTGAGTAAATTCTCAGTAAATTACACAATAAATTCCAAGTGAATTCTCAGTGAATTCTCTGTAAATTACTCTGTAAATTCCCACTAAATTCTGAAAAAAATTCTCAGTAATTTACTCTTTAAATTCCCAGTAAATTACTTAGTTAATTTTCAGTAAATTACCAGTAAATTCCCAATAAATTCTCAGGCAATTCCTTGTAAATTTTTCATAAATTCTTTGTAAATTACTCAGCAAATTCCCAGTAAATTCTGAGTAAATTAATAAGTAAATTCCCAGTAAATTCTCAATAAATTACTTAGTAAATTTTCAGTAAATTCTCAGTAAATTACTCCTTAAATTATCAGTAAATTACTCAGTAAATTCCTAGTAATTTCTAACAAAATTTCTCAACAAATTAAGCAGTAAATTCTCAGTATAGTCTCTGTCAATTCCCTGTAAAATCCCAGAAAATTACTCTGTAAGTTCTCTGTAAATTACTTAAAAAATAACTCAGTAAATTGCCAGCAAATGCTCAGTAGATTACTCAGTAAATTTTCTGAAAATTACTCCTTAAATTCCCAGAAAATTCTCAGTAAATTACTCAGGAAATTCCCAGTCAATTACTCAGTTAATTCCCAATCAATTCTCAATAAATTCTCAGTAAATTCCCAGGAAATACTCAGTAAGTTGCGTCGTAAATTCCAAATAAATTACTCGGAAAATTCAATGTAAATTACTCAGTAAATTCTGTGTAAATTACTTAGTAAACTACTCAGTAAATTACTCTCTAAATTTTTAGTAAATTTCAGATAAATTACAGAATAAATTCTCAATTAATTCCCAGTAAATTACTCGTAAATTCGCAATAAATTTTCAATAAATTACTTAGAAAATTACTCAGTGAATTCACAGAAAATTACTCAGTTAATTACTGAGTAAATTACTTTGTAAATTCCCAGCAATTTCTAAGTAAATTCCCTGTAAATTCTTAGTAAATTACTCCAGAAATTTCCTGTAAATTCTCAGTAAATTACTCAAGAAATTCCCACTATGTTCTCAATAAATTACACAGCAAATTCCCAGTAAATTACTATGTAATTCTCAATAAATCATTCAGTAAATTCGCAGTAAATTTTAACTAAATTCTCAGTTAATTACCGTAAATTCTCAGAAATTACTAAAAAAAATTCCAATAAATTAACAGTAAGTTCCTAGTAAATTACTCAGTAAATTCCCAATAAATTATAACTACATTATTTAGTAAATTCTCAATAAATTCTAAACAAATTACTTAGTAAATTCCGAGTGAATTCTCAGTAAATTACTCGTTAAATTCTCTGTAAATTACTCAATAAGTTCTCTATAAATTACTTAGTAAATTCCCAATAAATTCTCAGAAAATTCTACGTAAATTAATCAGTAAATTCATAGCAAATTCTCAATAAATACTTAGTAAATTTCGAGTAAAATCTCCGTAAATTCCCACAATATTCCCTGTAAATTCTTAGTAAATTACTCAGAAAATTCCCAGTAAATTACTCAGCAAATTCCCAGCAAAATCTCAGTTAATTACCTAGTAAATTGCAAGTAAATTATAAGTAAATTAAACTTTAAAATCACAGTAAATTCGTTGTAAATTCTCAGTAGAATACTCTGTAAGTTCTCAGTAAATTCTCTGTAAATTACTGAGAAAAATTGCCTCTAAATTCTTAGTAAATTACACAAGAAATTCTTAATAAATTCTCAGTAAATTACTCAATAAATTACTCATTAAATTCTCAGTAAATTACTCGATAAGTTCTCACTAAATTTTTTGTAAATTCTCAGTAAATTCTCTATAAATTCTCAGAAAATTACCCAATAAATTTCTAATAAATTCTCAGTAAATTACTTAGTAAATTCCAAAAAAAATCTAACTAAATTACTCAGTGAATTCTCAGTAAATTTCAAAATAAACTCTCAATAAATTTGTCAGTAAATTTCAAGTAAATTCTCATTAAATTACTCAGTAAATTCCAAGTAAATTATTCAGTAAATTCTCTGAAAATTACTAATTGAATTCTCAATAAATTCTTTGTAAATTACTCAGTAAATTATGAGTAAATTTGCAGTAAATTCTCAGTAAATGTCTAATAAATTCTCACAAAATTATTCAGTAAATTTCCAATAAATACTCAGTAAATTCCCAGTAAATTACGCAATAAATTCCAAGTGAATTCTCAGTGAATTCTCTGTAAATTACTCTGTAAATTCCCACTAAATTCTAAAAAAGATTCTCAGTAATTTACTCTTTAAATTCCCAGTAAATTACTTAGTAAATTTTCAGTAAATTCTCAGTAAATTACTAGTAAATTCCAATAAATTCTTAGGCAATTCCCTGTAAAATTTTCGTAAATTCTTTGTAAATTACTCAGCAAATTCCCAGTATATTCTCAGTAAATTAATAAGTAAATCCCCATTAAATTCTCAATAAATTACTTAGTAAATTTCCAGTAAATTCTCAGTAAATTACTCCTTAAATTATCAGTAAATTACTCAGTAAATTCCTAGAAATTTCTAAGAAAATTTCTCAACAAATTAAACGGTAAATTCTCAGTAAATTGCCCAGTAAATTCTCTGTTTATTCCCTGTAAAATCCCAGTAAATTACTCTGTAAGTTCTCTGTAAATTACTCAGAAAATAACTCAGTAAATTGCCAGAAATGCTCAGTAGATTACTCAGTAAATTTTGTGAAAATTACTCATTAAATTCACAATAAATTACTCAGGAAATTCCCAGTAAATTACTCAGTTAATTCCCAATCAATTCTCTGTAAATTCCCAGGAAATACTCAGTAAGTTGCGTCGTAAATTCCAAATAAATTACTGAGTAAATTCTATGTAAATTACTTAGTAAATTACTCAGTGAATTACCCTCTAAATTTTCAGTAAATTCCAGATAAATTACAGAATAAATTCTCAATAAATTCTCAGTAAATTACTCTGTAAATTCCCAATAAATTTTCTATGAATTACTTAGAAAATTACTCATTGAATTCTCAGAAAATTACTCAATTAATTACTGAGTAAATTACTTTGTAAATTCCCAGCAATTTCTAAGTAAATTCCCTGTAAATTCTCAATAAATTACTCCAGAAATTCCCTGTAAATTCTCAGTAAATTACTCAAGAAATTCCCACTATGTTCTCAATAAATTACACAGCAAATTCCCAGTAAATTACTATGTAATTCTCAATAAATCATTCAGTAAATTCGCAGTAAATTTTAACTAAATTCTCATACATTACTCAGTAAATTCCCACTAAATTACTCAGATAATTACCGTAAATTCTCAAAAATTACTAAAAAAAATTTCAGTAAATTAACAGTAAGTTCTCAGTAAATTACTCAGTAAATTCCCAATAAATTCTAACTACAATATTTAGTAAATTCCCAGTATATTCTAAACAAATTACTTAGTAAATTCTTAGTAAATTCCGAGTGAATTCTCAGTAAATTACTCATTAAATTCTCAGTAAATTACTCATTAAGTTCTCTATAAATTCCCAGCAAATTCTCAAAAAATTCTCTGTAAATTAATCAGTAAATTCCTAGCAAATTCTCAATAAATACTCTTTAAATTTCGAGTAAAATCTCCGTAAATTCCCACAATATTCCCTGTAAATTCTTAGTAAATTACTCAGAAAATTCCCAGTAAATTACTCAGCAAAATCTAAGTAAATTACCTATTAAATTGCAAGTAAATTACATTGTAAAATCACAGTAAATTCGCTGTAAATTCTCAGTAGAATACTCTGTAAGTTCTCAGTAAATTCTCTGTAAATTACTAAGAAAAATTACCTCTAAATTAGACAGTAAATTCTCAATAAATTCCCAATAAATTACTCAATAAATTTCTCATTAAATTCTCTATAAATTACTTAATAAATTCCATGTGAATTCTCAGTAAATTACACGATAAATTCTCACTAAATTTTATGTAAATTCTCAGTAAATTACATAGTAAACTATCAGAAAATTACTCGGTAAATTTTAAATAAATTCTATATAAATTCTCAAAAAATTACCCAATAAATTCCTAATAAATTCTCAGTAAATTACTTAGTAAATTCCAAAAAAAATCTAACTAAATTACTCAGTGAATTCTCAGTAAATTCCACAATAAATTCTCAATAAATTAGTCAATAAATTCCAAGTAAATTCTCATTAAATTACTCAGTAAATTCCGAGTAAATTACTTAGTAAATTCTCAGTAAATTGTGAGTAAATTTGCAGTAAATTTTCTGTAAATTCTCAGTAAATGTCTAATAAATTTACACAAAATTATTCAGTAAATTTCCAATAAATACTCAGTAAATCACTTTGTAAATTCCAAGTAAATTCTAAGTAAATTACACAATAAATTCCAAGTAAATTCTCCGTGAATTACTCCGTAAATTCCCAGTAAATTCTAAAAAAAATTCTCAGTAATTTACTCTTTAAATTACTCAGTAAATTTTCAGTAAATTCTCAGTAAATTACGAGTAAATTCCCAATAAATTCTCAGGCAATTCCCTGTAAATTTTTCGTAAATTCTTTGTAAATTACTCAGCAAATTCCCAGTATATTCTCAGTAAATTAATAAGTAAATTCACAGTAAATTACTCGTAAAATTTCCAATAAATTCTCAATAAATTACTTAGTAAATTTTCAGTAAATTCTCAGTAAATTACTCCTTAAATTATTAGTAAATTACTCAGTAAATTCCTAGAAATTTCTAAGAAAATTTCTAAACCAATTAAACAGTAAATTCTCAGTAAATTACCCAGTAAATTCTCTATCAATTCCTTGTAAAATCCCAGTAAATTACTCTATAAGTTCTCTGTAAATTACTCAGAAAATAACTCAGTAAATTGCCTGCAAATGCTCAGTAGATTACTCAGTAAATTTTTTGAAAATTATTCATTAAATTCAAAGTAAATTACTCAGGAAATTCCCAGTAAATTACTCAGTTAATTCCCAATCAATTCTCAATAAATTCTCAGTAAATTCCCAGGTAATACTCAGTAAGTTGCGCCGTAAATTCCAAATAAATTACTCGTTAAATTCCAGATAAATTACAGAATAAATTCTCAATAAATTCCCAGTAAATTACTTTGTAAATTCGCAATAAATTTTCTATAAATTACTTAGAAAATTACTTAGTGAATTCTCAGAAAATTACTCAATTAATTACTGAGTAAATTACTTTGTAAATTCCCAGCAATTTCTAAGTAAATTCCCTGTAAATTCTTAGTGAATTACTCCAGAAATTCCCTATAAATTCTCAGTAAGTTACTCAAGAAATTCCCACTATGTTTTCAATAAATTACACAGCAAATTCCCAATAAATTACTTTGTAATTCTCAATAAATCATTCAGTAAATTCGCAGTAAATTTTAACTAAATTCTCAGTACATTACTCAGTAAATTCCCACTAAATTACTTGGATAATTACTGTAAATTCTCCGAAATTACTAAAAAAATTTCCAATAAATTAACAGTAAGTTCTCAGTAAATTACTCAGTAAATTCCCAATAAATCCTAACTACATTAGTTAGTAAATTCCCAGTAAATTCTAAACAAATTACTTAGTAAATTCTTAATAAAATCCGAGTGAATTCTTAGCAAATTACTCATTAAATTCTCTGTAAATTTCCCAATAAGTTCCCCATAAATTACTCAGTAAATTCTCAAAAAATTCTCTGTAAATTAATCAGTAAATTCAAAGCAAATTCTCAATAAATACTCAGTAAATTTCGAGTAAAATCTCCGTAAATTCCCACAATATTCCCTGTAAATTCTTAGTAAATTACTCAGAAAATTCCCAGTAAATTACTCAGCAAAATCTCAGTAAATTACCTAGTAAATTGTAAGTAAATTACATTGTAAAATCACAGTAAATTTGCTGTAAATTCTCAGTAGAATACTCTGTAAGTTCTCTGTAAATTCTCTATAAATTACTAAGAAAAATTGCCTCTAAATTCTCAGTAAATTCTCAACAAATTCTCAGTAAAGTATTCAATAAATTACTCATTAAATTCTCTGTAAATTACTTAAAATTTTTTATGTAAATTCTTAGTAAATTACTCAAAAAATTACTTAGTAAATTGTTAGTTAATTCTTTGTAAATTACATAGTAAACTATCAGTAAATTACTCGGTAAATTTTCAGTAAATTCTCTATAAATTCTTAGAAAATTACCCAATAAATTCCTAATAAATTCTCAGTAAATTACTTAGTAAATTCCAAAAAAAATCTAACTAAATTACTCAGTGAATTCTCAGTAAATTCCACAATAAATTCTCAATAAATTAGTCAGTAGATTCCAAGTAAATTCTCATTAAATAACTCAGTAAATTCCAAGTAAATTACGCAGTAAATTCTCTGAAAATTACTAATTGAATTCTCAGTAAATTACTCAGTACATTATTCAGTAAATTGTGAGTAAATTTGCAGTAAATTTTCAGTAAATTATTAGTAAATTCTCAGTAAATGTCTAATAAATTCTCACAAAATTATTCAGTAAGTTTCCAATAAATACTCAGTAAATCACTTTGTAAATTCCAAGTAAATTACTGAGTAAATTCTCAGTAAATTACACAATAAATTCCAAGTAAATTCTCAGTGAGTTCTTTGTAAATTACTCCGTAAATTCCCAGTAAATTCTGAAAAAAAATTTCAGTAAATTACCATTAAATTCCCAATAAATTCTCAGGCAATTCCCTGTAAATTTTTCGTAAATTCTTTGTAAATTACTCAGCAAATTCCCAGTATATTCTCAGTAAATTAATAAGTAAATTCCTGATAAATTACTCGTAAAATTCCCAGTAAATTCTCAATAAATTACTTAGTAAATTTTCAGTAAATTCTCAGTAAATTACTCCTTACATTATCAGTAAATTACTCAGTAAATTCCTAGAAATTTCTAAGAAAATTTCTCAACAAATTAAATAGTAAATTCTTAGTAAATTACCCAGTAAATTCTCTGTCAATTCCCTGTAAAATCCCAGTAAATTGCTCTGTAAGTTCTCTGTAAATTACTCAGAAAATAACTCAGTAAATTGCCAGCAAATACTCAGTAGATTACTCAGTAAATTTTCTGAAAATTACTCATTAAATTCCCAGTAAATTCTCAGTAAATTACTCAAGAAATTCCCAGTAAATTACTCAGTTAATTCCCAATCAATTCTCAATAAATCATTCAGTAAATTCGCAGTAAATTTTAACTAAATTCTCAGTACATTATTCAGTAAATTCCCACTAAATTACTCAGATAATTACCGTAAATTCTCAGAAATTACTAAAAAAAAATTCAGTAAATTAACAGTAAGTTCTCAGAAAATTACTCAGTAAATTCCCAATAAATTCTAACTACATTATTTAGTAAATTCTCAGCAAATTCTAAACAAATTACTTAGTAAATTCTTAGTAAATTCCGAGTGAATTCTCAGTAAATTACTCATTAAATTCTCTGTAAATTACTCAATAAGTTCTCTATAAATTACTCAGTAAATTTACCGTAAATTCTTAGAAAATTCTTTGTAAATTAATCAGTAAATTCGAAGCAAATTCTCAATAAATACTCAGTAAATTTCGAGTAAAATCTCCTTAAATTCCCACAATATTCCCTGTAAATTCTTAGTACATTACTTAGAAAATTCTCAGTAAATTACTCAGCAAATTCCCAGCAAAATCTCAGTAAATTACCTAGTAAATTGCAAGTAAATTATAAGTAAATTACATTGTAAAATCACAGTAAATTCACTGTAAATTCTCAGTAGAATACTCTGTAAGTTCTCAGTAAATTACACAGTAAATTCTCAATAAATTCTCAGTAAATTACTCATTAAATTCTCTGTAAATTACTTAATAAATTCTATGTAAATTCTTAGTAAATTACTCGATAAGTTCTCACTAAATTTTTTGTAAATTACTCAGAAAATTACTTAGTAAATTGTTTGTAAATTCTCAGTAAATTACATAGTAAATTATCAGTAAATTACTCGGTAAATTTTTAGTAAATTATTTATAAATTCTCAGAAAATTACCCAATAAATTCTTAATAAATTTTTAGTAAATTACTTAGTAAATTCCAAAAAAAATCTAACTAAATTACTCAGTGAATTATCAGTAAATTCTCAATAAATTAGTCAGTAAATTCCAAGTAAATTCTTATTAAATTTCTCAGTAAATTCCAAGTAAATTACTCAGCAAATTCTCTGAGAATTACTAATTGAATTCTCAGTAAATTACTCAGTACATTATTCAGTGAATTGTGAGTAAATTTGCAGTAAATTTTCAGTAAATTATCAGTAAATTCTCAGTAAATGTCTAATAAATTCTCACAAAATTATTCAGTAAATTTCCAATAAATACTCAGTAAATCACTTTGTAAATTCCAAGTAAATTACTGAGTAAATTCTGAGTAAATTACACAATAAATTCCAAGTAAATTCTCCGTGAATTCTCGGTAAATTACTCAGAAAATTTGAGTAAAATCTCATAAAATACTCAGTAAATTCCCAGTAAATTCCTTGTAAATTCCTTGTAAATTCTCAGTAAATTACTAAGTAAATTCCCTGTAAATTCTCAATAAATTACTCTAGAAATTCCCACTATGTTCTCAATAAATTACATAGCAAATTCTCAGTAAATTCGCAGAAAATTACTCAATAAATTTTAAGTAAATTCTCAGTAAATTACTTAGTGCATTACTCTGTAAATTTCGACTAAATTACTCAGTAAATTAACAGTATGTTCTCAATAAATTCTCAATAAATTCTTAGTACATTATTTAGTAAATTCCCAACAAATTACTTAGTAAATTCCGAGTGAATTCTCATTAAATTACTTATTAAATTTTCTATAAATTTCTCAATAAATTCTCTGTAAATTACTCAGAAAATTCTCAGAAAATTCTCTGTAAATTAATCAGTAAATTCCTAGCATATTCTCAATAAATACACTCTCAATAAATACACAGTAAATTACTCAGTAAATTCTGAGTAAATTCTCCGTAAATTCCCAAAAAATTCCATGTAAATTCTTAGTAAATTACTCAGAAAATTTCCAGTAAATTTTCAGTAATTACTTAGAAAATTCCCAGCAAAATCTCAGTAAATTATTCAGTAAATTCTTCTTGGATTACTTAGTAAATTCTTAGTAAATTACCTAGTAAATTGCAAGTAACTTATAAGTAAATTACATTGTAAAATCATAGTAAATTCGCTGTAAATTCTTAGTAGATTACTTTGTAAGTTCTCAGTAAATTCTTTGTAAATAACTACAAAAAATTACCTCTAAATTCTCAGTAAATTACTCAGCAAATTTTCAGTAAATTCTCAATAAATTCTCAGTAAATTACTCAATAAATTATTCATTAAATTCTCTGTAAATTACTTAGTAAGTTCCCTGTAAATTCTAAGTAAATTACTCGATAAGTTCTCACTAAATTTTTTGTAAATTACTCAGAAAATTACTCAGTAAATTGTTAGTAAATTCTCAGTAATTTACTCGGTAAATTTTCAATAAATTCTCTATAAATTCTTAGAAAATTACCTAACAAATTCTCAGTAAAATACTTAGTAAATTCCAAAAAAAATCTAACTGAATTACTTAGTGAATTCTCAGTAAATTACACAATAAATTCCCAGTAAATTCTCAATAAATTAGTCAGTAAATTCTCAGTCAATTACACTGTAATTCTCGGTAAATTACTTAGTAAATTCCAAGTAAATTACTTAGTAAATTCCCATTAAATTACTCCCTAAATTTTAAGTAAATTACTCCGTACATTTATTCAGTAAATTGTGAGTAAATTACCAAGTAAATTTTCAGTAAATTCTCAGTAAATTCGTAGTAATTACTCAGTAAATATCTAATAAATTCTCACAAAATTCTTCAGTAAATTCCCAATAGATACTTAGTAAATCACTAAGTAAATTACTGAGTAAATTCTCAGTAAATTCTAAAAAAATTCTCAGTAATTTACTTCTTAAATTCCTAGTAAATTTCATAGTAAATTTTTAGTAAATTCTCAATTAATTCTCAGTAAATTACTCAGTAAATTACAAGTAAATTTTCAATAAATTATTCAGTAAATTCCCAATAAATTCTCAGGCAATTCCCTGTAAATTTTTCGTAAATTCTTAGTAAATTACTCAGCAAATTCCCAGTATATTCTCAGTAAATTACTCATAAAATTCTCAGTAAAATTACTTAATAAATTTTCAGTAAATTCTCTGTAAATTACTCCTTAAATTATATGTAAATTTATAGAAAATTATAAGAAAATTTCTCAACAAATTAAACAGTAAATTCTCAGTAAATTACCTAGTAAATTCTCTGTCAATTCCCTGTAAAATCCCAGCAAATTACCTGTAAGTTCTCAGTAAATTCTCAGAAAATTACTCAGTAAATTGCCAACAAATGCTCAGTAGATTACTCAGAAAATTCTCAGTAAATTCTTTAAAAATTATTCATTAAATTCCCAGTAAATTACTCATTTAATTCCCAGGAAATACTCAGAAAGTTGTGTCGTAAATTCCCAATAAATTACTCAGTAAATTCAATGTAAATTCTCAGTAAATTACCCTCTAAATTTTCAGTAAATTCCAAATAAATTACAGAATAAATTCTCAATAAATTCCCAGTAAATTACTCAGTAAATTAGTAATAAGTTTTCTATTAAATTACTTAGAAAATTACTCAATTAATTATTTAGTAAATTACTCAAAAAATTCTGAGTAAATTCTCAGAAAATACTCAGTAAATTCCCAGTAAATTCAAATAAATTCCCTATAAATTCTCAGTAAATTACTCAGAAAATTTCCAGTAATTTCTAAGTAAATTTCCTATAAATTTTCAATAAATTAGTCTAGAAATTCCCAGTAAATTACTCAGTGCATTACTTTGTAAATTCCCACTAAATTACTCAGTAAATTACAGTAAATTCTCAGAAATTACTTCGAAAATTTTCAGTAAATTCTTCTTAAAATACTTAGTAAATTCTCAGTAAATTACCTATTAAATTGCAAGTAAATTATAAGTAAATTACATTGTAAAATCACAGTAAATTCGCTCTAAATTCTCAGTAGATTACTTTGTAAGTTCCCAGCAAATTCTCTGTAAATTACTAAGAAAAATTGCCTCTAAATTCTCAGTAAATTACTCAGCAAATTTTCAGGAAATTGTCAGTAAATTACTCAATAAATTACTCATTAAATTCTCTGTAAATTACTTAGTAAGTTCCCTGTAAATTCTCAGTAAATTACTCGATAAGTTCACACTAATTTTTTTGTAAATTACTCAGTAAATTACAAAAAAAAATCTAACTAAATTATTCAGCGAATTCTTAGTAAATTACACAATATATTCACAGTATATTCTCAATAAATTAGTCAGTTACACTGTAATTCTCGGTAAATTCCTCAGTAAATTTCAAGTAAATTCTCAGCAAATTACTCAGTAAATTCCCAGTAAATTACTCCCTAATTTTCAAGTAAATTACTCAGTACAATTATTCAATAAATTGTGAGTAAATTACCAAGTAAATTTCAAGTAAATTCTCAGTAAATTCCTAGTAATTACTAAGTAAATATCTAATAAATTCTCACAAAATTATTTAGTAAATTCTCAATAAATACTCAGTAAATCACTAAGTAAATTATTGAGTAAATTCTAAAAAAATTCTCATTAATTTACTCCTTAAATTCCCAGTAAATTTCATAGTAGATTTTCAGTAAATTCTCAATTAATTCTCTCTTGTAAATTTTTCGTAAATTCTTAGTAAATTACTCAGCAAATTCCCAGTATATTCTCAGTAAATTAATAAGTAAATTCCTAGAAAATTACTCATAAAATACCCAATAAAATTACTTAATAAATTTCTAGTAAATTCTCTGTAAATTACTCCTTAAATTATCTGTAAATTCCTAGAAAATTGTAAGAAAATTTCTCAACAAATTAAACAGTAAATTCTCGATAAATTACCCAGTAAATTCTCTGTCAATTCCCTGTAAAATCCCAGACAATTACTCTGTAAGTTCTCAGTAAATTCTCAAAAAATTACTCAGTAAATTGCCAACAAATGCTCAGTAGATTACTCAGAAAATTCTCAATAAATTCTCTAAAAATTACTCATTAAATTCCCAGTAAATTACTCAGTTAATTCCCAATCAATTCTCAATAAATTCCCAGGAAATACTCAGAAAGTTGCGCCGTAAATTCCCAATAATTTACTCAGTAAATTCTCAGTAAATTACTCTCTAAATTTTCAGTAAATTCCAAATAAATTACAGAATAAATTCTCAACAAATTCTGACTAAATTACTTAGTAAATTCGCAATAAATTTTCTATAAATTACTTAGAAAATTTCTCAGTGAATTCTCTAAAAATTACTCAATTAATTACTGGGTAAATTACTTAGTAAATACTCAGTAAATTCTCAGAAAATACTCAATAAATTCCCAGTAAAGTCCTTGTAAATTCTCAGTAAATTACTCAGAAAATTGCCAGTAATTTCTAAGTAAATTCCGTGTAAATTCTCAATAAATTACCCTAGAAATTCCCGCTATGTTCTCAATAAATTACACAGCAAATTCCCAGTAAATTCTCAGTAAATTCTCTAAAAATTACTCATTAAATTCCCAGTAAATTACCAGTAAATTCCTCAGTTAATTCCCAATCAATTCTCAATAAATTCCCAGGAAATACTCAGAAAGTTGCGCCGTAAATTCCCAATAATTTACTCAGTAAATTCAATGTAAATTACTCAGTAAATTACTCTCTAAATTTTCAGTAAATTCCAAATAAATTACAGAATAAATTCTCAACAAATTCCCAGTAAATTACTCAGTAAATTCGCAATAAATTTTCTATAAATTACTTAGAAAATTTCTGAGTGAATTCTCTAAAAATTACTCAATTAATTACTGAGTAAATTACTTAGTAAATTACTCAGTAAATTCCTTGTAAATTCTCAGTAAATTACTCAGAAAATTGCCAGTAATTTCTAAGTAAATTCCTTGTAAATTCTCAATAAATTACTCTAGAAATTCCCACTATGTTCTCAATAAATTACACAGCAAATTTCCAGTAAATTCGCAGTAAATTAATCAGTACATTACTCAGTAAATTGCCACTAAATTACTCAGTAAATTACAGTAAATTCTCAGAAATTACTCAAAAAATTTCCAGTAAATTAACAGTAAGTTCTCAGTAAATTCCCAATAAATTCTAACTACATTATTTAGTAAATTCCTAGTAAATTCTCAACAAATTACTTAGTAAATTCTTAGTAAATTCTGAGTGAATTCACAGTAAATTACTCATTAAATTCTCTGCAAATTAATCAGTAAATTCCTAGCAAATTCTCAATAAATACACAGTAAATTACTCAGTAAATTCTGAGTAAATTCTTCGTAAATTCCCACAAAATTCCATGTCAATTCTTAGTAAATTACTCAGAAAATTTCCAGTAAATTTTCAGTAAATTACTTAGTAAATTCCCAGCAAAATCTCAGTAAATTACTTAGTAAATTCTTCTTAAATTACTTAGTAATTCTCAATAAATTACCTAGTAAATTGCAAGTAAATTATAAGTAAATTACATTGTAAAATCACAGTAAATTCGCTGTAAATTCTCAGTAGATTACTCTGTAAATTCTCAGTAAATTCTCTGTAAATTACTAAGAAAAATTGCCTCTAAATTCTCAGTAAATTACTCATCAAATTTTCAGTAAGTTCTCAGTAAATTACTCAATAAATTACTCTTTAAATTCAATGTAAATTACTTAGTAAGTTCCCTGTAAATTCTCAGTAAATTACTCGATAAGTTCTCACTAAACTTTTTGTAAATTACTCAGTAAATTGTTAGTAAATTCTCAGTAAATTACATAGTAAATTCTCAATAATATACTCGGTAAATTTTCAGTAAATTCTCTATAAATTCTCAGAAAATTACCTAATAAATTCCCAATAATTTCTCAGTAAATTCCAAAAAAAATCTAACTAAATTACTCAGTAAATTCTCAGTAAATTACACAATAAATTCCCAGTAAATTCTCAATAAATTAGTCAGTAAATTCTCAGTCAATTACACTGTAATTCTCGATAAATTACTCAGTAAATTCTAAATAAATTCTCAGTAAATTCTCATTAAATTACTCAGTAAATTCTCTAGAAATTGCTATTTAAATTCTCAGTAAATTCCTCAGTACATTTATTCAGTAAATTGTGAGTAAATTACCAAGTAAATTCTCAGTAAATTCCTAGAAATTGCTCTGTAAATATCTAATAAATTCTCAAAAAATTATTCAGTAAATTCCCAATAAATACTCAGTAACTCACTAAGTAAATTACTGAGTAAATTCTCAGCAAATTCTAAAAAAATTCTCAGTACTTTAATCCTTAAATTCCCAGTAAATTTCTTAGTAAATTTTCAGTAAATTCTCAATAAATTGCTCAGTAAATTCCCAGTAAATTATTCGGTAAACTCCCAATAAATTCTCAAGCAATTCCTTGTAAATTTTCCGCAAATTCTTAGTAAATTATTCAGCAAATTCCCAGTACATTCTCAGTAAATTAATAAGTAAATTCCCAGTAAATTACTCATAAAATTCCCAGTAAAATTACTTAATAAATTTCCAGTAAATTCTCTGTAAATTCTTAGAAAATTCTAAGAAAATTTCTCAACAAATTAAACAGTAAATTCTCGGTAAATTACCTAGTAAATTCTCTGTCAATTCCCTGTAAAATCCCAGCAAATTACTCTGTAAGGTCTCAGTAAATTCTCAAAAAATTAATCAGTAAATTGCCAACAAATGCTCAGTAGATTACTTAGAAAATTCTCAGTAAATTCTCTAAAAATTACTCATTAAATTTCCAGTAAATTACCAGTAAATTCCCAGTAAATTACTCAGTTAATTCCCAATCAATTCTCAATAAATTCCTAGGAAATACTCAAAAAGTTGCGTCGTAAATTCCCAATAATTTACTCAGTAAATTCAATGTAAATTACTCAGTAAATTCTCAGTAAATTACTCTCTAAATTTTCAGTAAATTCCAAATAAATTACAGAATAAATTCTCAACAAATTCCCAGTAAATTACTCAGTAAATTCGCAATAAATTTTCTATAAATTACTTAGAAAATTTCTCAGTGAATTCTCTAAAAATTACTCAATTAATTACTGAGTAAATTACTCAGTAAATTCCTTGTAAATTCTCAGTAAATTACTCAGAAAATTGCCAGTAATTTCTAAGTAAATTCCTTGTAAATTCTCAATAAATTACTCTAGAAATTCCCACTATGTTCTCAATAAATTACACAACAAATTCCCAGTAAATTCGCAGTAAATTACTCAGTACATTACTCTGTAAATTGCCACTAAATTACTCAGTAAATTACAGTAAATTCTCAGAAATTACTCAGAAAATTTCCAGTAAATTAACAGTAAATTCCCAATAAATTCTAACTACATTATTTAGTAAATTCCCAGTAAATTCTCAACAAATTACTTAGTAAATTCTTAGTAAATTCCGAGTGAATTCTCAGTAAATTACTCATTAAATTCTCAGTAAAAAACTCAATAAATTCTCTGTAAATTAATCAGTAAATTCCTTGCAAATTCTCAATAAATACACAGTAAATTACTCAGTAAATTCTGAGTAAATTCTTCGTAAATTCCCACAAAATTCTATGTAAATTCTTAGTAAATTACTCAGAAAATTCCCAGTAAATTCTCAGTAAATTCCCGGCAAAATCTCAGTAAATTACTTAGTAAATTCTTCTTAAATTACTTAGTAATTCTCAGTAAATTACCTAGTAAATTACATTGTAAAATCACAGTAAATTCGCTGTAAATTCTCAGTGGATTACTCTGTAAGTTCTCAGAAAATTCTCTGTAAATTACTAAAAAAAATTACCCCTAAATTCTCAGTAAATTACTCATCAAATTTTCAGTAAATTCTCAGTAAATTACTCAATAAATTACTCTTCAAATTCTCTGTAAATTACTTAGTAAGTTCCCTGTAAATTCTCAGTAAATTACTCGATAAGTTCTCACTAAATTTTTTGTAAATTACTCAGTAAATTGTTAGTAAATTCTCAGTAAATTACATAGCAAATTCTCAGTAATTTACTCGGTAAATTTTCAGTAAATTCTCTATAAATTCTCTGAAAATTACCTAATAAATTCCCAATAAATTCTCAGTAAATTCCAAAAAAAATCTAACTAAATTACTCAATGAATTCTCAGTAAATTACACAATAAATTCCCAGTAAATTCTCAATAAATTAGTCAGTAAATTCTCAGTCAATTACACTGTAATTCTCGGTAAATTACTCAGTAAATTCTAAATAAATTCTCAGTAAATTCCTATTAAATTACTTAGTAAATTCTCTAGAAATTGCTATTTAAATTCTCAGTAAATTACTTAGTACATTTATTCAGTAAATTGTGAGTAAATTACGAAGTAAATTTCCAGTAAATTCTCAGTAAATTCCTAGAAATTACTCAGTAAATATCTAATAAATTCTCAAAAAATAATTCACTAAATTCCCAATAAATACTCAGTAAATCACTAAGTAAATTACTGAGTAAATTCTCAGCAAATTCTAAAAAAATTCTCAGTACTTTAATCCTTAAATTCGCGGTAAATTTCTTAGTAAATTTTCAGTAAATTCTCAAGAAATTGTTCAGTAAATTGCTCAGTAAATAACTAGTAAATTCTCAGTAAATTATTCGGTAAACTCCCAATAAATTCTCAGGCAATTTCTTGTAAATTTTTTGTAAATTCTTAGTAAATTACTCAGCAAATTCCCAGTATATTCTCAGTAAATTAATAAGTAAATTCCCAGTAAATTACTCATAAAATTCCCAGTAAAATTACTTAATAAATTTCCAGTAAATTCTCTATAAATTACTCCTTAAATTATTTGTAAATTCCTAGAAAATTGTAAGAAAATTTCTCAACAAATTAAACAGCAAATTCTCGGTAAATTACCCAGTAAATTCTCTGTCAATTCCCTATAAAATCCCAGCAAATTACGCTGTAAGGTCTTAGTAAATTCTCAAAAAATTAATCAGTAAATTGCCAACAAATGCTCAGTAGATTACTCAGAAAATTCTCAGTAAATTCTCTAAAAATTGCTCATTAAATTCCCAGTAAATTCCCAGTAAATTACTCAGTTAATTCCTAATAAATTCCCAGGAAATACTCAGAAAGTTGCGCCGTAAATTCCCAATAATTTACTCAGTAAATTACTCTCTAAATTTTCAGTAAATTCCAAATAAATTACAGAATAAATTCTCAACAAATTCCTAGTAAATTCGCAATAAATTTTCTGTAAATTACTTAGAAAATTTCTAAGTGAATTCTCTAAAAATTACTCAATTAATTACTGAGTAAATTACTTAGTAAATTACTCAGTAAATTCTCAGAAAATACTCAGTAAATTCCTTGTAAATTCTCAGTAAATTACTCAGAAAATTGCCAGTAATTTCTAAGCAAATTCCCTGTAAATTCTCAATAAATTACTCTAGAAATTCCCAGTAAATTCGCAGTAAATTACTCAGTACATTACTCTCTAAATTGCCACTAAATTACTCAATAAATTACAGTAAATTGTCAGAGATTACTCAGAAAATTTCCAGTAAATTAACAGTAAGTTCTCAGTAAATTCCCAATAAATTCTAACTACATTATTTAGTAAATTCCCAGTAAATTCTCAACAAATTACTTAGTAAATTCATAGTAAATTCCGAGTGAATTCTCAGTAAATTACTCATTAAATTCTCAGTAAATTAATCAGTAAATTCCTAGCAAATTCTCAATAAATACACAGTAAATTACTCAGTAAATTCTGAGTAAATTCTTCGTAAATTCCCACAAAATTCTATGTAAATTCTTAGTAAATTACTCAGAAAATTCCCAGTAAATTCTCAGTAAATTACTTAGTAAATTCCCGGCAAAATCTCAGTAAATTACTTAGTAAATTCTTCTTAAATTACTTAGTAATTCTCAGTAAATTAACTAGTAAATTACATTGTAAAATCACAGTAAATTCGCTGTAAATTCTCAGTGGATTACTCTGTAAGTTCTCAGAAAATTCTCTGTAAATTACTAAAAAAAATTGCCCCTAAATTCTCAGTAAATTACTCAATAAATTACTCTTTAAATTCTTTGTAAATTATTTAGTAAGTTCCCTGTAAATTCTCAGTAAATTACTCGATAAGTTCTCACTAAATTTTTTGTAAATTACTCAGTAAATTGTTAGTAAATTCTCAGTAAATTACATAGTAAATTCTCAGTAATTTACTCGGTAAATTTTCAGTAAGTTCTCTATAAGTTCTTAGAAAATTACCTAATAAATTCCCAATAAATTCTCAGTAAATTCCAAAAAAAATCTAACTAAATTACTCAATGAATTCTCAGTAAATTATACTGTAATTCTCGGTAAATTACTCAGTAAATTCTAAATAAATTCTCAGTAAATTCCCATTAAATTACTCAGTAAATTCTCTAGAAATTGCTATTTAAATTCTCAGTAAATTACTCAGTACATTTATTCAGTAAATTGTGAGTAAATTACCAAGTAAATTCTCAGTAAATTCCTAGAAATTACTCAGTAAATATCTAATAAATTGACAAAAAATTATTCAGTAAATTCCCAATAAATACTCAGTAAATCACTAAGTAAATTACTGAGTAAATTCTCAGTACTTTAATCCTTAAATTCCCCGTAAATTTCTTAGTAATTTTTAGTAAATTCTCAATAAATTGCTCAATAAATTACTAGTAAATTCCCAGTAAATTATTCGGTAAACTCCCAATAAATTCTTAGGCAATTCCTTGTAAATTTTTCGTAAATTCTTACTAAATTACTCGGCAAATTCCCAGTATATTCTCAGTAAATTAATAAGTAAATTCCCAGTAAATTACTCATAAAATTCCCAGTAAAATTACTTAATAAATTTCCAGTAAATTCTCTGTAAATTCTTAGAAAATTCTAAGAAAATTTCTCAACAAATTAAATAGTAAATTCTCGGTAAATTACCCAGTAAATTGTAACGACCCTCATCTTACTCTTGTCATACTTGCATACATTCATGCATGATCTTGCCTTGTTATGTTAATTTGAAGGATTTGCTTGCCTTGTTTTGTTTGTACTGCTTGCGTGATTTTGTTCTTTGCTCGGCGTGTAGCCGAAGTCATCCTGAGTTTAGATCAACCCTGAGCCTTGTACTTTGAATGTCTTGGAACCTTGGTCGACCCCCATCTTCACCTCGGGCATTATTGCCGAGATGTTTTGCACTTAGTGAACCTTGTCCTTGGGCAGGTATGGCCTAGGCCGAGATGTGGCACACCCCGGCCAAGGTGTGGCACAGCTTAGTCAAGCGTCGTCCTTCCTAGCCGATGTTTTGTTACCCCGTTGCCTTATCCTTGATTCGAGCCGATGTCATTTATTGCCGATGTGTTGTACCGAGCTTGCTGCATACGCTTTGTCAGAGACTTGTCTTATCAATCAATCACCTTTTTGAGCTGAACCAACCCGGTAGCGCCACGTGTCCGAGCTAGTTGTTAAGACAGCCGGCAAACTTAGAAACAAATCATTTTTGGTCTCAATCTTTGTTTTAGAGAGAGAAGCTCTTGAGAGGAAGAAAAGGAGTCCTTGAGTGAGAATGGATCTTCCAAGCTTGATCTTCGTGGTTTGAACCGTTGGATCCGAGTTTTGAGGTTAGAATCTTGATCTCCTTTGATTGTTGTTATTAATCATCTAGCTGCATTACATGATCGGACTCGTTTTGCATGTCATGCATCGATTTGAAGTTGGTTTTGGAAAGAGGAAATGGTATTCATATGTTCTTGAAGGAAGTCTCGTTTTGATCCGAAAGTTTGGAACGAAAACCATGTTTTTATGTTTGTTCTTGCATGACTTTCTTGTATGGGTACCCAGGCCCATGTTTTGAACTCATGGCACGAAATCTCAGATTTTGTAATAAGTTTTGATCTTACATTCATCTTTCTCATGATCATGTCCATCATATTCTTCATGTGCTTTAAAGGGAAACCCAGGTTTTCCCGACTTTGCTTTTGGTTGAGGCCAACGGGACCACACCTCGGCAAGGATGTGTGGGACCTCGGCAAAGATCTGGTTAGTACCTAGTGTGTTTTCGTGAGACGGGAGTAGTGTTTAAACTCCCAGCATGTTTTGCTTTGATGTTTACTTGGATCTGTTAAGAATGCCGAGATCATTCGTATATAGGTATAGCTCGTTTTGAGAATGTGATTTGCCATGTGATTGTAGGACCTTGATCCTTGCTTTGAGTCTACACCTGAAGAACGAGGTGAGTGGTATTATTGATAAAGCTATGTTATACTTGTTTTGATAAATCTTGCTTGCTTTGTTTTGACGAAAGTGTTTTATTAAGCATGAATGAATAGCCCTGTTTTGATGTATCAAGTATCAGCTTCGTTTGATGTTAACCTTGGAAAGTCCCTTGTGCTGGAGGACTCTAAACTTTCGCAGTACTAAGTATAAAAGGATACGGTCCTCTCTTGGAAAGTCCCTTGTGCTGGAGGACTCTAAACTTTCGCAGTGCCTTTGAGTAAACGATTACGGATCGTACAGCCCTTGTTTTGATGAGCTTGATGTGTTTTGCCGATGTTGTAATACTTGATTGATGAATATGGTTCATCCCTTGCTTCGCCGATGTTGTAATACTTGATTGATGAATACGGTTCATCCCTTGCTTCGCCGATGTTGTAATACTTGATTGATGAATACGGTTCATCCCTTGTCTTGATAAAGTTTGATGCGTTTGTTTTGAAAGGCTGCGGTTATATTCATGCAAAACCTTTATTTCTAGTACCATTCACTGAGTATCCAAGCTCACCCTCTCTATATATATGTAGGTGATGAGCAGGACGTTGGCGACGCCTAGACTGTTTTGAAAGCTTATTTGGACTCACGATTATGTCGGCTTTGTTTTGTATTTACGTCGGCAATGTCATTTATCTTTATGTCGGCAATTCTTGAAAATCATGCTTCTTGGCTTGTATTTGCTGTATTTTGTTTATGTCGGCTCAAGAAGCCTTTTGATCAAGATGTAATACGTCTTTTACCTTGTTGTATTCATGTAACAACCCTCACCTTACTCTTGTCATGCTTGCATACATTCTTGCATGGTCTTGCTTTATTATGTTAATTGGAAGGATTTGTTGCCTTGTTTTGTTAGTATTACTTGCGCGATCTTGTCCCTTGTTTGGTGTGTGTGCGTAGCCGAGGTCATCTTGAGCTTAGTCCGCCTTTGAACCTTGTACTTAGAACTATTTTGAGATCTTGTTCAACCCATCTTCACCTCGGGCATTCATTGCCGAGATGTTTCGCACTTAGTGAACCTTGTCCTTGGGCAGGTATGGCCTAGGCCGAGATGTGGCACACCCCGGCCAAGGTGTGGCACAGCTTAGTCAAGTGTCGTCCTCCCTAGCCGATGTTTTGTTATCCTGTTGCTGGATCCTTGATTGAGCCGATGTCATCTTGTTGCCGATGTGTCTTACCCGAGCTTGCTGCATACGCTTTGTCAGAGACTTGTCTTGTCTATCAATCACTTTTTGGAGCTGAACCAACCCGATAACGCCACGTGTCCGAGCTGATTGTTAAGGCAGCCGGCAGACCTTGAAACAAATCATTTTCTTGTCTCAAATCTTTGTTTTAGAGAGAGAAGCTCTAGAGAGGAGGAAGAAGAGTTCTTGAGTGAGAGTAGTCTTCCAAGCTTGATCTTCGTGGCTTGAACCGTTGGATTCGAGCTTTGGGGTAAGATTCTTGATCTATTTTGAATGTTGTTGTGGATTATCTAGCTGCATTGCATGATCGGATTTGAGTTGCATGTCATGCATCGTTTTGAAGTTGGTTTTGGAAAGAGAAAATGGTTTTCATGTGTTCTTGAAGAAAACCTCGTTTTGATCCGAAAGTTGGAACGAAAACCATGCTTTTGTGTTTGTTCTTGCATGACTTTCTGAACGGGTGCCCAGGTCCCTATTTTGAACTCTTGGCATGAAAACTCAGATTTTTATAACAAGTTGTGAACTTGCATCCACCTTTCAAATGATCATGTTCTTCATATTCTTCAAAGGAAAACCCAGGTTTTTCCTGACTTTGTTTAACGGGACCTCGGCTTAGTCCTGGACAGTACCCGGTGTGTTTTTATGAAACGGGAGCAGTGATTAAGCTTCCAACTCGTTTTGCTTTGTCTTTGACTTGGATCTGGCAAGAGTGCCGAGATCATTTGCATGTATTTGGAGCTTGCTTTGAGAATGTGACTTGCCATGTGATTGTAGGTCCTTGATATTTGCTTTGAGTCTACACCTGAAGAACTAGGTGAGTGGTATTATTGATAAAGCTATGTTATACTTGTTTTGATAAACCTTGCTTGCCTTGTTTTGACAAAAGTATTTTGTTAGCATGAATAAATAGCTCTTGTTTTGATGTGTCAAGTATACTCCTTGTTGATGCCATCTTTGAAAAGGATACGGTCCTTGTTAAATCGGGCTACGGGCCTAAGTAACACAAGTCCCTTGTGCTGGAGGACTCTAAACTTTCGCAGTACTAAGTATAAAAGGATACGGTCCTTGTTAAATCGGGCTACGGGCCTAAGTAACACAAGTCCCTTGTACTGGAGGACTCTAAACTTTCGCGGTACCAAGTGCACAAGTCCCTTGTATTGGAGGACTCTAAACTTTCGCAATACTTTTGACCAAACGATTACGGATCGTACAGCCCTTGATACTTGAATGATGAATACGGTTCATCCCTTGCTTTGCCGATGTTATGATACTTGAATAATGAATACGGTTCATCCCTTGCTTCGCCGATGTTATGATACTTGAATGATGAATACGGTTCATCCCTTGCTTCGCCGATGTTATGATACTTGAATGATGAATACGGTTCATCCCTTGCTTCGCCAATGTTATGATACTTGAATGATGAATACGGTTCATCCCTTGTTTTGCCTATGTCAGTAAACATCTTTGGATACTTGTAATATTTGATTGATGAATACGGTTCATCCCTCGTCTTGCTAAAGTTTGATGTGTTTCGTTTTGAAGGACCTCGGCTATATTCATGCAAAACCTTTATTAGTAGTACCATTCACTGAGTATTTGTACTCACCCCTCTATATATATGTAGGTGATGAGCAGGACGGCGGCGACGCCTAGATCGTTTTGGATGCTTGTTTTGGATTCGTGCTTATGTCGGCTTTACTTTTGTATTTACGTCGGCAATGCCCTGCTTTGCATGTCGGCAAATCTTGAAAATCATGCTTCTTGACTTGTATTAGCTGTATTTTGTATATGTCGGCTCAAGAAGCCTTTTGATCAAGCTGTAACATGTATTTTTTACCTTATTGTATTCAAGTTGTAAAGTTAATTGGAAATGTTTGGCATTGCTTTGATCTACGCACAGCTCTTATGGACTACTTGTATTTGATTTATTGCTTCCGCATTTGTGAGCCCCCTATATCCATACTCTGATTGTGTTAAGTTTTGAAAAGTTGGCCTTCGGTAATTACGGATTACTGGCCATCACGACACCAAACTACTAGGGGCGGTTTGGGGTCGTGAAAGAATGGTATCAGAGCACAAGTTCCTCGGTATACGCTATTCACACACTTTGAGTCCTAAAGAGCATAGGATTTCCCTTAGAAAGATGTTAGGGTTGCATCATGGTGTTTGCTATTCGAACAAGGTGTGCATTGTTTTGATATGCTTATTTGCTATTTGCCTATGTGGTTATTTGCTTAATTGTTTTAAATTCATACTTTGCATACTCATAGTATCATGAGGAGAGGTAGACCACCACTTGGCCGAGATCAGCCCGAAGATAGAATGGACAGATTGGAAAGATTAGTTGAAGGTTTGGCCCGCGAGTTGAGGCAAACCAGACAGCAGTTCGCTAGTGCTACGTCGACTCAGGCCGAGCAGACCAACGGCCGAAATGTAGCTCCACCTCCACCTCCTCCAGTGCCGCAGGTTCCCCCGCAACCAGCCTTATATGGGGATGGCACGATAGCTTTGATCAGGGAGTTCAAGAAGATGAGACCACCGAGGTTCTCTGGGGGTATAGAGCCGATGAAGGCTGAGGCATGGGTTTTGGAAATGGAAAAGTTGTTTGAGATCTTCCCTAGCACTGACGCTCAGAAAGTGACGTTGGCAGCATTCACATTAGATGATGACGCCCGCAGGTGGTGGATGATGGTTAGAGGGAGCAATCCAGATTTGACCTGGACCCGATTCTTAGAGTTGTTCTACAAGAAACATTTTCCCCTGAGTGTTCGAAACCGCAAGGCTACCGAATTTCATACTCTGACGCAAGGCAACAGAACGGTGGCGGAATATGACCGCGCTTTTACTGAATTGGTAAGGTTTGTACCTCACATGACCAACGATGAATATATGAAGGCCAGGAAGTTCGAGTGTGGGCTTCGTGGACCGATTCAAGACCGGGTCAACTTGCTCGATATGCCGACTTATGCCGAAGTATTGGACAAAGCCATTCAGGCCGAAGCTAATTTGAACCGATACCAGAGCTCGGGAGAAAACCAGCGAAAGAGGCAGAACTATGACAATCGCCGAGGACAGCTGGGCACCAAGAAGAAAATGAACATGGGCAGTACTAGTAACTTAAGGCAGGAAGAGAGTACTAAACCGATGTGTTCGGATTGTGGGAAACAGCATTTCAGGATCTGTCGACGAAAGTCTGGAGCCTGTTATGAATGTGGTGAGATGGGCCATTATGTGAGAGATTGCCCCAAAACAAGGGCTGATAACAACAAGAAAGGAGAGAATACCTCGGGTTCCGTTCAGAAGGGAAATGCTGGGAAAGGACAGATGAGACAGGGCAGAGTGTTCGCACTGGTACCAGGAGACACTCAGAATGCTGAGGCAGTGGTGTCAGGTATGTTACTAATTTGCTCCCAAGATGCCTATGTGTTGATTGACTCGGGTTCTACTCATTCGTTTATATCTACTAAGTTTGTCGAGAAAATTAATAGAGAACTAGAGCCCCTTGATTATGTGTTGTCTGTATCTACTCCATCTGGGAGATCTATGTTTGTTGCATCCATTTACAGAGCATGTGTTGTTGTGATTGAGAATGTTGAATTGCTAGTAGATCTAATGCCTCTAGACCTAGCTCATTTTGATATTATACTGGGAATGGACTGGTTAGTTGCAAGCAATGCATCTATTAATTGTGTTTCGAAAAGTGTCACACTGAGACCCCCGAACCTAGCCGAGATTACTTTCCAGGGTAAAGGGATAGTGCCCCCACCATACTTGATTTCGTCCATTAAGGCCTGTAAGTTAATTCAGAAAGGGTGTCGAGGTTACTTGTGTAGTATACTGAGTGATCAGAATGGAAATGTTAACTTAGCCGACATCCCGATTGTTAATGATTTCCCCGACGTCATTCCGGACGAATTGCCTGGCCACTTGACCGATAGAGAAATAGAGTTTACTGTCGACATTATATCGGGAACGCAGCCGATCTCCAAACCACCTTATAGGATGGCACCAGCTGAACTTAGAGAATTGAAACTACAATTGCAAGAGTTGTTAGATAAGGGATTTATTAGGCCGAGCACTTCACCATGGGGAGCACCTGTTTTATTTGTTAAGAAGAAGGATGGCACACTCCGTCTTTGTATTGACTATAGAGAACTCAATAAAGTCACCATTAAGAACAAGTACCCGTTACCTAGAATTGACGATTTGCTTGATCAGTTGCAAGGAGCACGAGTCTTTTCTAAGATCGACCTTCGGTCTGGTTACCATCAGCTTAAAGTTAAAGCCGAAGATGTTGAGAAGACTGCTTTTCGAACAAGATATGGCCACTACGAGTTTTTAGTAATGCCTTTTGGAGTGACCAATGCCCCTGCTGCATTTATGGATTTAATGAACAGAATCTTCAAACCATATTTAGATGAATTTGTAGTTGTTTTCATTGATGATATATTGATCTATTCCAAGAGTGATATTGAACATGAAAACCACTTGAGACTTGCCTTACAGATTTTGAGAGAACGGAAGTTGTATGCTAAGTTTAACAAGTGTGAGTTTTGGCTTTCTACCATCTCATTTTTGGGTCATGTGATTAATGAAGAGGGTATCGCAGTAGATCCTAGCAAAGTTGAAGCCGTAGTAAACTGGCCGAGGCCGACTAATGTGTCCGAGATTCGTAGTTTTCTGGGTTTGGTAGGTTATTACAGAAAGTTTGTGAAAGATTTCTCAAGGATTGCAATCCCATTGACGCAACTGACTAAGAAGGGAACACTGTATGAATGGACTAAAGATCGGGAGTCAGCCTTCCAGGAACTGAAGACGAGGTTAATTACAGCACCAGTACTTGTACTACCATCAGGTAACGAAGAATTTCATGTCTATAGTGATGCATCGCATAAGGGTTTGGGTTGTGTATTAATGCAAAAGGGTAAAGTTATAGCTTATGCATCTCGTCAGTTGAAACCTCATGAGAAAAACTATCCTACCCATGACTTAGAATTGGCGGCCGTGGTATTTGCTTTAAAGATTTGGCGTCACTATTTGTATGGAGCTACTTGTCAGGTTTTTACAGATCATAAGAGCTTAAAGTATCTATTCACTCAGAAGAAATTGAATTTGAGGCAAAGACGGTGGCTTGAATTGTTGAAAAACTATGATATGCAAATTCAATATCACCCGGGAAAAGCTAACAGTGTAGCCGACGCTTTGAGCAGGAAGTCAGATGGAAATTTGGCGTGTTTAACCGTGATGTCAGCGGAGCCGACTATTGTTGATGAAGTAAAGACAAGACAGATGGAGGATAACTTCCTCAAGAAAATAGCCGAGGAGATTGACACAAGGCCGAGACCAGGGTACACCATCGAGAACCAAGTACTCAAGTTTGAAGGAAGGTTATGCGTGGCCGACATCCCAGAGCTGAAGAAAAAGATTTTGCAGGAAGCTCATGGTTCTAAGTTTGCTGTCCATCCAGGGAACACCAAAATGTATCAAGATGTGAAGCAGACCTTCTGGTGGCCAAATATGAAGAGAGAAATAGCCGAATTCGTGTCCCAGTGTTTACATTGTCAGCAAGTGAAAATAGAACATCAAAGACCAGCAGGACTTCTTCAACCTTTGCCGATTCCTGAGTGGAAATGGGAGCACATCTCCATGGATTTTGTGATTGGTTTGCCGAAAACACCTAAGGGTATGGATTCAATTTGGGTTGTTGTGGATAGGTTAACTAAGTCAGCACACTTTCTACCCGTTAAGACTACCTTCAACGCCAATCAACTTGCCTTGCTATATGTGAACGAGATTGTGAGACTTCATGGAGTGCCAATGTCAATTGTTTCAGACCGAGATCCTAAATTTGTTTCTAGATTTTGGCAGAGTCTTCAGAGGGCTTTCGGAGCCGCTTTTCACCCCCAGACAGATGGGCAGACAGAGAGAACCATTCAGACGCTTGAAGATATGCTTAGACTTTGTGTGTTGGACTTCCAAGGAAGTTGGGGTACACATTTGCCCTTAGTAGAATTTGCTTACAATAACGGTTATCAAGCTAGCATTGGCATGGCGCCGTATGAAGCCTTGTATGGAAGAAAATGTAGGTCCCTGATATGTTGGACCGAAGTCGGAGACAGAACTCTGCTTGGTCCCGAATTGATTCAAGTGACAACAGAAAAGATTAAACTTATCCAACAGAGGATTAGAACTGCCTAGAGCCGACAAAAGAGCTACGCCGACCAGAGAAGGAATGAGATAGAGTTCGAAGTTGGGAATCATGTATTCCTGAAGGTTTCACCAATGAAAGGAGTTTCCAGATTTGGAAAGAAAGGTAAGTTAGCACCTCGTTATATTGGGCCATTTGAAATTCTTGAGAGAATTAATCCCGTTGCCTACAGACTTGCTTTGCCGCCAGATTTGAGCCAAGTCCACAATGTGTTTCATGTTTCGATGTTGAGGAAGTACATCCGAGATCCACTGCATATAATTGATCATTTCGAGATCACAGTTAATGAAGATTTGGGCTACGAGGAGAAGCCAATGAAGATTATTGACCGACAAGTGAGGCAATTGAGGAATAGATCGATACCGATGGTAAAGGTCGAATGGAAGGAGCATTATGGCACAGAAGCCACGTGGGAAAAGGAAGAGGATATGAGAATCCGTTACCCGGAGTTGTTCTGAGCAAGGTAATCTAAGTTTGGGGACCAAACTTCTTTAAGGGGGGTAGGATGTAACAACCCTCACCTTACTCTTGTCATGCTTGCATACATTCTTGCATGGTCTTGCTTTATTATGTTAATTGGAAGGATTTGTTGCCTTGTTTTGTTAGTATTACTTGCGCGATCTTGTCCCTTGTTTGGTGTGTGTGCGTAGCCGAGGTCATCTTGAGCTTAGTCCGCCTTTGAACCTTGTACTTAGAACTATTTTGAGATCTTGTTCAACCCATCTTCACCTCAGGCATTCATTGCCGAGATGTTTCGCACTTAGTGAACCTTGTCCTTGGGCAGGTATGGCCTAGGCCGAGATGTGGCACACCCCGGCCAAGGTGTGGCACAGCTTAGTCAAGTGTCGTCCTCCCTAGCCGATGTTTTGTTATCCTGTTGCTGGATCCTTGATTGAGCCGATGTCATCTTGTTGCCGATGTGTCTTACCCGAGCTTGCTGCATACGCTTTGTCAGAGACTTGTCTTGTCTATCAATCACTTTTTGGAGCTGAACCAACCCGATAACGCCACGTGTCCGAGCTGATTGTTAAGGCAGCCGGCAGACCTTGAAACAAATCATTTTCTTGTCTCAAATCTTTGTTTTAGAGAGAGAAGCTCTAGAGAGGAGGAAGAAGAGTTCTTGAGTGAGAGTAGTCTTCCAAGCTTGATCTTCGTGGCTTGAACCGTTGGATTCGAGCTTTGGGGTAAGATTCTTGATCTATTTTGAATGTTGTTGTGGATTATCTAGCTGCATTGCATGATCGGATTTGAGTTGCATGTCATGCATCGTTTTGAAGTTGGTTTTGGAAAGAGAAAATGGTTTTCATGTGTTCTTGAAGAAAACCTCGTTTTGATCCGAAAGTTGGAACGAAAACCATGCTTTTGTGTTTGTTCTTGCATGACTTTCTGAACGGGTGCCCAGGTCCCTATTTTGAACTCTTGGCATGAAAACTCAGATTTTTATAACAAGTTGTGAACTTGCATCCACCTTTCAAATGATCATGTTCTTCATATTCTTCAAAGGAAAACCCAGGTTTTTCCTGACTTTGTTTAACGGGACCTCGGCTTAGTCCTGGACAGTACCCGGTGTGTTTTTATGAAACTGGAGCAGTGATTAAGCTTCCAACTCGTTTTGCTTTGTCTTTGACTTGGATCTGGCAAGAGTGCCGAGATCATTTGCATGTATTTGGAGCTTGCTTTGAGAATGTGACTTGCCATGTGATTGTAGGTCCTTGATATTTGCTTTGAGTCTACACCTGAAGAACTAGGTGAGTGGTATTATTGATAAAGCTATGTTATACTTGTTTTGATAAACCTTGCTTGCCTTGTTTTGACAAAAGTATTTTGTTAGCATGAATAAATAGCTCTTGTTTTGATGTGTCAAGTATACTCCTTGTTGATGCCATCTTTGAAAAGGATACGGTCCTTGTTAAATCGGGCTACGGGCCTAAGTAACACAAGTCCCTTGTGCTGGAGGACTCTAAACTTTCGCAGTACTAAGTATAAAAGGATACGGTCCTTGTTAAATCGGGCTACGGGCCTAAGTAACACAAGTCCCTTGTACTGGAGGACTCTAAACTTTCGCGGTACCAAGTGCACAAGTCCCTTGTATTGGAGGACTCTAAACTTTCGCAATACTTTTGACCAAACGATTACGGATCGTACAGCCCTTGATACTTGAATGATGAATACGGTTCATCCCTTGCTTCGCCGATGTTATGATACTTGAATGATGAATACGGTTCATCCCTTGCTTCGCCGATGTTATGATACTTGAATGATGAATACGGTTCATCCCTTGCTTCGCCGATGTTATGATACTTGAATGATGAATACGGTTCATCCCTTGTTTTGCCTATGTCAGTAAACATCTTTGGATACTTGTAATATTTGATTGATGAATACGGTTCATCCCTCATCTTGCTAAAGTTTGATGTGTTTCGTTTTGAAGGACCTCGGCTATATTCATGCAAAACCTTTATTAGTAGTACCATTCACTGAGTATTTGTACTCACCCCTCTATATATATGTAGGTGATGAGCAGGACGGCGGCGACGCCTAGATCGTTTTGGATGCTTGTTTTGGATTCGTGCTTATGTCGGCTTTACTTTTGTATTTACGTCGGCAATGCCCTGCTTTGCATGTCGGCAAATCTTGAAAATCATGCTTCTTGACTTGTATTAGCTGTATTTTGTATATGTCGGCTCAAGAAGCCTTTTGATCAAGCTGTAACATGTATTTTTTACCTTATTGTATTCAAGTTGTAAAGTTAATTGGAAATGTTTGGCATTGCTTTGATCTACGCACAGCTCTTATGGACTACTTGTATTTGATTTATTGCTTCCGCATTTGTGAGCCCCCTATATCCATACTCTGATTGTGTTAAGTTTTGAAAAGTTGGCCTTCGGTAATTACGGATTACTGGCCATCACGGCACCAAACTACTAGGGGCGGTTTGGGGTCGTGAAAATTCAACTTGTAAAGTAAATTGGAAATGTTTGGCATTGCATTTGATCTACGCACAGCTCTTATGGACCACTTGTATTTGATTTATTGCTTCCGCATTTGTGAGCCCCGTTCATTATACTCTGATTGTGTTAAGTTTTTGAAAGTTGGCCTTCGGTAATTACGGATTACTGGCCATCACGGCACCAAACTACTAGGGGCGGTTTGGGGTCGTGACATAAATTCTCTGTCAATTCCCTGTAAAATCCCAGCAAATTACTCTGTAAGGTCTCAGTAAATTCTCAAAAAATTAATCAGTAAATTGCCAACAAATGCTCAGCAGATTACTCAGAAAATTCTGAGTAAATTCTCTAAAAATTACTCATTAAATTCCCAGTAAATTCCCAGTAAATTACTCAGTTAATTCCCAATCAATTATCAATAAATTCCCAGGAAATACTCAGAAAGTTGCGCCGTAAATTCCCAATAATTTACTCAGTAAATTCAATGTAAATTACTCAGTAAATTCTCAGTAAATTACTCTCTAAATTTTCAGTAAATTCCAAATAAATTACAGAATAAATTCTCAACAAATTCCCAGTAAATTACTCAGTAAATTCGCAATAAATTTTCTATAAATTACTTAGAAAATTTCTCAGTGAATTCTCTAAAAATTACTCAATTAATTACTGAGTAAATTACTTAGTAAATTACTCAGTAAATTCTCAGAAAATACTCAGTAATTTCCTTGTAAATTCTCAGTAAATTACTCAGAAAATTGCCAGTAATTTCTAAGTAAATTCCCTGTAAATTCTCAATAAATTACTCTAGAAATTCCCACTATGTTCTCAATAAATTACACAGCAAATTCCCAGTAAATTCGCAGTAAATTACTCAGTACATTACTCTGTAAATTGCCACTAAATTACTCAGTAAATTAGAGTAAATTCTCAGAAATTACTCAGAAAATTTCCAGTAAATTAACAGTAAGTTCTCAGTAAATTCCCAATAAATTCTAACTACATTATTTAGTAAATTCTCAGTAAATTCTCAACAAATTACTTAGTAAATTCTTAGTAAATTCCGAGTGAATTCTCAGTAAATTACTCATTAAATTCTCAGTAAATTACTCAATAAATTCTCTGTAAATTAATCAGTAAATTCCTAGAAAATTCTCAATAAATACACAGTAAATTACTTATTAAATTCTGAGTAAATTCCCACAAAATTCTATGTAAATTCTTAGTAAATTAGTCAGAAAATTCCCAGAAAATTCTCAGTAAATTACTTAGTAAATTCCCAGCAAAATCTCAGTAAATTACTTAGTAAATTCTTCTTAAATTAATTAGTAATTCTCAGTAAATTACCTAGTAAATTACATTGTAAAATCACAGTAAATTCGCTGTAAATTCTCAGTGGATTACTCTGTAAGTTCTCAGAAAATTCTCTGTAAATTACTAAAAAAAATTGCCCCTAAATTCTCAGTAAAGTACTCATCAAATTTTCAGTAAATTCTCAGTAAATTACTCAATAAGTTACTCTTTAAATTCTCTGTAAATTACTTAGTAAGTTCCCTGTAAATTCTCAGTAAATTACTCGATAAGTTCTCACTAAATTTTTTGTAAATTACTCAGTAAATTGTTAGTAAATTCTCAGTAAATTACATAGTAAATTCTCAGTAATTTACTCGGTAAATTTTCAGTAAATTCTCTATAAATTCTCTGAAAATTACCTAATAAATTCCCAATAAATTCTCAGTAAATTCCAAAAAAAATCTAACTAAATTACTCAGTGAATTCTCAGTAAATTACACAATAAATTCCCAGTAAATTCTCAATAAATTAGTCAGTAAATTCTCAGTCAATTACATTGTAATTCTCGGTAAATTACTCAGTAAATTCTAAATAAATTCTCAGTAAATTCCCATTAAATTACTTAGTAAATTCTCTAGAAATTGCTATTTAAATTCTCAGTAAATTCCTTAGTGCATTTATTCAGTAAATTGTGAGTAAATTACCAAGTAAATTTTCAGTAAATTCCTAGAAATTACTCAGTAAATATCTAATAAGTTCTCAAAAAATAATTCAGTAAATTCCCAATAAATACTCAGTAAATCACTAAGTAAATTACTGAGTAAATTCTCAGCAAATTCTAAAAAAATTCTCAGTACTTTAATCCTTAAATTCCCAGTAAATTTCTTAGTAAATTTTCAGTAAATTCTCAATAAATTGCTCAGTAAATTGCTCAGTAAATTCCCAGTAAATTATTTGGTAATCTCCCAATAAATTCTCAGGCAATTCCTTGCAAATTTTTCGTAAATTCTTAGTAAATTACTCAGCAAATTCCCAGTATATTCTCAGTAAATTAATAAGTAAATTCCCTGTAAAATTACTTAATAAATTTCCAGTAAATTCTCTGTAAATTCTTAGAAAATTCTAAGAAAATTTCTCAACAAATTAAACAGTAAATTCTCGGTAAATTACCTAGTAAATTTTCTGTCAATTCCCTGTAAAATCCCAGCAAATTACTCTGTAAGGTCTCAGTAAATTCTCAAAAAATTAATCAGTAAATTGCCAACAAATTCTCAGTAAATTCTCTAAAAATTACTCATTAAATTCCCAGTAAATTCCCAGTAAATTACTCAGTTAATTCCCAATCAATTATCAATAAATTCCCAGGAAATACTCAGAAAGTTGCGCCGTAAATTCCCAATAATTTACTCAGTAAATTCAATGTAAGTTACTCAGTAAATTCTCAGTAAATTACTCTCTAAATTATCAATAAATTCCAAATAAATTACAGAATAAATTCTCAACGAATTCCCAGTAAATTACTCAGCAAATTCGCAATAAATTTTCTATAAATTACTTAGAAAATTTCTCAGTGAATTCTCTAAAAATTACTCAATTAATTACTGGGTAAATTACTTAGTAAATTACTCAGTAAATTCTCAGAAAATACTCAGTAAATTCCTTGTAAATTCTCAGTAAATTACTCAGAAAATTGCCAGTAATTTCTAAGTAAATTCCTTGTAAATTCTCAATAAATTACTCCAGAAATTCCCACTATGTTCTCAATAAATTACACAGCAAATTCCCAGTAAATTCGCAGTAAATTACTCAGTACATTACTCTGTAAATTGCCACTAAATTACTCAGTAAATTATAGTAAATTCTCAGAAATTACTCAGAAAATTTCCAGTAAATTAACAGTAAGTTCTCAGTAAATTCCCAATAAATTCTAACTACATTATTTAGTAAATTCCCAGTAAATTCTCAACAAATTACTTAGGAAATTCTCAGTAAATTACTCATTAAATTCTCAGTAAATTACTCAATAAATTCTCTGTAAATTAATCAGTAAATTCCTACCAATTCTCAATAAATACACAGTAAATTACTCAGTAAATTCTGAGTAAATTCCCACAAAATTCTATGTAAATTCTTAGTAAATTAGTCAGAAAATTCCCAGTAAATTCTCAGTAAATTACTTAGTAAATTCCCAGCAAAATCTCAGTAAATTACTTAGTAAATTCTTCTTAAATTAATTAGTAATTCACAGTAAATTACCTAGTAAAATCACAGTAAATTCGCTGTAAATTCTCAGTGGATTACTCTGTAAGTTCTCAGAAAATTCTCTGTAAATTACTAAAAAAAATTGCCCCTAAATTCTCAGTAAATTACTCATCAAATTTTCAGTAAATTCTCAGTAAATTACTCAATAAGTTACTCTTTAAATTCTCTGTAAATTACTTAGTAAGTTCCCTGTAAATTCTCAGTAAATTACTCGATAAGTTCTCACTAAATTTTTTGTAAATTACTCAGTAAATTGTTAGTAAATTCTCAGTAAATTACATAGTAAATTCTCAGTAATTTACTCGGTAAATTTTCAGTAAATTCTCTATAAATTCTCAGAAAATTACCAAATAAATTCCCAATAAATTCTCAGTAAATTCCAAAAAAAATCTAACTAAATTACTCAGTGAATTCTCAGTAAATTACACAATAAATTCCCAGTAAATTCTCAATAAATTAGTCAGTAAATTCTCAGTCAATTACACTGTAATTCTCGGTAAATTACTCAGTAAATTCTAAATAAATTCTCAGTAAATTCCCATTAAATTACTCAGTAAATTCTCTAGAAATTGCTATTTAAATTCTCAGTAAATTACTCAGTACATTTATTCAGTAAATTGTGAGTAAATTACCAAGTAAATTTTCAGTAAATTCCTAGAAATTACTCAGTAAATATCTAATAAATTCTCAAAAAATAATTCAGTAAATTCCCAATAAATACTCAGTAAATCACTAAGTAAATTACTGAGTAAATTCTCAGCAAATTCTAAAAAAATTCTCAGTACTTTAATCCTTAAATTCCCATTAAATTTCTCAGTAAATTCTCAATAAATTGCTCAGTAAATTACTAGTAAATTCCCAGTAAATTATTCGGCAAACTCCCAATAAATTCTCAGGCAATTCCTTGTAAATTTTTCGTAAATTCTTAGTAAATTACTCAGCAAATTCCCAGTATGTTCTCAGTAAATTAATAAGTAAATTCCCAGTAAATTACTCATAAAATTCCCAGTAAAAGTACTTAATAAATTCTCTGTAAATTCTTAGAAAATTCTAAGAAAATTTCTCAACAAATTGAAAAGTAAATTCTCGGTAAATTACCCAGTAAATTCTCTGTCAATTCCCTGTAAAATCCCAGCAAATTACTCTGTAAGGTCTCAGTAAATTCTCAAAAAATTAATCAGTAAATTGCCAACAAATGCTCAGCAGATTACTCAGAAAATTCTGAGTAAATTCTCTAAAAATTACTCATTAAATTCCCAGTAAATTCCCAGTAAATTACTCAGTTAATTCCCAATCAATTATCAATAAATTCCTAGGAAATACTCAGAAAGTTGCGCCGTAAATTCCCAATAATTTACTCAGTAAATTCAATGTAAGTTACTCAGTAAATTCTCAGTAAATTACTCTCTAAATTTTCAGTAAATTCCAAATAAATTACAGAATAAATTCTCAACGAATTCCAAGTAAATTACTCAGTAAATTCACAATAAATTTTCTATAAATTACATAGAAAATTTCTCAGTGAATTCTCTAAAAATTACTCAATTAATTACTGAGTAAATTACTCAGTAAATTCTCAGAAAATACTCAGTAAATTCCCAGTAAATTCCATGTAAATTCTCAAAAAATTACTCAGAAAATTGCCTGTAATTTCTAAGTAAATTCCCTGTAAATTCTCAATAAATTACTCTAGAAATTCCCACTATGTTCTCAATAAATTATACAGCAAATTCCCAGTAAATTCGCAGTAAATTACTCAGTGCATTACTCAGTAAATTGCCACTAAATTACCCAGTAAATTACAGTAAATTCTCATAAATTAATCAAAAAATTTCCAGTAAATTAACAGTAAGTTCTCAGTAAATTCCCAATAAATTCTAACTACATTATTTAGTAAATTCCCAGTAAATTCTCAACAAATTACTTAGTAAATTCTTAGTAAATTCCGAGTGAATTCTCAGTAAATTACTCATTAAATTCTCAGTAAATTACTCAATAAATTCTCTGTAAATTAATCAGTAAATTCCTAACAAATTCTCAATAAATACACAGTAAATTACTCACTAAATTCTAAGTAAATTCCCACAAAATTCTATGTAAATTCTTAGTAAATTTGTCAGAAAATTCCCAGTAAATTCTCAGTAAATTACTTAGTAAATTCCTAGCAAAATCTCAGTAAATTACTTAGTAAATTCTTCTTAAATTAATTAGTAATTCACAGTAAATTACCTAGTAAAATCACAGTAAATTCGCTGTAAATTCTCAGTGGATTACTCTGTAAGTTCTCAGAAAATTCTTTGTAAATTACTAAAAAAAATTGCCCCTAAATTCTCAGTAAATTACTCGTCAAATTTTCAGTAAATTCTCAGTAAATTACTCAATAAGTTACTCTTTAAATTCTCTGTAAATTACTTAGTAAGTTCCCTGTAAATTCTCAGTAAATTACTCGATAAGTTCTCACTAAATTTTTTGTAAATTACTCAGTAAATTGTTAGTAAATTCTCAGTAAATTACATAGTAAATTCTCAGTAATTTACTCGGTAAATTTTCAGTAAATTCTCTATAAATTCTCAGAAAATTACCAAATAAATTCCCAATAAATTCTCAGTAAATTCCAAAAAAAATCTAACTAAATTACTCAGTGAATTCTCAGTAAATTACACAATAAATTCCCAGTAAATTCTCAATAAATTAGTCAGTAAATTCTCAGTCAATTACAATGTAATTCTCGGTAAATTACTCAGTAAATTCTAAATAAATTCTCAATAAATTCCCATTAAATTACTCAGTAAATTCTCTAGAAATTGCTATTTAAATTCTCAGTAAATTACTCAGTACATTTATTCAGTAAATTGTGAGTAAATTACCAAGTCAATTTTCAGTAAATTCCTAGAAATTACTCAGTAAATATCTAATAAATTCTCAAAAAATAATTCAGTAAATTCCCAATAAATACTCAGTAAATCACTAAGTAAATTACTGAGTAAATTCTCAGCAAATTCTAAAACAATTCTCAGTACTTTAATCCTTAAATTCCCAGTAAATTTCTTAGTAAATTTTCAGTAAATTCTCAATAAATTGCTCAGTAAATTACTAGTAAATTCCCAGTAAATTATTCGGCAAACTCCCAATAAATTCTCAGGCAATTCCTTGTAAATTTTTCGTAAATTCTTAGTAAATTACTCAGCAAATTCCCAGTATGTTCTCAGTAAATTAATAAGTAAATTCCCAGTAAATTACTCATAAAATTCCCAGTAAAAGTACTTAATAAATTACCAGTAAATTCTCTGTAAATTCTTAGAAAATTCTAAGAAAATTTCTCAACAAATTGAACAGTAAATTCTCGGTAAATTACCCAGTAAATTCTCTGTCAATTCCCTGTAAAATCCCAGCAAATTACTCTGTAAGGTCTCAGTAAATTCTCAAAAAATTAATCAGTAAATTGCCAACAAATGCTCAGTAGATTACTCAGAAAATTCTGAGTAAATTCTCTAAAAATTACTCATTAAATTCCCAGTAAATTCCCAGTAAATTACTCAGTTAATTCCCAATCAATTATCAATAAATTCCCAGGAAATACTCAGAAAGTTGCGCCGTAAATTCCCAATAATTTACTCAGTAAATTCAATGTAAGTTACTCAGTAAATTTTCAGTAAATTACTCTCTAAATTATCAGTAAATTCCAAATAAATTACAGAATAAATTCTCAACGAATTCCCAGTAAATTACTCAGTAAATTCGCAATAAATTTTCTATAAATTACTTAGAAAATTTCTCAGTGAATTCTCTAAAAATTACTCAATTAATTACTGAGTAAATTACTCAGTAAATTCTCAGAAAATACTCAGTAAATTCCCAGTAAATTCCATGTAAATTCTCAAAAAATTACTCAGAAAATTGCCTGTAATTTCTAAGTAAATTCCCTGTAAATTCTCAATAAATTACTCTAGAAATTCCCACTATGTTCTCAATAAATTATACAGCAAATTCCCAGTAAATTCGCAGTAAATTACTCAGTGCATTACTCAGTAAATTGCCACTAAATTACCCAGTAAATTACAGTAAATTCTCAGAAATTAATCAGAAAATTTCCAGTAAATTAACAGTAAGTTCTCAGTAAATTCCCAATAAATTCTAACTACATTATTTAGTAAATTCCCAGTAAATTCTTAGTAAATTCCGAGTGAATTCTCAGTAAATTACTCATTAAATTCTCAGTGAATTACTCAATAAATTCTCTGTAAATTAATCAGTAAATTCCTAACAAATTCTCAATAAATACACAGTAAATTACTCACTAAATTCTGAGTAAATTCCCACAAAATTCTATGTAAATTCTTAGTAAATTAGTCAGAAAATTCCCAGTAAATTACTTAGTAAATTCCCAGCAAAATCTCAGTAAATTACTTAGTAAATTCTTCTTAAATTAATTAGTAATTTGCAGTAAATTACCTAGTAAAATCACAGTAAATTCGCTGTAAATTCTCAGTGGATTACTCTGTAAGTTCTCAGAAAATTCTCTGTAAATTACTAAAAAAAATTGCCCCTAAATTCTCAGTAAATTACTCATCAAATTTTCAGTAAATTCTCAGTAAATTACTCAATAAGTTACTCTTTAAATTCTCTGTAAATTACTTAGTAAGTTCCCTGTAAATTCTCAGTAAATTACTCGATAAGTTCTCACTAAATTTTTTGTAAATTACTCAGTAAATTGTTAGTAAATTCTCAGTAAATTACATAGTAAATTCTCAGTAATTTACTCGGTAAATTTTCAGTAAATTCTCTATAAATTCTCAGAAAATTACCTAATAAATTCCCAATAAATTCTCAATAAATTCCAAAAAAAATCTAACTAAATTACTCAGTGAATTCTCAGTAAATTACACAATAAATTCCCAGTAAATTCTCAATAAATTAGTCAGTAAATTCTCAGTCAATTACAATGTAATTCTCGGTAAATTACTCAGTAAATTCTAAATAAATTCTCAATAAATTCCCATTAAATTACTCAGTAAATTCTCTAGAAATTGCTATTTAAATTCTCAGTAAATTACTCAGTACATTTATTCAGTAAATTGTGAGTAAATTACCAAGTAAATTACTCAGTGCATTACTCAATAAATTGCCACTAAATTACCCAGTAAATTACTGTAAATTCTGAGAAATTAATCAGAAAATTTCCAGTAAATTAACAGTAAGTTCTCAATAAATTCCCAATAAATTCTAACTACATTATTTAGTAAATTCCCAGTAAATTCTCAACAAATTACTTAGTAAATTCTTAGTAAATTCCGAGTGAATTCTCAGTAAATTACTCATTAAATTCTCAGTAAATTACTCAATAAATTCTCTGTAAATTAATCAGTAAATTCCTAACAAATTCTCAATAAATACACAGTAAATTACTCACTAAATTCTGAGTAAATTCCCACAAAATTCTATGTAAATTCTTAGTAAATTAGTCAGAAAATTCCCAGAAAATTCTCAGTAAATTACTTAGTAAATTCTCAGCAAAATCTCAGTAAATTACTTAGTAATTCTCAGTAAATTACCTAGTAAATTGCAAGTAAATTATAAGTAAATTACATTGTAAAATCACAGCAAATTCGCTATAAATTCTCAGTAGATTACTCTGTAAGTTCTCAGAAAATTCTCTGTAAATTACTAAGAAAAATTGCCTCAAAATTCTCCGTAAATTACTCATCAAATTTTCAGTAAATTCTCTGTAAATTACTCAATAAATTACTCTTTAAATTCACTGTAAATTACTTAGTAAGTTCCCTATAAATTCTCAGTAAATTACTCGATAAGTTCTCACTAAATTTTTTGTAAATTACTTAGAAAATTACTCAGTAAATTGTTAGCAAATTCTCAGTAAATTACAATGTAAATTCCTAGTAATTTACAGGGTAAACTTTCGGTAAATTCTCTATAAATTCTCAGAAAATTACTTAACAAATTCCCAATAAATTCTCAGTAAATTCGAAAAAAAATCTAACTAAATTACTCAGTGAATTCTCAGTAAATTACATAATAAATTCCTAGTAAATTCTCAATAAATTAGTCAGTAAATTCTCAGTCAATTACACTGTAATTCTCGGTAAATTACTCAGTAAATTCTAAATAAATTCTCAGTACATTCTCCAGAATTTATAATTTATATTCTCAGTAAATTACTCAGTACATTTATTCAGTAAATTGTGAGTAAATTACCAACTAAATTTCCAGTAAATTCTCAGTAAATTCCTAGAAATTACTCAGTAAATATCTAATAAATTCTCAAAAGATTATTCAGTAAATTCTCAATAAATACTCAGTAATGACTAAGCAAATTACTGAGTAAATTCTCAGCAAATTCTAAAAAAATTCTTAGTACTTTAATCCTTAAATTCCTAGTAAATTTCTTAGTAAATTTTCAGTAAATTCACAGTAAATTGCTCAGTAAATTACTAGTAAATTCCCAGTAAATTATTCGGTAAACTCCCAATAAATTCTCAGACAATTCCTTGTAAATTTTTTGTAAATTCTTAGTAAATTACTCAGCAAATTCCCAGTATATTCTCAGTAAATTAATAAGTAAATTCCCAGTAAATTACTCATAAAATTCCCAGTAAAATTACTTTATAAATTTCCAGTAAATTCTCTGTAAATTACACCTTAAATTATCTATAAATTCCTAGAAAATTCTAAGAAAATTTCTCAACAAATTAAACAGTAAATTCTCGATAAATTACCCAGTAAATTCTCTATCAATTCCCTATAAAATCCCAGCAAATTACTCTGTAAGGTCTCAGTAAATTCTCAAAAAATTACTCAGTAAATTGCCAACAAATGCTCAGTAGATTACTCAGAAAATTCTCAGTAAATTCTCTAAAAATTACTCATTAAATTCCCAGTAAATTACCAGTAAATTCCCAGTAAATTACTCAGTTAATTCCCAATAAATTCCCAGGAAATACTCAGAAAGTTGCGCCGTAAATTCCCAATAATTTACTCAGTAAATTCAATATAAATTACTCAGTAAATTCTCAGTAAATTACTCTCTACATTTTCAGTAAATTCCAAATAAATTACAGAATAAATTCTCAACAAATTCCCAGTAAATTACTCAGTAAATTCGCAATAAATTTTCTATAAATTACTTAGAAAATTTCTCAGTGAATTCTCTAAAAATTACTCAATTAATTTCTGAGTAAATTACTTAGTAAATTACTCAGTAAATTCTCAGAAAATACTCAGTAAATTCCCAGTAAATTCCATGTAAATTCTCAAAAAATTACTCAGAAAATTGCCAGTAATTTCTAAGTAAATTCCCTGTAAATTCTCAATAAATTACTCTAGAAATTCCCACTATGTTCTCAATAAATTACACAGCAAATGTAACAACCCTCACCTTACTCTTGCCATATTTGCGTACATTCTTGCATGGTCTAGCTGGTTATGTTAATTTAAAGGTTTTATCTTGCCTTGATTTGCTTAAGTTGCTTGCATGATTTTGTTCCTTGCTTAGTGTGTGTGTAGTCGAGGTCATCTTGAGCTTAGTCCGTCTTTGACCCTTTGTACTTAGAACTATCTTGAGATCTTGTTCAACCCCATCTTCACCTCGGGCATTCTTTGCCGAGATGTTTTGCACTTGAACCTTGTCCGCAGGCAGGTATGGCCTAGGCCGAGATGTGGCGCACCCCGGCCAAGGTGTGGCACAGCTTAGTCAAGTGTCGTCCTCCCTAGCCGATGTTTTTCTATCCCGTTGCTGGATCCTTGTTTTGAGCCGATGTCATCTCTTTGCCGATGTGTCTTACCCGAGCTTGCTGCATACGATTTGTCAGAGGCTGTCTTGTCTATCAATCACCTTTTTGGAGCTGAACCAACCCGATAATGCCACGTGTCCGAGCTGTTTGTTAAGGCAGCCGACAGACCTTGAAACAAATCATTTCTTGTCTCAAATCTTTGTTTTAGAGAGAGAAGCTCTAGAAAGGAGGAAGAAGAGTTCTTGAGTGAGAGTAGTCTTCCAAGCTTGATCTTTGTGGTTTGAACCGTTGAATCCGAGTTTTGAGGTTAGAATCTTGATCTCCTTTGGTTGTTCTTGCTGATCATCTAGTTGCATTGCATAATCGGATTTGTTTTGCATGTCATGCATCGTTTTGAAGTTGGTTTTAGAAAGAGAAAATGGTTTTTCATGTGTTCTTGAACAAAGTCTCATTTTGATCGAAGAGTTTGGAACGAAAACCATGTTTTTGTGTTTGTTCTTGCATGACTTTCTTGAATGGGTACTTAGGTCCATATTTTGAACTCTTGGCATGAAAACTCAGATTTTGTAACAAGTTGTGAACTTGCATCCATCTTTCAAATGATCATGTTCTTCATATTCTCCAAAGGAAAACCCAGGTTTCTCCTGACTTTGTTTAGCGGGACCTCGGCCTAGCCCTGGACAGTACCCGGTGTGTTTTTATGAAACGGGAGCAGTGATTAAGCTCCCAGCTTGTTTTGCTTTGTCTTTGACTTGGATCTGGCAAGAATGCCGAGATCATTTGCATGTATATATAGAGCTTGCTTTGAGAATGTGACTTGCCATGTGATTGTAGGTCCTTGATATTGCTTTGAGTCTGCACCTGAAGAACTAGGTGAGTGGTATTATTTATAAAGCTATGTTATACTTGTTTTGATAAATCTTGTTTGCCTTGTTTGACAAAAGTATTTTGTTAGCATGAATAAATAGCTCTTGTTTTGATGTGCCAAGTATACTCCTTGTTGATGCCACCTTTGAAAAGGATACGGTCCTTGTTAAATCGGGCTACGGGCCTAAGTAACACAAGTCCCTTGTGCTGGAGGACTCTAAACTTTCGCAGTACTAAGTATAAAAGGATACGGTCCTTGTTAAATCGGGCTACGGGCCTAAGTAACACAAGTCCCTTGTGCTGGAGGACTCTAAACTTTCGCAGTACTAAGTATAAAAGGATACGGTCCTTGTTAAATCGGGCTACGGGCCTAAGTAACACAAGTCCCTTGTGCTGGAGGACTCTAAACTTTCGCGGTACTAAGTGCACAAGTCCCTTGTATTGGAGGACTCTAAACTTTCGCAATACTTTTGACCAAACGATTACGGATCGTACAGCCTTATGATATTTGAATGATGAATACGGTTCATCCCTTGTCTCGCCGATGTTATGACACTTGAATGATGAATACGGTTCATCCCTTGCTTTGCCGATGTTACGATATTTGAATGATGAATACGGTTCATCCCTTGTCTCGCCGATGTTATGACACTTGAATGATGAATACGGTTCATCCCTTGCTTTGCCGATGTTACGATACTTGAATGATGAATACGGTTCATCCCTTGCTTTGCCGATGTTACGATACTTGAATGATGAATACGGTTCATCCCTTGCTTTGCCGATGTTACGATATTTGAATGATGAATACGGTTCATCCCTTGTCTCGCCGATGTTATGATACTTGAATGATGAATACGGTTCATCCCTTGTCTCGCCGATGTTATGATACTTGAATGATGAATACGGTTCATCCCTTGCTTTGCCGATGTTACGATACTTGATTGATGAATACGGTTCATCCCTTGCCTTGCTAAGTTTGATGTGTTTCGTTTTGAGGGACTCCGGCCTTACTCATGCAAACCTTTATTTTTAGTACCATTCACTGAGTTTTGTACTCACCCCTCTATATATATGTAGGTGATGAGCAGGACGGCGGCGACGCCTAGATCGTTTTGGATGCTTGTTTTGGATTCATGCTCATGTCGGCTTCACTTTGTATTTACGTCGGCAATGCCTGCTTTGCATGTCGGCAAATCTTGAAAATCATGCTTCTTGACTTGTATTAGCTGTATTTTGTATATGTCGGCTCGAGAAGCCTTTTGATCAAGATGTAACATGTAATTTTACCTTGTTGTATTTAAGTTGTGAAGTTAATTAGAATGTTTGACACTGCCTTAATCTACGCACAGCTCTTATGGACCACTCGTATTTGATTTATTGCTTCCGCATTTGTGAGCCCCCTATATCCATACTCTGATTGTGTTAAGTTTTGAAAAGTTGGCCTTCGGTAATTACGGATTACTGGCCATCACGGCACCAAACTACTAGGGGCGGTTTGGGGTCGTGACAGAATGGTATCAGAGCACAAGTTCCTCGGTATACGTTATTCACACACTTTGAGTCCTGAAGAGCATAGGATTTTCCCTTAGAAAGATGTTAGGGTTGCATCATGGTATTTGTTGTTTGAGTGGAATGTGCATTGTCCTGATATGCTTATTTGCTATTTGCCTATGTGGTTATTTGCTTAATTGTTTTAAAGTCATACCTTGCATACTCATAGTATCATGAGGAGAGGTAGACCACCACTTGGCCGAGATCAGCCCGAAGACAGAATGGACAGATTGGAAAGATTAGTTGAAGGTTTGGCCCGCGAGCTGAGGCAAACCAGACAGCAGTTCGCTAGTGCTACGTCGACTCAGGCCGAGCAGACCAACGGCCGAAATGTGGCTCCACCTCCACCTCCTCCAGTGCCGCAGATTCCCCCGCAACCAGCCTTATATGGGGATGGCACGATAACTTTGATCAGGGAGTTCAAGAAAATGAGACCACCAAGGTTCTCTGGGGGTATAGAGCCGATGAAGGCTGAGGCGTGGGTTTTGGAGATGGAAAAGTTGTTTGAGATCTTCCCTAGCACCGACGCTCAGAAAGTGACGTTGGCAGCATTCACGTTAGATGATGACGCCCGTAGGTGGTGGATGATGGTTAGAGGGGGCAATCCGGATTTGACCTGGACCCGATTCTTAGAGTTGTTCTACAAGAAACATTTTCCCCTAAGTGTTCGAAACCGCAAGGCTACCGAATTTCATACTCTGACGCAAGGCAATAGAACAGTGGCGGAATATGACCGCGCTTTCACTGAATTGGTAAGGTTTGTACCTCACATGACCAATGATGAATATATGAACGCCAGGAAGTTCGAGTGTGGGCTTCGTGGACCGATTCAAGACCGGGTCAACTTGCTCGATATGCCGACTTATGCCGAAGTATTGGACAAAGCCATTCAGGCCGAAGCTAACCTGAACCGATACCAGAGCTCGGGAGAAAACCAGCGAAAGAGGCAGAACTATGACAGTCGCCGAGGACAGCTGGGCGCCAAGAAGAGAACGAACATGGGCAGTACTAGTAACCTAAGGCAGGAAGGGAGTGTTAAACCGATGTGTTCGGATTGTGGGAAACAGCATTTCGGGATCTGCCGACGAACGTCTGGAGCCTGTTATGAATGTGGTGAGATGGGCCATTATGTAAGAGATTGCCCCAAAACAAAGGCTGATAACAACAAGAAAGGAGAGAATACCTCGGGTTCCATTCAGAAGGAAAACGCTGGGAGAGGGCAGATGAGACAGGGCAGAGTGTTTGCATTGGTACCAGGAGACACTCAGAATGCTGAGGCAGTGGTGTCAGGTATGTTACTAATTTGCTCTCAAGATGCCTATGTGTTGATTGACTCGGGTTCTACTCATTCGTTTATATCTACTAAGTTTGCCGAGAAAATTGATAGAGAACTAGAGCCCCTTGATTATGTGTTGTTTGTGTCTACTCCATCTGGGAGATCTATGATTGTTGCATCCATTTACAGAGCATGTGTTGTTGTGATTGAGAATGTTGAATTGCTAGTAGATCTAATGCCTCTAGACCTAGCTCATTTTGATATTATACTGGGAATGGACTGGTTAGTTGCAAACGATGCATCTATTAATTGTGTTTCGAAAAGTGTCACACTGAGACCCCCAAACCTAGCCGAGGTTATTTTCCAGGGTAAAGGGATAGTGCCCCCACCATACTTGATTTCGTCCATTAAGGCCTGTAAGTTAATTCAGAAAGGGTGTCGAGGTTACTTGTGTAGTATACTGAGTGATCAGAATGGAAATGTTAACTTAGCCGACATCCCGATTGTTAGTGATTTCCCCGACGTCTTTCCGGATGAATTGCCTGGCCACCTGACCGATAGAGAAATAGAGTTTACTGTCGATATTACATCGGGAACGTAGCCGATCTCCAAACCACCTTATAGGATGGCCCCCGCTGAACTTAGAGAATTGAAACTGCAATTGCAAGAGTTGTTAGATAAGGGGTTTATTAGGCCGAGCACTTCACCATGGGGAGCGCCTGTTTTATTTGTTAAGAAGAAGGATGGCACACTCCGTCTTTGTATTGACTATAGAGAACTCAATAAAGTCACCATTAAGAACAAGTACCCGTTACCTAGAATTGATGATTTGCTTGATCAGCTACAAGGAGCACGAGTCTTTTCTAAGATCGACCTTCGGTCTGGTTACCATCAGCTTAAAGTTAAAGCCGAAGATGTTGAGAAGACTGCTTTTCGAACAAGATATGGCCACTACGAGTTTTTAGTAATGCCTTTTGGAGTGACTAATGCCCCTGCTGCATTTATGGATTTAATGAACCGAATCTTCAAACCATACTTAGATGAATTTGTAGTTGTTTTCATTGATGATATATTGATCTATTCCAAGAGTAATGTTGAACATGAAAACCATTTGAGACTTGCCTTACAGATTTTGAGAGAACGGAAGTTGTATGCTAAGTTAAACAAGTGTGAGTTTTGGCTTTCTACCATCTCATTTTTGGGTCATATGATTAATGAAGAGGGTGTTTCAGTAGATCCTAACAAAGTTGAAGCCGTAGTAAATTGGCCGAGGCCGACTAATGTATCCGAGATTCGTAGTTTTCTGGGTTTGGCAGGTTATTACAGAAAGTTTGTGAAGGATTTCTCAAGGATTGCAATTCCATTAACGCAACTGACTAAGAAGGGAACACTGTATGAATGGACTAAAGATCGGGAGTCAGCCTTCCAGGAACTGAAGACGAGGTTAATCACAGCACCAGTACTTGTATTACCATCAGGTAACGAAGAGTTTCACGTCTATAGTGATGCATCACATAAGGGTTTGGGTTGTGTCTTAATGCAAAACGGTAAGGTTATAACTTATGCATCTCGTCAGTTGAAACCTCATGAGAAAAACTATCCTACCCATGACTTAGAATTGGCGGCCGTAGTATTTGCTTTAAAGATTTGGCGTCACTATTTGTATGGAGCTACTTGTCAGGTTTTTACAGACCATAAGAGCTTAAAGTATCTATTCACTCAGAAAGAATTGAATTTGAGACAGAGACGGTGGCTTGAGTTGTTGAAGGACTACGATATGCAGATTCAATATCACCCCGGGAAAGCCAACAGTGTAGCCGACGCTTTGAGCAGGAAGTCAGATGGAAATTTGGCGTGTTTAACCGTGATGTCCGCAGAGCCGACTATTGTTAATGAAGTAAAGACAAGACAGATGGAGGATAACTTCCTTAAGAAAATAGCCGAGGAGATTGACACGAAGCCGAGACCGGGGTATACCATCGAAGACAGAGTACTCAGGTTTGAAGGAAGGTTGTGCGTGGCCGACATTCCAGAGCTGAAGAAAAAGATTTTGCAGGAAGCTCATGGTTCCAAGTTTGCTGTCCATCCAGGGAACACCAAAATGTATCAAGACGTGAAGCAGACCTTTTGGTGGCCAAATATGAAGAGAGAAATAGCCGAATTCGTGTCCCAGTGTTTACATTGTCAGCAAGTGAAAGCAGAACATCAAAGACCAACAGGACTTCTTCAACCTTTGCCGATTCCTGAGTGGAAATGGGAGCACATCTCCATGGATTTTGTGATTGGGTTGCCGAAGACACCAAAGGGTATGGATTCAATTTGGGTTGTTGTGGATAGGTTAACTAAGTCAGCACACTTTCTACCCGTTAAGACTACCTTCAACGCCAATCAACTTGCCTTGCTATATGTGAACGAGATTGTCAGACTTCATGGAGTGCCGATGTCAATTGTTTCAGACCGAGATCCCAAATTTATTTCTAGATTTTGGCAGAGTCTACAGAGGGCTTTTGGAGCCGAGCTGAGATTTAGTACAGTTTTTCATCCTCAGACAGATGGGCAGACTGAGAGGACAATTCAGACGCTTGAAGATATGCTTAGACTTTGTGTATTGGACTTCCAAGGAAGTTGGGGAACACATTTGCCCTTAGTGGAATTCGCTTACAATAACAGTTATCAAGCTAGCATTGGCATGGCGCCGTATGAAGCCTTGTATGGGAGGAAATGTAGGTCGCCGATATGTTGGACCGAAGTCGGAGACAGAACTCTGCTTGGTCCCGAATTGATTCAAGTGACAACAGAAAAGATTAAACTTATCCAACAGAGGATTAAAACTGCCCAGAGCCGACAAAAGAGCTACGCCGACCAGAGGAGGAGTGAGATAGAGTTCGAAGTTGGGAATCATGTATTCCTGAAGGTTTCACCAATGAAAGGAGTTTCCAGATTTGGAAGGAAAGGTAAGTTAGCACCTCGCTATATTGGGCCATTTGAAATCCTTGAGAGGATTAATCCCGTTGCCTACAGACTTGCTTTGCCGCCAGATTTGAGCCAAGTCCATAATGTGTTTCATGTTTCGATGTTGAGAAAATACATCCGAGATCCACTGCATGTAATTGATCATTCCGAGATCACAGTTAATGAAGATTTGGGCTACGAGGAGAAGCCAATGAGGATTATTGACCGACAAGTGAGGCAATTGAGGAACAGATCGATACCAATGGTAAAGGTCGAATGGAAAGAACATTATGGCATAGAAGCCACCTGGGAAAAGGAAGAGGATGTGAGAATCCGTTATCCAGAGCTGTTCATAGAGCAAGGTAATCTAAGTTTGGGGACCAAACTTCTTTAAGGGGGGTAGGATGTAACAACCCTCACCTTACTCTTGCCATATTTGCGTACATTCTTGCATGGTCTAGCTGGTTATGTTAATTTAAAGGTTTTATCTTGCCTTGATTTGCTTAAGTTGCTTGCATGATTTTGTTCCTTGCTTAGTGTGTGTGTAGTCGAGGTCATCTTGAGCTTAGTCCGTCTTTGACCCTTTGTACTTAGAACTATCTTGAGATCTTGTTCAACCCCATCTTCACCTCGGGCATTCTTTGCCGAGATGTTTTGCACTTGAACCTTGTCCGCAGGCAGGTATGGCCTAGGCCGAGATGTGGCGCACCCCGGCCAAGGTGTGGCACAGCTTAGTCAAGTGTCGTCCTCCCTAGCCGATGTTTTTCTATCCCGTTGCTGGATCCTTGTTTTGAGCCGATGTCATCTCTTTGCCGATGTGTCTTACCCGAGCTTGCTGCATACGATTTGTCAGAGGCTGTCTTGTCTATCAATCACCTTTTTGGAGCTGAACCAACCCGATAATGCCACGTGTCCGAGCTGTTTGTTAAGGCAGCCGACAGACCTTGAAACAAATCATTTCTTGTCTCAAATCTTTGTTTTAGAGAGAGAAGCTCTAGAAAGGAGGAAGAAGAGTTCTTGAGTGAGAGTAGTCTTCCAAGCTTGATCTTTGTGGTTTGAACCGTTGAATCCGAGTTTTGAGGTTAGAATCTTGATCTCCTTTGGTTGTTCTTGCTGATCATCTAGTTGCATTGCATAATCGGATTTGTTTTGCATGTCATGCATCGTTTTGAAGTTGGTTTTAGAAAGAGAAAATGGTGTTTCATGTGTTCTTGAACAAAGTCTCATTTTGATCGAAGAGTTTGGAACGAAAACCATGTTTTTGTGTTTGTTCTTGCATGACTTTCTTGAATGGGTACTTAGGTCCATATTTTGAACTCTTGGCATGAAAACTCAGATTTTGTAACAAGTTGTGAACTTGCATCCATCTTTCAAATGATCATGTTCTTCATATTCTCCAAAGGAAAACCCAGGTTTCTCCTGACTTTGTTTAGCGGGACCTCGGCCTAGCCCTGGACAGTACCCGGTGTGTTTTTATGAAACGGGAGCAGTGATTAAGCTCCCAGCTTGTTTTGCTTTGTCTTTGACTTGGATCTGGCAAGAATGCCGAGATCATTTGCATGTATATATAGAGCTTGCTTTGAGAATGTGACTTGCCATGTGATTGTAGGTCCTTGATATTGCTTTGAGTCTGCACCTGAAGAACTAGGTGAGTGGTATTATTGATAAAGCTATGTTATACTTGTTTTGATAAATCTTGTTTGCCTTGTTTGACAAAAGTATTTTGTTAGCATGAATAAATAGCTCTTGTTTTGATGTGCCAAGTATACTCCTTGTTGATGCCACCTTTGAAAAGGATACGGTCCTTGTTAAATCGGGCTACGGGCCTAAGTAACACAAGTCCCTTGTGCTGGAGGACTCTAAACTTTCGCAGTACTAAGTATAAAAGGATACGGTCCTTGTTAAATCGGGCTACGGGCCTAAGTAACACAAGTCCCTTGTGCTGGAGGACTCTAAACTTTCGCAGTACTAAGTGCACAAGTCCCTTGTATTGGAGGACTCTAAACTTTCGCAATACTTTTGACCAAACGATTACGGATCGTACAGCCTTATGATATTTGAATGATGAATACGGTTCATCCCTTGTCTCGCCGATGTTATGACACTTGAATGATGAATACGGTTCATCCCTTGCTTTGCCGATGTTACGATATTTGAATGATGAATACGGTTCATCCCTTGTCTCGCCGATGTTATGACACTTGAATGATGAATACGGTTCATCCCTTGCTTTGCCGATGTTACGATACTTGAATGATGAATACGGTTCATCCCTTGCTTTGCCGATGTTACGATACTTGAATGATGAATACGGTTCATCCCTTGCTTTGCCGATGTTACGATATTTGATTGATGAATACGGTTCATCCCTTGCCTTGCTAAGTTTGATGTGTTTCGTTTTGAGGGACTCCGGCCTTACTCATGCAAACCTTTATTTTTAGTACCATTCACTGAGTTTTGTACTCACCCCTCTATATATATGTAGGTGATGAGCAGGACGGCGGCGACGCCTAGATCGTTTTGGATGCTTGTTTTGGATTCATGCTCATGTCGGCTTCACTTTGTATTTACGTCGGCAATGCCTGCTTTGCATGTCGGCAGATCTTGAAAATCATGCTTCTTGACTTGTATTAGCTGTATTTTGTATATGTCGGCTCGAGAAGCCTTTTGATCAAGATGTAACATGTAATTTTACCTTGTTGTATTTAAGTTGTGAAGTTAATTGGAATGTTTGACACTGCCTTAATCTACGCACAGCTCTTATGGACCACTTGTATTTGATTTATTGCTTCCGCATTTGTGAGCCCCCTATATCCATACTCTGATTGTGTTAAGTTTTGAAAAGTTGGCCTTCGGTAATTACGGATTACTGGCCATCACGGCACCAAACTACTAGGGGCGGTTTGGGGTCGTGACAGCAAATTCCCAGTAAATTCGCAGTAAATTACTCAGTGCATTACTCTGTAAATTGCCACTAAATTACCCAGTAAATTACAGTAAATTCTCAGAAATTACTCAGAAAATTTCCAGTAAATTAACAGTAAGTTCTTAGTAAATTCCCAATAAATTCTAACTACATTATTTAGTAAATTCCCAGCAAATATTCAACAAATTACTTAGTAAATTCTTAGCAAATTCCGAGTGAATTCTCAGTAAATTACTCATTAAATTCTCTGTAAATTACTCCATAAATTCTCTGTAAATTAATCAGTAAATTCCTAGCAAATTCTCAACAAATACACAGTAAATTACTCAGTAAATTCTGAGTAAATTCTTCGTAAATTCCCACAAAATTCCATGTGAATTCTTAACAAACTACTTAGTAAATTCCCAGCAAAATCTCAGTAAATTACTTAGTAAATTTTTCTTAAATTACTTAGTAATTCTCTGTAAATTACCTAGTAAATTGCAAGTAAATTATAAGTAAATTACATTGTAAAATCACAGTAAATTCGCTGTAAATTCTTAGTAGATTACTCTGTAAGTTCTCAAAAAATTCTCTGTAAATTACTAAGAAAAATTGCCTCTAAATTCTCAGTAAATTACTCATCAAATTTTCAGTAAATTCTCAGTAAATTACTCAATAAATTACTCTTTATATTCACTGTAAATTACTTAGTAAGTTCCCTGTAAATTCTCAGTAAATTACTCGATAAGTTCTCACTAAATTTTTTGTAAATTACTTAGAAAATTACTCAGTAAATTGTTAGTAAATTCTCAGTAAATTACAAAGTAAATTCCTAGTAATTTACTGGGTAAACTTTCGGTAAATTCTCTATAAATTCTCAGAAAATTACCTAATAAATTCCCAATAAATTCTCAGTAAATTTCAAAAAAAATCTAACTAAATTACTCAGTGTATTCTCAGTAAATTACACAATAAATTCCCAGTAAATTCTCAATAAATTAGTCAGTAAATTCTCAGTCAATTACACTGTAATTCTCGGTAAATTACTCAGTAAATTCTAAATAAATTCTCAGTACATTCTCTTGAAGTTACTATTTAAATTCTCAGTAAATTACTCAGTACATTTATTCAGTAAATTGTGAGTAAATTACTAAGTAAATTTCCAGTAAATTCTCAGTAAATTCCTAGAAATTACTCAGTAAATATCTAATAAATTCTGAAAAGATTATTCAGTAAATTCTCAATAAATACTCAGTAAATCACTAGGCAAATTATTGAGTAAATTCTCAGCAAATTCTAAAAAAATTCTCAGTACTTTAATCCTTAAATTCCCAGTAAATTTCTTACTAAATTTTCCGTAAATTCTCAATAAATTGCTTAGTAAATTGCTCAGTAAATTACTAGTAAATTCCCGGTAAATTATTCGGTAAATTCCCAATAAATTCTCAGACAATTCCTTGTAAATTTTTCATAAATTCTTAGTAAATTACTCAGCAAATTCCCAGTATATTCTCAGTAAATTAATAAGTAAATTCCCAGTAAATTACTCATAAAATTCCCAATAAAATTGCTTTAGAAATTTCCAGTAAATTCTTTGTAAATTACTCCATAAATTATCTTTAAATTCCTAGAAAATTCTAAGGCAATTTCTCAACAAATTAAACAGTAAATTCTCGGTAAATTACCCAGTAAATTCTCTGTCAATTCCCTGTAAAATCCCAGCAAATTACTCTGTAAGGTCTCAGTAAATTCTCAAAAAATTACTCAGTAAATTGCCAACAAATGCTCAATAGATTACTCAGAAAATTCTCAGTAAATTCTCTAAAAATTACTCATTAAATTCCCAGTAAATTACTCAGTTAATTCCCAATCAATTCTCAAAAAATTCCCAGGAATACTCAGAAAGTTGCGCCGTAAATTCCCAATAATTTACTCAGTAAATTCAATGTAAATTACTCAGTAAATTCTCAGTAAATTACTCTCTAAATTTTCAGTAAATTCCAAATAAATTACAGAATAAATTCTCAACAAATTCCCAGTAAATTACTCAGTAAATTCGCAATAAATTTTCTATAAATTACTTAGAAAATTTCTTAGTGAATTCTCTAAAAATTACTCAATTAATTACTGAGTAAATTACTTAGTAAATTACTCAGTAAATTCTCAGAAAATACTCAGTAAATTCCCAGTAAATTCCATGTAAATTCTCAAAAAATTACTCAGAAAATTGCCAGTAATTTCTAAGTAAATTCCCTGTAAATTCTCAATAAATTACTCTAGAAATTCCCACTATGTTCTCAATAAATTACACTGCAAATTCCCAGTAAATTCGCAGTAGATTACTCAGTAAATTACAGTAAATTCTCAGAAATTACTCAGAAAATTTCCTGTAAATTAACAGTAAGTTCTCAGTAAATTCCCAATAAATTCTAACTACATTATTTAGTAAATTCCCAGTAAATTCTCAACAAATTACTTAGTAAATTCCAAGTGAATTCTTAGTAAATTACTCATTAAATTCTCTGTAAATTACTCAATAAATTCTCTGTAAATTAATCAGTAAATTCCTAGCAAATTCTCAATAAACACACAGTAAATTACTCACTAAATTCTGAGTAAATTCATCGTAAATTCCCACAAAATTCCATGTAAATTCTTAGTAAATTACTCAGAAAATTCCCAGTAAAATACTTAGTAAATTCGCTACAAAATCTCAGTAAATTACTTAGTAATTCTCAGTAAATTACCTAGTAAATTGCAAGTAAATTATAAGTAAATTACATTGTAAAATCACAGTAAATTCACTGTAAATTCTCAGTAGATTACTCTGTAAGTTCTCAGTAAATTCTCCGTAAATTACTAAGAAAAATTGCCTCTAAATTCTCAGTAAATTACTCTTCAAATTTTCAATAAATTCTCAGTAAATTACTCAATAAATTACGCTTTAAATTCTCGGTAAATTATTTAGTAAGTTCCATGTAAATTCTCAGTAAATTACTCGAAAAGTTCTCACTAAATTTTTTGTAAATTACTTAGTAAATTGTGAGTAAATTTTCAGTAAAATACATAGTAAATTCTCAGTAATTTACTCGATAAATTTTCAATAAATTCTCTATAAATTCTCAGAAAATTACCTAATAAATTCTCAATAAATTCTCAGTAAATTCCAAAAAAAATTTAACTAAAATACTCAGTGAATTCTCAGTAAATTACACAATAATTTCCCAGTAAATATCCAATAAATTAGTCAGTAAATTCTCTGTCAATTACACTGTAATTCTCGGTAAATTACTCAGAAAATTCTAAATAAATTCTCAGTAAATTCCCATTAAATTACTCTGTAAATTCCCTAGAAGTTAATATTTAAATTCTCAGTAAATTCCTAGAAATTACTTTGTAAATATCTAATAAATTCTCAAAAAATTATTCAGTAAATTCCCAATAAATACTCAGTAAATCACTAAGTAAATTACTGAGCAAATTCTCAGCAAATTCTAAAAAAATTCTCAGTACTTTAATCCTCAAATTCCCAGTAAATTTCTTAGTAAATTTTCAGTAAATTCTCAATAAATTGCTCAGTAAATTACTAGTAAATTCCCAGTAAATTATTCGGTAAACTCCCAATAAATTCTCAGACAATTCCTTGTAAATTTTTCGTAAATTCTTAGTAAATTACTCAAAAAATTCCCAGTAAATTCTCAGTAAATTACTTAGTAAATTCCCAGCAAAATCTCAGTAAATTACTTAATAAATTCTTCTTAAATTACGTAGTAATTCTCAGAAAATTACCTAGTAAATTGCAAGTAAATTATAAGTAAATTACATTGTAAATTCACAGTAAATTTGCTGTAAATTCTCAGTAGATTACTCTGTAAGTTCTAAGTAAATTCTCTGTAGATTACTAAGAAAAATTGCCTCTAAATTCTCAGTAAATTACACTTCAAATTTTCAGTAAATTCTCAGTAAATTACTCAATAAATTACTCTTTAAATTCTCGGTAAATTATTTAGTAAGTTCCATGTAAATTCTCAGTAAATTACTCGAAAAGTTCTCACTAAATTTTTTGTAAATTACTTAGTAAATTGTGAGTAAATTTTCAGTAAAATACATAGTAAATTCTCAGTAATTTACTCGATAAATTTTCAATAAATTCTCTATAAATTCTCAGAAAATTACCTAATAAATTCTCAATAAATTCTCAGTAAATTCCAAAAAAAATTTAACTAAAATACTCAGTGAATTTTCAGTAAATTACACAATAATTTCCCAGTAAATATCCAATAAATTAATCAGTAAATTCTCTGTCAATTACACTGTAATTCTCGGTAAATTACTCAGTAAATTCTAAATAAATTCTCAGTAAATTCCCATTAAATTACTTAGTAAATTCTCTAGAAATTAATATTTAAATTCTCAGTAAATTCCTAGAAATTACTCAGTAAATATCTAATAAATTCTCAAAAAATAATTCAGTAAATTCCGAATAAATACTCAATAAATCACTAAGTAAATTACTGAGTAAATTCTCAGCAAATTCTAAAAAAAATCTCAGTACTTTAATCCTTAAATTCCCTGTAAATTTCTTAGTAAATTTTCAGTAAATTCTCAATAAATTGCTCAGTAAATTGCTCAGTAAGTTACTAGTAAATTCTCAGTAAATTATTCGGTAAACTCCCAATAAATTCACAGACAATTCATTGTAAATTTTTCGTAAATTTTTAGAAAATTACTCAGCAAATTCCCAGTATATTCTCAGTAAATTAATAAGTAAATTCCCAGTAAATTACTCATAAAATTCCCAGTAAAATTACTTTATAAATTTCCAGTAAATTCTCTGTAAATTACTCCTTAAATTATCTGTAAATTCCTAGAAAATTCTAAGAAAATTTCACAACAAATTAAACAGTAAATTCTCGATAAATTACCCAGTAAATTCTCTGTCAATTCCCTGTAAAATCCAAGCAAATTACTCTGTAAGGTCTCAGTAAATTCTCAAAAAATTACTCAGTAAATTGCCAACAAATGCTGAGTAGATTACTCAGAAAATTCTCAGTAAATTCTCTAAAAATTACTCATTAAATTCCCAGTAAATTACCAGTAAATTACTCAGTTAATTCCCAATCAATTCTCAATAAATTCCCAGGAAATACTCAGAAAGTTGCGCCGTAAATTCCCAATAATTTACTCAGTAAATTCAATGTAAATTACTCAGTAAATTCTCAGTAAATTACTCTCTAAATTTTCAGTAAATTCCAAATAAATTACAGAATAAATTCTCAACAAATTCCCAGCAAATTACTCAGTAAATTCGCAATAAATTTTCTATAAATTACTTAGAAAATTTCTCAGTGAATTCTCTAAAAATTACTCAATTAATTACTGAGTAAATTCTCAAAAAATACTCAGTAAATTCCATGTAAATTCTCAAAAAATTACTCAGAAAATTGCCAGTAATTTCTAAGTAAATTCCCTGTAAATTCTCAAAAATTTCTCTAGAAATTCCCACTATGTTCTCAATAAATTACACAGCAAATTCCCAGTAAATTCGCAATAAATTACACAGTACATTACTCTGTAAATTGCCACTAAATTACACTGTAAATTACAGTAAATTCTCAGAAATTACTCAGAAAATTTCCAGTAAATTAACAGTAAGTTCTCAGTAAATTCCAAATAAATTCTTACTACATTATTTAGTAAATTCCCAGTAAATTCTCAACAAATTACTTAGTAAATTCTTAGGAAATTCCGAGTGAATTCTCAGTAACTTACTCATTAAATTCTCTGTAAATTACTCAATAAATTCTCTGTAAATTAATCAGTAAATTCCTAGCAAATTCTCAATAAACACACAGTAAATTACTCAGTAAATTCTGAGTAAATTTTTCGTAAATTCCCTCAAAATTCCATGTTAATTCTTAGTAAATTACTCAGAAAATTCCCAGTAAAATACTTAGTAAATTCGCAGCAAAATCTCAGTAAATTACTTAGTAAATTCTTATTAAATTACTTAGTAATTCTCAGTAAATTACCTAGTAAATTGCAAGTAAATTATAAGTAAATTACATTGGAAATTCGCTGTAAATTCTCAATAGATTACTCTGTAAGTTCTCAGTAAATTCTCTGTAAATTACTAAGAAAAATTGCCTCTAAATTCTCAGTAAATTACTCATCAAATTTTCAGTAAATTCTCAGTAAATTACTCAATAAATTACTCTTTAAATTCTCTGTAAATTACTCAGTAAGTTCCATGTAAATTCTCAGTAAATTACTCAATAAGTTCTCACTAAATTTTTTGTAAATTACTCAGTAAATTGTTAATAAATTTTCAGTAAATTACATTGTAAATTCTCAGTAATTTACTCGATAAATTTTCAGTAAATTCTCTATAAATTCTCAGAAAAGTACCTAATAAATTCCCAATAAGTTCTCAGTAAATTCCAAAAAAAATCTAACTAAATTACTCAGTGAATTCTCAGTAAATTACATAATAAATTCCCAGTAAATTCTTAATAAATTAGTCAGTAAATTCTCAGTCAATTACGCTGTAATTCTCGGTAAATTACTCAATAAATTCTAAATAAATTCTCAGTAAATTCCCATTAAATTACTCAGTAAATTCTCTAGAAATTGCTATTTAAATTTTCAGTAAATTACTCAATACATTTATTCAGTAAATTGTGAGTAAATTACCAAGTAAATTTCCAGTAAATTCTCAGTAAATTCCTAGAAATTACTCAGTAAATATCTAATAAATTCTCAAAAAATTATTTAGTAAATTCCCAATAAATACTCAGTAAATCACTAAGTAAATTACTGAGTAAATTCTCAGCAAATTCTAAAAAAATTCTCAGTACTTTAATTCTTAAATTCCCCGTAAATTTCTTAGTAAATTTTCAGTAAATTGCTCAGTAAATTACTAGTAAATTCCCAGTAAATTATTCGGTAAACTCCCAATAAATTCTCAGGTAATTCCTTGTAAATTTTTTGTAAATTCTTAGTAAATTACTCAGCAAATTCCCAGTATATTCTCAGTAAATTAATAAGTAAATTCCCAGTAAATTACTCATAAAATTCCCAGTAAAATTACTTAATAAATTACCAGTAAATTCTCTGTAAATTACTCCAAAAATTATCTGTAAATTCCTGGAAAATTCTAAGAAAATTTCTCAACAAATTAAACAGTAAATTCTCGGTAAATTACCCAGTAAATTCTCTGTCAATTCCCTGTAAAATCCCAGCAAATTACTCTGTAAGGGCTCAGTAAATTCTCAAAAAATTACTTAGTAAATTGCCAACAAATGCTCAGTAGATTACTTAGAAAATTCTCAGAAAATTCTCTAAAAATTACTCATTAAATTCCCAGTAAATTACCAGTAAATTCCTAGTAAATTACTCAGTTAATTCCCAATCAATTCTCAATAAATTCCCAAGAAATACTTAGAAAGTTGCGCCGTAAATTCCCAACAATTTACTCTGTAAAGTCAATATAAATTACTTAGTAAATTCCAAAAAAATTACAGAATAAATTCTCAACAAATTCCCAGTAAATTACTCAGTAAATTCGCAATAAATTTTCTATAAATTACTTAGAAAGTTTCTCAGTGAATTCTCTAAAAATTACTCAATTAATTGCTGAGTAAATTACTTAGTAAATTACTCAGTAAATTCTCATAAAATACTCAGTAAATTCCCAGTAAATTCCTTGTAAATTCTCAGTAAATTACTCAGAAAATTGCCAGTAATTTCTAAGTAAATTCCCTGTAAATTCTCAATAAATTACTCTAGAAATTCCCACTATGTTCTCAATAAATTACACAGCAAATTCCCAATAAATTCGCAATAAATTACTCAGTACATTACTCTGTAAATTGCCACTAAATTACCCAGTAAATTACAGTAAATTCTCAGAAATTACTCAAAAAATTTCAAGTAAATTAACAGTAAGTTCTCAGTAAATTCCCAATAAATTCTAACTACATTATTTAGTAAATTTCCAGAAAATTCTCAACAAATTACTTAGTAAATTCTTAGTAAATTCCGAGTAAATTCTCTATAAATTACTCATTAAATTCTCTGTAAATTAATCAGTAAATTCCTAACAAATCCTCAATAAACACACAGTAAATTACTCAGTAAATTCTTCGTAAATTTCCACAAAATTCAATGTAAATTCTTAGTAAAGTACTCAGAAAATTCCCAGTAAATTACTTAGTAAATTCGCAGCAAAATCTCAGTAAATTACTTAGTAAATTCTTCTTAAAGTACTTAGTAATTCTCAGTAAATTACCTAGTAAATTGCAAGTAAATTATAAGTAAATTACATTGTAAAATCACAATAAATTCACTGTAAATTCTCAGTAGATTACTCTGTAAGTTCTCAGTAAATTCTCAGTAAATTACTAAGAAAAATTACCTCTAAATTCTCAGTAAAATACTCATCAAATTTTCATTAAATTCTCAGTAAATTACTCAATAAATTACTCTTTAAATTCTCTGTAAATTACTTAGTAAGTTCCATGTAAATTCTCAGTAAATTACATAGTAAATTCTCAGTAAATTACTCGATAAATTTTAAGTAAATTCTCTATAAATTCTAAGAAAATTACCTAATAAATTCCCAATAAATTCTCAGTAAATTCCGAAAAAAAATCTAACTAAATTACTCAGTGAATTCTCAGTAAATTACACAATAAATTCCCAGTAAATTCTCAGTCAATTACACTGCAATTCTCGGTAAATTACTCAGTAAATTCTAAATAAATTCTCAGTAAATTCTCAGTAAATTACTCAGTACATTTATTCAGTAAATTGTGAGTTAATTACCAAGTAAATATCCAGTAAATTCTCAGTAAATTCCTAGAAATTACTCAGTAAATATCTAATAAATTCTCAAAAAATTATTCAGTAAATTCCCAATAAATACTCAGTAAATCACTAAGTAAATTACTGAGTAAATTCTCAGCAAATTCTAAAACAATTCTCAGTACTTTAATCCTTAAATTCCCAGTAAATTTCTTAGTAAATTTCTTAGTAAATTCTCAATAAATTGCTCACTAAATTGCTCAGTAAATTACTAATAAATTCCCAGTAAATTATTCGATAAACTCCCAATAAATTCTCAGGCAATTCCTTGTAAATTTTTCGTAAATTCTTAGTAAATTACTCAGCAAATTCCCAGTATATTCTCAGTAAATTAATAAGTAAATTCCCAGTAAATTACTCATAAAATTCCCAGTAAAATTACTTAATAAATTTTCAGTAAATTCTCTGTAAATTACTCCTTAAATTATCTGTAAATTCCTAGAAAATTCTAAGAAAATTTCTCAACAAATTAAACAATAAATCCTCGGTAAATTACCCAGGAAATTCTCTGTCAATTCCTTGTAAAATCCCAGCAAATTACTCTGTAAGGTCTCAATAAATTCTCAAAAAATTACTCAGTAAATTGCCAACAAATGCTCAGCAGATTACTCAGAAAATTCTCAATAAATTCTCTAAAAATTACTCATTAAATTCCCAGTAAATTACTCAGTTAATTCGTAATCAATTCTCAATAAAATCCCAGGAAATGCTCAGAAAGTTGCGCCGTAAATTCCCAATAATTTACTCAGAAAATTCAATTTAAATTACTCCGTAAATTCTCAGTAAATTACTCTTTATATTTTCAGTAAATTCCAAACAAATTAAAGAATAAATTCTCAACAAATTCCCAGTAAATTACTCAGTAAATTTGCAATAAATTTTCTATAAATTACTTATAAAATTTCTCAGTGAATTCTCTAAAAATTACTCAGTTAATTACTGAGTAAATTACTTAGTAAATTACTCAGTAAATTCTCAGAAAATACTCAGTAAATTCCCAGTAAATTCCCAGTAAATTCTCAGTAAATTACTCAGAAAATTGCCAATAATTTCTAAGTAAATTCCTTGTAAATTCTCAATAAATTACTCTACAAATTCCCACTATGTTCTCAATAAATTACACAGCAAATTCCCATTAAATTCGCAGTAAATTACTCAGTACATTACTCTGTAAATTGCCACTAAATTACAGTAAATTCTCAGAAATTACTCAGAAAATTTCCAGAAAATTAACAGTAAGTTCTCAGTAAATTCCCAATAAATTCTAACTAGTAAATTCTCAACAAATTACTTAGTAAATTCTTAGTAAATTCCGAGTGAATTCTCAGTAAATTACTCATTAAATTCTCTGTAAATTACTCATTAAATTCTCTGTAAATTAATCAGTAAATTCCTAGCACATTCTGAATAAATTCTGAGTAAATTCTCCGTAAATTCCCACAAAATTCCATGTAAATTCTTAGTAAATTACTCAGAAAATTTCCAGTAAATTCTCAATAAATTACTTAATAAATTTCCAGCAAAATCTCAGTAAATTACTTAGTAAATTCTTCTTAAATTACTTAGTAATTCTCAGTAAATTATAAGTAAATTACATTGTAAAATCACAGTAAATTCGCTGTAAATTCTCAGTAGATTAATTTGTAAGTTCTCAGTAAATTCTCCGTAAATTACTAAGAAAAATTGCCTCTAAATTCTCAGTAAATTACTCATCAAATTTTCAGTAAATTCTCAGTAAATTACTCAATAAATTACGCTTTAAATTCGCTGTAAATTCTCAGTAGATTAATTTGTAAGTTCTCAGTAAATTCTCCGTAAATTACTAAGAAAAATTGCCTCTAAATTCTCAGTAAATTACTCATCAAATTTTCAGTAAATTCTCAGTAAATTACTCAATAAATTACGCTTTAAATTCTCTGTAAATTACTTACTAAGTTCCCCGTAAATTCTCAGTAAATTACTCGATAAGTTCTCACTAAATTTTTTGTAATTTACTTAGAAAATTACTCAGTAAATTGTTAGTAAATTCTCAGAAATTTACTCGGTAAATTTTCAGTAAATTCTCTATAAATTCTCAATAAATTCTCAGTAAATTCCAAAAAAAATCTAACTAAATTACTCAGTGAATTCTCAGTAAATTACACAATAAATTCCCAGTAAATTCTCAATAAATTAGTCAGTAAATTCTCAGTCAATTACACTGTAATTCTCGGTAAATTACTCAGTAAATTCCCATTAAATTAGTCAGTAAATTCTCCAGAAATTACTATTTAAATTCTCAGTAAATTACTCAGTACATTTATTCAGTAAATTGTGAGTAAATTACCAAGTAAATTTCTAGGAAATTCTCAGTAAATTCCTAGAAATTACTCAGTAAATATCTAATAAATTCTCAAAAAATTGTTCAGTAAATTCCCAATAAATACTCAGTAAATCACTAAGTAAATTACTGAGTAAATTCTAAGTAAATTCTAAAAAAATTCTCAATACTTTAAGCCTTAAATTCCTTCTAAATTTCTTAGAAAATTTTTAGTAAATTCTCAATAAATTGCTCGATAAATTGCTTAGTAGATTACTAGTAAATTCCCAGTAAATTATTCAGTAAATTCCTAATAAATTCTAAGGCAATTCCTAGTAAATTTTTCGTAAATTCTTAGTAAATTACCCAGCAAATTCCCAATATATTCTTAGTAAATTAATAAGTAAATTCCCAGTAAATTACTCATAAAATTCCTAGTAAAATTACTTAGCCAGTAAATTCTCTGTAAATTACTCCTTAAATTATCTGTAAATTCCTAGAAAATTCTAAGAAAATTTCTCAACAAATTAAACAGTAAATTCTCGGTAAATTACCCAGTAGATTCTCTGTTAATTCCCTGAAAAATCCCAGCAAATTACTCTGTAAGTTCTTAGTAAATTCTCAAAAAATTACTCAGTGAATTGCCAACAAATGCTCAGTAGATTACTCAAAAAATTCTCAATAAATTCTCTAAAAACTACTCATTAAATTCCCAGTAAATTACTCAGTTAATTCCCAACCAATTCTCAATAAATTCCCAGGAAATACTTAGAAAGTTGCGCCGTAAATTCCCAATAATTTACTCAGTAAATATTCAGTAAATTACTCTCTAAATTTTCAGTAAATTCCAAATAAATTACAGAATAAATTCTCAACAAATTCCCAGTAAATTACTTAGTAAATTCGCAATAAATTTTCTATAAATTACTTATAAATTTCTCGGTGAATTCTCTAAAAATTACTCAATTAATTACTGAGTAAATTACTCAGTAAATTCTCAGAAAATACTCAGTAAATTCCCAGTAAATTCCTTGTAAATTCTCAGTAAATTAATCAGAAAATTGCCAGTAATTTCTAAGTAAATTCCCTGTAAATTCTCAATAAATTACTCTAGAAATTCCCATTATGTTCTCAATAAATTACACAGCAAATTCCCAGTAAATTCGCAGTAAATTACTCAGTGCATTACTCAGTAAATTGCCACAAAATTAGTCAGTAAATTACAGTAAATTCTCAGAAATTACTCAGAAAATTTCCAATAAATTAACAGTAAGTTCTCAGTAAATTCCCAATAAATTCTAACTACATTATTTAGTAAATTCCTAGTAAATTCTTAGTTAATTCCGGGTGAATTCTCAGTAAATTACTCATTAAATTCTCTGTAAATTACTCAATAAATTCTCTGTAAATTAATCAGTAAATTCCTTGCAAATTCCCAATAAATACACAGTAAATTACTGAGCAAATTCTCTGTAAATTCCCACAAAATTCCATGTAAATTCTTAGTAAATTACTCAGAAAATTCCCAGTAAATTCTCAGTAAATTACTTAGTAAATTCCCAGGAAAATCTCAGTAAATTACTTAGTAATTCTCAGTAAATTATAAGTAAATTACATTGTAAAATCACAGTAAATTCGCTGTAAATTCTCAGTAGATGACTCTATAAGTTTTCAGTAAATTCTCTGTAAATTACTAAGAAAAATTGCCTCTAAAATGTCAGTAAATTACTCATCAAGTTTTCAGTAAATTCTCAGTAAATTACTCAATAAATTGCTCTTTAAATTCTCTATAAATTACTTAGTAAGTTCCCTGTAAATTCTCAGTAAATTACTCGATAAGTTCTCACTAAATTTTTTGTAAATTACTTAGAAAATTACTCAGTAAATTGTTAGTAAATTCTCAGCAAATTACATAGTAAATTCTTAGTAATTTACTCGGTGAATTTTCAGTAAATTCTCAGTAAATTCTCAGAAAATTACCTAATAAATTCTCAATAAATTCGAAAAAAAATCTAACTAAATTACTCAGTGAATTCTCTGTAAATTACATAATAAATTCCTAGTAAATTCTCAATAAATTAGGCAGTAAATTCTCAGTCAATTACACTGTAATTCTCGATAAATTACTCAGCAAATTCTAAATAAATTCTCAATAAATTCCCATTAAATTGCTCAGTAAATTCTCTAGAAATTACTATTTAAATTACTTAGTAAATTACTCAGTACATTTATTCAGTAAATTGTGAGTAAATTACCAAGTAAATTTCCAGTAAATTCTCAGTAAATTCCTAGAAATTACTCAGTAAATATCTAATAAATTCTAAAAAAATTGTTCAGTAAATTCCCAATAAATACTCAGTAAATCACTAAGTAAATTACTGAGTAAATTCTCAGCAAATTCTAAAACAATTCTCAATACTTTAATCCTTAAATTCCTAGTAAATTTCTTAGTAAATTTTCAGTAAATTCTCAATAAATTGCTCAGTAGATTACTAGTAAATTCCCAATAAATTATTCAGTAAATTCCCAATAAATTCTCAGGCAATTCCTTGTAAATTTTTCCTAAATTCTTAGTAAATTACTCAGCAAATTCCTAGTATATTCTCAGTAAATTAATAAGTAAATTCCCAATAAAATACTCATAAAATTCCTAGTAAAATTTCTTAGCTAGTAAATTCTCTGTAAATTACTCCTTATATTATCTGTAAATTCCTAGAAAATTCTAAGAAAATTTCTCAACAAATTAAACAGTAAATTCTCGGTAAATTACCCAATAAATTCTCTGTAAAATCCCAGCAAATTACTCTGAAAATTCTTAGTAAATTATCAAAAAATTACTCAGTAAATTGCCAACAAATGCTCAGTAGATTACTCAAAAAATTCTCAGTAAATTCTCTAAAAACTACTCATTAAATTCCCTAAAAATTACGCAGTAAATTCCCAGTAAATTACTCAGTTAATTCCCAATCAATTCTCAATAAATTCCTAGGAAATACTCAGAAAGTTGCGCAGTAAATTCCCAATAATTTACTCAGTAAATACTCAGTAAATTACTCTCTAAATTTTCAGTAAATTCCAAATAAATTCCAGAATAAATTCTCAACAAATTCCAAGTAAATTACTCAGTAAATTCGCAATAAATTTTTATAAATAACTTAGAAAATTTCTCGGTGAATTCTCTAAAAATTACTCAATTAATTACTGAGTAAATTACTTAGTAAATTACTCAGTAAATTCTCAGAAAATACTCAGTAAATTCCCAGTAAATTCCTTGTAAATTCTCAAAAAATTACTCAGAAAATTGCCAGTAATTTCAAAGTAAATTCCCCGTAAATTCTCAATAAATTACTCTAGAAATTCCTGCTATGTTCTCAATAAATTACACAACAAATTCCCAGTAAATTCACAATAAATTACTCAGTGCATTACTCTGTAAATTGCCACTAAATTACTCAGTAAATTACAGTAAATTCTCAGAAATTACTCAGAAAATTTCCAGTAAATTAATAGTAAGTTCTCAGTAAATTCCCAATAAATTCTAACTACATTATTTAGTAAATTCCTAGTAAATTCTCAACAAATTACTTAGTAAATTCTTAATAAATTCCGAGTGAATTCTCAGTAAATCACTCATAAAATTCTCTGTAAATTAATCAGTAAATTCCTAGCAAATTCTCAATAAATACACAGTAAATTACTTAGTAAATTCTGAGTAAATTCTCCTAAATTCCCACAAAATTTCATGTAAATTCCTAGTAAATTACTCAGAAAATTCTCAGTAAATTACTTAGTAAATTTCCAGCAAAATCTCAGCAAATTACTTAGTAAATTCTTCTTAAATTACTTAGTAATTCTCAGTAAATTATAAGTAAATTAAATTGTAAAATCACAGTAAATTCACTATAAATTCTCGGTAGATTACTCTGTAAGTTCTCAGTAAATTCTCAGTAAATTACTAAGAAAAATTGCCTCTAAATTCTCAGTAAATTACTCATCAAATTTTCAGTAAATTCTCAGTAAATTACTCAATAAATTACTCTTTAAATTCTCTGTAAATTACTTAGTTAGTTCCCTGTAAATTCTCAGTAAATTACTCGATAAGTTCTCACTAAATTTTTTTGTAAATTACTCAGAAAATTACTCAGTAAATTGTTAGTAAATATTCAACAAATTACATAGTAAATTCTCAGCAATTTACTCGGCAAATTTTCAGGAAATTCTCTATAAATTCTCATAAAATTACCTAATAAATTTCTAATAAATTCTCAGTAAATTCAAAAAAAATCTAACTACATTACTCAGTGAATTCTCAGTAAATTACACAATAAATTCCCAGTAAATTCTCAATAAATTAGTCAGTAAATTCTCAGTCAATTACACTGTAATTCTCGGTAAATTACTCAATAAATTCTAAATAAATTCTCAGTAAATTACTCAGTAAATTTAAATTAAATTACTTAGTAAATTACTCAGTACATTTATTCAGTAAATTGTGAGTAAATTACCAAGTAAATTTTCAGTAAATTCTCAGTAAATTCCTAGAAATGACTCAGTAAATTCCCAATAAATACTCAGTAAATCACTAAGTAAATTACTGAGTAAATTCTCAGCAAATTCTAAAAAAATTCTCAGTACTTTAATCCTTAAATCCCCAGTAAATTTCTTAGTATTTCAGTAAATTCTCAATAAATTGCTCAGTAGATTACTAGTAAATTCCCAGTAAATTATTCAGTAAATTCCCAATAAATTCTCAGGCAATTCCTAGTAAATTTTTCGTAAATTCTTAGTAAATTACTTAGCAAATTCCCAGTAAATTACTCATAAAATTCCCAGTAAAATTACTTAGCCAGTAAACTATCTGTAAATTCTTAGAAAATTCCAAGAAAATTTCTCAACAAATTAAACAGTAAATTCTCGGCAAATTAACTAGTAAATTCTCTGTCAATTCCCTGTAAAATCCCAGCAAATTACTCTGTAAGTTCTCAGTAAATTGCCAACAAATGCTCAGTAGATTACTCAGAAAATTCTCAGTAAATTCTCTAAAAATTACTCATTAAATTACTCAGTAAATTTCCAGTAAATTACTTAGTCAATTCCCAATCAATTCTCAATAAATTCCCAGGAAATACCCAGAAAGTTGCGCCGTAAATTCCTAATAATTTACTCAGTAAATTCTCAGTAAATTACTCTCTAAATTTTTAGTAATTTCCAAATAAATTACAGAATAAATTCCCAACAAATTCCCAGTAAATTATTCAGTAAATTCGCAATAAATTTTCTATAAATTACTTAGAAAATTTCTCGGTGAATTCTCTAAAAATTACTCATTTAATTACTGAGTAAATTACTTAGTAAATTCCCAGTAAATTCCTTGTAAATTCTCAATAAATTACTCAGAAAATTGCCACTAATTTCTATGTAAATTCCCGCTATGTTCTCAATAAATTACACAACAAATTCCCAGTAAATTCGCAGTAAATTACTCAGTGCATTACTCTGTAAATTGCCACTAAATTACTTAGTAAATTACAGTAAATTACTCTCTAAATTTTTAGTAATTTCCAAATAAATTACAGAATAAATTCCCAACAAATTCCCAATAAATTATTCAATAAATTCGCAATAAACTTTCTATAAATTACTTAGAAAATTTCTCGGTGAATTCTCTAAAAATTACTCAATTAATTACTGAGTAAATTACTTAGTAAATTTCCAGTAAATTCTCAGTAAATTACTCAGAAAATTGCCACTAATTTCTAAGTGAATTCCCGCTATGTTCTCAATAAATTACACAACAAATTCCCAATAAATTCGCAGTAAATTACTCAGTGCATTACTCTGTAAATTGCCACTAAATTACTTAGTAAATTACAGTAAATTCTCAGAAATTACTCAGAAAATTTCAAGTAAGTTAACAGTAAGTTCTCAATAAATTCCCAATAAATTCTAACTACATTATTTAGTAAATTCCCAGTATATTCTCAACAAATTACTTAGTAAATTCTTAGCAAATTCCGAGTGAATTCTCAGTAAATTACTCATTAAATTTTCTGTAAATTACTCAATAAATTCTCTGTAAATTAATCAGTAAATTCCTAGCAAATTCTCAATAAATACACAGTAAATTACACAGTAAATTCTGAGTAAATTCTCCATAAATTCCCACAAAATTCCATGTAAATTCATAGTAAATTACTCAGAAAATTCCCAGTAAATTCCCAGCAAAATCTCAGTAAATTACTTAGAAAATTCTTCTTAAATTACTTAGTAATTCTCAGTAAATTACCTAGCAAAATGCAAGTAAATTATAAGTAAATTACATTGTAAAGTCACAGTAAATTCGTTGTAAATTCTCAGTAGATTACTCTGTAAGTTCTCAGTAAATTCTCTGTAAATTACTAAAAAAAATTGCCTCTAAATTCTCAGTAAATTACTCATCAAATTTTCAGTAAATTCTCAGTAAATTACTCAATAAATTACCCTTTAAATTCTCTGTAAATTACTTAGTAAGTTCCCTGTAAATTCTCAGTAAATTACTCGATAAGTTCTCACTAAATTTTTTGTAAATTACTCAGAAAATTACTCAGTAAATTGTTAGTAAATTCTCAGTAAATTACACAGTAAATTCTCAATAATTTACTCGGTAAATTTTCAGTAAATTCTCTATAAATTCTCAGAAAATTACCTAATAAATTCCCAATAAATTCTCAGTAAATTCCAAAAAAAATCTAACTAAATTACTCAGTGAATTCTAAGTAAATTGCACAATAAATTCCCAGTAAATTCTCAATAAATTAGTCAGTAAAATCTCAGTCAATTACTCAGTAAACTCCGAGCAAATTCTCCGTAAATTCCAAAAAAAATTCCATGTAAATTCTTAGTAAATTACTCAAAAAATTCCCAGTAAATTCTCAGTAAATTACTTAGTAAATTCCCAGCAAAATCTCAGTAAATTACTTAGTAAATTGCATGTAAATTAAATTGTAAAATCACAGTAAATTCGCTGTAAATTCTCAGTAGATTACTCTATAAGTTTTCAGCAAATTCTTTGTAAATTACTAAGAAAAATTGCCTCTAAATTCTCAGTAAATTACTCATCAAATTTTCAGTAAATTACTCAATAAATTACTCTTTAAATTCTCTGTAAATTACTTAGTTAGTTCCCTGTAAATTCTCAGCAAATTACTCGATAAGTTCTCACTAAATTTTTAGTAAATTACTCAGAAAATTACTCAGTAAATTGTTAGTAAATTCTCAGTAATTTACTCGGTAAATTTTCAGTAAATTCTCTATAAATTCTCAGAAAATTACCTAATAAATTCAAAATAAATTCTCAGTAAATTCCAAAACAAATCTAACTAAATTACTCAGTGAATTCTCAGTAAATTACACAATAAATTCCCAGTAAATTCTCAATAAATTAGTCAGTAAATTCTCAGTCAATTACATTGTAATTCTCGGTAAATTACTCAGTAAATTCTAAATAAATTCTCAGTAAATTCCCATTAAAGTACGCAGTAAATTCCCTAGAAATTACTCAGTACATTTATTCAGTAAATTGTGAGTAAATTACCAAGTAAATTTCCAGTAAATTCCTAGAAATTACTCAGTAAATATCTAATAAATTCTCAAAAAATTATTCAGTAAATTCCCAATAAATACTCAGTAAATCACTAAGCAAATTTCTGAGCAAATTCTCAGCAAATTCTAAAAAAATTCTCAGTACTTTGACCCTTAAATTCCCAGTAAATTTCTTAGTAAATTTTCAGTAAATTCTCAATAAATTGCTCAGTAAATTAGTAGTAAATTCCCAGTAAATTATTCAGCAAATTCCCAATAAATTCTCAGGCAACTCCTTGTAAATTTTTCGTAAATTCTTAGTAAATTACTCAGCAAATTCCCAGTATATTCTCAGTAAATTAATAAGTAAATTCCTAGTAAATTACTCATAAAATTCCCAATAAAATTACTTAGTAAATTTTCAGTAAATTCTCTGTAAATTACTCCTTAAATTATCTGTAAATTCCTAGAAAATTCTAAGAAAATTTCTCAACAAATTAAACAGTAAATTCTCGGTAAAATACCCAGTAAATTCTCTGTCAATTCCCTGTAAAATCCCAACAAATTACTCTGTAAGTTCTCAGTAAATTCTCAAAAAATTACTCAGTAAATTGCCAACAAATGCTCAGTAGATTACTCAGAAAATTCTCAGTAAATTCTCTAAAAATTACTCATTAACTTACTTAGTAAATTTCTAGTAAATTACTCAGTTAATTCCCAAGCAATTCTCAACAAATTCCCAGGAAATACTCAGAAAGTTGCGCCGTAAATTCCCAATAATTTACTCAGTAAATTGTCAGTAAATTACTCTCTAAATTTTCAGTAAATTCCAAATAAATTACAGAATAAATTCTCAACAAATTCCTAGTAAATTACTAAGTAAATTCGCAATAAATTTTCTATAAATTACTTAGAACATTTTTCAATGAATTCTCTGAAAATTACTCAATTAGTTACTGAGTAAATTACTTAGTAAATTCTCAGAAAATTCTCAGAAAATACTCAGTAAATTCCCAGTAAATTCCTTGTAAATTCTCAGTAAATTACTCTGAAAATTGCCAGTAATTTCTAAGTAAATTCCCTGTAAATTCTCAATAAATTACTCTAGAAATTCCCACTATGTTCTCAATAAATTACACAGCAAATTCCCAGTAAATTCGCAATAAATTACTCAGTGCATTACTCTGTAAATTGCCACCAAATTACTAAGTAAATTATAGTAAATTCTAAGAAATTATTTAGAAAATTTCCAGTAAATTAACAGTACGTTCTCAGCAAATTCTCAATAAATTCTAACTACATTATTTAGTAAATTTCTAGTAAATTCTTAACAAATTACTTAGTAAATTCATAGTAAATTCCGAGTGAATTCTCAGTAAATTACTCATTAAATTCTCTGTAAATTACTCAATAAATTCTCCGTAAATTAATCAGCAAAATTCCTAGCAAATTCTTAATAAATACACAGTAAATTACTCAGTAAACTCTGAGCAAATTCTCCGTAAATTCCCACAAAATTCCATGTAAATTCTTAGTAAATTACTCAAAAAATTTCCAGTAAATTCTCAGTAAATTACTTAGTAAATTCCCAACAAAATCTCAGTAAACTACTTAGTAAATTGCAAGTAAATTAAATTGTAAAATCACTGTAAATTCGCTGTAAATTCTCAGTAGATTACTCTGTATGTTTTCAGTAAATTCTTTGTAAATTACTAAGAAAAATAGCCTCTAAATTCTTAGTAAAATTTTCAGTAAATTCTCAGTAACTTACTCAATAAATTACTCTTTAAATTCTCTGTAAATTACTTAGTAAGTTCCCTGTAAATTCTCAGTAAATTACTTGATAAGTTCTCACTAAATTTTTTGTAAATTACTCAGTAAATTGTTAGTAAATTCTCAGTAATTTACTCGGTAAATTTTCAGTAAATTCTCTATAAATTCTCAGAAAATTACCTAATAAATTCTCAGTAAATTCCAAAAAAAATCTAACTAAATTACTCAGTGAATTCTCAGTAAATTACACAATAAATTCCCAGTAAAATCTCAATAAATTAGTCAGTAAATTCTCAGTCAATTACATTGTAATTCTCGGTAAATTACTCAGTAAGTTCTAAATAAATTCTCTGTAAATTTGCATTAAATTACGCAGTAAATTCTCTAGAAATTACTATTTAAATTCTCAGTAAATTACTCTGTACATTTATTCAGTAAATTGTGAGTAAATTACCAAGTAAATTTCCAGTAAATTCACAGTAAATTCCTAGAAATTACTCAGTAAATATATAATAAATCCCAAAAAAATTATTCAGTAAATTCCCAATAAATACTCAGTAAATCACTAAGTAAATTACTGAGCAAATTCTCAGCAAATTCTAAAAAAATTCTCAGTACTTTAATCCTTAAATTCCAAGTAAATTTCTTAGTAAATTCTCAATAAATTGCTCAGTAAATTGCTCAGTGAATTACTAGTAAATTCTCAGTAAATTATTCAGCAAATTCCCAATAAATTCTCAAGCAATTCCTTGTAAATTTTTCGTAAATTCATAGTAAATTACTCAGCAAATTCCCAGTATATTCTCAGTAAATTAATAAGTAAATTCCCATTAAATTACTCATAAAATTCCCAGTAAAATTACTTAGTAAATTTCCAGTAAATTCTCTGTAAATTACTCTTTAAATTATCTGTAAATTCCTAGAAAATTCTAAGAAAGTTTCTCAACAAATTAAACAGTAAATTCTCGGCAAATTACCCAGTAAATTCTCTGTCAATTCCCTGTAAAATCCCAGCAAATTACTCTGTAAGTTCTCAGTAAATTCTCAAAAAATTACTCAGTAAATTGCCGACAAATGCTCAGTAGCTTACTCAGAAAATTCTCAGTAAATTCTCAAAAAATTACACATTAAATTACTCAGTAAATTTCCAGTAAATTACTCAGTTAATTCCCAATCAATTCTCAAAAAATTCCCAGGAAATACTCAGAAAGTTGCGCCGTAAATTCCCAATAATTTACTCAGTAAATTCTCAGTAAATTACTCTCTAAATTTTCAGTAAATTCCAAATAAATTACAGAATAAATTCTCAACAAATTCCCAGTAAATTACTCAGTAAATTCGCAATAAATTTTCTCAGTGAGTTCTCTGAAAATTACTCCATTAATTACTGAGTAAATTACTCAGTAAATTCTCAGAAAATACTCAGTAAATTCCCAGTAAATTCTTTGCAAATTCTCATAAATTACCCTGAAAATTACCAGTAATTTCTAAGTAAATTCCCTGTAAATTCTCAATAAATTACTCTAGAAATTCCCACTATGTTCTTAATAAATTACACAGCAAATTCCCAGTAAATTCGTAGTAAATTACTCAGTGCATTACTCTGTAAATTGCCACTAAATTACTAAGTAAATTACAGTAAATTCTCAGAAATTACTCAAAAAATTTCCAGTAAATTAACAGTAAGTTCCCAGTAAATTCCCAATAAATTCTAACTACATTATTTAGTAAATTCCCAGTAAATTCTCAACAAATTACTTAGTAAATTCCGAGTGAATTCTCAGTAAATTACTCATTAAATTCTCTGTAAATTACTCAATAAATTCTCCGTAAATTAATCCGTAAATTCCTAGCAAATTCTTAATAAATACACAGTAAATTACTCAGTAAACTCTGAGCAAATTCTCCGTAAATTCCCACAAAATTCCATGTAAATTCTTAGTAAATTACTCAAAAAATTCCCAATAAATTCTCAGTAAATTACTTAGTAAATTCCCAGCAAAATCTCTGTGAATTACTTAGTAAATTGCATGTAAATTAAATTGTAAAATCACAGTAAATTCGCTGTAAATTCTCAGTAGATTACTCTGTAAGTTTTCAGTAAATTCTTTGTAAATTACTAAGAAAAATTGCCTATAAATTCTCTGTAAATTACTCATCAAATTTTTAGTAAATTCTCAGTAAATTACTCAATAAATTACTCTTTAAATTCTCTGTAAATTACTTACTAAGTTCCCTGTAAATTCTCTGTAAATTACTTGATAAGTTCTCACTAAATTTTTTGTAAATTACTCAGAAAATTACTCAGTAAATTGTTAGTAAATTCTCAGTAATTTACTCGGTAAATATTCAGTAAATTCTCTATAAATTCTCAGAAAATTACCTAATAAATTCCCAATAAATTCCAAAAAAAATCTAACTAAATTACTCAGTGAATTCTCAGTAAATTACACAATAAATTCCCAGTAAATTCTCAATAAATTAGTCAGTAAATTCTCAGTCAATTACATTGTAATTCTCGGTAAATTACTCAGTAAATTCTAAATAAATTCTGAGTAAATTCCCATTAAATTACGCAGTAAATTCTCAGTAAATTACTCTGTACATTTACTCAGTAAATTGTGAGTAAATTACCAAGTAAATTTCCAGTAAATTCTCAGTAAATTCCTAGAAATTACTTAATAAATATCTAATAAATTCTCAAAAAATTATTCAGTAAATTCCCAATAAATACTCAGTAAATCACTAAGTAAATTACTGAGCAAATTCTCAGCAAATTCTAAAAAAATTCTCAGTACTTTAATCCTTAAATTCCCAGTAAAATTTCTTAGTAAATTTTCAGTAAATTCTCAATAAATTGCTCAGTAAATTACTAGTAAGTTCCCAGTAAAATATTCAGCAAATTCCCAACAAATTCTCAGGCAATTCCTTGTAAATTTTTCGTAAATTCTTAGTAAATTACTCAGCAAATTCCCAGTATATTCTCAGTAAATTAATAAGAAAATTCCCAGTAAAATTACTTAGTAAATTTCTAGTAAATTCTCTGTAAATTACTCCTTAAACTATCTGTAAATTCCTAGAAAATTCTAAGAAAATTTCTCAACAAATTAAACAGTAAATTCCCGGTAAATTACCCAGTAAATTCTCTGTCAATTCCCTGTAAAGTCCCAGCAAATTACTCTGTAAGTTCTCAGTAAATTCTCAAAAAATTACTCAGTAAATTGCCAACAAATGCTCAGTAGATTACTTAGAAAATTCTCAGAAAATTCCCTAAATATTATTCATTAAATTACTCAGTAAATTTCCAGTAAATCACTCAGTTAATTACCAATCAATTCTCAATAAATTCCCAGGAAATACTCAGAAAGTTGCGCCGTAAATTCCCAATAATTTACTTAGTAAATTCTCAGTAAATTACTCTCTAAATTTTCAGTAAATTCCAAATAAATTACAGAATAAATTCTCAACAATTTCCCAGTAAATGACTCAGTAAATTCGCAATAAATTTTCTATAAATTACTTAGAAAATTTCTCAGTGAATTCTCTGAAAATTACTCAATTAATTATTGAGTAAATTACTCAGTAAATTCTCAGAAAATACTCAGTAAATTCCCAGTAAATTCCTTGTAAATTCTTAGTAAATTACTCTGAAAATTGCCAGTAATTTCTAAGTAAATTCCCTGTAAATTCTCAATAAACTACTCTAGAAATTCCCACTATGTTCTCAACAAATTACAAAGCAAATTCCCAGTAAATTCGCAGTAAATTACTCAGTGCATTACTCTGTAAATTGCCACTAAATTACTAAGTAAATTACAGTAAATTCTCAGAATTTACTCAGAAAATTTCCAGTAAATTAACAGTAAGCTCTCAGTAAATTCCCAATAAATTCTAACTATATTATTTAGTAAATTCCCAGTAAATTCTCAACAAATTACTTAGTAAATTCTTAGTAAATTCCGAGTGAATTCTCAGTAAATTACTCATTAAATTCTCTATAAATTACTCAATAAATTCTCCGTAAAATAATCAGTAAATTCCTGGCAAATTCTTAATAAATACACAGTAAATTACTCAGTAAATTCTGAGCAAATTCTCCGTAAATTCCAACAAAATTCCATGTAAATTCTCAGTAAATTACTCAAAAAATTCCCAATAAATTCTCAGTAAATTACTTGGTAAATTCCCTGCAAAATCTCAATAAATTACTTAGTAAATTGCAAGTAAATTAAATTGTAAAATCACAGTAAATTCGCTGTAAATTCTCAGTAGATTACTCTGTAAGTTTTTAGTAAATTCTTTGTAAATTACTAAGAAAAATTGCCTCTAAATTCTCAGTAAATTACTCATCAAATTTTCAATAAATTCTCAGCAAATTACTCAATAAATTACTCTTTAAATTCTCTGTAAATCACTTAGTAAGTTCCCTGTAAATTCTCAGTAAATTACTCAATAAGTTCTCACTAAATTTTTTATAAATTACTCAGAAAATTACTCAGTAAATTGTTAGTAAATTCTCAGTAAATTACATAGTAAATTCTCAGTAATTTACTCGGTAAATTTTTAGTAAATTCTCTATAAATTCTCAGAAAATTACCTAATAATTTCCAAATAAATTCTCAGTAAATTCCAAACAAAATCTAACAAAATTACTCAGTGAATTCTCAGTAAATTACACAATAAATTCCCAGAAAATTCTCAATAAATTAGTCAGTAAATTCTCAGTCAATTACATTGTAATTCTCGGTAAATTACCCAGTAAATTCTAAATAAATTCTCAGTAAATTCCCATTAAATTACACAGTAAATTCTCAGTAAATTACTCTGTACATTTATTCAGTAAATTGTGAGTAAATTACCAAGTAAATTTCCAGTAAATTCTCAGTAAATTCCTAGAAATTACTCAGTAAATATGTAATAAATTCTCAAAAATTATTCAGTAAATTCCCAATAAATACTCAGTAAATCACTAAGTAAATTACTGGGCAAATTCTCAGCAAATTCTAAAAAAATTCTCAGTAGTTTAATCCTTAAATTCCCAGTAAATTTCTTAGTAAATTTTTAGTAAATTCTCAATAAATTGCTCAGTAAATTGCTCAGTAAATTACTAGTAAATTCCCAGTAAATTATTCAGCAAATTCCCAATAAATTCTCAAGCAATTCCTTGTAAATTTTTCGTAAATTCTTAGTAAATTACTCAGCAAATTCCCAGTATATTCTCAGTAAATTAATAAGTAAATTCCCAGTAAAATAACTTAGTAAAATTCCAGTAAATTCTCTGTAAACTACTCCTTAAATTATCTGTAAATTCCTAGAAAATGCTAAGAAAATTTCTCAACAAATTAAACAGTAAATTCTCGGCAAATTACCCAGTAAATTCTCTGTCAATTCCTTGTAAAATCCCAGCAAATTACTCTGTAAGTTCTCAGTAAATTCTCAAAAAATTACTCAGTAAATTGCCAACAAATGCTCAGTAGGTTACTTAGAAAATTCTCAGTAAATTCTCTAAAAATTACTCATTAAATTTCCAGTAAATTACTCTGTTAATTCCCAATCAATTCTCAATAAATTCCCAGGAATTACACAGAAAGTTGCGCCGTAAATTCCTAATAATTTACTCAGTAAATTCTCAGTAAATTACTCTCTAAATTTTCAGTAAATTTCAAATAAATTACAGAATAAATTCTCAACAAATTCCCAGTAAATTACTCAGTAAATTCGCAATAAATTTTCTATAAATTACTTAGAAATTTTTTTAGTGAATTCTCTGAAAATTACACAATTAATTACTGAGTAAATTACTCAGTAAATTCTCAGAAAATACTCAGTAAATTCCCAGTAAATTCCCAGTAAATTCTCAGTAAATTACTCTGAAAATTGCCAGTAATTTCTAAGTAAATTCCCTGTAAATTCTCAATAAATTACTCTAGAAATTCCCACTATGTTCTCAATAAATTAAACAGCAAATTCCCAGTAAATTCGCAGTAAATTACTCAGTGCATTACTTTGTAAATTGCCACTAAATTATTAAGTAAATTACAGTAAATTCTCAGAAAATTCCCAATAAATTCTAACTACATTATTTAGTAAATTCCCAGAAAATTCTCAACAAATTACTTAGTAAATTCATAGTAAATTCCGAGTGAATTCCCAGTAAATTACTCACTAATTTCTCTGTAAATTACTCAATAAATTCTCCGTAAATTAATCAGTAAATTCCTAACAAATTCTTAATAAATACACAATATATTACTCAGTAAACTCTGAGCAAATTCTCCGTAAATTCCCACAAAATTCCATGTAAATTCTTAGTAAATTATTCAAAAAATTCCCAATAAATTCTCAGTAAATTAGTTAGTAAATTCCTAGCAAAATCTCAGTAAATTACTTGGTAAATTGCATGTAAATTAAATTGTAAAATCACAGTAAAGTCGCTGTAAATTCTCAGTAGATTACTCTATAAGTTTTCAGTAAATTCTTTGTAAATTACTAAGAAAAATTGCTTCTAAATTCCCAGTAAATTACTCATCAAATTTTCAGTAAATTCTCACTAAATTACTCAATAAATTACTCTTTAAATTCTCTGTAAATTACTTAGTAAGTTCCCTGTAAATTCTCAGTAAATTACTTGATAAGTTCTCACTAAATTTTTTGTAAATTACTCAGAAAATTACCTAATAAATTCCCAATAAATTCTCAGTAAATTCCAAAAAAAATCTAACTAAATTACTCAGTGAATTCTCAGTAAATTACACAATAAATTCCCACTAAATTGTCAATAAATTAGTCAGTAAATTCTCAATCAATTACATTGTAATTCTCGGTAAATTACTCAGTAAATTCTAAATAAATTACTCAGTAAATTCCCATTAAATTACGCAGGAAATTCTCTAGAAATTACTATTTAAATTCTCAGTAAATTACTTTGTACATTTATTCAGTAAATTGTGAGTAAATTACCAAGTAAATTTCCAGTAAATTCTCAGTAAATTCCTAGAAATTACTCAGTAAATATCTAATAAATTCTCAAAAAATTATTCAGTAAATTCCCAATAAATACTCAATAAATCACTAAGCAAATTTCTGAGCAAATTCTCAGCAAATTCTAAAAAAATTCTCAGTACTTTGACCCTTAAATTCCCAGTAAATTTCTTAGTAAATTTTCAGTAAATTCTCAATAAATTGCTCAGTAAATTACTAGTAAATTCCCAGTAAATTATTCAGCAAATTCCCAAGAAATTCTCAGGCAATTCCTTGTAAATTTTTCGTAAATTCTTAGTAAATTACTCAGCAAATTCCCAGTATATTCTCAGTAAATTAATAAGTAAATTCCCAGTAAATTACTGATAAAATTCCCAGTAAAATTACTTAGTAAATTTCCAGTAAATTCCCTGTAAATTACTCCTTAAATTATCTGTAAATTCCTAGAAAATTCTAAGAAAATTTCTCAACAAATTAAATAGTAAATTCTCGGTAAATTACCCAGTAAATTCTCTGTCAATTCCCTGTAAAGTCCCAGCAAATTACTCTGTAAGTTCTCAGTAAATTCTCAAAAAATTACTCAGTAAATTGCCAACAAATGCTCAGTAGATAACTCAGAAAATTCTCAGTAAATTCTCTAAAAATTATTCATTAAATTACTTAGTAAATTTCCAGTAAATTACTCAGTTAATTCCCAATCAATTCTCAATAAATTCCCAGGAAATACTCAGAAAGTTGCGCCGTAAATTCCCAATAATTTACTCAGTAAATTTTCAGTAAATTACTCTCCAAATTTTCAGTAAATTCCAAATAAATTACAGAATAAATTCTCAACAAATTCCCAGTAAATTACTCAGTAAATTCGCAATAAATTTTCTATAAATTACTTAGAAAATTTCTCAGTGAATTCTCCGAAAATTACTCAATTAGTTACTGAGTAAATTACTCAGTAAATTGCCAGTAAATTCCTTGTAAATTCTCAGTAAATTACTCTGAAAATTGCCATTAATTTCTAAGTAAATTCCGTGTAAAGTCTCAGTAAATTACTCTAGAAAGTCCCACTATGTTCTCAATAAATTACACAGCAAATTCCCAGTAAATTCGCAGTAAATTACTCAGTGCATTACTCTGTAAATTGCCACTAAATTACTAAGTAAATTACAATAAATTCTAAGAAATTACTCAGAAAATTTCCAGTAAATTAACAGTAAGTTCTCAGTAAATTCCCAATAAATTCTAACAACATTATTTAGTAAATTCCCAACAAATTACTTAGTAAATTCCGAGTGAATTCTCAATAAATTAGTCATTAAGTTCTCTGTAAATTACTCAATAAATTCTCCATAAATTAATCAGTAAATTCCTAGCAAATTCTTAATAAATACACAGTAAATTACTCAGTAAGCTCTGAGCAAATTCTCCGTAAATTCCGACAAAATTCCATGTAAATTCTTAGTAAATTACTCAAAAAATTTCCAGTAAATTCTCAGTAAATTACTTAGTAAATTGCAAGTAAATTAAATTGTAAAATCACAGTAAATTCGCTGTAAATTCTCAGTAGATTACTATATAAGTTTTCAGTAAATTCTTTGTAAATTACTAAGAAAAATTGCCTCTAAATTCTCAGTAAATTACTCATCAAATTTTCAGTAAATTCTCAGTAAATAACTCAATAAATTACTCTTTAAATTCTCTGTAAATTACTTAGTAAGTTCCCTGTAAATTCTTAGTAAATTACTCGATAATTTCTCACTAAATTTTTTGTAAATTACTCAGAAAATTACTCAGTGAATTGTTAGTAAACTCTCAGTAATTTACTCGGTAAATTTTCAGTAAATTCTCTATAAATTCTAAGAAAATTACCTAATAAATTCCTAATAAATTCTCAGTAAATTCCAAACAAAATCTAACTAAATTACTCAGTGAATTCTCAGTAAATTACACAATAAATTCCCACTAAATTCTCAATAAATTAGTCAGTAAATTCTTAATCAATTACATTGTAATTCTCGGTAAATTACTCAGTAAATTCTAAATAAATTACTCAGTAAATTCCCATTAAATTACGCAGGAAATTCTCTAGAAATTACTATTTAAATTCTCAGTAAATTACTTTGTACATTTATTCAGTAAATTGTGAGTAAATTACCAAGTAAATTTCCAGTAAATTCTCAGTAAATTCCTAGAAATTACTCAGTAAATATCTAATAAATTCTCAAAAAATTATTCAGTAAATTCCCAATAAATACTCAATAAATCACTAAGCAAATTTCTGAGCAAATTCTCAGCAAATTCTAAAAAAATTCTCAGTACTTTGACCCTTAAATTCCCAGTAAATTTCTTAGTAAATTTTCAGTAAATTCTCAATAAATTGCTCAGTAAATTACTAGTAAATTCCCAGTAAATTATTCAGCAAATTCCCAAGAAATTCTCAGGCAATTCCTTGTAAATTTTTCGTAAATTCTTAGTAAATTACTCAGCAAATTCCCAGTATATTCTCAGTAAATTAATAAGTAAATTCCCAGTAAATTACTGATAAAATTCCCAGTAAAATTACTTAGTAAATTTCCAGTAAATTCCCTGTAAATTACTCCTTAAATTATCTGTAAATTCCTAGAAAATTCTAAGAAAATTTCTCAACAAATTAAATAGTAAATTCTCGGTAAATTACCCAGTAAATTCTCTGTAAAATCCCTGTAAAATCCCAGCAAATTACTCTGTAAGTTCTCAGTAAATTCTCAAAAAATTACTCAGTAAATTGCCAACAAATGCTCAGTAGATAACTCAGAAAATTCTCAGTAAATTCTCTAAAAATTACTCATTAAATTACTTAGTAAATTTCCAGTAATTTACTCAGTTAATTCCCAATCAATTCTCAATAAATTCCCAGGAAATACTCAGAAAGTTGCGCCGTAAATTCCCAATAATTTACTCAGTAAATTCTCAGTAAATTACTCTCCAAATTTTCAGTAAATTCCAAATAAATTACAGAATAAATTCTCAACAAATTCCCAGTAAATTACTCAGTAAATTCGCAATAAATTTTCTATAAATTACTTAGAAAATTTCTCAGTGAATTCTCTGAAAATTACTCAATTAGTTACTGAGTAAATTACTCAGTAAATTGCCAGTAAATTCCTTGTAAATTCTCAGTAAATTACTCTGAAAATTGCCATTAATTTCTAAGTAAATTCCGTGTAAAGTCTCAGTAAATTACTCTAGAAATTCCCACTATGTTCTCAATAAATTACACAGCAAATTCCCAGTAAATTCGCAGTAAATTACTCAGTGCATTACTCTGTAAATTGCCACTAAATTACTAAGTAAATTACAATAAATTCTAAGAAATTACTCAGAAAATTTCCAGTAAATTAACAGTAAGTTCTCAGTAAATTCCCAATAAATTCTAACTACATTATTTAGTAAATTCCCAACAAATTACTTAGTAAATTCCGAGTGAATTCTCAGTAAATTACTCATTAAGTTCTCTGTAAATTACTCAATAAATTCTCCATAAATTAATCAGTAAATTCCTAGCAAATTCTTAATAAATACACAGTAAATTACTCAGTAAGCTCTGAGCAAATTCTCCGTAAATTCCGACAAAATTCCATGTAAATTCTTAGTAAATTACTCAAAAAATTCCCAGTAAATTCTCAGTAAATTACTTAGTAAATTGCAAGTAAATTAAATTGTAAAATCACAGTAAATTCGCTGTAAATTCTCAGTAGATTACTATATAAGTTTTCAGTAAATTCTTCGTAAATTACTAAGAAAAATTGCCTCTAAATTCTCAGTAAATTACTCATCAAATTTTCAGTAAATTCTCAGTAAATAACTCAATAAATTACTCTTTAAATTCTCTGTAAATTACTTAGTAAGTTCCCTGTAAATTCTTAGTAAATTACTCGATAATTTCTCACTAAATTTTTTGTAAATTACTCAGAAAATTACTCAGTGAATTGTTAGTAAACTCTCAGTAATTTACTCGGTAAATTTTCAGTAAATTCTCTATAAATTCTCAGAAAATTACCTAATAAATTCCTAATAAATTCTCAGTAAATTCCAAACAAAATCTAACTAAATTACTCAGTGAATTCTCAGTCAATTACACAATAAATTCCCAGTAAATTCTCAATAAATTAGTCAGTAAATTCTCAATCAATTACATTGTAATTCTCGGTAAATTACTTAGTAAATTCTAAATAAATTACTCAATAAATTCCCATTAAATTACGCAGGAAATTCTCCAGAATTTACTTTTTAAATTCTCAGTAAATTACTTTGTACATTTATTCAGTAAATTGTGAGTAAATTACCAAGTAAATTTCCAGTAAATTCTCAGTAAATTCCTAGAAATTACTCAGTAAATATCTAATAAATTCTCAAAAAATTATTCAGTAAATTCCCAATAAATACTCAATAAATCACTAAGCAAATTTTTGAGCAAATTCTAAAAAAATTCTCAGTACTTTGACCCTTAAATTCCCAGTAAATTTCTTAGTAAATTTTCAGTAAATTCTCAATAAATTGCTCAGTAAATTACTAGTAAATTCCCAGTAAATTATTCAGCAAATTCCCAAGAAATTCTCAGGCAATTCCTTGTAAATTTTTCGTAAATTCTTAGTAAATTACTCAGCAAATTCCCAGTATATTCTCAGTAAATTAATAAGTAAATTCCCAGTAAATTACTGATAAAATTCCCAGTAAAATTACTTAGTAAATTTCCAGTAAATTCTCTGTAAATTACTCCTTAAATTATCTGTAAATTCCTAGAAAATTCTAAGAAAATTTCTCAACAAATTAAACAGTAAATTCTCGATAAATTACCCAGTAAATTCTCTGTAAATTCCCTGTAAAATCCCAGCAAATTACTCTGTAAGTTCTCAGTAAATTCTCAAAAAATTACTCAGTAAATTGCCAACAAATGCTCAGTAGATAACTCAGAAAATTCTCAGTAAATTCTCTAAAAATTACTCATTAAATTACTTAGTAAATTTCCAGTAATTTACTCAGTTAATTCCCAATCAATTCTCAATAAATTCCCAGGAAATACTCAGAAAGTTGCGCCGTAAATTCCCAATAATTTACTCAGTAAATTCTCAGTAAATTACTCTCCAAATTTTCAGTAAATTCCAAATAAATTACAGAATAAATTCTCAACAAATTCCCAGTAAATTACTCAGTAAATTCGCAATAAATTTTCTATAAATTACTTAGAAAATTTCTCAGTGAATTCTCTGAAAATTACTCAATTAGTTACTGAGTAAATTACTCAGTAAATTGCCAGTAAATTCCTTGTAAATTCTCAGTAAATTACTCTGAAAATTGCCATTAATTTCTAAGTAAATTCCGTGTAAAGTCTCAGTAAATTACTCTAGAAATTCCCACTATGTTCTCAATAAATTACACAGCAAATTCCCAGTAAATTCGCAGTAAATTACTCAGTGCATTACTCTGTAAATTGCCACTAAATTACTAAGTAAATTACAATAAATTCTAAGAAATTACTCAGAAAATTTCCAGTAAATTAACAGTAAGTTCTCAGTAAATTCCCAATAAATTCTAACTACATTATTTAGTAAATTCCCAACAAATTACTTAGTAAATTCCGAGTGAATTCTCAGTAAATTACTCATTAAGTTCTCTGTAAATTACTCAATAAATTCTCCATAAATTAATCAGTAAATTCCTAGCAAATTCTTAATAAATACACAGTAAATTACTCAGTAAGCTCTGAGCAAATTCTCCGTAAATTCCGACAAAATTCCATGTAAATTCTTAGTAAATTACTCAAAAAATTCCCAGTAAATTCTCAGTAAATTACTTAGTAAATTGCAAGTAAATTAAATTGTAAAATCACAGTAAATTCGCTGTAAATTCTCAGTAGATTACTATATAAGTTTTCAGTAAATTCTTCGTAAATTACTAAGAAAAATTGCCTCTAAATTCTCAGTAAATTACTCATCAAATTTTCAGTAAATTCTCAGTAAATAACTCAATAAATTACTCTTTAAATTCTCTGTAAATTACTTAGTAAGTTCCCTGTAAATTCTTAGTAAATTACTCGATAATTTCTCACTAAATTTTTTGTAAATTACTCAGAAAATTACTCAGTGAATTGTTAGTAAACTCTCAGTAATTTACTCGGTAAATTTTCAGTAAATTCTCTATAAATTCTCAGAAAATTACCTAATAAATTCCTAATAAATTCTCAGTAAATTCCAAACAAAATCTAACTAAATTACTCAGTGAATTCTCAGTCAATTACACAATAAATTCCCAGTAAATTCTCAATAAATTAGTCAGTAAATTCTCAATCAATTACATTGTAATTCTCGGTAAATTACTTAGTAAATTCTAAATAAATTACTCAATAAATTCCCATTAAATTACGCAGGAAATTCTCCAGAATTTACTTTTTAAATTCTCAGTAAATTACTTTGTACATTTATTCAGTAAATTGTGAGTAAATTACCAAGTAAATTTCCAGTAAATTCTCAGTAAATTCCTAGAAATTACTCAGTAAATATCTAATAAATTCTCAAAAAATTATTCAGTAAATTCCCAATAAATACTCAATAAATCACTAAGCAAATTTTTGAGCAAATTCTAAAAAAATTCTCAGTACTTTGACCCTTAAATTCCCAGTAAATTTCTTAGTAAATTTTCAGTAAATTCTCAATAAATTGCTCAGTAAATTACTAGTAAATTCCCAGTAAATTATTCAGCAAATTCCCAAGAAATTCTCAGGCAATTCCTTGTAAATTTTTCGTAAATTCTTAGTAAATTACTCAGCAAATTCCCAGTATATTCTCAGTAAATTAATAAGTAAATTCCCAGTAAATTACTGATAAAATTCCCAGTAAAATTACTTAGTAAATTTCCAGTAAATTCTCTGTAAATTACTCCTTAAATTATCTGTAAATTCCTAGAAAATTCTAAGAAAATTTCTCAACAAATTAAACAGTAAATTCTCGATAAATTACCCAGTAAATTCTCTGTAAATTCCCTGTAAAATCCCAGCAAATTACTCTGTAAGTTCTCAGTAAATTCTCAAAAAATTACTCAGGAAATTGCCAACAAATGCTCAGTAGATAACTCAGAAAATTCTCAGTAAATTCTCTAAAAATTACTCATTAAATTACTTAGTAAATTTCCAGTAAATTACTCAATTAATTCCCAATCAATTCTCAATAAATTCCCAGGAAATACTCAGAAAGTTGCGCCGTAAATTCCCAATAATTTACTCAGTAAATTATTAGTAAATTACTATCCAAATTTTCAGTAAATTCCAAATAAATTACAGAATAAATTCTCAACAAATTCCCAGTAAATTACTCAGTAAATTCGCAATAAATTTTCTATAAATTACTTAGAAAATTTCTCAGTGAATTCTCCGAAAATTACTCAATTAGTTACTGAGTAAATTACTCAGTAAATTGCCAGTAAATTCCTTGTAAATTCTCAGTAAATTACTCTGAAAATTGCCATTAATTTCTAAGTAAATTCCGTGTAAAGTCTCAGTAAATTACTCTAGAAATTCCCACTATGTTCTCAATAAATTACACAGCAAATTCCCAGTAAATTCGCAGTAAATTACTCAGTGCATTACTCTGTAAATTGCCACTAAATTACTAAGTAAATTACAATAAATTCTAAGAAATTACTCAGAAAATTTCCAGTAAATTAACAGTAAGTTCTCAGTAAATTCCCAATAAATTCTAACAACATTATTTAGTAAATTCCCAACAAATTACTTAGTAAATTCCGAGTGAATTCTCAGTAAATTACTCATTAAGTTCTCTGTAAATTACTCAATAAATTCTCCATAAATTAATCAGTAAATTCCTAGCAAATTCTTAATAAATACACAGTAAATTACTCAGTAAGCTCTGAGCAAATTCTCCGTAAATTCCGACAAAATTCCATGTAAATTCTTAGTAAATTACTCAAAAAATTCCCAGTAAATTCTCAGTAAATTACTTAGTAAATTGCAAGTAAATTAAATTGTAAAATCACAGTAAATTCTGTCACGCCCCCAAACCGCCCCTAGTAGTTTGGTGCCGTGATGGCCAGTAACTCGAGGTTACCGAAGGCCGTCTTACAAAAATCACACACAATCAGAGTATAAAATATGGGGCTTACAAGTGCGGAAGCAATATATATACATATACAAAATCTAAATAGTCCATGAGAGCCGTGCATAAGTCCAATGGAATGTCATACATCAAACATCTTTACAAGTCTTACAATTTAGATACAACAAGAATGAGATACAAAACACATCCTGACCAAAAGGCTTCTCAAGCCGACATATGCCAAAACAAACAAAGAAAACATAAGCCGAGAAGCATAATCTTCAAGACGATGCAAAACGCAAATCCAAAACATGTCGGCAAGGCACCCAAAACACATCGGCAATCACGTCTAGGCCTCAATGCCTTCTTGTTCATCACCTACATATATATAGAGAGGGTGAGCTTGGATACTCAGTGAATGATATTAGAAATAAAGGTTTTGCATGATTGATATCCAAGATTTCTTTCAAAACAATACATAGCATACTTTACAATCAAGAGGGAAATCAAGTTCATTGCCGGCCTTTCAAGTTCTTTGGATGTTATTACATCTACTTAATACAAGAGGGTGATGACATTCCCAAGACAAGAGTGCAGTTGCATTATAGTCCCCTGCAACTAAGGACTTTCAAGACAAGCTGTGCTGCGAAAGTTTATAGTCCTCTAGCACTAAGGACTGTCAAGACAAGCTGTGCTGCGAAAGTTTATAGTCCTCTAGCACTAAGGACTGTCAAGACAAGCTGTGCTGCGAAAGTTTATAGTCCTCTAGCACTAAGGACTTTCAAGACATGTCATCAAAACAAGATAGTGTTTAATATACAAGTAGGGATAGTCACTCATGCCAAATCAAATACTTTTCAAGACAAAGCGAAACAAGATTTATCAAAACAAGTGTAACATAGCTTTATTAGAAATACCACTCACATCGTTTCTTCACACGTCGGGGTCGAGACAAGCCCAAGTCCTACAACACATGGCAAAGCCTATTGAATGCGCTTTCAAACAAGTCTCTCATGTACACAAATGTTTTCGGAAAACATGCTGGGCACCAATCAGGTCTAGGCCGAGGTTCCACACCTCCTTGCCGAGGTGTGTTCCCGAGGGCCACATGCAAGGAGGAGAGGTCGGGAAACTCTGGGTTTCCCTCTGTTGATGAACATGAAGAACATGAGTGTGAAAACATGAAAAATACGAATGTTTGATCATAATCTGCCATCACAAATCTGGGATTTTCGTGCTATGAGTTTGAAAATATGGACCTGGGTACCCGTACTTGAAATCCTTGCGGAAATAAACACAAAATCATGATTCTTTATGCAAGCTTTCGGATCAAAACAAGACTTTCTTGAAGAACACATGAATGCCATTTTCTCTTTCTAAAATCGAGCTTCAAAACGATGCATGGCTTACAAATCATTTTCAATCATGCAATGCAATAACATAAACATAAAGAACATCATAAGCAGATCAAGAATCTAACCTTAGAACGCGGATCTAACGGTTCGATCTCTAGGAATCAAGCTTGAAGATCTACTTCTCTCTCAAGAACTCTTCTCCCTCTTCTAGAGCTTCTCTCTCTCTTCAAGGCAAGTTTATGACACCAAATGATAGTTTTCTATACCCGGTTCTGGGGTTAACCCTCTGCTGAGACACGTGGCGGCGACTGGTTGGGTTCATCCTGAAAAGGTGGCTGACAGGCCAGACGAAGCATGGTGGAAGGGTGTTCAACAAGCAAAGCGGTATGGGCTTTCTGACCGACTATGACATCGGCTAACAACAAGGCATATCTAACAAGCTACACGGAGTGGCACTCCGGCAAGGGGTGACATCGGCTAACAAAGACTTCGGCAACTAAGGTGACAATGACCTCGGCTAGGAAGGACAACGCTTGACTAAGCTGTGCCACATCTTGGCCTAGATGCGCCACACCTCGGCCTAGGTCGTACCACTTCCAGGACGAGATCACTTGGGTGCAAGGTAACATCTCGGCTAATGTGGTCAAGGCAAGGACTGAGGTCGACAAGGGGTTTCAAGATACTAATACTAGACTAAGGATGACCTCGGCATTGGAATAACGTCGGCTAGCATAACTCAGGCAAGGCGTAACCTAAGTTTCACATCAAGGAAGGAATAAGACAAGCATACTACACTTAAACAAATCACAAGGCTTCAAATCAAGACATGGATCGCATTAGCTCAAGCGAAACAAATCACAACATACACATGCAAGCTAAACGAGTCATAATCATACCGATGCTCATGAACATGATGAAGACATAAAGTGTGGGTTCCTACAAATTCGCTGTAAATTCTCAGTAGATTACTATATAAGTTTTCAGTAAATTCTTTGTAAATTACTAAGAAAAATTGCCTCTAAATTCTCAGTAAATTACTCATCAAATTTTCAGTAAATTCTCAGTAAATAACTCAATAAATTACTCTTTAAATTCTCTGTAAATTACTTAGTAAGTTCCCTGTAAATTCTTAGTAAATTACTCGATAATTTCTCACTAAATTTTTTGTAAATTACTCAGAAAATTACTCAGTGAATTGTTAGTAAACTCTCAGTAATTTACTCGGTAAATTTTCAGTAAATTCTCTATAAATTCTCAGAAAATTACCTAATAAATTCCTAATAAATTCTCAGTAAATTCCAAACAAAATCTAACTAAATTACTCAGTGAATTCTCAGTAAATTACACAATAAATTCCCACTAAATTCTCAATAAATTAGTCAGTAAATTCTTAATCAATTACATTGTAATTCTCGGTAAATTACTCAGTAAATTCTAAATAAATTACTCAGTAAATTCCCATTAAATTACGCAGGAAATTCTCTAGAAATTACTATTTAAATTCTCAGTAAATTACTTTGTACATTTATTCAGTAAATTGTGAGTAAATTACCAAGTAAATTTCCAGTAAATTCTCAGTAAATTCCTAGAAATTACTTAGTAAATATCTAATAAATTCTCAAAAAATTATTCAGTAAATTCCCAATAAATACTCAATAAATCACTAAGCAAATTTCTGAGCAAATTCTCAGCAAATTCTAAAAAAATTCTCAGTACTTTGACCCTTAAATTCCCAGTAAATTCTCAGTAAATTCCAAACAAAATCTAACTAAATTACTCAGTGAATTCTCAGTAAATTACACAATAAATTCCCAGTAAATTCTCAATCAATTACATTGTAATTCTCGGTAAATTACTCAGTAAATTCTAAATAAATTCTCAATAAATTACTCAGTAAATTCCCATTCAATTACGCAGGAAATTCGCTAGAAATTACTATTTAAATTCTCCGTAAATTACTCTGTACATTTATTCAGTAAATTACTCAGTAAATTGCCAGTAAATTGCTCAGTAAATTGCCAGTAAATTCTCAGTAAATTACTCCCCAAATTTTCAGTAAATTCCAAATAAATTACAGAATAAATTCTCAACAAATTCCCAGTAAATGACTCAGTAAATTCGCAATAAATTTTCTATAAATTATGTAGAAAATTTCTCAGTGAATTCTCTGAAAATTACTCAATTAATTACTGAGTAAATTACTCATTAAATTATCAGAAAATACTGAGTAAATTCCAGTAAATTCCTTGTAAATTCTCAGTAAATTACTTTGAAAATTGCCAGTAATTTCTAAGTAAATTCCCTGTAAATTCTCAATAAACTACTCTAGAAATTCCCACTATGTTCTCAATAAATTACACAGCAAATTCCCAGTAAATTCGCAGTAAATTACTCAGTGCATTACTCTGTAAATTGCCACTAAATTACTAAGTAAATTACAATAAATTCTCAGAAATTACTCAGAAAATTTCCAGTAAATTAACAGTAAGTTCTCAGTAAATTCCCAATAAATTCTAACTACATTATTTAGTAAATTCCCAATAAATTCTCAACAAATTACTTAGTAAATTCATAGTAAAATTCCGAGTGAATTCTTAGTAAATTACTCATTAAATTCTCTTTAAATTACTCAATAAATTCTTCGTAAATTAATCAGTAAATTCCTAGCAAATTCTTAATAAACACACAGTAAATTACTCAGTAAACTCTGAGCAAATTCTCCGTAAATTCCCACAAAATTCCATGTAAATTCTTAGTAAATTACTCAAAAAATTCCCAGTAAATTCTTAGTAAATTACTTAGTAAATTCCCAGCAAAATCTTAGTAAATTACTTAGTAAATTGCAAGTAAATTAAATGGTAAAATCACAGTAAATTCGCTGTAAATTCTCAGTAGATTACTCTATAAGTTTTCAGTAAATTCTTTGTAAAGTACTAAGAAAAATTGCCTCTAAATTCTCAGTAAATTACTCATCAAATTTTCAGTAAATTCTCAGTAAATTACTCAATAAATTACTCTTTAAATTCTCTGTAAACTACTTAGTAAGTTCCCTGTAAATTCTCAGTAAATTACTCGATAAGTTCTCACTAAATTTTTTGTAAATTACTTAGAAAATTACTCAGTAAATTGTTAGTAAATTCTCAGTAATTTACTCGGTAAATTTTCAGTAAATTCTCTATAAATTCTCAGAAAATTACCTAATAAATTCCCAATAAATTCTCAGTAAATTCCAAAAAAAATCTAACTAAATTACTCAGTGAATTCTCAGTAAATTACACAATAAATTCCCAGTAAATTCTCAATCAATTACATTGTAATTCTCGGTAAATTACTCAGTAAATTCTAAATAAATTCTCAGTAAATTACTCAGTAAATTCCCATTCAATTACGCAGGAAATTCACTAGAAATTACTATTTAAATTCTCCGTAAATTACTCTGTACATTTATTCAGTAAATTGTGAGTAAATTACCAAGTAAATTTCCGGTAAATTCTCAGTAAATTCCTAGAAATTACTCAGTAAATATCTAATAAATTCTAAAAAAATTATTCAGTAAATTCCCAATAAATACTCAGTAAATCACTAAGTAAATTTCTGAGCAAATTCTCAGCAAATTGTAAAACAATTCTCAGTACATTAACCCTTAAATTCCCAGAAAATTTCTTAGTAAATTTTCAGTAAATTCTCAATAAATTGCTCAGTAAATTACTAGTAAATTCCCAGTAAATTATTCAGCCAATTCCCAAGAAATTCTCAGGCAATTCCTTGTAAATTTTTCATAAATTCTAAGTAAATTACTCAGCAAATTCCCAGTATATTCTCAGTAAATTAATAAGTAAATTCCCAGTAAATTACTCATAAAATTCCCAGTAAAATTACTTAGTAAATTTCCAGTAAATTCTCTGTAAATTACTCCTTAAATTATCTGTAAATTCCTAGAAAATTCTAAGAAAATTTCTCAACAAATTAAACAGTAAATTCTCGGTAAATTACCCAGTAAATTCTCTGCCAATTCCCTGTAAAATCCCAGCAAATTACTCAGTAAATTCTCAAAAAATTACTCAGTAAATTGCCAACAAATGCTCAGTAGATTACTCAGAAAATTCTCAGTAAATTCTCTAAAAATTACTCATTAAATTACTCAGTAAATTTCCAGTAAATTACTCAGTTAATTCCCAATCAATTCTCAATAAATTCCCAGGAAATACTCAGAAAGTTGCGCCGTAAATTTCCAATAATTTACTCAGTAAATTATTAGTAAATTACTATCCAAATTTTCAGTAAATTCCAAATAAATTACAGAATAAATTCTCAACAAATTCCCAGAAAATTACTCAGTAAATTCGCAATAAATTTTCTATAAATTACTTAGAAAATTTCTCAGTGAATTCTCCGAAAATTACTCAATTAGTTACTGAGTAAATTACTCAGTAAATTGCCAGTAAATTCCTTGTAAATTCTTAGTAAATTACACTGAAAATTGCCATTAATTTCTAAGTAAATTCCGTGTAAATTCTCAGTAAATTACTCTAGAAATTCCCACTATGTTCTCAATAAATTACACAGCAAATTCCCAATAAATTCCCAGTAAATTACTCAGTGCATTACTCTGTAAATTGCCACTAAATTACAAAGTAAATTACAGTAAATTCTCAGAAATTACTCAGAAAATTTCCAGTAAATTAACAGTAAGTTCTCAGTAAATTCTAACTAAATTATTTAGTAAATTCCCAGTAAATTCTCAACAAATTACTTAGTAAATTCCGAGTGAATTCTCAGTAAATTACTCATTAAGTTCTCTGTAAATTACTCAATAAATTCTCTGTAAATTAATCAGTAAATTCCTAGCAAATTCTTAATAAATACACAGTAAATTACTCAGTAAGCTCTGAGCAAATTCTCCGTAAATTCCGACAAAATTCCATGTAAATTCTTAGTAAATTACTCAAAAAATTCCCAGTAAATTCTCAGTAAATTACTTAGTAAATTGCAAGTAAATTAAATTGTAAAATCACAGTAAATTCGTTGTAAATTCTCAGTAGATTACTATATAAGTTTTCAGTAAATTCTTTGTAAATTACTAAGAAAAATTGCCTCTAAATTCTCAGTAAATTACTCATCAAATTTTCAGTAAATTCTCAGTAAATTACTCAATAAATTACTCTTTAAATTCTCTGTAAATTACTTAGTAAGTTCCCTGTAAATTCTCAGTAAATTACTCGATAAGTTCTCACTAAATTTTTTGTAAATTACTCAGAAAATTACTCCGTAAATTGTTAGTAAATTCTCAGTAATTTACTAGGTAAATTTTAAGTAAATTCTCTATAAATTCTCAGAAAATTACCTAATAAATTCCCAATAAATTCTCAGTAAATTCCAAACAAAATCTAACTAAATTACTCAGTGAATTCTCAGTAAATTACACAATAAATTCCCAATAAATTCTCAATAAATTAGTCAGTAAATTCTAAATAAATTACTCAGTAAATTCCCATTAAATTACGCAGGAAATTCTCTAGAAATTACTATTTAAATTCTCAGTAAATTACTTTGTACATTTATTCAGTAAATTGTGAGTAAATTACCAAGTAAATTTCCAGTAAATTCTCAGTAAATTCCTAGAAATTACTCAGTAAATATCTAATAAATTCTCAAAAAATTATTCAGTAAATTCCCAATAAATACTCAGTAAATCACTAAGCAAATTTCTGAGCAAATTCTGAGCAAATTCTAAAAAAATTCTCAGTACTTTGACTCTTAAATTCCCAGTAAATTTCTTTGTAAATTTTCAGTATATTCTCAATAAATTGCTCAGTAAATTACTAGTAAATTCCCAGTGAATTATTCAGCAAATTCCCAATAAATTCTTAGGCAATTCCTTGTAAATTTTTCGTAAATTCTTAGTAAATTACTCAGCAAATTCCCAGTATATTCTCAGTAAATTAATAAATAAATTCCCTGTAAATTACTCATAAAATTCCCAGTAAAATTACTTAGTAAATTTTCAGTAAATTCTCTGTAAATTACTCCTTAAATTATCTGTAAATTCCTAGAAAATTCTAAGAAAATTTCTCAACAAATTAAATAGTAAATTCTCAGTAAATTACCCAGTAAATTCTCTGTCAATTCCCTGTAAAATCCCAGCAAATTACTCTGTAAGTTCTCAGTAAATTCTCAAAAAATTACTCTGTAAATTGCCAACAAATGCCCAGTAGATTACTCAGAAAATTCTCAGTAAATTCTCTAAAAATTACTCATTAAATTACTTAGTAAATTTCCAGTAAATTACTCAGTTAATTCCCAATCAATTCTCAATAAATTCCCAGGAAATACTCAGAAAGTTGCGCCGTAAATTCCCAATAATTTACTCAGTAAATTCTTAGTAAATTACTCTCCAAATTTTCAGTAAATTCCAAATAAATTACAGAATAAATTCTCAACAAATTCCCAGTAAATTACTCAGTAAATTCGCAATAAATTTTCTATAAATTACTTAGAAAATTTCTCAGTGAATTCTCTGAAAATTACTCAATTAGTTACTGAGTAAATTACTCAGTAAATTCCCAGAAAATTCGTTGTAAATTCTCAGTAAATTACTCTGAAAATTGCCAGTAATTTCTAAGTAAATTCCGTGTAAATTCTCAGTCAATTACTCTAGAAATTCCCACTATGTTCTCAATAAATTACACAACAAATTCCCAGTAAATTCCCAGTAAATTACTCAGTGCATTACTCTGTAAATTGCCACTAAATTACAAAGTAAATTACAGTAAATTCTCAGAAATTACTCAGAAAATTTCCAGTAAATTAACAGTAAGTTCTCAGTAAATTCCCAATAAATTCTAACTACATTATTTAGAAAGTTCCCAGTAAATTCTCAACAAATTACTTAGTAAATTCCGAGTGAATTCTCAGTAAATTACTCATTAAGTTCTCTGTAAATTACTCAATAAATTTTCCGTAAATTAATCAGTAAATTCCTAGCAAATTCTTAATAAATACACAGTAAATTACTCAGTAAACTCTGAGCAAATTCTCCGTAAATTCCGACAAAATTCCATGTAAATTCTTAGTAAATTACTCAAAAAATTCCCAGTAAATTCTCAGTAAATTACTTAGTAAATTGCAAGTAAATTAAATTGTAAAATCACAGTAAATTCGCTGTAAATTCTCAGTAGATTACTATATAAGTTTTCAGTAAATTCTTTGTAAATTATTAAGAAAAATTGCCTCTAAATTCTCAGTAAATTACTCATCAAATTTTCAGTAAATTCTCAGTAAATTACTCAATAAATTACTCTTTAAATTCTCTGTAAATTACTTAGTAAGTTCCCTGTAAATTCTCAGTAAATTACTTGATAAGTTCTCACTAAATTTTTTGTAAATTACTCAGAACATTACTCAGTAAATTGTTAGTAAATTCTCAGTAATTTACTCGGTAAATTTTAAGTAAATTCTCTATAAATTCTAAGAAAATTACCTAATAAATTCCCAATAAATTCTCAGTAAATTCCAAAAAAAATCTAACTAAATTACTCAGTGAATTCTCAGTAAATTACACAATAAATTCCCAGTAAATTGTCAATAAATTAGTTAGTAAATTCTCAATCAATTACATTGTACTTCTCGATAAATTACTCAGTAAATTCTAAATAAATTCTCAATAAATTGCTCAGTAAATTCCCATTAAATTACGCAGGAAATTCTCTAGAAATTACTATTTAAATTCTCAGTAAATTACTCTGTACATTTATTCAGTAAATTGTGAGTAAATTACCAAGTAAATTTCCAGTAAATTCTTTGTAAATTCCTAGAAATTACTCAGTAAATATCTAATAAATTCTCAAAAAATTATTCAGTAAATTCCCAATAAATACTCAGTAAATCACTAAGCAAATTTCTGAGCAAATTCTAAAAAAATTCTCAGTACTTTGACTCTTAAATTCCCAGTAAATTTCTTTGTAAATTTTCAGTATATTCTCAATAAATTGCTCAGTAAATTACTAGTAAATTCCCAGTGAATTATTCAGCAAATTCCCAATAAATTCTTAGGCAATTCCTTGTAAATTTTTCGTAAATTCTTAGTAAATTACTCAGCAAATTCCCAGTATATTCTCAGTAAATTAATAAGTAAATTCCCTGTAAATTACTCATAAAATTCCCAGTAAAATTACTTAGTAAATTTTCAGTAAATTCTCTGTAAATTACTCCTTAAATTATCTGTAAATTCCTAGAAAATTCTAAGAAAATTTCTCAACAAATTAAATAGTAAATTCTCAGTAAATTACCCAGTAAATTCTCTGTCAATTCCCTGTAAAATCCCAGCAAATTACTCTGTAAGTTCTCAGTAAATTCTCAAAAAATTACTCTGTAAATTGCCAACAAATGCCCAGTAGATTACTCAGAAAATTCTCAGTAAATTCTCTAAAAATTACTCATTAAATTACTTAGTAAATTTCCAGTAAATTACTCAGTTAATTCCCAATCAATTCTCAATAAATTCCCAGGAAATACTCAGAAAGTTGCGCCGTAAATTCCCAATAATTTACTCAGTAAATTCTTAGTAAATTACTCTCCAAATTTTCAGTAAATTCCAAATAAATTACAGAATAAATTCTCAACAAATTCCCAGTAAATTACTCAGTAAATTCGCAATAAATTTTCTATAAATTACTTAGAAAATTTCTCAGTGAATTCTCTGAAAATTACTCAATTAGTTACTGAGTAAATTACTCAGTAAATTCCCAGAAAATTCGTTGTAAATTCTCAGTAAATTACTCTGAAAATTGCCAGTAATTTCTAAGTAAATTCCGTGTAAATTCTCAGTCAATTACTCTAGAAATTCCCACTATGTTCTCAATAAATTACACAACAAATTCCCAGTAAATTCCCAGTAAATTACTCAGTGCATTACTCTGTAAATTGCCACTAAATTACAAAGTAAATTACAGTAAATTCTCAGAAATTACTCAGAAAATTTCCAGTAAATTAACAGTAAGTTCTCAGTAAATTCCCAATAAATTCTAACTACATTATTTAGAAAGTTCCCAGTAAATTCTCAACAAATTACTTAGTAAATTCCGAGTGAATTCTCAGTAAATTACTCATTAAGTTCTCTGTAAATTACTCAATAAATTTTCCGTAAATTAATCAGTAAATTCCTAGCAAATTCTTAATAAATACACAGTAAATTACTCAGTAAACTCTGAGCAAATTCTCCGTAAATTCCGACAAAATTCCATGTAAATTCTTAGTAAATTACTCAAAAAATTCCCAGTAAATTCTCAGTAAATTACTTAGTAAATTGCAAGTAAATTAAATTGTAAAATCACAGTAAATTCGCTGTAAATTCTCAGTAGATTACTATATAAGTTTTCAGTAAATTCTTTGTAAATTATTAAGAAAAATTGCCTCTAAATTCTCAGTAAATTACTCATCAAATTTTCAGTAAATTCTCAGTAAATTACTCAATAAATTACTCTTTAAATTCTCTGTAAATTACTTAGTAAGTTCCCTGTAAATTCTCAGTAAATTACTTGATAAGTTCTCACTAAATTTTTTGTAAATTACTCAGAACATTACTCAGTAAATTGTTAGTAAATTCTCAGTAATTTACTCGGTAAATTTTAAGTAAATTCTCTATAAATTCTAAGAAAATTACCTAATAAATTCCCAATAAATTCTCAGTAAATTCCAAAAAAAATCTAACTAAATTACTCAGTGAATTCTCAGTAAATTACACAATAAATTCCCAGTAAATTGTCAATAAATTAGTTAGTAAATTCTCAATCAATTACATTGTACTTCTCGATAAATTACTCAGTAAATTCTAAATAAATTCTCAATAAATTGCTCAGTAAATTCCCATTAAATTACGCAGGAAATTCTCTAGAAATTACTATTTAAATTCTCAGTAAATTACTCTGTACATTTATTCAGTAAATTGTGAGTAAATTACCAAGTAAATTTCCAGTAAATTCTTTGTAAATTCCTAGAAATTACTCAGTAAATATCTAATAAATTCTCAAAAAATTATTCAGTAAATTCCCAATAAATACTCAGTAAATCACTAAGCAAATTTCTGAGCAAATTCTAAAAAAATTCTCAGTACTTTGACTCTTAAATTCCCAGTAAATTTCTTTGTAAATTTTCAGTATATTCTCAATAAATTGCTCAGTAAATTACTAGTAAATTCCCAGTGAATTATTCAGCAAATTCCCAATAAATTCTTAGGCAATTCCTTGTAAATTTTTCGTAAATTCTTAGTAAATTACTCAGCAAATTCCCAGTATATTCTCAGTAAATTAATAAGTAAATTCCCTGTAAATTACTCATAAAATTCCCAGTAAAATTACTTAGTAAATTTTCAGTAAATTCTCTGTAAATTACTCCTTAAATTATCTGTAAATTCCTAGAAAATTCTAAGAAAATTTCTCAACAAATTAAATAGTAAATTCTCAGTAAATTACCCAGTAAATTCTCTGTCAATTCCCTGTAAAATCCCAGCAAATTACTCTGTAAGTTCTCAGTAAATTCTCAAAAAATTACTCTGTAAATTGCCAACAAATGCCCAGTAGATTACTCAGAAAATTCTCAGTAAATTCTCTAAAAATTACTCATTAAATTACTTAGTAAATTTCCAGTAAATTACTCAGTTAATTCCCAATCAATTCTCAATAAATTCCCAGGAAATACTCAGAAAGTTGCGCCGTAAATTCCCAATAATTTACTCAGTAAATTCTTAGTAAATTACTCTCCAAATTTTCAGTAAATTCCAAATAAATTACAGAATAAATTCTCAACAAATTCCCAGTAAATTACTCAGTAAATTCGCAATAAATTTTCTATAAATTACTTAGAAAATTTCTCAGTGAATTCTCTGAAAATTACTCAATTAGTTACTGAGTAAATTACTCAGTAAATTCCCAGAAAATTCCTTGTAAATTCTCAGTAAATTACTCTGAAAATTGCCAGTAATTTCTAAGTAAATTCCGTGTAAATTCTCAGTCAATTACTCTAGAAATTCCCACTATGTTCTCAATAAATTACACAACAAATTCCCAGTAAATTCCCAGTAAATTACTCAGTGCATTACTCTGTAAATTGCCACTAAATTACAAAGTAAATTACAGTAAATTCTCAGAAATTACTCAGAAAATTTCCAGTAAATTAACAGTAAGTTCTCAGTAAATTCCCAATAAATTCTAACTACATTATTTAGAAAGTTCCCAGTAAATTCTCAACAAATTACTTAGTAAATTCCGAGTGAATTCTCAGTAAATTACTCATTAAGTTCTCTGTAAATTACTCAATAAATTTTCCGTAAATTAATCAGTAAATTCCTAGCAAATTCTTAATAAATACACAGTAAATTACTCAGTAAACTCTGAGCAAATTCTCCGTAAATTCCGACAAAATTCCATGTAAATTCTTAGTAAATTACTCAAAAAATTCCCAGTAAATTCTCAGTAAATTACTTAGTAAATTGCAAGTAAATTAAATTGTAAAATCACAGTAAATTCGCTGTAAATTCTCAGTAGATTACTATATAAGTTTTCAGTAAATTCTTTGTAAATTATTAAGAAAAATTGCCTCTAAATTCTCAGTAAATTACTCATCAAATTTTCAGTAAATTCTCAGTAAATTACTCAATAAATTACTCTTTAAATTCTCTGTAAATTACTTAGTAAGTTCCCTGTAAATTCTCAGTAAATTACTTGATAAGTTCTCACTAAATTTTTTGTAAATTACTCAGAACATTACTCAGTAAATTGTTAGTAAATTCTCAGTAATTTACTCGGTAAATTTTAAGTAAATTCTCTATAAATTCTAAGAAAATTACCTAATAAATTCCCAATAAATTCTCAGTAAATTCCAAAAAAAATCTAACTAAATTACTCAGTGAATTCTCAGTAAATTACACAATAAATTCCCAGTAAATTGTCAATAAATTAGTTAGTAAATTCTCAATCAATTACATTGTACTTCTCGATAAATTACTCAGTAAATTCTAAATAAATTCTCAATAAATTGCTCAGTAAATTCCCATTAAATTACGCAGGAAATTCTCTAGAAATTACTATTTAAATTCTCAGTAAATTACTCTGTACATTTATTCAGTAAATTGTGAGTAAATTACCAAGTAAATTTCCAGTAAATTCTTTGTAAATTCCTAGAAATTACTCAGTAAATATCTAATAAATTCTCAAAAAATTATTCAGTAAATTCCCAATAAATACTCAGTAAATCACTAAGCAAATTTCTGAGCAAATTCTAAAAAAATTCTCAGTACTTTGACTCTTAAATTCCCAGTAAATTTCTTTGTAAATTTTCAGTATATTCTCAATAAATTGCTCAGTAAATTACTAGTAAATTCCCAGTGAATTATTCAGCAAATTCCCAATAAATTCTTAGGCAATTCCTTGTAAATTTTTCGTAAATTCTTAGTAAATTACTCAGCAAATTCCCAGTATATTCTCAGTAAATTAATAAGTAAATTCCCTGTAAATTACTCATAAAATTCCCAGTAAAATTACTTAGTAAATTTTCAGTAAATTCTCTGTAAATTACTCCTTAAATTATCTGTAAATTCCTAGAAAATTCTAAGAAAATTTCTCAACAAATTAAATAGTAAATTCTCAGTAAATTACCCAGTAAATTCTCTGTCAATTCCCTGTAAAATCCCAGCAAATTACTCTGTAAGTTCTCAGTAAATTCTCAAAAAATTACTCTGTAAATTGCCAACAAATGCCCAGTAGATTACTCAGAAAATTCTCAGTAAATTCTCTAAAAATTACTCATTAAATTACTTAGTAAATTTCCAGTAAATTACTCAGTTAATTCCCAATCAATTCCCAGGAAATACTCAGAAAGTTGCGCCGTAAATTCCCAATAATTTACTCAGTAAATTCTTAGTAAATTACTCTCCAAATTTTCAGTAAATTCCAAATAAATTACAGAATAAATTCTCAACAAATTCCCAGTAAATTACTCAGTAAATTCGCAATAAATTTTCTATAAATTACCTAGAAAATTTCTCAGTGAATTCTCTGAAAATTACTCAATTAGTTACTGAGTAAATTACTCAGTAAATTCCCAGAAAATTCCTTGTAAATTCTCAGTAAATTACTCTGAAAATTGCCAGTAATTTCTAAGTAAATTCCGTGTAAATTCTCAGTCAATTACTCTAGAAATTCCCACTATGTTCTCAATAAATTACACAACAAATTCCCAGTAAATTCCCAGTAAATTACTCAGTGCATTACTCTGTAAATTGCCACTAAATTACAAAGTAAATTACAGTAAATTCTCAGAAATTACTCAGAAAATTTCCAGTAAATTAACAGTAAGTTCTCAGTAAATTCCCAATAAATTCTAACTACATTATTTAGAAAGTTCCCAGTAAATTCTCAACAAATTACTTAGTAAATTCCGAGTGAATTCTCAGTAAATTACTCATTAAGTTCTCTGTAAATTACTCAATAAATTTTCCGTAAATTAATCAGTAAATTCCTAGCAAATTCTTAATAAATACACAGTAAATTACTCAGTAAACTCTGAGCAAATTCTCCGTAAATTCCGACAAAATTCCATGTAAATTCTTAGTAAATTACTCAAAAAATTCCCAGTAAATTCTCAGTAAATTACTTAGTAAATTGCAAGTAAATTAAATTGTAAAATCACAGTAAATTCGCTGTAAATTCTCAGTAGATTACTATATAAGTTTTCAGTAAATTCTTTGTAAATTATTAAGAAAAATTGCCTCTAAATTCTCAGTAAATTACTCATCAAATTTTCAGTAAATTCTCAGTAAATTACTCAATAAATTACTCTTTAAATTCTCTGTAAATTACTTAGTAAGTTCCCTGTAAATTCTCAGTAAATTACTTGATAAGTTCTCACTAAATTTTTTGTAAATTACTCAGAACATTACTCAGTAAATTGTTAGTAAATTCTCAGTAATTTACTCGGTAAATTTTAAGTAAATTCTCTATAAATTCTAAGAAAATTACCTAATAAATTCCCAATAAATTCTCAGTAAATTCCAAAAAAAATCTAACTAAATTACTCAGTGAATTCTCAGTAAATTACACAATAAATTCCCAGTAAATTGTCAATAAATTAGTTAGTAAATTCTCAATCAATTACATTGTACTTCTCGATAAATTACTCAGTAAATTCTAAATAAATTCTCAATAAATTGCTCAGTAAATTCCCATTAAATTACGCAGGAAATTCTCTAGAAATTACTATTTAAATTCTCAGTAAATTACTCTGTACATTTATTCAGTAAATTGTGAGTAAATTACCAAGTAAATTTCCAGTAAATTCTTTGTAAATTCCTAGAAATTACTCAGTAAATATCTAATAAATTCTCAAAAAATTATTCAGTAAATTCCCAATAAATACTCAGTAAATCACTAAGCAAATTTCTGAGCAAATTCTAAAAAAATTCTCAGTACTTTGACTCTTAAATTCCCAGTAAATTTCTTTGTAAATTTTCAGTATATTCTCAATAAATTGCTCAGTAAATTACTAGTAAATTCCCAGTGAATTATTCAGCAAATTCCCAATAAATTCTTAGGCAATTCCTTGTAAATTTTTCGTAAATTCTTAGTAAATTACTCAGCAAATTCCCAGTATATTCTCAGTAAATTAATAAGTAAATTCCCTGTAAATTACTCATAAAATTCCCAGTAAAATTACTTAGTAAATTTTCAGTAAATTCTCTGTAAATTACTCCTTAAATTATCTGTAAATTCCTAGAAAATTCTAAGAAAATTTCTCAACAAATTAAATAGTAAATTCTCAGTAAATTACCCAGTAAATTCTCTGTCAATTCCCTGTAAAATCCCAGCAAATTACTCTGTAAGTTCTCAGTAAATTCTCAAAAAATTACTCTGTAAATTGCCAACAAATGCCCAGTAGATTACTCAGAAAATTCTCAGTAAATTCTCTAAAAATTACTCATTAAATTACTTAGTAAATTTCCAGTAAATTACTCAGTTAATTCCCAATCAATTCTCAATAAATTCCCAGGAAATACTCAGAAAGTTGCGCCGTAAATTCCCAATAATTTACTCAGTAAATTCTTAGTAAATTACTCTCCAAATTTTCAGTAAATTCCAAATAAATTACAGAATAAATTCTCAACAAATTCCCAGTAAATTACTCAGTAAATTCGCAATAAATTTTCTATAAATTACCTAGAAAATTTCTCAGTGAATTCTCTGAAAATTACTCAATTAGTTACTGAGTAAATTACTCAGTAAATTCCCAGAAAATTCCTTGTAAATTCTCAGTAAATTACTCTGAAAATTGCCAGTAATTTCTAAGTAAATTCCGTGTAAATTCTCAGTCAATTACTCTAGAAATTCCCACTATGTTCTCAATAAATTACACAACAAATTCCCAGTAAATTCCCAGTAAATTACTCAGTGCATTACTCTGTAAATTGCCACTAAATTACAAAGTAAATTACAGTAAATTCTCAGAAATTACTCAGAAAATTTCCAGTAAATTAACAGTAAGTTCTCAGTAAATTCCCAATAAATTCTAACTACATTATTTAGAAAGTTCCCAGTAAATTCTCAACAAATTACTTAGTAAATTCCGAGTGAATTCTCAGTAAATTACTCATTAAGTTCTCTGTAAATTACTCAATAAATTTTCCGTAAATTAATCAGTAAATTCCTAGCAAATTCTTAATAAATACACAGTAAATTACTCAGTAAACTCTGAGCAAATTCTCCGTAAATTCCGACAAAATTCCATGTAAATTCTTAGTAAATTACTCAAAAAATTCCCAGTAAATTCTCAGTAAATTACTTAGTAAATTGCAAGTAAATTAAATTGTAAAATCACAGTAAATTCGCTGTAAATTCTCAGTAGATTACTATATAAGTTTTCAGTAAATTCTTTGTAAATTATTAAGAAAAATTGCCTCTAAATTCTCAGTAAATTACTCATCAAATTTTCAGTAAATTCTCAGTAAATTACTCAATAAATTACTCTTTAAATTCTCTGTAAATTACTTAGTAAGTTCCCTGTAAATTCTCAGTAAATTACTTGATAAGTTCTCACTAAATTTTTTGTAAATTACTCAGAACATTACTCAGTAAATTGTTAGTAAATTCTCAGTAATTTACTCGGTAAATTTTAAGTAAATTCTCTATAAATTCTAAGAAAATTACCTAATAAATTCCCAATAAATTCTCAGTAAATTCCAAAAAAAATCTAACTAAATTACTCAGTGAATTCTCAGTAAATTACACAATAAATTCCCAGTAAATTGTCAATAAATTAGTTAGTAAATTCTCAATCAATTACATTGTACTTCTCGATAAATTACTCAGTAAATTCTAAATAAATTCTCAATAAATTGCTCAGTAAATTCCCATTAAATTACGCAGGAAATTCTCTAGAAATTACTATTTAAATTCTCAGTAAATTACTCTGTACATTTATTCAGTAAATTGTGAGTAAATTACCAAGTAAATTTCCAGTAAATTCTTTGTAAATTCCTAGAAATTACTCAGTAAATATCTAATAAATTCTCAAAAAATTATTCAGTAAATTCCCAATAAATACTCAGTAAATCACTAAGCAAATTTCTGAGCAAATTCTAAAAAAATTCTCAGTACTTTGACTCTTAAATTCCCAGTAAATTTCTTTGTAAATTTTCAGTATATTCTCAATAAATTGCTCAGTAAATTACTAGTAAATTCCCAGTGAATTATTCAGCAAATTCCCAATAAATTCTTAGGCAATTCCTTGTAAATTTTTCGTAAATTCTTAGTAAATTACTCAGCAAATTCCCAGTATATTCTCAGTAAATTAATAAGTAAATTCCCTGTAAATTACTCATAAAATTCCCAGTAAAATTACTTAGTAAATTTTCAGTAAATTCTCTGTAAATTACTCCTTAAATTATCTGTAAATTCCTAGAAAATTCTAAGAAAATTTCTCAACAAATTAAATAGTAAATTCTCAGTAAATTACCCAGTAAATTCTCTGTCAATTCCCTGTAAAATCCCAGCAAATTACTCTGTAAGTTCTCAGTAAATTCTCAAAAAATTACTCTGTAAATTGCCAACAAATGCCCAGTAGATTACTCAGAAAATTCTCAGTAAATTCTCTAAAAATTACTCATTAAATTACTTAGTAAATTTCCAGTAAATTACTCAGTTAATTCCCAATCAATTCCCAGGAAATACTCAGAAAGTTGCGCCGTAAATTCCCAATAATTTACTCAGTAAATTCTTAGTAAATTACTCTCCAAATTTTCAGTAAATTCCAAATAAATTACAGAATAAATTCTCAACAAATTCCCAGTAAATTACTCAGTAAATTCGCAATAAATTTTCTATAAATTACCTAGAAAATTTCTCAGTGAATTCTCTGAAAATTACTCAATTAGTTACTGAGTAAATTACTCAGTAAATTCCCAGAAAATTCCTTGTAAATTCTCAGTAAATTACTCTGAAAATTGCCAGTAATTTCTAAGTAAATTCCGTGTAAATTCTCAGTCAATTACTCTAGAAATTCCCACTATGTTCTCAATAAATTACACAACAAATTCCCAGTAAATTCCCAGTAAATTACTCAGTGCATTACTCTGTAAATTGCCACTAAATTACAAAGTAAATTACAGTAAATTCTCAGAAATTACTCAGAAAATTTCCAGTAAATTAACAGTAAGTTCTCAGTAAATTCCCAATAAATTCTAACTACATTATTTAGAAAGTTCCCAGTAAATTCTCAACAAATTACTTAGTAAATTCCGAGTGAATTCTCAGTAAATTACTCATTAAGTTCTCTGTAAATTACTCAATAAATTTTCCGTAAATTAATCAGTAAATTCCTAGCAAATTCTTAATAAATACACAGTAAATTACTCAGTAAACTCTGAGCAAATTCTCCGTAAATTCCGACAAAATTCCATGTAAATTCTTAGTAAATTACTCAAAAAATTCCCAGTAAATTCTCAGTAAATTACTTAGTAAATTGCAAGTAAATTAAATTGTAAAATCACAGTAAATTCGCTGTAAATTCTCAGTAGATTACTATATAAGTTTTCAGTAAATTCTTTGTAAATTATTAAGAAAAATTGCCTCTAAATTCTCAGTAAATTACTCATCAAATTTTCAGTAAATTCTCAGTAAATTACTCAATAAATTACTCTTTAAATTCTCTGTAAATTACTTAGTAAGTTCCCTGTAAATTCTCAGTAAATTACTTGATAAGTTCTCACTAAATTTTTTGTAAATTACTCAGAACATTACTCAGTAAATTGTTAGTAAATTCTCAGTAATTTACTCGGTAAATTTTAAGTAAATTCTCTATAAATTCTAAGAAAATTACCTAATAAATTCCCAATAAATTCTCAGTAAATTCCAAAAAAAATCTAACTAAATTACTCAGTGAATTCTCAGTAAATTACACAATAAATTCCCAGTAAATTGTCAATAAATTAGTTAGTAAATTCTCAATCAATTACATTGTACTTCTCGATAAATTACTCAGTAAATTCTAAATAAATTCTCAATAAATTGCTCAGTAAATTCCCATTAAATTACGCAGGAAATTCTCTAGAAATTACTATTTAAATTCTCAGTAAATTACTCTGTACATTTATTCAGTAAATTGTGAGTAAATTACCAAGTAAATTTCCAGTAAATTCTTTGTAAATTCCTAGAAATTACTCAGTAAATATCTAATAAATTCTCAAAAAATTATTCAGTAAATTCCCAATAAATACTCAGTAAATCACTAAGCAAATTTCTGAGCAAATTCTAAAAAAATTCTCAGTACTTTGACTCTTAAATTCCCAGTAAATTTCTTTGTAAATTTTCAGTATATTCTCAATAAATTGCTCAGTAAATTACTAGTAAATTCCCAGTGAATTATTCAGCAAATTCCCAATAAATTCTTAGGCAATTCCTTGTAAATTTTTCGTAAATTCTTAGTAAATTACTCAGCAAATTCCCAGTATATTCTCAGTAAATTAATAAGTAAATTCCCTGTAAATTACTCATAAAATTCCCAGTAAAATTACTTAGTAAATTTTCAGTAAATTCTCTGTAAATTACTCCTTAAATTATCTGTAAATTCCTAGAAAATTCTAAGAAAATTTCTCAACAAATTAAATAGTAAATTCTCAGTAAATTACCCAGTAAATTCTCTGTCAATTCCCTGTAAAATCCCAGCAAATTACTCTGTAAGTTCTCAGTAAATTCTCAAAAAATTACTCTGTAAATTGCCAACAAATGCCCAGTAGATTACTCAGAAAATTCTCAGTAAATTCTCTAAAAATTACTCATTAAATTACTTAGTAAATTTCCAGTAAATTACTCAGTTAATTCCCAATCAATTCCCAGGAAATACTCAGAAAGTTGCGCCGTAAATTCCCAATAATTTACTCAGTAAATTCTTAGTAAATTACTCTCCAAATTTTCAGTAAATTCCAAATAAATTACAGAATAAATTCTCAACAAATTCCCAGTAAATTACTCAGTAAATTCGCAATAAATTTTCTATAAATTACCTAGAAAATTTCTCAGTGAATTCTCTGAAAATTACTCAATTAGTTACTGAGTAAATTACTCAGTAAATTCCCAGAAAATTCCTTGTAAATTCTCAGTAAATTACTCTGAAAATTGCCAGTAATTTCTAAGTAAATTCCGTGTAAATTCTCAGTCAATTACTCTAGAAATTCCCACTATGTTCTCAATAAATTACACAACAAATTCCCAGTAAATTCCCAGTAAATTACTCAGTGCATTACTCTGTAAATTGCCACTAAATTACAAAGTAAATTACAGTAAATTCTCAGAAATTACTCAGAAAATTTCCAGTAAATTAACAGTAAGTTCTCAGTAAATTCCCAATAAATTCTAACTACATTATTTAGAAAGTTCCCAGTAAATTCTCAACAAATTACTTAGTAAATTCCGAGTGAATTCTCAGTAAATTACTCATTAAGTTCTCTGTAAATTACTCAATAAATTTTCCGTAAATTAATCAGTAAATTCCTAGCAAATTCTTAATAAATACACAGTAAATTACTCAGTAAACTCTGAGCAAATTCTCCGTAAATTCCGACAAAATTCCATGTAAATTCTTAGTAAATTACTCAAAAAATTCCCAGTAAATTCTCAGTAAATTACTTAGTAAATTGCAAGTAAATTAAATTGTAAAATCACAGTAAATTCGCTGTAAATTCTCAGTAGATTACTATATAAGTTTTCAGTAAATTCTTTGTAAATTATTAAGAAAAATTGCCTCTAAATTCTCAGTAAATTACTCATCAAATTTTCAGTAAATTCTCAGTAAATTACTCAATAAATTACTCTTTAAATTCTCTGTAAATTACTTAGTAAGTTCCCTGTAAATTCTCAGTAAATTACTTGATAAGTTCTCACTAAATTTTTTGTAAATTACTCAGAACATTACTCAGTAAATTGTTAGTAAATTCTCAGTAATTTACTCGGTAAATTTTAAGTAAATTCTCTATAAATTCTAAGAAAATTACCTAATAAATTCCCAATAAATTCTCAGTAAATTCCAAAAAAAATCTAACTAAATTACTCAGTGAATTCTCAGTAAATTACACAATAAATTCCCAGTAAATTGTCAATAAATTAGTTAGTAAATTCTCAATCAATTACATTGTACTTCTCGATAAATTACTCAGTAAATTCTAAATAAATTCTCAATAAATTGCTCAGTAAATTCCCATTAAATTACGCAGGAAATTCTCTAGAAATTACTATTTAAATTCTCAGTAAATTACTCTGTACATTTATTCAGTAAATTGTGAGTAAATTACCAAGTAAATTTCCAGTAAATTCTTTGTAAATTCCTAGAAATTACTCAGTAAATATCTAATAAATTCTCAAAAAATTATTCAGTAAATTCCCAATAAATACTCAGTAAATCACTAAGCAAATTTCTGAGCAAATTCTAAAAAAATTCTCAGTACTTTGACTCTTAAATTCCCAGTAAATTTCTTTGTAAATTTTCAGTATATTCTCAATAAATTGCTCAGTAAATTACTAGTAAATTCCCAGTGAATTATTCAGCAAATTCCCAATAAATTCTTAGGCAATTCCTTGTAAATTTTTCGTAAATTCTTAGTAAATTACTCAGCAAATTCCCAGTATATTCTCAGTAAATTAATAAGTAAATTCCCTGTAAATTACTCATAAAATTCCCAGTAAAATTACTTAGTAAATTTTCAGTAAATTCTCTGTAAATTACTCCTTAAATTATCTGTAAATTCCTAGAAAATTCTAAGAAAATTTCTCAACAAATTAAATAGTAAATTCTCAGTAAATTACCCAGTAAATTCTCTGTCAATTCCCTGTAAAATCCCAGCAAATTACTCTGTAAGTTCTCAGTAAATTCTCAAAAAATTACTCTGTAAATTGCCAACAAATGCCCAGTAGATTACTCAGAAAATTCTCAGTAAATTCTCTAAAAATTACTCATTAAATTACTTAGTAAATTTCCAGTAAATTACTCAGTTAATTCCCAATCAATTCCCAGGAAATACTCAGAAAGTTGCGCCGTAAATTCCCAATAATTTACTCAGTAAATTCTTAGTAAATTACTCTCCAAATTTTCAGTAAATTCCAAATAAATTACAGAATAAATTCTCAACAAATTCCCAGTAAATTACTCAGTAAATTCGCAATAAATTTTCTATAAATTACCTAGAAAATTTCTCAGTGAATTCTCTGAAAATTACTCAATTAGTTACTGAGTAAATTACTCAGTAAATTCCCAGAAAATTCCTTGTAAATTCTCAGTAAATTACTCTGAAAATTGCCAGTAATTTCTAAGTAAATTCCGTGTAAATTCTCAGTCAATTACTCTAGAAATTCCCACTATGTTCTCAATAAATTACACAACAAATTCCCAGTAAATTCCCAGTAAATTACTCAGTGCATTACTCTGTAAATTGCCACTAAATTACAAAGTAAATTACAGTAAATTCTCAGAAATTACTCAGAAAATTTCCAGTAAATTAACAGTAAGTTCTCAGTAAATTCCCAATAAATTCTAACTACATTATTTAGAAAGTTCCCAGTAAATTCTCAACAAATTACTTAGTAAATTCCGAGTGAATTCTCAGTAAATTACTCATTAAGTTCTCTGTAAATTACTCAATAAATTTTCCGTAAATTAATCAGTAAATTCCTAGCAAATTCTTAATAAATACACAGTAAATTACTCAGTAAACTCTGAGCAAATTCTCCGTAAATTCCGACAAAATTCCATGTAAATTCTTAGTAAATTACTCAAAAAATTCCCAGTAAATTCTCAGTAAATTACTTAGTAAATTGCAAGTAAATTAAATTGTAAAATCACAGTAAATTCGCTGTAAATTCTCAGTAGATTACTATATAAGTTTTCAGTAAATTCTTTGTAAATTATTAAGAAAAATTGCCTCTAAATTCTCAGTAAATTACTCATCAAATTTTCAGTAAATTCTCAGTAAATTACTCAATAAATTACTCTTTAAATTCTCTGTAAATTACTTAGTAAGTTCCCTGTAAATTCTCAGTAAATTACTTGATAAGTTCTCACTAAATTTTTTGTAAATTACTCAGAACATTACTCAGTAAATTGTTAGTAAATTCTCAGTAATTTACTCGGTAAATTTTAAGTAAATTCTCTATAAATTCTAAGAAAATTACCTAATAAATTCCCAATAAATTCCCAATAAATTCTCAGTAAATTCCAAAAAAAATCTAACTAAATTACTCAGTGAATTCTCAGTAAATTACACAATAAATTCCCAGTAAATTGTCAATAAATTAGTTAGTAAATTCTCAATCAATTACATTGTACTTCTCGATAAATTACTCAGTAAATTCTAAATAAATTCTCAATAAATTGCTCAGTAAATTCCCATTAAATTACGCAGGAAATTCTCTAGAAATTACTATTTAAATTCTCAGTAAATTACTCTGTACATTTATTCAGTAAATTGTGAGTAAATTACCAAGTAAATTTCCAGTAAATTCTTTGTAAATTCCTAGAAATTACTCAGTAAATATCTAATAAATTCTCAAAAAATTATTCAGTAAATTCCCAATAAATACTCAGTAAATCACTAAGCAAATTTCTGAGCAAATTCTAAAAAAATTCTCAGTACTTTGACTCTTAAATTCCCAGTAAATTTCTTTGTAAATTTTCAGTATATTCTCAATAAATTGCTCAGTAAATTACTAGTAAATTCCCAGTGAATTATTCAGCAAATTCCCAATAAATTCTTAGGCAATTCCTTGTAAATTTTTCGTAAATTCTTAGTAAATTACTCAGCAAATTCCCAGTATATTCTCAGTAAATTAATAAGTAAATTCCCTGTAAATTACTCATAAAATTCCCAGTAAAATTACTTAGTAAATTTTCAGTAAATTCTCTGTAAATTACTCCTTAAATTATCTGTAAATTCCTAGAAAATTCTAAGAAAATTTCTCAACAAATTAAATAGTAAATTCTCAGTAAATTACCCAGTAAATTCTCTGTCAATTCCCTGTAAAATCCCAGCAAATTACTCTGTAAGTTCTCAGTAAATTCTCAAAAAATTACTCTGTAAATTGCCAACAAATGCCCAGTAGATTACTCAGAAAATTCTCAGTAAATTCTCTAAAAATTACTCATTAAATTACTTAGTAAATTTCCAGTAAATTACTCAGTTAATTCCCAATCAATTCCCAGGAAATACTCAGAAAGTTGCGCCGTAAATTCCCAATAATTTACTCAGTAAATTCTTAGTAAATTACTCTCCAAATTTTCAGTAAATTCCAAATAAATTACAGAATAAATTCTCAACAAATTCCCAGTAAATTACTCAGTAAATTCGCAATAAATTTTCTATAAATTACTTAGAAAATTTCTCAGTGAATTCTCTGAAAATTACTCAATTAGTTACTGAGTAAATTACTCAGTAAATTCCCAGAAAATTCCTTGTAAATTCTCAGTAAATTACTCTGAAAATTGCCAGTAATTTCTAAGTAAATTCCGTGTAAATTCTCAGTCAATTACTCTAGAAATTCCCACTATGTTCTCAATAAATTACACAACAAATTCCCAGTAAATTCCCAGTAAATTACTCAGTGCATTACTCTGTAAATTGCCACTAAATTACAAAGTAAATTACAGTAAATTCTCAGAAATTACTCAGAAAATTTCCAGTAAATTAACAGTAAGTTCTCAGTAAATTCCCAATAAATTCTAACTACATTATTTAGAAAGTTCCCAGTAAATTCTCAACAAATTACTTAGTAAATTCCGAGTGAATTCTCAGTAAATTACTCATTAAGTTCTCTGTAAATTACTCAATAAATTTTCCGTAAATTAATCAGTAAATTCCTAGCAAATTCTTAATAAATACACAGTAAATTACTCAGTAAACTCTGAGCAAATTCTCCGTAAATTCCGACAAAATTCCATGTAAATTCTTAGTAAATTACTCAAAAACTTCCCAGTAAATTCTCAGTAAATTACTTAGTAAATTGCAAGTAAATTAAATTGTAAAATCACAGTAAATTCGCTGTAAATTCTCAGTAGATTACTATATAAGTTTTCAGTAAATTCTTTGTAAATTATTAAGAAAAATTGCCTCTAAATTCTCAGTAAATTACTCATCAAATTTTCAGTAAATTCTCAGTAAATTACTCAATAAATTACTCTTTAAATTCTCTGTAAATTACTTAGTAAGTTCCCTGTAAATTCTCAGTAAATTACTTGATAAGTTCTCACTAAATTTTTTGTAAATTACTCAGAACATTACTCAGTAAATTGTTAGTAAATTCTCAGTAATTTACTCGGTAAATTTTAAGTAAATTCTCTATAAATTCTAAGAAAATTACCTAATAAATTCCCAGTAAATTCCAAAAAAAATCTAACTAAATTACTCAGTGAATTCTCAGTAAATTACACAATAAATTCCCAGTAAATTGTCAATAAATTAGTTAGTAAATTCTCAATCAATTACATTGTACTTCTCGATAAATTACTCAGTAAATTCTAAATAAATTCTCAATAAATTGCTCAGTAAATTCCCATTAAATTACGCAGGAAATTCTCTAGAAATTACTATTTAAATTCTCAGTAAATTACTCTGTACATTTATTCAGTAAATTGTGAGTAAATTACCAAGTAAATTTCCAGTAAATTCTTTGTAAATTCCTAGAAATTACTCAGTAAATATCTAATAAATTCTCAAAAAATTATTCAGTAAATTCCCAATAAATACTCAGTAAATCACTAAGCAAATTTCTGAGCAAATTCTAAAAAAATTCTCAGTACTTTGACTCTTAAATTCCCAGTAAATTTCTTTGTAAATTTTCAGTATATTCTCAATAAATTGCTCAGTAAATTACTAGTAAATTCCCAGTGAATTATTCAGCAAATTCCCAATAAATTCTTAGGCAATTCCTTGTAAATTTTTCGTAAATTCTTATTAAATTACTCAGCAAATTCCCAGTATATTCTCAGTAAATTAATATGTCACGACCCCAAACCGCCCCTAGTAGTTTGGTGCCGTGATGGCCAGTAATCCGTAATTACCGAAGGCCAACTTTTCAAAACTTAACACAATCAGAGTACGAATATAGGGGGCTCACAAATGCGGAAGCGATAAATCAATTACAAGCGGTCCATAAGAGCTGTGCGTAGATTAAAGCAGTGCCAAACATTTCCAATTAACTTCACAATTTAAAAACAACAAGGTACAAAAATACGTGTTACATCTTGATCAAAAGGCTTCTCGAGCCGACATATACAAAATACAGCTAATACAAGTCAAGAAGCATGATTTTCAAGAATTCGCCGACATGCAAAACAGGGCATCGCCGACGTAAATACAAAGTAAGGCCGACAAATACACGAATCCAAACAAGTATCCCAACGAACTAGGCGTCGCCGCCGTCCTGCTCATCACCTACATATATATAGAGGGGTGAGTACAAAACTCAGTGAATGGTACTAAAAATAAAGGTTTTACATGAATAAAGCCGAGGTCCTTCAAAACGAAACACACCAAAACTTTAGCAAGGCAAGTGATGAACCGTATTCATCGTTAAATATCGTAACATCAGCGAGACAAGGGATGAACCGTATTCATCATCAAATATCGTAACATCGGCGAGACAAGGGATGAACCGTATTCATCATCAAATATCGTAACATCGGCGAGACAAGGGATGAACCGTATTCATCATCAAATATCGTAACATCGGCGAGACAAGGGATGAACCGTATTCATCATCAAATATCGTAACATCGGCGAGACAAGGGATGAACCGTATTCATCATCAAATATCGTAACATCGGCGAGACAAGGGATGAACCGTATTCATCATCAAATAACAAAAGCTGTACGATCCGTAATCGTTTGGTCAAAAGTATTGCGAAAGTTTAGAGTCCTCCAATACAAGGGACTTGTGCACTTGGTACCGCGAAAGTTTAGAGTCCTCCAGTACAAGGGACTTGTGTTACTTAGGCCCGTAGCCCGATTTAACAAGGACCGTATCCTTTACACATAGTACTGCGAAAGTTTAGAGTCCTCCAGCACAAGGGACTTGTGTTACTTAGGCCCGTAGCCCGATTTAACAAGGACCGTATCCTTTCCAAAGATGGCATCAAAACAAGGAGTATACTTGACTCAACAAACAAGAGCTATTTATTCATGCTATCAAATACTTTCGTCAAACAAGCAAGCAAGATTTATCAAAACGAGTATAACATAGCTTTATCAATAATACCACTCACCTAGTTCTTCAGGTGTAGACTCAAAGCAAATATCAAGGACCTACAATCACATGGCAAGTCACATTCTCAAAGCAAGCTCTATATATACATGCAAATGATCTCGGCATTCTTGCCAGATCCAAGTCAAAGACAAAGCAAAACAAGCTGGGAGTTAAATCACTGCTCCCGCTCATAAAACACACCGGGTACTGACCAGGACTAAGCCGAGGTCCCGTTAAACAAAGTCAGGGAAAAATCTGAGTTTTCCTTTGGAGAATATGAAGAACATGATCATTGAAAGATGGATGCAAGCTCACAACTTGTTACAAAAATCTGAGTTTCATGCCAAGAGTTCAAAATATGGACCTAAGTACCCATTCAAGAAGGTCATGCAAGAACAAACACAAAAACATGGTTTTCGTTCCAAACTCTTCGATCAAAATGGGACTTTGTTCAAGAACACATGAAAAACCATTTTCTCTTTCTAAAACCAACTTCAAAACGATGCATGGCATGCAAAACAAAACCGATCATGCAATGCAGCTAGATATTCAGCAAGAGCAACCAAAGGAGATCAAGATTCTAACCTCAAAACTCGGATCTAACGGTTCAAGCCACAAAGATCAAGCTTGGAAGACTACTCTCACTCAAGAACTCTTCTTCCTCCTCTCTAGAGCTTCTCTCTCTAAAACAAAGATTTGAGACAAGAAATGATTTGTTTCAAGGTCTGTCGGCTGCCTTAACAAACAGCTCGGACACGTGGCATTACCGGGTTGGTTCAGCTCCAAAAAGGTGATTGATGGACAAGACAAGCCTCTGACAAAGCTTATGCAGCAAGCTCGGGTAAGACACATCGGCAACAAGATGACATCGGCTCAAAACAAGGATCCAACAACGGGATGGAAAAACATCGGCTAGGGAGGACGACGCTTGACTAAGCTGTGCCACACCTTGGCCGGGGTGCGCCACATCTCGGCCTAGGCCATACCTGCCTGCGGACAAGGTTCAAGTGCAAAACATCTCGGCAATGAATGCCCGAGGTGAAGATGGGGTTGAACAAGATCTCAAGATGATTCTAAGTACAAAGGGTCAAAGGCGGACTAAGCTCAAGATGATCTCGGCTACACACACACACTAAGCAAGGAACAAAATCATGCAAGCAACTTAAGCAAATCAAGCCAAGATAAAACCTTTAAATTAACATAAGCGGCAAGACCATGCAAGAATGTACGCAAATATGGCAAGAGCAAGATGAGGGTTGTCACATCCTACCCCCCTTAAAGAAGTTTGGTCCCCAAACTTAGATTACCTTGTTCCCAGAACAACTCCGGATAACGGACTCTCATATCTTCTTCCTTTTCCCACGTGGCTTCTGTGCCATAATGCTCCTTCCATTCGACCTTTACCATCGGTATCAATCTGTTCCTCAATTGCCTCACTTGTCGATCAATAATTCTCGTTGGCTTCTCCTCGTAGCCCAAATCTTCATTAATTGTGATCTCGGAATGATCGATTACATGCAGTGGATCTCGGATGTACTTTCTCAACATCGAAACATGAAACACATTGTGGACTTGGCTCAAATCTGGCGGCAAAGCAAGTCTGTAGGCAACGGAATTAATTCTCTCAAGAATTTCAAATGGCCCAATATAGCGGGGTGCTAACTTACCTTTCTTTCCAAATCTGGAAACTCCTTTCATTGGTGAGACTTTCAGGAATACATGATTCCCAACTTCGAACTCTACCTCATTCCTTCTCTGATCGGCGTAGCTCTTTTGTCGGCTCTGGGCAGTTTTAATCCTCTGTTGGATAAGTTTAATCTTTTCTGTTGTCACTTGAATCAATTCGGGACCAAGCAAAGTTCTGTCCCCGACTTCGGTCCAACATATCGGCGACCTACATTTTCTTCCATACAAGGCTTCATACGGCGCCATGCCAATGCTAGCTTGGTAACTGTTATTGTAAGCGAATTCCACTAAAGGCAAGTGTGTTCCCCAACTTTCTTGGAAATCCAATACACAAAGTCTCAGCATATCTTCGAGTGTCTGAATTGTCCTCTCTGTCTGCCCATCTGTCTGGGGATGAAAGGCTGTACTAAACCTCAGCTCGGCTCCGAAAGCTCTCTGAAGACTCTGCCAAAATCTAGAAACAAATTTAGGATCTCGGTCTGAAACAATTGATATCGGCACTCCATGAAGTCTGATAATCTCGTTCACATATAGCAAGGCAAGTTGATTGGCGTTGAAGGTAGCCTTAACGGGTAGAAAGTGTGCTGACTTAGTTAACCTATCCACAACAACCCAAATGGAATCCATACTCTTTGGTGTTCTCGGCAACCCAATCACAAAATCCATGGAGATGTGCTCCCATTTCCACTCAGGAATCGGCAAAGGTTGAAGAAGTCCTGCTGGTCTTTGATGTTCTGCCTTCACTTGCTGACAATGTAAACACTGGGACACAAACTCGGCTATTTCTCTCTTCATATTTGGCCACCAGAAGGTCTGTTTCATATCTTGATACATCTTGGTGTTCCCTGGGTGGACAGCAAACTTGGAACCATGAGCTTCCTGCAAAATCTTTTTCTTCAGCTCTGGAATGTCGGCCACACATAACCTTCCTTCAAACTTGAGTACTTGGTTTTCGATGGTATACCCTGGTCTCGGCTTCGTGTCAATCTCCTCGGCAATTTTCTTGAGGAAGTTATCCTCCATCTGTCTTGTCTTTACTTCATTAACGATAGTCGGTTCTGCTGACATCACGGTTAAACACGCCAAATTTCCATCTGACTTCCTGCTCAAAGCGTCGGCTACACTGTTGGCTTTACCGGGGTGATATTGAATTTGCATATCGTAGTCTTTTAACAACTCAAGCCACCTTCTCTGCCTCAAATTCAGTTCCTTCTGAGTGAATAGATATTTTAAGCTCTTATGATCCGTGAAAACCTGACAAGTAGCTCCATACAAATAGTGACGCCAAATCTTTAAAGCAAATACCACGGCCGCCAATTCTAAGTCATGGGTAGGATAGTTTTTCTCATGAGGTTTCAACTGACGAGATGCATAAGCTATAACTTTACCCTTCTGCATTAATACACAACCCAAACCCTTATGCGATGCATCACTATAGACATGAAACTCTTCGTTACCTGTTGGGAGTATGAGCACTGGCGCTGTAACTAACCTCGTCTTCAGTTCCTGGAAGGCTGACTCCCGATCTTTAGTCCATTCATACAGTGTTCCCTTCTGAGTCAGTTGCGTCAATGGAATTGCAATCCTGGAGAAATCTTTCACAAACTTTCTGTAATAACCTGCCAAACCCAGAAAACTACGAATCTCGGACACATTAGTCGGTCTCGGCCAATTCACTACGGCTTCGATTTTGCTAGGATCAACTGAGATACCCTCTTCACTAATCACATGACCTAAGAATGAGATAGTGGGAAGCCAAAACTCACACTTGTTAAACTTAGCATACAATCTCCGTTCTCTCAAAATCTGCAAGGCAAGTCTCAAGTGATTTTCGTGTTCAGTCTTACTCTTGGAATAGATCAAGATATCGTCAATGAAGACAACTACAAACTCATCTAAATACGGCTTGAAGACTCTGTTCATCAAATCCATAAATGCAGCAGGGGCATTAGTCACTCCAAAAGGCATTACTAAAAACTCGTAGTGGCCATATCTTGTTCGAAAGGCAGTCTTCTCGACATCTTCGGCTTTAACCTTAAGCTGATGGTAACCAGACCTAAGGTCGATCTTAGAAAAGACCCGCGCTCCTTGTAATTGGTCAAGCAGATCATCAATTCTAGGTAACGGGTACTTGTTCTTAATGGTGACCTTATTAAGTTCTCTATAGTCGATACACAAACGGAGTGTGCCATCCTTCTTTTTAACAAATAGAACAGGTGCTCCCCATGGTGAAGTGCTCGGCCTAATAAATCCCTTATCTAACAACTCTTGCAATTGCAGTTTCAATTCTCTAAGTTCAGCGGGGGCCATTCTATAAGGTGGTTTGGAGATCGGCTGCGTTCCCGATATAATATCGACCGTAAACTCTATTTCTCTATCGGTCAAGTGGCCAGGCAATTCATCCGGAAAGACGTCGGGGAAATCACTAACAATCGGGATGTCGGCTAAGTTAACATTTCCATTCTGATCACTCAGTATACTACACAAGTAACCTCGACACCCTTTCTGAATCAACTTACAGGCCTTAATGGACGAAATCAAGTATGGTGGGGGCACTACCCCTTTACCCTGGAAAGTAACCTCGGTTAGGTTTGGGGGTCTCAAGGTGACACCTTTCGAAACACAATTAATAGATGCATTGTTTGCAACTAACCAGTCCATTCCCAGTATAATATCAAAATGAGCTAGGTCTAGAGGCATCAGATCTACTAGCAATTCAACATTCTCAATCACAACAACACATGCTCTGTAAATGGATGCAACAAACATAGATCTCCCAGATGGAGTAGATACAGACAACACATAATCAATGGGCTCTAGTTCTCTATTAATTTTCTCAGCAAACTTAGTAGATATAAACGAATGAGTAGAACCCGAATCAATTAACACATAAGCATCTTGGGAGCAAATTAGTAAAATACCTGACACCACTGCCTCAGCATTCTGAGTGTCTCCTGGTACTAATGCAAACACTCTGCCCTGTCTCATCTGTACTCTCCCAGCATTTCCTTTCTGAACGGAACCCGAGGTATTTTCTCCTTTCTTGTTGTTATCAGTCTTTGTTTTGGGGCAATCCCTCACATAATGGCCCATCTCGCCACATTCATAACAGGCTCCAGACGTTCGTCGGCAGATCCCGAAATGCTGTTTCCCACAATCCGAACACGTCGGTTTAACACTCCCTTCCTGCCTTAGGTTACCAGTACTGTCCATGTTCGTTCTCTTCTTGGTGTTCAGCTGTCCTCGGCGATTGTCATAGTTCTGTCTCTTTCGCTGGTTTTCTCCCGAGCTCTGGTATCGGTTCAAATTAGCTTCGGCGTGAATGGCTTTGTCCAATACTTCGGCATAAGTCGGCATATCGAGTAAACTCACCCTGTCTTGAATCGGTCCACGAAGCCCACACTCGAACTTCCTGGCCTTCATATATTCGTCGTTGGTCATGTGGGGTACAAACCTTACCAGTTCAGTAAAAGCGCGGTCATATTCCGCCACTGTTCTGTTGCCTTGCGTCAGGGTATGAAATTCGGTAGCCTTACGGTTTCGAACACTTAGGGGAAAATGTTTCTTGTAAAACAATTCTAAGAATCGGATCCAGGTCAAATCTGGATTGCTCCCTCTAACCATCATCCACCATCTGCGAGCATCATCATCCAATGTGAATGCTGCCAACGTCACTTTCTGAGCGTCGGTGCTAGGGAAGATCTCGAACAACTTCTCTATCTCCAAAACCCATGCCTCAGCCTTCATCGGCTCTATACCCCCAGAGAATCTCGGTGGTCTCATCTTCTTGAACTCCCTGATCAAAGCTATCGTCCCATCCCCATACAAGGCTGGTTGCGGGGGAATCTGCGGCACCGGAGGAGGTGGAGGTGGAGCTACATTTCGGCCGTTGGTCTGCTCGGCCTGAGTCGACGTAGCACTAGCGAACTGCTGCCTGGTTTGCCTCAACTCGCGGGCCAAACCTTCAACCAATCTTTCCAATCTGTCCATTCTATCTTCGGGCTGATCTCGGCCAAGTGGTGGTCTACCTCTCCTCATGATGCTATGAGCGTGCAAAGTATGACTTTTAAACAAATAAGCAAATAACCACATAGGCAAGCAACAAATGAGCATATCAGGACAATGCACATTCCACTCAAACAACAATTACCATGATACAACCCTAACATCTTTCTAAGGGAAAACCTATGCTCTTCAGGACTCAAAGTGTGTGATTAACGTATTCCGAGGAACTTGTGCTCTGATACCACTCTGTCACGACCCCAAACCGCCCCTAGTAGTTTGGTGCCGTGATGGCCAGTAATCCGTAATTACCGAAGGCCAACTTTTCAAAACTTAACACAATCAGAGTACGAATATAGGGGGCTCACAAATGCGGAAGCGATAAATCAATTACAAGCGGTCCATAAGAGCTGTGCGTAGATTAAAGCAGTGCCAAACATTTCCAATTAACTTCACAATTTAAAAACAACAAGGTACAAAAATACGTGTTACATCTTGATCAAAAGGCTTCTCGAGCCGACATATACAAAATACAGCTAATACAAGTCAAGAAGCATGATTTTCAAGAATTCGCCGACATGCAAAACAGGGCATCGCCGACGTAAATACAAAGTAAGGCCGACAAATACACGAATCCAAACAAGTATCCCAACGAACTAGGCGTCGCCGCCGTCCTGCTCATCACCTACATATATATAGAGGGGTGAGTACAAAACTCAGTGAATGGTACTAAAAATAAAGGTTTTACATGAATAAAGCCGAGGTCCTTCAAAACGAAACACACCAAAACTTTAGCAAGGCAAGTGATGAACCGTATTCATCGTTAAATATCGTAACATCAGCGAGACAAGGGATGAACCGTATTCATCATCAAATATCGTAACATCGGCGAGACAAGGGATGAACCGTATTCATCATCAAATATCGTAACATCGGCGAGACAAGGGATGAACCGTATTCATCATCAAATATCGTAACATCGGCGAGACAAGGGATGAACCGTATTCATCATCAAATATCGTAACATCGGCGAGACAAGGGATGAACCGTATTCATCATCAAATATCGTAACATCGGCGAGACAAGGGATGAACCGTATTCATCATCAAATAACAAAAGCTGTACGATCCGTAATCGTTTGGTCAAAAGTATTGCGAAAGTTTAGAGTCCTCCAATACAAGGGACTTGTGCACTTGGTACCGCGAAAGTTTAGAGTCCTCCAGTACAAGGGACTTGTGTTACTTAGGCCCGTAGCCCGATTTAACAAGGACCGTATCCTTTACACATAGTACTGCGAAAGTTTAGAGTCCTCCAGCACAAGGGACTTGTGTTACTTAGGCCCGTAGCCCGATTTAACAAGGACCGTATCCTTTCCAAAGATGGCATCAAAACAAGGAGTATACTTGACTCAACAAACAAGAGCTATTTATTCATGCTATCAAATACTTTCGTCAAACAAGCAAGCAAGATTTATCAAAACGAGTATAACATAGCTTTATCAATAATACCACTCACCTAGTTCTTCAGGTGTAGACTCAAAGCAAATATCAAGGACCTACAATCACATGGCAAGTCACATTCTCAAAGCAAGCTCTATATATACATGCAAATGATCTCGGCATTCTTGCCAGATCCAAGTCAAAGACAAAGCAAAACAAGCTGGGAGTTAAATCACTGCTCCCGCTCATAAAACACACCGGGTACTGACCAGGACTAAGCCGAGGTCCCGTTAAACAAAGTCAGGGAAAAATCTGAGTTTTCCTTTGGAGAATATGAAGAACATGATCATTGAAAGATGGATGCAAGCTCACAACTTGTTACAAAAATCTGAGTTTCATGCCAAGAGTTCAAAATATGGACCTAAGTACCCATTCAAGAAGGTCATGCAAGAACAAACACAAAAACATGGTTTTCGTTCCAAACTCTTCGATCAAAATGGGACTTTGTTCAAGAACACATGAAAAACCATTTTCTCTTTCTAAAACCAACTTCAAAACGATGCATGGCATGCAAAACAAAACCGATCATGCAATGCAGCTAGATATTCAGCAAGAGCAACCAAAGGAGATCAAGATTCTAACCTCAAAACTCGGATCTAACGGTTCAAGCCACAAAGATCAAGCTTGGAAGACTACTCTCACTCAAGAACTCTTCTTCCTCCTCTCTAGAGCTTCTCTCTCTAAAACAAAGATTTGAGACAAGAAATGATTTGTTTCAAGGTCTGTCGGCTGCCTTAACAAACAGCTCGGACACGTGGCATTACCGGGTTGGTTCAGCTCCAAAAAGGTGATTGATGGACAAGACAAGCCTCTGACAAAGCTTATGCAGCAAGCTCGGGTAAGACACATCGGCAACAAGATGACATCGGCTCAAAACAAGGATCCAACAACGGGATGGAAAAACATCGGCTAGGGAGGACGACGCTTGACTAAGCTGTGCCACACCTTGGCCGGGGTGCGCCACATCTCGGCCTAGGCCATACCTGCCTGCGGACAAGGTTCAAGTGCAAAACATCTCGGCAATGAATGCCCGAGGTGAAGATGGGGTTGAACAAGATCTCAAGATGATTCTAAGTACAAAGGGTCAAAGGCGGACTAAGCTCAAGATGATCTCGGCTACACACACACACTAAGCAAGGAACAAAATCATGCAAGCAACTTAAGCAAATCAAGCCAAGATAAAACCTTTAAATTAACATAAGCGGCAAGACCATGCAAGAATGTACGCAAATATGGCAAGAGCAAGATGAGGGTTGTCACATAATAAGTAAATTCCCTGTAAATTACTCATAAAATTCCCAGTAAAATTACTTAGTAAATTTTCAGTAAATTCTCTGTAAATTACTCCTTAAATTATCTGTAAATTCCTAGAAAATTCTAAGAAAATTTCTCAACAAATTAAATAGTAAATTCTCAGTAAATTACCCAGTAAATTCTCTGTCAATTCCCTGTAAAATCCCAGCAAATTACTCTGTAAGTTCTCAGTAAATTCTCAAAAAATTACTCTGTAAATTGCCAACAAATGCCCAGTAGATTACTCAGAAAATTCTCAGTAAATTCTCTAAAAATTACTCATTAAATTACTTAGTAAATTTCCAGTAAATTACTCAGTTAATTCCCAATCAATTCCCAGGAAATACTCAGAAAGTTGCGCCGTAAATTCCCAATAATTTACTCAGTAAATTCTTAGTAAATTACTCTCCAAATTTTCAGTAAATTCCAAATAAATTACAGAATAAATTCTCAACAAATTCCCAGTAAATTACTCAGTAAATTCGCAATAAATTTTCTATAAATTACTTAGAAAATTTCTCAGTGAATTCTCTGAAAATTACTCAATTAGTTACTGAGTAAATTACTCAGTAAATTCCCAGAAAATTCCTTGTAAATTCTCAGTAAATTACTCTGAAAATTGCCAGTAATTTCTAAGTAAATTCCGTGTAAATTCTCAGTCAATTACTCTAGAAATTCCCACTATGTTCTCAATAAATTACACAACAAATTCCCAGTAAATTCCCAGTAAATTACTCAGTGCATTACTCTGTAAATTGCCACTAAATTACAAAGTAAATTACAGTAAATTCTCAGAAATTACTCAGAAAATTTCCAGTAAATTAACAGTAAGTTCTCAGTAAATTCCCAATAAATTCTAACTACATTATTTAGAAAGTTCCCAGTAAATTCTCAACAAATTACTTAGTAAATTCCGAGTGAATTCTCAGTAAATTACTCATTAAGTTCTCTGTAAATTACTCAATAAATTTTCCGTAAATTAATCAGTAAATTCCTAGCAAATTCTTAATAAATACACAGTAAATTACTCAGTAAACTCTGAGCAAATTCTCCGTAAATTCCGACAAAATTCCATGTAAATTCTTAGTAAATTACTCAAAAACTTCCCAGTAAATTCTCAGTAAATTACTTAGTAAATTGCAAGTAAATTAAATTGTAAAATCACAGTAAATTCGCTGTAAATTCTCAGTAGATTACTATATAAGTTTTCAGTAAATTCTTTGTAAATTATTAAGAAAAATTGCCTCTAAATTCTCAGTAAATTACTCATCAAATTTTCAGTAAATTCTCAGTAAATTACTCAATAAATTACTCTTTAAATTCTCTGTAAATTACTTAGTAAGTTCCCTGTAAATTCTCAGTAAATTACTTGATAAGTTCTCACTAAATTTTTTGTAAATTACTCAGAACATTACTCAGTAAATTGTTAGTAAATTCTCAGTAATTTACTCGGTAAATTTTAAGTAAATTCTCTATAAATTCTAAGAAAATTACCTAATAAATTCCCAGTAAATTCCAAAAAAAATCTAACTAAATTACTCAGTGAATTCTCAGTAAATTACACAATAAATTCCCAGTAAATTGTCAATAAATTAGTTAGTAAATTCTCAATCAATTACATTGTACTTCTCGATAAATTACTCAGTAAATTCTAAATAAATTCTCAATAAATTGCTCAGTAAATTCCCATTAAATTACGCAGGAAATTCTCTAGAAATTACTATTTAAATTCTCAGTAAATTACTCTGTACATTTATTCAGTAAATTGTGAGTAAATTACCAAGTAAATTTCCAGTAAATTCTTTGTAAATTCCTAGAAATTACTCAGTAAATATCTAATAAATTCTCAAAAAATTATTCAGTAAATTCCCAATAAATACTCAGTAAATCACTAAGCAAATTTCTGAGCAAATTCTAAAAAAATTCTCAGTACTTTGACTCTTAAATTCCCAGTAAATTTCTTTGTAAATTTTCAGTATATTCTCAATAAATTGCTCAGTAAATTACTAGTAAATTCCCAGTGAATTATTCAGCAAATTCCCAATAAATTCTTAGGCAATTCCTTGTAAATTTTTCGTAAATTCTTAGTAAATTACTCAGCAAATTCCCAGTATATTCTCAGTAAATTAATAAGTAAATTCCCTGTAAATTACTCATAAAATTCCCAGTAAAATTACTTAGTAAATTTTCAGTAAATTCTCTGTAAATTACTCCTTAAATTATCTGTAAATTCCTAGAAAATTCTAAGAAAATTTCTCAACAAATTAAATAGTAAATTCTCAGTAAATTACCCAGTAAATTCTCTGTCAATTCCCTGTAAAATCCCAGCAAATTACTCTGTAAGTTCTCAGTAAATTCTCAAAAAATTACTCTGTAAATTGCCAACAAATGCCCAGTAGATTACTCAGAAAATTCTCAGTAAATTCTCTAAAAATTACTCATTAAATTACTTAGTAAATTTCCAGTAAATTACTCAGTTAATTCTCAATAAATTCCCAGGAAATACTCAGAAAGTTGCGCCGTAAATTCCCAATAATTTACTCAGTAAATTCTTAGTAAATTACTCTCCAAATTTTCAGTAAATTCCAAATAAATTACAGAATAAATTCTCAACAAATTCCCAGTAAATTACTCAGTAAATTCGCAATAAATTTTCTATAAATTACCTAGAAAATTTCTCAGTGAATTCTCTGAAAATTACTCAATTAGTTACTGAGTAAATTACTCAGTAAATTCCCAGAAAATTCCTTGTAAATTCTCAGTAAATTACTCTGAAAATTGCCAGTAATTTCTAAGTAAATTCCGTGTAAATTCTCAGTCAATTACTCTAGAAATTCCCACTATGTTCTCAATAAATTACACAACAAATTCCCAGTAAATTCCCAGTAAATTACTCAGTGCATTACTCTATAAATTGCCACTAAATTACAAAGTAAATTACAGTAAATTCTCAGAAATTACTCAGAAAATTTCCAGTAAATTAACAGTAAGTTCTCAGTAAATTCCCAATAAATTCTAACTACATTATTTAGAAAGTTCCCAGTAAATTCTCAACAAATTACTTAGTAAATTCCGAGTGAATTCTCAGTAAATTACTCATTAAGTTCTCTGTAAATTACTCAATAAATTTTCCGTAAATTAATCAGTAAATTCCTAGCAAATTCTTAATAAATACACAGTAAATTACTCAGTAAACTCTGAGCAAATTCTCCGTAAATTCCGACAAAATTCCATGTAAATTCTTAGTAAATTACTCAAAAACTTCCCAGTAAATTCTCAGTAAATTACTTAGTAAATTGCAAGTAAATTAAATTGTAAAATCACAGTAAATTCGCTGTAAATTCTCAGTAGATTACTATATAAGTTTTCAGTAAATTCTTTGTAAATTATTAAGAAAAATTGCCTCTAAATTCTCAGTAAATTACTCATCAAATTTTCAGTAAATTCTCAGTAAATTACTCAATAAATTACTCTTTAAATTCTCTGTAAATTACTTAGTAAGTTCCCTGTAAATTCTCAGTAAATTACTTGATAAGTTCTCACTAAATTTTTTGTAAATTACTCAGAACATTACTCAGTAAATTGTTAGTAAATTCTCAGTAATTTACTCGGTAAATTTTAAGTAAATTCTCTATAAATTCTAAGAAAATTACCTAATAAATTCCCAATAAATTCTCAGTAAATTCCAAAAAAAATCTAACTAAATTACTCAGTGAATTCTCAGTAAATTACACAATAAATTCCCAGTAAATTGTCAATAAATTAGTTAGTAAATTCTCAATCAATTACATTGTACTTCTCGATAAATTACTCAGTAAATTCTAAATAAATTCTCAATAAATTGCTCAGTAAATTCCCATTAAATTACGCAGGAAATTCTCTAGAAATTACTATTTAAATTCTCAGTAAATTACTCTGTACATTTATTCAGTAAATTGTGAGTAAATTACCAAGTAAATTTCCAGTAAATTCTTTGTAAATTCCTAGAAATTACTCAGTAAATATCTAATAAATTCTCAAAAAATTATTCAGTAAATTCCCAATAAATACTCAGTAAATCACTAAGCAAATTTCTGAGCAAATTCTAAAAAAATTCTCAGTACTTTGACTCTTAAATTCCCAGTAAATTTCTTTGTAAATTTTCAGTATATTCTCAATAAATTGCTCAGTAAATTACTAGTAAATTCCCAGTGAATTATTCAGCAAATTCCCAATAAATTCTTAGGCAATTCCTTGTAAATTTTTCGTAAATTCTTAGTAAATTACTCAGCAAATTCCCAGTATATTCTCAGTAAATTAATAAGTAAATTCCCTGTAAATTACTCATAAAATTCCCAGTAAAATTACTTAGTAAATTTTCAGTAAATTCTCTGTAAATTACTCCTTAAATTATCTGTAAATTCCTAGAAAATTCTAAGAAAATTTCTCAACAAATTAAATAGTAAATTCTCAGTAAATTACCCAGTAAATTCTCTGTCAATTCCCTGTAAAATCCCAGCAAATTACTCTGTAAGTTCTCAGTAAATTCTCAAAAAATTACTCTGTAAATTGCCAACAAATGCCCAGTAGATTACTCAGAAAATTCTCAGTAAATTCTCTAAAAATTACTCATTAAATTACTTAGTAAATTTCCAGTAAATTACTCAGTTAATTCTCAATAAATTCCCAGGAAATACTCAGAAAGTTGCGCCGTAAATTCCCAATAATTTACTCAGTAAATTCTTAGTAAATTACTCTCCAAATTTTCAGTAAATTCCAAATAAATTACAGAATAAATTCTCAACAAATTCCCAGTAAATTACTCAGTAAATTCGCAATAAATTTTCTATAAATTACCTAGAAAATTTCTCAGTGAATTCTCTGAAAATTACTCAATTAGTTACTGAGTAAATTACTCAGTAAATTCCCAGAAAATTCCTTGTAAATTCTCAGTAAATTACTCTGAAAATTGCCAGTAATTTCTAAGTAAATTCCGTGTAAATTCTCAGTCAATTACTCTAGAAATTCCCACTATGTTCTCAATAAATTACACAACAAATTCCCAGTAAATTCCCAGTAAATTACTCAGTGCATTACTCTGTAAATTGCCACTAAATTACAAAGTAAATTACAGTAAATTCTCAGAAATTACTCAGAAAATTTCCAGTAAATTAACAGTAAGTTCTCAGTAAATTCCCAATAAATTCTAACTACATTATTTAGAAAGTTCCCAGTAAATTCTCAACAAATTACTTAGTAAATTCCGAGTGAATTCTCAGTAAATTACTCATTAAGTTCTCTGTAAATTACTCAATAAATTTTCCGTAAATTAATCAGTAAATTCCTAGCAAATTCTTAATAAATACACAGTAAATTACTCAGTAAACTCTGAGCAAATTCTCCGTAAATTCCGACAAAATTCCATGTAAATTCTTAGTAAATTACTCAAAAACTTCCCAGTAAATTCTCAGTAAATTACTTAGTAAATTGCAAGTAAATTAAATTGTAAAATCACAGTAAATTCGCTGTAAATTCTCAGTAGATTACTATATAAGTTTTCAGTAAATTCTTTGTAAATTATTAAGAAAAATTGCCTCTAAATTCTCAGTAAATTACTCATCAAATTTTCAGTAAATTCTCAGTAAATTACTCAATAAATTACTCTTTAAATTCTCTGTAAATTACTTAGTAAGTTCCCTGTAAATTCTCAGTAAATTACTTGATAAGTTCTCACTAAATTTTTTGTAAATTACTCAGAACATTACTCAGTAAATTGTTAGTAAATTCTCAGTAATTTACTCGGTAAATTTTAAGTAAATTCTCTATAAATTCTAAGAAAATTACCTAATAAATTCCCAATAAATTCTCAGTAAATTCCAAAAAAAATCTAACTAAATTACTCAGTGAATTCTCAGTAAATTACACAATAAATTCCCAGTAAATTGTCAATAAATTAGTTAGTAAATTCTCAATCAATTACATTGTACTTCTCGATAAATTACTCAGTAAATTCTAAATAAATTCTCAATAAATTGCTCAGTAAATTCCCATTAAATTACGCAGGAAATTCTCTAGAAATTACTATTTAAATTCTCAGTAAATTACTCTGTACATTTATTCAGTAAATTGTGAGTAAATTACCAAGTAAATTTCCAGTAAATTCTTTGTAAATTCCTAGAAATTACTCAGTAAATATCTAATAAATTCTCAAAAAATTATTCAGTAAATTCCCAATAAATACTCAGTAAATCACTAAGCAAATTTCTAAGCAAATTCTAAAAAAATTCTCAGTACTTTGACTCTTAAATTCCCAGTAAATTTCTTTGTAAATTTTCAGTATATTCTCAATAAATTGCTCAGTAAATTACTAGTAAATTCCCAGTGAATTATTCAGCAAATTCCCAATAAATTCTTAGGCAATTCCTTGTAAATTTTTCGTAAATTCTTAGTAAATTACTCAGCAAATTCCCAGTATATTCTCAGTAAATTAATAAGTAAATTCCCTGTAAATTACTCATAAAATTCCCAGTAAAATTACTTAGTAAATTTTCAGTAAATTCTCTGTAAATTACTCCTTAAATTATCTGTAAATTCCTAGAAAATTCTAAGAAAATTTCTCAACAAATTAAATAGTAAATTCTCAGTAAATTACCCAGTAAATTCTCTGTCAATTCCCTGTAAAATCCCAGCAAATTACTCTGTAAGTTCTCAGTAAATTCCCAAAAAATTACTCTGTAAATTGCCAACAAATGCCCAGTAGATTACTCAGAAAATTCTCAGTAAATTCTCTAAAAATTACTCATTAAATTACTTAGTAAATTTCCAGTAAATTACTCAGTTAATTCTCAATAAATTCCCAGGAAATACTCAGAAAGTTGCGCCGTAAATTCCCAATAATTTACTCAGTAAATTCTTAGTAAATTACTCTCCAAATTTTCAGTAAATTCCAAATAAATTACAGAATAAATTCTCAACAAATTCCCAGTAAATTACTCAGTAAATTCGCAATAAATTTTCTATAAATTACTTAGAAAATTTCTCAGTGAATTCTCTGAAAATTACTCAATTAGTTACTGAGTAAATTACTCAGTAAATTCCCAGAAAATTCCTTGTAAATTCTCAGTAAATTACTCTGAAAATTGCCAGTAATTTCTAAGTAAATTCCGTGTAAATTCTCAGTCAATTACTCTAGAAATTCCCACTATGTTCTCAATAAATTACACAACAAATTCCCAGTAAATTCCCAGTAAATTACTCAGTGCATTACTCTGTAAATTGCCACTAAATTACAAAGTAAATTACAGTAAATTCTCAGAAATTACTCAGAAAATTTCCAGTAAATTAACAGTAAGTTCTCAGTAAATTCCCAATAAATTCTAACTACATTATTTAGAAAGTTCCCAGTAAATTCTCAACAAATTACTTAGTAAATTCCGAGTGAATTCTCAGTAAATTACTCATTAAGTTCTCTGTAAATTACTCAATAAATTTTCCGTAAATTAATCAGTAAATTCCTAGCAAATTCTTAATAAATACACAGTAAATTACTCAGTAAACTCTGAGCAAATTCTCCGTAAATTCCGACAAAATTCCATGTAAATTCTTAGTAAATTACTCAAAAAATTCCCAGTAAATTCTCAGTAAATTACTTAGTAAATTGCAAGTAAATTAAATTGTAAAATCACAGTAAATTCGCTGTAAATTCTCAGTAGATTACTATATAAGTTTTCAGTAAATTCTTTGTAAATTATTAAGAAAAATTGCCTCTAAATTCTCAGTAAATTACTCATCAAATTTTCAGTAAATTCTCAGTAAATTACTCAATAAATTACTCTTTAAATTCTCTGTAAATTACTTAGTAAGTTCCCTGTAAATTCTCAGTAAATTACTTGATAAGTTCTCACTAAATTTTTTGTAAATTACTCAGAACATTACTCAGTAAATTGTTAGTAAATTCTCAGTAATTTACTCGGTAAATTTTAAGTAAATTCTCTATAAATTCTAAGAAAATTACCTAATAAATTCCCAATAAATTCTCAGTAAATTCCAAAAAAAATCTAACTAAATTACTCAGTGAATTCTCAGTAAATTACACAATAAATTCCCAGTAAATTGTCAATAAATTAGTTAGTAAATTCTCAATCAATTACATTGTACTTCTCGATAAATTACTCAGTAAATTCTAAATAAATTCTCAATAAATTGCTCAGTAAATTCCCATTAAATTACGCAGGAAATTCTCTAGAAATTACTATTTAAATTCTCAGTAAATTACTCTGTACATTTATTCAGTAAATTGTGAGTAAATTACCAAGTAAATTTCCAGTAAATTCTTTGTAAATTCCTAGAAATTACTCAGTAAATATCTAATAAATTCTCAAAAAATTATTCAGTAAATTCCCAATAAATACTCAGTAAATCACTAAGCAAATTTCTGAGCAAATTCTAAAAAAATTCTCAGTACTTTGACTCTTAAATTCCCAGTAAATTTCTTTGTAAATTTTCAGTATATTCTCAATAAATTGCTCAGTAAATTACTAGTAAATTCCCAGTGAATTATTCAGCAAATTCCCAATAAATTCTTAGGCAATTCCTTGTAAATTTTTCGTAAATTCTTAGTAAATTACTCAGCAAATTCCCAGTATATTCTCAGTAAATTAATAAGTAAATTCCCTGTAAATTACTCATAAAATTCCTAGTAAAATTACTTAGTAAATTTTCAGTAAATTCTCTGTAAATTACTCCTTAAATTATCTATAAATTCCTAGAAAATTCTAAGAAAATTTCTCAACAAATTAAATAGTAAATTCTCAGTAAATTACCCAGTAAATTCTCTGTCAATTCCCTGTAAAATCCCAGCAAATTACTCTGTAAGTTCTCAGTAAATTCTCAAAAAATTACTCTGTAAATTGCCAACAAATGCCCAGTAGATTACTCAGAAAATTCTCAGTAAATTCTCTAAAAATTACTCATTAAATTACTTAGTAAATTTCCAGTAAATTACTCAGTTAATTCCCAATCAATTCTCAATAAATTCCCAGGAAATACTCAGAAAGTTGCGCCGTAAATTCCCAATAATTTACTCAGTAAATTCTTAGTAAATTACTCTCCAAATTTTCAGTAAATTCCAAATAAATTACAGAATAAATTCTCAACAAATTCCCAGTAAATTACTCAGTAAATTCGCAATAAATTTTCTATAAATTACTTAGAAACTTTCTCAGTGAATTCTCTGAAAATTACTCAATTAGTTACTGAGTAAATTACTCAGTAAATTCCCAGAAAATTCCTTGTAAATTCTCAGTAAATTACTCTGAAAATTGCCAGTAATTTCTAAGTAAATTCCGTGTAAATTCTCAGTCAATTACTCTAGAAATTCCCACTATGTTCTCAATAAATTACACAACAAATTCCCAGTAAATTCCCAGTAAATTACTCAGTGCATTACTCTGTAAATTGCCACTAAATTACAAAGTAAATTACAGTAAATTCTCAGAAATTACTCAGAAAATTTCCAGTAAATTAACAGTAAGTTCTCAGTAAATTCCCAATAAATTCTAACTACATTATTTAGAAAGTTCCCAGTAAATTCTCAACAAATTACTTAGTAAATTCCGAGTGAATTCTCAGTAAATTACTCATTAAGTTCTCTGTAAATTACTCAATAAATTTTCCGTAAATTAATCAGTAAATTCCTAGCAAATTCTTAATAAATACACAGTAAATTACTCAGTAAACTCTGAGCAAATTCTCCGTAAATTCCGACAAAATTCCATGTAAATTCTTAGTAAATTACTCAAAAAATTCCCAGTAAATTCTCAGTAAATTACTTAGTAAATTGCAAGTAAATTAAATTGTAAAATCACAGTAAATTCGCTGTAAATTCTCAGTAGATTACTATATAAGTTTTCAGTAAATTCTTTGTAAATTATTAAGAAAAATTGCCTCTAAATTCTCAGTAAATTACTCATCAAATTTTCAGTAAATTCTCAGTAAATTACTCAATAAATTACTCTTTAAATTCTCTGTAAATTACTTAGTAAGTTCCCTGTAAATTCTCAGTAAATTACTTGATAAGTTCTCACTAAATTTTTTGTAAATTACTCAGAACATTACTCAGTAAATTGTTAGTAAATTCTCAGTAATTTACTCGGTAAATTTTAAGTAAATTCTCTATAAATTCTAAGAAAATTACCTAATAAATTCCCAATAAATTCTCAGTAAATTCCAAAAAAAATCTAACTAAATTACTCAGTGAATTCTCAGTAAATTACACAATAAATTCCCAGTAAATTGTCAATAAATTAGTTAGTAAATTCTCAATCAATTACATTGTACTTCTCGATAAATTACTCAGTAAATTCTAAATAAATTCTCAATAAATTGCTCAGTAAATTCCCATTAAATTACGCAGGAAATTCTCTAGAAATTACTATTTAAATTCTCAGTAAATTACTCTGTACATTTATTCAGTAAATTGTGAGTAAATTACCAAGTAAATTTCCAGTAAATTCTTTGTAAATTCCTAGAAATTACTCAGTAAATATCTAATAAATTCTCAAAAAATTATTCAGTAAATTCCCAATAAATACTCAGTAAATCACTAAATAAATTACTGAGCAAATTCTCAGCAAATTCTAAAAAAATTCTCAGTACATTAACCCTTAAATTCCCAGTAAATTTGTCACGACCCCAAACCGCCCCTAGTAGTTTGGTGCCATGATGGCGAGTAGTCCGTAATTACCGAAGGCCAACTTTCAAAAACTTAACACAATCAGAGTATAATAATCGGGGCTCACAATGCGAAGCAATAATCTAAAATACGAGTAGTCCATAAGAGCTGTGCGTAGATCAAATGCAATGCCAAACATTTCTAATTAACTTTACAACTTGAATACAACAAGTAAAATACGTATTACATCTTGATCAAAAGGCTTCTCGAGCTGACATATACAAAACACAGTAAATACAAGCCAAGAAGCATGATTTTCAAGATTCGCCGACATGAAAGATAAATAACATTGCCGACGTAAATACAAAACAAAGCCGACATAATCAAGAGTCCAAACAAGCTTTCAAAACAGTCTAGGCGTCGCCGACATCCTGCTCATCACCTACATATATATAGAGAGGGTGAGCTTGGATACTCAGTGAATGGTACTAGAAATAAAGGTTTTGCATGAATATAACCGCAGCCTTTCAAAACGAACACATCAAACTTTATCAAGACAAGGGATGAACCGTATTCATCAATCAAGTATTACAACATCGGCGAAGCAAGGGATGAACCGTATTCATCAATCAAGTATTACAACATCGGCGAAGCAAGGGATGAACCGTATTCATCAATCAAGTATTACAACATCGGCGAAGCAAGGGATGAACCGTATTCATCAATCAAGTATTACAACATCGGCGAAGCAAGGGATGAACCGTATTCATCAATCAAGTATTACAAGTCTCAAGGGATGCTTACTGACATCGGCAAAACACATCAAGCTCATCAAAACAAGGGCTGTACGATCCGTAATCGTTTACTCAAAGGTACTGCGAAAGTTTATAGTCCTCCAGCACAAGGGACTTGTGTTACTTAGGCCCGTAGCCCGATTTAACATAGTAATCTTTTCAAGAAAGGACCGTATCCTTTTACACTTAGTACTGCGAAAGTTTAGAGTCCTCCAGTACAAGGGACTGATGTTACTTGGGCCAGTAGCCCGATTTAACATAGCAAAACTGGTGTTACTTAGGCCCGTAGCCCGATTTAACAAGGACCGTATCCTTTTATGCTTAGTGCTGCGAAAGTTTAGAGTCCTCCAGCACGAGGGACTTTCCAAGAGAGGACCGTATCCTTTTATACTTAGTGCTGCGAAAGTTTAGAGTCCTCCAGCACGAGGGACTTTCCAAGGTTAACATCAAACGAAGCTTATACTTGATACATCAAAACAGGGCTATTGATTCATGCTTACAAAACACTTTCGTCAAAACAAAGCAAGCAAGATTTATCAAAACAAGTATAACATAGCTTTATCAATAATACCACTCACCTAGTTCTTCAGGTATAGGCTTAAAGCAAGGATCAAGGTCCTACAAATCACATGGCAAACCATATTCTCAAAACAAGCTTTATATGCATGCAAATGATCTCGGCATTCTCACAAGTTCCAAGTCAATAACAAAGCAAAACATGCTGGGAGTTCAAACACTGCTCCCGCCTCATGAGAACACACTGGGTACCAACCAGGTCTTTGCCGAGGTCCCACACATCCTTGCCGAGGTGTGGTCCCGTTGGCCTCAATCAAAAGCAAAGTCGGGAAAACCTGGGTTTCCCTTTGAATAACATGAAGAATATGACGAATATGATCATGAGAAAGATGAATGCAAGATCAAAACTTGTTACAAAATCTAAGATTTCGTGCCATGAGTTCAAAACATGGACCTGGGTTGTAACAACCCTCACCTTACTCTTGCCATACTTGCATACATTCTTGCATGGTCTTGCTTGTCATGATAATTTGAGGGTTTTATCTTGGCTTGATTTGCTTAAGTTGCTTGCATGATTTTGTTCCTTGCTTAGTGTGTGTGTGTAGTCGAGATCATCTTGAGCTTAGTCCGCCTTTGACCCTTTGTACTTAGAACTATCTTGAGGTCTTGATCAACCCCATCTTCACCTCGGGCATTCTTTGCCGAGATGTTTCGCACTTGAACCTTGTCCGCAGGCAGGTATGGCCTAGGCCGAGATGTGGCACACCCCGGCCAAGGTGTGGCACAGCTTAGTCAAGTGTCGTCCTCCTTAGCCGATGTTTTTCTATCCTGTTGCTGGATCCTTGTTTTGAGCCGATGTCATCTCTTTGCCGATGTGTCTTACCCGAGCTTGCTGCATACGATTTGTCAGAGACTTGTCTTGTCTATCAATCACCTTTTTGGAGCTGAACCAACCCGATTATGCCACGTGTCCGAGCTGTTTGTTAAGGCAGCCGACAGACCTTGAAACAAATCATTTCTTGTCTCAAATCTTTGTTTTAGAGAGAGAAGCTCTAGAAAGGGAGGAAGAAGAGTTCTTGAGTAAGAGTAGTCTTCCAAGCTTGATTTTTGTGGTTTGAACCGTTGGATCCGAGTTTTGAGGTTAGAATCTTGATCTCCTTTGGTTGTTCTTGCTGATCATCTAGTTGCATTGCATGATCGGATTTGTTTTGCATGTCATGCATCGTTTTGAAGTTGGTTCGGAAAGAGAAAATGGTTTTTCATGTGTTTTTGAACAAAGTCTCATTGTGATCGAAGAGTTTGGAACGAAAATCATGTTTTGTGTTTGTTCTTGCATGCCCTTCTTTGATGGGTACCCAGGTCCATATATTTTGAACTCTTGGCATGAAAACTCAGATTTTTGTAACAAGTTGTGAGCTTGCATCCATCTTTCAATGATCATGTTCTTCATATTCTCCAAAGGAAAACCCAGATTTTTCCTGACCTTGTTTAGCGGGACCTCGGCTTAGCCCTGGACTGTACCCAGTGTGTTTTCGAGGAATGGGAGCAGTGTTTAAGCTCCCAGCTTGTTTTGTTTTGTCTTTGACTTGGATCTGGCAAGAGTGCCGAGATCATTTGCATGTATTGGAGCTTGCTTTGAGAATGTGACTTGCCATGTGATTGTAGGTCCTTGATATTGCTTTGAGTCTGCACCTGAAGAACTAGGTGAGTGGTATTATTGATAAAGCTATGTTATACTTGTTTGATAAACCTTGCTTGCCTTGTTTTGACAAAAGTATTTTGTTAGCATGAATAAATAGCTCTTGTTTGATGTGCCAAGTATACTCCTTGTTGATACCACCTTTGAAAAGGATACGGTCCTTGTTAAATCGGGCTACGGGCCTAAGTAACACAAGTCCCTTGTGCTGGAGGACTCTAAACTTTCGCAGTACTAAGTATAAAAGGATACGGTCCTTGTTAAATCGGGCTACGGGCCTAAGTAACACAAGTCCCTTGTACTGGAGGACTCTAAACTTTCGCGGTACCAAGTGCACAAGTCCCTTGTATTTGAGGACTCTAAACTTTCGCAATACTTTTGACCAAACGATTACGGATCGTACAGCCCTTGATAATTGAAGGATGAATACGGTTCATCCCTTGCTTCGCCGATGTTATGATACTTGACTGATGAATACGGTTCATCCCTTGCTTCGCCGATGTTATGATACTTGACTGATGAATACGGTTCATCCCTTGCTTCGCCGATGTTATGATACTTGACTGATGAATACGGTTCATCCCTTGTTTCGCCGATGTTATGATACTTGACTGATGAATACGGTTCATCCCTTGCTTCGCCGATGTTATGATAATTGAATGATGAATACGGTTCATCCCTTGCTTCGCCGATGTTATGATAATTGAATGATGAATACGGTTCATCCCTTGTTTCGCCTATGTCAGTAAACACCTTTGGATACTTGTAATATTTGATTGATGAATACGGTTCATCCCTTGCCTTGCTAAGTTTGATGTGTTTCGTTTTGAAGGACTCCGGCCTTATTCATGCAAACCTTTATTTTTAGTACCATTCACTGAGTTTTGTACTCACCCCTCTATATATATGTAGGTGATGAGCAGGACGGCGGCGACGCCTAGTTCGTTTTGGATGCTTGTTTTGGATTCGTGTATATGTCGGCCTTACTTTTGTATTTACGTCGGCGATGCCCTGTTTTGCACGTCGGCAGATCTTGAAAATCATGCTTCTTGACTTATATTAGCTGTATTTTGTATATGTCGGCTCAAGAAGCCTTTTGATCAAGATGTAACATGTATTTTACCTTGTTGTATTTAAGTTGTAAAGTTAATTGGAATGTTTGGCATTGCTTTGATCTACGCACAGCTCTTATGGACCACTTGTGTTTGATTTATTGCTTCCGCATTTGTGAGCCCCCTATATCCATACTCTGATTGTGTTGAGTTTTGAAAAGTTGGCCTTCGGTAATTACGGATTACTGGCCATCGCGGCACCAAACTATTAGGGGCGGTTTGGGGTCGTGACAGAATGGTATCAGAGCACAAGTTCCTCGGTATACGTTATTCACACACCTTGAGTCCTGAAGAGCATAGGATTTCCCTTAGAAAGATGTTAGGGTTGCATCATGGTTTTTGTTGTTTGAGTGAAGTGTGCATTGTCTTGATATGCTTATTTGCTATTTGTCTATGTGGTTATTTGCTTAATTGTTTAAAAGTCATACCTTGCATACTCATAGTATCATGAGGAGAGGTAGACCACCACTTGGCCGAGATCAGCCCGAAGACAGAATGGACAGATTGGAAAGATTAGTTGAAGGTTTGGCCCGCGAGCTGAGGCAAACCAGACAGCAGTTCGCTAGTGCTACATCGACTCAGGCCGAGCAGACCAACGGCCGAAATGTAGCTCCACCTCCACCTCCTCCCGTGCCGCAGGTTCCCCCGCAACCAGCCTTATATGGGGATGGCACGATAGCTTTGATCAGGGAGTTCAAGAAGATGAGACCACCGAGGTTCTGTGGGGGTATAGAGCCGATGAAGGCTGAAGCATGGGTTTTGGAAATGGAAAAGTTGTTTGAGATCTTCCCTAGCACCGACGCACAGAAAGTGACGTTGGCAGCATTCACATTAGATGATGACGCCCGTAGGTGGTGGATGATGGTTAGAGGGAGCAATCCAGATTTGACCTGGACCCGATTCTTAGAGTTGTTCTACAAGAAACATTTTCCCCTAAGTGTTCGAAACCGCAAGGCTACCGAATTTCATACTCTGACGCAAGGCAATAGAACAGTGGCGGAATATGACCGCGCTTTCACTGAATTGGTAAGGTTTGTACCTCACATGACCAATGATGAATATATGAAGGCCAGGAAGTTCGAGTGTGGGCTTCGTGGACCGATTCAAGACCGGGTCAACTTGCTCGACATGCCGACTTATGCCGAAGTATTGGACAAAGCCATTCAGGCCGAAGCTAACCTGAACCGATACCAGAGCTCGGGAGAAAACCAGCGAAAGAGGCAGAACTATGACAGTCGCCGAGGACAGCTGGGCACCAAGAAGAGAACGAACACGGGCAGTACTAGTAACCTAAGGCAGGAAGGGAGTGCTAAACCGATGTGTTCGGATTGTGGGAAACAGCATTTCGGGATCTGTCGACGAACGTCTGGAGCCTGTTATGAATATGGTGAGATGGACCATTATGTGAGAGATTGCCCCAAGACAAAGGCTGATAACAACAAGAAAGGAGAGAATACCTCGGGTTCCGTTCAGAAGGAAAACGCTGGGAGAGGGCAGATGAGACAGGGCAGAGTGTTTGCATTGGTACCAGGAGACACTCAGAATGCTGAGGCAGTGGTGTCAGGTATGTTACTAATTTGCTCTCAAGATGCCTATGTGTTGATTGACTCGGGTTCTACTCATTCGTTTATATCTACTAAGTTTGCCGAGAAAATTGATAGAGAACTAGAGCCCCTTGATTATGTGTTGTCTGTGTCTACTCCATCTGGGAGATCTATGATTGTTGCATCCATTTACAGAGCATGTGTTGTTGTGATTGAGAATGTTGAACTGCTAGTAGATTTGATGCCTCTAGACCTAGCTCATTTTGATATTATACTGGGAATGGACTGGTTAGTTGCGAACGATGCATCTATTAATTGTGTTTCGAAAAGTGTCACACTGAGACCCCCAAACCTAGCCGAGGTTATTTTCCAGGGTAAAGGGATAGTGCCCCCACCATACTTGATTTCGTCCATTAAGGCCTGTAAGTTAATTCAGAAAGGGTGTCGAGGTTACTTGTGTAGTATACTGAGTGATCAGAATGGAAATGTTAACTTAGCCGACATCCCGATTGTTAGTGATTTCCCCGACGTCTTTCCGGATGAATTGCCTGGCCACTTGACCGATAGAGAAATAGAGTTTACTGTCGACATTACATCGGGAACGCAGCCGATCTCCAAACCACCTTATAGGATGGCCCCCGCTGAACTTAGAGAATTGAAACTGCAATTGCAAGAGCTGTTAGATAAGGGATTTATTAGGCCGAGCACTTCACCATGGGGAGCACCTGTTTTATTTGTTAAGAAGAAGGATGGCACACTCCGTCTTTGCATTGACTATAGAGAACTCAATAAAGTCACCATTAAAAACAAGTACCCGTTACCTAGAATTGATGATTTGCTTGATCAGTTACAAGGAGCACGAGTCTTTTCTAAGATCGACCTTCGGTCTGGTTACCATCAGCTTAAAGTTAAAGCCGAAGATGTCGAGAAGACTGCTTTTCGAACAAGATATGGCCACTACGAGTTTTTAGTAATGCCTTTTGGAGTGACCAATGCCCCTGCTGCATTTATGGATTTAATGAACCGAATCTTCAAACCATACTTAGATGAATTTGTAGTTGTTTTCATTGATGATATATTGATCTATTCCAAGAGTAATGCTGAACATGAAAACCATTTGAGACTTGCCTTACAGATTTTGAGAGAACGGAAGTTGTATGCCAAGTTTAACAAGTGTGAGTTTTGGCTTTCTACCATCTCATTTTTGGGTCATGTGATTAATGAAGAGGGTATTGCAATAGATCCTAGCAAAGTTGAAGCCGTAGTAAATTGGCCGAGGCCGACTAATGTATCCGAGACTCGTAGTTTTCTGGGTTTGGCAGGTTATTACAGAAAGTTTGTGAAAGATTTCTCCAGGATTGCAATTCCATTGACGCAACTGACTAAGAAGGGAACACTGTATGAATGGACTAAAGATCGGGAGTCAGCCTTCCAGGAACTGAAGACGAGGTTAGTTACAGCACCAGTACTAGTACTACCATCAGGTAACGAAGAGTTTCACGTCTATAGTGATGCATCACATAAGGGTTTGGGTTGTGTCTTAATGCAAAGGGGTAAGGTTATAGCTTATGCATCTCGTCAGTTGAAACCTCATGAGAAAAACTATCCTACCCATGACTTAGAATTGGCGGCCGTAGTATTTGCTTTAAAGATTTGGCGTCACTATTTGTATGGAGCTACTTGTCAGGTTTTTACAGACCATAAGAGCTTAAAGTATCTATTCACTCAGAAAGAATTGAATTTGAGACAGAGACGGTGGCTTGAGTTGTTGAAAGACTACGATATGCAGATTCAATATCACCCCGGGAAAGCCAACAGTGTAGCCGACGCTTTGAGCAGGAAGTCAGATGGAAATTTGGCGTGTTTAACCGTGATGTCAGCAGAGCCGACTATTGTTAATGAAGTAAAGACAAGACAGATGGAGGATAACTTCCTCAAGAAAATAGCCGAGGAGATTGACACGAAGCCGAGACCAGGGTATACCATCGAAGACAAAGTACTCAGGTTTGAAGGAAGGTTATGCGTGGCCGACATTCCAGAGCTGAAGAAAAAGATTTTGCAGGAAGCTCATGGTTCCAAGTTTGCTGTCCATCCAGGGAACACCAAAATGTATCAAGATGTGAAGCAGACCTTCTGGTGGCCAAATATGAAGAGAGAAATAGCCGAATTCGTGTCCCAGTGTTTACATTGTCAACAAGTGAAAGCAGAACATCAAAGACCAGCAGGACTTCTTCAACCTTTGCCGATTCCTGAGTGGAAATGGGAGCACATCTCCATGGATTTTGTGATTGGGTTGCCGAAAACACCTAAGGGTATGGATTCAATTTGGGTTGTGGTTGATAGGTTAACTAAGTCAGCACACTTTCTACCCGTTAAGACTACCTTCAACGCCAATCAACTTGCCTTGCTATATGTGAACGAGATTGTTAGACTTCATGGAGTGCCGATGTCAATTGTTTCAGACCGAGATCCTAAATTTGTTTCTAGATTTTGGCAGAGTCTACAGAGGGCTTTTGAAGCCGAGCTGAAATTTAGCACAGCCTTTCATCCCCAGACAGATGGGCAGACAGAGAGGACAATTCAGACGCTTGAAGATATGCTTAGACTTTGTGTGTTGGACTTCCAAGGAAGTTGGGGTACACATTTGCCCTTAGTGGAATTCGCTTACAATAACAGTTATCAAGCTAGCATTGGCATGGCGCCGTATGAAGCCTTGTATGGAAGAAAATGTAGGTCGCCGATATGTTGGACCGAAGTCGGAGACAGAACTCTGCTTGGTCCCGAATTGATTCAAGTGACAACAGAGAAGATTAAACTTGTCCAACAGAGGATTAGAACTGCCCAGAGCCGACAAAAGAGCTACGCCGATCAGAGAAGAAATGAGTTAGAGTTCGAAGTTGGGAATCATGTATTCCTGAAGGTTTCACCAATGAAAGGAGTTTCCAGATTTGGAAAGAAAGGTAAGTTAGCACCTCGTTATATTGGGCCATTTGAAATTCTTGAGAGAATTAACCCCGTTGCCTACAGACTTGCTTTGCCGCCAGATTTGAGCCAAGTCCACAATGTGTTTCATGTTTCGATGTTAAGGAAGTACATCCGAGATCCATTGCATATAATCGATCATTCCGAGATCACAGTTAATGAAGATTTGGGCTACGAGGAGAAGCCAATGAAGATTATTGACCGACAAGTGAGGCAATTGAGGAATAGATCGATACCGATGGTAAAGGTCGAATGGAAGGAACATTATGGCACAGAAGCCACGTGGGAAAAGGAAGAGGATGTGAGAATCCGTTATCCGGAGTTGTTCTGGGAACAAGGTAATCTAAGTTTGGGGACCAAACTTCTTTAAGGGGGGTAGGATGTAACAACCCTCACCTTACTCTTGCCATACTTGCATACATTCTTGCATGGTCTTGCTTGTCATGATAATTTGAGGGTTTTATCTTGGCTTGATTTGCTTAAGTTGCTTGCATGATTTTGTTCCTTGCTTAGTGTGTGTGTGTAGCCGAGATCATCTTGAGCTTAGTCCGCCTTTGACCCTTTGTACTTAGAACTATCTTGAGGTCTTGATCAACCCCATCTTCACCTCGGGCATTCTTTGCCGAGATGTTTCGCACTTGAACCTTGTCCGCAGGCAGGTATGGCCTAGGCCGAGATGTGGCACACCCCGGCCAAGGTGTGGCACAGCTTAGTCAAGTGTCGTCCTCCTTAGCCGATGTTTTTCTATCCTGTTGCTGGATCCTTGTTTTGAGCCGATGTCATCTCTTTGCCGATGTGTCTTACCCGAGCTTGCTGCATACGATTTGTCAGAGACTTGTCTTGTCTATCAATCACCTTTTTGGAGCTGAACCAACCCGATTATGCCACGTGTCCGAGCTGTTTGTTAAGGTAGCCGACAGACCTTGAAACAAATCATTTCTTGTCTCAAATCTTTGTTTTAGAGAGAGAAGCTCTAGAAAGGGAGGAAGAAGAGTTCTTGAGTAAGAGTAGTCTTCCAAGCTTGATCTTTGTGGTTTGAACCGTTGGATCCGAGTTTTGAGGTTAGAATCTTGATCTCCTTTGGTTGTTCTTGCTGATCATCTAGTTGCATTGCATGATCGGATTTGTTTTGCATGTCATGCATCGTTTTGAAGTTGGTTCGGAAAGAGAAAATGGTTTTTCATGTGTTTTTGAACAAAGTCTCATTGTGATCGAAGAGTTTGGAACGAAAATCATGTTTTGTGTTTGTTCTTGCATGCCCTTCTTTGATGGGTACCCAGGTCCATATATTTTGAACTCTTGGCATGAAAACTCAGATTTTTGTAACAAGTTGTGAGCTTGCATCCATCTTTCAATGATCATGTTCTTCATATTCTCCAAAGGAAAACCCAGATTTTTCCTGACCTTGTTTAGCGGGACCTCGGCTTAGCCCTGGACTGTACCCAGTGTGTTTTCGAGGAACGGGAGCAGTGTTTAAGCTCCCAGCTTGTTTTGTTTTGTCTTTGACTTGGATCTGGCAAGAGTGCCGAGATCATTTGCATGTATTGGAGCTTGCTTTGAGAATGTGACTTGCCATGTGATTGTAGGTCCTTGATATTGCTTTGAGTCTGCACCTGAAGAACTAGGTGAGTGGTATTATTGATAAAGCTATGTTATACTTGTTTGATAAACCTTGCTTGCCTTGTTTTGACAAAAGTATTTTGTTAGCATGAATAAATAGCTCTTGTTTGATGTGCCAAGTATACTCCTTGTTGATGCCACCTTTGAAAAGGATACGGTCCTTGTTAAATCGGGCTACGGGCCTAAGTAACACAAGTCCCTTGTGCTGGAGGACTCTAAACTTTCGCAGTACTAAGTATAAAAGGATACGGTCCTTGTTAAATCGGGCTACGGGCCTAAGTAACACAAGTCCCTTGTACTGGAGGACTCTAAACTTTCACGGTACCAAGTGCACAAGTCCCTTGTATTGGAGGACTCTAAACTTTCGCAATACTTTTGACCAAACGATTGCGGATCGTACAGCCCTTGATAATTGAAGGATGAATACGGTTCATCCCTTGCTTCGCCGATGTTATGATACTTGACTGATGAATACGGTTCATCCCTTGCTTCGCCGATGTTATGATACTTGACTGATGAATACGGTTCATCCCTTGCTTCGCCGATGTTATGATACTTGACTGATGAATACGGTTCATCCCTTGTTTCGCCGATGTTATGATACTTGACTGATGAATACGGTTCATCCCTTGCTTCGCCGATGTTATGATAATTGAATGATGAATACGGTTCATCCCTTGCTTCGCCGATGTTATGATAATTGAATGATGAATACGGTTCATCCCTTGTTTCGCCTATGTCAGTAAACACCTTTGGATACTTGTAATATTTGATTGATGAATACGGTTCATCCCTTGCCTTGCTAAGTTTGATGTGTTTCGTTTTGAAGGACTCCGGCCTTATTCATGCAAACCTTTATTTTTAGTACCATTCACTGAGTTTTGTACTCACCCCTCTATATATATGTAGGTGATGAGCAGGACGGCGGCGACGCCTAGTTCGTTTTGGATGCTTGTTTTGGATTCGTGTATATGTCGGCCTTACTTTTGTATTTACGTCGGCGATGCCCTGTTTTGCACGTCGGCAGATCTTGAAAATCATGCTTCTTGACTTATATTAGCTGTATTTTGTATATGTCGGCTCAAGAAGCCTTTTGATCAAGATGTAACATGTATTTTACCTTGTTGTATTTAAGTTGTAAAGTTAATTGGAATGTTTGGCATTGCTTTGATCTACGCACAGCTCTTATGGACCACTTGTGTTTGATTTATTGCTTCCGCATTTGTGAGCCCCCTATATCCATACTCTGATTGTGTTGAGTTTTGAAAAGTTGGCCTTCGGTAATTACGGATTACTGGCCATCGCGGAACCAAACTATTAGGGGCGGTTTGGGGTCATGACATGGGTACCCATGCAAGATGGTCATGCAAGAACAAACACAAAAACGTGGTTTTCGTTCCAAACTTTCGGATCAAAACGAGACTTTCTTCAAGAACATATGGAAAACCATTTTCTCTTTCCAGAACCAACTTCAAATCGATGCATGACATGCAACACAAATTCGATCATGCAATGCAGCTAGATGATCAGCGAGAACAACCAAAGGAGATCAAGATTCTAACCTCAAAACTCGGATCCAACGGTTCAAACCACGAAGATCAAGCTTGGGAGACTTACTCTCACTCAAGAACTTCTCTTCCTCCTCTCTAGAGCTTCTCTCTCTAAAACAAAGATTGAGACCAAAAATGATTTGTTTCTAAGTCTGCCGGCTGTCTTAACAACTAGCTCGGACACGTGGCGCTATCGGGTTGGTTCAGCTCAAAAAGGTGATTGATTGATAAGACAAGTCTCTGACAAAGCGTATGCAGCAAGCTCGGTACAACACATCGGCAACAAATGACATCGGCTTGAATCAAGGATAAGGCAACGGGGTAACAAAACATCGGCTAGGGAGGACGACGCTTGACTAAGCTGTGCCACACCTTGGCCGGGGTGTGCCACATCTCGGCCTAGGCCATACCTGCCCAAGAACAAGGTTCAGCAAGTGCAAAAACATCTCGGTAACAAGCCCGAGGTGAAGGTGGGGGTCGACCAAGGTTCCAAGACATTCAGGGTTGATCTAAACTCAGGATGACTTCGGCTACACGCCGAGCAAGGAACAAAATCACGCAAGCAGTACTAACAAAACAAGGCAAGCAAATCCTTCAAATCAACATAACAAGCCAAGATCATGCATGAATGTATGCAAGTATGACAAGAGTAAGATGAGGGTCGTTACAAAATTTCTTAGTAAATTTTCAGTAAATTGCTCAGAAAATTGCTCAGTAAATTGCAAGTAAATTCCCAGTAAATTATTCAGCAAATTCCCAATAAATTCTCAGGCAATTCCTTGTAAATTTTTCGTAAATTCTTAGTAAATTACTCAGCAAATTCCAGGTATATTCTCAGTAAATTAATAAGTAAATTCCCAATAAATTACTCATAAAATTTCTAGTAAAATTACTTAGTAAATTTCCAGTAAATTCTCTGTAAATTACTCCTTAAATTATCTGTAAATTCTTAGAAAATTCTAAGAAAATTTTTCAACAAATTAAACAGTAAATTCTCGGTAAATTACCCAGTAAATTCTCTGTCAATTCCCTGTAAAATCCCAGCAAATTAAACTGTAAGTTCTCAGTAAGTTCTCAAAAAATTACTCAGTAAATTGCCAACAAATGCTCAGTAGATTACTCAGAAAATTCTCAGTAAATTCTCTAAAAATTACTCATTAAATTACTCAGTAAATTTCCAGTAAATTATTCAGTTAATTCCTAATCAATTCTCAATAAATTGCCAGGAAATACTCAGAAAGTTGCGCCGTAAATTCACAATAATTTACTCAGTAAATTCTCAGTAAATTACTCTCTAAATTTTCAGTAAATTCCAAATAAATTACAGAATAAATTCTCGACAAATTCCCAGTAAATGACTCAGTAAATTCGCAATAAATTTTCTATAAATTACTTAGAAAATTTCTCAGTGAATTCTCGGAAAATTGCTCAATTAATTACTGATTAAATTACTCAGTAAATTATCAGAAAATACTGAGTAAATTCCAGTAAATTCCTTGTAAATTCTCAGTAAATTACTCTGAAAATTGCCAGTAATTTCTAAGTAAATTCCCTGTAAATTCTCAATAAACTACTCTAGAAATTCCCACTATGTTCTCAATAAATTACACAGCAAATTCCCAGTAAATTCGCAGTAAATTACTCAGTGCATTACTCTGTAAATTGCCACTAAATTACTAAGTAAATTACAGTAAATTCTCAGAAATTACTCTGAAAATTTCCAGTAAATTAACAGTAAGTTCTCAGAAAATTCCCAATAAATTCTAACTACATTATTTAGTAAATTCCCAGTAAATTTTAAACAAATTACTTAGTAAATTCTAAGTGAATTCTCTGTGAATTACTCATTAGGTTCTCTGTAAATTACTCAATAAATTTTTCGTAAATTAATCAGTAAATTCCTAGCAAATTCTTAATAAATACACAGCAAATTACTCAGTAAACTCTGAGCAAATTCTCCGTAAATTCCCACAAAATTCCATGTAAATTCTGAGTAAATTACTCAAAAAATTAGCAGTAAATTCTCAGTGAGTTACTTAGTAAATTGCAAGTAAATTAAATTGTAAAATCACAGTAAATTCGCTGTAAATTCTCAGTAGATTACTATATAAGTTTTCAGTAAATTCTTTGTAAATTACTAAGAAAAATTCCCTCTAAATTCTCAGTAAATTACTCATCAAATTTTCAGTAAATTCTCAGTAAATTACTCAATAAATTACTCCTTAAACTCTCTGTAAATTACTTAGTAAGTTCCCTGTAAATTCTCAGTAAATTACTCGATAAGTTCTCACTAAATTTTTTGTAAATTACTCAGAAAATTACTCAGTAAATTGTTAGTAAATTCTCAGTAATTTACTCGGTAAATTTTCAGTAAATTCTCTATAAATTCTCAGAAAATTACCTAATAAATTCCCAATAAATTCTCAGTAAATTCCAAAAAAAATCTAACTAAATTACTCAGTGAATTCTCAGTAAATTACACAATAAATTCCCAGTAAATTCTCAATAAATTAGTCAGTAAATTCTCAATCAATTACATTGTAATTCTCGGTAAATTACTCAGTAAATTCTAAATAAATTCTCAGTAAATTACTCAGTAAATTCCCATTCAATTACGCAGGAAATTCTCTAGAAATTACTCTGTACATTTATTCAGTAAATTGTGAGTAAATTACCAAGTAAATTTCCAGTAAATTCTCAGTAAATTCCTAGAAATTACTCAGTAAATATCTAATAAATTCTCAAAAAATTATTCAGTAAATTTCCAATAAATACTCAGTAAATCACTAAATAAATTACTGAGCAAATTCTCAGCAAATTCTAAAAAAATTCTCAGTACATTAACCCTTAAATTCCTAGTAAATTTCTTAGTAAATTTTCAGTAAATTCTCAATAAATTGTTCAGTAAATTGCTAGTAAATTCCCAGTAAATTATTCAGCAAATTCCCAAGAAATTCTCAGGCAATTCCTTGTAAATTTTTCGTAAATTCTTAGTAAATTACTCAGCAAATTCCCAGTATATTCTCAGTAAATTAATAAGTAAATTCTCAGTATATTACTCATAAAATTCCCAGTAAAATTACTTAGTAAATTTTCAGTAAATTCTCTGTAAATTACTCCTTAAATAATCTGTAAATTCCTAGAAAATTCTAAGAAAATTTCTCAACAAATTAAACAGTAAATTCTCGGTAATTACCCAGTAAATTCTCTGTCAATTCCCTGTAAAATCCCAACAAATTACTCTGTAAGTTCTCAGTAAATTCTCAAAAAATTACTCAGTAAATTGCACACAAATGCTCAGTAGATTACTCAGAAAATTCTCAGTAAATTCTCTAAAAATTACTCATTAAATTACTCAGTAAATTTCCAGTAAATTACTCAGTTAATTCCCAATCAATTCTTAATAAATTCCAGGAAATACTCAGAAAATTGCGCTGTAAATTCCCAATAATTTACTTAGTAAATTCTCAGTAAATTACTCTCTAAATTTTCAGTAAATTCCAAATAAATTACTGAATAAATTCTCAACAAATTCCCAGTAAATTACTCAGTAAATTCGCAATAAATTTTCTATAAATTACTTAGAAAATTTCTCAGTGAATTCTCTGAAAATTACCCAATTAGTTACTGAGTAAATTACTCAGAAAATTCATAGAAAATACTCAGTAAATTCCCAGTAAATTCCTTGTAAATTCTCAGTAAATTACTCTGAAAATTGCCAGTAATTTCTAAGTAAATTCCCTGTAAATTCTCAATAAATTACTCTAGAAATTCCCACTATGTTCTCAATAAATTACACAGCAAATTCCCAGTAAATTCGCAGTAAATTACTCAGTGCATTACTCTGTAAATTGCCACTAAATTACTAAGTAAATTACAGAAAATTCTTAGAAATTACTCAGAAAATTTCCAGTAAATTAACAGTAAGTTCTTAGTAAATTCCCAATAAATTCTAACTACATTATTTAGTAAATTTCCAGTAAATTCTCAACAAATTACTTAGTAAATTCCGAGTGAATTCTCAGTAAATTTCTCATTAAATTCTCTGTAAATTACTCAATAAATTCTCCGTAAATTAATCAGTAATTCCTAGCAAATTCTTAATAAATACACAGTAAATTACTTAGTAAACTCTGAGCAAATTCTTCGTAAATTCCCACAAAATTCCATGTAAATTCTTAGTAAATTACTCAAAAAATTCCCAGTAAATTCTTAGTAAATTACTTAGTAAATTCCCAGCAAAATCTCAGTAAATTACTTAATAAATTGCAAGTAAATTAAATTTTAAAATCACAGCAAATTCGATGTAAATTCTCAGTAGACTACTCTGTAAGTTTTCAGTAAATTCTTTGTAAATTACTAAGAAAAATTGCCTCTAAATTCTCAGTAAATTACTCAATAAATTACTCTTTAAATTCTCTGCAAATTACTTAGTAAGTTCCTTGTAATTCTCAGTAAATTACTCGATAAGTTCTCACTAAATTTTTTGTAAATTACTCAGAAAATTACTCAGCAGATTGTTAGTAAATTCTCAGTAATTTACTCGGTAAATTTTCAGTAAATTCTCTATAAATTCTCAGAAAATTACCTAATAAATTCCCAATAAATTCCAAAAAAAATCTAACTAAATTACTCAGTGAGTTCTCAATAAATTAGTCAGTAAATTCTCAGTCAATTACATTGTAATTCTCGGTAAGTTACTCAGTAAATTCTAAATAAATTCTAAGTAAATTTCCATTAAATTACGCAGTAAATTCTCAGTAAATTACTCTGTACATTTATTCAGTAAATTGTGAGTAAATTACCAAGTAAACTTTCAGTAAATTCTCAGTAAATTCCTAGAAATTACTCAGTAAATATCTAATAAATTCTCAAAAAATTATTCAGTAAATTCCCAATAAATACTCAGTAAATCACTCAGTAAATTACTGAGCAAATTCTCAGCAAATTCGAAAAAGATTCTCATTGCTTTAATCCTTAAATTCCCAGTAAATTTCTTGGTAAATTTTCACTAAATTCTCAACAAATTGCTCAGTAAATTGCTAAGTAAATTACTAGTAAATTCCCAGTAAATTATTCAGCAAATTCCCAATAAATTCTCAAGCAATTCCTTGTAAATTTTTCGTAAATTCTTAGTAAATTATTCAGCAAATTCCCAGTATATTCTCAGTAAATTAATAAGTAAATTCCCCGTAAATTACTCATAAAATTCCCAGTAAAATTACTTAGTAAATTTCCAGTAAATTCTCTTTAAATTACTCCTTAAATTATCTGTAAATTCCTTGAAAATTCTAAGAAAATTTCTCAACAAATTAAACAGTAAATTCTCGGCAAATTACCCAATAAATTCTCTGTCAATTCCCTGTAAAATCCCAGCAAATTACTCTGTAAGTTCTCAGTAAATTCTCAAAAAATTACTCAGTAAATTGCCAACAAATGCTCAGTAGATTACTCAGAAAATTCTTAGTAAATTCTCTAAAAATTACTCATTAAATTACTCAGTAAATTTCCAGTAAATTACTCAGTTAATTCCCAATCAATTCTCAATAAATTCCCAGGAAATACTCAGAAAATTGCGCTGTAAATTCCCAATAATTTACTCAGTAAATTCTCAGTAAATTACTCTCTAAATTTTCAGTAAATTCCAAATAAATTACAGAATAAATTCTCAACAAATTCCCAGTAAATTACTCAGTAAATTCGCAATAAATTTTCTATAAATTACTTAGAAAATTTCTCAGTGAATTCTCTGAAAATTACTCAAATAATTACACAGTAAATTCTCAGAAAATACTCAGTAAATTTCCAGTGAATTCCTTGTAAATTCTCAGTAAATTACTCTGAAAATTGCCAGTAATTTCTAAGTAAATTCCCTGTAAATTCTCAATAAATTACTCTAAAAATTCCCACTATGTTCTCAATAAATTACACAGCAAATTCCCAGTAAATTCGCAGTAAATTACTCAGTGCATTACTCTGTAAATTGCCACTAAATTACTAAATAAATTACAGTAAATTCTCAGAAATTACTCAGAAAATTTCCAGTAAATTAACAGTAAGTTCTCAGTAAATTGCCAATAAATTCTAACTACATTATTTAGAAAATTCCCAGTAAATTCTCAACAAATTACTTATTAAATTCTTTGTAAATTCTGAGTGAATTCTCAGTAAATTACTACTTAAATTCTCTGTAAATTACTCAATAAATTCTGCGTAAATTAATCAGTAAATTCCTAGCAAATTCTTAATAAATACACAGTAAATTACTGAGTAAACTCTAAGCAAATTCTCCGTAAATTCCCACAAAATTCCATGTGAATTCTTAGTAAATTAGTCAAAAAATTCCCAGTAAATTCTCAGTAAATTACTTAGTAAATTCCCAGCAAAATCTCAGTAAATTACTTAGTAAATTGCAAGTAAATTAAATTGTAAACTCACAGTAAATTCGCTATAAATTCTCAGTAGATTACTCTGTAAGTTTTCAGTAAATTCTTTGTAAATTACTAAGAAAAATTGCCTCTAAATTCTCAGTAAATTACTCATCAAATTTTCAGTAAATTCTCAGTAAATTACTCAATAAATTACTCTTTAAATTCTCTGTAAATTACTTAGTAAGTTCCCTGTAAATTATCAGTAAATTACTCGATAAGTTCTCACTAAATTTTTTGTAAATTACTCAGAAAATTACTCAGAAAATTGTTAGTAAATTTTCAGTAATTTACTCGGTAAATTTTCAGTAAATTCTCTATAAATTCTCAGAAAATTACCTATTAAATTCCCAATAAATTCCAAAAAAAATCTAACTAAATTACTCAGTGAATTCTCAGTAAATTACACAATAAATTCCCGGTAAATTCTCAATAAATTAGTCAGTAAATTCTCAGTCAATTACATTGTAATTCTCGGTAAATTACTCAGTAAATTCTAAATAAATTCTCAGTAAATTCCCATTAAATTACGCAGTAAATTCTCAGTAAATTGTGAGTAAATTAGCAAGTAAATTCTCAGTAAATATCTAATAAGCTCTCAAAAAATTATTCAGTAAATTCCCAATAAATACTCAGTAAATCACTAAGTTAATTACTGAGCAAATTCTCAGCAAATTCTAAAAAAATTCTCAGTACTTTAATCCTCAAAATTCCCACTAAATTTCTTAGTAAATCCTTAATAAATTGCTCAATAAATTACTAGTAAATTCCCAGTAAATTATTCAGCAAATTCCGAATAAATTCTTAGGCAATTCCTTGTAAATTTTACGTAAATTCTTATGAAATTACTCAACAAATTCCCAGTATATTCTCAGTAAATTAATAAGTAAATTCCCGTAAATTACCCACAAAATTCCCAGTAAAATTACTTAGTAAATTTCCAGTAAATTCTCTGTAAATTACTCCTTAAATTATCTGTAAATTCCTAGAAAATTCTAAGAAAATTTCTCAACAAATTAAACAGTAAATTCTCGGTAAATTACCCAGTAAATTCTCTGTCAATTCCCTGTAAAATCCCAGCAAATTACTCTGTAAGTTCTAAGTAAATTCTCAAAAAATTACTCAGTAAATTGCACACAAATGCTCAGTAGATTACTCAGAAAATTCTCAGTAAATTCTCTAAAAATAACTCATTAAATTACTCAGTAAATTACTCAGTTAATTCCCAATCAATTCTCAATAAATTCCCAGGAAATACTCAGAAAGTTGCGCCGTAAATTCCCAATAATTTACTCAGTAAATTCTCAGTAAATTACTGTCTAAATTTTCAGTAAATTCCAAATAAATTACAGAATAAATTCTCCACAAATTCCCAGTAAATTATTCAGTAAATTCGCAATATATTTTCTATAAATTACTTAGAAAATTTCTCAGTGAATTCTCGGAAAATTACTCAATTAGTTACTGAGTAAATTACTCAGTAAATTCTCAGAAAATACTCAGTAAATTCCCAGTAAATTCCTTGTAAATTCTCAGTAAATTACTCTGAAAATTGCCAGTAATTTCTACGTAAATTCTTGTGAATTCTCAATAAATTACTCTAGAAATTCCAACTATGTTCTCAATAAATTACACAGCAAATTCCCAGTAAATTCGCAGTAAATTACTCAGTGCATTACTCTGTAAATTGCCACTAAATTACTAAGTCATCTACAGTAAATTCTCAGAAATTACTCAGAAAATTTCCAGTAAATTAACAGTAAGTTCTCAGTAAATTCCCAATAAATTCTAACTACATTATTTAGTAAATTCCCAGTAAATTCTCAACAAATTACTTATTAAATTCTTCGTAAATTCTGAGTGAATTCTCAGTAAATTACTCCTTAAATTCTCTGTAAATTACTCAATAAATTCTCCGTAAATTAATCAGTAAATTCCTAGCAAATTCTTAATAAATACACAGTAAATTGCTCAGTAAACTCTGAGCAAATTCTCCGTAAATTCCCACAAAATTACATGTAAATTCTTAGTAAATTACTCAAAAAATTCCCAGTAAATTACTTAGTAAATTCCCAGCAAAATCCAAGTAAATTACTTAGTAAATTGCAAGTAAATTAAATTGTAAAATCACAGTAAATTCGCTGTAAATTCTCAGTAGATTACTCTGTAAGTTTTCAGTAAATTCTTTGTAAATTACTAAGAAAAATTGCCTCTAAATTCTCAGTAAATTACTCATCAAATTTTCAGTAAATTCTCAGTAAATTACTCAATAAATTACTCTTTAAATTCTCTGTAAATTACTTAGTAAATACCCTGTAAATTATCAGTAAATTACTCGATAAGTTCTCACTAAATTTTTTGCAAATTACTCAGAAAATTACTCAGTAAATTGTTAGTAAATTCTCAGTAATTTACTCGGTAAATTTTCAGTAAATTCTCTATAAATTCTAAGAAAAATACCTAATAAATTCCCAATAAAGTCTCAGTAAATTCCAAAAAAAATCTAACTAAATTACTCAGTGAATTCTCAGCAAATTACAATAAATTCCCAGTAAATTCTCCATAAATTAGTCAGTAAATTCTCAGTCAATTACAATGTAATTCTCGGTAAATTACTCAATAAATTCTAAACAAATTCTCAGTAAATTCCCATTAAGTTACGCTGTAAATTCTCAGTAAATTACTCTGTACATTTATTTAGTAAAAAGTGAGTAAATTACCAAGTAAATTTCCAGTAAATTCCTAGAAATTACTCAGTAAATATCTAATAAATTCTCAAAAAACCATTCAGTAAATTCCCAATAAATCCTCAGTAAATCACTAAGTAAATTACTGAGCAAATTCTCAGCAAATTCTAAAAAAATTCTCAGTACTTTAATCCTTAAATTCCAAGTAAATTTCTTAGTAAATTTTCAGTAAATTCTGAATTAATTGCTCAGTAAATTACTAGTAAATTCCTAGTAAATTATTCAGCAAATTCCCAATAAATTCTCAGGCAATTCCTTGTAAATTTTTCGTAAATTCTTAGTAAATTACTCAGCAAATTCCCAATAAATTCTCAGGCAATTCCTTGTAAATTTTTCGTAAATTCTTAGTAAATTACTCAGCAAATTCCCAGTATATTCTCAGTAATTAATAAGTAAATTCCCAGTAAATTATTCATAAAATTTCCAGTAAAATTACTTAGTAAATTTCCAGTAAATTCTCTGTAAATTACTCCTTAAATTATCTGTAAATTCCTAGAAAATTCTAAGAAAATTTCTCAACAAATTAAATAGTAAATCCTCGGCAAATTACCCAGTAAATTCTCTGTCAATTCCCTGTAAAATCCCAGCAAATTACTCTGTAAGTTCTCAGTAAATTCTCAAAAAATTACTCAGTAAATTTCCAACAAATGCTCAGTAGATTACTCAGAAAATTCTTAGTAAATTCTCTAAAAATTACTCATTAAATTACTCAGTAAATTTCCAGTAAGTTACTCAGTTAATTCCCAATCAATTCTCAGTAAATTCCCAGGAAATACTGAGAAAGTTACGCCGTAAATTCCAAATAATTTACTCTCTAAATTTTCAGTAAATTCCAAATAAATTACCGAATAAATTCTCAACAAATTCCCAGTGAATTACTCAGTAAATTCGCAATAAATTTTCTATAAATTACTTAGAAAATTTCTCAGTGAATTCTCTGAAAATTACTCAATTAATTACTGAGTAAATTACTCAGTAAATTCTCAAAAAATACTCAGTAAATTCCCAGTAAATTCCTTGTAAATTCTCAGTTAATTACTCTGAAAATTGCCAGTAATTTCTAAGTAAATTCCCTGTAAATTCTCAATAAACTACTCTAGAAATTCCCACTATGTTCTCAATAAATTACAGAGCAAATTCCCCGTAAATTCGCAGTAAATTACTCAGTGCATTACTCTGTAAATTGCCACTAAATTACTAAGTAAATTACCGTAAATTCTCAGAAATTACTCAGAAAATTTCCAATAAATTAACAGTAAGTTCTCAGTAAATTCCCAATAAATGCTAACTACATTATTTAGTAAATTCCCAGTAAATTCTCAACAAATTACTTAGTAAATTCCGAGTGAATTCTCAGTAAATTACTCATTAAATTCTCTGTAAATTACGCTATAAATTCTCCGTAAATTAATCAGTAAATTCCTAGCAAATTGTTAATAAATACACAGTAAATTACTCAGTAAACTCTGAGCAAATTCTCCGTAAATTCCCACAAAATTCCATGTAAATTCTTAGTAAATTACTCAAAAAATTCCCAACAAATTCTCAGTAAATTACTTAGCAAATTCCCAGCAAAATCTCAGTAAATTACTTAGTAAATTGCAAGTAAATTAAATTGTAAAATCACAGTAAATTCGCTGTAAATTCTCAGTAGATTACTCTGTAAGTTTTCAGAAAATTCTTTGTAAATTACTAAGAAAAATTGCCTCTAAATTCTCAGTAAATTACTCATCAAATTTTCAGTAAATTCTCAGTAAATTACTAAATAAATTACTCTTTAAATTCTCTGTAAATCACTTAGTAAGTTCCCTGTAAATTCTCAGTAAATTACTCGATAAGTTCTCACTAAATTTTTGGTAAATTACTCAGAAAATTACTCAGTAAATTGTTAGAAAATTCTCAGTAATTTACTCGGTAAATTTTCTGTAAATTCTCTATAAATTCTCAAAAAATTACCTAATAAATTCCCAATAAATTCTCAGTAAATTCCAAAAAAAAATTCCGAGTGAATTCTCAGAAAATTACTCATTAAATTCTCTGTAACTTACTCTATAAATTCTCCGTAAATTAATCAGTAAATTCCTAGCAAATTCTTAATAAATACACAGTAAATTACTCAACAAACTCTGAGCAAATTCTTCGTAAATTCCCACAAAATTCCATGTAAATTCTTAGTAAATTACTCAAAAAATTCCCAGTAAATTCTTAGTAAATTCCCCGCAAAATCTCAGTAAATTACTTAGTAAATTGCAAGTAAATTAAATTGTAAAATCATAGTAAATTCGCTGTAAATTCTCAATAGATTACTCTGTAAGTTTTCAGAAAATTCTTTGTAAATTACTAAGAAAAATTGCCTCTAAATTCTCAGTAAATTACTCATCAAATTTTCAGTAAATTCTCAGTCAATTACTCAATAAATTACTCTTTAAATTCTCTGTAAATCACTTAGTAAGTTCCCTGTAAATTCTCAGTAAATTACTCGATAAGTTCTCACTAAATTTTTTGTAAATTACGCAGAAAATTACTCAGTAAATTGTTAGTAAATTCTCAGTAATTTACTCGGTAAATTTTTAGTAAATTCTCTATAAATTCTAAGAAAATTACCTAATAAATTCCTAATAAATTCTCAGTAAATTCCAAAAAAAATCTAACTAAATTACTCAGTGAATTCTCAGTAAATTACGTAATAAATTCCCAGTAAATTCTCAATAAATTAGTCAGTAAATTCTCAGTCAATTACATTGTAATTCTCGGTATATTACTCAGTAAATTCTAAATAAATTCTCAGTAAATTCCCATTAAATTATGAAGTAAATTCTTAGTAAATTACTCTGTACATTTATTTAGTAAATTGTGAGTAAATTACCAAGTAAATTTCCAGTAAATTCTCTGTAAATTCCTAGAAATTACTCAGTAAATATCTAATAAATTCTCAAAAAATTATTCCTTAAATTCCCAATAAATACTCAGTAAATCGCTAAGTAAATTACTGAGCAAATTCTCAGCAAATTCTAAAAAAATTCTCAGTACTTTAATCCTTAAATTCCTAGTAAATTTCTTAGTAAATTTTCAGTAAATTCTCAATAAATTGCTCAGTAAATTGCTCGGTAAATTACTAGTAAATTCCCAGTAAATTATTCAGCAAATTCCCAATAAATTCTCAGGCAATTCCCTGTAAATTTCTCGTAAATTCTTAGTAAATTACTCAGCAAATTCCCAGTATATTCTCAGTAAATTAATAAGTAAATTCCCAGTAAATTACTCATAAAATTCCCAGTAAACTTACTTAGTAAATTTTCAGTAAATTCTCTGTAAATTACTCCTTAAATTATCTGTAAATTCCTAGAAAATTCTAAGAAAATTTCTCAACAAATTAAACAGTAAATTCTCGGTAAATTGCCCAGTAAATTCTCTGTCAATTCCCTATAAAATCCCAGCAAATTACTCTGTAAGTTCTCAGTAAATTCTCAAAAAATTACTCAGTAAATTGCCAACAAATGCTCAGTAGATTACTTAGAAAATTCTCAGTAAATTCTCTAAAAATTACTCATTAAATTACTCAGTAAATTTTCAGTAAATTACTCAGTTAATTCCCAATGAATTCTCAATAAATTCCCAGGAAATACTCAGAAAGTTGTGCCGTAAATTCCCAATAATTTACTCAGTAAATTATCAGTAAATTACTCTCTAAATTTTCAGTAAATTCCAAATAAATTACAGAATAAATTCTCAACAAATTCCCAGCAAATTACTCAGTAAATTCGCAATAAATTTTCTATAAATTACTTAGAAAATTTCTCAGTGAATTCTCTGAAAATTACTCAATTAATTACTGAGTAAATTACTTAGTAAATTCTCAGAAAATACTCAGTAAATTCCCAGTAAATTCCTTGTAAATTCTCAGTAAATTACTCTGAAAATTGACAGTAATTTCTAAGTAAATTCCCTGTAAATTCTCAATAAACTACTCTAGAAATTCCCACTATGTTCTCAATAAATTACAGAGCAAATTCCCCGTAAATTCGCAGTAAATTACTCAGTGCATTACTCTGTAAATTGCCACTAAATTACTAAGTAAATTACCGTAAATTCTCAGAAATTACTCAGAAAATTTCCAGCAAATTAACAGTAAGTTCTCAGTAAATTCCCAATAAATTCTAACTACATTATTTAGTAAATTCCCAGTAAATTCTCAACAAATTACTTAGTAAATTCCGAGTGAATTCTCAGTAAATTACTCATTAAATTCTCTGTAAATTACGCTATAAATTCTCCGTAAATTAATCAGTAAATTCCTAGCAAATTGTTAATAAATACACAGTAAATTACTCAGTAAACTCTAAGCAAATTCTCCGTAAATTCCCACAAAATTCCATGTAAATTCTTAGTAAATTACTCAAAAAATTCCCAGCAAATTCTCAGTAAATTACTTAGCAAATTCCCAGCAAAATCTCAGTAAATTACTTAGTAAATTGCAAGTAAATTAAATTGTAAAATCACAGTAAATTCGCTGTAAATTCTCAGTAGATTACTCTGTAAGTTTTCAGTAAATTCTTTGTAAATTACTAAGAAAAATTGCCTCTAAATTCTCAATAAATTTCTCATCAAATTTTCAGTAAATTCTCTGTAAATTACTTAATAAATTACTCTTTAATTTCTCTGTAAATCACTTAGTAAGTTCCCTGTAAATTCTCAGTAAATTACTCGATAAGTTCTCACTAAATTTTTTGTAAATTACTCAGAAAATTACTCAGTAAATTGTTAGTAAATTTTCAGTAATTTACTCGGTAAATTTTCAGTAAATTCTCTATAAATTCTCAGAAAATTACCTAATAAATTCCCAATAAAGTCTCAGTAAATTCCAAAAAAAATCTAACTAAATTACTCAGTGAATTCTCAGTAAATTACACAATAAATTCGCAGTAAATTCTCAATAAATTAGTCAGTAAATTCTCAGTCAATTACATTGTAATTCTCGGTATATTACTCAGTATATTCTAAATAAATTCTCAGTAAATTCCCATTAAATTACGTAGTAAATTCTCAGTAAATTACTCTGTCCATTTATTCAATAAATTGTGAGTAAATTACCAAGTAAATTTTCAGTAAATTCCCAGTAAATTCCTAGAAATTACTCAGTAAATATCTAATAAATTCTCAAAAAATTATTCAGTAAATTCCCAATAAATACTCAGTAAATCACTAAGTAAATTACTGAGCAAATTCTCAGCAAATTCTAAAAATATTCTCAGTACTTTAATCCATAAATTCCTAGTAAATTTCATAGTAAATTTTCAGTAAATTCTCAATAAATTGCTCAGTAAATTGCTCGGTAAATTACTACTAAATTCCCAGTAAATTATTCAGCAAATTCCCAATAAATTCTCAGGCAATTCCCTGTAAATTTCTCGTAAATTCTTAGTAAATTACTCAGCAAATTCCCAGTATATTCTCAGTAAATTAATAAGTAAATTCCCAGTAAATTACTCATAAAATTCCCAGTAAACTTACTTAGTAAATTTTCAGTAAATTCTCTGTAAATTACTCCTTAAATTATCTGTAAATTCCTAGAAAATTCTAAGAAAATTTCTCAACAAATTAAACAGTAAATTCTCGGTAAATTGCCCAGTAAATTCTCTGTCAATTCCCTATAAAATCCCAGCAAATTACTCTGTAAGTTCTCAGTAAATTCTCAAAAAATTACTCAGTAAATTGCCAACAAATGTTCAGTAGATTACTTAGAAAATTCTCAGTAAATTCTCTAAAAATTACTCATTAAATTACGCAGTAAATTTCCAGTAAATTACTCAGTTAATTCCAAATCAATTCTCAATAAATTCCTAGGAAATACTCAGAAAGTTGTGCCGTAAATTCCCAATAATTTACTCAATAAATTATCAGTAAATTACTCTCTAAATTTTCAGTAAATTCCAAATAAATTACAGAATAAATTCTCAACAAATTCCCAGTAAATTACTCAGTAAATTCGCAATAAAGTTTCTATAAATTACTTAGAAAATTTCTCAGTGAATTCTCTGAAAATTACTCAATTAATTACTAAGTAAATTACTTAGTAAATTCTCAGAAAATACTCAGTAAATTCCCAGTAAATTCCTTGTAAATTCTCAGTAAATTACTCTGAAAATTGACAGTAATTTCTAAGTAAATTCCCTGTAAATTCTCAATAAACTACTCTAGAAATTCCCACTATGTTCTCAATAAATTACAGAGCAAATTCCCCGTAAATTCGCAGTAAATTACTCAGTGCATTACTCTGTAAATTGCCACTAAATTACTAAGTAAATTACCGTAAATTCTCAGAAATTACTCAGAAAATTTCCAGCAAATTAACAGTAAGTTCTCAGTAAATTCCCAATAAATTCTAACTACATTATTTAGTAAATTCCCAGGAAATTCTCAACAAATTACTTAGTAAATTCCGAGTGAATTCTCAGTAAATTACTCATTAAATTCTCTGTAAATTACGCTATAAATTCTCCGTAAATTAATCAGTAAATTCCTAGCAAATTGTTAATAAATACACAGTAAATTACTCAGTAAACTCTAAGCAAATTCTCCGTAAATTCCCACAAAATTCCATGTAAATTCTTAGTAAATTACTCAAAAAATTCCCAACAAATTCTCAGTAAATTACTTAGCAAATTCCCAGCAAAATCTCAGTAAATTACTTAGTAAATTGCAAGTAAATTAAATTGTAAAATCACAGTAAATTCGCTGTAAATTCTCAGTAGATTACTCTGTAAGTTTTCAGTAAATTCTTTGTAAATTACTAAGAAAAATTGCCTCTAAATTCTCAATAAATTTCTCATCAAATTTTCAGTAAATTCTCTGTAAATTACTTAATAAATTACTCTTTAATTTCTCTGTAAATCACTTAGTAAGTTCCCTGTAAATTCTCAGTAAATTACTCGATAAGTTCTCACTAAATTTTTTGTAAATTACTCAGAAAATTACTCAGTAAATTGTTAGTAAATTTTCAGTAATTTACTCGGTAAATTTTCAGTAAATTCTCTATAAATTCTCAGAAAATTACCTAATAAATTCCCAATAAAGTCTCAGTAAATTCCAAAAAAAATCTAACTAAATTACTCAGTGAATTCTCAGTAAATTACACAATAAATTCGCAGTAAATTCTCAATAAATTAGTCAGTAAATTCTCAGTCAATTACATTGTAATTCTCGGTATATTACTCAGTATATTCTAAATAAATTCTCAGTAAATTCCCATTAAATTACGTAGTAAATTCTCAGTAAATTACTCTGTCCATTTATTCAGTAAATTGTGAGTAAATTACCAAGTAAATTTTCAGTAAATTCCCAGTAAATTCCTAGAAATTACTCAGTAAATATCTAATAAAATCTCAAAAAATTATTCAGTAAATTCCCAATAAATACTCAGTAAATCACTAAGTAAATTACTGAGCAAATTCTCAGCAAATTCTAAAAATATTCTCAGTACTTTAATCCATAAATTCCCAGTAAATTTCATAGTAAATTTTCAGTAAATTCTCAATAAATTGCTCAGTAAATTGCTCGGTAAATTACTACTAAATTCCATTTAAATTATTCAACAAATTACCAATAAATTCTCAGGCAATTCCCTATAAATTTCTCGTAAATTCTTAGTAAATTACTCAGCAAATTCCCAGTATATTCTCAGTAAATTAATAAGTAAATTCCCAGTAAATTACTCATAAAATTCCCAGTAAAATTACTTAGTAAATTTCCAGTAAATTCTCTTAGTGAATTCTTTGAAAATTACTCAATTAATTACTGAGTAAATTACTTAGTAAATTCTCAGAAAACACTCAGTAAATTTCCAGTAAATTCCTTGTAAATTCTCAGTAAATTACTCTGAAAATTGCCAGTAATTTCTAAGTAAATTCCCTGTAAATTCTCAATAAACTACTCTAGAAATTCCCACTATGTTCTCAATAAAATACATAGCAAGTTCCCAGTAAATTCGCAGTAAATTACTCAGTGCATTACTCTGTAAATTGCCACTAAATTACTAAGTAAATTACAGTAAATTCTCAGAAATTACCCATAAAATTTCCAGTAAATTAACAGTAAGTTCTCAGTAAATTCCCAATAAATGCTAACTACATTATTTAGTAAATTCCCAGTAAATTCTCAACAAATTACTTAGTAAATTCCGAGTGAATTCTCAGTAAATTACTCATTAAATTCTCTGTAAATTACTCAATAAATTCTCCGTAAATTAATCAGTAAATTCCTAGAAAATTCTTAATAAATACACATTAAATTACTCCGTAAACTCTGAGCAAATTCTCCGTAAATTCCCACAAAATTCCATGTAAATTCTTAGTAAATTACTAAAAAAATTCCCAGTAAATTCTCAGTAAATTACTTAGTAAATTCCCAGCAAAATCTCAGTAAATTATTTAGTAAATTGCAAGTAAATTAAATTGTAAAATCACAGTAAATTCGCTGTAAATTCTCAGTAGATTACTCTGTAAGTTTTCAGTAAATTCTTTGTAAATTACTAAGAAAAATTGCCTCTAAATTCTCAATAAATTACTTATCAAATTTTCAGTAAATTCTCAGTAAATTACTCAATAAATTACTCTTTAAATTTTCTGTAAATTACTTTGTAAGTTCCCTGTAAGTTCTCAGTAAATTACTCGATAAGTTCTCACTAAATTTTTTGTAAATTACTCAGTAAATTGTTAGTAAATTCTCAGTAATTTACTCGGTAAATTTTTAGTAAATTCTCTATAAATTCTAAGAAAATTACCTAATAAATTCCCAATAAATTCTCAGTAAATTCCAAAAAAAAATCTAACTAAATTACTCAGTGAATTCTCAGTAAATTACACAATAAATTTTCAGTAAATTCTCAATAAATTAGTCAGTAAATTCTCAGTCAATTACATTGTAATTCTTGGTAAATTACTCAGTAAATTCTAAATAAATTCTCATTAAATTCCCATTAAATTACGAAGTAAATTCTCAGTAAATTACTCTGTACATTTATTCAGTAAATTGTGAGTAAATTACCAAGTAAATTTCCAGTAAATTTCCAGTAAATTACTCAGCAAATATCTAATAAATTCTCAAAAAATTATTCAGTAAATTCCCAATAAATACTCAGTAAATCACTAAGTAAATTACTGAGCAAATTCTAAGCAAATTCTAAAAAAATTCTCAGTACTTTAATCCTTAAATTCCCAGTAAATTTCTTTGTAAATTTTCAGTAAATTCTCAATAAATTGCTCAGTAAATTGCTCAGTAAATTCCCAGTAAATTATTCAGCAAATTCCCAATAAATTCTCAGGCAATTCCTTGTAAATTTTTCGTAAATTCTTAGTAAATTACTCAGCAAATTCCCAGTATATTCCTAGTAAATTACTCATAAAATTCCTAGTAAAATTACTTAGTAAATTTTCAGCAAATTCTCTGTAAATTACTCCTTAAATTATCTGTAAATTCCTAGAAAATTTAAGAAAATTTCTCAACAAATTAAACAGTAAATTCTCGGTAAATTACCTAGTAAATTCTCTGTCAGTTCCCTGTAAAATCCCAGCAAATTACTCTGTAAGTTCTCAGTAAATTCTCAAAAAATTACTCAGTAAATTGCCAACAAATGCTCAGTAGATTACTCAGAAAATTCTCAGTAAATTCTCTAAAAATTACTCATTAAATTACTCAGTTAATTCCCAATGAATTCTCAATAAATTCCCAGGAAATACTCAGAAAGTTATGCCGTAAATTCCCAATAATTTACTCAGTAAATTATCAGTAAATTACTCTCTAAATTTTCAGTAAATTCCAAATAAATTACAGAATAAATTCTCAACAAATTCCCAGCAAATTACTCAGTAAATTCGCAATAAATTTTCTATAAATTACTTAGAAAATTTCTTAGTGAATTCTTTGAAAATTACTCAATTAATTACTGAGTAAATTACTTAGTAAATTCTCAGAAAACACTCAGTAAATTTCCAGTAAATTCCTTGTAAATTCTCAGTAAATTACTCTGAAAATTGCCAGTAATTTCTAAGTAAATTCCCTGTAAATTCTCAATAAACGACTCTAGAAATTCCCACTATGTTCTCAATAAAATACATAGCAAGTTCCCAGTAAATTCGCAGTAAATTACTCAGTGCATTACTCTGTAAATTGCCACTAAATTACTAAGTAAATTACAGTAAATTCTCAAAAATTACCCATAAAATTTCCAGTAAATTAACAGTAAGTTCTCAGTAAATTCCCAATAAATGCTAACTACATTATTTAGTAAATTCCCAGTAAATTCTCAACAAATTACTTAGTAAATTCCGAGTGAATTCTCAGTAAATTACTCATTAAATTCTCTGTAAATTACTCAATAAATTCTCCGTAAATTAATCAGTAAATTCCTAGAAAATTCTTAATAAATACACATTAAATTACTCCGTAAACTCTGAGCAAATTCTCCGTAAATTCCCACAAAATTCCATGTAAATTCTTAGTAAATTACTAAAAAAATTCCCAGTAAATTCTCAGTAAATTACTTTGTAAATTCCCAGCAAAATCTCAGTAAATTACTTAGTAAATTGCAAGTAAATTAAATTGTAAAATCACAGTAAATTCGCTGTAAATTCTCAGTAGATTTCTCTGTAAGTTTTCAGTAAATTCTTTGTAAATTACTAAGAAAAATTGCCTCTAAATTCTCAGTAAATTACTCATCAAATTTTCAGTAAATTCTCAGTAAATTACTCAATAAATTATTCTTTAAATTCTCTGTAAATTACTTAGTAAGTTCCCTGTAAATTCTTAGTAAATTACTCGATAAGTTCTCACTAAATTTTTTGTAAATTACTCAGAAAATTACTCAGTAAATTGTTAGTAAATTCTCAGTAATTTACTCGGTAAATTTTCAGTAAATTCTCTATAAATTCTCAGAAAATTACCTAATAAATTCCCAATAAATTCTCAGTAAATTCCAAAAAAAATCTAACTAAATTACTCAGTGAATTCTCAGTAAATTACACAATAAATTCCCAGTAAATTCTCAATAAATTAGTCAGTAAATTCTCAGTCAATTACATTGTAATTCTCGGTAAATTACTCAGTAAATTCTAAATAAATTCTCAGTAAATTTCCATTAAATTACGCAGTAAATTCTCAGTAAATTACTCTGTACATCTATTCAGTAAATTGTGAGTAAATTACCAAGTAAATTTCCAGTAAATTCTCAGTAAATTCCTAGAAATTACTCAGTAAATATCTAATAAATTCTCAAAAAATTATTCAGTAAATTCCCAATAAATACTCAGTAAATCACTAAGTAAATTACTGAGCAAATTCTCAGCAAATTCTAAAAAAATTCTCAGTACTTTAATCCTTAAATTCCCAGTAAATTTCTTAATAAATTTTCAGTAAATTCTCAATAAATTGCTCAGTAAATTACTAGTAAATTCCCAGTAAATTATTCAGCAAATTCCCAATAAATTCTCAGGCAATTCCTTGTAAATTTTTCGCAAATTTTTAGTAAATTACTCAGCAAATTCCCAGTATATTCTCAGTAAATTAATAAGTAAATTCCCAGTAAATTAGTCATAAAATTCACCGTAAAATTACTTAGTAAATTTCCAGTAAATTCTCTGTAAATTACTCCTTAAATTATCTGTAAATTTCTAGAAAATTCTAAGAAAATTTCTCAACAAATTAAACAGTAAATTCTCGGTAAATTACCCAGTAAATTCTCTATCAATTCCCTGTAACATCCCAGCAAATTACTTTGTAAGTTCTCAATAAATTCTCAAAAAATTACTCAGTAAATTGCCAACAAATGCTCAGTAGATTACTCAGAAAATTCTCAGTAAATTCTCTAAAAATTACTCATTAAATTACTCAATAAATTTCCAGTAAATTATTTATTTAATTCCTAATCAATTCTCAATAAATTCCCAGGAAATACTCAAAACGTTGCGCCGTAAATTCCCAATAATTTACTTAGTAAATTCTCAGTAAATTACTCTCTAAATTTTCAGTAATTTCCAAATAAATTACAGAATAAATTCTCAACAAATTCCTAGTAAATTACTCAGTAAATTCACAATAAATTTTCTATAAATTACTTAGAAAATTTCTCAGTGAATTCTCTGAAAATTACTCAATTAACTACTGAGTAAATTACTCAGTAAATTCTCAGTAAATTAGTCTGAAAATTGCCAGTAATTTCTAAGTAAATTCCCTGTAAATTCTCAATAAATTACTCTAGAAATTCCCACTATGTTCTCAATAAATTACACAGCAAATTCCTAGTAAATTCGCAGTAAATTACTCAGTGCATTACTCTGTAAATTGCCACTAAATTACTAAGTAAATTGTAGTAAATTCTCAGAAATTACTCAGAAAATTTCCAGTAAATTAACAGTAAGTTCTCAGTATGTAACAACCCTCATTTTTGACTTAGTCATACTTGTATACATTTGTGGATGATCTTGTGTTAATATGTGCATTTGCAAATCTTGTCTTGTTTTGCTTGAATGATTGCTTGCACGCTTTGTTCTTGTCTGATGTGTTGCCGAGGTCATCTTGAGCCTAGACACCTTTGAAACCTTTATCACTTAGAACTATCTTAGAACCCCTTTGGTTGACCTCCATCTTCACCCTGGCATATTGGCTGAGATGTCACCATCTAGGCCGAGGTGCGCGTCGCCTAGGCCCAGATGTGCATCATCTGGGCCGAGATGTTAATATCTAGGCGTTCTAGATCCTTGATCCTCGCGTGAGTGATTTTGTTCCTGGAATAGTATGACCTAGACCGAGGTGTGGCACATTTAGGCCAAGGTGTGGCACAGTTTAGTCAAGTGTTGTCCTTCCAAGCCGATGTCCTTGCCCCTTGATTGCCTGAGTCTTGTTGTTAGCCGATGTCGTTACTTGCCAGTGTGTTCTTGCCACCTAGCTTGTTGAGTACACTTTGTCTTGGTCTTGTCTTGTCAAGTCAGTCACCTTTTTGAGTTGAGCGAATTGGCCGATGCCACGTGTCCCGACAGAGGGATTAAGTCAGTGTTTGTCGTGTGAGGCATATCATTTGTATCAATCTTGCCTTTTTAGAGAGAGAAGCTCTAGTTAGAAGGAGGAGAAGTTTGAGCTAGAGAGGGGGGCTTCCAAGCTTGATCGTTGGAGCTTGAACCGTTAGATTCGAGTTTTGAGGTTAGAATCGTAACCTATTCTTGTTGTTCTTATTGATCATCTAGCTGCATTGCATGATCAAACCTATTCCGCACGCCATTCATCGATTTAAAGTCGGTTTTAGAAAGAGAAAACGGTTTTCATGTGTTTTTGAAGAAAAGCCTCGTTTGATTCGAAAGTTTGCATTAAAGCTCATGTTTTTGTGTTTGTTTTGACAAGAACCTTGAGTGTGGGTACCCAGGTCCATGTTTTTGAATTCATAGCATGAAGTCTCAGCTGTTGCAACAGCAAGTTTCGATCTTTGCATTCATCTCCCTCATGTTCCTGTTCTTCAAGTTCTTCATGCTCTTGTTCTTCATGTCTATCAAGAGGGAAACCCAGATTTTTCCCGACTACGCTTTCGAATGTGGCCGTCGGGACCACACCTCGGCGAGAAGGTGTGGGACCTCAGCCAAGTCTTGGTAGTTGCCCAGCGTGTTTTTCCAAAGATAAGAAACTGTGTTTCGATTTGATTGACTTAGTTTTTTTGAAGAATGCCGAGGTCATTTGCATGTGTGCTAGACTTGTTTTGAGTAGTGCATTCAATGGACTTTGCCATGTGTTTGTCAGGACTTGGACTTGCCTTGACCCTGTCGTTTGAAGAACTAGGTGAGTGGTATTTTTAATAAAGCTATGTTATATGTTTTGATAAAGACTTTGCTTTGCTTTGTTTTGAAAGTGTTTGTTAAGCATGAATAATTGTCCTTGTTTTGTATACCAAGAATGACCTTGTCTTGATGACCTTCTTGGAAAGTCCCTTGTGCTGGAGGACTCTAAACTTTTGCAGCACATCTTGTTTTGAAAGTCCCTTGTGCTGGAGGACTCTAAACTTTCGCAGCACCCTTGATTTGTACTCTAGTGTTAAAGGGCTACGGGCCTTTGTAACATAGGTCCCTCGTGCTGGAGGATTCTAAACTTTCGCAGCACATCTTGTCTTGAAAGTCCCTTGTGCTAGAGGGCTCTAAACTTTTGTAGCACCCTTGGTTGAGACGCCTCTTTTGCTTTGTCCTGATTTGCCACGGACGGTTTACCGCGTGGACCTGTTGCCGAAATGTTGTCATTTGTGATATATGATGCTAGCAAGTATTCCTTGGAACTTTGAAGATTTGTTTGATGGGCGAGGTACATTCCTTGTTATATATACAGTTTGTCTTGTATTGTTTTGAAAGGATTTCGTCTATTATTCATGCAAACCCCTTTATTATTTATACCATTCACTGAGTATTCAAACTCACCCTCTCTATATATATGTAGGTGATGAACAAGAAAGCGGTGACGCCTAGATGTGATTTCTGGAGCTTGTTTTGGGTCTTGATTATATCGGCTTAACCTGCATTTATGTCGGCAGTCTTGAAAATCATGCTTCTCGACTTGTAATATTTGTATTTCGAACACGTCGGCTGAGAAGCCTTTTGATCAAGATGTATGTTTTTGTATGATTGTTATGTCGGCAAAGAAGATGTCGGCAACCTGGCAGACTGTGTACTTAAACTTGTAATTCGTACAATTTGTTTATGTCGGCTTGTGGAGCCCTTTGCTAATACGAAAAATATGACTTGCACTTTGCTTGTTTGTTATTAAGTTATAACCCATATGTGAATGGTTGCTATCTCATTTGACTTATGCACAGCTCTTATGGACCACTTGTATTCTAAATTTTGTTTCCGCACTTGAGAGCCCCATGTATCTATACTCTGTATGTGTGTGAATTTTGTAAGATTGGCCTTCGGTAATCTCAGATTACTGGCCATCAGGGCACCAAACTACTAGGGGCGGTTTGGGGTCGTGACATAGTAAATTCCCAATAAATTCAAACTACATTATTTAGTAAATTCCCAGTAAATTCTCAACAAATTACTTAGTAAATTCTTAGTAAATTTTGAGTGAATTCTCAGTAAATTACTCATTAAATTCTCTGTAAATTACTCAATAAATTCTCCGTAAATTAATCAGTAAATTCCTAGCAAATTCTTAATAAATACATAGTAAATTACTCAGTAAACTTTGAGCAAATTCTCCGTAAATTCCCACAAAATTCCATGTAAATTCTTAGTAAATTACTCAAAAAATTCCCAGTAAATTCTCAGTAAATTACTTAGAAAATTCCCAGCAAAATCTCAGTAAATTACTTAGTAAATTGCAAGTAAATTAAATTGTAAAATCACAGTAAATTCGCAGTAGATTACTCTGTAAGTTTTCAGTAAATTCTTTGTAAATTACTAAGAAAAATTGTCTCTAAATTCTCAGTAAATCACTCATCAAATTTTCAGTAAATTACCCAATAAATTACTATTTAAATTCTCTGTAAATCACTTAGTAAGTTCCCTGTAAATTCTCAGTAAATTACTCAATAAGTTCTCACTAAATTTTTTGTAAATTACTCAGAAAATTACTCAGTAAATTGTTAGTAAATTCTCAGTAATTTACTCGGTAAATTTTCAGTAAATTCTCTATAAATTCTCAGAAAATTACCTAATAAATTCTCAATAAATTCTCAGTAAATTCCAAAAAAAATCTAACTAAATTACTCAGTGAATTCTCAGTAAATTACACAATAAATTCCCAGTAAATTCTCAATAAATTAGTCAGTAAATTCTCAATCAATTACATTGTAATTCTCGGTAAATTACTCAATAAATTCTAAATAAATTCTCAGTAAATTCCCATTAAATTACGCAGTAAATCTCTAGAAATTACTATTTAAATTCTCAGTAAATTACTCTGTACATTTATTCAGTAAATTGTGAGTAAATTACCAAGTAAATTTCCAGTAAATTCTCAGTAAATTCCTAGAAATTACTCAGTAAATATCTAATAAATTCTCAAAAAATTATTCAGTAAATTCCCAATAAATACTCAGTAAATCACGAAGTAAATTACTGGGCAAATTCTCAGCAAATTCTAAAAAAATTCTCAGTACTTTAATCCTTAAATTCCCAGTAAATTTCTTAGTAAATTTTCAGTAAATTCTAAATAAATTGCTCAGTAAATTGCTTAGTAAATTACTAGTAAATTCCTAGTAAATTACTCAGCAAATTCCCAATAAATTCTCAGGCAATTCCTTGTAAATTTTCCGTAAATTCTTAGTAAATTACTCAGCAAATTCCGAGTATATTCTCAGTAAATTAATAAGTAAATTCCCAGTAAATTACTCATAAAATTCCCAGTAAAATTACATAGTAAATTTCCAGTAAATTCTCTGTAAATTACTCCTTAAATTATCTGTAAATTCCTAGAAAATTCTAAGAAAATTTCTCAACAAATTAAACAGTAAATTCTCGGTAAATTACCAAGTAAATTCTCTGTCAATTCCCTGTAAAATCCCAGCAAATTACTCTGTAAGTTCTCAGTAAATTCTCAAAAAATTACTCAGTAAATTGCCAACAAATGCTCAGAAGATTACTCAGAAAATTCTCAGTAAATTCTCTAAAAATAACTCATTAAATTACTCAGTAAATTTCCAGTAAATTACTCAGTTAATTCCCAATCAATTCTAAATAAATTCCCAGGAAATACTTAGAAAGTTGCGCCGTAAATTCCCAATAATTTACTAAGTAAATTCTCAGTAAATTACTCTCTAAATTTTCAATAAATTCCAAATAAATTACAGAATAAATTCTCAACAAATTCCCAATAAATTACTCAGTAAATTCGCAATAAATTTTCTATAGATTACTTAGAAAATTTCTCAGTGAATTCTCTGAAAATTACTCAATTAATTGCTCAGTAAATTCTCAGAAAATACAGAGTAAATTCCTAGTAAATTCCTTGTAAATTCTCAGTAAATTAGTCTAAAAATTGCCAGTAATTTCTAAGTAAATTCCCTGTAAATTCTCAATAAATTACTCTAGAAATTCCCACTATGTTTCTCAATAAATTACACAGCAAATTCCCAGTAAATTCGCAGTAAATTACTCAGTGCATTACTCTGTAAATTGCCACTAAATTACTAAGTAAATTACAGTAAATTCTCAGAAATTACTCAGAAAATTTCTAGTAAATTAACAGTAAGTTCTCAGTAAATTCCCAATAAATTCTAACTACATTATTTAGTAAATGCTTAGTAAATTCCGAGTGAATTCTCAGTAAATTACTCATTAAATTCTCTGTAAATTATTCAATAAATTCTCCGTAAATTAATCAGTAAATTCCTAGCAAATTCTTAATAAATACACAGTAAATTACTCAGAAAACTCTGAGCAAATTCCCCATAAATTCCCACAAAATTCCATGTAAATTCTTAGTAAATTACTCAAAAAATTCCCAGTAAATTCTCAGTAAATTACTTAGTAAATTCGCAGCAAAATCTCAAAAAATTACTTAGTAAATTGCAAGTAAATTAATTGTAAAATCACAGTAAATTCGCTGTAAATTCTCAGTAGATTACTCTGTAAGTTTTCAGTAAATTCTTTGTAAATTACTAAGAAAAATTGCCTCTAAATTCTCAGTAAATTACTCATCAAATTTTCAGTAAATTCTCAATAAATTACTCAATAAACTACTCTTTAGATTTTCTGTAAATTACTTAGTAAGTTCCCTGTAAATTCTCAGTAAATTACTCGATAAGTTCTCACTAAATTTTTTGAAAATTACTCAGAAAATTACTCAGTAAATTGTTAGTAAATTCTCAGTAATTTACTCGGTAAATTTTCAGTAAATTCTCTATAAATTCTAAGAAAATTACCTAATAAATTCCCAATAAATTCTCAGTAAATTCCAAAAAAAATCTAACTAAATTACTCAGTGAATTCTCAGTAAATTACACAATAAATTCCCAGTAAATTCTCAATAAATTAGTCAGTAAATTCTCAGTCAATTACATTGTAATTCTCGGTAAATTACTCAGTAAATTCTAAATAAATTCTCAGTAAATTCCCATTAAATTACGCAGTAAATTCTCTAGAAATTACTATTTAAATTCTCAGTAAATTACTTTGTAAATTTATTCAGTAAATTGTGAGTAAATTACCAAGTAAATTTTCTGTAAATTCTTAGAAATTACTCAGTAAATATCTAATAAATTCTTAAAAAATTATTCATTAAATTCCCAATAAATACTCAGTAAATCACTAAGTAAATTACTGGGCAAATTCTCAGCAAATTCTAAAAAAATTCTCAGTACTTTAATCCTTAAATTCCCAGTAAATTTCTTAGTAAATTTTCAGTAAATTCTCAATAAATTGCTCGGTAAATTACTAGTAAATTCCCAGTAAATTATTCAGCAAATTCCCAATAAATTCTCAGGCAATTCCTTGTAAATTTTTTGTAAATTCTTAGTAAATTACTCAGCAAATTCCGAGTATATTCTCAGTAAATTAATAAGTAAATTCCCAGTAAATTACTCATAAAATTCCCAGTAAAATTACTTAGTAAATTTCTAGTAAATTCTCTGTAAATTACCCCTTAAAATCTGTAAATTCCTAGAAAATTCTAAGAAAATTTCTCAACAAATTAAATAGTAAATTCTCGGTAAATTACCCAGTAAATTCTCTGTCAATTCCCTGTAAAATCCCAGCAAATTACTCTGTAAGTTCTCAGTAAATTCTAAAAAAATTACTCAGTAAATTGCCAACAAATGCTCAGTAGATTACTCAGAAAATTCTCAGTAAATTCTCTAAAAATTACTCATTAAATTCCCAATAAATTACTCAGTAAATTCCTAGTAAATTACTCAGTTAATTCCCAATCAATTCTCAATAAATTCCTAGGAAATACTCAGAAAGTTGCGCCGTAAATTCCCAATAATTTACTCAGTAAATTCTCAGTAAATTACTCTCTAAATTTTCTGTAAATTCCAAATAAATTACAGAATAAATTCTCAACAAATTCCCAGTAAATTACTCAGTAAATTCGCAATAAATTTTCTATAAATTACTTAGAAAATTTCTCAGTGAATTCTCTGAAAATTACTCAATTAATTACTCAGTAAATTCTCAGAAAATACAGAGTAAATTCCTAGTAAATTCCCAGTAAATTAGTTTGAAAATTGCCAGTAATTTCTAAGTAAATTCCCTGTAAATTCTCAATAAATTACTCTAGAAATTCCCACTATGTTTCTCAATAAATTACACAGCAAATTCCCAGTAAATTCGCAGTAAATTACTCAGTGCATTACTCTGTAAATTGCCACTAAATTACTAAGTAAATTACAGTAAATTCTCAGAAATTACTCAGAAAATTTCCAGTAAATTAACAGTAAGTTCTCAGTAAATTCCCAATAAATTCTAACTACATTATTTAGTAAATTCCAACTAAATTCTCAACGAATTACTTAGTAAATTCTTAGTAAATTCCGAGTGAATTCTCAGTAAATTACTCATTAAATTTTCTGTAAATTGCTCAATAAATTCTCCGTAAATTAATCAGTAAATTCCTACAGTAAATTACTCAGTAAACTCTGGGCAAATTCTCCGTAAATTCCCACAAAATTTCATGTAAATTCTTAGTAAATTACTCAAAAAATTTCCAGTAAATTACTTAGTAAATTCCCAGCAAAATCTCAGTAAATTACTTAGTAAATTGCAAGTAAATTAAATTGTAAAATCACAGTAAATTCGCTGTAAATTCTCAGTAGATTACTCTGTAAGTTTTCAGTAAATTTTTTGTAAATTACTAAGAAAAATTGCCTCTAAATTCTCAGTAAATTACTCAATAAACTACTCTTTCAATTCTCTGTAAATTACTTAGTAAGTTCCCTCTAAATTCTCAGTAAATTACTCGATAAGTTCTCACTAAATTTTTTGTACATTACTCAGAAAATTACTCAGTAAATTGTTAGTAAATTCTCAGTAAATTACATAGTAAATTCTCAGTAATTTACTCGGTAAATTTTCAGTAAATTCTCAGAAAATTACCTAATAAATTCCCAATAAATTCTTAGTAAATTCCAAAAAAAATCTAACTAAATTACTCAGTCTCAGTAAATTACACAATAAACTCCCAGTAAATTCTCAGTCAATTACATTGTAATTCTCGGTAAATTACTCAGAAAATTCTAAATAAATTCTCAGTAAATTCTCTAGAAATTACTGTTTAAATTCTCAGTAAATTACTCCGTACATTTATTCAGTAAATTGTGAGTAAATTACCAAGTAAATTTCCAGTAAATTCCTAGAAATTACTCAGTAAATATATAATAAATTCTCAAAAAATTATTCAGTAAATTCCCAATAAATACTCAGTAATTCAGTAAGTAAATTACTGGGCAAATTCTTAGCAAATTCTAAAAAAATTCTCAGTACTTTAATCCTTAAATTCCTAGTAAATTTCTTAGTAAATTTTCAGTAAATTCTCAATAAATTGCTCAGTAAATTACTAATAAATTCCCAGTAAATTATTCATCAAATTCCTAATAAATTCTCAGGCAATTCCTTGTAAATTTTTCGTAAATTCTTAGTAAATTACTCAGCAAATTCCCAGTATATTCTCAGTAAATTAATAAGTAAATTCCCAGTAAATTACTCATAAAATTCCCAGTAAAATTACTTAGTAAATTTCCAGTAAATTCTCTGTAAGTTACTCCTTAAATTATCTGTAAATTCCAAGAAAATTCTAAGAAAATTTCTCAACAAATTAAACTGTAAATTCTCGGTAAATTACCCAGTAAATTCTCTGTAAAATCCCAGCAAATTACTCTGTAAGTTCTCAGTAAATTCTCAAAAAATTACTCAGTAAATTGCCAACAAATGCTCAGTAGATTACTCAGAAAATTCTCAGTAAATTCTCTAAAAATTACTCATTAAATAACTCAGTAAATTTCCAGTAAATTACTCAGTTAATTCCCAATCAATTCTCAATAAATTCCTAGGAAATACTCAGAAAGTTACGCCGTAAATTCCCAATAATTTACTTAGTAAATTCTCAGTAAATTCCAAATAAATTACAGAATAAATTCTCAACAAATTCTCAGTAAATTACTCAGTAAATTCGCAATACATTTTCTATAAATTACTTAGAAAATTTCTCAATGAATTCTCTAAAAATTACTCAATTAATTACTGAGTAAATTACTCAGTAAATTACTCAGTAAATTCTCAGAAAGTACTCAGTAATTTCCCAGTAAATTCCTTGTAAAATCTCAGTAAATTACTCTGAAAATTGCCAGTAATTTCTAAGTAAATTACGTGTAAATTCTCAATAAATTACTCTAGAAATTCCCACTATGTTCTCAATAAATTACACAGCAAATTCCCAGTAAATTCGCAGTAAATTACTCAGTGCATTACTCTGTAAATCGCCACTAAATTACTCAGTAAATTACAGTAAATTCTCAAAAAATTTCCAGTAAATTAACAGTAAGTTCTCAGTAAATTCCCAATAAATTCTAACGACATTATTTAGTAAATTCCAAGTAAATTCTCAACAAATTACTTAGTAAATTCCGAGTGAATTCTCAATAAATTACTCATTAAATTCTCTGTAAATTACTCAATAAATTCTCTGTAAATTAATCAGTAAATTCCTAGCAAATTCTTAATAAATACGTAGTAAATTACTTAGTAAATTCCTGAGTAAATTCTCTGTAAATTTCCACAAAATTCCATGTAAATTCTTAGGAAATTGCTCAGAAAATTCCCAGTAAATTCCCAATAAATTCTAACTACATTATTTAGTAAATTCCCAGTAAATTCTCAACAAATTACTTAGTAAATTCCGAGTGAATTCTCAGTAAATTACTCATTAAATTCTCTGTAAATTACTCAATAAATTCTCTGTAAATTAATCAGTAAATTCCTAGCAAATTCTCAATAAATACACAGTAAATTGCTCAGTAAATTCTGAGTAAATTCTCCGTAAATTTCCACAAAATTCCATGTAAATTCTTAGGAAATTGCTCAGAAGATTCCCAGTAAATTCTCAGTAAATTACTTAGTAAATTCCCAACAAAATCTCAGTAAATTACTTAGTAAATTCTTCTTAAATTACTAGGCCTCGTTTGGGAACAGGCTAATTTAGTAACTTTTTGGCTATTTGGCTAAAAAGGTAGGTAAAAAAAACTTGTATGTTTGGGATGACTTTTTGGCTAATTACGAAAAGATGTGCAAAAAGTAGAGAGAAAAGAGAATCTTTGACTTTTTGGTATGGGTTGTTGGCTTTTTGGCTAATTTAGTAACTTTTTGGCTAATTGGCTAAAATAGCCTCTTGCCAAATGAGGCCTTAGTAATTCTCAGTAAATTGCAAGTAAATTATAAGTAAATTACATTGTAAAATTACAGTAAATTTGCGGTAAATTCTCAGTAGATTACTCTGTAAGTTCTCAGTAAATTCTCTGTAAATTACTAAGAAAAATTGCCTCTAAATTCTCAGTAAATTACACATCAAATTTTCAGCAAATTCTCAGTAAATTACTCAATAAATTGCTCTTTAAATTCTCTGTAAATTACTTAGTAAGTTCCCTGTAAATTCTCAGTAAATTACTCGATAAGTTCTCACTAAATTTTTTGTAAATTACTCAGAAAATTACTCAGTAAATAGTTAGTAAATTCTCAGTAAATTACATAGTAAATTCTCAGTAATTTACTCGGTAAATTTTCAGTAAATTCTCTATAAATTCTCAGAAAATTATCTAATAAATTTCCAATAAATTCTCAATAAATTCCAAAAAAAATCTAACTAAATTACTCAGCGAATTCTCAGTAAATTACACAATAAATTCCCAGCAAATTCTCAATAAATTAGTCAGCAAATTCTCAGTCAATTACACTATAATTTTCGGTAAATTACTCAGTAAATTCTAAATAAATTCTCAGTAAATTCTCATTCAATTACTCAGTTAATTCTCTTGAAATTACTATTTAAATTCTCAGTAAATTACTCAGTACATTTATTCAGTAAATTGTGAGTAAATTACCAAGTAAATTTCCAGTAAATTCTCAGTAAATTCCTAGAAATTACTCAATAAATATCTAATAAATTCTCAAAAAATTATTCAGTAAATTCCCAATAAATACTCAGTAAATCAATAAGTAAATTACTGAGTAAATTCTCAGCAAATTCTAAAAAAATTCTCAGTACTTTATTCTTTAAATTCCTAGTAAATTTCATAGCAAATTTTCAGTAAATTCTCAATAAATTGCTCAGAAAATTACTAGTAAATTTCCAGTAAATTATTCTGTAAATTCCCAATAAATTCTCAGGCAATTCTTTGTAAATTTTTCGTAAATTCTTAGTAAATTACTTAGCAAACTCCCAGTATATTCTCAGTAAATTAACAAGTAAATTCCTAGTAAATTACTCATAAAATTCCCAGTAAAATTACTTAGTAAATTTTCAGTAAATTCTCTGTAAATTACTCCTTAAATTATCTGTAAATTCTATGAAAATTTCTCAACAAATTAAACAGTAAATTCTCGGTAAATTACCCAGTAAATTCTCTGTCAATTCCCTGTAAAATCCCAGCAAATTACTTTGTAAGTTCTCAGTAAATTCTCAAAAAATTACTCAGTAAATTACCAACAAATGCTCAGTAGATTACTCAGAAAATTCTCAGTAAATTCTCTAAAAATTACTCATTAAATTCCCAGTAAATTACTCAGTAAATTCCCAGTAAATTACTCAGTTAATTCCCAATCAATTCTCAATAAATTCCCAGGAAATACTCAGAAAGTTGCGCCGTAAATTCCCAATAATTTACTCAGTAAATTCTCAGTAAATTACTCTCTAAATTTTCAGTAAATTCTAAATAAATTACAGAATAAATTCTCAACAAATTCCGAGTAAATTACTCAGTAAATTCACAATAAATTTTCTATAAATTACTTAGAAAATTTCTCAATGAATTCTCTAAAAATTACTCAATTAATTACTGGGTAAATTACTTAGTAAATTACTCAGTAAATTCTCAGAAAATACTCAATAAATTCCCAGTAAATTCTTTGTAAATTCTCAGTAAATTACTCAGAAAATTGCCAGTAATTTCTAAGTAAATTCCGTGTAAATTCTCAATAAATTACCCTAGAAATTCCCGCTATGTTCTCAATAAATTACACAACAAATTCCCAGTAAATTCGCAGTAAATTACTCAGTGCATTACTCTGTAAATTGCCACTAAATTACTCAGTAAATTACAGTAAATTCTTAGAAATTACTCAGAAAATTTTCAGTAAATTAACAGTAAGTTCTCAGTAAATTCCCAATAAATTCTAACTACATTATTTAGTTAATTCCAGTAAATTCTCAACAAATTACTTAATAAATTCCGAGTGAATTCTCAGTAAATTACTCATTAAATTCTCTGTAAATTACTCAATAAATTCTCTGTAAATTAATCAGTAAATTCCTAGCAAATTCTCAATAAATACACAGTAAATTACTCAGTAAATTCTGAGTAAATTCTCCGTAAATTTCCACAAAATTCCATGTAAATTCTTAGGAAATTACTCAGAAAATTCCCAGTAAATTCTCAGTAAATTACTTAGTAAATTCCCAGCAAAATCTCAGTAAACTGCTTAGTAATTCTCAGTGAATTGCAAGTAAATTATAAGTAAATTACATTGTAAAATCACAGTAAATTCGCTGTAAATTCTCAGTGGATTACTCTTGTGGCAACCCTCACCTTACTCTTGTCATACTTGCATACATTCATGCATGATCTCGTCTTGTTATGTTGTTTTGCGAAGTTTTGCCTTACCTTGTTTTGCTTAAGCATTGCTTGCATGATTTTGTTCTTTGCTCGGTGTGTAGCCGAGGTCATCTTGAGCTTAAGTTCACCTCTGAACCTTTGTACTTAGAACTGTTTTGGAACCACTTGGTTGGCCCCCATCTTCACCTCGGGCATGTTTGCCGAGATGTTTTGCACATAGTGATCCTTGTCCTTGGGCAGGTATGGCCTAGACCGAGGTGTGGCACACCCCGGCCAAGGTGTGGCACAGCTTAGTCAAGTGTCGTTCTCCCTAGCCGATGTCTTTGTTATCCTGTTGCCGAAGCTTTAACTTTAGCCGATGTCATTACTTGCCGATGTGTCTTGCCCTAGCTTGTTGCTTACGCTTTGTCATAGACTTGTCTTATCAATCAATCACCTTTTGAGTTGAACCAACCCGATAGCGCCACGTGTCTGAGCTGAAGGTTAAGTCAGCCGGCAGACCTGTGAGCATATCATTCTTTTGTATCATTTTGTTGCAAGTCTTGTTCTTGTAGAGAGAGAAACTCTAGAAGAGGGAGAAAGAGTTTTAGAGTGAGAGAATAGATCTTCCAAGCTTGATCTTCGAGGTTTGAACCGTTGGATTCGAGTTTTGAGGTTAGAGTCTTAATCTACTCTTGTTGTTCTCATTGATCATCTAGCTGCATTGCATGATCGGATTTGTTTTACATGCCATGCATCGATTTGAAGTTGGTTTCGAAAGAGAAAGATAGTATTCATGTGTTTTTAAAGAAAAGTCTCGTTTTGATCCAAAAGTTTGGAATTAGAACCATGTTTTTGTGTTTGTTCTTGCATGACCTTCTTGTATGGGTACCCAGGTCCATGTTTTGAACTCATGGCATGAAATCTCAGATTTTGTAACGAGTTATGATCTTGCATTCATCTTCCTTATGATCTTGTTCATCATGTTCTTCAAAGGGAAACTCAGGTTTTCCCGACTTTGTTTTTGAATAAGGCCATCGGACCACACCTCGGCAAGGAGGTGTAGGACCTCGGCAAAGACCTGGTTGGTACCCAGTGTGTTTCCATGAGATGGGAGCAGTGTTTAAACTCCCAGCATGTTTTGCTTTGTTACTGATTTGGATCTGGTACGAATGCCGAGATCATTTGCATGCATATAAAGCTTGACTTGAGAATGTGATTGCCATGTGATTGTAGGTCATTGATCTTTGCTTCGAGCCTACACCCGAGAAGAACTATGTGAGTGGTATTTTTAATAAAGCTATGTTATACTGTTTTGATAAATCTTGCTTTACTTTGTTTTGACGAAAATACTTGTTAAGCATGAATGAATAGCTCTGTTTTGGTGTATCAAGTATAAGCTTTGTTTTGATGCCCTTCTTGAAAAGTCCCTTGTACTGGAGGACTCTAAACTTTCGCAGTACCAAGTATAAAAAGTCGCTTGTGCTGGAGGACTCTAAACTTTTGCAGCACTGAGTATAAAAGGATTCGGTCCTTTCTTGGAAAGACTAACGTGTTAAAGCGGGCTACGGGCCTAAATAACACAAGACCATCGTGTTAAAAAGAGCTACGGGCTTAAGTAACACAAGTCCCTTGTGCTAGAGGACTATAAACTTTCGCAGTACCTTTGGCTAATCAATTACAGATCGTGCAGTTCTTGTTTTGCCACTGACGGTTTACCGCGTGGACTTGTTGTTCGGAAAGCTTGATTCGTGTTTTGCTGATGCCAATGAGTATCCCTTGAGACTTGTAAGACTTGATAGATGAATACGGTTCATCTCTTGTTTTGATAAAGTTTTGATGTGTTTTGCTTGAAAAGATCTCGGCTAATATTCGTATGGTTTTGGCATGTTTTGTTTTGGAAAGACTTCAGCTATATTCATGCAAAACCTTTATTACTAGTACCATTCACTGAGTATCCAGGCTCACCCTCTCTATATATATGTAGGTGATGAGTAGGACGTCGGCGACGCCTAGATGTGTTTTGCAAAGCTTGTTTTGGATTCTTGTCATGTCGGCTTAACTTGTTCTTGTCGGAAAATTTGTATTTACGTCGGCAAATCTTGAAAATCATGCTTCTTGGCTTGTGTTCATTGTCATTTTGTATATGTCGGCTCGAGAAGCCTTTTGATCAAGATGTAATACGTATTTTGCTTTGTTGTATTCAAGTTGTAAAGATGTATGCCATTTCATTGGACTTATGCACTGCTCTTATGGACCACTTGTATGTTGAATTATTGCTTCCGCATTTATGAGCCCCTATATCTATACTCTGATTGTGTTAAACTTTTGAAAGTTGGCCTTCGGTAACTACGGATTACTGGCCATCACGGCACCAAACTACTAGGGGCGGTTTGGGGTCGTGACAACTCTGTAAGCTCTCAGTAAATTCTCTGTAAATTACTAAGAAAAATTGCCTCTAAATTCTCAGTAAATTACTTATCAAATTTTTAGTAAATTCTCAGTAAATTACTCAATAAATTGCTCTTTAAATTCTCTGTAAATTACTTAGTAAGTTCCCTGTAAATTCTCAGTAAATTACTCGATAAGTTCTCACTAAATTTTTTGTAAATTACTCAGAAAATTACTCAGTAAATTGTTAGTAAATTCTCAGTAAATTACATAGTAAATTCTCAGTAATTTACTCGGTAAATTTTCAGTTAATTCTCTATAAATTCTCAGAAAATTACCTAATAAATTTTCAATAAATTCTCAGTAAATTCCAAAAAAAAAATCTAACTAAATTACTCAGTGAATTCTCAGTAAATTACACAATAAATTCCCAGTAAATTCTCAATAAATTAGTCAGCAAATTCTCAGTTAATTACACTATAATTCTCGGTAAATTACTCAGTAAATTCTAAATAAATTCTCAATAAATTACTCAGTAAATTCCCATTCAATTACTCAGTAAGTTCTCTAGAAATTACTATTTAAATTCTCAGTAAATTACTCAGTACATTTATTTAGTAAATTGTGAGTAAATTACCAAGTAAATTTCCAGTAAATTCTCAATAAATTCCTAGAAATTACTCAGTAACTATCTAATAAATTCTCAAAAAATTATTTAGTAAATTCCCAATAAATACTCAGTAAATCACTAAGTAAATTACTGAGTAAATTCTCAGCAAATTCTAAAAAAATTCTCAGTACTGTAATCCTTAAATTCCTAGTAAATTTCTTAGTAAATTTTCAGTAAATTCTCAATAAATTGCTCAGTAAATTGCTCAGTAAATTCCCAGTAAATTATTCAGTAAATTCCCAATAAATTCTCAGGCAATTCTTTGTAAATTTTTCGTAAATTCTTAGTAAATTACTCAGCAAATTCCCAGTATATTCTCAGTAAATTAATAAGTAAATTCCCAGTAAATTACTCATAAAATTCCCAGTAAAATTACTTAGCAAATTTCCAGTAAATTCTCTGTAAATTACTCCTTAAATTATCTGTAAATTCTATGAAAATTTCTCAACAAATTAAACAGTAAATTCTTGGTAAATTACCCAGTAAATTCTCTGTCAATTCCCTGTAAAATCCCAGCAAATTACTCTGTAAGTTCTCAGTAAATTCTCAAAAAATTACTCAGTAAATTGCCAACAAATGCTCAGTAGATTACTCAGAAAATTCTTAGTAAATTCTCTAAAAATTACTCATAAAATTCCCAGTAAATTACTCAGTAAGTTCCTAGTAAATTACTCAGTTAATTCCCAATCAATTCTCAATAAATTCCCAAGAAATACTCAGAAAGTTGCGCCATAAATTCCCAATAATTTACTCAGTAAATTCTCAGTAAATTACTCTCTAAATTTTCAGTAAATTCTAAATAAATTACAGAATAAATTCTCAACAAATTCTCAGTAAATTACTCAGTAAATTCGCAATAAATTTTCTATAAATTACTTAGAAAATTTCTCAGTGAATTCTCTAAAAATTACTCAATTAATTACTAAGTAAATTACTTAGTAAATTACTCAGTAAATTCTCAGAAAATACTCAGTAAATTCCCAGTAAATTCTTTGTAAATTCTCAGTAAATTACTCAGAAAATTGCCAGTAATTTCTAAGTAAATTCCATGTAAATTCTCAATAAATTACTCTAGAAATTCCCGCTATGTTCTCAATAAATTACACAGCAAATTCCCAGTAAATTCGCAGTAAATTACTCAGTGCATTACTCTGTAAATTGCCACTAAATTACTTAGTAAATTACAGTAAATTCTCAGAAATTACTCAGAAAATTTCCAGTAAATTAACAGTAAGTTCTCAGTAAATTCCCAATAAATTCTAACTACATTATTTAGTAAATTCCCAGTAAATTCTCAACAAATTGCTTAGTAAATTCCGAGTGAATTCTCAATAAATTACTCATTAAATTCTCTGTAAATTACTCAATAAATTCTTTGTAAATTAATCAGTAAATTCCTAACAAATTCTCAATAAATACACAGTAAATTACTCAGTAAATTCTGAGTAAATTCTCCGTAAACTTTCACAAAATTCCATGTAAATTCTTAGGAAATTACTTAGAAAATTCCCAGTAAATTCTCAGTAAATTACTTAGTAAATTCCCAGCAAAATCTCAGTAAACTACTTAGTAATTCTCAGTGAATTGCAAGTAAATTATAAGTAAATTACATTGTAAAATCACAGTAAATTCGCTGTAAATTCTCAGTAGATTACTCTGTAAGTTCTCAGTAAATTCTCTGTAAATTACTAAGAAAAATTGCCTCTAAATTCTCAGTAAATTACTCAATAAATTGCTCTTTAAATTCTCTGTAAATTACTTAGTAAGTTCCCTGTAAATTCTCAGTAAATTACTCGATAAGTTCTCACTAAATTTTTTGTAAATTACTCAGAAAATTACTCAGTAAATTGTTAGTAAATTCTCAGTAAATTACATAGTAAATTCTCAGTAATTTACTCGGTAAATTTTCAGTAAATTCTCTATAAATTCTCAGAAAATTACCTAATAAATTTCCAATAAATTCTCAGTAAATTCCAAAAAAAAAATCTAACTAAATTACTCAGTGAATTCTCAGTAAATTACACAATAAATTCCCAGTAAATTCTCAATAAATTAGTCAGCAAATTCTCAGTCAATTACACTATAATTCTCAGTAAATTACTCAGTAAATTCTAAATAAATTCTCAATAAATTACTCAGTAAATTCCCATTCAATTACTCAGTACATTTATTCAGTAAATTGTGAGTAAATTACCAAGTAAATTTCCAGTAAATTCTCAATAAATTCCTAGAAATTACTCAGTAACTATCTAATAAATTCTCAAAAAATTATTTAGTAAATTCCCAATAAATACTCAGTAAATCACTAAGTAAATTACTGAGTAAATTCTCAGCAAATTCTAAAAAAATTCTCCGTACTTTAATCCTTAAATTCCTAGTAAATTTCTTAGTAAATTTTCAGTAAATTCTCAATAAATTGTTCAGTAAATTGCTCAGTAAATTACTAGTAAATTCCCAGTAAATTATTCAGTAAATTCCCAATAAATTCTTAGGCAATTCTTTGTAAATTTTTCATAAATTCTTAGTAAATTACTCAGCGAATTCCCAGTATATTCTCAGTAAATTAATAAGTAAATTCCCAGTAAATTACTCATAAAATTCCCAGTAAAATTACTTAGTAAATTTCCAGTAAATTCTCTGTAAATTACTCCTTAAATTATCTGTAAATTCTATGAAAATTTCTCAACAAATTAAACAGTAAATTCTTGGTAAATTACCCAGTAAATTTTCTGTCAATTCCCTGTAAAATCCCAGCAAATTACTCTGTAAGTTCTCAGTAAATTCTCAAAAAATTACTCAGTAAATTACCAACAAATGCTCAGTAGATTACTCAGAAAATTCTCAGTAAATTCTCTAAAATTTACTCATTAAATTCCCAGTAAATTACTCAGTAAATTCCCAGTAAATTACTCAGTTAATTCCCAATCAATTCTCAATAAATTCCCAGGAAATACTCAGAAAGTTGCGCCGTAAATTCCCAATAATTTACTTAGTAAATTCTCAGTAAATTACTCTCTAAATTTTCAGTAAATTCTAAATAAATTACAGAATAAATTCTCAACAAATTCTCAGTAAATTACTCAGTAAATTCGCAATAAATTTTCTATAAATTACTTAGAAAATTTCTCAGTGAATTCTCTAAAAATTACTCAATTAATTACTGGGTAAATTACTTGGTAAATTACTCAGTAAATTCTCAGAAAATACTCAGTAAATTCCCAGTAAATTCCTTGTAAATTCTCAGTAAATTACTCAGAAAATTGCCAGTAATTTCTAAGTAAGTTCCGTGTAAATTCTCAATAAATTACTCTAGAAATTCCCGCTATGTTCTCAATAAATTACACAGCAAATTCCCAGTAAATTACTCAGTGCATTACTCTGTAAATTGCCACTAAATTACTTAGTAAATTACAGTAAATTCTCTGAAATTAGTCAGAAAATTTCCAGTAAATTAACAGTAAGTTCTCAGTAAATTTCCAATAAATTCTAACTACGTTATTTAGTAAATTCCCAGTAAATTCTCAACAAATTACTTAGTAAATTCCGTGTGAATTCTTAGTAAATTACTCATTAAATTCTCTGTAAATTACTCAATAAATTCTTTGTAAATTAATCTGTAAATTCCTAACAAAATCTCAATAAATACACAGTAGATTACTCAGTAAATTCTGAGTAAATTCTCCGTAAATTCCCACAAAATTCCATGTAAATTCTTAGTAAATTACTCAGAAAATTCTGTAATAACCCTTACACTGTCCTAACCACACTCGTATGCATTTACATGATTTTGTTTTGTTTAGCTTGTATTTCAAGTCTTGACTTGTTTTACTCAAGTGTTTCTTGCATGTTTGTGCCTTGCTTGGTGTAAGTTTAGCCAAGGTCACCCTGAGCCTAGGTCAGTTTTGGACCTTTACATCTAAGACCATCTTGGGAGTTTACCTTGGTTGACTCCACCTTCGCCCTGACATATTGGCCGAGATGTCATTATCTAGGCCGAGGTGTTCATCACCAAGGCTAAAGATGTGTATTACCTAGGCCGAGATGTCACCTTTGCACCTAAGTGATCTTGTCCTGGAGTGGTGTGACCTAGACCAAGGTGTGGCACATCTAGGCCAAGGTGTGGCACAGCTTAGTCAAGTGTTGTCCTTCCTAGCCGAGATCATTGTTCCCCTACTTGCTGATGTCTTGTTCTTAGCCGAGATCATTACCCGCCAGAGTGCCCATGCCATCTTGCTTGTTGAACACACTTTGTCATAGTCTTGTCTTTTCACTCAGCCACTTTTTGGAGGAGAACCAACCCAGTAGTGCCACGTGTCCCAACTGAGTGTTAAGTCAGCCAGCAGACCTAGAAATGTATCATTTTGCTATATGTCTTTGTTTGTGAGGAGAGAGAAGCTCTAGAAGAAGAGGAAGAAGTTTTGGAGTGAGAGAGTGGGCTTTTGAGCTTGATTCCTAGAGATCAAACCGTTTGATTCGCGTATTGAGGTTAGATTCTTAATTTACTTTTGTTGTTCCTTATGTTTATCTAGCTGCATTGCACGATCGAACCTGTTCTGCATGTTATACGTTGGTTTAAAGTTGGTTTTAGAAAGAGAAGATAGTGTTCGTGTGTTTTTGAAGAAAAAGTCTTGTTTGATCCGAAAGTTTGCCTTAAGATTCATGTTTTTGTGTTTGTTCTCGCAAGATCCTTGAATATGGGTACCCAGGTCCATGTTTTTGAATTCATAGCATGAAATCTCAGATTTTGTAATAGCAAATTATGATCTTGAATTCATCTTCCTCATGTTCATGTTCTTCATGTTCGACATGTTCTTCAAGAGAGGGAAACCTATATTTTCCCAACCTCATTTCCTTGAATGCGGCCATCGAGGCAACACCTCGGCAAGGAGGTGTGGGACCTCGGCCTAGACCTGGTAGTCGCCCAACATGCTTTCCCGAGATGAGAAATAGTGTTTTGTTTTGACTTAGCTTGGTTTTGAAGGATGCCGAGATCATCTGTATGCATGTGAACTTGTTTGAAAGTGCATTCAACAGACTTTGCTATGTGTTTGTAGGACTTGGACTTGCCTTGACCCCGACATCTGAAGAACTATGTGAGTGGTATTTAAATAAAGTTATGTTATTAAGTTTTGGTAAAGTTTTGCCTTGCTTGTTTTGGAAAAGTATTTTGTGAAGCATGAATGATGATCCCTATTTTGTATATCAAGTATTAGCCTTGTTTTGAATAACAGCCTTGAAAGTCCGTACGTGCTAGGGGACTATAAGCATTTGTAGCACAATCTTGAAAGTCCGTATGTGCTAGGGGACTATAAGTATTTGTAGCACAACCTTGAAAGTCCGTACGTGCTAGGGGACTATAAGCATTTGTAGCACAATCTTGAAAGTCCGTACGTGCTAGGGGACTATAAGCATTTGTAGCACAATCTTGAAAGTCCGTACGTGCTAGGGGACTATAAGCATTTGTAGCACAACCTTGAAAGTCCGTACGTGCTAGGGGACTATAAGCATTTATAGCACAATCTTGAAAGTCCGTACGTGCTAGGGGACTATAAGCATTTGTAGCAAAACCTTGAAAGTCCGTACGTGCTAGGGGACTACAAGCATTTGTAGCACAACCTTTGCTAATGTCATCCCTTGGAACTTGAAAGCCTTGAAAGACTTTAATTGTTGAGACTTGAAAGATTTGTTAGATAAACTTAATTGCCCTTGGATTTGTACAAGATGTGATGTGCCTTGATTTGATAAAGATTTCGGATATCATTCATGTAAACCCCTTTATTATTTATACCATTCACTGAGTATCCAAGCTCACCCCTCTCTATATATATATGTAGGTGATGAGCAGGACGGCGGTGACGCCTAGATGTACTTGCTACTTGTTTTGGATTATGCACTTTTGCCGCATCTTGAAGATTATGCTTTTTGGTTGTATTTTATTTTATTTTGTATTTGATAGCTGAGAAGCCTTTTGGTCAAGATGTATTTTTGTACTTTATTTTGTTGTATTAAAGCTATGTACGAATGTATGCCATTCCATTTAACGTATGCACAGCTCTTATGGACTAATTAAATTTGTAAGTATTGCTTCCGCACATGTTAGCCTCATATGTAATACTCTGATTGTGTGTGAATTTAGAAAGTTGGCCTTCGGTAAATCTCGGATTACTGGCCATCATGGCACCATTCTACAAGGGGCGGAATGGGGTCGTGACAGATTGGTATCAGAGCACGAGTTCCTCATAGTACGTTATTCACACACCTTGAGTCCTAAAGAGCATAGGATTTCCCTTTAGAAAGATGCTAGGATTGCACCATGTTGCTTGCTATTTGACGAAGTGTGCATCATCTGGGCTTGACTGTTTGTTACATGCATACATGTCTATTTGATTGTTTTGTTTTAAAGTCACGTTTTACATACTCTTAGCATCATGAGAAAGGGTAGACCACCGGTTGGCCGAGATCATCCCGAAGACAGATTGGACAAATTAGAGAGATTGGTCGAAGGTTTGGTCCGTGAGTTAAGACAACCTAGGCCACAAGACACTAGTACCACTTCTACCTAGGCTGAGCAGACAAACGACCGACATGCAGTTTCACCTCCGCCTCCTCCAGTGCCGCAAGTGCCTCCACAGTAAGCTTTATATGGGGATGGCACCATAGCCTTGATCAGAGAGTTCAAAAAGATGAAACCGCCGAGGTTCTCTGGGGGTATTGAACCGATGAAGGCCGAAGCGTGGGTCTTGGAAATGGAGAAGCTGTTTGAGATCTTTCCCAGTACCGACGCCCAGAAGGTGTCGTTGGCAACATTCACACTAGACGACGATGCACGAAGATGGTGGATGATGACCCGAGAAAGCAACCCAGGTCTGACTTGGGCCAGATTTTTGGAATTGTTTTACAACAAGCATTTCCCCCTTAGTGTTCGAGACCGTAAGACCACAGAGTTTCAGACGTTGACACAAGGCAACAAGACAGTGGCAGAATATGACCGTGCTTTTACTGAGTTGGCGAGATACGCGCCTCACATGGTCGATGATGAATACAGAAAGGCCAGGAAGTTCGAAAGTGGACTGCGTGGACCAATTCAGGATCGAGTTAACATGCTCAATATGCCGACCTACGCCGGAGTGTTGGACAAGGCCATCCTGGCAGAGGCTAACTTGAACCGATATCAGAACTCAGGAGAAAATCAGAAGAAGAGGCAGAACTATGATAATCGTCGAGCTCCGTTTAACGCCAAGAAGAAGACGAATGTGGACAGCTCCAGCAACTCGAACCAAGAAGGTAATACTAGGCCGACGTGTGCAAGCTGTGGGAAGCCGCATTCCGGAGTTTGCCGTTGGGCATCAGGAGCCTGTTTTGAATGTGGTGAAATGGGTCATCGTGTGAAAGACTGCCCGAAGGCAAGGACTGATGATGGTAAGAAGAATGGGAGTACCTCAGGCTATACACAGAGAAATAACATCGGAAGGGCACAGACGAGACAGGGCAGAGTTTTTGCATTGGTACCAGGAGACACTCAAAATGCTGAGATAGTAGTGTCAGGTATACTCCCAATTTGCTCTCAAGATGCATACATATTAATTGATTCGGGTTCTACGCATTCATTTGTATCTGCTAAGTTTGCCAAGAAGTTAAATAGAGAACAAGAACCCCTTGACTATGTGTTATATGTGTCTACTCCATCTGAGAGAACCATGATTGTTGCATCCATTTATAGGGCGTGTGTGGTTGTGATTGGGGGTGTAGAATTGTTAGTCAATTTAATGCCGTTAACCATGGCTCACTTCGATGTCATACTGGGAATGGATTGGTTAGTAGCAAATCATGCATCCATTAATTGTTTTTCGAAGAATGTCACACTGAAACCCCCAAACCAAGCCGAGGTTATTTTCTAGCGTAAGGGAGTAGTGCCCTCACCTTACTTAATCTCATCCATGAAAGCCTATAAGTTGATCCAAAAAGGGTGTCAGGGTTATTTGTGCAGTATACTAAGTGATTTGAATGGAAGTGTTGAGTTAGCCGACATACTAGTTGTTAAGGAATTTCCCGACGTCTTTCCAAATGAGTTGCCTGGCCACTTGATCGATAGAGAAGTAGAGTTTACAGTGGACATCATGTCGGGAAAGCAACCTATCTCCAAAACACCCTATAGAATGGCCCCAGCTGAACTTAAGGAACTAAAACTGTAATTACAAGAATTGTTGGGTAAGGGTTTCATTAGGCCGAGCACTTCACCATGGGGAGCCCTGGTTCTATTTGTTAAAAAGAAGGATGGCACACTTCGCCTTTGCATTGATTACAGAGAACTTAATAAGGTAACCATCAAGAACAAGTACCCATTGCCTAAGATTGACGATTTGCTTGATCAACTACAAGGAGCACGAGTCTTTTCCAAGATTGACCTTAGGTCGGGCTACCATCAGCTAAAGGTTAAAGCCGAAGATATTGAGAAGACTGCTTTTCGGACAAGGTATGGCCACTACGAATTTTTGGTAATGCCTTTCGGAGTGACCAATGCTCCTGTAGTGTTCATGGACTTGATGAATAGAGTCTTTAAGTCGTATCTAGATGAGTTCGTAGTTGTTTTTATTGACGACATACTGATCTATTCCAAGAGTACAATTGAACACGAGAATCATCTGAGACTTGCCCTGCAAATCTTGAGAGACAAGTTGTACGCCAAGCTGTGCAAGTGCGAGTTCTGGCTTTCCAGCATTTCATTTTTAGGGCATGTGATTAATGAAGAGGGTATATCAGTTGATCCCAGTAAGATTGAAGCCATTGTGAATTGGCCGACGCCGACCAACGTGTCCGAGGTTCGTAGTTTTCTGGGCTTGGCAGGTTATTACAGAAAGTTTGTGAAGGACTTCTCAAGGATTGCAGTACCATTGACACAACTAACCAAGAAGGGAACAACCTATGAATGGACCGATGATAGAGAATCAGCTTTCCAAGAGTTAAAAATGAGGTTAGTCACAGCACCAGTTCTTGTACTTCCATCAGGTAATGAGGAATTCCAGATTTACAGCGACGCTTCACATAAGGGTTTGGGTTGTGTATTAATGCAAGGGGGTAAAGTCATAGCATATGCATCTCGTCAGTTGAAACCTCATGAAAAGAACTATCCTACCCATGACCTAGAACTTGCGGCCGTAGTGTTTTCTCTGAAGATTTGGCATCATTACTTGTATGGAGCCTCTTGCCAAGTTTTTACAGATCAAAAGAGCTTGAAGTATTTGTTCACTCAAAAGGAACTGAATTTGAGGCAGAGAAGGTGGCTCGAATTATTGAAGGACTACAACATGCAGATTCGGTATCACCCAGGTAAAGCGAACTCGGTAGCCGACGTATTGAGTAGAAAGTCAGCGGGAAGTTTGGCATGCCTAGCCATGATTTCAGTGGAGCCGACTACTATTGGGGAAGTAAAGGCAAGGCAAATGGAGGATGAATTCCTGAAGAAGATAGCCGACGAGATTACCACTAGGCCGAGGTCAGGTTACACCCTTGAGAATGGAGTGCTTAAGTTTGAAGGAAGATTGTGCATGGCCGACGTCCCAGAGTTAAAAGGAAAGATTTTGCAAGACTCTCATGGATCCAGATTTACAGTTCACCCAGGGAACACCAAGATGTATCAGGATGTAAAACAAACTTTTTGGTGGCCGAAAATGAAAAGAGAGATAGCCGAGTTCGTGTCCCAGTGTTTGTATTGTCAACAAGTGAAAGCAGAACATCAGAGGCCAGCAGGACTTCTCCAACCTTTGCCGATTCCTAAGTGGAAATGGGAACACATCTCCATGGACTTTGTGATTGGTTTGCCGAGGACACAGAAAGGAATGGATTCGATCTGGGTTATAATCGACAGATTAACTAAGTCAGCACACTTCTTGCCTGTTAAGACTTCGTTTAATGCTGATCGGCTTGCTGTGTTGTATATTAATGAGATTGTTAGACTTCATGGTGTGCCAATGTCCATTGTGTCAGACCGAGATCCAAAGTTTGTTTCTAGATTTTGGCAGAGTTTACAAAGGGCTGTGGGGACCGAATTGAAGTTTAGTACGGCTTTTCATCCCCAGACCGATGGCTAAACAGAGAGAACAATTCAAACACTTGAAGATATGCTTAGACTATGTGTATTGGACTTCAAGGGAAGTTGGGAAGTGCAATTGCCATTAGTAGAATTCGCTTACAACAACAGTTATCAAGCTAGCATTGGCATGGCGCCGTATGAAGCCTTGTATGGAAGGAAGTGCAGATCGCCGATATGTTGGACCGAGGTAGGAGATAGAGCTCTGATCGGCCCCGATCTAGTTCAAAGGACAACCGAAAAGATCAAGCTTATCCAACAGAGAATCAGAACCGCTCAGAGTCGACAAAAGAGTTACGCCGACCAGAGAAGAAAGGAGTTAGAATTTGAAGTTGGGGATCATGTATTCCTAAAGACCTCGCCGATGAAAGGAGTTTCAAGATTTGGGAAGAAGGGTAAATTGGCACCCCGTTACATTGGGCCGTTTGAAATTCTTGAGAAAGTTAACCCGGTTGCCTACAGACTTGCTTTGCCACCGAGATTAAGTCAAGTTCATAATGTGTTTCATATCTCGATGTTGAGGAAGTATGTTCGGGATCCACTGCACGTGATTGATCATTTGGGGATTGTGGTTGACGAAGATTTTAGCTATGAAGAAAGGTCGATGCGTATTATCGATAGACAAGTGAGACAATTGAGAAACAAGGCAATACCGATAGTGAAAATTGAATGGAAAGAACATTACGGCAGGGATGCTACATGGGAAATGGAAGAAGAAATGAAAGTCTGATATCCGGAGTTATTCTTAGATCGAAGTAACTCAAGTTTGGGGACCAAACTTCTTTAAGGGGGGTAGGATGTAATAACCCTCACACTGTCCTAACCACAATCGTATGCATTTACATGATTTTGTGTTGTTTAGCTTGTATTTCAAGTCTTGACTTGTTTTACTCAAGTGTTTCTTGCATGTTTGTACCTTGCTTGGTGTAAGTTTAGCCGAGGTCACCCTGAGCCTAGGTCAGTTTTGGACCTTTACATCTAAGACCATCTTGGGAGTTTACCTTGGTTGACTCCACCTTCGTCCTGACATATTGGCCAAGATGTCATTATCTAGGCCGAGGTGTTCATCACCAAGGCCGAAGATGTGTATTACCTAGGCCGAGATGTCACCTTTGCACCTAAGTGATCTTGTCTTGGAGTGGTGTGACCTAGACCAAGGTGTGGCACGTCTAGGCCAAGGTGTGGCACAGCTTAGTCAAGTGTTGTCCTTCCTAGCTAAGATCATTGTTCCCCTACTTGCCGATGTCTTGTTCTTAGCCGAGATCATTACCCGCCAGAGTGCCCATGCCATCTTGCTTGTTGAACACACTTTGTCATAGTCTTGTCTTTTCACTCAGCCACCTTTTTGAGGAGAACCAACCCGGTAGTGCCACGTGTCCCAGCTGAGTGATGGCCAGTAATCCGTAATTACCGAAGGCCAACTTTCAAAAACTTAACACAATCGAAGTGTAGATATAGGGGGCTCATAATTGCGGAGGTAGTAAATCAAATTCAGGTGGTCCATAAGAGCTGTGCATAGATCAAATGAAATGTCATTCATCCTACAATTAAGTTCACAAGTTGAATACAGTAAGGCAAAAGACGGATTACATCTTGATCAAAAGGCTTCTCGAGCCGACATATACAAAATACAGCAAATACAAGCCAAGAAGCATGATTTTCAAGAATTGCCGACATGAAGATAGATGACATTGCCGACGTAAATTCAAAACAAAGCCGACAAGATCATGAGTCCAAATAAGCTTTCAAACAGTCTAGGCGTCGCCGACGTCCTGCTCACCACCTACATATATATAGAGAGGGTGAGCTTGGGTACTTAGTGAATGGTACTAAAAATAAAGGTTTTGCATGAATATAGCCGAAGTCTTTCAAAACGAAACACATCAAACTTTATTGAACAAGGGATGAACCGTATTCATCTGCCAGATCTTACAAGTCTCAGGGGATGCTTACTGACGTCGGCAAAACGAGGGATGAACCGTATTCATCAATCAAGCATTACAACATCGGCGAAGCAAGGGATGAACCGTATTCTTCAATCAAGTATTACAAGTATCAAGGGCTGTACGATCTGTTATCGTTTAGTCAAAGGTACTGCGAAAGTTTATAGTCCTCCAGCATAAGGGACTGGTGTTACTTAGGCCCGTAGCCCGATTTAACATAGTAATCTTCTCAAGGAAGGACCGTATCCTTTTTACACTTAGTACTGCGAAAGTTTAGAGTCCTCCAGCACAGGGGACTTGTGTTACTTAGGCCCGTAGCCCGATTTAACAAGGACCGTATCCTTTTATACTTAGTGCTGCGAAAGTTTAGAGTCCTCCAGCACGAGGGACTTTCCAAGAGAGGACCGTATCCTTTTCAAAGATGGCATCAAAACAAGGAGTATACTTGACACATCAAAACAAGAGCTATTCATTCATGCTTAACAAAACACTTTTGTCAAAACAAAGCAAGCAAGATTTATCAAAACAAGTATAACATAGCTTTATCAATAATACCACTCACCTAGTTCTTCAGGTGTAGACTCAAAGCAAGGATCAAGGTCCTACAAATCACACGGCAAACCACATTCTCAAAACAAGCTTTATATGCATGCAAATGATCTCGGCACTCTCACCAGATCCAAGTCAATAACAAAACAAAACATGCTGGGAGTTCAAACACTGCTCCCGTCTCATAAAAACACACTGGGTACCATCCAGGTCTTTGCCGAGGTCCCACACATCCTTGCCGAGGTGTGGTCCCGTTGACCTTATTCGAAAGCAAAGTCGGGAAAACCGGGGTTTCCCTTTGAAGCATATGAAGAACATGATGAATAAGGTTGAGAGGAAGATGAATGCAAGTTCAAACTTGTTACAAAATCTGAGGTTTCATGCCAAGAGTTCAAAACATGGACCTGGGTACCCATACAAGAAGGTTATGCAAGAACAAACACAAAAACATGATTCTTATTCCAAACTTTCGGATCAAAACGAGACTTTTCTTCAAGAACATATGAAAACCATTTTCTCTTTTCAAAACCATCTTCAAATCGATGCATGACATGCAAAACAGATCCGATCATGCAATGCAGCTAGATGATCAGCAACAACAACCAAAGTAGATCAAGATTCTAACCTCAACACTCGAATCCAACGGTTCAAACCGCAAAGATCAAGCTTGGAAGACTCACTCTCACTCAAGAACTTCTCTTCCTTCCCTCTAGAGCTTCTCTCTCTAAAGGCAAAGATTTGAGACAAGAAAATGATTTGTTTCAAGGTCTGCCGGCTGTCTTAACAATCAGCTCGGACACGTGGCGCTATCGGGTTGGTCAGCTCAAAAGGTGATTGATAGATAAGACAAGTCTCTGACAAGGCGTATGCAGCAAGCTCGGTAAAACACATCGGCAAGCAATGACATCGGCTCAAATCAAGGATCTGGCAACAGGAAAAGAAAACATCGGCTAAGGAGGACGACGCTTGACTAAGCTGTGCCACACCTTGGCCGGGGTGTGCCACATCTCGGCCTAGGTCATGCCTGCCCAAGGACAAGGTTCAGCAAGTGCAAAAACATCTCGGCAACAAGCCCGAGGTGAAGATAGGGGTCGACCAAGGCCTCAAAACAGTCCTAAGTACAAGGGTTCAGGGGCGAACTAAGCACAAGATTACATCGGCCACACACCCACAACGAACAAGGAACAAAGGCACGCAAGCAATACTTAAACAAAACAAGGCAAGCAAATCCTTCGAATTAACATATCAAGGCAAGATCATGCGTGAATGTATGCAAGTATGACAAGAGTAAGATGAGGGTCGTTACATCTTTGTTTGTGAGGAGAGAGAAGCTCTAGAAGAAGAGGAAGAAGTTTTGGAGTGAGAGAGTGGGCTTTCGAGCTTGATTCCTAGAGATCAAACCGTTTGATTCGCGTATTGAGGTTAGATTCTTAATTTACTTTTGTTGTTCCTTATGTTTATCTAGCTGCATTGCACGATCGAACCTGTTCTGCATGTTATACATTGGTTTAAAGTTGGTTTTAGAAAGAGAAGATAGTGTTCGTGTGTTTTTGAAGAAAAAGTCTTGTTTGATCCGAAAGTTTGCCTTAAGATTCATGTTTTTGTGTTTGTTCTCGCAAGATCCTTGAATATGGGTACCCAGGTCCATGTTTTTGAATTCATAGCATGAAATCTCAGATTTTGTAATAGCAAATTATGATCTTGCATTCATTTTCCTCATGTTCATGTTCTTCATGTTCGACATGTTCTTCAAGAGAGGGAAACCCAGATTTTCCCGACCTCATTTCCTTGAATGCAGCCATCGAGGCAACACCTCGGCAAGGAGGTGTGGGACCTCGGCCTAGACCTGGTAGTGGCCCAGCATGTTTTCCCGAGATGAGAAATAGTGTTTTGTTTTGACTTAGCTTGGTTTTGAAGGATGTCGAGATCATCTGTATGCATGTGAACTTGTTTGACAGTGCATTCAACAGACTTTGCCATGTGTTTGTAGGACTTGGACTTGCCTTGACCCCGACGTCTGAAGAACTATGTGAGTGGTATTTTAATAAAGTTATGTTATTAAGTTTTGATAAAGTTTTGCCTTGCTTGTTTTGGAAAAGTATTTTGTGAAGCATGAATGATGATCCCTATTTTGTATATCAAGTATTAGCCTTGTTTTGAATGACAACCTTGAAAGTCCGTACGTGCTAGGGGACTATAAGCATTTGTAGCACAATCTTGAAAGTCCGTACGTGCTAGGGGACTATAAGCATTTGTAGCACAATCTTGAAAGTCCGTATATAGTGATCCCGGTTGTCCCTTTACTGTTCTGTTGTATTCCGAACTCGGTTCCGTGGAGTTGGTAGTTGTATCTATCTTGTTGTCGTCCTTTAATTCCATTTCTTTGAGTTATAGGATGTGTTGGGCTTGTTTCGAATAGGTGGGTTGAACCTTGGTCTGAAATCTTGTTGCCAGGTTTTTGGTCGTTCCGCTCGAGCGGGTCTTGTTGCGCTCGAGCGGATATTGCACACTCCCAGTTTTTCATGTCCCTGCAAAACTTCTGCAGGTGTGATTTTTACGCTCGAGCGGGTTTGTTTACGCTCAAGCGGCGGAGCTCAAGCGGGTACTCTGGCGCTCGAGCGGGTGGTACCTTTTTGGTGTAAGTTCTGGGAGGGGAAAATCTACGCTCGAGCGAACTGGTTTTTGCGCTCGAGCGGATGTGCTTTATTCTTGTGTCTTGACGCTCAAGCGGGCCTTTTTGCGCTCGAGCATACCTAGTTTTTTGTTCTTGACGCTCGAGCGTTGTGTTCTCCGCTCGAGCGGGAATGTCGTATATCAGTTGGCAGCTAGGCGTTTTAAATTCACTTTTTACATTCTCTCTCTCTCTCTCTCTCTCTTACTTTTCCAAAAAGCCATTTGAGAGCTCCTCTCTCTAAAACCATAACTTCTCTCTAAGTATTGATCTAGCTAGGGTGTTTTCCTCACCTTTGGTCTTTACAAAAGTTGGGTTGATCGTCGAGGGCTCTACCTTGATCCGAAAATTTTGAGTTTTGGAGCACGTTGAGTTTCGTCATCTTCTTCCCTTGAGCTCCGAATTTGAGGTAGGGATTCCTACTCACTCTTATGGGTTTTAACCTAGATGTTGAGCTTATTGTTTAAATGATTGATTTTGGAACTTAGGGTTTCAAAATGTGTTAAAAAGGGTTTTGTGATTTTGGGCTCATAATATGTATTTTGGGTTTCAAAATGATGATATAGTTGTTGGTTGGTGATATTTGAACCTTTGTGTTGATATTGAAAGTTGGGGGTAAAAGCCCTAATTTGTTGTTTAAAATTAATTGGTATAATTAATTTGGAAAAATTTTAGCGATATGGAATTGAGTTGGAAATAATGAAATTGGTTCATTATATGGTAGAATAGTGTAGTTAGATTTATTAATCGCTTACTTTTGAAAACATTGATATTTTATCTGTTGGAGCTTTTATTATCTGTTTAGAAATAATTGCTTGGGCTACCGGTGGAGGGTAGTTTTGATTGTTGTAGGCAATGCATGATGATTAGGCAAACTAAAACTAATCAATTGGATATGTCATAGAATATGACGGCTGGTAGAATACATTAACATTATGTATTGGTTGATTGTGTATATGACCTTTGTGTATATACATTGTGTGTGTGTGAGAGGAGATAGGGGATGTATTCCACGATTTAGGGGAAGATAGGGGATGGACATCTAAACCGGATGTTGTTTGGGAGGAGATAGGGGATGGACTCCACTGATACATCTCATATGCTTGTCAGATAATGTGTTGATATAGCTCATATGCTTATCTTTGGAAGTGTTGATACAACTCATATGCTTATCATTGGAAGTGTTGATATAGCTAATATGCATATCTGTTGAAATGTGGATACGACTTGTATGCTTATCTGTTGAGATGTTGATACAACTAGTATGTTTATCTATTGTAAAATGGGAAATGTTTATATGAGTCTTTGTCTCATATAAGTGGTTGGCTAGGTTCTGAGCCGTTAATGTAAATTGTGAAACTGATAAGAAATGGAAACAGGTTATGTATTGGTTTATGGAAATTGAACATTTATCAATTGCAAATGTCTTAGTTATTGCTCATACTGTGTTTAGCATATCTCTACTGGGCATTGGCTTACCCTATATGGGACATTATTTTCAGGTACAGGTAGTATGTCACCTCCAAGGACATAGCTTGGATGATGATGAGAGTTAAAGACTCTTTTTTTTGTTTATTTTGATGTATTACATGTAAATTCAAGCCAAGAGCTTAATATGTATTGAGTTAGTACTCTTTTTTGTAACCAAGTGTTAACTTGGAAAGCTGTAAGCCCATAGGGCATTTGCTTTTGTTGTTAACATGTAATACAGTTGTAAGAATTACTCTGATGAATAGAAATGGTTGGTTTCTTTTATATTTATGCATGTCTAATGTGATGGGTTTTATATATTATTTTGAGGGCATTACACCGTACGTGCTAGGGGACTATAAGCATTTGTAGCACAACCTTGAAAGTCCGTACGTGCTAGGGGACTATAAGCATTTGTAGCACAATCTTGAAAGTCCGTACGTGCTAGGGGACTATAAGCATTTGTAGCACAACCTTGAAAGTCCGTACGTGCTAGGGGACTATAAGCATTTGTAGCACAATCTTGAAAGTCCGTACGTGCTAGGGAACTATAAGCATTTGTAGCACAACCTTGAAAGTCCATACGTGCTAGGGGACTATAAGCATTTGTAGCACAACCTTTGCTAATGTCATCCCTTGGAACTTGAAAGCCTTGAAAGACTTTAATTGTTGAGACTTGAAAGATTTGTTAGATAAACTTAATTGCCCTTGGATTTGTACAAGATGTGATGTGCCTTGATTTGATAAAGATTTCGGATATCATTCATGTAAACCCCTTTATTATTTATACCATTCACTGAGTATCCAAGCTTACCCCTCTATGTATATATATGTAGGTGACGAGCAGGACGGCGGTGACGCCTAGATGTACTTGCTACTTGTTTTGGATTATGCACTTTTGCCGCATCTTGAAGATTATGCTTCTTGGTTGTATTTTATTGTATTTTGTATTTGATAGCTGAGAAGCCTTTTGGTCAAGATGTATTTTTGTACTTTATTTTGTTGTATTAAAGCTATGTACGAATGTATGCCATTCCATTTAACGTATGCACAGATCTTATGGACTAATTAAATTTGTAAGTATTGCTTCCGCACATGTTAGCCCCATATGTAATACTCTGATTGTGTGTGAATTTAGAAAGTTGGCCTTCGGTAAATCTTGGATTACTGGCCATCATGGCACCATTCTACAAGGGGCGGAATGGGTTCGTGACAAATTCCCAGTAAATTCTCAGTAAATTACTTAGTAAATTCCCAGCAAAATCTCAGTAAATTACTTAGTAAATTGCAAGTAAATTATAAGTAAATTACATTTGTAAAATCACAGTAAATTCGCTGTAAATTCTCAGTAGATTATTCTGTAAGTTCTCTGTAAATTCTCTGTAAATTACTAAGAAAAATTGCCTCTAAATTCTCAGTAAATTACTCATCAAATTTTCAGTAAATTCTCAGTAAATTACTCAATAAATTACTCTTTAAATTCTCTATAAATTACTTAGTAAATTCCCTGTAAATTCTTAGTAAATTACTCGATAAGTTCTCACTAAATTTTTTGTAAATTACTTAGAAAATTACTCAGTAAATTGTTAGTAAATTCTCAGTAAATTACATAGTAAATTCTCAGTAATTTACTCGGTAAATTTTCAGTAAATTCTCTATAAATTCTCAGAAAATTACCTAATAAATTCCCAATAAATTCCAAAAAAAATCTAACTAAATTACTCAGTGAATTCTCAGTAAATTACAAAATAAATTCCCAGTAAATTCTCAGTTAATTACACTGTAATTCTCGGTAAATTACTCAGTAAATTCTAAATAAATTACTCAGTAAATTGCCATTCAATTACTCAGTAAATTCTCTAGAAATTACTATTTAAATTCTCAGTAAATTACACAGTACATTTATTCAGTAAATTGTGAGTAAATTATCAAGTAAATTTCCAGTAAATTCCTAGAAATTACTCAGTAAATATCTAATAAATTCTCAAAAAAGTATTCAGTAAATTCCCAATAAATACTCAGTAAATCACTAAGTAAATTACTGAGTAAATTCTCAGCAAATTCTAAAAAAATTTCAGTACTTTAATCCTTAAATTCCCAGTAAATTTCTTAGTAAATTTTCAGTAAATTCTCAACAAATTGCTCAGTAAATTGCTCAGTAAATTTGTCACGACCCCAAACCGCCCCTAGTAGTTTGGTGCCATGATGGCCAGTAATCCGTAATTACCGAAGGCCAACTTTCAAAAACTTAACACAATTAGAGTATAATAATCGGGGCTCACAAATGCGGAAGCAATAATCTAAAATACGAGTAGTCCATAAGAGCTGTGCGTAGATCAAATGCAATGCCAAACATTTCCAATTAACTTTACAACTTGAATACAACAAGTAAAATACGTATTACATCTTGATCAAAAGGCTTCTCGAGCCGACATATACAAAACACAGTAAATACAAGCCAAGAAGCATGATTTTCAAGATTCGCCGACATGAAAGATAAATAACATTGCCGACGTAAATACAAAACAAAGCCGACATAATCAAGAGTCTAAACAAGCTTTCAAACAGTCTAGGCGTCGCCGACGTCCTGCTCATCACCTACATATATATAGAGAGGGTGAGCTTGGATACTCAGTGAATGGTACTAGAAATAAAGGTTTTGCATGAATATAACCGCAGCCTTTCAAAACGAACGCATCAAACTTTATCAAAACAAGGGATGAACCGTATTCATCAATCAAGTATTACAACATCGGCGAAGCAAGGGATGAACCGTATTCATCAATCAAGTATTACAACATCGGCGAAGCAAGGGATGAACCGTATTCATCAATCAAGTATTACAACATCGGCGAAGCAAGGGATGAACCGTATTCATCAATCAAGTATTACAAGTCTCAAGGGATGCTTACTGACATCGGCAAAACACATCAAGCTCATCAAAACAAGGGCTGTACGATCCGTAATCGTTTACTCAAAGGTACTGCGAAAGTTTATAGTCCTCCAGCACAAGGGACTTGTGTTACTTAGGCCCGTAGCCCGATTTAACATAGTAATCTTTTCAAGAAAGGACCGTATCCTTTTACACTTAGTACTGCGAAAGTTTAGAGTCCTCCAGTACAAGGGACTGATGTTACTTGGGCCAGTAGCCCGATTTAACATAGCAAAACTGGTGTTACTTAGGCCCGTAGCCCGATTTAACAAGGACCGTATCCTTTTATGCTTAGTGCTGCGAAAGTTTAGAGTCCTCCAGCACGAGGGACTTTCCAAGAGAGGACCGTATCCTTTTATACTTAGTGCTGCGAAAGTTTAGAGCCCTCCAGCACGAGGGACTTTCCAAGGTTAACATCAAACAAAGCTTATACTTGATACATCAAAACAGGGCTATTGATTCATGCTTACAAAACACTTTCGTCAAAACAAAGCAAGCAAGATTTATCAAAACAAGTATAACATAGCTTTATCAATAATACCACTCACCTAGTTCTTCAGGTGTAGGCTTAAAGCAAGGATCAAGGTCCTACAAATCACATGGCAAACCATATTCTCAAAACAAGCTTTATATGCATGCAAATGATCTCGGCATTCTCACAAGTTCCAAGTCAATAACAAAGCAAAACATGCTGGGAGTTCAAACACTGCTCCCGCCTCATGAGAACACACTGGGTACCAACCAGGTCTTTGCCAAGGTCCCACACATCCTTGCCGAGGTGTGGTCCCGTTGGCCTCAATCAAAAGCAAAGTCGGGAAAGCCTGGGTTTCCCTTTGAATAACATGAAGAATATGACGAATATGATCATGAGAAAGATGAATACAAGATCAAAACTTGTTACAAAATCTGAGATTTCGTGCCATGAGTTCAAAACATGGACCTGGGTACCCATGCAAGATGGTCATGCAAGAACAAACACAAAAACGTGGTTTTCATTCCAAACTTTCGGATCAAAACGAGACTTTCTTCAAGAACATATGGAAAACCATTTTCTCTTTCCAGAACCAACTTCAAATCGATGCATGACATGCAACACAAATTCGATCATGCAATGCAGCTAGATGATCAGCGAGAACAACCAAAGGAGATCAAGATTCTAACCTCAAAACTCGGATCCAACGGTTCAAACCACGAAGATCAAGCTTGGGAGACTTACTCTCACTCAAGAACTTCTCTTCCTCCTCTCTAGAGCTTCTCTCTCTAAAACAAAGATTGAGACAAAAATGATTTGTTTCTAAGTCTGCCGGCTGTCTTAACAACTAGCTCGGACATGTGGCGCTATCGGGTTGGTTCAGCTCAAAAAGGTGATTGATTGAAAAGACAAGTCTCTGACAAAGCGTATGCAGCAAGCTCGGTACAACACATCGGCAACAAATGACATCGGCTTGAATCAAGGATAAGGCAACGAGGTAACAAAACATCGGCTAGGGAGGACGACGCTTGACTAAGCTGTGCCACACCTTGGCCGGGGTGTGCCACATCTCGGCCTAGGCCATACCTGCACAAGGACAAGGTTCAGCAAGTGCAAAAACATCTCGGCAACAAGCCCGAGGTGAAGGTGGGGGTCGACCAAGGTTCCAAGACATTCAAAGTACAAGGCTCAGGGTTGATCTAAACTCAGGATGACTTCGGCTACACGCCGAGCAAGGAACAAAATCACGCAAGCAGTACTAACAAAACAAGGCAAGCAAATCCTTCAAATCAACATAACAAGGCAAGATCATGCATGAATGTATGCAAGTATGACAAGAGTAAGATGAGGGTCGTTACAAAATTCCCAGTAAATTATTCAGTAAATTCCCAATAAATTCTCAGGCAATTCCTTGTAAATTTTTCGTAAATTCTTAGTAAATTACTCAGCAAATTCCCAGTATATTCTCAGTAAATTAATAAGTAAATTCCCAGTAAATTACTCATAAAATTCCCAGTAAAATTACTTAGTAAATTTCTAGTAAATTCTCTGTAAATTACTCCTTAAATTATCTGTAAATTCCTAGAAAATTCTAAGAAAATTTCTCAACAAATTAAATAGTAAATTCTCGGTAAATTACCCAGTAGATTCTCTGTCAATTCCTTGTAAAATCCCAGCAAATTACTCTTTAAGTTCTCAGTAAATTCTCTAAAAATTTCCCATTAAATTCCCAGTAAATTACTCAGTAAATTCCCAGTAAATTACTCAGTTAATTCTCAATCAATTCTCAATAAATTCCCAGGAAATACTCAGAAAGTTGCGCCGTAAATTCCCAATAATTTACTCAGTAAATTACTCTCTAAATTTTCAGTAAATTCCAAATAAATTACAGAATAAATTCTCAACAAATTCCCAGCAAATTACTGAGTAAATTCGCAATAAATTTTCTATAAATTACTTAGAAAATTTTTCATTGAATTCTCTAAAAATTACTCAATTAATTACTGAGTAAATTACTCAGTAAATTCTCAGAAAATACTCAATAAATTCCCAGTAAATTCCTTGTAAATTCTCAGTAAATTACTCAGAAAATTGCCAGTAATTTCTAAGTAAATTCCCTGTAAATTCTCAATAAATTACTCTAGAAATTCCCACTATGTTCTCAATAAATTACACAGCAAATTCGCAGTAAATTACTCAGTGCATTACTCTGTAAATTGCCACTAAATTACTCAGTAAATTACAGTAAATTCTCAGAAATTTTCCAGTAAATTAACAGTAAGTTCTCAGTAAATTCGCAATAAATTCTAACTACATTATTTAGTAAATTCCCAGTAAATTCTCAACAAATTACTTAGTAAATTCCGAGTGAGCTCTCAGTAAATTACTCATTAAATTCTTTGTAAATTACTCAATAAATTCTCTGTAAATTAATCAGTAAATTCCTAGCAAATTCTCAATAAATACACAGTAAATTACTCAGTAAATTCTGAGTAAATTCTCCATAAATTCCCACAAAATTCCATGTAAATTCTTAGTAAATTACTCAGAAAATTCCCAGTAAATTCTCAGTAAATCACTTAGTAGATTCCCAGCAAAATCTCAGTAAATTACTTAGTAAATTCTTCTTAAATTACTTAGTAATTCTCAGTAAATTACCTTGTAAAATCACAGTAAATTCGCTGTAAATTCTCAGTAGATTACTCTGTAAGTTCTCAGTAAATTCTCTGTAAATTACTAAGAAAAATTGCCTCTAAATTCTCAGCAAATTACTCATCAAATTTTCAGTAAATTCTCAGTAAATTACTCAATAAATTACTCTTTAAATTCTTTGTAAATTACTTAGTAAGTTCCCTGTAAATTCTCAGTAAATTACTCGATAAGTTCTCACTAATTTTTTTGTAAATTACTCAGAAAATTACTCAGTAAATTGTTGGTAAATTCTCAGTAATTTACTCGGTAAATTCTCAGTAAATTCTCTATAAATTCTCAGAAAATTACCTAATAAATTCCCAATAAATTCTCAGTAAATTCCAAAAAAAATCTAACTAAATTACTCAGTGAATTCTCAGTAAATTACACAATAAATTCCAAGTAAATTCTCAGTCAATTACATTGTAATTCTCGGTAAATTACTCAGTAAATTCTAAATAAATTACTCAGTAAATTCCCATTCAATTACTCAGTAAATTCTCTAGAAATTACTATTTAAATTCTCAGTAAATTACACAGTACATTTATTCAGTAAATTGTGAGTAAATTACCAAGTAAATTTCCAGTAAATTCCTAGAAATTACTCAGTAAATATCTAATAAATTCTCAAAAAATTATTCAGTAAATTCCCAATAAATACTCAGTAAATCACTACGTAAATTACTGAGTAAATTCTCAGCAAATTCTAAAAAAATTATCAGTACTTTAATCCTTAAATTCCCAGTAAATTTCTTAGTAAATTTTCAGTAAATTCTCAACAAATTGCTCAGTAAATTCCCAGTAAATTATTCAGTAAATTCCCAATAAATTCTCAGGCAATTCCTTGTAAATTTTTCGTAAATTCTTAGTAAATTACTCAGCAAATTCCCAGTATATTCTCAGTAAATTAATAAGTAAATTCCCAGTAAATTACTCATAAAATTCCCAGTAAAATTACTTAGTAAATTTCCAGTAAATTCTCTGTAAATTACTCCTTAAATTGTCTGTAAATTCCTAGAAAATTCTAAGAAAATTTCTCAACAAATTAAACAGTAAATTCTCGGTAAATTACCCAGTAAATTCTCTGTCAATTCCTTGTAAAATCCCAGCAAATTACTCTGTAAGATCTCAGTAAATTCTAAAAAAATTACTCAGTAAATTGCCAACAAATGCTCAGTAGATTACTCAGAAAATTCTCAGTAAGTTCTCTAAAAATTACTCATTAAATTCCTAGTAAATTACTCAATAAATTCCCAGTAAATTACTCAGTTAATTCCCAATCAATTCTCAATAAATTCCCAGGAAATACTCAGAAAGTTGCGCCGTAAATTCCCAATAATTTACTCAGTAAATTACTCTCTAAATTTTCAGTAAATTCCAAATAAATTACAGAATAAATTCTCAACAAATTCCCAGCAAATTACTGAGTAAATTCGCAATAAATTTTCTATAAATTACTTAGAAAATTTTTCAGTGAATTCTCTAAAAATTACTCAATTAATTACTGAGTAAATTACTCAGTAAATTCTCAGAAAATACTCAGTAAATTCCCAGTAAATTCCTTGTAAATTCTCAGTAAATTACTCAGAAAATTGCCAGTAATTTCTAAGTAAATTCCCTGTAAATTCTCAATAAATTACTCTAGAAATTCCCACTATGTTCTCAATAAATTACACAACAAATTCGCAGTAAATTACTCAGTGCATTACTCTGTAAATTGCCACTAAATTACTCAGTAAATTACAGTAAATTCTCAGAAATTTTCCAGTAAATTAACAGTAAGTTCTCAGTAAATTCGCAATAAATTCTAACTACATTATTTAGTAAATTCCCAGTAAATTCTCAACAAATTACTTAGTAAATTCCGAGTGAATTCTCAGTAAATTACTCATTAAATTCTCTGTAAATTACTCAATAAATTCTCTGTAAATTAATCAGTAAATTCCTAGCAAATTCTCAATAAATACACAGTAAATTACTCAGTAAATTCTGAGTAAATTCTCCGTAAATTCCCACAAAATTCCATGTAAATTCTTAGTAAATTACTCAGAAAATTCCCAGTAAATTCTCAGTAAATCACTTAGTAGATTCCCAGCAAAATCTCAGTAAATTACTTAGTAAATTCTTCTTAAATTACTTAGTAATTCTCAGTAAATTACCTCGTAAATTGCAAGTAAATTATAAGTAAATTACATTGTAAAATCACAGTAAATTCGCTGTAAATTCTCAGTAGATTACTCTGTAAGTTCTCAGTAAATTCTCTGTAAATCACTAAGAAAAATTGCCTCTAAATTCTCAGCAAATTACTCATCAAATTTTCAGTAAATTCTCAGTAAATTACTCAATAAATTACTCTTTAAATTCTTGGTAAATTACTTAGTAAGTTCCCTGTAAATTCTCAGTAAATTACTCGATAAGTTCTCACTAATATTTTTGTAAATTACTCAGAAAATTACTCAGTAAATTGTTGGTAAATTCTCAGTAATTTACTCGGTAAATTCTCAGTAAATTCTCTATAAATTCTCAGAAAATTACCTAATAAATTCCCAATAAATTCTCAGTAAATTCCAAAAAAAATCTAACTAAATTACTCAGTGAAATCTCAGTAAATTACACAATAAATTCCAAGTAAATTCTCAGTCAATTACATTGTAATTCTCGGTAAATTACTCAGTAAATTCTAAATAAATTACTCAGTAAATTCCCATTCAATTACTCAGTAAATTCTCTAGAAATTACTATTTAAATTCTCAGTAAATTACACAGTACATTTATTCAGTAAATTGTGAGTAAATTACCAAGTAAATTTCCAGTAAATTCCTAGAAATTACTCAGTAAATATCTAATAAATTCTCAAAAAATTATTCAGTAAATTCCCAATAAATACTCAGTAAATCACTACGTAAATTACTGAGTAAATTCTCAGCAAATTCTAAAAAAATTATCAGTACTTTAATCCTTAAATTCCCAGTAAATTTCTTAGTAAATTTTCAGTAAATTCTCAACAAATTGCTCAGTAAATTCCCAGTAAATTATTCAGTAAATTCCCAATAAATTCTCAGGCAATTCCTTGTAAATTTTTCGTAAATTCTTAGTAAATTACTCAGCAAATTCCCAGTATATTCTCAGTAAATTAATAAGTAAATTCCCAGTAAATTACTCATAAAATTCCCAGTAAAATTACTTAGTAAATTTCCAGTAAATTCTCTGTAAATTACTCCTTAAATTGTCTGTAAATTCCTAGAAAATTCTAAGAAAATTTCTCAACAAATTAAACAGTAAATTCTCGGTAAATTACCCATTAAATTCTCTGTCAATTCCTTGTAAAATCCCAGCAAATTACTCTGTAAGATCTCAGTAAATTCTAAAAAAATTACTCAGTAAATTGCCAACAAATGCTCAGTAGATTACTTAGAAAATTCTCAGTAAGTTCTCTAAAAATTACTCATTAAATTCCTAGTAAATTACTCAATAAATTCCCAGTAAATTACTCAGTTAATTCCCAATCAATTCTCAATAAATTCCCAGGAAATACTCAGAAAGTTGCGCCGTAAATTCCCAATAATTTACTCAGTAAATTACTCTCTAAATTTTCAGTAAATTCCAAATAAATTACAGAATAAATTCTCAACAAATTCCCAGCAAATTACTGAGTAAATTCGCAATAAATTTTCTATAAATTACTTAGAAAATTTTTCAGTGAATTCTCTAAAAATTACTCAATTAATTACTGAGTAAATTACTCAGTAAATTCTCAGAAAATACTCAGTAAATTCCCAGTAAATTCCTTGTAAATTCTCAGTAAATTACTCAGAAAATTGCCAGTAATTTCTAAGTAAATTCCCTGTAAATTCTCAATAAATTACTCTAGAAATTCCCACTATGTTCTCAATAAATTACACAACAAATTCGCAGTAAATTACTCAGTGCATTACTCTGTAAATTGCCACTAAATTACTCAGTAAATTACAGTAAATTCTCAGAAATTTTCCAGTAAATTAACAGTAAGTTCTCAGTAAATTCGCAATAAATTCTAACTACATTATTTAGTAAATTCCCAGTAAATTCTCAACAAATTACTTAGTAAATTCCGAGTGAATTCTCAGTAAATTACTCATTAAATTCTCTGTAAATTACTCAATAAATTCTCTGTAAATTAATCAGTAAATTCCTAGCAAATTCTCAATAAATACACAGTAAATTACTCAGTAAATTCTGAGTAAATTCTCCGTAAATTCCCACAAAATTCCATGTAAATTCTTAGTAAATTACTCAGAAAATTCCCAGTAAATTCTCAGTAAATCACTTAGTAGATTCCCAGCAAAATCTCAGTAAATTACTTAGTAAATTCTTCTTAAATTACTTAGTAATTCTCAGTAAATTACCTCGTAAATTGCAAGTAAATTATAAGTAAATTACATTGTAAAATCACAGTAAATTCGCTGTAAATTCTCAGTAGATTACTCTGTAAGTTCTCAGTAAATTCTCTGTAAATCACTAAGAAAAATTGTGTGACAATCCTCACCTTGCTCTTGCCATATTTGCGTACATTCTTGCATGGTCTTGCCGCTTATGTTAATTTAAAGGTTTTATCTTGGCTTGATTTGCTTAAGTTGCTTGCATGATTTTGTTCCTTGCTTAGTGTGTGTGTGTAGCCGAGATCATCCTGAGCTTAGTCCGCCTTTGACCCTTTGTACTTAGAACCATCTTGAGAACTTGTTCAACCCCATCTTCACCTCGGGCATTCATTGCCGAGATGTTTTGCACTTGAACCTTGTCCGCAGGCAGGTATGGCCTAGGCCGAGATGTGGCGCACCCCGGCCAAGGTGTGGCACAGCTTAGTCAAGCGTCGTCCTCCCTAGCCGATGTTTTTCCATCCCGTTGTTGGATCCTTGTTTTGAGCCGATGTCATCTTGTTGCCGATGTGTCTTACCCGAGCTTGCTGCATAAGCTTTGTCAGAGGCTTGTCTTGTCCATCAATCACCTTTTTGGAGCTGAACCAACCCGGTAATGCCACGTGTCCGAGCTGTTTGTTAAGGCAGCCGACAGACCTTGAAACAAATCATTTCTTGTCTCAAATCTTTGTTTTAGAGAGAGAAGCTCTAGAGAGGAGGAAGAAGAGTTCTTGAGTGAGAGTAGTCTTCCAAGCTTGATCCTTGTGGCTTGAACCGTTAGATCCGAGTTTTGAGGTTAGAATCTTGATCTCCTTTGGTTGTTCTTGCTGAATATCTAGCTGCATTGCATGATCGGATCTGTTTTGCATGTCATGCATCGTTTTGAAGTTGGTTTTAGAAAGAGAAAATGGTTTTTTATGTGTTCTTGAACAAAGTCCCATTTTGATCGAAGAGTTTGGAACGAAAACCATGTTTTTGTGGTTGTTCTTGCATGACTTTCTTGAACGGGTACCCAGGTCCCTATTTTGAACTCTTGGCATGAAACTCAGATTTTTGTAACAAGTTGTGAGCTTGCATCCATCTTTCAATGATCATGTTCTTCATACTCTTCAAAGGGAAACCCAGGTCTTCCCTGACTTTGTTTAACGGGACCTCGGCTTAGCCCTGGACGGTACCCAGTGTGTTTTCGAGAAACGGGAGCAGTGGTTAAGTTCCCAGCTTGCTTTGTTTTGTCTTTGACTTAGATCTGGCATGAATGCCGAGATCATTTGCATGTATATAGAGCTTGCTTTGAGAATATGACTTGCCATGTGATTGTAGGTCCTTGATATTTGCTTGAGTCTACACCTGAAGAACTAGGTGAGTGGTATTATTGATAAAGCTATGTTATACTCGTTTTGGTAAATCTTGCTTGCTTGTTTTGACGAAAGTATTTGATAGCATGAATAAATAGCTCTTGTTTGATGAGTCAAGTATACTCCTTGTTTTGATGCCATCTTTGGAAAGGATACGGTCCTTGTTAAATCGGGCTACGGGCCTAAGTAACACAAGTCCCTTGTGCTGGAGGACTCTAAACTTTCGCAGTACTATGTGTAAAGGATACGGTCCTTGTTAAATCGGGCTACGGGCCTAAGTAACACAAGTCCCTTGTGCTGGAGGACTCTAAACTTTCGCAGTACTATGTGTAAAGGATACGGTCCTTGTTAAATCGGGCTACGGGCCTAAGTAACACAAGTCCCTTGTACTGGAGGACTCTAAACTTTCGCGGTACCAAGTGCACAAGTCCCTTGTATTGGAGGACTCTAAACTTTCGCAATACTTTTGACCAAACGATTACGGATCGTACAGCTTTTGATATTTGATGATGAATACGGTTCATCCCTTGTCTCGCCGATGTTACGATATTTGATGATGAATACGGTTCATCCCTTGTCTCGCCGATGTTACGATATTTGATGATGAATACGGTTCATCCCTTGTCTCGCCGATGTTACGATATTTGATGATGAATACGGTTCATCCCTTGTCTCGCCGATGTTACGATATTTGATGATGAATACGGTTCATCCCTTGTCTCGCCGATGTTACGATATTTGATGATGAATACGGTTCATCCCTTGTCTCGCCGATGTTACGATATTTGATGATGAATACGGTTCATCCCTTGTCTCGCTGATGTTACGATATTTGACGATGAATACGGTTCATCACTTGCCTTGCTAAAGTTTTGGTGTGTTTCGTTTTGAAGGACCTCGGCTTTATTCATGTAAAACCTTTATTTTTAGTACCATTCACTGAGTTTTGTACTCACCCCTCTATATATATGTAGGTGATGAGCAGGACGGCGGCGACGCCTAGTTCGTTGGGATACTTGTTTTGGATTCGTGTATTTGTCGGCCTTACTTTGTATTTACGTCGGCGATGCCCTGTTTTGCATGTCGGCGAATTCTTGAAAATCATGCTTCTTGACTTGTATTAGCTGTATTTTGTATATGTCGGCTCGAGAAGCCTTTTGATCAAGATGTAACATGTATTTTTGTACCTTGTTGTATTTAAATTGTGAAGTTAATTGGAAATGTTTGGCACTGCTTTAATCTACGCACAGCTCTTATGGACCGCTTGTAATTGATTTATCGCTTCCGCATTTGTGAGCCCCCTATATTCGTACTCTGATTGTGTTAAGTTTTGAAAGGTTGGCCTTCGGTAATTACGGATTACTGGCCATCACGGCACCAAACTACTAGGGGCGGTTTGGGGTCGTGACAGAGTGGTATCAGAGCACAAGTTCCTCGGTATACGCTGTTCACACACTTTGAGTCCTGAAGAGCATAGGATCTCCCTTAGAGAGATGTTAGGGTTGCATCATGGTGGTTGCTATTCAAACAAGGTGTGCATTGTTCTGATATGCTTATTTGCTATTTGCCTATGTGGTTATTTGCTTAATTGTTTTAAAATCATACTTTGCACACTCATAGCATCATGAGGAGAGGTAGACCACCACTTGGCCGAGATCAGCCCGAAGATAGAATGAATAGATTGGAAAGATTAGTTGAAGGTTTGGCCCGCGAGTTGAGGCAAACCAGACAGCAGTTCACTAGTGCTACGTCGACTCAAGCCGAGCAGACCAACGGCCGAAATGTAGCTCCACCTCCTCCTGTGCCGCAGATTCCCCCGCAACCAGCCTTGTATGGGGATGGGACGATAGCTTTGATCAGGGAGTTCAAGAAGATGAGACCACCGAGATTCTCTGGGGGTATAGAGCCGATGAAGGCTGAGGCATGGGTTTTGGAGATAGAAAAGTTGTTCGAGATCTTCCCTAGCACCGACGCTCAGAAAGTGACGTTGGCAGCATTCACATTAGATGATGACGCCCGCAGGTGGTGGATGATGGTTAGAGGGAGCAATCCAGATTTGACCTGGATCCGATTCTTAGAATTGTTTTACAAGAAACATTTTCCCCTAAGTGTTCGAAACCGCAAGGCTACCGAATTTCATACCCTGACGCAAGGCAACAGAACAGTGGCGGAATATGACCGCGCTTTTACTGAACTGGTAAGGTTTGTACCTCACATGACCAACGACGAATATATGAAGGCCAGGAAGTTCGAGTGTGGGCTTCGTGGACCGATTCAAGACAGGGTGAGTTTACTCGATATGCCGACTTATGCCGAAGTGTTGGACAAAGCCATTCACGCCGAAGCTAATTTGAACCGATACCAGAGCTCGGGAGAAAACCAGCGAAAGAGACAGAACTATGACAATCGCCGAGGACAGCTGAACACCAAGAAGAGAACGAACATGGACAGTACTGGTAACCTAAGGCAGGAAGGGAGTGTTAAACCGACGTGTTCGGATTGTGGGAAACAGCATTTCGGGATCTGCCGACGAACGTCTGGAGCCTGTTATGAATGTGGCGAGATGGGCCATTATGTGAGGGATTGCCCCAAAACAAAGACTGATAACAACAAGAAAGGAGAAAATACCTCGGGTTCCGTTCAGAAAGGAAATGCTGGGAGAGTACAGATGAGACAGGGCAGAGTGTTTGCGTTAGTACCAGGAGACACTCAGAATGCTGAGGCAGTGGTGTCAGGTATTTTACTAATTTGCTCCCAAGATGCTTATGTGTTAATTGATTCGGGTTCTACTCATTCGTTTATATCTACTAAGTTTGCTGAGAAAATTAATAGAGAACTAGAGCCCCTTGATTATGTGTTGTCTGTATCTACTCCATCTGGGAGATCTATGTTTGTTACATCCATTTACAGAGCATGTGTTGTTGTGATTGAGAATGTTGAATTGCTGGTAGATCTGATGCCTCTAGACCTAGCTCATTTTGATATTATACTGGGAATGGACTGGTTAGTTGCAAACAATGCATCTATTAATTGTGTTTCGAAAGGTGTCACCTTGAGACCCCCAAACCTAACCGAGGTTACTTTCCAGGGTAAAGGGGTAGTGCCCCCACCATACTTGATTTCGTCCATTAAGGCCTGTAAGTTGATTCAGAAAGGGTGTCGAGGTTACTTGTGTAGTATACTGAGTGATCAGAATGGAAATGTTAACTTAGCCGACATCCCGATTGTTAGTGATTTCCCCGACGTCTTTCCGGATGAATTGCCTGGCCACTTGACCGATAGAGAAATAGAGTTTACGGTCGATATTATATCGGGAACGCAGCCGATCTCCAAACCACCTTATAGAATGGCCCCCGCTGAACTTAGAGAATTGAAACTGCAATTGCAAGAGTTGTTAGATAAGGGATTTATTAGGCCGAGCACTTCACCATGGGGAGCACCTGTTCTATTTGTTAAAAAGAAGGATGGCACACTTCGTTTGTGTATCGACTATAGAGAACTTAATAAGGTCACCATTAAGAACAAGTACCCGTTACCTAGAATTGATGATCTGCTTGACCAGTTACAAGGAGCGCGAGTCTTTTCTAAGATCGACCTTAGGTCTGGTTACCATCAGCTTAAGGTTAAAGCCGAAGATGTCGAGAAGACTGCCTTTCGAACAAGATATGGCCACTACGAGTTCTTAGTAATGCCTTTTGGAGTGACTAATGCCCCTGCTGCATTTATGGATTTGATGAACAGAGTCTTCAAGCCGTATTTAGATGAGTTTGTAGTTGTCTTCATCGACGATATCTTGATCTATTCCAAGAGTAAGACTGAACACGAAAATCACTTGAGACTTGCCTTGCAGATTTTGAGAGAACGGAGATTGTATGCTAAGTTTAACAAGTGTGAGTTTTGGCTTCCTACTATCTCATTCTTAGGTCATGTGATTAGTGAAGAGGGTATCTCAGTTGATCCTAGCAAAATCGAAGCCGTAGTGAATTGGCCGAGACCGACTAATGTGTCCGAGATTCGTAGTTTTCTGGGTTTGGCAGGTTATTACAGAAAGTTTGTGAAAGATTTCTCCAGGATTGCAATTCCATTGACGCAACTGACTCAGAAGGGAACACTGTATGACTGGACTAAAGATCGGGAGTCAGCCTTCCAGGAACTGAAGACGAGGTTAGTTACAGCGCCAGTGCTCGTACTCCCAACAGGTAACGAAGAGTTTCATGTCTATAGTGATGCATCGCATAAGGGTTTGGGTTGTGTATTAATGCAGAAGGGTAAAGTTATAGCTTATGCATCTCGTCAGTTGAAACCTCATGAGAAAAACTATCCTACCCATGACTTAGAATTGGCGGCCGTGGTATTTGCTTTAAAGATTTGGCGTCACTATTTGTATGGAGCTACTTGTCAGGTTTTCACAGATCATAAGAGCTTAAAATATCTATTCACTCAGAAGGAACTGAATTTGAGGCAGAGAAGGTGGCTTGAGTTGTTAAAAGACTACGATATGCAAATTCAATATCACCCCGGTAAAGCCAACAGTGTAGCCGACGCTTTGAGCAGGAAGTCAGATGGAAATTTGGCGTGTTTAACCGTGATGTCAGCAGAACCGACTATCGTTAATGAAGTAAAGACAAGACAGATGGAGGATAACTTCCTCAAGAAAATTGCCGAGGAGATTGACACGAAGCCGAGACCAGGGTATACCATCGACAACCAAGTACTCAAGTTTGAAGGAAGGTTATGTGTGGCCGACATTCCAGAGCTGAAGAAAAAGATTTTGCAGGAAGCTCATGGTTCCAAGTTTGCTGTCCACCCAGGGAACACCAAGATGTATCAAGATATGAAACAGACCTTCTGGTGGCCAAATATGAAGAGAGAAATAGCCGAATTTGTGTCCCAGTGTTTACATTGTCAGCAAGTGAAGGCAGAACATCAAAGACCAGCAGGACTTCTTCAACCTTTGCCGATTCCTGAGTGGAAATGGGAGCACATCTCCATGGATTTTGTGATTGGGTTGCCGAGAACACCAAAGAGTATGGATTCAATTTGGGTTGTTGTGGATAGGTTAACTAAGTCAGCACACTTTCTACCCGTTAAGGCTACCTTCAACGCCAATCAACTTGCCTTGCTATATGTGAACGAGATTATCAGACTTCATGGAGTGCCGATATCAATTGTTTCAGACCGAGATCCTAAATTTGTTTCTAGATTTTGGCAGAGTCTTCAGAGAGCTTTCGGAGCCGAGCTGAGGTTTAGTACAGCCTTTCATCCCCAGACAGATGGGCAGACAGAGAGGACAATTCAGACACTCGAAGATATGCTGAGACTTTGTGTATTGGATTTCCAAGAAAGTTGGGGAACACATTTGCCTTTAGTGGAATTCGCTTACAATAACAGTTACCAAGCTAGCATTGGCATGGCGCCGTATGAAGCCTTGTATGGAAGAAAATGTAGGTCGCCGATATGTTGGACCGAAGTCGGGGACAGAACTTTGCTTGGTCCCGAATTGATTCAAGTGACAACAGAAAAGATTAAACTTATCCAACAGAGGATTAGAACTGCCCAGAGCCGACAAAAGAGCTACGCCGATCAGAGAAGGAATGAGGTAGAGTTCGAAGTTGGGAATCATGCATTCCTGAAAGTCTCACCAATGAAAGGAGTTTCCAGATTTGGAAAGAAAGGTAAGTTAGCACCCCGCTATATTGGGCCATTTGAAATTCTTGAGAGAATTAATTCCGTTGCCTACAGACTTGCTTTGCCGCCAGATTTGAGCCAAGTCCACAATGTGTTTCATGTTTCGATGTTGAGAAAGTACATCCGAGATCCACTGCATGTAATTGATCATTCTGAAATCGCAGTTAATGAGAATCTGGGCTACGAAGAAAGGCCAATGAGAATTATCGACCGACAAGTGAAGCAATTGAGGAACAGATCGATACCGATGGTAAAGGTCGAATGGAAGGAACATTATGGCACAGAAGCCACGTGGGAAAAGGAAGAGGACATGAGAGTCCGTTATCCGGAGTTGTTCTGGGAACAAGGTAATCTAAGTTTGGGGACCAAACTTCTTTAAGGGGGGTAGGATGTGACAACCCTCACCTTGCTCTTGCCATATTTGCGTACATTCTTGCATGGTCTTGCCGCTTATGTTAATTTAAAGGTTTTATCTTGGCTTGATTTGCTTAAGTTGCTTGCATGATTTTGTTCCTTGCTTAGTGTGTGTGTGTAGCCGAGATCATCCTGAGCTTAGTCCGCCTTTGACCCTTTGTACTTAGAACCATCTTGAGAACTTGTTCAACCCCATCTTCACCTCGGGCATTCATTGCCGAGATGTTTTGCACTTGAACCTTGTCCGCAGGCAGGTATGGCCTAGGCCGAGATGTGGCGCACCCCGGCCAAGGTGTGGCACAGCTTAGTCAAGCGTCGTCCTCCCTAGCCGATGTTTTTCCATCCCGTTGTTGGATCCTTGTTTTGAGCCGATGTCATCTTGTTGCCGATGTGTCTTACCCGAGCTTGCTGCATAAGCTTTGTCAGAGGCTTGTCTTGTCCATCAATCACCTTTTTGGAGCTGAACCAACCCGGTAATGCCACGTGTCCGAGCTGTTTGTTAAGGCAGCCGACAGACCTTGAAACAAATCATTTCTTGTCTCAAATCTTTGTTTTAGAGAGAGAAGCTCTAGAGAGGAGGAAGAAGAGTTCTTGAGTGAGAGTAGTCTTCCAAGCTTGATCCTTGTGGCTTGAACCGTTAGATCCGAGTTTTGAGGTTAGAATCTTGATCTCCTTTGGTTGTTCTTGCTGAATATCTAGCTGCATTGCATGATCGGATCTGTTTTGCATGTCATGCATCGTTTTGAAGTTGGTTTTAGAAAGAGAAAATGGTTTTTTATGTGTTCTTGAACAAAGTCCCATTTTGATCGAAGAGTTTGGAACGAAAACCATGTTTTTGTGGTTGTTCTTGCATGAATTTCTTGAACGGGTACCCAGGTCCCTATTTTGAACTCTTGGCATGAAACTCAGATTTTTGTAACAAGTTGTGAGCTTGCATCCATCTTTCAATGATCATGTTCTTCATACTCTTCAAAGGGAAACCCAGGTCTTCCCTGACTTTGTTTAACGGGACCTCGGCTTAGCCCTGGACGGTACCCAGTGTGTTTTTGAGAAACGGGAGCAGTGGTTAAGTTCCCAGCTTGCTTTGTTTTGTCTTTGACTTAGATCTGGCATGAATGCCGAGATCATTTGCATGTATATAGAGCTTGCTTTGAGAATATGACTTGCCATGTGATTGTAGGTCCTTGATATTTGCTTGAGTCTACACCTGAAGAACTAGGTGAGTGGTATTATTGATAAAGCTATGTTATACTCGTTTTGGTAAATCTTGCTTGCTTGTTTTGACGAAAGTATTTGATAGCATGAATAAATAGCTCTTGTTTGATGAGTCAAGTATACTCCTTGTTTTGATGCCATCTTTGGAAAGGATACGGTCCTTGTTAAATCGGGCTACGGGCCTAAGTAACACAAGTCCCTTGTGCTGGAGGACTCTAAACTTTCGCAGTACTATGTGTAAAGGATACGGTCCTTGTTAAATCGGGCTACGGGCCTAAGTAACACAAGTCCCTTGTGCTGGAGGACTCTAAACTTTCGCAGTACTATGTGTAAAGGATACGGTCCTTGTTAAATCGGGCTACGGGCCTAAGTAACACAAGTCCCTTGTACTGGAGGACTCTAAACTTTCGCGGTACCAAGTGCACAAGTCCCTTGTATTGGAGGACTCTAAACTTTCGCAATACTTTTGACCAAACGATTACGGATCGTACAGCTTTTGATATTTGATGATGAATACGGTTCATCCCTTGTCTCGCCGATGTTACGATATTTGATGATGAATACGGTTCATCCCTTGTCTCGCCGATGTTACGATATTTGATGATGAATACGGTTCATCCCTTGTCTCGCCGATGTTACGATATTTGATGATGAATACGGTTCATCCCTTGTCTCGCCGATGTTACGATATTTGATGATGAATACGGTTCATCCCTTGTCTCGCCGATGTTACGATATTTGATGATGAATACGGTTCATCCCTTGTCTCGCTGATGTTACGATATTTGACGATGAATACGGTTCATCACTTGCCTTGCTAAAGTTTTGGTGTGTTTCGTTTTGAAGGACCTCGGCTTTATTCATGTAAAACCTTTATTTTTAGTACCATTCACTGAGTTTTGTACTCACCCCTCTATATATATGTAGGTGATGAGCAGGACGGCGGCGACGCCTAGTTCGTTGGGATACTTGTTTTGGATTCGTGTATTTGTCGGCCTTACTTTGTATTTACGTCGGCGATGCCCTGTTTTGCATGTCGGCGAATTCTTGAAAATCATGCTTCTTGACTTGTATTAGCTGTATTTTGTATATGTCGGCTCGAGAAGCCTTTTGATCAAGATGTAACATGTATTTTTGTACCTTGTTGTATTTAAATTGTGAAGTTAATTGGAAATGTTTGGCACTGCTTTAATCTACGCACAGCTCTTATGGACCGCTTGTAATTGATTTATCGCTTCCGCATTTGTGAGCCCCCTATATTCGTACTCTGATTGTGTTAAGTTTTGAAAGGTTGGCCTTCGGTAATTACGGATTACTGGCCATCACGGCACCAAACTACTAGGGGCGGTTTGGGGTCGTGACAAATTGCCTCTAAATTCTCAGCAAATTACTCATCAAATTTTCAGTAAATTCTCAGTAAATTACTCAATAAATTACTCTTTAAATTCTTTGTAAATTACTTAGTAAGTTCCCTGTAAATTCTCAGTAAATTACTCGATAAGTTCTCACTAATATTTTTGTAAATTACTCAGAAAATTACTCAGTAAATTGTTGGTAAATTCTCAGTAATTTACTCGGTAAATTCTCAGTAAATTCTCTATAAATTCTCAGAAAATTACCTAATAAATTCCCAATAAATTCTCAGTAAATTCCAAAAAAAATCTAACTAAATTACTCAGTGAAATCTCAGTAAATTACACAATAAATTCCAAGTAAATTCTCAGTCAATTACATTGTAATTCTCGGTAAATTACTCAGTAAATTCTAAATAAATTACTCAGTAAATTCCCATTCAATTACTCAGTAAATTCTCTAGAAATTACTATTTAAATTCTCAGTAAATTACACAGTACATTTATTCAGTAAATTGTGAGTAAATTACCAAGTAAATTTCCAGTAAATTCCTAGAAATTACTCAGTAAATATCTAATAAATTCTCAAAAAATTATTCAGTAAATTCCCAATAAATACTCAGTAAATCACTACGTAAATTACTGAGTAAATTCTCAGCAAATTCTAAAAAAATTATCAGTACTTTAATCCTTAAATTCCCAGTAAATTTCTTAGTAAATTTTCAGTAAATTCTCAACAAATTGCTCAGTAAATTCCCAGTAAATTATTCAGTAAATTCCCAATAAATTCTCAGGCAATTCCTTGTAAATTTTTCGTAAATTCTTAGTAAATTACTCAGCAAATTCCCAGTATATTCTCAGTAAATTAATAAGTAAATTCCCAGTAAATTACTCATAAAATTCCCAGTAAAATTACTTAGTAAATTTCCAGTAAATTCTCTGTAAATTACTCCTTAAATTGTCTGTAAATTCCTAGAAAATTCTAAGAAAATTTCTCAACAAATTAAACAGTAAATTCTCGGTAAATTACCCAGTAAATTCTCTGTCAATTCCTTGTAAAATCCCAGCAAATTACTCTGTAAGATCTCAGTAAATTCTAAAAAAATTACTCAGTAAATTGCCAACAAATGCTCAGTAGATTACTCAGAAAATTCTCAGTAAGTTCTCTAAAAATTACTCATTAAATTCCTAGTAAATTACTCAATAAATTCCCAGTAAATTACTCAGTTAATTCCCAATCAATTCTCAATAAATTCCCAGGAAATACTCAGAAAGTTGCGCCGTAAATTCCCAATAATTTACTCAGTAAATTACTCTCTAAATTTTCAGTAAATTCCAAATAAATTACAGAATAAATTCTCAACAAATTCCCAGCAAATTACTGAGTAAATTCGCAATAAATTTTCTATAAATTACTTAGAAAATTTTTCAGTGAATTCTCTAAAAATTACTCAATTAATTACTGAGTAAATTACTCAGTAAATTCTCAGAAAATACTCAGTAAATTCCCAGTAAATTCCTTGTAAATTCTCAGTAAATTACTCAGAAAATTGCCAGTAATTTCTAAGTAAATTCCCTGTAAATTCTCAATAAATTACTCTAGAAATTCCCACTATGTTCTCAATAAATTACACAGCAAATTAGCAGTAAATTACTCAGTGCATTGCTCTGTAAATTGCCACTAAATTACTCAGTAAATTACAGTAAATTCTCAGAAATTTTCCAGTAAATTAACAGTAAGTTCTCAGTAAATTCCCAATAAATTCTAACTACAATATTTAGTAAATTCCCAGTAAATTCACAACAAATTACTTAGTAAATTCCGAGTGAATTCTCAGTAAATTACTCATTAAATTCTCTGTAAATTACTCAATAAATTCTCTGTAAATTAATCAGTAAATTCCTAGCAAATTCTCAATAAATACACAGTAAATTACTCAGTAAATTCTGAGTAAATTCTCCGTAAATTCCCACAAAATTCCATGTAAATTCTTAGTAAATTACTCAGAAAATTCCCAGTAAATTCTCAGTAAATCACTTAGTAGATTCCCAGCAAAATCTCAGTAAATTACTTAGTAAATTCTTCTTAAATTACTTAGTAATTCTCAGTAAATTACCTCGTAAATTGCAAGTAAATTATAAGTAAATTACATTGTAAAATCACAGTAAATTCGCTGTAAATTCTCAGTAGATTACTCTGTAAGTTCTCAGTAAATTCTCTGTAAATCACTAAGAAAAATTGCCTCTAAATTCTCAGCAAATTACTCATCAAATTTTCAGTAAATTCTCAGTAAATTACTCAATAAATTACTCTTTAAATTCTCTGTAAATTACTTAGTAAGTTCCCTGTAAATTCTCAGTAAATTACTCGATAAGTTCTCACTAATTTTTTTGTAAATTACTCAGAAAATTACTCAGTAAATTGTTGGTAAATTCTCAGTAATTTACTCGGTAAATTCTCAGTAAATTCTCTATAAATTCTCAGAAAATTACCTAATAAATTCCCAATAAATTCTCAGTAAATTCCAAAAAAAATCTAACTAAATTACTCAGTGAATTCTCAGTAAATTACACAATAAATTCCAAGTAAATTCTCAGTCAATTACATTGTAATTCTCGGTAAATTACTCAGTAAATTCTAAATAAATTACTCAGTAAATTCCCATTCAATTACTCAGTAAATTCTCTAGAAATTACTATTTAAATTCTCAGTAAATTACACAGTACATTTATTCAGTAAATTGTGAGTAAATTACCAAGTAAATTTCCAGTAAATTCCTAGAAATTACTCAGTAAATATCTAATAAATTCTCAAAAAATTATTCAGTAAATTCCCAATAAATACTCAGTAAATCACTAAGTAAATTACTGAGTAAATTCTCAGCAAATTCTAAAAAAATTATCAGTACTTTAATCCTTAAATTCCCAGTAAATTTCTTAGTAAATTTTCAGTAAATTCTCAACAAATTGCTCAGTAAATTCCCAGTAAATTATTCAGTAAATTCCCAATAAATTCTCAGGCAATTCCTTGTAAATTTTTCGTAAATTCTTAGTAAATTACTCAGCAAATTCCCAGTATATTCTCAGTAAATTAATAAGTAAATTCCCAGTAAATTACTCATAAAATTCCCAGTAAAATTACTTAGTAAATTTCCAGTAAATTCTCTGTAAATTACTCCTTAAATTGTCTGTAAATTCCTAGAAAATTCTAAGAAAATTTCTCAACAAATTAAACAGTAAATTCTCGGTAAATTACCCAGTAAATTCTCTGTCAATTCCTTGTAAAATCCCAGCAAATTACTCTGTAAGTTCTCAGTAAATTCTAAAAAAATTACTCAGTAAATTGCCAACAAATGCTCAGTAGATTACTCAGAAAATTCTCAGTAAATTCTCTAAAAATTACTCATTAAATTCCTAGTAAATTACTCAGTAAATTCCCAGTAAATTACTCAGTTAATTCCCAATCAATTCTCAATAAATTCCCAGGAAATACTCAGAAAGTTGCGCCGTAAATTCCCAATAATTTACTCAGTAAATTACTCTCTAAATTTTCAGTAAATTCCAAATAAATTACAGAATAAATTCTCAACAAATTCCCAGCAAATTACTGAGTAAATTCGCAATAAATTTTCTATAAATTACTTAGAAAATTTTTCAGTGAATTCTCTAAAAATTACCCAATTAATTACTGAGTAAATTACTCAGTAAATTCTCAGAAAATACTTAGTAAATTCCCAGTAAATTCCTTGTAAATTCTCAGTAAATTACTCAGAAAATTGCCAGTAATTTCTAAGTAAATTCCCTGTAAATTCTCAATAAATTACTCTAGAAATTCCCACTATGTTTTCAATAAATTACACAGCAAATTAGCAGTAAATTACTCAGTGCATTGCTCTGTAAATTGCCACTAAATTACTCAGTAAATTACAGTAAATTCTCAGAAATTTTCCAGTAAATTAACAGTAAGTTCTCAGTAAATTCCCAATAAATTCTAACTACATTATTTAGTAAATTCCCAGTAAATTCTCAACAAATTACTTAGTAAATTCCGAGTGAATTCTCAGTAAATTACTCATTAAATTCTCTGTAAATTACTCAATAAATTCTCTGTAAATTAATCAGTAAATTCCTAGCAAATTCTCAATAAATACACAGTAAATTACTCAGTAAATTCTGAGTAAATTCTCCGTAAATTCCCACAAAATTCCATGTAAATTCTTAGTAAATTACTCAGAAAATTCCCAGTAAATTCTCAGTAAATCACTTAGTAGATTCCCAGCAAAATCTCAGTAAATTACTTAGTAAATTCTTCTTAAATTACTTAGTAATTCTCAGTAAATTACCTCGTAAATTGCAAGTAAATTATAAGTAAATTACATTGTAAAATCACAGTAAATTCGCTGTAAATTCTCAGTAGATTACTCTGTAAGTTCTCAGTAAATTCTCTGTAAATCACTAAGAAAAATTGCCTCTAAATTCTCAGCAAATTACTCATCAAATTTTCAGTAAATTCTCAGTAAATTACTCAATAAATTACTCTTTAAATTCTCTGTAAATTACTTAGTAAGTTCCCTGTAAATTCTCAGTAAATTACTCGATAAGTTCTCACTAATTTTTTTGTAAATTACTCAGAAAATTACTCAGTAAATTGTTGGTAAATTCTCAGTAATTTACTCGGTAAATTCTCAGTAAATTCTCTATAAATTCTCAGAAAATTACCTAATAAATTCCCAATAAATTCTCAGTAAATTCCAAAAAAAATCTAACTAAATTACTCAGTGAATTCTCAGTAAATTACACAATAAATTCCAAGTAAATTCTCAGTCAATTACATTGTAATTCTCGGTAAATTACTCAGTAAATTCTAAATAAATTACTTAGTAAATTCCCATTCAATTACTCAATAAATTCTCTAGAAATTACTATTTAAATTCTCAGTAAATTACACAGTATATTTATTCAGTAAATTGTGAGTAAATTACCAAGTAAATTTCCAGTAAATTCCTAGAAATTACTCAGTAAATATCTAATAAATTCTCAAAAAATTATTCAGTAAATTCCCAATAAATACTCAGTAAATCACTAAGTAAATTACTGAGTAAATTCTCAGCAAATTCTAAAAAAATTATCAGTACTTTAATCCTTAAATTCCCAGTAAATTTCTTAGTAAATTTTCAGTAAATTCTCAACAAATTGCTCAGTAAATTCCCAGTAAATTATTCAGTAAATTCCCAATAAATTCTCAGGCAATTCCTTGTAAATTTTTCGTAAATTCTTAGTAAATTACTCAGCAAATTCCCAGTATATTCTCAGTAAATTAATAAGTAAATTCCCAGTAAATTACTCATAAAATTCCCAGTAAAATTACTTAGTAAATTTCCAGTAAATTCTCTGTAAATTACTCCTTAAATTGTCTGTAAATTCCTAGAAAATTCTAAGAAAATTTCTCAACAAATTAAACAGTAAATTCTCGGTAAATTACCCAGTAAATTCTCTGTCAATTCCTTGTAAAATCCCAGCAAATTACTCTGTAAGTTCTCAGTAAATTCTAAAAAAATTACTCAGTAAATTGCCAACAAATGCTCAGTAGATTACTCAGAAAATTCTCAGTAAATTCTCTAAAAATTACTCATTAAATTCCTAGTAAATTACTCAGTAAATTCCCAGTAAATTACTCAGTTAATTCCCAATCAATTCTCAATAAATTCCCAGGAAATACTCAGAAAGTAGTGCGCCGTAAATTCCCAATAATTTACTCAGTAAATTACTCTCTAAATTTTCAGTAAATTCCAAATAAATTACAGAATAAATTCTCAACAAATTCCCAGCAAATTACTGAGTAAATTCGCAATAAATTTTCTATAAATTACTTAGAAACTTTTTCAGTGAATTCTCTAAAAATTACCCAATTAATTACTGAGTAAATTACTCAGTAAATTCTCAGAAAATACTTAGTAAATTCCCAGTAAATTCCTTGTAAAATCTCAGTAAATTACTCAGAAAATTGCCAGTAATTTCTAAGTAAATTCCCTGTAAATTCTCAATAAATTACTCTAGAAATTACCACTATGTTCTCAATAAATTACACAGCAAATTAGCAGTAAATTACTCAGTGCATTGCTCTGTAAATTGCCACTAAATTACTCAGTAAATTACAGTAAATTCTCAGAAATTTTCCAGTAAATTAACAGTAAGTTCTCAGTAAATTCCCAATAAATTCTAACTACATTATTTAGTAAATTCCCAGTAAATTCTCAACAAATTACTTAGTAAATTCCGAGTGAATTCTCAGTAAATTACTCATTAAATTCTCTGTAAATTACTCAATAAATTCTCTGTAAATTAATCAGTAAATTCCTAGCAAATTCTCAATAAATACACAGTAAATTACTCAGTAAATTCTGAGTAAATTCTCCGTAAATTCCCACAAAATTCCATGTAAATTCTTAGTAAATTACTCAGAAAATTCCCAGTAAATTCTCAGTAAATCACTTAGTAGATTCCCAGCAAAATCTCAGTAAATTACTTAGTAAATTCTTCTTAAATTACTTAGTAATTCTCAGTAAATTACCTTGTAAATTGCAAGTAAATTATAAGTAAATTACATTGTAAAATCACAGTAAATTCGCTGTAAATTCTCAGTAGATTACTCTGTAAGTTCTCAGTAAATTCTCTGTAAATCACTAAGAAAAATTGCCTCTAAATTCTCAGCAAATTACTCATCAAATTTTCAGTAAATTCTCAATAAATTACTCAATAAATTACTCTTTAAATTCTCTGTAAATTACTTAGTAAGTTCCCTGTAAATTCTCAGTAAATTACTCGATAAGTTCTCACTAATTTTTTTGTAAATTACTCAGAAAATTACTTAGTAAATTGTTGGTAAATTCTCAGTAATTTACTCGGTAAATTCTCAGTAAATTCTCTATAAATTCTCAGAAAATTACCTAATAAATTCCCAATAAATTCTCAGTAAATTCCAAAAAAAATCTAACTAAATTACTCAGTGAATTCTCAGTAAATTACACAATAAATTCCAAGTAAATTCTCAGTCAATTACATTGTAATTCTCGGTAAATTACTCAGTAAATTCTAAATAAATTACTCAGTAAATTCCCATTCAATTACTCAGTAAATTCTCTAGAAATTACTATTTAAATTCTCAGTAAATTACACAGTACATTTATTCAGTAAATTGTGAGTAAATTACCAAGTAAATTTCCAGTAAATTCCTAGAAATTACTCAGTAAATATCTAATAAATTCTCAAAAAATTATTCAGTAAATTCCCAATAAATACTCAGTAAATCACTACGTAAATTACTGAGTAAATTCTCAGCAAATTCTAAAAAAATTATCAGTACTTTAATCCTTAAATTCCCAGTAAATTTCTTAGTAAATTTTCAGTAAATTCTCAACAAATTGCTCAGTAAATTCCCAGTAAATTATTCAGTAAATTCCCAATAAATTCTCAGGCAATTCCTTGTAAATTTTTCATAAATTCTTAGTAAATTACTCAGCAAATTCCCAGTATATTCTCAGTAAATTAATAAGTAAATTCCCAGTAAATTACTCATAAAATTCCCAGTAAAATTACTTAGTAAATTTCCAGTAAATTCTCTGTAAATTACTCCTTAAATTGTCTGTAAATTCCTAGAAAATTCTAAGAAAATTTCTCAACAAATTAAACAGTAAATTCTCGGTAAATTACCCAGTAAATTCTCTGTCAATTCCTTGTAAAATCCCAGCAAATTACTCTGTAAGTTCTCAGTAAATTCTAAAAAAATTACTCAGTAAATTGCCAACAAATGCTCAGTAGATTACTCAGAAAATTCTCAGTAAATTCTCTAAAAATTACTCATTAAATTCCTAGTAAATTACTCAGTAAATTCCCAGTAAATTACTCAGTTAATTCCCAATCAATTCTCAATAAATTCCCAGGAAATACTCAGAAAGTTGCGCCGTAAATTCCCAATAATTTACTCAGTAAATTACTCTCTAAATTTTCAGTAAATTCCAAATAAATTACAGAATAAATTCTCAACAAATTCCCAGCAAATTACTGAGTAAATTCGCAATAAATTTTCTATAAATTACTTAGAAACTTTTTCAGTGAATTCTCTAAAAATTACCCAATTAATTACTGAGTAAATTACTCAGTAAATTCTCAGAAAATACTTAGTAAATTCCCAGTAAATTCCTTGTAAAATCTCAGTAAATTACTCAGAAAATTGCCAGTAATTTCTAAGTAAATTCCCTGTAAATTCTCAATAAATTACTCTAGAAATTCCCACTATGTTCTCAATAAATTACACAGCAAATTCGCAGTAAATTACTCAGTGCATTACTCTGTAAATTGCCACTAAATTACTCAGTAAATTACAGTAAATTCTCAGAAATTTTCCAGTAAATTAACAGTAAGTTCTCAGTAAATTCGCAATAAATTCTAACTACATTATTTAGTAAATTCCCAGTAAATTCTCAACAAATTACTTAGTAAATTCCGAGTGAATTCTCAGTAAATTACTCATTAAATTCTCTGTAAATTACTCAATAAATTCTCTGTAAATTAATCAGTAAATTCCTAGCAAATTCTCAATAAATACACAGTAAATTACTCAGTAAATTCTGAGTAAATTCTCCGTAAATTCCCACAAAATTCCATGTAAATTCTTAGTAAATTACTCAGAAAATTCCCAGTAAATTCTCAGTAAATCACTTAGTAGATTCCCAGCAAAATCTCAGTAAATTACTTAGTAAATTCTTCTTAAATTACTTAGTAATTCTCAGTAAATTACCTTGTAAATTGCAAGTAAATTATAAGTAAATTACATTGTAAAATCACAGTAAATTCGCTGTAAATTCTCAGTAGATTACTCTGTAAGTTCTCAGTAAATTCTCTGTAAATCACTAAGAAAAATTGCCTCTAAATTCTCAGCAAATTACTCATCAAATTTTCAGTAAATTCTCAGTAAATTACTCAATAAATTACTCTTTAAATTCTCTGTAAATTACTTAGTAAGTTCCCTGTAAATTCTCAGTAAATTACTCGATAAGTTCTCACTAATTTTTTTGTAAATTACTCAGAAAATTACTCAGTAAATTGTTGGTAAATTCTCAGTAATTCACTCGGTAAATTCTCAGTAAATTCTCTATAAATTCTCAGAAAATTACCTAATAAATTCCCAATAAATTCTCAGTAAATTCCAAAAAAAATCTAACTAAATTACTCAGTGAATTCTCAGTAAATTACACAATAAATTCAATGTAAATTCTCAGTCAATTACATTGTAATTCTCGGTAAATTACTCAGTAAATTCTAAATAAATTTGTAACAACCCTCACCTTACTCTTGCCATACTTGCATACATTCTTGCATGGTCTTGCTTGTTATGTTAATTTGAAGGTTTTGTCTTGCCTTGATTTGCTTAAAGTTGCTTGCATGATTTTGTTCTTTGCTTAGTGTATGTGTGTGCGTAGCCGAGGTCATCTTGAGCTTAGTCCGCCTTTGACCCTTGTACTTAGAACTATCTTGAGATCTTGTTCAACCCCATCTTCACCTCGGGCATTCATTGCCGAGATGTTTTGCACTTGAACCTTGTCTGCAGGCAGGTATGGCCTAGGCCGAGATGTGGCACACCCCGGCCAAAGTGTGGCACAGCTTAGTCAAGTGTCGTCCTCCCTAGCCGATGTTTTGTTATCCTGTTGCTGGATCCTTGATTTGAGCCGATGTCATCTTATTGCCGATGTGTCTTACCCGAGCTTGCTGCATACGCTTTGTCAGAGACTTGTCTTGTCTATCAATCACCTTTTTGGAGCTGAACCAACCCGATAACGCCACGTGTCCGAGCTGATCGTTAAGGCAGCCGGCAGACCTTGAAACAAATCATTTTCTTGTCTCAAATCTTTGTTTTAGAGAGAGAAGCTCTAGAGAGGAGGAAGAAGAGTTCTTGAGTGAGAGTAAGTCTCCCAAGCTTGATCTTCGTGGTTTGAACCGTTGGATCCGAGTTTTGAGGTTAGAATCTTGATCTCCTTTGGTTGTCCTTGCTGAATATCTAGCTGCATTGCATGATCGGATCTGTTTTGCATGTCATGCATCGTTTTAAAGTTGGTTTTGGAAAAAGAAAATGGTTTTCCATGTGTTCTTGAAGAAAGTCTCATTTTGATCGAAAAGTTTGGAACGAAAACCATGTTTGTTTTTGTGTTTGTTCTTGCATGACTTTCTTGAACGGGTACCCAGGTCCATATTTTGAACTCTTGGCATGAAAACTCAGATTTTTGTAACAAGTTGTGAGCTTGCATCCATCTTTCAAATGATCATGTTCTTCATATTCTTCAAAGGAAAACCCAGGTTTTTCCTGACTTTGTTTAGCGGGACCTCGGCATAGTCCTGGACGGTACCCGGTGTGTTTTCATGAAACGGGAGCAGTGATTAAGCTTCCAGCTTGTTTTGCTTTGTCTTTGACTTGGATCTGGCAAGAATGCCGAGATCATTTGCATGTATATAGAGCTTGCTTTGAGAATGTGACTTGCCATGTGATTGTAGGTCCTTGATATTTGCTTTGAGTCTACACCTGAAGAACTAGGTGAGTGGTATTATTGATAAAGCTATGTTATACTTGTTTTGATAAATCTTGCTTGCCTTGTTTTGACAAAAGTATTTTGTTAGCATGAATAAATAGCTCTTGTTTTGATGTGTCAAGTATACTCCTTGTTGATGCCATCTTTGAAAAGGATACGGTCCTTGTTAAATCGGGCTACGGGCCTAAGTAACACAAGTCCCTTGTGCTGGAGGACTCTAAACTTTCGCAGTACTAAGTATAAAAGGATACGGTCCTTGTTAAATCGGTTCATCCCTCGTAATATTTGATTGATGAATACGGTTCATCCCTCGTCTTGCTAAAGTTGATGAGTTTGTTTTGAAGGACCTCGGCTATATTCATGTAAAACCTTTATTATTAGTACCATTCACTGAGTATTTGTACTCACCCCTCTATATATATGTAGGTGATGAGCAGGACGGCGGCGACGCCTAGATCGTTTTGGATGCTTGTTTTGGATTCGTACTTATGTCGGCTTTGCTTTTGTATTTACGTCGGCGATGCCCTGCTTTGCACGTCGGCAAATCATGAAAATCATGCTTCTTGACTTGTATTAGCTGTATTTTGTATATGTCGGCTCGAGAAGCCTTTTGATCAAGATGTGACATGTTTTTTACGCTGTTGTATTCAAGTTGTAAAGTTAATTGAAAATGTTTGGCATTGCTTTGATCTACGCACAGCTCTTATGGACCACTTGTATTTGATTTATCGCTTCCGCATTTGTGAGCCCCTATATCCATACTCTGATTGTGTTAAGTTTTTGAAAAGTTGGCCTTCGGTAATTACGGATTACTGGCCATCACGGCACCAAACTACTAGGGGCGGTTTAGGGTCGTGACAAAATTACTCAGTAAATTCCCATTCAATTACTCAGTAATTCTCTAGAAATTACTATTTAAATTCTCAGTAAATTACACAGTACATTTATTCAGTAAATTGTGAGTAAATTACCAAGTAAATTTCCAGTAAATTCCTAGAAATTACTCAGTAAATATCTAATAAATTCTCAAAAAATTATTCAGTAAATTCCCAATAAATACTCAGTAAATCACTAAGTAAATTACTGAGTAAATTCTCAGCAAATTCTAAAAAAATTATCAGTACTTTAATCCTTAAATTCCCAGTAAATTTCTTAGTAAATTTTCAGTAAATTCTCAACAAATTGCTCAGTAAATTCCCAGTAAATTATTCAGTAAATTCCCAATAAATTCTCAGACAATTCCTTGTAAATTTTTCGTAAATTCTTAGTAAATTACTCAGCAAATTCCCAGTATATTCTCAGTAAATTAATAAGTAAATTCCCAGTAAATTACTCATAAAATTCCCAGTAAAATTACTTAGTAAATTTCCAGTAAATTCTCTGTAAATTACTCCTTAAATTGTCTGTAAATTCCTAGAAAATTCTAAGAAAATTTCTCAACAAATTAAACAGTAAATTCTCGGTAAATTACCCAGTAAATTCTCTGTCAATTCCTTGTAAAATCCCAGCAAATTACTCTGTAAGTTCTCAGTAAATTCTAAAAAAATTACTCAGTAAATTGCCAACAAATGCTCAGTAGATTACTCAGAAAATTCTCAGTAAATTCTCTAAAAATTACTCATTAAATTCCTAGTAAATTACTCAGTAAATTCCCAGTAAATTACTCAGTTAATTCCCAATCAATTCTCAATAAATTCCAAGGAAATACTCAGAAAGTTGCGCCGTAAATTCCCAATAATTTACTCAGTAAATTACTCTCTAAATTTTCAGTAAATTCCAAATAAATTACAAAATAAATTCTCAACAAATTCCCAGCAAATTACTGAGTAAATTCGCAATAAATTTTCTATAAATTACTTAGAAAATTTTTCAGTGAATTCTCTAAAAATTACTCAATTAATTACTGAGTAAATTACTTAGTAAATTCTCAGAAAATACTCAGTAAATTCCCAGTAAATTCTCAGTAAATTACTCAGAAAATTGCCAGTAATTTCTAAGTAAATTCCCTGTAAATTCTCAATAAATTACTCTAGAAATTCCCACTATGTTCTCAATAAATTACATAGCAAATTCGCAGTAAATTACTCAGTGCATTACTCTGTAAATTGCCACTAAATTACTCAGTAAATTACAGTAAATTCTCAGAAATTTTCCAGTAAATTAACAGTAAGTTCTCAGTAAATTCCCAATAAATTCTAACTACATTATTTAGTAAATTCCCAGTAAATTCTCAACAAATTACTTAGTAAATTCCGAGTGAATTCTCAGTAAATTACTTATTAAATTCTTTGTAAATTACTCAATAAATTCTCTGTAAATTAATCAGTAAATTCCTAGCAAATTCTCAATAAATACACAGTAAATTACTCAGTAAATTCTGAGTAAATTCTCCATAAATTCCCACAAAATTCCATGTAAATTCTTAGTAAATTACTCAGAAAATTCCCAGTAAATTCTCAGTAAATCACTTAGTAGATTCGCAGCCAAATCTCAGTAAATTACTTAGTAAATTCTTCTTAAATTACTTAGTAATTCTCAGTAAATTACCTTGTAAATTGCAAGTAAATTATAAGTAAATTACATTGTAAAATCACAGTAAATTCGTTGTAAATTCTCAGTAGATTACTCTGTAAGTTCTCAGTAAATTCTCTGTAAATTACTAAGAAAAATTGCCTCTAAATTCTCAGTAAATTACTCAGTAAATTCTCAGTAAATTACTCAATAAATTACTCTTTAAATTCTCTGTAAATTACTTAGTAAGTTCCCTGTAAATTCTCAGTAAATTACTCGATAAGTTCTCACTAATTTTTTTGTAAATTATTCAGAAAATTACTCAGTAAATTGTTGGTAAATTCTCAGTAATTTACCCGGTAAATTCTCAGTAAATTCTCAAAAAATTACCTAATAAATTCCCAATAAATTCTCAGTAAATTCCAAAAAAAATCTAACTAAATTACTTAGTGAATTCTCAGTAAATTACACAATAAATTCCAAGTAAATTCTCAGTCAATTACACTGTAATTCTCGGTAAATTACTCAGTAAATTCTAAATAAATTACTCAGTAAATTCCCATTCAATTACTCAGTAAATTCTCTAGAAATTACTATTTAAATTCTCAGTAAATTACACAGTACATTTATTCAGTAAATTGTGAGTAAATTACCAAGTAAATTTCCAGTAAATTCCTAGAAATTACTCAGTAAATATCTAATAAATTCTCAAAAAATTATTCAGTAAATTCCCAATAAATACTCAGTAAATCACTAAGTAAATTACTGAGTAAATTCTCAGCAAATTCTAAAAACATTATCAGTACTTTAATCCTTAAATTCCCAGTAAATTTCTTAGTAAATTTTCAGTAAATTCTCAACAAATTGCTCAGTAAATTGCTCAGTAAATTCCCAGTAAATTATTCAGTAAATTCCCAATAAATTCTCAGGCTATTCCTTGTAAATTTTTCGTAAATTCTTAGTAAATTACTCAGCAAATTCCCAGTATATTCTCAGTAAATTAATAAGTAAATTCCCAGTAAATTACTCATAAAATTCCCAGTAAAATTACTTAGTAAATTTCCAGTAAATTCTCTGTAAATTACTCCTTAAATTATCTGTAAATTCCTAGAAAATTCTAAGAAAATTTCTCAACAAATTAAACAGTAAATTCTCGGTAAATTACCCAGTAAATTCTCTGTCAATTCCTTGTAAAATCCCAGCAAATTACTCTGTAAGTTCTCAGTAAATTCTAAAAAAATTACTCAGTAAATTGCCAACAAATGCTCAGTAGATTACTCAGAAAACTCTCAGTAAATTCTCTAAAAATTACTCATTAAATTCCCAGTAAATTACTCAGTTAATTCCCAATCAATTCTCAATAAATTCCCAGGAAATACTCAGAAAGTTGCGCCGTAAATTCCCAATAATTTACTCAGTAAATTACTCTCTAAATTTTCAGTAAATTCCAAATAAATTACAGAATAAATTCTCAACAAATTCCCAGTAAATTACTCAGTAAATTCGCAATAAATTTTCTATAAATTACTTAGAAAATTTCTCAGTGAATTCTCTAAAAATTACTCAATTAATTACTGAGTAAATTACTCAGTAAATTACTCAGAAAATTGCCAGTAATTTCTAAGTAAATTCCCTGTAAATTCTCAATAAATTACTCTAGAAATTCCCACTATGTTCTCAATAAATTACACAGCAAATTCGCAGTAAATTACTCAGTGCATTACTCTGTAAATTGCCACTAAATTACTTAGTAAATTACAGTAAATTCTCAGAAATTTTCCAGTAAATTAACAGTAAGTTCTCAGTAAATTCTCAATAAATTCTAACTACATTATTTAGTAAATTCCTAGTAAATTCTCAACAAATTACTTAGTAAATTCCGAGTGAATTCTCAGTAAATTACTCATTAAATTCTCTGTAAATTACTCAATAAATTCTCTGTAAATTAATCAGTAAATTCCTAGCAAATTCTCAATAAATACACAGTAAATTACTCAGTAAATTCTGAGTAAATTCTCCGTAAATTCCCACAAAATTCCATGTAAATTCTTAGTAAATTACTCAGAAAATTCCCAGTAAATTCTCAGTAAATCACTTAGTAGATTCCCAGCAAAATCTCAGTAAATTACTTAGTAAATTCTTCTTAAATTACTTAGTAATTCTCAGTAAATTACCTTGTAAATTGCAAGTAAATTATAAGTAAATTACATTGTAAAATCACAGTAAATTCGCTGTAAATTCTCAGTAGATTACTCTGTAAGTTCTCAGTAAATTCTCTGTAAATTACTAAGAAAAATTGCCTCTAAATTCTCAGTAAATTACTCATCAAATTTTCAGTAAATTCTCAGTAAATTACTCAATAAATTACTCTTTAAATTCTCAGTAAATTACTCAATAAATTACTCTTTAAATTCTCAGTAAATTACTCGATAAGTTCTCACTAATTTTTTTGTAAATTACTCAGAAAATTACTCAGTAAATTGTTAGTAAATTCTCAGTAATTTACTCGGTAAATTCTCAGTAAATTCTCTATAAATTCTCAGAAAATTACCTAATAAATTCCCAATAAATTCTTAGTAAATTCCAAAAAAAACTAACTAAATTACTCAGTGAATTCTCAGTAAATTACACAATAAATTCCAAGTAAATTCTTAGTCAATTACACTGTAATTCTCGGTAAATTACTCAGTAAATTCTAAATAAATTACTCAGTAAATTCCCATTCAATTACTCAGTAAATTCTCTAGAAATTACTATTTAAATTCTCAGTAAATTACACAATACATTTATTCAGTAAATTGTGAGTAAATTACCAAGTAAATTTCCAGTAAATTCCTAGAAATTACTCAGTAAATATCTAATAAATTCTCAAAAAATTATTCAGTAAATTCCCAATAAATACTCAGTAAATCACTAAGTAAATTACTGAGTAAATTCTCAGCAAATTCTAAAAAAATTCTCAGTACTTTAATCCTTAAATTCTCAGTAAATTTCTTAGTAAATTTTCAGTAAATTTTCAGTAAATTGCTCAGTAAATTCCCAGTAAATTATTCAGTAAATTCCCAATAAATTCTCAGGCAATTCCTTGTAAATTTTTCGTAAATTCTTAGTAAATTACTCAGCAAATTCCTAGTATATTCTCAGTAAATTAATAAGTAAATTCCCAGTAAATTACTCATAAAATTCCCAACCACTTCAGTGCGGCCTCTTGCTTTGTATCAGCTGTACTAATACTACTCAATTCCTGAGCAAAATTCTTAGTGCCGGTGCTCTCCGGTAACTTTCCCCTGTCCTCGGCTTTTCTGGTCTTTGTAGTAGTTCCCGCTTCTAGCTGTTCCAACTTTGGTTGAAGTCCCTCATTTACATCAGGTTCGTCATTGAGCCATCCTGAGTTCTCCGTCGACTCGTTTATATCAAACCAGTCAATCTATACATTCCCCAGATCTTGCTCATCATAGAACTGCAGATTACTGATGTCCTCCTCAAGGTCGGCTAAGTCGTCCAATCCCTGGCTTGGCCCATCCTCCTGGACTACATTAACCTCCATCCCTGTTGGCAACTTCACCACTGGTCTGGCCTGATTAGTTGGCATAATGTAGCAGCATGGGTTATATTCTTCTCCAGCTAAGTCCACAAATCTCTCAGGTGCTGAACTGGCATTTCTATTCTTCACCAAGGCCAACCTGTCTTCTTCTACCACAGTCACCAGCACATGTTTGGTTTGGGATAGGGACGTGCTCATCATGCATAAGTCTGTGCTCTCCGGGATGAACAATGCCAGCTTAGGTAGGTGAGAGAGGGTAATGTATATGCTGGGGTCATAAGGGACGGCCAGTGTTTGTATGAGGTTCACTTGCCGAAGTGAGGGGACCTGGTTATGTAGTGGGAGGGGTTTTGTAGTGACGTTAGGCTTTTGAGGAGGCACTATCACCTTATTGTCAATGAGATCATGAATCTCATGACGTAATCTGAAGCATAGGTCGGTGCCATGACCATGCTGTTGGTGGAAGGTGCAGTATTTGGCCGGGTTGTGTGTAGGAGGGAGGGGATTGGACAGAGGGCGAGGCTCTAATGGCTTCAGATGCCCCTTTTTGATCAGGACTCCTAAGGCTTTGGATAAGGACATGTATAGGGGGGTGAAGACCCTTTGCCCTCGGGGTAGGTGCTTCGCAATTTGTGAGGTTATATCGGATGTACCGAAAAAAGGATTCGCAATTTTCAGTGTGGTGGTGACCATACCAACATCAAAAGGCCTTGCAGCTGCACTACTACTCATAGTCGTATTAAAACTGCATGCGAAAGCCCTCTTAGGCTGCTCTTTCTCGTGGTCTATCAAACCCTGCTTCATTGCATCCTCTATCTGCACCCCTATTTCGTGGAGGTCAGCAAAAGTAGGCAGGGGTATGGCTATCATCTTCTGTAATAGCCTTGGCTACAAATTACGAATAACCATTCTGATCTGGTCATTTTCAACTGGCCGGGTGGTCATCATGGAGGCCTTGGCCCTTCACCAAGTGACAAAATCGAAGAAGGCCTCCTTCGGCTCTTGGCAAGTTGTTTCGAGATCATGAGTTGTGACCTTGATTTGAGTGTTGTAAGAGTATTGAGCAATAAAGGCCTCAGCCATCTGTTCCCAGCTCCTCTTTACAGAATCTTCAAGTTTAGCATACCAAATGGCCGCAATACCCGATAGGATCCGGCCGAAGAGGGATAACTTCTGCAGTTTATACAGGCCCATCAGTCGCAGAATGTTTGAAAATAGCCGTAAGTGGACCATGGGATCACCCGAGCCATCAAAGCAGTCTATATGCGGCATTTTAAACCTATCTGGCAATGTCACTGCCGAATCCGTATAGTTGTCCTCAATATTCGAGATCAAATTCACACCCTGAGCTCTTTTAAAAAGCTTCTCAAGTTTGCTCACTTTCAGCACAGTAGAATCGACCTCAAACTCAAACGGCGCCTTGGTTGGGTAAACCGGTGTTTTAAAAGTCTGGGGTGAAATTGGCTCTGTCGAAATGTCTGTATTTTTTTGGACATTAGTTGTAACCCCAAGCATTGGAACCCTGACTGGGGGCAGATGTGAAGCAGAAGTTGCTACTTGTTATGGTTGTTGTTGCTGTTGGATCCTACTGATCAACTTAGCCTGCTAGGCTGCAATTTTCGCTTGGTGGGCGGTGACTTCCGCTTGACGAGCAGCATCCACCTGCATATTCTCAATAGTCTATTGGAATTGGCTGAGCATTTCTTCCATATTGACTAAGGGGTGCTGATCTATCAAAACTGGTGTGTACTCTCTTTCCGGAGCGGAATTAGAAAATTGGACGTCGCTGAATGAAGGTAACTGTCGAACCAATGAGTTATGCCTGACTCTCCTCCATCTTGTAATCAAGGGTAGCGAAGCAAACACTAGTTGTCCTCTTACAAGATCCCAAGATCGGTAAAGTCGCCTTACTTGAGTCCAGAGTGCTTGGGGGTGTAGACACCCCATTTTTGACCGTCCTCAAGACTTGGACGTCATCGTTTGAACACTCGATGATCATCTATGCTCGTGTTCGTTTTGAGTTCTCGGAGGTCTCGGCAGCGCGCCTTGCCTCAAGATCTCTCAACTTGACTGTTTTGTGCTTGGTTGTGGACCAAGCACTTGTGTTTTTGCTTCTAAGGGAAGAGGGTGGCTTGTTGGCCATCCCCTCAACCCATCGGCCAAGGCATGAAGCCATCGACCTTGTTTTCTTTTCATCAGCCAAAAGTGTTGGCCGATCGGCATTTTTTTTGGTCGGTCGACCCTTATGTTAGTTAATCAGCTATGTTTTCTGGCTGAACCCTGTTCATCTGCTTTATGCAGATATTTTATGCCAGCTGTCACAGGTGGCATGCACAATTCACCCCTCCATATGTGTATGGAGGGATTTGACCCTTTGCTTAGCTTCCTCAAGAAGCTTTGCTTTTGGTTCTCTATAAGAGAAAACCATCTCCTCCCTCCTCAAGCGTTCAGAAAATTGAGTCTTGAGGGATAGATATACTTTTGTATCTATTCTTCTTTGTTTAGCCTTGTTTTGTACTCAAAAGTGTAGTATTGTCTTACTATTGTACTTAAACACACACTAGAACACCATCCTCTTGGATCTGAGGTCCCTTGAGGTTGATTTCAGAGTTCTTGGGTTGGTTTGAGCTTGGAAAACCTGCTGGAGCTTTGTTCTTGAAAGTGTTCTTCAAGGGTGAGCATTCTTGCTTTTAATACCCCTTTCTTGCTTAAGCTTTTAGACCTTCTTGCTTATTGTTTTAAGCTTAACTCTAAACTACAATAAGTTCTAATTTTTGATGCTTTAGATCTTTGTTTAAGATCACTTTTTGGTTTGGGGTTGTTTCCCCCCTCTTAGGCCTTGTTAGGCCTTGTTTTAGGCCATCCCTTTTGGCCCTTGTTCTTGGCTTTGCATGACCTTCCTACCACTAAAATCTAGAGGATTTTCAATGGAGGGAAGGTAGTTTTGGAGTCCTAAATAGGAGAGAGTCATCCCCTCTCCTTGTTGTCTTGCATGCTAGTATAAATGGCTTATATTGGTAGCATGTTTTCTTAGCTTGTTTTAGCTTCATTTCAGTATGTATTAGGCTTTGTTTTGCTATGATACAACACTGTTTTTGCTTGGTTTTGTCACTCCATGCATGCCTAATACACTTGTAGTGTAAATCACACAAACTAGACTTATATGCTTCATGTTTGAGCATGTCTTTCTAGCTTATGTTGACTCCATTTCAGCATGTATTTGGTGTTGTCTTACCATGTCATACCTCTGTTTAGGTTTGGTTTGGTTAGCCTTTGCATGCCTCATGCACTTGTAGTGCATTTCCATGAAATTGCCTTAACATGCTTTGTGCTTTAAGCCATGTTTTTAGCATGATTTTGGCTTGACCCAAAGAAGCTTTTATCCTTATTTTACCATGATTAAGCTCTGATTTGAGTTGTTTTGACCATATAGGCCATGCTTTGTATAGCCATAAGGCATTCTAGCTTGTTAGCCTTAAGTGTCCAAGTCACTAGCATGCTTTACTTGGACCGTTTCAATGATTTGGCATCATTTGTTATACTATTTCAGTCCATGTTTCATGCTCAAACACTTGCACTTGTCACTCCTTTAATACTTTAAAGAGTTGATGTTTTATGCCTCATGAATGGGTGATTGTGTGTGCCATCATGTTTAGGTCTTTGGGATGCCATCTAAGTGGGTTTTCGGTCTTGTTGTACCATTCCATAACTCTGTTTTTCATGCTTAAGTCATGCCATGTTTGGTTTTGATAGGTGTAGTGTAACACCTCTTTTGTAGCCTTGCATGCCTCATGCTTTCGGCCCTTTGTTCTAGCTTATTTTGGCTTTGGTCCTTGCATGTTTTAGGCTCATTTTGGCATGATCTAGGACTATTTTGGATTATACCTATCATTTGCTTCAGATTTTGCATAGCCTTGGTTTGAGCCCCTTGGCTAGTTTCAAGCTTTAAGCCTTTTTGCATGACTTGCTTGCTTTGTTTGGTTGGTTTGGCACCTTTCCTAACATGATTTCAGAGCTTACAATGTATGTCACATGTCCATATTTGTCCCCTTTTAAGTGTTCTTGAAAGTTGCTCTCCTATGCTTAGGTGATAGGCCAATTGGCATGCATGTTTGTATGTACCTTTGTCTTCATTTGCATAGCATTTTGGCCACCGATTTTGGGCATGGATAAGGTCTATCCATCTTTAGTTTAAGTCCATTTTACCATGTTGTCTCATGCTTATCCCATTTTGTATGTTGTTGCATACTTGTCCACCTTTACATGCCTTGCATGTTTGCATGTTCATGTTGCATCTTACCATGTTGTTCAAAGTTGTTACTTTACATCATGCTTATATGTTTGTCGCGTACTTGGTCCATTACATGTTATTACATGCTTACTAATTGACATGTTGTTGCATGCTCAACCACCTTGCACACTTGTTAGATTACATGTCATTGCATGCTTGTTGTTGGTATTGTTGTTGCATACCTATTACATTGTATGCATGCATGTTTGTATGCTTGGATTTCATGTTGTTGCATGTTTACTTGTTGCATGCTTGAGTTGTTCGCATCATGCTTGCATGTTTGCATTGCATTATGTGTGCATCCCTTGCCTCTTGATCAAGCATGATAGAGGTTGGGGCCCCTTATGTGTTTCGTGCATTTCATTTGATATTGAATTGCACACTTGGCTCATTTGGCCATCATGCATTGGAATGCGTGATTGGTGGCTCGAGGGTCGAGAACTACACCCCTTTGAGTCTTAAACATGATAAGGGGTGTGGTTGCAAACATCTTCTTGCAAATGCATTGCCATGCTCTGTTTGTCCTCTGTTACAGCAAAAGGAGCAGTCAGCAGGAACAAATGGTCGATTGACCATATTCAGTGCCGATCGGCTAACAATTTCTGGCCGAGAGCCTTATTTTTGGTCGATGACCTTCATCTCTTGGTCGATGGCCTTTCCATTTGGCTGATGGACTCTCAGCATGTCCATGAAGTGGTTCTAGAGCATCATAGGACTTTTCACAGTTTTCAGAGGTGCAAAACAGTGCAAACAGAGGCAACATGAGGCATGGCAACGGATTTCCGAGCGAAGCCGACCGAGCATGCATTCGTCCCTCTTCCCGAGGCTGTTTTACTGTTTTCATAGCTTAATTAATTTGTTTAATTAGTTAAGGGTTGTGTAATAATTAATTAGCTTGTTAGTTAGTTAATTAGATGATTTGTATTATTCTTTCGGTCCCTCCGTCGAGAGGGCACAATTATGTAATAAGCGTGCGTGTGTGTGATGCGTCTCTTCTAACCCCCACTTCTTTCTCCCTTTTACTTACCTTCTTTCAATGGTTAGTCTTAGGGCATATTCCAATTAGCATCCTTATGCTATGCATGTTTGCATTCAGTCACCTGTATTGCATGCATTGGGCTCGACGCATCATACTAATTGCATCGTATTTCAGTCCCTACTTGAATACATGCATCAAGCTGCATCTCATATGCCATTCCTATTCTAGTTGCACTTTGCATGCGATGCATTAGCCATTTTAAACATAAACTACGATCATGCATGATTTCTAACTAGTTTCTTGTTTTGGCTCGGAGTACACTGTGAGTGTTTACGCTTTAGCATCTTACATGTGTGTGAGTGTTAACATGACAACATGCTTGCCATGAGGCTAATTGCTTATGTGATATAACTGCCTGAATGCCTGTGGGTGAAGGTTGGATTACTTGAATTGGAACAATTCATTCAAATTCGTATTTTAGCCTACTTGCGAGTAGCAAACTTCAAACCATTTCCAAACAAACGGATATGCAATGCTTTGTTCCAAATTAGGCAATCTAGTCTATACTTGTGTGTTGTGCGTGTCACATAGTAATTCTAGCTAATAATCGGAATAAGAACGCATGTGTTTTCAAAAATAAGATATCATGCTTAGTACAGGCCGATCTTTGATCGAGCGAGCGGGGGTGCTCATTGCATGACCTTCCCCAATCATACCCAAGTTCCCGAGCTGAGGCAACTTTGGTAATGACGGACACGTGGCCTTAAGGCATGAGTCAGGGTTTCCTAAATTCCTCCAAAATAAAATATTTAGGTGGCGACTCTGTATCTGGCAAAGCAGTCCATGTTTGGCACTTCTTTACAAAAATCAGTTTTCCAAAACAATTTGTCGGATTTGGACTCTTTGGTGATTTATCAATCTCACATCGCACATTGTGAGATCAGATTAAGAACCGTGACATTGAGTCCGAACTGTAGTATGAAGCTCAAGGGCGCGTCTACAGGGGGGTAACTGCCTCGTCTGAAGCAATCGTGAAAGACTACCTTGCAAAAAGAAAAATAAAGCAAAAGAAACAAAAATCAGAAAACGCACCGCACCTCAGCTCAGACAGAAACAACACGTAGTTGTAATCTTAAGCTGGATAACTGTTCTCAAACACTGATTTCTGCTCCAAATTTCTGCCTAAAAAATGATACCCTCAAACTGATACCCAGACTTGCAACTAATACATACATTCCTGCAGAGTTTCACTCTAAAAGCACGTATCAAGCAAGCAAGAGCCAAAACACCCCTATGATGGGGTAAGGTTACCCTGTCCTAATCTCGTCAGGAGCTAGGGGTTCACTATGAAAACAAGCGGTTTCAAACAATCCTACATTCGGGTGAGCAACTTGTCCTAGTTTGGAACAGTCTCTATGGCTTTCGATATGCGACTAGGTCGATTGGTCAAAAAGGGTACCTCAACCAAACTACCTAATATACCTCTCACACCTAACACCGAGAAGTGAAAGGAGGATCAAATGGTACAATGGTAGTCCAGATTCAAGGGTTGTGTTCCCATCGTGGCAGAGCCCACAACCGATCAACCTTTCGGTAAGCTTTTCCAAGCGAGCCTTCGGCAAACTGTTGAGGAATAGCAGATGGCAAACACTGTGAATTTAAGCGCATCGATGCAAATGCAAATGTATAGAAACACACAAGTGTAGATAAAACAACATATCATGTGTTCGAGTCAAGTTCTCTAAATCCCCAGCAGAGTCGCCAAAAACTGTGGACTTGCCTTTTTTCACAACCCCGCCTTTCGAAAAGGGTTTGAAAAGAAGGCCTCACAGTTTGAACTACTGCGGTTTTGAATCTAGTCTCACAAGTGCAATGTGAAACCGATAATCACCAAAGAGTCAAAATCCGACAAACCTTTTTGGAAAATCGATTTTAAATACTTACGCAAAAAAAAAAAATCGATTTTAAGTCAAATAATGCCAAAATTAGACTGCTTTTTTGGGTGAATAAGTCATAAATAAAAAACACAGAAATTACACATTTACAAAGGGCATACCGCACGCCCTAACTGACGATTACAATAAACAACCTAAAGCAACCTGCCAAAGAGACAAAAAATCGAGCCAAAAAACCATAACAAAAGCATGGCCTAATGTATTGTCCACACAAAAGGCACGGGCTGACCTAATGTATTGTCCAAAAAATGCTCGAGAATACAAATATGTTCATGCATCCTATAATAAATATATGGGACATATGAACACATCCAAATGGGAACTGAACCATATCACACATTCACACCTTGGGACTCTTTCCCATAAACCTGTGACCTGGGACCATGCATCATTACAAAACAATATTACAATATTAAAGAAAAGAAAACAGACAATTATCCATCGGACAGTTCTCCTAATGACTGGCGCAGCAATGCAGCCAAGTTTGAGACTCCCCATCAAACCCTGACGCCTCAATCTGGACAACAAAGGAATTATATGCATCCAGTTGACCATCCCAACAAATGTTAATGGAACCTGAAAATAACAGCAGTACCCACATAATATGAGATTCAAACAACCCACATAACACTGTAAAACACAAAACTCACAATATAGGGAAGCTAAATCACTCAACGCACAATTTGCACACAACTCAATAACAAATAACAGTGTTAGGGCAGTAGTAAACCACGCAAGCATGTGAGAGAGTAAGAAAAGAGTTAAAACAATAATATATGGCTCACTCCACTCAACCCTCAACAACAAATTCCCTAACAATCTCCAGACCAGCTTATAACCCATCCTGCATGACAACAAAGAGTAAAAGTTAGCCCTCAATTTTTGGCTACCATCACTCAACCCACATATGGTGAACTCACATCTCTCATTGAAGATTTGCCACAGCACATACCTGTACAATGAAAGAATCATTAGGAAACAACAGAAGATCTCACTATAGAGCCTAGCCACACTCAACCCTCAGTATTGAGCTCACAGTCACTCAACCCACAAATGGTGCCACTCCTCTCAGTTTTAAGGATGGTTGAAGGCAACCTCCATTCTTGCAAGAACCATATATCAGTTTGGGACTTCTTAATGTTGCTGAGAGCAAGAGCTCTATATCTAACCATACAAATAATATTTTTCAAAAGAACCTCTTCGGGAATCCTTTCATTACTAAAAATTTTGTTATTCCTCTCCAACCACACATGGTACACCGCACAATTGAAAGCAAGCCTTTTGATAATAGTAGCAAGGGATTTACCCCTACAATCCTTGGCTACCACCTCCACAAGGCCCAGCCAGTTGGTGCTGTACCAATTCTAGCTACATTTGGATAGCAAAGCAGCCCAAACAGTAGATGAGAAAGCACATTTAAAGAACAAATGGTCATGATCCTCCCTATAGATCCCACATAGAGGGCAAACAAGGTTAGGGTTAATACCAAAGATAGCAAGCCTATCTCCAGTATTTAACCTACCCAGTATAGCCATCCAGACAATGAACCCCACCTTAGGGATAGAGTAGGGACTCCAAACCAGATTAGCGCAACTAACTTTAGGACATTTCATTCTCCAGGAATTCCAGACAGAGCCAATACTAAAATTTCCATCATTATGGAGGAGCCATATAGGTTTATCAAGACAACCAGAAGAGAGCACAAAATTAGGAGGTATATGGTCAGTAATCTCCCTAACCTCCCAAGAAGAGGCATTAGGCTAGGTCCAACTGTTAACCCCAAGCACAGAGGCAACCTTAGATTGAGCATCTAAAGTAATAACATACATCAATCTATTGCCATACTTAGACCACAAAGAACCAAAAGGGTGCCAATTATCATACCAAAGAAAGGTATCCTCCCCATTGCCAATCTTATACCTAATTAAAGGATACAGAGCTTCCCTAAAAGATAATAGCTTTCTCCACACCCAGGATGGGTTACTAGGCATCGTGACAGCCCAAAAACTCTTACCTTTTAACAAGTAAGACTTCACCCATTGACACCACATAGATTGTTCCCCACCAGCCATCATGAACCAAATATGCTTGGATACAGTAACTCTATTCCAAATCTCCAAGGACTTAAAACCTAAACCCCCTTCATTTTTGGGGGCACAAATTCTATCCTAAGAAACCTTGGCCCCAAAATTTTTAAACTGCAGGCCAGACTAAAGGAAGGACCTACACAAAGCTTCCACCTCCTTAATAACTTTTTTGGGGAGGATAAACAGGGATGACCAGTAGACTTGCATAGAGAAGAGAATAGTGCTAATCAATTGAGCCCTCCCAGCATAGGACAGAGTCGCCACCTAAATATTTTATTTTTGGAAAATTTAGAAAACCCTGACTCGTGCCAAAGGCCATGTGTCCGTCATCACCAAAGTTGTTTCGGCTCGGGAACTTGGGGTATGAGAGGGGAAGGTCCTGAAATGAGCACCCCCGCTTGCTCGATCAAAGATCGGCCTCTACTAATCATGATGTGTTCTTTTATAAACATTATGTGTTCTTATTCCGGTTATTAGACTAGCTTTACTATGTGATGCACACAAGCAAGTATAGACTAGTTGCAAGACTTGGAACAAATTCAACTCATGTTTATTTTAAAAAATGGTTTGAAGTTGCCACTCTCAAGTGGGCTTAAAACGGGATTTTGCCACGACAAAGTGGGCTTAAAACTCACATTCGTCGAATTGTTCCAATTCAAACAACAAAGCCTTCATCCACAGGCATTCATGCAGTTTAGCATTTAAGCACATAGCCTTATGGCAAGCATGCGAAACATGGCAATATGGCAATCACGCTGATGCAAGTATGCTAAAGCATAAAACTCACCGAGTACTCCAAGCCAAAACAAAAAACTAGTTAGAAAAATGCGTGATACTAACTATGTAAGATGCCTAATGCAACACATACAATGATGAAATTAATAGGCTCGGCTACTAATGTGGCATACTAATCGATTTTTGATAACATGCAATAAACACGTAGCAATACAGTTTGAATGATGCACCGACAAATGAATGGATGCAAGCATAAAGCATAAGGTATGCTAATTGAAACACGTCCCTAATCTAACCATCAAAAGTGATTAAAAAAAGGGGGGAAAGACGTGGGGTTGGAAGACATGTACACACGCACGCACACTTATTACAACATTATGCCCTCACGAAGGAGGGTCCGAATGAATAAGCTAACTAGCTACGCTAATTAAGCTAAGCAATTACAAACATAAAACTAATTAACTATTCTAAGATAATTATTACAACAATTGAAACAAATTCACTAACTTACTCTAAGCTAATTAAATATTACAAAACGAATTAATTAGCTAAACACTTTAACTGAATAATTACAAAACAAGTAAATTAGCTACCACTAATTAACTAAATAAAGCAGTTAAATGGCCTCGAGGGGTGAGGGATGCATGCATGCTCGGTTGTTCTGCTCGAAAATGCCACTGCCTTGCCATTGCAGCCTCTGTTTGCACATTGTTCGACCACTAAAAATTGTGCCAACTCCCAGAACACTTCTAATCCCCCTTTAGGAGCACACTGAACAACCTTCTGCATTGATGGCCGGTCGGCTACCAATGGTGGCCGTCAGCTACCATTGGTGGCCGTTCGGCTGGTAATGGTGGCCATCGGCCACCCATTCCCTGAACTTCTTTTTTTGCTACAACAGAGAGCAAACAGAGGCAAAGCAGTGTATTCTCAAGGTTTTTGTGTACTGTTACCCTTCTTATCATTACACAAGCTCAAAGGAGTGTAACTTTTGGCCCTTAAACCATCAACTAAGCATTTTCCATGCATGATGGCTCAGGAACCAAACTTGTACAAGCTTAATGAATGCACAAACAAGACAAAAAAACCCTCCACCCTATCATGCATGATCAAGGGTGATGGTGACCAAGGAAAGTGGCACGTTTCATCACTTTGAGTATGAAACGTGCCATTTTCCTCGTGTTAGAATTAACGTCTGATCCGAACACATGCAATGCAACATGAAGATGCTTTATCTTGCCTCTTTTACTTGTTCATTTTGTTTACTCATTTTAGATTACCGATCCATTCTTTAATTAGTTAAGTCCGAAAGTGAGTGTCGTCTAATGGAAAAAACGCTTAAACCACAAGTGCCTTGAGCAAGAAAGAGACCTCATGCCATTGATAATGAACTCTCGAAGGAATTAAACCATTAAGCATGAATGACTCAATTTCACGCTCAAGCCAACAAGGGGTTTAAAGCCACTTTCAAAATAAATGAAAGAGTGAAGAATAGAGGGAGATTGCAGAGTTTTCAGTGCTAAAATGGATTGCAAAATGACACTAAAACATGTAAGCAACTCATGCAATTCATGTTTAAAGGCCTAAAACACTAAACTAGTGAAGCCCTTTACACTACAACTATGCAAAACACTACTCATACAACACAAACAGCCCAAAATAGAGGCAAAGCAGCCCAAATCAGAGGTAAAAACATGCTAACTTATGAGACAACTAGGCATGCAAGCAAGACAACAAGGAGGGGAGGCTAGCCCCTCAAATTTTGGACTTCAAAAGAAGGTTTTTGTCACTAAAATAACTCTGAATTTCAGTGGTTTAAAGGCCCAAAAAGTTTGATTTGAATATGCTCAAAGATGGTGCACAAGTCTACACAATTAAGCAACAAGAAGGATGGATCACCCCTTAACACAAAATAGCCTCGAACCCTCATGTTAAGCCTCAAAAACCAGAGTTTTTTGTAGTTGAAAACCAGCATAAAAATAATACAAAAGGATGGCAAAATAAGTAATCAAAGCAAGTACACTAAGCAAGTGAACTACCTCTTGAAGCTCAAGCACAAAACAACCCTAAGTTCCAACTCAAACATCCTTCAAGAGCTCAAACTAAACTCCAAAGAACCTCAGCTTAAAGGTGAGAGTGTTTGGTTATGGATTGATGTGCAAAAGTGTAGAGAAACTAAGCTTTAAGGTGCAAAATAAGAAGAGAGAGAGAGAGAAAAACTAAGCTTTAAGGCACAAAATAAGCTTGAATTTATCCTACCATACACGTGTATGAAGATGTACTTCAGTGAGCAACAGTTGGCAAAAAAATATCTAAAAAAAGTGACAAATGGCCGACCGGCCACCACTGGTGGCCGACAGGCACAACTTGTGGTTGACAAGGTCTAGGGCTGGCGAGCAGGCCACCCTCCCTCCAGGCAAGAGACAACAAGCTCTTGGCCCAAAAACATGCACAAAACAAATAGGTTTAGAGGCTGAAAAACAAGGCGTTCCGCCGAGGGCTTCGAGTGCTCAAAACGAACACAAACAAGCACAATCATTGAGAGCACAAATGATGACGTCCAAGTCTTAAGGACGGTCAAAAATGGGGTGTCTACAAAATCCTTTGGCTAATAACCAAGCAAGATCCCAAGAAGGTTGAAGGAATCAATATAGCCTCCCTTCTAAGTCCAACAACCTTAGGTAGCAAAGCTACCCTTTTGACAGATCTTGACAAAGTATTAACACAAGGCCTACATGAATTGGCGGAGTATAAGGATAGGTTACAAATGATATATATAATAATTACAAAATCATGTTTTAAATACAACAAGCGATTAATCACTTACAATCTCAAATGTGTTTATAAAACTAGTTCCTAACTCTCATAGGGTAGTCATACGTCTTCAAATACTTTAACTTTGCCTTTGACTGATTGAATAGTCTTCAATACCTGGGATGAAACGCCATGAGCTTTGAATGCCTAGTAAACGAGCAAACACCCCGTCCCTTTTTCCCAATCTAATACACCATCACGATTATAACAAGTAAGTAATGAAGCATGATAATCATTCAATAATAAAGGATTACAAGGTTAGATGTTAGTGATCTAGAAATCTCCCAAAGAGATTTCATCATTCCAACTGTAAGAATTGGACACCAGACTATTCGGAACTCCGCCCTTTGTTTCTTTGCAAACCTTACCACGGATGCCTACAAAGGTTACATGCCGCGTAGTGCCATTGGTGGACCTCAAAAGGGACATCGAAAACAAAAAGGTTTTATCATCCTGAATCCAACCTTATCCTCCCAAAAAAAAAAAAAAATTTATCCTCTTGAATGTCCTATCTAGACCCAACCTTATCTCACCAAATCAAATCATCGCAAAGCGTCCAAATACATCTGTTCCATTCTAGGGTTCACGTGATAACTTCTTGCACAAGACTTAACCTTTAGGGAGCACATCTCATTAATTCATACATAACACATTATCATCTCTTCATTATTCAAGTGATCGAAAACCCAACACCGCCCCAATTAAGGTTTTTGTTGAGTTAGATGTCATAAATTAAAGTTAGAACAACTTAGCAAGATAGTAATATCTACATAAGCATAAGCATTATCAAATGAAAAATATAAGCAACATAACTATAACACATGCAATATCATACCAAGACATGATCATATACTAATAAGCATATTCATGAAAACAAGAGCATAAAACATCAATGCAAAACTAAATTTTCAAATTCAGTACTATTTAAAGATTAAAATTGAAAGGATCATTTCTGATTTTTTCCGAACTTGGCCTTCCTATGGTTCATAGAAAATTTTATCTAGTTTTCAGAACATTTTTCGAAAATGGAACAAATTTTCTAGATTTTTTAGTTATTTAAGAAATACTCCAGTGCTGTCTAGATTCGTTGACCGTTACAAAAATCAGTTTTTCTTACAAACCACTCCCTTTTTTTCAATGAAACTAATTTTCCTTGAAAGCTAACTCTTTAAAGAAGTTTTTGACATAAAACCAAGGTCTAGAAGATTTTTATACATTTTTCTAGAATTTTCAAAATTTGGCTATAAAACTAATTTTTGATGAACAATACTCAAAATAAGAAGGTTGGTGAGAAATGAGGCCAACCAAGGGAAATTGTTCACTTCCTTTATGACAAAAACATACTAAATAATGTATCAATAACTCAAATTTTTAGAGAGATGATTTTCCTTTGGAAATAATGTGAGATATGGGAAGAAAAAGGTAGTTTTGCATCTATTAAGAGGAAATATGAATAGAAGAAGCATCAAAGCCCAATTCATCAACTTTGAACACATGAACACCATTACAACACATCTAAAAGTATGATTTAAAATCTCTAATAACATGTATTTGAAAAAGGAAATAGAAGGAGAGATGGTGATGTGGCTGACTTGTTGCCTAGTTGAAGAGTTTTCACAAAGGTTCTTCTCTTTTTCTCTCCTCTACCACCAAAGCTCTCTCTGTCTCTGTCTCTCTGTCCTCTCTTTCTTAGCTGAAATGTAAGTGTGTGAGTGTGTTTTGTGCTCAAAAGTGTAGAGAGAATTGGTGTATTTATAGAAACAAAAAAAAAAAAGAATGGTGAAAAGTCTAAAATGTCCTTAGTTCCAATTCAATTGAGTATGCTTCGATCTAGTTAGGATGGAATGGAATGTATGATGATTAGAGCCTTAATTACACCTTTAAACATGATCTAGTTAAGGTTTTGATTAATCAAAGTTGAATTGGTTACAAGTACAATATATATATATATATATCAATATATATTCAAATTCGTACCTCAGGTCAAATTTTCTTCCCTAAATCAATCAATTTTTCCCCAAAAGCACATGACATATATCCATGTATAGCATAGCTGGCCTTGGGGAGTAGATTTGAGGGGATTTGTTTTGATTTTTTGTGTTCAATTTGAAGTTATTTTGTGTACAAAATTATTTATTTAAGAAAGGTACAAGTATATATATATATATATATATATATATATGTATGTATGTATGTATATGTACTGGTACTAGTTTGGGGTCAACATGTGATTCAAAAAAAATATGAGGGCCAAAATCTTAATATATGAATTTGAACATTTAATTAAGTGTAGTATTTAATTTATTTAGAATTTGAAAATTTAATTCCGTTGAAGTTTCTTTGTTTGAATTAAACAGCGAATTGTACTGAGAACCGGAAACCTACGGTTTCTTGTATGGAAAATATACTTAGAAAATTAATTTAATTATTATTAGGGTTTTAGAAATGGTTCCTGAGTTCCCGGATTCAATTTATGGTTTTCGAGTTTTTGGTTGGTGCGCGTGTTCGACTTTATAACTAAAATTGAAGACAAAAAAGGATTTGAGGGTCTTATTGAAAGAATTCAAAAGTCAAGGACTTAATAGGTTTTACAAAGGCTAGGGGCCTTACTTATTTGTTGAGTGAATGAATTGTCAAAACGTAGAGCATAATATGGAAGAAAAGTGGTGAATTGTTGTTGTAAAATTTAGCAAAAACGACTAGATCAACATGCCTAATTGCGCCAGCGAACTGCACAATTGTGCCTGCGATTCACACATGACACGATTATAGCCGCGACCATTTGTACTGCGCCCGCGACCAGGGTGAACCCAAACGACTAGCTTACAGAATCCCGCACTGCAACCTGCGAAGGACCACCACGATCATGACCAAGGCTAACCGCTCCTGCGATGAATAAATTTGCTCCCATGAACTTGTCTTACTTCAGGTCTATTTAAAGGACCCCTTGCTCATTTGTTGATGAACCTCACCAAGACCATTTTGGCACCTCTCCCAGTTTATTTTCTTTCTCTCTATTTCCTCTCTAGAGCTTAACATTGCTAAATTCATAGAGAGCTTATTTTGAGATAAATATATTTTTTTTTTCTGAGAGTTTATTTTCAAAGAGAGTTTTATTTTTGAGAGAGAACTTGTAGTGAGTATTATTAGTATCTCTCACTTGCTTGATGATTCATAGTCTCTAGGAGCTTCAAGACAATCATCAAGCCTTTTGTATAAGTTCTTTACCTCTTCAAAAAGTGAACCTTCTTGGTGGACTTCAAGATTGTAGATTTCGGTGGATTCTAGAATCATAGGCGTTGTGGCGATTTGACAACCATTGCGGATATCCAGTGGAGATCATGGTGGTACTTGGAGAGTGAATGAAGACATGTGCCAGTGAGTGGATTCGTGTAGCCTAGACTAGCCTTTGTAAGATATCTCTTATACTACCTTTCTTGTGTAATGGATATTTCATCTAGTCGAGGGCCCATGGTTTTTTATCACAAGTTGGTGGATTCCAATTGTAATTTTTCCACATAAAAAATATCTTGTATCGTGGATGTTTAATTTTCTCCTACTCTCTCTATATTGATCGTTGTTGCATAAATTTTTAATTGGATTGCTTAAATCGATAATCACGTTAAACAGGACGCATCTAGATTTCCCAAACGAGTTTTTTCGCACAAATCTAGATTTTTTTGGCAACATTAATGAATTTGACTTGCAATTTCTCAAGTCTGTGGAACACGCTACCTTGTTCATTGCAATTGTAAAACCTACACTTGTCACTTAAGTAGTGGAGACACAACAGGGTGATTCAAAAATGGAGACTGTCTGAGAGATAATCTCCAATGGAAAGGAAAAGAAAGGCTTAATCATTTGTACCGATCTAAGCGTTTGTTATCTTGACGATTTATTTGTAAAATCCTTCAAGAATTCCACTACTCTCGCCTTACGGTACATCCAGGAGGCACGAAAATGTACCATGATCTTAGTCATCAATTTTGGTAGAGGAGTATGAAAAAGTATGTAGCCTCATTTCTATCTAAGTGTTTAACCTGCCAACAAGTCAAGGCCAAACATAAAAAATCCGCGAAATTATTGCAACCTTTACCTATTGCCAAGTGAAAATGAGAACATGTCACCATAGACTTTGTTACAGGCCTTCCTAGAACTCAAAGGGATAATGGCGCGATATGGGTGATTGTGGATTGGCTCTCTAAGTTGGCCTACTTTCTTGGTAGGAGTGTAGGAGATTCTGTTGAATACTTGGCCAAACTTTATATCCATGAGATTATCCGACTCCATGAAGTTCTGGTGAGTATAGTTTCAGATAGAGATCCTCATTTCACTGCTCAATTATGGAAAAGTCTTCAAAGTGCCTTGGGTACTTAATTGAACTTTAGCACTGCATATCACCCACAGAATGATGGACAGTCAAAATGTACCATTCAGATTCTAAAAGATACGTTAAGGGCTTATGCATTAGACTTCAAGGATTTTTGGGAGAAACATTTATCGTTAGCCGAATTTGCTTATAATAATAGCTATCAAGCTAGTATAGAGATGGCACCTTTTGAAGCCCTATATGGGCATCCTTGTAAATCACCAGTGTATTGGGCCAAGGTAGGGGACTCACCTATGCTTGGACTTGGTTTGGGTTACAAGACCACTAAGAAAGTAGCACTCATTTGGAAGAGATTAGTCACGGCTCAAAGCTGTCAGAAAATCATGCTAATGGAGGCGGAGGCCGTTTTCCTTTGAGGTAGGGGATCACGTATTTTTGAAAATCTCACCTAGGAGGGGGTCCATGAGATTTGGTCAGAGTGGGAAGTTATCTCCATGGTTTATCAAACTGTTTGACATTATAGAAAGGGTTGGAAATGACATATCGTCTTGCCTTACCACCATAACTCTTTAGAGTACACGATGTGTTCCACATGTCAATGTTTCATAAGTACAAGCTTGATCCTTTCCATGTGTTAGATTGGATGGATATTGAGGTTGATGAGGATACGTCTTATGAAGAGAGACTTATCAAAATTTTAGACACCAGGAACAAGTATTGAGGGGTAAGATTATTCCATTAGTTAAAATGCTATGGCGTCATCATGGTGTTGATGAAACAACTTGGGAGTGTTTGGTCGAGGTCCACGAAAAATTCCCAGATGTATTTCACAATATGTAATCTTTTCTTTTGTTTCATTTTTCCTTGAATGTATAGTAAACCAGGGGTAATATGTTTTTCCTATTAGATCTACCATGTATCCCTCGTTAAAAGTTATCCATTTGCTTTTTGGGATTGTTGGTGACTTATAATTAGTGTGTTGTTATTATGTTGTTGTTGTGGCGTTGTGAATTGACGTTATTTCGGGGCAAAATTCCTTAAGGGAAGGAGATTGTGACAATTCATTCCAGGTGACCGCTCGAGCAGAGATGTGAAACTCTTAATAGTTGGTTTTGTAGGTCAGATGGAAGAGTGAACCGCTTGAGTAGCCAAGTTACCACTCGAGCGATGAAGAAGGGGTTTCCAGAATTTCATTTTGCATGCTGAAATACTGAGAGTTTAAGTTCACCGCTCGAGCAGTGAACAAACTGGTGCTTTTAGATATCAAAAATGATTTAGACCTCTAAAAGAAGAGCTCTAATGGAGCACTAATTTGTCTTTTTCTTCCCTTTTTTTTTGTCTTTTACTTCACTGTTTTTTTTTTTTTATTGGTTGACAGCTCATTAGAGCTGTCCTTTTGCAGCTCTAATTAGAGCTCCGGAGCATCACCCTTTAGATATTTTTTCCACTTTTTCTTGTCTTCTTTCTCTTCTCTCTCTAGCTCTGAAACCCTAGCTCTCTTACTCTAGAAATCTCTCATTCTACTAAGATCTACACCTCTATTACTTACAAAAATCGAAGTCTACGGGAAGATTGTGCTTTTCCACCGATTGGATTTTGAAGTTTTTGAACGAATCTTCTTGATCTAACTTCTCTAGTTACATCTTGGAGGTAGGATTACTTTTAATTTGGATCTCTTATTTTGGGGATGTTTATATGGTGCTATTATGACATTGATACTATAATCAAGTGTTTGAGTTTACAAAATTGGATTTTTGTTTTCAAAAATAAAATCTCTACATTTTCTTAAGATTTCTAGTAATGGCTATGGATTATGGAGATTCTAGTTGAGAACTTGTATTTAATATGATAGAGGGGCAAAAGCCCCAAATTTTATGAAAACCCTAACTTTTAAGATTGAGAAAGGATGTAATTAAATGGAATTGATTTTCAATTCCTAAATTGACAAATGAATTATGAGATTTTGAGAGGTATATTGATTTGAGACTTATGAAATTGGTAACCCTTGAGATTTTGTGAGGCCCCTAAAAATTTGTTTTCTTAAAAGTCCCTTACTTTTGGAATATTGTAATGAAGACCCTTGATTTCCTAAATAATTTTAACTTTAACCCTAGAAGTGAAAACTCTCAAACCTAAATCGATTTTTGTAACTTAGGAATCATTTCTAATACCCTAATACTGAATAAATGACTCCCTAAATATGAATTTACCACTTGAAACCCTAGATTTTTCTAGTTTTCATCATGTTCATCAATTGATATCCTTTTTATTCGAAACAAGAAGTCTAAACCGAATTATATTCTCTAACCCTAATTTAATTTAATTCTACACTTAAAATAAATGTTCCAATTTATAAATTAAAGCCAAATCCCTCACATTTTTATTAGCCTTAAGTTACTAATATTATATAAAAATATATACATGTTGTACCTTTAAACTTAGGGGGATTTGGTCAAAACCCCCTCATAGGTTATTTAAATCTTTTGTATACAAAAATATCTACAAATAGTATGCAAATTACATAAAATAAAAAAAAAAATCCCCTCAAATCCAACTCACATGGGTCAACCACCCCTTTTAAGATATATATATATATGTACTTTGGAGACAAATTGTTTGATTTTAGGAAGAATATTTGTTCAAGGTACAAATGCATTATGTATATGTCTTGTACTTGTAACCAAGTTAGTTTACTTAAGCCCTAACCCTAACTAGATATGTTTTGGTACACAATTAGGCTTTATAATCATCCCACATTCCATTGAATTCAAACTAAATCCAAAATATCCAACTAATTTCCAACCAAAGGGCAATTTGGACTTTTCACATCAATTTTTCCATAAATGCACCAATTCTCTCTACACTTTTGAGCACAAAACACACTCACACACTTACATATTCGGCTGAGAGGAAAGAGAGGGCAAGAGAGTGAGCTTGGTGAAGGAAAGGAGAGAAAGAGAAGGTTTTGTTAGCAATTCAACCAAGCCTTAAGTAAGCCACATCTCTATCTCTCATTCTATTTCCTTTTTCAAATACATGTTATTAAAAGTTTAAAATAATATTTTTAGATTTTTTATAATGGTGTTCATATGTTCAAAGTTGATGAGTTGAGCTTTGATCCTTCTTCTACTCATATTTTCTCTTAATAGATGCAAAACTACCTTTTTTTCTTTCCATATCTCCAATTATTTCCAAAGACATGCCATCACTCTAAAAATATGAGTTATTGATACATTATTTAGTATGTTTTCATCACAAAACAATGAAAAATTTTCCTTAGTTAGCCTCTTTTCTCACCAATCTTCTTATTTTGAGTATTATGCATGAAAAACTAGTTTTTACAACCAATCTTTGAAAATTTTAGAAGCATGTAGAAAAATCTATTGGACCTCAGTTTTATGTCAAAAACTTCCTTAAAGAGTTAGCATTCAAGGAAAATTGGTTTCATTGAAAAAGGGTGAGCGGTTTGAAAGAAAATCTAATTTTTGTAACAATCGACGAATCTGGACAGCGCTGGAGTGTTTCTGAAATAACTAAAAATCTAGAAAAACTATTCCATTTCTGAAAACTAGACAAAATTCTCTATGAACCATAGGAAGAAGGCCAGGCTCAGGAAAAATTTGAAATGGTCCTTTTGATTTTAATCTTTAAATGGTATTGAATTTGGAAATTTAATTTTGCAATGGTGTTCTATGCTCTCGTCTTCATGAATATGCTTATTAGTATATGATCATGTCTTGGTATGATATTGCATGTGTTATGATAATATACCTTTTATTTAATCTTTTGATGATGCTTATACGTATGAAAATTTTATTTCAATTGATTGTGCTAACTAACTTAAAACATTAATCTAAACGGAAAACTTGATGGGGTGGCTAATGGGGTTTTGATCACATAAGTATTGCAATGAGATAAAGTTATGTTTAAATTGAATTGGTTAGCGGGACATGTTCCCTTTTGAAAGCTAAAGTCTTACGCAAGTGGTTGTTTCGAAACCCTTGAATGCAGCGGTTATATTCGGACCCAAGGTGGTTTTGGTGTGAGGAGGGAATGGGCAAGTCCCTTATTCTATTGTCTCTTTTGAGGTCCTCGGTTGGGGCTACACGGTTTGTAACTGTTGGTAGGCATATGGAGTAAGGTTTGTAATGCGGTAGAAGAAGGGGCATACCGAATAATCCATGTCCGATTCTTGTGAATGGAAGGATGAAATCTCTTTGGGAGATTTCTAGACTACTAACAACTAACCGTATAACCCTTGTTATTTACTTGAATATCATGTTTCTTTCCCCTATTATTGTGTATTAGATTGGGAAAAAGAGATAGGGTGTGTGTGCGTTTATTGGGCATTCAAAGCTCATTGCGTTTTATGCTAGGTACTGAAGAGAATTTTGTAACAGAAAACAACGAGCTGGAAACCTTCGAAGACTTTCAGTTGTCGTAGAGAAGTTAGAATTTTTTTGATTTGTAAAGTCCATCTGAAAATTTATTTTTTGGGTGTAATATCGATGGAACTGTCTTTTACAACTAAGTATATTTTGTATCTATTCTTTTATTATTATATGCTTGTCTTTTTTAAAAACCAATATAGTTCCCCACGTTGCTTATGAGACCTTACATCAATGCCTCTTAAGATCTATCAAAAGGGTAGCCTTGCTACCTAAGAAAGTTGGACTTAGAAGGGAGGCTAATTTGACTCATTCGATGATCTGGGATCTTACTTGGTCATTGACCATAGGACTCATTAGTGACTTTCCCTTGACTACAACCCTTAGTGTAGATTTTGGGGCATTATAGTTTTTCTCTTGAATACTAAATTATTTATCCATATTCGTCTCAATTAATTAAATGGTGAAGTTTACTTTTTATCTTGTGAATGTACAAATTTGTGAAAGTTGGGAAAGGTTATGTAAGGGGTGATAAACAGAGTGTGAGTCAGGGTACGGAGTCGGATTTAGGAAAGTGTTATGTGTTATTAGTACCCACATGGGGAAAGGTCTAGGTGCCCAATTGCTCTGTCTTAAGTTTATTACCAGACGAATGTGGGGAAAATTTTTTTGGGTGTCCACTGGTCCTGCCATATTGTAGTCGATAAAAGTGAAAAAACAAATGGTTTTGGGTGCCCATTCCTTGTCATACCGGAAAATATTGGGATATTTTGGATAAAAATCTATACATATATGTATTGGGACTCCTCTTAGGGGCTTCACGACGTATTTAACCCCAGTGTTGGATATGGCTTTGGTGACACAATAATACTTATACATCATTTCTTAAACCTTCAACATGAATGTAATAAAATGTGTTTTGGGTTGTGATAATGCCATATGGATTCTTCGAATAATTAGATACTCAGTTAAAAGTTTTTATATTGGGACTCTAGCTCATTCTTATCTAACAATTGCAGGACTTGGTGATGTGTAACTACCGCAATAAGGAAGAGGTGGATTTTTATTTTGATTAGAGCATGAAGGCTCATGTATATTGTATATGGAAGCTATGAGCTTATTTGTATTGGGACCGCGTGCCCATTTTATTGTAACAAGGCTTTGCCTTGATGTTTGTAAGCCATTAGGGCATTTTTAATTGTATCACCTAGCTTCTTAAATTATGATACTAATGATGTATTTAAGACATGAACATGGAAGTTTGTAATTTTTGATGTATAGTTCAATGAGAAAAAGTGTTTCTAAGCCAATGCTATTAAGTGAGATTGCAAAATTTTGGAGTTAATCATGTTATGATTATTATTTTAGTTTCAATAATTTGGGGGCATCACATCTATTTTGTTTGAATGTTGTGCTAACTATGTTCCCTATTTTGAAAAAATTTCTCACTACCAAAGGAGGCCAAATTGCGAGAACACTGAAGTTATTAGAGCCCCTCTGAGGTATAAGAAGTGGTTTGCCCTTGAACTGTTGGATTGCCAGGCAACCTACTGAACCACCATTCTAAAGAAAGCCGGACTTGCCTCTTCCTTACTTGATTCTGATACCGAAACAAAGATTCCTCTTGCCCTACTGATTTCCAATCGTTGCGGTGCTAGAAGCTAATTCACTGAAAGAACCCTTTTTTCTGCTCTAGTTTTACAAGAGGTTGATCGATGACAAAAAGAAGGGTACTAGCGGACTTGGAGGTGGAAGTTTTTGGTATTTCCTCTGCCCTGGATGCTACAGGAATCAAGGCCGAGCCGAAAAGCTTAATAGAGGTAAAGCTTAAGAAGGGGACTGCTAACCCTTTTACTGTTGTTGCTAAAACTGAGGCCCTAGCTGCTGAATGGGCCAAGAAAATGAGAAAAATTAGAAAAGATAAGGTTAGTGAGGCTTCTGGAGAGCCTATTCTTTTGAACAATATGAACCGCCTATGCTACATCAAGGCAGTCCCATTTCTACTTCTGATTCTATCATTGCATTTGGTGAACTTGCTTTTGATTTAACCAAGACCCTACTTCTGCCCATGGATATGGCTGACCACAATGGACCCCATGACATCCCAATCATGAAGGGGACTTTGCAAATAATGACCACTGTAAGTATCTTTGATAATTCTCATGTTCTTTTCTATTAAGTTATATTGTTTCCTTTTCTTACTACCTTTCCACTATTGTAGTGTATTTAGAGGATGCATTTTTTATCACCCATACTAAGGCTTTGGAGAAGGTTGTACTGGAGGCCACAATGAGCTCTGAGAGGTTGACTGTGATCCTGGAAAATGAAAGGAAGGGCTGAAAAGTTGCAGAATGGGAGGTTTTTCGATTGAACAAGGTTACTACTATTGTTGAAAAGTCTATGGATGCTGCCCTTGAGGCACAAACAAAGCTTGAGAGAAATGTTGCTAAACTAGAGGCCGTCGTTACCATTTGTGGTTGAACGAACTGCTCTAGAGGCTAAGTACTGGCAACAAGGTTGGAATGAGGCTAGCACGGCCTACAAGGAGGAAGTGCTTTTCCTTCGCGACAAACTTTTCCTCAAATGATGGATGAGTGCTTTGGCCACTGCTGATGTTCTTGAAGAGTCTCCCTTGTTTGAAAATGTCCTTGTTCCCTCAAAGTCTGCTAGTTCCAAGGTTGCTGTAACCCCATAATCCAGGATCTGTCTAGGTGTTGGCTCTGCAACCAAGACCCTAGAGAAGGATGCTGCTCAAAAATTGGTAGAAGTTGATGAAGGCAAAGCCCAAGATGGAGGTGCTACAGAGGAAAGAACTACTGAAACTCATGTTGTTCAAGACATTGGTACAACCATGGCTTCTTCTTCCAAGGTTATTCCAGATGAAGTTATGGTCCCAGCTATTGAAGAACCCTCTCCCAAATGAAGTGATTTCTGACTTCGCTTTATTTTCTTCTTTTTTGTTCTTTCCTTTTGATGTACTGGAGCTCGATCTATCTGACGAGTTGCCCCTTTTGATCTCTAAGATAATATTTCATTTTCTGATGTTTGTGAGGCCATTGTGCCTTTGGATGATATTTTTTTCTTTAATTTTGCAATCAAAGATGGCATTTTGCTTTTATGTCTGGATATGTCTTTACTGTTTTCTCCCAACTGAGCACAGTTGGGACTATTAGGTCAAACAGCTGCTTGGTCTAATCATATGATGTGTTGGCATGAATTTGCTTGAATGTAACAGAGTCAAACAAGAATGTCTTACTTAGGTCCAGGTTATGAAAAAAATAATTGTTTACCCCCACCTAGAGCTGGGTAAGACTTATGTTGAAAGCTTGCTTGTGAAAGAGTTATCCAAGTTTGTTCCAACTTTCCTTGTATGTAGCAATACTAAAGTGTTGGATTTGATGCATCTTCGCTTAAGAAAAACGTCATTTGCAACTTTGAAAATCTTGTAATTTTGAGAAGAAAAAATTGACCGTTTTTAAAAATTCGTTATTTAAACATAATTTTCACTAAGCAATACCACCTGGCACAAAGTGTTTTGTAACAACTTTGCTAAGTCCGTTTGATCGCAATTTGTAGCTTGAATTTTTTGCGCCCCCTTTCGGAAGCTCGAAATAAGCCCTATAGTTCAGACTCCCACAGTTCTGAATCTAATCTTACAAGTGCAACGTGGAATTGATAAATACCAAAGAGTCCAAATCCGGCAAATCGTTTGGAAAATTGATTTTGAATCAAATTGCCAAAAATGGACTGCTTTGCCAGATACAGAGTCATTACCTAAATATTTTATTTTGGGAAAATTTAGGAAATCCATGACTCGTGTCAAAGGCCACGTGCCTATCATCACCAAGATTGTCTCAGCTCAGGAACTTAGGTACGAAGGGGGGAAGGTCATGAATTGAGCACCCCTGCTTGCCCGATCAAAGATCGGCCTCTACTAATCATGATATGAATCTTATGTACATTATATGCTCTTGTTCCGATTTATTAGGCTAGCATTTTACTATGTGATATTGTCATGACCCGAACCCGCCCCCAAGGGTTAAGGACATAACCGGCCAGTAATCATGAGATTACCTACGGCCTCAAACCATTTCAGACTTAACTCATCAGAGTAAAGGGGCCAAACGGAAGCAAAATTTAAAACTTTGTCCATAGAGCTGTGCTTACATGGCACATCATAACAAACCATACATAGGCATATTAATAACTCACAACAGAAAACACAGTAACATAAAGTTCTGTACAAACAGGATCATTTAAGTCTAAGTCAACCCATGAAACTATGTACAACAGATTCAAAGTCTTCGCCAACATGACAAAATATAGATACATTACAAAAGGGCGAAGACGAGTCTCGTGCATGTGACGCAAGAGCTGACTCTTCAAAACCTTGGTTGTTCCACACAGACTTCACTGAGGCTGGGTCTGGACCTCTCTTGGCTCACCTACAAACACATGAATGAGCGTCAGCGAAAGCCCAGTGAATAATATCAATTAAAGAAGATGCATTGGAACAATATAAATTGGACGGCCTTAGGCCCAATTCATATTTCTATCTAGTATATAAATAGATATGGATCAAGTAACTTTGGTTCCAAACACTTCGAACGGCCTCGGGCCCAATCCATTCATGTCAAACTGGCCTTTGGCCCATTTGTCTTTCATTCATGTCAGACTGGCCTCTGGCCTATTTGTCTTTCATTCATGTTAGACTGGCCTCTAGCCCATTCATACTTTTATTCAGATCGTGCTGGCCTCTGGCCCATTCATTCTATCATTCAAATCATACTGGCCTCTGGCCCATTTATTCATTTATGTCAGACTGGCCTTCGGCCCATTCATTCATTCATTCATGTCAAACTGGCCTTTGGCCCATTCATACTTTCATGTCAAACTAGCATTCGGCCCATTCATACTTTCATGTCAAACTAGCCTTTGACCCATTCATACTTTCATGTCAAACTGGCCTTTGGCCCATTCACATTTTCATATCAAACTGGCCTTTGGCCCATTCATTTGGCATAGCAAACATTGTCCACCAATCAAATCAACAAACTTATAAACCTTCATAGAAGTAAGCAATTGGACAACAACATGTTTCAGATATCTTTGTTAAGATATTACTCACAGTGATCGGTTGGTTGGTTTGCCCAGGAGCTTGACCCTACACATCACATAACACATACGGGTCACAAATGATTCAATCCATTCTTTAATTCACATATTCCTCTTTAGGCTTTATTCTTATCCATTTAATTCATTTACAATGCTTAATGCATGCCTAAGAGTAATTAGAAGTGAAAGAGAATGGAAAACGAAACACAGAATGCACTTTCAAAATTTTCAAAAACAGGGTCCCCGATCGAGCGTGGATTTCCCCGCTTGAGTGGACCCATGAGGTCTGCAAAAGTATTGGATGCATCAAAATTACGCTCGAGCGTGAAGTGGGGCGCTCGAGCTGAAGGTTTGTCTACATAGCTCCCCGCTTGAGCGTGAATTTCCCCCGCTCGAGCGGACACCTTTTCTGCAAAAAAAAATACTGGGAGCTCGTATTTCCCGCTTGAGCGGCGGTTCTCCCGCTCAAGCGGACATCAAAATTTCTGGGTTTTCTAGCAATGTTCTTGAGCTCAAATTCAACCTTCAAATCAACACATCTTGCATTTTATGGCTCAATCTTCACATAAACATGTACTAACATGGTTACAAACACCAAATTACAACATTATGAAGCTCAATTCCATGAATCAAACACATGCATGTTCCAAATTGACTCAAACTCATCACCAACACACTAATTTCAAACATTCAAAGCTGACACTTTCATGATCCGCTCACGCATGTGGGAGATACTTATTATCCTCAACTTAATTGGTGAAAAGATGCTCAAATACATGGACCTCAATAAAAAATCAACATGGATTACATACTCTATGCCCAAACATGGAAATTGATAGCAATTTCCTACGTACATGCATACATTGACCTTCAATTCAACATGATCAACTCAATTTCATTTCAATTCTCACTCTTGATTACCCAACTAGCTTGAATACACAATTTACAAACTAAAATCCATGAGTCAATGGTTGATTACTCACCTAGGAGCCTTAATTCTCATAATTTATGGTAAATTCTTGAGTGTGCCTTCAAGATCACCAAGCTTCTTGAGCAAAATTGCACAATTCTCCCCTCTCTCTCTCTCTCTCTCTGTAGTCGGCCTTCTCACCCTCAGAAATGTATAACTCAGATTTTGAGCTCGAAAGAAACAAATGAGAGTGTATATGGCCCTTTAAATAAAAGTCCCACTAACCAAAATTATAAATATTAAATAATTGGGCACTCTATCCTTAATTTAATCTAATTAATTTGATCCGAATCAATTTCCAATTAAATTTCACCGTAGGCTCTAAAATTTATGCCAATCACAATGGCACAATCAATTTCGGGTTTCGTGGCCGATACGGCCTCCAATTTAAATTCTAAAGTAGATAATCAAACAGGTATTCCTACGGCGAACAGATAGAAATTCAAAACCACATATTTTCACATAATGGCACAAAAAATCATATCAAACACATAATCACATTCATAATAAGGACCGATTAGCATAATAGGGAACATGGTTATCACAGTTTTCCCCCCTTTAAGAAGTTTGGTCCTCCAAACTTAATTTACCTTCGTCGGGAAACAAATGTGGATAGCGTAGTCGCATTTCATCCTCTTTTTCCCATGTAGCATCCATCCCATTGTGTTCTTTCCATTCCACTTTCACCATTGGGATGGACTTGCTTCTCAGCTGTTTCACTTGCCGGTCAATGATTCGTTCCAGCCATTCGGCGTACTCCATATTTTCACCAATAGTTACCTGGTGATAATCAATCACATGAAACGGGTCTCGGAGGTAACCCCTTAACATCGACACATGAAACACATTATGGATTTGCTCAAATCCTGGTGGCAAAGCAACTCTATAAGCAACTGGGCCAAGTCTTTCCAGAATCTGAAACGGCCCAATGTAACGGGGCGACAACTTGCCCTTCTTTCCAAACCTGATTTGGCCTTTCATTGGGGACACACGAATAAACACATGGTCACCGACCTCATACTCAAGAGGTCTTCTCCGAACATCTACATAATTCTTTTGTCGATCCTGAGCTGTTTTGAGCCTTTGCTGAATAGTTTTGATCTTTTCAGAAGTGTCTTGCACAATTTCAGGCCCTAGTAAAGCTCTATCCCCGACCTCTGTCCAACAAATTGGTGATCTACACCTTCTACCATACAAAACCTCATATGGTGCCATATCGAGGCTGAAGTGGAAGCTGTTATTGTACGCAAACTCTACTAGTGACTGATAGTCTTCCCAACTCCCCTGAAAATCCAAAGCACACATCCGAAGCATATCTTCCAAAGTTTGTATTGTTCGTTCTAATTGCCCATATGTCTGTAGGTGGAATGCAATACTGAACCTTAGTTTTATTCCCATAGCTTCTTGCAAACTCTTCCACAATCTAGATACAAATTTTGGATCTCTATCCAACACAATAGTTACTGGAACTCCGTGTAAACGGACAATCTCATCAATATATATGGTAGCCAGGCTATAAGCATTAAATGTAGTTTTAACTGGTAGAAAATGTGCAGACTTAGTCAGTCTATCAACTACAACCCAAATAGAATCCATACCTCGAGAAGTCCGAGGTAGGCCAACAACGAAATCTATAGTCACATGCTCCCACTTCCATTCAAGAATAGGGAGAGGTTGGATTTCTGATGTTCAACTTTGACCTGCTGACACTGAAGACATTTGGACACATATTCTGCAATCTCTTTCTTCATTTTAGGCCACCAATAACTTTGTTTCAAATCTCGATACATTTTATTGTTGCCTGGATGCATAGCAAATACTGATTTATGGGCTTCATCTAAAACCCTTTTCTTTAGTTTTGGAATATCTGGGACACACATATGGTTCCGAAATCTCAACACTCATTTTCAATGCTAAACTTTGCTTTCGAACTTGTTTCAAATTCATCAATCACTTTCTTGAGGAGTTCGTCCTCTTTCTGTTTCTGTTTAATTTCCTCAATGATTGTCGGTTCGGCTGAAATAGCAGCTATCAATCTGCCCTGTTCACATAATACCACTTCAATTTCAGATTTTTCAAAATCTTGCAAGATTTCCTTCTGTTCAGTAAGCAAACAAGCCATACTCCCCGTTGATTTCCTGCTCAAGGTATCAGTAACTGTGTTAGCTTTCCCGGGGTGATACTCGATCTTAAGATCATAGTCTTTTATCAGTTCGAGCCATCTCCTCTGTCGTATGTTCAACTCCTTCTGTGTAAAGAAGTACTTCAGACATTTATGATCTGTGTAGACTTCACACTTTGCCCCATACAAATAATGCCGCCAGATTTTCAAAGCAAAAACAACTACGGCCAATTCTAAATCATGCGTTGGGTAGTTCTTCTCGTGTGGTCTCAACTGTCGGGAGACGTAAGCAATAACCTTCCCATTCTGCATTAATATACAACCCAAACCTTTATAAGACGCATCACTGAAAATTACAAATTTTTCCGTACCTGTGGGCAATGTCAATACTGGTGCAGTGGTCAGTCTCATTTTCAATTCATGAAAGGCTGATTCTCTTTCGTCGTTCCATTCAAATGATTGCCCCTTGCGTGTCAACTGGGTAAGAGGTACAACTATCTTGGAAAAGTCTTTCACAAATCTCCTGTAATAACCAGCTAAGCCCATGAAACTGCGGACTTCTGTCACATTTGTCGGTGTAGGCCAGTTCACAATTGCCTCTATTTTCTGTGGGTCCACTGAAATTCCTTCCTTGCTGATAACAAGCCCTAAGAAAATAACTTCATTTAACCAAAACTCACATTTCTTTAGTTTAGCAAATAATTTCCTTTCCCGAAGTATTTGTAGGACAGTTCTCAAATGATGTTCATGTTCGAGTCTATCTTTAGAATATATCAAAATGTCATCAATAAAAATCACAACAAATTCGTCACGGTAGGTTTTAAAAATTCGGTTCATTAAGTCCATAAATGCTACCGGAGCATTAGTCACTCCAAATGGCATGGCAAGAAATTCAAAATGACCATACCTCATTCTGAATGCGGCTTTCTCAACATCTTCTGCCTTTACTTTCAGCTGATGATACCCAGACCTCAAATCGATTTTGGAAAACACTTGTGATCCTTGCAACTGATCAAATAGGTCATCAATACGGGGTAAGGGATATTTATTCTTTATTGTTACCTTGTTCAGTTCTCGATAATCGGTACACAAACGTAGGGCTCCATCCTTCTTTTTCACAAACAATACAGGTGCACCCCATGGCGAAGTGCTAGGTCGGATAAACCCTTTGTTAAGCAGGTCTTGTAATTGTTCTTTCAATTCTTTCATTTCAGTAACAGCCATTCTATAGGGAGTTTTAGAAATAGGTTGGGTGTCTGGCATAATCTCAATTGTAAGCTCTATCTCCCTGTCCACCAATTCCCCTGGTAGTTCATTTGGAAACACATCTGAGAATTCTCTAACAATAGGAATATTATTCAATTCAACATCTACAGATTGTTCAGACAACACATAACACAAGTAACCCTGGCACCCTTTCCTGATCAGTTTATATGCTTTCATTGCAGATATCAAATAAGGTGGAGGCACTACCCCGTTACCCACAAACACAATTTCTTCCTGTTCTAGTGGTCTAAACACAACCCGTTTTGTCACACAATCAATGGTGGCACAATATTTAGTTAACCAATCCATGCCCAAAATTACATAAAAGTGCCTAAAGTTCAAGGGTAATAAATCCACATATAAAACGGCATTCCCAACACGCATGTCACAAAAACGATAAACAGATTCGCATAATACAGATTCCCCGAATGGAGCAGATACACATAGCAGATATGGCAATAATTCTAGAGGTCTACTTAGTTTAGATGCAAATGCATATGTCACAAAGAGTGTGTTGATCCGGAGTCAATTAACACAAAGGCGTCCTGATTACATATAGAAATAGTACCTGAGACAACTGCATTGGTATTCCGCGTATCGTCCGGAACAAGCACAAAAACTCTCCATTGCCTCATGGTATCTCCGGTGGTAGTAGATCTCATGGTATTTCGCGGCTTCAGGATCGATGCAGTGGAACTAGCAGTTATCTTTCCACTGTTCTGATTATAATCTCGGGCCATGTGCCCTTGTTTACCACATTTGAAATAGGCTCCTGATATACTGTAACAAACCCCACGGTGCCTTTTACTATAAATGTTGCACATAGGAGATGTGTCTCGGGAAGAATTCGAAGTATTTGAGGAGCCCGTGTTTTGCTTTTTCGAAAATTTCTTCATTGAGAAGAAGCCTTGCCTTTTGTTGCCTTTCCAGTCAGGTGTTGGTTTAGTTTGTCTAGCTATATTGGCTTCTGATATTATGGCCCGGTCTAGCACCCCAATGTAGGTTTCTAGCTTCAAGACATTCACCCTTTCTAATATGTCGCTTCGAAGCCCACCTTCAAAATGCCTCCCCTTCTTATAATCAGTATCAATCACATGTGGTGCAAACCTGGCCAATTTAGTGAATTTGGCCTCATACTTGGCTACAGTCATATTGTCTTGCCTAAGCTCCATGAACTCTGACACTTTCCTATCCCGAACACACTGTGGGAAGTACTTGTCATAGAAAATCTCCAAAAATTTCACCCAATCAACATCTTTGTGATTCTCACGCATCAACATCCACCACCTTCTTGCTTCGTCCTCTAGCATAAAAGTGGCTAGAAGTACTTTCTGTGTCTTCGAACACGGGAACAATTCAAATAGTTTCTCGATGCCGAGGACCCATGCTTCGGCTTTCAACGAATCTAATCCACCATGGAACTGTGGTGGTTTCATTTTCTTGAACTCTTTGGTGAGAGCTATTATCCGATCATCATTCTGATTATCTGGCACAGGAGGTGCCGGAGGTGGAAGTGGAGGTGGAGGATGTGGTTGCTGCCACTGTTGTTGCCACTCTTGTTGTTGTCTCAATGTCTCTGTCATTTCCTGAACCAACCTTTCCATTCTATCTATTCTGGCAGTAGAAGACTCCTCTATCTCATCACCTCTTGTTCTCACCATCTAATTAAACTTACATTATACTTTATACAAAAGATTCACAAGTATGCATATTCTAAAAGCATACATATTCAAATAATTTGCAATGCAAGCAAATCACAAACTGATAACACATAATTTTTCATACTTGTCATACGATTGCATCCTAGATCTTTTCTAGACGCTTATTGCTCTTTTGGACAAGTGTGTGAGTTATTAACTAGTGCTCTAATACCACTCTGTCATGACCCGAACCAGCCCCCAAGGGTTAAGGATATAACCGGCCAGTAATCATGAGATTACCTACGGCCTCAAACCATTTCAGACTTAACTCATCAGAGTAAAGGGGCCAAACGGAAACAAAATTTAAAACTTTGTCCATAGAGCTGTGCTTACATGGCACATCATAACAAACCATACATAGACATATTAATAACTCACAACTGGAAACACAGTAACATAAAGTTCAGTACAAACAGGATCATTTAATTCTAAGTCAACCCATGAAACTATGTATAACAGATTCAAAGTCTTCGCCAACATGACAAAATATAAATACATAACAAAAGGGCGAAGACGAGTCTCGTGCGTGAGACGCAAGGGCTGACTCTTCAAAACCTTGGTTGTTCCACACAAACTTCACTGAGGCTGGGTCTGGACCTCTCTTGGCTCACTTACAAACACATGAATGAGCGTGAGCGAAAGCCCAATGAATAATATCAATTAAAGAAGATGCATTGGAACAATATACATCGGACGACCTTAGGCCCAATTCGTATTTCTATCTAGTATATAAATAGATATGGATCAAGTAACTTCGGTTCCAAACACTTCGGACGGCCTCGGGCCCAATCCATTCATGTCAAATTGGCCTTTGGCCCATTTGTCTTTCATTCATGTCAGATTGGCCTCTGGCTCATTTGTCTTTCATTCATGTCAGACTGGCCTCTAGCCCATTCATACTTTCATTCAGATCCTGCTGGCCTCTGGCCCATTCATTCTATCATTCAAATCATACTGGCCTCTGGCCCATTTATTCATTTATGTCAGACTGGCCTTCGGCCCATTCATTCATTCATTCATGTCAAACTGGCCTTCGGCCCATTCATACTTTCATGTCAAACTAGCCTTCGGCCCATTCATACTTTCATGTCAAACTGGCCTTCGACCCATTCATACTTTCATGTCAAACTGGCCTTTGGCCTATTCACATTTTCATGTCAAACTGGCATTTGGCCCATTTATTTGGCATAGCAAACATTGTCCACCAATCAAATCAACAAACTTATAAACCTTCATAGAAGTAAGCAATTGGACAACAACATGTTTCAGATATCTTTGTCAAGATATTACTCACAGTGATCTGTTGGTTGGTTTGCCCTGGAGCTTGACCCTACACATCACATAACACATACGGGTCACAAATGATTCAATCCGTTCTTTAATTCACATATTCCTCTTTAGGCTTTATTTTTATCCCTTTAATTCATTTACAATGCTTAATGCATGCCTAAGAGTAACTAGAAGTGAAACAGAACGGAAAACGAAACATAGAATGCACTTTCAAAATTTTCAGAAACAGGGTCCCCGCTCGAGCGGACCCATGAGGTCTGCAAAAGTACTGGATGCATCAAAATTACGCTCGAGCGTGAAGTCAGGCACTCAAGCTGAAGGTCTGTCTACATAGCTCCCCGCTCGAGCGTGAATTTCCCCCGCTCGAGCGGACACCTTGTCTGCAAAAAAAATACTGGGAGCTCGTATTTCCCGCTCGAGCGGCAGTCCTCCCGCTCGAGCGGACATCAAAATTTCTAGGTTTTCTAACAATGTTCTTGAGCTCAAATTCAACCTTCAAATCAACACATCTTGCATTTTATGGCTCAATCTTCATATAAACATGTACTAACATGGTACAAACACCAAATTACAACATTATGAAGCTCAATTCCATGAATCAAACACATGCATGTTCCAAATTGACTCAAACTCATCATCAACACACTAATTTCAAACATTCAAAGCTCACACTTTCATGATTCGCTCATGCATGTGGGAGATACTCGTTATCCTCAACTTAATTGGTGAAGAGATGCTCAAATTCGTGGACCTCAATAAAAAATCAACATGGATTACATACTCTATGCCCAAACATGGAAATTGATAGTAATTTCCTACGTACATGCATACATTGACCTTCAATTCAACATGATCAACTCAATTTCATTTCAATTCTCACTCTTGGTTACCCAACTAGCTTGAATACACAATTTACAAACTAAAATCCATGAGTCAATGGTTGATTACTCACCTAGGAGCCTTAATTCTCACAATTTATGGTAAATTCTTGAGTGTGCCTTCAAGATCACCAAACTTCTTGAGCAAAATTGCACAATTCTCCCCTCTCTCTCTCTCTGTAGCCGGCCTTCTCACCCTCACAAATGTATAACTCAGATTTTGAACTCAAAAGAAACAAATGAGAGTGTATATGGCCCCTTAAATAAAAGTCCCACTAACCAAAATTATAAATATTAAATAATTGGGCACTATATCCTTAATTTAATCTAATTAATTTGATTTGAATCAATTTCCAATTAAATTTCACCGTAGGCTCTAAAATTTATGCCAATCACAAAGGCGCAATCAATTTCGAGTTTCATGGCCGATAAGGCTTCCAATTTAAATTCCAAAGTAGATAATCAAACAGGTATTCCTACGGCGAACAGATAGAAATTCAAAACCACATATTTTCACATAATGGCACTCAAAATCATATCAAACACATAATCACATTCATAATAAGGACCGATTAGCTTAATAAGGAACAGGGTTATCACAGATACGCACACACAAGTATAGACTAAGTCACAAGAATTGGAACATCTCGAGTCATGTTTGTTTTGCAAAAATGTTTCGCAAATATGTATCATTTGAAAAAGTGATCGCATATGAACATTACTCAAATCATTCCAATTCAAGCAATAAGCCTTCATCCACAGGCATATAAGTAGTTTATCATTTAAGCACTTAGCCTCATGATAAGCATACGAAACATGGCAACATAAACACTTATACAATATGCTAAAGCTAATAAAAGCTTACCTAGTACTCCAAGCCAAAAAGAAACAAAGTTAGAAAAATGCATGATTCTAACTATGCAATTATGGCTAATACAACACATGCGAGATGTAATTATTAGGCTTGACTAATAAGCATGGTATATGAAACAAAGAAATTGCATGCGGTCTAAGCACGTATTCAAAGAAGTATTAAACTAACAATGCAGTTAGAATGATGAACCAAGCCTCGGTGCATGCAGTACAAATGGATGCAAACATGAAGAATGCTAAATAAAACATGATGTCCCTAAACTAACCATCGTAAGCAGTTAAATAAAAAGGAGAAAGATGTGGGGTTGGAAGATATACACATTATTACATTGTGCTCTCATGAAGGAGAGTCTGAATAAACTAAGCTAATTAACTAACTAAGCTAAAGCTAAGCTAATTATTACAAAACAAATGAATAAATAGCTAAACTACTTAACTAATTATTAAAACAAATGAATCAACTAACATTTCTAGTTAACTAACTAATTACAAAATGAAATTGAATAACTAATTGACTAACTAATTAGTTACAACACTTTACAAAAATTAACTAGCTACAACTAATTAATTACAATAAGATTAATTTACAACTATGATAATTATAACACTAACGAAACAATTAATTACATTTGACAAAATGCGTAAGTGAAGATGAATGAAGGTCGCATGTACAACGCTTGAGAGCTACTTTGTCTGCCCAAGCCAACTCTGTTTCACCTTCAGCCACTGCCTCTATTTTCTACAAAACTACACTGCTAGCCACACACAGAGGGTCGGTCGTGCATCAATGATGGCCGGCTGAGCCTACAGATGGCCGGCCGTGCATCAATTTGGTGCAACACTCTGTTTTTGTGTTCTGAGGTGAACTAGTGCAGACAGAGTGTCCTGAAGCTCTGTTTGTTCCTTTCTTCCTTTTTGTCATGAGAAAGCCTCGAGAGAAGGTGGAAATTGATTCCAAAGCCATCAATAAGCAAAATGATTGATTGATGGTCTCGGATACAATTTTGGACAAAAATCAATGAAATGCAAAGAATAAGACCACCCCTCCCTCTTGTCATGGTATGAACTCGAAGATGGAGGTTTCAATGGTTCAAGAATCATCAAAATGCCATGAATTAAGCATGTGACGACTCTGGACACAAGGAACTTGGCATAATGTTCGACCAAGTCGAAGCAATTTTAAGCCATTTTCTTTATATGGGTTGTTCCAAGTTTTAAGCCAATTTTATGAAGCCTTGCCATTCTTTAGTCCATTTGTCCATGGTGATGTTAAAGTCCTCTAAACAAGAAATAATGTCAAACGATAGGTTCTTCTAAAGCATGAGAGAGAGACTATACCGTTGGCAATGAATCTTCGAAAAGATTAAGCCATTAGGTAAAAGTCTTTCTTACATATCTTGAACAACCTTAATTGGTTGAAATCATTCTCAAGAATGAAAGAGATGGATGGTGGATTGATTCTTAAAATTAGACTTTTAGACATGGAAATAAATAAAGAAATGCTTAGAACAACATGCAACATGTGAAGTATGCAAACTTATGAGACAACAAATGAACTAAACAAAGCATGAACCAATTTAAAAGGCTTGGATAGCCCTAAAACAACCCTTAATACATGAAAAACAGAGGTTAAAAATGCATGAAAAGAGCCAAAAAAGCGTAATAATAAAAGATAAAAGAAGGCTAGGAAGCAAGAACAAGGAGGGGTGGCTAACCCCTCCACTTTTAAAACCTCAAAACATGATTTTTAGCCTTTCTAAAACTTTGAAAATCAGTGCAAGAAGCAAAGAAAATGAGTGTAAAAGAAAGATTTGAGCTATAGGTAGAGATATAGAAAGAGTATAAACTCTTTCTACCCTTTTGGTAGCTATTCAAACTCAATCTTAAACACTTAGAATAGACTCAAAGCAACACAAAACAGTAAGAATTATGTAGCAAATGAAAGAAATGAAGGCAAGAGAGAAGATAACAAGCTTATACTTCTCAAGGGGTAAGCTTTTTGTTTGTGATCCAAACTTGGTCTCAAGCCACTCTCAAGCTTGAATTATACTTCTTTAAGATCAACCAAGGCTCTAAGGTGGCGTGTCAAGGTTGTGTATGGTATATGAAGATGACACAAGGAAGCTAGGTTAGCTCAAAGGTTGCTTGCTAAGGAAGAAGGAGGAGGCAGGAGCTCTCAAGGTGTATATAGGCTTTCTAAATATTGTTCAACCCTCAAAACAATAACACAACTTTGTTTTTATAGAATTCGAGCTCAAAAGGTGGTAAATATTTTCAAAAATGGATAGCTGGCGGCCTCCTGCCCAAAATAGTGTTTTTTGCCATCGAGGCCTGGCCAGCCATTTGTAGCCACGGCCGGCCATCACTGATGCACGACTAGGCTTTGATGCCCTCCCCTATTTTTTTGGTTCAAACTCAGCTCAGGGTGGCAAAAGGTCCAAAAATAAAACTCATAAGTTCAAACAAGGTAAATGTTGAAGATTATAGGTTATTTCGAGAGCCTGATTGAATTCGAATCGCTGTAAATTCAAAGCACACAATTCAAATTTCATCATCGAATGTATCGAACCAAGCACCTAAGTCTTTCGGGCAGTCAAAAATAGGGTGTCTATAGTTGCCCCTTTTTGACAAAGCTCAAAGTCATGACATGACGTGAGTGAATGTCAAAGCCTGAAGACGACCCATTTTGATGAGGCCACAAGATTTGGGCAAGAAAGCAAGCCATAAATTGGATTGGTTGTGCTCGTAAACTACCTACGTATCCCTTTGCAAGAAATCAAACCTGCGTAGTTTAGGGGCAAGATGCAAATGATATGTGCGATGCAACATTGAAAGGCAGACTGACATGCTTCGCGAAGCCGGCTATTTTGAAAACTTATGATCATGCAGGATGATGCAATAAGTAATAATAAATACAATACACAAGATAACGAAATAATAATACATGAATGAGTAGTTTCAAGCTTAAAACGAAAAGATTTAAAACACACTCCACCCACGACAAAACACAGGACGACAAAAGAAAACACTGCCCAGGGATGTATTTTACACATCTTGAGAAACAAGAAAATTAAAACCGCTTCGGGTCATGTTTCACACATCTCGAGATAAGAGCAAAACAGCTTAGGGCCGCACTTTAGGTGTCCTAAGATAGAAACAAAATCGCTTGGGATTACGTTTCATGCATCCTAAGATCAAACATAACCAGGACCGCCTCTTACGCATCCTAAGATAGGAGAAGAAAAATGATTGGGGTCGTGTTTCACACATCCCGAGGTAAAACCTGCCCAGGGCTGTGTTTTACGCATCCTAAGAAACAAGAAACCGCTCGGGGTCGTGTTTCACACGTCCCGAGATAAAACCCACCCAGGGCCGCATTCACGCATCCTGAGAAACAAAAATGGCGCGGGGTCGTGTTTTACACGTCCCGAGATAAAACCCGTCTAGGGCTGTGTTTCACGCGTCTTGAGAAAAAAAAATTGCTCGGGGTTGTGTCTCACACGTCCCGAGATAAAACCCGTCCAAGGCCGTGTTTCACGCGTCGTGAGAAACAAAAACTGCTCAGATTCGTGTTTCACATGTCCCGAGATAAAACTCGCTCAGGGCAGCATTTCACATGTCCTGAGAAACAAAAATTGCTCGGGGTCGTGTTTCACACGTCTCAAGATAAAACCCGTCTAGGGCCACCGTTTACGCGTCCTGAGAAACAAAAATCGCTCGATGTCGTGTTTCACACGTCCTGAGATAAAACCCACCCAGGGCCTCGTTTCACGCATCCTAAGGAACAAAAATTGCTCGAGGTCGTGTTTCATGCATCCCGAGATAAAACCCACCCAGGCCGCGTTTCACGCATTTTGAAAAACAAAAACCACTCGGGGTCGTGTTTCACACTTCCTGAGATAAAACCCGCCTAGGGCCGCGTTTCACGCGTCCTGATAAATAAAAATCGCTCGGGGTCGTGTTTCACACATCTCGAGATAAAACCCGTCCAGGGCGTTGTTTCACGCATCTTGAGAAACAAAAACTACTCGGGGTCGTGTTTCACGCGTCCCGAGATAAAACCCACCCAGGGCTGCATTTTACGCGTCTTGAGAAACAAAAACCGCACGGGGTCGTGTTTCACACTTCCCGAGATAAAACTTGACCAGGGTCACGTTTCACGCGTCTTGAGAAACAAAAACCGCTCGGGTCATGTTTCACACGCCTTGAGATAAAATTGGCCCAGGATCGCATTTCACGCGTCCTGAGAAACAAGAAAGAGGTGTGCGATAGATGCACGAAATGAATGAGTGCGATATATGCACAAAGCAAATACGCGCGATAGATGCACAAAAGTGAATGTGTGCGATAGATGCACAAAAGTGAACAAATGTGATGGATGCACAAAGTGATCTAGGCTACAAAGCCATGTAGGTTCTCCTACCTAGACACGAATGACTTATCTGGGACTCCTCTAAATGAACCGTACATACAATATCGTTTGGTTACGACATAACGAAATGAACTACGATTCAAGCAAAATAATTAAAACAGACAAGTTTAAACAAATTAGGTCAAAAAAATCAAAAAAAAAAAAAAAGTTCCCTCTTGTTTGTTTTCACTTTTTCTCAACTTTCTCTTCTTTTGTTTTCCCTCTTTTTTTCACTCATTGTTGTTTTTCTATTTTTCTTCATTGTTGCTTTTATACACCCAAATTAAAACTCAAACAATACTAGGAACAAAATAATGATAAAATAAACTAAAATAATAACAAACAACACAACAACAAAACAAAACAAAACAAAAAACAAAAAAAAAAAAAAATTGAATTCACCAAAGGTCGATCAGGCCTCGTCGATGCACGGCTGAGCTTTGAAACAACTAGCTGGCCTTCGACATCAGGGTAGGGGCAGATTAGTAAAACTGACACCCGTGGCGTTATAAACACGACCCAACCTTCATTTTGCACTCACACAAGGTCGAAAACTCTCTTCCTCTCTCTCTAGGGCTCCTGTAGACACCACATTTTTGACCGTCCTCAAGACTTGGACGTCATCGTTTGAACACTCGATAATCATCCATGCTCGTGTTCATTTTGAGTTTCTGAAGGTCTTGGCTGCGCGCCTTGCCTTGGAGTCTCTCAACCTGTCTGTTTTGTGCTTGGTTGTGGACCAAGAGCTTGTGGTTTTGTTTCTGAGGGAAGGGGGTGGCTTGTTGGCCAGCCCCACAACCCATTGGCCAGGCCCTGTGCCTATCGGCCTCTCTTCCTTGCCGTCGGCCATAAGTGTTGGCCAATCGGCACTCTTTTTGGTCGATCAGCCATTTTTTTGGCCGAGCCCCCTTTTTTTGCTTTTGCAGATATTTTCCTTCCAACTGGTGCCAGCTGTTGGTCACTTGGTGTATCCTCCATACATGTGTATGGATGGATTTGAACCAAGCTCTAACTTGCTAAACAAGCTTGGCACTTCATTTTCTATAAGAAGGGAGGCCCCTCTCCCTTTCCAGAGGCTGAGATTTGATATACAAGATATATATATATATATATCTCTCTCTCTATATTTCTTCCTCTCTCTCTATATTTGTGTGAGTTTGTGCCTTGAAGTGTGTTTTGTCTTCACTTTTGCACTACAACACCTAGTAGAGCACATTTGCTTTGTTGCTGAGGTATTAGAGGACCTTGTTTGGACTCTCAAAGTTGGTTTATTTGGCTCAGAAGTTGTTGTTCTAAAGAGGTTCTTCAAGGGTGAGTCCCTTACCTCTTTAAAGCTTTATTTTCATAGTTTGTTTAGCCAACTTTGCATGCATCTTTTGGCTTAGCTTTCAACTGAAAAAAAGTCTTGTTTTGAAGTGCTTAACATGTTTGCTTAATGCCTCTTTGGTGTTGGGGGTGGTCTACCCCCCCTTTGTGCCTTGTTTGGCCTTGTTTTGAGCCACCTCTTTAGGCCTTCGAGATCATCTCCTTTTGGCCACTGAAATCCAGTGGATTTTTAGTGGTAAAAAGTGTGTTTTGAGGCCTCAAATAGGAGGGGGTTGTCCCCCCTCCTCTTCTCTTGAATGCTTGTGTTGATGGCTCACCAAGTTGGCATGTTTTTATACCTCTTTGTGGCTCCATTTCAGCTTGTCTTAGGCCTTGTTTTGCCATGATATAACACTTTTTTGGCTTGGTTTGATCATATCATGCATGCTCTTTGCACTTGTAGTGCAAATCCATTCACTAGCCTAACATACCATTCACTAGCCTAACATGCATCATGCTTTTGACCATTATTCTAGCATGTTTTTGGCTTAACTCCAAGAAGCTTTTCTTCATGTTTTACCATGCTTAAGCTCTATTTGATGTTGTTTTGGTCATGCATGACTTGTTTTGTATAGCCATAGTGCATTCTAGCTTGTTAGCTTTGAGTTTCCAAGTCACTAGCATGCATTGCTTGGGCTATTTGCATGATTTGGCATCACTTGGTGTATGATTTCAGTGCATATGGTGAGGCCATACTCTCTCATGCTTCACTATTTCAATGCTTTTGGTGAGTCATGCTTTATGCCTTAAGTATGAGTCTATATGCATGCCTTATTGCCTAAATTTTTGGGCTGCCATATAAGTGCATTTTGGGTCCTATTTTATCATGATATAACTCTAATTTTAGTGGGTGAAGTCATCTCATGCTTGGTTTTGGTAGGTGTAATGTAATCCTCCTCATTAGCCTTGCAGGCGTCATGTTTTGTACTCATCATGCTAGCTTGTTTTGGCTTCATTCCATGCATATTTTGGCCTTATTTTCACCTGGCTTGGGACTGTTTTAGGTCATCTTGGCCCTTTGGGGCTTGCTTGATATGGCCATGGTGTAAGTCCTTTGGCTAGCTTTAAGCTTTGAGCCTACTAGTATTTCTTATTTGTCATACGTGCATGATTTAGTGTGACTTGGGATGTGATTTCAGAGCTTATTTCACTGCCACACTCCCACATTTTTCACTCTTTCAATGTGTTTGAGAGTTGCACCTTTATGCCTTTCTTATGAACCAATTGGCATGCATGCTTGTATATACTTTTGGACTTCATTTTCAGCATGCTTTTGGCCATTGTATTGGTATGCATGAGGCTTGTTTGAGATTGCTTTTGGCCATTGCATTGTTGTTTGCATGTTGTTGCATAACATTGTTATTTGCATGTTGTTGCATGTTCATGATATTTAGCATATTGATTAGATAGCATGTTGTTGCATGCTTGTGGCTTTTCATGTTGTTTGCATGTTGCATTGCATTATGTTAGCATGTTGTGTGTTGTATTTTGTTTGGGTTGGGCGTCAATCCAAACACGAGGAACGAGGAACGTTTCATACTCAAAGTGATGAAACGTGCCTCATTCCTTAGGTCACCGACACCTTTGATCATGTATGATAAGGTGGAGGTTTATTGAGTCCTATGTGTTATTTGTGTGCATTCATTGTCATTGATTTGTGCAACTCGACCTCTTTGGCCATCATGCATTGAGATGCGTGATTGATGGCTCGAGAGCCGAGCACTACACTCCTTTGACCCTTAGACATGATAAAGAGTGTGGTTGCACACACATTTTCTTACAAATACACTGTCATGCCTCTGTTAGTGCTCTGTTGCAGCAAAAGGGAGAATTTGTAGGAAGCAGTGGCCGATCGACCACTTAGTCTGCCGATCGGCTATCAAATTTGGCCGATGGCCATTAACTCTGGCCCAACTATCGATTCTTACATTCATTCTTGAATCAGATAAAAACCTACTACTGGACAAAATGTAAAATACAACTCGATAATAGAAAAAGGAAACGAAAACAACTCAAAATACTGAAGAACACTTGATAAAAACAAAACAAGACTCAAAAGACCAGCCATGGTCCATCTGAACAAAGGCCAGTTTCTGTTGCAACTGCACTGAACTGGGCCAATACCAAGACTCGGTTGGGCTTCACTGATGCACAGCCGGCTATCAGTGTGATGTCGGTCAGTGCTGTCCAATTATCATGCTCAACTTCTTCTCAAACTCTATAAATAGTACCCCCATGCTGTTTTTCTGGCAGACCCACAAATCTTTGATATTTTGCTCTCAAGATGGAGATGTTATTTGTCAATAGGCTTTGAGACTGGATAGCCACTTTGGATGGCTCGGAAAAGGTGAATTTCCATGATTTTGACCTAAACGCCCTTTTTCCTTTGAGTCGCACTTCTCTTTGCTTTCCATTCCTCCATGTCGCAGTTCAATGTTGGAACCCAATCACACATGTATTTAGCTTCGAGGGACAAGAAATATGCCCAACAATTGAAGAATTTCAGGCACTAATGGAATCCCAACACGATGAGAAAATCATACCTCAGCCCCGTTTTGGCCACGTCCAAGCTTTGGGACGGATGTGTGGGCACGCTCTACACGAGGTTCGATCTTTGGTTCACAATGGAGAGCTGGATGTTCTTAGTCTAATTCATCAATTTTCTTACTTCGGTGATCGAATCGACCTTTTTTGGTAGGGTTTTCGACAATACGCCTTTTGCTTATGTATGCTTGCTCATTTCCTTCTTACCCCAAGTTTCGGCGGGTCCAGCCTTCGATTGGTCAAAGTGGACCAAGGTTTGAAAGAAGCAAGAGTTGCATTGGCTTGGTGCTGGCCGAGACTTTGATGGGCTTGGACGCTTTTCATCGACGGGAGACTACCAGATTCGCAGGGAGTTCACTACTCCTTCAGGTAATGTTTCCTACCCTTTCTCATATGTATTTCTCACATCACTCGGCACTCATGCTCTATTTTTCTCTCAAAACCTTTTGTTCACTTTTCTCTCAACATACATCACTCTATTCTCTAATCTCTCTTTTCTTTCATCCTTTTCAAGGTGTGGCTTATAGATAAGCTAAAGGTAATGGACTCTTACCCTGAGTACTTAGCTCGAGGCTATTTCTTCCGCCACCGAATAGTGGATTTCCCGAATGAGGGATGGTGGTGCCACTGGATATGTAATAGGTCTATTACTGACATAGTTTGGTGTTGCCCCTGGCTTAATCTGACTGAGATGAGCTACAACATGACTCGGCAACCTGGGATTCAGCTGATCAGCCTCACGCACCGTGTATTCTATTTCCCTTTCCAGTTCAGACATTAGCTTGGGCATGATCAGATCCGCCTAGAGGAGGGGTAGAGTACCCGGTTTTATTCCCCATCTGAGTTTCACATTTGGCTACGTACCTCACTGCTTGGAGGACAAAGAGAGCTTTTGGCCCCTGCCTCTAGTTTCAATTACGCCCTTTCTGGTGAATGTTTGGCTTGGCTCGCGGATGAGGCACAAACCGGGCATACTTTGGCATTAGAAGCTTCCATAAGCACGAGCAGGGGACGCAGGAGCACCTGATTCATCTATGTCCCTAGTTTATTGCTTTAACCTTTATTTTCAAGTTGTTTTTGATGTAATAAAAGCAACTTCATTTTGTATCAGAGAGTAGGAGAACTTTATGTTGAAATCAATGAAATTAAAGTTGTAAGCACTGAAAATCAACTTTTAAAGTTGTAAAAGGAAAAATTTGAACAAAATCAACTTTTATTAAAACTTTCCAAAACCATTTTCGAAAAGGACCAACACTTGACACGAGCGGAATCAATCCTCAAGATGTACAACTTCGAATCCAAAAATATCATAAATTGCCCCTTGACTGAATAGCATTGCTCTGCACTATAACCAGCTCTTCTCTCATAGTAAAGATCACAACTGAACCCTTACATGAAGAATAAACAAAGATAACCTGATCAGACACATAGACAAGACAGTTGCGTTGGAGTTGTTTATGGCCGAACTTTAGGATGAAGTTGCCTATGTATCTCGAAGATGGGAATTAGGCCTTACGTAGTTTGGTTTAGGTTCTGTCGAGTATTAACTCTCTCCTTTTGCGCTATAACTTTTGCCAAGGCCACCCTTTAGGGTCTTCAACCTTGCGAGCTCAGTTTTTATTTATTTCTAATTTTTCATGCTCTAACTTCTGCCTAGGTCACCTTTCCGGGTTTTCGTCCTAGCGAGCCTCTCAGGGATAGTATTTCTTCAACTTGTCTATGTTGATCCATTGGGAAAATTCCAGGCCATCCAAGTCCATGAGAATAATAGCTCCACCTGACCATATAGTTTTGATGATGTAAGGACTAGTCTAATTGGGTCTGAACTTGCCCCTAGGGGAGCTCGGTTGTCTTTCAGCACCATATCTCCCTCTTTGAGATTCCGGGACTTAACCTTTTTGTTGAAAGCCCTAGCAATCCTGCGTTAATAGCCATGAACGTGATACAATGCTTTCAGTTTTCTCTCATCAAACAACATCAGCTCCTCGAATCTGCTCTGTTTCCAGTTTGCCTCTGCTATTTGACACTCAGCTATAACTCGCAATGTCGGGACTTCTATTTCAATTGGCAGAATAGCTTCCATACCATAGACGAGAGAATAAGGAGTTGCCCCTGTAGATGTCCGGATTGAAGTTCTATAACCCCAAAGTGCAAATGGCAATTTATCTAGCCAGTCCTTGTAGGTCTCAACCATCTTCTGCAAAATATTCTTGATGTTCTTGTTGGCGGCCTTAATAGCTCCATTAGTTTGTGGCCGGTATGTAGATGACTTGTGAAAAGCCACATTGCATTCCTCCAACAAGTCTATTACCTCTTTCTTGAAGTGGGAGCCATTATCGGAAATGATCTCGTTCGGGACTCCACATCGGCAAATGATATTGTTTTTGATGAACTTAGCCACATGTGATGCTTTCAACACTGCATAGGACTGAGCTTCCACCCACTTTGTAAAATAATCAATTGCCACCAAAATGTATTCATGCCCATTCGAACCTTTTGGTGTGACTGCCCCAATGACATCGATTCTCCAGACTGAGAAAGGCCATGGAAAAGTCATGCTGTAAAGTTTTGACGACGGAATATTCATACGATTTGCATGAATTTGGCATTTGTGGCATCGCCGAACAAAACCAATACAATCCTCCTTCATGGTAGACCAGTAGTACCCTTGCCTAAGAATCTTTCGGGCTAACATTACTCTATTCATGTGCACTCCGCATTCCCCTCTATGGATAGCCTCCATCAGGCGCTTTGACTCATCTTCTTCGACACACAACTTGTGCATTCCCAGATGACCTCTCTTGTACAATTTACCTTACAGATGATAAATTGGATAGCTATTCGTAGTGGATATTCCCCTTTGTCCCTGGCATTTGCCCCTAGTGGATAAACCTCATTTTCCAAGAAGTTCTAGATATCGTAGTACCAAGCGTTTTTGTCTTGTGCTTCACCTATTGCGGCGATAATCTCATAGGTCAGCATGTATCTCTGCTCAATGATGATCGGATGCATTTGGACTCCAAGCAGGATGTTTATCATGGAAGATAGAGTTGATAAGGCGTCAGCAAACCTATTGTTTTCTCTCAGTAGATACATGAAAGTCAACTTTTCAAACCTAGGAATCAGAACATCCAGAGTCTGGTGATAAATCTTCATCTTTTCTTCTTTAACCTTCCAGTCTCCATTTGCTTGAGAAACAACTAGGTTCGAGTCCCTGATAACGTCCAACCTTTTTGCCCCTAGTTCTGGGGCGGCTTCTAAACTAGCGATACACGCCTCATACTCTGCTTCATTATTGGAGACCTTGAACCGGAGTTTGAAGGCTAGAGGTATATGGGAGTCATCGGGTGCTATCAACAACACACATATCCCATAACCGTATTGATTGGATGCTCCGTCGAAGTACATTGTCTAAGTCTCCTCCACGACTTGCAGAATGGCTTTATCTAGGAACAGGTATTCCACCACTTCATCCCCCTTTACTAGGTGATCTGCCAGGAACTCCGCTACTGCTCTCCCCTTAACCGACTTGCGGGTGACATACTCGAAATCGAATTCGGAAAGGAGAAGCAACCAATTGGCTAGCCTACTCATAAGCGTTGGTCTCTCAAAGAGATATTTGATGGGATTTAATCTCAAAACCAGGATTACAGAGTGAGCTAACAAGTAGTGCCTCAACTTCCTGGTGGCCCATACCAAGGCTAGGCAAGCTTTCTCTAGTGGAGTGTAGCGAGTCTCATAATCTGGCATTTTCTTGCTCAAGTAATAGATGGCTTTCTCCACCCTGTCCTCAGATTCCTAAGCAAGCATGCATCCCATTGTTGTGTACGTTACTGATAGATACAGAATCAAAGGCTTCCCCAGCTCTGGCGACAACAACACAGGGGGATTCTAAAGATATTGCTTAATTTGTTCAAAAGCGAATTCACATCGATCATCCTATCGGAATTTCTTTCCTTTCTTTAGGAGACCAAATACTGGTTCACAAGTCAAGGTTAATTTGAAAATAAATCGTCTTATGAATTACACTTTACCCAGAAAGCCTCGCACCTCCTTTTCAGTCCTTGGTGGTGACATTTCTAGGATGGCCTTGATTTTGGAAGGATCTGCCTCGATGCCCCTCTATGTAATCAAGAAGCCCAACATCTTCCCTACTGTTACTGCGAAAGTACATTTCTGCGAATTCAACCTCAGTCTATATTCTCTGATCTGTTAAAAGAATTTCTTCAAGGCGGTGTAGTGGCTCTATCTTTCTTTGGACTTGACAATCATGTCGTCCATGTACACCTCGACCTCTTTATGGATCATATCATGTGGAATGGTGGTTGCATCTCTCTGATAGGTAGCCCTAGCATTCTTCAGTCCAAACGGCATCACCAGATAGCAGTAGGTACCCCACGGCATAGTAAATGCAGTTTTCTCTCTGTCCTCGGGCACCATCAGAATCTGGTTATACCCGAAAAATCCATCCATGAAGGAGAGCAATACATGGCCTGCAGTGAAATCCACCAATTCATCGATGTGTGACAGAGAAAAGTCATCCTTCGGACTGGTCCTGTTCAAACCCTTGAAGTCCACACAGACCCGGATTCTACCATCCTTTTTTGGCACTGGAACAATATTGGCCAACCAAGTCGAATATTCAGATACTAACAAGAAACCTACTTTGATCTGCTTGGTGACCTCCTCCTTGATTTTCAATGCCCAATCTGGATGGATTCTTTGCAACTTTTTCTTGACGGGTCAGGCCTCAGGGTCAAGAGGGATCCAATGCTATACAATCTTATGATCAATTCCAGGCATGTCTTCATAGGACCACGTGAAAACATCTTTGAAATCTTTTAATAAAGTAACTAAATGCTTGCGCTTCTCCGAAGACAACATGGACCCGATCTGGACCAAAAGTGGATCCTTCTCAGTAACCATATTAATAGCAATAATTTCATCGGCACAGGGTTTTGCAAACTTCTCATCCTCTTGATTAATCAACTTTTTCAAAACCAGAGGAATTTCTTCCTCATCGTTTTCATTAAAATTCTGAAATCCTGGTCAATGCAATAAACAAGTGGCATAGAGAAATACTCAGAATCAATAGAGCTCTCATTTATAAAGTCCAGCTTATCTAGCTCTTTGGTTACAACTGACTCAAAAACACAAGAAAAAAAGGACCTTGACAAGACCTTGGCATCCTGGTTATCACTTCTAGGAATACCAGACTCAAACTTTGCTGCTAGATGGGTTCACACCTGGTTAGTTCCTGATCATGGAGATGGTAAGGTAATCCCCCAAGTTATCTGAGTCGGTCGGAGGATCTAAAAGGAGACATGCTAGTGCTACCCCTACTCCAAGCTCGCTGTTGTCCGAGTCACTTTCCATGCTCTGTCTATGGGTTCAGCCTTTTTCTCGGCATCACTATCTTGCAACTGCAGGTCGAAGAAGATTTCGAATATGAGGACACGCTGTTTTGCATAATTCATCTAGGGCTCAAGAAAGCCTCAAAATGGGAAATCTTCATCCTCTCGAACAAAGTGGCCATTCAACGTCCCTCGGATTGGCTTGTGAACGAGCTCATAGTGCTTCCCGGCCTACTTGGCTCTGGCTCTGCCTGCCATCTCTTTCATTTTCCTGACCCAATCATCTTTGGTAGGCACATAACCAAGACCAAAGGCATGTGGATTATGCGGCACATCGACCAATGTTGTGACGCCTTTTCGACCACTTCTTTCAAACCCCATTCCTGGCACATGTTGCAACTTATTCATGAAATATATTGATTGAGCGCTAACATACATGTCCTCATCCGCTGCCAAGATGGTTTGCACTGTTCGGGCCTTAGTTAGAGTAAACCCTGAGAGAAAAACATCCTCTTGCCATGAACGATCTCCAACACTGGTGTAGTTACCTCTGGCGGAGGATGTATGGGCGAATTTCCAAACACAATCACCACTCCCTTCCCGTGAGGGTACTTCAGCATTTGGTGGAGGATAGAAGAGACTGCTTTCACCAGGTGCAGCCAGGGCCTCCCTAGCAGTAAGTTGAAAGTGGTCGGTACATCCAGGACATGGAACTCGACATCCTGCTACGCTGGGCCCAACTGAACTCGGATTTGTACTATTCCCATAACCTTCATGTTTATGTTATCATATGCCCAAATCACTTGGGCTGTGGGCACGAAGTCTGCTAGTTTCAGGCCGATGACATAAGTTGTGCGAGAAGGATAGAGATTGATAGCTAACTCGGTGTCGACCAACACCACTAGTGCCTATTTTTCTCTATACTCAAAGATATATACAGGGGTTTGTTGTGTTCTGAGCCTTCTGGCAGCATTTCTTTATCAAAAAAGGTTAAGGTTGGTGCGGCACCACCTGGGAAGACCAATCCCACAAACTCTTCAGGGGTAGTGTCAATGGATAGCTTAGCTTGGTCCATTGCTGATAGTACAACTTGTTGATGCACTCGGGAGGCCATGAGTAGACCCCAGATTGAAATGTCAGCTTGGATTTTCTTCAGTTGCTTTAACACTGCTTCTTCCTCCAACTGTTTCTTTTTATGTTTCTCAACCTCTCCATCTTTCCCAAAGTCCTCAGCTTGGTCTAAGTGTGATGGTTTGAAATACCGCCCACTTCTTGTCGTGTGGTCTATCTCTTCAGCATACCACGTATTGTCTGGCAGGGACTCATTCCAGTCTTCATCAGTGTGTGCCAGATGTAGATCATCATCCTCCCACCATACACCTCCGGTAACCAACAAACAATTGCCCGGCTCCGTTCTGATCATTCTCACATCAAAACTATTCCCCATAGGGTGTTGGGTTTTTCCAGCTTTCTGGTTGTCTTCAACCCCCTCTTGTTCAAACTGCTTCAACGCAGCTTCTTGTTCTGTGCCCACAGTGCCCAGTTCCTAAGCTGAATCATTCACGCTTGTGTTCTCCATCAGTTTTCCCTTTTCATCGGCCATTCTGGCCACTACAGCAATTCTTGCTCCCTTTTCCTCTGGTTTTGTTTCAGTTCCTTCCTTCTTGTTAGGTTCATCACTCAACCACCCAGAGTTGTTTGTCGACCCATTCAAATTGAACCAGTTAATCTGCACATCCCCTTGATCTTGTTCATCATAGAACTGTAGATTGTCTAAGTCCTCATTTAGTTCCGCCAAATCATCTAATCCTTGACTGGGGCCATCCTCCCTAACCACATTGACTTCTACTACAATTGGCAATACCACTTCCGGCTTGGCTTGATCAATTAGTACAATGTAGCGGCTTGGATTGTACACCCCCACAGATAAGTCCTCGGAGCACTCAGGCAATGGACTCGTACTCTCCTCTGAGGCCAACCTCCCTTTCTTCTACCACTGTCACCACCATGGGTTCAGGTTGAAGTGTGGACGTGTCCATCATGCACAAATCTGTGCTTTTAGGAATGAACACCGTCAGTCTAGGTAGGTGGGAAGGGGTAATATATACACTGGGGTCATAAGGGCGGGCCAGTGCATGGATTAGGTTTAGGTTGTGAGGTGGGGGAACTTGATTGTGGACCGGGAGAGGGTTGGTTGTTACATTTCGCTTTTGGGGTGGTGCGATCACCTTGTTGTTGATGAGGTCTTGAATCTCATGACGCAGCCTAAAGCATTAGTCGATGTCATGACCATGCTGCTGGTGAAATGCACAGTACTTGGCCGGGTTGTGTTTTGGTGGGAAGGGATCGGGTAGTGGGCGAGGCTCTAATGGCTTGAGGTGCCCCTTTTTGATCAACACCCTCATGGCTTGGGATAAAGGCATGCAGAGTGGGGTAAAGGTCCTCTGGGATCAAGATTGGTTGTTTGAAGTTTGTGCAGTTGTGTTGGCAAAGGGATTGGCGGTCTTGGTTATAGTGGTGACAACATTCACATCCGACGGTCGCGCAGCTATGCTACCACTGGTGGTTGCATTGGAACTGCGCACAAAAGGCCTCTTGGCCTTCTCTTTTTCATTAGTGATTAGCCCCTATTTTATGGCGTCTTTAATCTGAACGCCCATCTCATGGAGCTCAGTAAATGTGAACAAAGGTAGGATGATCATTTTCTACAGCAATTTCCTGTACAGATTGCGGACTACCATCCTTATCTGGTCTTTCTTTGAAGGCCATGTAGTCATCATTGAAGCCTTAGGCCTCTACTTTGTCATGAATTCTGAGAAGCCCTCCTTTGGCTCCTGGCGCGTTGCCTCAAGATCACGAGTTGTGACCTAGATTTGTGTGTTGTAGGAGTACTATATAACAAAGGCCTCAGTCATTTCCTCCAAACTCTACTTCACAAAATCCTCCAGCTTCGCATATCATATGGCGGCTATACTAGACAAGGTCTGGCCAAAAAGTAAGAGCTTCTGTAATCTGGTCAGGCCCATCGGTCGCAGAATGTCTGAAAATAGCCGAATGTGAACCATGGGTTCTCCAGAGCCATTGAACCAATCGATGTGTGGCATTTTGAACCAGTCTGGCAATGTCACCGCAGAGTTAGTATACCCGTCTTCTATGTCAGGAATAGAGTTCACACCCTGCGCTCTCTTGAAGAGCTTCTCCAACTTGTTGACTTTAAGCACGGTCGGGTCAACTTCAAACTCGAATGGAGCCTTGATTTGATACACGGGTGCTTTGGAGGCTTGTGGTGGGATCGGCTCTGTCAGATTGCCCTGATTCTCAGCCCGGGCATTGGCAGCATAGATTGTGGCTGCGAGTGCTGGGATGCCTGCAGGGGGTGCATGAGATGTAGAAGTCGCTGCCAGCTGTGGTTGTTGTTGTTGCAGCCTATTTATGACCTCAGCCTGATGTGCTGTGACCTTAGCTTGATGAGCAGCGTCTTACTGTATGGTTTCAACTATTTACTAAAGGTGGTGAATCAAGTCCTCCATGCTAACCGGGGGATACTGTGCCATTGGAATTAGCGAGTGATCTTATACTGGACTAGATGTAGAAGACTGAGCCTGACTAGATGCAGGTGATCGTTGGACTGGTGAATTGTGCCTAACTTTTCTCCGTCTAGTAACTGGTAGGAGCGAAGAAAACACAGGTTGTCCCCTAACAAGATCTCTAGATCTGTAAAGCCTCCTGACACGGGTCCAGAGCGGTTAGGGGATATCTGAACTGTCCAAAGTTATGATGTTATACTACCTAGCAAAAAGAAAGAAAGCAAAAAGGAAGCAAAAAATCAGATATTCACAGCACCTCAACTCAAATGTTAACAATACACAGATATAATCAAAGTTGCAGGACTGCACTCAAGATTGAATTCTGCCCCCCAAAATTGATACCCAACTTGCAACTGATACATACATTCCTGTACAGTTTCACTGTAAAGCGCATACCAATTAAGTGAGATCCAAAACACCCCTATGAGGGGGTAGGGTTACCTTGTCCTAGTTTCGTCAGGAACTAGGGTTCACTATTTAAAAAAAACAGTTTCACATAATCCTGCATTCAGGTAAGCATCATGTCCTAGTTTGGAACAATCTATATGGCTTTCAATATGTAACTAGCGCAAATGGTCGAAAAGGGTACCTCAGCAAGACTACCTAATATACCTCTCACACCTAACACAGAGAAGTGAAAGGAGGATCAAACGGTACAGCAGTAGTCCAGATCCAAGGGTTGTGTTCCCATTGTGGCAGAGCCCACGATTGGTCAGCCTTTCGGCAAGCTTTTCAGGCAAGCCTCCGGCAACGCACCAACGCACCAAAGATGCACCAACGCACACAGTGACTTAAACGCACCAACGCATATGCAATGCAAAGAAACATATAAGTGTAGATAAAATTTCAGATCATGAAGTTCAAGTCAAGTTTTCTAAATCCCCAACAGAGTCTCCAGAAGTTGTAGCTGACTTTTTCGTGCCCCCTTGTGGAAGCTCGAAATAAGCCCTACAGTTCGGACTCTCACAGTTTTGAATCTAATCTCACAAGGGCAATGTGAAATTGATAAACACCAAAGAGTCCAAATCCAGAAAATCGTTTGGAAAATTGATTTTGAATCAAATTTCCAAAAATGGACTGCTTTGCCAGATACAGAGTCGCCACCTAAATATTTTATTTTGGGAAAATTTAGGAAACCAATGACTCATGCCAAAGGCCACGTGTCAGTCATCACCAAGATTGTCTCAGCTCGGGAACTTAGGTACGAGAGGGGAAGGTCATGAATTGAGCACCCCCGCTCGCCCGATCAAAGATCGGACTCTACTAATCATGATATGAATCTTATGTACATTATATGCTCTTGTTCCAATTTATTAGGCTAGCATTTCACTATGTGATGTGCACACACAAGTATGGATTAAATCACAAGAATTGGAACATCTCGAGTCATGTTTGTTTTGCAAAATTATTTCGCAATATGTATCACTTGAAAAAGTGATCGCATATGAACATTACTCAAATCATTCCAATTCAAGCAATAAGCCTTCATCCACATGCATACAAGCTGTTTATCATTTAAGCACTTAGCCTCATGGTAAGCATGCGAAACATGGCAACATCAACACTCATGTAATATGCTAAAGCTAATAAAAGCTTACCTAGTACTCCAAGCCAAAAAGAAACAAAGTTAGAAAAATGTATGATTCTACTTATGCAATTATGGCTAATGCAACACATGCAATATGCAATTACTAGGCTCGGCTAATAAGCAAGGTATATGAAACAAATAAATAGCATGCAGTCTAAGCACGTATTCAAAGAAGTATTAAACTAACAATGAAGTTAGAATGATGAACCAAACCTCGATGCATGCAGTACAAATGGATGCAAACATGAAGAATGCTAAATAAAACATGATGTCCCTAAACTAACCATCGTAAGCAGTTAAAGAAAAGGGAGAAATATGTGGGGTTAGAAGACATACACATTATTACATTGCGCTCTCACGAAGGAGAGTCTGAATAAACTAAGCTAATTAACTAATTAAGCTATAGCTAAACTAATTATTACAAAACAAATGAATAAATAGCTAACCTACTTAACTAATTATTACAACAAATGAATGAACTATGATAATTATAACACTAACGAAATTGAATAACTAATTGACTAACTGATTAGTTACAACACTTTATAAAAATTAACTAGCTACAACTAATTAATTACAATAAGATTAATTTACAACTATGATAATTATAACACTAACGAAATGATTAATTACATTCGACAAAATATGTAATTGAAGATGGATGAAGGTTGCATGCATAGTGCCTGACAGCTACTTTGTCTGCCCAAGCCAACTCCATTTCACCTTTAGCCACTGCCTTTATTTTCTGCAAAACTACACTGCCGGCCACACACTGAGGGCCGGCCATGCATCAATGATGGCCAGTCGGGCCTACAGATGGTCGGTCGTGCATCAATTTGGTGCAACACTCTATTTTTGTGTTCTGAGGTGAACCAGTGCAGACAGAGTGTCCTCAAGCTTTGTTTGTCCCTTTCTTCCTTCTTTATCATAGGAAAGCCTCGAGAGAAGATGGAAATTGATTCCAAAGCCATCAATAAGCAAAATGATTGCTTGATGGTCTCGGATACAATTTTAGACAAAAATCAATGAAATGCAAAGAATAAGACCACCCCTCACTCTTGTCATGGTATGAACTCAAAGAGGGAGGTTGCAACGCTTCAAGAATCATCAAAATGCCATGAATTAAGCATGTGACGACTCTAGACACAAGGAACTTGGCATAACGTCCGGCCAAGTCGAAGCAATTTTAAGTTATTTTCTTTATATAGGTTATTCTAAGTTTTAAGCCAATTTTATGAAGCCTTACCATTCTTTAGTCTATTTGTCCATGGTGATGTTAAAGTCCTCTAAACAAGAAATAATGTCAAATGATAGGTTCTTCTAAACCATGAAAGAGAGACTATACAGTTGGCAATGAATCTTTGAAAAGATTAAGCCATTAGATAGAAGTCTTTCTTACATATCTTGAACAACCTCAATCGGTTGAAATCATTCTCAAAAATGAAAGAGATGGATGGTGGATTGATTGTTAAAATTAGACTTTTAGACATGGAAATAAATAAAGAAATGCTTAGAGCAACATGTAACATGTGAAGTATGAAAACTTATGAGACAATAAATGGACTAAACAAAGCATGAACCAATTTAAAAGGCTTGGACAGCCCTAAAACAGCCCTTAATACATGAAAAACAGAGGTTAAAAATGCATGAAAAGAGCCTAAAACAACCTAACAACAAAAGATAAAACAAGGCTAGGAAGCAAGAACAAGGAGGAGTGGCTAACCCCTCCACTTTTGAAACCTCAAAACATGATTTTTAGCCTTTCTAAAACTCTGAAAATCAATGGAAGGAGCAAAGAAAATGAGTGTAAAAGAAAGGTTTGAGCTATAGGTAAAGATATAGAAAGAGTATAAAGTCTCTCTACCCTTTTGGTAACTATTCAAACTCAATCTTAAACACTTAGAATAGACTCAAAACAACACAAAACAGTAAAAATTATGTAGCAAATGAAAGAAATGAAGGCAAAAGAGAAGATAACAAGCTTATACCTCTCAAGGGGTAGGCTTTTTGTTTGTGATCCAAACTTGGTCTCAAGCCACTCTCAAGCTTGAATTGTGCTTCTCCAAGATCAACCAAGGCTCTAAGGTGGTGTGTCAAGGTTGTGTGTAGTGTATAAAGATGACACAAGGAAGCTAGGTTAGCTCAAAGGTTGCTTGCTAAGGAAGAAGAAGGAGGGATGAGCTCTCAAGGTGTATGTAGACTTTCTAAATTTTGCTCAACCCTGAACACAAAAACACAGCTTCGTTTTTATAGAATTCGAGCTTAAAAGGTGATAAATATCTTCAAAAATAGACAGCTAGCGGCCTCCCACCTAAAATAGTGTTTTTCGCCATTGAGGCCCGGCCGGCCATTCATAGCCACGGTCAGCCATCACTGATGCACGGCTGGGCTTTGTTTCCTTCCCCTATTTTTTTTGTTCAAACTTAACTCAGGGTGGCAAAAGGTCCAAAAATAAAACTCACACGTTCAAACAAAGTAAATGTTGAAGATTTGAGGTTATTTCGAGAGACTGATTAAATCCAAATTGCTGTAAATTCAAAGCACACAATTCAAATTTCATCATCGATTGTATCAAACCAAGCGCGTCTTGCGAGCATTCAAAAATAGGGTGTCTACACAATCCAAAACTAATTTCCAAAGTTAAATCTCTTAACTTTGCTAAGTCCATTCGGTCGATCCAACGCTAATTTCCGTGGTTACCTATAACCTTGCTAATTTTTTTTTCAAGTTATATTGAATCTATTTCTAAAAGTTAATTCTTCATTTTGCTAAAATTCGTTCATTCCCAATGAAACTTATTCCGAGAGTTACTTGTAACTTTGCTTGATTCAAACAATCTTTAGTCTGAACTATGCCTCTAGCACTTAGATGTAGATCTTGGTGGATTTTCTCACTTGGTAATCAATTCTACCCTAAGGCTTTGTTGGATGAGCCAAAGAGTTTGAAGACATTAGATGCTGGAAACAAAATTTTAGGGAACCAAATAGACATTTTTCATTAATCAGAGGAAAAATACAATTACATTTGATAAGCACTTGTGGGCTAGACTACTAATAGTACTTCTTTAGATTTGCTATATTCTAGGGCCAAGGTATGGCCTTGTCCTGGAGGTTTTCCAGATAGTATGCTCCATTTCTAGCCAATATTGTAGCTTTGTAGGGTCCTTCTGAATGGGGGCCTAGCTTTCCTTCACTAGGTACCCTTTTGTGATCCATGACCTTTCTCAGAACTAATTCACCAGGTGTGAACTATCTTAGAAGGACCTTCTTGTCTCCAAGGAGAGTGCCAAATCTCCAAAAAAACAAGTATTGGGTCCATCTAGCTCGGTCCTAAGTTCGCACAGAGGACCAGCTCTAGAGACACAATACTTGGTTCCGGCACAAACTCAACCCAAATCTTTCTAGCATCTTTGGTGTCGACTGATGAACCAAGGCAAGCTAGAGCATTAGTGTGGTTGTTTATGTCTCGGTTGATTCTTTTCACTCTTATGAACTGAGATTTTATGATCAAATCTTTGGCCTTGTTTGCATACATGACCATTCTTTTGTCTTTTCTTTTGTATACCCCAGTAAGTTGGTTGATAACTAACTGGAAATCACTAAAAACTAGGAGCTGGTCTGCACTAAAGTGTTCGGCACTCCGTAGTCCAGCTAGTAGTACTTCCTATTCTATCTTGTTGTTAGAGGCTTTCCATCCAAGCTTAAGAGCTTGTTCCCAGATGAATTCCTCTAGAGCTATGAGTATCATCCCTGCCCCCGAGCTTCGGTTATTGGATAATTCATCAATGTAGAGTTGCTCAATGTCCTCAATGAATAGTTTCTATGCTTCCGAAGCACTTTGTCCCCACAGCTCAATGGTGTGTGGAACCAATGTCAAATTGGTGTTCGAATGTACGATGCTCGGGGCAAGGATGAATTTGATGATAAAATCTGCTAAGACTTAGGCCTTTATTGCTCTTCTGGGTTGATACCTAATGTTAAACTCACCAAGTTCAACCACCCATTTGGCCGTTCGATCCGAGAAATTTTCTCAGCTACAGACAGACCTAAGAGGGAACTCGATAAAGACATTGATGATATGGCCTTGAAAGTAATGTTAGAGTTTCCTCGATGTAATGAGCAGAGCATAATCCAACCTTTCTAGTGGTAGATATAGAGTCTCAGCATCTAAGAGAGTTATGCTTATATAGTGCACCGACCTCTATTTCTTTTCCACTTCGCGAATCAGTTCCGCACTCACTATGTGGCATGAAACTACCAGATATAGGTATAATTCTTCACCTGGATTTGGTGTGGATAGGAGAGGTGGTGAATTGAGGTACTGCTTTAGGTCTTGCAATGCTTCAGTGCATTCAGGTCCCTATTCAAATGCAGTCTTTTCCCGAGGAGCTGCAAGAAGGGTTTCATTCAATCTGAGGACTTGTTGATAAACCGATTGGACGCTGCTACCATTCCTGCCAATGTCTAAAGTTCCTTGGCTTTCTTCAGTATTGAAAGCTCTTGTATTGCTTTAATTTGATTCAGGTTTGCTTCAATCCCTCTTCGGGTAACCATGTAACCCAAGAACTTCTCTGATCCTTCCTTGAAAGTGCATTTCGAGGCATTAAGGTGAAGTTGATGGGTCTTAAGAATGCTGAAAACTTCTCTAAGGTCGTCAAGGTGGTTCATCACAAACTGACTGTTGACCACTATGTCACCTATATATGCTTCCATAGTTAGGCCTAGCAAGTCCTTGAACATCCAAGTCACCATTCGCTTGTAAGGAGCTCCGGCGTTCTTAAGGTCGAACGACATTACTTTACAATAGTAGGTTCCTCCGGGAGTGATAAATATTCTTTTCTCTTGGTTGGGGCCAAATAGAGGTATTTGGTGGTAGCCGTTGTATGTGTCTAAGAAACTCATCTACTCATGTCCGGTAGTTGAATTGACGAGCTGATCAATACATGGCAGGGGAAAGCTATCCTTCAGACACACTTTGTTAAGACTGGTAAAATCGACATAGACCCTCCACTTGCCATTCTTCTTCTTTATAACAATGGCATTTGATAACCATTGTGGGTATTGGACCTCCTAAATTACCCCCGTTACTAGGAGCTTGTCTACCTTTGCAATTACTACTTTGGTATGCTCAATTGAGGATGTTCTATTCTTTTGAACCACGGGCCAAGCTAAAAGATTGACATTAAGCTTATGGCAGACGAATTTAGGATTCAGACTAGGGGTATCCTAGGCTGACTATGCAAATACCTCTATATTTTCCCTTAGTAGATTCAACAACTGAAGTTTCTCATCAGTGTTGAATAAGGTATCGATAAGAAAGTATTTCTCAGGGTCACCATCTTTCACCAGAATTTTCTCCAAATCTTTTACAATTTCCTAGGTTGGAATTCTTCATACATCTTCTAGTACGGGCTGATCTGTCACTCCCACCATTTGGACCTAATTGTAGAGCTGTTTGGTCTTTATAGTAGCCATAAAACAGTGCTTCACAGCAACCGCCCTTGATTTGCTCAACTCTATGCTTCATCGAGAAACGGATGAGCTAATGATAGGTCGAGGGGACTACCTCCATTCAATGGAGCCAGCGTTGGCCAAGGATGATGTTATAGGGATGGAGTGTTCACAACCAAGAATTCAATTTGAAAAGTCCTTATCTCGGCCATGACAGGTAAGCTTACCTTACTGAGAGGCCATTCTGGGTAGGAGTTGAAGTCGGCCAGCAGTGCCATTGTTGGGTAAGATTCTTCTCAATTAGATTGAGTTTCTTGAATAGATCATAATACAAAATGTCTGCAGCACTACCCTGGTCCACTAGTACTTGTCTCAGATCGAATTGTTTTCCAATCCCAACAATAATAATCAGTGCATCAGTGTGTGGATGTTGAATCCCTTCTAAGTTTTGCTCTAACCTACTTAAGTGCTGGACCGATTGACATTACTTGCTGAAGATGAGCAGCTTTTGCAATTTCTTCTCAAAGCACTTTCTACTGCTCGGGATTGACCATGCCATGGATTACATTAATGACCAAATGAGGAGGGTGTTCGACATTGTACTATGGCGATGGGTTTCCTGGTTCGGCCACAGCCTTAACTGGATCAATATGTACTCTTGAAGGTTCCCAGTAGCTACCAAATCCTCTAAATGTTGGTTCAATGCTCTACAATTATGTGTCATGTGCCTTCTACATTGATGATAAGTGTACCTCATCTTCTAATTGCACCAAGTTGGATCTCCCAACATCTTCAGTGGCCAAACAAAGTATGGTTCCTTCTTGATTTTCTCCATGATGCAGTAGATGGGCTCCTCAAACACTATACTGATTGCTTCGTGAGACTTAGATCCGTTTATTTCATTTATTTCAACTTCATGAGGTTTCCTTCGAGCATTATTCACTGATCCCCTCAGCTCTATTGCTTGGCTAATGCCACTTTAACTGAAATCTGCTCATCCTTAAGACAAGCGTACTGCCCAATTCTGGCCCAAAGATCCTTCATGGTGGTAGTTGGGCGCTTGGTTAGTGATTGTCTCAACTTACTGTCTATACATAAGCTATGCTTAAAGGACATCACCACTATCTACTCGCTACAAACATTTTTCTCCAACTTGTTGTATCTCTCCCTGTACCTCCTTGCGTAATTACACAACGTTTCTTTCTTTTCCTTCCAGAGGCTAAACAGAGTGTCTAGTTCATTCAGGATTTTTTTGTTAGAAACAAATCTGGCCAGGAACTGCTCCGAGAGTTACTTCCAGTTATAAATCGATCCAGTAGGGAGACGATCGAACCATCAAAGTCCAGAATCTCCCAAGCTGGACAAAAAAACCTTGTACATAAGTGCATAATTTTGACTCCACAGAGACATCATTTGTCGGTAATAACTGATGTATGTAAGTGGGTCTAACTTCACACCATATAGAGTGAACTTAGGGGGAGTGAATTTCTTTAGGGGTTTCAAAGCTTCCATATCAAGGGAGAAGAGATGAGCAGGTCCAGTGCTTGTTGCTCCCTCTAATGAACAGTACAGTTGAGATGTTGCGCCTCTTGTTCCTTCCATTGTTCATTCTCTTTATTTTAAATCAACTAGGTACAGAGGTCCTGGGATGGAGTGTTAGCTGGTTTTTTTTTGTCTCTTGGCCTTCCTTCGGCATGAACCACAGGTGTGGCTGCTTGTTGCTTCACTCTATACCGGAATTAGCTGACTGTGTTGCCCAAAAACCATTTTCATGGCCTTCATTTCCTGGTGGTTCCAAGGATGGACTCCCCCGGTGCAGATGATAGGGTTCTGTGTCAGTCTTTTTCTCCGTCAGGTTGTCCATCATCTTCCTAAGCTGTGTCTTTGCTTCTTAAATATCCAACCCCATGGAATTAGTAATACGATCTCTATAATCCTTCTCCAAAATGAAATGGTGGGAAGAACCTCCAGCAAAGACTCATCGGTGTTGAACAAAATTTGGAGTTCAGTCGTTGTTTCTGGTTTGCTCCTCTAGAACCATCAGTAATGCCAGGCCTTTATCCTTTGTCTTTTTCATTGATTGAGTTGATGTAGAAAAAGAAATGTCTTCAGTTCCCATTGTTAGAGTCAGTTGCAGAACTTAGAAATGAGATATCCACGTTCACCGCTCCAATTGTGCATATCGAATACTGCGCTAGATGAAAGTGGATCGGAGCTCTGAGACTAAATCGGACTATCCAAGAACTGAGTGCCTGCAAAACAGAGCATCGTCAAAGCTACTTGGCTAGGGTTGGCTAGAAAACCCCTCTGGTATGGAAATAAGTGATCGAAGAAGATGAAGTACTCTCTATAGGTAGTGAGTGAGTTCAAGACTAGCTAGTTAGTTACCTTCAATGTGAAGAGAGTGTTGCTTATATAGAAGACTTTGCTTATTCTCTAAGACTTTTTTTGTCATTGCCCAAGGTAGGGGACCACCAGGTGGTTGACCATGGAGACATATGCTTATTGTAACGATTCATATAACATATCGCATTCGCTCTATTAACTGATTCCATGATTCCAAGAAGAGGGGACAAGCTGAGGTAGCACTGTGCACATGTATGTGTTCATAATGCCCATGCCTGCTTGAGAGTTCCTCAGCTTGGTTCCATTCACACACCAGTTCGTCTTTTTTTGAGTTTGTTCATAGAAATGGGTTGGCCCATTTGGATTGTGACACCCCTGTTCCGTAGTATGTTAATTGGTCCTTAACATGATGTGATTATGTATTTTGATATGATTTTGTGTTCCACTATGTGAAAATATGTGGTTTGAGATTTTATCTGTTCATCGTAGGAATATCTGTTTGAGTAGTCTGTTTTGGAAATTTAATTGAGGGCCTTATCGGCCACGGAACCCGAAATTGATTATGCCATTGTGGTTGGCATAATTTTTAGGGCCTACGGTGAAATTTAATTGAAATTTGATTCTGGTCAATTTAAACTGATTAAATTGAGAAATTAAGTACCCCATTATTTTATATTAAAATATTTGTTAGTGGGGCTTGTTGTATATTTGTATTGCACTCTCCTTTAGCTCTCTTAAAACTCAAAATCTGAGTTAGACAATGAAGAGTGAGAGAGAGGCCGGCCATGGAGAGAAAAAGGGAGAGATTTGTGTAATTTGGGCTCAAGACTTGGGAATTTGAAAATCTAGCTCAAGATTTGGCTAGAGCTTGAGTGTTGAAGCTCTTAGGGTCAAGCTCCAGGGCGCATCCACAAGCCGATCACTGTGAGTAATATCAATATTTGAAAACTTGTCAATGTCCAATTGCTATTCCCCTATAAATATTATGAGTTGTTAATTGGGATTGTGGACAAAAATCTGACAAGAATAAATGAATGAATGGGCCAAAGGCCGTTTGACATGAACGAATGGGCCAAAGGCCGTTTGACATGAATGAATGGGCCAAAGGCCGTTTGACATGAATGAATGGGCCAAAGGCCGTTTGACATGAATGAATGGGCCAAAGGCCGTTTGACATGAATGAATGGGCCAAAGGCCGTTTGACATGAATGAATGGGCCGAAGGCCGTTTTGCCATGAATGGAAACCCGGATGGGCCAAAGGCCAGAATGTTTGGAACTACAGTTACTTGACTTGCATTTCGTATAGTTATATATATATTTTGCTGTTAAACAGAAGTATGAATTGGGCCCAAGGCCGTTTGGAGCATGTTGATCTACATATTGTTATGTAACTGTTATATTTGATATTATTCACTGGGCTATCGCTCACGCTCATTCATGTATTTGTAGGTGAGCCAAGGGAAGTCCAAACCCAGCCCCAGTGAAGTCTGCTAGGAACAACAGGAGTTTTGGGAGAGTCAGCCTTGTGCCTCGCGCATGAGACCATCCTTGCCCTTTTACTATGTACCTATGTTTTGTCTTGTTGGCAAGGACCCAGTGCATGTCTGTACATAGTCTGTTATAGGTTGACTCGTTTTGGACGATCCTGTCTGTAATGAATTTTGTGAAGCTGTACTTTTGATGTGAGTTATTAACGTATCTGAGTATGGTTTGTTTGATGTGCATATAAGCACGGCTCTATGGACAAAGTTTTTAATTTTGCTTCCGTTTGGCCCCCATTAACTCTGTTAAAATACGTTTCCGACAGTTTGAGGCCGTAGGTAATCTCATGATTACTGGCCGGTTACGTCCTTAACCCACGGGGGCGGGTTCGGGTCGTGACAGAGTGGTATCAGAGCACGAGTTAATAACTCACACACTTGTCCAAAAAGAGCAATAAGCGTCTAGATGAGATCTAGGATGCATTCATGTGATAAATACGAGTTTGGAAGCATTGATTATATACTTAAATGTTTTGTTATGAATAATTATATGTGTAAGTTGTGAACTACTTGCATTACGAATTATTTGGAAATATGTGCTCCTTAGTGTATGTGTACTTGTGTACCTTTGGTATGGAATATAATGCAAGTTTAATCAGATGGTGAGAACCAGAGGTGATGAGTTAGAGGAATCCTCTGCTGCCAGACTGGACAGAATGGAAAGACTGATTCAGGAAATGGCAGAAGCTTTGAGACAGCAACAGGAGTGGCAACAACAGTGGCAGCAACCACATCCGCCACCTCCACCTCCGGCACCACCTGTGCCAGATAATCAAAATGATGATCGGATAATCGCTCTCACCAAGGAATTCAAGAAAATGAAACCACCACAGTTCCATGGTGGACTAGATCCCTTAAAAGCCGAAGCTTGGGTACTTGGGATTGAAAAACTGTTTGAGGTGTTTCCGTGCTCGGATACACAGAAAGTGCTTCTAGCCACCTTTATGCTAGAAGATGAAGCGAGAAGATGGTGGATGTTGATGAGGGAAAACCACAGAGATATTGATTGGGCGAAATTTTTGGAAATCTTCTATGACAAGTACTTCCCGCAGTGTGTCCGGGACAGGAAAGTGGCAGAGTTCATGGAACTCAAACAAGACAGTATGACTGTAGCTGAGTATGAGGCCAAATTTACTGAGTTGGCCAGGTTTGCACCACACGTAATTGACACTGATTATAAGAAGGCAAGGCATTTTGAAGGTGGGCTCCGAAGTGACATCCTAGAGCGGGTGAATGTCCTGAAATTGGAGACCTACATTGGGGTGCTTGACCGGGCCATCATATCAGAGGCTAATATAGCTAGACAAGCTAAGCCAACAACCGAATGGAGAGGCAACAAAAGACAAGGCTTCTTTTTGAAGAAGAAATTTCTGAAAAAGCAAAACACGGGCTCCTCAACTACCTCAAGTTCTTCCCGAGACACGACTCCCATGTGCAACACTTGTAGCAAAAGGCACCGTGGAGTTTGTTACCGTGCATCGGGAGCCTGTTTTAAGTGTGGGAAACAAGGGCATATAGCCCGAGATTGTAATCAGAATAGTGGGAAGATAGCTGCTAGCTCCACTGCATCGATCCCGAAGCCGGGAAACACTTTGAGATCTGCTACTACTGGGGATACAGTGAGACAAGGGAGAGTCTTTGCACTCGTTCCGGGTGATACACGGAATGCCAATGCCGTTGTCTCAGGTACTATCTCGATATGTAATCAGGATGCTTTTGTGTTAATTGATTCTGGATCAACACATTCATTTGTGACATATGCATTTGCATCTAGACTGAAAAGACCCCTAGAATTGTTGCCATATTTGTTATGTGTGTCTGCTCCATCGGGGGAATCTGTGTTATGTGACTATATATATCGGTTTTGTGACATGCATATTGAGGATGCTACCCTGTATGTAGATTTGTTGCCCTTAAACTTTAGACACTTTGATGTAATTTTGGGCATGGATTGGTTGACCAAATACTGTGCCACTATAGATTGTGTGACAAAGAGGGTTGTATTTAAACCACCAGAACAGAAAGAAATTGTGTTTGTGGGAAATGGGGTAGTACCTCCACCATATTTGATATCTGCAATGAAAGCATGTAAATTGATCAGGAAGGGATGCCAGGGTTATTTGTGTTATGTATTGACTGAACAATCCGTGAATGTTGAATTGAATGATATTCCCATCGTTAGAGAATTCCCAGATGTGTTTCCAAATGAATTACCAGGGGAATTGGTAGACAGGGAGATAGAGTTTACTATTGAAACTGTGCCAGGCACCCAACCTATTTCTAAAACTCCCTACAGGATGGCTACAGCCGAAATGAAAGAATTAAAAGAACAGTTGCAAGACCTTCTTGATAAAGGGTTTATCCGGCCCAGTACTTCGCCTTGGGGCGCACCAGTGTTATTTGTAAAGAAAAAGGATGGTACCTTACGCCTATGTATTGATTACCGGGAATTGAACAAGGTAACGATAAAGAATAAATATCCCTTACCCCGTATTGATGACTTATTTGACCAGTTGCAGGGATCACAGGTGTTTTCTAAGATTGATTTGAGATCCGGGTATCATCAGCTGAAGGTTAAGGCAGAAGATGTTGAGAAAACCGCATTCAGAACGAGGTATGGTCATTTTGAGTTTCTTGTTATGCCATTTGGAGTGACTAATGCTCCGGCAGCATTTATGGACTTAATGAATAGAATTTTTAAAACCTACCTTGATGAGTTTGTTGTTGTCTTCATCGATGATATTTTAATATACTCTAAAGATAGACTTGAACACGAACATCATTTGAGGACTGTTTTACAAATACTTCGGGGAAGAAAACTATTTGCTAAGTTAAAGAAATGTGAGTTTTGGTTGGATGAGGTTATTTTCTTAGGGCACGTGGTCAACAAGGAAGGAATTTCAGTGGACCCGTAGAAAATAGAAGCAATTGTGAATTGGCCTACACCAACTAATGTGACAGAAGTTCGCAGTTTCATGGGCTTAGCTGGGTACTACAGAAGGTTTGTAAAGGACTTTTCGAAATTAGCTGTGCCTCTTACCCAATTGACACGTAAAGGACAACCATTTGAGTGGAATAGTGAAAGAGAATCAGCCTTTCATGAATTGAAGACAAGATTGACCACTGCACCAATTTTGACACTACCTTCAGGTACGGAAAATTTTGTGATTTTCAGTGACGCATCTTATAAGGGTTTGGGTTGTGTGTTAATGCAGAACGGAAAGGTTATTGCTTACGCCTCCCGACAGTTGAGACCACATGAGAAGAATTATCCGACACATGACCTAGAATTGGCCGCAGTTGTTTTTGCTTTGAAAATCTGGCGGCATTATTTGTATGGGGCAAAGTGTGAAATCTACACGGATCATAAAAGCCTAAAATACTTCTTCACGCAGAAAGAGTTGAATATGCGTCAGAGAAGATGGCTGGAATTGATAAAAGATTACGACCTAGAAATTCAGTATCACCCCGGAAAAGCTAATACAGTGGCTGATGCCTTGAGCAGGAAATCAACAGGGAGTATGGCTTGCTTGCTTACTGAACAAAGGGAGATTTTGCAAGACTTTGAAAAGTCTGAAATTGAAGTGGTAGTGTGCGAACAGGGCGGATTGATAGCCGCTATTACAGCCGAGCCGGCAATTGTTGATGAAATCAAGCAAAAACAGAAAGAGGATGAGTTCCTCAGAAAGGTAATTGATGAATTTGAAGTCAGCCCAAAAGCAGAGTTCAGTATCGAGAATGGAATGTTGAAATTTCGAAACCGAATATGTGTTCCAGTTATTCCGGAGCTAAAGAAGAGGGTCTTAGATGAAGCCCACAGATCCGTATTTGCTATGCATCCGGGTAACAATAAAATGTATCGGGATTTGAAACAAACCTATTGGTGGCCTAAAATGAAGAAAGAGATTGCAGAACATGTGTCCAAGTGCCTTCAGTGTCAGCAAGTTAAGGCTGAACATCAGAAACCAGGCGGTCTACTTCAACCTCTCCCCATTCCTGAGTGGAAGTGGGAACATGTGACCATGGATTTCGTTGTTGGCCTACCTCGGACTTCCTGTGGTATGGATTCTGTTTGGGTTGTAGTTGATAGACTGACTAAATCTGCACATTTTCTGCCTGTCAAAACTACATTTACTGCTTACAGGTTGGCTACTATTTATGTTGATGAAATTGTCCGTTTACATGGAGTTCCAGTATCCATTGTGTCGGATAGAGATCCGAAGTTTGTATCTAGATTGTGGAAGAGTTTGCAGGAAGCTATGGGAACAGAACTAAGGTTCAGCACTGCATTCCACCCACAGACAGATGGGCAGTCAGAACGAACAATACAGACTTTGGAAGATATGCTTCGCATGTGTGCTTTGGATTTTCAGGGGAGTTGGGAAGATTACCTGCCACTTGCAGAATTTGCCTATAATAATAGCTTCCACTCCAGCATCGGTATGGCACCATACGAGGCTTTGTATGGTAGGAGGTGTAGATCACCTATTTGTTGGACAGAGGTCGGGGACAGAGCTTTGCTCGGGCCTGAAATTGTACAAGACACCTCTGAAAAGATCAAAACTATTCGGCAAAGGCTCAAAACAGCTCAAGACCGACAGAAGAGTTTTGCAGATGTCCGGAGAAGACCTCTTGAGTATGAGGTCGGCGACCATGTGTTCATCCGTGTTTCTCCAATGAAAGGCCAAGTCAGGTTTGGGAAAAAGGGCAAGTTGACGCCCCGTTATATTGGGCCGTTTCAAATTTTGGAGAAACTTGGTCCAGTTGCTTATAGAGTTGCTTTGCCACCGGGATTTGAGCAAATCCACAATGTGTTTCATGTGTCAATGTTGAGGGGTTACCTCCGAGACCCGTTGCATGTGATTGATTATCACCGGATTGCTATTGATGAAAATATGGAATATGCTGAATGGCCGGAAAGAATTGTTGACCGACAAGTGAAAGAATTGAGAAACAAATCCATTCCAATGGTGAAAGTGGAATGGAAGGAACACTATGGGACAGATGCTACATGGGAAAAAGAGGAGGAAATGCGTCTACGCTATCCACATTTGTTTCCCGACGAAGGTAAGTTAAGTTTGGAGGACCAAACTTCCTAAAGGGGGGAAGACTGTGACACCCCTGTTCCGTAGTATGTTAATTGGTCCTTAACATGATGTGATTATGTATTTTGATATGATTTTGTGTTCCACTATGTGAAAATATGTGGTTTGAAATTTTATCTGTTCATCGTAGGAATATCTGTTTGAGTAGTCTGTTTTGGAAATTTAATTGAGGGCCTTATCGGCCACGGAACCCGAAATTGATTATGCCATTGTGGTTGGCATAATTTTTAGGGCCTACGGTGAAATTTAATTGAAATTTGATTCTGGTCAATTTAAACTGATTAAATTGAGAAATTAAGTACCCCATTATTTTATATTAAAATATTTGTTAGTGGGGCTTGTTGTATATTTGTATTGCACTCTCCTTTAGCTCTCTTAAAACTCAAAATCTGAGTTAGACAATGAAGAGTGAGAGAGAGGCCGGCCATGGAGAGAAAAAGGGAGAGATTTGTGTAATTTGGGCTCAAGACTTGGGAATTTGAAGATCTAGCTCAAGATTTGGCTAGAGCTTGAGTGTTGAAGCTCTTAGGGTCAAGCTCCAGGGCGCATCCACAAGCCGATCACTGTGAGTAATATCAATATTTGAAAACTTGTCAATGTCCAATTGCTATTCCCCTATAAATATTATGAGTTGTTAATTGGGATTGTGGACAAAAATCTGACAAGAATAAATGAATGAATGGGCCAAAGGCCGTTTGACATGAACGAATGGGCCAAAGGCCGTTTGACATGAACGAATGGGCCAAAGGCCGTTTGACATGAACGAATGGGCCAAAGGCCGTTTGACATGAATGAATGGGCCAAAGGCCGTTTGACATGAATGAATGGGCCAAAGGCCGTTTGACATGAATGAATGGGCCAAAGGCCGTTTGACATGAATGAATGGGCCGAAGGCCGTTTTGCCATGAATGGAAACCCGGATGGGCCAAAGGCCAGAATGTTTGGAACTACAGTTACTTGACTTGCATTTCGTATAGTTATATATATATTTTGCTGTTAAACAGAAGTATGAATTGGGCCCAAGGCCGTTTGGAGCATGTTGATCTACATATTGTTATGTAACTGTTATATTTGATATTATTCACTGGGCTATCGCTCACGCTCATTCATGTATTTGTAGGTGAGCCAAGGGAAGTCCAAACCCAGCCCCAGTGAAGTCTGCTAGGAACAACAGGAGTTTTGGGAGAGTCAGCCTTGTGCCTCGCGCATGAGACCATCCTTGCCCTTTTACTATGTACCTATGTTTTGTCTTGTTGGCAAGGACCCAGTGCATGTCTGTACATAGTCTGTTATAGGTTGACTCGTTTTGGACGATCCTGTCTGTAATGAATTTTGTGAAGCTGTACTTTTGATGTGAGTTATTAACGTATCTGAGTATGGTTTGTTTGATGTGCATATAAGCACGGCTCTATGGACAAAGTTTTTAATTTTGCTTCCGTTTGGCCCCCATTAACTCTGTTAAAATACGTTTCCGACAGTTTGAGGCCGTAGGTAATCTCATGATTACTGGCCGGTTACGTCCTTAACCCACGGGGACGGGTTCGGGTCGTGACATGGATGGCCTTGAATGGATTCCGCCTACTTTGGTTTTACTGATGGGTTCATCCTGTCAATTCGTCCCAGCTTAGTACTGTGCTTGAGCTGGCCTATTCTTTAATGTGCCTGGCCCAAGTGCTTGAGGACTTAGGAGGATAATTTGTGTGGAGATGGGCTCAATGGTTTAGCCTACATAGGTATCTGTCCCATATCGAATAGCCATTCGAGTTTAGACTTAGTGATGTACACCGATCTAAGACTTGGATCCGCCCCATTTATGTTTTGCCCCTTCATCTCCCACAATCAAACAAAGTAGTAAATTTTACTTTAATCGTTTTGTTTGGTCAACATCAAGTTATATTTTTTCTTTTTGTTTCCAAATGATGAAGCTACCTACTGCAATTCCAATAAAACTATTAAAGCTGCTAATGCTAAAATTTGACAAATCACCAATGCATGGAAAAAAATCCAAAACTATTCCTAAACCATGTAGACTGATGGGTAGTATTTTAAACATAGAAAAATTGCAAACAGTGTAGATCAGGGGTGTAAAAATGGCCTGGCCTTGCTAGGCCCAACTTGGGCTCGGGCCGATTTATAACGGACTGTGTAGGTTGTTGCCTAGGGTTAGGCCCTTTTTTTTTGCAAAAAATAAATGATAAATATATTATGTATATAGATTATTTATGAGGGATAAAAGCAAGAAAAACTATACTAGAATATTTTAGTTAAGATTAATGAGATGTTTGGCTACTGTGGGATGCGTCTTGGGGTTACCAAGGGATCCCAACAGTTCAGACTCTCGAACTCTTGATCTAGTCTCACTAGTGCAATGTGAAACAGAAGAATGACAGTCCAAATCCAATAATTTTTATAGAAAATCCCTTTTATTGCAAAGTATTGCCAAAAAATGGACTACATCACCTGATTTTAGAGTCGCCACCTAACCTTTTGGGAAAATTTAGAAACCCATGACTCATGCCAAAGGCCACCATCCATCATAACCAAAGTGTCTCGGCTCGAGAACATAGGTATGAGAGGGGAAGATCATTAATTGAGCACCCCACTTACCCAATCAAAGAACAACCTCTATTAAGTCATAATGTGATTTTTATAATCAATGTAAATCCATATTCTAATTATTAATAATGCTATCATTACTATCTGAGTCATTCAAATATAAATTGTGTCGTAAATTTTGGTTATGCTCTGACTTCATGCTTTTTTGAAAAGTGGTTTTCTTGGATAAAATCCATAGCGTAAGAATCATCTACACACCAAAATAAATAACACAACCCCCATCCACTGGCATTCAAATAGATATCTCATTTAAGCACTTAGCCACATGTTATAGAAACAAATATAGTAAGGAACACGCATAAGCAATATGCTAAAGCTTAAAATGCTCACCTAGTACTCCAAGGCTAGTCGTGATATATACAGATATGTACAAATATGCATGATCCTATATACAAGTTCCTGGTCCTATATACAAGTTCCTAATGCAATATATACATACCAGGTTCCTAGGAATCCAGATTGCTAAGATGTAGCATGAATATCACCACAATGCATGGATTTGTGCACGTATTCATCTTTGAAGATAACACATCATATTAAAGTGAATGATCTAGACTCAAATGCATGGAAGAGTGGATGCAATATACAAGCATGATAAACAAAACATGATGCAAAACCGAAAGCAGATAAATAAAAGGGTTAGAAAGACGTAGGGTTGGAAGATTGTTAGAACAATTCAAATAAGAAAAATGGATGAGAGAAATTATTACAATAATGAATCACTCTAGCCTAGTTACTGCTAAACCTAACAAATCACACTAAATAATGAAAAGAAGTAATCCAGGGGCTACAATACTGCTCAGGGGAGCATTCCTCAGAAACTGTCTATTTTGTTCTTAGGGAAATGACCGGCCAGACACTAGATGAGCTGGCTGAATGCCCTTTCCTATTGGGGATTAGTTCAGTGCAGAATCTCAGGACAGTGGCCAAGATGGGGCTTTCTGGGTGGTTCTCACACCTTCCACCTCCTTTGTTGACAGGGATCACTTGGAGAGGAGATGGATAGGCAAAAACCCTCAACAATAACAACAATATATATATATACACAACAAATAGTTTACCCAAAGAAACAAATTAAATGGATCAAAATCAAAACAAATTAAAGCCCAAGAAATAGATAGGAACAATAAGGGCAAGTTAATACCCAAATCCACGCTATTAAGTGGTGTAGATTAGTGCAAATAATTATTGACAGAAGCTTTGCTTGTTAAAACATAGGATTCATCAAACTCATTGAAAACTCCTCATAGAACAAGGATGATAACATCCCTTTCTATGTTCACAAATGATCGAGAAGGGAGCTTTCACTTTCTTTGAATCAAAATCTCTTGTTTTGCTTTCAAAATAGTCAATGGAAAAAAAAAATAAGAAGAAAAAAGAGAGAGAAACACTTGTCAACACCAAATCCCATGGATCACTTAAACAACCTCGTAAAACAACCCCTAACACTCATTTTCATTGAGTCAAGGGTTGAAACACATAGATTGGCATACTTGAGAGATATGATAGATGAAGATAATTGGTGTAATAGGGAGAAGAGTTACTCTACTTATTGAACTTGTGAATGGATGGATGAAATTACTCTCAAGCACATCCACAAGGATCCAAAATATACAAGAGTTAGACAGTTGACGCTATGAAAAACAAGGACACAAAGGAAATAGCTATCAACTCAATGGATGGGTGGCTAAAGTTATTGCCTCCACATCCATGAGGACTTAGAACAATCACTTAATGAAAATAAAGCTTAAGACTGAAGAAAGGGAGATAGAAAAGTGATTTAGATTATGAGAAAATCACCTCATAAGAGGATATGCCACTTTGATTCACAAACTCTCTTGTTAATTCCCTTAATTCACTTTAGATAGATTGTTTAATGTCCAGGAGTTTGAGTAAGGTGCTTAGGATCAAGCTTCTATGGAATGTTGGTGTCCAAAGTCAAGAGGATGCTAGCTAGGAATTGTGGTTAAGAGGAGAATAAGTTAAGAAGCTCTTAGGAGCCTTGGGCAAAAGTTTCTAACCCCTTCAAAAGAACTGTTGAGCTCTTATATATAGAGCCTATGTCACAAATATAGGTATGCCAAACAAGCTGAAATTCTTGAAAATTCTCTGTACCCGGAAATTCAACCAGCTGAGTTTTCTGGTGATCAGCTGAGTGCTTTTATAGCTGACCATCATTTGGTGTTCGGCAAGTCAGTGTGCACATCATCAAATGAACAAGAGCACGTTAGCTTGAATTGAAGGAAGAAATAGGTATTTCAAAGGATTTCACCATTTCCATTCACTTTCACTATATTCTTTGCTTGGTTTGTTTGAAAGAATACTATGTTTAGGGTTTTGAAAATATGAGCCTCAGAACATTGCGATAACATCTGGAGTTGCACCTACTAAAACTCGTTTTGAAAGAGATTCCATTTTGGTTGAAAACATTTTGTCGAAAACAAGTCGTTGGAGGGTTTAAAGCTTGATCCTTAGTACTCTTGCCGTGGAACTTGCATAGATTAACACCTCTTGTTTTCATTATTGGGAGCTCAAAACAGAGCGCTCAAGTCTCAAGACTAGTAAAAATGGGGTATCTATAGCTATGTTTCATGTAAGGTGGTATTTAAATTTAATTATGTATGACTTATGTTTTTTTTTTATTATTATTATGAACTTATGACTAAAAAAATATAAAATTATGTAATTTTCTTCTTTTGAAATGAATAATTTTATATATATAAAAATGAAAATTTTAATATTACAATCATCAAATTAAATAGATAACATTTATTGAATGAATAATTTTTATTTCAAAATAAAATAAAATATTACAAACATTTATATCATTAAGTAAAATAGATATAGATTATTGGTGATGGTAGAGCAATTACATCACTATAAGTCAAGTACATCCTAACTAGGTTGGCACCTACTAGGCTACCAATCATTTGCATTATACTCCACCTCAATAATCTAATACAAAAAAATAACGAAATGAAATAGTGAAAAACAAATTGTTAATAAATCATCGAAGAAGATAGGCAATTCACTCATGCTGCCTAAGGATATGTCATCCAAATCATTTTGAATTCTCTCATTTTCACCATAATTTCGTCTTCTCATAAGCGCATGCATATGATCTCTGAATATCATCAATACCTCAACCATTTGAGGTGAAAGCCTACTGCTGTAATCGCTCAGCACCTATCCACCTATACTAAAAGCTGTTTCCAAAGCAACTGTAGAAATAGGAACGATTAGTATCTCACGGGCCATCTGTGAAAGTGTAGGCCATATAGTTTCATTTTGTTTTCACTAATCCAAAATGTCAAAATTTTCAAAATCATCCACTATTGGGCTTTCCAAATAACATTGTAATTTATAACTACTTACGCTTATATATTGATATATTCTCCTACTTTTTATTGTTGAAAAAGCACTTAATCTTCCGCCTCAAGATGAAGCTGTTGGTGTAGTGTGTATAGGTGCATTTGCAGATGCAGTTGCCTTGCATTCTTCAAATAACGTTTTGCATGTTTGCATAATAGGGGGCAAATTATTTTTGATCAGTGAAAATACGTTCTGAAAATTCTTATAAACTAATTTCTTTACATCTAAGATAAATTATTATGGCTAAACCTAAAAGATAAGGCAATGGATCAAAATATTTATCAAAATTTTCTTTCATTGCAATAATAATGGTTACATGATATTCGTTACTTATATATTTTACAAAAACTTTCATTATTTCTACTAACATATGTGAAACAAATGGTGAAGTACAAATATATATTTAAGAAAAAAATTTGTTGCAGTATCAAAAAAATTTAGAAAATCTTTATATAAGGCTACTTTTAGCGTCAATTAAGTTCTGTGGGAGTCAATACTCCTCCTATTGTTACAAAAAATAAATTTGTTTCTTTTTTTTATTTACAAGCTCTTTTTAACATATTATACGTTGAATTCCACCTGTTGTCTATGTATAAAATTAATTTTCTAAATGACATACCTTCTCGCTGACAATTTTTCCTATATTCTGAAATTTGATTAGCAAAAGACATAATAGTAACAATCGTATTTTTTATTACCAATACAGAAGTCTCGTATGCATGCATAGTTTTTTTAACAATCAAGTTTAAAATATGGGTACAATAACGAATATGAAATAAATCATCACCAACAAGTAATTGTAAAGTTAATTTCAAATGGGTTACAGTCTGATTGTAATATGTTGCATTATCTAAATTAATAGTAAATATTTCATTTCGCAAAGCCACTCATATAATACAATTCTTATTTTCTACACCAAGCGAATGACCAGTGTATAGAAGTTCAACTAATCTAAATGAAATAATTCTTTTATTTAATTTCCAATCATTATCAATAAAATGCACAATGATACATTGATATTCTGAACCTTTATTGGAACGTAAATCAGATACTAAACACATTCTTTCATTCAAATTTTTTAATATGTCAAATAATTCAGTTTTAATATCCTCAAATTTCTTTAAAATCATGTTTCTAGCAAATTTCTTGAAAAACTTTGATATTGCGGTGAAAAAATTTCGTGAATCATTTGTATAAAATCAGGACATTCACTAGTAGTAAAAGATTGTTCGTTTTTAATAATATAATCAACTACAAAATTTTGTGCGCGTATAGGATCATATAAAAATATTTGCAAACGACCAATTGATGGAACCCTCAATTGCATTGGACTTCTAATATCAGGTTGTTGATTTTGTAAATATTTGTTAGCATGCCTTTTTAGATGACTAGTGCCCCTTGTAGATGCAGCACTAAGTAAATGTGTATAATATTTATATTTTGCTTTAAATATAATTGTACCATCAGGATTATTTACAGATATTTTTTTGAAATGATCACAAACACTACTAGTTGTGCCCTTAAATGATGATCCACCTATTGGAAAAGAAATATTACGCACATTAGAAGGAGAATCAACATATTCATATTGTGTAGTATCAACATAAACATTAAGAATATTAAGATTCATGGTAATATAAGTAAAATAATATATAAGAACTAGCAATTAATTTAAATAATGAGTAAACAATAACAACTAATATATGTTAAGAAATGATTGATGTAAAAAAATGAGTAACTAATAAATTCAATTTGACTAATTAATGTTACCGACTGGCGAATACAATACAAAAATTAGTTTCTTCTTGCACAATTGTAATTGTCACTTAGGGATGAGACTTCAAAATTAATTGAGAGAATTGAGAGTTGAGAGACATTGAAAGTTTGAGAGAGAGAATTGTTTGTGAGAAATAAAATAAAAGAATGGGGATATTTATAGGAGTTTGGGAGGAAGGAGGCCAATCTGTTAGAAAAAAAAAATACCATTGCAAGTAAACAGACATTTGACTGTTTGAATATTAATTTTTTCGAAATAAATAAATAAATAAAAATAAAAATTGACAATTGGATAGTAGAGAGTTGTTGGGGGTGGGCCACGGGTCGGGCTGCTCATAGGGTGAAAATTTTTGTGGTCTGATCGGGCTAAGTCATGTTTCAAAATGATGGCTCAAGCCCAAGTCTAGGGTCCCAAGTTAGGCTTGAGCCTAAATGGGCCTAACGGGGTCAAACCCACTCAGACCTTGAGCAGATTTTAGACCGCCCAGAGGTCGCGGGTCACTTTTATACTCCTAAATGTAGTATTGTGTGTGATTTTGACCAACAATTATTATTTAAATAAATTAGTACTTGTGGATGGAAGAATGGTAATTCGAAAAAAGCAAAAAGGAAAATTAATTAGTATTGAACTACATGTTAATTGGATCCGAACAACTTTTCAAATGATGGTTGAAAAAATTGTGGTTGGAAGAAAGAACTAATGGTTATTTCGGATTTGTTAAAATTGAAAATTTTAATTTCACGGTAAAATTGACTTATTATGGGACTAATTTAAACTCAATTTGATAGTTTAAACTATTCATTTTATACAACCAATTGAGAAAATTATTCATTTTAAAAATCAAATTAATCAAACATTGATTGTCATATCATATCATTTCTATTTATACGGTATATATGTTTTTAAGAATAAACCGTTCATTTATTATAACATATATGTATTTGATCACGCGATTATTTATATTTAATCAACCTAATTATTTGTATGTATGTTTTTATCAACTTCATAAATGAGGTGAACGGTTCAAATTATTAAGTTGTATATAAATTGATTTCACAATACACCAATATCACCTGTGAAGTTGAGAATATTTAATTTTAGCAAATTTGAACTTGACAATGATTAGGGTAAAATTAAATTTTAACATTGGAATAGAAACACTAGATTATAACACATTAGCTATTGACATATTAAAATCTGATATTTGAATTGTCAAAAATGCTCATAAATAAATATAAATAATAAAAAAAAGAAGACCTAGAGTAAAGAAAGAGCATGGGCCAGGCTTACACTCTATTTTTAAAAAATTGTACCTGCTCGTGCCCAACCGAGCCCATCATCAGGCCACATCTAAATTTCTTAATCCGGAAGATGAAAAAATCTTCAAAGCCCAAGTTGGCCTACTTGAACCTCCGCTTTGGATTCTTTGAAAAATTAATATATTTCTGTTTAGTTTTGAGTTTGCAAAAATAATTTGAGTTTTTAAATTTTTTTTATTTTTCGTGTTTTCTTATCTTTAGTGATTTTTTTTTTCTTATTTTATTCAAATTTAAATAAATAAAAATTAGATTTATTTATATGCAATCTACATGTACTTCAAATGTAAAAATATTTGTGAATAAATCTAAAAAGAATTCAATAAATACAAAAAATATAAAAATATACTGAATTTTTTTTTTGTTTTTGTTTTTGTTTTTGTTTTTTTTTTTTTTTTACATTTAGTGAATTTTTTAAAGGTCTTTTGATAAATTTTATATTGTTTAAGTATATCTCGATTAAATGAATCTAAGAAGTACAAAATTTTAATTAAAATAATAGAAAAATTACTAAAAATAAAATAATATGAATTGAAAACTTGAAAATTATTTTTAAAAACTCCTAAACCAAACAAATGTTACCTTGAAAAATTAAAGTCATCAGGATGGTACAATGTTGAGTCGAGTTGGGAAGTAAAATTTTAATCTTAATTTAAAAACTTAACAATTTTTAAAAATACGTGTTAATTCATTTGTTTGTTGTCGGAGCCCCTCTAGATAAATTTTGATTGAGTTGAACGCAACTAATTTAATTATGTATTTTTAGTGTAATAAAATTTGACTTATTTGTACAGAGATTGATTAATTTTTATCATATGAGTAAAGTGTTGGTCTCTTTCTCCTATCTCTCTTCATTTTCTCTCTTTATGGAAACGCAGGACAGAGCCTTTGGACTATGAAGAGTGTGAATAGTTCTCGAGTAGTTCTACTAGACTGTTAGGAATTGTTCGAAGATATCAATAGAGGCACATGATTCACCCACATGATTTATGAATTTAGTTTGAGCGTAAAAGGTATATCCAAATTCGTTTATTTTCGTTGTGTATTATTTCTTATTTTTTTTACATTAGTATCAGAGTCATTGTTAGGTGTTCTCGTGTTATTTGTACATAAAAATATATATACATGTGTTTTACACATAGAAGTTGATGTTTTTCGAACCATCTGTGATTGTCTTGAATTTTACATATGTTGTAGTCCATATTATTTAGATCATATCTGCAAAATATTATAAAAATTAGACGAACAAATTTTAAGAAAAATACAAATTTATATTTGATTTTCGTAATTTTGACTGCATACTGTTTTTACATGTTCTGTTTTCATATTGTGAAAAGAATAAAGCTTGGTAGCTCGATTTTATCGCGGCTCGATTGTCCTGAATTGCAAAACGACGTCGTTTTGCTCTCTTTTTTTTTTTTTTCTTTTTCCTCTTTTATATTTGAAACAGGAGAGGGAGGAAGAGAGATAGTAAGAGAAAGAGAGAGAAGAGAGAAGAGAGAAAAAAGATAGGGAAAGCTAGCCTCACTATACCGATCATGGCTTCTGAACCTAAACACATCCGTTCTCTTAGGGCTTAGGTAAGGGATGTCCAAAGCTAGCCTTACTCTCATATCTCTTTACCAAAGCTTAAGCTTCCCTCTTTTGCCCAATTCCTCAAGAATCTAATGAATCCTTTGACTTTGAATGCCGAAACCCCTCACTTTGAAAGCAAGGAAAAAAGGTTCACTCGCAAAAGAAGTCACTACTTGGGCAAGAGTACAGCATAGATCTGTGTTTGGTTTTTTTTTTTTTTTTTTTTTTGAAAATCTGTGTTTGATGATGATGATGTTGTGTGTTGTTGTGGTAGATCTGTATTTGATTTTTTTATTTTATTTTGATTTTGAAAATCTATGTTTGATGATGATGATGATGATGTTGTGTGTTGTTATGGTTATTGTTGATGATGATTTGAACAGTCTGATTAGTTTATGTCTGATTGGTTTTGATTTTAGTTTTGATTCTCTTGGTCCCCTGCTCCATCTCTCTCTCTCTTCTTCTTCTTCTTCTTCTTCATCCTCTCTGTTTCAGAACAAGGAAAAAAAAAAAAAAAAATGACGTCGTTTTGGATTCGAGTTATTTCAAGCCTCAGTTTTTTCGAGCTACAAAACGGAACTGTTGTGAAAATTATGTATTTGAAATTTTTGTTTTAAAAATTTCAAAACAATATATTATAAATCTGATTCTGACTTACTATTGAAATGGAAACTCAAGCCTAAATTTTCGGTGAGAATTAAAAGATTAAAGGCTTGCATGCGAATTGAATAGGCGCCAACATCATCGTGGCGTGCACTGGCGTTGTCGTGGCGCATGTTGACATCATCCTGACGTGCTGATGGCTGATGCAAGTGCTGATGTAAGTTCTTTACATTAAGGCCTTGTTTAGATTTCTTAAATTTCAAAACTACGTTAACTACTTCTATATTATTTGTTATAATTCCGATTGGAGCATGACATATACTGTTAGATTCGTAATTTGTTTTTCTACGATCTGTTAGAGTTATAGAATTTTATGAAAAATAAAATATTTTTATTAATGAATAATTCAATATTTTTACGTTATAAATTATTTTTCGGAGAGCATGACTTGGATTTTGGGTTTGAATTTTTTACAGTAGACTACTGTTATGTAATCTTATTTATTCGTATGATTATTATATTTTTTTCAAATTTTGTAATAGTTATTTCTAATTTTTTGTGTAATTATTAATTACTTGTAATTCTAGAAATTTTCAGAAAATGGAAGAAAATATAAAAATCTGTTGTTGCATTATTTAAATATTGTACACAGCATGTTAAGTTCTTTTAAATATTTAGAACTTGTAGTATGCTATTATTTTAAATAGCATGATTTATTTATATTGGTAAATTTTTTATTCCATGATTAAATTAATCTAACATGTTTTCTTTTATGAATTCACATTGAGATGTTATTATATGAAATTAATATTTTATCATACATTATACATGCCATAGATAGTAGAAGATTGTTCAGTTGAGAGAAATCTTTATGGATTTACTCCCGAAAATCAATATTTTACACAAGAATTAAATTAAATTTTGAATAATTGTCACTTGAGGCGCAAGAGATGCTTATGAGCATAGCCGATTTTTTATCTTGTAACTTGTGTAATATTGTGACTATTTAATTTGCATTCTTGCGGCAAAATTATATTGTGATATGCTAATCAAATTAATCTAATGCACATTTTTCCTCTAATTGTTTTACCTTATGAAATTTAATTTGGTCGACTTAGACTTAGTAGAGATGTTAAATTGTGAACAATATAATCCTTTCTTTAGATGAACAGAAAGTCTTGAAGACTTTATATTAGATCTTAATTGAGACAAAGTAAGGAAACACGACTCAACGTCGCCGTGATTTTGTTGCTTTAATTGGCGCGATAAAAATTTATGTGTGCGTTATGATTAGCAGCATGCTAAGCAATTTTGATTGGTGAGTTTGGAGTCGTGAAATTAGTAAGCCCTCAATAGATCTATATGTGATCCTGACTATTTGAGCTGCGCAGATTGACTTTATAATCTGACTTGTAATAATGTTACATCATCGGATAAAGCAACATCTAAGAGTCACGTCATCTAAGAAATGCGACCTTAAATGAGTTAGTCATCAAGTGTAAGACGAGCAGCCAATATGAGCAGTGTTTTGCTCTTTACGCAACTGATAAGAATGGATGAAGCAAAATTTCACGCACTATGAGAGTGTGCGTTGAAGTGTCACTTAAAGTTTAGAGATTAGCGCTTAGAAGTTACAAAATCTATTAACACTAAGTGAGAAGATTAGCACCTCGTGGCCACAAAATCTATTAGCACTGCCAACTTGTCTAAATCTAGACACTTACTGTTTCCACACCTGAGTGTGAGACATTAGGAGGTGCTTCTTTGTATGATTCCTTAGCTACACAAAAGTTGCAGCATAGTGATTAAAATGTCATGTTCAAGTTGGTTGTTATGACTATAAGAATTTGATGCATCGCCGTGAGAGGATTGTGTTGAATTAGACTCTTTAGCCTAATTTGTGCTTAAGTTGCTTCAGGAGCTGTCATAAATTGATAGCTTATTCTCTCTTTCTTGTGGATAGTAGAATTAATTGCAACTAACTATGAAGTAAGAAATGAAGATGGCAAGATGAGTATCTTCATGTTGCAACTAAATACAGTAAAGTGTATAGAGAATAAAATTGACTTGAAGGTGTAGGGGATTAACGCTTACAAGTTAAATTTACGACTTAGGCGCACTTAATATCTCCATGACATCATTTTATGATCTAGTGAGTCATTATCTAGTTGGGCCTAAACCTTTACACTTTTGTTGCACTTAATTGCATTGATGAGATGATGACAAGGATAGTTTGAGTGGGTTCTTGAGCCTACTCGTTTGAGGCATCTTGCTCTCATGTGAATTTGTAACTTTGTTCGTAATAGCTGCGCACAAGTAAGTTGGAAAATAGAATAAGGGCATATGCATTGATGAGAGGATGACATGGATAGTTTGAGTGGGTCCTCGAGCCTACTCATTTGAGTAATCTTGCTCTGATGTAAATGTGTAACTTTGTTCGCAATGGCTAAGCACAAGTAAGTTAGAAAAGCGAATAAGGGCATCTGTATTGGCGCATTTACTCCACAATGATATTTGTGACTCGATATGTGTGAGGGCATAATAGCTAGCTCCAATCTAGTCACATTTATAGATTACAATATGCGTCTAAGTCAAAAGCTTTGAGATGATTTTTGACATTGCAATATGAGGTCGAGATCAATTAGATAAGAGATTTTGTGCTCTTAGTTTTGATTGAGATGGGGAGTATCTATTTGAGTTATTTTTTAGAAAGCTCTGTGAAAATAAAGTGGATGCTTAGAAAATTGATTATGCCTGATACTCAGCAACACAATAGTGTAGCAGAGATAAGGAATTAAATATTGTTTATGTTAGGTAGATGATGGCGCAATATGTTTTCTAATTAGAAATTGCACTTAGTTAGTTGCCTATGTCCCTAACTGAGTGCTCTTCTTATCAATTATTTACACTCCATTTGGGTAATGGATTAGCGAAGAGCCATTATTGGGTGATCTATAACCATTAAGCAACTTATCTTTACTTTACTTCTCATAAGGTTAGGAAGTTGAGACCTAGAGTAATCAGGCTCATTGTTGTGTGTTGTCCTGTATACGCTTAGGGTTATGTGAAGCATAATTGTATCCTGTCATGTAAACCCTCCGAGTCATGTGTTTATAGGTGAGCAGCTTTGTGGGAGTGTTACTAAGTCACATAAAGTTTTCTTAGTAAATGTGACGTTAATAGAGTTTTGGAACTCTATAAGATAGAGAATTCTAACTATGGCTCTCTATGTAGCCTAATTGAGAATGGAAAGAAATTTCCAATATCCTAGGGACAACGGGAGCAACGTGCCTACTAGTGAATTACTCCATTAGAGAAGAATATTCTACATTCTTAGTTGTGTGGTAGCGAGTATGAAAATTTTTCACGTCATCACTGGGTGATTGAGAGGAAAACATTCATGATTACTCCGTAAGATGATAAAGAGCATAGGATAGTGCCAAAGGCTCTCTAGTCCCCTGTTTTTAGAACATGGATCAATGTTGCACATTTTAAAAGGAAATCTTTGAGGATTAACCATTTCTCGGATTTGGTTGACTTTATGCTATTATGCGAAAATTGTTCTAAAGTTATGTGAGATTAAGATAGTCGTCTTTAGAGGCATAAGGCTCGCTAAATACCGAAAGGCCGCACTATTGAGGAAGGTGTAGACTTTGAAAAGACTTCCTCTTGGGGAATAAGGTTTACTTCGACGGCTATTATTGACAAAAGTTCGAAACTTTACTTTGTGGACATTGTGACCCAACTTTTCATTGGAAAATTGGATAAGTAGATCTGTAAGGATTTACCTTTTGGTTTTATGGTGAAAAGTTAAGAGCACAAAAGATTGCTAATGTCACGACCCAAACCCGCCCTTATGGGTTTAGTGAATAGAAGAACTTATAATAGGGGCTGCAGAAGCAAATATAGAAACATACATAGTCCATTGAGCTGTGGAGACATATATGGAACCAAAATTTTTAAACTTTATACACATATACGTGACGTCATAATGCAGTAGTCTTCATCATATTCATTACAGATATAGCCAAAAGGGACTTAGCCCAATATACAGATAACAAAAAACTTGTTCTATACCCAAAGGAAGATAAGGTCTTAAACACAAGCCATTAAAACTTGACTTGCTCACAAAAAGGAACCTCCTCGGAGGTACAACGGTTGGCTGACAAAACTAGTACGCCAGGTCCTTAATTCTAAGCCTGGTCACGCGCCTGGTCACCTACATACATAATATAAATAGTGAGCAGAAGCCCAGTGAATAATAACGGAGTAAAGGGTTTTGATGAATGATGATGTCCACAACATAGTCCGAAATCAAAATTTATATTAGAAACAGATTTACATTCACATTTGTAGACCCGATTTTCTTCGTGTGCCCCCCTTTCGGAGAGACACGAATTGGTCTTACTACAGTTCGGACTCCTGTCACAGCTTTGAATCTAATCTCACAAAGTGCAATGTGAGACTGATAAACACCAAAGAGTTCAATCCGGCAAATCATTTTGGAAAATAGATTTTGAATCAAATAATACCAAAACTGGACTGCTTTGCCAGATTACAGAATCGCCACATAAATATTTTATTTTTGAAAAATTTAGGAAACCTTGACTCGTGCCAAAGGCCACGTGTCCGTCATCACCAAAGTTGCCTCGGCTCGGGAACTTGGGTACGAGAGGGAAAGGTCCTGAAATAAGCACCCCCGCTCGCCCGATCAAAGGATCGGCCTCTACTAAGTATGATATGTTGTTTTATAAACCTCATGAGTTCTTATACTGATTATTAGGTAACGTTACTATGTGGCGCACACATACAAGTATAGACTCAATCATGAGAATTGGAACAAAACAACTCATGTTTGTTTTTGAAAATGGTTTGAAAGTGCCACTCGCAAGTGGGCTAAAGCGCGGATTTGCCACCCTCAAGTGGGCTATAAAACATGATTTTGTCATTTCGTAAAGTGGGCTTAAAACTCACAACCATCGAATTGTTCCAATTTAGGCAATCAAGCCTTCACCCACAGACATTCAAGCAGTTTAAACAATTATGCAAATAGCCTCATGGCAAGTATGCGATCATGGCAATACTCACACTCATGCAAGTATGTGTAGACGTGCCCGAACGTCCCGGTCTCTGCGCGCGAGATGGCGCGAAATCCCGTTTTGTTCATTGGGCTACTACAGTTCGGACTCAAATGTCATGGTTCTTAATCTGATCTCACAATGTGCAATGTGAGATTGATAAATCACCAAAGAGTCCAAATCTGGCAAATTGTTTTGGAAAACTGATTTTTGTAAAGAAGTGTCAAACATGGACTGCTTTGCCAGATATAGAGTCGCCACCTAAATATTTTATTTTGGGAGATTTAGGAAACCCTGACTCGTGCCTAAGGCCACGTGTCCGTCATCACCAAAGTTGCCTCGGCTCAAGAACTTGGGTATGATTGGGGAAGGTCATCTATGAGCACCCCCGCTCGCCCGATCAAAGATCGGCCTTTACTAACATGATATCTTGTTTTTTGAAAACACATGCGTTCTTATTCCGGTTATTAGCCTAGAATTACTATGTGATGCACACAACACATAAGTATAGACTAGATCGCTTAAGTTGGAACAAAACATCTCATGTTTGTTTGAAAATGGTTTGAAGGTGCTACTCGCAAGTAGGCTAAGACGTGAATTTTGCCACCCTCGAGTGGGTTTAGAAAACATGATTTTGCCACAATCAAGTGGGCTTAAAACTCACATTTTAATAAATTGTTTTAATTCAAGTAATCTAACCTTCACTCACAAGCATTCAGATAATTGATCATATAAGCAGTTAGCCTCACGGTAAGCATGCGATCATGTTAACATTCACACACGTGCAAGATGCTAAAGCATAAAAGCTTACCTAGTACTCCGAGCCAAAACAATAGCTCGTTAGTAATTAATGCATGATCCTAACTATGTTAAGATGCCTAATGCAACACATGCAAAATGCAACTAGAAATAGACTCAGCTATCTAAGAATGACATGTGAAATGCGACAACTCGATAAACGTATTCAAGTTGGAATTGAAATACCATGCGGTTAGTATGATATGCCGAGCCCGGTGCATGCAATATAGATGAATGAATGATGCAAACATGCAAGCATAAGGATGCTAATTGAAACATGACCTAAAACTAACCATTAAAAACAGGTAAGTAAAAGGGAGAAAGACATGGGGTTGGAAGACATTCACACACTCACGCACACTTATTACATAATTCGCCCTCTCGACGGAGGGTCCGAATAAATAATACAAATCAACTAATTAATTAACTATCCTAGCTAATTAATTATTACATAACTCTTAACTAATTAAGCAAATCAATTAAGTTACTAAATAGACTAGGTATGAAAGCTAAAGAGGCTGCCACAGCTCTGCCTCGGAATGATTGAATGATGCATGCTTGATCGTCTCGCTCGGAAACCCGTTGCCATGCCACTTGTTGCCTCTATTTGCATTGCTTTGCACCTCTGAAAACTGCACAAATCCCAAAGATGCTTCCGAACCACTCCCTGAGAACTGTGGGATGTCACCGGCCAAAATATAGGAACATCGGCCTTTTGGGATTGGTCATCGACCATTTGTGAGGATCTCGGCCAACAATATTTAGCCGATCGGCACTGAAGATGGCCGGCCGGCCATATCTTCCTGCAGAATGTTGTTTTACTGTAGCAGAGGACAAACAGAGCATAACAATGCATTTTCAAGGTAATGTGTGCACAAAACACCCTCCCTATCATGTCATGAGCTCAAGGGAGTGTAGTGCTCGACCCTCGGGCCATCAATCACGCATGTCGATGCATGATGGCCAAAGGAGCCAAGTGTGCGATTTAATATGGAATGAATGCACAAAAACACATGAATGCCTAGAACTCTATCATGTTGGATCAAGAGTGTTGGCGACCAAGGATTGAGGCACGTTTCGTCACGTCAAGTACGAACATCCATCGGTCCTCGTGTTTGGTTTGACACCCCAAACCAAACATAATGCAATGTATGCAACAATGGAAAAGCTATGTAATGCATCATAAGCACGCCAAATGCAATATGACTCAAACATGTACACAAGGCTAAAGTAACAAGCATGCCAAATGCAATGCGACCTAAACAAGCTTGTGACAAAATGCGAGCTAGCAAGCATGCAAAATGCAACCATAATCCTACGAACATGCATGGCATGCAAAGATGGACAAACATGCAAGCATAACGTAGAGTAGCAACTTTGAACAACATGGCAAATGGACTTAAACTAAAGACGGACAGACCTCAGCCATGCCCAAAATCAGTGGACAAAATGCCAAGAAATGATGGAAATGAAGCATGAAAAAGGCATGGCAAACATGCATGCCAATTGGCCCAAGGACTAAAGCATAAAGATGCAACTCTTAAGCACACCTAAAGAGTGACAAGCAAGGATGTATGACAATACTACATGCTCTGAAATGATGTCAGGAGTGATGCCAAATCAACCAATCAATGCAAGTATGATATGCAAGAAAGCTCAAAGCTTAAAGCTAGCCAAGGAGCTTGTACTAAGGCCATATGAAACAAACTCCAAAAAGCCAAGAACAACCAAAACAGTCCTAGATCATGCTAAAGGGAGTTTAAAACATGCAAGGGCCAAAGCTAAAACAAGCCAAAATGGAGGGCCAAAGGCAAGATGCAAGTAAGGCCAACAAAGGGGATTACACTACACCCATTATAACCAAACATGGCATGACTTAACCAATGAAAAATAGAGATATGGCATGTCAAAATAGGCCCAAAAACCCACTTAGATGGCATGCACAAAGACCCAACCTTAAGGCATAAGACACCAACTCTTCAAAGCTTTGAAAGGATGGCAAATGCAAGTATATGAGCATGAAACATGGACTGAAGTAACATATGAGATGACGCCAAATCATGGAAAAAGGTCCAAGTAGTGCATGCTAATGACTTGGACCCTCAAAGCTAACAAGCTAAAATGTATGGCAGCTATACAAAGTAATGCATGCATGACCAAAACAACATGAAACAGAGCTTTAACATGCTGAAATATGAACAAAAGCTCCTTTGGGTCGAGTCAAAATCATGCTAAAACCATAGCTTAAAGCACAAAGCATGTTAAGGCAATAGAGAGGATTACACGGCAAGTATATGGTGCATGCAAGAAGCCATTAAACCAACCTAGAACAGAGGTATATCATGACCAAATGACACCAAATACTTGATGAAATGAAGCCAAAACATACTAAGCAAACATGCTACCATTACAAGCCATTAACACAAGCAAATGAGACATAAGGAGAGAGGGGTGTCCCTCTCCTATACAAGACACTAAAACCACCTTTCCACCACTGAAAATCCTCTAGATTTCAGTGGTAGAAAGGTCATGCAAAGGCAAGAACAAAGGCCAAAAGAGATGGCTCAAAACAAGGCCAAATAAGGCCTAAGAGAGGGGAGACAATCCCCAACCAAAAAGTGACCTTAAACAATCATCTAAAGCATACAAAATCATACCTTTTTTTAGTTCATAGTTAAGCTTAAAACTATATGCAAATAGGTCTAAAAGCTTAAGCCAAAATGGGGAAACAAAAGGTTAGTTGCTCACCTTTGAAGAACACCTTCAAGAACACAACTCCAGCCACTCCCTTGGATCAAAACCAGTCCAAGAACTCTGAAACCAACTTCCTAGTGCCTCAGCAACCAAAGGAAGGTGTTCTACTAGGTGCTATAGTGCAAAAGTATGAAATCAAGTTCAAAGCTTCTTAGAGAAGCTAAGCTTTGGTTCAAATCCCTCCATACACGTGTATAGAGGGAAGGGTCTGTGCTCACCAGCTAGCACAGCTGGCATGCACAATGCCTAAAAAAGGCAAAGAAAAGGCCTCGGCCAGAAAATATGGCCGATCGACCAAAATAATGGCCGGCTGACCAAAAGAAGTGTCGATCGACCAACACTTTGGCCGATGGCAAGAAAACAAGGCCGATGGCTTCAAGCCTTGGCTGGTGGGTTGAGGGGATGGCAAACAAGCCACCATCTTCCCTTAGAAGCAAAACCACAAGTCCTTAGTCCACAACCAAGCACAAAACAGACAAGTTGAGAGATCCTAAGGCAAGGCGCGCAGCCGAGACCTTCGGGAACTCAAAACGAACACGAGCATGGATGATCATCGAGTTTTCAAACGATGATGTCCAAGTCTTGAGGACGGTCAAAAATGGGGTGTCTATAGTACGCTAAAGCGTAACACTTACAGTGTACTCCAAGCCAAAACAAAAGCTAGTTAGAAATATGCATGATCCTAACTATACAAGATGCCTAATGCAATACATGGAATAATGCAACTAAATAGGCTCGGCTATCTAAGATGGCATATGAATGCAACGATTTGATACACGTATTCAAATAAGTATTGAAATACGATGCAGTTTGAATGATGTGTCGAGCCCGGTGCATGCAATACAAATGAATGATGCAAACATGCAAAGCATAAGGTATGCTAATCAAAATGTGCCCTAAAACTAACCATCGAAAGCAGTTAAGTAAAAAGGAGAAAGACGTGGGGTTAGAAGACATGCACACACATACGCATGCCTATTACAACATTGCGCCCTCTCAAATGAAGGTCCAAATAAATAAGCTAAGCTCCACTAAGGTAAACTAATTATTACAAACCAACTAATTAACTAACTTAACTAATTAAATACAACACATTGAACTTGGATAACTAGTTACACAAACTAATTAAGTACAATACTCAAATCAAATAATTAACTATAACTAACTAATTAAAGCAAGTAAAGTGGCCTCGCGGGCGAAGGAGATATGCATGCTCGGTTGGTGTCCTCCCGAAAATCCATTGCCTTGCCTTCGGCTGCCTCTGTTTGTACTTGCCTTGATCTCTGAACATTGAACTAACCTAGACTGTTTCTGCTCCAAAACAGGATAATTCCTGCATAAAAATGGACTGGTGGCCGGTCGGCCACAAAAAGTGGCTACCAGCTACCTTAATTGGCCGGTCGGCTAGTGAAAGTGGCCAGTCGACTACTGCAAGTGGCCGATCGGCCACTTGCTTTTCCAAAATGTTGTTTTTGCTGCAACAGAGAACGACAGAGGCAAAGCAAGGCATTTTGCAGGAAATGTATATACTGCCACTCTCCTCATCATTTCTCAAGCTCAAAGGAGTGTGGCGCTTGGTTCTCAAGCCACCAATCAAGCATCTCAATGCATGATGGCCAAAGGACCGATCTTATACAAGGTCGATGAATGCACAAATAAACTCAAATGGAGCCTCCACCCTATCATGCATGATCAAGGGTGTCGGCGACCAAGAAACGTGACATGTTTCATCACTTTGAGTATGAAACGTCCCACATTTCTTGTGTTTGGATTAACGCCTGATCCAAACACATGCAATGCAACCCAAATGCTCATCTTGCACAAGTTTTACTTTGCTCAATTCTTATTTACACATTTTACATTACCGATTAATCATTTAACCGATTAAGTCCAATATGAAAGTCCTCTAACAAGAGAGGGGTCAACCAAATGATGGTTTAAGACATGAGAGAGTTCATGCCTTTGGCTAGGAGGAACCCTCAAAAGAGAGTTAAAACCATTGAGCATAAACTCTATCTCAAGCTTAAACACAAACATAAGGCCAACCAACCCTCAAAACAAATCAAAAGTGAAGAAATGAGGGAGATGACAGATATTTCAGTGCTAAAGTGGCATGAAAAACAATACAACAATATGCAAACAACACATGTACAATATGTTAAAGGCCAAAAACATTGAAACTAGTGAAGGACACAACACTAGAGGCATGCAATACAATGCTCAAAAGGGACCAATAGTCCAAAATAGTTCTAACACACCCTAAATAGAGTTCTATAAGCTAAGAATAGCTATATTAAGAGGCCAAAACAATAGCACATGCTAGCCAGTTTAGCACAATTGCACTACAAGCATATAAAGCAAAGATCATGTGATCAAACCAGCTTAAAACAGAGCTTAATCATGCCAAATCAGTGACCTGAACATGCTGAAACTTAGGCACAAAAGGCAAGAAAAACATGCTCACATTTTCGCTCACAAACAAGACACAAAGCATAACTCTCAAAAGCAATGAAAGAGTGGGATATATGAGAGTGTGACAGTAATATATGCTCTAAAATCACATGCCAAATGATGCTATATCATGCAAACATCACAAGAAAAAATGCTACATGCCCTAAAACTCAAAGCTAGTAAAGGCCATTTACACTATAGCTATACAAAGCAAAGCACATATGACTAAGACCACCCAAAACAGAGCTAAAGCATGCTAAATCAGTAGTAAAAATGTGCTGGAGTTGAGCTAACACAAGCTAGAATGATAGGCTAACTCATTAGGCATACTAGGCTAGTGAGCAAAATTACACTACAAGTGTAAGAAGCAAACAAAAGGTGCTCCAACCAGCCAAAAACAAAGTTATAACATGTTGAAGTAAGGCCAAAAACATGCTTAAACTAGGCTACAAAAAGGTAGAAAAGCATGCTCAAATACTAGGCCATCTATACATGCAAACAAGATATGAGGAAGGGGGACCATCCCCTCCTATTTTGGTCCTCAAAACAAACTTTCTACCACTAAAATTACTCTGGAATTCAGTGGTTAAAAGGCCAAGAAAAGGGGGTTTCAAAAGCTTTGAAAGAAGGCTCAAAAAGCTTTACAAGCTAAGGAGCAAAGGAGGGAACCACCCCCCTAACCAAACAAGACTCAAACCACTATTTTAGAACCTTAAAAGACAGAGTTTTTAGATGTTAGAACCAGCCTCAAAATAGTGTAAAAATATGGCCAAACACTTAACCAAAACAAAGCTTAAAAGGGACAAGTTCTTACCCTTGAAGCACAGCAACAAAACAACAAGCATTCTGAGCTAAAACCAAGCTTTAGACCTCAAATAGGACCTTCAAGGACCTCAGCTCCAAGATGAAGGTATTTGGTCAAGAGGTTGTATGCAAAAATGTAGAGAAAACTCACTTTCAAGGCTAAAATAGAGAGAGAGAGAGAGAGAGAGAGGGGGGGGAAATTTTTGCTCTTCAATTTTTGAACCCTCAAAAATGGGGAGGGACCTCCCCTGATATAGGAATGCAAGCAAAAAGCTTGTTTCCATCCCACCATACACGTGTATAGAGGATGCATTTTGTGTTTAACAGCTGGCACAGCTGGCACATAAAATATCTGAAAAAAGAGAAAATTGGCCGTCGGCCACTTCAGGTGGCCGACCGGCCACCTCGCCTAGCTGATTGACCACTTCAAGTGGCCTACAAGGAGGAAAAGTGGCCGACAATAGCCAAAAGTGGCTGACAAGGCCCTTCTCCCTTCCAAGTAAGAAGCACCAAGATTTGGCTCAAAAACAAGGCCAAAACACAAAGAGTTTAGAGGCCCAGAGACAAGGCGCTCAGCCGAAAACTCGAGTACTCAAAACGACCACAAACATGCACAATTATCGAGTACATAACCGATGACGTCACAGTCTTGAGATCGGTCAAAAATGGGGTGTCTACAACATTCTTTTTCAAGTCAATAACTGATATCAGAATACATACTTAATCTCACATCTATTAGCGCTAACAGATCACATACGGGGCATCGAAAATCATACTTGTCAGTCCCATAAAGGAACTTCCAGTCGGGTACGAATAACTTGTCAGTTCCGTAAAGGAACCTCCAGACCAGGTACGGATAACTTGTCAGTTCGATAAAAGAACCTCTGGCTGGGTACAGATAACTTTTCAATTCTATCGAGGAACCTCTGGACTGGTACATATAACTTATTCGAGCCTTGAATGCTTATCAAAATTGGACAATCATTCATAGTACAAACATAACATTTCATAGAACAGATCTTACTCCTTATACAGAAAATAAGTAAAGTTGAACATAGTTTTACTAAGTTATTACTCACAATTAACAAACGGCTCCAACGCAACAGACAGAATGGGCAAGACGTCTTATGGCGCGTGACCTACACAGTTACAGAACAAACATATACTGAATTACAAACCCAAAAACATTAACTTAATCCTTTTTTATCTTCGTTGTGTTTCTACTTCTTATCTTCATTATTATGTCTTAACCATGGCCTAAGAATGCCTAGGATGCCGCTCGAGCGCAACTTCCTTCGCTCGAGCGGACATGCAAACATGTGAGGGGCCGCTTGAGCGCAACTTCCTTTGCTCGAGTGGTCTGCACACTTTGAAAAAGTACTGGTTGTGTGATTTTCACGCTCGACGGTCGCTTGAGCGTAAGATTCAGGTCCTCGCTTAAGCGCAACTCTTGTCGCTCAAGCAGTCTGCAAAACACATGAAACTTCTGAGAGCTTGCATTTCACACTCGAGTGGACTTCTGGTTGCTCGAGCAGAGATGGAAAAACAAAGGTGGCCGCTCATCTATCGCTTGAGCGGAGAGATCAAATTCTGAAATTTCCAGATTTACCTCTAAGCTTCCAAACTCAACTTCAAAGCTACAAAACTCATCTTTTTGGGCCAAACACTTGAGAAAACACACTTAAACTTGGAAAACATTGAGAATTCAAGATTATTGCATGAAATCAAGGCCCAAAAGCATGCCAAATGCTCAAAACTAAACTTAATTCTTTGAAAAACACAACATGCATGTATTGTCTTGACTTCAAAACTTCCAAAACATGATCAATTGGTATGAAATGGTATTAATCAAGATGAATTCTCAAAATAAAGGTAAGATGGGCACATGCATGAGAGAATTCTTTGAAATCAAATTCAAATTGTATTCAAATGGACATACATGCATGAGATGCTCATCTTTTCTACCTCCTAGTTCAATTCTTGTTTAACTTAGTTCATTTATCTTGAATACATGTATGGAATGACTTAAACTCAAACCTAAAGGTTGAATTCTCACCTTAGATGTTCAATTATGCTCTAGAGTGCTAAAATCCTCCAAATTCTCTTCCAATGTTTAGCAATCCCTCTCTTTCTTTCCTTGTTTGTTGAATTCAATTCTCAAGCTTTCCTCTCCCTTTCTTCTCACATTTTTGGGCTCATAAGGATGAACATGAGATGTGTCTTAAGTGGTATATAGGCCATATATAGGCTTGCTTAGTGGTCTTTAATTAATTTAGCTTAAGCTAATCATAGTGGCCTTAATTAATCTACTTTAATCGTTCTGAATCAACTTTCAATTGAACCTACTACAATGTTCTAAAAATTCCAAATAACACATAAACCAAGTCAATTTCATGATCGGATGCTGATAAGGCCTTCAATTCACAGAACAAAACAGAAATCCAAACAAATATTTCTACATTAGACAGATATGAGCAGAAATAATGCAACACACATGCAATTTCCTCATAATTTCACCTTAATTACTTATTAGGCATAATTAATCATGGTTAGTCAGCTAATCACAAGTCGGGGTTGTTACAGCTAGTTCCAATAAATCTTTTACGACCTAAAGTAGTTATCCAATTAGTGGTTCTTAGATTTCATTGAGCAATGATGGGCCAACGATGATCAATGAAGACCATTGAGTCATGATCAGTGGTCCAAAATAAGTTTTTCCCTACTTAGTCATTATGAACCAGGAATTTATAGGGTTTTCGCTAAGTGTTGATAGTCCTCTATTTTAGACATAATGGACATGGGTGATACAATTTATACGCTCGGACGTATTATCATTAAGGATTGTTCTAGGAGAATTCTCAGTTTGTCTTTGATGACTTACATAAGGAATACCCTAGAATGATTTTAGATGTGAAATTGCAAACCTATTAACTTACCAACCGATATAAACTAGAGCCTTAGCTATTGGGTGAATCCTCAAATTGTCTTAAAGAGAAATAGATGACCTATATACTTTAATCTTTTGGTGTGGGAGCCTCAAGTACGCTATGTGGGCGTATTCGACATGATAAGTGTTATCTTTTGTAGATGGTCAACTGAGTAGCTTAGACCTTGACCTTGCTCATTAGACTATGGATAGAATGCTCTACTGGTAATGTATAAACTTACCCATTGTAAGATTCAATGTGCTAGTTGGGCGCACCTTGAATGAACACAAATTGGTCACCAAAATATCTTTAGAGAGGTAGTTGTGCAAAGAGATAGTGATCTTTAACCACTTTATGTGAGGCGCACATGGTGAAATGTATTGTATATGCTTATCGCAAGAGGTGCTGATAGGGCATATGCTTTGGAATCTAGAATTGCACAAACTATGGTTGTTATGTTTTTTAATTGATTGTTTATTTTGTGATATTATAAGATATTGATGCTATGATGGTTTGTGGCATAATGATTAGTAGATGATGATGTCAGCATGTAAGATTGGCTCACTCACACGAGCAATCACTCTTGGTGCTTGGGAGCGAGTAAGGATGTGACTAGTGGTTTATTTTATTTGGAGTCAAGAGAGGTTTAAATTACCCACTCTGTATGTCGCCTTGGTTTGAGCCAAGATGGACTAAACATAGACATTGGTACCCATTTCCTATGTACAACCTGTTATGATTAGCCAGATACGAGATCTCATTTGGCGCTCGGAAGGCGAGCAAATAAAGAATTCGGGTTAGACATTATAAAGTGACTTGTGCACTTAAGAGCGACTAGACTAAGATCTATATGGTGTATCGAGTATGACGTCACTCTTTGGAAGAGTTACTCCACTGTAGCATGTATTCATATTACATGTGCTTGGCGACCGAGTAATGAGGTGAGAGAATAGATTCCTACTTTCTCACCGCGTGAGTCTTACATGTCATTATTGATATAAATTTCAATTTTATACCCTTTTTTTAACCTTTGACAATGTGATAAGGTGACGGGTTGACGTTCTGCTACTTTGGTATGTTGCCTATAGTCATGTATGATCTATCCTTAAGGGACATCACGCGAAAAGCGGTCGATCCTAAACTAAATGACATGATGGCGAAGGGAAGATTATCTAGTATTACACCATTGTTGTATATTCAGTGCCAGCAACTCACATCACTCTGTATAAGAGGCAGATTGAGTGTGAATATATTGCAAGATTTGAGAGAGCCAAAAATGCCCTTTTGAGGGATGAGAGATGTTTTTGGACTGGTGTAATTGGATGGGTCTGGGGCATATGAGACACTATTTTTATCTTCGGGTTGATGTCTCTATGCTGGCTCTTTTGAGTTTCTAGTGTAAAACTCCCACATGCAGATGTTCTCAACCGTCGCACGATCCATTGGCTAGTATAATCGTGTTTGATGGATAGATTGAGATAAAGGAAGAGCGGTGTCATGCCAGTGCATGTTCGAGTGGGAAATGTTATAAATTAGGTCGAGTTTAGAACCCATACCCGATTGGGACGCCCATGGTGGCATGACCCATGACCCATTGTGTGACACCCCTTTTCTGTATTATGTTAATTGGTCCTTAATTTGTTTATGGTTATGTGTTTAGCATGATTTTGTGTGCCATTATGTGAATATATGTGATTTTGAAGTTTTACCTGTTCACTGTAGGAATATCTGTTTGAATAACCTGCTTTGGAAATTAAATTGAGGGCCTTATCGGCCACCGAACCCGAAATTGATTACGCCATTGTAATTGGCATAATTTTTAGAGCCTACAGTGAAATTTAATTGAAAAATTGATTCAAGCCAGATTAAATTGATTAATTAATGAATTGGTGCTCAAATATGTGATATTAAATAATGGGGCTTAGTGGGGTTATATGGGACCCTTATGTATTCAACTCCCTCATTTTACTTCATTCTGGGCTGATCAAACTCTCCAGAGGAGGAGAGACCCGAACTAGAGAGAGAGAGGGGAGGAAATCAAAGTTTTGCTCTTGAATTTTGGAAGTCTTGAAGACAACTCTAGACTTGACCATAAATTGGAAGAATTGAGCCTCTAGGTAAGCATTGATTCTTGAATTCATGAGCTAATGTGTAATCTTGTAAGTAAGTTCAAGGGTTGTTGTGATCAAGAGCATGTAATGAGTTGATTTTTGTTGAGTTTGAAGTCTTAGAACTCATGCATGTAAGAAATTACTTTGAATTTGCATGTTTGAGCTTGAAACACATGATTCATGTAGAGTTTTGGTTAAAGCTCATGTTGTAATCACCATTTGTACCATCTAAGTTGAGAATGATGAGCATCTCCCACATGCATGTACAAATCATGGGAGTATAAGTCTTGAATGTTTGAATTTGAGCATGTTGATGATGGGTTTGAGATATTTTGGGACATGCATGTAGATAAATCATGAAATTGAGCTTCCTGATGTTGTAAACTTGTATTAGTAGCATGTTAGCATGTGTAAATGTGTAATTTGAGCCATTGCATGCAAGTAATGTAGCTGGAAAACCGATTTGGAGCTCAAGAACACAATCTGGGAAACCCAGAATTTTGATGTCCGCTCGAGCGGGGTAATGGCCGCTCGAGCGGGAAAATCGTGCTCCCAGCACTTTTGCAGAGTTGGATGTCCGCTCGAGCGGGACACCTCACGCTCGAGCGTGGAGTTTTGTAGACAGGCCTTCAGCTCGAGCGCTCTATTCCACGCTCGAGCGCATTTTTCATGCAACCAGTACTTTTGCAGGCCTTAAGGGTCCGCTCGAGCGGGTAAGTACACGCTCGAGCGGGGACCCTGTTTTCTGAAATCTTGTTCATGCATCCTGTGTTTCGTTTTCCGTTCTCTTTCACTTGTAATCACTCTTAGGCATGTGTTAAGCGTTACAAATGAGTTAATGAGATAGGAATAAAGCCTAAAGAGGAATATGTGAATTAAGGAACGGATTGAATTGTTAATGACCCTTCTGTGTTCATGGAATGTGTAGGGTCAAGCTCCAGGGCGAATCCACAAGCCGATCACTGTGAGTAATATCAATATTTAAAAGCTTGTCAATGTCCAATTGTTTATTCCCTTATAAACTCTATGAGCTGTTAATTGGGATGGTGGACAAAAGTTTTGATGTAAATGAATGGGTCGAAGGCCGTTTTGATGTAAATGAATGGGCCGAAGGCCGTTTTGATATACATGAATGGGCCGAAGGCCGTTTTGATATAAACGAATGGGCCAAAGGCCGTTTTGATATAAATGGATGGGCCGAAGGCCGTTTTGACACGAATGGATGGGCCGAAGGCCGTTTTGACACGAATGGAAACCAGAACGGGCCAAAGGCCAGTGTGTGGGAACTACAGTCACTTGATCTAAATTTTGTATAAGTATATATGAGTTAAATATTTATGTGAATTGGGCCAGAGGCCGTTTGGAATACGTCGTTTTACATTGTTATGTAATTTTTGTATTTGATATTATTCACTGGGCCATTGCTCACGCTCATCCATGTGTTTGTAGGTGAGCCAAGAGAAGTCCAAACCCAGCCCCAGTGAAGTCTACCAGGAACAACACGAGTTTTGAAGAGTTAGCCTTGCGTCTCATGCACGAGACCCACCCTTGTCATTTTGTTTGCATTCATAGTTTGTCTTGTTGGCAAGGACTTTATGTATATCCGTATATAGTTTTGATATGGGTTGACTCAGTTTAGATGATCCTGTCTGTAAAGTTTTTATGGTACTGTATTTTGTTTGTGGGTTATTAACATATACGTGTATGGTTTGTTTGATGTGCATATAAGCACGGCTCTATGGACAAAGTTTTAAATTTGGCTTCCCTTTGGCCCCCTTTACTCTGATGTCTTAAGTCTGCTTTTGGAGTTGAGGCCGTAGGTGATCTTAGGATTACTGGCCGGTTACGTCCTTAACCCATGGGGGCGGGTTCGGGTCGTGACACATTGAGAGACCCTGTTAGAAGAGATTTATTTTGAATCAACTTATCTTGGGGATAAAACATATAACCCACTATCTCATCTCTTAAAGAGATAGAGTTGTGGGTGGTTATAACACTCATATTATGATAAACGTATTAATTTTTACCATATGAATGATCTGCTAGTCTCTTTCTCTTAGTCTCACTCTCATTTTTCTCTCTCCATGGAAACACAAAATAAAGCCTTTGTACCGTGAAGAGTATGGATCTGTAGTAGTTCTACCCCACTATTAGGAATTGTTAAAAGTCATCAATGGAGGCACGTGATTCACGCACATGATCTATGGATTTAGTTTAAGCGTAAAATGTATGTCTAAATCCGTTTATTTTCACTGTGTATTATTTTTTATTTTTCTTATAGTGACCATTAAGAATATGAAAAATGATATATAAGCCCATTTTTTAAATTTATTTTTTAGAATCAACGATGTGTAAGTAATATGATTAGTGAATGATTAGAGAATATATTAAAAGAGAGTGTTATCTTTAAAATTCTAATTAATTATCATATTATTAGACTTAAAAAAGTAAATCTAATTTTAATCTTAAATAATAATGTTCTAACAATATTAATAATTTGACAGCTTTCCTTGTGCCAGTGAGAAAATAGAGAAACATGTCATGTGTAAGGTTTTCAAAGGTGCCTAGCCATGACAAAGAACAATTAAAACAAACATTTATCAACGTGTGTTTTCCTATTAAAATTTATGAAGCAAACACAATTTAAAAGAAAAATTATAAAATAAAGAAAATAAATTTTCATTTAAAATTATTTTAAAAAATAAAGCTTATGTAAATCTTATGTATATAAAGATCTTCATTATCGATATACCAAATTTGGAATGTAATAATTTCAATTTACCTGTAAGTTTAAATTTAATCTGTTATTTGGGAACTGTACATGATAATTCATATTTTAGGTAAGCTTTTTTTTTCTGAAAAAAATAAAATAAAATGCAGAAAGTCAAACACGAGGTGTATCTTGTTGCTAGATTGAACCTTTTCAAAATTTTCTTACCTCACTAGAAAATCAATTGTTCAAATTTTGTCATGGAAAAACCTTTCCCCTTTACCATACTGTGACCTCTAATATATAAAAATAAAAATATGTATATATATATATAATAATAATCAAATAGGAGTGAGAACTTGAAAACCATATTTCCATCCCAACAGTTTGTATTTTTTATCAATATATTTTTAAAATTTTATTTATTTATTGTGTGCTTTTGTTAGCTAGTGTTGAATTGGACGTCGTGAAACAAATTGCAGTGGACAAATCATTGTGAGGAGATGGGCAATTAGAGATGGAGGAGGGACCATGGCTTACCTCTGAATATAATGTTGGGAAATCCTTATATTTTTCTCCTTGTCTAGTTAGAAAATAGACAACAAATCACAAAATACAAGTAATAATATGGCTAAAATTAAAGGTAACAAAACAATCACAAAAATATCAAATTTACGTGGTTCGGCAAAAGTGTCTATATCTACAAGTCCAACTCTGAATTAACTACTACTATGAAATAATGGGATTACAATGGTTCATCTCTAGTCACAACTACAGGTTTACAATCATCAAGATATATTCGTCGATGACCAACAATATTTATATCATCACCATAATGGTAGATTTCAACAAAAAATAAAGTTTAGGTCTCACCAAAGTGGATATCCCAAACTACCAATCCAAGAGAGTTTTAACAAGATCCACTCCGATCAAAATGTAGAGCTTGATTCCATGAACAATATGCTGAAACTTCATCAAGATCAGATAAGAAATGACTATCCAATCTTGATTTGAACTATGAAAAAAAACTCTTTTCTCCTCTCTCTCTCTCTCTCTCTCTCTCTCTCTCTCTCTCTCTCTCTCTCTCTCTCTCTCTCTCTCTCTCGGCCTTCCCTATTTTTTTCTGTGTTACTGCAGAAATTCTAATTGAAAACCTTGTTTCTTCTTTATTGACAGGTCATTAAGCTTCTCTCGGAAGCTTTACAAACTAATAATAAAATTAATAAATAAATTTTGGCTCATTGAGTCTTTGTGGGACCCACCCCTAACTAGGAGGGACACCACCCAACAAATCTCTCCGTCTAGACTTAGGTGGGGGTACAACCAACCCCACCTTACTTCTACAAAAATCATGCTTCTCGTTAGACAATGATTTAGACATCATATTCAACCCATTCTCATCGGTGTGAACCTTCTCAAGTTGAAGTAATTTTTCTTCTAAGAAAGTCTTTTAGTCCATAACATCTCCTTACACCGCTCTGCCACTACAATGTATTCGGCCTCTATGGTAGATAAAGTAACACATTTTTGCCACTTTGACTGCCAAGAAATAGCTCCCCTTAAAAAGGTCATCAAGTGCCTTGATGTGGACTTCCTAAAATCAATGTCTCCAGCCATGTATGTATCTGTGGAGCCTTCTAACAGAGATTTTCATCTCCAAAACATAAACACATCTTGAAAGTGCCTCTAAGATACCTGAGAATCTATTTCACAGTAACCCAATGATCTTTTTCAGGATTGGAAAGAAATCTACTCACAACGCCAACCGCATAAGCTATATTCGGCCTAGTGCACACTATCGCATACATCAAACTACCAACAACAGATGCATAGGGAACTCTCTTCATTTCATCTTTTTCTTTCTCACTTGCTGGACACTGCTTTGAACTAAGTTTGAAGTGATTTGCAAGTGAAGTACTCACTGATTTCGCCTTATCCATGTGAAATATTTTAAGTACTTTCCCAATGTATCTATCTTGTGATAACCAAATCTTGCAATTCTTTCTGTCACAGGTAATCTTCAGGCCAAGTATTTGCTTCACAGTGCCCAAATCCTTCATAGCAAAGGACTTGTTAAGCTCTTTCTTTAATTTCTCAATTTTGCTCGCATCATGCCCAACTATTAACATGTCATCCACATAAAGTAGCAAAATGATGAAGTCACTAGATGAGAATCCTTTCACAAACAAACAATGATCTGAAATAGTCCTCTTGTAACCATGATCAACCATGAAAGAATCAAACCTCTTATACCAATATCGTCGTGCTTGCTTTAACCAGTACAAGCTCTTCTTTAGTATGCAAACTAAGTTCTTCTTGCCTTTCACTTTGAACCCCTCAGGTTGCTCCATGTAGATCTCTTCCTCCAAGTCACTATGAAGGAAAGCTATCTTTATATCAAGCTGCTTAGCCTTTCAGTTCAAGCTTGCGGCCAAACCAAGAACAACCCATATAGAGGACATCTTCACTATGGGTGAGAAGATTTCTTCAAAATCAATTCTCTTTTTCTGGCTAAAACCCTTTACAACCAATCTTGCCTTGTACCTAGGCTATCAGTTTCCTTCTTTTGTCTTCAATTTGTAGGCCCATTTGTTCTTGAGTGCTCTCTTCCCGTAGGCAATTTCACTAAGTCATAAATGTGGTTCTCATTTAAGGATTTCATCTTTTCTTGCATGGCTTTCAACCATTCCCCCTTATGTTTGTGAATTGTAGCTTCTTGGTAGCACTCTGGTTCTCCTCCATCTGTAAGCATCATTGTAGCTCGACTATTTCGCACCCCCTTTCGGAAGGTTTGAAAGAAAGCCCTACAGTTCAGACTCCCGCAGTTCTGAATCTAATCTCACAAGTACAACGTGAAATCGATAAACACCAAAGAGTCCAAATCTGGCAAATTGTTTTGGAAAATTAATTTTAAATAAAAAAAATACCAAAATTGGACTGTTTTGCCAGATAAAGAGTCGCTACCTTAATATTTATTTTGGAGAAATTTAGGAAACCCATGACTCATGCCAAAGGCCACGTGTCCATCATCACCAAAGTTGCCTCTGCTTGGGAACTTAGGTACGAGAAGGGAGGGTCATGAATTGAGCACCCTCGCTCGCCCGATCAAAGATAGGCCCCTACTAATTATGATATGATTTTTATCAACATTATGTGTTCCTATTCCAGTTACTAGGCTAGCATTACTATGTGATGCGCACAAACAAGTATAAATTAGTTTGCTCAATTTGAAACAACTTAATTTCATGTTTGTTTTGTGAAAAGGGTTTGAATTTTCCACCTCAGGTAGGCTTAAAGTTTGCGAATTTGCCACTAAACAAAGTGGACATAAAAGCCGTGAATTTGCCACTGGACATAGTGGGCTTAAACATACACTCGTTGAATCGTTCCAATTCAAGCAACGCGCCTTCATCCACAGGCATTCAAGTAGTTTATCAAATAAGCATTTAGCCTCATGGCAAGCATGCTAGTCGTGACAATCATTCACACTCATGCAAGTATGCTAAAACACTAAAAACTCACTTAGTACTCCAAGCTAAGAAGATATGAGTTAGAAAAATATGCATGATTCCTAACTATGTATGTCTAATGCAACACATGCGAAAAATGCAATTAATAGGCTCAACTTCTAATATGGCATATGAATCGATTTTGATAACATGCGGTTAAACACGTATTCAAAGAAGTATTTAAAAGAAAATGCAGTTAGAATGATGCGCCGAGCCTCGATGCATGCAATACAAGATGAATGGATGCAAGCATTAGGTATGCTAATTGAAACATGTCCCTAATCTAACCATCCATCAAAAGCGGGTAAATAAAAGGGAGAAAGACGTCGGGTTGGAAGACATACATATTATTACATTATGCTCTCATGAAGGAGAGTCTGAATAAATAAACTAGCTAGGCTACACTAAGCTAAGCTAATTAAGCTAATTATTACAAAACTTGAACAAATAACTAAACTAATTAACTAATTATTACAACACTTGCAATGAATAATTAATTAACTATCTAAGCTAATTAATAACTTAACTAGACTAAGCTAATTAAATAATACAACACCAACTAATTAGCTACAACTAATTAGACTAATTAAATATTACAAGACAATTTATTCACAATGACAATAATACTAATGAAATAATTAATTGCATTTAATAAGAGCATAATGGAAGATGGATGAAGGTTGCATGCTCATCGCTTGAAAGTTACTCTGTCTGCTTAGGCTGTCTCTGTTTCACCTTCATCCACTGCCTCAGTTTTTTCAAAATTGCACTACTGGCCACACACCAAGGGCCTGTCGTGCATCATTGATGGCCGACCGAGTATACATATGGCCGGCCTTGCATCAATTCGGTGCAAAGCTCTGTTTTTGTGCTCTGAGGTGAAATCAGTGCAGATAGAGCATTCTCAAGCTCTGTTTGTCTCTCTTCCTTCTCTGTCATGGGAAAGCCTCGAGTGAATGTTGAAATTTATCCAAAGCCATCAATAAGCAAATTGATTGCTTGATGGTCTCAAATGAAATTTTGGACAAAAGTTGATAAAAATGCAAAGAGTACGACCACCCCTCTCTCTTGTCCAAGTATGAACTCAAAAAGGGAGGTTACAACGCTTCAAGAATCATCAAAATGCTATGAATTAACATGTGACGACTCTTGACACAAGTAACTTGGCATAACGTCCGGCCAAGTTGAAGCAATTTAACCCATTTTCTTTATGTGTGTTGATCCAAGTTTTAAACCAATTTTATTAGGCCTTGCCATTCTTTAGTCCATTTGTCCATGGTGATGTTAAAGTCCTCTAAAAGGAGAGAAGCGTCAAATGAAAAGTAATTCTCAACATGAAAGAGAGATTACATCGTTGACAATGAATCTTCGTAGAGATTAAGCCATTAAGCACAAAACTCTAGTTCATGTGTTGAATAACCATCACCCATTTGAAACAACTCTCAAATGAAAGAAATAAATGGTAAGTTGATTGTTAAAATGAGGCTCTTAACATGGAAATTAATGAAAGAAAATCTTAGAACAACATGCAACAAGTTATTTATATGAACATATGAGACAACAAGCAAACTAATCAAAGCATAAGCTATTTAAATAAATTAAAACAGCCCTAAAACAGCCCCTAATAGGTGAAAAACAATAGCTAACAGCAAGAGAAAGTAAGTAAAATAGTAGAAAAAAAGCTATGGAACAAAGCCTAAGGAGGGGTGGCTAACCCCTCCACTTTTTGTAATTTTAAATCACATGTTTCAGCCCCAAAATAGTCCAAGAACAGTCCCAAAACAGCCCAAAAACAGTGGCTAAAATCATGTTTAAGGAACACCAAAAGATAGGGAAGAACAAGGAGGTACAAAACTAGTAAGCAAAACTAGTAAGCAATACTAAGGAGTGGTGGCTAACCCCTCCACTTTTGGAACCTTTAAATCACTTTTTTCAGCCTTTTTAAACTCTGAAAATCAGCATGTAAACCGAAGAAAAGAGTGGGACAACAGGGGGTATGAGCTATAGGATAAGGTGCAAGAAAGGTTGTTAAACCTCTCTACCTTTGGTAGCCCTTTAACCCCAAGTTTCAGCACTTGGAATAGATCCAAAACAGTGTATAAATACAAGAAAAAGATGGAAATAAAAGCAATAAAAAATGTGACAAGCTTATACCTCTTGAAGAGAGAAAGATTTGGTTAAACAAACTTGATTCCAAACACCCTCAAGTTTATGAAACTTAGTTTGAAACTCCAGCAAAAAGCTTCAAGTAGAAGCTCTAAAGGTGTATGTATTGTATATGTATAGCTAAAAGAGGTTTAAAGGTGAAAGGAGGAAGGAAGAGAGAGGAGGTCCTTTTTGCTTTTCAAAGTCTTTTGGAAATTTTTCTAACCTTGAATTCTGAAGAAAAAGATCCTATTTATAGAATTTGAGCAAAAAATATCATAAATATCTTCAAACAAAGATATTTCTTCCATTCCCGCCAGCTGTCTGTCTAGCACCACCGAGACCCGGCCGGCCTTCACTTATCCACAGCCGACTCCACTGATCCACGGCCAGCCCTCAAAATCTGTATTTAGGCCCAACTTCAAACGGGCATATCTCCCTCATCTGGACTTGGTTTTAGGTGATTCTTGAGTCCAAAGTGAAGCCCCAGAAGTCTAATTTCCAATGGTGATGGCCTCACAACTAAAGTCTAAGTGTACAAAGAGATAGACCTGATTTAGTGAAGGCTGGTCAGTTTCTCTCTCAACGGTTTCACGCTCAACCATTTCCCCAACTAGTTTTCTTCCCTCTCCTCCAATTTTCTTCAACTCCAAACCTACAAATAAGAGGTTTTAAAGATTTTTCAAAGAGTTCATATCTCTTCCATTTATTTCCACTTTGTCCTTATTTGGTTTACCGAAAAGTGCATTGTCTTAAACGAAATGCAAGCCTCGGAACATCGTAGAAGCATTTGGAAAAATATTTTGAAATAAGGGTTTTAAGGTCTAAAATAGTTTGGCAAAAATGAGGTGCAAGGTTTGGGATTAGAGCTTGAATCCAAATTTCTTCGCTAAGAATTCAAAAGATTGCACAGTGTAACTTTCATCATCGGGTGTTCGGAATCAAGTGCCCAAGTCTTAAGGGCGGTAAAAAATGGGGTGTCTACAATCACATATTCATTAGAAGAGTACTTTGTTGAAGTTTGATGCTCTCTAGAAGATCTACTCAACTGTGGTTCTGTTGGTGGTTCAAAGGGTGTTTATTCCTTTTACTTGTCATCTTACTCTTCTAAATCCATAGCATCATCACCAACTGTATCACCAACATCTTCTTGTACATCTCCCCCATCATCTTTATGCACCATGGGTGGAGGGATTGGATCCAAGTTCATTGGATACTCATTTGGGGAAGCTAGCTTCTTAACTCCTATATCAAGGTCTTCAATGGTTTGATCTTCAAAGAAGATTACATCTTTGCTCCGTACTACCTTTTTGTCAACTGGATCCCACAATTTGTACCCAAACTCTTCATGGCCATATCCAAGAAAGATGCATTGCTTTGTCTTTCCATCAATCTTAGATCTCTTATCTTTAGGAATATGCACAAATGCTCTACACCTAAACACCTTCAAATGCCCATAAGAAACATCTCTCCCTATCCAAACTCTGTCTATCACCATTAAGTGGAGTTGAAGGAGAAAGGTTGATCACATCAACCATAGTCCTCATTGTCTAACCTCAAAAGGATTTAGGCAGTTTTGCATGAGAGAGCATACACCTAATTCTTTCTACAATTGTTCTATTTATTCTCTCTGCCACACCATTTTGTTGAGGTGTCTTGGGAATAGTTCTTTTATGCTTGATGCCAATCTTCTTGCAGTACTCTTCAAATGGACCCTTGTATTCACCATCATTATCTAACTGGATACACTTCAAAGATCTCCCAGTTTCTCTTTCAACATTAGCTTGAAAAAGCTTAAATGCTTCCAACACACAATCAAAATAACATGCACCACCAAGTGTACTAACTTTCATTGGCCCACAAACATCAGAGTATACTAAATTTAGAATATGTGATTTTCTAGATGCATGAAATCTATCGAAAGGAAATTTATGTTGCTTTTCGGCTAAACAACTAACACAGTTTTGAGTTGTGTACCTTTCACCTCAGGAAGGAGATCTTTCCTGGCTAGAATTTGCATGCCTTTCTCACTCATATGACCAAGCCTCTTGTGCCATAGCTTTGTAGAGATCTCTTTCTCAACTGCATTGACATCGCCTTTACGTAGCTTTGCTTGCATCATATAAAGAGTGGAACACTTCTTTCCTCTTGCCACTATCAAGGAACCTTTGGTGAGCTTCCATTTTTCATCACCAAATTGATTTTTGTATCCTTCATTATCAAGCTTCCCGGTGAAAATCAAGTTAAGACGAATTTCTGGAACATGTCTCACATTTTTAAGAACAAGCCTGCTACTATTGTTGGCTCCAAGAAAACATCTCTCATTCCCACAATATTGGACATGCTATCATTTCTCATTCTTACATTGCCAAAGTCACCAAGCGGGTAGGATGTAAAGAAGTCCCTCATGTGAAGTAACATGGAAGCAAGCACCTGAATCAATTACCCAACTGGACTGACTACAGGAAATTACACTTTTAGCTACCACATTTTTAGTTGCCAAAGGTTGTTTTTAGTTGCCAAAAGTGAATGGCGACTATAGTTATTGCTCACCCCCGTTGGTCACCAAAGCCTTGTCAACAATATTCAATAGCGACTAAATTGATGTTGGTCGCTAATTATCTTATCTTCGGCTACTAAAACGGACTTAGTCGCTGAAAGTAATCAAATCAAAATGAAATTTTCTTTTAGAAACTAAAATATTTAGTCACTAAAACATTTTAGTCATTAATAATAATACATTTAGTGACTAAAAATTTAGTCGCTAATAATAATACATTTAGCGACCAAATAGTTTAGTCGTTATTAGCTTTCACGACTAAACATTTTAGTCACCAAGGGATGCTATGTTCTTTCGTGACTAAAATATTTAGTTGGCAATAGTTTCTTGCCTCATTTTGATTTGTTTTGGCTACTATCTATGTGGTCACCAAAATTCTTTTGTTTCTTTTTTACTACAAAATATTTAGTCATCAAAACCTTTGCTTGCATTTTTGTCTACCAAAATATTTAGTCGCCAAAACTTTATAATTTTTTTATAATTAATTTCTTGACCACCTATATTTATTCCATGATTAGTGCAACATGTACCTGGTATACAATGATTTTTTTGTCTTCCTCTTATTCATAAAGCATACAATGGTTTCCTCTAACTGACATATAACCATTTTTAAACTACAAGCCAATAAACATAGTCTTAAAAGAAAAAAAGTCTTAAGCGATTTTTAGCCATGGCTACTGGGAACTTGGGATTGGCAAGTCTCCTACATTACATTGTAATACAATGTAGACACCCCCATTTTTGACCGTCTTCAAGACTTGGACGTCATAGTTTGTGCACACGATGATTGTGACTATTTGTGTTCATTTTGGTGCCCAAAGTTCTCGACGGAATGCCCTATGTAGCACTTGTGTACTTTAAAGCTTTTGGTAAGTGTATTTAAACCCTTTATTCTATTTTGGGAATCTTTGGTGTTGTTATGGGTTGGTTTTAGGAGAGTACAATCCGATTTAAACTTGTTGGGTTTGGTTGTTCGCACTTATTCTTGTCAAAAGTTCCTTGGAGACTTAGAAATTCCATTCTAAGGTCGACACCAGCCTTCCTAAGGGTCGACCCTTACCTGTTGGTGAAGTTCTGGAAGTGTTGCTGGAAGATAGGGTATACACCAGACTGGGAGGGGGTCGACCATCTTATGTCTATGTGTTAGTTGCTGGAAGATAGGGTAGACACCAGACTGGGAGAGGGTCGACCCTCTTATGTCTGTGTGTTAGTTGCTAGAAGATAGAGTAGACACCAGACTGGGAGAGGGTCGACCCTTTTATGTCTATGTGTTGGTTGCTGGAAAATAGAGTCGACCCTCTCCAGTTTAAGGGTCGACCACTGCGTGTTTTTTTTTTTCCAGATTTTTAAGGTCCGAATGGGCCCTATTCAAGGGGGATTTTGGGCCTATTATTTTATTTGACCTTAGGGCTTTTCCTCACTATTATAAATAGGCCCAAACCATTCATTCTCTCATGATTTTCTTTCCTTTTTTCCTCTCAAACCGTGATCTCTCTCTTCTCTCTCTAAAACTCAACTTTTTCACTTAAATCTCTAGATCTACTCACCTAGAGTAATCTTCTCACCTTTCTCCTTTGAGATACATTATAGAGCTTGTCGAGGGTTTCATTTTGATCGGAGCAAAACGTTGTTTCTCCTCCGTTGACTTTTGGGTTTTTCTTCCTTCTTCCTCTTCTAAGCTTGAGGTGGGGATATTCTACTCTCCTATATGGGTTTTAACATAGATATTGTCATCTTGAATAAATGGTATGATTTGGGAAGGTTTTTGGTGAATTTTTGGTTGGTTTCTATATATATAAAAGAGGGGTTTTCTATTTCGGTTCCTTATGGGCATGAGAGGTCTTGAACATGTTATGACTTGAGAAGAATTGATGAAATTTGGTCTTAGGTATAATATTTGATAAAGGGGGAGATTTGCCCTAACTTAAATTAAATGAGTTATTTTGTATAAATAACGAGATTGACTTGGAAATTATGGAAATGAAGGAACATGTGATTAAATGGTGTAGTTGGATTAATAAATCACTCACCTATGGGAAAAGTTGATAAATTATCTGTTGATAGGTTTATTTATCTGTTTAGAAATATCTGCTTTGGGCTATCGGTGGAGGATAGCCATGATTGTTGTAGAAATTACATGATGAGTAGGTGAATTGAAACTAATCAATTGGATTATGTCATTGAATATGACGGTTTGATTAAAACATTGAATATGTGATTTAATTGGTCATTGTATATGACAACGTGCTTAAATACATTGTATATGTATCTTTGTTTGGGAGGAGATAGGAGATGGACTCCATTGATAATTAAGTTGGCTGGAGTGTCCAGGATGAAAGTCCCGAAATCTTATATATATTTGGGTGCTGGTTCCCTGGGACGTAGTTCCGTAAAATGGCAAGAAATGAAAGTGTATGAATAAATGTTTATGATTGAAGTATTGATAAATGAGTTGTAGTCTCATTTTGAATTGTTTAGATGATGATGACCTATGTCCATGAATTGATCTGGATAAGTAAATGTAAGTGAATGGAAGTATGGATGTCAATGTTGATTGGTTATGAAAAAGGTGTAAGTTGGTTTTCAAGTGTTAAACATTTATCGAATACTAATGTTTTAGTTAATTCTCATATACTGTTTAGTATATCTCTACTGGGTTTTGGCTCACCCTACTTGGGACACCATTTTTCAGGTACAGAGGGCATGCCACCTCCAAGGACATAACTTGGGAGGTTTAGGGGTGGAAGTCTCCATTTTACATATTTTGTTTGGTGTTAAATGTAAAATTTCAAGCCAAGGGCTTTATACGTAAAGAGTTAGAACTCTTCTTTTGTTGTAACCAAGTGTTAACTTGGAAAGTTGTAAGCCTTTCGGGCACTTATTTTTGTTGTTTAGAAGTTAGAGTTACATACTATAGTTTCAAGATGAATGTTTATGAAAATGTAATGCATATAATATCTTTTGTAAAGGAAACTCTAATGAATGAAAAGATGATGTTTCCCCTATGCTTATGACAATTAGTGAATGGTTGTCTTGTACTTTTTTTGAGGGCGTTACAACTTGGTATCAGAGCGTACCGGGTTTAAATACTTTAGGTACGTGGGAAATGGTTAGTACCACAATGGGTTTGTCTCGCTTGTTAGCGACTTATGTATGATATTGAGTGTTTATGTGATAACATGCTTATGTGATTATATGGGTATGTGATTTAGTTTCGAGGATATAGATTGGGTCCATGGGTTTCTGGGAGTCCAATTGGAAAGGCACTTGATCACTGCCGTTTCTAACTGGAACTCTAGCAACGCCACAGAACGTTCATTATCCGGAAATGAAATTCGTAAGTGTTTATGTGATTATATGCTTATGTGGAATAAATTACAGTTGTCCATTGCATTAGGACACGAGTGAGATAGCTTCAGCACATTTGTAAATGTGCTAATTTCTTCGGTCACCTTTATTAGGATATCAAGACGAGGTCGTGGTGGTAGGCATGGTAGGCCTAGGAGGCAAAAGATGCCTATATCGGATGAGATTCCGGCGCAGGAGAAAGGAGCGCGGGAGTCCGAACTGTAGGGCTTTCTTTTCGAGCATTTCGAAAGGAGGCGCGAAAAAACTGAGCTACATACAGTTTCACATTCTATTTATATATATTGGTCTCATTTCATCTTATATCCTCAATAAGTTTTCCAATAAACTTCATATCTTTTCTTCTTCTAAAATCACTTCCTAGTTGTATACTCTCTCAATTCTCAATTACATACACACACACACACATAGATACAGTCACACACACACTTTTTTAGCTTGTAATTTTCCAGTTCTCAGATTGATAGAAGTTGTATTTTGTTATTATTATTATTGTTATTATTTTTAGATTTTGTTTTACAACATGGTAAATGATATGCCTACAATTCTGGGCAAATTAAAGTTGTTTTTTATTTTTTATTTTTTAATAATTTACAACAACAAACCATTTTTAATTCCATAAAATGGAAGAAGTTATATAGAAATGTAGCATTGCCCTAATTCAGCAACAAATTCAATAACATTGCCCTAATTTCAATAACATCTCACCCCAAGCAACTATCACTGATCAATGCAACGACTTATATCCATCTTTGGATGACATTACCAATGTATAATCGATTATAAAAAGCATCGAAGTTCTGTATATATGATTTGTGTGTGTGTGTGTTTGTGTAAATAGAGAGAGAGAGAGAGAGAGAGAAAGAGAGAGAGAGAGAGGGAAATTGAGAGGGAGACAGTGAGAAATCGAGAGGGAAACACACAAACACACACACACACACACACACACACAGAGGCAAAATAGAGGACATACTTGGGAGACAAAGCGATTGTAACACCCCTGTTCCGTAATATGCTAATTGGTCCCTAATACGTATGTGACTATATGTTTTGATATGATTTTTTTTGTGTGCCATTATGTGAATATATGCGACTTTGGAATTCTACCTGTTCACCGTAGGAATATCTGTTTGAATAATCTGCTCTGGAAATTAAATTGAGGGCCTTATCGGCCACAGAACCCGAAATTGATTACGCCATTGTGATTGGCATAATTTTTAGAGCCTACGGTGAAATTTAATTGAAAATTGATTCTGGTCAATTTAAACTGATTAAATTGATAAATTAAGTACCCCATTATTTTATATATAAATATTTGTTAGTGTGGCTTATTGTATGATAGCATTACACTCCCCTTTAACTCTTATGAACTCAAGAATCTGAGGGATTCAATTGTGAGAGAGTGAGGGCCGGCCTTAGTGAGAGAAAGGGAGAGAAATTGTGCAATTTGGCTTAAAGCTTGGAAATTTTGGGGATTTAGCCCAAGAATTGACTAGAGCTTAGAAGATCAAAGCTTCTAGGTGAGTAATTCTTGGATTATAGTTCGTAATTTTGTGTGTTCAAGCTAATTTGGTGATCAAGAATAAGATTGAAATGAAATTGTGTTGGAATTGTTGAATTGAAGCTTAATATGTGCATGCATGTAAGAAATAACTTTGAAATTGCATGTTTGAGCACAAATGTGTGTAGTCCATGTGAAATGTTAAAGGAAACTCATGTTTTGATCACCATTTGTGTTATCTAAGTTGAGAATGATGAGCATCTCCCACATGCATGTACAAATCATGGGAGTATAAGTCTTGAATGTTTGAATTTGAGCATGTTGATGATGGGTTTGAGATATTATGGGACATGCATGTAGATAAATCATGAAATTGAGCTTCCTGATGTTGTAATTCTGTATTAGTAGCATGTTAGCATGTGTAAATGTGTAATTTGAGCCATTGCATGCAAGTAATGTAGCTGGAAAACCGATTTGGAGCTCAAGAACACGATCTGGGAAACCCAGAATTTTGATGTCCGCTCGAGCGGGGTAATGGCCGCTCGAGCGGGAAAATCGTGCTCCCAGCACTTTTGCAGAGTTGGATGTCCGCTCGAGCGGGAAACCTCATGCTCGAGCGTGGAGTTTTGTAGACAGGCCTTCAGCTCGAGCGCTCTATTCCACGCTCGAGCGCATTTTTCATGCAACCAGTACTTTTGCAGGCCTTAAGGGTCCGCTCGAGCGGGTACCCTGTTTTCTGAAATTTTGTTCATGCGTTCTGTGTTTCGTTTCCCGTTCTCTTTCACTTATAAGCACTCTTAGGCATATGTTAAGCATTGTAAATGAGTTGATAAGATAAGAATAAAGCCTAAAGAGGAGTATGTGAATTAAGGAACGGATTGAATGGTTAATGACCCTTTTGTGTTCATGGAATGTGTAGGGTCAAGCTCCAGGGCGAATCCACAAGCCGATCACTGTGAGTAATATCGATATTTGAATGCTTGTGAATGTCCAATTGTCTATTTCCTTATACGCTTTATGAATTGCTAAATTGGGATTATGGACGTAAGTCTGATATGAATAAACATAAATGGACCCAAGGTCGTTTTGATAAACATAAATGGACCAAAGGTCGTTCTGATAAACATAAATGGACCAAAGGTCGTTTTGATGAACATAAATAGACCAAAGGTCGTTCTGATAAACATAAACGGACCAAAGGTCGTTCTGATAGAAATGAGTGGACCGAAGGTCGTTTTGACATGAATGAGTGGGCCGAAGGCCGTTTTGACAGAAATGTATGGACCGAAGGTCGTTCTGATAGGAATGAGTGGACCGAAGGTCGTTTTGACATGAATGAGTGGGCCGAAGGCCGTTTTGACAGAAATGTATGGACCGAAGGTCGTTCTGATAGGAATGAGTGGACCGAAGGTCGTTTTGACATGAATGAGTGGGCCGAAGGCCATTTTGACAGAAATGAATGGATCGAAGGTCGATTTGATAGAAATGAGTGGGCCGAAGGCCGTTTTGACATGAATGTATGGGCCGAAGGCCGTTTTGACGTAAATGAATGGACCGAAGGTCGTTTTGATAGAAATGAATGGGCCGAAGGCCGTTTTGACGTAAATGAACGGGCCGAAGGCCGTTTTGACATGAATGGAAATCTGAATGGGCCAAAGGCCAAAATGTTTGGAACTACAGTCACTTGATTTGAATCTCGTATAGTTATATATCTATTAAATGGAAATATGAATTGGGCCTAAGGCCGTTTGGAACATGTTGTTCTACATTGTTATGTAACTTCTGTATTTGATTTGATATTATTCACTGGGCTATCGCTCACGCTCATTCATGTGTTTGTAGGTGAGCCAAGAGAAGTCCAGACCCAGTCTCAGTGAAGTCTGTATGGAACAACTAAGGTTTTGAGAGAGTCAGCCCTTGTGTCTCACGCACGAGACCCGTCTTCGCCCTTTTGTTATGTATTTACATTTTGTCAGGTTGGCGAAGTTTTGTATATGTCTGCTTATAGTTTTTATGGGTTGACTTAGTTTTGGATGATCCTGTCTGTACAGAACCTATGTCGCTATGTTTCTGTTGTGAGTTATTAACGTGCATATGTATGGTTTGTTTTGATGTGCCATGTAAGCACAGCTCTATGGACAAAGTTTTAAATTTTGCTTCCCTTTTGGCCCCTTTACTCTGATGTGTTAAGTCTGTTTTGGTTTGAGGCCGTAGGTAATCTTAGGATTACTGGCCGGTTACGTCCTTAACCCATGGGGGCAGGTTCGGGTCGTGACAGCGATGATGCTCCAACGACCCTTGAGGTGATGCTCCAGCAACCTTTACGATGATGACGATGGAGACAAAGCGATAGAGGTGGGCAAAGGCGTGAGTGAGAAACTAAGTCACAGAGGCGTGAGTGAGAGAGAAAGGGTAATTGACTTGCATTATTGTTTCCCAGTTTTCTTTTTCCCAACAATTTTTATTAGTTTCCAATAAGAAAAAATAAAAAATAAAAAACCCTATTTTTTTCCAACAAACAACAAATTTTCATCGCTAATTTATTTAGGAATCCCTCAAAAATTTTAATCCTCCCGCTAGAACTTTTAAATTACAATTGGCTACTAAATTTTAGTTGGTAAAAGTGAAATAAATATCGACTAAATTATTTTTAGTAGCTAAAGATTGTACATTTAGGGACCAAATTATTTTTTAGCCGCCCAAAACCGTATTTTCCACGACTAAAACTCAATTAGTAGCCAAAAGTGAAACAAATACCAATAAAATTAATTTTTAATAGCTAAAAATTGAACAATTAGGGACCAAATTATTTTTTAGTTGCCCAAAATCCTATTTCTAATGACTAAAACGTAATTGCTCCCCAAAAGTAAACTAAATACCAACTAAATTTATTTTTAGTAGCTAAAGATTCTATCTTTGCCAACCAAAATTTTTTTAGTAGCTAATGCATGTACTTTTGGCGACTAAATTTTTTTCAGTCGGCATTTCTAGTCACCGAAAGTGTAATTTACTGTAGTGACTGATCATGCCTTGTGAGCCTAACATAGTCATCATCACTGACAATGATAACATTACCATCCTTAGAAGCAAGTGCAGTTGTTTCATTATCATCATTGTTCTCACCACCTCTTTCTATCTTTTGCTATATTTTAAGCTTTCGACATTCCTTTTTCAATGCCCTTTCATGCCACACTGATAGCATTCAATGTCTTTCCTATATTTGGGTTTTCCTCTAAACTTGTTCGTTGACTTGTCACTGTTGTAGATTTTTATGTTTCTATTTTTTCCCATATTTTTAGCAACAAGAGCATGTGACTCACTGGAAGTACCTCGCTCTTTTCTTTTAGCTTCTTCATTGAACATGCTATCTTTCATCATATCCATGGTGACAACACCATTCGGAGCCGAATTGCTTATAGTCACAACTAAGGTTTCCCAACTATCAGGCAAAGAGCTCAACATTAACAGTGCTTGCAACACCCATCTAGCACCATCTTCATCATTGTCAACTGATTGATTAAGCCTTGGAAGTCACTTATATGCTTCACAACATTGCGCCCGTCTTTGTATTTCAAGATTATAACCCTTCTAATTAAAGAATTTTGCGTAGTTTTTCTCTCATACATGACTTCCAATTTCTTCCACAAAGTGTGAGCATTAGTTTCTTTAGCCACGTAATGAAACACACTTTGATCAACCCAATGCTGAATTTGAGCAACAGTTTTTCTATTTATTATCATCCAATCTTCAACATCAACATTTTCCAGCCTTTTACTTTCACCATAAATTGGTTTATACAAGTTTTGGGTGTAAAGGAAATCATCCATTCATGATTTCCAATTGCATAATTCGAAGAGGTCAATTTTATCATAGCCCCCAAATTATCTTTCATTCTAAAATTTACATGAAAATTTTATCAAACACTTTATAGGCACGAACCGTGTGCTCCGATACCACTTGTTGCGAAAATCCCTATGTTGTCCCTTCTTGTGTAATTAGAAAATGGGAAACAAATCACAAAATAAAAGCAATAATATGGTTGAAATTAAAGGCAACAAAACAATCACAAAAACACTAAATTTACGTGGTTCGGCAAAAGTGCCTACATCTATGGGTCCAACTCTGAATCAACTCTCACTATAAAATAATTGGATTACAATGGTTCATCACTAGTCACAATTAGAGGTATACAATCATCAAGATATATTCTTGGATCACCAACAATATTTATATCATCACCATAAATGTGGGTTTCAACAAAATCAACAAAAGATCAAGTTTAAGTCTCACCAAAGTGAATATCCCAAACTACCAATCCAAGAGTTTTAACAAGATCCACTCTGATCAAAATGTAAAGCTTGAATGCATAAACATTGAAAAATCTAGAAACCCCTAGATGTTGATTTGTGATTATGTATCAATTTTAAGCAGTAAATAACAATCTCAATCAAACAATCAAGACAAATCGACAAAATGATTTTACGTGGAAAAACCACAATTGGACACCTCCAATTGTGATAAAAAAAAACCACGGGAAAAAGCCACAAAACAATCCACTAAAAAGACATAAAGGAATTACACAGGTATACTCTCAATTACCTAGCAAATCCACGCCCGAACTGAACCAACCCCTATGTGCCTCTTCCAACCCCGTCTTCACCTCGGAATTGTCTTGATGATGAGCTACTCCAGAATCCACCAAAGCTTCAGGCTCGAATTCTTTAGAATCCACCAAAGAACAACTCTCTCTTTTGTGTAGAACAAACAAATAATCCTTTGATGTATACTCTTTAAACCATGAGTTGAATACTCAATCAAAACATCAAAGAAAACTAGCAAAATATCCCCAGATATAAACCCTAGAACCCAAGAAGAAGATCTGGAGAAGTAATCCTAGATTTGGAGCAACTTGCGAATTTATAGAATCTGAAATCGCGAGGTCTGCTCGAGCGTGGGAATTGACGCTCGAGCGGGGACACTATAAGACGTGTTCCAAACCAGGATATACGCTCGAGCGGGAAAACACGGATCACAGTATTTTTGTAGACTCACCAAACTTTTGGAACTCAGCATTCTCCGCTCGAGCGGGGGAATGGACGCTTGAGCGGGAAGGCAACTTTGAATGCATTTTTGCATTTTGCTTCGGGGGTGCTGCCCCTCGACCTCTCCCTGGCGCTGCCCCGGACCCGCCAAGGGGCACTGCCTTCTCGACCCCCGCGAGCTGACCGGGCAGCTCGATCCCCATCATAATCAGCGAAGTGGCAATCTTGAAAGAATTAACATCACAAACTTCTCTGCAAGGCATAATTCGGGTTAGATTCGCATCTAAAAACTCATAGCCTCACTGAAATAAAAAGTGCGAAAACAAATACAAATTAAAGGAGTTTTGTCAAACGAGATTGCCAAGAATAAAAACCTAACAATCTCCACCTTTGGCAATGCCGTGACAAAACACACCTAACAAATAAAATCCTAATCACCCCAACCCATTACAGCTAACAAAAGCCAACTTCCTTCTCAAGGTCATGATCTGCAAAACAGTTATTAGTGTCACACTCTCCAAAACAACTATTAGTCCCACAAGAGTATAGGAAAAAAACAATAAACACATGACAAATAAATGCGACTTTGAGATTTTAAAAACATGTAACATGAATAGATAAAACCTAAGACACATGCACCCGACCGACCCATGGCATGAAAACTTGAAATCCTAAGACATGAATACATGAAATCCTAAGACACATGCACCGGACAACATCACTCCCCCTTTTTTGTCGTGAATTGACAAAGGAAGCTCAATCAACTAAACCAAGATCAGAAACCACACAAGTAATGACATGATGATCAAAGTGTTCATGCTAACAAACTCTTACAATGATAAACCAAACTCTCCCTCACTAAAAGCAACCACAAACACTGAAAACAGTGAACAAAAAGAAAATGACAAAAATAATATGGTAGAGCAAGCAAGGTATTTCAGACTAATACCTTAAAACACACAAGACTATCCAAGAAGCACAATTACTTGAAAACACAATGTGCACAGCCTCTAATAGATTCCTCATAAAAGAAAGTGATGCATTATGTGAAAAGCATAGATCTCATGAAAAAAGTGTGTGTGTGACTCTTGGAGTTCGACAAACACAAGATTCAAATCCTAATAGTGATCTGAAAGTTGGACCTCCGATAAGAGAATCTAAGCACAACAAAAGAAAGTCAAACCACTAGGAATCAAGGGGTATTTGGTGAGTAAAAGCGGAGGCTCCCCCTCAATCAATGAATCTCCTTTTTTTTCATTTTTTTTTTCTTTTGCACATTTTTTTTCCTTTTCTTTCTTTTGCACATTTTTTCCTTTTCTTTTTCTTTTTCTTTTTCTTATTCTTTTGCACACTCATTGGCCGCTGACACCCAAGAGTATGGAAACCGAACCAGAGAAGCATAGATATAATAAGGATGGCATGGTTGGTGACTCTAAGGTAGCCTTTTCCTCATGGCTAGACTGCAAAGAATTTAGGGGAAAACCGTGGAGGTGCAAAAAGATGGAAGGTGGTTAAGAGACTCAACATCACCCATGATATGCTAGTATAGGTCAATTCCTCTAGAAAAGCAAAAGATGTAATGCCAGAAGTCCAAAAAAAAATAATCACTAAAGCAGAAGACTCCGATATTTGCTAATCCAAGAGTTTGTACAGAATGAGACATACTAATAAAAAAACACACACTCCAAAATGAGTAATGACCAAAGAAAGCACACACATATTAACATGTAATGGATATTCTTATCAGTTCCAGTATGCACCAAGGACCACTCAAAAATTTCAAACTTACAAAACCATACTAAGAAAATCTTTTTGGAATTTTTTTTTTTTATTATTATTTTCTTTTTCTAAACAAAGCAAAACAGAAAACGAACATGCACATATTAAGTGACAAAAAAAAACACACACGCACACAAAAATCTAAAAACTAAAAAGAATTAACACAAGTCAAGTTTTCGCACCCAGACCGCTTTAGTATGAACAAAGTTGTGAGAATTGCGGTTCTTGGATGGTGTCTTGACGTTGTGGTTCCATTCCCCTTCAATAGGAACTCGTCTAGACTTGGTGTCCAACTTCCTATACTTAGGTCTAGACAAACAAAACCTCTGTTTACGTTTAGTCTCAAGCAAATCAAAATGACGAGGTCTAATATGACCCTTAACCACATTACCACCAATGAAGTGTCTCTTACCCCATGAGATGTTAGAATTTCTTTCATCTTTATGAGACACTTTCCCATGTAACTTATAACAGTAAGGGCGAATATGACCATGCATACCACAATGATGACAAATAAACACAAGGTGTACCTTCTTTTCTTTAACCTTACCAACTTTAGGAAGATTAAGAAGTCTTTCCTCTCGTTGAACCTTGTGCTCCCCCTGCCCTTAAGTTCTTGTATCATGAGATGTGGATGCACTCTGTTTTTACTCTTTCTTACCACCAAAGCCAATGCCACTCTTGTCAGAACAAATTTGTTGAGAACCAATGATATTGTCTAAAGTCTTTGATCTTTTATTCTAAAGACCAATGGTTGCCATAGCACACTTGAGCTCTTCCTCTTTTTTGATCATTAGTTCTTCTAAAGCAACTTGAGACATCTCGAGAGTTTCAATTTTTTCTTCATATGTTGCATAGATTTGCTATAGCGCATTCCTCTCTGTCTCACAAGTCAAGAGTTTTGCACAAAGAGCTTGTCGCATTAGCTATCTTGATGGCATCAATCCTAGCCTCGAAAATCTCCTCCTTTAGTTTAACATTCTCACTTTCACATGCTTTGAGCTTCATAGTAAGTTTGTCATTTAATTTGGATAAATTAAGAGATTCCTTATACAACTTTCCACAAGCTTGCTCAAGCTCTTCATCATCACTTCCCAAGGATTCATTATCAGTGGCATTCTCAGCTCGATCCCCGTCATAATCAGCGAAGTGGCAATCTTGAAAAAATTAATATCACAAACTTTTCTGCAAAGCATAATTCGGGTTGGATTCGCATCTAAACACTCATAGCTTCACTGAAATAAAAAGTGCGAAAACAAATACAATTTAAAGGAGTTTTGTCAAACGGAGTTGCCAAGAATAAAAACCTAACAAACATTATGCTGAAATTTCATCAAAATCGAGAAAAAAATGATCATCCAATTTCGACTTGAACTATAGAAGAAATTCTAAGGTAGCGTTTGGTTTAATTTTCAAAACTCAATTTATTTTCAAATCATGATTTGAATCAAAATGTATAACTAAACAAATTTTTAAAATACAATTCAAAATTATTTTCAAAACTCATTTCTTCTCTTTATTATTATTATTATTATTATTATTATTATTAATCTATCAATCAATCATTTTTTTCTCACTCATCTATCCTCTCTCCTCTCACATTCTCTTACATTTTATACATCAATCAATCAAAAAAAAGAAGTACAAATGATTTCAAAACTATTTTCAAACCTCCTAATCAAAAAAATTTTTTTTTTTCAAATCATGATTTAAAAACTCAAAACTCAAAATATAACCCTACATTTAAATCATAATTTTAAACTAAACCATACAACGCCTAACTTTTCTCTCTCTCTCTCTCTCGGCCCTCTCTGTTTTTTCTGTGCTGCTGCCAAAATTCTAATTGAAAGCCTTTTTTCTTTGTTGACAGGTCACTAAGCTTCTCTTGCAAGTTTTACAAACTAATAATAATAAAATTAAAAAAATAAACATTGACTCATTGAGTCTTTGTGGGGTTCCACCCCCAACAAGAAGGGACACCACTACCCAATACATAGATAAAGATAAAAAGTTCCAACAAAACTAATCTTTTTCACCTTGTGATTTGGATTTGAAACATCCATATACTTGTATACTATATATGGATGAAGTTCACATTCTACGTGCTTGGATTCTTGGTGTTTTTCTATTATTATTTATTATTATTATTATTTACATTCTACATATTTCCCATTCAGCATTACAACATTTTCTTAGTTTAGTGACATTTAAAAGTGTCACAAAATTATTCTTCTAACGACATTTTTTGGTTTTGTGGCATTTTGAACAAGTGTCACTTCTATCGGTGCCACGGCAGATACGAGTGCCACGGTAGATACTTGCAAGTGCCACTGCACCATCATGACTGAAAACTTTCAATGACATTTTAATGTCATAATAGATATTATTTGTGGCACTATCAAGCGCCATTAAAAAAAGAGTTAGTGACACTTGTGAGTGTCATTACACCATCAAGACTAAAACCTTTCAGTGACACTTTAATGTCATGGTAGGCACTATTCGTGACGCTATCAAGTGCCATTCATGACGATAATTCCTTGTAGAACAATTTGATCTGCTCTTGTGGAGACTTGAACCGCCAACCTTCCGCACCATAAACCTTATACACCACACTCTTCCCACTACACCTCTATAACACCACATGATTATATATACAACATATATTATTTATATAGTACATACATCCATATTAATATAAAAGTATATGTATAAACATAATTATTTTATTGAACATAATTTATGTAAAATAAATTATTTACTACCAAAATAAAAAAAAGACCACTTTTGGCGACTAATTATTTTTTAGTTGCTAAAAAACTTAACTTTTGTCGACCAAAATCGGATTTGGTCGCCGAAGATGCACTTTCAGCTACCAAAATTTTGGTCACCAAAAAATTTTATTCCCGCCTTAGGATTTTAGTTCTCCCGCGCTAAAAATGACCACTTTTGACGACTAAACTTATTTTTTGGTCACCAATTGTAGACTTTTGGCTACTAAAATTTTTTTTGGCACCAAAAAGCTTTACTTTTGGCTACTAAAATTTTTTTAGTCGGTAAAACCCTATAATCAACGACCAAACTTATTTTTAGTCGCCAATTGTAGACTTTTGGCTACTAAATTTTTTTAGTCGCCAAAAAGCTTTACTTTGGGCTACTAAAAATTTTTTAGTCACTAAAACCCATATAATCAGCGACCAAACTTAGTTTTAGTCGCCAATTGTAGACTTTTACTAAAATTGTTTAGTCGCCAAAAAGTTTTACTTTTGACAACTAATGCTGTTTTGGTCGTTGAAAGCTATACTTTCAGCAACCAAAATTTTTTGGTCAGGAAATTTAGTCGCCGAATATACTTTTTCTTGTAGTGTATATTGAGTTTAATTCAATTATTTTTAATCATTTACTGCATTTTAAAATTTTAGAAAATATATTGGCATTTTTTATTTTTTCAAAAATGTCATTATAAGCTTGGAAAGTTTTTGGCTTAGTGGCATTTCTCAAAATGCTATAAAATATTGGTTTATGACACTTTTCACCTAAGTGTCATAAAAAGTAATTTACACCTACCTAGTGTCCTGACATTTTTTAAAAAATGCCATTGCAAATATTCATAAAAAGTTTTTATAGTGACATTTTTGTTATAGTGAAGTGACATTTTTTTTAATTGAAATGCTACTAGAGCCTTGTATGTTTGTGGCTCTATGACATTTTTCTAAAAAATGCCACCAAATATTCTTTTTGTGACATTTTTTAAGAACATGCCACTAGTATGGTGTCACTAAAATATGTTTTTGTTGTAGCGTTGTGACACTTGTTCATTGAAATGTCACTAGAGCCTTTTATGTTTGTCGTTTTGTGGCATTTTTCAAAAATGTGCCATTAAATATCATTTTTGTGTCATTTTCTAAAAATATGCCACTAAAGTATGTTTTTGTTGTAGTTTTGTGACACTTGTTCATTGAAATGTCACTAGAGCCTTTTATGTTTGTTGTTTTGTGACATTTTTGAAAAACGTGTCACTAAATATCATTTTTTATTGCATTTTCTAAAAATATGCCACTGGTATAGTGCCACTAAAGTATATTTTTGTTGCAGTGCAGCCTAAATTGAACCTGAATTACTTACCATGGAGAGCAATTTAAGAAATATAGTGACATTTGCTTGCTTTTTTCAATTTACACTATGTTTGTCTGTTTAAATATTGATTATTGAATATAAAATTATTATTCGAGTATCATCCACAGAATTTGATTTTCTTCGTGTATTGATACTGAATAATTAATTTTCATTCCATAACTAGCACTATAATATATAAGAGTTTTAGAAATCAAATGTTTTGGTCACTAAAAGTGAAAAAATTTACAAAAGACATTTAAAAACAAATTTCATCATGATGAGGATAGTCGTTAAAAGATCGTCCCGAAAAGTTAAAAACAAGGCATTTAGTGACAAACTTTTAAAAATGTCACTAATAAATAGACTTTTAAAGATAAAATAATTTGGTCTCAAAATAGTTTATTTTTTGAGACAAAAAATTTAATCCTAAAAGGATAATAATTCATCACTAATGTCTAATTTTTGTTGTTAAAAATATAATAATAACATTTTTCGCAACAAAATTATTAGGTCCCTAAAAAAAATTGCCCCTAAATTTTGATTTCTAAAATCTTAATTTTTTTTTTTTTTTTAGTGTAATAGCAAAACAAAAAATAAATAAATATATATATAAACTAAGAAGTTTGTGGTGGGTATAAAAACTCCCATTTTTTAATGCAAGACAGTATTTTTTTTATTATTTTATTTTTTTTAAGTTTTGTTTTGTATACAAATTAAGGATGGCGGAACTAAAACATGCATGGAAGTGATTGTATCGCAGTTGGGGCCACCAACTTTCTGTATGCATCAATCAACATTGACAAAGTTGATTAGATACCACTTTGGACTATATGACCAATGTCATCTAAAGAAACTGTTAATATAAATTCCTAAACATTTTGGCAGCAATCCACTATATCATGTTTCTTCCAACAAATGTTAAGGGTTCAATATTATAGGCATTTGGTATTTAGAGAAAATAAAATAAATTAAGTTTTTTTATTATTTTATTTCACAATCTTGTTATGTTCACTTAAGTTTCTTTTCAAATTTGGGGGGAATATTCACCCAAAAAAAAATTTGGGGGGAAAAAAAAATTATTTTAAAGCAGTTAATATTAAAGAAATTAGTTTATTTTGATTTTTACTTTTTACTTTTTTTTGACGTATCATGATTGAATTATATAAACTTTTAGACATAGATCACATAACCAAGAATATTTTGAAAAAAAAAAATTTGTGGAAAAGAAATCCTGTATGTTGTCTCTCATGATTAATAATGACCTTATTTAGTACCTGACATGGATAAGCCCATAAAAATTAATAAGCTCATAAAGATTATAGTCCACTATTTAGGGCCTAATACATAACTTAAATGCTAAAGCCCGGTGCTACTGAAGCCCCATGTAGTAATAAGAACCAATGACACCATGACACATGGCGAGAGAAGGGCAAGCCACATCAGTAGACAAAGATCTGCAAAATTATTGCCATGGCATGTCGCCATTAATGAGGCCCCTTACAGCATTTATTGCGATAACCCCTCTCCGTCATAACAGAACGTCTTCACCATGAACAAGGTAAGCTAGAGTATAGACTTTCGGCCAAGGTGACAGGTCGGAAGGGACAACGAAATGATTACCAAAGGATATAAGTAAAGGTCGAAGACAGAAAGAAGGTTAAGCTTCCTATCTCTAATCCATCACTACACTCCACTTCTCTTTCTAACTTGCTCATCAGAGGGTTTGCTGGGGGACTCCCCGTTCCCAATTGAACTCATGTACAGGTCTTCCGGTGGGCTTGGTCATTCGGACGTGGGATTGAGGAGTGTGGATCAGTCCGACCCGTTCCACCTGGAACGAACTGTATCATCAGTTGGCGCCGTCTGTGGGAAATCTCTTACTTCACGCGCCAGTTATGCTCATTGTCGCCGGAGGCCCTTTTCCAATAATCCCTTCCTACCACCTGTAAAGGTGAATGGTCACAACTAGATCCATGGCTTCCCACCCCAATGTTCCTGACCACCAAGCTGACCCTCCCAATCCAAACAACCCACCACAATATTTCACCGAGCTCAACAGCATTAACCGCCTGGCCGAGCAAAACCAAACCTTGATTAATGCTCTACTCCAAAGAAACCTTCATATGCCCCTCCACCACCTCCAGATATCCCACCCAACCAAGAGCGAGCCCCAAGCCATACTATCCAACAGCCTAATCCACCCAACTAGGAAGGCTTGCGACCCCCTCACCTAGATATAAATCCACTACCCCAAGCCCCACATCCATCAGTCCTAGCACCGACCTGAAGGAGAGGCCAACAGCGTCCAGCCCCCGCTGCCCTCCGATGGTGACAACATTCCTCTCTGGGATGCAGAACTCCAAGCCATGAAGCTCCAACTCCAAGGAGTCATGCAGAACATACGGCATAAACCCTCCACCACAGCCAAATCACCATTCGTCGCCTCCATTCGGGACAAACCTTTACCCCCCAAGCTCAAAATGTCCACCATCGACTCTTTTGACGGTACGACGGATCCAGTCGACCACTTGGAGACCTATAGAACCCTCATGATCCTCCATGCATTCCCTGACGAAATCATGTGTCGGGCTTTCCCCGTGACACTCAAAGGGTCAGCTCGACTTTGGTTTAGTCAATTGTCAGCAGACTCTGTCTCCACTTTCCAGCACCTCAGTGACTCCTTCCTCAGCCATTTCATTGGAGCCCAGTGCCAGCGGTGTCCGGCAACCCAACTCCTCAACATCCGTCAAACCGAGGGGGAGTCGCTGCGCAGTTTCGTTACCCGCTTCAATACCGAAGCCTTGCAGGTAGCGAAAAATGATTACAAGGTCATCATTACGGCTTTCATGGCCGGTCTACGGTCGTCTGACTTCCTTTTCTCCCTCTCTAAAAACCCCTCGACCTCCATGGCAACCCTATTCTCCAAAGCCCAAAAATGCATGAATGCCGAAGATTCCCTAACCGCTCGCCCAGACCCTACAGCAAAAAACCCGACCCCCGGGAAAAGCAAAAAGACTCAGAAACCAGACATACCCAATACAATAACCCAACAAGTCAGTATACCGACTGACCGATTGGCACCAGCCCGACCGCCCGGGCTGTTCGAGCGGTACACACCTCTCAATTCCCCCATGGAACAAGTCCTCAATCAGATTCAGCGGGACCACCCCCTAAAATGGCCCCAACCATCACGAACTTCTTCCAGTCAGAGAGACCAGTCCAAATATTGTCGTTTTTACCAGGACCACGACCATAATACCGAGGAGTGTGTTAACCTCAAAGATCAGGTCGAGGGCTTGATTCGTCAAGGACGTCTCAGTCGATTCACGGATACTCGCCCTTAGCGGAGGCAACGGAATGAACCTATCAGAAACAACTGTCGGCGCACCCCTCCCCGACAACCAGCACAACCTAACCAAGGCTATGATCGCCCTCCATAGCAACGTCGGGCACAAGGCAATCCCGCCCCACCTGTTGGAGAAATCAGAGTTATTTCAGGTGGGCTTGCTTGTGGAGGACTATCCCGCTCGGCTTAGCGGGCAGAACTCAGAAAAATAAGGCAGGGCTCAGACAAAGAAGTTGCCACATTGGACCGACCCCCCAAACAACCCCGGTAGTGGACCGAGCCTATCACCTTTACAGACGCCGACTGCACAGGCATCCGTTACCCCCATGATGACCCTCTCGTCATTTTCGCTCTCCTCTCCAATTACAAGGTCAGACGGGTTCTCGTCGACAATGGCAGTTCTTCAGACATCATCTTCCTCAATTGTTTCCGCCAGCTTAAGATCGGGGAAGAAAGTTTGTCTCCTCTTCAAACCCCTTTGGTCGGTTTTACTGGCGATCGGGTGACCTCTATCGGCTCCATCGATCTTCCCATCATAATCGGCGAGTACCTGCGTCAGACCACCAAGGTACTCACCTTCCTTGTTGTTGACTGCCCCTCTGCCTACAACATCATCCTTGGCCGCACCGCCCTAAATGCTTTCCAAGCTATCACATCCACTTACCACCTTGCCATCAAGTTCCCCACCGATCTTGGGGTCGGGGCAGTCAGGGGAGAGTAGACCGTGGCCAGAGAATGTTATGTTGCCTCACTTAAAGAAGTCAAGCTGAAGGAAGGTGTGATCATTGAAGGACTCGATGTCAGAGACGAGGACGACCTGGCTAGGGGAGAACCAGTGGAAGAGCTTGTCGAGGTCCTCATCGATCCCACCAACCTAACAAAAACTGCCAAGATCGGCAGCCAACTGTCCACCCAGACAAAATCCGACCTTATTGCCCTCTTGATCGAGCACAAAGATGTATTTTCCTGGACCCACTCCGATATGCCGGGTATCGACCCCTCCTTCATAACCCATCACCTCAGCATTGAACCCCATTTCCGACCCTTCCACCAGAAGCAACGCATCTTTCATCCAGAGCGCAACACTCTCATTGCCGTGGAAGTAGATAAGCTCCTTAAGGCATAATTCATCAAGAACGTGGACTACCCTAGATGGTTGTCAAACGTGGTCCTGGTCTGTAAGAACAACGGTAAATGGCGACTCTGTGTCGACTACTCCGACCTCAACCGAGCTTGCCCCAAAGACAGCTATCCCCTTCCTCGCATAGATCTGCTGGTTGATGCCACGGCCAGTCATCAAATGCTCAGCTTCATGGACGCCTTCTCCGGGTACAACCAAATTTTGATGCACCCGTCTGATCAGGAACACACATCCTTCATCACCGACCGTGGTACCTACCATTATCGTTTGATGCCATTTGGGTTGAAAAATGCTAGGGCCACCTACGAACAGTTGGTCAATGCTGTCTTTTATCATCAGATAGGCCGGAACATGGAAGTATATGTCGACGACATACTAGTCAAGAGCAAGCTCTCTACTGATCGTTTGGCCGACCTGCGAGAGACCTTCGCCATCTTACGAAAGTACCAAATGAAGCTCAATTCGGAGAAATGCGCCTTCGGCGTAGGATCTAGAAAGTTTCTGCGTTTCATGGTCAGTCAGCGGGGCATTGAAGCTAACCCCGAAAAGATCAAGGCCTTGATTGAAATGCAGTCACCCAGAACGGTTAAGGAGGTTTAGAGACTTACTGGCCGAGTTGCCGCCCTCAACCGCTTCATTTCTCGCGTAACGGACAAGTGCCTCCCCTTCTTCAAAGTTCTTCGGCAAACTTTTGAGTGGATGGCCGAGTCCGAAGAGGCCTTCCAATAATTGAAACAGTGCATGGCCAACACCCCCTCCTTTCTCAGGCAATCACGGGCGAACCCCTCTTCCTCTATTTAGCCGTGTCAAACACCGCAGTTAGTGCATCTCTCATCAGGGAAGACAGCTCCGTCCAACGGCCGGTCTACTACATCAGTCGGGCTCTCAGGGGAGCGGAACAGAATTACCCATTGTTGGAAAAAATGTCCTTGGCCTTGGTCACTACCTCCAAACGACTCCGTCCTTACTTCTAAGCCCACTCCATAGTGGTCCTCACTGACCAACCATTGAAAAAGATCATGCAACAACTAGAGCTCTCCGGTAGACTTATGCAATGGTCGGTCGAACTCAGCCGGTTTGATATCTCCTACCGGCCTCGAACAGCCATTAAGGGGCAAGCTGTTGCAGATTTCATCCCGGAATTCACTAATCTCATCCCAACCACAGCTCCTCTACCCCCACCATCCTCTACCGAACTAGAGGACCCCGACTCCTAGACCCTCAATGTCGACGGATCATCCCGCAAGGAAGGCAGTGGGGCTGGTCTCATCCTCACCACTCCTGAGGGTGGTTATTTTAAATGCGCCCTCCATTTCTTGTTCGATGCAAGCAATAATGAAGCCGAATATGAGGCGTTGATTGTAGGTCTCCGCCTCACCAGAGACATTGGTGTTAGCCATATCCAAGTGTTCAGCGATTCCCAACTCATTGTCGGTCAAATCACGGGGGAATTCGATGCCAAAGAAGATACAATGCGGGCTTATCGGGACATTGCACTCCCTTTCGCTCGCCTTTTCACCAGGTTCCATATCAAGCACATCCCTTGGATCAATAACTCCAAGGCAAATGAAATGGCTCAGTTGGCTTCAGCAGACCAGTCAGACCTCAGCCACGATGTCCACCTCGAGTACCTGACTCACCCAGCCATTTCCCCAAACCAACAGCAAGTCTACTTCCTCCAAAATGAACCCATTCCTTGGGCGGCCAACATCTTTTTATTTCTGACAACGGGGAAACTACCAGCCGACAAACAGCAAGCCACCAAAGTGAAGGCCTAGTCGTCCAACTACATTCTTGTCAGCGGCCTCTTGTATAAACGCGGTTTTTCACGCCCGTATCTACGATGCCTTAATCCAGCTCAAGCAACCTACGTGATGAGGGAAGTCCATGAGGGTATCTGTGGTAATCATTCGGGCGCCCGGTCCCTAGCCCACAAAATACTTCGCACTGGTTATTTCTGGCCTACTCTCAATCAAGATGCGATTGACTTTACACTCAAATGTGATAAGTGCCAACGTTTTGCCAATATCCCCCATGCTCCTCCTACGGAATTGATCACACTGTGCAGCCCCTACCCATTCGCCAAATAGAGGATCGACCTAGTTAGCCCATTGCCCACTGGCCGAGGCCAAACCAAAATCGCCATCGTCGCCATTGATTACTTCACTAAATAGGTGAAGGCAGTGCCCCTTGCCACAATTACCGAGCGGAACACAACCAGATTCATCTGGCAGTTGATCGTCTGCAAATTTGGCATCCCTCAAGCCATCATCTCCGACAACGGTAAACAATTCGACAACGCCAACTTTAGGAAATTCTGTACAAAGCTTCAAATCCAGCCATATTTCTCTTCCCCAGGTCATCTCCAAGCTAATGGCCAAGTTGGGGTCACCAACCGTTCTCTTCTGAAGATCATCAAAACCAAATTAGAAGCTGCTAAGGGACTCTGGGCTGAGGAACTACCGAATGTACTCTGGGCCTACCGCACTACCGCTCGAACTCCCACTGGGGAGACCCCCTTTCACTTAACATATGGTGCTGAGGCAGTCATCCCAGTGGAAATCGGTCTTCCTAACCCAAGGGTTCTACATCCGAATCCAGAACTAACTGAAGAGCTGCGTCGGGCAAACCTGGACCTAATTGAAGAGCTCCGAGAAACCACTGCAGTCAGATAGGCCTTATACCAACAGAAAATGAGAATACACTACAACCACAAAGTCAGACCGAGGGAATTCGTAGTGGGGGATCTTGTTTTGCGAGAAGCAACTCTTGCCACCAAAAATTCGACTGAGGGTAAACTGGCAGCCAAGTGGGAAGGACCTTACGTTGTGAAAGCCAGACCTCGTCCGGGTACTTACCGACTTCAAGATATGGAAGGTCGAGACCTTCCCCATCTTTGGAACGATGAGCATTTGAAGCGTTATTTTCAATAAAAGTTGTATTTTTGTATTGATCAATCGCTGTATTTTCTTTTTGACAATCTACGCACTTGCATGCTCTCATTCTGTCCTCATATGATGTAAATTTATGATCAAATGGGCTGCACTTTGTATGAGAACAAGCTTCTATCTTAGTTATTTGCGTGGTATTTCAATAACGCCTTGATTGAAGCCTCAGCCAGACTGAGCATGAAGAGCTCGGCCAGACCGAGTTACTTAAAGCCTCAGCCAGACTGAGCATGAAGAGCTCGGCCAGACCGAGTTACCTAAAGCCTCCGCCAGTCTGAGCCACCATTACAACTTCATGATCGTGGCAGAGTTGCCATACTTAGTCAAATTTCGGTTCAACGTCTTCTAAGTCAGACTGGTTCCTTGCTAGGTCATGATTCATAACTTCACTCTACATTGAGGTTTTTTTACATTTTAAACTTCACTCTGCATTGAGGTGTTTTTACATTTTAAACTTCACTCTGCATTAAGGTTTTCTTACATTTTAAACTTCACTTTGCATTGAGTTTTCTTACATTTTAAACTTCACTCTGCGTTGAGGCTTTCTTACATTTTCAACTTCACTCTGCGTTGAGGTCTTCCTACATCTTACACTCCACAATGATTTACACAAACATAAGTTGAGGTTCATTGCAGAATCACAAACATAAAAACAACAGTATGCCAAACACTAGTCATAATTTTATTCATTCACAAACTTGTGCATGAGTTTATTACAGCAATTCAAAAAAAAAAAAAAAAAAACACAAAATAACCAAAATCCTAAATACAAACTTTCTCCACACCACTCACTCCTCTTCACGTGGTCTAGGGGGGTCTAGGCCACGTCGTCTTCATCAATCCTAACCCTGCTGAAGTCTAAGTCTAGGAACAGCTCTTCTGCTTTACGCCTGAACATCTTCCAGCCGTTGTCCCAGTACTCAGCCATCTCGTGTTTGTAGAAGTTTGACCGCTGGAAGCTCTAGATCACTTCTTCTTCACTCTTGCTCCACGCGGTCGCCCCCGACGGACCAGCCCCCCCAGACGCCTCCCTTGCCAAGTTACTGGCGATCGCAGCATCGATCGCCATCTAGAAGTCAGCAGACCCCTTGAACTGCTCTACCGCAGCGACGCACATGTCGGGGTATGCTGCCCTCTTAGAAGCTGCCTTGGTCTTCTCTTCCCCTAACTTTTTCTCCAACCTCGCTTTCTCCTCCATTGACTTGGCCCGCTCGTCCGCCAACGTCCTCTCCAGCTCAGCAACCTTCCGATCCAACTCTTCTTTCTCTTTGATTGACTGAGCTCGAAGATCCTCGTTGTTAGTCATGGCCTCTTCCCACCGATCGTTGGCGACGGTACAGACTGCCTGGGCCTCTTCTAGTTTCTTCTACTCGTTCCCCAATTGGAACTCGAGCGACACCACCTTGCGGCGTTCCGCTTCCAGCTCTAACTTGGTCGCGAGCAGTTCAGCATTGGCTCGCTCGGCTGAGTACCCCTGCACTATTGCCAACACTTGCATCTTCTTGGCCTTCTGGGCCTCTTCCAACCCCCTAGCGTACACACTTCGCGCGGTCTCCCTCCATCTAGCAGTCTCTCTCCTCAAACTTGCAAGTTAGGCCTTCGCCTCCTCTAACTTTGCCTTCAGAGGTTTTACTTCACCTTTTGCAACCGCCGCCTTTCTCAGCAAAGCCCCTGCTAAGGTGGCCGCCTCTATTTGGGCAGAGCACAGCCCCCTGAATAGCTCAGCCTCATTAAACCTGGCCACCGAGCGCACGGCTACTTCGTCCACCACCCCTACAAGACGATCTGCAGCCGCCTTGGCTTCGCCTTCTTCTCCCTCCAGTCGCCCAAACACTGCGCGAGCATGATAGATGGCAGCCGTGAGCCTGACCCCCTCTCCTTGGGACGTAGGACCCCCCTTGGGCTGCTGCTCTATCCCCTCTTCAGGACCAGCTAACCCACTCTCCACTTGCATCTTGGGGCCCATGGCACTCATGGTTTCTCCCTCACTTCGAACTTTGTCCCTCTACGCCTCTGGGACAGCCATCCCATCTGGAGTAGCCTCCACCACCACTTCCTTCCTTCTTTTCAAGGTTGGCCCTTCCTCCCTCTCCCTTATCATTCTGTTCTTCTTCGCCACAGCCTCCACCTCCTTGTTGGCCCTTTCCTTCAAAGGATCAATTAGGGGCGGTCGTGGCTCAAATTCACCCAAGTCCTTTTCCCCCAGCGGTTTGGAGCGCGGTCGGATCCTCTTCCTCGCGATCAGCTTCGGCGGCCGGTCTGCCCGTGACTCTTTGAATTTACTGGCCTTCACGAGAATGGTCCTATCCTCCACCTCTTATGCCTTCCTTCTCACCTCTAATTCCGTCGGTTCCAGGTCTCCACCGGTCGGCTAGGGGCCCAACCTTGCGGCAAACAAGGCCGACGGCTGAATGAGCTCGTCCCATTTGACACCCTCATTTTCCCTCCATGCCTTCACTTTCTTCACCCTCTCCTCAGCTGTCGCTCCCAGCCTTGGCTCTACAGACTTGGTAGGCACTTTCCACACCGTGCGCACTAAAACTCCTCCGTTTGTGGAAACATAGAACGACCGCGGCCTCCACCCCTTTATTGATGATGGCAACCCCGTCACCAGGCCCCTTCCTGCCGCCGCCTGCAAAGTGACCCATGTTTCTTGCTGCCCCGAGGCCTTGTAACATGCAAAAAACTCATCCACCGTCATAGCCGCTCCCTCGTTCGCCTTCGGCCACGCACTTGCACAGGCCAGTACAATCTTCCACACGTTAGGCATTAGCTGAGCCGGTGCCACTTCTAACTGGTTTAAGATATCCACTACCACCTACGGGAGTGGCAACCTTAACCCTCCCTTCAACGCCTCCTCATAGAGGGCAAACTCCCCCGGTCGGGCGTCAGATGGCCTCTCCTTCATTCTTGGCAGCTTTAGCTCTATTTTTGCGGGAATCTGGTATTTCTCGCGATACCCACCAACTCCTCCGCGGTCACGATCGACTTATCGACCTTCGTATACCAATGATCTGGCTCAACCTGGCTGATTGGCTGTGCAACCACTATCATTGTGGACAAACAAAGTTGCCCCACTGGCTCCCCCTCGCTTCCCACTCGCCTCTCCATCTGGTATTGTTCTGCCAATTCTACCGCATCATCGTCACCCAATAGATCAACTCTTGCTTCCTCTTGGGCCATCTCTCTCGTGTGTCTGCAAATAGCTTTGGATGCGGGCGCAAAGAAATTCACAAAGTGTTGTAGGGGTGTATCACTAGCAACAAAGGAGTCTACACTTGGAATGTTTTGATTTTTTGCACAAAGATAGGTAAAGCGAATAATACCAAAGGCCCAAGGCTTGCCCGTATTCCAAGGGTCACAATTAAAATTCGCCAGTTTGAAAATTTTCAAAAAATCCGCCAAACTGTCTTTTCAACACCCTATAATGACCTATCTTTTCACTTATTGCCAAACGCCTAACCTTCCGCACTACGAGATTCTGCCACGTGTACGATCATGATCTACTGCCCCTTTCCCCTTCCCTGTCTATTCCACTTCACTTCACTTCACCAGGGGCCCCGCCGCCTCTTGAGCCCCGCGCCGCACCACCAACCCTTCGCGGTCAGCTCTCCCCATGGTTGGTCTCTCCACTGGGCCACCCTTCGCGGTCGACCCTCCCCATGGTCGGTCTCTCCACGCGGCCACCCTTCGCGGTCGGCCCTTCCCATGATCGGTCTCTCCCCTCGGCCACCCTTCATGCTCAGCCCTCTTCAGGGTCGGTCCACACTCGGTCGCCTTCGCGGTCGACCCTCCTCGTGACCGGCCACCATTCGCGGTCGGCCCTCCTCACGGTCGATCCTTCCACTCGGCCACCCTACGCGGTCGGTCCTCCTCATGGTCGGACAACCCTCTCATAACCCTCATTTTCTTCATTATTCCCTTCATTGGACTAAAGCTGTACTTGGGAATGAGGGACTACTGACATGGATAAGCCCATAAAGATTACTAAGCCCGCGAAGATTATAGCCCACCATTCAGGGCCCAATACATAACTCAAATGCTAAAGCCCAACACTGCTGAAGCCCCATGTAGCAATAAGAACCAATGACACCAAGACACATGGCAAGAGAAGGGCAAGCCACATCAGCAGACAAAGATCTGCAAAGTTATTGCCACGGCACATCGCCATTAATGAGGCCCCTTACAGCATTTATTGTGATAACCCCTCTCCGTCGGAACAGAACGCCTTCACCATGAACAAGGTAAGCTAGAGCATAGACTTTCGGCCAAAGTGACAGGTCGAAAGGGACAACGAAATGATTACCAGAGGATATAAGCAAAGGTCGAAGACAAAAAGAAGGTTAAGCTTCCTATCTCTAATCCATCACTACACTCCACTTCTCTTTCTAACTTGCTCGTCGGAGGGTTCGCTGGGGGACTCCCCGTTCCCTGTTGAACTCGTGTGCAGGTCTTCCGGTGGGCTTGGTCATTCGGACATGGGATTGAGGAGTGTGCATCAGTCCGACCCGTTCCGCCTGGAACGCACTGTATCATCAGTACCGTTTATCGGGTTGTTTATATATACATATATATTAAAAAAAATTGTTAGAATATTTGGTGCAACCTTTATTTATAATTTATGAGATAAAAAAAATTGAAATAAATTTTAAAAAATGATTAACATAAATATATTAAAGAAAGGCAAGGGCTCCTCTTCAGTTTGCTTTCAAATTGGACGATCTTGTTGGGCCGTATTGAGCCATAATCCGAACCCATTTAAATGATTCAAACCGTTCAATATATAGAACTCGTCAAGTATATGTAAAAAATAACGTTGGTCGGATATTGATAACTACTTGATCAAACACATTTCTGTCACAATTTATTTTGAAAATCATACTTGCCGTTAACAAAAAAAAGTGGTCTGATCAAGTAATTATCAATATTCGATCAAAGTAATTTTTTGTAGAGATGGTGTACTCGAAAAGTTCTTCATATTAACAATTTGAATCATTAAAATGAGCCCAAATTAGGGCCCACCATGGCCCAACAAGTTCGTCCAGTCCGATGATAGACTGGAGAGGAACCATTCCCTTAAAGAAATTAGTTTACTTGGTTCTTACTTTTTGAATTTTTTTGATGTATTATGAACAATTACTGAATTGTATAAATTTTTAGACATGATTCTACTTATGTGCACTCTCAACTGAGTGATGAGGAGAATCGGTCCTTACTAATGTACGACATTTCTTTTAGCTATTGTTTCCTCTCTTTAGTGATTTGTTACTTTCTTGTAGAAGATGCGTTGTTGAATTTTTTAAGATAGGTGATTTTTCAATTTGATATAATTGTTTTGATATTGATAAGAAAAAATCGATTGAAAAAAAGAAAGAAAGAAAATGCACGTATCTTATGGATATCACTACCAATAGGGGTTGGTTCAATGGTAAGGCTTTCGAATTCTTTACTTAAAGTCTCAGTTTGAGTCTCTGTAATTCTTTACTTCTTTGCGCCCAAAGTACGTGAGAAGACTTATATTTAGCCTCAACATAGATGCAATATAATTCTCCACAGATGTATTATGAGTGCTAAGGGACAACATTCCTTGGCGACAAGGAGTCTTAGCTTCAGTTTCAACATAAGTGTGGTATGATTATCTGCAGATGCATTATAGGGGTTGTTTGAGATGATCTAAATAAGTGCGTTTTTTGACTTTTTATGAAATACGGGTTGGATTTGGATTGAGTTTGAAGTGATGTGTTAGAGAAGTGATGTGACTTAAATAAAATGATGTGACTTAAATAGGATAGTGATTTTTTGACTTTTTTCTAACATGCCAAACTGACCCTAAGAGACAATACTTCTGAGCACATATATAGAATGACTTATGTATATATCCATTTTTATAACAAAATAATAATAATCAGTGTGTTTGGTTTGAGTTTTTAGATTAAGTTTTTTGAAATTTGAGTTTTTTGATTTTTATGTTTTTTTTTTGTTTTTAGTAAATATTTTTAAAATTTTAAACATTTTTTTTACTTTTTTAGATGTACGTTACTTAGATATATCCAAAAAGTAAAAAATTTGTAAAAAAATATTTTAAAAAATTAATAAATATATAAAAATACAAAAAATTGTACTGAATTTTTGTATTTTTTTTTTGTATTTTTGGTATTTAGTGAATTTTTTTAAAAAAAAAATTTCAAATTTTTTTTTACTTTTTAGTTATATTTATGTTAGGTATGTCTAAAAATTAAAAAAATTATCTAAAATATTAAAAAAATCAATAAAAACAAAAATACACAAAAAATAAAAAAATAAAATTTTTTAAAAAGTGTTTTTAAAAAATGATAACCAAATAAGGAAGTAAAATGGATGTCACTGGCTACCCTTAACGTTGCTGTGAGGCATGGCAGGTAATGAGATAGAGAAAGGAAGACATTTGATGACTCAAATATTCCAGTTGCACCTACTGAACCCTCATAATTACATTGCTACCACATGGGCGAGTGGTTAGGTAGAGAAGTTATCAACCCGACTTTTGACGCTATCCATGTACTATCCTACTCCACCTTTTTCACATTCAAGAATCAGAGGCACAACACCTCCCTTGGAATTATGTTTGTTTATTTTTTATCATGTGCCAAAAAAAGAAGGTGGGCTCATAATTTGATTTAGTCGAATATTTAAAACTTTGGATTAAGCACAATATGATTTGTCAAGTTTTATATTTACCAAACACAAATAATGAATGAAATGATACATCATGCCAACTCTATCAAGAAATGTACACGGTATATAAAATACTCTCTTCGAATTCAATAAATCATTGTTTTATTTGCAATCGAAAACCTATCCTAAATATTTTGTGATTTAATATAGTATATGAAAAGAAAGAAAAAAGAGAGTATCATATAAATTAGATATTAATAATAAATTAGTGAAAATTTTGTAATCTCCTAAAATGAATAGTAAAGTAGATGTTAGATTCATTAACATCACCAACCACCATGAATGTTATAATGACCTAAGTGGTCCATGTCTAGACTATCTTCTCAAGTTATCTTCAGCCATTTTGAGATCTAATGAAGAGAACAGCTTCTCACTAGTCTGATTATAGATTGAACGGTGTTGTTAGGTTTGTGGTGGGCCTGACTTCTGGTTTATCTCGATAATTTAACCGTTCAATCTGTAAAACTCGTTAAATATATCATCTTTATACAAAATTATGTTGATCGAATATCGATAACTATTTGATCAGATTCTATTTATTTCAATGACAATTATGATTTTAAAAATAAATTGCATGCACAAATACAATATGATCAAGTGACTATCGATATTCAATCAATATGATTTTTTGCAGGAATGATCTACTTCACGAGATATACACATTGAACGTTTTACATTATCGAGATGTGCCCGAAGTCAAATTCACCAAGACCCAACAACACCATTCCGTCCACTTAGAGAAGTTGTTCCTTTTATGGAATTGCATTCATCATCAACAATTATATAGTGATATCATAACTATACTTAATTGCATTAAGCTTAGAAAAAAACTCGTTTAAAATTAATTCTTATGTAAATAAATTAAATTTAATATATTTGAAAATTTATTTTAATTTGTAAATCAATTTTAAATACTTTATTATTTGGCTCAACACATTTATGTACATTATAAAAAATAAAATTATTAGAATTTAACATATGTTCAATTTATTAAAAGCTCATTCGAATCAACTAATTATATAAATAAATAAAATTTAAATAATCTAATATCCAACTGTCTAATATATCATTGAGGAAATAATGTTGAATAATAAGGGGCTTTTCTGACGATATAAGCGAGGTTTGACAAGCAACAAGTATTATTGTTCGGTGGTGTATCTTTTGGATGGAACATGATCCTAAAAGTATGCTACTGTTAGAAATAAATAAACATTGCCCTCTTCATTGGTTGAATAATGTGTGAAAAGACTAATCTTTGTATGAAAAGCCCTTGATTTATTTATTAATTCTGAACAATGCGTTTTGACCAATTTGATATAGGTCCAGAGGAGATATAGGGGCATTTTCAATAGGCCAGCCTGCCAATGGAATTTAAATTGAATTTTTAAGAAAATTGTTAAAAACAACTATAAGGTTGTCATTAATATTGAAAAAATATGTAAAAAATTATGTTAAAATGTATAATTTTTGTTTGAAATATATGAAAAAGTATATTGTCTTGCTAATCACAGCCTACTAGGCTAATTTGACAAAAATATATGTACAAATTTTGACGTTAAAATTTTATTTGTGATTTGGCCATATAAATATATTTATAAATTTTGTTTGTTTATATTGTTGGTAGAAGGGCAAGTACAATACATGCAATTCAAAAAATTACATGGTAATTTAGAGTTTTTCTTTTAAAAAATAAATAATGTCATATTATTCGTGTAATTGCTAGTGTAAGTACTTTGGGAAAAAAAAAAAAAAAAGCTACTCAGGTGTAAGTTTTATATAGGGTCTTTTGGGAAGTTGTCAAAAAAGTCGGTTTTTTGACGTTTCAGCTTTTTTAGCTAAAAAAGTCAATTTTTTGTCAAAAAAAATTATTAAAAAAGTCAAAAAATTAATTCTTTTACCAATTTTTTAAAACACCGCAGAATGTATCGATTGTTTTAAAGAGTTCTAAAAATACTACGACTATAAACAAATCAAGTTGAGTCAAGTAGTTGATTCTTCCAACTTAGTTTGAAAAATTAATGAAATATATTTAAATTTTACTTATTTATAAACAATTTAACGAATTTATTTTAAATGAATTTTTAGTGAGTTGGACGGGAGTTAAGCATAAGGAATTTGATTTTTTTTTAATACATATAAGTTTATCATTTCATTCAAATTTGATTAAAAAATTTTATGAATTTAAAATTGTGTTCAAACTTAAATTATTTACTTGACAAATTCATTTTAAATGAAATTTTAATCAATTAAACACGAGTGAAATTTCGTCTAAGAAACATGTCTAAGCAACTATATGCAAATAAACTTTACAGAACGAGGTGGATATCAATATGGTTTTTAAATTAAAATTTCATCGTTATCATAACTTCAGAAATATTCACATATAGTTGCAGAATGAATTTATGTTTCTACATCAACTTTCCAACATTAATTATTGTGGTCCTATCCAAATAAGACAATCAAGGCCATCACTCGGCACGTTCCCATAATAACCATATTAATGTTAAAAATGAGTAATGTTAGAGATTTCAAATATTCTACTAAAAGTTTTACTAAATGTCTCACGGGTGTAGAACCCATACAATGTGGGTCTCATGTGGATCTCATACCCATATAAGACATTTGGTAAAACTTTTGGTAGAATTTTTGGGACCTCTAACATTTTTGGTTAAAAATACATAAACCAAATCATAAGTTTAATCACGTGGCCAACTTCTATATGGCTAAATAAACTAGGGGATGACTCTCCTTTATATCATTTCCCCTTATATCTCTACGTACTTCAGTTTATAAACTCTATTTTAAACTTATAATAATGATTTAAATAGTTTTTTTTTTTTTTTAAATATTGCAACCAATATTACTTATGTAAAAAATTAATTTCATCAAATATCACTAAATACGTCAATAAATCACATTTAAAAAAAAATGAATAGTAACTCTGAGTTTAAATTTGAAGAAAATTTTAATATACACTCCTTTAAAAGGAATGTATCATATTAATTATGCAATTTTCTTTTTTAGTGATGACATTATTTTAGTTACGATTCATGAGTTCTTTATTTACGTCTCATATGTGTTTAGTTATAATATATATATTTTTAATTTTTTGTAGTTATGACTTAAAAAATTAAAATTATGTCAATTTTCATTTTAGGCATAAAGTGCATATGATACACGTCTTTAAAGAGTGTGCACCATAATGTTTTTCTAAATTTTAATCATACATTTTACAAAATAAAATATGATTTATTTATCAATTTATTGATATTCGATGAAACTAATTTTTTGTACAGACAATTTTTACTATAAAATTTACAAAATAAGCCGTTCAAATCATTATTGTGAACCCAAAGTAAAACCCACAAAAAGAAATAACTGTACAGTGATAGCAAAAAAAAAAAATACAAAAACATAAAAATATACTATTTTAATTAGGAATTAGCTCCTCTCCGGAATTAGCTCCTCTCCGATCCGTTATGGGACTGGAGGGCGCTATTCAGTTGTTGTGGACTTTGATTCAGGCCTATTTCGATAATTTTTGCCGTTCAATCTATAAAAACTCGTCAAGTATATTATTTTTATAAAAAAAATATCGATAGATATTTTATTAGATCACATTTCTGTCAATAGCATGCATAATTTTCAAAATAAATTGTGATAGAAATATGATTTAATTAATTGACTATTAATATTTGATTAATGTGATTTTTTACAAAAATAATATATTCAATAAATTCTATAAATTGAATGATTTACATCGTCAAAATAAAGATCAAAGCTTACAACAAGTAAATAGACGGAAGAGTAGCCAATTCCTTTTAATTATTAAAATATATAAATTTTTCCAGTAATTTTTTTTTAACTACACAACTGTGCAGTCATTTCCCCAACCCACGAAATGAAGAGTCGATTTGACAAGCTATAAAAAATTAATTTTTTAGTTTTTTAATTTTTTTTTTTAAAATCACATCACTTTTTATATTTTACATTAAAAATTTAAAAAAAAGCTAAAAAATAAAATTTTTATCATCTTTTCAAAACACCACAAAGTAGGAAGATGTATGAAGGATAACCAATTGAACTGTCTAAGAGCTATTTTGAAAAAATGGTTATAATTAGTTTTTTGATAAAAAATTATTTATAAACAGCTTTTTTATGAGAGGGGAAGTGGGTTATAATCTGGGAAGCGGATTATAACCCACTTTCCAAAATGGCCCTAAATGAAGATGAAATTTTATTGTAGACAATCAATCACAAGCATATATATATATATATATATATATATATATTGTGTGTTTAGAAAAATTATTCAAAAAGTAAAAAAAAATATATATATATGTTTTCTATATCTAACAAACTTTAAATTTATGCTGTAAGCTTTCACAACAATTTTCCAAATAAAATTTCATGATAATTTCATAGAGAATTTCATGGTAAGATTTTCCAATAACAAATACTCAAATTTGCTTCTTGCTCTCCACTTTCAGAACACAATTCTTTCCTTTCCTTAACAGTAAGAAGAAAAAAATATTACAATCTACGAAATCAAACTTGAAAGTAAAATAAATCCATAATAAAACCATTACCAACATTTATAGAAAGTATAAAAAGAAAAAAATTCTAGAGAGAGAGAGAGAGAGAGAGAGATCACTCACTCACTCCTCATCCTCAAACATCAACATGACAATTCTGCACCAACTGAAACTTAATAGCAGGACCAACAGGAATACCGTTATTCCTGTTACCAAACGATATGAAAGCAGGACAATTCACATACAAATGGTACTTCCCGGAGATGAAAGTCCCTACTTTAAATCTCACCCGTCCATCCACCCTGATATTGATCAGCACCGATCCCGCCACCTGATCCTCGGCGAGCGACTCCGCCAAGAACGGCGCCACCGGGATGGCGTTTCCGTACAGAAACGGCGACCAAACGTTCTCGTCCTTGTGGCCCTGATAGGTCGAGGGGAGGAGAGTGGGGAGAGTGATCTGTTGGCTTCGATAGCTTGCGTAGACATCGAGCTTGTCGTAGTAGATTCCGATTCGATCGTTGGGGTTGCGGGAGGAGAGAGTGATTTGGAGATTGGATGTGAGGAAATTGGGGGGGGAGGAGATGTTGAAGGCGTAGACGGTGGCGTCGAGGAGGATGAATCGGGGTTTGGTGGGGCGGAGGATGATCCAGATCAGGAATATGACGATGAGGACTAGGATTATGATGGTTAGGATTACGGCGAAGAGGCGGAGGTAGAACTTTCTCCTTTCGTCGTGGTGGTGGTGCCCGCAGTCTTTCGTCGTCATTGTTGCGGCGGTGGTCGCCGGAGGTTGGTTACTTAAAAAGAGAATTAGGAATTTGGGGTGTGGGAGTGTTTGAGAGGGCGAGCTTGACAGACCAGCTTGACGGACGATAAGTGTGGAGTATTATATATATATATATATATAGCGAGCGAGAGAGAGAGAGAGAGAGAGAGAGAGAGTGAGTTTGTTGACGGTGCTTCTTGTATATTCATTTGAGAGAGAGAGTTTGTTGACGGTGCTTCTTGTATATTCATTTGCATCTCCTTTTCTTTTTGATAAATAATACGGTATTGTTTAATAATCATGGTATTTATATATTAATATATATATATATATATATTTAGAAAGATGAGTCAGACTTTTAAAAAGAGAGTTATAATGGAGTATTAATTTGTCTTTTTTTTCTTTTATGTTTTGTCTTTTATCTCACTATTTTTTTTATTTTTTTATTTTTTATGTGGTGCCAGCTCTAATGAGCTGCTTTAGAGCCGCTCTAATTAGAACTCTGTAGCAAAACTGATATTTTTAAAACTAAAAGCTCAGAACCATGCTTGTTTAAAATTCTTTCTTGAATTTATTTTGTGTTGTAATTATATAGTAGTGTGTTTGATTTTTACTATATTATAATTGAGGTCCTATTTGGGAAGAGTGTTGGAGGTTAAAATAGCAAATAAAGACTGTGGAAGGATAAAAATTAACCTATGTGAAGTAGACTCACCCAATACCTACATGTACATAGAATTAACGTAATTAAATAGTACTTTGTAATGTAACTTGTCAACTTGTTAAGCTGCTTTGACATACACGTATCAAATATGTTTTTAGTTATACAAGTGACTTATTTTCATTAAATCAAATTAGTGGCTTAAACTCATTCGACAAAATGAATAGCTAGTTTGCCAATATAAAGGAATGTATTCTTCAACTTTCTACTTTCACAAAGACAAAATATTTTAAAATAATCAATAAAACAAAACTTTCGTTTGAAAAGAATTATTTTGATCATAAGGTCAAAATAATTACTAATTAACTAACATATATAAATACTAAAAAGAAGACATATATTGCGTCACATTATTAAAAATAATATATATTTATATACGATAAAAAATAATTAATTATAACTAGTTTTGTAAGTAAAAAAGTATGACTAAATTAATTGAAAATAAAATTAATGATGAAATATCTACTTAACATGTAAAAATATACCCATATGAAATAATTTTGTATGAAAAAATGTTTAAAATTCTTTAAAAAATCTTGCAATTATACTAACAATGATATATTAAGAATATATGTTAATTTTTAATTTATTACACACTTAATAATTGAGAAACTAATTCTCTTATTAAATCAGTATAAATATTTATAAATTAGATATATAGATTTCTGACATTATTTGGTACGGTATGGACATTGTAGACACAGAGAGGGTCCATCAAAAATAAATTCGGGTGGTAAAATTGTACCACCGACCACGTTTTGGGAACATATTTTCAGGTTCATTCAGAGCTAGTTTGGCATTGATTAAAACAGTCAATAATTTTTTTATTTTTTATTTTTTATTTTTTCGTGTTAAAACTTTTTTAGCTTATTTTTTTTAACCTTGTTTGATTCGACTTTTTTAATTTTTGTAAAAAAAAAAGTGCAATGATTATGAGTAAAAATTAATATTTTATCTTGTCAACTTATATAACTTATTTTATCTTTTTGTGTTTTTTTTTTTAACCCCAAAATCTTAGCCAAATGAGGGCTCACATCACATGCATTGAACTTCACTTTCACCATTTATGCAACACAATTTGCAATTTTTACTGTTGAACTTTGAGGCCTTGTCTATTTTTAGAGTTAGAAGATGGAATTGAGACTAATAGTGAGGTGAGAATTAAAAAATTGTGTTTATTTTGAAAAGTGACTGTGATAAAAAGTCTAATGGGACTATGAAAAGGTCTCTCATGAGGGGATTAGCAATCCCATAGGAGAGGTGGTATTGATATCTAATCGTATGGTATTGGTAGTAAAAATACTATTTTGTCACTCATTTTATAAAATTAATTTGATATAAAATAATTTTTAATATTAAAATAAAATAGTATAATAATATATTTCTACCAAAAAACTATATCAACATAAAATAACATAGTACAAAAATATAATTTTTAATATTAAATATATCAAAAACACCAAAGGTTATTTATGATATTTCATATAGTTAATAGTTTCACTAAAATATATAACAAACAAATACAATTTTTCTTAGTCCCCTCATAATATTGCTCATGTAATATTAAACACAAATAATTGAGAAAATTTTTATTAATAGTTGGATTTTTTAATATTTACACAAAAAAAAGAAAAAAAAAGAATAACATTGAGTAAAAATTTATTGATAGCTGGATTTTTTAATAATAAAAATAAATAAATAAATAAAATTGAGTAAAAAATTTGATAGTTAGATTCTTTAATATTAAAAAAAAAAATAAATAACAAAAAAAAAGAATAACATTGAGTAAAAATTTATTTATTTTTTAGTTGGTATAAGTCCAAATTCGATAATAATATAAAGGGTATTTGTAGAATTTTACATGGTTAATACTACTCCTATCTCTCAAAACAAACATGAACTATTACTAGTACACTGGTTATCAAACAAATACATTTTTTTTTAACTCTCTCACTAGCAGTTCCCTTACTAGTAGTCCCTTCACTAATAATCCTCTTACTAATAATTCCTTCCATTCTACTTTGAAAACAAACGAGCTTTGACAGTTTTCTCCATCAACAATCCTATATTCCTTAATTTATTACTTCCTCTGCCCTGTTTCATTTTATTTTAATTTGTCTTAAAATATTTGTCTACTTTTTATTTTGAGATATTAAATTTTGTTAGATTTTTAAAATTATCCTTATAAATCATAATAAACACATTTTAAAATTCAAAAAGAAGAGTAATGGTGAGAAAAATATTTTAAAATTTAAATTAAAATGTAATGATTATATATCTCATTAATAAATTAGATTTTCTATAGTGGATAAACAAATTGGAGTGAAGGGAGTATTTTTAAATTACTTCTAATAATGTGTTATTGAAGTTGATTTCACATAATAAAATATTTGACAAATTAAAATTTGACACTTATCAAATATATCATTAGAAATTATTTTTAAGAATGATAAATTAGGCGTCTCAAACTTTCTTCATATTCAAGAATCTACTTTACGTAATGCATGTCACTTGGTCCAGTTAATATGATATATTTTCTTAGAAAGGGAAATTTGCTTGTGTATTTTTATAATGTATGTTATAAATTTTTATAAAATTATGTAATTTTTTTGGTAGAATTATCATAATTTGTGATTCAAAAATGAAATTACATATTTTATGATAATATTATATATTTTTGTGGTTAACACTGCACATTGTTTGGATAAAAAAAATAAATAATATTACCATAAAAATATGTAATATTATCACAAAATATGTAACTTAATTTTTGAATAATAAATTATCGTAATTCTACTAATAAAAAAATACATAACAATTGTACCGTAGCATTATTTTTTTAGAAAAATTACATTTTTTTTTTAAAGTTTTGAACCTTATAAAAAAATAAAATCTAAATTTTTAATTTTATCAAATTAAATCTTTTAATTTTTTTAACCTAAATCATTCATCTATTTTTCTTTAAGTAAAATTAAAGAAAAAGTTATATTTTAATCATTAAACTCAATGTATATAAAAAAATATTTATAATACCGGTTTAATGAATAAAATATATATATCTTTGATAATTCTACTTAACAAAAATAAATAGTTGGTTTAAATTGAAAATAAATTAAAAAATTTAAATTTAAATTGATAAAATTTAAAATTCATATTGTTACAAGACTCGAATTTTAATTTCTTTTTTAAAAAATTTCTTATATTTTTTTATTAAAAATATAATACTTCACAAATTTTTAAATATTATTTTATATCACATTCATATAAAAAAATTAAATATATTTTATACAAATTTTAATATCAGACAATCTTCCTAGATAATAAGACAGATGGGTTATCCATAAATTGTTTGTCCCCCATGCACGTGGAAGCTTCATGGAAGTGGCTTCCGTCGGTTCCCAAGTTTATCTCTTTGGTTCTTGTTAAACATTGAGACGGGTTCAGGGCTTTTGTTTTATCTTCTTTTGGCAAAAGTCAGTTGTTACATTAGTATTGATGAAGATTAGTCTTTTTATTTTTGCAAAGTATCAAAAGTATTTGTCTTTTAATTCAAAAAGTTTTGACTGTTCACTTTCAGATTTGAACTTCAAACTCAAATCTTACACCCCATTTAAAATAGAACTTGTTTTTCTAGCCTGATTATTCAAAAAACAGCAAGACCAAAAAATGACCGGCATGCTACATCTCTTTGGCCAGCTAGCCATCCTTTTGGCCAGCCGGCCATGTTCAACGTAACAGATATTTTGATAGTTGCTACTTGCTCTTATGCACATGCTTTGGGCCAGCTGTCTTTGATACAGATATATCGACGTAAGAACCTGTTTTTCTATAAATACAACACCCTCCTTATGATTTGGGGTTAGAAAAATTTCCCAAGAGCCCAAAGCTTGACCAACCGTCTTCTCTACCCTTTTACAATATACATATATAATTCATATACCTTATAAAACTTGAAGCTTTTACTGAGATTCGTGAAGATAATTTCAGATCTTAAAGAGTGTTAAGAGTGTCGTTTGTGAACTAAGAAGAACATCCTCTCTTTTAAAGGGTAATCTTTGAACTCTTCAACCATCTATTCCCTCTCTTTTTCTTATATTTACTTGTTGTTTTCAGAGTGTTTTGAGGCCTGAAATATGTGATTTAAAGTCACAAAAAGGGAAGGGGTTACTCATCCTTTCTTAGGCTTGTTTGTTAAATGAAACCCCTTGGTTTTATTCCACTTTTGCCCACTTTTTCCACCTCCTAAACTTAATTTTCAGCCCTTTTTTTATGTTGTTTGAGTGCTTTTTAATGTGTTATGTCCTCTCGGATTTGGTGTGTTTAGGACATAGTCGCCAATCTGTTTGAGTTGATAGCCTTTTCCTTCATTTTTATAGCTTTCTTGTATATATTCATGTCATTATAATCATCCACTTTTCATTCACACTCTACAACCTTCCTCTCTTTTTTGCTCTTTCGATCAAAGGTTGTATCAAATGGAGAGTTATTGTTCTTGGTATAAGGGAGGGGTTCCTCATGCTAAATAGTTTAATCTCTTCGAAGTTTCATTACTAGGGCATCACGTTTTCCTTATACTAAGCACAATCTCTTGTTTGACATCTCCTCCGGTCACCGGTGCATTACTTTCAAGGGACTAATTTTCTAGTTGGACACTTGGAAATCATAAAGGAAGGATTCATTATAGCTCATTATCGGGTTTGGATTTGGATTCATTATTGTCCGTTTCGAGTTTGACTCTGAATTCATTATCGTTTGTAAATGAGTTTGATTCCTCCTTTGTAATTTCCTTCCCTAGAAAAGGGCTTGAATAGTTCATTTCTCGGGTCAAGTTATGGTTGTTAATCTTTCTTACTTTGGACTTAGTGGACTTAATCATCACTTTCGAACAAAAAATGAGAAAAGATAAAGAAAATGAAAAGGTAAAGTAAAAAAGGCTAATAAAATTGGAGTAAAAAAAAGCGGTAAAAAGATAATAAAATTTGGTTAGGTTCAGTCAGACGTTATACTGAATTTATTGCTTTTATAATTATCGCATACTATTTTAGTTATGTTTGATGATTCATGAGGCAAGTCTACTCCCTTCCTTGAGGTAACTCCATGATAGGGAGGAAGTATTGTTTATCTTTTGTTGCGTTTATTAAACTCTTGTCCTATTGTTTCTAAGATCATCACGCAACAAATTTGTGATGATTGATGATTTAAGATTCGCATATACTCCTTCCTTAAACATCTTCATGATAGAGAAGGGCAAAGAGGATAAACATCTCCTAGAAACACTTTGTCTTGCTTTGTTCCAGCTCTGTTGCAACAGGGTATTCCTCAGAAACAGTGGCCGGTTGGCCAAGCATTTTGTACGGTAGTGGTGATTTTGCAGTAGAACGGAATAGATCCTTAGGCCAAAATAGAACGATTTTTTGACTACAAACAGACACTACAAGAAAACACATTTTTGCCGACCATTTTTGGCTACCAAAACAAATTTAGTCGCCAAAAGTGTGGGAATTGGCTACCAAAATTAATTTTAGTCGGCAAAAGTCAACCTTTTTAGCTACTAATTTTTTTTAGTAGGGGAATGTTGATTATTGGCGACTAAAAAAAATACAATTGGCGACTAAAAAAATTTTTAGTAGCTAAACATATCACAATTGGCAACTAAAAGAATTTTTAGTCGCCAAAGACTTACTTTTGGCTACTAAATAGTTTGGTAGCCGAATGAAAATAAAAAAATTATAAAATACCTTCGGCGACCAAAATTTTGGTCGTCAAAAACAGGGGATTCACCGACTAAATTACTTTTTAGTCGCCAAAGACCTACTTTTGGCTACTAAATAGTTTGGTAGCCAATTGTTTAATAAAAAAATTATAAAATACCATTTTGGTCGCCAAAAACAGGGATTCACCGACTAAATTACTTTTTAGTCGCCAAAGACCTACTTTTGGCTACTAAATAATTTGGTAGCCGATTGTTTAATAATAGTAAAGTGTTCCTTTAGGTAATGGTAATTTATGTAGGGTTGTAATGAAAAATTAATATTATTAAAATGTAATATTATTAAAATGTAATGAATATTTTTAAAATGCAATAATTTATCATTTAAATAAATTTTTCAATTTTTCAATATCATTATCAAAACGAGGGCTAAGTGTATAAAAAAAATTCACTCATCATGACTTATGAGTAAATAATACATATTTGTAAGACTTATTGATATTATTTCAGATTTTAAAATTTTTCTTAATTTTTTAATAATTAATTTTTTCAACTTTTTTAAATATTTAAAGCAAATTTGTTTATTTTTTAGATTCACTTAATTATTTTTTAGATTCACTTAATTTAGATATATTTAAAAAAGAAAATATTTGTGATTTTTTTAAAATACAAAATAAGTACTCACTTAATTTAGATATATTTTTTTTTAAAATTTGAGGGATTTATAAAAGTAATTGGCGATTTAATGCTAATTGAACTAAAGGCCTAAGCTGGGGCTGTGCGTATATATTTTTTAGTTGTGCGTTAATGATTTTGACTGCTAAGATATGCTTGAGAAAATGATTTTGACTGCTAAGATATGCTTGAGAAAATGATTTTGACTGCTAGTTACAACTGAATAATAAATTAATTAAATCCACTTGACACATGATTTCTTCAGCTGTCTTTATCTATGAGAAAATATACATATTGCATGTTCTAAAATTCTAAAAAATTGATTAGTGCCTAGTTAGTCATGCAGGAGTCCCAAAAAAAAAAAAAAAACACGGGTTGAGTTGGCTCATAATTTTTTTTTAAAAAAAATTTCCTTCTTTTTTTTAATTGTCTTTCTTTCTTTTCTTTCTTATTATATATAATTATATATATATATATATATATATAATATAAGAATATAAGAATATAAAATTTTAAAATATATTATTATATTTTTCAGTACATAAAATATTAGGACAAATATTTAAGATAATTTAATTTTTGCCTTTTTTTTAATTTATAATTTTATTACTTATATTTTTATTTATATATAATTTTAATATATTTGTTACTTTTATTTTAATTTTTTAGGCTGTTGTTATTTTACTTTTACCGACTAAATATTAGTCGGCGATTATAATTACAAAATTTAAAAATTGTGCTTCATATCTGAGGGAAACTTCGGAGGGAAACTTTATTACTTCTTTATTTTCTCTCTCTCTTTCTCACTCTCTCACGCCTCTGCCCTCCTCCAGCTCTCTATCTCGCCTTTGTCTCCATCGTCGTCGGGTACGGGAGCATCATTGGTATCGCACACGAGCACCACCGTCACTGCGTATGCGATTCCACTTTGATCGACTCAGCCCTTCCTCTTTGATCTCTCTAAAATTATCTCTAGATTGACCAAGGATCTCTGGGCCATCACAGGTAAGAAAACTTCCATTTCTCTCTCTATTTTTCTGAAATCTGGTTCTTCTCTAATCCGATGAGTGAATTAGTTTTGAATTCAGTTCTGAAATGGTTTGATCTTTATTTGCTGATTTTGGATTGTTTTTTCTCTTATCTGTATAGTTTCTCTGTGTATAGCAAAGATGAATCATGCTATATACTTTTTGTGTCTGCAAGGTGTTCGACAAAATGTCACAATGGCAACTGAAATTTGCATTTTGTTTAGGTGTGTCTTTTGACTGAAAATGGAAACACCAAGGATGATTTGAGGCTCCCCACTGATGATGCTCTACTCACCCAGGTATATGGTTCAACTTTTTTAGTACCTTGGGTTTTTGATTGATTGATTCTTTATGTGTTCCCTTTTTGATAAGTTTTATGAACAGAACTTGAAAAATAAGAAAAAAGTTCTATCGTTATGTAGAAAAGTTAAAATCACAAGTGGGTGTGGCTTGCAGAACTTGACTAACAAGTTTCTGTATTCAAATTTTAGCTTGACAAGTTTCTGTAGAAAAGTTAAAATCACAAGTGGGTGTGGCTTGCATAATCAAATTAAATACATAATTAGTATATTAGAAAATTATTTAGTAATTTTGAAATTGGAGCATTATCGTGATAAGTGCATGTGATCCATAACTTAGTTAATGGAAGACCCTCATATAGTTTAATTTTGCTTAAATGTGATAGCCTTAAACTATTGGACTGGAAGTTCTGGAGAGTATTTGTCCAGATTATTGCTGTTTAAGAACTCAAAGAAAGATTGGAAACTTTGAAGATTTTCTAACAGCTAACTCTATTTCCAATTCTATACCTGTTTTAAACATATCAAAATTTGGTTGTTTGCAATAATTGTTACAAACCCTGGAATAAAACTCTTAGACTCACCGAGCACATCATTGTCATCATCATCATGGAGATTGGTCTCCCTTTCTTAGTAGGAGGTGTCCAGACTACCTTTGATGTTATTAGTAAAGAGACTAAATTTGTGGAAATTATAAAATGAGAAGGCAACAAAAAAGAAATAGAGAATGTAAGACTGAATTAAATGTGTGGCCTGGGTCAGATTTGGATGTCCCAAAGGGCTCACACCCTTAGGCAAAAAATGTGGGATAGAGGGTTGCACACCTTACCCGACACCTCTTTCAAGAGGCTTAATGGTTTTTTATTCTTCCAACATGGGTAATTTTACTTCCAACATGGGTTTATCTTTTGCATATATAAAAAAAAAAGAGCAGTGTGGGTTTGTAAGGTTTGTAATTTTGAATGTTTTTATTGATCGTTGAATATTGTGTATGTCATGTTCTCTCATTTGTTGGTTTGTCACTTTTATGTGTTTAGAGCAGTGTCGGTTTGTAAGATTTGGATTGGGAGATTATTGGGTTTGTGGGCCTCTTTGCTACCGACGCTTGGCAAGGTACGATTTTTGTTTGTTTTGATTTCGGTTGTCATTTTTGTTTGTTTTGATTTCAGTTGTTTTTGGATTTGTTGTTTACATTCTCCTATGGTTTTGTAGTTTGCAGTGGCTGTTCATTGACATTTGTTATCAAATCTGATTTTAGCAAAATTATATGGGCATCAAAATTTTATGAGTCTTTCATATTGGTTTGGAATTGTTTTGCTTCTGCTACTATAAATCATGGTGTAGTCATTTGTAAAAGCACACAATTTCTGCCTCTAATCTGGTAGGTGTAGTTTTTGTACCTCCTGTTATATCAAAAATGGGAAATAATAAATCACCTTCAGCAACACCATACATGTTATTGATAATGTGATTTAACCAAAATAATCATGAAAAAAGTATCTCCAGTCTCATAAACCAAACTTGAGGCAATCATCCTTAAATTATTATTCATCCTTAAATTATTATTGAACAGCAGTTGTTGCTCCAAGAAAAAAAAACTGTCGCCTAAATCATAACAACTAAATGTGGAAAACCACTAAATTTTTGTAAGAGAGAGCCAGGATAAAATTTTTGTAAGAGTATGTGGATTAAAGAACTAGAGTCCAACGATGATGATCGGAAGTACGTGCTCATTTGTGTGCATGCTTATTTAAAGAAGTAATACTAAAAATATTTTTTTGTTTTAGTATTTGAAGAAATAAAGAAGAAAGATGAAATAACAAGAAAGAAATCACTTGATATAATCACTTGATTAGTTACAAATTTTGATATCACTTGATATAATCACTTGATATAATTAGTTACAAAAAATTTTGATATCACTGTTGTCCTTGATATCACTTGATTAGTTAAGGATGATTAGTTATTTTAAAATTTAAGGATGATTAGTTATTATAAAATTTAATCCACAAATTATATCATCAAAATAAATTGCCACTGTATTTTAATCTTAATATTATTTACATCGTGCCTTTAGGCACGGGCATACGCTAGTATATATATATTATCATTTTTAACTATACAAAACAAGAGGTGAGGTTGGGTTGGTGTCCATATTGCCAGTGAAGTCAAAAAGGAGACAAAACTACAGGCATGAGAGTTAGCTATCATTTACATCATTATCAGTCCCAATGTGACGTAAATCCAAATACACTTGGTTTCAATTACAAAATTTCTTGAAGCTTGTTCAATGCTTTTAATGTGATTCTGTCTTAGGAAGCAAACTGCAAATGCTAAATTGTTTGCCTTCTAAATAGAATATTTCTGGCCTTTACTATGTTCATCATTACCAGCTTAAATATTATGGGAGTGCAAATGTCGTTTGTTTCTCAAATGTTAGTTATTTTTTTCCTCTTCACCCACCTATATATAAATCTCCATTTTTATTTATGATTTTTGTGGGTTGTTGTTGTTGTAATGCTCTTCATTCATTAAACCCCTCAAACTGGGGTAAGTTGACTTTATTAGACTAATTTAGTGGATGTTGAACCTGTTTACTATTTTTATGCATAGAGATAGGCTAATTTAGTGGATGTCAAACTGGGGAGTGCAAATGTCCATTTTTATTTAGTGGAACTAGCTTCACTTGGTATTAATCTTATTAGTTTTTCATTTTATTTATATTATGCAGGATGTTTACATGTACTTTCGTGGCAGTGGCAAAGCAGCAGAGATGAAGCGTGAGGCTGCAAAACGGACAATGATGGCTGCGTTGCCATGATTCAGAAAGATTCTTTGGTTTGATAATGCTGAGAGAAATCGAAACATTCACTATTTTTTTGCACTTGTGCCTAGTTTAGTATTTATAAGCCTTCATATAATCTGCTTAAAATATGTATGTAAAAGACAGATTTTGACAAACAAGTTTAAGTTAGGACATGTTGTGGTACATATGTCCTTTTTGGAAATTAATTTGATTAGTCCTGTATTATGTATGAAATGAAATTATTGACGTTGGATTAGACTTGGTTCGTATGGAATTTGTATTATATATAGAATTGGACGTTTATTTTTAATGTTTTGGATGGTTGGAACTAGAATGTGTGCACGTTGTTGAATGCTTGATAATATATTTAGCGTTGATGGGTTATATTGAATCTTGGGTTATGTACGTACAGGTTGTATTAAACATGGATGTAGGTTGTTTAGAATTTTTTTGGAAAATAAAAAAAAAAAACAGAAAATATTTGGCCACCAAATATTTTGGTAGCCAAATACATAGTTGGAATTTTTTGGCTACTAATAATTTAGTAGCAAAAACATTTGGCGACTAAAACATTTGGTAGCAAAAAGTAAGGAATAGTTGGTTAAAATTTCCATGTAGAACTTTTAGTGACTAAAAAATTAGTAGCCGAAATGTCACTATTGCCGACTAAGTATGGATTTGTAGCCAAATGTTAACTTTTAGTGACTAATTCTTTTGTAGCAAAAAGTAACACATTCGCCGACCAAACGAATGTTAGTAGCCAAAAGTCATATTCGGCGACTAATACTTTAGTGGTGGAAACATACCTTTTGCCGACTAAACTAAGATTAGTAGCCAAATGTGTACATGTTCGGCGACCAAACAAATTTTAGTCGCCAATACTATCGCCGACAGGGTAAAGGCGACGAGCTTAGCGACAAAAAATTTTGGTCGCTAAATGGTTTCGGCGACCAAATTTTGGACTTTTGGCGACCAATATTTTGGTCGCCAAAAGCGACATTTCTTGTAGTGAGAGCAGGTTTTGGCAGCAAACAAAGAGGTTTCTGGAGGGTGTTCTCAGTTGCATACATGCGGTTTCTCGTCCCCTTTAGATTAGTAGCTTTGATTTATATATGTAATTAATTAGTTACTTTACTTTCATTTGGACTTGTAATAATTAGTTTATTTATTTGTGTTTGTAATAATCATTTGGGCTCTCTTGTGCGAGGGAAAATTTGTAATATGTGTACTTCTTCCAACCCCAATTTCTTTCTCTCTTTTATTTATATGCTTACCAAGGTTGCATATAGTGTCATGTTTTCATTTCATATCATTGTCATGCTTTGAATCCATTTTTGCATACATAAAGTTTAGTTCATCATTCTTGAATATTATTGTCATTTCTTATTTTCTTGAATATGTGCGTTATCACATGCTTTGAGTTAATGCATATGACATGTTAAATAGCCAAACCTAGTAGTTGCATTCTTGTATGTGTTGCATTAGTCATGTACATTGTTGGGGTCATGCATTTTTTTCTAATCACTTTCTTTTTCTTTGGCTTACCTCGGAGTACTAGGTGAGTATTTTTGGCTTTAGCATATTCATGTGTGTGATTGTTGTCATGCTTAGCATCTTACCATGAGACTACGTGCTTACTCGAAATGAATTGTTTGAATGCCTGTGGATGAAGGTTATTTTACTTGCATTGGGGATGATTTTGATTAAATGTATGTACGAGCTCATTTCTTTTGTTTGAGTTGTGTGCACTCAAAACTCTTTTAAAAAAAATCACATAAAATCAAGTCATTTCCAAAGCAAGCGAAACAGTCTATACCTTGTGTGCCTCACATAGTAAATTAGCATAATAAATTAGAACAAGAGCATATAATGTTGATAAAAATCATATCATGATTAGTAGAGGTCAATCTTTGATCGGGTGAGATAGGAGCTCAATTCATGACCTTTCCTTTCCATAGCTAAGTTTCTGAACTAAGACAACTTTGGTTACAACGAACAAGTGGCCTTTGGCACGAGTTACGACTTTCCTAAATTTTTCAAAAATATTTAGGTGGCGACTTTGAAATCTAGCAATGTAGTCCATTTTTGGCATCTCTAATGATTATTAGATTTTCCAAGATTTTCCAGATTTGGACTCTCATTTGTTTTCTGTTTCACATTGTACTTGTGAAACCAGATTCAGAACCACGGGAGTCTGAATTGTAGAGCTATCGTACAAGAGATGACTAAACCCCTCCGAAGAGCACGAAAAGCCAGCTACAGTTTCTAGTGACTTTGCTGGGGATATTAAAGAACATGACTTGAACTTCATGATGTGAAATTTTTTCTATATATATATGTTTTTTGCATTGCATTTCCATGGTGCTCTTAAAGTCACTATGTTTACCATCTGATATTCTGGATGGCTTGCCAAAAGGCTGGTTGGACATAGGCAATGTCACGTTGGGAACACAACCCTTGGATCTGGGTTACAACTATACCCCTTAATTGTTCTTTCACTTTTCGCTATTAGGTGTTAGAGGTATACTAGGCAACCTTGTTGAGGTAACCTTTTGACCAATTGGCCTAGTGCATATAGTAAAGCCCTAGTGACCCTTCAAATTAAAACAGGGTGCTCTCCCATATTCAAGATGTTGTGATACCGCTTTGTTTGAATAGTAAAGTTGTAGATTACTCCAAAGTTAGGACAGGGAAACCCTAACCTCTCATAAGGGTGTTTTGAATGCCTTTTGTGTAGAATGTGAAATATTTGGCAATGTGTGATACAATCTTTGGAGAGTCTTAATCTTGTAGTGATTCCTTTCAAACTTGAGGATCATATCAAAATCAAAATTTGGGTCGAAATCCAGGGGTTTGTGTTTGATATGGTGGAAATAAAAAATCATCAAGATCTGGGGTTTGTATATGAGTGGGTGAATTTTTAGCAAAATCAGAACCAAGGCCAAAAAAGTTATATCTTGTTTTGTTTTTGACTGGCATACCTGGTATCATAATCTGATGGGGCATTTGTTTTTAATTCTAGGTTTGTCTGAGCCAAAGAATAAGCAGTACCCAACTCAACAATAGCCCAACCCAATCCGACCCGGAAAGCCTTAACCCATCACAGTCCATCAAATCCTAGAAAAAACCCATTTAGCAAAGGTTCAGTCTATCTAATCTCCAAAGGCCAGCTCAGAAAAGATCCATTCGATGCCAAAAGACCCATTCTAAAAGCCTAATTCAGATACATCAAGTGTAACCGGGTCAAAATCCTTGTTAGTTAGCTCTCAGGTTACACCCTGCCAACTCAGTAGACCCGTGATGGCATAGAGTCCAGAAGAAGTTGTGGCCATGATAACAACCATTCAAAAAACCATAGATACACTAAACCAGAGAATTGTCGTGCAAAATGAGACCATTGCTGAAATGCAACGCCTATCTAGGGCATCTACCGCACATCTAGTCCCGACTACCCCGCCGAACCTCGATCCACCTTCGCTAGATGAAAATCTCCAGGCTCCAGATCCCCAAGAGGTGTTAGTTTAAGCTCAAGCTTTCAGGCCTTTGGCACAACCCCATGGGGGCACTTTCCATGATTTTGATCCTACCATGATAAAAGTCTCCCAGCTTGAATGCTTAAAAAGTCTTAAGGCTTTAACTCAATCCCGGACATCGAGAACAGTTACACTGAGGCTTCTGTAAGGTTGCCAGAGAACTTTAAGATGTCGCATATCGATAGATTCGACGGAAGTAAGGATCCAATTGTCCACATCCGTCTCTTCTCAGATGTCATGAAACTAATGGGCTTGACACGGGCTTAGAAATTGTCATTATTTGGGAGGACTCTATCGGAAGCGGCAGCCACATGGTATGCCAAACTAGAGGACTTGACCAAGCAGAATTGGGGAGAAGTAGCTGAGGGATTTGTTGATCAGTATTCCTATAACACTCAGATAAAGGTGACAATTAGCGAGCTAGAGGCAACTACTTAGAATCCCTAAGATCCCTTCATAGACTTTGTTGCGAGATGGATGGCGAAGGCCGCACAAATGACCAACAGGCCCTTAGAGAAGGAGCAAGTTTGGATAGTAGTGCAGAATCTTGAGCCTGATATGTTATAGAAGATGATAGTTGTCCCATTATTCACCTTTAAAGACTTGCATGAATTGGGGATTCAGATTGAGAGCGCATTTAACAAAGGGATTATTCCTAGAACAAGCAAACCAACAGGGAAGGTGTTTTCTAGGAGTACTAATGCTAGTAGTAGCCCTATTCCTAAACCTACTGAAATCAATACTGTTGACACCGATCCCAAAACTGCCAACCCCTTTGCCAATACCAACCCACAAACAGCCGGCCCAACCCGAGCTCAAGGCAGAACTTTCACCCCTTCCATATGAGCCTAACTTGCGTATTAGAAGTCCTAATGGAAGGAGGGCATCTCAAACCCCTCGATCCTCGACCTCTTTTTGATCCGCTCTCTACTAGACATAACCCCACCAAATATTGTACATACATCAGCAGCACCGTCATGAGACCGATCGTTGCTACCGCCTTCGTCATGAGGTTCAAAATCTCATTGACAACCAGACGATAGCTCCACCTCAAGAACCCAATATTACCATTAACCCACTTTCCATCCATGACCAAGTACCACCTCCTCACGTTAACCTCATCCATACACTACCTCCTACCTTCAACCCCAGTATATATATCATTCCATCCCATTTGCCTAGGCCAGAGGTGTTCATTTTCGAAAACACCGATTTGTGCATGATGGATACACCAAATTCGGTTCGGATACACCAAGTGTAATAACCCGACCCTCGTACATGTTTCCTGATACACTTTCGGTCCCTTATTCTGTGCATCTAAATACTTATTGTAAAATTTTATGTGAAAGTAAGTTTCATGAAGTTAATCTTATGTTTATGGATGTATATCTGTTAATAAGAAAAATATCTGTCACAATTATAATGTTCAGATCAGAAATTGAACGCCTTAGAGGCTTGATAATCTGAAATTTATTTTACATTTGAGATCGGCATAATTTTTAAGTACTAATAAGCATTTTTGCAGAAATTTGATTTGGGGTGATTAAATTGATTAAGTTTTGTCTTATTTAACTTTATATATATAATTACTTTCCCTAGATATTTTGACTTAGGAGCCTTTAGCTCAAATTATTTCCTGAGAGGAAAAATTAGAGAAGAGGAGAATGAAAGGAAAATGAGAACTTCATCAAGAGGAAAGGTTAGGGAATTGAGAGGGGTTGTAGGGTTTAAGGCTTAAGGTATTTGAATTTTACTTTAATTAAGTCTTTTCTTAAATTTGGGTAAGAATTCCCTCTTTCATTTGTAAGATTTGGGGTTGTAATTGAAGTTGTGTGTGTGTTAATTGTTGAATTGAGAAAATGCTCTTGTCACTTGGTTGATTGGAAATATTGTCAACGTAAGCTATGTTTATGAGTTGAAAGAAGAAGATCCAATTCATATTGAGATTGATATATGTTTGTAATGTTTATGTATATGATTTTTGAACCATATTCTAACAATTAAAGAACCTATTTTGAACCTCGAAAAAGTGTGCCAAAAATTGGGTTTCGTTGGATTTTCGAACTGCATTCTGCCCAGAATCGCCGCACGTGTGGGGATCACTGCCACACGTGCAGGAAGCCTTGCCGTAAGTGCGGGGCTCAAGCTGTAAAATTTTGTTCTCTCCGTTTTACGTGCTTAACCCTCTGGTATTTTTGAAATATGTGTTTGATGTCCCTAAGATGCCTGTAAATTCGTTCGAAGTAAATGATGCAGGAAATAATGAAAGAAAGAAAAAAAGAACTAATGTATACGTTATGCACATGTGTAGGTCATAACCCGGGAGGGCAAACGCTCCGCTATGGCATTGTGAGTAGTAGTGCTATAATCGCACATTTCTTTACCGTTAATAATTCTTATTATTAACGCTCTGCTCTTCACAAGTAGTTACATTACGTTAACATTATGTTGATTGGAAAGCGGTATGAAGTTATGTAAACGTTAAAAGATTTTGGCGTACATCGGTATGACTCTAAACCTACTCAGTATTCCGGTTACGGTTAATGGTTATCATTAATGTGCTATAATCTGTAAATTACCTATGAACTCAGCACAAGAAGTACATACGAATATTAACACTATGCTATTAGTTGACAGGAAGGAATTATGAATGTAAATCCCACTTAATGGGAGCATGATATTTTGAACAGGAACATGATGTTCTGAATGACCTATCATGAGCTTCTACAGTTTTATTTGGTTCAACACATGTTTTGTGACCATAGAAATCTACCCAGAATGGATTATCAGAATGCATAATTAGATCAGACCACAGATTGTTTTCTACGTTAATAACTGCTAAGAATTATGATAAACACCGGATTGACTTACGAATGACTCAACCTGAAGACAGAATTAAATATCAATGACATTGTCATGTAACTCACATTATGATGTAAACTGTTCTATCTTTGTTAAGTGTACTGTAATGACATGATATAACAAGAAAGTCCCACTAAAGTCCCTACTACAACATGAGGACTTAATAGGCAGCATAGCACGGTAGGCTGTGGTTCTAGGTTAATATTACATAGAATAAAGACCAAGGACAGTAATCAAAGGTTAGGTTTTGGTCGACTTTGTTGCTGAGTTCACACCGAGCACAAGCCCAAAGCCATGACCTGTAAACCTTGGCCTAGGGTGCACAGAAGAACTAGAAGGAACACATCTGGCACCATAGAACGCCATGCCAGTAGGACAGAAGAAAAATTAAGAGAAACCAAAGCCTTGTGACACCTACATCGGCAAATCCTTCCGCCTCTTTGTCGATGGCAATTCAAACCAACAAGGAACGGGACATGAGTGGTACAAGTCTCACCAAGTGGACAAATGATAGAGCAATCAATTCAACTGGGGTTATGTAGCTAGTTTTTTATGCTCCTCAGAGGGGTTTAGTCTCCTCGGATTTAATAGCCCTACAGTTTGGACTCTCGTGGTTCTGAATCTGGCTTCATAAGTTCGATGTGAAACCAAAAAAAAAAAACACAAATGAGAGTCCAAATCTGGAAAATCTTTAGAAAATTTATTTATCATCAGAGATGCCAAAAATGGACTACATTACTAGATTTTAGAGTCGCCACCTAAATATTTTTGGGCAATTTAAGAAACCCGTGACTCGTACCGAAGGCCACTTGTCCGTTATAATCAAAGTGCCTTGGCTCGGGAACATAGGTATGAGAGGGGAAGATCATGAATTGAGCACCCCATTCACCCGATCAAAGATTGGCCTCTACTAATCATGATGTGATTTTTATGTATATTATATGCTCTTGTTCTGATTATTAATGTTAACTTTACTATGTGAGGCATACAAGTATAGACTACATCACCTACTTTGGAATGTTTTGATTTCATGTTTATTTGAAAAGAGTTTTAAATATGTGCTATTTGAAAAGCAAGCTCATATATATATTTATCAAAGTCATCCTAACTTAAATGAAATAGTTTTCATCTACAGGCATTCAAACAGGTATTTCGAATAAGTACTTAGCATCATGGTAATATGCTTGCTATGGCAACACAAACATATGCAATATGCTAAAGCAAAAATGCTCACCTAGTACTAAACGGAAGCAAACCAAAGAAAAGAAAACAATTAGAAAAAAATGCATGCTCCTAATATGCAAAGTGACTAAATGCAACACATACACGATACAACTACTAGGTTCAACTTATTTAACATGTCGTATGGATTAACTCAAAGCATGCGGTAGTGCACGTATTCAAGTAAGTAAGAAATCACAATGATATTAGAATGACGAACCGAACCCAATGCATGCAAAAATGGATACAACGCATGGTAATGATATGAAACAAAAACATGATACTACCACAGTAAGCATGTAAATAAAAGAGAGAAAGAAATGAGGTTAGAAGACATACAAATATTACAAATTTTCCCTCGTACAAGAGGGTCCGAATGACCTAATCAACTAATTATTACAACACCGAATGAATTAACTAATTATTACACGTCCAAATGAAAGTAACTAATTAATTACAAATACTAATCTAAAGGAATTAAATGAAAGGCAAGGAATCGCTCGCACACATCCAAGAACATCCTTCAGAAACCTCTCTCTGCTCACTGCCAGAAGATGCTCTGTATACAATCTAACAATAGGTTTGTTTTGGCCTCAAAATCTATTATGTTTTGCCAATAATAGGCTGTTGTTTGCACACTCTAAAGCCCGGCTGGCCCATAATGAGGCCTGGCTGGCTCTAATGAAATACGGCCGTGCCTATTTAGTTTTTCTAAACAAAGTAGACGACTGGCCTACTGAACTGGTCGGCCGTATAAGATTGTGGCCGGTCGGCCACTGATTTTAGAGAATGCCATGCTGCAACAGAACTGGAACAGAGCAACACAGAGGCTTTCCAAAAGATGTTCATCCCTCCTACTCCCTCTTGTCATGAGGATTTTCAAGGAAGGAGCAGGTTTGCTTCCCAAATCATCAACCATAGCAAGGTTGTTGCATGATGATCTTTGAAAGTAAAAGAAAAAGACTCAACTAAACACAAAACTAAGCTATTCTCCTTACGTCCTTCTTATCATGAAATTTATTCAAGGAAAAGGTAGGCATGCTTAACTCATAAATCATTAAGTCACAGGATAGTACATGATGATTATAGAGCAACCAAAGAGGAACAAAAGTGACAACTCAAAAAGTGTTGTCAACTCATCTCCCTACTCATGGAATAAGGATGAAACATCCCTTTCTATGCTTCAAAGTGGAATTAGGGGAGAGTTTTCAACCTTTTCAAGAAAGAGCTTTTTAGGAGCAACAAAACAAGTAAAGAAAAAAAAAAAAAAAAAGAGACAAAAAGCATGCTATCTATCAAAGCTTAAACACACAACTAGTCAAAGTTGTTAACAACTCCTCTTTTCATGGAACAAGGATGAGACATCCATTTCTATGTGTCGAAAATGATCGATAAGAGAGTTTTTCAACACTTTAAACATGGAAGCTACTACCTAGCTTCAAGGTGACAACAATAATATGAAAGTAAGAAATTTACACTAGATAATTAAACTTGTGGTGGGGTGGCTAAGCCTAAGCTCTAATCCTCCCATGACCACAAGGTTCCAAGTTAAGCTATAACAAAGTAAAAATGACCAACTCTACAGATTGGCCGCTATATCCTAAACACACCAAATCTAAGAGAACTTACAACAACACAAATATGATATTTAAAGCATAATAAGGAAGAGCATAAGTAGTGAGAAGGACTAGGACCCTTTGATAAGCCCATATTCAATTCATATCACAACAAACAACCCAAAAACAGTGGTAAAAAAAGTATTGAAATTTACCAAATAAGGTGAAAAGAAAGCAAAAAAAAAAAAAAAAAAAAAAAAAAAAAAAAAAAAAAAAAAAAAAAAGGGTACACAACTAGTGAGCTAGCCAATGGAAGGGTGGCTAGCTCACTCACTTGTAACCAAGTTTTAATCACATTTTTAAGTTTAAAATAGCTCTGAAATCAGTATGAAAAGGCAAAGAAAATATAGAGAAAAGATAGTAAAAGAACTCAAAGTTTACCTCTTGAAAGAAAGGAAAAGCTTCTTATTTAACAAACCACAAACCAAGCACTCTCAAGGAGCTGAAAGTAGGTTCAAGAACCTTAGTAAAAGCTTCAAGTTGTAGCTTGTATGGTGTATCTATGGTGTATGTATATTACAAGGGAGGAGGGAAGTGTGTTGGACAAGCTATGGCTCTTAGAGGATTTTTTCTAACCCAATCACTTAGGGGGCGGCTTGTATTTATAGAAAAATAACTTCTTAAGTCGGAAATATCTCCAAAGAGACAGTTGGTGCAAAACATGCATATGGGGACAGCTTGCTGCCATAAAATATCTACTGTCGCTGAACATGGCTGGCCGACAAATGAATTGTATGGTTGGCCCAAAAAGTGGCCTGACTAATTCAATTTTGGTCTTGCTGCCTATGAGATTCGGCCGGGTCTTACCACCCAAGGCTGGGATCAAATACCCATGGTCGATTCTAAAGTTTGAAAAGAGGATTGTTAAGGGACTAAAACATTTTGGTCAAAATGGAATACAAGGTTTAGATTTGAAGCTTAAAACTGAATTCTTTTGTTGAAGATTCGAACGATTACATAGCGCAACATTTCATCATCAAGTGTTCAGAGTGAGGTGCACAAGTCTTAAGGGCGGTCGAAATGGAGTGTCTACAAGTTCAAGGCCACAAATAATAAAGCAGAGTACGAGGTACTGATTGTCAGATTAAAACTAGTAGCAGTAGTAAAAGCCGATGAGGTAGTAGTCTACTGTGACTCCCAATTCATCATGAACCAAGTGACGGGAGAATATGCAGCCCAAGATGAGAGGATGGTGGCCTATGTCAAAGAGGTCATCAAGTTACTAGCACAGTTCCAAAGTTGTCGACTATAACAGGTCTGCCGAGAAGACAATAGCTATGCGGATGCCCTTGCTAACCTTGTTAGTGCCATAAAGTCGGACACGCCGAGAATGATTATGGTAGACTATCTACCAAGCTCGAGCGTGGAACCCATGATAACATAATACGAGACAATGTACATAGAACTGGGCCCAAGCTGGATAGATGTCCTAGTCAAGTTTATCAAAGATGGCTAGCTGCCAGAAGACGAAAAAAAAAGGCACACAAGATCAGACTTAAGTTGGCAAAATTCTACTTGTCGGTAGAAGGTCATTTGTACAGAAGGTCCTTTACTAGACCCTTGCTACGATGTGTGCATCCTTCCCAGGTGGAAGACTTATTGTATGAGATCCACAGAGGAGTCTGTGAAAGCTATGCAAGGGATAGATCCATTTATTGCTTCACATAGTAATTTGTAGTATTAATAAATAATTAGAACATGAGCATATATGGCACATAAAATTCATATCATGATTTAATAGAGGTCGATCCTTTAATCGGGTGAGTGGGGGTGCTCAATCCGTGACCTTCCCCTCCCCCCCATCCCTAAGGTTCTAAACCGAGGCATCTTTGATATGGCGAACAGTGGCCTTTGGCACGAATCACAAGTTTTATAGTTTTCTCAAAAGATTAGGTGGTGACTGAGATCTAGTGATTTAGTTCATTTCTGGCAAATTTTGCAATAAATAGATTTTTTATAAAGTTATCGGATCTGGACTCTCATTTATGTTTCACATTGCACTTGTGAGACTAGATCGAAGATCGGGAGAGTCCGAACTTTTGGGCACGCTTGGGTACCCCCTGGACATTCCACAATTACAAAATAACCTATTTCTCCACATACCCAACATTTATAAGTCTTTTTTCCTTTGGGACAATAATTATTTTTTCTAAAAAAATCTTCTTATTTTGTTGAAACTATAGGGTTTGCAATAATATTTTCTTTTATATTTTTCTTCTCTTTATTTATTAAAACTTTTTCTTTAAAATGTTTTCTTTTTTTTATTGCATGTTTTTCTTCTTGAAGGCTTACATCCCAATAAATTAGATATTTGTCAGCAATATAAATATTATTTTTATTTTTCTTATTTATTTCATTTTTATGCATTCCTGCTCTACCCATTCTCTTCGATATTTAATTGTCATTTGTGACATCTCCTAATTCTTTTAACCATTTTTCATATTTTTCTTCTATATTGACATTTATAGGATATGGTAATATATGAAAAAACACAATTAAATGAATTTTATTTCTCCTATTTGATAGTAGTAATAGGAGTATCCGTATATATAATTTTCTATATATTTCATATTAGCTATTTCTATATTACTTAATTTTTTAATCCATTTTCTTTTTCTTTTATCTTCATCTCACTTTTTTTTACGAATTCATCTTTAATATATTTTACAAATAGGTTTAACATACCTTCTGAAGTAGTTTCTGTTGTTAATTTTTATTTTTTATTTTTTTTATTTTTATTTATTTTTTATTTTTTGTAACTTTCTTTCAAGTTGTAATACTATCTTGCTACTATACCCGTAAAGCAATCTTCAATATAATTTAGAAAACTTTGCGCACAGCTGCTACTATGAGTATTTAAGACGTGGTGCATGCCTCTTTTTCATTATGTTATTACCTCATTTGTATTTATAGCACAATCAATGTCTAATAAATATCTTGATTGGTTTTAGTGGTACATCCCTTAAAAATACTTCCTTTCTAGGGTGTAAAGTCTGTATAATTAGATGTCCCCTTAGCAAAAGATCCTCTATTTAGATAACTATATTGTCCTGTTCTTCTTCTATAATCATAATCTCTAATATCTGTAGACACCCCATTTTTGACCGACCTTAAGACTCAGACGTCACCGATTGAGCGCTTGGTGATGTTGCATAATGTGCTTGTTCAGAAGTTTCAGAGTCGCGGCTGCGAGCCCTGCCTCCGGGCTTCCGAACCCTTTTCTGTGCCTTGTCTCGGTTTGCGAACCAGACTCGGTTTTCTCTGTTTCTTTTCCTAAGGGGAGGGAGAGGTCCTGTAGACCATCTCTCAATGTCCATAGGCTACATTTTGTGGCGATAGGCCATTTTGCCCATTTCGGAGTCCGGTTCTCGGTTTTCGGAGCCGTCAGGCCGGGTGCCTCGGTTCGGGACCGCTTAACCATCTCCTATTGCTCTGATTTCTGGCATACATCTTATTTTCTCCCTTTTGAGGGACACTGGGGTCTGAGAAACCCACTTCGAGGTCAAATACCATTTTCGATGCTTAACAGCCCATTTCCGGGACCCCGAACTGCGTGTTTTGGCCCCGGAACGTTCATTTTGCAATGGTTTTCGTTCATTTTTGGAGGTACCTCTGTTTTATCACAAGGAAGGTCACTGAAGGGCGGGAGACCAGCAATTGTTGCAGCAACCAGTTATCTCTCCTCCGGAGCCTCCCGGTGCCCGTTTTTGCAACTTCCGGGCTAATGTTGAATACCTTAGAGGTAGTGTTGCCAACTTTCAACCACATATCTGTGATCTACACATCTGGGAGGCCACTAAAAGTTGGTGGCCGGCCATTAAGGTCACCTGACCCTTTTGACCCTTTTTTTCCGGGCTAATGTTGAACCCCTTGGCCCTTTTTTCTTGAACTTTGAACCACATATCTGTGATGTACACACTTGAGAGGCCACTAAAAGTTCATGGCCGGCCAGTAAGTCAACTTGACCCTTTTGACCCCCTCTTTCCGAGCCATTGTTGAACCCCTTGGGCCCACTTTCTTGGAACTTCAATTACATGGTTGTGTTGTACACACATAGGGCTACCTCCCCAATATCTGGCCGGCCAGAAAAGCTTGTTGACCCTTTTGACCCCTAGCCGGCCGGCTAGGGGGTGTGGCCGGCCGGCCACCTCCAGCCAAAGTGAGAGGCCGGCCGTGTTCTTCTCACTGTACCCTTTCCAGCTGTGGGGCAATATCCCCCAGATATTTTCTGTATCCGGGGGATATTTTGGGAGAGAGTTATGCTCTCCATTTCACCCCCCTTTTACACCCCTTTTCTTGACCTTATAACCAGCTGAGGGTCTTCTTCTTGGGGGTTAGAAAAATTCCTCTCCAAGCACAAACCCTAAACTCCATTGTCATCCTTCTCAATTCTCCAAAAAACCCTAACTTCTTAACCTTCATTCCTTCTACACCACCAAGATCTACCACCACCACCTCATTTCCAGCAGCAAGGAGGGATTCTTGAAGGCTAAAGAAGCTCCAAATCAACCCAAGAAGCAACAAAAGCTTGGATCTTCAAGGGTAAGTTACATTTTGATCCTTTTGACCCTTTTCCTTGATCTATTTCTAAGCCTCATTTCTTTTTGGTTTCAAGCTTCGGCCCTAACAGAAAAGGGCCATATTTTGAGCTCATCTTCACTTCTCATTAAGGGCTCAACCCTGTTTGAGCCCTCCATAATACACTTGCTTCATTGACCATCTTGTATGTCATAGTTTTGCATGCTATTTTTGACCCATGACCAATTTATTTTCGAGCATGTTGTAAACTGATATGAGGCATATTTTGAGCCCCTCTTCAACATTGGAGAAGGGCTCAACATTGTTTGGTGTTTCCATATGTCACTTGTAGTTATATCCCCTATTTGGCCCCATTTTTGCATAAATTAGTAGCCCTCTTTGCTTCTGTTTTTGGACCTTGGTCCGAACTGAAAGTGGTCTTATTTTGGCCTATAATTCATGTTTCATTCACACGTTTTTTCTGTTTGGTGATTATTTTATATACTTCATGTTATAGCACCTTTTGAGCCTTGTTTTGCATCACATTTTTGGCATGTTTGTATACTGATTTGAGGTCTGCCATATACTGTAAATGTTCATATTTTTGGTTCATCTTCAGTGTTATAGAAGGAAAGTTTTCAGTTTGGGTTTATCTTATACCACTTGCTTCATTACCCCTATCTTGGCCCCTGTTCTTGTATGCTATTTTTGCCATGATTATACTTGCTGTTTGGCCATGTTTATAACTGGAAAAGTGCTTATTTTGGGGCTGTCTAGCTTCTGTCTTTGCATTGCATGTCCATGTTGTGCATGTTTAGCATGGCTATAGGCCATTTCGGGTGCCTAATGTTGCATTTCGGGACTGTTTTTCCCCATATTTTGTTGCTGAAATTCTGTTAGTATGCTTGCATATCATTTTTGCCATTTTCCATGTCATTTTAGCACCGCCTCGGTTTGCGTGCCCGTGTGCACGCATTTCGAGGCACTTCATCTTCTGCCACCGGCATCCTATGTGAGTGTGGCTGAGGCTCTCTCATGTTAGTATAAGTCCATGTTGCATTTTCCATGTCATTCGCATCGCTTTTGCATCGCCTCGGTTTGCGTGCCCGTGTGCACGCATTTCGAGGCACCTCATTTTCTGCCATCGGCATCCGATGTGAGTGTGGCTGAGGCTCACTCATGTTGGTATAAGCCCACTTGTCATTTCCATGCCATTTCATTGCATTTTATCACTGCCTCGGTTTGCGTGCCCGTGTGCACGCATTTCGAGGCACTTCATTTTCTGCCATCGGCATCTTATGTGAGTGTGGCTGAGGCTCATTCATGTTAGTATAAGTCCATTTATCATTTTCCATGTCATTCACATCGTATCTGTCATCGCCTCGATTTGCGTGCCCGTGTGCACGTACTTCGAGGCATCTCATTTTCATTGCATTCACTATCGCCTCGATTTGCGTGCCCGTGTGCACGTACTTCGAGGCATCTCATTTTCATTGTATTCACTATCGCCTCGATTTGCGTGCCCGTGTGCACGTACTTCGAGACATCTCATTTTCATCATATCTGTCATCGCCTCGGTTTGCGTACCCGTGTGCATGTACTTCGAGGCATCTCATTTTCATAACATTGTGCATACTAGGTTGTATCTTAGATTGCATTCTGTCATTTTCTCGGTTTGCGTGCCTGTGTGCACGCATTTCGAGGCATCTCATTTTCATAGCATTGTGCCTACTAGGTTGTATCTTAGATTGCATTCTGCTACTTTCTCGGTTTGCGTGCCTGTGTGCACGCATTTCGAGGCATCTCTTTCCATAGCATTGTGTATGTTAGGATTGTATCTTAGTTACATTTCATGCATATCATGCATATTGCATCATGTCCGGAATAGGAGTTAGCCCGGGCACGGGAAACGAGGTACATTTCGTACTCCGAGTGACGGAATGTGTCTCAATTTCCCAGTCACCGACACTCCGGATTATCCATGATGGAGTTAGGTTTTAGCTGTAATTTCATGTGCATTCATCCTATATTGAGTTGTGCATTTCGACTCCTCGGCCATCATGCCTCGGTATGCGTAATTGGTGGCACGAGGATCGAGACATGCATATATTTGTGCAAATACATTGCTATGCCCCTTTCCTGCTCTCTGTTGCAGCAAAACGAAGGATCAACAACTTTTGGGACTTGGCACGCATTTCAAGAACAGGTGTAAACAGAGGCTAATTGGGGCATTCCGGTGGATTTTCGTGCAAGACAATCCGGACATGCATCATCCATCAGAAGCAAGGCAGTCCCTGGCTTGCATGCCAGTTTTATTTGCTTTCTTAGTTAATTTGTAAATTAATTAGGAATTTGTACATATTCGGACTGTAATATTTGGACTGTAATATTCTTTTATTTGGGACTGTATTATTTATTCGGACCCTCCGAGTGAGGGCACGACTGTAATAAGTGTGGGTGAGTGTGATGTATGTCTTCCAACCCCACGTCTTTCTCCCTTTTATTTATCCGCTTTTGATGGTTAGATTAGGGCATGTTTCAATTAGCATACAGTATGACAGCATGTTTGCATCATTCATCTGTATTGCATGCATCGGGCTCGGCGCATCATACTAACTGCATTGTACTTTCAATTCCAAGTTGAATACATGTTAGTTGTAGCATTTCATATGCCATCTTAGAATAGCCGAGCCTACTATAGTTGCATTTTGCATGTGTTGCATTAAGCATTTTTTTTTTATATTTAGGATCATGCATGATTTCTAATGTAGTTTCTGTTTTTGGCTTGGAGTACTCGGTAAGCTTTATGCTTTAGCATCCTTGCATGCGTGTGAATGAATGCCATGATAGCATGCTTACCATGAGGCTATGTGCTTATCTGATATAACTGCCTGAGTGCCTGTGGGTGAAGGTTGGGTTGCTTAAATTGGAATAAATCATCAAAATGTTTCAAAGCCTACCTGCGGGTAGCAAACCCTTTTCAAAAACAAATAAGAAGTGTTTTGTTCCAATCTAGGCGACCTAGTCTATACTTATATGCTGTGCGCATCACATAGTAACCTAGGCTAATAAACCGGAATAAGAACTCACAATGTTTTCAAAAATCGATATCATGGTTAGTAGAGGCCGGTCTATGACCGGGCGAGCGGGGGTGCTCACGAAGTGACCTTCCCCAATCGTACCCAAGTTCCCGAGCCGAAGCAACTTTGGTGATGACGGACACGTGGCCTTTTGGCACCGAGTCAGGGTTTCCTAAATTTCCCAAAATAAAATATTTAGGTGGCGACTCTGTATCTGGCAAAGCAGTCCATGTTTGGCACTTCTTTCAAAAATCAGTTTTCTCAAAACGATTTGCCGGATTTGGACTCTTTGGTTCAGATTAAGAACCGCGACTGCAAAAGTCGAGTCCGAGCTGTAGCGAGGTCCCCCGCGGGCCTGTTACAGTTTCTGGCGACTCCGCTGGGGATTTAGAAAGCTTGACTCGAACTCATGATATCTGTCTTTTTGACTACACTTGTGTGTTTCTTTGCATTGCATTTGCATTGGTGCGCCTAGGACACCGTGTTTGCCATCTGCTATTCCTGAACGGTTTGCCGGAGGCTTGTCTTGTCAAGGCATGACCATAAGGCTGACCGGTTGTGGGCTCTGCCAGTATGGGAACACAAACCCCGATTTTACCGGGGCACCCTCTTTGACCTTTCGACCTAGTGCATATTCGGATCCATAGTGACCATTCCAAACTAGGACAGGTTGCTTACCCGTTTATAGGTTGTTTGAAGCCGCTGTGTGCGTAATGAAACCCTAGCTCCTGACAAAATAGGACAGGGAAACCCTACCCCAACGTAGGGGTGTTTTGGCTCTCACTTATCTGTTATGTGCTTTAGAGTGCGTCTCTACAGGAATGCATGTATCAGTGTATGAGTTTGGGCACCAGGCCTGCGGGCACCAGTTTGCGAATTTTGGCATCAGGCCTGCGGGCATTACTATCAGTATTTGGGAGTCAGCTTTACCTGTGGGTATCAGACTCAGATTTTGAGGCCGAATTTTGGGCAGAATTCAGTAGAGGGCACACTCATTCAACTATGCTCGTATCTGTTCAGGTGGAATCAGGCTGAGACGCTGCCTGTTTTCTCTTTTGCAAGGTAGTCTGGGAACCATAGCTTCAGAAGGCTCCGATATCCCCTGAGGTTCATCGAACTTGTGCTGATAGACTTTGTCAGGTCAGAAATTCAATTCAAGGGCAACCAGTGTTCTTTCGCTGAGACAAGGTAAAGAAAAGCCGGTCAGGGCTCATCTGTTCATCTAATCCGTCAGTCGCCAGCCACATCACCTTTGTTCGGACTCAGCAGACCGTGATGGCACAAGCTTCGGAAGAATTTGCGGCCGTGACAGCAGCGCTGAATCGGGGAACTGCCATGCAAGCTGAGACCAGTATTGAAACGCAGCACCCATCTGGGGCATCTGCCTCACATCCAGCTTTGGGACCACAGCCGAACTTTGACCCAATCCCGCCAGTTGAAGATTTGCAGTGTCTGAATCCTCGAGAAGGGTCGACTCAAGCTCAGGTGCTCAGACCCCTGGTGCAGCCTAATGAGAAAACTCAACCCTTTCATGTTGATGAGTTCAATCCGACTGCAGTGAAAATTGCAAACCTTGAGAAGCAATTCAAAAGGGCACAGGGCCTTAACTCCATTCCTGGCATTGAGGATGGGCACACCGAGGCTTCCATCCGGCTCCTAGACAGATTCAAAATGCCATATATCGACCGTTTCGACGGGTCTGGAGATCCAATGGTACATATCCGACTTTTCTTAGATGTCCTGAAGCCGATGGGTTTGACTAAGCCACAAAAACTCTCTTTGTATGGAAGAACCCTGTCGGGTGTAGCAGCTACTTGGTATACCAAATTGGAGGATACAGTGAAGCAAAACTGGGAAGAACTGGCTGAGGCCTTTATCGATCAGTATTCCTACAATACCCAAGTTGAAATGACCATCCAAGAGCTTGAAGCAACTCGCCAAAACCCAACAGAGCCTTTTGTGGAATTCATTGCAAGGTGGAGAGCCAAGGCAGCACAAATGACAGATCGTCGCCCTTCTGAGAAGGATCAAGTGCAGATGATGGTCCGAAACCTCGAGCATGATATGTTGCAAAAGTTGATAGTCGCTCCACTATTCACTTTCAAAAGTTTGCATGAACTGGGGGTTCAAGTCGAGAATGCGTTCAACAGCGGGATCATTCCCAGGACAAGGGAACTGACAAGGAAGGTAATTTCAAGGAGTACCAACGCTGGTAGTAGCATTCCCAAACCCACCGAAATCAATACAGTCACCACAGCCAACCCTTTTGCCAAACCAAGCCTACAAACAGCTGGCCCAGTCCGAGCTCAGGGTAGAACTTTCACCCCCCTCTATATGAGCCTGACTAGCACACTAAAAGCCTTGATGGAAAAAGGGCATCTCAAACCCCTCGATCCTCAACCTCTTCCCAACCCACTCCCAGCCAGACATAACCCCGCCAAGTACTGTGTGTACCATCAGCAGCGCGGTCATGGCACCAACCGTTGCTACCGCCTTCGTCATGAGATCCAAAATCTCATCGACAACCGGACGATAGCTCCACCTTCAGACCCCAATGACCAAACATCTCCTGTCTACCTCAATCACATCCACATACTGCCATCCACCTTTGACCCCAGCATATACATCACCCCAGCCCATCTACCCAAGCCTGAGGTGTTTATCCCAGAAAGCATGGACCTATGCATGATGGATGTACCTGAACCTCAACCATCTCAAACCCGTGAACCCACTATTTCTGAGTTGATGGGAATGATTAAAGATCTTCAAAAAACCGTGACAGATCTGGCCTCCGGGACATTGGCTCCATCATCGACCACACCACATACCGGGAACTTCATGTCAAAAGACTCCCCGATGTTGGGACGGGCTGCATTTGAGGAAGGCCAATCCCTTGGCAAAGTGGAAGCGACTGGTAAAAGCAAGGTAGGGGCAGGCATTGGTCCCCATGAACACCTTCGGTGGGATATTGAGGCTTTGAAATCCGAAGGGCTGAACAAGCAGCAAGTACTCGCAGTTGTTGCAGAAATTGTAGATAACACTTTCGCCACTCAGCATGAGATTAGTCTGAATCAAGGGGCAATCCGGGAGAAGGGCCGCTGTACTAGGAATGTTCCTTTCAGCTCTAAACCCTTACTCGGAAGAGATCGGCAAACCAGGCCAGCACCTGCCAATCCCTTTGCTGGTGCACCCAGTAAAAATCCACAAACCTCAAAATACCCACCTCGAGGCCAGAGGGTGTTCGCACCACTATACATGTCTCTATCAGCGGCCTTTAGGATCTTGGTTAGAGAGGGGGATTTGAAGCCCCTGGAGCCGCAGCCATTACCAAAGAACCTCCCTCTCTCGCACAACCCAGCCGACTACTGTGCCTTCCATCAGCAAACCGGTCATGACACTGACATGTGCTTTCGTCTCCATCACGAAATACAAGATCTGATCGACAATGGGGTCATCCCCGCACCAGGTCCTGCAAAGTCTATCGGCACTTGATCAGTGAACTTGTAGGGGATAATGTGATGTGATTGGAGGGATGAACCACCTGCGGGCAGCGCTCGGTTTACTCTAGATATGGTGGATGGCATGCACTGTTTTGAGCATTTGCGAATGCCGGTTTCCGACTCGGGTATTGGGTCAGTCTTGTTGTTTTGTTTTGAGTTTGTTTTTTTTGTTTTGAGTCAGTTTCTTTTTTATTTTGGATCTGTCTTGTTGTATCGAGTCAGTCCTGTTGTACAAGAGTCGGGTGATTCCGGGGGGTGTTACCTCGGGCGTCACCATTTTGTTTTGTGTTTGTCTTTTCGTTTTGTTTTGAGTCTGTTTCTGCCAGGGAGCCAGTTGTACCAACAGATTTGAATGAAACAGCAGTAATTTTTGCACTTCTATGTTCGCTTCTGCCGTGTGCTAGTTGTGACGGAATCTGAATGAAATGGCAGTACTTTTCACCTACTCTTCTGCACCCCAAAATCATTGCATTTAACCTAAATTTTTCAAAACTTTTTGAACACTGCGGTGAAAACGAAGATGAAGGAATTCCTCGGGATTCGCAAAACTTTGATCATTTGAGAGAAAGAGAGGCATGCTAAGCCCTTAATGAATGAAATCATGCTTGTTAGCGTGAGTACTGAGAAGGATCCTGGCTTGATCCAGACTGGTTTCACACTACCTTCAGCGCGAGCGATTTGTCGCTTTCTTAAAAACTTTCAAAAACAAAATGTTTTGCGCGGTCTTGCGAAGACCTGTGTGGAATCGCTCTTAAGATTGTGCAGCCTAGGATCGCTCTCAGCCTCGAGACTCAACCCCTTCGCTTCCAAACCTTGAACTTGAAATCAGAAGGTTCGACGGTCAACTACGATGTGAGGCCTGTGTGGCTAGATTTGAAGCAGCCCTCGAACAAGAGGCACCAAAGTCAGGTCAAGAAGATCAGATCTCATCAGAAGAAGCTTACAAAGCAAAGCAGCAGCCATTCTCCTGGATTCAGATGACTCCAGGATCTCAAAACCATTTGGCATGGACTTGTTATACTTTTACCCTTGAGAGGCTCGCTGGGCCGAAAACCTGGAAGGGCGACCCAGGCAAAAGTTAGAGCAAGAGAAAAAAATACAAAAAAGAAGAAGCAAAAAATGCAAAAAGAAAAAAAGAGAACAAAAAGAAAGATGCAAAGAAAAGAACGAAAAAATCAAAAAAGGAAAAAGAAATGAAAAGAATTGAAAAGAAAAGAAGAACAAAGCTCGCAAGGTCGAAAACCCGCAATGGGCGCCTTGGCAAAAGTTAGAGCCTAAAAAGGAGAGGTTAATACCCGAGTGTACCTTAACCCCGAACTACGTGAGGCTTGATTCCCATCTTTGGGATACGTAGGCAACTTCATTCTGAAGTCCAGCCGTAAAACACTTCAAACTCAATCATGTCCATGTAATGGTTCTGATAATCTTTGCCTTCTCTGTATCCGAGAGTTCGGTTGCAATCATCACTTCGAGGACTGACTACAATACACTACGGTGCCATTCAGACAAGGGGCAACTTTCCGTTGCCATTCAATGCGCTGCGGTGCTATCCAAACAAGGGGCAACTTTCCGTTGCCATTCAGAACGCCGCAGTGTCATTTCAAACAAGGGGCAACATTCCGTTGCCATGCAGTGTCCTTCAGACAAGGGGCAATTTTCCATTGCCATGAATCCGAGGTTGCGCATCTCAAGAGTAGGTCCCATGCTCGTTGAGCAGTGGTCGTTTGCGAAAATAGTTTTTGAGAATTTTTACTGAGGTTAACTAATCTTCTCGAAAAGTATTCCATTTTCAAAACTGGACCATTTCTTGGACCCAAAAAAGGAAAACTCTCAGTGCTCACTGCCTAACTTGCATGATTTTAAATCAGAAAATTGAACAAGTATGTTAATCTAACTCTCATTTTGGTCAAAATTTTTTTTTAAGGAGAAAACTAAAACTAAAAAATGGTCAAAATGATGAACTACGGGCACAGTTGAGTCAGGCTTCCTGTCTTTTCCCCATTGCCAAACATACTTGCCAGAAAGGCCACTCTACCCGCCAAATAAGAAAGGGGGGACAACTGAAGTTAACAACAAAGGGCTGAAAGCTCTCTCATCCTCCAAGCAACGAGGTATCAAGCTAAGTGCGAAGCACGAACTGGAATGGGACAAGACATTCCACTCCCTTATCTGGACAGATCTGATCATAACCCCTCTGTGGGAGAAACTCACTGTTGTGAACAAGAAGAAGAATCTAGCGGAATGCTAAGGGCACGAGCCCACAATTTGCTGTTTATCCATCAACCACCCAGGGGAGGGATGAAAAACGAGAGATTGAAAAATAGAGAGATGTACGATGAGAGAAAAAGTGAAAAGGGGCTTTTTTTCAGAAAAAACAGAGCTTGAGGGCCGAGTGATATGAGAACCACAAATAAGAAAGGGTGGGAAACACTACCCGGTGAAACAGGCTCCCTGTGCACATTTGAGCGTCGTGTCTTTTTGTTTTATCTCGATTCTCGTTTTGAGTCGTTTCGAGTGTTACCCGATGTGTCTAGGTTGTGTGCCTTTTATTTCCGTGTTGAGTTGTCTTGCTGTGTTCAGTCGTAGGCTCGATACCCGGTCAAGAGCTCATTTATCAATTTCAAAATAAAATCGTTTTGCGCTCCGAGTGCCGTACCGTTCTCCACATTTGTGCAAAACAAGATTCATTCTTTCATAAAACCGCAGGGTTCAGCCCAAGTCATGTCAGAACAGCAAAACAAGGACCTATCTGAAGCTACATAAGTTCCGGACTACGAGGCAAAAGAAAATAGGGAAAATTTTGAGCATCTGAGTGTGTTTCACCTTCAGAAAATTCTGAGATTGCATTCCATATGTACCTCTTCAGGCCTTGCCAGTGCCCTGAAGAATGAGCGTGCCTCTACTCCAAGCTTAAGCATGCTTCAAGTCGGAACAGCAATTAAAGCAGCAGCAGCAGATGTTATCTCCCGCCAATATGAACAGGGTGTGCCCCTTTTGAGCTGAGTGTGTTGCAAAATCCTCTAAGAGGTAAATCAGAGGCACCAGAGTACATATTTGATACTTCTCAACTACATAGAATGTGCACTTTCATATACACTTCTGTGACATGCCTGCCGCACATCGTTATGATTCATGCATAGAATATGCCTACTTTCGATTCTGCATAGAATTTGCTTTCAATATTGCATAGAATATGCTCCTGTTTCTTGCATAGAAAATGCTCGTATCTTTTGCATAGAAAATGCACTCTTCCATACTTGCATAGAAAATGCACTCTTCCATACTTGCATAGAAAATGCACCTCATTTGCATAGAACATGCATTCACTCGCACTATCTTGTGCACTTACACTTTGTATCTCACTAGCACTGTCTTGTGCATCTTGTGGTTGTATCTCACATCGCACTGTTTTGTGCATTTCAATCGCGCTGTTTAGCGCATCGCACTGTCTAGTGCATTTCAAATCAATCGCGCTGTTTAGCGCATCGCACTGTCTAGTGCATTTCGAATCAATCGCACTTTTTGTGCATTTCAATCGCGCTGTTTAGCGTATCGCACTGTCTAGTGCATTTCATTTCAATCGCGCTGTTTAGCGTATCGCACTGTCTAGTGCATTTCAAATCAATCGCGCTGTTTAGCGCATCACACTGTCTAGTGCATTTCATTTCAATCGCGCTGTTTAGCGTATCGCACTGTCTAGTGTATTTCGAATCAATCGCACTGTTTAGTGCATTTCAATCGCGCTGTTTAGCGTATCGCACTGTCCTGTGCATTTCAAATCACTCGCGCTTTCTTGCGCATTGCACTGTTTTGTGCACCTTACTTGCATTTTGCATGCATTCCATCGCGCTATCTTGCGCATCTCACCTGTACTTGTTAAGTGCATTGTATCGCGCTATCTTGCGCACCTTATTTGTATCGCACTGTTTTGTGCATTCACCTTGCTCGTACTGTTTTGTACACCTTTAGCATCGCACTTTTTTGTGCATCTGTTTAGCACTGTTTTGTGCATTCACTCTGCATCGCACTGTCTTGTGCACTCCCCGGTCTAGGAGACCTTAAATCCCCCGGTCTGCGGAGACCTTAAATCCTGCATCTTTGTTCGCGCCGCTTCGTGCACTTTCCGGTCTAGGAGACCTTAAATTCTCTAAAGGTGCAATTCCTTTGGTGTTAGTCGTGCCCGAACGACTCGTCATGGTCTGGTATAGCCACCTGCCTGTGTTTGCGGTGAGTTCCTAGGAGACCAACCGAGACGGTGGAAACTAGAGTTCGAATGGCTTATGCCTAGAACGCAAAGGTTCGGGATTTCCGAGACTAAAGTCTGGTTTAAATACCCAGGGGTATATCCTCGGCTTGAAATCTGTATGGCAGCCCCATAGATTGAGATAGCGTCTGTATGCACCTCAATTCTGGATACTGATCCAACCTAGTCTGTCACCCTGTTGGAGAATAGGGAAAGCTGCGACCATAGTCAGGAAGAAAAGTAGTACCTGCGGTTCAACCAAGAAGAAGCGAGAGATCCCCAGCAGCATGAGGTAAGTCATTACCAATTGCCCCTGTGAGGTACCTTCATTTCCTAGCTATTACATTGCATTTCAGTTATTACATTACAGTGCATTGCATGAATCCTCAACTTTCAAATTGGCTTCGCGTAGCGTATAAGTCCACTCGTCAAACCGGCTTCGCTTAGCGTATAAGTCCAACTTTCAAATCGGCTTCGCGTAGCGTATAAGTCCAACTTTCAAATCGGCTTCGCGTAGCGTATAAGTCCAATCTTCAAAATATTTCTGCGTATCATTTTGCATTTTGCCCCTGCCTGCGGGCGCATCTCTGTTTATCCTGTATGTTTGTCTAAGTCTTCGGCCTTGTCAAAAATGGGTCGTCTCTGGGCTTTGACATTCACGCCCGTCACTTGTGACTTCCGAGTTCTGTCAAAGAGGGGCAACTGTAGACACCCCATTTTTGACCGACCTTAAGACTCAGACGTCACCGATTGAGCGCTTGGTGATGTTGCATAATGTGCTTGTTCAGAAGTTTCAGAGTCGCGGCTGCGAGCCCTGCCTCCGGGCTTCCGAACCCTTTTCTGTGCCTTGTCTCGGTTTGCGAACCAGACTCGGTTTTCTCTGTTTCTTTTCCTAAGGGGAGGGAGAGGTCCTGTAGACCATCTCTCAATGTCCATAGGCTACATTTTGTGGCCATAGGCCATTTTGCCCATTTCGGAGTCCGGTTCTCGGTTTTCGGAGCCGTCAGGCCGGGTGCCTCGGTTCGGGACCGCTTAACCATCTCCTATTGCTCTGATTTCTGGCATACATCTTATTTTCTCCCTTTTGAGGGACACTGGGGTCTGAGAAACCCACTTCGAGGTCAAATACCATTTTCGATGCTTAACAGCCCATTTCCGGGACCCCGAACTGCGTGTTTTGGCCCCGGAACGTTCATTTTGCAATGGTTTTCGTTCATTTTTGGAGGTACCTCTGTTTTATCACAAGGAAGGTCACTGAAGGGCGGGAGACCAGCAATTGTTGCAGCAACCAGTTATCTCTCCTCCGGAGCCTCCCGGCGCCCGTTTTTGCAACTTCCGGGCTAATGTTGAATACCTTAGAGGTAGTGTTGCCAACTTTCAACCACATATCTGTGATCTACACATCTGGGAGGCCACTAAAAGTTGGTGGCCGGCCATTAAGGTCACCTGACCCTTTTGACCCTTTTTTTCCGGGCTAATGTTGAACCCCTTGGCCCTTTTTTCTTGAACTTTGAACCACATATCTGTGATGTACACACTTGAGAGGCCACTAAAAGTTCATGGCCGGCCAGTAAGTCAACTTGACCCTTTTGACCCCCTCTTTCCGAGCCATTGTTGAACCCCTTGGGCCCACTTTCTTGGAACTTCAATTACATGGTTGTGTTGTACACACATAGGGCTACCTCCCCAATATCTGGCCGGCCAGAAAAGCTTGTTGACCCTTTTGACCCCTAGCCGGCCGGCTAGGGGGTGTGGCCGGCCGGCCACCTCCAGCCAAAGTGAGAGGCCGGCCGTGTTCTTCTCACTGTACCCTTTCCAGCTGTGGGGCAATATCCCCCAGATATTTTCTGTATCCGGGGGCTATTTTGGGAGAGAGTTATGCTCTCCATTTCACCCCCCTTTTACACCCCTTTTCTTGACCTTATAACCAGCTGAGGGTCTTCTTCTTGGGGGTTAGAAAAATTCCTCTCCAAGCACAAACCCTAAACTCCATTGTCATCCTTCTCAATTCTCCAAAAAACCCTAACTTCTTAACCTTCATTCCTTCTACACCACCAAGATCTACCACCACCACCTCATTTCCAGCAGCAAGGAGGGATTCTTGAAGGCTAAAGAAGCTCCAAATCAACCCAAGAAGCAACAAAAGCTTGGATCTTCAAGGGTAAGTTACATTTTGATCCTTTTGACCCTTTTCCTTGATCTATTTCTAAGCCTCATTTCTTTTTGGTTTCAAGCTTCGTCCCTAACAGAAAAGGGCCATATTTTGAGCTCATCTTCACTTCTCATTAAGGGCTCAACCCTGTTTGAGCCCTCCATAATACACTTGCTTCATTGACCATCTTGTATGTCATAGTTTTGCATGCTATTTTTGACCCATGATCAATTTATTTTCGAGCATGTTGTAAACTGATATGAGGCATATTTTGAGCCCCTCTTCAACATTGTTTGGTGTTTCCATATGTCACTTGTAGTTATATCCCCTATTTGGCCCCATTTTTGCATAAATTAGTAGCCCTCTTTGCTTCTGTTTTTGGACCTTGGTCCGAACTGAAAGTGGTCTTATTTTGGCCTATACTTCATGTTTCATTCACACTTTTTTTCTGTTTGGTGATTATTTTATATACTTCATGTTATAGCACCTTTTGAGCCTTGTTTTGCATCACATTTTTGGCATGTTTGTATACTGATTTGAGGTCTGCCATATACTGTAAATGTTCATATTTTTGGTTCATCTTCAGTGTTATAGAAGGAAATTTTTCAGTTTGGGTTTAGCTTATACCACTTGCTTCATTACTCCTATCTTGGCCCCTGTTCTTGTATGCTATTTTTGCCATGATTATACTTGCTGTTTGGCCATGTTTATAACTGGAAAAGTGCTTATTTTGGGGCTGTCTAGCTTCTGTCTTTGCATTGCATGTCCATGTTGTGCATGTTTAGCATGGCTATAGGCCATTTCGGGTGCCTAATGTTGCATTTCGAGACTGTTTTTCCCCATATTTTGTTGCTGAAATTCTGTTAGTATGCTTGCATATCATTTTTGCCATTTTCCATGTCATTTTAGCACCGCCTCGATTTGCGTGCCCGTGTGCACGCATTTCGAGGCACTTCATCTTCTGCCACCGGCATCCTATGTGAGTGTGGCTGAGGCTCTCTCATGTTAGTATAAGTCCATGTTGCATTTTCCATGTCATTCGCATCGCTTTTGCATCGCCTCGGTTTGCGTGCCCGTGTGCACGCATTTCGAGGCACCTCATTTTCTGCCATCGGCATCCGATGTGAGTGTGGCTGAGGCTCACTCATGTTGGTATAAGCCCACTTGTCATTTCCATGCCATTTCATTGCATTTTATCACTGCCTCGGTTTGCGTGCTCGTGTGCACGCATTTCGAGGCACTTCATTTTCTGCCATCGGCATCTTATGTGAGTGTGGCTGAGGCTCATTCATGTTAGTATAAGTCCATTTATCATTTTCCATGTCATTCACATCGTATCTGTCATCGCCTCGATTTGCATGCCCGTGTGCACGTACTTCGAGGCATCTCATTTTCATTGCATTCACTATCGCCTCGATTTGCGTGCCCGTGTGCACGTACTTCGAGGCATCTCATTTTCATTGCATTCACTATCGCCTCGATTTGCGTGCCCGTGTGCACGTACTTCGAGGCATCTCATTTTCATTGTATTCACTATCGCCTCGATTTGCGTGCCCGTGTGCACGTACTTCGAGACATCTCATTTTCATCATATCTGTCATCGCCTCGGTTTGCGTACCCGTGTGCACGTACTTCGAGGCATCTCATTTTCATAACATTGTGCATACTAGGTTGTATCTTAGATTGCATTCTGTCATTTTCTCGGTTTGCGTGCCTGTGTGCACGCATTTCGAGGCATCTCATTTTCATAGCATTGTGCCTACTAGGTTGTATCTTAGATTGCATTCTGCTACTTTCTCAGTTTGCGTGCCTGTGTGCACGCATTTCGAGGGATCTCTTTCCATAGCATTGTGTATGTTAGGATTGTATCTTAGTTACATTTCATGCATATCATGCATATTGCATCATGTCCGGAATAGGAGTTAGCCCGGGCACGGGAAACGAGGTACATTTCGTACTCCGAGTGACGGAATGTGTCTCAATTTCCCAGTCACCGACACTCCGGATTATCCATGATGGAGTTAGGTTTTAGCTGTAATTTCATGTGCATTCATCCTATATTGAGTTGTGCATTTCGACTCCTCGGCCATCATGCCTCGGTATGCGTAATTGGTGGCACGAGGATCGAGACATGCATATATTTGTGCAAATACATTGCTATGCCCCTTTCCTGCTCTCTGTTGCAGCAAAACGAAGGATCAACAACTTTTGGGACTTGGCACGCATTTCAAGAACAGGTGTAAACAGAGGCTAATTGGGGCATTCCGGTGGATTTTCGTGCAAGACAATCCGGACATGCATCATCCATCAGAAGCAAGGCAGTCCCTGGCTTGCATGCCAGTTTTATTTGCTTTCTTAGTTAATTTGTAAATTAATTAGGAATTTGTACATATTCGGACTGTAATATTTGGACTGTAATATTCTTTTATTTGGGACTGTATTATTTATTCGGACCCTCCGAGTGAGGGCACGACTGTAATAAGTGTGGGTGAGTGTGATGTATGTCTTCCAACCCCACGTCTTTCTCCCTTTTATTTATCCGCTTTTGATGGTTAGATTAGGGCATGTTTCAATTAGCATACAGTATGACAGCATGTTTGCATCATTCATCTGTATTGCATGCATCGGGCTTGGCGCATCATACTAACTGCATTGTACTTTCAATTCCAAGTTGAATACATGTTAGTTGTAGCATTTCATATGCCATCTTAGAATAGCCGAGCCTACTATAGTTGCATTTTGCATGTGTTGCATTAAGCATTTTTTTTTTATATTTAGGATCATGCATGATTTCTAATGTAGTTTCTGTTTTTGGCTTGGAGTACTCGGTAAGCTTTATGCTTTAGCATCCTTGCATGCGTGTGAATGAATGCCATGATAGCATGCTTACCATGAGGCTATGTGCTTATCTGATATAACTGCCTGAGTGCCTGTGGGTGAAGGTTGGGTTGCTTAAATTGGAATAAATCATCAAAATGTTTCAAAGCCTACCTGCGGGTAGCAAACCCTTTTCAAAAACAAATAAGAAGTGTTTTGTTCCAATCTAGGCGACCTAGTCTATACTTATATGCTGTGCGCATCACATAGTAACCTAGGCTAATAAACCGGAATAAGAACTCACAATGTTTTCAAAAATCGATATCATGGTTAGTAGAGGCCGGTCTATGACCGGGCGAGCGGGGGTGCTCACGAAGTGACCTTCCCCAATCGTACCCAAGTTCCCGAGCCGAAGCAACTTTGGTGATGACGGACACGTGGCCTTTTGGCACCGAGTCAGGGTTTCCTAAATTTCCCAAAATAAAATATTTAGGTGGCGACTCTGTATCTGGCAAAGCAGTCTATGTTTGGCACTTCTTTCAAAAATCAGTTTTCTCAAAACGATTTGCCGGATTTGGACTCTTTGGTTCAGATTAAGAACCGCGACTGCAAAAGTCGAGTCCGAGCTGTAGCGAGGTCCCCCGCGGGCCTGTTACAATATCATTTTCCAATTGTTGTCTAGTAAAATTTCTACAACCTGGGTGAGTTGGATTAGGTAGGGTGGATGAACTACTCTCTACTTGTTTTACCATTGTTATTTCAGTATCATTAACGTTATTTGTTTCTTCAAAATCTTCTAAGATATTAATTTCCTTTTCTTTTTCTACATCGTTATTTCTCATTATTTGTTTTAAATCTTTAAAGGAAATGTGTTATATTTCTCCCAAACTAATTAAACCTAATTGTTTATATGTAGATCTTTTTCTAATTCTATTTTATCATTATTTATTTCTTCTATTATTTCTTCATCTACCATATCTAATTGTTCTAATATTATCTTGTATTTTATTTTATTATCATTTTCCTTTTCAGCCATTTCTTTTAAATTTTTTAAGCTATAGTTCTTTAACTACATTATCTTTTTGGTTTTTAGGTGAAATTAATTCGAACAGTTCTTCTACATTATTTTATTTACATGGATATGGATATAGATCTATTTCTTTTTTCTTTTTTCTTTTTTTTAAATAAAAAAAATAGCAACTTGTTTTTCTGGATCTAGTATAAAATACGGAAATTTGTTTATTATTTCTAACTGATTAGTTCTAAGTTTTTTGTTAATTTTTTTAATACCCTAATCAAGATATTATTTTGTTCTATTATTATTTGTAAAAAAGTATTATTATTTAAGTTATCAAATTCTACTTCTTCACTATATTTAATACTCATGTAAATGTTACTGGCAAGGCCGAGAAACCGGGACTCTGATACCAATTTCAATTGCAAATTTGCGAGTCTAATTTAATATTAACTATTGTAAAAACTTTCATTGGTAATCTACACTGGTCTTTTTTAAGGAAATTCTATCCTTAATGCTAGCAATTCTTTGATTATAATTTATTACAGATTGTCCTAAGGCAATAGTCAAAAGAAAATTTAATTTATTTAACTCATTTTCTAATTTAGAAATATAAACTAAATTGTTTTTTATTGTAATTAAATGCATACAATTATTGCTTATAAGATTATATACAATATAATTTTATCTTTTATATATTTTGTAATTTTTTCAAACTTGTGGGGTTACTTTTTATAATATTAAAACTCATTGGTGATGAGGCTTGATGAGTTGGCTTGGTAGATGAGGTGGGTATCCACTTGTGTGTCGGGCAGCTTTCGGGCAATAAGATTTCGGGCGGTAAGAAATTTCTGGTTCACCAAAATATTAGTGAAACAGTTTAATGACTTTTTGAGTGTGTGTCACGTTTATTCAAGGACTTTTTTTTTTTTTTTTTTTTTTTAATGTGCATAATGAACTGCTTGATAAAGTTGAAGCTTTGCAATTAATAAATAAAATTAAGGATTTAGCTTCTTTCTACACGACTGTTGCGTGTCTTTATCCAAACTCATATTGGTAATTCAAATCGTTCAATAATTTCATAGATCAATCATTTATGATTTAAGAATATAAATTAGAGAGATAGAGTTGTAATCATCACAAAAGGTATAAATATTTAGGGTTTGTTTGATAATATTTATATTTATATAAAATTTGAAAATTACAAATAAAAACTTGGTTAACATTTATTTTTGTTTTCAAAGACTTGTGGATAATTTACATTTTTTTTTTTGTAATTGCAAAAAATTAATTTCACTTATTTAGATATATATATATATATATATATAATTTTATTTTTTACGCTTTCTCTCTTCTCTTATCCTTTCTGGCCATCAACCATCATTCATCATCACCACTGACCATTACATTTAGCGATCTCCTCTTTAGGCCATCGTTGATAATCACCTTCTGCTATCACCTATTGCATCTGACAATAACTTTCAACCATTGTCAACCACTTCTCACTAGTGGCAAGTTGGCGACAACTTTCGACAACCGACAATAACCTCTGATCACCACTTTTGTGGGATGACAACCACTAGCCAACATCTCCAAATATCCTTGAAGAATTGAAAATAGGCAAAAATGTTTATATTTTTTTTAAAAAGTAAAATGTTTTGAAATTTGTAAAAATTGTCTTGTGTGATTTTTCTCTTTGTTTTTTTTCTTGCGTTAATGAACAATTGACAATTTTTAATTAGACCAAAATATATTACAATTAGCTCAATCAAATTACACAAATAAGAGAGTAAAAAAATCTGGTAAATTACACTAATTCTCTTGTAATTTAAAGAAATTACAATATATCTTTCTTTTAAATCTGAATTGCAAAACATTTTACTCCATGACGTTAGAAAGCTGTCAAAGTTTTAACAATGCCACTAGTTTATTTAATAAAATTCTAAATTTTCCCTTATACTAATTATCTGTAACAAATTTATAAAAATAAAAGCAAATTAACAGATGAAATACTCTTGACAACTATTTTTGAGAGATTACTTAATTAATTTAGTTGATCATAATACAAACTGACCCTTTGATAAAAATAAAAAATAAAAGAGAGAGAGAGAGTAAAGAAATAATTTAACTATCAAATCAAATATGTAAAAAGGCAAAGGAATCTCCGACCAGCTTATTAGAGCTAACGAGGTCGCATCGACCTTCATAACGAGCCGCTGGGCTTGGCTCACCCGCTGATGGACTTTATCTTGAATAAATTACGATCTAATCCTATGTGGGAATTTAATTATTTATAAATCGTGAATGTTTTTTTAAGACATTAATAAGTTTTTAAAATATTTATTTTGTCTCAATACTTTTTCAAAATATCGATAAGTGAAATAAAGAACCTGACTTATAAGTATGATTAACGGAATCTGCCCATAAATCTCCCAATTATCTTTGTGTGCATCAATTATGATAAGTAACATAGTAAAAATAAGTGGTCAAATCAATAAAAAATAAGTATTAGCTGTCGCAGGGGCATCACGGGTCTTTATCTCTGACCAATCGTCAATTTCCATATTCTCTCATTGATGTTCTCTCATCACCAATAGAAATCAGTGGACTCCACTCTCTCCACGAATCACATTTGATTTAGGACATCATGTGACTATGTCCTTGAAGCACCAAATAACTTCTCAAAAATAAAGTCTACCCACTTATTTTGTGTTTAAAAATACTTAGAGACTGACATTTGGTAAAAATATTAATAAAACATTTAAGATTCCTAATATTACTCTTTCATGTTTACATTGCTCCTATGAATAGTAGAGATCAACATGTTAATCTCATAGCCCCAAACTAGCACTATACCCATTGAAAAATGTTATCATGAATTTTTATTTTGAAATTTATCATGAAAATAAAATGTATGGATTAAATTTAAAATTAATAAAATATAAACCACACCCAAAATAATTATTTTATAAATATGTTTTTTTGACAACTCACAAAGGTTGATGTATATTGGACGCAAGGGAGATGACCATCCCTAACAAACTTTAAAACAAAAAGTGGACATTGCGTTTAGATCTCCATCCATAATAGAAGCTTACCAACCGTTGATGAATGGAAAGATGAAACAAACCAACATTGATTGTGACTGTTTTGGGTAAATGATACATGATCAGGGCCTTCCAAATTTCATTCCTGGTCCCACATAAACCATGATTATGATAAAAGAGAACAAAAATGCTTAGAGACCCCAAAAATTCTACCAAAAGTTTTATCAAATGTCTCACATGTGAGACATTTGATAAAACTTTTGGTAGAATTTTTGGGGTCTCTAGCATTACTTAAAAGAGAATAGTTTGATAGTTAATTGTGTGGGCAGCCAAACATCAATAATGGTGAGTGGGTGGTTGATGAGATGAGATCAGTGAAAACAACCATATAAATGTGAGTTCATGTCTTGGATTTGAAGGGAAAGTCTTGGGACAAATGGACAATCATGCTTTTTGAAAAAAAAAGTAGCAAACTTCCATTCTAGTCTTTCTTTTTCTTTCTATTGCTGTCTTCATGTTTTTCCAAAGTTCGTTAAGTTTACATCGGCCCCGTTTGTTATGGATTTAATAATTGAATTATGTGTTATCACTGAATTGATATATCATACTACGGAGACTTTAAATTAATACAATTTTGCATAATCAGGTTAAATGTTTAATTTTAAAATTTTTAAGGCAATAATCCCAAATTATATTCTTGTGGTACAAAAATAACTTGAAATGCTATATTATTCCTATTCATCCATCTATCTGTACACTTATCAGGTCGCCGCCGCTGCCAATTGTCTACAGTTGGCAGTGATTGGGGTAGTGATATACGAGAATAGAGATACTGCAATAGAAAAAATAGAAAGGAAAAACTGTCGTAAATGTCCTTTTCGCCCAATAAGTTCAGAAACTTATCTTTTTGAGCTCAAAAGATCTTGCCTTAACCTTATGCCTCGTTTGTTTTCAGAGATAGAATGAAAGGAATTCATAATGATTGTTAGTGAGAGGATTAAGTAAAATTGTATTTGTTTTGATAATAGTTGTTGGTGTAGAGATTGTTAAATTATTTTTATATAAAGTAAATATAAAATAATAAAACAAATAAAAAATATAAAAAACATCAAGCATTAATATTAAAAAAAATGCCCAACATCTAAAAAAAATTTTAAAAAAATTCTAGAAAAAAATAAAACAAATAAAACAATAATTTTTGCTTAACAAAAAATACAAAAAATTAAACATTAATGTTTAAAAAAATGGCCAACATGTAAAAAAATAAATCAAAATAAATAATAATAATAATAAAAAGTCCAGCGGACTATTTTTCTAATACCAAGTGCTGGAGGCCCATCCGAATTCCCTCTCCAAAGGAATTCATAATCTATAGGGGATTACGAATTTTTTCTCCATCTCCCAAAATAAACACAAAGATAGTGAGTTCCACCTCACTCTCAATCCCAATCCCTTCTTTATAAACCCAAACAAACGGGGCCTTAATGTTCCATATGCTCTCTTTGAATTTATCACTAATTTTTTCTACAATTTTAAACATGAGATGGTGAATATAATATGATAAATAAATTGTTATAGACTAGGGGTGCTTATGTCATTATTTATTGGGGGAACTGCATGCAGGTGAGAGTTGGGAAAAAAATTTACGAACACATAAGCGGTGAAAGTGTGTCTGTGGTGAGGTGCAAATGAAAGATTATGAGAGTGCAAGTAGTTTGCACCCCTCCATGGTTAGTAATTTTTTTCTCCAACTATCACTTGTATGTAGTTCTCCCTTATTTATTTATCACATGATTAATTTGTTTAATATAATTTAAATAAATTGAAAAAAGTATATTACGAAACTCAAGAAAAATATTGAGTCGTCTTAGAGTATTACCATCAAATGTGCATGTGGTAATCATCAATGAGATCATACAAAACAGAACCTTATCTCTCATCCATCAAACTAGGTTAGTTTCACCCATCTCGTAACTATTACTTTTAGTAGTTTTAGAGTGTCATATCAATATGTTAAGTTGGTGTTATGAGATTATTGAATAATTAATCGAAGATGCTTTTTCTTTAACTTTTAAATTATCAAAAAGCAGCAATAAACAGGACATCAATAGCTTTCAATGACAAGACAATGAACAAAAGCATATAATAAAACAAAGGGTGCAGTCAATAATCCTAATCTTACCAATTGCATTTTATACTCTTATTGGATCCTGAATCAGTTGTGGCGGATCAACCACTTTGAATGGCTTATTTTTCTACAAATTTGATTTTGTATTTTTCAAATTTTTACTGCACTTTTTAAAAAGGTATTCCACTTTTTTTTACGAGATGTCAAATTGGGAAATTTGGGTACAAGGATAATCAACCATCATATTTAGATATCATGATAACTCAAGTTAACATTATCAAACAGAAATATTTTCCATGTACAAACCTTAAAACATCTGTCTCTATTTATGGAAATATCTTCAATTCATTAATTAGATGATTCATAAGAATTGCAGCTCCCAATTCTTTGTTCCTCTGTCTACACTTTGCAATCAGATCATATAAAAAAATGAGGCATAATTTACTAATTGAAGTACGCTTAAACAAGACGATAGAAAATTTTAACAACAAATCTCGTACCATGCCTAGTAACGAAATCAATTTTAGAAAAAATTATGTGATAGGAATGGAACCAATAGATACCATCCCCACCTCCAATTCCTAGCATTTCATTATCTCTCTCTCGCTATCCACTTTCTTAGCTCTCTCCTCTATCCTCTCACCTTTGTAGTACTTTTCAAGAGGGATCTCACAAGGCTTTCTAGATCTACACAAGCTAAGAATATTCTAAAGAGGCTATGTTTGTTGCCTTTCAGCTTTCTTTATGCTGTGTTTGATTGGAGAATTTGGAGAGAGATTTGGAAAGGGAAAGGAAAAAAGTGTGTGAAACTATGTGAAATGTAGGTATATTTTTTTCACATTTCACCTACCTTTTCCATTTCCCTTTCTAAATCCCTCCTTAAATCCCTCAACCAAACACAGTATTAATCTTTTCAAAAACATTGTATTATAGGTGAATGTAATTATAAACTTAACTGCACTCACAAAGTCACAACATGATCTTCTTTGAATCTTGATGATACATGGGTGGTGTTTGGGAAGAATTTTAGTTGGGTTTTTTCTTATTTTTTTCACTGAAAGACAAAAATTTTGCAAAACCAAAAAAAATACATCCAAACAAAATATCACATTCAACCCTATAATCATTTCACTTGTTCTCTCACAAACATCACATCCAATCACAAAAAAACTCAACTATCTTCCCAAACACAAAATTTATTTTTCTCAATAATATCCTATATCTAAAAAAATCTACATAAAAACCCACTTTCCAAACACCATCGTAATTTCTCTATGTTCCAATTTATGTATTATTAAATATGATGCTTCTCTTCCACAAACAGTCAAGGTCAGAGAAGACAAAATCCCAAAAGTAAAGAGAATAAAGGGGAAAAAAAATGAATTGTAGACACTTCATGGGTGGGAGATTCCAGAGGTGGAAAACCCAAGTGAAAAAAGAGGATGCATTGCAAAGGCATAAAAAAGAAAAAGAAAAAGAAAAGAAAGAAAATATCTCTTTTAATTAAATTCAAGAATGAAAAAAAAAAAAAAAAAAAAAAAAAAAAAAAAAGCCATCCTTCATCAAACTAAGCAAGTTTGCCACCAGTGGTGGCCTGGTAAAGGATTCTTTGTTTTTAAAGTGATGGTTTCTGTATTGTTGACACATTCTCAAACACACAAGGACTATATTAAAATATTAAAATTTTAAAATACGATTAGATAACTAGAAGGCACGATAGATAGAGGGACAAGGGTTTGGGGACGGAAGACAGGGCAACAATCCCTTTTTAATATATATATATATATATATATTTTATTTTCTAGAGGGGCAGCCCTCTAGAACTGAGACTTTTTGACATTTAAATATGAATATAAAAAATCATTGCTTAATATTACAAATAGTAAATTTTTTATTTAAATCTTTTTATTTTATTTTATTTTAAGAATACAAAATTACTATAAGTTTTACGTTGAAGTTTTCTAACATATATTTTCAATTGATAATATTTTTAATACAGTTGCCAATTAAGTTTTTAGAATCAATTTTAGAGAGAAGAAAAAAATATTGATCTTCTTGGAAGACGTTAGGCTTCTAGGTGGCCTGACTTTGTTGGGACCTAAATGAAAAAATGTCATTTTATAGCAAGGATCATCTACTTGTCTCTTCTATTTGGTTCCTTCTTTACAACCGTCCAGATTCATTTTAAGAGAATCCAACAACTTAGATCACTCTAAAAAAAATTAATTTTTAATTTTTAAGTTTTTTTTATAAACTGATCTGAGCTATTGAATTCTCTTAAAGTGAACCTTAACCGTTGTAAGGAGGTCAAGTAAAGAAGGTAAGGAGAGAATCTTTGCTCGTAATACATGTGCCTTTTATTTATTTCATCCTGCACAAATATATAAAATAAAATAAAAAACAAACAAACACATAGGAGGCTTTTCTTTTTTATTTTTAATTATAATTTGAGCATAACTTCATTTTTAGGTTCGAATAAACAAAGATTTTTTTTTTCGATTTGGCCAATTACTAAAAGCCTTTGCTTAGGCCAATTTGTTTTCACAGTTAAGTAGGGTCGGATTATTAGTGCGGAAATTGTTGGTGAGGAGGTTATTAGTATAGAGATTGTTAATGAGGGGATTAAGAAAAATTATGTTTATTTGTGATATATTTTAGTTAGATAATTAACTATATAAAATACCATGAATACCCTTTGGTATTTTTGATATATTTTAATATTAAAAAAATCATATTTTATAAATATTTTTTTGTACTATATTATTTTAATATATATAATGACATAATACCAAAAAAAAAAAAAAAACTCAAATACACAGCACATAACATGGGCAAAATAGTCTTTTTCCAATCTAATTCTGTCACTAGTTTTGAAACCTAACCTTGGAGGCTTTTGCTAATCCTCTCTTCCAAGGTCTATCTTAGTCCTAAGGGACCATATATATTCTCTTCTTTGTTTTTGCAAACAAACACAATTATAATAAGTTTCACATTTATCTTAGTCCAATCACTTTATCTATCACTCAAAACATACGAGCCCTAAAGGTACTAAAAATTTAGTGACTTTCTTAAATATGAGAGCTTTAAGCGATTGTTTAATTTGGCTAATAGAGGCCACATTTGATATTCTAACTTTGCCAAAAATTCATATAGTTTGGTCCTTTTTTTATTTTTATTTTTATTTTTATGTACTAATTTAGTTTTTAGACGCCCTCAAACATCATTGCAAAGAAAAGAAAATTACAGCAAAGCATGAGTCATTTTGTTTTTCCAGGTGGATAAGTCATAAATTAAATGTAAAGAATGTACACATTTATAAGGGACATAGTTCAGGTAATATAACAAATCTAAACAAAAACTAACTATAACGAACCCATAGAGAATCACAAATATAATCCAAATTTATTCATATATCATTTTTACCAAAGCATGAGTCATTGGTGACTTCTCAGTTAAATTATGCTCCTTCGTTTTTGAAGCATTTTTTTTTTTTTGTTATTGGATGTGATAAGTTAAGATATATCTAAATTTCAACTATATGTACCAAGTGTTGTTAATATAAAAATCCTTTCTTTATATATATATATATAGACATCCACAGTAGTGGCTTAGTGATCAAATATCAATGAAAATTCGAAATTTTCACAGTAAGATTTTTCAAATAAAAAAAAATGTTTTTTTTTTATTTGGATTTTTGAAATGTGAATCTTTCAAGAATAAGATTTTTTTAAAAAAATTAATTTTAGACGATAGACTAAATAGTCTAATAATTGAATCACCTCCAAATATCTATAAAATATCATATTTATCATATTTTATAATAAAAAAATATATATATTTAGGAATTCAAATTGTACATCTCCAACACCTCCAAAGTGGCAAAGATACCCAAAACCCACACAAACCACACACTAAAAAGGCACTTAGCTATGAAGGAATGAATGATGGAGACAAAAAATGATTTAATTTGCAACTAAGTATTTCAGGTTTGTTGAAGTAACTTTTTTCTTTTAGGAATAGTTGAAGTAACTTCAATTAGTACCAAAGTTGGCAATAACTCATCACAATAAAGGTTGACAATTGACATTTATATTGCTTCTTCTTTAAAATCTTCAGTCCTCTTTTATTTATGCTAACGTAATCTAATCCACATTGCATCAAAAAAAAAAAAAAAAAAAAAAAAAAAAAAAAAAAAATTAATCTAATCCACACATCATCCTTATCCTCACTACAATCAAAGTGCAACATCGGCTTATTTTGGGAAGATAGTAAAAAGTGACTTTTTGGCTTTTAACCAAGCTTTTGGCTTTTTTAGACAAATGATTTGGGAAGTTGGTAAAAAGTGACTTTTGACTTTTTTGATTAATATTTGTTTATGATGTCAAATCATAATAAAATGACTAAACTACCCCCATTTATTTAAAATATTTACAACTAAACCTATGTAACACATTGTGACTCATGAGGGGTAAAATTGTAATTTCACCGTTGGATAAAAACTAACTTGCCAAATGAAAAAAAAGCCAAAAAAGCCAACTTTTGACTTTTACTACTAACCAAAAAAAATGACTTTTAGCGAAGTTCCCAAAATTGCCCATCATGCATTCTTTCTTTCTTCTCCTTCTTTTATTTATTTTATTATTATTATTATTGTGTTGTTTTGACAGAACATCTCAACCAAAATGGTCAGTCTTATTTTTATTTGGAGAAGTATCAAATAAGTTGTGTTTTAAAAAAAATAATTATAAATTAATAATAAAATTTATAAAAATTAATAATTAAAATTTAAACTTTCTCATAAATCTGTTATTACTTTTTGAAAGTTATACTCGAATGTAATTTTTTATTTTTATTTTAACTGTTAAATAGAGTTGCCAAAAATAGACATGTTTGCAGGGCTAAGCCAGAAAATGTCAAAAGCATATTGTCCAAACAAAAGAAAAGCTAGGTTACACTCCCTCTAAATACCAAAAGGAAATTATGTCATTTGTAAATTTCATTATCACAAATGACATAACTAAATATTTTGAGAGTTATCATTTTAAAAATAAAAAAAAAAGAAAATTATAATCAAATATCACTTTATAACCAAATAACTTTTAAATCATAACTAAAATAATATTATAATTAATATCACAATGTATCATAATTAATAATACAGTAAGTCATAACTATCAACACAAACATCATAACAAAAAGTGCATTGCCAAACTAAATGAGTTCGTACATGCCAATTTTATGATAAAACTGCCCATCCAAGCGATAGTTTGTGAGTCAAGATCCCCTCCTTAACGAATCCCCTCCTTGCCTACCCTCATTGGCTTTCTACTTGCTGTGTAATTGGGCCCACTTTTAGGCCTAATTTCAATGATCTGAACCGTTCACATTTTTTAAGATTTGTTAAGTATATTATACTTGTAAAAAATCAAGTTGATCGGATATCAAAAAGAATCAGGATCCCCTCCTTGCCTACCCTCATTAACTTCCTACTTGCTGGGTAATTGGGCCCACTTTTAGGCCTAATTTCGATAATCCGAACCGTTCACATTTTAAGATTTATTAAGTATATTATACTTGTAAAAAATCAAGTTGATCGTATATCAAAAAACATGTATTCAAAAAAGTGTTTATTAAATTTTTAAAAAAATGAAAAGTTAAGGAGGGATCAAGATCCCCTCCTTGACTTCCTACTTGCGGGGTCATTGGGTCCACTTTTAGGCCCAATTTTTATAATCTGAGCCGTTCATATTTTAAGATTTGTTGATTATATCATACCTGTAAAAAATCAAATTGATCAGATATCAGAAAGTATGTGTTCGAATCATCGAATTAAAAACCATTTCTTCATAGGTTATAAAAATATCTTACATATATGTAAATAAATCAATTTTTAAATGAATATGTCTATTATAAAATTGAATGTACAACACACGCTGCTTTTTCGTTCTCTTTTCTTGATAAAATGTTTAATTGAAACAAATCAAAAGATCGAAAGACAAAATCTATCAATTTTTAACTAAGAGGCTAAGTGCCATTTTGAGAACACAACAAAAAAAGCTACGTTTTTCGACGAAATGTTTAAAAATGTAAGTGTTAAAAAGTCAGAAAATTAGTTTGGCAAGTGCTAAAAACGCAGGTGTAAAATTATAAATTAGGACTTATGAAAAAAAATAAAAAAATAAATTTCTTATGTTGGTTAAGGATATTTTGATCATTTTAATTTGATTTGACACCATAAATAAATATTAAACTAAAAAGTAAAAAGTCAATATTTTACCAACTTCTCAAATCACTTCCCAAAAAGCTAAAAAGCTTGATAAAAAGCCAAAAACTAATTTATTACCAACTTTCCAAAACATAATAATAGCCTATAGTTAACGGGATAAAGTTAGTTTACCCTTTTTTTAAAGCCCAATTTGTTCTCAATTCAAAAAATAGGTGAGCCATAATTTACTGTTTGTTTCATAAATCACGGTTCTAGTTTTAAACCAAACCAAATAATACCATTCATATTTGCAAATATATAAAAATTATTTATGTATACCTAATGTCATAACCCTGTTGAGACAACTAAATTGAACAATGGGTTTTTTTTTTTTTTTGGAGGAAAAATTGAACAATGGTTGCTTTGACAATACTTTTGGTTATGAACAGGAACAATTTTTGGTTGCTCAATTGATGTTTCAAACAAAATGGCACTTTTTCTTTTTTTTTTCCTCTTAGGCCAAGTTTGGCATTCTCAAAAAAATTCAAAAAGTCACTATTCTATTTAAGTCACATCATCTTATTTAAGTCACATCACCTCTCTATCACATCACTTCAAACGCAACCCATACCTAATCTATATTTTATAAAAAGTCAAAAAGTGCATTTGTTTAGGACATCCCAAACAACCCCTAATTTTAATTATGGCATCCTACTCCTTGTTTGAAAAATAATGTTGCATTATTTTGAAATGTTTAAAACATGATGCATTTTGCTTGATATATTGAACAATATTTTATGAGCAAATTGTGAATAATTGTAGATTGCTATTGCTATAAACTCTGATTTCACACATAATCGAACCATGTCTAAGTGATTTGATCATGTTTGTTTTTTATGATTCAAAATTTATAAAATTATTTCCGTTGTACCTAAAGAATTTTTTTTTATAAAATTATAGATAATAGTCTTGTCATTCATTTTCTCTAACAAAATAAAAAATCAAATCGTGCTCGCACCTACAACTATGAGCTTGGCGGATTATAAATTAATTTATTTCACCCCAATGAGGCCAACTCCCTCTCCTATGGGTTTGGTGGATCATCAATTAATCTAACCAACCCCAATGAGGCCAACTCCCCTTCCTCGTATCATATTTAGGATAGGGCGGTTGGGAGTTAATTTTGTAATATAAAAAAAAAATGCAAAAATTAATAAAAATATAATATATAGGGACAGTTACACAAGTTTTAATTTATGAACTTATACACCAAATTTTTGACCTTCAAATCACGTTAAATTTTTAATAATCAAAATTGTCCTTCAAATACTGATTGTTTATCATTTATAATTATTTATAAAGGAATATGATAATTTGATATTTATTTTGATTTTCAAAACTTTAAAATATCAACTTTCAAATAAATAAATAAACTTTTTTTTTTGAAAAAAAATTTAAAAAAATTGAATTTTTTTTTGTGCAAAATTGAAAATTTTGTGTCTATAAAAAAGCACGATAATGGAGCATTGATATGCAAAACTGAAAAAAAAAAAAAAAAAAAAAAAAAAAAAAAAAGAAAAAACCTTTATAAATGAAAAACTGATAATGTTCTCAATTTTAAAATTGAAAATAACTGTTAATGTTCTCGATTTTATTAGATAGTTAAATCAAACAAATATGTAAAAGAGCAAAATGATTAATCTCATACTCTATTTTGTTCATCAATTAGTTAAACAATTATTTAGACCATTACCATGCAAAATTGATAATGTTCTTAGTTTTAAAAAAAAAAAAAAAATCATAATATTCTCAATTTTACTAAATAGAATTTATTGGTTCAAAAATTTTTAAATAAAACCCGAGCTACCATAATATTTGTAAATAAGGCTTTTAGTTATTAACTCTAATTAATAATAAATGTAAGATAAGATAAATGAGTAAAAATAAATATTAAGAATAATATTTTAGTCTATTAAAATTATTATATTGAAAAAAATAAAATGATTTATATTATATATAAATAAAGATATTTTATAAATATAATCGAGACAAAATTAAACGGGATGAGACGAGAAAAAAAAAAAATCCATCCCCGCCTCACCCATCAGCGCTGGGAAAAAATGGCCATCCCCATCGAAGATAGCCCAGTTGAGCCATGGCAAATACGACTGCAAGAAGGGGAGCGACAGATAAATATCCATGGCCCAACATGCTTGCCTTGCCGTAACCAACATTATTCAAATAATGTCCAAAATCATAATTTGGGCCATGATTTGATGCTCGCCGAGAAAATTCAATGTCTTCATCGACCCATCTCCCATCTGAGTGAAGCACAACAATACACACACTGCACGCATAGGTCTCTAAAACAAAAATGCTAGAGACCCCAAAAATTCTACCAAAAGTTTTACCAAATGTCTCACATGGCCCATGTAAGACATTTGGTAAAACTTTTGGTAGAATATTTAGGGTCTCTAACATTACTCGTCTCTAAAATTTTAAAGAATGTTAACAAAACATTCAATTTATTGACAAACATCCAATTTAATCCCAATATCAACATTTTTTTTGAACAGCCCATTATCAACTATATCTACACACTTACTGTAAACAACATGCATATAGGGCAAACAAGGCGAATGAGCAAATCAAAATCATTCGACACATCATATGTTGTTGAGTACTCGTTATAGTTTTTAGAATGGACTTGCTGCAATAGTGCTAACAGGATTTGGCTTTGCGCCATAAAATAACTGGTTAGTGTGCAACGGGGCTAGAAACGAAGTAGATCAACTTGTGGACTGACTCAGCCAATATCACCATCTATCAGAAGTTAATCCACTTAAAACCAGATGACAATTTCCTTGAATAAAAATATATAGTCAATTCTTAGGCCCTAGAGTTGAAGGATGGAATTGGACTAGTAATGAGGTGGGATCCAAAAGAATTTAAAAAATCATGGAAAGTGGTCATGGGATTAAGAGACCCATGGGACTACGAAACCCCTCCAATGAGGTAACTAGCCACGGAGGTGATAGTATTGTTATCTAATCCTATGGGACTGTAGGTAGAAATACTATTTTGCTCCTCACTTTACAAAAATAAGGAAGGCATCTCTTATGTAACAAGGGCTTTTAGGTAATTTCATATATCTAATCCCCAACTAATATCACTTTATAGTGCACAAACAAACATAACTTATCTTACATCACCAACCGAATACCACCACATTAAGGGCTGGTTTGACATTCACGAAAAAAAGACAAAATGTTAAAAAGTTACTAAAAAAGTCAAAAAGTTATCATTATTTACACAATATATATATATCTATACTATATATATAATCAAATGTAGTGGTTTTGTAAAAAATTTGTAAATATTCATTCCTAAATTCTCATAATTTTAAAATTATCTCTTTCCTACGTGGCAACCCTTTTTTATTGTCTTTCGTGTTTTCTATTTTTCTCCATTTTCTATTTGTTTGATTAATTAAAATGAAAATTAATTTCATGGCTTATGGATAAAGATTTGAATTTCAAAATTCCTCCATATAGATAAACATATAAAAACTGATAAATAATTTATGGAAATTAATTTCATGGTATACAAATAAAGATAAAAATTAAATACTTAATTTCATAACTTAGAGATAATTTAAAATTTCTTCCCATAAATAAGTATATAAAAATTGATAAATAATTTATAAAAATTAATTTCATGGCCTACTGATAAAAATAAAGGTTAAAAAATTGATTTTATAAAAAATTACTCATGTTTTTTGCCCTTCATTTTGTACTTTAATTAATTTCATTATAAATAAACATATAAAAAAATCATAAATAATTTATGGAAATTTATTTCATGACATTTAGATAAAGATAAAAATTTTAAAAATTATTTGAAAAATAATAATTTCATGACTTATAGATAAATAAACATGTAAGAATTGATAAATAATTAATAAAAATTAATTCCATGGTCTACAGATAAAGATAAAGATTAACTAATTGATTTACAAAAAAAAAATTAAAATAATAAAATTCGGATAAATATATGATTTGTTAATCTATATCTATCAAAAACATATCTATCTAAATCTTTATTTTGGTTTACTTATATTTTTTTTCTCCTTTTATCACATATTATCTTTTTTTATTTTGAATTTTTTATCTTGTGAAATACTTTTATCTATAACTTCTTATCTCCTCTTAACCTACCCCTCATAATTTTTATTATTTGTTATTATCTACCAAGTGATAAAGATATATATAAAAAAAGAATGGTTGGCTATGAATAAGAAGAGTATTAATAATTAAATAATGCAAGCTGTATGGGAGAAGCAATACAAAAATCTCACAAAATTATTTTCCGTCACTATATTTATCTATCTATCTATACTATATATATAATCAAATGTAGTGGTTTTGTCAAAAATCTGTAAATATTCATTCCTAAATTCTGATAATTTTAAAATTATCTCTTTCCTACTTGGCAACCCTTTTTGATTGTCTTTCGTGTTTTCTATTTTTCTCAATTTTCTATTTGTTTGATTAATTAAAATGAAAATTAATTTCATGGCTTATGGATAAAGATTTGAATTTCAAAATTCCTCCATATAGATAAACATATAAAAACTGATAAATAATTTATGAAAATTAATTTCATGGCTTATGGATAAAGATTTGAATTTCAAAATTCCTCCATATAGATAAACATATAAAAACTGATAAATAATTTATGAAAATTAATTTCATGGTATACAGATAAAGATAAAAATTAAATACTTAATTTCATAACTTAGAGATAATTTAAAATTTCTTCCCATAAATAAGCATATAAAAATTGATAAATAATTTATAAAAATTAATTTCATGGCCTACTGATAAAAATAAAGGTTAATGAATTGATTTAAAAAAAAATTATTCATGTTTTTTGCCCTTCATTTTGTACTTTAATTAATTTCATTATAAATAAACATATAAAAAAATCATAAATAATTTATGGAAATTTATTTCATGACATTTAGATAAAGATAAAAATTTTAAAAATTATTTGAAAAATAATAATTTCATGACTTATAGATAAATAAACATATAAGAATTGATAAATAATTAATAAAAATTAATTCCATGGTCTACAGATAAAGATAAAGATTAACTAATTGATTTACAAAAAAAAATTATAATAATAAAATTTAGATAAATATATGATTTGTTAATCCATATCTATCAAAAACATATCTATCTAAATCTTTATTTTGGTTTACTTATATTTTTTTTCTCCTTTTATCACATATTATCTTTTTTTATTTTGAATTTTTTATCTTGTGAAATACTTTTATCTATAACTTCTTATCTCCTCTTAACCTACCCCTCATAATTTTTATTATTTGTTATTATCTACCAAGTGATAAAGATATATATAAAAAAAGAATGGTTGGCTATGAATAAGAAGAGTATTAATAATTAAATAATGAAAGCTGTATGGGAGAAGCAATACAAAAATCTCACAAAATTATTTTCCGTCACTATTTTTATCCAAGGTAATAATTTGATATTCTTTCTTTTAATTTTTAAAAATAGTTTACATTAGATCATTACTATGTGTTTTTTCTTTTTATTTTTTTTTATTAGATTGTCATTTGTTATAGTATTTTTTCAATCCCATCTCTAAATTTTCTCTTTGAAATTTCTATTTTTTTAATAATAAAGTTTAGAACTAATTTCTTATCAAATTTGTTTTCTTAGTGCTTATTTTATTGAAAGATTGAGACAAATAAAACTTTCATATGATATATGAAATTAATGAATATAATACAAAGATGGTAGAGAAATATTACATATTTGTTGATATCTCTCTGTTATTATTAGTTGATTTATTAGATTATATTATCAATTTAGAGCCCATCTGATTTAATTCAATGTCTATGACTTTAGTTTTATTCGACCATTTTGTTGTTGAGTAACCTATATAATTTTTTTTTTTTTGGATATATAATGATTAAAGCCATCATTTGTTATATTTCTTCAAATAAAATTCAAATAATCTGGCATCATTTTTTTTTATAAATAAAATGGATTAAACTATTTTCTTATATAATTTTTATAATCCTACGAAATTCTTATCTTGATTTTTTTTTTTTAAATGTTGTAGAAACTATGCAAGTATTATTCAAGTTATGGAGAATGATTACTTACAAATTATAATTAAAAGTTGAGATTTATTCATAATTTGGTCCCACAATAATAATATAAATCATTGATTTAAAATAAGTAAATTTATGATAACTTATACAATTTATTTCTTTTAATGCTTTGTTTTTGTTTTTGTTTTGTTTTGTTTTTGTTTTTTTTTTTTTTTTTTTTTTTGCATGACACTATAGTCTGATACAAATTATTTATGTTAGCAAGTGATTGTAATACTATTATCCTAACAATCTTTATAATTAACAATTTTTTATGTATATCAAATTTTTTTTGTGAAATTTTGTAGATTAATTATTGTTAACATCAACCAAGATGGCCTAACATCATGGCTTGCCGCTATTAAAATATAATTCAATATTAGAATAATTTATATATCACACAAAATGTATATAGTTTATTTTTCTGTGCATCGCACGGGTTACCGCTAGTATATATATAAACAAATTTAAAAAAAAAGTACAAGTCAAGTTTTGGCATGGCAATAATAGTGATGTCTGGTGCTGTCAGAACATATATGTATATATGTGTGAATAAATATTATTGGAATGATATGCTGTCAGAACATATATGTATACAGGTTGTGGTGTCACGAGTACTGTTGGGCCAATGAGAGTCCACAACAGGTCCCGTTTTGATAATCGGAACCGTTCAAATGTGTAGAACTCGTCGAGTACTATATACCTATAAAAAATCACATTGATCGGATATCGATAACTATATAATCAAATTAATTTTGTATATAAAAAAAAATAGACGATACACAAAGGCCTCGTTTGGGATGCTACCTTTTTAGCCAATTAGCCAAAAAGTTACTAAATCTCCGTTTGGGAAGTGGGTTGGCTTTTTGACTTTTTGGCTTTTTTGGCTATTTTAGCCTGGGTTAAAAAGTTTGGTTTGGGAAGGGCTTTTTGGCTTTTTGGCTTTTTTGGCTTTTTTTGTGAAAGAAGAATGTAATGATTATGGGTTGGATGTGATATTTTGTTTTTTGTGGCTAAAATAGTCTATTTTGTTTTTTGTGGCTAAAATAGCCAAAAAAGCCCCGTTTAGCTCTTGCCAAACGGAGGCTAAATTAGCCAATTAACCAATTAGTCATACCAAAAAGTCAGCAATTACGGCTTCTCTCTACTTTTTGCATAGCTTTTCGTAATTAGTCAAAAAGTCATCCCAAATATACAAGTTTTTTTTACCTACCTTTTTAGCCAATTAGCCAAAAAGTTACTAAATTAACCTATTCCCAAACGAGGCCAAAGTAACGGTTGACAAAAAACTAATCCGATCAGATAACTATCAGATAATTATCGATCAACAGAATTTTTTATAATTATATAGTACTCAACGAGTTCTACACATTAAACGGCTCCGATTATCAAAACAGGACCCGTGGTGGGCCCCACAGGCCGAACAGCACCGTCCAGTCCGAACAGCACCGTAGGCAATCTAGTCCTAGCTACCCATCATATGCATGACAGTACCATCACTGTCAATAGGCATTTATATATGTAGGAGTGATATAGTAATTTTGTTATTTTATACAATATTTTAATATATATTTTTTTTTGTAAAAAATCAAAAAATTATCTCAAACAACCATATTTTTTTTCCTATACTTTTTAGTCTAAAAAGTCAAAAAGTGCACTTATTTAGAACACCCAAACAACTAATAATCCTCTCGCTTAATCCACTCAATCCCACCGTATTAATAATCCACTCACTAAAACAAACGGGTGTGTGCTGTTGCTGCAGATCAAAGAGAATGGGGAAGAACATCAAGAGAGAGGGAGACATGGTGAATTTCCAATTTTGCTCGTGAAAGTGGTCAAGAAAGGCACACACGTGACAATTTTTCTGGAAAAAATGTCAACTCCCGTTAATAATTGGATCAATTTGACAAAAAGCAAAATATTAAAAGTCAAATATGATACAATTAGAACAAGGACCAAATTGACACTCGTGGAAATTTCAGGGAACAATGGTGTAAGCTGCCATTGAAATACCCAAAAAAGGGAAAGACCCAACCTCTATTACTTTCTACACACAAGGCTGCTTGCAAAACCTAAAGAATTGTATATTTCCTGCAATTTCAATCCTAGAACAATTCCTATTACCTTTTGGAAGGTGGTAGTCCCAAGGATATAATTCAATCTTACTATATATATGTATAGAATATGCATAGAATTGGCTTTGAGTAACTAGCATATTAGGGCACAAGTAAACATTTAACATTTAAATGGCCCAATTGTATTCAAGAGAGCGTTCTAAGTACAAATCTATGTTATATGAGCTCTTCTAAATGTATATGACGTAATAGTGCTAAACATTCTACACTTGAATTAGGATAGGCGACATGCATTCGGAATGTATAGTTGAATATTCAACTAACTGGATATTTAGTAATTAAACTATAATTATGCATAAAAATCTCATATTATGCATGAAATGCTTTATGAAACCTTCTAAATACTAATTGAACGGAAAAAAATAAAATAAAATAAAATAATTATATTAAGAAATATGAATATTTTGTCATGTCCCAACATCATTGGAAATGGGAATTAGATGAATCCAACACTATGATATATACATGTACCCGACACCCATACCTGTAACAAAATCCATATAACATATAGAAAGCCATTATCTTACTTGAGCTATTAAAGTCAAAGGCATTTAGGAACATAAAAGATCACTGATGATTTATTGTAGTAGCATTTATAATTACATCTCCATTTGTCTTCATCATTAATTTCATCCCACACAAAATGCAATTGGACCTCTCCAGTCCTAGGTATTCAGCAACCCCACTGTAGTCTGTGTCAAAATAATCTTGATTCATATGCTTTTTCATTTAACAAAAAAAAAAAAAAGCCAATGACATAGTTAATGACTTGGATACAAAGATACAATGACACAGAAAAACCAAACGGTAGAAGAAAAATATTCAAGGCACATAGGCCAACATGAATAGATAGCAATGTAAGAAAAAACTGCAAATCATACACCAAAATCAATACAGCGTCAATCTACCAACACATGCACGCACATACACGCACACAAAAAATCTACATGGAAATTGATACATTAATCGATCAACAAAAATGTAGCACCATGTGCATTATTATACTCTACAATTAAATCCCAACTTCAATTTGTGGCTATGAAATAGAGCATCAGAAAAGAAACCTAATCACCACCAATCAATGTCCTATCGCTGTTCAAATGTAATCACAATGATTGTCTCCCCTACAAGATCTCAAAAAGCCTACTTTTTTGCCATGAGCTCACCTCAAACCTAACCTAGCCGATATCCTCACATCAAAACTCAAACCTCTGCATGTTCTATCCCCATCAATGTCGTCCACAACTAATTTGTCAATGTAAGTTGATGAAGCAGCCAATGTGGCCTTTATGACCATTTGATTCTTTGTGTTCTTATCAAAAAGAAAGACAATCATCCACAAGTCATCCACACGGGATTCCAATTTGCATTTGGAACTATGCTAAAAAATCTTAGATGACTCCTTTTGTACACAAGACTGAATCTTAAAGCATTCCCATATCTTAGCCCCCGAGGCTGTTTCCAGAGTGCAACAACTAGGTCAAATAGAGATAAAGATGATCAACCTTTTTTTTTTATTTGTTATTTTCCAGATAACACAAGTATAAAGTTGATATAGTCCGTGTTTTAAATTGTTCAGTAAAACAAGGCTTCAAACACGTAAAGGACCATTTCAATCAATCACACATAGTCACAATTATTAGTATCTTAGCCCTACTTATAGAGGTAAATTGACAAGCATGACTACTACATATCTTATGCTAATTTATCTTACAATAAACATGCCTACCGCTGCCCCTCTCTAAGTAAAGGTAAGTCTCTCCTTCAGCTAGAATGTAAGGAAATTGAAAGAAGATACATGATCCTATATTTGACACAACACATGATATTGAGGGGTTGTTTGGGATGATTACGAAAAGATATGAAGAGAAATAGAGAAGTGATGTGATCCAAAAAAGACAAAAGGATAAAAAAGTATACTCATATAGTGTACCCCAAATAGTGCTGGAATACATTGATTTTCAATTTTAACATTTTTTAAAAAACAAAAATTAAAACATCTTTATAAAATTAATATTACACACAAAGTTTATTAAGATGGAAAGCAAATTCTTACTTTTACTTTAGCCTACCTCCCTCACAAATCTGCTTTCCTGATATCAAGAATCTTACGTCAAATTGATTTATGCCCACTTGCATCACATAAAAACGGAATCATATTCTATGGAGCTTATTGAAAGTTTCCCATCATAGACAAAATTCGAAAAACTTAAAAAAGTCATAAATTAGAAATTGAATTTAAAGGGTGTATTAACACATCAGAAATGCTTAATTGATACTGGTATTGGGCCTAGATGTGAGTTGAAGATTTTAGACTTGAATTGTTTATAAATTTACCTTGGGATGTAATAGTGGGATAAAATGTAATATCTTTTGATACACATCGGTCAATAACATATACAATATGTAAATGTAATGCAATTTAAAAACCAATGTAGCCTCAAACAAACATATATACAATCAATGAATATCAGCAACTAATAATATATTGAAACCACAAAAAGCTGTGCAAAAGTTAACTGATTAACAAAAAACCAAAACGCTCGTGCATTAACATTATATCACAAAAGGTCTAAACCCTAGCTCTCAATCTGTAAAAACACAGTTTGATACTCAGAACAAGGAACAGAGGATCCTCAGAAAATTACCTAAATTCATTCAAATGCCAACCCTGCATTCCCTTGCTCCGCCAACCAACGTCCCTCCAGCGCCATTCGACGAAATCCCAACCGTCAAATCTCCGCAATAGACGCTCAAGATACGGTGCCTGGCTCGCCACCAACTGGCCTTGAATCTAACCCTAGAGAGCAATCTGACATTGAAATTCACAGTCCCATGACTCTTCCTCTCGCCATTGATGCCCTCAACAGCCCAATCATCAACGTAAGACGACGCCGTAGCGAAACTCGCTCGCAGAGTCGTCTGATTCCGGGTCCCCTGAACGAAGGGAGGGAGGGTGGTGTCGGAGAGAGACTCCGACTTGTAGAAGACGTAGGCATTGATGTGATCGTAGAAGATGGAGAGCTTGTGGTTAGGGTTTCGGACGGTGAAGCGTACGTCCCATTTGGCGGAGATGAGGGAGGATGGGGAGGAGGAGAGGTTGAAGTTGGAGAGGGAGAGTGAGTCGACACGGAAGTCGGGGAAGCGGGGGCGGAGGACAAGCCAGATGATGAAGACGATGGTGCCGCAAATGATGAAGAAGGCGATGAGGATGGCGAGGAGGCGGCGGAAGAGGGTGGCGCGTGGGTAGTAAGGGTAACGTGGGTTGTAGTAAGCAGGACGAGGCGGTGGGGCGGCGTAAGGGAAACCGGTTCCGGCGGTGGTGGCGCAGCCGCTGGGGTTGTTGCTAGGGGGGTAGCCTGGGGCTGGGTAGCCAGTGACTGGTGGTCTAGAAGACTGGTGATTATCCATGGTTTGGAAGCTTTTTGATTTTTACAGGAAGGAGAGAAAGAGAGAGAGAGAGAGAGAGAGAGAGAGAGAGACGCTATTGAGAGCAGAGTCCGCACCGAATACGGAAATTCGGGTTGAGCTGTCGCCTATTGTTTGAAAATTTAAGGCTCCGTTTGGTAAGTAATTTGAATTATAGTTTCATCTATTAATTTGAATGTATTGTTTTTTTTGAGCTTTTAAATTATAATTCTATATCTATTTTTCAAAATTTAATTCAAAACATAATTATTACTTTTCAAAACTCACAACAAAACACATAATTCAAAACTTTTTTCAAAACTCAATTCAAATTAATATTTTAATTTTAAAAATATTTTAATTTTGTTAAGATTTTAAATATTTTAATATTTAAATACGTTACGATTTTTTTAAATATTTTTAAATATTTTAATTTCAAAATATTACTATTTTAATTTTTAAAATTTTAAAATATTTTATAACAATAAATTCAAACTCTATTTTATAAAAATATTTTTAAATATTTTAATTTTTTTTGTTATGTATTTGATTACGATTTAAGTATAGAGTTATGAAAGTATTACGGAGTTTCGAGTTATGTGTTTAGTTATGAATTTTAAAAATAATTTCTTAATTGAGTTTTGTTTTATGTGTTTAGTTACGATTTGAGTGTACAGTTGTTTTTAAATTTAAAATATTAACATTTTAAATTATTTAAATTTTTTGAATATTTAAATTATTTAAATTTTTACGATTTAAATTTTTTGAATATTTATTTTAATTTTTTACTTATTAAATTTTTTAGATTATTTAAATATTTATGATTTAATTTTTTTGAATATTTATTTTGAAAAAAAAAATTATTTCCTTTGTAGTATTTTTAATTAAAAAATTGATTAATGTTATTTTCTGTTAATAATAAAAAATTTTAATTGAATTTTAAAAAGAGTTTGGTTATGAGTGTTGATCAGAATTTTCAATAGTGTGAAAGTAGTGTGTTTTGTTATGAGTTATAACAATTTGAATTAAGTTTTAAAAACTCTTTCCAAAACTCATAATCAAACAAATTTTCTTACTTCACATGTCAAATCAAACTTTCAAAATTCAATTCCACACTCAATTCAAAACTCAATTCAACACTCTATTCAAAAACCATAACCAAACAAATTTTCTATACTCAAATCATAATTCCACAACTCACAAAGTCAAAATACAACTTATACTCTCAAATCATATTTACAAAACTCTACCAAACGCAACCTAAGGGATGTTTGGTTTGATTTTTCAAGAAAAAAAAATTGTCGAAAAGTGTAAGATAAGAAAGATATAAAGAATTAGGTTCATTAAATATATATATTTTTTTATTTATGAGGGCATTTTTAATGGTGTATTAACTTTTTTTTATTAAATTTGAGTGAAAATTTAAAAAAAAAAAATTCTTTGATATAGTATTCCGACGGAGGGTTTTGAGACTTCGTCAAATTACCGGTCAACCGGCTAGAGTAAATTTTTCACAATTTTTTTTTTTTGAGGTGGTTATCAAGGAGGTCGACCGAGAGGACGATCAAGAGGTCGATCGGCCAATGTAATTTTTTCACAAACTTTTACATTAAGGTGGTCATTCAAGGGGACATCCAGTAGTGAAAATTCAATAACAATAAATAATGATTTGATGAAAGACACATTGGTCATCAATTTGATAAAAGAAAAATAAAATCATAGGTTTGATACCAATTTGATAAAACCGTTGGAGCTGATAAATGAACCATTTTTCATCAAATTTAAATTTGATGATAAGTTTGATACACGGTTGAAAATGGTCTGAGAGATTTATCATTTGTAAAATAATTTGGTGAGAAATTTTTTTGTTGTTTGAAAGAACATTTTGTTTCTAATTTTACCCCTTAAATTTTATTTGTTGGCTTTTTTTGACTATATGTTCAAATTTTATATTTATCTTTTCCAATTATTTTCTATCTATTCAAATCTTTTGTCTATCTGTTCAATTTTTTTTTTGTCTATCTATTCAAATATTTTTTTATCTATAGAATTTTTTAAACTATATGTTGATTTTTTTTATCTGTTGAATTTTTATTACCTATTTTTTCTATCTGTTCAAATTTACATGATTTTCAAACTTTCTCTCTATCTATTCATCTTTCTACTTCTCTTTTCTTGCTTTATCTGTTGAAATAAATCTATTCATATTTTATTATTTGTTCAAGTTTTTGAACAAATCTATCCATATTTTTTTAATCTGTTGCAACTTGTTTCTTCTTCATCAAAAACATTCATCATTATCATTATCAACACTACTAACAACAGCAACAACTATAAATAAATAAATAAATGAGATTTCTAGTCATAGTACTGGTGGATAAGGAAAATTGTGGAGGTTTTGAATTTGAAGTAGAAGACCTCTTTGCTTTAACAGCTTGAGACTTCTTAATAGAATCCACTAGAACCAATGTCAAAACTAGGTCAAAATCCGATACCATCTCCATTAAATTACTCTTCTCACTCCCCAAAAAATACCTAGAAGAACCAACAAGGCTCATCAAATCACTACCACTCTTCATTTTCGTATCACACACAAAGCTTTTCTTACCGCTTGATTTCGAAGAGCTCTTCTTAGTCGTTTGATCTTTTGATTTTGACAATGAGCTTTTTCGACTCTTACAGTGGAGATGATTGTAGGGAATTAGAGCTATAGCCGGTGGTTAAGAAGTGCACGGCAGAAGAGAGAGAGGGATTTGTTGATGCGTTTTGCGTCTCTGATGATGGGATATTAGACTGCCAAACAAATTATGATAAACTACGATTGAGGGAGGCGGGTATGGTTTGCGCGGTAGATCTAGTTCCAAATCTAGACTGTGGTGGAGCGGTGGAGGCAGTGGTAGAGCGATGGTAAAAAATGAAGGAGAGAGAAGTTGCGGAGATAGAGATGGAGGGAGAGAGAGAGAAATTGACCTGTGATATTCCATTATCAGATCTAAAAGGATAAAGAAGTTGAGGCGTAATGAAAGAGACAGACGACCGATGGTGGCAGAAGGAGATCAGTGGCTAAAGAATAGTGACGGATAAGCAATAGTCGAGGAGCAACGATGAAGGAGAAGTAGTGGAACAGCTCAGCTATAAAGCTCCGACGATTTTCATTAGCGGCGATGCAAGGTTGACGACGACTCCGACGACTACGAGAGAGAGAGAGAGAGAGAGAGAGGATTTGAAGAGAGAGAAATGGAGTATGGTTTGAAGAGGGAGATAGAGAGTGAGAGAGAGAAAATTGTATTGTAAGATGTTTGTCTGGTTTTACGATATATAGGCCATTTTGTAAGAGCTTGTCCTCACAGACAAAATATTTTAATGTATAGAGCGAGTGTTCTTTTCAAAATTAGGTTAATTATAATTTTTTTTTTGAAGTTTTACGCTTTTTTCATTTTAAATTTAGTTTTTTAATTTTGACAAATTAAATATTAGAGTTCATTCATATTTCAGTTTTCGCTCTCTGTCTGTATAAGTTAACGGGAAGGGGGTTTAAAGTTAAAAATACTATGATTTAAATTGAGAAACACGTGAAACTTTGGTGTTTATTTTGTAATTATCCTTTTTTTGTTTTTAGTGAATTTAATTTTAAAAAAATGGTTAATTACAAAAAAAATTCTTAAGTTTCACTCGTTTTTCATTTTAAATCCCTTCGCTGTTTTACACGGACGAAGATGGAAAGAGGGGATAAATTGAAATACGGATGGAACTCTAGGGTTTTATTTATCGAAATTGAAACACTAGGGTTTAAAGTGAGAAATGCGTAAAATCAGAGAGTCATTTTTTTATAAAAAAAAATTTAACCCTTAAAAATTTGTTTTTTTAAAATTAAAAATTAATTTATAAAAAAATAAAAAAATTGAAGGGCTTAGTATTATTTTTTTGAAGAGTATAAATTAGTGTGTTTATTTTGAGTTTTTTGGATTAAATTTTTTGAAAATTGAGTTTTTTTTTCTTGTTTTTTTGTTTTTAATAAATATTTTTAAAATTTTAAGCATTTTTTTTTTTACTTTTTAGATGCACTTTACTTAGATGTATCTAAAAAGTAAAAAAAGTTGTGAAAAAATATTTTTAAAAATTAATAAATACATTAAAATATACAAAATATACTGAATTCTCATATTTTTTTTTTATTTTTGGTATTTAATGATTTTTTAAAAGTTTTTTTCACAAAATTATACTTTTATGTCTATTTATGTTAGGTGGGTCTAAAAATTAACAAAAAAAAAAATACTTCAAATATTAAAAAAATTCAATAAAAACAAAAAAAAATACGAAAAATAAGAAAGTTGAATTTTTTGAAAAGTGTTTTTGGAAAACCAAAAACAAGCAAAGTTACTTTTAAAAAGCTTAAAAAATATTTTTCATATTTATTTTTGTCAAATTAATTTTTATTTTTCTAAAAAAAATCAACAAAAAATTTTAGAAACATAAACCAAACATGGTCTAAGTCAATTTTTTTTTTTTCCATCAAATTTAAAATTGATAAAAAGTGCTAAAAAAACTATCTCCAATCATTTAAGGGAAAAATATTTTTTCCATCAAATTGTTCATGTAATTTAAATTTGATCAAAATTTAAAAAGATAAATAATTATAGATGATTTTTTTCCCTATCAAATTTGATTAAAGTAAAATTTTGGAATAAAATTAAAAAAAAATTTAAAACACTTTCATGAAAATTTAATGAAATAGTTGAAATAGTTCGTATCAAATTAATTTTTTTTAACTCAAATTTAGAATTAAATTATATAAAAGAAAAATAAAGGGTTGGAGATACTCTTATTATATAAGATAGATGTCAAAATGAATCAACAGGACTAGCCTAACTAATCAGAATTCATGCACTTTAAATTAATGATTCAAATCTCCCTAATCACGTGTCGGTCTTATTTCCCTTGTAAACGTTAGGCTTTCTTCCCCGACTTTAAAAGTCATTTTATTTTTTATTTTGTATTGATCATTATATTATTATATTTAATCACACATGAATCAAATAAATAAAAAATAAAATTTTGTTTTGCTTTGTTTAGAGCAACTTTAATAATATTAAAAATATTACCTTATTTGGTTTTAGAAAATTGAGTTTTTCATTTTTCGTATTTTTTTTTGATTTTTAGTCAAAAATTTTAATATTTTAAGAAATTTTTTATTTTTTAGATTCACTTAAAAAGTATAATATTTATGAAAAAATCTTTAAAAAATTCATCAAATACAGAAATATAAAAATTTAATATATTTTTATATTCTTGTGTATTCATTAAAATTTTAAAATATTTTTTCCCAAACATTTTACTTTTTAGGGTGCATCTTAGCTATGTGCACTAAAAAAAAAAAGTTACTTAAAATATAAAAAAATTCACCAAAAATAAAAAAATACGAAAAAAAATAAAAAATTTAATTTTTAGAAAATCAATCACAACCAAACAAGTATTATTCAAACTCAAAAATTAGACCCAACCAATCACTCTCATGTGTTATTTTTCTCTCTCATATTTTTTATAATTATCTCATTTATTATTGAGTCTAGAAATTTGGTTATAAAAAGTGGACTTATATATCAATTTTTTAAAGATTAAATATCTTTTATGTTGAAATCTAAGTTTGAAAATTTCAATTTAAACGTCCATGTGAAATTATAGCAATGTCAAATTGTTTGTCAAATTCAACATAAATTTATTTATTTATTTATAGATTAGAGAAGAAAGGAAACCTTCTATTAGAAATACATGAATTCTGATAATTAAACTAACCAATAAATAGATTTTACTCTTGTGTAATGAACAAATGGCTTGGCGCAAATCATAGAAATCCAAACTTGTGAATTCAGAATAGATGAGTACTACAACTAATAATGGTGCTTCACAAACAAATTGTGAAAGTTTAGACACAACACAAAAATGATTCCTTGCAGTGCAATTTTGTTTGTACGCAACGTTGCGTATAGGAGAGGAAAAGAATAGCTTTGGTGGGATGCCAAAGTGACAACACACACAAAATATGTTCATAACCACGTGGTTTGTAATGTGTTAGACAAGCACTAACAGGTAGGAATGGCAACGGGGCGGGGCGGGGCGGGGCAGGGCAAGGCGAGGCCAGGGATCACCCTCCCCGTCCCCAATTCCCGATAGTAGAAATCCTCCCGTCCCCGGCCCCGATCCCCGACGGGGAACCTATATCCGCTCCCACCCCCGCCCCCTAACGGGGATTGGGTTTCCGCGACCCCGATTAATCCCCAACCAAAAAAAAAAAAAAAATAGATACAACAAATTTGTTCATCATCAACAACAACAACAACATAGAGAGAGAGATCTGATGCTCAAATGTAAATAAAAAAAATTCAGATCTAACAGATCTGTTCATCACCATTAACAGATCTGATGAGCTCAAAAAAAAAAAATTCAGATCTAACATATATATACATATACAACAAATCGAGAAAGAGAGAGAGAGAGACAGAGAGACAGAGAGAGGAAAAGTGCTCAAACAGTGGTGATGGTGTCATTGCCGGACTGCCGCAAACAGTGGTGGAGTTGTGGCCGCTCAATCGGCGGAGGAGAGAGAGGAGAGTGATCGGTAGAGGAGGGCGATCGACAGACGAGGGAGAGGAGGGAGATCGGTGGAGGAGGGAGAGGAGGACGATCGGCGGAGGAGGGAGAGGAGCTCGATCGGCGTCGGCGAAGGGTTTGAGAGAGAGAGATAAGAGACAGTGAGTGTGATGTGAGTGAGAGGGCCTACACATATAATATAATATATGTATATATTATAATAACCCTATACGGGGATCAGTCGGGGATTAGTCGGGGCCGGGCCGGGCCGGGGTTAGGGAACCTATTCCTATCCCCGACTCGAAAATCATCGGGGATTTAATTTTTAATACCATCTCCGGCCCTATGGGGATAATTTTTGGAGAAAAATCGTTCCAATCGAGGTCGGGGGATCGGGTCCCCATCGAGCCAGGTTTAAATTGCCATCTCTACTAACAGGTGGCAGCTAATAAAATGATTAACAGATTTATGTTAAATAAAATATGAAAGTAAGTAAATACATATAGAGTAAGAAATAGTTGCCTGGTAAGATTAAGAGGAGTGTAGTCACTACTCTAAAACCATTGTTTCTCCCTACGTGAAGGTATAACTAGAGTGCAAAGATTCCAAGAGATACAACCCAAACGCTCACAGCCTTCCTCATCTGATAATCATGTCCACCAGGAAGACATGAACGAGTTATGAATCATAGCTGTCAAGAAATACAAAAGATGGATCAAACTATACTCTTCAATAAAATTTCAATATATCTTATACTCTTGTGTGTCTCTTCTTTTCTAATGTTTTGGAAGAGAGAATAATTTATATAATTGAACACTTTCTAAGAATTAAAACATAACAATTAACCATTACATAATTACAATAATAAAATTTAATAACATTTTTATAACCGAAATATTTAAAACCAATATTAATGCTAATAACGGTCAAACAAATTAAATAGAAATACTTAATTTTATTTTTATTAAAATTTCAACAATCCCCTACTTTTAACAAAAATAAATTTTTTGATAATACCATAAAGTTTATATTATACCGCCACAATTTTAAAACTTTATATTCAAAACAAAACAAATATATATATATATATATATAAGGGTAACTGCATACTACGCCATAGGTATGGGAGCCTTTTGGGCTTGAACCATACTTAGTGTTAACAATTTTCCTCTGAAGGATCATAGTAAAATATATCTTGAACTAGACCTTTTGTGCCAAAGTTCAACTAGTCACACACACAACACTAGTATTGGACATCAGTTGGCGGATTAGTGTTATTAGACATCAGTTCACAGATTAGTACTCTTAAAGGCCATACACTAGATCTTGATTCGTATGGGGTTACTAAAGACTAGCTCAAGTCTCCAAGTCGTGGCCTCACGACAACTCCTACTTAGAAGAACTCTCCAAAGGTACTGTAACGCCCCCAAGTTGATTAAATTAAAACATTTCTCATAACTTGATTAATCTGAAATCCTTCCAAACCAAACAATAACATCAATCTCAAAAGGCCCCTTTTCCATTGAACTACATATCAAATATTACAATTTTCATATTCTTGATTTAGTTACAACAACATTGTCATAGTTCAAGAAGCTAAATGAATAAACAAATAATAACGCCTTAAGGGCATACAATCATCAAGGCATGGCCTTGTTATAATCAAATGGACACACGGTCCCAAAACATATATGCTCGAAGCTTCCATATAACACATCCATGAGCCTTTGAGCCCCAACAAAACAAAGAAGTCCACCTGTTTCTCATAGGGGTGATAGGAGTGAACTAGATGCATAGTATCAATTCCTGAAATTGTTAGATAGGAGTGAACTAGATGCCTAGTAGAAATACCTTTAACAAAGTATCTAATTATTCAAAATTCATATGGCATTATCACAACCAAAACTTAGATATTATAATTTCCATGAAAATCACATTTCAACGCCGGGGGGGTAAATACACCATGAAGTCCCTATAAAGAGTCCCAAACCACATATACAAGTCATTTCCCATTAAAACTATCTCCACATTTACTGATTGTTACACGGCAGGACACGAGCACCCAAAATCATCTGTTTTTCCACTTTTACTGACTACAATACGGCAAGACCAGTGGGCACCCAAAAACATTTTCCCACATTCATTTGACGATAAGCTCAAGATAGAGCAATTAGGCACCTTGACTGTGCAGGTACCAAATACAACACAACTTAAACCAAACCCGACTCACTACTTAGACTCCCATACTATTTACCACCCCCTTAAACAACCTTTTCCAAGATTTCCACAAATTCCAAGAATTTATACATCTATGAGAACAAAGGTAAATATCACCATTCAAATAACTGAACTATTATGGAGACATAATCTTCATATTCCAAAGAAAAATCTCAAAAGCTTTCAATTTCATGAATCTCAAGTAAAAAGACATCTCATTCTCATAATTCAATCATAAATTTAAAGAATTGAAGATTTATTCCATTTGAGCATATCATTGTTCAATTTCAAAAATTAGGGTTTTTATTAAATTTGGGGCCTTTGCCCCTTCATAATGTAAAATGCTATTTTTCAACTAAAGTTTTCATAATCCATAAACATTAATATAAATTTTGAGAAATGTATGAGAAATTTCATTTTTGAAATCAAAACCCACTTCTTTGTAAACTCAAACATCAATCATAAAACCAATGTCACAATAATACCAATAAACATCCTCAAAGTAAAGAGGTACCAAGTTAAAAGTAATTTTACCTCTAAGATGAGAGTAGAGAAGCTAAATCAAGAGGATTCCTTCGAAAATCCAAAATCCAATCGGTTAAAAATGTTGATCTTCACTTGTTCTTCATTTTTAATACAAGATCCATGGTGGATTGTTGGTGAAAAATGGGTGACATCAAGGTTTGGACGTCAAGGGTTTCGGGTGTGGAGGAGAGGAAGAGAAGAGAGGAAGAAAGAATAAAGATTTTGGGCCAAAAACTCACTTTAAAGTGTCTGATACCGACCAGACCGCTCGAGTGGTCAAAGCTTGGCTCAAGTGGTGAAAAAAAGCTCCCAGAATCTTTGAAATTCGCATAGACCTCTCGAGCGATGAAAAGCTCGCTCGAGCGAACTTGCTTCCAGCACAGATACTCAAATTTCAAACAAGCATAACTCCCTTGCCCGGACTTCATTTTAGGTCGTTCTTGTGTCCAAAATGGTTTTAGCCTTACATTCAAATTCAAAGCGTGGAAAGAGAAAAGGGCAAAAGAGTGAAGAGTACTTATGGGACAATTATTCGAATCAATATTTTTGGTTCAATCTTACTTTACCATTATGATACCACCTCAATCAATATTCCAAAATGAAGCAAAAAGGCTCCAAGCACAATAATAAGAGTGTCAAAAGTAATCCCATGAGTTAAGAAGCACAAAATGTTACAATCTCCCCCGCCTTAGGAAATTTCGTCCCTGAAATTAAACAGTTCAAGATCTAAAGTTTAGACAAATCCAAATGAAACAGAGATTGGACTAACACTCCCACCAACTAATCACAAATGACTTCTACTCAACAAGAAGTTCCTAGAAGATTCTCCCAATGCAAAATATTCCATGTGATGAACTAGAAACAAGTTCTATGAAAGAAGATAAGGCAACCTAAAATATAAAGGGTAGAATAATCCCCAATAAAATTACAATCACTACTCTAAAATCTAGTTCAAAATCTAAGGTTAACTCTCATATTTTCAAGTTCCACATTTAATATTCAGATCACTCCATATGATACGAATAACAACACTCAAGTGGTATGTCTTTCCTCTAATTTATCCATAAGGATTACCAAGGCCTACTCAACTCGAACAAGCGACTCCCATTACATATGGGTTCCTATTTAGCAAGATTAAACAAAATCGTCACGAGTACCTCTAACAAGCCACAAGAACCCATCGATTCTACAAAACTAAAAGTCAAGGGTAAAATCTCACTAACTTACCCTACAGTGCTCCTTCCTTAAACATACTCAACTTCTAGAGGATGACTCTCGGTTGTCTAATGACGTAGAACTTTAGAAAAAATAGTTCTCACATCACATTCACACTCCAAGAAACAATTGCTGGTGACTTGGCAATCCAATTTTCAAAAGAATATCTCACATTACTTCAGAAGTCCCCAACCTCCTCTCATGAATAGAAAATAAAGAGAAGGAAAAATTTTATGATAGAAATTTTATCTGCTAATCATGGCCTTTCGACGAGATACAACCCATCAAAATCAAAGCACCACAGACCATGTTTTTGCAATACAACTAGTGTTCCATATCCACACATTACTCAACTACGTTATTAAAATACTCAAAAGTTAATAATACCAAAAACAATATTTTTAGTCTTTTGAAAATTGAAGGGATTCAAGACTAGTACAAAACTACATATATATATATATATATAAAGGAATGTTTTAAATACATAACAGTGAATGGTAAAAATGAAGAGTTTGAAAAAGGACAATTTTGTGAAAATGGTTAAGGTTCATACATATCATAAGACTCGATACGCCCATTTCCTGACTATTTTTCCCTTTACTCACTAGTTTATTCATAACAATAAATTTTCACTTCTGGAAAAATAAGGTCATACCCAATAGGAAAACTTTGTTCTCAAACATATTTCAACGGGTGATTGCCAAACATCACCCAACCAAGGATTCCCTCGCCATCACCGCGATGTCACAACCCTATCACAATTATACCAACAACAACAATTCAAAATAATAACAATAAGGTTAAACAAAATCGATGGATAATTTTTGCTCATAAACTTGGGAAGTCGCATTCCCCTACAACTACCATTACAAATTTCAAGCTCACAAAAATAATCTATCACAACTATTCCATCTTGGGGATCACACGCGACCAACTAGAAACAATTATCAGGCAATTTGCACAACTCGTCACTCCTTTGAGTGATACACACTCACCAAACAATCAATTCCCATTCACACACCTAATTTCTAGAATTTGAATAAGTTCTGAGGTGAGTCCCTGTCAACCTCCCTTGCCCGGACTCTATTTTAGGTCGTTCTTGTGTCTAAATCGATGCCTCGGAAACAAGCTTTCCAATGGTTCTAGCCTCACATCCAAATTCAAAGAGAAAAAGGCAAAAGAGTGAAGACTACTCAAGGGACAATTATCCGAATCAATGTTTTTGGTTCAATCTTACTTTACCATTATGATACCACCTTAATCAATATTCCAAGATAAACCAAAGAAGATCCAAATACAATAATAAGAGTGACAAAAGTAATCCCATGAGTTCAAGAAGCATAAAATGTTACAGGTATAATGACATAATGCACTTTCAGGAGATTGTCTATCTTGGATTCATTCAGGGTAAAACCCTCCTAACCAGTCACTTCTTTAGCATTACTGCCTTAGGGATGAATAGGAGATCAACCTTGATATGGTGTCTCCTAAAAAATGAATGCTGAAATCAAGTCATGCTATATGGATTGTTTTTACCCATTGAACTTTAGTCATGGGATCTCCAATCACAAAAGATGAGTTACCTCCCTAGGTGACTTCCTAATGGCCTTACACTCATCTCCCTCGACAAATAACAGATCTAGCCTCAATGTTAGTCCAGAGGCAAAAATTCATTTTCTAGCTTTTCAAGCCTAACTGTTGATCAACAATGTATTTCTCCATCTCATGGAATATATAATTATTAAGCATTTTTCATTGTAGCACACATCTGCTTATATTTACACACCTCAAATATCAATTACTCAACGTGTCAAATGTTCTTCACACATACGTCTGTGGGTGGTTTTTTGCACCCTCGGAGGGGTTTAGTCTCCTTAGGTACGATAACCCTATAGTTCGGACTCCCGAGGTTCTGAATATGGTTTCACAAGTGCAATATGAAACAGAAAAAAACACAAATGAGAGCCCAAATCCGACAAATCTTAGAAAATTCATTAATCATCAGAGATGCCAAAAATAGACTAGTTTGTCAGATTTCAAAGTTGTTACCTAAATACTTTTGAGAAATTTAGAAAATGCGCGACTCGTGCCAAATGCCACTTGTCCGTCATAACCAAAGTGTCTCGGCTTGGGAACTTAGGTATGAGAGGGGAATGTCATGAATTGAGCACCCCACTCAACCGATCAAAGATCGGTCTCTACTAATCATGATGTGATTTTTTTGTGCATTATATGCTCATGCTCTGATTATACTAACATTACTATGTGAGGCATACAAGTATAGACCACGTCACTTACTTTGGAATGCTTTGATTTCATGTTTGTTTGAAAAGAGTTTTGAATATGTGCTACTTGAATGAAAAGTAAGCTCATATGTACATTAATCAAAATCATCCCAGCTTAAGCGAAATGGCCTTCATCCATAGGCATTCGAAGAGATATTTTAAATAAGCACTTAGCCTCATGTTAGTATGCTTCATATGGCAACACAAACACACATGCAATATATTAAAGCAAAAATGCTCACCTAGTACTCAACCCAGACAAACCAAAGAGAAGAAGATAATTAGAAAAATGCATGTTCCTAAATATGCAAAGTGACTAATGCAACACATACAAAAATCCAACTACTAAGTTCGGTTTATTTAACATGGTACATGTATCAACTCAAAGCCTGCGATAACACACGTATTCAAGTAAATAAGAAATGATAATGTTATTAGAATGATGAACCGAACTCAATGCATACAAAAATTGATACAAATCATGGCAATGATATGAAATGAAATATATGATGCTACGATGGTAAGCATATAAATAAAAGGGAGAAAGAAATGGGGGTTAGAAGATATACAAATATTACAAGTTTGCCCTCGCACAAGAAGGTCTAAATGAATGTCCTAATTAAACTAATTATTACAACACCCAATGAATTAACTAAATTATTACAAACACAAATAAACTAATTAATTATTACAAGTCCAAATGGAAGCAAAACTAATATTAAAACTACTAGTCTAATGGATTTGAACGGAAGGTGAGGAACCGCGTGCGCACAATCAAGAACATCCTTTAGAAACCTCTTTGTTTGTTGCTAGAATCTGCTCTATTTGCAGTTAGAAAATTACTTTGTTTTGGCCTCAGATTCTGCTTTGTTTTGTTGTAAAAATGCCAATGCCTGTACAAAATAGGTGGCCGGCTAGCCTTGAGAAGTGGTCGGCCATGAGAAGTGGCCTCACATCTAAATTCTAAGTGTACAAAGAGATATGCCCAATTTAATGAAAGCTGTTCATTTCTTTCTTAACGGTTTGATGCCCAACCTTTCCCCCAACTAGTTTTCTTCCATTCCCTCCTATTTCTTTCAACTTCAAACCTATAAATAAGATGTTTTTAAATATTTTTAAAAGAGTTCACCTCCTTTCCATTTATTTCCACTTTGTCCTTACTTGGTTTACTGAAAAGTGTAATATTTTAAACCAAATGCGAGCCTCGAAATATTATAAAAACATTTGAAAAATATTTTGAAAAAGAGGATTTTAAAGTCTAAAATAGTTTGGTAAAAATATGGTGTAAGGTTGGGATTAGAAGCTCAAATACCGAAGCCCTTTGCTGAAGATTCAAACGATTGTACAGTGTCACTTTTCATTATCGAGTGTTCAACCTGAGGCGTCCAAGTCTTATGGACAGTAAAAAATGGGGTGTCTATAGTTGCCCCTCTTCGACGAGCTCGAAGTCATGAAATGACGTGAGTGAATGTCAAAGTCCGAAGACGACCCATTTTGACAAGGCTATAAGACTTGGGCAGGAAATTCTCAGTAAATTTTCAGAAAATTACTCAGTAAATTCTCAGTAAATTACTCAGTTAATTATCCGTAAATTACTCAATAAATTTTCAGTAAATTCTCAGTAATTCCTCAATAAATTACTTAATAAATTCTTAGCAACGTATTCAATAAATTTTTCAGTAAATTACTCAGTGAATTTGTAGAGACCTTAATATTTGGTAACTACACTTGAAACTCTACGCTTTAGGTTAATAGCATTTTAGCCCCTAGTTTTGTAAAAATCTGCAAAGTGGCCCAATAAAGGATAATTTTCCCATATATTATCATAATTAAATCATAGAACACAGCTTTATAATTGGAAATATCCTAAAACTTGGTTTTTATTTATTTACCTCCTAGTTTATAAATTAATTCGTACATTTTATTTTTGTTTTAGTTGTTCTTTCATTTATTATTTATTTGAATATTTATTATTTGTTTGAATAGAATATTATTATTTATTTGAATATGTACATAGGTGTTATAAATAATATTTTGGGGGAAAATTGGTTGAAAAACAAAATAAAAAAATATCTAGATATTTATAAGTTTTCTTAGTCATTAAGCTAGAAGGGTAGAATGGCCTTTTAAACCCAAATTCACGACCTATGAATTGAGATCATTGTCTCAATTTCCACTCTCACATTTCAGCAGCCCAGGGAGAGGGTGAGAGAGGGAGAGTGTGATTAGGGGAAGTAGAGAAGAAGAAAAAAAAAGGAAGAAAAGGTGACTCAAGAAGGTAAGAACACATCTCTCTTCTCTTCTCCAATTCTTTCACCTATCTCATCCTATTGTCTAGATGCCCTCTTGTGTTGAATATTAATGGTGTATAGGGTTTTTGATGTGTATGAAAGTGTGGGTTTAATTTAGTGACTTTGCCTTACAAATTTGTCAAATTATGCACTGCTGTAACTTTTCTAATTTAAAAGAAATATCAAATCTATTTATTTCTCAAATATGAATTTATTTTAGGCTATTTGGTGTGTTTAGAGCTTGTGATAATTTTATTAGCCCCTAATTGTGTGTTTTTAGGGCTTGGATATTTTGTTTAAAAATCTGCTCCTAAGTCTATAAAAAAACAGTCCACTTCTTTCAATTTTATAAAATTCCAGAAAAATCATCTCATATTGGTTCTTCTGCCAAAATTTAGAATTTTGAGTCCTCTTCCCAACAGAATTTATTCGGGTGAAAATCATCAGGTAGATTGAGAGAAAAGCTAGTTTTCCCAAAGGGTGACAAATTTGGACAGGTTTTCGAATATAACTTATAAATGAATTTCTGGAGATGCTGTACAAATTCTGAGAATTGGAACTGAAAGTAGACAGGTTGATTATTGTTTGTGTGCAATTTCAGCCCCTAATTTGGCTTGGAAGTATTTTTACCAAAGCATTATTGTTAGGCCTATAGAATTGAATAGTGTTGGAAATTGTGTTTTATTGTGTTATTTGTCTCTAAGTGTTTCAAAGCATTCATAATGTCGTTTTCTTGCTTTACCATACTTATGTATGCTTATCATGGGTTATATTTCCTTTCTTATGTTTGTCTCATGCTTTTTTATATTATCGAATTACCGAATGTGACTAACTTGCTTGGCAAAAGATCTAATGAACGGGAAATGATAAGGGGTTGGCAATGGGTGACGTTCACCCTTGTGTTTCAAAATGATGTATGTAATATACATGTCCATGGGATGAATTATGATGGGATTAATACCAAATGAGTTAAGTCTTGCGCAAGCGGTCTAAGTGAGCCCTTAGGTTGACATGGATGTATTCAGACTCTATGCGGTGGTTTCAGGGTATAAGCAAGCCCTTTGGTATGATATGTGCAGGGTGTAAGCGAGCCCTAGGCGCGATTTGGTATGGTATATGCAGGGTGTAAGCGAGCCCTAGGCACGATTTGAGTGTAAACGAGCCCACTTGTTTGGCCGTCCCTTTTTGAGGTCCATCAATGTCACTGACCAATAAATAATCGGGAAGTGGGCATAGGTGATAAGGTCTACAAAGCAGCAACAGGAAGAGTTCTGAATAGTTCGGAGTTCAATCCTTGTGGTTGGGTAGAAGGATCCCTTTGGGAGATTCTAGATGTCTAGTCTAACTACTAATTCATAGAACCTTCTTGTAATATTGTATGTTATGTTACCCAATTTATTCTGTGTATGGTTGATTGGTTAATAGAAGATATGGGGGTGTGTGTGTTTTTACTGGATATTCCAAGCTCATGGCGTGTCATGCTAGGTGATAAAGCAGTTTACAATGGTGAAGGTTATTTCGAAGGCAAATAAGATGAAGTGTTGGAGCTGTGGTTCATTTGAAGACTTACACTAGTTTTTTTTTTTTTTTTTTCCTTTTGACTTTTGATTTGGCAATGTTTTGATAATCTTGTAATGGAACATAAACGAATTATCTGCGATATTAACTCTGGTTATATATGTATATTAAGATGTTTTGGTTATCTATCCTACTTGTGTTGTATTATTGTACGTATTTAACAGCTCTGAAGTTGAGACGTTACAGAATTCTCTATAAATTCTCAATATATTACTCATTAAATTCATAGTAAATTACACAATAAATTCCTAAGAAAATTGTTCAGTAAATTACTCGATAAATTTTTAGTAAATTCCCAGTAAATTACTCAGTATATTACTCAGTAAATTCTCAGTAATTCCTTTGTAAATTATTCAGTAAATTCTTAGCAAATTACTTAATAAATTTCTTTGTAAATTCTCAGTACGTTACCCAGTAAATTGTTAGTAAATTACTAAATAAATTCCTCAGTAAATTATTCAGCAAAGTACTCTGTAAATTCTTTGTAAATTACTCAGTAAATTACCATTAAATTCTCAGTAAATTACACTGTAAATTCTTCCTAATTCCACATTAAATTCTTAGTAAATTACTCGGAAATTACTCAGTAAATTCTTAGTATATTGCCCAGTAAATTCTCTATAAATTCTCAGTAAATTACATAGTATATTTTTTGTAAATTACTCCATAAATTACTTAGTAAATTCTCAATAAATTACTCAGTAAATTCTTAATAAATTACGCAGTAAATTACTCGTAAATTCTTAGTATATTATAAGTAAATTATTCAGTAAATTACTCAGTAAACTCTAAGTAAATTTTGGGGAAATTACTCAGTGAATTCCAAGTAAATTACTTAGTAAATTCTCAGAAAATTACTCAGTATATTCTCAGTAAATTACTTAGCAAATAGCCAGTAAGTCACTAAGTAAATTCCAAGGAAATTACTCAGTAAATTCTCCGTAAATTACCAGTAAATTCTTAGTAAAATACTTAGCAAATTCTTAGAAAATTCTCAGTAAATTACTTAGTACATTCCCAGTAAATTACTCAGTATATTCCCAACAAATTACTCAGTAAATTCCTCAGTAAATTACTCAGAAAATTCTCAGCAAATTACTTAGTGAATTCTCAGTAAATTACTCCATAAATTACTCTGCAAATTCCCACTTAATTACTTAGTAAATTCTCAGCAAATTCCTCAATAAATTTCTCAGTAAATTCATTTTAAATTACTTAGTTAATTCACATTAAATTTTTAGTACAATACCCAGTAACTTCTTAGTAAATTACTCAATGAATTCATAGTAAATTCCCGGTAAATTACTAAGTAAATTGCTCAGAAAATTCTCCATAAATTACTCAATAAATTCCACAGTTAATTCCGCAATAAATTCTCAATAATTTACAATAAAATTCCTCAGTAAATTCTCAGTAAATTACTGAGTGAATTCCTAGTAAATTCCCAATAAATTACTCAGAAAAATTCTCAGTAAAATACTCTGTAAATTCTGAGTAAATTACTCAGTAAATTTACAAGAAATTTCTCAGAAAATTACTCAGTAAATTCTTCATAAATTATCAATAAATTACTCAGTAAATTTTTAGTAAATTTTCAACAATTTATTCAATAAAGTTCTCAGGAAATTACTTAGTGAATCCCCCATAAATTCTCAGTACATTACTCAGTAAATTCATAGTAAATTACTTAATAAATCACTCAATAAATTATTCAGTAAGTCACTCGATAAATTCTCACTAAATTCCTAGTAAATTCCTCAGTAAATTCTCAGTAAATTACTCAGTAATTCCTCAGTAAATTACTCAGTAAATTTTTGGCAAATTACTCAATAAATTTCTCTGTAAATTTCTCAGTACATTACTCAGTAAATTACTCTATAAATTCCTCTGTAAATTAATAAGTAAATTACTCTATAATTTACTCAGTAAATTATTAAGTAAATTACTCAATAAATTTCAAGTAAATTACTCAGTAAATTTTCATTAAATTCTCAGTAAATTATACAGCAAATTCTCAGTAAATTACTCTTTAAATTCTGAATAAATTACTCAATTAATTCCCAGTATATTCCTTAGTAAATTCCCAGTACATTACTCGGTAAATTGCTCAGTAAATTACTCAGTAATTCCTCAAAAAATTCCCAGGAAATTACTCAGAAAATTCTTAGTAAATTCCTCAGTAAATTCTCAGTAAATTACTTAGTACATTTTTCATAAATTACTCAGTAAATTTCCATAAATTCTAAGTAAATTCTCAGTAAATTACTCTGTATATTCTCAGTAAATTACTCGGTAAATTCCTAGTAAATTAACAGTAAATTATCTAGTAAATTATAAGTACATTACTAAGTACATTACCCAGTAAACTATAAGTAAATTCTCAGTAAATTACTCAGAAAATTCTCATTAAATTACTAGTAAATTCTTAGTAAATTACTCTGTAAATTACTTAGCAAATTCTAAGTAAATTACTTACTTAATACCCTATAAATCACTAAGTAAATTTCAAGTAAATTACTCAATAAATTTGTAGTAAATTCCTCGTAAATTATCAGTAAAGTCTCAGTAAATTACTCAATAAATTTCCAGTAAATTACTCAGTACATTTCCAATAAATTATTCAGCAAATTCTCGGTACATTCCTTAGTAAATTACTCAGAAAATTCTCAGCAAATTACTTAATAAATTCCTCAATAAATTACTTAGTGAATTCCCAATAAATTCTTAGTAAATTCTCATTAAGTTACCAGCAAATTACCCTTTCAATTTTTGGTAAATTACTCAGTAAAATTCTCACTAAATTACTCATTAAATTACTCCGTAAACTATTAGTAAATTACTTATTCAATTCTCTGTAAATTACCAGTAAATACTCAGTAAATTCTTAGTAACTTCCAAGTAAATTTTCAGTAAATTATCAGCCAATTTTCAATAAATTTCTCAGTAAATTCTTAGTAAATTACTTAGCAAAATTCTCAGTAAATTACTCAGTAAATTCTTTCAAAATTATCAATAAATTACCAGTAAATTTTCAGTAAATTACTCAATAAAATCATAGCAAATCACTCAGTATATTCTCACTAAATTCCTAGAAAATTGCTCAGTAAATTCTCAATAAATTACTCAGTAAATTTTTAGTAAATTACTCAATAAATTACTCAGTAAATTCTAAACAAATTACTCAATAAATTCCTCAATAAGTTACTCAGTGAATTCCCAATAAATTCTCAGTAAATTAATTAGTAAATTTTCAGTAATTCCTCGGTAATTTCTTAGTAAAATTACTCTGTAAATTTCTAGAAAATTACTCAGTACATTCTCAGTTAATAATTCTGTAAATTCTCATTAAATTCTCAGAAAATTTCTCAGTAAATTCTTAGTGAATTAAGAGTAAATTCTCTGTAAATTACTTAGTACATTTTTTTGTAAATTACTCAGTAAATTACTAAGTAAATTCTCAGTAAATTACACAATAAAATACTCAATAAATTCTCAATACCTTCCCATTAAATTCTCACAAAAATTCACAGTAAATTCTCAATAAATTACTCAGTAAATTGTCAATAAATTACTCAGGACATTCTCAGTAAATCAGTAGTAAATTCTCAATAAATCAGTCAGTAAATTCTAAGTAAATTACTCAGTAGTTCCTCAATAAATTACTCAGTAAATTCTCAACAAATTACTCAATAAATTTCTCAGTAAATTCTTAGTAAATTACTCAGTTAATTCACAGTAAATTCTAAGTACATTACTCATTAAATTCTCAGCAAATTATTCAATAAATTTCTCCTTAAATTTCTTACTAAATTACTCAATGAATTCACAGTATATTCCCAATACATTACTTAGAAAATTGATATGTTAATTCTATAGTAAATTCTCAATAAATTACCATAAAATTTCTCAGTAAATTACTCAATAAATTCCTCAACAAATTACCCAGTAAATTCTTAGTAAATTACTTAGAAATTACCAGTAAATTCTCAATAAATTACTCAGTGAATTCCTAGTAAATTCTCAATAAATTCCCAATAAATTACTCAGAAAATTCTCATAAAATTCTCAATAAATTCTCACTAAATTACTCAGTAAATTCTTAGTAAATTACCAGTAAATTCTCAGTAATTCCTCAGTAAATTATTCAGCAAATTCTAAGAAAATTATTCTATAAATTTCCTAGCAAATTACTCAGTGAATTCATCGTAAATTCTCAGTAAATTACTCAGTAAATTCATAGTAATTACTAAATAAATCTCTCAGTAGATTATTTAGTAAATTCCGTGTAAATTCTGAATAAATTACCTAGTACATTTTTCGTAAATTACTCAGTAAATTCTAAATAAATTCTCAATAATTTACTCAGTGAATTCCAAGTAAATTACTCAAAAAATTCCTAGTAAATTACCAGTAAATTCTTAGTAAATTACTCAATAAAGTCTTAGTAAATTATTCAGTAAATTAGTTAGTATATTACTTAGTAAATACCCAGTAAATCACTAAGTAAATTCCAAGTAAATTACTTAATAAATTCTCCGTAAACACTTGCATAAATTCTCATTAAATTACTCAGTAAATTCATTGTAAATTTCTCAGTACAATCCCAATAAATTACTCAAAAAATTCTCAACAAATTACTCAATAAATTCCTCAGTAAATTACTCAGTGAATTCCTAGTAAATTAGTCAGTAAATTCTCAGTAAATTACCAACAAATTACTCTGTAAATTTTTGGTAAATTACTCAGTAAATTCTCAGTAAAGTCCCACTAAATTACTCAGTAAATTGTTAATAAATTACTTAGTAAATTCTCAGTAAATTACCAGTAAATACTCAATAAATTCCTTAGTAAATTGCGCAGTGAACTACTCAGTAAATTGTTGGTAAATTACTCATTAAATTCTCAGTAAATTCTGAGTAAATTTTCAGTAAATTATTAGTCAATTTTCAGTAAATTCTTAGTAAATTACTTAGCAAAATTCGTAGTAAATTACTCAGTAGATTCTCAATAAATTTCCAGTAAATTGCTCAGTAAATTCCACGATAAATTACTAAAAAATTCTCAACAAATTACTTAATAAATTCTTAATAAATTACTCAGTAAATTCATAGTAAATTACTTAGTAAATTCTCCGTAAATTACTAGTAAATTCCTAGTAAATTACTCAATACATTCCAAATAAATTATTCAGTAAATTTCACAGTAAATTATTCAGTAAATTCACAAAAAATTTCCAGTAATTTACCAATAAATTCTCAGTAAATTACTCAATAAATTCTTAGTAAATTACTTAATATATTCTCAGTAAATTCTCAGTAAATTGATCAGTAAGTTCCCAGTAAATTCTCTGTAAATTACTCAATAAATTCTTAGAAAATTACTCGGTAAATTCCTAGTAAATCACTAAGTAAATTCCAAGTAAATTACTCAGTAAATTCCCCTTAAATTACTCAATACATTCCAAGTAAATTCCTCAATAAATTACTTAGTAAATTCTCAGCAAATTATTCAATAAATTCCTCATTAAATCACTCAGTGAATTCCTAATAAATTCTTAGTAAATTACTACGTAAATTCGCAGTAATTCCTTGGTAAATTCTTAGAAAATTAATCTATAAATTCTGAGTAAATTACTCAGTAAATTCTTAGAAAATTTTCAATAAATTACCCAGCAAATTCTCAGTAAGTTACTAAGTACATTCTCAGTAAATTACTTAGTAAATTCTCTATAAATTTCCAATAAATTCTCATTAAATTTCTAGAAAATTACTCAGTAAATTCTTAGTGAATTACGAGTAAATTCTCAGTAAATTGTTTAGTACATTTTTCGTAAATTGCTCTGCAAATTGCTCAATAAATTACCAGTAAATTCTCGGCAAATTCTAAGTAAATTCCCAGTAAATTCTTAATAAATGACTCAAAAAATTCTCAGTAAATGCTCAGTAAATTACTAAGTAAATTGTAAGTAAATTCTCAGTAAATTACACAGTAAACTACTCAGTAAATTCTTAGTACATTCGCAGTAAATTCTAAGTAAATTTCTTAGTAAATTCTCAATAAATTACTCGGTACATTCTCAGTAAATTACTAGTAGATTCTTTAGAAATTCTTAGCAAATTTCTCAGTAAATTCTTAGTAAATTACTCTGTTAATTCATAGTAAATTCTCAGTACATTACTCAGTAAATTCTCAGCAAATTACTCAATAAATTTCACAGTAAATTCTTAGTAAATTACTCAATCAATTCACATTAAATTCCCAATACATTACTTAGAAAATTTCTCAATAAATTACTCATTAAATTCCTTAGTTAATTCCTCAATAAATTCTCAATAATTTAGAATAAAATTCCTTAGTAAATTCACAGTAAATTACTAAATAAATTCCACATTATATTATTCAATAAATTCTCAGTAAATTACTTAGTAAATTCCCAATAAATTACCTAGTAAATTATCGGTAAATTACTCAGTGAATTCCTAGTAAATTCTCAGTAAATTACTCTGTAAATTCCCATTAAATTACTCAAAAAATTCTAAGTATATTTTCTCTAAATTACTCAATAAATTCTAAGTAAAATATTTTGTAAATTCTTAGCAAATTACGCAATAAATTCTTAGTAAATTCGCAAGAAATTTCTCAGTAAGTTTTCAAAAAAATTACTCAGTAAATTCTCAGTAAATTACCAGTAAATTCTCAGCAAATTACTCAGTAAATTATCAATAAATTACTCAATAAATTTTCAGTAAATTCCCAGTAATTCCTCAGCAAATTATTCAATAAATTTCTCAGTGAATTCCTCGTAAATTCTCAATATATTACTCAGTAAATTCATAGTAAGTTACACAATAAATCCCTCAGTAAATTATTTAGTAAATTACTCGCTAAATTTTCAGTAAACTCCCAGCAATTCCTCAATAAATTATTCAGTGAATTCTTAGCAAATTACCCAATAAATTCTGCACTCAGAAAATTATGCAGTAAATTCCCAGTAAATTACTCAATAAATTTTCAAAAAATTAACATTAAATTCTCAGTACATTACTCGGCAAATTCTCAGTAAATTACGTAGTAAATTCTCAGTAATTCCGTAGTAAATTCCCAGTAATTACCCAGAAATTTCTCAGTAAATTCTTAGTAAATTAATTAGTAAATTACTCAGTACATTCTTAGTATATTACTCAGTAAATTCCCTGTAAATTCTCAGTAAATTCCCTGTAAATTACTCAGTACATTTTCGAAAAGGACTTAGTAAATTCCCAATAAATTATTTTGTAAATTCTTAGTAAATTACTCAGCAAATTCTCAATAAATTCCTCTGTAAATTCCCATTAAATTATCAAAAAATTATTTAGTAAATTACTAAGTAAACTCTAAGTAAATTCTCAATAAATTACTCAGTGAATTCCAAGTAAATTACCCAGTAAATTCCTAGTAAATTACTCAGTATATTATCAGTAAATTTCTTAGTAAATAGCTAGTAAATCACAAAGTAAATTCCAAAGAAATTAGTCAGTAAATTCTCTGTAAACTACTAGTAAATTCTTAGTAAATTACTCAGTACATTCCCAGTAAATTACTTAGTGAATTTCCAATAAATTCTTTAGTAAATTACTCAGAAAATTCTCAACAAATTGCTCAATGAATTCCAATAAATTCTCAGTTAATTCTCCGTAAATTCTCAATAAATTACCAGCAAATTACTCTTTAAATTACTCAGTTAATTCATAGTAAATTCTCAGTACATTACTCAGTAAATGCTCTGCAATTTCTCAATAAATTTCTCAGTAAATTCATTGTAAATTACTTAGTTAATTGACAGTAAATTCCCAGTACAATACTCAGTAAATTCTTAGCAAATTACTCAACAAAATTTCCAATAAATTCTCCGTAAATTCTCAATAAATTACCAGCAAATTACTCTTTAAATTACTCAGTTAATTCATAGTAAATTCTCAGTACATTACTCAGTAAATTCTCTGCAATTTCTCAATAAATTTCTCAGTAAATTCATTCTAAATTACTTAGTTAATTGACAGTAAATTCCCAGTACAATACTCAGTAAATTCTTAGCAAATTACTCAACAAAATTTCCAATAAATTCTTAGTAAATTACTTAATGAATTTACAGTAAATTCCCAATACATTACTTAGTAAATTCTCCGTTAATTACTCAATAAATTCCTCAGTAAATTCTCAATAATTTACCATAAAATTCCTCTGTAAATTACTCAGTAAATTCCCAATAAATTATTCAGTGAATTCCCAGTAAATTACTCAGAAAATTCTCAGTAAAATACTCTGCAAATTTTGAGTAAATTACTCAGTAAATTCATAGAAAATTTCTCAGTAAATTCTCAGTAAGTTACCAATAAATTCTCAGTAAATTACTTAGTAAATTATCGATAAATTACTCAATAAATTTTTAGTAAATTCTCTGCATATTATTCAATAAAGTTCTCAGAAAATTACTTAGTGAATTCCCCATAAATTCTCAATACATTACTCAGTAAATTCATAGTAAATTAGTCAATAAATCCCTCAGTAAATTATTTAGTAAATTTCTCGGTAAATTCTCACTAAATTTCCAATAAATTCCTCAGTAAATTATCAGTAAATTCTTAGCAAATTACTCAATAAATTTCTCTGTAAAATTTCTCAGTTACTCAGTAAATTACTCTATAAATTCCTCAGTAAATTATTACATAAATTACTCAATAAATTATTCAGTAAATTACACAGTAAATTTTTAATAAACTCTCAGTAAATTACTCTTTAAATTCTGAGTAAATTACTCAGTGAATTCCTAGTATATTCCTTAGTAAATTCTTAGTACATTACTCAGTAAATTGCTCATCAAATTCTCAGTAAATTATTCAATAAATTCTCTGTAATTCCTTAATAAATTACTTAGTAAATTTTAAGCAATTTACTCAATAAATTTCTCAGTAAATTTCTCAGTGAATTCCCATCAAATTTTCAGAATATTACTCAACAAATTACTCAATAAATTCCATAGCAAATTATTCAGAAAATTATTCAGTAAATTCCCTATAAATTACTCTGTAAATTCTCGATAAATTCCTAGTAAATTCGCATTAAATTCTTAGAAAATTACTCAGTAAATTCTTAGTGAATTATAAGTAAATTCTCAATAACTTACTTAGTAAATTTTTCGTAAATTCTGAGTAAATTACTGGAACGCCCTCAAAATAAACCCATAAACCACACAATCTTGACATGCTTAGACATAAGAGAATAAAGCATAATTTCATTCATCAGGGTATTTATTACAAAAGGTATTACATGTTAACAACAAAAGTAAATGCCCTATAGGCTTACAACTTTCCAAGTCAACACTTAGTTACAAAAAGAGAGTACTAACTCTACACAAGATAAACCCTTGGCTTGATATACATGTAATACAATAAAAATAAACAAAAGAGTCTTCAACTCCCACAGCCATCCAAGCTAAGATCTCAGAGACGGCATAATACCTGAACCTGAAAATGATGTCCCATATAGGGTGAGCCAACGCCCAGTAGAGATATGCTAAATATAATATGAGCAATAACTAAAACATTAGCATTTGATTAATGTTGAACTCACACAAATCAATTCATAATCCATCTCAATTACATGACAAATGTATCCATGTTTCATTCCATTTTCCATTTCTTATCCAATTCTCAATTTATAACTATGAGTCAGAACCTGGCCAAACAATTTAATGAGATTATAGCCCATATCAACAATACTTCCATAATTCACAATAGATACACATATTTGCTGTATCAATAACACATTCAAACACTTCCATACTTCACAATAGATACACATATTTGCTGTATCAACACTTCAATAGATACATACATTTGCTGTATCAATGGAGTCCATCCCCTATCTCCTCCCAAATAATATCCGATTTAGGAGTTCATCCCCTATCTCCTCCTAAACCGTGGAGTACATCTCATATCTCCTCTCACACAACACAATGTATATAAACACATATCATATACATGAGCAAGCAATCAATGCATAAAATTGATGTATTATTCCAACCGTCATATTCAGTGACATATTCAATTGATTAGTTTTAGTTCGCCTAATCATCATGCATTGTCTACAACAATCAAGACTATCCTCCACCGATAGCCCAAAAGCAATTATTTCTAAACAGATAATAAATGCCTCAACAGATATATAATCGACATTTTCAAAAATGAGCGATTAATAAATCTAACTCCACCATTCTATCTCATATTATGCCAATTTTATCATTTCCAACTCAATTTCATATTTCCATATCATTCCCAAATTAATTGTATAAATTAATTCATAACAAAAATTAGGGCTTTCTCCAATTTTTCTCAACTTTGACCCAAAGGCTCAAATATTAACAACACCACCAATAATCTCATTTCTAGACTCAAATACACATGTATAGGCATCAAAATACAAAACCCCTCTTTATACATTTTGAAACCCTAACACCCAAAAATCACCCAATTCAACATTACATCAAAATGACCAATAGTTTATGTCAAAGACCATAGAAATGAGTAGTTATCCCTATCTCAAATTTCGGAGCTCAACAGAGAAGATGAAATCTCGAAATGCTCCAAACCAAGAAATTTTCAGATTGATAGATAGCCCACAACGAACTCCACACTTTTTACAAAGGGACAAAGATGGGAGATCACTATAACTAGATCAATACCTAGAGAGAAGTTGGGTTTTAGAGAGAGGAGCTCTCCAATGGAGGTTTTGCAAAGTAAGAGAGAGAAAAGGAGTTGAAAAAGTGATCAAAAATGGCAAATTTCGGACTAATATACTACACTCCCTGCTCGAGCGTCAAACACAGACTCATGCTCGAGCGTCGATTGCACACTTGCAGAAGTTCTGCAGACCATGGTCCCCGCTCGAGCGTTAGACTCCCCGTTCGAGCGTTAGATACAGACTCACGCTCGAGCGTCAAAAGCGCCGCTCGAGCTCCGGATGACCTGTAGAGAAAAATACTAAGAGGTGACAAATCATGCTCGAGCGTCAAAATGCCCGCTCGAGCGGAGAGGCAAAAACATAGGCCCCGCTCGAGCGTCAAATGCCCCGCTCGAGCGTGAAGGCCAAAATCTGGGTATCAACTATTGGTTTCAAAACACAACCAACCTGTAACAAACCTGCCCAACACATCCTATAACTTAAATACGAAATATTAAAGGACGGAAACAAGATATATACAGCAACAAAACTACAGAACCAAGTCCGGAATACAATAAACAAAGGCAAGGAAAACCAGGATCGCTATAACTCAGTAAATTACTAGTAAAATCTTAGTAAATTACTTAGTAAAATCTAAGTAAATTTCCAATAAATTCTTAATAAATTACTCAGTAAATTTTCAGTAAATTACAAAGTAAATTGTAAGTAAATTCTCTGTAAATTACACAGTAAAATACTCAAAAAATTCTCAAAAAATTCTTAGTACATTCCCAGTAAATTCAAAGTAAATTTCTCAGTAAATTCTTAATGAATGCCTTAGTAAATTATTCAATAAATTACTTGGTAAATTATTAGTAATTACTTTCTAAATTATCAGTAAATTACTCAGTAAATTCTCAATAATTCCTCAATAAATTCTCAGCAAATTACTCAATAAATTTCTTAGTGAATTCCTAGTAAATTCTCAGTACATTACTGAATAAAGTTTTAGAAAATTAGTTAATAAATTCCTCAGTAAATTATTCAATAAATTTTCAGTAAATAACATTAGATTCTCAGTAAATTACTTAGCAAATTCTTAGTAAATTACTTTGTAAATTCTGATTAAATTACTCTGTAAATTCACAAGAAATTACTCAGTAAATTCCCAGTAAATTACCCAGTAAATTACTTTGTAAATTCCTAGTAAATTACACCGTAAATTCTCAGTAAATTACCAGTAAATTTTTAGTAAATTCTCAGTAAATTACTCAGTGAATTTCAAGTAAATTACTTAGAAAGTTCCCATTAAATTACCAGTAAATTCTCAGTAAATTCTTAGTAAATTACTCTGTAAATCACTTAGTAAATTCTCAGTAAATTACTTAGTAAATACCCTGTAAATCATTGAGTAAATTCTAAGTAAATTACTCAATAAATTCGCAGTAAATTATCCGTAAATTACTAATAAATTCTTAACAAATTACTCAGTAAATTTTCAGTAAATTTCCTATAAATTACTTAGTACATTCACAGTAAATTATTCATTAAATTCTCACTAAATTCCTTAGTAAATTACTCAAAAAATTCTCAGCAAATTACTCAATAAATGTCTCAGTACATTACTTAGTGAATTTCTATTAAATTCTCAGTAAATTCTCATTAAATTATCAGTTAATTACTTTGCAAATTTTTGGTAAATTAATCAGTAAATTCTCACCAAATTACTCATTAAATTACTTAGTAAACTATTAGTAAATTACTTATTAAATTCTCAGTAAATTACCAGCAAATGCTCAGTAAATTCTTTATAAATTACTCAGTAAATTCCAAGTAAATTACCAGTCAATTCTCAATAAATTTCGCAGTAAATTTTCAGTAAATTACTTAGCAAAATTCTCAATAAATTACCCAGTAAATTGTCCGAAAATTATCAATAAATTACCAGTAAATTACTAGTAAATTACTTAGTAATTCTTAGTGAATTACGCAGAATATTCTCAGTAAATTCTCAGTAAATTGCTCAGTAAATTTCCCTTAAATTACCAGTAAATTCTCAGTAAATTACTTAGTAAATTCTCAATAAATTACTCAGTAAATTCCAGTAAATAACTAAGTAAAATCCAAATAAATTAGTCAGTAAATTCCTAATAAATTCTACGTAAATTACCAGTAAATTTCCAATTAATTACTCAATACATTCCAAGTAAATTACTCAGTAATTCTCAGTAAATTTTAAGTAAATTCCTCAGTAAATTACTAAGTAAATTCTCAACAAAATTCAATAAATTCCTCAGTAAATTACTCAGTAAATTCCCAATAAATTCTCAGTAAATTACCAATAAATACTTAGTAAATTCTCAGTAATTCCTTGGTAATTTCTTAGTAAATTACTTACTAAATTTCTAGAAAATTACTTAGTACATTCTCAGTAAATTGCTCAGTAAATTCTCATTAAATTCTCAAAAAATTACTCAGTAAATTCTTAGTGAAATATGAGTAAATTCTCTATAAATTACTTAGTATATTTTTTGTAAATTACTCAGAAAATTACTCAGTAAATTCTCAATAAATTACCAGTAAATTCTAAGTAAATTCCTTGTAAATTCTTAATAATTACTTAGAAAATTCTTAGTAACTTACTAAGAATTTATCAGTAAATTACCAGTAAATTCTTAGTAAATTCCTAATAAATTACTCAGAAAATTCTCATTAAATTCTCTATAAATTCTCACTAAATTACTCAGTAAATTCTGAGTAAAATACTCTGTAACTTCTCAATAAATTCTTAGTAAATTTTCAGAAAATTACTCAATAAATTCTCAGTAAATTACTAGTAAATTCTCAGTAATTCCCTAGTCAATTACTCAGCAAATTCTCAGCAAATTATTCAATAAATTTCTTAATAAATTACCCAGTGAATTCCCCATAACTTCACAGTACATTACTCAGTAAATTCATAGTAAATTACTTAAGAAATCTCATAGTAGATTATTTAGTAAATTACTCAGTAAATTCTTAACAAATTCTAAGTAAATTCCTCAGTAAATTACTCAATAAATTACTAAGTAAATCCACAGTAAATTATCTTTAAATTACACAGTAAATTCTCAAAAATTTCTCAATAAATTCTCAGCAAATTACTCTATAAATTTCTTAGCAAATTACTCAGTGAATTCATAGTAAATTCTCAGTACATTACTCCGTAAATTTTTAGTAAATTACCCAACAAATTCCTCAATAAATTATTCAGTAAACTCTCTGTAAATTACTCAGTAAATTCTCAGTAAATTACTCATTAAATCCTCAGTAAATTACGCAGTAAATTCTCAGTAATTCCTTAGTAAATTACTCTGTAAATTTTCAGTAACTTATTCAGTAAATTCACAGCAAATTCTCATTAAATTTTCAGGAAATTACTCAGTAAATTCTTAGTAAATTACTTAGTAAATTCTCAGTAAATTACTCAGAAATTCCCTGTAAATTCTCAGTAAATTACTTAGTACATTTTTCGTAAATTACTAAGTAAATTTCTCAATAAATTCTTAGTAAATTACTCAGTAAATTGTTAGTAAATTATAAGTAAATTAGTCAGTAAATTACCAGTAAATTAGTCATTGTACTCGACGAGCTTGCATATTATGTAAAAGATTGGCGGTGAGAAATATTTATGTACATTTTCACGATTAAATAATAAAATGTTAAGATATATTTAATAAATGTGATTATTGTTTTGGATCATAAACAATAACATAAATGGAGCCAATTACACTGCTGCAAATTAAGAGGCCCAGAGGTCCAGTGGCCCATATAACATGACAAAGCCCATAACATATCCAATGATTTTCATAGGCTCATTATACATAGGCCCAACAACACTATGAAAGAAGTGGACACTAGAATGGATCAGCACGGCCCAGTAATGCAATATAATACACAACAGGACAGGACTTTGAACAAATTATTTATTTTGGAATAGTAACAATTATACAATTATGATAATTAGGAAATTGTGTCACTATTCCTATGTGTGTCTGCACATCGCTCCATTGTCTGCATGGATGGAGCTATCGCCTGGGTTTCTAATTTGGAAACCGCTTTCAGACCGATGAATAGAGCACATTCTTTCCGCTGTAAGGCGTTGATAAGCCGGATTAAATTTTCGGCATTGTTTTCGCTGACGACCAACAAGGACCAGTGCAGTAGTAAAAGATCCGGCTCGTATTTTAAAATCAACCACCTTAATTGACCTAGATCTCCGAGATCCATTACAAAATAATATAAAATCCCCAATTATTTTGGCTTATATAATTTTTTTGCGCTTGCCATCGTTTAAATTAAAATTCCCGCCTACGCTTGCCTTTTTAGATATTTTAATCCTGGTTGCAGATCTGGGCGCGGAGCGGAGACACTAGCCGACAACACGCCACAAAATGCGGAAGGGAGCACCAATCAGGGGACGACACGTGGCGCGGGGGGAGCGTCCCAGGTAATATTAGTGGGACGCTCTTGGGATCATATGTAAGTCACTCCCTCACTCTCTTATACCAGTAAAGTTTTTAGAGAGTGACTTGCGTCATCTGAGAGAGTGAGTGACGTCAATGAGAGTGAGTTATGGCCTCAATGCGACGTCGTTTTAGAGTTCAAAATAAGAACATCTTCCTCACATATCCGAAATGTTATATACCTAAAGAGAGATTGTTAAAGAAAATTAGAGAGATGTTCACAAACAAGCCACCAAATTATGTGAGGGTTGCACATGAATTACATGAGGACGGTGAACCACATCTCCATGCTCTTGTCCAATTTCCATACCATTTTCAGACACAGGATGAACGGTTCTTCGACGTTACGCACGATCAAACTAATCGCCATTTCCATCCAAATGTACAAGGAGCCAACAACCATCAGAATGTGTTGGAATATATCTCCAAACACGGAGATTACACGGAATGGGGCGAATTCTGTCAGAGGAGCCGCTGCGCTAACCAGGACAACAAAGAAAATATACACCATGAGGCTCTTGCAGCCGAAAACAAAGAAGAAGCTATGGCATTGGTAAGAAATGGCGATCCAAAATGTTTCTGGCTAAATTACGACAAGTTGTCATCTAATTACGACAAAATTTCATTTACTCCGCCATTGCCGTATGTTCATCAATTTACAGATACAGTGTGGATTGTTCCAACAGCCATACAACAATGGGTTGCAGAAAGTATAAGGGAGGAAGCCCAAAGACCACACAGGCCCAAGAGCATTATAATTGAAGGCCCATCTAGAATTGGGAAAACATGTTGGGCCCGGTCGTTGGGACCACATAATTATTATTTTGTCCACATCGATTTGAGGGACCACAATGACGACGCTTTTTACAACATAATCGATGATGTGGCCCAACAATATATGCCTTACAGTGTTGATTATTGATGGGCCTCGTGTCGGCATAATCATGTCGCGCCGACTAAATAATTCAGGCCCATCTCGAATTGAACTTGTGACGACCGTGCAACCATTATCCTTTGGGCCGAAGAACCGTATTGGCCCATTGGTGCTGATAATGTCATTGTCGACCGAAAACGTGATTCAGAATTGCAGCGTGTTAGTCTTGCCTTCGTCACGCTGCGTGCCACGTGCCAAATATCCATGTGGTTGTTGTTGAATACTTTCGACAAAACATTTATTAATGGCGGTCGATACGTTGTTTCATTTGGGAAAGACGATGTTTGAAAGGCCAATGTGGCTTTCATTTTGCAATATTTCACACCATCGTTGATGTTTGTTTGTTGCAATTTGTATGACGCTGTCCATGGGCATCCGTTCTTATCTGCGGCAGCATAGGCGTTTCCAAAATATGTGATGTCTACTGGGCATGTAACTGGAAACGTAAAGCGAGCTTGTAATTGATCGTCCGCCCGTAATCGTGTGTCCCGTATTTCCACTTCGACGCGACCGGTTGAATTAAATGGACACTGTGGTCTGTAGCTTAGTTTGCATTTGTCAATTATCATTGACTTGAATGTGAGCTTCTGCCACATTGCATCGCCTATCTTCGGATTGGTTATTGGTATATTTGATACCGGTAAGTTCGATGTCACGTCTATTATGTCGGTTTGTAATTCACCTTCCTCATTCTCATGGAGCTCATCTGTCAATCCGGCGGGGTTGATCTCCTCTGACATAATGATTTTAGAATGTTTTTAGCGCAGCGGCCTCTCCGAATTGTCAAACACACAATTCGTTTATGAATGCGGAATGTATTATTCATATCGATATATAAAGGTTAAGTGCATAGAGTTGGGAGAATAATTAATTTAAAACGACGTCGCATTGAGGCTATAACTCACTCCCAATGACGTCACTCACTCTCTCGGATGACGCAAGTCACTCTCTAAAAACTTTACTGGTATAAGAGAGTGAGGGAGTGACTTATATATGATCCCAAGAGCGTCCCACTAATATTACCTGGGACGCTCCCCTCACGCCACGTGTCGTCCCCCGATTGGTGCTCTCTTCCGCAATTTGTGGCATGTTGTCGACTAGTGTCTCCGCTCCGCGCCCAGTTCTGCGGCTAGGATTAAAACATCTAAAAAGGCAAGCGTAAGCGGGAATTTTGAATTTAAATAGTGGGCCTATTTGGGGCCGTGTTGATGCATCCTATACCATTTGTTTGTAGCCGTTTATCGTAATTGTTCTTCTACATGAAATACTGTTAAGGTTGACCCATGTCACGGTAAACATTTTATGCCTATAACGGACAATGTGAATTTGTCGTTGTGTTGGATCGCTTTCCTAATCCTGCCTATACGCCTAAGTTTGAAGATGTTTTCCAGTGGTCCAGTGGTGACCCACAAACTGGTTGTATGGTCAGGGGCACGGAAATAGATCGTTTTGTTGTATTGCGGCGTGTCCCCGTTTCAATGCTGCCGCAATCTAATGAATATGCAGTCATTAGCCGTCAAGGTGTTAAAACATTTATTAACATGGGAAACAATATTGTATTCGAATTCCGGGATAGTGGTGGTATGCTGACTGGCGCGTATAATAATATTGCAAAAAATGCAATTATTTGTTATTTTGTGTGGGAATGTCGCACAAAATCTTTTGTAAGGGCGCATTTGAATTGTAGATTGAAATATTGTTATTAATAAAATAATTAATTACAACTTATTTTACATTGGCCTCCGTTGTACATTTGCTTTCTGGGCTGATGTGGATCCTTCCACTGCGGCCTTTACAGCTTCTGCTACTAAACAACATATTTTAGATATCAGATATTCCTTACAGTGATCGGCTCGTGGATTTGCCCTGGAGCTTGACCCTACACATCATATAGCACATATGGGTCACAAACGATTCAATCCGTTCTTTAATTCACATATTCCTCTTTAGGCTTCATTCTTATCTCTTTAACTCAATTACAATGCTTAATGCATGCCTAAGAGTGCTTGCAAGTGAAAAAGAATGGAAAACGAAACACAGAATGATCACACAAAATTTCAGAAACAGGGTCCCCGCTTGAGCGTGAACTTACCCGCTCGAGCGGACCCATGAGGTCTGCAAAAGTACTGGTTATGTCATTTTTACGCTCGAGCGTGGAACTTGGACACTCGAGCGGAAGTCCATCTTACATAGCTCCCCACTCGAGCAGATATCATGGTCTGTAGAAAATACTGGGAGCACGAAATTCACGCTCGAGAGGCGGTTTCCCCGCTCGAGCGGACATCAAATTTCTGGGTTTTCCAGAATGTGTTCTTGAGCTTAAATTCGACATTCTGACCACATTCCTTGCATATTATGGCTCCAATTTCACATATACTTGTATTAACATGGTACCAACACTAAAACACATCAATATGGAGCTCAATTTCATGACTCAAACACATGCATGGCTCATTTTCCACCAAACTCGTTACCAATATAACAATTTCATGCATTCAACACTTACACCCTTGTAATTTGCACATGCATGTGGTATATTATTCTCATTCTCAACTTATATGATGAAGAGGTGGTCAAGAACATAATCTTCAACTAAAAACTCGCATAGATCATGCATTTGGTGCTCAAATACGCAAATTCAAAGCAACTACATACATGCATGCAACATTGACCTTCAATTCAACATGATCAACTCAATTTCAATTCAATTCTTGTTCTTGACCATTAATCAACTTTGAACACACAAGATTACACATTACACTCATGAATTCAAGAATCAATTGCTTACCTAGTGGCTCAATTTTTCCAATCAATAGCAAATTCTTGAATAATCTTCAAGATCACCAAGCTTTGAGCTAAATTGCACAATTTTCTCCCTTTCTCTCTCTCTCTATAGCCGACTCTCCCTCCCTCTCTTGGAGCCAAAATCAGCCAAATGATAAGAAGGAGGGATTTTGAGTGTATAGTGCCTTTTTACAACACTCTCCACAAATTTTATTATAATAATAATAACAATTGGGCATTAATTCATTAATTTAATCAACTTAATCTGGTCTGAATCAATTTTTCAATTAAACTTCACCGTAAGCTCTAAAAATTATGCCAATTACAATGGCGTAATCAATTTCGGGTTCTGTGGCCGATAAGGCCTGCAATTTAATTCCAAAAGTAGATAAGCAACCAGATATTCCTACGGTGAGCAGATAGAAATTTAAAATCACACATTTTCACATAATGGCACACAAAATCATATTAAACATATAATCAAACTCATAATAAGGAGCAATTAGCTAATTACGGAACAGGGTTATCACAGGGAGGGTCCAAGATAAGTTGCGGAGACTTACGGAACTAGCACGGGGCTCTCGGTTTGAGAACTAAACCAAAAAATGCACTTTTTTCACACTTAAGTTCGAAAATAAGCCGTCAGGGGCCAAAATCGTGTAACAGTCACGAGAAGGTCCAGGAAACATATCAAACACCCCAGGAGGGACCAATATAAGTTGTGAAAACTTACAAAACTAGCACGGGGACTCCCGGTTTGAAAACTAAGTCCGAAATAGCACTTTTCTCGCACCTAAGCTTGAAAATAGTCCATCGGGGGGCCAAAATCGTGTGACAGTCAAGAGAAGGTCCGAGGAACACCTCAAACACCTAGGGAGGGACCAACGTGAGCTGTGGAAACTTACGGAACACGTATGAGACTCCCAGTTTGAAAACTAAGTCAAAAAATACACTTCCTAAGCACTTAAGTTTGAAAATAGACCATCGGGGACCCCTCCAAAATCCTGTAACAGTCCCGAAAAGGCCCGTGGAACACCTCCAACACCTTGGGAGAAACCAATGTAAGTTGTGAAAATTTACGGAACTAGCACGAGACTTTCGGTTTGAAAACTAGGTTGGAAAAGGTACTTTTTTCACACTCAAGCTTGAGAATAGGCCTCGGCGGGCCGAAATCGTGAAAAAATCACGAGAAGGCCTGGGGAACACCTCGAACATCTCGGGAGGGACCAATTTGAGTTGTGAAAACTTAACATACAGGCACGGGACCCTCGATTTGAAAACTAGGTCGGAAAATACACATTTCTAACACCTAAGCTTGGAAGTAGGTCATCGTGGGGCCAAAATCATGTAACAGTTGCAAGAAGGGCCGGGAACACCTCGAACACCTCGAGAGTGACCAACGTGAGTTGTCAAAACTTACGGAACTAGCACAGGACTCCCGGTTTGAAAACTAAGTGGGAAAGAGACACTCTTTCCACGTTTAAGCTTGGAAACAAGACACCCAAGGGAGGCAAAAATCGTGTAACAGTCGCGAGAAGGACCGGGAAATGCCCAAACACCTCGGGAGGGTCCAAGGTAAGTTACGGAGACTTACAGAACTAGCACGGGACTCTCGGTTTGAGAACTAAATCAAAAAATACACTTTTTTTCACACTTAAGCTCGAAAATAAGCCGTCGGGGGCCAAAATCGTGTAACAATCACGAGAAGGCCCAGGGAACACGTCAAACACCCTAGGAGGGACCAATGTAAGTTGTGAAAACTTACGGAACTAGCACGGGGACTCCCGGTTTTAAAACTAAGTCTGAAACGGCACTTTTCTCGCACCTAAGCTTGAAAATAGTCCATCGGGGGGCCAAAATCGTGTGACAGTGAAAAGAATGTCCGGAGAACACCTCAAACACCTAGGGAGGGACCAACGTGAGCTGTGGAAACTTACGGAACTCGCATGGGACTCCCGGTTTGAAAACTAAGTGAAAAAATGCACTTCCTAAACACTTAAGTTTGAAAATAGGCCATTTGGGGCCCCTCCAAAATCCTGTAACTGTTCCGAGAAGGCCTGTGGAACACCTCCAACACCACGAGAGAAACCAATGTAAGTTGTAAAAACTTACTGAACTAGTGCGGGACTTCCGGTTTGAAAACTAAGTCGGAAAAGGTACTTTTTTCAAACTTAACCTTGAAGATAGGCCTCAGCGGGCCGAAATCGTGTAACAATAACGAGAAGGCTCGGGGAACACCTCGAACATCTCGGGAGGGACCAATTTGAGTTGTGAAAACTTAACGAACAGGCACGGGACTCCCGATTTGGAAACTAGGTCGGAAAATACACTTTTCTAACACTTAAGCTTGGAAGTAGGCCAACGGGGGGCCAAAATCATGTAACAGTCGCAAGAAGGGCCGAGAACACCTAGAACACCTCGGAAGTGACCAACGCGAGTTGTCAAAACTTAAGGAACTAGTACGGGACTCCCGGTTTGAAAACTAAGTTGGAAAGAGACACTCTTTCCACACTTGAGCTTGGAAACAGGAGACCAGGAGAGGCAAAAACCGTGTAACAGTCACGAAAAGGACCGGGAAAAGCCCCAAACACTTCGGGAGGGTCCAAGGTAAGTTACAGAGACTTACAGAACTAGCACGGGACTCTTGGTTTGAGAACTAAATCAAAAAATGCACTTTTTTCACACTGAAGCTCGAAAAAAAGCTGTCGGGGGCCAAAATTGTGTAACAGTCACGAGAAGGCCCGGGGAACACGTCAAAGACCCCGGGAGGGACCAATGTAAGTTGTGAAAACTTACGGAACTAGCATGGGGACTCCCGGTTTGAAAACTAAGTCCGAAACGGCACTTTTCTTGCACCTAAGCTTGAAAATAGTCCATCAGAGGGCCAAAATCGTGTGACAATCAAGAGAAGGTCCGGGGAACACCTCAAACACCTAGGGAGGGACCAACGTGAGTTGTGAAAACTTACGGAACTCGCATGGGACTGCCAGTTTGAAAACTAAGTCAAAAAATGCACTTCCTAAGCACTTAAGTTTGAAAATAGGCCATCAGGGTCCCCCCGAAAATCTTGTAACAGTCCCGAGAAGACCCCTGGAACACCTCCAACACCTCGGGAGAAACCAATGTAAGTTGTGGAAACTTACGAAACTAGCGCAGAACTTCCGGTTTGAAAACTCGGTCGGAAAAGGTACTTTTTTCACACTCAAGCTTGAGAATAGGCCTCAGCGGGCCGAGATCGTGTAACAATCACGAGAAGGCACGGGGAACACCTCGAACATCTCAGGAGGGGCCAATTTGAGTTGTGAAAACTTAACGAACAGGCACGGGACTCCCGATTTGAAAACTAGGTTGGAAAATACACTTTTCTACCACTCAAGCTTGGAAGTAGGCCATCGGGGAGTCAAAATCATGTAACAATTGCAAGAAGGACCAGGAACACCTCGAACACCTCGGGAGTGACCAACGCGAGCTGTGAAAACTTACGGAACTAGCACGGGACTCCCGGTTTGAAAACTAAGTTGGAAAGAGACACTCTTTCCACACTTAAGCTTGGAAACAGGACACCGCGGGGGGCCAAAACCGTGTTACAGTCACGAGAAGGACCGGAAAATGCCCCAAACACCTCGTGAGGGTCCAAGGTAAGTTGCGGAGACTTACGGAATTAGCACGGGACTCTCGGTTTGAGAACTTAATCAAAAAATGTACTTTTTTCACACTTAAGCTCGAAAATAAGCCGCCGAGGGCCAAAATCGTGTAACAGTCACGAGAAGGCCCGACAAAACACGTCAAACACCCCGGGAGGGACCAATGTAAGTTGTGAAAACTTATAGAACTAGCATGGGGACTCCCGATTTGAAAACTAAGTCCGAAACGACACTTTTCTCGCACCTAAGCTTGAAAATAGTCCATCGGTGGGCCAAAATCGTGTGATAGTGAATAGAATGTTCGGGGAACACCTCAAACACCTAGAGAGGGACCAACGTGAGCTGTGGAAACTTACGGAACTCACATAGGACTCCCGGTTTGAAAACTAAGTCAAAAAATGCACTTCCTAAGCACTTAAGTTTGAAAATAGGCTATCGGGGGCCTCTCCAAAATCCTGTAACAGTCCCGAGAAGGCCCGTGGAACACCTCCAACACCTCGAGAGAAACCAATATAAGTTGTGGAAACTTACGGAACTAGTGCGGGACTTCCGGTTTAAAAACTACGTCAGAAAAGATACTTTTTTCACACTCAAGCTTGAGAATAGGCCTCGGCGGGCCGAAATCGTGTAACAATCACGAGAAGGCCTGGGGAACACCTCGAAAATCTCCAAAGGGACCAATTTGAGTCGTGAAAACTTAACGAACAGGCACGGGACTCTCGATTTGGAAACTAGGTCAGAAAATATACTTTTCTAACACTTAAGCTTGGAAGTAGGCCATCGGGGGGCCAAAATCTTGTAACAGTCGCAAGAAGGGCTGAGAACACCTCGAACACCTCGGGAGTGACCAACGCGAGTTGTGAAAACTTATGGAACTAGCACGGGACTCTCGGTTAAAAAACTAAGATGGAAAGCGACACTCTTTCCACACTTAAGTTTGGAAACAGGACACCAAGGGAGGGCCAAAACCATGTAACGGTCACGGGAAGCACCAGGAAATACCCCAAACACCTCGGGATGGTCCAAGGCAAGTTGCGGAGACTTACGGAGCTAGCACTGGACTCTCGGTTTAAGAATTAAATCAAAAAATGCGTTTTTTTCACATTTAAGCTCGAAAAAAAGCCATCGGGGGCCAAAATCGTGGAACAGTCACGAGAAGGCCCAAGGAACACGTCAAAGACCCCGGGAGGGACCAATGTAAGTTGTGAAAACTTATGGAACTAGCATGGGAACTCCCAGTTGGAAAACTAAGTCCGAAACGACACTTTTCTTGCACCTAAGCTTGAAAATAGTCTATGGGGGGGGCCAAAATTGTGTAACAGTCAAGAGAAGGTCCGGGGAACACCTCAAACACCTAAGGAGGGACCAACGTGAGCTGTGGAAACTTATGGAACTCGCATGGGACTCCCGGTTTGAAAACTAAGTAAAAAAATGCACTTCCTAAGCACTTAAGTTTGAAAATAGGCCATCAGGGTCCCCCCGAAAATCCTGTAACAGTCCTGAGAAAACCCGTGGAACACCTCCCACACCTCGGGAGAAACCAAAGTAAATTGCGAAAACTTACGGAATTAGCGCGGGACTTCGGGTTTGAAAACTAGGTCAGAAAAGGTATTTTTTTCACACTCAAGCTTGAGAATAGGCCTTGGCGGGCTGAAATCGTGTAACAATCACGAGAAGGCACAAGGAACACCTCGAACAACTAAGGAGGGACCAATTTGAGTTGTAAAAACTTAACGAACAGGCACGAGACTCCCGATTTGAAAACTAGGTTGGAAAATACACTTTTCTACCACTTAAGCTTGGAAGTAGGCCATCGGGGAGCCAAAATCATGTAACAGTCATAAGAAGCACCGGGAACACCTCGAACACCTAGGGAGTGACCAACGTGAGTTGTGAAAACTTACGGAACTAGCACGGGACTCCCGGTTTGAAAACTAAGTTGGAAAGAGACATTCTTTCCACACTTAAGCTTAGAAACAGGACACCCAGGGGGGCGCCAAAACCGTACCGAGAAATGCCCCAAACACCTCGGGAGGGTCCAAGATAAGTTGCGGAGACTTACAGAATTAGAATGGGACTCTCGGTTTGAGAACTTAATTGAAAAATGCACTTTTTTCACACTTAAGCTCTAAATAAGCCGTCAGGGGCCAAAATCGTGTAACAGTGACGAGAAGGACCGGAAAAACACGTCAAACAGCCCGAGAGGGACCAATGTAAGCTGTGAAAACTTACGGAACTAGCACGGGGACTCCCGGTTTGAAAACTAAGTCCGAAACGGTACTTTTCTCACATCTAAGCTTGAAAATAGTCCATCGGGGGGCCAAAATCGTGTGACAAGGAAGAGAATGTTCTGGGAACACCTCAAAAACCTAGGGAGGGACCAACGTGAGCTGTGGAAACTTACGGAACTCGCATGGGACTCTCGGTTTGAAAACTAAGTCAAAAAATGCACTTCCTAAGCACTTAAGTTTGAAAATAGGCTATTAGGGGCCCCTCCAAAATCTTGTAACAGTCCCGAGAATGCCCGTGGAACACCTCCAACACAATGTAAGTTGTGGAAACTTATGGAACTAGCGCGGGACTTCCGATTTGAAAACTAGGTCGGAAAATGTACTTTTTTCACACTCAAGCTTGAGAATAGCCGTCGGCGGGCCGAAATCGTTTAAAAATCACGAGAAGGCTTGGGGAACACCTCGAACATCTCGGGAGGGACCAATTTGAGTTGTGAAAACTTAACGAATAGGCACGGGACTCCCGATTTGAAAACTTGGTCGGAAAATACACTTTTGGAACACTTAAGCTTGGAAGTAGGCCATAGGAGGCCCAAAATCATGTAACAGTCGCAAGAAGGGCCGGGAACACCTCGAACACCTCGGGAGTGACCAACGCGAGTTGTGAAAACTTACGGAACTGGCATGGGACTCCCGGTTTGAAAACTAAGTCGGAAAGAGACACACTTTACACACCTAAGCTTCGAAAAAGGACACCCGGGGGAGGCCAAAATAGTGTAACAGTCACGAGAAGGACCGGGAAATGCCCCAAACACCTCGGGATGGTCCAAGGTAAGTTGCGGAGAGTTACAGAACTAGCACGGGACTCTCGGTTTGAGAACTAAATCAAAAAAATGTACTTTTTTCACACTTAAGCTCGAAAAAAAGTCGTCAGGGGCCAAAATCGTGTAACAGTCACGAGAAGGCTCGGGGAACACGTCAAACACCCCGGGACGGACCAATGTAAGTTGTGAAAACTTACGAAACTAGCACGGGGACTCCCGGTTTGAAAACTAAGTCCGAAACGGCACTTTTCTCGCACATGAGCTTGAAAATAATCCATAGGGGGACCAAAATTGTGTGACAAACAAGAGAAGACCCGAGGAACACCTCAAACACCTAGGGAGGGACCAACATGAGCTGTGGAAACTTACGGAACTCGCATGGGACTCCCGGTTTGAAAACTCTGTTAAAAAATGCATTTCTTAAGCACTTAAGTTTGAAAATAGGCCATCGGGAGCCCCCCCAAAATCCTATAACAGTCCCGAGAAGGCCCGTGGAACACCTCCAACACCTCGGGAGAAACCAATGTAAGTTGTGGAAAATTAAGGAACTAGCGCGGGACTTCCGATTTGAAAACTAGGTTGGAAAATGTACTTTTTTCACAATTGAGCTTGAAAATAGGCCACGGCGGGCCGAAATCGGGTGACAATCACGAGAAGGCCCGGGGAACACCACGAACATCTCAGGAGTGACCAATTTGAGTTGCAAAAACTTAACGAACAGGCACAGGACTCCCGATTTGAAAACTAAGTCGGAAAATACACTTCTTAAACATTTAAGCTTGGAAGTAGGCTATTGGGGGGCCAAAATCATGTAACAGTCGCAAGAACACATCAAACACCTCGGGATTGACCAACGCGAGCTGTGAAAATTTACGGAACTAGCACGGGACTCCCGATTTGAAAACTAAGTTTGAAAGAGACACTTTTTCCACTCTTAAGCTTGGAAATAGGACACCAGGGAGTACAAAACCGTGTAACAGTCACGAGAGGGACCGGGAAATGCCCCAAACACCTCGGGAGGGTCCAAGGTAAGTTACGGAGACTTACGGAACTAGCACGGGACTCTCGGTTTGAGAACTAAATCAAAAAATGCACTTTTTCACACTTAAGCTCGAAAATAAAGCCATCGAGGGCCAAAATCGTGTAACAGTCACGAGAAGGCCCGGGGAATACGTCAAACACCCCGGGAGGGACCAATGTAAGTTGTGAAAACTTACGGAACTAGCACGGGACTCCCGGTTTGAAAACTAAGTCCGAAACGGCACTTTTCTCGCACCTAAGAATGAAAATAGTCCATCGAGGAGCACCTCAAACACCTAGGGAGGGACCAACGTGAGCTGTGGAAACTCACGGAACTCGCATGGGACTCCCGATTTGAAAACTAAGTCAAAAAGTGCACTTCCTAAACACTTAAGTTTGAAAATAGGCCAACGGGGGCCCCCCAAAATCCTTTAACAGTCCCGAGAAGACCCGTGAAACACCTCCAACACCTCGGGAGGAACCAATGTAAGTTGCGAAAACTTACGGAACAAGCACAGGACTTCCGGTTTGAAAACTAGGTCGGAAAAGATACTTTTTTGACACTTAAGTTTGGAAATAGGTCTTGGCAGGCCGAAATCGTGTAACAATCACGAGAAGGCCCGGGGAACACCTCCAACAACTCAGGAGGGACCGATTTGAGTTGTGCAAAACTTAACGAACAAGCACGGGACTCCCGATTTGAAAACTAGGTCGAAAAATATAATTTTCTAACACTTAAGCTTGGAAGTAGGCCATCAGGGGGCCAAAATCATGTAACAGTCGCAAGAAGGGCCGGGAACACCTCAAACACCTCGAGAGTGACCAACGCGAGTTGTAAAAACTTACGGAACTAGCACGGGACTCCCGGTTTGAAAACTAAGTTGGAAAGAGACACTTTTTCCACACTTAAGCTTGGAAATAGGACACCGGGGGGGGCCAAAACCGTGTAACAGTCACGAGAAGGACCGGGAAATACCCTAAACACCTCGAGAGGGTCCAAGGTAAGTTGCGGAGACTTACGGAACTAGCACGGGACTCTCAGTTTGAAAACTAAATCAAAAAATGTACTTTTTTCACACTTAAACTCGAAAATAAGCCGTCGGGGGCCGAAATCGTGTAACAGTCACGAGAAGGCCTGAGGAACATGTCAAACACCCTGGCAGGGACCAATGTAAGTTGTGAAAACTTACGGAACTAGCACGGGACTCCCGGTTTGGAAACTAAGTCCGAAACGGCACTTTTCTCGCACCTAAGCTTGAAAATAGTCCATCGTGGGGCCAAAATCGTGTGGCAGTCATGTAAAGGTCCGGGGAACACCTCAAACACCTAGGGAGGGACCAACGTGAGCTGTGGAAACTTACGGAACTCGCATGGGACTCCCGGTTTGAAAAATAAGTCAAAAAATGCACTTCCAAAACACTTAAGTTTGAAAATAGGCCATCGGGCCCCCCCCAAAATCCTGTAACAGTCTCGAGAAGGCCCGTGAAACACCTCCAACACCTCGGGAGAAACCAATGTAAGTTGTGGAAAATTAAGGAACTAGCGCGGGACTTCCGATTTGAAAACTAGGTTGGAAAAGGTACTTTTTTCAAACTTGAGCTTGAAAATAGGCCTCGGCGGGCCGAAATCGGGTGACAATCACGAGAAGGCCCGGGAAACACCTCGAACATCTCAGGAGTGACCAATTTGAGTTGCGAAAACTTAATGAACAGGCACGGGACTCCCGATTTGAAAACTAGGTCGGAAAATACACTTCCTAAACACTTAAGCTTGGAAGTAGGCCATCGGGGGGCCAAAATCATGTAACAGTCGCAAGAATGGCCGGGAACATATCAAACACCTCGGGATTGGCCAGCGCGAGTTGTGAAAACTTACGGAACTAGCACTGGACTCCCGATTTGAAAATTAAGTTTGAAAAAGACACTTTTTCCACACTTAAGCTTGGAAATAGGACACCGGGGGGGGGCCAAAACCGGGTAATAGTCACGAGAGGGACCGAGAAATGCCCCAAACACCTCGGAAGGGTCCAAGGTAAGTTGCGGAGGCTTACGGAACTAGCACGGGACTCTCGGTTTGAGAACTAAATTAAAAAATGCACTTTTTTCACACTCAAGCTCGAGAATAAAGCCGTCGGGGGCCAAAATCGTGTAACAGTCACGAGAAGGTCCGGGGAACACGTCAAACACCCCGGGAGGGACCAATGTAAGTTGTGAAAACTTACGGAACTAGCACGGGACTCCCGGTTTGAAAACTAAGTCCGAAACGACACTTTTCTCGCACCTAAGCTTGAAAATAGTCCATCGATGAGCACCTCAAACACCTAGGGAGGGACCAACGTGAGCTGTGGAAACTCACGGAACTCGCATGCGACTCCCGGTTTGAAAACTAAGTCAAAAAATGCACTTCCTAAACACTTAATTTTGAAAATAGGCCAACGGGGTCCCCCCAAAATCCTGTAACAGTCCCGAGAAGGCCCGTGAAACACCTCCAACACCTCGGGAGAAACCAATGTAAGTTGTGAAAACTGACAGAAATAGCGCAGGACTTCCAGTTTGATAACTAGGTCGGAAAAGGTACTTTTTACACACTTAAGTTTGAAAATACATCTCGGCAGGCCGAAATCGTGTAACAATCATGAGAAGGCCCGTGAAACACCTCAAACAACTCAGGAGGGGGACCGATTTGAGTTGTGCAAAACTTTACAAACAGGCACGGGACTTCCTATTTGAAAACTAGGTCGAAAAATACACTTTTCTAACACTTAAACTTGGAGGTAGGCCATCGGGGGGCCAAAATCATGTAACAGTCGCAAAAAGGGCCAGGGACACCTCAAACACCTCGGGAGTGACCAACGCGAGTTGTAAAAACTTACGAAACTAGCACGGGACTCCCGATTTGAAAACTAAGTTGGAAAGAGACACTTTTTCCACACTTAAGCTTGGAAATAGGACATCGGGCGGCCAAAACCGTGTAACAGTTACGGGAAGGACCGGGAAATGCCGCAAACACCTCGAGAGGGTTCAAGGTAAGTTGCGGAGACTTACGGAACTAGCACGGGACTCTCGGTTTGAGAACTAAATCAAAAAATGTACTTTTTTCATACTTAAGCTCGAAAATAAGCCGTCGGGGGCAAAAGTCTTGTAACAGTCACGCGAAGGGCCGGGGAACACGCCAAACACCCCGGGAGGGATCGATGTAAGTTGTGAAACTTACGGAACTAGCACGGGACTCCCGGTTTGAAAACTAAGTCCGAAACGGCACCTTTCTTGCACTTAAGCTTGAAAATAATCCATCGGGGGGCCAAAATCGTGTGACAGTCAAGAGAAGGTCCGGGAAACACCTCAAACACCTAGGGTGGGACCAACGTGAGTTGTGAAAACTTACGGAACTCGCATGGGGCTCCCGGTTTGAAAATTAAGACAAGAAATGCACTTCCCAATCACTTAAGTTTGAAAATAGGGCATCGGGGGCTAAAAAATCCTGTAACAGTCCAGAGAAGGCTCGTGGAACACCTCCAACAGCTCGGGAGAAACCAATGTAAGTTGCGGAAACTTACGAAAATAGCGCGGGACTTCCGGTTTGAAAACTAGCTCGGAAAAGGTACTTTTTTCACACTTAAGCTTGAAAATAGGCCTCGGCGGGCCGAAATCGTGTAACAATCACGAGAAGGCCCGGGTAACACCTCGAACAACTCAGGAGGGACTAATTTGAGCTGTGAAAACTTAACGAACAGGCACGGGACTCCCGATTTGAAAACTAGGTCGGAAAATACACTTTTCTAACACTTAAGCTTGGATGTAGGCCATCGGGGGGCCAAAATCATGTAACAGTCGCAAAAAAGGGCCGAGAACACATCAAACACCTCAGGATTGACCAACGCGAGTTGTGAAATCTTACAGAACTAGCACGGGACTCCCGATTTGAAAACTAAGTTTGAAAGTGACACTTTTTCCACACTTAAGCGTGGAAAAAGGACACCGGGAGGGCCAAAACCGTGTAACAGTCACGAGAAGGACCGGGAAATATCCCAAACACCTCGGGAGGGTCCAAGGAAAGTTGCGAAGACTTACGGAACTAGCACGGGACTCTCGGTTTGAGAACTAAATCAAAAAATGCACTCTTTTCACACTTAAGCTCGAAAATAAGCCGTCGGGGGCCAAAATCGTGTAACAGTCACAAGAAAGCCTGAGGAACACGTCAAACACCCCGGGAGGGACCAATGTAAGTTGTGAAAACTAACGAAACTAGCACGGGACTCCTGGTTTGAAAACTAAGTCCGAAACGACACTTTTCTCGCACCTAAGTTTGAAAATAATCCATTGTGGGGCCAAAATCGTGTAACAGTCAAGTGAAGGTCTGGGGAGCACCTCAACCACCTAGGAAGGGACCAACGTGAGCTGTGGAAACTTACGGAACTCGCATGGGACTCCCGGTTAGAAAACTAAGTCAGAAAATGAACTTCCTAAACACTTAAGTTTGAAAATAGGCCATCGGGGCCCCCCCAAAATCCTGTAACAGTCCCGAGAAGGCCCGTGGAACACCTCCAACACCTCGGGAGAAACCAATGTAAGTTGTGGAAAATTAAGGAACTAGCGCGGGACTTCCGATTTGAAAACTAGGTTGGAAAATGTACTTTTTTCACAATTGAGCTTGAAAATAGGCCACGGCGGGCCGAAATCGGGTGACAATCACGAGAAGGCCCGGGGAACACCACGAACATCTCAGGAGTGACCAATTTGAGTTGCAAAAACTTAACGAACAGGCACAGGACTCCCGATTTGAAAACTAAGTCGGAAAATACACTTCTTAAACATTTAAGCTTGGAAGTAGGCTATTGGGGGGCCAAAATCATGTAACAGTCGCAAGAACACATCAAACACCTCGGGATTGACCAACGCGAGCTGTGAAAATTTACGGAACTAGCACGGGACTCCCGATTTGAAAACTAAGTTTGAAAGAGACACTTTTTCCACTCTTAAGCTTGGAAATAGGACACCGGGGGGGGGTACAAAACCGTGTAACAGTCACGAGAGGGACCGGGAAATGCCCCAAACACCTAGGGAGGGTCCAAGGTAAGTTGCGGAGACTTACGGAACTAGCACGGGACTCTCGGTTTGAGAACTAAATCTAAAAATGTACTTTTTCACACTTAAGCTCGAAAATAAAGCCGTCAGGGGCCAAAATCGTGTAACAGTCACGAAAAAGCCCGAGGAATACGTCAAACACCCCGGGAGGGACCAATGTAAGTTGTGAAAACTTACGGAACTAGCACGGGACTCCCGGTTTGAAAACTAAGTCCGAAACGGCACTTTTCTCGCACCTAAGCATGAAAATAGTCCATCGAGGAGCACCTCAAACACCTAGGGAGGGACCAACGTGAGTTGTGGAAACTCACGGAACTCGCATGGGACTCCCGGTTTGAAAACTAAGTCAAAAAGTGCACTTCCTAAACACTTAAGTTTGAAAATAGGCCAACGGGGGCCCCCCAAAATCCTATAATAGTCCCGAGAAGGCCCGTGAAACACCTCCAACACCTCGGGAGGAACCAATGTAAGTTGTGAAAACTTACGGAACTAGCACAGAACTTCCGGTTTGAAAACTAGGTCGGAAAAGGTACTTTTTTCACACTTAAGTTTGGAAATAGGTCTTGGCAGGCCGATATCGTGTAATAATCACGAGAAGGCCCGGGGAACACCTCGAACAACTCAGGAGGGACCGATTTGAGTTGTGCAAAACTTAACGAACAGGCACGGGACTCCCGATTTGAAAACTAGGTCGAAAAATATAATTTTCTAACACTTAAGCTTGGAAGTAGGCCATCAGGGGGCCAAAATCATGTAACAGTCGCAAGAAGGGCCGGGAACACCTCAAACACCTCGAGAGTGACCAACGCGAGTTGTAAAAACTTACGGAACTAGCACGGGACTCCCGGTTTGAAAACTAAGTTGGAAAGAGACACTTTTTCCACACTTAAGCTTGGAAATAGGACACCGGGGGGGGCCAAAACCGTGTAACAGTCACGAGAAGGACCGGGAAATACCCTAAACACCTCGAGAGGGTCCAAGGTAAGTTGCGGAGACTTACGGAACTAGCACGGGATTCTCGGTTTGAAAACTAAATCAAAATATGTACTTTTTTCACACTTAAACTCGAAAATAAGCCGTCGGGGGCCAAAATCGTGTAACAGTCACGAGAAGGCCTGAGAAACACGTCAAACACCCCGGCAGGGACCAATGTAAGTTGTGAAAACATACGGAACTAGCACGGGACTCCCGGTTTGGAAACTAAGTCCGAAACGGCACTTTTCTCGCACCTAAGCTTGAAAATAGTCCATCGTGGGGCCAAAATCGTGTGACAGTCAAGTAAAGGTCCGGGGAACACCTCAAACACCTAGGGAGGGACCAACGTGAGCTGTGGAAACTTACGGAACTAGCATGGGACTCCCGGTTTGAAAACTAAGTCAAAAAATGCACTTCCAAAACACTTAAGTTTGAAAATAGGCCATCGGGCCCCCCCCAAAATCCTGTAACAGTCTCGAGAAGGCCCATGAAACACCTCCAATACCTCGGGAGAAACCAATGTAAGTTGTGGAAAATTAAGGAACTAGCACGGGACTTCGGATTAGAAAACTAGGTTGGAAAAGGTACTTTTTTCAAACTTGAGCTTGAAAATAGGCCTCGGCAGGCCGAAATCGGGTGACAATCACGAGAAGGCCCGGGGAACACCTCGAACATCTCAGGAGTGACCAATTTGAGTTGTGAAAACTTAACGAACAGGCACGGGACTCCCGATTTGAAAACTAGGTCGGAAAATACACTTCCTAAACACTTAAGCCTGGAAGTAGGCCATCGGGGGGCCAAAATCATGTAACAGTCACGAGAAGGCCCAGGGAACACGTCAAACACCCCGGGAGGGACCAATGTAAGTTGTGAAAACTTACGGAACTAGCACGGGACTCCCGGTTTGAAAACTAAGTCCGAAACGGCACTTTTCTCGCACCTAAGCATGAAAATAGTCCATCGAGGAGCACCTCAAACACCTAGGGAGGGACCAACGTGAGTTGTGGAAACTCACGGAACTCGCATGGGACTCCCGGTTTGAAAACTAAGTCAAAAAGTGCACTTCCTAAACACTTAAGTTTGAAAATAGGCCAACAGGGGCCCCCCAAAATCCTATAACAGTCCCGAGAAGGCCCGTGAAACACCTCCAATACCTCGGGAGGAACCAATGTAAGTTCTGAAAACTTACGGAACTAGCACAGAACTTCCGGTTTGAAAACTAGGGCGGAAAAGGTACTTTTTACACACTTAAGTTTGAAAATACATCTCGGCAGGCCGAAATCGTGTAACAATCATGAGAAGGCTCGGGAAACACCTCGAACAACTCAGGAGGGACCGATTTGAGTTGTGCAAAACTTAACAAACAGGCACGGGACTTCCGATTTGAAAACTAGGTCGAAAAATACACTTTTCTAACACTTAAACTTCGAAGTAGGCCATCGGGGGGCCAAAATCATGTAACAGTCGCAAGAAGGGTCGGGGACACCTCAAACACCTCGGGAGTGACCAACGAGAGTTGTAAAAACTTACGAAACTAGCACGGGACTCCCGATTTGAAAACTAAGTTGGAAATAGACACTTTTGCCACACTTAAGCTTGGAAATAGGACACCGGGGCGGCCAAAACCGTGTAACCGTTACAGGAAGGACCGGGAAATGCCGCAAACACCTCGAGAGGGTTCAAGGTAAGTTGCGGAGACTTACAGAACTAGCACGGGACTCTCGGTTTGAGGACTAAATCAAAAAAATGTACTTTTTTCATACTTAAGCTCGAAAATAAGCCGTCGGGGGCCAAAATCGTGTAACAGTCGCGCGAAGGCCCGGGGAACACGCCAAACACCCCGGGAGAGACCGATGTAAGTTGTGAAAACTTACGGAACTAGCATGGGACTCCCGGTTTGAAAACTAAGTCCGAAACGGCACTTTTCTCGCGCTTAAGCTTGAAAATAATCCATCGGGGGGCCAAAATTGTGTGACAGTCAAGAGAAGGTCCGGGGAACACCTCAAACACCTAGGGTGGGACCAACGTGAGTTGTGAAAACTTATGGAACTCGCATGGGGCTCCCAGTTTGAAAACTAAGACAAGAAATGCACTTCCCAATCACTTAAGTTTGAAAATAGGGCATTGGGGGCTAAAAAATCCTGTAACAGTCCAGAGAAGGCCCGTGGAACACCTCCATCAGCTCGGGAGAAACCAATGTAAGTTGCGGAAACTTACGGAACTAGCGCGGGACTTCCGGTTTGAAAACTAGCTCGGAAAAGGTAATTTTTTCACACTTGAGCTTGAAAATAGGCCTCGGCGGGCCGAAATCGTGTAACAATCACGAGAAGGCCCGGGTAACACCTCGAACAACTCGTGAGGGACTAATTTGAGTTGTGAAAACTTAACGAATAGGCACGGGACTCCCGATTTGAAAACTTGGTCGGAAAATACACTTTTCTAATACTTAAGTTTGGAAGTAGGCCATCGGGGGGCCAAAATCATGTAACTGTCGCAAAAAAGGGCCGGGAACACATCAAACACCTCGGGATTGACCAACGCGAGTTGTGAAATCTTACAGAACTAGCACGGGACTCCCGATTTGAAAACTAAGTTTGAAAGTGACACTTTTTCCACACTTAAGCGTGGAAATAGGACACCGGGGGGGGCCAAAACCGTGTAACAGTCACAAGAAGGACCGAGAAATATCCCAAACACCTCAGGAGGGTCCAAGGTAAGTTGCGAAGACTTACAGAACTAGCACGGGACTCTCGGTTTGAGAACTAAATCAAAAAATGCACTCTTTTCACACTTAAGCTCGAAAATAAGCCGTCAGGGGCCAAAATCGTGTAAACGTCACGAGAAAGCCTGAGGAACACGTCAAACACCCCGGGAGGGACCAATGTAAGTTGTGAAACCTATCGGAACTAGCACGGGACTCCCGGTTTGAAAACTAAGTCCAAAATGACACTTTTCTCGCACCTAAGCTTGAAAATAGTCCATTGTGGGGCCAAAATCCTGTAACAATCCTGAGAAGACCCGTGGAACACCTCCAACAGCTCGGGAGAAACCAACGTAAGTTGTGAAAACTTACGGAACTAGCACGGGACTTCCGGTTTGAAAACTAGCTCGGAAAAGATACTTTTATCACACTTAAGCTTGAAAATAGGCCTCGGCGGGCCGAAATCGTGTAACAATCACGAGAAGGCCCGAGTAACACCCCGAACAACTCAGGAGGGACCAATTTGAGTTGTGAAAACATAACAAACAAGCACGGGACTCCCGATTTGAAAACTAGGTTGGAAAATACACATTTCTAATACTTAAGTTTGGAAGTAGGCCATCGGGGGGCCAAAATCATGTAACAGTCACAAAGAAGAGCCGGGAACACATCAAACACCTCGGGATTGACCAACGCGAGTTGTGAAAATTTACGGAACTAGCACGGGACTCCCGATTTGAAAACTAAGTTTGAAAGAGACACTTTTTCCACACCTAAGCTTGGAAATAGGACACCGGGGGGGACAAAACCGGGTAACAGTCACGAGAGGGACCGGGAAATGCCCCAAACACCTCGGGAGGATCCAAGGTAAGTTGCGGAGACTTACGGAATTAGCACGAGACCCTCGGTTTGAGAACTAAATCAAAAAATGCACTTTTTCACACTCAAGCTCGAAAATAAAGCCGTCGGAGGCCAAAATCGTGTAACAGTCACGTGAAGCCCGGTGAACACGCTAAACACCCCGAGAGGGACCAATGTAAGTTATGAAAACTTACGAAACTAGCACAGGACTCCTGATTTGAAAACTAAATCCGAAACGGCACTTTTCTCGCACCTAAGCTTGAAAATAGTCCATCGTGGGGCCAAAATCGTGTGACAGTCAAGTGAAGGTCCGCTAGGGAGGGACCAACGTGAGCTGTGGAAACTCACGGAACTCGCATGGGGCTCCCGGTTTGAAAACTAAGTCAAAGAATGCACTTCCTAAACACTTAAGTTTGAAAATAGGCCATCGGGGCCCCCCCAAAATCCTGTAACAGTCCCGAGAAAGCCCGTGAAACACCTCCAACACCTCGGGAGAAACCAATGTAAGTTGTGAAATCTTACGGAACTAGCGCAGGACTTCCGGTTTGAAAACTAGGTCGGAAAATGTACTTTTTTCACTCTTAAGTTTGAAAATAGGTCTCGACAGGCTGAAATCGTATAACAATCACGAGAAGGCCCGGGGAACACCTCAAACAGCTTAGGAGGGACCAATTTGAGTTGTGCAAAACTTAACGAACAGGTACGGGACCCCCGATTTGAAAACTAGGTCGAAAAATACACTTTTCTAACACTTAAGCTTGGAAGTAGGCCATCGGGGGGGCAAAATCATGTAACAGTCGCAAGAAGGGCTGGGAACACCACAAACACCTCGGGATTGACCAACGCGAGTTGTGAAAACTTACAGACCGATTTGAAAACTAAGTTTCAAAGAGACACTTTTTCCACACTTAAGCTTGGAAATAGGACACCGGGGGGGCCAAAACCGTGTAACAGTCACGAGAAGGACCGAGAAATGCACCAAACAGCTCGGGAGGGTCCAAGGTAAGTTGTGGAGACTTACGGAACTAGCACAAGACTCTCGGTTTGAGAACTAAATAAAAAAATGCACTTTTTTCACACTAAAGCTCGAAAATAAGCCGTCGGGGGCCAAAATCGTGTAACAGTCACGAGAAGGCCTGAGGAACACATCAAACACCCCGGGTGGGACCAATGTAAGTTGTGAAACATACGGAACTAGCACGGGACTCCCGGTTTGAAAACTAAGTCCGAAACGACACTTTTCTCGCACCTAAGCTTGAAAATAGTCCATCGTGGGGCCAAAATCGTCTGACAGTCAAGTGAAGGTCCGGGGAGCACCTCAAACACCTAGGGAGGGACCAACGTGAGCTATGGAAACTTACGGAACTCGCATGGGACTCCCGGTTTGAAAATTAAGTCAAAAAATGCACTTCCTAAACACTTAAGTTTGAAAATAGGCCATCGGGGCCCCCCAAAATCCTGTAACAGTCCCGAGAAGGCCCGTGCAACACCTCCAACACCTCGGGAGAAACCAATGTAAGTTGTGGAAAATTACAGAACTAGCGCGGGACTTCGGATTTGAAAACTAGGTTGGAAAAGGTACTTTTTTCACACTTGAGCTTGAAAATAGGCCACAACGGGTCGAAATCGTGTGACAATCACGAGAAGGCCCGAGGAACACCACGAACATCTCAGGAGTGACCAATTTGAGTTGCCAAAACTTAACGACCAGGCACGGGACTACCGATTTGAAAACTAGGTCGGAAAATACACTGGCTAAACAATTAAGCTTGGAAGTAGGCCATCGGAAGGCCAAAATCATGTAACAGTCGCAAGAAGGGCCGGGAACAACTCAAACATCTCGGGAGTGACCAACGCGAGTTGTAAAAACTTACGGAACTAGCACGGAACTCCCGGTTTGAAAACTAAGTTGGAAAGAGACATTTTTCCGCACTTAAGCTTGCAAATAGGACACCGGGGTGGCCAAAACCGTGTAACAGTTACGAGAAGGACCGGAAAATGCCGCAAACACCTCAAGAGGGTCCAAGGTAAGTTGCGGAGACTACGGAAGTAGCACGGGACTCTCGGTTTGAGAACTAAATCAAAAAATGTACTTTTTTCATACTTAAGCTCGAAAATAAGCCGTCGGGGGCCAAAATCGTGTAACAGTCACGCAAAGGCCCGGGGAACACGCCAAACACCCCGGGATGGACCAATGTAAGTTGTGAAAACTTATGAAACTAGCACGGGACTCCCGGTTTGAAAACTAAGTCCAAAACGGCACTTTTCTCGCACCTAAGCTTGAAAATAGTCTATCGGGGGGCCAAAATCGTGTGACAGTCAAGAGAAGGTCCGGGGAACACCTCAAACACCTAGGGTGGGACCAACGTGAGTTGTGAAAACTTACGGAACTCGCATGGGGCTTACGTTTTGAAAACTAAGACAAGAAATGCACTTCCTAAAACCTTAAGTTTGAAAATAGGGCATCGGGGGCTAAAAAATCCTGTAACAGTCCCGAGAAGGCCCGTGGAACACCTCCAACAGCTCGGGAGAAACCAATGTAAGTTGTGGAAACTTACGGAACTAGCGCGTGACTTCCGGTTTGAAAACTAGCTCGGAAAAGGTACTTTTTTCACACTTAAGCTTAAAAATAGGCGTTAGAGGGCCAAAATCGTGTCAAAATCACGAGAAGGCCCGGGGAACACCTTGAACAACTCAGGAGTGACCAATTTGAGTTGCGAAAACTTAACGACCAGGCACGGGACTCCCGATTTGAAAACTAGGTCGGAAAATACACTTCTTAAACACTTAAGCTTGGAAGTAGGCCATCGGGGGGCCAAAATCATGTAACAGTCGCAAAAAGGGCCGGGAACACATCAAACACCTCGGGATTGACCAACGCGAGCTGTGAAAACTTACGGAACTAGCACGGGACTCCCGATCTGGAAACTAAGTTTGAAAAAGACACTTTTTCCACACTTAAGCTTGGAAATAGGACACCGGGGGGGAGCCAAAACCGTGTAACAGTCACGAGAGGGACCGGAAAATGCCCCAAACACCTCGAGAGGGTCCAAGGTAAGTTGCGGAGACTTACAGAACTAGCACGGGACTCTCGATTTGAGAACTAAATCAAAAAATGTACATTTTTAACACTTAAGCTCGAAAATAAGCCGTCGGGGGCCAAAATCGTGTAACTGTCACGAGAAGGCCTGAGAAACACGTCAAACACCCCGGCAGGGACCAATGTAAGTTGTGAAAACTTACGGAACTAGCACGGGACTCCAGGTTTGGAAACTAAGTCCGAAACAGCACTTTTCTCGCACCTAAGCTTGAAAATAGTCCATCGTGGAGCCAAAATCGTGTGACAGTCAAGTGGAGGTCCGGGGAACACCTCAAACACCTAGGGAGGGACCAACGTGAGCTGTGGAAACTTACGGAACTCGCATGGGACTCCCGGTTTGAAAACTAAGTCAAAAAATGCACTTTCTAAACACTTAAGTTTGAAAATAGGCCATCGAGGCCCCCCAAAAATCCTATAACAGTCCCGAGAAGGCCCGTGGAACACCTCCAACACCTCGGGAGAAACCAATGTAAGTTGTGGAAAATTATAGAACTAGCGCGGGACTTCGGATTTGAAAACTAGGTTGGAAAAAGTACTTTTTTCAAACTTGAGCTTGAAAATAGGCCTCGGCGGGCCGAAATCGTGTGACAATCACGAGAAGGCCCGAGGAACACCTCGAATATCTCACGAGTGACCAATTTGAGTTGTGAAAACTTAACGAACAGGCACGGGACTCCCGATTTGAAAACTAGGTCGGAAAATACACTGCCTAAACACTTAAGCTTTGAAGTAGGCCATCGGGGGGCCAAAATCATGTAACAGTCGCAAGAAGGGCCAGGAACACGTCAAACACCTCGGGATTGACCAACACGAGTTGTGAAAACTTACGGAACTAGCACGGGACTCCCGATTTGAAAACTAAGTTTGAAAAAGACACTTTTTCCACACTTAAGCTTGGAAATAGGACACCGGGGGGTGCCAAAACCGTGTAACAGTCACGAGAGTGACCGGGAAATGCCCCAAACACCTCCGAAGGGTCCAAGGTAAGTTGCGGAGACTTACAGAACTAGCACGGGACCCTCGGTTTGAGAACTAAATCAAAAAATGTACTTTTTTCACACTTAAGCTCGAAAATAAAGCCGTCGGGGGCCAAAATCGTGTAACAGTCACGAGAAGGCCGGGAAACACGTCAAACACCCCGGGAGGGACCAATGTAAGTTGTAAAAACTTACGGAACTAGCACGGGACTCCCGGTTTGAAAACTAAGTCCGAAACGGCACTTTTCTCGCACCTAAGCTTGAAAATAGTCCATCGGGGGGCCAAAATCGTGTGACAGTCAAGAGAAGGTCCGGAGAGCACCTCAAACACCTAGGGAGGGACCAACGTGAGCTGTGGAAACTCACGGAACTCGCATGGGACTCCCAGTTTGAAAACTAAGTCAAAAAGTGCTCTTCCTAAACACTTAAGTTTGAAAATAGGCCAACGGGGGCCCCCCAAAATCCCGAAACAGTCCCGAGAAGGCCCGTGAAACACCTCCAACACCTCGGGAGAAACCAATGTAAGTTGTGAAAACTTATGGAACTAGCGCAGGACTTCCGGTTTGAAAATAGGTCTCGGCGGGCCGAAATCGTGTAATAATCACGAGAAGGCCCGGGGAACACCTCGAACAACTCAAGAGGGACCAATTTGAGTTGTGCAAAACTTAACGAACAGGTACAGGACTCCTGATTTGAAAACTAGGTCGAAAAATACACTTTTCTAACACTTAAGCTTGGAAGTAGGCCATCGGGGGGCCAAAATCATGTAACAGTCGCAAGAAGGGCCGGGAACACCTCAAACATCTCGGGAGTGACCAACGCGAGTTGTAAAAACTTACGGAACTAGCACGGGACTCCTGGTTTGAAAACTAAGTTGGAAAGAGACATTTTTCCATACTTAAGCTTGCAAATAGGACACTGGGGTGGCCAAAACCGTGTAAGAGTTACGAGAAGGACCGGGAAATGCCGCAAACACCTCGGGAGGGTCCAAGGTAAGTTGCAGAGACTTACGGAAGTAGCACAGGACTCTCGGTTTGAGAACTAAATCAAAAAATGTACTTTCTCGAAAATAAGCCGTTGAGGGTTAAAATCGTGTAACAGTCACGCGAAGGCTCGGGGAACATGCCAAACACCCCGGGAGGGACCAATGTAAGTTGTGAAAAATTACGGAACTAGCACGGGACTCCCGGTTTGAAAACTAAGTCCGAAATGACACTTTTCTCGCACCTAAGCCTGAAAATAGTACATCGGGGGGCCAAAATCGTGTGACAGTCAAGAGAAGGTTCGAGGAACACCTCAAACACCTAGGGTGGGACCAACGTGAGTTGTGAAAACTTACGTAACTCGCATGGGGCTCCCGTTTTGAAAACTAAGACAAGAAATGCACTTCCTAAACACTTAAGTTTTTGAAAATAGGGCATCGGGGGCTAAAAAATCCTGTAACAGTCCCGAGAAGGCCCGTGGAACACCTCCAACAACTCGGGAGAAACCAATGTAAGTTGTGAAAACTTACGGAACTAGCGCGTGACTTCCGGTTTGAAAACTAGCTCGGAAAAGGTACTTTTTTCACACTTAAGCTTGAAAATAGGCCTCGGAGGGCCGAAATCGTATAAAAATCACGAGAAGGCCCGGGTAACACCTCGAACAACTCAGGAGGGACCAATTTGAGTTGTGCAAAACTTAACGAACAGGCACGGGACTCCTGATTTGAAAACTATGTTGAAAAATACATTTTTCTAACACTTAAGCTTGGATGTAGGCCATCGGGGGGCCAAAATCATGTAACAGTCACAAGAAGGGCCGGGAACACCTCAAACACCTCGGGAGTGACCAACGCGAGTTGTAAAAACTTACGGAATTAGCACGGGACTCCCAGTTTGAAAACTAAGTCTAAAAGAGACACTTTTTCCACACTTAATCTTGCAAATAGGACACCGGGACGGTCAAAACCGTGTAACAGTTACGAGAAGGACCGGTAAATGCCGCAAACACCTCGGGAGGGTCCAAGGTAAGTTGCAGAGACTTACGGAACTAGCATGGGACTCTCGGTTTCAGAATTAAATCAAAAAATGTACTTTTTTCATACTTAAGCTCGAAAATAAGCCGTCGGGGGCCAAAATCGTGTAACAGTCACGCGAAGGCTCGGGGAACACGCCAAACACCCCAGGAGGGACCAATGTAAGTTGTGAAAACTTACAGAACTAGCACGGGACTCCCAGTTTGAAAACTAAGTCCGAAACGGCACTTTTCTCGCACTTAAGCTTGAAAATAGTCCATCGGGGGGCCAAAATCGTGTAACAGTCAAGAGAAGGTCTGGGGAACACCTCAACCACCTAGGGTGGGACCAACGTGAGTTGTGAAAACTTACGGAACTCGCATGGGGCTCCCGGTTTGAAAACTAAGACAATAAATGCACTTCCTAAAACACTTAAGTTTGAAAATAGGGCATCGGGGCATAAAAAAATCCTGTAACAGTCCAGAGAAGGCCCGAGGAACACCTCCAACAGCTCGGGAGAAAACAATGTAAGTTGTGGAAACTTACGGAACTAGTGCGGGACTTCCGGTTTGAAAACTAGCTCGGAAAAAGTACTTTTTTCACACTTAAGCTTGAAAATAGGCCTTGGCAGGCCGAAATCGTGTAACAATCACGAGAAGGCCTGGGTAACACCTCGAACAACTCAGGAGGGACCAATTTGAGTTGTGAAAACTTAACGAACAGGCACGGGACTCCCGATTTGAAAACTAAGTCGGAAAATACACTTTTCTAATACTTAAGTTTGGAAGTAGGCCATCGGGGGGCCAAAATCATGTAACAGTCGCAAAGAAGGGCTGGGAACACATCAAACACCTCGGGAGTAACCAACGCGAGTTGTGTAAACTTACAGAACTAGCACGGGACTCCCGATTTGAAAACTAAGTTGGAAAGAGACACTTTTTCCACACTTAAGCTTGGAAATAGGACACCGGGGGGGCCAAAACCGTGTAACAATCATGAGAAGGACCGGGAAATACCCCAAACACCTCGGGAGGGTCCAAGGTAAGTTACGGAGACTTACGGAACTAGCACGGGACTCTCGGTTTGAAAACTAAATCAAAAAATGCACTTTTTTCACACTTAAGCTCGAAAATAAGGCGTCGGGGGCCAAAATCGTGTAAAAGTCACGAGAAGGCCTGAGGAACATGTCAAACACCCCGGGAGGGACCAATGTAAGTTGTGAAAACTTACAGAACTAGCACGGGACTCCCGGTTTGAAAACTAAGTCCGAAACGACACTTTTCTCGCACCTAAGCTTGAAAATAGTCCATCGTGGGGCCAAAATCGTGTGACAGTCAAGTGAAGGCCCGGGGAGCACCTCAAACACCTAGGGAGGGACCAACGTGAGCTGTGGAAACTCACTGAACTCGCATGGGACTCCCGGTTTGAAAACTAAGTCAAAAAATGCACTTCCTAAACACTTAAGTTTGAAAATAGGCCATCGGGGCCGGCCCAAAATGCTGTAACAGTCCCGAGAAGGCCCGTAGTACACCCCCAAAATGTAAGTTGTGTAAAATTACGGAACTAGCGCGGAACTTCGAATTTGAAAACCAGGTTGGAAAAAGGTACTTTTTTCAAACTTAAGCTTGAAAATAGGCCTCGGCGGGCCGAAATCGTGTGACAATCACGAGAAGGCCCGGGGAACACCTCGAACATCTCACGAGTGACCAATTTAAGTTGCGAAAACTTAACGAACAGGCACGGGACTCCCGATTTGAAAACTAGGTCGGAAAATACACTTCCTAAACACTTAAGCTTGGAAGTGGGCCATCGGGGGGCCAAAATCATGTAACAGTCGCAAGAAGGGCCGGGAACACATCAAACACCTTGGGATTGACCAACGCGAGTTGTGAAAACTTACGGAACTAGCACGGGACTACCGATTTGAAAACTAAGTTTGAAAGAGACTTTTTCCACACTTAAGCGTGGAAATAGGACACCGGGGGGGCCAAAACCGTGTAACAGTCACGAGAGGGACCGGGAAATGCCCCGAACACCTCGGAAGGGTCCAAGGTAAGTTGCGGAGACTTACGGAACTAGCACGGCACTCTCGTTTTGAGAACTAAATAAAAAAATGCACTTTTTGACACTTAAGCTCGAAAATAAAGCCGTCGGGGGCCAAAATCGTGTAACAGTCATGAGAAGGCCCGGGAAACACGTCAAACACCCCGGGAGGAACCAATGTAAGTTGTGAAAACTTACGGAACTAGCACGGACTCCCAGTTTGAAAACTAAGTCCGAAACGGCACTTTTCTCGCACCTAAGCTTGAAAATAGTCCATCGGGGGGCCAAAATCGTGTGACAGTCAAGAGAAGGTCCAGGGAGCACCACAAACACCTAGGGAGGGACCAACGTGAGCTGTGGAAACTCACAGAACTCGCATGTCACTCCCGGTTTGAAAACTAAATCAAAAAGTGCACTTCCTAAACACTTAAGTTTGAAAATAGGCCAACGGGGGCTCCCCAAAATCCTGTAACAGTCCCGAGAAGGCTCGTGAAACACCTCTAACACCTCGGGAGAAACCAATGTAAGTTGTGAAAACTTACGGAACTAGCGCAGGACTTTCGATTTGAAAACTAGGTCGGAAAAGGTATTTTTTTTCACACTTAAGTTTGAAAATAGGTCTCGGCAAGCCGAAATCGTGTAACAATCACGAGAAGGCCCGGGGAACACCTCGAACAACTAAAGAGGGACCGATTTGTGTTGTGCAAAACTTAACGAACAGGCACGGGACTCCCGATTTGAAAACTAGGTCGAAAAATACACTTTTCTAACACTTAAGCTTGGAAGTAGGCCATCGGGGGGCCAAAATCATGTAACAGTCGCAAGAAGGGCCGGGAACACCTCAAACACCTCGGGAGTGACCAACGCGAGTTGTAAAAACTTACGAAACTAGCACGGGACTCCCGGTTTGAAAACTAAGTTGGAAAAAGACACTTTTTCCACACGTAAGCTTGGAAATAGGACACCAGGGCGGCCAAAACTGTGTAACAGTTACGGGAAGGACCGAGAAATGCCGCAAACACCTCGGGAGGGTCCAAGGTAAGTTACGGAGACTTACGGAACTAGCACGGGACTCGGTTTGAGAACTAAATCAAAAAATGTACTTTTTTCATACTTAAGCTCGAAAATAAGCCGTCAGGGACCAAAATCGTGTAACAGTCACGCGAAGGCCCGGGGAACACGCCAAACACCCTGGGAGGGACCAATGTAAGTTGTGAAAACTTACGGAACTAGCACGGGACTCCCGGTTTGAAAAATAAGTCCGAAACGGCACTTTTCTCGCACTTAAGCTTGAAAATAGTCCATCGGGGGGCCAAAATCGTGTGACAGTCAAGAGAAGGTCCGGGGAACACCTCAAACACCTAGGGTGGGACCAACGTGAGTTGTGAAAACTTACGGAACTCGCATAGGGCACCCGGTTTGAAAACTAAGACAAGAAATGCACTTCTTAATCACTTAAGTTTTAAAATAGGGCATCGGGGGCTAAAAAATCGTGTAACAGTCCAGAGAAGGCCCGTGGAACACCTCCAACAGCTCGAGAGAAACCAATGTAACTTGTGGAAACTTACGGAACTAGCACGGGACTTCCGGTTTGAAAACTAGCTTGGAAAAGGTACTTTTTTCACACTAAGCTTGAAAATAGGCCTTGGCGGGCCGAAATCGTGTAACAATCACGAGAAGGCCCGTGTAACACCTTGAACAACTCAGGAGGGACCAATTTGAGTTTTGAAAACTTAACGAACAGGCACGAGACTCCCGATTTGAAAACTAGGTCGAAAAATATACTTTTCTAACACTTAAACTTGGAAATAGGCCATCGGGGGGCCAAAATCGTATAACAGTCGCAAGCATGGTTATCAGAATCCCGATCCGGATCTTACGATCCTACAATCTTACGATCCATTTGAGTACAATCGATCTATATCATGTAAAAAACTCTTTGTAGGTAGGATCTTTCGATCCTAGCAGTGGGATCTTATAGGATCGTGGAATCCCGATCCGAATCCGATCCTATCCGATCCAATTTATTAGCCTTATTTTGTATTGTATGACATATTTTGTTGTAAATTTTATGTTTGTTGTCTAAATACCAATTTATGTCGTCAAAATAAATATTAAAAATTAAGTAGTATTGAATCAAACAGACTAAGAAAAACAAACTAGGAAACAAACATTCAAATATTGCGGCAATTTAAGAAAATTAAATAGTCGGAAAAACAAACTTAGCTTTAGCGGAGTCTAAGAAGGGTAAGATGATTGCAACTTTATCCCAATTTCTGGATAAATTATTTTTGTGACTCGAATCCGCTCCACTAGGGATGCTAACGACAAACCTTATCATTCGACTAAGCTACTCTTTTGAGTCCTTAATCTATTTTCATTTCCAATATTGTTAAATATTTTTTCTTCACTTTTTATGCATTATTGTACATTGTAAAGTATTTTGTTATAGAATTCTTCTTCTTCTTCACCTTCTTTTTTGATAAAATACAGAACTTTTACCGTCGGGTTTTCTATTGCATAATATTATATGTACATTTTACATGGACTATTATATTTTTTACAATATCTTCACTTCTTTTTAATAGAATATAAGTTCATTTTGTGTATGCTTTATAAGAAATCTTTATTTAAATTAAATTATTATGTAATTTGTCTTTTTCTGTAGGATCTTACGATCCTCGATCCGATTCTACGATCCGATCCTATAAACACCTCCAACAATCCAACGTAGGATCCCGATTTTAACAACCTTGCCGGGAACCCGATTCGAGCCCCGTCTTCTCCCATAAGTCTCTCGTTCCTAGGCGGTCGTGTGTGCCAGGTTTGTGCCAATCGAACCCTGTTTGGTGATTTTAAGGTGTCAAAACCTCGAATTCAAATTTCTTAATGACCTAGGTTGCCTAGAGTGAAATCTGGCTCTAACTCCCAAATCGGGAGCCCGACTAGAGCCCCGTTTTCTCCCACAAGTCTCTCGTGTTTAGGCGGTCATGTGTGCCAAGTTTTGTGCCAAACCGACGGCGTTTGGTATTTTGGGGCGTCAACACCTCGAATTCAAATTTCTTAAGGAACTACTTTTGCCTAGAGTGAAATCCGGCTCTAACTCCCAAACCGGGAACCCAATTGGAGTCCTATCTTCTCCCACAAGTTTCTCGTGCCTAGGCGGTCGTGTGTGCCAAGTTTCGTGCGAAACTGACGCCTTTTGGCGATTTTGGGGCGTCTACACCTCGAATTCAAGTTTCTTAAGGAACTAGTTTGCCTAAAGAGAAACCCAGCTCTAACTCCCAAATCGGGAACCCGATTGGAGCCGTGTCTTCTCCCACAACTCTATCATGTTTAGGCGTTCATGTTTGCCAAGTTTCGTGCCAAACCGACGCGTTTTAGCGATTTTGGGGCGTCAAAACCACGAATTCAAGTTTCTTAAGGAACTAGTTTTCCTAGAGTGAAATCCGGCTCTGACTCCCAAACCGAAAACCCGATTGGAGTACCGTCTTCTCCCAGAAGTCTCTCGTGCCTAGGCGGTCGTGTGTGCCAGGTTTCGTGCCAATCGAACCCCGTTTGGTGATTTTAAGGTGTCAAAGCCTCGAATTCAAATTTCTTAACGAACTAGGTTGCCTAGAGTGAAATCTGGCTCCAACCCCCAAACGGGGAACCCGATTCGAGCCCCGTCTTCTCCCACAAGTCTCTCATGCCTAAGCGGTCGTGTGTGCCAGGTTTCGTGCCAATCGAAACCCGTATGGTGATTTTAAGGTGTCAAAACCTTGAATTCAAATTTCTTAACGAACTAGGTTGCCTAGAGTGAAATCTGGTTCTAACTCCCAAACTGGTAACCCGATTGGAGGCCCGTCGTCTCCCACAAGTCTCTCGTGTTTAGGCGGTCATGTGTGCCAAGTTTTGTGCCAAACCGACGGCGTTTGGTATTTTGGGGCGTCAACACCTCGAATTCAAATTTCTTAAGGAACTACTTTTGCCTAGAGTGAAATCTGGCACTAACTCCCAAACCGGAAACCTAATTGGAGTTCTGTCTTCTCCCACAAGTTTCTCGTGCCTAGGCGGTCGTGTGTGCCAAGTTCCGTGCGAAACCGACGCCTTTTGGCGATTAGGACTTGGGGTCACTGCTGTGGCAAATGCACAGCAATGACTGTTGTGCTTCATTTTGTGATGTATTATGGGCTTATTTTTATGATTTGAACCGTTCATTTTGTAAGATTTGTTGAGTGCTTCAAGCCTACCAAAAATCATATTAATCGGATATCAACAACTATGTGATCGAATTGCATATTTTTATACTATTTTTCAAAAGAAAAACTTCTTGTTTGTTTTTTTGGTTATCAATCATATAGTTATTGGTATCCGATTAATATGATTTTTGGTAGGCCTGAAGTACTCAACAAACCCTACAAAATGAACGGTTCAGATCATAAAAATAATCCCATAATGCATCACAAAATGAAGCACAACAGTCACTGCTGTGCCTTTGCCACAGCAGTGACCCCAATTCCTTGGCGATTATGGGGCGTCAACACTTCGAATTCAAGTTTCTTAAGGAACTAGTTTGCCTAAAGTGAAATCCGGCTCTAACTCCCAAACAGGAAACCCGATTGGAGTGCTGTCTTCCCCCACAAGTTTCTCGTGCCGAGGCGGTAGTGTGTGGCAGGTTTCGTGCGAAACCGACGCCTTTTGGCGATTTTAGGGCGTCAAAACCTCGAATTCAAGTTTCTTAAGGAACTAGTTTTCTTAGAGTGAAATCCGGCTCTGACTCCGAAACCGGGAACCCGATTGGAGTACCGTCTTCTCCCAGAAGTCTCCCGTGCCTAGGCTGTCGTGCGTGCCAAATTTCGTGCCAAACCGACGCTGTTGTGGTGATTTTGGGGCATCATCACCTCGAATTCAAATTTCTTAAGGAACTAGCTTGCCTAGGCCGAAATCCGGCTCTAACTCCCAAACCGGGAACCCGATTCAAATCCCGTCTTCTCCCACAAGTTTCTCGTGCCTAGGCGGTCGTGTGTGCCAAGTTTCGTGCAAAACAGACGCCGTTTGCAGATTTTGGGGCGTCAACACCTCGAATTCAAGTTTCTTAAGGAACTAGTTTGCCTAGAGTGAAATCCGGCTTTAACTCCGAAACCGGGAACCCGATTGGAGTACCGTCTTCTCCCACAAGTCTCTCGTCCCTAGGCGGTCGTGTGTGCCAAGTTTCGTGCTAGACCGACGCCGTTTGGTGATTTTGGGGCATCAGCACCTCGACTTCAAATTTCTTAAGGAACTAGCTTGGCTAGACCGAAAACCGGCTCTAACACCCAAACCGGGAACCCGATTCGAGCCCTGTCTTCTCCCACAAGTCTCTCGTGCCTAGGCGGTCGTGTGTGCCAAGTTTCGTGCAAAACCAACGCCGTTTGGTGATTTTGGGGCATCAACACCTCGAATTTAAATTTTTAAAGGGACCGAAATCCGGCTCTAACTCCCAAATCGGGAACCCGATTCGAGCCCCGTCTTCTCCCACAAGTCTCTCGTGCCTAGGCGGTCGTGTGTGCCAAGTTTCGTGCTAATCGAACCCCGTTTGGTGATTTTAAGGTGTCAAAACCTCGAATTCAAATTTATTAACGAACTAGTTTGCCTATAGTGGAATCTGGCTCTAACTCTCAAACCGGGAACCCGATTGGAGCCCCGTCTTCTCCCACAAGTCTCTCGTGATTAGGCGGTCTTGTGTGCCAAGTTTTGTGCCAAACTGACGGCATTTGGTATTTTGGGGTGTCAACACCTCGAATTCAAATTTTATAAGGAACTACTTTTGCCTAGAGTGAAATCCGGCTCTAACTCCCAAACCGGGAACCCAATTGGAGTCCTGTCTTCTCCCACAAGTTTCACGTGCCTAGGCGGTCGTGTGTGCCAAGTTTCGTACGAAACTGACGCCTTTTGGCGATTTTGGGGCGTCAACACCTCGAATTCAAGTTTCTCAAGAAATTAGTTTGCCTAGAGTGAAATCCGTTTCTAACTCCCAAACCGGGAACCCCATTGGAGTACCGTTTTCTCCCACAAGTCTATCGTGCCTAGGTGGTCGTGTGTGTTAAGTTTCGTGTCAAGCCGACGCCGTTTGGTAATTTTGGGGCGTCAACACCTTGAATTCAAATTTCTTAAGGAACTAGCTTGCCTAGACCGAAATCCGGCTCTAACTCCCAAACCGGGAACCCGATTCGAGCGCCGTCTTCTCCCACAAGTCTCTCGTGCCTAGGCAGTTGTGTGTGCCAAGTTTCTTGCCAAATCGACGCCGTTTGGCAATTTTGGGGCGTCAACACCTCGAATTTAAATTTCTTAAGGGACAAAATTGTCTAGACCGAAATCTGGCTCTTACTCCCAAACCGGGAACCCGATTCGAGCCCCGTCTTCTCCCACAAGTCTCTCGTGCCTAGGGGGTCGTGTGTGCCAGGTTTCGTGCCAATCGAACCCTGTTTGGTGATTTTAAGGTGTCAAAACCTCGAATTCAAATTTCTTAACGAACTAGGTTGCTTAGAGTGAAATCTGGCTCCAACTCCCAAACCGGGAACCCGATTGGAGCCCCGTCTTCTCCCACAAGTCTCTCGTCTTTAGGCGGTCATGTGTGCCCAGTTTTGTGCCAAACCGACGGCGTTTGGTATTTTGGGGCGTCAACACCTCGAATTCAAATTTCTTAAGGAACTACTTTTGCCAAGAGTGAAATCCGGCTTTAACTCCCAAACCGGGAACCCAATTCGAGCCGTGTCTTCTCCCAAAACTCTATTGTGTTTAGGCGGTCATGTGTGCCAAGTTTCGTGCCAAACCGACGACGTTTGGTATGTCGGGGCGTCCACACCTTGAATTTTCATAAGGAACTACTTTTGCCTAGAGCGAAATCCGGCTCTAACTCCAAAATCGGGAACCCAATTGGAGTCCTGTCATCTCCTACAAGTTTCTCTTGCTTAGGCGGTCTTGTGCGCCAGGTTTCGGGCGAAACAGACGCCTTTTGGCAATTTCGGGGCGTCAACACCTCGAATTCAAGTTTCTTAAGGAACTAGTCTGCCTAGAGTGAAATCCGTCTCTAACTCCCAAACCGGGAACCCCATTGGAGTACCGTTTTCTCCCACAAGTCTCTCGTGCCTAGGTGGTCGTGTGTGTTAAGTTTCGTGTCAAGCCGACGCCGTTTGGTAATTTTGGGGCGTCAACACCTTAAATTCAAATTTCTTAAGGAACTAGCTTGCCTAGACCGAAATCCGGCTATAACTCCCAAACCGGGAACCCGATTCGAGCCCCGTCTTCTCCTACAAGTCTCTCGTGCCTAGGCAGTTGTGTGTGCCAAGTTTCTTGCCAAACCGACGCCGTTTGGCAATTTTGGGGCGTCAACACCTCGAATTTAAATATCTTAAGGGACCAAATTGTCTAGACCGAAATTTGGCTCTTACTCCCAAACCGGGAACCCGATTGGAGCCCCGTCTTCTCCCACAAGTCTCTCGTCTTTAGGCGGTCATGTGTGCCCAGTTTTGTGCCAAACCGACGGCGTTTGGTATTTTGGGGCGTCAACACCTCGAATTCAAATTTCTTGAGGAACTACTTTTGCCTAGAGTGAAATCCGGCTTTAACTCACTCACAAACCGGGAACCCGATTGGAGCCGTGTCTTTTCCCAAAACTCTATCGTGTTTAGGTGGTCATGTGTGCCAAGTTTCGTGCCAAACCGACGGCGGTTGGTATTTCGGGGCGTCCACACCTCGAATTCAATTTTCATAAGGAACTCCAAAATCGGAAACCGAATTGGAGTCCTGTCATCTCCTACAAGTTTCTCGTGCTTAGGCGGTCTTGTGCGCCAGGTTTCGGGCGAAACAGACGCCTTTTGGCGATTTCGGGGCGTCAACACCTCGAATTCAAATTTATTAACGAACTAATTTGCCTATAGTGAAATCTAGCTCTAACTCCCAAACCGGAAACCTGATTGGAGCCCCGTCTTCTCCCACAAGTTTCACGTGCCTAGGCGGTCGTGTGTGCCAAGTTTCGTGCGAAACCGACGCCTTTTGGCGATTTTGGGACGTCAACACCTCGAATTTAAGTTTCTTAAGGAAGTAGCTTGCCTAGAGTGAAATCCGTCTCTAACTCCCAAACCGGGAACCCGATTGGAGTACCGTCTTCTCTCACAAGTCTCTCGTGCCTAGGCGGTCGTGTGTGTCAATTTTCGTGTCAAACCGACGCCGTTTGGTAATTTTGGGACGTCAACACCTCGAATTCAAATTTCTTAAGGAACTAGCTTGCCTAGACCGAAATCCGGCTCTAACTCCCAAACCGAGAACCCAATTCGAGCCCCGTCTAGTCCCACAAGTCTCTCGTGCTTAGGAAGTCGTGTGTGCCAAGTTTCGCGCCAAACCGACGCCGTTTGGCGATTTTGGGGCGTCAACACCTCGTATTTAAATTTCTTAAGGGACCAAATTGTCTAGACCGAAATCTGGCTCTTACTCCCAAACCGGGAACCCGATTCGAGCCCCGTCTTCTCCCATAAGTCTCTCGTTCCTCGGCAGTCGTGTGTGCCAGGTTCGTGCCAATTGAACCCTGTTTGGTGATTTTAAGGTGTCAAAACCTCGAATTCAAATTTCTTAATCACCTAGGTTGCCTAGAGTGAAATCTGGCTCTAACTCCCAAATCGGGAGCCCGACTAGAGCCCCGTCTTCACCCACAAGTCTCTCGTGTTTAGGCGGTCATGTGTGCCAAGTTTTGTGCCAAACCGACGGCGTTTGGTATTTTGGGGCGTCAACACCTCGAATTCAAATTTCTTAAGGAACTACTTTTGCCTAGAGTGAAATCCGGCTCTAACTCCCAAACCGGGAACCCAATTGGAGTCCTATCTTCTCCCACAAGTTTCTCGTGCCTAGGCGGTCGTGTGTGCCAAGTTTCGTGCGAAACTGACGCCTTTTGGCGATTTTGGGGCGTCTACACCTCGAATTCAAGTTTCTTAAGGAACTAGTTTGCCTAAAGAGAAATCCGGCTCTAACTCCCAAATCGGGAACCCGATTGGAGCCGTGTCTTCTCCCACAACTCTATCGTGTTTAGGCGTTCATGTTTGCCAAGTTTCGTGCCAAACCGACGCGTTTTAGCGATTTTGGGGCGTCAAAACCACGAATTCAAGTTTCTTAAGGAACTAGTTTTCCTAGAGTGAAATCCGGCTCTGACTCCCAAACCGAAAACCCGATTGGAGTACCGTCTTCTCCCAGAAGTCTCTCGTGCCTAGGCGGTCGTGTGTGCCAGGTTTCGTGCCAATCGAACCCCGTTTGGTGATTTTAAGGTGTCAAAGCCTCGAATTCAAATTTCTTAACGAACTAGGTTGCCTAGAGTGAAATCTGGCTCCAACCCCCAAACGGGGAACCCGATTCGAGCCCCGTCTTCTCCCACAAGTCTCTTATGCCTAAGCGGTCGTGTGTGCCAGGTTTCGTGCCAATCGAAACCCGTATGGTGATTTTAAGGTGTCAAAACCTTGAATTCAAATTTCTTAACGAACTAGGTTGCCTAGAGTGAAATCTGGCTCTAACTCCCAAACTGGTAACCCGATTGGAGGCCTGTCGTCTCCCACAAGTCTCTCGTGTTTAGGCGGTCATGTGTGCCAAGTTTTGTGCCAAACCGACGGCGTTTGGTATTTTGGGGCGTCAACACCTCGAATTCAAATTTCTTAAGGAACTACTTTTGCCTAGAGTGAAATCTGGCACTAACTCCCAAACCGGAAACCTAATTGGAGTTCTGTCTTCTCCCACAAGTTTCTCGTGCCTAGGCGGTCGTGTGTGCCAAGTTCCGTGCGAAACCGACGCCTTTTGGCGATTAGGACTTGGGGTCACTGCTGTGGCACTTTTTTCACACTTAAGCTTGAAAATAGGCCCCGGCAGGCCGAAATCGTGTAACAATCACGAGAAGGCTCGGGAAACACCTCAAACATCTCAAGAGGGACCAATTTGAGTTGTGAGAGAGAGAGAGAGAGCATCAACATCAACAACAACACATCATCATCATCATCATCATCTTCCTGTATCTGTTCTTGCTCTGTTTTTTTTTCTTTTCTTCTTCCATAACTTAGAATAGAGAGAGAGAAAGAGAGAGAGAGAGAGAGAGAGAGAGATACAGAGAGAGAGAGAGGGGGGTACACAGATCTGTGTATACACACAGATGATGGTGGTGTTGGTGATAGCGACGCTGGTGATGGGTTCTCTCTCTCTTCTCTTTTCCTCTCTCTTCTCTTTCTTTCTCTTTCTTTTTCTCATCCTCTTCTTCCCTCTTCTCTCTCTTCCTCCCTCTATTTCAGCGATATAAGAGGGAAAGAAAAAGAAAAAAAAAATTGGAGCCCTTTCGGGCCATGTTTTTTTTGAGCTAGGAAGGATTATTCGTGTGGAAAATTACTGGCCACCCAGCCTACCCTAATAGCCAGTATTTTTTTTTTTTGGTTGCTGATTGCACCTGTAGTCCAGAATTTTGTCCTTTTATGTCATTTTAATGCTCACAGTTAGTCCAATTGTATTTTTTTTTTTTTTGGTTTCTAATTGCGCCCATAGTCCGGAATTCTGTCCCTTTATGCCATTTAATGCTCACAATTAGTCCAATTGACATCACCAGTTTGGGATTTTGATAGAAAATAGTCACTAAATTAATTGAAGTTAGTTTATAGAGTTAATCAAATTTACAATTTTACTCCTAAAAGCATGACACGTCACTCATATGTTCATTTTTTATTTAAAAAAACACCAACAATTGTAAATTATAAATGACTCAAATGACACAATTGTAAATTATAAACCAACCTGAGACAATCATAAATTCATAATTAAAATTGAATCAATTGAATTTTATTTATTTATTTATTATTTTAATTTTATTTGCAGAAATTAATGATTAATTGTTAGAATAACACTTAAAGAGAATTGATCGCATCCCTTCTACTACAGATCACTTTATAGTCTTACCTCTCCATTTCACTTCCAAGATAACAAGCAAGAGCTAATTGAAATTATAAATGACTCAAACGACAATGGCCAAAATAAAGTCAAAAATTTGGTCAAAACTCTTTTATAATAAAATTTTAATGCATTAAGAACAAATATAAAAAGTTTTCTTTAAAAAGTCTAACACATACTACTATTATCAAAATATTCTTAGCGACTAATTTAGTATTTTAATTTTTAATAAAATTAATATTTTTACTCTATTTCACAATAACATTTTACTGACTATCAAAGTAACACTTTACTGTCTTCTTAAATAGGACAGTAACAAAAAAAAAAAAAAACAGAATATGAAACAACAACCGATCACAGTGATGATGTGAAGAAGGTCACAGCTTCGATAGCAACATCAACTACAGCAAATATGATCTGTTTGCTCAATTTGCTGCTCTCAAGACGTCTCTTATTCCCTTTTCTTTTTCTTCTGATCCTCGACTGCGTCCCAATAAGTAACGGAACAATTGCAAGTGATGATGGAGTGGATGAAGATGGAGTGCAGAAACTGGTCCAATGGGCCATCGACACTGCTCGACTTGATCCTTCTCCTCCCACTGGTTCTGATAATGATGATAACGACAACAACAACGATAATGACATTGACATTGATATTGACGATCATCAGAAAGAAAAAGAAGAAGAAGAAGAAGAAGAAGAAGAGATCATGTTTGTTTGTGCAGAAATGTTTACTGAATTCAACTAAAAAGGTAAATTTGTCAATAAAAATGCACCTGTACAATATTGGTGTCTTTGAAAGAAAAATCTATCTTAATGGACTTTACACAATAAAAATTGTTTTAGTGTTCCTTTCAACAAAGAATGGCTCAAGGGAGGGATTTTGGACAAATTTTTCCTAATAAAGCGACTACTGGTGTGCTTTGCACTTTGATTTTTTCTTTATTTAAATTAAGGAATCAAATTCACAAAGCCAAAAAAATCCAACTCACCCATCCAGCTGGTTCAAAACTGCCATCTTCAACCAACTGCCAAGTTTCAAGATTGGTAGTTTGAGGGCTGCTGAATCAACCTGGCACAATACAACTACTACTAGCCAGCATATCTCACCAACACTACTAGCTTTGCCGCGTTCAAAAGGTAGATGTCTCTTGAACCTTTATGATCAATCTTAGGTGGCAATTTTCTTTGTAATAATGACATATATTGTTATTGTGACTCATTAGTATGTAATACATTATAATAATAAAATAAAATATAAATCTTCGGCAGCCCATGAACCTCCATTATCTTAAAAGGAAAAAGCAGCCTCTGGCAACGAGAATTTGAGTCATCATGGACAAAGATTCAACTACTTAAAAAATCAATCTGAACAATGTTGTTTCAACATAACTTCAGGACCATGTATTTTGAGGGCAAATTGTATACAAGAAGGCGATCGTGAGCAGTACTTGTTCTATGCCAAACCAAAACCCCTTGAATTCTATAAATTATTGTTAGACAACATTTTGAGAAAAGTAGTCTATGAGATCCGAAAATACTCGCAATTGTCCTCTTTCTATTTCTTACAACATATAAAGCCAATTGGCATTAGTGAATGAAAATAAAACTCACAGCAGACTGGAATAGTCTGTGCAGTTGTATTGGAAACATCTTGGGTAGTTCCTCGGCACAATGCAGATGAAAGCAGAAGAGAGAAACATGACTGAATGGTGTTTCACAACAAACTGTAGGTCAGTAGGCCAACCTGAAATGTCGCGCCAAATTTGGTACATATTCCACTTGTCATTTATTATGTAATTCTGTCTTTGGAAGTATATCAGCTCTTCTCACTCTGAACTTGAACCGTGCTCCTACAACAAGAAGAACAACCATCAAAATATGTCAGTGTATCAAGATGGTTATAATCTTTTGATTATTGTGGACATAGAACACTCAAAGCGGGCATTAGAAATCTCATCCCATGTAAGACAACCTATCCTCCCAAGGGTGAAATTAATATAATCTAATTCCCAATAGAAGTAGCTTGATACGAGGCAAAATATATTTGAACAGGATTAGCTATTAGACTATTATGGCGGGGCTGTCTGTAGGTTATAAATTGTGGTCTGTGATGGTTTGCATGGCAATGGGTTATGGACAGAGATAGACACACACACACACACAGATGGGTCTACTTTAGAGATGGTTGATTGGGTGGTAGCTAAGAAGTGTTGACACGGACACAGACACGAATGCGGAAACGGACATGGACACAGACACGGGACACGGCAATTTCAAAATTATGAGAACACGGACACGACAGTAAAATATGTTTTCATATATATATATGTATTTGTTATCTAGATTAATATTATATTCACAATCAATCAACATTAAGAAAAACAAACACTAACTCTTTTTTTTTTAAAAGCACTTTTAAATTAACATTTACAGTTTATATTTTTTATGGATGATCTATTAAGTATTTAAATCTAAGAAAAAAATAATAAACATTCAATATTCATCACAAGCATTAAATTAAATGGGGAAAAAGACAATTTAGCATGTCCCCAAAGTATCCCCTAAAAATAAATTAATTAAATAAGGCGACACGCCATGTGGTGTGTCCCATACCTGTCCCCAAAGTATCTATGTGTCCGACACGGATACGGCACTTATTTTGAAGTGTCGGTGCTTCATAGGGTGGTAGTCATCGGCAATGACTATTAGAGGTGATCACTATTAATGGGGTTAGGATAGAGTAACTTGATGACTCAATGTGAGTTAGGATTGGAATAACATTCCATTTGTTTTGGCAGAGAATATTTTTCGTATTTTCTAGAGTTTGATACTACAGAAAGCGAAAGCAACATAAAATGTTTTGTGGCGGTCAATGGAAAACAAGCTTATTTGGGAAAAAAATATTTTCCAATTTCAAAAGATAGAAAACGTTTTCCGAACTAAAGTCTTACCAACGCAACCACACTATTACCATCATCACCACCTCCAAAAACCCGACCATCATCTCCAGTACCACCACCACTATCGCCAACATTACCTTCACCACCTCCGCCGCCAAAACCTCCACCTCACCCTACTACCACCCCACCACCACCAACACCAACTGCCCCACCTCCTCCTACCACTACCACTAACACTAATACAACAACTAATACATTAGTTTCAAAGTCGCAACTAGACATAGGAAAACATTTTATGAAAAAAAAAAAAAATTCATAAAAATATTTTAATTACAAAATGCTTTCCTCAAACAAAGTAAGAATTACTATGAATAATAAAATATGTAAATTTTCTGTTGCAATCGTCATCACAAGGGAAAATTGTTTTTTCAGAAACATAAGAGGGTGTTGTGATTGTTAGAAACCTAAGGGGTGTAGTCTATGTTACATGGAATTGGATATGAGTGTCGGGTGCAGGTGTCTATCCAAAAGTTGGACATTCACAACCATTAATCTTAGGATATCGAGATGTGTCCAAAAGTTACATATGGAGACACATCATGGACACACACACACACACACACATATATATATAACATATCATATAATATAATATACTTAGATAAGATGTTTTAAATTATGTAGAAATGTACATGAAATTAAATATGATTAAGAGACGTGATATTTCTCTCTAACCCATGTGTGAGGTCAGAAATGTGTCTTTAATAGCAAATGTAAGTTTCATTTTTTTTCAAGCACCATAAAAAATTAGAAGATTCAAGTGTCTAAATTTACAGGTGTTGGACATGTTGGACACATGGCACTCTTACCTTTATTATATTCCATGGGCACGGTCGGGGAAAATAAAAGAGTCCATAACACACATGTAAGTACAATTTACACAAAAGCATGTGAATAATAATAATAATAATAAAATTGGAAAAAAAATAATTAAGATGACCTCACCACTTGTATTTCTTGAGAAGAACTTCAGTATCTCGTCAATTATAATAACCTATGCCAGGTTGACAATATCGTAAGTAATGTCAAATAAGAAAGAGATCCAAATATGAAACAGAAAGTGATGCAGTGTATTATATTTAAATCAAAAACAATTAAACAAAATAGTCTACATATAAGATATTACTTGCTACTGTAGGTTTCACTAAGCTATTCAGGAAAAGAAAAGGGGTGAAAATTATCAGTTGAAGACATCATTAAAGCTATTCTGAGTAATGGAAGAGAAGCTACCATGACACGGTGACAACTAGAAAGGAAACAAAGAAAAGTAATTACACAGAATCAAAATGAGATTTTATCCATAAAACAAAGTGTGATTTGAAAATTTAACTAAGCCACCACCATATTTGAGGCCCATTGAAGAAATTCCCTATTTATTAACTCTCACAACCCATTCAGCAAGTAAATAGAATTTGGCGTTAATGTCTGGGTACTAAATGTAAAGATGTTGCTAATTCCAATCATAGAGCAAGGCATCCTTCAATGCCAGTCTTTTAAATGTAAACACTACAATGGAACTATAAACAGAAATTCAACCCAACTATTTGACTTAGAGATTGTTGTTGATGATTTTCATTTTTAAATTTTCTAAGACAAGTGTCGAATGAGTTATTTAGATCCAAAGGCATGTCTAATAAATAAGTAAATAACAATATTGCTTCTCCATAATAATGTGGTATATACATCCCCTACATTTCAATTATGGATGGGAAAGTAAGATATTAGCTGTCCATCAGTTTTACTACATAGGGGCCGTTTTTAGATTATTAGATTATAGCTTTAAACAGAAGTTGTTAGCTTGTTTGGTGTAGATGTTAGCTTGTTTGGTGTAGTTGTTAGCTTGTTTGGTGTAGCTGTCCATCATTTCATTGTGTAATTATCATTTTGCCCTTCTAAGAAATGTAAAAATTGTGAAAAATATTTTTTTTTTTCAAAATTTCATTTTCAGAACTATTTTCATAATTTTTTTACACACAGGAAGACTGCAATCTGGATATGTGGGTAAGCTATGGAGGAAAGCTTTCCTTCCAAAGAACATGTCTCACAGTAAGATTATATTTTGCCAAATAATGGGATGTTTCTTTACAATTTGTACTGTGATACCCCTGTTCCGTATTATGCTAATTGATCTTCCTTATGCATATGATTATGTGTTTGATATGATTTTGAGTGCCATTTATATGAATATATGTGGTTTTGAATTTCTATCCGTTCACCGTAGGAATATCTGTTTGATTATCTGCTTTGGAATTTAAATTGAAGGCCTTATCGGCCACAGAACCTGAAATTGATTGCGCCATCGCGATTGGCATAATTTTTAGAGCCTACGGTGAAATTTGATTGAAAATTGATTCGGATCAAAATAATTAGATTTAGAACGATTAATTAAGTGCCAAATTATTTAATATTAATAATTTTAACTAGATTAATTAAGTGCGTTGTGCCCATAAGAGGGCACAACGCACTCAATTCCTCTCTTTTATCCATTTGGGCTGAGATTTCTCTAGAGAGGGAGAGAGAGGGCCAGTTCTAGAGAGAGAGGAGGAGGAGTTATGCATTTTGATCCAAGATTGTGAAATTGGAAGTTAAAACTCAAAGAACATTGAGTGTTTGAAGCTCCTAGGTGAGTAATCAATTCTTGATTTATGAATTGAGTATGTAATTTTGTGAAATCAAGTAGTATGGTAGCTCATGGCTAAGATTGAGCTGAATTTGAAGTTAAAATGAACATGCATGTGCATAATTGTTACAATTTTGGGTGTTCTAGCATGTAGCATGTTAAATATGAAGAATGGAGCATCAAACCTTACATGCATGAGTAGTTCTGTGTAGCTTCATGATTTGGAGCATCATTTGTACCATTTGTAACAGAAATGAATTGGTTTTGTTGAATTGAAAGTCATAGAACACATGCATGTAAGGAATTGCTATAAATTTTCATGTTTGAGCACAATGTGTATGATCCATGTTGAATTTTTGGTTTAAGTCCATGTATTTGATCATCTCTTCACCAATTAAGTTGAGAATAATGAGTATCCTCCACATGCAAGTACAAACCATGGAGGTATTGGTCTTGAATGTTTAAAGTTAATGTGTTGGTGATGAGTTTGGGTCAATTTGAGCCATGCATGTGATTAATTTATGAATTGAGCTCCATTGTGTTGTAATTTGGTGTTGGTACCATGTTAGTATATGATTATGTGAAGTTTGAGCCAAAAGCATGCATCTAGAACCATTGAATGTCAAGTTGGAGCTCAAGAACATGTTCTGGAAAACCCAGAAAATTTGATGTCCGCTCGAGCGGGGAAACCGCCGCTCGAGCGTGAATTTCGTGCTCCTAGTATTTTTGCAGACTTGGATGTCCGCTTAAGCGGGGAAGTTCACGCTCGAGCGAGGAGCTATGTAGACAGACCTTCAGCTCGAGCGCTAGACTTCACGCTCGTGCGTAATTTTGATGCATCCAACACTTTTGCAGACCTCATGGGTCCGCTCGAGCGGGGAAGTCCACGCTCGAGCGGGGAAGTCCACGCTCGTGCGGGGACCCTCTTTTTTGAAATTTTGAAAAGACATTCTGAGTTTCGTTTTCCATTCTCTTTCACTTCTAAGTACTCTTAGGCATGCATTGAGCATTGTAATTGAGTTAGAAGAATAAGAATAAAGCCTAGAGAGGAATATGTGAATTAAAGAACGGATTGAATCGGTTGTGACCCATATGTGTTATGTGATGTGTAGGGTCAAGCTCCAGGCCAAATCAACCAGCCGATCACTGTGAGTAATATCTTAACAAAGATATCTGAAATATGTTATTGTCCAATTGCTTACGTCCATGTAAGTTTTATAAGATTCGTTGATTCGATTGGTGGACAATGTTTGCCATACCAAATGAATGGGCCAAAGGCCGTTCTGACAGGAATAAATGGATGGGCCAGAGGACGTTTGACAAGAACGAATGGATGGGCCAGAGGCCGTTCTGACAAGAATAAATGGATGGGCCAGAGGCCGTTTTGACAAGAGCGAATGGATGGGCCAGAGGTCGTTCTAACAAGAATTAATGGATGGGCTAGAGGCCGTTTTGACAAGAACGAATGGATGGGCCAGAGGCCGTTTTGACAAGAACGAATGGATGGGCCAGAGGCCGTTCTGACAAGAATGAATGAATGGGCCAGAGGCCGTTTCGACATGAATAAATGAATGGGCCAGAGGCCGTTTCGACATGAATAAATGAATGGGCCAGAGACCGTTTCGACATGAATAAATGAATGGGCCAAAGGCCAGTTTGACACGAATGATAGTTTGACACGAATAACAGTTTGACATGAATGTATGAATGGGCCAAAGGCCAGTTTGACCTGAATGATACTAATGAATTGGGCCCGAGGCCGTATGATGTGTTTGGAACCGCAGTTACCTAACTTACATATGTCTATGTATGTGTGTATTAGTTAGAAATATAAACTGGGCCCAAGGCCGTTTGAGGTATATTATTCCAATGTATATTCTTTATTTGATATTGTTCACTGGGCTTTCGCTCACGCTCATTCATGTGTTTGTAGGTGAGCCAAGAGAGGTCCAGACCCAGCCTCAGTGAAGTCTGTATGGAACAACCAAAGTTTTGAAGAGTCAGCCCTTGCGTCTCACGCACGAGACACGTCTTCGCCCTTTTGCCATTCTGTGTATTTTCGTCATGTTGGCGAGGACTTTGGTATACGTCTGTGTATAGTTTTGGTTGGCTGACTTAGATTTGAATGATGCTGTCTGTACAGAATCTTATGCTACTATACTTTCTTATTAACATATGTAAATGTGGAATGTTATGATGTGCATATAAGCACGACTCTATGGATAAAGTTTTAAATTTGCTTCCGTTTGGCCCCTTTACTCTGATGAGTTTTGTCTTATTTGGTTTGTGGCCGTAGGTAATCTCGTGATTACTGGCCGGTTATGGCCTTAACCCATAGGGGCGGGTTCGGGTCGTGACATGTATTATACATGTACGCAATGGTTTTTGGGTTTGATTTAACATCGATTGAATTCCCGTTGTTCCATGACTAGAGCATCATGAACTGCACAAAACCCTAATCCGTAAATTGGATTTTTTTCTTCTCAAAATCATTACAAAAACCCTAAATTGTGGATTGGATTCTTCCATAAATTGCTACAGATTAACAACCACCATCGTAGAAAGCAAAGTACAAATCAAAATTGAAATCTATTTGGTGGTTGTGATCCAAAATCATCAAACCCAAATCTGTAGCAAAGGGATCAAAGATAGTAAAGAACTGAACCAAAATCATCAACAAGTTCAGGTGCTTGTCATCTAGGCAACGAGTTGCCTTCGTTACACATATCTGATTGTCGTCACCCATCTTCAGAAGTTGTCGGCCGATCATTACCCATCTTCGGTAGTTGTCAGCAGGTCATGTTGCCAAGTCGAAAGAATCAAAGAAAATGAGTAGAGAGAGAGAGAGAGAGAGAGTCATGAGGGAGAGAAGCAGTGAAATGAATGGTTGGGGTATTCATATAGTGGCATAGCTGTAATTCTTGCAAAATCCAAGGGATGTTTAAATAATTTCACCCATTAACACAGCTTTCTGCATAAACTATAAGCTGAGAAGCACCTCTTTCGGTGGTTGCAATAAACAGCTTATTTGGGGCCAAAATAGGCTGTGTTAAGCCATAAGTCGATCCCATTAAGCTACACCAAATACTCATTTTTAACTTAATATAAGTTAAAAGGTGATAAAAGCAGCTTATAAGCTACACCAAACACCTACATTCCAAGGGAAACTAACCCACAATAGTGAAATGCAGTAATCAGGTACACATGTGCAACACATTTGACAGGGGCAGAGAATACCACTTTCTATCAATAACAAGAAAAAAATAGCAATTCATGTCATTTGTCTATTAATTTTAACAATATCATAAAGAAGCAGAAAATGTACCAACATGGCAAGCTAATAAGCGCCGATACTCAAAGAGAGAATATGAACATCAGCAAACAAGGAATGTAATCAAACTACTTACAGGAAATGAAAGATACAAAACAACAATCCACTCAGCCCAAGACAATGGCGTCACCTGCAACACAAAATTCAAATATTTTAATTAACAACCTCATGTAAGGGGGCAAAAAAGTCGAATCATAAAAAAGAAATTGCAGTAAATAGATAGAAGTAGAAGATAAATCACTTACGGAAAAAAGAATAGACAGAGGTCGCACGTACAAGATAAGAATATGAAGGAGCATGGTCAGTACAATTGAACCAACAAGCCACAGATTACTCCAGGGCGGGATAACACTAAAAATAAAGTACAGGTTAGTGGTATTTATTTATTTTCTTTTTCAAACAACAACATCTACAACTGAGAATGAAAGACAAAAATATGACTTTCACTTATAATAGTAGCTTGAAATTATAAAAGATGGTTAACATAGCTGACTCTGAACCTATCATTGGTCAACAAATACAGCAGGAATTTTAAAGAAAGCCTTGATCTCTGCACCTTCTATCTATAAATATATAGTACAAAGAACAAACAGAATTCCAACAATAAACTTCCCGATTTGAAGAAAATTGTTTACATTTGGAAGGGAGTCTGAGGATTTCAGCATCTCAACTGCATTAAAATAGGCCAATTGAAAGGATGGAAGTTTTGGCATTGTATGTGTGCAGAGTCTTCAGACCTGCAAGTGTGAATGTGCTTGGTTGTGGAAACATTGGGTCAAATGAACAGTTGAGATTTTATTTTATTTTTGTTTATTTAAATATATATATATATATATATATTTTTTTTTAGGAGAAACAGAACAACCAAATTTACAAGTGGTCAATTCTGTTCTTTCAAAGCCTTTAAACTACACTTTGCTTTGCAAACACTATTTTCAATGGTATTCTTCATGCAGTTTAGTTTGCTGCACTTCTGAGAAGCCAAGAAGTAGTATCTTAATGAAAAGCAGTATTCCAAATCTATCACCTTTAAAAGTGTTTCATGGCCACTTGTATTAGTGAAAAATTAAAAATCTTTATTCTTCCCTAATTTGATTTTATACAGTACCTTATGGGAAGAAGATGGAAATCCAAGAAACTAGCTATAACCATGTTTTTACATGTCACACATTCAGCATTCAAATGAATCGATTTGGGGACAGAGACAGTATCAAAGTTGAGATGAAGTTTGAGGTTCAAGTGAATACTTACAGGAGAGATTGATTTTCACTGAGATTATTCAATGCATTGAACATCTCAACAACAACAAGCACTGTCATTGACACAGTTGATGGGTGCCGATCATTGAATATACTACATGGATAACTTGTATCCCTTGTGAACAAGTGTCAAAATTCATTTGAGATAGTGTAGTACAAAATGTTAGTGTAGAAAAAGGATAATTTAGGGGCATGCACAACTAATAATTTTGTTGAACAGAAAATCAAACCATTGTCAATGCAGATCATGGGATCAACAATAAAATGCCGAATGCTTATTGTTGAAAAAAAGACATATGAAGTGTTAGCAGAGTCCTTTTAAAAATAATAATAATAATAATTAAGTTCAAACCAAATTTAAAATTTCCATTTAATTCCATCATGTAAAAGACTAAATGATACATTCTTTAGAACAAACCATTTTTTAAACTTGCAGAATCGAAAATTCTATTTATATTACTCTGTATCTATGCAACATGGGTATTTCGACAAACATATTGTACTTGTACCATGTATCTCTTCAATATATCTTCATAGTTTGGCGAAAATGACGTCGTTTCATGCATTATGTAAACAAAAATAAAAATAGAACTGAATCGTAGTGAATCGTAGTGAATCAAAATGAATCATAGTGAATCGTAAATTGAATCGTACGATTCAATCAATTTCTGATTCAACAGCACAATTCGAATCTTTTTTTTTTTTGAAACTTGTATCTAATCGTATGAATCGAATCGTGAATCATATGATTCTGTCAACCATGGGTATTTGTACTTCGTATGGTACTTCTTCATGCATATTGTACACGAAAAATGTACCAAATTTTTTTTTCTTAGTTTTTGCTGTACCCCAGACACACCTAGTATGTACTGAAGCCATACCATACCTTAATCAAAACAATATTTTGTTCTATATAGAGGTAAAATTAGTTTCATTAGACATTATTTATTTGTTCTTTTTTTAAGCTTAGCATGATTTTAAAACTAAGTTATGACTTGTAAGTTATTTAATATAATGACATGTAATTTTTGTTTATACCTTTACTTTTTGCCATTAAATTGTAAGTTGGTTCTTCTTAACAAACTAAAGCATTAAACTAATTTTTGTATTACATTACTCAAAATCAAAAATAAAAATATGTTTTTACAAACGGACCTAACTGTACTTGTACCCTACCTTTTTTAGATTTTACCATATCGACTCTCACCGGTATCGTACCAATACACATACCCGTACACACGCTTCGTAGCTCTACATAGCTGCTTATTGTATAATTTGGTTCTGAATAGAAACTGAAAGACACACAGCCCAGACGACAGCTAGAATATTTTCACAGCTAGATGTAAAGTCATAGCAATTTGAAAGATCAAATACAAATATATTGACAATTAGAAATGGGCAAATTACATATACCCCCTCGAGGTTTAGCAAAATTATAGATACCCCCTGAGGTTTGAAAAATTACAGATACCCCCCTAAAGGTACTATTTGCATAACAAATTAGGGGGTAAATTGTTATGAAAATATAAACCTCAGGGAGCAATTTGTTATGAAAATATAAACCTCAGGGGGGTATCTGTAATTTTCGAAACCTGAGGGGGGTATCTATAATTTAGGTAAACCTCGATGGAGGTATATGTAATTTGCCCATTAGAAATTATATAAAGGGAAGCCAAAAAGAAGAAAGTGAAGCAATTCCATTTACTATTGTCAAGCCAAGTGTGAACATAAACTTGTCCTCAAATTTGTAGACCATCGCTTTAATATGTTATAACCGATAAATCAACTCATAATAGGGACACTGATGCAAGGTTAACCACATTTTTTCAGTCAGCCTGTAACAAATTTGGAGACATCTAGCTCAAAATTAATTAATTATAGGTGAAGAAACCTCTAGGCCACATGAACCAAGCTTGGACGGCTTAGAGAAGCAACGTGGGACAAGTCTCTAACATAGCCAATTTTGAAATCAATCCTAATCTGATATTTCCTGAATTTTCAACTTCATGGATTAAAGTGGGAATTAAATTCTTAAATATCTAGAGCTGAATTTTCTATTGGATTTAGCCTGAATTTAAATTAGAATAAAATAAAACTCAAGACATTTCTGTCTAAATTCTAAGTCTGGATTTTCCGAAATTTGGTCAAATATTTCACTATTCTTCCAAAATGTATTTCTTTGAATTTGGATCTGTTTATATCAAGACATCTAATGTGCAAGGGTGGAACCAGGATTTATATTGGGAGGGGCCAAATTGACGTACCCTTCAACCCCTTCCCCTTCCTCAACCCAACCATTCAGCCAAACCCTTTGAAACAGAGTAGCATGTGTGTATATATATGTATTGTATTAATAGTTTATATCCATAAAAACATAGAGAAGATAGAGAAAGGCACAAATCATAATTAACCAATGTAGGTAGTTATTAATTAGGAAACCCAATGATAATTTCAAAATTTATCAACACAAAAAATAGAATCAGTGGAGCACCTACAAGATATAAGGGACTGGAAGAGGCCACTAAACAAATTTTGTTAAAAAATTAAAAAACACGAGAGGCCAATAATGGAAAACAACGTATTTCTCATCTTTCATGTATGTACAGAAATATATATGTGGGTGAAATTAGTGAACTCAAGGGTGCCATCGCCTCGTTTTGCCTGTATGTAGTTCTATCCACACTAATCTGAAGTCAAATTTTGTTGAGTTTATAAAGTTGGCGACTTTCAAAAGCATGGTCTGATGTCATACAAAACCAAAAACAAACGCAGCAAATATCACACAGTAGTCTAATATGAGATACAACTTACCAATTCAACATATGGTAATTTAGGCCCACTATCAGCAAAAACAAACCACCATATGAATCCCGCAATGGTGGCAAGTCCAACATAAGCTACAAAAACCAAATAATTCAGTCATACAACAGTTCAAAAAATTGAACTAAAATCAACCTCCTGCTATTGATCTTTGCAAAACTTGAATAGTGAACATGTGAAATACTCGTCCAAATTTCTCTCATGGGTATGCTGTAAGAAGCATTCTGCAAATTGGACCACAAGGTGAAAAACAAAGAAGTGCTAACAGACTATACCTCCAATAACTAGATAACGAAAGAATAGCCAACCACTGACAACAGCTTCATTAACCTGCACATTCAAACAAACAAAAAAGTAAAATCATAGAAATAAGAAAGTTTTTCCCTTTCTAAGAAAAAAAAAACACTTGAACGCACTACTAGATTCACAATTCAATGAATTATACAAGAAACAAAGAACCATCATTATGGAATTGTGGAAACTGTAATATTATTTTGAGGGGAGATTAGTGCGTTTAATTATTGTTTCCTAATTAGTATTTAATTCTTGGTATATATATTTAGAGCTTGTAATCGTTGTTTATGGAGATAATACACATATTGTTTGTAAATTCACATGGCATCAGAGCACATACCATACCCTAGCAGCAGTCGCCATGAACCCTACTGCCCAGAAAATGGCCCACTATTAAGAAAAAATTTAACACAAAACTTTTCGTACCCTCACATATCCTTTTAAACAAATGGAGGCTGGGGGTATCAAACCCACCCCACCTCCCACCCCCTCTTCTTTTCTTTTCTTCCTATTTTTGAGGGTTAGAGCAGATCCACCGAGTTCGTATACAGAAGAAGAATGCACCAAGAATAAAAATATAAAAAGATAAATTTCAGAACTTTTTAGTATGCAACAAGTTTTCAACCGTACTAATGCATATATTATACAAAGTGCAACCTCTTGTGTGGCACGAGTTCACATCTTAAATTTGTGGAAGAACTTGATACGAGTATGTATTCCAACACTAATATGCTACAACATATTTCTTAAGACAATCCACTAGAAGGTACCATCAACAAATAAATTTACTCTTCAATTAGATTTTAGTTAATAGAGGTGACTTTACAAGTGTAATTTTTGTAAAAGACATGAAAATAGGATGGTTTTAGACTTTACCAGGAAATAATTTAAGGTATTCAACTTCTCAACTCAAACACTTGGAACTGCAATCATGTCAAAGCTCTTCCATGCTCAAAACAGAATTGGGAAAATCTTTCACAATTAAAATGCACCCCACCAGCTTCTTGCTGAAACAGCTATAACACATTTCCTTTATTATTATTATTATTATTTTTTTAAAGTTAAGGTGATAGGCTAAATACTTTTAACTCTTATGACCTAAGAGCATGGACACTCGTAATAAAATGATGGACGTCGGACATCAACACTCATTGCATACTCCCCGATACATGTGAGCCACTCATCCAAACCTGTCCTACATATTTTTTATCCAAACCTGTCCAACATATTTTTTTTTTTTAAACCAAACACACTTCGAACATTTGGGAGACACACATGTCCATTGCTTAGACACACACAAAACACACTGCAAGTTTGAAGAAAATTACTTGGGATCCAATAATAAAATAAAAACAATGTGGATATATAACTTAATCCCCCTCTTTCAAATTTTTTAAATTTTAGGAACAAAGCCTTCCAATTTTTTTGTGAATTGAACATTCTAAAATAGATATTTGAACTTTTTGTTCGCACTTCTTTTCTAATATGTAGAATGTGAAAAGTGGTTTTTATTGTTTAGCTAACAAAAGATATATGTATTTCAGTATAAAAAATGAAAGAAATTTTTATTTTTTTTCAATATATATTTATTTTTTGTTGCGTCCTTGGTAGTGTTGTATGCTATTTCTTGGAAAATTATCATGGTGTTGTCTTTGTATCATGTCATATCTGTGTCTCGCATCCGTATCATATTTCCTACCATATGAAATTTATAAATCATTTCTACAATTCCATGTTGACCTTGATAAAGTCAACCTAGATAAAGAGTTAGTTTCTCCACAAGAAATTTTCAACTTTTTGTAAATTTAACTTCCTCTATTCTCCATGTCAAAAAGAACATTGAGCGCATTTAAGGTTGTTCATCTAAATAGAGGAAAACCAAGTGAGTCATTTCAGCTATTTTACATGTACAAGGATACCTATAGGCATGATTGGTTGTGTTCGTTTGTTGCTATCAGTTTACATTTTCCAAGAAACAAAGAAAAATTGGCAAACTATTTTCCAGGAAAATTTTCTAAAAGCAACCCAGTTTTTAGGAAACAACATGAAAACTGTTTTCACCGAAAAATCAAAACAATATGAAAACGACGTATAAACAATATGGATGTTTTCACAAAACCACAACTAAACACATGTGAGTGCAAATCTAATAGTATAATCTTTCTAATTCAAAAGCTTGGGATACGAGGACAATATTGGGATACAAGGACAAAGTTAAGTGTCAGCCTGTTCAGATTTGGTGTTAGTATTACAGACTCACTTAATGGTGGCTGAGAAGTCATAAGCATATATAATATTAGAGGTTATTTTGCTATATAAACAATAAATTATATTATTTAAAAACATAGAAAACTCGAGCTTTTGTTTGTAAATTTTGCCAATAAATTATTTATAGTTCAAACATTTTCTTATAGCTGCACCTGTATGGAGAAGTCTAGATCACCATCACAACTATGATTGCCTTTGGCAACCTATTCAACCTAGGTTTCCAGCTCCAAAAATGATAAATTCCAACCATGTAATGAAATTCTCTTTGACCATGTTTCATTCTGTTCCCCTCTTCTTCCATTGGTAACAGTAGCAGTGTCCACACTTTGGCCTATACTATATCATCTTTCATGGTCCGAACACGGGGTAATGTGACAAGCCCATGTAACACAATTCTTGATACCAAACACAATGGAAGGTCCAATACTAGCATTAACCAAAAGTTTTGTTTTGTTTATGATGCATAATAGACAGATGCTTACAGTGTCTATTTTTCACTTTTCAAAAATAAATAAATCAATCACATCTCTTAACATTGCAGGAACAGTTCACAAAAAATAGAAAAATAAAAATAAAAACTTTCCACAAGTGCTATCTAAAATCAAACAATTTCCTTCAAAGACCAACAATCATACAATTCTATAAAATTTTGAATTTTTTAAAGACAATAGATAGCATAAACCATTGAAACATAGGTCTAAATAAAATTATCTATTGTAAAACCCTATTATCATCGGGACATATTCTGCCATCTTGAAGCACCAATGGATTTTACATAATTCGTAAACGAAGAAAAATTAATCAAACTCTAAGAGGCACCGACATGGTGGGTACACACATGTCCATGTGTCTGACACACCATGTAGCGTGTTAATGTTTTTAATTATTACTTTTTCTGTAGGATACGTTGGAGATACTTCATGGACACATGCCCTGTGATTGGATACTCAGAACACCTTCGTAGATTTTTCTTATAATTTTAGAAAGCTGATTTGAGGAGAAAAGTAGAAAAAAAATAAAAATACGCCCACATATACATCGATATCTCTCAAATCTATGTATCCTAAACTTATATTTTTATACATAGTGAATAAAAATGTATAAAAATATCTTTTTCCCATATTTTCTGTGTCCGTATCCTAAATTTTTAGAATCCCTGCATCCTGTCTCCGTATCCATGCTTCTTAGATCAAACTTATGCTTCATCAAGTTACCAAGGAGAGAAAAGCAACAAAGGTTCAGACTCTTACAACATCCTTTTCTAATTCAAATGGTTGTAAGGTTTCAACTCTCTATTTTTTTTTGTGCCTTTTACAAGCACCACACATTAGCAGCCACATAGTGATCAAATTAATTTAACAAAAACAAATATCATAGTTCAGTTGTAAATTGTATTATACGGAATGGTTAAAAGTGACTAAAAGTAATCAAATAGCAGAAGACCACAAAGTTATAAAGGACATAGATTTGATTACCTTACGAGGTTTAGCCTTCATCACATCACAGTCTGGCTTATTAAAACCAATAGCAGAGGCAGGCAATCCGTCAGTAACTAAATTTACCCAGAGCAGCTGGACCTGGAAGAGAAAAATCAATCACTCAACTTTACTTCGCTATGGCATCAAGGAAACATAAAAATATCCAATAAAATAACATATTTGAAAATAGAATGAGGACATAGCTTTTAAGTATATGGATGAATTTATTTTATTTATGTCACAGTTAGTGTTCTAAAAATAGGTCGTAATCGTTACGTAATGCTATTCCCTAACTGTATGGGCAGTTACCACTACTCATTATGGCTGCTATAGAGGTATTATTGAATTTCACGGCCGTTACTATTGTTACATAACAATGGCCAACACATTTTTGCGCATTTTCTCTTCTATCAGCTTCTGTTTTTTATTTATTGAACATTATTTTTGTATGTAGTTCTAACTTGTAAGTTTTATAAGTTGAGGGAAAATAGATTAAGATGGTTTGGTCATATACAACGGAAACCAACAAAGGCAGTAGTAAAGAGTTGCGATACAATGATGGTAGATGGAAGTGTTAGGGGAAGAAGCAGACCGATGGTTTGGTCATATACAACAGCGACCAATAGAGGCAGTAGTAAAGAGATGAGATACAGTGACGATAGATGGAAGTGCTAGGGGAAGAAGCAGACCTAGATTGACGTGAGCTAGTGTAGTAAATAGAGATATGAATCTCCTTAATTTGACTAACTATATGGCCTTGGATAAAGTCGAATGGAAAAAAAAAATTCATGTAACTGACTCCATTTATTGGAATTTAAGACTTGGTTTGGCTTGGTTTACTTATATAACTTGAAAAATATGAATCATATGATTTTATTAATTGTATTCATATTTATTTATTAAACATATGTAACCTGCAAATTTGAAACACAACATAATATCACTAGTCTAAAACTATTAATAACAAAACAAATAACAGTAAAGTGGTGCATTATAAATGTATCACGGATGAAATCATTAAATGCTGAGTGAAAAATGTGAACTTTCTTCGCAGAGACTCTAAAAAGAAGTACAAAATTCAGTGCATACATTGGATAAAAACTATACTAAATCCCCAAAAAAAAACCATTTTAAACCTAAACAAATATGATTCTGAAATAAAAACATGTGTATCGTTAAGTTTTCGCAAAATTATATGAGAAGTGTGAAATTTCACAGCTCTGGTTGCAACAACCATTATGCCCCTTACACCTCACAAATGCATCATCGCCACTGTCACCAGTTTGGTCATGGTAAGGTAAACTTTCTACACAAGGGACCATGAGCGTATAGCAAATAATCAAGCATCATGCATTTTTATACTGAAACCTAAATAGGAGAACCCAGTAATGGTCATGCCAATGCAAGGTGCTGGGAATGGTGGACTAAATACAGACCTATTTTCTGCCATTATTTGCATAGGCGGCTGCCCTTAAACTCCAACTCACAATGTCATGCTTGACAGCCAATGTATGCCATAGCACCAAGCAATAGTCTCCGTATATGGCTAAATTTATGTTAAATTATGTTCAAGTTTTCACACACAAAAATATGCATGCCATGCCACCAACTTTTATGTTGAAAACAAGAACTAATCAGAGGAGTCATTTACATGTACACTTCAACAAATAAGAGTGAATTAAACAAAAGATCATATTCTGTAAGCAAATATACTCACAGGAACAAGAGTTTAAGGTATTCCAAGTACAGCTGCCACAAAAATACAAACAACTTCACCAATGTTCGAAGATATCATGCATCGGATAAACTGCTTTGTGTTATTGTATATAGCTCTTCCCTCTGCAACAGCCTGCTTGGATATGACTCATTCTTGAGATGATTGAAACCATGAGATTTTTTCTGACTTCAAGAAGACAAACATGCCAAGGAAATAAAATTCCTACTCATCAAGATGAAATAAGAAAAGCTTACCGCAACAATTGTAGCAAAATTGTCATCTGCCAAAACCATATCTGAAGCACTCTGAAAATCCAAACAATACAAGAGAAAATGTTTAATAGATGTGTAAAAGCACTTATATAGAAACCATAAAAGAGCACTTATGTAGAAACCATACAAGACAAGCCACAAAAGAGCATGGCAATTATGTAGAAAGAATGCAAGTAATGAAAAGAGAGATTTAAACAATATCTCATATATATATGATGACCAGACCATATTACCATGAGCAAAACATTTTAGAACTGTTACATGGACTGTCTAGGTGTCACCAGCACGATTGGGATCTTTTTAGAGATATCTCTAAATTGTGTTACATGCACTCTTCTAGTTAACCCATTGTACCCGTGGGCCGTGTCCACCAAATATGACAAAGGTAAGGGTATGGGATGTGTCCAATACCCGTACCCAATTTAGAAACTTGGATCCTCTAATTTCATATGATGTTTGAAGAATTTGCTAATAAAGAAACATTTCCAGCTTCTCACACGAATGTGAGATATAAATTCTATATTTTTTTTGAATCTCATTTACTTTGAAATACATTTTTTAATAATTTACAATATCTTATATAACAATATTATATAATATGCAATACATAAAAGTATTTAAGATATGTATCCATTCTCAACTGTTGGATGCATATTCTAATATCCTAAGTTTTAGGTTTATGAAGATCTGATGCCTAGACTCACATCCAGTACTCATATTTGAGTCCATGTAACATAGATTTAAAATACATTGCAAAAATGCAACAAATATGGACATAAATAAAAACACATTGACATAATTCACAAGTGTCTAATGTCTGAAACGTTCATGTCGGAAGACAATCTATGAAAGAGAATAAAGTAATAATCAAATCTCTATAACTAGTACAAGTAGGTAACTAAATTAAACAGGCTGATAAATCGTAATTATTCACAAAAATCAACTATAGCTTTTCAGTCATCCTTTTCCAACCCTGGAAAAAGGCAGGGGCAGCGAGTTACGATTGGAAGACATCCAGCATATTACCATCAGCCAAAACAAGTTCAAATGAGACAAGTAACAGTCACCCACACCAGGTACAACAAGATGGACGTAATAGTTAGCTAAAACTTAGTACTTATCAGCAAAAATAAAATAAGTTGCCTAAAACATGAAAAAAAATGTATTTTACCATATAGAAATGTTCAAAGGTTCTTTGCTAACCTGCTGAAATTTATAGTCTAAAAATTCTTTAATTTAAAAATAAAAATTCTGGAGAAATTTCAATGGGCATGCCGGTGTGCATGTGTGTGTCATTAGAGAGAATATTCTAGCTTAGAAATTTAAAGATGTGGGTGATTAGATGTTGGAATTTTCCCATTCCAAAGATCACAAGGCCAACCGATTGCTACTAAAACTTCAAATTAGATCATGTGATTAGAATTTCCATGTGAAGATTGATAAAACTACGTGATCTAATTTCTATGTCGAGATAGCTTCTTAATTAAGCAACCAAAACTGTGTTATTACTCATTATACATCTAAAGGAGAATCTTCCACAGAAACTACATGCCTCTTAGCATTAAAGTGATGTTAGGGAAGTCATCAGGTTATGGCACCACATTTTTTTTTTGGGGGGGGGTTGAGAAATGACCAAACTTCAATAAAAAAGCATCAAAGCCATGCAACGAATACAAAAACCAACTAAAGGGCTAGCTAACAAGCTACCTAAAAAGTGAGCAAACCCAAAATAACTAATTAATCAAATCCTCTATAAAATCTACAAAGGTCAGCACATCTGGATCTACTGAAACCATAATCCAACTATGTAACACAGTAAGCAAATGTCGTTCCAACCATGGAACCGACCAAGTCATGCTAGTGAAGGTACATTTATTCCGCTCCAACCAAATCAACCACATCAAACAGTGGCCCGCAAGCAACCACACCTTCCAACGTCTCTTCCCAACCCTCCCCCAACCCAACTTTGCAACACCTCCGCTGTCAACCCTGGTTGAACCCAAACCAAAGAGAGCAACAATGGCCATCCATAGATGTGAAGCAATTGAACAATGGCTAAGCAGATGGTCCACTGTTTCTGTATCCCCACAGCACATGCAACACCAATTAATTAAAATATGAAGACGAAGACGAAGACGAAGACGAAGACAAATCAAGTTATCAATAGTCAGAATACGCTCTAAAGCCACTGTCCACACAAAGAAAGCGACTTAAGACGGACAACCCATCACCCAAACACTCTTCCACGAAAATGGAGCACCATCCCCGCCCACAAGCGAATGATAAAATGAAGACATTGAGCAAACCCCTTTGGAGTTCCGCCATACCCACCCCAAAGTATCCTGCCCTTCTCCTCCCCCCACCCAACCAAAAAAATCTAAGGCCATACAAAAAACCCAAGAAATCCACCAGTTGCCCCAACTCTCAATCCTGCACCTCACAACGCAAACCAACATTCCAAACTACCACCTGCTATTGCACATGCGCATAAGACACCACTGTCGCCTCCTCATCAAGAGCAATTGGAAAAATCGAAGGAAACCTCGTAGCTAGAGTTTCTACTCCACACCACTCATCCTTCCAAAACCTGACCCGAACCCCCACCCCAATCCAAAAGCAAGCCCTCTTCCAAAACTCCCCCCGACCGAAACCCTTCCACAAACTCCGTCCATGTGACTGTCGCACCTCACCTGTATATCACTCCCCCATCCCAACCTATACTTTGGCCCCACCACTTTCCTCCACAACCGCTCCTGTTCCACCACAAACCACCACCACTTCCCCGGAAGAGCTAGATTAAATGAGACTAAGCTCTGAATCCCCGACACCCCCATAGCCTTGGGAACACATCAGGATCATACAATCATTCTGATAACTGAGACTCAGGAGACCTACCACTTCATTTTGGTGTTGTAATACTTCAACCAGCATCCTTTTATGAAATTATGCCCGAATTACAAGATATAATTCAAAAAATTATGCCCGAATTACAAGATATAATTCAAAAAATTAAAATTCTCAAGAAAAAAGTAAAATGACTAAAGAATTATCAAGTGTCAAGTATACCGGGTGAACAGTGTCATGCGTTGTAATGCCATTGCTTTTTGTAGTGCTGGAAGCTCTTCAAACTCAGAAACAGTGTAAGAGTGTCCACCAAAATCTCCCATGTTATCGAAAGCACCTATCTTTTGACACAGTGATTCTGCAGTACTCTAAAGTTGCCTCTCAAGTTAGAAAAGTACCCTTGAATATTAAAAATATTAAAAAAGATTACATGATATTACAAAAAAATTAATATTGATAATTTAAGTTACCTTGTTATCCCCTGAGCTGTCATGCATGAAAGTAAAGCATTTCTTACTTCTTCTCTTGGTGGATCAAGCATTCCGACCTTTAATTTTATTGAACATAAAAAAGAGTAAGAGAACAAGAAGATAAATGGCAACATGAAGACAATATCCAAATCCAAAAGATCGATTATTTTTACGCTCAACAGGGAGAAACTAAAATTAATAGAACAAAATTTGATCAACCAATCATAGTTCAATAATGACTGTCTCAAAGAGAATGTAAAGCATTTAAAACTTGTTTTACGTGCTTTTACATTGTTTATTTATCTCCCTACAAATATCTTTTCATTTGAGAGAAAACCATTTGAAACTTCTAATAAATTCTCCTTCCCTCTTTCTTTTCCTTTCTCTAGATACAACCCAACCAAACAAATGAAAGGGTGGGTGATACAAAGCATGACAAGAAGAAAAGTGGCAAATCAGCGATTTCATATGGAGTGCACCCTAGACATTATACAATCATGTTACGGTTAATTCGTCCACATTCCAAACCCTTCCCCAATCTTCCTCTTTCTCTATACAAAGGAAGCAAAACACTGTTCCAAAGTTACTACTCACAATCCCAATTCCCAACCCAAAATCCTTCCCCAATCAAGCATTAACCAAGCCTGATCCCTAATTATACCTGTTGGCCTACAAATTAACAATTACATCTCATAAATAGCTACTTTCCTAGAACCTTCAGTAGCCAATTCTGAAATCTTGCAGCCACAAGAATAAAACTCACATTTTCATGTACAAATCCTAAAAGCTGCCATCGACCTTTTAGGATCCTAAATCCCTTACCCTAACTACTTTCCATGACCATGACCCACCACAATTCCACTTGTAGGTATCCTTAGGCTAAGTTTTCTGAAGTAGTTCTTCATTAGAATAGTATGACCATCAGCTTTGTATCAGAAATGATCCTTCCTTTCCTTAAAGCCATAAGTTTTCTTTGTTTAATCTACTAACATGTTTAATAGCAAAAGCCTTTCTTCCAAGTTTGATGCCCTTTTGAAAGGTAACAAAAATACTGAAACTACCAAGGAAGATTTTGGCATTGATCTCTCTCTCTCTCTCACTCAAACCACCACCTAACAAAGTCACTAGAGGCCACCACCAACTTCACCATCGGTGGTCATCACACCTGCCTCTGAAACTTACATGCAGTAGCCACCGTCACCCAACATCTTCTCCAACTCCAACAGCAGTCTACCATCATGAGCCATCATTTCCTGTGTTGGGGACCTGGTACAACCCTCATCATCTTCCTCTTCCTCCCTCCTTCCATCTTCATCAATCAAGCTCTTTCCTCTATCTCTCCAGCTCTCGTTCACTCTCTGGAAACAACTAATTTAAACTTGACAGATTAACAACTTAAACTCTAAAAATGACACAATTTCACCATGACCAAAGCAAATCTAATTGCATGTTGTTTATGTTTGGAGCAGCTCTACAAAAACACATCATAATGTCAAAAGCTGTTAGGTCACATTTAAACAAAATATTTCTTAGTGCCACCATGCCAAATTAATAGAGCTTTGGAGTGGTTCATATTTGCAGCATTCATAATATGATATGAACAAGGTTGTTCATTATATTAGTTGTTCCCAAAGTTTTTAAGGGCAAATGCATAATGCAAGGCAAATTAGCCCTCATGAGGTGAGGTGTAAGCCTCAAGATAATGAGGTGTTAGCATTTCAAATTTCAAATTTTTATATTTAGGACATAAATAAAGTATTTTAAAGTAGTTAAAAAGTATTAAAACTTAAATATAAAGGTGTAAATACTTTTCTCCTCAATGCACTGAACATTTCACTATCCTCGAGGTGCGTACAAGCTGTCCTACTCGGTTATCAAAAGAAAGAAGGAAGGAAAAAAAAAAAAAAAGGAGGTTTGTACAAGCTGTCCTAGTCGAGGTGCGTACAAGCTGTCCTACTCGGTTATTGAAGTTGAAATCGACATTCTAAACTTTAATTATTAAGCTTCTTACTTAAGCTTTAGGATTGTGTTTTCTTTGGTTGATCATTTACTTGATTTTTCCTATGAAATATAGTTACAAAAGAGGTTTTTCTTTTATGTTTAAACCATGTAGGAGACAAAGTTTAACAACAGCCCAAGACAAACTCTCCATGTGTGTACTTTTCATATGTTTTTTTGTGCAAGATGCATACAAGGCACACCTAAGGCGCATATGCCTTAGACAGTTGAGGCGCATGCCTTAGACAGTTGATGCGCGATTTTGGAAAGTGTTGCCTAAAAATCAAGGCCTTAATGCATTTTCCCTTAGCCTTACCTTGTAGAGAGCCTCAATAATGGCTTTAAAACTTTGATAGTCTGACATTGATTTAGAAGAAAAATGGCTTCACTTCCACAAGTCATAAAAAGATATTCTCTCCCTTGGGCTAATTGATTGGTTATGCTTGTAGATTGGCCCATTTTGCAAGAGTTAGTGCAAAGCTATAGGCAAGTTTCTTTCCAAAAGACATTTAAAATCATTAGGCCTGCGGTTCAAAAAGACATTTGAAATCATTTGGTTTGGTTTACAAAAGACGGTCCAGTTCTCGATTCCAATGTTGGAGAACCATAGATGGTCAGTTCAGTTCTAGGTTAAGTATAAAGCCAAACTAACCCCACCCAAGTGCATCACTAACCAGAACAGACCCAAAACATTCCCCAATCATGCAGCAATCACGCCAAAACCATTACCCCACTTATTAGCCTTCAAATAAACGATTAAATCTCATAAAATAACAGCTTCCCTGGAACTTTCAGCAGTCAATTCTGTTAATCCTGCAACCATACAATTTAGAAATCAAACAAAAATTCAACATTTTTTATCTACAAACCCCAAAAGCATTCTTTTATCTTCTACAACCTAACCCTCACAAATTTCCATAACCAAAACCCACTGCAATTCCACTTATAATCAGCGTTACGCCAAGTTTCCTAATGTTATCATACTGCAAAGGGATTTTCAATCTTTCCTTTTCTTCTCTTCTCTTACCAACCATAGCATGCTGGACGCATGGTTCTAAATTGCAGTATTGAGACACGTAACGGTAACGATCGTGGTATAACAATATCAAGAGTATCAGCTATACATACTGGGATCAGCAACTCACCTAAAACTCAATAATACACATCTTCAGATGACTTTAATCTTAACTGGTCATATTTTAATAAATATTGGGACATTTAAAAATATATTTTTCATACTGTATGGACTAATAAAATTAATGTTAATAAAAAAAAAATGGCCCCTTTTCATCAATTGAAGTTCTACAGTATGAAAACCTGTGAGAGTAAGAACCTGTCTTTCAATCCCACATCAAGTGAAAGGAGAGATGAGCAACCCAACTACAATAAAACAAAGACATCTACCAATGCACACTCAAGAGTCTCACATCGGCTAGTTACTCAAGCAACAGCCATCGCACTAGCTTTAAATAAGCCTTATAAATTATACCCATGAACAGAAAGTACTCAATCATTGGTTAGTCCGACTCTCCGCACCACATGGCTGAATGGATGACTAAGATGATTGTTTTAAATACATAATAAAGTAAGGTTCAAAAAAAAAAATTATTTCAGATATGGTGAAAAACCATTACGGACTGGTTTGTAACAGAAACCAGCCGGTTCAGGAGCGATTTCAGTTCACACCGGAAAATCAGTCAATATCCAAATCTGCCATCCTTAAACCAACCGTTACGTTACAAACTGAATGCTTTTTAGAACCACTAATGGACTTGTGGTAAGTAGTTGCGAGAATTAATAAGAAATTTCCACCAACCACCACATACAAGTAAATGATTTACCATGTGTGTGTTTCTGCATACATAAATAAAAATATAAGCTAAGAAGCATGGACACTTCTAAGAAGGTGGCATGTTAGATACTAACACTGACCGGACACTTCCTAACACGTGAAAGACACAAGTCCAAACATGTGCTGCTATTTTTTATAATTTTTTTAGACTCAAGTCATTTGAGGGACTCGCATTCATTGCTTAGGCACATATGAAACACATTATAAGTTTCAACAAAATAACTTTCAATAAAATATTTAGACTTTAGAATTCAAGGTATGCTATATATTTTTATTAAATTTGAGTGAAATATTTATAAATGACATATAATAAATATAAAAAACCATAAATTTGTGTGTTCCTCAAGTGTCGTGTCTTACATTTTTTAAAAAATTGTTATGTTGGCATGTCCATATCGTATCACGTGTTCGTGTCTGCACTTTTTTAGTATAGAAGTTAATGGATGTTACGCTAGGTTTTCAAAAATATTCAATTGGATCTCATCTAAGTGGTAGGAGCTTCTGATACATAGTTATTGTAACTTGTAAGCTTACTCAAATTTATATCACACTTAACGCTACTTTTACTAAGAAATTTATGACATAATCTCATATATACATATACCACTCATTTTTTTTTCCATAGCGGAAAGATCTAAAACATTTCCACGGATACCTAAATTTGATGAATTTGCTAACAAGTACAATGAAAACAGTTTACCAAGCTTGCCAACTTGCAAACAAGTACAATGCTTCATAGTGAAGGGTAGCCACATTCATGGGGTCTCAATAATAAATGAACGGAGCAATTACCAATCAGGGTTGACAAAAAAAATTTACAAATACGTAGGGGTACAACTATTTCTTGTGAAAACAAACACAATAAAATATGATTCCAAATCACATTTCGAAACACATTTGAAAACATGTTTGGTAACCAGAGAGTTTTTGAATTTTTGAGTCTACTTGGTCGTTTGCCTGGGCATCCTTTCGAACGTCCGGCCGGTTGACCGGAACAGTGCTTTTTTTTCTTTTTTTGCAATTGCCTCCTGTTATTTGAAAAAATAAAAAAAATAAAAAATTATATTTGTTTTTGATATTTTTTAAATATAGAAATTATTTTTTTTAGCAAAATAACAAATTATTTGGCCATTTATTTAAAATTAACAAAAAAAAAATTAATTTGTCACAGTAATTTTTAAAAAATAAAAAAACATTTTTAAACAAAACAATTAAAAAAAATTCAATCAAATATACAATCAAAAGTAATTTTAAAGCACTAGCTAAATATATTTTTTTAACAAAAAATAATATATATTTTTTAATATTATAAATAAAAAATATTTTCGGAATTTTTTGAATTTTTAAAATAAAAAAATTATTTTTTTCAATAATTATTTTTTTGAGTTGAATTTTAAAAAGAGTTTGGTTATGAGCTTTGAATAGAAATTTCAATAGAATTTCGAGTTGTGTGTTTGGTTATGAGTTATAAGTTTTTTAATTAAGTTTTAAAAACTTTTTTCAAAATTCATAACCAAACAACTTTTCTTATTTCAAAACTCATTTCAAAAATTCAAAACTCAATTCAAAACTCTTTTCAAAACTCATAACCAAATAAATTTTCGATTTTCAAATCATGATTCAACAACTCACAAACTCAAAATACAACTCCATTCTCAAATCATGATTCTAAAACTAAACCAAATGCTACCTTTGTTTTTGTTTTTCTTTTTTTTTCCTCAACAATGGAAGAATGACACAGATAATAATATCAACAAAAGGAAAAATTAAATAAGCAAAAGAATTTGGAAATTGGTTAATTTCAAGTCGAATGCACATAATGATGCGGAACATGACATGGAGATTTTATTTATTTGTAATTTTATATTTATTTTTTATTGATAGTTAATTAGTTACTGATTTTACTAAAGATTAGGTTTCCAAATAATGTTATGATTTAGTTTCCTACTTTAAATTTGGGTTTCAAGCCTATATATATTAGGTCTTTACAATGTAATCTTTAACTTTGAATTAGCAGATAGCATATGCAATGCTTGTGCAATTCAAGTAAGTAAAAGTAAAAATAAATAACAAAGAAATTAATGTTGCAATGTGTGTTGCTTAAGTGGTAGGACTTTCTTTCCTAAAGTCAAGGTCAAAGTTTCAAGTCTTGTGCACATCTCTATGTAACTTTTTTGTTTTAAATAGAGAAATGAGAGACACATGGCATAAGGAGAAGCAAGCAAAAGCTTGGACACCAAATCCAACCTTCACTTAATATAATAGTATAGATAGATAATCAGATAAGGGTTACCTATACGGAGATAAGAAACTTTTATAATTTTGCCCATAAATTAGATTTCTTATTTTTGAAATTTTTTAACTTTCTGAACATGGGTTGTAAGGGTTGCCCATTCATGGATTCTATTTGGTTTTTGATAGGCTTTCGAAGTCACTACCTACATATGAAGACAATCCTTAATATGGAAGTCAGAAGTAATTCAAAGTTGAAACCTGTAATCACAACTACAACATCACAGCCCTGCATTGCCATCTCTGGTGTTGCAGACTCAAGACTGTCATATTTTTTCTATGAGCTGCACAACTTAAAAAATCTGCTTCAATGTGCCCACCACAAAACTTTCACGCTATGAGGCATCTACTCTACAAGCATTTGAGCGTATGCAAAAGTGTTCATATCTTCTACAAATTTATCTCAGAGAAGTGAAGTACATTCAAACAAGTAGTATTAGAAAAAGGAAGCTAAACCAAATGTAACATTCCTAACTTCAATATGGAGAAGCTTAAGATGATTTGACCAGTAAAATAAACTTATAATTGACATAAAAAATCAATCAAGGAATGTAGAGGGTGCTTTTAAATTTGATGTAAAATTAAAGCAAGCAATGGTAAGAAATATTATAGATATAATGTACACGATCCACATATTTTAGGTTTGTCAAGTTTAATAGCCTTGATATCCATAAATTCACACAATTGCACAATTGGAGCATGTTGTTTGGCATTTTTGGTGAGAAACTGAATTCCGGCCTATTAAGTAAGAAATTCACTTCCTTCAAAGATGAAACTCGCTCCCAAATAAGATAGAACCTCTCAAACATACAAATCTCAAAGAAACAAAAGAAAAACAACTCAACCTTATTCTAGTACTTTCTATTTACACTATTTATTTATACTTAACAAAGACAATTTGTAGTTGACATCAATCTCTAATGTTTATTCATATTTAACACATATTACAATCATGTAGAAAAAAATAATTGTTAGAATATATTTATATATTTAATATATTAAATGTTCCTATATAGGTGCTCCCAACCTTAGAGACTTCTATATGCTCTCACTCTCCCACCGCTTCCTCGACTCCCACTTCGTGCAATAATGTGTGAACTGAGTGATGCCTGCTATGGTCTTACAATTATTGGATTGTTGGGAGTCTAAAAAGCACGAACATTCTAAGGAGACATCTCCATGTCAGACACGGACACCCTTTTCTATGTTTCCATAATTCAAAATAAAAATCTAAATTTCAAACAAGTAGGAATGGCAATGGGGCGGGGCGGGGCGGGGATGACCCTCCCCGTCCTCGATCCCCGATAGTAACAAAATCCCCGGCCCCAGCCCCGATCTCCGACGGGGAACCCTTCACCTCCCTCACCCCGTCCCCTAATGGGGATCGGGTTTCCCCGACCCCGAAAAATCTCCGCCAAATCTGTTCAACACACATACAAACACAAGAGCAAAAAAAAAATAAATAAATAAAAAATAATCTGTATGTATACAGATCTGTTCAACACACACACACACAACAGAGATAATATTGTTCATCAACAACAACAGATATAATATAGATAACAACTTGGAAAAAAAAAAAATTGTACATCAATCAACAACAGATATATATGTATAGAGAGAGAGAGAGAGAGGGGGCTTCACAAACTGTCCGTTGATCAAGACATCGATCGGTGGCTTCACGGTCCTGGTCATGGTCGTGGCTTCAAATCGGTGGCAACGGAGGGATCGGTGGTGGTGGTGGTGGTGGTGGTGGTGGCTTCAGATCAGTGGCTTCATTGATCTGTTCAGATCGGTGGTGGTGGTGGATCTGGATGATGTTGATGCTGATAAGAGATGAGAGAGATCTGAGTAAGTGAAGGAGAGAGAGATGAGAGAAGTCGTGGTGAGACTCAGAGAGATCTGAGTCAGTGAGGGAAAGAGAGATGAGAGACGTGAGTGAGGGAGAGAGCTGAGACAGACTGAGAGAGAAAGATAAGTGTTTTGGTTTATATATATATATAAAGGGGTACAACAGTAATTTTGCTTCGGGGACGGGACGGGCCGGGTACGGGGCTAGGACACTTATCCCTGTCCCCGGCCCGAAATTGATCGGGGATTGATTTTCGAATACCATCCCCGTCCCGTTGGGGATATTTTTCAGGAAAAATCGCTTAAATCGGGGTCGGGGGGTCGGGTCCCCGTCGGGCCGGGTTTAAATTGCCATCCCTACAGACAGTGTTTTGAAAAGCGCACTTAGGCACACGCCTAAGCTCAAGGCAAGGCAAGGCAAGGCACAGCTTTGCGCCTCAGGCCTGGTGAAGCGAGGCGACATAAGGGAAGCGCTGCCTAGGCGATGAGGCGAGTGCCTTGTGCGCCTCGGCGTTCTATGTGGATACCCACATGGGATGAAATCACATTTACAGTATAAAATTTTCAAAACGTGAGTCAAAAGAGCAAAAACATTATTAAAAAATAAAAAAACCCCAGTGGAGAAGAAGAAGAATACGCGACGAGTACATACCACGCCATGCCACGCCACGCCACGCCACGCAGGTTCTGCTCTCTTCTCCTCTTCTTCTCTTCTCTCTCTGATTCTTCTCTTCTGCTTCGTCTTCTCTTCTCTTCTTTCGTCGTCTTCTCTCTCTCTCGCGATCGCTCTCTCTCACCTTCTCTCTCGCGATCGCGATCGCGATCTCTCTCTCGCTCTCTCTTCTGTCTCTCTCTTTATCTTCCTGATTCATATATATATATATATATAATATTATATAATACCTATTATATAATATATAATATACTTATAGATATTAGATAATATACAAAATATAATTGATTCAAATATAAAATATATAATATAATATTATACAATACCTATTATATAATATATAATATACTTATAGATAATATGTAAAATATAATATATACTCATACATAGTAATAAAAAAAAATACACATGTATATGAAATAAAATAAAAAAATTAATTGAAACACATTATTTAAAAAATATAATAAATAAATAAAATAATATATATATAAATTAAAAATTAATTATTTTTTTTCTTCTTCTCTTCTTATTAAAAAAATTAATTATATACATATTAAATATTTGCTTATGTTGAAAATTGTGCTATATTAATATTTTGCTTAACTTCTATAACTTGCGCTTCGCTTTGGTGAGGCGCGCACCTTGCCTCGCACCTCGACGCTTAGGCTCCAAGTGACCTTGGCGCCTCGATGCGCCTAGAGCTTTTTAAAACACTGCCTACGGACAAGTGTCCAACAATCATTTTGTAATGTGTCCATCACTTCTTGGCCATTTCTATCACTGGAAAATAAACATGAGACCAACACTTCTTGAACATTTGCTAACACATGATATTCAAAGTTTGAGAATTTCACAAAAATATCTTATAATGCCCTTAAAGAAATGTATAATTATTAAGAAATGTCCTATAGAAGTTTCACATAAAATTAAATGAAAAATAAAAAATGTAAGAGAATTAGATACAAAATTTATTTGATATAAAGTAATTATTTAATTTTGTATATATTACGCACATATATAACTATATAATATGAATATATTCCTAGATAATATAATATCAAGATATAATTATTTGTGGCGTGTTTGTGTCATGTTGTATCCTTGTCCCATGTCCGTGTCTATGCTTCACTGTTGGGAACAACTAAGAGTTTTGTGAGTCTTCTCGCTATTAGATTTTAAAGGAGGGAGGGTAATTAGTTGTGTAACCCTTGTACCTTTAGCCTTCTTGGTTTGTGTAAGGCTGAAACCCATACTAGTCAAAAAACATAATTGCATACATATGATATATATAAATATAAACAGCTATATCTATGTGCTTGTGGATGTATCGGTGTATGTAAATAGGTAAAAGTTCTTGGTATGAATATAGAGGGAAGCAAACCCAACCTGTGAAATCTGGACTCTAACTCAGTTCGAATATTTGCAGTTAGTGGAACAGTGGAACCATCATCATTGCAGAGGATACTTGTACATCTAGAAATGATACTCTCTGGAGCACCTGTTGAAAACATAATCTCCATCTGCTTGCGACTACAAAGGACAGTCATCATCTTCCGATCATGAGAAAATTCCAAAAGAGAGACCTGTAGGGTATAGATTCACAAGCATGATTTGACAAGGAGATATCAAAAATTTAAGCGACGCAAATGTTTATCACTAGATCTACAAGATCCATTTATTGAGACTTCATTCCGTTCTGTGTGAAATACATCCCAATCAAGAACTCCAAGAAATCGAACAAGTACCTTTTGGAACATCACTACAACTCTAGCAAATAAAAGTGTATGTACCAATTTTGACAAAGAAAATTAGAAGTCTCTATCTCTGCAATATTGAGCTGCATCCTTAACATGCACAATGACACACTCCCTGACCCATGTCTGAACCACAACCAAAAGTAACCTATTATTTTTGAACTTTTTAGAACCGGGACACACTGGAAACATATGGGACACACATGGCCATAAAGACACATAAAACATATTGCATAACAAAAAAAACTTGCTACTCAATTATATAATAAAAACAAATTACATTTATACCAATTTATTTCTGCTTTAAACTTCTTTTAATTTTTGGAATTCTGAAGTCCAAAACTTCAAATTATGTTTATAAATAAAGCTTTCTAAGATAGATATTCGGACTTCTGTTTACACTTTCCTTTCAAATATGTAGGTATAGGGAAAACAATTTCTTACTATTTGTTATAATAAAATATAAATGTATTTGAATTGTAAAAAGTGATGAAATAGCTTTATTTTCATTTACACACCTAAAATATATTTTATTTGTTGTCATATCCTTACCGAGTCTTTGGCCTGATTTCTTATAATAATAATAATAAAATTGTCGTGTCAAGTGTGTCCGTATCGCCTTGATATGTGTCCTGTGTCCAGCCTCAATGCCACAGAAAAACAAACATGAAAGATCAAACCAAAATTGTATACTTTTCTCAAGAGCTTGTCATAATCTCATACACAACGAACTCACATTCTTCATTTCTCTACGAAAAAAAATAACCGTTACATTTGATAACAATAACAATTCAAGAGCAACCAGTACGAACTAGAGTTGGAAAGTTGACAATATTGTAAATAACAAGGCAAATGATGACTAACAACTATACTGCCATAACTGTATACTGAAATGTAGTTTCTCTCATTCAAACATGTAAAATGTTAACATATGATACAAAGAGAGGAAGAATGACAATATGATCTTTCTCACTGTTGAATATTTTAGAATTATTATTATCTATGCAGTTGAAACTCCAGAGTTTCTAATATTATTAGGGAGAATAAAAAACCAATGGACACTAACTGCATCATCTAAGGATGGCGACATGGACATGGACACAAACACGCAACACGGATACGATACGATGCAAAGACACCGACATGTGAAATGCAGGACAATACATGGCCAGAACACAGCAAAAAATATACTTCTAATTTTCCATGTGAAAAATATGAATATTTTATCAACATAACATTTACATAACAATTAAATTCCATTAAAACTGCCAACCACAATGTTGATTATCCTGTAGCCACCTTTGCCGGAAGGCTTATACAGCAATAGTTTCTTTCCAGTCACCTCTCTCTCTCTCTTTCTCTCTCTCTCCCTCTCCCTCTCCCTCTCCCTCTCTCTCTGTTGGCCAGCCATGTCCACCCCACGTCAAAAAAGGACACATGTCCTCTGCAAGATCAGGAAAAAAAGGGGAAAATAAATAAATAAACGCAACAAAAATTGGTACACACCCTAAGGTGTGTCCAACAGTTTGTCAGACACGTGTACAGGTGCCCCGTTGGAGTGTCTATGCTTCCAGTTCATCAATACTGGCTGTCATTTTGTAAACAAACACACAAATAACAGCGAAAAAGGGAGGAAAATCACTGCAAAAACTGGAAAGGGAGCACGCTAAGCCAATTTGCCAATAGTCTATCATACTGGCCACACATCAACAATCATTATAAGTGTTGCAAACATTAGATTCCTTAGAATTCGGGGTACATCATACTCAGCAAATAAAAAATCAAACAGCTACCATATGTAGAAGCAAACCTTTTTAAATTGGTCTTCCCAGTAATGATTGCAGTAAGAAGCTCGTTCATGCTTGCTCAGCATATTCAGAGCAGAAGGTATGAATCAAATCCAGGAAGACCAACCTGGAAACAATGGTGACATGAAAACATTTGTACCTTATAATTCACAGTCAAATTAACAGCAAGTAAGCTGATGATAGACAGGTGAAAACTGAAACAAAGCAACAATTGACTGCAAAACCTTCTCTGCCAATACACGAAGGGCTACTTCAGTTGACTCCCCTATTTTTTCATAGTTCCCCTTGTCCGAGTTGTACTGTAAAACAGACTCGTTGCATAGGGCTGAACACATTGCTATGTGAAAAAGACAAGGAAATTGAGCTGGAAACTCAAGCTGCAAAACAATAAAATCCAATGTAAAGTGCTTGACAAAATATCCTGAAAGGTCTACAAATACCAAGATGTTTACTTACTTGTTAGCAAGAGTAAGGAATACTTTGTTCTTTATGTTTATGAATAAAAGAAGGAAGGTTCCGATTATATATGTGTATTAGAAATCTAATAAATCTCAGGTGCTGCATCAATGCTAATGTCATTATCTCAACCTTTTGGTCAACAACAATAACAAATGAACCAAACTGAGGGCAGTTGCATTAAAAATCCTACATGACTTCAGGACCACCTGAATTTCAAAAATTTTAAGTGATTTCTTAATCTCTCAAACGCAAGACATCATCAAAGGTTCAAGTAGCATAATAGAAATAAGGGCAAATTACATTGACTTCCCTTGACTATTGCAGAAAATACACGCAGCTCCACTAGTATGGAAAAATGACACAAACCTCCTCTAATGGGCCTCAAACCCAACTAACAGAAAATATAAAACACAATGCCCTCATATGTTTCAAAAAAAAAGCAACAACAACTACTACAGACAACATCCTCCATCCACACCTCTTCTTCCTTCCACACTCAATTATCACAGCCATTGTCACAAACATGACCCACAGCGCCCACCACCTCCATCTCACCCCATACCCCCCAACCCCCACTACTAAAACCCCAACACAACCAACCCCATGTCGTAGACATCATCACCAAAACCCTAACCTCAAGCCAAAGCCACCATCACGGTGTAAGATTCCTGAAAGATTTTCTGTATCTTGTATATTCAATGTGTGAATGATTACAATCAGACCTTAGATTATATAGCCCTAAATCCTAAACCAAAAGGGAGAATACAATTATGCCTCTAATAGGACTCTAACACAACCATACCTCTAATAGGACTCTAATTTGTACAACCACAATCATGCCTAATTTGGAAAATAATAGAAAATACACAATATATTTTCACACCCCCGCTCAAACTCAAGGTGTTTTAGCAGAAAACACTGAGAGTTTGCTAAGAAGAAACTGAAACCAAGCGGTAGTGTGAGTCTTGGTGAAGAAGTCCGCAAGTTGCAAAGCCGAAGGGATGAAAGGAAGCGAGATAGAGGCAGACTGCAGATGTTGGCGAACAAAGTGACAATCAATCTCAATATGTTTTCGTCCACACATGAAAGACAGTATTGTGAGCAATCTGAACAGCATTGCGATTGTCACAGTAGAGAGGGATTGGAGAAGACTGAGAGACACCCAAATCAGACAAGAGACAACGAAGTCAAACAATCTCAGCAGTGGCATGAGCCATAGCACGATACTCGGCTTTGGCAGTAGAGCAAGCAACGACTGATTGTTTCTTGCTTTTCCAAGAGATTAAGGAATCTCCAAGAAACATACAGAAACCAGACGTAGACTTACGATCAGTAACATCACCAGCCCAATCAGAGTCAGCATAGGCCACCAAGTCCAAAGAGGAAGTAGAGGATAACAATAAGCCCTGAAAGATAGTACCCCTGAGATAGCGAAGAACACGAACCAAAGCAGCCTAATGGGTAGAGCGAGAAGTAGAAACAAACTACTAACCACATGAACAACATAAGCAAGGTCAGAACGAGTGACAGTCAGATAAACTAAACAATCCACAAGCTCGCGATATAAAGTGGGATCATCCAGAGGGACACCATCAGTAGAGTTAAGCTTCGCATTAAGCTCAATAGGTGTATCAGAAACCTTCGTATCAATAAGACCAGCACGATGAATGACTTCATTAGCATACTTAGCCTGAGATAGAAAATAGCCCTTGGGAGAAGAAGCAATCTCAATACCAAGAAAATACCGTAATGGACCCAGATCCTTCATTTCGAAGGTGCGGAAGAGATGCTGCTTGACCTCAGAGATAGCAGAAGAGTCCGAGCCAGTGATGATCATATCATCCACATAGAGCAAGAGAGCAACAAAACCAACCGATGTATGTCGCAGAAATAAAGCAGAGTCAGAAGCTGAAGGATGAAACCCAAGCTCGGTAACAACAATCTGAAATCGATCATACCAAGCATGAGGAGACTGTTTCAGACCATACAGAGCACGCCGAAGACAACAAACCTGTCCAGAGGGATGGTGAAGGCCAGGGGGAGGACGCATGTAAACCTCCTCAGTGAGATGGCCATTAAGAAAAGCATTCTTAACATCCATCTGATAAAGAGGCCAAGAACGAATAGCAGCGACAAAGATCAAAGTACGGACAGTAGTCATTTTGGCAACTTTACACCCCCGACATTCAGTAAGTTCACTAGGACAAACTTTACCCAAAATACCTGACTGAGCTAAAGACCGTAAGCGATCAACAGACAAATGCCCTAATCGAGAATGCCATAAATAGAAAGGACTAGACAGAGAATCTAACTGAAACGAGGAAAACGCAGTCAAAGAGGTTGCTATAGGCAGATGCAAGCTCTCCACCACATAGAGGTCTCCAATTCTACGGCCGGTCCCAATCTGCTGCTTAGACATTCGATCCTGTACAAAACAGATAGCAGAAGAAAAGATAACATCAAAACCAGCGGCATCAAGCTGACTGGTAGATAATAAATTGACAGATAACTGAGGAACAAAAAGGACAGATGGAATAGAGACAACAGACATAGCAGATGGTAGGACAGACCCAACAGATACAACAAACATACCAGATCCATTAGCCGCATTGACAATAATAAGAAAGGGTGGAGGAGTACAATTGTGAAGTAAGGAGAGATGGAGAGTCATATGATGAGAGGCACCAGAGTCAAAAAGCCAGACAGACGAAGAGATACCTGAAGAAGACCCAAGCAAACCTGAATGAAGAGATGAAACAACGGAAGTAGATGGAGATGGCTGCGAGGTGGACAATATATGCTGAAGTTGACTAATCTGAGCAGTCAAGGAAGCCAAGTCAAGATCAAGAGTCGGAGCAGATGCAACATACGCAGTGGAAGGAGGCCGAAAGTGGTTCTGAGATTGCTGAAAAAATGAGACAGGCTGACGTCCCTTCTTGGGACGGTGGTACTTCCAATGGCCCTTCTGATGACATAAGGCATACTCATCAAAAGTCAGAGACATCGTAATAACTAGAAAATTGAGGGGTTAAACTGTAATAAACCCTATATTCAACAAAATAGCCAAAACAGGGGTCGAAGGGTAATACACAGAAATCTGATGGGGGTAAGGCCAATAAATCCAAAACCATAGTGTAATAATCAGAAGAGTGTTAGGTCTGAATGTAAAATATAAAAACTAGCTTCTTTTTTTTTTTTTCTTTTTTTTTAACCCTGACCCACAAATATTAACTAGAGTATTGAAGTCAAAAGAACCAGTCTGTAGCCGAGAGAACCAAATCAGAGAAGAGAGAGAGAGAGATTGAAGCCGAAGTCAAGGAAAAGGGAGATTACGAAGCTGAAGTCAAGGAAGAGGGAGATTACGACGTGGTTGGTGGTGCCCGCTAGGGTTTTGTAGCGTCAATGTCTCCGACGCGTAAACGTGGAGCGAGAGGAGCAAAAGGGAAGAGTGAGTTGCGTCTCGGTGATCTGGTTCTCGCCAAGGTCAAGGGAACTTCGATCAATCAAAGGAGAAGATTTGAGAACCAGAGACTGAAGAGGAAGATGACCCACAACTCACACAGAGACTGAAGAGGAAGACAATTTCTAGGGTTCTGGTGGTGGCTTTGATACCATGTAAGATTCCTGAAAGCTTTTCTGTATCTTGTATATTCAATGTGTGAATGATTACAATCAGACCTTAGATTATATAGCCCTAAATCCTAAACCAAAAGGGAGAATACAATTATGCCTCTAATAGGACTCTAACACAACCATACCTCTAATAGGACTCTAATTTGTACAACCACAATCATGCCTAATTTGGAAAATAATAGAAAATACACAATATATTCTCATCACCGGAGCCCTAACCACAACCAACAGCTACCATTGCACAGAGAGAGAGAGAGGATCCGTCTATCATCACCTACAATACGTCCATCACCTCATACAATCCGTTCATCATCAGCCTCCTTTCATCATCATCAACATCAACAACAACAACAGCAACAACAAAGAAGGGGAAAAATTTGAAGAAAATATTTAATTTGAAACCTAGATTTGGTTTGTATTGATTTGAAACAACACATTTAGTTTGCATTGGTCCAATTGTGATGGTATGTCTGCAAGCACGATGCTTCAATAGTGATGGCATAATCACAATGCAACGATCGTTATGGTTTGGTTTTGATGATGACTGGGGGGTATGCCAAAGGAAAAAGGGAGTGTTAGTGAGAATGTTATAGTGGTGGTGGCGGTGGCGGTGGCGGTGGCGAAGGGGGATGCAATGGCAGGCAGTACGTGATGATATCGTGGTGTGTGGTAGTCGGAGTCACAAGGACGCTGGGTGAGATTGGATCGCACCAGAGAGAGGAGGCAACATCATGGGGGAGGGGGAAGCAGTGGCCTAATGGTGAGGGATGGGAAGCAATATCAGCATGATTGGAGACAGGCAACGACAGCATGGAAGAGGCAAAAGCAGAGATGGAGATTGTTGTTTGTTTTAGTTCGGCAGTGGTTATAAGATAGAAGTTAGACATTTGGGGGATAGGGTTTTAGGGATGTAGGGTAGACGACTTTTTTTGGGAGGTGGTTTTTTTGGCCATGGAAACTTTTCCTTTTTTTTTTTCTCTCTTTTTATATTTTATTTTTCTTTCAATTTTTTTTTTATTTGTTTAAAAAATGTTAGAAATTAAAAAGGGCAAAGTTGGTATTTTTATTTCAAATATGATGACATGAGCAAACTCCATCCACTTCTAATGGTGAGGGATGGGAAGCAATAGCAACATTATGGGAGACAAAGGCGACAACAACGTGGCAAAGGCAAAAGCGGAGGTGGTGGTTGTTGATAGTTGTTTTTCGTTTTAGTTCGGCAGTGGTTATAAGATAGAAATTAGTCATTTGGAGAATAGGGTTTTGGGGGTGTAGGGTAGACGTCTTTTTTTTGGGAGGGGGTCTTTTGGCCATGGACACTTTTCCCTTTTTTCTCTTTTTATATTTTATTTTTCTTTCAAATTTTTTTATTTATTTAAAAAATGATAGAAATTAAAAAGGGTAAAGTTGGTATTTTCATTTAAAATATGATGACATGAGCAAATTCCATCCACTTCACTAACGGTTGATTAATGGCGTGGGCCCAAGTGTAATGCAATAGTTTTCAAGGGAGGCCGGTGTCATTTTTCCATACTAGTGGGGCTGAGTGTAATTTGAACAATTACTGAGGGAGGTCCATGTAATTTTCCCTAGAAATAAAGGAAGAATAAAAAAAATTTCACAGTTAAGTAGCTACAGCAGTAACCACTGTCTAACATTAGACAACAATTCCACTTCCCACATTTCTTTCAAGATGAGAATAAAATAAATAAATAAATAAAGCAAAGGATGATATTATCAAATCCTACAGGCTGACAAGTCAAGACAATTACTAACTCAAATTCAGAATGCAAACGCAAGACAAAACAGACAAAAAAATAACAAGCCCACACACAGGAAGTAGAAAAAAACATTTATAATACTATCCAATCCAATTAACCAACATTTTATAAGTCATAAAGGCATGAGTACATTTAACTCTGACATAAACTGCACTTGAAGAGAAAAAATTTAGTAGTATACAATATGAGGGGTTTGAATGAAAATATGATGTAAACAAGCTAGCCTGGAAACCATATCAAGGAATATGTGATTTCAACATGTAAGCAATGCATACACAATAGTGTAGAAAATTATGAAAAAATTTACCGACAAAAGAATTTAGTCGTTCGTAATATATATGGTATTAGGAGGCATATTATTCGAGAAAAAATACCTGCATCCCATCACTGTCAAAAATAAAGCCCTCTAGCGCATATGTTGTCCCACTGACACTGTATTCAAAAGTAGTAGGACCATGGTGTGCAGAATGAAGCACACATATCTGGACAGGCAGGAAATAGAAAGGGTAGATTAAGTTTTTCCATCTTATGGTAAAACAGGATTCGATGATCAAATAAAGCAATCTGAATTAAGTAAAAATGTCCCCATCAATGTGGAATTTCTTTCATAATATGAACAAATAGTTTTCACCTTCTTGTTCTTCTTGAGAATTAAAATTATTGAAGAGAAGGAAGAAGTGCAAAACAAAGACGAACAAACACAACGAAGGGACTTTAAAAAAACTAAAACTAGCACCAGTTCAACAATAGAGGGAAGAAAACAAACGGAATGTATCAAGGACAAGTTTCGCACATCCATAAATTCAAAGAGTATATTACCAAAACACAAAATGAAGACGAACAAGAAGTGGGGGGGGGAAAAAAAATAATTAGTATATTCTAAGCCTATAACTAGGCCACTCTTGTAATATTTAGTATCGATCTTAATTGCATTATTTTCAAAATAAATCAAACAAAAATAAGCAGACCAAACGTCCACTAAACAACCACATTGAGTAAGGTAGTGTTTGGTAGAGTTTTCTAAATATGATTTGAGAATAGGAGTTGTATTTTGAGTTTGTGAGTTTTGGAATTATGATTTGAGTGTAGAAAATTTATTTGGTGAATGAGTTTTGAATTGAGTGGAGAATTTTTGATGTGACATGATATCTGATACAAAAACTTACAACTCATAACCAAACACACAACTAAAAAATCTATTAAAAGCTCATAAAAAATTTTAAAATTTTTCAAAAATATTGTTTTATTAAAAATATTTGAAAAAATTAATGCCAATTGCAAAAAAATAAAATAAATAAATAAAATCGCACTGTTCAAGTCAACCGGCCGGACGACAGATGTTTGACCGGTAGGCCAAATTTTAAAATTTAAAAACCCGCTTGGAACGAGTTTTCAAGAGGGGTGGAATTAATTTTCCAAAACCCAAACCAAACATCATACTAGAATATAGGGGTAGAACTATGGTTCCAAAACTCTTCCAAACACAGCCTAAAACAGTCTCCAATAGACACACAAATTACCTAAAAGAAATTGCAAAAAAAAAGAAAAGGGAATACATCGACATTTACTTGACATGTTGAAATTCAAAAAGCAATTTTAAACATCAAAACCTAACAATGAAGAGCACTAAACAAAATAAAATAAACTAACCATATTGAAGAATCAGCTTTCATAACATCAACCCTAACAAATTACATGTTATCATTTTTACAGCAAGGCAAGGAAGACATACAGATAGGTAGAGGTGTTCATGTACCTAATTGTAAAAAGTAATGCGCTAACCTTCGAAATAGACATCATATTGGTAGTCAGAGTACCAGTCTTGTCACTGCAAATTACTGTTGTGCAGCCTAAGGTCTCTACAGATGGCAAAGACCTTACAATAGCATTCATCCGAGCCATTCGTTTTGTTCCAAGAGCCAAACACCTAATAAAATTAAAGGAAACATAATGCTGAAGTTCCACAAAAAGCTTCTACAAATATCATGTGCAGGCAACCTAAACAACTAGAAAACATTTACCCCTGTATTTTTTGTGCTAACTGTACAGAAATATCAACGACCTGAAAACTAAGTGAAATTTAATCCAGTATATGATAGATTCTTGGAAAATTATGCAAGCAGAGCCTCATCTAGCACATAAAGCCAAAAGTATCACAAACTTTCATATTAGTTAAATAATACTCCCTCTGTCCTATTTTATGTGTCTAAGTTTCAAATTTCAAAACCCTAAATCATCAATTTGCCATATTACCTGCCTTCTAGGAAGCACGGATACCGATACAGGATACGGGTACGATACGATACGATATGATACGGGATACGGGTACGATACGATACGGATACGGCGATACGACAAAATTTGAAAAATTAGGATACAGGTACGGCGGGGATACGTTCGTAAAAAAATATTATTTTTATAATTTTTAATAATATAGCATGTATAAAAATAAAAAATAAAAAAAGAAGAGTCAAAATTCACCTAATAACACAAATTATGAAAATTTAAATTTTTTTACAAAAAGAGTCAAAATTCACCTAATAACATAAATTCTGAAAATTTAAATTTTAAATAAAAAAGAGTTAAAAAAAAGAAAAAAGAAAAAAAAGTCAGAACTATTATCCTAATATCTCAAAACATAAGAAAAACAAAAAATAAAATAAAATAAAAATCAAAACAGGAACTGGGAGAGAGAGAAACCGTGGGATCGAACAAGAGGGACTGAGTGAGATTGAGCGAGAGAGGGACTAAGAGATCAAGCGAGAGGGAGAGAGAGAGACCAAGAGATCGAGCAAGGGGGAGAGAGAGAGGAAGCGAAAGGGAGAGGGAGAGAGGACGAACTTGATCGACGATGACTCCTCGTCCTCCTTGCTGCTGCCTGCTGTTCGTGAACCTTCCTTGCGATAGAGACGATAGAGACGACGACTCCTTCTCTTGCTGCTGCTGTTCGCGAACAGGTTGGTTGATTTTTTTTTGTTTTATTTTACATTATTTTGTTATTTTACACTTTAACCCCATTAGAAGTTTTTGAAATTATTTTTTCACCCCGCCGTATCCCGAAAGTATCCTGTACATATCTTGAAGTATCCTAGCGTATCCCAAACGTATCCAAAATTCAAAAAATTAAAAAAAAAAATATGAGATACTTCTTTGCCGTATCTGATACGTATCCCGCCGTATCGGATCCGTATCTGACACGCGTACGGGGGGCTGTTTTGGAGTATCCGTGCTTCATAGCCTGCCTTTAAATTTATATTTAACCACATAATCCAACCCCAAAAGTTATTCGAATCGGACAAAAGGCGTTTTTTAAAATTCCAAAAGAATTCCATAAACTGTGTGCATGGTCAAATATGCCATACAAAATGGGATGAATCAAGTACAAAGATAGCTTTCACTGCTCAAAAACAGAGATGCATATTTTTCAGCCAAATTTATTTAGCAAAAAATAAGATAGAAAAATTATGTAGCCCGGCCAGACATGGCAAGTTAATCGGTGCTAAGAAAGATTGCTACTTAAGGAACAGATTGGTTAATTGTGAAATAAAGTAGTAGTCTTTAAGGCCATATTTTGGGAACTTAGATAGTGGTTAATATAGCGAACAAGACTTGGTAGACTTTTAACTGTGTGCCTAGATACTTATCTACAAGCTTAGGTTTATCTGTTTTTGAAGATTTGGATGTATTTGTTTGCATCATCTTGATACTTGATTTCTAATAAAGTTACCTCTTATTTATCAAAAAGAACTGTGCCCAGTAACAAGCCACATTTGCTGTGGTATCTGTCTATAAAATGTGAGCATTAGATGACAATAATGGGGTTGTAATGCCTTGTATATATATATATATATATATATCTTTGGGACTCTTCCTTGCACCCTTTCATGCTTAGTTGTTAATTTAAAGCAAATGCTAGTTGATATATTCCCAGCAACCTCGCTGCAGTGTTTTACCACTGCAGCAGTTGGTGTCAGATCTATTGATCTTCTCTTCTTGTGGATTAATTAACTTGCATTTGAAGCCACAAACAGTCCATGAATGAAAGAACGAGGAAAGGATGGAAAGATGATCAACTTGTTGAAGCGATGATTGCATCAAAAATGAAGGAATATATATATATATATATATATTTTGATATGTAGATTATCCTGGGCCAGCTTGCGCGCACCAGACTATGTCCCTACAGCCCGAACAAGCCTTCCGAAACAGGTTTATTCCCTACAGTCCGTGGCCCAAGAGTTTTGTTGTCGAAGGGACTTGAACTTGAGACCTTGGAGGGAGCAAACTCCCAAGTCACAGGCCTCATGCACCAGGCCAAACCCTTGGGGTTAAAAATGAAGGAAAATATTGAAGATCTTCATATCAAGTTAGGTGAAATATTTTGGCACAGAGATTCTTATCTCTGGAATCAGAGGTAGAAGGTGAATTACCACCATTATTTGATGAGTATTCTGACAATGGATGTCTAATTGTTGGCAACATAAGTGTTCATACATCTATTGATTCTGCCAACAACATAAGCAATAATTACATGACTTTGTTGTTGATGATTTTTTTTTTTGTAACAACGGACAACATGATCTGTTGATTGATTTTTCATTACCTGAAACAATGAATCTTGAGGTGTTAAGTGCTTCCAAATAGTATTATTTGAAGCTTTCTTTGAGTTAGCACGATCCATTTTTGTGGAATTTTGCTGAAGACTATATGAAGATAGACTCATGGATTAAATTCTTCATTAGAATTTACATACGGATGCTGACTATCAAATCGTTGAAATATAGAAATGAAACTAGAAAATGAAACTTAAGTTCAATTTTTGCAAATTATAAAATTGTAAAAAGAAGGAAGATGTAAGGGCATGCCAAGGAAGTGTTAAGCAAGTCAAAAGCATATGTTCAAACAACAAAGGAAATGCTGACAACAAACTCAAGGGCGAGTTTCACGCAACAATGGAGAGACTAAAGCAGCCCAACCAGACATTAGCAACTCAAGAACAGTTCCTTAAGGAATTGATTCTTATTTGTGAGTATAGTAATCTGTGAAGTTAAGACTAAGGCCACATTTTGGGAATTTGCATTGCGGTTAATATAGTGAACAAGTCTAAGTACACTTTTTTTTGGTTCTGCCTAGTAATGCTTACATTTACTATGGTAGCTGTCTAGAAAATGTAAGTGTTAGATAACAATGGGTTGTAGACTGAGAGTGACATGAAAGCATCAACTTTGAAAATGAGAGCATGCATATTAATTTATATATAAATTTTAATTTGCAATTTTTTTCATTATTTGAGAATCAACAAATAGTTTTTTATGTATATTTTAAAAAGAAATAATAAAAAAAATTAAAGCAAAAAATCTATGAAAAAATTTGTAGAGTAGCATGGCAAAATGCAAGATGTTGATTTTTTAAATCTCAGGTTCAAGTCATTTCAAGTTCAAGATGGTTTTTTTTTTTTTTTTTTTGGGATAAATATTTCAGGTTCAAAATCTTTTGAGCATTATATATTGTGCTATTGCAAGATACACAAGATCATGCAACATGTGAGCCTAGAACCCTATACCACAGAATGTACAAAACAGCTGGGTCCATCACATTGATGTTGTTTTGTGGAACATGGATAGCAGCAGGTGTACTATAGAGTGGCACAACAGATGAATCCATAGACGTGTCAGCTAAATATTCTCACAAACATCAATTCATTGTCAACCAACAATTCTTTCTCAATTTTGCTCCTAGTAAAATCCACGAACCAGAGTATGGTCCACCACGATGGCAGATTTGGCTTATTATAGTTCCCAGCAACTGCTCTGCCGTGTTTTTTAACTGCATCAAATTTAGCAATAAACCTATTTTTGTGCAAACTACATAGAAATACAATTTGACAAAGAACAGCACAAAATAGAGGCTCTAATCCATGAAATGCGAAACCATAATTGATAAATCAGAAATGTGGGCTCAAAGGACGTTACCCTTTTTAAATCATCAAAATTAGCAAAATAGGTTGAGAGAAATTAAAAGCTATAAAGATGTTAAATTACCAGCTGCCCCAAAAGTTTAACCGGTTAATGATGATCCCTCACAATTTGAACTGAATAGGGTGCACAAAAACAAACAAAACATAATAAAATAGACACTAACAATCACATATAACAAGACTTGACACCTCCAATAAACAAAGCTCCAATATTAGGTTACATTAATGCTTGCACCAAAAGCTTTTGCTGTCAGGAAAAGGGACCATATATATATATATCAAGCTCTCAAAAAAAACAGTGCATCACAAACTCATGGGCAATTTTGAATCCTCAAAAACCATATCTACTGGTTATCACTTGACGTGATTGTAAAATACAATTTGTTTGGTAAGGCTCCCTAAAGTATTGGAGGTCCAAGTTAACATTAAATGTGCATTATATGAGATAAAAGCACACCAATGCATATATTTTTATATTATTTTTATATTATTTTTCAAAAGAAAAACTTCTTGTTTGTTTTTTTGGTTATCAATCATATAGTTATTAGTATCCGATTAATATGATTTTTGGTAGGCTTGAAGTACTCAACAAACCCTACAAAATGACGGTTCAGATCATAAAAATAATCCCATAATGCATCACAAAATGAAGCACAACAGTCATTGCTATGCCTTTGCCACAGCAGTGACCCCAATTCCTTGGCGATTATGGGGCGTCAACACCTCGAATTCAAGTTTCTTAAGGAACTAGTTTGCCTAAAGTGAAATCCGGCTCTAACTCCCAAACAGGAAACCTGATTGGAGTCCTGTCTTCTCCCACAAGTTTCTCGTGCCTAGGCGGTAGTGTGTGGCAGGTTTTGTGCGAAACCGACGCCTTTTGGCGATTTTAGGGCGTCAAAACCTCGAATACAAGTTTCTTAAGGAACTAGTTTTCCTAGAGTGAAATCCGGCTCTGACTCCCAAATCGGGAACCCGATTGGAGTACCGTCTTCTCCCAGAAGTCTCTCGTGCCTAGGCTGTCGTGCATGCCAAATTTCGTGCCAAACCGACGCTGTTGTGGTGATTTTGGGGCATCATCACCTCGAATTCAAATTGCTTAAGGAACTAGCTTGCCTAGGCCGAAATCCGGCTCTAACTCCCAAACCGGGAACCCGATTCAAATCCCGTCTTCTCCCACAAGTTTCTCGTGCCTAGGCGGTCGTGTGTGCCAAGTTTCGTGCAAAACAGACGCCGTTTGCAGATTTTGGGGCGTCAACACCTCGAATTCAAGTGTCTTAAGGAACTAGTTTGCCTAGAGTGAAATCCGGCTTTAACTCCAAAACCGGGAACCCGATTGGAGTACCGTCTTCTCCCACAAGTCTCTCGTCCCTAGGCGGTTGTGTGTGCCAAGTTTCGTGCCAGACCGACGCCGTTTGGTGATTTTGGGGCATCAGCACCTCGACTTCAAATTTCTTAACGAACTAGCTTGGCTAGACCGAAAACCGGTTCTAACACCCAAACCGGGAACCCGATTCGAGCCCTGTCTTCTCCCACAAGTCTCTCGTGTGTGCCAAGTTTCGTGCAAAACCAACGCCGTTTGGCGATTTTGGGGCATCAACACCTCGAATTTAAATTTCTAAAGGGAACAAAATCCGGCTCTAACTCCAAAACCGGGAACCCGATTCGAGCCCCGTCTTCTCCCACAAGTCTCTCGTGCCTAGGCGGTCGTGTGTGCCAAGTTTCGTGCTAATCGAACCCCGTTTGGTGATTTTAAGGTGTCAAAACCTCGAATTCAAATTTATTAACGAACTAGTTTGCCTATAGTGAAATCTGGCTCTAACTCTCAAACCGGGAACCCGATTGGAGCCCCGTCTTCTCCCACAAGTCTCTCGTGATTAGGCGGTCTTGTGTGCCAAGTTTTGTGCCAAACTGACGGCATTTGGTATTTTGGGCCGTCAACACCTCGAATTCAAGTTTCTCAAGAAATTAGTTTGCCTAGAGTGAAATCCGTCTCTAACTCCCAAACCGGGAATCCCATTGGAGTACCGTTTTCTCCCACAAGTCTCTCGTGCCTAGGTGGTCGTGTGTGTTAAGTTTCGTGTCAAGCCGACGCCGTTTGGTAATTTTGGGGCGTCAACACCTTGAATTCAAATTTCTTAAGGAACTAGCTTGCCTAGACCGAAATCCGGCTCTAACTCCCAAACCGGGAACCCGATTCGAGCCCCGTCTTCTCCCACAAGTCTCTCGTGCCTAGGCAGTTGTGTGTGCCAATTTTCTTGCCAAACCGACGCCGTTTGGCAATTTTGGGGCGTCAACACCTCGAATTTAAATTTCTTAAGGGATAAAATTGTCTAGACCGAAATCTGGCTCTTACTCCCAAACTGGGAACCCGATTCGAGCCCCGTCTTCTCCCACAAATCTCTCGTGCCTAGGCGGACGTGTATGCCAGGTTTCGGGCCAATCGAACCCCGTTTGGTGATTTTAAGGTGTCAAAACCTCGAATTCAAATTTCTTAACGAACTAGGTTGCCTAGAGTGAAATCTGGCTCCAACTCCCAAACCGGGAACCCGATTGGAGCCCCGTCTTCTCCCACAAGTCTCTCGTCTTTAGGCGGTCATGTGTGCCCAGTTTTGTGCCAAACCGACAGCGTTTGGTATTTTGGGGCGTCAACACCTCGAATTCAAATTTCTTAAGGAACTACTTTTGCCAAGAGTGAAATCCGGCTTTAACTCCCAAACCGGGAACCCAATTCGAGCTGTGTCTTCTCCCAAAACTCTATTGTGTTTAGGCGGTCATGTGTGCCAAGTTTCGTGCCAAACCGACGATGTTTGGTATTTCGGGGCGTCCACACCTCGAATTCAATTTTCATAAGGAACTACTTTTGCCTAGAGCGAAATCCGGCTTTAACTCCAAAATCGGGAACCCAATTGGAGTCCTGTCATCTCTTACAAGTTTCTCGTGCTTAGGCGGTCTTGTGCGCCAGGTTTCGGGCGAAACAGACGCCTTTTGGCAATTTCGGGGCGTCAACGCCTCGAATTCAAGTTTGTTAAGGAACTAGTTTGCCTAGAGTGAAATCCGTCTCTAACTCCCAAACCGGGAACCCCATTGGAGTACCGTTTTCTCCCACAAGTCTCTCGTGCCTAGGTGGTCGTGTGTGTTAAGTTTCGTGTCAAGCCGACGCCGTTTGGTAATTTTGGGGCGTCAACACCTTAAATTCAAATTTCTTAAGGAACTAGCTTGCCTAGACCGAAATCCGGCTATAACTCCCAAACCGGGAACCCGATTCGAGCCCCGTCTTCTCCTACAAGTATCTCGTGCCTAGGCAGTTGTGTGTGCCAAGTTTCTTGCCAAACCGACGCCGTTTGGCAATTTTGGGGCGTCAACACCTCGAATTTAAATATCTTAAGGGACCAAATTTTCTAGATCGAAATCTGGCTCTTACTCCCAAACCGGGAACCCGATTGGAGCCCCGTCTTCTCCCACAAGTCTCTCGTCTTTAGGCGGTCATGTGTGCCCAGTTTTGTGCCAAACCGACGGCGTTTGGTATTTTGGGGCGTCAACACCTCAAATTCAAATTTCTTGAGGAACTACTTTTGCCTAGAGTGAAATCCAGCTTTAACTCACAAACCGGGAACCCGATTGGAGCCGTGTATTCTCCCAAAACCCTATCGTGTTTAGGCGGTCATGTGTGCCAAGTTTCGTGCCAAACCGACGGCGTTTGGTATTTCGGGGCGTCCACCCCTCGAATTCAATTTTCATAAGGAACTCCAAAATCGGGAACCGAATTGGAGTCCTGTCATCTCCTACAAGTTTCTCGTGCTTAGGCGGTCTTGTGCGCCAGGTTTCGGGCGAAACAGACGCCTTTTGGCGATTTCGGGGCGTCAACACCTCGAATTCAAATTTATTAACGTACTAATTTGCCTATAGTGAAATCTAGCTCTAACTCCCAAACCGGGAACCTGATTGGAGCCCCGTCTTCTCCCACAAGTTTCACGTGCCTAGGCGGTCGTGTGTGCCAAGTTTCGTGCGAAACCGACGCCTTTTGGCGATTTTGGGACGTCAACACCTCGAATTTAAGTTTCTTAAGGAAGTAGCTTGCCTAGAGTGAAATCCGTCTCTAACACCCAAGCCGGGAACCCGATTGGAGTACCGTCTTCTCCCACAAGTCTCTCGTGCCTAGGCGGTCGTGTGTGTCAACTTTCGTGTCAAACCGACGCCGTTTGGTAATTTTGGGGCGTCAGCACCTCGAATTCAAATTTCTTAAGGAACTAGCTTGCCTAGGCCAAAATCCGGCTCCAACTCCCAAACCGAGAACCCAATTCGAGCCCCGTCTAGTCCCACAAGTCTCTCGTGCTTAGGAAGTCGTGTGTGCCAAGTTTCGTGCCAAACCGACGCCGTTTGGCGATTTTGGGGCGTCAACACCTCGTATTTAAATTTCTTAAGGGACCAAATTGTCTAGACCGAAATCTGGCTCTTACTCCCAAACCGGGAACCCGATATTCTCCCATAAGTCTCTCGTTCCTAGGCGGTCGTGTGTGCCAGGTTCGTGCCAATCAAACCCTGTTTGGTGATTTTAAGGTGTCAAAACCTCGAATTCAAATTTCTTAATAACCTAGGTTGCCTAGAGTGAAATCTGGCTCTAACTCCCAAATCGAGAGCCCGACTAGGGCCCCGTCTTCTCCCACAAGTCTCTCGTGTTTGGTCATGTGTGCCAAGTTTTGTGCCAAACCGACGGCGTTTGGTATTTTGGGGCGTCAACACCTCGAATTCAAATTTCTTAAGGAACTACTTTTGCCTAGAGTGAAATCCGGCTCTAACTCCCAAACCAGAAACCCAATTGGAGTCCTATCTTCTCCCACAAGTTTCTCGTGCCTAGGTGGTCGTGTGTGCCAAGTTTCGTGCGAAACTGACGCCTTTTGGCGATTTTGGGGCATCTACACCTCGAATTCAAGTTTCTTAAGGAACTAGTTTGCCTAAAGAGAAATCCGGCTCTAACTCCCAAATCGGGAACCCGATTGGAGCCGTGTCTTCTCCCACAACTCTATCGTGTTTAGGCGTTCATGTGTGCCAAATTTCGTGCCAAACCGACGCGTTTTAGCGATTTTGGGGCGTCAAAACCACGAATTCAAGTTTCTTAAGCAACTAGTTTTCCTAGAGTGAAATCCGGCTCTGACTCCCAAACCGGGAACCCGATTGGAGTACCGTCTTCTCCCAGAAGTTTCTCGTGCCTAGGCGGTCGTGTGTTCCAGGTTTCGTGCCAATCGAACCCCGTTTGGTGATTTTAAGGTGTCAAAGCCTCGAATTCAAATTTCTTAACGAACTAGGTTGCCTAGAGTGAAATCTGGCTCCAACTCCCAAACGGGGAACCCGATTCGAGCACCGTCTTCTCCCATAACTCTCTCGTTCCTAGGCGGTCGTGTGTGCCAGGTTCGTGCCAATCGAACCCTGTTTGGTGATTTTAAGGTGTCAAAACCTTGAATTCAAATTTCTTAATGACCTAGCGTGAAATCTGGCTCTAACTCCCAAATCGGGAGCACGACTAGAGCCCCGTCTTCTCCCACAAGTCTCTCGTGTTTAGGCGGTCATGTGTGCCAAGTTTTGTGCCAAATCGACGACGTTTGGTATTTTGGGGCGTCAACACCTCGAATTCAAATTTCTTAAGGAACTACTTTTGCCTAGAGTGAAATCTGGCACTAACTCCCAAACCGGAAACCTAATTGGAGTTCTGTCTTCTCCCACAAGTTTCTCGTGCCTAGGCGGTCGTGTGTGCCAAGTTTCGTGCGAAACAGACCCCTTTTGGCGATTACGACTTGGGGTCACTGCTGTGGCAAATGCACAGCAGTGACTGTTGTGCTTCATTTTGTGATGTATTATGGGCTTATTTTTATGATCTGAACCGTTCATTTTGTAAGATTTGTTGAGTACTTCAAGCCAACCAAAAATCATATTAATCGGATATGAACAACTATATTATGATTGATAACCAAAAAAACAAACAAGAAGTTTTTCTTTTGAAAAATAGTATAAAAATATGCAATTCGATCATACAGTTATTGGTATCCGATTAATATGATTTTTGGTAGGCTTGAAGTACTCAACAAACCCTATAAAATGAACGGTTCAGATCATAAAAATAATCCCATAATGCATCATAAAATGAAGTACAACAGTCACTGCTGTGCCTATGCCACAGCAGTGACCCCAATTCCTTGGCGATTATGGGGCGTCAACACCTCGAATTCAAGTTTCTTAAGGAACTAGTTTGCCTAAAGTGAAATCCGGCTGTAACTCCCAAACAGGAAATCCGATTGGAGTCCTGTCTTCTTCCACAAGTTTCTCGCGCCTAGGCGGTAGTGTGTGGCAGGTTTGGTGCGAAACCGACGCCTTTTGGCGATTTTAGGGCGTCAAAACCTCGAATTCAAGTTTCTTAAGGAACTAGTTTTCCTAGAGTGAAATCCGGCTCTGACACCCAAACCGGGAACCCGCTTGGAGTACCGTCTTCTCCCAGAAGTCTCTCGTGCCTAGGCTGTCGTGCGTGCCAAATTTCGTGCCAAACCGACGCTGTTGTAGTCATTTTAGGGCATCATCACCTCGAATTCAAATTTCTTAAGGAACTAGCTTGCCTAGGCCGAAATCCGGCTCTAACTCCCAAACCGGGAACCCGATTCAAATCCCGTCTTCTTCCACAAGTTTCCCGTGCCTAGGCGGTCGTGTGTGCCAAGTTTCGTGCAAAACAGACGCCGTTTGCAGATTTTGGGGCGTCAACACCTCGAATTCAAGTTTCTTAAGGAACTAGTTTGCCTAGAGTGAAATCCGGCTTTAACTCCGAAACCGGGAACCCGATTGGAGTACCGTCTTCTCCCACAAGTCTCTCGTCCCTAGGCGGTCGTGTGTGCCAAGTTTCGTGCCAGACCGACGCCGTTTGGTGATTTTGGGGCATCAGCACCTCGACTTTAAATTTCTTAACGAACTAGCTTGGCTAGACCGAAAACCGGCTCTAACACCCAAACCGGGAACCCGATTCGAGCCCTGTCTTCTCCCACAAGTCTCTCGTGCCTAGGCGGTCGTGTGTGCCAAGTTTCGTGCAAAACCAACGCCGTTTGGCGATTTTGGGGCATCAACACCTCGAATTTAAATTTCTAAAGGGACCGAAATCCGGCTCTAACTCCCAAACCGGGAACCCGATTCGAGCCCCGTCTTCTCCCACAAGTCTCTTATGCCTAGGCGGTCGTGTGTGCCAAGTTTCGTGCTAATCGAACCCCGTTTGGTGATTTTAAGGTGTCAAAACCTCGAATTCAAATTTATTAACGAACTAGTTTGCCTATAGTGAAATCTGGCTCTAACTCTCAAACCGGGAACCCGATTGGAGCCCCGTCTTCTCCCACAAGTCTCTCGTGCCTAGGCGGTCGTGTGTGCCAAGTTTCGTGCCTAACCAACGTCGTTTGGCGATTTTGGGGTGTCAACACCTCGAATTCAAATTTTATAAGGAACTACTTTTGCCTAGAGTGAATCCGGCTCTAACACCCGAACCGGGAACCCAATTGGAGTCCTGTCTTCTCCCACAAGTTTCACGTGCCTAGGCGGTCGTGTGTGCCAAGTTTCGTATGAAACTGACGCCTTTTGGTGATTTTGGGGCGTCAACACCTCGAATTCAAGTTTCTCAAGAAATTAGTTTGCCTAGAGTGAAATCCGTCTCTAACCCCCAAACCGGGAACCCGATTGGAGTACCGTTTTCTCCCACAAGTCTCTCGTTCCTAGGTGGTCGTGTGTGTTAAGTTTCGTGTCAAGCCGACGCCGTTTGGTAATTTTGGGGCGTCAACACCTTGAATTCAAATTTTTTAAGGAACTAGCTTACTTAGACCGAAATCCGGCCCTAACTCCCAAACCGGGAACCCGATTTGAGCCCCGTCTTCTCCCACAAGTCTCTCGTGCCTAGGCAGTTGTGTGTGCCAAGTTTCTTGCCAAACCGACGCCGTTTGGCAATTTTGGGGCGTCAACACCTCGAATTCAAATTTCTTAAGGAACTACTTTTGCCAAGAGTGAAATCCGGCTTTAACTCCCAAACCGGGAACCCAATTCGAGCCGTGTCTTCTCCCAAAACTCTATTGTGTTTAGGCGGTCATGTGTGCCAAGTTTCGTGCCAAACCGACGACGTTTGGTATTTCGGGGCGTCCACACCTCGAATTCAATTTTCATAAGGAACTACTTTTGCCTAGAGCGAAATCCGGCTCTAACTCCAAAATCGGGAACCCAATTGGAGTCCTGTCATCTCCTACAAGTTTCTCGTGCTTAGGCGGTCTTGTGCGCCAGGTTTCGGGCGAAACAGACGCCTTTTGGCAATTTCGGGGCGTCAACACCTCGAATTCAAGTTTCTTAAGGAACTAGTTTGCCTAGAGTGAAATCCGTCTCTAACTCCCAAACCGGGAACCCCATTGGAGTACCGTTTTCTCCCACAAGTCTCTCGTGCCTAGGTGGTCGTGTGTGTTAAGTTTCGTGTCAAGCCGACGCCGTTTGGTAATTTTGGGGCGTCAACACCTTAAATTCAAATTTCTTAAGGAACTAGCTTGCCTATTCTTAAGGAACTAGCTTGCCTAGACCGAAATCCGGCTATAACTCCCAAACCGGGAACCCGATTCGAGCCCCGTCCTCTCCTACAAATCTCTCGTGCCTAGGCAGTTGTGTGTGCCAAGTTTCTTGCCAAACCGACGCCGTTTGGCAATTTTGGGGCGTCAACACCTCGAATTTAAATATCTTAAGGGACCAAATTCTCTAGACCGAAATCTGGCTCTTACTCCCAAACCGGGAACCCGATTGGAGCCCCTTCTTCTCCCACAAGTCTCTCGTCTTTAGGCGGTCATGTGTGCCCAGTTTTGTGCCAAACCGACGGCGTTTGGTATTTTGGGGCGTCAACACCTCGAATTCAAATTTCTTAAGGAACTACTTTTGCCAAGAGTGAAATCCGGCTTTAACTCCCAAACCGGGAACCCAATTCGAGCCGTGTCTTCTCCCAAAACTCTATTGTGTTTAGGCGGTCATGTGTGCCAAGTTTCGTGCCAAACCGACGACGTTTGGTATTTCGGGGCGTCCACACCTCGAATTCAATTTTCATAAGGAACTACTTTTGCCTAGAGTGAAATCCGGCTCTAACTCCAAAATCGGGAACCCAATTGGAGTCCTGTCATCTCCTACAAGTTTCTCGTGCTTAGGCGGTCTTGTGCGCCAGGTTTCGGGCGAAACAGACGCCTTTTGGCAATTTCGGGGCGTCAACACCTCGAATTCAAGTTTCTTAAGGAACTAGTTTGCCTAGAGTGAAATCCGTCTCTAACTCCCAAACCGGGAGCTCCATTGGAGTACCGTTTTCTCCCACAAGTCCCTCGTGCCTAGGTGGTCGTGTGTGTTAAGTTTCGTGTCAAGCCGACGCCGTTTGGTAATTTTGGGGCGTCAACACCTTAAATTCAAATTTCTTAAGGAACTAGCTTGCCTAGACCGAAATCCGGCTATAACTCCCAAACCGGGAACCCGATTCGAGCCCCGTCCTCTCCTACAAGTCTCTCGTGCCTAGGCAGTTGTGTGTGCCAAGTTTCTTGCCAAACCGACGCCGTTTGGCAATTTTGGGGCGTCAACACCTCGAATTTAAATATCTTAAGGGACCAAATTGTCCAGACCGAAATCTGGCTCTTACTCCCAAACCGGGAACCCGATTGGAGCCCCTTCTTCTCCCACAAGTCTCTCGTCTTTAGGCGGTCATGTGTGCCCAGTTTTGTGCCAAACCGACGGCGTTTGGTATTTTGGGGCGTCAACACCTCGAATTCAAATTTCTTGAGGAACTACTTTTGCCTAGAGTGAAATCCGGCTTTAACTCACAAACCGGGAACCCGATTGGAGCCGTGTCTTCTCCCAACACTCTATCGTGTTTAGGCGGTCATGTGTGCCAAGTTTCGTGCCAAACCCACGGCGTTTGGTATTTCGGGGCGTCCACACCTCGAATTCAATTTTCATAAGGAACTCCAAAATCGGGAACCGAATTGGAGTCCTGTCATCTCCTACAAGTTTCTCGTGCTTAGGCGGTCTTGTGCGCCAGGTTTCGGGCGAAACAGACGCCTTTTGGCGATTTCGGGGCGTCAACACCTCGAATTCAAATTTATTAACGTACTAATTTGCCTATAGTGAAATCTAGCTCTAACTCCCAAACCGGGAACCTGATTGGAGCCCCGTCTTCTCCCACAAGTTTCACGTGCCTAGGCGGTCGTGTGTGCCAAGTTTCGTGCGAAACCGACGCCTTTTGGCGATTTTGGGACGTCAACACCTCGAATTTAAGTTTCTTAAGGAAGTAGCTTGCCTAGAGTGAAATCCGTCTCTAACCCCCAAGCCGGGAACCCGATTGGAGTACCGTCTTCTCCCACAAGTCTCTCGTGCCTAGGCGGTCGTGTGTGTCAACTTTCGTGTCAAACCGACGCCGTTTGGTAATTTTGGGGCGTCAACACCTCGAATTCCAATTTCTTAAGGAACTAGCTTGCCTAGACCGAAATCCGGCTCTAACTCCCAAACCGAGAACCCAATTCGAGCCCCGTCTAGTCCCACAAGTCTCTCGTGCTTAGGAAGTCGTGCGTGCCAAGTTTCGTGCCAAACCGACGCCGTTTGGCGATTTTGCGGCGTCAACACCTCGTATTTAAATTTCTTAAGGGACCAAATTGTCTAGACCGAAATCTGGCTCTTACTCCCAAACCGGGAACCCGATTCGAGCCCCGTCTTCTCCCATAAGTGTCTCGTTCCTAGGCGGTCGTGTGTGCCAGGTTCGTGCCAATCGAACCCTGTTTGGTGATTTTAAGGTGTCAAAACCTCGAATTCAAATTTCTTAATCACCTAGGTTGCCTAGAGTGAAATCTGGCTCTAACTCCCAAATCGGGAGCCCGACTAGAGCCCCGTCTTCTCCCACAAGTCTCTCGTGTTTAGGCGGTCATGTGTGCCAAGTTTTGTGCCAAACCGACGGCGTTTGGTATTTTGGGGCGTCAACACCTCGAATTCAAATTTCTTAAGGAACTACTTTTGCCTAGAGTGAAATCCGGCTCTAACTCCCAAACCGGGAACCCAATTGGAGTCCTATCTTCTCCCACAAGTTTCTCGTGCCTAGGCGGTCGTGTGTGCCAAGTTTCGTGCGAAACTGACGCCTTTTGGCGATTTTGGGGCGTCTACACCTCGAATTCAAGTTTCTTAAGGAACTAGTTTGCCTAAAGAGAAATCCGGCTCTAACTCCCAAATCGGGAACCCGATTGGAGCCGTGTCTTCTCCCACAACTCTATCGTGTTTAGGCGTTCATGTGTGCCAAGTTTCGTGCCAAACCGACGCGTTTTAGCGATTTTGGGGCGTCAAAACCACGAATTCAAGTTTCTTAAGGAACTAGTTTTCCTAGAGTGAAATTCGGCTCTGACTCCCAAACCGGGAACCCGATTGGAGTACCGTCTTCTCCCAGAAGTCTAGGGACGAGAGACTTGTGGGAGAAGACGGTACTCCAATCGAGTTCCCGGTTTCGGAGTTAAAGCCGGATTTCACTCTAGGCAAACTAGTTCCTTAAGAAACTTGAATTCGAGGTGTTGACGCCCCAAAATCTGCAAACGTCGTCTGTTTTGCACGAAGCTTGGCACACACGACCACCTAGGCACGAGAAACTTGTGGGAGAAGACAGGATTTGAATCGTCTTCCCGGTTTGGGAGTTAGAGCCGGATTTCGGCCTAGGCAAGCTAGTTCCTTAAGAAATTTGAATTCGAGGTGATGATGCCCCAAAATCACCACAACAGCGTCGGTTTGGCACGAAATTTGGCACGCACGACAGCCTAGGCACGAGAGACTTCTGGGAGAAGACGGTACTCCAATCGGGTTCCCGGTTTGGGAGTCAGAGCCGAATTTCACTCTACGAAAACTAGTTCCTTAAGAAACTTGAATTCGAGGTTTTGACGCCCTAAAATCGCCAAAAGGCGTCGGTTTCGCACAAAACCTGCCACACACTACCGCCTAGGCACGAGAAACTTGTGGGAGAAGACAGGACTCCAATCGGGTTTCCTGTTTGGGAGTTAGAGCCGGATTTCACTTTTGGCAAACTAGTTCCTTAAGAAACTTGAATTCGAGGTGTTGACGCCCCATAATCGCCAAGGAATTGGGGTCACTGCTGTGGCAAAGGCACAGCAGTGACTGCTGTGCTTCATTTTGTGATGCATTATAGGATTATTTTTATGATCTGAACCGTTCATTTTGTAAGATTTGTTGAGTACTTCAAGCCTACCAAAAATCATATTAATCGGATATCAACAACTATATGATCGAATTGCATATTTTTATATTATTTTTCAAAAGAAAAACTTCTTGTTTGTTTTTTTGGTTATCAATCATATAGTTATTGGTATCCGATTAATATGATTTTTGGTAGGCTTGAAGTACTCAACAAACCCTACAAAATGAACGGTTCAGATCATAAAAATAATCCCATAATGCATCACAAAATGAAGCACAACAGTCACCGCTGTGCCTTTGCCACAGCAGTGACCCCATTTCCTTGGCGATTATGGGGCATCAACACCTCGAATTCAAGTTTCTTAAGGAACTAGTTTGCCTAAAGTGAAATCCGGTTCTAACTCCCAAACAGGAAACCCGATTGGAGTCCTGTCTTCTCCCACAAGTTTCTCGTGCCTAGGCGGTAGTGTGTGGCAGGTTTTGTGCGAAACCGACGCCTTTTGGCGATTTTAGGGCGTCAAAACCTCGAATTCAAGTTTCTTAAGGAACTAGTTTTCCTAGAGTGAAATCCGGCTCCGACTCCCAAACCGGGAACCCGATTGGAGTACCGTCTTCTCCCAGAAGTCTCTCGTGCCTAGGCTGTCGTGCGTGCCAAATTTCGTGCCAAACCGACGCTGTTGTGGTGATTTTGGGGCATCACCACCTCGAATTCAAATTTCTTAAGGAACTAGCTTGCCTAGGCCGAAATCCGGCTCTAACTCCCACACCGGGAACCCGATTCAAATCCCGTCTTCTCCCACAAGTTTCTCGTGCCTAGGCGGTCGTGTGTGCCAAGTTTCATGCAAAACAGACGCCGTTTGCAGATTTTGGGGCGTCAACACCTCGAATTCAAGTTTCTTAAGGAACTAGTTTGCCTAGAGTGAAATCCGGCTTTAACTCCGAAACCGGGAACCCGATTGGAGTACCGTCTTCTCCCACAAGTCTCTCGTCCCTAGGCGGTCGTGTGTGCCAAGTTTCGTGCCAGACCGACGCCGTTTGGTGATTTTGGGGTATCAGCACCTCGACTTCAAGTTTCTTAACGAACTAGCTTAGCTAGACCGAAAACCGGCTCTAACACCCAAACCGGGAACCCAATTCGAGCCCTGTCTTCTCCCCACAAGTCTCTCGTGCCTAGGCGGTCATGTGTGCCAAGTTTCGTGCAAAACCAACGCCGTTTGGCGATTTTGGGGCATCAACACCTCGAATTTAAATTTCTAAAGGGACCGAAATCCGGCTCTAACTCCCAAACCGGGAACCCGATTCGAGCCCCGTCTTCTCCCACAAGTCTCTCGTGCCTAGGCGGTCGTGTGTGCCAAGTTTCGTGCTAATCGAACCCCGTTTGGCGATTTTGGGGTGTCAACACCTCGAATTCAAATTTTATAAGGAACTACTTTTGCCTAGAGTGAAATCCGGCTCTAACTCCCAAACCGGGAACCCAATTGGAGTCCTGTCTTCTCCCGCAAGTTTCACGTGCCTAGGCGGTTGTGTGTGCCAAGTTTCGTATGAAACTGACGTCTTTTGGCGATTTTGGGGCGTCAACACCTCGAATTCAAGTTTCTCAAGAAATTAGTTTGCCTAGAGTGAAATCCGTCTCTAACTCCCAAACCGGGAACCCCATCGGAGTACCGTTTTCTCCCACAAGTCTCTCGTGCCTAGGTGGTCGTGTGTATTAAGTTTCGTGTCAAGCCGACGCCGTTTGGTAATTTTGGGGCGTCAACACCTTGAATTCAAATTTCTTAAGGAACTAGCTTGCCTAGACCGAAATCCGGCTCTAACTCCCAAACCGGGAACCCGATTCGAGCCCCGTCTTCTCCCACAAGTCTCTCGTGCCTAGGCAGTTGTGTGTGCCAAGTTTCTTGCCAAACCGACGCCGTTTGGCAATTTTGGGGCGTCAACACCTCGAATTTAAATTTCTTAAGGGACAAAAATTGTCTAGACCGAAATCTGGCTCTTACTCCCAAACCGGGAATCCGATTCGAGCCCCGTCTTCTCCCACAAGTCTCTCGTGCCTAGGCGGTCGTGTGTGCCAGGTTTCGGGCCAATCGAACCCCGTTTGGTGATTTTAAGGTGTCAAAACCTCGAATTCAAATTTCTTAACGAACTAGGTTGCCTAGAGTGAAATCTGGCTCCAACTCCCAAACCGGGAACCCGATTGGAGCCCCGTCTTCTCCCACAAGTCTCTCGTCTTTAGGCGGTCATGTGTGCCCAGTTTTGTGCCAAGCCGACGGCGTTTGGTATTTTGGGGCGTCAACACCTCGAATTCAAATTTCTTAAGGAACTACTTTTGCCAAGAGTGAAATCCGGCTTTAACTCCCAAACCGGGAACCCAATTCGAGCCGTGTCTTCTCCCAAAACTCTATTGTGTTTAGGCGGTCATGTGTGCCAAGTTTCGTGCCAAACCGACGACGTTTGGTATTTCGGGGCGTCCACACCTCGAATTCAATTTTCATAAGGAACTACTTTTGCCTAGAGCGAAATCCGGCTCTAACTCCAAAATCGGGAACCCAATTGGAGTCCTGTCATCTCCTACAAGTTTCTCGTGCTTAGGCGGTCTTGTGCGCCAGGTTTCGGGCGAAACAGACGCCTTTTGGCAATTTCGGGGCGTCAACACCTCGAATTCAAGTTTCTTAAGGAACTAGTTTGCCTAGAGTGAAATCCGTCTCTAACTCCCAAACCGGGAGCTCCATTGGAGTACCGTTTTCTCCCACAAGTCTCTCGTGCCTAGGTGGTCGTGTGTGTTAAGTTTCGTGTCAAGCCGACGCCGTTTGGTAATTTTGGGGCGTCAACACCTTAAATTCAAATTTCTTAAGGAACTAGCTTGCCTAGACCGAAATCCGGCTATAACTCCCAAACCGGGAACCCGATTCGAGCCCCGTCCTCTCCTACAAGTCTCTCGTGCCTAGGCAGTTGTGTGTGCCAAGTTTCTTGCCAAACCGACGCCGTTTGGCAATTTTGGGGCGTCAACACCTCGAATTTAAATATCTTAAGGGACCAAATTGTCTAGACCGAAATCTGGCTCTTACTCCCAAACCGGGAACCCGATTGGAGCCCCTTCTTCTCCCACAAGTCTCTCGTCTTTAGGCGGTCATGTGTGCCCAGTTTTGTGCCAAACCGACGGCGTTTGGTATTTTGGGGCGTCAACACCTCGAATTCAAATTTCTTGAGGAACTACTTTTGCCTAGAGTGAAATCCGGCTTTAACTCACAAACCGGGAACCCGATTGGAGCCGTGTCTTCTCCCAACACTCTATCGTGTTTAGGCGGTCATGTGTGCCAAGTTTCGTGCCAAACCCACGGCGTTTGGTATTTCGGGGCGTCCACACCTCGAATTCAATTTTCATAAGGAACTCCAAAATCGGGAACCGAATTGGAGTCCTGTCATCTCCTACAAGTTTCTCGTGCTTAGGCGGTCTTGTGCGCCAGGTTTCGGGCGAAACAGACGCCTTTTGGCGATTTCGGGGCGTCAACACCTCGAATTCAAATTTATTAACGTACTAATTTGCCTATAGTGAAATCTAGCTCTAACTCCCAAACCGGGAACCTGATTGGAGCCCCGTCTTCTCCCACAAGTTTCACGTGCCTAGGCGGTCGTGTGTGCCAAGTTTCGTGCGAAACCGACGCCTTTTGGCGATTTTGGGACGTCAACACCTCGAATTTAAGTTTCTTAAGGAAGTAGCTTGCCTAGAGTGAAATCCGTCTCTAACCCCCAAGCCGGGAACCCGATTGGAGTACCGTCTTCTCCCACAAGTCTCTCGTGCCTAGGCGGTCGTGTGTGTCAACTTTCGTGTCAAACCGACGCCGTTTGGTAATTTTGGGGCGTCAACACCTCGAATTCCAATTTCTTAAGGAACTAGCTTGCCTAGACCGAAATCCGGCTCTAACTCCCAAACCGAGAACCCAATTCGAGCCCCGTCTAGTCCCACAAGTCTCTCGTGCTTAGGAAGTCGTGCGTGCCAAGTTTCGTGCCAAACCGACGCCGTTTGGCGATTTTGCGGCGTCAACACCTCGTATTTAAATTTCTTAAGGGACCAAATTGTCTAGACCGAAATCTGGCTCTTACTCCCAAACCGGGAACCCGATTCGAGCCCCGTCTTCTCCCATAAGTCTCTCGTTCCTAGGCGGTCGTGTGTGCCAGGTTCGTGCCAATCGAACCCTGTTTGGTGATTTTAAGGTGTCAAAACCTCGAATTCAAATTTCTTAATCACCTAGGTTGCCTAGAGTGAAATCTGGCTCTAACTCCCAAATCGGGAGCCCGACTAGAGCCCCGTCTTCTCCCACAAGTCTCTCGTGTTTAGGCGGTCATGTGTGCCAAGTTTTGTGCCAAACCGACGGCGTTTGGTATTTTGGGGCGTCAACACCTCGAATTCAAATTTCTTAAGGAACTACTTTTGCCTAGAGTGAAATCCGGCTCTAACTCCCAAACCGGGAACCCAATTGGAGTCCTATCTTCTCCCACAAGTTTCTCGTGCCTAGGCGGTCGTGTGTGCCAAGTTTCGTGCGAAACTGACGCCTTTTGGCGATTTTGGGGCGTCTACACCTCGAATTCAAGTTTCTTAAGGAACTAGTTTGCCTAAAGAGAAATCCGGCTCTAACTCCCAAATCGGGAACCCGATTGGAGCCGTGTCTTCTCCCACAACTCTATCGTGTTTAGGCGTTCATGTGTGCCAAGTTTCGTGCCAAACCGACGCGTTTTAGCGATTTTGGGGCGTCAAAACCACGAATTCAAGTTTCTTAAGGAACTAGTTTTCCTAGAGTGAAATTCGGCTCTGACTCCCAAACCGGGAACCCGATTGGAGTACCGTCTTCTCCCAGAAGTCTAGGGACGAGAGACTTGTGGGAGAAGACGGTACTCCAATCGAGTTCCCGGTTTCGGAGTTAAAGCCGGATTTCACTCTAGGCAAACTAGTTCCTTAAGAAACTTGAATTCGAGGTGTTGACGCCCCAAAATCTGCAAACGTCGTCTGTTTTGCACGAAGCTTGGCACACACGACCACCTAGGCACGAGAAACTTGTGGGAGAAGACAGGATTTGAATCGTCTTCCCGGTTTGGGAGTTAGAGCCGGATTTCGGCCTAGGCAAGCTAGTTCCTTAAGAAATTTGAATTCGAGGTGATGATGCCCCAAAATCACCACAACAGCGTCGGTTTGGCACGAAATTTGGCACGCACGACAGCCTAGGCACGAGAGACTTCTGGGAGAAGACGGTACTCCAATCGGGTTCCCGGTTTGGGAGTCAGAGCCGAATTTCACTCTACGAAAACTAGTTCCTTAAGAAACTTGAATTCGAGGTTTTGACGCCCTAAAATCGCCAAAAGGCGTCGGTTTCGCACAAAACCTGCCACACACTACCGCCTAGGCACGAGAAACTTGTGGGAGAAGACAGGACTCCAATCGGGTTTCCTGTTTGGGAGTTAGAGCCGGATTTCACTTTTGGCAAACTAGTTCCTTAAGAAACTTGAATTCGAGGTGTTGACGCCCCATAATCGCCAAGGAATTGGGGTCACTGCTGTGGCAAAGGCACAGCAGTGACTGCTGTGCTTCATTTTGTGATGCATTATAGGATTATTTTTATGATCTGAACCGTTCATTTTGTAAGATTTGTTGAGTACTTCAAGCCTACCAAAAATCATATTAATCGGATATCAACAACTATATGATCGAATTGCATATTTTTATATTATTTTTCAAAAGAAAAACTTCTTGTTTGTTTTTTTGGTTATCAATCATATAGTTATTGGTATCCGATTAATATGATTTTTGGTAGGCTTGAAGTACTCAACAAACCCTACAAAATGAACGGTTCAGATCATAAAAATAATCCCATAATGCATCACAAAATGAAGCACAACAGTCACCGCTGTGCCTTTGCCACAGCAGTGACCCCATTTCCTTGGCGATTATGGGGCATCAACACCTCGAATTCAAGTTTCTTAAGGAACTAGTTTGCCTAAAGTGAAATCCGGTTCTAACTCCCAAACAGGAAACCCGATTGGAGTCCTGTCTTCTCCCACAAGTTTCTCGTGCCTAGGCGGTAGTGTGTGGCAGGTTTTGTGCGAAACCGACGCCTTTTGGCGATTTTAGGGCGTCAAAACCTCGAATTCAAGTTTCTTAAGGAACTAGTTTTCCTAGAGTGAAATCCGGCTCCGACTCCCAAACCGGGAACCCGATTGGAGTACCGTCTTCTCCCAGAAGTCTCTCGTGCCTAGGCTGTCGTGCGTGCCAAATTTCGTGCCAAACCGACGCTGTTGTGGTGATTTTGGGGCATCACCACCTCGAATTCAAATTTCTTAAGGAACTAGCTTGCCTAGGCCGAAATCCGGCTCTAACTCCCACACCGGGAACCCGATTCAAATCCCGTCTTCTCCCACAAGTTTCTCGTGCCTAGGCGGTCGTGTGTGCCAAGTTTCATGCAAAACAGACGCCGTTTGCAGATTTTGGGGCGTCAACACCTCGAATTCAAGTTTCTTAAGGAACTAGTTTGCCTAGAGTGAAATCCGGCTTTAACTCCGAAACCGGGAACCCGATTGGAGTACCGTCTTCTCCCACAAGTCTCTCGTCCCTAGGCGGTCGTGTGTGCCAAGTTTCGTGCCAGACCGACGCCGTTTGGTGATTTTGGGGTATCAGCACCTCGACTTCAAGTTTCTTAACGAACTAGCTTAGCTAGACCGAAAACCGGCTCTAACACCCAAACCGGGAACCCAATTCGAGCCCTGTCTTCTCCCCACAAGTCTCTCGTGCCTAGGCGGTCATGTGTGCCAAGTTTCGTGCAAAACCAACGCCGTTTGGCGATTTTGGGGCATCAACACCTCGAATTTAAATTTCTAAAGGGACCGAAATCCGGCTCTAACTCCCAAACCGGGAACCCGATTCGAGCCCCGTCTTCTCCCACAAGTCTCTCGTGCCTAGGCAGTCGTGTGTGCCAAGTTTCGTGCTAATCGAACCCCGTTTGGCGATTTTGGGGTGTCAACACCTCGAATTCAAATTTTATAAGGAACTACTTTTGCCTAGAGTGAAATCCGGCTCTAACTCCCAAACCGGGAACCCAATTGGAGTCCTGTCTTCTCCCGCAAGTTTCACGTGCCTAGGCGGTTGTGTGTGCCAAGTTTCGTATGAAACTGACGTCTTTTGGCGATTTTGGGGCGTCAACACCTCGAATTCAAGTTTCTCAAGAAATTAGTTTGCCTAGAGTGAAATCCGTCTCTAACTCCCAAACCGGGAACCCCATCGGAGTACCGTTTTCTCCCACAAGTCTCTCGTGCCTAGGTGGTCGTGTGTATTAAGTTTCGTGTCAAGCCGACGCCGTTTGGTAATTTTGGGGCGTCAACACCTTGAATTCAAATTTCTTAAGGAACTAGCTTGCCTAGACCGAAATCCGGCTCTAACTCCCAAACCGGGAACCCGATTCGAGCCCCGTCTTCTCCCACAAGTCTCTCGTGCCTAGGCAGTTGTGTGTGCCAAGTTTCTTGCCAAACCGACGCCGTTTGGCAATTTTGGGGCGTCAACACCTCGAATTTAAATTTCTTAAGGGACAAAAATTGTCTAGACCGAAATCTGGCTCTTACTCCCAAACCGGGAATCCGATTCGAGCCCCGTCTTCTCCCACAAGTCTCTCGTGCCTAGGCGGTCGTGTGTGCCAGGTTTCGGGCCAATCGAACCCCGTTTGGTGATTTTAAGGTGTCAAAACCTCGAATTCAAATTTCTTAACGAACTAGGTTGCCTAGAGTGAAATCTGGCTCCAACTCCCAAACCGGGAACCCGATTGGAGCCCCGTCTTCTCCCACAAGTCTCTCGTCTTTAGGCGGTCATGTGTGCCCAGTTTTGTGCCAAGCCGACGGCGTTTGGTATTTTGGGGCGTCAACACCTCGAATTCAAATTTCTTAAGGAACTACTTTTGCCAAGAGTGAAATCCGGCTTTAACTCCCAAACCGGGAACCCAATTCGAGCCGTGTCTTCTCCCAAAACTCTATTGTGTTTAGGCGGTCATGTGTGCCAAGTTTCGTGCCAAACCGACGACGTTTGGTATTTCGGGGCGTCCACACCTCGAATTCAATTTTCATAAGGAACTACTTTTGCCTAGAGCGAAATCCGGCTCTAACTCCAAAATCGGGAACCCAATTGGAGTCCTGTCATCTCCTACAAGTTTCTCGTGCTTAGGCGGTCTTGTGCGCCAGGTTTCGGGCGAAACAGACGCCTTTTGGCAATTTCGGGGCGTCAACACCTCGAATTCAAGTTTCTTAAGGAACTAGTTTGCCTAGAGTGAAATCCGTCTCTAACTCCCAAACCGGGAGCTCCATTGGAGTACCGTTTTCTCCCACAAGTCTCTCGTGCCTAGGTGGTCGTGTGTGTTAAGTTTCGTGTCAAGCCGACGCCGTTTGGTAATTTTGGGGCGTCAACACCTTAAATTCAAATTTCTTAAGGAACTAGCTTGCCTAGACCGAAATCCGGCTATAACTCCCAAACCGGGAACCCGATTCGAGCCCCGTCCTCTCCTACAAGTCTCTCGTGCCTAGGCAGTTGTGTGTGCCAAGTTTCTTGCCAAACCGACGCCGTTTGGCAATTTTGGGGCGTCAACACCTCGAATTTAAATATCTTAAGGGACCAAATTGTCTAGACCGAAATCTGGCTCTTACTCCCAAACCGGGAACCCGATTGGAGCCCCTTCTTCTCCCACAAGTCTCTCGTCTTTAGGCGGTCATGTGTGCCCAGTTTTGTGCCAAACCGACGGCGTTTGGTATTTTGGGGCGTCAACACCTCGAATTCAAATTTCTTGAGGAACTACTTTTGCCTAGAGTGAAATCCGGCTTTAACTCACAAACCGGGAACCCGATTGGAGCCGTGTCTTCTCCCAACACTCTATCGTGTTTAGGCGGTCATGTGTGCCAAGTTTCGTGCCAAACCCACGGCGTTTGGTATTTCGGGGCGTCCACACCTCGAATTCAATTTTCATAAGGAACTCCAAAATCGGGAACCGAATTGGAGTCCTGTCATCTCCTACAAGTTTCTCGTGCTTAGGCGGTCTTGTGCGCCAGGTTTCGGGCGAAACAGACGCCTTTTGGCGATTTCGGGGCGTCAACACCTCGAATTCAAATTTATTAACGTACTAATTTGCCTATAGTGAAATCTAGCTCTAACTCCCAAACCGGGAACCTGATTGGAGCCCCGTCTTCTCCCACAAGTTTCACGTGCCTAGGCGGTCGTGTGTGCCAAGTTTCGTGCGAAACCGACGCCTTTTGGCGATTTTGGGACGTCAACACCTCGAATTTAAGTTTCTTAAGGAAGTAGCTTGCCTAGAGTGAAATCCGTCTCTAACCCCCAAGCTGGGAACCCGATTGGAGTACCGTCTTCTCCCACAAGTCTCTCGTGCCTAGGCGGTCGTGTGTGTCAACTTTCGTGTCAAACCGACGCCGTTTGGTAATTTTGGGGCGTCAACACCTCGAATTCCAATTTCTTAAGGAACTAGCTTGCCTAGACCGAAATCCGGCTCTAACTCCCAAACCGAGAACCCAATTCGAGCCCCGTCTAGTCCCACAAGTCTCTCGTGCTTAGGAAGTCGTGCGTGCCAAGTTTCGTGCCAAACCGACGCCGTTTGGCGATTTTGCGGCGTCAACACCTCGTATTTAAATTTCTTAAGGGACCAAATTGTCTAGACCGAAATCTGGCTCTTACTCCCAAACCGGGAACCCGATTCGAGCCCCGTCTTCTCCCATAAGTCTCTCGTTCCTAGGCGGTCGTGTGTGCCAGGTTCGTGCCAATCGAACCCTGTTTGGTGATTTTAAGGTGTCAAAACCTCGAATTCAAATTTCTTAATCACCTAGGTTGCCTAGAGTGAAATCTGGCTCTAACTCCCAAATCGGGAGCCCGACTAGAGCCCCGTCTTCTCCCACAAGTCTCTCGTGTTTAGGCGGTCATGTGTGCCAAGTTTTGTGCCAAACCGACGGCGTTTGGTATTTTGGGGCGTCAACACCTCGAATTCAAATTTCTTAAGGAACTACTTTTGCCTAGAGTGAAATCCGGCTCTAACTCCCAAACCGGGAACCCAATTGGAGTCCTATCTTCTCCCACAAGTTTCTCGTGCCTAGGCGGTCGTGTGTGCCAAGTTTCGTGCGAAACTGACGCCTTTTGGCGATTTTGGGGCGTCTACACCTCGAATTCAAGTTTCTTAAGGAACTAGTTTGCCTAAAGAGAAATCCGGCTCTAACTCCCAAATCGGGAACCCGATTGGAGCCGTGTCTTCTCCCACAACTCTATCGTGTTTAGGCGTTCATGTGTGCCAAGTTTCGTGCCAAACCGACGCGTTTTAGCGATTTTGGGGCGTCAAAACCACGAATTCAAGTTTCTTAAGGAACTAGTTTTCCTAGAGTGAAATTCGGCTCTGACTCCCAAACCGGGAACCCGATTGGAGTACCGTCTTCTCCCAGAAGTCTAGGAACGAGAGACTTGTGGGAGAAGACGGTACTCCAATCGAGTTCCCGGTTTCGGAGTTAAAGCCGGATTTCACTCTAGGCAAACTAGTTCCTTAAGAAACTTGAATTCGAGGTGTTGACGCCCCAAAATCTGCAAACGTCGTCTGTTTTGCACGAAGCTTGGCACACACGACCACCTAGGCACGAGAAACTTGTGGGAGAAGACAGGATTTGAATCGTCTTCCCGGTTTGGGAGTTAGAGCCGGATTTCGGCCTAGGCAAGCTAGTTCCTTAAGAAATTTGAATTCGAGGTGATGATGCCCCAAAATCACCACAACAGCGTCGGTTTGGCACGAAATTTGGCACGCACGACAGCCTAGGCACGAGAGACTTCTGGGAGAAGACGGTACTCCAATCGGGTTCCCGGTTTGGGAGTCAGAGCCGAATTTCACTCTACGAAAACTAGTTCCTTAAGAAACTTGAATTCGAGGTTTTGACGCCCTAAAATCGCCAAAAGGCGTCGGTTTCGCACAAAACCTGCCACACACTACCGCCTAGGCACGAGAAACTTGTGGGAGAAGACAGGACTCCAATCGGGTTTCCTGTTTGGGAGTTAGAGCCGGATTTCACTTTTGGCAAACTAGTTCCTTAAGAAACTTGAATTCGAGGTGTTGACGCCCCATAATCGCCAAGGAATTGGGGTCACTGCTGTGGCAAAGGCACAGCAGTGACTGCTGTGCTTCATTTTGTGATGCATTATAGGATTATTTTTATGATCTGAACCGTTCATTTTGTAAGATTTGTTGAGTACTTCAAGCCTACCAAAAATCATATTAATCGGATATCAACAACTATATGATCGAATTGCATATTTTTATATTATTTTTCAAAAGAAAAACTTCTTGTTTGTTTTTTTGGTTATCAATCATATAGTTATTGGTATCCGATTAATATGATTTTTGGTAGGCTTGAAGTACTCAACAAACCCTACAAAATGAACGGTTCAGATCATAAAAATAATCCCATAATGCATCACAAAATGAAGCACAACAGTCACCGCTGTGCCTTTGCCACAGCAGTGACCCCATTTCCTTGGCGATTATGGGGCATCAACACCTCGAATTCAAGTTTCTTAAGGAACTAGTTTGCCTAAAGTGAAATCCGGTTCTAACTCCCAAACAGGAAACCCGATTGGAGTCCTGTCTTCTCCCACAAGTTTCTCGTGCCTAGGCGGTAGTGTGTGGCAGGTTTTGTGCGAAACCGACGCCTTTTGGCGATTTTAGGGCGTCAAAACCTCGAATTCAAGTTTCTTAAGGAACTAGTTTTCCTAGAGTGAAATCCGGCTCCGACTCCCAAACCGGGAACCCGATTGGAGTACCGTCTTCTCCCAGAAGTCTCTCGTGCCTAGGCTGTCGTGCGTGCCAAATTTCGTGCCAAACCGACGCTGTTGTGGTGATTTTGGGGCATCACCACCTCGAATTCAAATTTCTTAAGGAACTAGCTTGCCTAGGCCGAAATCCGGCTCTAACTCCCACACCGGGAACCCGATTCAAATCCCGTCTTCTCCCACAAGTTTCTCGTGCCTAGGCGGTCGTGTGTGCCAAGTTTCATGCAAAACAGACGCCGTTTGCAGATTTTGGGGCGTCAACACCTCGAATTCAAGTTTCTTAAGGAACTAGTTTGCCTAGAGTGAAATCCGGCTTTAACTCCGAAACCGGGAACCCGATTGGAGTACCGTCTTCTCCCACAAGTCTCTCGTCCCTAGGCGGTCGTGTGTGCCAAGTTTCGTGCCAGACCGACGCCGTTTGGTGATTTTGGGGTATCAGCACCTCGACTTCAAGTTTCTTAACGAACTAGCTTAGCTAGACCGAAAACCGGCTCTAACACCCAAACCGGGAACCCAATTCGAGCCCTGTCTTCTCCCCACAAGTCTCTCGTGCCTAGGCGGTCATGTGTGCCAAGTTTCGTGCAAAACCAACGCCGTTTGGCGATTTTGGGACATCAACACCTCGAATTTAAATTTCTAAAGGGACCGAAATCCGGCTCTAACTCCCAAACCGGGAACCCGATTCGAGCCCCGTCTTCTCCCACAAGTCTCTCGTGCCTAGGCAGTCGTGTGTGCCAAGTTTCGTGCTAATCGAACCCCGTTTGGCGATTTTGGGGTGTCAACACCTCGAATTCAAATTTTATAAGGAACTACTTTTGCCTAGAGTGAAATCCGGCTCTAACTCCCAAACCGGGAACCCAATTGGAGTCCTGTCTTCTCCCGCAAGTTTCACGTGCCTAGGCGGTTGTGTGTGCCAAGTTTCGTATGAAACTGACGTCTTTTGGCGATTTTGGGGCGTCAACACCTCGAATTCAAGTTTCTCAAGAAATTAGTTTGCCTAGAGTGAAATCCGTCTCTAACTCCCAAACCGGGAACCCCATCGGAGTACCGTTTTCTCCCACAAGTCTCTCGTGCCTAGGTGGTCGTGTGTATTAAGTTTCGTGTCAAGCCGACGCCGTTTGGTAATTTTGGGGCGTCAACACCTTGAATTCAAATTTCTTAAGGAACTAGCTTGCCTAGACCGAAATCCGGCTCTAACTCCCAAACCGGGAACCCGATTCGAGCCCCGTCTTCTCCCACAAGTCTCTCGTGCCTAGGCAGTTGTGTGTGCCAAGTTTCTTGCCAAACCGACGCCGTTTGGCAATTTTGGGGCGTCAACACCTCGAATTTAAATTTCTTAAGGGACAAAAATTGTCTAGACCGAAATCTGGCTCTTACTCCCAAGCCGGGAATCCGATTCGAGCCCCGTCTTCTCCCACAAGTCTCTCGTGCCTAGGCGGTCGTGTGTGCCAGGTTTCGGGCCAATCGAACCCCGTTTGGTGATTTTAAGGTGTCAAAACCTCGAATTCAAATTTCTTAACGAACTAGGTTGCCTAGAGTGAAATCTGGCTCCAACTCCCAAACCGGGAACCCGATTGGAGCCCCGTCTTCTCCCACAAGTCTCTCGTCTTTAGGCGGTCATGTGTGCCCAGTTTTGTGCCAAGCCGACGGCGTTTGGTATTTTGGGGCGTCAACACCTCGAATTCAAATTTCTTAAGGAACTACTTTTGCCAAGAGTGAAATCCGGCTTTAACTCCCAAACCGGGAACCCAATTCGAGCCGTGTCTTCTCCCAAAACTCTATTGTGTTTAGGCGGTCATGTGTGCCAAGTTTCGTGCCAAACCGACGACGTTTGGTATTTCGGGGCGTCCACACCTCGAATTCAATTTTCATAAGGAACTACTTTTGCCTAGAGCGAAATCCGGCTCTAACTCCAAAATCGGGAACCCAATTGGAGTCCTGTCATCTCCTACAAGTTTCTCGTGCTTAGGCGGTCTTGTGCGCCAGGTTTCGGGCGAAACAGACGCCTTTTGGCAATTTCGGGGCGTCAACACCTTGAATTCAAGTTTCTTAAGGAACTAGTTTGCCTAGAGTGAAATCCGTCTCTAACTCCCAAACCGGGAGCTCCATTGGAGTACCGTTTTCTCCCACAAGTCTCTCGTGCCTAGGTGGTCGTGTGTGTTAAGTTTCGTGTCAAGCCGACGCCGTTTGGTAATTTTGGGGCGTCAACACCTTAAATTCAAATTTCTTAAGGAACTAGCTTGCCTAGACCGAAATCCGGCTATAACTCCCAAACCGGGAACCCGATTCGAGCCCCGTCCTCTCCTACAAGTCTCTCGTGCCTAGGCAGTTGTGTGTGCCAAGTTTCTTGCCAAACCGACGCCGTTTGGCAATTTTGGGGCGTCAACACCTCGAATTTAAATATCTTAAGGGACCAAATTGTCTAGACCGAAATCTGGCTCTTACTCCCAAACCGGGAACCCGATTGGAGCCCCTTCTTCTCCCACAAGTCTCTCGTCTTTAGGCGGTCATGTGTGCCCAGTTTTGTGCCAAACCGACGGCGTTTGGTATTTTGGGGCGTCAACACCTCGAATTCAAATTTCTTGAGGAACTACTTTTGCCTAGAGTGAAATCCGGCTTTAACTCACAAACCGGGAACCCGATTGGAGCCGTGTCTTCTCCCAACACTCTATCGTGTTTAGGCGGTCATGTGTGCCAAGTTTCGTGCCAAACCCACGGCGTTTGGTATTTCGGGGCGTCCACACCTCGAATTCAATTTTCATAAGGAACTCCAAAATCGGGAACCGAATTGGAGTCCTGTCATCTCCTACAAGTTTCTCGTGCTTAGGCGGTCTTGTGCGCCAGGTTTCGGGCGAAACAGACGCCTTTTGGCGATTTCGGGGCGTCAACACCTCGAATTCAAATTTATTAACGTACTAATTTGCCTATAGTGAAATCTAGCTCTAACTCCCAAACCGGGAACCTGATTGGAGCCCCGTCTTCTCCCACAAGTTTCACGTGCCTAGGCGGTCGTGTGTGCCAAGTTTCGTGCGAAACCGACGCCTTTTGGCGATTTTGGGACGTCAACACCTCGAATTTAAGTTTCTTAAGGAAGTAGCTTGCCTAGAGTGAAATCCGTCTCTAACCCCCAAGCCGGGAACCCGATTGGAGTACCGTCTTCTCCCACAAGTCTCTCGTGCCTAGGCGGTCGTGTGTGTCAACTTTCGTGTCAAACCGACGCCGTTTGGTAATTTTGGGGCGTCAACACCTCGAATTCCAATTTCTTAAGGAACTAGCTTGCCTAGACCGAAATCCGGCTCTAACTCCCAAACCGAGAACCCAATTCGAGCCCCGTCTAGTCCCACAAGTCTCTCGTGCTTAGGAAGTCGTGCGTGCCAAGTTTCGTGCCAAACCGACGCCGTTTGGCGATTTTGCGGCGTCAACACCTCGTATTTAAATTTCTTAAGGGACCAAATTGTCTAGACCGAAATCTGGCTCTTACTCCCAAACCGGGAACCCGATTCGAGCCCCGTCTTCTCCCATAAGTCTCTCGTTCCTAGGCGGTCGTGTGTGCCAGGTTCGTGCCAATCGAACCCTGTTTGGTGATTTTAAGGTGTCAAAACCTCGAATTCAAATTTCTTAATCACCTAGGTTGCCTAGAGTGAAATCTGGCTCTAACTCCCAAATCGGGAGCCCGACTAGAGCCCCGTCTTCTCCCACAAGTCTCTCGTGTTTAGGCGGTCATGTGTGCCAAGTTTTGTGCCAAACCGACGGCGTTTGGTATTTTGGGGCGTCAACACCTCGAATTCAAATTTCTTAAGGAACTACTTTTGCCTAGAGTGAAATCCGGCTCTAACTCCCAAACCGGGAACCCAATTGGAGTCCTATCTTCTCCCACAAGTTTCTCGTGCCTAGGCGGTCGTGTGTGCCAAGTTTCGTGCGAAACTGACGCCTTTTGGCGATTTTGGGGCGTCTACACCTCGAATTCAAGTTTCTTAAGGAACTAGTTTGCCTAAAGAGAAATCCGGCTCTAACTCCCAAATCGGGAACCCGATTGGAGCCGTGTCTTCTCCCACAACTCTATCGTGTTTAGGCGTTCATGTGTGCCAAGTTTCGTGCCAAACCGACGCGTTTTAGCGATTTTGGGGCGTCAAAACCACGAATTCAAGTTTCTTAAGGAACTAGTTTTCCTAGAGTGAAATTCGGCTCTGACTCCCAAACCGGGAACCCGATTGGAGTACCGTCTTCTCCCAGAAGTCTAGGGACGAGAGACTTGTGGGAGAAGACGGTACTCCAATCGAGTTCCCGGTTTCGGAGTTAAAGCCGGATTTCACTCTAGGCAAACTAGTTCCTTAAGAAACTTGAATTCGAGGTGTTGACGCCCCAAAATCTGCAAACGTCGTCTGTTTTGCACGAAGCTTGGCACACACGACCACCTAGGCACGAGAAACTTGTGGGAGAAGACAGGATTTGAATCGTCTTCCCGGTTTGGGAGTTAGAGCCGGATTTCGGCCTAGGCAAGCTAGTTCCTTAAGAAATTTGAATTCGAGGTGATGATGCCCCAAAATCACCACAACAGCGTCGGTTTGGCACGAAATTTGGCACGCACGACAGCCTAGGCACGAGAGACTTCTGGGAGAAGACGGTACTCCAATCGGGTTCCCGGTTTGGGAGTCAGAGCCGAATTTCACTCTACGAAAACTAGTTCCTTAAGAAACTTGAATTCGAGGTTTTGACGCCCTAAAATCGCCAAAAGGCGTCGGTTTCGCACAAAACCTGCCACACACTACCGCCTAGGCACGAGAAACTTGTGGGAGAAGACAGGACTCCAATCGGGTTTCCTGTTTGGGAGTTAGAGCCGGATTTCACTTTTGGCAAACTAGTTCCTTAAGAAACTTGAATTCGAGGTGTTGACGCCCCATAATCGCCAAGGAATTGGGGTCACTGCTGTGGCAAAGGCACAGCAGTGACTGCTGTGCTTCATTTTGTGATGCATTATAGGATTATTTTTATGATCTGAACCGTTCATTTTGTAAGATTTGTTGAGTACTTCAAGCCTACCAAAAATCATATTAATCGGATATCAACAACTATATGATCGAATTGCATATTTTTATATTATTTTTCAAAAGAAAAACTTCTTGTTTGTTTTTTTGGTTATCAATCATATAGTTATTGGTATCCGATTAATATGATTTTTGGTAGGCTTGAAGTACTCAACAAACCCTACAAAATGAACGGTTCAGATCATAAAAATAATCCCATAATGCATCACAAAATGAAGCACAACAGTCACCGCTGTGCCTTTGCCACAGCAGTGACCCCATTTCCTTGGCGATTATGGGGCATCAACACCTCGAATTCAAGTTTCTTAAGGAACTAGTTTGCCTAAAGTGAAATCCGGTTCTAACTCCCAAACAGGAAACCCGATTGGAGTCCTGTCTTCTCCCACAAGTTTCTCGTGCCTAGGCGGTAGTGTGTGGCAGGTTTTGTGCGAAACCGACGCCTTTTGGCGATTTTAGGGCGTCAAAACCTCGAATTCAAGTTTCTTAAGGAACTAGTTTTCCTAGAGTGAAATCCGGCTCCGACTCCCAAACCGGGAACCCGATTGGAGTACCGTCTTCTCCCAGAAGTCTCTCGTGCCTAGGCTGTCGTGCGTGCCAAATTTCGTGCCAAACCGACGCTGTTGTGGTGATTTTGGGGCATCACCACCTCGAATTCAAATTTCTTAAGGAACTAGCTTGCCTAGGCCGAAATCCGGCTCTAACTCCCACACCGGGAACCCGATTCAAATCCCGTCTTCTCCCACAAGTTTCTCGTGCCTAGGCGGTCGTGTGTGCCAAGTTTCATGCAAAACAGACGCCGTTTGCAGATTTTGGGGCGTCAACACCTCGAATTCAAGTTTCTTAAGGAACTAGTTTGCCTAGAGTGAAATCCGGCTTTAACTCCGAAACCGGGAACCCGATTGGAGTACCGTCTTCTCCCACAAGTCTCTCGTCCCTAGGCGGTCGTGTGTGCCAAGTTTCGTGCCAGACCGACGCCGTTTGGTGATTTTGGGGTATCAGCACCTCGACTTCAAGTTTCTTAACGAACTAGCTTAGCTAGACCGAAAACCGGCTCTAACACCCAAACCGGGAACCCAATTCGAGCCCTGTCTTCTCCCCACAAGTCTCTCGTGCCTAGGCGGTCATGTGTGCCAAGTTTCGTGCAAAACCAACGCCGTTTGGCGATTTTGGGGCATCAACACCTCGAATTTAAATTTCTAAAGGGACCGAAATCCGGCTCTAACTCCCAAACCGGGAACCCGATTCGAGCCCCGTCTTCTCCCACAAGTCTCTCGTGCCTAGGCAGTCGTGTGTGCCAAGTTTCGTGCTAATCGAACCCCGTTTGGCGATTTTGGGGTGTCAACACCTCGAATTCAAATTTTATAAGGAACTACTTTTGCCTAGAGTGAAATCCGGCTCTAACTCCCAAACCGGGAACCCAATTGGAGTCCTGTCTTCTCCCGCAAGTTTCACGTGCCTAGGCGGTTGTGTGTGCCAAGTTTCGTATGAAACTGACGTCTTTTGGCGATTTTGGGGCGTCAACACCTCGAATTCAAGTTTCTCAAGAAATTAGTTTGCCTAGAGTGAAATCCGTCTCTAACTCCCAAACCGGGAACCCCATCGGAGTACCGTTTTCTCCCACAAGTCTCTCGTGCCTAGGTGGTCGTGTGTATTAAGTTTCGTGTCAAGCCGACGCCGTTTGGTAATTTTGGGGCGTCAACACCTTGAATTCAAATTTCTTAAGGAACTAGCTTGCCTAGACCGAAATCCGGCTCTAACTCCCAAACCGGGAACCCGATTCGAGCCCCGTCTTCTCCCACAAGTCTCTCGTGCCTAGGCAGTTGTGTGTGCCAAGTTTCTTGCCAAACCGACGCCGTTTGGCAATTTTGGGGCGTCAACACCTCGAATTTAAATTTCTTAAGGGACAAAAATTGTCTAGACCGAAATCTGGCTCTTACTCCCAAACCGGGAATCCGATTCGAGCCCCGTCTTCTCCCACAAGTCTCTCGTGCCTAGGCGGTCGTGTGTGCCAGGTTTCGGGCCAATCGAACCCCGTTTGGTGATTTTAAGGTGTCAAAACCTCGAATTCAAATTTCTTAACGAACTAGGTTGCCTAGAGTGAAATCTGGCTCCAACTCCCAAACCGGGAACCCGATTGGAGCCCCGTCTTCTCCCACAAGTCTCTCGTCTTTAGGCGGTCATGTGTGCCCAGTTTTGTGCCAAGCCGACGGCGTTTGGTATTTTGGGGCGTCAACACCTCGAATTCAAATTTCTTAAGGAACTACTTTTGCCAAGAGTGAAATCCGGCTTTAACTCCCAAACCGGGAACCCAATTCGAGCCGTGTCTTCTCCCAAAACTCTATTGTGTTTAGGCGGTCATGTGTGCCAAGTTTCGTGCCAAACCGACGACGTTTGGTATTTCGGGGCGTCCACACCTCGAATTCAATTTTCATAAGGAACTACTTTTGCCTAGAGCGAAATCCGGCTCTAACTCCAAAATCGGGAACCCAATTGGAGTCCTGTCATCTCCTACAAGTTTCTCGTGCTTAGGCGGTCTTGTGCGCCAGGTTTCGGGCGAAACAGACGCCTTTTGGCAATTTCGGGGCGTCAACACCTTGAATTCAAGTTTCTTAAGGAACTAGTTTGCCTAGAGTGAAATCCGTCTCTAACTCCCAAACCGGGAGCTCCATTGGAGTACCGTTTTCTCCTACAAGTCTCTCGTGCCTAGGTGGTCGTGTGTGTTAAGTTTCGTGTCAAGCCGACGCCGTTTGGTAATTTTGGGGCGTCAACACCTTAAATTCAAATTTCTTAAGGAACTAGCTTGCCTAGACCGAAATCCGGCTATAACTCCCAAACCGGGAACCCGATTCGAGCCCCGTCCTCTCCTACAAGTCTCTCGTGCCTAGGCAGTTGTGTGTGCCAAGTTTCTTGCCAAACCGACGCCGTTTGGCAATTTTGGGGCGTCAACACCTCGAATTTAAATATCTTAAGGGACCAAATTGTCTAGACCGAAATCTGGCTCTTACTCCCAAACCGGGAACCCGATTGGAGCCCCTTCTTCTCCCACAAATCTCTCGTCTTTAGGCGGTCATGTGTGCCCAGTTTTGTGCCAAACCGACGGCGTTTGGTATTTTGGGGCGTCAACACCTCGAATTCAAATTTCTTGAGGAACTACTTTTGCCTAGAGTGAAATCCGGCTTTAACTCACAAACCGGGAACCCGATTGGAGCCGTGTCTTCTCCCAACACTCTATCGTGTTTAGGCGGTCATGTGTGCCAAGTTTCGTGCCAAACCCACGGCGTTTGGTATTTCGGGGCGTCCACACCTCGAATTCAATTTTCATAAGGAACTCCAAAATCGGGAACCGAATTGGAGTCCTGTCATCTCCTACAAGTTTCTCGTGCTTAGGCGGTCTTGTGCGCCAGGTTTCGGGCGAAACAGACGCCTTTTGGCGATTTCGGGGCGTCAACACCTCGAATTCAAATTTATTAACGTACTAATTTGCCTATAGTGAAATCTAGCTCTAACTCCCAAACCGGGAACCTGATTGGAGCCCGGTCTTCTCCCACAAGTTTCACGTGCCTAGGCGGTCGTGTGTGCCAAGTTTCGTGCGAAACCGACGCCTTTTGGCGATTTTGGGACGTCAACACCTCGAATTTAAGTTTCTTAAGGAAGTAGCTTGCCTAGAGTGAAATCCGTCTCTAACCCCCAAGCCGGGAACCCGATTGGAGTACCGTCTTCTCCCACAAGTCTCTCGTGCCTAGGCGGTCGTGTGTGTCAACTTTCGTGTCAAACCGACGCCGTTTGGTAATTTTGGGGCGTCAACACCTCGAATTCCAATTTCTTAAGGAACTAGCTTGCCTAGACCGAAATCCGGCTCTAACTCCCAAACCGAGAACCCAATTCGAGCCCCGTCTAGTCCCACAAGTCTCTCGTGCTTAGGAAGTCGTGCGTGCCAAGTTTCGTGCCAAACCGACGCCGTTTGGCGATTTTGCGGCGTCAACACCTCGTATTTAAATTTCTTAAGGGACCAAATTGTCTAGACCGAAATCTGGCTCTTACTCCCAAACCGGGAACCCGATTCGAGCCCCGTCTTCTCCCATAAGTCTCTCGTTCCTAGGCGGTCGTGTGTGCCAGGTTCGTGCCAATCGAACCCTGTTTGGTGATTTTAAGGTGTCAAAACCTCGAATTCAAATTTCTTAATCACCTAGGTTGCCTAGAGTGAAATCTGGCTCTAACTCCCAAATCGGGAGCCCGACTAGAGCCCCGTCTTCTCCCACAAGTCTCTCGTGTTTAGGCGGTCATGTGTGCCAAGTTTTGTGCCAAACCGACGGCGTTTGGTATTTTGGGGCGTCAACACCTCGAATTCAAATTTCTTAAGGAACTACTTTTGCCTAGAGTGAAATCCGGCTCTAACTCCCAAACCGGGAACCCAATTGGAGTCCTATCTTCTCCCACAAGTTTCTCGTGCCTAGGCGGTCGTGTGTGCCAAGTTTCGTGCGAAACTGACGCCTTTTGGCGATTTTGGGGCGTCTACACCTCGAATTCAAGTTTCTTAAGGAACTAGTTTGCCTAAAGAGAAATCCGGCTCTAACTCCCAAATCGGGAACCCGATTGGAGCCGTGTCTTCTCCCACAACTCTATCGTGTTTAGGCGTTCATGTGTGCCAAGTTTCGTGCCAAACCGACGCGTTTTAGCGATTTTGGGGCGTCAAAACCACGAATTCAAGTTTCTTAAGGAACTAGTTTTCCTAGAGTGAAATTCGGCTCTGACTCCCAAACCGGGAACCCGATTGGAGTACCGTCTTCTCCCAGAAGTCTAGGGACGAGAGACTTGTGGGAGAAGACGGTACTCCAATCGAGTTCCCGGTTTCGGAGTTAAAGCCGGATTTCACTCTAGGCAAACTAGTTCCTTAAGAAACTTGAATTCGAGGTGTTGACGCCCCAAAATCTGCAAACGTCGTCTGTTTTGCACGAAGCTTGGCACACACGACCACCTAGGCACGAGAAACTTGTGGGAGAAGACAGGATTTGAATCGTCTTCCCGGTTTGGGAGTTAGAGCCGGATTTCGGCCTAGGCAAGCTAGTTCCTTAAGAAATTTGAATTCGAGGTGATGATGCCCCAAAATCACCACAACAGCGTCGGTTTGGCACGAAATTTGGCACGCACGACAGCCTAGGCACGAGAGACTTCTGGGAGAAGACGGTACTCCAATCGGGTTCCCGGTTTGGGAGTCAGAGCCGAATTTCACTCTACGAAAACTAGTTCCTTAAGAAACTTGAATTCGAGGTTTTGACGCCCTAAAATCGCCAAAAGGCGTCGGTTTCGCACAAAACCTGCCACACACTACCGCCTAGGCACGAGAAACTTGTGGGAGAAGACAGGACTCCAATCGGGTTTCCTGTTTGGGAGTTAGAGCCGGATTTCACTTTTGGCAAACTAGTTCCTTAAGAAACTTGAATTCGAGGTGTTGACGCCCCATAATCGCCAAGGAATTGGGGTCACTGCTGTGGCAAAGGCACAGCAGTGACTGCTGTGCTTCATTTTGTGATGCATTATAGGATTATTTTTATGATCTGAACCGTTCATTTTGTAAGATTTGTTGAGTACTTCAAGCCTACCAAAAATCATATTAATCGGATATCAACAACTATATGATCGAATTGCATATTTTTATATTATTTTTCAAAAGAAAAACTTCTTGTTTGTTTTTTTGGTTATCAATCATATAGTTATTGGTATCCGATTAATATGATTTTTGGTAGGCTTGAAGTACTCAACAAACCCTACAAAATGAACGGTTCAGATCATAAAAATAATCCCATAATGCATCACAAAATGAAGCACAACAGTCACCGCTGTGCCTTTGCCACAGCAGTGACCCCATTTCCTTGGCGATTATGGGGCATCAACACCTCGAATTCAAGTTTCTTAAGGAACTAGTTTGCCTAAAGTGAAATCCGGTTCTAACTCCCAAACAGGAAACCCGATTGGAGTCCTGTCTTCTCCCACAAGTTTCTCGTGCCTAGGCGGTAGTGTGTGGCAGGTTTTGTGCGAAACCGACGCCTTTTGGCGATTTTAGGGCGTCAAAACCTCGAATTCAAGTTTCTTAAGGAACTAGTTTTCCTAGAGTGAAATCCGGCTCCGACTCCCAAACCGGGAACCCGATTGGAGTACCGTCTTCTCCCAGAAGTCTCTCGTGCCTAGGCTGTCGTGCGTGCCAAATTTCGTGCCAAACCGACGCTGTTGTGGTGATTTTGGGGCATCACCACCTCGAATTCAAATTTCTTAAGGAACTAGCTTGCCTAGGCCGAAATACGGCTCTAACTCCCACACCGGGAACCCGATTCAAATCCCGTCTTCTCCCACAAGTTTCTCGTGCCTAGGCGGTCGTGTGTGCCAAGTTTCATGCAAAACAGACGCCGTTTGCAGATTTTGGGGCGTCAACACCTCGAATTCAAGTTTCTTAAGGAACTAGTTTGCCTAGAGTGAAATCCGGCTTTAACTCCGAAACCGGGAACCCGATTGGAGTACCGTCTTCTCCCACAAGTCTCTCGTCCCTAGGCGGTCGTGTGTGCCAAGTTTCGTGCCAGACCGACGCCGTTTGGTGATTTTGGGGTATCAGCACCTCGACTTCAAGTTTCTTAACGAACTAGCTTAGCTAGACCGAAAACCGGCTCTAACACCCAAACCGGGAACCCAATTCGAGCCCTGTCTTCTCCCCACAAGTCTCTCGTGCCTAGGCGGTCATGTGTGCCAAGTTTCGTGCAAAACCAACGCCGTTTGGCGATTTTGGGGCATCAACACCTCGAATTTAAATTTCTAAAGGGACCGAAATCCGGCTCTAACTCCCAAACCGGGAACCCGATTCGAGCCCCGTCTTCTCCCACAAGTCTCTCGTGCCTAGGCAGTCGTGTGTGCCAAGTTTCGTGCTAATCGAACCCCGTTTGGCGATTTTGGGGTGTCAACACCTCGAATTCAAATTTTATAAGGAACTACTTTTGCCTAGAGTGAAATCCGGCTCTAACTCCCAAACCGGGAACCCAATTGGAGTCCTGTCTTCTCCCGCAAGTTTCACGTGCCTAGGCGGTTGTGTGTGCCAAGTTTCGTATGAAACTGACGTCTTTTGGCGATTTTGGGGCGTCAACACCTCGAATTCAAGTTTCTCAAGAAATTAGTTTGCCTAGAGTGAAATCCGTCTCTAACTCCCAAACCGGGAACCCCATCGGAGTACCGTTTTCTCCCACAAGTCTCTCGTGCCTAGGTGGTCGTGTGTATTAAGTTTCGTGTCAAGCCGACGCCGTTTGGTAATTTTGGGGCGTCAACACCTTGAATTCAAATTTCTTAAGGAACTAGCTTGCCTAGACCGAAATCCGGCTCTAACTCCCAAACCGGGAACCCGATTCGAGCCCCGTCTTCTCCCACAAGTCTCTCGTGCCTAGGCAGTTGTGTGTGCCAAGTTTCTTGCCAAACCGACGCCGTTTGGCAATTTTGGGGCGTTAACACCTCGAATTTAAATTTCTTAAGGGACAAAATTGTCTAGACCGAAATCTGGCTCTTACTCCCAAACCGGGAACCCGATTCGAGCCCCGTCTTCTCCCACAAGTCTCTCGTGCCTAGGCGGTCGTGTGTGCCAGGTTTCGGGCCAATCGAACCCCGTTTGGTGATTTTAAGGTGTCAAAACCTCGAATTCAAATTTCTTAACGAACTAGGTTGCCTAGAGTGAAATCTGGCTCCAACTCCCAAACCGGGAACCCGATTGGAGCCCCGTCTTCTCCCACAAGTCTCTCGTCTTTAGGCGGTCATGTGTGCCCAGTTTTGTGCCAAGCCGACGGCGTTTGGTATTTTGGGGCGTCAACACCTCGAATTCAAATTTCTTAAGGAACTACTTTTGCCAAGAGTGAAATCCGGCTTTAACTCCCAAACCGGGAACCCAATTCGAGCCGTGTCTTCTCCCAAAACTCTATTGTGTTTAGGCGGTCATGTGTGCCAAGTTTCGTGCCAAACCGACGACGTTTGGTATTTCGGGGCGTCCACACCTCGAATTCAATTTTCATAAGGAACTACTTTTGCCTAGAGCGAAATCCGGCTCTAACTCCAAAATCGGGAACCCAATTGGAGTCCTGTCATCTCCTACAAGTTTCTCGTGCTTAGGCGGTCTTGTGCGCCAGGTTTCGGGCGAAACAGACGCCTTTTGGCAATTTCGGGGCGTCAACACCTCGAATTCAAGTTTCTTAAGGAACTAGTTTGCCTAGAGTGAAATCCGTCTCTAACTCCCAAACCGGGAGCTCCATTGGAGTACCGTTTTCTCCCACAAGTCTCTCGTGCCTAGGTGGTCGTGTGTGTTAAGTTTCGTGTCAAGCCGACGCCGTTTGGTAATTTTGGGGCGTCAACACCTTAAATTCAAATTTCTTAAGGAACTAGCTTGCCTAGACCGAAATCCGGCTATAACTCCCAAACCGGGAACCCGATTCGAGCCCCGTCCTCTCCTACAAGTCTCTCGTGCCTAGGCAGTTGTGTGTGCCAAGTTTCTTGCCAAACCGACGACGTTTGGCAATTTTGGGGCGTCAACACCTCGAATTTAAATATCTTAAGGGACCAAATTGTCTAGACCGAAATCTGGCTCTTACTCCCAAACCGGGAACCCGATTGGAGCCCCTTCTTCTCCCACAAATCTCTCGTCTTTAGGCGGTCATGTGTGCCCAGTTTTGTGCCAAACCGACGGCGTTTGGTATTTTGGGGCGTCAACACCTCGAATTCAAATTTCTTGAGGAACTACTTTTGCCTAGAGTGAAATCCGGCTTTAACTCACAAACCGGGAACCCGATTGGAGCCGTGTCTTCTCCCAACACTCTATCGTGTTTAGGCGGTCATGTGTGCCAAGTTTCGTGCCAAACCCACGGCGTTTGGTATTTCGGGGCGTCCACACCTCGAATTCAATTTTCATAAGGAACTCCAAAATCGGGAACCGAATTGGAGTCCTGTCATCTCCTACAAGTTTCTCGTGCTTAGGCGGTCTTGTGCGCCAGGTTTCGGGCGAAACAGACGCCTTTTGGCGATTTCGGGGCGTCAACACCTCGAATTCAAATTTATTAACGTACTAATTTGCCTATAGTGAAATCTAGCTCTAACTCCCAAACCGGGAACCTGATTGGAGCCCCGTCTTCTCCCACAAGTTTCACGTGCCTAGGCGGTCGTGTGTGCCAAGTTTCGTGCGAAACCGACGCCTTTTGGCGATTTTGGGACGTCAACACCTCGATTTAAGTTTCTTAAGGAAGTAGCTTGCCTAGAGTGAAATCCGTCTCTAACTCCCAAATCGGGAACCCGATTGGAGTACCGTCTTCTCCCACAAGTCTCTCGTGCCTAGGCGGTCGTGTGTCAACTTTCGTGTCAAACCGACGCCGTTTGGTAATTTTGGGGCGTCAACACCTAGAATTCAAATTTCTTAAGGAACTAGCTTGCCTAGACCGAAATCCGGCTCTAACTCCCAAACCGAGAACCCAATTCGAGCCCCGTCTAGTCCCACAAGTCTCTCGTGCTTAGGAAGTCGTGCGTGCCAAGTTTCGTGCCAAACCGACGCCATTTGGCGATTTTGGGGCGTCTACACCTCGAATTCAAGTTTCTTAAGGAACTAGTTTGCCTAAAGAGAAATCCGGCTCTAACTCCCAAATCGGGAACCCGATTGGAGCCGTGTCTTCTCCCACAACTCTATCGTGTTTAGGCGTTCATGTGTGCCAATTTCGTGCCAAACCGACGCGTTTTAGCGATTTTGGGGCGTCAAAACCACGAATTCAAGTTTCTTAAGGAACTAGTTTTCCTAGAGTGAAATTCGACTCTGACTCCCAAACCGGGAACCCGATTGGAGTACCGTCTTCTCCCAGAAGTCTAGGGACGAGAAACTTGTGGGAGAAGACAGGATTTGAATCGTTTTCCCGGTTTGGGAGTTAGAGTCGGATTTCGGCCTAGGCAAGCTAGTTCCTTAAGAAATTTGAATTCGAGGTGATGATGCCCCAAAATCACCACAACAGCGTCGGTTTGGCACGAAATTTGGCACGCACGACAGCCTACGCACGAGAGACTTCTGGGAGAAGACGGTACTCCAATCGGGTTCCCGGTTTGGGAGTCAGAGCCGGATTTCACTCTAGGAAAACTAGTTCCTTAAGAAACTTGAATTCGAGGTTTTGACGCCCTAAAATCGCCGAAAGGCGTCGGTTTCGCACAAAACTTGCCACACACTACCGCCTAGGCACGAGAAACTTGTGGGAGAAGACAGGACTCCAATCGGGTTTCCTGTTTGGGAGTTAGAGCCGGATTTCACTTTTGGCAAACTAGTTCCTTAAGAAACTTGAATTCGAGGTGTTGACGCCCCATAATCGCCAAGGAATTGGGGTCACTGCTGTGGCAAAGGCACAGCAGTGACTGCTGTGCTTCATTTTGTGATGCATTATAGGATTATTTTTATGATCTGAACCGTTCATTTTGTAAGATTTGTTGAGTACTTCAAGCCTACCAAAAATCATATTAATCGGATATCAACAACTATATGATCGAATTGCATATTTTTATATTATTTTTCAAAAGAAAAACTTCTTGTTTGTTTTTTTGGTTATCAATCATATAGTTATTGGTATCCGATTAATATGATTTTTGGTAGGCTTGAAGTACTCAACAAACCCTACAAAATGAACGGTTCAGATCATAAAAATAATCCCATAATGCATCACAAAATGAAGCACAACAGTCACCGCTGTGCCTTTGCCACAGCAGTGACCCCATTTCCTTGGCGATTATGGGGCATCAACACCTCGAATTCAAGTTTCTTAAGGAACTAGTTTGCCTAAAGTAAAATCCGGTTCTAACTCCCAAACAGGAAACCCGATTGGAGTCCTGTCTTCTCCCACAAGTTTCTCGTGCCTAGGCGGTAGTGTGTGGCAGGTTTTGTGCGAAACCGACGCCTTTTGGCGATTTTAGGGCGTCAAAACCTCGAATTCAAGTTTCTTAAGGACCTAGTTTTCCTAGAGTGAAATCCGGCTCCGACTCCCAAACCGGGAACCCGATTGGAGTACCGTCTTCTCCCAGAAGTCTCTCGTGCCTAGGCTGTCGTGCGTGCCAAATTTCGTGCCAAACCGACGCTGTTGTGGTGATTTTGGGGCATCACCACCTCGAATTCAAATTTCTTAAGGAACTAGCTTGCCTAGGCCGAAATCCGGCTCTAACTCCCACACCGGGAACCCGATTCAAATCCCGTCTTCTCCCACAAGTTTCTTGTGCCTAGGCGGTCGTGTGTGCCAAGTTTCATGCAAAACAGACGCCGTTTGCAGATTTTGGGGCGTCAACACCTCGAATTCAAGTTTCTTAAGGAACTAGTTTGCCTAGAGTGAAATCCGGCTTTAACTCCGAAACCGGGAACCCGATTGGAGTACCGTCTTCTCCCACAAGTCTCTCGTCCCTAGGCGGTCGTGTGTGCCAAGTTTCGTGCCAGACCGACGCCGTTTGGTGATTTTGGGGTATCAGCACCTCGACTTCAAGTTTCTTAACGAACTAGCTTAGCTAGACCGAAAACCGGCTCTAACACCCAAACCGGGAACCCAATTCGAGCCCTGTCTTCTCCCCACAAGTCTCTCGTGCCTAGGCGGTCATGTGTGCCAAGTTTCGTGCAAAACCAACGCCGTTTGGCGATTTTGGGGCATCAACACCTCGAATTTAAATTTCTAAAGGGACCGAAATCCGGCTCTAACTCCCAAACCGGGAACCCGATTCGAGCCCCGTCTTCTCCCACAAGTCTCTCGTGCCTAGGCAGTCGTGTGTGCCAAGTTTCGTGCTAATCGAACCCCGTTTGGCGATTTTGGGGTGTCAACACCTCGAATTCAAATTTTATAAGGAACTACTTTTGCCTAGAGTGAAATCCGGCTCTAACTCCCAAACCGGGAACCCAATTGGAGTCCTGTCTTCTCCCGCAAGTTTCACGTGCCTAGGCGGTTGTGTGTGCCAAGTTTCGTATGAAACTGACGTCTTTTGGCGATTTTGGGGCGTCAACACCTCGAATTCAAGTTTCTCAAGAAATTAGTTTGCCTAGAGTGAAATCCGTCTCTAACTCCCAAACCGGGAACCCCATCGGAGTACCGTTTTCTCCCACAAGTCTCTCGTGCCTAGGTGGTCGTGTGTATTAAGTTTCGTGTCAAGCCGACGCCGTTTGGTAATTTTGGGGCGTCAACACCTTGAATTCAAATTTCTTAAGGAACTAGCTTGCCTAGACCGAAATCCGGCTCTAACTCCCAAACCGGGAACCCGATTCGAGCCCCGTCTTCTCCCACAAGTCTCTCGTGCCTAGGCAGTTGTGTGTGCCAAGTTTCTTGCCAAACCGACGCCGTTTGGCAATTTTGGGGCGTTAACACCTCGAATTTAAATTTCTTAAGGGACAAAATTGTCTAGACCGAAATCTGGCTCTTACTCCCAAACCGGGAACCCGATTCGAGCCCCGTCTTCTCCCACAAGTCTCTCGTGCCTAGGCGGTCGTGTGTGCCAGGTTTCGGGCCAATCGAACCCCGTTTGGTGATTTTAAGGTGTCAAAACCTCGAATTCAAATTTCTTAACGAACTAGGTTGCCTAGAGTGAAATCTGGCTCCAACTCCCAAACCGGGAACCCGATTGGAGCCCCGTCTTCTCCCACAAGTCTCTCGTCTTTAGGCGGTCATGTGTGCCCAGTTTTGTGCCAAGCCGACGGCGTTTGGTATTTTGGGGCGTCAACACCTCGAATTCAAATTTCTTAAGGAACTACTTTTGCCAAGAGTGAAATCCGGCTTTAACTCCCAAACCGGGAACCCAATTCGAGCCGTGTCTTCTCCCAAAACTCTATTGTGTTTAGGCGGTCATGTGTGCCAAGTTTCGTGCCAAACCGACGACGTTTGGTATTTCGGGGCGTCCACACCTCGAATTCAATTTTCATAAGGAACTACTTTTGCCTAGAGCGAAATCCGGCTCTAACTCCAAAATCGGGAACCCAATTGGAGTCCTGTCATCTCCTACAAGTTTCTCGTGCTTAGGCGGTCTTGTGCGCCAGGTTTCGGGCGAAACAGACGCCTTTTGGCAATTTCGGGGCGTCAACACCTCGAATTCAAGTTTCTTAAGGAACTAGTTTGCCTAGAGTGAAATCCGTCTCTAACTCCCAAACCGGGAGCTCCATTGGAGTACCGTTTTCTCCCACAAGTCTCTCGTGCCTAGGTGGTCGTGTGTGTTAAGTTTCGTGTCAAGCCGACGCCGTTTGGTAATTTTGGGGCGTCAACACCTTAAATTCAAATTTCTTAAGGAACTAGCTTGCCTAGACCGAAATCCGGCTATAACTCCCAAACCGGGAACCCGATTCGAGCCCCGTCCTCTCCTACAAGTCTCTCGTGCCTAGGCAGTTGTGTGTGCCAAGTTTCTTGCCAAACCGACGACGTTTGGCAATTTTGGGGCGTCAACACCTCGAATTTAAATATCTTAAGGGACCAAATTGTCTAGACCGAAATCTGGCTCTTACTCCCAAACCGGGAACCCGATTGGAGCCCCTTCTTCTCCCACAAATCTCTCGTCTTTAGGCGGTCATGTGTGCCCAGTTTTGTGCCAAACCGACGGCGTTTGGTATTTTGGGGCGTCAACACCTCGAATTCAAATTTCTTGAGGAACTACTTTTGCCTAGAGTGAAATCCGGCTTTAACTCACAAACCGGGAACCCGATTGGAGCCGTGTCTTCTCCCAACACTCTATCGTGTTTAGGCGGTCATGTGTGCCAAGTTTCGTGCCAAACCCACGGCGTTTGGTATTTCGGGGCGTCCACACCTCGAATTCAATTTTCATAAGGAACTCCAAAATCGGGAACCGAATTGGAGTCCTGTCATCTCCTACAAGTTTCTCGTGCTTAGGCGGTCTTGTGCGCCAGGTTTCGGGCGAAACAGACGCCTTTTGGCGATTTCGGGGCGTCAACACCTCGAATTCAAATTTATTAACGTACTAATTTGCCTATAGTGAAATCTAGCTCTAACTCCCAAACCGGGAACCTGATTGGAGCCCCGTCTTCTCCCACAAGTTTCACGTGCCTAGGCGGTCGTGTGTGCCAAGTTTCGTGCGAAACCGACGCCTTTTGGCGATTTTGGGACGTCAACACCTCGATTTAAGTTTCTTAAGGAAGTAGCTTGCCTAGAGTGAAATCCGTCTCTAACTCCCAAACCGGGAACCCGATTGGAGTACCGTCTTCTCCCACAAGTCTCTCGTGCCTAGGCGGTCGTGTGTGTCAACTTTCGTGTCAAACCGACGCCGTTTGGTAATTTTGGGGCGTCAACACCTAGAATTCAAATTTCTTAAGGAACTAGCTTGCCTAGACCGAAATCCGGCTCTAACTCCCAAACCGAGAACCCAATTCGAGCCCCGTCTAGTCCCACAAGTCTCTCGTGCTTAGGAAGTCGTGCGTGCCAAGTTTCGTGCCAAACCGACGCCATTTGGCGATTTTGGGGCGTCTACACCTCGAATTCAAGTTTCTTAAGGAACTAGTTTGCCTAAAGAGAAATCCGGCTCTAACTCCCAAATCGGGAACCCGATTGGAGCCGTGTCTTCTCCCACAACTCTATCGTGTTTAGGCGTTCATGTGTGCCAATTTCGTGCCAAACCGACGCGTTTTAGCGATTTTGGGGCGTCAAAACCACGAATTCAAGTTTCTTAAGGAACTAGTTTTCCTAGAGTGAAATTCGACTCTGACTCCCAAACCGGGAACCCGATTGGAGTACCGTCTTCTCCCAGAAGTCTAGGGACGAGAAACTTGTGGGAGAAGACAGGATTTGAATCGTTTTCCCGGTTTGGGAGTTAGAGCCGGATTTCGGCCTAGGCAAGCTAGTTCCTTAAGAAATTTGAATTCGAGGTGATGATGCCCCAAAATCACCACAACAGCGTCGGTTTGGCACGAAATTTGGCACGCACGACAGCCTACGCACGAGAGACTTCTGGGAGAAGACGGTACTCCAATCGGGTTCCCGGTTTGGGAGTCAGAGCCGGATTTCACTCTAGGAAAACTAGTTCCTTAAGAAACTTGAATTCGAGGTTTTGACGCCCTAAAATCGCCGAAAGGCGTCGGTTTCGCACAAAACTTGCCACACACTACCGCCTAGGCACGAGAAACTTGTGGGAGAAGACAGGACTCCAATCGGGTTTCCTGTTTGGGAGTTAGAGCCGGATTTCACTTTTGGCAAACTAGTTCCTTAAGAAACTTGAATTCGAGGTGTTGACGCCCCATAATCGCCAAGGAATTGGGGTCACTGCTGTGGCAAAGGCACAGCAGTGACTGCTGTGCTTCATTTTGTGATGCATTATAGGATTATTTTTATGATCTGAACCGTTCATTTTGTAAGATTTGTTGAGTACTTCAAGCCTACCAAAAATCATATTAATCGGATATCAACAACTATATGATCGAATTGCATATTTTTATATTATTTTTCAAAAGAAAAACTTCTTGTTTGTTTTTTTGGTTATCAATCATATAGTTATTGGTATCCGATTAATATGATTTTTGGTAGGCTTGAAGTACTCAACAAACCCTACAAAATGAACGGTTCAGATCATAAAAATAATCCCATAATGCATCACAAAATGAAGCACAACAGTCACCGCTGTGCCTTTGCCACAGCAGTGACCCCATTTCCTTGGCGATTATGGGGCATCAACACCTCGAATTCAAGTTTCTTAAGGAACTAGTTTGCCTAAAGTGAAATCCGGCTCTAACTCCCAAACAGGAAACCCGATTGGAGTCCTGTCTTCTCCCACAAGTTTCTCGTGCCTAGGCGGTAGTGTGTGGCAGGTTTTGTGCGAAACCGACGCCTTTTGGCGATTTTAGGGCGTCAAAACCTCGAATTCAAGTTTCTTAAGGAACTAGTTTTCCTAGAGTGAAATCCGGCTCTGACTCCCAAACCGGGAACCCGATTGGAGTACCGTCTTCTCCCAGAAGTCTCTCGTGCCTAGGCTGTCGTGCGTGCCAAATTTCGTGCCAAACCGACGCTGTTGTGGTGATTTTGGGGCGTCATCACCTAGAATTCAAATTTCTTAAGGAACTAGCTTGCCTAGGCCGAAATCCGTCTCTAACTCCCAAACCGGGAACCCGATTCAAATCCCGTCTTCTCCCACAAGTTTCTCGTGCCTAGGCGGTCGTGTGTGCCAAGTTTCATGCAAAACAGACGCCGTTTGCAGATTTTGGGGCGTCAACACCTCGAATTCAAGTTTCTTAAGGAACTAGTTTGGCTAGAGTGAAATCCGGCTTTAACTCCGAAACCGGGAACCCGATTGGAGTACCGTCTTCTCCCACAAGTCTCTCGTCCCTAGGCGGTCGTGTGTGCCAAGTTTCGTGCCAGACCGACGCCGTTTGGTGATTTTGGGGCATCAGCACCTCGACTTCAAATTTCTTAACGAACTAGCTTGGCTAGACCGAAAACCGGCTCTAACACCCAAACCGGGAACCCGATTCGAGCCCCGTCTTCTCCCACAAGTCTCTCGTGCCTAGGCGGTCGTGTGTGCCAAGTTTCGTGCAAAACCAACGCCGTTTGGCGATTTTGGGGCATCAACACCTCGAATTTAAATTTCTAAAGGGACCGAAATCCGGCTCTAACTCCCAAACCGGGAACCCGATTCGAGCCCCGTCTTCTCCCACAAGTCTCTCGTGCCTAGGCGGTCGTGTGTGCCAAGTTTCGTGCTAATCGAACCCCGTTTGGCGATTTTGGGGTGTCAACACCTCGAATTCAAATTTTATAAGAAACTACTTTTGCCTAAAGTGAAATCCGGCTCTAACTCCCAAACCGGGAACCCAATTGGAGTCCTGTCTTCTCCCACAAGTTTCACGTGCCTAGGCGGTCGTCTGTGCCAAGTTTCGTATGAAACTGACGTCTTTTGGCGATTTTGGGGCGTCAACACCTCGAATTCAAGTTTCTCAAGAAATTAGTTTGCCTAGAGTGAAATCCGTCTCTAACTCCCAAACCGGGAACCCGATTCGAGCCCCGTCTTCTCCCACAAGTCTCTCGTGCCTAAGCAGTTGTGTGTGCCAAGTTTCTTGCCAAACCGACGCCGTTTGGCAATTTTGGGGCGTCAACACCTCGAATTTAAATTTCTTAAGGGACAAAATTGTCTAGACCGAAATCTGGCTCTTACTCCCAAACCGGGAACCCGATTCGAGCCCCGTCTTCTCCCACAACTCTCTCGTGCCTAGGCGGTCGTGTGTGCCAGGTTTCGGGCCAATCGAACCCCGTTTGGTGATTTTAAGGTGTCAAAACCTCGAATTCAAATTTCTTAACGAACTAGGTTGCCTAGAGTGAAAACCGGGAACCCGATTGGAGCCCCGTCTTCTCCCACAAGTCTCTCGTCTTTAGGCGGTCATGTGTGCCCAGTTTTGTGCCAAGCCGACGGCGTTTGGTATTTTGGGGCGTCAACACCTCGAATTCAAATTTCTTAAGGAACTACTTTTGCCAAGAGTGAAATTCGGCTTTAACTCCCAAACCGGGAACCCAATTCGAGCCGTGTCTTCTCCAAAAACTCTATTGTGTTTAGGCGGTCATGTGTGCCAAGTTTCGTGCCAAACCGACGACGTTTGGTATTTCGGGGCGTCCACACCTCGAATTCAATTTTCATAAGGAACTACTTTTGCCTAGAGCGAAATCCGGCTCTAACTCCAAAATCGGGAACCCAATTGGAGTCCTGTCATCTCCTACAAGTTTCTCGTGCTTAGGCGGTCTTGTGCGCCAGGTTTCGGGCGAAACAGACGCCTTTTGGCAATTTCGGGGCGTCAACACCTCGAATTTCTTAAGGAACTAGTTTGCCTAGAGTGAAATCCGTCTCTAACTCTCAAACCGGGAACCCCATTGGAGTACCGTTTTCTCCCACAAGTCTCTCGTGCCTAGGTGGTCGTGTGTGTTAAGTTTCGTGTCAAGCCGACGCCGTTTGGTAATTTTGGGGCGTCAACACCTTAAATTCAAATTTCTTAAGGAACTAGCTTGCCTAGACCGAAATCCGGCTATAACTCCCAAACCGGGAACCCGATTCGAGCCCCGTCCTCTCCTACAAGTCTCTCGTGCCTAGGCAGTTGTGTGTGCCAAGTTTCTTGCCAAACCGACGCCGTTTGGCAATTTTGGGGCGTCAACACCTCGAATTTAAATATCTTAAGGGACCAAATTGTCTAGACCGAAATCTGGCTCTTACTCCCAAACCGGGAACCCGATTGGAGCCCCTTCTTCTCCCACAAGTCTCTCGTCTTTAGGCGGTCATGTGTGCCCAGTTTTGTGCCAAACCGACGGCGTTTGGTATTTTGGGGCGTCAACACCTCGAATTCAAATTTCTTGAGGAACTACTTTTGCCTAGAGTGAAATCCGGCTTTAACTCACAAACCGGGAACCCGATTGGAGCCGTGTCTTCTCCCAAAACTCTATCGTGTTTAGGCGGTCATGTGTGCCAAGTTTCGTGCCAAACCCACGGCGTTTGGTATTTCGGGGCGTCCACACCTCGAATTCAATTTTCATAAGGAACTCCAAAATCGGGAACCGAATTGGAGTCCTGTCATCTCCTACAAGTTTCTCGTGCTTAGGCGGTCTTGTGCGCCAGGTTTCGGGCAAAACAGACGCCTTTTGGCGATTTCGGGGCGTCAACACCTCGAATTCAAATTTATTAACGTACTAATTTGCCTATAGTGAAATCTAGCTCTAACTCCCAAACCGGGAACCTGATTGGAGCCCCGTCTTCTCCCACAAGTTTCACGTGCCTAGACGGTCGTGTGTGCCAAGTTTCGTGCGAAACCGACGCCTTTTGGCGATTTTGGGACGTCAACACCTCGAATTTAAGTTTCTTAAAGAAGTAGCTTGCCTAGAGTGAAATCCGTCTCTAACTCCCAAACCGGGAACCCGATTGGAGTACCGTCTTCTCCCACAAGTCTCTCGTGCCTAGGCGGTCGTGTGTGTCAACTTTCGGGTCAAACCGACGCCGTTTGGTAATTTTGGGGCGTCAACACCTCGAATTCAAATTTCTTAAGGAACTAGCTTGCCTAGACCGAAATCCGGCTCTAACTCCCAAACCGAGAACCCAATTCGAGCCCCGTCTAGTCCCACAAGTCTCTCGTGCTTAGGAAGTCGTGCGTGCCAAGTTTCGTGCCAAACCGACGCCGTTTGGCGATTTTGCGGCGTCAAGGGTATTTAAATTTCTTAAGGGACCAAATTGTCTAGACCGAAATCTGGCTCTTACTCCCAAACCGGGAACCCGATTCGAGCCCCGTCTTCTCCCATAAGTCTCTCGTTCCTAGGCGGTCGTGTGTGCCAGGTTCGTGCCAATCGAACCCTGTTTGGTGATTTTAAGGTGTCAAAACCTCGAATTCAAATTTCTTAATCACCTAGGTTGCCTAGAGTGAAATCTGGCTCTAACTCCCAAATCGGGAGCCCGACTAGAGCCCCGTCTTCTCCCACAAGTCTCTCGTGTTTAGGCGGTCATGTGTGCCAAGTTTTGTGCCAAACCGACGGCGTTTGGTATTTTGGGGCGTCAACACCTCGAATTCAAATTTCTTAAGGAACTACTTTTGCCTAGAGTGAAATCCGGCTCTAACTCCCAAACCGGGAACCCAATTGGAGTCCTATCTTCTCCCACAAGTTTCTCGTGCCTAGGCGGTCGTGTGTGCCAAGCTTCGTGCAAAACAGACGACGTTTGCAGATTTTGGGGCGTCAACACCTCGAATTCAAGTTTCTTAAGGAACTAGTTTGCCTAGAGTGAAATCCGGCTTTAACTCCGAAACCGGGAACCCGATTGGTGTACCGTCTTCTCCCAGAAGTCTCTCGTGCCTAGGCTGTCGTGCGTGCCAAATTTCGTGCCAAACCGACGCTGTTGTGGTGATTTTGGGGCATCATCACCTCGAATTCAAATTTCTTAAGGAACTCCAATCGGGTTCCCGGTTTGGGAGTGAGAGCCAGATTTCACTCTAGGAAAACTAGTTCCTTAAGAAACTTGAATTCGTGGTTTTGACGCCCCGAAATCGTAAAACGCGTCGGTTTGGCACGAAACTTGGCACACATGAACGCCTAAACAAGATAGAGTTGTGGGAGAAGACACGGCTCCAATCGGGTTCCCGATTTGGGAGTTAGAGCCGGATTTCTCTTTAGGCAAACTAGTTCCTTAAGAAACTTGAATTCGAGGTGTAGACGCTCCAAAATCGCCAAAAGGCGTCAGTTTCGCACGAAACTTGGCACACACGACCGCCTAGGCACGAGAAACTTGTGGGAGAAGACAGGATTTGAATCGTCTTCCCGGTTTGGGAGTTAGAGCCGGATTTCGGCCTAGGCAAGCTAGTTCCTTAAGAAATTTGAATTCGAGGTGATGATGCCCCAAAATCACCACAACAGCGTCGGTTTGGCACGAAATTTGGCACGCACGACAGCCTACGCACGAGAGACTTCTGGGAGAAGACGGTACTCCAATCGGGTTCCCGGTTTGGGAGTCAGAGCCGGATTTCACTCTAGGAAAACTAGTTCCTTAAGAAACTTGAATTCGAGGTTTTGACGCCCTAAAATCGCCAAAAGGCGTCGGTTTCGCACAAAACCTGCCACACACTACCGCCTAGGCACGAGAAACTTGTGGGAGAAGACAGGACTCCAATCGGGTTTCCTGTTTGGGAGTTAGAGCCGGATTTCACTTTTGGCAAACTAGTTCCTTAAGAAACTTGAATTCGAGGTGTTGACGCCCCATAATCGCCAAGGAATTGGGGTCACTGCTGTGGCAAAGGCACAGCAGTGACTGCTGTGCTTCATTTTGTGATGCATTATAGGATTATTTTTATGATCTGAACCGTTCATTTTGTAAGATTTGTTGAGTACTTCAAGCCTACCAAAAATCATATTAATCGGATATCAACAACTATATGATCGAATTGCATATTTTTATATTATTTTTCAAAAGAAAAACTTCTTGTTTGTTTTTTTGGTTATCAATCATATAGTTATTGGTATCCGATTAATATGATTTTTGGTAGGCTTGAAGTACTCAACAAACCCTACAAAATGAACGGTTCAGATCATAAAAATAATCCCATAATGCATCACAAAATGAAGCACAACAGTCACCGCTGTGCCTTTGCCACAGCAGTGACCCCAATTCCTTGGCGATTATGGGGCATCAACACCTCGAATTCAAGTTTCTTAAGGAACTAGTTTGCCTAAAGTGAAATCCGGCTCTAACTCCCAAACAGGAAACCCGATTGGAGTCCTGTCTTCTCCCACAAGTTTCTCGTGCCTAGGCGGTAGTGTGTGGCAGGTTTTGTGCGAAACCGACGCCTTTTGGCGATTTTAGGGCGTCAAAACCTCAAATTCAAGTTTCTTAAGGAACTAGTTTTCCTAGAGTGAAATCCGGCTCTGACTCCCAAACCGGGAACCCGATTGGAGTACCGTCTTCTCCCAGAAGTCTCTCGTGCCTAGGCTGTCGTGCGTGCCAAATTTCGTGCCAAACCGACACTGTTGTGGTGATTTTGGGGCGTCATCACCTCGAATTCAAATTTCTTAAGGAACTAGCTTGCCTAGGCCGAAATCTGTCTCTAACTCCCAAACCGGGAACCCGATTCAAATCCCGTCTTCTCCCACAAGTTTCTCGTGCCTAGGCGGTCGTGTGTGCCAAGTTTCATGCAAAACAGACGCCGTTTGCAGATTTTGGGGCGTCAACACCTCGAATTCAAGTTTCTTAAGGAACTAGTTTGGCTAGAGTGAAATCCGGCTTTAACTCCGAAACCGGGAACCCGATTGGAGTACCGTCTTCTCCCACAAGTCTCTCGTCCCTAGGCGGTCGTGTGTGCCAAGTTTCGTGCCAGACCGACGCCGTTTGGTGATTTTGGGGCATCAGCACCTCGACTTCAAATTTCTTAACGAACTAGCTTGGCTAGACCGAAAACCGGCTCTAACACCCAAACCGGGAACCCGATTCGAGCCCCGTCTTCTCCCACAAGTCTCTCGTGCCTAGGCGGTCGTGTGTGCCAAGTTTCGTGCAAAACCAACGCCGTTTGGCGATTTTGGGGCATCAACACCTCGAATTTAAATTTCTAAAGGGACCGAAATCCGGCTCTAACTCCCAAACCGGGAACCCGATTCGAGCCCCGTCTTCTCCCACAAGTCTCTCGTGCCTAGGCGGTCGTGTGTGCCAAGTTTCGTGCTAATCGAACCCCGTTTGGCGATTTTGGGGTGTCAACACCTCGAATTCAAATTTTATAAGGAACTACTTTTGCCTAGAGTGAAATCCGGCTCTAACTCCCAAACCGGGAACCCAATTGGAGTCCTGTCTTCTCCCACAAGTTTCACGTGCCTAGGCGGTCGTCTGTGCCAAGTTTCGTATGAAACTGACGCCTTTTGGCGATTTTGGGGCGTCAACACCTCGAATTCAAGTTTCTCAAGAAATTAGTTTGCCTAGAGTGAAATCCGTCTCTAACTCCCAAACCGGGAACCCCATTGGAGTACCGTTTTCTCCCACAAGTCTCTCGTGCCTAGGTGGTCGTGTATGTGTTAAGTTTCGTGTCAAGCCGACGCCGTTTGGTAATTTTGGGGCGTCAACACCTTGGATTCAAATTTCTTAAGGAACTAGCTTGCCTAGACCGAAATCCGGCTCTAACTCCCAAACCGGGAACCCGATTCGAGCCCCGTCTTCTCCCACAAGTCTCTCGTGCCTAGGCAGTTGTGTGTGCCAAGTTTCTTGCCAAACCGACGCCGTTTGGCAATTTTGGGGCGTCAACACCTCGAATTTAAATTTCTTAAGGGACAAAAATTGTCTATACCGAAATCTGGCTCTTACTCCCAAACCGGGAATCCGATTCGAGCCCCGTCTTCTCCCACAAGTCTCTCGTGTGTGCCAGGTTTCGGGCCAGTCGAACCCCGTTTGGTGATTTTAAGGTGTCAAAACCTCAAATTCAAATTTCTTAACGAACTAGGTTGCCTAGAGTGAAATCTGGCTCCAACTCCCAAACCGGGAACCCGATTGGAGCCCCGTCTTCTCCCACAAGTCTCTCGTCTTTAGGCGGTCATGTGTGCCCAGTTTTGTGCCAAGCCGACGGCGTTTGGTATTTTGGGGCGTCAACACCTCGAATTCAAATTTCTTAAGGAACTACTTTTGCCAAGAGTGAAATCCGGCTTTAACTCCCAAACCGGGAACCCAATTCGAGCCGTGTCTTCTCCCAAAACTCTATTGTGTTTAGGCGGTCATGTGTGCCAAGTTTCGTGCCAAACCGACGACGTTTGGTATTTCGGGGCGTCCACACCTCGAATTCAATTTTCATAAGGAACTACTTTTGCCTAGAGCGAAATCCGGCTCTAACTCCAAAATCGGGAACCCAATTAGAGTCCTGTCATCTCCTACAAGTTTCTCGTGCTTAGGCGGTCTTGTGCGCCAGGTTTCGGGCGAAACAGACGCCTTTTGGCAATTTCGGGGCGTCAACACCTCGAATTTCTTAAGTAACTAGTTTGCCTAGAGTGAAATCCGTCTCTAACTCTCAAACCGGGAACCCCATTGGAGTACCGTTTTCTCCCACAAGTCTCTCGTGCCTAGGTGGTCGTGTGTGTTAAGTTTCGTGTCAAGCCGACGCCGTTTGGTAATTTTGGGGCGTCAACACCTTAAATTCAAATTTCTTAAGGAACTAGCTTGCCTAGACCGAAATCCGGCTATAACTCCCAAACCGGGAACCCGATTCGAGCCCCGTCCTCTCCTACAAGTCTCTCGTGCCTAGGTAGTTTGTGTGTGCCAAGTTTCTTAAGGAACTAGTTTTCCTATAGTGAAATCCGGCTTTAACTCCCAAACCGGGAACCCAATTCGAGCCGTGTCTTCTCCCAAAACTCTAGTGTTTAGGCGGTCATGTGTGCCAAGTTTCGTGCCAAACCGACGACGTTTGGTATTTCGGGGCGTCCACACCTCGAATTCAATTTTCATAAGGAACTACTTTTGCCTAGAGCGAAATCCGGCTCTAACTCCAAAATCGGGAACCCAATTGGAGTCCTGTCATCTCCTACAAGTTTCTCGTGCTTAGGCGGCCTTGTACGCCAGGTTTCGGGCGAAACAGACGCCTTTTGGCGATTTTGGGGCGTCAACACCTCGAATTCAAATTTCTTAAGGAACTACTTTTGCCAAGAGTGAAATCCAGCTTTAACTCCCAAACCGGGAACCCAATTCGAGCCGTGTCTTCTCCCAAAACTCTATTGTGTTTAGGCGGTCATGTGTGCCAAGTTTCGTGCCAAACCGACGACGTTTGGTATTTCGGGGCGTCCACACCTCGAATTCAATTTTCATAAGGAACTACTTTTGCCTAGAGCGAAATCCAGCTCTAACTCCAAAATCGGGAACCCAATTGGAGTCCTGTCATCTCCTACAAGTTTCTCGTGCTTAGGCGGTCTTGTGCGCCAGGTTTCGGGCGAAACAGACGCCTTTTGACAATTTCGGGGCGTCAACACCTCGAATTCAAGTTTCTTAAGGAACTAGTTTGCCTAGAGTGAAATCCGTCTCTAACTCCCAAACCGGGAACCCCATTGGAGTACCGTTTTCTCCCACAAGTCTCTCGTGCCTAGGTGGTCGTGTGTGTTAAGTTTCGTGTCAAGCCGACGCCGTTTGGTAATTTTGGGGCGTCAACACCTTAAATTCAAATTTCTTAAGGAACTAGCTTGCCTAGACCGAAATCCGGCTATAACTCCCAAACCGGAAACCTAATTGGAGTTCTGTCTTCTCCCACAAGTTTCTCGTGCCTAGGCGGTCGTGTGTGCCAAGTTCCGTGCGAAACCGACGCCTTTTGGCGATTAGGACTTGGGGTCACTGCTGTGGCAAATGCACAGCAGTGACTGTTGTGCTTCATTTTGTGATGTATTATGGGCTTATTTTTATGATCTGAACCGTTCATTTTGTAAGATTTGTTGAGTACTTCAAGCCTACTAAAAATCATATTAATCGAATATCAACAACTATATATTGATAACCAAAAAAACAAACAAGAAGTTTTTCTTTTGAAAAATAGTATAAAAATATGCAATTCGATCATATAGTTACTGGTATCCGATTAATATGATTTTTGGTAGGCTTGAAGTACTCAACAAACCCTACAAAATGAACGGTTCAGATCATAAAAATAATCCCATAATGCATCACAAAATGAAGCACAAAAGTCACTGCTGTGCCTTTGCCACAGCAGTGACCCCAATTCCTTGGCGATTATGGGGCGTCAACACCTCGAATTCAAATTTCTTAAGGAACTAGTTTGCCTAAAGTGAAATCCGGCTGTAACTCCCAAACAGGAAACCCGATTGGAGTCCTGTCTTCTCCCACAAGTTTCTCGTGCCTAGGCGGTAGTGTGTGGCAGGTTTCGTGCGAAACCGACGCCTTTTGGCGATTTTAGGGCGTCAAAACCTCGAATTCAAGTTTCTTAAGGAACTAGTTTTCCTAGAGTGAAATCCGGCTTTAACTCCCAAACCGGGAACCCAATTCGAGCCGTGTCTTCTCCCAAAACTCTATTGTGTTTAGGCGTCATGTGTGCCAAGTTTCGTGCCAAACCGACGACGTTTGGTATTTCGGGGCGTCCACACCTCGAATTCAATTTTCATAAGGAACTACTTTTGCCTAGAGCGAAATCCGGCTCTAACTCCAAAATCGGGAACCCAATTGGAGTCCTGTCATCTCCTACAAGTTTCTCGTGCTTAGGCGGTCTTGTGCGCCAGGTTTCGGGCGAAACAGACGCCTTTTGACAATTTCGGGGCGTCAACACCTCGAATTCAAGTTTCTTAAGGAACTAGTTTGCCTAGAGTGAAATCCGTCTCTAACTCCCAAACCGGGAACCCCATTGGAGTACCGTTTTCTCCCACAAGTCTCTCGTGCCTAGGTGGTCGTGTGTGTTAAGTTTCGTGTCAAGCCGACGCCGTTTGGTAATTTTGGGGCGTCAACACCTTAAATTCAAATTTCTTAAGGAACTAGCTTGCCTAGACCGAAATCCGGCTATAACTCCCAAACCGGAAACCTAATTGGAGTTCTGTCTTCTCCCACAAGTTTCTCGTGCCTAGGCGGTCGTGTGTGCCAAGTTCCGTGCGAAACCGACGCCTTTTGGCGATTAGGACTTGGGGTCACTGCTGTGGCAAATGCACAGCAGTGACTGTTGTGCTTCATTTTGTGATGTATTATGGGCTTATTTTTATGATCTGAACCGTTCATTTTGTAAGATTTGTTGAGTACTTCAAGCCTACTAAAAATCATATTAATCGGATATCAACAACTATATGATTGATAACCAAAAAAACAAACAAGAAGTTTTTCTTTTGAAAAATAGTATAAAAATATGCAATTCGATCATATAGTTACTGGTATCCGATTAATATGATTTTTGGTAGGCTTGAAGTACTCAACAAACCCTACAAAATGAACGGTTCAGATCATAAAAATAATCCCATAATGCATCACAAAATGAAGCACAAAAGTCACTGCTGTGCCTTTGCCACAGCAGTGACCCCAATTCCTTGGCGATTATGGGGCGTCAACACCTCGAATTCAAGTTTCTTAAGGAACTAGTTTGCCTAAAGTGAAATCCGGCTGTAACTCCCAAACAGGAAACCCGATTGGAGTCCTGTCTTCTCCCACAAGTTTCTCGTGCCTAGGCGGTAGTGTGTGGCAGGTTTCGTGCGAAACCGACGCCTTTTGGCGATTTTAGGGCGTCAAAACCTCGAATTCAAGTTTCTTAAGGAACTAGTTTTCCTAGAGTGAAATCCGGCTTTAACTCCCAAACCGGGAACCCAATTCGAGCCGTGTCTTCTCCCAAAACTCTATTGTGTTTAGGCGTCATGTGTGCCAAGTTTCGTGCCAAACCGACGACGTTTGGTATTTCGGGGCGTCCACACCTCGAATTCAATTTTCATAAGGAACTACTTTTGCCTAGAGCGAAATCCGGCTCTAACTCTAAAATCGGGAACCCAATTGGAGTCCTGTCATCTCCTACAAGTTTCTCGTGCTTAGGCGGTCTTGTGCGCCAGGTTTCGGGCGAAACAGACGCCTTTTGACAATTTCGGGGCGTCAACACCTCGAATTCAAGTTTCTTAAGGAACTAGTTTGCCTAGAGTGAAATCCGTCTCTAACTCCCAAACCGGGAACCCCATTGGAGTACCGTTTTCTCCCACAAGTCTCTCGTGCCTAGGTGGTCGTGTGTGTTAAGTTTCGTGTCAAGCCGACGCCGTTTGGTAATTTTGGGGCGTCAACACCTTAAATTCAAATTTCTTAAGGAACTAGCTTGCCTAGACCGAAATCCGGCTATAACTCCCAAACCGGAAACCTAATTGGAGTTCTGTCTTCTCCCACAAGTTTCTCGTGCCTAGGCGGTCGTGTGTGCCAAGTTCCGTGCGAAACCGACGCCTTTTGGCGATTAGGACTTGGGGTCACTGCTGTGGCAAATGCACAGCAGTGACTGTTGTGCTTCATTTTGTGATGTATTATGGGCTTATTTTTATGATCTGAACCGTTCATTTTGTAAGATTTGTTGAGTACTTCAAGCCTACTAAAAATCATATTAATCGGATATCAACAACTATATGATTGATAACCAAAAAAACAAACAAGAAGTTTTTCTTTTGAAAAATAGTATAAAAATATGCAATTCGATCATATAGTTACTGGTATCCGATTAATATGATTTTTGGTAGGCTTGAAGTACTCAACAAACCCTACAAAATGAACGGTTCAGATCATAAAAATAATCCCATAATGCATCACAAAATGAAGCACAAAAGTCACTGCTGTGCCTTTGCCACAGCAGTGACCCCAATTCCTTGGCGATTATGGGGCGTCAACACCTCGAATTCAAATTTCTTAAGGAACTAGTTTGCCTAAAGTGAAATCCGGCTGTAACTCCCAAACAGGAAACCCGATTGGAGTCCTGTCTTCTCCCACAAGTTTCTCGTGCCTAGGCGGTAGTGTGTGGCAGGTTTCGTGCGAAACCGACGCCTTTTGGCGATTTTAGGGCGTCAAAACCTCGAATTCAAGTTTCTTAAGGAACTAGTTTTCCTAGAGTGAAATCCGGCTTTAACTCCCAAACCGGGAACCCAATTCGAGCCGTGTCTTCTCCCAAAACTCTATTGTGTTTAGGCGTCATGTGTGCTAAGTTTCGTGCCAAACCGACGACGTTTGGTATTTCGGGGCGTCCACACCTCGAATTCAATTTTCATAAGGAACTACTTTTGCCTAGAGCGAAATCCGGCTCTAACTCTAAAATCGGGAACCCAATTGGAGTCCTGTCATCTCCTACAAGTTTCTCGTGCTTAGGCGGTCTTGTGCGCCAGGTTTCGGGCGAAACAGACGCCTTTTGACAATTTCGGGGCGTCAACACCTCGAATTCAAGTTTCTTAAGGAACTAGTTTGCCTAGAGTGAAATCCGTCTCTAACTCCCAAACCGGGAACCCAATTCGAGCCGTGTCTTCTCCCAAAACTCTATTGTGTTTAGGCGGTCATGTGTGCCAAGTTTCGTGCCAAACCGACGACGTTTGGTATTTCGGGGCGTCCACACCTCGAATTCAATTTTCATAAGGAACTACTTTTGCCTAGAGCGAAATCCGGCTCTAACTCCAAAATCGGGAACCCAATTGGAGTCCTGTCATCTCCTACAAGTTTCTCGTGCTTAGGCGGTCTTGTGCGCCAGGTTTCGGGCGAAACAGACGCCTTTTGGCAATTTCGAGGCGTCAACACCTCGAATTCAAGTTTCTTAAGGAACTAGTTTGCCTAGAGTGAAATCTGTCTCTAACTCCCAAACCGGGAACCCCATTGGAGTACCGTTTTCTCCCACAAGTCTCTCGTGCCTAGGTGGTCGTGTGTGTTGAGTTTCGTGTCAAGCCGACGCCGTTTGGTAATTTTGGGGCGTCAACACCTTAAATTCAAATTTCTTAAGGAACTAGCTTGCCTAGACCGAAATCCGGCTATAACTCCCAAACCGAGAACCCAATTCGAGCCCCGTCTTCTCCCACAAGTCTCTCGTGCCTAGGCAGTTGTGTGTGCCAAGTTTCTTTGGCAATTTTGGGCCGTCAACACCTCGAATTTAAATATCTTAAAGGGACCAAATTGTCTAGACCGAAATCTGGCTCTTACTCCCAAACCGGGAACCCGATTGGAGCCCCGTCTTCTCCCACAAGTCTCTCGTCTTTAGGCGGTCATGTGTGCCAAGTTTCGTGCCAAACCGACGGCGTTTGGTATTTCGGGGCGTCCACACCTCGAATTCAATTTTCATAAGGAACTCCAAAATCGGGAACCGAGTTGGAGTCCTGTCATCTCCTACAAATTTCTCGTGCTTAGGCAGTCTTGTGCGTCAGGTTTCGAGCGAAACAGACGCCTTTTGGCGATTTCGGGGCGTCAACACCTCAAATTCAAATTTATTAACGAACTAATTTGCCTATAGTGAAATCTAGCTCTAACTCCCAAACCGGGAACCTGATTGGAGCCCCGTTTTCTCCCACAAGTTTCACGTGCCTAGGCGGTCGTGTGTGCCAAGTTTCGTGCGAAACTGACGCCTTTTGGCGATTTTGGGACGTCAACACCTCGAATTTAAGTTTCTTAAGGAAGTAGCTTGCCTAGAGTGAAATCCGTCTCTAACTCCCAAACCGGGAACCCGATTGGAGTACCGTCTTCTCCCACAAGTCTCTCGTGCCTAGGCGGTCTTGTGTGTCAACTTTCGTGTCAAACTGACGCCGTTTGGTAATTTTGGGGCGTCAACACCTCGAATTCAAATTTCTTAAGGAACTAGCTTGCCTAGACCGAAATCCGGCTCTAACTCCCAAACCGAGAACCCAATTCGAGCCCCGTCTAGTCCCACAAGTCTCTCGTGCTTAGGAAGTCGTGTGTGCCAAGTTTTGTGCCAAACCGACGCCGTTTGGCGATTTTGGGGCGTCAACACCTCGTATTTAAATTTCTTAAGGGACCAAATTGTCTAGACCGAAATCTGGCTCTTACTCCCAAACCGGGAACCCGATTCGAGCCCCGTCTTCTCCCATAAGTCTCTCGTTCCTAGGCGGTCGTGTGTGCCAGATTCGTGCCAATCGAACCCTGTTTGGTGATTTTAAGGTGTCAAAACCTCGAATTCAAATTTCTTAATCACCTAGGTTGCCTAGAGTGAAATCTGGCTCTAACTCCCAAATCGGGAGCCCGACTAGAGCCCCGTCTTCTCCCACAAATCTCTCGTGTTTAGGCGGTCATGTGTGCCAAGTTTTGTGCCAAACCGATGGCGTTTGGTATTTTGGGGCATCGACACCTCGAATTCAAATTTCTTAAGGAACTACTTTTGCCTAGAGTGAAATCCGATTTTAACATTTCTCATAGATGTTAGGGCCTTAATTAGGGATCAAGTTAGTTAAATAGAGCTTATGACTAATTAATCAAGGCTTAATTTAATTGATTTAATCTAATTAATTTAATCTGAATCAAATTTTAATCAAACTTCTCGTTACGCTCTAAAAATTATACCATTCATAACAAACTAGCCAATTTCGGTTTCTAACGTCATTAAGGCCTTCAATTTCAAATTATAACAGAAATCACAACAGATATTCCTACGGTTAATAGATATGAACCTAAAAATCATATTTTAAACACATAATAAGCATTCAAATTCACACAAAGCACTTAAATAACATTCAAAACCAATGATTAACAGGGTTGTCACAGGATCAATATTGCTTACCAACAACAAAATGTTTACTGGATTTTATAAATCAGAATGGAAAAAATGGATAATCAAATTAAGTCACACACAGCTCCATAAAAGACAACTTTGAGGGTAGAACTTAATTTATATGACACAAAATACAACAATTATTTCGTTGTGGTGATAAAAAAACATACACAAGAATAGTAAAGAGAATCAAGTTCTACAGATATAAGTTGAGAATTCAAACAACTAAATTTGGCACAATTAATATGTATATATCTAAATATATAGCACATATTATGTATGTAAAATTACTAACCTTGTCAATTGTGGCGAAAATGGACATGTTCTTGAAATCCCTGGACCCGAGCCGTGACCCCAGCCGCCGAATCAGCGCAGACGACATCACTCACATGGTACAATGATGTTGGAACCAACAATAAGGCTCATTAAGGGTGATGACAGCGCCAACACCAAGCTGCTTCAACTGCAGAACATCCTTAGGGAATGGAACCGCCCCAAGCAGAAGATACTGTTTAAAAATCAACATAGAAATAAAAACTCAAATCAATAAATCATGATCCCTTTAATTTAAGCTCACAGGAAATCTGTGCACCAAGAACACCAAGAAAATGAAATGTAAAGTAGTTGCATTGGTCAAAGTTTCACGAAGCTCTTCATTTTCTCCAATTCAGATAATCAGAATTCTAAGAATAACAGGCCCCATTATCCCATCTTTTTCCTACATTTTCTCCAGTAACTTAAATGCAAAGGAATTCTATTTTCTCAACAACCAAATGAATCATGAAGAACAATTTTAAAGCTCTACTGAACTACTTCACTTTTCAATTTTTTTTGTTTTGTTTTGTTTTTGTTTTTGTTTTTTTTTTTTCCAGCAGCAAACAAATCAAAGAAAAACAACTCCAGATACTATTACATACAGTGACAGTCATACAAGGTCTTTATTTTCTCTAGTAACCGAAATACATAGGAATTCTATTTTCTCAACAACCAAATGGATCAAGAAGAAGAATTCCAAAAAGCTACTAAACTACCACCCATTAAAACAACACAAAAAATCCTTCTTTTTCTTTGTAGTCCTCCATTTTCCCAGCAACCAAACAGATCAAACAAAAACAACTCCAGAAATTAAAACATACAGCAACAATCACAGTGATATAAACACAAGACCAAAGAAAACACAAAAAACAGATACAACAACATCCACAAATATACATACATATATATATGAAGGGACTTAGAACCAAAACCTGATCAATTTGGTCCCACCATCTGAAACTCAGCTTGAATCTTGTTCCGGAAAACATTGTACAGAAGGGTCGGGTAGAACAGGATCCTCTCTCTTCGCACCGACCCGAACAATCATTCTTCCAGAAACATGGTCGTCACTGTGATTGTAACTCCTTCCATCAGATTCAACCTCATCCAACTCTTCGATCTTCATGTCACCGATCGTAACAGAAATTCAACCAAAACCACAACACTAACTCCGATTCTGATCAAGACAACCGCGAAACCTCTAAAACCTAATGATTCGATAATTGGGGATGGAATTTGAGTGGTCGAAAAACCCTAAATCGAATTGGGTGAAAAATACATTGATCGGAATCGGAAAAAAGTGGATTCGAGTGTGAGGAGACGGAAGAATTGCATGCGGATGTGAGCTTAATCGTAATGAGGAGAGAGGAGGATAGAAAGATGTAAGAGGACCGTTGCAATTTTGTGAGAGAAATGTACCGTTGGACGGGGACGGGGGCGGGGGCGGGGGCGGTGGTGAATATAGCCGTTGTTGGGTTGGGAGAACACAAAACAGTAACAATTAGGGCGTTAGGATTCTAGAGTGATCCGGCACGTGTCTCACTAATGGAATGAAAAGGTGATATTAATTCTCGTCAAAATGACATCGTTTTTGTTGAAAAAAATTATAAAAAAAAATAATGAAGAAAAAAAAAATGTGAATAGAATGAGAAAGAAGCTTCAAACAGTATCATCATCATGGATTTTGATTTATGAGATCTAAATAAATAAAAAAGAAGATTAAATCGATTCGATAATAAGATTGTTTCAGATCTGTATCATCACCATCATCATCAAAAGATTGAAGAAAAAATGTGAACAGAATGGGAAAGAGGCTTCAAACTGTATCATTATCATGGATTTTGATTTGTGAAATCTAAATAAATAAAAAAGAAGATTAAATCGATTCAATAATAAAATTGATTCAGATATGTATCATCATCATCAAAAGATTGAAGAAAACCCGTGAAAAAAATGAGAAAGAGGCTTTAAAAGATTAAATTGATTCGTTGATAATAAGATTGATTCAGATTTGTATCATCATCATCATCATCAAATGATTGATCTAGATATGTATTTCTATATGCATATATATATATATATATATTTACAGACCCCGCGAAGAAGATTAAATCGATTCGATAATAAAATTGATTCAAATCTTAATCATCATCATCATAAAAAGATTGATTCAGATATGTATTTCTAAATGCATATATGTATATTTACAGACCCCATAGTGCAAGCACCAAAGATTGATTCAGATTTGTATCATCATCATCATCATCAAAATCAAAGTGAGCAACAAAATCAGCAGATCCGATCAAAGGACATGAAGATCGGCGGAGGAAATCGGTGACAGAAGGTCTTCCATAGCTGACTTGAACAAGGGATGTTCATCATCATCATCAAGGGCTGATTTGTGAAGCACTAGTGTAGATCAAGAATAAGAACCACTCACTATCCACTTGAATCAAAAGATTTCTAAAATGAAGTAGAGTCTCAACTCAAAATCAAAGCTCTGTCCCTTCTCTTGCTCTGGTCCCTTCTCTCTCTCTCTCAAACTCTCCCACGAACTAGTGAAAGCGAACCTAGAAAGCTGATTTCTATTTGTTGTTGTTGTTGTTTTTTTTTTTTTTTTTAATTACTAAGCAAAACGACGTCGTTTTGGCTAGTTTTATTTTGAACCGTTGGATCACTCACTTCAGGGATCACTTCCAGGAATCTCACTCTAGAGGATCCTGATACACAATTAGGCGCCTTTCATATGTTCGTACTCACTGGCAACTTAATGCTGACTACAACCCAATAAAATAAGGCAGAATTACTTAATCGTAGACTTTGAAAAAAGTTATTAACACTCACTGATTTTTTTCTAACAACGGTAAAGAGTACAAAAATTATACAAGAAAATGACATTTTTTGTATTGATTTCGGTTGCATGTGGTTTACTTTTGGAATTGTGAATAAATAAGAATAATATTATATGTATTAATTAATATACCAATTGATGATGTGATATAATTTAATTTAAGATATTTTTAGTATTTGTAATGTTATTAATGAGTGGAGGGTCAATAATAATATCATAACTAGTGTTGGTATACTAGTTAGTACACTAATTGGTACATATAACACTACCGAATAAAAAAAAATTCAAAATTCTTTTCCAAATGTGTAACCAAACATACAAATCACAATTTAATTCAAAATTCTTTTCAAAACTCACAACCAAACTCTTTTCAAAATTTTATTTAAAGAAAAATTTTAAAAGATATTTTTTTTATTTTATTTTTTAAAATCATGATTTGAGTGTAGAGTTGTATTTTTAATTATGAATTTTGAGTTGAGTTTTGAAAAGAGAAAATTTTGTTTGGTTATGAATTTTGAAAAGAGTTTTGAGTTGTATGTTTTTAATGTGCACTGTATTTTTTTAAATATATAATTTTTATTTTTTTATTTCAAATATTTGATTTCAAATAAACTCTAAAGAAAGAGAGCTCACTACAGCATTCAATACCGATCCAACCTCTCATCTGTTGTCTCCTTTTTTCGAACACTTAAATTCAATTCAAACCAAGTTGTAGAGCTTCAAAAGAAACCATTCTGGTATTTGATCCAAGCTCTAACCACTAGAAGGATGGATCTAAGGAAATCTAGGAAATTTGATGATGATGTAGTTGCAATAATCTAATGTTACAATGAAAAAACAAAAGCATTCACAGTTGGTAAAAAGAACTTGACCTTTACAACCAATGACGTGACCTTAATTTTTGGTTTGCAAGGAGGTAAAGGAGCCATGTCATTAAGATACTCTAAAACGCCAAAATCTGCATTCCTAAGGAGAAGATTCCAAAAAGACACCAGGCTCACTGACTTCAAAGATGTAGCAATCATTATTACATGTACTTGTGTCTCACCCTATTTTTTTACAACAAGTGGGAATTCAATAGGGTGGTTTTTTATAAAGTATGTGGAAACCTCTTGAATCAATGAAACAGTATGATTGGCCAGAAGTAATCACATCAACATTGATTGACTCTATCATAGCATTGCACAAAACTCTAGAAGAAGTTATGGGGTGTGTCATTGCACTGCTGGTAAGTATAATATCCATTCAAATTTGCAGTTATCATACTTATAAATTTGTGTGTTTAGCAAAATTTAATTACTTTAATTTTCATCACAGTATTGGCTATGTGAACATGCAAATATCATTGATTTGGAAGATAATAACACAACTGACTTCCCAAGATGTGCCAAGTGGAACCTGCAAACCTTGACGAAACAGCTGCAGAAGACACCAGTCTACTCTCTTGCACCTCGATAGGTTAGATTTCTATCACCACTAAAATTCCAAAATTTCTCTGACCACTGGTTTGTTTCCCTCCTTGTGCCTTGATTGATTGAGATCAATTTTCTCTGGACTATCAATTTATGTTTCTTCTTTGGTTACCATTGGTTTATTTCTGCCATGGTAATCAATTTTCTCTGCAATCCAAATTTCTCTGACCACAATTGTAACACATTAACATATATGCCCTGATTGATTTTCTGTGATATTTGAATTATGTTGGTTGTTTCATAATTTTCTCTGGCCCAAAAAATTGTTTCTCCTTGTGTGTAATTTTCTCTGGCCCATAACTTATGTGCCTTGCATCTTTGATTAACACAACATTCTACCCTTCTAATGAATTTTCTCTGGAATCCAAATTTGTTTGACACAATTATAGTAAAACATTAACTTATATGCCTTGATTGATTTTCTTTGATATCTAAATTATATTGCTTGTTTTATAATTTTCTCTGCCTTATAAAATTAACTCATTGTCTGTAATTTTCTCTAGCCCATACAATTTTCTCTGAAGTTTGTTTCCCATTAGTGTCATTTAGATGAATTTTATTTTCCTTATTTGAATTTTTTCTCTCAGTGAATTTTGTAACATTTCTCTAATAAAAGAGTCTCCTATTACAAATAGATAACAAGGAGCTAGTCAAAAATCCATCAGAGGAGTTCTATCTTAGTAAAAAGACGAAGAAAGAATAAAAAAAGACAATTGTCAAATTCAAGGAAACATTACAAGATTCATTTGAAGAATGAGGGAATGAAGAAGCAGAAGGCAACATAGAAGAACATGAAGCCATCAATGGACAAGAAGATCAAGCAAGTAGTGGAGAAGCAGAAGCCAAGAAGAAAGTGAAGAGATAGAAGCAAAAGACAAAGAAGAAAATGAACAGAAAGAAGAAAACAGTGAAGAAAAAGATGAAGGCACTCAATCTAAACAGCATGAAGAAAACAATGAGGAAAGTGATGAAGAAGAACATAATGAGCCAATGGACCAACATCGTGATAGCATTTGTGGCTCAACAATGCATCAGCCTCAAGAATCTGAGGAATCAAAGGATGCCCAAATTGCTGATCTACGTCAAAGACTAAAGGCACTTTCTAAATCTAAAATAGAAGAAGAGAGAAATTGGAATGAATTACTTGCAAAAAAGGATATTGCAATAAGAACCTTGGCATCACTTAACTCAGAACTTCAAGAAAGAGACAGCACAATCCAAATGAAACTAAGAATGTTGGAGGTTAAAAAAGAAGATGATACAAAAACAATCCAACAATTGAGGTATTCAATTTCGGAGCTTGAAAATGAATATGCTAAATTGCATGAACAAGTTCAAAAACTATCTGTCTAACTAGCAACACAACTATACCGAACACCAACACAAGTTCAACCGCAAGGTCAGTGAAAATCTTGAGCCACAAAAAGTTATGTCCTTGTGTCAATGGTAATTTTCTCTAAACACATTAGTTTCTGCTGCTTATTTCTATTGATTTCTACTGCTTATTTGATTTTCTCTATCTATTTTCTTATTCGATTTTTGGAGCTTGTTTGATTTTCACTGTGTATAGTTGGAATGCAAGTGGAACAACAAGTTGCAAAGCAAACTGAGCAAACCACGAAAGACAAAGAAGTACTTGATGCTGATGCGTACGTCTTGCCTCAACCAATAAGCATCAGAAAAATCTTGCGTTTTTCCACAAACTCTACCGATTTCAAGATTGATAAAAGATCATGTAAAAGACATCTTGTAGCACATATCAAATGTGTTTGGACTTGAGTAAGTACAACAAATAAAATAGAAGATAACAAACAATAATTTACAAACTTATATAGCATTAACAACTATTAAATCCTTTCTTTGTCTTCTTGTAGGGCTTTAATCTAGACAAGTGAGTTGAATCTCATTACCTTCGAAGACATTGGAAACCTAATAAAGCAAAAAGAAATTGCCAACAATGTAAGTCTTTCATCAAAATTTCTCTGTAATGTTCCATCAGCCTTTATAAACCAATATTACAATTATAAATTATATTTTTCAGGCCATTGATGGCTATGGAGAGATCCTTTTTACTGACCAAATGAGAGAAAGACAACAGCCAACTTCATTTTTTTTTCACATCCATGAGCTTAGTATGTTATTACTCTTTTATTTGATTTTCTCTGGAATTTACTTACTACTTTCTCTTGTTAAGATACTTCTTGAAGCCAGTTGTGTCATTAGTCTAATTTTCTCTGGCTAGTTGTGTGCATTTAAAATTTCTCTATCTGTATATTTCTTAAATTCCTGCCATTTCAACTTTCTCATAACATAACTATTTTTTGATTTTCTCTGACCACAGAATTTTATCAAAATGATGGAAAATCAAACTTTTCGAGTCTCATTATTTGACAAGCCTATTGAAACAACATGGAGGAACTACAGATTCCTCTATTTCCCAATAAATATTTGGGGTAATAAGAAGTCAACACATGGAAATCACTGGATCTTGCTTGTCTTCGACAAACAAGACAATTTATGAAGGTTCTACAACTCACTAAGGCCAAGGAGGGATGATACAGAAGACAAATATGTCAAAGATGCAAAACAATCGAGTGCAAATTTCTCTGATCCCATCATAATGTTTATGTGATGATATTTTTCATAGAATCCCATTGCTTTGTCCGTAAATTTCTCTGTTACTTAAAAATTATTTTTTCACAACAAGATTATGTGGAGAATTTTTTGAAAGCTTGCCTTGAAAGAGAGGCACAATCACAACCCTTTTTCGAATTGATAAACTCACAAAACACAAATTACAACTTTGAGTATGTCAACAATGCTCCACAACAAGACAGTGATTCGTAAGTTTCATACAACATCTATAAATAAGATAATATGATTTGAATGTTTCTTAAAACTAACTATACCTATAATTTGTATGCAGTATGAATTGTGGCCTCTTTGTGTGCTATATAATGAGACAATATAGCAAGCATGAACCTATCAGCTCGAAATTGTCCACACAAGACATAAGGTTGATAAGGGCAGAAATCATAGAGAGATTTGTGACCAAAGTTGGCCGGTCATGGACAGAACCAATTCAAATACCTCCAGAAGAAGAACCAAAAATGTAATAGTGAAACTAGTGCAAGGAAGACAATGTACACAATATAATTAGCATTAACCATTCAATTTATTTTTTCATACATTGAAGGAATAATGATGCTTGACATATATGTATATATCCTTTTTTGACTAATGTAAATCTCATACCTATCAATGGTTAAATATATATATTTTTTTTTGTTGTGATTGTCAACACAATCCACATAGAGAAAATTGTCTGCAGAAATTTCCCTAGTATGATTTTACCAGAAATTCACAGAGAAATTTAACTCGTATCTTCCCAAGGGGATGCCTATGTGATCATATAATCTGTAATGCTTTGTTTTGGTACAAAACAATCATCAAATTCAAAAAACACAAAGCGCACAGTAATTTTCTCTGCTATTAGCAAATTTCACTGGATGAATTTGATGCTTCAAAACACAATGCTCAGATAATTTTTTCTACTAGTGAAAAATTTCTTTGGATGAAATTGACGGGTATTATAAACAGACTACCCATAGTATGTTTCAACAAATACAATTCACACTGTAATTTTCAATGCTATTGGCAAATTTCTCTGGATGAATTGGACCTCACAAAACACAATGCAAATTTCAACAAACATAATGCCCACAGTAAATTTATCTTCTATTGGAAAACTTCTATGGATGAATTTGACTGGTATGAAGTTACCAGAAATTCACAGAGAAATTTAACTCGTACCGTGCCGAAGAGGGTGCCTATATGATCATGCAATCTGTAATGCACTGTGTTAGTACAAAACAATTATCAAATTCAAAAAACACAATGCACACAGTACTTTTCTCTACTATTGGCAAATTTCTCTAGATGAATTTGAAGCTTCAAAACACAATGCACAAAGAATTTTCTCTGCCATAGGCAAATTTCTCTGGATGAATTTAACTGGTATTACAAACCCACTGCATGGACTCCCAGTTTGAAAACTAAGTCAAAAAATGTACTTCCTAAACACCTAAGTTTGAAAAATAGGCCATCGGGGCCCAAAAATCCTGTAACAGTCCCGAGAAGGCCCGTAGAACACCTCCAACACCTTGGGAGAAACCAATGTAAGTTGTGGAAACTTACGAAACAGGCACGGGACTTCCGGTTTGAAAACTAGGTCGAAAAAGACACTTTTTCACACTTAAGCTTGAAAATAGGCCTCGGCGGGCCGAAATCGTGTAACAATCACAAGAAGGCCCGGGGAACACCTTAAACATCTCAGGAGGGACAGTCGCAAGAAGGGCCGGAAACACCTCAAACATCTTGGGAGTGACCAACGTGAGTTGTGAAAACTTACGGAACTAGCGCGGGACTTCCGGTTTGAAAACTAAGTTGGAAAAAGACACTTTCTTCACACTTAGGCTTGGAAATAGGACATCGGGGGGCCAAAATCGTGTAACAGTCACGAGAATGACCGGGAGATGCCCCAAACACCTCGGGGGGGTCCAAGGTAAGTTGTGAAGACTTACGGAACTAGCACGAGACTCTCGGTTTGGGAATTAAATCGAAAAATGCACTTTTTTCACATTTAAGCTCGAAAATAAGCCTTTGGGGGCCAAAATCGTGTAACAGTCACGAGAAGGCCCGGGGAACACATCAAACACCTCGGGAGGGACCAATGTAAGTTGTGAGAACTTACAGAACTAACACGAGACTCCCGGTTTGAAAACTAAGTCCGAAACGACACTTTTCTCGCACTTAAGCTTGAAAATATTCCATCGGGGGGCCAAACTCGTGTAACAGTCAAGAAAAGGTCCGGGGAACACCTCAAACACCTATGGAGGGACCAACGTGAGTTGTGAAAACTTGCGGAACTTGCATGGGACTCCCGGTTTGAAAACTAAGTCAAAAAATACACTTCCTAAACACCTAAGCTTGAAAATAGGCCATCCGGGGCCAAAAATCCTGTAACAGTCCCGAGAAGGCCCATGGAACACCTCCACACCTCGGGAGAAACCAATGTAAGTTGTGGAAACTTACGAAACTAGCGCGGGACTTCCGATTTGAAAACTAGGACGAAAAAGGCACTTTTTTCACACTTAAGCTTGAAAATAGGCCTCGGCGGGCCGAAATCATGTAACAATCACGAGAAGGTCCGAGGAACACCTCAAACATCTCAGGAGGGACCAATTGGAGTTGTGAAAACTTAACAAACAGGCACGGGACTCCCGGTTTGAAAACTAGGGTGAAAAATACACTTTTCTAACACTTAAGCTTGAAAGTACGCCATTGGAGGCCAAAATCATGTAACAGTCGCAAGAAGGGCCGGAAACACCTCAAACACCTCGGGAGTGACCAATGTGAGTTGTGAAAACTTACGGAACTAGCACGGGACTTCCGATTTGAAAACTAAGTTGGAAAAAGACACCTTTTTCACACTTAAGCTTGGAAATAGGACATCGGGGGGCCAAAACTGTGTACCAATCACGAGAAGGACCGGGAGATGCCCCAAACACCTTGGGAGGGTCCAAGGTAAGTTGTGGAGACTTACGGAACTAGCACGGGACCCTCGGTTTGGGAACTAAATCAAAAAATGCACTTTTTTCACACTTAAGCTTGAAAATAAGTCGTCGAGGGCTAAAATCATATAACAGTCACGAGAAGGCCCGGGGAACACATCAAACACCTCGGGAGAGACCAATGTAAGTTGTGAAAACTTACGGAACTAGCACGTGACTCCCAGTTTGAAAACTAAGTCCGAAACGGCACTTTTCTCGCACTTAAGCTTGAAAATAGTCTATCGGGGGGCCAAAATCGTGTAACAGTCAAGAGAAGGCCCGGGGAACACCTCAAACACCTAGGGAGGGACCAACGTGAGTTGTGGAAACTTACGGAACTTGCATGGGACTCCCGGTTTGAAAACTAAGTCAAAAAATGCACTTCCTAAACACCTAAGTTTGAAAATAGGCCATCGGGGGCCAAAAATCTTGTAACAGTGCCGTGAAGGCCCATGGAACATCTCCAACACCTCGGGAGAAACCAATGTAAGTTGTGGAAACTTACAGAACTAGCGAGGGACTTCCGGTTTGAAAACTAGGTCGAAAAAGGCACTTTTTTCACACTTAAGCTTGAAAATAGGCCTCGGCGGGCCGAAATCGTGTAACAATCACGAGAAGGCTCGGGAAACACCTCAAACATCTCAAGAGGGACCAATTTGAGTTGTGAGAGAGAGAGAGAGCATCAACATCAACAACAACACATCATCATCATCATCATCATCTTCCTGTATCTGTTCTTGCTCTGTTTTTTTTTTCTTTTCTTCTTCCATAACTTAGAATAGAGAGAGAGAAAGAGAGAGAGAGAGAGAGATACAGAGAGAGAGAGAGAGGGGTACACAGATCTGTGTATACACACAGATGATGGGGGTGTTGGTGATAGCGGCGCTGGTGATGGGTTCTCTCTCTCTTCTCTTTTCCTCTCTCTTCTCTTTCTTTCTCTTTCTTTTTCTCATCCTCTTCTTCCCTCTTCTCTCTCTTCCTCCCTCTATTTCAGCGATATAAGAGGGAAAGAAAAAGAAAAAAAAAATTGGAGCCCTTTCGGGCCAAGTTTTTTTTGAGCTAGGAAGGATTATTCGTGTGGAAAATTACTGGCCACCCAGCCTACCCTAATAGCCAGTATTTTTTTTTTTTGGTTGCTGATTGCACCTGTAGTCCAGAATTTTGTCCTTTTATGTCATTTTAATGCTCACAGTTAGTCCAATTGTATTTTTTTTTTTTTGGTTTCTAATTGCGCCCATAGTCCGAAATTCTGTCCCTTTATGCCATTTAATGCTCACAATTAGTCCAATTGACATCACCAGTTTGGGATTTTGATAGAAAATAGTCACTAAATTAATTGAAGTTAGTTTATAGAGTTAATCAAATTTACAATTTTACTCCTAAAAGCATGACACGTCACTCATATGTTCATTTTTTATTTAAAAAAACACCAACAATTGTAAATTATAAATGACTCAAATGACACAATTGTAAATTATAAACCAACCTGAGACAATCATAAATTCATAATTAAAATTGAATCAATTGAATTTTATTTATTTATTTATTATTTTAATTTTATTTGCAGAAATTAATGATTAATTGTTAGAATAACACTTAAAGAGAATTGATCGCATCCCTTCTACTACAGATCACTTTTTAGTCTTACCTCTCCATTTCACTTCCAAGATAACAAGCAAGAGCTAATTGAAATTATAAATGACTCAAACGACAATGGCCAAAATAAAGTCAAAAATTTGGTCAAAACTCTTTTATAATAAAATTTTAATGCATTAAGAACAAATATAAAAAGTTTTCTTTAAAAAGTCTAACACATACTACTATTATCAAAATATTCTTAGCGACTAATTTAGTATTTTAATTTTTAATAAAATTAATATTTTTACTCTATTTCACAATAACATTTTACTGACTATCAAAGTAACACTTTACTGTCTTCTTAAATAGGACAGTAACAAAAAAAAAAAAAAACAGAATATGAAACAACAACCGATCACAGTGATGATGGGAAGAAGGTCACAGCTTCGATAGCAACATCAACTACAGCAAATATGATCTGTTTGCTCAATTTGCTGCTCTCAAGACGTCTCTTCTTCCCTTTTCTTTTTCTTCTGATCCTCGACTGCGTCCCAATAAGTAACGGAACAATTGCAAGTGATGATGGAGTGGATGAAGATGGAGTGCAGAAACTGGTCCAATGGGCCATCGACACTGCTCGACTTGATCCTTCTCCTCCCACTGGTTCTGATAATGATGATAACGACAGCAACAACGATAATGACATTGACATTGATATTGACGATCATCAGAAAGAAAAAGAAGAAGAAGAAGAAGAAGAAGAAGAAGAAGAGATCATGTTTGTTTGTGCAGAAATGTTTACTGAATTCAACTAAAAAGGTAAATTTGTCAATAAAAATGCACCTGTACAATATTGGTGTCTTTGAAAGAAAAATCTATCTTAATGGACTTTACACAATAAAAATTGTTTTAGTGTTCCTTTCAACAAAGAATGGCTCAAGGGAGGGATTTTGGACAAATTTTTCCTAATAAAGCGACTACTGGTGTGCTTTGCACTTTGATTTTTTCTTTATTTAAATTAAGGAATCAAATTCACAAAGCCAAAAAAATCCAACTCACCCATCCAGCTGGTTCGAAACTGCCATCTTCAACCAACTGCCAAGTTTCAAGATTGGCAGTTTGAGGGCTGCTGAATCAACCTGGCACAATACAACTACTACTAGCCAGCATATCTCACCAACACTACTAGCTTTGTCGCGTTCAAAAGGTAGATGTCTCTTGAACCTTTATGATCAATCTTAGGTGGCAATTTTCTTTGTAATAATGACATATATTGTTATTGTGACTCATTAGTATGTAATACATTATAATAATAAAATAAAATATAAATCTTCGGCAGCCCATGAACCTCCATTATCTTAAAAGGAAAAAGCAGCCTCTGGCAACGAGAATTTGAGTCATCATGGACAAAGATTCAACTACTTAAAAAATCAATCTGAACAATGTTGTTTCAACATAACTTCAGGACCATGTATTTTGAGGGCAAATTGTATACAAGAAGGCGATCGTGAGCAGTACTTGTTCTATGCCAAACCAAAACCCCTTGAATTCTATAAATTATTGTTAGACAGCATTTTGAGAAAAGTAGTCTATGAGATCCGAAAATACTCGCAATTGTCCTCTTTCTATTTCTTACAACATATAAAGCCAATTGGCATTAGTGAATGAAAATAAAACTCACAGCAGACTGGAATAGTCTGTGCAGTTGTATTGGAAACATCTTGGGTAGTTCCTCGGCACAATGCAGATGAAAGCAGAAGAGAGAAACATGACTGAATGGTGTTTCACAACAAACTGTAGGTCAGTAGGCCAACCTGAAATGTCGCGCCAAATTTGGTACATATTCCACTTGTCATTTATTATGTAATTCTGTCTTTGGAAGTATATCAGCTCTTCTCACTCTGAACTTGAACCGTGCTCCTACAACAAGAAGAACAACCATCAAAATATGTCAGTGTATCAAGATGGTTATAATCTTTTGATTATTGTGGACATAGAACACTCAAAGCGGGCATCAGAAATCTCATCCCATATAAGACAACCTATCCTCCCAAGGGTGAAATTAATATAATCTAATTCCCAATAGAAGTAGCTTGATACGAGGCAAAATATATTTGAACAGGATTAGCTATTAGACTATTATGGCGGGGCTGTCTGTAGGTTATAAATTGTGGTCTGTGATGGTTTGCATGGCAATGGGTTATGGACAGAGATAGACACACACACACACACAGATGGGTCTACTTTAGAGATGGTTGATTGGGTGGTAGCTAAGAAGCGTTGACACGGACACAGACACGAATGCGGAAACGGACATGGACACAGACACGGGACACGGCAATTTCAAAATTATGAGAACACGGACACGACAGTAAAATATGTTTTCATATATATATGTATTTGTTATCTAGATTAATATTATATTCACAATCAATCAACATTAAGAAAAACAAACACTAACTCTTTTTTTTTTAAAAGCACTTTTAAATTAACATTTACAGTTTATATTTTTTATGGATGATCTATTAAGTATTTAAATCTAAGAAAAAAATAATAAACATTCAATATTCATCACAAGCATTAAATTAAATGGGGAAAAAGACAATTTAGCATGTCCCCAAAGTATCCCCTAAAAATAAATTAATTAAATAAGGCGACACGCCATGTGGTGTGTCCCATACCTGTTCCCAAAGTGTCTATGTGTCCGACACGGATACGGCACTTATTTTGACGTGTCGGTGCTTCATAGGGTGGTAGTCATCGGCAATGACTATTAGAGGTGATCACTATTAATGGGGTTAGGATAGAGTAACTTGATGACTCAATGTGAGTTAGGATTGGAATAACATTCCATTTGTTTTGGCAGAGAATATTTTTCGTATTTTCTAGAGTTTGATACTACAGAAAGCGAAAGCAACATAAAATGTTTTGTGGCGGTCAATGGAAAACAAGCTTATTTGGGAAAAAAATATTTTCCAATTTCAAAAGATAGAAAACGTTTTCCGAACTAAAGTCTTACCAACGCAACCACACTATTACCATCATCACCACCTCCAAAAACCCGACCATCATCTCCACTACCACCACCACTATCGCCAGCATTACCTTCACCACCTCCGCCGCCAAAACCTCCACCTCACCCTACTACCACCCCACCACCACCAACACCAACTGCCCCACCTCCTCCTACCACTACCACTAACACTAATACAACAACTAATACATTAGTTTCAAAGTCGCAACTAGACATAGGAAAACATTTTATGAAAAAAAAAAAAATTCATAAAAATATTTTTATTACAAAATGCTTTCCTCAAACAAAGTAAGAATTACTATGAATAACAAAATATGTAAATTTTCTGTTGCAATCGTCATCACAAGGGAAAATTGTTTTTTCAGAAACATAAGAGGGTGTTGTGATTGTTAGAAACCTAAGGGGTGTAGTCTATGTTACATGGAATTGGATATGAGTGTCGGGTGCAGGTGTCTGTCCAAAAGTTGGACATTCACAACCATTAATCTTAGGATATCGAGATGTGTCCAAAAGTTACATATGGAGACACATCATGGACACACACACACACACACACACACATATATGTAACATATCATATAATATAATATACTTAGATAAGATGTTTTAAATTATGTAGAAATGTACATGAAATTAAATATGATTAAGAGACGTGATATTTCTCTCTAACCCATGTGTGAGGTCAGAAATGTGTCTTTAATAGCAAATGTAAGTTTCATTTTTTTTCAAGCATCATAAAAAATTAGAAGATTCAAGTGTCTAAATTTACAGGTGTTGGACATGTTGGACACATGGCACTCTTACCTTTATTATATTCCATGGGCACGGTCGGGGAAAATAAAAGAGTCCATAACACACATGTAAGTACAATTTACACAAAAGCATGTGAATAATAATAATAATAATAAAATTGGAAAAAAAATAATTAAGATGACCTCACCACTTGTATTTCTTGAGAAGAACTTCAGTATCTCGTCAATTATAATAACCTATGCCAGGTTGACAATATCGTAAGTAATGTCAAATAAGAAAGAGATCCAAATATGAAACAAAAAGTGATGCAGTGTATTATATTTAAATCAGAAACAATTAAACAAAATAGTCTACATATAAGATATTACTTGCTACTGTAGGTTTCACTAAGCTATTCAGGAAAAGAAAAGGGGTGAAAATTATCAGTTGAAGACATCATTAAAGCTATTCTGAGTAATGGAAGAGAAGCTACCATGACACGGTGACAACTAGAAAGGAAACAAAGAAAAGTAATTACACAGAATCAAAATGAGATTTTATCCATAAAACAAAGTGTGATTTGAAAATTTAACTAAGCCACCACCATATTTGAGGCCCATTGAAGAAATTCCCTATTTATTAACTCTCACAACCCATTCAGCAAGTAAATAGAATTTGGCGTTAATGTCTGGGTACTAAATGTAAAGATGTTGCTAATTCCAATCATAGAGCAAGGCATCCTTCAATGCCAGTCTTTTAAATGTAAACACTACAATGGAACTATAAACAGAAATTCAACCCAACTATTTGACTTAGAGATTGTTGTTGATGATTTTCATTTTTAAATTTTCTAAGACAAGTGTCGAATGAGTTATTTAGATCCAAAGGCATGTCTAATAAATAAGTAAATAACAAGATTGCTTCTCCATAATAATGTGGTATATACATCCCCTACATTTCAATTATGGATGGGAAAGTAAGATATTAGCTGTCCATCAGTTTTACTACATAGGGGCCGTTTTTAGATTATTAGATTATAGCTTTAAACAGAAGTTGTTAGCTTGTTTGGTGTAGATGTTAGCTTGTTTGGTGTAGTTGTTAGCTTGTTTGGTGTAGCTGTCCATCATTTCATTGTGTAATTATCATTTTGCCCTTCTAAGAAATGCAAAAATTGTGAAAAATATTTTTTTTTTTCAAAATTTCATTTTCAGAACTATTTTCATAATTTTTTTACACACAGGAAGACTGCAATCTGGATATGTGGGTAAGCTATGGAGGAAAGCTTTCCTTCCAAAGAACATGTCTCACAGTAAGATTATATTTTGCCAAATAATGGGATGTTTCTTTACAATTTGTACTGTGATACCCCTGTTCCGTATTATGCTAATTGATCTTCCTTATGCATATGATTATGTGTTTGATATGATTTTGAGTGCCATTTATATGAATATATGTGGTTTTGAATTTCTATCCGTTCACCGTAGGAATATCTGTTTGATTATCTGCTTTGGAATTTAAATTGAAAGCCTTATCGGCCACAGAACCTGAAATTGATTGCGCCATCGCGATTGGCATAATTTTTAGAGCCTACGGTGAAATTTGATTGAAAATTGATTCGGATCAAAATAATTAGATTCAGAACGATTAATTAAGTGCCAAATTATTTAATATTAATAATTTTAACTAGATTAATTAAGTGCGTTGTGCCCATAAGAGGGCACAACGCACTCAATTCCTCTCTTTTATCCATTTGGGCTGAGATTTCTCTAGAGAGGGAGAGAGAGGGCCAGTTCTAGAGAGAGAGGAGGAGGAGTTATGCATTTTGATCCAAGATTGTGAAATTGGAAGTTAAAACTCAAAGAACATTGAGTGTTTGAAGCTCCTAGGTGAGTAATCAATTCTTGATTTATGAATTGAGTATGTAATTTTGTGAAATCAAGTAGTATGGTAGCTCATGGCTAAGATTGAGCTGAATTTGAAGTTAAAATGAACATGCATGTGCATAATTGTTACAATTTTGGGTGTTCTAGCATGTAGCATGTTAAATATGAAGAATGGAGCATCAAACCTTACATGCATGAGTAGTTCTGTGTAGCTTCATGATTTGGAGCATCATTTGTACCATTTGTAACAGAAATGAATTGGTTTTGTTGAATTGAAAGTCATAGAACACATGCATGTAAGGAATTGCTATAAATTTTCATGTTTGAGCACAATGTGTATGATCCATGTTGAATTTTTGGTTTAAGTCCATGTATTTGATCATCTCTTCACCAATTAAGTTGAGAATAATGAGTATCCTCCACATGCAAGTACAAACCATGGAGGTATTGGTCTTGAATGTTTAAAGTTAATGTGTTGGTGATGAGTTTGGGTCAATTTGAGCCATGCATGTGATTAATTTATGAAATTGAGCTCCATTGTGTTGTAATTTGGTGTTGGTACCATGTTAGTATATGATTATGTGAAGTTTGAGCCAAAAGCATGCATCTAGAACCATTGAATGTCAAGTTGGAGCTCAAGAACATGTTCTGGAAAACCCAGAAAATTTGATGTCCGCTCGAGCGGGGAAACCGCCGCTCGAGCGTGAATTTCGTGCTCCTAGTATTTTTGCAGACTTGGATGTCCGCTTGAGCGGGGAAGTTCACGCTCGAGCGAGGAGCTATGTAGACAGACCTTCAGCTCGAGCGCTAGACTTCACGCTCGTGCGTAATTTTGATGCATCCAACACTTTTGCAGACCTCATGGGTCCGCTCGAGCGGGGACCCTCTTTTTTGAAATTTTGAAAAGACATTCTGAGTTTCGTTTTCCATTCTCTTTCACTTCTAAGTACTCTTAGGCATGCATTGAGCATTGTAATTGAGTTAGAAGAATAAGAATAAAGCCTAGAGAGGAATATGTGAATTAAAGAACGGATTGAATCGGTTGTGACCCATATGTGTTATGTGATGTGTAGGGTCAAGCTCCAGGCCAAATCAACCAGCCGATCACTGTGAGTAATATCTTAACAAAGATATCTGAAATATGTTATTGTCCAATTGCTTACGTCCATGTAAGTTTTATAAGATTCGTTGATTCGATTGGTGGACAATGTTTGCCATACCAAATGAATGGGCCAAAGGCCGTTCTGACAGGAATAAATGGATGGGCCAGAGGACGTTTGACAAGAACGAATGGATGGGCCAGAGGCCGTTCTGACAAGAATAAATGGATGGGGCACTACAAAAAAACCAAGATTTAGTAGCGGCCAAAACTGTCGCTAAAAGCAGGAAAAAGCGTCGCTAAAAACTGAAACACCTTTACCCGCGGTTGCAATAGTGGCGGCCAAACCGCCGCAATAGCCCCGTCGGCATATCCTTATAGTGACGTTTTTCGCAAACGCTGGTATAGTTATTTTTATTGCGACGGTTGATGTAGTGGCAGTTACAAATGTCGCTATATCTTGAATTTACCAATTACTTGCTAACTTTATAGCGACGGGTCGACTGCTGCTATATCCTTCACTTTTGCGACATTTTGTAAACCGCTGCTATATTTTGACTCTATTCCATCAGTTTTACACTGTCGCTATAACCATATAATTCGTTTCGTATTTTATTTACAGCGACGGTTATTAACCACTGTTGTAGGCTATTTTTTTTTTTTTTTTTTGGGGGGGGGGATGAATAAAGTCATAAATAAAACGACAAAAAACTACAAGATACAAGGGGTATACCCTAGGAGCAAACCAACTATACAAACACACAAACCAAAAAAAAAAAGAAGACAATCTACACAACAAAAACCATCCTGTTCACACACCACATAAGCAAAGAGCAAATGAGGGCAAGAACAAGGCAAACAATTCCAAAAAAAAAACCTAAGAGCAACATAACCTGATTACATTGAAAAGATCCAAACAAGAAAAGGAACTAGAAACAAAACCCAAAAGGCCATATTACAGGGACAATTTGATTACAAAATGATCAAAACAGACATCATAGCCCTGCTCACATTATATATCTATAACAACACTATTTTATTCTAATGGCTCAATGCTCAATAATTGTAAAAGGTGAAAGAGTCTGCATTTTCATAATCCCAAAATATCCAAAACACCTTAATTAAAAGGTTCATTACATAAGCCTGTAATACAAAAAGCTCCAATGTTTCTAGCAAACTAATAGCCCACACCATAATCCAAAAGAAAAACTTGTCACATAACAATAGTACTCAAAAGTATTACTCGTGACACCATTTTATAAAGATCTCCATGAAAAATGTTCAAATCGAGAAATGACGTCCATTGTTTGATACTTCATATTATCTTATTTCCTGCAATAAAAATAATTGAATGAGTATAAGTATCATTTTCAATTTTAAAATCTATAAAGAAAATTTAGACAACAAATAATTCTCGACAAGTCTTATTTTATTTTATTTTGGTAAGTATATGGTTTACATATAAAAAAATTAAGATTACAATGAAGTTGAAGATCATCAAGCCAAACATTAGTAGCAGCCACCAAATCAAGCAACCACTAGCAACATCTAAGGGTCTATTTTTAATTGTATATTACAGTTTGATACGTTGCTGATATTCAAATTTGTTCAATTTTTGCCCAATTCTCTATTTCATTGGTTTGTTTGGTATTTTTACGGATGCCAATAAAGGAAGCAAAGTAGAGAAGTCAACCTATCAAACCCCAATTTCGTCCAAACTAACTAACTAACAATTTATTGGTAAAGAAGTCATTAACAGTGGTTCTAAATTTGTGTCAATGTATGTGTATTGTAATGATGATTTACCTCGATTAGAAGGTTGCATTTCATGACTCTGAAAAGAGGATCTTTGATGTGTTCGTGGAGAAGCTTGGTCCGGAATGCCACTACATCCATCTGTCGCCTAATTTATACAATAAAATTTACATAAGTATGCATAAATTTAGAAAATGATAACATATGATAAATACATCATATAAAAGAATATGTTATATGTAGTTATACCTGCAAACCACTAGAACTATGTCTCTGACTCATCAAAAATGCTACTTGCTCTTTTAAAGAGTTTATTACAGCATCTTGAGCTTGCAACTGAATACCTTGAGTTTGTAACTGATCACCTTGAGTTTTTAGTTGTTCCTTCAACTCAATTATAGTGTCTTTGTCTCTCATTCTCTCTTCATCAGAAACCATTCTTAAGTGGTCAAAATTATTGCACATGAAGCCATGCTTGGAAGGAGTAGGCCCAAATCCTAAACCTCGAACACGACCATGATGCTCTTTACCCATCACTTGAGAATAAATATCATTTGGTGACCAAGATATACGTCCACCAACATTTCCTTCGGAGCTGCTTGGTTGTGAGCTCATCAAAGCTTCTAGTTTTTCCTGTAGCATAAATGGGGGGAAAAAAATAAGACGACAAAAAGCGAGAGTGATTGTTTGCCACAAATACATTAGAATTTTGAAAATGTAACTTATTAAATGGGCATACAATTTTTGTAGCTGCTGCTTCATTGACTGGTGTCCCATCTTTCCTTTTGTGAAGCGGTATATATAATTTTGCTCGATCTAGTGCAATCTTATCTTTTTGCTCCTATGTGACAATCATATCGTTTGAGAATAAATTCATAATATAATGCGCTAACCAAATTCAAAAAGCTGAAAGAACGAATGAAGTTTGAAATACCATATCATATGCATGTTGTGCATAAGTTTTAGATCCTCCCGTATGTGCACTTGTTTGCTCTCGCCTGCTTTCCTTATTGGTTGCACTAAGTTCCTTCACTCATAAATGCATAACAATATGTTAAAAAAAAATGATATAATGACATTGTATTATTTGATAGAAAACATACATCTATGCATACCTGTCCTTCCTTTGAAAACCAATACGCGACAAGGTCAGCATAGTGCTCACGGTTAACTGTTAAAGGTGCAGTAGCTACTATCTGTGCTGCTGTCTTTGTCTCATCATAGTACTTTGCTTTTAAACTACATTTCCAATTTCTCCATTTCTCTCCCATTGACTTCAATGTTCGATGCCTAATCATATCCCTTCTCTCATCTTGAGGAATGGCAAACTTGGACTACAATTGTATGGTTTTTCATGTTATGAACATTCTTAAAATTATCAATACAACAATATAAACTAAATTTGTGCATTTCTTTGCCTAATTCTCATATTTTTACATGGAGATAATGAACCACACTAATTTCATACTTCTTACTTCTAGACGACACCTATATCCTAATATAGGAAAGGAACTTTTAGACAATCCTATCAACAATTTTCTTTACCACTGTAGTAGAATTATCACAAAATACTTGTAGTTAGAAAATTACCTCGATAATATTCCAACAATCTTCTTTATACTGATCTGGCACTTCATGCCAATTCTTGTACTTAATTGGGCATAAGTGTGGCTTCCTAGCAATGGTGCCTATGAAGCGACTGAATATACCACCCTCTGTAGAAACAGCCTGCAAATCCTTGTTGAAGGTGAGCATAATGCGTTCTTCTGGAGTCAAATTCCACACTTCAACCATACGTGTAATTCCCCGCGTGTTTCGCTTGGTCGATTCATCTATTACAATACAACAATGATATATATCATGGAAGTTAAGGGTGACTTCTAATTTGTGTTTTAGTTCAAAATCTAATAATACCTGTACGTTGCATTTCTTCTTCCCTTAACCAGTCCTCATCTAAATCATCTTCAAACTGAGGGTTAACCTCTGATTCTTGAGGTTGAGGATGTGGAACATGTGATGGAGCATGTGAGGAGGGATGTGACCAACTAGGTTGTGAAGAGCCATTTGATCGACTAGGCTGTGAAGTTTCATTTGGCCGATTAAGCTGTAAAGAGGCATTTGAACGACTAGGTTGTGAAGTTCTATTTGGCCAGTCCATCTGTGGAGAGCCAATTGAGTGACTAGATTGTGAAGTTCCACTTGGTGCGTTAAGCTGTGAAGGGTTATTTGGTTGGCTAGGCTGTGAACAGTTATTTGACTGGCTAGGTTGTGAAGAGCTATTTGATTGCTTATTTTGGGACTCCTTCTCAAGATTGCAAGTTCTAAATCGTTTCTCAAGATAAACAATAGATGTAATTAATCAAACACAAAGATATTAATCAAATTAAATGAGCATTTATCATAGTATACTAAAGATATTAGAGAACATAAGCCATAGGAAAAGCTCATATACACCTCGCAAGATTATTTTCTTTTTCTACTTCTACGGAGATTTTCTGTAAATAATGCATGGAAAGAGGAACAGATCTGTTACAATGGTGGATTGGGTATAAATTTAGAATCTTGGAATGGAAAATATGGGATGTGTTTCCTTTTGCTGCACTGTGGTATTTGTGGAGGGGCAAAATGATTGTAAGTTCATTGGTTCTCAACTAAGGGTGCAGTCTCTAGTAAATGGTGTTTGATTGTCTTGGCACGGTTGTAGGGGTGAAGAAGGTGCCAATCCTGAGTCTGCTCTTGATTTTTTAGCAAAACACTGTCAGTGGGCTGTGGTGACATTAGGCCCTAATGGATGCATTGCAAAACATGGAAAAGAGGTCAGTGATATGTTATATTTGTCTCCTCTTCCATAGTTTTGGTTATTAGAAATATTAATATATAACCTGGTTATATATATAAAATCTGTGGAACTTTGAAAGGTAACTATTCCATGGAATCTTATAATAATCTCTCTTCCAAAGGCACATGTGTACCCCTTATGGAATGGATATTATAATTGGTATCATCCTAAACATTGTGAGTCTGAATTTGTTATGTAATGATCATGGCAAGTACACAAGATTAACACAAGACATTTAATCTGTTTTAGGTACACAATATGCTCTCTTACAGGACGTGATTGTGGGCCCTGGGAATAGAACAGTAACATCCAATGATAATTTCTTACGAGCAAATCTTATTGGAGATTATGTTGGATACACAAATGTTCCTTCATTTGAGGATTACTACCTTGTTATTCCAAGGCAGGTATGCTAGCTTTGCTGATCTAATTTTGACTTGTATTCTTCGTGTTTTTTTTTTTTGGGCTACATAGGGAAATAGAACACAAAAAGTTAATAAAGTCTAACAAAAGCAATTCTTGCTATTTTGCTAAAAGGAACTCATTCAATTCCTCGGAGGGTGCACCAATTGGGCAAAGCCTAAGTCTGCTTCACCCCAATGTTACCCAATTGAGCTGCACAGCCATTCCTTGCCTGTAGTAATGCCCATACGGGCCTTAATAAAAGTTGAGTTTACAAAACACAAAAAACTGAAGACAGCTTATCTTACATTCAGTTGTCCATATTTCTGAATTTGCCACTGTTCGACTCCTGGGAAGGCCCCACGAGGAGCCGTTCCCCAGTCCGTCTCCCTGTTGGCATGCGGCGACATGCTCTCACCATGGGAGCCACTCAAGTTTGTCCACTGACAGCCACGGGATATGTTCACTATCTCAATGTTTGTCCACTGTTAATGGAACTGATTCAGCATGCATTCTTTTCAGGTTCATCAGTTTTACAACCATACCCATGTCCAACATCCCTTGATCACAAAGACATTTACCAGTCCTAGAAACTGGGGGACCACATATTGAACTGGAACCACATTTGCTGAATGAAGTTTGAAAAAAAAAAAAAGGGAATAAGTGTGGCTGGACAGCACGACTATTGTTTATGCCATAATACTTTTTATAAACTTGAATCATTATCACCAGAAAGATTTGTCTATGGGTCTAATTATGGCTATCATACTGTCAAGTAGCTAACTCAGTCAGTCAATATACCTAAATTTAGGGTTTGGGTAATCATTATTGCTATTGTTTCATGAGTCAATGTTATTTGGCATTAATGATAGGCCAAATCAATTAACTAACCATGAACTAATCAATATTTTCACAGACCATAACATTTAAACACTGAAGCCAAGCAAAACTGTACACATTTTGTGCCTTTCTTCACCAATAATACTAACCATTTAGGTTCAAAGTATGAATCAAGGTGTGATCAGTAAGATAGATAAAGAGACATGCATGCGGATAAAGAACATAGCATGACAAGGTTCAACAAAAGCAAATATAGCATGACAAGGTTAAACATAAGAATTTGCCTCTGTTCTGTTCATGTAAAATTGGTGAACATTGAGAAAATCCTCAAGGTACTTTAAGTGGCAAATGTGGGGCCTAACCTGGGACCAATACCTTATTTGTAAGTAATATTCCTTTTTGTGGGACCTTTTGGTCATTTAAAAAAAATTTATAAAAACTGAGGGCTCTCTCATAGGCTCTTTTGATGTACATGGATGGCATCCCCTTGATGCTAATTAATGTAGTCATTATTTACTAAATAAATAAATAAATGGTGTAGGAATTTACATAGGCTGCAATACATGTATACAAATATGTATGTGCATGTATATATATATTTATGTCTCGGAAGTTGTACAAGTTCACTCTCAATTAGATCATAATTGTAACCACCAATGGTTATATTCAGAAGATGCCCAAACAAAATATGAGGTAAACAGGGATCTGCAAATGTTAACTACACAGATCAAACCCATGCATATGATGAGAGAGAGAGAGAGAGAGAGAGAGAGAGAGAGAGAGACCTCAAACAAAGTTAAATCACTACCAGCAGTTATGTTCCAGACAATTCTAGTGGCCTTCTCTATGCCAATATCTAATAAAGGTGATTGAACGGCATTTAATGCAGCATCTCTTGCTCTGGACTTTCCTACACAAGAACAAATACCACAAGATAACTTAGAGAAATTTGGCCACTCATCCTATTTCATCAGACTAAAACAAAGCCAAAAGCAAAATGCATAAAAAAAATAAAACAAAAATATATCTGTCCATACATTTTCCTTTCTTGGCTTAATTAAGGTTACTTATATTATTTATTTATTTTTTTTTTCGATGCCAAAAAGCCCAGCCTATCATAATCAGACCGACCACTAAAACAGAATACATTAACTGAGCAGCCACCAACCAGTAAACAAAATTGAGCAGACCAACAAACCTAAGCAGACCAACCACTACAAGAGACCAAACAGAGCAGACAGCAGCAAAGCAAGCCATACAGCAGCAGCAGCAGAGATTCACCACAGTAGCAAAAACCTCTATTGCATTGAGATTTCATCAGCAAAAACAGTACTCAATTAGTACTCTATCACCCCAAAGCCAAAGGCCATCACTACAACATTGCACTCAGCAGCACCAAGGATCACCACTAAACATATCAGGACAACACTCAACAAACCAGTACTCACCTCAGTAGCAAAGAAACCTCTATTGCATACAGCAGCAAATAATCACCACGAAGCACCATCCTGCAGTAGCAGAGGTTCACTACAATAGCAAAGAAACCAGCAGTAGACAACTAAGGAAACAGAACTGGTGCCTTAAAGACCAGCAGTAGACAACTAAGGAAACAGAACCAGCAACCTGAACCACAAGCTAAGAACTCTCTGCCTGATGGTAATGCACACTCAAAACTGGTGCCTAATATTCCAGCAGAAACAGCAGCCTTATGCACACTAGCAGACTTCTACCTTACAAACCAGCACCTGAACTGGTTCCTTGAAAACTAGCCCAGAACTGAAACACAACAAACCTGCTACTAGCAGACTAGAAGCACCAATGCAAACTTAGAACTCTGCAGCCTGAAGCTAATGCACACCCAAACTGGGGCCTAGTATTCCAGTAGAAACAGCGGCCTTACCACACTAGCAGTCTTCTACCTTACAAACTAGCACCCGAACTGTTGCCTTGAAAACCATCCCAGAAGCATACCACAACAACTCGGATCTCACACCAGACCACAGTAACACAGATCAAACAACACAGGGACAGATCAGAAAGAAACAGAAATTAGCTAGACAGTAACCTTAGCCAAGGCAGACTAAAACCTGTTGAAGATGATGTACAATGTCATTGACTGAGTTACTTATATTACTTAATTCAGATAAGTATTCAGTGCTACCTTCAACATATTTAATTTCTTATAGGAATTCATAATATTAAAATTTAAAACCTTAGAAAAGCATTTAAAAAAAAAAAAAAGGATCGTAATTAAAATCTAGCCACTGAAGAACACAATAAAAAATTGATTTGGCCTATCATTAATGCCTTAAAAATCCCTAGGGATAGTTTGAGCACAATAATTTGACTAGAATTTTGAGCAGGCTGAATGTAATCATATCAAAATCGGACAGTACATAGTTCAGGTTAGGCAAGCACAGCACCAGCATTATGGTGCAGATGCCCAGAGGCAACACATTAAACTGCTCTGTAAGAAAGAGGCTCCAACACATCCACATCATCCCAAGTGTTGTTAGTAAACTCCTTAGTTCATTAAACATCACATGACACAATAATAGTACTACATTCAGACAGGTGCGGACATACATGACTATACTCACCTCTCTTGGACGAATGCAGACTTCTTTCTTCTCAAGATATGATATACCTAGATTCGCCCACTAAAAGTTAAAACCAGAGAGAGCAAAAAAACATAGTGTCAAGATGCTGATTTGACAGTCCAAGCCTATCATAGCTATATTTAACAACAAACATTAAAATAAAAAACACGGGTTGCCATACATATATGAAACTAAGAAATTTGAAATTTATATTCAAAACCAAATCATGTTTCAAAGATTAACATGAGAATAAATAAATTAAAATCAAACTAGTTGAACTCAATAGCTAGACATCCTCATCTAAATCATCTTCATCGATCAGTTGGTTATCAAGTGGAAGTGGTATATTGATTGTCGTTCCATCAGTATCATTTCTAGCCCAATTGAGGTTTTCATTCGCATCCACATGAGTGTCTTCAACTATCATATTATACGGCTCGTTATCATAGTAATTGTCAACATCACCATCACCTAATTCAGTAGTACCAACATCAAACACATCCCTCGCTTTTGTTTTAACAACAACCAACCAATTTTCATGCCTTACATCTCCCACATAATAAACTTGTGTTGCTTGAGATGACAAGACAAATGGTTCATCATTTAACCGTTCTCCAGTATGTATCAAATGTGAAAAATTTACAAGGTTAAAACCATATTCATCTATCTTGTAGCCTCTACTTGTGTTCACATCAGCCCAATTGCATTTGAATAGTACATATTTCAACTTGTCAAAATAATTCAGCTCAATGATATCAATTAAAACACCATAATACATGGTGCCTCCTTCAGTGGCCACACAAACCCCACTATTCTGAGTTTTCTTCGTCTCCTCGTAATTTTTAATTCGGAACTTAAAACCATTAACAACATATCGTTTGAATCGTCTAGCTAGAGTGTTTGGGCCTTGGGCAAGCCACTTGATTTCATCAGCAAGTTGTTGCTTTCTTGTGTCATCCATAGCTACAACCTGATATATTATATAATCCATTAAAATGATTACATTAATCTCTATGCTAAAAATTATATATGATAATAGTATTATTTAATAGCTACATACTTACATATGATCGAAACCACTCACAAAACTTTTCCATATGCATCTTATTAAGAACTTCATCAGTTAGACGACGCGGACGACTTTGTCTCTTTATATGCTCCTTGTGTTCTCTGTATGTTTATTCCTAACTTGTGTTACTATTGCAAGTATTAAAATGGGAAACTCAAACTTATTTATATACCATAACTCATAAATATTGCTTACATCCGATATGGTTGAATTTCATCATTGTTAAATAGCACATAACGATGTGCTTGTATCCATGACTTTTGATCAAGTTCGATATTCATTATTGCCCCTGTAGAATCTTCCACATTTCTTAAGGGTCGATTGAATACAGTTTCAATAGATTCCAAATACCGCGAACAAAATATTAAACACTCTTCAGCTATGTATCCTTCTGCAATAGAGCCCTCTGGATGGGCTTTATTACGAACATAAGATTTTAGTCGTTGGAGATACCTACATGAAAAACAGCATGATTATAGATCGACTAAATTGGATGTCATTGTGATGTGGATTAAAAACACAAATGGATACAAGTTGTCACACCTAACCTCTCAATGGGATACATCCATCTATAGTGAACTGGGCCAGCAATTTTAGCCTCAGTGGCCAAATGGACGACTAAATGCACCATAACAGTAAAAAAGGAGGGAGGGAAGATTCTCTCCAAATTGCATAAAGTCAGTACAATTCGAGATGCAAGTCGGTCAAGCTCTTCCACTTGCAAGACTTTGGAACATATTTCCCTAAAGAAACAAGATAACTCAATTAGAGGTGAAGCGACTTTTTTTGGTAATGTTCCTCGTAATGCGATAGGAAGAAGTTGCTGCATCAAAATATGACCATCATGACTCTTCAAACCTATAATCTTACGCTGTCTAAGTTGAATACAACGTGAAATATTTGAAGCATAACCATCTGGGACTTTTACCCCTTTCAAAACTTTCAAGAAGTCATCTTTCTCTTTTAAAATCATTGAGAAGCAAGCTGGAGGCAAATATGTCTTATTGGAACTGATCTTTTGTGGGTGAAGTTCACGTCTTATACCCATCTCTTGTAAGTCAAGACGTGCCTTCAAGTTATCCTTTGTCTTCCCATCTAAATTCAACAATGTTCCATATACATTATCAATCACATTTTTCTCTATATGCATCACATCAAGATTGTGACGCAATTTTTGATTTGCCCAATATGACAATGTAAAAAATATACTTCTTTTCTTCCATGGTTGTGTCTCATCACCATCCGCTTGTTTCTTTCTTTTTTTGTTTTTTTCATTTGCCTTTGTCTTCCCAAATTTGTAATCAAGGTCTTCTGTTTGCATCATGATCTCAAAGCCAGATAGTATATCAGGAGCTGATTCTATTTCTTGTTTGCCATCAAATGATGCTCTATCTTTACGAAATCTATGATCTTTATCCAAGAAACGCCTATGGCCCATAAAACAATATTTCCCTCCATGTTTTAACCATCGAGAATGAGTCTCATAATTACAAGAAGGACATGCAAGAGCACCCTTGGTATTCCAACCAGACAAATCACCATATGCGGGAAAGTCATTTATAGTCCACATTAGAGCTGCATGCATTTGAAAGTTCTCTTTGGAAGATATATCATAAGTTTGTACTCCAACATCCCATAATTCCTTCAATTCTTCAACTAAAGGCTGCATATACACATCTATGTCATTCGAAGGGGAGCTCGGACCAGGAATAAGCAATGATAGGATGAAAGAAGATCTTTTCATGCACATCCATGGAGGCAAATTATATGGGACCAATATGACCGGCCATATACTATAACTAGTACTCATATTCCCATAAGGGTTAAATCCATCTGCTGCCAACCCCAACCTGACATTGCGGGAGTCAAAGGAAAAATCTACATATTGAGAGTCGAATGTTTTCCAAGCCATAGAATCGGCAGGATGCCTCATTATGCCATCATTTGTACGACCTTCAGCATGCCATTTCATATAAGCAGCTGTTTTTGAAGACATGAACAACCTCTGCAATCGAGGCTTCAAGGGAAACCACCGTAAAACCTTTGCAGCCTTTTTCTTTCTCTTTTTAGATGAAGTACTCATATTATGCTGCAAATCATTCTCATTTGTTGCCCACCTTGAAGCACCACAATGACACACTTCATCATTTGCATGTTCTTTCCAAAATAACATACAATCATTAGGACAAGCGTGAATCTTTTCATAACCGAGACCTAAATCCTTAATAATCTTCTTGGCATCATAAGAGGCTTTCGGCAAATTTGCATCTGAAGGAAGCATGTCTCTCAAAATTTGAAGCAACATTGTGAATGAGTGGTTGCTCCATCCATTAAGACATTTCAAGTGATACAGATGCACAATTGCTGACAACTTGCTAAAATTCTTGCACCCTTCATACAAAGGCTTCTCAGCATCTTTCAGTAAGTCGTAAAATTTTTGTGCCTCTTCATTAGGATCTTCTTGAGGTCGTTGCATGCTTGGACCTTGATCAGATGGTTCTGGTAAATTACTTTCTTCTGCATATTCATCTATATTTTGGGTGTGCATGGGAAACACGTCCCGCAACATGTCACGTATATCACCATACTCAGGTCGTATTTCTTCATGGCTTTGACTAGTTCTACTAGAAGTCGTTGCAGACATAATTTCCCCGTGAAGATACCAACAATTATAACCCGGACTAATTCCATAGGATACCAAGTGATCATGTACAACTTCTAAAGTCAACATGTATGAATTCACACATCTCATACATGGACATGAAATTGTTCCATCATTAGATACATTGTGAGAAGCAAACTCTAAAAATTCTTTAATCCCTTGCATATAATCTCTTGACAATCTACTCTTCTTCATCCAACTCTTATCCATTGATAATTAACTAAATTGAAGTACCATGAAACAAAATGAAAAGTTAAATATATTATATAAAGAGTTATCTATACTAATATAAAAAAGCACTACACAATTTAGTGTAGGTACACATAATTGAATTATTTGTATATGACTTTTCATGTATATCTTTTCCTAAAATTGAACTATTTTATATTTGATACGTTTCATTTTTTTTTTATTTGTTTTCTTCAATTTCATTTTCACAATTTATGTAGCATTTTAATTTTTTTGAGTTATGATTTTTTTTACCCTGTCGACTCCATTTGATGGAACATAAGGCTTAGTTTGGTTTGGTTATGATTTTTTGCTGTCTTTCACGTGCACATGCAAATACATAATGAAAGTTTGGTTGTTGAAGGTTACGAAAAATCTCTTGTACAATACATTATATGGTTTAAACTCCATGATTAAATTTAAGTATTACATAATAGATAAGAAAAATCTCTAGTATAATACACTATTTCTAAGAAAATACTACAATTCTACCTTAGTACATAAATTTTTTATGAATTAAAGGGAAAACAATAACATTGAAAAAGTAATCCACACTAAACTTGTGGCACATCGATTGGTGTCCAGATTAGGGATTCAGCTTTTATTTGAGTAATTATAACATGCAGCATTCTACTCACGTAATGTATACAATGTACACGTATAGTTTTTTTAGTATCTGTGTTTCATAGTTAATAATGTGTCAAGAAAACAATCAGCTGCAAAGCTAAAGCTATTAGCGAATGGGTCCAACAATATATATCAAACTCTCAAAGAACTTCAAGTACTGCATGCATAGTTCATTTCTAATCTCGCTCTTTTTTCGTCAGTTAAATCACATTCTTCTACAGCACCATTTATGCGTGTGACAAGTAACACCAAAGTAAATGATAACAAGCAGACACTGATGTGAAAGAGAATTGTATAGGAATAGATGACATCAACATCATCAAGTTCTAGACACTAAACAGAAACAACTTAACTTGTAATATTAAATGTTTAGCACAACCAATATCAACAAAATTAATTCACAAGAAAGTCACTAATTAAGTGCTTCCCCTCCCAAAAAATTAATATTTTTTGTTCGCAGATACATGAAACGAAGAAGTAATAAACCAATAAACAATTAACATTATCCTCAAAAACTAACATTCCAATCCTGCAGCAACAGATTCCAACACTAATTTCAATCAAAGCTCACAACATAGCAGAGATTCACAGCTCAAGATGGCATAAATAACATACCATAGTGCAAAAATAGTTACCGACCGTGGTAAAATAAAATGACATCATTCGGAAGAAATCAAAAAGCTGCTCAAGTCTCCCAAATGGATAACTCTCAAACAGCCTAATGGATAACTCACAAACAATGAAACCTAGTTGTGCCACCAGTACACTAGGAGCAGCCCCATTGCACATCTAAATGTACCCAAAGCATCAATGACAGCAGACCAGTGCAGAACAGCAAAAGCCAACCACAAGCCACAACCCCCTTACTATTAACACTACCTCCCACCCTTACAGTCATGCATAACAGAGTTTAACACACAGAGTTGAGAAGCCAAGAATTCAGACTAGTTGCAGGACACACCAGAAAGCACACTAGAAAAAATTTGAATATTTGTATTGTTTGAATATAAATTTTCAAACAAAAATAAAATATTTGACTATAAACTTCAAAACAAAAATAAACTACAAAACAAAAATGAATAGTGTCTGCAAATTTTCTGTGATGTGCATCCCAGAATTTTTTTCCCCCTGATTTGAGTAAAATTTCCCCCTATTATGCCAACTCACAAATAAGAGTGCCTTGGTGACAGAAAGAAATATGGTTCTAAGGGATTGTTTGGCTTAGCTAAAAAGTCACAAAAAAAAATCATAAAATCATAAAAAAGGTCAAAAATTCCTTCCATTCTCTCTACTATTTGCATGTTTTTGTGTAGAAGTCAAAATCATTCCCAAACACTAATTTTTTTCACCTCATATTTTAACTAAATAGGCACTAAAAAGTTGATTTCCAAACAGACCATAATTTCTATGACCAATTATTGCAAGTGCTTGAAGAACTAAAAGTGGTTATGCAATATATACATCAGGACATGACAAGCCGTAGCACCCACAAAACATCCCTAACCTCAAGAAGACAAAAGTTGAACTTAATATTTATATGTTAATGGAAACATCTAGTGGGTTCACTTTTTCAAATAATAATATAAGGAGATATATGTACATGAGTATCATTTATGCCACCATTGTTGTTCCAGAAAGAAAACTCTTTGTGCAAAATTGTAACTTTTTTTGTTTGAGAAAAACAGTGGTTTTGGCTGCTATAAGTTATTCCATGTTAAGTGCTTCTACAAACTCTCTGTTGCAGTTGACTTAGTGGTGATGCATTCTCCTCAATATTCTCTTTTTTATCATTCTTAATTTTATTTCCTTTTTCTTTTTTCTTGGTTTATTTTTCCCCTTGACTCTCCTTAATGGAGGTAATTAAATGGGATAATCTCCCAAGGTGTTATAGTGATTGGGTTGATCTCTATGGCCCGTTAATCTCAATCTTTGAATTTTTGTTGAACATACTACTGGTTAATCTCAATCTTCTTCAAATTTTCATTGAACATACTATACATGAACTGATTATCAACATATAGTGTTAGCATTTTATATTTAAAAGTTCTCTAATATCATACGCATCTATTTAATAGATATATAACAACAACCATGGGAATTCCCCAAAACAGATAGTCAAGGGATGTCCTCTGGGCTCATTGCTTCCCAAAGGGGCTAGTCAAGGGATGTCGTTTGGGTTCATTGCCCCTTGTAGATTTCTGATGTGTGACTCGGCACATGGAAATCTAGGTCGGGGTCAGTACATACATATATTGAATACCAACAATTTTTTTTTTCTATTTTCTAAATTATTTTTCCAAATCAAAATCATTCAAGATGATCATGAAATCCTTCAAAGTAGAGAAGTTTTGGAGATATTAGAAGCACTGAATGGAGTGGCAAGTCGTAGATTAACAATGAATTTCATTGACCCAAACTTGACCGAAGACAGTATAGGAAAAACATAGACAGAGATAGTAGAAGAAAGGGAGAATGGCAGAGAGATAAACCGAGAGACAAGAAGAAAGAAAGGGATAGAGAAAGAGAAACAGAGACAGAGAAAGCAAACTGACCTTGAAATCACAGTGGGACGATGATGAATGCTGCGGGGAAGGATGAACGCCGATACGTCGCCGCGGGGGAGGATGAGCTCTGATGCTTCGCCAAACAGGGGTGCTGGACTAGGGCACAGTTTTAGATGAGTTGAACGATTTTATTTTTTTTTTTTGGACTGAAATTCTGATATGTTATCCACTCCTCACGAAAAAAGAATCTGATTTCGCGCGAAATCAGAGTTCAATTTGGCGGGCCTCTATTTTGATTGGCTTTTTAGTAACGGTTGTGTACAAACCGTCATTATTAAAAAATATATTGCAGCGTTTTAGGTAAAAAATGTTACTAAAAATTTAATTTTTAGTTGTGGTTAATAACCGCTACAATAGCCCATCTGTAGCAGCATTTTTTAGGCCGCTGCAATAAAAAACGCTGCTAAAACCTGATTTTCTTGTAGTGGCCAGAGGCCGTTTTGACAAGAGCGAATGGATGGGCCAGAGGCCGTTCTAACAAGAATTAATGGATGGGCTAGAGGCCGTTTTGACAAGAACGAATGGATGGGCCAGAGGCCGTTTTGACAAGAACGAATGGATGGGCCAGAGGCCGTTCTGACAAGAATGAATGAATTTGCCAGAGGCCGTTTCGACATGAATAAATGAATGGGCCAGAGGCCGTTTCGACATGAATAAATGAATGGGCCAAAGGCCAGTTTGACACGAATGATAGTTTGACACGAATAACAGTTTGACATGAATGTATGAATGGGCCAAAGGCCAGTTTGACCTGAATGATACTAATGAATTGGGCCCGAGGCCGTATGATGTGTTTGGAACCGCAGTTACCTAACTTACATATGTCTATGTATGTGTGTATTAGTTAGAAATATAAACTGGGCCCAAGGCCGTTTGAGGTATATTATTCCAATGTATATTCTTTATTTGATATTGTTCACTGGGCTTTCGCTCACGCTCATTCATGTGTTTGTAGGTGAGCCAAGAGAGGTCCAGACCCAGCCTCAGTGAAGTCTGTATGGAACAACCAAAGTTTTGAATAGTCAGCCCTTGCGTCTCACGCACGAGACACGTCTTCGCCCTTTTGCCATTCTGTGTATTTTCGTCATGTTGGCGAGGACTTTGGTATACGTCTGTGTATAGTTTTGGTTGGCTGACTTAGATTTGAATGATGCTGTCTGTACAGAATCTTATGCTACTATACTTTCTTATTAACATATGTAAATGTGGAATGTTATGATGTGCATATAAGCACAACTCTATGGATAAAGTTTTAAATTTGCTTCCGTTTGGCCCCTTTACTCTGATGAGTTTTGTCTTATTTGGTTTGTGGCCGTAGGTAATCTCGTGATTACTGGCCGGTTATGGCCTTAACCCATAGGGGCGGGTTCGGGTCGTGACATGTATTATACATGTACGCAATGGTTTTTGGGTTTGATTTAACATCGATTGAATTCCCGTTGTTCCATGACTAGAGCATCATGAACTGCACAAAACCCTAATCCGTAAATTGGATTTTTTTCTTCTCAAAATCATTACAAAAACCCTAAATTGTGGATTGGATTCTTCCATAAATTGCTACAGATTAACAACCACCATCGTAGAAAGCAAAGTACAAATCAAAATTGAAATCTATTTGGTGGTTGTGATCCAAAATCATCAAACCCAAATCTGTAGCAAAGGGATCAAAGATAGTAAAGAACTGAGCCAAAATCATCAACAAGTTCAGGTGCTTGTCATCTAGGCAACGAGTTGCCTTCGTTACACATATCTGATTGTCGTCACCCATCTTCAAAAGTTGTCGGCCGATCATTACCCATCTTCGGTAGTTGTCAGCAGGTCATGTTGCCAAGTCGAAAGAATCAAAGAAAATGAGTAGAGAGAGAGAGAGAGAGAGAGTCATGAGGGAGAGAAGCAGTGAAATGAATGGTTGGGGTATTCATATAGTGGCATAGCTGTAATTCTTGCAAAATCCAAGGGATGTTTAAATAATTTCACCCATTAACACAGCTTTCTGCATAAACTATAAGCTGAGAAGCACCTCTTTCGGTGGTTGCAATAAACAGCTTATTTGGGGCCAAAATAGGCTGTGTTAAGCCATAAGTCGATCCCATTAAGCTACACCAAATACTCATTTTTAACTTAATATAAGTTAAAAGGTGATAAAAGCAGCTTATAAGCTACACCAAACACCTACATTCCAAGGGAAACTAACCCACAATAGTGAAATGCAGTAATCAGGTACACATGTGCAACACATTTGACAGGGGCAGAGAATACCACTCTCTATCAATAACAAGAAAAAAGTAGCAATTCATGTCATTTGTCTATTAATTTCAACAATATCATAAAGAAGCAGAAAATGTACCAACATGGCAAGATAATAAGCGCCGATACTCAAAGAGAGAATATGAACATCAGCAAACAAGGAATGTAATCAAACTACTTACAGGAAATGAAAGATACAAAACAACAATCCACTCAGCCCAAGACAATGGCGTCACCTGCAGCACAAAATTCAAATATTTTAATTAACAACCTCATGTAAGGGGGCAAAAAAGTCGAATCATAAAAAAGAAATTGCAGTAAATAGATAGAAGTAGAAGATAAATCACTTACGGAAAAAAGAATAGACAGAGGTCGCACGTACAAGATAAGAATATGAAGGAGCATGGTCAGTACAATTGAACCAACAAGCCACAGATTACTCCAGGGCGGGATAACACTAAAAATAAAGTACAGGTTAGTGGTATTTATTTATTTTCTTTTTCAAACAACAACATCTACAACTGAGAATGAAAGACAAAAATATGACTTTCACTTATAATAGTAGCTTGAAATTATAAAAGATGGTTAACATAGCTGACTCTGAACCTATCATTGGTCAACAAATACAGCAGGAATTTTAAAGAAAGCCTTGATCTCTGCACCTTCTATCTATAAATATATAGTACAAAGAACAAACAGAATTCCAACAATAAACTTCCCGATTTGAAGAAAATTGTTTACATTTGGAAGGGAGTCTGAGGATTTCAGCATCTCAACTGCATTAAAATAGGCCAATTGAAAGGATGGAAGTTTTGGCATTGTATGTGTGCAGAGTCTTCAGACCTGCAAGTGTGAATGTGCTTGGTTGTGGAAACATTGGGTCAAATGAACAGTTGAGATTTTATTTTATTTTTGTTTATTTAAATATATATATATATATATATATATTTAGGAGAAACAGAACAACCAAATTTACAAGTGGTCAATTTTGTTCTTTCAAAGCCTTTAAACTACACTTTGCTTTGCAAACACTATTTTCAATGGTATTCTTCATGCAGTTTAGTTTGCTGCACTTCTGAGAAGCCAAGAAGTAGTATCTTAATGAAAAGCAGTATTCCAAATCTATCACCTTTAAAAGTGTTTCATGGCCACTTGTATTAGTGAAAAATTAAAAATCTTTATTCTTCCCTAATTTGATTTTATACAGTACCTTATGGGAAGAAGATGGAAATCCAAGAAACTAGCTATAACCATGTTTTTACATGTCACACATTCAGCATTCAAATGAATCGATTTGGGGACAGAGACAGTATCAAAGTTGAGATGAAGTTTGAGGTTCAAGTGAATACTTACAGGAGAGATTGATTTTCACTGAGATTATTCAATGCATTGAACATCTCAACAACAACAAGCACTGTCATTGACACAGTTGATGGGTGCCGATCATTGAATATACTACATGGATAACTTGTATCCCTTGTGAACAAGTGTCAAAATTCATCTGAGATAGTGTAGTACAAAATGTTAGTGTAGAAAAAGGATAATTTAGGGGCATGCACAACTAATAATTTTGTTGAACAGAAAATCAAACCATTGTCAATGCAGATCATGGGATCAACAATAAAATGCTGAATGCTTATTGTTGAAAAAAAGACATATGAAGTGTTAGCAGAGTCCTTTTAAAAATAATAATAATAATAATTAAGTTCAAACCAAATTTAAAATTTCCATTTAATTCCATCATGTAAAAGACTAAATGATACATTCATTAGAACAAACCATTTTTTAAACTTGCAGAATCGAAAATTCTATTTATATTACTCTGTATCTATGCAACATGGGTATTTCGACAAACATATTGTACCTGTACCATGTATCTCTTCAATATATCTTCATAGTTTGGCGAAAATGACGTCGTTTCATGCATTATGTAAACAAAAATAAAAATAGAACTGAATCGTAGTGAATCGTAGTGAATCAAAATGAATCATAGTGAATCGTAAATTGAATCGTACGATTCAATCAATTTCTGATTCAACAGCACAATTCGAATCTTTTTTTTTTTTGAAACTTGTATCTAATCGTATGAATCGAATCGTGAATCATATGATTCTGTCAACCATGGGTATTTGTACTTCGTATGGTACTTCTTCATGCATATTGTACACGAAAAATGTACCAAATTTTTTTTTCTTAGTTTTTGCTGTACCCCAGACACACCTAGTATGTACTGAAGCCATACCATACCTTAATCAAAACAATATTTTGTTCTATATAGAGGTAAAATTAGTTTCATTAGACATTATTTATTTGTTCTTTTTTTAAGCTTAGCATGATTTTAAAACTAAGTTATGACTTGTAAGTTATTTAATATAATGACAAGTAATTTTTGTTTATACCTTTACTTTTTGCCATTAAATTGTAAGTTGGTTCTTCTTAACAAACTAAAGCATTAAACTAATTTTTGTATTACATTACTCAAAATCAAAAATAAAAATATGTTTTTACAAACGGACCTAACTGTACTTGTACCCTACCTTTTTTAGATTTTACCATATCGACTCTCACCGGTATCGTACCAATACACATACCCGTACACACGCTTCGTAGCTCTACATAGCTGCTTATTGTATAATTTGGTTCTGAATAGAAACTGAAAGACACACAGCCCAGACGGCAGCTAGAATATTTTCACAGCTAGATGTAAAGTCATAGCAATTTGAAAGATCAAATACAAATATATTGACAATTAGAAATGGGCAAATTACATATACCCCCTCGAGGTTTAGCAAAATTATAGATACCCCCTGAGGTTTGAAAAATTACAGATACCCCCCTGAAGGTACTATTTGCATAACAAATTAGGGGGTAAATTGTTATGAAAATATAAACCTCAGGGAGCAATTTGTTATGAAAATATAAACCTCAGGGGGGTATCTGTAATTTTCGAAACCTGAGGGGGGTATCTATAATTTAGGTAAACCTCGATGGAGGTATATGTAATTTGCCCATTAGAAATTATATAAAGGGAAGCCAAAAAGAAGAAAGTGAAGCAATTCCATTTACTATTGTCAAGCCAAGTGTGAACATAAACTTGTCCTCAAATTTGTAGACCATCGCTTTAATATGTTATAACCGATAAATCAACTCATAATAGGGACACTGATGCAAGGTTAACCACATTTTTTCAGTCAGCCTGTAACAAATTTGGAGACATCTAGCTCAAAATTAATTAATTATAGGTGAAGAAACCTCTAGGCCACATGAACCAAGCTTGGACGGCTTAGAGAAGCAACGTGGGACAAGTCTCTAACATAGCCAATTTTGAAATCAATCCTAATCTGATATTTCCTGAATTTCCAACTTCATGGATTAAAGTGGGAATTAAATTCTTAAATATCTAGAGCTGAATTTTCTATTGGATTTAGCTTGAATTTAAATTAGAATAAAATAAAACTCAAGACATTTCTGTCTAAATTCTAAGTCTGGATTTTCCGAAATTTGGTCAAATATTTCACTATTCTTCCAAAATGTATTTCTTTGAATTTGGATCTGTTTATATTAAGACATCTAATGTGCAAGGGTGGAACCAGGATTTATATTGGGAGGGGCCAAATTGACGTACCCTTCAACCCCTTCCCCTTCCTCAACCCAACCATTCAGCCAAACCCTTTGAAACAGAGTAGCATGTGTGTATATATATGTATTGTATTAATAGTTTATATCCATAAAAACATAGAGAAGATAGAGAAAGGCACAAATCATAATTAACCAATGTAGGTAGTTATTAATTAGGAAACCCAATGATAATTTCAAAATTTATCAACACAAAAAATAGAATCAGTGGAGCACCTACAAGATATAAGGGACTGGAAGAGGCCACTAAACAAATTTTGTTAAAAAATTAAAAAACACGAGAGGCCAATAATGGAAAACAACGTATTTCTCATCTTTCATGTATGTACAGAAATATATATGTGGGTGAAATTAGTGAACTCAAGGGTGCCATCGCCTCGTTTTGCCTGTATGTAGTTCTATCCACACTAATCTGAAGTCAAATTTTGTTGAGTTTATAAAGTTGGCGACTTTCAAAAGCATGGTCTGATGTCATACAAAACCAAAAACAAACGCAGCAAATATCACACAGTAGTCTAATATGAGATACAACTTACCAATTCAACATATGGTAATTTAGGCCCACTATCAGCAAAAACAAACCACCATATGAATCCCGCAATGGTGGCAAGTCCAACATAAGCTACAAAAACCAAATAATTCAGTCATACAACAGTTCAAAAAATTGAACTAAAATCAACCTCCTGCTATTGATCTTTGCAAAACTTGAATAGTGAACATGTGAAATACTCGTCCAAATTTCTCTCATGGATATGCTGTAAGAAGCATTCTGCAAATTGGACCACAAGGTGAAAAACAAAGAAGTGCTAACAGACTATACCTCCAATAACTAGATAACGAAAGAATAGCCAACCACTGACAACAGCTTCATTAACCTGCACATTCAAACAAACAAAAAAGTAAAATCATAGAAATAAGAAAGTTTTTCCCTTTCTAAGAAAAAAAAAAACACTTGAACGCACTACTAGATTCACAATTCAATGAATTATACAAGAAACAAAGAACCATCATTATGGAATTGTGGAAACTGTAATATTATTTTGAGGGGAGATTAGTGCGTTTAATTATTGTTTCCTAATTAGTATTTAATTCTTGGTATATATATTTAGAGCTTGTAATCGTTGTTTATGGAGATAATACACATATTGTTTGTAAATTCACATGGCATCAGAGCACATACCATACCCTAGCAGCAGTCGCCATGAACCCTACTGCCCAGAAAATGGCCCACTATTAAGAAAAAATTTAACACAAAACTTTTCGTACCCTCACATATCCTTTTAAACAAATGGAGGCTGGGGGTATCAAACCCACCCCACCTCCCACCCCCTCTTCTTTTCTTTTCTTCCTATTTTTGAGGGTTAGAGCAGATCCACCGAGTTCGTATACAGAAGAAGAATGCACCAAGAATAAAAATATAAAAAGATAAATTTCAGAACTTTTTAGTATGCAACAAGTTTTCAACCGTACTAATGCATATATTATACAAAGTGCAACCTCTTGTGTGGCACGAGTTCACATCTTAAATTTGTGGAAGAACTTGATACGAGTATGTATTCCAACACTAATATGCTACAACATATTTCTTAAGACAATCCACTAGAAGGTACCATCAACAAATAAATTTACTCTTCAATTAGATTTTAGTTAATAGAGGTGACTTTACAAGTGTAATTTTTGTAAAAGACATGAAAATAGGATGGTTTTAGACTTTACCAGGAAATAATTTAAGGTATTCAACTTCTCAACTCAAACACTTGGAACTGCAATCATGTCAAAGCTCTTCCATGCTCAAAACAGAATTGGGAAAATCTTTCACAATTAAAATGCACCCCACCAGCTTCTTGCTGAAACAGCTATAACACATTTCCTTTATTATTATTATTATTATTTTTTTAAAGTTAAGGCGATAGGCTAAATACTTTTAACTCTTATGACCTAAGAGCATGGACACTCGTAATAAAATGATGGACGTCGGACATCAACACTCATTGCATACTCCCCGATACATGTGAGCCACTCATCCAAACCTGTCCTACATATTTTTTATCCAAACCTGTCCAACATATTTTTTTTTTTTAAACCAAACACACTTCGAACATTTGGGAGACACACATGTCCATTGCTTAGACACACACAAAACACACTGCAAGTTTGAAGAAAATTACTTGGGATCCAATAATAAAATAAAAACAATGTGGATATATAACTTAATCCCCCTCTTTCAAATTTTTTAAATTTTAGGAACAAAAGCCTTCCAATTTTTTTGTGAATTGAACATTCTAAAAAAGATATTTGAACTTTTTGTTCGCACTTCTTTTCTAATATGTAGAATGTGAAAAGTGGTTTTTATTGTTTAGCTAACAAAAGATATATGTATTTCAGTATAAAAAATGAAAGAAATTTTTATTTTTTTTCAATATATATTTATTTTTTGTTGCGTCCTTGGTAGTGTTGTATGCTATTTCTTGGAAAATTATCATGGTGTTGTCTTTGTATCATGTCATATCTGTGTCTCGCATCCGTATCATATTTCCTACCATATGAAATTTATAAATCATTTCTACAATTCCATGTTGACCTTGATAAAGTCAACCTAGATAAAGAGTTAGTTTCTCCACAAGAAATTTTCAACTTTTTGTAAATTTAACTTCCTCTATTCTCCATGTCAAAAAGAACATTGAGCGCATTTAAGGTTGTTCATCTAAATAGAGGAAAACCAAGTGAGTCATTTCAGCTATTTTACATGTACAAGGATACCTATAGGCATGATTGGTTGTGTTCGTTTGTTGCTATCAGTTTACATTTTCCAAGAAACAAAGAAAAATTGGCAAACTATTTTCCAGGAAAATTTTCTAAAAGCAACCCAGTTTTTAGGAAACAACATGAAAACTGTTTTCACCAAAAAATCAAAACAATATGAAAACGACGTATAAACAATATGGATGTTTTCACAAAACCACAACTAAACACATGTGAGTGCAAATCTAATAGTATAATCTTTCTAATTCAAAAGCTTGGGATACGAGGACAATATTGGGATACAAGGACAAAGTTAAGTGTCAGCCTGTTCAGATTTGGTGTTAGTATTACAGACTCACTTAATGGTGGCTGAGAAGTCATAAGCATACATAATATTAGAGGTTATTTTGCTATATAAACAATAAATTATATTATTTAAAAACATAGAAAACTCGAGCTTTTGTTTGTAAATTTTGCCAATAAATTATTTATAGTTCAAACATTTTCTTATAGCTGCACCTGTATGGAGAAGTCTAGATCACCATCACAACTATGATTGCCTTTGGCAACCTATTCAACCTAGGTTTCCAGCTCCAAAAATGATAAATTCCAACCATGTAATGAAATTTTCTCTTTGACCATGTTTCATTCTGTTCCCCTCTTCTTCCATTGGTAACAGTATCAGTGTCCACACTTTCGCCTATACTATATCATCTTTCATGGTCCGAACACGGGGGTAATGTGACAAGCCCATGTAACACAATTCTTGATACCAAACACAATGGAAGGTCCAATACTAGCATTAACCAAAAGTTTTGTTTTGTTTATGATGCATAATAGACAGATGCTTACAGTGTCTATTTTTCACTTTTCAAAAATAAATAAATCAATCACATCTCTTAACATTGCAGGAACAGTTCACAAAAAATAGAAAAATAAAAATAAAAACTTTCCACAAGTGCTATCTAAAATCAAACAATTTCCTTCAAAGACCAACAATCATACAATTCTATAAAATTTTGAATTTTTTAAAGACAATAGATAGCATAAACCATTGAAACATAGGTCTAAATAAAATTATCTATTGTAAAACCCTATTATCATCGGGACATATTCTGCCATCTTGAAGCACCAATGGATTTTACATAATTCGTAAACGAAGAAAAATTAATCAAACTCTAAGAGGCACCGACATGGTGGGTACACACATGTCCATGTGTATGGATTTTACATAATTCGTAAACGAAGAAAAATTAATCAAACTCTAAGAGGCACCGACATGGTGGGTACACACATGTCCATGTGTCTGACACACCATGTAGCGTGTTAATGTTTTTAATTATTACTTTTTCTGTAGGATACGTTGGAGATACTTCATGGACACATGCCCTGTGATTGGATACTCAGAACACCTTCGTAGATTTTTCTTATAATTTTAGAAAGCTGATTTGAGGAGAAAAGTAGAAAAAAAATAAAAATACGCCCACATATACATCGATATCTCTCAAATCTATGTATCCTAAACTTATATTTTTATACATAGTGAATAAAAATGTATAAAAATATCTTTTTCCCATATTTTCTGTGTCCGTATCCTAAATTTTTAGAATCCCTGCATCCTGTCTCCGTATCCATGCTTCTTAGATCAAACTTATGCTTCATCAAGTTACCAAGGAGAGAAAAGCAACAAAGGTTCAGACTCTTACAACATCCTTTTCTAATTCAAATGGTTGTAAGGTTTCAACTCTCTATTTTTTTTTTGTGCCTTTTACAAGCACCACACATTAGCAGCCACATAGTGATCAAATTAATTTAACAAAAACAAATATCATAGTTCAGTTGTAAATTGTATTATACGGAATGGTTAAAAGTGACTAAAAGTAATCAAATAGCAGAAGACCACAAAGTTATAAAGGACATAGATTTGATTACCTTACGAGGTTTAGCCTTCATCACATCACAGTCTGGCTTATTAAAACCAATAGCAGAGGCAGGCAATCCGTCAGTAACTAAATTTACCCAGAGCAGCTGGACCTGGAAGAGAAAAATCAATCACTCAACTTTACTTCGCTATGGCATCAAGGAAACATAAAAATATCCAATAAAATAACATATTTGAAAATAGAATGAGGACATAGCTTTTAAGTATATGGATGAATTTATTTTATTTATGTCACAGTTAGTGTTCTAAAAATAGGTCGTAATCGTTACGTAATGCTATTCCCTAACTGTATGGGCAGTTACCACTACTCATTATGGCTGCTATAGAGGTATTATTGAATTTCACGGCCGTTACTATTGTTACATAACAACGGCCAACACATTTTTGCGCATTTTCTCTTCTATCAGCTTCTGTTTTTTATTTATTGAACATTATTTTTGTATGTAGTTCTAACTTGTAAGTTTTATAAGTTGAGGGAAAATAGATTAAGATGGTTTGGTCATATACAACGGAAACCAACAAAGGCAGTAGTAAAGAGTTGCGATACAATGATGGTAGATGGAAGTGTTAGGGGAAGAAGCAGACCGATGGTTTGGTCATATACAACAGCGACCAATAGAGGCAGTAGTAAAGAGATGAGATACAGTGACGGTAGATGGAAGTGCTAGGGGAAGAAGCAGACCTAGATTGACGTGAGCTAGTGTAGTAAATAGAGATATGAATCTCCTTAATTTGACTAACTATATGGCCTTGGATAAAGTCGAATGGAAAAAAAAAATTCATGTAACTGACTCCATTTATTGGAATTTAAGACTTGGTTTGGCTTGGTTTACTTTTATAACTTGAAAAATATGAATCATATGATTTTATTAATTGTATTCATATTTATTTATTAAACATATGTAACCTGCAAATTTGAAACACAACATAATATCACTAGTCTAAAACTATTAATAACAAAACAAATAACAGTAAAGTGGTGCATTATAAATGTATCACGGATGAAATCATTAAATGCTGAGTGAAAAATGTGAACTTTCTTCGCAGAGACTCTAAAAAAAAGTACAAAATTCAGTGCATACATTGGATAAAAACTATACTAAATCCCCAAAAAAAACCATTTTAAACCTAAACAAATATGATTCTGAAATAAAAACATGTGTATCGTTAAGTTTTCGCAAAATTATATGAGAAGTGTGAAATTTCACAGCTCTGGTTGCAACAACCATTACGCCCCTTACACCTCACAAATGCATCATCGCCACTGTCACCAGTTTGGTCATGGTAAGGTAAACTTTCTACACAAGGGACCATGAGCGCATAGCAGATAATCAAGCATCATGCATTTTTATACTGAAACCTAAATAGGAGAACCCAGTAATGGTCATGCCAATGCAAGGTGCTGGGAATGGTGGACTAAATACAGACCTATTTTCTGCCATTATTTGCATAGGCGGCTGCCCTTAAACTCCAACTCACAATGTCATGCTTGACAGCCAATGTATGCCATAGCACCAAGCAATAGTCTCCGTATATGGCTAAATTTATGATAAATTATGTTCAAGTTTTCACACACAAAAATATGCATGCCATGCCACCAACTTTTATGTTGAAAACAAGAACTAATCAGACGAGTCATTTACATGTACACTTCAACAAATAAGAGTGAATTAAACAAAAGATCATATTCTGTAAGCAAATATACTCACAGGAACAAGAGTTTAAGGTATTCCAAGTACAGCTGCCACAAAAATACAAACAACTTCACCAATGTTCGAAGATATCATGCATCGGATAAACTGCTTTGTGTTATTGTATATAGCTCTTCCCTCTGCAACAGCCTGCTTGGATATGACTCATTCTTGAGATGATTGAAACCATGAGATTTTTTCTGACTTCAAGAAGACAAACATGCCAAGGAAATAAAATTCCTACTCATCAAGATGAAATAAGAAAAGCTTACCGCAACAATTGTAGCAAAATTGTCATCTGCCAAAACCATATCTGAAGCACTCTGAAAATCCAAACAATACAAGAGAAAATGTTTAATAGATGTGTAAAAGCACTTATATAGAAACCATAAAAGAGCACTTATGTAGAAACCATACAAGACAAGCCACAAAAGAGCATGGCAATTATGTAGAAAGAATGCAAGTAATGAAAAGAGAGATTTAAACAATATCTCATATATATATGATGACCAGACCATATTACCATGAGCAAAACATTTTAGAACTGTTACATGGACTGTCTAGGTGTCACCAGCACGATTGGGATCTTTTTAGAGATATCTCTAAATTGTGTTACATGCACTCTTCTAGTTAACCCATTGTACCCGTGGGCCGTGTCCACCAAATATGACAAAGGTAAGGGTATGGGATGTGTCCAATACCCGTACCCAATTTAGAAACTTGGATCCTCTAATTTCATATGATGTTTGAAGAATTTGCTAATAAAGAAACATTTCCAGCTTCTCACACGAATGTGAGATATAAATTCTATATTTTTTTTGAATCTCATTTACTTTGAAATACATTTTTTAATAATTTACAATATCTTATATAACAATATTATATAATATGCAATACATAAAAGTATTTAAGATATGTATCCATTCTCAACTGTTGGATGCATATTCTAATATCCTAAGTTTTAGGTTTATGAAGATCTGATGCCTAGACTCACATCCAGTACTCATATTTGAGTCCATGTAACATAGATTTAAAATACATTGCAAAAATGCAACAAATATGGACATAAATAAAAACACATTGACATAATTCACAAGTGTCTAATGTCTGAAACGTTCATGTCGGAAGACAATCTATGAAAGAGAATAAAGTAATAATCAAATCTCTATAACTAGTACAAGTAGGTAACTAAATTAAACAGGCTGATAAATCGTAATTATTCACAAAAATCAACTATAGCTTTTCAGTCATCCTTTTCCAACCCTGGAAAAAGGCAGGGGCAGCGAGTTACGATTGGAAGACATCCAGCATATTACCATCAGCCAAAACAAGTTCAAATGAGACAAGTAACAGTCACCCACACCATGTACAACAAGATGGACGTAATAGTTAGCTAAAACTTAGTACTTATCAGCAAAAATAAAATAAGTTGCCTAAAACATGAAAAAAAATGTATTTTACCATATAGAAATGTTCAAAGGTTCTTTGCTAACCTGCTGAAATTTATAGTCTAAAAATTCTTTAATTTAAAAATAAAAATTCTGGAGAAATTTCAATGGGCATGCCGGTGTGCATGTGTGTGTCATTAGAGAGAATATTCTAGCTTAGAAATTTAAAGATGTGGGTGATTAGATGTTGGAATTTTCCCATTCCAAAGATCACAAGGCCAACCGATTGCTACTAAAACTTCAAATTAGATCATGTGATTAGAATTTCCATGTGAAGATTGATAAAACTACGTGATCTAATTTCTATGTCGAGATAGCTTCTTAATTAAGCAACCAAAACTGTGTTATTACTCATTATACATCTAAAGGAGAATCTTCCACAGAAACTACATGCCTCTTAGCATTAAAGTGATGTTAGGGAAGTCATCAGGTTATGGCACCACATTTTTTTTTTGGGGGGGGTTGAGAAATGACCAAACTTCAATAAAAAAGCATCAAAGCCATGCAACGAATACAAAACCAACTAAAGGGCTAGCTAACAAGCTACCTAAAAAGTGAGCAAACCCAAAATAACTAATTAATCAAATCCTCTATAAAATCTACAAAGGTCAGCACATCTGGATCTACTGAAACCATAATCCAACTATGTAACACAGTAAGCAAATGTCGTTCCAACCATGGAACCGACCAAGTCATGCTAGTGAAGGTACATTTATTCCGCTCCAACCAAATCAACCACATCAAACAGTGGCCCGCAAGCAACCACACCTTCCAACGTCTCTTCCCAACCCTCCCCCAACCCAACTTTGCAACACCTCCGCTGTCAACCCTGGTTGAACCCAAACCAAAGAGAGCAACAATGGCCATCCATAGATGTGAAGCAACTGAACAATGGCTAAGCAGATGGTCCACTGTTTCTGTATCCCCACAGCACATGCAACACCAATTAACTAAAATATGAAGACGAAGACGAAGACGAAGACGAATCAAGTTATCAATAGTCAGAATACGCTCTAAAGCCACTGTCCACACAAAGAAAGCGACTTAAGACGGACAACCCATCACCCAAACACTCTTCCACGAAAATGGAGCACCATCCCCGCCCACAAGCGAATGATAAAAAGAAGACATTGAGCAAACCCCTTTGGAGTTCCGCCATACCCACCCCAAAGTATCCTGCCCTTCTCCTCCCCCCACCCAACCAAAAAAATCTAAGGCCATACAAAAAACCCAAGAAATCCACCAGTTGCCCCAACTCTCAATCCTGCACCTCACAACGCAAACCAACATTCCAAACTACCACCTGCTATTGCACATGCGCATAAGACACCACTGTCGCCTCCTCATCAAGAGCAATTGGAAAAATCGAAGGAAACCTCGTAGCTAGAGTTTCTACTCCACACCACTCATCCTTCCAAAACCTGACCCGAACCCCCACCCCAATCCAAAAGCAAGCCCTCTTCCAAAACTCCCCCCGACCGAAACCCTTCCACAAACTCCGTCCATGTGACTGTCGCACCTCACCTGTATATCACTCCCCCATCCCAACCTATACTTTGGCCCCACCACTTTCCTCCACAACCGCTCCTGTTCCACCACAAACCACCACCACTTCCCCGGAAGAGCTAGATTAAATGAGACTAAGCTCTGAATCCCCGACACCCCCATAGCCTTGGGAACACATCAGGATCATACAATCATTCTGATAACTGAGACTCAGGAGACCTACCACTTCATTTTGGTGTTGTAATACTTCAACCAGCATCCTTTTATGAAATTATGCCCGAATTACAAGATATAATTCAAAAAATTATGCCCGAATTACAAGATATAATTCAAAAAATTAAAATTCTCAAGAAAAAAGTAAAATGACTAAAGAATTATCAAGTGTCAAGTATACCGGGTGAACAGTGTCATGCGTTGTAATGCCATTGCTTTTTGTAGTGCTGGAAGCTCTTCAAACTCAGAAGCAGTGTAAGAGTGTCCACCAAAATCTCCCATGTTATCGAAAGCACCTATCTTTTGACACAGTGATTCTGCAGTACTCTAAAGTTGCCTCTCAAGTTAGAAAAGTACCCTTGAATATTTAAAATATTAAAAAAGATTACATGATATTACAAAAAAATTAATATTGATAATTTAAGTTACCTTGTTATCCCCTGAGCTGTCATGCATGAAAGTAAAGCATTTCTTACTTCTTCTCTTGGTGGATCAAGCATTCCGACCTTTAATTTTATTGAACATAAAAAAGAGTAAGAGAACAAGAAGATAAATGGCAACATGAAGACAATATCCAAATCCAAAAGATTGATTATTTTTACGCTCAACAGGGAGAAACTAAAATTAATAGAACAAAATTTGATCAACCAATCATAGTTCAATAATGACTGTCTCAAAGAGAATGTAAAGCATTTAAAACTTGTTTTACGTGCTTTTACATTGTTTATTTATCTCCCTACAAATATCTTTTCATTTGAGAGAAAACCATTTGAAACTTCTAATAAATTCTCCTTCCCTCTTTCTTTTCCTTTCTCTAGATACAACCCAACCAAACAAATGAAAGGGTGGGTGATACAAAGCATGACAAGAAGAAAAGTGGCAAATCAGCGATTTCATATGGAGTGCACCCTAGACATTATACAATCATGTTACGGTTAATTCATCCACATTCCAAACCCTTCCCCAATCTTCCTCTTTCTCTATACAAAGGAAGCAAAACACTGTTCCAAAGTTACTACTCACAATCCCAATTCCCAACCCAAAATCCTTCCCCAATCAAGCATTAACCAAGCCTGATCCCTAATTATACCTGTTGGCCTACAAATTAACAATTACATCTCATAAATAGCTACTTTCCTAGAACCTTCAGTAGCCAATTCTGAAATCTTGCAGCCACAAGAATAAAACTCACATTTTCATGTACAAATCCTAAAAGCTGCCATCGACCTTTTAGGATCCTAAATCCCTTACCCTAACTACTTTCCATGACCATGACCCACCACAATTCCACTTGTAGGTATCCTTAGGCTAAGTTTTCTGAAGTAGTTCTTCATTAGAATAGTATGACCATCAGCTTTGTATCAGAAATGATCCTTCCTTTCCTTAAAGCCATAAGTTTTCTTTGTTTAATCTACTAACATGTTTAATAGCAAAAGCCTTTCTTCCAAGTTTGATGCCCTTTTGAAAGGTAACAAAAATACTGAAACTACCAAGGAAGATTCTGGCATTGATCTCTCTCTCTCTCTCACTCAAACCACCACCTAACAAAGTCACTAGTGGCCACCACCAACTTCACCATCGGTGGTCATCACACCTGCCTCTGAAACTTACATGCAGTAGCCACCGTCACCCAACATCTTCTCCAACTCCAACAGCAGTCTACCATCATGAGCCATCATTTCCTGTGTTGGGGACCTGGTACAACCCTCATCATCTTCCTCTTCCTCCCTCCTTCCATCTTCATCAATCAAGCTCTTTCCTCTATCTCTCCAGCTCTCGTTCACTCTCTGGAAACAACTAATTTAAACTTGACAGATTAACAACTTAAACTCTAAAAATGACACAATTTCACCATGACCAAAGCAAATCTAATTGCATGTTGTTTATGTTTGGAGCAGCTCTACAAAAACACATCATAATGTCAAAAGCTGTTAGGTCACATTTAAACAAAATATTTCTTAGTGCCACCATGCCAAATTAATAGAGCTTTGGAGTGGTTCATATTTGCAGCATTCATAATATGATATGAACAAGGTTGTTCATTATATTAGTTGTTCCCAAAGTTTTTAAGGGCAAATGCATAATGCAAGGCAAATTAGCCCTCATGAGGTGAGGTGTAAGCCTCAAGATAATGAGGTGTTAGCATTTCAAATTTCAAATTTTTATATTTAGGACATAAATAAAGTATTTTAAAGTAGTTAAAAAGTATTAAAACTTAAATATAAAGGTGTAAATACTTTTCTCCTCAATGCACTGAACATTTCACTATCCTCGAGGTGCGTACAAGCTGTCCTACTCGGTTATCAAAAGAAAGAAGGAAGGAAAAAAAAAAAAAAAGGAGGTTTGTACAAGCTGTCCTAGTCGAGGTGCGTACAAGCTGTCCTACTCGGTTATTGAAGTTGAAATCGACATTCTAAACTTTAATTATTAAGCTTCTTACTTAAGCTTTAGGATTGTGTTTTCTTTGGTTGATCATTTACTTGATTTTTCCTATGAAATATAGTTACAAAAGAGGTTTTTCTTTTATGTTTAAACCATGTAGGAGACAAAGTTTAACAACAGCCCAAGACAAACTCTCCATGTGTGTACTTTTCATATGTTTTTTTGTGCAAGATGCATACAAGGCACACCTAAGGCGCATATGCCTTAGACAGTTGAGGCGCATGCCTTAGACAGTTGATGCGCGATTTTGGAAAGTGTTGCCTAAAAATCAAGGCCTTAATGCATTTTCCCTTAGCCTTACCTTGTAGAGAGCCTCAATAATGGCTTTAAAACTTTGATAGTCTGACATTGATTTAGAAGAAAAATGGCTTCACTTCCACAAGTCATAAAAAGATATTCTCTCCCTTGGGCTAATTGATTGGTTATGCTTGTAGATTGGCCCATTTTGCAAGAGTTAGTGCAAAGCTATAGGCAAGTTTCTTTCCAAAAGACATTTAAAATCATTAGGCCTGCGGTTCAAAAAGACATTTGAAATCATTTGGTTTGGTTTACAAAAGACGGTCCAGTTCTCGATTCCAATGTTGGAGAACCATAGATGGTCAGTTCAGTTCTAGGTTAAGTATAAAGCCAAACTAACCCCACCCAAGTGCATCACTAACCAGAAGAGACCCAAAACATTCCCCAATCATGCAGCAATCATGCCAAAACCATTACCCCACTTATTAGCCTTCAAATAAACGATTAAATCTCATAAAATAACAGCTTCCCTGGAACTTTCAGCAGTCAATTCTGTTAATCCTGCAACCATACAATTTAGAAATCAAACAAAAATTCAACATTTTTTATCTACAAACCCCAAAAGCATTCTTTTATCTTCTACAACCTAACCCTCACAAATTTCCATAACCAAAACCCACTGCAATTCCACTTATAATCAGCGTTACGCCAAGTTTCCTAATGTTATCATACTGCAAAGGGATTTTCAATCTTTCTTTTTCTTCTCTTCTCTTACCAACCATAGCATGCTGGACGCATGGTTCTAAATTGCAGTATTGAGACACATAACGGTAACGATCGTGGTATAACAATATCAAGAGTATCAGCTATACATACTGGGATCAGCAACTCACCTAAAACTCAATAATACACATCTTCAGATGACTTTAATCTTAACTGGTCATATTTTAATAAATATTGGGACATTTAAAAATATATTTTTCATACTGTATGGACTAATAAAATTAATGTTAATAAAAAAAAAATGGCCCCTTTTCATCAATTGAAGTTCTACAGTATGAAAACCTGTGAGAGTAAGAACCTGTCTTTCAATCCCACATCAAGTGAAAGGAGAGATGAGCAACCCAACTACAATAAAACAAAGACATCTACCAATGCACACTCAAGAGTCTCACATCGGCTAGTTACTCAAGCAACAGCCATCGCACTAGCTTTAAATAAGCCTTATAAATTATACCCATGAACAGAAAGTACTCAATCATTGGTTAGTCCGACTCTCCGCACCACATGGCTGAATGGATGACTAAGATGATTGTTTTAAATACATAATAAAGTAAGGTTCAAAAAAAAAATTTATTTCAGATATGGTGAAAAACCATTACGGACTGGTTTGTAACAGAAACCAGCCGGTTCAGGAGCGATTTCAGTTCACACCGGAAAATCAGTCAATATCCAAATCTGCCATCCTTAAACCAACCGTTACGTTACAAACTGAATGCTTTTTAGAACCACTAATGGACTTGTGGTAAGTAGTTGCGAGAATTAATAAGAAATTTCCACCAACCACCACATACAAGTAAATGATTTACCATGTGTGTGTTTCTGCATACATAAATAAAAATATAAGCTAAGAAGCATGGACACTTCTAAGAAGGTGGCATGTTAGATACTAACACTGACCGGACACTTCCTAACACGTGAAAGACACAAGTCCAAACATGTGCTGCTATTTTTTATAATTTTTTTAGACTCAAGTCATTTGAGGGACTCGCATTCATTGCTTAGGCACATATGAAACACATTATAAGTTTCAACAAAATAACTTTCAATAAAATATTTAGACTTTAGAATTCAAGGTATGCTATATATTTTTATTAAATTTGAGTGAAATATTTATAAATGACATATAATAAATATAAAAAACCATAAATTTGTGTGTTCCTCAAGTGTCGTGTCTTACATTTTTTAAAAAATTGTTATGTTGGCATGTCCATATCGTATCACGTGTTCGTGTCTGCACTTTTTTAGTATAGAAGTTAATGGATGTTACGCTAGGTTTTCAAAAATATTCAATTGGATCTCATCTAAGTGGTAGGAGCTTCTGATACATAGTTATTGTGACTTGTAAGCTTACTCAAATTTATATCACACTTAACGCTACTTTTACTAAGAAATTTATGACATAATCTCATATATACAAATACCACTCATTTTTTTTTCCATAGCGGAAAGATCTAAAACATTTCCACGGATACCTAAATTTGATGAATTTGCTAACAAGTACAATGAAAACAGTTTACCAAGCTTGCCAACTTGCAAACAAGTACAATGCTTCATAGTGAAGGGTAGCCACATTCATGGGGTCTCAATAATAAATGAACGGGGCAATTACCAATCAGGGTTGACAAAAAAAATTTACAAATACGTAGGGGTACAACTATTTCTTGTGAAAACAAACACAATAAAATTTGCACCCCATAAAAACACCCAACCTTTCGTAAATATTTGCCCCACTTCCCACTGATTGATAGTTTCCCCTAAATTAATGAAGCATTCATGCAAATCACTCATTTTTGCTTCTTTTGTTCTTTTCGTCTGATTGAAGAAATGACCACTTTTAGTAGAAAGTAGTAACAACCTACTCGAATGATGATGGGAAAATCACACAAAACTTGTTGCAAGAATCTTGATGCCTAAGACTCACCAACAATACCAATCAACAAACTATACCCAAAAAAAACATACTAACCCAACAAATGTAAGATCCTTTTCATCGTCGAAGGACACAATTTGATGACCCATGGGCATCCTTTTCAAGGCTAGAGCAAGACATCGTAAGGTTTCCTTTCCTGCAAAACTGATCAATAAAAAATTCATATCTACACATAAGGCCAAGGGATAAAAATAAAAAATAAAAATAAAAATAAAAAAGAAAGAAAGAATTAGCCATATAACAAAAAAAAAAAAAAAAAATCCAAAAAACCATATTTCTCTTAAGAAACTCGTATTATTGATTAGGACTAAACAAACAGGTAAAATGATGCGCAAGTCAAACAGATAAAAAAAATTGCAGAAGGATTGACAATGATTATAAAAGGTACCAGTATATTATGTGAGAAACCAAACCAGTAACCAATCAAACAGAGGACCATTGTCTGTATTTGGCCAACATCATGATTATTACAATGGAATAGCACACAAACAACCAGCAAAATTCGAAAATCAAATCAGTGGGATCTAATTGTCTCCTGATATCAATAATCCATGTCACAGATACAGATTGGATTTCTCTTTATTCAATCAAGAGTCATTCTCTTCCACCTTTGAACATAATTTAATTTTTCAGTTTTTTAATTCCTCCAAACTTTAGCTTAATGTCAGATTTTGGTCTGATTTAAAATTTCAATCTTTAAAAATATACAAGGTATGGAATATTCAATATATACTATATACATGAAAAATATGAATAATAAAATAATAATAATACAAAGGATTCACTTAATCCACATCTGTCAGAGCCACATGATATCAAAGATTACACATTTTAAAAAATATTCCTTCCCAAAACTGAGGTTAAACTCCATCTAGTAACCGTCTATATGCTAGGGGCCATTGCTTGATGAAGTGGTTAAAGCTGTGACTGCCAAACGTGAGATTGTAGGTCAAGTCTGACTGTTTTGAGCAAGCAACTTTGAGAAAATTATGCCGAGTGTTAGGTCTTCTGTAGCAACAATTAGGCATAACCTTTTTTCAATTGTGTAATACGCTTGCATAGAATAAAGGTGAGGCCAAAAGTAAATATAAAGGGCACGAAGAACAAACTTTGCAATTCATTAAGGCCACATACAAAAAACACAAAATGAAATTAAGGGTTAAAAGTGAAATAAAAAAATAAAAAATGAAGTAGTTAACAGCTAGAAGACCCAAGTGTACCATTACAACACAAGCACAACTTAAAAGTGTCCAAGATTATAATCATTTCAAGAACGAACTATTGAGAAATGTAATTTAAAAAAAAAATTAAAAAAAAAAATAAAAACTTTAGGTGAATCCCATCAGTAAGGTTCAACACACTTTTAATTTTAAAGGTAACTAATTAAGCAGACAAAAAGAAATGAGTGAGGGGACACAACACTATAAAACAGTGCCAGCATTTACAATAAAAGGCTAGAACTATATGCATATGTCATGTTAAAATAAAAGTCAAAATCTGCAAAAATTGGAAAATGGTTGGTTTCAATTCTAACTCACTAGGGATCAATTCAAGCCAAGTAAAAATCAGTTTTTTCCGGCCTGGTAAAGTCTCATTTTATAATTATTTTAATAAAGTTAGTTTCCTATATGATAATTTATAAGTACTGGAAGTTTTATCCCAAAAAATAAAAAATAAATAAATAAAATGACAACCGAAAAATCTAGTTTGGTAAGTTCTATTCTCAGACCAGTCAGTTCATTTTTGCTTTTTTAAAACAAAAACTGACCAAAACCCAGAGTCTATGTTATTCCCGACCATCCACCCTTGCACCATTAACCCAATCGTCCCTTTCACTACTTAGCCTCACCTCAGTCCTTATTTCCCTGTCTCACTCTTAGAGACAACGGTTGAAAGATGATGCATCATCTGGTTGTCTGTCTTGCAGTGTATCCAGCCAACCTCTCTCTCAATGTCACTCTCCCTCTTCTCCATTAACATCTCACTACTTAGCCTCACCTCAGTCCTTATTTCCCTGTCTCACTCTTAGAGACTACGGTTGAAAGATGATGCCTCATCTGGTTGTCTGTCTTGCAGTGTATCCAGCCAACCTCTCTCTCAATGTCACTCTCCCTCTTCTCCATTAACATCTCACAAATCCATCTCTATCTCAAATCTCACCACGGCTGCTCAACATCTCTTGCCCACCAGTGACTTATTTTCTATGTAGACATCTCACATCTGCAGCTACATCTCAAATCTCACCTTGACTACTCAAGGTCTCTCCTTCACCAGCGACTGATCTTCTTCATTGATATCTCAGATTTCACATCAATTACTCGATGTCTCCGACTCAATTGACATCTCTCCCTCACCAGTGAATGATTATTTCTGTCATCCTAAGGTAATTTCAAAACCCTTGTTTTACTTAAATATATTAATTTTTGAGTCCTTAATTGTAAGCCCTAATTGTAAAAGTCCAATTTTTTAAAATCCCTAGTCTCCAATTTTGGGTAGCGTTTGGTAGAGTTTTCTAAATATGATTTGAGAATAAGAGTTGTATTTTGAGTTTGTTAGTTTTGAAATTATGATTTGAGTGTGAAAAATTTGTTTAGTGAATGAGTTTTGAAAAGAGTTTTGGATTGAGTGGGAAATTTTTGACGTGACATATGATATTTGATACAAAAACTTACAGCTTATAACCAAACACACAACTTAAAATTCTATTCAAAACTCATAATTTTTTTTTTAAAAATTCCAATTTTTTTTTTTATTTATATATAAAAAATAACATGTGCCAATTGTATATAAAAAAAAAATCACTGTACCGGTCACTGTACAGTTAGCCCAAATTTTCCCATCTTCGACTGAGTTTTTCAAAAGTGGATGTAGAATTAATTTTTGAAAACGGCAACCAAACATCACGCACAAATTAAGAGGTAGAAATACATTTTCAAAACTCTTTCAAACAGAGCCCCCCATTTTGAAAAACTTGAGACTATACTTCACTGGCTGATGAAGGGGAATAGAGATTTCTTGCAATTTGAAGCTCCATGTGATTTTTAATGATTTGCAATTTTTTGTATTGATCTAACAAATTATGTTTAACCTCTTTTTTTTTAGCTAATGTGGTTTTAATGCATGTAGAAACTACTATTTTATTGAATTAAATAATGTTTAACTTGGAGGTTTTTTTATCAATGTAGAGTAGCCAATTTTTTATTTGTAAGTTCTTTTGCTAATCAAAAAAACCAACAAACTACAAAACCAAAACAACCAACTAAATACAAAATGACAGGTTCAGTTTATCACCTCTTCAGTTAGCTTTGGTTTCTTAGTAAACACAACCGACACAATCAGTTCAGTGATCATTTTGGCTAAAAACCAACCACCCCAAACTGATTACACCCTTATATTTTATGTTTGTAGTTGGGAGCATTTGGTAACCTTTCGAAATTTTTAGACAGGTTGCAGGGGTCGCCCTATTGGTCAAGTTATGTAAATCGATTTTATTCATGGGTCTCTTTTGCTTTTAATAGGTTTTACAAGCCAAAAGTCTTAGTTTCCAAATTGGCAGATAAATCCCACTCTTAGATTCCAATTAGGCAGGTAAATCCCACTAGGAAGAGTTCTCTAAAGTCTATGGACAGTAATTAAAATTTAATTTATTAAAGAACAAGTTTAAGAGAATTTAGCTCTCTTGGTAAATGTGTGTGATGCAAACCTGGCAATTCTAATCCTAGGTGCAATGCCTGTGAGAATCCAAGTATGAACTTGCTCCCATACTCACCCAAGAAAAGGCTAAAATTGTAACGAGAAGACCTTCTGCTTGAAAAACAGATTAAGGTGTGGTGGAATCAAATATTGAATTTGAAGGAGGAATCATGAAGACAAAGGAAACCAAAGTGAATGAGCATCTTAATGCCCTTCAACTTACTAATCAATCCAAGGGTGTTTATCTACAACTAAACTGACGATTGATTTTGTCATGCCACAAATTCAGTAATACAATTGTAAAGAAAAATCAACCATTGTCTTCCTTGCAATCCCAAACTTAAAATAAATAAATAATTAATAAAATTGTAGTCTCAACTTCATAATTTTAATACCCTACCATGAATGCAATTACAAAAGTTGTGGATTCATTTACTCTAGTGCTTCAAAAGTCATGGTTTGAGTTTTTGGCTCTGTTTGGTTCCATTCTGGAATCATGATTCCGCCCTCATATTCCAACCCTCTGTTTGATTATAGTTTTCAAAATATGATTCCAAATCACATTTTGAAACACATTTGAAAACATGTTTGGTAACCAGTGAGTTTTTGAATTTTTGAGTCTACTTGGTCGTTTGCCTGGGCATCCTTTCGAACGTCCGGCCGGTTGACCGGAACAGTGCTTTTTTTTCTTTTTTTGCAATTGCCTCCTGTTATTTGAAAAAATAAAAAAAATAAAAAATTATATTTGTTTTTGATATTTTTTAAATATAGAAATTATTTTTTTTAGCAAAATAACAAATTATTTGGCCATTTATTTAAAATTAACAAAAAAAAAATTAATTTGTCACAGTAATTTTTAAAAAATAAAAAAACATTTTTAAACAAAACAATTAAAAAAAATTCAATCAAATATACAATCAAAAGTAATTTTAAAGCACTAGCTAAATATATTTTTTTAACAAAAAATAATATATATTTTTTAATATTATAAATAAAAAATATTTTCGGAATTTTTTGAATTTTTAAAATAAAAAAATTATTTTTTTCAATAATTATTTTTTTGAGTTGAATTTTAAAAAGAGTTTGGTTATGAGCTTTGAATAGAAATTTCAATAGAATTTCGAGTTGTATGTTTGGTTATGAGTTATAAGTTTTTTAATTAAGTTTTAAATTTTTTTTTCAAAATTCATAACCAAACAACTTTTCTTATTTCAAAACTCATTTCAAAAATTCAAAACTCAATTCAAAACTCTTTTCAAAACTCATAACCAAATAAATTTTCGATTTTCAAATCATGATTCAACAACTCACAAACTCAAAATACAACTCCATTCTCAAATCATGATTCTAAAACTAAACCAAATGCTACCTTTGTTTTTGTTTTTCTTTTTTTTTCCTCAACAATGGAAGAATGACACAGATAATAATATCAACAAAAGGAAAAATTAAATAAGCAAAAGAATTTGGAAATTGGTTAATTTCAAGTCGAATGCACATAATGATGCGGAACATGACATGGAGATTTTATTTATTTGTAATTTTATATTTATTTTTTATTGATAGTTAATTAGTTACTGATTTTACTAAAGATTAGGTTTCCAAATAATGTTATGATTTAGTTTCCTACTTTAAATTTGGGTTTCAAGCCTATATATATTAGGTCTTTACAATGTAATCTTTAACTTTGAATTAGCAGATAGCATATGCAATGCTTGTGCAATTCAAGTAAGTAAAAGTAAAAATAAATAACAAAGAAATTAATGTTGCAATGTGTGTTGCTTAAGTGGTAGGACTTTCTTTCCTAAAGTCAAGGTCAAAGTTTCAAGTCTTGTGCACATCTCTATGTAACTTTTTTGTTTTAAATAGAGAAATGAGAGACACATGGCATAAGGAGAAGCAAGCAAAAGCTTGGACACCAAATCCAACCTTCACTTAATATAATAGTATAGATAGATAATCAGATAAGGGTTACCTATACGGAGATAAGAAACTTTTATAATTTTGCCCATAAATTAGATTTCTTATTTTTGAAATTTTTTAACTTTCTGAACATGGGTTGTAAGGGTTGCCCATTCATGGATTCTATTTGGTTTTTGATAGGCTTTCGAAGTCACTACCTACATATGAAGACAATCCTTAATATGGAAGTCAGAAGTAATTCAAAGTTGAAACCTGTAATCACAACTACAACATCACAGCCCTGCATTGCCATCTCTGGTGTTGCAGACTCAAGACTGTCATATTATTTTCTATGAGCTGCACAACTTAAAAAATCTGCTTCAATGTGCCCACCACAAAACTTTCACGCTATGAGGCATCTACTCTACAAGCATTTGAGCGTATGCAAAAGTGTTCATATCTTCTACAAATTTATCTCAGAGAAGTGAAGTACATTCAAACAAGTAGTATTAGAAAAAGGAAGCTAAACCAAATGTAACATTCCTAACTTCAATATGGAGAAGCTTAAGATGATTTGACCAGTAAAATAAACTTATAATTGACATAAAAAATCAATCAATGAATGTAGAGGGTGCTTTTAAATTTGATGTAAAATTAAAGCAAGCAATGGTAAGAAATATTATAGATATAATGTACACGATCCACATATTTTAGGTTTGTCAAGTTTAATAGCCTTGATATCCATAAATTCACACAATTGCACAATTGGAGCATGTTGTTTGGCATTTTTGGTGAGAAACTGAATTCCGGCCTATTAAGTAAGAAATTCACTTCCTTCAAAGATGAAACTCGCTCCCAAATAAGATAGAACCTCTCAAACATACAAATCTCAAAGAAACAAAAGAAAAACAACTCAACCTTATTCTAGTACTTTCTATTTACACAATATTTATTTATACTTAACAAAGACAATTTGTAGTTGACATCAATCTCTAATGTTTATTCATATTTAACACATATTACAATCATGTAGAAAAAAATAATTGTTAGAATATATTTATATATTTAATATATTAAATGTTCCTATATAGGTGCTCCCAACCTTAGAGACTTCTATATGCTCTCACTCTCCCACCGCTTCCTCGACTCCCACTTCGTGCAATAATGTGTGAACTGAGTGATGCCTGCTATGGTCTTACAATTATTGGATTGTTGGGAGTCTAAAAAGCACGAACATTCTAAGGAGACATCTCCATGTCAGACACGGACACCCTTTTCTATGTTTCCATAATTCAAAATAAAAATCTAAATTTCGAACAAGTAGGAATGGCAATGGGGCGGGGCGGGGCGGGGCGGGGCGGGGATGACCCTCCCCGTCCTCGATCCCCGATAGTAACAAAATCCCCGGCCCCAGCCCCGATCTCCGACGGGGAACCCTTCACCTCCCTCACCCCGTCCCCTAATGGGGATCGGGTTTCCCCGACCCCGAAAAATCTCCGCCAAATCTGTTCAACACACATACAAACACAAGAACAAAAAAAAAAATAAAAAATAATCTGTATGTATACAGATCTGTTCAACACACACACACACAACAGAGATAATATTGTTCATCAACAACAACAGATATAATATAGATAACAACTTGGAAAAAAAAAAATTGTACATCAATCAACAACAGATATATATGTATAGAGAGAGAGAGAGAGAGGGGGCTTCACAAACTGTCCGTTGATCAAGACATCGATCGGTGGCTTCACGGTCCTGGTCATGGTCGTGGCTTCAAATCGGTGGCAACGGAGGGATCGGTGGTGGTGGTGGTGGTGGTGGTGGTGGCGGCGGCTTCAGATCAGTGGCTTCATTGATCTGTTCAGATCGGTGGTGGTGGTGGATCTGGATGATGTTGATGCTGATAAGAGATGAGAGAGATCTGAGTAAGTGAAGGAGAGAGAGATGAGAGAAGTCGTGGTGAGACTCAGAGAGATCTGAGTCAGTGAGGGAAAGAGAGATGAGAGACGTGAGTGAGGGAGAGAGCTGAGACAGACTGAGAGAGAAAGATAAGTGTTTTGGTTTATATATATATATAAAGGGGTACAACAGTAATTTTGCTTCGGGGACGGGACGGGCCGGGTACGGGGCTAGGACACTTATCCCCGTCCCCGGCCCGAAATTGATCGGGGATTGATTTTCGAATACCATCCCCGTCCCGTTGGGGATATTTTTTGGGAAAAATCGCTTAAATCGGGGTCGGGGGGTCGGGTCCCCGTCGGGCCGGGTTTAAATTGCCATCCCTACAGACAGTGTTTTGAAAAGCGCACTTAGGCACACGCCTAAGCTCAAGGCAAGGCAAGGCAAGGCACAGTTTTGCGCCTCAGGCCTGGTGAAGCGAGGCGACATAAGGGAAGCGCTGCCTAGGCGATGAGGCGAGCGCCTTGTGCGCCTCGGCGTTCTATGTGGATACCCACATGGGATGAAATCACATTTACAGTATAAAATTTTCAAAACGTGAGTCAAAAGAGCAAAAACATTATTAAAAAAAAAAAAACCCCAGTGGAGAAGAAGAAGAAGACGCGACGAGTACATACCACGCCATGCCACGCCACGCAGGTTCTGCTCTCTTCTCCTCTTCTTCTCTTCTCTCTCTGATTCTTCTCTTCTGCTTCGTCTTCTCTTCTCTTCTTTCGTCGTCTTCTCTCTCGCTTCTGTCTCTCTCGCGATCGCTCTCTCTCACCTCTCTCGCGATCGCGATCGCGATCTCTCTCTCGCTCTCTCTTCTGTCTCTCTCTTTATCTTCCTGATTCATATATATATATATAATATTATATAATACCTATTATATAATATATAATATACTTATAGATATTAGATAATATACAAAATATAATTGATTCAAATATAAAATATATAATATAATATTATACAATACCTATTATATAATATATAATATACTTATAGATAATATGTAAAATATAATATATACTTATACATAGTAATAAAAAAAAATACACATGTATATGAAATAAAATAAAAAAATTAATTGAAACACATTATTTAAAAAATATAATAAATAAATAAAATAATATATATATAAATTAAAAATTAATTATTTTTTTTCTTCTTCTCTTCTTATTAAAAAAATTAATTATATACATATTAAATATTTGCTTATGTTGAAAATTGTGCTATATTAATATTTTGCTTAACTTCTATAACTTGCGCTTCGCTTTGGTGAGGCGCGCACCTTGCCTCGCACCTCGACGCTTAGGCTCCAGGTGACCTTGGCGCCTCGATGTGCCTAGAGTTTTTTAAAACACTGCCTACGGACAAGTGTCCAACAATCATTTTGTAATGTGTCCATCACTTCTTGGCCATGTCTATCTATCACTGGAAAATAAACATGAGACCAACACTTCTTGAACATTTGCTAACACATGATATTCAAAGTTTGAGAATTTCACAAAAATATCTTATAATGCCCTTAAAGAAATGTATAATTATTAAGAAATGTCCTATAGAAGTTTCACATAAAATTAAATGAAAAATAAAAAATGTAAGAGAATTAGATACAAAATTTATTTGATATAAAGTAATTATTTAATTTTGTATATATTACGCACATATATAACTATATAATATGAATATATTCCTAGATAATATAATATCAAGATATAATTATTTGTGGCGTGTTTGTGTCATGTTGTATCCTTGTCCCATGTCCGTGTCTATGCTTCACTGTTGGGAACAACTAAGAGTTTTGTGAGTCTTCTCGCTATTAGATTTTAAAGGAGGGAGGGTAATTAGTTGTGTAACCCTTGTACCTTTAGCCTTCTTGGTTTGTGTAAGGCTGAAACCCATACTAGTCAAAAAACATAATTGCATACATATGATATATATAAATATAAACAGCTATATCTATGTGCTTGTGGATGTATCGGTGTATGTAAATAGGTAAAAGTTCTTGGTATGAATATAGAGGGAAGCAAACCCAACCTGTGAAATCTGGACTCTAACTCAGTTCGAATATTTGCAGTTAGTGGAACAGTGGAACCATCATCATTGCAGAGGATACTTGTACATCTAGAAATGATACTCTCTGGAGCACCTGTTGAAAACATAATCTCCATCTGCTTGCGACTACAAAGGACAGTCATCATCTTCCGATCATGAGAAAATTCCAAAAGAGAGACCTGCAGGGTATAGATTCACAAGCATGATTTGACAAGGAGATATCAAAAATTTAAGCGACGCAAATGTTTATCACTAGATCTACAAGATCCATTTATTGAGACTTCATTCCGTTCTGTGTGAAATACATCCCAATCAAGAACTCCAAGAAATCGAACAAGTACCTTTTGGAACATCACTACAACTCTAGCAAATAAAAGTGTATGTACCAATTTTGACAAAGAAAATTAGAAGTCTCTATCTCTGCAATATTGAGCTGCATCCTTAACATGCACAATGACACACTCCCTGACCCATGTCTGAACCACAACCAAAAGTAACCTATTATTTTTGAACTTTTTAGAACCGGGACACACTGGAAACATATGGGACACACATGGCCATAAAGACACATAAAACATATTGCATAACAAAAAAAACTTGCTACTCAATTATATAATAAAAACAAATTACATTTATACCAATTTATTTCTGCTTTAAACTTCTTTTAATTTTTGGAATTCTGAAGTCCAAAACTTCAAATTATGTTTATAAATAAAGCTTTCTAAGATAGATATTCGGACTTCTGTTTACACTTCCTTTCAAATATGTAGGTATAGGGAAAACAATTTCTTACTATTTGTTATAATAAAATATAAATGTATTTGAATTGTAAAAAGTGATGAAATAGCTTTATTTTCATTTACACACCTAAAATATATTTTATTTGTTGTCATATCCTTACCGAGTCTTTGGCCTGATTTCTTATAATAATAATAATAAAATTGTCGTGTCAAGTGTGTCCATATCGCCTTGATATGTGTCCTGTGTCCAGCCTCAATGCCACAGAAAAACAAACATGAAAGATCAAACCAAAATTGTATACTTTTCTCAAGAGCTTGTCATAATCTCATACACAACGAACTCACATTCTTCATTTCTCTACGAAAAAAAATAACCGTTACATTTGATAACAATAACAATTCAAGAGCAACCAGTACGAACTAGAGTTGGAAAGTTGACAATATTGTAAATAACAAGGCAAATGATGACTAACAACTATACTGCCATAACTGTATACTGAAATGTAGTTTCTCTCATTCAAACATGTAAAATGTTAACATATGATACAAAGAGAGGAAGAATGACAATATGATCTTTCTCACTGTTGAATATTTTAGAATTATTATTATCTATGCAGTTGAAACTCCAGAGTTTCTAATATTATTAGGGAGAACAAAAAACCAATGGACACTAACTGCATCATCTAAGGATGGCGACATGGACATGGACACAAACACGCAACACGGATACGATACGATGCAAAGACACCGACATGTGAAATGCAGGACAATACATGGCCAGAACACAGCAAAAAATATACTTCTAATTTTCCATGTGAAAAATATGAATATTTTATCAACATAACATTTACATAACAATTAAATTCCATTAAAACTGCCAACCACAATGTTGATTATCCTGTAGCCACCTTTGCCGGAAGGCTTATACAGCAATAGTTTCTTTCCAGTCACCTCTCTCTCTCTCTTTCTCTCTCTCTCCCTCTCCCTCTCCCTCTCTCTCTGTTGGCCAGCCATGTCCACCCCACGTCAAAAAAGGACACATGTCCTCTGCAAGACCAGGAAAAAAAGGGGAAAATAAATAAATAAACACAACAAAAATTGGTACACACCCTAAGGTGTGTCCAACAGTTTGTCAGACACGTGTACAGGTGCCCCGTTGGAGTGTCTATGCTTCCAGTTCATCAATACTGGCTGTCATTTTGTAAACAAACACACAAATAACAGCGAAAAAGGGAGGAAAATCACTGCAAAAACTGGGAAGGGAGCACGCTAAGCCAAGTTGCCAATAGTCTATCATAGTGGCCACACATCAACAATCATTATAAGTGTTGCAAACATTAGATTCCTTAGAATTCGGGGTACATCATACTCAGCAAATAAAAAATCAAACAGCTACCATATGTAGAAGCAAACCTTTTTAAATTGGTCTTCCCAGTAATGATTGCAGTAAGAAGCTCGTTCATGCTTGCTCAGCATATTCAGAGCAGAAGGTATGAATCAAATCCAGGAAGACCAACCTGGAAACAATGGTGACATGAAAACATTTGTACCTTATAATTCACAGTCAAATTAACAGCAAGTAAGCTGATGATAGACAGGTGAAAACTGAAACAAAGCAACAATTGACTGCAAAACCTTCTCTGCCAATACACGAAGGGCTACTTCAGTTGACTCCCCTATTTTTTCATAGTTCCCCTTGTCCGAGTTGTACTGTAAAACAGACTCGTTGCATAGGGCTGAACACATTGCTATGTGAAAAAGACAAGGAAATTGAGCTGGAAACTCAAGCTGCAAAACAATAAAATCCAATGTAAAGTGCTTGACAAAATATCCTGAAAGGTCTACAAATACCAAGATGTTTACTTACTTGTTAGCAAGAGTAAGGAATACTTTGTTCTTTATGTTTATGAATAAAAGAAGGAAGGTTCCGATTATATATGTGTATTAGAAATCTAATAAATCTCAGGTGCTGCATCAATGCTAATGTCATTATCTCAACCTTTTGGTCAACAACAATAACAAATGAACCAAACTGAGGGCAGTTGCATTAAAAATCCTACATGACTTCAGGACCACCTGAATTTCAAAAATTTTAAGTGATTTCTTAATCTCTCAAACGCAAGACATCATCAAAGGTTCAAGTAGCATAATAGAAATAAGGGCAAATTACATTGACTTCCCTTGACTATTGCAGAAAATACACGCAGCTCCACTAGTATGGAAAAATGACACAAACCTCCTCTAATGGGCCTCAAACCCAACTAACAGAAAATATAAAACACAATGCCCTCATATGTTTCAAAAAAAAAGCAACAACAACTACTACAGACAACATCCTCCATCCACACCTCTTCTTCCTTCCACACTCAATTATCACAGCCATTGTCACAAACATGACCCACAGCGCCCACCACCTCCATCTCACCCCATACCCCCCAACCCCCACTACTAAAACCCCAACACAACCAACCCCATGTCGTAGACATCATCACCAAAACCCTAACCTCAAGCCAAAGCCACCATCACGGTGTAAGATTCCTGAAAGATTTTCTGTATCTTGTATATTCAATGTGTGAATGATTACAATCAGACCTTAGATTATATAGCCCTAAATCCTAAACCAAAAGGGAGAATACAATTATGCCTCTAATAGGACTCTAACACAACCATACCTCTAATAGGACTCTAATTTGTACAACCACAGTCATGCATAATTTGGAAAATAATAGAAAATACACAATATATTTTCACACCCCCGCTCAAACTCAAGGTGTTTTAGCAGAAAACACTGAGAGTTTGCTAAGAAGAAACTGAAACCAAGCGGTAGTGTGAGTCTTGGTGAAGAAGTCCGCAAGTTGCAAAGCCGAAGGGATGAAAGGAAGCGAGATAGAGGCAGACTGCAGATGTTGGCGAACAAAGTGACAATCAATCTCAATATGTTTTCGTCCACTCATGAAAGATAGTATTGTGAGCAATCTGAACAGCATTGCGATTGTCACAGTAGAGAGGGATTGGAGAAGACTGAGAGACACCCAAATCAGACAAGAGACAACGAAGTCAAACAATCTCAGCAGTGGCATGAGCCATAGCACGATACTCGGCTTTGGCAGTAGAGCAAGCAACGACTGATTGTTTCTTGCTTTTCCAAGAGATTAAGGAATCTCCAAGAAACATACAGAAACCAGACGTAGACTTACGATCAGTAACATCACCAGCCCAATCAGAGTCAGCATAGGCCACCAAGTCCAAAGAGGAAGTAGAGGACAACAATAAGCCCTGAAAGATAGTACCCCTGAGATAGCGAAGAACACGAACCAAAGCAGCCTAATGGGTAGAGCGAGAAGTAGAAACAAACTACTAACCACATGAACAACATAAGCAAGGTCAGAACGAGTGACAGTCAGATAAACTAAACAATCCACAAGCTCGCGATATAAAGTGGGATCATCCAGAGGGACACCATCAGTAGAGTTAAGCTTCGCATTAAGCTCAATAGGTGTATCAGAAACCTTCGTATCAATAAGACCAGCACGATGAATGACTTCATTAGCATACTTAGCCTGAGATAGAAAATAGCCCTTGGGAGAAGAAGCAACCTCAATACCAAGAAAATACCGTAATGGACCCAGATCCTTCATTTCGAAGGTGCGGAAGAGATGCTGCTTGACCTCAGAGATAGCAGAAGAGTCCGAGCCAGTGATGATCATATCATCCACATAGAGCAAGAGAGCAACAAAACCAACCGATGTATGTCGCAGAAATAAAGCAGAGTCAGAAGCTGAAGGATGAAACCCAAGCTCGGTAACAACAATCTGAAATCGATCATACCAAGCATGAGGAGACTGTTTCAGACCATACAGAGCACGCCGAAGACAACAAACCTGTCCAGAGGGATGGTGAAGGCCAGGGGGAGGACGCATGTAAACCTCCTCAGTGAGATGGCCATTAAGAAAAGCATTCTTAACATCCATCTGATAAAGAGGCCAAGAACGAATAGCAGCGACAAAGATCAAAGTACGGACAGTAGTCATTTTGGCAACTTTACACCCCCGACATTCAGTAAGTTCACTAGGACAAACTTTACCCAAAATACCTGACTGAGCTAAAGACCGTAAGCGATCAACAGACAAATGCCCTAATCGAGAATGCCATAAATAGAAAGGACTAGACAGAGAATCTAACTGAAACGAGGAAAACGCAGTCAAAGAGGTTGCTATAGGCAGATGCAAGCTCTCCACCACATAGAGGTCTCCAATTCTACGGCCGGTCCCAATCTGCTGCTTAGACATTCGATCCTGTACAGAACAGATAGCAGAAGAAAAGATAACATCAAAACCAGCGGCATCAAGCTGACTGGTAGATAATAAATTGACAGATAACTGAGGAACAAAAAGGACAGATGGAATAGAGACAACAGACATAGCAGATGGTAGGACAGACCCAACAGATACAACAGACATACCAGATCCATTAGCCGCATTGACAATAATAAGAAAGGGTGGAGGAGTACAATTGTGAAGTAAGGAGAGATGGAGAGTCATATGATGAGAGGCACCAGAGTCAAAAAGCCAGACAGACGAAGAGATACCTGAAGAAGACCCAAGCAAACCTGAATGAAGAGATGAAACAACGGAAGTAGATGGAGATGGCTGCGAGGTGGACAATATATGCTGAAGTTGACTAATCTGAGCAATCAAGGAAGCCAAGTCAAGATCAAGAGTCGGAGCAGATGCAACATACGCAATGGAAGGAGGCCGAAAGTGGTTCTGAGATTGCTGAAAAAATGAGACAGGCTGACGTCCCTTCTTGGGACGGTGGTACTTCCAATGGCCCTTCTGATGACATAAGGCATACTCATCAAAAGTCAGAGACATCGTAATAACTAGAAAATTGAGGGGTTAAACTGTAATAAACCCTATATTCAACAAAATAGCCAAAACAGGGGTCGAAGGGTAATACACAGAAATCTGATGGGGGTAAGGCCAATAAATCCAAAACCATAGTGTAATAATCAGAAGAGTGTTAGGTCTGAATGTAAAATATAAAAACTAGCTTCTTTTTTTTTTTTCTTTTTTTTTAACCCTGACCCACAAATATTAACTAGAGTATTGAAGTCAAAAGAACCAGTCTGTAGCCGAGAGAACCAAATCAGAGAAGAGAGAGAGAGAGATTGAAGCCGAAGTCAAGGAAAAGGGAGATTACGAAGCTGAAGTCAAGGAAGAGGGAGATTACGACGTGGTTGGTGGTGCCCGCTAGGGTTTTGTAGCGTCAATGTCTCCGACGCGTAAACGTGGAGCGAGAGGAGCAAAAGGGAAGAGTGAGTTGCGTCTCGGTGATCTGGTTCTCGCCAAGGTCAAGGGAACTTCGATCAATCAAAGGAGAAGATTTGAGAACCAGAGACTGAAGAGGAAGATGACCCACAACTCACACAGAGACTGAAGAGGAAGACAATTTCTAGGGTTCTGGTGGTGGCTTTGATACCATGTAAGATTCCTGAAAGCTTTTCTGTATCTTGTATATTCAATGTGTGAATGATTACAATCAGACCTTAGATTATATAGCCCTAAATCCTAAACCAAAAGGGAGAATACAATTATGCCTCTAATAGGACTCTAACACAACCATACCTCTAATAGGACTCTAATTTGTACAACCACAATCATGCCTAATTTGGAAAATAATAGAAAATACACAATATATTCTCATCACCGGAGCCCTAACCACAACCAACAGCTACCATTGCACAGAGAGAGAGAGAGGATCCGTCTATCATCACCTACAATACGTCCATCACCTCATACAATCCGTTCATCATCAGCCTCCTTTCATCATCATCAACATCAACAACAACAACAGCAACAACAAAGAAGGGGAAAAATTTGAAGAAAATATTTAATTTGAAACCTAGATTTGGTTTGTATTGATTTGAAACAACACATTTAGTTTGCATTGGTCCAATTGTGATGGTATGTCTGCAAGCACGATGCTTCAATAGTGATGGCATAATCACAATGCAACGATCGTTATGGTTTGGTTTTGATGATGACTGGGGGGTATGCCAAAGGAAAAAGGGAGTGTTAGTGAGAATGTTATAGTGGTGGTGGCGGTGGCGGTGGCGAAGGGGGATGCAATGGCAGGCAGTACGTGATGATATCGTGGTGTGTGGTAGTCGGAGTCACAAGGACGCTGGGTGAGATTGGATCGCACCAGAGAGAGGAGGCAACATCATGGGGGAGGGGGAAGCAGTGGCCTAATGGTGAGGGATGGGAAGCAATATCAGCATGATTGGAGACAGGCAACGACAGCATGGAAGAGGCAAAAGCAGAGATGGAGATTGTTGTTTGTTTTAGTTCGGCAGTGGTTATAAGATAGAAGTTAGACATTTGGGGGATAGGGTTTTAGGGATGTAGGGTAGACGACTTTTTTTGGGAGGTGGTTTTTTTGGCCATGGAAACTTTTCCTTTTTTTTTTTTTTTCTCTCTTTTTATATTTTATTTTTCTTTCAATTTTTTTTTATTTGTTTAAAAAATGTTAGAAATTAAAAAGGGCAAAGTTGGTATTTTTATTTCAAATATGATGACATGAGCAAACTCCATCCACTTCTAATGGTGAGGGATGGGAAGCAATAGCAACATTATGGGAGACAAAGGCGACAACAACGTGGCAAAGGCAAAAGCGGAGGCGGTGGTTGTTGATAGTTGTTTTTCGTTTTAGTTCGGCAGTGGTTATAAGATAGAAATTAGTCATTTGGAGAATAGGGTTTTGGGGGTGTAGGGTAGACGTCTTTTTTTTGGGAGGGGGTCTTTTGGCCATGGACACTTTTCCCTTTTTTCTCTTTTTATATTTTATTTTTCTTTCAAATTTTTTTATTTATTTAAAAAATGATAGAAATTAAAAAGGGTAAAGTTGGTATTTTCATTTAAAATATGATGACATGAGCAAATTCCATCCACTTCACTAACGGTTGATTAATGGCGTGGGCCCAAGTGTAATGCAATAGTTTTCAAGGGAGGCCGGTGTCATTTTTCCATACTAGTGGGGCTGAGTGTAATTTGAACAATTACTGAGGGAGGTCCATGTAATTTTCCCTAGAAATAAAGGAAGAATAAAAAAAATTTCACAGTTAAGTAGCTACAGCAGTAACCACTGTCTAATATTAGACAACAATTCCACTTCCCACATTTCTTTCAAGATGAGAATAAAATAAATAAATAAATAAAGCAAAGGATGATATTATCAAATCCTACAGGCTGACAAGTCAAGACAATTACTAACTCAAATTCAGAATGCAAACGCAAGACAAAACAGACAAAAAAATAACAAGCCCACACACAGGAAGTAGAAAAAAACATTTATAATACTATCCAATCCAATTAACCAACATTTTATAAGTCATAAAGGCATGAGTACATTTAACTCTGACATAAACTGCACTTGAAGAGAAAAAAATTAGTAGTATACAATATGAGGGGTTTGAATGAAAATATGATGTAAACAAGCTAGCCTGGAAACCATATCAAGGAATATGTGATTTCAACATGTAAGCAATGCATACACAATAGTGTAGAAAATTATGAAAAAATTTACCGACAAAAGAATTTAGTCGTTCGTAATATATATGGTATTAGGAGGCATATTATTCGAGAAAAAATACCTGCATCCCATCACTGTCAAAAATAAAGCCCTCTGGCGCATATGTTGTCCCACTGACACTGTATTCAGAAGTAGTAGGACCATGGTGTGCAGAATGAAGCACACATATCTGGACAGGCAGGAAATAGAAAGGGTAGATTAAGTTTTTCCATCTTATGGTAAAACAGGATTCGATGATCAAATAAAGCAATCTGAATTAAGTAAAAATGTCCCCATCAATGTGGAATTTCTTTCATAATAATATGAACAAATAGTTTTCACCTTCTTGTTCTTCTTGAGAATTAAAATTATTGAAGAGAAGGAAGAAGTGCAAAACAAAGACGAACAAACACAACGAAGGGACTTTAAAAAAACTAAAACTAGCACCAGTTCAACAATAGAGGGAAGAAAACAAACGGAATGTATCAAGGACAAGTTTCGCACATCCATAAATTCAAAGAGTATATTACCAAAACACAAAATGAAGACGAACAAGAAGTGGGGGGGAAAAAAAAATAATTAGTATATTCTAAGCCTATAACTAGGCCACTCTTGTAATATTTAGTATCGATCTTAATTGTATTATTTTCAAAATAAATCAAACAAAAATAAGCGGACCAAACGTCCACTAAACAACCATATTGAGTAAGGTAGTGTTTGGTAGAGTTTTCTAAATATGATTTGAGAATAGGAGTTGTATTTTGAGTTTGTGAGTTTTGGAATTATGATTTGAGTGTAGAAAATTTATTTGGTGAATGAGTTTTGAATTGAGTGGAGAATTTTTGATGTGACATGATATCTGATACAAAAACTTACAACTCATAATCAAACACACAACTAAAAAATCTATTAAAAGCTCATAAAAAATTTTAAAATTTTTCAAAAATATTGTTTTATTAAAAATATTTGAAAAAACTAATGCCAATTGCAAAAAAATAAAATAAATAAATAAAATCGCACTGTTCAAGTCAACCGGCCGGATGACAGATGTTTGACCGGTAGGCCAAATTTTAAAATTTAAAAACCCGCTTGGAACGAGTTTTCAAGAGGGGTGGAATTAATTTTCCAAAACCCAAACCAAACATCATACTAGAATATAGGGGTAGAACTATGGTTCCAAAACTCTTCCAAACACAGCCTAAAACAGTCTCCAATAGACACACAAATTACCTAAAAGAAATTGCAAAAAAAAAGAAAAGGGAATACATCGACATTTACTTGACATGTTGAAATTCAAAAAGCAATTTTAAACATCAAAACCTAACAATGAAGTGCACTAAACAAAATAAAATAAACTAACCATATTGAAGAATCAGCTTTCATAACATCAACCCTAACAAATTACATGTTATCATTTTTACAGCAAGGCAAGGAAGACATACAGATAGGTAGAGGTGTTCATGTACCTAATTGTAAAAAGTAATGCGCTAACCTTCGAAATAGACATCATATTGGTAGTCAGAGTACCAGTCTTGTCACTGCAAATTACTGTTGTGCAGCCTAAGGTCTCTACAGATGGCAAAGACCTTACAATAGCATTCATCCGAGCCATTCGTTTTGTTCCAAGAGCCAAACACCTAATAAAATTAAATGAAACATAATGCTGAAGTTCCACAAAAAGCTTCTACAAATATCATGTGCAGGCAACCTAAACAACTAGAAAACATTTACCCCTGTATTTTTTGTGCTAACTGTACAGAACTATCAACGACCTGAAAACTAAGTGAAATTTAATCCAGTATATGATAGATTCTTGGAAAATTATGCAAGGAGAGCCTCATCTAGCACATAAAGCCAAAAGTATCACAAACTTTCATATTAGTTAAATAATACTCCCTCTGTCCTATTTTATGTGTCTAAGTTTCAAATTTCAAAACCCTAAATCATCAATTTGCCATATTACCTGCCTTCTAGGAAGCACGGATACCGATACAAGATACGGGTACGATACGATACGATACGGGATACGGGTACGATACGATACGGATACGGCGATACGACAAAATTTGAAAAATTAGGATACAGGTACGGCGGGGATACGTTCGTAAAAAAATATTATTTTTATAATTTTTAATAATATAGCATGTATAAAAATAAAAAATAAAAAAAGAAGAGTCAAAATTCACCTAATAACACAAATTATGAAAATTTAAATTTTTTTACAAAAAGAGTCAAAATTCACCTAATAACATAAATTCTGAAAATTTAAATTTTAAATAAAAAAGAGTTAAAAAAAAGAAAAAAGAAAAAAAGTCAGAACTATTATCCTAATATCTCAAAACATAAGAAAAACAAAAAATAAAATAAAATAAAAATCAAAACAGGAACTGGGAGAGAGAGAAACCGTGGGATCGAACAAGAGGGACTGAGTGAGATTGAGCGAGAGAGGGACTAAGAGATCAAGCGAGAGGGAGAGAGAGAGACCAAGAGATCGAGCGAGGGGGAGAGAGAGAGGAAGCGAAAGTGTCACGACCCCAAACCGCCCCTAGTAGTTTGGTGCCGTGATGGCCAGTAATCCGTAATTACCGAAGGCCAACTTTTCAAAACTAAACACAATCAGAGTGTGGATAAAGGGGGCTCGCAAAATGCGGAAGCAATAAATCAGTTGCAAATGGTCCATAAGAGCTGTGCGTAGATCAAAAGCAATGCCAAACATTTCCAATTAACTTACAACTTGAATACAACAAGATAAAATACATGTTACATCTTGATCAAAAGGCTTCTCGAGCCGACATATACAAAAGATACAACGAATACAAGTCAAGAAGCATGATTTTCAAGATTTGCCGACATGCAAAGCAGGGCATCGCCGACGTAAATACAAAAGTAAAGCCGACATGAGCACGAATCCAAAACAAACATCCAAACGAACTAGGCGTCGCCGCCGTCCTGCTCATCACCTACATATATATAGAGGGGTGAGTACAAAACTCAGTGAATGGTACTAAAAATAAAGGTTTTGCATGAATATAGCCGAGGTCCTTCAAAACGAAACACATCAAAACTTTAACAAGACAAGGGATGAACCGTATTCATCAATCAATTATTACAAGTATCCAAAGATGTTTACTGACATAGGCAAGACAAGAGAGGAACCGTGTTCATCATTCAAGTATCGTAACATCGGCGAAGCAAGGGATGAACCGTATTCATCATTCAAGTATCGTAACATCGGCGAAGCAAGGGATGAACCGTATTCATCATTCAAGTATCGTAACATCGGCGAAGCAAGGGATGAACCGTATTCATCATTCAAGTAACATAACATCGGCGAAGCAAGGGATGAACCGTATTCATCAATCAAATAACATAACATCGGCGGAGCAAGGGATGAACCGTATTCATCAATCAAATAACATAACATCGGCGGAGCAAGGGATGAACCGTATTCATCATTCAAGTAACATAAGGCTGTACGATCCGTAATCGTTTGATCAAAAGTATTGCGAAAGTTTAGAGTCCTCCAATACAAGGGACTTGCGTTACTTAAGCCCGTAGCCCGATTTAACAAGGACCGTATCCTTTTATACTTAGTACTGCGAAAGTTTAGAGTCCTCCAGCACAAGGGACTTGCGTTACTTAGGCCCGTAGCCCGATTTAACAAGGACCGTATCCTTTTATACTTAGTACTGCGAAAGTTTAGAGTCCTCCAGCACAAGGGACTTGTGCTACTTAGGCCCGTAGCCCGATTTAACAAGGACCGTATCCTTTTATACTTAGTACTGCGAAAGTTTAGAGTCCTCCAGCACAAGGGACTTGCGTTACTTAGGCCCGTAGCCCGATTTAACAAGGACCGTATCCTTTTATACTTAGTACTGCGAAAGTTTAGAGTCCTCCAGCACAAGGGACTTTCCGGGGTTAATAATCAAACAAGGCCATTTATTCATGCTTAGCAAATACCACGTTAAGACAAACCAAAACAAGATTTACCAAAGCAAGTGTAACATAGCTTTATTAGAAATACCACTCACCTAGTTCTTCAGGTGTAGACTCAAAGCAATTATCAAGGACCTACAATCACATGGCAAGTCACATCCTCAAAACAAGCTCTATAAATACATGCAAATGATCTCGGCATTCTTGCCAGATCCAAGTCAAAGACAAAACAAAACAAGCTGGGAGCTTAATCACTGCTCCCGTTTTCGAAAACACACTGGGTACCGCTCAGGACTAAGTCGAGGTCCCGTTAAACAAAGTCAGGAGGAAACCTGGGTTTTCCTTTGAAGAGTATGAAGAACATGGTCATTGAAAGATGGATGCAAGCTCACAACTTGTTACAAAAATCTGGGTTTTCATGCCAAGAGTTCAAAATATAGGGACCTGGGTACCCATTAAAGAGAGTCAAGCAAGAACAAACACAAAACATGGTTTTCGTTCTAAACTTTTCGATCAAAATGAGACCTTTTCCAAGAACACATGGGAAACCATTTTCTCTTTCCAAAACCAACTTCAAAACGATGCATGACATGCAACACAAATCCGATCATGCAATGCAGCTAGGTATTTAGCAAGAACAACCAAAGGAGATCAAGATTCTAACCTCGAAACTCGGATCTAACGGTTTAAGCCTCGAAGATCAAGCTTGGAAGACACTCTCTCACTCAAGAATTCTTCTTCCTCCTCTCTAGAGCTTCTCCCTCTAAAACAAAGATTTGAGACAAGAAATGATTTGTTCCAAGGTCTGCCGGCTGCCTTAACAACAGCTCGGACACGTGGCATTATCGGGTTGGTTCTGCTCCAAAAAGGTGATTGATGGACAAGACAAGTCTCTGACAAAGCTTATGCAGCAAGCTCGGGTAAGACACATCGGCAACAAGATGACATCGGCTCAAAACAAGGATCCGGCAACAGGATAACAAAACATCGGCTAGGGAGGACGACACTTGACTAAGCTGTGCCACACCTTGGCCGGGGTGTGCCACATCTCGGCCTAGGCCATACCTGCCTGCGGACGAGGTTTAAGTGTAAAACATCTCGGCAAAGGATGCCCGAGGTGAAGATGGGGTTGAACAAGATCTCAAGATAGTTTCAAGTACAAGGGGTCAAAGGCGGACTAAGCTCAAGATGATCTCGGCTACGCACACACACACACACTAAGCAAGGAACAAAATCATGTAAACAACTTTAAGCAAATCAAGACAAGGCAAAACCCTCAAATTAACATAACAAGCAAGACCATGCAAGAATGTATGCAAGTATGGCAAGAGTAAGGTGAGGGTTGTTACAGAAAGGGAGAGGGAGAGAGGACGAACTTGATCGACGATGACTCCTCGTCCTCCTTGCTGCTGCCTGCTGTTCGTGAACCTTCCTTGCGATAGAGACGATAGAGACGACTCCTCCTTCTCTTGCTGCTGCTGTTCGCGAACAGGTTGGTTGATTTTTTTTTGTTTTATTTTACATTATTTTGTTATTTTACACTTTAACCCCATTAGAAGTTTTTGAAATTATTTTTTCACCCCGCCGTATCCCGAAAGTATCCTGTACATATCTTGAAGTATCCTAGCGTATCCCAAACGTATCCAAAATTCAAAAAATTAAAAAAAAAAATATGAGATACTTCTTTGCCGTATCTGATACGTATCCCGCCATATCGGATCCGTATCCGACACGCGTACGGGGGCTGTTTTGGAGTATCCGTGCTTCATAGCCTGCCTTTAAATTTATATTTAACCACATAATCCAACCCCAAAAAGTTATTCGAATCGGACAAAAGGCGTTTTTTAAAATTCCAAAAGAATTCCATAAACTGTGTGCATGGTCAAATATGCCATACAAAATGGGATGAATCAAGTACAAAGATAGCTTTCACTGCTCAAAAACAGAGATGCATATTTTTCAGCCAAATTTATTTAGCAAAAAATAAGATAGAAAAATTATGTAGCCCGGCCAGACATGGCAAGTTAATCGGTGCTAAGAAAGATTGCTACTTAAGGAACAGATTGGTTAATTGTGAAATAAAGTAGTAGTCTTTAAGGCCATATTTTGGGAACTTAGATAGTGGTTAATATAGCGAACAAGACTTGGTAGACTTTTAACTGTGTGCCTAGATACTTATCTACAAGCTTAGGTTTATCTGTTTTTGAAGATTTGGATGTATTTGTTTGCATCATCTTGATACTTGATTTCTAATAAAGTTACCTCTTATTTATCAAAAAGAACTGTGCCCAGTAACAAGCCACATTTGCTGTGGTATCTGTCTATAAAATGTGAGCATTAGATGACAATAATGGGGTTGTAATGCCTTGTATATATATATATATATCTTTGGGACTCTTCCTTGCACCCTTTCATGCTTAGTTGTTAATTTAAAGCAAATGCTAGTTGATATATTCCCAGCAACCTCGCTGCAGTGTTTTACCACTGCAGCAGTTGGTGTCAGATCTATTGATCTTCTCTTCTTGTGGATTAATTAACTTGCATTTGAAGCCACAAACAGTCCATGAATGAAAGAACGAGGAAAGGATGGAAAGATGATCAACTTGTTGAAGCGATGATTGCATCAAAAATGAAGGAATATATATATATATATATATATTGATATGTAGATTATCCTGGGCCAGCTTGCGCGCACCAGACTATGTCCCTACAGCTCGAACAAGCCTTCCGAAACAGGTTTATTCCCTACAGTCCGTGGCCCAAGAGTTTTGTTGTCGAAGGGACTTGAACTTGAGACCTTGGAGGGAGCAAACTCCCAAGTCACAGGCCTCATGCACCAGGCCAAACCCTTGGGGTTAAAAATGAAGGAAAATATTGAAGATCTTCATATCAAGTTAGGTGAAATATTTTGGCACAGAGATTCTTATCTCTGGAATCAGAGGTAGAAGGTGAATTACCACCATTATTTGATGAGTATTCTGACAATGGATGTCTAATTGTTGGCAACATAAGTGTTCATACATCTATTGATTCTGCCAACAACATAAGCAATAATTACATGACTTTGTTGTTGATGATTTTTTTTTTTGTAACAACGGACAACATGATCTGTTGATTGATTTTTCATTACCTGAAACAATGAATCTTGAGGTGTTAAGTGCTTCCAAATAGTATTATTTGAAGCTTTCTTTGAGTTAGCACGATCCATTTTTGTGGAATTTTGCTGAAGACTATATGAAGATAGACTCATGGATTAAATTCTTCATTAGAATTTACATACGGATGCTGACTATCAAATCGTTGAAATATAGAAATGAAACTAGAAAATGAAACTTAAGTTCAATTTTTGCAAATTATAAAATTGTAAAAAGAAGGAAGATGTAAGGGCATGCCAAGGAAGTGTTAAGCAAGTCAAAAGCATATGTTCAAACAACAAAGGAAATGCTGACAACAAACTCAAGGGCGAGTTTCACGCAACAATGGAGAGACTAAAGCAGCCCAACCAGACATTAGCAACTCAAGAACAGTTCCTTAAGGAATTGATTCTTATTTGTGAGTATAGTAATCTGTGAAGTTAAGACTAAGGCCACATTTTGGGAATTTGCATTGCGGTTAATATAGTGAACAAGTCTAAGTACACTTTTTTTTGGTTCTGCCTAGTAATGCTTACATTTACTATGGTAGCTGTCTAGAAAATGTAAGTGTTAGATAACAATGGGTTGTAGACTGAGAGTGACATGAAAGCATCAACTTTGAAAATGAGAGCATGCATATTAATTTATATATAAATTTTAATTTGCAATTTTTTTCATTATTTGAGAATCAACAAATAGTTTTTTATGTATATTTTAAAAAGAAATAATAAAAAAAATTAAAGCAAAAAATCTATGAAAAAATTTGTAGAGTAGCATGGCAAAATGCAAGATGTTGATTTTTTAAATCTCAGGTTCAAGTCATTTCAAGTTCAAGATGGTTTTTTTTTTTTTTTTTTTGGGATAAATATTTCAGGTTCAAAATCTTTTGAGCATTATATATTGTGCTATTGCAAGATACACAAGATCATGCAACATGTGAGCCTAGAACCCTATACCACAGAATGTACAAAACAGCTGGGTCCATCACATTGATGTTGTTTTGTGGAACATGGATAGCAGCAGGTGTACTATAGAGTGGCACAACAGATGAATCCATAGACGTGTCAGCTAAATATTCTCACAAACATCAATTCATTGTCAACCAACAATTCTTTCTCAATTTTGCTCCTAGTAAAATCCACGAACCAGAGTATGGTCCACCACGATGGCAGATTTGGCTTATTATAGTTCCCAGCAACTGCTCTGCCGTGTTTTTTAACTGCATCAAATTTAGCAATAAACCTATTTTTGTGCAAACTACATAGAAATACAATTTGACAAAGAACAGCACAAAATAGAGGCTCTAATCCATGAAATGCGAAACCATAATTGATAAATCAGAAATGTGGGCTCAAAGGACGTTACCCTTTTTAAATCATCAAAATTAGCAAAATAGGTTGAGAGAAATTAAAAGCTATAAAGATGTTAAATTACCAGCTGCCCCAAAAGTTTAACCGGTTAATGATGATCCCTCACAATTTGAACTGAATAGGGTGCACAAAAACAAACAAAACATAATAAAATAGACACTAACAATCACATATAACAAGACTTGACACCTCCAATAAACAAAGCTCCAATATTAGGTTACATTAATGCTTGCACCAAAAGCTTTTGCTGTCAGGAAAAGGGACCATATGTATATATATCAAGCTCTCAAAAAAAACAGTGCATCACAAACTCATGGGCAATTTTGAATCCTCAAAAACCATATCTACTGGTTATCACTTGACGTGATTGTAAAATACAATTTGTTTGGTAAGGCTCCTTAAAGTATTGGAGGTCCAAGTTAACATTAAATGTGCATTATATGAGATAAAAGCACACCAATGCATATTTTTATATTATTTTTATATTATTTTTCAAAAGAAAAACTTCTTGTTTGTTTTTTTGGTTATCAATCATATAGTTATTGGTATCCGATTAATATGATTTTTGGTAGGCTTGAAATACTCAACAAACCCTACAAAATGACGGTTCAGATCATAAAAATAATCCCATAATGCATCACAAAATGAAGCACAACAGTCACTGCTGTGCCTTTGCCACAGCAGTGACCCCAATTCCTTGGCGATTATGGGGCGTCAACACCTCGAATTCAAGTTTTTTAAGGAACTAGTTTGCCTAAAGTGAAATCCGGCTCTAACTCCCAAACAGGAAACCCGATTGGAGTCCTGTCTTCTCCCACAAGTTTCTCGTGCCTAGGCGGTAGTGTGTGGCAGGTTTTGTGCGAAACCGACGCCTTTTGGCGATTTTAGGGCGTCAAAACCTCGAATTCAAGTTTCTTGAGGAACTAGTTTTCCTAGAGTGAAATCCGGCTCTGACTCCCAAACCGGGAACCCGATTGGAGTACCGTCTTCTCCCAGAAGTCTCTCGTGCCTAGGTTGTCGTGCGTGCCAAATTTCGTGCCAAACCGACGCTGTTGTGGTGATTTTGGGGCATCATCACCTCGAATTCAAATTTCTTAAGGAACTAGCTTGCCTAGGCCGAAATCCGGCTCTAACTCCCAAACCGGGAACCCGATTCAAATCCCGTCTTCTCCCACAAGTTTCTCGTGCCTAGGCGGTCGTGTGTGCCAAGTTTCGTGCAAAACAGACGCCGTTTGCAGATTTTGGGGCATCAACACCTCGAATTCAAGTTTCTTAAGGAACTAATTTGCCTAGAGTGAAATCCGGCTTTAACTCCGAAACCGGGAACCCGATTGGAGTACCGTCTTCTCCCACAAGTCTCTCGTCCCTAGGCGGTCGTGTGTGCCAAGTTTCGTGCCAGACCGACCCCGTTTGATGATTTTGGGGCATCAGCACCTCGACTTCAAGTTTCTTAACGAACTAGCTTGGCTAGACCGAAAACCGGCTCTAACACACAAACCGGGAACCCGATTCGAGCCCTGTCTTCTCCCGACAAGTCTCTCGTGCCTAGGCGGTCGTGTGTGCCAAGTTTCGTGCAAAACCAACGCCGTTTGGCGATTTTGGGGCATCAACACCTCGAATTTAAATTTCTAAAGGGACCGAAATCCGGCTCTAACTCCCAAACCGGGAACCCGATTCGAGCCCCGTCTTCTCCCACAAGTCTCTCGTGCCTAGGCGGTCGTGTGTGCCAAGTTTCGTGCTAATCGAACCCCGTTTGGCGATTTTGGGGTGTCAACACATCGAATTCAAATTTTATAAGGAACTACTTTTGCCTAGAGTGAAATCCGGCTCTAACTCCCAAACCGGGAACCCAATTGGAGTCCTGTCTTCTCCCACAAGTTTCACGTGCCTAGGCGGTTGTGTGTGCCAAGTTTCGTATGAAACTGACGTCTTTTGGCGATTTTGGGGCGTCAACACCTCGAATTCAAGTTTCTCAAGAAATTAGTTTGCCTAGAGTGAAATCCGTCTCTAACTCCCAAACCGGGAACCCCATCGGAGTACCGTTTTCTCCCACAAGTCTCTCGTGCCTAGGTGGTCGTGTGTATTAAGTTTCGTGTCAAGCCGACGCCGTTTGGTAATTTTGGGGCGTCAACACCTTGAATTCAAATTTCTTAAGGAACTAGCTTGCCTAGACCGAAATCCGGCTCTAACTCCCAAACCGGGAACCCGATTCGAGCCCCGTCTTCTCCCACAAGTCTCTCGTGCCTAGGCAGTTGTGTGTGCCAAGTTTCTTGCCAAACCGACGCCGTTTGGCAATTTTGGGGCGTCAACACCTCGAATTTAAATTTCTTAAGGGACAAAAATTGTCTAGACCGAAATCTGGCTCTTACTCCCAAACCGGGAATCCGATTCGAGCCCCGTCTTCTCCCACAAGTCTCTCGTGCCTAGGCGGTCGTGTGTGCCAGGTTTCGGGCCAATCGAACCCCGTTTGGTGATTTTAAGGTGTCAAAACCTCGAATTCAAATTTCTTAACGAACTAGGTTGCCTAGAGTGAAATCTGGCTCCAACTCCCAAACCAGGAACCCGATTGGAGCCCCGTCTTCTCCCACAAGTCTCTCGTCTTTAGGCGGTCATGTGTGCCCAGTTTTGTGCCAAGCCGACGGCGTTTGGTATTTTGGGGCGTCAACACCTCGAATTCAAATTTCTTAAGGAACTACTTTTGCCAAGAGTGAAATCCGGCTTTAACTCCCAAACCGGGAACCCAATTCGAGCCGTGTCTTCTCCCAAAACTCTATTGTGTTTAGGCGGTCATGTGTGCCAAGTTTCGTGCCAAACCGACGACGTTTGGTATTTCGGGGCGTCCACACCTCGAATTCAATTTTCATAAGGAACTACTTTTGCCTAGAGCGAAATCCGGCTCTAACTCCAAAATCGGGAACCCAATTGGAGTCCTGTCATCTCCTACAAGTTTCTCGTGCTTAGGCGGTCTTGTGCGCCAGGTTTCGGGCGAAACAGACGCCTTTTGGCAATTTCGGGGCGTCAACACCTCGAATTCAAGTTTCTTAAGGAACTAGTTTGCCTAGAGTGAAATCCGTCTCTAACTCCCAAACCGGGAGCTCCATTGGAGTACCGTTTTCTCCCACAAGTCTCTCGTGCCTAGGTGGTCGTGTGTGTTAAGTTTCGTGTCAAGCCGACGCCGTTTGGTAATTTTGGGGCGTCAACACCTTAAATTCAAATTTCTTAAGGAACTAGCTTGCCTAGACCGAAATCCGGCTATAACTCCCAAACCGGGAACCCGATTCGAGCCCCGTCCTCTCCTACAAGTCTCCCGTGCCTAGGCAGTTGTGTGTGCCAAGTTTCTTGCCAAACCGACGCCGTTTGGCAATTTTGGGGCGTCAACACCTCGAATTTAAATATCTTAAGGGACCAAATTGTCTAGACCGAAATCTGGCTCTTACTCCCAAACCGGGAACCCGATTGGAGCCCCTTCTTCTCCCACAAGTCTCTCGTCTGTGTGCCCAGTTTTGTGCCAAACCGACGGCGTTTGGTATTTTGGGGCGTCAACACCTCGAATTCAAATTTCTTGAGGAACTACTTTTGCCTAGAGTGAAATCCGGCTTTAACTCACAAACCGGGAACCCGATTGGAGCCGTGTCTTCTCCCAACACTCTATCGTGTTTAGGCGGTCATGTGTGCCAAGTTTCGTGCCAAACCCACGGCGTTTGGTATTTCGGGGCGTCCACACCTCGAATTCAATTTTCATAAGGAACTCCAAAATCGGGAACCGAATTGGAGTCCTGTCATCTCCTACAAGTTTCTCGTGCTTAGGCGGTCTTGTGCGCCAGGTTTCGGGCGAAACAGACGCCTTTTGGCGATTTCGGGGCGTCAACACCTCGAATTCAAATTTATTAACGTACTAATTTGCCTATAGTGAAATCTAGCTCTAACTCCCAAACCGGGAACCTGATTGGAGCCCCGTCTTCTCCCACAAGTTTCACGTGCCTAGGCGGTCGTGTGTGCCAAGTTTCGTGCGAAACCGACGCCTTTTGGCGATTTTGGGACGTCAACACCTCGAATTTAAGTTTCTTAAGGAAGTAGCTTGCCTAGAGTGAAATCCGTCTCTAACTCCCAAGCCGGGAACCCGATTGGAGTACCGTCTTCTCCCACAAGTCTCTCGTGCCTAGGCGGTCGTGTGTGTCAACTTTCGTGTCAAATCGACGCCGTTTGGTAATTTTGGGGCGTCAACACCTCGAATTCCAATTTCTTAAGGAACTAGCTTGCCTAGACCGAAATCCGGCTCTAACTCCCAAACCGAGAACCCAATTCGAGCCCCGTCTAGTCCCACAAGTCTCTCGTGCTTAGGAAGTCGTGCGTGCCAAGTTTCGTGCCAAACCGACGCCGTTTGGCGATTTTGCGGCGTCAACACCTCGTATTTAAATTTCTTAAGGGACCAAATTGTCTAGACCGAAATCTGGCTCTTACTCCCAAACCGGGAACCCGATTCGAGCCCCGTCTTCTCCCATAAGTCTCTCGTTCCTAGGCGGTCGTGTGTGCCAGGTTCGTGCCAATCGAACCCTGTTTGGTGATTTTAAGGTGTCAAAACCTCGAATTCAAATTTCTTAATCACCTAGGTTGCCTAGAGTGAAATCTGGCTCTAACTCCCAAATCGGGAGCCCGACTAGAGCCCCGTCTTCTCCCACAAGTCTCTCGTGTTTAGGCGGTCATGTGTGCCAAGTTTTGTGCCAAACCGACGGCGTTTGGTATTTTGGGGCGTCAACACCTCGAATTCAAATTTCTTAAGGAACTACTTTTGCCTAGAGTGAAATCCGGCTCTAACTCCCAAACCGGGAACCCAATTGGAGTCCTATCTTCTCCCACAAGTTTCTCGTGCCTAGGCGGTCGTGTGTGCCAAGTTTCGTGCGAAACTGACGCCTTTTGGCGATTTTGGGGCGTCTACACCTCGAATTCAAGTTTCTTAAGGAACTAGTTTGCCTAAAGAGAAATCCGGCTCTAACTCCCAAATCGGGAACCCGATTGGAGCCGTGTCTTCTCCCACAACTCTATCGTGTTTAGGCGTTCATGTGTGCCAAGTTTCGTGCCAAACCGACGCGTTTTAGCGATTTTGGGGCGTCAAAACCACGAATTCAAGTTTCTTAAGGAACTAGTTTTCCTAGAGTGAAATTCGGCTCTGACTCCCAAACCGGGAACCCGATTGGAGTACCGTCTTCTCCCAGAAGTCTAGGGACGAGAGACTTGTGGGAGAAGACGGTACTCCAATCGAGTTCCCGGTTTCGGAGTTAAAGCCGGATTTCACTCTAGGCAAACTAGTTCCTTAAGAAACTTGAATTCGAGGTGTTGACGCCCCAAAATCTGCAAACGTCGTCTGTTTTGCACGAAGCTTGGCACACACGACCACCTAGGCACGAGAAACTTGTGGGAGAAGACAGGATTTGAATCGTCTTCCCGGTTTGGGAGTTAGAGCCGGATTTCGGCCTAGGCAAGCTAGTTCCTTAAGAAATTTGAATTCGAGGTGATGATGCCCCAAAATCACCGCAACAGCGTCGGTTTGGCACGAAATTTGGCACGCACGACAGCCTAGGCACGAGAGACTTCTGGGAGAAGACGGTACTCCAATCGGGTTCCCAGTTTGGGAGTCAGAGCCGAATTTCACTCTACGAAAACTAGTTCCTTAAGAAACTTGAATTCGAGGTTTTGACGCCCTAAAATCGCCAAAAGGCGTCGGTTTCGCACAAAACCTGCCACACACTACCGCCTAGGCACGAGAAACTTGTGGGAGAAGACAGGACTCCAATCGGGTTTCCTGTTTGGGAGTTAGAGCCGGATTTCACTTTTGGCAAACTAGTTCCTTAAGAAACTTGAATTCGAGGTGTTGACGCCCCATAATCGCCAAGGAATTGGGGTCACTGCTGTGGCAAAGGCACAGCAGTGACTGCTGTGCTTCATTTTGTGATGCATTATAGGATTATTTTTATGATCTGAACCGTTCATTTTGTAAGATTTGTTGAGTACTTCAAGCCTACCAAAAATCATATTAATCGGATATCAACAACTATATGATCGAATTGCATATTTTTATATTATTTTTCAAAAGAAAAACTTCTTGTTTGTTTTTTTGGTTATCAATCATATAGTTATTGGTATCCGATTAATATGATTTTTGGTAGGCTTGAAGTACTCAACAAACCCTACAAAATGAACGGTTCAGATCATAAAAATAATCCCATAATGCATCACAAAATGAAGCACAACAGTCACCGCTGTGCCTTTGCCACAGCAGTGACCCCATTTCCTTGGCGATTATGGGGCATCAACACCTCGAATTCAAGTTTCTTAAGGAACTAGTTTGCCTAAAGTGAAATCCGGTTCTAAGTCCCAAACAGGAAACCCGATTGGAGTCCTGTCTTCTCCCACAAGTTTCTCGTGCCTAGGCGGTAGTGTGTGGCAGGTTTTGTGCGAAACCGACGCCTTTTGGCGATTTTAGGGCGTCAAAACCTCGAATTCAAGTTTCTTAAGGAACTAGTTTTCCTAGAGTGAAATCCGGCTCCGACTCCCAAACCGGGAACCCGATTGGAGTACCGTCTTCTCCCAGAAGTCTCTCGTGCCTAGGCTGTCGTGCGTGCCAAATTTCGTGCCAAACCGACGCTGTTGTGGTGATTTTGGGGCATCACCACCTCGAATTCAAATTTCTTAAGGAACTAGCTTGCCTAGGCCGAAATCCGGCTCTAACTCCCACACCGGGAACCCGATTCAAATCCCGTCTTCTCCCACAAGTTTCTTGTGCCTAGGCGGTCGTGTGTGCCAAGTTTCATGCAAAACAGACGCCGTTTGCAGATTTTGGGGCGTCAACACCTCGAATTCAAGTTTCTTAAGGAACTAGTTTGCCTAGAGTGAAATCCGGCTTTAACTCCGAAACCGGGAACCCGATTGGAGTACCGTCTTCTCCCACAAGTCTCTCGTCCCTAGGCGGTCGTGTGTGCCAAGTTTCGTGCCAGACCGACGCCGTTTGGTGATTTTGGGGTATCAGCACCTCGACTTCAAGTTTCTTAACGAACTAGCTTAGCTAGACCGAAAACCGGCTCTAACACCCAAACCGGGAACCCAATTCGAGCCCTGTCTTCTCCCCACAAGTCTCTCGTGCCTAGGCGGTCATGTGTGCCAAGTTTCGTGCAAAACCAACGCCGTTTGGCGATTTTGGGGCATCAACACCTCGAATTTAAATTTCTAAAGGGACCGAAATCCGGCTATAACTCCCAAACCGGGAACCCGATTCGAGCCCCGTCTTCTCCCACAAGTCTCTCGTGCCTAGGCAGTCGTGTGTGCCAAGTTTCGTGCTAATCGAACCCCGTTTGGCGATTTTGGGGTGTCAACACCTCGAATTCAAATTTTATAAGGAACTACTTTTGCCTAGAGTGAAATCCGGCTCTAAGTCCCAAACCGGGAACCCAATTGGAGTCCTGTCTTCTCCCACAAGTTTCACGTGCCTAGGCGGTTGTGTGTGCCAAGTTTCGTATGAAACTGACGTCTTTTGGCGATTTTGGGGCGTCAACACCTCGAATTCAAGTTTCTCAAGAAATTAGTTTGCCTAGAGTGAAATCCGTCTCTAACTCCCAAACCGGGAACCCCATCGGAGTACCGTTTTCTCCCACAAGTCTCTCGTGCCTAGGTGGTCGTGTGTATTAAGTTTCGTGTCAAGCCGACGCCGTTTGGTAATTTTGGGGCGTCAACACCTTGAATTCAAATTTCTTAAGGAACTAGCTTGCCTAGACCGAAATCCGGCTCTAACTCCCAAACCGGGAACCCGATTCGAGCCCCGTCTTCTCCCACAAGTCTCTCGTGCCTAGGCAGTTGTGTGTGCCAAGTTTCTTGCCAAACCGACGCCGTTTGGCAATTTTGGGGCGTCAACACCTCGAATTTAAATTTCTTAAGGGACAAAAATTGTCTAGACCGAAATCTGGCTCTTACTCCCAAACCGGGAATCCGATTCGAGCCCCGTCTTCTCCCACAAGTCTCTCGTGCCTAGGCGGTCGTGTGTGCCAGGTTTCGGGCCAATCGAATCCCGTTTGGTGATTTTAAGGTGTCAAAACCTCGAATTCAAATTTCTTAACGAACTAGGTTGCCTAGAGTGAAATCTGGCTCCAACTCCCAAACCAGGAACCCGATTGGAGCCCCGTCTTCTCCCACAAGTCTCTCGTCTTTAGGCGGTCATGTGTGCCCAGTTTTGTGCCAAGCCGACGGCGTTTGGTATTTTGGGGCGTCAACACCTCGAATTCAAATTTCTTAAGGAACTACTTTTGCCAAGAGTGAAATCCGGCTTTAACTCCCAAACCGGGAACCCAATTCGAGCCGTGTCTTCTCCCAAAACTCTATTGTGTTTAGGCGGTCATGTGTGCCAAGTTTCGTGCCAAACCGACGACGTTTGGTATTTCGGGGCGTCCACACCTCGAATTCAATTTTCATAAGGAACTACTTTTGCCTAGAGCGAAATCCGGCTCTAACTCCAAAATCGGGAACCCAATTGGAGTCCTGTCATCTCCTACAAGTTTCTCGTGCTTAGGCGGTCTTGTGCGCCAGGTTTCGGGCGAAACAGACGCCTTTTGGCAATTTCGGGGCGTCAACACCTCGAATTCAAGTTTCTTAAGGAACTAGTTTGCCTAGAGTGAAATCCGTCTCTAACTCCCAAACCGGGAGCTCCATTGGAGTACCGTTTTCTCCCACAAGTCTCTCGTGCCTAAGTGGTCGTGTGTGTTAAGTTTCGTGTCAAGCCGACGCCGTTTGGTAATTTTGGGGCGTCAACACCTTAAATTCAAATTTCTTAAGGAACTAGCTTGCCTAGACCGAAATCCGGCTATAACTCCCAAACCGGGAACCCGATTCGAGCCCCGTCCTCTCCTACAAGTCTCTCGTGCCTAGGCAGTTGTGTGTGCCAAGTTTCTTGCCAAACCGACGCCGTTTGGCAATTTTGGGGCGTCAACACCTCGAATTTAAATATCTTAAGGGACCAAATTGTCTAGACCGAAATCTGGCTCTTACTCCCAAACCGGGAACCCGATTGGAGCCCCTTCTTCTCCCACAAGTCTCTCGTCTGTGTGCCCAGTTTTGTGCCAAACCGACGGCGTTTGGTATTTTGGGGCGTCAACACCTCGAATTCAAATTTCTTGAGGAACTACTTTTGCCTAGAGTGAAATCCGGCTTTAACTCACAAACCGGGAACCCGATTGGAGCCGTGTCTTCTCCCAACACTCTATCGTGTTTAGGCGGTCATGTGTGCCAAGTTTCGTGCCAAACCCACGGCGTTTGGTATTTCGGGGCGTCCACACCTCGAATTCAATTTTCATAAGGAACTCCAAAATCGGGAACCGAATTGGAGTCCTGTCATCTCCTACAAGTTTCTCGTGCTTAGGCGGTCTTGTGCGCCAGGTTTCGGGCGAAACAGACGCCTTTTGGCGATTTCGGGGCGTCAACACCTCGAATTCAAATTTATTAACGTACTAATTTGCCTATAGTGAAATCTAGCTCTAACTCCCAAACCGGGAACCTGATTGGAGCCCCGTCTTCTCCCACAAGTTCCACGTGCCTAGGCGGTCGTGTGTGCCAAGTTTCGTGCGAAACCGACGCCTTTTGGCGATTTTGGGACGTCAACACCTCGAATTTAAGTTTCTTAAGGAAGTAGCTTGCCTAGAGTGAAATCCGTCTCTAACTCCCAAGCCGGGAACCCGATTGGAGTACCGTCTTCTCCCACAAGTCTCTCGTGCCTAGGCGGTCGTGTGTGTCAACTTTCGTGTCAAATCGACGCCGTTTGGTAATTTTGGGGCGTCAACACCTCGAATTCCAATTTCTTAAGGAACTAGCTTGCCTAGACCGAAATCCGGCTCTAACTCCCAAACCGAGAACCCAATTCGAGCCCCGTCTAGTCCCACAAGTCTCTCGTGCTTAGGAAGTTGTGCGTGCCAAGTTTCGTGCCAAACCGACGCCGTTTGGCGATTTTGCGGCGTCAACACCTCGTATTTAAATTTCTTAAGGGACCAAATTGTCTAGACCGAAATCTGGCTCTTACTCCCAAACCGGGAACCCGATTCGAGCCCCGTCTTCTCCCATAAGTCTCTCGTTCCTAGGCGGTCGTGTGTGCCAGGTTCGTGCCAATCGAACCCTGTTTGGTGATTTTAAGGTGTCAAAACCTCGAATTCAAATTTCTTAATCACCTAGGTTGCCTAGAGTGAAATCTGGCTCTAACTCCCAAATCGGGAGCCCGACTAGAGCCCCGTCTTCTCCCACAAGTCTCTCGTGTTTAGGCGGTCATGTGTGCCAAGTTTTGTGCCAAACCGACGGCGTTTGGTATTTTGGGGCGTCAACACCTCGAATTCAAATTTCTTAAGGAACTACTTTTGCCTAGAGTGAAATCCGGCTCTAACTCCCAAACCGGGAACCCAATTGGAGTCCTATCTTCTCCCACAAGTTTCTCGTGCCTAGGCGGTCGTGTGTGCCAAGTTTCGTGCGAAACTGACGCCTTTTGGCGATTTTGGGGCGTCTACACCTCGAATTCAAGTTTCTTAAGGAACTAGTTTGCCTAAAGAGAAATCCGGCTCTAACTCCCAAATCGGGAACCCGATTGGAGCCGTGTCTTCTCCCACAACTCTATCGTGTTTAGGCGTTCATGTGTGCCAAGTTTCGTGCCAAACCGACGCGTTTTAGCGATTTTGGGGCGTCAAAACCACGAATTCAAGTTTCTTAAGGAACTAGTTTTCCTAGAGTGAAATTCAGCTCTGACTCCCAAACCGGGAACCCGATTGGAGTACCGTCTTCTCCCAGAAGTCTAGGGACGAGAGACTTGTGGGAGAAGACGGTACTCCAATCGAGTTCCCGGTTTCGGAGTTAAAGCCGGATTTCACTCTAGGCAAACTAGTTCCTTAAGAAACTTGAATTCGAGGTGTTGACGCCCCAAAATCTGCAAACGTCGTCTGTTTTGCACGAAGCTTGGCACACACGACCACCTAGGCACGAGAAACTTGTGGGAGAAGACAGGATTTGAATCGTCTTCCCGGTTTGGGAGTTAGAGCCGGATTTCGGCCTAGGCAAGCTAGTTCCTTAAGAAATTTGAATTCGAGGTGATGATGCCCCAAAATCACCGCAACAGCGTCGGTTTGGCACGAAATTTGGCACGCACGACAGCCTAGGCACGAGAGACTTCTGGGAGAAGACGGTACTCCAATCGGGTTCCCAGTTTGGGAGTCAGAGCCGAATTTCACTCTACGAAAACTAGTTCCTTAAGAAACTTGAATTCGAGGTTTTGACGCCCTAAAATCGCCAAAAGGCGTCGGTTTCGCACAAAACCTGCCACACACTACCGCCTAGGCACGAGAAACTTGTGGGAGAAGACAGGACTCCAATCGGGTTTCCTGTTTGGGAGTTAGAGCCGGATTTCACTTTTGGCAAACTAGTTCCTTAAGAAACTTGAATTCGAGGTGTTGACGCCCCATAATCGCCAAGGAATTGGGGTCACTGCTGTGGCAAAGGCACAGCAGTGACTGCTGTGCTTCATTTTGTGATGCATTATAGGATTATTTTTATGATCTGAACCGTTCATTTTGTAAGATTTGTTGAGTACTTCAAGCCTACCAAAAATCATATTAATCGGATATCAACAACTATATGATCGAATTGCATATTTTTATATTATTTTTCAAAAGAAAAACTTCTTGTTTGTTTTTTTGGTTATCAATCATATAGTTATTGGTATCCGATTAATATGATTTTTGGTAGGCTTGAAGTACTCAACAAACCCTACAAAATGAACGGTTCAGATCATAAAAATAATCCCATAATGCATCACAAAATGAAGCACAACAGTCACCGCTGTGCCTTTGCCACAGCAGTGACCCCATTTCCTTGGCGATTATGGGGCATCAACACCTCGAATTCAAGTTTCTTAAGGAACTAGTTTGCCTAAAGTGAAATCCGGTTCTAAGTCCCAAACAGGAAACCCGATTGGAGTCCTGTCTTCTCCCACAAGTTTCTCGTGCCTAGGCGGTAGTGTGTGGCAGGTTTTGTGCGAAACCGACGCCTTTTGGCGATTTTAGGGCGTCAAAACCTCGAATTCAAGTTTCTTAAGGAACTAGTTTTCCTAGAGTGAAATCCGGCTCCGACTCCCAAACCGGGAACCCGATTGGAGTACCGTCTTCTCCCAGAAGTCTCTCGTGCCTAGGCTGTCGTGCGTGCCAAATTTCGTGCCAAACCGACGCTGTTGTGGTGATTTTGGGGCATCACCACCTCGAATTCAAATTTCTTAAGGAACTAGCTTGCCTAGGCCGAAATCCGGCTCTAACTCCCACACCGGGAACCCGATTCAAATCCCGTCTTCTCCCACAAGTTTCTTGTGCCTAGGCGGTCGTGTGTGCCAAGTTTCATGCAAAACAGACGCCGTTTGCAGATTTTGGGGCGTCAACACCTCGAATTCAAGTTTCTTAAGGAACTAGTTTGCCTAGAGTGAAATCCGGCTTTAACTCCGAAACCGGGAACCCGATTGGAGTACCGTCTTCTCCCACAAGTCTCTCGTCCCTAGGCGGTCGTGTGTGCCAAGTTTCGTGCCAGACCGACGCCGTTTGGTGATTTTGGGGTATCAGCACCTCGACTTCAAGTTTCTTAACGAACTAGCTTAGCTAGACCGAAAACCGGCTCTAACACCCAAACCGGGAACCCAATTCGAGCCCTGTCTTCTCCCCACAAGTCTCTCGTGCCTAGGCGGTCATGTGTGCCAAGTTTCGTGCAAAACCAACGCCGTTTGGCGATTTTGGGGCATCAACACCTCGAATTTAAATTTCTAAAGGGACCGAAATCCGGCTCTAACTCCCAAACCGGGAACCCGATTCGAGCCCCGTCTTCTCCCACAAGTCTCTCGTGCCTAGGCAGTCGTGTGTGCCAAGTTTCGTGCTAATCGAACCCCGTTTGGCGATTTTGGGGTGTCAACACCTCGAATTCAAATTTTATAAGGAACTACTTTTGCCTAAAGTGAAATCCGGCTCTAACTCCCAAACCGGGAACCGAATTGGAGTCCTGTCTTCTCCCACAAGTTTCACGTGCCTAGGCGGTTGTGTGTGCCAAGTTTCGTATGAAACTGACGTCTTTTGGCGATTTTGGGGCGTCAACACCTCGAATTCAAGTTTCTCAAGAAATTAGTTTGCCTAGAGTGAAATCCGTCTCTAACTCCCAAACCGGGAACCGCATTGGAGTACCGTTTTCTCCCACAAGTCTCGCGTGCCTAGGTGGTCGTGTGTATTAAGTTTCGTGTCAAGCCGACGCCGTTTGGTAATTTTGGGGCGTCAACACCTTGAATTCAAATTTCTTAAGGAACTAGCTTGCCTAAACCGAAATCCGGCTCTAACTCCCAAACCGGGAACCCGATTCGAGCCCCGTCTTCTCCCACAAGTCTCTCGTGCCTAGGCAGTTGTGTGTGCCAAGTTTCTTGCCAAACCGACGCCGTTTGGCAATTTTGGGGCGTCAACACCTCGAATTTAAATTTCTTAAGGGACAAAATTGTCTAGACCGAAATCTGGCTCTTACTCCCAAACCGGGAACCCGATTCGAGCCCCGTCTTCTCCCACAAGTCTCTCGTGCCTAGGCGGTCGTGTGTGCCTGGTTTCGGGCCAATCGAACCCCGTTTGGTGATTTTCAGGTGTCAAAACCTCGAATTCAAATTTCTTAACGAACTAGGTTGCCTAGAGTGAAATCTGGCTCCAACTCCCAAACCGGGAACCCGATTGGAGCCCCGTCTTCTCCCACAAGTCTCTCGTCTTTAGGCGGTCATGTGTGCCCAGTTTTGTGCCAAGCCGACGGCGTTTGGTATTTTGGGGCGTCAACACCTCGAATTCAAATTTCTTAAGGAACTACTTTTGCCAAGAGTGAAATCCGGCTTTAACTCCCAAACCGGGAACCCAATTCGAGCCGTCTCTTCTCCCAAAACTCTATTGTGTTTAGGCGGTCATGTGTGCCAAGTTTCGTGCCAAACCGACGACGTTTGGTATTTCGGGGCGTCCACACCTCGAATTCAATTTTCATAAGGAACTACTTTTGCCTAGAGCGAAATCCGGCTCTAACTCCAAAATCGGGAACCCAATTGGAGTCCTGTCATCTCCTACAAGTTTCTCGTGCTTAGGCGGTCTTGTGCGCCAGGTTTCGGGCGAAACAGACGCCTTTTGGCAATTTCGGGGCGTCAACACCTCGAATTCAAGTTTCTTAAGGAACTAGTTTGCCTAGAGTGAAATCCGTCTCTAACTCCCAAACCGGGAGCTCCATTGGAGTACCGTTTTCTCCCACAAGTCTCTCGTGCCTAGGTGGTCGTGTGTGTTAAGTTTCGTGTCAAGCCGACGCCGTTTGGTAATTTTGGGGCGTCAACACCTTAAATTCAAATTTCTTAAGGAACTAGCTTGCCTAGACCGAAATCCGGCTATAACTCCCAAACCGGGAACCCGATTCGAGCCCCGTCCTCTCCTACAAGTCTCTCGTGCCTAGGCAGTTGTGTGTGCCAAGTTTCTTGCCAAACCGACGCCGTTTGGCAATTTTGGGGCGTCAACACCTCGAATTTAAATATCTTAAGGGACCAAATTGTCTAGACCGAAATCTGGCTCTTACTCCCAAACCGGGAACCCGATTGGAGCCCCTTCTTCTCCCACAAGTCTCTCGTCTTTAGGCGGTCATGTGTGCCCAGTTTTGTGCCAAACCGACGGCGTTTGGTATTTTGGGGCGTCAACACCTCGAATTCAAATTTCTTGAGGAACTACTTTTGCCTAGAGTGAAATCCGGCTTTAACTCACAAACCGGGAACCCGATTGGAGCCGTGTCTTCTCCCAACACTCTATCGTGTTTAGGCGGTCATGTGTGCCAAGTTTCGTGCCAAACCCACGGCGTTTGGTATTTCGGGGCGTCCACACCTCGAATTCAATTTTCATAAGGAACTCCAAAATCGGGAACCGAATTGGAGTCCTGTCATCTCCTACAAGTTTCTCGTGCTTAGGCGGTCTTGTGCGCCAGGTTTCGGGCGAAACAGACGCCTTTTGGCGATTTCGGGGCGTCAACACCTCGAATTCAAATTTATTAACGTACTAATTTGCCTATAGTGAAATCTAGCTCTAACTCCCAAACCGGGAACCTGATTGGAGCCCCGTCTTCTCCCACAAGTTTCACGTGCCTAGGCGGTCGTGTGTGCCAAGTTTCGTGCGAAACCGACGCCTTTTGGCGATTTTGGGACGTCAACACCTCGAATTTAAGTTTCTTAAGGAAGTAGCTTGCCTAGAGTGAAATCCGTCTCTAACTCCCAAGCCGGGAACCCGATTGGAGTACCGTCTTCTCCCACAAGTCTCTCGTGCCTAGGCGGTCGTGTGTGTCAACTTTCGTGTCAAACCGACGCCGTTTGGTAATTTTGGGGCGTCAACACCTCGAATTCCAATTTCTTAAGGAACTAGCTTGCCTAGACCGAAATCCGGCTCTAACTCCCAAACCGAGAACCCAATTCGAGCCCCGTCTAGTCCCACAAGTCTCTCGTGCTTAGGAAGTCGTGCGTGCCAAGTTTCGTGCCAAACCGACGCCGTTTGGCGATTTTGCGGCGTCAACACCTCGTATTTAAATTTCTTAAGGGACCAAATTGTCTAGACCGAAATCTGGCTCTTACTCCCAAACCGGGAACCCGATTCGAGCCCCGTCTTCTCCCATAAGTCTCTCGTTCCTAGGCGGTCGTGTGTGCCAGGTTCGTGCCAATCGAACCCTGTTTGGTGATTTTAAGGTGTCAAAACCTCGAATTCAAATTTCTTAATCACCTAGGTTGCCTAGAGTGAAATCTGGCTCTAACTCCCAAATCGGGAGCCCGACTAGAGCCCCGTCTTCTCCCACAAGTCTCTCGTGTTTAGGCGGTCATGTGTGCCAAGTTTTGTGCCAAACCGACGGCGTTTGGTATTTTGGGGCGTCAACACCTCGAATTCAAATTTCTTAAGGAACTACTTTTGCCTAGAGTGAAATCCGGCTCTAACTCCCAAACCGGGAACCCAATTGGAGTCCTATCTTCTCCCACAAGTTTCTCGTGCCTAGGCGGTCGTGTGTGCCAAGTTTCGTGCGAAACTGACGCCTTTTGGCGATTTTGGGGCGTCTACACCTCGAATTCAAGTTTCTTAAGGAACTAGTTTGCCTAAAGAGAAATCCGGCTCTAACTCCCAAATCGGGAACCCGATTGGAGCCGTGTCTTCTCCCACAACTCTATCGTGTTTAGGCGTTCATGTGTGCCAAGTTTCGTGCCAAACCGACGCGTTTTAGCGATTTTGGGGCGTCAAAACCACGAATTCAAGTTTCTTAAGGAACTAGTTTTCCTAGAGTGAAATTCGGCTCTGACTCCCAAACCGGGAACCCGATTGGAGTACCGTCTTCTCCCAGAAGTCTAGGGACGAGAGACTTGTGGGAGAAGACGGTACTCCAATCGAGTTCCCGGTTTCGGAGTTAAAGCCGGATTTCACTCTAGGCAAACTAGTTCCTTAAGAAACTTGAATTCGAGGTGTTGACGCCCCAAAATCTGCAAACGTCGTCTGTTTTGCACGAAGCTTGGCACACACGACCACCTAGGCACGAGAAACTTGTGGGAGAAGACAGGATTTGAATCGTCTTCCCGGTTTGGGAGTTAGAGCCGGATTTCGGCCTAGGCAAGCTAGTTCCTTAAGAAATTTGAATTCGAGGTGATGATGCCCCAAAATCACCGCAACAGCGTCGGTTTGGCACGAAATTTGGCACGCACGACAGCCTAGGCACGAGAGACTTCTGGGAGAAGACGGTACTCCAATCGGGTTCCCAGTTTGGGAGTCAGAGCCGAATTTCACTCTACGAAAACTAGTTCCTTAAGAAACTTGAATTCGAGGTTTTGACGCCCTAAAATCGCCAAAAGGCGTCGGTTTCGCACAAAACCTGCCACACACTACCGCCTAGGCACGAGAAACTTGTGGGAGAAGACAGGACTCCAATCGGGTTTCCTGTTTGGGAGTTAGAGCCGGATTTCACTTTTGGCAAACTAGTTCCTTAAGAAACTTGAATTCGAGGTGTTGACGCCCCATAATCGCCAAGGAATTGGGGTCACTGCTGTGGCAAAGGCACAGCAGTGACTGCTGTGCTTCATTTTGTGATGCATTATAGGATTATTTTTATGATCTGAACCGTTCATTTTGTAAGATTTGTTGAGTACTTCAAGCCTACCAAAAATCATATTAATCGGATATCAACAACTATATGATCGAATTGCATATTTTTATATTATTTTTCAAAAGAAAAACTTCTTGTTTGTTTTTTTGGTTATCAATCATATAGTTATTGGTATCCGATTAATATGATTTTTGGTAGGCTTGAAGTACTCAACAAACCCTACAAAATGAACGGTTCAGATCATAAAAATAATCCCATAATGCATCACAAAATGAAGCACAACAGTCACCGCTGTGCCTTTGCCACAGCAGTGACCCCATTTCCTTGGCGATTATGGGGCATCAACACCTCGAATTCAAGTTTCTTAAGGAACTAGTTTGCCTAAAGTGAAATCCGGTTCTAAGTCCCAAACAGGAAACCCGATTGGAGTCCTGTCTTCTCCCACAAGTTTCTCGTGCCTAGGCGGTAGTGTGTGGCAGGTTTTGTGCGAAACCGACGCCTTTTGGCGATTTTAGGGCGTCAAAACCTCGAATTCAAGTTTCTTAAGGAACTAGTTTTCCTAGAGTGAAATCCGGCTCCGACTCCCAAACCGGGAACCCGATTGGAGTACCGTCTTCTCCCAGAAGTCTCTCGTGCCTAGGCTGTCGTGCGTGCCAAATTTCGTGCCAAACCGACGCTGTTGTGGTGATTTTGGGGCATCACCACCTCGAATTCAAATTTCTTAAGGAACTAGCTTGCCTAGGCCGAAATCCGGCTCTAACTCCCACACCGGGAACCCGATTCAAATCCCGTCTTCTCCCACAAGTTTCTTGTGCCTAGGCGGTCGTGTGTGCCAAGTTTCATGCAAAACAGACGCCGTTTGCAGATTTTGGGGCGTCAACACCTCGAATTCAAGTTTCTTAAGGAACTAGTTTGCCTAGAGTGAAATCCGGCTTTAACTCCGAAACCGGGAACCCGATTGGAGTACCGTCTTCTCCCACAAGTCTCTCGTCCCTAGGCGGTCGTGTGTGCCAAGTTTCGTATGAAACTGACGTCTTTTGGCAATTTTGGGGCGTCAACACCTCGAATTCAAGTTTCTCAAGAAATTAGTTTGCCTAGAGTGAAATCCGTCTCTAACTCCCAAACCGGGAACCCCATTGGAGTACCGTTTTCTCCCACAAGTCTCGCGTGCCTAGGTGGTCGTGTGTATTAAGTTTCGTGTCAAGCCGACGCCGTTTGGTAATTTTGGGGCGTCAACACCTTGAATTCAAATTTCTTAAGGAACTAGCTTGCCTAAACCGAAATCCGGCTCTAACTCCCAAACCGGGAACCCGATTCGAGCCCCGTCTTCTCCCACAAGTCTCTCGTGCCTAGGCAGTTGTGTGTGCCAAGTTTCTTGCCAAACCGACGCCGTTTGGCAATTTTGGGGCGTCAACACCTCGAATTTAAATTTCTTAAGGGACAAAATTGTCTAGACCGAAATCTGGCTCTTACTCCCAAACCGGGAACCCGATTCGAGCCCCGTCTTCTCCCACAAGTCTCTCGTGCCTAGGCGGTCGTGTGTGCCTGGTTTCGGGCCAATCGAACCCCGTTTGGTGATTTTCAGGTGTCAAAACCTCGAATTCAAATTTCTTAACGAACTAGGTTGCCTAGAGTGAAATCTGGCTCCAACTCCCAAACCGGGAACCCGATTGGAGCCCCGTCTTCTCCCACAAGTCTCTCGTCTTTAGGCGGTCATGTGTGCCCAGTTTTGTGCCAAGCCGACGGCGTTTGGTATTTTGGGGCGTCAACACCTCGAATTCAAATTTCTTAAGGAACTACTTTTGCCAAGAGTGAAATCCGGCTTTAACTCCCAAACCGGGAACCCAATTCGAGCCGTCTCTTCTCCCAAAACTCTATTGTGTTTAGGCGGTCATGTGTGCCAAGTTTCGTGCCAAACCGACGACGTTTGGTATTTCGGGGCGTCCACACCTCGAATTCAATTTTCATAAGGAACTACTTTTGCCTAGAGCGAAATCCGGCTCTAACTCCAAAATCGGGAACCCAATTGGAGTCCTGTCATCTCCTACAAGTTTCTCGTGCTTAGGCGGTCTTGTGCGCCAGGTTTCGGGCGAAACAGACGCCTTTTGGCAATTTCGGGGCGTCAACACCTCGAATTCAAGTTTCTTAAGGAACTAGTTTGCCTAGAGTGAAATCCGTCTCTAACTCCCAAACCGGGAGCTCCATTGGAGTACCGTTTTCTCCCACAAGTCTCTCGTGCCTAGGTGGTCGTGTGTGTTAAGTTTCGTGTCAAGCCGACGCCGTTTGGTAATTTTGGGGCGTCAACACCTTAAATTCAAATTTCTTAAGGAACTAGCTTGCCTAGACCGAAATCCGGCTATAACTCCCAAACCGGGAACCCGATTCGAGCCCCGTCCTCTCCTACAAGTCTCTCGTGCCTAGGCAGTTGTGTGTGCCAAGTTTCTTGCCAAACCGACGCCGTTTGGCAATTTTGGGGCGTCAACACCTCGAATTTAAATATCTTAAGGGACCAAATTGTCTAGACCGAAATCTGGCTCTTACTCCCAAACCGGGAACCCGATTGGAGCCCCTTCTTCTCCCACAAGTCTCTCGTCTTTAGGCGGTCATGTGTGCCCAGTTTTGTGCCAAACCGACGGCGTTTGGTATTTTGGGGCGTCAACAACTCGAATTCAAATTTCTTGAAGAACTACTTTTGCCTAGAGTGAAATCCGGCTTTAACTCACAAACCGGGAACCCGATTGGAGCCGTGTCTTCTCCCAACACTCTATCGTGTTTAGGCGGTCATGTGTGCCAAGTTTCGTGCCAAACCCACGGCGTTTGGTATTTCGGGGCGTCCACACCTCGAATTCAATTTTCATAAGGAACTCCAAAATCGGGAACCGAATTGGAGTCCTGTCATCTCCTACAAGTTTCTCGTGCTTAGGCGGTCTTGTGCGCCAGGTTTCGGGCGAAAACAGATGCCTTTTGGCGATTTCGGGGCGTCAACACCTCGAATTCAAATTTATTAACGTACTAATTTGCCTATAGTGAAATCTAGCTCTAACTCCCAAACCGGGAACCTGATTGGAGCCCCGTCTTCTCCCACAAGTTTCACGTGCCTAGGCGGTCGTGTGTGCCAAGTTTCGTGCGAAACCGACGCCTTTTGGCGATTTTGGGACGTCAACACCTCGAATTTAAGTTTCTTAAGGAAGTAGCTTGCCTAGAGTGAAATCCGTCTCTAACTCCCAAGCCGGGAACCCGATTGGAGTACCGTCTTCTCCCACAAGTCTCTCGTGCCTAGGCGGTCGTGTGTGTCAACTTTCGTGTCAAACCGACGCCGTTTGGTAATTTTGGGGCGTCAACACCTCGAATTCCAATTTCTTAAGGAACTAGCTTGCCTAGACCGAAATCCGGCTCTAACTCCCAAACCGAGAACCCAATTCGAGCCCCGTCTAGTCCCACAAGTCTCTCGTGCTTAGGAAGTCGTGCGTGCCAAGTTTCGTGCCAAACCGACGCCGTTTGGCGATTTTGCGGCGTCAACACCTCGTATTTAAATTTCTTAAGGGACCAAATTGTCTAGACCGAAATCTGGCTCTTACTCCCAAACCGGGAACCCGATTCGAGCCCCGTCTTCTCCCATAAGTCTCTCGTTCCTAGGCGGTCGTGTGTGCCAGGTTCGTGCCAATCGAACCCTGTTTGGTGATTTTAAGGTGTCAAAACCTCGAATTCAAATTTCTTAATCACCTAGGGTGCCTAGAGTGAAATCTGGCTCTAACTCCCAAATCGGGAGCCCGACTAGAGCCCCGTCTTCTCCCACAAGTCTCTCGTGTTTAGGCGGTCATGTGTGCCAAGTTTTGTGCCAAACCGACGGCGTTTGGTATTTTGGGGCGTCAACACCTCGAATTCAAATTTCTTAAGGAACTACTTTTGCCTAGAGTGAAATCCGGCTCTAACTCCCAAACCGGGAACCCAATTGGAGTCCTATCTTCTCCCACAAGTTTCTCGTGCCTAGGCGGTCGTGTGTGCCAAGTTTCGTGCGAAACTGACGCCTTTTGGCGATTTTGGGGCGTCTACACCTCGAATTCAAGTTTCTTAAGGAACTAGTTTGCCTAAAGAGAAATCCGGCTCTAACTCCCAAATCGGGAACCCGATTGGAGCCGTGTCTTCTCCCACAACTCTATCGTGTTTAGGCGTTCATGTGTGCCAAGTTTCGTGCCAAACCGACGCGTTTTAGCGATTTTGGGGCGTCAAAACCACGAATTCAAGTTTCTTAAGGAACTAGTTTTCCTAGAGTGAAATTCGGCTCTGACTCCCAAACCGGGAACCCGATTGGAGTACCGTCTTCTCCCAGAAGTCTAAGGACGAGAGACTTGTGGGAGAAGACGGTACTCCAATCGAGTTCCCGGTTTCGGAGTTAAAGCCGGATTTCACTCTAGGCAAACTAGTTCCTTAAGAAACTTGAATTCGAGGTGTTGACGCCCCAAAATCTGCAAACGTCGTCTGTTTTGCACGAAGCTTGGCACACACGACCACCTAGGCACGAGAAACTTGTGGGAGAAGACAGGATTTGAATCGTCTTCCCGGTTTGGGAGTTAGAGCCGGATTTCGGCCTAGGCAAGCTAGTTCCTTAAGAAATTTGAATTCGAGGTGATGATGCCCCAAAATCACCACAACAGCGTCGGTTTGGCACGAAATTTGGCACGCACGACAGCCTACGCACGAGAGACTTCTGGGAGAAGACGGTACTCCAATCGGGTTCCCAGTTTGGGAGTCAGAGCCGAATTTCACTCTACGAAAACTAGTTCCTTAAGAAACTTGAATTCGAGGTTTTGACCCCCTAAAATCGCCGAAAGGCGTCGGTTTCGCACAAAACCTGCCACACACTACCGCCTAGGCACGAGAAACTTGTGGGAGAAGACAGGACTCCAATCGGGTTTCCTGTTTGGGAGTTAGAGCCGGATTTCACTTTTGGCAAACTAGTTCCTTAAGAAACTTGAATTCGAGGTGTTGACGCCCCATAATCGCCAAGGAATTGGGGTCACTGCTGTGGCAAAGGCACAGCAGTGACTGCTGTGCTTCATTTTGTGATGCATTATAGGATTATTTTTATGATCTGAACCGTTCATTTTGTAAGATTTGTTGAGTACTTCAAGCCTACCAAAAATCATATTAATCGGATATCAACAACTATATGATCGAATTGCATATTTTTATATTATTTTTCAAAAGAAAAACTTCTTGTTTGTTTTTTTGGTTATCAATCATATAGTTATTGGTATCCGATTAATATGATTTTTGGTAGGCTTGAAGTACTCAACAAACCCTACAAAATGAACGGTTCAGATCATAAAAATAATCCCATAATGCATCACAAAATGAAGCACAACAGTCACCGCTGTGCCTTTGCCACAGCAGTGACCCCATTTCCTTGGCGATTATGGGGCATCAACACCTCGAATTCAAGTTTCTTAAGGAACTAGTTTGCCTAAAGTGAAATCCGGTTCTAAGTCCCAAACAGGAAACCCGATTGGAGTCCTGTCTTCTCCCACAAGTTTCTCGTGCCTAGGCGGTAGTGTGTGGCAGGTTTTGTGCGAAACCGACGCCTTTTGGCGATTTTAGGGCGTCAAAACCTCGAATTCAAGTTTCTTAAGGAACTAGTTTTCCTAGAGTGAAATCCGGCTCCGACTCCCAAACCGGGAACCCGATTGGAGTACCGTCTTCTCCCAGAAGTCTCTCGTGCCTAGGCTGTCGTGCGTGCCAAATTTCGTGCCAAACCGACGCTGTTGTGGTGATTTTGGGGCATCACCACCTCGAATTCAAATTTCTTAAGGAACTAGCTTGCCTAGGCCGAAATCCGGCTCTAACTCCCACACCGGGAACCCGATTCAAATCCCGTCTTCTCCCACAAGTTTCTTGTGCCTAGGCGGTCGTGTGTGCCAAGTTTCATGCAAAACAGACGCCGTTTGCAGATTTTGGGGCGTCAACACCTCGAATTCAAGTTTCTTAAGGAACTAGTTTGCCTAGAGTGAAATCCGGCTTTAACTCCGAAACCGGGAACCCGATTGGAGTACCGTCTTCTCCCACAAGTCTCTCGTCCCTAGGCGGTCGTGTGTGCCAAGTTTCGTGCCAGACCGACGCCGTTTGGTGATTTTGGGGTATCAGCACCTCGACTTCAAGTTTCTTAACGAACTAGCTTAGCTAGACCGAAAACCGGCTCTAACACCCAAACCGGGAACCCAATTCGAGCCCTGTCTTCTCCCCACAAGTCTCTCGTGCCTAGGCGGTCATGTGTGCCAAGTTTCGTGCAAAACCAACGCCGTTTGGCGATTTTGGGGCATCAACACCTCGAATTTAAATTTCTAAAGGGACCGAAATCCGGCTCTAACTCCCAAACCGGGAACCCGATTCGAGCCCCGTCTTCTCCCACAAGTCTCTCGTGCCTAGGCAGTCGTGTGTGCCAAGTTTCGTGCTAATCGAACCCCGTTTGGCGATTTTGGGGTGTCAACACCTCGAATTCAAATTTTATAAGGAACTACTTTTGCCTAGAGTGAAATCCGGCTCTAACTCCCAAACCGGGAACCCAATTGGAGTCCTGTCTTCTCCCACAAGTTTCACGTGCCTAGGCGGTTGTGTGTGCCAAGTTTCGTATGAAACTGACGTCTTTTGGCGATTTTGGGGCGTCAACACCTCGAATTCAAGTTTCTCAAGAAATTAGTTTGCCTAGAGTGAAATCCGTCTCTAACTCCCAAACCGGGAACCCCATTGGAGTACCGTTTTCTCCCACAAGTCCCTCGTGCCTAGGTGGTCGTGTGTATTAAGTTTCGTGTCAAGCCGACGCCGTTTGGTAATTTTGGGGCGTCAACACCTTGAATTCAAATTTCTTAAGGAACTAGCTTGCCTAGACCGAAATCCGGCTCTAACTCCCAAACCGGGAACCCGATTCGAGCCCCGTCTTCTCCCACAAGTCTCTCGTGCCTAGGCAGTTGTGTGTGCCAAGTTTCTTGCCAAACCGACGCCGTTTGGCAATTTTGGGGCGTCAACACCTCGAATTTAAATTTCTTAAGGGACAAAAATTGTCTAGACCGAAATCTGGCTCTTACTCCCAAACCGGGAATCCGATTCGAGCCCCGTCTTCTCCCACAAGTCTCTCGTGTGTGCCAGGTTTCGGGCCAATCGAACCCCGTTTGGTGATTTTAAGGTGTCAAAACCTCGAATTCAAATTTCTTAACGAACTAGGTTGCCTAGAGTGAAATCTGGCTCCAACTCCCAAACCGGGAACCCGATTGGAGCCCCGTCTTCTCCCACAAGTCTCTCGTCTTTAGGCGGTCATGTGTGCCCAATTTTGTGCCAAGCCGACGGCGTTTGGTATTTTGGGGCGTCAACACCTCGAATTCAAATTTCTTAAGGAACTACTTTTGCCAAGAGTGAAATCCGGCTTTAACTCCCAAACCGGGAACCCAATTCGAGCCGTGTCTTCTCCCAAAACTCTATTGTGTTTAGGCGGTCATGTGTGCCAAGTTTCGTGCCAAACCGACGACGTTTGGTATTTCGGGGCGTCCACACCTCGAATTCAATTTTCATAAGGAACTACTTTTGCCTAGAGCGAAATCCGGCTCTAACTCCAAAATCGGGAACCCAATTGGAGTCCTGTCATCTCCTACAAGTTTCTCGTGCTTAGGCGGTCTTGTGCGCCAGGTTTCGCGCGAAACAGACGCCTTTTGGCAATTTCGGGGCGTCAACACCTCGAATTCAAGTTTCTTAAGGAACTAGTTTGCCTAGAGTGAAATCCGTCTCTAACTCCCAAACCGGGAGCTCCATTGGAGTACCGTTTTCTCCCACAAGTCTCTCGTGCCTAGGTGGTCGTGTGTGTTAAGTTTCGTGTCAAGCCGACGCCGTTTGGTAATTTTGGGGCGTCAACACCTTAAATTCAAATTTCTTAAGGAACTAGCTTGCCTAGACCGAAATCCGGCTATAACTCCCAAACCGGGAAGCCGATTCGAGCCCCGTCCTCTCCTACAAGTCTCTCGTGCCTAGGCAGTTGTGTGTGCCAAGTTTCTTGCCAAACCGACGCCGTTTGGCAATTTTGGGGCGTCAACACCTCGAATTTAAATATCTTAAGGGACCAAATTGTCTAGACCGAAATCTGGCTCTTACTCCCAAACCGGGAACCCGATTGGAGCCCCTTCTTCTCCCACAAGTCTCTCGTCTTTAGGCGGTCATGTGTGCCCAGTTTTGTGCCAAACCGACGGCGTTTGGTATTTTGGGGCGTCAACAACTCGAATTCAAATTTCTTGAGGAACTACTTTTTGCCTAGAGTGAAATCCGGCTTTAACTCACAAACCGGGAACCCGATTGGAGCCGTGTCTTCTCCCAACACTCTATCGTGTTTAGGCGGTCATGTGTGCCAAGTTTCGTGCCAAACCCACGGCGTTTGGTATTTCGGGGCGTCCACACCTCGAATTCAATTTTCATAAGGAACTCCAAAATCGGGAACCGAATTGGAGTCCTGTCATCTCCTACAAGTTTCTCGTGCTTAGGCGGTCTTGTGCGCCAGGTTTCGGGCGAAACAGACGCCTTTTGGCGATTTCGGGGCGTCAACACCTCGAATTCAAATTTATTAACGTACTAATTTGCCTATAGTGAAATCTAGCTCTAACTCCCAAACCGGGAACCTGATTGGAGCCCCGTCTTCTCCCACAAGTTTCACGTGCCTAGGCGGTCGTGTGTGCCAAGTTTCGTGCGAAACCGACGCCTTTTGGCGATTTTGGGACGTCAACACCTCGATTTAAGTTTCTTAAGGAAGTAGCTTGCCTAGAGTGAAATCCGTCTCTAACTCCCAAACCGGGAACCCGATTGGAGTACCGTCTTCTCCCACAAGTCTCTCGTGCCTAGGCGGTCGTGTGTGTCAACTTTCGTGTCAAACCGATGCCGTTTGGTAATTTTGGGGCGTCAACACCTAGAATTCAAATTTCTTAAGGAACTAGCTTGCCTAGACCGAAATCCGGCTCTAACTCCCAAACCGAGAACCCAATTCGAGCCCCGTCTAGTCCCACAAGTCTCTCGTGCTTAGGAAGTCGTGCGTGCCAAACCGACGCCGTTTGGCGATTTTGGGGCGTCTACACCTCGAATTCAAGTTTCTTAAGGAACTAGTTTGCCTAAAGAGAAATCCGGCTCTAACTCCCAAATCGGGAACCCGATTGGAGCCGTGTCTTCTCCCACAACTCTATCGTGTTTAGGCGTTCATGTGTGCCAATTTCGTGCCAAACCGACGCGTTTTAGCGATTTTGGGGCGTCAAAACCACGAATTCAAGTTTCTTAAGGAACTAGTTTTCCTAGAGTGAAATTCGACTCTGACTCCCAAACCGGGAACCCGATTGGAGTACCGTCTTCTCCCAGAAGTCTAGGGACGAGAAACTTGTGGGAGAAGACAGGATTTGAATCGTTTTCCCGGTTTGGGAGTTAGAGCCGGATTTCGGCCTAGGCAAGCTAGTTCCTTAAGAAATTTGAATTCGAGGTGATGATGCCCCAAAATCACCACAACAGCGTCGGTTTGGCACGAAATTTGGCACGCACGACAGCCTACGCACGAGAGACTTCTGGGAGAAGACGGTACTCCAATCGGGTTCCCAGTTTGGGAGTCAGAGCCGGATTTCACTCTACGAAAACTAGTTCCTTAAGAAACTTGAATTCGAGGTTTTGACGCCCTAAAATCGCCGAAAGGCGTCGGTTTCGCACAAAACCTGCCACACACTACCGCCTAGGCACGAGAAACTTGTGGGAGAAGACAGGACTCCAATCGGGTTTCCTGTTTGGGAGTTAGAGCCGGATTTCACTTTTGGCAAACTAGTTCCTTAAGAAACTTGAATTCGAGGTGTTGACGCCCCATAATCGCCAAGGAATTGGGGTCACTGCTGTGGCAAAGGCACAGCAGTGACTGCTGTGCTTCATTTTGTGATGCATTATAGGATTATTTTTATGATCTGAACCGTTCATTTTGTAAGATTTGTTGAGTACTTCAAGCCTACCAAAAATCATATTAATCGGATATCAACAACTATATGATCGAATTGCATATTTTTATATTATTTTTCAAAAGAAAAACTTCTTGTTTGTTTTTTTGGTTATCAATCATATAGTTATTGGTATCCGATTAATATGACTTTTGGTAGGCTTGAAGTACTCAACAAACCCTACAAAATGAACGGTTCAGATCATAAAAATAATCCCATAATGCATCACAAAATGAAGCACAACAGTCACCGCTGTGCCTTTGCCACAGCAGTGACCCCATTTCCTTGGCGATTATGGGGCATCAACACCTCGAATTCAAGTTTCTTAAGGAACTAGTTTGCCTAAAGTGAAATCCGGTTCTAACTCCCAAACAGGAAACCCGATTGGAGTCCTGTCTTCTCCCACAAGTTTCTCGTGCCTAGGCGGTAGTGTGTGGCAGGTTTTGTGCGAAACCGACGCCTTTTGGCGATTTTAGGGCGTCAAAACCTCGAATTCAAGTTTCTTAAGGAACTAGTTTTCCTAGAGTGAAATCCGGCTCCGACTCCCAAACCGGGAACCCGATTGGAGTACCGTCTTCTCCCAGAAGTCTCTCGTGCCTAGGCTGTCGTGCGTGCCAAATTTCGTGCCAAACCGACGCTGTTGTGGTGATTTTGGGGCATCACCACCTCGAATTCAAATTTCTTAAGGAACTAGCTTGCCTAGGCCGAAATCCGGCTCTAACTCCCACACCGGGAACCCGATTCAAATCCCGTCTTCTCCCACAAGTTTCTTGTGCCTAGGCGGTCGTGTGTGCCAAGTTTCATGCAAAACAGACGCCGTTTGCAGATTTTGGGGCGTCAACACCTCGAATTCAAGTTTCTTAAGGAACTAGTTTGCCTAGAGTGAAATCCGGCTTTAACTCCGAAACCGGGAACCCGATTGGAGTACCGTCTTCTCCCACAAGTCTCTCGTCCCTAGGCGGTCGTGTGTGCCAAGTTTCGTGCCAGACCGACGCCGTTTGGTGATTTTGGGGTATCAGCACCTCGACTTCAAGTTTCTTAACGAACTAGCTTAGCTAGACCGAAAACCGGCTCTAACACCCAAACCGGGAACCCAATTCGAGCCCTGTCTTCTCCCCACAAGTCTCTCGTGCCTAGGCGGTCATGTGTGCCAAGTTTCGTGCAAAACCAACGCCGTTTGGCGATTTTGGGGCATCAACACCTCGAATTTAAATTTCTAAAGGGACCGAAATCCGGCTCTAACTCCCAAACCGGGAACCCGATTCGAGCCCCGTCTTCTCCCACAAGTCTCTCGTGCCTAGGCAGTCGTGTGTGCCAAGTTTCGTGCTAATCGAACCCCGTTTGGCGATTTTGGGGTGTCAACACCTCGAATTCAAATTTTATAAGGAACTACTTTTGCCTAGAGTGAAATCCGGCTCTAACTCCCAAACCGGGAACCCAATTGGAGTCCTGTCTTCTCCCACAAGTTTCACGTGCCTAGGCGGTTGTGTGTGCCAAGTTTCGTATGAAACTGACGTCTTTTGGCGATTTTGGGGCGTCAACACCTCGAATTCAAGTTTCTCAAGAAATTAGTTTGCCTAGAGTGAAATCCGTCTCTAACTCCCAAACCGGGAACCCCATTGGAGTACCGTTTTCTCCCACAAGTCTCTCGTGCCTAGGTGGTCGTGTGTATTAAGTTTCGTGTCAAGCCGACGCCGTTTGGTAATTTTGGGGCGTCAACACCTTGAATTCAAATTTCTTAAGGAACTAGCTTGCCTAGACCGAAATCCGGCTCTAACTCCCAAACCGGGAACCCGATTCGAGCCCCGTCTTCTCCCACAAGTCTCTCGTGCCTAGGCAGTTGTGTGTGCCAAGTTTCTTGCCAAACCGACGCCGTTTGGCAATTTTGGGGCGTCAACACCTCGAATTTAAATTTCTTAAGGGACAAAAATTGTCTAGACCGAAATCTGGCTCTTACTCCCAAACCGGGAATCCGATTCGAGCCCCGTCTTCTCCCACAAGTCTCTCGTGTGTGCCAGGTTTCGGGCCAATCGAACCCCGTTTGGTGATTTTAAGGTGTCAAAACCTCGAATTCAAATTTCTTAACGAACTAGGTTGCCTAGAGTGAAATCTGGCTCCAACTCCCAAACCGGGAACCCGATTGGAGCCCCGTCTTCTCCCACAAGTCTCTCGTCTTTAGGCGGTCATGTGTGCCCAATTTTGTGCCAAGCCGACGGCGTTTGGTATTTTGGGGCGTCAACACCTCGAATTCAAATTTCTTAAGGAACTACTTTTGCCAAGAGTGAAATCCGGCTTTAACTCCCAAACCGGGAACCCAATTCGAGCCGTGTCTTCTCCCAAAACTCTATTGTGTTTAGGCGGTCATGTGTGCCAAGTTTCGTGCCAAACCGACGACGTTTGGTATTTCGGGGTGTCCACACCTCGAATTCAATTTTCATAAGGAACTACTTTTGCCTAGAGCGAAATCCGGCTCTAACTCCAAAATCGGGAACCCAATTGGAGTCCTGTCATCTCCTACAAGTTTCTCGTGCTTAGGCGGTCTTGTGCGCCAGGTTTCGGGCGAAACAGACGCCTTTTGGCAATTTCGGGGCGTCAACACCTCGAATTCAAGTTTCTTAAGGAACTAGTTTGCCTAGAGTGAAATCCGTCTCTAACTCCCAAACCGGGAGCTCCATTGGAGTACCGTTTTCTCCCACAAGTCTCTCGTGCCTAGGTGGTCGTGTGTGTTAAGTTTCGTGTCAAGCCGACGCCGTTTGGTAATTTTGGGGCGTCAACACCTTAAATTCAAATTTTTTAAGGAACTAGCTTGCCTAGACCGAAATCCGGCTATAACTCCCAAACCGGGAACCCGATTCGAGCCCCGTCCTCTCCTACAAGTCTCTCGTGCCTAGGCAGTTGTGTGTGCCAAGTTTCTTGCCAAACCGACGCCGTTTGGCAATTTTGGGGCGTCAACACCTCGAATTTAAATATCTTAAGGGACCAAATTGTCTAGACCGAAATCTGGCTCTTACTCCCAAACCGGGAACCCGATTGGAGCCCCTTCTTCTCCCACAAGTCTCTCGTCTTTAGGCGGTCATGTGTGCCCAGTTTTGTGCCAAACCGACGGCGTTTGGTATTTTGGGGCGTCAACACCTCGAATTCAAATTTCTTGAGGAACTACTTTTTGCCTAGAGTGAAATCCGGCTTTAACTCACAAACCGGGAACCCGATTGGAGCCGTGTCTTCTCCCAACACTCTATCGTGTTTAGGCGGTCATGTGTGCCAAGTTTCGTGCCAAACCCACGGCGTTTGGTATTTCGGGGCGTCCACACCTCGAATTCAATTTTCATAAGGAACTCCAAAATCGGGAACCGAATTGGAGTCCTGTCATCTCCTACAAGTTTCTCGTGCTTAGGCGGTCTTGTGCGCCAGGTTTCGGGCGAAACAGACGCCTTTTGGCGATTTCGGGGCGTCAACACCTCGAATTCAAATTTATTAACGTACTAATTTGCCTATAGTGAAATCTAGCTCTAACTCCCAAACCGGGAACCTGATTGGAGCCCCGTCTTCTCCCACAAGTTTCACGTGCCTAGGCGGTCGTGTGTGCCAAGTTTCGTGCGAAACCGACGCCTTTTGGCGATTTTGGGACGTCAACACCTCGATTTAAGTTTCTTAAGGAAGTAGCTTGCCTAGAGTGAAATCCGTCTCTAACTCCCAAACCGGGAACCCGATTGGAGTACCGTCTTCTCCCACAAGTCTCTCGTGCCTAGGCGGTCGTGTGTGTCAACTTTCGTGTCAAACCGATGCCGTTTGGTAATTTTGGGGCGTCAACACCTAGAATTCAAATTTCTTAAGGAACTAGCTTGCCTAGACCGAAATCCGGCTCTAACTCCCAAACCGAGAACCCAATTCGAGCCCCGTCTAGTCCCACAAGTCTCTCGTGCTTAGGAAGTCGTGCGTGCCAAACCGACGCCGTTTGGCGATTTTGGGGCGTCTACACCTCGAATTCAAGTTTCTTAAGGAACTAGTTTGCCTAAAGAGAAATCCGGCTCTAACTCCCAAATCGGGAACCCGATTGGAGCCGTGTCTTCTCCCACAACTCTATCGTGTTTAGGCGTTCATGTGTGCCAATTTCGTGCCAAACCGACGCGTTTTAGCGATTTTGGGGCGTCAAAACCACGAATTCAAGTTTCTTAAGGAACTAGTTTTCCTAGAGTGAAATTCGACTCTGACTCCCAAACCGGGAACCCGATTGGAGTACCGTCTTCTCCCAGAAGTCTAGGGACGAGAAACTTGTGGGAGAAGACAGGATTTGAATCGTTTTCCCGGTTTGGGAGTTAGAGCCGGATTTCGGCCTAGGCAAGCTAGTTCCTTAAGAAATTTGAATTCGAGGTGATGATGCCCCAAAATCACCACAACAGCGTCGGTTTGGCACGAAATTTGGCACGCACGACAGCCTACGCACGAGAGACTTCTGGGAGAAGACGGTACTCCAATCGGGTTCCCAGTTTGGGAGTCAGAGCCGGATTTCACTCTACGAAAACTAGTTCCTTAAGAAACTTGAATTCGAGGTTTTGACGCCCTAAAATCGCCGAAAGGCGTCGGTTTCGCACAAAACCTGCCACACACTACCGCCTAGGCACGAGAAACTTGTGGGAGAAGACAGGACTCCAATCGGGTTTCCTGTTTGGGAGTTAGAGCCGGATTTCACTTTTGGCAAACTAGTTCCTTAAGAAACTTGAATTCGAGGTGTTGACGCCCCATAATCGCCAAGGAATTGGGGTCACTGCTGTGGCAAAGGCACAGCAGTGACTGCTGTGCTTCATTTTGTGATGCATTATAGGATTATTTTTATGATCTGAACCGTTCATTTTGTAAGATTTGTTGAGTACTTCAAGCCTACCAAAAATCATATTAATCGGATATCAACAACTATATGATCGAATTGCATATTTTTATATTATTTTTCAAAAGAAAAACTTCTTGTTTGTTTTTTTGGTTATCAATCATATAGTTATTGGTATCCGATTAATATGACTTTTGGTAGGCTTGAAGTACTCAACAAACCCTACAAAATGAACGGTTCAGATCATAAAAATAATCCCATAATGCATCACAAAATGAAGCACAACAGTCACCGCTGTGCCTTTGCCACAGCAGTGACCCCATTTCCTTGGCGATTATGGGGCATCAACACCTCGAATTCAAGTTTCTTAAGGAACTAGTTTGCCTAAAGTGAAATCCGGTTCTAACTCCCAAACAGGAAACCCGATTGGAGTCCTGTCTTCTCCCACAAGTTTCTCGTGCCTAGGCGGTAGTGTGTGGCAGGTTTTGTGCGAAACCGACGCCTTTTGGCGATTTTAGGGCGTCAAAACCTCGAATTCAAGTTTCTTAAGGAACTAGTTTTCCTAGAGTGAAATCCGGCTCCGACTCCCAAACCGGGAACCCGATTGGAGTACCGTCTTCTCCCAGAAGTCTCTCGTGCCTAGGCTGTCGTGCGTGCCAAATTTCGTGCCAAACCGACGCTGTTGTGGTGATTTTGGGGCATCACCACCTCGAATTCAAATTTCTTAAGGAACTAGCTTGCCTAGGCCGAAATCCGGCTCTAACTCCCACACCGGGAACCCGATTCAAATCCCGTCTTCTCCCACAAGTTTCTTGTGCCTAGGCGGTCGTGTGTGCCAAGTTTCATGCAAAACAGACGCCGTTTGCAGATTTTGGGGCGTCAACACCTCGAATTCAAGTTTCTTAAGGAACTAGTTTGCCTAGAGTGAAATCCGGCTTTAACTCCGAAACCGGGAACCCGATTGGAGTACCGTCTTCTCCCACAAGTCTCTCGTCCCTAGGCGGTCGTGTGTGCCAAGTTTCGTGCCAGACCGACGCCGTTTGGTGATTTTGGGGTATCAGCACCTCGACTTCAAGTTTCTTAACGAACTAGCTTAGCTAGACCGAAAACCGGCTCTAACACCCAAACCGGGAACCCAATTCGAGCCCTGTCTTCTCCCCACAAGTCTCTCGTGCCTACCCAAACCGGGAACCCAATTCGAGCCCTGTCTTCTCCCCACAAGTCTCTCGTGCCTAGGCGGTCATGTGTGCCAAGTTTCGTGCAAAACCAACGCCGTTTGGCGATTTTGGGGCATCAACACCTCGAATTTAAATTTCTAAAGGGACCGAAATCCGGCTCTAACTCCCAAACCGGGAACCCGATTCGAGCCCCGTCTTCTCCCACAAGTCTCTCGTGCCTAGGCAGTCGTGTGTGCCAAGTTTCGTGCTAATCGAACCCCGTTTGGCGATTTTGGGGTGTCAACACCTCGAATTCAAATTTTATAAGGAACTACTTTTGCCTAGAGTGAAATCCGGCTCTAACTCCCAAACCGGGAACCCAATTGGAGTCCTGTCTTCTCCCACAAGTTTCACGTGCCTAGGCGGTTGTGTGTGCCAAGTTTCGTATGAAACTGACGTCTTTTGGCGATTTTGGGGCGTCAACACCTCGAATTCAAGTTTCTCAAGAAATTAGTTTGCCTAGAGTGAAATCCGTCTCTAACTCCCAAACCGGGAACCCCATTGGAGTACCGTTTTCTCCCACAAGTCTCTCGTGCCTAGGTGGTCGTGTGTATTAAGTTTCGTGTCAAGCCGACGCCGTTTGGTAATTTTGGGGCGTCAACACCTTGAATTCAAATTTCTTAAGGAACTAGCTTGCCTAGACCGAAATACGGCTCTAACTCCCAAACCGGGAACCCGATTCGAGCCCCGTCTTCTCCCACAAGTCTCTCGTGCCTAGGCAGTTGTGTGTGCCAAGTTTCTTGCCAAACCGACGCCGTTTGGCAATTTTGGGGCGTCAACACCTCGAATTTAAATTTCTTAAGGGACAAAAATTGTCTAGACCGAAATCTGGCTCTTACTCCCAAACCGGGAATCCGATTCGAGCCCCGTCTTCTCCCACAAGTCTCTCGTGTGTGCCAGGTTTCGGGCCAATCGAACCCCGTTTGGTGATTTTAAGGCGTCAAAACCTCGAATTCAAATTTCTTAACGAACTAGGTTGCCTAGAGTGAAATCTGGCTCCAACTCCCAAACCGGGAACCCGATTGGAGCCCCGTCTTCTCCCACAAGTCTCTCGTCTTTAGGCGGTCATGTGTGCCCAATTTTGTGCCAAGCCGACGGCGTTTGGTATTTTGGGGCGTCAACACCTCGAATTCAAATTTCTTAAGGAACTACTTTTGCCAAGAGTGAAATCCGGCTTTAACTCCCAAACCGGGAACCCAATTCGAGCCGTGTCTTCTCCCAAAACTCTATTGTGTTTAGGCGGTCATGTGTGCCAAGTTTCGTGCCAAACCGACGACGTTTGGTATTTCGGGGCGTCCACACCTCGAATTCAATTTTCATAAGGAACTACTTTTGCCTAGAGCGAAATCCGGCTCTAACTCCAAAATCGGGAACCCAATTGGAGTCCTGTCATCTCCTACAAGTTTCTCGTGCTTAGGCGGTCTTGTGCGCCAGGTTTCGGGCGAAACAGACGCCTTTTGGCAATTTCGGGGCGTCAACACCTCGAATTCAAGTTTCTTAAGGAACTAGTTTGCCTAGAGTGAAATCCGTCTCTAACTCCCAAACCGGGAGCTCCATTGGAGTACCGTTTTCTCCCACAAGTCTCTCGTGCCTAGGTGGTCGTGTGTGTTAAGTTTCGTGTCAAGCCGACGCCGTTTGGTAATTTTGGGGCGTCAACACCTTAAATTCAAATTTCTTAAGGAACTAGCTTGCCTAGACCGAAATCCGGCTATAACTCCCAAACCGGGAACCCGATTCGAGCCCCGTCCTCTCCTACAAGTCTCTCGTGCCTAGGCAGTTGTGTGTGCCAAGTTTCTTGCCAAACCGACGCCGTTTGGCAATTTTGGGGCGTCAACACCTCGAATTTAAATATCTTAAGGGACCAAATTGTCTAGACCGAAATCTGGCTCTTACTCCCAAACCGGGAACCCGATTGGAGCCCCTTCTTCTCCCACAAGTCTCTCGTCTTTAGGCGGTCATGTGTGCCCAGTTTTGTGCCAAACCGACGGCGTTTGGTATTTTGGGGCGTCAACACCTCGAATTCAAATTTCTTGAGGAACTACTTTTTGCCTAGAGTGAAATCCGGCTTTAACTCACAAACCGGGAACCCGATTGGAGCCGTGTCTTCTCCCAACACTCTATCGTGTTTAGGCGGTCATGTGTGCCAAGTTTCGTGCCAAACCCACGGCGTTTGGTATTTCGGGGCGTCCACACCTCGAATTCAATTTTCATAAGGAACTCCAAAATCGGGAACCGAATTGGAGTCCTGTCATCTCCTACAAGTTTCTCGTGCTTAGGCGGTCTTGTGCGCCAGGTTTCGGGCGAAACAGACGCCTTTTGGCGATTTCGGGGCGTCAACACCTCGAATTCAAATTTATTAACGTACTAATTTGCCTATAGTGAAATCTAGCTCTAACTCCCAAACCGGGAACCTGATTGGAGCCCCGTCTTCTCCCACAAGTTTCACGTGCCTAGGCGGTCGTGTGTGCCAAGTTTCGTGCGAAACCGACGCCTTTTGGCGATTTTGGGACGTCAACACCTCGATTTAAGTTTCTTAAGGAAGTAGCTTGCCTAGAGTGAAATCCGTCTCTAACTCCCAAACCGGGAACCCGATTGGAGTACCGTCTTCTCCCACAAGTCTCTCGTGCCTAGGCGGTCGTGTGTGTCAACTTTCGTGTCAAACCGATGCCGTTTGGTAATTTTGGGGCGTCAACACCTAGAATTCAAATTTCTTAAGGAACTAGCTTGCCTAGACCGAAATCCGGCTCTAACTCCCAAACCGAGAACCCAATTCGAGCCCCGTCTAGTCCCACAAGTCTCTCGTGCTTAGGAAGTCGTGCGTGCCAAACCGACGCCGTTTGGCGATTTTGGGGCGTCTACACCTCGAATTCAAGTTTCTTAAGGAACTAGTTTGCCTAAAGAGAAATCCGGCTCTAACTCCCAAATCGGGAACCCGATTGGAGCCGTGTCTTCTCCCACAACTCTATCGTGTTTAGGCGTTCATGTGTGCCAATTTCGTGCCAAACCGACGCGTTTTAGCGATTTTGGGGCGTCAAAACCACGAATTCAAGTTTCTTAAGGAACTAGTTTTCCTAGAGTGAAATTCGACTCTGACTCCCAAACCGGGAACCCGATTGGAGTACCGTCTTCTCCCAGAAGTCTAGGGACGAGAAACTTGTGGGAGAAGACAGGATTTGAATCGTTTTCCCGGTTTGGGAGTTAGAGCCGGATTTCGGCCTAGGCAAGCTAGTTCCTTAAGAAATTTGAATTCGAGGTGATGATGCCCCAAAATCACCACAACAGCGTCGGTTTGGCACGAAATTTGGCACGCACGATAGCCTACGCACGAGAGACTTCTGGGAGAAGACGGTACTCCAATCGGGTTCCCAGTTTGGGAGTCAGAGCCGAATTTCACTCTACGAAAACTAGTTCCTTAAGAAACTTGAATTCGAGGTTTTGACGCCCTAAAATCGCCGAAAGGCGTCGGTTTCGCACAAAACCTGCCACACACTACCGCCTAGGCACGAGAAACTTGTGGGAGAAGACAGGACTCCAATCGGGTTTCCTGTTTGGGAGTTAGAGCCGGATTTCACTTTTGGCAAACTAGTTCCTTAAGAAACTTGAATTCGAGGTGTTGACGCCCCATAATCGCCAAGGAATTGGGGTCACTGCTGTGGCAAAGGCACAGCAGTGACTGCTGTGCTTCATTTTGTGATGCATTATAGGATTATTTTTATGATCTGAACCGTTCATTTTGTAAGATTTGTTGAGTACTTCAAGCCTACCAAAAATCATATTAATCGGATATCAACAACTATATGATCGAATTGCATATTTTTATATTATTTTTCAAAAGAAAAACTTCTTGTTTGTTTTTTTGGTTATCAATCATATAGTTATTGGTATCCGATTAATATGATTTTTGGTAGGCTTGAAGTACTCAACAAACCCTACAAAATGAACGGTTCAGATCATAAAAATAATCCCATAATGCATCACAAAATGAAGCACAACAGTCACCGCTGTGCCTTTGCCACAGCAGTGACCCCAATTCCTTGGCGATTATGGGGCATGAACACCTCGAATTCAAGTTTCTTAAGGAACTAGTTTGCCTAAAGTGAAATCCGGCTCTAACTCCCAAACAGGAAACCCGATTGGAGTCCTGTCTTCTCCCACAAGTTTCTCGTGCCTAGGCGGTAGTGTGTGGCAGGTTTTGTGCGAAACCGACGCCTTTTGGCGATTTTAGGGCGTCAAAACCTCGAATTCAAGTTTCTTAAGGAACTAGTTTTCCTAGAGTGAAATCCGGCTCTGACTCCCAAACCGGGAACCCGATTGGAGTACCGTCTTCTCCCAGAAGTCTCTCGTGCCTAGGCTGTCGTGCGTGCCAAATTTCGTGCCAAACCGACGCTGTTGTGGTGATTTTGGGGCGTCATCACCTCGAATTCAAATTTCTTAAGGAACTAGCTTGCCTAGGCCGAAATCCGTCTCTAACTCCCAAACCGGGAACCCGATTCAAATCCCGTCTTCTTCCACAAGTTTCTCGTGCCTAGGCGGTCGTGTGTGCCAAGTTTCATGCAAAACAGACGCCGTTTGCAGATTTTGGGGCGTCAACACCTCGAATTCAAGTTTCTTAAGCAACTAGTTTGGCTAGAGTGAAATCCGGCTTTAACTCCGAAACCGGGAACCCGATTGGAGTACCGTCTTCTCCCACAAGTCTCTCGTCCCTAGGCGGTCGTGTGTGCCATGTTTCGTGCCAGACCGACGCCGTTTGGTGATTTTGGGGCATCAGCACCTCGACTTCAAATTTCTTAACGAACTAGCTTGGCTAGACCGAAAACCGGCTCTAACACCCAAACCGGGAACCCGATTCGAGCCCCGTCTTCTCCCACAAGTCTCTCGTGCCTAGGCGGTCGTGTGTGCCAAGTTTCGTGCAAAACCAACGCCGTTTGGCGATATTGGGGCATCAACACCTCGAATTTAAATTTCTAAAGGGACCGAAATCCGGCTCTAACTCCCAAACCGGGAACCCGGTTCGAGCCCCGTCTTCTCCCACAAGTCTCTCGTGCCTAGGCGGTCGTGTGTGCCAAGTTTCGTGCTAATCGAACCCCGTTTGGCGATTTTGGGGTGTCAACACCTCGAATTCAAATTTTATAAGGAACTACTTTTGCCTAGAGTGAAATCCGGCTCTAACTCCCAAACCGGGAACCCAATTGGAGTCCTGTCTTCTCCCACAAGTTTCACGTGCCTAGGCGGTCGTCTGTGCCAAGTTTCGTATGAAACTGACGCCTTTTGGCGATTTTGGGGCGTCAACACCTCGAATTCAAGTTTCTCAAGAAATTAGTTTGCCTAGAGTGAAATCCGTCTCTAACTCCCAAACCGGGAACCCCATTGGAGTACCGTTTTCTCCCACAAGTCTCTCGTGCCTAGGTGGTCGTGTGTGTTAAGTTTCGTGTCAAGCCGACGCCGTTTGGTAATTTTGGGGCGTCAACACCTTGAATTCAAATTTCTTAAGGAACTAGCTTGCCTAGACCGAAATCCGGCTCTAACTCCCAAACCGGGAACCCGATTCGAGCCCCGTCTTCTCCCACAAGTCTCTCGTGCCTAAGCAGTTGTGTGTGCCAAGTTTCTTGCCAAACCGACGCCGTTTGGCAATTTTGGGGCGTCAACACCTCGAATTTAAATTTCTTAAGGGACAAAATTGTCTAGACCGAAATCTGGCTCTTACTCCCAAACCGGGAACCCGATTCGAGCCCCGTCTTCTCCCACAACTCTCTCGTGCCTAGGCGGTCGTGTGTGCCAGGTTTCGGGCCAATCGAACCCCGTTTGGTGATTTTAAGGTGTCAAAACCTCGAATTCAAATTTCTTAACGAACTAGGTTGCCTAGAGTGAAATCTGGCTCCAACTCCCAAAACCGGGAACCCGATTGGAGCCCCGTCTTCTCCCACAAGTCTCTCGTCTTTAGGCGGTCATGTGTGCCCAGTTTTGTGCCAAGCCGACGGCGTTTGGTATTTTGGGGCGTCAACACCTCGAATTCAAATTTCTTAAGGAACTACTTTTGCCAAGAGTGAAATTCGGCTTTAACTCCCAAACCGGGAACCCAATTCGAGCCGTGTCTTCTCCAAAAACTCTATTGTGTTTAGGCGGTCATGTGTGCCAAGTTTCGTGCCAAACCGACGACGTTTGGTATTTCGGGGCGTCCACACCTCGAATTCAATTTTCATAAGGAACTACTTTTGCCTAGAGCGAAATCCGGCTCTAACTCCAAAATCGGGAACCCAATTGGAGTCCTGTCATCTCCTACAAGTTTCTCGTGCTTAGGCGGTCTTGTGCGCCAGGTTTCGGGCGAAACAGACGCCTTTTGGCAATTTCGGGGCGTCAACACCTCGAATTCAAGTTTCTTAAGGAACTAGTTTGCCTAGAGTGAAATCCGTCTCTAACTCCCAAACCGGGAGCTCCATTGGAGTACCGTTTTCTCCCACAAGTCTCTCGTGCCTAGGTGGTCGTGTGTGTTAAGTTTCGTGTCAAGCCGACGCCGTTTGGTAATTTTGGGGCGTCAACACCTTAAATTCAAATTTCTTAAGGAACTAGCTTGCCTAGACCGAAATCCGGCTATAACTCCCAAACCGGGAACCCGATTCGAGCCCCGTCCTCTCCTACAAGTCTCTCGTGCCTAGGCAGTTGTGTGTGCCAAGTTTCTTGCCAAACCGACACCGTTTGGCAATTTTGGGGCGTCAACACCTCGAATTTAAATATCTTAAGGGACCAAATTGTCTAGACCGAAATCTGGCTCTTACTCCCAAACCGGGAACCCGATTGGAGCCCCTTCTTCTCCCACAAGTCTCTCGTCTTTAGGCGGTCATGTGTGCCCAGTTTTGTGCCAAACCGACGGCGTTTGGTATTTTGGGGCGTCAACACCTCGAATTCAAATTTCTTGAGGAACTACTTTTTGCCTAGAGTGAAATCCGGCTTTAACTCACAAACCGGGAACCCGATTGGAGCCGTGTCTTCTCCCAACACTCTATCGTGTTTAGGCGGTCATGTGTGCCAAGTTTCGTGCCAAACCCACGGCGTTTGGTATTTCGGGGCGTCCACACCTCGAATTCAATTTTCATAAGGAACTCCAAAATCGGGAACCGAATTGGAGTCCTGTCATCTCCTACAAGTTTCTCGTGCTTAGGCGGTCTTGTGCGCCAGGTTTCGGGCGAAACAGACGCCTTTTGGCGATTTCGGGGCGTCAACACCTCGAATTCAAATTTATTAACGTACTAATTTGCCTATAGTGAAATCTAGCTCTAACTCCCAAACCGGGAACCTGATTGGAGCCCCGTCTTCTCCCACAAGTTTCACGTGCCTAGGCGGTCGTGTGTGCCAAGTTTCGTGCGAAACCGACGCCTTTTGGCGATTTTGGGACGTCAACACCTCGAATTTAAGTTTCTTAAGGAAGTAGCTTGCCTAGAGTGAAATCCGTCACTAACTCCCAAGCCGGGAACCCGATTGGAGTACCGTCTTCTCCCACAAGTCTCTCGTGCCTAGGCGGTCGTGTGTGTCAACTTTCGTGTCAAACCGACGCCGTTTGGTAATTTTGGGGCGTCAACACCTCGAATTCAAATTTCTTAAGGAACTAGCTTGCCTAGACCGAAATCCGGCTCTAACTCCCAAACCGAGAACCCAATTCGAGCCCCGTCTAGTCCCACAAGTCTCTCGTGCTTAGGAAGTCGTGCGTGCCAAGTTTCGTGCCAAACCGACGCCGTTTGGCGATTTTGCGGCGTCAACACCTCGTATTTAAATTTCTTAAGGGACCAAATTGTCTAGACCGAAATCTGGCTCTTACTCCCAAACCGGGAACCCGATTCGAGCCCCGTCTTCTCCCATAAGTCTCTCGTTCCTAGGCGGTCGTGTGTGCCAGGTTCGTGCCAATCGAACCCTGTTTGGTGATTTTAAGGTGTCAAAACCTCGAATTCAAATTTCTTAATCACCTAGGTTGCCTAGTGTGAAATCTGGCTCTAACTCCCAAATCGGGAGCCCGACTAGAGCCCCGTCTTCTCCCACAAGTCTCTCGTGTTTAGGCGGTCATGTGTGCCAAGTTTTGTGCCAAACCGACGGCGTTTGGTATTTTGGGGCGTCAACACCTCGAATTCAAATTTCTTAAGGAACTACTTTTGCCTAGAGTGAAATCCGGCTCTAACTCCCAAACCGGGAACCCAATTGGAGTCCTATCTTCTCCCACAAGTTTCTCGTGCCTAGGCGGTCGTGTGTGCCAAGTTTCGTGCGAAACTGACGCCTTTCGGCGATTTTGGAGCGTCTACACCTCGAATTCAAGTTTCTTAAGGAACTAGTTTGCCTAAAGAGAAATCCGGCTCTAACTCCCAAATCGGGAACCCGATTGGAGCCGTGTCTTCTCCCACAACTCTATCGTGTTTAGGCGTCCATGTGTGCCAAGTTTCGTGCCAAACCGACGCGTTTTACGATTTTGGGGCGTCAAAACCACGAATTCAAGTTTCTTAAGGAACTAGTTTTCCTAGAGTGAAATCTGGCTCTCACTCCCAAACCGGGAACCCGATTGGTGTACCGTCTTCTCCCAGAAGTCTAAGGACGAGAGACTTGTGGGAGAAGACGGTACTCCAATCGGGTTCCCGATTTCGGAGTTAAAGCCGGATTTCACTCTAGGCAAACTAGTTCCTTAAGAAACTTGAATTCGAGGTGTTGACGCCCCAAAATCTGCAAACGTCGTCTGTTTTGCACGAAGCTTGGCACACACGACCGCCTAGGCACGAGAAACTTGTGGGAGAAGACAGGATTTGAATCGTCTTCCCGGTTTGGGAGTTAGAGCCGGATTTCGGCCTAGGCAAGCTAGTTCCTTAAGAAATTTGAATTCGAAGTGATGATGCCCCAAAATCACCACAACAGCGTCGGTTTGGCACGAAATTTGGCACGCACGACAGCCTAGGCACGAGAGACTTCTGGGAGAAGACAGTACTCCAATCGGGTTCCCGGTTTGGGAGTCAGAGCCGGATTTCACTCTAGGAAAACTAGTTCCTTAAGAAACTTGAATTCGAGGTTTTGACGCCCTAAAATCGCCAAAAGGCGTCGGTTTCGCACAAAACCTGCCACACACTACCGCCTAGGCACGAGAAACTTGTGGGAGAAGACAGGACTCCAATCGGGTTTCCTGTTTGGGAGTTAGAGCCGGATTTCACTTTTGGCAAACTAGTTCCTTAAGAAACTTGAATTCGAGGTGTTGACGCCCCATAATCGCCAAGGAATTGGGGTCACTGCTGTGGCAAAGGCACAGCAGTGACTGCTGTGCTTCATTTTGTGATGCATTATAGGATTATTTTTATGATCTGAACCGTTCATTTTGTAAGATTTGTTGAGTACTTCAAGCCTACCAAAAATCATATTAATCGGATATCAACAACTATATGATCGAATTGCATATTTTTATATTATTTTTCAAAAGAAAAACTTCTTGTTTGTTTTTTTGGTTATCAATCATATAGTTATTGGTATCCGATTAATATGATTTTTGGTAGGCTTGAAGTACTCAACAAACCCTACAAAATGAACGGTTCAGATCATAAAAATAATCCCATAATGCATCACAAAATGAAGCACAACTGTCACCGCTGTGCCTTTGCCACAGCAGTGACCCCAATTCCTTGGCGATTATGGGGCATCAACACCTCGAATTCAAGTTTCTTAAGGAACTAGTTTGCCTAAAGTGAAATCCGGCTCTAACTCCCAAACAGGAAACCCGATTGGAGTCCTGTCTTCTCCCACAAGTTTCTCGTGCCTAGGCGGTAGTGTGTGGCAGGTTTTGTGCGAAACCGACGCCTTTTGGCGATTTTAGGGCGTCAAAACCTCGAATTCAAGTTTCTTAAGGAACTAGTTTTCCTAGAGTGAAATCCGGCTCTGACTCCCAAACCGGGAACCCGATTGGAGTACCGTCTTCTCCCAGAAGTCTCTCGTGCCTAGGCTGTCGTGCGTGCCAAATTTCGTGCCAAACCGACGTTGTGGTGATTTTGGGGCGTCATCACCTCGAATTCAAATTTCTTAAGGAACTAGCTTGCCTAGGCCGAAATCCGTCTCTAACTCCCAAACCGGGAACCCGATTCAAATCCCGTCTTCTCCCACAAGTTTCTCGTGCCTAGGCGGTCGTGTGTGCCACGTTTCATGCAAAACAGACGCCGTTTGCAGATTTTGGGGCGTCAACACCTCGAATTCAAGTTTCTTAAGGAACTAGTTTGCCTAGAGTGAAATCCGGCTTTAACTCCGAAACCGGGAACCCGATTGGAGTATCGTCTTCTCCCACAAGTCTCTCGTCCCTAGGCGGTCGTGTGTGCCAAGTTTCGTGCCAGACCGACGCCGTTTGGTGATTTTGGGGCATCAGCACCTCGACTTCAAATTTCTTAACGAACTAGCTTGGCTAGACCGAAAACCGGCTCTAACACCCAAACCGGGAACCCGATTCGAGCCCCGTCTTCTCCTACAAGTCTCTCGTGCCTAGGCGGTCATGTGTGCCAAGTTTCGTGCAAAACCAACGCCGTTTGGCGATTTTGGGGCATCAACACCTCGAATTTAAATTTCTAAAAGGACCGAAATCCGGCTCTAACTCCCAAACCGGGAACCCGATTCGAGCCCCGTCTTCTCCCACAAGTCTCTCGTGCCTAGGCGGTCGTGTGTGCCAAGTTTCGTGCTAATCGAACCCCGTTTGGCGATTTTGGAGTGTCAACACCTCGAATTCAAATTTTATAAGGAACTACTTTTGCCTAGAGTGAAATCCGGCTCTAACTCCCAAACCGGGAACCCAATTGGAGTCCTGTCTTCTCCCACAAGTTTCACGTGCCTAGGCGGTCGTCTGTGCCAAGTTTCGTATGAAACTGACGCCTTTTGGCGATTTTGGGGCGTCAACACCTCGAATTCAAGTTTCTCAAGAAATTAGTTTGCCTAGAGTGAAATCCGTCTCTAACTCCCAAACCGGGAACCCCATTGGAGTACCGTTTTCTCCCACAAGTCTCTCGTGCCTAGGTGGTCGTGTGTGTGTTAAGTTTCGTGTCAAGCCGACGCCGTTTGGTAATTTTGGGGCGTCAACACCTTGGATTCAAATTTCTTAAGGAACTAGCTTGCCTAGACCGAAATCCGGCTCTAACTCCCAAACCGGGAACCCGATTCGAGCTCCGTCTTCTCCCACAAGTCTCTCGTGCCTAGGCAGTTGTGTGTGCCAAGTTTCTTGCCAAACCGACGTCGTTTGGCAATTTTGGGGCGTCAACACCTCGAATTTAAATTTCTTAAGGGACAAAATTGTCTAGACCGAAATCTGGCTCTTACTCCCAAACCGGGAACCCGATTCGAGCCCCGTCTTCTCCCACAAGTCTCTCGTCTCATGTGTGCCCAGTTTTGTGCCAAGCCGACGGCGTTTGGTATTTTGGGGCGTCAACACCTCGAATTCAAATTTCTTAGCCAAGAGTGAAATCCGGCTTTAACTCCCAAACCGGGAACCCAATTCGAGCCGTGTCTTCTCTCCCAAAACTCTATTGTGTTTAGGCGGTCATGTGTGCCAAGTTTCGTGCCAAACCGACGACGTTTGGTATTTCGGGGCGTCCACACCTCGAATTCAATTTTCATAAGGAACTACTTTTGCCTAGAGCGAAATCCGGCTCTAACTCCAAAATCGGGAACCCAATTGGAGTCCTGTCATCTCCTACAAGTTTCTCGTGCTTAGGCGGTCTTGTGCGCCAGGTTTCGGGCGAAACAGACGCCTTTTGGCAATTTCGGGGCGTCAACACCTCGAATTTCTTAAGGAACTAGTTTGCCTAGAGTGAAATCCGTCTCTAACTCTCAAACCGGGAACCCCATTGGAGTACCGTTTTCTCCCACAAGTCTCTCGTGCCTAGGTGGTCGTGTGTGTTAAGTTTCGTGTCAAGCCGACGCCGTTTGGTAATTTTGGGGCGTCAACACCTTAAATTCAAATTTCTTAAGGAACTAGCTTGCCTAGACCGAAATCCGGCTATAACTCCCAAACCGGGAACCCGATTCGAGCCCCGTCCTCTCCTACAAGTCTCTCGTGCCTAGGTAGTTTGTGTGTGCCAAGTTTCTTAAGGAACTAGTTTTCCTAGAGTGAAATCCGGCTTTAACTCCCAAACCGGGAACCCAATTCGAGCCGTGTCTTCTCCCAAAACTCTAGTGTTCATGTGTGCCAAGTTTCGTGCCAAACCGACGACGTTTGGTATTTCGGGGCGTCCACACCTCGAATTCAATTTTCATAAGGAACTACTTTTGCCTAGAGCGAAATCCGGCTCTAACTCCAAAATCGGGAACCCAATTGGAGTCCTGTCATCTCCTACAAGTTTCTCGTGCTTAGGCGGCCTTGTACGCCAGGTTTCGGGCGAAACAGACGCCTTTTGGCGATTTTGGGGCGTCAACACCTCGAATTCAAATTTCTTAAGGAACTACTTTTGCCAAGAGTGAAATCCGGCTTTAACTCCCAAACCGGGAACCCAATTCGAGCCGTGTCTTCTCCCAAAACTCTATTGTGTTTAGGCGGTCATGTGTGCCAAGTTTCGTGCCAAACCGACGACGTTTGGTATTTCGGGGCGTCCACACCTCGAATTCAATTTTCATAAGGAACTACTTTTGCCTAGAGCGAAATCCGGCTCTAACTCCAAAATCGGGAACCCAATTGGAGTCCTGTCATCTCCTACAAGTTTCTCGTGCTTAGGCGGTCTTGTGCGCCAGGTTTCGGGCGAAACAGACGCCTTTTGACAATTTCGGGGCGTCAACACCTCGAATTCAAGTTTCTTAAGGAACTAGTTTGCCTAGAGTGAAATCCGTCTCTAACTCCCAAACCGGGAACCCCATTGGAGTACCGTTTTCTCCCACAAGTCTCTCGTGCCTAGGTGGTCGTGTGTGTTAAGTTTCGTGTCAAGCCGACGCCGTTTGGTAATTTTGGGGCGTCAACACCTTAAATTCAAATTTCTTAAGGAACTAGCTTGCCTAGACCGAAATCCGGCTATAACTCCCAAACCGGAAACCTAATTGGAGTTCTGTCTTCTCCCACAAGTTTCTCGTGCCTAGGCGGTCGTGTGTGCCAAGTTCCGTGCGAAACCGACGCCTTTTGGCGATTAGGACTTGGGGTCACTGCTGTGGCAAATGCACAGCAGTGACTGTTGTGCTTCATTCTGTGATGTATTATGGGCTTATTTTTATGATCTGAACCGTTCATTTTGTAAGATTTGTTGAGTACTTCAAGCCTACTAAAAATCATATTAATCGGATATCAACAACTATATGATTGATAACCAAAAAAACAAACAAGAAGTTTTTCTTTTGAAAAATAGTATAAAAATATGCAATTCGATCATATAGTTACTGGTATCCGATTAATATGATTTTTGGTAGGCTTGAAGTACTCAACAAACCCTACAAAATGAACGGTTCAGATCATAAAAATAATCCCATAATGCATCACAAAATGAAGCACAAAAGTCACTGCTGTGCCTTTGCCACAGCAGTGACCCCAATTCCTTGGCGATTATGGGGCGTCAACACCTCGAATTCAAGTTTCTTAAGGAACTAGTTTGCCTAAAGTGAAATCCGGCTGTAACTCCCAAACAGGAAACCCGATTGGAGTCCTGTCTTCTCCCACAAGTTTCTCGTGCCTAGGCGGTAGTGTGTGGCAGGTTTCGTGCGAAACCGACGCCTTTTGGCGATTTTAGGGCGTCAAAACCTCGAATTCAAGTTTCTTAAGGAACTAGTTTTCCTAGAGTGAAATCCGGCTTTAACTCCCAAACCGGGAACCCAATTCGAGCCGTGTCTTCTCCCAAAACTCTATTGTGTTTAGGCGTCATGTGTGCCAAGTTTCGTGCCAAACCGACGACGTTTGGTATTTCGGGGCGTCCACACCTCGAATTCAATTTTCATAAGGAACTACTTTTGCCTAGAGCGAAATCCGGCTCTAACTCCAAAATCGGGAACCCAATTGGAGTCCTGTCATCTCCTACAAGTTTCTCGTGCTTAGGCGGTCTTGTGCGCCAGGTTTCGGGCGAAACAGACGCCTTTTGACAATTTCGGGGCGTCAACACCTCGAATTCAAGTTTCTTAAGGAACTAGTTTGCCTAGAGTGAAATCCGTCTCTAACTCCCAAACCGGGAACCCCATTGGAGTACCGTTTTCTCCCACAAGTCTCTCGTGCCTAGGTGGTCGTGTGTGTTAAGTTTCGTGTCAAGCCGACGCCGTTTGGTAATTTTGGGGCGTCAACACCTTAAATTCAAATTTCTTAAGGAACTAGCTTGCCTAGACCGAAATCCGGCTATAACTCCCAAACCGGAAACCTAATTGGAGTTCTGTCTTCTCCCACAAGTTTCTCGTGCCTAGGCGGTCGTGTGTGCCAAGTTCCGTGCGAAACCGACGCCTTTTGGCGATTAGGACTTGGGGTCACTGCTGTGGCAAATGCACAGCAGTGACTGTTGTGCTTCATTCTGTGATGTATTATGGGCTTATTTTTATGATCTGAACCGTTCATTTTGTAAGATTTGTTGAGTACTTCAAGCCTACTAAAAATCATATTAATCGGATATCAACAACTATATGATTGATAACCAAAAAAACAAACAAGAAGTTTTTCTTTTGAAAAATAGTATAAAAATATGCAATTCGATCATATAGTTACTGGTATCCGATTAATATGATTTTTGGTAGGCTTGAAGTACTCAACAAACCCTACAAAATGAACGGTTCAGATCATAAAAATAATCTCATAATGCATCACAAAATGAAGCACAAAAGTCACTGCTGTGCCTTTGCCACAGCAGTGACCCCAATTCCTTGGCGATTATGGGGCGTCAACACCTCGAATTCAAGTTTCTTAAGGAACTAGTTTGCCTAAAGTGAAATCCGGCTGTAACTCCCAAACAGGAAACCCGATTGGAGTCCTGTCTTCTCCCACAAGTTTCTCGTGCCTAGGCGGTAGTGTGTGGCAGGTTTCGTGCGAAACCGACGCCTTTTGGCGATTTTAGGGCGTCAAAACCTCGAATTCAAGTTTCTTAAGGAACTAGTTTTCCTAGAGTGAAATCCGGCTTTAACTCCCAAACCGGGAACCCAATTCGAGCCGTGTCTTCTCCCAAAACTCTATTGTGTTTAGGCGTCATGTGTGCCAAGTTTCGTGCCAAACCGACGACGTTTGGTATTTCGGGGCGTCCACACCTCGAATTCAATTTTCATAAGGAACTACTTTTGCCTAGAGCGAAATCCGGCTCTAACTCCAAAATCGGGAACCCAATTGGAGTCCTGTCATCTCCTACAAGTTTCTCGTGCTTAGGCGGTCTTGTGCGCCAGGTTTCGGGCGAAACAGACGCCTTTTGACAATTTCGGGGCGTCAACACCTCGAATTCAAGTTTCTTAAGGAACTAGTTTGCCTAGAGTGAAATCCGTCTCTAACTCCCAAACCGGGAACCCCATTGGAGTACCGTTTTCTCCCACAAGTCTCTCGTGCCTAGGTGGTCGTGTGTGTTAAGTTTCGTGTCAAGCCGACGCCGTTTGGTAATTTTGGGGCGTCAACACCTTAAATTCAAATTTCTTAAGGAACTAGCTTGCCTAGACCGAAATCCGGCTATAACTCCCAAACCGGAAACCTAATTGGAGTTCTGTCTTCTCCCACAAGTTTCTCGTGCCTAGGCGGTCGTGTGTGCCAAGTTCCGTGCGAAACCGACGCCTTTTGGCGATTAGGACTTGGGGTCACTGCTGTGGCAAATGCACAGCAGTGACTGTTGTGCTTCATTTTGTGATGTATTATGGGCTTATTTTTATGATCTGAACCGTTCATTTTGTAAGATTTGTTGAGTACTTCAAGCCTACTAAAAATCATATTAATCGGATATCAACAACTATATGATTGATAACCAAAAAAACAAACAAGAAGTTTTTCTTTTGAAAAATAGTATAAAAATATGCAATTCGATCATATAGTTACTGGTATCCGATTAATATGATTTTTGGTAGGCTTGAAGTACTCAACAAACCCTACAAAATGAACGGTTCAGATCATAAAAATAATCCCATAATGCATCACAAAATGAAGCACAAAAGTCACTGCTGTGCCTTTGCCACAGCAGTGACCCCAATTCCTTGGCGATTATGGGGCGTCAACACCTCGAATTCAAGTTTCTTAAGGAACTAGTTTGCCTAAAGTGAAATCCGGCTGTAACTCCCAAACAGGAAACCCGATTGGAGTCCTGTCTTCTCCCACAAGTTTCTCGTGCCTAGGCGGTAGTGTGTGGCAGGTTTCGTGCGAAACCGACGCCTTTTGGCGATTTTAGGGCGTCAAAACCTCGAATTCAAGTTTCTTAAGGAACTAGTTTTCCTAGAGTGAAATCCGGCTTTAACTCCCAAACCGGGAACCCAATTCGAGCCGTGTCTTCTCCCAAAACTCTATTGTGTTTAGGCGTCATGTGTGCCAAGTTTCGTGCCAAACCGACGACGTTTGGTATTTCGGGGCGTCCACACCTCGAATTCAATTTTCATAAGGAACTACTTTTGCCTAGAGCGAAATCCGGCTCTAACTCTAAAATCGGGAACCCAATTGGAGTCCTGTCATCTCCTACAAGTTTCTCGTGCTTAGGCGGTCTTGTGCGCCAGGTTTCGGGCGAAACAGACGCCTTTTGACAATTTCGGGGCGTCAACACCTCGAATTCAAGTTTCTTAAGGAACTAGTTTGCCTAGAGTGAAATCCGTCTCTAACTCCTAAACCGGGAACCCCATTGGAGTACCGTTTTCTCCCACAAGTCTCTCGTGCCTAGGTGGTCGTGTGTGTTAAGTTTCGTGTCAAGCCGACGCCGTTTGGTAATTTTGGGGCGTCAACACCTTAAATTCAAATTTCTTAAGGAACTAGCTTGCCTAGACCGAAATCCGGCTATAACTCCCAAACCGGAAACCTAATTGGAGTTCTGTCTTCTCCCACAAGTTTCTCGTGCCTAGGCGGTCGTGTGTGCCAAGTTCCGTGCGAAACCGACGCCTTTTGGCGATTAGGACTTGGGGTCACTGCTGTGGCAAATGCACAGCAGTGACTGTTGTGCTTCATTTTGTGATGTATTATGGGCTTATTTTTATGATCTGAACCGTTCATTTTGTAAGATTTGTTGAGTACTTCAAGCCTACTAAAAATCATATTAATCGGATATCAACAACTATATATGATTGATAACCAAAAAAACAAACAAGAAGTTTTTCTTTTGAAAAATAGTATAAAAATATGCAATTCGATCATATAGTTACTGGTATCCGATTAATATGATTTTTGGTAGGCTTGAAGTACTCAACAAACCCTACAAAATGAACGGTTCAGATCATAAAAATAATCCCATAATGCATCACAAACAAAAGTCACTGCTGTGCCTTTGCCACAGCAGTGACCCCAATTCCTTGGCGATTATGGGGCGTCAACACCTCGAATTCAAGTTTCTTAAGGAACTAGTTTGCCTAAAGTGAAATCCGGCTGTAACTCCCAAACAGGAAACCCGATTGGAGTCCTGTCTTCTCCCACAAGTTTCTCGTGCCTAGGCGGTAGTGTATGGCAGGTTTCGTGCGAAACCGACGCCTTTTGGCGATTTTAGGGCGTCAAAACCTCGAATTCAAGTTTCTTAAGGAACTAGTTTTCCTAGAGTGAAATCCGGCTTTAACTCCCAAACCGGGAACCCAATTCGAGCCGTGTCTTCTCCCAAAACTCTATTGTGTTTAGGCGGTCATGTGTGCCAAGTTTCGTGCCAAACCGACGACGTTTGGTATTTCGGGGCGTCCACACCTCGAATTCAATTTTCATAAGGAACTACTTTTGCCTAGAGCGAAATCCGGCTCTAAGTCCAAAATCGGGAACCCAATTGGAGTCCTGTCATCTCCTACAAGTTTCTCGTGCTTAGGCGGCCTTGTACGCCAGGTTTCAGGCGAAACAGACGCCTTTTGGCGATTTTGGGGCGTCAACACCTCGAATTCAAATTTCTTAAGGAACTACTTTTGCCAAGAGTGAAATCCGGCTTTAACTCCCAAACCGGGAACCCAATTCGAGCCGTGTCTTCTCCCAAAACTCTATTGTGTTTAGGCGGTCATGTGTGCCAAGTTTCGTGCCAAACCGACGACGTTTGGTATTTCAGGGCGTCCACACCTCGAATTCAATTTTCATAAGGAACTACTTTTGCCTAGAGCGAAATCCGGCTCTAACTCCAAAATCGGGAACCCAATTGGAGTCCTGTCATCTCCTACAAGTTTCTCGTGCTTAGGCGGTCTTGTGCGCCAGGTTTCGGGCGAAACAGACGCCTTTTGGCAATTTCGAGGCGTCAACACCTCAAATTCAAGTTTCTTAAGGAACTAGTTTGCCTAGAGTGAAATCTGTCTCTAACTCCCAAACCGGGAACCCCATTGGAGTACCGTTTTCTCCCACAAGTCTCTCGTGCCTAGGTGGTCGTGTGTGTTGAGTTTCGTGTCAAGCCGACGCCGTTTGGTAATTTTGGGGCGTCAACACCTTAAATTCAAATTTCTTAAGGAACTAGCTTGCCTAGACCGAAATCCGGCTATAACTCCCAAACCGAGAACCCAATTCGAGCCCCGTCTTCTCCCACAAGTCTCTCGTGCCTAGGCAGTTGTGTGTGCCAAGTTTCTTGCCAAACCGACGCCGTTTGGCAATTTTGGGCCGTCAACACCTCGAATTTAAATATCTTAAAGGGACCAAATTGTCTAGACCGAAATCTGGCTCTTACTCCCAAACCGGGAACCCGATTGGAGCCCCATCTTCTCCCACAAGTCTCTCGTCTTTAGGCGGTCATGTGTGCCAAGTTTCGTGCCAAACCGACGGCGTTTGGTATTTCGGGGCGTCCACACCTCGAATTCAATTTTCATAAGGAACTCCAAAATCGGGAACCGAATTGGAGTCCTGTCATCTCCTACAAATTTCTCGTGCTTAGGCAGTCTTGTGCATCAGGTTTCGAGCGAAACAGACGCCTTTTGGCGATTTCGGGGCGTCAACACCTCAAATTCAAATTTATTAACGAACTAATTTGCCTATAGTGAAATCTAGCTCTAACTCCCAAACCGGGAACCTGATTGGAGCCCCGTTTTCTCCCACAAGTTTCACGTGCCTAGGCGGTCGTGTGTGCCAAGTTTCGTGCGAAACTGACGCCTTTTGGCGATTTTGGGACGTCAACACCTCGAATTTAAGTTTCTTAAGGAAGTAGCTTGCCTAGAGTGAAATCCGTCTCTAACTCTCAAACCGGGAACCCGATTGGAGTACCGTCTTCTCCCACAAGTCTCTCGTGCCTAGGCGGTCTTGTGTGTCAACTTTCGTGTCAAACCGACGCCGTTTGGTAATTTTGGGGCGTCAACACCTCGAATTCAAATTTCTTAAGGAACTAGCTTGCCTAGACCGAAATCCGGCTCTAACTCCCAAACCGAGAACCCAATTCGAGCCCCGTCTAGTCCCACAAGTCTCTCGTGCTTAGGAAGTCGTGTGTGCCAAGTTTTGTGCCAAACCGACGCCGTTTGGCGATTTTGGGGCGTCAACACCTCGTATTTAAATTTCTTAAGGGACCAAATTGTCTAGACCGAAATCTGGCTCTTACTCCCAAACCGGGAACCCGATTCGAGCCCCGTCTTCTCCCATAAGTCTCTCGTTCCTAGGCGGTCGTGTGTGCCAGGTTCGTGCCAATCGAACCCTGTTTGGTGATTTTAAGGTGTCAAAACCTCGAATTCAAATTTCTTAATGACCTAGGTTGCCTAGAGTGAAATCTGGCTCTAACTCCCAAATCGGGAGCCCGACTAGAGCCCCGTCTTCTCCCACAAATCTCTCGTGTTTAGGCGGTCATGTGTGCCAAGTTTTGTGCCAAACCGATGGCGTTTGGTATTTTGGGGCATCGACACCTCGAATTCAAATTTCTTAAGGAACTACTTTTGCCTAGAGTGAAATCCGGTTTTAACATTTCTCATAGATGTTAGGGCCTTAATTAGGGATCAAGTTAGTTAAATAGAGCTTATGACTAATTAATCAAGGCTTAATTTAATTGATTTAATCTAATTAATTTAATCTGAATCAAATTTTAATCAAACTTCTCGTTACGCTCTAAAAATTATACCATTCATAACAAACTAGCCAATTTCGGTTTCTAACGTCATTAAGGCCTTCAATTTCAAATTATAACAGAAATCACAACAGATATTCCTACGGTTAATAGATATGAACCTAAAAATCATATTTTAAACACATAATAAGCATTCAAATTCACACAAAGCACTTAAATAACATTCAAAACCAATGATTAACAGGGTTGTCACAGGATCAATATTGCTTACCAACAACAAAATGTTTACTGGATTTTATAAATCAGAATGGAAAAAATGGATAATCAAATTAAGTCACACACAGCTCCATAAAAGACAACTTTGAGGGTAGAACTTAATTTATATGACACAAAATACAACAATTATTTCGTTGTGGTGATAAAAAAACATACACAAGAATAGTAAAGAGAATCAAGTTCTACAGATATAAGTTGAGAATTCAAACAACTAAATTTGGCACAATTAATATGTATATATCTAAATATATAGCACATATTATGTATGTAAAATTACTAACCTTGTCAATTGTGGCGAAAATGGACATGTTCTTGAAATCCCTGGACCCGAGCCGTGACCCCAGCCGCCGAATCAGCGCAGACGACATCACTCACATGGTACAATGATGTTGGAACCAACAATAAGGCTCATTAAGGGTGATGACAGCGCCAACACCAAGCTGCTTCAACTGCAGAACATCCTTAGGGAATGGAACCGCCCCAAGCAGAAGATACTGTTTAAAAATCAACATAGAAATAAAAACTCAAATCAATAAATCATGATCCCTTTAATTTAAGCTCACAGGAAATCTGTGCACCAAGAACACCAAGAAAATGAAATGTAAAGTAGTTGCATTGGTCAAAGTTTCACGAAGCTCTTCATTTTCTCCAATTCAGATAATCAGAATTCTAAGAATAACAGGCCCCATTATCCCATCTTTTTCCTACATTTTCTCCAGTAACTTAAATGCAAAGGAATTCTATTTTCTCAACAACCAAATGAATCATGAAGAACAATTTTAAAGCTCTACTGAACTACTTCACTTTTCAATTTTTTTTGTTTTGTTTTGTTTTTGTTTTTGTTTTTTTTTTTTCCAGCAGCAAACAAATCAAAGAAAAACAACTCCAGATACTATTACATACAGTGACAGTCATACAAGGTCTTTATTTTCTCTAGTAACCGAAATACATAGGAATTCTATTTTCTCAACAACCAAATGGATCAAGAAGAAGAATTCCAAAAAGCTACTAAACTACCACCCATTAAAACAACACAAAAAATCCTTCTTTTTCTTTGTAGTCCTCCATTTTCCCAGCAACCAAACAGATCAAACAAAAACAACTCCAGAAATTAAAACATACAGCAACAATCACAGTGATATAAACACAAGACCAAAGAAAACACAAAAAACAGATACAACAACATCCACAAATATACATACATATATATATGAAGGGACTTAGAACCAAAACCTGATCAATTTGGTCCCACCATCTGAAACTCAGCTTGAATCTTGTTCCGGAAAACATTGTACAGAAGGGTCGGGTAGAACAGGATCCTCTCTCTTCGCACCGACCCGAACAATCATTCTTCCAGAAACATGGTCGTCACTGTGATTGTAACTCCTTCCATCAGATTCAACCTCATCCAACTCTTCGATCTTCATGTCACCGATCGTAACAGAAATTCAACCAAAACCACAACACTAACTCCGATTCTGATCAAGACAACCGCGAAACCTCTAAAACCTAATGATTCGATAATTGGGGATGGAATTTGAGTGGTCGAAAAACCCTAAATCGAATTGGGTGAAAAATACATTGATCGGAATCGGAAAAAAGTGGATTCGAGTGTGAGGAGACGGAAGAATTGCATGCGGATGTGAGCTTAATCGTAATGAGGAGAGAGGAGGATAGAAAGATGTAAGAGGACCGTTGCAATTTTGTGAGAGAAATGTACCGTTGGACGGGGACGGGGGCGGGGGCGGGGGCGGTGGTGAATATAGCCGTTGTTGGGTTGGGAGAACACAAAACAGTAACAATTAGGGCGTTAGGATTCTAGAGTGATCCGGCACGTGTCTCACTAATGGAATGAAAAGGTGATATTAATTCTCGTCAAAATGACATCGTTTTGGTTGAAAAAAATTATAAAAAAAAAATAATGAAGAAAAAAAAAATGTGAATAGAATGAGAAAGAAGCTTCAAACAGTATCATCATCATGGATTTTGATTTATGAGATCTAAATAAATAAAAAAGAAGATTAAATCGATTCGATAATAAGATTGTTTCAGATCTGTATCATCACCATCATCATCAAAAGATTGAAGAAAAAATGTGAACAGAATGGGAAAGAGGCTTCAAACTGTATCATTATCATGGATTTTGATTTGTGAAATCTAAATAAATAAAAAAGAAGATTAAATCGATTCAATAATAAAATTGATTCAGATATGTATCATCATCATCAAAAGATTGAAGAAAACCCGTGAAAAAAATGAGAAAGAGGCTTTAAAAGATTAAATTGATTCGTTGATAATAAGATTGATTCAGATTTGTATCATTATCATCATCATCAAATGATTGATCTAGATATGTATTTCTATATGCATATATATATATATATATATATATATATTTACAGACCCCGCGAAGAAGATTAAATCGATTCGATAATAAAATTGATTCAAATCTTAATCATCATCATCATAAAAAGATTGATTCAGATATGTATTTCTAAATGCATATATGTATATTTACAGACCCCATAGTGCAAGCACCAAAGATTGATTCAGATTTGTATCATCATCATCATCATCAAAATCAAAGTGAGCAACAAAATCAGCAGATCCGATCAAAGGACATGAAGATCGGCGGAGGAAATCGGTGACAGAAGGTCTTCCATAGCTGACTTGAACAAGGGATGTTCATCATCATCATCAAGGGCTGATTTGTGAAGCACTAGTGTAGATTAAGAATAAGAACCACTCACTATCCACTTGAATCAAAAGATTTCTAAAATGAAGTAGAGTCTCAACTCAAAATCAAAGCTCTGTCCCTTCTCTTGCTCTGGTCCCTTCTCTCTCTCTCTCAAACTCTCCCACGAACTAGTGAAAGCGAACCTAGAAAGCTGATTTCTATTTGTTGTTGTTGTTGTTGTTTTTTTTTTTTTTTAATTACTAAGCAAAACGACGTCGTTTTGGCTAGTTTTATTTTGAACCGTTGGATCACTCACTTCAGGGATCACTTCCAGGAATCTCACTCTAGAGGATCCTGATACACAATTAGGCGCCTTTCATATGTTCGTACTCACTGGCAACTTAATGCTGACTACAACCCAATAAAATAAGGCAGAATTACTTAATCGTAGACTTTGAAAAAAGTTATTAACACTCACTGATTTTTTTCTAACAACGGTAAAGAGTACAAAAATTATACAAGAAAATGACATTTTTTGTATTGATTTCGGTTGCATGTGGTTTACTTTTGGAATTGTGAATAAATAAGAATAATATTATATGTATTAATTAATATACCAATTGATGATGTGATATAATTTAATTTAAGATATTTTTAGTATTTGTAATGTTATTAATGAGTGGAGGGTCAATAATAATATCATAACTAGTGTTGGTATACTAGTTAGTACACTAATTGGTACATATAACACTACCGAATAAAAAAAAAATCAAAATTCTTTTCCAAATGTGTAACCAAACATACAAATCACAATTTAATTCAAAATTCTTTTCAAAACTCACAACCAAACTCTTTTCAAAATTTTATTTAAAGAAAAATTTTAAAAGATATTTTTTTTATTTTATTTTTTAAAATCATGATTTGAGTGTAGAGTTGTATTTTTAATTATGAATTTTGAGTTGAGTTTTGAAAAGAGAAAATTTTGTTTGGTTATGAATTTTGAAAAGAGTTTTGAGTTGTATGTTTTTAATGTGCACTGTATTTTTTTAAATATATAATTTTTATTTTTTTATTTCAAATATTTGATTTTATTTAAAAAATATTTTTTTAATATTTTAATATTTTTTAACTTTTTTTAAATATTTAATTTTTTTTAAATTTCAAAAAAAATTCGATCGCCATATATATCTAAACCATAACAAATTATTTGGTCAATACTTTAAAAAATAACAAAAATTATTTTTCAAAAAAAAATAAAAACAATATTTTGATTAAAAAGTTTGTTAATTGAATTTTGAATTATGCGTTTAGTTATGAGTTTTAAAAATAATTTTTGAATTGAATTTTGAGTTATGTGTTTGCTTATAATTTGAGTGTGGAGTTATGTTCTGAATTTAAAATATTTACAAAATGGAAATAAAATATTTAAAATAAAAAATAAAATTTTCTTAAACATTAATTTCAAAATACAACTCAAAATTCAAAAACTTAAAACTCAAAATACAACTTAAAACTCTTTTCAAAACTCAAAATTCTTTTCAAAGCTCATAACCAAACAAATTTTTATTTTTTCAAAACTCAACTCATAACTTCACACTTAAAATCACAATTTCACATTTAAATCATAATTATAAAATTAAACTAAACAGATTTTACCCTTAACTCTTACACTCACTAATTCACCTTGCACATGCTCACACCTCTTCTCTCTCTCTCTCTCATACAGAGACGAAATTAAAATTTTATTACTACAGGAGTTAAAAGATAAACAATATTTTTTTACCGTATAGACAAATACACATATATGTACAGCATAATATATAAATTATATATGTACACATAAAAAAAATTAAATATCATATAAACAATCTCTAATAGAATGAATAAATTTTTTTTTGAAAAATTACAGAGAATAAAAGATGAGAAAATAATGGGATATATATCTTTTATACTAAGATACTATTTTATTTATAAAATAATATATATATATATATATTGCCGATCAAAAATATATATACATATATATATTTAGAAGTACTATGGCAAATAAAATTTTCACAGTGACAGAGAGGTCATGACCCCTCATAATCTTCTTCTAGTTATATCTATCACACATACACTCACCTCATTCTTTTAATAAAAAAAACAAAAATAAAATAAAATTTATCTTTATATTTTTAAATTTATTTTATTTTATTAAAATATATTTAATATTTAATATACAAATTCTATTTTTATAAAATTGATATTGTTCTAAAAATATATTTAAAATTTTAAAATGCAACTAATATTTCACATATTTAATAAAAATTTAAATTAATAATCTAAAATATATAAAAATTTATAGAATTAAAATAATTTGTATGATTTAAGTTAATATAAATAATAAAATTACTTTTCTAATTAATACATATATAGATATATATTGGTAGGAGAAAACTTGGAGAATTTTTTTTAAGGTCCCTAATAATAGTAATTTAGAGGATAAAAGATAAAAAAAAAAAAAAAAAAAATAGTCATGCATAAGGTCCCTGAACAACATGGCGCGCATTTTTAATTATTTCGTGGACCAAAATACCCTTCACAAAATCAACACAAAGACGAAACTGATTCCGACGACTGAGTTCCATTCCAAGTATCCAACCATCTTCACGAACAAGAGAACTGCAGAACTAGGGTTTCAATATCGTCTCCACCATCGACATTAGAGATTCGTTATCTTCTGCAAAAATCATTCCCATTCCTTCCTCACAAATTTCTCTGACCCCGTTTTCACTGTTCATCGTCATCTCAGTTCATCTTCGTCACGTCGCATCTTTATCTCAGGATATATCAGCTCGCCATTAAAGTTTCATCCTAACTCTGGTAAGTTTTTCTACAATACAATTAGATTTTCTCTAGAAACACAGTTAATTGCATTTTATATTAACCTTCCATAAATTAGGGTTTCAATTTCGTAATAAAAAGCTACATGAATTTGAAAAAATTTATTTCTGTGTGTTTTGAACTTATTCTTAAACATGTTTGTGTGATTTTATCTGTAAATTTCTCTGGCATTTGAATTTCTCTGATTTTTGCTTGATGTATGTTTCTTCTTTCAATTTTCTCTGGCATGTTTATTTTGAAAAAAGTTATTTCTGGTTTTCATCTTATCCTTGAACATGTTTCTGTGATTTTGTCTATAAATTTCTCTGCTTTGTAAATTTCTCTGTAATATGTATTTTTAATTGGAATGTCTATCTTTCTCTGGAATGTCTATTACTCTCTTGTCTCTGTCTAAGTTTCTCTGGTATTTATAATTTTCTCTAACCACATCACTTTCCTCCCTTGTGTGTCTCTATCATGTTTAATTTTCTCTGGTTGTGTATGTAAATTTCTCTGACATTTTAATATTATGGACTATGTTTCTTCTTTGAATTTTCTTTGGCATATTTAATTTGAAAAAAAGTTATTTCTTTATTCTTGAACATGTTTATGTGATTTTGTCTATAAATTTCTCTGCTTTGTAAATTTCTTTGGAATATGTATTTTTCTCTGGAATGTTTATTACTCTCTTGCCTGTGTCTAAGTTATAATTTTCTCTGGCCACATCACTTTTCTCCCTTGTGTGTCTCTATCATGTTTAATTTTCTCTGCTTGTGTATGTAAAATTTCTCTGGCATTTTAATATTATGGACTTAAAATTTTCTCTAGAATGGAAATTTTCTCAAGAATGTGTAATTTTCTCCAGAATGTGTAATTTTCCCTGGTATGTTTATTTTGTTCAATTCTTGGTTTCAATGTGGTATAACTTTTAGTGGCATGTTTACATTACTTTGTTTATTTTATCTTGCTAATTGTGGAATGGAAATTTTCTTTCGCTTGCAATGTTTACTTTTCTTTGTCATTCATTTTATGTGCTTGCTAGATATATGTTTCTTTTTTCAATTTTCTCCGGGATTTAATGTTGTTGACATCTTTTACTTTTATGTGCTTACTTTTCTTGGTTTCATTTTACTTCTATATGTAATTTTAACAATTATTGAAATTTTTTTTGCCATGTTTATGATGCTTTATTGATTTTCTCTAACAATGGAAATTTTCTGTGGCTAGAGATGTATTCCACAGGAAAACAATTAACCACCTTAGTTTTCTCCCTTATGTGTAATTTTCTCTGACATGTCCAATTTTCTCCGGCATGTTCAATTTTCTCTGGGATTTAATGTTGACATCTTTATGTTTTCATCATTGTCTAGAAATAGCAAAACATAAAAACAGCAAAACAGCAAAACACCAAGCAAGAAACATAAATTCTCTCAGTCTTCTTATGATCTAAGATAAAAAACTAGCAGCAAAACACCGGAAACACCAAGCAAGAAACAGAAACTCTCTCGATCTTCTTATGATCTAAGATCAAAAGCCAGCAGCAAAACACCACACACTCCTTGCTAAAACACACAAGTCCAAGGTGATGAAGCAACTAGCATCAAGATGAGTATCCTAACTTCAACAGACTCAAGCTCAAGGGGGAAAAAACCTGTTAAACTCTAAAGAAAGAGAGCTCACTACAGCATTCAATACCGATCCAACCTCTCATCTGTTGTCTCCTTTTTTCGAACACTTAAATTCAATTCAAACCAAGTTGTAGAGCTTCAAAAGAAACCATTCTGGTATTTGATCCAAGCTCTAACCACTAGAAGGACGGATCTAAGGAAATCTAGGAAATTTGATGATGATGTAGTTGCAATAATCTAATGTTACAATGAAAAAACAAAAGCATTCACAGTTGGTAAAAAGAACTTGACCTTTACAACCAATGACGTGACCTTAATTTTTGGTTTGCAAGGAGGTAAAGGAGCCATGTCATTAAGATACTCTAAAACGCCAAAATCTGCATTCCTAAGGAGAAGATTCCAAAAAGACACCAGGCTCACTGACTTCAAAGATGTAGCAATCATTATTACATGTACTTGTGTCTCACCCTATTTTTTTACAACAAGTGGGAATTCAATAGGGTGGTTTTTTATAAAGTATGTGGAAACCTCTTGAATCAATGAAACAGTATGATTGGCCAGAAGTAATCACATCAACATTGATTGACTCTATCATAGCATTGCACAAAACTCTAGAAGAAGTTATGGGGTGTGTCATTGCACTGCTGGTAAGTATAATATCCATTCAAATTTGCAGTTATCATACTTATAAATTTGTGTGTTTAGCAAAATTTAATTACTTTAATTTTCATCACAGTATTGGCTATGTGAACATGCAAATATCATTGATTTGGAAGATAATAACACAACTGACTTCCCAAGATGTGCCAAGTGGAACCTGCAAACCTTGACGAAACAGCTGCAGAAGACACCAGTCTACTCTCTTGCACCTCGATAGGTTAGATTTCTATCACCACTGAAATTCCAAAATTTCTCTGACCACTGGTTTGTTTCCCTCCTTGTGCCATTGATTGAGATCAATTTTCTCTGGACTATCAATTTATGTTTCTTCTTTGGTTACCATTGGTTTATTTCTGCCATGGTAATCAATTTTCTCTGCAATCCAAATTTCTCTGACCACAATTGTAACACATTAACATATATGCCCTGATTGATTTTCTGTGATATTTGAATTATGTTGGTTGTTTCATAATTTTCTCTGGCCCAAAAAATTGTTTCTCCTTGTGTGTAATTTTCTCTGGCCCATAACTTATGTGCCTTGCATCTTTGATTAACACTGTTTATTTCTACCCTTCTAATGAATTTTCTCTGGAATCCAAATTTGTCTGACACAATTATAGTAAAACATTAACTTATATGCCTTGATTGATTTTCTTTGATATCTAAATTATATTGCTTGTTTTATAATTTTCTCTGCCTTATAAAATTAACTCATTGTCTGTAATTTTCTCTAGCCCATACAATTTTCTCTGAAGTTTGTTTCCCATTAGTGTCATTTAGATGAATTTTATTTTCCTTATTTGAATTTTTTCTCTCAGTGAATTTTGTAACATTTCTCTAATAAAAGAGTCTCCTATTACAAATAGATAACAAGGAGCTAGTCAAAAATCCATCAGAGGAGTTCTATCTTAGTAAAAAGACGAAGAAAGAATAAAAAAAGACAATTGTCAAATTCAAGGAAACATTACAAGATTCATTTGAAGAATGAGGGAATGAAGAAGCAGAAGGCAACATAGAAGAACATGAAGCCATCAATGGACAAGAAGATCAAGCAAGTAGTGGAGAAGCAGAAGCCAAGAAGAAAGTGAAGAGATAGAAGCAAAAGACAAAGAAGAAAATGAACAGAAAGAAGAAAACAGTGAAGAAAAAGATGAAGGCACTCAATCTAAACAGCATGAAGAAAACAATGAGGAAAGTGATGAAGAAGAACATAATGAGCCAATGGACCAACATCGTGATAGCATTTGTGGCTCAACAATGCATCAGCCTCAAGAATCTGAGGAATCAAAGGATGCCCAAATTGCTGATCTACGTCAAAGACTAAAGGCACTTTCTAAATCTAAAATAGAAGAAGAGAGAAATTGGAATGAATTACTTGCAAAAAAGGATATTGCAATAAGAACCTTGGCATCACTTAACTCAGAACTTCAAGAAAGAGACAGCACAATCCAAATGAAACTAAGAATGTTGGAGGTTAAAAAAGAAGATGATACAAAAACAATCCAACAATTGAGGTATTCAATTTCGGAGCTTGAAAATGAATATGCTAAATTGCATGAACAAGTTCAAAAACTATCTGTCTAACTAGCAACACAACTATACCGAACACCAACACAAGTTCAACCGCAAGGTCAGTGAAAATCTTGAGCCACAAAAAGTTATGTCCTTGTGTCAATGGTAATTTTCTCTAAACACATTAGTTTCTGCTGCTTATTTCTATTGATTTCTACTGCTTATTTGATTTTCTCTATCTATTTTCTTATTCGATTTTTGGAGCTTGTTTGATTTTCACTGTGTATAGTTGGAATGCAAGTGGAACAACAAGTTGCAAAGCAAACTGAGCAAACCACGAAAGACAAAGAAGTACTTGATGCTGATGCGTACGTCTTGCCTCAACCAATAAGCATCAGAAAAATCTTGCGTTTTTCCACAAACTCTACCGATTTCAAGATTGATAAAAGATCATGTAAAAGACATCTTGTAGCACATATCAAATGTGTTTGGACTTGAGTAAGTACAACAAATAAAATAGAAGATAACAAACAATAATTTACAAACTTATATAGCATTAACAACTATTAAATCCTTTCTTTGTCTTCTTGTAGGGCTTTAATCTAGACAAGTGAGTTGAATCTCATTACCTTCGAAGACATTGGAAACCTAATAAAGCAAAAAGAAATTGCCAACAATGTAAGTCTTTCATCAAAATTTCTCTGTAATGTTCCATCAGCCTTTATAAACCAATATTACAATTATAAATTATATTTTTCAGGCCATTGATGGCTATGGAGAGATCCTTTTTACTGACCAAATGAGAGAAAGACAACAGCCAACTTCATTTTTTTTTTCACATCCATGAGCTTAGTATGTTATTACTCTTTTATTTGATTTTCTCTGAAATTTACTTACTACTTTCTCTTGTTAAGATACTTCTTGAAGCCAGTTGTGTCATTAGTCTAATTTTCTCTGGCTAGTTGTGTGCATTTAAAATTTCTCTATCTGTATATTTCTTAAATTCCTGCCATTTCAACTTTCTCATAACATAACTATTTTTTGATTTTCTCTGACCACAGAATTTCATCAAAATGATGGAAAATCAAACTTTTCGAGTCTCATTATTTGACAAGCCTATTGAAACAACATGGAGGAACTACAGATTCCTCTATTTCCCAATAAATATTTGGGGTAATAAGAAGTCAACACATGGAAATCACTGGACCTTGCTTGTCCTCGACAAACAAGACAATTTATGAAGGTTCTACAACTCACTAAGGCCAAGGAGGGATGATACAGAAGACAAATATGTCAAAGATGCAAAACAATCGAGTGCAAATTTCTCTGATCCCATCATAATGTTTATGTGATGATATTTTTCATAGAATCCCATTGCTTTGTCCGTAAATTTCTCTGTTACTTAAAAATTATTTTTTCACAACAAGATTATGTGGAGAATTTTTTGAAAGCTTGCCTTGAAAGAGAGGCACAATCACAACCCTTTTTCGAATTGATAAACTCACAAAACACAAATTACAACTTTGAGTATGTCAACAATGCTCCACAACAAGACAGTGATTCGTAAGTTTCATACAACATCTATAAATAAGATAATATGATTTGAATGTTTCTTAAAACTAACTATACCTATAATTTGTATGCAGTATGAATTGTGGCCTCTTTGTGTGCTATATAATGAGACAATATAGCAAGCATGAACCTATCAGCTCGAAATTGTCCACACAAGACATAAGGTTGATAAGGGCAGAAATCATAGAGAGATTTGTGACCAAAGTTGGCCGGTCATGGACAGAACCAATTCAAATACCTCCAGAAGAAGAACCAAAAATGTAATAGTGAAACTAGTGCAAGGAAGACAATGTACACAATATAATTAGCATTAACCATTCAATTTATTTTTTCATACATTGAAGGAATAATGATGCTTGACATATATGTATATATCCTTTTTTGACTAATGTAAATCTCATACCTATCAATGGTTAAATATATATATATTTTTTTGTTGTGATTGTCAACACAATCCACATAGAGAAAATTGTCTGCAGAAATTTCCCTAGTATGATTTTACCAGAAATTCACAGAGAAATTTAACTCGTATCTTCCCAAGGGGATGCCTATGTGATCATATAATCTGTAATGCTTTGTTTTGGTACAAAACAATCATCAAATTCAAAAAACACAAAGCGCACAGTAATTTTCTCTGCTATTAGCAAATTTCACTGGATGAATTTGATGCTTCAAAACACAATGCTCAGATAATTTTTTCTACTAGTGAAAAATTTCTTTGGATGAAATTGACGGGTATTATAAACAGACTACCCATAGTATGTTTCAACAAATACAATTCACACTGTAATTTTCAATGCTATTGGCAAATTTCTCTGGATGAATTGGACCTCACAAAACACAATGCAAATTTCAACAAACATAATGCCCACAGTAAATTTATCTTCTATTGGCAAACTTCTATGGATGAATTTGACTGGTATGAAGTTACCAGAAATTCACAGAGAAATTTAACTCGTACCGTGCCGAAGAGGGTGCCTATATGATCATGCAATCTGTAATGCACTGTGTTAGTACAAAACAATTATCAAATTCAAAAAACACAATGCACACAGTACTTTTCTCTACTATTGGCAAATTTCTCTAGATGAATTTGAAGCTTCAAAACACAATGCACAAAGAATTTTCTCTGCCATAGGCAAATTTCTCTGGATGAATTTAACTGGTATTACAAACCCACTGCATGGACTCCCAGTTTGAAAACTAAGTCAAAAAATGTACTTCCTAAACACCTAAGTTTGAAAAATAGGCCATCGGGGCCCAAAAATCCTGTAACAGTCCCGAGAAGGCCCGTAGAACACCTCCAACACCTTGGGAGAAACCAATGTAAGTTGTGGAAACTTAAGAAACAGGCACGGGACTTCCGGTTTGAAAACTAGGTCGAAAAAGACACTTTTTTCACACTTAAGCTTGAAAATAGGCCTCGGCGGGCCGAAATCGTGTAACAATCACGAGAAGGCCCGGGGAACACCTTAAACATCTCAGGAGGGACAGTCGCAAGAAGGGCCGGAAACACCTCAAACATCTTGGGAGTGACCAACGTGAGTTGTGAAAACTTACGGAACTAGCGCGGGACTTCCGGTTTGAAAACTAAGTTGGAAAAAGACACTTTCTTCACACTTAGGCTTGGAAATAGGACATCGGGGGGCCAAAATCGTGTAACAGTCACGAGAATGACCGGGAGATGCCCCAAACACCTCGGGGGGGTCCAAGGTAAGTTGTGAAGACTTACGGAACTAGCACGAGACTCTCGGTTTGGGAATTAAATCGAAAAATGCACTTTTTTCACATTTAAGCTCGAAAATAAGCCTTTGGGGGCCAAAATCGTGTAACAGTCACGAGAAGGCCTGGGGAACACATCAAACACCTCGGGAGGGACCAATGTAAGTTGTGAGAACTTACAGAACTAACACGAGACTCCCGGTTTGAAAACTAAGTCCGAAACGACACTTTTCTCGCACTTAAGCTTGAAAATATTCCATCGGGGGGCCAAACTCGTGTAACAGTCAAGAAAAGGTCCGGGGAACACCTCAAACACCTATGGAGGGACCAACGTGAGTTGTGAAAACTTGCGGAACTTGCATGGGACTCCCGGTTTGAAAACTAAGTCAAAAAATACACTTCCTAAACACCTAAGCTTGAAAATAGGCCATCCGGGGCCAAAAATCCTGTAACAGTCCCGAGAAGGCCCATGGAACACCTCCACACCTCGGGAGAAACCAATGTAAGTTGTGGAAACTTACGAAACTAGCGCGGGACTTCCGATTTGAAAACTAGGACGAAAAAGGCACTTTTTTCACACTTAAGCTTGAAAATAGGCCTCGGCGGGCCGAAATCATGTAACAATCACGAGAAGGTCCGAGGAACACCTCAAACATCTCAGGAGGGACCAATTGGAGTTGTGAAAACTTAACAAACAGGCACGGGACTCCCGGTTTGAAAACTAGGGTGAAAAATACACTTTTCTAACACTTAAGCTTGAAAGTACGCCATTGGGGGCCAAAATCATGTAACAGTCGCAAGAAGGGCCGGAAACACCTCAAACACCTCGGGAGTGACCAATGTGAGTTGTGAAAACTTACGGAACTAGCACGGGACTTCCGATTTGAAAACTAAGTTGGAAAAAGACACCTTTTTCACACTTAAGCTTGGAAATAGGACATCGGGGGGCCAAAACTGTGTACCAATCACGAGAAGGACCGGGAGATGCCCCAAACACCTTGGGAGGGTCCAAGGTAAGTTGTGGAGACTTACGGAACTAGCACGGGACCCTCGGTTTGGGAACTAAATCAAAAAATGCACTTTTTTCACACTTAAGCTTGAAAATAAGTCGTCGAGGGCTAAAATCATATAACAGTCACGAGAAGGCCCGGGGAACACATCAAACACCTCGGGAGAGACCAATGTAAGTTGTGAAAACTTACGGAACTAGCACGTGACTCCCAGTTTGAAAACTAAGTCCGAAACGGCACTTTTCTCGCACTTAAGCTTGAAAATAGTCTATCGGGGGGCCAAAATCGTGTAACAGTCAAGAGAAGGCCCGGGGAACACCTCAAACACCTAGGGAGGGACCAACGTGAGTTGTGGAAACTTACGGAACTTGCATGGGACTCCCGGTTTGAAAACTAAGTCAAAAAATGCACTTCCTAAACACCTAAGTTTGAAAATAGGCCATCGGGGGCCAAAAATCTTGTAACAGTGCCGTGAAGGCCCATGGAACATCTCCAACACCTCGGGAGAAACCAATGTAAGTTGTGGAAACTTACAGAACTAGCGAGGGACTTCCGGTTTGAAAACTAGGTCGAAAAAGGCACTTTTTTCACACTTAAGCTTGAAAATAGGCCTCGGCGGGCCGAAATCGTGTAACAATCACGAGAAGGCTCGGGAAACACCTCAAACATCTCAAGAGGGACCAATTTGAGTTGTGTGAGAGAGAGAGAGCATCAACATCAACAACAACACATCATCATCATCATCATCATCTTCCTGTATCTGTTCTTGCTCTGTTTTTTTTTTCTTTTCTTCTTCCATAACTTAGAATAGAGAGAGAGAAAGAGAGAGAGAGAGAGAGATACAGAGAGAGAGAGAGAGGGGTACACAGATCTGTGTATACACACAGATGATGGTGGTGTTGGTGATAGCGGCGCTGGTGATGGGTTCTCTCTCTCTTCTCTTTTCCTCTCTCTTCTCTTTCTTTCTCTTTCTTTTTCTCATCCTCTTCTTCCCTCTTCTCTCTCTTCCTCCCTCTATTTCAGCGATATAAGAGGGAAAGAAAAAGAAAAAAAAAATTGGAGCCCTTTCGGGCCAAGTTTTTTTTGAGCTAGGAAGGATTATTCGTGTGGAAAATTACTGGCCACCCAGCCTACCCTAATAGCCAGTATTTTTTTTTTTTGGTTGCTGATTGCACCTGTAGTCCAGAATTTTGTCCTTTTATGTCATTTTAATGCTCACAGTTAGTCCAATTGTATTTTTTTTTTTTGGTTTCTAATTGCGCCCATAGTCCGAAATTCTGTCCCTTTATGCCATTTAATGCTCACAATTAGTCCAATTGACATCACCAGTTTGGGATTTTGATAGAAAATAGTCACTAAATTAATTGAAGTTAGTTTATAGAGTTAATCAAATTTACAATTTTACTCCTAAAAGCATGACACGTCACTCATATGTTCATTTTTTATTTAAAAAAACACCAACAATTGTAAATTATAAATGACTCAAATGACACAATTGTAAATTATAAACCAACCTGAGACAATCATAAATTCATAATTAAAATTGAATCAATTGAATTTTATTTATTTATTTATTATTTTAATTTTATTTGCAGAAATTAATGATTAATTGTTAGAATAACACTTAAAGAGAATTGATCACATCCCTTCTACTACAGATCACTTTTTAGTCTTACCTCTCCATTTCACTTCCAAGATAACAAGCAAGAGCTAATTGAAATTATAAATGACTCAAACGACAATGGCCAAAATAAAGTCAAAAATTTGGTCAAAACTCTTTTATAATAAAATTTTAATGCATTAAGAACAAATATAAAAAGTTTTCTTTAAAAAGTCTAACACATACTACTATTATCAAAATATTCTTAGCGACTAATTTAGTATTTTAATTTTTAATAAAATTAATATTTTTACTCTATTTCACAATAACATTTTACTGACTATCAAAGTAACACTTTACTGTCTTCTTAAATAGGACAGTAACAAAAAAAAAAAAAAACAGAATATGAAACAACAACCGATCACAGTGATGATGGGAAGAAGGTCACAGCTTCGATAGCAACATCAACTACAGCAAATATGATCTGTTTGCTCAATTTGCTGCTCTCAAGACGTCTCTTCTTCCCTTTTCTTTTTCTTCTGATCCTCGACTGCGTCCCAATAAGTAACGGAACAATTGCAAGTGATGATGGAGTGGATGAAGATGGAGTGCAGAAACTGGTCCAATGGGCCATCGACACTGCTCGACTTGATCCTTCTCCTCCCACTGGTTCTGATAATGATGATAACGACAGCAACAACGATAATGACATTGACATTGATATTGACGATCATCAGAAAGAAAAAGAAGAAGAAGAAGAAGAAGAAGAAGAAGAAGAGATCATGTTTGTTTGTGCAGAAATGTTTACTGAATTCAACTAAAAAGGTAAATTTGTCAATAAAAATGCACCTGTACAATATTGGTGTCTTTGAAAGAAAAATCTATCTTAATGGACTTTACACAATAAAAATTGTTTTAGTGTTCCTTTCAACAAAGAATGGCTCAAGGGAGGGATTTTGGAAAAATTTTTCCTAATAAAGCGACTACTGGTGTGCTTTGCACTTTGATTTTTTCTTTATTTAAATTAAGGAATCAAATTCACAAAGCCAAAAAAATCCAACTCACCCATCCAGCTGGTTCGAAACTGCCATCTTCAACCAACTGCCAAGTTTCAAGATTGGCAGTTTGAGGGCTGCTGAATCAACCTGGCACAATACAACTACTACTAGCCAGCATATCTCACCAACACTACTAGCTTTGTCGCGTTCAAAAGGTAGATGTCTCTTGAACCTTTATGATCAATCTTAGGTGGCAATTTTCTTTGTAATAATGACATATATTGTTATTGTGACTCATTAGTATGTAATACATTATAATAATAAAATAAAATATAAATCTTCGGCAGCCCATGAACCTCCATTATCTTAAAAGGAAAAAGCAGCCTCTGGCAACGAGAATTTGAGTCATCATGGACAAAGATTCAACTACTTAAAAAATCAATCTGAACAATGTTGTTTCAACATAACTTCAGGACCATGTATTTTGAGGGCAAATTGTATACAAGAAGGCGATCGTGAGCAGTACTTGTTCTATGCCAAACCAAAACCCCTTGAATTCTATAAATTATTGTTAGACAGCATTTTGAGAAAAGTAGTCTATGAGATCCGAAAATACTCGCAATTGTCCTCTTTCTATTTCTTACAACATATAAAGCCAATTGGCATTAGTGAATGAAAATAAAACTCACAGCAGACTGGAATAGTCTGTGCAGTTGTATTGGAAACATCTTGGGTAGTTCCTCGGCACAATGCAGATGAAAGCAGAAGAGAGAAACATGACTGAATGGTGTTTCACAACAAACTGTAGGTCAGTAGGCCAACCTGAAATGTCGCGCCAAATTTGGTACATATTCCACTTGTCATTTATTATGTAATTCTGTCTTTGGAAGTATATCAGCTCTTCTCACTCTGAACTTGAACCGTGCTCCTACAACAAGAAGAACAACCATCAAAATATGTCAGTGTATCAAGATGGTTATAATCTTTTGATTATTGTGGACATAGAACACTCAAAGCGGGCATCAGAAATCTCATCCCATGTAAGACAACCTATCCTCCCAAGGGTGAAATTAATATAATCTAATTCCCAATAGAAGTAGCTTGATACGAGGCAAAATATATTTGAACAGGATTAGCTATTAGACTATTATGGCGGGGCTGTCTGTAGGTTATAAATTGTGGTCTGTGATGGTTTGCATGGCAATGGGTTATGGACAGAGATAGACACACACACACACACAGATGGGTCTACTTTAGAGATGGTTGATTGGGTGGTAGCTAAGAAGCGTTGACACGGACACAGACACGAATGCGGAAACGGACATGGACACAGACACGGGACACGGCAATTTCAAAATTATGAGAACACGGACACGACAGTAAAATATGTTTTCATATATATATGTATTTGTTATCTAGATTAATATTATATTCACAATCAATCAACATTAAGAAAAACAAACACTAACTCTTTTTTTTTTAAAAGCACTTTTAAATTAACATTTACAGTTTATATTTTTTATGGATGATCTATTAAGTATTTAAATCTAAGAAAAAAATAATAAACATTCAATATTCATCACAAGCATTAAATTAAATGGGGAAAAAGACAATTTAGCATGTCCCCAAAGTATCCCCTAAAAATAAATTAATTAAATAAGGCGACACGCCATGTGGTGTGTCCCATACCTGTTCCCAAAGTGTCTATGTGTCCGACACGGATACGGCACTTATTTTGACGTGTCGGTGCTTCATAGGGTGGTAGTCATCGGCAATGACTATTAGAGGTGATCACTATTAATGGGGTTAGGATAGAGTAACTTGATGACTCAATGTGAGTTAGGATTGGAATAACATTCCATTTGTTTTGGCAGAGAATATTTTTCGTATTTTCTAGAGTTTGATACTACAGAAAGCGAAAGCAACATAAAATGTTTTGTGGCGGTCAATGGAAAACAAGCTTATTTGGGAAAAAAATATTTTCCAATTTCAAAAGATAGAAAACGTTTTCCGAACTAAAGTCTTACCAACGCAACCACACTATTACCATCATCACCACCTCCAAAAACCCGACCATCATCTCCACTACCACCACCACTATCGCCAGCATTACCTTCACCACCTCCGCCGCCAAAACCTCCACCTCACCCTACTACCACCCCACCACCACCAACACCAACTGCCCCACCTCCTCCTACCACTACCACTAACACTAATACAACAACTAATACATTAGTTTCAAAGTCGCAACTAGACATAGGAAAACATTTTATGAAAAAAAAAAAAATTCATAAAAATATTTTAATTACAAAATGCTTTCCTCAAACAAAGTAAGAATTACTATGAATAACAAAATATGTAAATTTTCTGTTGCAATCGTCATCACAAGGGAAAATTGTTTTTTCAGAAACATAAGAGGGTGTTGTGATTGTTAGAAACCTAAGGGGTGTAGTCTATGTTACATGGAATTGGATATGAGTGTCGGGTGCAGGTGTCTGTCCAAAAGTTGGACATTCACAACCATTAATCTTAGGATATCGAGATGTGTCCAAAAGTTACATATGGAGACACATCATGGACACACACACACACACACACACATATATGTAACATATCATATAATATAATATACTTAGATAAGATGTTTTAAATTATGTAGAAATGTACATGAAATTAAATATGATTAAGAGACGTGATATTTCTCTCTAACCCATGTGTGAGGTCAGAAATGTGTCTTTAATAGCAAATGTAAGTTTCATTTTTTTTCAAGCATCATAAAAAATTAGAAGATTCAAGTGTCTAAATTTACAGGTGTTGGACATGTTGGACACATGGCACTCTTACCTTTATTATATTCCATGGGCACGGTCGGGGAAAATAAAAGAGTCCATAACACACATGTAAGTACAATTTACACAAAAGCATGTGAATAATAATAATAATAATAAAATTGGAAAAAAAATAATTAAGATGACCTCACCACTTGTATTTCTTGAGAAGAACTTCAGTATCTCGTCAATTATAATAACCTATGCCAGGTTGACAATATCGTAAGTAATGTCAAATAAGAAAGAGATCCAAATATGAAACAAAAAGTGATGCAGTGTATTATATTTAAATCAGAAACAATTAAACAAAATAGTCTACATATAAGATATTACTTGCTACTGTAGGTTTCACTAAGCTATTCAGGAAAAGAAAAGGGGTGAAAATTATCAGTTGAAGACATCATTAAAGCTATTCTGAGTAATGGAAGAGAAGCTACCATGACACGGTGACAACTAGAAAGGAAACAAAGAAAAGTAATTACACAGAATCAAAATGAGATTTTATCCATAAAACAAAGTGTGATTTGAAAATTTAACTAAGCCACCACCATATTTGAGGCCCATTGAAGAAATTCCCTATTTATTAACTCTCACAACCCATTCAGCAAGTAAATAGAATTTGGCGTTAATGTCTGGGTACTAAATGTAAAGATGTTGCTAATTCCAATCATAGAGCAAGGCATCCTTCAATGCCAGTCTTTTAAATGTAAACACTACAATGGAACTATAAACAGAAATTCAACCCAACTATTTGACTTAGAGATTGTTGTTGATGATTTTCATTTTTAAATTTTCTAAGACAAGTGTCGAATGAGTTATTTAGATCCAAAGGCATGTCTAATAAATAAGTAAATAACAAGATTGCTTCTCCATAATAATGTGGTATATACATCCCCTACATTTCAATTATGGATGGGAAAGTAAGATATTAGCTGTCCATCAGTTTTACTACATAGGGGCCGTTTTTAGATTATTAGATTATAGCTTTAAACAGAAGTTGTTAGCTTGTTTGGTGTAGATGTTAGCTTGTTTGGTGTAGTTGTTAGCTTGTTTGGTGTAGCTGTCCATCATTTCATTGTGTAATTATCATTTTGCCCTTCTAAGAAATGCAAAAATTGTGAAAAATATTTTTTTTTTCAAAATTTCATTTTCAGAACTATTTTCATAATTTTTTTACACACAGGAAGACTGCAATCTGGATATGTGGGTAAGCTATGGAGGAAAGCTTTCCTTCCAAAGAACATGTCTCACAGTAAGATTATATTTTGCCAAATAATGGGATGTTTCTTTACAATTTGTACTGTGATACCCCTGTTCCGTATTATGCTAATTGATCTTCCTTATGCATATGATTATGTGTTTGATATGATTTTGAGTGCCATTTATATGAATATATGTGGTTTTGAATTTCTATCCGTTCACCGTAGGAATATCTGTTTGATTATCTGCTTTGGAATTTAAATTGAAAGCCTTATCGGCCACAGAACCTGAAATTGATTGCGCCATCGCGATTGGCATAATTTTTAGAGCCTACGGTGAAATTTGATTGAAAATTGATTCGGATCAAAATAATTAGATTCAGAACGATTAATTAAGTGCCAAATTATTTAATATTAATAATTTTAACTAGATTAATTAAGTGCGTTGTGCCCATAAGAGGGCACAACGCACTCAATTCCTCTCTTTTATCCATTTGGGCTGAGATTTCTCTAGAGAGGGAGAGAGAGGGCCAGTTCTAGAGAGAGAGGAGGAGGAGTTATGCATTTTGATCCAAGATTGTGAAATTGGAAGTTAAAACTCAAAGAACATTGAGTGTTTGAAGCTCCTAGGTGAGTAATCAATTCTTGATTTATGAATTGAGTATGTAATTTTGTGAAATCAAGTAGTATGGTAGCTCATGGCTAAGATTGAGCTGAATTTGAAGTTAAAATGAACATGCATGTGCATAATTGTTACAATTTTGGGTGTTCTAGCATGTAGCATGTTAAATATGAAGAATGGAGCATCAAACCTTACATGCATGAGTAGTTCTGTGTAGCTTCATGATTTGGAGCATCATTTGTACCATTTGTAACAGAAATGAATTGGTTTTGTTGAATTGAAAGTCATAGAACACATGCATGTAAGGAATTGCTATAAATTTTCATGTTTGAGCACAATGTGTATGATCCATGTTGAATTTTTGGTTTAAGTCCATGTATTTGATCATCTCTTCACCAATTAAGTTGAGAATAATGAGTATCCTCCACATGCAAGTACAAACCATGGAGGTATTGGTCTTGAATGTTTAAAGTTAATGTGTTGGTGATGAGTTTGGGTCAATTTGAGCCATGCATGTGATTAATTTATGAAATTGAGCTCCATTGTGTTGTAATTTGGTGTTGGTACCATGTTAGTATATGATTATGTGAAGTTTGAGCCAAAAGCATGCATCTAGAACCATTGAATGTCAAGTTGGAGCTCAAGAACATGTTCTGGAAAACCCAGAAAATTTGATGTCCGCTCGAGCGGGGAAACCGCCGCTCGAGCGTGAATTTCGTGCTCCTAGTATTTTTGCAGACTTGGATGTCCGCTTGAGCGGGGAAGTTCACGCTCGAGCGAGGAGCTATGTAGACAGACCTTCAGCTCGAGCGCTAGACTTCACGCTCGTGCGTAATTTTGATGCATCCAACACTTTTGCAGACCTCATGGGTCCGCTCGAGCGGGGACCCTCTTTTTTGAAATTTTGAAAAGACATTCTGAGTTTCGTTTTCCATTCTCTTTCACTTCTAAGTACTCTTAGGCATGCATTGAGCATTGTAATTGAGTTAGAAGAATAAGAATAAAGCCTAGAGAGGAATATGTGAATTAAAGAACGGATTGAATCGGTTGTGACCCATATGTGTTATGTGATGTGTAGGGTCAAGCTCCAGGCCAAATCAACCAGCCGATCACTGTGAGTAATATCTTAACAAAGATATCTGAAATATGTTATTGTCCAATTGCTTACGTCCATGTAAGTTTTATAAGATTCGTTGATTCGATTGGTGGACAATGTTTGCCATACCAAATGAATGGGCCAAAGGCCGTTCTGACAGGAATAAATGGATGGGCCAGAGGACGTTTGACAAGAACGAATGGATGGGCCAGAGGCCGTTCTGACAAGAATAAATGGATGGGCCCACTACAAAAAAACCAAGATTTAGTAGCGGCCAAAACTGTCGCTAAAAGCAGGAAAAAGCGTCGCTAAAAACTGAAACACCTTTACCCGCGGTTGCAATAGTGGCGGCCAAACCGCCGCAATAGCCCCGTCGGCATATCCTTATAGTGACGTTTTTCGCAAACGCTGGTATAGTTATTTTTATTGCGACGGTTGATGTAGTGGCAGTTACAAATGTCGCTATATCTTGAATTTACCAATTACTTGCTAACTTTATAGCGACGGGTCGATTGCTGCTATATCCTTCACTTTTGCGACATTTTGTAAACCGCTGCTATATTTTGACTCTATTCCATCAGTTTTACACTGTCGCTATAACCATATAATTCGTTTCGTATTTTATTTACAGCGACGGTTATTAACCACTGTTGTAGGCTATTTTTTTTTTTTTTTTTTTTGGGGGGGGGATGAATAAAGTCATAAATAAAACGACAAAAAACTACAAGATACAAGGGGTATACCCTAGGAGCAAACCAACTATACAAACACACAAACCAAAAAAAAAAAGAAGACAATCTACACAACAAAAACCATCCTGTTCACACACCACATAAGCAAAGAGCAAATGAGGGCAAGAACAAGGCAAACAATTCCAAAAAAAAAACCTAAGAGCAACATAACCTGATTACATTGAAAAGATCCAAACAAGAAAAGGAACTAGAAACAAAACCCAAAAGGCCATATTACAGGGACAATTTGATTACAAAATGATCAAAACAGACATCATAGCCCTGCTCACATTATATATCTATAACAACACTATTTTATTCTAATGGCTCAATGCTCAATAATTGTAAAAGGTGAAAGAGTCTGCATTTTCATAATCCCAAAATATCCAAAACACCTTAATTAAAAGGTTCATTACATAAGCCTGTAATACAAAAAGATCCAATGTTTCTAGCAAACTAATAGCCCACACCATAATCCAAAAGAAAAACTTGTCACATAACAATAGTACTCAAAAGTATTACTCGTGACACCATTTTATAAAGATCTCCATGAAAAATGTTCAAATCGAGAAATGACGTCCATTGTTTGATACTTCATATTATCTTATTTCCTGCAATAAAAATAATTGAATGAGTATAAGTATCATTTTCAATTTTAAAATCTATAAAGAAAATTTAGACAACAAATAATTCTCGACAAGTCTTATTTTATTTTATTTTGGTAAGTATATGGTTTACATATAAAAAAATTAAGATTACAATGAAGTTGAAGATCATCAAGCCAAACATTAGTAGCAGCCACCAAATCAAGCAACCACTAGCAACATCTAAGGGTCTATTTTTAATTGTATATTACAGTTTGATACGTTGCTGATATTCAAATTTGTTCAATTTTTGCCCAATTCTCTATTTCATTGGTTTGTTTGGTATTTTTACGGATGCCAATAAAGGAAGCAAAGTAGAGAAGTCAACCTATCAAACCCCAATTTCGTCCAAACTAACTAACTAACAATTTATTGGTAAAGAAGTCATTAACAGTGGTTCTAAATTTGTGTCAATGTATGTGTATTGTAATGATGATTTACCTCGATTAGAAGGTTGCATTTCATGACTCTGAAAAGAGGATCTTTGATGTGTTCGTGGAGAAGCTTGGTCCGGAATGCCACTACATCCATCTGTCGCCTAATTTATACAATAAAATTTACATAAGTATGCATAAATTTAGAAAATGATAACATATGATAAATACATCATATAAAAGAATATGTTATATGTAGTTATACCTGCAAACCACTAGAACTATGTCTCTGACTCATCAAAAATGCTACTTGCTCTTTTAAAGAGTTTATTACAGCATCTTGAGCTTGCAACTGAATACCTTGAGTTTGTAACTGATCACCTTGAGTTTTTAGTTGTTCCTTCAACTCAATTATAGTGTCTTTGTCTCTCATTCTCTCTTCATCAGAAACCATTCTTAAGTGGTCAAAATTATTGCACATGAAGCCATGCTTGGAAGGAGTAGGCCCAAATCCTAAACCTCGAACACGACCATGATGCTCTTTACCCATCACTTGAGAATAAATATCATTTGGTGACCAAGATATACGTCCACCAACATTTCCTTCGGAGCTGCTTGGTTGTGAGCTCATCAAAGCTTCTAGTTTTTCCTGTAGCATAAATGGGGGGAAAAAAATAAGACGACAAAAAGCGAGAGTGATTGTTTGCCACAAATACATTAGAATTTTGAAAATGTAACTTATTAAATGGGCATACAATTTTTGTAGCTGCTGCTTCATTGACTGGTGTCCCATCTTTCCTTTTGTGAAGCGGTATATATAATTTTGCTCGATCTAGTGCAATCTTATCTTTTTGCTCCTATGTGACAATCATATCGTTTGAGAATAAATTCATAATATAATGCGCTAACCAAATTCAAAAAGCTGAAAGAACGAATGAAGTTTGAAATACCATATCATATGCATGTTGTGCATAAGTTTTAGATCCTCCCGTATGTGCACTTGTTTGCTCTCGCCTGCTTTCCTTATTGGTTGCACTAAGTTCCTTCACTCATAAATGCATAACAATATGTTAAAAAAAAAATGATATAATGACATTGTATTATTTGATAGAAAACATACATCTATGCATACCTGTCCTTCCTTTGAAAACCAATACGCGACAAGGTCAGCATAGTGCTCACGGTTAACTGTTAAAGGTGCAGTAGCTACTATCTGTGCTGCTGTCTTTGTCTCATCATAGTACTTTGCTTTTAAACTACATTTCCAATTTCTCCATTTCTCTCCCATTGACTTCAATGTTCGATGCCTAATCATATCCCTTCTCTCATCTTGAGGAATGGCAAACTTGGACTACAATTGTATGGTTTTTCATGTTATGAACATTCTTAAAATTATCAATACAATAATATAAACTAAATTTGTGCATTTCTTTGCCTAATTCTCATATTTTTACATGGAGATAATGAACCACACTAATTTCATACTTCTTACTTCTAGACGACACCTATATCCTAATATAGGAAAGGAACTTTTAGACAATCCTATCAACAATTTTCTTTACCACTGTAGTAGAATTATCACAAAATACTTGTAGTTAGAAAATTACCTCGATAATATTCCAACAATCTTCTTTATACTGATCTGGCACTTCATGCCAATTCTTGTACTTAATTGGGCATAAGTGTGGCTTCCTAGCAATGGTGCCTATGAAGCGACTGAATATACCACCCTCTGTAGAAACAGCCTGCAAATCCTTGTTGAAGGTGAGCATAATGCGTTCTTCTGGAGTCAAATTCCACACTTCAACCATACGTGTAATTCCCCGCGTGTTTCGCTTGGTCGATTCATCTATTACAATACAACAATGATATATATCATGGAAGTTAAGGGTGACTTCTAATTTGTGTTTTAGTTCAAAATCTAATAATACCTGTACGTTGCATTTCTTCTTCCCTTAACCAGTCCTCATCTAAATCATCTTCAAACTGAGGGTTAACCTCTGATTCTTGAGGTTGAGGATGTGGAACATGTGATGGAGCATGTGAGGAGGGATGTGACCAACTAGGTTGTGAAGAGCCATTTGATCGACTAGGCTGTGAAGTTTCATTTGGCCGATTAAGCTGTAAAGAGGCATTTGAACGACTAGGTTGTGAAGTTCTATTTGGCCAGTCCATCTGTGGAGAGCCAATTGAGTGACTAGATTGTGAAGTTCCACTTGGTGCGTTAAGCTGTGAAGGGTTATTTGGTTGGCTAGGCTGTGAACAGTTATTTGACTGGCTAGGTTGTGAAGAGCTATTTGATTGCTTATTTTGGGACTCCTTCTCAAGATTGCAAGTTCTAAATCGTTTCTTTGCCATATCTGCTAGATAAACAATAGATGTAATTAATCAAACACAAAGATATTAATCAAATTAAATGAGCATTTATCATAGTATACTAAAGATATTAGAGAACATAAGCCATAGGAAAAGCTCATATACACCTCGCAAGATTATTTTCTTTTTCTACTTCTACGGAGATTTTCTGTAAATAATGCATGGAAAGAGGAACAGATCTGTTACAATGGTGGATTGGGTATAAATTTAGAATCTTGGAATGGAAAATATGGGATGTGTTTCCTTTTGCTGCACTGTGGTATTTGTGGAGGGGCAAAATGATTGTAAGTTCATTGGTTCTCAACTAAGGGTGCAGTCTCTAGTAAATGGTGTTTGATTGTCTTGGCACGGTTGTAGGGGTGAAGAAGGTGCCAATCCTGAGTCTGCTCTTGATTTTTTGGCAAAACACTGTCAGTGGGCTGTGGTGACATTAGGCCCTAATGGATGCATTGCAAAACATGGAAAAGAGGTCAGTGATATGTTATATTTGTCTCCTCTTCCATAGTTTTGGTTATTAGAAATATTAATATATAACCTGGTTATATATATAAAATCTGTGGAACTTTGAAAGGTAACTATTCCATGGAATCTTATAATAATCTCTCTTCCAAAGGCACATGTGTACCCCTTATGGAATGGATATTATAATTGGTATCATCCTAAACATTGTGAGTCTGAATTTGTTATGTAATGATCATGGCAAGTACACAAGATTAACACAAGACATTTAATCTGTTTTAGGTACACAATATGCTCTCTTACAGGACGTGATTGTGGGCCCTGGGAATAGAACAGTAACATCCAATGATAATTTCTTACGAGCAAATCTTATTGGAGATTATGTTGGATACACAAATGTTCCTTCATTTGAGGATTACTACCTTGTTATTCCAAGGCAGGTATGCTAGCTTTGCTGATCTAATTTTGACTTGTATTCTTCGTGTTTTTTTTTTTTGGGCTACATAGGGAAATAGAACACAAAAAGTTAATAAAGTCTAACAAAAGCAATTCTTGCTATTTTGCTAAAAGGAACTCATTCAATTCCTCGGAGGGTGCACCAATTGGGCAAAGCCTAAGTCTGCTTCACCCCAATGTTACCCAATTGAGCTGCACAGCCATTCCTTGCCTGTAGTAATGCCCATACGGGCCTTAATAAAAGTTGAGTTTACAAAACACAAAAAACTGAAGACAGCTTATCTTACATTCAGTTGTCCATATTTCTGAATTTGCCACTGTTCGACTCCTGGGAAGGCCCCACGAGGAGCCGTTCCCCAGTCCGTCTCCCTGTTGGCATGCGGCGACATGCTCTCACCATGGGAGCCACTCAAGTTTGTCCACTGACAGCCACGGGATATGTTCACTATCTCAATGTTTGTCCACTGTTAATGGAACTGATTCAGCATGCATTCTTTTCAGGTTCATCAGTTTTACAACCATACCCATGTCCAACATCCCTTGATCACAAAGACATTTACCAGTCCTAGAAACTGGGGGACCACATATTGAACTGGAACCACATTTGCTGAATGAAGTTTGAAAAAAAAAAAAAGGGAATAAGTGTGGCTGGACAGCACGACTATTGTTTATGCCATAATACTTTTTATAAACTTGAATCATTATCACCAGAAAGATTTGTCTATGGGTCTAATTATGGCTATCATACTGTCAAGTAGCTAACTCAGTCAGTCAATATACCTAAATTTAGGGTTTGGGTAATCATTATTGCTATTGTTTCATGAGTCAATGTTATTTGGCATTAATGATAGGCCAAATCAATTAACTAACCATGAACTAATCAATATTTTCACAGACCATAACATTTAAACACTGAAGCCAAGCAAAACTGTACACATTTTGTGCCTTTCTTCACCAATAATACTAACCATTTAGGTTCAAAGTATGAATCAAGGTGTGATCAGTAAGATAGATAAAGAGACATGCATGCGGATAAAGAACATAGCATGACAAGGTTCAACAAAAGCAAATATAGCATGACAAGGTTAAACATAAGAATTTGCCTCTGTTCTGTTCATGTAAAATTGGTGAACATTGAGAAAATCCTCAAGGTACTTTAAGTGGCAAATGTGGGGCCTAACCTGGGACCAATACCTTATTTGTAAGTAATATTCCTTTTTGTGGGACCTTTTGGTCATTTAAAAAAAATTTATAAAAACTGAGGGCTCTCTCATAGGCTCTTTTGATGTACATGGATGGCATCCCCTTGATGCTAATTAATGTAGTCATTATTTACTAAATAAATAAATAAATGGTGTAGGAATTTACATAGGCTGCAATACATGTATACAAATATGTATGTGCATGTATATATATATTTATGTCTCGGAAGTTGTACAAGTTCACTCTCAATTAGATCATAATTGTAACCACCAATGGTTATATTCAGAAGATGCCCAAACAAAATATGAGGTAAACAGGGATCTGCAAATGTTAACTACACAGATCAAACCCATGCATATGATGAGAGAGAGAGAGAGAGAGAGAGAGAGAGAGAGACCTCAAACAAAGTTAAATCACTACCAGCAGTTATGTTCCAGACAATTCTAGTGGCCTTCTCTATGCCAATATCTAATAAAGGTGATTGAACGGCATTTAATGCAGCATCTCTTGCTCTGGACTTTCCTACACAAGAACAAATACCACAAGATAACTTAGAGAAATTTGGCCACTCATCCTATTTCATCAGACTAAAACAAAGCCAAAAGCAAAATGCATAAAAAAAATAAAACAAAAATATATCTGTCCATACATTTTCCTTTCTTGGCTTAATTAAGGTTACTTATATTATTTATTTATTTTTTTTTTCGATGCCAAAAAGCCCAGCCTATCATAATCAGACCGACCACTAAAACAGAATACATTAACTGAGCAGCCACCAACCAGTAAACAAAATTGAGCAGACCAACAAACCTAAGCAGACCAACCACTACAAGAGACCAAACAGAGCAGACAGCAGCAAAGCAAGCCATACAGCAGCAGCAGCAGAGATTCACCACAGTAGCAAAAACCTCTGTTGCATTGAGATTTCATCAGCAAAAACAGTACTCAATTAGTACTCTATCACCCCAAAGCCAAAGGCCATCACTACAACATTGCACTCAGCAGCACCAAGGATCACCACTAAACATATCAGGACAACACTCAACAAACCAGTACTCACCTCAGTAGCAAAGAAACCTCTATTGCATACAGCAGCAAATAATCACCACGAAGCACCATCCTGCAGTAGCAGAGGTTCACTACAATAGCAAAGAAACCAGCAGTAGACAACTAAGGAAACAGAACTGGTGCCTTAAAGACCAGCAGTAGACAACTAAGGAAACAGAACCAGCAACCTGAACCACAAGCTAAGAACTCTCTGCCTGATGGTAATGCACACTCAAAACTGGTGCCTAATATTCCAGCAGAAACAGCAGCCTTATGCACACTAGCAGACTTCTACCTTACAAACCAGCACCTGAACTGGTTCCTTGAAAACTAGCCCAGAACTGAAACACAACAAACCTGCTACTAGCAGACTAGAAGCACCAATGCAAACTTAGAACTCTGCAGCCTGAAGCTAATGCACACCCAAACTGGGGCCTAGTATTCCAGTAGAAACAGCGGCCTTACCACACTAGCAGTCTTCTACCTTACAAACTAGCACCCGAACTGTTGCCTTGAAAACCATCCCAGAAGCATACCACAACAACTCGGATCTCACACCAGACCACAGTAACACAGATCAAACAACACAGGGACAGATCAGAAAGAAACAGAAATTAGCTAGACAGTAACCTTAGCCAAGGCAGACTAAAACCTGTTGAAGATGATGTACAATGTCATTGACTGAGTTACTTATATTACTTAATTCAGATAAGTATTCAGTGCTACCTTCAACATATTTAATTTCTTATAGGAATTCATAATATTAAAATTTAAAACCTTAGAAAAGCATTTAAAAAAAAAAAAAAGGATCGTAATTAAAATCTAGCCACTGAAGAACACAATAAAAAATTGATTTGGCCTATCATTAATGCCTTAAAAATCCCTAGGGATAGTTTGAGCACAATAATTTGACTAGAATTTTGAGCAGGCTGAATGTAATCATATCAAAATCGGACAGTACATAGTTCAGGTTAGGCAAGCACAGCACCAGCATTATGGTGCAGATGCCCAGAGGCAACACATTAAACTGCTCTGTAAGAAAGAGGCTCCAACACATCCACATCATCCCAAGTGTTGTTAGTAAACTCCTTAGTTCATTAAACATCACATGACACAATAATAGTACTACATTCAGACAGGTGCGGACATACATGACTATACTCACCTCTCTTGGACGAATGCAGACTTCTTTCTTCTCAAGATATGATATACCTAGATTCGCCCACTAAAAGTTAAAACCAGAGAGAGCAAAAAAACATAGTGTCAAGATGCTGATTTGACAGTCCAAGCCTATCATAGCTATATTTAACAACAAACATTAAAATAAAAAACACGGGTTGCCATACATATATGAAACTAAGAAATTTGAAATTTATATTCAAAACCAAATCATGTTTCAAAGATTAACATGAGAATAAATAAATTAAAATCAAACTAGTTGAACTCAATAGCTAGACATCCTCATCTAAATCATCTTCATCGATCAGTTGGTTATCAAGTGGAAGTGGTATATTGATTGTCGTTCCATCAGTATCATTTCTAGCCCAATTGAGGTTTTCATTCGCATCCACATGAGTGTCTTCAACTATCATATTATACGGCTCGTTATCATAGTAATTGTCAACATCACCATCACCTAATTCAGTAGTACCAACATCAAACACATCCCTCGCTTTTGTTTTAACAACAACCAACCAATTTTCATGCCTTACATCTCCCACATAATAAACTTGTGTTGCTTGAGATGACAAGACAAATGGTTCATCATTTAACCGTTCTCCAGTATGTATCAAATGTGAAAAATTTACAAGGTTAAAACCATATTCATCTATCTTGTAGCCTCTACTTGTGTTCACATCAGCCCAATTGCATTTGAATAGTACATATTTCAACTTGTCAAAATAATTCAGCTCAATGATATCAATTAAAACACCATAATACATGGTGCCTCCTTCAGTGGCCACACAAACCCCACTATTCTGAGTTTTCTTCGTCTCCTCGTAATTTTTAATTCGGAACTTAAAACCATTAACAACATATCGTTTGAATCGTCTAGCTAGAGTGTTTGGGCCTTGGGCAAGCCACTTGATTTCATCAGCAAGTTGTTGCTTTCTTGTGTCATCCATAGCTACAACCTGATATATTATATAATCCATTAAAATGATTACATTAATCTCTATGCTAAAAATTATATATGATAATAGTATTATTTAATAGCTACATACTTACATATGATCGAAACCACTCACAAAACTTTTCCATATGCATCTTATTAAGAACTTCATCAGTTAGACGACGCGGACGACTTTGTCTCTTTATATGCTCCTTGTGTTCTCTGTATGTTTATTCCTAACTTGTGTTACTATTGCAAGTATTAAAATGGGAAACTCAAACTTATTTATATACCATAACTCATAAATATTGCTTACATCCGATATGGTTGAATTTCATCATTGTTAAATAGCACATAACGATGTGCTTGTATCCATGACTTTTGATCAAGTTCGATATTCATTATTGCCCCTGTAGAATCTTCCACATTTCTTAAGGGTCGATTGAATACAGTTTCAATAGATTCCAAATACCGCGAACAAAATATTAAACACTCTTCAGCTATGTATCCTTCTGCAATAGAGCCCTCTGGATGGGCTTTATTACGAACATAAGATTTTAGTCGTTGGAGATACCTACATGAAAAACAGCATGATTATAGATCGACTAAATTGGATGTCATTGTGATGTGGATTAAAAACACAAATGGATACAAGTTGTCACACCTAACCTCTCAATGGGATACATCCATCTATAGTGAACTGGGCCAGCAATTTTAGCCTCAGTGGCCAAATGGACGACTAAATGCACCATAACAGTAAAAAAGGAGGGAGGGAAGATTCTCTCCAAATTGCATAAAGTCAGTACAATTCGAGATGCAAGTCGGTCAAGCTCTTCCACTTGCAAGACTTTGGAACATATTTCCCTAAAGAAACAAGATAACTCAATTAGAGGTGAAGCGACTTTTTTTGGTAATGTTCCTCGTAATGCGATAGGAAGAAGTTGCTGCATCAAAATATGACCATCATGACTCTTCAAACCTATAATCTTACGCTGTCTAAGTTGAATACAACGTGAAATATTTGAAGCATAACCATCTGGGACTTTTACCCCTTTCAAAACTTTCAAGAAGTCATCTTTCTCTTTTAAAATCATTGAGAAGCAAGCTGGAGGCAAATATGTCTTATTGGAACTGATCTTTTGTGGGTGAAGTTCACGTCTTATACCCATCTCTTGTAAGTCAAGACGTGCCTTCAAGTTATCCTTTGTCTTCCCATCTAAATTCAACAATGTTCCATATACATTATCAATCACATTTTTCTCTATATGCATCACATCAAGATTGTGACGCAATTTTTGATTTGCCCAATATGACAATGTAAAAAATATACTTCTTTTCTTCCATGGTTGTGTCTCATCACCATCCGCTTGTTTCTTTCTTTTTTTGTTTTTTTCATTTGCCTTTGTCTTCCCAAATTTGTAATCAAGGTCTTCTGTTTGCATCATGATCTCAAAGCCAGATAGTATATCAGGAGCTGATTCTATTTCTTGTTTGCCATCAAATGATGCTCTATCTTTACGAAATCTATGATCTTTATCCAAGAAACGCCTATGGCCCATAAAACAATATTTCCCTCCATGTTTTAACCATCGAGAATGAGTCTCATAATTACAAGAAGGACATGCAAGAGCACCCTTGGTATTCCAACCAGACAAATCACCATATGCGGGAAAGTCATTTATAGTCCACATTAGAGCTGCATGCATTTGAAAGTTCTCTTTGGAAGATATATCATAAGTTTGTACTCCAACATCCCATAATTCCTTCAATTCTTCAACTAAAGGCTGCATATACACATCTATGTCATTCGAAGGGGAGCTCGGACCAGGAATAAGCAATGATAGGATGAAAGAAGATCTTTTCATGCACATCCATGGAGGCAAATTATATGGGACCAATATGACCGGCCATATACTATAACTAGTACTCATATTCCCATAAGGGTTAAATCCATCTGCTGCCAACCCCAACCTGACATTGCGGGAGTCAAAGGAAAAATCTACATATTGAGAGTCGAATGTTTTCCAAGCCATAGAATCGGCAGGATGCCTCATTATGCCATCATTTGTACGACCTTCAGCATGCCATTTCATATAAGCAGCTGTTTTTGAAGACATGAACAACCTCTGCAATCGAGGCTTCAAGGGAAACCACCGTAAAACCTTTGCAGCCTTTTTCTTTCTCTTTTTAGATGAAGTACTCATATTATGCTGCAAATCATTCTCATTTGTTGCCCACCTTGAAGCACCACAATGACACACTTCATCATTTGCATGTTCTTTCCAAAATAACATACAATCATTAGGACAAGCGTGAATCTTTTCATAACCGAGACCTAAATCCTTAATAATCTTCTTGGCATCATAAGAGGCTTTCGGCAAATTTGCATCTGAAGGAAGCATGTCTCTCAAAATTTGAAGCAACATTGTGAATGAGTGGTTGCTCCATCCATTAAGACATTTCAAGTGATACAGATGCACAATTGCTGACAACTTGCTAAAATTCTTGCACCCTTCATACAAAGGCTTCTCAGCATCTTTCAGTAAGTCGTAAAATTTTTGTGCCTCTTCATTAGGATCTTCTTGAGGTCGTTGCATGCTTGGACCTTGATCAGATGGTTCTAGTAAATTACTTTCTTCTGCATATTCATCTATATTTTGGGTGTGCATGGGAAACACGTCCCGCAACATGTCACGTATATCACCATACTCAGGTCGTATTTCTTCATGGCTTTGACTAGTTCTACTAGAAGTCGTTGCAGACATAATTTCCCCGTGAAGATACCAACAATTATAACCCGGACTAATTCCATAGGATACCAAGTGATCATGTACAACTTCTAAAGTCAACATGTATGAATTCACACATCTCATACATGGACATGAAATTGTTCCATCATTAGATACATTGTGAGAAGCAAACTCTAAAAATTCTTTAATCCCTTGCATATAATCTCTTGACAATCTACTCTTCTTCATCCAACTCTTATCCATTGATAATTAACTAAATTGAAGTACCATGAAACAAAATGAAAAGTTAAATATATTATATAAAGAGTTATCTATACTAATATAAAAAAGCACTACACAATTTAGTGTAGGTACACATAATTGAATTATTTGTATATGACTTTTCATGTATATCTTTTCCTAAAATTGAACTATTTTATATTTGATACGTTTCATTTTTTTTTTATTTGTTTTCTTCAATTTCATTTTCACAATTTATGTAGCATTTTAATTTTTTTGAGTTATGATTTTTTTTACCCTGTCGACTCCATTTGATGGAACATAAGGCTTAGTTTGGTTTGGTTATGATTTTTTGCTGTCTTTCACGTGCACATGCAAATACATAATGAAAGTTTGGTTGTTGAAGGTTACGAAAAATCTCTTGTACAATACATTATATGGTTTAAACTCCATGATTAAATTTAAGTATTACATAATAGATAAGAAAAATCTCTAGTATAATACACTATTTCTAAGAAAATACTACAATTCTACCTTAGTACATAAATTTTTTATGAATTAAAGGGAAAACAATAACATTGAAAAAGTAATCCACACTAAACTTGTGGCACATCGATTGGTGTCCAGATTAGGGATTCAGCTTTTATTTGAGTAATTATAACATGCAGCATTCTACTCACGTAATGTATACAATGTACACGTATAGTTTTTTTAGTATCTGTGTTTCATAGTTAATAATGTGTCAAGAAAACAATCAGCTGCAAAGCTAAAGCTATTAGCGAATGGGTCCAACAATATATATCAAACTCTCAAAGAACTTCAAGTACTGCATGCATAGTTCATTTCTAATCTCGCTCTTTTTTCGTCAGTTAAATCACATTCTTCTACAGCACCATTTATGCGTGTGACAAGTAACACCAAAGTAAATGATAACAAGCAGACACTGATGTGAAAGAGAATTGTATAGGAATAGATGACATCAACATCATCAAGTTCTAGACACTAAACAGAAACAACTTAACTTGTAATATTAAATGTTTAGCACAACCAATATCAACAAAATTAATTCACAAGAAAGTCACTAATTAAGTGCTTCCCCTCCCAAAAAATTAATATTTTTTGTTCGCAGATACATGAAACGAAGAAGTAATAAACCAATAAACAATTAACATTATCCTCAAAAACTAACATTCCAATCCTGCAGCAACAGATTCCAACACTAATTTCAATCAAAGCTCACAACATAGCAGAGATTCACAGCTCAAGATGGCATAAATAACATACCATAGTGCAAAAATAGTTACCGACCGTGGTAAAATAAAATGACATCATTCGGAAGAAATCAAAAAGCTGCTCAAGTCTCCCAAATGGATAACTCTCAAACAGCCTAATGGATAACTCACAAACAATGAAACCTAGTTGTGCCACCAGTACACTAGGAGCAGCCCCATTGCACATCTAAATGTACCCAAAGCATCAATGACAGCAGACCAGTGCAGAACAGCAAAAGCCAACCACAAGCCACAACCCCCTTACTATTAACACTACCTCCCACCCTTACAGTCATGCATAACAGAGTTTAACACACAGAGTTGAGAAGCCAAGAATTCAGACTAGTTGCAGGACACACCAGAAAGCACACTAGAAAAAATTTGAATATTTGTATTGTTTGAATATAAATTTTCAAACAAAAATAAAATATTTGACTATAAACTTTCCCCCTGATTTGAGTAAAATTTCCCCCTATTATGCCAACTCACAAATAAGAGTGCCTTGGTGACAGAAAGAAATATGGTTCTAAGGGATTGTTTGGCTTAGCTAAAAAGTCACAAAAAAAAATCATAAAATCATAAAAAAGGTCAAAAATTCCTTCCATTCTCTCTACTATTTGCATGTTTTTGTGTAGAAGTCAAAATCATTCCCAAACACTAATTTTTTTCACCTCATATTTTAACTAAATAGGCACTAAAAAGTTGATTTCCAAACAGACCATAATTTCTATGACCAATTATTGCAAGTGCTTGAAGAACTAAAAGTGGTTATGCAATATATACATCAGGACATGACAAGCCGTAGCACCCACAAAACATCCCTAACCTCAAGAAGACAAAAGTTGAACTTAATATTTATATGTTAATGGAAACATCTAGTGGGTTCACTTTTTCAAATAATAATATAAGGAGATATATGTACATGAGTATCATTTATGCCACCATTGTTGTTCCAGAAAGAAAACTCTTTGTGCAAAATTGTAACTTTTTTTGTTTGAGAAAAACAGTGGTTTTGGCTGCTATAAGTTATTCCATGTTAAGTGCTTCTACAAACTCTCTGTTGCAGTTGACTTAGTGGTGATGCATTCTCCTCAATATTCTCTTTTTTATCATTCTTAATTTTATTTCCTTTTTCTTTTTTCTTGGTTTATTTTTCCCCTTGACTCTCCTTAATGGAGGTAATTAAATGGGATAATCTCCCAAGGTGTTATAGTGATTGGGTTGATCTCTATGGCCCGTTAATCTCAATCTTTGAATTTTTGTTGAACATACTACTGGTTAATCTCAATCTTCTTCAAATTTTCATTGAACATACTATACATGAACTGATTATCAACATATAGTGTTAGCATTTTATATTTAAAAGTTCTCTAATATCATACGCATCTATTTAATAGATATATAACAACAACCATGGGAATTCCCCAAAACAGATAGTCAAGGGATGTCCTCTGGGCTCATTGCTTCCCAAAGGGGCTAGTCAAGGGATGTCGTTTGGGTTCATTGCCCCTTGTAGATTTCTGATGTGTGACTCGGCACATGGAAATCTAGGTCGGGGTCAGTACATACATATATTGAATACCAACAATTTTTTTTTTCTATTTTCTAAATTATTTTTCCAAATCAAAATCATTCAAGATGATCATGAAATCCTTCAAAGTAGAGAAGTTTTGGAGATATTAGAAGCACTGAATGGAGTGGCAAGTCGTAGATTAACAATGAATTTCATTGACCCAAACTTGACCGAAGACAGTATAGGAAAAACATAGACAGAGATAGTAGAAGAAAGGGAGAATGGCAGAGAGATAAACCGAGAGACAAGAAGAAAGAAAGGGATAGAGAAAGAGAAACAGAGACAGAGAAAGCAAACTGACCTTGAAATCACAGTGGGACGATGATGAATGCTGCGGGGAAGGATGAACGCCGATACGTCGCCGCGGGGGAGGATGAGCTCTGATGCTTCGCCAAACAGGGGTGCTGGACTAGGGCACAGTTTTAGATGAGTTGAACGATTTTATTTTTTTTTTTTGGACTGAAATTCTGATATGTTATCCACTCCTCACGAAAAAAAAATCTGATTTCGCGCGAAATCAGAGTTCAATTTGGCGGGCCTCTATTTTGATTGGCTTTTTAGTAACGGTTGTGTACAAACCGTCATTATTAAAAAATATATTGCAGCGTTTTAGGTAAAAAATGTTACTAAAAATTTAATTTTTAGTTGTGGTTAATAACCGCTACAATAGCCCATCTGTAGCAGCATTTTTTAGGCCGCTGCAATAAAAAACGCTGCTAAAACCTGATTTTCTTGTAGTGGCCAGAGGCCGTTTTGACAAGAGCGAATGGATGGGCCAGAGGCCGTTCTAACAAGAATTAATGGATGGGCTAGAGGCCGTTTTGACAAGAACGAATGGATGGGCCAGAGGCCGTTTTGACAAGAACGAATGGATGGGCCAGAGGCCGTTCTGACAAGAATGAATGAATGGGCCAGAGGCCGTTTCGACATGAATAAATGAATGGGCCAGAGGCCGTTTCGACATGAATAAATGAATGGGCCAAAGGCCAGTTTGACACGAATGATAGTTTGACACGAATAACAGTTTGACATGAATGTATGAATGGGCCAAAGGCCAGTTTGACCTGAATGATACTAATGAATTGGGCCCGAGGCCGTATGATGTGTTTGGAACCGCAGTTACCTAACTTACATATGTCTATGTATGTGTGTATTAGTTAGAAATATAAACTGGGCCCAAGGCCGTTTGAGGTATATTATTCCAATGTATATTCTTTATTTGATATTGTTCACTGGGCTTTCGCTCACGCTCATTCATGTGTTTGTAGGTGAGCCAAGAGAGGTCCAGACCCAGCCTCAGTGAAGTCTGTATGGAACAACCAAAGTTTTGAAGAGTCAGCCCTTGCGTCTCACGCACGAGACACGTCTTCGCCCTTTTGCCATTCTGTGTATTTTCGTCATGTTGGCGAGGACTTTGGTATACGTCTGTGTATAGTTTTGGTTGGCTGACTTAGATTTGAATGATGCTGTCTGTACAGAATCTTATGCTACTATACTTTCTTATTAACATATGTAAATGTGGAATGTTATGATGTGCATATAAGCACAACTCTATGGATAAAGTTTTAAATTTGCTTCCGTTTGGCCCCTTTACTCTGATGAGTTTTGTCTTATTTGGTTTGTGGCCGTAGGTAATCTCGTGATTACTGGCCGGTTATGGCCTTAACCCATAGGGGCGGGTTCGGGTCGTGACATGTATTATACATGTACGCAATGGTTTTTGGGTTTGATTTAACATCGATTGAATTCCCGTTGTTCCATGACTAGAGCATCATGAACTGCACAAAACCCTAATCCGTAAATTGGATTTTTTTCTTCTCAAAATCATTACAAAAACCCTAAATTGTGGATTGGATTCTTCCATAAATTGCTACAGATTAACAACCACCATCGTAGAAAGCAAAGTACAAATCAAAATTGAAATCTAATTGGTGGTTGTGATCCAAAATCATCAAACCCAAATCTGTAGCAAAGGGATCAAAGATAGTAAAGAACTGAGCCAAAATCATCAACAAGTTCAGGTGCTTGTCATCTAGGCAACGAGTTGCCTTCGTTACACATATCTGATTGTCGTCACCCATCTTCAAAAGTTGTCGGCCGATCATTACCCATCTTCGGTAGTTGTCAGCAGGTCATGTTGCCAAGTCGAAAGAATCAAAGAAAATGAGTAGAGAGAGAGAGAGAGAGAGAGTCATGAGGGAGAGAAGCAGTGAAATGAATGGTTGGGGTATTCATATAGTGGCATAGCTGTAATTCTTGCAAAATCCAAGGGATGTTTAAATAATTTCACCCATTAACACAGCTTTCTGCATAAACTATAAGCTGAGAAGCACCTCTTTCGGTGGTTGCAATAAACAGCTTATTTGGGGCCAAAATAGGCTGTGTTAAGCCATAAGTCGATCCCATTAAGCTACACCAAATACTCATTTTTAACTTAATATAAGTTAAAAGGTGATAAAAGCAGCTTATAAGCTACACCAAACACCTACATTCCAAGGGAAACTAACCCACAATAGTGAAATGCAGTAATCAGGTACACATGTGCAACACATTTGACAGGGGCAGAGAATACCACTCTCTATCAATAACAAGAAAAAAGTAGCAATTCATGTCATTTGTCTATTAATTTTAACAATATCATAAAGAAGCAGAAAATGTACCAACATGGCAAGATAATAAGCGCCGATACTCAAAGAGAGAATATGAACATCAGCAAACAAGGAATGTAATCAAACTACTTACAGGAAATGAAAGATACAAAACAACAATCCACTCAGCCCAAGACAATGGCGTCACCTGCAGCACAAAATTCAAATATTTTAATTAACAACCTCATGTAAGGGGGCAAAAAAGTCGAATCATAAAAAAGAAATTGCAGTAAATAGATAGAAGTAGAAGATAAATCACTTACGGAAAAAAGAATAGACAGAGGTCGCACGTACAAGATAAGAATATGAAGGAGCATGGTCAGTACAATTGAACCAACAAGCCACAGATTACTCCAGGGCGGGATAACACTAAAAATAAAGTACAGGTTAGTGGTATTTATTTATTTTCTTTTTCAAACAACAACATCTACAACTGAGAATGAAAGACAAAAATATGACTTTCACTTATAATAGTAGCTTGAAATTATAAAAGATGGTTAACATAGCTGACTCTGAACCTATCATTGGTCAACAAATACAGCAGGAATTTTAAAGAAAGCCTTGATCTCTGCACCTTCTATCTATAAATATATAGTACAAAGAACAAACAGAATTCCAACAATAAACTTCCCGATTTGAAGAAAATTGTTTACATTTGGAAGGGAGTCTGAGGATTTCAGCATCTCAACTGCATTAAAATAGGCCAATTGAAAGGATGGAAGTTTTGGCATTGTATGTGTGCAGAGTCTTCAGACCTGCAAGTGTGAATGTGCTTGGTTGTGGAAACATTGGGTCAAATGAACAGTTGAGATTTTATTTTATTTTTGTTTATTTAAATATATATATATATATATATATATTTAGGAGAAACAGAACAACCAAATTTACAAGTGGTCAATTTTGTTCTTTCAAAGCCTTTAAACTACACTTTGCTTTGCAAACACTATTTTCAATGGTATTCTTCATGCAGTTTAGTTTGCTGCACTTCTGAGAAGCCAAGAAGTAGTATCTTAATGAAAAGCAGTATTCCAAATCTATCACCTTTAAAAGTGTTTCATGGCCACTTGTATTAGTGAAAAATTAAAAATCTTTATTCTTCCCTAATTTGATTTTATACAGTACCTTATGGGAAGAAGATGGAAATCCAAGAAACTAGCTATAACCATGTTTTTACATGTCACACATTCAGCATTCAAATGAATCGATTTGGGGACAGAGACAGTATCAAAGTTGAGATGAAGTTTGAGGTTCAAGTGAATACTTACAGGAGAGATTGATTTTCACTGAGATTATTCAATGCATTGAACATCTCAACAACAACAAGCACTGTCATTGACACAGTTGATGGGTGCCGATCATTGAATATACTACATGGATAACTTGTATCCCTTGTGAACAAGTGTCAAAATTCATCTGAGATAGTGTAGTACAAAATGTTAGTGTAGAAAAAGGATAATTTAGGGGCATGCACAACTAATAATTTTGTTGAACAGAAAATCAAACCATTGTCAATGCAGATCATGGGATCAACAATAAAATGCTGAATGCTTATTGTTGAAAAAAAGACATATGAAGTGTTAGCAGAGTCCTTTTAAAAATAATAATAATAATAATTAAGTTCAAACCAAATTTAAAATTTCCATTTAATTCCATCATGTAAAAGACTAAATGATACATTCATTAGAACAAACCATTTTTTAAACTTGCAGAATCGAAAATTCTATTTATATTACTCTGTATCTATGCAACATGGGTATTTCGACAAACATATTGTACCTGTACCATGTATCTCTTCAATATATCTTCATAGTTTGGCGAAAATGACGTCGTTTCATGCATTATGTAAACAAAAATAAAAATAGAACTGAATCGTAGTGAATCGTAGTGAATCAAAATGAATCATAGTGAATCGTAAATTGAATCGTACGATTCAATCAATTTCTGATTCAACAGCACAATTCGAATCTTTTTTTTTTTGAAACTTGTATCTAATCGTATGAATCGAATCGTGAATCATATGATTCTGTCAACCATGGGTATTTGTACTTCGTATGGTACTTCTTCATGCATATTGTACACGAAAAATGTACCAAATTTTTTTTTCTTAGTTTTTGCTGTACCCCAGACACACCTAGTATGTACTGAAGCCATACCATACCTTAATCAAAACAATATTTTGTTCTATATAGAGGTAAAATTAGTTTCATTAGACATTATTTATTTGTTCTTTTTTTAAGCTTAGCATGATTTTAAAACTAAGTTATGACTTGTAAGTTATTTAATATAATGACATGTAATTTTTGTTTATACCTTTACTTTTTGCCATTAAATTGTAAGTTGGTTCTTCTTAACAAACTAAAGCATTAAACTAATTTTTGTATTACATTACTCAAAATCAAAAATAAAAATATGTTTTTACAAACGGACCTAACTGTACTTGTACCCTACCTTTTTTAGATTTTACCATATCGACTCTCACCGGTATCGTACCAATACACATACCCGTACACACGCTTCGTAGCTCTACATAGCTGCTTATTGTATAATTTGGTTCTGAATAGAAACTGAAAGACACACAGCCCAGACGGCAGCTAGAATATTTTCACAGCTAGATGTAAAGTCATAGCAATTTGAAAGATCAAATACAAATATATTGACAATTAGAAATGGGCAAATTACATATACCCCCTCGAGGTTTAGCAAAATTATAGATACCCCCTGAGGTTTGAAAAATTACAGATACCCCCCTGAAGGTACTATTTGCATAACAAATTAGGGGGTAAATTGTTATGAAAATATAAACCTCAGGGAGCAATTTGTTATGAAAATATAAACCTCAGGGGGGTATCTGTAATTTTCGAAACCTGAGGGGGGTATCTATAATTTAGGTAAACCTCGATGGAGGTATATGTAATTTGCCCATTAGAAATTATATAAAGGGAAGCCAAAAAGAAGAAAGTGAAGCAATTCCATTTACTATTGTCAAGCCAAGTGTGAACATAAACTTGTCCTCAAATTTGTAGACCATCGCTTTAATATGTTATAACCGATAAATCAACTCATAATAGGGACACTGATGCAAGGTTAACCACATTTTTTCAGTCAGCCTGTAACAAATTTGGAGACATCTAGCTCAAAATTAATTAATTATAGGTGAAGAAACCTCTAGGCCACATGAACCAAGCTTGGACGGCTTAGAGAAGCAACGTGGGACAAGTCTCTAACATAGCCAATTTTGAAATCAATCCTAATCTGATATTTCCTGAATTTCCAACTTCATGGATTAAAGTGGGAATTAAATTCTTAAATATCTAGAGCTGAATTTTCTATTGGATTTAGCTTGAATTTAAATTAGAATAAAATAAAACTCAAGACATTTCTGTCTAAATTCTAAGTCTGGATTTTCCGAAATTTGGTCAAATATTTCACTATTCTTCCAAAATGTATTTCTTTGAATTTGGATCTGTTTATATTAAGACATCTAATGTGCAAGGGTGGAACCAGGATTTATATTGGGAGGGGCCAAATTGACGTACCCTTCAACCCCTTCCTCAACCCAACCATTCAGCCAAACCCTTTGAAACAGAGTAGCATGTGTGTATATATATGTATTGTATTAATAGTTTATATCCATAAAAACATAGAGAAGATAGAGAAAGGCACAAATCATAATTAACCAATGTAGGTAGTTATTAATTAGGAAACCCAATGATAATTTCAAAATTTATCAACACAAAAAATAGAATCAGTGGAGCACCTACAAGATATAAGGGACTGGAAGAGGCCACTAAACAAATTTTGTTAAAAAATTAAAAAACACGAGAGGCCAATAATGGAAAACAACGTATTTCTCATCTTTCATGTATGTACAGAAATATATATGTGGGTGAAATTAGTGAACTCAAGGGTGCCATCGCCTCGTTTTGCCTGTATGTAGTTCTATCCACACTAATCTGAAGTCAAATTTTGTTGAGTTTATAAAGTTGGCGACTTTCAAAAGCATGGTCTGATGTCATACAAAACCAAAAACAAACGCAGCAAATATCACACAGTAGTCTAATATGAGATACAACTTACCAATTCAACATATGGTAATTTAGGCCCACTATCAGCAAAAACAAACCACCATATGAATCCCGCAATGGTGGCAAGTCCAACATAAGCTACAAAAACCAAATAATTCAGTCATACAACAGTTCAAAAAATTGAACTAAAATCAACCTCCTGCTATTGATCTTTGCAAAACTTGAATAGTGAACATGTGAAATACTCGTCCAAATTTCTCTCATGGATATGCTGTAAGAAGCATTCTGCAAATTGGACCACAAGGTGAAAAACAAAGAAGTGCTAACAGACTATACCTCCAATAACTAGATAACGAAAGAATAGCCAACCACTGACAACAGCTTCATTAACCTGCACATTCAAACAAACAAAAAAGTAAAATCATAGAAATAAGAAAGTTTTTCCCTTTCTAAGAAAAAAAAAACACTTGAACGCACTACTAGATTCACAATTCAATGAATTATACAAGAAACAAAGAACCATCATTATGGAATTGTGGAAACTGTAATATTATTTTGAGGGGAGATTAGTGCGTTTAATTATTGTTTCCTAATTAGTATTTAATTCTTGGTATATATATTTAGAGCTTGTAATCGTTGTTTATGGAGATAATACACATATTGTTTGTAAATTCACATGGCATCAGAGCACATACCATACCCTAGCAGCAGTCGCCATGAACCCTACTGCCCAGAAAATGGCCCACTATTAAGAAAAAATTTAACACAAAACTTTTCGTACCCTCACATATCCTTTTAAACAAATGGAGGCTGGGGGTATCAAACCCACCCCACCTCCCACCCCCTCTTCTTTTCTTTTCTTCCTATTTTTGAGGGTTAGAGCAGATCCACCGAGTTCGTATACAGAAGAAGAATGCACCAAGAATAAAAATATAAAAAGATAAATTTCAGAACTTTTTAGTATGCAACAAGTTTTCAACCGTACTAATGCATATATTATACAAAGTGCAACCTCTTGTGTGGCACGAGTTCACATCTTAAATTTGTGGAAGAACTTGATACGAGTATGTATTCCAACACTAATATGCTACAACATATTTCTTAAGACAATCCACTAGAAGGTACCATCAACAAATAAATTTACTCTTCAATTAGATTTTAGTTAATAGAGGTGACTTTACAAGTGTAATTTTTGTAAAAGACATGAAAATAGGATGGTTTTAGACTTTACCAGGAAATAATTTAAGGTATTCAACTTCTCAACTCAAACACTTGGAACTGCAATCATGTCAAAGCTCTTCCATGCTCAAAACAGAATTGGGAAAATCTTTCACAATTAAAATGCACCCCACCAGCTTCTTGCTGAAACAGCTATAACACATTTCCTTTATTATTATTATTATTATTTTTTTAAAGTTAAGGCGATAGGCTAAATACTTTTAACTCTTATGACCTAAGAGCATGGACACTCGTAATAAAATGATGGACGTCGGACATCAACACTCATTGCATACTCCCCGATACATGTGAGCCACTCATCCAAACCTGTCCTACATATTTTTTATCCAAACCTGTCCAACATATTTTTTTTTTTTAAACCAAACACACTTCGAACATTTGGGAGACACACATGTCCATTGCTTAGACACACACAAAACACACTGCAAGTTTGAAGAAAATTACTTGGGATCCAATAATAAAATAAAAACAATGTGGATATATAACTTAATCCCCCTCTTTCAAATTTTTTAAATTTTAGGAACAAAGCCTTCCAATTTTTTTGTGAATTGAACATTCTAAAAAAGATATTTGAACTTTTTGTTCGCACTTCTTTTCTAATATGTAGAATGTGAAAAGTGGTTTTTATTGTTTAGCTAACAAAAGATATATGTATTTCAGTATAAAAAATGAAAGAAATTTTTATTTTTTTTCAATATATATTTATTTTTTGTTGCGTCCTTGGTAGTGTTGTATGCTATTTCTTGGAAAATTATCATGGTGTTGTCTTTGTATCATGTCATATCTGTGTCTCGCATCCGTATCATATTTCCTACCATATGAAATTTATAAATCATTTCTACAATTCCATGTTGACCTTGATAAAGTCAACCTAGATAAAGAGTTAGTTTCTCCACAAGAAATTTTCAACTTTTTGTAAATTTAACTTCCTCTATTCTCCATGTCAAAAAGAACATTGAGCGCATTTAAGGTTGTTCATCTAAATAGAGGAAAACCAAGTGAGTCATTTCAGCTATTTTACATGTACAAGGATACCTATAGGCATGATTGGTTGTGTTCGTTTGTTGCTATCAGTTTACATTTTCCAAGAAACAAAGAAAAATTGGCAAACTATTTTCCAGGAAAATTTTCTAAAAGCAACCCAGTTTTTAGGAAACAACATGAAAACTGTTTTCACCAAAAAATCAAAACAATATGAAAACGACGTATAAACAATATGGATGTTTTCACAAAACCACAACTAAACACATGTGAGTGCAAATCTAATAGTATAATCTTTCTAATTCAAAAGCTTGGGATACGAGGACAATATTGGGATACAAGGACAAAGTTAAGTGTCAGCCTGTTCAGATTTGGTGTTAGTATTACAGACTCACTTAATGGTGGCTGAGAAGTCATAAGCATATATAATATTAGAGGTTATTTTGCTATATAAACAATAAATTATATTATTTAAAAACATAGAAAACTCGAGCTTTTGTTTGTAAATTTTGCCAATAAATTATTTATAGTTCAAACATTTTCTTATAGCTGCACCTGTATGGAGAAGTCTAGATCACCATCACAACTATGATTGCCTTTGGCAACCTATTCAACCTAGGTTTCCAGCTCCAAAAATGATAAATTCCAACCATGTAATGAAATTTTCTCTTTGACCATGTTTCATTCTGTTCCCCTCTTCTTCCATTGGTAACAGTATCAGTGTCCACACTTTCGCCTATACTATATCATCTTTCATGGTCCGAACACGGGGGTAATGTGACAAGCCCATGTAACACAATTCTTGATACCAAACACAATGGAAGGTCCAATACTAGCATTAACCAAAAGTTTTGTTTTGTTTATGATGCATAATAGACAGATGCTTACAGTGTCTATTTTTCACTTTTCAAAAATAAATAAATCAATCACATCTCTTAACATTGCAGGAACAGTTCACAAAAAATAGAAAAATAAAAATAAAAACTTTCCACAAGTGCTATCTAAAATCAAACAATTTCCTTCAAAGACCAACAATCATACAATTCTATAAAATTTTGAATTTTTTAAAGACAATAGATAGCATAAACCATTGAAACATAGGTCTAAATAAAATTATCTATTGTAAAACCCTATTATCATCGGGACATATTCTGCCATCTTGAAGCACCAATGGATTTTACATAATTCGTAAACGAAGAAAAGTTAATCAAACTCTAAGAGGCACCGACATGGTGGGTACACACATGTCCATGTGTATGGATTTTACATAATTCGTAAACGAAGAAAAATTAATCAAACTCTAAGAGGCACCGACATGGTGGGTACACACATGTCCATGTGTCTGACACACCATGTAGCGTGTTAATGTTTTTAATTATTACTTTTTCTGTAGGATACGTTGGAGATACTTCATGGACACATGCCCTGTGATTGGATACTCAGAACACCTTCGTAGATTTTTCTTATAATTTTAGAAAGCTGATTTGAGGAGAAAAGTAGAAAAAAAATAAAAATACGCCCACATATACATCGATATCTCTCAAATCTATGTATCCTAAACTTATATTTTTATACATAGTGAATAAAAATGTATAAAAATATCTTTTTCCCATATTTTCTGTGTCCGTATCCTAAATTTTTAGAATCCCTGCATCCTGTCTCCGTATCCATGCTTCTTAGATCAAACTTATGCTTCATCAAGTTACCAAGGAGAGAAAAGCAACAAAGGTTCAGACTCTTACAACATCCTTTTCTAATTCAAATGGTTGTAAGGTTTCAACTCTCTATTTTTTTTTTGTGCCTTTTACAAGCACCACACATTAGCAGCCACATAGTGATCAAATTAATTTAACAAAAACAAATATCATAGTTCAGTTGTAAATTGTATTATACGGAATGGTTAAAAGTGACTAAAAGTAATCAAATAGCAGAAGACCACAAAGTTATAAAGGACATAGATTTGATTACCTTACGAGGTTTAGCCTTCATCACATCACAGTCTGGCTTATTAAAACCAATAGCAGAGGCAGGCAATCCGTCAGTAACTAAATTTACCCAGAGCAGCTGGACCTGGAAGAGAAAAATCAATCACTCAACTTTACTTCGCTATGGCATCAAGGAAACATAAAAATATCCAATAAAATAACATATTTGAAAATAGAATGAGGACATAGCTTTTAAGTATATGGATGAATTTATTTTATTTATGTCACAGTTAGTGTTCTAAAAATAGGTCGTAATCGTTACGTAATGCTATTCCCTAACTGTATGGGCAGTTACCACTACTCATTATGGCTGCTATAGAGGTATTATTGAATTTCACGGCCGTTACTATTGTTACATAACAACGGCCAACACATTTTTGCGCATTTTCTCTTCTATCAGCTTCTGTTTTTTATTTATTGAACATTATTTTTGTATGTAGTTCTAACTTGTAAGTTTTATAAGTTGAGGGAAAATAGATTAAGATGGTTTGGTCATATACAACGGAAACCAACAAAGGCAGTAGTAAAGAGTTGCGATACAATGATGGTAGATGGAAGTGTTAGGGGAAGAAGCAGACCGATGGTTTGGTCATATACAACAGCGACCAATAGAGGCAGTAGTAAAGAGATGAGATACAGTGACGGTAGATGGAAGTGCTAGGGGAAGAAGCAGACCTAGATTGACGTGAGCTAGTGTAGTAAATAGAGATATGAATCTCCTTAATTTGACTAACTATATGGCCTTGGATAAAGTCGAATGGAAAAAAAAAATTCATGTAACTGACTCCATTTATTGGAATTTAAGACTTGGTTTGGCTTGGTTTACTTTTATAACTTGAAAAATATGAATCATATGATTTTATTAATTGTATTCATATTTATTTATTAAACATATGTAACCTGCAAATTTGAAACACAACATAATATCACTAGTCTAAAACTATTAATAACAAAACAAATAACAGTAAAGTGGTGCATTATAAATGTATCACGGATGAAATCATTAAATGCTGAGTGAAAAATGTGAACTTTCTTCGCAGAGACTCTAAAAAAAAGTACAAAATTCAGTGCATACATTGGATAAAAACTATACTAAATCCCCAAAAAAAACCATTTTAAACCTAAACAAATATGATTCTGAAATAAAAACATGTGTATCGTTAAGTTTTCGCAAAATTATATGAGAAGTGTGAAATTTCACAGCTCTGGTTGCAACAACCATTACGCCCCTTACACCTCACAAATGCATCATCGCCACTGTCACCAGTTTGGTCATGGTAAGGTAAACTTTCTACACAAGGGACCATGAGCGCATAGCAGATAATCAAGCATCATGCATTTTTATACTGAAACCTAAATAGGAGAACCCAGTAATGGTCATGCCAATGCAAGGTGCTGGGAATGGTGGACTAAATACAGACCTATTTTCTGCCATTATTTGCATAGGCGGCTGCCCTTAAACTCCAACTCACAATGTCATGCTTGACAGCCAATGTATGCCATAGCACCAAGCAATAGTCTCCGTATATGGCTAAATTTATGATAAATTATGTTCAAGTTTTCACACACAAAAATATGCATGCCATGCCACCAACTTTTATGTTGAAAACAAGAACTAATCAGACGAGTCATTTACATGTACACTTCAACAAATAAGAGTGAATTAAACAAAAGATCATATTCTGTAAGCAAATATACTCACAGGAACAAGAGTTTAAGGTATTCCAAGTACAGCTGCCACAAAAATACAAACAACTTCACCAATGTTCGAAGATATCATGCATCGGATAAACTGCTTTGTGTTATTGTATATAGCTCTTCCCTCTGCAACAGCCTGCTTGGATATGACTCATTCTTGAGATGATTGAAACCATGAGATTTTTTCTGACTTCAAGAAGACAAACATGCCAAGGAAATAAAATTCCTACTCATCAAGATGAAATAAGAAAAGCTTACCGCAACAATTGTAGCAAAATTGTCATATGCCAAAACCATATCTGAAGCACTCTGAAAATCCAAACAATACAAGAGAAAATGTTTAATAGATGTGTAAAAGCACTTATATAGAAACCATAAAAGAGCACTTATGTAGAAACCATACAAGACAAGCCACAAAAGAGCATGGCAATTATGTAGAAAGAATGCAAGTAATGAAAAGAGAGATTTAAACAATATCTCATATATATATGATGACCAGACCATATTACCATGAGCAAAACATTTTAGAACTGTTACATGGACTGTCTAGGTGTCACCAGCACGATTGGGATCTTTTTAGAGATATCTCTAAATTGTGTTACATGCACTCTTCTAGTTAACCCATTGTACCCGTGGGCCGTGTCCACCAAATATGACAAAGGTAAGGGTATGGGATGTGTCCAATACCCGTACCCAATTTAGAAACTTGGATCCTCTAATTTCATATGATGTTTGAAGAATTTGCTAATAAAGAAACATTTCCAGCTTCTCACACGAATGTGAGATATAAATTCTATATTTTTTTTGAATCTCATTTACTTTGAAATACATTTTTTAATAATTTACAATATCTTATATAACAATATTATATAATATGCAATACATAAAAGTATTTAAGATATGTATCCATTCTCAACTGTTGGATGCATATTCTAATATCCTAAGTTTTAGGTTTATGAAGATCTGATGCCTAGACTCACATCCAGTACTCATATTTGAGTCCATGTAACATAGATTTAAAATACATTGCAAAAATGCAACAAATATGGACATAAATAAAAACACATTGACATAATTCACAAGTGTCTAATGTCTGAAACGTTCATGTCGGAAGACAATCTATGAAAGAGAATAAAGTAATAATCAAATCTCTATAACTAGTACAAGTAGGTAACTAAATTAAACAGGCTGATAAATCGTAATTATTCACAAAAATCAACTATAGCTTTTCAGTCATCCTTTTCCAACCCTGGAAAAAGGCAGGGGCAGCGAGTTACGATTGGAAGACATCCAGCATATTACCATCAGCCAAAACAAGTTCAAATGAGACAAGTAACAGTCACCCACACCATGTACAACAAGATGGACGTAATAGTTAGCTAAAACTTAGTACTTATCAGCAAAAATAAAATAAGTTGCCTAAAACATGAAAAAAAATGTATTTTACCATATAGAAATGTTCAAAGGTTCTTTGCTAACCTGCTGAAATTTATAGTCTAAAAATTCTTTAATTTAAAAATAAAAATTCTGGAGAAATTTCAATGGGCATGCCGGTGTGCATGTGTGTGTCATTAGAGAGAATATTCTAGCTTAGAAATTTAAAGATGTGGGTGATTAGATGTTGGAATTTTCCCATTCCAAAGATCACAAGGCCAACCGATTGCTACTAAAACTTCAAATTAGATCATGTGATTAGAATTTCCATGTGAAGATTGATAAAACTACGTGATCTAATTTCTATGTCGAGATAGCTTCTTAATTAAGCAACCAAAACTGTGTTATTACTCATTATACATCTAAAGGAGAATCTTCCACAGAAACTACATGCCTCTTAGCATTAAAGTGATGTTAGGGAAGTCATCAGGTTATGGCACCACATTTTTTTTTTGGGGGGGGTTGAGAAATGACCAAACTTCAATAAAAAAGCATCAAAGCCATGCAACGAATACAAAACCAACTAAAGGGCTAGCTAACAAGCTACCTAAAAAGTGAGCAAACCCAAAATAACTAATTAATCAAATCCTCTATAAAATCTACAAAGGTCAGCACATCTGGATCTACTGAAACCATAATCCAACTATGTAACACAGTAAGCAAATGTCGTTCCAACCATGGAACCGACCAAGTCATGCTAGTGAAGGTACATTTATTCCGCTCCAACCAAATCAACCACATCAAACAGTGGCCCGCAAGCAACCACACCTTCCAACGTCTCTTCCCAACCCTCCCCCAACCCAACTTTGCAACACCTCCGCTGTCAACCCTGGTTGAACCCAAACCAAAGAGAGCAACAATGGCCATCCATAGATGTGAAGCAACTGAACAATGGCTAAGCAGATGGTCCACTGTTTCTGTATCCCCACAGCACATGCAACACCAATTAACTAAAATATGAAGACGAAGACGAAGACGAAGACGAATCAAGTTATCAATAGTCAGAATACGCTCTAAAGCCACTGTCCACACAAAGAAAGCGACTTAAGACGGACAACCCATCACCCAAACACTCTTCCACGAAAATGGAGCACCATCCCCGCCCACAAGCGAATGATAAAAAGAAGACATTGAGCAAACCCCTTTGGAGTTCCGCCATACCCACCCCAAAGTATCCTGCCCTTCTCCTCCCCCCACCCAACCAAAAAAATCTAAGGCCATACAAAAAACCCAAGAAATCCACCAGTTGCCCCAACTCTCAATCCTGCACCTCACAACGCAAACCAACATTCCAAACTACCACCTGCTATTGCACATGCGCATAAGACACCACTGTCGCCTCCTCATCAAGAGCAATTGGAAAAATCGAAGGAAACCTCGTAGCTAGAGTTTCTACTCCACACCACTCATCCTTCCAAAACCTGACCCGAACCCCCACCCCAATCCAAAAGCAAGCCCTCTTCCAAAACTCCCCCCGACCGAAACCCTTCCACAAACTCCGTCCATGTGACTGTCGCACCTCACCTGTATATCACTCCCCCATCCCAACCTATACTTTGGCCCCACCACTTTCCTCCACAACCGCTCCTGTTCCACCACAAACCACCACCACTTCCCCGGAAGAGCTAGATTAAATGAGACTAAGCTCTGAATCCCCGACACCCCCATAGCCTTGGGAACACATCAGGATCATACAATCATTCTGATAACTGAGACTCAGGAGACCTACCACTTCATTTTGGTGTTGTAATACTTCAACCAGCATCCTTTTATGAAATTATGCCCGAATTACAAGATATAATTCAAAAAATTATGCCCGAATTACAAGATATAATTCAAAAAATTAAAATTCTCAAGAAAAAAGTAAAATGACTAAAGAATTATCAAGTGTCAAGTATACCGGGTGAACAGTGTCATGCGTTGTAATGCCATTGCTTTTTGTAGTGCTGGAAGCTCTTCAAACTCAGAAGCAGTGTAAGAGTGTCCACCAAAATCTCCCATGTTATCGAAAGCACCTATCTTTTGACACAGTGATTCTGCAGTACTCTAAAGTTGCCTCTCAAGTTAGAAAAGTACCCTTGAATATTTAAAATATTAAAAAAGATTACATGATATTACAAAAAAATTAATATTGATAATTTAAGTTACCTTGTTATCCCCTGAGCTGTCATGCATGAAAGTAAAGCATTTCTTACTTCTTCTCTTGGTGGATCAAGCATTCCGACCTTTAATTTTATTGAACATAAAAAAGAGTAAGAGAACAAGAAGATAAATGGCAACATGAAGACAATATCCAAATCCAAAAGATCGATTATTTTTACGCTCAACAGGGAGAAACTAAAATTAATAGAACAAAATTTGATCAACCAATCATAGTTCAATAATGACTGTCTCAAAGAGAATGTAAAGCATTTAAAACTTGTTTTACGTGCTTTTACATTGTTTATTTATCTCCCTACAAATATCTTTTCATTTGAGAGAAAACCATTTGAAACTTCTAATAAATTCTCCTTCCCTCTTTCTTTTCCTTTCTCTAGATACAACCCAACCAAACAAATGAAAGGGTGGGTGATACAAAGCATGACAAGAAGAAAAGTGGCAAATCAGCGATTTCATATGGAGTGCACCCTAGACATTATACAATCATGTTACGGTTAATTCATCCACATTCCAAACCCTTCCCCAATCTTCCTCTTTCTCTATACAAAGGAAGCAAAACACTGTTCCAAAGTTACTACTCACAATCCCAATTCCCAACCCAAAATCCTTCCCCAATCAAGCATTAACCAAGCCTGATCCCTAATTATACCTGTTGGCCTACAAATTAACAATTACATCTCATAAATAGCTACTTTCCTAGAACCTTCAGTAGCCAATTCTGAAATCTTGCAGCCACAAGAATAAAACTCACATTTTCATGTACAAATCCTAAAAGCTGCCATCGACCTTTTAGGATCCTAAATCCCTTACCCTAACTACTTTCCATGACCATGACCCACCACAATTCCACTTGTAGGTATCCTTAGGCTAAGTTTTCTGAAGTAGTTCTTCATTAGAATAGTATGACCATCAGCTTTGTATCAGAAATGATCCTTCCTTTCCTTAAAGCCATAAGTTTTCTTTGTTTAATCTACTAACATGTTTAATAGCAAAAGCCTTTCTTCCAAGTTTGATGCCCTTTTGAAAGGTAACAAAAATACTGAAACTACCAAGGAAGATTTTGGCATTGATCTCTCTCTCTCTCTCACTCAAACCACCACCTAACAAAGTCACTAGTGGCCACCACCAACTTCACCATCGGTGGTCATCACACCTGCCTCTGAAACTTACATGCAGTAGCCACCGTCACCCAACATCTTCTCCAACTCCAACAGCAGTCTACCATCATGAGCCATCATTTCCTGTGTTGGGGACCTGGTACAACCCTCATCATCTTCCTCTTCCTCCCTCCTTCCATCTTCATCAATCAAGCTCTTTCCTCTATCTCTCCAGCTCTCGTTCACTCTCTGGAAACAACTAATTTAAACTTGACAGATTAACAACTTAAACTCTAAAAATGACACAATTTCACCATGACCAAAGCAAATCTAATTGCATGTTGTTTATGTTTGGAGCAGCTCTACAAAAACACATCATAATGTCAAAAGCTGTTAGGTCACATTTAAACAAAATATTTCTTAGTGCCACCATGCCAAATTAATAGAGCTTTGGAGTGGTTCATATTTGCAGCATTCATAATATGATATGAACAAGGTTGTTCATTATATTAGTTGTTCCCAAAGTTTTTAAGGGCAAATGCATAATGCAAGGCAAATTAGCCCTCATGAGGTGAGGTGTAAGCCTCAAGATAATGAGGTGTTAGCATTTCAAATTTCAAATTTTTATATTTAGGACATAAATAAAGTATTTTAAAGTAGTTAAAAAGTATTAAAACTTAAATATAAAGGTGTAAATACTTTTCTCCTCAATGCACTGAACATTTCACTATCCTCGAGGTGCGTACAAGCTGTCCTACTCGGTTATCAAAAGAAAGAAGGAAGGAAAAAAAAAAAAAAGGAGGTTTGTACAAGCTGTCCTAGTCGAGGTGCGTACAAGCTGTCCTACTCGGTTATTGAAGTTGAAATCGACATTCTAAACTTTAATTATTAAGCTTCTTACTTAAGCTTTAGGATTGTGTTTTCTTTGGTTGATCATTTACTTGATTTTTCCTATGAAATATAGTTACAAAAGAGGTTTTTCTTTTATGTTTAAACCATGTAGGAGACAAAGTTTAACAACAGCCCAAGACAAACTCTCCATGTGTGTACTTTTCATATGTTTTTTTGTGCAAGATGCATACAAGGCACACCTAAGGCGCATATGCCTTAGACAGTTGAGGCGCATGCCTTAGACAGTTGATGCGCGATTTTGGAAAGTGTTGCCTAAAAATCAAGGCCTTAATGCATTTTCCCTTAGCCTTACCTTGTAGAGAGCCTCAATAATGGCTTTAAAACTTTGATAGTCTGACATTGATTTAGAAGAAAAATGGCTTCACTTCCACAAGTCATAAAAAGATATTCTCTCCCTTGGGCTAATTGATTGGTTATGCTTGTAGATTGGCCCATTTTGCAAGAGTTAGTGCAAAGCTATAGGCAAGTTTCTTTCCAAAAGACATTTAAAATCATTAGGCCTGCGGTTCAAAAAGACATTTGAAATCATTTGGTTTGGTTTACAAAAGACGGTCCAGTTCTCGATTCCAATGTTGGAGAACCATAGATGGTCAGTTCAGTTCTAGGTTAAGTATAAAGCCAAACTAACCCCACCCAAGTGCATCACTAACCAGAAGAGACCCAAAACATTCCCCAATCATGCAGCAATCACGCCAAAACCATTACCCCACTTATTAGCCTTCAAATAAACGATTAAATCTCATAAAATAACAGCTTCCCTGGAACTTTCAGCAGTCAATTCTGTTAATCCTGCAACCATACAATTTAGAAATCAAACAAAAATTCAACATTTTTTATCTACAAACCCCAAAAGCATTCTTTTATCTTCTACAACCTAACCCTCACAAATTTCCATAACCAAAACCCACTGCAATTCCACTTATAATCAGCGTTACACCAAGTTTCCTAATGTTATCATACTGCAAAGGGATTTTCAATCTTTCCTTTTCTTCTCTTCTCTTACCAACCATAGCATGCTGGACGCATGGTTCTAAATTGCAGTATTGAGACACATAACGGTAACGATCGTGGTATAACAATATCAAGAGTATCAGCTATACATACTGGGATCAGCAACTCACCTAAAACTCAATAATACACATCTTCAGATGACTTTAATCTTAACTGGTCATATTTTAATAAATATTGGGACATTTAAAAATATATTTTTCATACTGTATGGACTAATAAAATTAATGTTAATAAAAAAAAAATGGCCCCTTTTCATCAATTGAAGTTCTACAGTATGAAAACCTGTGAGAGTAAGAACCTGTCTTTCAATCCCACATCAAGTGAAAGGAGAGATGAGCAACCCAACTACAATAAAACAAAGACATCTACCAATGCACACTCAAGAGTCTCACATCGGCTAGTTACTCAAGCAACAGCCATCGCACTAGCTTTAAATAAGCCTTATAAATTATACCCATGAACAGAAAGTACTCAATCATTGGTTAGTCCGACTCTCCGCACCACATGGCTGAATGGATGACTAAGATGATTGTTTTAAATACATAATAAAGTAAGGTTCAAAAAAAAAATTTATTTCAGATATGGTGAAAAACCATTACGGACTGGTTTGTAACAGAAACCAGCCGGTTCAGGAGCGATTTCAGTTCACACCGGAAAATCAGTCAATATCCAAATCTGCCATCCTTAAACCAACCGTTACGTTACAAACTGAATGCTTTTTAGAACCACTAATGGACTTGTGGTAAGTAGTTGCGAGAATTAATAAGAAATTTCCACCAACCACCACATACAAGTAAATGATTTACCATGTGTGTGTTTCTGCATACATAAATAAAAATATAAGCTAAGAAGCATGGACACTTCTAAGAAGGTGGCATGTTAGATACTAACACTGACCGGACACTTCCTAACACGTGAAAGACACAAGTCCAAACATGTGCTGCTATTTTTTATAATTTTTTTAGACTCAAGTCATTTGAGGGACTCGCATTCATTGCTTAGGCACATATGAAACACATTATAAGTTTCAACAAAATAACTTTCAATAAAATATTTAGACTTTAGAATTCAAGGTATGCTATATATTTTTATTAAATTTGAGTGAAATATTTATAAATGACATATAATAAATATAAAAAACCATAAATTTGTGTGTTCCTCAAGTGTCGTGTCTTACATTTTTTAAAAAATTGTTATGTTGGCATGTCCATATCGTATCACGTGTTCGTGTCTGCACTTTTTTAGTATAGAAGTTAATGGATGTTACGCTAGGTTTTCAAAAATATTCAATTGGATCTCATCTAAGTGGTAGGAGCTTCTGATACATAGTTATTGTGACTTGTAAGCTTACTCAAATTTATATCACACTTAACGCTACTTTTACTAAGAAATTTATGACATAATCTCATATATACAAATACCACTCATTTTTTTTTCCATAGCGGAAAGATCTAAAACATTTCCACGGATACCTAAATTTGATGAATTTGCTAACAAGTACAATGAAAACAGTTTACCAAGCTTGCCAACTTGCAAACAAGTACAATGCTTCATAGTGAAGGGTAGCCACATTCATGGGGTCTCAATAATAAATGAACGGGGCAATTACCAATCAGGGTTGACAAAAAAAATTTACAAATACGTAGGGGTACAACTATTTCTTGTGAAAACAAACACAATAAAATTTGCACCCCATAAAAACACCCAACCTTTCGTAAATATTTGCCCCACTTCCCACTGATTGATAGTTTCCCCTAAATTAATGAAGCATTCATGCAAATCACTCATTTTTGCTTCTTTTGTTCTTTTCGTCTGATTGAAGAAATGACCACTTTTAGTAGAAAGTAGTAACAACCTACTCGAATGATGATGGGAAAATCACACAAAACTTGTTGCAAGAATCTTGATGCCTAAGACTCACCAACAATACCAATCAACAAACTATACCCAAAAAAAACATACTAACCCAACAAATGTAAGATCCTTTTCATCGTCGAAGGACACAATTTGATGACCCATGGGCATCCTTTTCAAGGCTAGAGCAAGACATCGTAAGGTTTCCTTTCCTGCAAAACTGATCAATAAAAAATTCATATCTACACATAAGGCCAAGGGATAAAAATAAAAATAAAAAAGAAAGAAAGAATTAGCCATATAACAAAAAAAAAAAAAAAAAAATCCAAAAAACCATATTTCTCTTAAGAAACTCGTATTATTGATTAGGACTAAACAAACAGGTAAAATGATGCGCAAGTCAAACAGATAAAAAAAATTGCAGAAGGATTGACAATGATTATAAAAGGTACCAGTATATTATGTGAGAAACCAAACCAGTAACCAATCAAACAGAGGACCATTGTCTGTATTTGGCCAACATCATGATTATTACAATGGAATAGCACACAAACAACCAGCAAAATTCGAAAATCAAATCAGTGGGATCTAATTGTCTCCTGATATCAATAATCCATGTCACAGATACAGATTGGATTTCTCTTTATTCAATCAAGAGTCATTCTCTTCCACCTTTGAACATAATTTAATTTTTCAGTTTTTTAATTCCTCCAAACTTTAGCTTAATGTCAGATTTTGGTCTGATTTAAAATTTCAATCTTTAAAAATATACAAGGTATGGAATATTCAATATATACTATATACATGAAAAATATGAATAATAAAATAATAATAATACAAAGGATTCACTTAATCCACATCTGTCAGAGCCACATGATATCAAAGATTACACATTTTAAAAAATATTCCTTCCCAAAACTGAGGTTAAACTCCATCTAGTAACCGTCTATATGCTAGGGGCCATTGCTTGATGAAGTGGTTAAAGCTGTGACTGCCAAACGTGAGATTGTAGGTCAAGTCTGACTGTTTTGAGCAAGCAACTTTGAGAAAATTATGCCGAGTGTTAGGTCTTCTGTAGCAACAATTAGGCATAACCTTTTTTCAATTGTGTAATACGCTTGCATAGAATAAAGGTGAGGCCAAAAGTAAATATAAAGGGCACGAAGAACAAACTTTGCAATTCATTAAGGCCACATACAAAAAACACAAAATGAAATTAAGGGTTAAAAGTGAAATAAAAAAATAAAAAATGAAGTAGTTAACAGCTAGAAGACCCAAGTGTACCATTACAACACAAGCACAACTTAAAAGTGTCCAAGATTATAATCATTTCAAGAACGAACTATTGAGAAATGTAATTTAAAAAAAAAATTAAAAAAAAAAATAAAAACTTTAGGTGAATCCCATCAGTAAGGTTCAACACACTTTTAATTTTAAAGGTAACTAATTAAGCAGACAAAAAGAAATGAGTGAGGGGACACAACACTATAAAACAGTGCCAGCATTTACAATAAAAGGCTAGAACTATATGCATATGTCATGTTAAAATAAAAGTCAAAATCTGCAAAAATTGGAAAATGGTTGGTTTCAATTCTAACTCACTAGGGATCAATTCAAGCCAAGTAAAAATCAGTTTTTTCCGGCCTGGTAAAGTCTCATTTTATAATTATTTTAATAAAGTTAGTTTCCTATATGATAATTTATAAGTACTGGAAGTTTTATCCCAAAAAATAAAAAATAAATAAATAAAATGACAACCGAAAAATCTAGTTTGGTAAGTTCTATTCTCAGACCAGTCAGTTCATTTTTGCTTTTTTAAAACAAAAACTGACCAAAACCCAGAGTCTATGTTATTCCCGACCATCCACCCTTGCACCATTAACCCAATCGTCCCTTTCACTACTTAGCCTCACCTCAGTCCTTATTTCCCTGTCTCACTCTTAGAGACAACGGTTGAAAGATGATGCATCATCTGGTTGTCTGTCTTGCAGTGTATCCAGCCAACCTCTCTCTCAATGTCACTCTCCCTCTTCTCCATTAACATCTCACTACTTAGCCTCACCTCAGTCCTTATTTCCCTGTCTCACTCTTAGAGACTACGGTTGAAAGATGATGCCTCATCTGGTTGTCTGTCTTGCAGTGTATCCAGCCAACCTCTCTCTCAATGTCACTCTCCCTCTTCTCCATTAACATCTCACAAATCCATCTCTATCTCAAATCTCACCACGGCTGCTCAACATCTCTTGCCCACCAGTGACTTATTTTCTATGTAGACATCTCACATCTGCAGCTACATCTCAAATCTCACCTTGACTACTCAAGGTCTCTCCTTCACCAGCGACTGATCTTCTTCATTGATATCTCAGATTTCACATCAATTACTCGATGTCTCCGACTCAATTGACATCTCTCCCTCACCAGTGAATGATTATTTCTGTCATCCTAAGGTAATTTCAAAACCCTTGTTTTACTTAAATATATTAATTTTTGAGTCCTTAATTGTAAGCCCTAATTGTAAAAGTCCAATTTTTTAAAATCCCTAGTCTCCAATTTTGGGTAGCGTTTGGTAGAGTTTTCTAAATATGATTTGAGAATAAGAGTTGTATTTTGAGTTTGTTAGTTTTGAAATTATGATTTGAGTGTGAAAAATTTGTTTAGTGAATGAGTTTTGAAAAGAGTTTTGGATTGAGTGGGAAATTTTTGACGTGACATATGATATTTGATACAAAAACTTACAGCTTATAACCAAACACACAACTTAAAATTCTATTCAAAACTCATAATTTTTTTTTTAAAAATTCCAATTTTTTTTTTTATTTATATATAAAAAATAACATGTGCCAATTGTATATAAAAAAAAAATCACTGTACCGGTCACTGTACAGTTAGCCCAAATTTTCCCATCTTCGACTGAGTTTTTCAAAAGTGGATGTAGAATTAATTTTTGAAAACGGCAACCAAACATCACGCACAAATTAAGAGGTAGAAATACATTTTCAAAACTCTTTCAAACAGAGCCCCCCATTTTGAAAAACTTGAGACTATACTTCACTGGCTGATGAAGGGGAATAGAGATTTCTTGCAATTTGAAGCTCCATGTGATTTTTAATGATTTGCAATTTTTTGTATTGATCTAACAAATTATGTTTAACCTCTTTTTTTTTAGCTAATGTGGTTTTAATGCATGTAGAAACTACTATTTTATTGAATTAAATAATGTTTAACTTGGAGGTTTTTTTATCAATGTAGAGTAGCCAATTTTTTATTTGTAAGTTCTTTTGCTAATCAAAAAAACCAACAAACTACAAAACCAAAACAACCAACTAAATACAAAATGACAGGTTCAGTTTATCACCTCTTCAGTTAGCTTTGGTTTCTTAGTAAACACAACCGACACAATCAGTTCAGTGATCATTTTGGCTAAAAACCAACCACCCCAAACTGATTACACCCTTATATTTTATGTTTGTAGTTGGGAGCATTTGGTAACCTTTCGAAATTTTTAGACAGGTTGCAGGGGTCGCCCTATTGGTCAAGTTATGTAAATCGATTTTATTCATGGGTCTCTTTTGCTTTTAATAGGTTTTACAAGCCAAAAGTCTTAGTTTCCAAATTGGCAGATAAATCCCACTCTTAGATTCCAATTAGGCAGGTAAATCCCACTAGGAAGAGTTCTCTAAAGTCTATGGACAGTAATTAAAATTTAATTTATTAAAGAACAAGTTTAAGAGAATTTAGCTCTCTTGGTAAATGTGTGTGATGCAAACCTGGCAATTCTAATCCTAGGTGCAATGCCTGTGAGAATCCAAGTATGAACTTGCTCCCATACTCACCCAAGAAAAGGCTAAAATTGTAACGAGAAGACCTTCTGCTTGAAAAACAGATTAAGGTGTGGTGGAATCAAATATTGAATTTGAAGGAGGAATCATGAAGACAAAGGAAACCAAAGTGAATGAGCATCTTAATGCCCTTCAACTTACTAATCAATCCAAGGGTGTTTATCTACAACTAAACTGACGATTGATTTTGTCATGCCACAAATTCAGTAATACAATTGTAAAGAAAAATCAACCATTGTCTTCCTTGCAATCCCAAACTTAAAATAAATAAATAATTAATAAAATTGTAGTCTCAACTTCATAATTTTAATACCCTACCATGAATGCAATTACAAAAGTTGTGGATTCATTTACTCTAGTGCTTCAAAAGTCATGGTTTGAGTTTTTGGCTCTGTTTGGTTCCATTCTGGAATCATGATTCCGCCCTCATATTCCAACCCTCTGTTTGATTATAGTTTTCAAAATATGATTCCAAATCACATTTTGAAACACATTTGAAAACATGTTTGGTAACCAGTGAGTTTTTGAATTTTTTAGTCTACTTGGTCGTTTGCCTGGGCATCCTTTCGAACGTCCGGCCGGTTGACCGGAACAGTGCTTTTTTTTCTTTTTTTGCAATTGCCTCCTGTTATTTGAAAAAATAAAAAAAATAAAAAATTATATTTGTTTTTGATATTTTTTAAATATAGAAATTATTTTTTTTAGCAAAATAACAAATTATTTGGCCATTTATTTAAAATTAACAAAAAAAAAATTAATTTGTCACAGTAATTTTTAAAAAATAAAAAAACATTTTTAAACAAAACAATTAAAAAAAATTCAATCAAATATACAATCAAAAGTAATTTTAAAGCACTAGCTAAATATATTTTTTTAACAAAAAATAATATATATTTTTTAATATTATAAATAAAAAATATTTTCGGAATTTTTTGAATTTTTAAAATAAAAAAATTATTTTTTTCAATAATTATTTTTTTGAGTTGAATTTTAAAAAGAGTTTGGTTATGAGCTTTGAATAGAAATTTCAATAGAATTTCGAGTTGTGTGTTTGGTTATGAGTTATAAGTTTTTTAATTAAGTTTTAAAATTTTTTTTCAAAATTCATAACCAAACAACTTTTCTTATTTCAAAACTCATTTCAAAAATTCAAAACTCAATTCAAAACTCTTTTCAAAACTCATAACCAAATAAATTTTCGATTTTCAAATCATGATTCAACAACTCACAAACTCAAAATACAACTCCATTCTCAAATCATGATTCTAAAACTAAACCAAATGCTACCTTTGTTTTTGTTTTTCTTTTTTTTTCCTCAACAATGGAAGAATGACACAGATAATAATATCAACAAAAGGAAAAATTAAATAAGCAAAAGAATTTGGAAATTGGTTAATTTCAAGTCGAATGCACATAATGATGCGGAACATGACATGGAGATTTTATTTATTTGTAATTTTATATTTATTTTTTATTGATAGTTAATCAGTTACTGATTTTACTAAAGATTAGGTTTCCAAATAATGTTATGATTTAGTTTCCTACTTTAAATTTGGGTTTCAAGCCTATATATATTAGGTCTTTACAATGTAATCTTTAACTTTGAATTAGCAGATAGCATATGCAATGCTTGTGCAATTCAAGTAAGTAAAAGTAAAAATAAATAACAAAGAAATTAATGTTGCAATGTGTGTTGCTTAAGTGGTAGGACTTTCTTTCCTAAAGTCAAGGTCAAAGTTTCAAGTCTTGTGCACATCTCTATGTAACTTTTTTGTTTTAAATAGAGAAATGAGAGACACATGGCATAAGGAGAAGCAAGCAAAAGCTTGGACACCAAATCCAACCTTCACTTAATATAATAGTATAGATAGATAATCAGATAAGGGTTACCTATACGGAGATAAGAAACTTTTATAATTTTGCCCATAAATTAGATTTCTTATTTTTGAAATTTTTTAACTTTCTGAACATGGGTTGTAAGGGTTGCCCATTCATGGATTCTATTTGGTTTTTGATAGGCTTTCGAAGTCACTACCTACATATGAAGACAATCCTTAATATGGAAGTCAGAAGTAATTCAAAGTTGAAACCTGTAATCACAACTACAACATCACAGCCCTGCATTGCCATCTCTGGTGTTGCAGACTCAAGACTGTCATATTATTTTCTATGAGCTGCACAACTTAAAAAATCTGCTTCAATGTGCCCACCACAAAACTTTCACGCTATGAGGCATCTACTCTACAAGCATTTGAGCGTATGCAAAAGTGTTCATATCTTCTACAAATTTATCTCAGAGAAGTGAAGTACATTCAAACAAGTAGTATTAGAAAAAGGAAGCTAAACCAAATGTAACATTCCTAACTTCAATATGGAGAAGCTTAAGATGATTTGACCAGTAAAATAAACTTATAATTGACATAAAAAATCAATCAATGAATGTAGAGGGTGCTTTTAAATTTGATGTAAAATTAAAGCAAGCAATGGTAAGAAATATTATAGATATAATGTACACGATCCACATATTTTAGGTTTGTCAAGTTTAATAGCCTTGATATCCATAAATTCACACAATTGCACAATTGGAGCATGTTGTTTGGCATTTTTGGTGAGAAACTGAATTCCGGCCTATTAAGTAAGAAATTCACTTCCTTCAAAGATGAAACTCGCTCCCAAATAAGATAGAACCTCTCAAACATACAAATCTCAAAGAAACAAAAGAAAAACAACTCAACCTTATTCTAGTACTTTCTATTTACACAATATTTATTTATACTTAACAAAGACAATTTGTAGTTGACATCAATCTCACTTAGAAAATATGAAGAAGAAGAACTCCGAAAATATGAGGAAGAAGGAATATATTTCTGTTATATTCAAAACTTCTTATCTTACAAGACCAAATGACACTCCTTATATAGGAGATATTACAAACATCATCATAACCCATTATATGCCACTTACATATTATATATTACCACTATCTACCACTATCATATTATATACATGCCACTATCTACCACCAACACCACTATCATATTCTATACATGCCACTATCTACAACCAACACCACTATCATATTCTATACATACCACTATCTACCACCAACACCACTATCATATTCTATACATGCCACTATCTACCACCAACACCACTATCATATTATATGCATGAACACAATTTCCAGCACTCCCCCTCAAGCTGGTTTGAAGATATCTTCCATAGCCAGCTTGCTAGTCAGCTTATCAAATTGCTTCTTGTGTAGTCCCTTCGTTAGCACATCAGCTAATTGTTCACCTGTTGGAAGGTAGGTCATACAGATTATGCCAGCATTGATTTTCTCCTTGATGAAATGTTTATCCACTTCTATATGTTTTGTGCGATCATGTAGAACTGGATTATGAGCTATAGATATAGCTGCTTTGTTGTCACAATAGACCTTCATAGGTGTCGGGTGAGAAAGCTTTAATTCTTCAAGAATTCTTTTAATCCACATTACTTCACAGATTCCATGGGCAACAGCTCTGAACTCTGCTTCTGCACTACTTCTAGCTACCACATTCTGTTTTTTACTCCGCCATGTAACTAGGTTCCCACCTACAAAGGAGCAGTATCCGGATGTTGATCTCCTGTCTGTAACACTTCCTGCCCAGTCTGCATCTGTGTATACTTCAACTTGAAGATGTCCATGTTTCTTGAATAGTAAGCCTCTCCCTGGAGTTCCTTTCAAATATCTTAAGATCTTATAAACGGCCTCAAAGTGCTCTGCCCCTGGTGAGTGCATGAACTGACTTACCATGCTGACTGCAAAGGCAATATCAGGCCGCGTATGAGACAAGTAAATCAATTTCCCTACAAGTCGCTGATATTGTTCTCTCTCTTTGACTTCTTCAGCCTTAGCAGCTTGTAACTTCAAGTTAGGCTCGATCGGAGTCTCCGCCATCTTACAACCAAGCATACCTGTTTCTCCAAGGAGATCAAGAACATATTTTCTCTGATTAACGAATATACCTTCCTTGGATCTTGCAAATTCCATTCCGAGGAAATACTTGAGGGCTCCCAGATCCTTAATGTGAAATTCTTTTGCGAGTTTCTCTTTGAGGGCTGCTAACTCTGCTTCATCATTACCAGTTAAAATGATGTCATCAACATAAACAATCAAAATTGCAATTTTACTGTTTTTTGAATGTTTATAAAATATTGTGTGATCTGCTTGACTCTGCGAGAAGCCACAACTGATAACTGCCTTCCCAAAGCGTTCAAACCACGCTCTTGGTGATTGTTTGAGTCCGTATAATGACTTGTTCAATCTGCATACTCTGTCACTTCCAAGTCTCTGCTCAAATCCCGGCGGTAGGCTCATGAACACCTCCTCTTCAAGATCACCATTGAGAAATGCATTTTTAATGTCAAGTTGATGTAGAGGCCAATCTGAATTTACTGCAAGAGATAACAGTACTCTGATGGAATTTATTTTAGCAACAGGAGCAAACGTCTCCTGATAGTCGATCCCATAAGTTTGAGTGAAGCCTTTAGCTACCAATCTCGCCTTGTATCTCTCAACGCTTCCATCTGCGTTACATTTTATCGTAAACACCCATTTACACCCAACTGTTTTCTTGTCTTTGGGTAGATCAACTATCTCCCAAGTACCACTTCTCCTTAAAGCATTCATCTCCTCCATGACTGCTAATTTCCAATTCGGATCATCCAATGCTTCCTGTATATTCCTTGGAACAAACAAGTGTGAAATCCTAGATGTGAAAGCTCTATGGTTTTTAGACAGTCTTTGATAGGAGAGGTAATTTGCAATAGGATGTTTAATGCAATTTCGGACACCTTTCCTAATTGCTATAGGTACATCAAGGTCGGAAATAGAAGGAATAGGATTACCTAAAATTTCGATGCCAGAACTCGGGTGGACATTCGGGTCATTAGGATGGACATTCGGGTCATTATTCCTCAGATGAAATCGCTTCCTAGTATAAACCTGAAGCTCAGGATTTAGATCATTTTGTAGTACTTCTCCCCCTAAACAAGAATCTTCTTGACTAGGCACCATAGAACTTGGTTCTCCTAAGTGATCATTATCAGACAGATGTGGTTTTTGTGTAGGATAAATGACATTGGGGAGCGGGATAGAAATATCCCAAAAACGGTCTTCTACTCCACTTGTCTCCCCCTGAAGAGAAGTGTTGGGGAAATAGGATTTTGTTTCCACAAATGACACATCCATACTCACATGAAATTTCTTGTTTTGAGGATCGAAGCACTTATACCCCTTTTTGTTTGAGGAATAACCCAAAAAAACACATTTTATAGCACGGGGGTCAAGTTTTGAACGAAATTGACTGGGAACATGAACATAGGCAGTACATCCAAAAACTTTGGCGGGTAAATCAGAAAACAACCTCGTGTCAGGAAAAAAAGTTTTGAGACAATCAAAAGGTGTTTTGTATGTTAACACCTTTGTAGGCATCCTGTTTATCAAATAAGAGGCTGTTAAAATTGCTTCACCCCATAAATATTTAGGAACATGCATGTAAAACATTATAGCACGTGCTACTTCAAGTAGATGTTTATTTTTTCGTTCTGCAATGCCATTTTGTTGAGGGGTATCCCGACATGTAGATTGATGAAAAATTCCCTTTTTTTTTCAAAAACTCACCTAACTGCTCATTGAAATATTCTGTTCCATTATCAGAATGTAAAATACCAATTTTGGTTTGAAATTGGTTTTCAATCATATTGTAAAAATTTGTGAATAAATTTTTCACGTCAGATTTTTTATTCATCAAATAAATCCAACATAAGCGGGTATGGTCATCAATAAATGTAACAAACCATCTTTTACCAGAAAGAGTAGTGATTTTAGAAGGGCCCCAAACATCACTATGAATCAAATAAAAAGGTTTTGAAGCCTGGTAAGGTTTTGGCAAATAAGTAGAGCGATGAAATTTTGCAAAAATGCAACTTTCACAATGAAAAGAAGAACAATCAATCCCTTTAAATAATTCTGGAAATAAATGTTTCAGATAAAGAAAACTAGGATGTCCTAGCCTATAGTGCCATAGCATTATTTTTTCTCGAACAGAGATTGAACTGGTACTATTAAAGCTCTGAGCTTTTTTATTACTAACAGGTACTTCATCAAAGTAGTAAAGACCTTCAAGCATCCTAGCACGCCCAATCATCATCCCCGAGTTCTGGTCCTGAAATTCACAATGGGATTCAAAAAATGTAACACGACAATTAGAATCCTTAGATAGTTTACTGACAGACAAAAGGTTACAGGCTAAGTTGGGGACGTGAAGAACAGCATTGAGATTAATTTTCTCAGTTAGTTTAATAAATCCTTTTCCTGCAATAGGTGAAAAACTACCATCGGCTATTCTGATTTTGTCATGACCAGAACAAGGGAAATAGGTACTAAATAAATGGGAAAAACTAGTCATGTGATCGGAGGCACCGGAATCTATGATCCACGGAGAGAAGTTTAGGCAAGAGAAGGCTTTAGGATTTCTACCTGTTTGTGCCAACAAAACACTAGGAGTACCGGTTGAGGAGTTGGATTTTATCAGCTTTAAGAGTTGATCAATCTGCTCTTTGTTGAAGGGACCTGAATCGGCTTCATTAGCGGTAGGAAAGCCACGATTCTTCTCTCCTTGTTTGCTGCTTTTCCAGTTGACAGGTTTGCCATGAATCTTCCAACACGTTTCGCGTGTATGGCGAGGCTTGTTGCAAAAATCACACCAGACCCGTGGCTTATCATCAAACCTGCGCTGGTAATTTGCAGCCTTGTTGGCCGCAGCATCGCTAATTAAAGCAGAAATTTCAATTGATTCACCATTACCTTTTTTCTTAAGCATGACGCTCCTTCGGCTCTCTTCCCTTCTGACTTCGGCAAATACTTCGCCAATGGATGGGAGAGGAGGTCTGCCAATAATTCTTCCTCGCACTTCATCGAACTCAATGTTGAGGCCGGCAAGAAACTTGTAAATACGGCTGTCTTCCACAGTTTTCTTGTGGTGGTTGCAGTCGTCAACCGATTTCCATTCGTATGTGTTGAAGATGTCAAGATCCTGCCACAACCTTTTCAACGAATTGAAATATTTGGTGACGGAATCATCTCCTTGACGAATCTCTCCCAACTTCAAAGTTAATTCGAAAACTTGAGATTGATTTCCTAGGTCAGAATACATCTGACTAACATTATCCCACAATTCTTGTGCAGTAGTATAGCACATGTAATTAGAGCTTATATCCTCCTCCATGGAATTGACCAACCATGTCATAACCATGGAGTTTTCAGCGTCCCAATTGTCGAACAGCGGATCATTAACAGCAGGAGCCTTCTTGTCACCAGTGATGTAACCGATCTTTCCTTGCCCACGGATATACATCCGGACAGATTGTGACCAGCGGAGAAAATTATCACCATTTAGGCGGATGGTGGTGATTTGGACAGAGTGAGAGTTAGACGTTTTCACCGGAATGGCAGCGGCAGGGGTTGAAGTGGTTCCGGACGTGACTTCCGACATGGCTATGACGGTTTTAGGGCTGCTGTGTTTTTTGTTGCTCTGATACCAACTTAGAAAATATGAAGAAGAAGAACTCCGAAAATATGAGGAAGAAGGAATATATTTCTGTTATATTCAAAACTTCTTATCTTACAAGACCAAATGACACTCCTTATATAGGAGATATTACAAACATCATCATAACCCATTATATGCCACTTACATATTATATATTACCACTATCTACCACTATCATATTATATACATGCCACTATCTACCACCAACACCACTATCATATTCTATACATGCCACTATCTACAACCAACACCACTATCATATTCTATACATACCACTATCTACCACCAACACCACTATCATATTCTATACATGCCACTATCTACCACCAACACCACTATCATATTATATGCATGAACACAATTTCCAGCAATCTCTAATGTTTATTCATATTTAACACATATTACAATCATGTAGAAAAAAATAATTGTTAGAATATATTTATATATTTAATATATTAAATGTTCCTATATAGGTGCTCCCAACCTTAGAGACTTCTATATGCTCTCACTCTCCCACCGCTTCCTCGACTCCCACTTCGTGCAATAATGTGTGAACTGAGTGATGCCTGCTATGGTCTTACAATTATTGGATTGTTGGGAGTCTAAAAAGCACGAACATTCTAAGGAGACATCTCCATGTCAGACACGGACACCCTTTTCTATGTTTCCATAATTCAAAATAAAAATCTAAATTTCGAACAAGTAGGAATGGCAATGGGGCGGGGCGGGGCGGGGCGGGGCGGGGATGACCCTCCCCGTCCTCGATCCCCGATAGTAACAAAATCCCCGGCCCCAGCCCCGATCTCCGACGGGGAACCCTTCACCTCCCTCACCCCGTCCCCTAATGGGGATCGGGTTTCCCCGACCCCGAAAAATCTCCGCCAAATCTGTTCAACACACATACAAACACAAGAACAAAAAAAAAAATAAAAAATAATCTGTATGTATACAGATCTGTTCAACACACACACACACAACAGAGATAATATTGTTCATCAACAACAACAGATATAATATAGATAACAACTTGGAAAAAAAAAAATTGTACATCAATCAACAACAGATATATATGTATAGAGAGAGAGAGAGAGGGGGCTTCACAAACTGTCCGTTGATCAAGACATCGATCGGTGGCTTCACGGTCCTGGTCATGGTCGTGGCTTCAAATCGGTGGCAACGGAGGGATCGGTGGTGGTGGTGGTGGTGGTGGTGGTGGCTTCAGATCAGTGGCTTCATTGATCTGTTCAGATCGGTGGTGGTGGTGGATCTGGATGATGTTGATGCTGATAAGAGATGAGAGAGATCTGAGTAAGTGAAGGAGAGAGAGATGAGAGAAGTCGTGGTGAGACTCAGAGAGATCTGAGTCAGTGAGGGAAAGAGAGATGAGAGACGTGAGTGAGGGAGAGAGCTGAGACAGACTGAGAGAGAAAGATAAGTGTTTTGGTTTATATATATATATAAAGGGGTACAACAGTAATTTTGCTTCGGGGACGGGACGGGCCGGGTACGGGGCTAGGACACTTATCCCCGTCCCCGGCCCGAAATTGATCGGGGATTGATTTTCGAATACCATCCCCGTCCCGTTGGGGATATTTTTTGGGAAAAATCGCTTAAATCGGGGTCGGGGGGTCGGGTCCCCGTCGGGCCGGGTTTAAATTGCCATCCCTACAGACAGTGTTTTGAAAAGCGCACTTAGGCACACGCCTAAGCTCAAGGCAAGGCAAGGCAAGGCACAGTTTTGCGCCTCAGGCCTGGTGAAGCGAGGCGACATAAGGGAAGCGCTGCCTAGGCGATGAGGCGAGCGCCTTGTGCGCCTCGGCGTTCTATGTGGATACCCACATGGGATGAAATCACATTTACAGTATAAAATTTTCAAAACGTGAGTCAAAAGAGCAAAAACATTATTAAAAAAAAAAAAACCCCAGTGGAGAAGAAGAAGAAGACGCGACGAGTACATACCACGCCATGCCACGCCACGCAGGTTCTGCTCTCTTCTCCTCTTCTTCTCTTCTCTCTCTGATTCTTCTCTTCTGCTTCGTCTTCTCTTCTCTTCTTTCGTCGTCTTCTCTCTCGCTTCTGTCTCTCTCGCGATCGCTCTCTCTCACCTCTCTCGCGATCGCGATCGCGATCTCTCTCTCGCTCTCTCTTCTGTCTCTCTCTTTATCTTCCTGATTCATATATATATATATATAATATTATATAATACCTATTATATAATATATAATATACTTATAGATATTAGATAATATACAAAATATAATTGATTCAAATATAAAATATATAATATAATATTATACAATACCTATTATATAATATATAATATACTTATAGATAATATGTAAAATATAATATATACTTATACATAGTAATAAAAAAAAATACACATGTATATGAAATAAAATAAAAAAATTAATTGAAACACATTATTTAAAAAATATAATAAATAAATAAAATAATATATATATAAATTAAAAATTAATTATTTTTTTTCTTCTTCTCTTCTTATTAAAAAAATTAATTATATACATATTAAATATTTGCTTATGTTGAAAATTGTGCTATATTAATATTTTGCTTAACTTCTATAACTTGCGCTTCGCTTTGGTGAGGCGCGCACCTTGCCTCGCACCTCGACGCTTAGGCTCCAGGTGACCTTGGCGCCTCGATGTGCCTAGAGTTTTTTAAAACACTGCCTACGGACAAGTGTCCAACAATCATTTTGTAATGTGTCCATCACTTCTTGGCCATGTCTATCTATCACTGGAAAATAAACATGAGACCAACACTTCTTGAACATTTGCTAACACATGATATTCAAAGTTTGAGAATTTCACAAAAATATCTTATAATGCCCTTAAAGAAATGTATAATTATTAAGAAATGTCCTATAGAAGTTTCACATAAAATTAAATGAAAAATAAAAAATGTAAGAGAATTAGATACAAAATTTATTTGATATAAAGTAATTATTTAATTTTGTATATATTACGCACATATATAACTATATAATATGAATATATTCCTAGATAATATAATATCAAGATATAATTATTTGTGGCGTGTTTGTGTCATGTTGTATCCTTGTCCCATGTCCGTGTCTATGCTTCACTGTTGGGAACAACTAAGAGTTTTGTGAGTCTTCTCGCTATTAGATTTTAAAGGAGGGAGGGTAATTAGTTGTGTAACCCTTGTACCTTTAGCCTTCTTGGTTTGTGTAAGGCTGAAACCCATACTAGTCAAAAAACATAATTGCATACATATGATATATATAAATATAAACAGCTATATCTATGTGCTTGTGGATGTATCGGTGTATGTAAATAGGTAAAAGTTCTTGGTATGAATATAGAGGGAAGCAAACCCAACCTGTGAAATCTGGACTCTAACTCAGTTCGAATATTTGCAGTTAGTGGAACAGTGGAACCATCATCATTGCAGAGGATACTTGTACATCTAGAAATGATACTCTCTGGAGCACCTGTTGAAAACATAATCTCCATCTGCTTGCGACTACAAAGGACAGTCATCATCTTCCGATCATGAGAAAATTCCAAAAGAGAGACCTGCAGGGTATAGATTCACAAGCATGATTTGACAAGGAGATATCAAAAATTTAAGCGACGCAAATGTTTATCACTAGATCTACAAGATCCATTTATTGAGACTTCATTCCGTTCTGTGTGAAATACATCCCAATCAAGAACTCCAAGAAATCGAACAAGTACCTTTTGGAACATCACTACAACTCTAGCAAATAAAAGTGTATGTACCAATTTTGACAAAGAAAATTAGAAGTCTCTATCTCTGCAATATTGAGCTGCATCCTTAACATGCACAATGACACACTCCCTGACCCATGTCTGAACCACAACCAAAAGTAACCTATTATTTTTGAACTTTTTAGAACCGGGACACACTGGAAACATATGGGACACACATGGCCATAAAGACACATAAAACATATTGCATAACAAAAAAAACTTGCTACTCAATTATATAATAAAAACAAATTACATTTATACCAATTTATTTCTGCTTTAAACTTCTTTTAATTTTTGGAATTCTGAAGTCCAAAACTTCAAATTATGTTTATAAATAAAGCTTTCTAAGATAGATATTCGGACTTCTGTTTACACTTCCTTTCAAATATGTAGGTATAGGGAAAACAATTTCTTACTATTTGTTATAATAAAATATAAATGTATTTGAATTGTAAAAAGTGATGAAATAGCTTTATTTTCATTTACACACCTAAAATATATTTTATTTGTTGTCATATCCTTACCGAGTCTTTGGCCTGATTTCTTATAATAATAATAATAAAATTGTCGTGTCAAGTGTGTCCATATCGCCTTGATATGTGTCCTGTGTCCAGCCTCAATGCCACAGAAAAACAAACATGAAAGATCAAACCAAAATTGTATACTTTTCTCAAGAGCTTGTCATAATCTCATACACAACGAACTCACATTCTTCATTTCTCTACGAAAAAAAATAACCGTTACATTTGATAACAATAACAATTCAAGAGCAACCAGTACGAACTAGAGTTGGAAAGTTGACAATATTGTAAATAACAAGGCAAATGATGACTAACAACTATACTGCCATAACTGTATACTGAAATGTAGTTTCTCTCATTCAAACATGTAAAATGTTAACATATGATACAAAGAGAGGAAGAATGACAATATGATCTTTCTCACTGTTGAATATTTTAGAATTATTATTATCTATGCAGTTGAAACTCCAGAGTTTCTAATATTATTAGGGAGAACAAAAAACCAATGGACACTAACTGCATCATCTAAGGATGGCGACATGGACATGGACACAAACACGCAACACGGATACGATACGATGCAAAGACACCGACATGTGAAATGCAGGACAATACATGGCCAGAACACAGCAAAAAATATACTTCTAATTTTCCATGTGAAAAATATGAATATTTTATCAACATAACATTTACATAACAATTAAATTCCATTAAAACTGCCAACCACAATGTTGATTATCCTGTAGCCACCTTTGCCGGAAGGCTTATACAGCAATAGTTTCTTTCCAGTCACCTCTCTCTCTCTCTTTCTCTCTCTCTCCCTCTCCCTCTCCCTCTCTCTCTGTTGGCCAGCCATGTCCACCCCACGTCAAAAAAGGACACATGTCCTCTGCAAGACCAGGAAAAAAAGGGGAAAATAAATAAATAAACACAACAAAAATTGGTACACACCCTAAGGTGTGTCCAACAGTTTGTCAGACACGTGTACAGGTGCCCCGTTGGAGTGTCTATGCTTCCAGTTCATCAATACTGGCTGTCATTTTGTAAACAAACACACAAATAACAGCGAAAAAGGGAGGAAAATCACTGCAAAAACTGGAAAGGGAGCACGCTAAGCCAAGTTGCCAATAGTCTATCATAGTGGCCACACATCAACAATCATTATAAGTGTTGCAAACATTAGATTCCTTAGAATTCGGGGTACATCATACTCAGCAAATAAAAAATCAAACAGCTACCATATGTAGAAGCAAACCTTTTTAAATTGGTCTTCCCAGTAATGATTGCAGTAAGAAGCTCGTTCATGCTTGCTCAGCATATTCAGAGCAGAAGGTATGAATCAAATCCAGGAAGACCAACCTGGAAACAATGGTGACATGAAAACATTTGTACCTTATAATTCACAGTCAAATTAACAGCAAGTAAGCTGATGATAGACAGGTGAAAACTGAAACAAAGCAACAATTGACTGCAAAACCTTCTCTGCCAATACACGAAGGGCTACTTCAGTTGACTCCCCTATTTTTTCATAGTTCCCCTTGTCCGAGTTGTACTGTAAAACAGACTCGTTGCATAGGGCTGAACACATTGCTATGTGAAAAAGACAAGGAAATTGAGCTGGAAACTCAAGCTGCAAAACAATAAAATCCAATGTAAAGTGCTTGACAAAATATCCTGAAAGGTCTACAAATACCAAGATGTTTACTTACTTGTTAGCAAGAGTAAGGAATACTTTGTTCTTTATGTTTATGAATAAAAGAAGGAAGGTTCCGATTATATATGTGTATTAGAAATCTAATAAATCTCAGGTGCTGCATCAATGCTAATGTCATTATCTCAACCTTTTGGTCAACAACAATAACAAATGAACCAAACTGAGGGCAGTTGCATTAAAAATCCTACATGACTTCAGGACCACCTGAATTTCAAAAATTTTAAGTGATTTCTTAATCTCTCAAACGCAAGACATCATCAAAGGTTCAAGTAGCATAATAGAAATAAGGGCAAATTACATTCCCTTGACTATTGCAGAAAATACACGCAGCTCCACTAGTATGGAAAAATGACACAAACCTCCTCTAATGGGCCTCAAACCCAACTAACAGAAAATATAAAACACAATGCCCTCATATGTTTCAAAAAAAAAGCAACAACAACTACTACAGACAACATCCTCCATCCACACCTCTTCTTCCTTCCACACTCAATTATCACAGCCATTGTCACAAACATGACCCACAGCGCCCACCACCTCCATCTCACCCCATACCCCCCAACCCCCACTACTAAAACCCCAACACAACCAACCCCATGTCGTAGACATCATCACCAAAACCCTAACCTCAAGCCAAAGCCACCATCACGGTGTAAGATTCCTGAAAGATTTTCTGTATCTTGTATATTCAATGTGTGAATGATTACAATCAGACCTTAGATTATATAGCCCTAAATCCTAAACCAAAAGGGAGAATACAATTATGCCTCTAATAGGACTCTAACACAACCATACCTCTAATAGGACTCTAATTTGTACAACCACAGTCATGCATAATTTGGAAAATAATAGAAAATACACAATATATTTTCACACCCCCGCTCAAACTCAAGGTGTTTTAGCAGAAAACACTGAGAGTTTGCTAAGAAGAAACTGAAACCAAGCGGTAGTGTGAGTCTTGGTGAAGAAGTCCGCAAGTTGCAAAGCCGAAGGGATGAAAGGAAGCGAGATAGAGGCAGACTGCAGATGTTGGCGAACAAAGTGACAATCAATCTCAATATGTTTTCGTCCACTCATGAAAGATAGTATTGTGAGCAATCTGAACAGCATTGCGATTGTCACAGTAGAGAGGGATTGGAGAAGACTGAGAGACACCCAAATCAGACAAGAGACAACGAAGTCAAACAATCTCAGCAGTGGCATGAGCCATAGCACGATACTCGGCTTTGGCAGTAGAGCAAGCAACGACTGATTGTTTCTTGCTTTTCCAAGAGATTAAGGAATCTCCAAGAAACATACAGAAACCAGACGTAGACTTACGATCAGTAACATCACCAGCCCAATCAGAGTCAGCATAGGCCACCAAGTCCAAAGAGGAAGTAGAGGACAACAATAAGCCCTGAAAGATAGTACCCCTGAGATAGCGAAGAACACGAACCAAAGCAGCCTAATGGGTAGAGCGAGAAGTAGAAACAAACTACTAACCACATGAACAACATAAGCAAGGTCAGAACGAGTGACAGTCAGATAAACTAAACAATCCACAAGCTCGCGATATAAAGTGGGATCATCCAGAGGGACACCATCAGTAGAGTTAAGCTTCGCATTAAGCTCAATAGGTGTATCAGAAACCTTCGTATCAATAAGACCAGCACGATGAATGACTTCATTAGCATACTTAGCCTGAGATAGAAAATAGCCCTTGGGAGAAGAAGCAACCTCAATACCAAGAAAATACCGTAATGGACCCAGATCCTTCATTTCGAAGGTGCGGAAGAGATGCTGCTTGACCTCAGAGATAGCAGAAGAGTCCGAGCCAGTGATGATCATATCATCCACATAGAGCAAGAGAGCAACAAAACCAACCGATGTATGTCGCAGAAATAAAGCAGAGTCAGAAGCTGAAGGATGAAACCCAAGCTCGGTAACAACAATCTGAAATCGATCATACCAAGCATGAGGAGACTGTTTCAGACCATACAGAGCACGCCGAAGACAACAAACCTGTCCAGAGGGATGGTGAAGGCCAGGGGGAGGACGCATGTAAACCTCCTCAGTGAGATGGCCATTAAGAAAAGCATTCTTAACATCCATCTGATAAAGAGGCCAAGAACGAATAGCAGCGACAAAGATCAAAGTACGGACAGTAGTCATTTTGGCAACTTTACACCCCCGACATTCAGTAAGTTCACTAGGACAAACTTTACCCAAAATACCTGACTGAGCTAAAGACCGTAAGCGATCAACAGACAAATGCCCTAATCGAGAATGCCATAAATAGAAAGGACTAGACAGAGAATCTAACTGAAACGAGGAAAACGCAGTCAAAGAGGTTGCTATAGGCAGATGCAAGCTCTCCACCACATAGAGGTCTCCAATTCTACGGCCGGTCCCAATCTGCTGCTTAGACATTCGATCCTGTACAGAACAGATAGCAGAAGAAAAGATAACATCAAAACCAGCGGCATCAAGCTGACTGGTAGATAATAAATTGACAGATAACTGAGGAACAAAAAGGACAGATGGAATAGAGACAACAGACATAGCAGATGGTAGGACAGACCCAACAGATACAACAGACATACCAGATCCATTAGCCGCATTGACAATAATAAGAAAGGGTGGAGGAGTACAATTGTGAAGTAAGGAGAGATGGAGAGTCATATGATGAGAGGCACCAGAGTCAAAAAGCCAGACAGACGAAGAGATACCTGAAGAAGACCCAAGCAAACCTGAATGAAGAGATGAAACAACGGAAGTAGATGGAGATGGCTGCGAGGTGGACAATATATGCTGAAGTTGACTAATCTGAGCAATCAAGGAAGCCAAGTCAAGATCAAGAGTCGGAGCAGATGCAACATACGCAATGGAAGGAGGCCGAAAGTGGTTCTGAGATTGCTGAAAAAATGAGACAGGCTGACGTCCCTTCTTGGGACGGTGGTACTTCCAATGGCCCTTCTGATGACATAAGGCATACTCATCAAAAGTCAGAGACATCGTAATAACTAGAAAATTGAGGGGTTAAACTGTAATAAACCCTATATTCAACAAAATAGCCAAAACAGGGGTCGAAGGGTAATACACAGAAATCTGATGGGGGTAAGGCCAATAAATCCAAAACCATAGTGTAATAATCAGAAGAGTGTTAGGTCTGAATGTAAAATATAAAAACTAGCTTCTTTTTTTTTTTTCTTTTTTTTTAACCCTGACCCACAAATATTAACTAGAGTATTGAAGTCAAAAGAACCAGTCTGTAGCCGAGAGAACCAAATCAGAGAAGAGAGAGAGAGAGATTGAAGCCGAAGTCAAGGAAAAGGGAGATTACGAAGCTGAAGTCAAGGAAGAGGGAGATTACGACGTGGTTGGTGGTGCCCGCTAGGGTTTTGTAGCGTCAATGTCTCCGACGCGTAAACGTGGAGCGAGAGGAGCAAAAGGGAAGAGTGAGTTGCGTCTCGGTGATCTGGTTCTCGCCAAGGTCAAGGGAACTTCGATCAATCAAAGGAGAAGATTTGAGAACCAGAGACTGAAGAGGAAGATGACCCACAACTCACACAGAGACTGAAGAGGAAGACAATTTCTAGGGTTCTGGTGGTGGCTTTGATACCATGTAAGATTCCTGAAAGCTTTTCTGTATCTTGTATATTCAATGTGTGAATGATTACAATCAGACCTTAGATTATATAGCCCTAAATCCTAAACCAAAAGGGAGAATACAATTATGCCTCTAATAGGACTCTAACACAACCATACCTCTAATAGGACTCTAATTTGTACAACCACAATCATGCCTAATTTGGAAAATAATAGAAAATACACAATATATTCTCATCACCGGAGCCCTAACCACAACCAACAGCTACCATTGCACAGAGAGAGAGAGAGGATCCGTCTATCATCACCTACAATACGTCCATCACCTCATACAATCCGTTCATCATCAGCCTCCTTTCATCATCATCAACATCAACAACAACAACAGCAACAACAAAGAAGGGGAAAAATTTGAAGAAAATATTTAATTTGAAACCTAGATTTGGTTTGTATTGATTTGAAACAACACATTTAGTTTGCATTGGTCCAATTGTGATGGTATGTCTGCAAGCACGATGCTTCAATAGTGATGGCATAATCACAATGCAACGATCGTTATGGTTTGGTTTTGATGATGACTGGGGGGTATGCCAAAGGAAAAAGGGAGTGTTAGTGAGAATGTTATAGTGGTGGTGGCGGTGGCGGTGGCGAAGGGGGATGCAATGGCAGGCAGTACGTGATGATATCGTGGTGTGTGGTAGTCGGAGTCACAAGGACGCTGGGTGAGATTGGATCGCACCAGAGAGAGGAGGCAACATCATGGGGGAGGGGGAAGCAGTGGCCTAATGGTGAGGGATGGGAAGCAATATCAGCATGATTGGAGACAGGCAACGACAGCATGGAAGAGGCAAAAGCAGAGATGGAGATTGTTGTTTGTTTTAGTTCGGCAGTGGTTATAAGATAGAAGTTAGACATTTGGGGGATAGGGTTTTAGGGATGTAGGGTAGACGACTTTTTTTGGGAGGTGGTTTTTTTGGCCATGGAAACTTTTCCTTTTTTTTTTTTTCTCTCTTTTTATATTTTATTTTTCTTTCAATTTTTTTTTTATTTGTTTAAAAAATGTTAGAAATTAAAAAGGGCAAAGTTGGTATTTTTATTTCAAATATGATGACATGAGCAAACTCCATCCACTTCTAATGGTGAGGGATGGGAAGCAATAGCAACATTATGGGAGACAAAGGCGACAACAACGTGGCAAAGGCAAAAGCGGAGGCGGTGGTTGTTGATAGTTGTTTTTCGTTTTAGTTCGGCAGTGGTTATAAGATAGAAATTAGTCATTTGGAGAATAGGGTTTTGGGGGTGTAGGGTAGACGTCTTTTTTTTGGGAGGGGGTCTTTTGGCCATGGACACTTTTCCCTTTTTTCTCTTTTTATATTTTATTTTTCTTTCAAATTTTTTTATTTATTTAAAAAATGATAGAAATTAAAAAGGGTAAAGTTGGTATTTTCATTTAAAATATGATGACATGAGCAAATTCCATCCACTTCACTAACGGTTGATTAATGGCGTGGGCCCAAGTGTAATGCAATAGTTTTCAAGGGAGGCCGGTGTCATTTTTCCATACTAGTGGGGCTGAGTGTAATTTGAACAATTACTGAGGGAGGTCCATGTAATTTTCCCTAGAAATAAAGGAAGAATAAAAAAAATTTCACAGTTAAGTAGCTACAGCAGTAACCACTGTCTAATATTAGACAACAATTCCACTTCCCACATTTCTTTCAAGATGAGAATAAAATAAATAAATAAATAAAGCAAAGGATGATATTATCAAATCCTACAGGCTGACAAGTCAAGACAATTACTAACTCAAATTCAGAATGCAAACGCAAGACAAAACAGACAAAAAAATAACAAGCCCACACACAGGAAGTAGAAAAAAACATTTATAATACTATCCAATCCAATTAACCAACATTTTATAAGTCATAAAGGCATGAGTACATTTAACTCTGACATAAACTGCACTTGAAGAGAAAAAAATTAGTAGTATACAATATGAGGGGTTTGAATGAAAATATGATGTAAACAAGCTAGCCTGGAAACCATATCAAGGAATATGTGATTTCAACATGTAAGCAATGCATACACAATAGTGTAGAAAATTATGAAAAAATTTACCGACAAAAGAATTTAGTCGTTCGTAATATATATGGTATTAGGAGGCATATTATTCGAGAAAAAATACCTGCATCCCATCACTGTCAAAAATAAAGCCCTCTGGCGCATATGTTGTCCCACTGACACTGTATTCAGAAGTAGTAGGACCATGGTGTGCAGAATGAAGCACACATATCTGGACAGGCAGGAAATAGAAAGGGTAGATTAAGTTTTTCCATCTTATGGTAAAACAGGATTCGATGATCAAATAAAGCAATCTGAATTAAGTAAAAATGTCCCCATCAATGTGGAATTTCTTTCATAATAATATGAACAAATAGTTTTCACCTTCTTGTTCTTCTTGAGAATTAAAATTATTGAAGAGAAGGAAGAAGTGCAAAACAAAGACGAACAAACACAACGAAGGGACTTTAAAAAAACTAAAACTAGCACCAGTTCAACAATAGAGGGAAGAAAACAAACGGAATGTATCAAGGACAAGTTTCGCACATCCATAAATTCAAAGAGTATATTACCAAAACACAAAATGAAGACGAACAAGAAGTGGGGGGGAAAAAAAAATAATTAGTATATTCTAAGCCTATAACTAGGCCACTCTTGTAATATTTAGTATCGATCTTAATTGTATTATTTTCAAAATAAATCAAACAAAAATAAGCGGACCAAACGTCCACTAAACAACCATATTGAGTAAGGTAGTGTTTGGTAGAGTTTTCTAAATATGATTTGAGAATAGGAGTTGTATTTTGAGTTTGTGAGTTTTGGAATTATGATTTGAGTGTAGAAAATTTATTTGGTGAATGAGTTTTGAATTGAGTGGAGAATTTTTGATGTGACATGATATCTGATACAAAAACTTACAACTCATAATCAAACACACAACTAAAAAATCTATTAAAAGCTCATAAAAAATTTTAAAATTTTTCAAAAATATTGTTTTATTAAAAATATTTGAAAAAACTAATGCCAATTGCAAAAAAATAAAATAAATAAATAAAATCGCACTGTTCAAGTCAACCGGCCGGACGACAGATGTTTGACCGGTAGGCCAAATTTTAAAATTTAAAAACCCGCTTGGAACGAGTTTTCAAGAGGGGTGGAATTAATTTTCCAAAACCCAAACCAAACATCATACTAGAATATAGGGGTAGAACTATGGTTCCAAAACTCTTCCAAACACAGCCTAAAACAGTCTCCAATAGACACACAAATTACCTAAAAGAAATTGCAAAAAAAAAGAAAAGGGAATACATCGACATTTACTTGACATGTTGAAATTCAAAAAGCAATTTTAAACATCAAAACCTAACAATGAAGTGCACTAAACAAAATAAAATAAACTAACCATATTGAAGAATCAGCTTTCATAACATCAACCCTAACAAATTACATGTTATCATTTTTACAGCAAGGCAAGGAAGACATACAGATAGGTAGAGGTGTTCATGTACCTAATTGTAAAAAGTAATGCGCTAACCTTCGAAATAGACATCATATTGGTAGTCAGAGTACCAGTCTTGTCACTGCAAATTACTGTTGTGCAGCCTAAGGTCTCTACAGATGGCAAAGACCTTACAATAGCATTCATCCGAGCCATTCGTTTTGTTCCAAGAGCCAAACACCTAATAAAATTAAATGAAACATAATGCTGAAGTTCCACAAAAAGCTTCTACAAATATCATGTGCAGGCAACCTAAACAACTAGAAAACATTTACCCCTGTATTTTTTGTGCTAACTGTACAGAACTATCAACGACCTGAAAACTAAGTGAAATTTAATCCAGTATATGATAGATTCTTGGAAAATTATGCAAGGAGAGCCTCATCTAGCACATAAAGCCAAAAGTATCACAAACTTTCATATTAGTTAAATAATACTCCCTCTGTCCTATTTTATGTGTCTAAGTTTCAAATTTCAAAACCCTAAATCATCAATTTGCCATATTACCTGCCTTCTAGGAAGCACGGATACCGATACAAGATACGGGTACGATACGATACGATACGGGATACGGGTACGATACGATACGGATACGGCGATACGACAAAATTTGAAAAATTAGGATACAGGTACGGCGGGGATACGTTCGTAAAAAAATATTATTTTTATAATTTTTAATAATATAGCATGTATAAAAATAAAAAATAAAAAAAGAAGAGTCAAAATTCACCTAATAACACAAATTATGAAAATTTAAATTTTTTTACAAAAAGAGTCAAAATTCACCTAATAACATAAATTCTGAAAATTTAAATTTTAAATAAAAAAGAGTTAAAAAAAAGAAAAAAGAAAAAAAGTCAGAACTATTATCCTAATATCTCAAAACATAAGAAAAACAAAAAATAAAATAAAATAAAAATCAAAACAGGAACTGGGAGAGAGAGAAACCGTGGGATCGAACAAGAGGGACTGAGTGAGATTGAGCGAGAGAGGGACTAAGAGATCAAGCGAGAGGGAGAGAGAGAGACCAAGAGATCGAGCGAGGGGGAGAGAGAGAGGAAGCGAAAGTGTCACGACCCCAAACCGCCCCTAGTAGTTTGGTGCCGTGATGGCCAGTAATCCGTAATTACCGAAGGCCAACTTTTCAAAACTAAACACAATCAGAGTGTGGATAAAGGGGGCTCGCAAAATGCGGAAGCAATAAATCAGTTGCAAATGGTCCATAAGAGCTGTGCGTAGATCAAAAGCAATGCCAAACATTTCCAATTAACTTACAACTTGAATACAACAAGATAAAATACATGTTACATCTTGATCAAAAGGCTTCTCGAGCCGACATATACAAAAGATACAACGAATACAAGTCAAGAAGCATGATTTTCAAGATTTGCCGACATGCAAAGCAGGGCATCGCCGACGTAAATACAAAAGTAAAGCCGACATGAGCACGAATCCAAAACAAACATCCAAACGAACTAGGCGTCGCCGCCGTCCTGCTCATCACCTACATATATATAGAGGGGTGAGTACAAAACTCAGTGAATGGTACTAAAAATAAAGGTTTTGCATGAATATAGCCGAGGTCCTTCAAAACGAAACACATCAAAACTTTAACAAGACAAGGGATGAACCGTATTCATCAATCAATTATTACAAGTATCCAAAGATGTTTACTGACATAGGCAAGACAAGAGAGGAACCGTGTTCATCATTCAAGTATCGTAACATCGGCGAAGCAAGGGATGAACCGTATTCATCATTCAAGTATCGTAACATCGGCGAAGCAAGGGATGAACCGTATTCATCATTCAAGTATCGTAACATCGGCGAAGCAAGGGATGAACCGTATTCATCATTCAAGTAACATAACATCGGCGAAGCAAGGGATGAACCGTATTCATCAATCAAATAACATAACATCGGCGGAGCAAGGGATGAACCGTATTCATCAATCAAATAACATAACATCGGCGGAGCAAGGGATGAACCGTATTCATCATTCAAGTAACATAAGGCTGTACGATCCGTAATCGTTTGATCAAAAGTATTGCGAAAGTTTAGAGTCCTCCAATACAAGGGACTTGCGTTACTTAAGCCCGTAGCCCGATTTAACAAGGACCGTATCCTTTTATACTTAGTACTGCGAAAGTTTAGAGTCCTCCAGCACAAGGGACTTGCGTTACTTAGGCCCGTAGCCCGATTTAACAAGGACCGTATCCTTTTATACTTAGTACTGCGAAAGTTTAGAGTCCTCCAGCACAAGGGACTTGTGCTACTTAGGCCCGTAGCCCGATTTAACAAGGACCGTATCCTTTTATACTTAGTACTGCGAAAGTTTAGAGTCCTCCAGCACAAGGGACTTGCGTTACTTAGGCCCGTAGCCCGATTTAACAAGGACCGTATCCTTTTATACTTAGTACTGCGAAAGTTTAGAGTCCTCCAGCACAAGGGACTTTCCGGGGTTAATAATCAAACAAGGCCATTTATTCATGCTTAGCAAATACCACGTTAAGACAAACCAAAACAAGATTTACCAAAGCAAGTGTAACATAACTTTATTAGAAATACCACTCACCTAGTTCTTCAGGTGTAGACTCAAAGCAATTATCAAGGACCTACAATCACATGGCAAGTCACATCCTCAAAACAAGCTCTATAAATACATGCAAATGATCTCGGCATTCTTGCCAGATCCAAGTCAAAGACAAAACAAAACAAGCTGGGAGCTTAATCACTGCTCCCGTTTTCGAAAACACACTGGGTACCGCTCAGGACTAAGTCGAGGTCCCGTTAAACAAAGTCAGGAGGAAACCTGGGTTTTCCTTTGAAGAGTATGAAGAACATGGTCATTGAAAGATGGATGCAAGCTCACAACTTGTTACAAAAATCTGGGTTTTCATGCCAAGAGTTCAAAATATAGGGACCTGGGTACCCATTAAAGAGAGTCAAGCAAGAACAAACACAAAACATGGTTTTCGTTCTAAACTTTTCGATCAAAATGAGACCTTTTCCAAGAACACATGGGAAACCATTTTCTCTTTCCAAAACCAACTTCAAAACGATGCATGACATGCAACACAAATCCGATCATGCAATGCAGCTAGGTATTTAGCAAGAACAACCAAAGGAGATCAAGATTCTAACCTCGAAACTCGGATCTAACGGTTTAAGCCTCGAAGATCAAGCTTGGAAGACACTCTCTCACTCAAGAATTCTTCTTCCTCCTCTCTAGAGCTTCTCCCTCTAAAACAAAGATTTGAGACAAGAAATGATTTGTTCCAAGGTCTGCCGGCTGCCTTAACAACAGCTCGGACACGTGGCATTATCGGGTTGGTTCTGCTCCAAAAAGGTGATTGATGGACAAGACAAGTCTCTGACAAAGCTTATGCAGCAAGCTCGGGTAAGACACATCGGCAACAAGATGACATCGGCTCAAAACAAGGATCCGGCAACAGGATAACAAAACATCGGCTAGGGAGGACGACACTTGACTAAGCTGTGCCACACCTTGGCCGGGGTGTGCCACATCTCGGCCTAGGCCATACCTGCCTGCGGACGAGGTTTAAGTGTAAAACATCTCGGCAAAGGATGCCCGAGGTGAAGATGGGGTTGAACAAGATCTCAAGATAGTTTCAAGTACAAGGGGTCAAAGGCGGACTAAGCTCAAGATGATCTCGGCTACGCACACACACACACACTAAGCAAGGAACAAAATCATGTAAACAACTTTAAGCAAATCAAGACAAGGCAAAACCCTCAAATTAACATAACAAGCAAGACCATGCAAGAATGTATGCAAGTATGGCAAGAGTAAGGTGAGGGTTGTTACAGAAAGGGAGAGGGAACTTGATCGACGATGACTCCTCGTCCTCCTTGCTGCTGCCTGCTGTTCGTGAACCTTCCTTGCGATAGAGACGATAGAGACGACTCCTCCTTCTCTTGCTGCTGCTGTTCGCGAACAGGTTGGTTGATTTTTTTTTGTTTTATTTTACATTATTTTGTTATTTTACACTTTAACCCCATTAGAAGTTTTTGAAATTATTTTCACCCCGCCGTATCCCGAAAGTATCCTGTACATATCTTGAAGTATCCTAGCGTATCCCAAACGTATCCAAAATTCAAAAAATTAAAAAAAAAAATATGAGATACTTCTTTGCCGTATCTGATACGTATCCCGCCATATCGGATCCGTATCCGACACGCGTACGGGGGCTGTTTTGGAGTATCCGTGCTTCATAGCCTGCCTTTAAATTTATATTTAACCACATAATCCAACCCCAAAAAGTTATTCGAATCGGACAAAAGGCGTTTTTTAAAATTCCAAAAGAATTCCATAAACTGTGTGCATGGTCAAATATGCCATACAAAATGGGATGAATCAAGTACAAAGATAGCTTTCACTGCTCAAAAACAGAGATGCATATTTTTCAGCCAAATTTATTTAGCAAAAAATAAGATAGAAAAATTATGTAGCCCGGCCAGACATGGCAAGTTAATCGGTGCTAAGAAAGATTGCTACTTAAGGAACAGATTGGTTAATTGTGAAATAAAGTAGTAGTCTTTAAGGCCATATTTTGGGAACTTAGATAGTGGTTAATATAGCGAACAAGACTTGGTAGACTTTTAACTGTGTGCCTAGATACTTATCTACAAGCTTAGGTTTATCTGTTTTTGAAGATTTGGATGTATTTGTTTGCATCATCTTGATACTTGATTTCTAATAAAGTTACCTCTTATTTATCAAAAAGAACTGTGCCCAGTAACAAGCCACATTTGCTGTGGTATCTGTCTATAAAATGTGAGCATTAGATGACAATAATGGGGTTGTAATGCCTTGTATATATATATATATATATCTTTGGGACTCTTCCTTGCACCCTTTCATGCTTAGTTGTTAATTTAAAGCAAATGCTAGTTGATATATTCCCAGCAACCTCGCTGCAGTGTTTTACCACTGCAGCAGTTGGTGTCAGATCTATTGATCTTCTCTTCTTGTGGATTAATTAACTTGCATTTGAAGCCACAAACAGTCCATGAATGAAAGAACGAGGAAAGGATGGAAAGATGATCAACTTGTTGAAGCGATGATTGCATCAAAAATGAAGGAATATATATATATATATATATATTGATATGTAGATTATCCTGGGCCAGCTTGCGCGCACCAGACTATGTCCCTACAGCTCGAACAAGCCTTCCGAAACAGGTTTATTCCCTACAGTCCGTGGCCCAAGAGTTTTGTTGTCGAAGGGACTTGAACTTGAGACCTTGGAGGGAGCAAACTCCCAAGTCACAGGCCTCATGCACCAGGCCAAACCCTTGGGGTTAAAAATGAAGGAAAATATTGAAGATCTTCATATCAAGTTAGGTGAAATATTTTGGCACAGAGATTCTTATCTCTGGAATCAGAGGTAGAAGGTGAATTACCACCATTATTTGATGAGTATTCTGACAATGGATGTCTAATTGTTGGCAACATAAGTGTTCATACATCTATTGATTCTGCCAACAACATAAGCAATAATTACATGACTTTGTTGTTGATGATTTTTTTTTTTGTAACAACGGACAACATGATCTGTTGATTGATTTTTCATTACCTGAAACAATGAATCTTGAGGTGTTAAGTGCTTCCAAATAGTATTATTTGAAGCTTTCTTTGAGTTAGCACGATCCATTTTTGTGGAATTTTGCTGAAGACTATATGAAGATAGACTCATGGATTAAATTCTTCATTAGAATTTACATACGGATGCTGACTATCAAATCGTTGAAATATAGAAATGAAACTAGAAAATGAAACTTAAGTTCAATTTTTGCAAATTATAAAATTGTAAAAAGAAGGAAGATGTAAGGGCATGCCAAGGAAGTGTTAAGCAAGTCAAAAGCATATGTTCAAACAACAAAGGAAATGCTGACAACAAACTCAAGGGCGAGTTTCACGCAACAATGGAGAGACTAAAGCAGCCCAACCAGACATTAGCAACTCAAGAACAGTTCCTTAAGGAATTGATTCTTATTTGTGAGTATAGTAATCTGTGAAGTTAAGACTAAGGCCACATTTTGGGAATTTGCATTGCGGTTAATATAGTGAACAAGTCTAAGTACACTTTTTTTTGGTTCTGCCTAGTAATGCTTACATTTACTATGGTAGCTGTCTAGAAAATGTAAGTGTTAGATAACAATGGGTTGTAGACTGAGAGTGACATGAAAGCATCAACTTTGAAAATGAGAGCATGCATATTAATTTATATATAAATTTTAATTTGCAATTTTTTTCATTATTTGAGAATCAACAAATAGTTTTTTATGTATATTTTAAAAAGAAATAATAAAAAAAATTAAAGCAAAAAATCTATGAAAAAATTTGTAGAGTAGCATGGCAAAATGCAAGATGTTGATTTTTTAAATCTCAGGTTCAAGTCATTTCAAGTTCAAGATGGTTTTTTTTTTTTTTTTTTTGGGATAAATATTTCAGGTTCAAAATCTTTTGAGCATTATATATTGTGCTATTGCAAGATACACAAGATCATGCAACATGTGAGCCTAGAACCCTATACCACAGAATGTACAAAACAGCTGGGTCCATCACATTGATGTTGTTTTGTGGAACATGGATAGCAGCAGGTGTACTATAGAGTGGCACAACAGATGAATCCATAGACGTGTCAGCTAAATATTCTCACAAACATCAATTCATTGTCAACCAACAATTCTTTCTCAATTTTGCTCCTAGTAAAATCCACGAACCAGAGTATGGTCCACCACGATGGCAGATTTGGCTTATTATAGTTCCCAGCAACTGCTCTGCCGTGTTTTTTAACTGCATCAAATTTAGCAATAAACCTATTTTTGTGCAAACTACATAGAAATACAATTTGACAAAGAACAGCACAAAATAGAGGCTCTAATCCATGAAATGCGAAACCATAATTGATAAATCAGAAATGTGGGCTCAAAGGACGTTACCCTTTTTAAATCATCAAAATTAGCAAAATAGGTTGAGAGAAATTAAAAGCTATAAAGATGTTAAATTACCAGCTGCCCCAAAAGTTTAACCGGTTAATGATGATCCCTCACAATTTGAACTGAATAGGGTGCACAAAAACAAACAAAACATAATAAAATAGACACTAACAATCACATATAACAAGACTTGACACCTCCAATAAACAAAGCTCCAATATTAGGTTACATTAATGCTTGCACCAAAAGCTTTTGCTGTCAGGAAAAGGGACCATATGTATATATATCAAGCTCTCAAAAAAAACAGTGCATCACAAACTCATGGGCAATTTTGAATCCTCAAAAACCATATCTACTGGTTATCACTTGACGTGATTGTAAAATACAATTTGTTTGGTAAGGCTCCTTAAAGTATTGGAGGTCCAAGTTAACATTAAATGTGCATTATATGAGATAAAAGCACACCAATGCATATTTTTATATTATTTTTATATTATTTTTCAAAAGAAAAACTTCTTGTTTGTTTTTTTGGTTATCAATCATATAGTTATTGGTATCCGATTAATATGATTTTTGGTAGGCTTGAAATACTCAACAAACCCTACAAAATGACGGTTCAGATCATAAAAATAATCCCATAATGCATCACAAAATGAAGCACAACAGTCACTGCTGTGCCTTTGCCACAGCAGTGACCCCAATTCCTTGGCGATTATGGGGCGTCAACACCTCGAATTCAAGTTTTTTAAGGAACTAGTTTGCCTAAAGTGAAATCCGGCTCTAACTCCCAAACAGGAAACCCGATTGGAGTCCTGTCTTCTCCCACAAGTTTCTCGTGCCTAGGCGGTAGTGTGTGGCAGGTTTTGTGCGAAACCGACGCCTTTTGGCGATTTTAGGGCGTCAAAACCTCGAATTCAAGTTTCTTGAGGAACTAGTTTTCCTAGAGTGAAATCCGGCTCTGACTCCCAAACCGGGAACCCGATTGGAGTACCGTCTTCTCCCAGAAGTCTCTCGTGCCTAGGTTGTCGTGCGTGCCAAATTTCGTGCCAAACCGACGCTGTTGTGGTGATTTTGGGGCATCATCACCTCGAATTCAAATTTCTTAAGGAACTAGCTTGCCTAGGCCGAAATCCGGCTCTAACTCCCAAACCGGGAACCCGATTCAAATCCCGTCTTCTCCCACAAGTTTCTCGTGCCTAGGCGGTCGTGTGTGCCAAGTTTCGTGCAAAACAGACGCCGTTTGCAGATTTTGGGGCATCAACACCTCGAATTCAAGTTTCTTAAGGAACTAATTTGCCTAGAGTGAAATCCGGCTTTAACTCCGAAACCGGGAACCCGATTGGAGTACCGTCTTCTCCCACAAGTCTCTCGTCCCTAGGCGGTCGTGTGTGCCAAGTTTCGTGCCAGACCGACCCCGTTTGATGATTTTGGGGCATCAGCACCTCGACTTCAAGTTTCTTAACGAACTAGCTTGGCTAGACCGAAAACCGGCTCTAACACACAAACCGGGAACCCGATTCGAGCCCTGTCTTCTCCCACAAGTCTCTCGTGCCTAGGCGGTCGTGTGTGCCAAGTTTCGTGCAAAACCAACGCCGTTTGGCGATTTTGGGGCATCAACACCTCGAATTTAAATTTCTAAAGGGACCGAAATCCGGCTCTAACTCCCAAACCGGGAACCCGATTCGAGCCCCGTCTTCTCCCACAAGTCTCTCGTGCCTAGGCGGTCGTGTGTGCCAAGTTTCGTGCTAATCGAACCCCGTTTGGCGATTTTGGGGTGTCAACACATCGAATTCAAATTTTATAAGGAACTACTTTTGCCTAGAGTGAAATCCGGCTCTAACTCCCAAACCGGGAACCCAATTGGAGTCCTGTCTTCTCCCACAAGTTTCACGTGCCTAGGCGGTTGTGTGTGCCAAGTTTCGTATGAAACTGACGTCTTTTGGCGATTTTGGGGCGTCAACACCTCGAATTCAAGTTTCTCAAGAAATTAGTTTGCCTAGAGTGAAATCCGTCTCTAACTCCCAAACCGGGAACCGAATTGGAGTCCTGTCATCTCCTACAAGTTTCTCGTGCTTAGGCGGTCTTGTGCGCCAGGTTTCGGGCGAAACAGACGCCTTTTGGCGATTTCGGGGCGTCAACACCTCGAATTCAAATTTATTAACGTACTAATTTGCCTATAGTGAAATCTAGCTCTAACTCCCAAACCGGGAACCTGATTGGAGCCCCGTCTTCTCCCACAAGTTTCACGTGCCTAGGCGGTCGTGTGTGCCAAGTTTCGTGCGAAACCGACGCCTTTTGGCGATTTTGGGACGTCAACACCTCGAATTTAAGTTTCTTAAGGAAGTAGCTTGCCTAGAGTGAAATCCGTCTCTAACTCCCAAGCCGGGAACCCGATTGGAGTACCGTCTTCTCCCACAAGTCTCTCGTGCCTAGGCGGTCGTGTGTGTCAACTTTCGTGTCAAATCGACGCCGTTTGGTAATTTTGGGGCGTCAACACCTCGAATTCCAATTTCTTAAGGAACTAGCTTGCCTAGACCGAAATCCGGCTCTAACTCCCAAACCGAGAACCCAATTCGAGCCCCGTCTAGTCCCACAAGTCTCTCGTGCTTAGGAAGTCGTGCGTGCCAAGTTTCGTGCCAAACCGACGCCGTTTGGCGATTTTGCGGCGTCAACACCTCGTATTTAAATTTCTTAAGGGACCAAATTGTCTAGACCGAAATCTGGCTCTTACTCCCAAACCGGGAACCCGATTCGAGCCCCGTCTTCTCCCATAAGTCTCTCGTTCCTAGGCGGTCGTGTGTGCCAGGTTCGTGCCAATCGAACCCTGTTTGGTGATTTTAAGGTGTCAAAACCTCGAATTCAAATTTCTTAATCACCTAGGTTGCTTAGAGTGAAATCTGGCTCTAACTCCCAAATCGGGAGCCCGACTAGAGCCCCGTCTTCTCCCACAAGTCTCTCGTGTTTAGGCGGTCATGTGTGCCAAGTTTTGTGCCAAACCGACGGCGTTTGGTATTTTGGGGCGTCAACACCTCGAATTCAAATTTCTTAAGGAACTACTTTTGCCTAGAGTGAAATCCGGCTCTAACTCCCAAACCGGGAACCCAATTGGAGTCCTATCTTCTCCCACAAGTTTCTCGTGCCTAGGCGGTCGTGTGTGCCAAGTTTCGTGCGAAACTGACGCCTTTTGGCGATTTTGGGGCGTCTACACCTCGAATTCAAGTTTCTTAAGGAACTAGTTTGCCTAAAGAGAAATCCGGCTCTAACTCCCAAATCGGGAACCCGATTGGAGCCGTGTCTTCTCCCACAACTCTATCGTGTTTAGGCGTTCATGTGTGCCAAGTTTCGTGCCAAACCGACGCGTTTTAGCGATTTTGGGGCGTCAAAACCACGAATTCAAGTTTCTTAAGGAACTAGTTTTCCTAGAGTGAAATTCGGCTCTGACTCCCAAACCGAGAACCCGATTGGAGTACCGTCTTCTCCCAGAAGTCTAGGGACGAGAGATTTGTGGGAGAAGACGGTACTCCAATCGAGTTCCCGGTTTCGGAGTTAAAGCCGGATTTCACTCTAGGCAAACTAGTTCCTTAAGAAACTTGAATTCGAGGTGTTGACGCCCCAAAATCTGCAAACGTCGTCTGTTTTGCACGAAGCTTGGCACACACGACCACCTAGGCACGAGAAACTTGTGGGAGACGACAGGATTTGAATCGTCTTCCCGGTTTGGGAGTTAGAGCCGGATTTCGGCCTAGGCAAGCTAGTTCCTTAAGAAATTTGAATTCGAGGTGATGATGCCCCAAAATCACCACAACAGCGTCGGTTTGGCACGAAATTTGGCACGCACGACAGCCTAGGCACGAGAGACTTCTGGGAGAAGACGGTACTCCAATCGGGTTCCCAGTTTGGGAGTCAGAGCCGAATTTCACTCTACGAAAACTAGTTCCTTAAGAAACTTGAATTCGAGGTTTTGACGCCCTAAAATCGCCAAAAGGCGTCGGTTTCGCACAAAACCTGCCACACACTACCGCCTAGGCACGAGAAACTTGTGGGAGAAGACAGGACTCCAATCGGGTTTCCTGTTTGGGAGTTAGAGCCGGATTTCACTTTTGGCAAACTAGTTCCTTAAGAAACTTGAATTCGAGGTGTTGACGCCCCATAATCGCCAAGGAATTGGGGTCACTGCTGTGGCAAAGGCACAGCAGTGACTGCTGTGCTTCATTTTGTGATGCATTATAGGATTATTTTTATGATCTGAACCGTTCATTTTGTAAGATTTGTTGAGTACTTCAAGCCTACCAAAAATCATATTAATCGGATATCAACAACTATATGATCGAATTGCATATTTTTATATTATTTTTCAAAAGAAAAACTTCTTGTTTGTTTTTTTGGTTATCAATCATATAGTTATTGGTATCCGATTAATATGATTTTTGGTAGGCTTGAAGTACTCAACAAACCCTACAAAATGAACGGTTCAGATCATAAAAATAATCCCATAATGCATCACAAAATGAAGCACAACAGTCACCGCTGTGCCTTTGCCACAGCAGTGACCCCATTTCCTTGGCGATTATGGGGCATCAACACCTCGAATTCAAGTTTCTTAAGGAACTAGTTTGCCTAAAGTGAAATCCGGTTCTAAGTCCCAAACAGGAAACCCGATTGGAGTCCTGTCTTCTCCCACAAGTTTCTCGTGCCTAGGCGGTAGTGTGTGGCAGGTTTTGTGCGAAACCGACGCCTTTTGGCGATTTTAGGGCGTCAAAACCTCGAATTCAAGTTTCTTAAGGAACTAGTTTTCCTAGAGTGAAATCCGGCTCCGACTCCCAAACCGGGAACCCGATTGGAGTACCGTCTTCTCCCAGAAGTCTCTCGTGCCTAGGCTGTCGTGCGTGCCAAATTTCGTGCCAAACCGACGCTGTTGTGGTGATTTTGGGGCATCACCACCTCGAATTCAAATTTCTTAAGGAACTAGCTTGCCTAGGCCGAAATCCGGCTCTAACTCCCACACCGGGAACCCGATTCAAATCCCGTCTTCTCCCACAAGTTTCTTGTGCCTAGGCGGTCGTGTGTGCCAAGTTTCATGCAAAACAGACGCCGTTTGCAGATTTTGGGGCGTCAACACCTCGAATTCAAGTTTCTTAAGGAACTAGTTTGCCTAGAGTGAAATCCGGCTTTAACTCCGAAACCGGGAACCCGATTGGAGTACCGTCTTCTCCCACAAGTCTCTCGTCCCTAGGCGGTCGTGTGTGCCAAGTTTCATGCCAGACCGACGCCGTTTGGTGATTTTGGGGTATCAGCACCTCGACTTCAAGTTTCTTAACGAACTAGCTTAGCTAGACCGAAAACCGGCTCTAACACCCAAACCGGGAACCCAATTCGAGCCCTGTCTTCTCCCCACAAGTCTCTCGTGCCTAGGCGGTCATGTGTGCCAAGTTTCGTGCAAAACCAACGCCGTTTGGCGATTTTGGGGCATCAACACCTCGAATTTAAATTTCTAAAGGGACCGAAATCCGGCTCTAACTCCCAAACCGGGAACCCGATTCGAGCCCCGTCTTCTCCCACAAGTCTCTCGTGCCTAGGCAGTCGTGTGTGCCAAGTTTCGTGCTAATCGAACCCCGTTTGGCAATTTTGGGGTGTCAACACCTCGAATTCAAATTTTATAAGGAACTACTTTTGCCTAAAGTGAAATCCGGCTCTAACTCCCAAACCGGGAACCCAATTGGAGTCCTGTCTTCTCCCACAAGTTTCACGTGCCTAGGCGGTTGTGTGTGCCAAGTTTCGTATGAAACTGACGTCTTTTGGCGATTTTGGGGCGTCAACACCTCGAATTCAAGTTTCTCAAGAAATTAGTTTGCCTAGAGTGAAATCCGTCTCTAACTCCCAAACCGGGAACCCCATTGGAGTACCGTTTTCTCCCACAAGTCTCGCGTGCCTAGGTGGTCGTGTGTATTAAGTTTCGTGTCAAGCCGACGCCGTTTGGTAATTTTGGGGCGTCAACACCTTGAATTCAAATTTCTTAAGGAACTAGCTTGCCTAAACCGAAATCCGGCTCTAACTCCCAAACCGGGAACCCGATTCGAGCCCCGTCTTCTCCCACAAGTCTCTCGTGCCTAGGCAGTTGTGTGTGCCAAGTTTCTTGCCAAACCGACGCCGTTTGGCAATTTTGGGGCGTCAACACCTCGAATTTAAATTTCTTAAGGGACAAAATTGTCTAGACCGAAATCTGGCTCTTACTCCCAAACCGGGAACCCGATTCGAGCCCCGTCTTCTCCCACAAGTCTCTCGTGCCTAGGCGGTCGTGTGTGCCAGGTTTCGGGCCAATCGAACCCCGTTTGGTGATTTTAAGGTGTCAAAACCTCGAATTCAAGTTTCTTAACGAACTAGGTTGCCTAGAGTGAAATCTGGCTCAAACTCCCAAACCGGGAACCCGATTGGAGCCCCGTCTTCTCCCACAAGTCTCTCGTCTTTAGGCGGTCATGTGTGCCCAGTTTTGTGCCAAGCCGACGGCGTTTGGTATTTTGGGGCGTCAACACCTCGAATTCAAATTTCTTAAGGAACTACTTTTGCCAAGAGTGAAATCCGGCTTTAACTCCCAAACCGGGAACCCAATTCGAGCCGTCTCTTCTCCCAAAACTCTATTGTGTTTAGGCGGTCATGTGTGCCAAGTTTCGTGCCAAACCGACGACGTTTGGTATTTCGGGGCGTCCACACCTCGAATTCAATTTTCATAAGGAACTACTTTTGCCTAGAGCGAAATCCGGCTCTAACTCCAAAATCGGGAACCCAATTGGAGTCCTGTCATCTCCTACAAGTTTCTCGTGCTTAGGCGGTCTTGTGCGCCAGGTTTCGGGCGAAACAGACGCCTTTTGGCAATTTCGGGGCGTCAACACCTCGAATTCAAGTTTCTTAAGGAACTAGTTTGCCTAGAGTGAAATCCGTCTCTAACTCCCAAACCGGGAGCTCCATTGGAGTACCGTTTTCTCCCACAAGTCTCTCGTGCCTAGGTGGTCGTGTGTGTTAAGTTTCGTGTCAAGCCGACGCCGTTTGGTAATTTTGGGGCGTCAACACCTTAAATTCAAATTTCTTAAGGAACTAGCTTGCCTAGACCGAAATCCGGCTATAACTCCCAAACCGGGAACCCGATTCGAGCCCCGTCCTCTCCTACAAGTCTCTCGTGCCTAGGCAGTTGTGTGTGCCAAGTTTCTTGCCAAACCGACGCCGTTTGGCAATTTTGGGGCGTCAACACCTCGAATTTAAATATCTTAAGGGACCAAATTGTCTAGACCGAAATCTGGCTCTTACTCCCAAACCGGGAACCCGATTGGAGCCCCTTCTTCTCCCACAAGTCTCTCGTCTTTAGGCGGTCATGTGTGCCCAGTTTTGTGCCAAACCGACGGCGTTTGGTATTTTGGGGCGTCAACACCTCGAATTCAAATTTCTTGAAGAACTACTTTTGCCTAGAGTGAAATCCGGCTTTAACTCACAAACCGGGAACCCGATTGGAGCCGTGTCTTCTCCCAACACTCTATCGTGTTTAGGCGGTCATGTGTGCCAAGTTTCGTGCCAAACCCACGGCGTTTGGTATTTCGGGGCGTCCACACCTCGAATTCAATTTTCATAAGGAACTCCAAAATCGGGAACCGAATTGGAGTCCTGTCATCTCCTACAAGTTTCTCGTGCTTAGGCGGTCTTGTGCGCCAGGTTTCGGGCGAAACAGATGCCTTTTGGCGATTTCGGGGCGTCAACACCTCGAATTCAAATTTATTAACGTACTAATTTGCCTATAGTGAAATCTAGCTCTAACTCCCAAACCGGGAACCTGATTGGAGCCCCGTCTTCTCCCACAAGTTTCACGTGCCTAGGTGGTCGTGTGTGCCAAGTTTCGTGCGAAACCGACGCCTTTTGGCGATTTTGGGACGTCAACACCTCGAATTTAAGTTTCTTAAGGAAGTAGCTTGCCTAGAGTGAAATCCGTCTCTAACTCCCAAGCCGGGAACCCGATTGGAGTACCGTCTTCTCCCACAAGTCTCTCGTGCCTAGGCGGTCGTGTGTGTCAACTTTCGTGTCAAACCGACGCCGTTTGGTAATTTTGGGGCGTCAACACCTCGAATTCCAATTTCTTAAGGAACTAGCTTGCCTAGACCGAAATCCGGCTCTAACTCCCAAACCGAGAACCCAATTCGAGCCCCGTCTAGTCCCACAAGTCTCTCGTGCTTAGGAAGTCGTGCGTGCCAAGTTTCGTGCCAAACCGACGCCGTTTGGCGATTTTGCGGCGTCAACACCTCGTATTTAAATTTCTTAAGGGACCAAATTGTCTAGACCGAAATCTGGCTCTTACTCCCAAACCGGGAACCCGATTCGAGCCCCGTCTTCTCCCATAAGTCTCTCGTTCCTAGGCGGTCGTGTGTGCCAGGTTCGTGCCAATCGAACCCTGTTTGGTGATTTTAAGGTGTCAAAACCTCGAATTCAAATTTCTTAATCACCTAGGTTGCCTAGAGTGAAATCTGGCTCTAACTCCCAAATCGGGAGCCCGACTAGAGCCCCGTCTTCTCCCACAAGTCTCTCGTGTTTAGGCGGTCATGTGTGCCAAGTTTTGTGCCAAACCGACGGCGTTTGGTATTTTGGGGCGTCAACACCTCGAATTCAAATTTCTTAAGGAACTACTTTTGCCTAGAGTGAAATCCGGCTCTAACTCCCAAACCGGGAACCCAATTGGAGTCCTATCTTCTCCCACAAGTTTCTCGTGCCTAGGCGGTCGTGTGTGCCAAGTTTCGTGCGAAACTGACGCCTTTTGGCGATTTTGGGGCGTCTACACCTCGAATTCAAGTTTCTTAAGGAACTAGTTTGCCTAAAGAGAAATCCGGCTCTAACTCCCAAATCGGGAACCCGATTGGAGCCGTGTCTTCTCCCACAACTCTATCGTGTTTAGGCGTTCATGTGTGCCAAGTTTCGTGCCAAACCGACGCGTTTTAGCGATTTTGGGGCGTCAAAACCACGAATTCAAGTTTCTTAAGGAACTAGTTTTCCTAGAGTGAAATTCGGCTCTGACTCCCAAACCGGGAACCCGATTGGAGTACCGTCTTCTCCCAGAAGTCTAGGGACGAGAGACTTGTGGGAGAAGACGGTACTCCAATCGAGTTCCCGGTTTCGGAGTTAAAGCCGGATTTCACTCTAGGCAAACTAGTTCCTTAAGAAACTTGAATTCGAGGTGTTGACGCCCCAAAATCTGCAAACGTCGTCTGTTTTGCACGAAGCTTGGCACACACGACCACCTAGGCACGAGAAACTTGTGGGAGAAGACAGGATTTGAATCGTCTTCCCGGTTTGGGAGTTATAGCCGGATTTCGGCCTAGGCAAGCTAGTTCCTTAAGAAATTTGAATTCGAGGTGATGATGCCCCAAAATCACCACAACAGCGTCGGTTTGGCACGAAATTTAGCACGCACGACAGCCTAGGCACGAGAGACTTCTGGGAGAAGACGGTACTCCAATCGGGTTCCCAGTTTGGGAGTCAGAGCCGGATTTCACTCTAGGAAAACTAGTTCCTTAAGAAACTTGAATTCGAGGTTTTGACGCCCTAAAATCGCCGAAAGGCGTCGGTTTCGCACAAAACCTGCCACACACTACCGCCTAGGCACGAGAAACTTGTGGGAGAAGACAGGACTCCAATCGGGTTTCCTGTTTGGGAGTTAGAGCCGGATTTCACTTTTGGCAAACTAGTTCCTTAAGAAACTTGAATTCGAGGTGTTGACGCCCCATAATCGCCAAGGAATTGGGGTCACTGCTGTGGCAAAGGCACAGCAGTGACTGCTGTGCTTCATTTTGTGATGCATTATAGGATTATTTTTATGATCTGAACCGTTCATTTTGTAAGATTTGTTGAGTACTTCAAGCCTACCAAAAATCATATTAATCGGATATCAACAACTATATGATCGAATTGCATATTTTTATATTATTTTTCAAAAGAAAAACTTCTTGTTTGTTTTTTTGGTTATCAATCATATAGTTATTGGTATCCGATTAATATGACTTTTGGTAGGCTTGAAGTACTCAACAAACCCTACAAAATGAACGGTTCAGATCATAAAAATAATCCCATAATGCATCACAAAATGAAGCACAACAGTCACCGCTGTGCCTTTGCCACAGCAGTGACCCCATTTCCTTGGCGATTATGGGGCATCAACACCTCGAATTCAAGTTTCTTAAGGAACTAGTTTGCCTAAAGTGAAATCCGGTTCTAACTCCCAAACAGGAAACCCGATTGGAGTCCTGTCTTCTCCCACAAGTTTCTCGTGCCTAGGCGGTAGTGTGTGGCAGGTTTTGTGCGAAACCGACGCCTTTTGGCGATTTTAGGGCGTCAAAACCTCGAATTCAAGTTTCTTAAGGAACTAGTTTTCCTAGAGTGAAATCCGGCTCCGACTCCCAAACCGGGAACCCGATTGGAGTACCGTCTTCTCCCAGAAGTCTCTCGTGCCTAGGCTGTCGTGCGTGCCAAATTTCGTGCCAAACCGATGCTGTTGTGGTGATTTTGGGGCATCACCACCTCGAATTCAAATTTCTTAAGGAACTAGCTTGCCTAGGCCGAAATCCGGCTCTAACTCCCACACCGGGAACCCGATTCAAATCCCGTCTTCTCCCACAAGTTTCTTGTGCCTAGGCGGTCGTGTGTGCCAAGTTTCATGCAAAACAGACGCCGTTTGCAGATTTTGGGGCGTCAACACCTCGAATTCAAGTTTCTTAAGGAACTAGTTTGCCTAGAGTGAAATCCGGCTTTAACTCCGAAACCGGGAACCCGATTGGAGTACCGTCTTCTCCCACAAGTCTCTCGTCCCTAGGCGGTCGTGTGTGCCAAGTTTCGTGCCAGACCGACGCCGTTTGGTGATTTTGGGGGTATCAGCACCTCGACTTCAAGTTTCTTAACGAACTAGCTTAGCTAGACCGAAAACCGGCTCTAACACCCAAACCGGGAACCCAATTCGAGCCCTGTCTTCTCCCCACAAGTCTCTCGTGCCTAGGCGGTCATGTGTGCCAAGTTTCGTGCAAAACCAACGCCGTTTGGCGATTTTGGGGCATCAACACCTCGAATTTAAATTTCTAAAGGGACCGAAATCCGGCTCTAACTCCCAAACCGGGAACCCGATTCGAGCCCCGTCTTCTCCCACAAGTCTCTCGTGCCTAGGCAGTCGTGTGTGCCAAGTTTCGTGCTAATCGAACCCCGTTTGGCGATTTTGGGGTGTCAACACCTCGAATTCAAATTTTATAAGGAACTACTTTTGCCTAGAGTGAAATCCGGCTCTAACTCCCAAACCGGGAACCCAATTGGAGTCCTGTCTTCTCCCACAAGTTTCACGTGCCTAGGCGGTTGTGTGTGCCAAGTTTCGTATGAAACTGACGTCTTTTGGCGATTTTGGGGCGTCAACACCTCGAATTCAAGTTTCTCAAGAAATTAGTTTGCCTATAGTGAAATCCGTCTCTAACTCCCAAACCGGGAACCCCATTGGAGTACCGTTTTCTCCCACAAGTCTCTCGTGCCTAGGTGGTCGTGTGTATTAAGTTTCGTGTCAAGCCGACGCCGTTTGGTAATTTTGGGGCGTCAACACCTTGAATTCAAATTTCTTAAGGAACTAGCTTGCCTAGACCGAAATCCGGCTCTAACTCCCAAACCGGGAACCCGATTCGAGCCCCGTCTTCTCCCACAAGTCTCTCGTGCCTAGGCAGTTGTGTGTGCCAAGTTTCTTGCCAAACCGACGCCGTTTGGCAATTTTGGGGCGTCAACACCTCGAATTTAAATTTCTTAAGGGACAAAAATTGTCTAGACCGAAATCTGGCTCTTACTCCCAAACCGGGAATCCGATTCGAGCCCCGTCTTCTCCCACAAGTCTCTCGTGTGTGCCAGGTTTCGGGCCAATCGAACCCCGTTTGGTGATTTTAAGGCGTCAAAACCTCGAATTCAAATTTCTTAACGAACTAGGTTGCCTAGAGTGAAATCTGGCTCCAACTCCCAAACCGGGAACCCGATTGGAGCCCCGTCTTCTCCCACAAGTCTCTCGTCTTTAGGCGGTCATGTGTGCCCAATTTTGTGCCAAGCCGACGGCGTTTGGTATTTTGGGGCGTCAACACCTCGAATTCAAATTTCTTAAGGAACTACTTTTGCCAAGAGTGAAATCCGGCTTTAACTCCCAAACCGGGAACCCAATTCGAGCCGTGTCTTCTCCCAAAACTCTATTGTGTTTAGGCGGTCATGTGTGCCAAGTTTCGTGCCAAACCGACGACGTTTGGTATTTCGGGGCGTCCACACCTCGAATTCAATTTTCATAAGGAACTACTTTTGCCTAGAGCGAAATCCGGCTCTAACTCCAAAATCGGGAACCCAATTGGAGTCCTGTCATCTCCTACAAGTTTCTCGTGCTTAGGCGGTCTTGTGCGCCAGGTTTCGGGCGAAACAGACGCCTTTTGGCAATTTCGGGGCGTCAACACCTCGAATTCAAGTTTCTTAAGGAACTAGTTTGCCTAGAGTGAAATCCGTCTCTAACTCCCAAACCGGGAGCTCCATTGGAGTACCGTTTTCTCCCACAAGTCTCTCGTGCCTAGGTGGTCGTGTGTGTTAAGTTTCGTGTCAAGCCGACGCCGTTTGGTAATTTTGGGGCGTCAACACCTTAAATTCAAATTTCTTAAGGAACTAGCTTGCCTAGACCGAAATCCGGCTATAACTCCCAAACCGGGAACCCGATTCGAGCCCCGTCCTCTCCTACAAGTCTCTCGTGCCTAGGCAGTTGTGTGTGCCAAGTTTCTTGCCAAACCGACGCCGTTTGGCAATTTTGGGGCGTCAACACCTCGAATTTAAATATCTTAAGGGACCAAATTGTCTAGACCGAAATCTGGCTCTTACTCCCAAACCGGGAACCCGATTGGAGCCCCTTCTTCTCCCACAAGTCTCTCGTCTTTAGGCGGTCATGTGTGCCCAGTTTTGTGCCAAACCGACGGCGTTTGGTATTTTGGGGCGTCAACACCTCGAATTCAAATTTCTTGAGGAACTACTTTTTGCCTAGAGTGAAATCCGGCTTTAACTCACAAACCGGGAACCCGATTGGAGCCGTGTCTTCTCCCAACACTCTATCGTGTTTAGGCGGTCATGTGTGCCAAGTTTCGTGCCAAACCCACGGCGTTTGGTATTTCGGGGCGTCCACACCTCGAATTCAATTTTCATAAGGAACTCCAAAATCGGGAACCGAATTGGAGTCCTGTCATCTCCTACAAGTTTCTCGTGCTTAGGCGGTCTTGTGCGCCAGGTTTCGGGCGAAACAGACGCCTTTTGGCGATTTCGGGGCGTCAACACCTCGAATTCAAATTTATTAACGTACTAATTTGCCTATAGTGAAATCTAGCTCTAACTCCCAAACCGGGAACCTGATTGGAGCCCCGTCTTCTCCCACAAGTTTCACGTGCCTAGGCGGTCGTGTGTGCCAAGTTTCGTGCGAAACCGACGCCTTTTGGCGATTTTGGGACGTCAACACCTCGATTTAAGTTTCTTAAGGAAGTAGCTTGCCTAGAGTGAAATCCGTCTCTAACTCCCAAACCGGGAACCCGATTGGAGTACCGTCTTCTCCCACAAGTCTCTCGTGCCTAGGCGGTCGTGTGTGTCAACTTTCGTGTCAAACCGATGCCGTTTGGTAATTTTGGGGCGTCAACACCTAGAATTCAAATTTCTTAAGGAACTAGCTTGCCTAGACCGAAATCCGGCTCTAACTCCCAAACCGAGAACCCAATTCGAGCCCCGTCTAGTCCCACAAGTCTCTCGTGCTTAGGAAGTCGTGCGTGCCAAACCGACGCCGTTTGGCGATTTTGGGGCGTCTACACCTCGAATTCAAGTTTCTTAAGGAACTAGTTTGCCTAAAGAGAAATCCGGCTCTAACTCCCAAATCGGGAACCCGATTGGAGCCGTGTCTTCTCCCACAACTCTATCGTGTTTAGGCGTTCATGTGTGCCAATTTCGTGCCAAACCGACGCGTTTTAGCGATTTTGGGGCGTCAAAACCACGAATTCAAGTTTCTTAAGGAACTAGTTTTCCTAGAGTGAAATTCGACTCTGACTCCCAAACCGGGAACCCGATTGGAGTACCGTCTTCTCCCAGAAGTCTAGGGACGAGAAACTTGTGGGAGAAGACAGGATTTGAATCGTTTTCCCGGTTTGGGAGTTAGAGCCGGATTTCGGCCTAGGCAAGCTAGTTCCTTAAGAAATTTGAATTCGAGGTGATGATGCCCCAAAATCACCACAACAGCGTCGGTTTGGCACGAAATTTGGCACGCACGACAGCCTACGCACGAGAGACTTCTGGGAGAAGACGGTACTCCAATCGGGTTCCCAGTTTGGGAGTCAGAGCCGGATTTCACTCTACGAAAACTAGTTCCTTAAGAAACTTGAATTCGAGGTTTTGACGCCCTAAAATCGCCGAAAGGCGTCGGTTTCGCACAAAACCTGCCACACACTACCGCCTAGGCACGAGAAACTTGTGGGAGAAGACAGGACTCCAATCGGGTTTCCTGTTTGGGAGTTAGAGCCGGATTTCACTTTTGGCAAACTAGTTCCTTAAGAAACTTGAATTCGAGGTGTTGACGCCCCATAATCGCCAAGGAATTGGGGTCACTGCTGTGGCAAAGGCACAGCAGTGACTGTTGTGCTTCATTTTGTGATGCATTATAGGATTATTTTTATGATCTGAACCGTTCATTTTGTAAGATTTGTTGAGTACTTCAAGCCTACCAAAAATCGTATTAATCGGATATCAACAACTATATGATCGAATTGCATATTTTTATATTATTTTTCAAAAGAAAAACTTCTTGTTTGTTTTTTTGGTTATCAATCATATAGTTATTGGTATCCGATTAATATGACTTTTGGTAGGCTGAAGTACTCAACAAACCCTACAAAATGAACGGTTCAGATCATAAAAATAATCCCATAATGCATCACAAAATGAAGCACAACAGTCACCGCTGTGCCTTTGCCACAGCAGTGACCCCATTTCCTTGGCGATTATGGGGCATCAACACCTCGAATTCAAGTTTCTTAAGGAACTAGTTTGCCTAAAGTGAAATCCGGTTCTAACTCCCAAACAGGAAACCCGATTGGAGTCCTGTCTTCTCCCACAAGTTTCTCGTGCCTAGGCGGTAGTGTGTGGCAGGTTTTGTGCGAAACCGACGCCTTTTGGCGATTTTAGGGCGTCAAAACCTCGAATTCAAGTTTCTTAAGGAACTAGTTTTCCTAGAGTGAAATCCGGCTCCGACTCCCAAACCGGGAACCCGATTGGAGTACCGTCTTCTCCCAGAAGTCTCTCGTGCCTAGGCTGTCGTGCGTGCCAAATTTCGTGCCAAACCGACGCTGTTGTGGTGATTTTGGGGCATCACCACCTCGAATTCAAATTTCTTAAGGAACTAGCTTGCCTAGGCCGAAATCCGGCTCTAACTCCCACACCGGGAACCCGATTCAAATCCCGTCTTCTCCCACAAGTTTCTTGTGCCTAGGCGGTCGTGTGTGCCAAGTTTCATGCAAAACAGACGCCGTTTGCAGATTTTGGGGCGTCAACACCTCGAATTCAAGTTTCTTAAGGAACTAGTTTGCCTAGAGTGAAATCCGGCTTTAACTCCGAAACCGGGAACCCGATTGGAGTACCGTCTTCTCCCACAAGTCTCTCGTCCCTAGGCGGTCGTGTGTGCCAAGTTTCGTGCCAGACCGACGCCGTTTGGTGATTTTGGGGGTATCAGCACCTCGACTTCAAGTTTCTTAACGAACTAGCTTAGCTAGACCGAAAACCGGCTCTAACACCCAAACCGGGAACCCAATTCGAGCCCTGTCTTCTCCCCACAAGTCTCTCGTGCCTAGGCGGTCATGTGTGCCAAGTTTCGTGCAAAACCAACGCCGTTTGGCGATTTTGGGGCATCAACACCTCGAATTTAAATTTCTAAAGGGACCGAAATCCGGCTCTAACTCCCAAACCGGGAACCCGATTCGAGCCCCGTCTTCTCCCACAAGTCTCTCGTGCCTAGGCAGTCGTGTGTGCCAAGTTTCGTGCTAATCGAACCCCGTTTGGCGATTTTGGGGTGTCAACACCTCGAATTCAAATTTTATAAGGAACTACTTTTGCCTAGAGTGAAATCCGGCTCTAACTCCCAAACCGGGAACCCAATTGGAGTCCTGTCTTCTCCCACAAGTTTCACGTGCCTAGGCGGTTGTGTGTGCCAAGTTTCGTATGAAACTGACGTCTTTTGGCGATTTTGGGGCGTCAACACCTCGAATTCAAGTTTCTCAAGAAATTAGTTTGCCTATAGTGAAATCCGTCTCTAACTCCCAAACCGGGAACCCCATTGGAGTACCGTTTTCTCCCACAAGTCTCTCGTGCCTAGGTGGTCGTGTGTATTAAGTTTCGTGTCAAGCCGACGCCGTTTGGTAATTTTGGGGCGTCAACACCTTGAATTCAAATTTCTTAAGGAACTAGCTTGCCTAGACCGAAATCCGGCTCTAACTCCCAAACCGGGAACCCGATTCGAGCCCCGTCTTCTCCCACAAGTCTCTCGTGCCTAGGCAGTTGTGTGTGCCAAGTTTCTTGCCAAACCGACGCCGTTTGGCAATTTTGGGGCGTCAACACCTCGAATTTAAATTTCTTAAGGGACAAAAATTGTCTAGACCGAAATCTGGCTCTTACTCCCAAACCGGGAATCCGATTCGAGCCCCGTCTTCTCCCACAAGTCTCTCGTGTGTGCCAGGTTTCGGGCCAATCGAACCCCGTTTGGTGATTTTAAGGCGTCAAAACCTCGAATTCAAATTTCTTAACGAACTAGGTTGCCTAGAGTGAAATCTGGCTCCAACTCCCAAACCGGGAACCCGATTGGAGCCCCGTCTTCTCCCACAAGTCTCTCGTCTTTAGGCGGTCATGTGTGCCCAATTTTGTGCCAAGCCGACGGCGTTTGGTATTTTGGGGCGTCAACACCTCGAATTCAAATTTCTTAAGGAACTACTTTTGCCAAGAGTGAAATCCGGCTTTAACTCCCAAACCGGGAACCCAATTCGAGCCGTGTCTTCTCCCAAAACTCTATTGTGTTTAGGCGGTCATGTGTGCCAAGTTTCGTGCCAAACCGACGACGTTTGGTATTTCGGGGCGTCCACACCTCGAATTCAATTTTCATAAGGAACTACTTTTGCCTAGAGCGAAATCCGGCTCTAACTCCAAAATCGGGAACCCAATTGGAGTCCTGTCATCTCCTACAAGTTTCTCGTGCTTAGGCGGTCTTGTGCGCCAGGTTTCGGGCGAAACAGACGCCTTTTGGCAATTTCGGGGCGTCAACACCTCGAATTCAAGTTTCTTAAGGAACTAGTTTGCCTAGAGTGAAATCCGTCTCTAACTCCCAAACCGGGAGCTCCATTGGAGTACCGTTTTCTCCCACAAGTCTCTCGTGCCTAGGTGGTCGTGTGTGTTAAGTTTCGTGTCAAGCCGACGCCGTTTGGTAATTTTGGGGCGTCAACACCTTAAATTCAAATTTCTTAAGGAACTAGCTTGCCTAGACCGAAATCCGGCTATAACTCCCAAACCGGGAACCCGATTCGAGCCCCGTCCTCTCCTACAAGTCTCTCGTGCCTAGGCAGTTGTGTGTGCCAAGTTTCTTGCCAAACCGACGCCGTTTGGCAATTTTGGGGCGTCAACACCTCGAATTTAAATATCTTAAGGGACCAAATTGTCTAGACCGAAATCTGGCTCTTACTCCCAAACCGGGAACCCGATTGGAGCCCCTTCTTCTCCCACAAGTCTCTCGTCTTTAGGCGGTCATGTGTGCCCAGTTTTGTGCCAAACCGACGGCGTTTGGTATTTTGGGGCGTCAACACCTCGAATTCAAATTTCTTGAGGAACTACTTTTTGCCTAGAGTGAAATCCGGCTTTAACTCACAAACCGGGAACCCGATTGGAGCCGTGTCTTCTCCCAACACTCTATCGTGTTTAGGCGGTCATGTGTGCCAAGTTTCGTGCCAAACCCACGGCGTTTGGTATTTCGGGGCGTCCACACCTCGAATTCAATTTTCATAAGGAACTCCAAAATCGGGAACCGAATTGGAGTCCTGTCATCTCCTACAAGTTTCTCGTGCTTAGGCGGTCTTGTGCGCCAGGTTTCGGGCGAAACAGACGCCTTTTGGCGATTTCGGGGCGTCAACACCTCGAATTCAAATTTATTAACGTACTAATTTGCCTATAGTGAAATCTAGCTCTAACTCCCAAACCGGGAACCTGATTGGAGCCCCGTCTTCTCCCACAAGTTTCACGTGCCTAGGCGGTCGTGTGTGCCAAGTTTCGTGCGAAACCGACGCCTTTTGGCGATTTTGGGACGTCAACACCTCGATTTAAGTTTCTTAAGGAAGTAGCTTGCCTAGAGTGAAATCCGTCTCTAACTCCCAAACCGGGAACCCGATTGGAGTACCGTCTTCTCCCACAAGTCTCTCGTGCCTAGGCGGTCGTGTGTGTCAACTTTCGTGTCAAACCGATGCCGTTTGGTAATTTTGGGGCGTCAACACCTAGAATTCAAATTTCTTAAGGAACTAGCTTGCCTAGACCGAAATCCGGCTCTAACTCCCAAACCGAGAACCCAATTCGAGCCCCGTCTAGTCCCACAAGTCTCTCGTGCTTAGGAAGTCGTGCGTGCCAAACCGACGCCGTTTGGCGATTTTGGGGCGTCTACACCTCGAATTCAAGTTTCTTAAGGAACTAGTTTGCCTAAAGAGAAATCCGGCTCTAACTCCCAAATCGGGAACCCGATTGGAGCCGTGTCTTCTCCCACAACTCTATCGTGTTTAGGCGTTCATGTGTGCCAATTTCGTGCCAAACCGACGCGTTTTAGCGATTTTGGGGCGTCAAAACCACGAATTCAAGTTTCTTAAGGAACTAGTTTTCCTAGAGTGAAATTCGACTCTGACTCCCAAACCGGGAACCCGATTGGAGTACCGTCTTCTCCCAGAAGTCTAGGGACGAGAAACTTGTGGGAGAAGACAGGATTTGAATCGTTTTCCCGGTTTGGGAGTTAGAGCCGGATTTCGGCCTAGGCAAGCTAGTTCCTTAAGAAATTTGAATTCGAGGTGATGATGCCCCAAAATCACCACAACAGCGTCGGTTTGGCACGAAATTTGGCACGCACGACAGCCTACGCACGAGAGACTTCTGGGAGAAGACGGTACTCCAATCGGGTTCCCGGTTTGGGAGTCAGAGCCGGATTTCACTCTACGAAAACTAGTTCCTTAAGAAACTTGAATTCGAGGTTTTGACGCCCTAAAATCGCCGAAAGGCGTCGGTTTCGCACAAAACCTGCCACACACTACCGCCTAGGCACGAGAAACTTGTGGGAGAAGACAGGACTCCAATCGGGTTTCCTGTTTGGGAGTTAGAGCCGGATTTCACTTTTGGCAAACTAGTTCCTTAAGAAACTTGAATTCGAGGTGTTGACGCCCCATAATCGCCAAGGAATTGGGGTCACTGCTGTGGCAAAGGCACAGCAGTGACTGCTGTGCTTCATTTTGTGATGCATTATAGGATTATTTTTATGATCTGAACCGTTCATTTTGTAAGATTTGTTGAGTACTTCAAGCCTACCAAAAATCATATTAATCGGATATCAACAACTATATGATCGAATTGCATATTTTTATATTATTTTTCAAAAGAAAAACTTCTTGTTTGTTTTTTTGGTTATCAATCATATAGTTATTGGTATCCGATTAATATGACTTTTGGTAGGCTTGAAGTACTCAACAAACCCTACAAAATGAACGGTTCAGATCATAAAAATAATCCCATAATGCATCACAAAATGAAGCACAACAGTCACCGCTGTGCCTTTGCCACAGCAGTGACCCCATTTCCTTGGCGATTATGGGGCATCAACACCTCGAATTCAAGTTTCTTAAGGAACTAGTTTGCCTAAAGTGAAATCCGGTTCTAACTCCCAAACAGGAAACCCGATTGGAGTCCTGTCTTCTCCCACAAGTTTCTCGTGCCTAGGCGGTAGTGTGTGGCAGGTTTTGTGCGAAACCGACGCCTTTTGGCGATTTTAGGGCGTCAAAACCTCGAATTCAAGTTTCTTAAGGAACTAGTTTTCCTAGAGTGAAATCCGGCTCCGACTCCCAAACCGGGAACCCGATTGGAGTACCGTCTTCTCCCAGAAGTCTCTCGTGCCTAGGCTGTCGTGCGTGCCAAATTTCGTGCCAAACCGACGCTGTTGTGGTGATTTTGGGGCATCACCACCTCGAATTCAAATTTCTTAAGGAACTAGCTTGCCTAGGCCGAAATCCGGCTCTAACTCCCACACCGGGAACCCGATTCAAATCCCGTCTTCTCCCACAAGTTTCTTGTGCCTAGGCGGTCGTGTGTGCCAAGTTTCATGCAAAACAGACGCCGTTTGCAGATTTTGGGGCGTCAACACCTCGAATTCAAGTTTCTTAAGGAACTAGTTTGCCTAGAGTGAAATCCGGCTTTAACTCCGAAACCGGGAACCCGATTGGAGTACCGTCTTCTCCCACAAGTCTCTCGTCCCTAGGCGGTCGTGTGTGCCAAGTTTCGTGCCAGACCGACGCCGTTTGGTGATTTTGGGGTATCAGCACCTCGACTTCAAGTTTCTTAACGAACTAGCTTAGCTAGACCGAAAACCGGCTCTAACACCCAAACCGGGAACCCAATTCGAGCCCTGTCTTCTCCCCACAAGTCTCTCGTGCCTACCCAAACCGGGAACCCAATTCGAGCCCTGTCTTCTCCCCACAAGTCTCTCGTGCCTAGGCGGTCATGTGTGCCAAGTTTCGTGCAAAACCAACGCCGTTTGGCGATTTTGGGGCATCAACACCTCGAATTTAAATTTCTAAAGGGACCGAAATCCGGCTCTAACTCCCAAACCGGGAACCCGATTCGAGCCCCGTCTTCTCCCACAAGTCTCTCGTGCCTAGGCAGTCGTGTGTGCCAAGTTTCGTGCTAATCGAACCCCGTTTGGCGATTTTGGGGTGTCAACACCTCGAATTCAAATTTTATAAGGAACTACTTTTGCCTAGAGTGAAATCCGGCTCTAACTCCCAAACCGGGAACCCAATTGGAGTCCTGTCTTCTCCCACAAGTTTCACGTGCCTAGGCGGTTGTGTGTGCCAAGTTTCGTATGAAACTGACGTCTTTTGGCGATTTTGGGGCGTCAACACCTCGAATTCAAGTTTCTCAAGAAATTAGTTTGCCTAGAGTGAAATCCGTCTCTAACTCCCAAACCGGGAACCCCATTGGAGTACCGTTTTCTCCCACAAGTCTCTCGTGCCTAGGTGGTCGTGTGTATTAAGTTTCGTGTCAAGCCGACGCCGTTTGGTAATTTTGGGGCGTCAACACCTTGAATTCAAATTTCTTAAGGAACTAGCTTGCCTAGACCGAAATACGGCTCTAACTCCCAAACCGGGAACCCGATTCGAGCCCCGTCTTCTCCCACAAGTCTCTCGTGCCTAGGCAGTTGTGTGTGCCAAGTTTCTTGCCAAACCGACGCCGTTTGGCAATTTTGGGGCGTCAACACCTCGAATTTAAATTTCTTAAGGGACAAAAATTGTCTAGACCGAAATCTGGCTCTTACTCCCAAACCGGGAATCCGATTCGAGCCCCGTCTTCTCCCACAAGTCTCTCGTGTGTGCCAGGTTTCGGGCCAATCGAACCCCGTTTGGTGATTTTAAGGCGTCAAAACCTCGAATTCAAATTTCTTAACGAACTAGGTTGCCTAGAGTGAAATCTGGCTCCAACTCCCAAACCGGGAACCCGATTGGAGCCCCGTCTTCTCCCACAAGTCTCTCGTCTTTAGGCGGTCATGTGTGCCCAATTTTGTGCCAAGCCGACGGCGTTTGGTATTTTGGGGCGTCAACACCTCGAATTCAAATTTCTTAAGGAACTACTTTTGCCAAGAGTGAAATCCGGCTTTAACTCCCAAACCGGGAACCCAATTCGAGCCGTGTCTTCTCCCAAAACTCTATTGTGTTTAGGCGGTCATGTGTGCCAAGTTTCGTGCCAAACCGACGACGTTTGGTATTTCGGGGCGTCCACACCTCGAATTCAATTTTCATAAGGAACTACTTTTGCCTAGAGCGAAATCCGGCTCTAACTCCAAAATCGGGAACCCAATTGGAGTCCTGTCATCTCCTACAAGTTTCTCGTGCTTAGGCGGTCTTGTGCGCCAGGTTTCGGGCGAAACAGACGCCTTTTGGCAATTTCGGGGCGTCAACACCTCGAATTCAAGTTTCTTAAGGAACTAGTTTGCCTAGAGTGAAATCCGTCTCTAACTCCCAAACCGGGAGCTCCATTGGAGTACCGTTTTCTCCCACAAGTCTCTCGTGCCTAGGTGGTCGTGTGTGTTAAGTTTCGTGTCAAGCCGACGCCGTTTGGTAATTTTGGGGCGTCAACACCTTAAATTCAAATTTCTTAAGGAACTAGCTTGCCTAGACCGAAATCCGGCTATAACTCCCAAACCGGGAACCCGATTCGAGCCCCGTCCTCTCCTACAAGTCTCTCGTGCCTAGGCAGTTGTGTGTGCCAAGTTTCTTGCCAAACCGACGCCGTTTGGCAATTTTGGGGCGTCAACACCTCGAATTTAAATATCTTAAGGGACCAAATTGTCTAGACCGAAATCTGGCTCTTACTCCCAAACCGGGAACCCGATTGGAGCCCCTTCTTCTCCCACAAGTCTCTCGTCTTTAGGCGGTCATGTGTGCCCAGTTTTGTGCCAAACCGACGGCGTTTGGTATTTTGGGGCGTCAACACCTCGAATTCAAATTTCTTGAGGAACTACTTTTTGCCTAGAGTGAAATCCGGCTTTAACTCACAAACCGGGAACCCGATTGGAGCCGTGTCTTCTCCCAACACTCTATCGTGTTTAGGCGGTCATGTGTGCCAAGTTTCGTGCCAAACCCACGGCGTTTGGTATTTCGGGGCGTCCACACCTCGAATTCAATTTTCATAAGGAACTCCAAAATCGGGAACCGAATTGGAGTCCTGTCATCTCCTACAAGTTTCTCGTGCTTAGGCGGTCTTGTGCGCCAGGTTTCGGGCGAAACAGACGCCTTTTGGCGATTTCGGGGCGTCAACACCTCGAATTCAAATTTATTAACGTACTAATTTGCCTATAGTGAAATCTAGCTCTAACTCCCAAACCGGGAACCTGATTGGAGCCCCGTCTTCTCCCACAAGTTTCACGTGCCTAGGCGGTCGTGTGTGCCAAGTTTCGTGCGAAACCGACGCCTTTTGGCGATTTTGGGACGTCAACACCTCGATTTAAGTTTCTTAAGGAAGTAGCTTGCCTAGAGTGAAATCCGTCTCTAACTCCCAAACCGGGAACCCGATTGGAGTACCGTCTTCTCCCACAAGTCTCTCGTGCCTAGGCGGTCGTGTGTGTCAACTTTCGTGTCAAACCGATGCCGTTTGGTAATTTTGGGGCGTCAACACCTAGAATTCAAATTTCTTAAGGAACTAGCTTGCCTAGACCGAAATCCGGCTCTAACTCCCAAACCGAGAACCCAATTCGAGCCCCGTCTAGTCCCACAAGTCTCTCGTGCTTAGGAAGTCGTGCGTGCCAAACCGACGCCGTTTGGCGATTTTGGGGCGTCTACACCTCGAATTCAAGTTTCTTAAGGAACTAGTTTGCCTAAAGAGAAATCCGGCTCTAACTCCCAAATCGGGAACCCGATTGGAGCCGTGTCTTCTCCCACAACTCTATCGTGTTTAGGCGTTCATGTGTGCCAATTTCGTGCCAAACCGACGCGTTTTAGCGATTTTGGGGCGTCAAAACCACGAATTCAAGTTTCTTAAGGAACTAGTTTTCCTAGAGTGAAATTCGACTCTGACTCCCAAACCGGGAACCCGATTGGAGTACCGTCTTCTCCCAGAAGTCTAGGGACGAGAAACTTGTGGGAGAAGACAGGATTTGAATCGTTTTCCCGGTTTGGGAGTTAGAGCCGGATTTCGGCCTAGGCAAGCTAGTTCCTTAAGAAATTTGAATTCGAGGTGATGATGCCCCAAAATCACCACAACAGCGTCGGTTTGGCACGAAATTTGGCACGCACGACAGCCTACGCACGAGAGACTTCTGGGAGAAGACGGTACTCCAATCGGGTTCCCAGTTTGGGAGTCAGAGCCGAATTTCACTCTACGAAAACTAGTTCCTTAAGAAACTTGAATTCGAGGTTTTGACGCCCTAAAATCGCCGAAAGGCGTCGGTTTCGCACAAAACCTGCCACACACTACCGCCTAGGCACGAGAAACTTGTGGGAGAAGACAGGACTCCAATCGGGTTTCCTGTTTGGGAGTTAGAGCCGGATTTCACTTTTGGCAAACTAGTTCCTTAAGAAACTTGAATTCGAGGTGTTGACGCCCCATAATCGCCAAGGAATTGGGGTCACTGCTGTGGCAAAGGCACAGCAGTGACTGCTGTGCTTCATTTTGTGATGCATTATAGGATTATTTTTATGATCTGAACCGTTCATTTTGTAAGATTTGTTGAGTACTTCAAGCCTACCAAAAATCATATTAATCGGATATCAACAACTATATGATCGAATTGCATATTTTTATATTATTTTTCAAAAGAAAAACTTCTTGTTTGTTTTTTTGGTTCTCAATCATATAGTTATTGGTATCCGATTAATATGATTTTTGGTAGGCTTGAAGTACTCAACAAACCCTACAAAATGAACGGTTCAGATCATAAAAATAATCCCATAATGCATCACAAAATGAAGCACAACAGTCACCGCTGTGCCTTTGCCACAGCAGTGACCCCAATTCCTTGGCGATTATGGGGCATGAACACCTCGAATTCAAGTTTCTTAAGGAACTAGTTTGCCTAAAGTGAAATCCGGCTCTAACTCCCAAACAGGAAACCCGATTGGAGTCCTGTCTTCTCCCACAAGTTTCTCGTGCCTAGGCGGTAGTGTGTGGCAGGTTTTGTGCGAAACCGACGCCTTTTGGCGATTTTAGGGCGTCAAAACCTCGAATTCAAGTTTCTTAAGGAACTAGTTTTCCTAGAGTGAAATCCGGCTCTGACTCCCAAACCGGGAACCCGATTGGAGTACCGTCTTCTCCCAGAAGTCTCTCGTGCCTAGGCTGTCGTGCGTGCCAAATTTCGTGCCAAACCGACGCTGTTGTGGTGATTTTGGGGCGTCATCACCTCGAATTCAAATTTCTTAAGGAACTAGCTTGCCTAGGCCGAAATCCGTCTCTAACTCCCAAACCGGGAACCCGATTCAAATCCCGTCTTCTTCCACAAGTTTCTCGTGCCTAGGCGGTCGTGTGTGCCACGTTTCATGCAAAACAGACGCCGTTTGCAGATTTTGGGGCGTCAACACCTCGAATTCAAGTTTCTTAAGGAACTAGTTTGGCTAGAGTGAAATCCGGCTTTAACTCCGAAACCGGGAACCCGATTGGAGTACCGTCTTCTCCCACAAGTCTCTCGTCCCTAGGCGGTCGTGTGTGCCAAGTTTCGTGCCAGACCGACGCCGTTTGGTGATTTTGGGGCATCAGCACCTCGACTTCAAATTTCTTAACGAACTAGCTTGGCTAGACCGAAAACCGGCTCTAACACCCAAACCGGGAACCCGATTCGAGCCCCGTCTTCTCCCACAAGTCTCTCGTGCCTAGGCGATGTGTGCCAAGTTTCGTGCAAAACCAACGCCGTTTGGCGATATTGGGGCATCAACACCTCGAATTTAAATTTCTAAAGGGACCGAAATCCGGCTCTAACTCCCAAACCGGGAACCCGGTTCGAGCCCCGTCTTCTCCCACAAGTCTCTCGTGCCTAGGCGGTCGTGTGTGCCAAGTTTCGTGCTAATCGAACCCCGTTTGGCGATTTTGGGGTGTCAACACCTCGAATTCAAATTTTATAAGGAACTACTTTTGCCTAGAGTGAAATCCGGCTCTAACTCCCAAACCGGGAACCCAATTGGAGTCCTGTCTTCTCCCACAAGTTTCACGTGCCTAGGCGGTCGTCTGTGCCAAGTTTCGTATGAAACTGACGCCTTTTGGCGATTTTGGGGCGTCAACACCTCGAATTCAAGTTTCTCAAGAAATTAGTTTGCCTAGAGTGAAATCCGTCTCTAACTCCCAAACCGGGAACCCCATTGGAGTACCGTTTTCTCCCACAAGTCTCTCGTGCCTAGGTGGTCGTGTGTGTTAAGTTTCGTGTCAAGCCGACGCCGTTTGGTAATTTTGGGGCGTCAACACCTTGAATTCAAATTTCTTAAGGAACTAGCTTGCCTAGACCGAAATCCGGCTCTAACTCCCAAACCGGGAACCCGATTCGAGCCCCGTCTTCTCCCACAAGTCTCTCGTGCCTAAGCAGTTGTGTGTGCCAAGTTTCTTGCCAAACCGACGCCGTTTGGCAATTTTGGGGCGTCAACACCTCGAATTTAAATTTCTTAAGGGACAAAATTGTCTAGACCGAAATCTGGCTCTTACTCCCAAACCGGGAACCCGATTCGAGCCCCGTCTTCTCCCACAACTCTCTCGTGCCTAGGCGGTCGTGTGTGCCAGGTTTCGGGCCAATCGAACCCCGTTTGGTGATTTTAAGGTGTCAAAACCTCGAATTCAAATTTCTTAACGAACTAGGTTGCCTAGAGTGAAATCTGGCTCCAACTCCCAAAACCGGGAACCCGATTGGAGCCCCGTCTTCTCCCACAAGTCTCTCGTCTTTAGGCGGTCATGTGTGCCCAGTTTTGTGCCAAGCCGACGGCGTTTGGTATTTTGGGGCGTCAACACCTCGAATTCAAATTTCTTAAGGAACTACTTTTGCCAAGAGTGAAATCCGGCTTTAACTCCCAAACCGGGAACCCAATTCGAGCCGTGTCTTCTCCAAAAACTCTATTGTGTTTAGGCGGTCATGTGTGCCAAGTTTCGTGCCAAACCGACGACGTTTGGTATTTCGGGGCGTCCACACCTCGAATTCAATTTTCATAAGGAACTACTTTTGCCTAGAGCGAAATCCGGCTCTAACTCCAAAATCGGGAACCCAATTGGAGTCCTGTCATCTCCTACAAGTTTCTCGTGCTTAGGCGGTCTTGTGCGCCAGGTTTCGGGCGAAACAGACGCCTTTTGGCAATTTCGGGGCGTCAACACCTCGAATTCAAGTTTCTTAAGGAACTAGTTTGCCTAGAGTGAAATCCGTCTCTAACTCCCAAACCGGGAGCTCCATTGGAGTACCGTTTTCTCCCACAAGTCTCTCGTGCCTAGGTGGTCGTGTGTGTTAAGTTTCGTGTCAAGCCGACGCCGTTTGGTAATTTTGGGGCGTCAACACCTTAAATTCAAATTTCTTAAGGAACTAGCTTGCCTAGACCGAAATCCGGCTATAACTCCCAAACCGGGAACCCGATTCGAGCCCCGTCCTCTCCTACAAGTCTCTCGTGCCTAGGCAGTTGTGTGTGCCAAGTTTCTTGCCAAACCGACGCCGTTTGGCAATTTTGGGGCGTCAACACCTCGAATTTAAATATCTTAAGGGACCAAATTGTCTAGACCGAAATCTGGCTCTTACTCCCAAACCGGGAACCCGATTGGAGCCCCTTCTTCTCCCACAAGTCTCTCGTCTTTAGGCGGTCATGTGTGCCCAGTTTTGTGCCAAACCGACGGCGTTTGGTATTTTGGGGCGTCAACACCTCGAATTCAAATTTCTTGAGGAACTACTTTTTGCCTAGAGTGAAATCCGGCTTTAACTCACAAACCGGGAACCCGATTGGAGCCGTGTCTTCTCCCAACACTCTATCGTGTTTAGGCGGTCATGTGTGCCAAGTTTCGTGCCAAACCCACGGCGTTTGGTATTTCGGGGCGTCCACACCTCGAATTCAATTTTCATAAGGAACTCCAAAATCGGGAACCGAATTGGAGTCCTGTCATCTCCTACAAGTTTCTCGTGCTTAGGCGGTCTTGTGCGCCAGGTTTCGGGCGAAACAGACGCCTTTTGGCGATTTCGGGGCGTCAACACCTCGAATTCAAATTTATTAACGTACTAATTTGCCTATAGTGAAATCTAGCTCTAACTCCCAAACCGGGAACCTGATTGGAGCCCCGTCTTCTCCCACAAGTTTCACGTGCCTAGGCGGTCGTGTGTGCCAAGTTTCGTGCGAAACCGACGCCTTTTGGCGATTTTGGGACGTCAACACCTCGAATTTAAGTTTCTTAAGGAAGTAGCTTGCCTAGAGTGAAATCCGTCACTAACTCCCAAGCCGGGAACCCGATTGGAGTACCGTCTTCTCCCACAAGTCTCTCGTGCCTAGGCGGTCGTGTGTGTCAACTTTCGTGTCAAACCGACGCCGTTTGGTAATTTTGGGGCGTCAACACCTCGAATTCAAATTTCTTAAGGAACTAGCTTGCCTAGACCGAAATCCGGCTCTAACTCCCAAACCGAGAACCCAATTCGAGCCCCGTCTAGTCCCACAAGTCTCTCGTGCTTAGGAAGTCGTGCGTGCCAAGTTTCGTGCCAAACCGACGCCGTTTGGCGATTTTGCGGCGTCAACACCTCGTATTTAAATTTCTTAAGGGACCAAATTGTCTAGACCGAAATCTGGCTCTTACTCCCAAACCGGGAACCCGATTCGAGCCCCGTCTTCTCCCATAAGTCTCTCGTTCCTAGGCGGTCGTGTGTGCCAGGTTCGTGCCAATCGAACCCTGTTTGGTGATTTTAAGGTGTCAAAACCTCGAATTCAAATTTCTTAATCACCTAGGTTGCCTAGTGTGAAATCTGGCTCTAACTCCCAAATCGGGAGCCCGACTAGAGCCCCGTCTTCTCCCACAAGTCTCTCGTGTTTAGGCGGTCATGTGTGCCAAGTTTTGTGCCAAACCGACGGCGTTTGGTATTTTGGGGCGTCAACACCTCGAATTCAAATTTCTTAAGGAACTACTTTTGCCTAGAGTGAAATCCGGCTCTAACTCCCAAACCGGGAACCCAATTGGAGTCCTATCTTCTCCCACAAGTTTCTCGTGCCTAGGCGGTCGTGTGTGCCAAGTTTCGTGCGAAACTGACGCCTTTTGGCGATTTTGGAGCGTCTACACCTCGAATTCAAGTTTCTTAAGGAACTAGTTTGCCTAAAGAGAAATCCGGCTCTAACTCCCAAATCGGGAACCCGATTGGAGCCGTGTCTTCTCCCACAACTCTATCGTGTTTAGGCGTCCATGTGTGCCATGTTTCGTGCCAAACCGACGCGTTTTACGATTTTGGGGCGTCAAAACCACGAATTCAAGTTTCTTAAGGAACTAGTTTTCCTAGAGTGAAATCTGGCTCTCACTCCCAAACCGGGAACCCGATTGGTGTACCGTCTTCTCCCAGAAGTCTAAGGACGAGAGACTTGTGGGAGAAGACGGTACTCCAATCGGGTTCCCGGTTTCGGAGTTAAAGCCGGATTTCACTCTAGGCAAACTAGTTCCTTAAGAAACTTGAATTCGAGGTGTTGACGCCCCAAAATCTGCAAACGTCGTCTGTTTTGCACGAAGCTTGGCACACACGACCGCCTAGGCACGAGAAACTTGTGGGAGAAGACAGGATTTGAATCGTCTTCCCGGTTTGGGAGTTAGAGCCGGATTTCGGCCTAGGCAAGCTAGTTCCTTAAGAAATTTGAATTCGAAGTGATGATGCCCCAAAATCACCACAACAGCGTCGGTTTGGCACGAAATTTGGCACGCACGACAGCCTAGGCACGAGAGACTTCTGGGAGAAGACGGTACTCCAATCGGGTTCCCGGTTTGGGAGTCAGAGCCGGATTTCACTCTAGGAAAACTAGTTCCTTAAGAAACTTGAATTCGAGGTTTTGACGCCCTAAAATCGCCAAAAGGCGTCGGTTTCGCACAAAACCTGCCACACACTACCGCCTAGGCACGAGAAACTTATGGGAGAAGACAGGACTCCAATCGGGTTTCCTGTTTGGGAGTTAGAGCCGGATTTCACTTTTGGCAAACTAGTTCCTTAAGAAACTTGAATTCGAGGTGTTGACGCCCCATAATCGCCAAGGAATTGGGGTCACTGCTGTGGCAAAGGCACAGCTGTGCTTCATTTTGTGATGCATTATAGGATTATTTTTATGATCTGAACCGTTCATTTTGTAAGATTTGTTGAGTACTTCAAGCCTACCAAAAATCATATTAATCGGATATCAACAACTATATGATCGAATTGCATATTTTTATATTATTTTTCAAAAGAAAAACTTCTTGTTTGTTTTTTTGGTTATCAATCATATAGTTATTGGTATCCGATTAATATGATTTTTGGTAGGCTTGAAGTACTCAACAAACCCTACAAAATGAACGGTTCAGATCATAAAAATAATCCCATAATGCATCACAAAATGAAGCACAACTGTCACCGCTGTGCCTTTGCCACAGCAGTGACCCCAATTCCTTGGCGATTATGGGGCATCAACACCTCGAATTCAAGTTTCTTAAGGAACTAGTTTGCCTAAAGTGAAATCCGGCTCTAACTCCCAAACAGGAAACCCGATTGGAGTCCTGTCTTCTCCCACAAGTTTCTCGTGCCTAGGCGGTAGTGTGTGGCAGGTTTTGTGCGAAACCGACGCCTTTTGGCGATTTTAGGGCGTCAAAACCTCGAATTCAAGTTTCTTAAGGAACTAGTTTTCCTAGAGTGAAATCCGGCTCTGACTCCCAAACCGGGAACCCGATTGGAGTACCGTCTTCTCCCAGAAGTCTCTCGTGCCTAGGCTGTCGTGCGTGCCAAATTTCGTGCCAAACCGACGTTGTTGTGGTGATTTTGGGGCGTCATCACCTCGAATTCAAATTTCTTAAGGAACTAGCTTGCCTAGGCCGAAATCCGTCTCTAACTCCCAAACCGGGAACCCGATTCAAATCCCGTCTTCTCCCACAAGTTTCTCGTGCCTAGGCGGTCGTGTGTGCCACGTTTCATGCAAAACAGACGCCGTTTGCAGATTTTGGGGCGTCAACACCTCGAATTCAAGTTTCTTAAGGAACTAGTTTGCCTAGAGTGAAATCCGGCTTTAACTCCGAAACCGGGAACCCGATTGGAGTACCGTCTTCTCCCACAAGTCTCTCGTCCCTAGGCGGTCGTGTGTGCCAAGTTTCGTGCCAGACCGACGCCGTTTGGTGATTTTGGGGCATCAGCACCTCGACTTCAAATTTCTTAACGAACTAGCTTGGCTAGACCGAAAACCGGCTCTAACACCCAAACCGGGAACCCGATTCGAGCCCCGTCTTCTCCTACAAGTCTCTCGTGCCTAGGCGGTCATGTGTGCCAAGTTTCGTGCAAAACCAACGCCGTTTGGCGATTTTGGGGCATCAACACCTCGAATTTAAATTTCTAAAGGGACCGAAATCCGGCTCTAACTCCCAAACCGGGAACCCGATTCGAGCCCCGTCTTCTCCCACAAGTCTCTCGTGCCTAGGCGGTCGTGTGAGCCAAGTTTCGTGCTAATCGAACCCCGTTTGGCGATTTTGGGGTGTCAACACCTCGAATTCAAATTTTATAAGGAACTACTTTTGCCTAGAGTGAAATCCGGCTCTAACTCCCAAACCGGGAACCCAATTGGAGTCCTGTCTTCTCCCACAAGTTTCACGTGCCTAGGCGGTCGTCTGTGCCAAGTTTCGTATGAAACTGACGCCTTTTGGCGATTTTGGGGCGTCAACACCTCGAATTCAAGTTTCTCAAGAAATTAGTTTGCCTAGAGTGAAATCCGTCTCTAACTCCCAAACCGGGAACCCCATTGGAGTACCGTTTTCTCCCACAAGTCTCTCGTGCCTAGGTGGTCGTGTGTGTGTTAAGTTTCGTGTCAAGCCGACGCCGTTTGGTAATTTTGGGGCGTGTTACCTTGGATTCAAATTTCTTAAGGAACTAGCTTGCCTAGACCGAAATCCGGCTCTAACTCCCAAACCGGGAACCCGATTCGAGCTCCGTCTTCTCCCACAAGTCTCTCGTGCCTAGGCAGTTGTGTGTGCCAAGTTTCTTGCCAAACCGACGTCGTTTGGCAATTTTGGGGCGTCAACACCTCGAATTTAAATTTCTTAAGGGACAAAATTGTCTAGACCGAAATCTGGCTCTTACTCCCAAACCGGGAACCCGATTCGAGCCCCGTCTTCTCCCACAAGTCTCTCGTGCTTAGGCGGTCGTGTGTGCCAGGTTTCGTGCCAATCGAACCCCGTTTGGTGATTTTAAGGTGTCAAAACCTCGAATTCAAATTTCTTAACGAACTAGGTTGCCTAGAGTGAAATCTGGCTCCAACTCCCAAACCGGGAACCCGATTGGAGCCCCGTCTTCTCCCACAAGTCTCTCGTCTCATGTGTGCCCAGTTTTGTGCCAAGCCGACGGCGTTTGGTATTTTGGGGCGTCAACACCTCGAATTCAAATTTCTTAGCCAAGAGTGAAATCCGGCTTTAACTCCCAAACCGGGAACCCAATTCGAGCCGTGTCTTCTCCCAAAACTCTATTGTGTTTAGGCGGTCATGTGTGCCAAGTTTCGTGCCAAACCGACGACGTTTGGTATTTCGGGGAGTCCACACCTCGAATTCAATTTTCATAAGGAACTACTTTTGCCTAGAGCGAAATCCGGCTCTAACTCCAAAATCGGGAACCCAATTGGAGTCCTGTCATCTCCTACAAGTTTCTCGTGCTTAGGCGGTCTTGTGCGCCAGGTTTCGGGCGAAACAGACGCCTTTTGGCAATTTCGGGGCGTCAACACCTCGAATTTCTTAAGGAACTAGTTTGCCTAGAGTGAAATCCGTCTCTAACTCTCAAACCGGGAACCCCATTGGAGTACCGTTTTCTCCCACAAGTCTCTCGTGCCTAGGTGGTCGTGTGTGTTAAGTTTCGTGTCAAGCCGACGCCGTTTGGTAATTTTGGGGCGTCAACACCTTAAATTCAAATTTCTTAAGGAACTAGCTTGCCTAGACCGAAATCCGGCTATAACTCCCAAACCGGGAACCCGATTCGAGCCCCGTCCTCTCCTACAAGTCTCTCGTGCCTAGGTAGTTTGTGTGTGCCAAGTTTCTTAAGGAACTAGTTTTCCTAGAGTGAAATCCGGCTTTAACTCCCAAACCGGGAACCCAATTCGAGCCGTGTCTTCTCCCAAAACTCTAGTGTTCATGTGTGCCAAGTTTCGTGCCAAACCGACGACGTTTGGTATTTCGGGGCGTCCACACCTCGAATTCAATTTTCATAAGGAACTACTTTTGCCTAGAGCGAAATCCGGCTCTAACTCCAAAATCGGGAACCCAATTGGAGTCCTGTCATCTCCTACAAGTTTCTCGTGCTTAGGCGGCCTTGTACGCCAGGTTTCGGGCGAAACAGACGCCTTTTGGCGATTTTGGGGCGTCAACACCTCGAATTCAAATTTCTTAAGGAACTACTTTTGCCAAGAGTGAAATCCAGCTTTAACTCCCAAACCGGGAACCCAATTCGAGCCGTGTCTTCTCCCAAAACTCTATTGTGTTTAGGCGGTCATGTGTGCCAAGTTTCGTGCCAAACCGACGACGTTTGGTATTTCGGGGCGTCCACACCTCGAATTCAATTTTCATAAGGAACTACTTTTGCCTAGAGCGAAATCCGGCTCTAACTCCAAAATCGGGAACCCAATTGGAGTCCTGTCATCTCCTACAAGTTTCTCGTGCTTAGGCGGTCTTGTGCGCCAGGTTTCGGGCGAAACAGACGCCTTTTGACAATTTCGGGGCGTCAACACCTCGAATTCAAGTTTCTTAAGGAACTAGTTTGCCTAGAGTGAAATCCGTCTCTAACTCCCAAACCGGGAACCCCATTGGAGTACCGTTTTCTCCCACAAGTCTCTCGTGCCTAGGTGGTCGTGTGTGTTAAGTTTCGTGTCAAGCCGACGCCGTTTGGTAATTTTGGGGCGTCAACACCTTAAATTCAAATTTCTTAAGGAACTAGCTTGCCTAGACCGAAATCCGGCTATAACTCCCAAACCGGAAACCTAATTGGAGTTCTGTCTTCTCCCACAAGTTTCTCGTGCCTAGGCGGTCGTGTGTGCCAAGTTCCGTGCGAAACCGACGCCTTTTGGCGATTAGGACTTGGGGTCACTGCTGTGGCAAATGCACAGCAGTGACTGTTGTGCTTCATTCTGTGATGTATTATGGGCTTATTTTTATGATCTGAACCGTTCATTTTGTAAGATTTGTTGAGTACTTCAAGCCTACTAAAAATCATATTAATCGGATATCAACAACTATATGATTGATAACCAAAAAAACAAACAAGAAGTTTTTCTTTTGAAAAATAGTATAAAAATATGCAATTCGATCATATAGTTACTGGTATCCGATTAATATGATTTTTGGTAGGCTTGAAGTACTCAACAAACCCTACAAAATGAACGGTTCAGATCATAAAAATAATCTCATAATGCATCACAAAATGAAGCACAAAAGTCACTGCTGTGCCTTTGCCACAGCAGTGACCCCAATTCCTTGGCGATTATGGGGCGTCAACACCTCGAATTCAAGTTTCTTAAGGAACTAGTTTGCCTAAAGTGAAATCCGGCTGTAACTCCCAAACAGGAAACCCGATTGGAGTCCTGTCTTCTCCCACAAGTTTCTCGTGCCTAGGCGGTAGTGTGTGGCAGGTTTCGTGCGAAACCGACGCCTTTTGGCGATTTTAGGGCGTCAAAACCTCGAATTCAAGTTTCTTAAGGAACTAGTTTTCCTAGAGTGAAATCCGGCTTTAACTCCCAAACCGGGAACCCAATTCGAGCCGTGTCTTCTCCCAAAACTCTATTGTGTTTAGGCGTCATGTGTGCCAAGTTTCGTGCCAAACCGACGACGTTTGGTATTTCGGGGCGTCCACACCTCGAATTCAATTTTCATAAGGAACTACTTTTGCCTAGAGCGAAATCCGGCTCTAACTCCAAAATCGGGAACCCAATTGGAGTCCTGTCATCTCCTACAAGTTTCTCGTGCTTAGGCGGTCTTGTGCGCCAGGTTTCGGGCGAAACAGACGCCTTTTGACAATTTCGGGGCGTCAACACCTCGAATTCAAGTTTCTTAAGGAACTAGTTTGCCTAGAGTGAAATCCGTCTCTAACTCCCAAACCGGGAACCCCATTGGAGTACCGTTTTCTCCCACAAGTCTCTCGTGCCTAGGTGGTCGTGTGTGTTAAGTTTCGTGTCAAGCCGACGCCGTTTGGTAATTTTGGGGCGTCAACACCTTAAATTCAAATTTCTTAAGGAACTAGCTTGCCTAGACCGAAATCCGGCTATAACTCCCAAACCGGAAACCTAATTGGAGTTCTGTCTTCTCCCACAAGTTTCTCGTGCCTAGGCGGTCGTGTGTGCCAAGTTCCGTGCGAAACCGACGCCTTTTGGCGATTAGGACTTGGGGTCACTGCTGTGGCAAATGCACAGCAGTGACTGTTGTGCTTCATTTTGTGATGTATTATGGGCTTATTTTTATGATCTGAACCGTTCATTTTGTAAGATTTGTTGAGTACTTCAAGCCTACTAAAAATCATATTAATCGGATATCAACAACTATATGATTGATAACCAAAAAAACAAACAAGAAGTTTTTCTTTTGAAAAATAGTATAAAAATATGCAATTCGATCATATAGTTACTGGTATCCGATTAATATGATTTTTGGTAGGCTTGAAGTACTCAACAAACCCTACAAAATGAACGGTTCAGATCATAAAAATAATCCCATAATGCATCACAAACAAAAGTCACTGCTGTGCCTTTGCCACAGCAGTGACCCCAATTCCTTGGCGATTATGGGGCGTCAACACCTCGAATTCAAGTTTCTTAAGGAACTAGTTTGCCTAAAGTGAAATCCGGCTGTAACTCCCAAACAGGAAACCCGATTGGAGTCCTGTCTTCTCCCACAAGTTTCTCGTGCCTAGGCGGTAGTGTATGGCAGGTTTCGTGCGAAACCGACGCCTTTTGGCGATTTTAGGGCATCAAAACCTCGAATTCAAGTTTCTTAAGGAACTAGTTTTCCTAGAGTGAAATCCGGCTTTAACTCCCAAACCGGGAACCCAATTCGAGCCGTGTCTTCTCCCAAAACTCTATTGTGTTTAGGCGGTCATGTGTGCCAAGTTTCGTGCCAAACCGACGACGTTTGGTATTTCGGGGCGTCCACACCTCGAATTCAATTTTCATAAGGAACTACTTTTGCCTAGAGCGAAATCCGGCTCTAAGTCCAAAATCGGGAACCCAATTGGAGTCCTGTCATCTCCTACAAGTTTCTCGTGCTTAGGCGGCCTTGTACGCCAGGTTTCAGGCGAAACAGACGCCTTTTGGCGATTTTGGGGCGTCAACACCTCGAATTCAAATTTCTTAAGGAACTACTTTTGCCAAGAGTGAAATCCGGCTTTAACTCCCAAACCGGGAACCCAATTCGAGCCGTGTCTTCTCCCAAAACTCTATTGTGTTTAGGCGGTCATGTGTGCCAAGTTTCGTGCCAAACCGACGACGTTTGGTATTTCGGGGCGTCCACACCTCGAATTCAATTTTCATAAGGAACTACTTTTGCCTAGAGCGAAATCCGGCTCTAACTCCAAAATCGGGAACCCAATTGGAGTCCTGTCATCTCCTACAAGTTTCTCGTTCTTAGGCGGTCTTGTGCGCCAGGTTTCGAGCGAAACAGACGCCTTTTGGCAATTTCGAGGCGTCAACACCTCAAATTCAAGTTTCTTAAGGAACTAGTTTGCCTAGAGTGAAATCTGTCTCTAACTCCCAAACCGGGAACCCCATTGGAGTACCGTTTTCTCCCACAAGTCTCTCGTGCCTAGGTGGTCGTGTGTGTTGAGTTTCGTGTCAAGCCGACGCCGTTTGGTAATTTTGGGGCGTCAACACCTTAAATTCAAATTTCTTAAGGAACTAGCTTGCCTAGACCGAAATCCGGCTATAACTCCCAAACCGAGAACCCAATTCGAGCCCCGTCTTCTCCCACAAGTCTCTCGTGCCTAGGCAGTTGTGTGTGCCAAGTTTCTTGCCAAACCGACGCCGTTTGGCAATTTTGGGCCGTCAACACCTCGAATTTAAATATCTTAAAGGGACCAAATTGTCTAGACCGAAATCTGGCTCTTACTCCCAAACCGGGAACCCGATTGGAGCCCCATCTTCTCCCACAAGTCTCTCGTCTTTAGGCGGTCATGTGTGCCAAGTTTCGTGCCAAACCGACGGCGTTTGGTATTTCGGGGCGTCCACACCTCGAATTCAATTTTCATAAGGAACTCCAAAATCGGGAACCGAATTGGAGTCCTGTCATCTCCTACAAATTTCTCGTGCTTAGGCAGTCTTGTGCATCAGGTTTCGAGCGAAACAGACGCCTTTTGGCGATTTCGGGGCGTCAACACCTCAAATTCAAATTTATTAACGAACTAATTTGCCTATAGTGAAATCTAGCTCTAACTCCCAAACCGGGAACCTGATTGGAGCCCCGTTTTCTCCCACAAGTTTCACGTGCCTAGGCTTTCGTGCGAAACTGACGCCTTTTGGCGATTTTGGGACGTCAACACCTCGAATTTAAGTTTCTTAAGGAAGTAGCTTGCCTAGAGTGAAATCCGTCTCTAACTCTCAAACCGGGAACCCGATTGGAGTACCGTCTTCTCCCACAAGTCTCTCGTGCCTAGGCGGTCTTGTGTGTCAACTTTCGTGTCAAACCGACGCCGTTTGGTAATTTTGGGGCGTCAACACCTCGAATTCAAATTTCTTAAGGAACTAGCTTGCCTAGACCGAAATCCGGCTCTAACTCCCAAACCGAGAACCCAATTCGAGCCCCGTCTAGTCCCACAAGTCTCTCGTGCTTAGGAAGTCGTGTGTGCCAAGTTTTGTGCCAAACCGACGCCGTTTGGCGATTTTGGGGCGTCAACACCTCGTATTTAAATTTCTTAAGGGACCAAATTGTCTAGACCGAAATCTGGCTCTTACTCCCAAACCGGGAACCCGATTCGAGCCCCGTCTTCTCCCATAAGTCTCTCGTTCCTAAGCGGTCGTGTGTGCCAGGTTCGTGCCAATCGAACCCTGTTTGGTGATTTTAAGGTGTCAAAACCTCGAATTCAAATTTCTTAATGACCTAGGTTGCCTAGAGTGAAATCTGGCTCTAACTCCCAAATCGGGAGCCCGACTAGAGCCCCGTCTTCTCCCACAAATCTCTCGTGTTTAGGCGGTCATGTGTGCCAAGTTTTGTGCCAAACCGATGGCGTTTGGTATTTTGGGGCATCGACACCTCGAATTCAAATTTCTTAAGGAACTACTTTTGCCTAGAGTGAAATCCGGTTTTAACATTTCTCATAGATGTTAGGGCCTTAATTAGGGATCAAGTTAGTTAAATAGAGCTTATGACTAATTAATCAAGGCTTAATTTAATTGATTTAATCTAATTAATTTAATCTGAATCAAATTTTAATCAAACTTCTCGTTACGCTCTAAAAATTATACCATTCATAACAAACTAGCCAATTTCGGTTTCTAACGTCATTAAGGCCTTCAATTTCAAATTATAACAGAAATCACAACAGATATTCCTACGGTTAATAGATATGAACCTAAAAATCATATTTTAAACACATAATAAGCATTCAAATTCACACAAAGCACTTAAATAACATTCAAAACCAATGATTAACAGGGTTGTCACAGGATCAATATTGCTTACCAACAACAAAATGTTTACTGGATTTTATAAATCAGAATGGAAAAAATGGATAATCAAATTAAGTCACACACAGCTCCATAAAAGACAACTTTGAGGGTAGAACTTAATTTATATGACACAAAATACAACAATTATTTCGTTGTGGTGATAAAAAAACATACACAAGAATAGTAAAGAGAATCAAGTTCTACAGATATAAGTTGAGAATTCAAACAACTAAATTTGGCACAATTAATATGTATATATCTAAATATATAGCACATATTATGTATGTAAAATTACTAACCTTGTCAATTGTGGCGAAAATGGACATGTTCTTGAAATCCCTGGACCCGAGCCGTGACCCCAGCCGCCGAATCAGCGCAGACGACATCACTCACATGGTACAATGATGTTGGAACCAACAATAAGGCTCATTAAGGGTGATGACAGCGCCAACACCAAGCTGCTTCAACTGCAGAACATCCTTAGGGAATGGAACCGCCCCAAGCAGAAGATACTGTTTAAAAATCAACATAGAAATAAAAACTCAAATCAATAAATCATGATCCCTTTAATTTAAGCTCACAGGAAATCTGTGCACCAAGAACACCAAGAAAATGAAATGTAAAGTAGTTGCATTGGTCAAAGTTTCACGAAGCTCTTCATTTTCTCCAATTCAGATAATCAGAATTCTAAGAATAACAGGCCCCATTATCCCATCTTTTTCCTACATTTTCTCCAGTAACTTAAATGCAAAGGAATTCTATTTTCTCAACAACCAAATGAATCATGAAGAACAATTTTAAAGCTCTACTGAACTACTTCACTTTTCAATTTTTTTTGTTTTGTTTTGTTTTTGTTTTTGTTTTTTTTTTTTCCAGCAGCAAACAAATCAAAGAAAAACAACTCCAGATACTATTACATACAGTGACAGTCATACAAGGTCTTTATTTTCTCTAGTAACCGAAATACATAGGAATTCTATTTTCTCAACAACCAAATGGATCAAGAAGAAGAATTCCAAAAAGCTACTAAACTACCACCCATTAAAACAACACAAAAAATCCTTCTTTTTCTTTGTAGTCCTCCATTTTCCCAGCAACCAAACAGATCAAACAAAAACAACTCCAGAAATTAAAACATACAGCAACAATCACAGTGATATAAACACAATACCAAAGAAAACACAAAAAACAGATACAACAACATCCACAAATATACATACATATATATATGAAGGGACTTAGAACCAAAACCTGATCAATTTGGTCCCACCATCTGAAACTCAGCTTGAATCTTGTTCCGGAAAACATTGTACAGAAGGGTCGGGTAGAACAGGATCCTCTCTCTTCGCACCGACCCGAACAATCATTCTTCCAGAAACATGGTCGTCACTGTGATTGTAACTCCTTCCATCAGATTCAACCTCATCCAACTCTTCGATCTTCATGTCACCGATCGTAACAGAAATTCAACCAAAACCACAACACTAACTCCGATTCTGATCAAGACAACCGCGAAACCTCTAAAACCTAATGATTCGATAATTGGGGATGGAATTTGAGTGGTCGAAAAACCCTAAATCGAATTGGGTGAAAAATACATTGATCGGAATCGGAAAAAAGTGGATTCGAGTGTGAGGAGACGGAAGAATTGCATGCGGATGTGAGCTTAATCGTAATGAGGAGAGAGGAGGATAGAAAGATGTAAGAGGACCGTTGCAATTTTGTGAGAGAAATGTACCGTTGGACGGGGACGGGGGCGGGGGCGGGGGCGGTGGTGAATATAGCCGTTGTTGGGTTGGGAGAACACAAAACAGTAACAATTAGGGCGTTAGGATTCTAGAGTGATCCGGCACGTGTCTCACTAATGGAATGAAAAGGTGATATTAATTCTCGTCAAAATGACATCGTTTTGGTTGAAAAAAATTATAAAAAAAAAATAATGAAGAAAAAAAAAATGTGAATAGAATGAGAAAGAAGCTTCAAACAGTATCATCATCATGGATTTTGATTTATGAGATCTAAATAAATAAAAAAGAAGATTAAATCGATTCGATAATAAGATTGTTTCAGATCTGTATCATCACCATCATCATCAAAAGATTGAAGAAAAAATGTGAACAGAATGGGAAAGAGGCTTCAAACTGTATCATTATCATGGATTTTGATTTGTGAAATCTAAATAAATAAAAAAGAAGATTAAATCGATTCAATAATAAAATTGATTCAGATATGTATCATCATCATCAAAAGATTGAAGAAAACCCGTGAAAAAAATGAGAAAGAGGCTTTAAAAGATTAAATTGATTCGTTGATAATAAGATTGATTCAGATTTGTATCATTATCATCATCATCAAATGATTGATCTAGATATGTATTTCTATATGCATATATATATATATATATATTTACAGACCCCGCGAAGAAGATTAAATCGATTCGATAATAAAATTGATTCAAATCTTAATCATCATCATCATAAAAAGATTGATTCAGATATGTATTTCTAAATGCATATATGTATATTTACAGACCCCATAGTGCAAGCACCAAAGATTGATTCAGATTTGTATCATCATCATCATCATCAAAATCAAAGTGAGCAACAAAATCAGCAGATCCGATCAAAGGACATGAAGATCGGCGGAGGAAATCGGTGACAGAAGGTCTTCCATAGCTGACTTGAACAAGGGATGTTCATCATCATCATCAAGGGCTGATTTGTGAAGCACTAGTGTAGATCAAGAATAAGAACCACTCACTATCCACTTGAATCAAAAGATTTCTAAAATGAAGTAGAGTCTCAACTCAAAATCAAAGCTCTGTCCCTTCTCTTGCTCTGGTCCCTTCTCTCTCTCTCTCAAACTCTCCCACGAACTAGTGAAAGCGAACCTAGAAAGCTGATTTCTATTTGTTGTTGTTGTTGTTGTTTTTTTTTTTTTTTAATTACTAAGCAAAACGACGTCGTTTTGGCTAGTTTTATTTTGAACCGTTGGATCACTCACTTCAGGGATCACTTCCAGGAATCTCACTCTAGAGGATCCTGATACACAATTAGGCGCCTTTCATATGTTCGTACTCACTGGCAACTTAATGCTGACTACAACCCAATAAAATAAGGCAGAATTACTTAATCGTAGACTTTGAAAAAAGTTATTAACACTCACTGATTTTTTTCTAACAACGGTAAAGAGTACAAAAATTATACAAGAAAATGACATTTTTTGTATTGATTTCGGTTGCATGTGGTTTACTTTTGGAATTGTGAATAAATAAGAATAATATTATATGTATTAATTAATATACCAATTGATGATGTGATATAATTTAATTTAAGATATTTTTAGTATTTGTAATGTTATTAATGAGTGGAGGGTCAATAATAATATCATAACTAGTGTTGGTATACTAGTTAGTACACTAATTGGTACATATAACACTACCGAATAAAAAAAAATTCAAAATTCTTTTCCAAATGTGTAACCAAACATACAAATCACAATTTAATTCAAAATTCTTTTCAAAACTCACAACCAAACTCTTTTCAAAATTTTATTTAAAGAAAAATTTTAAAAGATATTTTTTTTATTTTATTTTTTAAAATCATGATTTGAGTGTAGAGTTGTATTTTTAATTATGAATTTTGAGTTGAGTTTTGAAAAGAGAAAATTTTGTTTGGTTATGAATTTTGAAAAGAGTTTTGAGTTGTATGTTTTTAATGTGCACTGTATTTTTTTAAATATATAATTTTTATTTTTTTATTTCAAATATTTGATTTTATTTAAAAAATATTTTTTTAATATTTTAATATTTTTTAACTTTTTTTAAATATTTAATTTTTTTTAAATTTCAAAAAAAATTCGATCGCCATATATATCTAAACCATAACAAATTATTTGGTCAATACTTTAAAAAATAACAAAAATTATTTTTCAAAAAAAAATAAAAACAATATTTTGATTAAAAAGTTTGTTAATTGAATTTTGAATTATGCGTTTAGTTATGAGTTTTAAAAATAATTTTTGAATTGAATTTTGAGTTATGTGTTTGCTTATAATTTGAGTGTGGAGTTATGTTCTGAATTTAAAATATTTACAAAATGGAAATAAAATATTTAAAATAAAAAATAAAATTTTCTTAAACATTAATTTCAAAATACAACTCAAAATTCAAAAACTTAAAACTCAAAATACAACTTAAAACTCTTTTCAAAACTCAAAATTCTTTTCAAAGCTCATAACCAAACAAATTTTTATTTTTTCAAAACTCAACTCATAACTTCACACTTAAAATCACAATTTCACATTTAAATCATAATTATAAAATTAAACTAAACAGATTTTACCCTTAACTCTTACACTCACTAATTCACCTTGCACATGCTCACACCTCTTCTCTCTCTCTCTCTCTCATACAGAGACGAAATTAAAATTTTATTACTACAGGAGTTAAAAGATAAACAATATTTTTTTACCGTATAGACAAATACACATATATGTACAGCATAATATATAAATTATATATGTACACATAAAAAAAATTAAATATCATATAAACAATCTCTAATAGAATGAATAAATTTTTTTTTGAAAAATTACAGAGAATAAAAGATGAGAAAATAATGGGATATATATCTTTTATACTAAGATACTATTTTATTTATAAAATAATATATATATATATATATTGCCGATCAAAAATATATATACATATATATATTTAGAAGTACTATGGCAAATAAAATTTTCACAGTGACAGAGAGGTCATGACCCCTCATAATCTTCTTCTAGTTATATCTATCACACATACACTCACCTCATTCTTTTAATAAAAAAAACAAAAATAAAATAAAATTTATCTTTATATTTTTAAATTTATTTTATTTTATTAAAATATATTTAATATTTAATATACAAATTCTATTTTTATAAAATTGATATTGTTCTAAAAATATATTTAAAATTTTAAAATGCAACTAATATTTCACATATTTAATAAAAATTTAAATTAATAATCTAAAATATATAAAAATTTATAGAATTAAAATAATTTGTATGATTTAAGTTAATATAAATAATAAAATTACTTTTCTAATTAATACATATATAGATATATATTGGTAGGAGAAAACTTGGAGAATTTTTTTTAAGGTCCCTAATAATAGTAATTTAGAGGATAAAAGATAAAAAAAAAAAAAAAAAAAATAGTCATGCATAAGGTCCCTGAACAACATGGCGCGCATTTTTAATTATTTCGTGGACCAAAATACCCTTCACAAAATCAACACAAAGACGAAACTGATTCCGACGACTGAGTTCCATTCCAAGTATCCAACCATCTTCACGAACAAGAGAACTGCAGAACTAGGGTTTCAATATCGTCTCCACCATCGACATTAGAGATTCGTTATCTTCTGCAAAAATCATTCCCATTCCTTCCTCACAAATTTCTCTGACCCCGTTTTCACTGTTCATCGTCATCTCAGTTCATCTTCGTCACGTCGCATCTTTATCTCAGGATATATCAGCTCGCCATTAAAGTTTCATCCTAACTCTGGTAAGTTTTTCTACAATACAATTAGATTTTCTCTAGAAACACAGTTAATTGCATTTTATATTAACCTTCCATAAATTAGGGTTTCAATTTCGTAATAAAAAGCTACATGAATTTGAAAAAATTTATTTCTGTGTGTTTTGAACTTATTCTTAAACATGTTTGTGTGATTTTATCTGTAAATTTCTCTGGCATTTGAATTTCTCTGATTTTTGCTTGATGTATGTTTCTTCTTTCAATTTTCTCTGGCATGTTTATTTTGAAAAAAGTTATTTCTGGTTTTCATCTTATCCTTGAACATGTTTCTGTGATTTTGTCTATAAATTTCTCTGCTTTGTAAATTTCTCTGTAATATGTATTTTTAATTGGAATGTCTATCTTTCTCTGGAATGTCTATTACTCTCTTGTCTCTGTCTAAGTTTCTCTGGTATTTATAATTTTCTCTAACCACATCACTTTCCTCCCTTGTGTGTCTCTATCATGTTTAATTTTCTCTGGTTGTGTATGTAAATTTCTCTGACATTTTAATATTATGGACTATGTTTCTTCTTTGAATTTTCTTTGGCATATTTAATTTGAAAAAAAGTTATTTCTTTATTCTTGAACATGTTTATGTGATTTTGTCTATAAATTTCTCTGCTTTGTAAATTTCTTTGGAATATGTATTTTTCTCTGGAATGTTTATTACTCTCTTGCCTGTGTCTAAGTTATAATTTTCTCTGGCCACATCACTTTTCTCCCTTGTGTGTCTCTATCATGTTTAATTTTCTCTGCTTGTGTATGTAAAATTTCTCTGGCATTTTAATATTATGGACTTAAAATTTTCTCTAGAATGGAAATTTTCTCAAGAATGTGTAATTTTCTCCAGAATGTGTAATTTTCCCTGGTATGTTTATTTTGTTCAATTCTTGGTTTCAATGTGGTATAACTTTTAGTGGCATGTTTACATTACTTTGTTTATTTTATCTTGCTAATTGTGGAATGGAAATTTTCTTTCGCTTGCAATGTTTACTTTTCTTTGTCATTCATTTTTATGTGCTTGCTAGATATATGTTTCTTTTTTCAATTTTCTCCGGGATTTAATGTTGTTGACATCTTTTACTTTTATGTGCTTACTTTTCTTGGTTTCATTTTACTTCTATATGTAATTTTAACAATTATTGAAATTTTTTTTGCCATGTTTATGATGCTTTATTGATTTTCTCTAACAATGGAAATTTTCTGTGGCTAGAGATGTATTCCACAGGAAAACAATTAACCACCTTAGTTTTCTCCCTTATGTGTAATTTTCTCTGACATGTCCAATTTTCTCCGGCATGTTCAATTTTCTCTGGGATTTAATGTTGACATCTTTATGTTTTCATCATTGTCTAGAAATAGCAAAACATAAAAACAGCAAAACAGCAAAACACCAAGCAAGAAACATAAATTCTCTCAGTCTTCTTATGATCTAAGATAAAAAACTAGCAGCAAAACACCGGAAACACCAAGCAAGAAACAGAAACTCTCTCGATCTTCTTATGATCTAAGATCAAAAGCCAGCAGCAAAACACCACACACTCCTTGCTAAAACACACAAGTCCAAGGTGATGAAGCAACTAGCATCAAGATGAGTATCCCAACTTCAACAGACTCAAGCTCAAGGGGGAAAAAACCTGTTAAACTCTAAAGAAAGAGAGCTCACTACAACATTCAATACCGATCCAACCTCTCATCTGTTGTCTCCTTTTTTCGAACACTTAAATTCAATTCAAACCAAGTTGTAGAGCTTCAAAAGAAACCATTCTGGTATTTGATCCAAGCTCTAACCACTAGAAGGATGGATCTAAGGAAATCTAGGAAATTTGATGATGATGTAGTTGCAATAATCTAATGTTACAATGAAAAAACAAAAGCATTCACAGTTGGTAAAAAGAACTTGACCTTTACAACCAATGACGTGACCTTAATTTTTGGTTTGCAAGGAGGTAAAGGAGCCATGTCATTAAGATACTCTAAAACGCCAAAATCTGCATTCCTAAGGAGAAGATTCCAAAAAGACACCAGGCTCACTGACTTCAAAGATGTAGCAATCATTATTACATGTACTTGTGTCTCACCCTATTTTTTTACAACAAGTGGGAATTCAATAGGGTGGTTTTTTATAAAGTATGTGGAAACCTCTTGAATCAATGAAACAGTATGATTGGCCAGAAGTAATCACATCAACATTGATTGACTCTATCATAGCATTGCACAAAACTCTAGAAGAAGTTATGGGGTGTGTCATTGCACTGCTGGTAAGTATAATATCCATTCAAATTTGCAGTTATCATACTTATAAATTTGTGTGTTTAGCAAAATTTAATTACTTTAATTTTCATCACAGTATTGGCTATGTGAACATGCAAATATCATTGATTTGGAAGATAATAACACAACTGACTTCCCAAGATGTGCCAAGTGGAACCTGCAAACCTTGACGAAACAGCTGCAGAAGACACCAGTCTACTCTCTTGCACCTCGATAGGTTAGATTTCTATCACCACTGAAATTCCAAAATTTCTCTGACCACTGGTTTGTTTCCCTCCTTGTGCCATTGATTGAGATCAATTTTCTCTGGACTATCAATTTATGTTTCTTCTTTGGTTACCATTGGTTTATTTCTGCCATGGTAATCAATTTTCTCTGCAATCCAAATTTCTCTGACCACAATTGTAACACATTAACATATATGCCCTGATTGATTTTCTGTGATATTTGAATTATGTTGGTTGTTTCATAATTTTCTCTGGCCCAAAAAATTGTTTCTCCTTGTGTGTAATTTTCTCTGGCCCATAACTTATGTGCCTTGCATCTTTGATTAACACTGTTTATTTCTACCCTTCTAATGAATTTTCTCTGGAATCCAAATTTGTCTGACACAATTATAGTAAAACATTAACTTATATGCCTTGATTGATTTTCTTTGATATCTAAATTATATTGCTTGTTTTATAATTTTCTCTGCCTTATAAAATTAACTCATTGTCTGTAATTTTCTCTAGCCCATACAATTTTCTCTGAAGTTTGTTTCCCATTAGTGTCATTTAGATGAATTTTATTTTCCTTATTTGAATTTTTTCTCTCAGTGAATTTTGTAACATTTCTCTAATAAAAGAGTCTCCTATTACAAATAGATAACAAGGAGCTAGTCAAAAATCCATCAGAGGAGTTCTATCTTAGTAAAAAGACGAAGAAAGAATAAAAAAAGACAATTGTCAAATTCAAGGAAACATTACAAGATTCATTTGAAGAATGAGGGAATGAAGAAGCAGAAGGCAACATAGAAGAACATGAAGCCATCAATGGACAAGAAGATCAAGCAAGTAGTGGAGAAGCAGAAGCCAAGAAGAAAGTGAAGAGATAGAAGCAAAAGACAAAGAAGAAAATGAACAGAAAGAAGAAAACAGTGAAGAAAAAGATGAAGGCACTCAATCTAAACAGCATGAAGAAAACAATGAGGAAAGTGATGAAGAAGAACATAATGAGCCAATGGACCAACATCGTGATAGCATTTGTGGCTCAACAATGCATCAGCCTCAAGAATCTGAGGAATCAAAGGATGCCCAAATTGCTGATCTACGTCAAAGACTAAAGGCACTTTCTAAATCTAAAATAGAAGAAGAGAGAAATTGGAATGAATTACTTGCAAAAAAGGATATTGCAATAAGAACCTTGGCATCACTTAACTCAGAACTTCAAGAAAGAGACAGCACAATCCAAATGAAACTAAGAATGTTGGAGGTTAAAAAAGAAGATGATACAAAAACAATCCAACAATTGAGGTATTCAATTTCGGAGCTTGAAAATGAATATGCTAAATTGCATGAACAAGTTCAAAAACTATCTGTCTAACTAGCAACACAACTATACCGAACACCAACACAAGTTCAACCGCAAGGTCAGTGAAAATCTTGAGCCACAAAAAGTTATGTCCTTGTGTCAATGGTAATTTTCTCTAAACACATTAGTTTCTGCTGCTTATTTCTATTGATTTCTACTGCTTATTTGATTTTCTCTATCTATTTTCTTATTCGATTTTTGGAGCTTGTTTGATTTTCACTGTGTATAGTTGGAATGCAAGTGGAACAACAAGTTGCAAAGCAAACTGAGCAAACCACGAAAGACAAAGAAGTACTTGATGCTGATGCGTACGTCTTGCCTCAACCAATAAGCATCAGAAAAATCTTGCGTTTTTCCACAAACTCTACCGATTTCAAGATTGATAAAAGATCATGTAAAAGACATCTTGTAGCACATATCAAATGTGTTTGGACTTGAGTAAGTACAACAAATAAAATAGAAGATAACAAACAATAATTTACAAACTTATATAGCATTAACAACTATTAAATCCTTTCTTTGTCTTCTTGTAGGGCTTTAATCTAGACAAGTGAGTTGAATCTCATTACCTTCGAAGACATTGGAAACCTAATAAAGCAAAAAGAAATTGCCAACAATGTAAGTCTTTCATCAAAATTTCTCTGTAATGTTCCATCAGCCTTTATAAACCAATATTACAATTATAAATTATATTTTTCAGGCCATTGATGGCTATGGAGAGATCCTTTTTACTGACCAAATGAGAGAAAGACAACAGCCAACTTCATTTTTTTTTTCACATCCATGAGCTTAGTATGTTATTACTCTTTTATTTGATTTTCTCTGGAATTTACTTACTACTTTCTCTTGTTAAGATACTTCTTGAAGCCAGTTGTGTCATTAGTCTAATTTTCTCTGGCTAGTTGTGTGCATTTAAAATTTCTCTATCTGTATATTTCTTAAATTCCTGCCATTTCAACTTTCTCATAACATAACTATTTTTTGATTTTCTCTGACCACAGAATTTCATCAAAATGATGGAAAATCAAACTTTTCGAGTCTCATTATTTGACAACCCTATTGAAACAACATGGAGGAACTACAGATTCCTCTATTTCCCAATAAATATTTGGGGTAATAAGAAGTCAACACATGGAAATCACTGGACCTTGCTTGTCCTCGACAAACAAGACAATTTATGAAGGTTCTACAACTCACTAAGGCCAAGGAGGGATGATACAGAAGACAAATATGTCAAAGATGCAAAACAATCGAGTGCAAATTTCTCTGATCCCATCATAATGTTTATGTGATGATATTTTTCATAGAATCCCATTGCTTTGTCCGTAAATTTCTCTGTTACTTAAAAATTATTTTTTCACAACAAGATTATGTGGAGAATTTTTTGAAAGCTTGCCTTGAAAGAGAGGCACAATCACAACCCTTTTTCGAATTGATAAACTCACAAAACACAAATTACAACTTTGAGTATGTCAACAATGCTCCACAACAAGACAGTGATTCGTAAGTTTCATACAACATCTATAAATAAGATAATATGATTTGAATGTTTCTTAAAACTAACTATACCTATAATTTGTATGCAGTATGAATTGTGGCCTCTTTGTGTGCTATATAATGAGACAATATAGCAAGCATGAACCTATCAGCTCGAAATTGTCCACACAAGACATAAGGTTGATAAGGGCAGAAATCATAGAGAGATTTGTGACCAAAGTTGGCCGGTCATGGACAGAACCAATTCAAATACCTCCAGAAGAAGAACCAAAAATGTAATAGTGAAACTAGTGCAAGGAAGACAATGTACACAATATAATTAGCATTAACCATTCAATTTATTTTTTCATACATTGAAGGAATAATGATGCTTGACATATATGTATATATCCTTTTTTGACTAATGTAAATCTCATACCTATCAATGGTTAAATATATATATATTTTTTTGTTGTGATTGTCAACACAATCCACATAGAGAAAATTGTCTGCAGAAATTTCCCTAGTATGATTTTACCAGAAATTCACAGAGAAATTTAACTCGTATCTTCCCAAGGGGATGCCTATGTGATCATATAATCTGTAATGCTTTGTTTTGGTACAAAACAATCATCAAATTCAAAAAACACAAAGCGCACAGTAATTTTCTCTGCTATTAGCAAATTTCACTGGATGAATTTGATGCTTCAAAACACAATGCTCAGATAATTTTTTCTACTAGTGAAAAATTTCTTTGGATGAAATTGACGGGTATTATAAACAGACTACCCATAGTATGTTTCAACAAATACAATTCACACTGTAATTTTCAATGCTATTGGCAAATTTCTCTGGATGAATTGGACCTCACAAAACACAATGCAAATTTCAACAAACATAATGCCCACAGTAAATTTATCTTCTATTGGCAAACTTCTATGGATGAATTTGACTGGTATGAAGTTACCAGAAATTCACAGAGAAATTTAACTCGTACCGTGCCGAAGAGGGTGCCTATATGATCATGCAATCTGTAATGCACTGTGTTAGTACAAAACAATTATCAAATTCAAAAAACACAATGCACACAGTACTTTTCTCTACTATTGGCAAATTTCTCTAGATGAATTTGAAGCTTCAAAACACAATGCACAAAGAATTTTCTCTGCCATAGGCAAATTTCTCTGGATGAATTTAACTGGTATTACAAACCCACTGCATGGACTCCCAGTTTGAAAACTAAGTCAAAAAATGTACTTCCTAAACACCTAAGTTTGAAAAATAGGCCATCGGGGCCCAAAAATCCTGTAACAGTCCCGAGAAGGCCCGTAGAACACCTCCAACACCTTGGGAGAAACCAATGTAAGTTGTGGAAACTTAAGAAACAGGCACGGGACTTCCGGTTTGAAAACTAGGTCGAAAAAGACACTTTTTTCACACTTAAGCTTGAAAATAGGCCTCGGCGGGCCGAAATCGTGTAACAATCACGAGAAGGCCCGGGGAACACCTTAAACATCTCAGGAGGGACAGTCGCAAGAAGGGCCGGAAACACCTCAAACATCTTGGGAGTGACCAACGTGAGTTGTGAAAACTTACGGAACTAGCGCGGGACTTCCGGTTTGAAAACTAAGTTGGAAAAAGACACTTTCTTCACACTTAGGCTTGGAAATAGGACATCGGGGGGCCAAAATCGTGTAACAGTCACGAGAATGACCGGGAGATGCCCCAAACACCTCGGGGGGGTCCAAGGTAAGTTGTGAAGACTTACGGAACTAGCACGAGACTCTCGGTTTGGGAATTAAATCGAAAAATGCACTTTTTTCACATTTAAGCTCGAAAATAAGCCTTTGGGGGCCAAAATCGTGTAACAGTCACGAGAAGGCCTGGGGAACACATCAAACACCTCGGGAGGGACCAATGTAAGTTGTGAGAACTTACAGAACTAACACGAGACTCCCGGTTTGAAAACTAAGTCCGAAACGACACTTTTCTCGCACTTAAGCTTGAAAATATTCCATCGGGGGGCCAAACTCGTGTAACAGTCAAGAAAAGGTCCGGGGAACACCTCAAACACCTATGGAGGGACCAACGTGAGTTGTGAAAACTTGCGGAACTTGCATGGGACTCCCGGTTTGAAAACTAAGTCAAAAAATACACTTCCTAAACACCTAAGCTTGAAAATAGGCCATCCGGGGCCAAAAATCCTGTAACAGTCCCGAGAAGGCCCATGGAACACCTCCACACCTCGGGAGAAACCAATGTAAGTTGTGGAAACTTACGAAACTAGCGCGGGACTTCCGATTTGAAAACTAGGACGAAAAAGGCACTTTTTTCACACTTAAGCTTGAAAATAGGCCTCGGCGGGCCGAAATCATGTAACAATCACGAGAAGGTCCGAGGAACACCTCAAACATCTCAGGAGGGACCAATTGGAGTTGTGAAAACTTAACAAACAGGCACGGGACTCCCGGTTTGAAAACTAGGGTGAAAAATACACTTTTCTAACACTTAAGCTTGAAAGTACGCCATTGGGGGCCAAAATCATGTAACAGTCGCAAGAAGGGCCGGAAACACCTCAAACACCTCGGGAGTGACCAATGTGAGTTGTGAAAACTTACGGAACTAGCACGGGACTTCCGATTTGAAAACTAAGTTGGAAAAAGACACCTTTTTCACACTTAAGCTTGGAAATAGGACATCGGGGGGCCAAAACTGTGTACCAATCACGAGAAGGACCGGGAGATGCCCCAAACACCTTGGGAGGGTCCAAGGTAAGTTGTGGAGACTTACGGAACTAGCACGGGACCCTCGGTTTGGGAACTAAATCAAAAAATGCACTTTTTTCACACTTAAGCTTGAAAATAAGTCGTCGAGGGCTAAAATCATATAACAGTCACGAGAAGGCCCGGGGAACACATCAAACACCTCGGGAGAGACCAATGTAAGTTGTGAAAACTTACGGAACTAGCACGTGACTCCCAGTTTGAAAACTAAGTCCGAAACGGCACTTTTCTCGCACTTAAGCTTGAAAATAGTCTATCGGGGGGCCAAAATCGTGTAACAGTCAAGAGAAGGCCCGGGGAACACCTCAAACACCTAGGGAGGGACCAACGTGAGTTGTGGAAACATACGGAACTTGCATGGGACTCCCGGTTTGAAAACTAAGTCAAAAAATGCACTTCCTAAACACCTAAGTTTGAAAATAGGCCATCGGGGGCCAAAAATCTTGTAACAGTGCCGTGAAGGCCCATGGAACATCTCCAACACCTCGGGAGAAACCAATGTAAGTTGTGGAAACTTACAGAACTAGCGAGGGACTTCCGGTTTGAAAACTAGGTCGAAAAAGGCACTTTTTTCACACTTAAGCTTGAAAATAGGCCTCGGCGGGCCGAAATCGTGTAACAATCACGAGAAGGCTCGGGAAACACCTCAAACATCTCAAGAGGGACCAATTTGAGTTGTGAGAGAGAGAGAGAGCATCAACATCAACAACAACACATCATCATCATCATCATCATCTTCCTGTATCTGTTCTTGCTCTGTTTTTTTTTTCTTTTCTTCTTCCATAACTTAGAATAGAGAGAGAGAAAGAGAGAGAGAGAGAGAGATACAGAGAGAGAGAGAGAGGGGTACACAGATCTGTGTATACACACAGATGATGGTGGTGTTGGTGATAGCGGCGCTGGTGATGGGTTCTCTCTCTCTTCTCTTTTCCTCTCTCTTCTCTTTCTTTCTCTTTCTTTTTCTCATCCTCTTCTTCCCTCTTCTCTCTCTTCCTCCCTCTATTTCAGCGATATAAGAGGGAAAGAAAAAGAAAAAAAAAATTGGAGCCCTTTCGGGCCAAGTTTTTTTTGAGCTAGGAAGGATTATTCGTGTGGAAAATTACTGGCCACCCAGCCTACCCTAATAGCCAGTATTTTTTTTTTTTGGTTGCTGATGGCACCTGTAGTCCAGAATTTTGTCCTTTTATGTCATTTTAATGCTCACAGTTAGTCCAATTGTATTTTTTTTTTTTTGGTTTCTAATTGCGCCCATAGTCCGAAATTCTGTCCCTTTATGCCATTTAATGCTCACAATTAGTCCAATTGACATCACCAGTTTGGGATTTTGATAGAAAATAGTCACTAAATTAATTGAAGTTAGTTTATAGAGTTAATCAAATTTACAATTTTACTCCTAAAAGCATGACACGTCACTCATATGTTCATTTTTTATTTAAAAAAACACCAACAATTGTAAATTATAAATGACTCAAATGACACAATTGTAAATTATAAACCAACCTGAGACAATCATAAATTCATAATTAAAATTGAATCAATTGAATTTTATTTATTTATTTATTATTTTAATTTTATTTGCAGAAATTAATGATTAATTGTTAGAATAACACTTAAAGAGAATTGATCACATCCCTTCTACTACAGATCACTTTTTAGTCTTACCTCTCCATTTCACTTCCAAGATAACAAGCAAGAGCTAATTGAAATTATAAATGACTCAAACGACAATGGCCAAAATAAAGTCAAAAATTTGGTCAAAACTCTTTTATAATAAAATTTTAATGCATTAAGAACAAATATAAAAAGTTTTCTTTAAAAAGTCTAACACATACTACTATTATCAAAATATTCTTAGCGACTAATTTAGTATTTTAATTTTTAATAAAATTAATATTTTTACTCTATTTCACAATAACATTTTACTGACTATCAAAGTAACACTTTACTGTCTTCTTAAATAGGACAGTAACAAAAAAAAAAAAAACAGAATATGAAACAACAACCGATCACAGTGATGATGGGAAGAAGGTCACAGCTTCGATAGCAACATCAACTACAGCAAATATGATCTGTTTGCTCAATTTGCTGCTCTCAAGACGTCTCTTCTTCCCTTTTCTTTTTCTTCTGATCCTCGACTGCGTCCCAATAAGTAACGGAACAATTGCAAGTGATGATGGAGTGGATGAAGATGGAGTGCAGAAACTGGTCCAATGGGCCATCGACACTGCTCGACTTGATCCTTCTCCTCCCACTGGTTCTGATAATGATGATAACGACAGCAACAACGATAATGACATTGACATTGATATTGACGATCATCAGAAAGAAAAAGAAGAAGAAGAAGAAGAAGAAGAAGAAGAAGAGATCATGTTTGTTTGTGCAGAAATGTTTACTGAATTCAACTAAAAAGGTAAATTTGTCAATAAAAATGCACCTGTACAATATTGGTGTCTTTGAAAGAAAAATCTATCTTAATGGACTTTACACAATAAAAATTGTTTTAGTGTTCCTTTCAACAAAGAATGGCTCAAGGGAGGGATTTTGGACAAATTTTTCCTAATAAAGCGACTACTGGTGTGCTTTGCACTTTGATTTTTTCTTTATTTAAATTAAGGAATCAAATTCACAAAGCCAAAAAAATCCAACTCACCCATCCAGCTGGTTCGAAACTGCCATCTTCAACCAACTGCCAAGTTTCAAGATTGGCAGTTTGAGGGCTGCTGAATCAACCTGGCACAATACAACTACTACTAGCCAGCATATCTCACCAACACTACTAGCTTTGTCGCGTTCAAAAGGTAGATGTCTCTTGAACCTTTATGATCAATCTTAGGTGGCAATTTTCTTTGTAATAATGACATATATTGTTATTGTGACTCATTAGTATGTAATACATTATAATAATAAAATAAAATATAAATCTTCGGCAGCCCATGAACCTCCATTATCTTAAAAGGAAAAAGCAGCCTCTGGCAACGAGAATTTGAGTCATCATGGACAAAGATTCAACTACTTAAAAAATCAATCTGAACAATGTTGTTTCAACATAACTTCAGGACCATGTATTTTGAGGGCAAATTGTATACAAGAAGGCGATCGTGAGCAGTACTTGTTCTATGCCAAACCAAAACCCCTTGAATTCTATAAATTATTGTTAGACAGCATTTTGAGAAAAGTAGTCTATGAGATCCGAAAATACTCGCAATTGTCCTCTTTCTATTTCTTACAACATATAAAGCCAATTGGCATTAGTGAATGAAAATAAAACTCACAGCAGACTGGAATAGTCTGTGCAGTTGTATTGGAAACATCTTGGGTAGTTCCTCGGCACAATGCAGATGAAAGCAGAAGAGAGAAACATGACTGAATGGTGTTTCACAACAAACTGTAGGTCAGTAGGCCAACCTGAAATGTCGCGCCAAATTTGGTACATATTCCACTTGTCATTTATTATGTAATTCTGTCTTTGGAAGTATATCAGCTCTTCTCACTCTGAACTTGAACCGTGCTCCTACAACAAGAAGAACAACCATCAAAATATGTCAGTGTATCAAGATGGTTATAATCTTTTGATTATTGTGGACATAGAACACTCAAAGCGGGCATCAGAAATCTCATCCCATGTAAGACAACCTATCCTCCCAAGGGTGAAATTAATATAATCTAATTCCCAATAGAAGTAGCTTGATACGAGGCAAAATATATTTGAACAGGATTAGCTATTAGACTATTATGGCGGGGCTGTCTGTAGGTTATAAATTGTGGTCTGTGATGGTTTGCATGGCAATGGGTTATGGACAGAGATAGACACACACACACACACAGATGGGTCTACTTTAGAGATGGTTGATTGGGTGGTAGCTAAGAAGCGTTGACACGGACACAGACACGAATGCGGAAACGGACATGGACACAGACACGGGACACGGCAATTTCAAAATTATGAGAACACGGACACGACAGTAAAATATGTTTTCATATATATATGTATTTGTTATCTAGATTAATATTATATTCACAATCAATCAACATTAAGAAAAACAAACACTAACTCTTTTTTTTTTAAAAGCACTTTTAAATTAACATTTACAGTTTATATTTTTTATGGATGATCTATTAAGTATTTAAATCTAAGAAAAAAATAATAAACATTCAATATTCATCACAAGCATTAAATTAAATGGGGAAAAAGACAATTTAGCATGTCCCCAAAGTATCCCCTAAAAATAAATTAATTAAATAAGGCGACACGCCATGTGGTGTGTCCCATACCTGTTCCCAAAGTGTCTATGTGTCCGACACGGATACGGCACTTATTTTGACGTGTCGGTGCTTCATAGGGTGGTAGTCATCGGCAATGACTATTAGAGGTGATCACTATTAATGGGGTTAGGATAGAGTAACTTGATGACTCAATGTGAGTTAGGATTGGAATAACATTCCATTTGTTTTGGCAGAGAATATTTTTCGTATTTTCTAGAGTTTGATACTACAGAAAGCGAAAGCAACATAAAATGTTTTGTGGCGGTCAATGGAAAACAAGCTTATTTGGGAAAAAAATATTTTCCAATTTCAAAAGATAGAAAACGTTTTCCGAACTAAAGTCTTACCAACGCAACCACACTATTACCATCATCACCACCTCCAAAAACCCGACCATCATCTCCACTACCACCACCACTATCGCCAGCATTACCTTCACCACCTCCGCCGCCAAAACCTCCACCTCACCCTACTACCACCCCACCACCACCAACACCAACTGCCCCACCTCCTCCTACCACTACCACTAACACTAATACAACAACTAATACATTAGTTTCAAAGTCGCAACTAGACATAGGAAAACATTTTATGAAAAAAAAAAAAATTCATAAAAATATTTTAATTACAAAATGCTTTCCTCAAACAAAGTAAGAATTACTATGAATAACAAAATATGTAAATTTTCTGTTGCAATCGTCATCACAAGGGAAAATTGTTTTTTCAGAAACATAAGAGGGTGTTGTGATTGTTAGAAACCTAAGGGGTGTAGTCTATGTTACATGGAATTGGATATGAGTGTCGGGTGCAGGTGTCTGTCCAAAAGTTGGACATTCACAACCATTAATCTTAGGATATCGAGATGTGTCCAAAAGTTACATATGGAGACACATCATGGACACACACACACACACACACACACATATATGTAACATATCATATAATATAATATACTTAGATAAGATGTTTTAAATTATGTAGAAATGTACATGAAATTAAATATGATTAAGAGACGTGATATTTCTCTCTAACCCATGTGTGAGGTCAGAAATGTGTCTTTAATAGCAAATGTAAGTTTCATTTTTTTTCAAGCATCATAAAAAATTAGAAGATTCAAGTGTCTAAATTTACAGGTGTTGGACATGTTGGACACATGGCACTCTTACCTTTATTATATTCCATGGGCACGGTCGGGGAAAATAAAAGAGTCCATAACACACATGTAAGTACAATTTACACAAAAGCATGTGAATAATAATAATAATAATAAAATTGGAAAAAAAATAATTAAGATGACCTCACCACTTGTATTTCTTGAGAAGAACTTCAGTATCTCGTCAATTATAATAACCTATGCCAGGTTGACAATATCGTAAGTAATGTCAAATAAGAAAGAGATCCAAATATGAAACAAAAAGTGATGCAGTGTATTATATTTAAATCAGAAACAATTAAACAAAATAGTCTACATATAAGATATTACTTGCTACTGTAGGTTTCACTAAGCTATTCAGGAAAAGAAAAGGGGTGAAAATTATCAGTTGAAGACATCATTAAAGCTATTCTGAGTAATGGAAGAGAAGCTACCATGACACGGTGACAACTAGAAAGGAAACAAAGAAAAGTAATTACACAGAATCAAAATGAGATTTTATCCATAAAACAAAGTGTGATTTGAAAATTTAACTAAGCCACCACCATATTTGAGGCCCATTGAAGAAATTCCCTATTTATTAACTCTCACAACCCATTCAGCAAGTAAATAGAATTTGGCGTTAATGTCTGGGTACTAAATGTAAAGATGTTGCTAATTCCAATCATAGAGCAAGGCATCCTTCAATGCCAGTCTTTTAAATGTAAACACTACAATGGAACTATAAACAGAAATTCAACCCAACTATTTGACTTAGAGATTGTTGTTGATGATTTTCATTTTTAAATTTTCTAAGACAAGTGTCGAATGAGTTATTTAGATCCAAAGGCATGTCTAATAAATAAGTAAATAACAAGATTGCTTCTCCATAATAATGTGGTATATACATCCCCTACATTTCAATTATGGATGGGAAAGTAAGATATTAGCTGTCCATCAGTTTTACTACATAGGGGCCGTTTTTAGATTATTAGATTATAGCTTTAAACAGAAGTTGTTAGCTTGTTTGGTGTAGATGTTAGCTTGTTTGGTGTAGTTGTTAGCTTGTTTGGTGTAGCTGTCCATCATTTCATTGTGTAATTATCATTTTGCCCTTCTAAGAAATGCAAAAATTGTGAAAAATATTTTTTTTTTCAAAATTTCATTTTCAGAACTATTTTCATAATTTTTTTACACACAGGAAGACTGCAATCTGGATATGTGGGTAAGCTATGGAGGAAAGCTTTCCTTCCAAAGAACATGTCTCACAGTAAGATTATATTTTGCCAAATAATGGGATGTTTCTTTACAATTTGTACTGTGATACCCCTGTTCCGTATTATGCTAATTGATCTTCCTTATGCATATGATTATGTGTTTGATATGATTTTGAGTGCCATTTATATGAATATATGTGGTTTTGAATTTCTATCCGTTCACCGTAGGAATATCTGTTTGATTATCTGCTTTGGAATTTAAATTGAAAGCCTTATCGGCCACAGAACCTGAAATTGATTGCGCCATCGCGATTGGCATAATTTTTAGAGCCTACGGTGAAATTTGATTGAAAATTGATTCGGATCAAAATAATTAGATTCAGAACGATTAATTAAGTGCCAAATTATTTAATATTAATAATTTTAACTAGATTAATTAAGTGCGTTGTGCCCATAAGAGGGCACAACGCACTCAATTCCTCTCTTTTATCCATTTGGGCTGAGATTTCTCTAGAGAGGGAGAGAGAGGGCCAGTTCTAGAGAGAGAGGAGGAGGAGTTATGCATTTTGATCCAAGATTGTGAAATTGGAAGTTAAAACTCAAAGAACATTGAGTGTTTGAAGCTCCTAGGTGAGTAATCAATTCTTGATTTATGAATTGAGTATGTAATTTTGTGAAATCAAGTAGTATGGTAGCTCATGGCTAAGATTGAGCTGAATTTGAAGTTAAAATGAACATGCATGTGCATAATTGTTACAATTTTGGGTGTTCTAGCATGTAGCATGTTAAATATGAAGAATGGAGCATCAAACCTTACATGCATGAGTAGTTCTGTGTAGCTTCATGATTTGGAGCATCATTTGTACCATTTGTAACAGAAATGAATTGGTTTTGTTGAATTGAAAGTCATAGAACACATGCATGTAAGGAATTGCTATAAATTTTCATGTTTGAGCACAATGTGTATGATCCATGTTGAATTTTTGGTTTAAGTCCATGTATTTGATCATCTCTTCACCAATTAAGTTGAGAATAATGAGTATCCTCCACATGCAAGTACAAACCATGGAGGTATTGGTCTTGAATGTTTAAAGTTAATGTGTTGGTGATGAGTTTGGGTCAATTTGAGCCATGCATGTGATTAATTTATGAAATTGAGCTCCATTGTGTTGTAATTTGGTGTTGGTACCATGTTAGTATATGATTATGTGAAGTTTGAGCCAAAAGCATGCATCTAGAACCATTGAATGTCAAGTTGGAGCTCAAGAACATGTTCTGGAAAACCCAGAAAATTTGATGTCCGCTCGAGCGGGGAAACCGCCGCTCGAGCGTGAATTTCGTGCTCCTAGTATTTTTGCAGACTTGGATGTCCGCTTGAGCGGGGAAGTTCACGCTCGAGCGAGGAGCTATGTAGACAGACCTTCAGCTCGAGCGCTAGACTTCACGCTCGTGCGTAATTTTGATGCATCCAACACTTTTGCAGACCTCATGGGTCCGCTCGAGCGGGGACCCTCTTTTTTGAAATTTTGAAAAGACATTCTGAGTTTCGTTTTCCATTCTCTTTCACTTCTAAGTACTCTTAGGCATGCATTGAGCATTGTAATTGAGTTAGAAGAATAAGAATAAAGCCTAGAGAGGAATATGTGAATTAAAGAACGGATTGAATCGGTTGTGACCCATATGTGTTATGTGATGTGTAGGGTCAAGCTCCAGGCCAAATCAACCAGCCGATCACTGTGAGTAATATCTTAACAAAGATATCTGAAATATGTTATTGTCCAATTGCTTACGTCCATGTAAGTTTTATAAGATTCGTTGATTCGATTGGTGGACAATGTTTGCCATACCAAATGAATGGGCCAAAGGCCGTTCTGACAGGAATAAATGGATGGGCCAGAGGACGTTTGACAAGAACGAATGGATGGGCCAGAGGCCACTACAAAAAAACCAAGATTTAGTAGCGGCCAAAACTGTCGCTAAAAGCAGGAAAAAGCGTCGCTAAAAACTGAAACACCTTTACCCGCGGTTGCAATAGTGGCGGCCAAACCGCCGCAATAGCCCCGTCGGCATATCCTTATAGTGACGTTTTTCGCAAACGCTGGTATAGTTATTTTTATTGCGACGGTTGATGTAGTGGCAGTTACAAATGTCGCTATATCTTGAATTTACCAATTACTTGCTAACTTTATAGCGACGGGTCGACTGCTGCTATATCCTTCACTTTTGCGACATTTTGTAAACCGCTGCTATATTTTGACTCTATTCCATCAGTTTTACACTGTCGCTATAACCATATAATTCGTTTCGTATTTTATTTACAGCGACGGTTATTAACCACTGTTGTAGGCTATTTTTTTTTTTTTTTTTTTTTGGGGGGGGATGAATAAAGTCATAAATAAAACGACAAAAAACTACAAGATACAAGGGGTATACCCTAGGAGCAAACCAACTATACAAACACACAAACCAAAAAAAAAAAGAAGACAATCTACACAACAAAAACCATCCTGTTCACACACCACATAAGCAAAGAGCAAATGAGGGCAAGAACAAGGCAAACAATTCCAAAAAAAAAACCTAAGAGCAACATAACCTGATTACATTGAAAAGATCCAAACAAGAAAAGGAACTAGAAACAAAACCCAAAAGGCCATATTACAGGGACAATTTGATTACAAAATGATCAAAACAGACATCATAGCCCTGCTCACATTATATATCTATAACAACACTATTTTATTCTAATGGCTCAATGCTCAATAATTGTAAAAGGTGAAAGAGTCTGCATTTTCATAATCCCAAAATATCCAAAACACCTTAATTAAAAGGTTCATTACATAAGCCTGTAATACAAAAAGATCCAATGTTTCTAGCAAACTAATAGCCCACACCATAATCCAAAAGAAAAACTTGTCACATAACAATAGTACTCAAAAGTATTACTCGTGACACCATTTTATAAAGATCTCCATGAAAAATGTTCAAATCGAGAAATGACGTCCATTGTTTGATACTTCATATTATCTTATTTCCTGCAATAAAAATAATTGAATGAGTATAAGTATCATTTTCAATTTTAAAATCTATAAAGAAAATTTAGACAACAAATAATTCTCGACAAGTCTTATTTTATTTTATTTTGGTAAGTATATGGTTTACATATAAAAAAATTAAGATTACAATGAAGTTGAAGATCATCAAGCCAAACATTAGTAGCAGCCACCAAATCAAGCAACCACTAGCAACATCTAAGGGTCTATTTTTAATTGTATATTACAGTTTGATACGTTGCTGATATTCAAATTTGTTCAATTTTTGCCCAATTCTCTATTTCATTGGTTTGTTTGGTATTTTTACGGATGCCAATAAAGGAAGCAAAGTAGAGAAGTCAACCTATCAAACCCCAATTTCGTCCAAACTAACTAACTAACAATTTATTGGTAAAGAAGTCATTAACAGTGGTTCTAAATTTGTGTCAATGTATGTGTATTGTAATGATGATTTACCTCGATTAGAAGGTTGCATTTCATGACTCTGAAAAGAGGATCTTTGATGTGTTCGTGGAGAAGCTTGGTCCGGAATGCCACTACATCCATCTGTCGCCTAATTTATACAATAAAATTTACATAAGTATGCATAAATTTAGAAAATGATAACATATGATAAATACATCATATAAAAGAATATGTTATATGTAGTTATACCTGCAAACCACTAGAACTATGTCTCTGACTCATCAAAAATGCTACTTGCTCTTTTAAAGAGTTTATTACAGCATCTTGAGCTTGCAACTGAATACCTTGAGTTTGTAACTGATCACCTTGAGTTTTTAGTTGTTCCTTCAACTCAATTATAGTGTCTTTGTCTCTCATTCTCTCTTCATCAGAAACCATTCTTAAGTGGTCAAAATTATTGCACATGAAGCCATGCTTGGAAGGAGTAGGCCCAAATCCTAAACCTCGAACACGACCATGATGCTCTTTACCCATCACTTGAGAATAAATATCATTTGGTGACCAAGATATACGTCCACCAACATTTCCTTCGGAGCTGCTTGGTTGTGAGCTCATCAAAGCTTCTAGTTTTTCCTGTAGCATAAATGGGGGGAAAAAAATAAGACGACAAAAAGCGAGAGTGATTGTTTGCCACAAATACATTAGAATTTTGAAAATGTAACTTATTAAATGGGCATACAATTTTTGTAGCTGCTGCTTCATTGACTGGTGTCCCATCTTTCCTTTTGTGAAGCGGTATATATAATTTTGCTCGATCTAGTGCAATCTTATCTTTTTGCTCCTATGTGACAATCATATCGTTTGAGAATAAATTCATAATATAATGCGCTAACCAAATTCAAAAAGCTGAAAGAACGAATGAAGTTTGAAATACCATATCATATGCATGTTGTGCATAAGTTTTAGATCCTCCCGTATGTGCACTTGTTTGCTCTCGCCTGCTTTCCTTATTGGTTGCACTAAGTTCCTTCACTCATAAAATGCATAACAATATGTTAAAAAAAAAATGATATAATGACATTGTATTATTTGATAGAAAACATACATCTATGCATACCTGTCCTTCCTTTGAAAACCAATACGCGACAAGGTCAGCATAGTGCTCACGGTTAACTGTTAAAGGTGCAGTAGCTACTATCTGTGCTGCTGTCTTTGTCTCATCATAGTACTTTGCTTTTAAACTACATTTCCAATTTCTCCATTTCTCTCCCATTGACTTCAATGTTCGATGCCTAATCATATCCCTTCTCTCATCTTGAGGAATGGCAAACTTGGACTACAATTGTATGGTTTTTCATGTTATGAACATTCTTAAAATTATCAATACAATAATATAAACTAAATTTGTGCATTTCTTTGCCTAATTCTCATATTTTTACATGGAGATAATGAACCACACTAATTTCATACTTCTTACTTCTAGACGACACCTATATCCTAATATAGGAAAGGAACTTTTAGACAATCCTATCAACAATTTTCTTTACCACTGTAGTAGAATTATCACAAAATACTTGTAGTTAGAAAATTACCTCGATAATATTCCAACAATCTTCTTTATACTGATCTGGCACTTCATGCCAATTCTTGTACTTAATTGGGCATAAGTGTGGCTTCCTAGCAATGGTGCCTATGAAGCGACTGAATATACCACCCTCTGTAGAAACAGCCTGCAAATCCTTGTTGAAGGTGAGCATAATGCGTTCTTCTGGAGTCAAATTCCACACTTCAACCATACGTGTAATTCCCCGCGTGTTTCGCTTGGTCGATTCATCTATTACAATACAACAATGATATATATCATGGAAGTTAAGGGTGACTTCTAATTTGTGTTTTAGTTCAAAATCTAATAATACCTGTACGTTGCATTTCTTCTTCCCTTAACCAGTCCTCATCTAAATCATCTTCAAACTGAGGGTTAACCTCTGATTCTTGAGGTTGAGGATGTGGAACATGTGATGGAGCATGTGAGGAGGGATGTGACCAACTAGGTTGTGAAGAGCCATTTGATCGACTAGGCTGTGAAGTTTCATTTGGCCGATTAAGCTGTAAAGAGGCATTTGAACGACTAGGTTGTGAAGTTCTATTTGGCCAGTCCATCTGTGGAGAGCCAATTGAGTGACTAGATTGTGAAGTTCCACTTGGTGCGTTAAGCTGTGAAGGGTTATTTGGTTGGCTAGGCTGTGAACAGTTATTTGACTGGCTAGGTTGTGAAGAGCTATTTGATTGCTTATTTTGGGACTCCTTCTCAAGATTGCAAGTTCTAAATCGTTTCTTTGCCATATCTGCTAGATAAACAATAGATGTAATTAATCAAACACAAAGATATTAATCAAATTAAATGAGCATTTATCATAGTATACTAAAGATATTAGAGAACATAAGCCATAGGAAAAGCTCATATACACCTCGCAAGATTATTTTCTTTTTCTACTTCTACGGAGATTTTCTGTAAATAATGCATGGAAAGAGGAACAGATCTGTTACAATGGTGGATTGGGTATAAATTTAGAATCTTGGAATGGAAAATATGGGATGTGTTTCCTTTTGCTGCACTGTGGTATTTGTGGAGGGGCAAAATGATTGTAAGTTCATTGGTTCTCAACTAAGGGTGCAGTCTCTAGTAAATGGTGTTTGATTGTCTTGGCACGGTTGTAGGGGTGAAGAAGGTGCCAATCCTGAGTCTGCTCTTGATTTTTTGGCAAAACACTGTCAGTGGGCTGTGGTGACATTAGGCCCTAATGGATGCATTGCAAAACATGGAAAAGAGGTCAGTGATATGTTATATTTGTCTCCTCTTCCATAGTTTTGGTTATTAGAAATATTAATATATAACCTGGTTATATATATAAAATCTGTGGAACTTTGAAAGGTAACTATTCCATGGAATCTTATAATAATCTCTCTTCCAAAGGCACATGTGTACCCCTTATGGAATGGATATTATAATTGGTATCATCCTAAACATTGTGAGTCTGAATTTGTTATGTAATGATCATGGCAAGTACACAAGATTAACACAAGACATTTAATCTGTTTTAGGTACACAATATGCTCTCTTACAGGACGTGATTGTGGGCCCTGGGAATAGAACAGTAACATCCAATGATAATTTCTTACGAGCAAATCTTATTGGAGATTATGTTGGATACACAAATGTTCCTTCATTTGAGGATTACTACCTTGTTATTCCAAGGCAGGTATGCTAGCTTTGCTGATCTAATTTTGACTTGTATTCTTCGTGTTTTTTTTTTTTGGGCTACATAGGGAAATAGAACACAAAAAGTTAATAAAGTCTAACAAAAGCAATTCTTGCTATTTTGCTAAAAGGAACTCATTCAATTCCTCGGAGGGTGCACCAATTGGGCAAAGCCTAAGTCTGCTTCACCCCAATGTTACCCAATTGAGCTGCACAGCCATTCCTTGCCTGTAGTAATGCCCATACGGGCCTTAATAAAAGTTGAGTTTACAAAACACAAAAAACTGAAGACAGCTTATCTTACATTCAGTTGTCCATATTTCTGAATTTGCCACTGTTCGACTCCTGGGAAGGCCCCACGAGGAGCCGTTCCCCAGTCCGTCTCCCTGTTGGCATGCGGCGACATGCTCTCACCATGGGAGCCACTCAAGTTTGTCCACTGACAGCCACGGGATATGTTCACTATCTCAATGTTTGTCCACTGTTAATGGAACTGATTCAGCATGCATTCTTTTCAGGTTCATCAGTTTTACAACCATACCCATGTCCAACATCCCTTGATCACAAAGACATTTACCAGTCCTAGAAACTGGGGGACCACATATTGAACTGGAACCACATTTGCTGAATGAAGTTTGAAAAAAAAAAAAAGGGAATAAGTGTGGCTGGACAGCACGACTATTGTTTATGCCATAATACTTTTTATAAACTTGAATCATTATCACCAGAAAGATTTGTCTATGGGTCTAATTATGGCTATCATACTGTCAAGTAGCTAACTCAGTCAGTCAATATACCTAAATTTAGGGTTTGGGTAATCATTATTGCTATTGTTTCATGAGTATTTGGCATTAATGATAGGCCAAATCAATTAACTAACCATGAACTAATCAATATTTTCACAGACCATAACATTTAAACACTGAAGCCAAGCAAAACTGTACACATTTTGTGCCTTTCTTCACCAATAATACTAACCATTTAGGTTCAAAGTATGAATCAAGGTGTGATCAGTAAGATAGATAAAGAGACATGCATGCGGATAAAGAACATAGCATGACAAGGTTCAACAAAAGCAAATATAGCATGACAAGGTTAAACATAAGAATTTGCCTCTGTTCTGTTCATGTAAAATTGGTGAACATTGAGAAAATCCTCAAGGTACTTTAAGTGGCAAATGTGGGGCCTAACCTGGGACCAATACCTTATTTGTAAGTAATATTCCTTTTTGTGGGACCTTTTGGTCATTTAAAAAAAATTTATAAAAACTGAGGGCTCTCTCATAGGCTCTTTTGATGTACATGGATGGCATCCCCTTGATGCTAATTAATGTAGTCATTATTTACTAAATAAATAAATAAATGGTGTAGGAATTTACATAGGCTGCAATACATGTATACAAATATGTATGTGCATGTATATATATATTTATGTCTCGGAAGTTGTACAAGTTCACTCTCAATTAGATCATAATTGTAACCACCAATGGTTATATTCAGAAGATGCCCAAACAAAATATGAGGTAAACAGGGATCTGCAAATGTTAACTACACAGATCAAACCCATGCATATGATGAGAGAGAGAGAGAGAGAGAGAGAGAGAGAGAGAGACCTCAAACAAAGTTAAATCACTACCAGCAGTTATGTTCCAGACAATTCTAGTGGCCTTCTCTATGCCAATATCTAATAAAGGTGATTGAACGGCATTTAATGCAGCATCTCTTGCTCTGGACTTTCCTACACAAGAACAAATACCACAAGATAACTTAGAGAAATTTGGCCACTCATCCTATTTCATCAGACTAAAACAAAGCCAAAAGCAAAATGCATAAAAAAAATAAAACAAAAATATATCTGTCCATACATTTTCCTTTCTTGGCTTAATTAAGGTTACTTATATTATTTATTTTTTTTTTTTTTCGATGCCAAAAAGCCCAGCCTATCATAATCAGACCGACCACTAAAACAGAATACATTAACTGAGCAGCCACCAACCAGTAAACAAAATTGAGCAGACCAACAAACCTAAGCAGACCAACCACTACAAGAGACCAAACAGAGCAGACAGCAGCAAAGCAAGCCATACAGCAGCAGCAGCAGAGATTCACCACAGTAGCAAAAACCTCTGTTGCATTGAGATTTCATCAGCAAAAACAGTACTCAATTAGTACTCTATCACCCCAAAGCCAAAGGCCATCACTACAACATTGCACTCAGCAGCACCAAGGATCACCACTAAACATATCAGGACAACACTCAACAAACCAGTACTCACCTCAGTAGCAAAGAAACCTCTATTGCATACAGCAGCAAATAATCACCACGAAGCACCATCCTGCAGTAGCAGAGGTTCACTACAATAGCAAAGAAACCAGCAGTAGACAACTAAGGAAACAGAACTGGTGCCTTAAAGACCAGCAGTAGACAACTAAGGAAACAGAACCAGCAACCTGAACCACAAGCTAAGAACTCTCTGCCTGATGGTAATGCACACTCAAAACTGGTGCCTAATATTCCAGCAGAAACAGCAGCCTTATGCACACTAGCAGACTTCTACCTTACAAACCAGCACCTGAACTGGTTCCTTGAAAACTAGCCCAGAACTGAAACACAACAAACCTGCTACTAGCAGACTAGAAGCACCAATGCAAACTTAGAACTCTGCAGCCTGAAGCTAATGCACACCCAAACTGGGGCCTAGTATTCCAGTAGAAACAGCGGCCTTACCACACTAGCAGTCTTCTACCTTACAAACTAGCACCCGAACTGTTGCCTTGAAAACCATCCCAGAAGCATACCACAACAACTCGGATCTCACACCAGACCACAGTAACACAGATCAAACAACACAGGGACAGATCAGAAAGAAACAGAAATTAGCTAGACAGTAACCTTAGCCAAGGCAGACTAAAACCTGTTGAAGATGATGTACAATGTCATTGACTGAGTTACTTATATTACTTAATTCAGATAAGTATTCAGTGCTACCTTCAACATATTTAATTTCTTATAGGAATTCATAATATTAAAATTTAAAACCTTAGAAAAGCATTTAAAAAAAAAAAAAAGGATCGTAATTAAAATCTAGCCACTGAAGAACACAATAAAAAATTGATTTGGCCTATCATTAATGCCTTAAAAATCCCTAGGGATAGTTTGAGCACAATAATTTGACTAGAATTTTGAGCAGGCTGAATGTAATCATATCAAAATCGGACAGTACATAGTTCAGGTTAGGCAAGCACAGCACCAGCATTATGGTGCAGATGCCCAGAGGCAACACATTAAACTGCTCTGTAAGAAAGAGGCTCCAACACATCCACATCATCCCAAGTGTTGTTAGTAAACTCCTTAGTTCATTAAACATCACATGACACAATAATAGTACTACATTCAGACAGGTGCGGACATACATGACTATACTCACCTCTCTTGGACGAATGCAGACTTCTTTCTTCTCAAGATATGATATACCTAGATTCGCCCACTAAAAGTTAAAACCAGAGAGAGCAAAAAAACATAGTGTCAAGATGCTGATTTGACAGTCCAAGCCTATCATAGCTATATTTAACAACAAACATTAAAATAAAAAACACGGGTTGCCATACATATATGAAACTAAGAAATTTGAAATTTATATTCAAAACCAAATCATGTTTCAAAGATTAACATGAGAATAAATAAATTAAAATCAAACTAGTTGAACTCAATAGCTAGACATCCTCATCTAAATCATCTTCATCGATCAGTTGGTTATCAAGTGGAAGTGGTATATTGATTGTCGTTCCATCAGTATCATTTCTAGCCCAATTGAGGTTTTCATTCGCATCCACATGAGTGTCTTCAACTATCATATTATACGGCTCGTTATCATAGTAATTGTCAACATCACCATCACCTAATTCAGTAGTACCAACATCAAACACATCCCTCGCTTTTGTTTTAACAACAACCAACCAATTTTCATGCCTTACATCTCCCACATAATAAACTTGTGTTGCTTGAGATGACAAGACAAATGGTTCATCATTTAACCGTTCTCCAGTATGTATCAAATGTGAAAAATTTACAAGGTTAAAACCATATTCATCTATCTTGTAGCCTCTACTTGTGTTCACATCAGCCCAATTGCATTTGAATAGTACATATTTCAACTTGTCAAAATAATTCAGCTCAATGATATCAATTAAAACACCATAATACATGGTGCCTCCTTCAGTGGCCACACAAACCCCACTATTCTGAGTTTTCTTCGTCTCCTCGTAATTTTTAATTCGGAACTTAAAACCATTAACAACATATCGTTTGAATCGTCTAGCTAGAGTGTTTGGGCCTTGGGCAAGCCACTTGATTTCATCAGCAAGTTGTTGCTTTCTTGTGTCATCCATAGCTACAACCTGATATATTATATAATCCATTAAAATGATTACATTAATCTCTATGCTAAAAATTATATATGATAATAGTATTATTTAATAGCTACATACTTACATATGATCGAAACCACTCACAAAACTTTTCCATATGCATCTTATTAAGAACTTCATCAGTTAGACGACGCGGACGACTTTGTCTCTTTATATGCTCCTTGTGTTCTCTGTATGTTTATTCCTAACTTGTGTTACTATTGCAAGTATTAAAATGGGAAACTCAAACTTATTTATATACCATAACTCATAAATATTGCTTACATCCGATATGGTTGAATTTCATCATTGTTAAATAGCACATAACGATGTGCTTGTATCCATGACTTTTGATCAAGTTCGATATTCATTATTGCCCCTGTAGAATCTTCCACATTTCTTAAGGGTCGATTGAATACAGTTTCAATAGATTCCAAATACCGCGAACAAAATATTAAACACTCTTCAGCTATGTATCCTTCTGCAATAGAGCCCTCTGGATGGGCTTTATTACGAACATAAGATTTTAGTCGTTGGAGATACCTACATGAAAAACAGCATGATTATAGATCGACTAAATTGGATGTCATTGTGATGTGGATTAAAAACACAAATGGATACAAGTTGTCACACCTAACCTCTCAATGGGATACATCCATCTATAGTGAACTGGGCCAGCAATTTTAGCCTCAGTGGCCAAATGGACGACTAAATGCACCATAACAGTAAAAAAGGAGGGAGGGAAGATTCTCTCCAAATTGCATAAAGTCAGTACAATTCGAGATGCAAGTCGGTCAAGCTCTTCCACTTGCAAGACTTTGGAACATATTTCCCTAAAGAAACAAGATAACTCAATTAGAGGTGAAGCGACTTTTTTTGGTAATGTTCCTCGTAATGCGATAGGAAGAAGTTGCTGCATCAAAATATGACCATCATGACTCTTCAAACCTATAATCTTACGCTGTCTAAGTTGAATACAACGTGAAATATTTGAAGCATAACCATCTGGGACTTTTACCCCTTTCAAAACTTTCAAGAAGTCATCTTTCTCTTTTAAAATCATTGAGAAGCAAGCTGGAGGCAAATATGTCTTATTGGAACTGATCTTTTGTGGGTGAAGTTCACGTCTTATACCCATCTCTTGTAAGTCAAGACGTGCCTTCAAGTTATCCTTTGTCTTCCCATCTAAATTCAACAATGTTCCATATACATTATCAATCACATTTTTCTCTATATGCATCACATCAAGATTGTGACGCAATTTTTGATTTGCCCAATATGACAATGTAAAAAATATACTTCTTTTCTTCCATGGTTGTGTCTCATCACCATCCGCTTGTTTCTTTCTTTTTTTGTTTTTTTCATTTGCCTTTGTCTTCCCAAATTTGTAATCAAGGTCTTCTGTTTGCATCATGATCTCAAAGCCAGATAGTATATCAGGAGCTGATTCTATTTCTTGTTTGCCATCAAATGATGCTCTATCTTTACGAAATCTATGATCTTTATCCAAGAAACGCCTATGGCCCATAAAACAATATTTCCCTCCATGTTTTAACCATCGAGAATGAGTCTCATAATTACAAGAAGGACATGCAAGAGCACCCTTGGTATTCCAACCAGACAAATCACCATATGCGGGAAAGTCATTTATAGTCCACATTAGAGCTGCATGCATTTGAAAGTTCTCTTTGGAAGATATATCATAAGTTTGTACTCCAACATCCCATAATTCCTTCAATTCTTCAACTAAAGGCTGCATATACACATCTATGTCATTCGAAGGGGAGCTCGGACTAGGAATAAGCAATGATAGGATGAAAGAAGATCTTTTCATGCACATCCATGGAGGCAAATTATATGGGACCAATATGACCGGCCATATACTATAACTAGTACTCATATTCCCATAAGGGTTAAATCCATCTGCTGCCAACCCCAACCTGACATTGCGGGAGTCAAAGGAAAAATCTACATATTGAGAGTCGAATGTTTTCCAAGCCATAGAATCGGCAGGATGCCTCATTATGCCATCATTTGTACGACCTTCAGCATGCCATTTCATATAAGCAGCTGTTTTTGAAGACATGAACAACCTCTGCAATCGAGGCTTCAAGGGAAACCACCGTAAAACCTTTGCAGCCTTTTTCTTTCTCTTTTTAGATGAAGTACTCATATTATGCTGCAAATCATTCTCATTTGTTGCCCACCTTGAAGCACCACAATGACACACTTCATCATTTGCATGTTCTTTCCAAAATAACATACAATCATTAGGACAAGCGTGAATCTTTTCATAACCGAGACCTAAATCCTTAATAATCTTCTTGGCATCATAAGAGGCTTTCGGCAAATTTGCATCTGAAGGAAGCATGTCTCTCAAAATTTGAAGCAACATTGTGAATGAGTGGTTGCTCCATCCATTAAGACATTTCAAGTGATACAGATGCACAATTGCTGACAACTTGCTAAAATTCTTGCACCCTTCATACAAAGGCTTCTCAGCATCTTTCAGTAAGTCGTAAAATTTTTGTGCCTCTTCATTAGGATCTTCTTGAGGTCGTTGCATGCTTGGACCTTGATCAGATGGTTCTAGTAAATTACTTTCTTCTGCATATTCATCTATATTTTGGGTGTGCATGGGAAACACGTCCCGCAACATGTCACGTATATCACCATACTCAGGTCGTATTTCTTCATGGCTTTGACTAGTTCTACTAGAAGTCGTTGCAGACATAATTTCCCCGTGAAGATACCAACAATTATAACCCGGACTAATTCCATAGGATACCAAGTGATCATGTACAACTTCTAAAGTCAACATGTATGAATTCACACATCTCATACATGGACATGAAATTGTTCCATCATTAGATACATTGTGAGAAGCAAACTCTAAAAATTCTTTAATCCCTTGCATATAATCTCTTGACAATCTACTCTTCTTCATCCAACTCTTATCCATTGATAATTAACTAAATTGAAGTACCATGAAACAAAATGAAAAGTTAAATATATTATATAAAGAGTTATCTATACTAATATAAAAAAGCACTACACAATTTAGTGTAGGTACACATAATTGAATTATTTGTATATGACTTTTCATGTATATCTTTTCCTAAAATTGAACTATTTTATATTTGATACGTTTCATTTTTTTTTTATTTGTTTTCTTCAATTTCATTTTCACAATTTATGTAGCATTTTAATTTTTTTGAGTTATGATTTTTTTTACCCTGTCGACTCCATTTGATGGAACATAAGGCTTAGTTTGGTTTGGTTATGATTTTTTGCTGTCTTTCACGTGCACATGCAAATACATAATGAAAGTTTGGTTGTTGAAGGTTACGAAAAATCTCTTGTACAATACATTATATGGTTTAAACTCCATGATTAAATTTAAGTATTACATAATAGATAAGAAAAATCTCTAGTATAATACACTATTTCTAAGAAAATACTACAATTCTACCTTAGTACATAAATTTTTTATGAATTAAAGGGAAAACAATAACATTGAAAAAGTAATCCACACTAAACTTGTGGCACATCGATTGGTGTCCAGATTAGGGATTCAGCTTTTATTTGAGTAATTATAACATGCAGCATTCTACTCACGTAATGTATACAATGTACACGTATAGTTTTTTTAGTATCTGTGTTTCATAGTTAATAATGTGTCAAGAAAACAATCAGCTGCAAAGCTAAAGCTATTAGCGAATGGGTCCAACAATATATATCAAACTCTCAAAGAACTTCAAGTACTGCATGCATAGTTCATTTCTAATCTCGCTCTTTTTTCGTCAGTTAAATCACATTCTTCTACAGCACCATTTATGCGTGTGACAAGTAACACCAAAGTAAATGATAACAAGCAGACACTGATGTGAAAGAGAATTGTATAGGAATAGATGACATCAACATCATCAAGTTCTAGACACTAAACAGAAACAACTTAACTTGTAATATTAAATGTTTAGCACAACCAATATCAACAAAATTAATTCACAAGAAAGTCACTAATTAAGTGCTTCCCCTCCCAAAAAATTAATATTTTTTGTTCGCAGATACATGAAACGAAGAAGTAATAAACCAATAAACAATTAACATTATCCTCAAAAACTAACATTCCAATCCTGCAGCAACAGATTCCAACACTAATTTCAATCAAAGCTCACAACATAGCAGAGATTCACAGCTCAAGATGGCATAAATAACATACCATAGTGCAAAAATAGTTACCGACCGTGGTAAAATAAAATGACATCATTCGGAAGAAATCAAAAAGCTGCTCAAGTCTCCCAAATGGATAACTCTCAAACAGCCTAATGGATAACTCACAAACAATGAAACCTAGTTGTGCCACCAGTACACTAGGAGCAGCCCCATTGCACATCTAAATGTACCCAAAGCATCAATGACAGCAGACCAGTGCAGAACAGCAAAAGCCAACCACAAGCCACAACCCCCTTACTATTAACACTACCTCCCACCCTTACAGTCATGCATAACAGAGTTTAACACACAGAGTTGAGAAGCCAAGAATTCAGACTAGTTGCAGGACACACCAGAAAGCGCACTAGAAAAAATTTGAATATTTGTATTGTTTGAATATAAATTTTCAAACAAAAATAAAATATTTGACTATAAACTTCAAAACAAAAATAAACTACAAAACAAAAATGAATAGTGTCTGCAAATTTTCTGTGATGTGCATCCCAGAATTTTTTTCCCCCTGATTTGAGTAAAATTTCCCCCTATTATGCCAACTCACAAATAAGAGTGCCTTGGTGACAGAAAGAAATATGGTTCTAAGGGATTGTTTGGCTTAGCTAAAAAGTCACAAAAAAAAATCATAAAATCATAAAAAAGGTCAAAAATTCCTTCCATTCTCTCTACTATTTGCATGTTTTTGTGTAGAAGTCAAAATCATTCCCAAACACTAATTTTTTTCACCTCATATTTTAACTAAATAGGCACTAAAAAGTTGATTTCCAAACAGACCATAATTTCTATGACCAATTATTGCAAGTGCTTGAAGAACTAAAAGTGGTTATGCAATATATACATCAGGACATGACAAGCCGTAGCACCCACAAAACATCCCTAACCTCAAGAAGACAAAAGTTGAACTTAATATTTATATGTTAATGGAAACATCTAGTGGGTTCACTTTTTCAAATAATAATATAAGGAGATATATGTACATGAGTATCATTTATGCCACCATTGTTGTTCCAGAAAGAAAACTCTTTGTGCAAAATTGTAACTTTTTTTGTTTGAGAAAAACAGTGGTTTTGGCTGCTATAAGTTATTCCATGTTAAGTGCTTCTACAAACTCTCTGTTGCAGTTGACTTAGTGGTGATGCATTCTCCTCAATATTCTCTTTTTTATCATTCTTAATTTTATTTCCTTTTTCTTTTTTCTTGGTTTATTTTTCCCCTTGACTCTCCTTAATGGAGGTAATTAAATGGGATAATCTCCCAAGGTGTTATAGTGATTGGGTTGATCTCTATGGCCCGTTAATCTCAATCTTTGAATTTTTGTTGAACATACTACTGGTTAATCTCAATCTTCTTCAAATTTTCATTGAACATACTATACATGAACTGATTATCAACATATAGTGTTAGCATTTTATATTTAAAAGTTCTCTAATATCATACGCATCTATTTAATAGATATATAACAACAACCATGGGAATTCCCCAAAACAGATAGTCAAGGGATGTCCTCTGGGCTCATTGCTTCCCAAAGGGGCTAGTCAAGGGATGTCGTTTGGGTTCATTGCCCCTTGTAGATTTCTGATGTGTGACTCGGCACATGGAAATCTAGGTCGGGGTCAGTACATACATATATTGAATACCAACAATTTTTTTTTTCTATTTTCTAAATTATTTTTCCAAATCAAAATCATTCAAGATGATCATGAAATCCTTCAAAGTAGAGAAGTTTTGGAGATATTAGAAGCACTGAATGGAGTGGCAAGTCGTAGATTAACAATGAATTTCATTGACCCAAACTTGACCGAAGACAGTATAGGAAAAACATAGACAGAGATAGTAGAAGAAAGGGAGAATGGCAGAGAGATAAACCGAGAGACAAGAAGAAAGAAAGGGATAGAGAAAGAGAAACAGAGACAGAGAAAGCAAACTGACCTTGAAATCACAGTGGGACGATGATGAATGCTGCGGGGAAGGATGAACGCCGATACGTCGCCGCGGGGGAGGATGAGCTCTGATGCTTCGCCAAACAGGGGTGCTGGACTAGGGCACAGTTTTAGATGAGTTGAACGATTTTATTTTTTTTTTTTGGACTGAAATTCTGATATGTTATCCACTCCTCACGGAAAAAAAATCTGATTTCGCGCGAAATCAGAGTTCAATTTGGCGGGCCTCTATTTTGATTGGCTTTTTAGTAACGGTTGTGTACAAACCGTCATTATTAAAAAATATATTGCAGCGTTTTAGGTAAAAAATGTTACTAAAAATTTAATTTTTAGTTGTGGTTAATAACCGCTACAATAGCCCATCTGTAGCAGCATTTTTTAGGCCGCTGCAATAAAAAACGCTGCTAAAACCTGATTTTCTTGTAGTGGCCAGAGGCCGTTTTGACAAGAGCGAATGGATGGGCCAGAGGCCGTTCTAACAAGAATTAATGGATGGGCTAGAGGCCGTTTTGACAAGAACGAATGGATGGGCCAGAGGCCGTTTTGACAAGAACGAATGGATGGGCCAGAGGCCGTTCTGACAAGAATGAATGAATGGGCCAGAGGCCGTTTCGACATGAATAAATGAATGGGCCAGAGGCCGTTTCGACATGAATAAATGAATGGGCCAAAGGCCAGTTTGACACGAATGATAGTTTGACACGAATAACAGTTTGACATGAATGTATGAATGGGCCAAAGGCCAGTTTGACCTGAATGATACTAATGAATTGGGCCCGAGGCCGTATGATGTGTTTGGAACCGCAGTTACCTAACTTACATATGTCTATGTATGTGTGTATTAGTTAGAAATATAAACTGGGCCCAAGGCCGTTTGAGGTATATTATTCCAATGTATATTCTTTATTTGATATTGTTCACTGGGCTTTCGCTCACGCTCATTCATGTGTTTGTAGGTGAGCCAAGAGAGGTCCAGACCCAGCCTCAGTGAAGTCTGTATGGAACAACCAAAGTTTTGAAGAGTCAGCCCTTGCGTCTCACGCACGAGACACGTCTTCGCCCTTTTGCCATTCTGTGTATTTTCGTCATGTTGGCGAGGACTTTGGTATACGTCTGTGTATAGTTTTGGTTGGCTGACTTAGATTTGAATGATGCTGTCTGTACAGAATCTTATGCTACTATACTTTCTTATTAACATATGTAAATGTGGAATGTTATGATGTGCATATAAGCACAACTCTATGGATAAAGTTTTAAATTTGCTTCCGTTTGGCCCCTTTACTCTGATGAGTTTTGTCTTATTTGGTTTGTGGCCGTAGGTAATCTCGTGATTACTGGCCGGTTATGGCCTTAACCCATAGGGGCGGGTTCGGGTCGTGACATGTATTATACATGTACGCAATGGTTTTTGGGTTTGATTTAACATCGATTGAATTCCCGTTGTTCCATGACTAGAGCATCATGAACTGCACAAAACCCTAATCCGTAAATTGGATTTTTTTCTTCTCAAAATCATTACAAAAACCCTAAATTGTGGATTGGATTCTTCCATAAATTGCTACAGATTAACAACCACCATCGTAGAAAGCAAAGTACAAATCAAAATTGAAATCTAATTGGTGGTTGTGATCCAAAATCATCAAACCCAAATCTGTAGCAAAGGGATCAAAGATAGTAAAGAACTGAGCCAAAATCATCAACAAGTTCAGGTGCTTGTCATCTAGGCAACGAGTTGCCTTCGTTACACATATCTGATTGTCGTCACCCATCTTCAAAAGTTGTCGGCCGATCATTACCCATCTTCGGTAGTTGTCAGCAGGTCATGTTGCCAAGTCGAAAGAATCAAAGAAAATGAGTAGAGAGAGAGAGAGAGAGAGAGTCATGAGGGAGAGAAGCAGTGAAATGAATGGTTGGGGTATTCATATAGTGGCATAGCTGTAATTCTTGCAAAATCCAAGGGATGTTTAAATAATTTCACCCATTAACACAGCTTTCTGCATAAACTATAAGCTGAGAAGCACCTCTTTCGGTGGTTGCAATAAACAGCTTATTTGGGGCCAAAATAGGCTGTGTTAAGCCATAAGTCGATCCCATTAAGCTACACCAAATACTCATTTTTAACTTAATATAAGTTAAAAGGTGATAAAAGCAGCTTATAAGCTACACCAAACACCTACATTCCAAGGGAAACTAACCCACAATAGTGAAATGCAGTAATCAGGTACACATGTGCAACACATTTGACAGGGGCAGAGAATACCACTCTCTATCAATAACAAGAAAAAAGTAGCAATTCATGTCATTTGTCTATTAATTTTAACAATATCATAAAGAAGCAGAAAATGTACCAACATGGCAAGATAATAAGCGCCGATACTCAAAGAGAGAATATGAACATCAGCAAACAAGGAATGTAATCAAACTACTTACAGGAAATGAAAGATACAAAACAACAATCCACTCAGCCCAAGACAATGGCGTCACCTGCAGCACAAAATTCAAATATTTTAATTAACAACCTCATGTAAGGGGGCAAAAAAGTCGAATCATAAAAAAGAAATTGCAGTAAATAGATAGAAGTAGAAGATAAATCACTTACGGAAAAAAGAATAGACAGAGGTCGCACGTACAAGATAAGAATATGAAGGAGCATGGTCAGTACAATTGAACCAACAAGCCACAGATTACTCCAGGGCGGGATAACACTAAAAATAAAGTACAGGTTAGTGGTATTTATTTATTTTCTTTTTCAAACAACAACATCTACAACTGAGAATGAAAGACAAAAATATGACTTTCACTTATAATAGTAGCTTGAAATTATAAAAGATGGTTAACATAGCTGACTCTGAACCTATCATTGGTCAACAAATACAGCAGGAATTTTAAAGAAAGCCTTGATCTCTGCACCTTCTATCTATAAATATATAGTACAAAGAACAAACAGAATTCCAACAATAAACTTCCCGATTTGAAGAAAATTGTTTACATTTGGAAGGGAGTCTGAGGATTTCAGCATCTCAACTGCATTAAAATAGGCCAATTGAAAGGATGGAAGTTTTGGCATTGTATGTGTGCAGAGTCTTCAGACCTGCAAGTGTGAATGTGCTTGGTTGTGGAAACATTGGGTCAAATGAACAGTTGAGATTTTATTTTATTTTTGTTTATTTAAATATATATATATATATATATATATTTAGGAGAAACAGAACAACCAAATTTACAAGTGGTCAATTTTGTTCTTTCAAAGCCTTTAAACTACACTTTGCTTTGCAAACACTATTTTCAATGGTATTCTTCATGCAGTTTAGTTTGCTGCACTTCTGAGAAGCCAAGAAGTAGTATCTTAATGAAAAGCAGTATTCCAAATCTATCACCTTTAAAAGTGTTTCATGGCCACTTGTATTAGTGAAAAATTAAAAATCTTTATTCTTCCCTAATTTGATTTTATACAGTACCTTATGGGAAGAAGATGGAAATCCAAGAAACTAGCTATAACCATGTTTTTACATGTCACACATTCAGCATTCAAATGAATCGATTTGGGGACAGAGACAGTATCAAAGTTGAGATGAAGTTTGAGGTTCAAGTGAATACTTACAGGAGAGATTGATTTTCACTGAGATTATTCAATGCATTGAACATCTCAACAACAACAAGCACTGTCATTGACACAGTTGATGGGTGCCGATCATTGAATATACTACATGGATAACTTGTATCCCTTGTGAACAAGTGTCAAAATTCATCTGAGATAGTGTAGTACAAAATGTTAGTGTAGAAAAAGGATAATTTAGGGGCATGCACAACTAATAATTTTGTTGAACAGAAAATCAAACCATTGTCAATGCAGATCATGGGATCAACAATAAAATGCTGAATGCTTATTGTTGAAAAAAAGACATATGAAGTGTTAGCAGAGTCCTTTTAAAAATAATAATAATAATAATTAAGTTCAAACCAAATTTAAAATTTCCATTTAATTCCATCATGTAAAAGACTAAATGATACATTCATTAGAACAAACCATTTTTTAAACTTGCAGAATCGAAAATTCTATTTATATTACTCTGTATCTATGCAACATGGGTATTTCGACAAACATATTGTACCTGTACCATGTATCTCTTCAATATATCTTCATAGTTTGGCGAAAATGACGTCGTTTCATGCATTATGTAAACAAAAATAAAAATAGAACTGAATCGTAGTGAATCGTAGTGAATCAAAATGAATCATAGTGAATCGTAAATTGAATCGTACGATTCAATCAATTTCTGATTCAACAGCACAATTCGAATCTTTTTTTTTTTGAAACTTGTATCTAATCGTATGAATCGAATCGTGAATCATATGATTCTGTCAACCATGGGTATTTGTACTTCGTATGGTACTTCTTCATGCATATTGTACACGAAAAATGTACCAAATTTTTTTTTCTTAGTTTTTGCTGTACCCCAGACACACCTAGTATGTACTGAAGCCATACCATACCTTAATCAAAACAATATTTTGTTCTATATAGAGGTAAAATTAGTTTCATTAGACATTATTTATTTGTTCTTTTTTTAAGCTTAGCATGATTTTAAAACTAAGTTATGACTTGTAAGTTATTTAATATAATGACATGTAATTTTTGTTTATACCTTTACTTTTTGCCATTAAATTGTAAGTTGGTTCTTCTTAACAAACTAAAGCATTAAACTAATTTTTGTATTACATTACTCAAAATCAAAAATAAAAATATGTTTTTACAAACGGACCTAACTGTACTTGTACCCTACCTTTTTTAGATTTTACCATATCGACTCTCACCGGTATCGTACCAATACACATACCCGTACACACGCTTCGTAGCTCTACATAGCTGCTTATTGTATAATTTGGTTCTGAATAGAAACTGAAAGACACACAGCCCAGACGGCAGCTAGAATATTTTCACAGCTAGATGTAAAGTCATAGCAATTTGAAAGATCAAATACAAATATATTGACAATTAGAAATGGGCAAATTACATATACCCCCTCGAGGTTTAGCAAAATTATAGATACCCCCTGAGGTTTGAAAAATTACAGATACCCCCCTGAAGGTACTATTTGCATAACAAATTAGGGGGTAAATTGTTATGAAAATATAAACCTCAGGGAGCAATTTGTTATGAAAATATAAACCTCAGGGGGGTATCTGTAATTTTCGAAACCTGAGGGGGGTATCTATAATTTAGGTAAACCTCGATGGAGGTATATGTAATTTGCCCATTAGAAATTATATAAAGGGAAGCCAAAAAGAAGAAAGTGAAGCAATTCCATTTACTATTGTCAAGCCAAGTGTGAACATAAACTTGTCCTCAAATTTGTAGACCATCGCTTTAATATGTTATAACCGATAAATCAACTCATAATAGGGACACTGATGCAAGGTTAACCACATTTTTTCAGTCAGCCTGTAACAAATTTGGAGACATCTAGCTCAAAATTAATTAATTATAGGTGAAGAAACCTCTAGGCCACATGAACCAAGCTTGGACGGCTTAGAGAAGCAACGTGGGACAAGTCTCTAACATAGCCAATTTTGAAATCAATCCTAATCTGATATTTCCTGAATTTCCAACTTCATGGATTAAAGTGGGAATTAAATTCTTAAATATCTAGAGCTGAATTTTCTATTGGATTTAGCTTGAATTTAAATTAGAATAAAATAAAACTCAAGACATTTCTGTCTAAATTCTAAGTCTGGATTTTCCGAAATTTGGTCAAATATTTCACTATTCTTCCAAAATGTATTTCTTTGAATTTGGATCTGTTTATATTAAGACATCTAATGTGCAAGGGTGGAACCAGGATTTATATTGGGAGGGGCCAAATTGACGTACCCTTCAACCCCTTCCCCTTCCTCAACCCAACCATTCAGCCAAACCCTTTGAAACAGAGTAGCATGTGTGTATATATATGTATTGTATTAATAGTTTATATCCATAAAAACATAGAGAAGATAGAGAAAGGCACAAATCATAATTAACCAATGTAGGTAGTTATTAATTAGGAAACCCAATGATAATTTCAAAATTTATCAACACAAAAAATAGAATCAGTGGAGCACCTACAAGATATAAGGGACTGGAAGAGGCCACTAAACAAATTTTGTTAAAAAATTAAAAAACACGAGAGGCCAATAATGGAAAACAACGTATTTCTCATCTTTCATGTATGTACAGAAATATATATGTGGGTGAAATTAGTGAACTCAAGGGTGCCATCGCCTCGTTTTGCCTGTATGTAGTTCTATCCACACTAATCTGAAGTCAAATTTTGTTGAGTTTATAAAGTTGGCGACTTTCAAAAGCATGGTCTGATGTCATACAAAACCAAAAACAAACGCAGCAAATATCACACAGTAGTCTAATATGAGATACAACTTACCAATTCAACATATGGTAATTTAGGCCCACTATCAGCAAAAACAAACCACCATATGAATCCCGCAATGGTGGCAAGTCCAACATAAGCTACAAAAACCAAATAATTCAGTCATACAACAGTTCAAAAAATTGAACTAAAATCAACCTCCTGCTATTGATCTTTGCAAAACTTGAATAGTGAACATGTGAAATACTCGTCCAAATTTCTCTCATGGATATGCTGTAAGAAGCATTCTGCAAATTGGACCACAAGGTGAAAAACAAAGAAGTGCTAACAGACTATACCTCCAATAACTAGATAACGAAAGAATAGCCAACCACTGACAACAGTTTCATTAACCTGCACATTCAAACAAACAAAAAAGTAAAATCATAGAAATAAGAAAGTTTTTCCCTTTCTAAGAAAAAAAAAAACACTTGAACGCACTACTAGATTCACAATTCAATGAATTATACAAGAAACAAAGAACCATCATTATGGAATTGTGGAAACTGTAATATTATTTTGAGGGGAGATTAGTGCGTTTAATTATTGTTTCCTAATTAGTATTTAATTCTTGGTATATATATTTAGAGCTTGTAATCGTTGTTTATGGAGATAATACACATATTGTTTGTAAATTCACATGGCATCAGAGCACATACCATACCCTAGCAGCAGTCGCCATGAACCCTACTGCCCAGAAAATGGCCCACTATTAAGAAAAAATTTAACACAAAACTTTTCGTACCCTCACATATCCTTTTAAACAAATGGAGGCTGGGGGTATCAAACCCACCCCACCTCCCACCCCCTCTTCTTTTCTTTTCTTCCTATTTTTGAGGGTTAGAGCAGATCCACCGAGTTCGTATACAGAAGAAGAATGCACCAAGAATAAAAATATAAAAAGATAAATTTCAGAACTTTTTAGTATGCAACAAGTTTTCAACCGTACTAATGCATATATTATACAAAGTGCAACCTCTTGTGTGGCACGAGTTCACATCTTAAATTTGTGGAAGAACTTGATACGAGTATGTATTCCAACACTAATATGCTACAACATATTTCTTAAGACAATCCACTAGAAGGTACCATCAACAAATAAATTTACTCTTCAATTAGATTTTAGTTAATAGAGGTGACTTTACAAGTGTAATTTTTGTAAAAGACATGAAAATAGGATGGTTTTAGACTTTACCAGGAAATAATTTAAGGTATTCAACTTCTCAACTCAAACACTTGGAACTGCAATCATGTCAAAGCTCTTCCATGCTCAGAACAGAATTGGGAAAATCTTTCACAATTAAAATGCACCCCACCAGCTTCTTGCTGAAACAGCTATAACACATTTCCTTTATTATTATTATTATTATTTTTTTAAAGTTAAGGCGATAGGCTAAATACTTTTAACTCTTATGACCTAAGAGCATGGACACTCGTAATAAAATGATGGACGTCGGACATCAACACTCATTGCATACTCCCCGATACATGTGAGCCACTCATCCAAACCTGTCCTACATATTTTTTATCCAAACCTGTCCAACATATTTTTTTTTTTTAAACCAAACACACTTCGAACATTTGGGAGACACACATGTCCATTGCTTAGACACACACAAAACACACTGCAAGTTTGAAGAAAATTACTTGGGATCCAATAATAAAATAAAAACAATGTGGATATATAACTTAATCCCCCTCTTTCAAATTTTTTAAATTTTAGGAACAAAGCCTTCCAATTTTTTTGTGAATTGAACATTCTAAAAAAGATATTTGAACTTTTTGTTCGCACTTCTTTTCTAATATGTAGAATGTGAAAAGTGGTTTTTATTGTTTAGCTAACAAAAGATATATGTATTTCAGTATAAAAAATGAAAGAAATTTTTATTTTTTTTCAATATATATTTATTTTTTGTTGCGTCCTTGGTAGTGTTGTATGCTATTTCTTGGAAAATTATCATGGTGTTGTCTTTGTATCATGTCATATCTGTGTCTCGCATCCGTATCATATTTCCTACCATATGAAATTTATAAATCATTTCTACAATTCCATGTTGACCTTGATAAAGTCAACCTAGATAAAGAGTTAGTTTCTCCACAAGAAATTTTCAACTTTTTGTAAATTTAACTTCCTCTATTCTCCATGTCAAAAAGAACATTGAGCGCATTTAAGGTTGTTCATCTAAATAGAGGAAAACCAAGTGAGTCATTTCAGCTATTTTACATGTACAAGGATACCTATAGGCATGATTGGTTGTGTTCGTTTGTTGCTATCAGTTTACATTTTCCAAGAAACAAAGAAAAATTGGCAAACTATTTTCCAGGAAAATTTTCTAAAAGCAACCCAGTTTTTAGGAAACAACATGAAAACTGTTTTCACCAAAAAATCAAAACAATATGAAAACGACGTATAAACAATATGGATGTTTTCACAAAACCACAACTAAACACATGTGAGTGCAAATCTAATAGTATAATCTTTCTAATTCAAAAGCTTGGGATACGAGGACAATATTGGGATACAAGGACAAAGTTAAGTGTCAGCCTGTTCAGATTTGGTGTTAGTATTACAGACTCACTTAATGGTGGCTGAGAAGTCATAAGCATATATAATATTAGAGGTTATTTTGCTATATAAACAATAAATTATATTATTTAAAAACATAGAAAACTCGAGCTTTTGTTTGTAAATTTTGCCAATAAATTATTTATAGTTCAAACATTTTCTTATAGCTGCACCTGTATGGAGAAGTCTAGATCACCATCACAACTATGATTGCCTTTGGCAACCTATTCAACCTAGGTTTCCAGCTCCAAAAATGATAAATTCCAACCATGTAATGAAATTTTCTCTTTGACCATGTTTCATTCTGTTCCCCTCTTCTTCCATTGGTAACAGTATCAGTGTCCACACTTTCGCCTATACTATATCATCTTTCATGGTCCGAACACGGGGGTAATGTGACAAGCCCATGTAACACAATTCTTGATACCAAACACAATGGAAGGTCCAATACTAGCATTAACCAAAAGTTTTGTTTTGTTTATGATGCATAATAGACAGATGCTTACGGTGTCTATTTTTCACTTTTCAAAAATAAATAAATCAATCACATCTCTTAACATTGCAGGAACAGTTCACAAAAAATAGAAAAATAAAAATAAAAACTTTCCACAAGTGCTATCTAAAATCAAACAATTTCCTTCAAAGACCAACAATCATACAATTCTATAAAATTTTGAATTTTTTAAAGACAATAGATAGCATAAACCATTGAAACATAGGTCTAAATAAAATTATCTATTGTAAAACCCTATTATCATCGGGACATATTCTGCCATCTTGAAGCACCAATGGATTTTACATAATTCGTAAACGAAGAAAAGTTAATCAAACTCTAAGAGGCACCGACATGGTGGGTACACACATGTCCATGTGTATGGATTTTACATAATTCGTAAACGAAGAAAAATTAATCAAACTCTAAGAGGCACCGACATGGTGGGTACACACATGTCCATGTGTCTGACACACCATGTAGCGTGTTAATGTTTTTAATTATTACTTTTTCTGTAGGATACGTTGGAGATACTTCATGGACACATGCCCTGTGATTGGATACTCAGAACACCTTCGTAGATTTTTCTTATAATTTTAGAAAGCTGATTTGAGGAGAAAAGTAGAAAAAAAATAAAAATACGCCCACATATACATCGATATCTCTCAAATCTATGTATCCTAAACTTATATTTTTATACATAGTGAATAAAAATGTATAAAAATATCTTTTTCCCATATTTTCTGTGTCCGTATCCTAAATTTTTAGAATCCCTGCATCCTGTCTCCGTATCCATGCTTCTTAGATCAAACTTATGCTTCATCAAGTTACCAAGGAGAGAAAAGCAACAAAGGTTCAGACTCTTACAACATCCTTTTCTAATTCAAATGGTTGTAAGGTTTCAACTCTCTATTTTTTTTTTGTGCCTTTTACAAGCACCACACATTAGCAGCCACATAGTGATCAAATTAATTTAACAAAAACAAATATCATAGTTCAGTTGTAAATTGTATTATACGGAATGGTTAAAAGTGACTAAAAGTAATCAAATAGCAGAAGACCACAAAGTTATAAAGGACATAGATTTGATTACCTTACGAGGTTTAGCCTTCATCACATCACAGTCTGGCTTATTAAAACCAATAGCAGAGGCAGGCAATCCGTCAGTAACTAAATTTACCCAGAGCAGCTGGACCTGGAAGAGAAAAATCAATCACTCAACTTTACTTCGCTATGGCATCAAGGAAACATAAAAATATCCAATAAAATAACATATTTGAAAATAGAATGAGGACATAGCTTTTAAGTATATGGATGAATTTATTTTATTTATGTCACAGTTAGTGTTCTAAAAATAGGTCGTAATCGTTACGTAATGCTATTCCCTAACTGTATGGGCAGTTACCACTACTCATTATGGCTGCTATAGAGGTATTATTGAATTTCACGGCCGTTACTATTGTTACATAACAACGGCCAACACATTTTTGCGCATTTTCTCTTCTATCAGCTTCTGTTTTTTATTTATTGAACATTATTTTTGTATGTAGTTCTAACTTGTAAGTTTTATAAGTTGAGGGAAAATAGATTAAGATGGTTTGGTCATATACAACGGAAACCAACAAAGGCAGTAGTAAAGAGTTGCGATACAATGATGGTAGATGGAAGTGTTAGGGGAAGAAGCAGACCGATGGTTTGGTCATATACAACAGCGACCAATAGAGGCAGTAGTAAAGAGATGAGATACAGTGACGGTAGATGGAAGTGCTAGGGGAAGAAGCAGACCTAGATTGACGTGAGCTAGTGTAGTAAATAGAGATATGAATCTCCTTAATTTGACTAACTATATGGCCTTGGATAAAGTCGAATGGAAAAAAAAAATTCATGTAACTGACTCCATTTATTGGAATTTAAGACTTGGTTTGGCTTGGTTTACTTTTATAACTTGAAAAATATGAATCATATGATTTTATTAATTGTATTCATATTTATTTATTAAACATATGTAACCTGCAAATTTGAAACACAACATAATATCACTAGTCTAAAACTATTAATAACAAAACAAATAACAGTAAAGTGGTGCATTATAAATGTATCACGGATGAAATCATTAAATGCTGAGTGAAAAATGTGAACTTTCTTCGCAGAGACTCTAAAAAAAAGTACAAAATTCAGTGCATACATTGGATAAAAACTATACTAAATCCCCAAAAAAAACCATTTTAAACCTAAACAAATATGATTCTGAAATAAAAACATGTGTATCGTTAAGTTTTCGCAAAATTATATGAGAAGTGTGAAATTTCACAGCTCTGGTTGCAACAACCATTACGCCCCTTACACCTCACAAATGCATCATCGCCACTGTCACCAGTTTGGTCATGGTAAGGTAAACTTTCTACACAAGGGACCATGAGCGCATAGCAGATAATCAAGCATCATGCATTTTTATACTGAAACCTAAATAGGAGAACCCAGTAATGGTCATGCCAATGCAAGGTGCTGGGAATGGTGGACTAAATACAGACCTATTTTCTGCCATTATTTGCATAGGCGGCTGCCCTTAAACTCCAACTCACAATGTCATGCTTGACAGCCAATGTATGCCATAGCACCAAGCAATAGTCTCCGTATATGGCTAAATTTATGATAAATTATGTTCAAGTTTTCACACACAAAAATATGCATGCCATGCCACCAACTTTTATGTTGAAAACAAGAACTAATCAGACGAGTCATTTACATGTACACTTCAACAAATAAGAGTGAATTAAACAAAAGATCATATTCTGTAAGCAAATATACTCACAGGAACAAGAGTTTAAGGTATTCCAAGTACAGCTGCCACAAAAATACAAACAACTTCACCAATGTTCGAAGATATCATGCATCGGATAAACTGCTTTGTGTTATTGTATATAGCTCTTCCCTCTGCAACAGCCTGCTTGGATATGACTCATTCTTGAGATGATTGAAACCATGAGATTTTTTCTGACTTCAAGAAGACAAACATGCCAAGGAAATAAAATTCCTACTCATCAAGATGAAATAAGAAAAGCTTACCGCAACAATTGTAGCAAAATTGTCATATGCCAAAACCATATCTGAAGCACTCTGAAAATCCAAACAATACAAGAGAAAATGTTTAATAGATGTGTAAAAGCACTTATATAGAAACCATAAAAGAGCACTTATGTAGAAACCATACAAGACAAGCCACAAAAGAGCATGGCAATTATGTAGAAAGAATGCAAGTAATGAAAAGAGAGATTTAAACAATATCTCATATATATATGATGACCAGACCATATTACCATGAGCAAAACATTTTAGAACTGTTACATGGACTGTCTAGGTGTCACCAGCACGATTGGGATCTTTTTAGAGATATCTCTAAATTGTGTTACATGCACTCTTCTAGTTAACCCATTGTACCCGTGGGCCGTGTCCACCAAATATGACAAAGGTAAGGGTATGGGATGTGTCCAATACCCGTACCCAATTTAGAAACTTGGATCCTCTAATTTCATATGATGTTTGAAGAATTTGCTAATAAAGAAACATTTCCAGCTTCTCACACGAATGTGAGATATAAATTCTATATTTTTTTTGAATCTCATTTACTTTGAAATACATTTTTTAATAATTTACAATATCTTATATAACAATATTATATAATATGCAATACATAAAAGTATTTAAGATATGTATCCATTCTCAACTGTTGGATGCATATTCTAATATCCTAAGTTTTAGGTTTATGAAGATCTGATGCCTAGACTCACATCCAGTACTCATATTTGAGTCCATGTAACATAGATTTAAAATACATTGCAAAAATGCAACAAATATGGACATAAATAAAAACACATTGACATAATTCACAAGTGTCTAATGTCTGAAACGTTCATGTCGGAAGACAATCTATGAAAGAGAATAAAGTAATAATCAAATCTCTATAACTAGTACAAGTAGGTAACTAAATTAAACAGGCTGATAAATCGTAATTATTCACAAAAATCAACTATAGCTTTTCAGTCATCCTTTTCCAACCCTGGAAAAAGGCAGGGGCAGCGAGTTACGATTGGAAGACATCCAGCATATTACCATCAGCCAAAACAAGTTCAAATGAGACAAGTAACAGTCACCCACACCATGTACAACAAGATGGACGTAATAGTTAGCTAAAACTTAGTACTTATCAGCAAAAATAAAATAAGTTGCCTAAAACATGAAAAAAAATGTATTTTACCATATAGAAATGTTCAAAGGTTCTTTGCTAACCTGCTGAAATTTATAGTCTAAAAATTCTTTAATTTAAAAATAAAAATTCTGGAGAAATTTCAATGGGCATGCCGGTGTGCATGTGTGTGTCATTAGAGAGAATATTCTAGCTTAGAAATTTAAAGATGTGGGTGATTAGATGTTGGAATTTTCCCATTCCAAAGATCACAAGGCCAACCGATTGCTACTAAAACTTCAAATTAGATCATGTGATTAGAATTTCCATGTGAAGATTGATAAAACTACGTGATCTAATTTCTATGTCGAGATAGCTTCTTAATTAAGCAACCAAAACTGTGTTATTACTCATTATACATCTAAAGGAGAATCTTCCACAGAAACTACATGCCTCTTAGCATTAAAGTGATGTTAGGGAAGTCATCAGGTTATGGCACCACATTTTTTTTTTGGGGGGGGTTGAGAAATGACCAAACTTCAATAAAAAAGCATCAAAGCCATGCAACGAATACAAAACCAACTAAAGGGCTAGCTAACAAGCTACCTAAAAAGTGAGCAAACCCAAAATAACTAATTAATCAAATCCTCTATAAAATCTACAAAGGTCAGCACATCTGGATCTACTGAAACCATAATCCAACTATGTAACACAGTAAGCAAATGTCGTTCCAACCATGGAACCGACCAAGTCATGCTAGTGAAGGTACATTTATTCCGCTCCAACCAAATCAACCACATCAAACAGTGGCCCGCAAGCAACCACACCTTCCAACGTCTCTTCCCAACCCTCCCCCAACCCAACTTTGCAACACCTCCGCTGTCAACCCTGGTTGAACCCAAACCAAAGAGAGCAACAATGGCCATCCATAGATGTGAAGCAACTGAACAATGGCTAAGCAGATGGTCCACTGTTTCTGTATCCCCACAGCACATGCAACACCAATTAACTAAAATATGAAGACGAAGACGAAGACGAAGACGAAGACGAAGACGAATCAAGTTATCAATAGTCAGAATACGCTCTAAAGCCACTGTCCACACAAAGAAAGCGACTTAAGACGGACAACCCATCACCCAAACACTCTTCCACGAAAATGGAGCACCATCCCCGCCCACAAGCGAATGATAAAAAGAAGACATTGAGCAAACCCCTTTGGAGTTCCGCCATACCCACCCCAAAGTATCCTGCCCTTCTCCTCCCCCCACCCAACCAAAAAAATCTAAGGCCATACAAAAAACCCAAGAAATCCACCAGTTGCCCCAACTCTCAATCCTGCACCTCACAACGCAAACCAACATTCCAAACTACCACCTGCTATTGCACATGCGCATAAGACACCACTGTCGCCTCCTCATCAAGAGCAATTGGAAAAATCGAAGGAAACCTCGTAGCTAGAGTTTCTACTCCACACCACTCATCCTTCCAAAACCTGACCCGAACCCCCACCCCAATCCAAAAGCAAGCCCTCTTCCAAAACTCCCCCCGACCGAAACCCTTCCACAAACTCCGTCCATGTGACTGTCGCACCTCACCTGTATATCACTCCCCCATCCCAACCTATACTTTGGCCCCACCACTTTCCTCCACAACCGCTCCTGTTCCACCACAAACCACCACCACTTCCCCGGAAGAGCTAGATTAAATGAGACTAAGCTCTGAATCCCCGACACCCCCATAGCCTTGGGAACACATCAGGATCATACAATCATTCTGATAACTGAGACTCAGGAGACCTACCACTTCATTTTGGTGTTGTAATACTTCAACCAGCATCCTTTTATGAAATTATGCCCGAATTACAAGATATAATTCAAAAAATTATGCCCGAATTACAAGATATAATTCAAAAAATTAAAATTCTCAAGAAAAAAGTAAAATGACTAAAGAATTATCAAGTGTCAAGTATACCGGGTGAACAGTGTCATGCGTTGTAATGCCATTGCTTTTTGTAGTGCTGGAAGCTCTTCAAACTCAGAAGCAGTGTAAGAGTGTCCACCAAAATCTCCCATGTTATCGAAAGCACCTATCTTTTGACACAGTGATTCTGCAGTACTCTAAAGTTGCCTCTCAAGTTAGAAAAGTACCCTTGAATATTTAAAATATTAAAAAAGATTACATGATATTACAAAAAAATTAATATTGATAATTTAAGTTACCTTGTTATCCCCTGAGCTGTCATGCATGAAAGTAAAGCATTTCTTACTTCTTCTCTTGGTGGATCAAGCATTCCGACCTTTAATTTTATTGAACATAAAAAAGAGTAAGAGAACAAGAAGATAAATGGCAACATGAAGACAATATCCAAATCCAAAAGATCGATTATTTTTACGCTCAACAGGGAGAAACTAAAATTAATAGAACAAAATTTGATCAACCAATCATAGTTCAATAATGACTGTCTCAAAGAGAATGTAAAGCATTTAAAACTTGTTTTACGTGCTTTTACATTGTTTATTTATCTCCCTACAAATATCTTTTCATTTGAGAGAAAACCATTTGAAACTTCTAATAAATTCTCCTTCCCTCTTTCTTTTCCTTTCTCTAGATACAACCCAACCAAACAAATGAAAGGGTGGGTGATACAAAGCATGACAAGAAGAAAAGTGGCAAATCAGCGATTTCATATGGAGTGCACCCTAGACATTATACAATCATGTTACGGTTAATTCATCCACATTCCAAACCCTTCCCCAATCTTCCTCTTTCTCTATACAAAGGAAGCAAAACACTGTTCCAAAGTTACTACTCACAATCCCAATTCCCAACCCAAAATCCTTCCCCAATCAAGCATTAACCAAGCCTGATCCCTAATTATACCTGTTGGCCTACAAATTAACAATTACATCTCATAAATAGCTACTTTCCTAGAACCTTCAGTAGCCAATTCTGAAATCTTGCAGCCACAAGAATAAAACTCACATTTTCATGTACAAATCCTAAAAGCTGCCATCGACCTTTTAGGATCCTAAATCCCTTACCCTAACTACTTTCCATGACCATGACCCACCACAATTCCACTTGTAGGTATCCTTAGGCTAAGTTTTCTGAAGTAGTTCTTCATTAGAATAGTATGACCATCAGCTTTGTATCAGAAATGATCCTTCCTTTCCTTAAAGCCATAAGTTTTCTTTGTTTAATCTACTAACATGTTTAATAGCAAAAGCCTTTCTTCCAAGTTTGATGCCCTTTTGAAAGGTAACAAAAATACTGAAACTACCAAGGAAGATTTTGGCATTGATCTCTCTCTCTCTCTCACTCAAACCACCACCTAACAAAGTCACTAGTGGCCACCACCAACTTCACCATCGGTGGTCATCACACCTGCCTCTGAAACTTACATGCAGTAGCCACCGTCACCCAACATCTTCTCCAACTCCAACAGCAGTCTACCATCATGAGCCATCATTTCCTGTGTTGGGGACCTGGTACAACCCTCATCATCTTCCTCTTCCTCCCTCCTTCCATCTTCATCAATCAAGCTCTTTCCTCTATCTCTCCAGCTCTCGTTCACTCTCTGGAAACAACTAATTTAAACTTGACAGATTAACAACTTAAACTCTAAAAATGACACAATTTCACCATGACCAAAGCAAATCTAATTGCATGTTGTTTATGTTTGGAGCAGCTCTACAAAAACACATCATAATGTCAAAAGCTGTTAGGTCACATTTAAACAAAATATTTCTTAGTGCCACCATGCCAAATTAATAGAGCTTTGGAGTGGTTCATATTTGCAGCATTCATAATATGATATGAACAAGGTTGTTCATTATATTAGTTGTTCCCAAAGTTTTTAAGGGCAAATGCATAATGCAAGGCAAATTAGCCCTCATGAGGTGAGGTGTAAGCCTCAAGATAATGAGGTGTTAGCATTTCAAATTTCAAATTTTTATATTTAGGACATAAATAAAGTATTTTAAAGTAGTTAAAAAGTATTAAAACTTAAATATAAAGGTGTAAATACTTTTCTCCTCAATGCACTGAACATTTCACTATCCTCGAGGTGCGTACAAGCTGTCCTACTCGGTTATCAAAAGAAAGAAGGAAGGAAAAAAAAAAAAAAAGGAGGTTTGTACAAGCTGTCCTAGTCGAGGTGCGTACAAGCTGTCCTACTCGGTTATTGAAGTTGAAATCGACATTCTAAACTTTAATTATTAAGCTTCTTACTTAAGCTTTAGGATTGTGTTTTCTTTGGTTGATCATTTACTTGATTTTTCCTATGAAATATAGTTACAAAAGAGGTTTTTCTTTTATGTTTAAACCATGTAGGAGACAAAGTTTAACAACAGCCCAAGACAAACTCTCCATGTGTGTACTTTTCATATGTTTTTTTGTGCAAGATGCATACAAGGCACACCTAAGGCGCATATGCCTTAGACAGTTGAGGCGCATGCCTTAGACAGTTGATGCGCGATTTTGGAAAGTGTTGCCTAAAAATCAAGGCCTTAATGCATTTTCCCTTAGCCTTACCTTGTAGAGAGCCTCAATAATGGCTTTAAAACTTTGATAGTCTGACATTGATTTAGAAGAAAAATGGCTTCACTTCCACAAGTCATAAAAAGATATTCTCTCCCTTGGGCTAATTGATTGGTTATGCTTGTAGATTGGCCCATTTTGCAAGAGTTAGTGCAAAGCTATAGGCAAGTTTCTTTCCAAAAGACATTTAAAATCATTAGGCCTGCGGTTCAAAAAGACATTTGAAATCATTTGGTTTGGTTTACAAAAGACGGTCCAGTTCTCGATTCCAATGTTGGAGAACCATAGATGGTCAGTTCAGTTCTAGGTTAAGTATAAAGCCAAACTAACCCCACCCAAGTGCATCACTAACCAGAAGAGACCCAAAACATTCCCCAATCATGCAGCAATCACGCCAAAACCATTACCCCACTTATTAGCCTTCAAATAAACGATTAAATCTCATAAAATAACAGCTTCCCTGGAACTTTCAGCAGTCAATTCTGTTAATCCTGCAACCATACAATTTAGAAATCAAACAAAAATTCAACATTTTTTATCTACAAACCCCAAAAGCATTCTTTTATCTTCTACAACCTAACCCTCACAAATTTCCATAACCAAAACCCACTGCAATTCCACTTATAATCAGCGTTACGCCAAGTTTCCTAATGTTATCATACTGCAAAGGGATTTTCAATCTTTCCTTTTCTTCTCTTCTCTTACCAACCATAGCATGCTGGACGCATGGTTCTAAATTGCAGTATTGAGACACATAACGGTAACGATCGTGGTATAACAATATCAAGAGTATCAGCTATACATACTGGGATCAGCAACTCACCTAAAACTCAATAATACACATCTTCAGATGACTTTAATCTTAACTGGTCATATTTTAATAAATATTGGGACATTTAAAAATATATTTTTCATACTGTATGGACTAATAAAATTAATGTTAATAAAAAAAAAATGGCCCCTTTTCATCAATTGAAGTTCTACAGTATGAAAACCTGTGAGAGTAAGAACCTGTCTTTCAATCCCACATCAAGTGAAAGGAGAGATGAGCAACCCAACTACAATAAAACAAAGACATCTACCAATGCACACTCAAGAGTCTCACATCGGCTAGTTACTCAAGCAACAGCCATCGCACTAGCTTTAAATAAGCCTTATAAATTATACCCATGAACAGAAAGTACTCAATCATTGGTTAGTCCGACTCTCCGCACCACATGGCTGAATGGATGACTAAGATGATTGTTTTAAATACATAATAAAGTAAGGTTCAAAAAAAAAATTTATTTCAGATATGGTGAAAAACCATTACGGACTGGTTTGTAACAGAAACCAGCCGGTTCAGGAACGATTTCAGTTCACACCGGAAAATCAGTCAATATCCAAATCTGCCATCCTTAAACCAACCGTTACGTTACAAACTGAATGCTTTTTAGAACCACTAATGGACTTGTGGTAAGTAGTTGCGAGAATTAATAAGAAATTTCCACCAACCACCACATACAAGTAAATGATTTACCATGTGTGTGTTTCTGCATACATAAATAAAAATATAAGCTAAGAAGCATGGACACTTCTAAGAAGGTGGCATGTTAGATACTAACACTGACCGGACACTTCCTAACACGTGAAAGACACAAGTCCAAACATGTGCTGCTATTTTTTATAATTTTTTTAGACTCAAGTCATTTGAGGGACTCGCATTCATTGCTTAGGCACATATGAAACACATTATAAGTTTCAACAAAATAACTTTCAATAAAATATTTAGACTTTAGAATTCAAGGTATGCTATATATTTTTATTAAATTTGAGTGAAATATTTATAAATGACATATAATAAATATAAAAAACCATAAATTTGTGTGTTCCTCAAGTGTCGTGTCTTACATTTTTTAAAAAATTGTTATGTTGGCATGTCCATATCGTATCACGTGTTCGTGTCTGCACTTTTTTAGTATAGAAGTTAATGGATGTTACGCTAGGTTTTCAAAAATATTCAATTGGATCTCATCTAAGTGGTAGGAGCTTCTGATACATAGTTATTGTGACTTGTAAGCTTACTCAAATTTATATCACACTTAACGCTACTTTTACTAAGAAATTTATGACATAATCTCATATATACAAATACCACTCATTTTTTTTTCCATAGCGGAAAGATCTAAAACATTTCCACGGATACCTAAATTTGATGAATTTGCTAACAAGTACAATGAAAACAGTTTACCAAGCTTGCCAACTTGCAAACAAGTACAATGCTTCATAGTGAAGGGTAGCCACATTCATGGGGTCTCAATAATAAATGAACGGGGCAATTACCAATCAGGGTTGACAAAAAAAATTTACAAATACGTAGGGGTACAACTATTTCTTGTGAAAACAAACACAATAAAATTTGCACCCCATAAAAACACCCAACCTTTCGTAAATATTTGCCCCACTTCCCACTGATTGATAGTTTCCCCTAAATTAATGAAGCATTCATGCAAATCACTCATTTTTGCTTCTTTTGTTCTTTTCGTCTGATTGAAGAAATGACCACTTTTAGTAGAAAGTAGTAACAACCTACTCGAATGATGATGGGAAAATCACACAAAACTTGTTGCAAGAATCTTGATGCCTAAGACTCACCAACAATACCAATCAACAAACTATACCCAAAAAAAACATACTAACCCAACAAATGTAAGATCCTTTTCATCGTCGAAGGACACAATTTGATGACCCATGGGCATCCTTTTCAAGGCTAGAGCAAGACATCGTAAGGTTTCCTTTCCTGCAAAACTGATCAATAAAAAATTCATATCTACACATAAGGCCAAGGGATAAAAATAAAAAATAAAAATAAAAATAAAAAAGAAAGAAAGAATTAGCCATATAACAAAAAAAAAAAAAAAAAATCCAAAAAACCATATTTCTCTTAAGAAACTCGTATTATTGATTAGGACTAAACAAACAGGTAAAATGATGCGCAAGTCAAACAGATAAAAAAAATTGCAGAAGGATTGACAATGATTATAAAAGGTACCAGTATATTATGTGAGAAACCAAACCAGTAACCAATCAAACAGAGGACCATTGTCTGTATTTGGCCAACATCATGATTATTACAATGGAATAGCACACAAACAACCAGCAAAATTCGAAAATCAAATCAGTGGGATCTAATTGTCTCCTGATATCAATAATCCATGTCACAGATACAGATTGGATTTCTCTTTATTCAATCAAGAGTCATTCTCTTCCACCTTTGAACATAATTTAATTTTTCAGTTTTTTAATTCCTCCAAACTTTAGCTTAATGTCAGATTTTGGTCTGATTTAAAATTTCAATCTTTAAAAATATACAAGGTATGGAATATTCAATATATACTATATACATGAAAAATATGAATAATAAAATAATAATAATACAAAGGATTCACTTAATCCACATCTGTCAGAGCCACATGATATCAAAGATTACACATTTTAAAAAATATTCCTTCCCAAAACTGAGGTTAAACTCCATCTAGTAACCGTCTATATGCTAGGGGCCATTGCTTGATGAAGTGGTTAAAGCTGTGACTGCCAAACGTGAGATTGTAGGTCAAGTCTGACTGTTTTGAGCAAGCAACTTTGAGAAAATTATGCCGAGTGTTAGGTCTTCTGTAGCAACAATTAGGCATAACCTTTTTTCAATTGTGTAATACGCTTGCATAGAATAAAGGTGAGGCCAAAAGTAAATATAAAGGGCACGAAGAACAAACTTTGCAATTCATTAAGGCCACATACAAAAAACACAAAATGAAATTAAGGGTTAAAAGTGAAATAAAAAAATAAAAAATGAAGTAGTTAACAGCTAGAAGACCCAAGTGTACCATTACAACACAAGCACAACTTAAAAGTGTCCAAGATTATAATCATTTCAAGAACGAACTATTGAGAAATGTAATTTAAAAAAAAAATTAAAAAAAAAAATAAAAACTTTAGGTGAATCCCATCAGTAAGGTTCAACACACTTTTAATTTTAAAGGTAACTAATTAAGCAGACAAAAAGAAATGAGTGAGGGGACACAACACTATAAAACAGTGCCAGCATTTACAATAAAAGGCTAGAACTATATGCATATGTCATGTTAAAATAAAAGTCAAAATCTGCAAAAATTGGAAAATGGTTGGTTTCAATTCTAACTCACTAGGGATCAATTCAAGCCAAGTAAAAATCAGTTTTTTCCGGCCTGGTAAAGTCTCATTTTATAATTATTTTAATAAAGTTAGTTTCCTATATGATAATTTATAAGTACTGGAAGTTTTATCCCAAAAAATAAAAAATAAATAAATAAAATGACAACCGAAAAATCTAGTTTGGTAAGTTCTATTCTCAGACCAGTCAGTTCATTTTTGCTTTTTTAAAACAAAAACTGACCAAAACCCAGAGTCTATGTTATTCCCGACCATCCACCCTTGCACCATTAACCCAATCGTCCCTTTCACTACTTAGCCTCACCTCAGTCCTTATTTCCCTGTCTCACTCTTAGAGACAACGGTTGAAAGATGATGCATCATCTGGTTGTCTGTCTTGCAGTGTATCCAGCCAACCTCTCTCTCAATGTCACTCTCCCTCTTCTCCATTAACATCTCACTACTTAGCCTCACCTCAGTCCTTATTTCCCTGTCTCACTCTTAGAGACTACGGTTGAAAGATGATGCCTCATCTGGTTGTCTGTCTTGCAGTGTATCCAGCCAACCTCTCTCTCAATGTCACTCTCCCTCTTCTCCATTAACATCTCACAAATCCATCTCTATCTCAAATCTCACCACGGCTGCTCAACATCTCTTGCCCACCAGTGACTTATTTTCTATGTAGACATCTCACATCTGCAGCTACATCTCAAATCTCACCTTGACTACTCAAGGTCTCTCCTTCACCAGCGACTGATCTTCTTCATTGATATCTCAGATTTCACATCAATTACTCGATGTCTCCGACTCAATTGACATCTCTCCCTCACCAGTGAATGATTATTTCTGTCATCCTAAGGTAATTTCAAAACCCTTGTTTTACTTAAATATATTAATTTTTGAGTCCTTAATTGTAAGCCCTAATTGTAAAAGTCCAATTTTTTAAAATCCCTAGTCTCCAATTTTGGGTAGCGTTTGGTAGAGTTTTCTAAATATGATTTGAGAATAAGAGTTGTATTTTGAGTTTGTTAGTTTTGAAATTATGATTTGAGTGTGAAAAATTTGTTTAGTGAATGAGTTTTGAAAAGAGTTTTGGATTGAGTGGGAAATTTTTGACGTGACATATGATATTTGATACAAAAACTTACAGCTTATAACCAAACACACAACTTAAAATTCTATTCAAAACTCATAATTTTTTTTTTAAAAATTCCAATTTTTTTTTTATTTATATATAAAAAATAACATGTGCCAATTGTATATAAAAAAAAAATCACTGTACCGGTCACTGTACAGTTAGCCCAAATTTTCCCATCTTCGACTGAGTTTTTCAAAAGTGGATGTAGAATTAATTTTTGAAAACGGCAACCAAACATCACGCACAAATTAAGAGGTAGAAATACATTTTCAAAACTCTTTCAAACAGAGCCCCCCATTTTGAAAAACTTGAGACTATACTTCACTGGCTGATGAAGGGGAATAGAGATTTCTTGCAATTTGAAGCTCCATGTGATTTTTAATGATTTGCAATTTTTTGTATTGATCTAACAAATTATGTTTAACCTCTTTTTTTTTAGCTAATGTGGTTTTAATGCATGTAGAAACTACTATTTTATTGAATTAAATAATGTTTAACTTGGAGGTTTTTTTATCAATGTAGAGTAGCCAATTTTTTATTTGTAAGTTCTTTTGCTAATCAAAAAAACCAACAAACTACAAAACCAAAACAACCAACTAAATACAAAATGACAGGTTCAGTTTATCACCTCTTCAGTTAGCTTTGGTTTCTTAGTAAACACAACCGACACAATCAGTTCAGTGATCATTTTGGCTAAAAACCAACCACCCCAAACTGATTACACCCTTATATTTTATGTTTGTAGTTGGGAGCATTTGGTAACCTTTCGAAATTTTTAGACAGGTTGCAGGGGTCGCCCTATTGGTCAAGTTATGTAAATCGATTTTATTCATGGGTCTCTTTTGCTTTTAATAGGTTTTACAAGCCAAAAGTCTTAGTTTCCAAATTGGCAGATAAATCCCACTCTTAGATTCCAATTAGGCAGGTAAATCCCACTAGGAAGAGTTCTCTAAAGTCTATGGACAGTAATTAAAATTTAATTTATTAAAGAACAAGTTTAAGAGAATTTAGCTCTCTTGGTAAATGTGTGTGATGCAAACCTGGCAATTCTAATCCTAGGTGCAATGCCTGTGAGAATCCAAGTATGAACTTGCTCCCATACTCACCCAAGAAAAGGCTAAAATTGTAACGAGAAGACCTTCTGCTTGAAAAACAGATTAAGGTGTGGTGGAATCAAATATTGAATTTGAAGGAGGAATCATGAAGACAAAGGAAACCAAAGTGAATGAGCATCTTAATGCCCTTCAACTTACTAATCAATCCAAGGGTGTTTATCTACAACTAAACTGACGATTGATTTTGTCATGCCACAAATTCAGTAATACAATTGTAAAGAAAAATCAACCATTGTCTTCCTTGCAATCCCAAACTTAAAATAAATAAATAATTAATAAAATTGTAGTCTCAACTTCATAATTTTAATACCCTACCATGAATGCAATTACAAAAGTTGTGGATTCATTTACTCTAGTGCTTCAAAAGTCATGGTTTGAGTTTTTGGCTCTGTTTGGTTCCATTCTGGAATCATGATTCCGCCCTCATATTCCAACCCTCTGTTTGATTATAGTTTTCAAAATATGATTCCAAATCACATTTTGAAACACATTTGAAAACATGTTTGGTAACCAGTGAGTTTTTGAATTTTTGAGTCTACTTGGTCGTTTGCCTGGGCATCCTTTCGAACGTCCGGCCGGTTGACCGGAACAGTGCTTTTTTTTCTTTTTTTGCAATTGCCTCCTGTTATTTGAAAAAATAAAAAAAATAAAAAATTATATTTGTTTTTGATATTTTTTAAATATAGAAATTATTTTTTTTAGCAAAATAACAAATTATTTGGCCATTTATTTAAAATTAACAAAAAAAAAATTAATTTGTCACAGTAATTTTTAAAAAATAAAAAAACATTTTTAAACAAAACAATTAAAAAAAATTCAATCAAATATACAATCAAAAGTAATTTTAAAGCACTAGCTAAATATATTTTTTTAACAAAAAATAATATATATTTTTTAATATTATAAATAAAAAATATTTTCGGAATTTTTTGAATTTTTAAAATAAAAAAATTATTTTTTTCAATAATTATTTTTTTGAGTTGAATTTTAAAAAGAGTTTGGTTATGAGCTTTGAATAGAAATTTCAATAGAATTTCGAGTCGTGTGTTTGGTTATGAGTTATAAGTTTTTTAATTAAGTTTTAAAATTTTTTTTCAAAATTCATAACCAAACAACTTTTCTTATTTCAAAACTCATTTCAAAAATTCAAAACTCAATTCAAAACTCTTTTCAAAACTCATAACCAAATAAATTTTCGATTTTCAAATCATGATTCAACAACTCACAAACTCAAAATACAACTCCATTCTCAAATCATGATTCTAAAACTAAACCAAATGCTACCTTTGTTTTTGTTTTTCTTTTTTTTTCCTCAACAATGGAAGAATGACACAGATAATAATATCAACAAAAGGAAAAATTAAATAAGCAAAAGAATTTGGAAATTGGTTAATTTCAAGTCGAATGCACATAATGATGCGGAACATGACATGGAGATTTTATTTATTTGTAATTTTATATTTATTTTTTATTGATAGTTAATTAGTTACTGATTTTACTAAAGATTAGGTTTCCAAATAATGTTATGATTTAGTTTCGTACTTTAAATTTGGGTTTCAAGCCTATATATATTAGGTCTTTACAATGTAATCTTTAACTTTGAATTAGCAGATAGCATATGCAATGCTTGTGCAATTCAAGTAAGTAAAAGTAAAAATAAATAACAAAGAAATTAATGTTGCAATGTGTGTTGCTTAAGTGGTAGGACTTTCTTTCCTAAAGTCAAGGTCAAAGTTTCAAGTCTTGTGCACATCTCTATGTAACTTTTTTGTTTTAAATAGAGAAATGAGAGACACATGGCATAAGGAGAAGCAAGCAAAAGCTTGGACACCAAATCCAACCTTCACTTAATATAATAGTATAGATAGATAATCAGATAAGGGTTACCTATACGGAGATAAGAAACTTTTATAATTTTGCCCATAAATTAGATTTCTTATTTTTGAAATTTTTTAACTTTCTGAACATGGGTTGTAAGGGTTGCCCATTCATGGATTCTATTTGGTTTTTGATAGGCTTTCGAAGTCACTACCTACATATGAAGACAATCCTTAATATGGAAGTCAGAAGTAATTCAAAGTTGAAACCTGTAATCACAACTACAACATCACAGCCCTGCATTGCCATCTCTGGTGTTGCAGACTCAAGACTGTCATATTATTTTCTATGAGCTGCACAACTTAAAAAATCTGCTTCAATGTGCCCACCACAAAACTTTCACGCTATGAGGCATCTACTCTACAAGCATTTGAGCGTATGCAAAAGTGTTCATATCTTCTACAAATTTATCTCAGAGAAGTGAAGTACATTCAAACAAGTAGTATTAGAAAAAGGAAGCTAAACCAAATGTAACATTCCTAACTTCAATATGGAGAAGCTTAAGATGATTTGACCAGTAAAATAAACTTATAATTGACATAAAAAATCAATCAATGAATGTAGAGGGTGCTTTTAAATTTGATGTAAAATTAAAGCAAGCAATGGTAAGAAATATTATAGATATAATGTACACGATCCACATATTTTAGGTTTGTCAAGTTTAATAGCCTTGATATCCATAAATTCACACAATTGCACAATTGGAGCATGTTGTTTGGCATTTTTGGTGAGAAACTGAATTCCGGCCTATTAAGTAAGAAATTCACTTCCTTCAAAGATGAAACTCGCTCCCAAATAAGATAGAACCTCTCAAACATACAAATCTCAAAGAAACAAAAGAAAAACAACTCAACCTTATTCTAGTACTTTCTATTTACACAATATTTATTTATACTTAACAAAGACAATTTGTAGTTGACATCAATCTCTAATGTTTATTCATATTTAACACATATTACAATCATGTAGAAAAAAATAATTGTTAGAATATATTTATATATTTAATATATTAAATGTTCCTATATAGGTGCTCCCAACCTTAGAGACTTCTATATGCTCTCACTCTCCCACCGCTTCCTCGACTCCCACTTCGTGCAATAATGTGTGAACTGAGTGATGCCTGCTATGGTCTTACAATTATTGGATTGTTGGGAGTCTAAAAAGCACGAACATTCTAAGGAGACATCTCCATGTCAGACACGGACACCCTTTTCTATGTTTCCATAATTCAAAATAAAAATCTAAATTTCGAACAAGTAGGAATGGCAATGGGGCGGGGCGGGGCGGGGCGGGGCGGGGCGGGGATGACCCTCCCCGTCCTCGATCCCCGATAGTAACAAAATCCCCGGCCCCAGCCCCGATCTCCGACGGGGAACCCTTCACCTCCCTCACCCCGTCCCCTAATGGGGATCGGGTTTCCCCGACCCCGAAAAATCTCCGCCAAATCTGTTCAACACACATACAAACACAAGAACAAAAAAAAAAATAAAAAATAATCTGTATGTATACAGATCTGTTCAACACACACACACACAACAGAGATAATATTGTTCATCAACAACAACAGATATAATATAGATAACAACTTGGAAAAAAAAAAATTGTACATCAATCAACAACAGATATATATGTATAGAGAGAGAGAGAGAGAGGGGGCTTCACAAACTGTCCGTTGATCAAGACATCGATCGGTGGCTTCACGGTCCTGGTCATGGTCGTGGCTTCAAATCGGTGGCAACGGAGGGATCGGTGGTGGTGGTGGTGGTGGCGGCGGCTTCAGATCAGTGGCTTCATTGATCTGTTCAGATCGGTGGTGGTGGTGGATCTGGATGATGTTGATGCTGATAAGAGATGAGAGAGATCTGAGTAAGTGAAGGAGAGAGAGATGAGAGAAGTCGTGGTGAGACTCAGAGAGATCTGAGTCAGTGAGGGAAAGAGAGATGAGAGACGTGAGTGAGGGAGAGAGCTGAGACAGACTGAGAGAGAAAGATAAGTGTTTTGGTTTATATATATATATAAAGGGGTACAACAGTAATTTTGCTTCGGGGACGGGACGGGACGGGCCGGGTACGGGGCTAGGACACTTATCCCCGTCCCCGGCCCGAAATTGATCGGGGATTGATTTTCGAATACCATCCCCGTCCCGTTGGGGATATTTTTTGGGAAAAATCGCTTAAATCGGGGTCGGGGGGTCGGGTCCCCGTCGGGCCGGGTTTAAATTGCCATCCCTACAGACAGTGTTTTGAAAAGCGCACTTAGGCACACGCCTAAGCTCAAGGCAAGGCAAGGCAAGGCACAGTTTTGCGCCTCAGGCCTGGTGAAGCGAGGCGACATAAGGGAAGCGCTGCCTAGGCGATGAGGCGAGCGCCTTGTGCGCCTCGGCGTTCTATGTGGATACCCACATGGGATGAAATCACATTTACAGTATAAAATTTTCAAAACGTGAGTCAAAAGAGCAAAAACATTATTAAAAAAAAAAAAACCCCAGTGGAGAAGAAGAAGAAGACGCGACGAGTACATACCACGCCATGCCACGCCACGCAGGTTCTGCTCTCTTCTCCTCTTCTTCTCTTCTCTCTCTGATTCTTCTCTTCTGCTTCGTCTTCTCTTCTCTTCTTTCGTCGTCTTCTCTCTCGCTTCTGTCTCTCTCGCGATCGCTCTCTCTCACCTCTCTCGCGATCGCGATCGCGATCTCTCTCTCGCTCTCTCTTCTGTCTCTCTCTTTATCTTCCTGATTCATATATATATATATAATATTATATAATACCTATTATATAATATATAATATACTTATAGATATTAGATAATATACAAAATATAATTGATTCAAATATAAAATATATAATATAATATTATACAATACCTATTATATAATATATAATATACTTATAGATAATATGTAAAATATAATATATACTTATACATAGTAATAAAAAAAAATACACATGTATATGAAATAAAATAAAAAAATTAATTGAAACACATTATTTAAAAAATATAATAAATAAATAAAATAATATATATATAAATTAAAAATTAATTATTTTTTTTCTTCTTCTCTTCTTATTAAAAAAATTAATTATATACATATTAAATATTTGCTTATGTTGAAAATTGTGCTATATTAATATTTTGCTTAACTTCTATAACTTGCGCTTCGCTTTGGTGAGGCGCGCACCTTGCCTCGCACCTCGACGCTTAGGCTCCAGGTGACCTTGGCGCCTCGATGTGCCTAGAGTTTTTTAAAACACTGCCTACGGACAAGTGTCCAACAATCATTTTGTAATGTGTCCATCACTTCTTGGCCATGTCTATCTATCACTGGAAAATAAACATGAGACCAACACTTCTTGAACATTTGCTAACACATGATATTCAAAGTTTGAGAATTTCACAAAAATATCTTATAATGCCCTTAAAGAAATGTATAATTATTAAGAAATGTCCTATAGAAGTTTCACATAAAATTAAATGAAAAATAAAAAATGTAAGAGAATTAGATACAAAATTTATTTGATATAAAGTAATTATTTAATTTTGTATATATTACGCACATATATAACTATATAATATGAATATATTCCTAGATAATATAATATCAAGATATAATTATTTGTGGCGTGTTTGTGTCATGTTGTATCCTTGTCCCATGTCCGTGTCTATGCTTCACTGTTGGGAACAACTAAGAGTTTTGTGAGTCTTCTCGCTATTAGATTTTAAAGGAGGGAGGGTAATTAGTTGTGTAACCCTTGTACCTTTAGCCTTCTTGGTTTGTGTAAGGCTGAAACCCATACTAGTCAAAAAACATAATTGCATACATATGATATATATAAATATAAACAGCTATATCTATGTGCTTGTGGATGTATCGGTGTATGTAAATAGGTAAAAGTTCTTGGTATGAATATAGAGGGAAGCAAACCCAACCTGTGAAATCTGGACTCTAACTCAGTTCGAATATTTGCAGTTAGTGGAACAGTGGAACCATCATCATTGCAGAGGATACTTGTACATCTAGAAATGATACTCTCTGGAGCACCTGTTGAAAACATAATCTCCATCTGCTTGCGACTACAAAGGACAGTCATCATCTTCCGATCATGAGAAAATTCCAAAAGAGAGACCTGCAGGGTATAGATTCACAAGCATGATTTGACAAGGAGATATCAAAAATTTAAGCGACGCAAATGTTTATCACTAGATCTACAAGATCCATTTATTGAGACTTCATTCCGTTCTGTGTGAAATACATCCCAATCAAGAACTCCAAGAAATCGAACAAGTACCTTTTGGAACATCACTACAACTCTAGCAAATAAAAGTGTATGTACCAATTTTGACAAAGAAAATTAGAAGTCTCTATCTCTGCAATATTGAGCTGCATCCTTAACATGCACAATGACACACTCCCTGACCCATGTCTGAACCACAACCAAAAGTAACCTATTATTTTTGAACTTTTTAGAACCGGGACACACTGGAAACATATGGGACACACATGGCCATAAAGACACATAAAACATATTGCATAACAAAAAAAACTTGCTACTCAATTATATAATAAAAACAAATTACATTTATACCAATTTATTTCTGCTTTAAACTTCTTTTAATTTTTGGAATTCTGAAGTCCAAAACTTCAAATTATGTTTATAAATAAAGCTTTCTAAGATAGATATTCGGACTTCTGTTTACACTTCCTTTCAAATATGTAGGTATAGGGAAAACAATTTCTTACTATTTGTTATAATAAAATATAAATGTATTTGAATTGTAAAAAGTGATGAAATAGCTTTATTTTCATTTACACACCTAAAATATATTTTATTTGTTGTCATATCCTTACCGAGTCTTTGGCCTGATTTCTTATAATAATAATAATAAAATTGTCGTGTCAAGTGTGTCCATATCGCCTTGATATGTGTCCTGTGTCCAGCCTCAATGCCACAGAAAAACAAACATGAAAGATCAAACCAAAATTGTATACTTTTCTCAAGAGCTTGTCATAATCTCATACACAACGAACTCACATTCTTCATTTCTCTACGAAAAAAAATAACCGTTACATTTGATAACAATAACAATTCAAGAGCAACCAGTACGAACTAGAGTTGGAAAGTTGACAATATTGTAAATAACAAGGCAAATGATGACTAACAACTATACTGCCATAACTGTATACTGAAATGTAGTTTCTCTCATTCAAACATGTAAAATGTTAACATATGATACAAAGAGAGGAAGAATGACAATATGATCTTTCTCACTGTTGAATATTTTAGAATTATTATTATCTATGCAGTTGAAACTCCAGAGTTTCTAATATTATTAGGGAGAACAAAAAACCAATGGACACTAACTGCATCATCTAAGGATGGCGACATGGACATGGACACAAACACGCAACACGGATACGATACGATGCAAAGACACCGACATGTGAAATGCAGGACAATACATGGCCAGAACACAGCAAAAAATATACTTCTAATTTTCCATGTGAAAAATATGAATATTTTATCAACATAACATTTACATAACAATTAAATTCCATTAAAACTGCCAACCACAATGTTGATTATCCTGTAGCCACCTTTGCCGGAAGGCTTATACAGCAATAGTTTCTTTCCAGTCACCTCTCTCTCTCTCTTTCTCTCTCTCTCCCTCTCCCTCTCCCTCTCTCTCTGTTGGCCAGCCATGTCCACCCCACGTCAAAAAAGGACACATGTCCTCTGCAAGACCAGGAAAAAAAGGGGAAAATAAATAAATAAACACAACAAAAATTGGTACACACCCTAAGGTGTGTCCAACAGTTTGTCAGACACGTGTACAGGTGCCCCGTTGGAGTGTCTATGCTTCCAGTTCATCAATACTGGCTGTCATTTTGTAAACAAACACACAAATAACAGCGAAAAAGGGAGGAAAATCACTGCAAAAACTGGAAAGGGAGCACGCTAAGCCAAGTTGCCAATAGTCTATCATAGTGGCCACACATCAACAATCATTATAAGTGTTGCAAACATTAGATTCCTTAGAATTCGGGGTACATCATACTCAGCAAATAAAAAATCAAACAGCTACCATATGTAGAAGCAAACCTTTTTAAATTGGTCTTCCCAGTAATGATTGCAGTAAGAAGCTCGTTCATGCTTGCTCAGCATATTCAGAGCAGAAGGTATGAATCAAATCCAGGAAGACCAACCTGGAAACAATGGTGACATGAAAACATTTGTACCTTATAATTCACAGTCAAATTAACAGCAAGTAAGCTGATGATAGACAGGTGAAAACTGAAACAAAGCAACAATTGACTGCAAAACCTTCTCTGCCAATACACGAAGGGCTACTTCAGTTGACTCCCCTATTTTTTCATAGTTCCCCTTGTCCGAGTTGTACTGTAAAACAGACTCGTTGCATAGGGCTGAACACATTGCTATGTGAAAAAGACAAGGAAATTGAGCTGGAAACTCAAGCTGCAAAACAATAAAATCCAATGTAAAGTGCTTGACAAAATATCCTGAAAGGTCTACAAATACCAAGATGTTTACTTACTTGTTAGCAAGAGTAAGGAATACTTTGTTCTTTATGTTTATGAATAAAAGAAGGAAGGTTCCGATTATATATGTGTATTAGAAATCTAATAAATCTCAGGTGCTGCATCAATGCTAATGTCATTATCTCAACCTTTTGGTCAACAACAATAACAAATGAACCAAACTGAGGGCAGTTGCATTATAATCCTACATGACTTCAGGACCACCTGAATTTCAAAAATTTTAAGTGATTTCTTAATCTCTCAAACGCAAGACATCATCAAAGGTTCAAGTAGCATAATAGAAATAAGGGCAAATTACATTGACTTCCCTTGACTATTGCAGAAAATACACGCAGCTCCACTAGTATGGAAAAATGACACAAACCTCCTCTAATGGGCCTCAAACCCAACTAACAGAAAATATAAAACACAATGCCCTCATATGTTTCAAAAAAAAAGCAACAACAACTACTACAGACAACATCCTCCATCCACACCTCTTCTTCCTTCCACACTCAATTATCACAGCCATTGTCACAAACATGACCCACAGCGCCCACCACCTCCATCTCACCCCATACCCCCCAACCCCCACTACTAAAACCCCAACACAACCAACCCCATGTCGTAGACATCATCACCAAAACCCTAACCTCAAGCCAAAGCCACCATCACGGTGTAAGATTCCTGAAAGATTTTCTGTATCTTGTATATTCAATGTGTGAATGATTACAATCAGACCTTAGATTATATAGCCCTAAATCCTAAACCAAAAGGGAGAATACAATTATGCCTCTAATAGGACTCTAACACAACCATACCTCTAATAGGACTCTAATTTGTACAACCACAGTCATGCATAATTTGGAAAATAATAGAAAATACACAATATATTTTCACACCCCCGCTCAAACTCAAGGTGTTTTAGCAGAAAACACTGAGAGTTTGCTAAGAAGAAACTGAAACCAAGCGGTAGTGTGAGTCTTGGTGAAGAAGTCCGCAAGTTGCAAAGCCGAAGGGATGAAAGGAAGCGAGATAGAGGCAGACTGCAGATGTTGGCGAACAAAGTGACAATCAATCTCAATATGTTTTCGTCCACTCATGAAAGATAGTATTGTGAGCAATCTGAACAGCATTGCGATTGTCACAGTAGAGAGGGATTGGAGAAGACTGAGAGACACCCAAATCAGACAAGAGACAACGAAGTCAAACAATCTCAGCAGTGGCATGAGCCATAGCACGATACTCGGCTTTGGCAGTAGAGCAAGCAACGACTGATTGTTTCTTGCTTTTCCAAGAGATTAAGGAATCTCCAAGAAACATACAGAAACCAGACGTAGACTTACGATCAGTAACATCACCAGCCCAATCAGAGTCAGCATAGGCCACCAAGTCCAAAGAGGAAGTAGAGGACAACAATAAGCCCTGAAAGATAGTACCCCTGAGATAGCGAAGAACACGAACCAAAGCAGCCTAATGGGTAGAGCGAGAAGTAGAAACAAACTACTAACCACATGAACAACATAAGCAAGGTCAGAACGAGTGACAGTCAGATAAACTAAACAATCCACAAGCTCGCGATATAAAGTGGGATCATCCAGAGGGACACCATCAGTAGAGTTAAGCTTCGCATTAAGCTCAATAGGTGTATCAGAAACCTTCGTATCAATAAGACCAGCACGATGAATGACTTCATTAGCATACTTAGCCTGAGATAGAAAATAGCCCTTGGGAGAAGAAGCAACCTCAATACCAAGAAAATACCGTAATGGACCCAGATCCTTCATTTCGAAGGTGCGGAAGAGATGCTGCTTGACCTCAGAGATAGCAGAAGAGTCCGAGCCAGTGATGATCATATCATCCACATAGAGCAAGAGAGCAACAAAACCAACCGATGTATGTCGCAGAAATAAAGCAGAGTCAGAAGCTGAAGAATGAAACCCAAGCTCGGTAACAACAATCTGAAATCGATCATACCAAGCATGAGGAGACTGTTTCAGACCATACAGAGCACGCCGAAGACAACAAACCTGTCCAGAGGGATGGTGAAGGCCAGGGGGAGGACGCATGTAAACCTCCTCAGTGAGATGGCCATTAAGAAAAGCATTCTTAACATCCATCTGATAAAGAGGCCAAGAACGAATAGCAGCGACAAAGATCAAAGTACGGACAGTAGTCATTTTGGCAACTTTACACCCCCGACATTCAGTAAGTTCACTAGGACAAACTTTACCCAAAATACCTGACTGAGCTAAAGACCGTAAGCGATCAACAGACAAATGCCCTAATCGAGAATGCCATAAATAGAAAGGACTAGACAGAGAATCTAACTGAAACGAGGAAAACGCAGTCAAAGAGGTTGCTATAGGCAGATGCAAGCTCTCCACCACATAGAGGTCTCCAATTCTACGGCCGGTCCCAATCTGCTGCTTAGACATTCGATCCTGTACAGAACAGATAGCAGAAGAAAAGATAACATCAAAACCAGCGGCATCAAGCTGACTGGTAGATAATAAATTGACAGATAACTGAGGAACAAAAAGGACAGATGGAATAGAGACAACAGACATAGCAGATGGTAGGACAGACCCAACAGATACAACAGACATACCAGATCCATTAGCCGCATTGACAATAATAAGAAAGGGTGGAGGAGTACAATTGTGAAGTAAGGAGAGATGGAGAGTCATATGATGAGAGGCACCAGAGTCAAAAAGCCAGACAGACGAAGAGATACCTGAAGAAGACCCAAGCAAACCTGAATGAAGAGATGAAACAACGGAAGTAGATGGAGATGGCTGCGAGGTGGACAATATATGCTGAAGTTGACTAATCTGAGCAATCAAGGAAGCCAAGTCAAGATCAAGAGTCGGAGCAGATGCAACATACGCAATGGAAGGAGGCCGAAAGTGGTTCTGAGATTGCTGAAAAAATGAGACAGGCTGACGTCCCTTCTTGGGACGGTGGTACTTCCAATGGCCCTTCTGATGACATAAGGCATACTCATCAAAAGTCAGAGACATCGTAATAACTAGAAAATTGAGGGGTTAAACTGTAATAAACCCTATATTCAACAAAATAGCCAAAACAGGGGTCGAAGGGTAATACACAGAAATCTGATGGGGGTAAGGCCAATAAATCCAAAACCATAGTGTAATAATCAGAAGAGTGTTAGGTCTGAATGTAAAATATAAAAACTAGCTTCTTTTTTTTTTTTCTTTTTTTTTAACCCTGACCCACAAATATTAACTAGAGTATTGAAGTCAAAAGAACCAGTCTGTAGCCGAGAGAACCAAATCAGAGAAGAGAGAGAGAGAGATTGAAGCCGAAGTCAAGGAAAAGGGAGATTACGAAGCTGAAGTCAAGGAAGAGGGAGATTACGACGTGGTTGGTGGTGCCCGCTAGGGTTTTGTAGCGTCAATGTCTCCGACGCGTAAACGTGGAGCGAGAGGAGCAAAAGGGAAGAGTGAGTTGCGTCTCGGTGATCTGGTTCTCGCCAAGGTCAAGGGAACTTCGATCAATCAAAGGAGAAGATTTGAGAACCAGAGACTGAAGAGGAAGATGACCCACAACTCACACAGAGACTGAAGAGGAAGACAATTTCTAGGGTTCTGGTGGTGGCTTTGATACCATGTAAGATTCCTGAAAGCTTTTCTGTATCTTGTATATTCAATGTGTGAATGATTACAATCAGACCTTAGATTATATAGCCCTAAATCCTAAACCAAAAGGGAGAATACAATTATGCCTCTAATAGGACTCTAACACAACCATACCTCTAATAGGACTCTAATTTGTACAACCACAATCATGCCTAATTTGGAAAATAATAGAAAATACACAATATATTCTCATCACCGGAGCCCTAACCACAACCAACAGCTACCATTGCACAGAGAGAGAGAGAGGATCCGTCTATCATCACCTACAATACGTCCATCACCTCATACAATCCGTTCATCATCAGCCTCCTTTCATCATCATCAACATCAACAACAACAACAGCAACAACAAAGAAGGGGAAAAATTTGAAGAAAATATTTAATTTGAAACCTAGATTTGGTTTGTATTGATTTGAAACAACACATTTAGTTTGCATTGGTCCAATTGTGATGGTATGTCTGCAAGCACGATGCTTCAATAGTGATGGCATAATCACAATGCAACGATCGTTATGGTTTGGTTTTGATGATGACTGGGGGGTATGCCAAAGGAAAAAGGGAGTGTTAGTGAGAATGTTATAGTGGTGGTGGCGGTGGCGGTGGCGAAGGGGGATGCAATGGCAGGCAGTACGTGATGATATCGTGGTGTGTGGTAGTCGGAGTCACAAGGACGCTGGGTGAGATTGGATCGCACCAGAGAGAGGAGGCAACATCATGGGGGAGGGGGAAGCAGTGGCCTAATGGTGAGGGATGGGAAGCAATATCAGCATGATTGGAGACAGGCAACGACAGCATGGAAGAGGCAAAAGCAGAGATGGAGATTGTTGTTTGTTTTAGTTCGGCAGTGGTTATAAGATAGAAGTTAGACATTTGGGGGATAGGGTTTTAGGGATGTAGGGTAGACGACTTTTTTTGGGAGGTGGTTTTTTTGGCCATGGAAACTTTTCCTTTTTTTTTTTTTCTCTCTTTTTATATTTTATTTTTCTTTCAATTTTTTTTTTATTTGTTTAAAAAATGTTAGAAATTAAAAAGGGCAAAGTTGGTATTTTTATTTCAAATATGATGACATAAGCAAACTCCATCCACTTCTAATGGTGAGGGATGGGAAGCAATAGCAACATTATGGGAGACAAAGGCGACAACAACGTGGCAAAGGCAAAAGCGGAGGCGGTGGTTGTTGATAGTTGTTTTTCGTTTTAGTTCGGCAGTGGTTATAAGATAGAAATTAGTCATTTGGAGAATAGGGTTTTGGGGGTGTAGGGTAGACGTCTTTTTTTTGGGAGGGGGTCTTTTGGCCATGGACACTTTTCCCTTTTTTCTCTTTTTATATTTTATTTTTCTTTCAAATTTTTTTATTTATTTAAAAAATGATAGAAATTAAAAAGGGTAAAGTTGGTATTTTCATTTAAAATATGATGACATGAGCAAATTCCATCCACTTCACTAACGGTTGATTAATGGCGTGGGCCCAAGTGTAATGCAATAGTTTTCAAGGGAGGCCGGTGTCATTTTTCCATACTAGTGGGGCTGAGTGTAATTTGAACAATTACTGAGGGAGGTCCATGTAATTTTCCCTAGAAATAAAGGAAGAATAAAAAAAATTTCACAGTTAAGTAGCTACAGCAGTAACCACTGTCTAATATTAGACAACAATTCCACTTCCCACATTTCTTTCAAGATGAGAATAAAATAAATAAATAAATAAAGCAAAGGATGATATTATCAAATCCTACAGGCTGACAAGTCAAGACAATTACTAACTCAAATTCAGAATGCAAACGCAAGACAAAACAGACAAAAAAATAACAAGCCCACACACAGGAAGTAGAAAAAAACATTTATAATACTATCCAATCCAATTAACCAACATTTTATAAGTCATAAAGGCATGAGTACATTTAACTCTGACATAAACTGCACTTGAAGAGAAAAAAATTAGTAGTATACAATATGAGGGGTTTGAATGAAAATATGATGTAAACAAGCTAGCCTGGAAACCATATCAAGGAATATGTGATTTCAACATGTAAGCAATGCATACACAATAGTGTAGAAAATTATGAAAAAATTTACCGACAAAAGAATTTAGTCGTTCGTAATATATATGGTATTAGGAGGCATATTATTCGAGAAAAAATACCTGCATCCCATCACTGTCAAAAATAAAGCCCTCTGGCGCATATGTTGTCCCACTGACACTGTATTCAGAAGTAGTAGGACCATGGTGTGCAGAATGAAGCACACATATCTGGACAGGCAGGAAATAGAAAGGGTAGATTAAGTTTTTCCATCTTATGGTAAAACAGGATTCGATGATCAAATAAAGCAATCTGAATTAAGTAAAAATGTCCCCATCAATGTGGAATTTCTTTCATAATAATATGAACAAATAGTTTTCACCTTCTTGTTCTTCTTGAGAATTAAAATTATTGAAGAGAAGGAAGAAGTGCAAAACAAAGACGAACAAACACAACGAAGGGACTTTAAAAAAACTAAAACTAGCACCAGTTCAACAATAGAGGGAAGAAAACAAACGGAATGTATCAAGGACAAGTTTCGCACATCCATAAATTCAAAGAGTATATTACCAAAACACAAAATGAAGACGAACAAGAAGTGGGGGGGAAAAAAAAATAATTAGTATATTCTAAGCCTATAACTAGGCCACTCTTGTAATATTTAGTATCGATCTTAATTGTATTATTTTCAAAATAAATCAAACAAAAATAAGCGGACCAAACGTCCACTAAACAACCATATTGAGTAAGGTAGTGTTTGGTAGAGTTTTCTAAATATGATTTGAGAATAGGAGTTGTATTTTGAGTTTGTGAGTTTTGGAATTATGATTTGAGTGTAGAAAATTTATTTGGTGAATGAGTTTTGAATTGAGTGGAGAATTTTTGATGTGACATGATATCTGATACAAAAACTTACAACTCATAATCAAACACACAACTAAAAAATCTATTAAAAGCTCATAAAAAATTTTAAAATTTTTCAAAAATATTGTTTTATTAAAAATATTTGAAAAAACTAATGCCAATTGCAAAAAAATAAAATAAATAAATAAAATCGCACTGTTCAAGTCAACCGGCCGGACGACAGATGTTTGACCGGTAGGCCAAATTTTAAAATTTAAAAACCCGCTTGGAACGAGTTTTCAAGAGGGGTGGAATTAATTTTCCAAAACCCAAACCAAACATCATACTAGAATATAGGGGTAGAACTATGGTTCCAAAACTCTTCCAAACACAGCCTAAAACAGTCTCCAATAGACACACAAATTACCTAAAAGAAATTGCAAAAAAAAAGAAAAGGGAATACATCGACATTTACTTGACATGTTGAAATTCAAAAAGCAATTTTAAACATCAAAACCTAACAATGAAGTGCACTAAACAAAATAAAATAAACTAACCATATTGAAGAATCAGCTTTCATAACATCAACCCTAACAAATTACATGTTATCATTTTTACAGCAAGGCAAGGAAGACATACAGATAGGTAGAGGTGTTCATGTACCTAATTGTAAAAAGTAATGCGCTAACCTTCGAAATAGACATCATATTGGTAGTCAGAGTACCAGTCTTGTCACTGCAAATTACTGTTGTGCAGCCTAAGGTCTCTACAGATGGCAAAGACCTTACAATAGCATTCATCCGAGCCATTCGTTTTGTTCCAAGAGCCAAACACCTAATAAAATTAAATGAAACATAATGCTGAAGTTCCACAAAAAGCTTCTACAAATATCATGTGCAGGCAACCTAAACAACTAGAAAACATTTACCCCTGTATTTTTTGTGCTAACTGTACAGAACTATCAACGACCTGAAAACTAAGTGAAATTTAATCCAGTATATGATAGATTCTTGGAAAATTATGCAAGGAGAGCCTCATCTAGCACATAAAGCCAAAAGTATCACAAACTTTCATATTAGTTAAATAATACTCCCTCTGTCCTATTTTATGTGTCTAAGTTTCAAATTTCAAAACCCTAAATCATCAATTTGCCATATTACCTGCCTTCTAGGAAGCACGGATACCGATACAAGATACGGGTACGATACGATACGATACGGGATACGGGTACGATACGATACGGATACGGCGATACGACAAAATTTGAAAAATTAGGATACAGGTACGGCGGGGATACGTTCGTAAAAAAATATTATTTTTATAATTTTTAATAATATAGCATGTATAAAAATAAAAAATAAAAAAAGAAGAGTCAAAATTCACCTAATAACACAAATTATGAAAATTTAAATTTTTTTACAAAAAGAGTCAAAATTCACCTAATAACATAAATTCTGAAAATTTAAATTTTAAATAAAAAAGAGTTAAAAAAAAGAAAAAAGAAAAAAAGTCAGAACTATTATCCTAATATCTCAAAACATAAGAAAAACAAAAAATAAAATAAAATAAAAATCAAAACAGGAACTGGGAGAGAGAGAAACCGTGGGATCGAACAAGAGGGACTGAGTGAGATTGAGCGAGAGAGGGACTAAGAGATCAAGCGAGAGGGAGAGAGAGAGACCAAGAGATCGAGCGAGGGGGAGAGAGAGAGGAAGCGAAAGTGTCACGACCCCAAACCGCCCCTAGTAGTTTGGTGCCGTGATGGCCAGTAATCCGTAATTACCGAAGGCCAACTTTTCAAAACTAAACACAATCAGAGTGTGGATAAAGGGGGCTCGCAAAATGCGGAAGCAATAAATCAGTTGCAAATGGTCCATAAGAGCTGTGCGTAGATCAAAAGCAATGCCAAACATTTCCAATTAACTTACAACTTGAATACAACAAGATAAAATACATGTTACATCTTGATCAAAAGGCTTCTCGAGCCGACATATACAAAAGATACAACGAATACAAGTCAAGAAGCATGATTTTCAAGATTTGCCGACATGCAAAGCAGGGCATCGCCGACGTAAATACAAAAGTAAAGCCGACATGAGCACGAATCCAAAACAAACATCCAAACGAACTAGGCGTCGCCGCCGTCCTGCTCATCACCTACATATATATAGAGGGGTGAGTACAAAACTTAGTGAATGGTACTAAAAATAAAGGTTTTGCATGAATATAGCCGAGATCCTTCAAAACGAAACACATCAAAACTTTAACAAGACAAGGGATGAACCGTATTCATCAATCAATTATTACAAGTATCCAAAGATGTTTACTGACATAGGCAAGACAAGAGAGGAACCGTGTTCATCATTCAAGTATCGTAACATCGGCGAAGCAAGGGATGAACCGTATTCATCATTCAAGTATCGTAACATCGGCGAAGCAAGGGATGAACCGTATTCATCATTCAAGTATCGTAACATCGGCGAAGCAAGGGATGAACCGTATTCATCATTCAAGTAACATAACATCGGCGAAGCAAGGGATGAACCGTATTCATCAATCAAATAACATAACATCGGCGGAGCAAGGGATGAACCGTATTCATCAATCAAATAACATAACATCGGCGGAGCAAGGGATGAACCGTATTCATCATTCAAGTAACATAAGGCTGTACGATCCGTAATCGTTTGATCAAAAGTATTGCGAAAGTTTAGAGTCCTCCAATACAAGGGACTTGCGTTACTTAAGCCCGTAGCCCGATTTAACAAGGACCGTATCCTTTTATACTTAGTACTGCGAAAGTTTAGAGTCCTCCAGCACAAGGGACTTGCGCTACTTAGGCCCGTAGCCCGATTTAACAAGGACCGTATCCTTTTATACTTAGTACTGCGAAAGTTTAGAGTCCTCCAGCACAAGGGACTTGTGCTACTTAGGCCCGTAGCCCGATTTAACAAGGACCGTATCCTTTTATACTTAGTACTGCGAAAGTTTAGAGTCCTCCAGCACAAGGGACTTGCGTTACTTAGGCCCGTAGCCCGATTTAACAAGGACCGTATCCTTTTATACTTAGTACTGCGAAAGTTTAGAGTCCTCCAGCACAAGGGACTTTCCGGGGTTAATAATCAAACAAGGCCATTTATTCATGCTTAGCAAATACCACGTTAAGACAAACCAAAACAAGATTTACCAAAGCAAGTGTAACATAGCTTTATTAGAAATACCACTCACCTAGTTCTTCAGGTGTAGACTCAAAGCAATTATCAAGGACCTACAATCACATGGCAAGTCACATCCTCAAAACAAGCTCTATAAATACATGCAAATGATCTCGGCATTCTTGCCAGATCCAAGTCAAAGACAAAACAAAACAAGCTGGGAGCTTAATCACTGCTCCCGTTTTCGAAAACACACTGGGTACCGCTCAGGACTAAGTCGAGGTCCCGTTAAACAAAGTCAGGAGGAAACCTGGGTTTTCCTTTGAAGAGTATGAAGAACATGGTCATTGAAAGATGGATGCAAGCTCACAACTTGTTACAAAAATCTGGGTTTTCATGCCAAGAGTTCAAAATATAGGGACCTGGGTACCCATTAAAGAGAGTCAAGCAAGAACAAACACAAAACATGGTTTTCGTTCTAAACTTTTCGATCAAAATGAGACCTTTTCCAAGAACACATGGGAAACCATTTTCTCTTTCCAAAACCAACTTCAAAACGATGCATGACATGCAACACAAATCCGATCATGCAATGCAGCTAGGTATTTAGCAAGAACAACCAAAGGAGATCAAGATTCTAACCTCGAAACTCGGATCTAACGGTTTAAGCCTCGAAGATCAAGCTTGGAAGACACTCTCTCACTCAAGAATTCTTCTTCCTCCTCTCTAGAGCTTCTCCCTCTAAAACAAAGATTTGAGACAAGAAATGATTTGTTCCAAGGTCTGCCGGCTGCCTTAACAACAGCTCGGACACGTGGCATTATCGGGTTGGTTCTGCTCCAAAAAGGTGATTGATGGACAAGACAAGTCTCTGACAAAGCTTATGCAGCAAGCTGGGGTAAGACACATCGGCAACAAGATGACATCGGCTCAAAACAAGGATCCGGCAACAGGATAACAAAACATCGGCTAGGGAGGACGACACTTGACTAAGCTGTGCCACACCTTGGCCGGGGTGTGCCACATCTCGGCCTAGGCCATACCTGCCTGCGGACGAGGTTTAAGTGTAAAACATCTCGGCAAAGGATGCCCGAGGTGAAGATGGGGTTGAACAAGATCTCAAGATAGTTTCAAGTACAAGGGGTCAAAGGCGGACTCAGCTCAAGATGATCTCGGCTACGCACACACACACACACTAAGCAAGGAACAAAATCATGTAAACAACTTTAAGCAAATCAAGACAAGGCAAAACCCTCAAATTAACATAACAAGCAAGACCATGCAAGAATGTATGCAAGTATGGCAAGAGTAAGGTGAGGGTTGTTACAGAAAGGGAGAGGGAACTTGATCGACGATGACTCCTCGTCCTCCTTGCTGCTGCCTGCTGTTCGTGAACCTTCCTTGCGATAGAGACGATAGAGACGACTCCTCCTTCTCTTGCTGCTGCTGTTCGCGAACAGGTTGGTTGATTTTTTTTTGTTTTATTTTACATTATTTTGTTATTTTACACTTTAACCCCATTAGAAGTTTTTGAAATTATTTTCACCCCGCCGTATCCCGAAAGTATCCTGTACATATCTTGAAGTATCCTAGCGTATCCCAAACGTATCCAAAATTCAAAAAATTAAAAAAAAAAAATATGAGATACTTCTTTGCCGTATCTGATACGTATCCCGCCATATCGGATCCGTATCCGACACGCGTACGGGGGCTGTTTTGGAGTATCCGTGCTTCATAGCCTGCCTTTAAATTTATATTTAACCACATAATCCAACCCCAAAAAGTTATTCGAATCGGACAAAAGGCGTTTTTTAAAATTCCAAAAGAATTCCATAAACTGTGTGCATGGTCAAATATGCCATACAAAATGGGATGAATCAAGTACAAAGATAGCTTTCACTGCTCAAAAACAGAGATGCATATTTTTCAGCCAAATTTATTTAGCAAAAAATAAGATAGAAAAATTATGTAGCCCGGCCAGACATGGCAAGTTAATCGGTGCTAAGAAAGATTGCTACTTAAGGAACAGATTGGTTAATTGTGAAATAAAGTAGTAGTCTTTAAGGCCATATTTTGGGAACTTAGATAGTGGTTAATATAGCGAACAAGACTTGGTAGACTTTTAACTGTGTGCCTAGATACTTATCTACAAGCTTAGGTTTATCTGTTTTTGAAGATTTGGATGTATTTGTTTGCATCATCTTGATACTTGATTTCTAATAAAGTTACCTCTTATTTATCAAAAAGAACTGTGCCCAGTAACAAGCCACATTTGCTGTGGTATCTGTCTATAAAATGTGAGCATTAGATGACAATAATGGGGTTGTAATGCCTTGTATATATATATATATATATCTTTGGGACTCTTCCTTGCACCCTTTCATGCTTAGTTGTTAATTTAAAGCAAATGCTAGTTGATATATTCCCAGCAACCTCGCTGCAGTGTTTTACCACTGCAGCAGTTGGTGTCAGATCTATTGATCTTCTCTTCTTGTGGATTAATTAACTTGCATTTGAAGCCACAAACAGTCCATGAATGAAAGAACGAGGAAAGGATGGAAAGATGATCAACTTGTTGAAGCGATGATTGCATCAAAAATGAAGGAATATATATATATATATATATATTGATATGTAGATTATCCTGGGCCAGCTTGCGCGCACCAGACTATGTCCCTACAGCTCGAACAAGCCTTCCGAAACAGGTTTATTCCCTACAGTCCGTGGCCCAAGAGTTTTGTTGTCGAAGGGACTTGAACTTGAGACCTTGGAGGGAGCAAACTCCCAAGTCACAGGCCTCATGCACCAGGCCAAACCCTTGGGGTTAAAAATGAAGGAAAATATTGAAGATCTTCATATCAAGTTAGGTGAAATATTTTGGCACAGAGATTCTTATCTCTGGAATCAGAGGTAGAAGGTGAATTACCACCATTATTTGATGAGTATTCTGACAATGGATGTCTAATTGTTGGCAACATAAGTGTTCATACATCTATTGATTCTGCCAACAACATAAGCAATAATTACATGACTTTGTTGTTGATGATTTTTTTTTTTGTAACAACGGACAACATGATCTGTTGATTGATTTTTCATTACCTGAAACAATGAATCTTGAGGTGTTAAGTGCTTCCAAATAGTATTATTTGAAGCTTTCTTTGAGTTAGCACGATCCATTTTTGTGGAATTTTGCTGAAGACTATATGAAGATAGACTCATGGATTAAATTCTTCATTAGAATTTACATACGGATGCTGACTATCAAATCGTTGAAATATAGAAATGAAACTAGAAAATGAAACTTAAGTTCAATTTTTGCAAATTATAAAATTGTAAAAAGAAGGAAGATGTAAGGGCATGCCAAGGAAGTGTTAAGCAAGTCAAAAGCATATGTTCAAACAACAAAGGAAATGCTGACAACAAACTCAAGGGCGAGTTTCACGCAACAATGGAGAGACTAAAGCAGCCCAACCAGACATTAGCAACTCAAGAACAGTTCCTTAAGGAATTGATTCTTATTTGTGAGTATAGTAATCTGTGAAGTTAAGACTAAGGCCACATTTTGGGAATTTGCATTGCGGTTAATATAGTGAACAAGTCTAAGTACACTTTTTTTTGGTTCTGCCTAGTAATGCTTACATTTACTATGGTAGCTGTCTAGAAAATGTAAGTGTTAGATAACAATGGGTTGTAGACTGAGAGTGACATGAAAGCATCAACTTTGAAAATGAGAGCATGCATATTAATTTATATATAAATTTTAATTTGCAATTTTTTTCATTATTTGAGAATCAACAAATAGTTTTTTATGTATATTTTAAAAAGAAATAATAAAAAAAATTAAAGCAAAAAATCTATGAAAAAATTTGTAGAGTAGCATGGCAAAATGCAAGATGTTGATTTTTTAAATCTCAGGTTCAAGTCATTTCAAGTTCAAGATGGTTTTTTTTTTTTTTTTTTTGGGATAAATATTTCAGGTTCAAAATCTTTTGAGCATTATATATTGTGCTATTGCAAGATACACAAGATCATGCAACATGTGAGCCTAGAACCCTATACCACAGAATGTACAAAACAGCTGGGTCCATCACATTGATGTTGTTTTGTGGAACATGGATAGCAGCAGGTGTACTATAGAGTGGCACAACAGATGAATCCATAGACGTGTCAGCTAAATATTCTCACAAACATCAATTCATTGTCAACCAACAATTCTTTCTCAATTTTGCTCCTAGTAAAATCCACGAACCAGAGTATGGTCCACCACGATGGCAGATTTGGCTTATTATAGTTCCCAGCAACTGCTCTGCCGTGTTTTTTAACTGCATCAAATTTAGCAATAAACCTATTTTTGTGCAAACTACATAGAAATACAATTTGACAAAGAACAGCACAAAATAGAGGCTCTAATCCATGAAATGCGAAACCATAATTGATAAATCAGAAATGTGGGCTCAAAGGACGTTACCCTTTTTAAATCATCAAAATTAGCAAAATAGGTTGAGAGAAATTAAAAGCTATAAAGATGTTAAATTACCAGCTGCCCCAAAAGTTTAACCGGTTAATGATGATCCCTCACAATTTGAACTGAATAGGGTGCACAAAAACAAACAAAACATAATAAAATAGACACTAACAATCACATATAACAAGACTTGACACCTCCAATAAACAAAGCTCCAATATTAGGTTACATTAATGCTTGCACCAAAAGCTTTTGCTGTCAGGAAAAGGGACCATATGTATATATATCAAGCTCTCAAAAAAAACAGTGCATCACAAACTCATGGGCAATTTTGAATCCTCAAAAACCATATCTACTGGTTATCACTTGACGTGATTGTAAAATACAATTTGTTTGGTAAGGCTCCTTAAAGTATTGGAGGTCCAAGTTAACATTAAATGTGCATTATATGAGATAAAAGCACACCAATGCATATTTTTATATTATTTTTATATTATTTTTCAAAAGAAAAACTTCTTGTTTGTTTTTTTGGTTATCAATCATATAGTTATTGGTATCCGATTAATATGATTTTTGGTAGGCTTGAAATACTCAACAAACCCTACAAAATGACGGTTCAGATCATAAAAATAATCCCATAATGCATCACAAAATGAAGCACAACAGTCACTGCTGTGCCTTTGCCACAGCAGTGACCCCAATTCCTTGGCGATTATGGGGCGTCAACACCTCGAATTCAAGTTTTTTAAGGAACTAGTTTGCCTAAAGTGAAATCCGGCTCTAACTCCCAAACAGGAAACCCGATTGGAGTCCTGTCTTCTCCCACAAGTTTCTCGTGCCTAGGCGGTAGTGTGTGGCAGGTTTTGTGCGAAACCGACGCCTTTTGGCGATTTTAGGGCGTCAAAACCTCGAATTCAAGTTTCTTGAGGAACTAGTTTTCCTAGAGTGAAATCCGGCTCTGACTCCCAAACCGGGAACCCGATTGGAGTACCGTCTTCTCCCAGAAGTCTCTCGTGCCTAGGTTGTCGTGCGTGCCAAATTTCGTGCCAAACCGACGCTGTTGTGGTGATTTTGGGGCATCATCACCTCGAATTCAAATTTCTTAAGGAACTAGCTTGCCTAGGCCGAAATCCGGCTCTAACTCCCAAACCGGGAACCCGATTCAAATCCCGTCTTCTCCCACAAGTTTCTCGTGCCTAGGCGGTCGTGTGTGCCAAGTTTCGTGCAAAACAGACGCCGTTTGCAGATTTTGGGGCATCAACACCTCGAATTCAAGTTTCTTAAGGAACTAATTTGCCTAGAGTGAAATCCGGCTTTAACTCCGAAACCGGGAACCCGATTGGAGTACCGTCTTCTCCCACAAGTCTCTCGTCCCTAGGCGGTCGTGTGTGCCAAGTTTCGTGCCAGACCGACCCCGTTTGATGATTTTGGGGCATCGGCACCTCGACTTCAAGTTTCTTAACGAACTAGCTTGGCTAGACCGAAAACCGGCTCTAACACACAAACCGGGAACCCGATTCGAGCCCTGTCTTCTCCCACAAGTCTCTCGTGCCTAGGCGGTCGTGTGTGCCAAGTTTCGTGCAAAACCAACGCCGTTTGGCGATTTTGGGGCATCAACACCTCGAATTTAAATTTCTAAAGGGACCGAAATCCGGCTCTAACTCCCAAACCGGGAACCCGATTCGAGCCCCGTCTTCTCCCACAAGTCTCTCGTGCCTAGGCGGTCGTGTGTGCCAAGTTTCGTGCTAATCGAACCCCGTTTGGCGATTTTGGGGTGTCAACACATCGAATTCAAATTTTATAAGGAACTACTTTTGCCTAGAGTGAAATCCGGCTCTAACTCCCAAACCGGGAACCCAATTGGAGTCCTGTCTTCTCCCACAAGTTTCACGTGCCTAGGCGGTTGTGTGTGCCAAGTTTCGTATGAAACTGACGTCTTTTGGCGATTTTGGGGCGTCAACACCTCGAATTCAAGTTTCTCAAGAAATTAGTTTGCCTAGAGTGAAATCCGTCTCTAACTCCCAAACCGGGAACCCCATCGGAGTACCGTTTTCTCCCACAAGTCTCTCGTGCCTAGGTGGTCGTGTGTATTAAGTTTCGTGTCAAGCCGACGCCGTTTGGTAATTTTGGGGCGTCAACACCTTGAATTCAAATTTCTTAAGGAACTAGCTTGCCTAGACCGAAATCCGGCTCTAACTCCCAAACCGGGAACCCGATTCGAGCCCCGTCTTCTCCCACAAGTCTCTCGTGCCTAGGCAGTTGTGTGTGCCAAGTTTCTTGCCAAACCGACGCCGTTTGGCAATTTTGGGGCGTCAACACCTCGAATTTAAATTTCTTAAGGGACAAAAATTGTCTAGACCGAAATCTGGCTCTTACTCCCAAACCGGGAATCCGATTCGAGCCCCGTCTTCTCCCACAAGTCTCTCGTGCCTAGGCGGTCGTGTGTGCCAGGTTTCGGGCCAATCGAACCCCGTTTGGTGATTTTAAGGTGTCAAAACCTCGAATTCAAATTTCTTAACGAACTAGGTTGCCTAGAGTGAAATCTGGCTCCAACTCCCAAACCAGGAACCCGATTGGAGCCCCGTCTTCTCCCACAAGTCTCTCGTCTTTAGGCGGTCATGTGTGCCCAGTTTTGTGCCAAGCCGACGGCGTTTGGTATTTTGGGGCGTCAACACCTCGAATTCAAATTTCTTAAGGAACTACTTTTGCCAAGAGTGAAATCCGGCTTTAACTCCCAAACCGGGAACCCAATTCGAGCCGTGTCTTCTCCCAAAACTCTATTGTGTTTAGGCGGTCATGTGTGCCAAGTTTCGTGCCAAACCGACGACGTTTGGTATTTCGGGGCGTCCACACCTCGAATTCAATTTTCATAAGGAACTACTTTTGCCTAGAGCGAAATCCGGCTCTAACTCCAAAATCGGGAACCCAATTGGAGTCCTGTCATCTCCTACAAGTTTCTCGTGCTTAGGCGGTCTTGTGCGCCAGGTTTCGGGCGAAACAGACGCCTTTTGGCAATTTCGGGGCGTCAACACCTCGAATTCAAGTTTCTTAAGGAACTAGTTTGCCTAGAGTGAAATCCGTCTCTAACTCCCAAACCGGGAGCTCCATTGGAGTACCGTTTTCTCCCACAAGTCTCTCGTGCCTAGGTGGTCGTGTGTGTTAAGTTTCGTGTCAAGCCGACGCCGTTTGGTAATTTTGGGGCGTCAACACCTTAAATTCAAATTTCTTAAGGAACTAGCTTGCCTAGACCGAAATCCGGCTATAACTCCCAAACCGGGAACCCGATTCGAGCCCCGTCCTCTCCTACAAGTCTCTCGTGCCTAGGCAGTTGTGTGTGCCAAGTTTCTTGCCAAACCGACGCCGTTTGGCAATTTTGGGGCGTCAACACCTCGAATTTAAATATCTTAAGGGACCAAATTGTCTAGACCGAAATCTGGCTCTTACTCCCAAACCGGGAACCCGATTGGAGCCCCTTCTTCTCCCACAAGTCTCTCGTCTTTAGGCGGTCATGTGTGCCCAGTTTTGTGCCAAACCGACGGCGTTTGGTATTTTGGGGCGTCAACACCTCGAATTCAAATTTCTTGAGGAACTACTTTTGCCTAGAGTGAAATCCGGCTTTAACTCACAAACCGGGAACCCGATTGGAGCCGTGTCTTCTCCCAACACTCTATCGTGTTTAGGCGGTCATGTGTGCCAAGTTTCGTGCCAAACCCACGGCGTTTGGTATTTCGGGGCGTCCACACCTCGAATTCAATTTTCATAAGGAACTCCAAAATCGGGAACCGAATTGGAGTCCTGTCATCTCCTACAAGTTTCTCGTGCTTAGGCGGTCTTGTGCGCCAGGTTTCGGGCGAAACAGACGCCTTTTGGCGATTTCGGGGCGTCAACACCTCGAATTCAAATTTATTAACGTACTAATTTGCCTATAGTGAAATCTAGCTCTAACTCCCAAACCGGGAACCTGATTGGAGCCCCGTCTTCTCCCACAAGTTTCACGTGCCTAGGCGGTCGTGTGTGCCAAGTTTCGTGCGAAACCGACGCCTTTTGGCGATTTTGGGACGTCAACACCTCGAATTTAAGTTTCTTAAGGAAGTAGCTTGCCTAGAGTGAAATCCGTCTCTAACTCCCAAGCCGGGAACCCGATTGGAGTACCGTCTTCTCCCACAAGTCTCTCGTGCCTAGGCGGTCGTGTGTGTCAACTTTCGTGTCAAATCGACGCCGTTTGGTAATTTTGGGGCGTCAACACCTCGAATTCCAATTTCTTAAGGAACTAGCTTGCCTAGACCGAAATCCGGCTCTAACTCCCAAACCGAGAACCCAATTCGAGCCCCGTCTAGTCCCACAAGTCTCTCGTGCTTAGGAAGTCGTGCGTGCCAAGTTTCGTGCCAAACCGACGCCGTTTGGCGATTTTGCGGCGTCAACACCTCGTATTTAAATTTCTTAAGGGACCAAATTGTCTAGACCGAAATCTGGCTCTTACTCCCAAACCGGGAACCCGATTCGAGCCCCGTCTTCTCCCATAAGTCTCTCGTTCCTAGGCGGTCGTGTGTGCCAGGTTCGTGCCAATCGAACCCTGTTTGGTGATTTTAAGGTGTCAAAACCTCGAATTCAAATTTCTTAATCACCTAGGTTGCCTAGAGTGAAATCTGGCTCTAACTCCCAAATCGGGAGCCCGACTAGAGCCCCGTCTTCTCCCACAAGTCTCTCGTGTTTAGGCGGTCATGTGTGCCAAGTTTTGTGCCAAACCGACGGCGTTTGGTATTTTGGGGCGTCAACACCTCGAATTCAAATTTCTTAAGGAACTACTTTTGCCTAGAGTGAAATCCGGCTCTAACTCCCAAACCGGGAACCCAATTGGAGTCCTATCTTCTCCCACAAGTTTCTCGTGCCTAGGCGGTCGTGTGTGCCAAGTTTCGTGCGAAACTGACGCCTTTTGGCGATTTTGGGGCGTCTACACCTCGAATTCAAGTTTCTTAAGGAACTAGTTTGCCTAAAGAGAAATCCGGCTCTAACTCCCAAATCGGGAACCCGATTGGAGCCGTGTCTTCTCCCACAACTCTATCGTGTTTAGGCGTTCATGTGTGCCAAGTTTCGTGCCAAACCGACGCGTTTTAGCGATTTTGGGGCGTCAAAACCACGAATTCAAGTTTCTTAAGGAACTAGTTTTCCTAGAGTGAAATTCGGCTCTGACTCCCAAACCGGGAACCCGATTGGAGTACCGTCTTCTCCCAGAAGTCTAGGGACGAGAGACTTGTGGGAGAAGACGGTACTCCAATCGAGTTCCCGGTTTCGGAGTTAAAGCCGGATTTCACTCTAGGCAAACTAGCTCCTTAAGAAACTTGAATTCGAGGTGTTGACGCCCCAAAATCTGCAAACGTCGTCTGTTTTGCACGAAGCTTGGCACACACGACCACCTAGGCACGAGAAACTTGTGGGAGAAGACAGGATTTGAATCGTCTTCCCGGTTTGGGAGTTAGAGCCGGATTTCGGCCTAGGCAAGCTAGTTCCTTAAGAAATTTGAATTCGAGGTGATGATGCCCCAAAATCACCGCAACAGCGTCGGTTTGGCACGAAATTTGGCACGCACGACAGCCTAGGCACGAGAGACTTCTGGGAGAAGACGGTACTCCAATCGGGTTCCCAGTTTGGGAGTCAGAGCCGAATTTCACTCTACGAAAACTAGTTCCTTAAGAAACTTGAATTCGAGGTTTTGACGCCCTAAAATCGCCGAAAGGCGTCGGTTTCGCACAAAACCTGCCACACACTACCGCCTAGGCACGAGAAACTTGTGGGAGAAGACAGGACTCCAATCGGGTTTCCTGTTTGGGAGTTAGAGCCGGATTTCACTTTTGGCAAACTAGTTCCTTAAGAAACTTGAATTCGAGGTGTTGACGCCCCATAATCGCCAAGGAATTGGGGTCACTGCTGTGGCAAAGGCACAGCAGTGACTGCTGTGCTTCATTTTGTGATGCATTATAGGATTATTTTTATGATCTGAACCGTTCATTTTGTAAGATTTGTTGAGTACTTCAAGCCTACCAAAAATCATATTAATCGGATATCAACAACTATATGATCGAATTGCATATTTTTATATTATTTTTCAAAAGAAAAACTTCTTGTTTGTTTTTTTGGTTATCAATCATATAGTTATTGGTATCCGATTAATATGATTTTTGGTAGGCTTGAAGTACTCAACAAACCCTACAAAATGAACGGTTCAGATCATAAAAATAATCCCATAATGCATCACAAAATGAAGCACAACAGTCACCGCTGTGCCTTTGCCACAGCAGTGACCCCATTTCCTTGGCGATTATGGGGCATCAACACCTCGAATTCAAGTTTCTTAAGGAACTAGTTTGCCTAAAGTGAAATCCGGTTCTAAGTCCCAAACAGGAAACCCGATTGGAGTCCTGTCTTCTCCCACAAGTTTCTCGTGCCTAGGCGGTAGTGTGTGGCAGGTTTTGTGCGAAACCGACGCCTTTTGGCGATTTTAGGGCGTCAAAACCTCGAATTCAAGTTTCTTAAGGAACTAGTTTTCCTAGAGTGAAATCCGGCTCCGACTCCCAAACCGGGAACCCGATTGGAGTACCGTCTTCTCCCAGAAGTCTCTCGTGCCTAGGCTGTCGTGCGTGCCAAATTTCGTGCCAAACCGACGCTGTTGTGGTGATTTTGGGGCATCACCACCTCGAATTCAAATTTCTTAAGGAACTAGCTTGCCTAGGCCGAAATCCGGCTCTAACTCCCACACCGGGAACCCGATTCAAATCCCGTCTTCTCCCACAAGTTTCTTGTGCCTAGGCGGTCGTGTGTGCCAAGTTTCATGCAAAACAGACGCCGTTTGCAGATTTTGGGGCGTCAACACCTCGAATTCAAGTTTCTTAAGGAACTAGTTTGCCTAGAGTGAAATCCGGCTTTAACTCCGAAACCGGGAACCCGATTGGAGTACCGTCTTCTCCCACAAGTCTCTCGTCCCTAGGCGGTCGTGTGTGCCAAGTTTCGTGCCAGACCGACGCCGTTTGGTGATTTTGGGGTATCAGCACCTCGACTTCAAGTTTCTTAACGAACTAGCTTAGCTAGACCGAAAACCGGCTCTAACACCCAAACCGGGAACCCAATTCGAGCCCTGTCTTCTCCCCACAAGTCTCTCGTGCCTAGGCGGTCATGTGTGCCAAGTTTCGTGCAAAACCAACGCCGTTTGGCGATTTTGGGGCATCAACACCTCGAATTTAAATTTCTAAAGGGACCGAAATCCGGCTCTAACTCCCAAACCGGGAACCCGATTCGAGCCCCGTCTTCTCCCACAAGTCTCTCGTGCCTAGGCAGTCGTGTGTGCCAAGTTTCGTGCTAATCGAACCCCGTTTGGCGATTTTGGGGTGTCAACACCTCGAATTCAAATTTTATAAGGAACTACTTTTGCCTAAAGTGAAATCCGGCTCTAACTCCCAAACCGGGAACCCAATTGGAGTCCTGTCTTCTCCCACAAGTTTCACGTGCCTAGGCGGTTGTGTGTGCCAAGTTTCGTATGAAACTGACGTCTTTTGGCGATTTTGGGGCGTCAACACCTCGAATTCAAGTTTCTCAAGAAATTAGTTTGCCTAGAGTGAAATCCGTCTCTAACTCCCAAACCGGGAACCCCATCGGAGTACCGTTTTCTCCCACAAGTCTCTCGTGCCTAGGTGGTCGTGTGTATTAAGTTTCGTGTCAAGCCGACGCCGTTTGGTAATTTTGGGGCGTCAACACCTTGAATTCAAATTTCTTAAGGAACTAGCTTGCCTAGACCGAAATCCGGCTCTAACTCCCAAACCGGGAACCCGATTCGAGCCCCGTCTTCTCCCACAAGTCTCTCGTGCCTAGGCAGTTGTGTGTGCCAAGTTTCTTGCCAAACCGACGCCGTTTGGCAATTTTGGGGCGTCAACACCTCGAATTTAAATTTCTTAAGGGACAAAAATTGTCTAGACCGAAATCTGGCTCTTACTCCCAAACCGGGAATCCGATTCGAGCCCCGTCTTCTCCCACAAGTCTCTCGTGCCTAGGCGGTCGTGTGTGCCAGGTTTCGGGCCAATCGAATCCCGTTTGGTGATTTTAAGGTGTCAAAACCTCGAATTCAAATTTCTTAACGAACTAGGTTGCCTAGAGTGAAATCTGGCTCCAACTCCCAAACCAGGAACCCGATTGGAGCCCCGTCTTCTCCCACAAGTCTCTCGTCTTTAGGCGGTCATGTGTGCCCAGTTTTGTGCCAAGCCGACGGCGTTTGGTATTTTGGGGCGTCAACACCTCGAATTCAAATTTCTTAAGGAACTACTTTTGCCAAGAGTGAAATCCGGCTTTAACTCCCAAACCGGGAACCCAATTCGAGCCGTGTCTTCTCCCAAAACTCTATTGTGTTTAGGCGGTCATGTGTGCCAAGTTTCGTGCCAAACCGACGACGTTTGGTATTTCGGGGCGTCCACACCTCGAATTCAATTTTCATAAGGAACTACTTTTGCCTAGAGCGAAATCCGGCTCTAACTCCAAAATCGGGAACCCAATTGGAGTCCTGTCATCTCCTACAAGTTTCTCGTGCTTAGGCGGTCTTGTGCGCCAGGTTTCGGGCGAAACAGACGCCTTTTGGCAATTTCGGGGCGTCAACACCTCGAATTCAAGTTTCTTAAGGAACTAGTTTGCCTAGAGTGAAATCCGTCTCTAACTCCCAAACCGGGAGCTCCATTGGAGTACCGTTTTCTCCCACAAGTCTCTCGTGCCTAAGTGGTCGTGTGTGTTAAGTTTCGTGTCAAGCCGACGCCGTTTGGTAATTTTGGGGCGTCAACACCTTAAATTCAAATTTCTTAAGGAACTAGCTTGCCTAGACCGAAATCCGGCTATAACTCCCAAACCGGGAACCCGATTCGAGCCCCGTCCTCTCCTACAAGTCTCTCGTGCCTAGGCAGTTGTGTGTGCCAAGTTTCTTGCCAAACCGACGCCGTTTGGCAATTTTGGGGCGTCAACACCTCGAATTTAAATATCTTAAGGGACCAAATTGTCTAGACCGAAATCTGGCTCTTACTCCCAAACCGGGAACCCGATTGGAGCCCCTTCTTCTCCCACAAGTCTCTCGTCTGTGTGCCCAGTTTTGTGCCAAACCGACGGCGTTTGGTATTTTGGGGCGTCAACACCTCGAATTCAAATTTCTTGAGGAACTACTTTTGCCTAGAGTGAAATCCGGCTTTAACTCACAAACCGGGAACCCGATTGGAGCCGTGTCTTCTCCCAACACTCTATCGTGTTTAGGCGGTCATGTGTGCCAAGTTTCGTGCCAAACCCACGACGTTTGGTATTTCGGGGCGTCCACACCTCGAATTCAATTTTCATAAGGAACTCCAAAATCGGGAACCGAATTGGAGTCCTGTCATCTCCTACAAGTTTCTCGTGCTTAGGCGGTCTTGTGCGCCAGGTTTCGGGCGAAACAGACGCCTTTTGGCGATTTCGGGGCGTCAACACCTCGAATTCAAATTTATTAACGTACTAATTTGCCTATAGTGAAATCTAGCTCTAACTCCCAAACCGGGAACCTGATTGGAGCCCCGTCTTCTCCCACAAGTTTCACGTGCCTAGGCGGTCGTGTGTGCCAAGTTTCGTGCGAAACTGACGCCTTTTGGCGATTTTGGGACGTCAACACCTCGAATTTAAGTTTCTTAAGGAAGTAGCTTGCCTAGAGTGAAATCCGTCTCTAACTCCCAAGCCGGGAACCCGATTGGAGTACCGTCTTCTCCCACAAGTCTCTCGTGCCTAGGCGGTCGTGTGTGTCAACTTTCGTGTCAAATCGACGCCGTTTGGTAATTTTGGGGCGTCAACACCTCGAATTCCAATTTCTTAAGGAACTAGCTTGCCTAGACCGAAATCCGGCTCTAACTCCCAAACCGAGAACCCAATTCGAGCCCCGTCTAGTCCCACAAGTCTCTCGTGCTTAGGAAGTCGTGCGTGCCAAGTTTCGTGCCAAACCGACGCCGTTTGGCGATTTTGCGGCGTCAACACCTCGTATTTAAATTTCTTAAGGGACCAAATTGTCTAGACCGAAATCTGGCTCTTACTCCCAAACCGGGAACCCGATTCGAGCCCCGTCTTCTCCCATAAGTCTCTCGTTCCTAGGCGGTCGTGTGTGCCAGGTTCGTGCCAATCGAACCCTGTTTGGTGATTTTAAGGTGTCAAAACCTCGAATTCAAATTTCTTAATCACCTAGGTTGCCTAGAGTGAAATCTGGCTCTAACTCCCAAATCGGGAGCCCGACTAGAGCCCCGTCTTCTCCCACAAGTCTCTCGTGTTTAGGCGGTCATGTGTGCCAAGTTTTGTGCCAAACCGACGGCGTTTGGTATTTTGGGGCGTCAACACCTCGAATTCAAATTTCTTAAGGAACTACTTTTGCCTAGAGTGAAATCCGGCTCTAACTCCCAAACCGGGAACCCAATTGGAGTCCTATCTTCTCCCACAAGTTTCTCGTGCCTAGGCGGTCGTGTGTGCCAAGTTTCGTGCGAAACTGACGCCTTTTGGCGATTTTGGGGCGTCTACACCTCGAATTCAAGTTTCTTAAGGAACTAGTTTGCCTAAAGAGAAATCCGGCTCTAACTCCCAAATCGGGAACCCGATTGGAGCCGTGTCTTCTCCCACAACTCTATCGTGTTTAGGCGTTCATGTGTGCCAAGTTTCGTGCCAAACCGACGCGTTTTAGCGATTTTGGGGCGTCAAAACCACGAATTCAAGTTTCTTAAGGAACTAGTTTTCCTAGAGTGAAATTCGGCTCTGACTCCCAAACCGGGAACCCGATTGGAGTACCGTCTTCTCCCAGAAGTCTAGGGACGAGAGACTTGTGGGAGAAGACGGTACTCCAATCGAGTTCCCGGTTTCGGAGTTAAAGCCGGATTTCACTCTAGGCAAACTAGTTCCTTAAGAAACTTGAATTCGAGGTGTTGACGCCCCAAAATCTGCAAACGTCGTCTGTTTTGCACGAAGCTTGGCACACACGACCACCTAGGCACGAGAAACTTGTGGGAGAAGACAGGATTTGAATCGTCTTCCCGGTTTGGGAGTTAGAGCCGGATTTCGGCCTAGGCAAGCTAGTTCCTTAAGAAATTTGAATTCGAGGTGATGATGCCCCAAAATCACCGCAACAGCGTCGGTTTGGCACGAAATTTGGCACGCACGACAGCCTAGGCACGAGAGACTTCTGGGAGAAGACGGTACTCCAATCGGGTTCCCAGTTTGGGAGTCAGAGCCGAATTTCACTCTACGAAAACTAGTTCCTTAAGAAACTTGAATTCGAGGTTTTGACGCCCTAAAATCGCCGAAAGGCGTCGGTTTCGCACAAAACCTGCCACACACTACCGCCTAGGCACGAGAAACTTGTGGGAGAAGACAGGACTCCAATCGGGTTTCCTGTTTGGGAGTTAGAGCCGGATTTCACTTTTGGCAAACTAGTTCCTTAAGAAACTTGAATTCGAGGTGTTGACGCCCCATAATCGCCAAGGAATTGGGGTCACTGCTGTGGCAAAGGCACAGCAGTGACTGCTGTGCTTCATTTTGTGATGCATTATAGGATTATTTTTATGATCTGAACCGTTCATTTTGTAAGATTTGTTGAGTACTTCAAGCCTACCAAAAATCATATTAATCGGATATCAACAACTATATGATCGAATTGCATATTTTTATATTATTTTTCAAAAGAAAAACTTCTTGTTTGTTTTTTTGGTTATCAATCATATAGTTATTGGTATCCGATTAATATGATTTTTGGTAGGCTTGAAGTACTCAACAAACCCTACAAAATGAACGGTTCAGATCATAAAAATAATCCCATAATGCATCACAAAATGAAGCACAACAGTCACCGCTGTGCCTTTGCCACAGCAGTGACCCCATTTCCTTGGCGATTATGGGGCATCAACACCTCGAATTCAAGTTTCTTAAGGAACTAGTTTGCCTAAAGTGAAATCCGGTTCTAAGTCCCAAACAGGAAACCCGATTGGAGTCCTGTCTTCTCCCACAAGTTTCTCGTGCCTAGGCGGTAGTGTGTGGCAGGTTTTGTGCGAAACCGACGCCTTTTGGCGATTTTAGGGCGTCAAAACCTCGAATTCAAGTTTCTTAAGGAACTAGTTTTCCTAGAGTGAAATCCGGCTCCGACTCCCAAACCGGGAACCCGATTGGAGTACCGTCTTCTCCCAGAAGTCTCTCGTGCCTAGGCTGTCGTGCGTGCCAAATTTCGTGCCAAACCGACGCTGTTGTGGTGATTTTGGGGCATCACCACCTCGAATTCAAATTTCTTAAGGAACTAGCTTGCCTAGGCCGAAATCCGGCTCTAACTCCCACACCGGGAACCCGATTCAAATCCCGTCTTCTCCCACAAGTTTCTTGTGCCTACGCGGTCGTGTGTGCCAAGTTTCATGCAAAACAGACGCCGTTTGCAGATTTTGGGGCGTCAACACCTCGAATTCAAGTTTCTTAAGGAACTAGTTTGCCTAGAGTGAAATCCGGCTTTAACTCCGAAACCGGGAACCCGATTGGAGTACCGTCTTCTCCCACAAGTCTCTCGTCCCTAGGCGGTCGTGTGTGCCAAGTTTCGTGCCAGACCGACGCCGTTTGGTGATTTTGGGGTATCAGCACCTCGACTTCAAGTTTCTTAACGAACTAGCTTAGCTAGACCGAAAACCGGCTCTAACACCCAAACCGGGAACCCAATTCGAGCCCTGTCTTCTCCCCACAAGTCTCTCGTGCCTAGGCGGTCATGTGTGCCAAGTTTCGTGCAAAACCAACGCCGTTTGGCGATTTTGGGGCATCAACACCTCGAATTTAAATTTCTAAAGGGACCGAAATCCGGCTCTAACTCCCAAACCGGGAACCCGATTCGAGCCCCGTCTTCTCCCACAAGTCTCTCGTGCCTAGGCAGTCGTGTGTGCCAAGTTTCGTGCTAATCGAACCCCGTTTGGCGATTTTGGGGTGTCAACACCTCGAATTCAAATTTTATAAGGAACTACTTTTGCCTAAAGTGAAATCCGGCTCTAACTCCCAAACCGGGAACCCAATTGGAGTCCTGTCTTCTCCCACAAGTTTCACGTGCCTAGGCGGTTGTGTGTGCCAAGTTTCGTATGAAACTGACGTCTTTTGGCGATTTTGGGGCGTCAACACCTCGAATTCAAGTTTCTCAAGAAATTAGTTTGCCTAGAGTGAAATCCGTCTCTAACTCCCAAACCGGGAACCCCATTGGAGTACCGTTTTCTCCCACAAGTCTCGCGTGCCTAGGTGGTCGTGTGTATTAAGTTTCGTGTCAAGCCGACGCCGTTTGGTAATTTTGGGGCGTCAACACCTTGAATTCAAATTTCTTAAGGAACTAGCTTGCCTAAACCGAAATCCGGCTCTAACTCCCAAACCGGGAACCCGATTCGAGCCCCGTCTTCTCCCACAAGTCTCTCGTGCCTAGGCAGTTGTGTGTGCCAAGTTTCTTGCCAAACCGACGCCGTTTGGCAATTTTGGGGCGTCAACACCTCGAATTTAAATTTCTTAAGGGACAAAATTGTCTAGACCGAAATCTGGCTCTTACTCCCAAACCGGGAACCCGATTCGAGCCCCGTCTTCTCCCACAAGTCTCTCGTGCCTAGGCGGTCGTGTGTGCCAGGTTTCGGGCCAATCGAACCCTGTTTGGTGATTTTAAGGTGTCAAAACCTCGAATTCAAATTTCTTAACGAACTAGGTTGCCTAGAGTGAAATCTGGCTCAAACTCCCAAACCGGGAACCCGATTGGAGCCCCGTCTTCTCCCACAAGTCTCTCGTCTTTAGGCGGTCATGTGTGCCCACTTTTGTGCCAAGCCGACGGCGTTTGGTATTTTGGGGCGTCAACACCTCGAATTCAAATTTCTTAAGGAACTACTTTTGCCAAGAGTGAAATCCGGCTTTAACTCCCAAACCGGGAACCCAATTCGAGCCGTCTCTTCTCCCAAAACTCTATTGTGTTTAGGCGGTCATGTGTGCCAAGTTTCGTGCCAAACCGACGACGTTTGGTATTTCGGGGCGTCCACACCTCGAATTCAATTTTCATAAGGAACTACTTTTGCCTAGAGCGAAATCCGGCTCTAACTCCAAAATCGGGAACCCAATTGGAGTCCTGTCATCTCCTACAAGTTTCTCGTGCTTAGGCGGTCTTGTGCGCCAGGTTTCGGGCGAAACAGACGCCTTTTGGCAATTTCGGGGCGTCAACACCTCGAATTCAAGTTTCTTAAGGAACTAGTTTGCCTAGAGTGAAATCCGTCTCTAACTCCCAAACCGGGAGCTCCATTGGAGTACCGTTTTCTCCCACAAGTCTCTCGTGCCTAGGTGGTCGTGTGTGTTAAGTTTCGTGTCAAGCCGACGCCGTTTGGTAATTTTGGGGCGTCAACACCTTAAATTCAAATTTCTTAAGGAACTAGCTTGCCTAGACCGAAATCCGGCTATAACTCCCAAACCGGGAACCCGATTCGAGCCCCGTCCTCTCCTACAAGTCTCTCGTGCCTAGGCAGTTGTGTGTGCCAAGTTTCTTGCCAAACCGACGCCGTTTGGCAATTTTGGGGCGTCAACACCTCGAATTTAAATATCTTAAGGGACCAAATTGTCTAGACCGAAATCTGGCTCTTACTCCCAAACCGGGAACCCGATTGGAGCCCCTTCTTCTCCCACAAGTCTCTCGTCTTTAGGCGGTCATGTGTGCCCAGTTTTGTGCCAAACCGACGGCGTTTAGTATTTTGGGGCGTCAACACCTCGAATTCAAATTTCTTGAGGAACTACTTTTGCCTAGAGTGAAATCCGGCTTTAACTCACAAACCGGGAACCCGATTGGAGCCGTGTCTTCTCCCAACACTCTATCGTGTTTAGGCGGTCATGTGTGCCAAGTTTCGTGCCAAACCCACGGCGTTTGGTATTTCGGGGCGTCCACACCTCGAATTCAATTTTCATAAGGAACTCCAAAATCGGGAACCGAATTGGAGTCCTGTCATCTCCTACAAGTTTCTCGTGCTTAGGCGGTCTTGTGCGCCAGGTTTCGGGCGAAACAGACGCCTTTTGGCGATTTCGGGGCGTCAACACCTCGAATTCAAATTTATTAACGTACTAATTTGCCTATAGTGAAATCTAGCTCTAACTCCCAAACCGGGAACCTGATTGGAGCCCCGTCTTCTCCCACAAGTTTCACGTGCCTAGGCGGTCGTGTGTGCCAAGTTTCGTGCGAAACCGACGCCTTTTGGCGATTTTGGGACGTCAACACCTCGAATTTAAGTTTCTTAAGGAAGTAGCTTGCCTAGAGTGAAATCCGTCTCTAACTCCCAAGCCGGGAACCCGATTGGAGTACCGTCTTCTCCCACAAGTCTCTCGTGCCTAGGCGGTCGTGTGTGTCAACTTTCGTGTCAAACCGACGCCGTTTGGTAATTTTGGGGCGTCAACACCTCGAATTCCAATTTCTTAAGGAACTAGCTTGCCTAGACCGAAATCCGGCTCTAACTCCCAAACCGAGAACCCAATTCGAGCCCCGTCTAGTCCCACAAGTCTCTCGTGCTTAGGAAGTCGTGCGTGCCAAGTTTCGTGCCAAACCGACGCCGTTTGGCGATTTTGCGGCGTCAACACCTCGTATTTAAATTTCTTAAGGGACCAAATTGTCTAGACCGAAATCTGGCTCTTACTCCCAAACCGGGAACCCGATTCGAGCCCCGTCTTCTCCCATAAGTCTCTCGTTCCTAGGCGGTCGTGTGTGCCAGGTTCGTGCCAATCGAACCCTGTTTGGTGATTTTAAGGTGTCAAAACCTCGAATTCAAATTTCTTAATCACCTAGGTTGCCTAGAGTGAAATCTGGCTCTAACTCCCAAATCGGGAGCCCGACTAGAGCCCCGTCTTCTCCCACAAGTCTCTCGTGTTTAGGCGGTCATGTGTGCCAAGTTTTGTGCCAAACCGACGGCGTTTGGTATTTTGGGGCGTCAACACCTCGAATTCAAATTTCTTAAGGAACTACTTTTGCCTAGAGTGAAATCCGGCTCTAACTCCCAAACCGGGAACCCAATTGGAGTCCTATCTTCTCCCACAAGTTTCTCGTGCCTAGGCGGTCGTGTGTGCCAAGTTTCGTGCGAAACTGACGCCTTTTGGCGATTTTGGGGCGTCTACACCTCGAATTCAAGTTTCTTAAGGAACTAGTTTGCCTAAAGAGAAATCCGGCTCTAACTCCCAAATCGGGAACCCGATTGGAGCCGTGTCTTCTCCCACAACTCTATCGTGTTTAGGCGTTCATGTGTGCCAAGTTTCGTGCCAAACCGACGCGTTTTAGCGATTTTGGGGCGTCAAAACCACGAATTCAAGTTTCTTAAGGAACTAGTTTTCCTAGAGTGAAATTCGGCTCTAACTCCCAAACCGGGAACCCGATTGGAGTACCGTCTTCTCCCAGAAGTCTAGGGACGAGAGACTTGTGGGAGAAGACGGTACTCCAATCGAGTTCCCGGTTTCGGAGTTAAAGCCGGATTTCACTCTAGGCAAACTAGTTCCTTAAGAAACTTGAATTCGAGGTGTTGACGCCCCAAAATCTGCAAACGTCGTCTGTTTTGCACGAAGCTTGGCACACACGACCACCTAGGCACGAGAAACTTGTGGGAGAAGACAGGATTTGAATCGTCTTCCCGGTTTGGGAGTTAGAGCCGGATTTCGGCCTAGGCAAGCTAGTTCCTTAAGAAATTTGAATTCGAGGTGATGATGCCCCAAAATCACCACAACAGCGTCGGTTTGGCACGAAATTTGGCACGCACGACAGCCTAGGCACGAGAGACTTCTGGGAGAAGACGGTACTCCAATCGGGTTCCCAGTTTGGGAGTCAGAGCCGAATTTCACTCTACGAAAACTAGTTCCTTAAGAAACTTGAATTCGAGGTTTTGACGCCCTAAAATCGCCGAAAGGCGTCGGTTTCGCACAAAACCTGCCACACACTACCGCCTAGGCACGAGAAACTTGTGGGAGAAGACAGGACTCCAATCGGGTTTCCTGTTTGGGAGTTAGAGCCGGATTTCACTTTTGGCAAACTAGTTCCTTAAGAAACTTGAATTCGAGGTGTTGACGCCCCATAATCGCCAAGGAATTGGGGTCACTGCTGTGGCAAAGGCACAGCAGTGACTGCTGTGCTTCATTTTGTGATGCATTATAGGATTATTTTTATGATCTGAACCGTTCATTTTGTAAGATTTGTTGAGTACTTCAAGCCTACCAAAAATCATATTAATCGGATATCAACAACTATATGATCGAATTGCATATTTTTATATTATTTTTCAAAAGAAAAACTTCTTGTTTGTTTTTTTGGTTATCAATCATATAGTTATTGGTATCCGATTAATATGATTTTTGGTAGGCTTGAAGTACTCAACAAACCCTACAAAATGAACGGTTCAGATCATAAAAATAATCCCATAATGCAACACAAAATGAAGCACAACAGTCACCGATGTGCCTTTGCCACAGCAGTGACCCCATTTCCTTGGCGATTATGGGGCATCAACACCTCGAATTCAAGTTTCTTAAGGAACTAGTTTGCCTAAAGTGAAATCCGGTTCTAAGTCCCAAACAGGAAACCCGATTGGAGTCCTGTCTTCTCCCACAAGTTTCTCGTGCCTAGGCGGTAGTGTGTGGCAGGTTTTGTGCGAAACCGACGCCTTTTGGCGATTTTAGGGCGTCAAAACCTCGAATTCAAGTTTCTTAAGGAACTAGTTTTCCTAGAGTGAAATCCGGCTCCGACTCCCAAACCGGGAACCCGATTGGAGTACCGTCTTCTCCCAGAAGTCTCTCGTGCCTAGGCTGTCGTGCGTGCCAAATTTCGTGCCAAACCGACGCTGTTGTGGTGATTTTGGGGCATCACCACCTCGAATTCAAATTTCTTAAGGAACTAGCTTGCCTAGGCCGAAATCCGGCTCTAACTCCCACACCGGGAACCCGATTCAAATCCCGTCTTCTCCCACAAGTTTCTTGTGCCTACGCGGTCGTGTGTGCCAAGTTTCATGCAAAACAGACGCCGTTTGCAGATTTTGGGGCGTCAACACCTCGAATTCAAGTTTCTTAAGGAACTAGTTTGCCTAGAGTGAAATCCGGCTTTAACTCCGAAACCGGGAACCCGATTGGAGTACCGTCTTCTCCCACAAGTCTCTCGTCCCTAGGCGGTCGTGTGTGCCAAGTTTCATGCCAGACCGACGCCGTTTGGTGATTTTGGGGTATCAGCACCTCGACTTCAAGTTTCTTAACGAACTAGCTTAGCTAGACCGAAAACCGGCTCTAACACCCAAACCGGGAACCCAATTCGAGCCCTGTCTTCTCCCCACAAGTCTCTCGTGCCTAGGCGGTCATGTGTGCCAAGTTTCGTGCAAAACCAACGCCGTTTGGCGATTTTGGGGCATCAACACCTCGAATTTAAATTTCTAAAGGGACCGAAATCCGGCTCTAACTCCCAAACCGGGAACCCGATTCGAGCCCCGTCTTCTCCCACAAGTCTCTCGTGCCTAGGCAGTCGTGTGTGCCAAGTTTCGTGCTAATCGAACCCTGTTTGGCGATTTTGGGGTGTCAACACCTCGAATTCAAATTTTATAAGGAACTACTTTTGGCTAAAGTGAAATCCGGCTCTAACTCCCAAACCGGGAACCCAATTGGAGTCCTGTCTTCTCCCACAAGTTTCACGTGCCTAGGCGGTTGTGTGTGCCAAGTTTCGTATGAAACTGACGTCTTTTGGCGATTTTGGGGCGTCAACACCTCGAATTCAAGTTTCTCAAGAAATTAGTTTGCCTAGAGTGAAATCCGTCTCTAACTCCCAAACCGGGAACCCCATTGGAGTACCGTTTTCTCCCACAAGTCTCGCGTGCCTAGGTGGTCGTGTGTATTAAGTTTCGTGTCAAGCCGACGCCGTTTGGTAATTTTGGGGCGTCAACACCTTGAATTCAAATTTCTTAAGGAACTAGCTTGCCTAAACCGAAATCCGGCTCTAACTCCCAAACCGGGAACCCGATTCGAGCCCCGTCTTCTCCCACAAGTCTCTCGTGCCTAGGCAGTTGTGTGTGCCAAGTTTCTTGCCAAACCGACGCCGTTTGGCAATTTTGGGGCGTCAACACCTCGAATTTAAATTTCTTAAGGGACAAAATTGTCTAGACCGAAATCTGGCTCTTACTCCCAAACCGGGAACCCGATTCGAGCCCCGTCTTCTCCCACAAGTCTCTCGTGCCTAGGCGGTCGTGTGTGCCAGGTTTCGGGCCAATCGAACCCCGTTTGGTGATTTTAAGGTGTCAAAACCTCGAATTCAAATTTCTTAACGAACTAGGTTGCCTAGAGTGAAATCTGGCTCAAACTCCCAAACCGGGAACCCGATTGGAGCCCCGTCTTCTCCCACAAGTCTCTCGTCTTTAGGCGGTCATGTGTGCCCACTTTTGTGCCAAGCCGACGGCGTTTGGTATTTTGGGGCGTCAACACCTCGAATTCAAATTTCTTAAGGAACTACTTTTGCCAAGAGTGAAATCCGGCTTTAACTCCCAAACCGGGAACCCAATTCGAGCCGTCTCTTCTCCCAAAACTCTATTGTGTTTAGGCGGTCATGTGTGCCAAGTTTCGTGCCAAACCGACGACGTTTGGTATTTCGGGGCGTCCACACCTCGAATTCAATTTTCATAAGGAACTACTTTTGCCTAGAGCGAAATCCGGCTCTAACTCCAAAATCGGGAACCCAATTGGAGTCCTGTCATCTCCTACAAGTTTCTCGTGCTTAGGCGGTCTTGTGCGCCAGGTTTCGGGCGAAACAGACGCCTTTTGGCAATTTCGGGGCGTCAACACCTCGAATTCAAGTTTCTTAAGGAACTAGTTTGCCTAGAGTGAAATCCGTCTCTAACTCCCAAACCGGGAGCTCCATTGGAGTACCGTTTTCTCCCACAAGTCTCTCGTGCCTAGGTGGTCGTGTGTGTTAAGTTTCGTGTCAAGCCGACGCCGTTTGGTAATTTTGGGGCGTCAACACCTTAAATTCAAATTTCTTAAGGAACTAGCTTGCCTAGACCGAAATCCGGCTATAACTCCCAAACCGGGAACCCGATTCGAGCCCCGTCCTCTCCTACAAGTCTCTCGTGCCTAGGCAGTTGTGTGTGCCAAGTTTCTTGCCAAACCGACGCCGTTTGGCAATTTTGGGGCGTCAACACCTCGAATTTAAATATCTTAAGGGACCAAATTGTCTAGACCGAAATCTGGCTCTTACTCCCAAACCGGGAACCCGATTGGAGCCCCTTCTTCTCCCACAAGTCTCTCGTCTTTAGGCGGTCATGTGTGCCCAGTTTTGTGCCAAACCGACGGCGTTTGGTATTTTGGGGCGTCAACACCTCGAATTCAAATTTCTTGAAGAACTACTTTTGCCTAGAGTGAAATCCGGCTTTAACTCACAAACCGGGAACCCGATTGGAGCCGTGTCTTCTCCCAACACTCTATCGTGTTTAGGCGGTCATGTGTGCCAAGTTTCGTGCCAAACCCACGGCGTTTGGTATTTCGGGGCGTCCACACCTCGAATTCAATTTTCATAAGGAACTCCAAAATCGGGAACCGAATTGGAGTCCTGTCATCTCCTACAAGTTTCTCGTGCTTAGGCGGTCTTGTGCACCAGGTTTCGGGCGAAACAGATGCCTTTTGGCGATTTCGGGGCGTCAACACCTCGAATTCAAATTTATTAACGTACTAATTTGCCTATAGTGAAATCTAGCTCTAACTCCCAAACCGGGAACCTGATTGGAGCCCCGTCTTCTCCCACAAGTTTCACGTGCCTAGGCGGTCGTGTGTGCCAAGTTTCGTGCGAAACCGACGCCTTTTGGCGATTTTGGGACGTCAACACCTCGAATTTAAGTTTCTTAAGGAAGTAGCTTGCCTAGAGTGAAATCCGTCTCTAACTCCCAAGCCGGGAACCCGATTGGAGTACCGTCTTCTCCCACAAGTCTCTCGTGCCTAGGCGGTCGTGTGTGTCAACTTTCGTGTCAAACCGACGCCGTTTGGTAATTTTGGGGCGTCAACACCTCGAATTCCAATTTCTTAAGGAACTAGCTTGCCTAGACCGAAATCCGGCTCTAACTCCCAAACCGAGAACCCAATTCGAGCCCCGTCTAGTCCCACAAGTCTCTCGTGCTTAGGAAGTCGTGCGTGCCAAGTTTCGTGCCAAACCGACGCCGTTTGGCGATTTTGCGGCGTCAACACCTCGTATTTAAATTTCTTAAGGGACCAAATTGTCTACACCGAAATCTGGCTCTTACTCCCAAACCGGGAACCCGATTCGAGCCCCGTCTTCTCCCATAAGTCTCTCGTTCCTAGGCGGTCGTGTGTGCCAGGTTCGTGCCAATCGAACCCTGTTTGGTGATTTTAAGGTGTCAAAACCTCGAATTCAAATTTCTTAATCACCTAGGTTGCCTAGAGTGAAATCTGGCTCTAACTCCCAAATCGGGAGCCCGACTAGAGCCCCGTCTTCTCCCACAAGTCTCTCGTGTTTAGGCGGTCATGTGTGCCAAGTTTTGTGCCAAACCGACGGCGTTTGGTATTTTGGGGCGTCAACACCTCGAATTCAAATTTCTTAAGGAACTACTTTTGCCTAGAGTGAAATCCGGCTCTAACTCCCAAACCGGGAACCCAATTGGAGTCCTATCTTCTCCCACAAGTTTCTCGTGCCTAGGCGGTCGTGTGTGCCAAGTTTCGTGCGAAACTGACGCCTTTTGGCGATTTTGGGGCGTCTACACCTCGAATTCAAGTTTCTTAAGGAACTAGTTTGCCTAAAGAGAAATCCGGCTCTAACTCCCAAATCGGGAACCCGATTGGAGCCGTGTCTTCTCCCACAACTCTATCGTGTTTAGGCGTTCATGTGTGCCAAGTTTCGTGCCAAACCGACGCGTTTTAGCGATTTTGGGGCGTCAAAACCACGAATTCAAGTTTCTTAAGGAACTAGTTTTCCTAGAGTGAAATTCGGCTCTAACTCCCAAACCGGGAACCCGATTGGAGTACCGTCTTCTCCCAGAAGTCTAGGGACGAGAGACTTGTGGGAGAAGACGGTACTCCAATCGAGTTCCCGGTTTCGGAGTTAAAGCCGGATTTCACTCTAGGCAAACTAGTTCCTTAAGAAACTTGAATTCGAGGTGTTGACGCCCCAAAATCTGCAAACGTCGTCTGTTTTGCACGAAGCTTGGCACACACGACCACCTAGGCACGAGAAACTTGTGGGAGAAGACAGGATTTGAATCGTCTTCCCGGTTTGGGAGTTAGAGCCGGATTTCGGCCAAGGCAAGCTAGTTCCTTAAGAAATTTGAATTCGAGGTGATGATGCCCCAAAATCACCACAACAGCGTCGGTTTGGCACGAAATTTGGCACGCACGACAGCCTAGGCACGAGAGACTTCTGGGAGAAGACGGTACTCCAATCGGGTTCCCAGTTTGGGAGTCAGAGCCGAATTTCACTCTACGAAAACTAGTTCCTTAAGAAACTTGAATTCGAGGTTTTGACGCCCTAAAATCGCCAAAAGGCGTCGGTTTCGCACAAAACCTGCCACACACTACCGCCTAGGCACGAGAAACTTGTGGGAGAAGACAGGACTCCAATCGGGTTTCCTGTTTGGGAGTTAGAGCCGGATTTCACTTTTGGCAAACTAGTTCCTTAAGAAACTTGAATTCGAGGTGTTGACGCCCCATAATCGCCAAGGAATTGGGGTCACTGCTGTGGCAAAGGCACAGCAGTGACTGCTGTGCTTCATTTTGTGATGCATTATAGGATTATTTTTATGATCTGAACCGTTCATTTTGTAAGATTTGTTGAGTACTTCAAGCCTACCAAAAATCATATTAATCGGATATCAACAACTATATGATCGAATTGCATATTTTTATATTATTTTTCAAAAGAAAAACTTCTTGTTTGTTTTTTTGGTTATCAATCATATAGTTATTGGTATCCGATTAATATGATTTTTGGTAGGCTTGAAGTACTCAACAAACCCTACAAAATGAACGGTTCAGATCATAAAAATAATCCCATAATGCATCACAAAATGAAGCACAACAGTCACCGCTGTGCCTTTGCCACAGCAGTGACCCCATTTCCTTGGCGATTATGGGGCATCAACACCTCGAATTCAAGTTTCTTAAGGAACTAGTTTGCCTAAAGTGAAATCCGGTTCTAAGTCCCAAACAGGAAACCCGATTGGAGTCCTGTCTTCTCCCACAAGTTTCTCGTGCCTAGGCGGTAGTGTGTGGCAGGTTTTGTGCGAAACCTACGCCTTTTGGCGATTTTAGGGCGTCAAAACCTCGAATTCAAGTTTCTTAAGGAACTAGTTTTCCTAGAGTGAAATCCGGCTCCGACTCCCAAACCGGGAACACGATTGGAGTACCGTCTTCTCCCAGAAGTCTCTCGTGCCTAGGCTGTCGTGCGTGCCAAATTTCGTGCCAAACCGACGCTGTTGTGGTGATTTTGGGGCATCACCACCTCGAATTCAAATTTCTTAAGGAACTAGCTTGCCTAGGCCGAAATCCGGCTCTAACTCCCACACCGGGAACCCGATTCAAATCCCGTCTTCTCCCACAAGTTTCTTGTGCCTAGGCGGTCGTGTGTGCCAAGTTTCATGCAAAACAGACGCCGTTTGCAGATTTTGGGGCGTCAACACCTCGAATTCAAGTTTCTTAAGGAACTAGTTTGCCTAGAGTGAAATCCGGCTTTAACTCCGAAACCGGGAACCCGATTGGAGTACCGTCTTCTCCCACAAGTCTCTCGTCCCTAGGCGGTCGTGTGTGCCAAGTTTCGTGCCAGACCGACGCCGTTTGGTGATTTTGGGGTATCAGCACCTCGACTTCAAGTTTCTTAACGAACTAGCTTAGCTAGACCGAAAACCGGCTCTAACACCCAAACCGGGAACCCAATTCGAGCCCTGTCTTCTCCCCACAAGTCTCTCGTGCCTAGGCGGTCATGTGTGCCAAGTTTCGTGCAAAACCAACACCGTTTGGCGATTTTGGGGCATCAACACCTCGAATTTAAATTTCTAAAGGGACCGAAATCCGGCTCTAACTCCCAAACCGGGAACCCGATTCGAGCCCCGTCTTCTCCCACAAGTCTCTCGTGCCTAGGCAGTCGTGTGTGCCAAGTTTCGTGCTAATCGAACCCCGTTTGGCGATTTTGGGGTGTCAACACCTCGAATTCAAATTTTATAAGGAACTACTTTTGCCTAGAGTGAAATCCGGCTCTAACTCCCAAACCGGGAACCCAATTGGAGTCCTGTCTTCTCCCACAAGTTTCACGTGCCTAGGCGGTTGTGTGTGCCAAGTTTCGTATGAAACTGACGTCTTTTGGCGATTTTGGGGCGTCAACACCTCGAATTCAAGTTTCTCAAGAAATTAGTTTGCCTAGAGTGAAATCCGTCTCTAACTCCCAAACCGGGAACCCCATCGGAGTACCGTTTTCTCCCACAAGTCTCTCGTGCCTAGGTGGTCGTGTGTATTAAGTTTCGTGTCAAGCCGACGCCGTTTGGTAATTTTGGGGCGTCAACACCTTGAATTCAAATTTCTTAAGGAACTAGCTTGCCTAGACCGAAATCCGGCTCTAACTCCCAAACCGGGAACCCGATTCGAGCCCCGTCTTCTCCCACAAGTCTCTCGTGCCTAGGCAGTTGTGTGTGCCAAGTTTCTTGCCAAACCGACGCCGTTTGGCAATTTTGGGGCGTCAACACCTCGAGTTTAAATTTCTTAAGGGACAAAAATTGTCTAGACCGAAATCTGGCTCTTACTCCCAAACCGGGAACCCGATTCGAGCCCCGTCTTCTCCCACAAGTCTCTCGTGTGTGCCAGGTTTCGGGCCAATCGAACCCCGTTTGGTGATTTTAAGGTGTCAAAACCTCGAATTCAAATTTCTTAACGAACTAGGTTGCCTAGAGTGAAATCTGGCTCCAACTCCCAAACCGGGAACCCGATTGGAGCCCCGTCTTCTCCCACAAGTCTCTCGTCTTTAGGCGGTCATGTGTGCCCAGTTTTGTGCCAAGCCGACGGCGTTTGGTATTTTGGGGCGTCAACACCTCGAATTCAAATTTCTTAAGGAACTACTTTTGCCAAGAGTGAAATCCGGCTTTAACTCCCAAACCGGGAACCCAATTCGAGCCGTGTTTTCTCCCAAAACTCTATTGTGTTTAGGCGGTCATATGTGCCAAGTTTCGTGCCAAACCGACGACGTTTGGTATTTCGGGGCGTCCACACCTCGAATTCAATTTTCATAAGGAACTACTTTTGCCTAGAGCGAAATCCGGCTCTAACTCCAAAATCGGGAACCCAATTGGAGTCCTGTCATCTCCTACATGTTTCTCGTGCTTAGGCGGTCTTGTGCGCCAGGTTTCGGGCGAAACAGACGCCTTTTGGCAATTTCGGGGCGTCAACACCTCGAATTCAAGTTTCTTAAGGAACTAGTTTGCCTAGAGTGAAATCCGTCTCTAACTCCCAAACCGGGAGCTCCATTGGAGTACCGTTTTCTCCCACAAGTCTCTCGTGCCTAGGTGGTCGTGTGTGTTAAGTTTCGTGTCAAGCCGACGCCGTTTGGTAATTTTGGGGCGTCAACACCTTAAATTCAAATTTCTTAAGGAACTAGCTTGCCTAGACCGAAATCCGGCTATAACTCCCAAACCGGGAACCCGATTCGAGCCCCGTCCTCTCCTACAAGTCTCTCGTGCCTAGGCAGTTGTGTGTGCCAAGTTTCTTGCCAAACCGACGCCGTTTGGCAATTTTGGGGCGTCAACACCTCGAATTTAAATATCTTAAGGGACCAAATTGTCTAGACCGAAATCTGGCTCTTACTCCCAAACCGGGAACCCGATTGGAGCCCCTTCTTCTCCCACAAGTCTCTCGTCTTTAGGCGGTCATGTGTGCCCAGTTTTGTGCCAAACCGACGGCGTTTGGTATTTTGGGGCGTCAACACCTCGAATTCAAATTTCTTGAGGAACTACTTTTTGCCTAGAGTGAAATCCGGCTTTAACTCACAAACCGGGAACCCGATTGGAGCCGTGTCTTCTCCCAACACTCTATCGTGTTTAGGCGGTCATGTGTGCCAAGTTTCGTGCCAAACCCACGGCGTTTGGTATTTCGGGGCGTCCACACCTCGAATTCAATTTTCATAAGGAACTCCAAAATCGGGAACCGAATTGGAGTCCTGTCATCTCCTACAAGTTTCTCGTGCTTAGGCGGTCTTGTGCGCCAGGTTTCGGGCGAAACAGACGCCTTTTGGCGATTTCGGGGCGTCAACACCTCGAATTCAAATTTATTAACGTACTAATTTGCCTATAGTGAAATCTAGCTCTAACTCCCAAACCGGGAACCTGATTGGAGCCCCGTCTTCTCCCACAAGTTTCACGTGCCTAGGCGGTCGTGTGTGCCAAGTTTCGTGCGAAACCGACGCCTTTTGGCGATTTTGGGACGTCAACACCTCGATTTAAGTTTCTTAAGGAAGTAGCTTGCCTAGAGTGAAATCCGTCTCTAACTCCCAAACCGGGAACCCGATTGGAGTACCGTCTTCTCCCACAAGTCTCTCGTGCCTAGGCGGTCGTGTGTGTCAACTTTCGTGTCAAACCGATGCCGTTTGGTAATTTTGGGGCGTCAACACCTAGAATTCAAATTTCTTAAGGAACTAGCTTGCCTAGACCGAAATCCGGCTCTAACTCCCAAACCGAGAACCCAATTCGAGCCCCGTCTAGTCCCACAAGTCTCTCGTGCTTAGGAAGTCGTGCGTGCCAAACCGACGCCGTTTGGCGATTTTGGGGCGTCTACACCTCGAATTCAAGTTTCTTAAGGAACTAGTTTGCCTAAAGAGAAATCCGGCTCTAACTCCCAAATCGGGAACCCGATTGGAGCCGTGTCTTCTCCCACAACTCTATCGTGTTTAGGCGTTCATGTGTGCCAATTTCGTGCCAAACCGACGCGTTTTAGCGATTTTGGGGCGTCAAAACCACGAATTCAAGTTTCTTAAGGAACTAGTTTTCCTAGAGTGAAATTCGACTCTGACTCCCAAACCGGGAACCCGATTGGAGTACCGTCTTCTCCCAGAAGTCTAGGGACGAGAAACTTGTGGGAGAAGACAGGATTTGAATCGTTTTCCCGGTTTGGGAGTTAGAGCCGGATTTCGGCCTAGGCAAGCTAGTTCCTTAAGAAATTTGAATTCGAGGTGATGATGCCCCAAAATCACCACAACAGCGTCGGTTTGGCACGAAATTTGGCACGCACGACAGCCTACGCACGAGAGACTTCTGGGAGAAGACGGTACTCCAATCGGGTTCCCAGTTTGGGAGTCAGAGCCGAATTTCACTCTACGAAAACTAGTTCCTTAAGAAACTTGAATTCGAGGTTTTGACGCCCTAAAATCGCCGAAAGGCGTCGGTTTCGCACAAAACCTGCCACACACTACCGCCTAGGCACGAGAAACTTGTGGGAGAAGACAGGACTCCAATCGGGTTTCCTGTTTGGGAGTTAGAGCCGGATTTCACTTTTGGCAAACTAGTTCCTTAAGAAACTTGAATTCGAGGTGTTGACGCCCCATAATCGCCAAGGAATTGGGGTCACTGCTGTGGCAAAGGCACAGCAGTGACTGCTGTGCTTCATTTTGTGATGCATTATAGGATTATTTTTATGATCTGAACCGTTCATTTTGTAAGATTTGTTGAGTACTTCAAGCCTACCAAAAATCATATTAATCGGATATCAACAACTATATGATCGAATTGCATATTTTTATATTATTTTTCAAAAGAAAAACTTCTTGTTTGTTTTTTTGGTTATCAATCATATAGTTATTGGTATCCGATTAATATGATTTTTGGTAGGCTTGAAGTACTCAACAAACCCTACAAAATGAACGGTTCAGATCATAAAAATAATCCCATAATGCATCACAAAATGAAGCACAACAGTCACCGCTGTGCCTTTGCCACAGCAGTGACCCCAATTCCTTGGCGATTATGGGGCATGAACACCTCGAATTCAAGTTTCTTAAGGAACTAGTTTGCCTAAAGTGAAATCCGGCTCTAACTCCCAAACAGGAAACCCGATTGGAGTCCTGTCTTCTCCCACAAGTTTCTCGTGCCTAGGCGGTAGTGTGTGGCAGGTTTTGTGCGAAACCGACGCCTTTTGGCGATTTTAGGGCGTCAAAACCTCGAATTCAAGTTTCTTAAGGAACTAGTTTTCCTAGAGTGAAATCCGGCTCTGACTCCCAAACCGGGAACCCGATTGGAGTACCGTCTTCTCCCAGAAGTCTCTCGTGCCTAGGCTGTCGTGCGTGCCAAATTTCGTGCCAAACCGACGCTGTTGTGGTGATTTTGGGGCGTCATCACCTCGAATTCAAATTTCTTAAGGAACTAGCTTGCCTAGGCCGAAATCCGTCTCTAACTCCCAAACCGGGAACCCGATTCAAATCCCGTCTTCTTCCACAAGTTTCTCGTGCCTAGGCGGTCGTGTGTGCCACGTTTCATGCAAAACAGACGCCGTTTGCAGATTTTGGGGCGTCAACACCTCGAATTCAAGTTTCTTAAGGAACTAGTTTGGCTAGAGTGAAATCCGGCTTTAACTCCGAAACCGGGAACCCGATTGGAGTACCGTCTTCTCCCACAAGTCTCTCGTCCCTAGGCGGTCGTGTGTGCCAAGTTTCGTGCCAGACCGACGCCGTTTGGTGATTTTGGGGCATCAGCACCTCGACTTCAAATTTCTTAACGAACTAGCTTGGCTAGACCGAAAACCGGCTCTAACACCCAAACCGGGAACCCGATTCGAGCCCCGTCTTCTCCCACAAGTCTCTCGTGCCTAGGCGGTCGTGTGTGCCAAGTTTCGTGCAAAACCAACGCCGTTTGGCGATATTGGGGCATCAACACCTCGAATTTAAATTTCTAAAGGGACCGAAATCCGGCTCTAACTCCCAAACCGGGAACCCGGTTCGAGCCCCGTCTTCTCCCACAAGTCTCTCGTGCCTAGGCGGTCGTGTGTGCCAAGTTTCGTGCTAATCGAACCCCGTTTGGCGATTTTGGGGTGTCAACACCTCGAATTCAAATTTTATAAGGAACTACTTTTGCCTAGAGTGAAATCCGGCTCTAACTCCCAAACCGGGAACCCAATTGGAGTCCTGTCTTCTCCCACAAGTTTCACGTGCCTAGGCGGTCGTCTGTGCCAAGTTTCGTATGAAACTGACGCCTTTTGGCGATTTTGGGGCGTCAACACCTCGAATTCAAGTTTCTCAAGAAATTAGTTTGCCTAGAGTGAAATCCGTCTCTAACTCCCAAACCGGGAACCCCATTGGAGTACCGTTTTCTCCCACAAGTCTCTCGTGCCTAGGTGGTCGTGTGTGTTAAGTTTCGTGTCAAGCCGACGCCGTTTGCTAATTTTGGGGCGTCAACACCTTGAATTCAAATTTCTTAAGGAACTAGCTTGCCTAGACCGAAATCCGGCTCTAACTCCCAAACCGGGAACCCGATTCGAGCCCCGTCTTCTCCCACAAGTCTCTCGTGCCTAAGCAGTTGTGTGTGCCAAGTTTCTTGCCAAACCGACGCCGTTTGGCAATTTTGGGGCGTCAACACCTCGAATTTAAATTTCTTAAGGGACAAAATTGTCTAGACCGAAATCTGGCTCTTACTCCCAAACCGGGAACCCGATTCGAGCCCCGTCTTCTCCCACAACTCTCTCGTGCCTAGGCGGTCGTGTGTGCCAGGTTTCGGGCCAATCGAACCCCGTTTGGTGATTTTAAGGTGTCAAAACCTCGAATTCAAATTTCTTAACGAACTAGGTTGCCTAGAGTGAAATCTGGCTCCAACTCCCAAAACCGGGAACCCGATTGGAGCCCCGTCTTCTCCCACAAGTCTCTCGTCTTTAGGCGGTCATGTGTGCCCAATTTTGTGCCAAGCCGACGGCGTTTGGTATTTTGGGGCGTCAACACCTCGAATTCAAATTTCTTAAGGAACTACTTTTGCCAAGAGTGAAATCCGGCTTTAACTCCCAAACCGGGAACCCAATTCGAGCCGTGTCTTCTCCCAAAACTCTATTGTGTTTAGGCGGTCATGTGTGCCAAGTTTCGTGCCAAACCGACGACGTTTGGTATTTCGGGGCGTCCACACCTCGAATTCAATTTTCATAAGGAACTACTTTTGCCTAGAGCGAAATCCGGCTCTAACTCCAAAATCGGGAACCCAATTGGAGTCCTGTCATCTCCTACAAGTTTCTCGTGCTTAGGCGGTCTTGTGCGCCAGGTTTCGGGCGAAACAGACGCCTTTTGGCAATTTCGGGGCGTCAACACCTCGAATTCAAGTTTCTTAAGGAACTAGTTTGCCTAGAGTGAAATCCGTCTCTAACTCCCAAACCGGGAGCTCCATTGGAGTACCGTTTTCTCCCACAAGTCTCTCGTGCCTAGGTGGTCGTGTGTGTTAAGTTTCGTGTCAAGCCGACGCCGTTTGGTAATTTTGGGGCGTCAACACCTTAAATTCAAATTTCTTAAGGAACTAGCTTGCTTAGACCGAAATCCGGCTATAACTCCCAAACCGGGAACCCGATTCGAGCCCCGTCCTCTCCTACAAGTCTCTCGTGCCTAGGCAGTTGTGTGTGCCAAGTTTCTTGCCAAACCGACGCCGTTTGGCAATTTTGGGGCGTCAACACCTCGAATTTAAATATCTTAAGGGACCAAATTGTCTAGACCGAAATCTGGCTCTTACTCCCAAACCGGGAACCCGATTGGAGCCCCTTCTTCTCCCACAAGTCTCTCGTCTTTAGGCGGTCATGTGTGCCCAGTTTTGTGCCAAACCGACGGCGTTTGGTATTTTGGGGCGTCAACACCTCGAATTCAAATTTCTTGAGGAACTACTTTTTGCCTAGAGTGAAATCCGGCTTTAACTCACAAACCGGGAACCCGATTGGAGCCGTGTCTTCTCCCAACACTCTATCGTGTTTAGGCGGTCATGTGTGCCAAGTTTCGTGCCAAACCCACGGCGTTTGGTATTTCGGGGCGTCCACACCTCGAATTCAATTTTCATAAGGAACTCCAAAATCGGGAACCGAATTGGAGTCCTGTCATCTCCTACAAGTTTCTCGTGCTTAGGCGGTCTTGTGCGCCAGGTTTCGGGCGAAACAGACGCCTTTTGGCGATTTCGGGGCGTCAACACCTCGAATTCAAATTTATTGACGTACTAATTTGCCTATAGTGAAATCTAGCTCTAACTCCCAAACCGGGAACCTGATTGGAGCCCCGTCTTCTCCCACAAGTTTCACGTGCCTAGGCGGTCGTGTGTGCCAAGTTTCGTGCGAAACCGACGCCTTTTGGCGATTTTGGGACGTCAACACCTCGATTTAAGTTTCTTAAGGAAGTAGCTTGCCTAGAGTGAAATCCGTCTCTAACTCCCAAACCGGGAACCCGATTGGAGTACCGTCTTCTCCCACAAGTCTCTCGTGCCTAGGCGGTCGTGTGTGTCAACTTTCGTGTCAAACCGATGCCGTTTGGTAATTTTGGGGCGTCAACACCTAGAATTCAAATTTCTTAAGGAACTAGCTTGCCTAGACCGAAATCCGGCTCTAACTCCCAAACCGAGAACCCAATTCGAGCCCCGTCTAGTCCCACAAGTCTCTCGTGCTTAGGAAGTCGTGCGTGCCAAACCGACGCCGTTTGGCGATTTTGGGGCGTCTACACCTCGAATTCAAGTTTCTTAAGGAACTAGTTTGCCTAAAGAGAAATCCGGCTCTAACTCCCAAATCGGGAACCCGATTGGAGCCGTGTCTTCTCCCACAACTCTATCGTGTTTAGGCGTTCATGTGTGCCAATTTCGTGCCAAACCGACGCGTTTTAGCGATTTTGGGGCGTCAAAACCACGAATTCAAGTTTCTTAAGGAACTAGTTTTCCTAGAGTGAAATTCGACTCTGACTCCCAAACCGGGAACCCGATTGGAGTACCGTCTTCTCCCAGAAGTCTAGGGACGAGAAACTTGTGGGAGAAGACAGGATTTGAATCGTTTTCCCGGTTTGGGAGTTAGAGCCGGATTTCGGCCTAGGCAAGCTAGTTCCTTAAGAAATTTGAATTCGAGGTGATGATGCCCCAAAATCACCACAACAGCGTCGGTTTGGCACGAAATTTGGCACGCACGACAGCCTACGCACGAGAGACTTCTGGGAGAAGACGGTACTCCAATCGGGTTCCCAGTTTGGGAGTCAGAGCCGAATTTCACTCTACGAAAACTAGTTCCTTAAGAAACTTGAATTCGAGGTTTTGACGCCCTAAAATCGCCGAAAGGCGTCGGTTTCGCACAAAACCTGCCACACACTACCGCCTAGGCACGAGAAACTTGTGGGAGAAGACAGGACTCCAATCGGGTTTCCTGTTTGGGAGTTAGAGCCGGATTTCACTTTTGGCAAACTAGTTCCTTAAGAAACTTGAATTCGAGGTGTTGACGCCCCATAATCGCCAAGGAATTGGGGTCACTGCTGTGGCAAAGGCACAGCAGTGACTGCTGTGCTTCATTTTGTGATGCATTATAGGATTATTTTTATGATCTGAACCGTTCATTTTGTAAGATTTGTTGAGTACTTCAAGCCTACCAAAAATCATATTAATCGGATATCAACAACTATATGATCGAATTGCATATTTTTATATTATTTTTCAAAAGAAAAACTTCTTGTTTGTTTTTTTGGTTATCAATCATATAGTTATTGGTATCCGATTAATATGATTTTTGGTAGGCTTGAAGTACTCAACAAACCCTACAAAATGAACGGTTCAGATCATAAAAATAATCCCATAATGCATCACAAAATGAAGCACAACAGTCACCGCTGTGCCTTTGCCACAGCAGTGACCCCAATTCCTTGGCGATTATGGGGCATGAACACCTCGAATTCAAGTTTCTTAAGGAACTAGTTTGCCTAAAGTGAAATCCGGCTCTAACTCCCAAACAGGAAACCCGATTGGAGTCCTGTCTTCTCCCACAAGTTTCTCGTGCCTAGGCGGTAGTGTGTGGCAGGTTTTGTGCGAAACCGACGCCTTTTGGCGATTTTAGGGCGTCAAAACCTCGAATTCAAGTTTCTTAAGGAACTAGTTTTCCTAGAGTGAAATCCGGCTCTGACTCCCAAACCGGGAACCCGATTGGAGTACCGTCTTCTCCCAGAAGTCTCTCGTGCCTAGGCTGTCGTGCGTGCCAAATTTCGTGCCAAACCGACGCTGTTGTGGTGATTTTGGGGCGTCATCACCTCGAATTCAAATTTCTTAAGGAACTAGCTTGCCTAGGCCGAAATCCGTCTCTAACTCCCAAACCGGGAACCCGATTCAAATCCCGTCTTCTTCCACAAGTTTCTCGTGCCTAGGCGGTCGTGTGTGCCACGTTTCATGCAAAACAGACGCCGTTTGCAGATTTTGGGGCGTCAACACCTCGAATTCAAGTTTCTTAAGGAACTAGTTTGGCTAGAGTGAAATCCGGCTTTAACTCCGAAACCGGGAACCCGATTGGAGTACCGTCTTCTCCCACAAGTCTCTCGTCCCTAGGCGGTCGTGTGTGCCAAGTTTCGTGCCAGACCGACGCCGTTTGGTGATTTTGGGGCATCAGCACCTCGACTTCAAATTTCTTAACGAACTAGCTTGGCTAGACCGAAAACCGGCTCTAACACCCAAACCGGGAACCCGATTCGAGCCCCGTCTTCTCCCACAAGTCTCTCGTGCCTAGGCGGTCGTGTGTGCCAAGTTTCGTGCAAAACCAACGCCGTTTGGCGATATTGGGGCATCAACACCTCGAATTTAAATTTCTAAAGGGACCGAAATCCGGCTCTAACTCCCAAACCGGGAACCCGGTTCGAGCCCCGTCTTCTCCCACAAGTCTCTCGTGCCTAGGCGGTCGTGTGTGCCAAGTTTCGTGCTAATCGAACCCCGTTTGGCGATTTTGGGGTGTCAACACCTCGAATTCAAATTTTATAAGGAACTACTTTTGCCTAGAGTGAAATCCGGCTCTAACTCCCAAACCGGGAACCCAATTGGAGTCCTGTCTTCTCCCACAAGTTTCACGTGCCTAGGCGGTCGTCTGTGCCAAGTTTCGTATGAAACTGACGCCTTTTGGCGATTTTGGGGCGTCAACACCTCGAATTCAAGTTTCTCAAGAAATTAGTTTGCCTAGAGTGAAATCCGTCTCTAACTCCCAAACCGGGAACCCCATTGGAGTACCGTTTTCTCCCACAAGTCTCTCGTGCCTAGGTGGTCGTGTGTGTTAAGTTTCGTGTCAAGCCGACGCCGTTTGCTAATTTTGGGGCGTCAACACCTTGAATTCAAATTTCTTAAGGAACTAGCTTGCCTAGACCGAAATCCGGCTCTAACTCCCAAACCGGGAACCCGATTCGAGCCCCGTCTTCTCCCACAAGTCTCTCGTGCCTAAGCAGTTGTGTGTGCCAAGTTTCTTGCCAAACCGACGCCGTTTGGCAATTTTGGGGCGTCAACACCTCGAATTTAAATTTCTTAAGGGACAAAATTGTCTAGACCGAAATCTGGCTCTTACTCCCAAACCGGGAACCCGATTCGAGCCCCGTCTTCTCCCACAACTCTCTCGTGCCTAGGCGGTCGTGTGTGCCAGGTTTCGGGCCAATCGAACCCCGTTTGGTGATTTTAAGGTGTCAAAACCTCGAATTCAAATTTCTTAACGAACTAGGTTGCCTAGAGTGAAATCTGGCTCCAACTCCCAAAACCGGGAACCCGATTGGAGCCCCGTCTTCTCCCACAAGTCTCTCGTCTTTAGGCGGTCATGTGTGCCCAATTTTGTGCCAAGCCGACGGCGTTTGGTATTTTGGGGCGTCAACACCTCGAATTCAAATTTCTTAAGGAACTACTTTTGCCAAGAGTGAAATCCGGCTTTAACTCCCAAACCGGGAACCCAATTCGAGCCGTGTCTTCTCCCAAAACTCTATTGTGTTTAGGCGGTCATGTGTGCCAAGTTTCGTGCCAAACCGACGACGTTTGGTATTTCGGGGCGTCCACACCTCGAATTCAATTTTCATAAGGAACTACTTTTGTCTAGAGCGAAATCCGGCTCTAACTCCAAAATCGGGAACCCAATTGGAGTCCTGTCATCTCCTACAAGTTTCTCGTGCTTAGGCGGTCTTGTGCGCCAGGTTTCGGGCGAAACAGACGCCTTTTGGCAATTTCGGGGCGTCAACACCTCGAATTCAAGTTTCTTAAGGAACTAGTTTGCCTAGAGTGAAATCCGTCTCTAACTCCCAAACCGGGAGCTCCATTGGAGTACCGTTTTCTCCCACAAGTCTCTCGTGCCTAGGTGGTCGTGTGTGTTAAGTTTCGTGTCAAGCCGACGCCGTTTGGTAATTTTGGGGCGTCAACACCTTAAATTCAAATTTCTTAAGGAACTAGCTTGCTTAGACCGAAATCCGGCTATAACTCCCAAACCGGGAACCCGATTCGAGCCCCGTCCTCTCCTACAAGTCTCTCGTGCCTAGGCAGTTGTGTGTGCCAAGTTTCTTGCCAAACCGACGCCGTTTGGCAATTTTGGGGCGTCAACACCTCGAATTTAAATATCTTAAGGGACCAAATTGTCTAGACCGAAATCTGGCTCTTACTCCCAAACCGGGAACCCGATTGGAGCCCCTTCTTCTCCCACAAGTCTCTCGTCTTTAGGCGGTCATGTGTGCCCAGTTTTGTGCCAAACCGACGGCGTTTGGTATTTTGGGGCGTCAACACCTCGAATTCAAATTTCTTGAGGAACTACTTTTTGCCTAGAGTGAAATCCGGCTTTAACTCACAAACCGGGAACCCGATTGGAGCCGTGTCTTCTCCCAACACTCTATCGTGTTTAGGCGGTCATGTGTGCCAAGTTTCGTGCCAAACCCACGGCGTTTGGTATTTCGGGGCGTCCACACCTCGAATTCAATTTTCATAAGGAACTCCAAAATCGGGAACCGAATTGGAGTCCTGTCATCTCCTACAAGTTTCTCGTGCTTAGGCGGTCTTGTGCGCCAGGTTTCGGGCGAAACAGACGCCTTTTGGCGATTTCGGGGCGTCAACACCTCGAATTCAAATTTATTAACGTACTAATTTGCCTATAGTGAAATCTAGCTCTAACTCCCAAACCGGGAACCTGATTGGAGCCCCGTCTTCTCCCACAAGTTTCACGTGCCTAGGCGGTCGTGTGTGCCAAGTTTCGTGCGAAACCGACGCCTTTTGGCGATTTTGGGACGTCAACACCTCGAATTTAAGTTTCTTAAGGAAGTAGCTTGCCTAGAGTGAAATCCGTCACTAACTCCCAAGCCGGGAACCCGATTGGAGTACCGTCTTCTCCCACAAGTCTCTCGTGCCTAGGCGGTCGTGTGTGTCAACTTTCGTGTCAAACCGACGCCGTTTGGTAATTTTGGGGCGTCAACACCTCGAATTCAAATTTCTTAAGGAACTAGCTTGCCTAGACCGAAATCCGGCTCTAACTCCCAAACCGAGAACCCAATTCGAGCCCCGTCTAGTCCCACAAGTCTCTCGTGCTTAGGAAGTCGTGCGTGCCAAGTTTCGTGCCAAACCGACGCCGTTTGGCGATTTTGCGGCGTCAACACCTCGTATTTAAATTTCTTAAGGGACCAAATTGTCTAGACCGAAATCTGGCTCTTACTCCCAAACCGGGAACCCGATTCGAGCCCCGTCTTCTCCCATAAGTCTCTCGTTCCTAGGCGGTCGTGTGTGCCAGGTTCGTGCCAATCGAACCCTGTTTGGTGATTTTAAGGTGTCAAAACCTCGAATTCAAATTTCTTAATCACCTAGGTTGCCTAGTGTGAAATCTGGCTCTAACTCCCAAATCGGGAGCCCGACTAGAGCCCCGTCTTCTCCCACAAGTCTCTCGTGTTTAGGCGGTCATGTGTGCCAAGTTTTGTGCCAAACCGACGGCGTTTGGTATTTTGGGGCGTCAACACCTCGAATTCAAATTTCTTAAGGAACTACTTTTGCCTAGAGTGAAATCCGGCTCTAACTCCCAAACCGGGAACCCAATTGGAGTCCTATCTTCTCCCACAAGTTTCTCGTGCCTAGGCGGTCGTGTGTGCCAAGTTTCGTGCGAAACTGACGCCTTTTGGCGATTTTGGAGCGTCTACACCTCGAATTCAAGTTTCTTAAGGAACTAGTTTGCCTAAAGAGAAATCCGGCTCTAACTCCCAAATCGGGAACCCGATTGGAGCCGTGTCTTCTCCCACAACTCTATCGTGTTTAGGCGTCCATGTGTGCCAAGTTTCGTGCCAAACCGACGCGTTTTACGATTTTGGGGCGTCAAAACCACGAATTCAAGTTTCTTAAGGAACTAGTTTTCCTAGAGTGAAATCTGGCTCTCACTCCCAAACCGGGAACCCGATTGGTGTACCGTCTTCTCCCAGAAGTCTAAGGACGAGAGACTTGTGGGAGAAGACGGTACTCCAATCGGGTTCCCGGTTTCGGAGTTAAAGCCGGATTTCACTCTAGGCAAACTAGTTCCTTAAGAAACTTGAATTCGAGGTGTTGACGCCCCAAAATCTGCAAACGTCGTCTGTTTTGCACGAAGCTTGGCACACACGACCGCCTAGGCACGAGAAACTTGTGGGAGAAGACAGGATTTGAATCGTCTTCCCGGTTTGGGAGTTAGAGCCGGATTTCGGCCTAGGCAAGCTAGTTCCTTAAGAAATTTGAATTCGAAGTGATGATGCCCCAAAATCACCACAACAGCGTCGGTTTGGCACGAAATTTGGCACGCACGAGAGCCTAGGCACGAGAGACTTCTGGGAGAAGACGGTACTCCAATCGGGTTCCCGGTTTGGGAGTCGGAGCCGGATTTCACTCTAGGAAAACTAGTTCCTTAAGAAACTTGAATTCGAGGTTTTGACGCCCTAAAATCGCCAAAAGGCGTCGGTTTCGCACAAAACCTGCCACACACTACCGCCTAGGCACGAGAAACTTGTGGGAGAAGACAGGACTCCAATCGGGTTTCCTGTTTGGGAGTTAGAGCCGGATTTCACTTTTGGCAAACTAGTTCCTTAAGAAACTTGAATTCGAGGTGTTGACGCCCCATAATCGCCAAGGAATTGGGGTCACTGCTGTGGCAAAGGCACAGCAGTGACTGCTGTGCTTCATTTTGTGATGCATTATAGGATTATTTTTATGATCTGAACCGTTCATTTTGTAAGATTTGTTGAGTACTTCAAGCCTACCAAAAATCATATTAATCGGATATCAACAACTATATGATCGAATTGCATATTTTTATATTATTTTTCAAAAGAAAAACTTCTTGTTTGTTTTTTTGGTTATCAATCATATAGTTATTGGTATCCGATTAATATGATTTTTGGTAGGCTTGAAGTACTCAACAAACCCTACAAAATGAACGGTTCAGATCATAAAAATAATCCCATAATGCATCACAAAATGAAGCACAACTGTCACCGCTGTACCTTTGCCACAGCAGTGACCCCAATTCCTTGGCGATTATGGGGCATCAACACCTCGAATTCAAGTTTCTTAAGGAACTAGTTTGCCTAAAGTGAAATCCGGCTCTAACTCCCAAACAGGAAACCCGATTGGAGTCCTGTCTTCTCCCACAAGTTTCTCGTGCCTAGGCGGTAGTGTGTGGCAGGTTTTGTGCGAAACCGACGCCTTTTGGCGATTTTAGGGCGTCAAAACCTCGAATTCAAGTTTCTTAAGGAACTAGTTTTCCTAGAATGAAATCCGGCTCTGACTCCCAAACCGGGAACCCGATTGGAGTACCGTCTTCTCCCAGAAGTCTCTCGTGCCTAGGCTGTCGTGCGTGCCAAATTTCGTGCCAAACCGACGTTGTTGTGGTGATTTTGGGGCGTCATCACCTCGAATTCAAATTTCTTAAGGAACTAGCTTGCCTAGGCCGAAATCCGTCTCTAACTCCCAAACCGGGAACCCGATTCAAATCCCGTCTTCTCCCACAAGTTTCTCGTGCCTAGGCGGTGCCACGTTTCATGCAAAACAGACGCCGTTTGCAGATTTTGGGGCGTCAACACCTCGAATTCAAGTTTCTTAAGGAACTAGTTTGCCTAGAGTGAAATCCGGCTTTAACTCCGAAACCGGGAACCCGATTGGAGTACCGTCTTCTCCCACAAGTCTCTCGTCCCTAGGCGGTCGTGTGTGCCAAGTTTCGTGCCAGACCGACGCCGTTTGGTGATTTTGGGGCATCAGCACCTCGACTTCAAATTTCTTAACGAACTAGCTTGGCTAGACCGAAAACCGGCTCTAACACCCAAACCGGGAACCCGATTCGAGCCCCGTCTTCTCCTACAAGTCTCTCGTGCCTAGGCGGTCATGTGTGCCAAGTTTCGTGCAAAACCAACGCCGTTTGGCGATTTTGGGGCATCAACACCTCGAATTTAAATTTCTAAAGGGACCGAAATCCGGCTCTAACTCCCAAACCGGGAACCCGATTCGAGCCCCGTCTTCTCCCACAAGTCTCTCGTGCCTAGGCGGTCGTGTGTGCCAAGTTTCGTGCTAATCGAACCCCGTTTGGCGATTTTGGGGTGTCAACACCTCGAATTCAAATTTTATAAGGAACTACTTTTGCCTAGAGTGAAATCCGGCTCTAACTCCCAAACCGGGAACCCAATTGGAGTCCTGTCTTCTCCCACAAGTTTCACGTGCCTAGGCGGTCGTCTGTGCCAAGTTTCGTATGAAACTGACGCCTTTTGGCGATTTTGGGGCGTCAACACCTCGAATTCAAGTTTCTCAAGAAATTAGTTTGCCTAGAGTGAAATCCGTCTCTAACTCCCAAACCGGGAACCCCATTGGAGTACCGTTTTCTCCCACAAGTCTCTCGTGCCTAGGTTCGTGTGTGTGTTAAGTTTCGTGTCAAGCCGACGCCGTTTGGTAATTTTGGGGCGTCAACACCTTGGATTCAAATTTTTTAAGGAACTAGCTTGCCTAGACCGAAATCCGGCTCTAACTCCCAAACCGGGAACCCGATTCGAGCTCCGTCTTCTCCCACAAGTCTCTCGTGCCTAGGCAGTTGTGTGTGCCAAGTTTCTTGCCAAACCGACGTCGTTTGGCAATTTTGGGGCGTCAACACCTCGAATTTAAATTTCTTAAGGGACAAAATTGTCTAGACCGAAATCTGGCTCTTACTCCCAAACCGGGAACCCGATTCGAGCCCCGTCTTCTCCCACAAGTCTCTCGTGCTTAGGCGGTCGTGTGTGCCAGGTTTCGTGCCAATCGAACCCCGTTTGGTGATTTTAAGGTGTCAAAACCTCGAATTCAAATTTCTTAACGAACTAGGTTGCCTAGAGTGAAATCTGGCTCCAACTCCCAAACCGGGAACCCGATTGGAGCCCCGTCTTCTCCCACAAGTCTCTCGTCTCATGTGTGCCCAGTTTTGTGCCAAGCCGACGGCGTTTGGTATTTTGGGGCGTCAACACCTCGAATTCAAATTTCTTAGCCAAGAGTGAAATCCGGCTTTAACTCCCAAACCGGGAACCCAATTCGAGCCGTGTCTTCTCCCAAAACTCTATTGTGTTTAGGCGGTCATGTGTGCCAAGTTTCGTGCCAAACCGACGACGTTTGGTATTTCGGGGCGTCCACACCTCGAATTCAATTTTCATAAGGAACTACTTTTGCCTAGAGCGAAATCCGGCTCTAACTCCAAAATCGGGAACCCAATTGGAGTCCTGTCATCTCCTACAAGTTTCTCGTGCTTAGGCGGTCTTGTGCGCCAGGTTTCGGGCGAAACAGACGCCTTTTGGCAATTTCGGGGCGTCAACACCTCGAATTTCTTAAGGAACTAGTTTGCCTAGAGTGAAATCCGTCTCTAACTCTCAAACCGGGAACCCCATTGGAGTACCGTTTTCTCCCACAAGTCTCTCGTGCCTAGGTGGTCGTGTGTGTTAAGTTTCGTGTCAAGCCGACGCCGTTTGGTAATTTTGGGGCGTCAACACCTTAAATTCAAATTTCTTAAGGAACTAGCTTGCCTAGACCGAAATCCGGCTATAACTCCCAAACTGGGAACCCGATTCGAGCCCCGTCCTCTCCTACAAGTCTCTCGTGCCTAGGTAGTTTGTGTGTGCCAAGTTTCTTAAGGAACTAGTTTTCCTAGAGTGAAATCCGGCTTTAACTCCCAAACCGGGAACCCAATTCGAGCCGTGTCTTCTCCCAAAACTCTAGTGTTCATGTGTGCCAAGTTTCGTGCCAAACCGACGACGTTTGGTATTTCGGGGCGTCCACACCTCGAATTCAATTTTCATAAGGAACTACTTTTGCCTAGAGCGAAATCCGGCTCTAACTCCAAAATCGGGAACCCAATTGGAGTCCTGTCATCTCCTACAAGTTTCTCGTGCTTAGGCGGCCTTGTACGCCAGGTTTCGGGCGAAACAGACGCCTTTTGGCGATTTTGGGGCGTCAACACCTCGAATTCAAATTTCTTAAGGAACTACTTTTGCCAAGAGTGAAATCCAGCTTTAACTCCCAAACCGGGAACCCAATTCGAGCCGTGTCTTCTCCCAAAACTCTATTGTGTTTAGGCGGTCATGTGTGCCAAGTTTCGTGCCAAACCGACGACGTTTGGTATTTCGGGGCGTCCACACCTCGAATTCAATTTTCATAAGGAACTACTTTTGCCTAGAGCGAAATCCGGCTCTAACTCCAAAATCGGGAACCCAATTGGAGTCCTGTCATCTCCTACAAGTTTCTCGTGCTTAGGCGGTCTTGTGCGCCAGGTTTCGGGCGAAACAGACGCCTTTTGACAATTTCGGGGCGTCAACACCTCGAATTCAAGTTTCTTAAGGAACTAGTTTGCCTAGAGTGAAATCCGTCTCTAACTCCCAAACCGGGAACCCCATTGGAGTACCGTTTTCTCCCACAAGTCTCTCGTGCCTAGGTGGTCGTGTGTGTTAAGTTTCGTGTCAAGCCGACGCCGTTTGGTAATTTTGGGGCGTCAACACCTTAAATTCAAATTTCTTAAGGAACTAGCTTGCCTAGACCGAAATCCGGCTATAACTCCCAAACCGGAAACCTAATTGGAGTTCTGTCTTCTCCCACAAGTTTCTCGTGCCTAGGCGGTCGTGTGTGCCAAGTTCCGTGCGAAACCGACGCCTTTTGGCGATTAGGACTTGGGGTCACTGCTGTGGCAAATGCACAGCAGTGACTGTTGTGCTTCATTCTGTGATGTATTATGGGCTTATTTTTATGATCTGAACCGTTCATTTTGTAAGATTTGTTGAGTACTTCAAGCCTACTAAAAATCATATTAATCGGATATCAACAACTATATGATTGATAACCAAAAAAACAAACAAGAAGTTTTTCTTTTGAAAAATAGTATAAAAATATGCAATTCGATCATATAGTTACTGGTATCCGATTAATATGATTTTTGGTAGGCTTGAAGTACTCAACAAACCCTACAAAATGAACGGTTCAGATCATAAAAATAATCCCATAATGCATCACAAAATGAAGCACAAAAGTCACTGCTGTGCCTTTGCCACAGCAGTGACCCCAATTCCTTGGCGATTATGGGGCGTCAACACCTCGAATTCAAGTTTCTTAAGGAACTAGTTTGCCTAAAGTGAAATCCGGCTGTAACTCCCAAACAGGAAACCCGATTGGAGTCCTGTCTTCTCCCACAAGTTTCTCGTGCCTAGGCGGTAGTGTGTGGCAGGTTTCGTGCGAAACCGACGCCTTTTGGCGATTTTAGGGCGTCAAAACCTCGAATTCAAGTTTCTTAAGGAACTAGTTTTCCTAGAGTGAAATCCGGCTTTAACTCCCAAACCGGGAACCCAATTCGAGCCATGTCTTCTCCCAAAACTCTATTGTGTTTAGGCGTCATGTGTGCCAAGTTTCGTGCCAAACCGACGACGTTTGGTATTTCGGGGCGTCCACACCTCGAATTCAATTTTCATAAGGAACTACTTTTGCCTAGAGCGAAATCCGGCTCTAACTCTAAAATCGGGAACCCAATTGGAGTCCTGTCATCTCCTACAAGTTTCTCGTGCTTAGGCGGTCTTGTGCGCCAGGTTTCGGGCGAAACAGACGCCTTTTGACAATTTCGGGGCGTCAACACCTCGAATTCAAGTTTCTTAAGGAACTAGTTTGCCTAGAGTGAAATCCGTCTCTAACTCCCAAACCGGGAACCCCATTGGAGTACCGTTTTCTCCCACAAGTCTCTCGTGCCTAGGTGGTCGTGTGTGTTAAGTTTCGTGTCAAGCCGACGCCGTTTGGTAATTTTGGGGCGTCAACACCTTAAATTCAAATTTCTTAAGGAACTAGCTTGCCTAGACCGAAATCCGGCTATAACTCCCAAACCGGAAACCTAATTGGAGTTCTGTCTTCTCCCACAAGTTTCTCGTGCCTAGGCGGTCGTGTGTGCCAAGTTCCGTGCAAAACCGACGCCTTTTGGCGATTAGGACTTGGGGTCACTGCTGTGGCAAATGCACAGCAGTGACTGTTGTGCTTCATTCTGTGATGTATTATGGGCTTATTTTTATGATCTGAACCGTTCATTTTGTAAGATTTGTTGAGTACTTCAAGCCTACTAAAAATCATATTAATCGGATATCAACAACTATATGATTGATAACCAAAAAAACAAACAAGAAGTTTTTCTTTTGAAAAATAGTATAAAAATATGCAATTCGATCATATAGTTACTGGTATCCGATTAATATGATTTTTGGTAGGCTTGAAGTACTCAACAAACCCTACAAAATGAACGGTTCAGATCATAAAAATAATCCCATAATGCATCACAAAATGAAGCACAAAAGTCACTGCTGTGCCTTTGCCACAGCAGTGACCCCAATTCCTTGGCGATTATGGGGCGTCAACACCTCGAATTCAAGTTTCTTAAGGAACTAGTTTGCCTAAAGTGAAATCCGGCTGTAACTCCCAAACAGGAAACCCGATTGGAGTCCTGTCTTCTCCCACAAGTTTCTCGTGCCTAGGCGGTAGTGTGTGGCAGGTTTCGTGCGAAACCGACGCCTTTTGGCGATTTTAGGGCGTCAAAACCTCGAATTCAAGTTTCTTAAGGAACTAGTTTTCCTAGAGTGAAATCCGGCTTTAACTCCCAAACCGGGAACCCAATTCGAGCCGTGTCTTCTCCCAAAACTCTATTGTGTTTAGGCGTCATGTGTGCCAAGTTTCGTGCCAAACCGACGACGTTTGGTATTTCGGGGCGTCCACACCTCGAATTCAATTTTCATAAGGAACTACTTTTGCCTAGAGCGAAATCCGGCTCTAACTCTAAAATCGGGAACCCAATTGGAGTCCTGTCATCTCCTACAAGTTTCTCGTGCTTAGGCGGTCTTGTGCGCCAGGTTTCGGGCGAAACAGACGCCTTTTGACAATTTCGGGGCGTCAACACCTCGAATTCAAGTTTCTTAAGGAACTAGTTTGCCTAGAGTGAAATCCGTCTCTAACTCCCAAACCGGGAACCCCATTGGAGTACCGTTTTCTCCCACAAGTCTCTCGTGCCTAGGTGGTCGTGTGTGTTAAGTTTCGTGTCAAGCCGACGCCGTTTGGTAATTTTGGGGCGTCAACACCTTAAATTCAAATTTCTTAAGGAACTAGCTTGCCTAGACCGAAATCCGGCTATAACTCCCAAACCGGAAACCTAATTGGAGTTCTGTCTTCTCCCACAAGTTTCTCGTGCCTAGGCGGTCGTGTGTGCCAAGTTCCGTGCAAAACCGACGCCTTTTGGCGATTAGGACTTGGGGTCACTGCTGTGGCAAATGCACAGCAGTGACTGTTGTGCTTCATTCTGTGATGTATTATGGGCTTATTTTTATGATCTGAACCGTTCATTTTGTAAGATTTGTTGAGTACTTCAAGCCTACTAAAAATCATATTAATCGGATATCAACAACTATATGATTGATAACCAAAAAAACAAACAAGAAGTTTTTCTTTTGAAAAATAGTATAAAAATATGCAATTCGATCATATAGTTACTGGTATCCGATTAATATGATTTTTGGTAGGCTTGAAGTACTCAACAAACCCTACAAAATGAACGGTTCAGATCATAAAAATAATCCCATAATGCATCACAAAATGAAGCACAAAAGTCACTGCTGTGCCTTTGCCACAGCAGTGACCCCAATTCCTTGGCGATTATGGGGCGTCAACACCTCGAATTCAAGTTTCTTAAGGAACTAGTTTGCCTAAAGTGAAATCCGGCTGTAACTCCCAAACAGGAAACCCGATTGGAGTCCTGTCTTCTCCCACAAGTTTCTCGTGCCTAGGCGGTAGTGTGTGGCAGGTTTCGTGCGAAACCGACGCCTTTTGGCGATTTTAGGGCGTCAAAACCTCGAATTCAAGTTTCTTAAGGAACTAGTTTTCCTAGAGTGAAATCCGGCTTTAACTCCCAAACCGGGAACCCAATTCGAGCCGTGTCTTCTCCCAAAACTCTATTGTGTTTAGGCGGTCATGTGTGCCAAGTTTCGTGCCAAACCGACGACGTTTGGTATTTCGGGGCGTCCACACCTCGAATTCAATTTTCATAAGGAACTACTTTTGCCTAGAGCGAAATCCGGCTCTAAGTCCAAAATCGGGAACCCAATTGGAGTCCTGTCATCTCCTACAAGTTTCTCGTGCTTAGGCGGTCTTGTACGCCAGGTTTCAGGCGAAACAGACGCCTTTTGGCGATTTTGGGGCGTCAACACCTCGAATTCAAATTTCTTAAGGAACTACTTTTGCCAAGAGTGAAATCCGGCTTTAACTCCCAAACCGGGAACCCAATTCGAGCCGTGTCTTCTCCCAAAACTCTATTGTGTTTAGGCGGTCATGTGTGCCAAGTTTCGTGCCAAACCGACGACGTTTGGTATTTCGGGGCGTCCACACCTCGAATTCAATTTTCATAAGGAACTACTTTTGCCTAGAGCGAAATCCGGCTCTAACTCCAAAATCGGGAACCCAATTGGAGTCCTGTCATCTCCTACAAGTTTCTCGTGCTTAGGCGGTCTTGTGCGCCAGGTTTCGGGCGAAACAGACGCCTTTTGGCAATTTCGAGGCGTCAACACCTCAAATTCAAGTTTCTTAAGGAACTAGTTTGCCTAGAGTGAAATCTGTCTCTAACTCCCAAACCGGGAACCCCATTGGAGTACCGTTTTCTCCCACAAGTCTCTCGTGCCTAGGTGGTCGTGTGTGTTGAGTTTCGTGTCAAGCCGACGCCGTTTGGTAATTTTGGGGCGTCAACACCTTAAATTCAAATTTCTTAAGGAACTAGCTTGCCTAGACCGAAATCCGGCTATAACTCCCAAACCGAGAACCCAATTCGAGCCCCGTCTTCTCCCACAAGTCTCTCGTGCCTAGGCAGTTGTGTGTGCCAAGTTTCTTGCCAAACCGACGCCGTTTGGCAATTTTGGGCCGTCAACACCTCGAATTTAAATATCTTAAAGGGACCAAATTGTCTAGACCGAAATCTGGCTCTTACTCCCAAACCGGGAACCCGATTGGAGCCCCATCTTCTCCCACAAGTCTCTCGTCTTTAGGCGGTCATGTGTGCCAAGTTTCGTGCCAAACCGACGGCGTTTGGTATTTCGGGGCGTCCACACCTCGAATTCAATTTTCATAAGGAACTCCAAAATCGGGAACCGAATTGGAGTCCTGTCATCTCCTACAAATTTCTCGTGCTTAGGCAGTCTTGTGCGTCAGGTTTCGAGCGAAACAGACGCCTTTTGGCGATTTCGGGGCGTCAACACCTCAAATTCAAATTTATTAACGAACTAATTTGCCTATAGTGAAATCTAGCTCTAACTCCCAAACCGGGAACCTGATTGGAGCCCCGTTTTCTCCCACAAGTTTCACGTGCCTAGGCGGTCGTGTGTGCCAAGTTTCGTGCGAAACTGACGCCTTTTGGCGATTTTGGGACGTCAACACCTCGAATTTAAGTTTCTTAAGGAAGTAGCTTGCCTAGAGTGAAATCCGTCTCTAACTCTCAAACCGGGAACCCGATTGGAGTACCGTCTTCTCCCACAAGTCTCTCGTGCCTAGGCGGTCTTGTGTGTCAACTTTCGTGTCAAACCGACGCCGTTTGGTAATTTTGGGGCGTCAACACCTCGAATTCAAATTTCTTAAGGAACTAGCTTGCCTAGACCGAAATCCGGCTCTAACTCCCAAACCGAGAACCCAATTCGAGCCCCGTCTAGTCCCACAAGTCTCTCGTGCTTAGGAAGTCGTGTGTGCCAAGTTTTGTGCCAAACCGACGCCGTTTGGCGATTTTGGGGCGTCAACACCTCGTATTTAAATTTCTTAAGGGACCAAATTGTCTAGACCGAAATCTGGCTCTTACTCCCAAACCGGGAACCCGATTCGAGCCCCGTCTTCTCCCATAAGTCTCTCGTTCCTAGGCGGTCGTGTGTGCCAGGTTCGTGCCAATCGAACCCTGTTTGGTGATTTTAAGGTGTCAAAACCTCGAATTCAAATTTCTTAATGACCTAGGTTGCCTAGAGTGAAATCTGGCTCTAACTCCCAAATCGGGAGCCCGACTAGAGCCCCGTCTTCTCCCACAAATCTCTCGTGTTTAGGCGGTCATGTGTGCCAAGTTTTGTGCCAAACCGATGGCGTTTGGTATTTTGGGGCATCGACACCTCGAATTCAAATTTCTTAAGGAACTACTTTTGCCTAGAGTGAAATCCGGTTTTAACATTTCTCATAGATGTTAGGGCCTTAATTAGGGATCAAGTTAGTTAAATAGAGCTTATGACTAATTAATCAAGGCTTAATTTAATTGATTTAATCTAATTAATTTAATCTGAATCAAATTTTAATCAAACTTCTCGTTACGCTCTAAAAATTATACCATTCATAACAAACTAGCCAATTTCGGTTTCTAACGTCATTAAGGCCTTCAATTTCAAATTATAACAGAAATCACAACAGATATTCCTACGGTTAATAGATATGAACCTAAAAATCATATTTTAAACACATAATAAGCATTCAAATTCACACAAAGCACTTAAATAACATTCAAAACCAATGATTAACAGGGTTGTCACAGGATCAATATTGCTTACCAACAACAAAATGTTTACTGGATTTTATAAATCAGAATGGAAAAAATGGATAATCAAATTAAGTCACACACAGCTCCATAAAAGACAACTTTGAGGGTAGAACTTAATTTATATGACACAAAATACAACAATTATTTCGTTGTGGTGATAAAAAAACATACACAAGAATAGTAAAGAGAATCAAGTTCTACAGATATAAGTTGAGAATTCAAACAACTAAATTTGGCACAATTAATATGTATATATCTAAATATATAGCACATATTATGTATGTAAAATTACTAACCTTGTCAATTGTGGCGAAAATGGACATGTTCTTGAAATCCCTGGACCCGAGCCGTGACCCCAGCCGCCGAATCAGCGCAGACGACATCACTCACATGGTACAATGATGTTGGAACCAACAATAAGGCTCATTAAGGGTGATGACAGCGCCAACACCAAGCTGCTTCAACTGCAGAACATCCTTAGGGAATGGAACCGCCCCAAGCAGAAGATACTGTTTAAAAATCAACATAGAAATAAAAACTCAAATCAATAAATCATGATCCCTTTAATTTAAGCTCACAGGAAATCTGTGCACCAAGAACACCAAGAAAATGAAATGTAAAGTAGTTGCATTGGTCAAAGTTTCACGAAGCTCTTCATTTTCTCCAATTCAGATAATCAGAATTCTAAGAATAACAGGCCCCATTATCCCATCTTTTTCCTACATTTTCTCCAGTAACTTAAATGCAAAGGAATTCTATTTTCTCAACAACCAAATGAATCATGAAGAACAATTTTAAAGCTCTACTGAACTACTTCACTTTTCAATTTTTTTTGTTTTGTTTTGTTTTTGTTTTTGTTTTTTTTTTTTCCAGCAGCAAACAAATCAAAGAAAAACAACTCCAGATACTATTACATACAGTGACAGTCATACAAGGTCTTTATTTTCTCTAGTAACCGAAATACATAGGAATTCTATTTTCTCAACAACCAAATGGATCAAGAAGAAGAATTCCAAAAAGCTACTAAACTACCACCCATTAAAACAACACAAAAAATCCTTCTTTTTCTTTGTAGTCCTCCATTTTCCCAGCAACCAAACAGATCAAACAAAAACAACTCCAGAAATTAAAACATACAGCAACAATCACAGTGATATAAACACAAGACCAAAGAAAACACAAAAAACAGATACAACAACATCCACAAATATACATACATATATATATGAAGGGACTTAGAACCAAAACCTGATCAATTTGGTCCCACCATCTGAAACTCAGCTTGAATCTTGTTCCGGAAAACATTGTACAGAAGGGTCGGGTAGAACAGGATCCTCTCTCTTCGCACCGACCCGAACAATCATTCTTCCAGAAACATGGTCGTCACTGTGATTGTAACTCCTTCCATCAGATTCAACCTCATCCAACTCTTCGATCTTCATGTCACCGATCGTAACAGAAATTCAACCAAAACCACAACACTAACTCCGATTCTGATCAAGACAACCGCGAAACCTCTAAAACCTAATGATTCGATAATTGGGGATGGAATTTGAGTGGTCGAAAAACCCTAAATCGAATTGGGTGAAAAATACATTGATCGGAATCGGAAAAAAGTGGATTCGAGTGTGAGGAGACGGAAGAATTGCATGCGGATGTGAGCTTAATCGTAATGAGGAGAGAGGAGGATAGAAAGATGTAAGAGGACCGTTGCAATTTTGTGAGAGAAATGTACCGTTGGACGGGGACGGGGGCGGGGGCGGTGGTGAATATAGCCGTTGTTGGGTTGGGAGAACACAAAACAGTAACAATTAGGGCGTTAGGATTCTAGAGTGATCCGGCACGTGTCTCACTAATGGAATGAAAAGGTGATATTAATTCTCGTCAAAATGACATCGTTTTGGTTGAAAAAAATTATAAAAAAAAAATAATGAAGAAAAAAAAAATGTGAATAGAATGAGAAAGAAGCTTCAAACAGTATCATCATCATGGATTTTGATTTATGAGATCTAAATAAATAAAAAAGAAGATTAAATCGATTCGATAATAAGATTGTTTCAGATCTGTATCATCACCATCATCATCAAAAGATTGAAGAAAAAATGTGAACAGAATGGGAAAGAGGCTTCAAACTGTATCATTATCATGGATTTTGATTTGTGAAATCTAAATAAATAAAAAAGAAGATTAAATCGATTCAATAATAAAATTGATTCAGATATGTATCATCATCATCAAAAGATTGAAGAAAACCCGTGAAAAAAATGAGAAAGAGGCTTTAAAAGATTAAATTGATTCGTTGATAATAAGATTGATTCAGATTTGTATCATTATCATCATCATCAAATGATTGATCTAGATATGTATTTCTATATGCATATATATATATATATATATTTACAGACCCCGCGAAGAAGATTAAATCGATTCGATAATAAAATTGATTCAAATCTTAATCATCATCATCATAAAAAGATTGATTCAGATATGTATTTCTAAATGCATATATGTATATTTACAGACCCCATAGTGCAAGCACCAAAGATTGATTCAGATTTGTATCATCATCATCATCATCAAAATCAAAGTGAGCAACAAAATCAGCAGATCCGATCAAAGGACATGAAGATCGGCGGAGGAAATCGGTGACAGAAGGTCTTCCATAGCTGACTTGAACAAGGGATGTTCATCATCATCATCAAGGGCTGATTTGTGAAGCACTAGTGTAGATCAAGAATAAGAACCACTCACTATCCACTTGAATCAAAAGATTTCTAAAATGAAGTAGAGTCTCAACTCAAAATCAAAGCTCTGTCCCTTCTCTTGCTCTGGTCCCTTCTCTCTCTCTCTCAAACTCTCCCACGAACTAGTGAAAGCGAACCTAGAAAGCTGATTTCTATTTGTTGTTGTTGTTGTTGTTTTTTTTTTTTTTTAATTACTAAGCAAAACGACGTCGTTTTGGCTAGTTTTATTTTGAACCGTTGGATCACTCACTTCAGGGATCACTTCCAGGAATCTCACTCTAGAGGATCCTGATACACAATTAGGCGCCTTTCATATGTTCGTACTCACTGGCAACTTAATGCTGACTACAACCCAATAAAATAAGGCAGAATTACTTAATCGTAGACTTTGAAAAAAGTTATTAACACTCACTGATTTTTTTCTAACAACGGTAAAGAGTACAAAAATTATACAAGAAAATGACATTTTTTGTATTGATTTCGGTTGCATGTGGTTTACTTTTGGAATTGTGAATAAATAAGAATAATATTATATGTATTAATTAATATACCAATTGATGATGTGATATAATTTAATTTAAGATATTTTTAGTATTTGTAATGTTATTAATGAGTGGAGGGTCAATAATAATATCATAACTAGTGTTGGTATACTAGTTAGTACACTAATTGGTACATATAACACTACCGAATAAAAAAAAATTCAAAATTCTTTTCCAAATGTGTAACCAAACATACAAATCACAATTTAATTCAAAATTCTTTTCAAAACTCACAACCAAACTCTTTTCAAAATTTTATTTAAAGAAAAATTTTAAAAGATATTTTTTTTATTTTATTTTTTAAAATCATGATTTGAGTGTAGAGTTGTATTTTTAATTATGAATTTTGAGTTGAGTTTTGAAAAGAGAAAATTTTGTTTGGTTATGAATTTTGAAAAGAGTTTTGAGTTGTATGTTTTTAATGTGCACTGTATTTTTTTAAATATATAATTTTTATTTTTTTATTTCAAATATTTGATTTTATTTAAAAAATATTTTTTTAATATTTTAATATTTTTTAACTTTTTTTAAATATTTAATTTTTTTTAAATTTCAAAAAAAATTCGATCGCCATATATATCTAAACCATAACAAATTATTTGGTCAATACTTTAAAAAATAACAAAAATTATTTTTCAAAAAAAAATAAAAACAATATTTTGATTAAAAAGTTTGTTAATTGAATTTTGAATTATGCGTTTAGTTATGAGTTTTAAAAATAATTTTTGAATTGAATTTTGAGTTATGTGTTTGCTTATAATTTGAGTGTGGAGTTATGTTCTGAATTTAAAATATTTACAAAATGGAAATAAAATATTTAAAATAAAAAATAAAATTTTCTTAAACATTAATTTCAAAATACAACTCAAAATTCAAAAACTTAAAACTCAAAATACAACTTAAAACTCTTTTCAAAACTCAAAATTCTTTTCAAAGCTCATAACCAAACAAATTTTTATTTTTTCAAAACTCAACTCATAACTTCACACTTAAAATCACAATTTCACATTTAAATCATAATTATAAAATTAAACTAAACAGATTTTACCCTTAACTCTTACACTCACTAATTCACCTTGCACATGCTCACACCTCTTCTCTCTCTCTCTCTCTCATACAGAGACGAAATTAAAATTTTATTACTACAGGAGTTAAAAGATAAACAATATTTTTTTACCGTATAGACAAATACACATATATGTACAGCATAATATATAAATTATATATGTACACATAAAAAAAATTAAATATCATATAAACAATCTCTAATAGAATGAATAAATTTTTTTTTGAAAAATTACAGAGAATAAAAGATGAGAAAATAATGGGATATATATCTTTTATACTAAGATACTATTTTATTTATAAAATAATATATATATATATATATTGCCGATCAAAAATATATATACATATATATATTTAGAAGTACTATGGCAAATAAAATTTTCACAGTGACAGAGAGGTCATGACCCCTCATAATCTTCTTCTAGTTATATCTATCACACATACACTCACCTCATTCTTTTAATAAAAAAAACAAAAATAAAATAAAATTTATCTTTATATTTTTAAATTTATTTTATTTTATTAAAATATATTTAATATTTAATATACAAATTCTATTTTTATAAAATTGATATTGTTCTAAAAATATATTTAAAATTTTAAAATGCAACTAATATTTCACATATTTAATAAAAATTTAAATTAATAATCTAAAATATATAAAAATTTATAGAATTAAAATAATTTGTATGATTTAAGTTAATATAAATAATAAAATTACTTTTCTAATTAATACATATATAGATATATATTGGTAGGAGAAAACTTGGAGAATTTTTTTTAAGGTCCCTAATAATAGTAATTTAGAGGATAAAAGATAAAAAAAAAAAAAAAAAAAAATAGTCATGCATAAGGTCCCTGAACAACATGGCGCGCATTTTTAATTATTTCGTGGACCAAAATACCCTTCACAAAATCAACACAAAGACGAAACTGATTCCGACGACTGAGTTCCATTCCAAGTATCCAACCATCTTCACGAACAAGAGAACTGCAGAACTAGGGTTTCAATATCGTCTCCACCATCGACATTAGAGATTCGTTATCTTCTGCAAAAATCATTCCCATTCCTTCCTCACAAATTTCTCTGACCCCGTTTTCACTGTTCATCGTCATCTCAGTTCATCTTCGTCACGTCGCATCTTTATCTCAGGATATATCAGCTCGCCATTAAAGTTTCATCCTAACTCTGGTAAGTTTTTCTACAATACAATTAGATTTTCTCTAGAAACACAGTTAATTGCATTTTATATTAACCTTCCATAAATTAGGGTTTCAATTTCGTAATAAAAAGCTACATGAATTTGAAAAAATTTATTTCTGTGTGTTTTGAACTTATTCTTAAACATGTTTGTGTGATTTTATCTGTAAATTTCTCTGGCATTTGAATTTCTCTGATTTTTGCTTGATGTATGTTTCTTCTTTCAATTTTCTCTGGCATGTTTATTTTGAAAAAAGTTATTTCTGGTTTTCATCTTATCCTTGAACATGTTTCTGTGATTTTGTCTATAAATTTCTCTGCTTTGTAAATTTCTCTGTAATATGTATTTTTAATTGGAATGTCTATCTTTCTCTGGAATGTCTATTACTCTCTTGTCTCTGTCTAAGTTTCTCTGGTATTTATAATTTTCTCTAACCACATCACTTTCCTCCCTTGTGTGTCTCTATCATGTTTAATTTTCTCTGGTTGTGTATGTAAATTTCTCTGACATTTTAATATTATGGACTATGTTTCTTCTTTGAATTTTCTTTGGCATATTTAATTTGAAAAAAAGTTATTTCTTTATTCTTGAACATGTTTATGTGATTTTGTCTATAAATTTCTCTGCTTTGTAAATTTCTTTGGAATATGTATTTTTCTCTGGAATGTTTATTACTCTCTTGCCTGTGTCTAAGTTATAATTTTCTCTGGCCACATCACTTTTCTCCCTTGTGTGTCTCTATCATGTTTAATTTTCTCTGCTTGTGTATGTAAAATTTCTCTGGCATTTTAATATTATGGACTTAAAATTTTCTCTAGAATGGAAATTTTCTCAAGAATGTGTAATTTTCTCCAGAATGTGTAATTTTCCCTGGTATGTTTATTTTGTTCAATTCTTGGTTTCAATGTGGTATAACTTTTAGTGGCATGTTTACATTACTTTGTTTATTTTATCTTGCTAATTGTGGAATGGAAATTTTCTTTCGCTTGCAATGTTTACTTTTCTTTGTCATTCATTTTATGTGCTTGCTAGATATATGTTTCTTTTTTCAATTTTCTCCGGGATTTAATGTTGTTGACATCTTTTACTTTTATGTGCTTACTTTTCTTGGTTTCATTTTACTTCTATATGTAATTTTAACAATTATTGACATTTTTTTTGCCATGTTTATGATGCTTTATTGATTTTCTCTAACAATGGAAATTTTCTGTGGCTAGAGATGTATTCCACAGGAAAACAATTAACCACCTTAGTTTTCTCCCTTATGTGTAATTTTCTCTGACATGTCCAATTTTCTCCGGCATGTTCAATTTTCTCTGGGATTTAATGTTGACATCTTTATGTTTTCATCATTGTCTAGAAATAGCAAAACATAAAAACAGCAAAACAGCAAAACACCAAGCAAGAAACATAAATTCTCTCAGTCTTCTTATGATCTAAGATAAAAAACTAGCAGCAAAACACCGGAAACACCAAGCAAGAAACAGAAACTCTCTCGATCTTCTTATGATCTAAGATCAAAAGCCAGCAGCAAAACACCACACACTCCTTGCTAAAACACACAAGTCCAAGGTGATGAAGCAACTAGCATCAAGATGAGTATCCCAACTTCAACAGACTCAAGCTCAAGGGGGAAAAAACCTGTTAAACTCTAAAGAAAGAGAGCTCACTACAGCATTCAATACCGATCCAACCTCTCATCTGTTGTCTCCTTTTTTCGAACACTTAAATTCAATTCAAACCAAGTTGTAGAGCTTCAAAAGAAACCATTCTGGTATTTGATCCAAGCTCTAACCACTAGAAGGATGGATCTAAGGAAATCTAGGAAATTTGATGATGATGTAGTTGCAATAATCTAATGTTACAATGAAAAAACAAAAGCATTCACAGTTGGTAAAAAGAACTTGACCTTTACAACCAATGACGTGACCTTAATTTTTGGTTTGCAAGGAGGTAAAGGAGCCATGTCATTAAGATACTCTAAAACGCCAAAATCTGCATTCCTAAGGAGAAGATTCCAAAAAGACACCAGGCTCACTGACTTCAAAGATGTAGCAATCATTATTACATGTACTTGTGTCTCACCCTATTTTTTTACAACAAGTGGGAATTCAATAGGGTGGTTTTTTATAAAGTATGTGGAAACCTCTTGAATCAATGAAACAGTATGATTGGCCAGAAGTAATCACATCAACATTGATTGACTCTATCATAGCATTGCACAAAACTCTAGAAGAAGTTATGGGGTGTGTCATTGCACTGCTGGTAAGTATAATATCCATTCAAATTTGCAGTTATCATACTTATAAATTTGTGTGTTTAGCAAAATTTAATTACTTTAATTTTCATCACAGTATTGGCTATGTGAACATGCAAATATCATTGATTTGGAAGATAATAACACAACTGACTTCCCAAGATGTGCCAAGTGGAACCTGCAAACCTTGACGAAACAGCTGCAGAAGACACCAGTCTACTCTCTTGCACCTCGATAGGTTAGATTTCTATCACCACTGAAATTCCAAAATTTCTCTGACCACTGGTTTGTTTCCCTCCTTGTGCCATTGATTGAGATCAATTTTCTCTGGACTATCAATTTATGTTTCTTCTTTGGTTACCATTGGTTTATTTCTGCCATGGTAATCAATTTTCTCTGCAATCCAAATTTCTCTGACCACAATTGTAACACATTAACATATATGCCCTGATTGATTTTCTGTGATATTTGAATTATGTTGGTTGTTTCATAATTTTCTCTGGCCCAAAAAATTGTTTCTCCTTGTGTGTAATTTTCTCTGGCCCATAACTTATGTGCCTTGCATCTTTGATTAACACTGTTTATTTCTACCCTTCTAATGAATTTTCTCTGGAATCCAAATTTGTCTGACACAATTATAGTAAAACATTAACTTATATGCCTTGATTGATTTTCTTTGATATCTAAATTATATTGCTTGTTTTATAATTTTCTCTGCCTTATAAAATTAACTCATTGTCTGTAATTTTCTCTAGCCCATACAATTTTCTCTGAAGTTTGTTTCCCATTAGTGTCATTTAGATGAATTTTATTTTCCTTATTTGAATTTTTGCTCTCAGTGAATTTTGTAACATTTCTCTAATAAAAGAGTCTCCTATTACAAATAGATAACAAGGAGCTAGTCAAAAATCCATCAGAGGAGTTCTATCTTAGTAAAAAGACGAAGAAAGAATAAAAAAAGACAATTGTCAAATTCAAGGAAACATTACAAGATTCATTTGAAGAATGAGGGAATGAAGAAGCAGAAGGCAACATAGAAGAACATGAAGCCATCAATGGACAAGAAGATCAAGCAAGTAGTGGAGAAGCAGAAGCCAAGAAGAAAGTGAAGAGATAGAAGCAAAAGACAAAGAAGAAAATGAACAGAAAGAAGAAAACAGTGAAGAAAAAGATGAAGGCACTCAATCTAAACAGCATGAAGAAAACAATGAGGAAAGTGATGAAGAAGAACATAATGAGCCAATGGACCAACATCGTGATAGCATTTGTGGCTCAACAATGCATCAGCCTCAAGAATCTGAGGAATCAAAGGATGCCCAAATTGCTGATCTACGTCAAAGACTAAAGGCACTTTCTAAATCTAAAATAGAAGAAGAGAGAAATTGGAATGAATTACTTGCAAAAAAGGATATTGCAATAAGAACCTTGGCATCACTTAACTCAGAACTTCAAGAAAGAGACAGCACAATCCAAATGAAACTAAGAATGTTGGAGGTTAAAAAAGAAGATGATACAAAAACAATCCAACAATTGAGGTATTCAATTTCGGAGCTTGAAAATGAATATGCTAAATTGCATGAACAAGTTCAAAAACTATCTGTCTAACTAGCAACACAACTATACCGAACACCAACACAAGTTCAACCGCAAGGTCAGTGAAAATCTTGAGCCACAAAAAGTTATGTCCTTGTGTCAATGGTAATTTTCTCTAAACACATTAGTTTCTGCTGCTTATTTCTATTGATTTCTACTGCTTATTTGATTTTCTCTATCTATTTTCTTATTCGATTTTTGGAGCTTGTTTGATTTTCACTATGTATAGTTGGAATGCAAGTGGAACAACAAGTTGCAAAGCAAACTGAGCAAACCACGAAAGACAAAGAAGTACTTGATGCTGATGCGTACGTCTTGCCTCAACCAATAAGCATCAGAAAAATCTTGCGTTTTTCCACAAACTCTACCGATTTCAAGATTGATAAAAGATCATGTAAAAGACATCTTGTAGCACATATCAAATGTGTTTGGACTTGAGTAAGTACAACAAATAAAATAGAAGATAACAAACAATAATTTACAAACTTATATAGCATTAACAACTATTAAATCCTTTCTTTGTCTTCTTGTAGGGCTTTAATCTAGACAAGTGAGTTGAATCTCATTACCTTCGAAGACATTGGAAACCTAATAAAGCAAAAAGAAATTGCCAACAATGTAAGTCTTTCATCAAAATTTCTCTGTAATGTTCCATCAGCCTTTATAAACCAATATTACAATTATAAATTATATTTTTCAGGCCATTGATGGCTATGGAGAGATCCTTTTTACTGACCAAATGAGAGAAAGACAACAGCCAACTTCATTTTTTTTTTCACATCCATGAGCTTAGTATGTTATTACTCTTTTATTTGATTTTCTCTGGAATTTACTTACTACTTTCTCTTGTTAAGATACTTCTTGAAGCCAGTTGTGTCATTAGTCTAATTTTCTCTGGCTAGTTGTGTGCATTTAAAATTTCTCTATCTGTATATTTCTTAAATTCCTGCCATTTCAACTTTCTCATAACATAACTATTTTTTGATTTTCTCTGACCACAGAATTTCATCAAAATGATGGAAAATCAAACTTTTCGAGTCTCATTATTTGACAAGCCTATTGAAACAACATGGAGGAACTACAGATTCCTCTATTTCCCAATAAATATTTGGGGTAATAAGAAGTCAACACATGGAAATCACTGGACCTTGCTTGTCCTCGACAAACAAGACAATTTATGAAGGTTCTACAACTCACTAAGGCCAAGGAGGGATGATACAGAAGACAAATATGTCAAAGATGCAAAACAATCGAGTGCAAATTTCTCTGATCCCATCATAATGTTTATGTGATGATATTTTTCATAGAATCCCATTGCTTTGTCCGTAAATTTCTCTGTTACTTAAAAATTATTTTTTCACAACAAGATTATGTGGAGAATTTTTTGAAAGCTTGCCTTGAAAGAGAGGCACAATCACAACCCTTTTTCGAATTGATAAACTCACAAAACACAAATTACAACTTTGAGTATGTCAACAATGCTCCACAACAAGACAGTGATTCGTAAGTTTCATACAACATCTATAAATAAGATAATATGATTTGAATGTTTCTTAAAACTAACTATACCTATAATTTGTATGCAGTATGAATTGTGGCCTCTTTGTGTGCTATATAATGAGACAATATAGCAAGCATGAACCTATCAGCTCGAAATTGTCCACACAAGACATAAGGTTGATAAGGGCAGAAATCATAGAGAGATTTGTGACCAAAGTTGGCCGGTCATGGACAGAACCAATTCAAATACCTCCAGAAGAAGAACCAAAAATGTAATAGTGAAACTAGTGCAAGGAAGACAATGTACACAATATAATTAGCATTAACCATTCAATTTATTTTTTCATACATTGAAGGAATAATGATGCTTGACATATATGTATATATCCTTTTTTGACTAATGTAAATCTCATACCTATCAATGGTTAAATATATATATATTTTTTTGTTGTGATTGTCAACACAATCCACATAGAGAAAATTGTCTGCAGAAATTTCCCTAGTATGATTTTACCAGAAATTCACAGAGAAATTTAACTCGTATCTTCCCAAGGGGATGCCTATGTGATCATATAATCTGTAATGCTTTGTTTTGGTACAAAACAATCATCAAATTCAAAAAACACAAAGCGCACAGTAATTTTCTCTGCTATTAGCAAATTTCACTGGATGAATTTGATGCTTCAAAACACAATGCTCAGATAATTTTTTCTACTAGTGAAAAATTTCTTTGGATGAAATTGACGGGTATTATAAACAGACTACCCATAGTATGTTTCAACAAATACAATTCACACTGTAATTTTCAATGCTATTGGCAAATTTCTCTGGATGAATTGGACCTCACAAAACACAATGCAAATTTCAACAAACATAATGCCCACAGTAAATTTATCTTCTATTGGCAAACTTCTATGGATGAATTTGACTGGTATGAAGTTACCAGAAATTCACAGAGAAATTTAACTCGTACCGTGCCGAAGAGGGTGCCTATATGATCATGCAATCTGTAATGCACTGTGTTAGTACAAAACAATTATCAAATTCAAAAAACACAATGCACACAGTACTTTTCTCTACTATTGGCAAATTTCTCTAGATGAATTTGAAGCTTCAAAACACAATGCACAAAGAATTTTCTCTGCCATAGGCAAATTTCTCTGGATGAATTTAACTGGTATTACAAACCCACTGCATGGACTCCCAGTTTGAAAACTAAGTCAAAAAATGTACTTCCTAAACACCTAAGTTTGAAAAATAGGCCATCGGGGCCCAAAAATCCTGTAACAGTCCCGAGAAGGCCCGTAGAACACCTCCAACACCTTGGGAGAAACCAATGTAAGTTGTGGAAACTTAAGAAACAGGCACGGGACTTCCGGTTTGAAAACTAGGTCGAAAAAGACACTTTTTTCACACTTAAGCTTGAAAATAGGCCTCGACGGGCCGAAATCGTGTAACAATCACGAGAAGGCCCGGGGAACACCTTAAACATCTCAGGAGGGACAGTCGCAAGAAGGGCCGGAAACACCTCAAACATCTTGGGAGTGACCAACGTGAGTTGTGAAAACTTACGGAACTAGCGCGGGACTTCCGGTTTGAAAACTAAGTTGGAAAAAGACACTTTCTTCACACTTAGGCTTGGAAATAGGACATCGGGGGGCCAAAATCGTGTAACAGTCACGAGAATGACCGGGAGATGCCCCAAACACCTCGGGGGGGTCCAAGGTAAGTTGTGAAGACTTACGGAACTAGCACGAGACTCTCGGTTTGGGAATTAAATCGAAAAATGCACTTTTTTCACATTTAAGCTCGAAAATAAGCCTTTGGGGGCCAAAATCGTGTAACAGTCACGAGAAGGCCTGGGGAACACATCAAACGCCTCGGGAGGGACCAATGTAAGTTGTGAGAACTTACAGAACTAACACGAGACTCCCGGTTTGAAAACTAAGTCCGAAACGACACTTTTCTCGCACTTAAGCTTGAAAATATTCCATCGGGGGGCCAAACTCGTGTAACAGTCAAGAAAAGGTCCGGGGAACACCTCAAACACCTATGGAGGGACCAACGTGAGTTGTGAAAACTTGCGGAACTTGCATGGGACTCCCGGTTTGAAAACTAAGTCAAAAAATACACTTCCTAAACACCTAAGCTTGAAAATAGGCCATCCGGGGCCAAAAATCCTGTAACAGTCCCGAGAAGGCCCATGGAACACCTCCACACCTCGGGAGAAACCAATGTAAGTTGTGGAAACTTACGAAACTAGCGCGGGACTTCCGATTTGAAAACTAGGACGAAAAAGGCACTTTTTTCACACTTAAGCTTGAAAATAGGCCTCGGCGGGCCGAAATCATGTAACAATCACGAGAAGGTCCGAGGAACACCTCAAACATCTCAGGAGGGACCAATTGGAGTTGTGAAAACTTAACAAACAGGCACGGGACTCCCGGTTTGAAAACTAGGGTGAAAAATACACTTTTCTAACACTTAAGCTTGAAAGTACGCCATTGGGGGCCAAAATCATGTAACAGTCGCAAGAAGGGCCGGAAACACCTCAAACACCTCGGGAGTGACCAATGTGAGTTGTGAAAACTTACGGAACTAGCACGGGACTTCCGATTTGAAAACTAAGTTGGAAAAAGACACCTTTTTCACACTTAAGCTTGGAAATAGGACATCGGGGGGCCAAAACTGTGTACCAATCACGAGAAGGACCGGGAGATGCCCCAAACACCTTGGGAGGGTCCAAGGTAAGTTGTGGAGACTTACGGAACTAGCACGGGACCCTCGGTTTGGGAACTAAATCAAAAAATGCACTTTTTTCACACTTAAGCTTGAAAATAAGTCGTCGAGGGCTAAAATCATATAACAGTCACGAGAAGGCCCGGGGAACACATCAAACACCTCGGGAGAGACCAATGTAAGTTGTGAAAACTTACGGAACTAGCACGTGACTCCCAGTTTGAAAACTAAGTCCGAAACGGCACTTTTCTCGCACTTAAGCTTGAAAATAGTCTATCGGGGGGCCAAAATCGTGTAACAGTCAAGAGAAGGCCCGGGGAACACCTCAAACACCTAGGGAGGGACCAACGTGAGTTGTGGAAACATACGGAACTTGCATGGGACTCCCGGTTTGAAAACTAAGTCAAAAAATGCACTTCCTAAACACCTAAGTTTGAAAATAGGCCATCGGGGGCCAAAAATCTTGTAACAGTGCCGTGAAGGCCCATGGAACATCTCCAACACCTCGGGAGAAACCAATGTAAGTTGTGGAAACTTACAGAACTAGCGAGGGACTTCCGGTTTGAAAACTAGGTCGAAAAAGGCATTTTTTTCACACTTAAGCTTGAAAATAGGCCTCAGCGGGCCGAAATCGTGTAACAATCACGAGAAGGCTCGGGAAACACCTCAAACATCTCAAGAGGGACCAATTTGAGTTGTGAGAGAGAGAGAGAGCATCAACATCAACAACAACACATCATCATCATCATCATCATCTTCCTGTATCTGTTCTTGCTCTGTTTTTTTTTTCTTTTCTTCTTCCATAACTTAGAATAGAGAGAGAGAAAGAGAGAGAGAGAGAGAGATACAGAGAGAGAGAGAGAGGGGTACACAGATCTGTGTATACACACAGATGATGGTGGTGTTGGTGATAGCGGCGCTGGTGATGGGTTCTCTCTCTCTTCTCTTTTCCTCTCTCTTCTCTTTCTTTCTCTTTCTTTTTCTCATCCTGTTCTTCCCTCTTCTCTCTCTTCCTCCCTCTATTTCAGCGATATAAGAGGGAAAGAAAAAGAAAAAAAAAATTGGAGCCCTTTCGGGCCAAGTTTTTTTTGAGCTAGGAAGGATTATTCGTGTGGAAAATTACTGGCCACCCAGCCTACCCTAATAGCCAGTATTTTTTTTTTTTGGTTGCTGATTGCACCTGTAGTCCAGAATTTTGTCCTTTTATGTCATTTTAATGCTCACAGTTAGTCCAATTGTATTTTTTTTTTTTTGGTTTCTAATTGCGCCCATAGTCCGAAATTCTGTCCCTTTATGCCATTTAATGCTCACAATTAGTCCAATTGACATCACCAGTTTGGGATTTTGATAGAAAATAGTCACTAAATTAATTGAAGTTAGTTTATAGAGTTAATCAAATTTACAATTTTACTCCTAAAAGCATGACACGTCACTCATATGTTCATTTTTTATTTAAAAAAACACCAACAATTGTAAATTATAAATGACTCAAATGACACAATTGTAAATTATAAACCAACCTGAGACAATCATAAATTCATAATTAAAATTGAATCAATTGAATTTTATTTATTTATTTATTATTTTAATTTTATTTGCAGAAATTAATGATTAATTGTTAGAATAACACTTAAAGAGAATTGATCACATCCCTTCTACTACAGATCACTTTTTAGTCTTACCTCTCCATTTCACTTCCAAGATAACAAGCAAGAGCTAATTGAAATTATAAATGACTCAAACGACAATGGCCAAAATAAAGTCAAAAATTTGGTCAAAACTCTTTTATAATAAAATTTTAATGCATTAAGAACAAATATAAAAAGTTTTCTTTAAAAAGTCTAACACATACTACTATTATCAAAATATTCTTAGCGACTAATTTAGTATTTTAATTTTTAATAAAATTAATATTTTTACTCTATTTCACAATAACATTTTACTGACTATCAAAGTAACACTTTACTGTCTTCTTAAATAGGACAGTAACAAAAAAAAAAAAAAACAGAATATGAAACAACAACCGATCACAGTGATGATGGGAAGAAGGTCACAGCTTCGATAGCAACATCAACTACAGCAAATATGATCTGTTTGCTCAATTTGCTGCTCTCAAGACGTCTCTTCTTCCCTTTTCTTTTTCTTCTGATCCTCGACTGCGTCCCAATAAGTAACGGAACAATTGCAAGTGATGATGGAGTGAATGAAGATGGAGTGCAGAAACTGGTCCAATGGGCCATCGACACTGCTCGACTTGATCCTTCTCCTCCCACTGGTTCTGATAATGATGATAACGACAGCAACAACGATAATGACATTGACATTGATATTGACGATCATCAGAAAGAAAAAGAAGAAGAAGAAGAAGAAGAAGAAGAAGAAGAGATCATGTTTGTTTGTGCAGAAATGTTTACTGAATTCAACTAAAAAGGTAAATTTGTCAATAAAAATGCACCTGTACAATATTGGTGTCTTTGAAAGAAAAATCTATCTTAATGGACTTTACACAATAAAAATTGTTTTAGTGTTCCTTTCAACAAAGAATGGCTCAAGGGAGGGATTTTGGACAAATTTTTCCTAATAAAGCGACTACTGGTGTGCTTTGCACTTTGATTTTTTCTTTATTTAAATTAAGGAATCAAATTCACAAAGCCAAAAAAATCCAACTCACCCATCCAGCTGGTTCGAAACTGCCATCTTCAACCAACTGCCAAGTTTCAAGATTGGCAGTTTGAGGGCTGCTGAATCAACCTGGCACAATACAACTACTACTAGCCAGCATATCTCACCAACACTACTAGCTTTGTCGCGTTCAAAAGGTAGATGTCTCTTGAACCTTTATGATCAATCTTAGGTGGCAATTTTCTTTGTAATAATGACATATATTGTTATTGTGACTCATTAGTATGTAATACATTATAATAATAAAATAAAATATAAATCTTCGGCAGCCCATGAACCTCCATTATCTTAAAAGGAAAAAGCAGCCTCTGGCAACGAGAATTTGAGTCATCATGGACAAAGATTCAACTACTTAAAAAATCAATCTGAACAATGTTGTTTCAACATAACTTCAGGACCATGTATTTTGAGGGCAAATTGTATACAAGAAGGCGATCGTGAGCAGTACTTGTTCTATGCCAAACCAAAACCCCTTGAATTCTATAAATTATTGTTAGACAGCATTTTGAGAAAAGTAGTCTATGAGATCCGAAAATACTCGCAATTGTCCTCTTTCTATTTCTTACAACATATAAAGCCAATTGGCATTAGTGAATGAAAATAAAACTCACAGCAGACTGGAATAGTCTGTGCAGTTGTATTGGAAACATCTTGGGTAGTTCCTCGGCACAATGCAGATGAAAGCAGAAGAGAGAAACATGACTGAATGGTGTTTCACAACAAACTGTAGGTCAGTAGGCCAACCTGAAATGTCGCGCCAAATTTGGTACATATTCCACTTGTCATTTATTATGTAATTCTGTCTTTGGAAGTATATCAGCTCTTCTCACTCTGAACTTGAACCGTGCTCCTACAACAAGAAGAACAACCATCAAAATATGTCAGTGTATCAAGATGGTTATAATCTTTTGATTATTGTGGACATAGAACACTCAAAGCGGGCATCAGAAATCTCATCCCATGTAAGACAACCTATCCTCCCAAGGGTGAAATTAATATAATCTAATTCCCAATAGAAGTAGCTTGATACGAGGCAAAATATATTTGAACAGGATTAGCTATTAGACTATTATGGCGGGGCTGTCTGTAGGTTATAAATTGTGGTCTGTGATGGTTTGCATGGCAATGGGTTATGGACAGAGATAGACACACACACACACACAGATGGGTCTACTTTAGAGATGGTTGATTGGGTGGTAGCTAAGAAGCGTTGACACGGACACAGACACGAATGCGGAAACGGACATGGACACAGACACGGGACACGGCAATTTCAAAATTATGAGAACACGGACACGACAGTAAAATATGTTTTCATATATATATGTATTTGTTATCTAGATTAATATTATATTCACAATCAATCAACATTAAGAAAAACAAACACTAACTCTTTTTTTTTTAAAAGCACTTTTAAATTAACATTTACAGTTTATATTTTTTATGGATGATCTATTAAGTATTTAAATCTAAGAAAAAAATAATAAACATTCAATATTCATCACAAGCATTAAATTAAATGGGGAAAAAGACAATTTAGCATGTCCCCAAAGTATCCCCTAAAAATAAATTAATTAAATAAGGCGACACGCCATGTGGTGTGTCCCATACCTGTTCCCAAAGTGTCTATGTGTCCGACACGGATACGGCACTTATTTTGACGTGTCGGTGCTTCATAGGGTGGTAGTCATCGGCAATGACTATTAGAGGTGATCACTATTAATGGGGTTAGGATAGAGTAACTTGATGACTCAATGTGAGTTAGGATTGGAATAACATTCCATTTGTTTTGGCAGAGAATATTTTTCGTATTTTCTAGAGTTTGATACTACAGAAAGCGAAAGCAACATAAAATGTTTTGTGGCGGTCAATGGAAAACAAGCTTATTTGGGAAAAAAATATTTTCCAATTTCAAAAGATAGAAAACGTTTTCCGAACTAAAGTCTTACCAACGCAACCACACTATTACCATCATCACCACCTCCAAAAACCCGACCATCATCTCCACTACCACCACCACTATCGCCAGCATTACCTTCACCACCTCCGCCGCCAAAACCTCCACCTCACCCTACTACCACCCCACCACCACCAACACCAACTGCCCCACCTCCTCCTACCACTACCACTAACACTAATACAACAACTAATACATTAGTTTCAAAGTCGCAACTAGACATAGGAAAACATTTTATGAAAAAAAAAAAAATTGATAAAAATATTTTAATTACAAAATGCTTTCCTCAAACAAAGTAAGAATTACTATGAATAACAAAATATGTAAATTTTCTGTTGCAATCGTCATCACAAGGGAAAATTGTTTTTTCAGAAACATAAGAGGGTGTTGTGATTGTTAGAAACCTAAGGGGTGTAGTCTATGTTACATGGAATTGGATATGAGTGTCGGGTGCAGGTGTCTGTCCAAAAGTTGGACATTCACAACCATTAATCTTAGGATATCGAGATGTGTCCAAAAGTTACATATGGAGACACATCATGGACACACACACACACACACACACACATATATGTAACATATCATATAATATAATATACTTAGATAAGATGTTTTAAATTATGTAGAAATGTACATGAAATTAAATATGATTAAGAGACGTGATATTTCTCTCTAACCCATGTGTGAGGTCAGAAATGTGTCTTTAATAGCAAATGTAAGTTTCATTTTTTTTCAAGCATCATAAAAAATTAGAAGATTCAAGTGTCTAAATTTACAGGTGTTGGACATGTTGGACACATGGCACTCTTACCTTTATTATATTCCATGGGCACGGTCGGGGAAAATAAAAGAGTCCATAACACACATGTAAGTACAATTTACACAAAAGCATGTGAATAATAATAATAATAATAAAATTGGAAAAAAAATAATTAAGATGACCTCACCACTTGTATTTCTTGAGAAGAACTTCAGTATCTCGTCAATTATAATAACCTATGCCAGGTTGACAATATCGTAAGTAATGTCAAATAAGAAAGAGATCCAAATATGAAACAAAAAGTGATGCAGTGTATTATATTTAAATCAGAAACAATTAAACAAAATAGTCTACATATAAGATATTACTTGCTACTGTAGGTTTCACTAAGCTATTCAGGAAAAGAAAAGGGGTGAAAATTATCAGTTGAAGACATCATTAAAGCTATTCTGAGTAATGGAAGAGAAGCTACCATGACACGGTGACAACTAGAAAGGAAACAAAGAAAAGTAATTACACAGAATCAAAATGAGATTTTATCCATAAAACAAAGTGTGATTTGAAAATTTAACTAAGCCACCACCATATTTGAGGCCCATTGAAGAAATTCCCTATTTATTAACTCTCACAACCCATTCAGCAAGTAAATAGAATTTGGCGTTAATGTCTGGGTACTAAATGTAAAGATGTTGCTAATTCCAATCATAGAGCAAGGCATCCTTCAATGCCAGTCTTTTAAATGTAAACACTACAATGGAACTATAAACAGAAATTCAACCCAACTATTTGACTTAGAGATTGTTGTTGATGATTTTCATTTTTAAATTTTCTAAGACAAGTGTCGAATGAGTTATTTAGATCCAAAGGCATGTCTAATAAATAAGTAAATAACAAGATTGCTTCTCCATAATAATGTGGTATATACATCCCCTACATTTCAATTATGGATGGGAAAGTAAGATATTAGCTGTCCATCAGTTTTACTACATAGGGGCCGTTTTTAGATTATTAGATTATAGCTTTAAACAGAAGTTGTTAGCTTGTTTGGTGTAGATGTTAGCTTGTTTGGTGTAGTTGTTAGCTTGTTTGGTGTAGCTGTCCATCATTTCATTGTGTAATTATCATTTTGCCCTTCTAAGAAATGCAAAAATTGTGAAAAATATTTTTTTTTTTCAAAATTTCATTTTCAGAACTATTTTCATAATTTTTTTACACACAGGAAGACTGCAATCTGGATATGTGGGTAAGCTATGGAGGAAAGCTTTCCTTCCAAAGAACATGTCTCACAGTAAGATTATATTTTGCCAAATAATGGGATGTTTCTTTACAATTTGTACTGTGATACCCCTGTTCCGTATTATGCTAATTGATCTTCCTTATGCATATGATTATGTGTTTGATATGATTTTGAGTGCCATTTATATGAATATATGTGGTTTTGAATTTCTATCCGTTCACCGTAGGAATATCTGTTTGATTATCTGCTTTGGAATTTAAATTGAAAGCCTTATCGGCCACAGAACCTGAAATTGATTGCGCCATCGCGATTGGCATAATTTTTAGAGCCTACGGTGAAATTTGATTGAAAATTGATTCGGATCAAAATAATTAGATTCAGAACGATTAATTAAGTGCCAAATTATTTAATATTAATAATTTTAACTAGATTAATTAAGTGCGTTGTGCCCATAAGAGGGCACAACGCACTCAATTCCTCTCTTTTATCCATTTGGGCTGAGATTTCTCTAGAGAGGGAGAGAGAGGGCCAGTTCTAGAGAGAGAGGAGGAGGAGTTATGCATTTTGATCCAAGATTGTGAAATTGGAAGTTAAAACTCAAAGAACATTGAGTGTTTGAAGCTCCTAGGTGAGTAATCAATTCTTGATTTATGAATTGAGTATGTAATTTTGTGAAATCAAGTAGTATGGTAGCTCATGGCTAAGATTGAGCTGAATTTGAAGTTAAAATGAACATGCATGTGCATAATTGTTACAATTTTGGGTGTTCTAGCATGTAGCATGTTAAATATGAAGAATGGAGCATCAAACCTTACATGCATGAGTAGTTCTGTGTAGCTTCATGATTTGGAGCATCATTTGTACCATTTGTAACAGAAATGAATTGGTTTTGTTGAATTGAAAGTCATAGAACACATGCATGTAAGGAATTGCTATAAATTTTCATGTTTGAGCACAATGTGTATGATCCATGTTGAATTTTTGGTTTAAGTCCATGTATTTGATCATCTCTTCACCAATTAAGTTGAGAATAATGAGTATCCTCCACATGCAAGTACAAACCATGGAGGTATTGGTCTTGAATGTTTAAAGTTAATGTGTTGGTGATGAGTTTGGGTCAATTTGAGCCATGCATGTGATTAATTTATGAAATTGAGCTCCATTGTGTTGTAATTTGGTGTTGGTACCATGTTAGTATATGATTATGTGAAGTTTGAGCCAAAAGCATGTATCTAGAACCATTGAATGTCAAGTTGGAGCTCAAGAACATGTTCTGGAAAACCCAGAAAATTTGATGTCCGCTCGAGCGGGGAAACCGCCGCTCGAGCGTGAATTTCGTGCTCCTAGTATTTTTGCAGACTTGGATGTCCGCTTGAGCGGGGAAGTTCACGCTCGAGCGAGGAGCTATGTAGACAGACCTTCAGCTCGAGCGCTAGACTTCACGCTCGTGCGTAATTTTGATGCATCCAACACTTTTGCAGACCTCATGGGTCCGCTCGAGCGGGGACCCTCTTTTTTGAAATTTTGAAAAGACATTCTGAGTTTCGTTTTCCATTCTCTTTCACTTCTAAGTACTCTTAGGCATGCATTGAGCATTGTAATTGAGTTAGAAGAATAAGAATAAAGCCTAGAGAGGAATATGTGAATTAAAGAACGGATTGAATCGATTGTGACCCATATGTGTTATGTGATGTGTAGGGTCAAGCTCCAGGCCAAATCAACCAGCCGATCACTGTGAGTAATATCTTAACAAAGATATCTGAAATATGTTATTGTCCAATTGCTTACGTCCATGTAAGTTTTATAAGATTCGTTGATTCGATTGGTGGACAATGTTTGCCATACCAAATGAATGGGCCAAAGGCCGTTCTGACAGGAATAAATGGATGGGCCAGAGGACATTTGACAAGAACGAATGGATGGGCCAGAGGCCGTTCTGACAAGAATAAATGGATGGGCACTACAAAAAAACCAAGATTTAGTAGCGGCCAAAACTGTCGCTAAAAGCAGGAAAAAGCGTCGCTAAAAACTGAAACACCTTTACTCGCGGTTGCAATAGTGGCGGCCAAACCGCCGCAATAGCCCCGTCGGCATATCCTTATAGTGACGTTTTTCGCAAACGCTGGTATAGTTATTTTTATTGCGACGGTTGATGTAGTGGCAGTTACAAATGTCGCTATATCTTGAATTTACCAATTACTTGCTAACTTTATAGCGACGGGTCGACTGCTGCTATATCCTTCACTTTTGCGACATTTTGTAAACCGCTGCTATATTTTGACTCTATTCCATCAGTTTTACACTGTCGCTATAACCATATAATTCGTTTCGTATTTTATTTACAGCGACGGTTATTAACCACTGTTGTAGGCTATTTTTTTTTTTTTTTTTTTTTTTTTTGGGGGGGGGGGGGATGAATAAAGTCATAAATAAAACGACAAAAAACTACAAGATACAAGGGGTATACCCTAGGAGCAAACCAACTATACAAACACACAAACCAAAAAAAAAAAGAAGACAATCTACACAACAAAAACCATCCTGTTCACACACCACATAAGCAAAGAGCAAATGAGGGCAAGAACAAGGCAAACAATTCCAAAAAAAAAACCTAAGAGCAACATAACCTGATTACATTGAAAAGATCCAAACAAGAAAAGGAACTAGAAACAAAACCCAAAAGGCCATATTACAGGGACAATTTGATTACAAAATGATCAAAACAGACATCATAGCCCTGCTCACATTATATATCTATAACAACACTATTTTATTCTAATGGCTCAATGCTCAATAATTGTAAAAGGTGAAAGAGTCTGCATTTTCATAATCCCAAAATATCCAAAACACCTTAATTAAAAGGTTCATTACATAAGCCTGTAATACAAAAAGATCCAATGTTTCTAGCAAACTAATAGCCCACACCATAATCCAAAAGAAAAACTTGTCACATAACAATAGTACTCAAAAGTATTACTCGTGACACCATTTTATAAAGATCTCCATGAAAAATGTTCAAATCGAGAAATGACGTCCATTGTTTGATACTTCATATTATCTTATTTCCTGCAATAAAAATAATTGAATGAGTATAAGTATCATTTTCAATTTTAAAATCTATAAAGAAAATTTAGACAACAAATAATTCTCGACAAGTCTTATTTTATTTTATTTTGGTAAGTATATGGTTTACATATAAAAAAATTAAGATTACAATGAAGTTGAAGATCATCAAGCCAAACATTAGTAGCAGCCACCAAATCAAGCAACCACTAGCAACATCTAAGGGTCTATTTTTAATTGTATATTACAGTTTGATACGTTGCTGATATTCAAATTTGTTCAATTTTTGCCCAATTCTCTATTTCATTGGTTTGTTTGGTATTTTTACGGATGCCAATAAAGGAAGCAAAGTAGAGAAGTCAACCTATCAAACCCCAATTTCGTCCAAACTAACTAACTAACAATTTATTGGTAAAGAAGTCATTAACAGTGGTTCTAAATTTGTGTCAATGTATGTGTATTGTAATGATGATTTACCTCGATTAGAAGGTTGCATTTCATGACTCTGAAAAGAGGATCTTTGATGTGTTCGTGGAGAAGCTTGGTCCGGAATGCCACTACATCCATCTGTCGCCTAATTTATACAATAAAATTTACATAAGTATGCATAAATTTAGAAAATGATAACATATGATAAATACATCATATAAAAGAATATGTTATATGTAGTTATACCTGCAAACCACTAGAACTATGTCTCTGACTCATCAAAAATGCTACTTGCTCTTTTAAAGAGTTTATTACAGCATCTTGAGCTTGCAACTGAATACCTTGAGTTTGTAACTGATCACCTTGAGTTTTTAGTTGTTCCTTCAACTCAATTATAGTGTCTTTGTCTCTCATTCTCTCTTCATCAGAAACCATTCTTAAGTGGTCAAAATTATTGCACATGAAGCCATGCTTGGAAGGAGTAGGCCCAAATCCTAAACCTCGAACACGACCATGATGCTCTTTACCCATCACTTGAGAATAAATATCATTTGGTGACCAAGATATACGTCCACCAACATTTCCTTCGGAGCTGCTTGGTTGTGAGCTCATCAAAGCTTCTAGTTTTTCCTGTAGCATAAATGGGGGGGAAAAAATAAGACGACAAAAAGCGAGAGTGATTGTTTGCCACAAATACATTAGAATTTTGAAAATGTAACTTATTAAATGGGCATACAATTTTTGTAGCTGCTGCTTCATTGACTGGTGTCCCATCTTTCCTTTTGTGAAGCGGTATATATAATTTTGCTCGATCTAGTGCAATCTTATCTTTTTGCTCCTATGTGACAATCATATCGTTTGAGAATAAATTCATAATATAATGCGCTAACCAAATTCAAAAAGCTGAAAGAACGAATGAAGTTTGAAATACCATATCATATGCATGTTGTGCATAAGTTTTAGATCCTCCCGTATGTGCACTTGTTTGCTCTCGCCTGCTTTCCTTATTGGTTGCACTAAGTTCCTTCACTCATAAATGCATAACAATATGTTAAAAAAAAAATGATATAATGACATTGTATTATTTGATAGAAAACATACATCTATGCATACCTGTCCTTCCTTTGAAAACCAATACGCGACAAGGTCAGCATAGTGCTCACGGTTAACTGTTAAAGGTGCAGTAGCTACTATCTGTGCTGCTGTCTTTGTCTCATCATAGTACTTTGCTTTTAAACTACATTTCCAATTTCTCCATTTCTCTCCCATTGACTTCAATGTTCGATGCCTAATCATATCCCTTCTCTCATCTTGAGGAATGGCAAACTTGGACTACAATTGTATGGTTTTTCATGTTATGAACATTCTTAAAATTATCAATACAATAATATAAACTAAATTTGTGCATTTCTTTGCCTAATTCTCATATTTTTACATGGAGATAATGAACCACACTAATTTCATACTTCTTACTTCTAGACGACACCTATATCCTAATATAGGAAAGGAACTTTTAGACAATCCTATCAACAATTTTCTTTACCACTGTAGTAGAATTATCACAAAATACTTGTAGTTAGAAAATTACCTCGATAATATTCCAACAATCTTCTTTATACTGATCTGGCACTTCATGCCAATTCTTGTACTTAATTGGGCATAAGTGTGGCTTCCTAGCAATGGTGCCTATGAAGCGACTGAATATACCACCCTCTGTAGAAACAGCCTGCAAATCCTTGTTGAAGGTGAGCATAATGCGTTCTTCTGGAGTCAAATTCCACACTTCAACCATACGTGTAATTCCCCGCGTGTTTCGCTTGGTCGATTCATCTATTGCAATACAACAATGATATATATCATGGAAGTTAAGGGTGACTTCTAATTTGTGTTTTAGTTCAAAATCTAATAATACCTGTACGTTGCATTTCTTCTTCCCTTAACCAGTCCTCATCTAAATCATCTTCAAACTGAGGGTTAACCTCTGATTCTTGAGGTTGAGGATGTGGAACATGTGATGGAGCATGTGAGGAGGGATGTGACCAACTAGGTTGTGAAGAGCCATTTGATCGACTAGGCTGTGAAGTTTCATTTGGCCGATTAAGCTGTAAAGAGGCATTTGAACGACTAGGTTGTGAAGTTCTATTTGGCCAGTCCATCTGTGGAGAGCCAATTGAGTGACTAGATTGTGAAGTTCCACTTGGTGCGTTAAGCTGTGAAGGGTTATTTGGTTGGCTAGGCTGTGAACAGTTATTTGACTGGCTAGGTTGTGAAGAGCTATTTGATTGCTTATTTTGGGACTCCTTCTCAAGATTGCAAGTTCTAAATCGTTTCTTTGCCATATCTGCTAGATAAACAATAGATGTAATTAATCAAACACAAAGATATTAATCAAATTAAATGAGCATTTATCATAGTATACTAAAGATATTAGAGAACATAAGCCATAGGAAAAGCTCATATACACCTCGCAAGATTATTTTCTTTTTCTACTTCTACGGAGATTTTCTGTAAACAATGCATGGAAAGAGGAACAGATCTGTTACAATGGTGGATTGGGTATAAATTTAGAATCTTGGAATGGAAAATATGGGATGTGTTTCCTTTTGCTGCACTGTGGTATTTGTGGAGGGGCAAAATGATTGTAAGTTCATTGGTTCTCAACTAAGGGTGCAGTCTCTAGTAAATGGTGTTTGATTGTCTTGGCACGGTTGTAGGGGTGAAGAAGGTGCCAATCCTGAGTCTGCTCTTGATTTTTTGGCAAAACACTGTCAGTGGGCTGTGGTGACATTAGGCCCTAATGGATGCATTGCAAAACATGGAAAAGAGGTCAGTGATATGTTATATTTGTCTCCTCTTCCATAGTTTTGGTTATTAGAAATATTAATATATAACCTGGTTATATATATAAAATCTGTGGAACTTTGAAAGGTAACTATTCCATGGAATCTTATAATAATCTCTCTTCCAAAGGCACATGTGTACCCCTTATGGAATGGATATTATAATTGGTATCATCCTAAACATTGTGAGTCTGAATTTGTTATGTAATGATCATGGCAAGTACACAAGATTAACACAAGACATTTAATCTGTTTTAGGTACACAATATGCTCTCTTACAGGACGTGATTGTGGGCCCTGGGAATAGAACAGTAACATCCAATGATAATTTCTTACGAGCAAATCTTATTGGAGATTATGTTGGATACACAAATGTTCCTTCATTTGAGGATTACTACCTTGTTATTCCAAGGCAGGTATGCTAGCTTTGCTGATCTAATTTTGACTTGTATTCTTCGTGTTTTTTTTTTTTGGGCTACATAGGGAAATAGAACACAAAAAGTTAATAAAGTCTAACAAAAGCAATTCTTGCTATTTTGCTAAAAGGAACTCATTCAATTCCTCGGAGGGTGCACCAATTGGGCAAAGCCTAAGTCTGCTTCACCCCAATGTTACCCAATTGAGCTGCACAGCCATTCCTTGCCTGTAGTAATGCCCATACGGGCCTTAATAAAAGTTGAGTTTACAAAACACAAAAAACTGAAGACAGCTTATCTTACATTCAGTTGTCCATATTTCTGAATTTGCCACTGTTCGACTCCTGGGAAGGCCCCACGAGGAGCCGTTCCCCAGTCCGTCTCCCTGTTGGCATGCGGCGACATGCTCTCACCATGGGAGCCACTCAAGTTTGTCCACTGACAGCCACGGGATATGTTCACTATCTCAATGTTTGTCCACTGTTAATGGAACTGATTCAGCATGCATTCTTTTCAGGTTCATCAGTTTTACAACCATACCCATGTCCAACATCCCTTGATCACAAAGACATTTACCAGTCCTAGAAACTGGGGGACCACATATTGAACTGGAACCACATTTGCTGAATGAAGTTTGAAAAAAAAAAAAAGGGAATAAGTGTGGCTGGACAGCACGACTATTGTTTATGCCATAATACTTTTTATAAACTTGAATCATTATCACCAGAAAGATTTGTCTATGGGTCTAATTATGGCTATCATACTGTCAAGTAGCTAACTCAGTCAGTCAATATACCTAAATTTAGGGTTTGGGTAATCATTATTGCTATTGTTTCATGAGTCAATGTTATTTGGCATTAATGATAGGCCAAATCAATTAACTAACCATGAACTAATCAATATTTTCACAGACCATAACATTTAAACACTGAAGCCAAGCAAAACTGTACACATTTTGTGCCTTTCTTCACCAATAATACTAACCATTTAGGTTCAAAGTATGAATCAAGGTGTGATCAGTAAGATAGATAAAGAGACATGCATGCGGATAAAGAACATAGCATGACAAGGTTCAACAAAAGCAAATATAGCATGACAAGGTTAAACATAAGAATTTGCCTCTGTTCTGTTCATGTAAAATTGGTGAACATTGAGAAAATCCTCAAGGTACTTTAAGTGGCAAATGTGGGGCCTAACCTGGGACCAATACCTTATTTGTAAGTAATATTCCTTTTTGTGGGACCTTTTGGTCATTTAAAAAAAATTTATAAAAACTGAGGGCTCTCTCATAGGCTCTTTTGATGTACATGGATGGCATCCCCTTGATGCTAATTAATGTAGTCATTATTTACTAAATAAATAAATAAATGGTGTAGGAATTTACATAGGCTGCAATACATGTATACAAATATGTATGTGCATGTATATATATATTTATGTCTCGGAAGTTGTACAAGTTCACTCTCAATTAGATCATAATTGTAACCACCAATGGTTATATTCAGAAGATGCCCAAACAAAATATGAGGTAAACAGGGATCTGCAAATGTTAACTACACAGATCAAACCCATGCATATGATGAGAGAGAGAGAGAGAGAGAGAGAGAGAGAGAGAGACCTCAAACAAAGTTAAATCACTACCAGCAGTTATGTTCCAGACAATTCTAGTGGCCTTCTCTATGCCAATATCTAATAAAGGTGATTGAACGGCATTTAATGCAGCATCTCTTGCTCTGGACTTTCCTACACAAGAACAAATACCACAAGATAACTTAGAGAAATTTGGCCACTCATCCTATTTCATCAGACTAAAACAAAGCCAAAAGCAAAATGCATAAAAAAAATAAAACAAAAATATATCTGTCCATACATTTTCCTTTCTTGGCTTAATTAAGGTTACTTATATTATTTATTTATTTTTTTTTTCGATGCCAAAAAGCCCAGCCTATCATAATCAGACCGACCACTAAAACAGAATACATTAACTGAGCAGCCACCAACCAGTAAACAAAATTGAGCAGACCAACAAACCTAAGCAGACCAACCACTACAAGAGACCAAACAGAGCAGACAGCAGCAAAGCAAGCCATACAGCAGCAGCAGCAGAGATTCACCACAGTAGCAAAAACCTCTATTGCATTGAGATTTCATCAGCAAAAACAGTACTCAATTAGTACTCTATCACCCCAAAGCCAAAGGCCATCACTACAACATTGCACTCAGCAGCACCAAGGATCACCACTAAACATATCAGGACAGCACTCAACAAACCAGTACTCACCTCAGTAGCAAAGAAACCTCTATTGCATACAGCAGCAAATAATCACCACGAAGCACCATCCTGCAGTAGCAGAGGTTCACTACAATAGCAAAGAAACCAGCAGTAGACAACTAAGGAAACAGAACTGGTGCCTTAAAGACCAGCAGTAGACAACTAAGGAAACAGAACCAGCAACCTGAACCACAAGCTAAGAACTCTCTGCCTGATGGTAATGCACACTCAAAACTGGTGCCTAATATTCCAGCAGAAACAGCAGCCTTATGCACACTAGCAGACTTCTACCTTACAAACCAGCACCTGAACTGGTTCCTTGAAAACCAGCCCAGAACTGAAACACAACAAACCTGCTACTAGCAGACTAGAAGCACCAATGCAAACTTAGAACTCTGCAGCCTGAAGCTAATGCACACCCAAACTGGGGCCTAGTATTCCAGTAGAAACAGCAGCCTTACCACACTAGCAGTCTTCTACCTTACAAACTAGCACCCGAACTGTTGCCTTGAAAACCATCCCAGAAGCATACCACAACAACTCGGATCTCACACCAGACCACAGTAACACAGATCAAACAACACGGACAGATCAGAAAGAAACAGAAATTAGCTAGACAGTAACCTTAGCCAAGGCAGACTAAAACCTGTTGAAGATGATGTACAATGTCATTGACTGAGTTACTTATATTACTTAATTCAGATAAGTATTCAGTGCTACCTTCAACATATTTAATTTCTTATAGGAATTCATAATATTAAAATTTAAAACCTTAGAAAAGCATTTAAAAAAAAAAAAAAGGATCGTAATTAAAATCTAGCCACTGAAGAACACAATAAAAAATTGATTTGGCCTATCATTAATGCCTTAAAAATCCCTAGGGATAGTTTGAGCACAATAATTTGACTAGAATTTTGAGCAGGCTGAATGTAATCATATCAAAATCGGACAGTACATAGTTCAGGTTAGGCAAGCACAGCACCAGCATTATGGTGCAGATGCCCAGAGGCAACACATTAAACTGCTCTGTAAGAAAGAGGCTCCAACACATCCACATCATCCCAAGTGTTGTTAGTAAACTCCTTAGTTCATTAAACATCACATGACACAATAATAGTACTACATTCAGACAGGTGCGGACATACATGACTATACTCACCTCTCTTGGACGAATGCAGACTTCTTTCTTCTCAAGATATGATATACCTAGATTCGCCCACTAAAAGTTAAAACCAGAGAGAGCAAAAAAACATAGTGTCAAGATGCTGATTTGACAGTCCAAGCCTATCATAGCTATATTTAACAACAAACATTAAAATAAAAAACACGGGTTGCCATACATATATGAAACTAAGAAATTTGAAATTTATATTCAAAACCAAATCATGTTTCAAAGATTAACATGAGAATAAATAAATTAAAATCAAACTAGTTGAACTCAATAGCTAGACATCCTCATCTAAATCATCTTCATCGATCAGTTGGTTATCAAGTGGAAGTGGTATATTGATTGTCGTTCCATCAGTATCATTTCTAGCCCAATTGAGGTTTTCATTCGCATCCACATGAGTGTCTTCAACTATCATATTATACGGCTCGTTATCATAGTAATTGTCAACATCACCATCACCTAATTCAGTAGTACCAACATCAAACACATCCCTCGCTTTTGTTTTAACAACAACCAACCAATTTTCATGCCTTACATCTCCCACATAATAAACTTGTGTTGCTTGAGATGACAAGACAAATGGTTCATCATTTAACCGTTCTCCAGTATGTATCAAATGTGAAAAATTTACAAGGTTAAAACCATATTCATCTATCTTGTAGCCTCTACTTGTGTTCACATCAGCCCAATTGCATTTGAATAGTACATATTTCAACTTGTCAAAATAATTCAGCTCAATGATATCAATTAAAACACCATAATACATGGTGCCTCCTTCAGTGGCCACACAAACCCCACTATTCTGAGTTTTCTTCGTCTCCTCGTAATTTTTAATTCGGAACTTAAAACCATTAACAACATATCGTTTGAATCGTCTAGCTAGAGTGTTTGGGCCTTGGGCAAGCCACTTGATTTCATCAGCAAGTTGTTGCTTTCTTGTGTCATCTATAGCTACAACCTGATATATTATATAATCCATTAAAATGATTACATTAATCTCTATGCTAAAAATTATATATGATAATAGTATTATTTAATAGCTACATACTTACATATGATCGAAACCACTCACAAAACTTTTCCATATGCATCTTATTAAGAACTTCATCAGTTAGACGACGCGGACGACTTTGTCTCTTTATATGCTCCTTGTGTTCTCTGTATGTTTATTCCTAACTTGTGTTACTATTGCAAGTATTAAAATGGGAAACTCAAACTTATTTATATACCATAACTCATAAATATTGCTTACATCCGATATGGTTGAATTTCATCATTGTTAAATAGCACATAACGATGTGCTTGTATCCATGACTTTTGATCAAGTTCGATATTCATTATTGCCCCTGTAGAATCTTCCACATTTCTTAAGGGTCGATTGAATACAGTTTCAATAGATTCCAAATACCGCGAACAAAATATTAAACACTCTTCAGCTATGTATCCTTCTGCAATAGAGCCCTCTGGATGGGCTTTATTACGAACATAAGATTTTAGTCGTTGGAGATACCTACATGAAAAACAGCATGATTATAGATCGACTAAATTGGATGTCATTGTGATGTGGATTAAAAACACAAATGGATACAAGTTGTCACACCTAACCTCTCAATGGGATACATCCATCTATAGTGAACTGGGCCAGCAATTTAGCCTCAGTGGCCAAATGGACGACTAAATGCACCATAACAGTAAAAAAGGAGGGAGGGAAGATTCTCTCCAAATTGCATAAAGTCAGTACAATTCGAGATGCAAGTCGGTCAAGCTCTTCCACTTGCAAGACTTTGGAACATATTTCCCTAAAGAAACAAGATAACTCAATTAGAGGTGAAGCGACTTTTTTTGGTAATGTTCCTCGTAATGCGATAGGAAGAAGTTGCTGCATCAAAACATGACCATCATGACTCTTCAAACCTATAATCTTACGCTGTCTAAGTTGAATACAACGTGAAATATTTGAAGCATAACCATCTGGGACTTTTACCCCTTTCAAAACTTTCAAGAAGTCATCTTTCTCTTTTAAAATCATTGAGAAGCAAGCTGGAGGCAAATATGTCTTATTGGAACTGATCTTTTGTGGGTGAAGTTCACGTCTTATACCCATCTCTTGTAAGTCAAGACGTGCCTTCAAGTTATCCTTTGTCTTCCCATCTAAATTCAACAATGTTCCATATACATTATCAATCACATTTTTCTCTATATGCATCACATCAAGATTGTGACGCAATTTTTGATTTGCCCAATATGACAATGTAAAAAATATACTTCTTTTCTTCCATGGTTGTGTCTCATCACCATCCGCTTGTTTCTTTCTTTTTTTGTTTTTTTCATTTGCCTTTGTCTTCCCAAATTTGTAATCAAGGTCTTCTGTTTGCATCATGATCTCAAAGCCAGATAGTATATCAGGAGCTGATTCTATTTCTTGTTTACCATCAAATGATGCTCTATCTTTACGAAATCTATGATCTTTATCCAAGAAACGCCTATGGCCCATAAAACAATATTTCCCTCCATGTTTTAACCATCGAGAATGAGTCTCATAATTACAAGAAGGACATGCAAGAGCACCCTTGGTATTCCAACCAGACAAATCACCATATGCGGGAAAGTCATTTATAGTCCACATTAGAGCTGCATGCATTTGAAAGTTCTCTTTGGAAGATATATCATAAGTTTGTACTCCAACATCCCATAATTCCTTCAATTCTTCAACTAAAGGCTGCATATACACATCTATGTCATTCGAAGGGGAGCTCGGACCAGGAATAAGCAATGATAGGATGAAAGAAGATCTTTTCATGCACATCCATGGAGGCAAATTATATGGGACCAATATGACCGGCCATATACTATAACTAGTACTCATATTCCCATAAGGGTTAAATCCATCTGCTGCCAACCCCAACCTGACATTGCGGGAGTCAAAGGAAAAATCTACATATTGAGAGTCGAATGTTTTCCAAGCCATAGAATCGGCAGGATGCCTCATTATGCCATCATTTGTACGACCTTCAGCATGCCATTTCATATAAGCAGCTGTTTTTGAAGACATGAACAACCTCTGCAATCGAGGCTTCAAGGGAAACCACCGTAAAACCTTTGCAGCCTTTTTCTTTCTCTTTTTAGATGAAGTACTCATATTATGCTGCAAATCATTCTCATTTGTTGCCCACCTTGAAGCACCACAATGACACACTTCATCATTTGCATGTTCTTTCCAAAATAACATACAATCATTAGGACAAGCGTGAATCTTTTCATAACCGAGACCTAAATCCTTAATAATCTTCTTGGCATCATAAGAGGCTTTCGGCAAATTTGCATCTGAAGGAAGCATGTCTCTCAAAATTTGAAGCAACATTGTGAATGAGTGGTTGCTCCATCCATTAAGACATTTCAAGTGATACAGATGCACAATTGCTGACAACTTGCTAAAATTCTTGCACCCTTCATACAAAGGCTTCTCAGCATCTTTCAGTAAGTGGTAAAATTTTTGTGCCTCTTCATTAGGATCTTCTTGAGGTCGTTGCATGCTTGGACCTTGATCAGATGGTTCTGGTAAATTACTTTCTTCTGCATATTCATCTATATTTTGGGTGTGCATGGGAAACACGTCCCGCAACATGTCACGTATATCACCATACTCAGGTCGTATTTCTTCATGGCTTTGACTAGTTCTACTAGAAGTCGTTGCAGACATAATTTCCCCGTGAAGATACCAACAATTATAACCCGGACTAATTCCATAGGATACCAAGTGATCATGTACAACTTCTAAAGTCAACATGTATGAATTCACACATCTCATACATGGACATGAAATTGTTCCATCATTAGATACATTGTGAGAAGCAAACTCTAAAAATTCTTTAATCCCTTGCATATAATCTCTTGACAATCTACTCTTCTTCATCCAACTCTTATCCATTGATAATTAACTAAATTGAAGTACCATGAAACAAAATGAAAAGTTAAATATATTATATAAAGAGTTATCTATACTAATATAAAAAAGCACTACACAATTTAGTGTAGGTACACATAATTGAATTATTTGTATATGACTTTTCATGTATATTGAACTATTTTATATTTGATACGTTTCATTTTTTTTTTATTTGTTTTCTTCAATTTCATTTTCACAATTTATGTAGCATTTTAATTTTTTTGAGTTATGATTTTTTTTACCCTGTCGACTCCATTTGATGGAACATAAGGCTTAGTTTGGTTTGGTTATGATTTTTTGCTGTCTTTCACGTGCACATGCAAATACATAATGAAAGTTTGGTTGTTGAAGGTTACGAAAAATCTCTTGTACAATACATTATATGGTTTAAACTCCATGATTAAATTTAAGTATTACATAATAGATAAGAAAAATCTCTAGTATAATACACTATTTCTAAGAAAATACTACAATTCTACCTTAGTACATAAATTTTTTATGAATTAAAGGGAAAACAATAACATTGAAAAAGTAATCCACACTAAACTTGTGGCACATCGATTGGTGTCCAGATTAGGGATTCAGCTTTTATTTGAGTAATTATAACATGCAGCATTCTACTCACGTAATGTATACAATGTACACGTATAGTTTTTTTAGTATCTGTGTTTCATAGTTAATAATGTGTCAAGAAAACAATCAGCTGCAAAGCTAAAGCTATTAGCGAATGGGTCCAACAATATATATCAAACTCTCAAAGAACTTCAAGTACTGCATGCATAGTTCATTTCTAATCTCGCTCTTTTTTCGTCAGTTAAATCACATTCTTCTACAGCACCATTTATGCGTGTGACAAGTAACACCAAAGTAAATGATAACAAGTAGACACTGATGTGAAAGAGAATTGTATAGGAATAGATGACATCAACATCATCAAGTTCTAGACACTAAACAGAAACAACTTAACTTGTAATATTAAATGTTTAGCACAACCAATATCAACAAAATTAATTCACAAGAAAGTCACTAATTAAGTGCTTCCCCTCCCAAAAAATTAATATTTTTTGTTCGCAGATACATGAAACGAAGAAGTAATAAACCAATAAACAATTAACATTATCCTCAAAAACTAACATTCCAATCCTGCAGCAACAGATTCCAACACTAATTTCAATCAAAGCTCACAACATAGCAGAGATTCACAGCTCAAGATGGCATAAATAACATACCATAGTGCAAAAATAGTTACCGACCGTGGTAAAATAAAATGACATCATTCGGAAGAAATCAAAAAGCTGCTCAAGTCTCCCAAATGGATAACTCTCAAACAGCCTAATGGATAACTCACAAACAATGAAACCTAGTTGTGCCACCAGTACACTAGGAGCAGCCCCATTGCACATCTAAATGTACCCAAAGCATCAATGACAGCAGACCAGTGCAGAACAGCAAAAGCCAACCACAAGCCACAACCCCCTTACTATTAACACTACCTCCCACCCTTACAGTCATGCATAACAGAGTTTAACACACAGAGTTGAGAAGCCAAGAATTCAGACTAGTTGCAGGACACACCAGAAAGCACACTAGAAAAAATTTGAATATTTGTATTGTTTGAATATAAATTTTCAAACAAAAATAAAATATTTGACTATAAACTTCAAAACAAAAATAAACTACAAAACAAAAATGAATAGTGTCTGCAAATTTTCTGTGATGTGCATCCCATAATTTTTTTCCCCCTGATTTGAGTAAAATTTCCCCCTAATATGCCAACTCACAAATAAGAGTGCCTTGGTGACAGAAAGAAATATGGTTCTAAGGGATTGTTTGGCTTAGCTAAAAAGTCACAAAAAAAAATCATAAAATCATAAAAAAGGTCAAAAATTCCTTCCATTCTCTCTACTATTTGCATGTTTTTGTGTAGAAGTCAAAATCATTCCCAAACACTAATTTTTTTCACCTCATATTTTAACTAAATAGGCACTAAAAAGTTGATTTCCAAACAGACCATAATTTCTATGACCAATTATTGCAAGTGCTTGAAGAACTAAAAGTGGTTATGCAATATATACATCAGGACATGACAAGCCGTAGCACCCACAAAACATCCCTAACCTCAAGAAGACAAAAGTTGAACTTAATATTTATATGTTAATGGAAACATCTAGTGGGTTCACTTTTTCAAATAATAATATAAGGAGATATATGTACATGAGTATCATTTATGCCACCATTGTTGTTCCAGAAAGAAAACTCTTTGTGCAAAATTGTAACTTTTTTTGTTTGAGAAAAACAGTGGTTTTGGCTGCTATAAGTTATTCCATGTTAAGTGCTTCTACAAACTCTCTGTTGCAGTTGACTTAGTGGTGATGCATTCTCCTCAATATTCTCTTTTTTATCATTCTTAATTTTATTTCCTTTTTCTTTTTTCTTGGTTTATTTTTCCCCTTGACTCTCCTTAATGGAGGTAATTAAATGGGATAATCTCCCAAGGTGTTATAGTGATTGGGTTGATCTCTATGGCCCGTTAATCTCAATCTTTGAATTTTTGTTGAACATACTACTGGTTAATCTCAATCTTCTTCAAATTTTCATTGAACATACTATACATGAACTGATTATCAACATATAGTGTTAGCATTTTATATTTAAAAGTTCTCTAATATCATACGCATCTATTTAATAGATATATAACAACAACCATGGGAATTCCCCAAAACAGATAGTCAAGGGATGTCCTCTGGGCTCATTGCTTCCCAAAGGGGCTAGTCAAGGGATGTCGTTTGGGTTCATTGCCCCTTGTAGATTTCTGATGTGTGACTCGGCACATGGAAATCTAGGTCGGGGTCAGTACATACATATATTGAATACCAACAATTTTTTTTTTCTATTTTCTAAATTATTTTTCCAAATCAAAATCATTCAAGATGATCATGAAATCCTTCAAAGTAGAGAAGTTTTGGAGATATTAGAAGCACTGAATGGAGTGGCAAGTCGTAGATTAACAATGAATTTCATTGACCCAAACTTGACCGAAGACAGTATAGGAAAAACATAGACAGAGATAGTAGAAGAAAGGGAGAATGGCAGAGAGATAAACCGAGAGACAAGAAGAAAGAAAGGGATAGAGAAAGAGAAACAGAGACAGAGAAAGCAAACTGACCTTGAAATCACAGTGGGACGATGATGAATGCTGCGGGGAAGGATGAACGCCGATACGTCGCCGCGGGGGAGGATGAGCTCTGATGCTTCGCCAAACAGGGGTGCTGGACTAGGGCACAGTTTTAGATGAGTTGAACGATTTTATTTTTTTTTTTTGGACTGAAATTCTGATATGTTATCCACTCCTCACGAAAAAAAAATCTGATTTCGCGCGAAATCAGAGTTCAATTTGGCGGGCCTCTATTTTGATTGGCTTTTTAGTAACGGTTGTGTACAAACCGTCATTATTAAAAAATATATTGCAGCGTTTTAGGTAAAAAATGTTACTAAAAATTTAATTTTTAGTTGTGGTTAATAACCGCTACAATAGCCCATCTGTAGCAGCATTTTTTAGGCCGCTGCAATAAAAAACGCTGCTAAAACCTGATTTTCTTGTAGTGGCCAGAGGCCGTTTTGACAAGAGCGAATGGATGGGCCAGAGGCCGTTCTAACAAGAATTAATGGATGGGCTAGAGGCCGTTTTGACAAGAACGAATGGATGGGCCAGAGGCCGTTTTGACAAGAACGAATGGATGGGCCAGAGGCCGTTCTGACAAGAATGAATGAATGGGCCAGAGGCCGTTTCGACATGAATAAATGAATGGGCCAGAGGCCGTTTCGACATGAATAAATGAATGGGCCAAAGGCCAGTTTGACACGAATGATGGTTTGACACGAATAACAGTTTGACATGAATGTATGAATGGGCCAAAGGCCAGTTTGACCTGAATGATACTAATGAATTGGGCCCGAGGCCGTATGATGTGTTTGGAACCGCAGTTACCTAACTTACATATGTCTATGTATGTGTGTATTAGTTAGAAATATAAACTGGGCCCAAGGCCGTTTGAGGTATATTATTCCAATGTATATTCTTTATTTGATATTGTTCACTGGGCTTTCGCTCACGCTCATTCATGTGTTTGTAGGTGAGCCAAGAGAGGTCCAGACCCAGCCTCAGTGAAGTCTGTATGGAACAACCAAAGTTTTGAAGAGTCAGCCCTTGCGTCTCACGCACGAGACACGTCTTCGCCCTTTTGCCATTCTGTGTATTTTCGTCATGTTGGCGAGGACTTTGGTATACGTCTGTGTATAGTTTTGGTTGGCTGACTTAGATTTGAATGATGCTGTCTGTACAGAATCTTATGCTACTATACTTTCTTATTAACATATGTAAATGTGGAATGTTATGATGTGCATATAAGCACAACTCTATGGATAAAGTTTTAAATTTGCTTCCGTTTGGCCCCTTTACTCTGATGAGTTTTGTCTTATTTGGTTTGTGGCCGTAGGTAATCTCGTGATTACTGGCCGGTTATGGCCTTAACCCATAGGGGCGGGTTCGGGTCGTGACATGTATTATACATGTACGCAATGGTTTTTGGGTTTGATTTAACATCGATTGAATTCCCGTTGTTCCATGACTAGAGCATCATGAACTGCACAAAACCCTAATCCGTAAATTGGATTTTTTTCTTCTCAAAATCATTACAAAAACCCTAAATTGTGGATTGGATTCTTCCATAAATTGCTACAGATTAACAACCACCATCGTAGAAAGCAAAGTACAAATCAAAATTGAAATCTATTTGGTGGTTGTGATCCAAAATCATCAAACCCAAATCTGTAGCAAAGGGATCAAAGATAGTAAAGAACTGAGCCAAAATCATCAACAAGTTCAGGTGCTTGTCATCTAGGCAACGAGTTGCCTTCGTTACACATATCTGATTGTCGTCACCCATCTTCAAAAGTTGTCGGCCGATCATTACCCATCTTCGGTAGTTGTCAGCAGGTCATGTTGCCAAGTCGAAAGAATCAAAGAAAATGAGTAGAGAGAGAGAGAGAGAGAGAGAGTCATGAGGGAGAGAAGCAGTGAAATGAATGGTTGGGGTATTCATATAGTGGCATAGCTGTAATTCTTGCAAAATCCAAGGGATGTTTAAATAATTTCACCCATTAACACAGCTTTCTGCATAAACTATAAGCTGAGAAGCACCTCTTTCGGTGGTTGCAATAAACAGCTTATTTGGGGCCAAAATAGGCTGTGTTAAGCCATAAGTCGATCCCATTAAGCTACACCAAATACTCATTTTTAACTTAATATAAGTTAAAAGGTGATAAAAGCAGCTTATAAGCTACACCAAACACCTACATTCCAAGGGAAACTAACCCACAATAGTGAAATGCAGTAATCAGGTACACATGTGCAACACATTTGACAGGGGCAGAGAATACCACTCTCTATCAATAACAAGAAAAAAGTAGCAATTCATGTCATTTGTCTATTAATTTTAACAATATCATAAAGAAGCAGAAAATGTACCAACATGGCAAGATAATAAGCGCCGATACTCAAAGAGAGAATATGAACATCAGCAAACAAGGAATGTAATCAAACTACTTACAGGAAATGAAAGATACAAAACAACAATCCACTCAGCCCAAGACAATGGCGTCACCTGCAGCACAAAATTCAAATATTTTAATTAACAACCTCATGTAAGGGGGCAAAAAAGTCGAATCATAAAAAAGAAATTGCAGTAAATAGATAGAAGTAGAAGATAAATCACTTACGGAAAAAAGAATAGACAGAGGTCGCACGTACAAGATAAGAATATGAAGGAGCATGGTCAGTACAATTGAACCAACAAGCCACAGATTACTCCAGGGCGGGATAACACTAAAAATAAAGTACAGGTTAGTGGTATTTATTTATTTTCTTTTTCAAACAACAACATCTACAACTGAGAATGAAAGACAAAAATATGACTTTCACTTATAATAGTAGCTTGAAATTATAAAAGATGGTTAACATAGCTGACTCTGAACCTATCATTGGTCAACAAATACAGCAGGAATTTTAAAGAAAGCCTTGATCTCTGCACCTTCTATCTATAAATATATAGTACAAAGAACAAACAGAATTCCAACAATAAACTTCCCGATTTGAAGAAAATTGTTTACATTTGGAAGGGAGTCTGAGGATTTCAGCATCTCAACTGCATTAAAATAGGCCAATTGAAAGGATGGAAGTTTTGGCATTGTATGTGTGCAGAGTCTTCAGACCTGCAAGTGTGAATGTGCTTGGTTGTGGAAACATTGGGTCAAATGAACAGTTGAGATTTTATTTTATTTTTGTTTATTTAAATATATATATATATATATATATATATTTAGGAGAAACAGAACAACCAAATTTACAAGTGGTCAATTTTGTTCTTTCAAAGCCTTTAAACTACACTTTGCTTTGCAAACACTATTTTCAATGGTATTCTTCATGCAGTTTAGTTTGCTGCACTTCTGAGAAGCCAAGAAGTAGTATCTTAATGAAAAGCAGTATTCCAAATCTATCACCTTTAAAAGTGTTTCATGGCCACTTGTATTAGTGAAAAATTAAAAATCTTTATTCTTCCCTAATTTGATTTTATACAGTACCTTATGGGAAGAAGATGGAAATCCAAGAAACTAGCTATAACCATGTTTTTACATGTCACACATTCAGCATTCAAATGAATCGATTTGGGGACAGAGACAGTATCAAAGTTGAGATGAAGTTTGAGGTTCAAGTGAATACTTACAGGAGAGATTGATTTTCACTGAGATTATTCAATGCATTGAACATCTCAACAACAACAAGCACTGTCATTGACACAGTTGATGGGTGCCGATCATTGAATATACTACATGGATAACTTGTATCCCTTGTGAACAAGTGTCAAAATTCATCTGAGATAGTGTAGTACAAAATGTTAGTGTAGAAAAAGGATAATTTAGGGGCATGCACAACTAATAATTTTGTTGAACAGAAAATCAAACCATTGTCAATGCAGATCATGGGATCAACAATAAAATGCTGAATGCTTATTGTTGAAAAAAAGACATATGAAGTGTTAGCAGAGTCCTTTTAAAAATAATAATAATAATAATTAAGTTCAAACCAAATTTAAAATTTCCATTTAATTCCATCATGTAAAAGACTAAATGATACATTCATTAGAACAAACCATTTTTTAAACTTGCAGAATCGAAAATTCTATTTATATTACTCTGTATCTATGCAACATGGGTATTTCGACAAACATATTGTACCTGTACCATGTATCTCTTCAATATATCTTCATAGTTTGGCGAAAATGACGTCGTTTCATGCATTATGTAAACAAAAATAAAAATAGAACTGAATCGTAGTGAATCGTAGTGAATCAAAATGAATCATAGTGAATCGTAAATTGAATCGTACGATTCAATCAATTTCTGATTCAACAGCACAATTCGAATCTTTTTTTTTTTTGAAACTTGTATCTAATCATATGAATCGAATCGTGAATCATATGATTCTGTCAACCATGGGTATTTGTACTTCGTATGGTACTTCTTCATGCATATTGTACACGAAAAATGTACCAAATTTTTTTTTCTTAGTTTTTGCTGTACCCCAGACACACCTAGTATGTACTGAAGCCATACCATACCTTAATCAAAACAATATTTTGTTCTATATAGAGGTAAAATTAGTTTCATTAGACATTATTTATTTGTTCTTTTTTTAAGCTTAGCATGATTTTAAAACTAAGTTATGACTTGTAAGTTATTTAATATAATGACATGTAATTCTTGTTTATACCTTTACTTTTTGCCATTAAATTGTAAGTTGGTTCTTCTTAACAAACTAAAGCATTAAACTAATTTTTGTATTACATTACTCAAAATCAAAAATAAAAATATGTTTTTACAAACGGACCTAACTGTACTTGTACCCTACCTTTTTTAGATTTTACCATATCGACTCTCACCGGTATCGTACCAATACACATACCCGTACACACGCTTCGTAGCTCTACATAGCTGCTTATTGTATAATTTGGTTCTGAATAGAAACTGAAAGACACACAGCCCAGACGACAGCTAGAATATTTTCACAGCTAGATGTAAAGTCATAGCAATTTGAAAGATCAAATACAAATATATTGACAATTAGAAATGGGCAAATTACATATACCCCCTCGAGGTTTAGCAAAATTATAGATACCCCCTGAGGTTTGAAAAATTACAGATACCCCCCTGAAGGTACTATTTGCATAATAAATTAGGGGGTAAATTGTTATGAAAATATAAACCTCAGGGAGCAATTTGTTATGAAAATATAAACCTCAGGGGGGTATCTGTAATTTTCGAAACCTGAGGGGGGTATCTATAATTTAGGTAAACCTCGATGGAGGTATATGTAATTTGCCCATTAGAAATTATATAAAGGGAAGCCAAAAAGAAGAAAGTGAAGCAATTCCATTTACTATTGTCAAGCCAAGTGTGAACATAAACTTGTCCTCAAATTTGTAGACCATCGCTTTAATATGTTATAACCGATAAATCAACTCATAATAGGGACACTGATGCAAGGTTAACCACATTTTTTCAGTCAGCCTGTAACAAATTTGGAGACATCTAGCTCAAAATTAATTAATTATAGGTGAAGAAACCTCTAGGCCACATGAACCAAGCTTGGACGGCTTAGAGAAGCAACGTGGGACAAGTCTCTAACATAGCCAATTTTGAAATCAATCCTAATCTGATATTTCCTGAATTTCCAACTTCATGGATTAAAGTGGGAATTAAATTCTTAAATATCTAGAGCTGAATTTTCTATTGGATTTAGCTTGAATTTAAATTAGAATAAAATAAAACTCAAGACATTTCTGTCTAAATTCTAAGTCTGGATTTTCCGAAATTTGGTCAAATATTTCACTATTCTTCCAAAATGTATTTCTTTGAATTTGGATCTGTTTATATTAAGACATCTAATGTGCAAGGGTGGAACCAGGATTTATATTGGGAGGGGCCAAATTGACGTACCCTTCAACCCCTTCCCCTTCCTCAACCCAACCATTCAGCCAAACCCTTTGAAACAGAGTAGCATGTGTGTATATATATGTATTGTATTAATAGTTTATATCCATAAAAACATAGAGAAGATAGAGAAAGGCACAAATCATAATTAACCAATGTAGGTAGTTATTAATTAGGAAACCCAATGATAATTTCAAAATTTATCAACACAAAAAATAGAATCAGTGGAGCACCTACAAGATATAAGGGACTGGAAGAGGCCACTAAACAAATTTTGTTAAAAAATTAAAAAACACGAGAGGCCAATAATGGAAAACAACGTATTTCTCATCTTTCATGTATGTACAGAAATATATATGTGGGTGAAATTAGTGAACTCAAGGGTGCCATCGCCTCGTTTTGCCTGTATGTAGTTCTATCCACACTAATCTGAAGTCAAATTTTGTTGAGTTTATAAAGTTGGCGACTTTCAAAAGCCTGGTCTGATGTCATACAAAACCAAAAACAAACGCAGCAAATATCACACAGTAGTCTAATATGAGATACAACTTACCAATTCAACATATGGTAATTTAGGCCCACTATCAGCAAAAACAAACCACCATATGAATCCCGCAATGGTGGCAAGTCCAACATAAGCTACAAAAACCAAATAATTCAGTCATACAACAGTTCAAAAAATTGAACTAAAATCAACCTCCTGCTATTGATCTTTGCAAAACTTGAATAGTGAACATGTGAAATACTCGTCCAAATTTCTCTCATGGATATGCTGTAAGAAGCATTCTGCAAATTGGACCACAAGGTGAAAAACAAAGAAGTGCTAACAGACTATACCTCCAATAACTAGATAACGAAAGAATAGCCAACCACTGACAACAGCTTCATTAACCTGCACATTCAAACAAACAAAAAAGTAAAATCATAGAAATAAGAAAGTTTTTCCCTTTCTAAGAAAAAAAAAAACACTTGAACGCACTACTAGATTCACAATTCAATGAATTATACAAGAAACAAAGAACCATCATTATGGAATTGTGGAAACTGTAATATTATTTTGAGGGGAGATTAGTGCGTTTAATTATTGTTTCCTAATTAGTATTTAATTCTTGGTATATATATTTAGAGCTTGTAATCGTTGTTTATGGAGATAATACACATATTGTTTGTAAATTCACATGGCATCAGAGCACATACCATACCCTAGCAGCAGTCGCCATGAACCCTACTGCCCAGAAAATGGCCCACTATTAAGAAAAAATTTAACACAAAACTTTTCGTACCCTCACATATCCTTTTAAACAAATGGAGGCTGGGGGTATCAAACCCACCCCACCTCCCACCCCCTCTTCTTTTCTTTTCTTCCTATTTTTGAGGGTTAGAGCAGATCCACCGAGTTCGTATACAGAAGAAGAATGCACCAAGAATAAAAATATAAAAAGATAAATTTCAGAACTTTTTAGTATGCAACAAGTTTTCAACCGTACTAATGCATATATTATACAAAGTGCAACCTCTTGTGTGGCACGAGTTCACATCTTAAATTTGTGGAAGAACTTGATACGAGTATGTATTCCAACACTAATATGCTACAACATATTTCTTAAGACAATCCACTAGAAGGTACCATCAACAAATAAATTTACTCTTCAATTAGATTTTAGTTAATAGAGGTGACTTTACAAGTGTAATTTTTGTAAAAGACATGAAAATAGGATGGTTTTAGACTTTACCAGGAAATAATTTAAGGTATTCAACTTCTCAACTCAAACACTTGGAACTGCAATCATGTCAAAGCTCTTCCATGCTCAAAACAGAATTGGGAAAATCTTTCACAATTAAAATGCACCCCACCAGCTTCTTGCTGAAACAGCTATAACACATTTCCTTTATTATTATTATTATTATTTTTTTAAAGTTAAGGCGATAGGCTAAATACTTTTAACTCTTATGACCTAAGAGCATGGACACTCGTAATAAAATGATGGACGTCGGACATCAACACTCATTGCATACTCCCCGATACATGTGAGCCACTCATCCAAACCTGTCCTACATATTTTTTATCCAAACCTGTCCAACATATTTTTTTTTTTTAAACCAAACACACTTCGAACATTTGGGAGACACACATGTCCATTGCTTAGACACACACAAAACACACTGCAAGTTTGAAGAAAATTACTTGGGATCCAATAATAAAATAAAAACAATGTGGATATATAACTTAATCCCCCTCTTTCAAATTTTTTAAATTTTAGGAACAAAGCCTTCCAATTTTTTTGTGAATTGAACATTCTAAAAAAGATATTTGAACTTTTTGTTCGCACTTCTTTTCTAATATGTAGAATGTGAAAAGTGGTTTTTATTGTTTAGCTAACAAAAGATATATGTATTTCAGTATAAAAAATGAAAGAAATTTTTATTTTTTTTCAATATATATTTATTTTTTGTTGCGTCCTTGGTAGTGTTGTATGCTATTTCTTGGAAAATTATCATGGTGTTGTCTTTGTATCATGTCATATCTGTGTCTCGCATCCGTATCATATTTCCTACCATATGAAATTTATAAATCATTTCTACAATTCCATGTTGACCTTGATAAAGTCAACCTAGATAAAGAGTTAGTTTCTCCACAAGAAATTTTCAACTTTTTGTAAATTTAACTTCCTCTATTCTCCATGTCAAAAAGAACATTGAGCGCATTTAAGGTTGTTCATCTAAATAGAGGAAAACCAAGTGAGTCATTTCAGCTATTTTACATGTACAAGGATACCTATAGGCATGATTGGTTGTGTTCGTTTGTTGCTATCAGTTTACATTTTCCAAGAAACAAAGAAAAATTGGCAAACTATTTTCCAGGAAAATTTTCTAAAAGCAACCCAGTTTTTAGGAAACAACATGAAAACTGTTTTCACCAAAAAATCAAAACAATATGAAAACGACGTATAAACAATATGGATGTTTTCACAAAACCACAACTAAACACATGTGAGTGCAAATCTAATAGTATAATCTTTCTAATTCAAAAGCTTGGGATACGAGGACAATATTGGGATACAAGGACAAAGTTAAGTGTCAGCCTGTTCAGATTTGGTGTTAGTATTACAGACTCACTTAATGGTGGCTGAGAAGTCATAAGCATACATAATATTAGAGGTTATTTTGCTATATAAACAATAAATTATATTATTTAAAAACATAGAAAACTCGAGCTTTTGTTTGTAAATTTTGCCAATAAATTATTTATAGTTCAAACATTTTCTTATAGCTGCACCTGTATGGAGAAGTCTAGATCACCATCACAACTATGATTGCCTTTGGCAACCTATTCAACCTAGGTTTCCAGCTCCAAAAATGATAAATTCCAACCATGTAATGAAATTTTCTCTTTGACCATGTTTCATTCTGTTCCCCTCTTCTTCCATTGGTAACAGTATCAGTGTCCACACTTTCGCCTATACTATATCATCTTTCATGGTCCGAACACGGGGGTAATGTGACAAGCCCATGTAACACAATTCTTGATACCAAACACAATGGAAGGTCCAATACTAGCATTAACCAAAAGTTTTGTTTTGTTTATGATGCATAATAGACAGATGCTTACAGTGTCTATTTTTCACTTTTCAAAAATAAATAAATCAATCACATCTCTTAACATTGCAGGAACAGTTCACAAAAAATAGAAAAATAAAAATAAAAACTTTCCACAAGTGCTATCTAAAATCAAACAATTTCCTTCAAAGACCAACAATCATACAATTCTATAAAATTTTGAATTTTTTAAAGACAATAGATAGCATAAACCATTGAAACATAGGTCTAAATAAAATTATCTATTGTAAAACCCTATTATCATCGGGACATATTCTGCCATCTTGAAGCACCAATGGATTTTACATAATTCGTAAACGAAGAAAAATTAATCAAACTCTAAGAGGCACCGACATGGTGGGTACACACATGTCCATGTGTATGGATTTTACATAATTCGTAAACGAAGAAAAATTAATCAAACTCTAAGAGGCACCGACATGGTGGGTACACACATGTCCATGTGTCTGACACACCATGTAGCGTGTTAATGTTTTTAATTATTACTTTTTCTGTAGGATATGTTGGAGATACTTCATGGACACATGCCCTGTGATTGGATACTCAGAACACCTTCGTAGATTTTTCTTATAATTTTAGAAAGCTGATTTGAGGAGAAAAGTAGAAAAAAAATAAAAATACGCCCACATATACATCGATATCTCTCAAATCTATGTATCCTAAACTTATATTTTTATACATAGTGAATAAAAATGTATAAAAATATCTTTTTCCCATATTTTCTGTGTCCGTATCCTAAATTTTTAGAATCCCTGCATCCTGTCTCCGTATCCATGCTTCTTAGATCAAACTTATGCTTCATCAAGTTACCAAGGAGAGAAAAGCAACAAAGGTTCAGACTCTTACAACATCCTTTTCTAATTCAAATGGTTGTAAGGTTTCAACTCTCTATTTTTTTTTTTGTGCCTTTTACAAGCACCACACATTAGCAGCCACATAGTGATCAAATTAATTTAACAAAAACAAATATCATAGTTCAGTTGTAAATTGTATTATACGGAATGGTTAAAAGTGACTAAAAGTAATCAAATAGCAGAAGGCCACAAAGTTATAAAGGACATAGATTTGATTACCTTACGAGGTTTAGCCTTCATCACATCACAGTCTGGCTTATTAAAACCAATAGCAGAGGCAGCCAATCCGTCAGTAACTAAATTTACCCAGAGCAGCTGGACCTGGAAGAGAAAAATCAATCACTCAACTTTACTTCGCTATGGCATCAAGGAAACATAAAAATATCCAATAAAATAACATATTTGAAAATAGAATGAGGACATAGCTTTTAAGTATATGGATGAATTTATTTTATTTATGTCACAGTTAGTGTTCTAAAAATAGGTCGTAATCGTTACGTAATGCTATTCCCTAACTGTATGGGCAGTTACCACTACTCATTATGGCTGCTATAGAGGTATTATTGAATTTCACGGCCGTTACTATTGTTACATAACAACGGCCAACACATTTTTGCGCATTTTCTCTTCTATCAGCTTCTGTTTTTTATTTATTGAACATTATTTTTGTATGTAGTTCTAACTTGTAAGTTTTATAAGTTGAGGGAAAATAGGTTAAGATGGTTTGGTCATATACAACGGAAACCAACAAAGGCAGTAGTAAAGAGTTGCGATACAATGATGGTAGATGGAAGTGTTAGGGGAAGAAGCAGACCGATGGTTTGGTCATATACAACAGCGACCAATAGAGACAGTAGTAAAGAGATGAGATATAGTGACGGTAGATGGAAGTGCTAGGGGAAGAAGCAGACCTAGATTGACGTGAGCTAGTGTAGTAAATAGAGATATGAATCTCCTTAATTTGACTAACTATATGGCCTTGGATAAAGTCGAATGGAAAAAAAAAATTCATGTAACTGACTCCATTTATTGGAATTTAAGACTTGGTTTGGCTTGGTTTACTTTTATAACTTGAAAAATATGAATCATATGATTTTATTAATTGTATTCATATTTATTTATTAAACATATGTAACCTGCAAATTTGAAACACAACATAATATCACTAGTCTAAAACTATTAATAACAAAACAAATAACAGTAAAGTGGTGCATTATAAATGTATCACGGATGAAATCATTAAATGCTGAGTGAAAAATGTGAACTTTCTTCGCAGAGACTCTAAAAAAAAGTACAAAATTCAGTGCATACATTGGATAAAAACTATACTAAATCCCCAAAAAAAACCATTTTAAACCTAAACAAATATGATTCTGAAATAAAAACATGTGTATCGTTAAGTTTTCGCAAAATTATATGAGAAGTGTGAAATTTCACAGCTCTGGTTGCAACAACCATTACGCCCCTTACACCTCACAAATGCATCATCGCCACTGTCACCAGTTTGGTCATGGTAAGGTAAACTTTCTACACAAGGGACCATGAGCGTATAGCAGATAATCAAGCATCATGCATTTTTATACTGAAACCTAAATAGGAGAACCCAGTAATGGTCATGCCAATGCAAGGTGCTGGGAATGGTGGACTAAATACAGACCTATTTTCTGCCATTATTTGCATAGGCGGCTGCCCTTAAACTCCAACTCACAATGTCATGCTTGACAGCCAATGTATGCCATAGCACCAAGCAATAGTCTCCGTATATGGCTAAATTTATGTTAAATTATGTTCAAGTTTTCACACACAAAAATATGCATGCCATGCCACCAACTTTTATGTTGAAAACAAGAACTAATCAGACGAGTCATTTACATGTACACTTCAACAAATAAGAGTGAATTAAACAAAAGATCATATTCTGTAAGCAAATATACTCACAGGAACAAGAGTTTAAGGTATTCCAAGTACAGCTGCCACAAAAATACAAACAACTTCACCAATGTTCGAAGATATCATGCATCGGATAAACTGCTTTGTGTTATTGTATATAGCTCTTCCCTCTGCAACAGCCTGCTTGGATATGACTCATTCTTGAGATGATTGAAACCATGAGATTTTTTCTGACTTCAAGAAGACAAACATGCCAAGGAAATAAAATTCCTACTCATCAAGATGAAATAAGAAAAGCTTACCGCAACAATTGTAGCAAAATTGTCATCTGCCAAAACCATATCTGAAGCACTCTGAAAATCCAAACAATACAAGAGAAAATGTTTAATAGATGTGTAAAAGCACTTATATAGAAACCATAAAAGAGCACTTATGTAGAAACCATACAAGACAAGCCACAAAAGAGCATGGCAATTATGTAGAAAGAATGCAAGTAATGAAAAGAGAGATTTAAACAATATCTCATATATATATGATGACCAGACCATATTACCATGAGCAAAACATTTTAGAACTGTTACATGGACTGTCTAGGTGTCACCAGCACGATTGGGATCTTTTTAGAGATATCTCTAAATTGTGTTACATGCACTCTTCTAGTTAACCCATTGTACCCGTGGGCCGTGTCCACCAAATATGACAAAGGTAAGGGTATGGGATGTGTCCAATACCCGTACCCAATTTAGAAACTTGGATCCTCTAATTTCATATGATGTTTGAAGAATTTGCTAATAAAGAAACATTTCCAGCTTCTCACACGAATGTGAGATATAAATTCTATATTTTTTTTGAATCTCATTTACTTTGAAATACATTTTTTAATAATTTACAATATCTTATATAACAATATTATATAATATGCAATACATAAAAGTATTTAAGATATGTATCCATTCTCAACTGTTGGATGCATATTCTAATATCCTAAGTTTTAGGTTTATGAAGATCTGATGCCTAGACTCACATCCAGTACTCATATTTGAGTCCATGTAACATAGATTTAAAATACATTGCAAAAATGCAACAAATATGGACATAAATAAAAACACATTGACATAATTCACAAGTGTCTAATGTCTGAAACGTTCATGTCGGAAGACAATCTATGAAAGAGAATAAAGTAATAATCAAATCTCTATAACTAGTACAAGTAGGTAACTAAATTAAACAGGCTGATAAATCGTAATTATTCACAAAAATCAACTATAGCTTTTCAGTCATCCTTTTCCAACCCTGGAAAAAGGCAGGGGCAGCGAGTTACGATTGGAAGACATCCAGCATATTACCATCAGCCAAAACAAGTTCAAATGAGACAAGTAACAGTCACCCACACCAGGTACAACAAGATGGACGTAATAGTTAGCTAAAACTTAGTACTTATCAGCAAAAATAAAATAAGTTGCCTAAAACATGAAAAAAAATGTATTTTACCATATAGAAATGTTCAAAGGTTCTTTGCTAACCTGCTGAAATTTATAGTCTAAAAATTCTTTAATTTAAAAATAAAAATTCTGGAGAAATTTCAATGGGCATGCCGGTGTGCATGTGTGTGTCATTAGAGAGAATATTCTAGCTTAGAAATTTAAAGATGTGGGTGATTAGATGTTGGAATTTTCCCATTCCAAAGATCACAAGGCCAACCGATTGCTACTAAAACTTCAAATTAGATCATGTGATTAGAATTTCCATGTGAAGATTGATAAAACTACGTGATCTAATTTCTATGTCGAGATAGCTTCTTAATTAAGCAACCAAAACTGTGTTATTACTCATTATACATCTAAAGGAGAATCTTCCACAGAAACTACATGCCTCTTAGCATTAAAGTGATGTTAGGGAAGTCATCAGGTTATGGCACCACATTTTTTTTTGGGGGGGGGGGGTTGAGAAATGACCAAACTTCAATAAAAAAGCATCAAAGCCATGCAACGAATACAAAAACCAACTAAAGGGCTAGCTAACAAGCTACCTAAAAAGTGAGCAAACCCAAAATAACTAATTAATCAAATCCTCTATAAAATCTACAAAGGTCAGCACATCTGGATCTACTGAAACCATAATCCAACTATGTAACACAGTAAGCAAATGTCGTTCCAACCATGGAACCGACCAAGTCATGCTAGTGAAGGTACATTTATTCCGCTCCAACCAAATCAACCACATCAAACAGTGGCCCGCAAGCAACCACACCTTCCAACGTCTCTTCCCAACCCTCCCCCAACCCAACTTTGCAACACCTCCGCTGTCAACCCTGGTTGAACAAAGAGAGCAACAATGGCCATCCATAGATGTGAAGCAACTGAACAATGGCTAAGCAGATGGTCCACTGTTTCTGTATCCCCACAGCACATGCAACACCAATTAACTAAAATATGAAGACGAAGACGAAGACGAAGACAAAGACGAAGACGAATCAAGTTATCAATAGTCAGAATACGCTCTAAAGCCACTGTCCACACAAAGAAAGCGACTTAAGATGGACAACCCATCACCCAAACACTCTTCCACGAAAATGGAGCACCATCCCCGCCCACAAGCGAATGATAAAAAGAAGACATTGAGCAAACCCCTTTGGAGTTCCGCCATACCCACCCCAAAGTATCCTGCCCTTCTCCTCCCCCCACCCAACCAAAAAAATCTAAGGCCATACAAAAAACCCAAGAAATCCACCAGTTGCCCCAACTCTCAATCCTGCACCTCACAACGCAAACCAACATTCCAAACTACCACCTGCTATTGCACATGCGCATAAGACACCACTGTCGCCTCCTCATCAAGAGCAATTGGAAAAATCGAAGGAAACCTCGTAGCTAGAGTTTCTACTCCACACCACTCATCCTTCCAAAACCTGACCCGAACCCCCACCCCAATCCAAAAGCAAGCCCTCTTCCAAAACTCCCCCCGACCGAAACCCTTCCACAAACTCTGTCCATGTGACTGTCGCACCTCACCTGTATATCACTCCCCCATCCCAACCTATACTTTGGCCCCACCACTTTCCTCCACAACCGCTCCTGTTCCACCACAAACCACCACCACTTCCCCGGAAGAGCTAGATTAAATGAGACTAAGCTCTGAATCCCCGACACCCCCATAGCCTTGGGAACACATCAGGATCATACAATCATTCTGATAACTGAGACTCAGGAGACCTACCACTTCATTTTGTTGTTGTAATACTTCAACCAGCATCCTTTTATGAAATTATGCCCGAATTACAAGATATAATTCAAAAAATTATGCCCGAATTACAAGATATAATTCAAAAAATTAAAATTCTCAAGAAAAAAGTAAAATGACTAAAGAATTATCAAGTGTCAAGTATACCGGGTGAACAGTGTCATGCGTTGTAATGCCATTGCTTTTTGTAGTGCTGGAAGCTCTTCAAACTCAGAAGCAGTGTAAGAGTGTCCACCAAAATCTCCCATGTTATCGAAAGCACCTATCTTTTGACACAGTGATTCTGCAGTACTCTAAAGTTGCCTCTCAAGTTAGAAAAGTACCCTTGAATATTTAAAATATTAAAAAAGATTACATGATATTACAAAAAAATTAATATTGATAATTTAAGTTACCTTGTTATCCCCTGAGCTGTCATGCATGAAAGTAAAGCATTTCTTACTTCTTCTCTTGGTGGATCAAGCATTCCGACCTTTAATTTTATTGAACATAAAAAAGAGTAAGAGAACAAGAAGATAAATGGCAACATGAAGACAATATCCAAATCCAAAAGATCGATTATTTTTACGCTCAACAGGGAGAAACTAAAATTAATAGAACAAAATTTGATCAACCAATCATAGTTCAATAATGACTGTCTCAAAGAGAATGTAAAGCATTTAAAACTTGTTTTACGTGCTTTTACATTGTTTATTTATCTCCCTACAAATATCTTTTCATTTGAGAGAAAACCATTTGAAACTTCTAAAAAATTCTCCTTCCCTCTTTCTTTTCCTTTCTCTAGATACAACCCAACCAAACAAATGAAAGGGTGGGTGATACAAAGCATGACAAGAAGAAAAGTGGCAAATCAGCGATTTCATATGGAGTGCACCCTAGACATTATACAATCATGTTACGGTTAATTCGTCCACATTCCAAACCCTTCCCCAATATTCCTCTTTCTCTATACAAAGGAAGCAAAACACTGTTCCAAAGTTACTACTCACAATCCCAATTCCCAACCCAAAATCCTTCCCCAATCAAGCATTAACCAAGCCTGATCCCTAATTATACCTGTTGGCCTACAAATTAACAATTACATCTCATAAATAGCTACTTTCCTAGAACCTTCAGTAGCCAATTCTGAAATCTTGCAGCCACAAGAATAAAACTCACATTTTCATGTACAAATCCTAAAAGCTGCCATCGACCTTTTAGGATCCTAAATCCCTTACCCTAACTACTTTCCATGACCATGACCCACCACAATTCCACTTGTAGGTATCCTTAGGCTAAGTTTTCTGAAGTAGTTCTTCATTAGAATAGTATGACCATCAGCTTTGTATCAGAAATGATCCTTCCTTTCCTTAAAGCCATAAGTTTTCTTTGTTTAATCTACTAACATGTTTAATAGCAAAAGCCTTTCTTCCAAGTTTGATGCCCTTTTGAAAGGTAACAAAAATACTGAAACTACCAAGGAAGATTTTGGCATTGATCTCTCTCTCTCTCTCACTCAAACCACCACCTAACAAAGTCACTAGTGGCCACCACCAACTTCACCATCGGTGGTCATCACACCTGCCTCTGAAACTTACATGCAGTAGCCACCGTCACCCAACATCTTCTCCAACTCCAACAGCAGTCTACCATCATGAGCCATCATTTCCTGTGTTGGGGACCTAGTACAACCCTCATCATCTTCCTCTTCCTCCCTCCTTCCATCTTCATCAATCAAGCTCTTTCCTCTATCTCTCCAGCTCTCGTTCACTCTCTGGAAACAACTAATTTAAACTTGACAGATTAACAACTTAAACTCTAAAAATGACACAATTTCACCATGACCAAAGCAAATCTAATTGCATGTTGTTTATGTTTGGAGCAGCTCTACAAAAACACATCATAATGTCAAAAGCTGTTAGGTCACATTTAAACAAAATATTTCTTAGTGCCACCATGCCAAATTAATAGAGCTTTGGAGTGGTTCATATTTGCAGCATTCATAATATGATATGAACAAGGTTGTTCATTATATTAGTTGTTCCCAAAGTTTTTAAGGGCAAATGCATAATGCAAGGCAAATTAGCCCTCATGAGGTGAGGTGTAAGCCTCAAGATAATGAGGTGTTAGCATTTCAAATTTCAAATTTTTATATTTAGGACATAAATAAAGTATTTTAAAGTAGTTAAAAAGTATTAAAACTTAAATATAAAGGTGTAAATACTTTTCTCCTCAATGCACTGAACATTTCACTATCGTCGAGGTGCGTACAAGCTGTCCTACTCGGTTATCAAAAGAAAGAAGGAAGGAAAAAAAAAAAGAAAGGAGGTTTGTACAAGCTGTCCTAGTCGAGGTGCGTACAAGCTGTCCTACTCGGTTATTGAAGTTGAAATCGACATTCTAAACTTTAATTATTAAGCTTCTTACTTAAGCTTTAGGATTGTGTTTTCTTTGGTTGATCATTTACTTGATTTTTCCTATGAAATATAGTTACAAAAGAGGTTTTTCTTTTATGTTTAAACCATGTAGGAGACAAAGTTTAACAACAGCCCAAGACAAACTCTCCATGTGTGTACTTTTCATATGTTTTTTTGTGCAAGATGCATACAAGGCACACCTAAGGCGCATATGCCTTAGACAGTTGAGGCGCATGCCTTAGACAGTTGAGGCGCATGCCTTAGACAGTTGATGCGCGATTTTGGAAAGTGTTGCCTAAAAATCAAGGCCTTAATGCATTTTCCCTTAGCCTTACCTTGTAGAGAGCCTCAATAATGGCTTTAAAACTTTGATAGTCTGACATTGATTTAGAAGAAAAATGGCTTCACTTCCACAAGTCATAAAAAGATATTCTCTCCCTTGGGCTAGTTGATTGGTTATGCTTGTAGATTGGCCCATTTTGCAAGAGTTAGTGCAAAGCTATAGGCAAGTTTCTTTCCAAAAGACATTTAAAATCATTAGGCCTGCGGTTCAAAAAGACATTTGAAATCATTTGGTTTGGTTTACAAAAGACGGTCCAGTTCTCAATTCCAATGTTGGAGAACCATAGATGGTCAGTTCAGTTCTAGGTTAAGTATAAAGCCAAACTAACCCCACCCAAGTGCATCACTAACCAGAACAGACCCAAAACATTCCCCAATCATGCAGCAATCACGCCAAAACCATTACCCCACTTATTAGCCTTCAAATAAACGATTAAATCTCATAAAATAACAGCTTCCCTGGAACTTTCAGCAGTCAATTCTGTTAATCCTGCAACCATACAATTTAGAAATCAAACAAAAATTCAACATTTTTTATCTACAAACCCCAAAAGCATTCTTTTATCTTCTACAACCTAACCCTCACAAATTTCCATAACCAAAACCCACTGCAATTCCACTTATAATCAGCGTTACGCCAAGTTTCCTAATGTTATCATACTGCAAAGGGATTTTCAATCTTTCCTTTTCTTCTCTTCTCTTACCAACCATAGCATGCTGGACGCATGGTTCTAAATTGCAGTATTGAGACACATAACGGTAACGATCGTGGTATAACAATATCAAGAGTATCAGCTATACATACTGGGATCAGCAACTCACCTAAAACTCAATAATACACATCTTCAGATGACTTTAATCTTAACTGGTCATATTTTAATAAATATTGGGACATTTAAAAATATATTTTTCATACTGTATGGACTAATAAAATTAATGTTAATAAAAAAAAAATGGCCCCTTTTCATCAATTGAAGTTCTACAGTATGAAAACCTGTGAGAGTAAGAACCTGTCTTTCAATCCCACATCAAGTGAAAGGAGAGATGAGCAACCCAACTACAATAAAACAAAGACATCTACCAATGCACACTCAAGAGTCTCACATCGGCTAGTTACTCAAGCAACAGCCATCGCACTAGCTTTAAATAAGCCTTATAAATTATACCCATGAACAGAAAGTACTCAATCATTGGTTAGTCCGACTCTCCGCACCACATGGTTGAATGGATGACTAAGATGATTGTTTTAAATACATAATAAAGTAAGGTTCAAAAAAAAAAATTATTTCAGATATGGTGAAAAACCATTACGGACTGGTTTGTAACAGAAACCAGCCGGTTCAGGAGCGATTTCAGTTCACACCGGAAAATCAGTCAATATCCAAATCTGCCATCCTTAAACCAACCGTTACGTTACAAACTGAATGCTTTTTAGAACCACTAATGGACTTGTGGTAAGTAGTTGCGAGAATTAATAAGAAATTTCCACCAACCACCACATACAAGTAAATGATTTACCATGTGTGTGTTTCTGCATACATAAATAAAAATATAAGCTAAGAAGCATGGACACTTCTAAGAAGGTGGCATGTTAGATACTAACACTGACCGGACACTTCCTAACACGTGAAAGACACAAGTCCAAACATGTGCTGCTATTTTTTATAATTTTTTTAGACTCAAGTCATTTGAGGGACTCGCATTCATTGCTTAGGCACATATGAAACACATTATAAGTTTCAACAAAATAACTTTCAATAAAATATTTAGACTTTAGAATTCAAGGTATGCTATATATTTTTATTAAATTTGAGTGAAATATTTATAAATGACATATAATAAATATAAAAAACCATAAATTTGTGTGTTCCTCAAGTGTCGTGTCTTACATTTTTTAAAAAATTGTTATGTTGGCATGTCCATATCGTATCACGTGTTCGTGTCTGCACTTTTTTAGTATAGAAGTTAATGGATGTTACGCTAGGTTTTCAAAAATATTCAATTGGATCTCATCTAAGTGGTAGGAGCTTCTGATACATAGTTATTGTAACTTGTAAGCTTACTCAAATTTATATCACACTTAACGCTACTTTTACTAAGAAATTTATGACATAATCTCATATATACATATACCACTCATTTTTTTTTCCATAGCGGAAAGATCTAAAACATTTCCACGGATACCTAAATTTGATGAATTTGCTAACAAGTACAATGAAAACAGTTTACCAAGCTTGCCAACTTGCAAACAAGTACAATGCTTCATAGTGAAGGGTAGCCACATTCATGGGGTCTCAATAATAAATGAACGGAGCAATTACCAATCAGGGTTGACAAAAAAAATTTACAAATACGTAGGGGTACAACTATTTCTTGTGAAAACAAACACAATAAAATATGATTCCAAATCACATTTCGAAACACATTTGAAAACATGTTTGGTAACCAGAGAGTTTTTGAATTTTTGAGTCTACTTGGTCGTTTGCCTGGGCATCCTTTCGAACGTCCGGCCGGTTGACCGGAACAGTGCTTTTTTTTCTTTTTTTGCAATTGCCTCCTGTTATTTGAAAAAATAAAAAAAATAAAAAATTATATTTGTTTTTGATATTTTTTAAATATAGAAATTATTTTTTTTAGCAAAATAACAAATTATTTGGCCATTTATTTAAAATTAACAAAAAAAAAATTAATTTGTCACAGTAATTTTTAAAAAATAAAAAAACATTTTTAAACAAAACAATTAAAAAAAATTCAATCAAATATACAATCAAAAGTAATTTTAAAGCACTAGCTAAATATATTTTTTTATCAAAAAATAATATATATTTTTTAATATTATAAATAAAAAATATTTTCGGAATTTTTTGAATTTTTAAAATAAAAAAATTATTTTTTTCAATAATTATTTTTTTGAGTTGAATTTTAAAAAGAGTTTGGTTATGAGCTTTGAATAGAAATTTCAATAGAATTTCGAGTCGTGTGTTTGGTTATGAGTTATAAGTTTTTTAATTAAGTTTTAAAATTTTTTTTCAAAATTCATAACCAAACAACTTTTCTTATTTCAAAACTCATTTCAAAAATTCAAAACTCAATTCAAAACTCTTTTCAAAACTCATAACCAAATAAATTTTCGATTTTCAAATCATGATTCAACAACTCACAAACTCAAAATACAACTCCATTCTCAAATCATGATTCTAAAACTAAACCAAATGCTACCTTTGTTTTTGTTTTTCTTTTTTTTTCCTCAACAATGGAAGAATGACACAGATAATAATATCAACAAAAGGAAAAATTAAATAAGCAAAAGAATTTGGAAATTGGTTAATTTCAAGTCGAATGCACATAATGATGCGGAACATGACATGGAGATTTTATTTATTTGTAATTTTATATTTATTTTTTATTGATAGTTAATTAGTTACTGATTTTACTAAAGATTAGGTTTCCAAATAATGTTATGATTTAGTTTCCTACTTTAAATTTGGGTTTCAAGCCTATATATATTAGGTCTTTACAATGTAATCTTTAACTTTGAATTAGCAGATAGCATATGCAATGCTTGTGCAATTCAAGTAAGTAAAAGTAAAAATAAATAACAAAGAAATTAATGTTGCAATGTGTGTTGCTTAAGTGGTAGGACTTTCTTTCCTAAAGTCAAGGTCAAAGTTTCAAGTCTTGTGCACATCTCTATGTAACTTTTTTGTTTTAAATAGAGAAATGAGAGACACATGGCATAAGGAGAAGCAAGCAAAAGCTTGGACACCAAATCCAACCTTCACTTAATATAATAGTATAGATAGATAATCAGATAAGGGTTACCTATACGGAGATAAGAAACTTTTATAATTTTGCCCATAAATTAGATTTCTTATTTTTGAAATTTTTTAACTTTCTGAACATGGGTTGTAAGGGTTGCCCATTCATGGATTCTATTTGGTTTTTGATAGGCTTTCGAAGTCACTACCTACATATGAAGACAATCCTTAATATGGAAGTCAGAAGTAATTCAAAGTTGAAACCTGTAATCACAACTACAACATCACAGCCCTGCATTGCCATCTCTGGTGTTGCAGACTCAAGACTGTCATATTTTTTCTATGAGCTGCACAACTTAAAAAATCTGCTTCAATGTGCCCACCACAAAACTTTCACGCTATGAGGCATCTACTCTACAAGCATTTGAGCGTATGCAAAAGTGTTCATATCTTCTACAAATTTATCTCAGAGAAGTGAAGTACATTCAAACAAGTAGTATTAGAAAAAGGAAGCTAAACCAAATGTAACATTCCTAACTTCAATATGGAGAAGCTTAAGATGATTTGACCAGTAAAATAAACTTATAATTGACATAAAAAATCAATCAAGGAATGTAGAGGGTGCTTTTAAATTTGATGTAAAATTAAAGCAAGCAATGGTAAGAAATATTATAGATATAATGTACACGATCCACATATTTTAGGTTTGTCAAGTTTAATAGCCTTGATATCCATAAATTCACACAATTGCACAATTGGAGCATGTTGTTTGGCATTTTTGGTGAGAAACTGAATTCCGGCCTATTAAGTAAGAAATTCACTTCCTTCAAAGATGAAACTCGCTCCCAAATAAGATAGAACCTCTCAAACATACAAATCTCAAAGAAACAAAAGAAAAACAACTCAACCTTATTCTAGTACTTTCTATTTACACAATATTTATTTATACTTAACAAAGACAATTTGTAGTTGACATCAATCTCTAATGTTTATTCATATTTAACACATATTACAATCATGTAGAAAAAAATAATTGTTAGAATATATTTATATATTTAATATATTAAATGTTCCTATATAGGTGCTCCCAACCTTAGAGACTTCTATATGCTCTCACTCTCCCACCGCTTCCTCGACTCCCACTTCGTGCAATAATGTGTGAACTGAGTGATGCCTGCTATGGTCTTACAATTATTGGATTGTTGGGAGTCTAAAAAGCACGAACATTCTAAGGAGACATCTCCATGTCAGACACGGACACCCTTTTCTATGTTTCCATAATTCAAAATAAAAATCTAAATTTCGAACAAGTAGGAATGGCAATGGGGCGGGGCGGGGCGGGGCGGGGATGACCCTCCCCGTCCTCGATCCCCGATAGTAACAAAATCCCCGGCCCCAGCCCCGATCTCCGACGGGGAACCCTTCACCTCCCTCACCCCGTCCCCTAATGGGGATCGAGTTTCCCCGACCCCGAAAAATCTCCGCCAAATCTGTTCAACACACATACAAACACAAGAACAAAAAAAAAAATAAAAAAAAAAAAATAATCTGTATGTATACAGATCTGTTCAACACACACACACACAACAGAGATAATATTGTTCATCAACAACAACAGATATAATATAGATAACAACTTGGAAAAAAAAAATTGTACATCAATCAACAACAGATATATATGTATAGAGAGAGAGAGAGAGAGGGGGCTTCACAAACTGTCCGTTGATCAAGACATCGATCGGTGGCTTCACGGTCCTGGTCATGGTCGTGGCTTCAAATCGGTGGCAACGGAGGGATCGGTGGTGGTGGTGGTGGTGGTGGTGGTGGCTTCAGATCAGTGGCTTCATTGATCTGTTCAGATCGGTGGTGGTGGTGGATCTGGATGATGTTGATGCTGATAAGAGATGAGAGAGATCTGAGTAAGTGAAGGAGAGAGAGATGAGAGAAGTCGTGGTGAGACTCAGAGAGATCTGAGTCAGTGAGGGAAAGAGAGATGAGAGACGTGAGTGAGGGAGAGAGCTGAGACAGACTGAGAGAGAAAGATAAGTGTTTTGGTTTATATATATATATAAAGGGGTACAACAGTAATTTTGCTTTGGGGACGGGACGGGCCGGGTACGGGGCTAGGACACTTATCCCCGTCCCCGGCCCGAAATTGATCGGGGATTGATTTTCGAATACCATCCCCGTCCCGTTGGGGATATTTTTCGGGAAAAATCGCTTAAATCGGGGTCGGGGGGTCGGGTCCCCGTCGGGCCGGGTTTAAATTGCCATCCCTACAGACAGTGTTTTGAAAAGCGCACTTAGGCACACGCCTAAGCTCAAGGCAAGGCAAGGCAAGGCAAGGCACAGCTTTGCGCCTCAGGCCTGGTGAAGCGAGGCGACATAAGGGAAGCGCTGCCTAGGCGATGAGGCGAGCGCCTTGTGCGCCTCGGCGTTCTATGTGGATACCCACATGGGATGAAATCACATTTACAGTATAAAATTTTCAAAACGTGAGTCAAAAGAGCAAAAACATTATTAAAAAAAAAAAACCCCAGTGGAGAAGAAGAAGAAGACGCGACGAGTACATACCACGCCATGCCACGCCACGCCACGCCACGCAGGTTCTGCTCTCTTCTCCTCTTCTTCTCTTCTCTCTCTGATTCTTCTCTTCTGCTTCGTCTTCTCTTCTCTTCTTTCGTCGTCTTCTCTCTCGCTTCTGTCTCTCTCGCGATCGCTCTCTCTCACCTTCTCTCTCGCGATCGCGATCTCTCTCTCGCTCTCTCTTCTGTCTCTCTCTTTATCTTCCTGATTCATATATATATATATAATATTATATAATACCTATTATATAATATATAATATACTTATAGATATTAGATAATATACAAAATATAATTGATTCAAATATAAAATATATAATATAATATTATACAATACCTATTATATAATATATAATATACTTATAGATAATATGTAAAATATAATATATACTTATACATAGTAATAAAAAAAAATACACATGTATATGAAATAAAATAAAAAAATTAATTGAAACACATTATTTAAAAAATATAATAAATAAATAAAATAATATATATATAAATTAAAAATTAATTATTTTTTTTCTTCTTCTCTTCTTATTAAAAAAATTAATTATATACATATTAAATATTTGCTTATGTTGAAAATTGTGCTATATTAATATTTTGCTTAACTTCTATAACTTGCGCTTCGCTTTGGTGAGGCGCGCACCTTGCCTCGCACCTCGACGCTTAGGCTCCAGGTGACCTTGGCGCCTCGATGTGCCTAGAGTTTTTTAAAACACTGCCTACGGACAAGTGTCCAACAATCATTTTGTAATGTGTCCATCACTTCTTGGCCATGTCTATCACTGGAAAATAAACATGAGACCAACACTTCTTGAACATTTGCTAACACATGATATTCAAAGTTTGAGAATTTCACAAAAATATCTTATAATGCCCTTAAAGAAATGTATAATTATTAAGAAATGTCCTATAGAAGTTTCACATAAAATTAAATGAAAAATAAAAAATGTAAGAGAATTAGATACAAAATTTATTTGATATAAAGTAATTATTTAATTTTGTATATATTACGCACATATATAACTATATAATATGAATATATTCCTAGATAATATAATATCAAGATATAATTATTTGTGGCGTGTTTGTGTCATGTTGTATCCTTGTCCCATGTCCGTGTCTATGCTTCACTGTTGGGAACAACTAAGAGTTTTGTGAGTCTTCTCGCTATTAGATTTTAAAGGAGGGAGGGTAATTAGTTGTGTAACCCTTGTACCTTTAGCCTTCTTGGTTTGTGTAAGGCTGAAACCCATACTAGTCAAAAAACATAATTGCATACATATGATATATATAAATATAAACAGCTATATCTATGTGCTTGTGGATGTATCGGTGTATGTAAATAGGTAAAAGTTCTTGGTATGAATATAGAGGGAAGCAAACCCAACCTGTGAAATCTGGACTCTAACTCAGTTCGAATATTTGCAGTTAGTGGAACAGTGGAACCATCATCATTGCAGAGGATACTTGTACATCTAGAAATGATACTCTCTGGAGCACCTGTTGAAAACATAATCTCCATCTGCTTGTGACTACAAAGGACAGTCATCATCTTCCGATCATGAGAAAATTCCAAAAGAGAGACCTGCAGGGTATAGATTCACAAGCATGATTTGACAAGGAGATATCAAAAATTTAAGCGACGCAAATGTTTATCACTAGATCTACAAGATCCATTTATTGAGACTTCATTCCGTTCTGTGTGAAATACATCCCAATCAAGAACTCCAAGAAATCGAACAAGTACCTTTTGGAACATCACTACAACTCTAGCAAATAAAAGTGTATGTACCAATTTTGACAAAGAAAATTAGAAGTCTCTATCTCTGCAATATTGAGCTGCATCCTTAACATGCACAATGACACACTCCCTGACCCATGTCTGAACCACAACCAAAAGTAACCTATTATTTTTGAACTTTTTAGAACCGGGACACACTGGAAACATATGGGACACACATGGCCATAAAGACACATAAAACATATTGCATAACAAAAAAAACTTGCTACTCAATTATATAATAAAAACAAATTACATTTATACCAATTTATTTCTGCTTTAAACTTCTTTTAATTTTTGGAATTCTGAAGTCCAAAACTTCAAATTATGTTTATAAATAAAGCTTTCTAAGATAGATATTCGGACTTCTGTTTACACTTCCTTTCAAATATGTAGGTATAGGGAAAACAATTTCTTACTATTTGTTATAATAAAATATAAATGTATTTGAATTGTAAAAAGTGATGAAATAGCTTTATTTTCATTTACACACCTAAAATATATTTTATTTGTTGTCATATCCTTACCGAGTCTTTGGCCTGATTTCTTATAATAATAATAATAAAATTGTCGTGTCAAGTGTGTCCATATCGCCTTGATATGTGTCCTGTGTCCAGCCTCAATGCCACAGAAAAACAAACATGAAAGATCAAACCAAAATTGTATACTTTTCTCAAGAGCTTGTCATAATCTCATACACAACGAACTCACATTCTTCATTTCTCTACGAAAAAAAATAACCGTTACATTTGATAACAATAACAATTCAAGAGCAACCAGTACGAACTAGAGTTGGAAAGTTGACAATATTGTAAATAACAAGGCAAATGATGACTAACAACTATACTGCCATAACTGTATACTGAAATGTAGTTTCTCTCATTCAAACATGTAAAATGTTAACATATGATACAAAGAGAGGAAGAATGACAATATGATCTTTCTCACTGTTGAATATTTTAGAATTATTATTATCTATGCAGTTGAAACTCCAGAGTTTCTAATATTATTAGGGAGAATAAAAAACCAATGGACACTAACTGCATCATCTAAGGATGGCGACATGGACATGGACACAAACACGCAACACGGATACGATACGATGCAAAGACACCGACATGTGAAATGCAGGACAATACATGGCCAGAACACAGCAAAAAATATACTTCTAATTTTCCATGTGAAAAATATGAATATTTTATCAACATAACATTTACATAACAATTAAATTCCATTAAAACTGCCAACCACAATGTTGATTATCCTGTAGCCACCTTTGCCGGAAGGCTTATACAGCAATAGTTTCTTTCCAGTCACCTCTCTCTCTCTCTTTCTCTCTCTCTCCCTCTCCCTCTCCCTCTCCCTCTGTTGGCCAGCCATGTCCACCCCACGTCAAAAAAGGACACATGTCCTCTGCAAGACCAGGAAAAAAAGGGGAAAATAAATAAATAAACACAACAAAAATTGGTACACACCCTAAGGTGTGTCCAACAGTTTGTCAGACACGTGTACAGGTGCCCCGTTGGAGTGTCTATGCTTCCAGTTCATCAATACTGGCTGTCATTTTGTAAACAAACACACAAATAACAGCGAAAAAGGGAGGAAAATCACTGCAAAAACTGGAAAGGGAGCACGCTAAGCCAAGTTGCCAATAGTCTATCATACTGGCCACACATCAACAATCATTATAAGTGTTGCAAACATTAGATTCCTTAGAATTCGGGGTACATCATACTCAGCAAATAAAAAATCAAACAGCTACCATATGTAGAAGCAAACCTTTTTAAATTGGTCTTCCCAGTAATGATTGCAGTAAGAAGCTCGTTCATGCTTGCTCAGCATATTCAGAGCAGAAGGTATGAATCAAATCCAGGAAGACCAACCTGGAAACAATGGTGACATGAAAACATTTGTACCTTATAATTCACAGTCAAATTAACAGCAAGTAAGCTGATGATAGACAGGTGAAAACTGAAACAAAGCAACAATTGACTGCAAAACCTTCTCTGCCAATACACGAAGGGCTACTTCAGTTGACTCCCCTATTTTTTCATAGTTCCCCTTGTCCGAGTTGTACTGTAAAACAGACTCGTTGCATAGGGCTGAACACATTGCTATGTGAAAAAGACAAGGAAATTGAGCTGGAAACTCAAGCTGCAAAACAATAAAATCCAATGTAAAGTGCTTGACAAAATATCCTGAAAGGTCTACAAATACCAAGATGTTTACTTACTTGTTAGCAAGAGTAAGGAATACTTTGTTCTTTATGTTTATGAATAAAAGAAGGAAGGTTCCGATTATATATGTGTATTAGAAATCTAATAAATCTCAGGTGCTGCATCAATGCTAATGTCATTATCTCAACCTTTTGGTCAACAACAATAACAAATGAACCAAACTGAGGGCAGTTGCATTAAAAATCCTACATGACTTCAGGACCACCAGAATTTCAAAAATTTTAAGTGATTTCTTAATCTCTCAAACGCAAGACATCATCAAAGGTTCAAGTAGCATAATAGAAATAAGGGCAAATTACATTGACTTCCCTTGACTATTGCAGAAAATACACGCAGCTCCACTAGTATGGAAAAATGACACAAACCTCCTCTAATGGGCCTCAAACCCAACTAACAGAAAATATAAAACACAATGCCCTCATATGTTTCAAAAAAAAAGCAACAACAACTACTACAGACAACATCCTCCATCCACACCTCTTCTTCCTTCCACACTCAATTATCACAGCCATTGTCACAAACATGACCCACAGCGCCCACCACCTCCATCTCACCCCATACCCCCCAATCCCCACTACTAAAACCCAACACAACCAACCCCATGTCGTAGACATCATCACCAAAACCCTAACCTCAAGCCAAAGCCACCATCACGGTGTAAGATTCCTGAAAGATTTTCTGTATCTTGTATATTCAATGTGTGAATGATTACAATCAGACCTTAGATTATATAGCCCTAAATCCTAAACCAAAAGGGAGAATGCAATTATGCCTCTAATAGGACTCTAACACAACCATACCTCTAATAGGACTCTAATTTGTACAACCACAATCATGCCTAATTTGGAAAATAATAGAAAATACACAATATATTTTCACACCCCCGCTCAAACTCAAGGTGTTTTAGCAGAAAACACTGAGAGTTTGCTAAGAAGAAACTGAAACCAAGCGGTAGTGTGAGTCTTGGTGAAGAAGTCCGCAAGTTGCAAAGCCGAAGGGATGAAAGGAAGCGAGATAGAGGCAGACTGCAGATGTTGGCGAACAAAGTGACAATCAATCTCAATATGTTTTCGTCCACTCATGAAAGACAGTATTGTGAGCAATCTGAACAGCATTGCGATTGTCACAGTAGAGAGGGATTGGAGAAGACTGAGAGACACCCAAATCAGACAAGAGACAACGAAGTCAAACAATCTCAGCAGTGGCATGAGCCATAGCACGATACTCGGCTTTGGCAGTAGAGCAAGCAACGACTGATTGTTTCTTGCTTTTCCAAGAGATTAAGGAATCTCCAAGAAACATACAGAAACCAGACGTAGACTTACGATCAGTAACATCACCAGCCCAATCAGAGTCAGCATAGGCCACCAAGTCCAAAGAGGAAGTAGAGGACAACAATAAGCCCTGAAAGATAGTACCCCTGAGATAGCGAAGAACACGAACCAAAGCAGCCTAATGGGTAGAGCGAGAAGTAGAAACAAACTACTAACCACATGAACAACATAAGCAAGGTCAGAACGAGTGACAGTCAGATAAACTAAACAATCCACAAGCTCGCGATATAAAGTGGGATCATCCAGAGGGACACCATCAGTAGAGTTAAGCTTCGCATTAAGCTCAATAGGTGTATCAGAAACCTTCGTATCAATAAGACCAGCACGATGAATGACTTCATTAGCATACTTAGCCTGAGATAGAAAATAGCCCTTGGGAGAAGAAGCAACCTCAATACCAAGAAAATACCGTAATGGACCCAGATCCTTCATTTCGAAGGTGCGGAAGAGATGCTGCTTGACCTCAGAGATAGCAGAAGAGTCCGAGCCAGTGATGATCATATCATCCACATAGAGCAAGAGAGCAACAAAACCAACCGATGTATGTCGCAGAAATAAAGCAGAGTCAGAAGCTGAAGGATGAAACCCAAGCTCGGTAACAACAATCTGAAATCGATCATACCAAGCATGAGGAGACTGTTTCAGACCATACAGAGCACGCCGAAGACAACAAACCTGTCCAGAGGGATGGTGAAGGCCAGGGGGAGGACGCATGTAAACCTCCTCAGTGAGATGGCCATTAAGAAAAGCATTCTTAACATCCATCTGATAAAGAGGCCAAGAACGAATAGCAGCGACAAAGATCAAAGTACGGACAGTAGTCATTTTGGCAACTTTACACCCCCGACATTCAGTAAGTTCACTAGGACAAACTTTACCCAAAATACCTGACTGAGCTAAAGACCGTAAGCGATCAACAGACAAATGCCCTAATCGAGAATGCCATAAATAGAAAGGACTAGACAGAGAATCTAACTGAAACGAGGAAAACGCAGTCAAAGAGGTTGCTATAGACAGATGCAAGCTCTCCACTACATAGAGGTCTCCAATTCTACGGCCGGTCCCAATCTGCTGCTTAGACATTCGATCCTGTACAGAACAGATAGCAGAAGAAAAGATAACATCAAAACCAGCGGCATCAAGCTGACTGGTAGATAATAAATTGACAGATAACTGAGGAACAAAAAGGACAGATGGAATAGAGACAACAGACATAGCAGATGGTAGGACAGACCCAACAGATACAACAGACATACCAGATCCATTAGCCGCATTGACAATAATAAGAAAGGGTGGAGGAGTACAATTGTGAAGTAAGGAGAGATGGAGAGTCATATGATGAGAGGCACCAGAGTCAAAAAGCCAGACAGAAGAAGAGATACCTGAAGAAGACCCAAGCAAACCTGAATGAAGAGATGAAACAACGGAAGTAGATGGAGATGGCTGCGAGGTGGACAATATATGCTGAAGTTGACTAATCTGAGCAGTCAAGGAAGCCAAGTCAAGATCAAGAGTCGGAGCAGATGCAACATACACAGTGGAAGGAGGCCGAAAGTGGTTCTGAGATTGCTGAAAAAATGAGACAGGTTGACGTCCCTTCTTGGGACGGTGGTACTTCCAATGGCCCTTCTGATGACATAAGGCATACTCATCAAAAGTCAGAGACATCGTAATAACTAGAAAATTGAGGGGTTAAACTGTAATAAACCCTATATTCAACAAAATAGCCAAAACAGGGGTCGAAGGGTAATACACAGAAATCTGATGGGGGTAAGGCCAATAAATCCAAAACCATAGTGTAATAATCAGAAGAGTGTTAGGTCTGAATGTAAAATATAAAAACTAGCTTCTTTTTTTTTTTTCTTTTTTTTTAACCCTGACCCATAAATATTAACTAGAGTATTGAAGTCAAAAGAACCAGTCTGTAGCCGAGAGAACCAAATCAGAGAAGAGAGAGAGAGAGATTGAAGCCGAAGTCAAGGAAAAGGGAGATTACGAAGCTGAAGTCAAGGAAGAGGGAGATTACGACGTGGTTGGTGGTGCCCGCTAGGGTTTTGTAGCGTCAATGTCTCCGACGCGTAAACGTGGAGCGAGAGGAGCAAAAGGGAAGAGTGAGTTGCGTCTCGGTGATCTGGTTCTCGCCAAGGTCAAGGGAACTTCGATCAATCAAAGGAGAAGATTTGAGAACCAGAGACTGAAGAGGAAGATGACCCACAACTCACACAGAGACTGAAGAGGAAGACAATTTCTAGGGTTCTGGTGGTGGCTTTGATACCATGTAAGATTCCTGAAAGCTTTTCTGTATCTTGTATATTCAATGTGTGAATGATTACAATCAGACCTTAGATTATATAGCCCTAAATCCTAAACCAAAAGGGAGAATACAATTATGCCTCTAATAGGACTCTAACACAACCATACCTCTAATAGGACTCTAATTTGTACAACCACAATCATGCCTAATTTGGAAAATAATAGAAAATACACAATATATTCTCATCACCGGAGCCCTAACCACAACCAACAGCTACCATTGCACAGAGAGAGAGAGAGGATCCGTCTATCATCACCTACAATACGTCCATCACCTCATACAATCCGTTCATCATCAGCCTCCTTTCATCATCATCAACATCAACAACAACAACAGCAACAACAAAGAAGGGGAAAAATTTGAAGAAAATATTTAATTTGAAACCTAGATTTGGTTTGTATTGATTTGAAACAACACATTTAGTTTGCATTGGTCCAATTGTGATGGTATGTCTGCAAGCACGATGCTTCAATAGTGATGGCATAATCACAATGCAACGATCGTTATGGTTTGGTTTTGATGATGACTGGGGGGTATGCCAAAGGAAAAAGGGAGTGTTAGTGAGAATGTTATAGTGGTGGTGGCGGTGGCGGTGGCGAAGGGGGATGCAATGGCAGGCAGTACGTGATGATATCGTGGTGTGTGGTAGTCGGAGTCACAAGGACGCTGGGTGAGATTGGATCGCACCAGAGAGAGGAGGCAACATCATGGGGGAGGGGGAAGCAATGGCCTAATGGTGAGGGATGGGAAGCAATATCAGCATGATTGGAGACAGGCAACGACAGCATGGAAGAGGCAAAAGCAGAGATGGAGATTGTTGTTTGTTTTAGTTCGGTAGTGGTTATAAGATAGAAGTTAGACATTTGGGGGATAGGGTTTTAGGGATGTAGGGTAGACGACTTTTTTTGGGAGGTGGTTTTTTTGGCCATGGAAACTTTTCCTTTTTTTTTTTTTCTCTCTTTTTATATTTTATTTTTCTTTCAATTTTTTTTTTATTTGTTTAAAAAATGTTAGAAATTAAAAAGGGCAAAGTTGGTATTTTTATTTCAAATATGATGACATGAGCAAACTCCATCCACTTCTAATGGTGAGGGATGGGAAGCAATAGCAACATTATGGCAGACAAAGGCGACAACAACGTGGCAAAGGCAAAAGCGGAGGTGGTGGTTGTTGATAGTTGTTTTTCGTTTTAGTTCGGCAGTGGTTATAAGATAGAAATTAGTCATTTGGAGAATAGGGTTTTGGGGGTGTAGGGTAGACGTCTTTTTTTTGGGAGGGGGTCTTTTGGCCATGGACACTTTTCCCTTTTTTCTCTTTTTATATTTTATTTTTCTTTCAAATTTTTTTATTTATTTAAAAAATGATAGAAATTAAAAAGGGTAAAGTTGGTATTTTCATTTAAAATATGATGACATGAGCAAATTCCATCCACTTCACTAACGGTTGATTAATGGCGTGGGCCCAAGTGTAATGCAATAGTTTTCAAGGGAGGCCGGTGTCATTTTTCCATACTAGTGGGGCTGAGTGTAATTTGAACAATTACTGAGGGAGGTCCATGTAATTTTCCCTAGAAATAAAGGAAGAATAAAAAAAATTTCACAGTTAAGTAGCTACAGCAGTAACCACTGTCTAACATTAGACAACAATTCCACTTCCCACATTTCTTTCAAGATGAGAATAAAATAAATAAATAAATAAAGCAAAGGATGATATTATCAAATCCTACAGGCTGACAAGTCAAGACAATTACTAACTCAAATTCAGAATGCAAACGCAAGACAAAACAGACAAAAAAATAACAAGCCCACACACAGGAAGTAGAAAAAAACATTTATAATACTATCCAATCCAATTAACCAACATTTTATAAGTCATAAAGGCATGAGTACATTTAACTCTGACATAAACTGCACTTGAAGAGAAAAAATTTAGTAGTATACAATATGAGGGGTTTGAATGAAAATATGATGTAAACAAGCTAGCCTGGAAACCATATCAAGGAATATGTGATTTCAACATGTAAGCAATGCATACACAATAGTGTAGAAAATTATGAAAAAATTTACCGACAAAAGAATTTAGTCGTTCGTAATATATATGGTATTAGGAGGCATATTATTCGAGAAAAAATACCTGCATCCCATCACTGTCAAAAATAAAGCCCTCTGGCGCATATGTTGTCCCACTGACACTGTATTCAGAAGTAGTAGGACCATGGTGTGCAGAATGAAGCACACATATCTGGACAGGCAGGAAATAGAAAGGGTAGATTAAGTTTTTCCATCTTATGGTAAAACAGGATTCGATGATCAAATAAAGCAATCTGAATTAAGTAAAAATGTCCCCATCAATGTGGAATTTCTTTCATAATATGAACAAATAGTTTTCACCTTCTTGTTCTTCTTGAGAATTAAAATTATTGAAGAGAAGGAAGAAGTGCAAAACAAAGACGAACAAACACAACGAAGGGACTTTAAAAAAACTAAAACTAGCTCCAGTTCAACAATAGAGGGAAGAAAACAAACGGAATGTATCAAGGACAAGTTTCGCACATCCATAAATTCAAAGAGTATATTACCAAAACACAAAATGAAGACGAACAAGAAATGGGGGGGAAAAAAAATAATTAGTATATTCTAAGCCTATAACTAGGCCACTCTTGTAATATTTAGTATCGATCTTAATTGTATTATTTTCAAAATAAATCAAACAAAAATAAGCAGACCAAACGTCCACTAAACAACCATATTGAGTAAGGTAGTGTTTGGTAGAGTTTTCTAAATATGATTTGAGAATAGGAGTTGTATTTTGAGTTTGTGAGTTTTGGAATTATGATTTGAGTGTAGAAAATTTATTTGGTGAATGAGTTTTGAATTGAGTGGAGAATTTTTGATGTGACATGATATCTGATACAAAAACTTACAACTCATAACCAAACACACAACTAAAAAATCTATTAAAAGCTCATAAAAAATTTTAAAATTTTTCAAAAATATTGTTTTATTAAAAATATTTGAAAAAACTAATGCCAATTGCAAAAAAATAAAATAAATAAATAAAATCGCACTGTTCAAGTCAACCGGCCGGACGACAGATGTTTGACTGGTAGGCCAAATTTTAAAATTTAAAAACCCGCTTGGAACGAGTTTTCCAGAGGGGTGGAATTAATTTTCCAAAACCCAAACCAAACATCATACTAGAATATAGGGGTAGAACTATGGTTCCAAAACTCTTCCAAACACAGCCTAAAACAGTCTCTAATAGACACACAAATTACCTAAAAGAAATTGCAAAAAAAAAGAAAAGGGAATACATCGACATTTACTTGACATGTTGAAATTCAAAAAGCAATTTTAAACATCAAAACCTAACAATGAAGTGCACTAAACAAAATAAAATAAACTAACCATATTGAAGAATCAGCTTTCATAACATCAACCCTAACAAATTACATGTTATCATTTTTACAGCAAGGCAAGGAAGACATACAGATAGGTAGAGGTGTTCATGTACCTAATTGTAAAAAGTAATGCGCTAACCTTCGAAATAGACATCATATTGGTAGTCAGAGTACCAGTCTTGTCACTGCAAATTACTGTTGTGCAGCCTAAGGTCTCTACAGATGGCAAAGACCTTACAATAGCATTCATCCGAGCCATTCGTTTTGTTCCAAGAGCCAAACACCTAATAAAATTAAAGGAAACATAATGCTGAAGTTCCACAAAAAGCTTCTACAAATATCATGTGCAGGCAACCTAAACAACTAGAAAACATTTACCCCTGTATTTTTTGTGCTAACTGTACAGAAATATCAACGACCTGAAAACTAAGTGAAATTTAATCCAGTATATGATAGATTCTTGGAAAATTATGCAAGGAGAGCCTCATCTAGCATATAAAGCCAAAAGTATCACAAACTTTCATATTAGTTAAATAATACTCCCTCTGTCCTATTTTATGTGTCTAAGTTTCAAATTTCAAAACCCTAAATCATCAATTTGCCATATTACCTGCCTTCTAGGAAACACGGATACTGATACAGGATACGGGTACGATACGATACGATACGGGATACGGGTACGATACGATACGGATACGGCGATACGACAAAATTTGAAAAATTAGGATACAGGTACGGCGGGGATACGTTCGTAAAAAAATATTATTTTTATAATTTTTAATAATATAGCATGTATAAAAATAAAAAATAAAAAAAGAAGAGTCAAAATTCACCTAATAACACAAATTATGAAAATTTAAATTTTTTTACAAAAAGAGTCAAAATTCACCTAATAACATAAATTCTGAAAATTTAAATTTTAAATAAAAAAGAGTTAAAAAAAAGAAAAAAGAAAAAAAAGTCAGAACTATTATCCTAATATCTCAAAACATAAGAAAAACAAAAAATAAAATAAAATAAAAATCAAAACAGGAACTGGGAGAGAGAGAAACCGTGGGATCGAACAAGAGGGACTGAGTGAGATTGAGCGAGAGAGGGACTAAGAGATCAAGCGAGAGGGAGAGAGAGAGACCAAGAGATCGAGCGAGGGGGAGAGAGAGAGGAAGCGAAAGGGAGAGGGAGAGAGGACGAACTTGATCGACGATGACTCCTCGTCCTCCTTGCTGCTGCCTGCTGTTCGTGAACCTTCCTTGCGATAGAGACGATAGAGACGACTCCTCCTTCTCTTGCTGCTGCTGTTCGCGAACAGGTTGGTTGATTTTTTTTTGTTTTATTTTACATTATTTTGTTATTTTACACTTTAACCCCATTAGAAGTTTTTGAAATTATTTTTTCACCCCGCCGTATCCCGAAAGTATCCTGTACATATCTTGAAGTATCCTAGCGTATCCCAAACGTATCCAAAATTCAAAAAATTAAAAAAAAAAATATGAGATACTTCTTTGCCGTATCTGATACGTATCCCGCCATATCGGATCCGTATCCGACACGCGTACGGGGGCTGTTTTGGAGTATCCGTGCTTCATAGCCTGCCTTTAAATTATATTTAACCACATAATCCAACCCCAAAAAGTTATTCGAATCGGACAAAAGGCGTTTTTTAAAATTCCAAAAGAATTCCATAAACTGTGTGCATGGTCAAATATGCCATACAAAATGGGATGAATCAAGTACAAAGATAGCTTTCACTGCTCAAAAACAGAGATGCATATTTTTCAGCCAAATTTATTTAGCAAAAAATAAGATAGAAAAATTATGTAGCCCGGCCAGACATGGCAAGTTAATCGGTGCTAAGAAAGATTGCTACTTAAGGAACAGATTGGTTAATTGTGAAATAAAGTAGTAGTCTTTAAGGCCATATTTTGGGAACTTAGATAGTGGTTAATATAGCGAACAAGACTTGGTAGACTTTTAACTGTGTGCCTAGATACTTATCTACAAGCTTAGGTTTATCTGTTTTTGAAGATTTGGATGTATTTGTTTGCATCATCTTGATACTTGATTTCTAATAAAGTTACCTCTTATTTATCAAAAAGAACTGTGCCCAGTAACAAGCCACATTTGCTGTGGTATCTGTCTATAAAATGTGAGCATTAGATGACAATAATGGGGTTGTAATGCCTTGTATATATATATATATATATATCTTTGGGACTCTTCCTTGCACCCTTTCATGCTTAGTTGTTAATTTAAAGCAAATGCTAGTTGATATATTCCCAGCAACCTCGCTGCAGTGTTTTACCACTGCAGCAGTTGGTGTCAGATCTATTGATCTTCTCTTCTTGTGGATTAATTAACTTGCATTTGAAGCCACAAACAGTCCATGAATGAAAGAACGAGGAAAGGATGGAAAGATGATCAACTTGTTGAAGCGATGATTGCATCAAAAATGAAGGAATATATATATATATATATATATATATATTGAGATATGTAGATTATCCTGGGCCAGCTTGCGCGCACCAGACTATGTCCCTACAGCCCGAACAAGCCTTCCGAAACAGGTTTATTCCCTACAGTCCGTGGCCCAAGAGTTTTGTTGTCGAAGGGACTTGAACTTGAGACCTTGGAGGGAGCAAACTCCCAAGTCACAGGCCTCATGCACCAGGCCAAACCCTTGGGGTTAAAAATGAAGGAAAATATTGAAGATCTTCATATCAAGTTAGGTGAAATATTTTGGCACAGAGATTCTTATCTCTGGAATCAGAGGTAGAAGGTGAATTACCACCATTATTTGATGAGTATTCTGACAATGGATGTCTAATTGTTGGCAACATAAGTGTTCATACATCTATTGATTCTGCCAACAACATAAGCAATAATTACATGACTTTGTTGTTGATGATTTTTTTTTTTGTAACAACGGACAACATGATCTGTTGATTGATTTTTCATTACCTGAAACAATGAATCTTGAGGTGTTAAGTGCTTCCAAATAGTATTATTTGAAGCTTTCTTTGAGTTAGCACGATCCATTTTTGTGGAATTTTGCTGAAGACTATATGAAGATAGACTCATGGATTAAATTCTTCATTAGAATTTACATACGGATGCTGACTATCAAATCGTTGAAATATAGAAATGAAACTAGAAAATGAAACTTAAGTTCAATTTTTGCAAATTATAAAATTGTAAAAAGAAGGAAGATGTAAGGGCATGCCAAGGAAGTGTTAAGCAAGTCAAAAGCATATGTTCAAACAACAAAGGAAATGCTGACAACAAACTCAAGGGCGAGTTTCACGCAACAATGGAGAGACTAAAGCAGCCCAACCAGACATTAGCAACTCAAGAACAGTTCCTTAAGGAATTGATTCTTATTTGTGAGTATAGTAATCTGTGAAGTTAAGACTAAGGCCACATTTTGGGAATTTGCATTGCGGTTAATATAGTGAACAAGTCTAAGTACACTTTTTTTTGGTTCTGCCTAGTAATGCTTACATTTACTATGGTAGCTGTCTAGAAAATGTAAGTGTTAGATAACAATGGGTTGTAGACTGAGAGTGACATGAAAGCATCAACTTTGAAAATGAGAGCATGCATATTAATTTATATATAAATTTTAATTTGCAATTTTTTTCATTATTTGAGAATCAACAAATAGTTTTTTATGTATATTTTAAAAAGAAATAATAAAAAAAATTAAAGCAAAAAATCTATGAAAAAATTTGTAGAGTAGCATGGCAAAATGCAAGATGTTGATTTTTTAAATCTCAGGTTCAAGTCATTTCAAGTTCAAGATGGTTTTTTTTTTTTTTTTTTTGGGATAAATATTTCAGGTTCAAAATCTTTTGAGCATTATATATTGTGCTATTGCAAGATACACAAGATCATGCAACATGTGAGCCTAGAACCCTATACCACAGAATGTACAAAACAGCTGGGTCCATCACATTGATGTTGTTTTGTGGAACATGGATAGCAGCAGGTGTACTATAGAGTGGCACAACAGATGAATCCATAGACGTGTCAGCTAAATATTCTCACAAACATCAATTCATTGTCAACCAACAATTCTTTCTCAATTTTGCTCCTAGTAAAATCCACGAACCAGAGTATGGTCCACCACGATGGCAGATTTGGCTTATTATAGTTCCCAGCAACTGCTCTGCCGTGTTTTTTAACTGCATCAAATTTAGCAATAAACCTATTTTTGTGCAAACTACATAGAAATACAATTTGACAAAGAACAACACAAAATAGAGGCTCTAATCCATGAAATGCGAAACCATAATTGATAAATCAGAAATGTGGGCTCAAAGGACGTTACCCTTTTTAAATCATCAAAATTAGCAAAATAGGTTGAGAGAAATTAAAAGCTATAAAGATGTTAAATTACCAGCTGCCCCAAAAGTTTAACCGGTTAATGATGATCCCTCACAATTTGAACTGAATAGGGTGCACAAAAACAAACAAAACATAATAAAATAGACACTAACAATCACATATAACAAGACTTGACACCTCCAATAAACAAAGCTCCAATATTAGGTTACATTAATGCTTGCACCAAAAGCTTTTGCTGTCAGGAAAAGGGACCATATATATATATATATCAAGCTCTCAAAAAAAACAGTGCATCACAAACTCATGGGCAATTTTGAATCCTCAAAAACCATATCTACTGGTTATCACTTGACGTGATTGTAAAATACAATTTGTTTGGTAAGGCTCCTTAAAGTATTGGAGGTCCAAGTTAACATTAAATGTGCATTATATGAGATAAAAGCACACCAATGCATATTTTTATATTATTTTTATATTATTTTTCAAAAGAAAAACTTCTTGTTTGTTTTTTTGGTTATCAATCATATAGTTATTGGTATCCGATTAATATGATTTTTGGTAGGCTTGAAGTACTCAACAAACCCTACAAAATGACGGTTCAGATCATAAAAATAATCCCATAATGCATCACAAAATGAAGCACAACAGTCACTGCTGTGCCTTTGCCACAGCAGTGACCCCAATTCCTTGGCGATTATAGGGCGTCAACACCTCGAATTCAAGTTTCTTAAGGAACTAGTTTGCCTAAAGTGAAATCCGGCTCTAACTCCCAAATAGGAAACCCGATTGGAGTCCTGTCTTCTCCCACAAGTTTCTCGTGCCTAGGCGGTAGTGTGTGGCAAGTTTTGTGCGAAACCGACGCCTTTTGGCGATTTTAGGGCGTCAAAACCTCGAATACAAGTTTCTTAAGGAACTAGTTTTCCTAGAGTGAAATCCGGCTCTGACTCCCAAACCGAGAACCCGATTGGAGTACCGTCTTCTCCCAGAAGTCTCTCGTGCCTAGGCTGTCGTGCGTGCCAAATTTCGTGCCAAACCGACGCTGTTGTGGTGATTTTGGGGCATCATCACCTCGAATTCAAATTTCTTAAGGAACTAGCTTGTCTAGGCCGAAATCCGGCTCTAACTCCCAAACCGGGAACCCGATTCAAATCCCGTCTTCTCCCACAAGTTTCTCGTGCCTAGGCGGTCGTGTGTGCCAAGTTTCGTGCAAAACAGACGCCGTTTGCAGATTTTGGGGTGTCAACACCTCGAATTCAAGTGTCTTAAGGAACTAGTTTGCCTAGAGTGAAATCCGGCTTTAACTCCGAAACCGGGAACCCGATTGGAGTACCGTCTTCTCCCACAAGTCTCTCGTCCCTAGGCGGTTGTGTGTGCCAAGTTTCGTGCCAGACCGACGCCGTTTGGTGATTTTGGGGCATCAGCACCTCGACTTCAAATTTCTTAACGAACTAGCTTGGCTAGACCGAAAACCGGCTCTAACACCCAAACCGGGAACCCGATTCGAGCCCTGTCTTCTCCCACAAGTCTCTCGTGCCTAGGCGATCGTGTGTGCCAAGTTTCGTGCAAAACCAACGCCGTTTGGCGATTTTGGGGCATCAACACCTCGAATTTAAATTTCTAAAGGGACCGAAATCCGGCTCTAACTCCCAAACCGGGAACCCGATTCGAGCCCCGTCTTCTCCCACAAGTCTCTCGTGCCTAGGCGGTCGTGTGTGCCAAGTTTCGTGCTAATCGAACCCCGTTTGGTGATTTTAAGGTGTCAAAACCTCGAATTCAAATTTATTAACGAACTAGTTTGCCTATAGTGAAATCTGGCTCTAACTCTCAAACCGGGAACCCGATTGGAGCCCTGTCTTCTCCCACAAGTCTCTCGTGATTAGGCGGTCTTGTGTGCCAAGTTTTGTGCCAAACTGACGGCATTTGGTATTTTGGGCCGTCAACACCTCGAATTCAAGTTTCTCAAGAAATTAGTTTGCCTAGAGTGAAATCCGTCTCTAACTCCCAAACCGGGAACCCCATTGGAGTACCGTTTTCTCCCACAAGTCTCTCGTGCCTAGGTGGTCGTGTGTGTTAAGTTTCGTGTCAAGCCGACGCCGTTTGGTAATTTTGGGGCGTCAACACCTTGAATTCAAATTTCTTAAGAAACTAGCTTGCCTAGACCGAAATCCGGCTCTAACTCCCAAACCGGGAACCCGATTCGAGCCCCGTCTTCTCCCACAAGTCTCTCGTGCCTAGGCAGTTGTGTGTGCCAATTTTCTTGCCAAACCGACGCCGTTTGGCAATTTTGGGGCGTCAACACCTCGAATTTAAATTTCTTAAGGGACAAAATTGTCTAGACCGAAATCTGGCTCTTACTCCCAAACTGGGAACCCGATTCGAGCCCCGTCTTCTCCCACAAGTCTCTCGTGCCTAGGCGGTCGTGTGTGCAAGGTTTCGGGCCAATCGAACCCCGTTTGGTGATTTTAAGGTGTCAAAACCTCGAATTCAAATTTCTTAACGAACTAGGTTGCCTAGAGTGAAATCTGGCTCCAACTCCCAAACCGGGAACCCGATTGGAGCCCCGTCTTCTCCCACAAGTCTCTCGTCTTTAGGCGGTCATGTGTGCCCAGTTTTGTGCCAAACCGACGGCGTTTGGTATTTTGGGGCGTCAACACCTCGAATTCAAATTTCTTAAGGAACTACTTTTGCCAAGAGTGAAATCCGGTTTTAACTCCCAAACCGGGAACCCAATTCGAGCCGTGTCTTCTCCCAAAACTCTATTGTGTTTAGGCGGTCATGTGTGCCAAGTTTCGTGCTAAACCGACGATGTTTGGTATTTCGGGGCGTCCACACCTCGAATTCAATTTTCATAAGGAACTACTTTTGCCTAGAGCGAAATCCGGCTCTAACTCCAAAATCGGGAACCCAATTGGAGTCCTGTCATCTCCTACAAGTTTCTCGTGCTTAGGTGGTCTTGTGCGCCAGGTTTCGGGCGAAACAGACGCCTTTTGGCAATTTCAGGGCGTCAACGCCTCGAATTCAAGTTTCTTAAGGAACTAGTTTGCCTAGAGTGAAATCCGTCTCTAACTCCCAAACCGGGAACCCCATTGGAGTATCGTTTTCTCCCACAAGTCTCTCGTGCCTAGGTGGTCGTGTGTGTTAAGTTTCGTGTCAAGCCGACGCCGTTTGGTAATTTTGGGGCGTCAACACCTTAAATTCAAATTTCTTAAGGAACTAGCTTGCCTAGACCGAAATCCGGCTATAACTCCCAAACCGGGAACCCGATTCGAGCCCCGTCTTCTCCTACAAGTCTCTCGTGCCTAGGCAGTTGTGTGTGCCAAGTTTCTTGCCAAACCGACGCCGTTTGGCAATTTTGGGACGTCAACATCTCGAATTTAAATATCTTAAGGGACCAAATTTTCTAGATCGAAATCTGGCTCTTACTCCCAAACCGGGAACCCGATTGGAGCCCCGTCTTCTCCCACAAGTCTCTCGTCTTTAGGCGGTCATGTGTGCCCAGTTTTGTGCCAAACCGACGGCGTTTGGTATTTTGGGGAGTCAACACCTCAAATTCAAATTTCTTGAGGAACTACTTTTGCCTAGAGTGAAATCTAGCTTTAACTCACAAACCGGGAACCCGATTGGAGCCGTGTATTCTCCCAAAACTCTATCGTGTTTAGGCGGTCATGTGTGCCAAGTTTCGTGCCAAACCGACGGCGTTTGGTATTTCGGGGCGTCCACACCTCGAATTCAATTTTCATAAGGAACTCCAAAATCGGGAACCGAATTGGAGTCCTGTCATCTCCTACAAGTTTCTCGTGCTTAGGCGGTCTTGTGCGCCAGGTTTCGGGGGAAACAGACGCCTTTTGGCGATTTCGGGGCGTCAACACCTCGAATTCAAATTTATTAACGAACTAATTTGCCTATAGTGAAATCTAGCTCTAACTCCCAAACCGGGAACCTGATTGGAGCCCCGTCTTCTCCCACAAGTTTCACGTGCCTAGGCGGTCGTGTGTGCCAAGTTTCGTGCGAAACCGACGCCTTTTGGCGATTTTGGGACGTCAACACCTTGAATTTAAGTTTCTTAAGGAAATAGCTTGCCTAGAGTGAAATCCGTCTCTAACTCCCAAACCGGGAACCCGATTGGAGTACCGTCTTCTCCCACAAGTCTCTCGTGCCTAGGCGGTCGTGTGTGTCAACTTTCGTGTCCAACCGACGCCGTTTGGTAATTTTGGGGCGTCAACACCTCGAATTCAAATTTCTTAAGGAACTAGCTTGCCTAGGCCGAAATCCGGCTCTAACTCCCAAAACGAGAACCCAATTCGAGCCCCGTCTAGTCCCACAAGTCTCTCGTGCTTAGGAAGTCGTGTGTGCCAAGTTTCGTGCCAAACCGACGCCGTTTGGCGATTTTGGGGCGTCAACACCTCGTATTTAAATTTCTTAAGGGACCAAATTGTCTAGACCGAAATCTGGCTCTTACTCCCAAACCGGGAACCCGATTCGAGCCCCGTCTTCTCCCATAAGTCTCTCGTTCCTAGGCGGTCGTGTGTGCCAGGTTCGTGCCAATCGAACCTTGTTTGGTGATTTTAAGGTGTCAAAACCTCGAATTCAAATTTCTTAATAACCTAGGTTGCCTAGAGTGAAATCTGGCTCTAACTCCCAAATCGGGAGCCCGACTAGAGCCCCGTCTTCTCCCACAAGTCTCTCGTGTTTAGGCGGTCATGTGTGCCAAGTTTTGTGCCAAACCGACGGCGTTTGGTATTTTGGGGCGTCAACACCTCGAATTCAAATTTCTTAAGGAACTACTTTTGCCTAGAGTGAAATCCGGCTCTAACTCCCAAACCAGGAACCCAATTGGAGTCCTATCTTCTCCCACAAGTTTCTCGTGCCTAGGTGGTCGTGTGTGCCAAGTTTCGTGCGAAACTGACGCCTTTTGGCGATTTTGGGGCATCTACACCTCGAATTCAAGTTTCTTAAGGAACTAGTTTGCCTAAAGAGAAATCCGGCTCTAACTCCCAAATCGGGAACCCGATTGGAGCCGTGTCTTCTCCCACAACTCTATCGTGTTTAGGCGTTCATGTGTGCCAAATTTCGTGCCAAACCGATGCGTTTTAGCGATTTTGGGGCGTCAAAACCACGAATTCAAGTTTCTTAAGCAACTAGTTTTCCTAGAGTGAAATCCGGCTCTGACTCCCAAACCGGGAACCCGATTGGAGTACCGTCTTCTCCCAGAAGTCTCTCGTGCCTAGGCGGTCGTGTGTGCCAGGTTTCGTGCCAATCGAACCCCGTTTGGTGATTTTAAGGTGTCAAAGCCTCGAATTCAAATTTCTTAACGAACTAGGTTGCCTAGAGTGAAATCTGGCTCCAACTCCCAAACGGGGAACCCGATTCGAGCCCCGTCTTCTCCCATAACTCTCTCGTTCCTAGGCGGTCGTGTGTGCCAGGTTCGTGCCAATCGAACCCTGTTTGGTGATTTTAAGGTGTCAAAACCTCGAATTCAAATTTCTTAATGACCTAGCGTGAAATCTGGCTCTAACTCCCAAATCGGGAGCCCGACCAGAGCCCCGTCTTCTCCCACAAGTCTCTCGTGTTTAGGCGGTCATGTGTGCCAAGTTTTGTGCCAAATCGACGACGTTTGGTATTTTGGGGCGTCAACACCTCGAATTCAAATTTCTTAAGGAACTACTTTTGCCTAGAGTGAAATCTGGCATTAACTCCCAAACCGGAAACCTAATTGGAGTTCTGTCTTCTCCCACAAGTTTCTCGTGCCTAGGCGGTCGTGTGTGCCAAGTTCCGTGCGAAACAGACCCCTTTTGGCGATTTCGACTTGGGGTCACTGCTATGGCAAATGCACAGCAGTGACTGTTGTGCTTCATTTTGTGATGTATTATGGGCTTATTTTTATGATCTGAACCGTTCATTTTGTAAGATTTGTTGAGTACTTCAAGCCTACCAAAAATCATATTAATCGGATATCAACAACTATATTATGATTGATAACCAAAAAAACAAACAAGAAGTTTTTCTTTTGAAAAATAGTATAAAAATATGCAATTCGATCATATAGTTATTGGTATCCGATTAATATGATTTTTGGTAGGCTTGAAGTACTCAACAAACCCTACAAAATGAACGGTTCAGATCATAAAAATAATCCCATAATGCATCATAAAATGAAGCACAACAGTCACTGCTCTGTGCCTTTGCCACAGCAGTGACCCCAATTCCTTGGCGATTATGGGGCATCAACACCTCGAATTCAAGTTTCTTAAGGAACTAGTTTGCCTAAAGTGAAATCCGGCTCTAACTCCCAAACAGGAAACCCGATTGGAGTCCTGTCTTCTCCCACAAGTTTCTCGTGCCTAGGCGGTAGTGTGTGGCAGGTTTCGTGCGAAACCGACGCCTTTTGGCGATTTTAGGGCGTCAAAACCTCGAATTCAAGTTTCTTAAGGAACTAGTTTTCCTAGAGTGAAATCCGGCTCTGACTCCCAAACCGGGAACCCGATTGGAGTACCGTCTTCTCCCAGAAGTCTCTCGTGCCTAGGCTGTCGTGCGTGCCAAATTTCGTGCCAAACCGACGCTGTTGTAGTCATTTTAGGGCATCATCACCTCGAATTCAAATTTCTTAAGGAACTAGCTTGCCTAGGCCGAAATCCGGCTCTAACTCCCAAACCGGGAACCCGATTCAAATTCCGTCTTCTCCCACAATTTTCTCGTGCCTAAGCGGTCGTGTGTGCCAAGTTTCGTGCAAAACAGACGCCGTTTGCAGATTTTGGGGCGTCAACACCTCGAATTCAAGTTTCTTAAGGAACTAGTTTGCCTAGAGTGAAATCCGGCTTTAACTCCGAAACCGGGAACCCGATTGGAGTACCGTCTTCTCCCAGAAGTCTCTCGTCCCTAGGCGGTCGTGTGTGCCAAGTTTCGTGCCAGACCGACGCCGTTTGGTGATTTTGGGACATCAGCACCTCGACTTCAAGTTTCTTAACGAACTAGCTTAGCTAGACCGAAAATCGGCTCTAACACCCAAACCGGGAACCCGATTCGAGCCCTGTCTTCTCCCACAAGTCTCTCGTGCCTAGGCGGTCGTGTGTGCCAAGTTTCGTGCAAAACCAACGCCGTTTGGCGATTTTGGGGCATCAACACCTCGAATTTAAATTTCTAAAGGGACCGAAATCCGGCTCTAACTCCCAAACCGGGAACCCGATTCGAGCCCCGTCTTCTCCCACAAGTCTCTTATGCCTAGGCGGTCGTGTGTGCCAAGTTTCGTGCTAATCGAACCCCGTTTGGTGATTTTAAGGTGTCAAAACCTCGAATTCAAATTTATTAACGAACTAGTTTGCCTATAGTGAAATCTGGCTCCAACTCCCAAACGGGGAACCCGATTCGAGCCCCGTCTTCTCCCATAACTCTCTCGTTCCTAGGCGGTCGTGTGTGCCAGGTTCGTGCCAATCGAACCCTGTTTGGTGATTTTAAGGTGTCAAAACCTCGAATTCAAATTTCTTAAAGACCTAGCGTGAAATCTGGCTCTAACTCCCAAATCGGGAGCCCGACTAGAGCCCCGTCTTCTCCCACAAGTCTCTCGTGTTTAGGCGGTCATGTGTGCCAAGTTTTGTGCCAAACCGACGGCGTTTGGTATTTTGGGGCGTCAACACCTCGAATTCAAATTTCTTAAGGAACTACTTTTGCCTAGATTGAAATCCGGCTCTAACTCCCAAACCGGGAACCCAATTGGAGTCCTATCTTCTCCCACAAGTTTCTCGTGCCTAGGCGGTCGTGTGTGCCAAGTTTCGTGCGAAACTGACGCCTTTTGGCGATTTTGGGGCGTCTACACCTCGAATTCAAGTTTCTTAAGGACCTAGTTTGCCTAAAGAGAAATCCGGCTCTAACTCCCAAATCGGGAACCCGATTGGAGCCGTGTCTTCTCCCACAACTCTATCGTGTTTAGGCGTTCATGTGTGCCAAGTTTCGTGCCAAACCGACGCGTTTTAGCGATTTTGGGGCGTCAAAACCACGAATTCAAGTTTCTTAAGGAACTAGTTTGCCTAGAGTGAAATCCGGCTCTGACTCCGAAACCGGGAACCCGATTGGAGAAAACGGTACTCCAATCGGGTTCCCGGTTTCGGAGTCAGAGCCGGATTTCACTCTAGGCAAACTAGTTCCTTAAGAAACTTGAATTCGAGGTGTTGACGCCCCAAAATCTGCAAACGTCGTCTGTTTTGCACGAAGCTTGGCACACACGACCGCCTAGGCACGAGAAACTTGTGAGAGAAGACAGGATTTGAATCGTCTTCCCGGTTTGGGAGTTAGAGCCGGATTTCGGCCTAGGCAAGCTAGTTCCTTAAGAAATTTGAATTCGAGGTGATGATGCCCCAAAATCACCACAACAGCGTCGGTTTGGCACGAAATTTGGCACGCACGACAGCCTAGGCACGAGAGACTTCTGGGAGAAGACGGTACTCCAATCGGGTTCCCGGTTTGGGAGTCAGAGCCGGATTTCACACTAGAAAAACTAGTTCCTTAAGAAACTTGAATTCGAGGTTTTGACGCCCTAAAATCGCCAAAAGGCGTCGGTTTCGCACAAAACCTGCCACACACTACCGCCTAGGCACGAGAAACTTGTGGGAGAAGACAGGACTCCAATCGGGTTTCCTGTTTGGGAGTTAGAACCAGATTTCACTTTTGGCAAACTAGTTCCTTAAGAAACTTGAATTCGAGGTGTTGACGCCCCATAATCGCCAAGGAATTGGGGTCACTGCTGTGGCAAAGGCACAGCAGTGACTGCTGTGCTTCATTTTGTGATGCATTATAGGATTATTTTTATGATCTGAACCGTTAATTTTGTAAGATTTGTTGAGTACTTCAAGCCTACCAAAAATCATATTAATCGGATATCAACAACTATATGATCGAATTGCATATTTTTATATTATTTTTCAAAAGAAAAACTTCTTGTTTGTTTTTTTGGTTATCAATCATATAGTTATTGGTATCCGATTAATATGATTTTTGGTAGGCTTGAAGTACTCAACAAACCCTACAAAATGAACGGTTCAGATCATAAAAATAATCCCATAATGCATCACAAAATGAAGCACAACAGTCACCGCTGTGCCTTTGCCACAGCAGTGACCCCAATTCCTTGGCGATTATGGGGCATCAACACCTCGAATTCAAGTTTCTTAAGGAACTAGTTTGCCTAAAGTGAAATCCGGCTCTAACTCCCAAACAGGAAACCCGATTGGAGTCCTGTCTTCTCCCACAAGTTTCTCGTGCCTAGGCGGTAGTGTGTGGCAGGTTTTGTGCGAAACCGACGCCTTTTGGCGATTTTAGGGCGTCAAAACCTCGAATTCAAGTTTCTTAAGGAACTAGTTTTCCTAGAGTGAAATCCGGCTCTGACTCCCAAACCGGGAACCCGATTGGAGTACCGTCTTCTCCCAGAAGTCTCTCGTGCCTAGGCTGTCGTGCGTGCCAAATTTCGTGCCAAACCGACGCTGTTGTGGTGATTTTGGGGCATCACCACGTCGAATTCAAATTTCTTAAGGAACTAGCTTGCCTAGGCCGAAATCCGGCTCTAACTCCCAAACCGGGAACCCGATTCAAATCCCGTCTTCTCCCACAAGTTTCTCGTGCCTAGGCGGTCGTGTGTGCCAAGTTTCGTGCAAAACAGACGCCGTTTGCAGATTTTGGGGCATCAACACCTCGAATTCAAGTTTCTTAAGGAACTAGTTTGCCTAGAGTGAAATCCGGCTTTAACTCCGAAACCGGGAACCCGATTGGAGTACCGTCTTCTCCCAGAAGTCTCTCGTCCCTAGGCGGTCGTGTGTGCCAAGTTTCGTGCCAGACCGACGCCGTTTGGTGATTTTGGGGCATCAGCACCTCGACTTCAAGTTTCTTAACGAACTAGCTTAGCTAGACCGAAAACCGGCTCTAACACCCAAACCGGGAACCCGATTCGAGCCCTGTCTTCTCCCACAAGTCTCTCGTGCCTAGGCGGTCGTGTGTGCCCAGTTTCGTGCAAAACCAACGCCGTTTGGCGATTTTGGGGCATCAACACCTCGAATTTAAATTTCTAAAGGGACCAAAATCCGGCTCTAACTCCCAAACCGGGAACCCGATTCGAGCCCCGTCTTCTCCCACAAGTCTCTCGTGCCTAGGCGGTCGTGTGTGCCAAGTTTCGTGCTAATCGAACCCCGTTTGGCGATTTTGGGGTGTCAACACCTCGAATTCAAATTTTATAAGGAACTACTTTTGCCTAGAGTGAAATCCGGCTCTAACTCCCAAACCGGGAACCCAATTGGAGTCCTGTCTTCTCCCACAAGTTTCACGTGCCTAGGCGGTTGTGTGTGCCAAGTTTCGTATGAAACTGACGCCTTTTGGCGATTTTGGGGCGTCAACACCTCGAATTCAAGTTTCTCAAGAAATTAGTTTGCCTAGAGTGAAATCCGTCTCTAACTCCCAAACCGGGAACCCGATTGGAGTACCGTTTTCTCCCACAAGTCTCTCGTGCCTAGGTGGTCGTGTGTGTTAAGTTTCGTGTCAAGCCGACGCCGTTTGGTAATTTTGGGGCGTCAACACCTTGAATTCAAATTTCTTAAGGAACTAGCTTGCCTAGACCGAAATCCGGCTCTAACTCCCAAACCGGGAACCCGATTCGAGCCCCGTCTTCTCCCACAAGTCTCTCGTGCCTAGGCAGTTGTGTGTGCCAAGTTTCTTGCCAAACCGACGCCCCGTTTGGCAATTTTGGGGCGTCAACACCTCGAATTTAAATTTCTTAAGGGACAAAATTGTCTAGACCGAAATCTGGCTCTTACTCCCAAACCGGGAACCCGATTCGAGCCCCGTCTTCTCCCACAAGTCTCTCGTGCCTAGGCGGTCGTGTGTGCAAGGTTTCGGGCCAATCGAACCCCGTTTGGTGATTTTAAGGTGTCAAAATCTCGAATTCAAATTTCTTAACGAACTAGGTTGCCTAGAGTGAAATCTGGCTCCAACTCCCAAACCGGGAACCCGATTGGAGCCCCGTCTTCTCCCACAAGTCTCTCGTCTTTAGGCGGTCATGTGTGCCCAGTTTTGTGCCAAGCCGACGGCGTTTGGTATTTTGGGGCGTCAACACCTCGAATTCAAATTTCTTAAGGAACTACTTTTGCCAAGAGTGAAATCCGGCTTTAACTCCCAAACCGGGAACCCAATTCGAGCCGTGTCTTCTCCCAAAACTCTATTGTGTTTAGGCGGTCATGTGTGCCAAGTTTCGTGCTAAACCGACGATGTTTGGTATTTCGGGGCGTCCACACCTCGAATTCAATTTTCATAAGGAACTACTTTTGCCTAGAGCGAAATCCGGCTCTAACTCCAAAATCGGGAACCCAATTGGAGTCCTGTCATCTCCTACAAGTTTCTCGTGCTTAGGCGGTCTTGTGCGCCAAGTTTCGGGCGAAACAGACGCCTTTTGGCAATTTCGGGGCGTCAACACCTCGAATTCAAGTTTCTTAAGGAACTAGTTTGCCTAGAGTGAAATCCGTCTCTAACTCCCAAACCGGGAACCCCATTGGAGTACCGTTTTCTCCCACAAGTCTCTCGTGCCTAGGCGGTCGTGTGTGTTAAGTTTCGTGTCAAGCCGACGCCGTTTGGTAATTTTGGAGCGTCAACACCTTAAATTCAAATTTCTTAAGGAACTAGCTTGCCTAGACCGAAATCCGGCTATAACTCCCAAACCGGGAACCCGATTCGAGCCCCGTCCTCTCCTACAAGTCTCTCGTGCCTAGGCAGTTGTGTGTGCCAAGTTTCTTGCCAAACCGACGCCGTTTGGCAATTTTGGGGCGTCAACACCTCGAATTTAAATATCTTAAGGGACCAAATTGTCTAGACCGAAATCTGGCTCTTACTCCCAAACCGGGAACCCGATTGGAGCCCCGTCTTCTCCCACAAGTCTCTCGTCTTTAGGCGGTCATGTGTGCCCAGTTTTGTGCCAAACCGACGGCGTTTGGTATTTTGGGGCGTCAACACCTCGAATTCAAATTTCTTGAGGAACTACTTTTGCCTAGAGTGAAATCCGGCTTTAACTCACAAACCGGGAACCCGATTGGAGCCGTGTCTTCTCCCAAAACTCTATCGTGTTTAGGCGGTCATGCGTGCCAAGTTTCGTGCCAAACCCACGGCGTTTGGTATTTCGGGGCGTCCACACCTCGAATTCAATTTTCATAAGGAACTCCAAAATCGGGAACCGAATTGGAGTCCTGTCATCTCCTACAAGTTTCTCGTGCTTAGGCGGTCTTGTGCGCCAGGTTTCGGGCGAAACAGACGCCTTTTGGCGATTTCGGGGCGTCAACACCTCGAATTCAAATTTATTAACGTACTAATTTGCCTATAGAGAAATCTAGCTCTAACTCCCAAATCGGGAACCTGATTGGAGCCCCGTCTTCTCCCACAGGTTTCACGTGCCTAGGCGATCGTGTGTGCCAAGTTTCGTGCGAAACCGACGCCTTTTGGCGATTTTGGGACGTCAACACCTCGAATTTAAGTTTCTTAAGGAAGTAGCTTGCCTAGAGTGAAATCCGTCTCTAACTCCCAAACCGGGAACCCGATTGGAGTACCGTCTTCTCCCACAAGTCTCTCGTGCCTAGGCGGTCGTGTGTGTCAACTTTCGTGTCAAACCGACGCCGTTTGGTAATTTTAGGGCGTCAACACCTCGAATTCAAATTTCTTAAGGAACTAGCTTGCCTAGACCGAAATCCGGCTCTAACTCCCAAACCGAGAACCCAATTCGAGCCCCGTCTAGTCCCACAAGTCTCTCGTGCTTAGGAAGTCGTGCGTGCCAAGTTTCGTGCCAAACCGACGCCGTTTGGCGATTTTGCGGCGTCAACACCTCGTATTTAAATTTCTTAAGGGACCAAATTGTCTAGACCGAAATCTGGCTCTTACTCCCAAACCGGGAACCCGATTCGAGCCCCGTCTTCTCCCATAAGTCTCTCGTTCCTAGGCGGTCGTGTGTGCCAGGTTCGTGCCAATCGAACCCTGTTTGGTGATTTTAAGGTGTCAAAACCTCGAATTCAAATTTCTTAATCACCTAGGTTGCCTAGAGTGAAATCTGGCTCTAACTCCCAAATCGGGAGCCCGACTAGAGCCCCGTCTTCTCCCACAAGTCTCTCGTGTTTAGGCGGTTATGTGTGCCAAGTTTTGTGCCAAACCGACGGCGTTTGGTATTTTGGGGCGTCAACACCTCGAATTCAAATTTCTTAAGGAACTACTTTTGCCTAGAGGGAAATCCGGCTCTAACTCCCAAACCGGGAACCCAATTGGAGTCCTATCTTCTCCCACAAGTTTCTCGTGCCTAGGCGGTCGTGTGTGCCAAGTTTCGTGCGAAACTGACGCCTTTTGGCGATTTTGGGGCGTCTACACCTCGAATTCAAGTTTCTTAAGGAACTAGTTTGCCTAAAGAGAAATCCGGCTCTAACTCCCAAATCGGGAACCCGATTGGAGCCGTGTCTTCTCCCACAACTCAATCGTGTTTAGGCGTTCATGTGTGCGAAGTTTCGTGCCAAACCGACGCGTTTTAGCGATTTTGTGGCGTCAAAACCACGAATTCAAGTTTCTTAAGGAACTAGTTTTCCTAGAGTGAAATCCGGCTCTGACTCCCAAACCGGGAACCCGATTGGAGTACCGTCTTCTCCCAGAAGTCTAGGGACGAGAGACTTGTGGGAGAAAACGGTACTCCAATCGGGTTCCCGGTTTCGGAGTTAAAGCCGGATTTCACTCTAGGCAAACTAGTTCCTTAAGAAACTTGAATTCGAGGTGTTGACGCCCCAAAATCTGCAAACGTCGTCTGTTTTGCACGAAGCTTGGCACACACGACCGCCTAGGCACGAGAAACTTGTGGGAGAAGACAGGATTTGAATCGTCTTCCCGGTTTGGGAGTTAGAGCCGGATTTCGGCCTAGGCAAGCTAGTTCCTTAAGAAATTTGAATTCGAGGTGATGATGCCCCAAAATCACCACAACAGCGTCGGTTTGGCACGAAATTTGGCACGCACGACAGCCTAGGCACGAGAGACTTCTGGGAGAAGACGGTACTCCAATCGGGTTCCCGGTTTGGGAGTCAGAGCCGGATTTCACACTAGAAAAACTAGTTCCTTAAGAAACTTGAATTCGAGGTTTTGACGCCCTAAAATCGCCAAAAGGCGTCGGTTTCGCACAAAACCTGCCACACACAACCGCCTAGGCACGAGAAACTTGTGGGAGAAGACAGGACTCCAATCGGGTTTCCTGTTTGGGAGTTAGAACCAGATTTCACTTTTGGCAAACTAGTTCCTTAAGAAACTCGAATTCGAGGTGTTGACGCCCCATAATCGCCAAGGAATTGGGGTCACTGCTGTGGCAAAGGCACAGCAGTGACTGCTGTGGCAAAAGCACAGCAGTGACTGCTGTGCTTCATTTTGTGATGCATTATAGGATTATTTTTATGATCTGAACCGTTAATTTTGTAATATTTGTTGAGTACTTCAAGCCTACCAAAAATCATATTAATCGGATATCAACAACTATATGATCGAATTGCATATTTTTATATTATTTTTCAAAAGAAAAACTTCTTGTTTGTTTTTTTGGTTATCAATCATATAGTTATTGGTATCCGATTAATATGATTTTTGGTAGGCTTGAAGTACTCAACAAACCCTACAAAATGAACGGTTCAGATCATAAAAATAATCCCATAATGCATCACAAAATGAAGCACAACAGTCACCGCTGTGCCTTTGCCACAGCAGTGACCCCAATTCCTTGGCGATTATGGGGCATCAACACCTCGAATTCAAGTTTCTTAAGGAACTAGTTTGCCTAAAGTGAAATCCGGCTCTAACTCCCAAACAGGAAACCCGATTGGAGTCCTGTCTTCTCCCACAAGTTTCTCGTGCCTAGGCGGTAGTGTGTGGCAGGTTTTGTGCGAAACCGACGCCTTTTGGCGATTTTAGGGCGTCAAAACCTCGAATTCAAGTTTCTTAAGGAACTAGTTTTCCTAGAGTGAAATCCGGCTCTGACTCCCAAACCGGGAACCCGATTGGAGTACCGTCTTCTCCCAGAAGTCTCTCGTGCCTAGGTTGTCGTGCGTGCCAAATTTCGTGCCAAACCGACGCTGTTGTGGTGATTTTGGGGCATCACCACGTCGAATTCAAATTTCTTAAGGAACTAGCTTGCCTAGGCCGAAATCCGGCTCTAACTCCCAAACCGGGAACCCGATTCAAATCCCGTCTTCTCCCACAAGTTTCTCGTGCCTAGGCGGTCGTGTGTGCCAAGTTTCGTGCAAAACAGACGCCGTTTGCAGATTTTGGGGCGTCAACACCTCGAATTCAAGTTTCTTAAGGAACTAGTTTGCCTAGAGTGAAATCCGGCTTTAACTCCGAAACCGGGAACCCGATTGGAGTACCGTCTTCTCCCAGAAGTCTCTCGTCCCTAGGCGGTCGTGTGTGCCAAGTTTCGTGCCAGACCGACGCCGTTTGGTGATTTTGGGGCATCAGCACCTCGACTTCAAGTTTCTTAACGAACTAGCTTAGCTAGACCGAAAACCGGCTCTAACACCCAAACCGGGAACCCGATTCGAGCCCTGTCTTCTCCCACAAGTCTCTCGTGCCTAGGCGGTCGTGTGTGCCAAGTTTCGTGCAAAACCAACGCCGTTTGGCGATTTTGGGGCATCAACACCTCGAATTTAAATTTCTAAAGGGACCAAAATCCGGCTCTAACTCCCAAACCGGGAACCCGATTCGAGCCCCGTCTTCTCCCACAAGTCTCTCGTGCCTAGGCGGTCGTGTGTGCCAAGTTTCGTGCTAATCGAACCCCGTTTGGCGATTTTGGGGTGTCAACACCTCGAATTCAAATTTTATAAGGAACTACTTTTGCCTAGAGTGAAATCCGGCTCTAACTCCCAAACCGGGAACCCAATTGGAGTCCTGTCTTCTCCCACAAGTTTCACGTGCCTAGGCGGTTGTGTGTGCCAAGTTTCGTATGAAACTGACGCCTTTTGGCGATTTTGGGGCGTCAACACCTCGAATTCAAGTTTCTCAAGAAATTAGTTTGCCTAGAGTGAAATCCGTCTCTAACTCCCAAACCGGGAACCCGATTGGAGTACCGTTTTCTCCCACAAGTCTCTCGTGCCTAGGTGGTCGTGTGTGTTAAGTTTCGTGTCAAGCCGACGCCGTTTGGTAATTTTGGGGCGTCAACACCTTGAATTCAAATTTCTTAAGGAACTAGCTTGCCTAGACCGAAATCCGGCTCTAACTCCCAAACCGGGAACCCGATTCGAGCCCCGTCTTCTCCCACAAGTCTCTCGTGCCTAGGCAGTTGTGTGTGCCAAGTTTCTTGCCAAACCGACGCCCCGTTTGGCAATTTTGGGGCGTCAACACCTCGAATTTAAATTTCTTAAGGGACAAAATTGTCTAGACCGAAATCTGGCTCTTACTCCCAAACCGGGAACCCGATTCGAGCCCCGTCTTCTCCCACAAGTCTCTCGTGCCTAGGCGGTCGTGTGTGCAAGGTTTCGGGCCAATCGAACCCCGTTTGGTGATTTTAAGGTGTCAAAACCTCGAATTCAAATTTCTTAACGAACTAGGTTGCCTAGAGTGAAATCTGGCTCCAACTCCCAAACCGGGAACCCGATTGGAGCCCCGTCTTCTCCCACAAGTCTCTCGTCTTTAGGCGGTCATGTGTGCCCAGTTTTGTGCCAAGCCGACGGCGTTTGGTATTTTGGGGCGTCAACACCTCGAATTCAAATTTCTTAAGGAACTACTTTTGCCAAGAGTGAAATCCGGCTTTAACTCCCAAACCGGGAACCCAATTCGAGCCGTGTCTTCTCCCAAAACTCTATTGTGTTTAGGCGGTCATGTGTGCCAAGTTTCGTGCTAAACCGACGATGTTTGGTATTTCGGGGCGTCCACACCTCGAATTCAATTTTCATAAGGAACTACTTTTGCCTAGAGCGAAATCCGGCTCTAACTCCAAAATCGGGAACCCAATTGGAGTCCTGTCATCTCCTACAAGTTTCTCGTGCTTAGGCGGTCTTGTGCGCCAAGTTTCGGGCGAAACAGACGCCTTTTGGCAATTTCGGGGCGTCAACACCTCGAATTCAAGTTTCTTAAGGAACTAGTTTGCCTAGAGTGAAATCCGTCTCTAACTCCCAAACCGGGAACCCCATTGGAGTACCGTTTTCTCCCACAAGTCTCTCGTGCCTAGGCGGTCGTGTGTGTTAAGTTTCGTGTCAAGCCGACGCCGTTTGGTAATTTTGGGGCGTCAACACCTTAAATTCAAATTTCTTAAGGAACTAGCTTGCCTAGACCGAAATCCGGCTATAACTCCCAAACCGGGAACCCGATTCGAGCCCCGTCCTCTCCTACAAGTCTCTCGTGCCTAGGCAGTTGTGTGTGCCAAGTTTCTTGCCAAACCGACGCCGTTTGGCAATTTTGGGGCGTCAACACCTCGAATTTAAATATCTTAAGGGACCAAATTGTCTAGACCGAAATCTGGCTCTTACTCCCAAACCGGGAACCCGATTGGAGCCCCGTCTTCTCCCACAAGTCTCTCGTCTTTAGGCGGTCATGTGTGCCCAGTTTTGTGCCAAACCGACGGCGTTTGGTATTTTGGGGCGTCAACACCTCGAATTCAAATTTCTTGAGGAACTACTTTTGCCTAGAGTGAAATCCGGCTTTAACTCACAAACCGGGAACCCGATTGGAGCCGTGTCTTCTCCCAAAACTCTATCGTGTTTAGGCGGTCATGCGTGCCAAGTTTCGTGCCAAACCCACGGCGTTTGGTATTTCGGGGCGTCCACACCTCGAATTCAATTTTCATAAGGAACTCCAAAATCGGGAACCGAATTGGAGTCCTGTCATCTCCTACAAGTTTCTCGTGCTTAGGCGGTCTTGTGCGCCAGGTTTCGGGCGAAACAGACGCCTTTTGGCGATTTCGGGGCGTCAACACCTCGAATTCAAATTTATTAACGTACTAATTTGCCTATAGAGAAATCTAGCTCTAACTCCCAAACCGGGAACCTGATTGGAGCCCCGTCTTCTCCCACAGGTTTCACGTGCCTAGGCGATCGTGTGTGCCAAGTTTCGTGCGAAACCGACGCCTTTTGGCGATTTTGGGACGTCAACACCTCGAATTTAAGTTTCTTAAGGAAGTAGCTTGCCTAGAGTGAAATCCGTCTCTAACTCCCAAACCGGGAACCTGATTGGAGTACCGTCTTCTCCCACAAGTCTCTCGTGCCTAGGCGGTCGTGTGTGTCAACTTTCGTGTCAAACCGATGCCGTTTGGTAATTTTAGGGCGTCAACACCTCGAATTCAAATTTCTTAAGGAACTAGCTTGCCTAGACCGAAATCCGGCTCTAACTCCCAAACCGAGAACCCAATTCGAGCCCCGTCTAGTCCCCCAAGTCTCTCGTGCTTAGGAAGTCGTGCGTGCCAAGTTTCGTGCCAAACCGACGCCGTTTGGCGATTTTGCGGCGTCAACACCTCGTATTTAAATTTCTTAAGGGACCAAATTGTCTAGACCGAAATCTGGCTCTTACTCCCAAACCGGGAACCCGATTCGAGCCCCGTCTTCTCCCATAAGTCTCTCGTTCCTAGGCCGATTCGAGCCCCGTCTTCTCCCATAAGTCTCTCGTTCCTAGGCGGTCGTGTGTGCCAGGTTCGTGCCAATCGAACCCTGTTTGGTGATTTTAAGGTGTCAAAACCTCGAATTCAAATTTCTTAATCACCTAGGTTGCCTAGAGTGAAATCTGGCTCTAACTCCCAAATCGGGAGCCCGACTAGAGCCCCGTCTTCTCCCACAAGTCTCTCGTGTTTAGGCGGTCATGTGTGCCAAGTTTCATGCTAATCGAACCCCGTTTGACGATTTTGGGGTGTCAACACCTAGAATTCAAATTTTATAAGGAACTACTTTTGCCTAGAGTGAAATCCGGCTCTAACTCCCAAACCGGAAACCCAATTGGAGTCCTGTCTTCTTCCACAAGTTTCACGTGCCTAGGCGGTCGTCTGTGCCAAGTTTCGTATGAAACTGACGCCTTTTGGCGATTTTGGGGCGTCAACACCTCGAATTCAAGTTTCTCAAGAAATTAGTTTGCCTAGACCGAAATCCGGCTCTAACTCCCAAACCGGGAACCCGATTCGAGCCCCGTCTTCTCCCACAAGTCTCTCGTGCCTAAGCAGTTGTGTGTGCCAAGTTTCTTGCCAAACCGACGCCGTTTGGCAATTTTGGGGCGTCAACACCTCGAATTTAAATTTCTTAAGGGACAAAATTGTCTAGACCGAAATCTGGCTCTTACTCCCAAACCGGGAACCCGATTCGAGCCCCGTCTTCTCCCACAAGTCTCTCATGCTTAGGCGGTCGTGTGTGCCAGGTTTCGTGCCAATCGAACCCCGTTTGGTGATTTTAAGGTGTCAAAACCTCGAATTCAAATTTCTTAACGAACTAGGTTGCCTAGAGTGAAATCTGGCTCCAACTCCCAAACCGGGAACCCGATTGGAGCCCCGTCTTCTCCCACAAGTCTCTCGTCTTTAGGCGGTCATGTGTGCCCAGTTTTGTGCCAAGCCGACGGCGTTTGGTATTTTGGGGCGTCAACACCTCGAATTCAAATTTCTTAAGGAACTACTTTTGCCAAGAGTGAAATCCGGCTTTAACTCCCAAACCGGGAACCCAATTCGAGCCGTGTCTTCTCCCAAAACTCTATTGTGTTTAGGCGGTCATGTGTGCCAAGTTTCGTGCCAAACCGACGACGTTTGGTATTTCGGGGCGTCCACACCTCGAATTCAATTTTCATAAGGAACTACTTTTGCCTAGAGCGAAATCCGGCTCTAACTCCAAAATCGAGAACCCAATTGGAGTCCTGTCATCTCCTACAAGTTTCTCGTGCTTAGGCGGGTCTTGTGCGCCAGGTTTCGGGCGAAACAGACGCCTTTTGGCAATTTCGGGGCGTCGAATTCAAGTTTCCTAAGGAACTAGTTTGCCTAGAGTGAAATCCGTCTCTAACTCCCAAACCGGGAACCCCATTGGAGTACCGTTTTCTCCCACAAGTCTCTCGTGCCTAGGTGGTCGTGTGCATTAAGTTTCGTGTCAAGCCGACGCCGTTTGGTAATTTTGGGGCGTCAACACCTTAAATTCAAATTTCTTAAGGAACTAGCTTGCCTAGACCGAAATCCGGCTGTAACTCCCAAACCGGAAACCTAATTGGAGTTCTGTCTTCTCCCACAAGTTTCTCGTGCCTAGGCGGTCGTGTGTGCCAAGTTCCGTGCGAAACCGACGCCTTTTGGCGATTAGGACTTGGCGTCACTGCTGTGGCAAATGCACAGCAGTGACTGTTGTGCTTCATTTTGTGATGTATTATGGGCTTATTTTTATGATCTGAACCGTTCATTTTGTAAGATTTGTTGAGTACTTCAAGCCTACTAAAAATCATATTAATCGGATATCAACAACTATATGATTGATAACCAAAAAAACAAACAAGAAGTTTTTCTTTTGAAAAATAGTATAAAAATATGCAATTCGATCATATAATTACTGGTATCCGATTAATATGATTTTTGGTAGGCTTGAAGTACTCAACAAACCCTAGAAAATGAACGGTTCAGATCATAAAAATAATCCCATAATGCATCACAAAATGAAGCACAAAAGTCACTGCTGTGCCTTTGCCACAGCAGTGACCCCAATTCCTTGGCGATTATGGGGCGTCAACACCTCGAATTCAAGTTTCTTAAAGAACTAGTTTGCCTAAAGTGAAATCCGGCTGTAACTCCCAAACAGGAAACCCGATTGGAGTCCTGTCTTCTCCCACAAGTTTCTCGTGCCTAGGCGGTAGTGTGTGGCAGGTTTCGTGCGAAACCGACGCTTTTTGGCGATTTTAGGGCGTCAAAACCTCGAATTCAAGTTTCTTAAGGAACTAGTTTTCCTAGAGTGAAATCCGGCTTTAACTCCCAAACCGGGAACCCAATTCGAGCCGTGTCTTCTCCCAAAACTCTATTGTGTTTAGGCGGTTGTGTGCCAAGTTTCGTGCCAAACCGACGACGTTTGGTATTTCGGGGCGTCCACACCTCGAATTCAATTTTCATAAGGAACTACTTTTGCCTAGAGCGAAATCCGGCTCTAACTCCAAAATCAGGAACCCAATTGGAGTCCTGTCATCTCCTACAAGTTTCTCGTGCTTAGGCGGCCTTGTACGCCAGGTTTCGGGCGAAACAGACGCCTTTTGGCGATTTTGGGGCGTCAACACCTCGAATTCAAATTTCTTAAGAACTACTTTTGCCAAGAGTGAAATCCGGCTTTAACTCCCAAACCGGGAACCCAATTCGAGCCGTGTCTTCTCCCAAAACTCTATTGTGTTTAGGCGGTCATGTGTGCCAAGTTTCGTGCCAAACCGACGACGTTTGGTATTTCGGGGCGTCCACACCTCGAATTCAATTTTCATAAAGAACTACTTTAGCCTAGAGCGAAATCCGGCTCTAACTCCAAAATCGGGAACCCAATTGGAGTCCTGTCATCTCCTACAAGTTTCTCGTGCTTAGGCGGTCTTGTGCGCCAGGTTTCGGGCGAAACAGACGCCTTTTGGCAATTTCGAGGCGTCAACACCTCGAATTCAAGTTTCTTAAGGAACTAGTTTTCCTAGAGTGAAATCTGTCTCTAACTCCCAAACCGTTACCGTTTTCTCCCACAAGTCTCTCGTGCCTAGGTGGTCGTGTGTGTTAAGTTTCGTGTCAAGCCGACGCCGTTTGGTAATTTTGGGGCGTCAACACCTTAAATTCAAATTTCTTAAGGAATTAGCTTGCCTAGACCGAAATCCGGCTATAACTCCCAAACCGGAAACCTAATTGGGGTTCTGTTTTCTCCCACAAGTTTCTCGTGCCTAGGCGGTCGTGTGTGCCAAGTTCCGTGCGAAACCGACGCCTTTTGGCAATTAGGACTTGGGGTCACTGCTGTGGCAAATGCACAGCAGTGACTGTTGTGCTTCATTTTGTGATGTATTATGGGCTTATTTTTATGATCTGAACCGTTCATTTTGTAAGATTTGTTGAGTACTTCAAGCCTACTAAAAATCATATTAATCGGATATCAACAACTATATGATTGATAACCAAAAAAACAAACAAGAAGTTTTTCTTTTGAAAAATAGTATAAAAATATGCAATTCGATCATATAGTTACTGGTATCCGATTAATATGATTTTTGGTAGGCTTGAAGTACTCAACAAACCCTACAAAATGAACGGTTTAGATCATAAAAATAATCCCATAATGCATCACAAAATGAAGCACAAAAGTCACTGCTGTGCCTTTGCCACAGCAGTGACCCCAATTCCTTGGCGATTATGGGGCGTCAACACCTCGAATTCAAGTTTCTTAAAGAACTAGTTTGCCTAAAGTGAAATCCGGCTGTAACTCCCAAACAGGAAACCCGATTGGAGTCCTGTCTTCTCCCATAGGTTTCGTGCGAAACCGACGCCTTTTGGCGATTTTAGGGCGTCAACACCTCGAATTCAAGTTTCTTAAGGAACTAGTTTGCCTAGAGTGAAATCTGTCTCTAACTCCCAAACCGAGAACCCCATTGGAGTACCGTTTTCTCCCACAAGTCTCTCGTGCCTAGGTGGTCGTGTGTGTTAAGTTTCGTGTCAAGCCGACGCCGTTTGGTAATTTTGGGGCGTCAACACCTTAAATTCAAATTTCTTAAGGAACTAGCTTGCCTAGACCGAAATCCGGCTATAACTCCCAAACCGAGAACCCAATTCGAGACCCGTCTTCTCCCACAAGTCCCTCGTGCCTAGGCAGTTGTGTGTGCCAAGTTTCTTGCCAAACCGACGCCGTTTGGCAATTTTGGGCCGTCAACACCTCGAATTTAAATATCTTAAAGGGACCAAATTGTCTAGACCGAAATCTGGCTCTTACTCCCAAATCGGGAACCCGATTGGAGCCCCGTCTTCTCCCATAAGTCTCTCGTCTTTAGGCGGTCATGTGTGCCAAGTTTCGTGCCAAACCGACGGCGTTTGGTATTTCGGGGCGTCCACACTTCGAATTCAATTTTCATAAGAAACTCCAAAATCGGGAACCGAATTGGAGTCCTGTCATCTCCTACAAGTTTCTCGTGCTTAGGCGGTCTTGTGCGTCAGGTTTCGGGCGAAACAGACGCCTTTTGGCGATTTCGGGGCGTCAACACCTCAAATTCAAATTTATTAACGAACTAATTTGCCTATAGTGAAATCTAGCTCTAACTCCCAAACCGGGAACCTGATTGGAGTCCCGTCTTCTCCCACAAGTTTCACGTGCCTAGGCGGTCGTGTGTGCCAAGTTTCGTGCGAAACCGACGCCTTTTGGCGATTTTGGGACGTCAACACCTCGAATTTAAGTTTCTTAAGGAAGTAGCTTGCCTAGAGTGAAATCTGTCTCTAACTCCCAAACCGAGAACCCGATTGGAGTACCGTCTTCTCCCACAAGTCTCTCGTGCCTAGGCGGTCTTGTGTGTCAACTTTCGTGTCAAACCGACGCCGTTTGGTAATTTTGGGGCATCAATACCTCGAATTCAAATTTCTTAAGGAACTAGCTTGCCTAGACCGAAATCCGGCTCTAACTCCCAAACCGGGAACCCAATTCGAGCCCCGTCTAGTCCCACAAGTCTCTCGTGCTTAGGAAGTCGTGTGTGCCAAGTTTTGTGCCAAACCGACGCCGTTTGACGATTTTGGGGCGTCAACACCTCGTATTTAAATTTCTTAAGGGACCAAATTGTCTAGACCGAAATCTGGCTCTTACTCCCAAACTGGGAACCCGATTCGAGCCCCGTCTTCTCCCATAAGTCTCTCGTTCCTAGGCGGTCGTGTGTGCCAGGTTCGTGCCAATCGAACCCTGTTTGGTGATTTTAAGGTGTCAAAACCTCGAATTCAAATTTCTTAATGACCTAGGTTGCCTAGAGTGAAATCTGGCTCTAACTCCCAAATCGGGAGCCCGACTAGAGCCCCGTCTTCTCCCACAAGTCTCTCGTGTTTAGGCGGTCATGTGTGCCAAGTTTTGTGCCAAACCGATGGCGTTTGGTATTTTGGGGCATCGACACCTCGAATTCAAATTTCTTAAGGAACTACTTTTGCCTAGAGTGAAATCCGGTTTTAACATTTCTCATAGATTAGCTTAGGGCCTTAATTAGGGATCAAGTTAGTTAAATAGAGCTTATGACTAATTAATCAAGGCTTAATTTAATTGATTTAATCTAATTAATTTAATCTGAATCAAATTTTAATCAAACTTCTCGTTACGCTCTAAAAATTATACCATTCATAACAAACTAGCCAATTTCGGTTTCTAACGTCATTAAGGCCTTCAATTTCAAATTATAACAGAAATCACAACAGATATTCCTACGGTTAATAGATATGAACCTAAAAATCATATTAAACACATAATAAACATTCAAATTCACACAAAGCACTTAAATAACATTCAAAACCAATGATTAACAGGGTTGTCACAGGATCAATATTGCTTACCAACAACAAAATGTTTACTGGATTTTATAAATCAGAATGGGAAAAATGGATAATCAAATTAAGTCACACACAGCTCCATAAAAGACAACTTTGAGGGTAGAACTTAATTTATATGACACAAAATACAACAATTATTTCGTTGTGGTGATAAAAAAACATACACAAGAATAGTAAAGAGAATCAAGTTCTACAGATATAAGTTGAGAATTCAAACAACTAAATTTGGCACAATTAATATGTATATATCTAAATATATAGCACATATTATGTATGTAAAATTACTAACCTTGTCAATTGTGGCGAAAATGGACATGTTCTTGAAATCCCTGGACCCGAGCCGTGACCTCCCAATCCCCAGCCGCCGAATCAGCGCAGACGACATCACTCACATGGTACAATGATGTTGGAACCAACAATAAGGCTCATTAAGGGTGATGACAGCGCCAACACCAAGCTGCTTCAACTGCAGAACATCCTTAGGGAATGGAACCGCCCCAAGCAGAAGATACTGTTTAAAAATCAACATAGAAATAAAAACTCAAATCAATAAATCATGATCCCTTTAATTTAAGCTCACATTCCATCTGTGCACCAAGAACACCAAGAAAATGAAATGTAAAGTAGTTGCATTGGTCAAAGTTTCACGAAGCTCTTCATTTTCTCCAATTCAGATAATCAGAATTCTAAGAATAACAGGCCCCATTATCCCATCTTTTTCCTACATTTTCTCCAGTAACTTAAATGCAAAGGAATTCTATTTTCTCAACAACCAAATGAATCATGAAGAACAATTTTAAAGCTCTACTGAACTACTTCACTTTTCAATTTTTTTTGTTTTGTTTTGTTTTTGTTTTTTTTTTTTTTTTTTCCAGCAGCAAACAAATCAAAGAAAAACAACTCCAGATACTATTACATACAGTGACAGTCATACAAGGTCTTTATTTTCTCTAGTAACCGAAATACATAGGAATTCTATTTTCTCAACAACCAAATGGATCAAGAAGAACAATTCCAAAAAGCTACTAAACTACCACCCATTAAAACAACACAAAAAATTCTTTTTCTTTGTAGTCCTCCATTTTCCCAGCAACCAAACAGATCAAACAAAAACAACTCCAGAAATTAAAACATACAGCAACAATCACAGTGATATAAACACAAGACCAAAGAAAACACAAAAAACAGATACAACAACATACACAAATATACATACATATATATATGAAGGGACTTAGAACCAAAACCTGATCAATTTGGTCCCACCATCTGAACTCAGCTTGAATCTTGTTCCGGAAAACATTGTACAGAAGGGTCGGGTAGAACAGGATCCGAGCCCCAGCTCCGACTAGCGCTCTCTTCGCACCGACCCGAACAATCATTCTTCCAGAAACATGGTCGTCACTGTGATTGTAACTCCTTCCATCAGATTCAACCTCATCCAACTCTTCGATCTTCATGTCACCGATCGTAACAGAAATTCAACCAAAACCACAACACTAACTCCGATTCTGATCAAGACAACCGCGAAACCTCTAAAACCTAATGATTCGATAATTGGGGATGGAATTTGAGTGGTCGAAAAACCCTAAATCGAATTGGGTGAAAAATACATTGATCGGAATCGGAAAAAAGTGGATTCGAGTGTGAGGAGACGGAAGAATTGCATGCGGATGTGAGCTTAATCGTAATGAGGAGAGAGGAGGATAGAAAGATGTAAGAGGACCGTTGCAATTTTGTGAGAGAAATGTACCGTTGGACGGGGACGGGGGCGGGGGCGGTGGTGAATATAGCCGTTGTTGGGTTGGGAGAATACAAAACAGTAACAATTAGGGCGTTAGGATTCTAGAGTGATCCGGCACGTGTCTTACTAATGGAATGAAAAGGTGATATTAATTCTCGTCAAAATGACATCGTTTTGGTTGGAAAAAATTATAAAAAAAAATAATGAAGAAAAAAAAATGTGAATAGAATGAGAAAGAAGCTTCAAACAGTATCATCATCATAGATTTTGATTTATGAGATCTAAATAAATAAAAAAGAAGATTAAATCGATTCGATAATAAGATTGTTTCAGATCTGTATCATCACCATCATCATCAAAAGATTGAAGAAAAAATGTGAACAGAATGGGAAAGAGGCTTCAAACTGTATCATTATCATGGATTTTGATTTGTGAAATCTAAATAAATAAAAAAGAAGATTAAATCGATTCAATAATAAAATTGATTCAGATATGTATCATCATCATCAAAAGATTGAAGAAAACCCGTGAAAAAAATGAGAAAGAGGCTTTAAAAGATTAAATTGATTCGTTGATAATAAGATTGATTCAGATTTGTATCATCATCATCATCATCAAATGATTGATCTAGATATGTATTTCTATATATATATATATATATTTACAGACCTCGCGAAGAAGATTAAATCGATTCGATAATAAAATTGATTCAAATCTTAATCATCATCATCATAAAAAGATTGATTCAGATATGTATTTCTAAATGCATATATGTATATTTACAGACCCCATAGTGCAAGCACCAAAGATTGATTCAGATTTGTATCATCATCATCATCAAAATCAAAGTGAGCAACAAAATCAGCAGATCCGATCAAAGGACATGAAGATCGGCGGAGGAAATCGGTGACAGAAGGTCTTCCATAGCTGACTTGAACAAGGGATGTTCATCATCATCATCAAGGGCTGATTTGTGAAGCACTAGTGTATAGATCAAGAATAAGAACCACTCACTATCCACTTGAATCAAAAGATTTCTAAAATGAAGTAGAGTCTCAACTCAAAATCAAAGCTCTGTCCCTTCTCTTGCTCTGGTCCCTTCTCTCTCTCTCTCAAACTCTCCCACGAACTAGTGAAAGCGAACCCAGAAAGCTGATTTCTATTTTTTGTTGTTGTTGTTTTTTTTTTTTTTTAATTACTAAGCAAAACGACGTCGTTTTGGCTAGTTTTATTTTGAACCGTTGGATCACTCACTTCAGGGATCACTTCCAGGAATCTCACTCTAGAGGATCCTGATACACAATTAGGCGCCTTTCATATGTTCGTACTCACTGGCAACTTAATGCTGACTACAACCCAATAAAATAAGGCAGAATTACTTAATCGTAGACTTTGAAAAAAGTTATTAACACTCACTGATTTTTTTCTAACAACGGTAAAGAGTACAAAAATTATACAAGAAAATGACATTTTTTGTATTGATTTCGGTTGCATGTGGTTTACTTTTGGAATTGTGATTCTAATAAATAAGAATAATATTATATGTATTAATTAATATACCAATTGATGATGTGATATAATTTAATTTAAGATATTTTTAGTATTTGTAATGTTATTAATGAGTGGAGGGTCAATAATAATATCATAACTAGTGTTGGTATACTAGTTAGTACACTAATTGGTACATATAACACTACCGAATAAAAAAAAATTCAAAATTCTTTTCCAAATGTGTAACCAAACATACAAATCACAATTTAATTCAAAATTCTTTTCAAAACTCACAACCAAACTCTTTTTAAAATTTTATTTAAAGAAAAATTTTAAAAGATATTTTTTTTATTTTATTTTTTAAAATCATGATTTGAGTGTAGAGTTGTATTTTTAATTATGAATTTTGAGTTGAGTTTTGAAAAGAGAAATTTTTGTTTGGTTATGAATTTTGAAAAGAGTTTTGAGTTGTATGTTTTTAATGTGCACTGTATTTTTTTAAATATATAATTTTTATTTTTTTATTTCAAATATTTGATTTTTTTAAAAAAATATTTTTTTAATATTTTAATATTTTTTAACTTTTTTTAAATATTTAATTTTTTTTAAATTTCAAAAAAAATTCGATCGCCATATATATCTAAACCATAACAAATTATTTGGTCAATACTTTAAAAAATAACAAAAATTATTTTTCAAAAAAAAATAAAAACAATATTTTGATTAAAAAGTTTGTTAATTGAATTTTGAATTATGTGTTTAGTTATGAGTTTTAAAAATAATTTTTGAATTGAATTTTGAGTTATGTGTTTGCTTCTAATTTGAGTGTGGAGTTATGTTCTGAATTTAAAATATTTACAAAATGGAAATAAAATATTTAAAATAAAAAATAAAATTTTCTTAAACATTAATTTCAAAATACAACTCAAAATTCAAAAACTTAAAACTCAAAATACAACTTAAAACTCTTTTCAAAACTCAAAATTCTTTTCAAAGCTCATAACCAAACAAATTTTTATTTTTTCAAAACTCAACTCATAACTTCACACTTAAAATCACAATTTCACATTTAAATCATAATTATAAAATTAAACTAAACAGATTTTACCCTTAACTCTTACACTCACTAATACACCTTGCACATACTCACACCTCTTCTCTCTCTCTCTCTCTCTCTCTCTCTCTCTCTCATACAGAGACGAAATTAAAATTTTATTACTACAGGAGTTAAAAGATAAACAATATTTTTTTACCGTATAGACAAATACACATATATGTACAGCATAATATATAAATTATATATATACACATAAAAAAAATTAAATATCATATAAACAATCTCTAATAGAATGAATAAATTTTTTTTAGAAAAATTACAGAGAATAAAAGATGAGAAAATAATGGGATATATATCTTTTATACTAAGATACTATTTTATTTATAAAATAATATATATATATATATTGCCGATCAAAAATATATATACATATATATATTTAGAAGTACTATGGCAAATAAAATTTTCACAGTGACAGAGAGGTCATGACCCCTCATAATCTTCTTCTAGTTATATCTATCACACATACACTCACCTCATTCTTTTAATAAAAAAAACAAAAATAAAATAAAATTTATCTTTATATTTTTAAATTTATTTTATTTTATTAAAATATATTTAATATTTAATATACAAATTCTATTTTTATAAAATTGATATTGTTCTAAAAATATATTTAAAATTTTAAAATGCAACTAATATTTCACATATTTAATAAAAATTTAAATTAATAATCTAAAATATATAAAAATTTATAGAATTAAAATAATTTGTATGATTTAAGTTAATATAAATACTCCCTCCGTCCCAAAATATTAGTCCCTTATTCCATTTTTCATTGTCCCAAAATATTAGTCCCTCTTAAAAAATCAAGTACAAAAATAATGTAAAATTCCTATTTTGCCCTTCTTTTAAATTAATAAACAATATAAAAAGTACAATTATGACATTGATATTCTCAAAAAATGTACTATCAAAAGGGTAATTTTGGTAAATTAACTTTTTTCAAATGCAATAATTGTACTACCAAAAAAAGTTGGATTCCCCAAAAGGGACCATTATTTTGGGACGGAGGGAGTAATAAAATTACTTTTCTAATTAATACATATATAGATATATATTGGTAGGAGAAAACTTGGAGAATTTTTTTTAAGGTCCCTAATAATAGTAATTTAGAGGATAAAAGATAAAAAAATAAAAAATAAAAAAAATAGTCATGCATAAGGTCCCTGAACAACATGGCGCGCATTTTTAATTATTTCGTGGACCAAAATACCCTTCACAAAATCAATACAAAGACGAAACTGATTCCGACGACTGAGTTCCATTCCAAGTATCCAACCATCTTCACGAACAAGAGAACTGCAGAACTAGGGTTTCAATATCGTCTCCACCATCGACATTAGAGATTCGTTATCTTCTGCAAAAATCATTCTCATTCCTTCCTCACAAATTTCTTTGACCCCGTTTTCACTGTTCATCGTCATCTCAGTTCATCTTCGTCACGTCGCATCTTTATCTCAGGATATATCAGCTCGCCATTAAAGTTTCATCCTAACTCTGGTAAGTTTTTCTACAATACAATTAGATTTTCTCTAGAAACACAGTTAATTGCATTTTATATTAACCTTCCATAAATTAGGGTTTCAATTTCGTAATAAAAAGCTACATGAATTTGAAAAAATTTATTTTTGTGTGTTTTGAACTTATTCTTAAACATGTTTGTGTGATTTTATCTGTAAATTTCTCTGGCATTTGAATTTCTCTGATTTTTGCTTGATGTATGTTTCTTCTTTCAATTTTCTCTGGCATGTTTATTTTGAAAAAAGCTATTTCTCTCTGTTTTCATCTTATCCTCGAACATGTTTCTGTGATTTTGTCTATAAATTTCTCTGCTTTGTAAATTTCTCTGTAATATGTATTTTTAATTGGAATGTCTATCTTTCTCTGGAATGTCTATTACTCTCTTGTCTCTGTCTAAGTTTCTCTGGTATTTATAATTTTCTCTAACCACATCACTTTCCTCCCTTATGTGTCTCTATCATGTTTAATTTTCTCTAGTTGTGTATGTAAATTTCTCTGACATTTTAATATTATGGACTATGTTTCTTCTTTGAATTTTCTTTGACATATTTAATTTGAAAAAAAGTTATTTCTTTATTCTTGAACATGTTTATGTGATTTTGTCTATAAATTTTTCTGCTTTGTAAATTTCTTTGGAATATGTATTTTTCTCTGGAATGTTTATTACTCTCTTGCCTGTGTCTAAGTTATAATTTTCTCTGGCCACATCACTTTTCTCCCTTGTGTGTCTCTATCATGTTTAATTTTCTCTGCTTGTGTATGTAAATTTCTCTGGCATTTTAATATTATGGACTTAAAATTTTCTCTGGAATGGAAATTTTCTCAAGAATGTGTAATTTTCTCCAGAATGTGTAATTTTCCCTGGTATGTTTATTTTGTTCAATTCTTGGTTTCAATGTGGTATAACTTTTAGTGGCATGTTTACATTACTTTGTTTATTTTATCTTGCTAATTGTGGAATGGAAATTTTCTTTCGCTTGCAATGTTTACTTTTCTTTGTCATTCATTTTATGTGCTTGCTAGATATATGTTTCTTTTTTCAATTTTCTCTAACTATATTTTACTTCTATATGTAATTTTAACAATTATTGAAAATTTTTTTGCCATGTTTATGATGTTTTGTTGATTTTCTCTAACAATGGAAATTTTCTGTGGCTAGATGTATTCCACAGGAAAACAATTAGCCACCTTAGTTTTCTTCCTTATGTGTAATTTTCTCTGACATGTCCAATTTTCTCTGGCATGTTCAATTTTCTCTGGGATTTAATGTTGACATCTTTATGTTTTCATCATTGTCTAGAAATAGCAAAACATAAAAACAGCAAAACACCAAGCAAGAAACATAAATTCTCTCAGTCTTCTTATGATCTAAGATAAAAAACTAGCAGCAAAACACCGGAAACACCAAGCAAGAAACAGAAACTCTCTCGATCTTCTTATGATCTAAGATCAAAAGCCAGCAGCAAAACACCACACACTCCTTGCTAAAACACACAAGTCCAAGGTGATGAAGCAACTAGCATCAAGATGAGTATCCCAACTTCAACAGACTCAAACTCAAGGGGGAAAAAACCTGTTAAACTCTAAAGAAAGAGAGCTCACTACAGCATTCAATACCGATCCAACCTCTCATCTGTTGTCTCCTTTTTTCGAACACTTAAATTCAATTCAAACCAAGTTGTAGAGCTTCAAAAGAAACCATTCTGGTATTTGATCCAAGCTCTAACCACTAGAAGGATGGATCTAAGGAAATGTAGGAAATTTGATGATGATGTAGTTGCAATAATCTAATGTTACAATGAAAAAACAAAAGCATTCACAGTTGGTAAAAAGAACTTGACCTTTACAACCAATGACATGACCTTAATTTTTGGTTTGCAAGGAGGTAAAGGAGCCATGTCATTAAGATACTCTAAAACGCCAAAATCTGCATTCCTAAGGAGAAGATTCCAAAAAGACACCAGGCTCACTGACTTCAAAGATGTAGCAATCATTATTACATGTACTTGTGTCTCACCCTATTTTTTTACAACAAGTGGGAATTCAATAGGGTGGTTTTTTATAAAGTATGTGGAACCTCTTGAATCAATGAAACAGTATGATTGGCCAGAAGTAATCACATCAACATTGATTGACTCTATCATAGCATTGCACAAAACTCTAGAAGAAGTTACGGGGTGTGTCATTGCACTGCTGGTAAGTATAATATCCATTCAAATTTGCAGTTATCATACTTATAAATTTGTGTGTTTAGCAAAATTTAATTACTTTAATTTTCATCACAGTATTGGCTATGTGAACATGCAAATATCATTGATTTGGAAGATAATAACACAACTGACTTCCCAAGATGTGCCAAGTGGAACCTGCAAACCTTGACGAAACAGCTGCAGAAGACACTAGTCTACTCTCTTGCACCTCGATAGGTTAGATTTCTATCACCACTGAAATTCCAAAATTTCTCTGACCACTGGTTTGTTTCCCTCCTTGTGCCTTGATTGATTGAGATCAATTTTCTCTGGACTATCAATTTATGTTTCTTCTTTGGTTACCATTGGTTTATTTCTGCCATGGTAATCAATTTTCTCTGCAATCCAAATTTCTCTGACCACAATTGTAACACATTAACATATATGCCCTGATTGATTTTCTGTGATATTTGAATTATGTTGGTTGTTTCATAATTTTCTCTGGCCCAAAAAATTGTTTCTCCTTGTGTGTAATTTTCTCTGGCCCATAACTTATGTGCCTTGCATCTTTGATTAACACTGTTTATTTCTACCCTTCTAATGAATTTTCTCTGGAATCCAAATTTGTCTGACACAATTATAGTAAAACATTAACTTATATGCCTTGATTGATTTTCTTTGATATCTAAATTATATTGCTTGTTTCATAATTTTCTCTGCCTTATAAAATTAACTTATTGTCTGTAATTTTCTCTAACCCATACAATTTTCTCTAAAGTTTGTTTCCCATTAGTGTCATTTAGATGAATTTTATTTTCCTTATTTGAATTTTTTCTCTCAGTGAATTTTGTAACATTTCTCTAATAAAAGAGTCTCCTATTACAAATAGATAACAAGGAGCTAGTCAAAAATCCATCAGAGGAGTTCTATCTTAGTAAAAAGACGAAGAAAGAATCAAAAAAGGCAATTGTCAAATTCAAGGAAACATTACAAGATTCATTTGAAGAATGAGGGGATGAAGAAGCAGAAGGCAACATAGAAGAACATGAAGCCATCAATGGACAAGAAGATCAAGCAAGTAGTGGAGAAGCAGAAGCCAGAGAAGAAAGTGAAGAGATAGAAGCAAAAGACAAAGAAGAAAATGAACAGAAAGAAGAAAACAGTGAAGAAGAAGATGAAGGCACTCAATCTAAACAGCATGAAGAAAACAATGAGGAAAGTGATGAAGAAGAACATAATGAGCCAATAGACCAACATCGTGATAGCATTTGTGGCTCAACAATGCATCAGCCTCAAGAATCTGAGGAATCAAAGGATGCCCAAATTGCTGATCTACGTCAAAGACTAAAGGCACTTTCTAAATCTAAAATAGAAGAAGAGAGAAATTGGAATGAATTACTTGCAAAAAAGGATATTGCAATAAGAACCTTGGCATCACTTAACTCAGAACTTCAAGAAAGAGACAGCACAATCCAAATGAAACTAAGAATGTTGGAGGTTCAAAAAGAAGATGATACAAAAACAATCCAACAATTGAGGTATTCAATTTCGGAGCTTGAAAATGAATATGCTAAATTGCATGAACAAGTTCAAAAACTATCTGTCTAACTAGCAACACAACTATACCGAACACCAACACAAGTTCAACCACAAGGTCAGTGAAAATCTTGAGCCACAAAAAGTTATGTCCTTGTGTCAATGGTAATTTTCTCTAAACACATTAGTTTCTGCTGCTTATTTCTATTGATTTCTACTGCTTATTTGATTTTCTCTATCTATTTTCTTATTCGATTTTTGGAGCTTGTTTGATTTTCACTGTGTATAGTTGGAATGCAAGTGGAACAACAAGTTGCAAAGCAAACTGAGCAAACCACGAAAGACAAAGAAGTACTTGATGCTGATGCGTACGTCTTGCCTCAACCAATAAGCATCAGAAAATCTTGCGTTTTTCCACAAACTCTACCGATTTCAAGATTGATAAAAGATCATGTAAAAGACATCTTGTAGCACATATCAAATGTGTTTGGACTTGAGTAAGTACAACAAATAAAATAGAAGATAACAAACAATAATTTACAAACTTATATAGCATTAACAACTATTAAATCCTTTCTTTGTCTTCTTGTAGGGCTTTAATCTGGACAAGTGAGTTGAATCTCATTACCTTCGAAGACATTGGAAACCTAATAAAGCAAAAAGAAATTGCCAACAATGTAAGTCTTTCATCAAAATTTCTCTGTAATGTTTATAAACCAATATTACAATTATAAATTATATTTTTCAGGCCATTGATGGCTATGGAGAGATCCTTTTTACTGACCAAATGAGAGAAAGACAACAGCCAACTTCATTTTTTTTTCACATCCATGAGCTTAGTATGTTATTGCTCTTTTATTTGATTTTCTCTGGAATTTACTTACTACTTTCTCTTGTTAAGATACTTCTTGAAGCCAGTTGTGTCATTAGTCTAATTTTCTCTGGCTAGTTGTGTGCATTTAAAATTTCTCTATCTGTATATTTCTTAAATTCCTGCCATTTCAACTTTCTCATAACATAACCATTTTTTGATTTTCTCTGACCACAGAATTTCATCAAAATGATGGAAAATCAAACTTTTCGAGTCTCATTATTTGACAAGCCTATTGAAACAGCATGGAGGAACTACAGATTCCTCTATTTCCCAATAAATATTGGGGTAATAAGAAGTCAACACATGGAAATCACTGGACCTTGCTTGTCCTCGACAAACAAGACAATTTATGAAGGTTCTACAACTCACTAAGGCCAAGGAGGGATGATGCAGAAGACAAATATGTCAAAGATGCAAAACAATCAAGTGCAAATTTCTCTGATCCCATCATAATGTTTATGTGATGATATTTTTCATAGAATCCCATTGCTTTGTCCGTAAATTCCTCTATTTCCCAATAAATATTGGGGTAATAAGAAGTCAACACATGGAAATCACTGGACCTTGCTTGTCCTCGACAAACAAGACAATTTATGAAGGTTCTACAACTCACTAAGGCCAAGGAGGGATGATGCAGAAGACAAATATGTCAAAGATGCAAAACAATCGAGTGCAAATTTCTCTGATCCCATCATAATGTTTATGTGATGATATTTTTCATAGAATCCCATTGCTTTGTCCGTAAATTTCTCTGTTACTTAAAAATTATTTTTTCACAGCAAGATTATGTGGAGAATTTTTGAAAGCTTGCCTTGAAAGAGAGGCACAATCACAACCCTTTTTCGAATTGATAAACTCACAAAACACAAATTACAACTTTGAGTATGTCAACAATGCTCCACAACAAGACAGTGATTCGTAAGTTTCATACAACATCTATAAATAAGATAATATGATTTGAATGTTTCTTAAAACTAACTATACCTATAATTTGTATGCAGTATGAATTGTGGCCTCTTTGTGTGCTATATAATAAGACAATATAGCAAGCATGAACCTATCAGCTCGAAATTGTCCACACAAGACATAAGGTTGATAAGGGCAGAAATCATAGAGAGATTTGTGACCAAAGTTGGCCGGTCATGGACAGAACCAATTCAAATACCTCCAGAAGAAGAACCAAAAATGTAATAGTGAAACTAGTGCAAGGAAGACAATGTACACAATATAATTAGCATTAACCATTCAATTTATTTTTTCATACATTGAAGGAATAATGATGCTTGACATATATGTATATATCCTTTTTTGACTAATGTAAATCTCATACCTATCAATGGTTAAATATATATATATTTTTTTGTTGTGATTGTCAACACAATCCACATAGAGAAAATTGTCTGCAGAAATTTCCCTAGTATGATGTTACCAGAAATTCACAGAGAAATTTAACTCGTATCTTCCCAAGGGGATGCCTATGTGATCATATAATCTGTAATGCTTTGTTTTGGTACAAAACAATCATCAAATTCAAAAAACACAAAGCGCACAGTAATTTTCTCTGCTATTAGCAAATTTCACTGGATGAATTTGATGCTTCAAAACACAATGCTCAGATAATTTTTTCTACTAGTGAAAAATTTCTTTGGATGAAATTGACGGGTATTATAAACAGACTACCCATAGTATGTTTCAACAAATACAATTCACACTGTAATTTTCAATGCTATTGGCAAATTTCTCTGGATGAATTGGACCTCACAAAACACAATGCAAATTTCAACAAACATAATGTCCACAGTAAATTTATCTTCTATTGGCAAACTTCTATGGATGAATTTGACTGGTATGAAGTTACCAGAAATTCACAGAGAAATTTAACTCGTACCGTGCCGAAGAGGGTGCCTATATGATCATGCAATCTGTAATGCACTGTGTTAGTACAAAACAATTATCAAATTCAAAAAACACAATGCACACAGTACTTTTCTCTACTATTGGCAAATTTCTCTAGATGAATTTGAAGCTTCAAAACACAATGCACAAAGAATTTTCTCTGCCATAGGCAAATTTCTCTGGATGAATTTAACTGGTATTACAAACCCACTGCATGGACTCCCAGTTTGAAAACTAAGTCAAAAAATGTACTTCCTAAACACCTAAGTTTGAAAAATAGGCCATCGGGGGCCAAAAATCCTGTAACAGTCCCGAGAAGGCCCGTAGAACACCTCCAACACCTCGGGAGAAACCAATGTAAGTTGTGGAAACTTACGGAACAGGCACGGGACTTCCGGTTTGAAAACTAGGTCGAAAAAGACACTTTTTTCACACTTAAGCTTGAAAATAGGCCTCGGCGGGCCGAAATCGTGTAACAATCACGAGAAGGCCCGGGGAACACCTTAAACATCTCAGGAGGGACAGTCGCAAGAAGGGCCAGAAACACCTCAAACATCTTGGGAGTGACCAACGTGAGTTGTGAAAACTTACGGAACTAGCACGGGACTTCCGGTTTGAAAACTAAGTTGGAAAAAGACACTTTCTTCACACTTAGGCTTGGAAATAGGACATCGGGGGGCCAAAATCGTGTAATAGTCACGAGAATGACCGGGAGATGCCCCAAACACCTCGGGGGGGTCCAAGGTAAGTTGTGAAGACTTACGGAACTAGCACGAGACTCTCGGTTTGGGAATTAAATCGAAAAATGCACTTTTTTCACATTTAAGCTCGAAAATAAGCCTTTGGGGGCCAAAATCGTGTAACAGTCACGAGAAGGCCCGGGGAACACATCAAACACCTCGGGAGGGACCAATGTAAGTTGTGAGAACTTACAGAACTAACACGAGACTCCCGGTTTGAAAACTAAGTCCGAAACGACACTTTTCTCGCACTTAAGCTTGAAAATATTCCATCGGGGGGCCAAACTCGTGTAACAGTCAAGAGAAGGTCCGGGGAACACCTCAAACACCTATGGAGGGACCAACGTGAGTTGTGAAAACTTGCGGAACTTGCATGGGACTCCCGGTTTGAAAACTAAGTCAAAAAATACACTTCCTAAACACCTAAGCTTGAAAATAGGCCATCCGGGGCCAAAAATCCTGTAACAGTCCCAAGAAGGCCCATGGAACACCTCCACACCTCGGGAGAAACCAATGTAAGTTGTGGAAACTTACGGAACTAGCGCGGGACTTCCGATTTGAAAAATAGGACGAAAAAGGCACTTTTTTCACACTTAAGCTTAAAAATAGGCCTCGGCGGGCCGAAATCATGTAACAATCACGAGAAGGTCCGAGGAACACCTCAAACATCTCAGGAGGGACCAATTGGAGTTGTGAAAACTTAACAAACAGGCACGGGACTCCCGGTTTGAAAACTAGGGTGAAAAATACACTTTTCTAACACTTAAGCTTGAAAGTACGCCATTGGGGGCCAAAATCATGTAACAGTCGCAAGAAGGGCCGGAAACACCTCAAACACCTCGGGAGTGACCAATGTGAGTTGTGAAAACTTACGGAACTAGCACGGGACTTCCAATTTGAAAACTAAGTTGGAAAAAGACACCTTTTTCACACTTAAGCTTGGAAATAGGACATCGGGGGGCCAAAACTGTGTAACAATCACGAGAAGGACCGGGAGATGCCCCAAACACCTTGGGAGGGTCCAAGGTAAGTTGTGGAGACTTACGGAACTAGCACGGGACCCTCGGTTTGGGAACTAAATCAAAAAATGCACTTTTTTCACACTTAAGCTTGAAAATAAGTCGTCGAGGGCTAAAATCATATAACAGTCACGAGAAGGCCCGGGGAACACATCAAACACCTCGGGAGAGACCAATGTAAGTTGTGAAAACTTACGGAACTAGCACGTGATTCCCAGTTTGAAAACTAAGTCCGAAACGACACTTTTCTCGCACTTAAGCTTGAAAATAGTCTATCGGGGGGCCAAAATCGTGTAACAGTCAAGAGAAGGCCCGGGGAACACCTCAAACACCTAGGGAGGGACCAACGTGAGTTGTGGAAACTTACGGAACTTGCATGGGACTCCCGGTTTGAAAACTAAGTCAAAAAATGCACTTCCTAAACACCTAAGTTTGAAAATAGGCCATCGGGGGCCAAAAATCTTGTAACAGTGCCGTCAAGGCCCATGGAACATCTCCAACACCTCGGGAGAAACCAATGTAAGTTGTGGAAACTTACAGAACTAGCGAGGGACTTCCGGTTTGAAAACTAGGTCGAAAAAGGCACTTTTTTCACACTTAAGCTTGAAAATAGGCCTCGGCGGGCCGAAATCGTGTAACAATCACGAGAAGGCTCGGGAAACACCTCAAACATCTCAAGAGGGACCAATTTGAGTTGTGAGAGAGAGAGAGAGCATCAACATCAACAACAACACATCATCATCATCATCATCATCTTCTTGTATCTGTTCTTGCTCTGTTTTTTTTTTCTTTTCTCCTTTCTCTCGTGTATAGCTTTGTAGGGCGTGGGGCATGCCCCTTGTAATCTCGTTTATTCTTCTGTTTTATTTATGACTTATTCACCCAAAAAAAAGAACGTTTGTCTCTAACTATCTCCGTCCTTCTCCATCATTCTCTATTTTGTTCTAGGAACTAATAAGCCACTAATTGTTTCATTAGCTTAAGGGGACAAGTTTAACTCAAACTAACCTTGCTTAGCCTCTAAGAAAGAGAATTTTCTGAGTAATTATAGCTTAACTATGTTAGTTTAACTTAAGCACCCTATTTAGGGTTTTCTAAATCGCCTACGTGTTCAGTTCTCGAGTCCAAATGGATGAATTTGAATTCTCTTTGATTTTCTTCCTATTTCTCTTTCTTTTTCTCTAACTTTCTCTTCAACATCTCAAGAAGAACGTTTCCCTCTATGCTTCTCCGTCTTCCTCTGTTTTGTTCTACGAACTAATTAGCTTAGCCCACTAATTGTTTTATTAGCTTAAGCGGCCAGGTTTAACTGAAACTATCCTTGCTTAGCTTGTAAGAAAAAGAATTTTCTAAGTAATTTTAGTTTAACGATGTTAGTTTAAGTTAAGAACCTCATTTAAGGATTTCCAAATCACCTACGTGTTCAATTCGCAAGTCCGCAAGGAAGAATTTGAAATCCCTTTGATTTTCTTCCTATTTCTCTTTCTTTTCTCCAACTACTCATCTACCTGTCAAGAAGAATGTTTCTCCAAAACTTTCTCCATCCTTCTCGATTTTGTCCTACGAACTAATTAGCTTTGGCCAATAATTGTTTCATTAGCTTAAGTGGCCAGGTTTAACTCAAACTAACCATGCATATCGTCTAAGAAAGAGGGTTTTATGAGTAATTGTAGCCTAACCATACTAGTTTAATTTGAGCACCCTATTTAAGGTTTTCTAAGTCTCCTACGTGTTCAATTCTCAAGTCCAAATGGATGGATTTGATTTCTCTCCGATTTTCTTCCTATATTTCTCTTCCTTTTCTCTAACTTTCTCTTCTACATCTCAAGAAGAACGTTTCTCCCAAAGTTTCTCCGTGCTTCCTCATCTTTTCTGTTTTATTCTACGGACTAATTAGCATAGGCCACTAATTGTTTCATTAGCTTAAGTGGCCATGTGTTAACTCAAATTAACCTTGCTTAGCCTCTAAGAAAGAGAATTTTCTGAGTAATTGTAGCATAACGATATTAGTTTAACTTAGGCACCTCATTTAAGGTTTTCAAAATCGCTGAAGGGTTCAATTCTCAAGTCCAAAACGATGAATTTGAATGCCCTTTGATTATCTTTCTAAAATCCCTTTCTTTTCTCCAGCTTTCTCCTCTAGCTCTAAAGCAAAATGTTTCTCTCTTTCTCCGTCCTTCTCCATCCTTTTCCATTTGGTTCTTGGAACTAATTAGCGTAGGCCACTAATTCTTTCATTAGCTTATGTGGCCAAGTTTAACTCAAACTCACCTTGCTTAGCCTCTAGGAAAGAGAATTTTCTGAGTGATTGTAGCATAACGATATTAGTTGAGCTCCGGCACCTCATTTAATGTTTTCAAAATCACGTAAGTGTTCAATTCTCAAGTCCAAAACGATGAATTTGAATGCGCTTTGACTTTCTTCCTATTTCTCTTTATTTTCTCTAACTCTCTCTTCTAGGCTCTCAATAAGAATGTTTCTGTCTAACTTTCTCCGGCCTTCTCTATTTTGTTCTACGAACTAATTAGCTTAGGCCACTAATTATTTCATTAGCTTAAGTGGCCATGTTTGACTCTAGTATCCACTTAAGCACCCTATTTAGTTTCTCCATTAATCCGGCTCATCAACGCCTGTCAGCGGCAACAAGATGCTCTATCCACTTAAGAATGTTTCTCCATAACTTTCCCCGTCCTTCCGCATCTTTCTCTATCTTGCTCTAGGAACTAATTAGCTTAGGCCACTAATCGTTTGATTAGCTTAAATGGCCAAGTTTAGCTCAAACTAACCTAACTTAGCCCCTAAAAAAGAGAATTTTAAGAGCAATTGCAGCTTAACGATATTAGTTTAACTTAAGAACCTTGTTTAAGGATTTCTAAATCACCTAAGTGTTCAATTCTCAATTCCAAAAGGAAGAATTTGAAATCCCTTTGAATTTCTTTCTATTTTCCTTTTTCTTTTCTCCGACTTCTCATCTACCTGTCAAGAAGAATGTTTCTCCCCAAGTTTCTCCGCCCTTCTCCATCCTTCTCTATTTTGTCCTACGAACTAATTAGCTTGGGCCAATAATTCTTTCATTAGCTTAAATGGCCCGGTTTAACTCAAACAAAACCATGCTTAGCCTGTAAGAAAGAGAATTTTATGAGTAATTGTAGCTCAATGATATTAGTTTAACTTAAACACGTCATTTAAGGTTTTCTAAATCTCCTACGTGTTCAATTCTCAAATCGAAAAGGATGAATTTCAATTCTCTTTGATTTTCTTCCTGTTTCTCTTTCTTTTCTCTAACCTTTCTCTACCGCCTCTCAAGAAGAATTCAGAATGTTCAAAAGCTGTCCTTTATTTTCTTTGCGTTCTACACCTACCATAACTACATACATATTTTGCCTACTCTAGTGGGATGTACTAGGGACTGTGTTTTGTTGCTCATAGCTATTTGCTTGATGCATACATCAGATTGCGGGTTTCTCCTCCAGCGCACTTTAGGAATACTGTTACACTCCGTGTGGGTTACTCTTCAAGACTATGCTGATTCAGATTTCGGTGATTTCTGGATGGCTTACTTTGGTTGCTACTTTCATTATTGGCGTTTGACATTTTTGGATGGGTGGCTCATTGCTATTACTTTGTTTCATTATTGATTTTAGTTAGTTCTTCCGCTGATGTTCAATAGCTATTTCTCTTTGATGTAGTGTTTGAACATCTTGCGTCTGGTTATTCAGGCTTTTCTTTCTCTCGTGTATAGCTTTGTAGGGCGTGGGGATCCCTTGTAATCTCGTTTATTCTTCTGTTTTATTTATGACTTTTTTTTGGGTGAATAAGTCATAAATTAAAAACACAAAAAATTACACATATACAAGGGGCATGCCCCAGGCCCTAACCAAAGAAACAAAGAAAACAAAGGAACAAAACCAACCTAGATCAACAAGCTAAGAAACTGAAAGCGATCCAAAATACCAAAAAAACAAACAAGCCTAATGAACAGTCCACACACAACGACACAGACCCGAACATACAAAAATGTTCATGTGTCCCATAATAAACATATGGGAAAGATGAACACAATCAGACAGGTTCGGGACCATACAGACCAGCTTAAACATGCACATCCCGCAGTTAAAGCATAAGACCAAAAAATACAACATGCATTCATCAGGCTTTGACAACCAAATAATAAAATAAATAAAAAACAAAAGGTTCATCACGTCCTGGGCATTTCCAGCAGCCATAGTTAACAAAAAACTGAAGTCCATCCCTTGGCTGTCCCATTTAGCAGAGAACCTAGTATGCTACTCACAGATATTGCTCCTATGCAAAAGAGGAACATGTCGAAAGAAGACCAAGCACAGCTCACAAGCGTACCATAATCCACAGTACGAAACCCAAAAAACAACAAAACAGAAATGCCGTGCACATCCCGCACGGATAGGCCAAAAAGAATTAAACACAGCAAACCATCTATAATGTCCAACCGTAAGAAGTTAAAATAAACGAAAAGAAAGACAATCTTCCCACCAGAGGCGCTACAAGCAGCCATAACCACACACCAGGAAACTCTTAAAACCGAGGCATTTGTACCAGCAAACCAGCAATGCCCATGGAAACGCAGCTGACCTCCCATGCCACCCATGCCTTGCTTACACTCTGTAGTAAACCCTGCATTGTGTAACTTGAAGACATTACAACCAAATGAAGGAAGAAAACCATGCTTCAGGAACATAATAATAGAGCTCACAATATAGGACCTCACAACACTCAACCCACAGTATAAGAACTCACACCACTCAATAAAAGCATCCTTAGCCTGCATATAAAAATTTACTATATATATAAACATTAGTACAAAACAATTTGAGGACTGGATTCACTCAACCCACAATAAGCTACAGAAAGTGTTTGTTTCTCACAGCACTCAACTCTCAAGAGAAATCCATAAGCACAGCAACTGCAAATATGAGCAAACAATTAGTAAACAAATTTTGCTCTCCTTCACTCAACCCTCATGTAGAGAAACTCACATCACTCAGCAGCCCTTCCATTCCTGAATTTTATTTATGACTTATTCACCCAAAAAAAAGAACGTTTGTCTCTAACTATCTCCGTCCTTCTCCATCATTCTCTATTTTGTTCTAGGAACTAATAAGCCACTAATTGTTTCATTAGCTTAAGGGGACAAGTTTAACTCAAACTAACCTTGCTTAGCCTCTAAGAAAGAGAATTTTCTGAGTAATTGTAGCTTAACTATGTTAGTTTAACTTAAGCACCCTATTTAGGGTTTTCTAAATCGCCTACGTGTTCAGTTCTCGAGTCCAAATGGATGAATTTGAATTCTCTTTGATTTTCTTCCTATTTCTCTTTCTTTTTCTCTAACTTTCTCTTCAACATCTCAAGAAGAACGTTTCCCTCTATGCTTCTCCGTCTTCCTCTGTTTTGTTCTACGAACTAATTAGCTTAGCCCACTAATTGTTTTATTAGCTTAAGCGGCCAGGTTTAACCGAAACTATCCTTGCTTAGCTTGTAAGAAAAAGAATTTTCTAAGTAATTTTAGTTTAGCGATGTTAGTTTAAGTTAAGAACCTCATTTAAGGATTTCCAAATCACCTACGTGTTCAATTCGCAAGTCCGCAAGGAAGAATTTGAAATCCCTTTGATTTTCTTCCTATTTCTCTTTCTTTTCTCCAACTTCTCATCTACCTGTCAAGAAGAATGTTTCTCCAAAACTTTCTCCATCCTTCTCGATTTTCTCCTACGAACTAATTAGCTTTGGCCAATAATTGTTTCATTAGCTTAAGTGGCCAGGTTTAACTCAAACTAACCATGCATATCGTCTAAGAAAGAGGGTTTTATGAGTAATTGTAGCCTAACCATACTGGTTTAATTTGAGCCCCCTATTTAAGGTTTTCTAAGTCTCCTACGTGTTCAATTCTCAAGTCCAAATGGATGGATTTGATTTCTCTCCGATTTTCTTCCTATATTTCTCTTCCTTTTCTCTAACTTTCTCTTCTACATCTCAAGAAGAACGTTTCTCCCAAAGTTTCTCCGTGCTTCCTCATCTTTTCTGTTTTATTCTACGGACTAATTAGCATAGGCCACTAATTGTTTCATTAGCTTAAGTGGCCATGTGTTAACTCAAATTAACCTTGCTTAGCCTCTAAGAAAGAGAATTTTCTGAGTAATTGTAGCATAACGATATTAGTTTAACTTAGGCAACTCATTTAAGGTTTTCAAAATCGCTGAAGGGTTCAATTCTCAAGTCCAAAACGATGAATTTGAATGCCCTGTGATTATCTTTCTAAAATCCCTTTCTTTTCTCCAGCTTTCTCTTCTAGCCCTAAAGCAAAATGTTTCTCTCTTTTTCCGTCCTCCTCCATCCTTTTCCATTTGGTTCCTGGAACTAATTAGCGTAGGCCACTAATTCTTTCATTAGCTTATGTGGCCAAGTTTAACTCAAACTCACCTTGCTTAGCCTCTAGGAAAGAGAATTTTCTGAGTGATTGTAGCATAACGATATTAGTTGAGCTCAGGCACCTCATTTAATGTTTTCAAAATCACGTAAGTGTTCAATTCTCAAGTCCAAAACGATGAATTTGAATGCCCTTTGACTTTCTTCCTATTTCTCTTTATTTTCTCTAACTCTCTCTTCTAGGCTCTCAATAAGAATGTTTCTGTCTAACTTTCTCCGGCCTTCTCTATTTTGTTCTACGAACTAATTAGCTTAGGCCACTAATTATTTCATTAGCTTAAGTGGCCATGTTTGACTCTAGTATCCACTTAAGCACCCTATTTAGTTTCTCCATTAATCCGGCTCATCAACGCCTGTCAGCGGCAACAAGATGCTCTATCCACTTAAGAATGTTTCTCCATAACTTTCCCCGTCCTTCCGCATCTTTCTCTATCTTGTTCTAGGAACTAATTAGCTTAGGCCACTAGTCGTTTGATTAGCTTAAATGGCCAAGTTTAGCTCAAACTAACCTAACTTAGCCCCTAAAAAAGAGAATTTTAAGAGCAATTGCAGCTTAACGATATTAGTTTAACTTAAGAACCTTGTTTAAGGATTTCTAAATCACCTAAGTGTTCAATTCTCAATTCCAAAAGGAAGAATTTGAAATCCCTTTGAATTTCTTTCTATTTTCCTTTTTCTTTTCTCCGACTTCTCATCTACCTGTCAAGAAGAATGTTTCTCCCCAAGTTTCTCCGCCCTTCTCCAGCCTTCTCTATTTTATCCTACGAACTAATTAGCTTGGGCCAATAATTCTTTCATTAGCTTAAATGGCCCGGTTTAACTCAAACAAAACCATGCTTAGCCTGTAAGAAAGAGAATTTTATGAGTAATTGTAGCTCAATGATATTAGTTTAACTTAAACACGTCATTTAAGGTTTTCTAAATCTCCTACGTGTTCAATTCTCAAATCGAAAAGGATGAATTTCAATTCTCTTTGATTTTCTTCCTGTTTCTCTTTCTTTTCTCTAACCTTTCTCTACCGCCTCTCAAGAAGAATTCAGAATGTTCAAAAGCTGTCCTTTATTTTCTTTGCGTTCTACACCTACCATAACTACATACATATTTTGCCTACTCTAGTGGGATGTACTAGGGACTGTGTTTTGTTGCTCATAGCTATTTGCTGGATGCATACATCAGATTGCGGGTTTCTCCTCCAGCGCACTTTAGGAATACTGTTACACTCCGTGTGGGTTACTCTTCAAGACTATGCCGATTCAGATTTCGGTGATTTCTGGGTGGCTTACTTTGGTTGCTACTTTCATTATTGGCGTTTGACATTTTTGGATGGGTGGCTCATTGCTATTACTTTGTTTCATTATTGATTTTAGTTAGTTCTTCCGCTGATGTTCAATAGCTATTTCTCTTTGATGTAGTGTTTGAACATCTTGCGTCTGGTTATTCAGGCTTTTCTTTCTCTCGTGTATAGCTTTGTAGGGCGTGGGGCATGCCCCTTGTAATCTCGTTTATTCTTCTGTTTTATTTATGACTTATTCACCCAAAAAAAAGAACGTTTGTCTCTAACTATCTCCGTCCTTCTCCATCATTCTCTATTTTGTTCTAGGAACTAATAAGCCACTAATTGTTTCATTAGCTTAAGGGGACAAGTTTAACTCAAACTAACCATGCTTAGCCTCTAAGAAATAGAATTTTCTGAGTAATTGTAGCTTAACTATGTTAGTTTAACTTAAGCACCCTATTTAGGGTTTTCTAAATCGCCTACGTGTTCAGTTCTCGAGTCCAAATGGATGAATTTGAATTCTCTTTGATTTTCTTCCTATTTCTCTTTCTTTTTCTCTAACTTTCTCTTCAACATCTCAAGAAGAACGTTTCCCTCTATGCTTCTCCGTCTTCCTCTGTTTTGTTCTACGAACTAATTAGCTTAGCCCACTAATTGTTTTATTAGCTTAAGCGGCCAGGTTTAACTGAAACTATCCTTGCTTAGCTTGTAAGAAAAAGAATTTTCTAAGTAATTTTAGTTTAGCGATGTTAGTTTAAGTTAAGAACCTCATTTAAGGATTTCCAAATCACCTACGTGTTCAATTCGCAAGTCCGCAAGGAAGAATTTGAAATCCCTTTGATTTTCTTCCTATTTCTCTTTCTTTTCTCCAACTTCTCATCTACCTGTCAAGAAGAATGTTTCTCCAAAACTTTCTCCATCCTTCTCGATTTTGTCCTACGAACTAATTAGCTTTGGCCAATAATTGTTTCATTAGCTTAAGTGGCCAGGTTTAACTCAAACTAACCATGCATATCGTCTAAGAAAGAGGGTTTTATGAGTAATTGTAGCCTAACCATACTGGTTTAATTTGAGCCCCCTATTTAAGGTTTTCTAAGTCTCCTACGTGTTCAATTCTCAAGTCCAAATGGATGGATTTGATTTCTCTCCGATTTTCTTCCTATATTTCTCTTCCTTTTCTCTAACTTTCTCTTCTACATCTCAAGAAGAACGTTTCTCCCAAAGTTTCTCCGTGCTTCCTCATCTTTTCTGTTTTATTCTACGGACTAATTAGCATTGGCCACTAATTGTTTCATTAGCTTAAGTGGCCATGTGTTAACTCAAATTAACCTTGCTTAGCCTCTAAGAAAGAGAATTTTCTGAGTAATTGTAGCATAACGATATTAGTTTAACTTAGGCACCTCATTTAAGGTTTTCAAAATCGCTGAAGGGTTCAATTCTCAAGTCCAAAACGATGAATTTGAATGCCCTTTGATTATCTTTCTAAAATCCCTTTCTTTTCTCCAGCTTTCTCTTCTAGCCCTAAAGCAAAATGTTTCTCTCTTTCTCCGTCCTTCTCCATCCTTTTCCATTTGGTTCTTGGAACTAATTAGCGCAGGCCACTAATTCTTTCATTAGCTTATGTGGCCAAGTTTAACTCAAACTCACCTTGCTTAGCCTCTAGGAAAGAGAATTTTCTGAGTGATTGTAGCATAACGATATTAGTTGAGCTCAGGCACCTCATTTAATATTTTCAAAATCACGTAAGTGTTCAATTCTCAAGTCCAAAACGATGAATTTGAATGCCCTTTGACTTTCTTCCTATTTCTCTTTATTTTCTCTAACTCCCTCTTCTAGGCTCTCAATAAGAATGTTTCTGTCTAACTTTCTCCGGCCTTCTCTATTTTGTTCTACGAACTAATTAGCTTAGGCCACTAATTATTTCATTAGCTTCAGTGGCCATGTTTGACTCTAGTATCCACTTAAGCACCCTATTTAGTTTCTCCATTAATCCGGCTCATCAACGCCTGTCAGCGGCAACAAGATGCTCTATCCACTTAAGAATGTTTCTCCATAACTTTCCCCGTCCTTCCGCATCTTTCTCTATCTTGTTCTAGGAACTAATTAGCTTAGGCCACTAATCGTTTGATTAGCTTAAATGGCCAAGTTTAGCTCAAACTAACCTAACTTAGCCCCTAAAAAAGAGAATTTTAAGAGCAATTGCAGCTTAACGATATTAGTTTAACTTAAGAAACTTGTTTAAGGATTTCTAAATCACCTAAGTGTTCAATTCTCAATTCCAAAAGGAAGAATTTGAAATCCCTTTGAATTTCTTTCTATTTTCCTTTTTCTTTTCTCCGACTTCTCATCTACCTGTCAAGAAGAATGTTTCTCCCCAAGTTTCTCCGCCCTTCTCCAGCCTTCTCTATTTTATCCTACGAACTAATTAGCTTGGGCCAATAATTCTTTCATTAGCTTAAATGGCCCGGTTTAACTCAAACAAAACCATGCTTAGCCTGTAAGAAAGAGAATTTTATGAGTAATTGTAGCTCAATGATATTAGTTTAACTTAAACACGTCATTTAAGGTTTTCTAAATCTCCTACGTGTTCAATTCTCAAATCGAAAAGGATGAATTTCAATTCTCTTTGATTTTCTTCCTGTTTCTCTTTCTTTTCTCTAACCTTTCTCTACCGCCTCTCAAGAAGAATTCAGAATGTTCAAAAGCTGTCCTTTATTTTCTTTGCGTTCTACACCTACCATAACTACATACATATTTTGCCTACTCTAGTGGGATGTACTAGGCACTGTGTTTTGTTGCTCATAGCTATTTGCTGGATGCATACATCAGATTGCGGGTTTCTCCTCCAGCGCACTTTAGGAATACTGTTACACTCCGTGTGGGTTACTCTTCAAGACTATGCCAATTCAGATTTCGGTGATTTCTGGGTGGCTTACTTTGGTTGCTACTTTCATTATTGGCGTTTGACATTTTTGGATGGGTGGCTCATTGCTATTACTTCGTTTCATTATTGATTTTAGTTAGTTCTTCCGCTGATGTTCAATAGCTATTTCTCTTTGATGTAGTGTTTGAACATCTTGCGTCTGGTTATTCAGGCTTTTCTTTCTCTCGTGTATAGCTTTGTCGGGCGTGGGGCATGCCCCTTGTAATCTCGTTTATTCTTCTGTTTTATTTATGACTTATTCACCCAAAAAAAAGAACGTTTGTCTCTAACTATCTCCGTCCTTCTCCATCATTCTCTATTTTGTTCTAGGAACTAATAAGCCACTAATTGTTTCATTAGCTTAAGGGGACAAGTTTAACTCAAACTAAGAAAGAGAATTTTCTGAGTAATTGTAGCTTAACTATGTTAGTTTAACTTAAGCACCCTATTTAGGGTTTTCTAAATCGCCTACGTGTTCAGTTCTCGAGTCCAAATGGATGAATTTGAATTCTCTTTGATTTTCTTCCTATTTCTCTTTCTTTTTCTCTAACTTTCTCTTCAACATCTCAAGAAGAACGTTTCCCTCTATGCTTCTCCGTCTTCCTCTGTTTTGTTCTACGAACTAATTAGCTTAGCCCACTAATTGTTTTATTAGCTTAAGCGGCCAGGTTTAACTGAAACTATCCTTGCTTAGCTTGTAAGAAAAAGAATTTTCTAAGTAATTTTAGTTTAGCGATGGTAGTTTAAGTTAAGAACCTCATTTAAGGATTTCCAAATCACCTATGTGTTCAATTCGCAAGTCCGCAAGGAAGAATTTGAAATCCCTTTGATTTTCTTCCTATTTCTCTTTCTTTTCTCCAACTTCTCATCTACCTGTCAAGAAGAATGTTTCTCCAAAACTTTCTCCATCCTTCTCGATTTTGTCCTACGAACTAATTAGCTTTGGCCAATAATTGTTTCATTAGCTTAAGTGGCCAGGTTTAACTCAAACTAACCATGCATATAGTCTAAGAAAGAGGGTTTTATGAGTAATTGTAGCCTAACCATACTAGTTTAATTTGAGCACCCTATTTAAGGTTTTCTAAGTCTCCTACGTGTTCAATTCTCAAGTCCAAATGGATGGATTTGATTTCTCTCCGATTTTCTTCCTATATTTCTCTTCATTTTTCTCTAACTTTCTCTTCTACATCTCAAGAAGAACGTTTCTCCCAAAGTTTCTCCGTGCTCCCTCATCTTTTCTGTTTTATTCTACGGACTAATTAGCATAGGCCACTAATTGTTTCATTAGCTTAAGTGGCCGTGTGTTAACTCAAATTAACCTTGCTTAGCCTCTAAGAAAGAGAATTTTCTGAGTAATTGTAGCATAACGATATTAGTTTAACTTAGGCACCTCATTTAAGGTTTTCAAAATCGCTGAAGGGTTCAATTCTCAAGTTCAAAACGATGAATTTGAATGCCCTTTGATTATCTTTCTAAAATCCCTTTCTTTTCTCCAGCTTTCTCTTCTAGCCCTAAAGCAAAATGTTTCTCTCTTTCTCCGTCCTTCTCCATCCTTTTCCATTTGGTTCTTGGAACTAATTAGCGTAGGCCACTAATTCTTTCATTAGCTTATGTGGCCAAGTTTAACTCAAACTCACCTTGCTTAGCCTCTAGGAAAGAGAATTTTCTGAGTGATTGTAGCATAACGATATTAGTTGAGCTCAGGCACCTCATTTAATGTTTTCAAAATCACGTAAGTGTTCAATTCTCAAGTCCAAAACGATGAATTTGAATGCCCTTTGACTTTCTTCCTATTTCTCTTTATTTTCTCTAACTCTCTCTTCTAGGCTCTCAATAAGAATGTTTCTGTCTAACTTTCTCCGGCCTTCTCTATTTTGTTCTACGAACTAATTAGCTTAGGCCACTAATTATTTCATTAGCTTCAGTGGCCATGTTTGACTCTAGTATCCACTTAAGCACCCTATTTAGTTTCTCCATTAATCCGGCTCATCAACGCCTGTCAGCGGCAACAAGATGCTCTATCCACTTAAGAATGTTTCTCCATAACTTTCCCCGTCCTTCCGCATCTTTCTCTATCATGTTCTAGGAACTAATTAGCTTAGGCCACTAGTCGTTTGATTAGCTTAAATGGCCAAGTTTAGCTCAAACTAACCTAACTTAGCCCCTAAAAAAGAGAATTTTAAGAGCAATTGCAGCTTAACGATATTAGTTTAACTTAAGAACCTTGTTTAAGGATTTCTAAATCACCTAAGTGTTCAATTCTCAATTCCAAAAGGAAGAATTTGAAATCCCTTTGAATTTCTTTCTATTTTCCTTTTTCTTTTCTCCGACTTCTCATCTACCTGTCAAGAAGAATGTTTCTCCCCAAGTTTCTCCGCCCTTCTCCATCCTTCTCTATTTTATCCTACGAACTAATTAGCTTGGGCCAATAATTCTTTCATTAGCTTAAATGGCCCGGTTTAACTCAAACAAAACCATGCTTAGCCTGTAAGAAAGAGAATTTTATGAGTAATTGTAGCTCAATGATATTAGTTTAACTTAAACACGTCATTTAAGGTTTTCTAAATCTCCTACGTGTTCAATTCTCAAATCGAAAAGGATGAATTTCAATTCTCTTTGATTTTCTTCCTGTTTCTCTTTCTTTTCTCTAACCTTTCTCTACCGCCTCTCAAGAAGAATTCAGAATGTTCAAAAGCTGTCCTTTATTTTCTTTGCGTTCTACACCTACCATAACTACATACATATTTTGCCTACTCTAGTGGGATGTACTAGGGACTGTGTTTTGTTGCTCATAGCTATTTGCTGGATGCATACATCAGATTGCGGGTTTCTCCTCCAGCGCACTTTAGGAATACTGTTACACTCCGTGTGGGTTACGCTTCAAGACTATGCCGATTCAGATTTCGGTGATTTCTGGATGGCTTACTTTGGTTGCTACTTTCATTATTGGCGTTTGACATTTTTGGATGGGTGGCTCATTGCTATTACTTTGTTTCATTATTGATTTTAGTTAGTTCTTCCGCTGATGTTCAATAGCTATTTCTCTTTGATGTAGTGTTTGAACATCTTGCGTCTGGTTATTCAGGCTTTTCTTTCTCTCGTGTATAGCTTTGTAGGGCGTGGGGCATGCCCCTTGTAATCTCGTTTATTCTTCTGTTTTATTTATGACTTATTCACCCAAAAAAAAGAACGTTTGTCTCTAACTATCTCCGTCCTTCTCCATCATTCTCTATTTTGTTCTAGGAACTAATAAGCCACTAATTGTTTCATTAGCTTAAGGGGACAAGTTTAACTCAAACTAAGAAAGAGAATTTTCTGAGTAATTGTAGCTTAACTATGTTAGTTTAACTTAAGCACCCTATTTAGGGTTTTCTAAATCGCCTACGTGTTCAGTTCTCGAGTCCAAATGGATGAATTTGAATTCTCTTTGATTTTCTTCCTATTTCTCTTTCTTTTTCTCTAACTTTCTCTTCAACATCTCAAGAAGAACGTTTCCCTCTATGCTTCTCCGTCTTCCTCTGTTTTGTTCTACGAACTAATTAGCTTAGCCCACTAATTGTTTTATTAGCTTAAGCGGCCAGGTTTAACTGAAACTATCCTTGCTTAGCTTGTAAGAAAAAGAATTTTCTAAGTAATTTTAGTTTAGCGATGGTAGTTTAAGTTAAGAACCTCATTTAAGGATTTCCAAATCACCTATGTGTTCAATTCGCAAGTCCGCAAGGAAGAATTTGAAATCCCTTTGATTTTCTTCCTATTTCTCTTTCTTTTCTCCAACTTCTCATCTACCTGTCAAGAAGAATGTTTCTCCAAAACTTTCTCCATCCTTCTCGATTTTGTCCTACGAACTAATTAGCTTTGGCCAATAATTGTTTCATTAGCTTAAGTGGCCAGGTTTAACTCAAACTAACCATGCATATAGTCTAAGAAAGAGGGTTTTATGAGTAATTGTAGCCTAACCATACTAGTTTAATTTGAGCACCCTATTTAAGGTTTTCTAAGTCTCCTACGTGTTCAATTCTCAAGTCCAAATGGATGGATTTGATTTCTCTCCGATTTTCTTCCTATATTTCTCTTCATTTTTCTCTAACTTTCTCTTCTACATCTCAAGAAGAACGTTTCTCCCAAAGTTTCTCCGTGCTCCCTCATCTTTTCTGTTTTATTCTACGGACTAATTAGCATAGGCCACTAATTGTTTCATTAGCTTAAGTGGCCGTGTGTTAACTCAAATTAACCTTGCTTAGCCTCTAAGAAAGAGAATTTTCTGAGTAATTGTAGCATAACGATATTAGTTTAACTTAGGCACCTCATTTAAGGTTTTTAAAATCGCTGAAGGGTTCAATTCTCAAGTTCAAAACGATGAATTTGAATGCCCTTTGATTATCTTTCTAAAATCCCTTTCTTTTCTCCAGCTTTCTCTTCTAGCCCTAAAGCAAAATGTTTCTCTCTTTCTCCGTCCTTCTCCATCCTTTTCCATTTGGTTCTTGGAACTAATTAGCGTAGGCCACTAATTCTTTCATTAGCTTATGTGGCCAAGTTTAACTCAAACTCACCTTGCTTAGCCTCTAGGAAAGAGAATTTTCTGAGTGATTGTAGCATAACGATATTAGTTGAGCTCAGGCACCTCATTTAATGTTTTCAAAATCACGTAAGTGTTCAATTCTCAAGTCCAAAACGATGAATTTGAATGCCCTTTGACTTTCTTCCTATTTCTCTTTATTTTCTCTAACTCTCTCTTCTAGGCTCTCAATAAGAATGTTTCTGTCTAACTTTCTCCGGCCTTCTCTATTTTGTTCTACGAACTAATTAGCTTAGGCCACTAATTATTTCATTAGCTTCAGTGGCCATGTTTGACTCTAGTATCCACTTAAGCACCCTATTTAGTTTCTCCATTAATCCGGCTCATCAACGCCTGTCAGCGGCAACAAGATGCTCTATCCACTTAAGAATGTTTCTCCATAACTTTCCCCGTCCTTCCGCATCTTTCTCTATCATGTTCTAGGAACTAATTAGCTTAGGCCACTAGTCGTTTGATTAGCTTAAATGGCCAAGTTTAGCTCAAACTAACCTAACTTAGCCCCTAAAAAAGAGAATTTTAAGAGCAATTGCAGCTTAACGATATTAGTTTAACTTAAGAACCTTGTTTAAGGATTTCTAAATCACCTAAGTGTTCAATTCTCAATTCCAAAAGGAAGAATTTGAAATCCCTTTGAATTTCTTTCTATTTTCCTTTTTCTTTTCTCCGACTTCTCATCTACCTGTCAAGAAGAATGTTTCTCCCCAAGTTTCTCCGCCCTTCTCCATCCTTCTCTATTTTATCCTACGAACTAATTAGCTTGGGCCAATAATTCTTTCATTAGCTTAAATGGCCCGGTTTAACTCAAACAAAACCATGCTTAGCCTGTAAGAAAGAGAATTTTATGAGTAATTGTAGCTCAATGATATTAGTTTAACTTAAACACGTCATTTAAGGTTTTCTAAATCTCCTACGTGTTCAATTCTCAAATCGAAAAGGATGAATTTCAATTCTCTTTGATTTTCTTCCTGTTTCTCTTTCTTTTCTCTAACCTTTCTCTACCGCCTCTCAAGAAGAATTCAGAATGTTCAAAAGCTGTCCTTTATTTTCTTTGCGTTCTACACCTACCATAACTACATACATATTTTGCCTACTCTAGTGGGATGTACTAGGGACTGTGTTTTGTTGCTCATAGCTATTTGCTGGATGCATACATCAGATTGCGGGTTTCTCCTCCAGCGCACTTTAGGAATACTGTTACACTCCGTGTGGGTTACGCTTCAAGACTATGCCGATTCAGATTTCGGTGATTTCTGGATGGCTTACTTTGGTTGCTACTTTCATTATTGGCGTTTGACATTTTTGGATGGGTGGCTCATTGCTATTACTTTGTTTCATTATTGATTTTAGTTAGTTCTTCCGCTGATGTTCAATAGCTATTTCTCTTTGATGTAGTGTTTGAACATCTTGCGTCTGGTTATTCAGGCTTTTCTTTCTCTCGTGTATAGCTTTGTAGGGCGTGGGGCATGCCCCTTGTAATCTCGTTTATTCTTCTGTTTTATTTATGACTTATTCACCCAAAAAAAAGAACGTTTGTCTCTAACTATCTCCGTCCTTCTCCATCATTCTCTATTTTGTTCTAGGAACTAATAAGCCACTAATTGTTTCATTAGCTTAAGGGGACAAGTTTAACTCAAACTAAGAAAGAGAATTTTCTGAGTAATTGTAGCTTAACTATGTTAGTTTAACTTAAGCACCCTATTTAGGGTTTTCTAAATCGCCTACGTGTTCAGTTCTCGAGTCCAAATGGATGAATTTGAATTCTCTTTGATTTTCTTCCTATTTCTCTTTCTTTTTCTCTAACTTTCTCTTCAACATCTCAAGAAGAACGTTTCCCTCTATGCTTCTCCGTCTTCCTCTGTTTTGTTCTACGAACTAATTAGCTTAGCCCACTAATTGTTTTATTAGCTTAAGCGGCCAGGTTTAACCGAAACTATCCTTGCTTAGCTTGTAAGAAAAAGAATTTTCTAAGTAATTTTAGTTTAGCGATGTTAGTTTAAGTTAAGAACCTCATTTAAGGATTTCCAAATCACCTACGTGTTCAATTCGCAAGTCCGCAAGGAAGAATTTGAAATCCCTTTGATTTTCTTCCTATTTCTCTTTCTTTTCTCCAACTTCTCATCTACCTGTCAAGAAGAATGTTTCTCCAAAACTTTCTCCATCCTTCTCGATTTTGTCCTACGAACTAATTAGCTTTGGCCAATAATTGTTTCATTAGCTTAAGTGGCCCAGGTTTAACTCAAACTAACCATGCATATCGTCTAAGAAAGAGGGTTTTATGAGTAATTGTAGCCTAACCATACTAGTTTAATTTGAGCACCCTATTTAAGGTTTTCTAAGTCTCCTACGTGTTCAATTCTCAAGTCCAAATGGATGGATTTGATTTCTCTCCGATTTTCTTCCTATATTTCTCTTCCTTTTCTCTAACTTTCTCTTCTACATCTCAAGAAGAACGTGTCTCCCAAAGTTTCTCCGTGCTTCATCATCTTTTCTGTTTTATTCTACGGACTAATTAGCATAGGCCACTAATTGTTTCATTAGCTTAAGTGGCCGTGTGTTAACTCAAATTAACCTTGCTTAGCCTCTAAGAAAGAGAATTTTCTGAGTAATTGTAGCATAACGATATTAGTTTAACTTAGGCACCTCATTTAAGGTTTTCAAAATCGCTGAAGGGTTCAATTCTCAAGTCCAAAACGATGAATTTGAATGCCCTTTGATTATCTTTCTAAAATCCCTTTCTTTTCTCCAGCTTTCTCTTCTAGCCCTAAAGCAAAATGTTTCTCTCTTTCTCCGTCCTTCTCCATCCTTTTCCATTTGGTTCTTGGAACTAATTAGCGTAGGCCACTAATTCTTTCATTAGCTTATGTGGCCAAGTTTAACTCAAACTCACCTTGCTTAGCCTCTAGGAAAGAGAATTTTCTGAGTGATTGTAGCATAACGATATTAGTTGAGCTCAGGCACCTCATTTAATGTTTTCAAAATCACGTAAGTGTTCAATTCTCAAGTCTAAAACGATGAATTTGAATGCCCTTTGACTTTCTTCCTATTTCTCTTTATTTTCTCTAACTCTCTCTTCTAGGCTCTCAATAAGAATGTTTCTGTCTAACTTTCTCCGGCCTTCTCTATTTTGTTCTACGAACTAATTAGCTTAGGCCACTAATTATTTCATTAGCTTCAGTGGCCATGTTTGACTCTAGTATCCACTTAAGCACCCTATTTAGTTTCTCCATTAATCCGGCTCATCAACGCCTGTCAGCGGCAACAAGATGCTCTATCCACTTAAGAATGTTTCTCCATAACTTTCCCCGTCCTTCCGCATCTTTCTCTATCTTGTTCTAGGAACTAATTAGCTTAGGCCACTAGTCGTTTGATTAGCTTAAATGGCCAAGTTTAGCTCAAACTAACCTAACTTAGCCCCTAAAAAAGAGAATTTTAAGAGCAATTGCAGCTTAACGATATTAGTTTAACTTAAGAACCTTGTTTAAGGATTTCTAAATCACCTAAGTGTTCAATTCTCAATTCCAAAAGGAAGAATTTGAAATCCCTTTGAATTTCTTTCTATTTTCCTTTTTCTTTTCTCCGACTTCTCATCTACCTGTCAAGAAGAATGTTTCTCCCCAAGTTTCTCCGCCCTTCTCCATCCTTCTCTATTTTATCCTACGAACTAATTAGCTTGGGCCAATAATTCTTTCATTAGCTTAAATGGCTCGGTTTAACTCAAACAAAACCATGCTTAGCCTGTAAGAAAGAGAATTTTATGAGTAATTGTAGCTCAATGATATTAGTTTAACTTAAACACGTCATTTAAGGTTTTCTAAATCTCCTACGTGTTCAATTCTCAAATCGAAAAGGATGAATTTCAATTCTCTTTGATTTTCTTCCTGTTTCTCTTTCTTTTCTCTAACCTTTCTCTACCGCCTCTCAAGAAGAATTCAGAATGTTCAAAAGCTATCCTTTATTTTCTTTGCGTTCTACACCTACCATAACTACATACATATTTTGCCTACTCTAGTGGGATGTACTAGGGACTGTGTTTTGTTGCTCATAGCTATTTGCTGGATGCATACATCAGATTGCGGGTTTCTCCTCCAGCGCACTTTAGGAATACTGTTACACTCCGTGTGGGTTACGCTTCAAGACTATGCCGATTCAGATTTCGGTGATTTCTGGGTGGCTTACTTTGGTTGCTACTTTCATTATTGGCGTTTGACATTTTTGGATGGGTGGCTCATTGCTATTACTTTGTTTCATTATTGATTTTAGTTAGTTCTTCCGCTGATGTTCAATAGCTATTTCTCTTTGATGTAGTGTTTGAACATCTTGCGTCTGGTTATTCAGGCTTTTCTTTCTCTCGTGTATAGCTTTGTAGGGCGTGGGGCATGCCCCTTGTAATCTCGTTTATTCTTCTGTTTTATTTATGACTTATTCACCCAAAAAAAAGAACGTTTGTCTCTAACTATCTCCGTCCTTCTCCATCATTCTCTATTTTGTTCTAGGAACTAATAAGCCACTAATTGTTTCATTAGCTTAAGGGGACAAGTTTAACTCAAACTAAGAAAGAGAATTTTCTGAGTAATTGTAGCTTAACTATGTTAGTTTAACTTAAGCACCCTATTTAGGGTTTTCTAAATCGCCTACGTGTTCAGTTCTCGAGTCCAAATGGATGAATTTGAATTCTCTTTGATTTTCTTCCTATTTCTCTTTCTTTTTCTCTAACTTTCTCTTCAACATCTCAAGAAGAACGTTTCCCTCTATGCTTCTCCGTCTTCCTCTGTTTTGTTCTACGAACTAATTAGCTTAGCCCACTAATTGTTTTATTAGCTTAAGCGGCCAGGTTTAACCGAAACTATCCTTGCTTAGCTTGTAAGAAAAAGAATTTTCTAAGTAATTTTAGTTTAGCGATGTTAGTTTAAGTTAAGAACCTCATTTAAGGATTTCCAAATCGCCTACGTGTTCAATTCGCAAGTCCGCAAGGAAGAATTTGAAATCCCTTTGATTTTCTTCCTATTTCTCTTTCTTTTCTCCAACTTCTCATCTACCTGTCAAGAAGAATGTTTCTCCAAAACGTTCTCCATCCTTCTCGATTTTGTCCTACGAACTAATTAGCTTTGGCCAATAATTGTTTCATTAGCTTAAGTGGCCCAGGTTTAACTCAAACTAACCATGCATATCGTCTAAGAAAGAGGGTTTTATGAGTAATTGTAGCCTAACCATACTAGTTTAATTTGAGCACCCTATTTAAGGTTTTCTAAGTCTCCTACGTGTTCAATTCTCAAGTCCAAATGGATGGATTTGATTTCTCTCCGATTTTCTTCCTATATTTCTCTTCCTTTTCTCTAACTTTCTCTTCTACATCTCAAGAAGAACGTGTCTCCCAAAGTTTCTCCGTGCTTCCTCATCTTTTCTGTTTTATTCTACGGACTAATTAGCATAGGCCACTAATTGTTTCATTAGCTTAAGTGGCCGTGTGTTAACTCAAATTAACCTTGCTTAGCCTCTAAGAAAGAGAATTTTCTGAGTAATTGTAGCATAACGATATTAGTTTAACTTAGGCACCTCATTTAAGGTTTTCAAAATCGCTGAAGGGTTCAATTCTCAAGTCCAAAACGATGAATTTGAATGCCCTTTGATTATCTTTCTAAAATCCCTTTCTTTTCTCCAGCTTTCTCTTCTAGCCCTAAAGCAAAATGTTTCTCTCTTTCTCCGTCCTTCTCCATCCTTTTCCATTTGGTTCTTGGAACTAATTAGCGTAGGCCACTAATTCTTTCATTAGCTTATGTGGCCAAGTTTAACTCAAACTCACCTTGCTTAGCCTCTAGGAAAGAGAATTTTCTGAGTGATTGTAGCATAACGATATTAGTTGAGCTCAGGCACCTCATTTAATGTTTTCAAAATCACGTAAGTGTTCAATTCTCAAGTCTAAAACGATGAATTTGAATGCCCTTTGACTTTCTTCCTATTTCTCTTTATTTTCTCTAACTCTCTCTTCTAGGCTCTCAATAAGAATGTTTCTGTCTAACTTTCTCCGGCCTTCTCTATTTTGTTCTACGAACTAATTAGCTTAGGCCACTAATTATTTCATTAGCTTCAGTGGCCATGTTTGACTCTAGTATCCACTTAAGCACCCTATTTAGTTTCTCCATTAATCCGGCTCATCAACGCCTGTCAGCGGCAACAAGATGCTCTATCCACTTAAGAATGTTTCTCCATAACTTTCCCCGTCCTTCCGCATCTTTCTCTATCTTGTTCTAGGAACTAATTAGCTTAGGCCACTAGTCGTTTGATTAGCTTAAATGGCCAAGTTTAGCTCAAACTAACCTAACTTAGCCCCTAAAAAGAGAATTTTAAGAGCAATTGCAGCTTAACGATATTAGTTTAACTTAAGAACCTTGTTTAAGGATTTCTAAATCACCTAAGTGTTCAATTCTCAATTCCAAAAGGAAGAATTTGAAATCCCTTTGAATTTCTTTCTATTTTCCTTTTTCTTTTCTCCGACTTCTCATCTACCTGTCAAGAAGAATGTTTCTCCCCAAGTTTCTCCGCCCTTCTCCATCCTTCTCTATTTTATCCTACGAACTAATTAGCTTGGGCCAATAATTCTTTCATTAGCTTAAATGGCTCGGTTTAACTCAAACAAAACCATGCTTAGCCTGTAAGAAAGAGAATTTTATGAGTAATTGTAGCTCAATGATATTAGTTTAACTTAAACACGTCATTTAAGGTTTTCTAAATCTCCTACGTGTTCAATTCTCAAATCGAAAAGGATGAATTTCAATTCTCTTTGATTTTCTTCCTGTTTCTCTTTCTTTTCTCTAACCTTTCTCTACCGCCTCTCAAGAAGAATTCAGAATGTTCAAAAGCTGTCCTTTATTTTCTTTGCGTTCTACACCTACCATAACTACATACATATTTTGCCTACTCTAGTGGGATGTACTAGGGACTGTGTTTTGTTGCTCATAGCTATTTGCTGGATGCATACATCAGATTGCGGGTTTCTCCTCCAGCGCACTTTAGGAATACTGTTACACTCCGTGTGGGTTACGCTTCAAGACTATGCCGATTCAGATTTCGGTGATTTCTGGGTGGCTTACTTTGGTTGCTACTTTCATTATTGGCGTTTGACATTTTTGGATGGGTGGCTCATTGCTATTACTTTGTTTCATTATTGATTTTAGTTAGTTCTTCCGCTGATGTTCAATAGCTATTTCTCTTTGATGTAGTGTTTGAACATCTTGCGTCTGGTTATTCAGGCTTTTCTTTCTCTCGTGTATAGCTTTGTAGGGCGTGGGGCATGCCCCTTGTAATCTCGTTTATTCTTCTGTTTTATTTATGACTTATTCACCCAAAAAAAAGAACGTTTGTCTCTAACTATCTCCGTCCTTCTCCATCATTCTCTATTTTGTTCTAGGAACTAATAAGCCACTAATTGTTTCATTAGCTTAAGGGGACAAGTTTAACTCAAACTAAGAAAGAGAATTTTCTGAGTAATTGTAGCTTAACTATGTTAGTTTAACTTAAGCACCCTATTTAGGGTTTTCTAAATCGCCTACGTGTTCAGTTCTCGAGTCCAAATGGATGAATTTGAATTCTCTTTGATTTTCTTCCTATTTCTCTTTCTTTTTCTCTAACTTTCTCTTCAACATCTCAAGAAGAACGTTTCCCTCTATGCTTCTCCGTCTTCCTCTGTTTTGTTCTACGAACTAATTAGCTTAGCCCACTAATTGTTTTATTAGCTTAAGCGGCCAGGTTTAACCGAAACTATCCTTGCTTAGCTTGTAAGAAAAAGAATTTTCTAAGTAATTTTAGTTTAGCGATGTTAGTTTAAGTTAAGAACCTCATTTAAGGATTTCCAAATCACCTACGTGTTCAATTCGCAAGTCCGCAAGGAAGAATTTGAAATCCCTTTGATTTTCTTCCTATTTCTCTTTCTTTTCTCCAACTTCTCATCTACCTGTCAAGAAGAATGTTTCTCCAAAACTTTCTCCATCCTTCTCGATTTTGTCCTACGAACTAATTAGCTTTGGCCAATAATTGTTTCATTAGCTTAAGTGGCCCAGGTTTAACTCAAACTAACCATGCATATCGTCTAAGAAAGAGGGTTTTATGAGTAATTGTAGCCTAACCATACTAGTTTAATTTGAGCACCCTATTTAAGGTTTTCTAAGTCTCCTACGTGTTCAATTCTCAAGTCCAAATGGATGGATTTGATTTCTCTCCGATTTTCTTCCTATATTTCTCTTCCTTTTCTCTAACTTTCTCTTCTACATCTCAAGAAGAACGTGTCTCCCAAAGTTTCTCCGTGCTTCCTCATCTTTTCTGTTTTATTCTACGGACTAATTAGCATAGGCCACTAATTGTTTCATTAGCTTAAGTGGCCGTGTGTTAACTCAAATTAACCTTGCTTAGCCTCTAAGAAAGAGAATTTTCTGAGTAATTGTAGCATAACGATATTAGTTTAACTTAGGCACCTCATTTAAGGTTTTCAAAATCGCTGAAGGGTTCAATTCTCAAGTCCAAAACGATGAATTTGAATGCCCTTTGATTATCTTTCTAAAATCCCTTTCTTTTCTCCAGCTTTCTCTTCTAGCCCTAAAGCAAAATGTTTCTCTCTTTCTCCGTCCTTCTCCATCCTTTTCCATTTGGTTCTTGGAACTAATTAGCGTAGGCCACTAATTCTTTCATTAGCTTATGTGGCCAAGTTTAACTCAAACTCACCTTGCTTAGCCTCTAGGAAAGAGAATTTTCTGAGTGATTGTAGCATAACGATATTAGTTGAGCTCAGGCACCTCATTTAATGTTTTCAAAATCACGTAAGTGTTCAATTCTCAAGTCTAAAACGATGAATTTGAATGCCCTTTGACTTTCTTCCTATTTCTCTTTATTTTCTCTAACTCTCTCTTCTAGGCTCTCAATAAGAATGTTTCTGTCTAACTTTCTCCGGCCTTCTCTATTTTGTTCTACGAACTAATTAGCTTAGGCCACTAATTATTTCATTAGCTTCAGTGGCCATGTTTGACTCTAGTATCCACTTAAGCACCCTATTTAGTTTCTCCATTAATCCGGCTCATCAACGCCTGTCAGCGGCAACAAGATGCTCTATCCACTTAAGAATGTTTCTCCATAACTTTCCCCGTCCTTCCGCATCTTTCTCTATCTTGTTCTAGGAACTAATTAGCTTAGGCCACTAGTCGTTTGATTAGCTTAAATGGCCAAGTTTAGCTCAAACTAACCTAACTTAGCCCCTAAAAAAGAGAATTTTAAGAGCAATTGCAGCTTAACGATATTAGTTTAACTTAAGAACCTTGTTTAAGGATTTCTAAATCACCTAAGTGTTCAATTCTCAATTCCAAAAGGAAGAATTTGAAATCCCTTTGAATTTCTTTCTATTTTCCTTTTTCTTTTCTCCGACTTCTCATCTACCTGTCAAGAAGAATGTTTCTCCCCAAGTTTCTCCGCCCTTCTCCATCCTTCTCTATTTTATCCTACGAACTAATTAGCTTGGGCCAATAATTCTTTCATTAGCTTAAATGGCTCGGTTTAACTCAAACAAAACCATGCTTAGCCTGTAAGAAAGAGAATTTTATGAGTAATTGTAGCTCAATGATATTAGTTTAACTTAAACACGTCATTTAAGGTTTTCTAAATCTCCTACGTGTTCAATTCTCAAATCGAAAAGGATGAATTTCAATTCTCTTTGATTTTCTTCCTGTTTCTCTTTCTTTTCTCTAACCTTTCTCTACCGCCTCTCAAGAAGAATTCAGAATGTTCAAAAGCTGTCCTTTATTTTCTTTGCGTTCTACACCTACCATAACTACATACATATTTTGCCTACTCTAGTGGGATGTACTAGGGACTGTGTTTTGTTGCTCATAGCTATTTGCTGGATGCATACATCAGATTGCGGGTTTCTCCTCCAGCGCACTTTAGGAATACTGTTACACTCCGTGTGGGTTACGCTTCAAGACTATGCCGATTCAGATTTCGGTGATTTCTGGGTGGCTTACTTTGGTTGCTACTTTCATTATTGGCGTTTGACATTTTTGGATGGGTGGCTCATTGCTATTACTTTGTTTCATTATTGATTTTAGTTAGTTCTTCCGCTGATGTTCAATAGCTATTTCTCTTTGATGTAGTGTTTGAACATCTTGCGTCTGGTTATTCAGGCTTTTCTTTCTCTCGTGTATAGCTTTGTAGGGCGTGGGGCATGCCCCTTGTAATCTCGTTTATTCTTCTGTTTTATTTATGACTTATTCACCCAAAAAAAAGAACGTTTGTCTCTAACTATCTCCGTCCTTCTCCATCATTCTCTATTTTGTTCTAGGAACTAATAAGCCACTAATTGTTTCATTAGCTTAAGGGGACAAGTTTAACTCAAACTAAGAAAGAGAATTTTCTGAGTAATTGTAGCTTAACTATGTTAGTTTAACTTAAGCACCCTATTTAGGGTTTTCTAAATCGCCTACGTGTTCAGTTCTCGAGTCCAAATGGATGAATTTGAATTCTCTTTGATTTTCTTCCTATTTCTCTTTCTTTTTCTCTAACTTTCTCTTCAACATCTCAAGAAGAACGTTTCCCTCTATGCTTCTCCGTCTTCCTCTGTTTTGTTCTACGAACTAATTAGCTTAGCCCACTAATTGTTTTATTAGCTTAAGCGGCCAGGTTTAACCGAAACTATCCTTGCTTAGCTTGTAAGAAAAAGAATTTTCTAAGTAATTTTAGTTTAGCGATGTTAGTTTAAGTTAAGAACCTCATTTAAGGATTTCCAAATCACCTACGTGTTCAATTCGCAAGTCCGCAAGGAAGAATTTGAAATCCCTTTGATTTTCTTCCTATTTCTCTTTCTTTTCTCCAACTTCTCATCTACCTGTCAAGAAGAATGTTTCTCCAAAACGTTCTCCATCCTTCTCGATTTTGTCCTACGAACTAATTAGCTTTGGCCAATAATTGTTTCATTAGCTTAAGTGGCCCAGGTTTAACTCAAACTAACCATGCATATCGTCTAAGAAAGAGGGTTTTATGAGTAATTGTAGCCTAACCATACTAGTTTAATTTGAGCACCCTATTTAAGGTTTTCTAAGTCTCCTACGTGTTCAATTCTCAAGTCCAAATGGATGGATTTGATTTCTCTCCGATTTTCTTCCTATATTTCTCTTCCTTTTCTCTAACTTTCTCTTCTACATCTCAAGAAGAACGTGTCTCCCAAAGTTTCTCCGTGCTTCCTCATCTTTTCTGTTTTATTCTACGGACTAATTAGCATAGGCCACTAATTGTTTCATTAGCTTAAGTGGCCGTGTGTTAACTCAAATTAACCTTGCTTAGCCTCTAAGAAAGAGAATTTTCTGAGTAATTGTAGCATAACGATATTAGTTTAACTTAGGCACCTCATTTAAGGTTTTCAAAATCGCTGAAGGGTTCAATTCTCAAGTCCAAAACGATGAATTTGAATGCCCTTTGATTATCTTTCTAAAATCCCTTTCTTTTCTCCAGCTTTCTCTTCTAGCCCTAAAGCAAAATGTTTCTCTCTTTCTCCGTCCTTCTCCATCCTTTTCCATTTGGTTCTTGGAACTAATTAGCGTAGGCCACTAATTCTTTCATTAGCTTATGTGGCCAAGTTTAACTCAAACTCACCTTGCTTAGCCTCTAGGAAAGAGAATTTTCTGAGTGATTGTAGCATAACGATATTAGTTGAGCTCAGGCACCTCATTTAATGTTTTCAAAATCACGTAAGTGTTCAATTCTCAAGTCTAAAACGATGAATTTGAATGCCCTTTGACTTTCTTCCTATTTCTCTTTATTTTCTCTAACTCTCTCTTCTAGGCTCTCAATAAGAATGTTTCTGTCTAACTTTCTCCGGCCTTCTCTATTTTGTTCTACGAACTAATTAGCTTAGGCCACTAATTATTTCATTAGCTTCAGTGGCCATGTTTGACTCTAGTATCCACTTAAGCACCCTATTTAGTTTCTCCATTAATCCGGCTCATCAACGCCTGTCAGCGGCAACAAGATGCTCTATCCACTTAAGAATGTTTCTCCATAACTTTCCCCGTCCTTCCGCATCTTTCTCTATCTTGTTCTAGGAACTAATTAGCTTAGGCCACTAGTCGTTTGATTAGCTTAAATGGCCAAGTTTAGCTCAAACTAACCTAACTTAGCCCCTAAAAAGAGAATTTTAAGAGCAATTGCAGCTTAACGATATTAGTTTAACTTAAGAACCTTGTTTAAGGATTTCTAAATCACCTAAGTGTTCAATTCTCAATTCCAAAAGGAAGAATTTGAAATCCCTTTGAATTTCTTTCTATTTTCCTTTTTCTTTTCTCCGACTTCTCATCTACCTGTCAAGAAGAATGTTTCTCCCCAAGTTTCTCCGCCCTTCTCCATCCTTCTCTATTTTATCCTACGAACTAATTAGCTTGGGCCAATAATTCTTTCATTAGCTTAAATGGCTCGGTTTAACTCAAACAAAACCATGCTTAGCCTGTAAGAAAGAGAATTTTATGAGTAATTGTAGCTCAATGATATTAGTTTAACTTAAACACGTCATTTAAGGTTTTCTAAATCTCCTACGTGTTCAATTCTCAAATCGAAAAGGATGAATTTCAATTCTCTTTGATTTTCTTCCTGTTTCTCTTTCTTTTCTCTAACCTTTCTCTACCGCCTCTCAAGAAGAATTCAGAATGTTCAAAAGCTGTCCTTTATTTTCTTTGCGTTCTACACCTACCATAACTACATACATATTTTGCCTACTCTAGTGGGATGTACTAGGGACTGTGTTTTGTTGCTCATAGCTATTTGCTGGATGCATACATCAGATTGCGGGTTTCTCCTCCAGCGCACTTTAGGAATACTGTTACACTCCGTGTGGGTTACGCTTCAAGACTATGCCGATTCAGATTTCGGTGATTTCTGGGTGGCTTACTTTGGTTGCTACTTTCATTATTGGCGTTTGACATTTTTGGATGGGTGGCTCATTGCTATTACTTCGTTTCATTATTGATTTTAGTTAGTTCTTCCGCTGATGTTCAATAGCTATTTCTCTTTGATGTAGTGTTTGAACATCTTGCGTCTGGTTATTCAGGCTTTTCTTTCTCTCGTGTATAGCTTTGTAGGGCGTGGGGCATGCCCCTTGTAATCTCGTTTATTCTTCTGTTTTATTTATGACTTATTCACCCAAAAAAAAGAACGTTTGTCTCTAACTATCTCCGTCCTTCTCCATCATTCTCTATTTTGTTCTAGGAACTAATAAGCCACTAATTGTTTCATTAGCTTAAGGGGACAAGTTTAACTCAAACTAAGAAAGAGAATTTTCTGAGTAATTGTAGCTTAACTATGTTAGTTTAACTTAAGCACCCTATTTAGGGTTTTCTAAATCGCCTACGTGTTCAGTTCTCGAGTCCAAATGGATGAATTTGAATTCTCTTTGATTTTCTTCCTATTTCTCTTTCTTTTTCTCTAACTTTCTCTTCAACATCTCAAGAAGAACGTTTCCCTCTATGCTTCTCCGTCTTCCTCTGTTTTGTTCTACGAACTAATTAGCTTAGCCCACTAATTGTTTTATTAGCTTAAGCGGCCAGGTTTAACCGAAACTATCCTTGCTTAGCTTGTAAGAAAAAGAATTTTCTAAGTAATTTTAGTTTAGCGATGTTAGTTTAAGTTAAGAACCTCATTTAAGGATTTCCAAATCACCTACGTGTTCAATTCGCAAGTCCGCAAGGAAGAATTTGAAATCCCTTTGATTTTCTTCCTATTTCTCTTTCTTTTCTCCAACTTCTCATCTACCTGTCAAGAAGAATGTTTCTCCAAAACTTTCTCCATCCTTCTCGATTTTGTCCTACGAACTAATTAGCTTTGGCCAATAATTGTTTCATTAGCTTAAGTGGCCCAGGTTTAACTCAAACTAACCATGCATATCGTCTAAGAAAGAGGGTTTTATGAGTAATTGTAGCCTAACCATACTAGTTTAATTTGAGCACCCTATTTAAGGTTTTCTAAGTCTCCTACGTGTTCAATTCTCAAGTCCAAATGGATGGATTTGATTTCTCTCCGATTTTCTTCCTATATTTCTCTTCCTTTTCTCTAACTTTCATTATTGGCGTTTGACATTTTTGGATGGGTGGCTCATTGCTATTACTTCGTTTCATTATTGATTTTAGTTAGTTCTTCCGCTGATGTTCAATAGCTATTTCTCTTTGATGTAGTGTTTGAACATCTTGCGTCTGGTTATTCAGGCTTTTCTTTCTCTCGTGTATAGCTTTGTAGGGCGTGGGGCATGCCCCTTGTAATCTCGTTTATTCTTCTGTTTTATTTATGACTTATTCACCCAAAAAAAAGAACGTTTGTCTCTAACTATCTCCGTCCTTCTCCATCATTCTCTATTTTGTTCTAGGAACTAATAAGCCACTAATTGTTTCATTAGCTTAAGGGGACAAGTTTAACTCAAACTAAGAAAGAGAATTTTCTGAGTAATTGTAGCTTAACTATGTTAGTTTAACTTAAGCACCCTATTTAGGGTTTTCTAAATCGCCTACGTGTTCAGTTCTCGAGTCCAAATGGATGAATTTGAATTCTCTTTGATTTTCTTCCTATTTCTCTTTCTTTTTCTCTAACTTTCTCTTCAACATCTCAAGAAGAACGTTTCCCTCTATGCTTCTCCGTCTTCCTCTGTTTTGTTCTACGAACTAATTAGCTTAGCCCACTAATTGTTTTATTAGCTTAAGCGGCCAGGTTTAACCGAAACTATCCTTGCTTAGCTTGTAAGAAAAAGAATTTTCTAAGTAATTTTAGTTTAGCGATGTTAGTTTAAGTTAAGAACCTCATTTAAGGATTTCCAAATCACCTACGTGTTCAATTCGCAAGTCCGCAAGGAAGAATTTGAAATCCCTTTGATTTTCTTCCTATTTCTCTTTCTTTTCTCCAACTTCTCATCTACCTGTCAAGAAGAATGTTTCTCCAAAACTTTCTCCATCCTTCTCGATTTTGTCCTACGAACTAATTAGCTTTGGCCAATAATTGTTTCATTAGCTTAAGTGGCCCAGGTTTAACTCAAACTAACCATGCATATCGTCTAAGAAAGAGGGTTTTATGAGTAATTGTAGCCTAACCATACTAGTTTAATTTGAGCACCCTATTTAAGGTTTTCTAAGTCTCCTACGTGTTCAATTCTCAAGTCCAAATGGATGGATTTGATTTCTCTCCGATTTTCTTCCTATATTTCTCTTCCTTTTCTCTAACTTTCTCTTCTACATCTCAAGAAGAACGTTTCTCCCAAAGTTTCTCCGTGCTTCCTCATCTTTTCTGTTTTATTCTACGGACTAATTAGCATAGGCCACTAATTGTTTCATTAGCTTAAGTGGCCGTGTGTTAACTCAAATTAACCTTGCTTAGCCTCTAAGAAAGAGAATTTTCTGAGTAATTGTAGCATAACGATATTAGTTTAACTTAGGCACCTCATTTAAGGTTTTCAAAATCGCTGAAGGGTTCAATTCTCAAGTCCAAAACGATGAATTTGAATGCCCTTTGATTATCTTTCTAAAATCCCTTTCTTTTCTCCAGCTTTCTCTTTTAGCCCTAAAGCAAAATGTTTCTCTCTTTCTCCGTCCTTCTCCATCCTTTTCCATTTGGTTCTTGGAACTAATTAGCGTAGGCCACTAATTCTTTCATTAGCTTATGTGGCCAAGTTTAACTCAAACTCACCTTGCTTAGCCTCTAGGAAAGAGAATTTTCTGAGTGATTGTAGCATAACGATATTAGTTGAGCTCAGGCACCTCATTTAATGTTTTCAAAATCACGTAAGTGTTCAATTCTCAAGTCCAAAACGATGAATTTGAATGCCCTTTGACTTTCTTCCTATTTCTCTTTATTTTCTCTAACTCTCTCTTCTAGGCTCTCAATAAGAATGTTTCTGTCTAACTTTCTCCGGCCTTCTCTATTTTGTTCTACGAACTAATTAGCTTAGGCCACTAATTATTTCATTAGCTTCAGTGGCCATGTTTGACTCTAGTATCCACTTAAGCACCCTATTTAGTTTCTCCATTAATCCGGCTCATCAACGCCTGTCAGCGGCAACAAGATGCTCTATCCACTTAAGAATGTTTCTCCATAACTTTCCCCGTCCTTCCGCATCTTTCTCTATCTTGTTCTAGGAACTAATTAGCTTGGGCCACTAATCGTTTGATTAGCTTAAATGGCCAAGTTTAGCTCAAACTAACCTAACTTAGCCCCTAAAAAAGAGAATTTTAAGAGCAATTGCAGCTTAACGATATTAGTTTAACTTAAGAACCTTGTTTAAGGATTTCTAAATCACCTAAGTGTTCAATTCTCAATTCCAAAAGGAAGAATTTGAAATCCCTTTGAATTTCTTTCTATTTTCCTTTTTCTTTTCTCCGACTTCTCATCTACCTGTCAAGAAGAATGTTTCTCCCCAAGTTTCTCCGCCCTTCTCCATCCTTCTCTATTTTATCCTACGAACTAATTAGCTTGGGCCAATAATTCTTTCATTAGCTTAAATGGCTCGGTTTAACTCAAACAAAACCATGCTTAGCCTGTAAGAAAGAGAATTTTATGAGTAATTGTAGCTCAATGATATTAGTTTAACTTAAACACGTCATTTAAGGTTTTCTAAATCTCCTACGTGTTCAATTCTCAAATCGAAAAGGATGAATTTCAATTCTCTTTGATTTTCTTCCTGTTTCTCTTTCTTTTCTCTAACCTTTCTCTACCGCCTCTCAAGAAGAATTCAGAATGTTCAAAAGCTGTCCTTTATTTTCTTTGCGTTCTACACCTACCATAACTACATACATATTTTGCCTACTCTAGTGGGATGTACTAGGGACTGTGTTTTGTTGCTCATAGCTATTTGCTGGATGCATACATCAGATTGCGGGTTTCTCCTCCAGCGCACTTTAGGAATACTGTTACACTCCGTGTGGGTTACGCTTCAAGACTATGCCGATTCAGATTTCGGTGATTTCTGGGTGGCTTACTTTGGTTGCTACTTTCATTATTGGCGTTTGACATTTTTGGATGGGTGGCTCATTGCTATTACTTTGTTTCATTATTGATTTTAGTTAGTTCTTCCGCTGATGTTCAATAGCTATTTCTCTTTGATGTAGTGTTTGAACATCTTGCGTCTGGTTATTCAGGCTTTTCTTTCTCTCGTGTATAGCTTTGTAGGGCGTGGGGCATGCCCCTTGTAATCTTGTTTATTCTTCTGTTTTATTTATGACTTATTCACCCAAAAAAAAGAACGTTTGTCTCTAACTATCTCCGTCCTTCTCCATCATTCTCTATTTTGTTCTAGGAACTAATAAGCCACTAATTGTTTCATTAGCTTAAGGGGACAAGTTTAACTCAAACTAAGAAAGAGAATTTTCTGAGTAATTGTAGCTTAACTATGTTAGTTTAACTTAAGCACCCTATTTAGGGTTTTCTAAATCGCCTACGTGTTCAGTTCTCGAGTCCAAATGGATGAATTTGAATTCTCTTTGATTTTCTTCCTATTTCTCTTTCTTTTTCTCTAACTTTCTCTTCAACATCTCAAGAAGAACGTTTCCCTCTATGCTTCTCCGTCTTCCTCTGTTTTGTTCTACGAACTAATTAGCTTAGCCCACTAATTGTTTTATTAGCTTAAGCGGCCAGGTTTAACCGAAACTATCCTTGCTTAGCTTGTAAGAAAAAGAATTTTCTAAGTAATTTTAGTTTAGCGATGTTAGTTTAAGTTAAGAACCTCATTTAAGGATTTCCAAATCACCTACGTGTTCAATTCGCAAGTCCGCAAGGAAGAATTTGAAATCCCTTTGATTTTCTTCCTATTTCTCTTTCTTTTCTCCAACTTCTCATCTACCTGTCAAGAAGAATGTTTCTCCAAAACTTTCTCCATCCTTCTCGATTTTGTCCTACGAACTAATTAGCTTTGGCCAATAATTGTTTCATTAGCTTAAGTGGCCCAGGTTTAACTCAAACTAACCATGCATATCGTCTAAGAAAGAGGGTTTTATGAGTAATTGTAGCCTAACCATACTAGTTTAATTTGAGCACCCTATTTAAGGTTTTCTAAGTCTCCTACGTGTTCAATTCTCAAGTCCAAATGGATGGATTTGATTTCTCTCCGATTTTCTTCCTATATTTCTCTTCCTTTTCTCTAACTTTCATTATTGGCGTTTGACATTTTTGGATGGGTGGCTCATTGCTATTACTTCGTTTCATTATTGATTTTAGTTAGTTCTTCCGCTGATGTTCAATAGCTATTTCTCTTTGATGTAGTGTTTGAACATCTTGCGTCTGGTTATTCAGGCTTTTCTTTCTCTCGTGTATAGCTTTGTAGGGCGTGGGGCATGCCCCTTGTAATCTCGTTTATTCTTCTGTTTTATTTATGACTTATTCACCCAAAAAAAAGAACGTTTGTCTCTAACTATCTCCGTCCTTCTCCATCATTCTCTATTTTGTTCTAGGAACTAATAAGCCACTAATTGTTTCATTAGCTTAAGGGGACAAGTTTAACTCAAACTAAGAAAGAGAATTTTCTGAGTAATTGTAGCTTAACTATGTTAGTTTAACTTAAGCACCCTATTTAGGGTTTTCTAAATCGCCTACGTGTTCAGTTCTCGAGTCCAAATGGATGAATTTGAATTCTCTTTGATTTTCTTCCTATTTCTCTTTCTTTTTCTCTAACTTTCTCTTCAACATCTCAAGAAGAACGTTTCCCTCTATGCTTCTCCGTCTTCCTCTGTTTTGTTCTACGAACTAATTAGCTTAGCCCACTAATTGTTTTATTAGCTTAAGCGGCCAGGTTTAACCGAAACTATCCTTGCTTAGCTTGTAAGAAAAAGAATTTTCTAAGTAATTTTAGTTTAGCGATGTTAGTTTAAGTTAAGAACCTCATTTAAGGATTTCCAAATCACCTACGTGTTCAATTCGCAAGTCCGCAAGGAAGAATTTGAAATCCCTTTGATTTTCTTCCTATTTCTCTTTCTTTTCTCCAACTTCTCATCTACCTGTCAAGAAGAATGTTTCTCCAAAACTTTCTCCATCCTTCTCGATTTTGTCCTACGAACTAATTAGCTTTGGCCAATAATTGTTTCATTAGCTTAAGTGGCCCAGGTTTAACTCAAACTAACCATGCATATCGTCTAAGAAAGAGGGTTTTATGAGTAATTGTAGCCTAACCATACTAGTTTAATTTGAGCACCCTATTTAAGGTTTTCTAAGTCTCCTACGTGTTCAATTCTCAAGTCCAAATGGATGGATTTGATTTCTCTCCGATTTTCTTCCTATATTTCTCTTCCTTTTCTCTAACTTTCTCTTCTACATCTCAAGAAGAACGTTTCTCCCAAAGTTTCTCCGTGCTTCCTCATCTTTTCTGTTTTATTCTACGGACTAATTAGCATAGGCCACTAATTGTTTCATTAGCTTAAGTGGCCGTGTGTTAACTCAAATTAACCTTGCTTAGCCTCTAAGAAAGAGAATTTTCTGAGTAATTGTAGCATAACGATATTAGTTTAACTTAGGCACCTCATTTAAGGTTTTCAAAATCGCTGAAGGGTTCAATTCTCAAGTCCAAAACGATGAATTTGAATGCCCTTTGATTATCTTTCTAAAATCCCTTTCTTTTCTCCAGCTTTCTCTTTTAGCCCTAAAGCAAAATGTTTCTCTCTTTCTCCGTCCTTCTCCATCCTTTTCCATTTGGTTCTTGGAACTAATTAGCGTAGGCCACTAATTCTTTCATTAGCTTATGTGGCCAAGTTTAACTCAAACTCACCTTGCTTAGCCTCTAGGAAAGAGAATTTTCTGAGTGATTGTAGCATAACGATATTAGTTGAGCTCAGGCACCTCATTTAATGTTTTCAAAATCACGTAAGTGTTCAATTCTCAAGTCCAAAACGATGAATTTGAATGCCCTTTGACTTTCTTCCTATTTCTCTTTATTTTCTCTAACTCTCTCTTCTAGGCTCTCAATAAGAATGTTTCTGTCTAACTTTCTCCGGCCTTCTCTATTTTGTTCTACGAACTAATTAGCTTAGGCCACTAATTATTTCATTAGCTTCAGTGGCCATGTTTGACTCTAGTATCCACTTAAGCACCCTATTTAGTTTCTCCATTAATCCGGCTCATCAACGCCTGTCAGCGGCAACAAGATGCTCTATCCACTTAAGAATGTTTCTCCATAACTTTCCCCGTCCTTCCGCATCTTTCTCTATCTTGTTCTAGGAACTAATTAGCTTGGGCCACTAATCGTTTGATTAGCTTAAATGGCCAAGTTTAGCTCAAACTAACCTAACTTAGCCCCTAAAAAAGAGAATTTTAAGAGCAATTGCAGCTTAACGATATTAGTTTAACTTAAGAACCTTGTTTAAGGATTTCTAAATCACCTAAGTGTTCAATTCTCAATTCCAAAAGGAAGAATTTGAAATCCCTTTGAATTTCTTTCTATTTTCCTTTTTCTTTTCTCCGACTTCTCATCTACCTGTCAAGAAGAATGTTTCTCCCCAAGTTTCTCCGCCCTTCTCCATCCTTCTCTATTTTATCCTACGAACTAATTAGCTTGGGCCAATAATTCTTTCATTAGCTTAAATGGCTCGGTTTAACTCAAACAAAACCATGCTTAGCCTGTAAGAAAGAGAATTTTATGAGTAATTGTAGCTCAATGATATTAGTTTAACTTAAACACGTCATTTAAGGTTTTCTAAATCTCCTACGTGTTCAATTCTCAAATCGAAAAGGATGAATTTCAATTCTCTTTGATTTTCTTCCTGTTTCTCTTTCTTTTCTCTAACCTTTCTCTACCGCCTCTCAAGAAGAATTCAGAATGTTCAAAAGCTGTCCTTTATTTTCTTTGCGTTCTACACCTACCATAACTACATACATATTTTGCCTACTCTAGTGGGATGTACTAGGGACTGTGTTTTGTTGCTCATAGCTATTTGCTGGATGCATACATCAGATTGCGGGTTTCTCCTCCAGCGCACTTTAGGAATACTGTTACACTCCGTGTGGGTTACGCTTCAAGACTATGCCGATTCAGATTTCGGTGATTTCTGGATGGCTTACTTTGGTTGCTACTTTCATTATTGGCGTTTGACATTTTTGGATGGGTGGCTCATTGCTATTACTTTGTTTCATTATTGATTTTAGTTAGTTCTTCCGCTGATGTTCAATAGCTATTTCTCTTTGATGTAGTGTTTGAACATCTTGCGTCTGGTTATTCAGGCTTTTCTTTCTCTCGTGTATAGCTTTGTAGGGCGTGGGGCATGCCCCTTGTAATCTCGTTTATTCTTCTGTTTTATTTATGACTTATTCACCCAAAAAAAAGAACGTTTGTCTCTAACTATCTCCGTCCTTCTCCATCATTCTCTATTTTGTTCTAGGAACTAATAAGCCACTAATTGTTTCATTAGCTTAAGGGGACAAGTTTAACTCAAACTAAGAAAGAGAATTTTCTGAGTAATTGTAGCTTAACTATGTTAGTTTAACTTAAGCACCCTATTTAGGGTTTTCTAAATCGCCTACGTGTTCAGTTCTCGAGTCCAAATGGATGAATTTGAATTCTCTTTGATTTTCTTCCTATTTCTCTTTCTTTTTCTCTAACTTTCTCTTCAACATCTCAAGAAGAACGTTTCCCTCTATGCTTCTCCGTCTTCCTCTGTTTTGTTCTACGAACTAATTAGCTTAGCCCACTAATTGTTTTATTAGCTTAAGCGGCCAGGTTTAACCGAAACTATCCTTGCTTAGCTTGTAAGAAAAAGAATTTTCTAAGTAATTTTAGTTTAGCGATGTTAGTTTAAGTTAAGAACCTCATTTAAGGATTTCCAAATCACCTACGTGTTCAATTCGCAAGTCCGCAAGGAAGAATTTGAAATCCCTTTGATTTTCTTCCTATTTCTCTTTCTTTTCTCCAACTTCTCATCTACCTGTCAAGAAGAATGTTTCTCCAAAACTTTCTCCATCCTTCTCGATTTTGTCCTACGAACTAATTAGCTTTGGCCAATAATTGTTTCATTAGCTTAAGTGGCCCAGGTTTAACTCAAACTAACCATGCATATCGTCTAAGAAAGAGGGTTTTATGAGTAATTGTAGCCTAACCATACTAGTTTAATTTGAGCACCCTATTTAAGGTTTTCTAAGTCTCCTACGTGTTCAATTCTCAAGTCCAAATGGATGGATTTGATTTCTCTCCGATTTTCTTCCTATATTTCTCTTCCTTTTCTCCAACTTTCTCTTCTACATCTCAAGAAGAACGTTTCTCCCAAAGTTTCTCCGTGCTTCCTCATCTTTTCTGTTTTATTCTACGGACTAATTAGCATAGGCCACTAATTGTTTCATTAGCTTAAGTGGCCGTGTGTTAACTCAAATTAACCTTGCTTAGCCTCTAAGAAAGAGAATTTTCTGAGTAATTGTAGCATAACGATATTAGTTTAACTTAGGCACCTCATTTAAGGTTTTCAAAATCGCTGAAGGGTTCAATTCTCAAGTCCAAAACGATGAATTTGAATGCCCTTTGATTATCTTTCTAAAATCCCTTTCTTTTCTCCAGCTTTCTCTTTTAGCCCTAAAGCAAAATGTTTCTCTCTTTCTCCGTCCTTCTCCATCCTTTTCCATTTGGTTCTTGGAACTAATTAGCGTAGGCCACTAATTCTTTCATTAGCTTATGTGGCCAAGTTTAACTCAAACTCACCTTGCTTAGCCTCTAGGAAAGAGAATTTTCTGAGTGATTGTAGCATAACGATATTAGTTGAGCTCAGGCACCTCATTTAATGTTTTCAAAATCACGTAAGTGTTCAATTCTCAAGTCCAAAACGATGAATTTGAATGCCCTTTGACTTTCTTCCTATTTCTCTTTATTTTCTCTAACTCTCTCTTCTAGGCTCTCAATAAGAATGTTTCTGTCTAACTTTCTCCGGCCTTCTCTATTTTGTTCTACGAACTAATTAGCTTAGGCCACTAATTATTTCATTAGCTTCAGTGGCCATGTTTGACTCTAGTATCCACTTAAGCACCCTATTTAGTTTCTCCATTAATCCGGCTCATCAACGCCTGTCAGCGGCAACAAGATGCTCTATCCACTTAAGAATGTTTCTCCATAACTTTCCCCGTCCTTCCGCATCTTTCTCTATCTTGTTCTAGGAACTAATTAGCTTGGGCCACTAATCGTTTGATTAGCTTAAATGGCCAAGTTTAGCTCAAACTAACCTAACTTAGCCCCTAAAAAAGAGAATTTTAAGAGCAATTGCAGCTTAACGATATTAGTTTAACTTAAGAACCTTGTTTAAGGATTTCTAAATCACCTAAGTGTTCAATTCTCAATTCCAAAAGGAAGAATTTGAAATCCCTTTGAATTTCTTTCTATTTTCCTTTTTCTTTTCTCCGACTTCTCATCTACCTGTCAAGAAGAATGTTTCTCCCCAAGTTTCTCCGCCCTTCTCCATCCTTCTCTATTTTATCCTACGAACTAATTAGCTTGGGCCAATAATTCTTTCATTAGCTTAAATGGCCCGGTTTAACTCAAACAAAACCATGCTTAGCCTGTAAGAAAGAGAATTTTATGAGTAATTGTAGCTCAATGATATTAGTTTAACTTAAACACGTCATTTAAGGTTTTCTAAATCTCCTACGTGTTCAATTCTCAAATCGAAAAGGATGAATTTCAATTCTCTTTGATTTTCTTCCTGTTTCTCTTTAACCTTTCTCTACCGCCTCTCAAGAAGAATTTAGAATGTTCAAAAGCTGTCCTTTATTTTCTTTGCGTTCTACACCTACCATAACTACATACATATTTTGCCTACTCTAGTGGGATGTACTAGGGACTGTGTTTTGTTGCTCATAGCTATTTGCTGGATGCATACATCAGATTGCGGGTTTCTCCTCCAGCGCACTTTAGGAATACTGTTACACTTCGTGTGGGTTACGCTTCAAGACTATGCCGATTCAGATTTCGGTGATTTCTGGATGGCTTACTTTGGTTGCTACTTTCATTATTGGCGTTTGACATTTTTGGATGGGTGGCTCATTGCTATTACTTTGTTTCATTATTGATTTTAGTTAGTTCTTCCGCTGATGTTCAATAGCTATTTCTCTTTGATGTAGTGTTTGAACATCTTGCGTCTGGTTATTCAGGCTTTTCTTTCTCTCGTGTATAGCTTTGTAGGGCGTGGGGCATGCCCCTTGTAATCTCGTTTATTCTTCTGTTTTATTTATGACTTATTCACCCAAAAAAAAGAACGTTTGTCTCTAACTATCTCCGTCCTTCTCCATCATTCTCTATTTTGTTCTAGGAACTAATAAGCCACTAATTGTTTCATTAGCTTAAGGGGACAAGTTTAACTCAAACTAAGAAAGAGAATTTTCTGAGTAATTGTAGCTTAACTATGTTAGTTTAACTTAAGCACCCTATTTAGGGTTTTCTAAATCGCCTACGTGTTCAGTTCTCGAGTCCAAATGGATGAATTTGAATTCTCTTTGATTTTCTTCCTATTTCTCTTTCTTTTTCTCTAACTTTCTCTTCAACATCTCAAGAAGAACGTTTCCCTCTATGCTTCTCCGTCTTCCTCTGTTTTGTTCTACGAACTAATTAGCTTAGCCCACTAATTGTTTTATTAGCTTAAGCGGCCAGGTTTAACCGAAACTATCCTTGCTTAGCTTGTAAGAAAAAGAATTTTCTAAGTAATTTTAGTTTAGCGATGTTAGTTTAAGTTAAGAACCTCATTTAAGGATTTCCAAATCACCTACGTGTTCAATTCGCAAGTCCGCAAGGAAGAATTTGAAATCCCTTTGATTTTCTTCCTATTTCTCTTTCTTTTCTCCAACTTCTCATCTACCTGTCAAGAAGAATGTTTCTCCAAAACTTTCTCCATCCTTCTCGATTTTGTCCTACGAACTAATTAGCTTTGGCCAATAATTGTTTCATTAGCTTAAGTGGCCCAGGTTTAACTCAAACTAACCATGCATATCGTCTAAGAAAGAGGGTTTTATGAGTAATTGTAGCCTAACCATACTAGTTTAATTTGAGCACCCTATTTAAGGTTTTCTAAGTCTCCTACGTGTTCAATTCTCAAGTCCAAATGGATGGATTTGATTTCTCTCCGATTTTCTTCCTATATTTCTCTTCCTTTTCTCTAACTTTCTCTTCTACATCTCAAGAAGAACGTTTCTCCCAAAGTTTCTCCGTGCTTCCTCATCTTTTCTGTTTTATTCTACGGACTAATTAGCATAGGCCACTAATTGTTTCATTAGCTTAAGTGGCCGTGTGTTAACTCAAATTAACCTTGCTTAGCCTCTAAGAAAGAGAATTTTCTGAGTAATTGTAGCATAACGATATTAGTTTAACTTAGGCACCTCATTTAAGGTTTTCAAAATCGCTGAAGGGTTCAATTCTCAAGTCCAAAACGATGAATTTGAATGCCCTTTGATTATCTTTCTAAAATCCCTTTCTTTTCTCCAGCTTTCTCTTCTAGCCCTAAAGCAAAATGTTTCTCTCTTTCTCCGTCCTTCTCCATCCTTTTCCATTTGGTTCTTGGAACTAATTAGCGTAGGCCACTAATTCTTTCATTAGCTTATGTGGCCAAGTTTAACTCAAACTCACCTTGCTTAGCCTCTAGGAAAGAGAATTTTCTGAGTGATTGTAGCATAACGATATTAGTTGAGCTCAGGCACCTCATTTAATGTTTTCAAAATCACGTAAGTGTTCAATTCTCAAGTCCAAAACGATGAATTTGAATGCCCTTTGACTTTCTTCCTATTTCTCTTTATTTTCTCTAACTCTCTCTTCTAGGCTCTCAATAAGAATGTTTCTGTCTAACTTTCTCCGGCCTTCTCTATTTTGTTCTACGAACTAATTAGCTTAGGCCACTAATTATTTCATTAGCTTCAGTGGCCATGTTTGACTCTAGTATCCACTTAAGCACCCTATTTAGTTTCTCCATTAATCCGGCTCATCAACGCCCGTCAGCGGCAACAAGATGCTCTATCCACTTAAGAATGTTTCTCCATAACTTTCCCCGTCCTTCCGCATCTTTCTCTATCTTGTTCTAGGAACTAATTAGCTTGGGCCACTAATCGTTTGATTAGCTTAAATGGCCAAGTTTAGCTCAAACTAACCTAACTTAGCCCCTAAAAAAGAGAATTTTAAGAGCAATTGCAGCTTAACGATATTAGTTTAACTTAAGAACCTTGTTTAAGGATTTCTAAATCACCTAAGTGTTCAATTCTCAATTCCAAAAGGAAGAATTTGAAATCCCTTTGAATTTCTTTCTATTTTCCTTTTTCTTTTCTCCGACTTCTCATCTACCTGTCAAGAAGAATGTTTCTCCCCAAGTTTCTCCGCCCTTCTCCATCCTTCTCTATTTTATCCTACGAACTAATTAGCTTGGGCCAATAATTCTTTCATTAGCTTAAATGGCCCGGTTTAACTCAAACAAAACCATGCTTAGCCTGTAAGAAAGAGAATTTTATGAGTAATTGTAGCTCAATGATATTAGTTTAACTTAAACACGTCATTTAAGGTTTTCTAAATCTCCTACGTGTTCAATTCTCAAATCGAAAAGGATGAATTTCAATTCTCTTTGATTTTCTTCCTGTTTCTCTTTCTTTTCTCTACCGCCTCTCAAGAAGAATTCAGAATGTTCAAAAGCTGTCCTTTATTTTCTTTGCGTTCTACACCTACCATAACTACATACATATTTTGCCTACTCTAGTGGGATGTACTAGGGACTGTGTTTTGTTGCTCATAGCTATTTGCTGGATGCATACATCAGATTGCGGGTTTCTCCTCCAGCGCACTTTAGGAATACTGTTACACTCCGTGTGGGTTACGCTTCAAGACTATGCCGATTCAGATTTCGGTGATTTCTGGATGGCTTACTTTGGTTGCTACTTTCATTATTGGCGTTTGACATTTTTGGATGGGTGGCTCATTGCTATTACTTTGTTTCATTATTGATTTTAGTTAGTTCTTCCGCTGATGTTCAATAGCTATTTCTCTTTGATGTAGTGTTTGAACATCTTGCGTCTGGTTATTCAGGCTTTTCTTTCTCTCGTGTATAGCTTTGTAGGGCGTGGGGCATGCCCCTTGTAATCTCGTTTATTCTTCTGTTTTATTTATGACTTATTCACCCAAAAAAAAGAACGTTTGTCTCTAACTATCTCCGTCCTTCTCCATCATTCTCTATTTTGTTCTAGGAACTAATAAGCCACTAATTGTTTCATTAGCTTAAGGGGACAAGTTTAACTCAAACTAAGAAAGAGAATTTTCTGAGTAATTGTAGCTTAACTATGTTAGTTTAACTTAAGCACCCTATTTAGGGTTTTCTAAATCGCCTACGTGTTCAGTTCTCGAGTCCAAATGGATGAATTTGAATTCTCTTTGATTTTCTTCCTATTTCTCTTTCTTTTTCTCTAACTTTCTCTTCAACATCTCAAGAAGAACGTTTCCCTCTATGCTTCTCCGTCTTCCTCTGTTTTGTTCTACGAACTAATTAGCTTAGCCCACTAATTGTTTTATTAGCTTAAGCGGCCAGGTTTAACCGAAACTATCCTTGCTTAGCTTGTAAGAAAAAGAATTTTCTAAGTAATTTTAGTTTAGCGATGTTAGTTTAAGTTAAGAACCTCATTTAAGGATTTCCAAATCACCTACGTGTTCAATTCGCAAGTCCGCAAGGAAGAATTTGAAATCCCTTTGATTTTCTTCCTATTTCTCTTTCTTTTCTCCAACTTCTCATCTACCTGTCAAGAAGAATGTTTCTCCAAAACTTTCTCCATCCTTCTCGATTTTGTCCTACGAACTAATTAGCTTTGGCCAATAATTGTTTCATTAGCTTAAGTGGCCCAGGTTTAACTCAAACTAACCATGCATATCGTCTAAGAAAGAGGGTTTTATGAGTAATTGTAGCCTAACCATACTAGTTTAATTTGAGCACCCTATTTAAGGTTTTCTAAGTCTCCTACGTGTTCAATTCTCAAGTCCAAATGGATGGATTTGATTTCTCTCCGATTTTCTTCCTATATTTCTCTTCCTTTTCTCTAACTTTCTCTTCTACATCTCAAGAAGAACGTTTCTCCCAAAGTTTCTCCGTGCTTCCTCATCTTTTCTGTTTTATTCTACGGACTAATTAGCATAGGCCACTAATTGTTTCATTAGCTTAAGTGGCCGTGTGTTAACTCAAATTAACCTTGCTTAGCCTCTAAGAAAGAGAATTTTCTGAGTAATTGTAGCATAACGATATTAGTTTAACTTAGGCACCTCATTTAAGGTTTTCAAAATCGCTGAAGGGTTCAATTCTCAAGTCCAAAACGATGAATTTGAATGCCCTTTGATTATCTTTCTAAAATCCCTTTCTTTTCTCCAGCTTTCTCTTCTAGCCCTAAAGCAAAATGTTTCTCTCTTTCTCCGTCCTTCTCCATCCTTTTCCATTTGGTTCTTGGAACTAATTAGCGTAGGCCACTAATTCTTTCATTAGCTTATGTGGCCAAGTTTAACTCAAACTCACCTTGCTTAGCCTCTAGGAAAGAGAATTTTCTGAGTGATTGTAGCATAACGATATTAGTTGAGCTCAGGCACCTCATTTAATGTTTTCAAAATCACGTAAGTGTTCAATTCTCAAGTCCAAAACGATGAATTTGAATGCCCTTTGACTTTCTTCCTATTTCTCTTTATTTTCTCTAACTCTCTCTTCTAGGCTCTCAATAAGAATGTTTCTGTCTAACTTTCTCCGGCCTTCTCTATTTTGTTCTACGAACTAATTAGCTTAGGCCACTAATTATTTCATTAGCTTCAGTGGCCATGTTTGACTCTAGTATCCACTTAAGCACCCTATTTAGTTTCTCCATTAATCCGGCTCATCAACGCCTGTCAGCGGCAACAAGATGCTCTATCCACTTAAGAATGTTTCTCCATAACTTTCCCCGTCCTTCCGCATCTTTCTCTATCTTGTTCTAGGAACTAATTAGCTTGGGCCACTAATCGTTTGATTAGCTTAAATGGCCAAGTTTAGCTCAAACTAACCTAACTTAGCCCCTAAAAAAGAGAATTTTAAGAGCAATTGCAGCTTAACGATATTAGTTTAACTTAAGAACCTTGTTTAAGGATTTCTAAATCACCTAAGTGTTCAATTCTCAATTCCAAAAGGAAGAATTTGAAATCCCTTTGAATTTCTTTCTATTTTCCTTTTTCTTTTCTCCGACTTCTCATCTACCTGTCAAGAAGAATGTTTCTCCCCAAGTTTCTCCGCCCTTCTCCATCCTTCTCTATTTTATCCTACGAACTAATTAGCTTGGGCCAATAATTCTTTCATTAGCTTAAATGGCCCGGTTTAACTCAAACAAAACCATGCTTAGCCTGTAAGAAAGAGAATTTTATGAGTAATTGTAGCTCAATGATATTAGTTTAACTTAAACACGTCATTTAAGGTTTTCTAAATCTCCTACGTGTTCAATTCTCAAATCGAAAAGGATGAATTTCAATTCTCTTTGATTTTCTTCCTGTTTCTCTTTAACCTTTCTCTACCGCCTCTCAAGAAGAATTCAGAATGTTCAAAAGCTGTCCTTTATTTTCTTTGCGTTCTACACCTACCATAACTACATACATATTTTGCCTACTCTAGTGGGATGTACTAGGGACTGTGTTTTGTTGCTCATAGCTATTTGCTGGATGCATACATCAGATTGCGGGTTTCTCCTCCAGCGCACTTTAGGAATACTGTTACACTCCGTGTGGGCTACGCTTCAAGACTATGCCGATTCAGATTTCGGTGATTTCTGGATGGCTTACTTTGGTTGCTACTTTCATTATTGGCGTTTGACATTTTTGGATGGGTGGCTCATTGCTATTACTTTGTTTCATTATTGATTTTAGTTAGTTCTTCCGCTGATGTTCAATAGCTATTTCTCTTTGATGTAGTGTTTGAACATCTTGCGTCTGGTTATTCAGGCTTTTCTTTCTCTCGTGTATAGCTTTGTAGGGCGTGGGGCATGCCCCTTGTAATCTCGTTTATTCTTCTGTTTTATTTATGACTTATTCACCCAAAAAAAAGAACGTTTGTCTCTAACTATCTCCGTCCTTCTCCATCATTCTCTATTTTGTTCTAGGAACTAATAAGCCACTAATTGTTTCATTAGCTTAAGGGGACAAGTTTAACTCAAACTAAGAAAGAGAATTTTCTGAGTAATTGTAGCTTAACTATGTTAGTTTAACTTAAGCACCCTATTTAGGGTTTTCTAAATCGCCTACGTGTTCAGTTCTCGAGTCCAAATGGATGAATTTGAATTCTCTTTGATTTTCTTCCTATTTCTCTTTCTTTTTCTCTAACTTTCTCTTCAACATCTCAAGAAGAACGTTTCCCTCTATGCTTCTCCGTCTTCCTCTGTTTTGTTCTACGAACTAATTAGCTTAGCCCACTAATTGTTTTATTAGCTTAAGCGGCCAGGTTTAACCGAAACTATCCTTGCTTAGCTTGTAAGAAAAAGAATTTTCTAAGTAATTTTAGTTTAGCGATGTTAGTTTAAGTTAAGAACCTCATTTAAGGATTTCCAAATCACCTACGTGTTCAATTCGCAAGTCCGCAAGGAAGAATTTGAAATCCCTTTGATTTTCTTCCTATTTCTCTTTCTTTTCTCCAACTTCTCATCTACCTGTCAAGAAGAATGTTTCTCCAAAACTTTCTCCATCCTTCTCGATTTTGTCCTACGAACTAATTAGCTTTGGCCAATAATTGTTTCATTAGCTTAAGTGGCCCAGGTTTAACTCAAACTAACCATGCATATCGTCTAAGAAAGAGGGTTTTATGAGTAATTGTAGCCTAACCATACTAGTTTAATTTGAGCACCCTATTTAAGGTTTTCTAAGTCTCCTACGTGTTCAATTCTCAAGTCCAAATGGATGGATTTGATTTCTCTCCGATTTTCTTCCTATATTTCTCTTCCTTTTCTCTAACTTTCTCTTCTACATCTCAAGAAGAACGTTTCTCCCAAAGTTTCTCCGTGCTTCCTCATCTTTTCTGTTTTATTCTACGGACTAATTAGCATAGGCCACTAATTGTTTCATTAGCTTAAGTGGCCGTGTGTTAACTCAAATTAACCTTGCTTAGCCTCTAAGAAAGAGAATTTTCTGAGTAATTGTAGCATAACGATATTAGTTTAACTTAGGCACCTCATTTAAGGTTTTCAAAATCGATGAAGGGTTCAATTCTCAAGTCCAAAACGATGAATTTGAATGCCCTTTGATTATCTTTCTAAAATCCCTTTCTTTTCTCCAGCTTTCTCTTCTAGCCCTAAAGCAAAATGTTTCTCTCTTTCTCCGTCCTTCTCCATCCTTTTCCATTTGGTTCTTGGAACTAATTAGCGTAGGCCACTAATTCTTTCATTAGCTTATGTGGCCAAGTTTAACTCAAACTCACCTTGCTTAGCCTCTAGGAAAGAGAATTTTCTGAGTGATTGTAGCATAACAATATTAGTTGAGCTCAGGCACCTCATTTAATGTTTTCAAAATCACGTAAGTGTTCAATTCTCAAGTCCAAAACGATGAATTTGAATGCCCTTTGACTTTCTTCCTATTTCTCTTTATTTTCTCTAACTCTCTCTTCTAGGCTCTCAATAAGAATGTTTCTGTCTAACTTTCTCCGGCCTTCTCTATTTTGTTCTACGAACTAATTAGCTTAGGCCACTAATTATTTCATTAGCTTCAGTGGCCATGTTTGACTCTAGTATCCACTTAAGCACCCTATTTAGTTTCTCCATTAATCCGGCTCATCAACGCCTGTCAGCGGCAACAAGATGCTCTATCCACTTAAGAATGTTTCTCCATAACTTTCCCCGTCCTTCCGCATCTTTCTCTATCTTGTTCTAGGAACTAATTAGCTTGGGCCACTAATCGTTTGATTAGCTTAAATGGCCAAGTTTAGCTCAAACTAACCTAACTTAGCCCCTAAAAAAGAGAATTTTAAGAGCAATTGCAGCTTAACGATATTAGTTTAACTTAAGAACCTTGTTTAAGGATTTCTAAATCACCTAAGTGTTCAATTCTCAATTCCAAAAGGAAGAATTTGAAATCCCTTTGAATTTCTTTCTATTTTCCTTTTTCTTTTCTCCGACTTCTCATCTACCTGTCAAGAAGAATGTTTCTCCCCAAGTTTCTCCGCCCTTCTCCATCCTTCTCTATTTTATCCTACGAACTAATTAGCTTGGGCCAATAATTCTTTCATTAGCTTAAATGGCCCGGTTTAACTCAAACAAAACCATGCTTAGCCTGTAAGAAAGAGAATTTTATGAGTAATTGTAGCTCAATGATATTAGTTTAACTTAAACACGTCATTTAAGGTTTTCTAAATCTCCTACGTGTTCAATTCTCAAATCGAAAAGGATGAATTTCAATTCTCTTTGATTTTCTTCCTGTTTCTCTTTAACCTTTCTCTACCGCCTCTCAAGAAGAATTCAGAATGTTCAAAAGCTGTCCTTTATTTTCTTTGCGTTCTACACCTACCATAACTACATACATATTTTGCCTACTCTAGTGGGATGTACTAGGGACTGTGTTTTGTTGCTCATAGCTATTTGCTGGATGCATACATCAGATTGCGGGTTTCTCCTCCAGCGCACTTTAGGAATACTGTTACACTCCGTGTGGGTTACGCTTCAAGACTATGCCGATTCAGATTTCGGTGATTTCTGGATGGCTTACTTTGGTTGCTACTTTCATTATTGGCGTTTGACATTTTTGGATGGGTGGCTCATTGCTATTACTTTGTTTCATTATTGATTTTAGTTAGTTCTTCCGCTGATGTTCAATAGCTATTTCTCTTTGATGTAGTGTTTGAACATCTTGCGTCTGGTTATTCAGGCTTTTCTTTCTCTCGTGTATAGCTTTGTAGGGCGTGGGGCATGCCCCTTGTAATCTCGTTTATTCTTCTGTTTTATTTATGACTTATTCACCCAAAAAAAAGAACGTTTGTCTCTAACTATCTCCGTCCTTCTCCATCATTCTCTATTTTGTTCTAGGAACTAATAAGCCACTAATTGTTTCATTAGCTTAAGGGGACAAGTTTAACTCAAACTAACCTTGCTTAGCCTCTAAGAAAGAGAATTTTCTGAGTAATTGTAGCTTAACTATGTTAGTTTAACTTAAGCACCCTATTTAGGGTTTTCTAAATCGCCTACGTGTTCAGTTCTCGAGTCCAAATGGATGAATTTGAATTCTCTTTGATTTTCTTCCTATTTCTCTTTCTTTTTCTCTAACTTTCTCTTCAACATCTCAAGAAGAACGTTTCCCTCTATGCTTCTCCGTCTTCCTCTGTTTTGTTCTACGAACTAATTAGCTTAGCCCACTAATTGTTTTATTAGCTTAAGCGGCCAGGTTTAACCGAAACTATCCTTGCTTAGCTTGTAAGAAAAAGAATTTTCTAAGTAATTTTAGTTTAGCGATGTTAGTTTAAGTTAAGAAGCTCATTTAAGGATTTCCAAATCACCTACGTGTTCAATTCGCAAGTCCGCAAGGAAGAATTTGAAATCCCTTTGATTTTCTTCCTATTTCTCTTTCTTTTCTCCAACTTCTCATCTACCTGTCAAGAAGAATGTTTCTCCAAAACTTTCTCCATCCTTCTCGATTTTGTCCTACGAACTAATTAGCTTTGGCCAATAATTGTTTCATTAGCTTAAGTGGCCCAGGTTTAACTCAAACTAACCATGCATATCGTCTAAGAAAGAGGGTTTTATGAGTAATTGAAGCCTAACCACACTAGTTTAATTTGAGCACCCTATTTAAGGTTTTCTAAGTCTCCTACGTGTTCAATTCTCAAGTCCAAATGGATGGATTTGATTTCTCTCCGATTTTCTTCCTATATTTCTCTTCCTTTTCTCTAACTTTCTCTTCTACATCTCAAGAAGAACGTTTCTCCCAAAGTTTCTCCGTGCTTCCTCATCTTTTCTGTTTTATTCTACGGACTCATTAGCATAGGCCACTAATTGTTTCATTAGCTTAAGTGGCCATGTGTTAACTCAAATTAACCTTGCTTAGCCTCTAAGAAAGAGAATTTTCTGAGTAATTGTAGCATAACGATATTAGTTTAACTTAGGCACCTCATTTAAGGTTTTCAAAATCGCTGAAGGGTTCAATTCTCAAGTCCAAAACGATGAATTTGAATGCCCTTTGATTATCTTTCTAAAATCCCTTTCTTTTCTCCAGCTTTCTCTTCTAGCCCTAAAGCAAAATGTTTCTCTCTTTCTCCGTCCTTCTCCATCCTTTTCCATTTGGTTCTTGGAACTAATTAGCGTAGGCCACTAATTCTTTCATTAGCTTATGTGGCCAAGTTTAACTCAAACTCACCTTGCTTAGCCTCTAGGAAAGAGAATTTTCTGAGTGATTGTAGCATAACGATATTAGTTGAGCTCAGGCACCTCATTTAATGTTTTCAAAATCACGTAAGTGTTCAATTCTCAAGTCCAAAACGATGAATTTGAATGCCCTTTGACTTTCTTCCTATTTCTCTTTATTTTCTCTAACTCTCTCTTCTAGGCTCTCAATAAGAATGTTTCTGTCTAACTTTCTCCGGCCTTCTCTATTTTGTTCTACGAACTAATTAGCTTAGGCCACTAATTATTTCATTAGCTTCAGTGGCCATGTTTGACTCTAGTATCCACTTAAGCACCCTATTTAGTTTCTCCATTAATCCGGCTCATCAACGCCTGTCAGCGGCAACAAGATGCTCTATCCACTTAAGAATGTTTCTCCATAACTTTCCCCGTCCTTCCGCATCTTTCTCTATCTTGTTCTAGGAACTAATTAGCTTGGGCCACTAATCGTTTGATTAGCTTAAATGGCCAAGTTTAGCTCAAACTAACCTAACTTAGCCCCTAAAAAAGAGAATTTTAAGAGCAATTGCAGCTTAACGATATTAGTTTAACTTAAGAACCTTGTTTAAGGATTTCTAAATCACCTAAGTGTTCAATTCTCAATTCCAAAAGGAAGAATTTGAAATCCCTTTGAATTTCTTTCTATTTTCCTTTTTCTTTTCTCCGACTTCTCATCTACCTGTCAAGAAGAATGTTTCTCCCCAAGTTTCTCCGCCCTTCTCCATCCTTCTCTATTTTATCCTACGAACTAATTAGCTTGGGCCAATAATTCTTTCATTAGCTTAAATGGCCCGGTTTAACTCAAACAAAACCATGCTTAGCCTGTAAGAAAGAGAATTTTATGAGTAATTGTAGCTCAATGATATTAGTTTAACTTAAACACGTCATTTAAGGTTTTCTAAATCTCCTACGTGTTCAATTCTCAAATCGAAAAGGATGAATTTCAATTCTCTTTGATTTTCTTCCTGTTTCTCTTTCTTTTCTCTAACCTTTCTCTACCGCCTCTCAAGAAGAATTCAGAATGTTCAAAAGCTGTCCTTTATTTTCTTTGCGTTCTACACCTACCATAACCACATACATATTTTGCCTACTCTAGTGGGATGTACTAGGGACTGTGTTTTGTTGCTCATAGCTATTTGCTGGATGCATACATCAGATTGCGGGTTTCTCCTCCAGCGCACTTTAGGAATACTGTTACACTCCGTGTGGGTTACGCTTCAAGACTATGCCGATTCAGATTTCGGTGATTTCTGGATGGCTTACTTTGGTTGCTACTTTCATTATTGGCGTTTGACATTTTTGGATGGGTGGCTCATTGCTATTACTTTGTTTCATTATTGATTTTAGTTAGTTCTTCCGCTGATGTTCAATAGCTATTTCTCTTTGATGTAGTGTTTGAACATCTTGCGTCTGGTTATTCAGGCTTTTCTTTCTCTCGTGTATAGCTTTGTAGGGCGTGGGGCATGCCCCTTGTAATCTCGTTTATTCTTCTGTTTTATTTATGACTTATTCACCCAAAAAAAAGAACGTTTGTCTCTAACTATCTCCGTCCTTCTCCATCATTCTCTATTTTGTTCTAGGAACTAATAAGCCACTAATTGTTTCATTAGCTTAAGGGGACAAGTTTAACTCAAACTAACCTTGCTTAGCCTCTAAGAAAGAGAATTTTCTGAGTAATTGTAGCTTAACTATGTTAGTTTAACTTAAGCACCCTATTTAGGGTTTTCTAAATCGCCTACGTGTTCAGTTCTCGAGTCCAAATGGATGAATTTGAATTCTCTTTGATTTTCTTCCTATTTCTCTTTCTTTTTCTCTAACTTTCTCTTCAACATCTCAAGAAGAACGTTTCCCTCTATGCTTCTCCGTCTTCCTCTGTTTTGTTCTACGAACTAATTAGCTTAGCCCACTAATTGTTTTATTAGCTTAAGCGGCCAGGTTTAACCGAAACTATCCTTGCTTAGCTTGTAAGAAAAAGAATTTTCTAAGTAATTTTAGTTTAGCGATGTTAGTTTAAGTTAAGAAGCTCATTTAAGGATTTCCAAATCACCTACGTGTTCAATTCGCAAGTCCGCAAGGAAGAATTTGAAATCCCTTTGATTTTCTTCCTATTTCTCTTTCTTTTCTCCAACTTCTCATCTACCTGTCAAGAAGAATGTTTCTCCAAAACTTTCTCCATCCTTCTCGATTTTGTCCTACGAACTAATTAGCTTTGGCCAATAATTGTTTCATTAGCTTAAGTGGCCCAGGTTTAACTCAAACTAACCATGCATATCGTCTAAGAAAGAGGGTTTTATGAGTAATTGAAGCCTAACCACACTAGTTTAATTTGAGCACCCTATTTAAGGTTTTCTAAGTCTCCTACGTGTTCAATTCTCAAGTCCAAATGGATGGATTTGATTTCTCTCCGATTTTCTTCCTATATTTCTCTTCCTTTTCTCTAACTTTCTCTTCTACATCTCAAGAAGAACGTTTCTCCCAAAGTTTCTCCGTGCTTCCTCATCTTTTCTGTTTTATTCTACGGACTCATTAGCATAGGCCACTAATTGTTTCATTAGCTTAAGTGGCCGCGTGTTAACTCAAATTAACCTTGCTTAGCCTCTAAGAAAGAATATTTTCTGAGTAATTGTAGCATAACGATATTAGTTTAACTTAGGCACCTCATTTAAGGTTTTCAAAATCGCTGAAGGGTTCAATTCTCAAGTCCAAAACGATGAATTTGAATGCCCTTTGATTATCTTTCTAAAATCCCTTTCTTTTCTCCAGCTTTCTCTTCTAGCCCTAAAGCAAAATGTTTCTCTCTTTCTCCGTCCTTCTCCATCCTTTTCCATTTGGTTCTTGGAACTAATTAGCGTAGGCCACTAGTTCTTTCATTAGCTTATGTGGCCAAGTTTAACTCAAACTCACCTTGCTTAGCCTCTAGGAAAGAGAATTTTCTGAGTGATTGTAGCATAACGATATTAGTTGAGCTCAGGCACCTCATTTAATGTTTTCAAAATCACGTAAGTGTTCAATTCTCAAGTCCAAAACGATGAATTTGAATGCCCTTTGACTTTCTTCCTATTTCTCTTTATTTTCTCTAACTCTCTCTTCTAGGCTCTCAATAAGAATGTTTCTGTCTAACTTTCTCCGGCCTTCTCTATTTTGTTCTACGAACTAATTAGCTTAGGCCACTAATTATTTCATTAGCTTCAGTGGCCATGTTTGACTCTAGTATCCACTTAAGCACCCTATTTAGTTTCTCCATTAATCCGGCTCATCAACGCCTGTCAGCGGCAACAAGATGCTCTATCCACTTAAGAATGTTTCTCCATAACTTTCCCCGTCCTTCCGCATCTTTCTCTATCTTGTTCTAGGAACTAATTAGCTTGGGCCACTAATCGTTTGATTAGCTTAAATGGCCAAGTTTAGCTCAAACTAACCTAACTTAGCCCCTAAAAAAGAGAATTTTAAGAGCAATTGCAGCTTAACGATATTAGTTTAACTTAAGAACCTTGTTTAAGGATTTCTAAATCACCTAAGTGTTCAATTCTCAATTCCAAAAGGAAGAATTTGAAATCCCTTTGAATTTCTTTCTATTTTCCTTTTTCTTTTCTCCGACTTCTCATCTACCTGTCAAGAAGAATGTTTCTCCCCAAGTTTCTCCGCCCTTCTCCATCCTTCTCTATTTTATCCTACGAACTAATTAGCTTGGGCCAATAATTCTTTCATTAGCTTAAATGGCCCGGTTTAACTCAAACAAAACCATGCTTAGCCTGTAAGAAAGAGAATTTTATGAGTAATTGTAGCTCAATGATATTAGTTTAACTTAAACACGTCATTTAAGGTTTTCTAAATCTCCTACGTGTTCAATTCTCAAATCGAAAAGGATGAATTTCAATTCTCTTTGATTTTCTTCCTGTTTCTCTTTAACCTTTCTCTACCGCCTCTCAAGAAGAATTCAGAATGTTCAAAAGCTGTCCTTTATTTTCTTTGCGTTCTACACCTACCATAACTACATACATATTTTGCCTACTCTAGTGGGATGTACTAGGGACTGTGTTTTGTTGCTCATAGCTATTTGCTGGATGCATACATCAGATTGCGGGTTTCTCCTCCAGCGCACTTTAGGAATACTGTTACACTCCGTGTGGGTTACGCTTCAAGACTATGCCGATTCAGATTTCGGTGATTTCTGGATGGCTTACTTTGGTTGCTACTTTCATTATTGGCGTTTGACATTTTTGGATGGGTGGCTCATTGCTATTACTTTGTTTCATTATTGATTTTAGTTAGTTCTTCCGCTGATGTTCAATAGCTATTTCTCTTTGATGTAGTGTTTGAACATCTTGCGTCTGGTTATTCAGGCTTTTCTTTCTCTCGTGTATAGCTTTGTAGGGCGTGGGGCATGCCCCTTGTAATCTCGTTTATTCTTCTGTTTTATTTATGACTTATTCACCCAAAAAAAAGAACGTTTGTCTCTAACTATCTCCGTCCTTCTCCATCATTCTCTATTTTGTTCTAGGAACTAATAAGCCACTAATTGTTTCATTAGCTTAAGGGGACAAGTTTAACTCAAACTAACCTTGCTTAGCCTCTAAGAAAGAGAATTTTCTGAGTAATTGTAGCTTAACTATGTTAGTTTAACTTAAGCACCCTATTTAGGGTTTTCTAAATCGCCTACGTGTTCAGTTCTCGAGTCCAAATGGATGAATTTGAATTCTCTTTGATTTTCTTCCTATTTCTCTTTCTTTTTCTCTAACTTTCTCTTCAACATCTCAAGAAGAACGTTTCCCTCTATGCTTCTCCGTCTTCCTCTGTTTTGTTCTACGAACTAATTAGCTTAGCCCACTAATTGTTTTATTAGCTTAAGCGGCCAGGTTTAACCGAAACTATCCTTGCTTAGCTTGTAAGAAAAAGAATTTTCTAAGTAATTTTAGTTTAGCGATGTTAGTTTAAGTTAAGAACCTCATTTAAGGATTTCCAAATCACCTACGTGTTCAATTCGCAAGTCCGCAAGGAAGAATTTGAAATCCCTTTGATTTTCTTCCTATTTCTCTTTCTTTTCTCCAACTTCTCATCTACCTGTCAAGAAGAATGTTTCTCCAAAACTTTCTCCATCCTTCTCGATTTTGTCCTACGAACTAATTAGCTTTGGCCAATAATTGTTTCATTAGCTTAAGTGGCCAGGTTTAACTCAAACTAACCATGCATATCGTCTAAGAAAGAGGGTTTTATGAGTAATTGTAGCCTAACCATACTAGTTTAATTTGAGCACCCTATTTAAGGTTTTCTAAGTCTCCTACGTGTTCAATTCTCAAGTCCAAATGGATGGATTTGATTTCTCTCCGATTTTCTTCCTATATTTCTCTTCCTTTTCTCTAACTTTCTCTTCTACATCTCAAGAAGAACGTTTCTCCCAAAGTTTCTCCGTGCTTCCTCATCTTTTCTGTTTTATTCTACGGACTCATTAGCATAGGCCACTAATTGTTTCATTAGCTTAAGTGGCCATGTGTTAACTCAAATTAACCTTGCTTAGCCTCTAAGAAAGAGAATTTTCTGAGTAATTGTAGCATAACGATATTAGTTTAACTTAGGCACCTCATTTAAGGTTTTCAAAATCGCTGAAGGGTTCAATTCTCAAGTCCAAAACGATGAATTTGAATGCCCTTTGATTATCTTTCTAAAATCCCTTTCTTTTCTCCAGCTTTCTCTTCTAGCCCTAAAGCAAAATGTTTCTCTCTTTGTCCGTCCTTCTCCATCCTTTTCCATTTGGTTCTTGGAACTAATTAGCGTAGGCCACTAGTTCTTTCATTAGCTTATGTGGCCAAGTTTAACTCAAACTCACCTTGCTTAGCCTCTAGGAAAGAGAATTTTCTGAGTGATTGTAGCATAACGATATTAGTTGAGCTCAGGCACCTCATTTAATGTTTTCAAAATCACGTAAGTGTTCAATTCTCAAGTCCAAAACGATGAATTTGAATGCCCTTTGACTTTCTTCCTATTTCTCTTTATTTTCTCTAACTCTCTCTTCTAGGCTCTCAATAAGAATGTTTCTGTCTAACTTTCTCCGGCCTTCTCTATTTTGTTCTACGAACTAATTAGCTTAGGCCACTAATTATTTCATTAGCTTCAGTGGCCATGTTTGACTCTAGTATCCACTTAAGCACCCTATTTAGTTTCTCCATTAATCCGGCTCATCAACGCCTGTCAGCGGCAACAAGATGCTCTATCCACTTAAGAATGTTTCTCCATAACTTTCCCCGTCCTTCCGCATCTTTCTCTATCTTGTTCTAGGAACTAATTAGCTTGGGCCACTAATCGTTTGATTAGCTTAAATGGCCAAGTTTAGCTCAAACTAACCTAACTTAGCCCCTAAAAAAGAGAATTTTAAGAGCAATTGCAGCTTAACGATATTAGTTTAACTTAAGAACCTTGTTTAAGGATTTCTAAATCACCTAAGTGTTCAATTCTCAATTCCAAAAGGAAGAATTTGAAATCCCTTTGAATTTCTTTCTATTTTCCTTTTTCTTTTCTCCGACTTCTCATCTACCTGTCAAGAAGAATGTTTCTCCCCAAGTTTCTCCGCCCTTCTCCATCCTTCTCTATTTTATCCTACGAACTAATTAGCTTGGGCCAATAATTCTTTCATTAGCTTAAATGGCCCGGTTTAACTCAAACAAAACCATGCTTAGCCTGTAAGAAAGAGAATTTTATGAGTAATTGTAGCTCAATGATATTAGTTTAACTTAAACACGTCATTTAAGGTTTTCTAAATCTCCTACGTGTTCAATTCTCAAATCGAAAAGGATGAATTTCAATTCTCTTTGATTTTCTTCCTGTTTCTCTTTCTTTTCTCTAACCTTTCTCTACCGCCTCTCAAGAAGAATTCAGAATGTTCAAAAGCTGTCCTTTATTTTCTTTGCGTTCTACACCTACCATAACCACATACATATTTTGCCTACTCTAGTGGGATGTACTAGGGACTGTGTTTTGTTGCTCATAGCTATTTGCTGGATGCATACATCAGATTGCGGGTTTCTCCTCCAGCGCACTTTAGGAATACTGTTACACTCCGTGTGGGTTACGCTTCAAGACTATGCCGATTCAGATTTCGGTGATTTCTGGATGGCTTACTTTGGTTGCTACTTTCATTATTGGCGTTTGACATTTTTGGATGGGTGGCTCATTGCTATTACTTTGTTTCATTATTGATTTTAGTTAGTTCTTCCGCTGATGTTCAATAGCTATTTCTCTTTGATGTAGTGTTTCAACATCTTGCGTCTGGTTATTCAGGCTTTTCTTTCTCTCGTGTATAGCTTTGTAGGGCGTGGGGCATGCCCTTGTAATCTAGTTTATTCTTCTGTTTTATTTATGACTTATTCACCCAAAAAAAAGAACGTTTGTCTCTAACTATCTCCGTCCTTCTCCATCATTCTCTATTTTGTTCTAGGAACTAATAAGCCACTATTCACCCAAAAATTAATGTATTCACCCAAAAAAAACTAATAAGCCACTAATTGTTTCATTAGCTTAAGGGGACAAGTTTAACTCAAACTAACCTTGCTTAGCCTCTAAGAAAGAGAATTTTCTGAGTAATTGTAGCTTAACTATGTTAGTTTAACTTAAGCACCCTATTTAGGGTTTTCTAAATCGCCTACGTGTTCAGTTCTCGAGTCCAAATGGATGAATTTGAATTCTCTTTGATTTTCTTCCTATTTCTCTTTCTTTTTCTCTAACTTTCTCTTCAACATCTCAAGAAGAACGTTTCCCTCTATGCTTCTCCGTCTTCCTCTGTTTTGTTCTACGAACTAATTAGCTTAGCCCACTAATTGTTTTATTAGCTTAAGCGGCCAGGTTTAACCGAAACTATCCTTGCTTAGCTTGTAAGAAAAAGAATTTTCTAAGTAATTTTAGTTTAGCGATGTTAGTTTAAGTTAAGAAGCTCATTTAAGGATTTCCAAATCACCTACGTGTTCAATTCGCAAGTCCGCAAGGAAGAATTTGAAATCCCTTTGATTTTCTTCCTATTTCTCTTTCTTTTCTCCAACTTCTCATCTACCTGTCAAGAAGAATGTTTCTCCAAAACTTTCTCCATCCTTCTCGATTTTGTCCTACGAACTAATTAGCTTTGGCCAATAATTGTTTCATTAGCTTAAGTGGCCAGGTTTAACTCAAACTAACCATGCATATCGTCTAAGAAAGAGGGTTTTATGAGTAATTGTAGCCTAACCATACTAGTTTAATTTGAGCACCCTATTTAAGGTTTTCTAAGTCTCCTACGTGTTCAATTCTCAAGTCCAAATGGATGGATTTGATTTCTCTCCGATTTTCTTCCTATATTTCTCTTCCTTTTCTCTAACTTTCTCTTCTACATCTCAAGAAGAACGTTTCTCCCAAAGTTTCTCCGTGCTTCCTCATCTTTTCTGTTTTATTCTACGGACTCATTAGCATAGGCCACTAATTGTTTCATTAGCTTAAGTGGCCGCGTGTTAACTCAAATTAACCTTGCTTAGCCTCTAAGAAAGAATATTTTCTGAGTAATTGTAGCATAACGATATTAGTTTAACTTAGGCACCTCATTTAAGGTTTTCAAAATCGCTGAAGGGTTCAATTCTCAAGTCCAAAACGATGAATTTGAATGCCCTTTGATTATCTTTCTAAAATCCCTTTCTTTTCTCCAGCTTTCTCTTCTAGCCCTAAAGCAAAATGTTTCTCTCTTTCTCCGTCCTTCTCCATCCTTTTCCATTTGGTTCTTGGAACTAATTAGCGTAGGCCACTAGTTCTTTCATTAGCTTATGTGGCCAAGTTTAACTCAAACTCACCTTGCTTAGCCTCTAGGAAAGAGAATTTTCTGAGTGATTGTAGCATAACGATATTAGTTGAGCTCAGGCACCTCATTTAATGTTTTCAAAATCACGTAAGTGTTCAATTCTCAAGTCCAAAACGATGAATTTGAATGCCCTTTGACTTTCTTCCTATTTCTCTTTATTTTCTCTAACTCTCTCTTCTAGGCTCTCAATAAGAATGTTTCTGTCTAACTTTCTCCGGCCTTCTCTATTTTGTTCTACGAACTAATTAGCTTAGGCCACTAATTATTTCATTAGCTTCAGTGGCCATGTTTGACTCTAGTATCCACTTAAGCACCCTATTTAGTTTCTCCATTAATCCGGCTCATCAACGCCTGTCAGCGGCAACAAGATGCTCTATCCACTTAAGAATGTTTCTCCATAACTTTCCCCGTCCTTCCGCATCTTTCTCTATCTTGTTCTAGGAACTAATTAGCTTGGGCCACTAATCGTTTGATTAGCTTAAATGGCCAAGTTTAGCTCAAACTAACCTAACTTAGCCCCTAAAAAAGAGAATTTTAAGAGCAATTGCAGCTTAACGATATTAGTTTAACTTAAGAACCTTGTTTAAGGATTTCTAAATCACCTAAGTGTTCAATTCTCAATTCCAAAAGGAAGAATTTGAAATCCCTTTGAATTTCTTTCTATTTTCCTTTTTCTTTTCTCCGACTTCTCATCTACCTGTCAAGAAGAATGTTTCTCCCCAAGTTTCTCCGCCCTTCTCCATCCTTCTCTATTTTATCCTACGAACTAATTAGCTTGGGCCAATAATTCTTTCATTAGCTTAAATGGCCCGGTTTAACTCAAACAAAACCATGCTTAGCCTGTAAGAAAGAGAATTTTATGAGTAATTGTAGCTCAATGATATTAGTTTAACTTAAACACGTCATTTAAGGTTTTCTAAATCTCCTACGTGTTCAATTCTCAAATCGAAAAGGATGAATTTCAATTCTCTTTGATTTTCTTCCTGTTTCTCTTTCTTTTCTCTAACCTTTCTCTACCGCCTCTCAAGAAGAATTCAGAATGTTCAAAAGCTGTCCTTTATTTTCTTTGCGTTCTACACCTACCATAACCACATACATATTTTGCCTACTCTAGTGGGATGTACTAGGGACTGTGTTTTGTTGCTCATAGCTATTTGCTGGATGCATACATCAGATTGCGGGTTTCTCCTCCAGCGCACTTTAGGAATACTGTTACACTCCGTGTGGGTTACGCTTCAAGACTATGCCGATTCAGATTTCGGTGATTTCTGGATGGCTTACTTTGGTTGCTACTTTCATTATTGGCGTTTGACATTTTTGGATGGGTGGCTCATTGCTATTACTTTGTTTCATTATTGATTTTAGTTAGTTCTTCCGCTGATGTTCAATAGCTATTTCTCTTTGATGTAGTGTTTCAACATCTTGCGTCTGGTTATTCAGGCTTTTCTTTCTCTCGTGTATAGCTTTGTAGGGCGTGGGGCATGCCCTTGTAATCTAGTTTATTCTTCTGTTTTATTTATGACTTATTCACCCAAAAAAAAGAACGTTTGTCTCTAACTATCTCCGTCCTTCTCCATCATTCTCTATTTTGTTCTAGGAACTAATAAGCCACTATTCACCCAAAAATTAATGTATTCACCCAAAAAAAACTAATAAGCCACTAATTGTTTCATTAGCTTAAGGGGACAAGTTTAACTCAAACTAACCTTGCTTAGCCTCTAAGAAAGAGAATTTTCTGAGTAATTGTAGCTTAACTATGTTAGTTTAACTTAAGCACCCTATTTAGGGTTTTCTAAATCGCCTACGTGTTCAGTTCTCGAGTCCAAATGGATGAATTTGAATTCTCTTTGATTTTCTTCCTATTTCTCTTTCTTTTTCTCTAACTTTCTCTTCAACATCTCAAGAAGAACGTTTCCCTCTATGCTTCTCCGTCTTCCTCTGTTTTGTTCTACGAACTAATTAGCTTAGCCCACTAATTGTTTTATTAGCTTAAGCGGCCAGGTTTAACCGAAACTATCCTTGCTTAGCTTGTAAGAAAAAGAATTTTCTAAGTAATTTTAGTTTAGCGATGTTAGTTTAAGTTAAGAAGCTCATTTAAGGATTTCCAAATCACCTACGTGTTCAATTCGCAAGTCCGCAAGGAAGAATTTGAAATCCCTTTGATTTTCTTCCTATTTCTCTTTCTTTTCTCCAACTTCTCATCTACCTGTCAAGAAGAATGTTTCTCCAAAACTTTCTCCATCCTTCTCGATTTTGTCCTACGAACTAATTAGCTTTGGCCAATAATTGTTTCATTAGCTTAAGTGGCCAGGTTTAACTCAAACTAACCATGCATATCGTCTAAGAAAGAGGGTTTTATGAGTAATTGTAGCCTAACCATACTAGTTTAATTTGAGCACCCTATTTAAGGTTTTCTAAGTCTCCTACGTGTTCAATTCTCAAGTCCAAATGGATGGATTTGATTTCTCTCCGATTTTCTTCCTATATTTCTCTTCCTTTTCTCTAACTTTCTCTTCTACATCTCAAGAAGAACGTTTCTCCCAAAGTTTCTCCGTGCTTCCTCATCTTTTCTGTTTTATTCTACGGACTCATTAGCATAGGCCACTAATTGTTTCATTAGCTTAAGTGGCCGCGTGTTAACTCAAATTAACCTTGCTTAGCCTCTAAGAAAGAGAATTTTCTGAGTAATTGTAGCATAACGATATTAGTTTAACTTAGGCACCTCATTTAAGGTTTTCAAAATCGCTGAAGGGTTCAATTCTCAAGTCCAAAACGATGAATTTGAATGCCCTTTGATTATCTTTCTAAAATCCCTTTCTTTTCTCCAGCTTTCTCTTCTAGCCCTAAAGCAAAATGTTTCTCTCTTTCTCCGTCCTTCTCCATCCTTTTCCATTTGGTTCTTGGAACTAATTAGCGTAGGCCACTAGTTCTTTCATTAGCTTATGTGGCCAAGTTTAACTCAAACTCACCTTGCTTAGCCTCTAGGAAAGAGAATTTTCTGAGTGATTGTAGCATAACGATATTAGTTGAGCTCAGGCACCTCATTTAATGTTTTCAAAATCACGTAAGTGTTCAATTCTCAAGTCCAAAACGATGAATTTGAATGCCCTTTGACTTTCTTCCTATTTCTCTTTATTTTCTCTAACTCTCTCTTCTAGGCTCTCAATAAGAATGTTTCTGTCTAACTTTCTCCGGCCATCTCTATTTTGTTCTACGAACTAATTAGCTTAGGCCACTAATTATTTCATTAGCTTCAGTGGCCATGTTTGACTCTAGTATCCACTTAAGCACCCTATTTAGTTTCTCCATTAATCCGGCTCATCAACGCCTGTCAGCGGCAACAAGATGCTCTATCCACTTAAGAATGTTTCTCCATAACTTTCCCCGTCCTTCCGCATCTTTCTCTATCTTGTTCTAGGAACTAATTAGCTTGGGCCACTAATCGTTTGATTAGCTTAAATGGCCAAGTTTAGCTCAAACTAACCTAACTTAGCCCCTAAAAAAGAGAATTTTAAGAGCAATTGCAGCTTAACGATATTAGTTTAACTTAAGAACCTTGTTTAAGGATTTCTAAATCACCTAAGTGTTCAATTCTCAATTCCAAAAGGAAGAATTTGAAATCCCTTTGAATTTCTTTCTATTTTCCTTTTTCTTTTCTCCGACTTCTCATCTACCTGTCAAGAAGAATGTTTCTCCCCAAGTTTCTCCGCCCTTCTCCATCCTTCTCTATTTTATCCTACGAACTAATTAGCTTGGGCCAATAATTCTTTCATTAGCTTAAATGGCCCGGTTTAACTCAAACAAAACCATGCTTAGCCTGTAAGAAAGAGAATTTTATGAGTAATTGTAGCTCAATGATATTAGTTTAACTTAAACACGTCATTTAAGGTTTTCTAAATCTCCTACGTGTTCAATTCTCAAATCGAAAAGGATGAATTTCAATTCTCTTTGATTTTCTTCCTGTTTCTCTTTCTTTTCTCTAACCTTTCTCTACCGCCTCTCAAGAAGAATTCAGAATGTTCAAAAGCTGTCCTTTATTTTCTTTGCGTTCTACACCTACCATAACCACATACATATTTTGCCTACTCTAGTGGGATGTACTAGGGACTGTGTTTTGTTGCTCATAGCTATTTGCTGGATGCATACATCAGATTGCGGGTTTCTCCTCCAGCGCACTTTAGGAATACTGTTACACTCCGTGTGGGTTACGCTTCAAGACTATGCCGATTCAGATTTCGGTGATTTCTGGATGGCTTACTTTGGTTGCTACTTTCATTATTGGCGTTTGACATTTTTGGATGGGTGGCTCATTGCTATTACTTTGTTTCATTATTGATTTTAGTTAGTTCTTCCGCTGATGTTCAATAGCTATTTCTCTTTGATGTAGTGTTTCAACATCTTGCGTCTGGTTATTCAGGCTTTTCTTTCTCTCGTGTATAGCTTTGTAGGGCGTGGGGCATGCCCTTGTAATCTAGTTTATTCTTCTGTTTTATTTATGACTTATTCACCCAAAAAAAAGAACGTTTGTCTCTAACTATCTCCGTCCTTCTCCATCATTCTCTATTTTGTTCTAGGAACTAATAAGCCACTATTCACCCAAAAATTAATGTATTCACCCAAAAAAAACTAATAAGCCACTAATTGTTTCATTAGCTTAAGGGGACAAGTTTAACTCAAACTAACCTTGCTTAGCCTCTAAGAAAGAGAATTTTCTGAGTAATTGTAGCTTAACTATGTTAGTTTAACTTAAGCACCCTATTTAGGGTTTTCTAAATCGCCTACGTGTTCAGTTCTCGAGTCCAAATGGATGAATTTGAATTCTCTTTGATTTTCTTCCTATTTCTCTTTCTTTTTCTCTAACTTTCTCTTCAACATCTCAAGAAGAACGTTTCCCTCTATGCTTCTCCGTCTTCCTCTGTTTTGTTCTACGAACTAATTAGCTTAGCCCACTAATTGTTTTATTAGCTTAAGCGGCCAGGTTTAACCGAAACTATCCTTGCTTAGCTTGTAAGAAAAAGAATTTTCTAAGTAATTTTAGTTTAGCGATGTTAGTTTAAGTTAAGAAGCTCATTTAAGGATTTCCAAATCACCTACGTGTTCAATTCGCAAGTCCGCAAGGAAGAATTTGAAATCCCTTTGATTTTCTTCCTATTTCTCTTTCTTTTCTCCAACTTCTCATCTACCTGTCAAGAAGAATGTTTCTCCAAAACTTTCTCCATCCTTCTCGATTTTGTCCTACGAACTAATTAGCTTTGGCCAATAATTGTTTCATTAGCTTAAGTGGCCAGGTTTAACTCAAACTAACCATGCATATCGTCTAAGAAAGAGGGTTTTATGAGTAATTGTAGCCTAACCACACTAGTTTAATTTGAGCACCCTATTTAAGGTTTTCTAAGTCTCCTACGTGTTCAATTCTCAAGTCCAAATGGATGGATTTGATTTCTCTCCGATTTTCTTCCTATATTTCTCTTCCTTTTCTCTAACTTTCTCTTCTACATCTCAAGAAGAACGTTTCTCCCAAAGTTTCTCCGTGCTTCCTCATCTTTTCTGTTTTATTCTACGGACTCATTAGCATAGGCCACTAATTGTTTCATTAGCTTAAGTGGCCACGTGTTAACTCAAATTAACCTTGCTTAGCCTCTAAGAAAGAGAATTTTCTGAGTAATTGTAGCATAACGATATTAGTTTAACTTAGGCACCTCATTTAAGGTTTTCAAAATCGCTGAAGGGTTCAATTCTCAAGTCCAAAACGATGAATTTGAATGCCCTTTGATTATCTTTCTAAAATCCCTTTCTTTTCTCCAGCTTTCTCTTCTAGCCCTAAAGCAAAATGTTTCTCTCTTTCTCCGTCCTTCTCCATCCTTTTCCATTTGGTTCTTGGAACTAATTAGCGTAGGCCACTAGTTCTTTCATTAGCTTATGTGGCCAAGTTTAACTCAAACTCACCTTGCTTAGCCTCTAGGAAAGAGAATTTTCTGAGTGATTGTAGCATAACGATATTAGTTGAGCTCAGGCACCTCATTTAATGTTTTCAAAATCACGTAAGTGTTCAATTCTCAAGTCCAAAACGATGAATTTGAATGCCCTTTGACTTTCTTCCTATTTCTCTTTATTTTCTCTAACTCTCTCTTCTAGGCTCTCAATAAGAATGTTTCTGTCTAACTTTCTCCGGCCTTCTCTATTTTGTTCTACGAACTAATTAGCTTAGGCCACTAATTATTTCATTAGCTTCAGTGGCCATGTTTGACTCTAGTATCCACTTAAGCACCCTATTTAGTTTCTCCATTAATCCGGCTCATCAACGCCTGTCAGCGGCAACAAGATGCTCTATCCACTTAAGAATGTTTCTCCATAACTTTCCCCGTCCTTCCGCATCTTTCTCTATCTTGTTCTAGGAACTAATTAGCTTGGGCCACTAATCGTTTGATTAGCTTAAATGGCCAAGTTTAGCTCAAACTAACCTAACTTAGCCCCTAAAAAAGAGAATTTTAAGAGCAATTGCAGCTTAACGATATTAGTTTAACTTAAGAACCTTGTTTAAGGATTTCTAAATCACCTAAGTGTTCAATTCTCAATTCCAAAAGGAAGAATTTGAAATCCCTTTGAATTTCTTTCTATTTTCCTTTTTCTTTTCTCCGACTTCTCATCTACCTGTCAAGAAGAATGTTTCTCCCCAAGTTTCTCCGCCCTTCTCCATCCTTCTCTATTTTATCCTACGAACTAATTAGCTTGGGCCAATAATTCTTTCATTAGCTTAAATGGCCCGGTTTAACTCAAACAAAACCATGCTTAGCCTGTAAGAAAGAGAATTTTATGAGTAATTGTAGCTCAATGATATTAGTTTAACTTAAACACGTCATTTAAGGTTTTCTAAATCTCCTACGTGTTCAATCCTCAAATCGAAAAGGATGAATTTCAATTCTCTTTGATTTTCTTCCTGTTTCTCTTTCTTTTCTCTAACCTTTCTCTACCGCCTCTCAAGAAGAATTCAGAATGTTCAAAAGCTGTCCTTTATTTTCTTTGCGTTCTACACCTACCATAACCACATACATATTTTGCCTACTCTAGTGGGATGTACTAGGGACTGTGTTTTGTTGCTCATAGCTATTTGCTGGATGCATACATCAGATTGCGGGTTTCTCCTCCAGCGCACTTTAGGAATACTGTTACACTCCGTGTGGGTTACGCTTCAAGACTATGCCGATTCAGATTTCGGTGATTTCTGGATGGCTTACTTTGGTTGCTACTTTCATTATTGGCGTTTGACATTTTTGGATGGGTGGCTCATTGCTATTACTTTGTTTCATTATTGATTTTAGTTAGTTCTTCCGCTGATGTTCAATAGCTATTTCTCTTTGATGTAGTGTTTGAACATCTTGCGTCTGGTTATTCAGGCTTTTCTTTCTCTCGTGTATAGCTTTGTAGGGCGTGGGGCATGCCCCTTGTAATCTCGTTTATTCTTCTGTTTTATTTATGACTTATTCACCCAAAAAAAAGAACGTTTGTCTCTAACTATCTCCGTCCTTCTCCATCATTCTCTATTTTGTTCTAGGAACTAATAAGCCACTAATTGTTTCATTAGCTTAAGGGGACAAGTTTAACTCAAACTAACCTTGCTTAGCCTCTAAGAAAGAGAATTTTCTGAGTAATTGTAGCTTAACTATGTTAGTTTAACTTAAGCACCCTATTTAGGGTTTTCTAAATCGCCTACGTGTTCAGTTCTCGAGTCCAAATGGATGAATTTGAATTCTCTTTGATTTTCTTCCTATTTCTCTTTCTTTTTCTCTAACTTTCTCTTCAACATCTCAAGAAGAACGTTTCCCTCTATGCTTCTCCGTCTTCCTCTGTTTTGTTCTACGAACTAATTAGCTTAGCCCACTAATTGTTTTATTAGCTTAAGCGGCCAGGTTTAACCGAAACTATCCTTGCTTAGCTTGTAAGAAAAAGAATTTTCTAAGTAATTTTAGTTTAGCGATGTTAGTTTAAGTTAAGAAGCTCATTTAAGGATTTCCAAATCACCTACGTGTTCAATTCGCAAGTCCGCAAGGAAGAATTTGAAATCCCTTTGATTTTCTTCCTATTTCTCTTTCTTTTCTCCAACTTCTCATCTACCTGTCAAGAAGAATGTTTCTCCAAAACTTTCTCCATCCTTCTCGATTTTGTCCTACGAACTAATTAGCTTTGGCCAATAATTGTTTCATTAGCTTAAGTGGCCAGGTTTAACTCAAACTAACCATGCATATCGTCTAAGAAAGAGGGTTTTATGAGTAATTGTAGCCTAACCACACTAGTTTAATTTGAGCACCCTATTTAAGGTTTTCTAAGTCTCCTACGTGTTCAATTCTCAAGTCCAAATGGATGGATTTGATTTCTCTCCGATTTTCTTCCTATATTTCTCTTCCTTTTCTCTAACTTTCTCTTCTACATCTCAAGAAGAACGTTTCTCCCAAAGTTTCTCCGTGCTTCCTCATCTTTTCTGTTTTATTCTACGGACTCATTAGCATAGGCCACTAATTGTTTCATTAGCTTAAGTGGCCACGTGTTAACTCAAATTAACGTTGCTTAGCCTCTAAGAAAGAGAATTTTCTGAGTAATTGTAGCATAACGATATTAGTTTAACTTAGGCACCTCATTTAAGGTTTTCAAAATCGCTGAAGGGTTCAATTCTCAAGTCCAAAACGATGAATTTGAATGCCCTTTGATTATCTTTCTAAAATCCCTTTCTTTTCTCCAGCTTTCTCTTCTAGCCCTAAAGCAAAATGTTTCTCTCTTTCTCCGTCCTTCTCCATCCTTTTCCATTTGGTTCTTGGAACTAATTAGCGTAGGCCACTAGTTCTTTCATTAGCTTATGTGGCCAAGTTTAACTCAAACTCACCTTGCTTAGCCTCTAGGAAAGAGAATTTTCTGAGTGATTGTAGCATAACGATATTAGTTGAGCTCAGGCACCTCATTTAATGTTTTCAAAATCACGTAAGTGTTCAATTCTCAAGTCCAAAACGATGAATTTGAATGCCCTTTGACTTTCTTCCTATTTCTCTTTATTTTCTCTAACTCTCTCTTCTAGGCTCTCAATAAGAATGTTTCTGTCTAACTTTCTCCGGCCTTCTCTATTTTGTTCTACGAACTAATTAGCTTAGGCCACTAATTATTTCATTAGCTTCAGTGGCCATGTTTGACTCTAGTATCCACTTAAGCACCCTATTTAGTTTCTCCATTAATCCGGCTCATCAACGCCTGTCAGCGGCAACAAGATGCTCTATCCACTTAAGAATGTTTCTCCATAACTTTCCCCGTCCTTCCGCATCTTTCTCTATCTTGTTCTAGGAACTAATTAGCTTGGGCCACTAATCGTTTGATTAGCTTAAATGGCCAAGTTTAGCTCAAACTAACCTAACTTAGCCCCTAAAAAAGAGAATTTTAAGAGCAATTGCAGCTTAACGATATTAGTTTAACTTAAGAACCTTGTTTAAGGATTTCTAAATCACCTAAGTGTTCAATTCTCAATTCCAAAAGGAAGAATTTGAAATCCCTTTGAATTTCTTTCTATTTTCCTTTTTCTTTTCTCCGACTTCTCATCTACCTGTCAAGAAGAATGTTTCTCCCCAAGTTTCTCCGCCCTTCTCCATCCTTCTCTATTTTATCCTACGAACTAATTAGCTTGGGCCAATAATTCTTTCATTAGCTTAAATGGCCCGGTTTAACTCAAACAAAACCATGCTTAGCCTGTAAGAAAGAGAATTTTATGAGTAATTGTAGCTCAATGATATTAGTTTAACTTAAACACGTCATTTAAGGTTTTCTAAATCTCCTACGTGTTCAATCCTCAAATCGAAAAGGATGAATTTCAATTCTCTTTGATTTTCTTCCTGTTTCTCTTTCTTTTCTCTAACCTTTCTCTACCGCCTCTCAAGAAGAATTCAGAATGTTCAAAAGCTGTCCTTTATTTTCTTTGCGTTCTACACCTACCATAACCACATACATATTTTGCCTACTCTAGTGGGATGTACTAGGGACTGTGTTTTGTTGCTCATAGCTATTTGCTGGATGCATACATCAGATTGCGGGTTTCTCCTCCAGCGCACTTTAGGAATACTGTTACACTCCGTGTGGGTTACGCTTCAAGACTATGCCGATTCAGATTTCGGTGATTTCTGGATGGCTTACTTTGGTTGCTACTTTCATTATTGGCGTTTGACATTTTTGGATGGGTGGCTCATTGCTATTACTTTGTTTCATTATTGATTTTAGTTAGTTCTTCCGCTGATGTTCAATAGCTATTTCTCTTTGATGTAGTGTTTCAACATCTTGCGTCTGGTTATTCAGGCTTTTCTTTCTCTCGTGTATAGCTTTGTAGGGCGTGGGGCATGCCCTTGTAATCTAGTTTATTCTTCTGTTTTATTTATGACTTATTCACCCAAAAAAAAGAACGTTTGTCTCTAACTATCTCCGTCCTTCTCCATCATTCTCTATTTTGTTCTAGGAACTAATAAGCCACTAATTGTTTCATTAGCTTAAGGGGACAAGTTTAACTCAAACTAACCTTGCTTAGCCTCTAAGAAAGAGAATTTTCTGAGTAATTGTAGCTTAACTATGTTAGTTTAACTTAAGCACCCTATTTAGGGTTTTCTAAATCGCCTACGTGTTCAGTTCTCGAGTCCAAATGGATGAATTTGAATTCTCTTTGATTTTCTTCCTATTTCTCTTTCTTTTTCTCTAACTTTCTCTTCAACATCTCAAGAAGAACGTTTCCCTCTATGCTTCTCCGTCTTCCTCTGTTTTGTTCTACGAACTAATTAGCTTAGCCCACTAATTGTTTTATTAGCTTAAGCGGCCAGGTTTAACCGAAACTATCCTTGCTTAGCTTGTAAGAAAAAGAATTTTCTAAGTAATTTTAGTTTAGCGATGTTAGTTTAAGTTAAGAAGCTCATTTAAGGATTTCCAAATCACCTACGTGTTCAATTCGCAAGTCCGCAAGGAAGAATTTGAAATCCCTTTGATTTTCTTCCTATTTCTCTTTCTTTTCTCCAACTTCTCATCTACCTGTCAAGAAGAATGTTTCTCCAAAACTTTCTCCATCCTTCTCGATTTTGTCCTACGAACTAATTAGCTTTGGCCAATAATTGTTTCATTAGCTTAAGTGGCCAGGTTTAACTCAAACTAACCATGCATATCGTCTAAGAAAGAGGGTTTTATGAGTAATTGTAGCCTAACCACACTAGTTTAATTTGAGCACCCTATTTAAGGTTTTCTAAGTCTCCTACGTGTTCAATTCTCAAGTCCAAATGGATGGATTTGATTTCTCTCCGATTTTCTTCCTATATTTCTCTTCCTTTTCTCTAACTTTCTCTTCTACATCTCAAGAAGAACGTTTCTCCCAAAGTTTCTCCGTGCTTCCTCATCTTTTCTGTTTTATTCTACGGACTCATTAGCATAGGCCACTAATTGTTTCATTAGCTTAAGTGGCCACGTGTTAACTCAAATTAACCTTGCTTAGCCTCTAAGAAAGAGAATTTTCTGAGTAATTGTAGCATAACGATATTAGTTTAACTTAGGCACCTCATTTAAGGTTTTCAAAATCGCTGAAGGGTTCAATTCTCAAGTCCAAAACGATGAATTTGAATGCCCTTTGATTATCTTTCTAAAATCCCTTTCTTTTCTCCAGCTTTCTCTTCTAGCCCTAAAGCAAAATGTTTCTCTCTTTCTCCGTCCTTCTCCATCCTTTTCCATTTGGTTCTTGGAACTAATTAGCGTAGGCCACTAGTTCTTTCATTAGCTTATGTGGCCAAGTTTAACTCAAACTCACCTTGCTTAGCCTCTAGGAAAGAGAATTTTCTGAGTGATTGTAGCATAACGATATTAGTTGAGCTCAGGCACCTCATTTAATGTTTTCAAAATCACGTAAGTGTTCAATTCTCAAGTCCAAAACGATGAATTTGAATGCCCTTTGACTTTCTTCCTATTTCTCTTTATTTTCTCTAACTCTCTCTTCTAGGCTCTCAATAAGAATGTTTCTGTCTAACTTTCTCCGGCCTTCTCTATTTTGTTCTACGAACTAATTAGCTTAGGCCACTAATTATTTCATTAGCTTCAGTGGCCATGTTTGACTCTAGTATCCACTTAAGCACCCTATTTAGTTTCTCCATTAATCCGGCTCATCAACGCCTGTCAGCGGCAACAAGATGCTCTATCCACTTAAGAATGTTTCTCCATAACTTTCCCCGTCCTTCCGCATCTTTCTCTATCTTGTTCTAGGAACTAATTAGCTTGGGCCACTAATCGTTTGATTAGCTTAAATGGCCAAGTTTAGCTCAAACTAACCTAACTTAGCCCCTAAAAAAGAGAATTTTAAGAGCAATTGCAGCTTAACGATATTAGTTTAACTTAAGAACCTTGTTTAAGGATTTCTAAATCACCTAAGTGTTCAATTCTCAATTCCAAAAGGAAGAATTTGAAATCCCTTTGAATTTCTTTCTATTTTCCTTTTTCTTTTCTCCGACTTCTCATCTACCTGTCAAGAAGAATGTTTCTCCCCAAGTTTCTCCGCCCTTCTCCATCCTTCTCTATTTTATCCTACGAACTAATTAGCTTGGGCCAATAATTCTTTCATTAGCTTAAATGGCCCGGTTTAACTCAAACAAAACCATGCTTAGCCTGTAAGAAAGAGAATTTTATGAGTAATTGTAGCTCAATGATATTAGTTTAACTTAAACACGTCATTTAAGGTTTTCTAAATCTCCTACGTGTTCAATCCTCAAATCGAAAAGGATGAATTTCAATTCTCTTTGATTTTCTTCCTGTTTCTCTTTCTTTTCTCTAACCTTTCTCTACCGCCTCTCAAGAAGAATTCAGAATGTTCAAAAGCTGTCCTTTATTTTCTTTGCGTTCTACACCTACCATAACCACATACATATTTTGCCTACTCTAGTGGGATGTACTAGGGACTGTGTTTTGTTGCTCATAGCTATTTGCTGGATGCATACATCAGATTGCGGGTTTCTCCTCCAGCGCACTTTAGGAATACTGTTACACTCCGTGTGGGTTACGCTTCAAGACTATGCCGATTCAGATTTCGGTGATTTCTGGATGGCTTACTTTGGTTGCTACTTTCATTATTGGCGTTTGACATTTTTGGATGGGTGGCTCATTGCTATTACTTTGTTTCATTATTGATTTTAGTTAGTTCTTCCGCTGATGTTCAATAGCTATTTCTCTTTGATGTAGTGTTTCAACATCTTGCGTCTGGTTATTCAGGCTTTTCTTTCTCTCGTGTATAGCTTTGTAGGGCGTGGGGCATGCCCCTTGTAATCTCGTTTATTCTTCTGTTTTATTTATGACTTATTCACCCAAAAAAAAGAACGTTTGTCTCTAACTATCTCCGTCCTTCTCCATCATTCTCTATTTTGTTCTAGGAACTAATAAGCCACTAATTGTTTCATTAGCTTAAGGGGACAAGTTTAACTCAAACTAACCTTGCTTAGCCTCTAAGAAAGAGAATTTTCTGAGTAATTGTAGCTTAACTATGTTAGTTTAACTTAAGCACCCTATTTAGGGTTTTCTAAATCGCCTACGTGTTCAGTTCTCGAGTCCAAATGGATGAATTTGAATTCTCTTTGATTTTCTTCCTATTTCTCTTTCTTTTTCTCTAACTTTCTCTTCAACATCTCAAGAAGAACGTTTCCCTCTATGCTTCTCCGTCTTCCTCTGTTTTGTTCTACGAACTAATTAGCTTAGCCCACTAATTGTTTTATTAGCTTAAGCGGCCAGGTTTAACCGAAACTATCCTTGCTTAGCTTGTAAGAAAAAGAATTTTCTAAGTAATTTTAGTTTAGCGATGTTAGTTTAAGTTAAGAAGCTCATTTAAGGATTTCCAAATCACCTACGTGTTCAATTCGCAAGTCCGCAAGGAAGAATTTGAAATCCCTTTGATTTTCTTCCTATTTCTCTTTCTTTTCTCCAACTTCTCATCTACCTGTCAAGAAGAATGTTTCTCCAAAACTTTCTCCATCCTTCTCGATTTTGTCCTACGAACTAATTAGCTTTGGCCAATAATTGTTTCATTAGCTTAAGTGGCCAGGTTTAACTCAAACTAACCATGCATATCGTCTAAGAAAGAGGGTTTTATGAGTAATTGTAGCCTAACCACACTAGTTTAATTTGAGCACCCTATTTAAGGTTTTCTAAGTCTCCTACGTGTTCAATTCTCAAGTCCAAATGGATGGATTTGATTTCTCTCCGATTTTCTTCCTATATTTCTCTTCCTTTTCTCTAACTTTCTCTTCTACATCTCAAGAAGAACGTTTCTCCCAAAGTTTCTCCGTGCTTCCTCATCTTTTCTGTTTTATTCTACGGACTCATTAGCATAGGCCACTAATTGTTTCATTAGCTTAAGTGGCCACGTGTTAACTCAAATTAACCTTGCTTAGCCTCTAAGAAAGAGAATTTTCTGAGTAATTGTAGCATAACGATATTAGTTTAACTTAGGCACCTCATTTAAGGTTTTCAAAATCGCTGAAGGGTTCAATTCTCAAGTCCAAAACGATGAATTTGAATGCCCTTTGATTATCTTTCTAAAATCCCTTTCTTTTCTCCAGCTTTCTCTTCTAGCCCTAAAGCAAAATGTTTCTCTCTTTCTCCGTCCTTCTCCATCCTTTTCCATTTGGTTCTTGGAACTAATTAGCGTAGGCCACTAGTTCTTTCATTAGCTTATGTGGCCAAGTTTAACTCAAACTCACCTTGCTTAGCCTCTAGGAAAGAGAATTTTCTGAGTGATTGTAGCATAACGATATTAGTTGAGCTCAGGCACCTCATTTAATGTTTTCAAAATCACGTAAGTGTTCAATTCTCAAGTCCAAAACGATGAATTTGAATGCCCTTTGACTTTCTTCCTATTTCTCTTTATTTTCTCTAACTCTCTCTTCTAGGCTCTCAATAAGAATGTTTCTGTCTAACTTTCTCCGGCCTTCTCTATTTTGTTCTACGAACTAATTAGCTTAGGCCACTAATTATTTCATTAGCTTCAGTGGCCATGTTTGACTCTAGTATCCACTTAAGCACCCTATTTAGTTTCTCCATTAATCCGGCTCATCAACGCCTGTCAGCGGCAACAAGATGCTCTATCCACTTAAGAATGTTTCTCCATAACTTTCCCCGTCCTTCCGCATCTTTCTCTATCTTGTTCTAGGAACTAATTAGCTTGGGCCACTAATCGTTTGATTAGCTTAAATGGCCAAGTTTAGCTCAAACTAACCTAACTTAGCCCCTAAAAAAGAGAATTTTAAGAGCAATTGCAGCTTAACGATATTAGTTTAACTTAAGAACCTTGTTTAAGGATTTCTAAATCACCTAAGTGTTCAATTCTCAATTCCAAAAGGAAGAATTTGAAATCCCTTTGAATTTCTTTCTATTTTCCTTTTTCTTTTCTCCGACTTCTCATCTACCTGTCAAGAAGAATGTTTCTCCCCAAGTTTCTCCGCCCTTCTCCATCCTTCTCTATTTTATCCTACGAACTAATTAGCTTGGGCCAATAATTCTTTCATTAGCTTAAATGGCCCGGTTTAACTCAAACAAAACCATGCTTAGCCTGTAAGAAAGAGAATTTTATGAGTAATTGTAGCTCAATGATATTAGTTTAACTTAAACACGTCATTTAAGGTTTTCTAAATCTCCTACGTGTTCAATCCTCAAATCGAAAAGGATGAATTTCAATTCTCTTTGATTTTCTTCCTGTTTCTCTTTCTTTTCTCTAACCTTTCTCTACCGCCTCTCAAGAAGAATTCAGAATGTTCAAAAGCTGTCCTTTATTTTCTTTGCGTTCTACACCTACCATAACCACATACATATTTTGCCTACTCTAGTGGGATGTACTAGGGACTGTGTTTTGTTGCTCATAGCTATTTGCTGGATGCATACATCAGATTGCGGGTTTCTCCTCCAGCGCACTTTAGGAATACTGTTACACTCCGTGTGGGTTACGCTTCAAGACTATGCCGATTCAGATTTCGGTGATTTCTGGATGGCTTACTTTGGTTGCTACTTTCATTATTGGCGTTTGACATTTTTGGATGGGTGGCTCATTGCTATTACTTTGTTTCATTATTGATTTTAGTTAGTTCTTCCGCTGATGTTCAATAGCTATTTCTCTTTGATGTAGTGTTTGAACATCTTGCGTCTGGTTATTCAGGCTTTTCTTTCTCTCGTGTATAGCTTTGTAGGGCGTGGGGCATGCCCCTTGTAATCTCGTTTATTCTTCTGTTTTATTTATGACTTATTCACCCAAAAAAAAGAACGTTTGTCTCTAACTATCTCCGTCCTTCTCCATCATTCTCTATTTTGTTCTAGGAACTAATAAGCCACTAATTGTTTCATTAGCTTAAGGGGACAAGTTTAACTCAAACTAACCTTGCTTAGCCTCTAAGAAAGAGAATTTTCTGAGTAATTGTAGCTTAACTATGTTAGTTTAACTTAAGCACCCTATTTAGGGTTTTCTAAATCGCCTACGTGTTCAGTTCTCGAGTCCAAATGGATGAATTTGAATTCTCTTTGATTTTCTTCCTATTTCTCTTTCTTTTTCTCTAACTTTCTCTTCAACATCTCAAGAAGAACGTTTCCCTCTATGCTTCTCCGTCTTCCTCTGTTTTGTTCTACGAACTAATTAGCTTAGCCCACTAATTGTTTTATTAGCTTAAGCGGCCAGGTTTAACCGAAACTATCCTTGCTTAGCTTGTAAGAAAAAGAATTTTCTAAGTAATTTTAGTTTAGCGATGTTAGTTTAAGTTAAGAAGCTCATTTAAGGATTTCCAAATCACCTACGTGTTCAATTCGCAAGTCCGCAAGGAAGAATTTGAAATCCCTTTGATTTTCTTCCTATTTCTCTTTCTTTTCTCCAACTTCTCATCTACCTGTCAAGAAGAATGTTTCTCCAAAACTTTCTCCATCCTTCTCGATTTTGTCCTACGAACTAATTAGCTTTGGCCAATAATTGTTTCATTAGCTTAAGTGGCCAGGTTTAACTCAAACTAACCATGCATATCGTCTAAGAAAGAGGGTTTTATGAGTAATTGTAGCCTAACCACACTAGTTTAATTTGAGCACCCTATTTAAGGTTTTCTAAGTCTCCTACGTGTTCAATTCTCAAGTCCAAATGGATGGATTTGATTTCTCTCCGATTTTCTTCCTATATTTCTCTTCCTTTTCTCTAACTTTCTCTTCTACATCTCAAGAAGAACGTTTCTCCCAAAGTTTCTCCGTGCTTCCTCATCTTTTCTGTTTTATTCTACGGACTCATTAGCATAGGCCACTAATTGTTTCATTAGCTTAAGTGGCCACGTGTTAACTCAAATTAACGTTGCTTAGCCTCTAAGAAAGAGAATTTTCTGAGTAATTGTAGCATAACGATATTAGTTTAACTTAGGCACCTCATTTAAGGTTTTCAAAATCGCTGAAGGGTTCAATTCTCAAGTCCAAAACGATGAATTTGAATGCCCTTTGATTATCTTTCTAAAATCCCTTTCTTTTCTCCAGCTTTCTCTTCTAGCCCTAAAGCAAAATGTTTCTCTCTTTCTCCGTCCTTCTCCATCCTTTTCCATTTGGTTCTTGGAACTAATTAGCGTAGGCCACTAGTTCTTTCATTAGCTTATGTGGCCAAGTTTAACTCAAACTCACCTTGCTTAGCCTCTAGGAAAGAGAATTTTCTGAGTGATTGTAGCATAACGATATTAGTTGAGCTCAGGCACCTCATTTAATGTTTTCAAAATCACGTAAGTGTTCAATTCTCAAGTCCAAAACGATGAATTTGAATGCCCTTTGACTTTCTTCCTATTTCTCTTTATTTTCTCTAACTCTCTCTTCTAGGCTCTCAATAAGAATGTTTCTGTCTAACTTTCTCCGGCCTTCTCTATTTTGTTCTACGAACTAATTAGCTTAGGCCACTAATTATTTCATTAGCTTCAGTGGCCATGTTTGACTCTAGTATCCACTTAAGCACCCTATTTAGTTTCTCCATTAATCCGGCTCATCAACGCCTGTCAGCGGCAACAAGATGCTCTATCCACTTAAGAATGTTTCTCCATAACTTTCCCCGTCCTTCCGCATCTTTCTCTATCTTGTTCTAGGAACTAATTAGCTTGGGCCACTAATCGTTTGATTAGCTTAAATGGCCAAGTTTAGCTCAAACTAACCTAACTTAGCCCCTAAAAAAGAGAATTTTAAGAGCAATTGCAGCTTAACGATATTAGTTTAACTTAAGAACCTTGTTTAAGGATTTCTAAATCACCTAAGTGTTCAATTCTCAATTCCAAAAGGAAGAATTTGAAATCCCTTTGAATTTCTTTCTATTTTCCTTTTTCTTTTCTCCGACTTCTCATCTACCTGTCAAGAAGAATGTTTCTCCCCAAGTTTCTCCGCCCTTCTCCATCCTTCTCTATTTTATCCTACGAACTAATTAGCTTGGGCCAATAATTCTTTCATTAGCTTAAATGGCCCGGTTTAACTCAAACAAAACCATGCTTAGCCTGTAAGAAAGAGAATTTTATGAGTAATTGTAGCTCAATGATATTAGTTTAACTTAAACACGTCATTTAAGGTTTTCTAAATCTCCTACGTGTTCAATCCTCAAATCGAAAAGGATGAATTTCAATTCTCTTTGATTTTCTTCCTGTTTCTCTTTCTTTTCTCTAACCTTTCTCTACCGCCTCTCAAGAAGAATTCAGAATGTTCAAAAGCTGTCCTTTATTTTCTTTGCGTTCTACACCTACCATAACCACATACATATTTTGCCTACTCTAGTGGGATGTACTAGGGACTGTGTTTTGTTGCTCATAGCTATTTGCTGGATGCATACATCAGATTGCGGGTTTCTCCTCCAGCGCACTTTAGGAATACTGTTACACTCCGTGTGGGTTACGCTTCAAGACTATGCCGATTCAGATTTCGGTGATTTCTGGATGGCTTACTTTGGTTGCTACTTTCATTATTGGCGTTTGACATTTTTGGATGGGTGTCTCATTGCTATTACTTTGTTTCATTATTGATTTTAGTTAGTTCTTCCGCTGATGTTCAATAGCTATTTCTCTTTGATGTAGTGTTTGAACATCTTGCGTCTGGTTATTCAGGCTTTTCTTTCTCTCGTGTATAGCTTTGTAGGGCGTGGGGCATGCCCCTTGTAATCTCGTTTATTCTTCTGTTTTATTTATGACTTATTCACCCAAAAAAAAGAACGTTTGTCTCTAACTATCTCCGTCCTTCTCCATCATTCTCTATTTTGTTCTAGGAACTAATAAGCCACTAATTGTTTCATTAGCTTAAGGGGACAAGTTTAACTCAAACTAACCTTGCTTAGCCTCTAAGAAAGAGAATTTTCTGAGTAATTGTAGCTTAACTATGTTAGTTTAACTTAAGCACCCTATTTAGGGTTTTCTAAATCGCCTACGTGTTCAGTTCTCGAGTCCAAATGGATGAATTTGAATTCTCTTTGATTTTCTTCCTATTTCTCTTTCTTTTTCTCTAACTTTCTCTTCAACATCTCAAGAAGAACGTTTCCCTCTATGCTTCTCCGTCTTCCTCTGTTTTGTTCTACGAACTAATTAGCTTAGCCCACTAATTGTTTTATTAGCTTAAGCGGCCAGGTTTAACCGAAACTATCCTTGCTTAGCTTGTAAGAAAAAGAATTTTCTAAGTAATTTTAGTTTAGCGATGTTAGTTTAAGTTAAGAAGCTCATTTAAGGATTTCCAAATCACCTACGTGTTCAATTCGCAAGTCCGCAAGGAAGAATTTGAAATCCCTTTGATTTTCTTCCTATTTCTCTTTCTTTTCTCCAACTTCTCATCTACCTGTCAAGAAGAATGTTTCTCCAAAACTTTCTCCATCCTTCTCGATTTTGTCCTACGAACTAATTAGCTTTGGCCAATAATTGTTTCATTAGCTTAAGTGGCCAGGTTTAACTCAAACTAACCATGCATATCGTCTAAGAAAGAGGGTTTTATGAGTAATTGTAGCCTAACCACACTAGTTTAATTTGAGCACCCTATTTAAGGTTTTCTAAGTCTCCTACGTGTTCAATTCTCAAGTCCAAATGGATGGATTTGATTTCTCTCCGATTTTCTTCCTATATTTCTCTTCCTTTTCTCTAACTTTCTCTTCTACATCTCAAGAAGAACGTTTCTCCCAAAGTTTCTCCGTGCTTCCTCATCTTTTCTGTTTTATTCTACGGACTCATTAGCATAGGCCACTAATTGTTTCATTAGCTTAAGTGGCCACGTGTTAACTCAAATTAACCTTGCTTAGCCTCTAAGAAAGAGAATTTTCTGAGTAATTGTAGCATAACGATATTAGTTTAACTTAGGCACCTCATTTAAGGTTTTCAAAATCGCTGAAGGGTTCAATTCTCAAGTCCAAAACGATGAATTTGAATGCCCTTTGATTATCTTTCTAAAATCCCTTTCTTTTCTCCAGCTTTCTCTTCTAGCCCTAAAGCAAAATGTTTCTCTCTTTCTCCGTCCTTCTCCATCCTTTTCCATTTGGTTCTTGGAACTAATTAGCGTAGGCCACTAGTTCTTTCATTAGCTTATGTGGCCAAGTTTAACTCAAACTCACCTTGCTTAGCCTCTAGGAAAGAGAATTTTCTGAGTGATTGTAGCATAACGATATTAGTTGAGCTCAGGCACCTCATTTAATGTTTTCAAAATCACGTAAGTGTTCAATTCTCAAGTCCAAAACGATGAATTTGAATGCCCTTTGACTTTCTTCCTATTTCTCTTTATTTTCTCTAACTCTCTCTTCTAGGCTCTCAATAAGAATGTTTCTGTCTAACTTTCTCCGGCCTTCTCTATTTTGTTCTACGAACTAATTAGCTTAGGCCACTAATTATTTCATTAGCTTCAGTGGCCATGTTTGACTCTAGTATCCACTTAAGCACCCTATTTAGTTTCTCCATTAATCCGGCTCATCAACGCCTGTCAGCGGCAACAAGATGCTCTATCCACTTAAGAATGTTTCTCCATAACTTTCCCCGTCCTTCCGCATCTTTCTCTATCTTGTTCTAGGAACTAATTAGCTTGGGCCACTAATCGTTTGATTAGCTTAAATGGCCAAGTTTAGCTCAAACTAACCTAACTTAGCCCCTAAAAAAGAGAATTTTAAGAGCAATTGCAGCTTAACGATATTAGTTTAACTTAAGAACCTTGTTTAAGGATTTCTAAATCACCTAAGTGTTCAATTCTCAATTCCAAAAGGAAGAATTTGAAATCCCTTTGAATTTCTTTCTATTTTCCTTTTTCTTTTCTCCGACTTCTCATCTACCTGTCAAGAAGAATGTTTCTCCCCAAGTTTCTCCGCCCTTCTCCATCCTTCTCTATTTTATCCTACGAACTAATTAGCTTGGGCCAATAATTCTTTCATTAGCTTAAATGGCCCGGTTTAACTCAAACAAAACCATGCTTAGCCTGTAAGAAAGAGAATTTTATGAGTAATTGTAGCTCAATGATATTAGTTTAACTTAAACACGTCATTTAAGGTTTTCTAAATCTCCTACGTGTTCAATCCTCAAATCGAAAAGGATGAATTTCAATTCTCTTTGATTTTCTTCCTGTTTCTCTTTCTTTTCTCTAACCTTTCTCTACCGCCTCTCAAGAAGAATTCAGAATGTTCAAAAGCTGTCCTTTATTTTCTTTGCGTTCTACACCTACCATAACCACATACATATTTTGCCTACTCTAGTGGGATGTACTAGGGACTGTGTTTTGTTGCTCATAGCTATTTGCTGGATGCATACATCAGATTGCGGGTTTCTCCTCCAGCGCACTTTAGGAATACTGTTACACTCCGTGTGGGTTACGCTTCAAGACTATGCCGATTCAGATTTCGGTGATTTCTGGATGGCTTACTTTGGTTGCTACTTTCATTATTGGCGTTTGACATTTTTGGATGGGTGGCTCATTGCTATTACTTTGTTTCATTATTGATTTTAGTTAGTTCTTCCGCTGATGTTCAATAGCTATTTCTCTTTGATGTAGTGTTTGAACATCTTGCGTCTGGTTATTCAGGCTTTTCTTTCTCTCGTGTATAGCTTTGTAGGGCATGGGGCATGCCCCTTGTAATCTCGTTTATTCTTCTGTTTTATTTATGACTTATTCACCCAAAAAAAAGAACGTTTGTCTCTAACTATCTCCGTCCTTCTCCATCATTCTCTATTTTGTTCTAGGAACTAATAAGCCACTAATTGTTTCATTAGCTTAAGGGGACAAGTTTAACTCAAACTAACCTTGCTTAGCCTCTAAGAAAGAGAATTTTCTGAGTAATTGTAGCTTAACTATGTTAGTTTAACTTAAGCACCCTATTTAGGGTTTTCTAAATCGCCTACGTGTTCAGTTCTCGAGTCCAAATGGATGAATTTGAATTCTCTTTGATTTTCTTCCTATTTCTCTTTCTTTTTCTCTAACTTTCTCTTCAACATCTCAAGAAGAACGTTTCCCTCTATGCTTCTCCGTCTTCCTCTGTTTTGTTCTACGAACTAATTAGCTTAGCCCACTAATTGTTTTATTAGCTTAAGCGGCCAGGTTTAACCGAAACTATCCTTGCTTAGCTTGTAAGAAAAAGAATTTTCTAAGTAATTTTAGTTTAGCGATGTTAGTTTAAGTTAAGAAGCTCATTTAAGGATTTCCAAATCACCTACGTGTTCAATTCGCAAGTCCGCAAGGAAGAATTTGAAATCCCTTTGATTTTCTTCCTATTTCTCTTTCTTTTCTCCAACTTCTCATCTACCTGTCAAGAAGAATGTTTCTCCAAAACTTTCTCCATCCTTCTCGATTTTGTCCTACGAACTAATTAGCTTTGGCCAATAATTGTTTCATTAGCTTAAGTGGCCAGGTTTAACTCAAACTAACCATGCATATCGTCTAAGAAAGAGGGTTTTATGAGTAATTGTAGCCTAACCACACTAGTTTAATTTGAGCACCCTATTTAAGGTTTTCTAAGTCTCCTACGTGTTCAATTCTCAAGTCCAAATGGATGGATTTGATTTCTCTCCGATTTTCTTCCTATATTTCTCTTCCTTTTCTCTAACTTTCTCTTCTACATCTCAAGAAGAACGTTTCTCCCAAAGTTTCTCCGTGCTTCCTCATCTTTTCTGTTTTATTCTACGGACTCATTAGCATAGGCCACTAATTGTTTCATTAGCTTAAGTGGCCACGTGTTAACTCAAATTAACCTTGCTTAGCCTCTAAGAAAGAGAATTTTCTGAGTAATTGTAGCATAACGATATTAGTTTAACTTAGGCACCTCATTTAAGGTTTTCAAAATCGCTGAAGGGTTCAATTCTCAAGTCCAAAACGATGAATTTGAATGCCCTTTGATTATCTTTCTAAAATCCCTTTCTTTTCTCCAGCTTTCTCTTCTAGCCCTAAAGCAAAATGTTTCTCTCTTTCTCCGTCCTTCTCCATCCTTTTCCATTTGGTTCTTGGAACTAATTAGCGTAGGCCACTAGTTCTTTCATTAGCTTATGTGGCCAAGTTTAACTCAAACTCACCTTGCTTAGCCTCTAGGAAAGAGAATTTTCTGAGTGATTGTAGCATAACGATATTAGTTGAGCTCAGGCACCTCATTTAATGTTTTCAAAATCACGTAAGTGTTCAATTCTCAAGTCCAAAACGATGAATTTGAATGCCCTTTGACTTTCTTCCTATTTCTCTTTATTTTCTCTAACTCTCTCTTCTAGGCTCTCAATAAGAATGTTTCTGTCTAACTTTCTCCGGCCTTCTCTATTTTGTTCTACGAACTAATTAGCTTAGGCCACTAATTATTTCATTAGCTTCAGTGGCCATGTTTGACTCTAGTATCCACTTAAGCACCCTATTTAGTTTCTCCATTAATCCGGCTCATCAACGCCTGTCAGCGGCAACAAGATGCTCTATCCACTTAAGAATGTTTCTCCATAACTTTCCCCGTCCTTCCGCATCTTTCTCTATCTTGTTCTAGGAACTAATTAGCTTGGGCCACTAATCGTTTGATTAGCTTAAATGGCCAAGTTTAGCTCAAACTAACCTAACTTAGCCCCTAAAAAAGAGAATTTTAAGAGCAATTGCAGCTTAACGATATTAGTTTAACTTAAGAACCTTGTTTAAGGATTTCTAAATCACCTAAGTGTTCAATTCTCAATTCCAAAAGGAAGAATTTGAAATCCCTTTGAATTTCTTTCTATTTTCCTTTTTCTTTTCTCCGACTTCTCATCTACCTGTCAAGAAGAATGTTTCTCCCCAAGTTTCTCCGCCCTTCTCCATCCTTCTCTATTTTATCCTACGAACTAATTAGCTTGGGCCAATAATTCTTTCATTAGCTTAAATGGCCCGGTTTAACTCAAACAAAACCATGCTTAGCCTGTAAGAAAGAGAATTTTATGAGTAATTGTAGCTCAATGATATTAGTTTAACTTAAACACGTCATTTAAGGTTTTCTAAATCTCCTACGTGTTCAATCCTCAAATCGAAAAGGATGAATTTCAATTCTCTTTGATTTTCTTCCTGTTTCTCTTTCTTTTCTCTAACCTTTCTCTACCGCCTCTCAAGAAGAATTCAGAATGTTCAAAAGCTGTCCTTTATTTTCTTTGCGTTCTACACCTACCATAACCACATACATATTTTGCCTACTCTAGTGGGATGTACTAGGGACTGTGTTTTGTTGCTCATAGCTATTTGCTGGATGCATACATCAGATTGCGGGTTTCTCCTCCAGCGCACTTTAGGAATACTGTTACACTCCGTGTGGGTTACGCTTCAAGACTATGCCGATTCAGATTTCGGTGATTTCTGGATGGCTTACTTTGGTTGCTACTTTCATTATTGGCGTTTGACATTTTTGGATGGGTGTCTCATTGCTATTACTTTGTTTCATTATTGATTTTAGTTAGTTCTTCCGCTGATGTTCAATAGCTATTTCTCTTTGATGTAGTGTTTGAACATCTTGCGTCTGGTTATTCAGGCTTTTCTTTCTCTCGTGTATAGCTTTGTAGGGCGTGGGGCATGCCCCTTGTAATCTCGTTTATTCTTCTGTTTTATTTATGACTTATTCACCCAAAAAAAAGAACGTTTGTCTCTAACTATCTCCGTCCTTCTCCATCATTCTCTATTTTGTTCTAGGAACTAATAAGCCACTAATTGTTTCATTAGCTTAAGGGGACAAGTTTAACTCAAACTAACCTTGCTTAGCCTCTAAGAAAGAGAATTTTCTGAGTAATTGTAGCTTAACTATGTTAGTTTAACTTAAGCACCCTATTTAGGGTTTTCTAAATCGCCTACGTGTTCAGTTCTCGAGTCCAAATGGATGAATTTGAATTCTCTTTGATTTTCTTCCTATTTCTCTTTCTTTTTCTCTAACTTTCTCTTCAACATCTCAAGAAGAACGTTTCCCTCTATGCTTCTCCGTCTTCCTCTGTTTTGTTCTACGAATTAATTAGCTTAGCCCACCAATTGTTTTATTAGCTTAAGCGGCCAGGTTTAACCGAAACTATCCTTGCTTAGCTTGTAAGAAAAAGAATTTTCTAAGTAATTTTAGTTTAGCGATGTTAGTTTAAGTTAAGAAGCTCATTTAAGGATTTCCAAATCACCTACGTGTTCAATTCGCAAGTCCGCAAGGAAGAATTTGAAATCCCTTTGATTTTCTTCCTATTTCTCTTTCTTTTCTCCAACTTCTCATCTACCTGTCAAGAAGAATGTTTCTCCAAAACTTTCTCCATCCTTCTCGATTTTGTCCTACGAACTAATTAGCTTTGGCCAATAATTGTTTCATTAGCTTAAGTGGCCAGGTTTAACTCAAACTAACCATGCATATCGTCTAAGAAAGAGGGTTTTATGAGTAATTGTAGCCTAACCACACTAGTTTAATTTGAGCACCCTATTTAAGGTTTTCTAAGTCTCCTACGTGTTCAATTCTCAAGTCCAAATGGATGGATTTGATTTCTCTCCGATTTTCTTCCTATATTTCTCTTCCTTTTCTCTAACTTTCTCTTCTACATCTCAAGAAGAACGTTTCTCCCAAAGTTTCTCCGTGCTTCCTCATCTTTTCTGTTTTATTCTACGGACTCATTAGCATAGGCCACTAATTGTTTCATTAGCTTAAGTGGCCACGTGTTAACTCAAATTAACCTTGCTTAGCCTCTAAGAAAGAGAATTTTCTGAGTAATTGTAGCATAACGATATTAGTTTAACTTAGGCACCTCATTTAAGGTTTTCAAAATCGCTGAAGGGTTCAATTCTCAAGTCCAAAACGATGAATTTGAATGCCCTTTGATTATCTTTCTAAAATCCCTTTCTTTTCTCCAGCTTTCTCTTCTAGCCCTAAAGCAAAATGTTTCTCTCTTTCTCCGTCCTTCTCCATCCTTTTCCATTTGGTTCTTGGAACTAATTAGCGTAGGCCACTAGTTCTTTCATTAGCTTATGTGGCCAAGTTTAACTCAAACTCACCTTGCTTAGCCTCTAGGAAAGAGAATTTTCTGAGTGATTGTAGCATAACGATATTAGTTGAGCTCAGGCACCTCATTTAATGTTTTCAAAATCACGTAAGTGTTCAATTCTCAAGTCCAAAACGATGAATTTGAATGCCCTTTGACTTTCTTCCTATTTCTCTTTATTTTCTCTAACTCTCTCTTCTAGGCTCTCAATAAGAATGTTTCTGTCTAACTTTCTCCGGCCTTCTCTATTTTGTTCTACGAACTAATTAGCTTAGGCCACTAATTATTTCATTAGCTTCAGTGGCCATGTTTGACTCTAGTATCCACTTAAGCACCCTATTTAGTTTCTCCATTAATCCGGCTCATCAACGCCTGTCAGCGGCAACAAGATGCTCTATCCACTTAAGAATGTTTCTCCATAACTTTCCCCGTCCTTCCGCATCTTTCTCTATCTTGTTCTAGGAACTAATTAGCTTGGGCCACTAATCGTTTGATTAGCTTAAATGGCCAAGTTTAGCTCAAACTAACCTAACTTAGCCCCTAAAAAAGAGAATTTTAAGAGCAATTGCAGCTTAACGATATTAGTTTAACTTAAGAACCTTGTTTAAGGATTTCTAAATCACCTAAGTGTTCAATTCTCAATTCCAAAAGGAAGAATTTGAAATCCCTTTGAATTTCTTTCTATTTTCCTTTTTCTTTTCTCCGACTTCTCATCTACCTGTCAAGAAGAATGTTTCTCCCCAAGTTTCTCCGCCCTTCTCCATCCTTCTCTATTTTATCCTACGAACTAATTAGCTTGGGCCAATAATTCTTTCATTAGCTTAAATGGCCCGGTTTAACTCAAACAAAACCATGCTTAGCCTGTAAGAAAGAGAATTTTATGAGTAATTGTAGCTCAATGATATTAGTTTAACTTAAACACGTCATTTAAGGTTTTCTAAATCTCCTACGTGTTCAATCCTCAAATCGAAAAGGATGAATTTCAATTCTCTTTGATTTTCTTCCTGTTTCTCTTTCTTTTCTCTAACCTTTCTCTACCGCCTCTCAAGAAGAATTCAGAATGTTCAAAAGCTGTCCTTTATTTTCTTTGCGTTCTACACCTACCATAACCACATACATATTTTGCCTACTCTAGTGGGATGTACTAGGGACTGTGTTTTGTTGCTCATAGCTATTTGCTGGATGCATACATCAGATTGCGGGTTTCTCCTCCAGCGCACTTTAGGAATACTGTTACACTCCGTGTGGGTTACGCTTCAAGACTATGCCGATTCAGATTTCGGTGATTTCTGGATGGCTTACTTTGGTTGCTACTTTCATTATTGGCGTTTGACATTTTTGGATGGGTGTCTCATTGCTATTACTTTGTTTCATTATTGATTTTAGTTAGTTCTTCCGCTGATGTTCAATAGCTATTTCTCTTTGATGTAGTGTTTGAACATCTTGCGTCTGGTTATTCAGGCTTTTCTTTCTCTCGTGTATAGCTTTGTAGGGCGTGGGGCATGCCCCTTGTAATCTCGTTTATTCTTCTGTTTTATTTATGACTTATTCACCCAAAAAAAAGAACGTTTGTCTCTAACTATCTCCGTCCTTCTCCATCATTCTCTATTTTGTTCTAGGAACTAATAAGCCACTAATTGTTTCATTAGCTTAAGGGGACAAGTTTAACTCAAACTAACCTTGCTTAGCCTCTAAGAAAGAGAATTTTCTGAGTAATTGTAGCTTAACTATGTTAGTTTAACTTAAGCACCCTATTTAGGGTTTTCTAAATCGCCTACGTGTTCAGTTCTCGAGTCCAAATGGATGAATTTGAATTCTCTTTGATTTTCTTCCTATTTCTCTTTCTTTTTCTCTAACTTTCTCTTCAACATCTCAAGAAGAACGTTTCCCTCTATGCTTCTCCGTCTTCCTCTGTTTTGTTCTACGAATTAATTAGCTTAGCCCACCAATTGTTTTATTAGCTTAAGCGGCCAGGTTTAACCGAAACTATCCTTGCTTAGCTTGTAAGAAAAAGAATTTTCTAAGTAATTTTAGTTTAGCGATGTTAGTTTAAGTTAAGAAGCTCATTTAAGGATTTCCAAATCACCTACGTGTTCAATTCGCAAGTCCGCAAGGAAGAATTTGAAATCCCTTTGATTTTCTTCCTATTTCTCTTTCTTTTCTCCAACTTCTCATCTACCTGTCAAGAAGAATGTTTCTCCAAAACTTTCTCCATCCTTCTCGATTTTGTCCTACGAACTAATTAGCTTTGGCCAATAATTGTTTCATTAGCTTAAGTGGCCAGGTTTAACTCAAACTAACCATGCATATCGTCTAAGAAAGAGGGTTTTATGAGTAATTGTAGCCTAACCACACTAGTTTAATTTGAGCACCCTATTTAAGGTTTTCTAAGTCTCCTACGTGTTCAATTCTCAAGTCCAAATGGATGGATTTGATTTCTCTCCGATTTTCTTCCTATATTTCTCTTCCTTTTCTCTAACTTTCTCTTCTACATCTCAAGAAGAACGTTTCTCCCAAAGTTTCTCCGTGCTTCCTCATCTTTTCTGTTTTATTCTACGGACTCATTAGCATAGGCCACTAATTGTTTCATTAGCTTAAGTGGCCACGTGTTAACTCAAATTAACCTTGCTTAGCCTCTAAGAAAGAGAATTTTCTGAGTAATTGTAGCATAACGATATTAGTTTAACTTAGGCACCTCATTTAAGGTTTTCAAAATCGCTGAAGGGTTCAATTCTCAAGTCCAAAACGATGAATTTGAATGCCCTTTGATTATCTTTCTAAAATCCCTTTCTTTTCTCCAGCTTTCTCTTCTAGCCCTAAAGCAAAATGTTTCTCTCTTTCTCCGTCCTTCTCCATCCTTTTCCATTTGGTTCTTGGAACTAATTAGCGTAGGCCACTAGTTCTTTCATTAGCTTATGTGGCCAAGTTTAACTCAAACTCACCTTGCTTAGCCTCTAGGAAAGAGAATTTTCTGAGTGATTGTAGCATAACGATATTAGTTGAGCTCAGGCACCTCATTTAATGTTTTCAAAATCACGTAAGTGTTCAATTCTCAAGTCCAAAACGATGAATTTGAATGCCCTTTGACTTTCTTCCTATTTCTCTTTATTTTCTCTAACTCTCTCTTCTAGGCTCTCAATAAGAATGTTTCTGTCTAACTTTCTCCGGCCTTCTCTATTTTGTTCTACGAACTAATTAGCTTAGGCCACTAATTATTTCATTAGCTTCAGTGGCCATGTTTGACTCTAGTATCCACTTAAGCACCCTATTTAGTTTCTCCATTAATCCGGCTCATCAACGCCTGTCAGCGGCAACAAGATGCTCTATCCACTTAAGAATGTTTCTCCATAACTTTCCCCGTCCTTCCGCATCTTTCTCTATCTTGTTCTAGGAACTAATTAGCTTGGGCCACTAATCGTTTGATTAGCTTAAATGGCCAAGTTTAGCTCAAACTAACCTAACTTAGCCCCTAAAAAAGAGAATTTTAAGAGCAATTGCAGCTTAACGATATTAGTTTAACTTAAGAACCTTGTTTAAGGATTTCTAAATCACCTAAGTGTTCAATTCTCAATTCCAAAAGGAAGAATTTGAAATCCCTTTGAATTTCTTTCTATTTTCCTTTTTCTTTTCTCCGACTTCTCATCTACCTGTCAAGAAGAATGTTTCTCCCCAAGTTTCTCCGCCCTTCTCCATCCTTCTCTATTTTATCCTACGAACTAATTAGCTTGGGCCAATAATTCTTTCATTAGCTTAAATGGCCCGGTTTAACTCAAACAAAACCATGCTTAGCCTGTAAGAAAGAGAATTTTATGAGTAATTGTAGCTCAATGATATTAGTTTAACTTAAACACGTCATTTAAGGTTTTCTAAATCTCCTACGTGTTCAATCCTCAAATCGAAAAGGATGAATTTCAATTCTCTTTGATTTTCTTCCTGTTTCTCTTTCTTTTCTCTAACCTTTCTCTACCGCCTCTCAAGAAGAATTCAGAATGTTCAAAAGCTGTCCTTTATTTTCTTTGCGTTCTACACCTACCATAACCACATACATATTTTGCCTACTCTAGTGGGATGTACTAGGGACTGTGTTTTGTTGCTCATAGCTATTTGCTGGATGCATACATCAGATTGCGGGTTTCTCCTCCAGCGCACTTTAGGAATACTGTTACACTCCGTGTGGGTTACGCTTCAAGACTATGCCGATTCAGATTTCGGTGATTTCTGGATGGCTTACTTTGGTTGCTACTTTCATTATTGGCGTTTGACATTTTTGGATGGGTGGCTCATTGCTATTACTTTGTTTCATTATTGATTTTAGTTAGTTCTTCCGCTGATGTTCAATAGCTATTTCTCTTTGATGTAGTGTTTGAACATCTTGCGTCTGGTTATTCAGGCTTTTCTTTCTCTCGTGTATAGCTTTGTAGGGCGTGGGGCATGCCCCTTGTAATCTCGTTTATTCTTCTGTTTTATTTATGACTTATTCACCCAAAAAAAAGAACGTTTGTCTCTAACTATCTCCGTCCTTCTCCATCATTCTCTATTTTGTTCTAGGAACTAATAAGCCACTAATTGTTTCATTAGCTTAAGGGGACAAGTTTAACTCAAACTAACCTTGCTTAGCCTCTAAGAAAGAGAATTTTCTGAGTAATTGTAGCTTAACTATGTTAGTTTAACTTAAGCACCCTATTTAGGGTTTTCTAAATCGCCTACGTGTTCAGTTCTCGAGTCCAAATGGATGAATTTGAATTCTCTTTGATTTTCTTCCTATTTCTCTTTCTTTTTCTCTAACTTTCTCTTCAACATCTCAAGAAGAACGTTTCCCTCTATGCTTCTCCGTCTTCCTCTGTTTTGTTCTACGAATTAATTAGCTTAGCCCACCAATTGTTTTATTAGCTTAAGCGGCCAGGTTTAACCGAAACTATCCTTGCTTAGCTTGTAAGAAAAAGAATTTTCTAAGTAATTTTAGTTTAGCGATGTTAGTTTAAGTTAAGAAGCTCATTTAAGGATTTCCAAATCACCTACGTGTTCAATTCGCAAGTCCGCAAGGAAGAATTTGAAATCCCTTTGATTTTCTTCCTATTTCTCTTTCTTTTCTCCAACTTCTCATCTACCTGTCAAGAAGAATGTTTCTCCAAAACTTTCTCCATCCTTCTCGATTTTGTCCTACGAACTAATTAGCTTTGGCCAATAATTGTTTCATTAGCTTAAGTGGCCAGGTTTAACTCAAACTAACCATGCATATCGTCTAAGAAAGAGGGTTTTATGAGTAATTGTAGCCTAACCACACTAGTTTAATTTGAGCACCCTATTTAAGGTTTTCTAAGTCTCCTACGTGTTCAATTCTCAAGTCCAAATGGATGGATTTGATTTCTCTCCGATTTTCTTCCTATATTTCTCTTCCTTTTCTCTAACTTTCTCTTCTACATCTCAAGAAGAACGTTTCTCCCAAAGTTTCTCCGTGCTTCCTCATCTTTTCTGTTTTATTCTACGGACTCATTAGCATAGGCCACTAATTGTTTCATTAGCTTAAGTGGCCACGTGTTAACTCAAATTAACCTTGCTTAGCCTCTAAGAAAGAGAATTTTCTGAGTAATTGTAGCATAACGATATTAGTTTAACTTAGGCACCTCATTTAAGGTTTTCAAAATCGCTGAAGGGTTCAATTCTCAAGTCCAAAACGATGAATTTGAATGCCCTTTGATTATCTTTCTAAAATCCCTTTCTTTTCTCCAGCTTTCTCTTCTAGCCCTAAAGCAAAATGTTTCTCTCTTTCTCCGTCCTTCTCCATCCTTTTCCATTTGGTTCTTGGAACTAATTAGCGTAGGCCACTAGTTCTTTCATTAGCTTATGTGGCCAAGTTTAACTCAAACTCACCTTGCTTAGCCTCTAGGAAAGAGAATTTTCTGAGTGATTGTAGCATAACGATATTAGTTGAGCTCAGGCACCTCATTTAATGTTTTCAAAATCACGTAAGTGTTCAATTCTCAAGTCCAAAACGATGAATTTGAATGCCCTTTGACTTTCTTCCTATTTCTCTTTATTTTCTCTAACTCTCTCTTCTAGGCTCTCAATAAGAATGTTTCTGTCTAACTTTCTCCGGCCTTCTCTATTTTGTTCTACGAACTAATTAGCTTAGGCCACTAATTATTTCATTAGCTTCAGTGGCCATGTTTGACTCTAGTATCCACTTAAGCACCCTATTTAGTTTCTCCATTAATCCGGCTCATCAACGCCTGTCAGCGGCAACAAGATGCTCTATCCACTTAAGAATGTTTCTCCATAACTTTCCCCGTCCTTCCGCATCTTTCTCTATCTTGTTCTAGGAACTAATTAGCTTGGGCCACTAATCGTTTGATTAGCTTAAATGGCCAAGTTTAGCTCAAACTAACCTAACTTAGCCCCTAAAAAAGAGAATTTTAAGAGCAATTGCAGCTTAACGATATTAGTTTAACTTAAGAACCTTGTTTAAGGATTTCTAAATCACCTAAGTGTTCAATTCTCAATTCCAAAAGGAAGAATTTGAAATCCCTTTGAATTTCTTTCTATTTTCCTTTTTCTTTTCTCCGACTTCTCATCTACCTGTCAAGAAGAATGTTTCTCCCCAAGTTTCTCCGCCCTTCTCCATCCTTCTCTATTTTATCCTACGAACTAATTAGCTTGGGCCAATAATTCTTTCATTAGCTTAAATGGCCCGGTTTAACTCAAACAAAACCATGCTTAGCCTGTAAGAAAGAGAATTTTATGAGTAATTGTAGCTCAATGATATTAGTTTAACTTAAACACGTCATTTAAGGTTTTCTAAATCTCCTACGTGTTCAATCCTCAAATCGAAAAGGATGAATTTCAATTCTCTTTGATTTTCTTCCTGTTTCTCTTTCTTTTCTCTAACCTTTCTCTACCGCCTCTCAAGAAGAATTCAGAATGTTCAAAAGCTGTCCTTTATTTTCTTTGCGTTCTACACCTACCATAACCACATACATATTTTGCCTACTCTAGTGGGATGTACTAGGGACTGTGTTTTGTTGCTCATAGCTATTTGCTGGATGCATACATCAGATTGCGGGTTTCTCCTCCAGCGCACTTTAGGAATACTGTTACACTCCGTGTGGGTTACGCTTCAAGACTATGCCGATTCAGATTTCGGTGATTTCTGGATGGCTTACTTTGGTTGCTACTTTCATTATTGGCGTTTGACATTTTTGGATGGGTGGCTCATTGCTATTACTTTGTTTCATTATTGATTTTAGTTAGTTCTTCCGCTGATGTTCAATAGCTATTTCTCTTTGATGTAGTGTTTGAACATCTTGCGTCTGGTTATTCAGGCTTTTCTTTCTCTCGTGTATAGCTTTGTAGGGCGTGGGGCATGCCCCTTGTAATCTCGTTTATTCTTCTGTTTTATTTATGACTTATTCACCCAAAAAAAAGAACGTTTGTCTCTAACTATCTCCGTCCTTCTCCATCATTCTCTATTTTGTTCTAGGAACTAATAAGCCACTAATTGTTTCATTAGCTTAAGGGGACAAGTTTAACTCAAACTAACCTTGCTTAGCCTCTAAGAAAGAGAATTTTCTGAGTAATTGTAGCTTAACTATGTTAGTTTAACTTAAGCACCCTATTTAGGGTTTTCTAAATCGCCTACGTGTTCAGTTCTCGAGTCCAAATGGATGAATTTGAATTCTCTTTGATTTTCTTCCTATTTCTCTTTCTTTTTCTCTAACTTTCTCTTCAACATCTCAAGAAGAACGTTTCCCTCTATGCTTCTCCGTCTTCCTCTGTTTTGTTCTACGAATTAATTAGCTTAGCCCACCAATTGTTTTATTAGCTTAAGCGGCCAGGTTTAACCGAAACTATCCTTGCTTAGCTTGTAAGAAAAAGAATTTTCTAAGTAATTTTAGTTTAGCGATGTTAGTTTAAGTTAAGAAGCTCATTTAAGGATTTCCAAATCACCTACGTGTTCAATTCGCAAGTCCGCAAGGAAGAATTTGAAATCCCTTTGATTTTCTTCCTATTTCTCTTTCTTTTCTCCAACTTCTCATCTACCTGTCAAGAAGAATGTTTCTCCAAAACTTTCTCCATCCTTCTCGATTTTGTCCTACGAACTAATTAGCTTTGGCCAATAATTGTTTCATTAGCTTAAGTGGCCAGGTTTAACTCAAACTAACCATGCATATCGTCTAAGAAAGAGGGTTTTATGAGTAATTGTAGCCTAACCACACTAGTTTAATTTGAGCACCCTATTTAAGGTTTTCTAAGTCTCCTACGTGTTCAATTCTCAAGTCCAAATGGATGGATTTGATTTCTCTCCGATTTTCTTCCTATATTTCTCTTCCTTTTCTCTAACTTTCTCTTCTACATCTCAAGAAGAACGTTTCTCCCAAAGTTTCTCCGTGCTTCCTCATCTTTTCTGTTTTATTCTACGGACTCATTAGCATAGGCCACTAATTGTTTCATTAGCTTAAGTGGCCACGTGTTAACTCAAATTAACCTTGCTTAGCCTCTAAGAAAGAGAATTTTCTGAGTAATTGTAGCATAACGATATTAGTTTAACTTAGGCACCTCATTTAAGGTTTTCAAAATCGCTGAAGGGTTCAATTCTCAAGTCCAAAACGATGAATTTGAATGCCCTTTGATTATCTTTCTAAAATCCCTTTCTTTTCTCCAGCTTTCTCTTCTAGCCCTAAAGCAAAATGTTTCTCTCTTTCTCCGTCCTTCTCCATCCTTTTCCATTTGGTTCTTGGAACTAATTAGCGTAGGCCACTAGTTCTTTCATTAGCTTATGTGGCCAAGTTTAACTCAAACTCACCTTGCTTAGCCTCTAGGAAAGAGAATTTTCTGAGTGATTGTAGCATAACGATATTAGTTGAGCTCAGGCACCTCATTTAATGTTTTCAAAATCACGTAAGTGTTCAATTCTCAAGTCCAAAACGATGAATTTGAATGCCCTTTGACTTTCTTCCTATTTCTCTTTATTTTCTCTAACTCTCTCTTCTAGGCTCTCAATAAGAATGTTTCTGTCTAACTTTCTCCGGCCTTCTCTATTTTGTTCTACGAACTAATTAGCTTAGGCCACTAATTATTTCATTAGCTTCAGTGGCCATGTTTGACTCTAGTATCCACTTAAGCACCCTATTTAGTTTCTCCATTAATCCGGCTCATCAACGCCTGTCAGCGGCAACAAGATGCTCTATCCACTTAAGAATGTTTCTCCATAACTTTCCCCGTCCTTCCGCATCTTTCTCTATCTTGTTCTAGGAACTAATTAGCTTGGGCCACTAATCGTTTGATTAGCTTAAATGGCCAAGTTTAGCTCAAACTAACCTAACTTAGCCCCTAAAAAAGAGAATTTTAAGAGCAATTGCAGCTTAACGATATTAGTTTAACTTAAGAACCTTGTTTAAGGATTTCTAAATCACCTAAGTGTTCAATTCTCAATTCCAAAAGGAAGAATTTGAAATCCCTTTGAATTTCTTTCTATTTTCCTTTTTCTTTTCTCCGACTTCTCATCTACCTGTCAAGAAGAATGTTTCTCCCCAAGTTTCTCCGCCCTTCTCCATCCTTCTCTATTTTATCCTACGAACTAATTAGCTTGGGCCAATAATTCTTTCATTAGCTTAAATGGCCCGGTTTAACTCAAACAAAACCATGCTTAGCCTGTAAGAAAGAGAATTTTATGAGTAATTGTAGCTCAATGATATTAGTTTAACTTAAACACGTCATTTAAGGTTTTCTAAATCTCCTACGTGTTCAATCCTCAAATCGAAAAGGATGAATTTCAATTCTCTTTGATTTTCTTCCTGTTTCTCTTTCTTTTCTCTAACCTTTCTCTACCGCCTCTCAAGAAGAATTCAGAATGTTCAAAAGCTGTCCTTTATTTTCTTTGCGTTCTACACCTACCATAACCACATACATATTTTGCCTACTCTAGTGGGATGTACTAGGGACTGTGTTTTGTTGCTCATAGCTATTTGCTGGATGCATACATCAGATTGCGGGTTTCTCCTCCAGCGCACTTTAGGAATACTGTTACACTCCGTGTGGGTTACGCTTCAAGACTATGCCGATTCAGATTTCGGTGATTTCTGGATGGCTTACTTTGGTTGCTACTTTCATTATTGGCGTTTGACATTTTTGGATGGGTGGCTCATTGCTATTACTTTGTTTCATTATTGATTTTAGTTAGTTCTTCCGCTGATGTTCAATAGCTATTTCTCTTTGATGTAGTGTTTGAACATCTTGCGTCTGGTTATTCAGGCTTTTCTTTCTCTCGTGTATAGCTTTGTAGGGCGTGGGGCATGCCCCTTGTAATCTCGTTTATTCTTCTGTTTTATTTATGACTTATTCACCCAAAAAAAAGAACGTTTGTCTCTAACTATCTCCGTCCTTCTCCATCATTCTCTATTTTGTTCTAGGAACTAATAAGCCACTAATTGTTTCATTAGCTTAAGGGGACAAGTTTAACTCAAACTAACCTTGCTTAGCCTCTAAGAAAGAGAATTTTCTGAGTAATTGTAGCTTAACTATGTTAGTTTAACTTAAGCACCCTATTTAGGGTTTTCTAAATCGCCTACGTGTTCAGTTCTCGAGTCCAAATGGATGAATTTGAATTCTCTTTGATTTTCTTCCTATTTCTCTTTCTTTTTCTCTAACTTTCTCTTCAACATCTCAAGAAGAACGTTTCCCTCTATGCTTCTCCGTCTTCCTCTGTTTTGTTCTACGAACTAATTAGCTTAGCCCACCAATTGTTTTATTAGCTTAAGCGGCCAGGTTTAACCGAAACTATCCTTGCTTAGCTTGTAAGAAAAAGAATTTTCTAAGTAATTTTAGTTTAGCGATGTTAGTTTAAGTTAAGAAGCTCATTTAAGGATTTCCAAATCACCTACGTGTTCAATTCGCAAGTCCGCAAGGAAGAATTTGAAATCCCTTTGATTTTCTTCCTATTTCTCTTTCTTTTCTCCAACTTCTCATCTACCTGTCAAGAAGAATGTTTCTCCAAAACTTTCTCCATCCTTCTCGATTTTGTCCTACGAACTAATTAGCTTTGGCCAATAATTGTTTCATTAGCTTAAGTGGCCAGGTTTAACTCAAACTAACCATGCATATCGTCTAAGAAAGAGGGTTTTATGAGTAATTGTAGCCTAACCACACTAGTTTAATTTGAGCACCCTATTTAAGGTTTTCTAAGTCTCCTACGTGTTCAATTCTCAAGTCCAAATGGATGGATTTGATTTCTCTCCGATTTTCTTCCTATATTTCTCTTCCTTTTCTCTAACTTTCTCTTCTACATCTCAAGAAGAACGTTTCTCCCAAAGTTTCTCCGTGCTTCCTCATCTTTTCTGTTTTATTCTACGGACTCATTAGCATAGGCCACTAATTGTTTCATTAGCTTAAGTGGCCACGTGTTAACTCAAATTAACCTTGCTTAGCCTCTAAGAAAGAGAATTTTCTGAGTAATTGTAGCATAACGATATTAGTTTAACTTAGGCACCTCATTTAAGGTTTTCAAAATCGCTGAAGGGTTCAATTCTCAAGTCCAAAACGATGAATTTGAATGCCCTTTGATTATCTTTCTAAAATCCCTTTCTTTTCTCCAGCTTTCTCTTCTAGCCCTAAAGCAAAATGTTTCTCTCTTTCTCCGTCCTTCTCCATCCTTTTCCATTTGGTTCTTGGAACTAATTAGCGTAGGCCACTAGTTCTTTCATTAGCTTATGTGGCCAAGTTTAACTCAAACTCACCTTGCTTAGCCTCTAGGAAAGAGAATTTTCTGAGTGATTGTAGCATAACGATATTAGTTGAGCTCAGGCACCTCATTTAATGTTTTCAAAATCACGTAAGTGTTCAATTCTCAAGTCCAAAACGATGAATTTGAATGCCCTTTGACTTTCTTCCTATTTCTCTTTATTTTCTCTAACTCTCTCTTCTAGGCTCTCAATAAGAATGTTTCTGTCTAACTTTCTCCGGCCTTCTCTATTTTGTTCTACGAACTAATTAGCTTAGGCCACTAATTATTTCATTAGCTTCAGTGGCGATGTTTGACTCTAGTATCCACTTAAGCACCCTATTTAGTTTCTCCATTAATCCGGCTCATCAACGCCTGTCAGCGGCAACAAGATGCTCTATCCACTTAAGAATGTTTCTCCATAACTTTCCCCGTCCTTCCGCATCTTTCTCTATCTTGTTCTAGGAACTAATTAGCTTGGGCCACTAATCGTTTGATTAGCTTAAATGGCCAAGTTTAGCTCAAACTAACCTAACTTAGCCCCTAAAAAAGAGAATTTTAAGAGCAATTGCAGCTTAACGATATTAGTTTAACTTAAGAACCTTGTTTAAGGATTTCTAAATCACCTAAGTGTTCAATTCTCAATTCCAAAAGGAAGAATTTGAAATCCCTTTGAATTTCTTTCTATTTTCCTTTTTCTTTTCTCCGACTTCTCATCTACCTGTCAAGAAGAATGTTTCTCCCCAAGTTTCTCCGCCCTTCTCCATCCTTCTCTATTTTATCCTACGAACTAATTAGCTTGGGCCAATAATTCTTTCATTAGCTTAAATGGCCCGGTTTAACTCAAACAAAACCATGCTTAGCCTGTAAGAAAGAGAATTTTATGAGTAATTGTAGCTCAATGATATTAGTTTAACTTAAACACGTCATTTAAGGTTTTCTAAATCTCCTACGTGTTCAATCCTCAAATCGAAAAGGATGAATTTCAATTCTCTTTGATTTTCTTCCTGTTTCTCTTTCTTTTCTCTAACCTTTCTCTACCGCCTCTCAAGAAGAATTCAGAATGTTCAAAAGCTGTCCTTTATTTTCTTTGCGTTCTACACCTACCATAACCACATACATATTTTGCCTACTCTAGTGGGATGTACTAGGGACTGTGTTTTGTTGCTCATAGCTATTTGCTGGATGCATACATCAGATTGCGGGTTTCTCCTCCAGCGCACTTTAGGAATACTGTTACACTCCGTGTGGGTTACGCTTCAAGACTATGCCGATTCAGATTTCGGTGATTTCTGGATGGCTTACTTTGGTTGCTACTTTCATTATTGGCGTTTGACATTTTTGGATGGGTGGCTCATTGCTATTACTTTGTTTCATTATTGATTTTAGTTAGTTCTTCCGCTGATGTTCAATAGCTATTTCTCTTTGATGTAGTGTTTGAACATCTTGCATCTGGTTATTCAGGCTTTTCTTTCTCTCGTGTATAGCTTTGTAGGGCGTGGGGCATGCCCCTTGTAATCTCGTTTATTCTTCTGTTTTATTTATGACTTATTCACCCAAAAAAAAGAACGTTTGTCTCTAACTATCTCCGTCCTTCTCCATCATTCTCTATTTTGTTCTAGGAACTAATAAGCCACTAATTGTTTCATTAGCTTAAGGGGACAAGTTTAACTCAAACTAACCTTGCTTAGCCTCTAAGAAAGAGAATTTTCTGAGTAATTGTAGCTTAACTATGTTAGTTTAACTTAAGCACCCTATTTAGGGTTTTCTAAATCGCCTACGTGTTCAGTTCTCGAGTCCAAATGGATGAATTTGAATTCTCTTTGATTTTCTTCCTATTTCTCTTTCTTTTTCTCTAACTTTCTCTTCAACATCTCAAGAAGAACGTTTCCCTCTATGCTTCTCCGTCTTCCTCTGTTTTGTTCTACGAACTAATTAGCTTAGCCCACCAATTGTTTTATTAGCTTAAGCGGCCAGGTTTAACCGAAACTATCCTTGCTTAGCTTGTAAGAAAAAGAATTTTCTAAGTAATTTTAGTTTAGCGATGTTAGTTTAAGTTAAGAAGCTCATTTAAGGATTTCCAAATCACCTACGTGTTCAATTCGCAAGTCCGCAAGGAAGAATTTGAAATCCCTTTGATTTTCTTCCTATTTCTCTTTCTTTTCTCCAACTTCTCATCTACCTGTCAAGAAGAATGTTTCTCCAAAACTTTCTCCATCCTTCTCGATTTTGTCCTACGAACTAATTAGCTTTGGCCAATAATTGTTTCATTAGCTTAAGTGGCCAGGTTTAACTCAAACTAACCATGCATATCGTCTAAGAAAGAGGGTTTTATGAGTAATTGTAGCCTAACCACACTAGTTTAATTTGAGCACCCTATTTAAGGTTTTCTAAGTCTCCTACGTGTTCAATTCTCAAGTCCAAATGGATGGATTTGATTTCTCTCCGATTTTCTTCCTATATTTCTCTTCCTTTTCTCTAACTTTCTCTTCTACATCTCAAGAAGAACGTTTCTCCCAAAGTTTCTCCGTGCTTCCTCATCTTTTCTGTTTTATTCTACGGACTCATTAGCATAGGCCACTAATTGTTTCATTAGCTTAAGTGGCCACGTGTTAACTCAAATTAACCTTGCTTAGCCTCTAAGAAAGAGAATTTTCTGAGTAATTGTAGCATAACGATATTAGTTTAACTTAGGCACCTCATTTAAGGTTTTCAAAATCGCTGAAGGGTTCAATTCTCAAGTCCAAAACGATGAATTTGAATGCCCTTTGATTATCTTTCTAAAATCCCTTTCTTTTCTCCAGCTTTCTCTTCTAGCCCTAAAGCAAAATGTTTCTCTCTTTCTCCGTCCTTCTCCATCCTTTTCCATTTGGTTCTTGGAACTAATTAGCGTAGGCCACTAGTTCTTTCATTAGCTTATGTGGCCAAGTTTAACTCAAACTCACCTTGCTTAGCCTCTAGGAAAGAGAATTTTCTGAGTGATTGTAGCATAACGATATTAGTTGAGCTCAGGCACCTCATTTAATGTTTTCAAAATCACGTAAGTGTTCAATTCTCAAGTCCAAAACGATGAATTTGAATGCCCTTTGACTTTCTTCCTATTTCTCTTTATTTTCTCTAACTCTCTCTTCTAGGCTCTCAATAAGAATGTTTCTGTCTAACTTTCTCCGGCCTTCTCTATTTTGTTCTACGAACTAATTAGCTTAGGCCACTAATTATTTCATTAGCTTCAGTGGCCATGTTTGACTCTAGTATCCACTTAAGCACCCTATTTAGTTTCTCCATTAATCCGGCTCATCAACGCCTGTCAGCGGCAACAAGATGCTCTATCCACTTAAGAATGTTTCTCCATAACTTTCCCCGTCCTTCCGCATCTTTCTCTATCTTGTTCTAGGAACTAATTAGCTTGGGCCACTAATCGTTTGATTAGCTTAAATGGCCAAGTTTAGCTCAAACTAACCTAACTTAGCCCCTAAAAAAGAGAATTTTAAGAGCAATTGCAGCTTAACGATATTAGTTTAACTTAAGAACCTTGTTTAAGGATTTCTAAATCACCTAAGTGTTCAATTCTCAATTCCAAAAGGAAGAATTTGAAATCCCTTTGAATTTCTTTCTATTTTCCTTTTTCTTTTCTCCGACTTCTCATCTACCTGTCAAGAAGAATGTTTCTCCCCAAGTTTCTCCGCCCTTCTCCATCCTTCTCTATTTTATCCTACGAACTAATTAGCTTGGGCCAATAATTCTTTCATTAGCTTAAATGGCCCGGTTTAACTCAAACAAAACCATGCTTAGCCTGTAAGAAAGAGAATTTTATGAGTAATTGTAGCTCAATGATATTAGTTTAACTTAAACACGTCATTTAAGGTTTTCTAAATCTCCTACGTGTTCAATCCTCAAATCGAAAAGGATGAATTTCAATTCTCTTTGATTTTCTTCCTGTTTCTCTTTCTTTTCTCTAACCTTTCTCTACCGCCTCTCAAGAAGAATTCAGAATGTTCAAAAGCTGTCCTTTATTTTCTTTGCGTTCTACACCTACCATAACCACATACATATTTTGCCTACTCTAGTGGGATGTACTAGGGACTGTGTTTTGTTGCTCATAGCTATTTGCTGGATGCATACATCAGATTGCGGGTTTCTCCTCCAGCGCACTTTAGGAATACTGTTACACTCCGTGTGGGTTACGCTTCAAGACTATGCCGATTCAGATTTCGGTGATTTCTGGATGGCTTACTTTGGTTGCTACTTTCATTATTGGCGTTTGACATTTTTGGATGGGTGGCTCATTGCTATTACTTTGTTTCATTATTGATTTTAGTTAGTTCTTCCGCTGATGTTCAATAGCTATTTCTCTTTGATGTAGTGTTTGAACATCTTGCGTCTGGTTATTCAGGCTTTTCTTTCTCTCGTGTATAGCTTTGTAGGGCGTGGGGCATGCCCCTTGTAATCTCGTTTATTCTTCTGTTTTATTTATGACTTATTCACCCAAAAAAAAGAACGTTTGTCTCTAACTATCTCCGTCCTTCTCCATCATTCTCTATTTTGTTCTAGGAACTAATAAGCCACTAATTGTTTCATTAGCTTAAGGGGACAAGTTTAACTCAAACTAACCTTGCTTAGCCTCTAAGAAAGAGAATTTTCTGAGTAATTGTAGCTTAACTATGTTAGTTTAACTTAAGCACCCTATTTAGGGTTTTCTAAATCGCCTACGTGTTCAGTTCTCGAGTCCAAATGGATGAATTTGAATTCTCTTTGATTTTCTTCCTATTTCTCTTTCTTTTTCTCTAACTTTCTCTTCAACATCTCAAGAAGAACGTTTCCCTCTATGCTTCTCCGTCTTCCTCTGTTTTGTTCTACGAACTAATTAGCTTAGCCCACTAATTGTTTTATTAGCTTAAGCGGCCAGGTTTAACCGAAACTATCCTTGCTTAGCTTGTAAGAAAAAGAATTTTCTAAGTAATTTTAGTTTAGCGATGTTAGTTTAAGTTAAGAAGCTCATTTAAGGATTTCCAAATCACCTACGTGTTCAATTCGCAAGTCCGCAAGGAAGAATTTGAAATCCCTTTGATTTTCTTCCTATTTCTCTTTCTTTTCTCCAACTTCTCATCTACCTGTCAAGAAGAATGTTTCTCCAAAACTTTCTCCATCCTTCTCGATTTTGTCCTACGAACTAATTAGCTTTGGCCAATAATTGTTTCATTAGCTTAAGTGGCCAGGTTTAACTCAAACTAACCATGCATATCGTCTAAGAAAGAGGGTTTTATGAGTAATTGTAGCCTAACCACACTAGTTTAATTTGAGCACCCTATTTAAGGTTTTCTAAGTCTCCTACGTGTTCAATTCTCAAGTCCAAATGGATGGATTTGATTTCTCTCCGATTTTCTTCCTATATTTCTCTTCCTTTTCTCTAACTTTCTCTTCTACATCTCAAGAAGAACGTTTCTCCCAAAGTTTCTCCGTGCTTCCTCATCTTTTCTGTTTTATTCTACGGACTCATTAGCATAGGCCACTAATTGTTTCATTAGCTTAAGTGGCCACGTGTTAACTCAAATTAACCTTGCTTAGCCTCTAAGAAAGAGAATTTTCTGAGTAATTGTAGCATAACGATATTAGTTTAACTTAGGCACCTCATTTAAGGTTTTCAAAATCGCTGAAGGGTTCAATTCTCAAGTCCAAAACGATGAATTTGAATGCCCTTTGATTATCTTTCTAAAATCCCTTTCTTTTCTCCAGCTTTCTCTTCTAGCCCTAAAGCAAAATGTTTCTCTCTTTCTCCGTCCTTCTCCATCCTTTTCCATTTGGTTCTTGGAACTAATTAGCGTAGGCCACTAGTTCTTTCATTAGCTTATGTGGCCAAGTTTAACTCAAACTCACCTTGCTTAGCCTCTAGGAAAGAGAATTTTCTGAGTGATTGTAGCATAACGATATTAGTTGAGCTCAGGCACCTCATTTAATGTTTTCAAAATCACGTAAGTGTTCAATTCTCAAGTCCAAAACGATGAATTTGAATGCCCTTTGACTTTCTTCCTATTTCTCTTTATTTTCTCTAACTCTCTCTTCTAGGCTCTCAATAAGAATGTTTCTGTCTAACTTTCTCCGGCCTTCTCTATTTTGTTCTACGAACTAATTAGCTTAGGCCACTAATTATTTCATTAGCTTCAGTGGCCATGTTTGACTCTAGTATCCACTTAAGCACCCTATTTAGTTTCTCCATTAATCCGGCTCATCAACGCCTGTCAGCGGCAACAAGATGCTCTATCCACTTAAGAATGTTTCTCCATAACTTTCCCCGTCCTTCCGCATCTTTCTCTATCTTGTTCTAGGAACTAATTAGCTTGGGCCACTAATCGTTTGATTAGCTTAAATGGCCAAGTTTAGCTCAAACTAACCTAACTTAGCCCCTAAAAAAGAGAATTTTAAGAGCAATTGCAGCTTAACGATATTAGTTTAACTTAAGAACCTTGTTTAAGGATTTCTAAATCACCTAAGTGTTCAATTCTCAATTCCAAAAGGAAGAATTTGAAATCCCTTTGAATTTCTTTCTATTTTCCTTTTTCTTTTCTCCGACTTCTCATCTACCTGTCAAGAAGAATGTTTCTCCCCAAGTTTCTCCGCCCTTCTCCATCCTTCTCTATTTTATCCTACGAACTAATTAGCTTGGGCCAATAATTCTTTCATTAGCTTAAATGGCCCGGTTTAACTCAAACAAAACCATGCTTAGCCTGTAAGAAAGAGAATTTTATGAGTAATTGTAGCTCAATGATATTAGTTTAACTTAAACACGTCATTTAAGGTTTTCTAAATCTCCTACGTGTTCAATCCTCAAATCGAAAAGGATGAATTTCAATTCTCTTTGATTTTCTTCCTGTTTCTCTTTCTTTTCTCTAACCTTTCTCTACCGCCTCTCAAGAAGAATTCAGAATGTTCAAAAGCTGTCCTTTATTTTCTTTGCGTTCTACACCTACCATAACCACATACATATTTTGCCTACTCTAGTGGGATGTACTAGGGACTGTGTTTTGTTGCTCATAGCTATTTGCTGGATGCATACATCAGATTGCGGGTTTCTCCTCCAGCGCACTTTAGGAATACTGTTACACTCCGTGTGGGTTACGCTTCAAGACTATGCCGATTCAGATTTCGGTGATTTCTGGATGGCTTACTTTGGTTGCTACTTTCATTATTGGCGTTTGACATTTTTGGATGGGTGGCTCATTGCTATTACTTTGTTTCATTATTGATTTTAGTTAGTTCTTCCGCTGATGTTCAATAGCTATTTCTCTTTGATGTAGTGTTTGAACATCTTGCGTCTGGTTATTCAGGCTTTTCTTTCTCTCGTGTATAGCTTTGTAGGGCGTGGGGCATGCCCCTTGTAATCTCGTTTATTCTTCTGTTTTATTTATGACTTATTCACCCAAAAAAAAGAACGTTTGTCTCTAACTATCTCCGTCCTTCTCCATCATTCTCTATTTTGTTCTAGGAACTAATAAGCCACTAATTGTTTCATTAGCTTAAGGGGACAAGTTTAACTCAAACTAACCTTGCTTAGCCTCTAAGAAAGAGAATTTTCTGAGTAATTGTAGCTTAACTATGTTAGTTTAACTTAAGCACCCTATTTAGGGTTTTCTAAATCGCCTACGTGTTCAGTTCTCGAGTCCAAATGGATGAATTTGAATTCTCTTTGATTTTCTTCCTATTTCTCTTTCTTTTTCTCTAACTTTCTCTTCAACATCTCAAGAAGAACGTTTCCCTCTATGCTTCTCCGTCTTCCTCTGTTTTGTTCTACGAACTAATTAGCTTAGCCCACTAATTGTTTTATTAGCTTAAGCGGCCAGGTTTAACCGAAACTATCCTTGCTTAGCTTGTAAGAAAAAGAATTTTCTAAGTAATTTTAGTTTAGCGATGTTAGTTTAAGTTAAGAAGCTCATTTAAGGATTTCCAAATCACCTACGTGTTCAATTCGCAAGTCCGCAAGGAAGAATTTGAAATCCCTTTGATTTTCTTCCTATTTCTCTTTCTTTTCTCCAACTTCTCATCTACCTGTCAAGAAGAATGTTTCTCCAAAACTTTCTCCATCCTTCTCGATTTTGTCCTACGAACTAATTAGCTTTGGCCAATAATTGTTTCATTAGCTTAAGTGGCCAGGTTTAACTCAAACTAACCATGCATATCGTCTAAGAAAGAGGGTTTTATGAGTAATTGTAGCCTAACCACACTAGTTTAATTTGAGCACCCTATTTAAGGTTTTCTAAGTCTCCTACGTGTTCAATTCTCAAGTCCAAATGGATGGATTTGATTTCTCTCCGATTTTCTTCCTATATTTCTCTTCCTTTTCTCTAACTTTCTCTTCTACATCTCAAGAAGAACGTTTCTCCCAAAGTTTCTCCGTGCTTCCTCATCTTTTCTGTTTTATTCTACGGACTCATTAGCATAGGCCACTAATTGTTTCATTAGCTTAAGTGGCCATGTGTTAACTCAAATTAACCTTGCTTAGCCTCTAAGAAAGAGAATTTTCTGAGTAATTGTAGCATAACGATATTAGTTTAACTTAGGCACCTCATTTAAGGTTTTCAAAATCGCTGAAGGGTTCAATTCTCAAGTCCAAAACGATGAATTTGAATGCCCTTTGATTATCTTTCTAAAATCCCTTTCTTTTCTCCAGCTTTCTCTTCTAGCCCTAAAGCAAAATGTTTCTCTCTTTCTCCGTCCTTCTCCATCCTTTTCCATTTGGTTCTTGGAACTAATTAGCGTAGGCCACTAGTTCTTTCATTAGCTTATGTGGCCAAGTTTAACTCAAACTCACCTTGCTTAGCCTCTAGGAAAGAGAATTTTCTGAGTGATTGTAGCATAACGATATTAGTTGAGCTCAGGCACCTCATTTAATGTTTTCAAAATCACGTAAGTGTTCAATTCTCAAGTCCAAAACGATGAATTTGAATGCCCTTTGACTTTCTTCCTATTTCTCTTTATTTTCTCTAACTCTCTCTTCTAGGCTCTCAATAAGAATGTTTCTGTCTAACTTTCTCCGGCCTTCTCTATTTTGTTCTACGAACTAATTAGCTTAGGCCACTAATTATTTCATTAGCTTCAGTGGCCATGTTTGACTCTAGTATCCACTTAAGCACCCTATTTAGTTTCTCCATTAATCCGGCTCATCAACGCCTGTCAGCGGCAACAAGATGCTCTATCCACTTAAGAATGTTTCTCCATAACTTTCCCCGTCCTTCCGCATCTTTCTCTATCTTGTTCTAGGAACTAATTAGCTTGGGCCACTAATCGTTTGATTAGCTTAAATGGCCAAGTTTAGCTCAAACTAACCTAACTTAGCCCCTAAAAAAGAGAATTTTAAGAGCAATTGCAGCTTAACGATATTAGTTTAACTTAAGAACCTTGTTTAAGGATTTCTAAATCACCTAAGTGTTCAATTCTCAATTCCAAAAGGAAGAATTTGAAATCCCTTTGAATTTCTTTCTATTTTCCTTTTTCTTTTCTCCGACTTCTCATCTACCTGTCAAGAAGAATGTTTCTCCCCAAGTTTCTCCGCCCTTCTCCATCCTTCTCTATTTTATCCTACGAACTAATTAGCTTGGGCCAATAATTCTTTCATTAGCTTAAATGGCCCGGTTTAACTCAAACAAAACCATGCTTAGCCTGTAAGAAAGAGAATTTTATGAGTAATTGTAGCTCAATGATATTAGTTTAACTTAAACACGTCATTTAAGGTTTTCTAAATCTCCTACGTGTTCAATCCTCAAACCGAAAAGGATGAATTTCAATTCTCTTTGATTTTCTTCCTGTTTCTCTTTCTTTTCTCTAACCTTTCTCTACCGCCTCTCAAGAAGAATTCAGAATGTTCAAAAGCTGTCCTTTATTTTCTTTGCGTTCTACACCTACCATAACCACATACATATTTTGCCTACTCTAGTGGGATGTACTAGGGACTGTGTTTTGTTGCTCATAGCTATTTGCTGGATGCATACATCAGATTGCGGGTTTCTCCTCCAGCGCACTTTAGGAATACTGTTACACTCCGTGTGGGTTACGCTTCAAGACTATGCCGATTCAGATTTCGGTGATTTCTGGATGGCTTACTTTGGTTGCTACTTTCATTATTGGCGTTTGACATTTTTGGATGGGTGGCTCATTGCTATTACTTTGTTTCATTATTGATTTTAGTTAGTTCTTCCGCTGATGTTCAATAGCTATTTCTCTTTGATGTAGTGTTTGAACATCTTGCGTCTGGTTATTCAGGCTTTTCTTTCTCTCGTGTATAGCTTTGTAGGGCGTGGGGCATGCCCCTTGTAATCTCGTTTATTCTTCTGTTTTATTTATGACTTATTCACCCAAAAAAAAGAACGTTTGTCTCTAACTATCTCCGTCCTTCTCCATCATTCTCTATTTTGTTCTAGGAACTAATAAGCCACTAATTGTTTCATTAGCTTAAGGGGACAAGTTTAACTCAAACTAACCTTGCTTAGCCTCTAAGAAAGAGAATTTTCTGAGTAATTGTAGCTTAACTATGTTAGTTTAACTTAAGCACCCTATTTAGGGTTTTCTAAATCGCCTACGTGTTCAGTTCTCGAGTCCAAATGGATGAATTTGAATTCTCTTTGATTTTCTTCCTATTTCTCTTTCTTTTTCTCTAACTTTCTCTTCAACATCTCAAGAAGAACGTTTCCCTCTATGCTTCTCCGTCTTCCTCTGTTTTGTTCTACGAACTAATTAGCTTAGCCCACTAATTGTTTTATTAGCTTAAGCGGCCAGGTTTAACCGAAACTATCCTTGCTTAGCTTGTAAGAAAAAGAATTTTCTAAGTAATTTTAGTTTAGCGATGTTAGTTTAAGTTAAGAAGCTCATTTAAGGATTTCCAAATCACCTACGTGTTCAATTCGCAAGTCCGCAAGGAAGAATTTGAAATCCCTTTGATTTTCTTCCTATTTCTCTTTCTTTTCTCCAACTTCTCATCTACCTGTCAAGAAGAATGTTTCTCCAAAACTTTCTCCATCCTTCTCGATTTTGTCCTACGAACTAATTAGCTTTGGCCAATAATTGTTTCATTAGCTTAAGTGGCCAGGTTTAACTCAAACTAACCATGCATATCGTCTAAGAAAGAGGGTTTTATGAGTAATTGTAGCCTAACCACACTAGTTTAATTTGAGCACCCTATTTAAGGTTTTCTAAGTCTCCTACGTGTTCAATTCTCAAGTCCAAATGGATGGATTTGATTTCTCTCCGATTTTCTTCCTATATTTCTCTTCCTTTTCTCTAACTTTCTCTTCTACATCTCAAGAAGAACGTTTCTCCCAAAGTTTCTCCGTGCTTCCTCATCTTTTCTGTTTTATTCTACGGACTCATTAGCATAGGCCACTAATTGTTTCATTAGCTTAAGTGGCCATGTGTTAACTCAAATTAACCTTGCTTAGCCTCTAAGAAAGAGAATTTTCTGAGTAATTGTAGCATAACGATATTAGTTTAACTTAGGCACCTCATTTAAGGTTTTCAAAATCGCTGAAGGGTTCAATTCTCAAGTCCAAAACGATGAATTTGAATGCCCTTTGATTATCTTTCTAAAATCCCTTTCTTTTCTCCAGCTTTCTCTTCTAGCCCTAAAGCAAAATGTTTCTCTCTTTCTCCGTCCTTCTCCATCCTTTTCCATTTGGTTCTTGGAACTAATTAGCGTAGGCCACTAGTTCTTTCATTAGCTTATGTGGCCAAGTTTAACTCAAACTCACCTTGCTTAGCCTCTAGGAAAGAGAATTTTCTGAGTGATTGTAGCATAACGATATTAGTTGAGCTCAGGCACCTCATTTAATGTTTTCAAAATCACGTAAGTGTTCAATTCTCAAGTCCAAAACGATGAATTTGAATGCCCTTTGACTTTCTTCCTATTTCTCTTTATTTTCTCTAACTCTCTCTTCTAGGCTCTCAATAAGAATGTTTCTGTCTAACTTTCTCCGGCCTTCTCTATTTTGTTCTACGAACTAATTAGCTTAGGCCACTAATTATTTCATTAGCTTCAGTGGCCATGTTTGACTCTAGTATCCACTTAAGCACCCTATTTAGTTTCTCCATTAATCCGGCTCATCAACGCCTGTCAGCGGCAACAAGATGCTCTATCCACTTAAGAATGTTTCTCCATAACTTTCCCCGTCCTTCCGCATCTTTCTCTATCTTGTTCTAGGAACTAATTAGCTTGGGCCACTAATCGTTTGATTAGCTTAAATGGCCAAGTTTAGCTCAAACTAACCTAACTTAGCCCCTAAAAAAGAGAATTTTAAGAGCAATTGCAGCTTAACGATATTAGTTTAACTTAAGAACCTTGTTTAAGGATTTCTAAATCACCTAAGTGTTCAATTCTCAATTCCAAAAGGAAGAATTTGAAATCCCTTTGAATTTCTTTCTATTTTCCTTTTTCTTTTCTCCGACTTCTCATCTACCTGTCAAGAAGAATGTTTCTCCCCAAGTTTCTCCGCCCTTCTCCATCCTTCTCTATTTTATCCTACGAACTAATTAGCTTGGGCCAATAATTCTTTCATTAGCTTAAATGGCCCGGTTTAACTCAAACAAAACCATGCTTAGCCTGTAAGAAAGAGAATTTTATGAGTAATTGTAGCTCAATGATATTAGTTTAACTTAAACACGTCATTTAAGGTTTTCTAAATCTCCTACGTGTTCAATCCTCAAACCGAAAAGGATGAATTTCAATTCTCTTTGATTTTCTTCCTGTTTCTCTTTCTTTTCTCTAACCTTTCTCTACCGCCTCTCAAGAAGAATTCAGAATGTTCAAAAGCTGTCCTTTATTTTCTTTGCGTTCTACACCTACCATAACCACATACATATTTTGCCTACTCTAGTGGGATGTACTAGGGACTGTGTTTTGTTGCTCATAGCTATTTGCTGGATGCATACATCAGATTGCGGGTTTCTCCTCCAGCGCACTTTAGGAATACTGTTACACTCCGTGTGGGTTACGCTTCAAGACTATGCCGATTCAGATTTCGGTGATTTCTGGATGGCTTACTTTGGTTGCTACTTTCATTATTGGCGTTTGACATTTTTGGATGGGTGGCTCATTGCTATTACTTTGTTTCATTATTGATTTTAGTTAGTTCTTCCGCTGATGTTCAATAGCTATTTCTCTTTGATGTAGTGTTTGAACATCTTGCGTCTGGTTATTCAGGCTTTTCTTTCTCTCGTGTATAGCTTTGTAGGGCGTGGGGCATGCCCCTTGTAATCTCGTTTATTCTTCTGTTTTATTTATGACTTATTCACCCAAAAAAAAGAACGTTTGTCTCTAACTATCTCCGTCCTTCTCCATCATTCTCTATTTTGTTCTAGGAACTAATAAGCCACTAATTGTTTCATTAGCTTAAGGGGACAAGTTTAACTCAAACTAACCTTGCTTAGCCTCTAAGAAAGAGAATTTTCTGAGTAATTGTAGCTTAACTATGTTAGTTTAACTTAAGCACCCTATTTAGGGTTTTCTAAATCGCCTACGTGTTCAGTTCTCGAGTCCAAATGGATGAATTTGAATTCTCTTTGATTTTCTTCCTATTTCTCTTTCTTTTTCTCTAACTTTCTCTTCAACATCTCAAGAAGAACGTTTCCCTCTATGCTTCTCCGTCTTCCTCTGTTTTGTTCTACGAACTAATTAGCTTAGCCCACTAATTGTTTTATTAGCTTAAGCGGCCAGGTTTAACCGAAACTATCCTTGCTTAGCTTGTAAGAAAAAGAATTTTCTAAGTAATTTTAGTTTAGCGATGTTAGTTTAAGTTAAGAAGCTCATTTAAGGATTTCCAAATCACCTACGTGTTCAATTCGCAAGTCCGCAAGGAAGAATTTGAAATCCCTTTGATTTTCTTCCTATTTCTCTTTCTTTTCTCCAACTTCTCATCTACCTGTCAAGAAGAATGTTTCTCCAAAACTTTCTCCATCCTTCTCGATTTTGTCCTACGAACTAATTAGCTTTGGCCAATAATTGTTTCATTAGCTTAAGTGGCCAGGTTTAACTCAAACTAACCATGCATATCGTCTAAGAAAGAGGGTTTTATGAGTAATTGTAGCCTAACCACACTAGTTTAATTTGAGCACCCTATTTAAGGTTTTCTAAGTCTCCTACGTGTTCAATTCTCAAGTCCAAATGGATGGATTTGATTTCTCTCCGATTTTCTTCCTATATTTCTCTTCCTTTTCTCTAACTTTCTCTTCTACATCTCAAGAAGAACGTTTCTCCCAAAGTTTCTCCGTGCTTCCTCATCTTTTCTGTTTTATTCTACGGACTCATTAGCATAGGCCACTAATTGTTTCATTAGCTTAAGTGGCCATGTGTTAACTCAAATTAACCTTGCTTAGCCTCTAAGAAAGAGAATTTTCTGAGTAATTGTAGCATAACGATATTAGTTTAACTTAGGCACCTCATTTAAGGTTTTCAAAATCGCTGAAGGGTTCAATTCTCAAGTCCAAAACGATGAATTTGAATGCCCTTTGATTATCTTTCTAAAATCCCTTTCTTTTCTCCAGCTTTCTCTTCTAGCCCTAAAGCAAAATGTTTCTCTCTTTCTCCGTCCTTCTCCATCCTTTTCCATTTGGTTCTTGGAACTAATTAGCGTAGGCCACTAGTTCTTTCATTAGCTTATGTGGCCAAGTTTAACTCAAACTCACCTTGCTTAGCCTCTAGGAAAGAGAATTTTCTGAGTGATTGTAGCATAACGATATTAGTTGAGCTCAGGCACCTCATTTAATGTTTTCAAAATCACGTAAGTGTTCAATTCTCAAGTCCAAAACGATGAATTTGAATGCCCTTTGACTTTCTTCCTATTTCTCTTTATTTTCTCTAACTCTCTCTTCTAGGCTCTCAATAAGAATGTTTCTGTCTAACTTTCTCCGGCCTTCTCTATTTTGTTCTACGAACTAATTAGCTTAGGCCACTAATTATTTCATTAGCTTCAGTGGCCATGTTTGACTCTAGTATCCACTTAAGCACCCTATTTAGTTTCTCCATTAATCCGGCTCATCAACGCCTGTCAGCGGCAACAAGATGCTCTATCCACTTAAGAATGTTTCTCCATAACTTTCCCCGTCCTTCCGCATCTTTCTCTATCTTGTTCTAGGAACTAATTAGCTTGGGCCACTAATCGTTTGATTAGCTTAAATGGCCAAGTTTAGCTCAAACTAACCTAACTTAGCCCCTAAAAAAGAGAATTTTAAGAGCAATTGCAGCTTAACGATATTAGTTTAACTTAAGAACCTTGTTTAAGGATTTCTAAATCACCTAAGTGTTCAATTCTCAATTCCAAAAGGAAGAATTTGAAATCCCTTTGAATTTCTTTCTATTTTCCTTTTTCTTTTCTCCGACTTCTCATCTACCTGTCAAGAAGAATGTTTCTCCCCAAGTTTCTCCGCCCTTCTCCATCCTTCTCTATTTTATCCTACGAACTAATTAGCTTGGGCCAATAATTCTTTCATTAGCTTAAATGGCCCGGTTTAACTCAAACAAAACCATGCTTAGCCTGTAAGAAAGAGAATTTTATGAGTAATTGTAGCTCAATGATATTAGTTTAACTTAAACACGTCATTTAAGGTTTTCTAAATCTCCTACGTGTTCAATCCTCAAATCGAAAAGGATGAATTTCAATTCTCTTTGATTTTCTTCCTGTTTCTCTTTCTTTTCTCTAACCTTTCTCTACCGCCTCTCAAGAAGAATTCAGAATGTTCAAAAGCTGTCCTTTATTTTCTTTGCGTTCTACACCTACCATAACCACATACATATTTTGCCTACTCTAGTGGGATGTACTAGGGACTGTGTTTTGTTGCTCATAGCTATTTGCTGGATGCATACATCAGATTGCGGGTTTCTCCTCCAGCGCACTTTAGGAATACTGTTACACTCCGTGTGGGTTACGCTTCAAGACTATGCCGATTCAGATTTCGGTGATTTCTGGATGGCTTACTTTGGTTGCTACTTTCATTATTGGCGTTTGACATTTTTGGATGGGTGGCTCATTGCTATTACTTTGTTTCATTATTGATTTTAGTTAGTTCTTCCGCTGATGTTCAATAGCTATTTCTCTTTGATGTAGTGTTTGAACATCTTGCGTCTGGTTATTCAGGCTTTTCTTTCTCTCGTGTATAGCTTTGTAGGGCGTGGGGCATGCCCCTTGTAATCTCGTTTATTCTTCTGTTTTATTTATGACTTATTCACCCAAAAAAAAGAACGTTTGTCTCTAACTATCTCCGTCCTTCTCCATCATTCTCTATTTTGTTCTAGGAACTAATAAGCCACTAATTGTTTCATTAGCTTAAGGGGACAAGTTTAACTCAAACTAACCTTGCTTAGCCTCTAAGAAAGAGAATTTTCTGAGTAATTGTAGCTTAACTATGTTAGTTTAACTTAAGCACCCTATTTAGGGTTTTCTAAATCGCCTACGTGTTCAGTTCTCGAGTCCAAATGGATGAATTTGAATTCTCTTTGATTTTCTTCCTATTTCTCTTTCTTTTTCTCTAACTTTCTCTTCAACATCTCAAGAAGAACGTTTCCCTCTATGCTTCTCCGTCTTCCTCTGTTTTGTTCTACGAACTAATTAGCTTAGCCCACTAATTGTTTTATTAGCTTAAGCGGCCAGGTTTAACCGAAACTATCCTTGCTTAGCTTGTAAGAAAAAGAATTTTCTAAGTAATTTTAGTTTAGCGATGTTAGTTTAAGTTAAGAAGCTCATTTAAGGATTTCCAAATCACCTACGTGTTCAATTCGCAAGTCCGCAAGGAAGAATTTGAAATCCCTTTGATTTTCTTCCTATTTCTCTTTCTTTTCTCCAACTTCTCATCTACCTGTCAAGAAGAATGTTTCTCCAAAACTTTCTCCATCCTTCTCGATTTTGTCCTACGAACTAATTAGCTTTGGCCAATAATTGTTTCATTAGCTTAAGTGGCCAGGTTTAACTCAAACTAACCATGCATATCGTCTAAGAAAGAGGGTTTTATGAGTAATTGTAGCCTAACCACACTAGTTTAATTTGAGCACCCTATTTAAGGTTTTCTAAGTCTCCTACGTGTTCAATTCTCAAGTCCAAATGGATGGATTTGATTTCTCTCCGATTTTCTTCCTATATTTCTCTTCCTTTTCTCTAACTTTCTCTTCTACATCTCAAGAAGAACGTTTCTCCCAAAGTTTCTCCGTGCTTCCTCATCTTTTCTGTTTTATTCTACGGACTCATTAGCATAGGCCACTAATTGTTTCATTAGCTTAAGTGGCCATGTGTTAACTCAAATTAACCTTGCTTAGCCTCTAAGAAAGAGAATTTTCTGAGTAATTGTAGCATAACGATATTAGTTTAACTTAGGCACCTCATTTAAGGTTTTCAAAATCGCTGAAGGGTTCAATTCTCAAGTCCAAAACGATGAATTTGAATGCCCTTTGATTATCTTTCTAAAATCCCTTTCTTTTCTCCAGCTTTCTCTTCTAGCCCTAAAGCAAAATGTTTCTCTCTTTCTCCGTCCTTCTCCATCCTTTTCCATTTGGTTCTTGGAACTAATTAGCGTAGGCCACTAGTTCTTTCATTAGCTTATGTGGCCAAGTTTAACTCAAACTCACCTTGCTTAGCCTCTAGGAAAGAGAATTTTCTGAGTGATTGTAGCATAACGATATTAGTTGAGCTCAGGCACCTCATTTAATGTTTTCAAAATCACGTAAGTGTTCAATTCTCAAGTCCAAAACGATGAATTTGAATGCCCTTTGACTTTCTTCCTATTTCTCTTTATTTTCTCTAACTCTCTCTTCTAGGCTCTCAATAAGAATGTTTCTGTCTAACTTTCTCCGGCCTTCTCTATTTTGTTCTACGAACTAATTAGCTTAGGCCACTAATTATTTCATTAGCTTCAGTGGCCATGTTTGACTCTAGTATCCACTTAAGCACCCTATTTAGTTTCTCCATTAATCCGGCTCATCAACGCCTGTCAGCGGCAACAAGATGCTCTATCCACTTAAGAATGTTTCTCCATAACTTTCCCCGTCCTTCCGCATCTTTCTCTATCTTGTTCTAGGAACTAATTAGCTTGGGCCACTAATCGTTTGATTAGCTTAAATGGCCAAGTTTAGCTCAAACTAACCTAACTTAGCCCCTAAAAAAGAGAATTTTAAGAGCAATTGCAGCTTAACGATATTAGTTTAACTTAAGAACCTTGTTTAAGGATTTCTAAATCACCTAAGTGTTCAATTCTCAATTCCAAAAGGAAGAATTTGAAATCCCTTTGAATTTCTTTCTATTTTCCTTTTTCTTTTCTCCGACTTCTCATCTACCTGTCAAGAAGAATGTTTCTCCCCAAGTTTCTCCGCCCTTCTCCATCCTTCTCTATTTTATCCTACGAACTAATTAGCTTGGGCCAATAATTCTTTCATTAGCTTAAATGGCCCGGTTTAACTCAAACAAAACCATGCTTAGCCTGTAAGAAAGAGAATTTTATGAGTAATTGTAGCTCAATGATATTAGTTTAACTTAAACACGTCATTTAAGGTTTTCTAAATCTCCTACGTGTTCAATCCTCAAATCGAAAAGGATGAATTTCAATTCTCTTTGATTTTCTTCCTGTTTCTCTTTCTTTTCTCTAACCTTTCTCTACCGCCTCTCAAGAAGAATTCAGAATGTTCAAAAGCTGTCCTTTATTTTCTTTGCGTTCTACACCTACCATAACCACATACATATTTTGCCTACTCTAGTGGGATGTACTAGGGACTGTGTTTTGTTGCTCATAGCTATTTGCTGGATGCATACATCAGATTGCGGGTTTCTCCTCCAGCGCACTTTAGGAATACTGTTACACTCCGTGTGGGTTACGCTTCAAGACTATGCCGATTCAGATTTCTGTGATTTCTGGATGGCTTACTTTGGTTGCTACTTTCATTATTGGCGTTTGACATTTTTGGATGGGTGGCTCATTGCTATTACTTTGTTTCATTATTGATTTTAGTTAGTTCTTCCGCTGATGTTCAATAGCTATTTCTCTTTGATGTAGTGTTTGAACATCTTGCGTCTGGTTATTCAGGCTTTTCTTTCTCTCGTGTATAGCTTTGTAGGGCGTGGGGCATGCCCCTTGTAATCTTGTTTATTCTTCTGTTTTATTTATGACTTATTCACCCAAAAAAAAGAACGTTTGTCTCTAACTATCTCCGTCCTTCTCCATCATTCTCTATTTTGTTCTAGGAACTAATAAGCCACTAATTGTTTCATTAGCTTAAGGGGACAAGTTTAACTCAAACTAACCTTGCTTAGCCTCTAAGAAAGAGAATTTTCTGAGTAATTGTAGCTTAACTATGTTAGTTTAACTTAAGCACCCTATTTAGGGTTTTCTAAATCGCCTACGTGTTCAGTTCTCGAGTCCAAATGGATGAATTTGAATTCTCTTTGATTTTCTTCCTATTTCTCTTTCTTTTTCTCTAACTTTCTCTTCAACATCTCAAGAAGAACGTTTCCCTCTATGCTTCTCCGTCTTCCTCTGTTTTGTTCTACGAACTAATTAGCTTAGCCCACTAATTGTTTTATTAGCTTAAGCGGCCAGGTTTAACCGAAACTATCCTTGCTTAGCTTGTAAGAAAAAGAATTTTCTAAGTAATTTTAGTTTAGCGATGTTAGTTTAAGTTAAGAAGCTCATTTAAGGATTTCCAAATCACCTACGTGTTCAATTCGCAAGTCCGCAAGGAAGAATTTGAAATCCCTTTGATTTTCTTCCTATTTCTCTTTCTTTTCTCCAACTTCTCATCTACCTGTCAAGAAGAATGTTTCTCCAAAACTTTCTCCATCCTTCTCGATTTTGTCCTACGAACTAATTAGCTTTGGCCAATAATTGTTTCATTAGCTTAAGTGGCCAGGTTTAACTCAAACTAACCATGCATATCGTCTAAGAAAGAGGGTTTTATGAGTAATTGTAGCCTAACCACACTAGTTTAATTTGAGCACCCTATTTAAGGTTTTCTAAGTCTCCTACGTGTTCAATTCTCAAGTCCAAATGGATGGATTTGATTTCTCTCCGATTTTCTTCCTATATTTCTCTTCCTTTTCTCTAACTTTCTCTTCTACATCTCAAGAAGAACGTTTCTCCCAAAGTTTCTCCGTGCTTCCTCATCTTTTCTGTTTTATTCTACGGACTCATTAGCATAGGCCACTAATTGTTTCATTAGCTTAAGTGGCCATGTGTTAACTCAAATTAACCTTGCTTAGCCTCTAAGAAAGAGAATTTTCTGAGTAATTGTAGCATAACGATATTAGTTTAACTTAGGCACCTCATTTAAGGTTTTCAAAATCGCTGAAGGGTTCAATTCTCAAGTCCAAAACGATGAATTTGAATGCCCTTTGATTATCTTTCTAAAATCCCTTTCTTTTCTCCAGCTTTCTCTTCTAGCCCTAAAGCAAAATGTTTCTCTCTTTCTCCGTCCTTCTCCATCCTTTTCCATTTGGTTCTTGGAACTAATTAGCGTAGGCCACTAGTTCTTTCATTAGCTTATGTGGCCAAGTTTAACTCAAACTCACCTTGCTTAGCCTCTAGGAAAGAGAATTTTCTGAGTGATTGTAGCATAACGATATTAGTTGAGCTCAGGCACCTCATTTAATGTTTTCAAAATCACGTAAGTGTTCAATTCTCAAGTCCAAAACGATGAATTTGAATGCCCTTTGACTTTCTTCCTATTTCTCTTTATTTTCTCTAACTCTCTCTTCTAGGCTCTCAATAAGAATGTTTCTGTCTAACTTTCTCCGGCCTTCTCTATTTTGTTCTACGAACTAATTAGCTTAGGCCACTAATTATTTCATTAGCTTCAGTGGCCATGTTTGACTCTAGTATCCACTTAAGCACCCTATTTAGTTTCTCCATTAATCCGGCTCATCAACGCCTGTCAGCGGCAACAAGATGCTCTATCCACTTAAGAATGTTTCTCCATAACTTTCCCCGTCCTTCCGCATCTTTCTCTATCTTGTTCTAGGAACTAATTAGCTTGGGCCACTAATCGTTTGATTAGCTTAAATGGCCAAGTTTAGCTCAAACTAACCTAACTTAGCCCCTAAAAAAGAGAATTTTAAGAGCAATTGCAGCTTAACGATATTAGTTTAACTTAAGAACCTTGTTTAAGGATTTCTAAATCACCTAAGTGTTCAATTCTCAATTCCAAAAGGAAGAATTTGAAATCCCTTTGAATTTCTTTCTATTTTCCTTTTTCTTTTCTCCGACTTCTCATCTACCTGTCAAGAAGAATGTTTCTCCCCAAGTTTCTCCGCCCTTCTCCATCCTTCTCTATTTTATCCTACGAACTAATTAGCTTGGGCCAATAATTCTTTCATTAGCTTAAATGGCCCGGTTTAACTCAAACAAAACCATGCTTAGCCTGTAAGAAAGAGAATTTTATGAGTAATTGTAGCTCAATGATATTAGTTTAACTTAAACACGTCATTTAAGGTTTTCTAAATCTCCTACGTGTTCAATCCTCAAATCGAAAAGGATGAATTTCAATTCTCTTTGATTTTCTTCCTGTTTCTCTTTCTTTTCTCTAACCTTTCTCTACCGCCTCTCAAGAAGAATTCAGAATGTTCAAAAGCTGTCCTTTATTTTCTTTGCGTTCTACACCTACCATAACCACATACATATTTTGCCTACTCTAGTGGGATGTACTAGGGACTGTGTTTTGTTGCTCATAGCTATTTGCTGGATGCATACATCAGATTGCGGGTTTCTCCTCCAGCGCACTTTAGGAATACTGTTACACTCCGTGTGGGTTACGCTTCAAGACTATGCCGATTCAGATTTCGGTGATTTCTGGATGGCTTACTTTGGTTGCTACTTTCATTATTGGCGTTTGACATTTTTGGATGGGTGGCTCATTGCTATTACTTTGTTTCATTATTGATTTTAGTTAGTTCTTCCGCTGATGTTCAATAGCTATTTCTCTTTGATGTAGTGTTTGAACATCTTGCGTCTGGTTATTCAGGCTTTTCTTTCTCTCGTGTATAGCTTTGTAGGGCGTGGGGCATGCCCCTTGTAATCTCGTTTATTCTTCTGTTTTATTTATGACTTATTCACCCAAAAAAAAGAACGTTTGTCTCTAACTATCTCCGTCCTTCTCCATCATTCTCTATTTTGTTCTAGGAACTAATAAGCCACTAATTGTTTCATTAGCTTAAGGGGACAAGTTTAACTCAAACTAACCTTGCTTAGCCTCTAAGAAAGAGAATTTTCTGAGTAATTGTAGCTTAACTATGTTAGTTTAACTTAAGCACCCTATTTAGGGTTTTCTAAATCGCCTACGTGTTCAGTTCTCGAGTCCAAATGGATGAATTTGAATTCTCTTTGATTTTCTTCCTATTTCTCTTTCTTTTTCTCTAACTTTCTCTTCAACATCTCAAGAAGAACGTTTCCCTCTATGCTTCTCCGTCTTCCTCTGTTTTGTTCTACGAACTAATTAGCTTAGCCCACTAATTGTTTTATTAGCTTAAGCGGCCAGGTTTAACCGAAACTATCCTTGCTTAGCTTGTAAGAAAAAGAATTTTCTAAGTAATTTTAGTTTAGCGATGTTAGTTTAAGTTAAGAAGCTCATTTAAGGATTTCCAAATCACCTACGTGTTCAATTCGCAAGTCCGCAAGGAAGAATTTGAAATCCCTTTGATTTTCTTCCTATTTCTCTTTCTTTTCTCCAACTTCTCATCTACCTGTCAAGAAGAATGTTTCTCCAAAACTTTCTCCATCCTTCTCGATTTTGTCCTACGAACTAATTAGCTTTGGCCAATAATTGTTTCATTAGCTTAAGTGGCCAGGTTTAACTCAAACTAACCATGCATATCGTCTAAGAAAGAGGGTTTTATGAGTAATTGTAGCCTAACCACACTAGTTTAATTTGAGCACCCTATTTAAGGTTTTCTAAGTCTCCTACGTGTTCAATTCTCAAGTCCAAATGGATGGATTTGATTTCTCTCCGATTTTCTTCCTATATTTCTCTTCCTTTTCTCTAACTTTCTCTTCTACATCTCAAGAAGAACGTTTCTCCCAAAGTTTCTCCGTGCTTCCTCATCTTTTCTGTTTTATTCTACGGACTCATTAGCATAGGCCACTAATTGTTTCATTAGCTTAAGTGGCCATGTGTTAACTCAAATTAACCTTGCTTAGCCTCTAAGAAAGAGAATTTTCTGAGTAATTGTAGCATAACGATATTAGTTTAACTTAGGCACCTCATTTAAGGTTTTCAAAATCGCTGAAGGGTTCAATTCTCAAGTCCAAAACGATGAATTTGAATGCCCTTTGATTATCTTTCTAAAATCCCTTTCTTTTCTCCAGCTTTCTCTTCTAGCCCTAAAGCAAAATGTTTCTCTCTTTCTCCGTCCTTCTCCATCCTTTTCCATTTGGTTCTTGGAACTAATTAGCGTAGGCCACTAGTTCTTTCATTAGCTTATGTGGCCAAGTTTAACTCAAACTCACCTTGCTTAGCCTCTAGGAAAGAGAATTTTCTGAGTGATTGTAGCATAACGATATTAGTTGAGCTCAGGCACCTCATTTAATGTTTTCAAAATCACGTAAGTGTTCAATTCTCAAGTCCAAAACGATGAATTTGAATGCCCTTTGACTTTCTTCCTATTTCTCTTTATTTTCTCTAACTCTCTCTTCTAGGCTCTCAATAAGAATGTTTCTGTCTAACTTTCTCCGGCCTTCTCTATTTTGTTCTACGAACTAATTAGCTTAGGCCACTAATTATTTCATTAGCTTCAGTGGCCATGTTTGACTCTAGTATCCACTTAAGCACCCTATTTAGTTTCTCCATTAATCCGGCTCATCAACGCCTGTCAGCGGCAACAAGATGCTCTATCCACTTAAGAATGTTTCTCCATAACTTTCCCCGTCCTTCCGCATCTTTCTCTATCTTGTTCTAGGAACTAATTAGCTTGGGCCACTAATCGTTTGATTAGCTTAAATGGCCAAGTTTAGCTCAAACTAACCTAACTTAGCCCCTAAAAAAGAGAATTTTAAGAGCAATTGCAGCTTAACGATATTAGTTTAACTTAAGAACCTTGTTTAAGGATTTCTAAATCACCTAAGTGTTCAATTCTCAATTCCAAAAGGAAGAATTTGAAATCCCTTTGAATTTCTTTCTATTTTCCTTTTTCTTTTCTCCGACTTCTCATCTACCTGTCAAGAAGAATGTTTCTCCCCAAGTTTCTCCGCCCTTCTCCATCCTTCTCTATTTTATCCTACGAACTAATTAGCTTGGGCCAATAATTCTTTCATTAGCTTAAATGGCCCGGTTTAACTCAAACAAAACCATGCTTAGCCTGTAAGAAAGAGAATTTTATGAGTAATTGTAGCTCAATGATATTAGTTTAACTTAAACACGTCATTTAAGGTTTTCTAAATCTCCTACGTGTTCAATCCTCAAATCGAAAAGGATGAATTTCAATTCTCTTTGATTTTCTTCCTGTTTCTCTTTCTTTTCTCTAACCTTTCTCTACCGCCTCTCAAGAAGAATTCAGAATGTTCAAAAGCTGTCCTTTATTTTCTTTGCGTTCTACACCTACCATAACCACATACATATTTTGCCTACTCTAGTGGGATGTACTAGGGACTGTGTTTTGTTGCTCATAGCTATTTGCTGGATGCATACATCAGATTGCGGGTTTCTCCTCCAGCGCACTTTAGGAATACTGTTACACTCCGTGTGGGTTACGCTTCAAGACTATGCCGATTCAGATTTCGGTGATTTCTGGATGGCTTACTTTGGTTGCTACTTTCATTATTGGCGTTTGACATTTTTGGATGGGTGGCTCATTGCTATTACTTTGTTTCATTATTGATTTTAGTTAGTTCTTCCGCTGATGTTCAATAGCTATTTCTCTTTGATGTAGTGTTTGAACATCTTGCGTCTGGTTATTCAGGCTTTTCTTTCTCTCGTGTATAGCTTTGTAGGGCGTGGGGCATGCCCCTTGTAATCTCGTTTATTCTTCTGTTTTATTTATGACTTATTCACCCAAAAAAAAGAACGTTTGTCTCTAACTATCTCCGTCCTTCTCCATCATTCTCTATTTTGTTCTAGGAACTAATAAGCCACTAATTGTTTCATTAGCTTAAGGGGACAAGTTTAACTCAAACTAACCTTGCTTAGCCTCTAAGAAAGAGAATTTTCTGAGTAATTGTAGCTTAACTATGTTAGTTTAACTTAAGCACCCTATTTAGGGTTTTCTAAATCGCCTACGTGTTCAGTTCTCGAGTCCAAATGGATGAATTTGAATTCTCTTTGATTTTCTTCCTATTTCTCTTTCTTTTTCTCTAACTTTCTCTTCAACATCTCAAGAAGAACGTTTCCCTCTATGCTTCTCCGTCTTCCTCTGTTTTGTTCTACGAACTAATTAGCTTAGCCCACTAATTGTTTTATTAGCTTAAGCGGCCAGGTTTAACCGAAACTATCCTTGCTTAGCTTGTAAGAAAAAGAATTTTCTAAGTAATTTTAGTTTAGCGATGTTAGTTTAAGTTAAGAAGCTCATTTAAGGATTTCCAAATCACCTACGTGTTCAATTCGCAAGTCCGCAAGGAAGAATTTGAAATCCCTTTGATTTTCTTCCTATTTCTCTTTCTTTTCTCCAACTTCTCATCTACCTGTCAAGAAGAATGTTTCTCCAAAACTTTCTCCATCCTTCTCGATTTTGTCCTACGAACTAATTAGCTTTGGCCAATAATTGTTTCATTAGCTTAAGTGGCCAGGTTTAACTCAAACTAACCATGCATATCGTCTAAGAAAGAGGGTTTTATGAGTAATTGTAGCCTAACCACACTAGTTTAATTTGAGCACCCTATTTAAGGTTTTCTAAGTCTCCTACGTGTTCAATTCTCAAGTCCAAATGGATGGATTTGATTTCTCTCCGATTTTCTTCCTATATTTCTCTTCCTTTTCTCTAACTTTCTCTTCTACATCTCAAGAAGAACGTTTCTCCCAAAGTTTCTCCGTGCTTCCTCATCTTTTCTGTTTTATTCTACGGACTCATTAGCATAGGCCACTAATTGTTTCATTAGCTTAAGTGGCCACGTGTTAACTCAAATTAACCTTGCTTAGCCTCTAAGAAAGAGAATTTTCTGAGTAATTGTAGCATAACGATATTAGTTTAACTTAGGCACCTCATTTAAGGTTTTCAAAATCGCTGAAGGGTTCAATTCTCAAGTCCAAAACGATGAATTTGAATGCCCTTTGATTATCTTTCTAAAATCCCTTTCTTTTCTCCAGCTTTCTCTTCTAGCCCTAAAGCAAAATGTTTCTCTCTTTCTCCGTCCTTCTCCATCCTTTTCCATTTGGTTCTTGGAACTAATTAGCGTAGGCCACTAGTTCTTTCATTAGCTTATGTGGCCAAGTTTAACTCAAACTCACCTTGCTTAGCCTCTAGGAAAGAGAATTTTCTGAGTGATTGTAGCATAACGATATTAGTTGAGCTCAGGCACCTCATTTAATGTTTTCAAAATCACGTAAGTGTTCAATTCTCAAGTCCAAAACGATGAATTTGAATGCCCTTTGACTTTCTTCCTATTTCTCTTTATTTTCTCTAACTCTCTCTTCTAGGCTCTCAATAAGAATGTTTCTGTCTAACTTTCTCCGGCCTTCTCTATTTTGTTCTACGAACTAATTAGCTTAGGCCACTAATTATTTCATTAGCTTCAGTGGCCATGTTTGACTCTAGTATCCACTTAAGCACCCTATTTAGTTTCTCCATTAATCCGGCTCATCAACGCCTGTCAGCGGCAACAAGATGCTCTATCCACTTAAGAATGTTTCTCCATAACTTTCCCCGTCCTTCCGCATCTTTCTCTATCTTGTTCTAGGAACTAATTAGCTTGGGCCACTAATCGTTTGATTAGCTTAAATGGCCAAGTTTAGCTCAAACTAACCTAACTTAGCCCCTAAAAAAGAGAATTTTAAGAGCAATTGCAGCTTAACGATATTAGTTTAACTTAAGAACCTTGTTTAAGGATTTCTAAATCACCTAAGTGTTCAATTCTCAATTCCAAAAGGAAGAATTTGAAATCCCTTTGAATTTCTTTCTATTTTCCTTTTTCTTTTCTCCGACTTCTCATCTACCTGTCAAGAAGAATGTTTCTCCCCAAGTTTCTCCGCCCTTCTCCATCCTTCTCTATTTTATCCTACGAACTAATTAGCTTGGGCCAATAATTCTTTCATTAGCTTAAATGGCCCGGTTTAACTCAAACAAAACCATGCTTAGCCTGTAAGAAAGAGAATTTTATGAGTAATTGTAGCTCAATGATATTAGTTTAACTTAAACACGTCATTTAAGGTTTTCTAAATCTCCTACGTGTTCAATCCTCAAATCGAAAAGGATGAATTTCAATTCTCTTTGATTTTCTTCCTGTTTCTCTTTCTTTTCTCTAACCTTTCTCTACCGCCTCTCAAGAAGAATTCAGAATGTTCAAAAGCTGTCCTTTATTTTCTTTGCGTTCTACACCTACCATAACCACATACATATTTTGCCTACTCTAGTGGGATGTACTAGGGACTGTGTTTTGTTGCTCATAGCTATTTGCTGGATGCATACATCAGATTGCGGGTTTCTCCTCCAGCGCACTTTAGGAATACTGTTACACTCCGTGTGGGTTACGCTTCAAGACTATGCCGATTCAGATTTCGGTGATTTCTGGATGGCTTACTTTGGTTGCTACTTTCATTATTGGCGTTTGACATTTTTGGATGGGTGGCTCATTGCTATTACTTTGTTTCATTATTGATTTTAGTTAGTTCTTCCGCTGATGTTCAATAGCTATTTCTCTTTGATGTAGTGTTTGAACATCTTGCGTCTGGTTATTCAGGCTTTTCTTTCTCTCGTGTATAGCTTTGTAGGGCGTGGGGCATGCCCCTTGTAATCTCGTTTATTCTTCTGTTTTATTTATGACTTATTCACCCAAAAAAAAGAACGTTTGTCTCTAACTATCTCCGTCCTTCTCCATCATTCTCTATTTTGTTCTAGGAACTAATAAGCCACTAATTGTTTCATTAGCTTAAGGGGACAAGTTTAACTCAAACTAACCTTGCTTAGCCTCTAAGAAAGAGAATTTTCTGAGTAATTGTAGCTTAACTATGTTAGTTTAACTTAAGCACCCTATTTAGGGTTTTCTAAATCGCCTACGTGTTCAGTTCTCGAGTCCAAATGGATGAATTTGAATTCTCTTTGATTTTCTTCCTATTTCTCTTTCTTTTTCTCTAACTTTCTCTTCAACATCTCAAGAAGAACGTTTCCCTCTATGCTTCTCCGTCTTCCTCTGTTTTGTTCTACGAACTAATTAGCTTAGCCCACTAATTGTTTTATTAGCTTAAGCGGCCAGGTTTAACCGAAACTATCCTTGCTTAGCTTGTAAGAAAAAGAATTTTCTAAGTAATTTTAGTTTAGCGATGTTAGTTTAAGTTAAGAAGCTCATTTAAGGATTTCCAAATCACCTACGTGTTCAATTCGCAAGTCCGCAAGGAAGAATTTGAAATCCCTTTGATTTTCTTCCTATTTCTCTTTCTTTTCTCCAACTTCTCATCTACCTGTCAAGAAGAATGTTTCTCCAAAACTTTCTCCATCCTTCTCGATTTTGTCCTACGAACTAATTAGCTTTGGCCAATAATTGTTTCATTAGCTTAAGTGGCCAGGTTTAACTCAAACTAACCATGCATATCGTCTAAGAAAGAGGGTTTTATGAGTAATTGTAGCCTAACCACACTAGTTTAATTTGAGCACCCTATTTAAGGTTTTCTAAGTCTCCTACGTGTTCAATTCTCAAGTCCAAATGGATGGATTTGATTTCTCTCCGATTTTCTTCCTATATTTCTCTTCCTTTTCTCTAACTTTCTCTTCTACATCTCAAGAAGAACGTTTCTCCCAAAGTTTCTCCGTGCTTCCTCATCTTTTCTGTTTTATTCTACGGACTCATTAGCATAGGCCACTAATTGTTTCATTAGCTTAAGTGGCCATGTGTTAACTCAAATTAACCTTGCTTAGCCTCTAAGAAAGAGAATTTTCTGAGTAATTGTAGCATAACGATATTAGTTTAACTTAGGCACCTCATTTAAGGTTTTCAAAATCGCTGAAGGGTTCAATTCTCAAGTCCAAAACGATGAATTTGAATGCCCTTTGATTATCTTTCTAAAATCCCTTTCTTTTCTCCAGCTTTCTCTTCTAGCCCTAAAGCAAAATGTTTCTCTCTTTCTCCGTCCTTCTCCATCCTTTTCCATTTGGTTCTTGGAACTAATTAGCGTAGGCCACTAGTTCTTTCATTAGCTTATGTGGCCAAGTTTAACTCAAACTCACCTTGCTTAGCCTCTAGGAAAGAGAATTTTCTGAGTGATTGTAGCATAACGATATTAGTTGAGCTCAGGCACCTCATTTAATGTTTTCAAAATCACGTAAGTGTTCAATTCTCAAGTCCAAAACGATGAATTTGAATGCCCTTTGACTTTCTTCCTATTTCTCTTTATTTTCTCTAACTCTCTCTTCTAGGCTCTCAATAAGAATGTTTCTGTCTAACTTTCTCCGGCCTTCTCTATTTTGTTCTACGAACTAATTAGCTTAGGCCACTAATTATTTCATTAGCTTCAGTGGCCATGTTTGACTCTAGTATCCACTTAAGCACCCTATTTAGTTTCTCCATTAATCCGGCTCATCAACGCCTGTCAGCGGCAACAAGATGCTCTATCCACTTAAGAATGTTTCTCCATAACTTTCCCCGTCCTTCCGCATCTTTCTCTATCTTGTTCTAGGAACTAATTAGCTTGGGCCACTAATCGTTTGATTAGCTTAAATGGCCAAGTTTAGCTCAAACTAACCTAACTTAGCCCCTAAAAAAGAGAATTTTAAGAGCAATTGCAGCTTAACGATATTAGTTTAACTTAAGAACCTTGTTTAAGGATTTCTAAATCACCTAAGTGTTCAATTCTCAATTCCAAAAGGAAGAATTTGAAATCCCTTTGAATTTCTTTCTATTTTCCTTTTTCTTTTCTCCGACTTCTCATCTACCTGTCAAGAAGAATGTTTCTCCCCAAGTTTCTCCGCCCTTCTCCATCCTTCTCTATTTTATCCTACGAACTAATTAGCTTGGGCCAATAATTCTTTCATTAGCTTAAATGGCCCGGTTTAACTCAAACAAAACCATGCTTAGCCTGTAAGAAAGAGAATTTTATGAGTAATTGTAGCTCAATGATATTAGTTTAACTTAAACACGTCATTTAAGGTTTTCTAAATCTCCTACGTGTTCAATCCTCAAATCGAAAAGGATGAATTTCAATTCTCTTTGATTTTCTTCCTGTTTCTCTTTCTTTTCTCTAACCTTTCTCTACCGCCTCTCAAGAAGAATTCAGAATGTTCAAAAGCTGTCCTTTATTTTCTTTGCGTTCTACACCTACCATAACCACATACATATTTTGCCTACTCTAGTGGGATGTACTAGGGACTGTGTTTTGTTGCTCATAGCTATTTGCTGGATGCATACATCAGATTGCGGGTTTCTCCTCCAGCGCACTTTAGGAATACTGTTACACTCCGTGTGGGTTACGCTTCAAGACTATGCCGATTCAGATTTCGGTGATTTCTGGATGGCTTACTTTGGTTGCTACTTTCATTATTGGCGTTTGACATTTTTGGATGGGTGGCTCATTGCTATTACTTTGTTTCATTATTGATTTTAGTTAGTTCTTCCGCTGATGTTCAATAGCTATTTCTCTTTGATGTAGTGTTTGAACATCTTGCGTCTGGTTATTCAGGCTTTTCTTTCTCTCGTGTATAGCTTTGTAGGGCGTGGGGCATGCCCCTTGTAATCTCGTTTATTCTTCTGTTTTATTTATGACTTATTCACCCAAAAAAAAGAACGTTTGTCTCTAACTATCTCCGTCCTTCTCCATCATTCTCTATTTTGTTCTAGGAACTAATAAGCCACTAATTGTTTCATTAGCTTAAGGGGACAAGTTTAACTCAAACTAACCTTGCTTAGCCTCTAAGAAAGAGAATTTTCTGAGTAATTGTAGCTTAACTATGTTAGTTTAACTTAAGCACCCTATTTAGGGTTTTCTAAATCGCCTACGTGTTCAGTTCTCGAGTCCAAATGGATGAATTTGAATTCTCTTTGATTTTCTTCCTATTTCTCTTTCTTTTTCTCTAACTTTCTCTTCAACATCTCAAGAAGAACGTTTCCCTCTATGCTTCTCCGTCTTCCTCTGTTTTGTTCTACGAACTAATTAGCTTAGCCCACTAATTGTTTTATTAGCTTAAGCGGCCAGGTTTAACCGAAACTATCCTTGCTTAGCTTGTAAGAAAAAGAATTTTCTAAGTAATTTTAGTTTAGCGATGTTAGTTTAAGTTAAGAAGCTCATTTAAGGATTTCCAAATCACCTACGTGTTCAATTCGCAAGTCCGCAAGGAAGAATTTGAAATCCCTTTGATTTTCTTCCTATTTCTCTTTCTTTTCTCCAACTTCTCATCTACCTGTCAAGAAGAATGTTTCTCCAAAACTTTCTCCATCCTTCTCGATTTTGTCCTACGAACTAATTAGCTTTGGCCAATAATTGTTTCATTAGCTTAAGTGGCCAGGTTTAACTCAAACTAACCATGCATATCGTCTAAGAAAGAGGGTTTTATGAGTAATTGTAGCCTAACCACACTAGTTTAATTTGAGCACCCTATTTAAGGTTTTCTAAGTCTCCTACGTGTTCAATTCTCAAGTCCAAATGGATGGATTTGATTTCTCTCCGATTTTCTTCCTATATTTCTCTTCCTTTTCTCTAACTTTCTCTTCTACATCTCAAGAAGAACGTTTCTCCCAAAGTTTCTCCGTGCTTCCTCATCTTTTCTGTTTTATTCTACGGACTCATTAGCATAGGCCACTAATTGTTTCATTAGCTTAAGTGGCCACGTGTTAACTCAAATTAACCTTGCTTAGCCTCTAAGAAAGAGAATTTTCTGAGTAATTGTAGCATAACGATATTAGTTTAACTTAGGCACCTCATTTAAGGTTTTCAAAATCGCTGAAGGGTTCAATTCTCAAGTCCAAAACGATGAATTTGAATGCCCTTTGATTATCTTTCTAAAATCCCTTTCTTTTCTCCAGCTTTCTCTTCTAGCCCTAAAGCAAAATGTTTCTCTCTTTCTCCGTCCTTCTCCATCCTTTTCCATTTGGTTCTTGGAACTAATTAGCGTAGGCCACTAGTTCTTTCATTAGCTTATGTGGCCAAGTTTAACTCAAACTCACCTTGCTTAGCCTCTAGGAAAGAGAATTTTCTGAGTGATTGTAGCATAACGATATTAGTTGAGCTCAGGCACCTCATTTAATGTTTTCAAAATCACGTAAGTGTTCAATTCTCAAGTCCAAAACGATGAATTTGAATGCCCTTTGACTTTCTTCCTATTTCTCTTTATTTTCTCTAACTCTCTCTTCTAGGCTCTCAATAAGAATGTTTCTGTCTAACTTTCTCCGGCCTTCTCTATTTTGTTCTACGAACTAATTAGCTTAGGCCACTAATTATTTCATTAGCTTCAGTGGCCATGTTTGACTCTAGTATCCACTTAAGCACCCTATTTAGTTTCTCCATTAATCCGGCTCATCAACGCCTGTCAGCGGCAACAAGATGCTCTATCCACTTAAGAATGTTTCTCCATAACTTTCCCCGTCCTTCCGCATCTTTCTCTATCTTGTTCTAGGAACTAATTAGCTTGGGCCACTAATCGTTTGATTAGCTTAAATGGCCAAGTTTAGCTCAAACTAACCTAACTTAGCCCCCAAAAAAGAGAATTTTAAGAGCAATTGCAGCTTAACGATATTAGTTTAACTTAAGAACCTTGTTTAAGGATTTCTAAATCACCTAAGTGTTCAATTCTCAATTCCAAAAGGAAGAATTTGAAATCCCTTTGAATTTCTTTCTATTTTCCTTTTTCTTTTCTCCGACTTCTCATCTACCTGTCAAGAAGAATGTTTCTCCCCAAGTTTCTCCGCCCTTCTCCATCCTTCTCTATTTTATCCTACGAACTAATTAGCTTGGGCCAATAATTCTTTCATTAGCTTAAATGGCCCGGTTTAACTCAAACAAAACCATGCTTAGCCTGTAAGAAAGAGAATTTTATGAGTAATTGTAGCTCAATGATATTAGTTTAACTTAAACACGTCATTTAAGGTTTTCTAAATCTCCTACGTGTTCAATCCTCAAATCGAAAAGGATGAATTTCAATTCTCTTTGATTTTCTTCCTGTTTCTCTTTCTTTTCTCTAACCTTTCTCTACCGCCTCTCAAGAAGAATTCAGAATGTTCAAAAGCTGTCCTTTATTTTCTTTGCGTTCTACACCTACCATAACCACATACATATTTTGCCTACTCTAGTGGGATGTACTAGGGACTGTGTTTTGTTGCTCATAGCTATTTGCTGGATGCATACATCAGATTGCGGGTTTCTCCTCCAGCGCACTTTAGGAATACTGTTACACTCCGTGTGGGTTACGCTTCAAGACTATGCCGATTCAGATTTCGGTGATTTCTGGATGGCTTACTTTGGTTGCTACTTTCATTATTGGCGTTTGACATTTTTGGATGGGTGGCTCATTGCTATTACTTTGTTTCATTATTGATTTTAGTTAGTTCTTCCGCTGATGTTCAATAGCTATTTCTCTTTGATGTAGTGTTTGAACATCTTGCGTCTGGTTATTCAGGCTTTTCTTTCTCTCGTGTATAGCTTTGTAGGGCGTGGGGCATGCCCCTTGTAATCTCGTTTATTCTTCTGTTTTATTTATGACTTATTCACCCAAAAAAAAGAACGTTTGTCTCTAACTATCTCCGTCCTTCTCCATCATTCTCTATTTTGTTCTAGGAACTAATAAGCCACTAATTGTTTCATTAGCTTAAGGGGACAAGTTTAACTCAAACTAACCTTGCTTAGCCTCTAAGAAAGAGAATTTTCTGAGTAATTGTAGCTTAACTATGTTAGTTTAACTTAAGCACCCTATTTAGGGTTTTCTAAATCGCCTACGTGTTCAGTTCTCGAGTCCAAATGGATGAATTTGAATTCTCTTTGATTTTCTTCCTATTTCTCTTTCTTTTTCTCTAACTTTCTCTTCAACATCTCAAGAAGAACGTTTCCCTCTATGCTTCTCCGTCTTCCTCTGTTTTGTTCTACGAACTAATTAGCTTAGCCCACTAATTGTTTTATTAGCTTAAGCGGCCAGGTTTAACCGAAACTATCCTTGCTTAGCTTGTAAGAAAAAGAATTTTCTAAGTAATTTTAGTTTAGCGATGTTAGTTTAAGTTAAGAAGCTCATTTAAGGATTTCCAAATCACCTACGTGTTCAATTCGCAAGTCCGCAAGGAAGAATTTGAAATCCCTTTGATTTTCTTCCTATTTCTCTTTCTTTTCTCCAACTTCTCATCTACCTGTCAAGAAGAATGTTTCTCCAAAACTTTCTCCATCCTTCTCGATTTTGTCCTACGAACTAATTAGCTTTGGCCAATAATTGTTTCATTAGCTTAAGTGGCCAGGTTTAACTCAAACTAACCATGCATATCGTCTAAGAAAGAGGGTTTTATGAGTAATTGTAGCCTAACCACACTAGTTTAATTTGAGCACCCTATTTAAGGTTTTCTAAGTCTCCTACGTGTTCAATTCTCAAGTCCAAATGGATGGATTTGATTTCTCTCCGATTTTCTTCCTATATTTCTCTTCCTTTTCTCTAACTTTCTCTTCTACATCTCAAGAAGAACGTTTCTCCCAAAGTTTCTCCGTGCTTCCTCATCTTTTCTGTTTTATTCTACGGACTCATTAGCATAGGCCACTAATTGTTTCATTAGCTTAAGTGGCCACGTGTTAACTCAAATTAACCTTGCTTAGCCTCTAAGAAAGAGAATTTTCTGAGTAATTGTAGCATAACGATATTAGTTTAACTTAGGCACCTCATTTAAGGTTTTCAAAATCGCTGAAGGGTTCAATTCTCAAGTCCAAAACGATGAATTTGAATGCCCTTTGATTATCTTTCTAAAATCCCTTTCTTTTCTCCAGCTTTCTCTTCTAGCCCTAAAGCAAAATGTTTCTCTCTTTCTCCGTCCTTCTCCATCCTTTTCCATTTGGTTCTTGGAACTAATTAGCGTAGGCCACTAGTTCTTTCATTAGCTTATGTGGCCAAGTTTAACTCAAACTCACCTTGCTTAGCCTCTAGGAAAGAGAATTTTCTGAGTGATTGTAGCATAACGATATTAGTTGAGCTCAGGCACCTCATTTAATGTTTTCAAAATCACGTAAGTGTTCAATTCTCAAGTCCAAAACGATGAATTTGAATGCCCTTTGACTTTCTTCCTATTTCTCTTTATTTTCTCTAACTCTCTCTTCTAGGCTCTCAATAAGAATGTTTCTGTCTAACTTTCTCCGGCCTTCTCTATTTTGTTCTACGAACTAATTAGCTTAGGCCACTAATTATTTCATTAGCTTCAGTGGCCATGTTTGACTCTAGTATCCACTTAAGCACCCTATTTAGTTTCTCCATTAATCCGGCTCATCAACGCCTGTCAGCGGCAACAAGATGCTCTATCCACTTAAGAATGTTTCTCCATAACTTTCCCCGTCCTTCCGCATCTTTCTCTATCTTGTTCTAGGAACTAATTAGCTTGGGCCACTAATCGTTTGATTAGCTTAAATGGCCAAGTTTAGCTCAAACTAACCTAACTTAGCCCCTAAAAAAGAGAATTTTAAGAGCAATTGCAGCTTAACGATATTAGTTTAACTTAAGAACCTTGTTTAAGGATTTCTAAATCACCTAAGTGTTCAATTCTCAATTCCAAAAGGAAGAATTTGAAATCCCTTTGAATTTCTTTCTATTTTCCTTTTTCTTTTCTCCGACTTCTCATCTACCTGTCAAGAAGAATGTTTCTCCCCAAGTTTCTCCGCCCTTCTCCATCCTTCTCTATTTTATCCTACGAACTAATTAGCTTGGGCCAATAATTCTTTCATTAGCTTAAATGGCCCGGTTTAACTCAAACAAAACCATGCTTAGCCTGTAAGAAAGAGAATTTTATGAGTAATTGTAGCTCAATGATATTAGTTTAACTTAAACACGTCATTTAAGGTTTTCTAAATCTCCTACGTGTTCAATCCTCAAATCGAAAAGGATGAATTTCAATTCTCTTTGATTTTCTTCCTGTTTCTCTTTCTTTTCTCTAACCTTTCTCTACCGCCTCTCAAGAAGAATTCAGAATGTTCAAAAGCTGTCCTTTATTTTCTTTGCGTTCTACACCTACCATAACCACATACATATTTTGCCTACTCTAGTGGGATGTACTAGGGACTGTGTTTTGTTGCTCATAGCTATTTGCTGGATGCATACATCAGATTGCGGGTTTCTCCTCCAGCGCACTTTAGGAATACTGTTACACTCCGTGTGGGTTACGCTTCAAGACTATGCCGATTCAGATTTCGGTGATTTCTGGATGGCTTACTTTGGTTGCTACTTTCATTATTGGCGTTTGACATTTTTGGATGGGTGGCTCATTGCTATTACTTTGTTTCATTATTGATTTTAGTTAGTTCTTCCGCTGATGTTCAATAGCTATTTCTCTTTGATGTAGTGTTTGAACATCTTGCGTCTGGTTATTCAGGCTTTTCTTTCTCTCGTGTATAGCTTTGTAGGGCGTGGGGCATGCCCCTTGTAATCTCGTTTATTCTTCTGTTTTATTTATGACTTATTCACCCAAAAAAAAGAACGTTTGTCTCTAACTATCTCCGTCCTTCTCCATCATTCTCTATTTTGTTCTAGGAACTAATAAGCCACTAATTGTTTCATTAGCTTAAGGGGACAAGTTTAACTCAAACTAACCTTGCTTAGCCTCTAAGAAAGAGAATTTTCTGAGTAATTGTAGCTTAACTATGTTAGTTTAACTTAAGCACCCTATTTAGGGTTTTCTAAATCGCCTACGTGTTCAGTTCTCGAGTCCAAATGGATGAATTTGAATTCTCTTTGATTTTCTTCCTATTTCTCTTTCTTTTTCTCTAACTTTCTCTTCAACATCTCAAGAAGAACGTTTCCCTCTATGCTTCTCCGTCTTCCTCTGTTTTGTTCTACGAACTAATTAGCTTAGCCCACTAATTGTTTTATTAGCTTAAGCGGCCAGGTTTAACCGAAACTATCCTTGCTTAGCTTGTAAGAAAAAGAATTTTCTAAGTAATTTTAGTTTAGCGATGTTAGTTTAAGTTAAGAAGCTCATTTAAGGATTTCCAAATCACCTACGTGTTCAATTCGCAAGTCCGCAAGGAAGAATTTGAAATCCCTTTGATTTTCTTCCTATTTCTCTTTCTTTTCTCCAACTTCTCATCTACCTGTCAAGAAGAATGTTTCTCCAAAACTTTCTCCATCCTTCTCGATTTTGTCCTACGAACTAATTAGCTTTGGCCAATAATTGTTTCATTAGCTTAAGTGGCCAGGTTTAACTCAAACTAACCATGCATATCGTCTAAGAAAGAGGGTTTTATGAGTAATTGTAGCCTAACCACACTAGTTTAATTTGAGCACCCTATTTAAGGTTTTCTAAGTCTCCTACGTGTTCAATTCTCAAGTCCAAATGGATGGATTTGATTTCTCTCCGATTTTCTTCCTATATTTCTCTTCCTTTTCTCTAACTTTCTCTTCTACATCTCAAGAAGAACGTTTCTCCCAAAGTTTCTCCGTGCTTCCTCATCTTTTCTGTTTTATTCTACGGACTCATTAGCATAGGCCACTAATTGTTTCATTAGCTTAAGTGGCCACGTGTTAACTCAAATTAACCTTGCTTAGCCTCTAAGAAAGAGAATTTTCTGAGTAATTGTAGCATAACGATATTAGTTTAACTTAGGCACCTCATTTAAGGTTTTCAAAATCGCTGAAGGGTTCAATTCTCAAGTCCAAAACGATGAATTTGAATGCCCTTTGATTATCTTTCTAAAATCCCTTTCTTTTCTCCAGCTTTCTCTTCTAGCCCTAAAGCAAAATGTTTCTCTCTTTCTCCGTCCTTCTCCATCCTTTTCCATTTGGTTCTTGGAACTAATTAGCGTAGGCCACTAGTTCTTTCATTAGCTTATGTGGCCAAGTTTAACTCAAACTCACCTTGCTTAGCCTCTAGGAAAGAGAATTTTCTGAGTGATTGTAGCATAACGATATTAGTTGAGCTCAGGCACCTCATTTAATGTTTTCAAAATCACGTAAGTGTTCAATTCTCAAGTCCAAAACGATGAATTTGAATGCCCTTTGACTTTCTTCCTATTTCTCTTTATTTTCTCTAACTCTCTCTTCTAGGCTCTCAATAAGAATGTTTCTGTCTAACTTTCTCCGGCCTTCTCTATTTTGTTCTACGAACTAATTAGCTTAGGCCACTAATTATTTCATTAGCTTCAGTGGCCATGTTTGACTCTAGTATCCACTTAAGCACCCTATTTAGTTTCTCCATTAATCCGGCTCATCAACGCCTGTCAGCGGCAACAAGATGCTCTATCCACTTAAGAATGTTTCTCCATAACTTTCCCCGTCCTTCCGCATCTTTCTCTATCTTGTTCTAGGAACTAATTAGCTTGGGCCACTAATCGTTTGATTAGCTTAAATGGCCAAGTTTAGCTCAAACTAACCTAACTTAGCCCCCAAAAAAGAGAATTTTAAGAGCAATTGCAGCTTAACGATATTAGTTTAACTTAAGAACCTTGTTTAAGGATTTCTAAATCACCTAAGTGTTCAATTCTCAATTCCAAAAGGAAGAATTTGAAATCCCTTTGAATTTCTTTCTATTTTCCTTTTTCTTTTCTCCGACTTCTCATCTACCTGTCAAGAAGAATGTTTCTCCCCAAGTTTCTCCGCCCTTCTCCATCCTTCTCTATTTTATCCTACGAACTAATTAGCTTGGGCCAATAATTCTTTCATTAGCTTAAATGGCCCGGTTTAACTCAAACAAAACCATGCTTAGCCTGTAAGAAAGAGAATTTTATGAGTAATTGTAGCTCAATGATATTAGTTTAACTTAAACACGTCATTTAAGGTTTTCTAAATCTCCTACGTGTTCAATCCTCAAATCGAAAAGGATGAATTTCAATTCTCTTTGATTTTCTTCCTGTTTCTCTTTCTTTTCTCTAACCTTTCTCTACCGCCTCTCAAGAAGAATTCAGAATGTTCAAAAGCTGTCCTTTATTTTCTTTGCGTTCTACACCTACCATAACCACATACATATTTTGCCTACTCTAGTGGGATGTACTAGGGACTGTGTTTTGTTGCTCATAGCTATTTGCTGGATGCATACATCAGATTGCGGGTTTCTCCTCCAGCGCACTTTAGGAATACTGTTACACTCCGTGTGGGTTACGCTTCAAGACTATGCCGATTCAGATTTCGGTGATTTCTGGATGGCTTACTTTGGTTGCTACTTTCATTATTGGCGTTTGACATTTTTGGATGGGTGGCTCATTGCTATTACTTTGTTTCATTATTGATTTTAGTTAGTTCTTCCGCTGATGTTCAATAGCTATTTCTCTTTGATGTAGTGTTTGAACATCTTGCGTCTGGTTATTCAGGCTTTTCTTTCTCTCGTGTATAGCTTTGTAGGGCGTGGGGCATGCCCCTTGTAATCTCGTTTATTCTTCTGTTTTATTTATGACTTATTCACCCAAAAAAAAGAACGTTTGTCTCTAACTATCTCCGTCCTTCTCCATCATTCTCTATTTTGTTCTAGGAACTAATAAGCCACTAATTGTTTCATTAGCTTAAGGGGACAAGTTTAACTCAAACTAACCTTGCTTAGCCTCTAAGAAAGAGAATTTTCTGAGTAATTGTAGCTTAACTATGTTAGTTTAACTTAAGCACCCTATTTAGGGTTTTCTAAATCGCCTACGTGTTCAGTTCTCGAGTCCAAATGGATGAATTTGAATTCTCTTTGATTTTCTTCCTATTTCTCTTTCTTTTTCTCTAACTTTCTCTTCAACATCTCAAGAAGAACGTTTCCCTCTATGCTTCTCCGTCTTCCTCTGTTTTGTTCTACGAACTAATTAGCTTAGCCCACTAATTGTTTTATTAGCTTAAGCGGCCAGGTTTAACCGAAACTATCCTTGCTTAGCTTGTAAGAAAAAGAATTTTCTAAGTAATTTTAGTTTAGCGATGTTAGTTTAAGTTAAGAAGCTCATTTAAGGATTTCCAAATCACCTACGTGTTCAATTCGCAAGTCCGCAAGGAAGAATTTGAAATCCCTTTGATTTTCTTCCTATTTCTCTTTCTTTTCTCCAACTTCTCATCTACCTGTCAAGAAGAATGTTTCTCCAAAACTTTCTCCATCCTTCTCGATTTTGTCCTACGAACTAATTAGCTTTGGCCAATAATTGTTTCATTAGCTTAAGTGGCCAGGTTTAACTCAAACTAACCATGCATATCGTCTAAGAAAGAGGGTTTTATGAGTAATTGTAGCCTAACCACACTAGTTTAATTTGAGCACCCTATTTAAGGTTTTCTAAGTCTCCTACGTGTTCAATTCTCAAGTCCAAATGGATGGATTTGATTTCTCTCCGATTTTCTTCCTATATTTCTCTTCCTTTTCTCTAACTTTCTCTTCTACATCTCAAGAAGAACGTTTCTCCCAAAGTTTCTCCGTGCTTCCTCATCTTTTCTGTTTTATTCTACGGACTCATTAGCATAGGCCACTAATTGTTTCATTAGCTTAAGTGGCCACGTGTTAACTCAAATTAACCTTGCTTAGCCTCTAAGAAAGAGAATTTTCTGAGTAATTGTAGCATAACGATATTAGTTTAACTTAGGCACCTCATTTAAGGTTTTCAAAATCGCTGAAGGGTTCAATTCTCAAGTCCAAAACGATGAATTTGAATGCCCTTTGATTATCTTTCTAAAATCCCTTTCTTTTCTCCAGCTTTCTCTTCTAGCCCTAAAGCAAAATGTTTCTCTCTTTCTCCGTCCTTCTCCATCCTTTTCCATTTGGTTCTTGGAACTAATTAGCGTAGGCCACTAGTTCTTTCATTAGCTTATGTGGCCAAGTTTAACTCAAACTCACCTTGCTTAGCCTCTAGGAAAGAGAATTTTCTGAGTGATTGTAGCATAACGATATTAGTTGAGCTCAGGCACCTCATTTAATGTTTTCAAAATCACGTAAGTGTTCAATTCTCAAGTCCAAAACGATGAATTTGAATGCCCTTTGACTTTCTTCCTATTTCTCTTTATTTTCTCTAACTCTCTCTTCTAGGCTCTCAATAAGAATGTTTCTGTCTAACTTTCTCCGGCCTTCTCTATTTTGTTCTACGAACTAATTAGCTTAGGCCACTAATTATTTCATTAGCTTCAGTGGCCATGTTTGACTCTAGTATCCACTTAAGCACCCTATTTAGTTTCTCCATTAATCCGGCTCATCAACGCCTGTCAGCGGCAACAAGATGCTCTATCCACTTAAGAATGTTTCTCCATAACTTTCCCCGTCCTTCCGCATCTTTCTCTATCTTGTTCTAGGAACTAATTAGCTTGGGCCACTAATCGTTTGATTAGCTTAAATGGCCAAGTTTAGCTCAAACTAACCTAACTTAGCCCCCAAAAAAGAGAATTTTAAGAGCAATTGCAGCTTAACGATATTAGTTTAACTTAAGAACCTTGTTTAAGGATTTCTAAATCACCTAAGTGTTCAATTCTCAATTCCAAAAGGAAGAATTTGAAATCCCTTTGAATTTCTTTCTATTTTCCTTTTTCTTTTCTCCGACTTCTCATCTACCTGTCAAGAAGAATGTTTCTCCCCAAGTTTCTCCGCCCTTCTCCATCCTTCTCTATTTTATCCTACGAACTAATTAGCTTGGGCCAATAATTCTTTCATTAGCTTAAATGGCCCGGTTTAACTCAAACAAAACCATGCTTAGCCTGTAAGAAAGAGAATTTTATGAGTAATTGTAGCTCAATGATATTAGTTTAACTTAAACACGTCATTTAAGGTTTTCTAAATCTCCTACGTGTTCAATCCTCAAATCGAAAAGGATGAATTTCAATTCTCTTTGATTTTCTTCCTGTTTCTCTTTCTTTTCTCTAACCTTTCTCTACCGCCTCTCAAGAAGAATTCAGAATGTTCAAAAGCTGTCCTTTATTTTCTTTGCGTTCTACACCTACCATAACCACATACATATTTTGCCTACTCTAGTGGGATGTACTAGGGACTGTGTTTTGTTGCTCATAGCTATTTGCTGGATGCATACATCAGATTGCGGGTTTCTCCTCCAGCGCACTTTAGGAATACTGTTACACTCCGTGTGGGTTACGCTTCAAGACTATGCCGATTCAGATTTCGGTGATTTCTGGATGGCTTACTTTGGTTGCTACTTTCATTATTGGCGTTTGACATTTTTGGATGGGTGGCTCATTGCTATTACTTTGTTTCATTATTGATTTTAGTTAGTTCTTCCGCTGATGTTCAATAGCTATTTCTCTTTGATGTAGTGTTTGAACATCTTGCGTCTGGTTATTCAGGCTTTTCTTTCTCTCGTGTATAGCTTTGTAGGGCGTGGGGCATGCCCCTTGTAATCTCGTTTATTCTTCTGTTTTATTTATGACTTATTCACCCAAAAAAAAGAACGTTTGTCTCTAACTATCTCCGTCCTTCTCCATCATTCTCTATTTTGTTCTAGGAACTAATAAGCCACTAATTGTTTCATTAGCTTAAGGGGACAAGTTTAACTCAAACTAACCTTGCTTAGCCTCTAAGAAAGAGAATTTTCTGAGTAATTGTAGCTTAACTATGTTAGTTTAACTTAAGCACCCTATTTAGGGTTTTCTAAATCGCCTACGTGTTCAGTTCTCGAGTCCAAATGGATGAATTTGAATTCTCTTTGATTTTCTTCCTATTTCTCTTTCTTTTTCTCTAACTTTCTCTTCAACATCTCAAGAAGAACGTTTCCCTCTATGCTTCTCCGTCTTCCTCTGTTTTGTTCTACGAACTAATTAGCTTAGCCCACTAATTGTTTTATTAGCTTAAGCGGCCAGGTTTAACCGAAACTATCCTTGCTTAGCTTGTAAGAAAAAGAATTTTCTAAGTAATTTTAGTTTAGCGATGTTAGTTTAAGTTAAGAAGCTCATTTAAGGATTTCCAAATCACCTACGTGTTCAATTCGCAAGTCCGCAAGGAAGAATTTGAAATCCCTTTGATTTTCTTCCTATTTCTCTTTCTTTTCTCCAACTTCTCATCTACCTGTCAAGAAGAATGTTTCTCCAAAACTTTCTCCATCCTTCTCGATTTTGTCCTACGAACTAATTAGCTTTGGCCAATAATTGTTTCATTAGCTTAAGTGGCCAGGTTTAACTCAAACTAACCATGCATATCGTCTAAGAAAGAGGGTTTTATGAGTAATTGTAGCCTAACCACACTAGTTTAATTTGAGCACCCTATTTAAGGTTTTCTAAGTCTCCTACGTGTTCAATTCTCAAGTCCAAATGGATGGATTTGATTTCTCTCCGATTTTCTTCCTATATTTCTCTTCCTTTTCTCTAACTTTCTCTTCTACATCTCAAGAAGAACGTTTCTCCCAAAGTTTCTCCGTGCTTCCTCATCTTTTCTGTTTTATTCTACGGACTCATTAGCATAGGCCACTAATTGTTTCATTAGCTTAAGTGGCCACGTGTTAACTCAAATTAACCTTGCTTAGCCTCTAAGAAAGAGAATTTTCTGAGTAATTGTAGCATAACGATATTAGTTTAACTTAGGCACCTCATTTAAGGTTTTCAAAATCGCTGAAGGGTTCAATTCTCAAGTCCAAAACGATGAATTTGAATGCCCTTTGATTATCTTTCTAAAATCCCTTTCTTTTCTCCAGCTTTCTCTTCTAGCCCTAAAGCAAAATGTTTCTCTCTTTCTCCGTCCTTCTCCATCCTTTTCCATTTGGTTCTTGGAACTAATTAGCGTAGGCCACTAGTTCTTTCATTAGCTTATGTGGCCAAGTTTAACTCAAACTCACCTTGCTTAGCCTCTAGGAAAGAGAATTTTCTGAGTGATTGTAGCATAACGATATTAGTTGAGCTCAGGCACCTCATTTAATGTTTTCAAAATCACGTAAGTGTTCAATTCTCAAGTCCAAAACGATGAATTTGAATGCCCTTTGACTTTCTTCCTATTTCTCTTTATTTTCTCTAACTCTCTCTTCTAGGCTCTCAATAAGAATGTTTCTGTCTAACTTTCTCCGGCCTTCTCTATTTTGTTCTACGAACTAATTAGCTTAGGCCACTAATTATTTCATTAGCTTCAGTGGCCATGTTTGACTCTAGTATCCACTTAAGCACCCTATTTAGTTTCTCCATTAATCCGGCTCATCAACGCCTGTCAGCGGCAACAAGATGCTCTATCCACTTAAGAATGTTTCTCCATAACTTTCCCCGTCCTTCCGCATCTTTCTCTATCTTGTTCTAGGAACTAATTAGCTTGGGCCACTAATCGTTTGATTAGCTTAAATGGCCAAGTTTAGCTCAAACTAACCTAACTTAGCCCCCAAAAAAGAGAATTTTAAGAGCAATTGCAGCTTAACGATATTAGTTTAACTTAAGAACCTTGTTTAAGGATTTCTAAATCACCTAAGTGTTCAATTCTCAATTCCAAAAGGAAGAATTTGAAATCCCTTTGAATTTCTTTCTATTTTCCTTTTTCTTTTCTCCGACTTCTCATCTACCTGTCAAGAAGAATGTTTCTCCCCAAGTTTCTCCGCCCTTCTCCATCCTTCTCTATTTTATCCTACGAACTAATTAGCTTGGGCCAATAATTCTTTCATTAGCTTAAATGGCCCGGTTTAACTCAAACAAAACCATGCTTAGCCTGTAAGAAAGAGAATTTTATGAGTAATTGTAGCTCAATGATATTAGTTTAACTTAAACACGTCATTTAAGGTTTTCTAAATCTCCTACGTGTTCAATCCTCAAATCGAAAAGGATGAATTTCAATTCTCTTTGATTTTCTTCCTGTTTCTCTTTCTTTTCTCTAACCTTTCTCTACCGCCTCTCAAGAAGAATTCAGAATGTTCAAAAGCTGTCCTTTATTTTCTTTGCGTTCTACACCTACCATAACCACATACATATTTTGCCTACTCTAGTGGGATGTACTAGGGACTGTGTTTTGTTGCTCATAGCTATTTGCTGGATGCATACATCAGATTGCGGGTTTCTCCTCCAGCGCACTTTAGGAATACTGTTACACTCCGTGTGGGTTACGCTTCAAGACTATGCCGATTCAGATTTCGGTGATTTCTGGATGGCTTACTTTGGTTGCTACTTTCATTATTGGCGTTTGACATTTTTGGATGGGTGGCTCATTGCTATTACTTTGTTTCATTATTGATTTTAGTTAGTTCTTCCGCTGATGTTCAATAGCTATTTCTCTTTGATGTAGTGTTTGAACATCTTGCGTCTGGTTATTCAGGCTTTTCTTTCTCTCGTGTATAGCTTTGTAGGGCGTGGGGCATGCCCCTTGTAATCTCGTTTATTCTTCTGTTTTATTTATGACTTATTCACCCAAAAAAAAGAACGTTTGTCTCTAACTATCTCCGTCCTTCTCCATCATTCTCTATTTTGTTCTAGGAACTAATAAGCCACTAATTGTTTCATTAGCTTAAGGGGACAAGTTTAACTCAAACTAACCTTGCTTAGCCTCTAAGAAAGAGAATTTTCTGAGTAATTGTAGCTTAACTATGTTAGTTTAACTTAAGCACCCTATTTAGGGTTTTCTAAATCGCCTACGTGTTCAGTTCTCGAGTCCAAATGGATGAATTTGAATTCTCTTTGATTTTCTTCCTATTTCTCTTTCTTTTTCTCTAACTTTCTCTTCAACATCTCAAGAAGAACGTTTCCCTCTATGCTTCTCCGTCTTCCTCTGTTTTGTTCTACGAACTAATTAGCTTAGCCCACTAATTGTTTTATTAGCTTAAGCGGCCAGGTTTAACCGAAACTATCCTTGCTTAGCTTGTAAGAAAAAGAATTTTCTAAGTAATTTTAGTTTAGCGATGTTAGTTTAAGTTAAGAAGCTCATTTAAGGATTTCCAAATCACCTACGTGTTCAATTCGCAAGTCCGCAAGGAAGAATTTGAAATCCCTTTGATTTTCTTCCTATTTCTCTTTCTTTTCTCCAACTTCTCATCTACCTGTCAAGAAGAATGTTTCTCCAAAACTTTCTCCATCCTTCTCGATTTTGTCCTACGAACTAATTAGCTTTGGCCAATAATTGTTTCATTAGCTTAAGTGGCCAGGTTTAACTCAAACTAACCATGCATATCGTCTAAGAAAGAGGGTTTTATGAGTAATTGTAGCCTAACCACACTAGTTTAATTTGAGCACCCTATTTAAGGTTTTCTAAGTCTCCTACGTGTTCAATTCTCAAGTCCAAATGGATGGATTTGATTTCTCTCCGATTTTCTTCCTATATTTCTCTTCCTTTTCTCTAACTTTCTCTTCTACATCTCAAGAAGAACGTTTCTCCCAAAGTTTCTCCGTGCTTCCTCATCTTTTCTGTTTTATTCTACGGACTCATTAGCATAGGCCACTAATTGTTTCATTAGCTTAAGTGGCCACGTGTTAACTCAAATTAACCTTGCTTAGCCTCTAAGAAAGAGAATTTTCTGAGTAATTGTAGCATAACGATATTAGTTTAACTTAGGCACCTCATTTAAGGTTTTCAAAATCGCTGAAGGGTTCAATTCTCAAGTCCAAAACGATGAATTTGAATGCCCTTTGATTATCTTTCTAAAATCCCTTTCTTTTCTCCAGCTTTCTCTTCTAGCCCTAAAGCAAAATGTTTCTCTCTTTCTCCGTCCTTCTCCATCCTTTTCCATTTGGTTCTTGGAACTAATTAGCGTAGGCCACTAGTTCTTTCATTAGCTTATGTGGCCAAGTTTAACTCAAACTCACCTTGCTTAGCCTCTAGGAAAGAGAATTTTCTGAGTGATTGTAGCATAACGATATTAGTTGAGCTCAGGCACCTCATTTAATGTTTTCAAAATCACGTAAGTGTTCAATTCTCAAGTCCAAAACGATGAATTTGAATGCCCTTTGACTTTCTTCCTATTTCTCTTTATTTTCTCTAACTCTCTCTTCTAGGCTCTCAATAAGAATGTTTCTGTCTAACTTTCTCCGGCCTTCTCTATTTTGTTCTACGAACTAATTAGCTTAGGCCACTAATTATTTCATTAGCTTCAGTGGCCATGTTTGACTCTAGTATCCACTTAAGCACCCTATTTAGTTTCTCCATTAATCCGGCTCATCAACGCCTGTCAGCGGCAACAAGATGCTCTATCCACTTAAGAATGTTTCTCCATAACTTTCCCCGTCCTTCCGCATCTTTCTCTATCTTGTTCTAGGAACTAATTAGCTTGGGCCACTAATCGTTTGATTAGCTTAAATGGCCAAGTTTAGCTCAAACTAACCTAACTTAGCCCCCAAAAAAGAGAATTTTAAGAGCAATTGCAGCTTAACGATATTAGTTTAACTTAAGAACCTTGTTTAAGGATTTCTAAATCACCTAAGTGTTCAATTCTCAATTCCAAAAGGAAGAATTTGAAATCCCTTTGAATTTCTTTCTATTTTCCTTTTTCTTTTCTCCGACTTCTCATCTACCTGTCAAGAAGAATGTTTCTCCCCAAGTTTCTCCGCCCTTCTCCATCCTTCTCTATTTTATCCTACGAACTAATTAGCTTGGGCCAATAATTCTTTCATTAGCTTAAATGGCCCGGTTTAACTCAAACAAAACCATGCTTAGCCTGTAAGAAAGAGAATTTTATGAGTAATTGTAGCTCAATGATATTAGTTTAACTTAAACACGTCATTTAAGGTTTTCTAAATCTCCTACGTGTTCAATCCTCAAATCGAAAAGGATGAATTTCAATTCTCTTTGATTTTCTTCCTGTTTCTCTTTCTTTTCTCTAACCTTTCTCTACCGCCTCTCAAGAAGAATTCAGAATGTTCAAAAGCTGTCCTTTATTTTCTTTGCGTTCTACACCTACCATAACCACATACATATTTTGCCTACTCTAGTGGGATGTACTAGGGACTGTGTTTTGTTGCTCATAGCTATTTGCTGGATGCATACATCAGATTGCGGGTTTCTCCTCCAGCGCACTTTAGGAATACTGTTACACTCCGTGTGGGTTACGCTTCAAGACTATGCCGATTCAGATTTCGGTGATTTCTGGATGGCTTACTTTGGTTGCTACTTTCATTATTGGCGTTTGACATTTTTGGATGGGTGGCTCATTGCTATTACTTTGTTTCATTATTGATTTTAGTTAGTTCTTCCGCTGATGTTCAATAGCTATTTCTCTTTGATGTAGTGTTTGAACATCTTGCGTCTGGTTATTCAGGCTTTTCTTTCTCTCGTGTATAGCTTTGTAGGGCGTGGGGCATGCCCCTTGTAATCTCGTTTATTCTTCTGTTTTATTTATGACTTATTCACCCAAAAAAAAGAACGTTTGTCTCTAACTATCTCCGTCCTTCTCCATCATTCTCTATTTTGTTCTAGGAACTAATAAGCCACTAATTGTTTCATTAGCTTAAGGGGACAAGTTTAACTCAAACTAACCTTGCTTAGCCTCTAAGAAAGAGAATTTTCTGAGTAATTGTAGCTTAACTATGTTAGTTTAACTTAAGCACCCTATTTAGGGTTTTCTAAATCGCCTACGTGTTCAGTTCTCGAGTCCAAATGGATGAATTTGAATTCTCTTTGATTTTCTTCCTATTTCTCTTTCTTTTTCTCTAACTTTCTCTTCAACATCTCAAGAAGAACGTTTCCCTCTATGCTTCTCCGTCTTCCTCTGTTTTGTTCTACGAACTAATTAGCTTAGCCCACTAATTGTTTTATTAGCTTAAGCGGCCAGGTTTAACCGAAACTATCCTTGCTTAGCTTGTAAGAAAAAGAATTTTCTAAGTAATTTTAGTTTAGCGATGTTAGTTTAAGTTAAGAAGCTCATTTAAGGATTTCCAAATCACCTACGTGTTCAATTCGCAAGTCCGCAAGGAAGAATTTGAAATCCCTTTGATTTTCTTCCTATTTCTCTTTCTTTTCTCCAACTTCTCATCTACCTGTCAAGAAGAATGTTTCTCCAAAACTTTCTCCATCCTTCTCGATTTTGTCCTACGAACTAATTAGCTTTGGCCAATAATTGTTTCATTAGCTTAAGTGGCCAGGTTTAACTCAAACTAACCATGCATATCGTCTAAGAAAGAGGGTTTTATGAGTAATTGTAGCCTAACCACACTAGTTTAATTTGAGCACCCTATTTAAGGTTTTCTAAGTCTCCTACGTGTTCAATTCTCAAGTCCAAATGGATGGATTTGATTTCTCTCCGATTTTCTTCCTATATTTCTCTTCCTTTTCTCTAACTTTCTCTTCTACATCTCAAGAAGAACGTTTCTCCCAAAGTTTCTCCGTGCTTCCTCATCTTTTCTGTTTTATTCTACGGACTCATTAGCATAGGCCACTAATTGTTTCATTAGCTTAAGTGGCCACGTGTTAACTCAAATTAACCTTGCTTAGCCTCTAAGAAAGAGAATTTTCTGAGTAATTGTAGCATAACGATATTAGTTTAACTTAGGCACCTCATTTAAGGTTTTCAAAATCGCTGAAGGGTTCAATTCTCAAGTCCAAAACGATGAATTTGAATGCCCTTTGATTATCTTTCTAAAATCCCTTTCTTTTCTCCAGCTTTCTCTTCTAGCCCTAAAGCAAAATGTTTCTCTCTTTCTCCGTCCTTCTCCATCCTTTTCCATTTGGTTCTTGGAACTAATTAGCGTAGGCCACTAGTTCTTTCATTAGCTTATGTGGCCAAGTTTAACTCAAACTCACCTTGCTTAGCCTCTAGGAAAGAGAATTTTCTGAGTGATTGTAGCATAACGATATTAGTTGAGCTCAGGCACCTCATTTAATGTTTTCAAAATCACGTAAGTGTTCAATTCTCAAGTCCAAAACGATGAATTTGAATGCCCTTTGACTTTCTTCCTATTTCTCTTTATTTTCTCTAACTCTCTCTTCTAGGCTCTCAATAAGAATGTTTCTGTCTAACTTTCTCCGGCCTTCTCTATTTTGTTCTACGAACTAATTAGCTTAGGCCACTAATTATTTCATTAGCTTCAGTGGCCATGTTTGACTCTAGTATCCACTTAAGCACCCTATTTAGTTTCTCCATTAATCCGGCTCATCAACGCCTGTCAGCGGCAACAAGATGCTCTATCCACTTAAGAATGTTTCTCCATAACTTTCCCCGTCCTTCCGCATCTTTCTCTATCTTGTTCTAGGAACTAATTAGCTTGGGCCACTAATCGTTTGATTAGCTTAAATGGCCAAGTTTAGCTCAAACTAACCTAACTTAGCCCCCAAAAAAGAGAATTTTAAGAGCAATTGCAGCTTAACGATATTAGTTTAACTTAAGAACCTTGTTTAAGGATTTCTAAATCACCTAAGTGTTCAATTCTCAATTCCAAAAGGAAGAATTTGAAATCCCTTTGAATTTCTTTCTATTTTCCTTTTTCTTTTCTCCGACTTCTCATCTACCTGTCAAGAAGAATGTTTCTCCCCAAGTTTCTCCGCCCTTCTCCATCCTTCTCTATTTTATCCTACGAACTAATTAGCTTGGGCCAATAATTCTTTCATTAGCTTAAATGGCCCGGTTTAACTCAAACAAAACCATGCTTAGCCTGTAAGAAAGAGAATTTTATGAGTAATTGTAGCTCAATGATATTAGTTTAACTTAAACACGTCATTTAAGGTTTTCTAAATCTCCTACGTGTTCAATCCTCAAATCGAAAAGGATGAATTTCAATTCTCTTTGATTTTCTTCCTGTTTCTCTTTCTTTTCTCTAACCTTTCTCTACCGCCTCTCAAGAAGAATTCAGAATGTTCAAAAGCTGTCCTTTATTTTCTTTGCGTTCTACACCTACCATAACCACATACATATTTTGCCTACTCTAGTGGGATGTACTAGGGACTGTGTTTTGTTGCTCATAGCTATTTGCTGGATGCATACATCAGATTGCGGGTTTCTCCTCCAGCGCACTTTAGGAATACTGTTACACTCCGTGTGGGTTACGCTTCAAGACTATGCCGATTCAGATTTCGGTGATTTCTGGATGGCTTACTTTGGTTGCTACTTTCATTATTGGCGTTTGACATTTTTGGATGGGTGGCTCATTGCTATTACTTTGTTTCATTATTGATTTTAGTTAGTTCTTCCGCTGATGTTCAATAGCTATTTCTCTTTGATGTAGTGTTTGAACATCTTGCGTCTGGTTATTCAGGCTTTTCTTTCTCTCGTGTATAGCTTTGTAGGGCGTGGGGCATGCCCCTTGTAATCTCGTTTATTCTTCTGTTTTATTTATGACTTATTCACCCAAAAAAAAGAACGTTTGTCTCTAACTATCTCCGTCCTTCTCCATCATTCTCTATTTTGTTCTAGGAACTAATAAGCCACTAATTGTTTCATTAGCTTAAGGGGACAAGTTTAACTCAAACTAACCTTGCTTAGCCTCTAAGAAAGAGAATTTTCTGAGTAATTGTAGCTTAACTATGTTAGTTTAACTTAAGCACCCTATTTAGGGTTTTCTAAATCGCCTACGTGTTCAGTTCTCGAGTCCAAATGGATGAATTTGAATTCTCTTTGATTTTCTTCCTATTTCTCTTTCTTTTTCTCTAACTTTCTCTTCAACATCTCAAGAAGAACGTTTCCCTCTATGCTTCTCCGTCTTCCTCTGTTTTGTTCTACGAACTAATTAGCTTAGCCCACTAATTGTTTTATTAGCTTAAGCGGCCAGGTTTAACCGAAACTATCCTTGCTTAGCTTGTAAGAAAAAGAATTTTCTAAGTAATTTTAGTTTAGCGATGTTAGTTTAAGTTAAGAAGCTCATTTAAGGATTTCCAAATCACCTACGTGTTCAATTCGCAAGTCCGCAAGGAAGAATTTGAAATCCCTTTGATTTTCTTCCTATTTCTCTTTCTTTTCTCCAACTTCTCATCTACCTGTCAAGAAGAATGTTTCTCCAAAACTTTCTCCATCCTTCTCGATTTTGTCCTACGAACTAATTAGCTTTGGCCAATAATTGTTTCATTAGCTTAAGTGGCCAGGTTTAACTCAAACTAACCATGCATATCGTCTAAGAAAGAGGGTTTTATGAGTAATTGTAGCCTAACCACACTAGTTTAATTTGAGCACCCTATTTAAGGTTTTCTAAGTCTCCTACGTGTTCAATTCTCAAGTCCAAATGGATGGATTTGATTTCTCTCCGATTTTCTTCCTATATTTCTCTTCCTTTTCTCTAACTTTCTCTTCTACATCTCAAGAAGAACGTTTCTCCCAAAGTTTCTCCGTGCTTCCTCATCTTTTCTGTTTTATTCTACGGACTCATTAGCATAGGCCACTAATTGTTTCATTAGCTTAAGTGGCCACGTGTTAACTCAAATTAACCTTGCTTAGCCTCTAAGAAAGAGAATTTTCTGAGTAATTGTAGCATAACGATATTAGTTTAACTTAGGCACCTCATTTAAGGTTTTCAAAATCGCTGAAGGGTTCAATTCTCAAGTCCAAAACGATGAATTTGAATGCCCTTTGATTATCTTTCTAAAATCCCTTTCTTTTCTCCAGCTTTCTCTTCTAGCCCTAAAGCAAAATGTTTCTCTCTTTCTCCGTCCTTCTCCATCCTTTTCCATTTGGTTCTTGGAACTAATTAGCGTAGGCCACTAGTTCTTTCATTAGCTTATGTGGCCAAGTTTAACTCAAACTCACCTTGCTTAGCCTCTAGGAAAGAGAATTTTCTGAGTGATTGTAGCATAACGATATTAGTTGAGCTCAGGCACCTCATTTAATGTTTTCAAAATCACGTAAGTGTTCAATTCTCAAGTCCAAAACGATGAATTTGAATGCCCTTTGACTTTCTTCCTATTTCTCTTTATTTTCTCTAACTCTCTCTTCTAGGCTCTCAATAAGAATGTTTCTGTCTAACTTTCTCCGGCCTTCTCTATTTTGTTCTACGAACTAATTAGCTTAGGCCACTAATTATTTCATTAGCTTCAGTGGCCATGTTTGACTCTAGTATCCACTTAAGCACCCTATTTAGTTTCTCCATTAATCCGGCTCATCAACGCCTGTCAGCGGCAACAAGATGCTCTATCCACTTAAGAATGTTTCTCCATAACTTTCCCCGTCCTTCCGCATCTTTCTCTATCTTGTTCTAGGAACTAATTAGCTTGGGCCACTAATCGTTTGATTAGCTTAAATGGCCAAGTTTAGCTCAAACTAACCTAACTTAGCCCCTAAAAAAGAGAATTTTAAGAGCAATTGCAGCTTAACGATATTAGTTTAACTTAAGAACCTTGTTTAAGGATTTCTAAATCACCTAAGTGTTCAATTCTCAATTCCAAAAGGAAGAATTTGAAATCCCTTTGAATTTCTTTCTATTTTCCTTTTTCTTTTCTCCGACTTCTCATCTACCTGTCAAGAAGAATGTTTCTCCCCAAGTTTCTCCGCCCTTCTCCATCCTTCTCTATTTTATCCTACGAACTAATTAGCTTGGGCCAATAATTCTTTCATTAGCTTAAATGGCCCGGTTTAACTCAAACAAAACCATGCTTAGCCTGTAAGAAAGAGAATTTTATGAGTAATTGTAGCTCAATGATATTAGTTTAACTTAAACACGTCATTTAAGGTTTTCTAAATCTCCTACGTGTTCAATCCTCAAATCGAAAAGGATGAATTTCAATTCTCTTTGATTTTCTTCCTGTTTCTCTTTCTTTTCTCTAACCTTTCTCTACCGCCTCTCAAGAAGAATTCAGAATGTTCAAAAGCTGTCCTTTATTTTCTTTGCGTTCTACACCTACCATAACCACATACATATTTTGCCTACTCTAGTGGGATGTACTAGGGACTGTGTTTTGTTGCTCATAGCTATTTGCTGGATGCATACATCAGATTGCGGGTTTCTCCTCCAGCGCACTTTAGGAATACTGTTACACTCCGTGTGGGTTACGCTTCAAGACTATGCCGATTCAGATTTCGGTGATTTCTGGATGGCTTACTTTGGTTGCTACTTTCATTATTGGCGTTTGACATTTTTGGATGGGTGGCTCATTGCTATTACTTTGTTTCATTATTGATTTTAGTTAGTTCTTCCGCTGATGTTCAATAGCTATTTCTCTTTGATGTAGTGTTTGAACATCTTGCGTCTGGTTATTCAGGCTTTTCTTTCTCTCGTGTATAGCTTTGTAGGGCGTGGGGCATGCCCCTTGTAATCTCGTTTATTCTTCTGTTTTATTTATGACTTATTCACCCAAAAAAAAGAACGTTTGTCTCTAACTATCTCCGTCCTTCTCCATCATTCTCTATTTTGTTCTAGGAACTAATAAGCCACTAATTGTTTCATTAGCTTAAGGGGACAAGTTTAACTCAAACTAACCTTGCTTAGCCTCTAAGAAAGAGAATTTTCTGAGTAATTGTAGCTTAACTATGTTAGTTTAACTTAAGCACCCTATTTAGGGTTTTCTAAATCGCCTACGTGTTCAGTTCTCGAGTCCAAATGGATGAATTTGAATTCTCTTTGATTTTCTTCCTATTTCTCTTTCTTTTTCTCTAACTTTCTCTTCAACATCTCAAGAAGAACGTTTCCCTCTATGCTTCTCCGTCTTCCTCTGTTTTGTTCTACGAACTAATTAGCTTAGCCCACTAATTGTTTTATTAGCTTAAGCGGCCAGGTTTAACCGAAACTATCCTTGCTTAGCTTGTAAGAAAAAGAATTTTCTAAGTAATTTTAGTTTAGCGATGTTAGTTTAAGTTAAGAACCTCATTTAAGGATTTCCAAATCACCTACGTGTTCAATTCGCAAGTCCGCAAGGAAGAATTTGAAATCCCTTTGATTTTCTTCCTATTTCTCTTTCTTTTCTCCAACTTCTCATCTACCTGTCAAGAAGAATGTTTCTCCAAAACTTTCTCCATCCTTCTCGATTTTGTCCTACGAACTAATTAGCTTTGGCCAATAATTGTTTCATTAGCTTAAGTGGCCAGGTTTAACTCAAACTAACCATGCATATCGTCTAAGAAAGAGGGTTTTATGAGTAATTGTAGCCTAACCACACTAGTTTAATTTGAGCACCCTATTTAAGGTTTTCTAAGTCTCCTACGTGTTCAATTCTCAAGTCCAAATGGATGGATTTGATTTCTCTCCGATTTTCTTCCTATATTTCTCTTCCTTTTCTCTAACTTTCTCTTCTACATCTCAAGAAGAACGTTTCTCCCAAAGTTTCTCCGTGCTTCCTCATCTTTTCTGTTTTATTCTACGGACTCATTAGCATAGGCCACTAATTGTTTCATTAGCTTAAGTGGCCACGTGTTAACTCAAATTAACCTTGCTTAGCCTCTAAGAAAGAGAATTTTCTGAGTAATTGTAGCATAACGATATTAGTTTAACTTAGGCACCTCATTTAAGGTTTTCAAAATCGCTGAAGGGTTCAATTCTCAAGTCCAAAACGATGAATTTGAATGCCCTTTGATTATCTTTCTAAAATCCCTTTCTTTTCTCCAGCTTTCTCTTCTAGCCCTAAAGCAAAATGTTTCTCTCTTTCTCCGTCCTTCTCCATCCTTTTCCATTTGGTTCTTGGAACTAATTAGCGTAGGCCACTAGTTCTTTCATTAGCTTATGTGGCCAAGTTTAACTCAAACTCACCTTGCTTAGCCTCTAGGAAAGAGAATTTTCTGAGTGATTGTAGCATAACGATATTAGTTGAGCTCAGGCACCTCATTTAATGTTTTCAAAATCACGTAAGTGTTCAATTCTCAAGTCCAAAACGATGAATTTGAATGCCCTTTGACTTTCTTCCTATTTCTCTTTATTTTCTCTAACTCTCTCTTCTAGGCTCTCAATAAGAATGTTTCTGTCTAACTTTCTCCGGCCTTCTCTATTTTGTTCTACGAACTAATTAGCTTAGGCCACTAATTATTTCATTAGCTTCAGTGGCCATGTTTGACTCTAGTATCCACTTAAGCACCCTATTTAGTTTCTCCATTAATCCGGCTCATCAACGCCTGTCAGCGGCAACAAGATGCTCTATCCACTTAAGAATGTTTCTCCATAACTTTCCCCGTCCTTCCGCATCTTTCTCTATCTTGTTCTAGGAACTAATTAGCTTGGGCCACTAATCGTTTGATTAGCTTAAATGGCCAAGTTTAGCTCAAACTAACCTAACTTAGCCCCTAAAAAAGAGAATTTTAAGAGCAATTGCAGCTTAACGATATTAGTTTAACTTAAGAACCTTGTTTAAGGATTTCTAAATCACCTAAGTGTTCAATTCTCAATTCCAAAAGGAAGAATTTGAAATCCCTTTGAATTTCTTTCTATTTTCCTTTTTCTTTTCTCCGACTTCTCATCTACCTGTCAAGAAGAATGTTTCTCCCCAAGTTTCTCCGCCCTTCTCCATCCTTCTCTATTTTATCCTACGAACTAATTAGCTTGGGCCAATAATTCTTTCATTAGCTTAAATGGCCCGGTTTAACTCAAACAAAACCATGCTTAGCCTGTAAGAAAGAGAATTTTATGAGTAATTGTAGCTCAATGATATTAGTTTAACTTAAACACGTCATTTAAGGTTTTCTAAATCTCCTACGTGTTCAATCCTCAAATCGAAAAGGATGAATTTCAATTCTCTTTGATTTTCTTCCTGTTTCTCTTTCTTTTCTCTAACCTTTCTCTACCGCCTCTCAAGAAGAATTCAGAATGTTCAAAAGCTGTCCTTTATTTTCTTTGCGTTCTACACCTACCATAACCACATACATATTTTGCCTACTCTAGTGGGATGTACTAGGGACTGTGTTTTGTTGCTCATAGCTATTTGCTGGATGCATACATCAGATTGCGGGTTTCTCCTCCAGCGCACTTTAGGAATACTGTTACACTCCGTGTGGGTTACGCTTCAAGACTATGCCGATTCAGATTTCGGTGATTTCTGGATGGCTTACTTTGGTTGCTACTTTCATTATTGGCGTTTGACATTTTTGGATGGGTGGCTCATTGCTATTACTTTGTTTCATTATTGATTTTAGTTAGTTCTTCCGCTGATGTTCAATAGCTATTTCTCTTTGATGTAGTGTTTGAACATCTTGCGTCTGGTTATTCAGGCTTTTCTTTCTCTCGTGTATAGCTTTGTAGGGCGTGGGGCATGCCCCTTGTAATCTCGTTTATTCTTCTGTTTTATTTATGACTTATTCACCCAAAAAAAAGAACGTTTGTCTCTAACTATCTCCGTCCTTCTCCATCATTCTCTATTTTGTTCTAGGAACTAATAAGCCACTAATTGTTTCATTAGCTTAAGGGGACAAGTTTAACTCAAACTAACCTTGCTTAGCCTCTAAGAAAGAGAATTTTCTGAGTAATTGTAGCTTAACTATGTTAGTTTAACTTAAGCACCCTATTTAGGGTTTTCTAAATCGCCTACGTGTTCAGTTCTCGAGTCCAAATGGATGAATTTGAATTCTCTTTGATTTTCTTCCTATTTCTCTTTCTTTTTCTCTAACTTTCTCTTCAACATCTCAAGAAGAACGTTTCCCTCTATGCTTCTCCGTCTTCCTCTGTTTTGTTCTACGAACTAATTAGCTTAGCCCACTAATTGTTTTATTAGCTTAAGCGGCCAGGTTTAACCGAAACTATCCTTGCTTAGCTTGTAAGAAAAAGAATTTTCTAAGTAATTTTAGTTTAGCGATGTTAGTTTAAGTTAAGAACCTCATTTAAGGATTTCCAAATCACCTACGTGTTCAATTCGCAAGTCCGCAAGGAAGAATTTGAAATCCCTTTGATTTTCTTCCTATTTCTCTTTCTTTTCTCCAACTTCTCATCTACCTGTCAAGAAGAATGTTTCTCCAAAACTTTCTCCATCCTTCTCGATTTTGTCCTACGAACTAATTAGCTTTGGCCAATAATTGTTTCATTAGCTTAAGTGGCCAGGTTTAACTCAAACTAACCATGCATATCGTCTAAGAAAGAGGGTTTTATGAGTAATTGTAGCCTAACCACACTAGTTTAATTTGAGCACCCTATTTAAGGTTTTCTAAGTCTCCTACGTGTTCAATTCTCAAGTCCAAATGGATGGATTTGATTTCTCTCCGATTTTCTTCCTATATTTCTCTTCCTTTTCTCTAACTTTCTCTTCTACATCTCAAGAAGAACGTTTCTCCCAAAGTTTCTCCGTGCTTCCTCATCTTTTCTGTTTTATTCTACGGACTCATTAGCATAGGCCACTAATTGTTTCATTAGCTTAAGTGGCCACGTGTTAACTCAAATTAACCTTGCTTAGCCTCTAAGAAAGAGAATTTTCTGAGTAATTGTAGCATAACGATATTAGTTTAACTTAGGCACCTCATTTAAGGTTTTCAAAATCGCTGAAGGGTTCAATTCTCAAGTCCAAAACGATGAATTTGAATGCCCTTTGATTATCTTTCTAAAATCCCTTTCTTTTCTCCAGCTTTCTCTTCTAGCCCTAAAGCAAAATGTTTCTCTCTTTCTCCGTCCTTCTCCATCCTTTTCCATTTGGTTCTTGGAACTAATTAGCGTAGGCCACTAGTTCTTTCATTAGCTTATGTGGCCAAGTTTAACTCAAACTCACCTTGCTTAGCCTCTAGGAAAGAGAATTTTCTGAGTGATTGTAGCATAACGATATTAGTTGAGCTCAGGCACCTCATTTAATGTTTTCAAAATCACGTAAGTGTTCAATTCTCAAGTCCAAAACGATGAATTTGAATGCCCTTTGACTTTCTTCCTATTTCTCTTTATTTTCTCTAACTCTCTCTTCTAGGCTCTCAATAAGAATGTTTCTGTCTAACTTTCTCCGGCCTTCTCTATTTTGTTCTACGAACTAATTAGCTTAGGCCACTAATTATTTCATTAGCTTCAGTGGCCATGTTTGACTCTAGTATCCACTTAAGCACCCTATTTAGTTTCTCCATTAATCCGGCTCATCAACGCCTGTCAGCGGCAACAAGATGCTCTATCCACTTAAGAATGTTTCTCCATAACTTTCCCCGTCCTTCCGCATCTTTCTCTATCTTGTTCTAGGAACTAATTAGCTTGGGCCACTAATCGTTTGATTAGCTTAAATGGCCAAGTTTAGCTCAAACTAACCTAACTTAGCCCCTAAAAAAGAGAATTTTAAGAGCAATTGCAGCTTAACGATATTAGTTTAACTTAAGAACCTTGTTTAAGGATTTCTAAATCACCTAAGTGTTCAATTCTCAATTCCAAAAGGAAGAATTTGAAATCCCTTTGAATTTCTTTCTATTTTCCTTTTTCTTTTCTCCGACTTCTCATCTACCTGTCAAGAAGAATGTTTCTCCCCAAGTTTCTCCGCCCTTCTCCATCCTTCTCTATTTTATCCTACGAACTAATTAGCTTGGGCCAATAATTCTTTCATTAGCTTAAATGGCCCGGTTTAACTCAAACAAAACCATGCTTAGCCTGTAAGAAAGAGAATTTTATGAGTAATTGTAGCTCAATGATATTAGTTTAACTTAAACACGTCATTTAAGGTTTTCTAAATCTCCTACGTGTTCAATCCTCAAATCGAAAAGGATGAATTTCAATTCTCTTTGATTTTCTTCCTGTTTCTCTTTCTTTTCTCTAACCTTTCTCTACCGCCTCTCAAGAAGAATTCAGAATGTTCAAAAGCTGTCCTTTATTTTCTTTGCGTTCTACACCTACCATAACCACATACATATTTTGCCTACTCTAGTGGGATGTACTAGGGACTGTGTTTTGTTGCTCATAGCTATTTGCTGGATGCATACATCAGATTGCGGGTTTCTCCTCCAGCGCACTTTAGGAATACTGTTACACTCCGTGTGGGTTACGCTTCAAGACTATGCCGATTCAGATTTCGGTGATTTCTGGATGGCTTACTTTGGTTGCTACTTTCATTATTGGCGTTTGACATTTTTGGATGGGTGGCTCATTGCTATTACTTTGTTTCATTATTGATTTTAGTTAGTTCTTCCGCTGATGTTCAATAGCTATTTCTCTTTGATGTAGTGTTTGAACATCTTGCGTCTGGTTATTCAGGCTTTTCTTTCTCTCGTGTATAGCTTTGTAGGGCGTGGGGCATGCCCCTTGTAATCTCGTTTATTCTTCTGTTTTATTTATGACTTATTCACCCAAAAAAAAGAACGTTTGTCTCTAACTATCTCCGTCCTTCTCCATCATTCTCTATTTTGTTCTAGGAACTAATAAGCCACTAATTGTTTCATTAGCTTAAGGGGACAAGTTTAACTCAAACTAACCTTGCTTAGCCTCTAAGAAAGAGAATTTTCTGAGTAATTGTAGCTTAACTATGTTAGTTTAACTTAAGCACCCTATTTAGGGTTTTCTAAATCGCCTACGTGTTCAGTTCTCGAGTCCAAATGGATGAATTTGAATTCTCTTTGATTTTCTTCCTATTTCTCTTTCTTTTTCTCTAACTTTCTCTTCAACATCTCAAGAAGAACGTTTCCCTCTATGCTTCTCCGTCTTCCTCTGTTTTGTTCTACGAACTAATTAGCTTAGCCCACTAATTGTTTTATTAGCTTAAGCGGCCAGGTTTAACCGAAACTATCCTTGCTTAGCTTGTAAGAAAAAGAATTTTCTAAGTAATTTTAGTTTAGCGATGTTAGTTTAAGTTAAGAACCTCATTTAAGGATTTCCAAATCACCTACGTGTTCAATTCGCAAGTCCGCAAGGAAGAATTTGAAATCCCTTTGATTTTCTTCCTATTTCTCTTTCTTTTCTCCAACTTCTCATCTACCTGTCAAGAAGAATGTTTCTCCAAAACTTTCTCCATCCTTCTCGATTTTGTCCTACGAACTAATTAGCTTTGGCCAATAATTGTTTCATTAGCTTAAGTGGCCAGGTTTAACTCAAACTAACCATGCATATCGTCTAAGAAAGAGGGTTTTATGAGTAATTGTAGCCTAACCACACTAGTTTAATTTGAGCACCCTATTTAAGGTTTTCTAAGTCTCCTACGTGTTCAATTCTCAAGTCCAAATGGATGGATTTGATTTCTCTCCGATTTTCTTCCTATATTTCTCTTCCTTTTCTCTAACTTTCTCTTCTACATCTCAAGAAGAACGTTTCTCCCAAAGTTTCTCCGTGCTTCCTCATCTTTTCTGTTTTATTCTACGGACTCATTAGCATAGGCCACTAATTGTTTCATTAGCTTAAGTGGCCATGTGTTAACTCAAATTAACCTTGCTTAGCCTCTAAGAAAGAGAATTTTCTGAGTAATTGTAGCATAACGATATTAGTTTAACTTAGGCACCTCATTTAAGGTTTTCAAAATCGCTGAAGGGTTCAATTCTCAAGTCCAAAACGATGAATTTGAATGCCCTTTGATTATCTTTCTAAAATCCCTTTCTTTTCTCCAGCTTTCTCTTCTAGCCCTAAAGCAAAATGTTTCTCTCTTTCTCCGTCCTTCTCCATCCTTTTCCATTTGGTTCTTGGAACTAATTAGCGTAGGCCACTAGTTCTTTCATTAGCTTATGTGGCCAAGTTTAACTCAAACTCACCTTGCTTAGCCTCTAGGAAAGAGAATTTTCTGAGTGATTGTAGCATAACGATATTAGTTGAGCTCAGGCACCTCATTTAATGTTTTCAAAATCACGTAAGTGTTCAATTCTCAAGTCCAAAACGATGAATTTGAATGCCCTTTGACTTTCTTCCTATTTCTCTTTATTTTCTCTAACTCTCTCTTCTAGGCTCTCAATAAGAATGTTTCTGTCTAACTTTCTCCGGCCTTCTCTATTTTGTTCTACGAACTAATTAGCTTAGGCCACTAATTATTTCATTAGCTTCAGTGGCCATGTTTGACTCTAGTATCCACTTAAGCACCCTATTTAGTTTCTCCATTAATCCGGCTCATCAACGCCTGTCAGCGGCAACAAGATGCTCTATCCACTTAAGAATGTTTCTCCATAACTTTCCCCGTCCTTCCGCATCTTTCTCTATCTTGTTCTAGGAACTAATTAGCTTGGGCCACTAATCGTTTGATTAGCTTAAATGGCCAAGTTTAGCTCAAACTAACCTAACTTAGCCCCTAAAAAAGAGAATTTTAAGAGCAATTGCAGCTTAACGATATTAGTTTAACTTAAGAACCTTGTTTAAGGATTTCTAAATCACCTAAGTGTTCAATTCTCAATTCCAAAAGGAAGAATTTGAAATCCCTTTGAATTTCTTTCTATTTTCCTTTTTCTTTTCTCCGACTTCTCATCTACCTGTCAAGAAGAATGTTTCTCCCCAAGTTTCTCCGCCCTTCTCCATCCTTCTCTATTTTATCCTACGAACTAATTAGCTTGGGCCAATAATTCTTTCATTAGCTTAAATGGCCCGGTTTAACTCAAACAAAACCATGCTTAGCCTGTAAGAAAGAGAATTTTATGAGTAATTGTAGCTCAATGATATTAGTTTAACTTAAACACGTCATTTAAGGTTTTCTAAATCTCCTACGTGTTCAATCCTCAAATCGAAAAGGATGAATTTCAATTCTCTTTGATTTTCTTCCTGTTTCTCTTTCTTTTCTCTAACCTTTCTCTACCGCCTCTCAAGAAGAATTCAGAATGTTCAAAAGCTGTCCTTTATTTTCTTTGCGTTCTACACCTACCATAACCACATACATATTTTGCCTACTCTAGTGGGATGTACTAGGGACTGTGTTTTGTTGCTCATAGCTATTTGCTGGATGCATACATCAGATTGCGGGTTTCTCCTCCAGCGCACTTTAGGAATACTGTTACACTCCGTGTGGGTTACGCTTCAAGACTATGCCGATTCAGATTTCGGTGATTTCTGGATGGCTTACTTTGGTTGCTACTTTCATTATTGGCGTTTGACATTTTTGGATGGGTGGCTCATTGCTATTACTTTGTTTCATTATTGATTTTAGTTAGTTCTTCCGCTGATGTTCAATAGCTATTTCTCTTTGATGTAGTGTTTGAACATCTTGCGTCTGGTTATTCAGGCTTTTCTTTCTCTCGTGTATAGCTTTGTAGGGCGTGGGGCATGCCCCTTGTAATCTCGTTTATTCTTCTGTTTTATTTATGACTTATTCACCCAAAAAAAAGAACGTTTGTCTCTAACTATCTCCGTCCTTCTCCATCATTCTCTATTTTGTTCTAGGAACTAATAAGCCACTAATTGTTTCATTAGCTTAAGGGGACAAGTTTAACTCAAACTAACCTTGCTTAGCCTCTAAGAAAGAGAATTTTCTGAGTAATTGTAGCTTAACTATGTTAGTTTAACTTAAGCACCCTATTTAGGGTTTTCTAAATCGCCTACGTGTTCAGTTCTCGAGTCCAAATGGATGAATTTGAATTCTCTTTGATTTTCTTCCTATTTCTCTTTCTTTTTCTCTAACTTTCTCTTCAACATCTCAAGAAGAACGTTTCCCTCTATGCTTCTCCGTCTTCCTCTGTTTTGTTCTACGAACTAATTAGCTTAGCCCACTAATTGTTTTATTAGCTTAAGCGGCCAGGTTTAACCGAAACTATCCTTGCTTAGCTTGTAAGAAAAAGAATTTTCTAAGTAATTTTAGTTTAGCGATGTTAGTTTAAGTTAAGAACCTCATTTAAGGATTTCCAAATCACCTACGTGTTCAATTCGCAAGTCCGCAAGGAAGAATTTGAAATCCCTTTGATTTTCTTCCTATTTCTCTTTCTTTTCTCCAACTTCTCATCTACCTGTCAAGAAGAATGTTTCTCCAAAACTTTCTCCATCCTTCTCGATTTTGTCCTACGAACTAATTAGCTTTGGCCAATAATTGTTTCATTAGCTTAAGTGGCCAGGTTTAACTCAAACTAACCATGCATATCGTCTAAGAAAGAGGGTTTTATGAGTAATTGTAGCCTAACCACACTAGTTTAATTTGAGCACCCTATTTAAGGTTTTCTAAGTCTCCTACGTGTTCAATTCTCAAGTCCAAATGGATGGATTTGATTTCTCTCCGATTTTCTTCCTATATTTCTCTTCCTTTTCTCTAACTTTCTCTTCTACATCTCAAGAAGAACGTTTCTCCCAAAGTTTCTCCGTGCTTCCTCATCTTTTCTGTTTTATTCTACGGACTCATTAGCATAGGCCACTAATTGTTTCATTAGCTTAAGTGGCCATGTGTTAACTCAAATTAACCTTGCTTAGCCTCTAAGAAAGAGAATTTTCTGAGTAATTGTAGCATAACGATATTAGTTTAACTTAGGCACCTCATTTAAGGTTTTCAAAATCGCTGAAGGGTTCAATTCTCAAGTCCAAAACGATGAATTTGAATGCCCTTTGATTATCTTTCTAAAATCCCTTTCTTTTCTCCAGCTTTCTCTTCTAGCCCTAAAGCAAAATGTTTCTCTCTTTCTCCGTCCTTCTCCATCCTTTTCCATTTGGTTCTTGGAACTAATTAGCGTAGGCCACTAGTTCTTTCATTAGCTTATGTGGCCAAGTTTAACTCAAACTCACCTTGCTTAGCCTCTAGGAAAGAGAATTTTCTGAGTGATTGTAGCATAACGATATTAGTTGAGCTCAGGCACCTCATTTAATGTTTTCAAAATCACGTAAGTGTTCAATTCTCAAGTCCAAAACGATGAATTTGAATGCCCTTTGACTTTCTTCCTATTTCTCTTTATTTTCTCTAACTCTCTCTTCTAGGCTCTCAATAAGAATGTTTCTGTCTAACTTTCTCCGGCCTTCTCTATTTTGTTCTACGAACTAATTAGCTTAGGCCACTAATTATTTCATTAGCTTCAGTGGCCATGTTTGACTCTAGTATCCACTTAAGCACCCTATTTAGTTTCTCCATTAATCCGGCTCATCAACGCCTGTCAGCGGCAACAAGATGCTCTATCCACTTAAGAATGTTTCTCCATAACTTTCCCCGTCCTTCCGCATCTTTCTCTATCTTGTTCTAGGAACTAATTAGCTTGGGCCACTAATCGTTTGATTAGCTTAAATGGCCAAGTTTAGCTCAAACTAACCTAACTTAGCCCCTAAAAAAGAGAATTTTAAGAGCAATTGCAGCTTAACGATATTAGTTTAACTTAAGAACCTTGTTTAAGGATTTCTAAATCACCTAAGTGTTCAATTCTCAATTCCAAAAGGAAGAATTTGAAATCCCTTTGAATTTCTTTCTATTTTCCTTTTTCTTTTCTCCGACTTCTCATCTACCTGTCAAGAAGAATGTTTCTCCCCAAGTTTCTCCGCCCTTCTCCATCCTTCTCTATTTTATCCTACGAACTAATTAGCTTGGGCCAATAATTCTTTCATTAGCTTAAATGGCCCGGTTTAACTCAAACAAAACCATGCTTAGCCTGTAAGAAAGAGAATTTTATGAGTAATTGTAGCTCAATGATATTAGTTTAACTTAAACACGTCATTTAAGGTTTTCTAAATCTCCTACGTGTTCAATCCTCAAATCGAAAAGGATGAATTTCAATTCTCTTTGATTTTCTTCCTGTTTCTCTTTCTTTTCTCTAACCTTTCTCTACCGCCTCTCAAGAAGAATTCAGAATGTTCAAAAGCTGTCCTTTATTTTCTTTGCGTTCTACACCTACCATAACCACATACATATTTTGCCTACTCTAGTGGGATGTACTAGGGACTGTGTTTTGTTGCTCATAGCTATTTGCTGGATGCATACATCAGATTGCGGGTTTCTCCTCCAGCGCACTTTAGGAATACTGTTACACTCCGTGTGGGTTACGCTTCAAGACTATGCCGATTCAGATTTCGGTGATTTCTGGATGGCTTACTTTGGTTGCTACTTTCATTATTGGCGTTTGACATTTTTGGATGGGTGGCTCATTGCTATTACTTTGTTTCATTATTGATTTTAGTTAGTTCTTCCGCTGATGTTCAATAGCTATTTCTCTTTGATGTAGTGTTTGAACATCTTGCGTCTGGTTATTCAGGCTTTTCTTTCTCTCGTGTATAGCTTTGTAGGGCGTGGGGCATGCCCCTTGTAATCTCGTTTATTCTTCTGTTTTATTTATGACTTATTCACCCAAAAAAAAGAACGTTTGTCTCTAACTATCTCCGTCCTTCTCCATCATTCTCTATTTTGTTCTAGGAACTAATAAGCCACTAATTGTTTCATTAGCTTAAGGGGACAAGTTTAACTCAAACTAACCTTGCTTAGCCTCTAAGAAAGAGAATTTTCTGAGTAATTGTAGCTTAACTATGTTAGTTTAACTTAAGCACCCTATTTAGGGTTTTCTAAATCGCCTACGTGTTCAGTTCTCGAGTCCAAATGGATGAATTTGAATTCTCTTTGATTTTCTTCCTATTTCTCTTTCTTTTTCTCTAACTTTCTCTTCAACATCTCAAGAAGAACGTTTCCCTCTATGCTTCTCCGTCTTCCTCTGTTTTGTTCTACGAACTAATTAGCTTAGCCCACTAATTGTTTTATTAGCTTAAGCGGCCAGGTTTAACCGAAACTATCCTTGCTTAGCTTGTAAGAAAAAGAATTTTCTAAGTAATTTTAGTTTAGCGATGTTAGTTTAAGTTAAGAACCTCATTTAAGGATTTCCAAATCACCTACGTGTTCAATTCGCAAGTCCGCAAGGAAGAATTTGAAATCCCTTTGATTTTCTTCCTATTTCTCTTTCTTTTCTCCAACTTCTCATCTACCTGTCAAGAAGAATGTTTCTCCAAAACTTTCTCCATCCTTCTCGATTTTGTCCTACGAACTAATTAGCTTTGGCCAATAATTGTTTCATTAGCTTAAGTGGCCAGGTTTAACTCAAACTAACCATGCATATCGTCTAAGAAAGAGGGTTTTATGAGTAATTGTAGCCTAACCACACTAGTTTAATTTGAGCACCCTATTTAAGGTTTTCTAAGTCTCCTACGTGTTCAATTCTCAAGTCCAAATGGATGGATTTGATTTCTCTCCGATTTTCTTCCTATATTTCTCTTCCTTTTCTCTAACTTTCTCTTCTACATCTCAAGAAGAACGTTTCTCCCAAAGTTTCTCCGTGCTTCCTCATCTTTTCTGTTTTATTCTACGGACTCATTAGCATAGGCCACTAATTGTTTCATTAGCTTAAGTGGCCATGTGTTAACTCAAATTAACCTTGCTTAGCCTCTAAGAAAGAGAATTTTCTGAGTAATTGTAGCATAACGATATTAGTTTAACTTAGGCACCTCATTTAAGGTTTTCAAAATCGCTGAAGGGTTCAATTCTCAAGTCCAAAACGATGAATTTGAATGCCCTTTGATTATCTTTCTAAAATCCCTTTCTTTTCTCCAGCTTTCTCTTCTAGCCCTAAAGCAAAATGTTTCTCTCTTTCTCCGTCCTTCTCCATCCTTTTCCATTTGGTTCTTGGAACTAATTAGCGTAGGCCACTAGTTCTGTCATTAGCTTATGTGGCCAAGTTTAACTCAAACTCACCTTGCTTAGCCTCTAGGAAAGAGAATTTTCTGAGTGATTGTAGCACAACGATATTAGTTGAGCTCAGGCACCTCATTTAATGTTTTCAAAATCACGTAAGTGTTCAATTCTCAAGTCCAAAACGATGAATTTGAATGCCCTTTGACTTTCTTCCTATTTCTCTTTATTTTCTCTAACTCTCTCTGCTAGGCTCTCAATAAGAATGTTTCTGTCTAACTTTCTCCGGCCTTCTCTATTTTGTTCTACGAACTAATTAGCTTAGGCCACTAATTATTTCATTAGCTTCAGTGGCCATGTTTGACTCTAGTATCCACTTAAGCACCCTATTTAGTTTCTCCATTAATCCGGCTCATCAACGCCTGTCAGCGGCAACAAGATGCTCTATCCACTTAAGAATGTTTCTCCATAACTTTCCCCGTCCTTCCGCATCTTTCTCTATCTTGTTCTAGGAACTAATTAGCTTGGGCCACTAATCGTTTGATTAGCTTAAATGGCCAAGTTTAGCTCAAACTAACCTAACTTAGCCCCTAAAAAGAGAATTTTAAGAGCAATTGCAGCTTAACGATATTAGTTTAACTTAAGAACCTTGTTTAAGGATTTCTAAATCACCTAAGTGTTCAATTCTCAATTCCAAAAGGAAGAATTTGAAATCCCTTTGAATTTCTTTCTATTTTCCTTTTTCTTTTCTCCGGCTTCTCATCTACCTGTCAAGAAGAATGTTTCTCCCCAAGTTTCTCCGCCCTTCTCCATCCTTCTCTATTTTATCCTACGAACTAATTAGCTTGGGCCAATAATTCTTTCATTAGCTTAAATGGCCCGGTTTAACTCAAACAAAACCATGCTTAGCCTGTAAGAAAGAGAATTTTATGAGTAATTGTAGCTCAATGATATTAGTTTAACTTAAACACGTCATTTAAGGTTTTCTAAATCTCCTACGTGTTCAATCCTCAAATCGAAAAGGATGAATTTCAATTCTCTTTGATTTTCTTCTTGTTTCTCTTTCTTTTCTCTAACCTTTCTCTACCGCCTCTCAAGAAGAATTCAGAATGTTCAAAAGCTATCCTTTATTTTCTTTGCGTTCTACACCTACCATAACCACATACATATTTTGCCTACTCTAGTGGGATGTACTAGGGACTGTGTTTTGTTGCTCATAGCTATTTGCTGGATGCATACATCAGATTGCGGGTTTCTCCTCCAGCGCACTTTAGGAATACTGTTACACTCCGTGTGGGTTACGCTTCAAGACTATGCCGATTCAGATTTCGGTGATTTCTGGATGGCTTACTTTGGTTGCTACTTTCATTATTGGCGTTTGACATTTTTGGATGGGTGGCTCATTGCTATTACTTTGTTTCATTATTGATTTTAGTTAGTTCTTCCGCTGATGTTCAATAGCTATTTCTCTTTGATGTAGTGTTTGAACATCTTGCGTCTGGTTATTCAGGCTTTTCTTTCTCTCGTGTATAGCTTTGTAGGGCGTGGGGCATGCCCCTTGTAATCTCGTTTATTCTTCTGTTTTATTTATGACTTATTCACCCAAAAAAAAGAACGTTTGTCTCTAACTATCTCCGTCCTTCTCCATCATTCTCTATTTTGTTCTAGGAACTAATAAGCCACTAATTGTTTCATTAGCTTAAGGGGACAAGTTTAACTCAAACTAACCTTGCTTAGCCTCTAAGAAAGAGAATTTTCTGAGTAATTGTAGCTTAACTATGTTAGTTTAACTTAAGCACCCTATTTAGGGTTTTCTAAATCGCCTACGTGTTCAGTTCTCGAGTCCAAATGGATGAATTTGAATTCTCTTTGATTTTCTTCCTATTTCTCTTTCTTTTTCTCTAACTTTCTCTTCAACATCTCAAGAAGAACGTTTCCCTCTATGCTTCTCCGTCTTCCGCTGTTTTGTTCTACGAACTAATTAGCTTAGCCCACTAATTGTTTTATTAGCTTAAGCGGCCAGGTTTAACCGAAACTATCCTTGCTTAGCTTGTAAGAAAAAGAATTTTCTAAGTAATTTTAGTTTAGCGATGTTAGTTTAAGTTAAGAACCTCATTTAAGGATTTCCAAATCACCTACGTGTTCAATTCGCAAGTCCGCAAGGAAGAATTTGAAATCCCTTTGATTTTCTTCCTATTTCTCTTTCTTTTCTCCAACTTCTCATCTACCTGTCAAGAAGAATGTTTCTCCAAAACTTTCTCCATCCTTCTCGATTTTGTCCTACGAACTAATTAGCTTTGGCCAATAATTGTTTCATTAGCTTAAGTGGCCAGGTTTAACTCAAACTAACCATGCATATCGTCTAAGAAAGAGGGTTTTATGAGTAATTGTAGCCTAACCACACTAGTTTAATTTGAGCACCCTATTTAAGGTTTTCTAAGTCTCCTACGTGTTCAATTCTCAAGTCCAAATGGATGGATTTGATTTCTCTCCGATTTTCTTCCTATATTTCTCTTCCTTTTCTCTAACTTTCTCTTCTACATCTCAAGAAGAACGTTTCTCCCAAAGTTTCTCCGTGCTTCCTCATCTTTTCTGTTTTATTCTACGGACTCATTAGCATAGGCCACTAATTGTTTCATTAGCTTAAGTGGCCATGTGTTAACTCAAATTAACCTTGCTTAGCCTCTAAGAAAGAGAATTTTCTGAGTAATTGTAGCATAACGATATTAGTTTAACTTAGGCACCTCATTTAAGGTTTTCAAAATCGCTGAAGGGTTCAATTCTCAAGTCCAAAACGATGAATTTGAATGCCCTTTGATTATCTTTCTAAAATCCCTTTCTTTTCTCCAGCTTTCTCTTCTAGCCCTAAAGCAAAATGTTTCTCTCTTTCTCCGTCCTTCTCCATCCTTTTCCATTTGGTTCTTGGAACTAATTAGCGTAGGCCACTAGTTCTGTCATTAGCTTATGTGGCCAAGTTTAACTCAAACTCACCTTGCTTAGCCTCTAGGAAAGAGAATTTTCTGAGTGATTGTAGCACAACGATATTAGTTGAGCTCAGGCACCTCATTTAATGTTTTCAAAATCACGTAAGTGTTCAATTCTCAAGTCCAAAACGATGAATTTGAATGCCCTTTGACTTTCTTCCTATTTCTCTTTATTTTCTCTAACTCTCTCTGCTAGGCTCTCAATAAGAATGTTTCTGTCTAACTTTCTCCGGCCTTCTCTATTTTGTTCTACGAACTAATTAGCTTAGGCCACTAATTATTTCATTAGCTTCAGTGGCCATGTTTGACTCTAGTATCCACTTAAGCACCCTATTTAGTTTCTCCATTAATCCGGCTCATCAACGCCTGTCAGCGGCAACAAGATGCTCTATCCACTTAAGAATGTTTCTCCATAACTTTCCCCGTCCTTCCGCATCTTTCTCTATCTTGTTCTAGGAACTAATTAGCTTGGGCCACTAATCGTTTGATTAGCTTAAATGGCCAAGTTTAGCTCAAACTAACCTAACTTAGCCCCTAAAAAGAGAATTTTAAGAGCAATTGCAGCTTAACGATATTAGTTTAACTTAAGAACCTTGTTTAAGGATTTCTAAATCACCTAAGTGTTCAATTCTCAATTCCAAAAGGAAGAATTTGAAATCCCTTTGAATTTCTTTCTATTTTCCTTTTTCTTTTCTCCGGCTTCTCATCTACCTGTCAAGAAGAATGTTTCTCCCCAAGTTTCTCCGCCCTTCTCCATCCTTCTCTATTTTATCCTACGAACTAATTAGCTTGGGCCAATAATTCTTTCATTAGCTTAAATGGCCCGGTTTAACTCAAACAAAACCATGCTTAGCCTGTAAGAAAGAGAATTTTATGAGTAATTGTAGCTCAATGATATTAGTTTAACTTAAACACGTCATTTAAGGTTTTCTAAATCTCCTACGTGTTCAATCCTCAAATCGAAAAGGATGAATTTCAATTCTCTTTGATTTTCTTCTTGTTTCTCTTTCTTTTCTCTAACCTTTCTCTACCGCCTCTCAAGAAGAATTCAGAATGTTCAAAAGCTATCCTTTATTTTCTTTGCGTTCTACACCTACCATAACCACATACATATTTTGCCTACTCTAGTGGGATGTACTAGGGACTGTGTTTTGTTGCTCATAGCTATTTGCTGGATGCATACATCAGATTGCGGGTTTCTCCTCCAGCGCACTTTAGGAATACTGTTACACTCCGTGTGGGTTACGCTTCAAGACTATGCCGATTCAGATTTCGGTGATTTCTGGATGGCTTACTTTGGTTGCTACTTTCATTATTGGCGTTTGACATTTTTGGATGGGTGGCTCATTGCTATTACTTTGTTTCATTATTGATTTTAGTTAGTTCTTCCGCTGATGTTCAATAGCTATTTCTCTTTGATGTAGTGTTTGAACATCTTGCGTCTGGTTATTCAGGCTTTTCTTTCTCTCGTGTATAGCTTTGTAGGGCGTGGGGCATGCCCCTTGTAATCTCGTTTATTCTTCTGTTTTATTTATGACTTATTCACCCAAAAAAAAGAACGTTTGTCTCTAACTATCTCCGTCCTTCTCCATCATTCTCTATTTTGTTCTAGGAACTAATAAGCCACTAATTGTTTCATTAGCTTAAGGGGACAAGTTTAACTCAAACTAACCTTGCTTAGCCTCTAAGAAAGAGAATTTTCTGAGTAATTGTAGCTTAACTATGTTAGTTTAACTTAAGCACCCTATTTAGGGTTTTCTAAATCGCCTACGTGTTCAGTTCTCGAGTCCAAATGGATGAATTTGAATTCTCTTTGATTTTCTTCCTATTTCTCTTTCTTTTTCTCTAACTTTCTCTTCAACATCTCAAGAAGAACGTTTCCCTCTATGCTTCTCCGTCTTCCGCTGTTTTGTTCTACGAACTAATTAGCTTAGCCCACTAATTGTTTTATTAGCTTAAGCGGCCAGGTTTAACCGAAACTATCCTTGCTTAGCTTGTAAGAAAAAGAATTTTCTAAGTAATTTTAGTTTAGCGATGTTAGTTTAAGTTAAGAACCTCATTTAAGGATTTCCAAATCACCTACGTGTTCAATTCGCAAGTCCGCAAGGAAGAATTTGAAATCCCTTTGATTTTCTTCCTATTTCTCTTTCTTTTCTCCAACTTCTCATCTACCTGTCAAGAAGAATGTTTCTCCAAAACTTTCTCCATCCTTCTCGATTTTGTCCTACGAACTAATTAGCTTTGGCCAATAATTGTTTCATTAGCTTAAGTGGCCAGGTTTAACTCAAACTAACCATGCATATCGTCTAAGAAAGAGGGTTTTATGAGTAATTGTAGCCTAACCACACTAGTTTAATTTGAGCACCCTATTTAAGGTTTTCTAAGTCTCCTACGTGTTCAATTCTCAAGTCCAAATGGATGGATTTGATTTCTCTCCGATTTTCTTCCTATATTTCTCTTCCTTTTCTCTAACTTTCTCTTCTACATCTCAAGAAGAACGTTTCTCCCAAAGTTTCTCCGTGCTTCCTCATCTTTTCTGTTTTATTCTACGGACTCATTAGCATAGGCCACTAATTGTTTCATTAGCTTAAGTGGCCATGTGTTAACTCAAATTAACCTTGCTTAGCCTCTAAGAAAGAGAATTTTCTGAGTAATTGTAGCATAACGATATTAGTTTAACTTAGGCACCTCATTTAAGGTTTTCAAAATCGCTGAAGGGTTCAATTCTCAAGTCCAAAACGATGAATTTGAATGCCCTTTGATTATCTTTCTAAAATCCCTTTCTTTTCTCCAGCTTTCTCTTCTAGCCCTAAAGCAAAATGTTTCTCTCTTTCTCCGTCCTTCTCCATCCTTTTCCATTTGGTTCTTGGAACTAATTAGCGTAGGCCACTAGTTCTGTCATTAGCTTATGTGGCCAAGTTTAACTCAAACTCACCTTGCTTAGCCTCTAGGAAAGAGAATTTTCTGAGTGATTGTAGCACAACGATATTAGTTGAGCTCAGGCACCTCATTTAATGTTTTCAAAATCACGTAAGTGTTCAATTCTCAAGTCCAAAACGATGAATTTGAATGCCCTTTGACTTTCTTCCTATTTCTCTTTATTTTCTCTAACTCTCTCTGCTAGGCTCTCAATAAGAATGTTTCTGTCTAACTTTCTCCGGCCTTCTCTATTTTGTTCTACGAACTAATTAGCTTAGGCCACTAATTATTTCATTAGCTTCAGTGGCCATGTTTGACTCTAGTATCCACTTAAGCACCCTATTTAGTTTCTCCATTAATCCGGCTCATCAACGCCTGTCAGCGGCAACAAGATGCTCTATCCACTTAAGAATGTTTCTCCATAACTTTCCCCGTCCTTCCGCATCTTTCTCTATCTTGTTCTAGGAACTAATTAGCTTGGGCCACTAATCGTTTGATTAGCTTAAATGGCCAAGTTTAGCTCAAACTAACCTAACTTAGCCCCTAAAAAAGAGAATTTTAAGAGCAATTGCAGCTTAACGATATTAGTTTAACTTAAGAACCTTGTTTAAGGATTTCTAAATCACCTAAGTGTTCAATTCTCAATTCCAAAAGGAAGAATTTGAAATCCCTTTGAATTTCTTTCTATTTTCCTTTTTCTTTTCTCCGACTTCTCATCTACCTGTCAAGAAGAATGTTTCTCCCCAAGTTTCTCCGCCCTTCTCCATCCTTCTCTATTTTATCCTACGAACTAATTAGCTTGGGCCAATAATTCTTTCATTAGCTTAAATGGCCCGGTTTAACTCAAACAAAACCATGCTTAGCCTGTAAGAAAGAGAATTTTATGAGTAATTGTAGCTCAATGATATTAGTTTAACTTAAACACGTCATTTAAGGTTTTCTAAATCTCCTACGTGTTCAATTCTCAAATCGAAAAGGATGAATTTCAATTCTCTTTGATTTTCTTCCTGTTTCTCTTTCTTTTCTCTAACCTTTCTCTACCGCCTCTCAAGAAGAATTCAGAATGTTCAAAAGCTGTCCTTTATTTTCTTTGCGTTCTACACCTACCATAACCACATACATATTTTGCCTACTCTAGTGGGATGTACTAGGGACTGTGTTTTGTTGCTCATAGCTATTTGCTGGATGCATACATCAGATTGCGGGTTTCTCCTCCAGCGCACTTTAGGAATACTGTTACACTCCGTGTGGGTTACGCTTCAAGACTATGCCGATTCAGATTTCGGTGATTTCTGGATGGCTTACTTTGGTTGCTACTTTCATTATTGGCGTTTGACATTTTTGGATGGGTGGCTCATTGCTATTACTTTGTTTCATTATTGATTTTAGTTAGTTCTTCCGCTGATGTTCAATAGCTATTTCTCTTTGATGTAGTGTTTGAACATCTTGCGTCTGGTTATTCAGGCTTTTCTTTCTCTCGTGTATAGCTTTGTAGGGCGTGGGGCATGCCCCTTGTAATCTCGTTTATTCTTCTGTTTTATTTATGACTTATTCACCCAAAAAAAAGAACGTTTGTCTCTAACTATCTCCGTCCTTCTCCATCATTCTCTATTTTGTTCTAGGAACTAATAAGCCACTAATTGTTTCATTAGCTTAAGGGGACAAGTTTAACTCAAACTAACCTTGCTTAGCCTCTAAGAAAGAGAATTTTCTGAGTAATTGTAGCTTAACTATGTTAGTTTAACTTAAGCACCCTATTTAGGGTTTTCTAAATCGCCTACGTGTTCAGTTCTCGAGTCCAAATGGATGAATTTGAATTCTCTTTGATTTTCTTCCTATTTCTCTTTCTTTTTCTCTAACTTTCTCTTCAACATCTCAAGAAGAACGTTTCCCTCTATGCTTCTCCGTCTTCCTCTGTTTTGTTCTACGAACTAATTAGCTTAGCCCACTAATTGTTTTATTAGCTTAAGCGGCCAGGTTTAACCGAAACTATCCTTGCTTAGCTTGTAAGAAAAAGAATTTTCTAAGTAATTTTAGTTTAGCGATGTTAGTTTAAGTTAAGAACCTCATTTAAGGATTTCCAAATCACCTACGTGTTCAATTCGCAAGTCCGCAAGGAAGAATTTGAAATCCCTTTGATTTTCTTCCTATTTCTCTTTCTTTTCTCCAACTTCTCATCTACCTGTCAAGAAGAATGTTTCTCCAAAACTTTCTCCATCCTTCTCGATTTTGTCCTACGAACTAATTAGCTTTGGCCAATAATTGTTTCATTAGCTTAAGTGGCCAGGTTTTTTTTTTTTTTTTGGGTGAATAAGACATAAATAAAAAAACAGAGATTACACAGCTACAAGGGGCATACCCCAGGACCTAACGAAAACTATACAAGAATAAATGAAAAGACCAAAACACACAACCAGCAAACAAACCAAACTAAACAGGACTAGAAACTAACAAGACATAAGAATTAGAGAAAGGACATGGGAAAATATAAACCCCCAAAAATGTGTTCATGAGCCGCATAATTCGAATGAGGATCATGAACACATCCAACAACGACCCAACTCTGTAATAAAACCACCCCACAAAACAGCTAAAACCAGCAGAAAAAACAAAACTAGCAACCATGTACATCCCACACGGCTAGGCCAAAAAAAGTGACAACCCATAAAAATATTCATAGTCCATACAAGCAGACCATCTAAATTCCAAACATAAGTATCTGAACAAAATGTAAAAATTAATTAAGAACAAGTTTCCACAAAGGCGCTCCAAGCAGCCATCACACCAAATACATAAACTCTCGAACACAACCTGCGCAGCAAATGAGTACCGGCACAGCCACAGTCATCAAACAAAACGCAGTTTTTCCTTCCCTTACATGCCCAGCAGAAATGGAGCATTGTAGCAAAACCTGAGGAGCCATGAACCATTGAGTCCAAGAGCCAGTCACCACAAGATAAGTGACGCCAGTGCTGACCCATGCAGTCCAAGTCATGCTCATACATTATAGTAGACCCTGTAAGAACAGCCATGAATAAGTACCTCCAGCAAATAAGATACAATCTGCTATGAATTAAATCAGTAACAGTGCCCTCAATATAGGATCTCACACCACTCGACCCACAATTTAGAGACTCACACCACTCGACTTGAGCTTCCTTACCCTGCAAATAAAGAATTATAATATATATTAACATAAACAAATATGGTGGCTGACAACACTCAACCCTCATGTAAAGTGACAATTTAACTTCTCTCATCACTCAACCCTCAAAGATATGTATGCAACCACAGTGAACTCTGAACAAACCTGCACAAGACCAAACCATTATGCAAACACACAATGTTGCTCACCTACACTCAACCCACATATATGGAACTCACATCACTCAGCAGCCCTCCCATATCTGATAATATGGGGCTTCAATATCGTTGTTGGCAGGTTCCATTGGGCAAGAAACCAGCTGTCACTAGCAGAGTTAGGCAAATTCTTAATGGATAGCATTCTACTTCTCACCATCTGGATTACAGATTTAATAACCACCTCTTCAGGCTTACATTCTTTGTTAAAAACACGATTATTTCTCTCAATCCAGATGTGGTAGATAGAGCACAAGAAAGCATTGCTAAGAATATTAGCCCTAAGAGAATTACCCTTGGTTTCTTTTGTAGCATATGTAACAATATCAAGCCAATCCAAAACAGGCCACTTCATGTTACATTTGCCTTCAATAGCACCCCAAACTCTATTAGTAAAACTACACTTAAAAAAGAGATGAGAATGACTCTCTCCAGGGTCAAGGCAAAAAGGACACTATGAATGAGGAGATAAACCAAACAGCATTAGCCTATCTCCAGTGTATAACCTGTTATGGATAGCAACCCAGACAATAAAACTAACTTTAGGAATCCTATGAGGGCCCCAAAGGAGTTTATGCCAGACCACTCTGTCAGAACTACGTCTCCAATGATTCTAAGCTGAGTGAATGGAGAACTTACCATCCGTAGTGAGTTTCCAGGTAACTTGGTCACACTTAGAAGGGTTAGGTTTGCAGCATTCGGGAGTAGATGAGATCAACTCCTGAATTTCCCAAGAATTAGGGATAGGCCACTTCCAAGAATGACCACTGATGATTTGACTGACTTTGGTCTCACTGTTGAGGCAGGAATCATACAAAATCCTGTCCCCAAACTTTTTCCATAGAGGACCAAGAGGATGCCAATTGTCATACCAAAGGAATGTAGAATCACCACAACCAACTTGGTGGTTAATTAGAGGAGACAACCAGTCTCTAAGAGACAATAACTTCCTCCAAACCCAGGAAGGGTCAGGGGGAATTTTGACCCTCCAAAAGCTTTTACCCTTGAGCAAATAGGATTTAACCCACTGGCACCACATAGACTTCTCGCCACCAGAGAAGAGGAACCAGACATGCTTAGCTATAGCAGCTCTATTCCAGATACCAAGAGATTTAAACCCAAGACCCCCCTCATTTTTAGGAACACACACAGAATCCCAGGCAATCTTAGCACTATGGGTTTTGAGCTCACTGCCAGACCAAAGGAAAGCTCTAAGAATACTTTCAATCTCCCTAATGACCTTCTTAGGGAGAATAAACAAGGAAGACCAGTAAACTTGCATAGAAAAAAGGATGGATTGGATGAGCTGGCTCCTCCCCGCATAAGACAAGACTCTGTTAGTCCAATTCTTAACTCTTTTGGTGATTCGGTCAATGAGAGGAGCACAATCCGTGGCCCTCAATTTGGTTGTGATAAGGGGAACTCCAAGATATTTAACCGGGAGAGTGCCCTCTTTGAATTTTGCAATGTCAAGGATAGAGGTGCGCAACCCCATCTCACAACCAGAAAAGTAGATATTACTCTTGCTAGGATTAGGGGTAAGGCCCGAAAGGTTAGAAAACTCCTCAAGGCCTTCCATAATAAGTTTAACAGTAGGTACATCACCTTTGCTAAAAATCATGAAATCGTCAGCAAAACAAAGATTTATAATCTTAGTCTTCTCACATCTCCAATGGAACTTAAACATAGGATGCATAGACTTCTCAGCCAAAATTTTAGCAAGAATTTCCATAGCTAGAACAAATAAATAGGGGGACAGAGGGTCACCTTGACGCAAGCCTCTAGCCCCTTTGAAGTAACCATGGAGGCTCCCATTGATGCAAATAGAAAAAGAGGGACTAGAGATGCAAGCCTGTATCCATGAAACCATGACAGGAGGGAAGGACATAGCCTTAAGAATATCGATGATAAATTCCCACCTCACACTGTCATAGGCTTTCATGATGTCCACTTTCATGGCACACTTCGGGGTAGGAGACTTCCTATGATACCCTCTCATAAGCTCCTGGGATAGGAAAATATTGTCAGATATTCTCCTACCTTGAACAAATGCGGATTGAACGGGATCAACAAGATCAGGGAGAACAGTTTTAATCCTGTTTGCAATGATCTTGGCGATGCATTTGTAAATAGTGTTACAGCAAGAGATGGGTCTAAAGTCACCAACTTTAATGGGATTGGGGACCTTAGGAATAAGGGCAATGATGGTACTATTGACTTCGGATAGGAGTTTTCCCGACTCAAAAAAGGTTCTAACAGCTTGGGTGACCTCTCTCCCAACAATATTCCAAGAGCTTTTGAAAAAACCAGCAGAAATGCCATCAGGGCCAGGGGCCTTATTGGCTTTAAGAGACCAAAAAGTGTCTTTAATCTCTTTATCAGTCACAGGGCTAGCAAGCAACAACGATTGATCAGGAGATATTTTAGACTTAACAAGAGACTGAACTCTATCAAAACCATTATAATGGTCATCAATAGGGGTACCAAATAAACCAGAGAAAAAATCTATGAAAGCATTATGAATGTCCTTAGGTTTTGAAGATTTTTGGCCATCCATCATCTCCAAATTAAGGATTTTTCCCCTATTGATGTTACCCTTAATGGTTTTGAAAAAGAACCTACTATTGTTATCACCCTGACTAAGCCACTGGACTCTAGATTTTTGGTGAGCCAGACTCTCCTCAACAACCAGAAGATCAACATACTTTTTATAACAGATTCTCTCAAGTTGTTGCACAGAAGTATTTCTGGGATCCTTGTCCAACTTACACTGGACAGAGAGGAGCTCTGACCTAGAAGTGCGGACTCTGGTAACAATATCACTAAAGTCTTTCTTATTCAGAGCCTTTAGAGCAGGTTTCAGATTTTTCAACTTCTGACACACTCTAAACATAGGGACACCTTGAATGTATTGGTTCCAAATTGTAGAAACCACAGAGGAGAAATCCTCATGGTCAGCCCAGAAGTCAAAATATTTAAAAGGTTTCTTAAAAGAAGTCACCTTATCAGAGATATTAACAACAACAGGAGAGTGATCAGAAATGCCAGATGGCAGAAAGGTAGCAAATGAGGCAGGGAATGCATCAAGCCAAGTCTCATTTACTAACACTCTGTCAATCTTGGAGGCAATATAATCCCCACTAGTTCTCTTGTTAGCCCAAGTGAATTGACAACCTCCATAGGAGAGATCAACCAGCTCGGCTTGCAAAATACGGGAATTAAACTCCTCTTTATCCTTCGACCAAACAGTAGAACCCCCAGATTTTTCATAAGGAAATCTAGTGGCATTAAAGTCTCCTAAGAAAACGAGAGGAGTATTGGACTGAGCTTGGGAGACTGCGACCATGTACTCAAAAAAATCTTTCCTAACATCATGTTTATTCTCAGCATAAACAAAACAGACTCTGAACGTATAATCCGTAATTAGATCATGCACTTCACAAAAAATATACTGATCAGAGTCATGTAACTTTTGAACTTTACAAAAAGCTGAGTCCCAGCAGACACATATCCGCCCAGTTTTAAGAGGTTGTGAGTTTGTCAAAAAAGGCCAGTTGTTTACACTAGATGAAAAAATCTGCTGTTCATTCAAAGCTTTTATTTTAGTTTCCAAAATGCCCAAAATTTTAATGTCTTCATGCAGCAAGAATTTTCTAACTTCTTTATGTCTGTGAGGATTATTAAATCCTCTAACATTCCATGATGCAATTTTTAAAGACATTGGAATAACAAAAATTCAAAAAAACCCACAAACCAGATAAAACTGGAATTACCTGCGTTTCTTCCTCTGGCTTTTGTTGCTCTTGCCAGAGGATTTACCTTTTGCACTTGAGCCTGCTTGGGCTTGTTTGTTAGTATGAAATTTGCCAGGAGTAGATTCCACAAGATTTTCCACTTTAGCCAACAATTCGGTATCATGAGGGAGAACTAGGCTTGTAATTTCTACCAGTTTCTTCTGAAGGGTCATCAAACCCTCCATATTATCATCCTTTGACTCATCATCTGTTGGGTCCAGCACCTCTCTGTGAGTTTGATCAGCTGCTTCCTCTGTAGTCTCCACCTGAGCTTGCATTACTGGGTGACTCTGCTCTTTCTCAGATTGATGCACGCCATCCTCATTAGGCTCCGCAGTGTTTACTGTCTCAGTAGTAGTCTCTGGAACACCCACTTTTCTCTTTCCCTTAGCCATAACAGTTTCCCACCCAGGATCAGGATGGTTTTATACTTCCTTTTGGATGTTGAGAAGAGCCGCAACCTGAGTTTTCACACATCTGGCTGTATCATGCCCAAAAGCTATGCAATGTTCACATTTTGGGGGTAAACCTTGGTATTCGACTTTGACTATGACTTCTGTTCCTTCACAGTCCACCTTAAACATAGCAGGTAAGGTAGATGCTGCTTCTACCTCAACACAGACCCTAGCAAAGGACACCCTACTCCCCTGTTCCGTGAGTTGGTCCATAAAAAGAGGAACACCCACAGCACTGGCTATACGACTTAATCCATCACTATCCCAGTATTCGAATGGGACATTAAAGAACTTAGCCCACACAGGGACCTTGGTAGCTTTGTCCTTAGACAATTTCATCATGCGGGTCCATTTTTTCAAGAACAAGTTGAAACCTCCAATATACCAAGGTCCTCCCTCAAGGACTGAGGTACAACATTCTGGGTTATCAAAAATGAAAAAGCTAAACCCTTCCCCATTAGCTAAAACCTCTTTCAACCCTTTATTTTTCCATAGACCAAAGGCACTATTTCTCAAGTAATTGTATGACACCCCTTTATCAAGAAAATACCCAACCAGACACGAATCCCATTTTTCTAAAGGGTTAGGACGGGTGGGTAGGGTCACACTGACATAGCCCTCACTCCGATTAGGAGGCACATACCTGAGAGGAACACTAGATCGAGTAGATGAGGCAGCTACATCTGCCCAGGTTCGAGTATAAGGACCTCTTCCACCCCCTTGACCTCTACCTCCTCTGCCTCCTCTGAAATTAGGGTTCCCCCCCTGTGAGGATACACCTCCTCACGGCCATCTTCCTCATTTGGAAGAGGAGGGTCTTCTGTCACTTGTATAACTTCTACAGGGCCCAGATTTACATCTGACTCCTGTCCTTTGGGTAGATCGGACTTGGATTCGCCATAGCCCTTTGCTTCCTGTCTATTGCGAGCAACCAATATACTGTCTTGGAGATTTTGGAACATCGGGTTATCGTCTTCAGTACGATCCGACCATCGAGACGTCGTTAGAGATCCATCTGGGTTACTAGGTGTCAAGATTGACGAAGAAGGATCTTTCAGCCTTGCCAATCGGTCAGCAACTCTCTGAAAATCTGAAGCCATCAACGGAGTTCTTCGATCTGTTAGGTTTAGGGTTTTCCTCTCACCCTCAGCATCATCTATCTTCTCTGAAATCATTAACGCACTTGCTCTTGTCTCAATATTTGGATCCATGACTGTATCACTCAAGATTTCGAATCTGTTCCTCACAAACCCTAGGTTATCACTCAGACTATTCACCGTTGAACCCCCCTCTACTGAATCGCTATCAGGTGCATTCGACCGATTCTCAGAAAAAGCATTAACTCCTAGCATCGTATTCAATGAGGTTTTGAAACCCTAGAAACAGCCGTTTCTAGAGAGATGCTAGAGCTTCTCACTCTAACCCATCTTCAGTGACAACGAGGAAGTGGCCAGGTTTAACTCAAACTAACCATGCATATCGTCTAAGAAAGAGGGTTTTATGAGTAATTGTAGCCTAACCATACTAGTTTAATTTGAGCACCCTATTTAAGGTTTTCTAAGTCTCCTACGTGTTCAATTCTCAAGTCCAAATGGATGGATTTGATTTCTCTCCGATTTTCTTCCTATATTTCTCTTCCTTTTCTCTAACTTTCTCTTCTACATCTCAAGAAGAACGTTTCTCCCAAAGTTTCTCCGTGCTTCCTCATCTTTTCTGTTTTATTCTACGGACTCATTAGCATAGGCCACTAATTGTTTCATTAGCTTAAGTGGCCATGTGTTAACTCAAATTAACCTTGCTTAGCCTCTAAGAAAGAGAATTTTCTGAGTAATTGTAGCATAACGATATTAGTTTAACTTAGGCACCTCATTTAAGGTTTTCAAAATCGCTGAAGGGTTCAATTCTCAAGTCCAAAACGATGAATTTGAATGCCCTTTGATTATCTTTCTAAAATCCCTTTCTTTTCTCCAGCTTTCTCTTCTAGCCCTAAAGCAAAATGTTTCTCTCTTTCTCCGTCCTTCTCCATCCTTTTCCATTTGGTTCTTGGAACTAATTAGCGTAGGCCACTAATTCTGTCATTAGCTTATGTGGCCAAGTTTAACTCAAACTCACCTTGCTTAGCCTCTAGGAAAGAGAATTTTCTGAGTGATTGTAGCATAACGATATTAGTTGAGCTCAGGCACCTCATTTAATGTTTTCAAAATCACGTAAGTGTTCAATTCTCAAGTCCAAAACGATGAATTTGAATGCCCTTTGACTTTCTTCCTATTTCTCTTTATTTTCTCTAACTCTCTCTGCTAGGCTCTCAATAAGAATGTTTCTGTCTAACTTTCTCCGGCCTTCTTTATTTTGTTCTACGAACTAATTAGCTTAGGCCACTAATTATTTCATTAGCTTCAGTGGCCATGTTTGACTCTAGTATCCACTTAAGCACCCTATTTAGTTTCTCCATTAATCCGGCTCATCAACGCCTGTCAGCGGCAACAAGATGCTCTATCCACTTAAGAATGTTTCTCCATAACTTTCCCCGTCCTTCCGCATCTTTCTCTATCTTGTTCTAGGAACTAATTAGCTTGGGCCACTAATCGTTTGATTAGCTTAAATGGCCAAGTTTAGCTCAAACTAACCTAACTTAGCCCCTAAAAAAGAGAATTTTAAGAGCAATTGCAGCTTAACGATATTAGTTTAACTTAAGAACCTTGTTTAAGGATTTCTAAATCACCTAAGTGTTCAATTCTCAATTCCAAAAGGAAGAATTTGAAATCCCTTTGAATTTCTTTCTATTTTCCTTTTTCTTTTCTCCGACTTCTCATCTACCAGTCAAGAAGAATGTTTCTCCCCAAGTTTCTCCGCCCTTCTCCATCCTTCTCTATTTTATCCTACGAACTAATTAGCTTGGGCCAATAATTCTTTCATTAGCTTAAATGGCCCGGTTTAACTCAAACAAAACCATGCTTAGCCTGTAAGAAAGAGAATTTTATGAGTAATTGTAGCTCAATGATATTAGTTTAACTTAAACACGTCATTTAAGGTTTTCTAAATCTCCTACGTGTTCAATTCTCAAATCGAAAAGGATGAATTTCAATTCTCTTTGATTTTCTTCCTGTTTCTCTTTCTTTTCTCTAACCTTTCTCTACCGCCTCTCAAGAAGAATTCAGAATGTTCAAAAGCTGTCCTTTATTTTCTTTGCGTTCTACACCTACCATAACCACATACATATTTTGCCTACTCTAGTGGGATGTACTAGGGACTGTGTTTTGTTGCTCATAGCTATTTGCTGGATGCATACATCAGATTGCGGGTTTCTCCTCCAGCGCACTTTAGGAATACTGTTACACTCCGTGTGGGTTACGCTTCAAGACTATGCCGATTCAGATTTCGGTGATTTCTGGATGGCTTACTTTGGTTGCTACTTTCATTATTGGCGTTTGACATTTTTGGATGGGTGGCTCATTGCTATTACTTTGTTTCATTATTGATTTTAGGTAGTTCTTCCGCTGATGTTCAATAGCTATTTCTCTTTGATGTAGTGTTTGAACATCTTGCGTCTGGTTATTCAGGCTTTTCTTTCTCTCGTGTATAGCTTTGTAGGGCGTGGGGCATGCCCCTTGTAATCTCGTTTATTCTTCTGTTTTATTTATGACTTATTCACCCGAAAAAAAGAACGTTTGTCTCTAACTATCTCCGTCCTTCTCCATCATTCTCTATTTTGTTCTAGGAACTAATAAGCCACTAATTGTTTCATTAGCTTAAGGGGACAAGTTTAACTCAAACTAACCTTGCTTAGCCTCTAAGAAAGAGAATTTTCTGAGTAATTGTAGCTTAACTATGTTAGTTTAACTTAAGCACCCTATTTAGGGTTTTCTAAATCGCCTACGTGTTCAGTTCTCGAGTCCAAATGGATGAATTTGAATTCTCTTTGATTTTCTTCCTATTTCTCTTTCTTTTTCTCTAACTTTCTCTTCAACATCTCAAGAAGAACGTTTCCCTCTATGCTTCTCCGTATTCCTCTGTTTTGTTCTACGAACTAATTAGCTTAGCCCACTAATTGTTTTATTAGCTTAAGCGGCCAGGTTTAACCGAAACTATCCTTGCTTAGCTTGTAAGAAAAAGAATTTCCTAAGTAATTTTAGTTTAACGATGTTAGTTTAAGTTAAGAACCTCATTTAAGGATTTCCAAATCACCTACGTGTTCAATTCGCAAGTCCGCAAGGAAGAATTTGAAATCCCTTTGATTTTCTTCCTATTTCTCTTTCTTTTCTCCAACTTCTCATCTACCTGTCAAGAAGAATGTTTCTCCAAAACTTTCTCCATCCTTCTCGATTTTGTCCTACGAACTAATTAGCTTTGGCCAATAATTGTTTCATTAGCTTAAGTGGCCAGGTTTAACTCAAACTAACCATGCATATCGTCTAAGAAAGAGGGTTTTATGAGTAATTGTAGCCTAACCATACTAGTTTAATTTGAGCACCCTATTTAAGGTTTTCTAAGTCTCCTACGTGTTCAATTCTCAAGTCCAAATGGATGGATTTGATTTCTCTCCGATTTTCTTCCTATATTTCCCTTCCTTTTCTCTAACTTTCTCTTCTACATCTCAAGAAGAACGTTTCTCCCAAAGTTTCTCCGTGCTTCCTCATCTTTTCTGTTTTATTCTACGGACTCATTAGCATAGGCCACTAATTGTTTCATTAGCTTAAGTGGCCATGTGTTAACTCAAATTAACCTTGCTTAGCCTCTAAGAAAGAGAATTTTCTGAGTAATTGTAGCATAACGATATTAGTTTAACTTAGGCACCTCATTTAAGGTTTTCAAAATCGCTGAAGGGTTCAATTCTCAAGTCCAAAACGATGAATTTGAATGCCCTTTGATTATCTTTCTAAAATCCCTTTCTTTTCTCCAGCTTTCTCTTCTAGCCCTAAAGCAAAATGTTTCTCTCTTTCTCCGTCCTTCTCCATCCTTTTCCATTTGGTTCTTGGAACTAATTAGCGTAGGCCACTAATTCTGTCATTAGCTTATGTGGCCAAGTTTAACTCAAACTCACCTTGCTTAGCCTCTAGGAAAGAGAATTTTCTGAGTGATTGTAGCATAACGATATTAGTTGAGCTCAGGCACCTCATTTAATGTTTTCAAAATCACGTAAGTGTTCAATTCTCAAGTCCAAAACGATGAATTTGAATGCCCTTTGACTTTCTTCCTATTTCTCTTTATTTTCTCTAACTCTCTCTGCTAGGCTCTCAATAAGAATGTTTCTGTCTAACTTTCTCCGGCCTTCTTTATTTTGTTCTACGAACTAATTAGCTTAGGCCACTAATTATTTCATTAGCTTCAGTGGCCATGTTTGACTCTAGTATCCACTTAAGCACCCTATTTAGTTTCTCCATTAATCCGGCTCATCAACGCCTGTCAGCGGCAACAAGATGCTCTATCCACTTAAGAATGTTTCTCCATAACTTTCCCCGTCCTTCCGCGTCTTTCTCTATCTTGTTCTAGGAACTAATTAGCTTGGGCCACTAATCGTTTGATTAGCTTAAATGGCCAAGTTTAGCTCAAACTAACCTAACTTAGCCCCTAAAAAAGAGAATTTTAAGAGCAATTGCAGCTTAACGATATTAGTTTAACTTAAGAACCTTGTTTAAGGATTTCTAAATCACCTAAGTGTTCAATTCTCAATTCCAAAAGGAAGAATTTGAAATCCCTTTGAATTTCTTTCTATTTTCCTTTTTCTTTTCTCCGACTTCTCATCTACCAGTCAAGAAGAATGTTTCTCCCCAAGTTTCTCCGCCCTTCTCCATCCTTCTCTATTTTATCCTACGAACTAATTAGCTTGGGCCAATAATTCTTTCATTAGCTTAAATGGCCCGGTTTAACTCAAACAAAACCATGCTTAGCCTGTAAGAAAGAGAATTTTATGAGTAATTGTAGCTCAATGATATTAGTTTAACTTAAACACGTCATTTAAGGTTTTCTAAATCTCCTACGTGTTCAATTCTCAAATCGAAAAGGATGAATTTCAATTCTCTTTGATTTTCTTCCTGTTTCTCTTTCTTTTCTCTAACCTTTCTCTACCGCCTCTCAAGAAGAATTCAGAATGTTCAAAAGCTGTCCTTTATTTTCTTTGCGTTCTACACCTACCATAACCACATACATATTTTGCCTACTCTAGTGGGATGTACTAGGGACTGTGTTTTGTTGCTCATAGCTATTTGCTGGATGCATACATCAGATTGCGGGTTTCTCCTCCAGCGCACTTTAGGAATACTGTTACACTCCGTGTGGGTTACGCTTCAAGACTATGCCGATTCAGATTTCGGTGATTTCTGGATGGCTTACTTTGGTTGCTACTTTCATTATTGGCGTTTGACATTTTTGGATGGGTGGCTCATTGCTATTACTTTGTTTCATTATTGATTTTAGGTAGTTCTTCCGCTGATGTTCAATAGCTATTTCTCTTTGATGTAGTGTTTGAACATCTTGCGTCTGGTTATTCAGGCTTTTCTTTCTCTCGTGTATAGCTTTGTAGGGCGTGGGGCATGCCCCTTGTAATCTCGTTTATTCTTCTGTTTTATTTATGACTTATTCACCCGAAAAAAAGAACGTTTGTCTCTAACTATCTCCGTCCTTCTCCATCATTCTCTATTTTGTTCTAGGAACTAATAAGCCACTAATTGTTTCATTAGCTTAAGGGGACAAGTTTAACTCAAACTAACCTTGCTTAGCCTCTAAGAAAGAGAATTTTCTGAGTAATTGTAGCTTAACTATGTTAGTTTAACTTAAGCACCCTATTTAGGGTTTTCTAAATCGCCTACGTGTTCAGTTCTCGAGTCCAAATGGATGAATTTGAATTCTCTTTGATTTTCTTCCTATTTCTCTTTCTTTTTCTCTAACTTTCTCTTCAACATCTCAAGAAGAACGTTTCCCTCTATGCTTCTCCGTATTCCTCTGTTTTGTTCTACGAACTAATTAGCTTAGCCCACTAATTGTTTTATTAGCTTAAGCGGCCAGGTTTAACCGAAACTATCCTTGCTTAGCTTGTAAGAAAAAGAATTTCCTAAGTAATTTTAGTTTAACGATGTTAGTTTAAGTTAAGAACCTCATTTAAGGATTTCCAAATCACCTACGTGTTCAATTCGCAAGTCCGCAAGGAAGAATTTGAAATCCCTTTGATTTTCTTCCTATTTCTCTTTCTTTTCTCCAACTTCTCATCTACCTGTCAAGAAGAATGTTTCTCCAAAACTTTCTCCATCCTTCTCGATTTTGTCCTACGAACTAATTAGCTTTGGCCAATAATTGTTTCATTAGCTTAAGTGGCCAGGTTTAACTCAAACTAACCATGCATATCGTCTAAGAAAGAGGGTTTTATGAGTAATTGTAGCCTAACCATACTAGTTTAATTTGAGCACCCTATTTAAGGTTTTCTAAGTCTCCTACGTGTTCAATTCTCAAGTCCAAATGGATGGATTTGATTTCTCTCCGATTTTCTTCCTATATTTCCCTTCCTTTTCTCTAACTTTCTCTTCTACATCTCAAGAAGAACGTTTCTCCCAAAGTTTCTCCGTGCTTCCTCATCTTTTCTGTTTTATTCTACGGACTCATTAGCATAGGCCACTAATTGTTTCATTAGCTTAAGTGGCCATGTGTTAACTCAAATTAACCTTGCTTAGCCTCTAAGAAAGAGAATTTTCTGAGTAATTGTAGCATAACGATATTAGTTTAACTTAGGCACCTCATTTAAGGTTTTCAAAATCGCTGAAGGGTTCAATTCTCAAGTCCAAAACGATGAATTTGAATGCCCTTTGATTATCTTTCTAAAATCCCTTTCTTTTCTCCAGCTTTCTCTTCTAGCCCTAAAGCAAAATGTTTCTCTCTTTCTCCGTCCTTCTCCATCCTTTTCCATTTGGTTCTTGGAACTAATTAGCGTAGGCCACTAATTCTGTCATTAGCTTATGTGGCCAAGTTTAACTCAAACTCACCTTGCTTAGCCTCTAGGAAAGAGAATTTTCTGAGTGATTGTAGCATAACGATATTAGTTGAGCTCAGGCACCTCATTTAATGTTTTCAAAATCACGTAAGTGTTCAATTCTCAAGTCCAAAACGATGAATTTGAATGCCCTTTGACTTTCTTCCTATTTCTCTTTATTTTCTCTAACTCTCTCTTCTAGGCTCTCAATAAGAATGTTTCTGTCTAACTTTCTCCGGCCTTCTCTATTTTGTTCTACGAACTAATTAGCTTAGGCCACTAATTATTTCATTAGCTTCAGTGGCCATGTTTGACTCTAGTATCCACTTAAGCACCCTATTTAGTTTCTCCATTAATCCGGCTCATCAACGCCTGTCAGCGGCAACAAGATGCTCTATCCACTTAAGAATGTTTCTCCATAACTTTCCCCGTCCTTCCGCGTCTTTCTCTATCTTGTTCTAGGAACTAATTAGCTTGGGCCACTAATCGTTTGATTAGCTTAAATGGCCAAGTTTAGCTCAAACTAACCTAACTTAGCCCCTAAAAAAGAGAATTTTAAGAGCAATTGCAGCTTAACGATATTAGTTTAACTTAAGAACCTTGTTTAAGGATTTCTAAATCACCTAAGTGTTCAATTCTCAATTCCAAAAGGAAGAATTTGAAATCCCTTTGAATTTCTTTCTATTTTCCTTTTTCTTTTCTCCGACTTCTCATCTACCTGTCAAGAAGAATGTTTCTCCCCAAGTTTCTCCGCCCTTCTCCATCCTTCTCTATTTTATCCTACGAACTAATTAGCTTGGGCCAATAATTCTTTCATTAGCTTAAATGGCCCGGTTTAACTCAAACAAAACCATGCTTAGCCTGTAAGAAAGAGAATTTTATGAGTAATTGTAGCTCAATGATATTAGTTTAACTTAAACACGTCATTTAAGGTTTTCTAAATCTCCTACGTGTTCAATTCTCAAATCGAAAAGGATGAATTTCAATTCTCTTTGATTTTCTTCCTGTTTCTCTTTCTTTTCTCTAACCTTTCTCTACCGCCTCTCAAGAAGAATTCAGAATGTTCAAAAGCTGTCCTTTATTTTCTTTGCGTTCTACACCTACCATAACCACATACATATTTTGCCTACTCTAGTGGGATGTACTAGGGACTGTGTTTTGTTGCTCATAGCTATTTGCTGGATGCATACATCAGATTGCGGGTTTCTCCTCCAGCGCACTTTAGGAATACTGTTACACTCCGTGTGGGTTACGCTTCAAGACTATGCCGATTCAGATTTCGGTGATTTCTGGATGGCTTACTTTGGTTGCTACTTTCATTATTGGCGTTTGACATTTTTGGATGGGTGGCTCATTGCTATTACTTTGTTTCATTATTGATTTTAGGTAGTTCTTCCGCTGATGTTCAATAGCTATTTCTCTTTGATGTAGTGTTTGAACATCTTGCGTCTGGTTATTCAGGCTTTTCTTTCTCTCGTGTATAGCTTTGTAGGGCGTGGGGCATGCCCCTTGTAATCTCGTTTATTCTTCTGTTTTATTTATGACTTATTCACCCGAAAAAAAGAACGTTTGTCTCTAACTATCTCCGTCCTTCTCCATCATTCTCTATTTTGTTCTAGGAACTAATAAGCCACTAATTGTTTCATTAGCTTAAGGGGACAAGTTTAACTCAAACTAACCTTGCTTAGCCTCTAAGAAAGAGAATTTTCTGAGTAATTGTAGCTTAACTATGTTAGTTTAACTTAAGCACCCTATTTAGGGTTTTCTAAATCGCCTACGTGTTCAGTTCTCGAGTCCAAATGGATGAATTTGAATTCTCTTTGATTTTCTTCCTATTTCTCTTTCTTTTTCTCTAACTTTCTCTTCAACATCTCAAGAAGAACGTTTCCCTCTATGCTTCTCCGTCTTCCTCTGTTTTGTTCTACGAACTAATTAGCTTAGCCCACTAATTGTTTTATTAGCTTAAGCGGCCAGGTTTAACCGAAACTATCCTTGCTTAGCTTGTAAGAAAAAGAATTTCCTAAGTAATTTTAGTTTAACGATGTTAGTTTAAGTTAAGAACCTCATTTAAGGATTTCCAAATCACCTACGTGTTCAATTCGCAAGTCCGCAAGGAAGAATTTGAAATCCCTTTGATTTTCTTCCTATTTCTCTTTCTTTTCTCCAACTTCTCATCTACCTGTCAAGAAGAATGTTTCTCCAAAACTTTCTCCATCCTTCTCGATTTTGTCCTACGAACTAATTAGCTTTGGCCAATAATTGTTTCATTAGCTTAAGTGGCCAGGTTTAACTCAAACTAACCATGCATATCGTCTAAGAAAGAGGGTTTTATGAGTAATTGTAGCCTAACCATACTAGTTTAATTTGAGCACCCTATTTAAGGTTTTCTAAGTCTCCTACGTGTTCAATTCTCAAGTCCAAATGGATGGATTTGATTTCTCTCCGATTTTCTTCCTATATTTCCCTTCCTTTTCTCTAACTTTCTCTTCTACATCTCAAGAAGAACGTTTCTCCCAAAGTTTCTCCGTGCTTCCTCATCTTTTCTGTTTTATTCTACGTACTCATTAGCATAGGCCACTAATTGTTTCATTAGCTTAAGTGGCCATGTGTTAACTCAAATTAACCTTGCTTAGCCTCTAAGAAAGAGAATTTTCTGAGTAATTGTAGCATAACGATATTAGTTTAACTTAGGCACCTCATTTAAGGTTTTCAAAATCGCTGAAGGGTTCAATTCTCAAGTCCAAAACGATGAATTTGAATGCCCTTTGATTATCTTTCTAAAATCCCTTTCTTTTCTCCAGCTTTCTCTTCTAGCCCTAAAGCAAAATGTTTCTCTCTTTCTCCGTCCTTCTCCATCCTTTTCCATTTGGTTCTTGGAACTAATTAGCGTAGGCCACTAATTCTGTCATTAGCTTATGTGGCCAAGTTTAACTCAAACTCACCTTGCTTAGCCTCTAGGAAAGAGAATTTTCTGAGTGATTGTAGCATAACGATATTAGTTGAGCTCAGGCACCTCATTTAATGTTTTCAAAATCACGTAAGTGTTCAATTCTCAAGTCCAAAACGATGAATTTGAATGCCCTTTGACTTTCTTCCTATTTCTCTTTATTTTCTCTAACTCTCTCTTCTAGGCTCTCAATAAGAATGTTTCTGTCTAACTTTCTCCGGCCTTCTCTATTTTGTTCTACGAACTAATTAGCTTAGGCCACTAATTATTTCATTAGCTTCAGTGGCCATGTTTGACTCTAGTATCCACTTAAGCACCCTATTTAGTTTCTCCATTAATCCGGCTCATCAACGCCTGTCAGCGGCAACAAGATGCTCTATCCACTTAAGAATGTTTCTCCATAACTTTCCCCGTCCTTCCGCGTCTTTCTCTATCTTGTTCTAGGAACTAATTAGCTTGGGCCACTAATCGTTTGATTAGCTTAAATGGCCAAGTTTAGCTCAAACTAACCTAACTTAGCCCCTAAAAAAGAGAATTTTAAGAGCAATTGCAGCTTAACGATATTAGTTTAACTTAAGAACCTTGTTTAAGGATTTCTAAATCACCTAAGTGTTCAATTCTCAATTCCAAAAGGAAGAATTTGAAATCCCTTTGAATTTCTTTCTATTTTCCTTTTTCTTTTCTCCGACTTCTCATCTACCTGTCAAGAAGAATGTTTCTCCCCAAGTTTCTCCGCCCTTCTCCATCCTTCTCTATTTTATCCTACGAACTAATTAGCTTGGGCCAATAATTCTTTCATTAGCTTAAATGGCCCGGTTTAACTCAAACAAAACCATGCTTAGCCTGTAAGAAAGAGAATTTTATGAGTAATTGTAGCTCAATGATATTAGTTTAACTTAAACACGTCATTTAAGGTTTTCTAAATCTCCTACGTGTTCAATTCTCAAATCGAAAAGGATGAATTTCAATTCTCTTTGATTTTCTTCCTGTTTCTCTTTCTTTTCTCTAACCTTTCTCTACCGCCTCTCAAGAAGAATTCAGAATGTTCAAAAGCTGTCCTTTATTTTCTTTGCGTTCTACACCTACCATAACCACATACATATTTTGCCTACTCTAGTGGGATGTACTAGGGACTGTGTTTTGTTGCTCATAGCTATTTGCTGGATGCATACATCAGATTGCGGGTTTCTCCTCCAGCGCACTTTAGGAATACTGTTACACTCCGTGTGGGTTACGCTTCAAGACTATGCCGATTCAGATTTCGGTGATTTCTGGATGGCTTACTTTGGTTGCTACTTTCATTATTGGCGTTTGACATTTTTGGATGGGTGGCTCATTGCTATTACTTTGTTTCATTATTGATTTTAGGTAGTTCTTCCGCTGATGTTCAATAGCTATTTCTCTTTGATGTAGTGTTTGAACATCTTGCGTCTGGTTATTCAGGCTTTTCTTTCTCTCGTGTATAGCTTTGTAGGGCGTGGGGCATGCCCCTTGTAATCTCGTTTATTCTTCTGTTTTATTTATGACTTATTCACCCGAAAAAAAGAACGTTTGTCTCTAACTATCTCCGTCCTTCTCCATCATTCTCTATTTTGTTCTAGGAACTAATAAGCCACTAATTGTTTCATTAGCTTAAGGGGACAAGTTTAACTCAAACTAACCTTGCTTAGCCTCTAAGAAAGAGAATTTTCTGAGTAATTGTAGCTTAACTATGTTAGTTTAACTTAAGCACCCTATTTAGGGTTTTCTAAATCGCCTACGTGTTCAGTTCTCGAGTCCAAATGGATGAATTTGAATTCTCTTTGATTTTCTTCCTATTTCTCTTTCTTTTTCTCTAACTTTCTCTTCAACATCTCAAGAAGAACGTTTCCCTCTATGCTTCTCCGTATTCCTCTGTTTTGTTCTACGAACTAATTAGCTTAGCCCACTAATTGTTTTATTAGCTTAAGCGGCCAGGTTTAACCGAAACTATCCTTGCTTAGCTTGTAAGAAAAAGAATTTCCTAAGTAATTTTAGTTTAACGATGTTAGTTTAAGTTAAGAACCTCATTTAAGGATTTCCAAATCACCTACGTGTTCAATTCGCAAGTCCGCAAGGAAGAATTTGAAATCCCTTTGATTTTCTTCCTATTTCTCTTTCTTTTCTCCAACTTCTCATCTACCTGTCAAGAAGAATGTTTCTCCAAAACTTTCTCCATCCTTCTCGATTTTGTCCTACGAACTAATTAGCTTTGGCCAATAATTGTTTCATTAGCTTAAGTGGCCAGGTTTAACTCAAACTAACCATGCATATCGTCTAAGAAAGAGGGTTTTATGAGTAATTGTAGCCTAACCATACTAGTTTAATTTGAGCACCCTATTTAAGGTTTTCTAAGTCTCCTACGTGTTCAATTCTCAAGTCCAAATGGATGGATTTGATTTCTCTCCGATTTTCTTCCTATATTTCCCTTCCTTTTCTCTAACTTTCTCTTCTACATCTCAAGAAGAACGTTTCTCCCAAAGTTTCTCCGTGCTTCCTCATCTTTTCTGTTTTATTCTACGGACTCATTAGCATAGGCCACTAATTGTTTCATTAGCTTAAGTGGCCATGTGTTAACTCAAATTAACCTTGCTTAGCCTCTAAGAAAGAGAATTTTCTGAGTAATTGTAGCATAACGATATTAGTTTAACTTAGGCACCTCATTTAAGGTTTTCAAAATCGCTGAAGGGTTCAATTCTCAAGTCCAAAACGATGAATTTGAATGCCCTTTGATTATCTTTCTAAAATCCCTTTCTTTTCTCCAGCTTTCTCTTCTAGCCCTAAAGCAAAATGTTTCTCTCTTTCTCCGTCCTTCTCCATCCTTTTCCATTTGGTTCTTGGAACTAATTAGCGTAGGCCACTAATTCTGTCATTAGCTTATGTGGCCAAGTTTAACTCAAACTCACCTTGCTTAGCCTCTAGGAAAGAGAATTTTCTGAGTGATTGTAGCATAACGATATTAGTTGAGCTCAGGCACCTCATTTAATGTTTTCAAAATCACGTAAGTGTTCAATTCTCAAGTCCAAAACGATGAATTTGAATGCCCTTTGACTTTCTTCCTATTTCTCTTTATTTTCTCTAACTCTCTCTTCTAGGCTCTCAATAAGAATGTTTCTGTCTAACTTTCTCCGGCCTTCTCTATTTTGTTCTACGAACTAATTAGCTTAGGCCACTAATTATTTCATTAGCTTCAGTGGCCATGTTTGACTCTAGTATCCACTTAAGCACCCTATTTAGTTTCTCCATTAATCCGGCTCATCAACGCCTGTCAGCGGCAACAAGATGCTCTATCCACTTAAGAATGTTTCTCCATAACTTTCCCCGTCCTTCCGCATCTTTCTCTATCTTGTTCTAGGAACTAATTAGCTTGGGCCACTAATCGTTTGATTAGCTTAAATGGCCAAGTTTAGCTCAAACTAACCTAACTTAGCCCCTAAAAAAGAGAATTTTAAGAGCAATTGCAGCTTAACGATATTAGTTTAACTTAAGAACCTTGTTTAAGGATTTCTAAATCACCTAAGTGTTCAATTCTCAATTCCAAAAGGAAGAATTTGAAATCCCTTTGAATTTCTTTCTATTTTCCTTTTTCTTTTCTCCGACTTCTCATCTACCTGTCAAGAAGAATGTTTCTCCCCAAGTTTCTCCGCCCTTCTCCATCCTTCTCTATTTTATCCTACGAACTAATTAGCTTGGGCCAATAATTCTTTCATTAGCTTAAATGGCCCGGTTTAACTCAAACAAAACCATGCTTAGCCTGTAAGAAAGAGAATTTTATGAGTAATTGTAGCTCAATGATATTAGTTTAACTTAAACACGTCATTTAAGGTTTTCTAAATCTCCTACGTGTTCAATTCTCAAATCGAAAAGGATGAATTTCAATTCTCTTTGATTTTCTTCCTGTTTCTCTTTCTTTTCTCTAACCTTTCTCTACCGCCTCTCAAGAAGAATTCAGAATGTTCAAAAGCTGTCCTTTATTTTCTTTGCGTTCTACACCTACCATAACCACATACATATTTTGCCTACTCTAGTGGGATGTACTAGGGACTGTGTTTTGTTGCTCATAGCTATTTGCTGGATGCATACATCAGATTGCGGGTTTCTCCTCCAGCGCACTTTAGGAATACTGTTACACTCCGTGTGGGTTACGCTTCAAGACTATGCCGATTCAGATTTCGGTGATTTCTGGATGGCTTACTTTGGTTGCTACTTTCATTATTGGCGTTTGACATTTTTGGATGGGTGGCTCATTGCTATTACTTTGTTTCATTATTGATTTTAGGTAGTTCTTCCGCTGATGTTCAATAGCTATTTCTCTTTGATGTAGTGTTTGAACATCTTGCGTCTGGTTATTCAGGCTTTTCTTTCTCTCGTGTATAGCTTTGTAGGGCGTGGGGCATGCCCCTTGTAATCTCGTTTATTCTTCTGTTTTATTTATGACTTATTCACCCGAAAAAAAGAACGTTTGTCTCTAACTATCTCCGTCCTTCTCCATCATTCTCTATTTTGTTCTAGGAACTAATAAGCCACTAATTGTTTCATTAGCTTAAGGGGACAAGTTTAACTCAAACTAACCTTGCTTAGCCTCTAAGAAAGAGAATTTTCTGAGTAATTGTAGCTTAACTATGTTAGTTTAACTTAAGCACCCTATTTAGGGTTTTCTAAATCGCCTACGTGTTCAGTTCTCGAGTCCAAATGGATGAATTTGAATTCTCTTTGATTTTCTTCCTATTTCTCTTTCTTTTTCTCTAACTTTCTCTTCAACATCTCAAGAAGAACGTTTCCCTCTATGCTTCTCCGTATTCCTCTGTTTTGTTCTACGAACTAATTAGCTTAGCCCACTAATTGTTTTATTAGCTTAAGCGGCCAGGTTTAACCGAAACTATCCTTGCTTAGCTTGTAAGAAAAAGAATTTCCTAAGTAATTTTAGTTTAACGATGTTAGTTTAAGTTAAGAACCTCATTTAAGGATTTCCAAATCACCTACGTGTTCAATTCGCAAGTCCGCAAGGAAGAATTTGAAATCCCTTTGATTTTCTTCCTATTTCTCTTTCTTTTCTCCAACTTCTCATCTACCTGTCAAGAAGAATGTTTCTCCAAAACTTTCTCCATCCTTCTCGATTTTGTCCTACGAACTAATTAGCTTTGGCCAATAATTGTTTCATTAGCTTAAGTGGCCAGGTTTAACTCAAACTAACCATGCATATCGTCTAAGAAAGAGGGTTTTATGAGTAATTGTAGCCTAACCATACTAGTTTAATTTGAGCACCCTATTTAAGGTTTTCTAAGTCTCCTACGTGTTCAATTCTCAAGTCCAAATGGATGGATTTGATTTCTCTCCGATTTTCTTCCTATATTTCCCTTCCTTTTCTCTAACTTTCTCTTCTACATCTCAAGAAGAACGTTTCTCCCAAAGTTTCTCCGTGCTTCCTCATCTTTTCTGTTTTATTCTACGGACTCATTAGCATAGGCCACTAATTGTTTCATTAGCTTAAGTGGCCATGTGTTAACTCAAATTAACCTTGCTTAGCCTCTAAGAAAGAGAATTTTCTGAGTAATTGTAGCATAACGATATTAGTTTAACTTAGGCACCTCATTTAAGGTTTTCAAAATCGCTGAAGGGTTCAATTCTCAAGTCCAAAACGATGAATTTGAATGCCCTTTGATTATCTTTCTAAAATCCCTTTCTTTTCTCCAGCTTTCTCTTCTAGCCCTAAAGCAAAATGTTTCTCTCTTTCTCCGTCCTTCTCCATCCTTTTCCATTTGGTTCTTGGAACTAATTAGCGTAGGCCACTAATTCTGTCATTAGCTTATGTGGCCAAGTTTAACTCAAACTCACCTTGCTTAGCCTCTAGGAAAGAGAATTTTCTGAGTGATTGTAGCATAACGATATTAGTTGAGCTCAGGCACCTCATTTAATGTTTTCAAAATCACGTAAGTGTTCAATTCTCAAGTCCAAAACGATGAATTTGAATGCCCTTTGACTTTCTTCCTATTTCTCTTTATTTTCTCTAACTCTCTCTTCTAGGCTCTCAATAAGAATGTTTCTGTCTAACTTTCTCCGGCCTTCTCTATTTTGTTCTACGAACTAATTAGCTTAGGCCACTAATTATTTCATTAGCTTCAGTGGCCATGTTTGACTCTAGTATCCACTTAAGCACCCTATTTAGTTTCTCCATTAATCCGGCTCATCAACGCCTGTCAGCGGCAACAAGATGCTCTATCCACTTAAGAATGTTTCTCCATAACTTTCCCCGTCCTTCCGCATCTTTCTCTATCTTGTTCTAGGAACTAATTAGCTTGGGCCACTAATCGTTTGATTAGCTTAAATGGCCAAGTTTAGCTCAAACTAACCTAACTTAGCCCCTAAAAAAGAGAATTTTAAGAGCAATTGCAGCTTAACGATATTAGTTTAACTTAAGAACCTTGTTTAAGGATTTCTAAATCACCTAAGTGTTCAATTCTCAATTCCAAAAGGAAGAATTTGAAATCCCTTTGAATTTCTTTCTATTTTCCTTTTTCTTTTCTCCGACTTCTCATCTACCTGTCAAGAAGAATGTTTCTCCCCAAGTTTCTCCGCCCTTCTCCATCCTTCTCTATTTTATCCTACGAACTAATTAGCTTGGGCCAATAATTCTTTCATTAGCTTAAATGGCCCGGTTTAACTCAAACAAAACCATGCTTAGCCTGTAAGAAAGAGAATTTTATGAGTAATTGTAGCTCAATGATATTAGTTTAACTTAAACACGTCATTTAAGGTTTTCTAAATCTCCTACGTGTTCAATTCTCAAATCGAAAAGGATGAATTTCAATTCTCTTTGATTTTCTTCCTGTTTCTCTTTCTTTTCTCTAACCTTTCTCTACCGCCTCTCAAGAAGAATTCAGAATGTTCAAAAGCTGTCCTTTATTTTCTTTGCGTTCTACACCTACCATAACCACATACATATTTTGCCTACTCTAGTGGGATGTACTAGGGACTGTGTTTTGTTGCTCATAGCTATTTGCTGGATGCATACATCAGATTGCGGGTTTCTCCTCCAGCGCACTTTAGGAATACTGTTACACTCCGTGTGGGTTACGCTTCAAGACTATGCCGATTCAGATTTCGGTGATTTCTGGATGGCTTACTTTGGTTGCTACTTTCATTATTGGCGTTTGACATTTTTGGATGGGTGGCTCATTGCTATTACTTTGTTTCATTATTGATTTTAGGTAGTTCTTCCGCTGATGTTCAATAGCTATTTCTCTTTGATGTAGTGTTTGAACATCTTGCGTCTGGTTATTCAGGCTTTTCTTTCTCTCGTGTATAGCTTTGTAGGGCGTGGGGCATGCCCCTTGTAATCTCGTTTATTCTTCTGTTTTATTTATGACTTATTCACCCGAAAAAAAGAACGTTTGTCTCTAACTATCTCCGTCCTTCTCCATCATTCTCTATTTTGTTCTAGGAACTAATAAGCCACTAATTGTTTCATTAGCTTAAGGGGACAAGTTTAACTCAAACTAACCTTGCTTAGCCTCTAAGAAAGAGAATTTTCTGAGTAATTGTAGCTTAACTATGTTAGTTTAACTTAAGCACCCTATTTAGGGTTTTCTAAATCGCCTACGTGTTCAGTTCTCGAGTCCAAATGGATGAATTTGAATTCTCTTTGATTTTCTTCCTATTTCTCTTTCTTTTTCTCTAACTTTCTCTTCAACATCTCAAGAAGAACGTTTCCCTCTATGCTTCTCCGTATTCCTCTGTTTTGTTCTACGAACTAATTAGCTTAGCCCACTAATTGTTTTATTAGCTTAAGCGGCCAGGTTTAACCGAAACTATCCTTGCTTAGCTTGTAAGAAAAAGAATTTCCTAAGTAATTTTAGTTTAACGATGTTAGTTTAAGTTAAGAACCTCATTTAAGGATTTCCAAATCACCTACGTGTTCAATTCGCAAGTCCGCAAGGAAGAATTTGAAATCCCTTTGATTTTCTTCCTATTTCTCTTTCTTTTCTCCAACTTCTCATCTACCTGTCAAGAAGAATGTTTCTCCAAAACTTTCTCCATCCTTCTCGATTTTGTCCTACGAACTAATTAGCTTTGGCCAACAATTGTTTCATTAGCTTAAGTGGCCAGGTTTAACTCAAACTAACCATGCATATCGTCTAAGAAAGAGGGTTTTATGAGTAATTGTAGCCTAACCATACTAGTTTAATTTGAGCACCCTATTTAAGGTTTTCTAAGTCTCCTACGTGTTCAATTCTCAAGTCCAAATGGATGGATTTGATTTCTCTCCGATTTTCTTCCTATATTTCCCTTCCTTTTCTCTAACTTTCTCTTCTACATCTCAAGAAGAACGTTTCTCCCAAAGTTTCTCCGTGCTTCCTCATCTTTTCTGTTTTATTCTACGGACTCATTAGCATAGGCCACTAATTGTTTCATTAGCTTAAGTGGCCATGTGTTAACTCAAATTAACCTTGCTTAGCCTCTAAGAAAGAGAATTTTCTGAGTAATTGTAGCATAACGATATTAGTTTAACTTAGGCACCTCATTTAAGGTTTTCAAAATCGCTGAAGGGTTCAATTCTCAAGTCCAAAACGATGAATTTGAATGCCCTTTGATTATCTTTCTAAAATCCCTTTCTTTTCTCCAGCTTTCTCTTCTAGCCCTAAAGCAAAATGTTTCTCTCTTTCTCCGTCCTTCTCCATCCTTTTCCATTTGGTTCTTGGAACTAATTAGCGTAGGCCACTAATTCTGTCATTAGCTTATGTGGCCAAGTTTAACTCAAACTCACCTTGCTTAGCCTCTAGGAAAGAGAATTTTCTGAGTGATTGTAGCATAACGATATTAGTTGAGCTCAGGCACCTCATTTAATGTTTTCAAAATCACGTAAGTGTTCAATTCTCAAGTCCAAAACGATGAATTTGAATGCCCTTTGACTTTCTTCCTATTTCTCTTTATTTTCTCTAACTCTCTCTTCTAGGCTCTCAATAAGAATGTTTCTGTCTAACTTTCTCCGGCCTTCTCTATTTTGTTCTACGAACTAATTAGCTTAGGCCACTAATTATTTCATTAGCTTCAGTGGCCATGTTTGACTCTAGTATCCACTTAAGCACCCTATTTAGTTTCTCCATTAATCCGGCTCATCAACGCCTGTCAGCGGCAACAAGATGCTCTATCCACTTAAGAATGTTTCTCCATAACTTTCCCCGTCCTTCCGCATCTTTCTCTATCTTGTTCTAGGAACTAATTAGCTTGGGCCACTAATCGTTTGATTAGCTTAAATGGCCAAGTTTAGCTCAAACTAACCTAACTTAGCCCCTAAAAAAGAGAATTTTAAGAGCAATTGCAGCTTAACGATATTAGTTTAACTTAAGAACCTTGTTTAAGGATTTCTAAATCACCTAAGTGTTCAATTCTCAATTCCAAAAGGAAGAATTTGAAATCCCTTTGAATTTCTTTCTATTTTCCTTTTTCTTTTCTCCGACTTCTCATCTACCTGTCAAGAAGAATGTTTCTCCCCAAGTTTCTCCGCCCTTCTCCATCCTTCTCTATTTTATCCTACGAACTAATTAGCTTGGGCCAATAATTCTTTCATTAGCTTAAATGGCCCGGTTTAACTCAAACAAAACCATGCTTAGCCTGTAAGAAAGAGAATTTTATGAGTAATTGTAGCTCAATGATATTAGTTTAACTTAAACACGTCATTTAAGGTTTTCTAAATCTCCTACGTGTTCAATTCTCAAATCGAAAAGGATGAATTTCAATTCTCTTTGATTTTCTTCCTGTTTCTCTTTCTTTTCTCTAACCTTTCTCTACCGCCTCTCAAGAAGAATTCAGAATGTTCAAAAGCTGTCCTTTATTTTCTTTGCGTTCTACACCTACCATAACCACATACATATTTTGCCTACTCTAGTGGGATGTACTAGGGACTGTGTTTTGTTGCTCATAGCTATTTGCTGGATGCATACATCAGATTGCGGGTTTCTCCTCCAGCGCACTTTAGGAATACTGTTACACTCCGTGTGGGTTACGCTTCAAGACTATGCCGATTCAGATTTCGGTGATTTCTGGATGGCTTACTTTGGTTGCTACTTTCATTATTGGCGTTTGACATTTTTGGATGGGTGGCTCATTGCTATTACTTTGTTTCATTATTGATTTTAGGTAGTTCTTCCGCTGATGTTCAATAGCTATTTCTCTTTGATGTAGTGTTTGAACATCTTGCGTCTGGTTATTCAGGCTTTTCTTTCTCTCGTGTATAGCTTTGTAGGGCGTGGGGCATGCCCCTTGTAATCTCGTTTATTCTTCTGTTTTATTTATGACTTATTCACCCGAAAAAAAGAACGTTTGTCTCTAACTATCTCCGTCCTTCTCCATCATTCTCTATTTTGTTCTAGGAACTAATAAGCCACTAATTGTTTCATTAGCTTAAGGGGACAAGTTTAACTCAAACTAACCTTGCTTAGCCTCTAAGAAAGAGAATTTTCTGAGTAATTGTAGCTTAACTATGTTAGTTTAACTTAAGCACCCTATTTAGGGTTTTCTAAATCGCCTACGTGTTCAGTTCTCGAGTCCAAATGGATGAATTTGAATTCTCTTTGATTTTCTTCCTATTTCTCTTTCTTTTTCTCTAACTTTCTCTTCAACATCTCAAGAAGAACGTTTCCCTCTATGCTTCTCCGTATTCCTCTGTTTTGTTCTACGAACTAATTAGCTTAGCCCACTAATTGTTTTATTAGCTTAAGCGGCCAGGTTTAACCGAAACTATCCTTGCTTAGCTTGTAAGAAAAAGAATTTCCTAAGTAATTTTAGTTTAACGATGTTAGTTTAAGTTAAGAACCTCATTTAAGGATTTCCAAATCACCTACGTGTTCAATTCGCAAGTCCGCAAGGAAGAATTTGAAATCCCTTTGATTTTCTTCCTATTTCTCTTTCTTTTCTCCAACTTCTCATCTACCTGTCAAGAAGAATGTTTCTCCAAAACTTTCTCCATCCTTCTCGATTTTGTCCTACGAACTAATTAGCTTTGGCCAATAATTGTTTCATTAGCTTAAGTGGCCAGGTTTAACTCAAACTAACCATGCATATCGTCTAAGAAAGAGGGTTTTATGAGTAATTGTAGCCTAACCATACTAGTTTAATTTGAGCACCCTATTTAAGGTTTTCTAAGTCTCCTACGTGTTCAATTCTCAAGTCCAAATGGATGGATTTGATTTCTCTCCGATTTTCTTCCTATATTTCTCTTCCTTTTCTCTAACTTTCTGTTCTACATCTCAAGAAGAACGTTTCTCCCAAAGTTTCTCCGTGCTTCCTCATCTTTTCTGTTTTATTCTACGGACTCATTAGCATAGGCCACTAATTGTTTCATTAGCTTAAGTGGCCATGTGTTAACTCAAATTAACCTTGCTTAGCCTCTAAGAAAGAGAATTTTCTGAGTAATTGTAGCATAACGATATTAGTTTAACTTAGGCACCTCATTTAAGGTTTTCAAAATCGCTGAAGGGTTCAATTCTCAAGTCCAAAACGATGAATTTGAATGCCCTTTGATTATCTTTCTAAAATCCCTTTCTTTTCTCCAGCTTTCTCTTCTAGCCCTAAAGCAAAACGTTTCTCTCTTTCTCCGTCCTTCTCCATCCTTTTCCATTTGGTTCTTGGAACTAATTAGCGTAGGCCACTAATTCTGTCATTAGCTTATGTGGCCAAGTTTAACTCAAACTCACCTTGCTTAGCCTCTAGGAAAGAGAATTTTCTGAGTGATTGTAGCATAACGATATTAGTTGAGCTCAGGCACCTCATTTAATGTTTTCAAAATCACGTAAGTGTTCAATTCTCAAGTCCAAAACGATGAATTTGAATGCCCTTTGACTTTCTTCCTATTTCTCTTTATTTTCTCTAACTCTCTCTTCTAGGCTCTCAATAAGAATGTTTCTGTCTAACTTTCTCCGGCCTTCTCTATTTTGTTCTACGAACTAATTAGCTTAGGCCACTAATTATTTCATTAGCTTCAGTGGCCATGTTTGACTCTAGTATCCACTTAAGCACCCTATTTAGTTTCTCCATTAATCCGGCTCATCAACGCCTGTCAGCGGCAACAAGATGCTCTATCCACTTAAGAATGTTTCTCCATAACTTTCCCCGTCCTTCCGCATCTTTCTCTATCTTGTTCTAGGAACTAATTAGCTTGGGCCACTAATCGTTTGATTAGCTTAAATGGCCAAGTTTAGCTCAAACTAACCTAACTTAGCCCCTAAAAAAGAGAATTTTAAGAGCAATTGCAGCTTAACGATATTAGTTTAACTTAAGAACCTTGTTTAAGGATTTCTAAATCACCTAAGTGTTCAATTCTCAATTCCAAAAGGAAGAATTTGAAATCCCTTTGAATTTCTTTCTATTTTCCTTTTTCTTTTCTCCGACTTCTCATCTACCTGTCAAGAAGAATGTTTCTCCCCAAGTTTCTCCGCCCTTCTCCATCCTTCTCTATTTTATCCTACGAACTAATTAGCTTGGGCCAATAATTCTTTCATTAGCTTAAATGGCCCGGTTTAACTCAAACAAAACCATGCTTAGCCTGTAAGAAAGAGAATTTTATGAGTAATTGTAGCTCAATGATATTAGTTTAACTTAAACACGTCATTTAAGGTTTTCTAAATCTCCTACGTGTTCAATTCTCAAATCGAAAAGGATGAATTTCAATTCTCTTTGATTTTCTTCCTGTTTCTCTTTCTTTTCTCTAACCTTTCTCTACCGCCTCTCAAGAAGAATTCAGAATGTTCAAAAGTTGTCCTTTATTTTCTTTGCGTTCTACACCTACCATAACCACATACATATTTTGCCTACTCTAGTGGGATGTACTAGGGACTGTGTTTTGTTGCTCATAGCTATTTGCTGGATGCATACATCAGATTGCGGGTTTCTCCTCCAGCGCACTTTAGGAATACTGTTACACTCCGTGTGGGTTACGCTTCAAGACTATGCCGATTCAGATTTCGGTGATTTCTGGATGGCTTACTTTGGTTGCTACTTTCATTATTGGCGTTTGACATTTTTGGATGGGTGGCTCATTGCTATTACTTTGTTTCATTATTGATTTTAGGTAGTTCTTCCGCTGATGTTCAATAGCTATTTCTCTTTGATGTAGTGTTTGAACATCTTGCGTCTGGTTATTCAGGCTTTTCTTTCTCTCGTGTATAGCTTTGTAGGGCGTGGGGCATGCCCCTTGTAATCTCGTTTATTCTTCTGTTTTATTTATGACTTATTCACCCGAAAAAAAGAACGTTTGTCTCTAACTATCTCCGTCCTTCTCCATCATTCTCTATTTTGTTCTAGGAACTAATAAGCCACTAATTGTTTCATTAGCTTAAGGGGACAAGTTTAACTCAAACTAACCTTGCTTAGCCTCTAAGAAAGAGAATTTTCTGAGTAATTGTAGCTTAACTATGTTAGTTTAACTTAAGCACCCTATTTAGGGTTTTCTAAATCGCCTACGTGTTCAGTTCTCGAGTCCAAATGGATGAATTTGAATTCTCTTTGATTTTCTTCCTATTTCTCTTTCTTTTTCTCTAACTTTCTCTTCAACATCTCAAGAAGAACGTTTCCCTCTATGCTTCTCCGTATTCCTCTGTTTTGTTCTACGAACTAATTAGCTTAGCCCACTAATTGTTTTATTAGCTTAAGCGGCCAGGTTTAACCGAAACTATCCTTGCTTAGCTTGTAAGAAAAAGAATTTCCTAAGTAATTTTAGTTTAACGATGTTAGTTTAAGTTAAGAACCTCATTTAAGGATTTCCAAATCACCTACGTGTTCAATTCGCAAGTCCGCAAGGAAGAATTTGAAATCCCTTTGATTTTCTTCCTATTTCTCTTTCTTTTCTCCAACTTCTCATCTACCTGTCAAGAAGAATGTTTCTCCAAAACTTTCTCCATCCTTCTCGATTTTGTCCTACGAACTAATTAGCTTTGGCCAATAATTGTTTCATTAGCTTAAGTGGCCAGGTTTAACTCAAACTAACCATGCATATCGTCTAAGAAAGAGGGTTTTATGAGTAATTGTAGCCTAACCATACTAGTTTAATTTGAGCACCCTATTTAAGGTTTTCTAAGTCTCCTACGTGTTCAATTCTCAAGTCCAAATGGATGGATTTGATTTCTCTCCGATTTTCTTCCTATATTTCTCTTCCTTTTCTCTAACTTTCTGTTCTACATCTCAAGAAGAACGTTTCTCCCAAAGTTTCTCCGTGCTTCCTCATCTTTTCTGTTTTATTCTACGGACTCATTAGCATAGGCCACTAATTGTTTCATTAGCTTAAGTGGCCATGTGTTAACTCAAATTAACCTTGCTTAGCCTCTAAGAAAGAGAATTTTCTGAGTAATTGTAGCATAACGATATTAGTTTAACTTAGGCACCTCATTTAAGGTTTTCAAAATCGCTGAAGGGTTCAATTCTCAAGTCCAAAACGATGAATTTGAATGCCCTTTGATTATCTTTCTAAAATCCCTTTCTTTTCTCCAGCTTTCTCTTCTAGCCCTAAAGCAAAACGTTTCTCTCTTTCTCCGTCCTTCTCCATCCTTTTCCATTTGGTTCTTGGAACTAATTAGCGTAGGCCACTAATTCTGTCATTAGCTTATGTGGCCAAGTTTAACTCAAACTCACCTTGCTTAGCCTCTAGGAAAGAGAATTTTCTGAGTGATTGTAGCATAACGATATTAGTTGAGCTCAGGCACCTCATTTAATGTTTTCAAAATCACGTAAGTGTTCAATTCTCAAGTCCAAAACGATGAATTTGAATGCCCTTTGACTTTCTTCCTATTTCTCTTTATTTTCTCTAACTCTCTCTTCTAGGCTCTCAATAAGAATGTTTCTGTCTAACTTTCTCCGGCCTTCTCTATTTTGTTCTACGAACTAATTAGCTTAGGCCACTAATTATTTCATTAGCTTCAGTGGCCATGTTTGACTCTAGTATCCACTTAAGCACCCTATTTAGTTTCTCCATTAATCCGGCTCATCAACGCCTGTCAGCGGCAACAAGATGCTCTATCCACTTAAGAATGTTTCTCCATAACTTTCCCCGTCCTTCCGCATCTTTCTCTATCTTGTTCTAGGAACTAATTAGCTTGGGCCACTAATCGTTTGATTAGCTTAAATGGCCAAGTTTAGCTCAAACTAACCTAACTTAGCCCCTAAAAAAGAGAATTTTAAGAGCAATTGCAGCTTAACGATATTAGTTTAACTTAAGAACCTTGTTTAAGGATTTCTAAATCACCTAAGTGTTCAATTCTCAATTCCAAAAGGAAGAATTTGAAATCCCTTTGAATTTCTTTCTATTTTCCTTTTTCTTTTCTCCGACTTCTCATCTACCTGTCAAGAAGAATGTTTCTCCCCAAGTTTCTCCGCCCTTCTCCATCCTTCTCTATTTTATCCTACGAACTAATTAGCTTGGGCCAATAATTCTTTCATTAGCTTAAATGGCCCGGTTTAACTCAAACAAAACCATGCTTAGCCTGTAAGAAAGAGAATTTTATGAGTAATTGTAGCTCAATGATATTAGTTTAACTTAAACACGTCATTTAAGGTTTTCTAAATCTCCTACGTGTTCAATTCTCAAATCGAAAAGGATGAATTTCAATTCTCTTTGATTTTCTTCCTGTTTCTCTTTCTTTTCTCTAACCTTTCTCTACCGCCTCTCAAGAAGAATTCAGAATGTTCAAAAGCTGTCCTTTATTTTCTTTGCGTTCTACACCTACCATAACCACATACATATTTTGCCTACTCTAGTGGGATGTACTAGGGACTGTGTTTTGTTGCTCATAGCTATTTGCTGGATGCATACATCAGATTGCGGGTTTCTCCTCCAGCGCACTTTAGGAATACTGTTACACTCCGTGTGGGTTACGCTTCAAGACTATGCCGATTCAGATTTCGGTGATTTCTGGATGGCTTACTTTGGTTGCTACTTTCATTATTGGCGTTTGACATTTTTGGATGGGTGGCTCATTGCTATTACTTTGTTTCATTATTGATTTTAGGTAGTTCTTCCGCTGATGTTCAATAGCTATTTCTCTTTGATGTAGTGTTTGAACATCTTGCGTCTGGTTATTCAGGCTTTTCTTTCTCTCGTGTATAGCTTTGTAGGGCGTGGGGCATGCCCCTTGTAATCTCGTTTATTCTTCTGTTTTATTTATGACTTATTCACCCGAAAAAAAGAACGTTTGTCTCTAACTATCTCCGTCCTTCTCCATCATTCTCTATTTTGTTCTAGGAACTAATAAGCCACTAATTGTTTCATTAGCTTAAGGGGACAAGTTTAACTCAAACTAACCTTGCTTAGCCTCTAAGAAAGAGAATTTTCTGAGTAATTGTAGCTTAACTATGTTAGTTTAACTTAAGCACCCTATTTAGGGTTTTCTAAATCGCCTACGTGTTCAGTTCTCGAGTCCAAATGGATGAATTTGAATTCTCTTTGATTTTCTTCCTATTTCTCTTTCTTTTTCTCTAACTTTCTCTTCAACATCTCAAGAAGAACGTTTCCCTCTATGCTTCTCCGTATTCCTCTGTTTTGTTCTACGAACTAATTAGCTTAGCCCACTAATTGTTTTATTAGCTTAAGCGGCCAGGTTTAACCGAAACTATCCTTGCTTAGCTTGTAAGAAAAAGAATTTCCTAAGTAATTTTAGTTTAACGATGTTAGTTTAAGTTAAGAACCTCATTTAAGGATTTCCAAATCACCTACGTGTTCAATTCGCAAGTCCGCAAGGAAGAATTTGAAATCCCTTTGATTTTCTTCCTATTTCTCTTTCTTTTCTCCAACTTCTCATCTACCTGTCAAGAAGAATGTTTCTCCAAAACTTTCTCCATCCTTCTCGATTTTGTCCTACGAACTAATTAGCTTTGGCCAATAATTGTTTCATTAGCTTAAGTGGCCAGGTTTAACTCAAACTAACCATGCATATCGTCTAAGAAAGAGGGTTTTATGAGTAATTGTAGCCTAACCATACTAGTTTAATTTGAGCACCCTATTTAAGGTTTTCTAAGTCTCCTACGTGTTCAATTCTCAAGTCCAAATGGATGGATTTGATTTCTCTCCGATTTTCTTCCTATATTTCTCTTCCTTTTCTCTAACTTTCTCTTCTACATCTCAAGAAGAACGTTTCTCCCAAAGTTTCTCCGTGCTTCCTCATCTTTTCTGTTTTATTCTACGGACTCATTAGCATAGGCCACTAATTGTTTCATTAGCTTAAGTGGCCATGTGTTAACTCAAATTAACCTTGCTTAGCCTCTAAGAAAGAGAATTTTCTGAGTAATTGTAGCATAACGATATTAGTTTAACTTAGGCACCTCATTTAAGGTTTTCAAAATCGCTGAAGGGTTCAATTCTCAAGTCCAAAACGATGAATTTGAATGCCCTTTGATTATCTTTCTAAAATCCCTTTCTTTTCTCCAGCTTTCTCTTCTAGCCCTAAAGCAAAACGTTTCTCTCTTTCTCCGTCCTTCTCCATCCTTTTCCATTTGGTTCTTGGAACTAATTAGCGTAGGCCACTAATTCTGTCATTAGCTTATGTGGCCAAGTTTAACTCAAACTCACCTTGCTTAGCCTCTAGGAAAGAGAATTTTCTGAGTGATTGTAGCATAACGATATTAGTTGAGCTCAGGCACCTCATTTAATGTTTTCAAAATCACGTAAGTGTTCAATTCTCAAGTCCAAAACGATGAATTTGAATGCCCTTTGACTTTCTTCCTATTTCTCTTTATTTTCTCTAACTCTCTCTTCTAGGCTCTCAATAAGAATGTTTCTGTCTAACTTTCTCCGGCCTTCTCTATTTTGTTCTACGAACTAATTAGCTTAGGCCACTAATTATTTCATTAGCTTCAGTGGCCATGTTTGACTCTAGTATCCACTTAAGCACCCTATTTAGTTTCTCCATTAATCCGGCTCATCAACGCCTGTCAGCGGCAACAAGATGCTCTATCCACTTAAGAATGTTTCTCCATAACTTTCCCCGTCCTTCCGCATCTTTCTCTATCTTGTTCTAGGAACTAATTAGCTTGGGCCACTAATCGTTTGATTAGCTTAAATGGCCAAGTTTAGCTCAAACTAACCTAACTTAGCCCCTAAAAAAGAGAATTTTAAGAGCAATTGCAGCTTAACGATATTAGTTTAACTTAAGAACCTTGTTTAAGGATTTCTAAATCACCTAAGTGTTCAATTCTCAATTCCAAAAGGAAGAATTTGAAATCCCTTTGAATTTCTTTCTATTTTCCTTTTTCTTTTCTCCGACTTCTCATCTACCTGTCAAGAAGAATGTTTCTCCCCAAGTTTCTCCGCCCTTCTCCATCCTTCTCTATTTTATCCTACGAACTAATTAGCTTGGGCCAATAATTCTTTCATTAGCTTAAATGGCCCGGTTTAACTCAAACAAAACCATGCTTAGCCTGTAAGAAAGAGAATTTTATGAGTAATTGTAGCTCAATGATATTAGTTTAACTTAAACACGTCATTTAAGGTTTTCTAAATCTCCTACGTGTTCAATTCTCAAATCGAAAAGGATGAATTTCAATTCTCTTTGATTTTCTTCCTGTTTCTCTTTCTTTTCTCTAACCTTTCTCTACCGCCTCTCAAGAAGAATTCAGAATGTTCAAAAGCTGTCCTTTATTTTCTTTGCGTTCTACACCTACCATAACCACATACATATTTTGCCTACTCTAGTGGGATGTACTAGGGACTGTGTTTTGTTGCTCATAGCTATTTGCTGGATGCATACATCAGATTGCGGGTTTCTCCTCCAGCGCACTTTAGGAATACTGTTACACTCCGTGTGGGTTACGCTTCAAGACTATGCCGATTCAGATTTCGGTGATTTCTGGATGGCTTACTTTGGTTGCTACTTTCATTATTGGCGTTTGACATTTTTGGATGGGTGGCTCATTGCTATTACTTTGTTTCATTATTGATTTTAGGTAGTTCTTCCGCTGATGTTCAATAGCTATTTCTCTTTGATGTAGTGTTTGAACATCTTGCGTCTGGTTATTCAGGCTTTTCTTTCTCTCGTGTATAGCTTTGTAGGGCGTGGGGCATGCCCCTTGTAATCTCGTTTATTCTTCTGTTTTATTTATGACTTATTCACCCGAAAAAAAGAACGTTTGTCTCTAACTATCTCCGTCCTTCTCCATCATTCTCTATTTTGTTCTAGGAACTAATAAGCCACTAATTGTTTCATTAGCTTAAGGGGACAAGTTTAACTCAAACTAACCTTGCTTAGCCTCTAAGAAAGAGAATTTTCTGAGTAATTGTAGCTTAACTATGTTAGTTTAACTTAAGCACCCTATTTAGGGTTTTCTAAATCGCCTACGTGTTCAGTTCTCGAGTCCAAATGGATGAATTTGAATTCTCTTTGATTTTCTTCCTATTTCTCTTTCTTTTTCTCTAACTTTCTCTTCAACATCTCAAGAAGAACGTTTCCCTCTATGCTTCTCCGTATTCCTCTGTTTTGTTCTACGAACTAATTAGCTTAGCCCACTAATTGTTTTATTAGCTTAAGCGGCCAGGTTTAACCGAAACTATCCTTGCTTAGCTTGTAAGAAAAAGAATTTCCTAAGTAATTTTAGTTTAACGATGTTAGTTTAAGTTAAGAACCTCATTTAAGGATTTCCAAATCACCTACGTGTTCAATTCGCAAGTCCGCAAGGAAGAATTTGAAATCCCTTTGATTTTCTTCCTATTTCTCTTTCTTTTCTCCAACTTCTCATCTACCTGTCAAGAAGAATGTTTCTCCAAAACTTTCTCCATCCTTCTCGATTTTGTCCTACGAACTAATTAGCTTTGGCCAATAATTGTTTCATTAGCTTAAGTGGCCAGGTTTAACTCAAACTAACCATGCATATCGTCTAAGAAAGAGGGTTTTATGAGTAATTGTAGCCTAACCATACTAGTTTAATTTGAGCACCCTATTTAAGGTTTTCTAAGTCTCCTACGTGTTCAATTCTCAAGTCCAAATGGATGGATTTGATTTCTCTCCGATTTTCTTCCTATATTTCTCTTCCTTTTCTCTAACTTTCTCTTCTACATCTCAAGAAGAACGTTTCTCCCAAAGTTTCTCCGTGCTTCCTCATCTTTTCTGTTTTATTCTACGGACTCATTAGCATAGGCCACTAATTGTTTCATTAGCTTAAGTGGCCATGTGTTAACTCAAATTAACCTTGCTTAGCCTCTAAGAAAGAGAATTTTCTGAGTAATTGTAGCATAACGATATTAGTTTAACTTAGGCACCTCATTTAAGGTTTTCAAAATCGCTGAAGGGTTCAATTCTCAAGTCCAAAACGATGAATTTGAATGCCCTTTGATTATCTTTCTAAAATCCCTTTCTTTTCTCCAGCTTTCTCTTCTAGCCCTAAAGCAAATTGTTTCTCTCTTTCTCCGTCCTTCTCCATCCTTTTCCATTTGGTTCTTGGAACTAATTAGCGTAGGCCACTAATTCTGTCATTAGCTTATGTGGCCAAGTTTAACTCAAACTCACCTTGCTTAGCCTCTAGGAAAGAGAATTTTCTGAGTGATTGTAGCATAACGATATTAGTTGAGCTCAGGCACCTCATTTAATGTTTTCAAAATCACGTAAGTGTTCAATTCTCAAGTCCAAAACGATGAATTTGAATGCCCTTTGACTTTCTTCCTATTTCTCTTTATTTTCTCTAACTCTCTCTTCTAGGCTCTCAATAAGAATGTTTCTGTCTAACTTTCTCCGGCCTTCTCTATTTTGTTCTACGAACTAATTAGCTTAGGCCACTAATTATTTCATTAGCTTCAGTGGCCATGTTTGACTCTAGTATCCACTTAAGCACCCTATTTAGTTTCTCCATTAATCCGGCTCATCAACGCCTGTCAGCGGCAACAAGATGCTCTATCCACTTAAGAATGTTTCTCCATAACTTTCCCCGTCCTTCCGCATCTTTCTCTATCTTGTTCTAGGAACTAATTAGCTTGGGCCACTAATCGTTTGATTAGCTTAAATGGCCAAGTTTAGCTCAAACTAACCTAGCTTAGCCCCTAAAAAAGAGAATTTTAAGAGCAATTGCAGCTTAACGATATTAGTTTAACTTAAGAACCTTGTTTAAGGATTTCTAAATCACCTAAGTGTTCAATTCTCAATTCCAAAAGGAAGAATTTGAAATCCCTTTGAATTTCTTTCTATTTTCCTTTTTCTTTTCTCCGACTTCTCATCTACCTGTCAAGAAGAATGTTTCTCCCCAAGTTTCTCCGCCCTTCTCCATCCTTCTCTATTTTATCCTACGAACTAATTAGCTTGGGCCAATAATTCTTTCATTAGCTTAAATGGCCCGGTTTAACTCAAACAAAACCATGCTTAGCCTGTAAGAAAGAGAATTTTATGAGTAATTGTAGCTCAATGATATTAGTTTAACTTAAACACGTCATTTAAGGTTTTCTAAATCTCCTACGTGTTCAATTCTCAAATCGAAAAGGATGAATTTCAATTCTCTTTGATTTTCTTCCTGTTTCTCTTTCTTTTCTCTAACCTTTCTCTACCGCCTCTCAAGAAGAATTCAGAATGTTCAAAAGCTGTCCTTTATTTTCTTTGCGTTCTACACCTACCATAACCACATACATATTTTGCCTACTCTAGTGGGATGTACTAGGGACTGTGTTTTGTTGCTCATAGCTATTTGCTGGATGCATACATCAGATTGCGGGTTTCTCCTCCAGCGCACTTTAGGAATACTGTTACACTCCGTGTGGGTTACGCTTCAAGACTATGCCGATTCAGATTTCGGTGATTTCTGGATGGCTTACTTTGGTTGCTACTTTCATTATTGGCGTTTGACATTTTTGGATGGGTGGCTCATTGCTATTACTTTGTTTCATTATTGATTTTAGGTAGTTCTTCCGCTGATGTTCAATAGCTATTTCTCTTTGATGTAGTGTTTGAACATCTTGCGTCTGGTTATTCAGGCTTTTCTTTCTCTCGTGTATAGCTTTGTAGGGCGTGGGGCATGCCCCTTGTAATCTCGTTTATTCTTCTGTTTTATTTATGACTTATTCACCCGAAAAAAAGAACGTTTGTCTCTAACTATCTCCGTCCTTCTCCATCATTCTCTATTTTGTTCTAGGAACTAATAAGCCACTAATTGTTTCATTAGCTTAAGGGGACAAGTTTAACTCAAACTAACCTTGCTTAGCCTCTAAGAAAGAGAATTTTCTGAGTAATTGTAGCTTAACTATGTTAGTTTAACTTAAGCACCCTATTTAGGGTTTTCTAAATCGCCTACGTGTTCAGTTCTCGAGTCCAAATGGATGAATTTGAATTCTCTTTGATTTTCTTCCTATTTCTCTTTCTTTTTCTCTAACTTTCTCTTCAACATCTCAAGAAGAACGTTTCCCTCTATGCTTCTCCGTATTCCTCTGTTTTGTTCTACGAACTAATTAGCTTAGCCCACTAATTGTTTTATTAGCTTAAGCGGCCAGGTTTAACCGAAACTATCCTTGCTTAGCTTGTAAGAAAAAGAATTTCCTAAGTAATTTTAGTTTAACGATGTTAGTTTAAGTTAAGAACCTCATTTAAGGATTTCCAAATCACCTACGTGTTCAATTCGCAAGTCCGCAAGGAAGAATTTGAAATCCCTTTGATTTTCTTCCTATTTCTCTTTCTTTTCTCCAACTTCTCATCTACCTGTCAAGAAGAATGTTTCTCCAAAACTTTCTCCATCCTTCTCGATTTTGTCCTACGAACTAATTAGCTTTGGCCAATAATTGTTTCATTAGCTTAAGTGGCCAGGTTTAACTCAAACTAACCATGCATATCGTCTAAGAAAGAGGGTTTTATGAGTAATTGTAGCCTAACCATACTAGTTTAATTTGAGCACCCTATTTAAGGTTTTCTAAGTCTCCTACGTGTTCAATTCTCAAGTCCAAATGGATGGATTTGATTTCTCTCCGATTTTCTTCCTATATTTCTCTTCCTTTTCTCTAACTTTCTCTTCTACATCTCAAGAAGAACGTTTCTCCCAAAGTTTCTCCGTGCTTCCTCATCTTTTCTGTTTTATTCTACGGACTCATTAGCATAGGCCACTAATTGTTTCATTAGCTTAAGTGGCCATGTGTTAACTCAAATTAACCTTGCTTAGCCTCTAAGAAAGAGAATTTTCTGAGTAATTGTAGCATAACGATATTAGTTTAACTTAGGCACCTCATTTAAGGTTTTCAAAATCGCTGAAGGGTTCAATTCTCAAGTCCAAAACGATGAATTTGAATGCCCTTTGATTATCTTTCTAAAATCCCTTTCTTTTCTCCAGCTTTCTCTTCTAGCCCTAAAGCAAAACGTTTCTCTCTTTCTCCGTCCTTCTCCATCCTTTTCCATTTGGTTCTTGGAACTAATTAGCGTAGGCCACTAATTCTGTCATTAGCTTATGTGGCCAAGTTTAACTCAAACTCACCTTGCTTAGCCTCTAGGAAAGAGAATTTTCTGAGTGATTGTAGCATAACGATATTAGTTGAGCTCAGGCACCTCATTTAATGTTTTCAAAATCACGTAAGTGTTCAATTCTCAAGTCCAAAACGATGAATTTGAATGCCCTTTGACTTTCTTCCTATTTCTCTTTATTTTCTCTAACTCTCTCTTCTAGGCTCTCAATAAGAATGTTTCTGTCTAACTTTCTCCGGCCTTCTCTATTTTGTTCTACGAACTAATTAGCTTAGGCCACTAATTATTTCATTAGCTTCAGTGGCCATGTTTGACTCTAGTATCCACTTAAGCACCCTATTTAGTTTCTCCATTAATCCGGCTCATCAACGCCTGTCAGCGGCAACAAGATGCTCTATCCACTTAAGAATGTTTCTCCATAACTTTCCCTGTCCTTCCGCATCTTTCTCTATCTTGTTCTAGGAACTAATTAGCTTGGGCCACTAATCGTTTGATTAGCTTAAATGGCCAAGTTTAGCTCAAACTAACCTAACTTAGCCCCTAAAAAAGAGAATTTTAAGAGCAATTGCAGCTTAACGATATTAGTTTAACTTAAGAACCTTGTTTAAGGATTTCTAAATCACCTAAGTGTTCAATTCTCAATTCCAAAAGGACGAATTTGAAATCCCTTTGAATTTCTTTCTATTTTCCTTTTTCTTTTCTCCGACTTCTCATCTACCTGTCAAGAAGAATGTTTCTCCCCAAGTTTCTCCGCCCTTCTCCATCCTTCTCTATTTTATCCTACGAACTAATTAGCTTGGGCCAATAATTCTTTCATTAGCTTAAATGGCCCGGTTTAACTCAAACAAAACCATGCTTAGCCTGTAAGAAAGAGAATTTTATGAGTAATTGTAGCTCAATGATATTAGTTTAACTTAAACACGTCATTTAAGGTTTTCTAAATCTCCTACGTGTTCAATTCTCAAATCGAAAAGGATGAATTTCAATTCTCTTTGATTTTCTTCCTGTTTCTCTTTCTTTTCTCTAACCTTTCTCTACCGCCTCTCAAGAAGAATTCAGAATGTTCAAAAGCTGTCCTTTATTTTCTTTGCGTTCTACACCTACCATAACCACATACATATTTTGCCTACTCTAGTGGGATGTACTAGGGACTGTGTTTTGTTGCTCATAGCTATTTGCTGGATGCATACATCAGATTGCGGGTTTCTCCTCCAGCGCACTTTAGGAATACTGTTACACTCCGTGTGGGTTACGCTTCAAGACTATGCCGATTCAGATTTCGGTGATTTCTGGATGGCTTACTTTGGTTGCTACTTTCATTATTGGCGTTTGACATTTTTGGATGGGTGGCTCATTGCTATTACTTTGTTTCATTATTGATTTTAGTTAGTTCTTCCGCTGATGTTCAATAGCTATTTCTCTTTGATGTAGTGTTTGAACATCTTGCGTCTGGTTATTCAGGCTTTTCTTTCTCTCGTGTATAGCTTTGTAGGGCGTGGGGCATGCCCCTTGTAATCTCGTTTATTCTTCTGTTTTATTTATGACTTATTCACCCGAAAAAAAGAACGTTTGTCTCTAACTATCTCCGTCCTTCTCCATCATTCTCTATTTTGTTCTAGGAACTAATAAGCCACTAATTGTTTCATTAGCTTAAGGGGACAAGTTTAACTCAAACTAACCTTGCTTAGCCTCTAAGAAAGAGAATTTTCTGAGTAATTGTAGCTTAACTATGTTAGTTTAACTTAAGCACCCTATTTAGGGTTTTCTAAATCGCCTACGTGTTCAGTTCTCGAGTCCAAATGGATGAATTTGAATTCTCTTTGATTTTCTTCCTATTTCTCTTTCTTTTTCTCTAACTTTCTCTTCAACATCTCAAGAAGAACGTTTCCCTCTATGCTTCTCCGTATTCCTCTGTTTTGTTCTACGAACTAATTAGCTTAGCCCACTAATTGTTTTATTAGCTTAAGCGGCCAGGTTTAACCGAAACTATCCTTGCTTAGCTTGTAAGAAAAAGAATTTCCTAAGTAATTTTAGTTTAACGATGTTAGTTTAAGTTAAGAACCTCATTTAAGGATTTCCAAATCACCTACGTGTTCAATTCGCAAGTCCGCAAGGAAGAATTTGAAATCCCTTTGATTTTCTTCCTATTTCTCTTTCTTTTCTCCAACTTCTCATCTACCTGTCAAGAAGAATGTTTCTCCAAAACTTTCTCCATCCTTCTCGATTTTGTCCTACGAACTAATTAGCTTTGGCCAATAATTGTTTCATTAGCTTAAGTGGCCAGGTTTAACTCAAACTAACCATGCATATCGTCTGAGAAAGAGGGTTTTATGAGTAATTGTAGCCTAACCATACTAGTTTAATTTGAGCACCCTATTTAAGGTTTTCTAAGTCTCCTACGTGTTCAATTCTCAAGTCCAAATGGATGGATTTGATTTCTCTCCGATTTTCTTCCTATATTTCTCTTCCTTTTCTCTAACTTTCTGTTCTACATCTCAAGAAGAACGTTTCTCCCAAAGTTTCTCCGTGCTTCCTCATCTTTTCTGTTTTATTCTACGGACTCATTAGCATAGGCCACTAATTGTTTCATTAGCTTAAGTGGCCATGTGTTAACTCAAATTAACCTTGCTTAGCCTCTAAGAAAGAGAATTTTCTGAGTAATTGTAGCATAACGATATTAGTTTAACTTAGGCACCTCATTTAATGTTTTCAAAATCGCTGAAGGGTTCAATTCTCAAGTCCAAAACGATGAATTTGAATGCCCTTTGATTATCTTTCTAAAATCCCTTTCTTTTCTCCAGCTTTCTCTTCTAGCCCTAAAGCAAAATGTTTCTCTCTTTCTCCGTCCTTCTCCATCCTTTTCCATTTGGTTCTTGGAACTAATTAGCGTAGGCCACTAGTTCTGTCATTAGCTTATGTGGCCAAGTTTAACTCAAACTCACCTTGCTTAGCCTCTAGGAAAGAGAATTTTCTGAGTGATTGTAGCATAACGATATTAGTTGAGCTCAGGCACCTCATTTAATGTTTTCAAAATCACGTAAGTGTTCAATTCTCAAGTCCAAAACGATGAATTTGAATGCCCTTTGACTTTCTTCCTATTTCTCTTTATTTTCTCTAACTCTCTCTTCTAGGCTCTCAATAAGAATGTTTCTGTCTAACTTTCTCCGGCCTTCTCTATTTTGTTCTACGAACTAATTAGCTTAGGCCACTAATTATTTCACTAGATTGAGTGGCCATGTTTGACTCTAGTATCCACTTAAGCACCCTATTTAGTTTCTCCATTAATCCGGCTCATCAACGCCTGTCAGCGGCAACAAGATGCTCTATCCACTTAAGAATGTTTCTCCATAACTTTCCCCGTCCTTCCGCATCTTTCTCTATCTTGTTCTAGGAACTAATTAGCTTGGGCCACTAATCGTTTGATTAGCTTAAATGGCCAAGTTTAGCTCAAACTAACCTAACTTAGCCCCTAAAAAAGAGAATTTTAAGAGCAATTGCAGCTTAACGATATTAGTTTAACTTAAGAACCTTGTTTAAGGATTTCTAAATCACCTAAGTGTTCAATTCTCTTCCAAAAGGAAGAATTTGAAATCCCTTTGAATTTCTTTCTATTTTCCTTTTTCTTTTCTCCGACTTCTCATCTACCTGTCAAGAAGAATGTTTCTCCCCAAGTTTCTCCGCCCTTCTCCATCCTTCTCTATTTTATCCTACGAACTAATTAGCTTGGGCCAATAATTCTTTCATTAGCTTAAATGGCCCGGTTTAACTCAAACAAAACCATGCTTAGCCTGTAAGAAAGAGAATTTTATGAGTAATTGTAGCTCAATGATATTAGTTTAACTTAAACACGTCATTTAAGGTTTTCTAAATCTCCTACGTGTTCAATTCTCAAATCGAAAAGGATGAATTTCAATTCTCTTTGATTTTCTTCCTGTTTCTCTTTCTTTTCTCTAACCTTTCTCTACCGCCTCTCAAGAAGAATTCAGAATGTTCAAAAGCTGTCCTTTATTTTCTTTGCGTTCTACACCTACCATAACCACATACATATTTTGCCTACTCTAGTGGGATGTACTAGGGACTGTGTTTTGTTGCTCATAGCTATTTGCTGGATGCATACATCAGATTGCGGGTTTCTCCTCCAGCGCACTTTAGGAATACTGTTACACTCCGTGTGGGTTACGCTTCAAGACTATGCCGATTCAGATTTCGGTGATTTCTGGATGGCTTACTTTGGTTGCTACTTTCATTATTGGCGTTTGACATTTTTGGATGGGTGGCTCATTGCTATTACTTTGTTTCATTATTGATTTTAGGTAGTTCTTCCGCAGATGTTCAATAGCTATTTCTCTTTGATGTAGTGTTTGAACATCTTGCGTCTGGTTATTCAGGCTTTTCTTTCTCTCGTGTATAGCTTTGTAGGGCGTGGGGCATGCCCCTTGTAATCTCGTTTATTCTTCTGTTTTATTTATGACTTATTCACCCGAAAAAAAGAACGTTTGTCTCTAACTATCTCCGTCCTTCTCCATCATTCTCTATTTTGTTCTAGGAACTAATAAGCCACTAATTGTTTCATTAGCTTAAGGGGACAAGTTTAACTCAAACTAACCTTGCTTAGCCTCTAAGAAAGAGAATTTTCTGAGTAATTGTAGCTTAACTATGTTAGTTTAACTTAAGCACCCTATTTAGGGTTTTCTAAATCGCCTACGTGTTCAGTTCTCGAGTCCAAATGGATGAATTTGAATTCTCTTTGATTTTCTTCCTATTTCTCTTTCTTTTTCTCTAACTTTCTCTTCAACATCTCAAGAAGAACGTTTCCCTCTATGCTTCTCCGTCTTCCTCTGTTTTGTTCTACGAACTAATTAGCTTAGCCCACTAATTGTTTTATTAGCTTAAGCGGCCAGGTTTAACCGAAACTATCCTTGCTTAGCTTGTAAGAAAAAGAATTTCCTAAGTAATTTTAGTTTAACGATGTTAGTTTAAGTTAAGAACCTCATTTAAGGATTTCCAAATCACCTACGTGTTCAATTCGCAAGTCCGCAAGGAAGAATTTGAAATCCCTTTGATTTTCTTCCTATTTCTCTTTCTTTTCTCCAACTTCTCATCTACCTGTCAAGAAGAATGTTTCTCCAAAACTTTCTCCATCCTTCTCGATTTTGTCCTACGAACTAATTAGCTTTGGCCAATAATTGTTTCATTAGCTTAAGTGGCCAGGTTTAACTCAAACTAACCATGCATATCGTCTAAGAAAGAGGGTTTTATGAGTAATTGTAGCCTAACCATACTAGTTTAATTTGAGCACCCTATTTAAGGTTTTCTAAGTCTCCTACGTGTTCAATTCTCAAGTCCAAATGGATGGATTTGATTTCTCTCCGATTTTCTTCCTATATTTCTCTTCCTTTTCTCTAACTTTCTCTTCTACATCTCAAGAAGAACGTTTCTCCCAAAGTTTCTCCGTGCTTCCTCATCTTTTCTGTTTTATTCTACGGACTCATTAGCATAGGCCACTAATTGTTTCATTAGCTTAAGTGGCCATGTGTTAACTCAAATTAACCTTGCTTAGCCTCTAAGAAAGAGAATTTTCTGAGTAATTGTAGCATAACGATATTAGTTTAACTTAGGCACCTCATTTAAGGTTTTCAAAATCGCTGAAGGGTTCAATTCTCAAGTCCAAAACGATGAATTTGAATGCCCTTTGATTATCTTTCTAAAATCCCTTTCTTTTCTCCAGCTTTCTCTTCTAGCCCTAAAGCAAAATGTTTCTCTCTTTCTCCGTCCTTCTCCATCCTTTTCCATTTGGTTCTTGGAACTAATTAGCGTAGGCCACTAGTTCTGTCATTAGCTTATGTGGCCAAGTTTAAATCAAACTCACCTTGCTTAGCCTCTAGGAAAGAGAATTTTCTGAGTGATTGTAGCATAACGATATTAGTTGAGCTCAGGCACCTCATTTAATTTTTTCAAAATCACGTAAGTGTTCAATTCTCAAGTCCAAAACGATGAATTTGAATGCCCTTTGACTTTCTTCCTATTTCTCTTTATTTTCTCTAACTCTCTCTTCTAGGCTCTCAATAAGAATGTTTCTGTCTAACTTTCTCCGGCCTTCTCTATTTTGTTCTACGAACTAATTAGCTTAGGCCACTAATTATTTCATTAGCTTCAGTGGCCATGTTTGACTCTAGTATCCACTTAAGCACCCTATTTAGTTTCTCCATTAATCCGGCTCATCAACGCCTGTCAGCGGCAACAAGATGCTCTATCCACTTAAGAATGTTTCTCCATAACTTTCCCCGTCCTTCCGCATCTTTCTCTATCTTGTTCTAGGAACTAATTAGCTTGGGCCACTAATCGTTTGATTAGCTTAAATGGCCAAGTTTAGCTCAAACTAACCTAACTTAGCCCCTAAAAAAGAGAATTTTAAGAGCAATTGCAGCTTAACGATATTAGTTTAACTTAAGAACCTTGTTTAAGGATTTCTAAATCACCTAAGTGTTCAATTCTCTTCCAAAAGGAAGAATTTGAAATCCCTTTGAATTTCTTTCTATTTTCCTTTTTCTTTTCTCCGACTTCTCATCTACCTGTCAAGAAGAATGTTTCTCCCCAAGTTTCTCCGCCCTTCTCCATCCTTCTCTATTTTATCCTACGAACTAATTAGCTTGGGCCAATAATTCTTTCATTAGCTTAAATGGCCCGGTTTAACTCAAACAAAACCATGCTTAGCCTGTAAGAAAGAGAATTTTATGAGTAATTGTAGCTCAATGATATTAGTTTAACTTAAACACGTCATTTAAGGTTTTCTAAATCTCCTACGTGTTCAATTCTCAAATCGAAAAGGATGAATTTCAATTCTCTTTGATTTTCTTCCTGTTTCTCTTTCTTTTCTCTAACCTTTCTCTACCGCCTCTCAAGAAGAATTCAGAATGTTCAAAAGCTGTCCTTTATTTTCTTTGCGTTCTACACCTACCATAACCACATACATATTTTGCCTACTCTAGTGGGATGTACTAGGGACTGTGTTTTGTTGCTCATAGCTATTTGCTGGATGCATACATCAGATTGCGGGTTTCTCCTCCAGCGCACTTTAGGAATACTGTTACACTCCGTGTGGGTTACGCTTCAAGACTATGCCGATTCAGATTTCGGTGATTTCTGGATGGCTTACTTTGGTTGCTACTTTCATTATTGGCGTTTGACATTTTTGGATGGGTGGCTCATTGCTATTACTTTGTTTCATTATTGATTTTAGGTAGTTCTTCCGCAGATGTTCAATAGCTATTTCTCTTTGATGTAGTGTTTGAACATCTTGCGTCTGGTTATTCAGGCTTTTCTTTCTCTCGTGTATAGCTTTGTAGGGCGTGGGGCATGCCCCTTGTAATCTCGTTTATTCTTCTGTTTTATTTATGACTTATTCACCCGAAAAAAAGAACGTTTGTCTCTAACTATCTCCGTCCTTCTCCATCATTCTCTATTTTGTTCTAGGAACTAATAAGCCACTAATTGTTTCATTAGCTTAAGGGGACAAGTTTAACTCAAACTAACCTTGCTTAGCCTCTAAGAAAGAGAATTTTCTGAGTAATTGTAGCTTAACTATGTTAGTTTAACTTAAGCACCCTATTTAGGGTTTTCTAAATCGCCTACGTGTTCAGTTCTCGAGTCCAAATGGATGAATTTGAATTCTCTTTGATTTTCTTCCTATTTCTCTTTCTTTTTCTCTAACTTTCTCTTCAACATCTCAAGAAGAACGTTTCCCTCTATGCTTCTCCGTCTTCCTCTGTTTTGTTCTACGAACTAATTAGCTTAGCCCACTAATTGTTTTATTAGCTTAAGCGGCCAGGTTTAACCGAAACTATCCTTGCTTAGCTTGTAAGAAAAAGAATTTCCTAAGTAATTTTAGTTTAACGATGTTAGTTTAAGTTAAGAACCTCATTTAAGGATTTCCAAATCACCTACGTGTTCAATTCGCAAGTCCGCAAGGAAGAATTTGAAATCCCTTTGATTTTCTTCCTATTTCTCTTTCTTTTCTCCAACTTCTCATCTACCTGTCAAGAAGAATGTTTCTCCAAAACTTTCTCCATCCTTCTCGATTTTGTCCTACGAACTAATTAGCTTTGGCCAATAATTGTTTCATTAGCTTAAGTGGCCAGGTTTAACTCAAACTAACCATGCATATCGTCTAAGAAAGAGGGTTTTATGAGTAATTGTAGCCTAACCATACTAGTTTAATTTGAGCACCCTATTTAAGGTTTTCTAAGTCTCCTACGTGTTCAATTCTCAAGTCCAAATGGATGGATTTGATTTCTCTCCGATTTTCTTCCTATATTTCTCTTCCTTTTCTCTAACTTTCTCTTCTACATCTCAAGAAGAACGTTTCTCCCAAAGTTTCTCCGTGCTTCCTCATCTTTTCTGTTTTATTCTACGGACTCATTAGCATAGGCCACTAATTGTTTCATTAGCTTAAGTGGCCATGTGTTAACTCAAATTAACCTTGCTTAGCCTCTAAGAAAGAGAATTTTCTGAGTAATTGTAGCATAACGATATTAGTTTAACTTAGGCACCTCATTTAAGGTTTTCAAAATCGCTGAAGGGTTCAATTCTCAAGTCCAAAACGATGAATTTGAATGCCCTTTGATTATCTTTCTAAAATCCCTTTCTTTTCTCCAGCTTTCTCTTCTAGCCCTAAAGCAAAATGTTTCTCTCTTTCTCCGTCCTTCTCCATCCTTTTCCATTTGGTTCTTGGAACTAATTAGCGTAGGCCACTAGTTCTGTCATTAGCTTATGTGGCCAAGTTTAAATCAAACTCACCTTGCTTAGCCTCTAGGAAAGAGAATTTTCTGAGTGATTGTAGCATAACGATATTAGTTGAGCTCAGGCACCTCATTTAATGTTTTCAAAATCACGTAAGTGTTCAATTCTCAAGTCCAAAACGATGAATTTGAATGCCCTTTGACTTTCTTCCTATTTCTCTTTATTTTCTCTAACTCTCTCTTCTAGGCTCTCAATAAGAATGTTTCTGTCTAACTTTCTCCGGCCTTCTCTATTTTGTTCTACGAACTAATTAGCTTAGGCCACTAATTATTTCATTAGCTTCAGTGGCCATGTTTGACTCTAGTATCCACTTAAGCACCCTATTTAGTTTCTCCATTAATCCGGCTCATCAACGCCTGTCAGCGGCAACAAGATGCTCTATCCACTTAAGAATGTTTCTCCATAACTTTCCCCGTCCTTCCGCATCTTTCTCTATCTTGTTCTAGGAACTAATTAGCTTGGGCCACTAATCGTTTGATTAGCTTAAATGGCCAAGTTTAGCTCAAACTAACCTAACTTAGCCCCTAAAAAAGAGAATTTTAAGAGCAATTGCAGCTTAACGATATTAGTTTAACTTAAGAACCTTGTTTAAGGATTTCTAAATCACCTAAGTGTTCAATTCTCTTCCAAAAGGAAGAATTTGAAATCCCTTTGAATTTCTTTCTATTTTCCTTTTTCTTTTCTCCGACTTCTCATCTACCTGTCAAGAAGAATGTTTCTCCCCAAGTTTCTCCGCCCTTCTCCATCCTTCTCTATTTTATCCTACGAACTAATTAGCTTGGGCCAATAATTCTTTCATTAGCTTAAATGGCCCGGTTTAACTCAAACAAAACCATGCTTAGCCTATAAGAAAGAGAATTTTATGAGTAATTGTAGCTCAATGATATTAGTTTAACTTAAACACGTCATTTAAGGTTTTCTAAATCTCCTACGTGTTCAATTCTCAAATCGAAAAGGATGAATTTCAATTCTCTTTGATTTTCTTCCTGTTTCTCTTTCTTTTCTCTAACCTTTCTCTACCGCCTCTCAAGAAGAATTCAGAATGTTCAAAAGCTGTCCTTTATTTTCTTTGCGTTCTACACCTACCATAACCACATACATATTTTGCCTACTCTAGTGGGATGTACTAGGGACTGTGTTTTGTTGCTCATAGCTATTTGCTGGATGCATACATCAGATTGCGGGTTTCTCCTCCAGCGCACTTTAGGAATACTGTTACACTCCGTGTGGGTTACGCTTCAAGACTATGCCGATTCAGATTTCGGTGATTTCTGGATGGCTTACTTTGGTTGCTACTTTCATTATTGGCGTTTGACATTTTTGGATGGGTGGCTCATTGCTATTACTTTGTTTCATTATTGATTTTAGGTAGTTCTTCCGCAGATGTTCAATAGCTATTTCTCTTTGATGTAGTGTTTGAACATCTTGCGTCTGGTTATTCAGGCTTTTCTTTCTCTCGTGTATAGCTTTGTAGGGCGTGGGGCATGCCCCTTGTAATCTCGTTTATTCTTCTGTTTTATTTATGACTTATTCACCCGAAAAAAAGAACGTTTGTCTCTAACTATCTCCGTCCTTCTCCATCATTCTCTATTTTGTTCTAGGAACTAATAAGCCACTAATTGTTTCATTAGCTTAAGGGGACAAGTTTAACTCAAACTAACCTTGCTTAGCCTCTAAGAAAGAGAATTTTCTGAGTAATTGTAGCTTAACTATGTTAGTTTAACTTAAGCACCCTATTTAGGGTTTTCTAAATCGCCTACGTGTTCAGTTCTCGAGTCCAAATGGATGAATTTGAATTCTCTTTGATTTTCTTCCTATTTCTCTTTCTTTTTCTCTAACTTTCTCTTCAACATCTCAAGAAGAACGTTTCCCTCTATGCTTCTCCGTCTTCCTCTGTTTTGTTCTACGAACTAATTAGCTTAGCCCACTAATTGTTTTATTAGCTTAAGCGGCCAGGTTTAACCGAAACTATCCTTGCTTAGCTTGTAAGAAAAAGAATTTCCTAAGTAATTTTAGTTTAACGATGTTAGTTTAAGTTAAGAACCTCATTTAAGGATTTCCAAATCACCTACGTGTTCAATTCGCAAGTCCGCAAGGAAGAATTTGAAATCCCTTTGATTTTCTTCCTATTTCTCTTTCTTTTCTCCAACTTCTCATCTACCTGTCAAGAAGAATGTTTCTCCAAAACTTTCTCCATCCTTCTCGATTTTGTCCTACGAACTAATTAGCTTTGGCCAATAATTGTTTCATTAGCTTAAGTGGCCAGGTTTAACTCAAACTAACCATGCATATCGTCTAAGAAAGAGGGTTTTATGAGTAATTGTAGCCTAACCATACTAGTTTAATTTGAGCACCCTATTTAAGGTTTTCTAAGTCTCCTACGTGTTCAATTCTCAAGTCCAAATGGATGGATTTGATTTCTCTCCGATTTTCTTCCTATATTTCTCTTCCTTTTCTCTAACTTTCTCTTCTACATCTCAAGAAGAACGTTTCTCCCAAAGTTTCTCCGTGCTTCCTCATCTTTTCTGTTTTATTCTACGGACTCATTAGCATAGGCCACTAATTGTTTCATTAGCTTAAGTGGCCATGTGTTAACTCAAATTAACCTTGCTTAGCCTCTAAGAAAGAGAATTTTCTGAGTAATTGTAGCATAACGATATTAGTTTAACTTAGGCACCTCATTGAAGGTTTTCAAAATCGCTGAAGGGTTCAATTCTCAAGTCCAAAACGATGAATTTGAATGCCCTTTGATTATCTTTCTAAAATCCCTTTCTTTTCTCCAGCTTTCTCTTCTAGCCCTAAAGCAAAATGTTTCTCTCTTTCTCCGTCCTTCTCCATCCTTTTCCATTTGGTTCTTGGAACTAATTAGCGTAGGCCACTAGTTCTGTCATTAGCTTATGTGGCCAAGTTTAACTCAAACTCACCTTGCTTAGCCTCTAGGAAAGAGAATTTTCTGAGTGATTGTAGCATAACGATATTAGTTGAGCTCAGGCACCTCATTTAATGTTTTCAAAATCACGTAAGTGTTCAATTCTCAAGTCCAAAACGATGAATTTGAATGCCCTTTGACTTTCTTCCTATTTCTCTTTATTTTCTCTAACTCTCTCTTCTAGGCTCTCAATAAGAATGTTTCTGTCTAACTTTCTCCGGCCTTCTCTATTTTGTTCTACGAACTAATTAGCTTAGGCCACTAATTATTTCATTAGCTTCAGTGGCCATGTTTGACTCTAGTATCCACTTAAGCACCCTATTTAGTTTCTCCATTAATCCGGCTCATCAACGCCTGTCAGCGGCAACAAGATGCTCTATCCACTTAAGAATGTTTCTCCATAACTTTCCCCGTCCTTCCGCATCTTTCTCTATCTTGTTCTAGGAACTAATTAGCTTGGGCCACTAATCGTTTGATTAGCTTAAATGGCCAAGTTTAGCTCAAACTAACCTAACTTAGCCCCTAAAAAAGAGAATTTTAAGAGCAATTGCAGCTTAACGATATTAGTTTAACTTAAGAACCTTGTTTAAGGATTTCTAAATCACCTAAGTGTTCAATTCTCAATTCCAAAAGGAAGAATTTGAAATCCCTTTGAATTTCTTTCTATTTTCCTTTTTCTTTTCTCCGACTTCTCATCTACCTGTCAAGAAGAATGTTTCTCCCCAAGTTTCTCCGCCCTTCTCCATCCTTTTCTATTTTATCCTACGAACTAATTAGCTTGGGCCAATAATTCTTTCATTAGCTTAAATGGCCCGGTTTAACTCAAACAAAACCATGCTTAGCCTGTAAGAAAGAGAATTTTATGAGTAATTGTAGCTCAATGATATTAGTTTAACTTAAACACGTCATTTAAGGTTTTCTAAATCTCCTACGTGTTCAATTCTCAAATCGAAAAGGATGAATTTCAATTCTCTTTGATTTTCTTCCTGTTTCTCTTTCTTTTCTCTAACCTTTCTCTACCGCCTCTCAAGAAGAATTCAGAATGTTCAAAAGCTGTCCTTTATTTTCTTTGCGTTCTACACCTACCATAACCACATACATATTTTGCCTACTCTAGTGGGATGTACTAGGGACTGTGTTTTGTTGCTCATAGCTATTTGCTGGATGCATACATCAGATTGCGGGTTTCTCCTCCAGCGCACTTTAGGAATACTGTTACACTCCGTGTGGGTTACGCTTCAAGACTATGCCGATTCAGATTTCGGTGATTTCTGGATGGCTTACTTTGGTTGCTACTTTCATTATTGGCGTTTGACATTTTTGGATGGGTGGCTCATTGCTATTACTTTGTTTCATTATTGATTTTAGGTAGTTCTTCCGCTGATGTTCAATAGCTATTTCTCTTTGATGTAGTGTTTGAACATCTTGCGTCTGGTTATTCAGGCTTTTCTTTCTCTCGTGTATAGCTTTGTAGGGCGTGGGGCATGCCCCTTGTAATCTCGTTTATTCTTCTGTTTTATTTATGACTTATTCACCCGAAAAAAAGAACGTTTGTCTCTAACTATCTCCGTCCTTCTCCATCATTCTCTATTTTGTTCTAGGAACTAATAAGCCACTAATTGTTTCATTAGCTTAAGGGGACAAGTTTAACTCAAACTAACCTTGCTTAGCCTCTAAGAAAGAGAATTTTCTGAGTAATTGTAGCTTAACTATGTTAGTTTAACTTAAGCACCCTATTTAGGGTTTTCTAAATCGCCTACGTGTTCAGTTCTCGAGTCCAAATGGATGAATTTGAATTCTCTTTGATTTTCTTCCTATTTCTCTTTCTTTTTCTCTAACTTTCTCTTCAACATCTCAAGAAGAACGTTTCCCTCTATGCTTCTCCGTCTTCCTCTGTTTTGTTCTACGAACTAATTAGCTTAGCCCACTAATTGTTTTATTAGCTTAAGCGGCCAGGTTTAACCGAAACTATCCTTGCTTAGCTTGTAAGAAAAAGAATTTCCTAAGTAATTTTAGTTTAACGATGTTAGTTTAAGTTAAGAACCTCATTTAAGGATTTCCAAATCACCTACGTGTTCAATTCGCAAGTCCGCAAGGAAGAATTTGAAATCCCTTTGATTTTCTTCCTATTTCTCTTTCTTTTCTCCAACTTCTCATCTACCTGTCAAGAAGAATGTTTCTCCAAAACTTTCTCCATCCTTCTCGATTTTGTCCTACGAACTAATTAGCTTTGGCCAATAATTGTTTCATTAGCTTAAGTGGCCAGGTTTAACTCAAACTAACCATGCATATCGTCTAAGAAAGAGGGTTTTATGAGTAATTGTAGCCTAACCATACTAGTTTAATTTGAGCACCCTATTTAAGGTTTTCTAAGTCTCCTACGTGTTCAATTCTCAAGTCCAAATGGATGGATTTGATTTCTCTCCGATTTTCTTCCTATATTTCTCTTCCTTTTCTCTAACTTTCTCTTCTACATCTCAAGAAGAACGTTTCTCCCAAAGTTTCTCCGTGCTTCCTCATCTTTTCTGTTTTATTCTACGGACTCATTAGCATAGGCCACTAATTGTTTCATTAGCTTAAGTGGCCACGTGTTAACTCAAATTAACCTTGCTTAGCCTCTAAGAAAGAGAATTTTCTGAGTAATTGTAGCATAACGATATTAGTTTAACTTAGGCACCTCATTTAAGGTTTTCAAAATCGCTGAAGGGTTCAATTCTCAAGTCCAAAACGATGAATTTGAATGCCCTTTGATTATCTTTCTAAAATCCCTTTCTTTTCTCCAGCTTTCTCTTCTAGCCCTAAAGCAAAATGTTTCTCTCTTTCTCCGTCCTTCTCCATCCTTTTCCATTTGGTTCTTGGAACTAATTAGCGTAGGCCACTAGTTCTGTCATTAGCTTATGTGGCCAAGTTTAACTCAAACTCACCTTGCTTAGCCTCTAGGAAAGAGAATTTTCTGAGTGATTGTAGCATAACGATATTAGTTGAGCTCAGGCACCTCATTTAATGTTTTCAAAATCACGTAAGTGTTCAATTCTCAAGTCCAAAACGATGAATTTGAATGCCCTTTGACTTTCTTCCTATTTCTCTTTATTTTCTCTAACTCTCTCTTCTAGGCTCTCAATAAGAATGTTTCTGTCTAACTTTCTCCGGCCTTCTCTATTTTGTTCTACGAACTAATTAGCTTAGGCCACTAATTATTTCACTAGCTTGAGTGGCCATGTTTGACTCTAGTATCCACTTAAGCACCCTATTTAGTTTCTCCATTAATCCGGCTCATCAACGCCTGTCAGCGGCAACAAGATGCTCTATCCACTTAAGAATGTTTCTCCATAACTTTCCCCGTCCTTCCGCATCTTTCTCTATCTTGTTCTAGGAACTAATTAGCTTGGGCCACTAATCGTTTGATTAGCTTAAATGGCCAAGTTTAGCTCAAACTAACCTAACTTAGCCCCTAAAAAAGAGAATTTTAAGAGCAATTGCAGCTTAACGATATTAGTTTAACTTAAGAACCTTGTTTAAGGATTTCTAAATCACCTAAGTGTTCAATTCTCAATTCCAAAAGGAAGAATTTGAAATCCCTTTGAATTTCTTTCTATTTTCCTTTTTCTTTTCTCCGACTTCTCATCTACCTGTCAAGAAGAATGTTTCTCCCCAAGTTTCTCCGCCCTTCTCCATCCTTCTCTATTTTATCCTACGAACTAATTAGCTTGGGCCAATAATTCTTTCATTAGCTTAAATGGCCCGGTTTAACTCAAACAAAACCATGCTTAGCCTGTAAGAAAGAGAATTTTATGAGTAATTGTAGCTCAATGATATTAGTTTAACTTAAACACGTCATTTAAGGTTTTCTAAATCTCCTACGTGTTCAATTCTCAAATCGAAAAGGATGAATTTCAATTCTCTTTGATTTTCTTCCTGTTTCTCTTTCTTTTCTCTAACCTTTCTCTACCGCCTCTCAAGAAGAATTCAGAATGTTCAAAAGCTGTCCTTTATTTTCTTTGCGTTCTACACCTACCATAACCACATACATATTTTGCCTACTCTAGTGGGATGTACTAGGGACTGTGTTTTGTTGCTCATAGCTATTTGCTGGATGCATACATCAGATTGCGGGTTTCTCCTCCAGCGCACTTTAGGAATACTGTTACACTCCGTGTGGGTTACGCTTCAAGACTATGCCGATTCAGATTTCGGTGATTTCTGGATGGCTTACTTTGGTTGCTACTTTCATTATTGGCGTTTGACATTTTTGGATGGGTGGCTCATTGCTATTACTTTGTTTCATTATTGATTTTAGGTAGTTCTTCCGCTGATGTTCAATAGCTATTTCTCTTTGATGTAGTGTTTGAACATCTTGCGTCTGGTTATTCAGGCTTTTCTTTCTCTCGTGTATAGCTTTGTAGGGCGTGGGGCATGCCCCTTGTAATCTCGTTTATTCTTCTGTTTTATTTATGACTTATTCACCCGAAAAAAAGAACGTTTGTCTCTAACTATCTCCGTCCTTCTCCATCATTCTCTATTTTGTTCTAGGAACTAATAAGCCACTAATTGTTTCATTAGCTTAAGGGGACAAGTTTAACTCAAACTAACCTTGCTTAGCCTCTAAGAAAGAGAATTTTCTGAGTAATTGTAGCTTAACTATGTTAGTTTAACTTAAGCACCCTATTTAGGGTTTTCTAAATCGCCTACGTGTTCAATTCTCGAGTCCAAATGGATGAATTTGAATTCTCTTTGATTTTCTTCCTATTTCTCTTTCTTTTTCTCTAACTTTCTCTTCAACATCTCAAGAAGAACGTTTCCCTCTATGCTTCTCCGTCTTCCTCTGTTTTGTTCTACGAACTAATTAGCTTAGCCCACTAATTGTTTTATTAGCTTAAGCGGCCAGGTTTAACCGAAACTATCCTTGCTTAGCTTGTAAGAAAAAGAATTTCCTAAGTAATTTTAGTTTAACGATGTTAGTTTAAGTTAAGAACCTCATTTAAGGATTTCCAAATCACCTACGTGTTCAATTCGCAAGTCCGCAAGGAAGAATTTGAAATCCCTTTGATTTTCTTCCTATTTCTCTTTCTTTTCTCCAACTTCTCATCTACCTGTCAAGAAGAATGTTTCTCCAAAACTTTCTCCATCCTTCTCGATTTTGTCCTACGAACTAATTAGCTTTGGCCAATAATTGTTTCATTAGCTTAAGTGGCCAGGTTTAACTCAAACTAACCATGCATATCGTCTAAGAAAGAGGGTTTTATGAGTAATTGTAGCCTAACCATACTAGTTTAATTTGAGCACCCTATTTAAGGTTTTCTAAGTCTCCTACGTGTTCAATTCTCAAGTCCAAATGGATGGATTTGATTTCTCTCCGATTTTCTTCCTATATTTCTCTTCCTTTTCTCTAACTTTCTCTTCTACATCTCAAGAAGAACGTTTCTCCCAAAGTTTCTCCGTGCTTCCTCATCTTTTCTGTTTTATTCTACGGACTCATTAGCATAGGCCACTAATTGTTTCATTAGCTTAAGTGGCCATGTGTTAACTCAAATTAACCTTGCTTAGCCTCTAAGAAAGAGAATTTTCTGAGTAATTGTAGCATAACGATATTAGTTTAACTTAGGCACCTCATTTAAGGTTTTCAAAATCGCTGAAGGGTTCAATTCTCAAGTCCAAAACGATGAATTTGAATGCCCTTTGATTATCTTTCTAAAATCCCTTTCTTTTCTCCAGCTTTCTCTTCTAGCCCTAAAGCAAAATGTTTCTCTCTTTCTCCGTCCTTCTCCATCCTTTTCCATTTGGTTCTTGGAACTAATTAGCGTAGGCCACTAATTCTGTCATTAGCTTATGTGGCCAAGTTTAACTCAAACTCACCTTGCTTAGCCTCTAGGAAAGAGAATTTTCTGAGTGATTGTAGCATAACGATATTAGTTGAGCTCAGGCACCTCATTTAATGTTTTCAAAATCACGTAAGTGTTCAATTCTCAAGTCCAAAACGATGAATTTGAATGCCCTTTGACTTTCTTCCTATTTCTCTTTATTTTCTCTAACTCTCTCTTCTAGGCTCTCAATAAGAATGTTTCTGTCTAACTTTCTCCGGCCTTCTCTATTTTGTTCTACGAACTAATTAGCTTAGGCCACTAATTATTTCACTAGATTGAGTGGCCATGTTTGACTCTAGTATCCACTTAAGCACCCTATTTAGTTTCTCCATTAATCCGGCTCATCAACGCCTGTCAGCGGCAACAAGATGCTCTATCCACTTAAGAATGTTTCTCCATAACTTTCCCCGTCCTTCCGCATCTTTCTCTATCTTGTTCTAGGAACTAATTAGCTTGGGCCACTAATCGTTTGATTAGCTTAAATGGCCAAGTTTAGCTCAAACTAACCTAACTTAGCCCCTAAAAAAGAGAATTTTAAGAGCAATTGCAGCTTAACGATATTAGTTTAACTTAAGAACCTTGTTTAAGGATTTCTAAATCACCTAAGTGTTCAATTCTCAATTCCAAAAGGAAGAATTTGAAATCCCTTTGAATTTCTTTCTATTTTCCTTTTTCTTTTCTCCGACTTCTCATCTACCTGTCAAGAAGAATGTTTCTCCCCAAGTTTCTCCGGCCTTCTCCATCCTTCTCTATTTTATCCTACGAACTAATTAGCTTGGGCCAATAATTCTTTCATTAGCTTAAATGGCCCGGTTTAACTCAAACAAAACCATGCTTAGCCTGTAAGAAAGAGAATTTTATGAGTAATTGTAGCTCAATGATATTAGTTTAACTTAAACACGTCATTTCAGGTTTTCTAAATCTCCTACGTGTTCAATTCTCAAATCGAAAAGGATGAATTTCAATTCTCTTTGATTTTCTTCCTGTTTCTCTTTCTTTTCTCTAACCTTTCTCTACCGCCTCTCAAGAAGAATTCAGAATGTTCAAAAGCTGTCCTTTATTTTCTTTGCGTTCTACACCTACCATAACCACATACATATTTTGCCTACTCTAGTGGGATGTACTAGGGACTGTGTTTTGTTGCTCATAGCTATTTGCTGGATGCATACATCAGATTGCGGGTTTCTCCTCCAGCGCACTTTAGGAATACTGTTACACTCCGTGTGGGTTACGCTTCAAGACTATGCCGATTCAGATTTCGGTGATTTCTGGATGGCTTACTTTGGTTGCTACTTTCATTATTGGCGTTTGACATTTTTGGATGGGTGGCTCATTGCTATTACTTTGTTTCATTATTGATTTTAGGTAGTTCTTCCGCTGATGTTCAATAGCTATTTCTCTTTGATGTAGTGTTTGAACATCTTGCGTCTGGTTATTCAGGCTTTTCTTTCTCTCGTGTATAGCTTTGTAGGGCGTGGGGCATGCCCCTTGTAATCTCGTTTATTCTTCTGTTTTATTTATGACTTATTCACCCGAAAAAAAGAACGTTTGTCTCTAACTATCTCCGTCCTTCTCCATCATTCTCTATTTTGTTCTAGGAACTAATAAGCCACTAATTGTTTCATTAGCTTAAGGGGACAAGTTTAACTCAAACTAACCTTGCTTAGCCTCTAAGAAAGAGAATTTTCTGAGTAATTGTAGCTTAACTATGTTAGTTTAACTTAAGCACCCTATTTAGGGTTTTCTAAATCGCCTACGTGTTCAGTTCTCGAGTCCAAATGGATGAATTTGAATTCTCTTTGATTTTCTTCCTATTTCTCTTTCTTTTTCTCTAACTTTCTCTTCAACATCTCAAGAAGAACGTTTCCCTCTATGCTTCTCCGTCTTCCTCTGTTTTGTTCTACGAACTAATTAGCTTAGCCCACTAATTGTTTTATTAGCTTAAGCGGCCAGGTTTAACCGAAACTATCCTTGCTTAGCTTGTAAGAAAAAGAATTTCCTAAGTAATTTTAGTTTAACGATGTTAGTTTAAGTTAAGAACCTCATTTAAGGATTTCCAAATCACCTACGTGTTCAATTCGCAAGTCCGCAAGGAAGAATTTGAAATCCCTTTGATTTTCTTCCTATTTCTCTTTCTTTTCTCCAACTTCTCATCTACCTGTCAAGAAGAATGTTTCTCCAAAACTTTCTCCATCCTTCTCGATTTTGTCCTACGAACTAATTAGCTTTGGCCAATAATTGTTTCATTAGCTTAAGTGGCCAGGTTTAACTCAAACTAACCATGCATATCGTCTAAGAAAGAGGGTTTTATGAGTAATTGTAGCCTAACCATACTAGTTTAATTTGAGCACCCTATTTAAGGTTTTCTAAGTCTCCTACGTGTTCAATTCTCAAGTCCAAATGGATGGATTTGATTTCTCTCCGATTTTCTTCCTATATTTCTCTTCCTTTTCTCTAACTTTCTCTTCTACATCTCAAGAAGAACGTTTCTCCCAAAGTTTCTCCGTGCTTCCTCATCTTTTCTGTTTTATTCTACGGACTCATTAGCATAGGCCACTAATTGTTTCATTAGCTTAAGTGGCCATGTGTTAACTCAAACTAACCTTGCTTAGCCTCTAAGAAAGAGAATTTTCTGAGTAATTGTAGCATAACGATATTAGTTTAACTTAGGCACCTCATTTAAGGTTTTCAAAATCGCTGAAGGGTTCAATTCTCAAGTCCAAAACGATGAATTTGAATGCCCTTTGATTATCTTTCTAAAATCCCTTTCTTTTCTCCAGCTTTCTCTTCTAGCCCTAAAGCAAAATGTTTCTCTCTTTCTCCGTCCTTCTCCATCCTTTTCCATTTGGTTCTTGGAACTAATTAGCGTAGGCCACTAATTCTGTCATTAGCTTATGTGGCCAAGTTTAACTCAAACTCACCTTGCTTAGCCTCTAGGAAAGAGAATTTTCTGAGTGATTGTAGCATAACGATATTAGTTGAGCTCAGGCACCTCATTTAATGTTTTCAAAATCACGTAAGTGTTCAATTCTCAAGTCCAAAACGATGAATTTGAATGCCCTTTGACTTTCTTCCTATTTCTCTTTATTTTCTCTAACTCTCTCTTCTAGGCTCTCAATAAGAATGTTTCTGTCTAACTTTCTCCGGCCTTCTCTATTTTGTTCTACGAACTAATTAGCTTAGGCCACTAATTATTTCACTAGCTTGAGTGGCCATGTTTGACTCTAGTATCCACTTAAGCACCCTATTTAGTTTCTCCATTAATCCGGCTCATCAACGCCTGTCAGCGGCAACAAGATGCTCTATCCACTTAAGAATGTTTCTCCATAACTTTCCCCGTCCTTCCGCATCTTTCTCTATCTTGTTCTAGGAACTAATTAGCTTGGGCCACTAATCGTTTGATTAGCTTAAATGGCCAAGTTTAGCTCAAACTAACCTAACTTAGCCCCTAAAAAAGAGAATTTTAAGAGCAATTGCAGCTTAACGATATTAGTTTAACTTAAGAACCTTGTTTAAGGATTTCTAAATCACCTAAGTGTTCAATTCTCAATTCCAAAAGGAAGAATTTGAAATCCCTTTGAATTTCTTTCTATTTTCCTTTTTCTTTTCTCCGACTTCTCATCTACCTGTCAAGAAGAATGTTTCTCCCCAAGTTTCTCCGCCCTTCTCCATCCTTCTCTATTTTATCCTACGAACTAATTAGCTTGGGCCAATAATTCTTTCATTAGCTTAAATGGCCCGGTTTAACTCAAACAAAACCATGCTTAGCCTGTAAGAAAGAGAATTTTATGAGTAATTGTAGCTCAATGATATTAGTTTAACTTAAACACGTCATTTAAGGTTTTCTAAATCTCCTACGTGTTCAATTCTCAAATCGAAAAGGATGAATTTCAATTCTCTTTGATTTTCATCCTGTTTCTCTTTCTTTTCTCTAACCTTTCTCTACCGCCTCTCAAGAAGAATTCAGAATGTTCAAAAGCTGTCCTTTATTTTCTTTGCGTTCTACACCTACCATAACCACATACATATTTTGCCTACTCTAGTGGGATGTACTAGGGACTGTGTTTTGTTGCTCATAGCTATTTGCTGGATGCATACATCAGATTGCGGGTTTCTCCTCCAGCGCACTTTAGGAATACTGTTACACTCCGTGTGGGTTACGCTTCAAGACTATGCCGATTCAGATTTCGGTGATTTCTGGATGGCTTACTTTGGTTGCTACTTTCATTATTGGCGTTTGACATTTTTGGATGGGTGGCTCATTGCTATTACTTTGTTTCATTATTGATTTTAGGTAGTTCTTCCGCTGATGTTCAATAGCTATTTCTCTTTGATGTAGTGTTTGAACATCTTGCGTCTGGTTATTCAGGCTTTTCTTTCTCTCGTGTATAGCTTTGTAGGGCGTGGGGCATGCCCCTTGTAATCTCGTTTATTCTTCTGTTTTATTTATGACTTATTCACCCGAAAAAAAGAACGTTTGTCTCTAACTATCTCCGTCCTTCTCCATCATTCTCTATTTTGTTCTAGGAACTAATAAGCCACTAATTGTTTCATTAGCTTAAGGGGACAAGTTTAACTCAAACTAACCTTGCTTAGCCTCTAAGAAAGAGAATTTTCTGAGTAATTGTAGCTTAACTATGTTAGTTTAACTTAAGCACCCTATTTAGGGTTTTCTAAATCGCCTACGTGTTCAGTTCTCGAGTCCAAATGGATGAATTTGAATTCTCTTTGATTTTCTTCCTATTTCTCTTTCTTTTTCTCTAACTTTCTCTTCAACATCTCAAGAAGAACGTTTCCCTCTATGCTTCTCCGTCTTCCTCTGTTTTGTTCTACGAACTAATTAGCTTAGCCCACTAATTGTTTTATTAGCTTAAGCGGCCAGGTTTAACCGAAACTATCCTTGCTTAGCTTGTAAGAAAAAGAATTTCCTAAGTAATTTTAGTTTAGCGATGTTAGTTTAAGTTAAGAACCTCATTTAAGGATTTCCAAATCACCTACGTGTTCAATTCGCAAGTCCGCAAGGAAGAATTTGAAATCCCTTTGATTTTCTTCCTATTTCTCTTTCTTTTCTCCAACTTCTCATCTACCTGTCAAGAAGAATGTTTCTCCAAAACTTTCTCCATCCTTCTCGATTTTGTCCTACGAACTAATTAGCTTTGGCCAATAATTGTTTCATTAGCTTAAGTGGCCAGGTTTAACTCAAACTAACCATGCATATCGTCTAAGAAAGAGGGTTTTATGAGTAATTGTAGCCTAACCATACTAGTTTAATTTGAGCACCCTATTTAAGGTTTTCTAAGTCTCCTACGTGTTCAATTCTCAAGTCCAAATGGATGGATTTGATTTCTCTCCGATTTTCTTCCTATATTTCTCTTCCTTTTCTCTAACTTTCTCTTCTACATCTCAAGAAGAACGTTTCTCCCAAAGTTTCTCCGTGCTTCCTCATCTTTTCTGTTTTATTCTACGGACTCATTAGCATAGGCCACTAATTGTTTCATTAGCTTAAGTGGCCATGTGTTAACTCAAACTAACCTTGCTTAGCCTCTAAGAAAGAGAATTTTCTGAGTAATTGTAGCATAACGATATTAGTTTAACTTAGGCACCTCATTTAAGGTTTTCAAAATCGCTGAAGGGTTCAATTCTCAAGTCCAAAACGATGAATTTGAATGCCCTTTGATTATCTTTCTAAAATCCCTTTCTTTTCTCCAGCTTTCTCTTCTAGCCCTAAAGCAAAATGTTTCTCTCTTTCTCCGTCCTTCTCCATCCTTTTCCATTTGGTTCTTGGAACTAATTAGCGTAGGCCACTAATTCTGTCATTAGCTTATGTGGCCAAGTTTAACTCAAACTCACCTTGCTTAGCCTCTAGGAAAGAGAATTTTCTGAGTGATTGTAGCATAACGATATTAGTTGAGCTCAGGCACCTCATTTAATGTTTTCAAAATCACGTAAGTGTTCAATTCTCAAGTCCAAAACGATGAATTTGAATGCCCTTTGACTTTCTTCCTATTTCTCTTTATTTTCTCTAACTCTCTCTTCTAGGCTCTCAATAAGAATGTTTCTGTCTAACTTTCTCCGGCCTTCTCTATTTTGTTCTACGAACTAATTAGCTTAGGCCACTAATTATTTCACTAGCTTGAGTGGCCATGTTTGACTCTAGTATCCACTTAAGCACCCTATTTAGTTTCTCCATTAATCCGGCTCATCAACGCCTGTCAGCGGCAACAAGATGCTCTATCCACTTAAGAATGTTTCTCCATAACTTTCCCCGTCCTTCCGCATCTTTCTCTATCTTGTTCTAGGAACTAATTAGCTTGGGCCACTAATCGTTTGATTAGCTTAAATGGCCAAGTTTAGCTCAAACTAACCTAACTTAGCCCCTAAAAAAGAGAATTTTAAGAGCAATTGCAGCTTAACGATATTAGTTTAACTTAAGAACCTTGTTTAAGGATTTCTAAATCACCTAAGTGTTCAATTCTCAATTCCAAAAGGAAGAATTTGAAATCCCTTTGAATTTCTTTCTATTTTCCTTTTTCTTTTCTCCGACTTCTCATCTACCTGTCAAGAAGAATGTTTCTCCCCAAGTTTCTCCGCCCTTCTCCATCCTTCTCTATTTTATCCTACGAACTAATTAGCTTGGGCCAATAATTCTTTCATTAGCTTAAATGGCCCGGTTTAACTCAAACAAAACCATGCTTAGCCTGTAAGAAAGAGAATTTTATGAGTAATTGTAGCTCAATGATATTAGTTTAACTTAAACACGTCATTTAAGGTTTTCTAAATCTCCTACGTGTTCAATTCTCAAATCGAAAAGGATGAATTTCAATTCTCTTTGATTTTCTTCCTGTTTCTCTTTCTTTTCTCTAACCTTTCTCTACCGCCTCTCAAGAAGAATTCAGAATGTTCAAAAGCTGTCCTTTATTTTCTTTGCGTTCTACACCTACCATAACCACATACATATTTTGCCTACTCTAGTGGGATGTACTAGGGACTGTGTTTTGTTGCTCATAGCTATTTGCTGGATGCATACATCAGATTGCGGGTTTCTCCTCCAGCGCACTTTAGGAATACTGTTACACTCCGTGTGGGTTACGCTTCAAGACTATGCCGATTCAGATTTCGGTGATTTCTGGATGGCTTACTTTGGTTGCTACTTTCATTATTGGCGTTTGACATTTTTGGATGGGTGGCTCATTGCTATTACTTTGTTTCATTATTGATTTTAGGTAGTTCTTCCGCTGATGTTCAATAGCTATTTCTCTTTGATGTAGTTTTTGAACATCTTGCGTCTGGTTATTCAGGCTTTTCTTTCTCTCGTGTATAGCTTTGTAGGGCGTGGGGCATGCCCCTTGTAATCTCGTTTATTCTTCTGTTTTATTTATGACTTATTCACCCGAAAAAAAGAACGTTTGTCTCTAACTATCTCCGTCCTTCTCCATCATTCTCTATTTTGTTCTAGGAACTAATAAGCCACTAATTGTTTCATTAGCTTAAGGGGACAAGTTTAACTCAAACTAACCTTGCTTAGCCTCTAAGAAAGAGAATTTTCTGAGTAATTGTAGCTTAACTATGTTAGTTTAACTTAAGCACCCTATTTAGGGTTTTCTAAATCGCCTACGTGTTCAGTTCTCGAGTCCAAATGGATGAATTTGAATTCTCTTTGATTTTCTTCCTATTTCTCTTTCTTTTTCTCTAACTTTCTCTTCAACATCTCAAGAAGAACGTTTCCCTCTATGCTTCTCCGTCTTCCTCTGTTTTGTTCTACGAACTAATTAGCTTAGCCCACTAATTGTTTTATTAGCTTAAGCGGCCAGGTTTAACCGAAACTATCCTTGCTTAGCTTGTAAGAAAAAGAATTTCCTAAGTAATTTTAGTTTAGCGATGTTAGTTTAAGTTAAGAACCTCATTTAAGGATTTCCAAATCACCTACGTGTTCAATTCGCAAGTCCGCAAGGAAGAATTTGAAATCCCTTTGATTTTCTTCCTATTTCTCTTTCTTTTCTCCAACTTCTCATCTACCTGTCAAGAAGAATGTTTCTCCAAAACTTTCTCCATCCTTCTCGATTTTGTCCTACGAACTAATTAGCTTTGGCCAATAATTGTTTCATTAGCTTAAGTGGCCAGGTTTAACTCAAACTAACCATGCATATCGTCTAAGAAAGAGGGTTTTATGAGTAATTGTAGCCTAACCATACTAGTTTAATTTGAGCACCCTATTTAAGGTTTTCTAAGTCTCCTACGTGTTCAATTCTCAAGTCCAAATGGATGGATTTGATTTCTCTCCGATTTTCTTCCTATATTTCTCTTCCTTTTCTCTAACTTTCTCTTCTACATCTCAAGAAGAACGTTTCTCCCAAAGTTTCTCCGTGCTTCCTCATCTTTTCTGTTTTATTCTACGGACTCATTAGCATAGGCCACTAATTGTTTCATTAGCTTAAGTGGCCATGTGTTAACTCAAATTAACCTTGCTTAGCCTCTAAGAAAGAGAATTTTCTGAGTAATTGTAGCATAACGATATTAGTTTAACTTAGGCACCTCATTTAAGGTTTTCAAAATCGCTGAAGGGTTCAATTCTCAAGTCCAAAACGATGAATTTGAATGCCCTTTGATTATCTTTCTAAAATCCCTTTCTTTTCTCCAGCTTTCTCTTCTAGCCCTAAAGCAAAATGTTTCTCTCTTTCTCCGTCCTTCTCCATCCTTTTCCATTTGGTTCTTGGAACTAATTAGCGTAGGCCACTAATTCTTTCATTAGCTTATGTGGCCAAGTTTAACTCAAACTCACCTTGCTTAGCCTCTAGGAAAGAGAATTTTCTGAGTGATTGTAGCATAACGATATTAGTTGAGCTCAGGCACCTCATTTAATGTTTTCAAAATCACGTAAGTGTTCAATTCTCAAGTCCAAAACGATGAATTTGAATGCCCTTTGACTTTCTTCCTATTTCTCTTTATTTTCTCTAACTCTCTCTTCTAGGCTCTCAATAAGAATGTTTCTGTCTAACTTTCTCCGGCCTTCTCTATTTTGTTCTACGAACTAATTAGCTTAGGCCACTAATTATTTCACTAGCTTGAGTGGCCATGTTTGACTCTAGTATCCACTTAAGCACCCTATTTAGTTTCTCCATTAATCCGGCTCATCAACGACTGTCAGCGGCAACAAGATGCTCTATCCACTTAAGAATGTTTCTCCATAACTTTCCCCGTCCTTCCGCATCTTTCTCTATCTTGTTCTAGGAACTAATTAGCTTGGGCCACTAATCGTTTGATTAGCTTAAATGGCCAAGTTTAGCTCAAACTAACCTAACTTAGCCCCTAAAAAAGAGAATTTTAAGAGCAATTGCAGCTTAACGATATTAGTTTAACTTAAGAACCTTGTTTAAGGATTTCTAAATCACCTAAGTGTTCAATTCTCAATTCCAAAAGGAAGAATTTGAAATCCCTTTGAATTTCTTTCTATTTTCCTTTTTCTTTTCTCCGACTTCTCATCTACCTGTCAAGAAGAATGTTTCTCCCCAAGTTTCTCCGGCCTCCTCCATCCTTCTCTATTTTATCCTACGAACTAATTAGCTTGGGCCAATAATTCTTTCATTAGCTTAAATGGCCCGGTTTAACTCAAACAAAACCATGCTTAGCCTGTAAGAAAGAGAATTTTATGAGTAATTGTAGCTCAATGATATTAGTTTAACTTAAACACGTCATTTAAGGTTTTCTAAATCTCCTACGTGTTCAATTCTCAAATCGAAAAGGATGAATTTCAATTCTCTTTGATTTTCTTCCTGTTTCTCTTTCTTTTCTCTAACCTTTCTCTACCGCCTCTCAAGAAGAATTCAGAATGTTAAAAAGCTGTCCTTTATTTTCTTTGCGTTCTACACCTACCATAACCACATACATATTTTGCCTACTCTAGTGGGATGTACTAGGGACTGTGTTTTGTTGCTCATAGCTATTTGCTGGATGCATACATCAGATTGCGGGTTTCTCCTCCAGCGCACTTTAGGAATACTGTTACACTCCGTGTGGGTTACGCTTCAAGACTATGCCGATTCAGATTTCGGTGATTTCTGGATGGCTTACTTTGGTTGCTACTTTCATTATTGGCGTTTGACATTTTTGGATGGGTGGCTCATTGCTATTACTTTGTTTCATTATTGATTTTAGGTAGTTCTTCCGCTGATGTTCAATAGCTATTTCTCTTTGATGTAGTTTTTGAACATCTTGCGTCTGGTTATTCAGGCTTTTCTTTCTCTCGTGTATAGCTTTGTAGGGCGTGGGGCATGCCCCTTGTAATCTCGTTTATTCTTCTGTTTTATTTATGACTTATTCACCCGAAAAAAAGAACGTTTGTCTCTAACTATCTCCGTCCTTCTCCATCATTCTCTATTTTGTTCTAGGAACTAATAAGCCACTAATTGTTTCATTAGCTTAAGGGGACAAGTTTAACTCAAACTAACCTTGCTTAGCCTCTAAGAAAGAGAATTTTCTGAGTAATTGTAGCTTAACTATGTTAGTTTAACTTAAGCACCCTATTTAGGGTTTTCTAAATCGCCTACGTGTTCAGTTCTCGAGTCCAAATGGATGAATTTGAATTCTCTTTGATTTTCTTCCTATTTCTCTTTCTTTTTCTCTAACTTTCTCTTCAACATCTCAAGAAGAACGTTTCCCTCTATGCTTCTCCGTCTTCCTCTGTTTTGTTCTACGAACTAATTAGCTTAGCCCACTAATTGTTTTATTAGCTTAAGCGGCCAGGTTTAACCGAAACTATCCTTGCTTAGCTTGTAAGAAAAAGAATTTCCTAAGTAATTTTAGTTTAGCGATGTTAGTTTAAGTTAAGAACCTCATTTAAGGATTTCCAAATCACCTACGTGTTCAATTCGCAAGTCCGCAAGGAAGAATTTGAAATCCCTTTGATTTTCTTCCTATTTCTCTTTCTTTTCTCCAACTTCTCATCTACCTGTCAAGAAGAATGTTTCTCCAAAACTTTCTCCATCCTTCTCGATTTTGTCCTACGAACTAATTAGCTTTGGCCAATAATTGTTTCATTAGCTTAAGTGGCCAGGTTTAACTCAAACTAACCATGCATATCGTCTAAGAAAGAGGGTTTTATGAGTAATTGTAGCCTAACCATACTAGTTTAATTTGAGCACCCTATTTAAGGTTTTCTAAGTCTCCTACGTGTTCAATTCTCAAGTCCAAATGGATGGATTTGATTTCTCTCCGATTTTCTTCCTATATTTCTCTTCCTTTTCTCTAACTTTCTCTTCTACATCTCAAGAAGAACGTTTCTCCCAAAGTTTCTCCGTGCTTCCTCATCTTTTCTGTTTTATTCTACGGACTCATTAGCATAGGCCACTAATTGTTTCATTAGCTTAAGTGGCCATGTGTTAACTCAAATTAACCTTGCTTAGCCTCTAAGAAAGAGAATTTTCTGAGTAATTGTAGCATAACGATATTAGTTTAACTTAGGCACCTCATTTAAGGTTTTCAAAATCGCTGAAGGGTTCAATTCTCAAGTCCAAAACGATGAATTTGAATGCCCTTTGATTATCTTTCTAAAATCCCTTTCTTTTCTCCAGCTTTCTCTTCTAGCCCTAAAGCAAAATGTTTCTCTCTTTCTCCGTCCTTCTCCATCCTTTTCCATTTGGTTCTTGGAACTAATTAGCGTAGGCCACTAATTCTTTCATTAGCTTATGTGGCCAAGTTTAACTCAAACTCACCTTGCTTAGCCTCTAGGAAAGAGAATTTTCTGAGTGATTGTAGCATAACGATATTAGTTGAGCTCAGGCACCTCATTTAATGTTTTCAAAATCACGTAAGTGTTCAATTCTCAAGTCCAAAACGATGAATTTGAATGCCCTTTGACTTTCTTCCTATTTCTCTTTATTTTCTCTAACTCTCTCTTCTAGGCTCTCAATAAGAATGTTTCTGTCTAACTTTCTCCGGCCTTCTCTATTTTGTTCTACGAACTAATTAGCTTAGGCCACTAATTATTTCACTAGCTTGAGTGGCCATGTTTGACTCTAGTATCCACTTAAGCACCCTATTTAGTTTCTCCATTAATCCGGCTCATCAACGACTGTCAGCGGCAACAAGATGCTCTATCCACTTAAGAATGTTTCTCCATAACTTTCCCCGTCCTTCCGCATCTTTCTCTATCTTGTTCTAGGAACTAATTAGCTTGGGCCACTAATCGTTTGATTAGCTTAAATGGCCAAGTTTAGCTCAAACTAACCTAACTTAGCCCCTAAAAAAGAGAATTTTAAGAGCAATTGCAGCTTAACGATATTAGTTTAACTTAAGAACCTTGTTTAAGGATTTCTAAATCACCTAAGTGTTCAATTCTCAATTCCAAAAGGAAGAATTTGAAATCCCTTTGAATTTCTTTCTATTTTCCTTTTTCTTTTCTCCGACTTCTCATCTACCTGTCAAGAAGAATGTTTCTCCCCAAGTTTCTCCGGCCTCCTCCATCCTTCTCTATTTTATCCTACGAACTAATTAGCTTGGGCCAATAATTCTTTCATTAGCTTAAATGGCCCGGTTTAACTCAAACAAAACCATGCTTAGCCTGTAAGAAAGAGAATTTTATGAGTAATTGTAGCTCAATGATATTAGTTTAACTTAAACACGTCATTTAAGGTTTTCTAAATCTCCTACGTGTTCAATTCTCAAATCGAAAAGGATGAATTTCAATTCTCTTTGATTTTCTTCCTGTTTCTCTTTCTTTTCTCTAACCTTTCTCTACCGCCTCTCAAGAAGAATTCAGAATGTTAAAAAGCTGTCCTTTATTTTCTTTGCGTTCTACACCTACCATAACCACATACATATTTTGCCTACTCTAGTGGGATGTACTAGGGACTGTGTTTTGTTGCTCATAGCTATTTGCTGGATGCATACATCAGATTGCGGGTTTCTCCTCCAGCGCACTTTAGGAATACTGTTACACTCCGTGTGGGTTACGCTTCAAGACTATGCCGATTCAGATTTCGGTGATTTCTGGATGGCTTACTTTGGTTGCTACTTTCATTATTGGCGTTTGACATTTTTGGATGGGTGGCTCATTGCTATTACTTTGTTTCATTATTGATTTTAGGTAGTTCTTCCGCTGATGTTCAATAGCTATTTCTCTTTGATGTAGTTTTTGAACATCTTGCGTCTGGTTATTCAGGCTTTTCTTTCTCTCGTGTATAGCTTTGTAGGGCGTGGGGCATGCCCCTTGTAATCTCGTTTATTCTTCTGTTTTATTTATGACTTATTCACCCGAAAAAAAGAACGTTTGTCTCTAACTATCTCCGTCCTTCTCCATCATTCTCTATTTTGTTCTAGGAACTAATAAGCCACTAATTGTTTCATTAGCTTAAGGGGACAAGTTTAACTCAAACTAACCTTGCTTAGCCTCTAAGAAAGAGAATTTTCTGAGTAATTGTAGCTTAACTATGTTAGTTTAACTTAAGCACCCTATTTAGGGTTTTCTAAATCGCCTACGTGTTCAGTTCTCGAGTCCAAATGGATGAATTTGAATTCTCTTTGATTTTCTTCCTATTTCTCTTTCTTTTTCTCTAACTTTCTCTTCAACATCTCAAGAAGAACGTTTCCCTCTATGCTTCTCCGTCTTCCTCTGTTTTGTTCTACGAACTAATTAGCTTAGCCCACTAATTGTTTTATTAGCTTAAGCGGCCAGGTTTAACCGAAACTATCCTTGCTTAGCTTGTAAGAAAAAGAATTTCCTAAGTAATTTTAGTTTAGCGATGTTAGTTTAAGTTAAGAACCTCATTTAAGGATTTCCAAATCACCTACGTGTTCAATTCGCAAGTCCGCAAGGAAGAATTTGAAATCCCTTTGATTTTCTTCCTATTTCTCTTTCTTTTCTCCAACTTCTCATCTACCTGTCAAGAAGAATGTTTCTCCAAAACTTTCTCCATCCTTCTCGATTTTGTCCTACGAACTAATTAGCTTTGGCCAATAATTGTTTCATTAGCTTAAGTGGCCAGGTTTAACTCAAACTAACCATGCATATCGTCTAAGAAAGAGGGTTTTATGAGTAATTGTAGCCTAACCATACTAGTTTAATTTGAGCACCCTATTTAAGGTTTTCTAAGTCTCCTACGTGTTCAATTCTCAAGTCCAAATGGATGGATTTGATTTCTCTCCGATTTTCTTCCTATATTTCTCTTCCTTTTCTCTAACTTTCTCTTCTACATCTCAAGAAGAACGTTTCTCCCAAAGTTTCTCCGTGCTTCCTCATCTTTTCTGTTTTATTCTACGGACTCATTAGCATAGGCCACTAATTGTTTCATTAGCTTAAGTGGCCATGTGTTAACTCAAACTAACCTTGCTTAGCCTCTAAGAAAGAGAATTTTCTGAGTAATTGTAGCATAACGATATTAGTTTAACTTAGGCACCTCATTTAAGGTTTTCAAAATCGCTGAAGGGTTCAATTCTCAAGTCCAAAACGATGAATTTGAATGCCCTTTGATTATCTTTCTAAAATCCCTTTCTTTTCTCCAGCTTTCTCTTCTAGCCCTAAAGCAAAATGTTTCTCTCTTTCTCCGTCCTTCTCCATCCTTTTCCATTTGGTTCTTGGAACTAATTAGCGTAGGCCACTAATTCTGTCATTAGCTTATGTGGCCAAGTTTAACTCAAACTCACCTTGCTTAGCCTCTAGGAAAGAGAATTTTCTGAGTGATTGTAGCATAACGATATTAGTTGAGCTCAGGCACCTCATTTAATGTTTTCAAAATCACGTAAGTGTTCAATTCTCAAGTCCAAAACGATGAATTTGAATGCCCTTTGACTTTCTTCCTATTTCTCTTTATTTTCTCTAACTCTCTCTTCTAGGCTCTCAATAAGAATGTTTCTGTCTAACTTTCTCCGGCCTTCTCTATTTTGTTCTACGAACTAATTAGCTTAGGCCACTAATTATTTCACTAGCTTGAGTGGCCATGTTTGACTCTAGTATCCACTTAAGCACCCTATTTAGTTTCTCCATTAATCCGGCTCATCAACGCCTGTCAGCGGCAACAAGATGCTCTATCCACTTAAGAATGTTTCTCCATAACTTTCCCCGTCCTTCCGCATCTTTCTCTATCTTGTTCTAGGAACTAATTAGCTTGGGCCACTAATCGTTTGATTAGCTTAAATGGCCAAGTTTAGCTCAAACTAACCTAACTTAGCCCCTAAAAAAGAGAATTTTAAGAGCAATTGCAGCTTAACGATATTAGTTTAACTTAAGAACCTTGTTTAAGGATTTCTAAATCACCTAAGTGTTCAATTCTCAATTCCAAAAGGAAGAATTTGAAATCCCTTTGAATTTCTTTCTATTTTCCTTTTTCTTTTCTCCGACTTCTCATCTACCTGTCAAGAAGAATGTTTCTCCCCAAGTTTCTCCGGCCTTCTCCATCCTTCTCTATTTTATCCTACGAACTAATTAGCTTGGGCCAATAATTCTTTCATTAGCTTAAATGGCCCGGTTTAACTCAAACAAAACCATGCTTAGCCTGTAAGAAAGAGAATTTTATGAGTAATTGTAGCTCAATGATATTAGTTTAACTTAAACACGTCATTTAAGGTTTTCTAAATCTCCTACGTGTTCAATTCTCAAATCGAAAAGGATGAATTTCAATTCTCTTTGATTTTCTTCCTGTTTCTCTTTCTTTTCTCTAACCTTTCTCTACCGCCTCTCAAGAAGAATTCAGAATGTTCAAAAGCTGTCCTTTATTTTCTTTGCGTTCTACACCTACCATAACCACATACATATTTTGCCTACTCTAGTGGGATGTACTAGGGACTGTGTTTTGTTGCTCATAGCTATTTGCTGGATGCATACATCAGATTGCGGGTTTCTCCTCCAGCGCACTTTAGGAATACTGTTACACTCCGTGTGGGTTACGCTTCAAGACTATGCCGATTCAGATTTCGGTGATTTCTGGATGGCTTACTTTGGTTGCTACTTTCATTATTGGCGTTTGACATTTTTGGATGGGTGGCTCATTGCTATTACTTTGTTTCATTATTGATTTTAGTTAGTTCTTCCGCTGATGTTCAATAGCTATTTCTCTTTGATGTAGTGTTTGAACATCTTGCGTCTGGTTATTCAGGCTTTTCTTTCTCTCGTGTATAGCTTTGTAGGGCGTGGGGCATGCCCCTTGTAATCTCGTTTATTCTTCTGTTTTATTTATGACTTATTCACCCGAAAAAAAGAACGTTTGTCTCTAACTATCTCCGTCCTTCTCCATCATTCTCTATTTTGTTCTAGGAACTAATAAGCCACTAATTGTTTCATTAGCTTAAGGGGACAAGTTTAACTCAAACTAACCTTGCTTAGCCTCTAAGAAAGAGAATTTTCTGAGTAATTGTAGCTTAACTATGTTAGTTTAACTTAAGCACCCTATTTAGGGTTTTCTAAATCGCCTACGTGTTCAGTTCTCGAGTCCAAATGGATGAATTTGAATTCTCTTTGATTTTCTTCCTATTTCTCTTTCTTTTTCTCTAACTTTCTCTTCAACATCTCAAGAAGAACGTTTCCCTCTATGCTTCTCCGTCTTCCTCTGTTTTGTTTTACGAACTAATTAGCTTAGCCCACTAATTGTTTTATTAGCTTAAGCGGCCAGGTTTAACCGAAACTATCCTTGCTTAGCTTGTAAGAAAAAGAATTTTCTAAGTAATTTTAGTTTAGCGATGTTAGTTTAAGTTAAGAACCTCATTTAAGGATTTCCAAATCGCAAGAAGAACGTGTTCAATTCGCAAGTCCGCAAGGAAGAATTTGAAATCCCTTTGATTTTCTTCCTATTTCTCTTTCTTTTCTCCAACTTCTCATCTACCTGTCAAGAAGAATGTTTCTCCAAAACTTTCTCCATCCTTCTCGATTTTGTCCTACGAACTAATTAGCTTTGGCCAATAATTGTTTCATTAGCTTAAGTGGCCAGGTTTAACTCAAACTAACCATGCATATCGTCTAAGAAAGAGGGTTTTATGAGTAATTGTAGCCTAACCATACTAGTTTAATTTGAGCACCCTATTTAAGGTTTTCTAAGTCTCCTACGTGTTCAATTCTCAAGTCCAAATGGATGGATTTGATTTCTCTCCGATTTTCTTCCTATATTTCTCTTCCTTTTCTCTAACTTTCTCTTCTACATCTCAAGAAGAACGTTTCTCCCAAAGTTTCTCCGTGCTTCCTCATCTTTTCTGTTTTATTCTACGGACTCATTAGCATAGGCCACTAATTGTTTCATTAGCTTAAGTGGCCATGTGTTAACTCAAATTAACCTTGCTTAGCCTCTAAGAAAGAGAATTTTCTGAGTAATTGTAGCATAACGATATTAGTTTAACTTAGGCACCTCATTTAAGGTTTTCAAAATCGCTGAAGGGTTCAATTCTCAAGTCCAAAACGATGAATTTGAATGCCCTTTGATTATCTTTCTAAAATCCCTTTCTTTTCTCCAGCTTTCTCTTCTAGCCCTAAAGCAAAATGTTTCTCTCTTTCTCCGTCCTTCTCCATCCTTTTCCATTTGGTTCTTGGAACTAATTAGCGTAGGCCACTAATTCTTTCATTAGCTTATGTGGCCAAGTTTAACTCAAACTCACCTTGCTTAGCCTCTAGGAAAGAGAATTTTCTGAGTGATTGTAGCATAACGATATTAGTTGAGCTCAGGCACCTCATTTAATGTTTTCAAAATCACGTAAGTGTTCAATTCTCAAGTCCAAAACGATGAATTTGAATGCCCTTTGACTTTCTTCCTATTTCTCTTTATTTTCTCTAACTCTCTCTTCTAGGCTCTCAATAAGAATGTTTCTGTCTAACTTTCTCCGGCCTTCTCTATTTTGTTCTACGAACTAATTAGCTTAGGCCACTAATTATTTCACTAGCTTGAGTGGCCATGTTTGACTCTAGTATCCACTTAAGCACCCTATTTAGTTTCTCCATTAATCCGGCTCATCAACGACTGTCAGCGGCAACAAGATGCTCTATCCACTTAAGAATGTTTCTCCATAACTTTCCCCGTCCTTCCGCATCTTTCTCTATCTTGTTCTAGGAACTAATTAGCTTGGGCCACTAATCGTTTGATTAGCTTAAATGGCCAAGTTTAGCTCAAACTAACCTAACTTAGCCCCTAAAAAAGAGAATTTTAAGAGCAATTGCAGCTTAACGATATTAGTTTAACTTAAGAACCTTGTTTAAGGATTTCTAAATCACCTAAGTGTTCAATTCTCAATTCCAAAAGGAAGAATTTGAAATCCCTTTGAATTTCTTTCTATTTTCCTTTTTCTTTTCTCCGACTTCTCATCTACCTGTCAAGAAGAATGTTTCTCCCCAAGTTTCTCCGGCCTCCTCCATCCTTCTCTATTTTATCCTACGAACTAATTAGCTTGGGCCAATAATTCTTTCATTAGCTTAAATGGCCCGGTTTAACTCAAACAAAACCATGCTTAGCCTGTAAGAAAGAGAATTTTATGAGTAATTGTAGCTCAATGATATTAGTTTAACTTAAACACGTCATTTAAGGTTTTCTAAATCTCCTACGTGTTCAATTCTCAAATCGAAAAGGATGAATTTCAATTCTCTTTGATTTTCTTCCTGTTTCTCTTTCTTTTCTCTAACCTTTCTCTACCGCCTCTCAAGAAGAATTCAGAATGTTAAAAAGCTGTCCTTTATTTTCTTTGCGTTCTACACCTACCATAACCACATACATATTTTGCCTACTCTAGTGGGATGTACTAGGGACTGTGTTTTGTTGCTCATAGCTATTTGCTGGATGCATACATCAGATTGCGGGTTTCTCCTCCAGCGCACTTTAGGAATACTGTTACACTCCGTGTGGGTTACGCTTCAAGACTATGCCGATTCAGATTTCGGTGATTTCTGGATGGCTTACTTTGGTTGCTACTTTCATTATTGGCGTTTGACATTTTTGGATGGGTGGCTCATTGCTATTACTTTGTTTCATTATTGATTTTAGGTAGTTCTTCCGCTGATGTTCAATAGCTATTTCTCTTTGATGTAGTTTTTGAACATCTTGCGTCTGGTTATTCAGGCTTTTCTTTCTCTCGTGTATAGCTTTGTAGGGCGTGGGGCATGCCCCTTGTAATCTCGTTTATTCTTCTGTTTTATTTATGACTTATTCACCCGAAAAAAAGAACGTTTGTCTCTAACTATCTCCGTCCTTCTCCATCATTCTCTATTTTGTTCTAGGAACTAATAAGCCACTAATTGTTTCATTAGCTTAAGGGGACAAGTTTAACTCAAACTAACCTTGCTTAGCCTCTAAGAAAGAGAATTTTCTGAGTAATTGTAGCTTAACTATGTTAGTTTAACTTAAGCACCCTATTTAGGGTTTTCTAAATCGCCTACGTGTTCAGTTCTCGAGTCCAAATGGATGAATTTGAATTCTCTTTGATTTTCTTCCTATTTCTCTTTCTTTTTCTCTAACTTTCTCTTCAACATCTCAAGAAGAACGTTTCCCTCTATGCTTCTCCGTCTTCCTCTGTTTTGTTCTACGAACTAATTAGCTTAGCCCACTAATTGTTTTATTAGCTTAAGCGGCCAGGTTTAACCGAAACTATCCTTGCTTAGCTTGTAAGAAAAAGAATTTCCTAAGTAATTTTAGTTTAGCGATGTTAGTTTAAGTTAAGAACCTCATTTAAGGATTTCCAAATCACCTACGTGTTCAATTCGCAAGTCCGCAAGGAAGAATTTGAAATCCCTTTGATTTTCTTCCTATTTCTCTTTCTTTTCTCCAACTTCTCATCTACCTGTCAAGAAGAATGTTTCTCCAAAACTTTCTCCATCCTTCTCGATTTTGTCCTACGAACTAATTAGCTTTGGCCAATAATTGTTTCATTAGCTTAAGTGGCCAGGTTTAACTCAAACTAACCATGCATATCGTCTAAGAAAGAGGGTTTTATGAGTAATTGTAGCCTAACCATACTAGTTTAATTTGAGCACCCTATTTAAGGTTTTCTAAGTCTCCTACGTGTTCAATTCTCAAGTCCAAATGGATGGATTTGATTTCTCTCCGATTTTCTTCCTATATTTCTCTTCCTTTTCTCTAACTTTCTCTTCTACATCTCAAGAAGAACGTTTCTCCCAAAGTTTCTCCGTGCTTCCTCATCTTTTCTGTTTTATTCTACGGACTCATTAGCATAGGCCACTAATTGTTTCATTAGCTTAAGTGGCCATGTGTTAACTCAAACTAACCTTGCTTAGCCTCTAAGAAAGAGAATTTTCTGAGTAATTGTAGCATAACGATATTAGTTTAACTTAGGCACCTCATTTAAGGTTTTCAAAATCGCTGAAGGGTTCAATTCTCAAGTCCAAAACGATGAATTTGAATGCCCTTTGATTATCTTTCTAAAATCCCTTTCTTTTCTCCAGCTTTCTCTTCTAGCCCTAAAGCAAAATGTTTCTCTCTTTCTCCGTCCTTCTCCATCCTTTTCCATTTGGTTCTTGGAACTAATTAGCGTAGGCCACTAATTCTGTCATTAGCTTATGTGGCCAAGTTTAACTCAAACTCACCTTGCTTAGCCTCTAGGAAAGAGAATTTTCTGAGTGATTGTAGCATAACGATATTAGTTGAGCTCAGGCACCTCATTTAATGTTTTCAAAATCACGTAAGTGTTCAATTCTCAAGTCCAAAACGATGAATTTGAATGCCCTTTGACTTTCTTCCTATTTCTCTTTATTTTCTCTAACTCTCTCTTCTAGGCTCTCAATAAGAATGTTTCTGTCTAACTTTCTCCGGCCTTCTCTATTTTGTTCTACGAACTAATTAGCTTAGGCCACTAATTATTTCACTAGCTTGAGTGGCCATGTTTGACTCTAGTATCCACTTAAGCACCCTATTTAGTTTCTCCATTAATCCGGCTCATCAACGCCTGTCAGCGGCAACAAGATGCTCTATCCACTTAAGAATGTTTCTCCATAACTTTCCCCGTCCTTCCGCATCTTTCTCTATCTTGTTCTAGGAACTAATTAGCTTGGGCCACTAATCGTTTGATTAGCTTAAATGGCCAAGTTTAGCTCAAACTAACCTAACTTAGCCCCTAAAAAAGAGAATTTTAAGAGCAATTGCAGCTTAACGATATTAGTTTAACTTAAGAACCTTGTTTAAGGATTTCTAAATCACCTAAGTGTTCAATTCTCAATTCCAAAAGGAAGAATTTGAAATCCCTTTGAATTTCTTTCTATTTTCCTTTTTCTTTTCTCCGACTTCTCATCTACCTGTCAAGAAGAATGTTTCTCCCCAAGTTTCTCCGGCCTTCTCCATCCTTCTCTATTTTATCCTACGAACTAATTAGCTTGGGCCAATAATTCTTTCATTAGCTTAAATGGCCCGGTTTAACTCAAACAAAACCATGCTTAGCCTGTAAGAAAGAGAATTTTATGAGTAATTGTAGCTCAATGATATTAGTTTAACTTAAACACGTCATTTAAGGTTTTCTAAATCTCTTACGTGTTCAATTCTCAAATCGAAAAGGATGAATTTCAATTCTCTTTGATTTTCTTCCTGTTTCTCTTTCTTTTCTCTAACCTTTCTCTACCGCCTCTCAAGAAGAATTCAGAATGTTCAAAAGCTGTCCTTTATTTTCTTTGCGTTCTACACCTACCATAACCACATACATATTTTGCCTACTCTAGTGGGATGTACTAGGGACTGTGTTTTGTTGCTCATAGCTATTTGCTGGATGCATACATCAGATTGCGGGTTTCTCCTCCAGCGCACTTTAGGAATACTGTTACACTCCGTGTGGGTTACGCTTCAAGACTATGCCGATTCAGATTTCGGTGATTTCTGGATGGCTTACTTTGGTTGCTACTTTCATTATTGGCGTTTGACATTTTTGGATGGGTGGCTCATTGCTATTACTTTGTTTCATTATTGATTTTAGTTAGTTCTTCCGCTGATGTTCAATAGCTATTTCTCTTTGATGTAGTGTTTGAACATCTTGCGTCTGGTTATTCAGGCTTTTCTTTCTCTCGTGTATAGGTTTGTAGGGCGTGGGGCATGCCCCTTGTAATCTCGTTTATTCTTCTGTTTTATTTATGACTTATTCACCCGAAAAAAAGAACGTTTGTCTCTAACTATCTCCGTCCTTCTCCATCATTCTCTATTTTGTTCTAGGAACTAATAAGCCACTAATTGTTTCATTAGCTTAAGGGGACAAGTTTAACTCAAACTAACCTTGCTTAGCCTCTAAGAAAGAGAATTTTCTGAGTAATTGTAGCTTAACTATGTTAGTTTAACTTAAGCACCCTATTTAGGGTTTTCTAAATCGCCTACGTGTTCAGTTCTCGAGTCCAAATGGATGAATTTGAATTCTCTTTGATTTTCTTCCTATTTCTCTTTCTTTTTCTCTAACTTTCTCTTCAACATCTCAAGAAGAACGTTTCCCTCTATGCTTCTCCGTCTTCCTCTGTTTTGTTCTACGAACTAATTAGCTTAGCCCACTAATTGTTTTATTAGCTTAAGCGGCCAGGTTTAACCGAAACTATCCTTGCTTAGCTTGTAAGAAAAAGAATTTTCTAAGTAATTTTAGTTTAGCGATGTTAGTTTAAGTTAAGAACCTCATTTAAGGATTTCCAAATCGCAAGAAGAACGTGTTCAATTCGCAAGTCCGCAAGGAAGAATTTGAAATCCCTTTGATTTTCTTCCTATTTCTCTTTCTTTTCTCCAACTTCTCATCTACCTGTCAAGAAGAATGTTTCTCCAAAACTTTCTCCATCCTTCTCGATTTTGTCCTACGAACTAATTAGCTTTGGCCAATAATTGTTTCATTAGCTTAAGTGGCCAGGTTTAACTCAAACTAACCATGCATATCGTCTAAGAAAGAGGGTTTTATGAGTAATTGTAGCCTAACCATACTAGTTTAATTTGAGCACCCTATTTAAGGTTTTCTAAGTCTCCTACGTGTTCAATTCTCAAGTCCAAATGGATGGATTTGATTTCTCTCCGATTTTCTTCCTATATTTCTCTTCCTTTTCTCTAACTTTCTCTTCTACATCTCAAGAAGAACGTTTCTCCCAAAGTTTCTCCGTGCTTCCTCATCTTTTCTGTTTTATTCTACGGACTCATTAGCATAGGCCACTAATTGTTTCATTAGCTTAAGTGGCCATGTGTTAACTCAAATTAACCTTGCTTAGCCTCTAAGAAAGAGAATTTTCTGAGTAATTGTAGCATAACGATATTAGTTTAACTTAGGCACCTCATTTAAGGTTTTCAAAATCGCTGAAGGGTTCAATTCTCAAGTCCAAAACGATGAATTTGAATGCCCTTTGATTATCTTTCTAAAATCCCTTTCTTTTCTCCAGCTTTCTCTTCTAGCCCTAAAGCAAAATGTTTCTCTCTTTCTCCGTCCTTCTCCATCCTTTTCCATTTGGTTCTTGGAACTAATTAGCGTAGGCCACTAATTCTTTCATTAGCTTATGTGGCCAAGTTTAACTCAAACTCACCTTGCTTAGCCTCTAGGAAAGAGAATTTTCTGAGTGATTGTAGCATAACGATATTAGTTGAGCTCAGGCACCTCATTTAATGTTTTCAAAATCACGTAAGTGTTCAATTCTCAAGTCCAAAACGATGAATTTGAATGCCCTTTGACTTTCTTCCTATTTCTCTTTATTTTCTCTAACTCTCTCTTCTAGGCTCTCAATAAGAATGTTTCTGTCTAACTTTCTCCGGCCTTCTCTATTTTGTTCTACGAACTAATTAGCTTAGGCCACTAATTATTTCACTAGCTTGAGTGGCCATGTTTGACTCTAGTATCCACTTAAGCACCCTATTTAGTTTCTCCATTAATCCGGCTCATCAACGACTGTCAGCGGCAACAAGATGCTCTATCCACTTAAGAATGTTTCTCCATAACTTTCCCCGTCCTTCCGCATCTTTCTCTATCTTGTTCTAGGAACTAATTAGCTTGGGCCACTAATCGTTTGATTAGCTTAAATGGCCAAGTTTAGCTCAAACTAACCTAACTTAGCCCCTAAAAAAGAGAATTTTAAGAGCAATTGCAGCTTAACGATATTAGTTTAACTTAAGAACCTTGTTTAAGGATTTCTAAATCACCTAAGTGTTCAATTCTCAATTCCAAAAGGAAGAATTTGAAATCCCTTTGAATTTCTTTCTATTTTCCTTTTTCTTTTCTCCGACTTCTCATCTACCTGTCAAGAAGAATGTTTCTCCCCAAGTTTCTCCGGCCTCCTCCATCCTTCTCTATTTTATCCTACGAACTAATTAGCTTGGGCCAATAATTCTTTCATTAGCTTAAATGGCCCGGTTTAACTCAAACAAAACCATGCTTAGCCTGTAAGAAAGAGAATTTTATGAGTAATTGTAGCTCAATGATATTAGTTTAACTTAAACACGTCATTTAAGGTTTTCTAAATCTCCTACGTGTTCAATTCTCAAATCGAAAAGGATGAATTTCAATTCTCTTTGATTTTCTTCCTGTTTCTCTTTCTTTTCTCTAACCTTTCTCTACCGCCTCTCAAGAAGAATTCAGAATGTTCAAAAGCTGTCCTTTATTTTCTTTGCGTTCTACACCTACCATAACCACATACATATTTTGCCTACTCTAGTGGGATGTACTAGGGACTGTGTTTTGTTGCTCATAGCTATTTGCTGGATGCATACATCAGATTGCGGGTTTCTCCTCCAGCGCACTTTAGGAATACTGTTACACTCCGTGTGGGTTACGCTTCAAGACTATGCCGATTCAGATTTCGGTGATTTCTGGATGGCTTACTTTGGTTGCTACTTTCATTATTGGCGTTTGACATTTTTGGATGGGTGGCTCATTGCTATTACTTTGTTTCATTATTGATTTTAGTTAGTTCTTCCGCTGATGTTCAATAGCTATTTCTCTTTGATGTAGTGTTTGAACATCTTGCGTCTGGTTATTCAGGCTTTTCTTTCTCTCGTGTATAGGTTTGTAGGGCGTGGGGCATGCCCCTTGTAATCTCGTTTATTCTTCTGTTTTATTTATGACTTATTCACCCGAAAAAAAGAACGTTTGTCTCTAACTATCTCCGTCCTTCTCCATCATTCTCTATTTTGTTCTAGGAACTAATAAGCCACTAATTGTTTCATTAGCTTAAGGGGACAAGTTTAACTCAAACTAACCTTGCTTAGCCTCTAAGAAAGAGAATTTTCTGAGTAATTGTAGCTTAACTATGTTAGTTTAACTTAAGCACCCTATTTAGGGTTTTCTAAATCGCCTACGTGTTCAGTTCTCGAGTCCAAATGGATGAATTTGAATTCTCTTTGATTTTCTTCCTATTTCTCTTTCTTTTTCTCTAACTTTCTCTTCAACATCTCAAGAAGAACGTTTCCCTCTATGCTTCTCCGTCTTCCTCTGTTTTGTTCTACGAACTAATTAGCTTAGCCCACTAATTGTTTTATTAGCTTAAGCGGCCAGGTTTAACCGAAACTATCCTTGCTTAGCTTGTAAGAAAAAGAATTTTCTAAGTAATTTTAGTTTAGCGATGTTAGTTTAAGTTAAGAACCTCATTTAAGGATTTCCAAATCACCTACGTGTTCAATTCGCAAGTCCGCAAGGAAGAATTTGAAATCCCTTTGATTTTCTTCCTATTTCTCTTTCTTTTCTCCAACTTCTCATCTACCTGTCAAGAAGAATGTTTCTCCAAAACTTTCTCCATCCTTCTCGATTTTGTCCTACGAACTAATTAGCTTTGGCCAATAATTGTTTCATTAGCTTAAGTGGCCAGGTTTAACTCAAACTAACCATGCATATCGTCTAAGAAAGAGGGTTTTATGAGTAATTGTAGCCTAACCATACTAGTTTAATTTGAGCACCCTATTTAAGGTTTTCTAAGTCTCCTACGTGTTCAATTCTCAAGTCCAAATGGATGGATTTGATTTCTCTCCGATTTTCTTCCTATATTTCTCTTCCTTTTCTCTAACTTTCTCTTCTACATCTCAAGAAGAACGTTTCTCCCAAAGTTTCTCCGTGCTTCCTCATCTTTTCTGTTTTATTCTACGGACTCATTAGCATAGGCCACTAATTGTTTCATTAGCTTAAGTGGCCATGTGTTAACTCAAATTAACCTTGCTTAGCCTCTAAGAAAGAGAATTTTCTGAGTAATTGTAGCATAACGATATTAGTTTAACTTAGGCACCTCATTTAAGGTTTTCAAAATCGCTGAAGGGTTCAATTCTCAAGTCCAAAACGATGAATTTGAATGCCCTTTGATTATCTTTCTAAAATCCCTTTCTTTTCTCCAGCTTTCTCTTCTAGCCCTAAAGCAAAATGTTTCTCTCTTTCTCCGTCCTTCTCCATCCTTTTCCATTTGGTTCTTGGAACTAATTAGCGTAGGCCACTAATTCTTTCATTAGCTTATGTGGCCAAGTTTAACTCAAACTCACCTTGCTTAGCCTCTAGGAAAGAGAATTTTCTGAGTGATTGTAGCATAACGATATTAGTTGAGCTCAGGCACCTCATTTAATGTTTTCAAAATCACGTAAGTGTTCAATTCTCAAGTCCAAAACGATGAATTTGAATGCCCTTTGACTTTCTTCCTATTTCTCTTTATTTTCTCTAACTCTCTCTTCTAGGCTCTCAATAAGAATGTTTCTGTCTAACTTTCTCCGGCCTTCTCTATTTTGTTCTACGAACTAATTAGCTTAGGCCACTAATTATTTCACTAGCTTGAGTGGCCATGTTTGACTCTAGTATCCACTTAAGCACCCTATTTAGTTTCTCCATTAATCCGGCTCATCAACGCCTGTCAGCGGCAACAAGATGCTCTATCCACTTAAGAATGTTTCTCCATAACTTTCCCCGTCCTTCCGCATCTTTCTCTATCTTGTTCTAGGAACTAATTAGCTTGGGCCACTAATCGTTTGATTAGCTTAAATGGCCAAGTTTAGCTCAAACTAACCTAACTTAGCCCCTAAAAAAGAGAATTTTAAGAGCAATTGCAGCTTAACGATATTAGTTTAACTTAAGAACCTTGTTTAAGGATTTCTAAATCACCTAAGTGTTCAATTCTCAATTCCAAAAGGAAGAATTTGAAATCCCTTTGAATTTCTTTCTATTTTCCTTTTTCTTTTCTCCGACTTCTCATCTACCTGTCAAGAAGAATGTTTCTCCCCAAGTTTCTCCGGCCTCCTCCATCCTTCTCTATTTTATCCTACGAACTAATTAGCTTGGGCCAATAATTCTTTCATTAGCTTAAATGGCCCGGTTTAACTCAAACAAAACCATGCTTAGCCTGTAAGAAAGAGAATTTTATGAGTAATTGTAGCTCAATGATATTAGTTTAACTTAAACACGTCATTTAAGGTTTTCTAAATCTCCTACGTGTTCAATTCTCAAATCGAAAAGGATGAATTTCAATTCTCTTTGATTTTCTTCCTGTTTCTCTTTCTTTTCTCTAACCTTTCTCTACCGCCTCTCAAGAAGAATTCAGAATGTTCAAAAGCTGTCCTTTATTTTCTTTGCGTTCTACACCTACCATAACCACATACATATTTTGCCTACTCTAGTGGGATGTACTAGGGACTGTGTTTTGTTGCTCATAGCTATTTGCTGGATGCATACATCAGATTGCGGGTTTCTCCTCCAGCGCACTTTAGGAATACTGTTACACTCCGTGTGGGTTACGCTTCAAGACTATGCCGATTCAGATTTCGGTGATTTCTGGATGGCTTACTTTGGTTGCTACTTTCATTATTGGCGTTTGACATTTTTGGATGGGTGGCTCATTGCTATTACTTTGTTTCATTATTGATTTTAGTTAGTTCTTCCGCTGATGTTCAATAGCTATTTCTCTTTGATGTAGTGTTTGAACATCTTGCGTCTGGTTATTCAGGCTTTTCTTTCTCTCGTGTATAGCTTTGTAGGGCGTGGGGCATGCCCCTTGTAATCTCGTTTATTCTTCTGTTTTATTTATGACTTATTCACCCGAAAAAAAGAACGTTTGTCTCTAACTATCTCCGTCCTTCTCCATCATTCTCTATTTTGTTCTAGGAACTAATAAGCCACTAATTGTTTCATTAGCTTAAGGGGACAAGTTTAACTCAAACTAACCTTGCTTAGCCTCTAAGAAAGAGAATTTTCTGAGTAATTGTAGCTTAACTATGTTAGTTTAACTTAAGCACCCTATTTAGGGTTTTCTAAATCGCCTACGTGTTCAGTTCTCGAGTCCAAATGGATGAATTTGAATTCTCTTTGATTTTCTTCCTATTTCTCTTTCTTTTTCTCTAACTTTCTCTTCAACATCTCAAGAAGAACGTTTCCCTCTATGCTTCTCCGTCTTCCTCTGTTTTGTTCTACGAACTAATTAGCTTAGCCCACTAATTGTTTTATTAGCTTAAGCGGCCAGGTTTAACCGAAACTATCCTTGCTTAGCTTGTAAGAAAAAGAATTTTCTAAGTAATTTTAGTTTAGCGATGTTAGTTTAAGTTAAGAACCTCATTTAAGGATTTCCAAATCACCTACGTGTTCAATTCGCAAGTCCGCAAGGAAGAATTTGAAATCCCTTTGATTTTCTTCCTATTTCTCTTTCTTTTCTCCAACTTCTCATCTACCTGTCAAGAAGAATGTTTCTCCAAAACTTTCTCCATCCTTCTCGATTTTGTCCTACGAACTAATTAACTTTGGCCAATAATTGTTTCATTAGCTTAAGTGGCCAGGTTTAACTCAAACTAACCATGCATATCGTCTAAGAAAGAGGATTTTATGAGTAATTGTAGCTTAACCATACTAGTTTAATTTGAGCACCCTATTTAAGGTTTTCTAAGTCTCCTACGTGTTCGATTCTCAAGTCCAAATGGATGGATTTGATTTCTCTCCGATTTTCTTCCTATATTTCTCTTCCTTTTCTCCAACTTTCTCTTCTACATCTCAAGAAGAACGTTTCTCCCAAAGTTTCTCCGTGCTTCCTCATCTTTTCTGTTTTATTCAACGGACCAATTAGCATAGGCCACTAATTGTTTCATTAGCTTAAGTGGCCATGTGTTAACTCAAATTAACCTTGTAGCATAACGATATCGCTGAAGGGTTCAATTCTCAAGTCCAAAACGATGAATTTGAATGCCCTTTGATTATCTTTCTAAAATCCCTTTCTTTTCTTCAGCTTTCTCTTCTAGCTCTAAAGCAAAATGTTTCTCTCTTTCTCCGTCCTTCTTCATCCTTTTCCATTTGGTTCTTGGAACTAATTAGCGCAGGCCACTAATTCTTTCATTAGCTTATGTGGCCAAGTTTAACTCAAACTCACCTTGCTTAGCCTCTAGGAAAGAGAATTTTCTGAGTGATTGTAGCATAACGATATTAGTTGAGCTCAGGCACCTCATTTAATGTTTTCAAAATCACGTAAGTGTTCAATTCTCAAGTCCAAAACGATGAATTTGAATGCCCTTTGACTTTCTTCCTATTTCTCTTTATTTTCTCTAACTCTCTCTTCTAGGCTCTCAATAAGAATGTTTCTGTCTAACTTTCTCCGGCCTTCTCTATTTTGTTCTACGAACTAATTAGCTTAGGCCACTAATTATTTCATCAGCTTAAGTGGCCATGTTTGACTCTAGTATCCACTTAAGCACCCTATTTAGTTTCTCCATTAATCCGGCTCATCAACGCCTGTCAGCGGCAACAAGATGCTCTATCCACTTAAGAATGTTTCTCCATAACTTTCCCCGTCCTTCCGCATCTTTCTCTATCTTGTTCTAGGAACTAATTAGCTTCGGCCACTAATCGTTTGATTAGCTTAAATGGCCAAGTTTAGCTCAAACTAACCTAACCTAGCCCCTAAAAAAGAGAATTTTAAGAGCAATTGCAGCTTAACGATATTAGTTTAACTTAAGAACCTTGTTTAAGGATTTCTAAATCACCTAAGTGTTCAATTCTCAATTCCAAAAGGAAGAATTTGAAATCCCTTTGAAATTCTTTCAATTTTCCTTTTTCTTTTCTCCGACTTCTCATCTACCTGTCAAGAAGAATGTTTCTCCCCAAGTTTCTCCGGCCTTCTCCATCCTTCTCTATTTTATCCTACGAACTAATTAGCTTGGGCCAATAATTCTTTCATTAGCTTAAATGGCCCGGTTTAACTCAAACAAAACCATGCTTAGCCTGTAAGAAAGAGAATTTTATGAGTAATTGTAGCTCAATGATATTAGTTTAACTTAAACACGTCATTTAAGGTTTTCTAAATCTCCTACGTGTTCAATTCTCAAATCGAAAAGGATGAATTTCAATTCTCTTTGATTTTCTTCCTGTTTCTCTTTCTTTTCTCTAACCTTTCTCTACCGCCTCTCAAGAAGAATTCAGAATGTTCAAAAGCTGTCCTTTATTTTCTTTGCGTTCTACACCTACCATAACTACATACATATTTTGCCTACTCTAGTGGGATGTACTAGGGACTGTGTTTTGTTGCTCATAGCTATTTGCTGGATGCATACATCAGATTGCGGGTTTCTCCTCCAGCGCACTTTAGGAATACTGTTACACTTCGTGTGGGTTACGCTTCAAGACTATGCCGATTCAGATTTCGGTGATTTCTGGATGGCTTACTTTGGTTGCTACTTTCATTATTGGCGTTTGACATTTTTGGATGGGTGGCTCATTGCTATTACTTTGTTTCATTATTGATTTTAGTTAGTTCTTCCGCTGATGTTCAATAGCTATTTCTCTTTGATGTAGTGTTTGAACATCTTGCGTCTGGTTATTCAGGCTTTTCTTTCTCTCGTGTATAGCTTTGTAGGGCGTGGGGCATGCCCCTTGTAATCTCGTTTATTCTTCTGTTTTATTTATGACTTATTCACCCGAAAAAAAGAACGTTTGTCTCTAACTATCTCCGTCCTTCTCCATCATTCTCTATTTTGTTCTAGGAACTAATAAGCCACTAATTGATCATTAGCTTAAGGGGACAAGTTTAACTCAAACTAACCTTGCTTAGCCTCTAAGAAAGAGAATTTTCTGAGTAATTGTAGCTTAACTATGTTAGTTTAACTTAAGCACCCTATTTAGGGTTTTCTAAATCGCCTACGTGTTCAGTTCTCGAGTCCAAATGGATGAATTTGAATTCTCTTTGATTTTCTTCCTATTTCTCTTTCTTTTTCTCTAACTTTCTCTTCAACATCTCAAGAAGAACGTTTCCCTCTATGCTTCTCCGTCTTCCTCTGTTTTGTTCTACGAACTAATTAGCTTAGCCCACTAATTGTTTTATTAGCTTAAGCGGCCAGGTTTAACCGAAACTATCCTTGCTTAGCTTGTAAGAAAAAGAATTTCCTAAGTAATTTTAGTTTAACGATGTTAGTTTAAGTTAAGAACCTCATTTAAGGATTTCCAAATCACCTACGTGTTCAATTCGCAAGTCCGCAAGGAAGAATTTGAAATCCCTTTGATTTTCTTCCTATTTCTCTTTCTTTTCTCCAACTTCTCATCTACCTGTCAAGAAGAATGTTTCTCCAAAACTTTCTCCATCCTTCTCGATTTTGTCCTACGAACTAATTAGCTTTGGCCAATAATTGTTTCATTAGCTTAAGTGGCCAGGTTTAACTCAAACTAACCATGCATATCGTCTAAGAAAGAGGGTTTTATGAGTAATTGTAGCCTAACCATACTAGTTTAATTTGAGCACCCTATTTAAGGTTTTCTAAGTCTCCTACGTGTTCAATTCTCAAGTCCAAATGGATGGATTTGATTTCTCTCCGATTTTCTTCCTATATTTCTCTTCCTTTTCTCTAACTTTCTCTTCTACATCTCAAGAAGAACGTTTCTCCCAAAGTTTCTCCGTGCTTCCTCATCTTTTCTGTTTTATTCTACGGACTAATTAGCATAGGCCACTAATTGTTTCATTAGCTTAAGTGGCCATGTGTTAACTCAAATTAACCTTGCTTAGCCTCTAAGAAAGAGAATTTTCTGAGTAATTGTAGCATAACGATATTAGTTTAACTTAGGCACCTCATTTAAGGTTTTCAAAATCGCTGAAGGGTTCAATTCTCAAGTCCAAAACGATGAATTTGAATGCCCTTTGATTATCTTTCTAAAATCCCTTTCTTTTCTCCAGCTTTCTCTTCTAGCCCTAAAGCAAAATGTTTCTCTCTTTCTCCGTCCTTCTCCATCCTTTTCCATTTGGTTCTTGGAACTAATTAGCGCAGGCCACTAATTCTTTCATTAGCTTATGTGGCCAAGTTTAACTCAAACTCACCTTGCTTAGCCTCTAGGAAAGAGAATTTTCTGAGTGATTGTAGCATAACGATATTAGTTGAGCTCAGGCACCTCATTTAATGTTTTCAAAATCACGTAAGTGTTCAATTCTCAAGTCTAAAACGATGAATTTGAATGCCCTTTGACTTTCTTCCTATTTCTCTTTATTTTCTCTAACTCTCTCTTCTAGGCTCTCAATAAGAATGTTTCTGTCTAACTTTCTCCGGCCTTCTCTATTTTGCTCTACGAACTAATTAGCTTAGGCCACTAATTATTTCATTAGCTTAAGTGGCCATGCTTGACTCTAGTATCCACTTAAGCACCCTATTTAGTTTCTCCATTAATCCGGCTCATCAACGCCTGTCAGCGGCAACAAGATGCTCTATCCACTTAAGAATGTTTCTCCATAACTTTCCCCGTCCTTCCGCATCTTTCTCTATCTTGTTCTAGGAACTAATTAGCTTAGGCCACTAATCGTTTGATTAGCTTAAATGGCCAAGTTTAGCTCAAACTAAACTAACTTAGCCCCTAAAAAAGAGAATTTTAAGAGCAATTGCAGCTTAACGATATTATTTTAACTTAAGAACCTTGTTTAAGGATTTCTAAATCACCTAAGTGTTCAATTCTCAATTCCAAAAGGAAGAATTTGAAATCCCTTTGAATTTCTTTCTATTTTCCTTTTTCTTTTCTCCGACTTCTCATCTACCTGTCAAGAAGAATGTTTCTCCCCAAGTTTCTCCGGCCTTCTCCATCCTTCTCTATTTTATCCTATGAACTAATTAGCTTGGGCCAATAATTCTTTCATTAGCTTAAATGGCCCGGTTTAACTCAAACAAAACCATGCTTAGCCTGTAAGAAAGAGAATTTTATGAATAATTGTAGCTCAATGATATTAGTTTAACTTAAACACGTCATTTAAGGTTTTCTAAATCTCCTACGTGTTCAATTCTCAAATCGAAAATGATGAATTTCAATTCTCTTTGATTTTCTTCCTGTTTCTCTTTCTTTTCTCTAACCTTTCTCTACCGCCTCTCAAGAAGAATTCAGAATGTTCAAAAGCTGTCCTTTATTTTCTTTGCGTTCTACACCTACCATAACTACATACATATTTTGCCTACTCTAGTGGGATGTACTAGGGACTGTGTTTTGTTGCTCATAGCTATTTGCTGGATGCATACATCAGATTGCGGGTTTCTCCTCCAGCGCACTTTAGGAATACTGTTACACTCCGTGTGGGTTACGCTTCAAGACTATGCCGATTTAGATTTCGGTGATTTCTGGATGGCTTACTTTGGTTGCTACTTTCATTATTGGCGTTTGACATTTTTGGATGGGTGGCTCATTGCTATTACTTTGTTTCATTATTGATTTTAGTTAGTTCTTCCGCTGATGTTCAATAGCTATTTCTCTTTGATGTAGTGTTTGAACATCTTGCGTCTGGTTATTCAGGCTTTTCTTTCTCTCGTGTATAGCTTTGTAGGGCGTGGGGCATGCCCCTTGTAATCTCGTTTATTCTTCTGTTTTATTTATGACTTATTCACCCGAAAAAAAGAACGTTTGTCTCTAACTATCTCCGTCCTTCTCCATCATTCTCTATTTTGTTCTAGGAACTAATAAGCCACTAATTGTTTCATTAGCTTAAGGGGACAAGTTTAACTCAAACTAACCTTGCTTAGCCTCTAAGAAAGAGAATTTTCTGAGTAATTGTAGCTTAACTATGTTAGTTTAACTTAAGCACCCTATTTAGGGTTTTCTAAATCGCCCACGTGTTGAGTTCTCGACTCCAAATGGATGAATTTGAATTCTCTTTGATTTTCTTCCTATTTCTCTTTCTTTTTCTCTAACTTTCTCTTCAACATCTCAAGAAGAACGTTTCCCTCTATGCTTCTCCGTCTTCCTCTGTTTTGTTCTACGAACTAATTAGCTTAGCCCACTAATTGTTTTATTAGCTTAAGCGGCCAGGTTTAACCGAAACTATCCTTGCTTAGCTTGTAAGAAAAAGAATTTTCTAAGTAATTTTAGTTTAACGATGTTAGTTTAAGTTAAGAACCTCATTTAAGGATTTCCAAATCACCTACGTGTTCAATTCGCAAGTCCGCAAGGAAGAATTTGAAATCCCTTTGATTTTCTTCCTATTTCTCTTTCTTTTCTCCAACTTCTCATCTACCTGTCAAGAAGAATGTTTCTCCAAAACTTTCTCCATCCTTCTCGATTTTGTCCTACGAACTAATTAGCTTTGGCCAATAATTGTTTCATTAGCTTAAGTGGCCAGGTTTAACTCAAACTAACCATGCATATCGTCTAAGAAAGAGGATTTTATGAGTAATTGTAGCTTAACCATACTAGTTTAATTTGAGCACCCTATTTAAGGTTTTCTAAGTCTCCTACGTGTTCGATTCTCAAGTCCAAATGGATGGATTTGATTTCTCTCCGATTTTCTTCCTATATTTTCTCTTCCTTTTCTCCAACTTTCTCTTCTACATCTCAAGAAGAACGTTTCTCCCAAAGTTTCTCCGTGCTTCCTCATCTTTTCTGTTTTATTCTACGAACTAATTAGCATAGGCCACTAATTGTTTCATTAGCTTAAGTGGCCATGTGTTAACTCAAATTAACCTTGCTTAGCCTCTAAGAAAGAGAATTTTCTGAGTAATTGTAGCATAACGATATTAGTTTAACTTAGGCACCTCATTTAAGGTTTTCAAAATCGCTGAAGGGTTCAATTCTCAAGTCCAAAATGATGAATTTGAATGCCCTTTGATTATCTTTCTAAAATCCCTTTCTTTTCTCCAGCTTTCTCTTCTAGCTCTAAAGCAAAATGTTTCTCTCTTTCTCCGTCCTTCTCCATCCTTTTTCCATTTGGTTCTTGGAACTAATTAGCGCAGGCCACTAATTCTTTCATTAGCTTATGTGGCCAAGTTTAACTCAAACTCACCTTGCTTAGCCTCTAGGAAAGAGAATTTTCTGAGTGATTGTAGCATAACGATATTAGTTGAGCTCAGGCACCTCATTTAATGTTTTCAAAATCACGTAAGTGTTCAATTCTCAAGTCCAAAACGATGAATTTGAATGCCCTTTGACTTTCTTCCTATTTCTCTTTATTTTCTCTAACTCTCTCTTCTAGGCTCTCAATAAGAATGTTTCTGTCTAACTTTCTCCGGCCTTCTCTATTTTGTTCTACGAACTAATTAGCTTAGGCCACTAATTATTTCATCAGCTTAAGTGGCCATGTTTGACTCTAGTATCCACTTAAGCACCCTATTTAGTTTCTCCATTAATCCGGCTCATCAACGCCTGTCAGCGGCAACAAGATGCTCTATCCACTTAAGAATGTTTCTCCATAACTTTCCCCGTCCTTCCGCATCTTTCTCTATCTTGTTCTAGGAACTAATTAGCTTAGGCCACTAATCGTTTGATTAGCTTAAATGGCCAAGTTTAGCTCAAACTAACCTAACCTAGCCCCTAAAAAAGAGAATTTTAAGAGCAATTGCAGCTTAACGATATTAGTTTAACTTAAGAACCTTGTTTAAGGATTTCTAAATCACCTAAGTGTTCAATTCTCAATTCCAAAAGGAAGAATTTGAAATCCCTTTGAAATTCTTTCTATTTTCCTTTTTCTTTTCTCCGACTTCTCATCTACCTGTCAAGAAGAATGTTTCTCACCAAGTTTCTCCGGCCTTCTCCATCCTTCTCTATTTTATCCTACGAACTAATTAGCTTGGGCCAATAATTCTTTCATTAGCTTAAATGGCCCGGTTTAACTCAAACAAAACCATGCTTAGCCTGTAAGAAAGAGAATTTTATGAGTAATTGTAGCTCAATGATATTAGTTTAACTTAAACACGTCATTTAAGGTTTTCTAAATCTCCTACGTGTTCAATTCTCAAATCGAAAAGGATGAATTTCAATTCTCTTTGATTTTCTTCCTGTTTCTCTTTCTTTTCTCTAACCTTTCTCTACCGCCTCTCAAGAAGAATTCAGAATGTTCAAAAGCTGTCCTTTATTTTCTTTGCGTTCTACACCTACCATAACTACATACATATTTTGCCTACTCTAGTGGGATGTACTAGGGACTGTGTTTTGTTGCTCATAGCTATTTGCTGGATGCATACATCAGATTGCGGGTTTCTCCTCCAGCGCACTTTAGGAATACTGTTACACTCCGTGTGGGTTACGCTTCAAGACTATGCCGATTCAGATTTCGGTGATTTCTGGATGGCTTACTTTGGTTGCTACTTTCATTATTGGCGTTTGACATTTTTGGATGGGTGGCTCATTGCTATTACTTTGTTTCATTATTGATTTTAGTTAGTTCTTCCGCTGATGTTCAATAGCTATTTCTCTTTGATGTAGTGTTTGAACATCTTGCGTCTGGTTATTCAGGCTTTTCTTTGTCTCGTGTATAGCTTTGTAGGGCGTGGGGCATGCCCCTTGTAATCTCGTTTATTCTTCTGTTTTATTTATGACTTATTCACCCGAAAAAAAGAACGTTTGTCTCTAACTATCTCCGTCCTTCTCCATCATTCTCTATTTTGTACTAGGAACTAATAAGCCACTAATTGTTTCATTAGCTTAAGGGGACAAGTTTAACTCAAACTAACCTTGCTTAGCCTCTAAGAAAGAGAATTTTCTGAGTAATTGTAGCTTAACTATGTTAGTTTAACTTAAGCACCCTATTTAGGGTTTTCTAAATCGCCTACGTGTTCAGTTCTCGAGTCCAAATGGATGAATTTGAATTCTCTTTGATTTTCTTCCTATTTCTCTTTCTTTTTCTCTAACTTTCTCTTCAACATCTCAAGAAGAACGTTTCCCTCTATGCTTCTCCGTCTTCCTCTGTTTTGTTCTACGAACTAATTAGCTTAGCCCACTAATTGTTTTATTAGCTTAAGCGGCCAGGTTTAACCGAAACTATCCTTGCTTAGCTTGTAAGAAAAAGAATTTCCTAAGTAATTTTAGTTTAACGATGTTAGTTTAAGTTAAGAACCTCATTTAAGGATTTCCAAATCACCTACGTGTTCAATTCGCAAGTCCGCAAGGAAGAATTTGAAATCCCTTTGATTTTCTTCCTATTTCTCTTTCTTTTCTCCAACTTCTCATCTACCTGTCAAGAAGAATGTTTCTCCAAAACTTTCTCCATCCTTCTCGATTTTGTCCTACGAACTAATTAGCTTTGGCCAATAATTGTTTCATTAGCTTAAGTGGCCAGGTTTAACTCAAACTAACCATGCATATCGTCTAAGAAAGAGGGTTTTATGAGTAATTGTAGCCTAACCATACTAGTTTAATTTGAGCACCCTATTTAAGGTTTTCTAAGTCTCCTACGTGTTCAATTCTCAAGTCCAAATGGATGGATTTGATTTCTCTCCGATTTTCTTCCTATATTTCTCTTCCTTTTCTCTAACTTTCTCTTCTACATCTCAAGAAGAACGTTTCTCCCAAAGTTTCTCCGTGCTTCCTCATCTTTTCTGTTTTATTCTACGGACTAATTAGCATGGGCCACTAATTGTTTCATTAGCTTAAGTGGCCATGTGTTAACTCAAATTAACCTTGCTTAGCCTCTAAGAAAGAGAATTTTCTGAGTAATTGTAGCATAACGATATTAGTTTAACTTAGGCACCTCATTTAAGGTTTTCAAAATCGCTGAAGGGTTCAATTCTCAAGTCCAAAACGATGAATTTGAATGCCCTTTGATTATCTTTCTAAAATCCCTTTCTTTTCTCCAGCTTTCTCTTCTAGCCCTAAAGCAAAATGTTTCTCTCTTTCTCCGTCCTTCTCCATCCTTTTCCATTTGGTTCTTGGAACTAATTAGCGCAGGCCACTAATTCTTTCATTAGCTTATGTGGCCAAGTTTAACTCAAACTCACCTTGCTTAGCCTCTAGGAAAGAGAATTTTCTGAGTGATTGTAGCATAACGATATTAGTTGAGCTCAGGCACCTCATTTTAATGTTTTCAAAATCACGTAAGTGTTCAATTCTCAAGTCTAAAACGATGAATTTGAATGCCCTTTGACTTTCTTCCTATTTCTCTTTATTTTCTCTAACTCTCTCTTCTAGGCTCTCAATAAGAATGTTTCTGTCTAACTTTCTCCGGCCTTCTCTATTTTGTTCTACGAACTAATTAGCTTAGGCCACTAATTATTTCATTAGCTTAAGTGGCCATGCTTGACTCTAGTATCCACTTAAGCACCCTATTTAGTTTCTCCATTAATCCGGCTCATCAACGCCTGTCAGCGGCAACAAGATGCTCTATCCACTTAAGAATGTTTCTCCATAACTTTCCCCGTCCTTCCGCATCTTTCTCTATCTTGTTCTAGGAACTAATTAGCTTAGGCCACTAATCGTTTGATTAGCTTAAATGGCCAAGTTTAGCTCAAACTAACCTAACTTAGCCCCTAAAAAAGAGAATTTTAAGAGCAATTGCAGCTTAACGATATTAGTTTAACTTAAGAACCTTGTTATTCACCCAAAAAAAAACTTAAGAACCTTGTTTAAGGATTTCTAAATCACCTACGTGTTCAATTCTCAATTCCAAAAGGAAGAATTTGAAATCCCTTTGAATTTCTTTCTATTTTCCTTTTTCTTTTCTCCGACTTCTCATCTACCAGTCAAGAAGAATGTTTCTCCCCAAGTTTCTCCGGCCTTCTCCATCCTTCTCTATTTTTATCCTACGAACTAATTAGCTTGGGCCAATAATTCTTTCATTAGCTTAAATGGCCCGGTTTAACTCAAACAAAACCATGCTTAGCCTGTAAGAAAGAGAATTTTATGAGTAATTGTAGCTTAATGATATTAGTTTAACTTAAACACGTCATTTAAGGTTTTCTAAATCTCCTACGTGTTCAATTCTCAAATCGAAAAGGATGAATTTCAATTCTCTTTGATTTTCTTCCTGTTTCTCAAGAAGAATTCAGAATGTTCAAAAGCTGTCCTTTATTTTCTTTGCGTTCTACACCTACCATAACTACATACATATTTTGCCTACTCTAGTGGGATGTACTAGGGACTGTGTTTTGTTGCTCATAGCTATTTGCTGGATGCATACATCAGATTGCGGGTTTCTCCTCCAGCGCACTTTAGGAATACTGTTACACTCCGTGTGGGTTACGCTTCAAGACTATGCCGATTCAGATTTCGGTGATTTCTGGATGGCTTACTTTGGTTGCTACTTTCATTATTGGCGTTCGACATTTTTGGATGGGTGGCTCATTGCTATTACTTTGTTTCATTATTGATTTTAGTTAGTTCTTCCGCTGATGTTCAATAGCTATATTTCTCTTTGATGTAGTGTTTGAACATCTTGCGTCTGGTTATTCAGGCTTTTCTTTGTCTCGTGTATAGCTTTGTAGGGCGTGGGGCATGCCCCTTGTAATCTCGTTTATTCTTCTGTTTTATTTATGACTTATTCACCCAAAAAAAAGAACGTTTGTCTCTAACTATCTCCGTGCTTCTCCATCATTCTCTATTTTGTTCTAGGAACTAATAAGCCACTAATTGTTTCATTAGCTTAAGGGGACAAGTTTAACTCAAACTAACCTTGCTTAGCCTCCAAGAAAGAGAATTTTATGAGTAATTGTAGCTTAACTATGTTAGTTTAACTTAAGCACCCTATTTAGGGTTTTCTAAATCGCCTACGTGTTCAGTTCTCGAGTCCAAATGGATGAATTTGAATTCTCTTTGATTTTCTTCCTATTTCTCTTTCTTTTTCTCTAACTTTCTCTTCAACATCTCAAGAAGAACGTTTCCCTCTATGCTTCTCCGTCTTCCTCTGTTTTGTTCTACGAACTAATTAGCTTAGCCCACTAATTGTTTTATTAGCTTAAGCGGCCAGGTTTAACTGAAACTATCCTTGCTTAGCTTGTAAGAAAAAGAATTTTCTAAGTAAATTTAGTTTAACGATGTTAGTTTAAGTTAAGAACCTCATTTAAGGATTTCCAAATCACCTACGTGTTCAATTCGCAAGTCCGCAAGGAAGAATTTGAAATCCCTTTGATTTTCTTCCTATTTCTCTTTCTTTTCTCCAACTTCTCATCTACCTGTCAAGAAGAATGTTTCTCCAAAACTTTCTCCATCCTTCTCGATTTTGTCCTACGAACTAATTAGCTTTGGCCAATAATTGTTTCATTAGCTTAAGTGGCCAGGTTTAACTCAAACTAACCATGCATATCGTCTAAGAAAGAGGATTTTATGAGTAATTGTAGCTTAACCATACTAGTTTAATTTGAGCACCCTATTTAAGGTTTTCTAAGTCTCCTACGTGTTCGATTCTCAAGTCCAAATGGATGGATTTGATTTCTCTCCGATTTTCTTCCTATATTTCTCTTCCTTTTCTCCAACTTTCTCTTCTACATCTCAAGAAGAACGTTTCTCCCAAAGTTTCTCCGTGCTTCCTCATCTTTTCTGTTTTATTCTACGAACTAATTAGCATAGGCCACTAATTGTTTCATTAGCTTAAGTGGCCATGTGTTAACTCAAATTAACCTTGCTTAGCCTCTAAGAAAGAGAATTTTCTGAGTAATTGTAGCATAACGATATTAGTTTAACTTAGGCACCTCATTTAAGGTTTTCAAAATCGCTGAAGGGTTCAATTCTCAAGTCCAAAACGATGAATTTGAATGCCCTTTGATTATCTTTCTAAAATCCCTTTCTTTTCTCCAGCTTTCTCTTCTAGCTCTAAAGCAAAATGTTTCTCTCTTTCTCCGTCCTTCTCCATCCTTTTCCATTTGGTTCTTGGAACTAATTAGCGCAGGCCACTAATTCTTTCATTAGCTTATGTGGCCAAGTTTAACTCAAACTCACCTTGCTTAGCCTCTAGGAAAGAGAATTTTCTGAGTGATTGTAGCATAACGATATTAGTTGAGCTCAGGCACCTCATTTAATGTTTTCAAAATCACGTAAGTGTTCAATTCTCAAGTCCAAAACGATGAATTTGAATGCCCTTTGACTTTCTTCCTATTTCTCTTTATTTTCTCTAACTCTCTCTTCTAGGCTCTCAATAAGAATGTTTCTGTCTAACTTTCTCCGGCCTTCTCTATTTTGTTCTACGAACTAATTAGCTTAGGCCACTAATTATTTCATCAGCTTAAGTGGCCATGTTTGACTCTAGTATCCACTTAAGCACCCTATTTAGTTTCTCCATTAATCCGGCTCATCAACGCCTGTCAGCGGCAACAAGATGCTCTATCCACTTAAGAATGTTTCTCCATAACTTTCCCCGTCCTTCCGCATCTTTCTCTATCTTGTTCTAGGAACTAATTAGCTTAGGCCACTAATCGTTTGATTAGCTTAAATGGCCAAGTTTAGCTCAAACTAACCTAACTTAGCCCCTAAAAAAGAGAATTTTAAGAGCAATTGCAGCTTAACGATATTAGTTTAACTTAAGAACCTTGTTATTCACCCAAAAAAAAACTTAAGAACCTTGTTTAAGGATTTCTAAATCACCTACGTGTTCAATTCTCAATTCCAAAAGGAAGAATTTGAAATCCCTTTGAATTTCTTTCTATTTTCCTTTTTCTTTTCTCCGACTTCTCATCTACCAGTCAAGAAGAATGTTTCTCCCCAAGTTTCTCCGGCCTTCTCCATCCTTCTCTATTTTTATCCTACGAACTAATTAGCTTGGGCCAATAATTCTTTCATTAGCTTAAATGGCCCGGTTTAACTCAAACAAAACCATGCTTAGCCTGTAAGAAAGAGAATTTTATGAGTAATTGTAGCTTAATGATATTAGTTTAACTTAAACACGTCATTTAAGGTTTTCTAAATCTCCTACGTGTTCAATTCTCAAATCGAAAAGGATGAATTTCAATTCTCTTTGATTTTCTTCCTGTTTCTCAAGAAGAATTCAGAATGTTCAAAAGCTGTCCTTTATTTTCTTTGCGTTCTACACCTACCATAACTACATACATATTTTGCCTACTCTAGTGGGATGTACTAGGGACTGTGTTTTGTTGCTCATAGCTATTTGCTGGATGCATACATCAGATTGCGGGTTTCTCCTCCAGCGCACTTTAGGAATACTGTTACACTCCGTGTGGGTTACGCTTCAAGACTATGCCGATTCAGATTTCGGTGATTTCTGGATGGCTTACTTTGGTTGCTACTTTCATTATTGGCGTTCGACATTTTTGGATGGGTGGCTCATTGCTATTACTTTGTTTCATTATTGATTTTAGTTAGTTCTTCCGCTGATGTTCAATAGCTATATTTCTCTTTGATGTAGTGTTTGAACATCTTGCGTCTGGTTATTCAGGCTTTTCTTTGTCTCGTGTATAGCTTTGTAGGGCGTGGGGCATGCCCCTTGTAATCTCGTTTATTCTTCTGTTTTATTTATGACTTATTCACCCAAAAAAAAGAACGTTTGTCTCTAACTATCTCCGTGCTTCTCCATCATTCTCTATTTTGTTCTAGGAACTAATAAGCCACTAATTGTTTCATTAGCTTAAGGGGACAAGTTTAACTCAAACTAACCTTGCTTAGCCTCCAAGAAAGAGAATTTTATGAGTAATTGTAGCTTAACTATGTTAGTTTAACTTAAGCACCCTATTTAGGGTTTTCTAAATCGCCTACGTGTTCAGTTCTCGAGTCCAAATGGATGAATTTGAATTCTCTTTGATTTTCTTCCTATTTCTCTTTCTTTTTCTCTAACTTTCTCTTCAACATCTCAAGAAGAACGTTTCCCTCTATGCTTCTCCGTCTTCCTCTGTTTTGTTCTACGAACTAATTAGCTTAGCCCACTAATTGTTTTATTAGCTTAAGCGGCCAGGTTTAACTGAAACTATCCTTGCTTAGCTTGTAAGAAAAAGAATTTTCTAAGTAAATTTAGTTTAACGATGTTAGTTTAAGTTAAGAACCTCATTTAAGGATTTCCAAATCACCTACGTGTTCAATTCGCAAGTCCGCAAGGAAGAATTTGAAATCCCTTTGATTTTCTTCCTATTTCTCTTTCTTTTCTCCAACTTCTCATCTACCTGTCAAGAAGAATGTTTCTCCAAAACTTTCTCCATCCTTCTCGATTTTGTCCTACGAACTAATTAGCTTTGGCCAATAATTGTTTCATTAGCTTAAGTGGCCAGGTTTAACTCAAACTAACCATGCATATCGTCTAAGAAAGAGGATTTTATGAGTAATTGTAGCTTAACCATACTAGTTTAATTTGAGCACCCTATTTAAGGTTTTCTAAGTCTCCTACGTGTTCGATTCTCAAGTCCAAATGGATGGATTTGATTTCTCTCCGATTTTCTTCCTATATTTCTCTTCCTTTTCTCCAACTTTCTCTTCTACATCTCAAGAAGAACGTTTCTCCCAAAGTTTCTCCGTGCTTCCTCATCTTTTCTGTTTTATTCTACGAACTAATTAGCATAGGCCACTAATTGTTTCATTAGCTTAAGTGGCCATGTGTTAACTCAAATTAACCTTGCTTAGCCTCTAAGAAAGAGAATTTTCTGAGTAATTGTAGCATAACGATATTAGTTTAACTTAGGCACCTCATTTAAGGTTTTCAAAATCGCTGAAGGGTTCAATTCTCAAGTCCAAAACGATGAATTTGAATGCCCTTTGATTATCTTTCTAAAATCCCTTTCTTTTCTCCAGCTTTCTCTTCTAGCTCTAAAGCAAAATGTTTCTCTCTTTCTCCGTCCTTCTCCATCCTTTTCCATTTGGTTCTTGGAACTAATTAGCGCAGGCCACTAATTCTTTCATTAGCTTATGTGGCCAAGTTTAACTCAAACTCACCTTGCTTAGCCTCTAGGAAAGAGAATTTTCTGAGTGATTGTAGCATAACGATATTAGTTGAGCTCAGGCACCTCATTTAATGTTTTCAAAATCACGTAAGTGTTCAATTCTCAAGTCCAAAACGATGAATTTGAATGCCCTTTGACTTTCTTCCTATTTCTCTTTATTTTCTCTAACTCTCTCTTCTAGGCTCTCAATAAGAATGTTTCTGTCTAACTTTCTCCGGCCTTCTCTATTTTGTTCTACGAACTAATTAGCTTAGGCCACTAATTATTTCATCAGCTTAAGTGGCCATGTTTGACTCTAGTATCCACTTAAGCACCCTATTTAGTTTCTCCATTAATCCGGCTCATCAACGCCTGTCAGCGGCAACAAGATGCTCTATCCACTTAAGAATGTTTCTCCATAACTTTCCCCGTCCTTCCGCATCTTTCTCTATCTTGTTCTAGGAACTAATTAGCTTAGGCCACTAATCGTTTGATTAGCTTAAATGGCCAAGTTTAGCTCAAACTAACCTAACTTAGCCCCTAAAAAAGAGAATTTTAAGAGCAATTGCAGCTTAACGATATTAGTTTAACTTAAGAACCTTGTTATTCACCCAAAAAAAAACTTAAGAACCTTGTTTAAGGATTTCTAAATCACCTACGTGTTCAATTCTCAATTCCAAAAGGAAGAATTTGAAATCCCTTTGAATTTCTTTCTATTTTCCTTTTTCTTTTCTCCGACTTCTCATCTACCAGTCAAGAAGAATGTTTCTCCCCAAGTTTCTCCGGCCTTCTCCATCCTTCTCTATTTTTATCCTACGAACTAATTAGCTTGGGCCAATAATTCTTTCATTAGCTTAAATGGCCCGGTTTAACTCAAACAAAACCATGCTTAGCCTGTAAGAAAGAGAATTTTATGAGTAATTGTAGCTTAATGATATTAGTTTAACTTAAACACGTCATTTAAGGTTTTCTAAATCTCCTACGTGTTCAATTCTCAAATCGAAAAGGATGAATTTCAATTCTCTTTGATTTTCTTCCTGTTTCTCAAGAAGAATTCAGAATGTTCAAAAGCTGTCCTTTATTTTCTTTGCGTTCTACACCTACCATAACTACATACATATTTTGCCTACTCTAGTGGGATGTACTAGGGACTGTGTTTTGTTGCTCATAGCTATTTGCTGGATGCATACATCAGATTGCGGGTTTCTCCTCCAGCGCACTTTAGGAATACTGTTACACTCCGTGTGGGTTACGCTTCAAGACTATGCCGATTCAGATTTCGGTGATTTCTGGATGGCTTACTTTGGTTGCTACTTTCATTATTGGCGTTCGACATTTTTGGATGGGTGGCTCATTGCTATTACTTTGTTTCATTATTGATTTTAGTTAGTTCTTCCGCTGATGTTCAATAGCTATATTTCTCTTTGATGTAGTGTTTGAACATCTTGCGTCTGGTTATTCAGGCTTTTCTTTGTCTCGTGTATAGCTTTGTAGGGCGTGGGGCATGCCCCTTGTAATCTCGTTTATTCTTCTGTTTTATTTATGACTTATTCACCCAAAAAAAAGAACGTTTGTCTCTAACTATCTCCGTGCTTCTCCATCATTCTCTATTTTGTTCTAGGAACTAATAAGCCACTAATTGTTTCATTAGCTTAAGGGGACAAGTTTAACTCAAACTAACCTTGCTTAGCCTCCAAGAAAGAGAATTTTATGAGTAATTGTAGCTTAACTATGTTAGTTTAACTTAAGCACCCTATTTAGGGTTTTCTAAATCGCCTACGTGTTCAGTTCTCGAGTCCAAATGGATGAATTTGAATTCTCTTTGATTTTCTTCCTATTTCTCTTTCTTTTTCTCTAACTTTCTCTTCAACATCTCAAGAAGAACGTTTCCCTCTATGCTTCTCCGTCTTCCTCTGTTTTGTTCTATGAACTAATTAGCTTAGCCCACTAATTGTTTTATTAGCTTAAGCGGCCAGGTTTAACTGAAACTATCCTTGCTTAGCTTGTAAGAAAAAGAATTTTCTAAGTAATTTTAGTTTAACGATGTTAGTTTAAGTTAAGAACCTCATTTAAGGATTTCCAAATCACCTACGTGTTCAATTCGCAAGTCCGCAAGGAAGAATTTGAAATCCCTTTGATTTTCTTCCTATTTCTCTTTCTTTTCTCCAACTTCTCATCTACCTGTCAAGAAGAATGTTTCTCCAAAACTTTCTCCATCCTTCTCGATTTTGTCCTACGAACTAATTAGCTTTGGCCAATAATTGTTTCATTAGCTTAAGTGGCCAGGTTTAACTCAAACTAACCATGCATATCGTCTAAGAAAGAGGATTTTATGAGTAATTGTAGCTTAACCATACTAGTTTAATTTGAGCACCCTATTTAAGGTTTTCTAAGTCTCCTACGTGTTCGATTCTCAAGTCCAAATGGATGGATTTGATTTCTCTCCGATTTTCTTCCTATATTTCTCTTCCTTTTCTCCAACTTTCTCTTCTACATCTCAAGAAGAACGTTTCTCCCAAAGTTTCTCCGTGCTTCCTCATCTTTTCTGTTTTATTCTACGAACTAATTAGCATAGGCCACTAATTGTTTCATTAGCTTAAGTGGCCATGTGTTAACTCAAATTAACCTTGCTTAGCCTCTAAGAAAGAGAATTTTCTGAGTAATTGTAGCATAACGATATTAGTTTAACTTAGGCACCTCATTTAAGGTTTTCAAAATCGCTGAAGGGTTCAATTCTCAAGTCCAAAACGATGAATTTGAATGCCCTTTGATTATCTTTCTAAAATCCCTTTCTTTTCTCCAGCTTTCTCTTCTAGCTCTAAAGCAAAATGTTTCTCTCTTTCTCCGTCCTTCTCCATCCTTTTCCATTTGGTTCTTGGAACTAATTAGCGCAGGCCACTAATTCTTTCATTAGCTTATGTGGCCAAGTTTAACTCAAACTCACCTTGCTTAGCCTCTAGGAAAGAGAATTTTCTGAGTGATTGTAGCATAACGATATTAGTTGAGCTCAGGCACCTCATTTAATGTTTTCAAAATCACGTAAGTGTTCAATTCTCAAGTCCAAAACGATGAATTTGAATGCCCTTTGACTTTCTTCCTATTTCTCTTTATTTTCTCTAACTCTCTCTTCTAGGCTCTCAATAAGAATGTTTCTGTCTAACTTTCTCCGGCCTTCTCTATTTTGTTCTACGAACTAATTAGCTTAGGCCACTAATTATTTCATCAGCTTAAGTGGCCATGTTTGACTCTAGTATCCACTTAAGCACCCTATTTAGTTTCTCCATTAATCCGGCTCATCAACGCCTGTCAGCGGCAACAAGATGCTCTATCCACTTAAGAATGTTTCTCCATAACTTTCCCCGTCCTTCCGCATCTTTCTCTATCTTGTTCTAGGAACTAATTAGCTTAGGCCACTAATCGTTTGATTAGCTTAAATGGCCAAGTTTAGCTCAAACTAACCTAACTTAGCCCCTAAAAAAGAGAATTTTAAGAGCAATTGCAGCTTAACGATATTAGTTTAACTTAAGAACCTTGTTATTCACCCAAAAAAAAACTTAAGAACCTTGTTTAAGGATTTCTAAATCACCTACGTGTTCAATTCTCAATTCCAAAAGGAAGAATTTGAAATCCCTTTGAATTTCTTTCTATTTTCCTTTTTCTTTTCTCCGACTTCTCATCTACCAGTCAAGAAGAATGTTTCTCCCCAAGTTTCTCCGGCCTTCTCCATCCTTCTCTATTTTTATCCTACGAACTAATTAGCTTGGGCCAATAATTCTTTCATTAGCTTAAATGGCCCGGTTTAACTCAAACAAAACCATGCTTAGCCTGTAAGAAAGAGAATTTTATGAGTAATTGTAGCTTAATGATATTAGTTTAACTTAAACACGTCATTTAAGGTTTTCTAAATCTCCTACGTGTTCAATTCTCAAATCGAAAAGGATGAATTTCAATTCTCTTTGATTTTCTTCCTGTTTCTCTTTCTTTTCTCTAACCTTTCTCTACCGCCTCTCAAGAAGAATTCAGAATGTTCAAAAGCTGTCCTTTATTTTCTTTGCGTTCTACACCTACCATAACTACATACATATTTTGCCTACTCTAGTGGGATGTACTAGGGACTGTGTTTTGTTGCTCATAGCTATTTGCTGGATGCATACATCAGATTGCGGGTTTCTCCTCCAGCGCACTTTAGGAATACTGTTACACTCCGTGTGGGTTACGCTTCAAGACTATGCCGATTCAGATTTCGGTGATTTCTGGATGGCTTACTTTGGTTGCTACTTTCATTATTGGCGTTCGACATTTTTGGATGGGTGGCTCATTGCTATTACTTTGTTTCATTATTGATTTTAGTTAGTTCTTCCGCTGATGTTCAATAGCTATATTTCTCTTTGATGTAGTGTTTGAACATCTTGCGTCTGGTTATTCAGGCTTTTCTTTGTCTCGTGTATAGCTTTGTAGGGCGTGGGGCATGCCCCTTGTAATCTCGTTTATTCTTCTGTTTTATTTATGACTTATTCACCCAAAAAAAAGAACGTTTGTCTCTAACTATCTCCGTGCTTCTCCATCATTCTCTATTTTGTTCTAGGAACTAATAAGCCACTAATTGTTTCATTAGCTTAAGGGGACAAGTTTAACTCAAACTAACCTTGCTTAGCCTCCAAGAAAGAGAATTTTATGAGTAATTGTAGCTTAACTATGTTAGTTTAACTTAAGCACCCTATTTAGGGTTTTCTAAATCGCCTACGTGTTCAGTTCTCGAGTCCAAATGGATGAATTTGAATTCTCTTTGATTTTCTTCCTATTTCTCTTTCTTTTTCTCTAACTTTCTCTTCAACATCTCAAGAAGAACGTTTCCCTCTATGCTTCTCCGTCTTCCTCTGTTTTGTTCTACGAACTAATTAGCTTAGCCCACTAATTGTTTTATTAGCTTAAGCGGCCAGGTTTAACTGAAACTATCCTTGCTTAGCTTGTAAGAAAAAGAATTTTCTAAGTAATTTTAGTTTAACGATGTTAGTTTAAGTTAAGAACCTCATTTAAGGATTTCCAAATCACCTACGTGTTCAATTCGCAAGTCCGCAAGGAAGAATTTGAAATCCCTTTGATTTTCTTCCTATTTCTCTTTCTTTTCTCCAACTTCTCATCTACCTGTCAAGAAGAATGTTTCTCCAAAACTTTCTCCATCCTTCTCGATTTTGTCCTACGAACTAATTAGCTTTGGCCAATAATTGTTTCATTAGCTTAAGTGGCAAGGTTTAACTCAAACTAACCATGCATATCGTCTAAGAAAGAGGATTTTATGAGTAATTGTAGCTTAACCATACTAGTTTAATTTGAGCACCCTATTTAAGGTTTTCTAAGTCTCCTACGTGTTCGATTCTCAAGTCCAAATGGATGGATTTGATTTCTCTCCGATTTTCTTCCTATATTTCTCTTCCTTTTCTCCAACTTTCTCTTCTACATCTCAAGAAGAACGTTTCTCCCAAAGTTTCTCCGTGCTTCCTCATCTTTTCTGTTTTATTCTACGAACTAATTAGCATAGGCCACTAATTGTTTCATTAGCTTAAGTGGCCATGTGTTAACTCAAATTAACCTTGCTTAGCCTCTAAGAAAGAGAATTTTCTGAGTAATTGTAGCATAACGATATTAGTTTAACTTAGGCACCTCATTTAAGGTTTTCAAAATCGCTGAAGGGTTCAATTCTCAAGTCCAAAACGATGAATTTGAATGCCCTTTGATTATCTTTCTAAAATCCCTTTCTTTTCTCCAGCTTTCTCTTCTAGCTCTAAAGCAAAATGTTTCTCTCTTTCTCCGTCCTTCTCCATCCTTTTCCATTTGGTTCTTGGAACTAATTAGCGCAGGCCACTAATTCTTTCATTAGCTTATGTGGCCAAGTTTAACTCAAACTCACCTTGCTTAGCCTCTAGGAAAGAGAATTTTCTGAGTGATTGTAGCATAACGATATTAGTTGAGCTCAGGCACCTCATTTAATGTTTTCAAAATCACGTAAGTGTTCAATTCTCAAGTCCAAAACGATGAATTTGAATGCCCTTTGACTTTCTTCCTATTTCTCTTTATTTTCTCTAACTCTCTCTTCTAGGCTCTCAATAAGAATGTTTCTGTCTAACTTTCTCCGGCCTTCTCTATTTTGTTCTACGAACTAATTAGCTTAGGCCACTAATTATTTCATCAGCTTAAGTGGCCATGTTTGACTCTAGTATCCACTTAAGCACCCTATTTAGTTTCTCCATTAATCCGGCTCATCAACGCCTGTCAGCGGCAACAAGATGCTCTATCCACTTAAGAATGTTTCTCCATAACTTTCCCCGTCCTTCCGCATCTTTCTCTATCTTGTTCTAGGAACTAATTAGCTTAGGCCACTAATCGTTTGATTAGCTTAAATGGCCAAGTTTAGCTCAAACTAACCTAACTTAGCCCCTAAAAAAGAGAATTTTAAGAGCAATTGCAGCTTAACGATATTAGTTTAACTTAAGAACCTTGTTATTCACCCAAAAAAAAACTTAAGAACCTTGTTTAAGGATTTCTAAATCACCTACGTGTTCAATTCTCAATTCCAAAAGGAAGAATTTGAAATCCCTTTGAATTTCTTTCTATTTTCCTTTTTCTTTTCTCCGACTTCTCATCTACCAGTCAAGAAGAATGTTTCTCCCCAAGTTTCTCCGGCCTTCTCCATCCTTCTCTATTTTTATCCTACGAACTAATTAGCTTGGGCCAATAATTCTTTCATTAGCTTAAATGGCCCGGTTTAACTCAAACAAAACCATGCTTAGCCTGTAAGAAAGAGAATTTTATGAGTAATTGTAGCTTAATGATATTAGTTTAACTTAAACACGTCATTTAAGGTTTTCTAAATCTCCTACGTGTTCAATTCTCAAATCGAAAAGGATGAATTTCAATTCTCTTTGATTTTCTTCCTGTTTCTCTTTCTTTTCTCTAACCTTTCTCTACCGCCTCTCAAGAAGAATTCAGAATGTTCAAAAGCTGTCCTTTATTTTCTTTGCGTTCTACACCTACCATAACTACATACATATTTTGCCTACTCTAGTGGGATGTACTAGGGACTGTGTTTTGTTGCTCATAGCTATTTGCTGGATGCATACATCAGATTGCGGGTTTCTCCTCCAGCGCACTTTAGGAATACTGTTACACTCCGTGTGGGTTACGCTTCAAGACTATGCCGATTCAGATTTCGGTGATTTCTGGATGGCTTACTTTGGTTGCTACTTTCATTATTGGCGTTCGACATTTTTGGATGGGTGGCTCATTGCTATTACTTTGTTTCATTATTGATTTTAGTTAGTTCTTCCGCTGATGTTCAATAGCTATATTTCTCTTTGATGTAGTGTTTGAACATCTTGCGTCTGGTTATTCAGGCTTTTCTTTGTCTCGTGTATAGCTTTGTAGGGCGTGGGGCATGCCCCTTGTAATCTCGTTTATTCTTCTGTTTTATTTATGACTTATTCACCCAAAAAAAAGAACGTTTGTCTCTAACTATCTCCGTGCTTCTCCATCATTCTCTATTTTGTTCTAGGAACTAATAAGCCACTAATTGTTTCATTAGCTTAAGGGGACAAGTTTAACTCAAACTAACCTTGCTTAGCCTCCAAGAAAGAGAATTTTATGAGTAATTGTAGCTTAACTATGTTAGTTTAACTTAAGCACCCTATTTAGGGTTTTCTAAATCGCCTACGTGTTCAGTTCTCGAGTCCAAATGGATGAATTTGAATTCTCTTTGATTTTCTTCCTATTTCTCTTTCTTTTTCTCTAACTTTCTCTTCAACATCTCAAGAAGAACGTTTCCCTCTATGCTTCTCCGTCTTCCTCTGTTTTGTTCTACGAACTAATTAGCTTAGCCCACTAATTGTTTTATTAGCTTAAGCGGCCAGGTTTAACTGAAACTATCCTTGCTTAGCTTGTAAGAAAAAGAATTTTCTAAGTAATTTTAGTTTAACGATGTTAGTTTAAGTTAAGAACCTCATTTAAGGATTTCCAAATCACCTACGTGTTCAATTCGCAAGTCCGCAAGGAAGAATTTGAAATCCCTTTGATTTTCTTCCTATTTCTCTTTCTTTTCTCCAACTTCTCATCTACCTGTCAAGAAGAATGTTTCTCCAAAACTTTCTCCATCCTTCTCGATTTTGTCCTACGAACTAATTAGCTTTGGCCAATAATTGTTTCATTAGCTTAAGTGGCAAGGTTTAACTCAAACTAACCATGCATATCGTCTAAGAAAGAGGATTTTATGAGTAATTGTAGCTTAACCATACTAGTTTAATTTGAGCACCCTATTTAAGGTTTTCTAAGTCTCCTACGTGTTCGATTCTCAAGTCCAAATGGATGGATTTGATTTCTCTCCGATTTTCTTCCTATATTTCTCTTCCTTTTCTCCAACTTTCTCTTCTACATCTCAAGAAGAACGTTTCTCCCAAAGTTTCTCCGTGCTTCCTCATCTTTTCTGTTTTATTCTACGAACTAATTAGCATAGGCCACTAATTGTTTCATTAGCTTAAGTGGCCATGTGTTAACTCAAATTAACCTTGCTTAGCCTCTAAGAAAGAGAATTTTCTGAGTAATTGTAGCATAACGATATTAGTTTAACTTAGGCACCTCATTTAAGGTTTTCAAAATCGCTGAAGGGTTCAATTCTCAAGTCCAAAACGATGAATTTGAATGCCCTTTGATTATCTTTCTAAAATCCCTTTCTTTTCTCCAGCTTTCTCTTCTAGCTCTAAAGCAAAATGTTTCTCTCTTTCTCCGTCCTTCTCCATCCTTTTCCATTTGGTTCTTGGAACTAATTAGCGCAGGCCACTAATTCTTTCATTAGCTTATGTGGCCAAGTTTAACTCAAACTCACCTTGCTTAGCCTCTAGGAAAGAGAATTTTCTGAGTGATTGTAGCATAACGATATTAGTTGAGCTCAGGCACCTCATTTAATGTTTTCAAAATCACGTAAGTGTTCAATTCTCAAGTCCAAAACGATGAATTTGAATGCCCTTTGACTTTCTTCCTATTTCTCTTTATTTTCTCTAACTCTCTCTTCTAGGCTCTCAATAAGAATGTTTCTGTCTAACTTTCTCCGGCCTTCTCTATTTTGTTCTACGAACTAATTAGCTTAGGCCACTAATTATTTCATCAGCTTAAGTGGCCATGTTTGACTCTAGTATCCACTTAAGCACCCTATTTAGTTTCTCCATTAATCCGGCTCATCAACGCCTGTCAGCGGCAACAAGATGCTCTATCCACTTAAGAATGTTTCTCCGTAACTTTCCCCGTCCTTCCGCATCTTTCTCTATCTTGTTCTAGGAACTAATTAGCTTAGGCCACTAATCGTTTGATTAGCTTAAATGGCCAAGTTTAGCTCAAACTAACCTAACTTAGCCCCTAAAAAAGAGAATTTTAAGAGCAATTGCAGCTTAACGATATTAGTTTAACTTAAGAACCTTGTTATTCACCCAAAAAAAAACTTAAGAACCTTGTTTAAGGATTTCTAAATCACCTACGTGTTCAATTCTCAATTCCAAAAGGAAGAATTTGAAATCCCTTTGAATTTCTTTCTATTTTCCTTTTTCTTTTCTCCGACTTCTCATCTACCAGTCAAGAAGAATGTTTCTCCCCAAGTTTCTCCGGCCTTCTCCATCCTTCTCTATTTTTATCCTACGAACTAATTAGCTTGGGCCAATAATTCTTTCATTAGCTTAAATGGCCCGGTTTAACTCAAACAAAACCATGCTTAGCCTGTAAGAAAGAGAATTTTATGAGTAATTGTAGCTTAATGATATTAGTTTAACTTAAACACGTCATTTAAGGTTTTCTAAATCTCCTACGTGTTCAATTCTCAAATCGAAAAGGATGAATTTCAATTCTCTTTGATTTTCTTCCTGTTTCTCTTTCTTTTCTCTAACCTTTCTCTACCGCCTCTCAAGAAGAATTCAGAATGTTCAAAAGCTGTCCTTTATTTTCTTTGCGTTCTACACCTACCATAACTACATACATATTTTGCCTACTCTAGTGGGATGTACTAGGGACTGTGTTTTGTTGCTCATAGCTATTTGCTGGATGCATACATCAGATTGCGGGTTTCTCCTCCAGCGCACTTTAGGAATACTGTTACACTCCGTGTGGGTTACGCTTCAAGACTATGCCGATTCAGATTTCGGTGATTTCTGGATGGCTTACTTTGGTTGCTACTTTCATTATTGGCGTTCGACATTTTTGGATGGGTGGCTCATTGCTATTACTTTGTTTCATTATTGATTTTAGTTAGTTCTTCCGCTGATGTTCAATAGCTATATTTCTCTTTGATGTAGTGTTTGAACATCTTGCGTCTGGTTATTCAGGCTTTTCTTTGTCTCGTGTATAGCTTTGTAGGGCGTGGGGCATGCCCCTTGTAATCTCGTTTATTCTTCTGTTTTATTTATGACTTATTCACCCAAAAAAAAGAACGTTTGTCTCTAACTATCTCCGTGCTTCTCCATCATTCTCTATTTTGTTCTAGGAACTAATAAGCCACTAATTGTTTCATTAGCTTAAGGGGACAAGTTTAACTCAAACTAACCTTGCTTAGCCTCCAAGAAAGAGAATTTTATGAGTAATTGTAGCTTAACTATGTTAGTTTAACTTAAGCACCCTATTTAGGGTTTTCTAAATCGCCTACGTGTTCAGTTCTCGAGTCCAAATGGATGAATTTGAATTCTCTTTGATTTTCTTCCTATTTCTCTTTCTTTTTCTCTAACTTTCTCTTCAACATCTCAAGAAGAACGTTTCCCTCTATGCTTCTCCGTCTTCCTCTGTTTTGTTCTACGAACTAATTAGCTTAGCCCACTAATTGTTTTATTAGCTTAAGCGGCCAGGTTTAACTGAAACTATCCTTGCTTAGCTTGTAAGAAAAAGAATTTTCTAAGTAATTTTAGTTTAACGATGTTAGTTTAAGTTAAGAACCTCATTTAAGGATTTCCAAATCACCTACGTGTTCAATTCGCAAGTCCGCAAGGAAGAATTTGAAATCCCTTTGATTTTCTTCCTATTTCTCTTTCTTTTCTCCAACTTCTCATCTACCTGTCAAGAAGAATGTTTCTCCAAAACTTTCTCCATCCTTCTCGATTTTGTCCTACGAACTAATTAGCTTTGGCCAATAATTGTTTCATTAGCTTAAGTGACCAGGTTTAACTCAAACTAACCATGCATATCGTCTAAGAAAGAGGATTTTATGAGTAATTGTAGCTTAACCATACTAGTTTAATTTGAGCACCCTATTTAAGGTTTTCTAAGTCTCCTACGTGTTCGATTCTCAAGTCCAAATGGATGGATTTGATTTCTCTCCGATTTTCTTCCTATATTTCTCTTCCTTTTCTCCAACTTTCTCTTCTACATCTCAAGAAGAACGTTTCTCCCAAAGTTTCTCCGTGCTTCCTCATCTTTTCTGTTTTATTCTACGAACTAATTAGCATAGGCCACTAATTGTTTCATTAGCTTAAGTGGCCATGTGTTAACTCAAATTAACCTTGCTTAGCCTCTAAGAAAGAGAATTTTCTGAGTAATTGTAGCATAACGATATTAGTTTAACTTAGGCACCTCATTTAAGGTTTTCAAAATCGCTGAAGGGTTCAATTCTCAAGTCCAAAACGATGAATTTGAATGCCCTTTGATTATCTTTCTAAAATCCCTTTCTTTTCTCCAGCTTTCTCTTCTAGCTCTAAAGCAAAATGTTTCTCTCTTTCTCCGTCCTTCTCCATCCTTTTCCATTTGGTTCTTGGAACTAATTAGCGCAGGCCACTAATTCTTTCATTAGCTTATGTGGCCAAGTTTAACTCAAACTCACCTTGCTTAGCCTCTAGGAAAGAGAATTTTCTGAGTGATTGTAGCATAACGATATTAGTTGAGCTCAGGCACCTCATTTAATGTTTTCAAAATCACGTAAGTGTTCAATTCTCAAGTCCAAAACGATGAATTTGAATGCCCTTTGACTTTCTTCCTATTTCTCTTTATTTTCTCTAACTCTCTCTTCTAGGCTCTCAATAAGAATGTTTCTGTCTAACTTTCTCCGGCCTTCTCTATTTTGTTCTACGAACTAATTAGCTTAGGCCACTAATTATTTCATCAGCTTAAGTGGCCATGTTTGACTCTAGTATCCACTTAAGCACCCTATTTAGTTTCTCCATTAATCCGGCTCATCAACGCCTGTCAGCGGCAACAAGATGCTCTATCCACTTAAGAATGTTTCTCCATAACTTTCCCCGTCCTTCCGCATCTTTCTCTATCTTGTTCTAGGAACTAATTAGCTTAGGCCACTAATCGTTTGATTAGATTAAATGGCCAAGTTTAGCTCAAACTAACCTAACTTAGCCCCTAAAAAAGAGAATTTTAAGAGCAATTGCAGCTTAACGATATTAGTTTAACTTAAGAACCTTGTTATTCACCCAAAAAAAAACTTAAGAACCTTGTTTAAGGATTTCTAAATCACCTACGTGTTCAATTCTCAATTCCAAAAGGAAGAATTTGAAATCCCTTTGAATTTCTTTCTATTTTCCTTTTTCTTTTCTCCGACTTCTCATCTACCAGTCAAGAAGAATGTTTCTCCCCAAGTTTCTCCGGCCTTCTCCATCCTTCTCTATTTTTATCCTACGAACTAATTAGCTTGGGCCAATAATTCTTTCATTAGCTTAAATGGCCCAGTTTAACTCAAACAAAACCATGCTTAGCCTGTAAGAAAGAGAATTTTATGAGTAATTGTAGCTTAATGATATTAGTTTAACTTAAACACGTCATTTAAGGTTTTCTAAATCTCCTACGTGTTCAATTCTCAAATCGAAAAGGATGAATTTCAATTCTCTTTGATTTTCTTCCTGTTTCTCTTTCTTTTCTCTAACCTTTCTCTACCGCCTCTCAAGAAGAATTCAGAATGTTCAAAAGCTGTCCTTTATTTTCTTTGCGTTCTACACCTACCATAACTACATACATATTTTGCCTACTCTAGTGGGATGTACTAGGGACTGTGTTTTGTTGCTCATAGCTATTTGCTGGATGCATACATCAGATTGCGGGTTTCTCCTCCAGCGCACTTTAGGAATACTGTTACACTCCGTGTGGGTTACGCTTCAAGACTATGCCGATTCAGATTTCGGTGATTTCTGGATGGCTTACTTTGGTTGCTACTTTCATTATTGGCGTTCGACATTTTTGGATGGGTGGCTCATTGCTATTACTTTGTTTCATTATTGATTTTAGTTAGTTCTTCCGCTGATGTTCAATAGCTATATTTCTCTTTGATGTAGTGTTTGAACATCTTGCGTCTGGTTATTCAGGCTTTTCTTTGTCTCGTGTATAGCTTTGTAGGGCGTGGGGCATGCCCCTTGTAATCTCGTTTATTCTTCTGTTTTATTTATGACTTATTCACCCAAAAAAAAGAACGTTTGTCTCTAACTATCTCCGTGCTTCTCCATCATTCTCTATTTTGTTCTAGGAACTAATAAGCCACTAATTGTTTCATTAGCTTAAGGGGACAAGTTTAACTCAAACTAACCTTGCTTAGCCTCCAAGAAAGAGAATTTTATGAGTAATTGTAGCTTAACTATGTTAGTTTAACTTAAGCACCCTATTTAGGGTTTTCTAAATCGCCTACGTGTTCAGTTCTCGAGTCCAAATGGATGAATTTGAATTCTCTTTGATTTTCTTCCTATTTCTCTTTCTTTTTCTCTAACTTTCTCTTCAACATCTCAAGAAGAACGTTTCCCTCTATGCTTCTCCGTCTTCCTCTGTTTTGTTCTACGAACTAATTAGCTTAGCCCACTAATTGTTTTATTAGCTTAAGCGGCCAGGTTTAACTGAAACTATCCTTGCTTAGCTTGTAAGAAAAAGAATTTTCTAAGTAATTTTAGTTTAACGATGTTAGTTTAAGTTAAGAACCTCATTTAAGGATTTCCAAATCACCTACGTGTTCAATTCGCAAGTCCGCAAGGAAGAATTTGAAATCCCTTTGATTTTCTTCCTATTTCTCTTTCTTTTCTCCAACTTCTCATCTACCTGTCAAGAAGAATGTTTCTCCAAAACTTTCTCCATCCTTCTCGATTTTGTCCTACGAACTAATTAGCTTTGGCCAATAATTGTTTCATTAGCTTAAGTGGCCAGGTTTAACTCAAACTAACCATGCATATCGTCTAAGAAAGAGGATTTTATGAGTAATTGTAGCTTAACCATACTAGTTTAATTTGAGCACCCTATTTAAGGTTTTCTAAGTCTCCTACGTGTTCGATTCTCAAGTCCAAATGGATGGATTTGATTTCTCTCCGATTTTCTTCCTATATTTCTCTTCCTTTTCTCCAACTTTCTCTTCTACATCTCAAGAAGAACGTTTCTCCCAAAGTTTCTCCGTGCTTCCTCATCTTTTCTGTTTTATTCTACGAACTAATTAGCATAGGCCACTAATTGTTTCATTAGCTTAAGTGGCCATGTGTTAACTCAAATTAACCTTGCTTAGACTCTAAGAAAGAGAATTTTCTGAGTAATTGTAGCATAACGATATTAGTTTAACTTAGGCACCTCATTTAAGGTTTTCAAAATCGCTGAAGGGTTCAATTCTCAAGTCCAAAACGATGAATTTGAATGCCCTTTGATTATCTTTCTAAAATCCCTTTCTTTTCTCCAGCTTTCTCTTCTAGCTCTAAAGCAAAATGTTTCTCTCTTTCTCCGTCCTTCTCCATCCTTTTCCATTTGGTTCTTGGAACTAATTAGCGCAGGCCACTAATTCTTTCATTAGCTTATGTGGCCAAGTTTAACTCAAACTCACCTTGCTTAGCCTCTAGGAAAGAGAATTTTCTGAGTGATTGTAGCATAACGATATTAGTTGAGCTCAGGCACCTCATTTAATGTTTTCAAAATCACGTAAGTGTTCAATTCTCAAGTCCAAAACGATGAATTTGAATGCCCTTTGACTTTCTTCCTATTTCTCTTTATTTTCTCTAACTCTCTCTTCTAGGCTCTCAATAAGAATGTTTCTGTCTAACTTTCTCCGGCCTTCTCTATTTTGTTCTACGAACTAATTAGCTTAGGCCACTAATTATTTCATCAGCTTAAGTGGCCATGTTTGACTCTAGTATCCACTTAAGCACCCTATTTAGTTTCTCCATTAATCCGGCTCATCAACGCCTGTCAGCGGCAACAAGATGCTCTATCCACTTAAGAATGTTTCTCCATAACTTTCCCCGTCCTTCCGCATCTTTCTCTATCTTGTTCTAGGAACTAATTAGCTTAGGCCACTAATCGTTTGATTAGCTTAAATGGCCAAGTTTAGCTCAAACTAACCTAACTTAGCCCCTAAAAAAGAGAATTTTAAGAGCAATTGCAGCTTAACGATATTAGTTTAACTTAAGAACCTTGTTATTCACCCAAAAAAAAACTTAAGAACCTTGTTTAAGGATTTCTAAATCACCTACGTGTTCAATTCTCAATTCCAAAAGGAAGAATTTGAAATCCCTTTGAATTTCTTTCTATTTTCCTTTTTCTTTTCTCCGACTTCTCATCTACCAGTCAAGAAGAATGTTTCTCCCCAAGTTTCTCCGGCCTTCTCCATCCTTCTCTATTTTTATCCTACGAACTAATTAGCTTGGGCCAATAATTCTTTCATTAGCTTAAATGGCCCGGTTTAACTCAAACAAAACCATGCTTAGCCTGTAAGAAAGAGAATTTTATGAGTAATTGTAGCTTAATGATATTAGTTTAACTTAAACACGTCATTTAAGGTTTTCTAAATCTCCTACGTGTTCAATTCTCAAATCGAAAAGGATGAATTTCAATTCTCTTTGATTTTCTTCCTGTTTCTCTTTCTTTTCTCTAACCTTTCTCTACCGCCTCTCAAGAAGAATTCAGAATGTTCAAAAGCTGTCCTTTATTTTCTTTGCGTTCTACACCTACCATAACTACATACATATTTTGCCTACTCTAGTGGGATGTACTAGGGACTGTGTTTTGTTGCTCATAGCTATTTGCTGGATGCATACATCAGATTGCGGGTTTCTCCTCCAGCGCACTTTAGGAATACTGTTACACTCCGTGTGGGTTACGCTTCAAGACTATGCCGATTCAGATTTCGGTGATTTCTGGATGGCTTACTTTGGTTGCTACTTTCATTATTGGCGTTCGACATTTTTGGATGGGTGGCTCATTGCTATTACTTTGTTTCATTATTGATTTTAGTTAGTTCTTCCGCTGATGTTCAATAGCTATATTTCTCTTTGATGTAGTGTTTGAACATCTTGCGTCTGGTTATTCAGGCTTTTCTTTGTCTCGTGTATAGCTTTGTAGGGCGTGGGGCATGCCCCTTGTAATCTCGTTTATTCTTCTGTTTTATTTATGACTTATTCACCCAAAAAAAAGAACGTTTGTCTCTAACTATCTCCGTGCTTCTCCATCATTCTCTATTTTGTTCTAGGAACTAATAAGCCACTAATTGTTTCATTAGCTTAAGGGGACAAGTTTAACTCAAACTAACCTTGCTTAGCCTCCAAGAAAGAGAATTTTATGAGTAATTGTAGCTTAACTATGTTAGTTTAACTTAAGCACCCTATTTAGGGTTTTCTAAATCGCCTACGTGTTCAGTTCTCGAGTCCAAATGGATGAATTTGAATTCTCTTTGATTTTCTTCCTATTTCTCTTTCTTTTTCTCTAACTTTCTCTTCAACATCTCAAGAAGAACGTTTCCCTCTATGCTTCTCCGTCTTCCTCTGTTTTGTTCTACGAACTAATTAGCTTAGCCCACTAATTGTTTTATTAGCTTAAGCGGCCAGGTTTAACTGAAACTATCCTTGCTTAGCTTGTAAGAAAAAGAATTTTCTAAGTAATTTTAGTTTAACGATGTTAGTTTAAGTTAAGAACCTCATTTAAGGATTTCCAAATCACCTACGTGTTCAATTCGCAAGTCCGCAAGGAAGAATTTGAAATCCCTTTGATTTTCTTCCTATTTCTCTTTCTTTTCTCCAACTTCTCATCTACCTGTCAAGAAGAATGTTTCTCCAAAACTTTCTCCATCCTTCTCGATTTTGTCCTACGAACTAATTAGCTTTGGCCAATAATTGTTTCATTAGCTTAAGTGGCCAGGTTTAACTCAAACTAACCATGCATATCGTCTAAGAAAGAGGATTTTATGAGTAATTGTAGCTTAACCATACTAGTTTAATTTGAGCACCCTATTTAAGGTTTTCTAAGTCTCCTACGTGTTCGATTCTCAAGTCCAAATGGATGGATTTGATTTCTCTCCGATTTTCTTCCTATATTTCTCTTCCTTTTCTCCAACTTTCTCTTCTACATCTCAAGAAGAACGTTTCTCCCAAAGTTTCTCCGTGCTTCCTCATCTTTTCTGTTTTATTCTACGAACTAATTAGCATAGGCCACTAATTGTTTCATTAGCTTAAGTGGCCATGTGTTAACTCAAATTAACCTTGCTTAGCCTCTAAGAAAGAGAATTTTCTGAGTAATTGTAGCATAACGATATTAGTTTAACTTAGGCACCTCATTTAAGGTTTTCAAAATCGCTGAAGGGTTCAATTCTCAAGTCCAAAACGATGAATTTGAATGCCCTTTGATTATCTTTCTAAAATCCCTTTCTTTTCTCCAGCTTTCTCTTCTAGCTCTAAAGCAAAATGTTTCTCTCTTTCTCCGTCCTTCTCCATCCTTTTCCATTTGGTTCTTGGAACTAATTAGCGCAGGCCACTAATTCTTTCATTAGCTTATGTGGCCAAGTTTAACTCAAACTCACCATGCTTAGCCTCTAGGAAAGAGAATTTTCTGAGTGATTGTAGCATAACGATATTAGTTGAGCTCAGGCACCTCATTTAATGTTTTCAAAATCACGTAAGTGTTCAATTCTCAAGTCCAAAACGATGAATTTGAATGCCCTTTGACTTTCTTCCTATTTCTCTTTATTTTCTCTAACTCTCTCTTCTAGGCTCTCAATAAGAATGTTTCTGTCTAACTTTCTCCGGCCTTCTCTATTTTGTTCTACGAACTAATTAGCTTAGGCCACTAATTATTTCATCAGCTTAAGTGGCCATGTTTGACTCTAGTATCCACTTAAGCACCCTATTTAGTTTCTCCATTAATCCGGCTCATCAACGCCTGTCAGCGGCAACAAGATGCTCTATCCACTTAAGAATGTTTCTCCATAACTTTCCCCGTCCTTCCGCATCTTTCTCTATCTTGTTCTAGGAACTAATTAGCTTAGGCCACTAATCGTTTGATTAGCTTAAATGGCCAAGTTTAGCTCAAACTAACCTAACTTAGCCCCTAAAAAAGAGAATTTTAAGAGCAATTGCAGCTTAACGATATTAGTTTAACTTAAGAACCTTGTTATTCACCCAAAAAAAAACTTAAGAACCTTGTTTAAGGATTTCTAAATCACCTACGTGTTCAATTCTCAATTCCAAAAGGAAGAATTTGAAATCCCTTTGAATTTCTTTCTATTTTCCTTTTTCTTTTCTCCGACTTCTCATCTACCAGTCAAGAAGAATGTTTCTCCCCAAGTTTCTCCGGCCTTCTCCATCCTTCTCTATTTTTATCCTACGAACTAATTAGCTTGGGCCAATAATTCTTTCATTAGCTTAAATGGCCCGGTTTAACTCAAACAAAACCATGCTTAGCCTGTAAGAAAGAGAATTTTATGAGTAATTGTAGCTTAATGATATTAGTTTAACTTAAACACGTCATTTAAGGTTTTCTAAATCTCCTACGTGTTCAATTCTCAAATCGAAAAGGATGAATTTCAATTCTCTTTGATTTTCTTCCTGTTTCTCTTTCTTTTCTCTAACCTTTCTCTACCGCCTCTCAAGAAGAATTCAGAATGTTCAAAAGCTGTCCTTTATTTTCTTTGCGTTCTACACCTACCATAACTACATACATATTTTGCCTACTCTAGTGGGATGTACTAGGGACTGTGTTTTGTTGCTCATAGCTATTTGCTGGATGCATACATCAGATTGCGGGTTTCTCCTCCAGCGCACTTTAGGAATACTGTTACACTCCGTGTGGGTTACGCTTCAAGACTATGCCGATTCAGATTTCGGTGATTTCTGGATGGCTTACTTTGGTTGCTACTTTCATTATTGGCGTTCGACATTTTTGGATGGGTGGCTCATTGCTATTACTTTGTTTCATTATTGATTTTAGTTAGTTCTTCCGCTGATGTTCAATAGCTATATTTCTCTTTGATGTAGTGTTTGAACATCTTGCGTCTGGTTATTCAGGCTTTTCTTTGTCTCGTGTATAGCTTTGTAGGGCGTGGGGCATGCCCCTTGTAATCTCGTTTATTCTTCTGTTTTATTTATGACTTATTCACCCAAAAAAAAGAACGTTTGTCTCTAACTATCTCCGTGCTTCTCCATCATTCTCTATTTTGTTCTAGGAACTAATAAGCCACTAATTGTTTCATTAGCTTAAGGGGACAAGTTTAACTCAAACTAACCTTGCTTAGCCTCCAAGAAAGAGAATTTTATGAGTAATTGTAGCTTAACTATGTTAGTTTAACTTAAGCACCCTATTTAGGGTTTTCTAAATCGCCTACGTGTTCAGTTCTCGAGTCCAAATGGATGAATTTGAATTCTCTTTGATTTTCTTCCTATTTCTCTTTCTTTTTCTCTAACTTTCTCTTCAACATCTCAAGAAGAACGTTTCCCTCTATGCTTCTCCGTCTTCCTCTGTTTTGTTCTACGAACTAATTAGCTTAGCCCACTAATTGTTTTATTAGCTTAAGCGGCCAGGTTTAACTGAAACTATCCTTGCTTAGCTTGTAAGAAAAAGAATTTTCTAAGTAATTTTAGTTTAACGATGTTAGTTTAAGTTAAGAACCTCATTTAAGGATTTCCAAATCACCTACGTGTTCAATTCGCAAGTCCGCAAGGAAGAATTTGAAATCCCTTTGATTTTCTTCCTATTTCTCTTTCTTTTCTCCAACTTCTCATCTACCTGTCAAGAAGAATGTTTCTCCAAAACTTTCTCCATCCTTCTCGATTTTGTCCTACGAACTAATTAGCTTTGGCCAATAATTGTTTCATTAGCTTAAGTGGCCAGGTTTAACTCAAACTAACCATGCATATCGTCTAAGAAAGAGGATTTTATGAGTAATTGTAGCTTAACCATACTAGTTTAATTTGAGCACCCTATTTAAGGTTTTCTAAGTCTCCTACGTGTTCGATTCTCAAGTCCAAATGGATGGATTTGATTTCTCTCCGATTTTCTTCCTATATTTCTCTTCCTTTTCTCCAACTTTCTCTTCTACATCTCAAGAAGAACGTTTCTCCCAAAGTTTCTCCGTGCTTCCTCATCTTTTCTGTTTTATTCTACGAACTAATTAGCATAGGCCACTAATTGTTTCATTAGCTTAAGTGGCCATGTGTTAACTCAAATTAACCTTGCTTAGCCTCTAAGAAAGAGAATTTTCTGAGTAATTGTAGCATAACGATATTAGTTTAACTTAGGCACCTCATTTAAGGTTTTCAAAATCGCTGAAGGGTTCAATTCTCAAGTCCAAAACGATGAATTTGAATGCCCTTTGATTATCTTTCTAAAATCCCTTTCTTTTCTCCAGCTTTCTCTTCTAGCTCTAAAGCAAAATGTTTCTCTCTTTCTCCGTCCTTCTCCATCCTTTTCCATTTGGTTCTTGGAACTAATTAGCGCAGGCCACTAATTCTTTCATTAGCTTATGTGGCCAAGTTTAACTCAAACTCACCTTGCTTAGCCTCTAGGAAAGAGAATTTTCTGAGTGATTGTAGCATAACGATATTAGTTGAGCTCAGGCACCTCATTTAATGTTTTCAAAATCACGTAAGTGTTCAATTCTCAAGTCCAAAACGATGAATTTGAATGCCCTTTGACTTTCTTCCTATTTCTCTTTATTTTCTCTAACTCTCTCTTCTAGGCTCTCAATAAGAATGTTTCTGTCTAACTTTCTCCGGCCTTCTCTATTTTGTTCTACGAACTAATTAGCTTAGGCCACTAATTATTTCATCAGCTTAAGTGGCCATGTTTGACTCTAGTATCCACTTAAGCACCCTATTTAGTTTCTCCATTAATCCGGCTCATCAACGCCTGTCAGCGGCAACAAGATGCTCTATCCACTTAAGAATGTTTCTCCGTAACTTTCCCCGTCCTTCCGCATCTTTCTCTATCTTGTTCTAGGAACTAATTAGCTTAGGCCACTAATCGTTTGATTAGCTTAAATGGCCAAGTTTAGCTCAAACTAACCTAACTTAGCCCCTAAAAAAGAGAATTTTAAGAGCAATTGCAGCTTAACGATATTAGTTTAACTTAAGAACCTTGTTATTCACCCAAAAAAAAACTTAAGAACCTTGTTTAAGGATTTCTAAATCACCTACGTGTTCAATTCTCAATTCCAAAAGGAAGAATTTGAAATCCCTTTGAATTTCTTTCTATTTTCCTTTTTCTTTTCTCCGACTTCTCATCTACCAGTCAAGAAGAATGTTTCTCCCCAAGTTTCTCCGGCCTTCTCCATCCTTCTCTATTTTTATCCTACGAACTAATTAGCTTGGGCCAATAATTCTTTCATTAGCTTAAATGGCCCGGTTTAACTCAAACAAAACCATGCTTAGCCTGTAAGAAAGAGAATTTTATGAGTAATTGTAGCTTAATGATATTAGTTTAACTTAAACACGTCATTTAAGGTTTTCTAAATCTCCTACGTGTTCAATTCTCAAATCGAAAAGGATGAATTTCAATTCTCTTTGATTTTCTTCCTGTTTCTCTTTCTTTTCTCTAACCTTTCTGTACCGCCTCTCAAGAAGAATTCAGAATGTTCAAAAGCTGTCCTTTATTTTCTTTGCGTTCTACACCTACCATAACTACATACATATTTTGCCTACTCTAGTGGGATGTACTAGGGACTGTGTTTTATTGCTCATAGCTATTTGCTGGATGCATACATCAGATTGCGGGTTTCTCCTCCAGCGCACTTTAGGAATACTGTTACACTCCGTGTGGGTTACGCTTCAAGACTATGCCGATTCAGATTTCGGTGATTTCTGGATGGCTTACTTTGGTTGCTACTTTCATTATTGGCGTTCGACATTTTTGGATGGGTGGCTCATTGCTATTACTTTGTTTCATTATTGATTTTAGTTAGTTCTTCCGCTGATGTTCAATAGCTATATTTCTCTTTGATGTAGTGTTTGAACATCTTGCGTCTGGTTATTCAGGCTTTTCTTTGTCTCGTGTATAGCTTTGTAGGGCGTGGGGCATGCCCCTTGTAATCTCGTTTATTCTTCTGTTTTATTTATGACTTATTCACCCAAAAAAAAGAACGTTTGTCTCTAACTATCTCCGTGCTTCTCCATCATTCTCTATTTTGTTCTAGGAACTAATAAGCCACTAATTGTTTCATTAGCTTAAGGGGACAAGTTTAACTCAAACTAACCTTGCTTAGCCTCCAAGAAAGAGAATTTTATGAGTAATTGTAGCTTAACTATGTTAGTTTAACTTAAGCACCCTATTTAGGGTTTTCTAAATCGCCTACGTGTTCAGTTCTCGAGTCCAAATGGATGAATTTGAATTCTCTTTGATTTTCTTCCTATTTCTCTTTCTTTTTCTCTAACTTTCTCTTCAACATCTCAAGAAGAACGTTTCCCTCTATGCTTCTCCGTCTTCCTCTGTTTTGTTCTACGAACTAATTAGCTTAGCCCACTAATTGTTTTATTAGCTTAAGCGGCCAGGTTTAACTGAAACTATCCTTGCTTAGCTTGTAAGAAAAAGAATTTTCTAAGTAATTTTAGTTTAACGATGTTAGTTTAAGTTAAGAACCTCATTTAAGGATTTCCAAATCACCTACGTGTTCAATTCGCAAGTCCGCAAGGAAGAATTTGAAATCCCTTTGATTTTCTTCCTATTTCTCTTTCTTTTCTCCAACTTCTCATCTACCTGTCAAGAAGAATGTTTCTCCAAAACTTTCTCCATCCTTCTCGATTTTGTCCTACGAACTAATTAGCTTTGGCCAATAATTGTTTCATTAGCTTAAGTGGCCAGGTTTAACTCAAACTAACCATGCATATCGTCTAAGAAAGAGGATTTTATGAGTAATTGTAGCTTAACCATACTAGTTTAATTTGAGCACCCTATTTAAGGTTTTCTAAGTCTCCTACGTGTTCGATTCTCAAGTCCAAATGGATGGATTTGATTTCTCTCCGATTTTCTTCCTATATTTCTCTTCCTTTTCTCCAACTTTCTCTTCTACATCTCAAGAAGAACGTTTCTCCCAAAGTTTCTCCGTGCTTCCTCATCTTTTCTGTTTTATTCTACGAACTAATTAGCATAGGCCACTAATTGTTTCATTAGCTTAAGTGGCCATGTGTTAACTCAAATTAACCTTGCTTAGCCTCTAAGAAAGAGAATTTTCTGAGTAATTGTAGCATAACGATATTAGTTTAACTTAGGCACCTCATTTAAGGTTTTCAAAATCGCTGAAGGGTTCAATTCTCAAGTCCAAAACGATGAATTTGAATGCCCTTTGATTATCTTTCTAAAATCCCTTTCTTTTCTCCAGCTTTCTCTTCTAGCTCTAAAGCAAAATGTTTCTCTCTTTCTCCGTCCTTCTCCATCCTTTTCCATTTGGTTCTTGGAACTAATTAGCGCAGGCCACTAATTCTTTCATTAGCTTATGTGGCCAAGTTTAACTCAAACTCACCTTGCTTAGCCTCTAGGAAAGAGAATTTTCTGAGTGATTGTAGCATAACGATATTAGTTGAGCTCAGGCACCTCATTTAATGTTTTCAAAATCACGTAAGTGTTCAATTCTCAAGTCCAAAACGATGAATTTGAATGCCCTTTGACTTTCTTCCTATTTCTCTTTATTTTCTCTAACTCTCTCTTCTAGGCTCTCAATAAGAATGTTTCTGTCTAACTTTCTCCGGCCTTCTCTATTTTGTTCTACGAACTAATTAGCTTAGGCCACTAATTATTTCATCAGCTTAAGTGGCCATGTTTGACTCTAGTATCCACTTAAGCACCCTATTTAGTTTCTCCATTAATCCGGCTCATCAACGCCTGTCAGCGGCAACAAGATGCTCTATCCACTTAAGAATGTTTCTCCGTAACTTTCCCCGTCCTTCCGCATCTTTCTCTATCTTGTTCTAGGAACTAATTAGCTTAGGCCACTAATCGTTTGATTAGCTTAAATGGCCAAGTTTAGCTCAAACTAACCTAACTTAGCCCCTAAAAAAGAGAATTTTAAGAGCAATTGCAGCTTAACGATATTAGTTTAACTTAAGAACCTTGTTATTCACCCAAAAAAAAACTTAAGAACCTTGTTTAAGGATTTCTAAATCACCTACGTGTTCAATTCTCAATTCCAAAAGGAAGAATTTGAAATCCCTTTGAATTTCTTTCTATTTTCCTTTTTCTTTTCTCCGACTTCTCATCTACCAGTCAAGAAGAATGTTTCTCCCCAAGTTTCTCCGGCCTTCTCCATCCTTCTCTATTTTTATCCTACGAACTAATTAGCTTGGGCCAATAATTCTTTCATTAGCTTAAATGGCCCGGTTTAACTCAAACAAAACCATGCTTAGCCTGTAAGAAAGAGAATTTTATGAGTAATTGTAGCTTAATGATATTAGTTTAACTTAAACACGTCATTTAAGGTTTTCTAAATCTCCTACGTGTTCAATTCTCAAATCGAAAAGGATGAATTTCAATTCTCTTTGATTTTCTTCCTGTTTCTCTTTCTTTTCTCTAACCTTTCTCTACCGCCTCTCAAGAAGAATTCAGAATGTTCAAAAGCTGTCCTTTATTTTCTTTGCGTTCTACACCTACCATAACTACATACATATTTTGCCTACTCTAGTGGGATGTACTAGGGACTGTGTTTTGTTGCTCATAGCTATTTGCTGGATGCATACATCAGATTGCGGGTTTCTCCTCCAGCGCACTTTAGGAATACTGTTACACTCCGTGTGGGTTACGCTTCAAGACTATGCCGATTCAGATTTCGGTGATTTCTGGATGGCTTACTTTGGTTGCTACTTTCATTATTGGCGTTCGACATTTTTGGATGGGTGGCTCATTGCTATTACTTTGTTTCATTATTGATTTTAGTTAGTTCTTCCGCTGATGTTCAATAGCTATATTTCTCTTTGATGTAGTGTTTGAACATCTTGCGTCTGGTTATTCAGGCTTTTCTTTGTCTCGTGTATAGCTTTGTAGGGCGTGGGGCATGCCCCTTGTAATCTCGTTTATTCTTCTGTTTTATTTATGACTTATTCACCCAAAAAAAAGAACGTTTGTCTCTAACTATCTCCGTGCTTCTCCATCATTCTCTATTTTGTTCTAGGAACTAATAAGCCACTAATTGTTTCATTAGCTTAAGGGGACAAGTTTAACTCAAACTAACCTTGCTTAGCCTCCAAGAAAGAGAATTTTATGAGTAATTGTAGCTTAACTATGTTAGTTTAACTTAAGCACCCTATTTAGGGTTTTCTAAATCGCCTACGTGTTCAGTTCTCGAGTCCAAATGGATGAATTTGAATTCTCTTTGATTTTCTTCCTATTTCTCTTTCTTTTTCTCTAACTTTCTCTTCAACATCTCAAGAAGAACGTTTCCCTCTATGCTTCTCCGTCTTCCTCTGTTTTGTTCTACGAACTAATTAGCTTAGCCCACTAATTGTTTTATTAGCTTAAGCGGCCAGGTTTAACTGAAACTATCCTTGCTTAGCTTGTAAGAAAAAGAATTTTCTAAGTAATTTTAGTTTAACGATGTTAGTTTAAGTTAAGAACCTCATTTAAGGATTTCCAAATCACCTACGTGTTCAATTCGCAAGTCCGCAAGGAAGAATTTGAAATCCCTTTGATTTTCTTCCTATTTCTCTTTCTTTTCTCCAACTTCTCATCTACCTGTCAAGAAGAATGTTTCTCCAAAACTTTCTCCATCCTTCTCGATTTTGTCCTACGAACTAATTAGCTTTGGCCAATAATTGTTTCATTAGCTTAAGTGGCCAGGTTTAACTCAAACTAACCATGCATATCGTCTAAGAAAGAGGATTTTATGAGTAATTGTAGCTTAACCATACTAGTTTAATTTGAGCACCCTATTTAAGGTTTTCTAAGTCTCCTACGTGTTCGATTCTCAAGTCCAAATGGATGGATTTGATTTCTCTCCGATTTTCTTCCTATATTTCTCTTCCTTTTCTCCAACTTTCTCTTCTACATCTCAAGAAGAACGTTTCTCCCAAAGTTTCTCCGTGCTTCCTCATCTTTTCTGTTTTATTCTACGAACTAATTAGCATAGGCCACTAATTGTTTCATTAGCTTAAGTGGCCATGTGTTAACTCAAATTAACCTTGCTTAGCCTCTAAGAAAGAGAATTTTCTGAGTAATTGTAGCATAACGATATTAGTTTAACTTAGGCACCTCATTTAAGGTTTTCAAAATCGCTGAAGGGTTCAATTCTCAAGTCCAAAACGATGAATTTGAATGCCCTTTGATTATCTTTCTAAAATCCCTTTCTTTTCTCCAGCTTTCTCTTCTAGCTCTAAAGCAAAATGTTTCTCTCTTTCTCCGTCCTTCTCCATCCTTTTCCATTTGGTTCTTGGAACTAATTAGCGCAGGCCACTAATTCTTTCATTAGCTTATGTGGCCAAGTTTAACTCAAACTCACCTTGCTTAGCCTCTAGGAAAGAGAATTTTCTGAGTGATTGTAGCATAACGATATTAGTTGAGCTCAGGCACCTCATTTAATGTTTTCAAAATCACGTAAGTGTTCAATTCTCAAGTCCAAAACGATGAATTTGAATGCCCTTTGACTTTCTTCCTATTTCTCTTTATTTTCTCTAACTCTCTCTTCTAGGCTCTCAATAAGAATGTTTCTGTCTAACTTTCTCCGGCCTTCTCTATTTTGTTCTACGAACTAATTAGCTTAGGCCACTAATTATTTCATCAGCTTAAGTGGCCATGTTTGACTCTAGTATCCACTTAAGCACCCTATTTAGTTTCTCCATTAATCCGGCTCATCAACGCCTGTCAGCGGCAACAAGATGCTCTATCCACTTAAGAATGTTTCTCCATAACTTTCCCCGTCCTTCCGCATCTTTCTCTATCTTGTTCTAGGAACTAATTAGCTTAGGCCACTAATCGTTTGATTAGCTTAAATGGCCAAGTTTAGCTCAAACTAACCTAACTTAGCCCCTAAAAAAGAGAATTTTAAGAGCAATTGCAGCTTAACGATATTAGTTTAACTTAAGAACCTTGTTATTCACCCAAAAAAAAACTTAAGAACCTTGTTTAAGGATTTCTAAATCACCTACGTGTTCAATTCTCAATTCCAAAAGGAAGAATTTGAAATCCCTTTGAATTTCTTTCTATTTTCCTTTTTCTTTTCTCCGACTTCTCATCTACCAGTCAAGAAGAATGTTTCTCCCCAAGTTTCTCCGGCCTTCTCCATCCTTCTCTATTTTTATCCTACGAACTAATTAGCTTGGGCCAATAATTCTTTCATTAGCTTAAATGGCCCGGTTTAACTCAAACAAAACCATGCTTAGCCTGTAAGAAAGAGAATTTTATGAGTAATTGTAGCTTAATGATATTAGTTTAACTTAAACACGTCATTTAAGGTTTTCTAAATCTCCTACGTGTTCAATTCTCAAATCGAAAAGGATGAATTTCAATTCTCTTTGATTTTCTTCCTGTTTCTCTTTCTTTTCTCTAACCTTTCTCTACCGCCTCTCAAGAAGAATTCAGAATGTTCAAAAGCTGTCCTTTATTTTCTTTGCGTTCTACACCTACCATAACTACATACATATTTTGCCTACTCTAGTGGGATGTACTAGGGACTGTGTTTTGTTGCTCATAGCTATTTGCTGGATGCATACATCAGATTGCGGGTTTCTCCTCCAGCGCACTTTAGGAATACTGTTACACTCCGTGTGGGTTACGCTTCAAGACTATGCCGATTCAGATTTCGGTGATTTCTGGATGGCTTACTTTGGTTGCTACTTTCATTATTGGCGTTCGACATTTTTGGATGGGTGGCTCATTGCTATTACTTTGTTTCATTATTGATTTTAGTTAGTTCTTCCGCTGATGTTCAATAGCTATATTTCTCTTTGATGTAGTGTTTGAACATCTTGCGTCTGGTTATTCAGGCTTTTCTTTGTCTCGTGTATAGCTTTGTAGGGCGTGGGGCATGCCCCTTGTAATCTCGTTTATTCTTCTGTTTTATTTATGACTTATTCACCCAAAAAAAAGAACGTTTGTCTCTAACTATCTCCGTGCTTCTCCATCATTCTCTATTTTGTTCTAGGAACTAATAAGCCACTAATTGTTTCATTAGCTTAAGGGGACAAGTTTAACTCAAACTAACCTTGCTTAGCCTCCAAGAAAGAGAATTTTATGAGTAATTGTAGCTTAACTATGTTAGTTTAACTTAAGCACCCTATTTAGGGTTTTCTAAATCGCCTACGTGTTCAGTTCTCGAGTCCAAATGGATGAATTTGAATTCTCTTTGATTTTCTTCCTATTTCTCTTTCTTTTTCTCTAACTTTCTCTTCAACATCTCAAGAAGAACGTTTCCCTCTATGCTTCTCCGTCTTCCTCTGTTTTGTTCTACGAACTAATTAGCTTAGCCCACTAATTGTTTTATTAGCTTAAGCGGCCAGGTTTAACTGAAACTATCCTTGCTTAGCTTGTAAGAAAAAGAATTTTCTAAGTAATTTTAGTTTAACGATGTTAGTTTAAGTTAAGAACCTCATTTAAGGATTTCCAAATCACCTACGTGTTCAATTCGCAAGTCCGCAAGGAAGAATTTGAAATCCCTTTGATTTTCTTCCTATTTCTCTTTCTTTTCTCCAACTTCTCATCTACCTGTCAAGAAGAATGTTTCTCCAAAACTTTCTCCATCCTTCTCGATTTTGTCCTACGAACTAATTAGCTTTGGCCAATAATTGTTTCATTAGCTTAAGTGGCCAGGTTTAACTCAAACTAACCATGCATATCGTCTAAGAAAGAGGATTTTATGAGTAATTGTAGCTTAACCATACTAGTTTAATTTGAGCACCCTATTTAAGGTTTTCTAAGTCTCCTACGTGTTCGATTCTCAAGTCCAAATGGATGGATTTGATTTCTCTCCGATTTTCTTCCTATATTTCTCTTCCTTTTCTCCAACTTTCTCTTCTACATCTCAAGAAGAACGTTTCTCCCAAAGTTTCTCCGTGCTTCCTCATCTTTTCTGTTTTATTCTACGAACTAATTAGCATAGGCCACTAATTGTTTCATTAGCTTAAGTGGCCATGTGTTAACTCAAATTAACCTTGCTTAGCCTCTAAGAAAGAGAATTTTCTGAGTAATTGTAGCATAACGATATTAGTTTAACTTAGGCACCTCATTTAAGGTTTTCAAAATCGCTGAAGGGTTCAATTCTCAAGTCCAAAACGATGAATTTGAATGCCCTTTGATTATCTTTCTAAAATCCCTTTCTTTTCTCCAGCTTTCTCTTCTAGCTCTAAAGCAAAATGTTTCTCTCTTTCTCCGTCCTTCTCCATCCTTTTCCATTTGGTTCTTGGAACTAATTAGCGCAGGCCACTAATTCTTTCATTAGCTTATGTGGCCAAGTTTAACTCAAACTCACCTTGCTTAGCCTCTAGGAAAGAGAATTTTCTGAGTGATTGTAGCATAACGATATTAGTTGAGCTCAGGCACCTCATTTAATGTTTTCAAAATCACGTAAGTGTTCAATTCTCAAGTCCAAAACGATGAATTTGAATGCCCTTTGACTTTCTTCCTATTTCTCTTTATTTTCTCTAACTCTCTCTTCTAGGCTCTCAATAAGAATGTTTCTGTCTAACTTTCTCCGGCCTTCTCTATTTTGTTCTACGAACTAATTAGCTTAGGCCACTAATTATTTCATCAGCTTAAGTGGCCATGTTTGACTCTAGTATCCACTTAAGCACCCTATTTAGTTTCTCCATTAATCCGGCTCATCAACGCCTGTCAGCGGCAACAAGATGCTCTATCCACTTAAGAATGTTTCTCCATAACTTTCCCCGTCCTTCCGCATCTTTCTCTATCTTGTTCTAGGAACTAATTAGCTTAGGCCACTAATCGTTTGATTAGCTTAAATGGCCAAGTTTAGCTCAAACTAACCTAACTTAGCCCCTAAAAAAGAGAATTTTAAGAGCAATTGCAGCTTAACGATATTAGTTTAACTTAAGAACCTTGTTATTCACCCAAAAAAAAACTTAAGAACCTTGTTTAAGGATTTCTAAATCACCTACGTGTTCAATTCTCAATTCCAAAAGGAAGAATTTGAAATCCCTTTGAATTTCTTTCTATTTTCCTTTTTCTTTTCTCCGACTTCTCATCTACCAGTCAAGAAGAATGTTTCTCCCCAAGTTTCTCCGGCCTTCTCCATCCTTCTCTATTTTTATCCTACGAACTAATTAGCTTGGGCCAATAATTCTTTCATTAGCTTAAATGGCCCGGTTTAACTCAAACAAAACCATGCTTAGCCTGTAAGAAAGAGAATTTTATGAGTAATTGTAGCTTAATGATATTAGTTTAACTTAAACACGTCATTTAAGGTTTTCTAAATCTCCTACGTGTTCAATTCTCAAATCGAAAAGGATGAATTTCAATTCTCTTTGATTTTCTTCCTGTTTCTCTTTCTTTTCTCTAACCTTTCTCTACCGCCTCTCAAGAAGAATTCAGAATGTTCAAAAGCTGTCCTTTATTTTCTTTGCGTTCTACACCTACCATAACTACATACATATTTTGCCTACTCTAGTGGGATGTACTAGGGACTGTGTTTTGTTGCTCATAGCTATTTGCTGGATGCATACATCAGATTGCGGGTTTCTCCTCCAGCGCACTTTAGGAATACTGTTACACTCCGTGTGGGTTACGCTTCAAGACTATGCCGATTCAGATTTCGGTGATTTCTGGATGGCTTACTTTGGTTGCTACTTTCATTATTGGCGTTCGACATTTTTGGATGGGTGGCTCATTGCTATTACTTTGTTTCATTATTGATTTTAGTTAGTTCTTCCGCTGATGTTCAATAGCTATATTTCTCTTTGATGTAGTGTTTGAACATCTTGCGTCTGGTTATTCAGGCTTTTCTTTGTCTCGTGTATAGCTTTGTAGGGCGTGGGGCATGCCCCTTGTAATCTCGTTTATTCTTCTGTTTTATTTATGACTTATTCACCCAAAAAAAAGAACGTTTGTCTCTAACTATCTCCGTGCTTCTCCATCATTCTCTATTTTGTTCTAGGAACTAATAAGCCACTAATTGTTTCATTAGCTTAAGGGGACAAGTTTAACTCAAACTAACCTTGCTTAGCCTCCAAGAAAGAGAATTTTATGAGTAATTGTAGCTTAACTATGTTAGTTTAACTTAAGCACCCTATTTAGGGTTTTCTAAATCGCCTACGTGTTCAGTTCTCGAGTCCAAATGGATGAATTTGAATTCTCTTTGATTTTCTTCCTATTTCTCTTTCTTTTTCTCTAACTTTCTCTTCAACATCTCAAGAAGAACGTTTCCCTCTATGCTTCTCCGTCTTCCTCTGTTTTGTTCTACGAACTAATTAGCTTAGCCCACTAATTGTTTTATTAGCTTAAGCGGCCAGGTTTAACTGAAACTATCCTTGCTTAGCTTGTAAGAAAAGGAATTTTCTAAGTAATTTTAGTTTAACGATGTTAGTTTAAGTTAAGAACCTCATTTAAGGATTTCCAAATCACCTACGTGTTCAATTCGCAAGTCCGCAAGGAAGAATTTGAAATCCCTTTGATTTTCTTCCTATTTCTCTTTCTTTTCTCCAACTTCTCATCTACCTGTCAAGAAGAATGTTTCTCCAAAACTTTCTCCATCCTTCTCGATTTTGTCCTACGAACTAATTAGCTTTGGCCAATAATTGTTTCATTAGCTTAAGTGGCCAGGTTTAACTCAAACTAACCATGCATATCGTCTAAGAAAGAGGATTTTATGAGTAATTGTAGCTTAACCATACTAGTTTAATTTGAGCACCCTATTTAAGGTTTTCTAAGTCTCCTACGTGTTCGATTCTCAAGTCCAAATGGATGGATTTGATTTCTCTCCGATTTTCTTCCTATATTTCTCTTCCTTTTCTCCAACTTTCTCTTCTACATCTCAAGAAGAACGTTTCTCCCAAAGTTTCTCCGTGCTTCCTCATCTTTTCTGTTTTATTCTACGAACTAATTAGCATAGGCCACTAATTGTTTCATTAGCTTAAGTGGCCATGTGTTAACTCAAATTAACCTTGCTTAGCCTCTAAGAAAGAGAATTTTCTGAGTAATTGTAGCATAACGATATTAGTTTAACTTAGGCACCTCATTTAAGGTTTTCAAAATCGCTGAAGGGTTCAATTCTCAAGTCCAAAACGATGAATTTGAATGCCCTTTGATTATCTTTCTAAAATCCCTTTCTTTTCTCCAGCTTTCTCTTCTAGCTCTAAAGCAAAATGTTTCTCTCTTTCTCCGTCCTTCTCCATCCTTTTCCATTTGGTTCTTGGAACTAATTAGCGCAGGCCACTAATTCTTTCATTAGCTTATGTGGCCAAGTTTAACTCAAACTCACCTTGCTTAGCCTCTAGGAAAGAGAATTTTCTGAGTGATTGTAGCATAACGATATTAGTTGAGCTCAGGCACCTCATTTAATGTTTTCAAAATCACGTAAGTGTTCAATTCTCAAGTCCAAAACGATGAATTTGAATGCCCTTTGACTTTCTTCCTATTTCTCTTTATTTTCTCTAACTCTCTCTTCTAGGCTCTCAATAAGAATGTTTCTGTCTAACTTTCTCCGGCCTTCTCTATTTTGTTCTACGAACTAATTAGCTTAGGCCACTAATTATTTCATCAGCTTAAGTGGCCATGTTTGACTCTAGTATCCACTTAAGCACCCTATTTAGTTTCTCCATTAATCCGGCTCATCAACGCCTGTCAGCGGCAACAAGATGCTCTATCCACTTAAGAATGTTTCTCCATAACTTTCCCCGTCCTTCCGCATCTTTCTCTATCTTGTTCTAGGAACTAATTAGCTTAGGCCACTAATCGTTTGATTAGCTTAAATGGCCAAGTTTAGCTCAAACTAACCTAACTTAGCCCCTAAAAAAGAGAATTTTAAGAGCAATTGCAGCTTAACGATATTAGTTTAACTTAAGAACCTTGTTATTCACCCAAAAAAAAAACTTAAGAACCTTGTTTAAGGATTTCTAAATCACCTACGTGTTCAATTCTCAATTCCAAAAGGAAGAATTTGAAATCCCTTTGAATTTCTTTCTATTTTCCTTTTTCTTTTCTCCGACTTCTCATCTACCAGTCAAGAAGAATGTTTCTCCCCAAGTTTCTCCGGCCTTCTCCATCCTTCTCTATTTTTATCCTACGAACTAATTAGCTTGGGCCAATAATTCTTTCATTAGCTTAAATGGCCCGGTTTAACTCAAACAAAACCATGCTTAGCCTGTAAGAAAGAGAATTTTATGAGTAATTGTAGCTTAATGATATTAGTTTAACTTAAACACGTCATTTAAGGTTTTCTAAATCTCCTACGTGTTCAATTCTCAAATCGAAAAGGATGAATTTCAATTCTCTTTGATTTTCTTCCTGTTTCTCTTTCTTTTCTCTAACCTTTCTCTACCGCCTCTCAAGAAGAATTCAGAATGTTCAAAAGCTGTCCTTTATTTTCTTTGCGTTCTACACCTACCATAACTACATACATATTTTGCCTACTCTAGTGGGATGTACTAGGGACTGTGTTTTGTTGCTCATAGCTATTTGCTGGATGCATACATCAGATTGCGGGTTTCTCCTCCAGCGCACTTTAGGAATACTGTTACACTCCGTGTGGGTTACGCTTCAAGACTATGCCGATTCAGATTTCGGTGATTTCTGGATGGCTTACTTTGGTTGCTACTTTCATTATTGGCGTTCGACATTTTTGGATGGGTGGCTCATTGCTATTACTTTGTTTCATTATTGATTTTAGTTAGTTCTTCCGCTGATGTTCAATAGCTATATTTCTCTTTGATGTAGTGTTTGAACATCTTGCGTCTGGTTATTCAGGCTTTTCTTTGTCTCGTGTATAGCTTTGTAGGGCGTGGGGCATGCCCCTTGTAATCTCGTTTATTCTTCTGTTTTATTTATGACTTATTCACCCAAAAAAAAGAACGTTTGTCTCTAACTATCTCCGTGCTTCTCCATCATTCTCTATTTTGTTCTAGGAACTAATAAGCCACTAATTGTTTCATTAGCTTAAGGGGACAAGTTTAACTCAAACTAACCTTGCTTAGCCTCCAAGAAAGAGAATTTTATGAGTAATTGTAGCTTAACTATGTTAGTTTAACTTAAGCACCCTATTTAGGGTTTTCTAAATCGCCTACGTGTTCAGTTCTCGAGTCCAAATGGATGAATTTGAATTCTCTTTGATTTTCTTCCTATTTCTCTTTCTTTTTCTCTAACTTTCTCTTCAACATCTCAAGAAGAACGTTTCCCTCTATGCTTCTCCGTCTTCCTCTGTTTTGTTCTACGAACTAATTAGCTTAGCCCACTAATTGTTTTATTAGCTTAAGCGGCCAGGTTTAACTGAAACTATCCTTGCTTAGCTTGTAAGAAAAGGAATTTTCTAAGTAATTTTAGTTTAACGATGTTAGTTTAAGTTAAGAACCTCATTTAAGGATTTCCAAATCACCTACGTGTTCAATTCGCAAGTCCGCAAGGAAGAATTTGAAATCCCTTTGATTTTCTTCCTATTTCTCTTTCTTTTCTCCAACTTCTCATCTACCTGTCAAGAAGAATGTTTCTCCAAAACTTTCTCCATCCTTCTCGATTTTGTCCTACGAACTAATTAGCTTTGGCCAATAATTGTTTCATTAGCTTAAGTGGCCAGGTTTAACTCAAACTAACCATGCATATCGTCTAAGAAAGAGGATTTTATGAGTAATTGTAGCTTAACCATACTAGTTTAATTTGAGCACCCTATTTAAGGTTTTCTAAGTCTCCTACGTGTTCGATTCTCAAGTCCAAATGGATGGATTTGATTTCTCTCCGATTTTCTTCCTATATTTCTCTTCCTTTTCTCCAACTTTCTCTTCTACATCTCAAGAAGAACGTTTCTCCCAAAGTTTCTCCGTGCTTCCTCATCTTTTCTGTTTTATTCTACGAACTAATTAGCATAGGCCACTAATTGTTTCATTAGCTTAAGTGGCCATGTGTTAACTCAAATTAACCTTGCTTAGCCTCTAAGAAAGAGAATTTTCTGAGTAATTGTAGCATAACGATATTAGTTTAACTTAGGCACCTCATTTAAGGTTTTCAAAATCACTGAAGGGTTCAATTCTCAAGTCCAAAACGATGAATTTGAATGCCCTTTGATTATCTTTCTAAAATCCCTTTCTTTTCTCCAGCTTTCTCTTCTAGCTCTAAAGCAAAATGTTTCTCTCTTTCTCCGTCCTTCTCCATCCTTTTCCATTTGGTTCTTGGAACTAATTAGCGCAGGCCACTAATTCTTTCATTAGCTTATGTGGCCAAGTTTAACTCAAACTCACCTTGCTTAGCCTCTAGGAAAGAGAATTTTCTGAGTGATTGTAGCATAACGATATTAGTTGAGCTCAGGCACCTCATTTAATGTTTTCAAAATCACGTAAGTGTTCAATTCTCAAGTCCAAAACGATGAATTTGAATGCCCTTTGACTTTCTTCCTATTTCTCTTTATTTTCTCTAACTCTCTCTTCTAGGCTCTCAATAAGAATGTTTCTGTCTAACTTTCTCCGGCCTTCTCTATTTTGTTCTACGAACTAATTAGCTTAGGCCACTAATTATTTCATCAGCTTAAGTGGCCATGTTTGACTCTAGTATCCACTTAAGCACCCTATTTAGTTTCTCCATTAATCCGGCTCATCAACGCCTGTCAGCGGCAACAAGATGCTCTATCCACTTAAGAATGTTTCTCCATAACTTTCCCCGTCCTTCCGCATCTTTCTCTATCTTGTTCTAGGAACTAATTAGCTTAGGCCACTAATCGTTTGATTAGCTTAAATGGCCAAGTTTAGCTCAAACTAACCTAACTTAGCCCCTAAAAAAGAGAATTTTAAGAGCAATTGCAGCTTAACGATATTAGTTTAACTTAAGAACCTTGTTATTCACCCAAAAAAAAAACTTAAGAACCTTGTTTAAGGATTTCTAAATCACCTACGTGTTCAATTCTCAATTCCAAAAGGAAGAATTTGAAATCCCTTTGAATTTCTTTCTATTTTCCTTTTTCTTTTCTCCGACTTCTCATCTACCAGTCAAGAAGAATGTTTCTCCCCAAGTTTCTCCGGCCTTCTCCATCCTTCTCTATTTTTATCCTACGAACTAATTAGCTTGGGCCAATAATTCTTTCATTAGCTTAAATGGCCCGGTTTAACTCAAACAAAACCATGCTTAGCCTGTAAGAAAGAGAATTTTATGAGTAATTGTAGCTTAATGATATTAGTTTAACTTAAACACGTCATTTAAGGTTTTCTAAATCTCCTACGTGTTCAATTCTCAAATCGAAAAGGATGAATTTCAATTCTCTTTGATTTTCTTCCTGTTTCTCTTTCTTTTCTCTAACCTTTCTCTACCGCCTCTCAAGAAGAATTCAGAATGTTCAAAAGCTGTCCTTTATTTTCTTTGCGTTCTACACCTACCATAACTACATACATATTTTGCCTACTCTAGTGGGATGTACTAGGGACTGTGTTTTGTTGCTCATAGCTATTTGCTGGATGCATACATCAGATTGCGGGTTTCTCCTCCAGCGCACTTTAGGAATACTGTTACACTCCGTGTGGGTTACGCTTCAAGACTATGCCGATTCAGATTTCGGTGATTTCTGGATGGCTTACTTTGGTTGCTACTTTCATTATTGGCGTTCGACATTTTTGGATGGGTGGCTCATTGCTATTACTTTGTTTCATTATTGATTTTAGTTAGTTCTTCCGCTGATGTTCAATAGCTATATTTCTCTTTGATGTAGTGTTTGAACATCTTGCGTCTGGTTATTCAGGCTTTTCTTTGTCTCGTGTATAGCTTTGTAGGGCGTGGGGCATGCCCCTTGTAATCTCGTTTATTCTTCTGTTTTATTTATGACTTATTCACCCAAAAAAAAGAACGTTTGTCTCTAACTATCTCCGTGCTTCTCCATCATTCTCTATTTTGTTCTAGGAACTAATAAGCCACTAATTGTTTCATTAGCTTAAGGGGACAAGTTTAACTCAAACTAACCTTGCTTAGCCTCCAAGAAAGAGAATTTTATGAGTAATTGTAGCTTAACTATGTTAGTTTAACTTAAGCACCCTATTTAGGGTTTTCTAAATCGCCTACGTGTTCAGTTCTCGAGTCCAAATGGATGAATTTGAATTCTCTTTGATTTTCTTCCTATTTCTCTTTCTTTTTCTCTAACTTTCTCTTCAACATCTCAAGAAGAACGTTTCCCTCTATGCTTCTCCGTCTTCCTCTGTTTTGTTCTACGAACTAATTAGCTTAGCCCACTAATTGTTTTATTAGCTTAAGCGGCCAGGTTTAACTGAAACTATCCTTGCTTAGCTTGTAAGAAAAGGAATTTTCTAAGTAATTTTAGTTTAACGATGTTAGTTTAAGTTAAGAACCTCATTTAAGGATTTCCAAATCACCTACGTGTTCAATTCGCAAGTCCGCAAGGAAGAATTTGAAATCCCTTTGATTTTCTTCCTATTTCTCTTTCTTTTCTCCAACTTCTCATCTACCTGTCAAGAAGAATGTTTCTCCAAAACTTTCTCCATCCTTCTCGATTTTGTCCTACGAACTAATTAGCTTTGGCCAATAATTGTTTCATTAGCTTAAGTGGCCAGGTTTAACTCAAACTAACCATGCATATCGTCTAAGAAAGAGGATTTTATGAGTAATTGTAGCTTAACCATACTAGTTTAATTTGAGCACCCTATTTAAGGTTTTCTAAGTCTCCTACGTGTTCGATTCTCAAGTCCAAATGGATGGATTTGATTTCTCTCCGATTTTCTTCCTATATTTCTCTTCCTTTTCTCCAACTTTCTCTTCTACATCTCAAGAAGAACGTTTCTCCCAAAGTTTCTCCGTGCTTCCTCATCTTTTCTGTTTTATTCTACGAACTAATTAGCATAGGCCACTAATTGTTTCATTAGCTTAAGTGGCCATGTGTTAACTCAAATTAACCTTGCTTAGCCTCTAAGAAAGAGAATTTTCTGAGTAATTGTAGCATAACGATATTAGTTTAACTTAGGCACCTCATTTAAGGTTTTCAAAATCGCTGAAGGGTTCAATTCTCAAGTCCAAAACGATGAATTTGAATGCCCTTTGATTATCTTTCTAAAATCCCTTTCTTTTCTCCAGCTTTCTCTTCTAGCTCTAAAGCAAAATGTTTCTCTCTTTCTCCGTCCTTCTCCATCCTTTTCCATTTGGTTCTTGGAACTAATTAGCGCAGGCCACTAATTCTTTCATTAGCTTATGTGGCCAAGTTTAACTCAAACTCACCTTGCTTAGCCTCTAGGAAAGAGAATTTTCTGAGTGATTGTAGCATAACGATATTAGTTGAGCTCAGGCACCTCATTTAATGTTTTCAAAATCACGTAAGTGTTCAATTCTCAAGTCCAAAACGATGAATTTGAATGCCCTTTGACTTTCTTCCTATTTCTCTTTATTTTCTCTAACTCTCTCTTCTAGGCTCTCAATAAGAATGTTTCTGTCTAACTTTCTCCGGCCTTCTCTATTTTGTTCTACGAACTAATTAGCTTAGGCCACTAATTATTTCATCAGCTTAAGTGGCCATGTTTGACTCTAGTATCCACTTAAGCACCCTATTTAGTTTCTCCATTAATCCGGCTCATCAACGCCTGTCAGCGGCAACAAGATGCTCTATCCACTTAAGAATGTTTCTCCATAACTTTCCCCGTCCTTCCGCATCTTTCTCTATCTTGTTCTAGGAACTAATTAGCTTAGGCCACTAATCGTTTGATTAGCTTAAATGGCCAAGTTTAGCTCAAACTAACCTAACTTAGCCCCTAAAAAAGAGAATTTTAAGAGCAATTGCAGCTTAACGATATTAGTTTAACTTAAGAACCTTGTTATTCACCCAAAAAAAAACTTAAGAACCTTGTTTAAGGATTTCTAAATCACCTACGTGTTCAATTCTCAATTCCAAAAGGAAGAATTTGAAATCCCTTTGAATTTCTTTCTATTTTCCTTTTTCTTTTCTCCGACTTCTCATCTACCAGTCAAGAAGAATGTTTCTCCCCAAGTTTCTCCGGCCTTCTCCATCCTTCTCTATTTTTATCCTACGAACTAATTAGCTTGGGCCAATAATTCTTTCATTAGCTTAAATGGCCCGGTTTAACTCAAACAAAACCATGCTTAGCCTGTAAGAAAGAGAATTTTATGAGTAATTGTAGCTTAATGATATTAGTTTAACTTAAACACGTCATTTAAGGTTTTCTAAATCTCCTACGTGTTCAATTCTCAAATCGAAAAGGATGAATTTCAATTCTCTTTGATTTTCTTCCTGTTTCTCTTTCTTTTCTCTAACCTTTCTCTACCGCCTCTCAAGAAGAATTCAGAATGTTCAAAAGCTGTCCTTTATTTTCTTTGCGTTCTACACCTACCATAACTACATACATATTTTGCCTACTCTAGTGGGATGTACTAGGGACTGTGTTTTGTTGCTCATAGCTATTTGCTGGATGCATACATCAGATTGCGGGTTTCTCCTCCAGCGCACTTTAGGAATACTGTTACACTCCGTGTGGGTTACGCTTCAAGACTATGCCGATTCAGATTTCGGTGATTTCTGGATGGCTTACTTTGGTTGCTACTTTCATTATTGGCGTTCGACATTTTTGGATGGGTGGCTCATTGCTATTACTTTGTTTCATTATTGATTTTAGTTAGTTCTTCCGCTGATGTTCAATAGCTATATTTCTCTTTGATGTAGTGTTTGAACATCTTGCGTCTGGTTATTCAGGCTTTTCTTTGTCTCGTGTATAGCTTTGTAGGGCGTGGGGCATGCCCCTTGTAATCTCGTTTATTCTTCTGTTTTATTTATGACTTATTCACCCAAAAAAAAGAACGTTTGTCTCTAACTATCTCCGTGCTTCTCCATCATTCTCTATTTTGTTCTAGGAACTAATAAGTCACTAATTGTTTCATTAGCTTAAGGGGACAAGTTTAACTCAAACTAACCTTGCTTAGCCTCCAAGAAAGAGAATTTTATGAGTAATTGTAGCTTAACTATGTTAGTTTAACTTAAGCACCCTATTTAGGGTTTTCTAAATCGCCTACGTGTTCAGTTCTCGAGTCCAAATGGATGAATTTGAATTCTCTTTGATTTTCTTCCTATTTCTCTTTCTTTTTCTCTAACTTTCTCTTCAACATCTCAAGAAGAACGTTTCCCTCTATGCTTCTCCGTCTTCCTCTGTTTTGTTCTACGAACTAATTAGCTTAGCCCACTAATTGTTTTATTAGCTTAAGCGGCCAGGTTTAACTGAAACTATCCTTGCTTAGCTTGTAAGAAAAGGAATTTTCTAAGTAATTTTAGTTTAACGATGTTAGTTTAAGTTAAGAACCTCATTTAAGGATTTCCAAATCACCTACGTGTTCAATTCGCAAGTCCGCAAGGAAGAATTTGAAATCCCTTTGATTTTCTTCCTATTTCTCTTTCTTTTCTCCAACTTCTCATCTACCTGTCAAGAAGAATGTTTCTCCAAAACTTTCTCCATCCTTCTCGATTTTGTCCTACGAACTAATTAGCTTTGGCCAATAATTGTTTCATTAGCTTAAGTGGCCAGGTTTAACTCAAACTAACCATGCATATCGTCTAAGAAAGAGGATTTTATGAGTAATTGTAGCTTAACCATACTAGTTTAATTTGAGCACCCTATTTAAGGTTTTCTAAGTCTCCTACGTGTTCGATTCTCAAGTCCAAATGGATGGATTTGATTTCTCTCCGATTTTCTTCCTATATTTCTCTTCCTTTTCTCCAACTTTCTCTTCTACATCTCAAGAAGAACGTTTCTCCCAAAGTTTCTCCGTGCTTCCTCATCTTTTCTGTTTTATTCTACGAACTAATTAGCATAGGCCACTAATTGTTTCATTAGCTTAAGTGGCCATGTGTTAACTCAAATTAACCTTGCTTAGCCTCTAAGAAAGAGAATTTTCTGAGTAATTGTAGCATAACGATATTAGTTTAACTTAGGCACCTCATTTAAGGTTTTCAAAATCGCTGAAGGGTTCAATTCTCAAGTCCAAAACGATGAATTTGAATGCCCTTTGATTATCTTTCTAAAATCCCTTTCTTTTCTCCAGCTTTCTCTTCTAGCTCTAAAGCAAAATGTTTCTCTCTTTCTCCGTCCTTCTCCATCCTTTTCCATTTGGTTCTTGGAACTAATTAGCGCAGGCCACTAATTCTTTCATTAGCTTATGTGGCCAAGTTTAACTCAAACTCACCTTGCTTAGCCTCTAGGAAAGAGAATTTTCTGAGTGATTGTAGCATAACGATATTAGTTGAGCTCAGGCACCTCATTTAATGTTTTCAAAATCACGTAAGTGTTCAATTCTCAAGTCCAAAACGATGAATTTGAATGCCCTTTGACTTTCTTCCTATTTCTCTTTATTTTCTCTAACTCTCTCTTCTAGGCTCTCAATAAGAATGTTTCTGTCTAACTTTCTCCGGCCTTCTCTATTTTGTTCTACGAACTAATTAGCTTAGGCCACTAATTATTTCATCAGCTTAAGTGGCCATGTTTGACTCTAGTATCCACTTAACATTAATCCGGCTCATCAACGCCTGTCAGCGGCAACAAGATGCTCTATCCACTTAAGAATGTTTCTCCATAACTTTTCCCGTCCTTCCGCATCTTTCTCTATCTTGTTCTAGGAACTAATTAGCTTAGGCCACTAATCGTTTGATTAGCTTAAATGGCCAAGTTTAGCTCAAACTAACCTAACTTAGCCCCTAAAAAAGAGAATTTTAAGAGCAATTGCAGCTTAACGATATTAGTTTAACTTAAGAACCTTGTTATTCACCCAAAAAAAAACTTAAGAACCTTGTTTAAGGATTTCTAAATCACCTACGTGTTCAATTCTCAATTCCAAAAGGAAGAATTTGAAATCCCTTTGAATTTCTTTCTATTTTCCTTTTTCTTTTCTCCGACTTCTCATCTACCAGTCAAGAAGAATGTTTCTCCCCAAGTTTCTCCGGCCTTCTCCATCCTTCTCTATTTTTATCCTACGAACTAATTAGCTTGGGCCAATAATTCTTTCATTAGCTTAAATGGCCCGGTTTAACTCAAACAAAACCATGCTTAGCCTGTAAGAAAGAGAATTTTATGAGTAATTGTAGCTTAATGATATTAGTTTAACTTAAACACGTCATTTAAGGTTTTCTAAATCTCCTACGTGTTCAATTCTCAAATCGAAAAGGATGAATTTCAATTCTCTTTGATTTTCTTCCTGTTTCTCTTTCTTTTCTCTAACCTTTCTCTACCGCCTCTCAAGAAGAATTCAGAATGTTCAAAAGCTGTCCTTTATTTTCTTTGCGTTCTACACCTACCATAACTACATACATATTTTGCCTACTCTAGTGGGATGTACTAGGGACTGTGTTTTGTTGCTCATAGCTATTTGCTGGATGCATACATCAGATTGCGGGTTTCTCCTCCAGCGCACTTTAGGAATACTGTTACACTCCGTGTGGGTTACGCTTCAAGACTATGCCGATTCAGATTTCGGTGATTTCTGGATGGCTTACTTTGGTTGCTACTTTCATTATTGGCGTTCGACATTTTTGGATGGGTGGCTCATTGCTATTACTTTGTTTCATTATTGATTTTAGTTAGTTCTTCCGCTGATGTTCAATAGCTATATTTCTCTTTGATGTAGTGTTTGAACATCTTGCGTCTGGTTATTCAGGCTTTTCTTTGTCTCGTGTATAGCTTTGTAGGGCGTGGGGCATGCCCCTTGTAATCTCGTTTATTCTTCTGTTTTATTTATGACTTATTCACCCAAAAAAAAGAACGTTTGTCTCTAACTATCTCCGTGCTTCTCCATCATTCTCTATTTTGTTCTAGGAACTAATAAGCCACTAATTGTTTCATTAGCTTAAGGGGACAAGTTTAACTCAAACTAACCTTGCTTAGCCTCCAAGAAAGAGAATTTTATGAGTAATTGTAGCTTAACTATGTTAGTTTAACTTAAGCACCCTATTTAGGGTTTTCTAAATCGCCTACGTGTTCAGTTCTCGAGTCCAAATGGATGAATTTGAATTCTCTTTGATTTTCTTCCTATTTCTCTTTCTTTTTCTCTAACTTTCTCTTCAACATCTCAAGAAGAACGTTTCCCTCTATGCTTCTCCGTCTTCCTCTGTTTTGTTCTACGAACTAATTAGCTTAGCCCACTAATTGTTTTATTAGCTTAAGCGGCCAGGTTTAACTGAAACTATCCTTGCTTAGCTTGTAAGAAAAAGAATTTTCTAAGTAATTTTAGTTTAACGATGTTAGTTTAAGTTAAGAACCTCATTTAAGGATTTCCAAATCACCTACGTGTTCAATTCGCAAGTCCGCAAGGAAGAATTTGAAATCCCTTTGATTTTCTTCCTATTTCTCTTTCTTTTCTCCAACTTCTCATCTACCTGTCAAGAAGAATGTTTCTCCAAAACTTTCTCCATCCTTCTCGATTTTGTCCTACGAACTAATTAGCTTTGGCCAATAATTGTTTCATTAGCTTAAGTGGCCAGGTTTAACTCAAACTAACCATGCATATCGTCTAAGAAAGAGGATTTTATGAGTAATTGTAGCTTAACCATACTAGTTTAATTTGAGCACCCTATTTAAGGTTTTCTAAGTCTCCTACGTGTTCGATTCTCAAGTCCAAATGGATGGATTTGATTTCTCTCCGATTTTCTTCCTATATTTCTCTTCCTTTTCTCCAACTTTCTCTTCTACATCTCAAGAAGAACGTTTCTCCCAAAGTTTCTCCGTGCTTCCTCATCTTTTCTGTTTTATTCTACGAACTAATTAGCATAGGCCACTAATTGTTTCATTAGCTTAAGTGGCCATGTGTTAACTCAAATTAACCTTGCTTAGCCTCTAAGAAAGAGAATTTTCTGAGTAATTGTAGCATAACGATATTAGTTTAACTTAGGCACCTCATTTAAGGTTTTCAAAATCGCTGAAGGGTTCAATTCTCAAGTCCAAAACGATGAATTTGAATGCCCTTTGATTATCTTTCTAAAATCCCTTTCTTTTCTCCAGCTTTCTCTTCTAGCTCTAAAGCAAAATGTTTCTCTCTTTCTCCGTCCTTCTCCATCCTTTTCCATTTGGTTCTTGGAACTAATTAGCGCAGGCCACTAATTCTTTCATTAGCTTATGTGGCCAAGTTTAACTCAAACTCACCTTGCTTAGCCTCTAGGAAAGAGAATTTTCTGAGTGATTGTAGCATAACGATATTAGTTGAGCTCAGGCACCTCATTTAATGTTTTCAAAATCACGTAAGTGTTCAATTCTCAAGTCCAAAACGATGAATTTGAATGCCCTTTGACTTTCTTCCTATTTCTCTTTATTTTCTCTAACTCTCTCTTCTAGGCTCTCAATAAGAATGTTTCTGTCTAACTTTCTCCGGCCTTCTCTATTTTGTTCTACGAACTAATTAGCTTAGGCCACTAATTATTTCATCAGCTTAAGTGGCCATGTTTGACTCTAGTATCCACTTAACATTAATCCGGCTCATCAACGCCTGTCAGCGGCAACAAGATGCTCTATCCACTTAAGAATGTTTCTCCATAACTTTTCCCGTCCTTCCGCATCTTTCTCTATCTTGTTCTAGGAACTAATTAGCTTAGGCCACTAATCGTTTGATTAGCTTAAATGGCCAAGTTTAGCTCAAACTAACCTAACTTAGCCCCTAAAAAAGAGAATTTTAAGAGCAATTGCAGCTTAACGATATTAGTTTAACTTAAGAACCTTGTTTAAGGATTTCTAAATCACCTAAGTGTTCAATTCTCAATTCCAAAAGGAAGAATTTGAAATCCCTTTGAATTTCTTTCTATTTTCCTTTTTCTTTTCTCCGACTTCTCATCTACCAGTCAAGAAGAATGTTTCTCCCCAAGTTTCTCCGGCCTTCTCCATCCTTCTCTATTTTTATCCTACGAACTAATTAGCTTGGGCCAATAATTCTTTCATTAGCTTAAATGGCCCGGTTTAACTCAAACAAAACCATGCTTAGCCTGTAAGAAAGAGAATTTTATGAGTAATTGTAGCTTAATGATATTAGTTTAACTTAAACACGTCATTTAAGGTTTTCTAAATCTCCTACGTGTTCAATTCTCAAATCGAAAAGGATGAATTTCAATTCTCTTTGATTTTCTTCCTGTTTCTCTTTCTTTTCTCTAACCTTTCTCTACCGCCTCTCAAGAAGAATTCAGAATGTTCAAAAGCTGTCCTTTATTTTCTTTGCGTTCTACACCTACCATAACTACATACATATTTTGCCTACTCTAGTGGGATGTACTAGGGACTGTGTTTTGTTGCTCATAGCTATTTGCTGGATGCATACATCAGATTGCGGGTTTCTCCTCCAGCGCACTTTAGGAATACTGTTACACTCCGTGTGGGTTACGCTTCAAGACTATGCCGATTCAGATTTCGGTGATTTCTGGATGGCTTACTTTGGTTGCTACTTTCATTATTGGCGTTCGACATTTTTGGATGGGTGGCTCATTGCTATTACTTTGTTTCATTATTGATTTTAGTTAGTTCTTCCGCTGATGTTCAATAGCTATATTTCTCTTTGATGTAGTGTTTGAACATCTTGCGTCTGGTTATTCAGGCTTTTCTTTGTCTCGTGTATAGCTTTGTAGGGCGTGGGGCATGCCCCTTGTAATCTCGTTTATTCTTCTGTTTTATTTATGACTTATTCACCCAAAAAAAAGAACGTTTGTCTCTAACTATCTCCGTGCTTCTCCATCATTCTCTATTTTGTTCTAGGAACTAATAAGCCACTAATTGTTTCATTAGCTTAAGGGGACAAGTTTAACTCAAACTAACCTTGCTTAGCCTCCAAGAAAGAGAATTTTATGAGTAATTGTAGCTTAACTATGTTAGTTTAACTTAAGCACCCTATTTAGGGTTTTCTAAATCGCCTACGTGTTCAGTTCTCGAGTCCAAATGGATGAATTTGAATTCTCTTTGATTTTCTTCCTATTTCTCTTTCTTTTTCTCTAACTTTCTCTTCAACATCTCAAGAAGAACGTTTCCCTCTATGCTTCTCCGTCTTCCTCTGTTTTGTTCTACGAACTAATTAGCTTAGCCCACTAATTGTTTTATTAGCTTAAGCGGCCAGGTTTAACTGAAACTATCCTTGCTTAGCTTGTAAGAAAAAGAATTTTCTAAGTAATTTTAGTTTAACGATGTTAGTTTAAGTTAAGAACCTCATTTAAGGATTTCCAAATCACCTACGTGTTCAATTCGCAAGTCCGCAAGGAAGAATTTGAAATCCCTTTGATTTTCTTCCTATTTCTCTTTCTTTTCTCCAACTTCTCATCTACCTGTCAAGAAGAATGTTTCTCCAAAACTTTCTCCATCCTTCTCGATTTTGTCCTACGAACTAATTAGCTTTGGCCAATAATTGTTTCATTAGCTTAAGTGGCCAGGTTTAACTCAAACTAACCATGCATATCGTCTAAGAAAGAGGATTTTATGAGTAATTGTAGCTTAACCATACTAGTTTAATTTGAGCACCCTATTTAAGGTTTTCTAAGTCTCCTACGTGTTCGATTCTCAAGTCCAAATGGATGGATTTGATTTCTCTCCGATTTTCTTCCTATATTTCTCTTCCTTTTCTCCAACTTTCTCTTCTACATCTCAAGAAGAACGTTTCTCCCAAAGTTTCTCCGTGCTTCCTCATCTTTTCTGTTTTATTCTACGAACTAATTAGCATAGGCCACTAATTGTTTCATTAGCTTAAGTGGCCATGTGTTAACTCAAATTAACCTTGCTTAGCCTCTAAGAAAGAGAATTTTCTGAGTAATTGTAGCATAACGATATTAGTTTAACTTAGGCACCTCATTTAAGGTTTTCAAAATCGCTGAAGGGTTCAATTCTCAAGTCCAAAACGATGAATTTGAATGCCCTTTGATTATCTTTCTAAAATCCCTTTCTTTTCTCCAGCTTTCTCTTCTAGCTCTAAAGCAAAATGTTTCTCTCTTTCTCCGTCCTTCTCCATCCTTTTCCATTTGGTTCTTGGAACTAATTAGCGCAGGCCACTAATTCTTTCATTAGCTTATGTGGCCAAGTTTAACTCAAACTCACCTTGCTTAGCCTCTAGGAAAGAGAATTTTCTGAGTGATTGTAGCATAACGATATTAGTTGAGCTCAGGCACCTCATTTAATGTTTTCAAAATCACGTAAGTGTTCAATTCTCAAGTCCAAAACGATGAATTTGAATGCCCTTTGACTTTCTTCCTATTTCTCTTTATTTTCTCTAACTCTCTCTTCTAGGCTCTCAATAAGAATGTTTCTGTCTAACTTTCTCCGGCCTTCTCTATTTTGTTCTACGAACTAATTAGCTTAGGCCACTAATTATTTCATCAGCTTAAGTGGCCATGTTTGACTCTAGTATCCACTTAACATTAATCCGGCTCATCAACGCCTGTCAGCGGCAACAAGATGCTCTATCCACTTAAGAATGTTTCTCCATAACTTTTCCCGTCCTTCCGCATCTTTCTCTATCTTGTTCTAGGAACTAATTAGCTTAGGCCACTAATCGTTTGATTAGCTTAAATGGCCAAGTTTAGCTCAAACTAACCTAACTTAGCCCCTAAAAAAGAGAATTTTAAGAGCAATTGCAGCTTAACGATATTAGTTTAACTTAAGAACCTTGTTTAAGGATTTCTAAATCACCTAAGTGTTCAATTCTCAATTCCAAAAGGAAGAATTTGAAATCCCTTTGAATTTCTTTCTATTTTCCTTTTTCTTTTCTCCGACTTCTCATCTACCAGTCAAGAAGAATGTTTCTCCCCAAGTTTCTCCGGCCTTCTCCATCCTTCTCTATTTTTATCCTACGAACTAATTAGCTTGGGCCAATAATTCTTTCATTAGCTTAAATGGCCCGGTTTAACTCAAACAAAACCATGCTTAGCCTGTAAGAAAGAGAATTTTATGAGTAATTGTAGCTTAATGATATTAGTTTAACTTAAACACGTCATTTAAGGTTTTCTAAATCTCCTACGTGTTCAATTCTCAAATCGAAAAGGATGAATTTCAATTCTCTTTGATTTTCTTCCTGTTTCTCTTTCTTTTCTCTAACCTTTCTCTACCGCCTCTCAAGAAGAATTCAGAATGTTCAAAAGCTGTCCTTTATTTTCTTTGCGTTCTACACCTACCATAACTACATACATATTTTGCCTACTCTAGTGGGATGTACTAGGGACTGTGTTTTGTTGCTCATAGCTATTTGCTGGATGCATACATCAGATTGCGGGTTTCTCCTCCAGCGCACTTTAGGAATACTGTTACACTCCGTGTGGGTTACGCTTCAAGACTATGCCGATTCAGATTTCGGTGATTTCTGGATGGCTTACTTTGGTTGCTACTTTCATTATTGGCGTTCGACATTTTTGGATGGGTGGCTCATTGCTATTACTTTGTTTCATTATTGATTTTAGTTAGTTCTTCCGCTGATGTTCAATAGCTATATTTCTCTTTGATGTAGTGTTTGAACATCTTGCGTCTGGTTATTCAGGCTTTTCTTTGTCTCGTGTATAGCTTTGTAGGGCGTGGGGCATGCCCCTTGTAATCTCGTTTATTCTTCTGTTTTATTTATGACTTATTCACCCAAAAAAAAGAACGTTTGTCTCTAACTATCTCCGTGCTTCTCCATCATTCTCTATTTTGTTCTAGGAACTAATAAGCCACTAATTGTTTCATTAGCTTAAGGGGACAAGTTTAACTCAAACTAACCTTGCTTAGCCTCCAAGAAAGAGAATTTTATGAGTAATTGTAGCTTAACTATGTTAGTTTAACTTAAGCACCCTATTTAGGGTTTTCTAAATCGCCTACGTGTTCAGTTCTCGAGTCCAAATGGATGAATTTGAATTCTCTTTGATTTTCTTCCTATTTCTCTTTCTTTTTCTCTAACTTTCTCTTCAACATCTCAAGAAGAACGTTTCCCTCTATGCTTCTCCGTCTTCCTCTGTTTTGTTCTACGAACTAATTAGCTTAGCCCACTAATTGTTTTATTAGCTTAAGCGGCCAGGTTTAACTGAAACTATCCTTGCTTAGCTTGTAAGAAAAAGAATTTTCTAAGTAATTTTAGTTTAACGATGTTAGTTTAAGTTAAGAACCTCATTTAAGGATTTCCAAATCACCTACGTGTTCAATTCGCAAGTCCGCAAGGAAGAATTTGAAATCCCTTTGATTTTCTTCCTATTTCTCTTTCTTTTCTCCAACTTCTCATCTACCTGTCAAGAAGAATGTTTCTCCAAAACTTTCTCCATCCTTCTCGATTTTGTCCTACGAACTAATTAGCTTTGGCCAATAATTGTTTCATTAGCTTAAGTGGCCAGGTTTAACTCAAACTAACCATGCATATCGTCTAAGAAAGAGGATTTTATGAGTAATTGTAGCTTAACCATACTAGTTTAATTTGAGCACCCTATTTAAGGTTTTCTAAGTCTCCTACGTGTTCGATTCTCAAGTCCAAATGGATGGATTTGATTTCTCTCCGATTTTCTTCCTATATTTCTCTTCCTTTTCTCCAACTTTCTCTTCTACATCTCAAGAAGAACGTTTCTCCCAAAGTTTCTCCGTGCTTCCTCATCTTTTCTGTTTTATTCTACGAACTAATTAGCATAGGCCACTAATTGTTTCATTAGCTTAAGTGGCCATGTGTTAACTCAAATTAACCTTGCTTAGCCTCTAAGAAAGAGAATTTTCTGAGTAATTGTAGCATAACGATATTAGTTTAACTTAGGCACCTCATTTAAGGTTTTCAAAATCGCTGAAGGGTTCAATTCTCAAGTCCAAAACGATGAATTTGAATGCCCTTTGATTATCTTTCTAAAATCCCTTTCTTTTCTCCAGCTTTCTCTTCTAGCTCTAAAGCAAAATGTTTCTCTCTTTCTCCGTCCTTCTCCATCCTTTTCCATTTGGTTCTTGGAACTAATTAGCGCAGGCCACTAATTCTTTCATTAGCTTATGTGGCCAAGTTTAACTCAAACTCACCTTGCTTAGCCTCTAGGAAAGAGAATTTTCTGAGTGATTGTAGCATAACGATATTAGTTGAGCTCAGGCACCTCATTTAATGTTTTCAAAATCACGTAAGTGTTCAATTCTCAAGTCCAAAACGATGAATTTGAATGCCCTTTGACTTTCTTCCTATTTCTCTTTATTTTCTCTAACTCTCTCTTCTAGGCTCTCAATAAGAATGTTTCTGTCTAACTTTCTCCGGCCTTCTCTATTTTGTTCTACGAACTAATTAGCTTAGGCCACTAATTATTTCATCAGCTTAAGTGGCCATGTTTGACTCTAGTATCCACTTAACATTAATCCGGCTCATCAACGCCTGTCAGCGGCAACAAGATGCTCTATCCACTTAAGAATGTTTCTCCATAACTTTTCCCGTCCTTCCGCATCTTTCTCTATCTTGTTCTAGGAACTAATTAGCTTAGGCCACTAATCGTTTGATTAGCTTAAATGGCCAAGTTTAGCTCAAACTAACCTAACTTAGCCCCTAAAAAAGAGAATTTTAAGAGCAATTGCAGCTTAACGATATTAGTTTAACTTAAGAACCTTGTTTAAGGATTTCTAAATCACCTAAGTGTTCAATTCTCAATTCCAAAAGGAAGAATTTGAAATCCCTTTGAATTTCTTTCTATTTTCCTTTTTCTTTTCTCCGACTTCTCATCTACCAGTCAAGAAGAATGTTTCTCCCCAAGTTTCTCCGGCCTTCTCCATCCTTCTCTATTTTTATCCTACGAACTAATTAGCTTGGGCCAATAATTCTTTCATTAGCTTAAATGGCCCGGTTTAACTCAAACAAAACCATGCTTAGCCTGTAAGAAAGAGAATTTTATGAGTAATTGTAGCTTAATGATATTAGTTTAACTTAAACACGTCATTTAAGGTTTTCTAAATCTCCTACGTGTTCAATTCTCAAATCGAAAAGGATGAATTTCAATTCTCTTTGATTTTCTTCCTGTTTCTCTTTCTTTTCTCTAACCTTTCTCTACCGCCTCTCAAGAAGAATTCAGAATGTTCAAAAGCTGTCCTTTATTTTCTTTGCGTTCTACACCTACCATAACTACATACATATTTTGCCTACTCTAGTGGGATGTACTAGGGACTGTGTTTTGTTGCTCATAGCTATTTGCTGGATGCATACATCAGATTGCGGGTTTCTCCTCCAGCGCACTTTAGGAATACTGTTACACTCCGTGTGGGTTACGCTTCAAGACTATGCCGATTCAGATTTCGGTGATTTCTGGATGGCTTACTTTGGTTGCTACTTTCATTATTGGCGTTCGACATTTTTGGATGGGTGGCTCATTGCTATTACTTTGTTTCATTATTGATTTTAGTTAGTTCTTCCGCTGATGTTCAATAGCTATATTTCTCTTTGATGTAGTGTTTGAACATCTTGCGTCTGGTTATTCAGGCTTTTCTTTGTCTCGTGTATAGCTTTGTAGGGCGTGGGGCATGCCCCTTGTAATCTCGTTTATTCTTCTGTTTTATTTATGACTTATTCACCCAAAAAAAAGAACGTTTGTCTCTAACTATCTCCGTGCTTCTCCATCATTCTCTATTTTGTTCTAGGAACTAATAAGCCACTAATTGTTTCATTAGCTTAAGGGGACAAGTTTAACTCAAACTAACCTTGCTTAGCCTCCAAGAAAGAGAATTTTATGAGTAATTGTAGCTTAACTATGTTAGTTTAACTTAAGCACCCTATTTAGGGTTTTCTAAATCGCCTACGTGTTCAGTTCTCGAGTCCAAATGGATGAATTTGAATTCTCTTTGATTTTCTTCCTATTTCTCTTTCTTTTTCTCTAACTTTCTCTTCAACATCTCAAGAAGAACGTTTCCCTCTATGCTTCTCCGTCTTCCTCTGTTTTGTTCTACGAACTAATTAGCTTAGCCCACTAATTGTTTTATTAGCTTAAGCGGCCAGGTTTAACTGAAACTATCCTTGCTTAGCTTGTAAGAAAAAGAATTTTCTAAGTAATTTTAGTTTAACGATGTTAGTTTAAGTTAAGAACCTCATTTAAGGATTTCCAAATCACCTACGTGTTCAATTCGCAAGTCCGCAAGGAAGAATTTGAAATCCCTTTGATTTTCTTCCTATTTCTCTTTCTTTTCTCCAACTTCTCATCTACCTGTCAAGAAGAATGTTTCTCCAAAACTTTCTCCATCCTTCTCGATTTTGTCCTACGAACTAATTAGCTTTGGCCAATAATTGTTTCATTAGCTTAAGTGGCCAGGTTTAACTCAAACTAACCATGCATATCGTCTAAGAAAGAGGATTTTATGAGTAATTGTAGCTTAACCATACTAGTTTAATTTGAGCACCCTATTTAAGGTTTTCTAAGTCTCCTACGTGTTCGATTCTCAAGTCCAAATGGATGGATTTGATTTCTCTCCGATTTTCTTCCTATATTTCTCTTCCTTTTCTCCAACTTTCTCTTCTACATCTCAAGAAGAACGTTTCTCCCAAAGTTTCTCCGTGCTTCCTCATCTTTTCTGTTTTATTCTACGAACTAATTAGCATAGGCCACTAATTGTTTCATTAGCTTAAGTGGCCATGTGTTAACTCAAATTAACCTTGCTTAGCCTCTAAGAAAGAGAATTTTCTGAGTAATTGTAGCATAACGATATTAGTTTAACTTAGGCACCTCATTTAAGGTTTTCAAAATCGCTGAAGGGTTCAATTCTCAAGTCCAAAACGATGAATTTGAATGCCCTTTGATTATCTTTCTAAAATCCCTTTCTTTTCTCCAGCTTTCTCTTCTAGCTCTAAAGCAAAATGTTTCTCTCTTTCTCCGTCCTTCTCCATCCTTTTCCATTTGGTTCTTGGAACTAATTAGCGCAGGCCACTAATTCTTTCATTAGCTTATGTGGCCAAGTTTAACTCAAACTCACCTTGCTTAGCCTCTAGGAAAGAGAATTTTCTGAGTGATTGTAGCATAACGATATTAGTTGAGCTCAGGCACCTCATTTAATGTTTTCAAAATCACGTAAGTGTTCAATTCTCAAGTCCAAAACGATGAATTTGAATGCCCTTTGACTTTCTTCCTATTTCTCTTTATTTTCTCTAACTCTCTCTTCTAGGCTCTCAATAAGAATGTTTCTGTCTAACTTTCTCCGGCCTTCTCTATTTTGTTCTACGAACTAATTAGCTTAGGCCACTAATTATTTCATCAGCTTAAGTGGCCATGTTTGACTCTAGTATCCACTTAACATTAATCCGGCTCATCAACGCCTGTCAGCGGCAACAAGATGCTCTATCCACTTAAGAATGTTTCTCCATAACTTTTCCCGTCCTTCCGCATCTTTCTCTATCTTGTTCTAGGAACTAATTAGCTTAGGCCACTAATCGTTTGATTAGCTTAAATGGCCAAGTTTAGCTCAAACTAACCTAACTTAGCCCCTAAAAAAGAGAATTTTAAGAGCAATTGCAGCTTAACGATATTAGTTTAACTTAAGAACCTTGTTTAAGGATTTCTAAATCACCTAAGTGTTCAATTCTCAATTCCAAAAGGAAGAATTTGAAATCCCTTTGAATTTCTTTCTATTTTCCTTTTTCTTTTCTCCGACTTCTCATCTACCAGTCAAGAAGAATGTTTCTCCCCAAGTTTCTCCGGCCTTCTCCATCCTTCTCTATTTTTATCCTACGAACTAATTAGCTTGGGCCAATAATTCTTTCATTAGCTTAAATGGCCCGGTTTAACTCAAACAAAACCATGCTTAGCCTGTAAGAAAGAGAATTTTATGAGTAATTGTAGCTTAATGATATTAGTTTAACTTAAACACGTCATTTAAGGTTTTCTAAATCTCCTACGTGTTCAATTCTCAAATCGAAAAGGATGAATTTCAATTCTCTTTGATTTTCTTCCTGTTTCTCTTTCTTTTCTCTAACCTTTCTCTACCGCCTCTCAAGAAGAATTCAGAATGTTCAAAAGCTGTCCTTTATTTTCTTTGCGTTCTACACCTACCATAACTACATACATATTTTGCCTACTCTAGTGGGATGTACTAGGGACTGTGTTTTGTTGCTCATAGCTATTTGCTGGATGCATACATCAGATTGCGGGTTTCTCCTCCAGCGCACTTTAGGAATACTGTTACACTCCGTGTGGGTTACGCTTCAAGACTATGCCGATTCAGATTTCGGTGATTTCTGGATGGCTTACTTTGGTTGCTACTTTCATTATTGGCGTTCGACATTTTTGGATGGGTGGCTCATTGCTATTACTTTGTTTCATTATTGATTTTAGTTAGTTCTTCCGCTGATGTTCAATAGCTATATTTCTCTTTGATGTAGTGTTTGAACATCTTGCGTCTGGTTATTCAGGCTTTTCTTTGTCTCGTGTATAGCTTTGTAGGGCGTGGGGCATGCCCCTTGTAATCTCGTTTATTCTTCTGTTTTATTTATGACTTATTCACCCAAAAAAAAGAACGTTTGTCTCTAACTATCTCCGTGCTTCTCCATCATTCTCTATTTTGTTCTAGGAACTAATAAGCCACTAATTGTTTCATTAGCTTAAGGGGACAAGTTTAACTCAAACTAACCTTGCTTAGCCTCCAAGAAAGAGAATTTTATGAGTAATTGTAGCTTAACTATGTTAGTTTAACTTAAGCACCCTATTTAGGGTTTTCTAAATCGCCTACGTGTTCAGTTCTCGAGTCCAAATGGATGAATTTGAATTCTCTTTGATTTTCTTCCTATTTCTCTTTCTTTTTCTCTAACTTTCTCTTCAACATCTCAAGAAGAACGTTTCCCTCTATGCTTCTCCGTCTTCCTCTGTTTTGTTCTACGAACTAATTAGCTTAGCCCACTAATTGTTTTATTAGCTTAAGCGGCCAGGTTTAACTGAAACTATCCTTGCTTAGCTTGTAAGAAAAAGAATTTTCTAAGTAATTTTAGTTTAACGATGTTAGTTTAAGTTAAGAACCTCATTTAAGGATTTCCAAATCACCTACGTGTTCAATTCGCAAGTCCGCAAGGAAGAATTTGAAATCCCTTTGATTTTCTTCCTATTTCTCTTTCTTTTCTCCAACTTCTCATCTACCTGTCAAGAAGAATGTTTCTCCAAAACTTTCTCCATCCTTCTCGATTTTGTCCTACGAACTAATTAGCTTTGGCCAATAATTGTTTCATTAGCTTAAGTGGCCAGGTTTAACTCAAACTAACCATGCATATCGTCTAAGAAAGAGGATTTTATGAGTAATTGTAGCTTAACCATACTAGTTTAATTTGAGCACCCTATTTAAGGTTTTCTAAGTCTCCTACGTGTTCGATTCTCAAGTCCAAATGGATGGATTTGATTTCTCTCCGATTTTCTTCCTATATTTCTCTTCCTTTTCTCCAACTTTCTCTTCTACATCTCAAGAAGAACGTTTCTCCCAAAGTTTCTCCGTGCTTCCTCATCTTTTCTGTTTTATTCTACGAACTAATTAGCATAGGCCACTAATTGTTTCATTAGCTTAAGTGGCCATGTGTTAACTCAAATTAACCTTGCTTAGCCTCTAAGAAAGAGAATTTTCTGAGTAATTGTAGCATAACGATATTAGTTTAACTTAGGCACCTCATTTAAGGTTTTCAAAATCGCTGAAGGGTTCAATTCTCAAGTCCAAAACGATGAATTTGAATGCCCTTTGATTATCTTTCTAAAATCCCTTTCTTTTCTCCAGCTTTCTCTTCTAGCTCTAAAGCAAAATGTTTCTCTCTTTCTCCGTCCTTCTCCATCCTTTTCCATTTGGTTCTTGGAACTAATTAGCGCAGGCCACTAATTCTTTCATTAGCTTATGTGGCCAAGTTTAACTCAAACTCACCTTGCTTAGCCTCTAGGAAAGAGAATTTTCTGAGTGATTGTAGCATAACGATATTAGTTGAGCTCAGGCACCTCATTTAATGTTTTCAAAATCACGTAAGTGTTCAATTCTCAAGTCCAAAACGATGAATTTGAATGCCCTTTGACTTTCTTCCTATTTCTCTTTATTTTCTCTAACTCTCTCTTCTAGGCTCTCAATAAGAATGTTTCTGTCTAACTTTCTCCGGCCTTCTCTATTTTGTTCTACGAACTAATTAGCTTAGGCCACTAATTATTTCATCAGCTTAAGTGGCCATGTTTGACTCTAGTATCCACTTAACATTAATCCGGCTCATCAACGCCTGTCAGCGGCAACAAGATGCTCTATCCACTTAAGAATGTTTCTCCATAACTTTTCCCGTCCTTCCGCATCTTTCTCTATCTTGTTCTAGGAACTAATTAGCTTAGGCCACTAATCGTTTGATTAGCTTAAATGGCCAAGTTTAGCTCAAACTAACCTAACTTAGCCCCTAAAAAAGAGAATTTTAAGAGCAATTGCAGCTTAACGATATTAGTTTAACTTAAGAACCTTGTTTAAGGATTTCTAAATCACCTAAGTGTTCAATTCTCAATTCCAAAAGGAAGAATTTGAAATCCCTTTGAATTTCTTTCTATTTTCCTTTTTCTTTTCTCCGACTTCTCATCTACCAGTCAAGAAGAATGTTTCTCCCCAAGTTTCTCCGGCCTTCTCCATCCTTCTCTATTTTTATCCTACGAACTAATTAGCTTGGGCCAATAATTCTTTCATTAGCTTAAATGGCCCGGTTTAACTCAAACAAAACCATGCTTAGCCTGTAAGAAAGAGAATTTTATGAGTAATTGTAGCTTAATGATATTAGTTTAACTTAAACACGTCATTTAAGGTTTTCTAAATCTCCTACGTGTTCAATTCTCAAATCGAAAAGGATGAATTTCAATTCTCTTTGATTTTCTTCCTGTTTCTCTTTCTTTTCTCTAACCTTTCTCTACCGCCTCTCAAGAAGAATTCAGAATGTTCAAAAGCTGTCCTTTATTTTCTTTGCGTTCTACACCTACCATAACTACATACATATTTTGCCTACTCTAGTGGGATGTACTAGGGACTGTGTTTTGTTGCTCATAGCTATTTGCTGGATGCATACATCAGATTGCGGGTTTCTCCTCCAGCGCACTTTAGGAATACTGTTACACTCCGTGTGGGTTACGCTTCAAGACTATGCCGATTCAGATTTCGGTGATTTCTGGATGGCTTACTTTGGTTGCTACTTTCATTATTGGCGTTCGACATTTTTGGATGGGTGGCTCATTGCTATTACTTTGTTTCATTATTGATTTTAGTTAGTTCTTCCGCTGATGTTCAATAGCTATATTTCTCTTTGATGTAGTGTTTGAACATCTTGCGTCTGGTTATTCAGGCTTTTCTTTGTCTCGTGTATAGCTTTGTAGGGCGTGGGGCATGCCCCTTGTAATCTCGTTTATTCTTCTGTTTTATTTATGACTTATTCACCCAAAAAAAAGAACGTTTGTCTCTAACTATCTCCGTGCTTCTCCATCATTCTCTATTTTGTTCTAGGAACTAATAAGCCACTAATTGTTTCATTAGCTTAAGGGGACAAGTTTAACTCAAACTAACCTTGCTTAGCCTCCAAGAAAGAGAATTTTATGAGTAATTGTAGCTTAACTATGTTAGTTTAACTTAAGCACCCTATTTAGGGTTTTCTAAATCGCCTACGTGTTCAGTTCTCGAGTCCAAATGGATGAATTTGAATTCTCTTTGATTTTCTTCCTATTTCTCTTTCTTTTTCTCTAACTTTCTCTTCAACATCTCAAGAAGAACGTTTCCCTCTATGCTTCTCCGTCTTCCTCTGTTTTGTTCTACGAACTAATTAGCTTAGCCCACTAATTGTTTTATTAGCTTAAGCGGCCAGGTTTAACTGAAACTATCCTTGCTTAGCTTGTAAGAAAAAGAATTTTCTAAGTAATTTTAGTTTAACGATGTTAGTTTAAGTTAAGAACCTCATTTAAGGATTTCCAAATCACCTACGTGTTCAATTCGCAAGTCCGCAAGGAAGAATTTGAAATCCCTTTGATTTTCTTCCTATTTCTCTTTCTTTTCTCCAACTTCTCATCTACCTGTCAAGAAGAATGTTTCTCCAAAACTTTCTCCATCCTTCTCGATTTTGTCCTACGAACTAATTAGCTTTGGCCAATAATTGTTTCATTAGCTTAAGTGGCCAGGTTTAACTCAAACTAACCATGCATATCGTCTAAGAAAGAGGATTTTATGAGTAATTGTAGCTTAACCATACTAGTTTAATTTGAGCACCCTATTTAAGGTTTTCTAAGTCTCCTACGTGTTCGATTCTCAAGTCCAAATGGATGGATTTGATTTCTCTCCGATTTTCTTCCTATATTTCTCTTCCTTTTCTCCAACTTTCTCTTCTACATCTCAAGAAGAACGTTTCTCCCAAAGTTTCTCCGTGCTTCCTCATCTTTTCTGTTTTATTCTACGAACTAATTAGCATAGGCCACTAATTGTTTCATTAGCTTAAGTGGCCATGTGTTAACTCAAATTAACCTTGCTTAGCCTCTAAGAAAGAGAATTTTCTGAGTAATTGTAGCATAACGATATTAGTTTAACTTAGGCACCTCATTTAAGGTTTTCAAAATCGCTGAAGGGTTCAATTCTCAAGTCCAAAACGATGAATTTGAATGCCCTTTGATTATCTTTCTAAAATCCCTTTCTTTTCTCCAGCTTTCTCTTCTAGCTCTAAAGCAAAATGTTTCTCTCTTTCTCCGTCCTTCTCCATCCTTTTCCATTTGGTTCTTGGAACTAATTAGCGCAGGCCACTAATTCTTTCATTAGCTTATGTGGCCAAGTTTAACTCAAACTCACCTTGCTTAGCCTCTAGGAAAGAGAATTTTCTGAGTGATTGTAGCATAACGATATTAGTTGAGCTCAGGCACCTCATTTAATGTTTTCAAAATCACGTAAGTGTTCAATTCTCAAGTCCAAAACGATGAATTTGAATGCCCTTTGACTTTCTTCCTATTTCTCTTTATTTTCTCTAACTCTCTCTTCTAGGCTCTCAATAAGAATGTTTCTGTCTAACTTTCTCCGGCCTTCTCTATTTTGTTCTACGAACTAATTAGCTTAGGCCACTAATTATTTCATCAGCTTAAGTGGCCATGTTTGACTCTAGTATCCACTTAACATTAATCCGGCTCATCAACGCCTGTCAGCGGCAACAAGATGCTCTATCCACTTAAGAATGTTTCTCCATAACTTTTCCCGTCCTTCCGCATCTTTCTCTATCTTGTTCTAGGAACTAATTAGCTTAGGCCACTAATCGTTTGATTAGCTTAAATGGCCAAGTTTAGCTCAAACTAACCTAACTTAGCCCCTAAAAAAGAGAATTTTAAGAGCAATTGCAGCTTAACGATATTAGTTTAACTTAAGAACCTTGTTTAAGGATTTCTAAATCACCTAAGTGTTCAATTCTCAATTCCAAAAGGAAGAATTTGAAATCCCTTTGAATTTCTTTCTATTTTCCTTTTTCTTTTCTCCGACTTCTCATCTACCAGTCAAGAAGAATGTTTCTCCCCAAGTTTCTCCGGCCTTCTCCATCCTTCTCTATTTTTATCCTACGAACTAATTAGCTTGGGCCAATAATTCTTTCATTAGCTTAAATGGCCCGGTTTAACTCAAACAAAACCATGCTTAGCCTGTAAGAAAGAGAATTTTATGAGTAATTGTAGCTTAATGATATTAGTTTAACTTAAACACGTCATTTAAGGTTTTCTAAATCTCCTACGTGTTCAATTCTCAAATCGAAAAGGATGAATTTCAATTCTCTTTGATTTTCTTCCTGTTTCTCTTTCTTTTCTCTAACCTTTCTCTACCGCCTCTCAAGAAGAATTCAGAATGTTCAAAAGCTGTCCTTTATTTTCTTTGCGTTCTACACCTACCATAACTACATACATATTTTGCCTACTCTAGTGGGATGTACTAGGGACTGTGTTTTGTTGCTCATAGCTATTTGCTGGATGCATACATCAGATTGCGGGTTTCTCCTCCAGCGCACTTTAGGAATACTGTTACACTCCGTGTGGGTTACGCTTCAAGACTATGCCGATTCAGATTTCGGTGATTTCTGGATGGCTTACTTTGGTTGCTACTTTCATTATTGGCGTTCGACATTTTTGGATGGGTGGCTCATTGCTATTACTTTGTTTCATTATTGATTTTAGTTAGTTCTTCCGCTGATGTTCAATAGCTATATTTCTCTTTGATGTAGTGTTTGAACATCTTGCGTCTGGTTATTCAGGCTTTTCTTTGTCTCGTGTATAGCTTTGTAGGGCGTGGGGCATGCCCCTTGTAATCTCGTTTATTCTTCTGTTTTATTTATGACTTATTCACCCAAAAAAAAGAACGTTTGTCTCTAACTATCTCCGTGCTTCTCCATCATTCTCTATTTTGTTCTAGGAACTAATAAGCCACTAATTGTTTCATTAGCTTAAGGGGACAAGTTTAACTCAAACTAACCTTGCTTAGCCTCCAAGAAAGAGAATTTTATGAGTAATTGTAGCTTAACTATGTTAGTTTAACTTAAGCACCCTATTTAGGGTTTTCTAAATCGCCTACGTGTTCAGTTCTCGAGTCCAAATGGATGAATTTGAATTCTCTTTGATTTTCTTCCTATTTCTCTTTCTTTTTCTCTAACTTTCTCTTCAACATCTCAAGAAGAACGTTTCCCTCTATGCTTCTCCGTCTTCCTCTGTTTTGTTCTACGAACTAATTAGCTTAGCCCACTAATTGTTTTATTAGCTTAAGCGGCCAGGTTTAACTGAAACTATCCTTGCTTAGCTTGTAAGAAAAAGAATTTTCTAAGTAATTTTAGTTTAACGATGTTAGTTTAAGTTAAGAACCTCATTTAAGGATTTCCAAATCACCTACGTGTTCAATTCGCAAGTCCGCAAGGAAGAATTTGAAATCCCTTTGATTTTCTTCCTATTTCTCTTTCTTTTCTCCAACTTCTCATCTACCTGTCAAGAAGAATGTTTCTCCAAAACTTTCTCCATCCTTCTCGATTTTGTCCTACGAACTAATTAGCTTTGGCCAATAATTGTTTCATTAGCTTAAGTGGCCAGGTTTAACTCAAACTAACCATGCATATCGTCTAAGAAAGAGGATTTTATGAGTAATTGTAGCTTAACCATACTAGTTTAATTTGAGCACCCTATTTAAGGTTTTCTAAGTCTCCTACGTGTTCGATTCTCAAGTCCAAATGGATGGATTTGATTTCTCTCCGATTTTCTTCCTATATTTCTCTTCCTTTTCTCCAACTTTCTCTTCTACATCTCAAGAAGAACGTTTCTCCCAAAGTTTCTCCGTGCTTCCTCATCTTTTCTGTTTTATTCTACGAACTAATTAGCATAGGCCACTAATTGTTTCATTAGCTTAAGTGGCCATGTGTTAACTCAAATTAACCTTGCTTAGCCTCTAAGAAAGAGAATTTTCTGAGTAATTGTAGCATAACGATATTAGTTTAACTTAGGCACCTCATTTAAGGTTTTCAAAATCGCTGAAGGGTTCAATTCTCAAGTCCAAAACGATGAATTTGAATGCCCTTTGATTATCTTTCTAAAATCCCTTTCTTTTCTCCAGCTTTCTCTTCTAGCTCTAAAGCAAAATGTTTCTCTCTTTCTCCGTCCTTCTCCATCCTTTTCCATTTGGTTCTTGGAACTAATTAGCGCAGGCCACTAATTCTTTCATTAGCTTATGTGGCCAAGTTTAACTCAAACTCACCTTGCTTAGCCTCTAGGAAAGAGAATTTTCTGAGTGATTGTAGCATAACGATATTAGTTGAGCTCAGGCACCTCATTTAATGTTTTCAAAATCACGTAAGTGTTCAATTCTCAAGTCCAAAACGATGAATTTGAATGCCCTTTGACTTTCTTCCTATTTCTCTTTATTTTCTCTAACTCTCTCTTCTAGGCTCTCAATAAGAATGTTTCTGTCTAACTTTCTCCGGCCTTCTCTATTTTGTTCTACGAACTAATTAGCTTAGGCCACTAATTATTTCATCAGCTTAAGTGGCCATGTTTGACTCTAGTATCCACTTAACATTAATCCGGCTCATCAACGCCTGTCAGCGGCAACAAGATGCTCTATCCACTTAAGAATGTTTCTCCATAACTTTTCCCGTCCTTCCGCATCTTTCTCTATCTTGTTCTAGGAACTAATTAGCTTAGGCCACTAATCGTTTGATTAGCTTAAATGGCCAAGTTTAGCTCAAACTAACCTAACTTAGCCCCTAAAAAAGAGAATTTTAAGAGCAATTGCAGCTTAACGATATTAGTTTAACTTAAGAACCTTGTTTAAGGATTTCTAAATCACCTAAGTGTTCAATTCTCAATTCCAAAAGGAAGAATTTGAAATCCCTTTGAATTTCTTTCTATTTTCCTTTTTCTTTTCTCCGACTTCTCATCTACCAGTCAAGAAGAATGTTTCTCCCCAAGTTTCTCCGGCCTTCTCCATCCTTCTCTATTTTTATCCTACGAACTAATTAGCTTGGGCCAATAATTCTTTCATTAGCTTAAATGGCCCGGTTTAACTCAAACAAAACCATGCTTAGCCTGTAAGAAAGAGAATTTTATGAGTAATTGTAGCTTAATGATATTAGTTTAACTTAAACACGTCATTTAAGGTTTTCTAAATCTCCTACGTGTTCAATTCTCAAATCGAAAAGGATGAATTTCAATTCTCTTTGATTTTCTTCCTGTTTCTCTTTCTTTTCTCTAACCTTTCTCTACCGCCTCTCAAGAAGAATTCAGAATGTTCAAAAGCTGTCCTTTATTTTCTTTGCGTTCTACACCTACCATAACTACATACATATTTTGCCTACTCTAGTGGGATGTACTAGGGACTGTGTTTTGTTGCTCATAGCTATTTGCTGGATGCATACATCAGATTGCGGGTTTCTCCTCCAGCGCACTTTAGGAATACTGTTACACTCCGTGTGGGTTACGCTTCAAGACTATGCCGATTCAGATTTCGGTGATTTCTGGATGGCTTACTTTGGTTGCTACTTTCATTATTGGCGTTCGACATTTTTGGATGGGTGGCTCATTGCTATTACTTTGTTTCATTATTGATTTTAGTTAGTTCTTCCGCTGATGTTCAATAGCTATATTTCTCTTTGATGTAGTGTTTGAACATCTTGCGTCTGGTTATTCAGGCTTTTCTTTGTCTCATGTATAGCTTTGTAGGGCGTGGGGCATGCCCCTTGTAATCTCGTTTATTCTTCTGTTTTATTTATGACTTATTCACCCAAAAAAAAGAACGTTTGTCTCTAACTATCTCCGTGCTTCTCCATCATTCTCTATTTTGTTCTAGGAACTAATAAGCCACTAATTGTTTCATTAGCTTAAGGGGACAAGTTTAACTCAAACTAACATTGCTTAGCCTCCAAGAAAGAGAATTTTATGAGTAATTGTAGCTTAACTATGTTAGTTTAACTTAAGCACCCTATTTAGGGTTTTCTAAATCGCCTACGTGTTCAGTTCTCGAGTCCAAATGGATGAATTTGAATTCTCTTTGATTTTCTTCCTATTTCTCTTTCTTTTTCTCTAACTTTCTCTTCAACATCTCAAGAAGAACGTTTCCCTCTATGCTTCTCCGTCTTCCTCTGTTTTGTTCTACGAACTAATTAGCTTAGCCCACTAATTGTTTTATTAGCTTAAGCGGCCAGGTTTAACTGAAACTATCCTTGCTTAGCTTGTAAGAAAAAGAATTTTCTAAGTAATTTTAGTTTAACGATGTTAGTTTAAGTTAAGAACCTCATTTAAGGATTTCCAAATCACCTACGTGTTCAATTCGCAAGTCCGCAAGGAAGAATTTGAAATCCCTTTGATTTTCTTCCTATTTCTCTTTCTTTTCTCCAACTTCTCATCTACCTGTCAAGAAGAATGTTTCTCCAAAACTTTCTCCATCCTTCTCGATTTTGTCCTACGAACTAATTAGCTTTGGCCAATAATTGTTTCATTAGCTTAAGTGGCCAGGTTTAACTCAAACTAACCATGCATATCGTCTAAGAAAGAGGATTTTATGAGTAATTGTAGCTTAACCATACTAGTTTAATTTGAGCACCCTATTTAAGGTTTTCTAAGTCTCCTACGTGTTCGATTCTCAAGTCCAAATGGATGGATTTGATTTCTCTCCGATTTTCTTCCTATATTTCTCTTCCTTTTCTCCAACTTTCTCTTCTACATCTCAAGAAGAACGTTTCTCCCAAAGTTTCTCCGTGCTTCCTCATCTTTTCTGTTTTATTCTACGAACTAATTAGCATAGGCCACTAATTGTTTCATTAGCTTAAGTGGCCATGTGTTAACTCAAATTAACCTTGCTTAGCCTCTAAGAAAGAGAATTTTCTGAGTAATTGTAGCATAACGATATTAGTTTAACTTAGGCACCTCATTTAAGGTTTTCAAAATCGCTGAAGGGTTCAATTCTCAAGTCCAAAACGATGAATTTGAATGCCCTTTGATTATCTTTCTAAAATCCCTTTCTTTTCTCCAGCTTTCTCTTCTAGCTCTAAAGCAAAATGTTTCTCTCTTTCTCCGTCCTTCTCCATCCTTTTCCATTTGGTTCTTGGAACTAATTAGCGCAGGCCACTAATTCTTTCATTAGCTTATGTGGCCAAGTTTAACTCAAACTCACCTTGCTTAGCCTCTAGGAAAGAGAATTTTCTGAGTGATTGTAGCATAACGATATTAGTTGAGCTCAGGCACCTCATTTAATGTTTTCAAAATCACGTAAGTGTTCAATTCTCAAGTCCAAAACGATGAATTTGAATGCCCTTTGACTTTCTTCCTATTTCTCTTTATTTTCTCTAACTCTCTCTTCTAGGCTCTCAATAAGAATGTTTCTGTCTAACTTTCTCCGGCCTTCTCTATTTTGTTCTACGAACTAATTAGCTTAGGCCACTAATTATTTCATCAGCTTAAGTGGCCATGTTTGACTCTAGTATCCACTTAACATTAATCCGGCTCATCAACGCCTGTCAGCGGCAACAAGATGCTCTATCCACTTAAGAATGTTTCTCCATAACTTTTCCCGTCCTTCCGCATCTTTCTCTATCTTGTTCTAGGAACTAATTAGCTTAGGCCACTAATCGTTTGATTAGCTTAAATGGCCAAGTTTAGCTCAAACTAACCTAACTTAGCCCCTAAAAAAGAGAATTTTAAGAGCAATTGCAGCTTAACGATATTAGTTTAACTTAAGAACCTTGTTTAAGGATTTCTAAATCACCTAAGTGTTCAATTCTCAATTCCAAAAGGAAGAATTTGAAATCCCTTTGAATTTCTTTCTATTTTCCTTTTTCTTTTCTCCGACTTCTCATCTACCAGTCAAGAAGAATGTTTCTCCCCAAGTTTCTCCGGCCTTCTCCATCCTTCTCTATTTTTATCCTACGAACTAATTAGCTTGGGCCAATAATTCTTTCATTAGCTTAAATGGCCCGGTTTAACTCAAACAAAACCATGCTTAGCCTGTAAGAAAGAGAATTTTATGAGTAATTGTAGCTTAATGATATTAGTTTAACTTAAACACGTCATTTAAGGTTTTCTAAATCTCCTACGTGTTCAATTCTCAAATCGAAAAGGATGAATTTCAATTCTCTTTGATTTTCTTCCTGTTTCTCTTTCTTTTCTCTAACCTTTCTCTACCGCCTCTCAAGAAGAATTCAGAATGTTCAAAAGCTGTCCTTTATTTTCTTTGCGTTCTACACCTACCATAACTACATACATATTTTGCCTACTCTAGTGGGATGTACTAGGGACTGTGTTTTGTTGCTCATAGCTATTTGCTGGATGCATACATCAGATTGCGGGTTTCTCCTCCAGCGCACTTTAGGAATACTGTTACACTCCGTGTGGGTTACGCTTCAAGACTATGCCGATTCAGATTTCGGTGATTTCTGGATGGCTTACTTTGGTTGCTACTTTCATTATTGGCGTTCGACATTTTTGGATGGGTGGCTCATTGCTATTACTTTGTTTCATTATTGATTTTAGTTAGTTCTTCCGCTGATGTTCAATAGCTATATTTCTCTTTGATGTAGTGTTTGAACATCTTGCGTCTGGTTATTCAGGCTTTTCTTTGTCTCGTGTATAGCTTTGTAGGGCGTGGGGCATGCCCCTTGTAATCTCGTTTATTCTTCTGTTTTATTTATGACTTATTCACCCAAAAAAAAGAACGTTTGTCTCTAACTATCTCCGTGCTTCTCCATCATTCTCTATTTTGTTCTAGGAACTAATAAGCCACTAATTGTTTCATTAGCTTAAGGGGACAAGTTTAACTCAAACTAACCTTGCTTAGCCTCCAAGAAAGAGAATTTTATGAGTAATTGTAGCTTAACTATGTTAGTTTAACTTAAGCACCCTATTTAGGGTTTTCTAAATCGCCTACGTGTTCAGTTCTCGAGTCCAAATGGATGAATTTGAATTCTCTTTGATTTTCTTCCTATTTCTCTTTCTTTTTCTCTAACTTTCTCTTCAACATCTCAAGAAGAACGTTTCCCTCTATGCTTCTCCGTCTTCCTCTGTTTTGTTCTACGAACTAATTAGCTTAGCCCACTAATTGTTTTATTAGCTTAAGCGGCCAGGTTTAACTGAAACTATCCTTGCTTAGCTTGTAAGAAAAAGAATTTTCTAAGTAATTTTAGTTTAACGATGTTAGTTTAAGTTAAGAACCTCATTTAAGGATTTCCAAATCACCTACGTGTTCAATTCGCAAGTCCGCAAGGAAGAATTTGAAATCCCTTTGATTTTCTTCCTATTTCTCTTTCTTTTCTCCAACTTCTCATCTACCTGTCAAGAAGAATGTTTCTCCAAAACTTTCTCCATCCTTCTCGATTTTGTCCTACGAACTAATTAGCTTTGGCCAATAATTGTTTCATTAGCTTAAGTGGCCAGGTTTAACTCAAACTAACCATGCATATCGTCTAAGAAAGAGGATTTTATGAGTAATTGTAGCTTAACCATACTAGTTTAATTTGAGCACCCTATTTAAGGTTTTCTAAGTCTCCTACGTGTTCGATTCTCAAGTCCAAATGGATGGATTTCATTTCTCTCCGATTTTCTTCCTATATTTCTCTTCCTTTTCTCCAACTTTCTCTTCTACATCTCAAGAAGAACGTTTCTCCCAAAGTTTCTCCGTGCTTCCTCATCTTTTCTGTTTTATTCTACGAACTAATTAGCATAGGCCACTAATTGTTTCATTAGCTTAAGTGGCCATGTGTTAACTCAAATTAACCTTGCTTAGCCTCTAAGAAAGAGAATTTTCTGAGTAATTGTAGCATAACGATATTAGTTTAACTTAGGCACCTCATTTAAGGTTTTCAAAATCGCTGAAGGGTTCAATTCTCAAGTCCAAAACGATGAATTTGAATGCCCTTTGATTATCTTTCTAAAATCCCTTTCTTTTCTCCAGCTTTCTCTTCTAGCTCTAAAGCAAAATGTTTCTCTCTTTCTCCGTCCTTCTCCATCCTTTTCCATTTGGTTCTTGGAACTAATTAGCGCAGGCCACTAATTCTTTCATTAGCTTATGTGGCCAAGTTTAACTCAAACTCACCTTGCTTAGCCTCTAGGAAAGAGAATTTTCTGAGTGATTGTAGCATAACGATATTAGTTGAGCTCAGGCACCTCATTTAATGTTTTCAAAATCACGTAAGTGTTCAATTCTCAAGTCCAAAACGATGAATTTGAATGCCCTTTGACTTTCTTCCTATTTCTCTTTATTTTCTCTAACTCTCTCTTCTAGGCTCTCAATAAGAATGTTTCTGTCTAACTTTCTCCGGCCTTCTCTATTTTGTTCTACGAACTAATTAGCTTAGGCCACTAATTATTTCATCAGCTTAAGTGGCCATGTTTGACTCTAGTATCCACTTAACATTAATCCGGCTCATCAACGCCTGTCAGCGGCAACAAGATGCTCTATCCACTTAAGAATGTTTCTCCATAACTTTTCCCGTCCTTCCGCATCTTTCTCTATCTTGTTCTAGGAACTAATTAGCTTAGGCCACTAATCGTTTGATTAGCTTAAATGGCCAAGTTTAGCTCAAACTAACCTAACTTAGCCCCTAAAAAAGAGAATTTTAAGAGCAATTGCAGCTTAACGATATTAGTTTAACTTAAGAACCTTGTTTAAGGATTTCTAAATCACCTAAGTGTTCAATTCTCAATTCCAAAAGGAAGAATTTGAAATCCCTTTGAATTTCTTTCTATTTTCCTTTTTCTTTTCTCCGACTTCTCATCTACCAGTCAAGAAGAATGTTTCTCCCCAAGTTTCTCCGGCCTTCTCCATCCTTCTCTATTTTTATCCTACGAACTAATTAGCTTGGGCCAATAATTCTTTCATTAGCTTAAATGGCCCGGTTTAACTCAAACAAAACCATGCTTAGCCTGTAAGAAAGAGAATTTTATGAGTAATTGTAGCTTAATGATATTAGTTTAACTTAAACACGTCATTTAAGGTTTTCTAAATCTCCTACGTGTTCAATTCTCAAATCGAAAAGGATGAATTTCAATTCTCTTTGATTTTCTTCCTGTTTCTCTTTCTTTTCTCTAACCTTTCTCTACCGCCTCTCAAGAAGAATTCAGAATGTTCAAAAGCTGTCCTTTATTTTCTTTGCGTTCTACACCTACCATAACTACATACATATTTTGCCTACTCTAGTGGGATGTACTAGGGACTGTGTTTTGTTGCTCATAGCTATTTGCTGGATGCATACATCAGATTGCGGGTTTCTCCTCCAGCGCACTTTAGGAATACTGTTACACTCCGTGTGGGTTACGCTTCAAGACTATGCCGATTCAGATTTCGGTGATTTCTGGATGGCTTACTTTGGTTGCTACTTTCATTATTGGCGTTCGACATTTTTGGATGGGTGGCTCATTGCTATTACTTTGTTTCATTATTGATTTTAGTTAGTTCTTCCGCTGATGTTCAATAGCTATATTTCTCTTTGATGTAGTGTTTGAACATCTTGCGTCTGGTTATTCAGGCTTTTCTTTGTCTCGTGTATAGCTTTGTAGGGCGTGGGGCATGCCCCTTGTAATCTCGTTTATTCTTCTGTTTTATTTATGACTTATTCACCCAAAAAAAAGAACGTTTGTCTCTAACTATCTCCGTGCTTCTCCATCATTCTCTATTTTGTTCTAGGAACTAATAAGCCACTAATTGTTTCATTAGCTTAAGGGGACAAGTTTAACTCAAACTAACCTTGCTTAGCCTCCAAGAAAGAGAATTTTATGAGTAATTGTAGCTTAACTATGTTAGTTTAACTTAAGCACCCTATTTAGGGTTTTCTAAATCGCCTACGTGTTCAGTTCTCGAGTCCAAATGGATGAATTTGAATTCTCTTTGATTTTCTTCCTATTTCTCTTTCTTTTTCTCTAACTTTCTCTTCAACATCTCAAGAAGAACGTTTCCCTCTATGCTTCTCCGTCTTCCTCTGTTTTGTTCTACGAACTAATTAGCTTAGCCCACTAATTGTTTTATTAGCTTAAGCGGCCAGGTTTAACTGAAACTATCCTTGCTTAGCTTGTAAGAAAAAGAATTTTCTAAGTAATTTTAGTTTAACGATGTTAGTTTAAGTTAAGAACCTCATTTAAGGATTTCCAAATCACCTACGTGTTCAATTCGCAAGTCCGCAAGGAAGAATTTGAAATCCCTTTGATTTTCTTCCTATTTCTCTTTCTTTTCTCCAACTTCTCATCTACCTGTCAAGAAGAATGTTTCTCCAAAACTTTCTCCATCCTTCTCGATTTTGTCCTACGAACTAATTAGCTTTGGCCAATAATTGTTTCATTAGCTTAAGTGGCCAGGTTTAACTCAAACTAACCATGCATATCGTCTAAGAAAGAGGATTTTATGAGTAATTGTAGCTTAACCATACTAGTTTAATTTGAGCACCCTATTTAAGGTTTTCTAAGTCTCCTACGTGTTCGATTCTCAAGTCCAAATGGATGGATTTCATTTCTCTCCGATTTTCTTCCTATATTTCTCTTCCTTTTCTCCAACTTTCTCTTCTACATCTCAAGAAGAACGTTTCTCCCAAAGTTTCTCCGTGCTTCCTCATCTTTTCTGTTTTATTCTACGAACTAATTAGCATAGGCCACTAATTGTTTCATTAGCTTAAGTGGCCATGTGTTAACTCAAATTAACCTTGCTTAGCCTCTAAGAAAGAGAATTTTCTGAGTAATTGTAGCATAACGATATTAGTTTAACTTAGGCACCTCATTTAAGGTTTTCAAAATCGCTGAAGGGTTCAATTCTCAAGTCCAAAACGATGAATTTGAATGCCCTTTGATTATCTTTCTAAAATCCCTTTCTTTTCTCCAGCTTTCTCTTCTAGCTCTAAAGCAAAATGTTTCTCTCTTTCTCCGTCCTTCTCCATCCTTTTCCATTTGGTTCTTGGAACTAATTAGCGCAGGCCACTAATTCTTTCATTAGCTTATGTGGCCAAGTTTAACTCAAACTCACCTTGCTTAGCCTCTAGGAAAGAGAATTTTCTGAGTGATTGTAGCATAACGATATTAGTTGAGCTCAGGCACCTCATTTAATGTTTTCAAAATCACGTAAGTGTTCAATTCTCAAGTCCAAAACGATGAATTTGAATGCCCTTTGACTTTCTTCCTATTTCTCTTTATTTTCTCTAACTCTCTCTTCTAGGCTCTCAATAAGAATGTTTCTGTCTAACTTTCTCCGGCCTTCTCTATTTTGTTCTACGAACTAATTAGCTTAGGCCACTAATTATTTCATCAGCTTAAGTGGCCATGTTTGACTCTAGTATCCACTTAACATTAATCCGGCTCATCAACGCCTGTCAGCGGCAACAAGATGCTCTATCCACTTAAGAATGTTTCTCCATAACTTTTCCCGTCCTTCCGCATCTTTCTCTATCTTGTTCTAGGAACTAATTAGCTTAGGCCACTAATCGTTTGATTAGCTTAAATGGCCAAGTTTAGCTCAAACTAACCTAACTTAGCCCCTAAAAAAGAGAATTTTAAGAGCAATTGCAGCTTAACGATATTAGTTTAACTTAAGAACCTTGTTTAAGGATTTCTAAATCACCTAAGTGTTCAATTCTCAATTCCAAAAGGAAGAATTTGAAATCCCTTTGAATTTCTTTCTATTTTCCTTTTTCTTTTCTCCGACTTCTCATCTACCAGTCAAGAAGAATGTTTCTCCCCAAGTTTCTCCGGCCTTCTCCATCCTTCTCTATTTTTATCCTACGAACTAATTAGCTTGGGCCAATAATTCTTTCATTAGCTTAAATGGCCCGGTTTAACTCAAACAAAACCATGCTTAGCCTGTAAGAAAGAGAATTTTATGAGTAATTGTAGCTTAATGATATTAGTTTAACTTAAACACGTCATTTAAGGTTTTCTAAATCTCCTACGTGTTCAATTCTCAAATCGAAAAGGATGAATTTCAATTCTCTTTGATTTTCTTCCTGTTTCTCTTTCTTTTCTCTAACCTTTCTCTACCGCCTCTCAAGAAGAATTCAGAATGTTCAAAAGCTGTCCTTTATTTTCTTTGCGTTCTACACCTACCATAACTACATACATATTTTGCCTACTCTAGTGGGATGTACTAGGGACTGTGTTTTGTTGCTCATAGCTATTTGCTGGATGCATACATCAGATTGCGGGTTTCTCCTCCAGCGCACTTTAGGAATACTGTTACACTCCGTGTGGGTTACGCTTCAAGACTATGCCGATTCAGATTTCGGTGATTTCTGGATGGCTTACTTTGGTTGCTACTTTCATTATTGGCGTTCGACATTTTTGGATGGGTGGCTCATTGCTATTACTTTGTTTCATTATTGATTTTAGTTAGTTCTTCCGCTGATGTTCAATAGCTATATTTCTCTTTGATGTAGTGTTTGAACATCTTGCGTCTGGTTATTCAGGCTTTTCTTTGTCTCGTGTATAGCTTTGTAGGGCGTGGGGCATGCCCCTTGTAATCTCGTTTATTCTTCTGTTTTATTTATGACTTATTCACCCAAAAAAAAGAACGTTTGTCTCTAACTATCTCCGTGCTTCTCCATCATTCTCTATTTTGTTCTAGGAACTAATAAGCCACTAATTGTTTCATTAGCTTAAGGGGACAAGTTTAACTCAAACTAACCTTGCTTAGCCTCCAAGAAAGAGAATTTTATGAGTAATTGTAGCTTAACTATGTTAGTTTAACTTAAGCACCCTATTTAGGGTTTTCTAAATCGCCTACGTGTTCAGTTCTCGAGTCCAAATGGATGAATTTGAATTCTCTTTGATTTTCTTCCTATTTCTCTTTCTTTTTCTCTAACTTTCTCTTCAACATCTCAAGAAGAACGTTTCCCTCTATGCTTCTCCGTCTTCCTCTGTTTTGTTCTACGAACTAATTAGCTTAGCCCACTAATTGTTTTATTAGCTTAAGCGGCCAGGTTTAACTGAAACTATCCTTGCTTAGCTTGTAAGAAAAAGAATTTTCTAAGTAATTTTAGTTTAACGATGTTAGTTTAAGTTAAGAACCTCATTTAAGGATTTCCAAATCACCTACGTGTTCAATTCGCAAGTCCGCAAGGAAGAATTTGAAATCCCTTTGATTTTCTTCCTATTTCTCTTTCTTTTCTCCAACTTCTCATCTACCTGTCAAGAAGAATGTTTCTCCAAAACTTTCTCCATCCTTCTCGATTTTGTCCTACGAACTAATTAGCTTTGGCCAATAATTGTTTCATTAGCTTAAGTGGCCAGGTTTAACTCAAACTAACCATGCATATCGTCTAAGAAAGAGGATTTTATGAGTAATTGTAGCTTAACCATACTAGTTTAATTTGAGCACCCTATTTAAGGTTTTCTAAGTCTCCTACGTGTTCGATTCTCAAGTCCAAATGGATGGATTTCATTTCTCTCCGATTTTCTTCCTATATTTCTCTTCCTTTTCTCCAACTTTCTCTTCTACATCTCAAGAAGAACGTTTCTCCCAAAGTTTCTCCGTGCTTCCTCATCTTTTCTGTTTTATTCTACGAACTAATTAGCATAGGCCACTAATTGTTTCATTAGCTTAAGTGGCCATGTGTTAACTCAAATTAACCTTGCTTAGCCTCTAAGAAAGAGAATTTTCTGAGTAATTGTAGCATAACGATATTAGTTTAACTTAGGCACCTCATTTAAGGTTTTCAAAATCGCTGAAGGGTTCAATTCTCAAGTCCAAAACGATGAATTTGAATGCCCTTTGATTATCTTTCTAAAATCCCTTTCTTTTCTCCAGCTTTCTCTTCTAGCTCTAAAGCAAAATGTTTCTCTCTTTCTCCGTCCTTCTCCATCCTTTTCCATTTGGTTCTTGGAACTAATTAGCGCAGGCCACTAATTCTTTCATTAGCTTATGTGGCCAAGTTTAACTCAAACTCACCTTGCTTAGCCTCTAGGAAAGAGAATTTTCTGAGTGATTGTAGCATAACGATATTAGTTGAGCTCAGGCACCTCATTTAATGTTTTCAAAATCACGTAAGTGTTCAATTCTCAAGTCCAAAACGATGAATTTGAATGCCCTTTGACTTTCTTCCTATTTCTCTTTATTTTCTCTAACTCTCTCTTCTAGGCTCTCAATAAGAATGTTTCTGTCTAACTTTCTCCGGCCTTCTCTATTTTGTTCTACGAACTAATTAGCTTAGGCCACTAATTATTTCATCAGCTTAAGTGGCCATGTTTGACTCTAGTATCCACTTAACATTAATCCGGCTCATCAACGCCTGTCAGCGGCAACAAGATGCTCTATCCACTTAAGAATGTTTCTCCATAACTTTTCCCGTCCTTCCGCATCTTTCTCTATCTTGTTCTAGGAACTAATTAGCTTAGGCCACTAATCGTTTGATTAGCTTAAATGGCCAAGTTTAGCTCAAACTAACCTAACTTAGCCCCTAAAAAAGAGAATTTTAAGAGCAATTGCAGCTTAACGATATTAGTTTAACTTAAGAACCTTGTTTAAGGATTTCTAAATCACCTAAGTGTTCAATTCTCAATTCCAAAAGGAAGAATTTGAAATCCCTTTGAATTTCTTTCTATTTTCCTTTTTCTTTTCTCCGACTTCTCATCTACCAGTCAAGAAGAATGTTTCTCCCCAAGTTTCTCCGGCCTTCTCCATCCTTCTCTATTTTTATCCTACGAACTAATTAGCTTGGGCCAATAATTCTTTCATTAGCTTAAATGGCCCGGTTTAACTCAAACAAAACCATGCTTAGCCTGTAAGAAAGAGAATTTTATGAGTAATTGTAGCTTAATGATATTAGTTTAACTTAAACACGTCATTTAAGGTTTTCTAAATCTCCTACGTGTTCAATTCTCAAATCGAAAAGGATGAATTTCAATTCTCTTTGATTTTCTTCCTGTTTCTCTTTCTTTTCTCTAACCTTTCTCTACCGCCTCTCAAGAAGAATTCAGAATGTTCAAAAGCTGTCCTTTATTTTCTTTGCGTTCTACACCTACCATAACTACATACATATTTTGCCTACTCTAGTGGGATGTACTAGGGACTGTGTTTTGTTGCTCATAGCTATTTGCTGGATGCATACATCAGATTGCGGGTTTCTCCTCCAGCGCACTTTAGGAATACTGTTACACTCCGTGTGGGTTACGCTTCAAGACTATGCCGATTCAGATTTCGGTGATTTCTGGATGGCTTACTTTGGTTGCTACTTTCATTATTGGCGTTCGACATTTTTGGATGGGTGGCTCATTGCTATTACTTTGTTTCATTATTGATTTTAGTTAGTTCTTCCGCTGATGTTCAATAGCTATATTTCTCTTTGATGTAGTGTTTGAACATCTTGCGTCTGGTTATTCAGGCTTTTCTTTGTCTCGTGTATAGCTTTGTAGGGCGTGGGGCATGCCCCTTGTAATCTCGTTTATTCTTCTGTTTTATTTATGACTTATTCACCCAAAAAAAAGAACGTTTGTCTCTAACTATCTCCGTGCTTCTCCATCATTCTCTATTTTGTTCTAGGAACTAATAAGCCACTAATTGTTTCATTAGCTTAAGGGGACAAGTTTAACTCAAACTAACCTTGCTTAGCCTCCAAGAAAGAGAATTTTATGAGTAATTGTAGCTTAACTATGTTAGTTTAACTTAAGCACCCTATTTAGGGTTTTCTAAATCGCCTACGTGTTCAGTTCTCGAGTCCAAATGGATGAATTTGAATTCTCTTTGATTTTCTTCCTATTTCTCTTTCTTTTTCTCTAACTTTCTCTTCAACATCTCAAGAAGAACGTTTCCCTCTATGCTTCTCCGTCTTCCTCTGTTTTGTTCTACGAACTAATTAGCTTAGCCCACTAATTGTTTTATTAGCTTAAGCGGCCAGGTTTAACTGAAACTATCCTTGCTTAGCTTGTAAGAAAAAGAATTTTCTAAGTAATTTTAGTTTAACGATGTTAGTTTAAGTTAAGAACCTCATTTAAGGATTTCCAAATCACCTACGTGTTCAATTCGCAAGTCCGCAAGGAAGAATTTGAAATCCCTTTGATTTTCTTCCTATTTCTCTTTCTTTTCTCCAACTTCTCATCTACCTGTCAAGAAGAATGTTTCTCCAAAACTTTCTCCATCCTTCTCGATTTTGTCCTACGAACTAATTAGCTTTGGCCAATAATTGTTTCATTAGCTTAAGTGGCCAGGTTTAACTCAAACTAACCATGCATATCGTCTAAGAAAGAGGATTTTATGAGTAATTGTAGCTTAACCATACTAGTTTAATTTGAGCACCCTATTTAAGGTTTTCTAAGTCTCCTACGTGTTCGATTCTCAAGTCCAAATGGATGGATTTGATTTCTCTCCGATTTTCTTCCTATATTTCTCTTCCTTTTCTCCAACTTTCTCTTCTACATCTCAAGAAGAACGTTTCTCCCAAAGTTTCTCCGTGCTTCCTCATCTTTTCTGTTTTATTCTACGAACTAATTAGCATAGGCCACTAATTGTTTCATTAGCTTAAGTGGCCATGTGTTAACTCAAATTAACCTTGCTTAGCCTCTAAGAAAGAGAATTTTCTGAGTAATTGTAGCATAACGATATTAGTTTAACTTAGGCACCTCATTTAAGGTTTTCAAAATCGCTGAAGGGTTCAATTCTCAAGTCCAAAACGATGAATTTGAATGCCCTTTGATTATCTTTCTAAAATCCCTTTCTTTTCTCCAGCTTTCTCTTCTAGCTCTAAAGCAAAATGTTTCTCTCTTTCTCCGTCCTTCTCCATCCTTTTCCATTTGGTTCTTGGAACTAATTAGCGCAGGCCACTAATTCTTTCATTAGCTTATGTGGCCAAGTTTAACTCAAACTCACCTTGCTTAGCCTCTAGGAAAGAGAATTTTCTGAGTGATTGTAGCATAACGATATTAGTTGAGCTCAGGCACCTCATTTAATGTTTTCAAAATCACGTAAGTGTTCAATTCTCAAGTCCAAAACGATGAATTTGAATGCCCTTTGACTTTCTTCCTATTTCTCTTTATTTTCTCTAACTCTCTCTTCTAGGCTCTCAATAAGAATGTTTCTGTCTAACTTTCTCCGGCCTTCTCTATTTTGTTCTACGAACTAATTAGCTTAGGCCACTAATTATTTCATCAGCTTAAGTGGCCATGTTTGACTCTAGTATCCACTTAACATTAATCCGGCTCATCAACGCCTGTCAGCGGCAACAAGATGCTCTATCCACTTAAGAATGTTTCTCCATAACTTTTCCCGTCCTTCCGCATCTTTCTCTATCTTGTTCTAGGAACTAATTAGCTTAGGCCACTAATCGTTTGATTAGCTTAAATGGCCAAGTTTAGCTCAAACTAACCTAACTTAGCCCCTAAAAAAGAGAATTTTAAGAGCAATTGCAGCTTAACGATATTAGTTTAACTTAAGAACCTTGTTTAAGGATTTCTGAATCACCTAAGTGTTCAATTCTCAATTCCAAAAGGAAGAATTTGAAATCCCTTTGAATTTCTTTCTATTTTCCTTTTTCTTTTCTCCGACTTCTCATCTACCAGTCAAGAAGAATGTTTCTCCCCAAGTTTCTCCGGCCTTCTCCATCCTTCTCTATTTTTATCCTACGAACTAATTAGCTTGGGCCAATAATTCTTTCATTAGCTTAAATGGCCCGGTTTAACTCAAACAAAACCATGCTTAGCCTGTAAGAAAGAGAATTTTATGAGTAATTGTAGCTTAATGATATTAGTTTAACTTAAACACGTCATTTAAGGTTTTCTAAATCTCCTACGTGTTCAATTCTCAAATCGAAAAGGATGAATTTCAATTCTCTTTGATTTTCTTCCTGTTTCTCTTTCTTTTCTCTAACCTTTCTCTACCGCCTCTCAAGAAGAATTCAGAATGTTCAAAAGCTGTCCTTTATTTTCTTTGCGTTCTACACCTACCATAACTACATACATATTTTGCCTACTCTAGTGGGATGTACTAGGGACTGTGTTTTGTTGCTCATAGCTATTTGCTGGATGCATACATCAGATTGCGGGTTTCTCCTCCAGCGCACTTTAGGAATACTGTTACACTCCGTGTGGGTTACGCTTCAAGACTATGCCGATTCAGATTTCGGTGATTTCTGGATGGCTTACTTTGGTTGCTACTTTCATTATTGGCGTTCGACATTTTTGGATGGGTGGCTCATTGCTATTACTTTGTTTCATTATTGATTTTAGTTAGTTCTTCCGCTGATGTTCAATAGCTATATTTCTCTTTGATGTAGTGTTTGAACATCTTGCGTCTGGTTATTCAGGCTTTTCTTTGTCTCGTGTATAGCTTTGTAGGGCGTGGGGCATGCCCCTTGTAATCTCGTTTATTCTTCTGTTTTATTTATGACTTATTCACCCAAAAAAAAGAACGTTTGTCTCTAACTATCTCCGTGCTTCTCCATCATTCTCTATTTTGTTCTAGGAACTAATAAGCCACTAATTGTTTCATTAGCTTAAGGGGACAAGTTTAACTCAAACTAACCTTGCTTAGCCTCCAAGAAAGAGAATTTTATGAGTAATTGTAGCTTAACTATGTTAGTTTAACTTAAGCACCCTATTTAGGGTTTTCTAAATCGCCTACGTGTTCAGTTCTCGAGTCCAAATGGATGAATTTGAATTCTCTTTGATTTTCTTCCTATTTCTCTTTCTTTTTCTCTAACTTTCTCTTCAACATCTCAAGAAGAACGTTTCCCTCTATGCTTCTCCGTCTTCCTCTGTTTTGTTCTACGAACTAATTAGCTTAGCCCACTAATTGTTTTATTAGCTTAAGCGGCCAGGTTTAACTGAAACTATCCTTGCTTAGCTTGTAAGAAAAAGAATTTTCTAAGTAATTTTAGTTTAACGATGTTAGTTTAAGTTAAGAACCTCATTTAAGGATTTCCAAATCACCTACGTGTTCAATTCGCAAGTCCGCAAGGAAGAATTTGAAATCCCTTTGATTTTCTTCCTATTTCTCTTTCTTTTCTCCAACTTCTCATCTACCTGTCAAGAAGAATGTTTCTCCAAAACTTTCTCCATCCTTCTCGATTTTGTCCTACGAACTAATTAGCTTTGGCCAATAATTGTTTCATTAGCTTAAGTGGCCAGGTTTAACTCAAACTAACCATGCATATCGTCTAAGAAAGAGGATTTTATGAGTAATTGTAGCTTAACCATACTAGTTTAATTTGAGCACCCTATTTAAGGTTTTCTAAGTCTCCTACGTGTTCGATTCTCAAGTCCAAATGGATGGATTTGATTTCTCTCCGATTTTCTTCCTATATTTCTCTTCCTTTTCTCCAACTTTCTCTTCTACATCTCAAGAAGAACGTTTCTCCCAAAGTTTCTCCGTGCTTCCTCATCTTTTCTGTTTTATTCTACGAACTAATTAGCATAGGCCACTAATTGTTTCATTAGCTTAAGTGGCCATGTGTTAACTCAAATTAACCTTGCTTAGCCTCTAAGAAAGAGAATTTTCTGAGTAATTGTAGCATAACGATATTAGTTTAACTTAGGCACCTCATTTAAGGTTTTCAAAATCGCTGAAGGGTTCAATTCTCAAGTCCAAAACGATGAATTTGAATGCCCTTTGATTATCTTTCTAAAATCCCTTTCTTTTCTCCAGCTTTCTCTTCTAGCTCTAAAGCAAAATGTTTCTCTCTTTCTCCGTCCTTCTCCATCCTTTTCCATTTGGTTCTTGGAACTAATTAGCGCAGGCCACTAATTCTTTCATTAGCTTATGTGGCCAAGTTTAACTCAAACTCACCTTGCTTAGCCTCTAGGAAAGAGAATTTTCTGAGTGATTGTAGCATAACGATATTAGTTGAGCTCAGGCACCTCATTTAATGTTTTCAAAATCACGTAAGTGTTCAATTCTCAAGTCCAAAACGATGAATTTGAATGCCCTTTGACTTTCTTCCTATTTCTCTTTATTTTCTCTAACTCTCTCTTCTAGGCTCTCAATAAGAATGTTTCTGTCTAACTTTCTCCGGCCTTCTCTATTTTGTTCTACGAACTAATTAGCTTAGGCCACTAATTATTTCATCAGCTTAAGTGGCCATGTTTGACTCTAGTATCCACTTAACATTAATCCGGCTCATCAACGCCTGTCAGCGGCAACAAGATGCTCTATCCACTTAAGAATGTTTCTCCATAACTTTTCCCGTCCTTCCGCATCTTTCTCTATCTTGTTCTAGGAACTAATTAGCTTAGGCCACTAATCGTTTGATTAGCTTAAATGGCCAAGTTTAGCTCAAACTAACCTAACTTAGCCCCTAAAAAAGAGAATTTTAAGAGCAATTGCAGCTTAACGATATTAGTTTAACTTAAGAACCTTGTTTAAGGATTTCTAAATCACCTAAGTGTTCAATTCTCAATTCCAAAAGGAAGAATTTGAAATCCCTTTGAATTTCTTTCTATTTTCCTTTTTCTTTTCTCCGACTTCTCATCTACCAGTCAAGAAGAATGTTTCTCCCCAAGTTTCTCCGGCCTTCTCCATCCTTCTCTATTTTTATCCTACGAACTAATTAGCTTGGGCCAATAATTCTTTCATTAGCTTAAATGGCCCGGTTTAACTCAAACAAAACCATGCTTAGCCTGTAAGAAAGAGAATTTTATGAGTAATTGTAGCTTAATGATATTAGTTTAACTTAAACACGTCATTTAAGGTTTTCTAAATCTCCTACGTGTTCAATTCTCAAATCGAAAAGGATGAATTTCAATTCTCTTTGATTTTCTTCCTGTTTCTCTTTCTTTTCTCTAACCTTTCTCTACCGCCTCTCAAGAAGAATTCAGAATGTTCAAAAGCTGTCCTTTATTTTCTTTGCGTTCTACACCTACCATAACTACATACATATTTTGCCTACTCTAGTGGGATGTACTAGGGACTGTGTTTTGTTGCTCATAGCTATTTGCTGGATGCATACATCAGATTGCGGGTTTCTCCTCCAGCGCACTTTAGGAATACTGTTACACTCCGTGTGGGTTACGCTTCAAGACTATGCCGATTCAGATTTCGGTGATTTCTGGATGGCTTACTTTGGTTGCTACTTTCATTATTGGCGTTCGACATTTTTGGATGGGTGGCTCATTGCTATTACTTTGTTTCATTATTGATTTTAGTTAGTTCTTCCGCTGATGTTCAATAGCTATATTTCTCTTTGATGTAGTGTTTGAACATCTTGCGTCTGGTTATTCAGGCTTTTCTTTGTCTCGTGTATAGCTTTGTAGGGCGTGGGGCATGCCCCTTGTAATCTCGTTTATTCTTCTGTTTTATTTATGACTTATTCACCCAAAAAAAAGAACGTTTGTCTCTAACTATCTCCGTGCTTCTCCATCATTCTCTATTTTGTTCTAGGAACTAATAAGCCACTAATTGTTTCATTAGCTTAAGGGGACAAGTTTAACTCAAACTAACCTTGCTTAGCCTCCAAGAAAGAGAATTTTATGAGTAATTGTAGCTTAACTATGTTAGTTTAACTTAAGCACCCTATTTAGGGTTTTCTAAATCGCCTACGTGTTCAGTTCTCGAGTCCAAATGGATGAATTTGAATTCTCTTTGATTTTCTTCCTATTTCTCTTTCTTTTTCTCTAACTTTCTCTTCAACATCTCAAGAAGAACGTTTCCCTCTATGCTTCTCCGTCTTCCTCTGTTTTGTTCTACGAACTAATTAGCTTAGCCCACTAATTGTTTTATTAGCTTAAGCGGCCAGGTTTAACTGAAACTATCCTTGCTTAGCTTGTAAGAAAAAGAATTTTCTAAGTAATTTTAGTTTAACGATGTTAGTTTAAGTTAAGAACCTCATTTAAGGATTTCCAAATCACCTACGTGTTCAATTCGCAAGTCCGCAAGGAAGAATTTGAAATCCCTTTGATTTTCTTCCTATTTCTCTTTCTTTTCTCCAACTTCTCATCTACCTGTCAAGAAGAATGTTTCTCCAAAACTTTCTCCATCCTTCTCGATTTTGTCCTACGAACTAATTAGCTTTGGCCAATAATTGTTTCATTAGCTTAAGTGGCCAGGTTTAACTCAAACTAACCATGCATATCGTCTAAGAAAGAGGATTTTATGAGTAATTGTAGCTTAACCATACTAGTTTAATTTGAGCACCCTATTTAAGGTTTTCTAAGTCTCCTACGTGTTCGATTCTCAAGTCCAAATGGATGGATTTGATTTCTCTCCGATTTTCTTCCTATATTTCTCTTCCTTTTCTCCAACTTTCTCTTCTACATCTCAAGAAGAACGTTTCTCCCAAAGTTTCTCCGTGCTTCCTCATCTTTTCTGTTTTATTCTACGAACTAATTAGCATAGGCCACTAATTGTTTCATTAGCTTAAGTGGCCATGTGTTAACTCAAATTAACCTTGCTTAGCCTCTAAGAAAGAGAATTTTCTGAGTAATTGTAGCATAACGATATTAGTTTAACTTAGGCACCTCATTTAAGGTTTTCAAAATCGCTGAAGGGTTCAATTCTCAAGTCCAAAACGATGAATTTGAATGCCCTTTGATTATCTTTCTAAAATCCCTTTCTTTTCTCCAGCTTTCTCTTCTAGCTCTAAAGCAAAATGTTTCTCTCTTTCTCCGTCCTTCTCCATCCTTTTCCATTTGGTTCTTGGAACTAATTAGCGCAGGCCACTAATTCTTTCATTAGCTTATGTGGCCAAGTTTAACTCAAACTCACCTTGCTTAGCCTCTAGGAAAGAGAATTTTCTGAGTGATTGTAGCATAACGATATTAGTTGAGCTCAGGCACCTCATTTAATGTTTTCAAAATCACGTAAGTGTTCAATTCTCAAGTCCAAAACGATGAATTTGAATGCCCTTTGACTTTCTTCCTATTTCTCTTTATTTTCTCTAACTCTCTCTTCTAGGCTCTCAATAAGAATGTTTCTGTCTAACTTTCTCCGGCCTTCTCTATTTTGTTCTACGAACTAATTAGCTTAGGCCACTAATTATTTCATCAGCTTAAGTGGCCATGTTTGACTCTAGTATCCACTTAACATTAATCCGGCTCATCAACGCCTGTCAGCGGCAACAAGATGCTCTATCCACTTAAGAATGTTTCTCCATAACTTTTCCCGTCCTTCCGCATCTTTCTCTATCTTGTTCTAGGAACTAATTAGCTTAGGCCACTAATCGTTTGATTAGCTTAAATGGCCAAGTTTAGCTCAAACTAACCTAACTTAGCCCCTAAAAAAGAGAATTTTAAGAGCAATTGCAGCTTAACGATATTAGTTTAACTTAAGAACCTTGTTTAAGGATTTCTAAATCACCTAAGTGTTCAATTCTCAATTCCAAAAGGAAGAATTTGAAATCCCTTTGAATTTCTTTCTATTTTCCTTTTTCTTTTCTCCGACTTCTCATCTACCAGTCAAGAAGAATGTTTCTCCCCAAGTTTCTCCGGCCTTCTCCATCCTTCTCTATTTTTATCCTACGAACTAATTAGCTTGGGCCAATAATTCTTTCATTAGCTTAAATGGCCCGGTTTAACTCAAACAAAACCATGCTTAGCCTGTAAGAAAGAGAATTTTATGAGTAATTGTAGCTTAATGATATTAGTTTAACTTAAACACGTCATTTAAGGTTTTCTAAATCTCCTACGTGTTCAATTCTCAAATCGAAAAGGATGAATTTCAATTCTCTTTGATTTTCTTCCTGTTTCTCTTTCTTTTCTCTAACCTTTCTCTACCGCCTCTCAAGAAGAATTCAGAATGTTCAAAAGCTGTCCTTTATTTTCTTTGCGTTCTACACCTACCATAACTACATACATATTTTGCCTACTCTAGTGGGATGTACTAGGGACTGTGTTTTGTTGCTCATAGCTATTTGCTGGATGCATACATCAGATTGCGGGTTTCTCCTCCAGCGCACTTTAGGAATACTGTTACACTCCGTGTGGGTTACGCTTCAAGACTATGCCGATTCAGATTTCGGTGATTTCTGGATGGCTTACTTTGGTTGCTACTTTCATTATTGGCGTTCGACATTTTTGGATGGGTGGCTCATTGCTATTACTTTGTTTCATTATTGATTTTAGTTAGTTCTTCCGCTGATGTTCAATAGCTATATTTCTCTTTGATGTAGTGTTTGAACATCTTGCGTCTGGTTATTCAGGCTTTTCTTTGTCTCGTGTATAGCTTTGTAGGGCGTGGGGCATGCCCCTTGTAATCTCGTTTATTCTTCTGTTTTATTTATGACTTATTCACCCAAAAAAAAGAACGTTTGTCTCTAACTATCTCCGTGCTTCTCCATCATTCTCTATTTTGTTCTAGGAACTAATAAGCCACTAATTGTTTCATTAGCTTAAGGGGACAAGTTTAACTCAAACTAACCTTGCTTAGCCTCCAAGAAAGAGAATTTTATGAGTAATTGTAGCTTAACTATGTTAGTTTAACTTAAGCACCCTATTTAGGGTTTTCTAAATCGCCTACGTGTTCAGTTCTCGAGTCCAAATGGATGAATTTGAATTCTCTTTGATTTTCTTCCTATTTCTCTTTCTTTTTCTCTAACTTTCTCTTCAACATCTCAAGAAGAACGTTTCCCTCTATGCTTCTCCGTCTTCCTCTGTTTTGTTCTACGAACTAATTAGCTTAGCCCACTAATTGTTTTATTAGCTTAAGCGGCCAGGTTTAACTGAAACTATCCTTGCTTAGCTTGTAAGAAAAAGAATTTTCTAAGTAATTTTAGTTTAACGATGTTAGTTTAAGTTAAGAACCTCATTTAAGGATTTCCAAATCACCTACGTGTTCAATTCGCAAGTCCGCAAGGAAGAATTTGAAATCCCTTTGATTTTCTTCCTATTTCTCTTTCTTTTCTCCAACTTCTCATCTACCTGTCAAGAAGAATGTTTCTCCAAAACTTTCTCCATCCTTCTCGATTTTGTCCTACGAACTAATTAGCTTTGGCCAATAATTGTTTCATTAGCTTAAGTGGCCAGGTTTAACTCAAACTAACCATGCATATCGTCTAAGAAAGAGGATTTTATGAGTAATTGTAGCTTAACCATACTAGTTTAATTTGAGCACCCTATTTAAGGTTTTCTAAGTCTCCTACGTGTTCGATTCTCAAGTCCAAATGGATGGATTTGATTTCTCTCCGATTTTCTTCCTATATTTCTCTTCCTTTTCTCCAACTTTCTCTTCTACATCTCAAGAAGAACGTTTCTCCCAAAGTTTCTCCGTGCTTCCTCATCTTTTCTGTTTTATTCTACGAACTAATTAGCATAGGCCACTAATTGTTTCATTAGCTTAAGTGGCCATGTGTTAACTCAAATTAACCTTGCTTAGCCTCTAAGAAAGAGAATTTTCTGAGTAATTGTAGCATAACGATATTAGTTTAACTTAGGCACCTCATTTAAGGTTTTCAAAATCGCTGAAGGGTTCAATTCTCAAGTCCAAAACGATGAATTTGAATGCCCTTTGATTATCTTTCTAAAATCCCTTTCTTTTCTCCAGCTTTCTCTTCTAGCTCTAAAGCAAAATGTTTCTCTCTTTCTCCGTCCTTCTCCATCCTTTTCCATTTGGTTCTTGGAACTAATTAGCGCAGGCCACTAATTCTTTCATTAGCTTATGTGGCCAAGTTTAACTCAAACTCACCTTGCTTAGCCTCTAGGAAAGAGAATTTTCTGAGTGATTGTAGCATAACGATATTAGTTGAGCTCAGGCACCTCATTTAATGTTTTCAAAATCACGTAAGTGTTCAATTCTCAAGTCCAAAACGATGAATTTGAATGCCCTTTGACTTTCTTCCTATTTCTCTTTATTTTCTCTAACTCTCTCTTCTAGGCTCTCAATAAGAATGTTTCTGTCTAACTTTCTCCGGCCTTCTCTATTTTGTTCTACGAACTAATTAGCTTAGGCCACTAATTATTTCATCAGCTTAAGTGGCCATGTTTGACTCTAGTATCCACTTAACATTAATCCGGCTCATCAACGCCTGTCAGCGGCAACAAGATGCTCTATCCACTTAAGAATGTTTCTCCATAACTTTTCCCGTCCTTCCGCATCTTTCTCTATCTTGTTCTAGGAACTAATTAGCTTAGGCCACTAATCGTTTGATTAGCTTAAATGGCCAAGTTTAGCTCAAACTAACCTAACTTAGCCCCTAAAAAAGAGAATTTTAAGAGCAATTGCAGCTTAACGATATTAGTTTAACTTAAGAACCTTGTTTAAGGATTTCTAAATCACCTAAGTGTTCAATTCTCAATTCCAAAAGGAAGAATTTGAAATCCCTTTGAATTTCTTTCTATTTTCCTTTTTCTTTTCTCCGACTTCTCATCTACCAGTCAAGAAGAATGTTTCTCCCCAAGTTTCTCCGGCCTTCTCCATCCTTCTCTATTTTTATCCTACGAACTAATTAGCTTGGGCCAATAATTCTTTCATTAGCTTAAATGGCCCGGTTTAACTCAAACAAAACCATGCTTAGCCTGTAAGAAAGAGAATTTTATGAGTAATTGTAGCTTAATGATATTAGTTTAACTTAAACACGTCATTTAAGGTTTTCTAAATCTCCTACGTGTTCAATTCTCAAATCGAAAAGGATGAATTTCAATTCTCTTTGATTTTCTTCCTGTTTCTCTTTCTTTTCTCTAACCTTTCTCTACCGCCTCTCAAGAAGAATTCAGAATGTTCAAAAGCTGTCCTTTATTTTCTTTGCGTTCTACACCTACCATAACTACATACATATTTTGCCTACTCTAGTGGGATGTACTAGGGACTGTGTTTTGTTGCTCATAGCTATTTGCTGGATGCATACATCAGATTGCGGGTTTCTCCTCCAGCGCACTTTAGGAATACTGTTACACTCCGTGTGGGTTACGCTTCAAGACTATGCCGATTCAGATTTCGGTGATTTCTGGATGGCTTACTTTGGTTGCTACTTTCATTATTGGCGTTCGACATTTTTGGATGGGTGGCTCATTGCTATTACTTTGTTTCATTATTGATTTTAGTTAGTTCTTCCGCTGATGTTCAATAGCTATATTTCTCTTTGATGTAGTGTTTGAACATCTTGCGTCTGGTTATTCAGGCTTTTCTTTGTCTCGTGTATAGCTTTGTAGGGCGTGGGGCATGCCCCTTGTAATCTCGTTTATTCTTCTGTTTTATTTATGACTTATTCACCCAAAAAAAAGAACGTTTGTCTCTAACTATCTCCGTGCTTCTCCATCATTCTCTATTTTGTTCTAGGAACTAATAAGCCACTAATTGTTTCATTAGCTTAAGGGGACAAGTTTAACTCAAACTAACCTTGCTTAGCCTCCAAGAAAGAGAATTTTATGAGTAATTGTAGCTTAACTATGTTAGTTTAACTTAAGCACCCTATTTAGGGTTTTCTAAATCGCCTACGTGTTCAGTTCTCGAGTCCAAATGGATGAATTTGAATTCTCTTTGATTTTCTTCCTATTTCTCTTTCTTTTTCTCTAACTTTCTCTTCAACATCTCAAGAAGAACGTTTCCCTCTATGCTTCTCCGTCTTCCTCTGTTTTGTTCTACGAACTAATTAGCTTAGCCCACTAATTGTTTTATTAGCTTAAGCAGCCAGGTTTAACTGAAACTATCCTTGCTTAGCTTGTAAGAAAAAGAATTTTCTAAGTAATTTTAGTTTAACGATGTTAGTTTAAGTTAAGAACCTCATTTAAGGATTTCCAAATCACCTACGTGTTCAATTCGCAAGTCCGCAAGGAAGAATTTGAAATCCCTTTGATTTTCTTCCTATTTCTCTTTCTTTTCTCCAACTTCTCATCTACCTGTCAAGAAGAATGTTTCTCCAAAACTTTCTCCATCCTTCTCGATTTTGTCCTACGAACTAATTAGCTTTGGCCAATAATTGTTTCATTAGCTTAAGTGGCCAGGTTTAACTCAAACTAACCATGCATATCGTCTAAGAAAGAGGATTTTATGAGTAATTGTAGCTTAACCATACTAGTTTAATTTGAGCACCCTATTTAAGGTTTTCTAAGTCTCCTACGTGTTCGATTCTCAAGTCCAAATGGATGGATTTGATTTCTCTCCGATTTTCTTCCTATATTTCTCTTCCTTTTCTCCAACTTTCTCTTCTACATCTCAAGAAGAACGTTTCTCCCAAAGTTTCTCCGTGCTTCCTCATCTTTTCTGTTTTATTCTACGAACTAATTAGCATAGGCCACTAATTGTTTCATTAGCTTAAGTGGCCATGTGTTAACTCAAATTAACCTTGCTTAGCCTCTAAGAAAGAGAATTTTCTGAGTAATTGTAGCATAACGATATTAGTTTAACTTAGGCACCTCATTTAAGGTTTTCAAAATCGCTGAAGGGTTCAATTCTCAAGTCCAAAACGATGAATTTGAATGCCCTTTGATTATCTTTCTAAAATCCCTTTCTTTTCTCCAGCTTTCTCTTCTAGCTCTAAAGCAAAATGTTTCTCTCTTTCTCCGTCCTTCTCCATCCTTTTCCATTTGGTTCTTGGAACTAATTAGCGCAGGCCACTAATTCTTTCATTAGCTTATGTGGCCAAGTTTAACTCAAACTCACCTTGCTTAGCCTCTAGGAAAGAGAATTTTCTGAGTGATTGTAGCATAACGATATTAGTTGAGCTCAGGCACCTCATTTAATGTTTTCAAAATCACGTAAGTGTTCAATTCTCAAGTCCAAAACGATGAATTTGAATGCCCTTTGACTTTCTTCCTATTTCTCTTTATTTTCTCTAACTCTCTCTTCTAGGCTCTCAATAAGAATGTTTCTGTCTAACTTTCTCCGGCCTTCTCTATTTTGTTCTACGAACTAATTAGCTTAGGCCACTAATTATTTCATCAGCTTAAGTGGCCATGTTTGACTCTAGTATCCACTTAACATTAATCCGGCTCATCAACGCCTGTCAGCGGCAACAAGATGCTCTATCCACTTAAGAATGTTTCTCCATAACTTTTCCCGTCCTTCCGCATCTTTCTCTATCTTGTTCTAGGAACTAATTAGCTTAGGCCACTAATCGTTTGATTAGCTTAAATGGCCAAGTTTAGCTCAAACTAACCTAACTTAGCCCCTAAAAAAGAGAATTTTAAGAGCAATTGCAGCTTAACGATATTAGTTTAACTTAAGAACCTTGTTTAAGGATTTCTAAATCACCTAAGTGTTCAATTCTCAATTCCAAAAGGAAGAATTTGAAATCCCTTTGAATTTCTTTCTATTTTCCTTTTTCTTTTCTCCGACTTCTCATCTACCAGTCAAGAAGAATGTTTCTCCCCAAGTTTCTCCGGCCTTCTCCATCCTTCTCTATTTTTATCCTACGAACTAATTAGCTTGGGCCAATAATTCTTTCATTAGCTTAAATGGCCCGGTTTAACTCAAACAAAACCATGCTTAGCCTGTAAGAAAGAGAATTTTATGAGTAATTGTAGCTTAATGATATTAGTTTAACTTAAACACGTCATTTAAGGTTTTCTAAATCTCCTACGTGTTCAATTCTCAAATCGAAAAGGATGAATTTCAATTCTCTTTGATTTTCTTCCTGTTTCTCTTTCTTTTCTCTAACCTTTCTCTACCGCCTCTCAAGAAGAATTCAGAATGTTCAAAAGCTGTCCTTTATTTTCTTTGCGTTCTACACCTACCATAACTACATACATATTTTGCCTACTCTAGTGGGATGTACTAGGGACTGTGTTTTGTTGCTCATAGCTATTTGCTGGATGCATACATCAGATTGCGGGTTTCTCCTCCAGCGCACTTTAGGAATACTGTTACACTCCGTGTGGGTTACGCTTCAAGACTATGCCGATTCAGATTTCGGTGATTTCTGGATGGCTTACTTTGGTTGCTACTTTCATTATTGGCGTTCGACATTTTTGGATGGGTGGCTCATTGCTATTACTTTGTTTCATTATTGATTTTAGTTAGTTCTTCCGCTGATGTTCAATAGCTATATTTCTCTTTGATGTAGTGTTTGAACATCTTGCGTCTGGTTATTCAGGCTTTTCTTTGTCTCGTGTATAGCTTTGTAGGGCGTGGGGCATGCCCCTTGTAATCTCGTTTATTCTTCTGTTTTATTTATGACTTATTCACCCAAAAAAAAGAACGTTTGTCTCTAACTATCTCCGTGCTTCTCCATCATTCTCTATTTTGTTCTAGGAACTAATAAGCCACTAATTGTTTCATTAGCTTAAGGGGACAAGTTTAACTCAAACTAACCTTGCTTAGCCTCCAAGAAAGAGAATTTTATGAGTAATTGTAGCTTAACTATGTTAGTTTAACTTAAGCACCCTATTTAGGGTTTTCTAAATCGCCTACGTGTTCAGTTCTCGAGTCCAAATGGATGAATTTGAATTCTCTTTGATTTTCTTCCTATTTCTCTTTCTTTTTCTCTAACTTTCTCTTCAACATCTCAAGAAGAACGTTTCCCTCTATGCTTCTCCGTCTTCCTCTGTTTTGTTCTACGAACTAATTAGCTTAGCCCACTAATTGTTTTATTAGCTTAAGCGGCCAGGTTTAACTGAAACTATCCTTGCTTAGCTTGTAAGAAAAAGAATTTTCTAAGTAATTTTAGTTTAACGATGTTAGTTTAAGTTAAGAACCTCATTTAAGGATTTCCAAATCACCTACGTGTTCAATTCGCAAGTCCGCAAGGAAGAATTTGAAATCCCTTTGATTTTCTTCCTATTTCTCTTTCTTTTCTCCAACTTCTCATCTACCTGTCAAGAAGAATGTTTCTCCAAAACTTTCTCCATCCTTCTCGATTTTGTCCTACGAACTAATTAGCTTTGGCCAATAATTGTTTCATTAGCTTAAGTGGCCAGGTTTAACTCAAACTAACCATGCATATCGTCTAAGAAAGAGGATTTTATGAGTAATTGTAGCTTAACCATACTAGTTTAATTTGAGCACCCTATTTAAGGTTTTCTAAGTCTCCTACGTGTTCGATTCTCAAGTCCAAATGGATGGATTTGATTTCTCTCCGATTTTCTTCCTATATTTCTCTTCCTTTTCTCCAACTTTCTCTTCTACATCTCAAGAAGAACGTTTCTCCCAAAGTTTCTCCGTGCTTCCTCATCTTTTCTGTTTTATTCTACGAACTAATTAGCATAGGCCACTAATTGTTTCATTAGCTTAAGTGGCCATGTGTTAACTCAAATTAACCTTGCTTAGCCTCTAAGAAAGAGAATTTTCTGAGTAATTGTAGCATAACGATATTAGTTTAACTTAGGCACCTCATTTAAGGTTTTCAAAATCGCTGAAGGGTTCAATTCTCAAGTCCAAAACGATGAATTTGAATGCCCTTTGATTATCTTTCTAAAATCCCTTTCTTTTCTCCAGCTTTCTCTTCTAGCTCTAAAGCAAAATGTTTCTCTCTTTCTCCGTCCTTCTCCATCCTTTTCCATTTGGTTCTTGGAACTAATTAGCGCAGGCCACTAATTCTTTCATTAGCTTATGTGGCCAAGTTTAACTCAAACTCACCTTGCTTAGCCTCTAGGAAAGAGAATTTTCTGAGTGATTGTAGCATAACGATATTAGTTGAGCTCAGGCACCTCATTTAATGTTTTCAAAATCACGTAAGTGTTCAATTCTCAAGTCCAAAACGATGAATTTGAATGCCCTTTGACTTTCTTCCTATTTCTCTTTATTTTCTCTAACTCTCTCTTCTAGGCTCTCAATAAGAATGTTTCTGTCTAACTTTCTCCGGCCTTCTCTATTTTGTTCTACGAACTAATTAGCTTAGGCCACTAATTATTTCATCAGCTTAAGTGGCCATGTTTGACTCTAGTATCCACTTAACATTAATCCGGCTCATCAACGCCTGTCAGCGGCAACAAGATGCTCTATCCACTTAAGAATGTTTCTCCATAACTTTTCCCGTCCTTCCGCATCTTTCTCTATCTTGTTCTAGGAACTAATTAGCTTAGGCCACTAATCGTTTGATTAGCTTAAATGGCCAAGTTTAGCTCAAACTAACCTAACTTAGCCCCTAAAAAAGAGAATTTTAAGAGCAATTGCAGCTTAACGATATTAGTTTAACTTAAGAACCTTGTTTAAGGATTTCTAAATCACCTAAGTGTTCAATTCTCAATTCCAAAAGGAAGAATTTGAAATCCCTTTGAATTTCTTTCTATTTTCCTTTTTCTTTTCTCCGACTTCTCATCTACCAGTCAAGAAGAATGTTTCTCCCCAAGTTTCTCCGGCCTTCTCCATCCTTCTCTATTTTTATCCTACGAACTAATTAGCTTGGGCCAATAATTCTTTCATTAGCTTAAATGGCCCGGTTTAACTCAAACAAAACCATGCTTAGCCTGTAAGAAAGAGAATTTTATGAGTAATTGTAGCTTAATGATATTAGTTTAACTTAAACACGTCATTTAAGGTTTTCTAAATCTCCTACGTGTTCAATTCTCAAATCGAAAAGGATGAATTTCAATTCTCTTTGATTTTCTTCCTGTTTCTCTTTCTTTTCTCTAACCTTTCTCTACCGCCTCTCAAGAAGAATTCAGAATGTTCAAAAGCTGTCCTTTATTTTCTTTGCGTTCTACACCTACCATAACTACATACATATTTTGCCTACTCTAGTGGGATGTACTAGGGACTGTGTTTTGTTGCTCATAGCTATTTGCTGGATGCATACATCAGATTGCGGGTTTCTCCTCCAGCGCACTTTAGGAATACTGTTACACTCCGTGTGGGTTACGCTTCAAGACTATGCCGATTCAGATTTCGGTGATTTCTGGATGGCTTACTTTGGTTGCTACTTTCATTATTGGCGTTCGACATTTTTGGATGGGTGGCTCATTGCTATTACTTTGTTTCATTATTGATTTTAGTTAGTTCTTCCGCTGATGTTCAATAGCTATATTTCTCTTTGATGTAGTGTTTGAACATCTTGCGTCTGGTTATTCAGGCTTTTCTTTGTCTCGTGTATAGCTTTGTAGGGCGTGGGGCATGCCCCTTGTAATCTCGTTTATTCTTCTGTTTTATTTATGACTTATTCACCCAAAAAAAAGAACGTTTGTCTCTAACTATCTCCGTGCTTCTCCATCATTCTCTATTTTGTTCTAGGAACTAATAAGCCACTAATTGTTTCATTAGCTTAAGGGGACAAGTTTAACTCAAACTAACCTTGCTTAGCCTCCAAGAAAGAGAATTTTATGAGTAATTGTAGCTTAACTATGTTAGTTTAACTTAAGCACCCTATTTAGGGTTTTCTAAATCGCCTACGTGTTCAGTTCTCGAGTCCAAATGGATGAATTTGAATTCTCTTTGATTTTCTTCCTATTTCTCTTTCTTTTTCTCTAACTTTCTCTTCAACATCTCAAGAAGAACGTTTCCCTCTATGCTTCTCCGTCTTCCTCTGTTTTGTTCTACGAACTAATTAGCTTAGCCCACTAATTGTTTTATTAGCTTAAGCGGCCAGGTTTAACTGAAACTATCCTTGCTTAGCTTGTAAGAAAAAGAATTTTCTAAGTAATTTTAGTTTAACGATGTTAGTTTAAGTTAAGAACCTCATTTAAGGATTTCCAAATCACCTACGTGTTCAATTCGCAAGTCCGCAAGGAAGAATTTGAAATCCCTTTGATTTTCTTCCTATTTCTCTTTCTTTTCTCCAACTTCTCATCTACCTGTCAAGAAGAATGTTTCTCCAAAACTTTCTCCATCCTTCTCGATTTTGTCCTACGAACTAATTAGCTTTGGCCAATAATTGTTTCATTAGCTTAAGTGGCCAGGTTTAACTCAAACTAACCATGCATATCGTCTAAGAAAGAGGATTTTATGAGTAATTGTAGCTTAACCATACTAGTTTAATTTGAGCACCCTATTTAAGGTTTTCTAAGTCTCCTACGTGTTCGATTCTCAAGTCCAAATGGATGGATTTGATTTCTCTCCGATTTTCTTCCTATATTTCTCTTCCTTTTCTCCAACTTTCTCTTCTACATCTCAAGAAGAACGTTTCTCCCAAAGTTTCTCCGTGCTTCCTCATCTTTTCTGTTTTATTCTACGAACTAATTAGCATAGGCCACTAATTGTTTCATTAGCTTAAGTGGCCATGTGTTAACTCAAATTAACCTTGCTTAGCCTCTAAGAAAGAGAATTTTCTGAGTAATTGTAGCATAACGATATTAGTTTAACTTAGGCACCTCATTTAAGGTTTTCAAAATCGCTGAAGGGTTCAATTCTCAAGTCCAAAACGATGAATTTGAATGCCCTTTGATTATCTTTCTAAAATCCCTTTCTTTTCTCCAGCTTTCTCTTCTAGCTCTAAAGCAAAATGTTTCTCTCTTTCTCCGTCCTTCTCCATCCTTTTCCATTTGGTTCTTGGAACTAATTAGCGCAGGCCACTAATTCTTTCATTAGCTTATGTGGCCAAGTTTAACTCAAACTCACCTTGCTTAGCCTCTAGGAAAGAGAATTTTCTGAGTGATTGTAGCATAACGATATTAGTTGAGCTCAGGCACCTCATTTAATGTTTTCAAAATCACGTAAGTGTTCAATTCTCAAGTCCAAAACGATGAATTTGAATGCCCTTTGACTTTCTTCCTATTTCTCTTTATTTTCTCTAACTCTCTCTTCTAGGCTCTCAATAAGAATGTTTCTGTCTAACTTTCTCCGGCCTTCTCTATTTTGTTCTACGAACTAATTAGCTTAGGCCACTAATTATTTCATCAGCTTAAGTGGCCATGTTTGACTCTAGTATCCACTTAACATTAATCCGGCTCATCAACGCCTGTCAGCGGCAACAAGATGCTCTATCCACTTAAGAATGTTTCTCCATAACTTTTCCCGTCCTTCCGCATCTTTCTCTATCTTGTTCTAGGAACTAATTAGCTTAGGCCACTAATCGTTTGATTAGCTTAAATGGCCAAGTTTAGCTCAAACTAACCTAACTTAGCCCCTAAAAAAGAGAATTTTAAGAGCAATTGCAGCTTAACGATATTAGTTTAACTTAAGAACCTTGTTTAAGGATTTCTAAATCACCTAAGTGTTCAATTCTCAATTCCAAAAGGAAGAATTTGAAATCCCTTTGAATTTCTTTCTATTTTCCTTTTTCTTTTCTCCGACTTCTCATCTACCAGTCAAGAAGAATGTTTCTCCCCAAGTTTCTCCGGCCTTCTCCATCCTTCTCTATTTTTATCCTACGAACTAATTAGCTTGGGCCAATAATTCTTTCATTAGCTTAAATGGCCCGGTTTAACTCAAACAAAACCATGCTTAGCCTGTAAGAAAGAGAATTTTATGAGTAATTGTAGCTTAATGATATTAGTTTAACTTAAACACGTCATTTAAGGTTTTCTAAATCTCCTACGTGTTCAATTCTCAAATCGAAAAGGATGAATTTCAATTCTCTTTGATTTTCTTCCTGTTTCTCTTTCTTTTCTCTAACCTTTCTCTACCGCCTCTCAAGAAGAATTCAGAATGTTCAAAAGCTGTCCTTTATTTTCTTTGCGTTCTACACCTACCATAACTACATACATATTTTGCCTACTCTAGTGGGATGTACTAGGGACTGTGTTTTGTTGCTCATAGCTATTTGCTGGATGCATACATCAGATTGCGGGTTTCTCCTCCAGCGCACTTTAGGAATACTGTTACACTCCGTGTGGGTTACGCTTCAAGACTATGCCGATTCAGATTTCGGTGATTTCTGGATGGCTTACTTTGGTTGCTACTTTCATTATTGGCGTTCGACATTTTTGGATGGGTGGCTCATTGCTATTACTTTGTTTCATTATTGATTTTAGTTAGTTCTTCCGCTGATGTTCAATAGCTATATTTCTCTTTGATGTAGTGTTTGAACATCTTGCGTCTGGTTATTCAGGCTTTTCTTTGTCTCGTGTATAGCTTTGTAGGGCGTGGGGCATGCCCCTTGTAATCTCGTTTATTCTTCTGTTTTATTTATGACTTATTCACCCAAAAAAAAGAACGTTTGTCTCTAACTATCTCCGTGCTTCTCCATCATTCTCTATTTTGTTCTAGGAACTAATAAGCCACTAATTGTTTCATTAGCTTAAGGGGACAAGTTTAACTCAAACTAACCTTGCTTAGCCTCCAAGAAAGAGAATTTTATGAGTAATTGTAGCTTAACTATGTTAGTTTAACTTAAGCACCCTATTTAGGGTTTTCTAAATCGCCTACGTGTTCAGTTCTCGAGTCCAAATGGATGAATTTGAATTCTCTTTGATTTTCTTCCTATTTCTCTTTCTTTTTCTCTAACTTTCTCTTCAACATCTCAAGAAGAACGTTTCCCTCTATGCTTCTCCGTCTTCCTCTGTTTTGTTCTACGAACTAATTAGCTTAGCCCACTAATTGTTTTATTAGCTTAAGCGGCCAGGTTTAACTGAAACTATCCTTGCTTAGCTTGTAAGAAAAAGAATTTTCTAAGTAATTTTAGTTTAACGATGTTAGTTTAAGTTAAGAACCTCATTTAAGGATTTCCAAATCACCTACGTGTTCAATTCGCAAGTCCGCAAGGAAGAATTTGAAATCCCTTTGATTTTCTTCCTATTTCTCTTTCTTTTCTCCAACTTCTCATCTACCTGTCAAGAAGAATGTTTCTCCAAAACTTTCTCCATCCTTCTCGATTTTGTCCTACGAACTAATTAGCTTTGGCCAATAATTGTTTCATTAGCTTAAGTGGCCAGGTTTAACTCAAACTAACCATGCATATCGTCTAAGAAAGAGGATTTTATGAGTAATTGTAGCTTAACCATACTAGTTTAATTTGAGCACCCTATTTAAGGTTTTCTAAGTCTCCTACGTGTTCGATTCTCAAGTCCAAATGGATGGATTTGATTTCTCTCCGATTTTCTTCCTATATTTCTCTTCCTTTTCTCCAACTTTCTCTTCTACATCTCAAGAAGAACGTTTCTCCCAAAGTTTCTCCGTGCTTCCTCATCTTTTCTGTTTTATTCTACGAACTAATTAGCATAGGCCACTAATTGTTTCATTAGCTTAAGTGGCCATGTGTTAACTCAAATTAACCTTGCTTAGCCTCTAAGAAAGAGAATTTTCTGAGTAATTGTAGCATAACGATATTAGTTTAACTTAGGCACCTCATTTAAGGTTTTCAAAATCGCTGAAGGGTTCAATTCTCAAGTCCAAAACGATGAATTTGAATGCCCTTTGATTATCTTTCTAAAATCCCTTTCTTTTCTCCAGCTTTCTCTTCTAGCTCTAAAGCAAAATGTTTCTCTCTTTCTCCGTCCTTCTCCATCCTTTTCCATTTGGTTCTTGGAACTAATTAGCGCAGGCCACTAATTCTTTCATTAGCTTATGTGGCCAAGTTTAACTCAAACTCACCTTGCTTAGCCTCTAGGAAAGAGAATTTTCTGAGTGATTGTAGCATAACGATATTAGTTGAGCTCAGGCACCTCATTTAATGTTTTCAAAATCACGTAAGTGTTCAATTCTCAAGTCCAAAACGATGAATTTGAATGCCCTTTGACTTTCTTCCTATTTCTCTTTATTTTCTCTAACTCTCTCTTCTAGGCTCTCAATAAGAATGTTTCTGTCTAACTTTCTCCGGCCTTCTCTATTTTGTTCTACGAACTAATTAGCTTAGGCCACTAATTATTTCATCAGCTTAAGTGGCCATGTTTGACTCTAGTATCCACTTAACATTAATCCGGCTCATCAACGCCTGTCAGCGGCAACAAGATGCTCTATCCACTTAAGAATGTTTCTCCATAACTTTTCCCGTCCTTCCGCATCTTTCTCTATCTTGTTCTAGGAACTAATTAGCTTAGGCCACTAATCGTTTGATTAGCTTAAATGGCCAAGTTTAGCTCAAACTAACCTAACTTAGCCCCTAAAAAAGAGAATTTTAAGAGCAATTGCAGCTTAACGATATTAGTTTAACTTAAGAACCTTGTTTAAGGATTTCTAAATCACCTAAGTGTTCAATTCTCAATTCCAAAAGGAAGAATTTGAAATCCCTTTGAATTTCTTTCTATTTTCCTTTTTCTTTTCTCCGACTTCTCATCTACCAGTCAAGAAGAATGTTTCTCCCCAAGTTTCTCCGGCCTTCTCCATCCTTCTCTATTTTTATCCTACGAACTAATTAGCTTGGGCCAATAATTCTTTCATTAGCTTAAATGGCCCGGTTTAACTCAAACAAAACCATGCTTAGCCTGTAAGAAAGAGAATTTTATGAGTAATTGTAGCTTAATGATATTAGTTTAACTTAAACACGTCATTTAAGGTTTTCTAAATCTCCTACGTGTTCAATTCTCAAATCGAAAAGGATGAATTTCAATTCTCTTTGATTTTCTTCCTGTTTCTCTTTCTTTTCTCTAACCTTTCTCTACCGCCTCTCAAGAAGAATTCAGAATGTTCAAAAGCTGTCCTTTATTTTCTTTGCGTTCTACACCTACCATAACTACATACATATTTTGCCTACTCTAGTGGGATGTACTAGGGACTGTGTTTTGTTGCTCATAGCTATTTGCTGGATGCATACATCAGATTGCGGGTTTCTCCTCCAGCGCACTTTAGGAATACTGTTACACTCCGTGTGGGTTACGCTTCAAGACTATGCCGATTCAGATTTCGGTGATTTCTGGATGGCTTACTTTGGTTGCTACTTTCATTATTGGCGTTCGACATTTTTGGATGGGTGGCTCATTGCTATTACTTTGTTTCATTATTGATTTTAGTTAGTTCTTCCGCTGATGTTCAATAGCTATATTTCTCTTTGATGTAGTGTTTGAACATCTTGCGTCTGGTTATTCAGGCTTTTCTTTGTCTCGTGTATAGCTTTGTAGGGCGTGGGGCATGCCCCTTGTAATCTCGTTTATTCTTCTGTTTTATTTATGACTTATTCACCCAAAAAAAAGAACGTTTGTCTCTAACTATCTCCGTGCTTCTCCATCATTCTCTATTTTGTTCTAGGAACTAATAAGCCACTAATTGTTTCATTAGCTTAAGGGGACAAGTTTAACTCAAACTAACCTTGCTTAGCCTCCAAGAAAGAGAATTTTATGAGTAATTGTAGCTTAACTATGTTAGTTTAACTTAAGCACCCTATTTAGGGTTTTCTAAATCGCCTACGTGTTCAGTTCTCGAGTCCAAATGGATGAATTTGAATTCTCTTTGATTTTCTTCCTATTTCTCTTTCTTTTTCTCTAACTTTCTCTTCAACATCTCAAGAAGAACGTTTCCCTCTATGCTTCTCCGTCTTCCTCTGTTTTGTTCTACGAACTAATTAGCTTAGCCCACTAATTGTTTTATTAGCTTAAGCGGCCAGGTTTAACTGAAACTATCCTTGCTTAGCTTGTAAGAAAAAGAATTTTCTAAGTAATTTTAGTTTAACGATGTTAGTTTAAGTTAAGAACCTCATTTAAGGATTTCCAAATCACCTACGTGTTCAATTCGCAAGTCCGCAAGGAAGAATTTGAAATCCCTTTGATTTTCTTCCTATTTCTCTTTCTTTTCTCCAACTTCTCATCTACCTGTCAAGAAGAATGTTTCTCCAAAACTTTCTCCATCCTTCTCGATTTTGTCCTACGAACTAATTAGCTTTGGCCAATAATTGTTTCATTAGCTTAAGTGGCCAGGTTTAACTCAAACTAACCATGCATATCGTCTAAGAAAGAGGATTTTATGAGTAATTGTAGCTTAACCATACTAGTTTAATTTGAGCACCCTATTTAAGGTTTTCTAAGTCTCCTACGTGTTCGATTCTCAAGTCCAAATGGATGGATTTGATTTCTCTCCGATTTTCTTCCTATATTTCTCTTCCTTTTCTCCAACTTTCTCTTCTACATCTCAAGAAGAACGTTTCTCCCAAAGTTTCTCCGTGCTTCCTCATCTTTTCTGTTTTATTCTACGAACTAATTAGCATAGGCCACTAATTGTTTCATTAGCTTAAGTGGCCATGTGTTAACTCAAATTAACCTTGCTTAGCCTCTAAGAAAGAGAATTTTCTGAGTAATTGTAGCATAACGATATTAGTTTAACTTAGGCACCTCATTTAAGGTTTTCAAAATCGCTGAAGGGTTCAATTCTCAAGTCCAAAACGATGAATTTGAATGCCCTTTGATTATCTTTCTAAAATCCCTTTCTTTTCTCCAGCTTTCTCTTCTAGCTCTAAAGCAAAATGTTTCTCTCTTTCTCCGTCCTTCTCCATCCTTTTCCATTTGGTTCTTGGAACTAATTAGCGCAGGCCACTAATTCTTTCATTAGCTTATGTGGCCAAGTTTAACTCAAACTCACCTTGCTTAGCCTCTAGGAAAGAGAATTTTCTGAGTGATTGTAGCATAACGATATTAGTTGAGCTCAGGCACCTCATTTAATGTTTTCAAAATCACGTAAGTGTTCAATTCTCAAGTCCAAAACGATGAATTTGAATGCCCTTTGACTTTCTTCCTATTTCTCTTTATTTTCTCTAACTCTCTCTTCTAGGCTCTCAATAAGAATGTTTCTGTCTAACTTTCTCCGGCCTTCTCTATTTTGTTCTACGAACTAATTAGCTTAGGCCACTAATTATTTCATCAGCTTAAGTGGCCATGTTTGACTCTAGTATCCACTTAACATTAATCCGGCTCATCAACGCCTGTCAGCGGCAACAAGATGCTCTATCCACTTAAGAATGTTTCTCCATAACTTTTCCCGTCCTTCCGCATCTTTCTCTATCTTGTTCTAGGAACTAATTAGCTTAGGCCACTAATCGTTTGATTAGCTTAAATGGCCAAGTTTAGCTCAAACTAACCTAACTTAGCCCCTAAAAAAGAGAATTTTAAGAGCAATTGCAGCTTAACGATATTAGTTTAACTTAAGAACCTTGTTTAAGGATTTCTAAATCACCTAAGTGTTCAATTCTCAATTCCAAAAGGAAGAATTTGAAATCCCTTTGAATTTCTTTCTATTTTCCTTTTTCTTTTCTCCGACTTCTCATCTACCAGTCAAGAAGAATGTTTCTCCCCAAGTTTCTCCGGCCTTCTCCATCCTTCTCTATTTTTATCCTACGAACTAATTAGCTTGGGCCAATAATTCTTTCATTAGCTTAAATGGCCCGGTTTAACTCAAACAAAACCATGCTTAGCCTGTAAGAAAGAGAATTTTATGAGTAATTGTAGCTTAATGATATTAGTTTAACTTAAACACGTCATTTAAGGTTTTCTAAATCTCCTACGTGTTCAATTCTCAAATCGAAAAGGATGAATTTCAATTCTCTTTGATTTTCTTCCTGTTTCTCTTTCTTTTCTCTAACCTTTCTCTACCGCCTCTCAAGAAGAATTCAGAATGTTCAAAAGCTGTCCTTTATTTTCTTTGCGTTCTACACCTACCATAACTACATACATATTTTGCCTACTCTAGTGGGATGTACTAGGGACTGTGTTTTGTTGCTCATAGCTATTTGCTGGATGCATACATCAGATTGCGGGTTTCTCCTCCAGCGCACTTTAGGAATACTGTTACACTCCGTGTGGGTTACGCTTCAAGACTATGCCGATTCAGATTTCGGTGATTTCTGGATGGCTTACTTTGGTTGCTACTTTCATTATTGGCGTTCGACATTTTTGGATGGGTGGCTCATTGCTATTACTTTGTTTCATTATTGATTTTAGTTAGTTCTTCCGCTGATGTTCAATAGCTATATTTCTCTTTGATGTAGTGTTTGAACATCTTGCGTCTGGTTATTCAGGCTTTTCTTTGTCTCGTGTATAGCTTTGTAGGGCGTGGGGCATGCCCCTTGTAATCTCGTTTATTCTTCTGTTTTATTTATGACTTATTCACCCAAAAAAAAGAACGTTTGTCTCTAACTATCTCCGTGCTTCTCCATCATTCTCTATTTTGTTCTAGGAACTAATAAGCCACTAATTGTTTCATTAGCTTAAGGGGACAAGTTTAACTCAAACTAACCTTGCTTAGCCTCCAAGAAAGAGAATTTTATGAGTAATTGTAGCTTAACTATGTTAGTTTAACTTAAGCACCCTATTTAGGGTTTTCTAAATCGCCTACGTGTTCAGTTCTCGAGTCCAAATGGATGAATTTGAATTCTCTTTGATTTTCTTCCTATTTCTCTTTCTTTTTCTCTAACTTTCTCTTCAACATCTCAAGAAGAACGTTTCCCTCTATGCTTCTCCGTCTTCCTCTGTTTTGTTCTACGAACTAATTAGCTTAGCCCACTAATTGTTTTATTAGCTTAAGCGGCCAGGTTTAACTGAAACTATCCTTGCTTAGCTTGTAAGAAAAAGAATTTTCTAAGTAATTTTAGTTTAACGATGTTAGTTTAAGTTAAGAACCTCATTTAAGGATTTCCAAATCACCTACGTGTTCAATTCGCAAGTCCGCAAGGAAGAATTTGAAATCCCTTTGATTTTCTTCCTATTTCTCTTTCTTTTCTCCAACTTCTCATCTACCTGTCAAGAAGAATGTTTCTCCAAAACTTTCTCCATCCTTCTCGATTTTGTCCTACGAACTAATTAGCTTTGGCCAATAATTGTTTCATTAGCTTAAGTGGCCAGGTTTAACTCAAACTAACCATGCATATCGTCTAAGAAAGAGGATTTTATGAGTAATTGTAGCTTAACCATACTAGTTTAATTTGAGCACCCTATTTAAGGTTTTCTAAGTCTCCTACGTGTTCGATTCTCAAGTCCAAATGGATGGATTTGATTTCTCTCCGATTTTCTTCCTATATTTCTCTTCCTTTTCTCCAACTTTCTCTTCTACATCTCAAGAAGAACGTTTCTCCCAAAGTTTCTCCGTGCTTCCTCATCTTTTCTGTTTTATTCTACGAACTAATTAGCATAGGCCACTAATTGTTTCATTAGCTTAAGTGGCCATGTGTTAACTCAAATTAACCTTGCTTAGCCTCTAAGAAAGAGAATTTTCTGAGTAATTGTAGCATAACGATATTAGTTTAACTTAGGCACCTCATTTAAGGTTTTCAAAATCGCTGAAGGGTTCAATTCTCAAGTCCAAAACGATGAATTTGAATGCCCTTTGATTATCTTTCTAAAATCCCTTTCTTTTCTCCAGCTTTCTCTTCTAGCTCTAAAGCAAAATGTTTCTCTCTTTCTCCGTCCTTCTCCATCCTTTTCCATTTGGTTCTTGGAACTAATTAGCGCAGGCCACTAATTCTTTCATTAGCTTATGTGGCCAAGTTTAACTCAAACTCACCTTGCTTAGCCTCTAGGAAAGAGAATTTTCTGAGTGATTGTAGCATAACGATATTAGTTGAGCTCAGGCACCTCATTTAATGTTTTCAAAATCACGTAAGTGTTCAATTCTCAAGTCCAAAACGATGAATTTGAATGCCCTTTGACTTTCTTCCTATTTCTCTTTATTTTCTCTAACTCTCTCTTCTAGGCTCTCAATAAGAATGTTTCTGTCTAACTTTCTCCGGCCTTCTCTATTTTGTTCTACGAACTAATTAGCTTAGGCCACTAATTATTTCATCAGCTTAAGTGGCCATGTTTGACTCTAGTATCCACTTAACATTAATCCGGCTCATCAACGCCTGTCAGCGGCAACAAGATGCTCTATCCACTTAAGAATGTTTCTCCATAACTTTTCCCGTCCTTCCGCATCTTTCTCTATCTTGTTCTAGGAACTAATTAGCTTAGGCCACTAATCGTTTGATTAGCTTAAATGGCCAAGTTTAGCTCAAACTAACCTAACTTAGCCCCTAAAAAAGAGAATTTTAAGAGCAATTGCAGCTTAACGATATTAGTTTAACTTAAGAACCTTGTTTAAGGATTTCTAAATCACCTAAGTGTTCAATTCTCAATTCCAAAAGGAAGAATTTGAAATCCCTTTGAATTTCTTTCTATTTTCCTTTTTCTTTTCTCCGACTTCTCATCTACCAGTCAAGAAGAATGTTTCTCCCCAAGTTTCTCCGGCCTTCTCCATCCTTCTCTATTTTTATCCTACGAACTAATTAGCTTGGGCCAATAATTCTTTCATTAGCTTAAATGGCCCGGTTTAACTCAAACAAAACCATGCTTAGCCTGTAAGAAAGAGAATTTTATGAGTAATTGTAGCTTAATGATATTAGTTTAACTTAAACACGTCATTTAAGGTTTTCTAAATCTCCTACGTGTTCAATTCTCAAATCGAAAAGGATGAATTTCAATTCTCTTTGATTTTCTTCCTGTTTCTCTTTCTTTTCTCTAACCTTTCTCTACCGCCTCTCAAGAAGAATTCAGAATGTTCAAAAGCTGTCCTTTATTTTCTTTGCGTTCTACACCTACCATAACTACATACATATTTTGCCTACTCTAGTGGGATGTACTAGGGACTGTGTTTTGTTGCTCATAGCTATTTGCTGGATGCATACATCAGATTGCGGGTTTCTCCTCCAGCGCACTTTAGGAATACTGTTACACTCCGTGTGGGTTACGCTTCAAGACTATGCCGATTCAGATTTCGGTGATTTCTGGATGGCTTACTTTGGTTGCTACTTTCATTATTGGCGTTCGACATTTTTGGATGGGTGGCTCATTGCTATTACTTTGTTTCATTATTGATTTTAGTTAGTTCTTCCGCTGATGTTCAATAGCTATATTTCTCTTTGATGTAGTGTTTGAACATCTTGCGTCTGGTTATTCAGGCTTTTCTTTGTCTCGTGTATAGCTTTGTAGGGCGTGGGGCATGCCCCTTGTAATCTCGTTTATTCTTCTGTTTTATTTATGACTTATTCACCCAAAAAAAAGAACGTTTGTCTCTAACTATCTCCGTGCTTCTCCATCATTCTCTATTTTGTTCTAGGAACTAATAAGCCACTAATTGTTTCATTAGCTTAAGGGGACAAGTTTAACTCAAACTAACCTTGCTTAGCCTCCAAGAAAGAGAATTTTATGAGTAATTGTAGCTTAACTATGTTAGTTTAACTTAAGCACCCTATTTAGGGTTTTCTAAATCGCCTACGTGTTCAGTTCTCGAGTCCAAATGGATGAATTTGAATTCTCTTTGATTTTCTTCCTATTTCTCTTTCTTTTTCTCTAACTTTCTCTTCAACATCTCAAGAAGAACGTTTCCCTCTATGCTTCTCCGTCTTCCTCTGTTTTGTTCTACGAACTAATTAGCTTAGCCCACTAATTGTTTTATTAGCTTAAGCGGCCAGGTTTAACTGAAACTATCCTTGCTTAGCTTGTAAGAAAAAGAATTTTCTAAGTAATTTTAGTTTAACGATGTTAGTTTAAGTTAAGAACCTCATTTAAGGATTTCCAAATCACCTACGTGTTCAATTCGCAAGTCCGCAAGGAAGAATTTGAAATCCCTTTGATTTTCTTCCTATTTCTCTTTCTTTTCTCCAACTTCTCATCTACCTGTCAAGAAGAATGTTTCTCCAAAACTTTCTCCATCCTTCTCGATTTTGTCCTACGAACTAATTAGCTTTGGCCAATAATTGTTTCATTAGCTTAAGTGGCCAGGTTTAACTCAAACTAACCATGCATATCGTCTAAGAAAGAGGATTTTATGAGTAATTGTAGCTTAACCATACTAGTTTAATTTGAGCACCCTATTTAAGGTTTTCTAAGTCTCCTACGTGTTCGATTCTCAAGTCCAAATGGATGGATTTGATTTCTCTCCGATTTTCTTCCTATATTTCTCTTCCTTTTCTCCAACTTTCTCTTCTACATCTCAAGAAGAACGTTTCTCCCAAAGTTTCTCCGTGCTTCCTCATCTTTTCTGTTTTATTCTACGAACTAATTAGCATAGGCCACTAATTGTTTCATTAGCTTAAGTGGCCATGTGTTAACTCAAATTAACCTTGCTTAGCCTCTAAGAAAGAGAATTTTCTGAGTAATTGTAGCATAACGATATTAGTTTAACTTAGGCACCTCATTTAAGGTTTTCAAAATCGCTGAAGGGTTCAATTCTCAAGTCCAAAACGATGAATTTGAATGCCCTTTGATTATCTTTCTAAAATCCCTTTCTTTTCTCCAGCTTTCTCTTCTAGCTCTAAAGCAAAATGTTTCTCTCTTTCTCCGTCCTTCTCCATCCTTTTCCATTTGGTTCTTGGAACTAATTAGCGCAGGCCACTAATTCTTTCATTAGCTTATGTGGCCAAGTTTAACTCAAACTCACCTTGCTTAGCCTCTAGGAAAGAGAATTTTCTGAGTGATTGTAGCATAACGATATTAGTTGAGCTCAGGCACCTCATTTAATGTTTTCAAAATCACGTAAGTGTTCAATTCTCAAGTCCAAAACGATGAATTTGAATGCCCTTTGACTTTCTTCCTATTTCTCTTTATTTTCTCTAACTCTCTCTTCTAGGCTCTCAATAAGAATGTTTCTGTCTAACTTTCTCCGGCCTTCTCTATTTTGTTCTACGAACTAATTAGCTTAGGCCACTAATTATTTCATCAGCTTAAGTGGCCATGTTTGACTCTAGTATCCACTTAACATTAATCCGGCTCATCAACGCCTGTCAGCGGCAACAAGATGCTCTATCCACTTAAGAATGTTTCTCCATAACTTTTCCCGTCCTTCCGCATCTTTCTCTATCTTGTTCTAGGAACTAATTAGCTTAGGCCACTAATCGTTTGATTAGCTTAAATGGCCAAGTTTAGCTCAAACTAACCTAACTTAGCCCCTAAAAAAGAGAATTTTAAGAGCAATTGCAGCTTAACGATATTAGTTTAACTTAAGAACCTTGTTTAAGGATTTCTAAATCACCTAAGTGTTCAATTCTCAATTCCAAAAGGAAGAATTTGAAATCCCTTTGAATTTCTTTCTATTTTCCTTTTTCTTTTCTCCGACTTCTCATCTACCAGTCAAGAAGAATGTTTCTCCCCAAGTTTCTCCGGCCTTCTCCATCCTTCTCTATTTTTATCCTACGAACTAATTAGCTTGGGCCAATAATTCTTTCATTAGCTTAAATGGCCCGGTTTAACTCAAACAAAACCATGCTTAGCCTGTAAGAAAGAGAATTTTATGAGTAATTGTAGCTTAATGATATTAGTTTAACTTAAACACGTCATTTAAGGTTTTCTAAATCTCCTACGTGTTCAATTCTCAAATCGAAAAGGATGAATTTCAATTCTCTTTGATTTTCTTCCTGTTTCTCTTTCTTTTCTCTAACCTTTCTCTACCGCCTCTCAAGAAGAATTCAGAATGTTCAAAAGCTGTCCTTTATTTTCTTTGCGTTCTACACCTACCATAACTACATACATATTTTGCCTACTCTAGTGGGATGTACTAGGGACTGTGTTTTGTTGCTCATAGCTATTTGCTGGATGCATACATCAGATTGCGGGTTTCTCCTCCAGCGCACTTTAGGAATACTGTTACACTCCGTGTGGGTTACGCTTCAAGACTATGCCGATTCAGATTTCGGTGATTTCTGGATGGCTTACTTTGGTTGCTACTTTCATTATTGGCGTTCGACATTTTTGGATGGGTGGCTCATTGCTATTACTTTGTTTCATTATTGATTTTAGTTAGTTCTTCCGCTGATGTTCAATAGCTATATTTCTCTTTGATGTAGTGTTTGAACATCTTGCGTCTGGTTATTCAGGCTTTTCTTTGTCTCGTGTATAGCTTTGTAGGGCGTGGGGCATGCCCCTTGTAATCTCGTTTATTCTTCTGTTTTATTTATGACTTATTCACCCAAAAAAAAGAACGTTTGTCTCTAACTATCTCCGTGCTTCTCCATCATTCTCTATTTTGTTCTAGGAACTAATAAGCCACTAATTGTTTCATTAGCTTAAGGGGACAAGTTTAACTCAAACTAACCTTGCTTAGCCTCCAAGAAAGAGAATTTTATGAGTAATTGTAGCTTAACTATGTTAGTTTAACTTAAGCACCCTATTTAGGGTTTTCTAAATCGCCTACGTGTTCAGTTCTCGAGTCCAAATGGATGAATTTGAATTCTCTTTGATTTTCTTCCTATTTCTCTTTCTTTTTCTCTAACTTTCTCTTCAACATCTCAAGAAGAACGTTTCCCTCTATGCTTCTCCGTCTTCCTCTGTTTTGTTCTACGAACTAATTAGCTTAGCCCACTAATTGTTTTATTAGCTTAAGCGGCCAGGTTTAACTGAAACTATCCTTGCTTAGCTTGTAAGAAAAAGAATTTTCTAAGTAATTTTAGTTTAACGATGTTAGTTTAAGTTAAGAACCTCATTTAAGGATTTCCAAATCACCTACGTGTTCAATTCGCAAGTCCGCAAGGAAGAATTTGAAATCCCTTTGATTTTCTTCCTATTTCTCTTTCTTTTCTCCAACTTCTCATCTACCTGTCAAGAAGAATGTTTCTCCAAAACTTTCTCCATCCTTCTCGATTTTGTCCTACGAACTAATTAGCTTTGGCCAATAATTGTTTCATTAGCTTAAGTGGCCAGGTTTAACTCAAACTAACCATGCATATCGTCTAAGAAAGAGGATTTTATGAGTAATTGTAGCTTAACCATACTAGTTTAATTTGAGCACCCTATTTAAGGTTTTCTAAGTCTCCTACGTGTTCGATTCTCAAGTCCAAATGGATGGATTTGATTTCTCTCCGATTTTCTTCCTATATTTCTCTTCCTTTTCTCCAACTTTCTCTTCTACATCTCAAGAAGAACGTTTCTCCCAAAGTTTCTCCGTGCTTCCTCATCTTTTCTGTTTTATTCTACGAACTAATTAGCATAGGCCACTAATTGTTTCATTAGCTTAAGTGGCCATGTGTTAACTCAAATTAACCTTGCTTAGCCTCTAAGAAAGAGAATTTTCTGAGTAATTGTAGCATAACGATATTAGTTTAACTTAGGCACCTCATTTAAGGTTTTCAAAATCGCTGAAGGGTTCAATTCTCAAGTCCAAAACGATGAATTTGAATGCCCTTTGATTATCTTTCTAAAATCCCTTTGTTTTCTCCAGCTTTCTCTTCTAGCTCTAAAGCAAAATGTTTCTCTCTTTCTCCGTCCTTCTCCATCCTTTTCCATTTGGTTCTTGGAACTAATTAGCGCAGGCCACTAATTCTTTCATTAGCTTATGTGGCCAAGTTTAACTCAAACTCACCTTGCTTAGCCTCTAGGAAAGAGAATTTTCTGAGTGATTGTAGCATAACGATATTAGTTGAGCTCAGGCACCTCATTTAATGTTTTCAAAATCACGTAAGTGTTCAATTCTCAAGTCCAAAACGATGAATTTGAATGCCCTTTGACTTTCTTCCTATTTCTCTTTATTTTCTCTAACTCTCTCTTCTAGGCTCTCAATAAGAATGTTTCTGTCTAACTTTCTCCGGCCTTCTCTATTTTGTTCTACGAACTAATTAGCTTAGGCCACTAATTATTTCATCAGCTTAAGTGGCCATGTTTGACTCTAGTATCCACTTAACATTAATCCGGCTCATCAACGCCTGTCAGCGGCAACAAGATGCTCTATCCACTTAAGAATGTTTCTCCATAACTTTTCCCGTCCTTCCGCATCTTTCTCTATCTTGTTCTAGGAACTAATTAGCTTAGGCCACTAATCGTTTGATTAGCTTAAATGGCCAAGTTTAGCTCAAACTAACCTAACTTAGCCCCTAAAAAAGAGAATTTTAAGAGCAATTGCAGCTTAACGATATTAGTTTAACTTAAGAACCTTGTTTAAGGATTTCTAAATCACCTAAGTGTTCAATTCTCAATTCCAAAAGGAAGAATTTGAAATCCCTTTGAATTTCTTTCTATTTTCCTTTTTCTTTTCTCCGACTTCTCATCTACCAGTCAAGAAGAATGTTTCTCCCCAAGTTTCTCCGGCCTTCTCCATCCTTCTCTATTTTTATCCTACGAACTAATTAGCTTGGGCCAATAATTCTTTCATTAGCTTAAATGGCCCGGTTTAACTCAAACAAAACCATGCTTAGCCTGTAAGAAAGAGAATTTTATGAGTAATTGTAGCTTAATGATATTAGTTTAACTTAAACACGTCATTTAAGGTTTTCTAAATCTCCTACGTGTTCAATTCTCAAATCGAAAAGGATGAATTTCAATTCTCTTTGATTTTCTTCCTGTTTCTCTTTCTTTTCTCTAACCTTTCTCTACCGCCTCTCAAGAAGAATTCAGAATGTTCAAAAGCTGTCCTTTATTTTCTTTGCGTTCTACACCTACCATAACTACATACATATTTTGCCTACTCTAGTGGGATGTACTAGGGACTGTGTTTTGTTGCTCATAGCTATTTGCTGGATGCATACATCAGATTGCGGGTTTCTCCTCCAGCGCACTTTAGGAATACTGTTACACTCCGTGTGGGTTACGCTTCAAGACTATGCCGATTCAGATTTCGGTGATTTCTGGATGGCTTACTTTGGTTGCTACTTTCATTATTGGCGTTCGACATTTTTGGATGGGTGGCTCATTGCTATTACTTTGTTTCATTATTGATTTTAGTTAGTTCTTCCGCTGATGTTCAATAGCTATATTTCTCTTTGATGTAGTGTTTGAACATCTTGCGTCTGGTTATTCAGGCTTTTCTTTGTCTCGTGTATAGCTTTGTAGGGCGTGGGGCATGCCCCTTGTAATCTCGTTTATTCTTCTGTTTTATTTATGACTTATTCACCCAAAAAAAAGAACGTTTGTCTCTAACTATCTCCGTGCTTCTCCATCATTCTCTATTTTGTTCTAGGAACTAATAAGCCACTAATTGTTTCATTAGCTTAAGGGGACAAGTTTAACTCAAACTAACCTTGCTTAGCCTCCAAGAAAGAGAATTTTATGAGTAATTGTAGCTTAACTATGTTAGTTTAACTTAAGCACCCTATTTAGGGTTTTCTAAATCGCCTACGTGTTCAGTTCTCGAGTCCAAATGGATGAATTTGAATTCTCTTTGATTTTCTTCCTATTTCTCTTTCTTTTTCTCTAACTTTCTCTTCAACATCTCAAGAAGAACGTTTCCCTCTATGCTTCTCCGTCTTCCTCTGTTTTGTTCTACGAACTAATTAGCTTAGCCCACTAATTGTTTTATTAGCTTAAGCGGCCAGGTTTAACTGAAACTATCCTTGCTTAGCTTGTAAGAAAAAGAATTTTCTAAGTAATTTTAGTTTAACGATGTTAGTTTAAGTTAAGAACCTCATTTAAGGATTTCCAAATCACCTACGTGTTCAATTCGCAAGTCCGCAAGGAAGAATTTGAAATCCCTTTGATTTTCTTCCTATTTCTCTTTCTTTTCTCCAACTTCTCATCTACCTGTCAAGAAGAATGTTTCTCCAAAACTTTCTCCATCCTTCTCGATTTTGTCCTACGAACTAATTAGCTTTGGCCAATAATTGTTTCATTAGCTTAAGTGGCCAGGTTTAACTCAAACTAACCATGCATATCGTCTAAGAAAGAGGATTTTATGAGTAATTGTAGCTTAACCATACTAGTTTAATTTGAGCACCCTATTTAAGGTTTTCTAAGTCTCCTACGTGTTCGATTCTCAAGTCCAAATGGATGGATTTGATTTCTCTCCGATTTTCTTCCTATATTTCTCTTCCTTTTCTCCAACTTTCTCTTCTACATCTCAAGAAGAACGTTTCTCCCAAAGTTTCTCCGTGCTTCCTCATCTTTTCTGTTTTATTCTACGAACTAATTAGCATAGGCCACTAATTGTTTCATTAGCTTAAGTGGCCATGTGTTAACTCAAATTAACCTTGCTTAGCCTCTAAGAAAGAGAATTTTCTGAGTAATTGTAGCATAACGATATTAGTTTAACTTAGGCACCTCATTTAAGGTTTTCAAAATCGCTGAAGGGTTCAATTCTCAAGTCCAAAACGATGAATTTGAATGCCCTTTGATTATCTTTCTAAAATCCCTTTCTTTTCTCCAGCTTTCTCTTCTAGCTCTAAAGCAAAATGTTTCTCTCTTTCTCCGTCCTTCTCCATCCTTTTCCATTTGGTTCTTGGAACTAATTAGCGCAGGCCACTAATTCTTTCATTAGCTTATGTGGCCAAGTTTAACTCAAACTCACCTTGCTTAGCCTCTAGGAAAGAGAATTTTCTGAGTGATTGTAGCATAACGATATTAGTTGAGCTCAGGCACCTCATTTAATGTTTTCAAAATCACGTAAGTGTTCAATTCTCAAGTCCAAAACGATGAATTTGAATGCCCTTTGACTTTCTTCCTATTTCTCTTTATTTTCTCTAACTCTCTCTTCTAGGCTCTCAATAAGAATGTTTCTGTCTAACTTTCTCCGGCCTTCTCTATTTTGTTCTACGAACTAATTAGCTTAGGCCACTAATTATTTCATCAGCTTAAGTGGCCATGTTTGACTCTAGTATCCACTTAACATTAATCCGGCTCATCAACGCCTGTCAGCGGCAACAAGATGCTCTATCCACTTAAGAATGTTTCTCCATAACTTTTCCCGTCCTTCCGCATCTTTCTCTATCTTGTTCTAGGAACTAATTAGCTTAGGCCACTAATCGTTTGATTAGCTTAAATGGCCAAGTTTAGCTCAAACTAACCTAACTTAGCCCCTAAAAAAGAGAATTTTAAGAGCAATTGCAGCTTAACGATATTAGTTTAACTTAAGAACCTTGTTTAAGGATTTCTAAATCACCTAAGTGTTCAATTCTCAATTCCAAAAGGAAGAATTTGAAATCCCTTTGAATTTCTTTCTATTTTCCTTTTTCTTTTCTCCGACTTCTCATCTACCAGTCAAGAAGAATGTTTCTCCCCAAGTTTCTCCGGCCTTCTCCATCCTTCTCTATTTTTATCCTACGAACTAATTAGCTTGGGCCAATAATTCTTTCATTAGCTTAAATGGCCCGGTTTAACTCAAACAAAACCATGCTTAGCCTGTAAGAAAGAGAATTTTATGAGTAATTGTAGCTTAATGATATTAGTTTAACTTAAACACGTCATTTAAGGTTTTCTAAATCTCCTACGTGTTCAATTCTCAAATCGAAAAGGATGAATTTCAATTCTCTTTGATTTTCTTCCTGTTTCTCTTTCTTTTCTCTAACCTTTCTCTACCGCCTCTCAAGAAGAATTCAGAATGTTCAAAAGCTGTCCTTTATTTTCTTTGCGTTCTACACCTACCATAACTACATACATATTTTGCCTACTCTAGTGGGATGTACTAGGGACTGTGTTTTGTTGCTCATAGCTATTTGCTGGATGCATACATCAGATTGCGGGTTTCTCCTCCAGCGCACTTTAGGAATACTGTTACACTCCGTGTGGGTTACGCTTCAAGACTATGCCGATTCAGATTTCGGTGATTTCTGGATGGCTTACTTTGGTTGCTACTTTCATTATTGGCGTTCGACATTTTTGGATGGGTGGCTCATTGCTATTACTTTGTTTCATTATTGATTTTAGTTAGTTCTTCCGCTGATGTTCAATAGCTATATTTCTCTTTGATGTAGTGTTTGAACATCTTGCGTCTGGTTATTCAGGCTTTTCTTTGTCTCGTGTATAGCTTTGTAGGGCGTGGGGCATGCCCCTTGTAATCTCGTTTATTCTTCTGTTTTATTTATGACTTATTCACCCAAAAAAAAGAACGTTTGTCTCTAACTATCTCCGTGCTTCTCCAATCATTCTCTATTTTGTTCTAGGAACTAATAAGCCACTAATTGTTTCATTAGCTTAAGGGGACAAGTTTAACTCAAACTAACCTTGCTTAGCCTCCAAGAAAGAGAATTTTATGAGTAATTGTAGCTTAACTATGTTAGTTTAACTTAAGCACCCTATTTAGGGTTTTCTAAATCGCCTACGTGTTCAGTTCTCGAGTCCAAATGGATGAATTTGAATTCTCTTTGATTTTCTTCCTATTTCTCTTTCTTTTTCTCTAACTTTCTCTTCAACATCTCAAGAAGAACGTTTCCCTCTATGCTTCTCCGTCTTCCTCTGTTTTGTTCTACGAACTAATTAGCTTAGCCCACTAATTGTTTTATTAGCTTAAGCGGCCAGGTTTAACTGAAACTATCCTTGCTTAGCTTGTAAGAAAAAGAATTTTCTAAGTAATTTTAGTTTAACGATGTTAGTTTAAGTTAAGAACCTCATTTAAGGATTTCCAAATCACCTACGTGTTCAATTCGCAAGTCCGCAAGGAAGAATTTGAAATCCCTTTGATTTTCTTCCTATTTCTCTTTCTTTTCTCCAACTTCTCATCTACCTGTCAAGAAGAATGTTTCTCCAAAACTTTCTCCATCCTTCTCGATTTTGTCCTACGAACTAATTAGCTTTGGCCAATAATTGTTTCATTAGCTTAAGTGGCCAGGTTTAACTCAAACTAACCATGCATATCGTCTAAGAAAGAGGATTTTATGAGTAATTGTAGCTTAACCATACTAGTTTAATTTGAGCACCCTATTTAAGGTTTTCTAAGTCTCCTACGTGTTCGATTCTCAAGTCCAAATGGATGGATTTGATTTCTCTCCGATTTTCTTCCTATATTTCTCTTCCTTTTCTCCAACTTTCTCTTCTACATCTCAAGAAGAACGTTTCTCCCAAAGTTTCTCCGTGCTTCCTCATCTTTTCTGTTTTATTCTACGAACTAATTAGCATAGGCCACTAATTGTTTCATTAGCTTAAGTGGCCATGTGTTAACTCAAATTAACCTTGCTTAGCCTCTAAGAAAGAGAATTTTCTGAGTAATTGTAGCATAACGATATTAGTTTAACTTAGGCACCTCATTTAAGGTTTTCAAAATCGCTGAAGGGTTCAATTCTCAAGTCCAAAACGATGAATTTGAATGCCCTTTGATTATCTTTCTAAAATCCCTTTGTTTTCTCCAGCTTTCTCTTCTAGCTCTAAAGCAAAATGTTTCTCTCTTTCTCCGTCCTTCTCCATCCTTTTCCATTTGGTTCTTGGAACTAATTAGCGCAGGCCACTAATTCTTTCATTAGCTTATGTGGCCAAGTTTAACTCAAACTCACCTTGCTTAGCCTCTAGGAAAGAGAATTTTCTGAGTGATTGTAGCATAACGATATTAGTTGAGCTCAGGCACCTCATTTAATGTTTTCAAAATCACGTAAGTGTTCAATTCTCAAGTCCAAAACGATGAATTTGAATGCCCTTTGACTTTCTTCCTATTTCTCTTTATTTTCTCTAACTCTCTCTTCTAGGCTCTCAATAAGAATGTTTCTGTCTAACTTTCTCCGGCCTTCTCTATTTTGTTCTACGAACTAATTAGCTTAGGCCACTAATTATTTCATCAGCTTAAGTGGCCATGTTTGACTCTAGTATCCACTTAACATTAATCCGGCTCATCAACGCCTGTCAGCGGCAACAAGATGCTCTATCCACTTAAGAATGTTTCTCCATAACTTTTCCCGTCCTTCCGCATCTTTCTCTATCTTGTTCTAGGAACTAATTAGCTTAGGCCACTAATCGTTTGATTAGCTTAAATGGCCAAGTTTAGCTCAAACTAACCTAACTTAGCCCCTAAAAAAGAGAATTTTAAGAGCAATTGCAGCTTAACGATATTAGTTTAACTTAAGAACCTTGTTTAAGGATTTCTAAATCACCTAAGTGTTCAATTCTCAATTCCAAAAGGAAGAATTTGAAATCCCTTTGAATTTCTTTCTATTTTCCTTTTTCTTTTCTCCGACTTCTCATCTACCAGTCAAGAAGAATGTTTCTCCCCAAGTTTCTCCGGCCTTCTCCATCCTTCTCTATTTTTATCCTACGAACTAATTAGCTTGGGCCAATAATTCTTTCATTAGCTTAAATGGCCCGGTTTAACTCAAACAAAACCATGCTTAGCCTGTAAGAAAGAGAATTTTATGAGTAATTGTAGCTTAATGATATTAGTTTAACTTAAACACGTCATTTAAGGTTTTCTAAATCTCCTACGTGTTCAATTCTCAAATCGAAAAGGATGAATTTCAATTCTCTTTGATTTTCTTCCTGTTTCTCTTTCTTTTCTCTAACCTTTCTCTACCGCCTCTCAAGAAGAATTCAGAATGTTCAAAAGCTGTCCTTTATTTTCTTTGCGTTCTACACCTACCATAACTACATACATATTTTGCCTACTCTAGTGGGATGTACTAGGGACTGTGTTTTGTTGCTCATAGCTATTTGCTGGATGCATACATCAGATTGCGGGTTTCTCCTCCAGCGCACTTTAGGAATACTGTTACACTCCGTGTGGGTTACGCTTCAAGACTATGCCGATTCAGATTTCGGTGATTTCTGGATGGCTTACTTTGGTTGCTACTTTCATTATTGGCGTTCGACATTTTTGGATGGGTGGCTCATTGCTATTACTTTGTTTCATTATTGATTTTAGTTAGTTCTTCCGCTGATGTTCAATAGCTATATTTCTCTTTGATGTAGTGTTTGAACATCTTGCGTCTGGTTATTCAGGCTTTTCTTTGTCTCGTGTATAGCTTTGTAGGGCGTGGGGCATGCCCCTTGTAATCTCGTTTATTCTTCTGTTTTATTTATGACTTATTCACCCAAAAAAAAGAACGTTTGTCTCTAACTATCTCCGTGCTTCTCCATCATTCTCTATTTTGTTCTAGGAACTAATAAGCCACTAATTGTTTCATTAGCTTAAGGGGACAAGTTTAACTCAAACTAACCTTGCTTAGCCTCCAAGAAAGAGAATTTTATGAGTAATTGTAGCTTAACTATGTTAGTTTAACTTAAGCACCCTATTTAGGGTTTTCTAAATCGCCTACGTGTTCAGTTCTCGAGTCCAAATGGATGAATTTGAATTCTCTTTGATTTTCTTCCTATTTCTCTTTCTTTTTCTCTAACTTTCTCTTCAACATCTCAAGAAGAACGTTTCCCTCTATGCTTCTCCGTCTTCCTCTGTTTTGTTCTACGAACTAATTAGCTTAGCCCACTAATTGTTTTATTAGCTTAAGCGGCCAGGTTTAACTGAAACTATCCTTGCTTAGCTTGTAAGAAAAAGAATTTTCTAAGTAATTTTAGTTTAACGATGTTAGTTTAAGTTAAGAACCTCATTTAAGGATTTCCAAATCACCTACGTGTTCAATTCGCAAGTCCGCAAGGAAGAATTTGAAATCCCTTTGATTTTCTTCCTATTTCTCTTTCTTTTCTCCAACTTCTCATCTACCTGTCAAGAAGAATGTTTCTCCAAAACTTTCTCCATCCTTCTCGATTTTGTCCTACGAACTAATTAGCTTTGGCCAATAATTGTTTCATTAGCTTAAGTGGCCAGGTTTAACTCAAACTAACCATGCATATCGTCTAAGAAAGAGGATTTTATGAGTAATTGTAGCTTAACCATACTAGTTTAATTTGAGCACCCTATTTAAGGTTTTCTAAGTCTCCTACGTGTTCGATTCTCAAGTCCAAATGGATGGATTTGATTTCTCTCCGATTTTCTTCCTATATTTCTCTTCCTTTTCTCCAACTTTCTCTTCTACATCTCAAGAAGAACGTTTCTCCCAAAGTTTCTCCGTGCTTCCTCATCTTTTCTGTTTTATTCTACGAACTAATTAGCATAGGCCACTAATTGTTTCATTAGCTTAAGTGGCCATGTGTTAACTCAAATTAACCTTGCTTAGCCTCTAAGAAAGAGAATTTTCTGAGTAATTGTAGCATAACGATATTAGTTTAACTTAGGCACCTCATTTAAGGTTTTCAAAATCGCTGAAGGGTTCAATTCTCAAGTCCAAAACGATGAATTTGAATGCCCTTTGATTATCTTTCTAAAATCCCTTTCTTTTCTCCAGCTTTCTCTTCTAGCTCTAAAGCAAAATGTTTCTCTCTTTCTCCGTCCTTCTCCATCCTTTTCCATTTGGTTCTTGGAACTAATTAGCGCAGGCCACTAATTCTTTCATTAGCTTATGTGGCCAAGTTTAACTCAAACTCACCTTGCTTAGCCTCTAGGAAAGAGAATTTTCTGAGTGATTGTAGCATAACGATATTAGTTGAGCTCAGGCACCTCATTTAATGTTTTCAAAATCACGTAAGTGTTCAATTCTCAAGTCCAAAACGATGAATTTGAATGCCCTTTGACTTTCTTCCTATTTCTCTTTATTTTCTCTAACTCTCTCTTCTAGGCTCTCAATAAGAATGTTTCTGTCTAACTTTCTCCGGCCTTCTCTATTTTGTTCTACGAACTAATTAGCTTAGGCCACTAATTATTTCATCAGCTTAAGTGGCCATGTTTGACTCTAGTATCCACTTAACATTAATCCGGCTCATCAACGCCTGTCAGCGGCAACAAGATGCTCTATCCACTTAAGAATGTTTCTCCATAACTTTTCCCGTCCTTCCGCATCTTTCTCTATCTTGTTCTAGGAACTAATTAGCTTAGGCCACTAATCGTTTGATTAGCTTAAATGGCCAAGTTTAGCTCAAACTAACCTAACTTAGCCCCTAAAAAAGAGAATTTTAAGAGCAATTGCAGCTTAACGATATTAGTTTAACTTAAGAACCTTGTTTAAGGATTTCTAAATCACCTAAGTGTTCAATTCTCAATTCCAAAAGGAAGAATTTGAAATCCCTTTGAATTTCTTTCTATTTTCCTTTTTCTTTTCTCCGACTTCTCATCTACCAGTCAAGAAGAATGTTTCTCCCCAAGTTTCTCCGGCCTTCTCCATCCTTCTCTATTTTTATCCTACGAACTAATTAGCTTGGGCCAATAATTCTTTCATTAGCTTAAATGGCCCGGTTTAACTCAAACAAAACCATGCTTAGCCTGTAAGAAAGAGAATTTTATGAGTAATTGTAGCTTAATGATATTAGTTTAACTTAAACACGTCATTTAAGGTTTTCTAAATCTCCTACGTGTTCAATTCTCAAATCGAAAAGGATGAATTTCAATTCTCTTTGATTTTCTTCCTGTTTCTCTTTCTTTTCTCTAACCTTTCTCTACCGCCTCTCAAGAAGAATTCAGAATGTTCAAAAGCTGTCCTTTATTTTCTTTGCGTTCTACACCTACCATAACTACATACATATTTTGCCTACTCTAGTGGGATGTACTAGGGACTGTGTTTTGTTGCTCATAGCTATTTGCTGGATGCATACATCAGATTGCGGGTTTCTCCTCCAGCGCACTTTAGGAATACTGTTACACTCCGTGTGGGTTACGCTTCAAGACTATGCCGATTCAGATTTCGGTGATTTCTGGATGGCTTACTTTGGTTGCTACTTTCATTATTGGCGTTCGACATTTTTGGATGGGTGGCTCATTGCTATTACTTTGTTTCATTATTGATTTTAGTTAGTTCTTCCGCTGATGTTCAATAGCTATATTTCTCTTTGATGTAGTGTTTGAACATCTTGCGTCTGGTTATTCAGGCTTTTCTTTGTCTCGTGTATAGCTTTGTAGGGCGTGGGGCATGCCCCTTGTAATCTCGTTTATTCTTCTGTTTTATTTATGACTTATTCACCCAAAAAAAAGAACGTTTGTCTCTAACTATCTCCGTGCTTCTCCATCATTCTCTATTTTGTTCTAGGAACTAATAAGCCACTAATTGTTTCATTAGCTTAAGGGGACAAGTTTAACTCAAACTAACCTTGCTTAGCCTCCAAGAAAGAGAATTTTATGAGTAATTGTAGCTTAACTATGTTAGTTTAACTTAAGCACCCTATTTAGGGTTTTCTAAATCGCCTACGTGTTCAGTTCTCGAGTCCAAATGGATGAATTTGAATTCTCTTTGATTTTCTTCCTATTTCTCTTTCTTTTTCTCTAACTTTCTCTTCAACATCTCAAGAAGAACGTTTCCCTCTATGCTTCTCCGTCTTCCTCTGTTTTGTTCTACGAACTAATTAGCTTAGCCCACTAATTGTTTTATTAGCTTAAGCGGCCAGGTTTAACTGAAACTATCCTTGCTTAGCTTGTAAGAAAAAGAATTTTCTAAGTAATTTTAGTTTAACGATGTTAGTTTAAGTTAAGAACCTCATTTAAGGATTTCCAAATCACCTACGTGTTCAATTCGCAAGTCCGCAAGGAAGAATTTGAAATCCCTTTGATTTTCTTCCTATTTCTCTTTCTTTTCTCCAACTTCTCATCTACCTGTCAAGAAGAATGTTTCTCCAAAACTTTCTCCATCCTTCTCGATTTTGTCCTACGAACTAATTAGCTTTGGCCAATAATTGTTTCATTAGCTTAAGTGGCCAGGTTTAACTCAAACTAACCATGCATATCGTCTAAGAAAGAGGATTTTATGAGTAATTGTAGCTTAACCATACTAGTTTAATTTGAGCACCCTATTTAAGGTTTTCTAAGTCTCCTACGTGTTCGATTCTCAAGTCCAAATGGATGGATTTGATTTCTCTCCGATTTTCTTCCTATATTTCTCTTCCTTTTCTCCAACTTTCTCTTCTACATCTCAAGAAGAACGTTTCTCCCAAAGTTTCTCCGTGCTTCCTCATCTTTTCTGTTTTATTCTACGAACTAATTAGCATAGGCCACTAATTGTTTCATTAGCTTAAGTGGCCATGTGTTAACTCAAATTAACCTTGCTTAGCCTCTAAGAAAGAGAATTTTCTGAGTAATTGTAGCATAACGATATTAGTTTAACTTAGGCACCTCATTTAAGGTTTTCAAAATCGCTGAAGGGTTCAATTCTCAAGTCCAAAACGATGAATTTGAATGCCCTTTGATTATCTTTCTAAAATCCCTTTGTTTTCTCCAGCTTTCTCTTCTAGCTCTAAAGCAAAATGTTTCTCTCTTTCTCCGTCCTTCTCCATCCTTTTCCATTTGGTTCTTGGAACTAATTAGCGCAGGCCACTAATTCTTTCATTAGCTTATGTGGCCAAGTTTAACTCAAACTCACCTTGCTTAGCCTCTAGGAAAGAGAATTTTCTGAGTGATTGTAGCATAACGATATTAGTTGAGCTCAGGCACCTCATTTAATGTTTTCAAAATCACGTAAGTGTTCAATTCTCAAGTCCAAAACGATGAATTTGAATGCCCTTTGACTTTCTTCCTATTTCTCTTTATTTTCTCTAACTCTCTCTTCTAGGCTCTCAATAAGAATGTTTCTGTCTAACTTTCTCCGGCCTTCTCTATTTTGTTCTACGAACTAATTAGCTTAGGCCACTAATTATTTCATCAGCTTAAGTGGCCATGTTTGACTCTAGTATCCACTTAACATTAATCCGGCTCATCAACGCCTGTCAGCGGCAACAAGATGCTCTATCCACTTAAGAATGTTTCTCCATAACTTTTCCCGTCCTTCCGCATCTTTCTCTATCTTGTTCTAGGAACTAATTAGCTTAGGCCACTAATCGTTTGATTAGCTTAAATGGCCAAGTTTAGCTCAAACTAACCTAACTTAGCCCCTAAAAAAGAGAATTTTAAGAGCAATTGCAGCTTAACGATATTAGTTTAACTTAAGAACCTTGTTTAAGGATTTCTAAATCACCTAAGTGTTCAATTCTCAATTCCAAAAGGAAGAATTTGAAATCCCTTTGAATTTCTTTCTATTTTCCTTTTTCTTTTCTCCGACTTCTCATCTACCAGTCAAGAAGAATGTTTCTCCCCAAGTTTCTCCGGCCTTCTCCATCCTTCTCTATTTTTATCCTACGAACTAATTAGCTTGGGCCAATAATTCTTTCATTAGCTTAAATGGCCCGGTTTAACTCAAACAAAACCATGCTTAGCCTGTAAGAAAGAGAATTTTATGAGTAATTGTAGCTTAATGATATTAGTTTAACTTAAACACGTCATTTAAGGTTTTCTAAATCTCCTACGTGTTCAATTCTCAAATCGAAAAGGATGAATTTCAATTCTCTTTGATTTTCTTCCTGTTTCTCTTTCTTTTCTCTAACCTTTCTCTACCGCCTCTCAAGAAGAATTCAGAATGTTCAAAAGCTGTCCTTTATTTTCTTTGCGTTCTACACCTACCATAACTACATACATATTTTGCCTACTCTAGTGGGATGTACTAGGGACTGTGTTTTGTTGCTCATAGCTATTTGCTGGATGCATACATCAGATTGCGGGTTTCTCCTCCAGCGCACTTTAGGAATACTGTTACACTCCGTGTGGGTTACGCTTCAAGACTATGCCGATTCAGATTTCGGTGATTTCTGGATGGCTTACTTTGGTTGCTACTTTCATTATTGGCGTTCGACATTTTTGGATGGGTGGCTCATTGCTATTACTTTGTTTCATTATTGATTTTAGTTAGTTCTTCCGCTGATGTTCAATAGCTATATTTCTCTTTGATGTAGTGTTTGAACATCTTGCGTCTGGTTATTCAGGCTTTTCTTTGTCTCGTGTATAGCTTTGTAGGGCGTGGGGCATGCCCCTTGTAATCTCGTTTATTCTTCTGTTTTATTTATGACTTATTCACCCAAAAAAAAGAACGTTTGTCTCTAACTATCTCCGTGCTTCTCCATCATTCTCTATTTTGTTCTAGGAACTAATAAGCCACTAATTGTTTCATTAGCTTAAGGGGACAAGTTTAACTCAAACTAACCTTGCTTAGCCTCCAAGAAAGAGAATTTTATGAGTAATTGTAGCTTAACTATGTTAGTTTAACTTAAGCACCCTATTTAGGGTTTTCTAAATCGCCTACGTGTTCAGTTCTCGAGTCCAAATGGATGAATTTGAATTCTCTTTGATTTTCTTCCTATTTCTCTTTCTTTTTCTCTAACTTTCTCTTCAACATCTCAAGAAGAACGTTTCCCTCTATGCTTCTCCGTCTTCCTCTGTTTTGTTCTACGAACTAATTAGCTTAGCCCACTAATTGTTTTATTAGCTTAAGCGGCCAGGTTTAACTGAAACTATCCTTGCTTAGCTTGTAAGAAAAAGAATTTTCTAAGTAATTTTAGTTTAACGATGTTAGTTTAAGTTAAGAACCTCATTTAAGGATTTCCAAATCACCTACGTGTTCAATTCGCAAGTCCGCAAGGAAGAATTTGAAATCCCTTTGATTTTCTTCCTACCTGTCAAGAAGAATGTTTCTCCAAAACTTTCTCCATCCTTCTCGATTTTGTCCTACGAACTAATTAGCTTTGGCCAATAATTGTTTCATTAGCTTAAGTGGCCAGGTTTAACTCAAACTAACCATGCATATCGTCTAAGAAAGAGGATTTTATGAGTAATTGTAGCTTAACCATACTAGTTTAATTTGAGCACCCTATTTAAGGTTTTCTAAGTCTCCTACGTGTTCGATTCTCAAGTCCAAATGGATGGATTTGATTTCTCTCCGATTTTCTTCCTATATTTCTCTTCCTTTTCTCCAACTTTCTCTTCTACATCTCAAGAAGAACGTTTCTCCCAAAGTTTCTCCGTGCTTCCTCATCTTTTCTGTTTTATTCTACGAACTAATTAGCATAGGCCACTAATTGTTTCATTAGCTTAAGTGGCCATGTGTTAACTCAAATTAACCTTGCTTAGCCTCTAAGAAAGAGAATTTTCTGAGTAATTGTAGCATAACGATATTAGTTTAACTTAGGCACCTCATTTAAGGTTTTCAAAATCGCTGAAGGGTTCAATTCTCAAGTCCAAAACGATGAATTTGAATGCCCTTTGATTATCTTTCTAAAATCCCTTTCTTTTCTCCAGCTTTCTCTTCTAGCTCTAAAGCAAAATGTTTCTCTCTTTCTCCGTCCTTCTCCATCCTTTTCCATTTGGTTCTTGGAACTAATTAGCGCAGGCCACTAATTCTTTCATTAGCTTATGTGGCCAAGTTTAACTCAAACTCACCTTGCTTAGCCTCTAGGAAAGAGAATTTTCTGAGTGATTGTAGCATAACGATATTAGTTGAGCTCAGGCACCTCATTTAATGTTTTCAAAATCACGTAAGTGTTCAATTCTCAAGTCCAAAACGATGAATTTGAATGCCCTTTGACTTTCTTCCTATTTCTCTTTATTTTCTCTAACTCTCTCTTCTAGGCTCTCAATAAGAATGTTTCTGTCTAACTTTCTCCGGCCTTCTCTATTTTGTTCTACGAACTAATTAGCTTAGGCCACTAATTATTTCATCAGCTTAAGTGGCCATGTTTGACTCTAGTATCCACTTAACATTAATCCGGCTCATCAACGCCTGTCAGCGGCAACAAGATGCTCTATCCACTTAAGAATGTTTCTCCATAACTTTTCCCGTCCTTCCGCATCTTTCTCTATCTTGTTCTAGGAACTAATTAGCTTAGGCCACTAATCGTTTGATTAGCTTAAATGGCCAAGTTTAGCTCAAACTAACCTAACTTAGCCCCTAAAAAAGAGAATTTTAAGAGCAATTGCAGCTTAACGATATTAGTTTAACTTAAGAACCTTGTTTAAGGATTTCTAAATCACCTAAGTGTTCAATTCTCAATTCCAAAAGGAAGAATTTGAAATCCCTTTGAATTTCTTTCTATTTTCCTTTTTCTTTTCTCCGACTTCTCATCTACCAGTCAAGAAGAATGTTTCTCCCCAAGTTTCTCCGGCCTTCTCCATCCTTCTCTATTTTTATCCTACGAACTAATTAGCTTGGGCCAATAATTCTTTCATTAGCTTAAATGGCCCGGTTTAACTCAAACAAAACCATGCTTAGCCTGTAAGAAAGAGAATTTTATGAGTAATTGTAGCTTAATGATATTAGTTTAACTTAAACACGTCATTTAAGGTTTTCTAAATCTCCTACGTGTTCAATTCTCAAATCGAAAAGGATGAATTTCAATTCTCTTTGATTTTCTTCCTGTTTCTCTTTCTTTTCTCTAACCTTTCTCTACCGCCTCTCAAGAAGAATTCAGAATGTTCAAAAGCTGTCCTTTATTTTCTTTGCGTTCTACACCTACCATAACTACATACATATTTTGCCTACTCTAGTGGGATGTACTAGGGACTGTGTTTTGTTGCTCATAGCTATTTGCTGGATGCATACATCAGATTGCGGGTTTCTCCTCCAGCGCACTTTAGGAATACTGTTACACTCCGTGTGGGTTACGCTTCAAGACTATGCCGATTCAGATTTCGGTGATTTCTGGATGGCTTACTTTGGTTGCTACTTTCATTATTGGCGTTCGACATTTTTGGATGGGTGGCTCATTGCTATTACTTTGTTTCATTATTGATTTTAGTTAGTTCTTCCGCTGATGTTCAATAGCTATATTTCTCTTTGATGTAGTGTTTGAACATCTTGCGTCTGGTTATTCAGGCTTTTCTTTGTCTCGTGTATAGCTTTGTAGGGCGTGGGGCATGCCCCTTGTAATCTCGTTTATTCTTCTGTTTTATTTATGACTTATTCACCCAAAAAAAAGAACGTTTGTCTCTAACTATCTCCGTGCTTCTCCATCATTCTCTATTTTGTTCTAGGAACTAATAAGCCACTAATTGTTTCATTAGCTTAAGGGGACAAGTTTAACTCAAACTAACCTTGCTTAGCCTCCAAGAAAGAGAATTTTATGAGTAATTGTAGCTTAACTATGTTAGTTTAACTTAAGCACCCTATTTAGGGTTTTCTAAATCGCCTACGTGTTCAGTTCTCGAGTCCAAATGGATGAATTTGAATTCTCTTTGATTTTCTTCCTATTTCTCTTTCTTTTTCTCTAACTTTCTCTTCAACATCTCAAGAAGAACGTTTCCCTCTATGCTTCTCCGTCTTCCTCTGTTTTGTTCTACGAACTAATTAGCTTAGCCCACTAATTAGCTTAAGCGGCCAGGTTTAACTGAAACTATCCTTGCTTAGCTTGTAAGAAAAAGAATTTTCTAAGTAATTTTAGTTTAACGATGTTAGTTTAAGTTAAGAACCTCATTTAAGGATTTCCAAATCACCTACGTGTTCAATTCGCAAGTCCGCAAGGAAGAATTTGAAATCCCTTTGATTTTCTTCCTATTTCTCTTTCTTTTCTCCAACTTCTCATCTACCTGTCAAGAAGAATGTTTCTCCAAAACTTTCTCCATCCTTCTCGATTTTGTCCTACGAACTAATTAGCTTTGGCCAATAATTGTTTCATTAGCTTAAGTGGCCAGGTTTAACTCAAACTAACCATGCATATCGTCTAAGAAAGAGGATTTTATGAGTAATTGTAGCTTAACCATACTAGTTTAATTTGAGCACCCTATTTAAGGTTTTCTAAGTCTCCTACGTGTTCGATTCTCAAGTCCAAATGGATGGATTTGATTTCTCTCCGATTTTCTTCCTACATTTCTCTTCCTTTTCTCCAACTTTCTCTTCTACATCTCAAGAAGAACGTTTCTCCCAAAGTTTCTCCGTGCTTCCTCATCTTTTCTGTTTTATTCTACGAACTAATTAGCATAGGCCACTAATTGTTTCATTAGCTTAAGTGGCCATGTGTTAACTCAAATTAACCTTGCTTAGCCTCTAAGAAAGAGAATTTTCTGAGTAATTGTAGCATAACGATATTAGTTTAACTTAGGCACCTCATTTAAGGTTTTCAAAATCGCTGAAGGGTTCAATTCTCAAGTCCAAAACGATGAATTTGAATGCCCTTTGATTATCTTTCTAAAATCCCTTTGTTTTCTCCAGCTTTCTCTTCTAGCTCTAAAGCAAAATGTTTCTCTCTTTCTCCGTCCTTCTCCATCCTTTTCCATTTGGTTCTTGGAACTAATTAGCGCAGGCCACTAATTCTTTCATTAGCTTATGTGGCCAAGTTTAACTCAAACTCACCTTGCTTAGCCTCTAGGAAAGAGAATTTTCTGAGTGATTGTAGCATAACGATATTAGTTGAGCTCAGGCACCTCATTTAATGTTTTCAAAATCACGTAAGTGTTCAATTCTCAAGTCCAAAACGATGAATTTGAATGCCCTTTGACTTTCTTCCTATTTCTCTTTATTTTCTCTAACTCTCTCTTCTAGGCTCTCAATAAGAATGTTTCTGTCTAACTTTCTCCGGCCTTCTCTATTTTGTTCTACGAACTAATTAGCTTAGGCCACTAATTATTTCATCAGCTTAAGTGGCCATGTTTGACTCTAGTATCCACTTAACATTAATCCGGCTCATCAACGCCTGTCAGCGGCAACAAGATGCTCTATCCACTTAAGAATGTTTCTCCATAACTTTTCCCGTCCTTCCGCATCTTTCTCTATCTTGTTCTAGGAACTAATTAGCTTAGGCCACTAATCGTTTGATTAGCTTAAATGGCCAAGTTTAGCTCAAACTAACCTAACTTAGCCCCTAAAAAAGAGAATTTTAAGAGCAATTGCAGCTTAACGATATTAGTTTAACTTAAGAACCTTGTTTAAGGATTTCTAAATCACCTAAGTGTTCAATTCTCAATTCCAAAAGGAAGAATTTGAAATCCCTTTGAATTTCTTTCTATTTTCCTTTTTCTTTTCTCCGACTTCTCATCTACCAGTCAAGAAGAATGTTTCTCCCCAAGTTTCTCCGGCCTTCTCCATCCTTCTCTATTTTTATCCTACGAACTAATTAGCTTGGGCCAATAATTCTTTCATTAGCTTAAATGGCCCGGTTTAACTCAAACAAAACCATGCTTAGCCTGTAAGAAAGAGAATTTTATGAGTAATTGTAGCTTAATGATATTAGTTTAACTTAAACACGTCATTTAAGGTTTTCTAAATCTCCTACGTGTTCAATTCTCAAATCGAAAAGGATGAATTTCAATTCTCTTTGATTTTCTTCCTGTTTCTCTTTCTTTTCTCTAACCTTTCTCTACCGCCTCTCAAGAAGAATTCAGAATGTTCAAAAGCTGTCCTTTATTTTCTTTGCGTTCTACACCTACCATAACTACATACATATTTTGCCTACTCTAGTGGGATGTACTAGGGACTGTGTTTTGTTGCTCATAGCTATTTGCTGGATGCATACATCAGATTGCGGGTTTCTCCTCCAGCGCACTTTAGGAATACTGTTACACTCCGTGTGGGTTACGCTTCAAGACTATGCCGATTCAGATTTCGGTGATTTCTGGATGGCTTACTTTGGTTGCTACTTTCATTATTGGCGTTCGACATTTTTGGATGGGTGGCTCATTGCTATTACTTTGTTTCATTATTGATTTTAGTTAGTTCTTCCGCTGATGTTCAATAGCTATATTTCTCTTTGATGTAGTGTTTGAACATCTTGCGTCTGGTTATTCAGGCTTTTCTTTGTCTCGTGTATAGCTTTGTAGGGCGTGGGGCATGCCCCTTGTAATCTCGTTTATTCTTCTGTTTTATTTATGACTTATTCACCCAAAAAAAAGAACGTTTGTCTCTAACTATCTCCGTGCTTCTCCATCATTCTCTATTTTGTTCTAGGAACTAATAAGCCACTAATTGTTTCATTAGCTTAAGGGGACAAGTTTAACTCAAACTAACCTTGCTTAGCCTCCAAGAAAGAGAATTTTATGAGTAATTGTAGCTTAACTATGTTAGTTTAACTTAAGCACCCTATTTAGGGTTTTCTAAATCGCCTACGTGTTCAGTTCTCGAGTCCAAATGGATGAATTTGAATTCTCTTTGATTTTCTTCCTATTTCTCTTTCTTTTTCTCTAACTTTCTCTTCAACATCTCAAGAAGAACGTTTCCCTCTATGCTTCTCCGTCTTCCTCTGTTTTGTTCTACGAACTAATTAGCTTAGCCCACTAATTAGCTTAAGCGGCCAGGTTTAACTGAAACTATCCTTGCTTAGCTTGTAAGAAAAAGAATTTTCTAAGTAATTTTAGTTTAACGATGTTAGTTTAAGTTAAGAACCTCATTTAAGGATTTCCAAATCACCTACGTGTTCAATTCGCAAGTCCGCAAGGAAGAATTTGAAATCCCTTTGATTTTCTTCCTATTTCTCTTTCTTTTCTCCAACTTCTCATCTACCTGTCAAGAAGAATGTTTCTCCAAAACTTTCTCCATCCTTCTCGATTTTGTCCTACGAACTAATTAGCTTTGGCCAATAATTGTTTCATTAGCTTAAGTGGCCAGGTTTAACTCAAACTAACCATGCATATCGTCTAAGAAAGAGGATTTTATGAGTAATTGTAGCTTAACCATACTAGTTTAATTTGAGCACCCTATTTAAGGTTTTCTAAGTCTCCTACGTGTTCGATTCTCAAGTCCAAATGGATGGATTTGATTTCTCTCCGATTTTCTTCCTACATTTCTCTTCCTTTTCTCCAACTTTCTCTTCTACATCTCAAGAAGAACGTTTCTCCCAAAGTTTCTCCGTGCTTCCTCATCTTTTCTGTTTTATTCTACGAACTAATTAGCATAGGCCACTAATTGTTTCATTAGCTTAAGTGGCCATGTGTTAACTCAAATTAACCTTGCTTAGCCTCTAAGAAAGAGAATTTTCTGAGTAATTGTAGCATAACGATATTAGTTTAACTTAGGCACCTCATTTAAGGTTTTCAAAATCGCTGAAGGGTTCAATTCTCAAGTCCAAAACGATGAATTTGAATGCCCTTTGATTATCTTTCTAAAATCCCTTTGTTTTCTCCAGCTTTCTCTTCTAGCTCTAAAGCAAAATGTTTCTCTCTTTCTCCGTCCTTCTCCATCCTTTTCCATTTGGTTCTTGGAACTAATTAGCGCAGGCCACTAATTCTTTCATTAGCTTATGTGGCCAAGTTTAACTCAAACTCACCTTGCTTAGCCTCTAGGAAAGAGAATTTTCTGAGTGATTGTAGCATAACGATATTAGTTGAGCTCAGGCACCTCATTTAATGTTTTCAAAATCACGTAAGTGTTCAATTCTCAAGTCCAAAACGATGAATTTGAATGCCCTTTGACTTTCTTCCTATTTCTCTTTATTTTCTCTAACTCTCTCTTCTAGGCTCTCAATAAGAATGTTTCTGTCTAACTTTCTCCGGCCTTCTCTATTTTGTTCTACGAACTAATTAGCTTAGGCCACTAATTATTTCATCAGCTTAAGTGGCCATGTTTGACTCTAGTATCCACTTAACATTAATCCGGCTCATCAACGCCTGTCAGCGGCAACAAGATGCTCTATCCACTTAAGAATGTTTCTCCATAACTTTTCCCGTCCTTCCGCATCTTTCTCTATCTTGTTCTAGGAACTAATTAGCTTAGGCCACTAATCGTTTGATTAGCTTAAATGGCCAAGTTTAGCTCAAACTAACCTAACTTAGCCCCTAAAAAAGAGAATTTTAAGAGCAATTGCAGCTTAACGATATTAGTTTAACTTAAGAACCTTGTTTAAGGATTTCTAAATCACCTAAGTGTTCAATTCTCAATTCCAAAAGGAAGAATTTGAAATCCCTTTGAATTTCTTTCTATTTTCCTTTTTCTTTTCTCCGACTTCTCATCTACCAGTCAAGAAGAATGTTTCTCCCCAAGTTTCTCCGGCCTTCTCCATCCTTCTCTATTTTTATCCTACGAACTAATTAGCTTGGGCCAATAATTCTTTCATTAGCTTAAATGGCCCGGTTTAACTCAAACAAAACCATGCTTAGCCTGTAAGAAAGAGAATTTTATGAGTAATTGTAGCTTAATGATATTAGTTTAACTTAAACACGTCATTTAAGGTTTTCTAAATCTCCTACGTGTTCAATTCTCAAATCGAAAAGGATGAATTTCAATTCTCTTTGATTTTCTTCCTGTTTCTCTTTCTTTTCTCTAACCTTTCTCTACCGCCTCTCAAGAAGAATTCAGAATGTTCAAAAGCTGTCCTTTATTTTCTTTGCGTTCTACACCTACCATAACTACATACATATTTTGCCTACTCTAGTGGGATGTACTAGGGACTGTGTTTTGTTGCTCATAGCTATTTGCTGGATGCATACATCAGATTGCGGGTTTCTCCTCCAGCGCACTTTAGGAATACTGTTACACTCCGTGTGGGTTACGCTTCAAGACTATGCCGATTCAGATTTCGGTGATTTCTGGATGGCTTACTTTGGTTGCTACTTTCATTATTGGCGTTCGACATTTTTGGATGGGTGGCTCATTGCTATTACTTTGTTTCATTATTGATTTTAGTTAGTTCTTCCGCTGATGTTCAATAGCTATATTTCTCTTTGATGTAGTGTTTGAACATCTTGCGTCTGGTTATTCAGGCTTTTCTTTGTCTCGTGTATAGCTTTGTAGGGCGTGGGGCATGCCCCTTGTAATCTCGTTTATTCTTCTGTTTTATTTATGACTTATTCACCCAAAAAAAAGAACGTTTGTCTCTAACTATCTCCGTGCTTCTCCATCATTCTCTATTTTGTTCTAGGAACTAATAAGCCACTAATTGTTTCATTAGCTTAAGGGGACAAGTTTAACTCAAACTAACCTTGCTTAGCCTCCAAGAAAGAGAATTTTATGAGTAATTGTAGCTTAACTATGTTAGTTTAACTTAAGCACCCTATTTAGGGTTTTCTAAATCGCCTACGTGTTCAGTTCTCGAGTCCAAATGGATGAATTTGAATTCTCTTTGATTTTCTTCCTATTTCTCTTTCTTTTTCTCTAACTTTCTCTTCAACATCTCAAGAAGAACGTTTCCCTCTATGCTTCTCCGTCTTCCTCTGTTTTGTTCTACGAACTAATTAGCTTAGCCCACTAATTAGCTTAAGCGGCCAGGTTTAACTGAAACTATCCTTGCTTAGCTTGTAAGAAAAAGAATTTTCTAAGTAATTTTAGTTTAACGATGTTAGTTTAAGTTAAGAACCTCATTTAAGGATTTCCAAATCACCTACGTGTTCAATTCGCAAGTCCGCAAGGAAGAATTTGAAATCCCTTTGATTTTCTTCCTATTTCTCTTTCTTTTCTCCAACTTCTCATCTACCTGTCAAGAAGAATGTTTCTCCAAAACTTTCTCCATCCTTCTCGATTTTGTCCTACGAACTAATTAGCTTTGGCCAATAATTGTTTCATTAGCTTAAGTGGCCAGGTTTAACTCAAACTAACCATGCATATCGTCTAAGAAAGAGGATTTTATGAGTAATTGTAGCTTAACCATACTAGTTTAATTTGAGCACCCTATTTAAGGTTTTCTAAGTCTCCTACGTGTTCGATTCTCAAGTCCAAATGGATGGATTTGATTTCTCTCCGATTTTCTTCCTACATTTCTCTTCCTTTTCTCCAACTTTCTCTTCTACATCTCAAGAAGAACGTTTCTCCCAAAGTTTCTCCGTGCTTCCTCATCTTTTCTGTTTTATTCTACGAACTAATTAGCATAGGCCACTAATTGTTTCATTAGCTTAAGTGGCCATGTGTTAACTCAAATTAACCTTGCTTAGCCTCTAAGAAAGAGAATTTTCTGAGTAATTGTAGCATAACGATATTAGTTTAACTTAGGCACCTCATTTAAGGTTTTCAAAATCGCTGAAGGGTTCAATTCTCAAGTCCAAAACGATGAATTTGAATGCCCTTTGATTATCTTTCTAAAATCCCTTTGTTTTCTCCAGCTTTCTCTTCTAGCTCTAAAGCAAAATGTTTCTCTCTTTCTCCGTCCTTCTCCATCCTTTTCCATTTGGTTCTTGGAACTAATTAGCGCAGGCCACTAATTCTTTCATTAGCTTATGTGGCCAAGTTTAACTCAAACTCACCTTGCTTAGCCTCTAGGAAAGAGAATTTTCTGAGTGATTGTAGCATAACGATATTAGTTGAGCTCAGGCACCTCATTTAATGTTTTCAAAATCACGTAAGTGTTCAATTCTCAAGTCCAAAACGATGAATTTGAATGCCCTTTGACTTTCTTCCTATTTCTCTTTATTTTCTCTAACTCTCTCTTCTAGGCTCTCAATAAGAATGTTTCTGTCTAACTTTCTCCGGCCTTCTCTATTTTGTTCTACGAACTAATTAGCTTAGGCCACTAATTATTTCATCAGCTTAAGTGGCCATGTTTGACTCTAGTATCCACTTAACATTAATCCGGCTCATCAACGCCTGTCAGCGGCAACAAGATGCTCTATCCACTTAAGAATGTTTCTCCATAACTTTTCCCGTCCTTCCGCATCTTTCTCTATCTTGTTCTAGGAACTAATTAGCTTAGGCCACTAATCGTTTGATTAGCTTAAATGGCCAAGTTTAGCTCAAACTAACCTAACTTAGCCCCTAAAAAAGAGAATTTTAAGAGCAATTGCAGCTTAACGATATTAGTTTAACTTAAGAACCTTGTTTAAGGATTTCTAAATCACCTAAGTGTTCAATTCTCAATTCCAAAAGGAAGAATTTGAAATCCCTTTGAATTTCTTTCTATTTTCCTTTTTCTTTTCTCCGACTTCTCATCTACCAGTCAAGAAGAATGTTTCTCCCCAAGTTTCTCCGGCCTTCTCCATCCTTCTCTATTTTTATCCTACGAACTAATTAGCTTGGGCCAATAATTCTTTCATTAGCTTAAATGGCCCGGTTTAACTCAAACAAAACCATGCTTAGCCTGTAAGAAAGAGAATTTTATGAGTAATTGTAGCTTAATGATATTAGTTTAACTTAAACACGTCATTTAAGGTTTTCTAAATCTCCTACGTGTTCAATTCTCAAATCGAAAAGGATGAATTTCAATTCTCTTTGATTTTCTTCCTGTTTCTCTTTCTTTTCTCTAACCTTTCTCTACCGCCTCTCAAGAAGAATTCAGAATGTTCAAAAGCTGTCCTTTATTTTCTTTGCGTTCTACACCTACCATAACTACATACATATTTTGCCTACTCTAGTGGGATGTACTAGGGACTGTGTTTTGTTGCTCATAGCTATTTGCTGGATGCATACATCAGATTGCGGGTTTCTCCTCCAGCGCACTTTAGGAATACTGTTACACTCCGTGTGGGTTACGCTTCAAGACTATGCCGATTCAGATTTCGGTGATTTCTGGATGGCTTACTTTGGTTGCTACTTTCATTATTGGCGTTCGACATTTTTGGATGGGTGGCTCATTGCTATTACTTTGTTTCATTATTGATTTTAGTTAGTTCTTCCGCTGATGTTCAATAGCTATATTTCTCTTTGATGTAGTGTTTGAACATCTTGCGTCTGGTTATTCAGGCTTTTCTTTGTCTCGTGTATAGCTTTGTAGGGCGTGGGGCATGCCCCTTGTAATCTCGTTTATTCTTCTGTTTTATTTATGACTTATTCACCCAAAAAAAAGAACGTTTGTCTCTAACTATCTCCGTGCTTCTCCATCATTCTCTATTTTGTTCTAGGAACTAATAAGCCACTAATTGTTTCATTAGCTTAAGGGGACAAGTTTAACTCAAACTAACCTTGCTTAGCCTCCAAGAAAGAGAATTTTATGAGTAATTGTAGCTTAACTATGTTAGTTTAACTTAAGCACCCTATTTAGGGTTTTCTAAATCGCCTACGTGTTCAGTTCTCGAGTCCAAATGGATGAATTTGAATTCTCTTTGATTTTCTTCCTATTTCTCTTTCTTTTTCTCTAACTTTCTCTTCAACATCTCAAGAAGAACGTTTCCCTCTATGCTTCTCCGTCTTCCTCTGTTTTGTTCTACGAACTAATTAGCTTAGCCCACTAATTAGCTTAAGCGGCCAGGTTTAACTGAAACTATCCTTGCTTAGCTTGTAAGAAAAAGAATTTTCTAAGTAATTTTAGTTTAACGATGTTAGTTTAAGTTAAGAACCTCATTTAAGGATTTCCAAATCACCTACGTGTTCAATTCGCAAGTCCGCAAGGAAGAATTTGAAATCCCTTTGATTTTCTTCCTATTTCTCTTTCTTTTCTCCAACTTCTCATCTACCTGTCAAGAAGAATGTTTCTCCAAAACTTTCTCCATCCTTCTCGATTTTGTCCTACGAACTAATTAGCTTTGGCCAATAATTGTTTCATTAGCTTAAGTGGCCAGGTTTAACTCAAACTAACCATGCATATCGTCTAAGAAAGAGGATTTTATGAGTAATTGTAGCTTAACCATACTAGTTTAATTTGAGCACCCTATTTAAGGTTTTCTAAGTCTCCTACGTGTTCGATTCTCAAGTCCAAATGGATGGATTTGATTTCTCTCCGATTTTCTTCCTACATTTCTCTTCCTTTTCTCCAACTTTCTCTTCTACATCTCAAGAAGAACGTTTCTCCCAAAGTTTCTCCGTGCTTCCTCATCTTTTCTGTTTTATTCTACGAACTAATTAGCATAGGCCACTAATTGTTTCATTAGCTTAAGTGGCCATGTGTTAACTCAAATTAACCTTGCTTAGCCTCTAAGAAAGAGAATTTTCTGAGTAATTGTAGCATAACGATATTAGTTTAACTTAGGCACCTCATTTAAGGTTTTCAAAATCGCTGAAGGGTTCAATTCTCAAGTCCAAAACGATGAATTTGAATGCCCTTTGATTATCTTTCTAAAATCCCTTTGTTTTCTCCAGCTTTCTCTTCTAGCTCTAAAGCAAAATGTTTCTCTCTTTCTCCGTCCTTCTCCATCCTTTTCCATTTGGTTCTTGGAACTAATTAGCGCAGGCCACTAATTCTTTCATTAGCTTATGTGGCCAAGTTTAACTCAAACTCACCTTGCTTAGCCTCTAGGAAAGAGAATTTTCTGAGTGATTGTAGCATAACGATATTAGTTGAGCTCAGGCACCTCATTTAATGTTTTCAAAATCACGTAAGTGTTCAATTCTCAAGTCCAAAACGATGAATTTGAATGCCCTTTGACTTTCTTCCTATTTCTCTTTATTTTCTCTAACTCTCTCTTCTAGGCTCTCAATAAGAATGTTTCTGTCTAACTTTCTCCGGCCTTCTCTATTTTGTTCTACGAACTAATTAGCTTAGGCCACTAATTATTTCATCAGCTTAAGTGGCCATGTTTGACTCTAGTATCCACTTAACATTAATCCGGCTCATCAACGCCTGTCAGCGGCAACAAGATGCTCTATCCACTTAAGAATGTTTCTCCATAACTTTTCCCGTCCTTCCGCATCTTTCTCTATCTTGTTCTAGGAACTAATTAGCTTAGGCCACTAATCGTTTGATTAGCTTAAATGGCCAAGTTTAGCTCAAACTAACCTAACTTAGCCCCTAAAAAAGAGAATTTTAAGAGCAATTGCAGCTTAACGATATTAGTTTAACTTAAGAACCTTGTTTAAGGATTTCTAAATCACCTAAGTGTTCAATTCTCAATTCCAAAAGGAAGAATTTGAAATCCCTTTGAATTTCTTTCTATTTTCCTTTTTCTTTTCTCCGACTTCTCATCTACCAGTCAAGAAGAATGTTTCTCCCCAAGTTTCTCCGGCCTTCTCCATCCTTCTCTATTTTTATCCTACGAACTAATTAGCTTGGGCCAATAATTCTTTCATTAGCTTAAATGGCCCGGTTTAACTCAAACAAAACCATGCTTAGCCTGTAAGAAAGAGAATTTTATGAGTAATTGTAGCTTAATGATATTAGTTTAACTTAAACACGTCATTTAAGGTTTTCTAAATCTCCTACGTGTTCAATTCTCAAATCGAAAAGGATGAATTTCAATTCTCTTTGATTTTCTTCCTGTTTCTCTTTCTTTTCTCTAACCTTTCTCTACCGCCTCTCAAGAAGAATTCAGAATGTTCAAAAGCTGTCCTTTATTTTCTTTGCGTTCTACACCTACCATAACTACATACATATTTTGCCTACTCTAGTGGGATGTACTAGGGACTGTGTTTTGTTGCTCATAGCTATTTGCTGGATGCATACATCAGATTGCGGGTTTCTCCTCCAGCGCACTTTAGGAATACTGTTACACTCCGTGTGGGTTACGCTTCAAGACTATGCCGATTCAGATTTCGGTGATTTCTGGATGGCTTACTTTGGTTGCTACTTTCATTATTGGCGTTCGACATTTTTGGATGGGTGGCTCATTGCTATTACTTTGTTTCATTATTGATTTTAGTTAGTTCTTCCGCTGATGTTCAATAGCTATATTTCTCTTTGATGTAGTGTTTGAACATCTTGCGTCTGGTTATTCAGGCTTTTCTTTGTCTCGTGTATAGCTTTGTAGGGCGTGGGGCATGCCCCTTGTAATCTCGTTTATTCTTCTGTTTTATTTATGACTTATTCACCCAAAAAAAAGAACGTTTGTCTCTAACTATCTCCGTGCTTCTCCATCATTCTCTATTTTGTTCTAGGAACTAATAAGCCACTAATTGTTTCATTAGCTTAAGGGGACAAGTTTAACTCAAACTAACCTTGCTTAGCCTCCAAGAAAGAGAATTTTATGAGTAATTGTAGCTTAACTATGTTAGTTTAACTTAAGCACCCTATTTAGGGTTTTCTAAATCGCCTACGTGTTCAGTTCTCGAGTCCAAATGGATGAATTTGAATTCTCTTTGATTTTCTTCCTATTTCTCTTTCTTTTTCTCTAACTTTCTCTTCAACATCTCAAGAAGAACGTTTCCCTCTATGCTTCTCCGTCTTCCTCTGTTTTGTTCTACGAACTAATTAGCTTAGCCCACTAATTGTTTTATTAGCTTAAGCGGCCAGGTTTAACTGAAACTATCCTTGCTTAGCTTGTAAGAAAAAGAATTTTCTAAGTAATTTTAGTTTAACGATGTTAGTTTAAGTTAAGAACCTCATTTAAGGATTTCCAAATCACCTACGTGTTCAATTCGCAAGTCCGCAAGGAAGAATTTGAAATCCCTTTGATTTTCTTCCTATTTCTCTTTCTTTTCTCCAACTTCTCATCTACCTGTCAAGAAGAATGTTTCTCCAAAACTTTCTCCATCCTTCTCGATTTTGTCCTACGAACTAATTAGCTTTGGCCAATAATTGTTTCATTAGCTTAAGTGGCCAGGTTTAACTCAAACTAACCATGCATATCGTCTAAGAAAGAGGATTTTATGAGTAATTGTAGCTTAACCATACTAGTTTAATTTGAGCACCCTATTTAAGGTTTTCTAAGTCTCCTACGTGTTCGATTCTCAAGTCCAAATGGATGGATTTGATTTCTCTCCGATTTTCTTCCTACATTTCTCTTCCTTTTCTCCAACTTTCTCTTCTACATCTCAAGAAGAACGTTTCTCCCAAAGTTTCTCCGTGCTTCCTCATCTTTTCTGTTTTATTCTACGAACTAATTAGCATAGGCCACTAATTGTTTCATTAGCTTAAGTGGCCATGTGTTAACTCAAATTAACCTTGCTTAGCCTCTAAGAAAGAGAATTTTCTGAGTAATTGTAGCATAACGATATTAGTTTAACTTAGGCACCTCATTTAAGGTTTTCAAAATCGCTGAAGGGTTCAATTCTCAAGTCCAAAACGATGAATTTGAATGCCCTTTGATTATCTTTCTAAAATCCCTTTGTTTTCTCCAGCTTTCTCTTCTAGCTCTAAAGCAAAATGTTTCTCTCTTTCTCCGTCCTTCTCCATCCTTTTCCATTTGGTTCTTGGAACTAATTAGCGCAGGCCACTAATTCTTTCATTAGCTTATGTGGCCAAGTTTAACTCAAACTCACCTTGCTTAGCCTCTAGGAAAGAGAATTTTCTGAGTGATTGTAGCATAACGATATTAGTTGAGCTCAGGCACCTCATTTAATGTTTTCAAAATCACGTAAGTGTTCAATTCTCAAGTCCAAAACGATGAATTTGAATGCCCTTTGACTTTCTTCCTATTTCTCTTTATTTTCTCTAACTCTCTCTTCTAGGCTCTCAATAAGAATGTTTCTGTCTAACTTTCTCCGGCCTTCTCTATTTTGTTCTACGAACTAATTAGCTTAGGCCACTAATTATTTCATCAGCTTAAGTGGCCATGTTTGACTCTAGTATCCACTTAACATTAATCCGGCTCATCAACGCCTGTCAGCGGCAACAAGATGCTCTATCCACTTAAGAATGTTTCTCCATAACTTTTCCCGTCCTTCCGCATCTTTCTCTATCTTGTTCTAGGAACTAATTAGCTTAGGCCACTAATCGTTTGATTAGCTTAAATGGCCAAGTTTAGCTCAAACTAACCTAACTTAGCCCCTAAAAAAGAGAATTTTAAGAGCAATTGCAGCTTAACGATATTAGTTTAACTTAAGAACCTTGTTTAAGGATTTCTAAATCACCTAAGTGTTCAATTCTCAATTCCAAAAGGAAGAATTTGAAATCCCTTTGAATTTCTTTCTATTTTCCTTTTTCTTTTCTCCGACTTCTCATCTACCAGTCAAGAAGAATGTTTCTCCCCAAGTTTCTCCGGCCTTCTCCATCCTTCTCTATTTTTATCCTACGAACTAATTAGCTTGGGCCAATAATTCTTTCATTAGCTTAAATGGCCCGGTTTAACTCAAACAAAACCATGCTTAGCCTGTAAGAAAGAGAATTTTATGAGTAATTGTAGCTTAATGATATTAGTTTAACTTAAACACGTCATTTAAGGTTTTCTAAATCTCCTACGTGTTCAATTCTCAAATCGAAAAGGATGAATTTCAATTCTCTTTGATTTTCTTCCTGTTTCTCTTTCTTTTCTCTAACCTTTCTCTACCGCCTCTCAAGAAGAATTCAGAATGTTCAAAAGCTGTCCTTTATTTTCTTTGCGTTCTACACCTACCATAACTACATACATATTTTGCCTACTCTAGTGGGATGTACTAGGGACTGTGTTTTGTTGCTCATAGCTATTTGCTGGATGCATACATCAGATTGCGGGTTTCTCCTCCAGCGCACTTTAGGAATACTGTTACACTCCGTGTGGGTTACGCTTCAAGACTATGCCGATTCAGATTTCGGTGATTTCTGGATGGCTTACTTTGGTTGCTACTTTCATTATTGGCGTTCGACATTTTTGGATGGGTGGCTCATTGCTATTACTTTGTTTCATTATTGATTTTAGTTAGTTCTTCCGCTGATGTTCAATAGCTATATTTCTCTTTGATGTAGTGTTTGAACATCTTGCGTCTGGTTATTCAGGCTTTTCTTTGTCTCGTGTATAGCTTTGTAGGGCGTGGGGCATGCCCCTTGTAATCTCGTTTATTCTTCTGTTTTATTTATGACTTATTCACCCAAAAAAAAGAACGTTTGTCTCTAACTATCTCCGTGCTTCTCCATCATTCTCTATTTTGTTCTAGGAACTAATAAGCCACTAATTGTTTCATTAGCTTAAGGGGACAAGTTTAACTCAAACTAACCTTGCTTAGCCTCCAAGAAAGAGAATTTTATGAGTAATTGTAGCTTAACTATGTTAGTTTAACTTAAGCACCCTATTTAGGGTTTTCTAAATCGCCTACGTGTTCAGTTCTCGAGTCCAAATGGATGAATTTGAATTCTCTTTGATTTTCTTCCTATTTCTCTTTCTTTTTCTCTAACTTTCTCTTCAACATCTCAAGAAGAACGTTTCCCTCAATGCTTCTCCGTCTTCCTCTGTTTTGTTCTACGAACTAATTAGCTTAGCCCACTAATTGTTTTATTAGCTTAAGCGGCCAGGTTTAACTGAAACTATCCTTGCTTAGCTTGTAAGAAAAAGAATTTTCTAAGTAATTTTAGTTTAACGATGTTAGTTTAAGTTAAGAACCTCATTTAAGGATTTCCAAATCACCTACGTGTTCAATTCGCAAGTCCGCAAGGAAGAATTTGAAATCCCTTTGATTTTCTTCCTATTTCTCTTTCTTTTCTCCAACTTCTCATCTACCTGTCAAGAAGAATGTTTCTCCAAAACTTTCTCCATCCTTCTCGATTTTGTCCTACGAACTAATTAGCTTTGGCCAATAATTGTTTCATTAGCTTAAGTGGCCAGGTTTAACTCAAACTAACCATGCATATCGTCTAAGAAAGAGGATTTTATGAGTAATTGTAGCTTAACCATACTAGTTTAATTTGAGCACCCTATTTAAGGTTTTCTAAGTCTCCTACGTGTTCGATTCTCAAGTCCAAATGGATGGATTTGATTTCTCTCCGATTTTCTTCCTACATTTCTCTTCCTTTTCTCCAACTTTCTCTTCTACATCTCAAGAAGAACGTTTCTCCCAAAGTTTCTCCGTGCTTCCTCATCTTTTCTGTTTTATTCTACGAACTAATTAGCATAGGCCACTAATTGTTTCATTAGCTTAAGTGGCCATGTGTTAACTCAAATTAACCTTGCTTAGCCTCTAAGAAAGAGAATTTTCTGAGTAATTGTAGCATAACGATATTAGTTTAACTTAGGCACCTCATTTAAGGTTTTCAAAATCGCTGAAGGGTTCAATTCTCAAGTCCAAAACGATGAATTTGAATGCCCTTTGATTATCTTTCTAAAATCCCTTTGTTTTCTCCAGCTTTCTCTTCTAGCTCTAAAGCAAAATGTTTCTCTCTTTCTCCGTCCTTCTCCATCCTTTTCCATTTGGTTCTTGGAACTAATTAGCGCAGGCCACTAATTCTTTCATTAGCTTATGTGGCCAAGTTTAACTCAAACTCACCTTGCTTAGCCTCTAGGAAAGAGAATTTTCTGAGTGATTGTAGCATAACGATATTAGTTGAGCTCAGGCACCTCATTTAATGTTTTCAAAATCACGTAAGTGTTCAATTCTCAAGTCCAAAACGATGAATTTGAATGCCCTTTGACTTTCTTCCTATTTCTCTTTATTTTCTCTAACTCTCTCTTCTAGGCTCTCAATAAGAATGTTTCTGTCTAACTTTCTCCGGCCTTCTCTATTTTGTTCTACGAACTAATTAGCTTAGGCCACTAATTATTTCATCAGCTTAAGTGGCCATGTTTGACTCTAGTATCCACTTAACATTAATCCGGCTCATCAACGCCTGTCAGCGGCAACAAGATGCTCTATCCACTTAAGAATGTTTCTCCATAACTTTTCCCGTCCTTCCGCATCTTTCTCTATCTTGTTCTAGGAACTAATTAGCTTAGGCCACTAATCGTTTGATTAGCTTAAATGGCCAAGTTTAGCTCAAACTAACCTAACTTAGCCCCTAAAAAAGAGAATTTTAAGAGCAATTGCAGCTTAACGATATTAGTTTAACTTAAGAACCTTGTTTAAGGATTTCTAAATCACCTAAGTGTTCAATTCTCAATTCCAAAAGGAAGAATTTGAAATCCCTTTGAATTTCTTTCTATTTTCCTTTTTCTTTTCTCCGACTTCTCATCTACCAGTCAAGAAGAATGTTTCTCCCCAAGTTTCTCCGGCCTTCTCCATCCTTCTCTATTTTTATCCTACGAACTAATTAGCTTGGGCCAATAATTCTTTCATTAGCTTAAATGGCCCGGTTTAACTCAAACAAAACCATGCTTAGCCTGTAAGAAAGAGAATTTTATGAGTAATTGTAGCTTAATGATATTAGTTTAACTTAAACACGTCATTTAAGGTTTTCTAAATCTCCTACGTGTTCAATTCTCAAATCGAAAAGGATGAATTTCAATTCTCTTTGATTTTCTTCCTGTTTCTCTTTCTTTTCTCTAACCTTTCTCTACCGCCTCTCAAGAAGAATTCAGAATGTTCAAAAGCTGTCCTTTATTTTCTTTGCGTTCTACACCTACCATAACTACATACATATTTTGCCTACTCTAGTGGGATGTACTAGGGACTGTGTTTTGTTGCTCATAGCTATTTGCTGGATGCATACATCAGATTGCGGGTTTCTCCTCCAGCGCACTTTAGGAATACTGTTACACTCCGTGTGGGTTACGCTTCAAGACTATGCCGATTCAGATTTCGGTGATTTCTGGATGGCTTACTTTGGTTGCTACTTTCATTATTGGCGTTCGACATTTTTGGATGGGTGGCTCATTGCTATTACTTTGTTTCATTATTGATTTTAGTTAGTTCTTCCGCTGATGTTCAATAGCTATATTTCTCTTTGATGTAGTGTTTGAACATCTTGCGTCTGGTTATTCAGGCTTTTCTTTGTCTCGTGTATAGCTTTGTAGGGCGTGGGGCATGCCCCTTGTAATCTCGTTTATTCTTCTGTTTTATTTATGACTTATTCACCCAAAAAAAAGAACGTTTGTCTCTAACTATCTCCGTGCTTCTCCATCATTCTCTATTTTGTTCTAGGAACTAATAAGCCACTAATTGTTTCATTAGCTTAAGGGGACAAGTTTAACTCAAACTAACCTTGCTTAGCCTCCAAGAAAGAGAATTTTATGAGTAATTGTAGCTTAACTATGTTAGTTTAACTTAAGCACCCTATTTAGGGTTTTCTAAATCGCCTACGTGTTCAGTTCTCGAGTCCAAATGGATGAATTTGAATTCTCTTTGATTTTCTTCCTATTTCTCTTTCTTTTTCTCTAACTTTCTCTTCAACATCTCAAGAAGAACGTTTCCCTCTATGCTTCTCCGTCTTCCTCTGTTTTGTTCTACGAACTAATTAGCTTAGCCCACTAATTGTTTTATTAGCTTAAGCGGCCAGGTTTAACTGAAACTATCCTTGCTTAGCTTGTAAGAAAAAGAATTTTCTAAGTAATTTTAGTTTAACGATGTTAGTTTAAGTTAAGAACCTCATTTAAGGATTTCCAAATCACCTACGTGTTCAATTCGCAAGTCCGCAAGGAAGAATTTGAAATCCCTTTGATTTTCTTCCTATTTCTCTTTCTTTTCTCCAACTTCTCATCTACCTGTCAAGAAGAATGTTTCTCCAAAACTTTCTCCATCCTTCTCGATTTTGTCCTACGAACTAATTAGCTTTGGCCAATAATTGTTTCATTAGCTTAAGTGGCCAGGTTTAACTCAAACTAACCATGCATATCGTCTAAGAAAGAGGATTTTATGAGTAATTGTAGCTTAACCATACTAGTTTAATTTGAGCACCCTATTTAAGGTTTTCTAAGTCTCCTACGTGTTCGATTCTCAAGTCCAAATGGATGGATTTGATTTCTCTCCGATTTTCTTCCTACATTTCTCTTCCTTTTCTCCAACTTTCTCTTCTACATCTCAAGAAGAACGTTTCTCCCAAAGTTTCTCCGTGCTTCCTCATCTTTTCTGTTTTATTCTACGAACTAATTAGCATAGGCCACTAATTGTTTCATTAGCTTAAGTGGCCATGTGTTAACTCAAATTAACCTTGCTTAGCCTCTAAGAAAGAGAATTTTCTGAGTAATTGTAGCATAACGATATTAGTTTAACTTAGGCACCTCATTTAAGGTTTTCAAAATCGCTGAAGGGTTCAATTCTCAAGTCCAAAACGATGAATTTGAATGCCCTTTGATTATCTTTCTAAAATCCCTTTGTTTTCTCCAGCTTTCTCTTCTAGCTCTAAAGCAAAATGTTTCTCTCTTTCTCCGTCCTTCTCCATCCTTTTCCATTTGGTTCTTGGAACTAATTAGCGCAGGCCACTAATTCTTTCATTAGCTTATGTGGCCAAGTTTAACTCAAACTCACCTTGCTTAGCCTCTAGGAAAGAGAATTTTCTGAGTGATTGTAGCATAACGATATTAGTTGAGCTCAGGCACCTCATTTAATGTTTTCAAAATCACGTAAGTGTTCAATTCTCAAGTCCAAAACGATGAATTTGAATGCCCTTTGACTTTCTTCCTATTTCTCTTTATTTTCTCTAACTCTCTCTTCTAGGCTCTCAATAAGAATGTTTCTGTCTAACTTTCTCCGGCCTTCTCTATTTTGTTCTACGAACTAATTAGCTTAGGCCACTAATTATTTCATCAGCTTAAGTGGCCATGTTTGACTCTAGTATCCACTTAACATTAATCCGGCTCATCAACGCCTGTCAGCGGCAACAAGATGCTCTATCCACTTAAGAATGTTTCTCCATAACTTTTCCCGTCCTTCCGCATCTTTCTCTATCTTGTTCTAGGAACTAATTAGCTTAGGCCACTAATCGTTTGATTAGCTTAAATGGCCAAGTTTAGCTCAAACTAACCTAACTTAGCCCCTAAAAAAGAGAATTTTAAGAGCAATTGCAGCTTAACGATATTAGTTTAACTTAAGAACCTTGTTTAAGGATTTCTAAATCACCTAAGTGTTCAATTCTCAATTCCAAAAGGAAGAATTTGAAATCCCTTTGAATTTCTTTCTATTTTCCTTTTTCTTTTCTCCGACTTCTCATCTACCAGTCAAGAAGAATGTTTCTCCCCAAGTTTCTCCGGCCTTCTCCATCCTTCTCTATTTTTATCCTACGAACTAATTAGCTTGGGCCAATAATTCTTTCATTAGCTTAAATGGCCCGGTTTAACTCAAACAAAACCATGCTTAGCCTGTAAGAAAGAGAATTTTATGAGTAATTGTAGCTTAATGATATTAGTTTAACTTAAACACGTCATTTAAGGTTTTCTAAATCTCCTACGTGTTCAATTCTCAAATCGAAAAGGATGAATTTCAATTCTCTTTGATTTTCTTCCTGTTTCTCTTTCTTTTCTCTAACCTTTCTCTACCGCCTCTCAAGAAGAATTCAGAATGTTCAAAAGCTGTCCTTTATTTTCTTTGCGTTCTACACCTACCATAACTACATACATATTTTGCCTACTCTAGTGGGATGTACTAGGGACTGTGTTTTGTTGCTCATAGCTATTTGCTGGATGCATACATCAGATTGCGGGTTTCTCCTCCAGCGCACTTTAGGAATACTGTTACACTCCGTGTGGGTTACGCTTCAAGACTATGCCGATTCAGATTTCGGTGATTTCTGGATGGCTTACTTTGGTTGCTACTTTCATTATTGGCGTTCGACATTTTTGGATGGGTGGCTCATTGCTATTACTTTGTTTCATTATTGATTTTAGTTAGTTCTTCCGCTGATGTTCAATAGCTATATTTCTCTTTGATGTAGTGTTTGAACATCTTGCGTCTGGTTATTCAGGCTTTTCTTTGTCTCGTGTATAGCTTTGTAGGGCGTGGGGCATGCCCCTTGTAATCTCGTTTATTCTTCTGTTTTATTTATGACTTATTCACCCAAAAAAAAGAACGTTTGTCTCTAACTATCTCCGTGCTTCTCCATCATTCTCTATTTTGTTCTAGGAACTAATAAGCCACTAATTGTTTCATCAGCTTACGGGGACAAGTTTAACTCAAACTAACCTTGCTTAGCCTCCAAGAAAGAGAATTTTATGAGTAATTGTAGCTTAACTATGTTAGTTTAACTTAAGCACCCTATTTAGGGTTTTCTAAATCGCCTACGTGTTCAGTTCTCGAGTCCAAATGGATGAATTTGAATTCTCTTTGATTTTCTTCCTATTTCTCTTTCTTTTTCTCTAACTTTCTCTTCAACATCTCAAGAAGAACGTTTCCCTCTATGCTTCTCCGTCTTCCTCTGTTTTGTTCTACGAACTAATTAGCTTAGCCCACTAATTGTTTTATTAGCTTAAGCGGCCAGGTTTAACTGAAACTATCCTTGCTTAGCTTGTAAGAAAAAGAATTTTCTAAGTAATTTTAGTTTAACGATGTTAGTTTAAGTTAAGAACCTCATTTAAGGATTTCCAAATCACCTACGTGTTCAATTCGCAAGTCCGCAAGGAAGAATTTGAAATCCCTTTGATTTTCTTCCTATTTCTCTTTCTTTTCTCCAACTTCTCATCTACCTGTCAAGAAGAATGTTTCTCCAAAACTTTCTCCATCCTTCTCGATTTTGTCCTACGAACTAATTAGCTTTGGCCAATAATTGTTTCATTAGCTTAAGTGGCCAGGTTTAACTCAAACTAACCATGCATATCGTCTAAGAAAGAGGATTTTATGAGTAATTGTAGCTTAACCATACTAGTTTAATTTGAGCACCCTATTTAAGGTTTTCTAAGTCTCCTACGTGTTCGATTCTCAAGTCCAAATGGATGGATTTGATTTCTCTCCGATTTTCTTCCTACATTTCTCTTCCTTTTCTCCAACTTTCTCTTCTACATCTCAAGAAGAACGTTTCTCCCAAAGTTTCTCCGTGCTTCCTCATCTTTTCTGTTTTATTCTACGAACTAATTAGCATAGGCCACTAATTGTTTCATTAGCTTAAGTGGCCATGTGTTAACTCAAATTAACCTTGCTTAGCCTCTAAGAAAGAGAATTTTCTGAGTAATTGTAGCATAACGATATTAGTTTAACTTAGGCACCTCATTTAAGGTTTTCAAAATCGCTGAAGGGTTCAATTCTCAAGTCCAAAACGATGAATTTGAATGCCCTTTGATTATCTTTCTAAAATCCCTTTGTTTTCTCCAGCTTTCTCTTCTAGCTCTAAAGCAAAATGTTTCTCTCTTTCTCCGTCCTTCTCCATCCTTTTCCATTTGGTTCTTGGAACTAATTAGCGCAGGCCACTAATTCTTTCATTAGCTTATGTGGCCAAGTTTAACTCAAACTCACCTTGCTTAGCCTCTAGGAAAGAGAATTTTCTGAGTGATTGTAGCATAACGATATTAGTTGAGCTCAGGCACCTCATTTAATGTTTTCAAAATCACGTAAGTGTTCAATTCTCAAGTCCAAAACGATGAATTTGAATGCCCTTTGACTTTCTTCCTATTTCTCTTTATTTTCTCTAACTCTCTCTTCTAGGCTCTCAATAAGAATGTTTCTGTCTAACTTTCTCCGGCCTTCTCTATTTTGTTCTACGAACTAATTAGCTTAGGCCACTAATTATTTCATCAGCTTAAGTGGCCATGTTTGACTCTAGTATCCACTTAACATTAATCCGGCTCATCAACGCCTGTCAGCGGCAACAAGATGCTCTATCCACTTAAGAATGTTTCTCCATAACTTTTCCCGTCCTTCCGCATCTTTCTCTATCTTGTTCTAGGAACTAATTAGCTTAGGCCACTAATCGTTTGATTAGCTTAAATGGCCAAGTTTAGCTCAAACTAACCTAACTTAGCCCCTAAAAAAGAGAATTTTAAGAGCAATTGCAGCTTAACGATATTAGTTTAACTTAAGAACCTTGTTTAAGGATTTCTAAATCACCTAAGTGTTCAATTCTCAATTCCAAAAGGAAGAATTTGAAATCCCTTTGAATTTCTTTCTATTTTCCTTTTTCTTTTCTCCGACTTCTCATCTACCAGTCAAGAAGAATGTTTCTCCCCAAGTTTCTCCGGCCTTCTCCATCCTTCTCTATTTTTATCCTACGAACTAATTAGCTTGGGCCAATAATTCTTTCATTAGCTTAAATGGCCCGGTTTAACTCAAACAAAACCATGCTTAGCCTGTAAGAAAGAGAATTTTATGAGTAATTGTAGCTTAATGATATTAGTTTAACTTAAACACGTCATTTAAGGTTTTCTAAATCTCCTACGTGTTCAATTCTCAAATCGAAAAGGATGAATTTCAATTCTCTTTGATTTTCTTCCTGTTTCTCTTTCTTTTCTCTAACCTTTCTCTACCGCCTCTCAAGAAGAATTCAGAATGTTCAAAAGCTGTCCTTTATTTTCTTTGCGTTCTACACCTACCATAACTACATACATATTTTGCCTACTCTAGTGGGATGTACTAGGGACTGTGTTTTGTTGCTCATAGCTATTTGCTGGATGCATACATCAGATTGCGGGTTTCTCCTCCAGCGCACTTTAGGAATACTGTTACACTCCGTGTGGGTTACGCTTCAAGACTATGCCGATTCAGATTTCGGTGATTTCTGGATGGCTTACTTTGGTTGCTACTTTCATTATTGGCGTTCGACATTTTTGGATGGGTGGCTCATTGCTATTACTTTGTTTCATTATTGATTTTAGTTAGTTCTTCCGCTGATGTTCAATAGCTATATTTCTCTTTGATGTAGTGTTTGAACATCTTGCGTCTGGTTATTCAGGCTTTTCTTTGTCTCGTGTATAGCTTTGTAGGGCGTGGGGCATGCCCCTTGTAATCTCGTTTATTCTTCTGTTTTATTTATGACTTATTCACCCAAAAAAAAGAACCTTTGTCTCTAACTATCTCCGTGCTTCTCCATCATTCTCTATTTTGTTCTAGGAACTAATAAGCCACTAATTGTTTCATCAGCTTACGGGGACAAGTTTAACTCAAACTAACCTTGCTTAGCCTCCAAGAAAGAGAATTTTATGAGTAATTGTAGCTTAACTATGTTAGTTTAACTTAAGCACCCTATTTAGGGTTTTCTAAATCGCCTACGTGTTCAGTTCTCGAGTCCAAATGGATGAATTTGAATTCTCTTTGATTTTCTTCCTATTTCTCTTTCTTTTTCTCTAACTTTCTCTTCAACATCTCAAGAAGAACGTTTCCCTCTATGCTTCTCCGTCTTCCTCTGTTTTGTTCTACGAACTAATTAGCTTAGCCCACTAATTGTTTTATTAGCTTAAGCGGCCAGGTTTAACTGAAACTATCCTTGCTTAGCTTGTAAGAAAAAGAATTTTCTAAGTAATTTTAGTTTAACGATGTTAGTTTAAGTTAAGAACCTCATTTAAGGATTTCCAAATCACCTACGTGTTCAATTCGCAAGTCCGCAAGGAAGAATTTGAAATCCCTTTGATTTTCTTCCTATTTCTCTTTCTTTTCTCCAACTTCTCATCTACCTGTCAAGAAGAATGTTTCTCCAAAACTTTCTCCATCCTTCTCGATTTTGTCCTACGAACTAATTAGCTTTGGCCAATAATTGTTTCATTAGCTTAAGTGGCCAGGTTTAACTCAAACTAACCATGCATATCGTCTAAGAAAGAGGATTTTATGAGTAATTGTAGCTTAACCATACTAGTTTAATTTGAGCACCCTATTTAAGGTTTTCTAAGTCTCCTACGTGTTCGATTCTCAAGTCCAAATGGATGGATTTGATTTCTCTCCGATTTTCTTCCTACATTTCTCTTCCTTTTCTCCAACTTTCTCTTCTACATCTCAAGAAGAACGTTTCTCCCAAAGTTTCTCCGTGCTTCCTCATCTTTTCTGTTTTATTCTACGAACTAATTAGCATAGGCCACTAATTGTTTCATTAGCTTAAGTGGCCATGTGTTAACTCAAATTAACCTTGCTTAGCCTCTAAGAAAGAGAATTTTCTGAGTAATTGTAGCATAACGATATTAGTTTAACTTAGGCACCTCATTTAAGGTTTTCAAAATCGCTGAAGGGTTCAATTCTCAAGTCCAAAACGATGAATTTGAATGCCCTTTGATTATCTTTCTAAAATCCCTTTGTTTTCTCCAGCTTTCTCTTCTAGCTCTAAAGCAAAATGTTTCTCTCTTTCTCCGTCCTTCTCCATCCTTTTCCATTTGGTTCTTGGAACTAATTAGCGCAGGCCACTAATTCTTTCATTAGCTTATGTGGCCAAGTTTAACTCAAACTCACCTTGCTTAGCCTCTAGGAAAGAGAATTTTCTGAGTGATTGTAGCATAACGATATTAGTTGAGCTCAGGCACCTCATTTAATGTTTTCAAAATCACGTAAGTGTTCAATTCTCAAGTCCAAAACGATGAATTTGAATGCCCTTTGACTTTCTTCCTATTTCTCTTTATTTTCTCTAACTCTCTCTTCTAGGCTCTCAATAAGAATGTTTCTGTCTAACTTTCTCCGGCCTTCTCTATTTTGTTCTACGAACTAATTAGCTTAGGCCACTAATTATTTCATCAGCTTAAGTGGCCATGTTTGACTCTAGTATCCACTTAACATTAATCCGGCTCATCAACGCCTGTCAGCGGCAACAAGATGCTCTATCCACTTAAGAATGTTTCTCCATAACTTTTCCCGTCCTTCCGCATCTTTCTCTATCTTGTTCTAGGAACTAATTAGCTTAGGCCACTAATCGTTTGATTAGCTTAAATGGCCAAGTTTAGCTCAAACTAACCTAACTTAGCCCCTAAAAAAGAGAATTTTAAGAGCAATTGCAGCTTAACGATATTAGTTTAACTTAAGAACCTTGTTTAAGGATTTCTAAATCACCTAAGTGTTCAATTCTCAATTCCAAAAGGAAGAATTTGAAATCCCTTTGAATTTCTTTCTATTTTCCTTTTTCTTTTCTCCGACTTCTCATCTACCAGTCAAGAAGAATGTTTCTCCCCAAGTTTCTCCGGCCTTCTCCATCCTTCTCTATTTTTATCCTACGAACTAATTAGCTTGGGCCAATAATTCTTTCATTAGCTTAAATGGCCCGGTTTAACTCAAACAAAACCATGCTTAGCCTGTAAGAAAGAGAATTTTATGAGTAATTGTAGCTTAATGATATTAGTTTAACTTAAACACGTCATTTAAGGTTTTCTAAATCTCCTACGTGTTCAATTCTCAAATCGAAAAGGATGAATTTCAATTCTCTTTGATTTTCTTCCTGTTTCTCTTTCTTTTCTCTAACCTTTCTCTACCGCCTCTCAAGAAGAATTCAGAATGTTCAAAAGCTGTCCTTTATTTTCTTTGCGTTCTACACCTACCATAACTACATACATATTTTGCCTACTCTAGTGGGATGTACTAGGGACTGTGTTTTGTTGCTCATAGCTATTTGCTGGATGCATACATCAGATTGCGGGTTTCTCCTCCAGCGCACTTTAGGAATACTGTTACACTCCGTGTGGGTTACGCTTCAAGACTATGCCGATTCAGATTTCGGTGATTTCTGGATGGCTTACTTTGGTTGCTACTTTCATTATTGGCGTTCGACATTTTTGGATGGGTGGCTCATTGCTATTACTTTGTTTCATTATTGATTTTAGTTAGTTCTTCCGCTGATGTTCAATAGCTATATTTCTCTTTGATGTAGTGTTTGAACATCTTGCGTCTGGTTATTCAGGCTTTTCTTTGTCTCGTGTATAGCTTTGTAGGGCGTGGGGCATGCCCCTTGTAATCTCGTTTATTCTTCTGTTTTATTTATGACTTATTCACCCAAAAAAAAGAACGTTTGTCTCTAACTATCTCCGTGCTTCTCCATCATTCTCTATTTTGTTCTAGGAACTAATAAGCCACTAATTGTTTCATTAGCTTAAGGGGACAAGTTTAACTCAAACTAACCTTGCTTAGCCTCCAAGAAAGAGAATTTTATGAGTAATTGTAGCTTAACTATGTTAGTTTAACTTAAGCACCCTATTTAGGGTTTTCTAAATCGCCTACGTGTTCAGTTCTCGAGTCCAAATGGATGAATTTGAATTCTCTTTGATTTTCTTCCTATTTCTCTTTCTTTTTCTCTAACTTTCTCTTCAACATCTCAAGAAGAACGTTTCCCTCTATGCTTCTCCGTCTTCCTCTGTTTTGTTCTACGAACTAATTAGCTTAGCCCACTAATTGTTTTATTAGCTTAAGCGGCCAGGTTTAACTGAAACTATCCTTGCTTAGCTTGTAAGAAAAAGAATTTTCTAAGTAATTTTAGTTTAACGATGTTAGTTTAAGTTAAGAACCTCATTTAAGGATTTCCAAATCACCTACGTGTTCAATTCGCAAGTCCGCAAGGAAGAATTTGAAATCCCTTTGATTTTCTTCCTATTTCTCTTTCTTTTCTCCAACTTCTCATCTACCTGTCAAGAAGAATGTTTCTCCAAAACTTTCTCCATCCTTCTCGATTTTGTCCTACGAACTAATTAGCTTTGGCCAATAATTGTTTCATTAGCTTAAGTGGCCAGGTTTAACTCAAACTAACCATGCATATCGTCTAAGAAAGAGGATTTTATGAGTAATTGTAGCTTAACCATACTAGTTTAATTTGAGCACCCTATTTAAGGTTTTCTAAGTCTCCTACGTGTTCGATTCTCAAGTCCAAATGGATGGATTTGATTTCTCTCCGATTTTCTTCCTACATTTCTCTTCCTTTTCTCCAACTTTCTCTTCTACATCTCAAGAAGAACGTTTCTCCCAAAGTTTCTCCGTGCTTCCTCATCTTTTCTGTTTTATTCTACGAACTAATTAGCATAGGCCACTAATTGTTTCATTAGCTTAAGTGGCCATGTGTTAACTCAAATTAACCTTGCTTAGCCTCTAAGAAAGAGAATTTTCTGAGTAATTGTAGCATAACGATATTAGTTTAACTTAGGCACCTCATTTAAGGTTTTCAAAATCGCTGAAGGGTTCAATTCTCAAGTCCAAAACGATGAATTTGAATGCCCTTTGATTATCTTTCTAAAATCCCTTTGTTTTCTCCAGCTTTCTCTTCTAGCTCTAAAGCAAAATGTTTCTCTCTTTCTCCGTCCTTCTCCATCCTTTTCCATTTGGTTCTTGGAACTAATTAGCGCAGGCCACTAATTCTTTCATTAGCTTATGTGGCCAAGTTTAACTCAAACTCACCTTGCTTAGCCTCTAGGAAAGAGAATTTTCTGAGTGATTGTAGCATAACGATATTAGTTGAGCTCAGGCACCTCATTTAATGTTTTCAAAATCACGTAAGTGTTCAATTCTCAAGTCCAAAACGATGAATTTGAATGCCCTTTGACTTTCTTCCTATTTCTCTTTATTTTCTCTAACTCTCTCTTCTAGGCTCTCAATAAGAATGTTTCTGTCTAACTTTCTCCGGCCTTCTCTATTTTGTTCTACGAACTAATTAGCTTAGGCCACTAATTATTTCATCAGCTTAAGTGGCCATGTTTGACTCTAGTATCCACTTAACATTAATCCGGCTCATCAACGCCTGTCAGCGGCAACAAGATGCTCTATCCACTTAAGAATGTTTCTCCATAACTTTTCCCGTCCTTCCGCATCTTTCTCTATCTTGTTCTAGGAACTAATTAGCTTAGGCCACTAATCGTTTGATTAGCTTAAATGGCCAAGTTTAGCTCAAACTAACCTAACTTAGCCCCTAAAAAAGAGAATTTTAAGAGCAATTGCAGCTTAACGATATTAGTTTAACTTAAGAACCTTGTTTAAGGATTTCTAAATCACCTAAGTGTTCAATTCTCAATTCCAAAAGGAAGAATTTGAAATCCCTTTGAATTTCTTTCTATTTTCCTTTTTCTTTTCTCCGACTTCTCATCTACCAGTCAAGAAGAATGTTTCTCCCCAAGTTTCTCCGGCCTTCTCCATCCTTCTCTATTTTTATCCTACGAACTAATTAGCTTGGGCCAATAATTCTTTCATTAGCTTAAATGGCCCGGTTTAACTCAAACAAAACCATGCTTAGCCTGTAAGAAAGAGAATTTTATGAGTAATTGTAGCTTAATGATATTAGTTTAACTTAAACACGTCATTTAAGGTTTTCTAAATCTCCTACGTGTTCAATTCTCAAATCGAAAAGGATGAATTTCAATTCTCTTTGATTTTCTTCCTGTTTCTCTTTCTTTTCTCTAACCTTTCTCTACCGCCTCTCAAGAAGAATTCAGAATGTTCAAAAGCTGTCCTTTATTTTCTTTGCGTTCTACACCTACCATAACTACATACATATTTTGCCTACTCTAGTGGGATGTACTAGGGACTGTGTTTTGTTGCTCATAGCTATTTGCTGGATGCATACATCAGATTGCGGGTTTCTCCTCCAGCGCACTTTAGGAATACTGTTACACTCCGTGTGGGTTACGCTTCAAGACTATGCCGATTCAGATTTCGGTGATTTCTGGATGGCTTACTTTGGTTGCTACTTTCATTATTGGCGTTCGACATTTTTGGATGGGTGGCTCATTGCTATTACTTTGTTTCATTATTGATTTTAGTTAGTTCTTCCGCTGATGTTCAATAGCTATATTTCTCTTTGATGTAGTGTTTGAACATCTTGCGTCTGGTTATTCAGGCTTTTCTTTGTCTCGTGTATAGCTTTGTAGGGCGTGGGGCATGCCCCTTGTAATCTCGTTTATTCTTCTGTTTTATTTATGACTTATTCACCCAAAAAAAAGAACGTTTGTCTCTAACTATCTCCGTGCTTCTCCATCATTCTCTATTTTGTTCTAGGAACTAATAAGCCACTAATTGTTTCATCAGCTTACGGGGACAAGTTTAACTCAAACTAACCTTGCTTAGCCTCCAAGAAAGAGAATTTTATGAGTAATTGTAGCTTAACTATGTTAGTTTAACTTAAGCACCCTATTTAGGGTTTTCTAAATCGCCTACGTGTTCAGTTCTCGAGTCCAAATGGATGAATTTGAATTCTCTTTGATTTTCTTCCTATTTCTCTTTCTTTTTCTCTAACTTTCTCTTCAACATCTCAAGAAGAACGTTTCCCTCTATGCTTCTCCGTCTTCCTCTGTTTTGTTCTACGAACTAATTAGCTTAGCCCACTAATTGTTTTATTAGCTTAAGCGGCCAGGTTTAACTGAAACTATCCTTGCTTAGCTTGTAAGAAAAAGAATTTTCTAAGTAATTTTAGTTTAACGATGTTAGTTTAAGTTAAGAACCTCATTTAAGGATTTCCAAATCACCTACGTGTTCAATTCGCAAGTCCGCAAGGAAGAATTTGAAATCCCTTTGATTTTCTTCCTATTTCTCTTTCTTTTCTCCAACTTCTCATCTACCTGTCAAGAAGAATGTTTCTCCAAAACTTTCTCCATCCTTCTCGATTTTGTCCTACGAACTAATTAGCTTTGGCCAATAATTGTTTCATTAGCTTAAGTGGCCAGGTTTAACTCAAACTAACCATGCATATCGTCTAAGAAAGAGGATTTTATGAGTAATTGTAGCTTAACCATACTAGTTTAATTTGAGCACCCTATTTAAGGTTTTCTAAGTCTCCTACGTGTTCGATTCTCAAGTCCAAATGGATGGATTTGATTTCTCTCCGATTTTCTTCCTACATTTCTCTTCCTTTTCTCCAACTTTCTCTTCTACATCTCAAGAAGAACGTTTCTCCCAAAGTTTCTCCGTGCTTCCTCATCTTTTCTGTTTTATTCTACGAACTAATTAGCATAGGCCACTAATTGTTTCATTAGCTTAAGTGGCCATGTGTTAACTCAAATTAACCTTGCTTAGCCTCTAAGAAAGAGAATTTTCTGAGTAATTGTAGCATAACGATATTAGTTTAACTTAGGCACCTCATTTAAGGTTTTCAAAATCGCTGAAGGGTTCAATTCTCAAGTCCAAAACGATGAATTTGAATGCCCTTTGATTATCTTTCTAAAATCCCTTTCTTTTCTCCAGCTTTCTCTTCTAGCTCTAAAGCAAAATGTTTCTCTCTTTCTCCGTCCTTCTCCATCCTTTTCCATTTGGTTCTTGGAACTAATTAGCGCAGGCCACTAATTCTTTCATTAGCTTATGTGGCCAAGTTTAACTCAAACTCACCTTGCTTAGCCTCTAGGAAAGAGAATTTTCTGAGTGATTGTAGCATAACGATATTAGTTGAGCTCAGGCACCTCATTTAATGTTTTCAAAATCACGTAAGTGTTCAATTCTCAAGTCCAAAACGATGAATTTGAATGCCCTTTGACTTTCTTCCTATTTCTCTTTATTTTCTCTAACTCTCTCTTCTAGGCTCTCAATAAGAATGTTTCTGTCTAACTTTCTCCGGCCTTCTCTATTTTGTTCTACGAACTAATTAGCTTAGGCCACTAATTATTTCATCAGCTTAAGTGGCCATGTTTGACTCTAGTATCCACTTAACATTAATCCGGCTCATCAACGCCTGTCAGCGGCAACAAGATGCTCTATCCACTTAAGAATGTTTCTCCATAACTTTTCCCGTCCTTCCGCATCTTTCTCTATCTTGTTCTAGGAACTAATTAGCTTAGGCCACTAATCGTTTGATTAGCTTAAATGGCCAAGTTTAGCTCAAACTAACCTAACTTAGCCCCTAAAAAAGAGAATTTTAAGAGCAATTGCAGCTTAACGATATTAGTTTAACTTAAGAACCTTGTTTAAGGATTTCTAAATCACCTAAGTGTTCAATTCTCAATTCCAAAAGGAAGAATTTGAAATCCCTTTGAATTTCTTTCTATTTTCCTTTTTCTTTTCTCCGACTTCTCATCTACCAGTCAAGAAGAATGTTTCTCCCCAAGTTTCTCCGGCCTTCTCCATCCTTCTCTATTTTTATCCTACGAACTAATTAGCTTGGGCCAATAATTCTTTCATTAGCTTAAATGGCCCGGTTTAACTCAAACAAAACCATGCTTAGCCTGTAAGAAAGAGAATTTTATGAGTAATTGTAGCTTAATGATATTAGTTTAACTTAAACACGTCATTTAAGGTTTTCTAAATCTCCTACGTGTTCAATTCTCAAATCGAAAAGGATGAATTTCAATTCTCTTTGATTTTCTTCCTGTTTCTCTTTCTTTTCTCTAACCTTTCTCTACCGCCTCTCAAGAAGAATTCAGAATGTTCAAAAGCTGTCCTTTATTTTCTTTGCGTTCTACACCTACCATAACTACATACATATTTTGCCTACTCTAGTGGGATGTACTAGGGACTGTGTTTTGTTGCTCATAGCTATTTGCTGGATGCATACATCAGATTGCGGGTTTCTCCTCCAGCGCACTTTAGGAATACTGTTACACTCCGTGTGGGTTACGCTTCAAGACTATGCCGATTCAGATTTCGGTGATTTCTGGATGGCTTACTTTGGTTGCTACTTTCATTATTGGCGTTCGACATTTTTGGATGGGTGGCTCATTGCTATTACTTTGTTTCATTATTGATTTTAGTTAGTTCTTCCGCTGATGTTCAATAGCTATATTTCTCTTTGATGTAGTGTTTGAACATCTTGCGTCTGGTTATTCAGGCTTTTCTTTGTCTCGTGTATAGCTTTGTAGGGCGTGGGGCATGCCCCTTGTAATCTCGTTTATTCTTCTGTTTTATTTATGACTTATTCACCCAAAAAAAAGAACGTTTGTCTCTAACTATCTCCGTGCTTCTCCATCATTCTCTATTTTGTTCTAGGAACTAATAAGCCACTAATTGTTTCATTAGCTTAAGGGGACAAGTTTAACTCAAACTAACCTTGCTTAGCCTCCAAGAAAGAGAATTTTATGAGTAATTGTAGCTTAACTATGTTAGTTTAACTTAAGCACCCTATTTAGGGTTTTCTAAATCGCCTACGTGTTCAGTTCTCGAGTCCAAATGGATGAATTTGAATTCTCTTTGATTTTCTTCCTATTTCTCTTTCTTTTTCTCTAACTTTCTCTTCAACATCTCAAGAAGAACGTTTCCCTCTATGCTTCTCCGTCTTCCTCTGTTTTGTTCTACGAACTAATTAGCTTAGCCCACTAATTGTTTTATTAGCTTAAGCGGCCAGGTTTAACTGAAACTATCCTTGCTTAGCTTGTAAGAAAAAGAATTTTCTAAGTAATTTTAGTTTAACGATGTTAGTTTAAGTTAAGAACCTCATTTAAGGATTTCCAAATCACCTACGTGTTCAATTCGCAAGTCCGCAAGGAAGAATTTGAAATCCCTTTGATTTTCTTCCTATTTCTCTTTCTTTTCTCCAACTTCTCATCTACCTGTCAAGAAGAATGTTTCTCCAAAACTTTCTCCATCCTTCTCGATTTTGTCCTACGAACTAATTAGCTTTGGCCAATAATTGTTTCATTAGCTTAAGTGGCCAGGTTTAACTCAAACTAACCATGCATATCGTCTTAAGAAAGAGGATTTTATGAGTAATTGTAGCTTAACCATACTAGTTTAATTTGAGCACCCTATTTAAGGTTTTCTAAGTCTCCTACGTGTTCGATTCTCAAGTCCAAATGGATGGATTTGATTTCTCTCCGATTTTCTTCCTACATTTCTCTTCCTTTTCTCCAACTTTCTCTTCTACATCTCAAGAAGAACGTTTCTCCCAAAGTTTCTCCGTGCTTCCTCATCTTTTCTGTTTTATTCTACGAACTAATTAGCATAGGCCACTAATTGTTTCATTAGCTTAAGTGGCCATGTGTTAACTCAAATTAACCTTGCTTAGCCTCTAAGAAAGAGAATTTTCTGAGTAATTGTAGCATAACGATATTAGTTTAACTTAGGCACCTCATTTAAGGTTTTCAAAATCGCTGAAGGGTTCAATTCTCAAGTCCAAAACGATGAATTTGAATGCCCTTTGATTATCTTTCTAAAATCCCTTTCTTTTCTCCAGCTTTCTCTTCTAGCTCTAAAGCAAAATGTTTCTCTCTTTCTCCGTCCTTCTCCATCCTTTTCCATTTGGTTCTTGGAACTAATTAGCGCAGGCCACTAATTCTTTCATTAGCTTATGTGGCCAAGTTTAACTCAAACTCACCTTGCTTAGCCTCTAGGAAAGAGAATTTTCTGAGTGATTGTAGCATAACGATATTAGTTGAGCTCAGGCACCTCATTTAATGTTTTCAAAATCACGTAAGTGTTCAATTCTCAAGTCCAAAACGATGAATTTGAATGCCCTTTGACTTTCTTCCTATTTCTCTTTATTTTCTCTAACTCTCTCTTCTAGGCTCTCAATAAGAATGTTTCTGTCTAACTTTTCTCCGGCCTTCTCTATTTTGTTCTACGAACTAATTAGCTTAGGCCACTAATTATTTCATCAGCTTAAGTGGCCATGTTTGACTCTAGTATCCACTTAACATTAATCCGGCTCATCAACGCCTGTCAGCGGCAACAAGATGCTCTATCCACTTAAGAATGTTTCTCCATAACTTTTCCCGTCCTTCCGCATCTTTCTCTATCTTGTTCTAGGAACTAATTAGCTTAGGCCACTAATCGTTTGATTAGCTTAAATGGCCAAGTTTAGCTCAAACTAACCTAACTTAGCCCCTAAAAAAGAGAATTTTAAGAGCAATTGCAGCTTAACGATATTAGTTTAACTTAAGAACCTTGTTTAAGGATTTCTAAATCACCTAAGTGTTCAATTCTCAATTCCAAAAGGAAGAATTTGAAATCCCTTTGAATTTCTTTCTATTTTCCTTTTTCTTTTCTCCGACTTCTCATCTACCAGTCAAGAAGAATGTTTCTCCCCAAGTTTCTCCGGCCTTCTCCATCCTTCTCTATTTTTATCCTACGAACTAATTAGCTTGGGCCAATAATTCTTTCATTAGCTTAAATGGCCCGGTTTAACTCAAACAAAACCATGCTTAGCCTGTAAGAAAGAGAATTTTATGAGTAATTGTAGCTTAATGATATTAGTTTAACTTAAACACGTCATTTAAGGTTTTCTAAATCTCCTACGTGTTCAATTCTCAAATCGAAAAGGATGAATTTCAATTCTCTTTGATTTTCTTCCTGTTTCTCTTTCTTTTCTCTAACCTTTCTCTACCGCCTCTCAAGAAGAATTCAGAATGTTCAAAAGCTGTCCTTTATTTTCTTTGCGTTCTACACCTACCATAACTACATACATATTTTGCCTACTCTAGTGGGATGTACTAGGGACTGTGTTTTGTTGCTCATAGCTATTTGCTGGATGCATACATCAGATTGCGGGTTTCTCCTCCAGCGCACTTTAGGAATACTGTTACACTCCGTGTGGGTTACGCTTCAAGACTATGCCGATTCAGATTTCGGTGATTTCTGGATGGCTTACTTTGGTTGCTACTTTCATTATTGGCGTTCGACATTTTTGGATGGGTGGCTCATTGCTATTACTTTGTTTCATTATTGATTTTAGTTAGTTCTTCCGCTGATGTTCAATAGCTATATTTCTCTTTGATGTAGTGTTTGAACATCTTGCGTCTGGTTATTCAGGCTTTTCTTTGTCTCGTGTATAGCTTTGTAGGGCGTGGGGCATGCCCCTTGTAATCTCGTTTATTCTTCTGTTTTATTTATGACTTATTCACCCAAAAAAAAGAACGTTTGTCTCTAACTATCTCCGTGCTTCTCCATCATTCTCTATTTTGTTCTAGGAACTAATAAGCCACTAATTGTTTCATTAGCTTAAGGGGACTAGTTTAACTCAAACTAACCTTGCTTAGCCTCCAAGAAAGAGAATTTTATGAGTAATTGTAGCTTAACTATGTTAGTTTAACTTAAGCACCCTATTTAGGGTTTTCTAAATCGCCTACGTGTTCAGTTCTCGAGTCCAAATGGATGAATTTGAATTCTCTTTGATTTTCTTCCTATTTCTCTTTCTTTTTCTCTAACTTTCTCTTCAACATCTCAAGAAGAACGTTTCCCTCTATGCTTCTCCGTCTTCCTCTGTTTTGTTCTACGAACTAATTAGCTTAGCCCACTAATTGTTTTATTAGCTTAAGCGGCCAGGTTTAACTGAAACTATCCTTGCTTAGCTTGTAAGAAAAAGAATTTTCTAAGTAATTTTAGTTTAACGATGTTAGTTTAAGTTAAGAACCTCATTTAAGGATTTCCAAATCACCTACGTGTTCAATTCGCAAGTCCGCAAGGAAGAATTTGAAATCCCTTTGATTTTCTTCCTATTTCTCTTTCTTTTCTCCAACTTCTCATCTACCTGTCAAGAAGAATGTTTCTCCAAAACTTTCTCCATCCTTCTCGATTTTGTCCTACGAACTAATTAGCTTTGGCCAATAATTGTTTCATTAGCTTAAGTGGCCAGGTTTAACTCAAACTAACCATGCATATCGTCTTAAGAAAGAGGATTTTATGAGTAATTGTAGCTTAACCATACTAGTTTAATTTGAGCACCCTATTTAAGGTTTTCTAAGTCTCCTACGTGTTCGATTCTCAAGTCCAAATGGATGGATTTGATTTCTCTCCGATTTTCTTCCTACATTTCTCTTCCTTTTCTCCAACTTTCTCTTCTACATCTCAAGAAGAACGTTTCTCCCAAAGTTTCTCCGTGCTTCCTCATCTTTTCTGTTTTATTCTACGAACTAATTAGCATAGGCCACTAATTGTTTCATTAGCTTAAGTGGCCATGTGTTAACTCAAATTAACCTTGCTTAGCCTCTAAGAAAGAGAATTTTCTGAGTAATTGTAGCATAACGATATTAGTTTAACTTAGGCACCTCATTTAAGGTTTTCAAAATCGCTGAAGGGTTCAATTCTCAAGTCCAAAACGATGAATTTGAATGCCCTTTGATTATCTTTCTAAAATCCCTTTCTTTTCTCCAGCTTTCTCTTCTAGCTCTAAAGCAAAATGTTTCTCTCTTTCTCCGTCCTTCTCCATCCTTTTCCATTTGGTTCTTGGAACTAATTAGCGCAGGCCACTAATTCTTTCATTAGCTTATGTGGCCAAGTTTAACTCAAACTCACCTTGCTTAGCCTCTAGGAAAGAGAATTTTCTGAGTGATTGTAGCATAACGATATTAGTTGAGCTCAGGCACCTCATTTAATGTTTTCAAAATCACGTAAGTGTTCAATTCTCAAGTCCAAAACGATGAATTTGAATGCCCTTTGACTTTCTTCCTATTTCTCTTTATTTTCTCTAACTCTCTCTTCTAGGCTCTCAATAAGAATGTTTCTGTCTAACTTTTCTCCGGCCTTCTCTATTTTGTTCTACGAACTAATTAGCTTAGGCCACTAATTATTTCATCAGCTTAAGTGGCCATGTTTGACTCTAGTATCCACTTAACATTAATCCGGCTCATCAACGCCTGTCAGCGGCAACAAGATGCTCTATCCACTTAAGAATGTTTCTCCATAACTTTTCCCGTCCTTCCGCATCTTTCTCTATCTTGTTCTAGGAACTAATTAGCTTAGGCCACTAATCGTTTGATTAGCTTAAATGGCCAAGTTTAGCTCAAACTAACCTAACTTAGCCCCTAAAAAAGAGAATTTTAAGAGCAATTGCAGCTTAACGATATTAGTTTAACTTAAGAACCTTGTTTAAGGATTTCTAAATCACCTAAGTGTTCAATTCTCAATTCCAAAAGGAAGAATTTGAAATCCCTTTGAATTTCTTTCTATTTTCCTTTTTCTTTTCTCCGACTTCTCATCTACCAGTCAAGAAGAATGTTTCTCCCCAAGTTTCTCCGGCCTTCTCCATCCTTCTCTATTTTTATCCTACGAACTAATTAGCTTGGGCCAATAATTCTTTCATTAGCTTAAATGGCCCGGTTTAACTCAAACAAAACCATGCTTAGCCTGTAAGAAAGAGAATTTTATGAGTAATTGTAGCTTAATGATATTAGTTTAACTTAAACACGTCATTTAAGGTTTTCTAAATCTCCTACGTGTTCAATTCTCAAATCGAAAAGGATGAATTTCAATTCTCTTTGATTTTCTTCCTGTTTCTCTTTCTTTTCTCTAACCTTTCTCTACCGCCTCTCAAGAAGAATTCAGAATGTTCAAAAGCTGTCCTTTATTTTCTTTGCGTTCTACACCTACCATAACTACATACATATTTTGCCTACTCTAGTGGGATGTACTAGGGACTGTGTTTTGTTGCTCATAGCTATTTGCTGGATGCATACATCAGATTGCGGGTTTCTCCTCCAGCGCACTTTAGGAATACTGTTACACTCCGTGTGGGTTACGCTTCAAGACTATGCCGATTCAGATTTCGGTGATTTCTGGATGGCTTACTTTGGTTGCTACTTTCATTATTGGCGTTCGACATTTTTGGATGGGTGGCTCATTGCTATTACTTTGTTTCATTATTGATTTTAGTTAGTTCTTCCGCTGATGTTCAATAGCTATATTTCTCTTTGATGTAGTGTTTGAACATCTTGCGTCTGGTTATTCAGGCTTTTCTTTGTCTCGTGTATAGCTTTGTAGGGCGTGGGGCATGCCCCTTGTAATCTCGTTTATTCTTCTGTTTTATTTATGACTTATTCACCCAAAAAAAAGAACGTTTGTCTCTAACTATCTCCGTGCTTCTCCATCATTCTCTATTTTGTTCTAGGAACTAATAAGCCACTAATTGTTTCATTAGCTTAAGGGGACAAGTTTAACTCAAACTAACCTTGCTTAGCCTCCAAGAAAGAGAATTTTATGAGTAATTGTAGCTTAACTATGTTAGTTTAACTTAAGCACCCTATTTAGGGTTTTCTAAATCGCCTACGTGTTCAGTTCTCGAGTCCAAATGGATGAATTTGAATTCTCTTTGATTTTCTTCCTATTTCTCTTTCTTTTTCTCTAACTTTCTCTTCAACATCTCAAGAAGAACGTTTCCCTCTATGCTTCTCCGTCTTCCTCTGTTTTGTTCTACGAACTAATTAGCTTAGCCCACTAATTGTTTTATTAGCTTAAGCGGCCAGGTTTAACTGAAACTATCCTTGCTTAGCTTGTAAGAAAAAGAATTTTCTAAGTAATTTTAGTTTAACGATGTTAGTTTAAGTTAAGAACCTCATTTAAGGATTTCCAAATCACCTACGTGTTCAATTCGCAAGTCCGCAAGGAAGAATTTGAAATCCCTTTGATTTTCTTCCTATTTCTCTTTCTTTTCTCCAACTTCTCATCTACCTGTCAAGAAGAATGTTTCTCCAAAACTTTCTCCATCCTTCTCGATTTTGTCCTACGAACTAATTAGCTTTGGCCAATAATTGTTTCATTAGCTTAAGTGGCCAGGTTTAACTCAAACTAACCATGCATATCGTCTTAAGAAAGAGGATTTTATGAGTAATTGTAGCTTAACCATACTAGTTTAATTTGAGCACCCTATTTAAGGTTTTCTAAGTCTCCTACGTGTTCGATTCTCAAGTCCAAATGGATGGATTTGATTTCTCTCCGATTTTCTTCCTACATTTCTCTTCCTTTTCTCCAACTTTCTCTTCTACATCTCAAGAAGAACGTTTCTCCCAAAGTTTCTCCGTGCTTCCTCATCTTTTCTGTTTTATTCTACGAACTAATTAGCATAGGCCACTAATTGTTTCATTAGCTTAAGTGGCCATGTGTTAACTCAAATTAACCTTGCTTAGCCTCTAAGAAAAAGAATTTTCTGAGTAATTGTAGCATAACGATATTAGTTTAACTTAGGCACCTCATTTAAGGTTTTCAAAATCGCTGAAGGGTTCAATTCTCAAGTCCAAAACGATGAATTTGAATGCCCTTTGATTATCTTTCTAAAATCCCTTTCTTTTCTCCAGCTTTCTCTTCTAGCTCTAAAGCAAAATGTTTCTCTCTTTCTCCGTCCTTCTCCATCCTTTTCCATTTGGTTCTTGGAACTAATTAGCGCAGGCCACTAATTCTTTCATTAGCTTATGTGGCCAAGTTTAACTCAAACTCACCTTGCTTAGCCTCTAGGAAAGAGAATTTTCTGAGTGATTGTAGCATAACGATATTAGTTGAGCTCAGGCACCTCATTTAATGTTTTCAAAATCACGTAAGTGTTCAATTCTCAAGTCCAAAACGATGAATTTGAATGCCCTTTGACTTTCTTCCTATTTCTCTTTATTTTCTCTAACTCTCTCTTCTAGGCTCTCAATAAGAATGTTTCTGTCTAACTTTCTCCGGCCTTCTCTATTTTGTTCTACGAACTAATTAGCTTAGGCCACTAATTATTTCATCAGCTTAAGTGGCCATGTTTGACTCTAGTATCCACTTAACATTAATCCGGCTCATCAACGCCTGTCAGCGGCAACAAGATGCTCTATCCACTTAAGAATGTTTCTCCATAACTTTTCCCGTCCTTCCGCATCTTTCTCTATCTTGTTCTAGGAACTAATTAGCTTAGGCCACTAATCGTTTGATTAGCTTAAATGGCCAAGTTTAGCTCAAACTAACCTAACTTAGCCCCTAAAAAAGAGAATTTTAAGAGCAATTGCAGCTTAACGATATTAGTTTAACTTAAGAACCTTGTTTAAGGATTTCTAAATCACCTAAGTGTTCAATTCTCAATTCCAAAAGGAAGAATTTGAAATCCCTTTGAATTTCTTTCTATTTTCCTTTTTCTTTTCTCCGACTTCTCATCTACCAGTCAAGAAGAATGTTTCTCCCCAAGTTTCTCCGGCCTTCTCCATCCTTCTCTATTTTTATCCTACGAACTAATTAGCTTGGGCCAATAATTCTTTCATTAGCTTAAATGGCCCGGTTTAACTCAAACAAAACCATGCTTAGCCTGTAAGAAAGAGAATTTTATGAGTAATTGTAGCTTAATGATATTAGTTTAACTTAAACACGTCATTTAAGGTTTTCTAAATCTCCTACGTGTTCAATTCTCAAATCGAAAAGGATGAATTTCAATTCTCTTTGATTTTCTTCCTGTTTCTCTTTCTTTTCTCTAACCTTTCTCTACCGCCTCTCAAGAAGAATTCAGAATGTTCAAAAGCTGTCCTTTATTTTCTTTGCGTTCTACACCTACCATAACTACATACATATTTTGCCTACTCTAGTGGGATGTACTAGGGACTGTGTTTTGTTGCTCATAGCTATTTGCTGGATGCATACATCAGATTGCGGGTTTCTCCTCCAGCGCACTTTAGGAATACTGTTACACTCCGTGTGGGTTACGCTTCAAGACTATGCCGATTCAGATTTCGGTGATTTCTGGATGGCTTACTTTGGTTGCTACTTTCATTATTGGCGTTCGACATTTTTGGATGGGTGGCTCATTGCTATTACTTTGTTTCATTATTGATTTTAGTTAGTTCTTCCGCTGATGTTCAATAGCTATATTTCTCTTTGATGTAGTGTTTGAACATCTTGCGTCTGGTTATTCAGGCTTTTCTTTGTCTCGTGTATAGCTTTGTAGGGCGTGGGGCATGCCCCTTGTAATCTCGTTTATTCTTCTGTTTTATTTATGACTTATTCACCCAAAAAAAAGAACGTTTGTCTCTAACTATCTCCGTGCTTCTCCATCATTCTCTATTTTGTTCTAGGAACTAATAAGCCACTAATTGTTTCATTAGCTTAAGGGGACAAGTTTAACTCAAACTAACCTTGCTTAGCCTCCAAGAAAGAGAATTTTATGAGTAATTGTAGCTTAACTATGTTAGTTTAACTTAAGCACCCTATTTAGGGTTTTCTAAATCGCCTACGTGTTCAGTTCTCGAGTCCAAATGGATGAATTTGAATTCTCTTTGATTTTCTTCCTATTTCTCTTTCTTTTTCTCTAACTTTCTCTTCAACATCTCAAGAAGAACGTTTCCCTCTATGCTTCTCCGTCTTCCTCTGTTTTGTTCTACGAACTAATTAGCTTAGCCCACTAATTGTTTTATTAGCTTAAGCGGCCAGGTTTAACTGAAACTATCCTTGCTTAGCTTGTAAGAAAAAGAATTTTCTAAGTAATTTTAGTTTAACGATGTTAGTTTAAGTTAAGGACCTCATTTAAGGATTTCCAAATCACCTACGTGTTCAATTCGCAAGTCCGCAAGGAAGAATTTGAAATCCCTTTGATTTTCTTCCTATTTCTCTTTCTTTTCTCCAACTTCTCATCTACCTGTCAAGAAGAATGTTTCTCCAAAACTTTCTCCATCCTTCTCGATTTTGTCCTACGAACTAATTAGCTTTGGCCAATAATTGTTTCATTAGCTTAAGTGGCCAGGTTTAACTCAAACTAACCATGCATATCGTCTAAGAAAGAGGATTTTATGAGTAATTGTAGCTTAACCATACTAGTTTAATTTGAGCACCCTATTTAAGGTTTTCTAAGTCTCCTACGTGTTCGATTCTCAAGTCCAAATGGATGGATTTGATTTCTCTCCGATTTTCTTCCTACATTTCTCTTCCTTTTCTCCAACTTTCTCTTCTACATCTCAAGAAGAACGTTTCTCCCAAAGTTTCTCCGTGCTTCCTCATCTTTTCTGTTTTATTCTACGAACTAATTAGCATAGGCCACTAATTGTTTCATTAGCTTAAGTGGCCATGTGTTAACTCAAATTAACCTTGCTTAGCCTCTAAGAAAGAGAATTTTCTGAGTAATTGTAGCATAACGATATTAGTTTAACTTAGGCACCTCATTTAAGGTTTTCAAAATCGCTGAAGGGTTCAATTCTCAAGTCCAAAACGATGAATTTGAATGCCCTTTGATTATCTTTCTAAAATCCCTTTCTTTTCTCCAGCTTTCTCTTCTAGCTCTAAAGCAAAATGTTTCTCTCTTTCTCCGTCCTTCTCCATCCTTTTCCATTTGGTTCTTGGAACTAATTAGCGCAGGCCACTAATTCTTTCATTAGCTTATGTGGCCAAGTTTAACTCAAACTCACCTTGCTTAGCCTCTAGGAAAGAGAATTTTCTGAGTGATTGTAGCATAACGATATTAGTTGAGCTCAGGCACCTCATTTAATGTTTTCAAAATCACGTAAGTGTTCAATTCTCAAGTCCAAAACGATGAATTTGAATGCCCTTTGACTTTCTTCCTATTTCTCTTTATTTTCTCTAACTCTCTCTTCTAGGCTCTCAATAAGAATGTTTCTGTCTAACTTTCTCCGGCCTTCTCTATTTTGTTCTACGAACTAATTAGCTTAGGCCACTAATTATTTCATCAGCTTAAGTGGCCATGTTTGACTCTAGTATCCACTTAACATTAATCCGGCTCATCAACGCCTGTCAGCGGCAACAAGATGCTCTATCCACTTAAGAATGTTTCTCCATAACTTTTCCCGTCCTTCCGCATCTTTCTCTATCTTGTTCTAGGAACTAATTAGCTTAGGCCACTAATCGTTTGATTAGCTTAAATGGCCAAGTTTAGCTCAAACTAACCTAACTTAGCCCCTAAAAAAGAGAATTTTAAGAGCAATTGCAGCTTAACGATATTAGTTTAACTTAAGAACCTTGTTTAAGGATTTCTAAATCACCTAAGTGTTCAATTCTCAATTCCAAAAGGAAGAATTTGAAATCCCTTTGAATTTCTTTCTATTTTCCTTTTTCTTTTCTCCGACTTCTCATCTACCAGTCAAGAAGAATGTTTCTCCCCAAGTTTCTCCGGCCTTCTCCATCCTTCTCTATTTTTATCCTACGAACTAATTAGCTTGGGCCAATAATTCTTTCATTAGCTTAAATGGCCCGGTTTAACTCAAACAAAACCATGCTTAGCCTGTAAGAAAGAGAATTTTATGAGTAATTGTAGCTTAATGATATTAGTTTAACTTAAACACGTCATTTAAGGTTTTCTAAATCTCCTACGTGTTCAATTCTCAAATCGAAAAGGATGAATTTCAATTCTCTTTGATTTTCTTCCTGTTTCTCTTTCTTTTCTCTAACCTTTCTCTACCGCCTCTCAAGAAGAATTCAGAATGTTCAAAAGCTGTCCTTTATTTTCTTTGCGTTCTACACCTACCATAACTACATACATATTTTGCCTACTCTAGTGGGATGTACTAGGGACTGTGTTTTGTTGCTCATAGCTATTTGCTGGATGCATACATCAGATTGCGGGTTTCTCCTCCAGCGCACTTTAGGAATACTGTTACACTCCGTGTGGGTTACGCTTCAAGACTATGCCGATTCAGATTTCGGTGATTTCTGGATGGCTTACTTTGGTTGCTACTTTCATTATTGGCGTTCGACATTTTTGGATGGGTGGCTCATTGCTATTACTTTGTTTCATTATTGATTTTAGTTAGTTCTTCCGCTGATGTTCAATAGCTATATTTCTCTTTGATGTAGTGTTTGAACATCTTGCGTCTGGTTATTCAGGCTTTTCTTTGTCTCGTGTATAGCTTTGTAGGGCGTGGGGCATGCCCCTTGTAATCTCGTTTATTCTTCTGTTTTATTTATGACTTATTCACCCAAAAAAAAGAACGTTTGTCTCTAACTATCTCCGTGCTTCTCCATCATTCTCTATTTTGTTCTAGGAACTAATAAGCCACTAATTGTTTCATTAGCTTAAGGGGACAAGTTTAACTCAAACTAACCTTGCTTAGCCTCCAAGAAAGAGAATTTTATGAGTAATTGTAGCTCAACTATGTTAGTTTAACTTAAGCACCCTATTTAGGGTTTTCTAAATCGCCTACGTGTTCAGTTCTCGAGTCCAAATGGATGAATTTGAATTCTCTTTGATTTTCTTCCTATTTCTCTTTCTTTTTCTCTAACTTTCTCTTCAACATCTCAAGAAGAACGTTTCCCTCTATGCTTCTCCGTCTTCCTCTGTTTTGTTCTACGAACTAATTAGCTTAGCCCACTAATTGTTTTATTAGCTTAAGCGGCCAGGTTTAACTGAAACTATCCTTGCTTAGCTTGTAAGAAAAAGAATTTTCTAAGTAATTTTAGTTTAACGATGTTAGTTTAAGTTAAGAACCTCATTTAAGGATTTCCAAATCACCTACGTGTTCAATTCGCAAGTCCGCAAGGAAGAATTTGAAATCCCTTTGATTTTCTTCCTATTTCTCTTTCTTTTCTCCAACTTCTCATCTACCTGTCAAGAAGAATGTTTCTCCAAAACTTTCTCCATCCTTCTCGATTTTGTCCTACGAACTAATTAGCTTTGGCCAATAATTGTTTCATTAGCTTAAGTGGCCAGGTTTAACTCAAACTAACCATGCATATCGTCTAAGAAAGAGGATTTTATGAGTAATTGTAGCTTAACCATACTAGTTTAATTTGAGCACCCTATTTAAGGTTTTCTAAGTCTCCTACGTGTTCGATTCTCAAGTCCAAATGGATGGATTTGATTTCTCTCCGATTTTCTTCCTACATTTCTCTTCCTTTTCTCCAACTTTCTCTTCTACATCTCAAGAAGAACGTTTCTCCCAAAGTTTCTCCGTGCTTCCTCATCTTTTCTGTTTTATTCTACGAACTAATTAGCATAGGCCACTAATTGTTTCATTAGCTTAAGTGGCCATGTGTTAACTCAAATTAACCTTGCTTAGCCTCTAAGAAAGAGAATTTTCTGAGTAATTGTAGCATAACGATATTAGTTTAACTTAGGCACCTCATTTAAGGTTTTCAAAATCGCTGAAGGGTTCAATTCTCAAGTCCAAAACGATGAATTTGAATGCCCTTTGATTATCTTTCTAAAATCCCTTTCTTTTCTCCAGCTTTCTCTTCTAGCTCTAAAGCAAAATGTTTCTCTCTTTCTCCGTCCTTCTCCATCCTTTTCCATTTGGTTCTTGGAACTAATTAGCGCAGGCCACTAATTCTTTCATTAGCTTATGTGGCCAAGTTTAACTCAAACTCACCTTGCTTAGCCTCTAGGAAAGAGAATTTTCTGAGTGATTGTAGCATAACGATATTAGTTGAGCTCAGGCACCTCATTTAATGTTTTCAAAATCACGTAAGTGTTCAATTCTCAAGTCCAAAACGATGAATTTGAATGCCCTTTGACTTTCTTCCTATTTCTCTTTATTTTCTCTAACTCTCTCTTCTAGGCTCTCAATAAGAATGTTTCTGTCTAACTTTCTCCGGCCTTCTCTATTTTGTTCTACGAACTAATTAGCTTAGGCCACTAATTATTTCATCAGCTTAAGTGGCCATGTTTGACTCTAGTATCCACTTAACATTAATCCGGCTCATCAACGCCTGTCAGCGGCAACAAGATGCTCTATCCACTTAAGAATGTTTCTCCATAACTTTTCCCGTCCTTCCGCATCTTTCTCTATCTTGTTCTAGGAACTAATTAGCTTAGGCCACTAATCGTTTGATTAGCTTAAATGGCCAAGTTTAGCTCAAACTAACCTAACTTAGCCCCTAAAAAAGAGAATTTTAAGAGCAATTGCAGCTTAACGATATTAGTTTAACTTAAGAACCTTGTTTAAGGATTTCTAAATCACCTAAGTGTTCAATTCTCAATTCCAAAAGGAAGAATTTGAAATCCCTTTGAATTTCTTTCTATTTTCCTTTTTCTTTTCTCCGACTTCTCATCTACCAGTCAAGAAGAATGTTTCTCCCCAAGTTTCTCCGGCCTTCTCCATCCTTCTCTATTTTTATCCTACGAACTAATTAGCTTGGGCCAATAATTCTTTCATTAGCTTAAATGGCCCGGTTTAACTCAAACAAAACCATGCTTAGCCTGTAAGAAAGAGAATTTTATGAGTAATTGTAGCTTAATGATATTAGTTTAACTTAAACACGTCATTTAAGGTTTTCTAAATCTCCTACGTGTTCAATTCTCAAATCGAAAAGGATGAATTTCAATTCTCTTTGATTTTCTTCCTGTTTCTCTTTCTTTTCTCTAACCTTTCTCTACCGCCTCTCAAGAAGAATTCAGAATGTTCAAAAGCTGTCCTTTATTTTCTTTGCGTTCTACACCTACCATAACTACATACATATTTTGCCTACTCTAGTGGGATGTACTAGGGACTGTGTTTTGTTGCTCATAGCTATTTGCTGGATGCATACATCAGATTGCGGGTTTCTCCTCCAGCGCACTTTAGGAATACTGTTACACTCCGTGTGGGTTACGCTTCAAGACTATGCCGATTCAGATTTCGGTGATTTCTGGATGGCTTACTTTGGTTGCTACTTTCATTATTGGCGTTCGACATTTTTGGATGGGTGGCTCATTGCTATTACTTTGTTTCATTATTGATTTTAGTTAGTTCTTCCGCTGATGTTCAATAGCTATATTTCTCTTTGATGTAGTGTTTGAACATCTTGCGTCTGGTTATTCAGGCTTTTCTTTGTCTCGTGTATAGCTTTGTAGGGCGTGGGGCATGCCCCTTGTAATCTCGTTTATTCTTCTGTTTTATTTATGACTTATTCACCCAAAAAAAAGAACGTTTGTCTCTAACTATCTCCGTGCTTCTCCATCATTCTCTATTTTGTTCTAGGAACTAATAAGCCACTAATTGTTTCATTAGCTTAAGGGGACAAGTTTAACTCAAACTAACCTTGCTTAGCCTCCAAGAAAGAGAATTTTATGAGTAATTGTAGCTTAACTATGTTAGTTTAACTTAAGCACCCTATTTAGGGTTTTCTAAATCGCCTACGTGTTCAGTTCTCGAGTCCAAATGGATGAATTTGAATTCTCTTTGATTTTCTTCCTATTTCTCTTTCTTTTTCTCTAACTTTCTCTTCAACATCTCAAGAAGAACGTTTCCCTCTATGCTTCTCCGTCTTCCTCTGTTTTGTTCTACGAACTAATTAGCTTAGCCCACTAATTGTTTTATTAGCTTAAGCGGCCAGGTTTAACTGAAACTATCCTTGCTTAGCTTGTAAGAAAAAGAATTTTCTAAGTAATTTTAGTTTAACGATGTTAGTTTAAGTTAAGGACCTCATTTAAGGATTTCCAAATCACCTACGTGTTCAATTCGCAAGTCCGCAAGGAAGAATTTGAAATCCCTTTGATTTTCTTCCTATTTCTCTTTCTTTTCTCCAACTTCTCATCTACCTGTCAAGAAGAATGTTTCTCCAAAACTTTCTCCATCCTTCTCGATTTTGTCCTACGAACTAATTAGCTTTGGCCAATAATTGTTTCATTAGCTTAAGTGGCCAGGTTTAACTCAAACTAACCATGCATATCGTCTAAGAAAGAGGATTTTATGAGTAATTGTAGCTTAACCATACTAGTTTAATTTGAGCACCCTATTTAAGGTTTTCTAAGTCTCCTACGTGTTCGATTCTCAAGTCCAAATGGATGGATTTGATTTCTCTCCGATTTTCTTCCTACATTTCTCTTCCTTTTCTCCAACTTTCTCTTCTACATCTCAAGAAGAACGTTTCTCCCAAAGTTTCTCCGTGCTTCCTCATCTTTTCTGTTTTATTCTACGAACTAATTAGCATAGGCCACTAATTGTTTCATTAGCTTAAGTGGCCATGTGTTAACTCAAATTAACCTTGCTTAGCCTCTAAGAAAGAGAATTTTCTGAGTAATTGTAGCATAACGATATTAGTTTAACTTAGGCACCTCATTTAAGGTTTTCAAAATCGCTGAAGGGTTCAATTCTCAAGTCCAAAACGATGAATTTGAATGCCCTTTGATTATCTTTCTAAAATCCCTTTCTTTTCTCCAGCTTTCTCTTCTAGCTCTAAAGCAAAATGTTTCTCTCTTTCTCCGTCCTTCTCCATCCTTTTCCATTTGGTTCTTGGAACTAATTAGCGCAGGCCACTAATTCTTTCATTAGCTTATGTGGCCAAGTTTAACTCAAACTCACCTTGCTTAGCCTCTAGGAAAGAGAATTTTCTGAGTGATTGTAGCATAACGATATTAGTTGAGCTCAGGCACCTCATTTAATGTTTTCAAAATCACGTAAGTGTTCAATTCTCAAGTCCAAAACGATGAATTTGAATGCCCTTTGACTTTCTTCCTATTTCTCTTTATTTTCTCTAACTCTCTCTTCTAGGCTCTCAATAAGAATGTTTCTGTCTAACTTTCTCCGGCCTTCTCTATTTTGTTCTACGAACTAATTAGCTTAGGCCACTAATTATTTCATCAGCTTAAGTGGCCATGTTTGACTCTAGTATCCACTTAACATTAATCCGGCTCATCAACGCCTGTCAGCGGCAACAAGATGCTCTATCCACTTAAGAATGTTTCTCCATAACTTTTCCCGTCCTTCCGCATCTTTCTCTATCTTGTTCTAGGAACTAATTAGCTTAGGCCACTAATCGTTTGATTAGCTTAAATGGCCAAGTTTAGCTCAAACTAACCTAACTTAGCCCCTAAAAAAGAGAATTTTAAGAGCAATTGCAGCTTAACGATATTAGTTTAACTTAAGAACCTTGTTTAAGGATTTCTAAATCACCTAAGTGTTCAATTCTCAATTCCAAAAGGAAGAATTTGAAATCCCTTTGAATTTCTTTCTATTTTCCTTTTTCTTTTCTCCGACTTCTCATCTACCAGTCAAGAAGAATGTTTCTCCCCAAGTTTCTCCGGCCTTCTCCATCCTTCTCTATTTTTATCCTACGAACTAATTAGCTTGGGCCAATAATTCTTTCATTAGCTTAAATGGCCCGGTTTAACTCAAACAAAACCATGCTTAGCCTGTAAGAAAGAGAATTTTATGAGTAATTGTAGCTTAATGATATTAGTTTAACTTAAACACGTCATTTAAGGTTTTCTAAATCTCCTACGTGTTCAATTCTCAAATCGAAAAGGATGAATTTCAATTCTCTTTGATTTTCTTCCTGTTTCTCTTTCTTTTCTCTAACCTTTCTCTACCGCCTCTCAAGAAGAATTCAGAATGTTCAAAAGCTGTCCTTTATTTTCTTTGCGTTCTACACCTACCATAACTACATACATATTTTGCCTACTCTAGTGGGATGTACTAGGGACTGTGTTTTGTTGCTCATAGCTATTTGCTGGATGCATACATCAGATTGCGGGTTTCTCCTCCAGCGCACTTTAGGAATACTGTTACACTCCGTGTGGGTTACGCTTCAAGACTATGCCGATTCAGATTTCGGTGATTTCTGGATGGCTTACTTTGGTTGCTACTTTCATTATTGGCGTTCGACATTTTTGGATGGGTGGCTCATTGCTATTACTTTGTTTCATTATTGATTTTAGTTAGTTCTTCCGCTGATGTTCAATAGCTATATTTCTCTTTGATGTAGTGTTTGAACATCTTGCGTCTGGTTATTCAGGCTTTTCTTTGTCTCGTGTATAGCTTTGTAGGGCGTGGGGCATGCCCCTTGTAATCTCGTTTATTCTTCTGTTTTATTTATGACTTATTCACCCAAAAAAAAGAACGTTTGTCTCTAACTATCTCCGTGCTTCTCCATCATTCTCTATTTTGTTCTAGGAACTAATAAGCCACTAATTGTTTCATTAGCTTAAGGGGACAAGTTTAACTCAAACTAACCTTGCTTAGCCTCCAAGAAAGAGAATTTTATGAGTAATTGTAGCTTAACTATGTTAGTTTAACTTAAGCACCCTATTTAGGGTTTTCTAAATCGCCTACGTGTTCAGTTCTCGAGTCCAAATGGATGAATTTGAATTCTCTTTGATTTTCTTCCTATTTCTCTTTCTTTTTCTCTAACTTTCTCTTCAACATCTCAAGAAGAACGTTTCCCTCTATGCTTCTCCGTCTTCCTCTGTTTTGTTCTACGAACTAATTAGCTTAGCCCACTAATTGTTTTATTAGCTTAAGCGGCCAGGTTTAACTGAAACTATCCTTGCTTAGCTTGTAAGAAAAAGAATTTTCTAAGTAATTTTAGTTTAACGATGTTAGTTTAAGTTAAGGACCTCATTTAAGGATTTCCAAATCACCTACGTGTTCAATTCGCAAGTCCGCAAGGAAGAATTTGAAATCCCTTTGATTTTCTTCCTATTTCTCTTTCTTTTCTCCAACTTCTCATCTACCTGTCAAGAAGAATGTTTCTCCAAAACTTTCTCCATCCTTCTCGATTTTGTCCTACGAACTAATTAGCTTTGGCCAATAATTGTTTCATTAGCTTAAGTGGCCAGGTTTAACTCAAACTAACCATGCATATCGTCTAAGAAAGAGGATTTTATGAGTAATTGTAGCTTAACCATACTAGTTTAATTTGAGCACCCTATTTAAGGTTTTCTAAGTCTCCTACGTGTTCGATTCTCAAGTCCAAATGGATGGATTTGATTTCTCTCCGATTTTCTTCCTACATTTCTCTTCCTTTTCTCCAACTTTCTCTTCTACATCTCAAGAAGAACGTTTCTCCCAAAGTTTCTCCGTGCTTCCTCATCTTTTCTGTTTTATTCTACGAACTAATTAGCATAGGCCACTAATTGTTTCATTAGCTTAAGTGGCCATGTGTTAACTCAAATTAACCTTGCTTAGCCTCTAAGAAAGAGAATTTTCTGAGTAATTGTAGCATAACGATATTAGTTTAACTTAGGCACCTCATTTAAGGTTTTCAAAATCGCTGAAGGGTTCAATTCTCAAGTCCAAAACGATGAATTTGAATGCCCTTTGATTATCTTTCTAAAATCCCTTTCTTTTCTCCAGCTTTCTCTTCTAGCTCTAAAGCAAAATGTTTCTCTCTTTCTCCGTCCTTCTCCATCCTTTTCCATTTGGTTCTTGGAACTAATTAGCGCAGGCCACTAATTCTTTCATTAGCTTATGTGGCCAAGTTTAACTCAAACTCACCTTGCTTAGCCTCTAGGAAAGAGAATTTTCTGAGTGATTGTAGCATAACGATATTAGTTGAGCTCAGGCACCTCATTTAATGTTTTCAAAATCACGTAAGTGTTCAATTCTCAAGTCCAAAACGATGAATTTGAATGCCCTTTGACTTTCTTCCTATTTCTCTTTATTTTCTCTAACTCTCTCTTCTAGGCTCTCAATAAGAATGTTTCTGTCTAACTTTCTCCGGCCTTCTCTATTTTGTTCTACGAACTAATTAGCTTAGGCCACTAATTATTTCATCAGCTTAAGTGGCCATGTTTGACTCTAGTATCCACTTAACATTAATCCGGCTCATCAACGCCTGTCAGCGGCAACAAGATGCTCTATCCACTTAAGAATGTTTCTCCATAACTTTTCCCGTCCTTCCGCATCTTTCTCTATCTTGTTCTAGGAACTAATTAGCTTAGGCCACTAATCGTTTGATTAGCTTAAATGGCCAAGTTTAGCTCAAACTAACCTAACTTAGCCCCTAAAAAAGAGAATTTTAAGAGCAATTGCAGCTTAACGATATTAGTTTAACTTAAGAACCTTGTTTAAGGATTTCTAAATCACCTAAGTGTTCAATTCTCAATTCCAAAAGGAAGAATTTGAAATCCCTTTGAATTTCTTTCTATTTTCCTTTTTCTTTTCTCCGACTTCTCATCTACCAGTCAAGAAGAATGTTTCTCCCCAAGTTTCTCCGGCCTTCTCCATCCTTCTCTATTTTTATCCTACGAACTAATTAGCTTGGGCCAATAATTCTTTCATTAGCTTAAATGGCCCGGTTTAACTCAAACAAAACCATGCTTAGCCTGTAAGAAAGAGAATTTTATGAGTAATTGTAGCTTAATGATATTAGTTTAACTTAAACACGTCATTTAAGGTTTTCTAAATCTCCTACGTGTTCAATTCTCAAATCGAAAAGGATGAATTTCAATTCTCTTTGATTTTCTTCCTGTTTCTCTTTCTTTTCTCTAACCTTTCTCTACCGCCTCTCAAGAAGAATTCAGAATGTTCAAAAGCTGTCCTTTATTTTCTTTGCGTTCTACACCTACCATAACTACATACATATTTTGCCTACTCTAGTGGGATGTACTAGGGACTGTGTTTTGTTGCTCATAGCTATTTGCTGGATGCATACATCAGATTGCGGGTTTCTCCTCCAGCGCACTTTAGGAATACTGTTACACTCCGTGTGGGTTACGCTTCAAGACTATGCCGATTCAGATTTCGGTGATTTCTGGATGGCTTACTTTGGTTGCTACTTTCATTATTGGCGTTCGACATTTTTGGATGGGTGGCTCATTGCTATTACTTTGTTTCATTATTGATTTTAGTTAGTTCTTCCGCTGATGTTCAATAGCTATATTTCTCTTTGATGTAGTGTTTGAACATCTTGCGTCTGGTTATTCAGGCTTTTCTTTGTCTCGTGTATAGCTTTGTAGGGCGTGGGGCATGCCCCTTGTAATCTCGTTTATTCTTCTGTTTTATTTATGACTTATTCACCCAAAAAAAAGAACGTTTGTCTCTAACTATCTCCGTGCTTCTCCATCATTCTCTATTTTGTTCTAGGAACTAATAAGCCACTAATTGTTTCATTAGCTTAAGGGGACAAGTTTAACTCAAACTAACCTTGCTTAGCCTCCAAGAAAGAGAATTTTATGAGTAATTGTAGCTTAACTATGTTAGTTTAACTTAAGCACCCTATTTAGGGTTTTCTAAATCGCCTACGTGTTCAGTTCTCGAGTCCAAATGGATGAATTTGAATTCTCTTTGATTTTCTTCCTATTTCTCTTTCTTTTTCTCTAACTTTCTCTTCAACATCTCAAGAAGAACGTTTCCCTCTATGCTTCTCCGTCTTCCTCTGTTTTGTTCTACGAACTAATTAGCTTAGCCCACTAATTGTTTTATTAGCTTAAGCGGCCAGGTTTAACTGAAACTATCCTTGCTTAGCTTGTAAGAAAAAGAATTTTCTAAGTAATTTTAGTTTAACGATGTTAGTTTAAGTTAAGGACCTCATTTAAGGATTTCCAAATCACCTACGTGTTCAATTCGCAAGTCCGCAAGGAAGAATTTGAAATCCCTTTGATTTTCTTCCTATTTCTCTTTCTTTTCTCCAACTTCTCATCTACCTGTCAAGAAGAATGTTTCTCCAAAACTTTCTCCATCCTTCTCGATTTTGTCCTACGAACTAATTAGCTTTGGCCAATAATTGTTTCATTAGCTTAAGTGGCCAGGTTTAACTCAAACTAACCATGCATATCGTCTAAGAAAGAGGATTTTATGAGTAATTGTAGCTTAACCATACTAGTTTAATTTGAGCACCCTATTTAAGGTTTTCTAAGTCTCCTACGTGTTCGATTCTCAAGTCCAAATGGATGGATTTGATTTCTCTCCGATTTTCTTCCTACATTTCTCTTCCTTTTCTCCAACTTTCTCTTCTACATCTCAAGAAGAACGTTTCTCCCAAAGTTTCTCCGTGCTTCCTCATCTTTTCTGTTTTATTCTACGAACTAATTAGCATAGGCCACTAATTGTTTCATTAGCTTAAGTGGCCATGTGTTAACTCAAATTAACCTTGCTTAGCCTCTAAGAAAGAGAATTTTCTGAGTAATTGTAGCATAACGATATTAGTTTAACTTAGGCACCTCATTTAAGGTTTTCAAAATCGCTGAAGGGTTCAATTCTCAAGTCCAAAACGATGAATTTGAATGCCCTTTGATTATCTTTCTAAAATCCCTTTCTTTTCTCCAGCTTTCTCTTCTAGCTCTAAAGCAAAATGTTTCTCTCTTTCTCCGTCCTTCTCCATCCTTTTCCATTTGGTTCTTGGAACTAATTAGCGCAGGCCACTAATTCTTTCATTAGCTTATGTGGCCAAGTTTAACTCAAACTCACCTTGCTTAGCCTCTAGGAAAGAGAATTTTCTGAGTGATTGTAGCATAACGATATTAGTTGAGCTCAGGCACCTCATTTAATGTTTTCAAAATCACGTAAGTGTTCAATTCTCAAGTCCAAAACGATGAATTTGAATGCCCTTTGACTTTCTTCCTATTTCTCTTTATTTTCTCTAACTCTCTCTTCTAGGCTCTCAATAAGAATGTTTCTGTCTAACTTTCTCCGGCCTTCTCTATTTTGTTCTACGAACTAATTAGCTTAGGCCACTAATTATTTCATCAGCTTAAGTGGCCATGTTTGACTCTAGTATCCACTTAACATTAATCCGGCTCATCAACGCCTGTCAGCGGCAACAAGATGCTCTATCCACTTAAGAATGTTTCTCCATAACTTTTCCCGTCCTTCCGCATCTTTCTCTATCTTGTTCTAGGAACTAATTAGCTTAGGCCACTAATCGTTTGATTAGCTTAAATGGCCAAGTTTAGCTCAAACTAACCTAACTTAGCCCCTAAAAAAGAGAATTTTAAGAGCAATTGCAGCTTAACGATATTAGTTTAACTTAAGAACCTTGTTTAAGGATTTCTAAATCACCTAAGTGTTCAATTCTCAATTCCAAAAGGAAGAATTTGAAATCCCTTTGAATTTCTTTCTATTTTCCTTTTTCTTTTCTCCGACTTCTCATCTACCAGTCAAGAAGAATGTTTCTCCCCAAGTTTCTCCGGCCTTCTCCATCCTTCTCTATTTTTATCCTACGAACTAATTAGCTTGGGCCAATAATTCTTTCATTAGCTTAAATGGCCCGGTTTAACTCAAACAAAACCATGCTTAGCCTGTAAGAAAGAGAATTTTATGAGTAATTGTAGCTTAATGATATTAGTTTAACTTAAACACGTCATTTAAGGTTTTCTAAATCTCCTACGTGTTCAATTCTCAAATCGAAAAGGATGAATTTCAATTCTCTTTGATTTTCTTCCTGTTTCTCTTTCTTTTCTCTAACCTTTCTCTACCGCCTCTCAAGAAGAATTCAGAATGTTCAAAAGCTGTCCTTTATTTTCTTTGCGTTCTACACCTACCATAACTACATACATATTTTGCCTACTCTAGTGGGATGTACTAGGGACTGTGTTTTGTTGCTCATAGCTATTTGCTGGATGCATACATCAGATTGCGGGTTTCTCCTCCAGCGCACTTTAGGAATACTGTTACACTCCGTGTGGGTTACGCTTCAAGACTATGCCGATTCAGATTTCGGTGATTTCTGGATGGCTTACTTTGGTTGCTACTTTCATTATTGGCGTTCGACATTTTTGGATGGGTGGCTCATTGCTATTACTTTGTTTCATTATTGATTTTAGTTAGTTCTTCCGCTGATGTTCAATAGCTATATTTCTCTTTGATGTAGTGTTTGAACATCTTGCGTCTGGTTATTCAGGCTTTTCTTTGTCTCGTGTATAGCTTTGTAGGGCGTGGGGCATGCCCCTTGTAATCTCGTTTATTCTTCTGTTTTATTTATGACTTATTCACCCAAAAAAAAGAACGTTTGTCTCTAACTATCTCCGTGCTTCTCCATCATTCTCTATTTTGTTCTAGGAACTAATAAGCCACTAATTGTTTCATTAGCTTAAGGGGACAAGTTTAACTCAAACTAACCTTGCTTAGCCTCCAAGAAAGAGAATTTTATGAGTAATTGTAGCTTAACTATGTTAGTTTAACTTAAGCACCCTATTTAGGGTTTTCTAAATCGCCTACGTGTTCAGTTCTCGAGTCCAAATGGATGAATTTGAATTCTCTTTGATTTTCTTCCTATTTCTCTTTCTTTTTCTCTAACTTTCTCTTCAACATCTCAAGAAGAACGTTTCCCTCTATGCTTCTCCGTCTTCCTCTGTTTTGTTCTACGAACTAATTAGCTTAGCCCACTAATTGTTTTATTAGCTTAAGCGGCCAGGTTTAACTGAAACTATCCTTGCTTAGCTTGTAAGAAAAAGAATTTTCTAAGTAATTTTAGTTTAACGATGTTAGTTTAAGTTAAGGACCTCATTTAAGGATTTCCAAATCACCTACGTGTTCAATTCGCAAGTCCGCAAGGAAGAATTTGAAATCCCTTTGATTTTCTTCCTATTTCTCTTTCTTTTCTCCAACTTCTCATCTACCTGTCAAGAAGAATGTTTCTCCAAAACTTTCTCCATCCTTCTCGATTTTGTCCTACGAACTAATTAGCTTTGGCCAATAATTGTTTCATTAGCTTAAGTGGCCAGGTTTAACTCAAACTAACCATGCATATCGTCTAAGAAAGAGGATTTTATGAGTAATTGTAGCTTAACCATACTAGTTTAATTTGAGCACCCTATTTAAGGTTTTCTAAGTCTCCTACGTGTTCGATTCTCAAGTCCAAATGGATGGATTTGATTTCTCTCCGATTTTCTTCCTACATTTCTCTTCCTTTTCTCCAACTTTCTCTTCTACATCTCAAGAAGAACGTTTCTCCCAAAGTTTCTCCGTGCTTCCTCATCTTTTCTGTTTTATTCTACGAACTAATTAGCATAGGCCACTAATTGTTTCATTAGCTTAAGTGGCCATGTGTTAACTCAAATTAACCTTGCTTAGCCTCTAAGAAAGAGAATTTTCTGAGTAATTGTAGCATAACGATATTAGTTTAACTTAGGCACCTCATTTAAGGTTTTCAAAATCGCTGAAGGGTTCAATTCTCAAGTCCAAAACGATGAATTTGAATGCCCTTTGATTATCTTTCTAAAATCCCTTTCTTTTCTCCAGCTTTCTCTTCTAGCTCTAAAGCAAAATGTTTCTCTCTTTCTCCGTCCTTCTCCATCCTTTTCCATTTGGTTCTTGGAACTAATTAGCGCAGGCCACTAATTCTTTCATTAGCTTATGTGGCCAAGTTTAACTCAAACTCACCTTGCTTAGCCTCTAGGAAAGAGAATTTTCTGAGTGATTGTAGCATAACGATATTAGTTGAGCTCAGGCACCTCATTTAATGTTTTCAAAATCACGTAAGTGTTCAATTCTCAAGTCCAAAACGATGAATTTGAATGCCCTTTGACTTTCTTCCTATTTCTCTTTATTTTCTCTAACTCTCTCTTCTAGGCTCTCAATAAGAATGTTTCTGTCTAACTTTCTCCGGCCTTCTCTATTTTGTTCTACGAACTAATTAGCTTAGGCCACTAATTATTTCATCAGCTTAAGTGGCCATGTTTGACTCTAGTATCCACTTAACATTAATCCGGCTCATCAACGCCTGTCAGCGGCAACAAGATGCTCTATCCACTTAAGAATGTTTCTCCATAACTTTTCCCGTCCTTCCGCATCTTTCTCTATCTTGTTCTAGGAACTAATTAGCTTAGGCCACTAATCGTTTGATTAGCTTAAATGGCCAAGTTTAGCTCAAACTAACCTAACTTAGCCCCTAAAAAAGAGAATTTTAAGAGCAATTGCAGCTTAACGATATTAGTTTAACTTAAGAACCTTGTTTAAGGATTTCTAAATCACCTAAGTGTTCAATTCTCAATTCCAAAAGGAAGAATTTGAAATCCCTTTGAATTTCTTTCTATTTTCCTTTTTCTTTTCTCCGACTTCTCATCTACCAGTCAAGAAGAATGTTTCTCCCCAAGTTTCTCCGGCCTTCTCCATCCTTCTCTATTTTTATCCTACGAACTAATTAGCTTGGGCCAATAATTCTTTCATTAGCTTAAATGGCCCGGTTTAACTCAAACAAAACCATGCTTAGCCTGTAAGAAAGAGAATTTTATGAGTAATTGTAGCTTAATGATATTAGTTTACCTTAAACACGTCATTTAAGGTTTTCTAAATCTCCTACGTGTTCAATTCTCAAATCGAAAAGGATGAATTTCAATTCTCTTTGATTTTCTTCCTGTTTCTCTTTCTTTTCTCTAACCTTTCTCTACCGCCTCTCAAGAAGAATTCAGAATGTTCAAAAGCTGTCCTTTATTTTCTTTGCGTTCTACACCTACCATAACTACATACATATTTTGCCTACTCTAGTGGGATGTACTAGGGACTGTGTTTTGTTGCTCATAGCTATTTGCTGGATGCATACATCAGATTGCGGGTTTCTCCTCCAGCGCACTTTAGGAATACTGTTACACTCCGTGTGGGTTACGCTTCAAGACTATGCCGATTCAGATTTCGGTGATTTCTGGATGGCTTACTTTGGTTGCTACTTTCATTATTGGCGTTCGACATTTTTGGATGGGTGGCTCATTGCTATTACTTTGTTTCATTATTGATTTTAGTTAGTTCTTCCGCTGATGTTCAATAGCTATATTTCTCTTTGATGTAGTGTTTGAACATCTTGCGTCTGGTTATTCAGGCTTTTCTTTGTCTCGTGTATAGCTTTGTAGGGCGTGGGGCATGCCCCTTGTAATCTCGTTTATTCTTCTGTTTTATTTATGACTTATTCACCCAAAAAAAAGAACGTTTGTCTCTAACTATCTCCGTGCTTCTCCATCATTCTCTATTTTGTTCTAGGAACTAATAAGCCACTAATTGTTTCATTAGCTTAAGGGGACAAGTTTAACTCAAACTAACCTTGCTTAGCCTCCAAGAAAGAGAATTTTATGAGTAATTGTAGCTTAACTATGTTAGTTTAACTTAAGCACCCTATTTAGGGTTTTCTAAATCGCCTACGTGTTCAGTTCTCGAGTCCAAATGGATGAATTTGAATTCTCTTTGATTTTCTTCCTATTTCTCTTTCTTTTTCTCTAACTTTCTCTTCAACATCTCAAGAAGAACGTTTCCCTCTAGGCTTCTCCGTCTTCCTCTGTTTTGTTCTACGAACTAATTAGCTTAGCCCACTAATTGTTTTATTAGCTTAAGCGGCCAGGTTTAACTGAAACTATCCTTGCTTAGCTTGTAAGAAAAAGAATTTTCTAAGTAATTTTAGTTTAACGATGTTAGTTTAAGTTAAGAACCTCATTTAAGGATTTCCAAATCACCTACGTGTTCAATTCGCAAGTCCGCAAGGAAGAATTTGAAATCCCTTTGATTTTCTTCCTATTTCTCTTTCTTTTCTCCAACTTCTCATCTACCTGTCAAGAAGAATGTTTCTCCAAAACTTTCTCCATCCTTCTCGATTTTGTCCTACGAACTAATTAGCTTTGGCCAATAATTGTTTCATTAGCTTAAGTGGCCAGGTTTAACTCAAACTAACCATGCATATCGTCTAAGAAAGAGGATTTTATGAGTAATTGCAGCTTAACCATACTAGTTTAATTTGAGCACCCTATTTAAGGTTTTCTAAGTCTCCTACGTGTTCGATTCTCAAGTCCAAATGGATGGATTTGATTTCTCTCCGATTTTCTTCTTACATTTCTCTTCCTTTTCTCCAACTTTCTCTTCTACATCTCAAGAAGAACGTTTCTCCCAAAGTTTCTCCGTGCTTCCTCATCTTTTCTGTTTTATTCTACGAACTAATTAGCATAGGCCACTAATTGTTTCATTAGCTTAAGTGGCCATGTGTTAACTCAAATTAACCTTGCTTAGCCTCTAAGAAAGAGAATTTTCTGAGTAATTGTAGCATAACGATATTAGTTTAACTTAGGCACCTCATTTAAGGTTTTCAAAATCGCTGAAGGGTTCAATTCTCAAGTCCAAAACGATGAATTTGAATGCCCTTTGATTATCTTTCTAAAATCCCTTTCTTTTCTCCAGCTTTCTCTTCTAGCTCTAAAGCAAAATGTTTCTCTCTTTCTCCGTCCTTCTCCATCCTTTTCCATTTGGTTCTTGGAACTAATTAGCGCAGGCCACTAATTCTTTCATTAGCTTATGTGGCCAAGTTTAACTCAAACTCACCTTGCTTAGCCTCTAGGAAAGAGAATTTTCTGAGTGATTGTAGCATAACGATATTAGTTGAGCTCAGGCACCTCATTTAATGTTTTCAAAATCACGTAAGTGTTCAATTCTCAAGTCCAAAACGATGAATTTGAATGCCCTTTGACTTTCTTCCTATTTCTCTTTATTTTCTCTAACTCTCTCTTCTAGGCTCTCAATAAGAATGTTTCTGTCTAACTTTCTCCGGCCTTCTCTATTTTGTTCTACGAACTAATTAGCTTAGGCCACTAATTATTTCATCAGCTTAAGTGGCCATGTTTGACTCTAGTATCCACTTAACATTAATCCGGCTCATCAACGCCTGTCAGCGGCAACAAGATGCTCTATCCACTTAAGAATGTTTCTCCATAACTTTTCCCGTCCTTCCGCATCTTTCTCTATCTTGTTCTAGGAACTAATTAGCTTAGGCCACTAATCGTTTGATTAGCTTAAATGGCCAAGTTTAGCTCAAACTAACCTAACTTAGCCCCTAAAAAAGAGAATTTTAAGAGCAATTGCAGCTTAACGATATTAGTTTAACTTAAGAACCTTGTTTAAGGATTTCTAAATCACCTAAGTGTTCAATTCTCAATTCCAAAAGGAAGAATTTGAAATCCCTTTGAATTTCTTTCTATTTTCCTTTTTCTTTTCTCCGACTTCTCATCTACCAGTCAAGAAGAATGTTTCTCCCCAAGTTTCTCCGGCCTTCTCCATCCTTCTCTATTTTTATCCTACGAACTAATTAGCTTGGGCCAATAATTCTTTCATTAGCTTAAATGGCCCGGTTTAACTCAAACAAAACCATGCTTAGCCTGTAAGAAAGAGAATTTTATGAGTAATTGTAGCTTAATGATATTAGTTTAACTTAAACACGTCATTTAAGGTTTTCTAAATCTCCTACGTGTTCAATTCTCAAATCGAAAAGGATGAATTTCAATTCTCTTTGATTTTGTTCCTGTTTCTCTCTCTTTTCTCTAACCTTTCTCTACCGCCTCTCAAGAAGAATTCAGAATGTTCAAAAGCTGTCCTTTATTTTCTTTGCGTTCTACACCTACCATAACTACATACATATTTTGCCTACTCTAGTGGGATGTACTAGGGACTGTGTTTTGTTGCTCATAGCTATTTGCTGGATGCATACATCAGATTGCGGGTTTCTCCTCCAGCGCACTTTAGGAATACTGTTACACTCCGTGTGGGTTACGCTTCAAGACTATGCCGATTCAGATTTCGGTGATTTCTGGATGGCTTACTTTGGTTGCTACTTTCATTATTGGCGTTCGACATTTTTGGATGGGTGGCTCATTGCTATTACTTTGTTTCATTATTGATTTTAGTTAGTTCTTCCGCTGATGTTCAATAGCTATATTTCTCTTTGATGTAGTGTTTGAACATCTTGCGTCTGGTTATTCAGGCTTTTCTTTGTCTCGTGTATAGCTTTGTAGGGCGTGGGGCATGCCCCTTGTAATCTCGTTTATTCTTCTGTTTTATTTATGACTTATTCACCCAAAAAAAAGAACGTTTGTCTCTAACTATCTCCGTGCTTCTCCATCATTCTCTATTTTGTTCTAGGAACTAATAAGCCACTAATTGTTTCATTAGCTTAAGGGGACAAGTTTAACTCAAACTAACCTTGCTTAGCCTCCAAGAAAGAGAATTTTATGAGTAATTGTAGCTTAACTATGTTAGTTTAACTTAAGCACCCTATTTAGGGTTTTCTAAATCGCCTACGTGTTCAGTTCTCGAGTCCAAATGGATGAATTTGAATTCTCTTTGATTTTCTTCCTATTTCTCTTTCTTTTTCTCTAACTTTCTCTTCAACATCTCAAGAAGAACGTTTCCCTCTATGCTTCTCCGTCTTCCTCTGTTTTGTTCTACGAACTAATTAGCTTAGCCCACTAATTGTTTTATTAGCTTAAGCGGCCAGGTTTAACTGAAACTATCCTTGCTTAGCTTGTAAGAAAAAGAATTTTCTAAGTAATTTTAGTTTAACGATGTTAGTTTAAGTTAAGAACCTCATTTAAGGATTTCCAAATCACCTACGTGTTCAATTCGCAAGTCCGCAAGGAAGAATTTGAAATCCCTTTGATTTTCTTCCTATTTCTCTTTCTTTTCTCCAACTTCTCATCTACCTGTCAAGAAGAATGTTTCTCCAAAACTTTCTCCATCCTTCTCGATTTTGTCCTACGAACTAATTAGCTTTGGCCAATAATTGTTTCATTAGCTTAAGTGGCCAGGTTTAACTCAAACTAACCATGCATATCGTCTAAGAAAGAGGATTTTATGAGTAATTGTAGCTTAACCATACTAGTTTAATTTGAGCACCCTATTTAAGGTTTTCTAAGTCTCCTACGTGTTCGATTCTCAAGTCCAAATGGATGGATTTGATTTCTCTCCGATTTTCTTCCTACATTTCTCTTCCTTTTCTCCAACTTTCTCTTCTACATCTCAAGAAGAACGTTTCTCCCAAAGTTTCTCCGTGCTTCCTCATCTTTTCTGTTTTATTCTACGAACTAATTAGCATAGGCCACTAATTGTTTCATTAGCTTAAGTGGCCATGTGTTAACTCAAATTAACCTTGCTTAGCCTCTAAGAAAGAGAATTTTCTGAGTAATTGTAGCATAACGATATTAGTTTAACTTAGGCACCTCATTTAAGGTTTTCAAAATCGCTGAAGGGTTCAATTCTCAAGTCCAAAACGATGAATTTGAATGCCCTTTGATTATCTTTCTAAAATCCCTTTCTTTTCTCCAGCTTTCTCTTCTAGCTCTAAAGCAAAATGTTTCTCTCTTTCTCCGTCCTTCTCCATCCTTTTCCATTTGGTTCTTGGAACTAATTAGCGCAGGCCACTAATTCTTTCATTAGCTTATGTGGCCAAGTTTAACTCAAACTCACCTTGCTTAGCCTCTAGGAAAGAGAATTTTCTGAGTGATTGTAGCATAACGATATTAGTTGAGCTCAGGCACCTCATTTAATGTTTTCAAAATCACGTAAGTGTTCAATTCTCAAGTCCAAAACGATGAATTTGAATGCCCTTTGACTTTCTTCCTATTTCTCTTTATTTTCTCTAACTCTCTCTTCTAGGCTCTCAATAAGAATGTTTCTGTCTAACTTTCTCCGGCCTTCTCTATTTTGTTCTACGAACTAATTAGCTTAGGCCACTAATTATTTCATCAGCTTAAGTGGCCATGTTTGACTCTAGTATCCACTTAACATTAATCCGGCTCATCAACGCCTGTCAGCGGCAACAAGATGCTCTATCCACTTAAGAATGTTTCTCCATAACTTTTCCCGTCCTTCCGCATCTTTCTCTATCTTGTTCTAGGAACTAATTAGCTTAGGCCACTAATCGTTTGATTAGCTTAAATGGCCAAGTTTAGCTCAAACTAACCTAACTTAGCCCCTAAAAAAGAGAATTTTAAGAGCAATTGCAGCTTAACGATATTAGTTTAACTTAAGAACCTTGTTTAAGGATTTCTAAATCACCTAAGTGTTCAATTCTCAATTCCAAAAGGAAGAATTTGAAATCCCTTTGAATTTCTTTCTATTTTCCTTTTTCTTTTCTCCGACTTCTCATCTACCAGTCAAGAAGAATGTTTCTCCCCAAGTTTCTCCGGCCTTCTCCATCCTTCTCTATTTTTATCCTACGAACTAATTAGCTTGGGCCAATAATTCTTTCATTAGCTTAAATGGCCCGGTTTAACTCAAACAAAACCATGCTTAGCCTGTAAGAAAGAGAATTTTATGAGTAATTGTAGCTTAATGATATTAGTTTAACTTAAACACGTCATTTAAGGTTTTCTAAATCTCCTACGTGTTCAATTCTCAAATCGAAAAGGATGAATTTCAATTCTCTTTGATTTTCTTCCTGTTTCTCTTTCTTTTCTCTAACCTTTCTCTACCGCCTCTCAAGAAGAATTCAGAATGTTCAAAAGCTGTCCTTTATTTTCTTTGCGTTCTACACCTACCATAACTACATACATATTTTGCCTACTCTAGTGGGATGTACTAGGGACTGTGTTTTGTTGCTCATAGCTATTTGCTGGATGCATACATCAGATTGCGGGTTTCTCCTCCAGCGCACTTTAGGAATACTGTTACACTCCGTGTGGGTTACGCTTCAAGACTATGCCGATTCAGATTTCGGTGATTTCTGGATGGCTTACTTTGGTTGCTACTTTCATTATTGGCGTTCGACATTTTTGGATGGGTGGCTCATTGCTATTACTTTGTTTCATTATTGATTTTAGTTAGTTCTTCCGCTGATGTTCAATAGCTATATTTCTCTCTGATGTAGTGTTTGAACATCTTGCGTCTGGTTATTCAGGCTTTTCTTTGTCTCGTGTATAGCTTTGTAGGGCGTGGGGCATGCCCCTTGTAATCTCGTTTATTCTTCTGTTTTATTTATGACTTATTCACCCAAAAAAAAGAACGTTTGTCTCTAACTATCTCCGTGCTTCTCCATCATTCTCTATTTTGTTCTAGGAACTAATAAGCCACTAATTGTTTCATTAGCTTAAGGGGACAAGTTTAACTCAAACTAACCTTGCTTAGCCTCCAAGAAAGAGAATTTTATGAGTAATTGTAGCTTAACTATGTTAGTTTAACTTAAGCACCCTATTTAGGGTTTTCTAAATCGCCTACGTGTTCAGTTCTCGAGTCCAAATGGATGAATTTGAATTCTCTTTGATTTTCTTCCTATTTCTCTTTCTTTTTCTCTAACTTTCTCTTCAACATCTCAAGAAGAACGTTTCCCTCTATGCTTCTCCGTCTTCCTCTGTTTTGTTCTACGAACTAATTAGCTTAGCCCACTAATTGTTTTATTAGCTTAAGCGGCCAGGTTTAACTGAAACTATCCTTGCTTAGCTTGTAAGAAAAAGAATTTTCTAAGTAATTTTAGTTTAACGATGTTAGTTTAAGTTAAGGACCTCATTTAAGGATTTCCAAATCACCTACGTGTTCAATTCGCAAGTCCGCAAGGAAGAATTTGAAATCCCTTTGATTTTCTTCCTATTTCTCTTTCTTTTCTCCAACTTCTCATCTACCTGTCAAGAAGAATGTTTCTCCAAAACTTTCTCCATCCTTCTCGATTTTGTCCTACGAACTAATTAGCTTTGGCCAATAATTGTTTCATTAGCTTAAGTGGCCAGGTTTAACTCAAACTAACCATGCATATCGTCTAAGAAAGAGGATTTTATGAGTAATTGTAGCTTAACCATACTAGTTTAATTTGAGCACCCTATTTAAGGTTTTCTAAGTCTCCTACGTGTTCGATTCTCAAGTCCAAATGGATGGATTTGATTTCTCTCCGATTTTCTTCCTACATTTCTCTTCCTTTTCTCCAACTTTCTCTTCTACATCTCAAGAAGAACGTTTCTCCCAAAGTTTCTCCGTGCTTCCTCATCTTTTCTGTTTTATTCTACGAACTAATTAGCATAGGCCACTAATTGTTTCATTAGCTTAAGTGGCCATGTGTTAACTCAAATTAACCTTGCTTAGCCTCTAAGAAAGAGAATTTTCTGAGTAATTGTAGCATAACGATATTAGTTTAACTTAGGCACCTCATTTAAGGTTTTCAAAATCGCTGAAGGGTTCAATTCTCAAGTCCAAAACGATGAATTTGAATGCCCTTTGATTATCTTTCTTAAATCCCTTTCTTTTCTCCAGCTTTCTCTTCTAGCTCTAAAGCAAAATGTTTCTCTCTTTCTCCGTCCTTCTCCATCCTTTTCCATTTGGTTCTTGGAACTAATTAGCGCAGGCCACTAATTCTTTCATTAGCTTATGTGGCCAAGTTTAACTCAAACTCACCTTGCTTAGCCTCTAGGAAAGAGAATTTTCTGAGTGATTGTAGCATAACGATATTAGTTGAGCTCAGGCACCTCATTTAATGTTTTCAAAATCACGTAAGTGTTCAATTCTCAAGTCCAAAACGATGAATTTGAATGCCCTTTGACTTTCTTCCTATTTCTCTTTATTTTCTCTAACTCTCTCTTCTAGGCTCTCAATAAGAATGTTTCTGTCTAACTTTCTCCGGCCTTCTCTATTTTGTTCTACGAACTAATTAGCTTAGGCCACTAATTATTTCATCAGCTTAAGTGGCCATGTTTGACTCTAGTATCCACTTAACATTAATCCGGCTCATCAACGCCTGTCAGCGGCAACAAGATGCTCTATCCACTTAAGAATGTTTCTCCATAACTTTTCCCGTCCTTCCGCATCTTTCTCTATCTTGTTCTAGGAACTAATTAGCTTAGGCCACTAATCGTTTGATTAGCTTAAATGGCCAAGTTTAGCTCAAACTAACCTAACTTAGCCCCTAAAAAAGAGAATTTTAAGAGCAATTGCAGCTTAACGATATTAGTTTAACTTAAGAACCTTGTTTAAGGATTTCTAAATCACCTAAGTGTTCAATTCTCAATTCCAAAAGGAAGAATTTGAAATCCCTTTGAATTTCTTTCTATTTTCCTTTTTCTTTTCTCCGACTTCTCATCTACCAGTCAAGAAGAATGTTTCTCCCCAAGTTTCTCCGGCCTTCTCCATCCTTCTCTATTTTTATCCTACGAACTAATTAGCTTGGGCCAATAATTCTTTCATTAGCTTAAATGGCCCGGTTTAACTCAAACAAAACCATGCTTAGCCTGTAAGAAAGAGAATTTTATGAGTAATTGTAGCTTAATGATATTAGTTTACCTTAAACACGTCATTTAAGGTTTTCTAAATCTCCTACGTGTTCAATTCTCAAATCGAAAAGGATGAATTTCAATTCTCTTTGATTTTCTTCCTGTTTCTCTTTCTTTTCTCTAACCTTTCTCTACCGCCTCTCAAGAAGAATTCAGAATGTTCAAAAGCTGTCCTTTATTTTCTTTGCGTTCTACACCTACCATAACTACATACATATTTTGCCTACTCTAGTGGGATGTACTAGGGACTGTGTTTTGTTGCTCATAGCTATTTGCTGGATGCATACATCAGATTGCGGGTTTCTCCTCCAGCGCACTTTAGGAATACTGTTACACTCCGTGTGGGTTACGCTTCAAGACTATGCCGATTCAGATTTCGGTGATTTCTGGATGGCTTACTTTGGTTGCTACTTTCATTATTGGCGTTCGACATTTTTGGATGGGTGGCTCATTGCTATTACTTTGTTTCATTATTGATTTTAGTTAGTTCTTCCGCTGATGTTCAATAGCTATATTTCTCTTTGATGTAGTGTTTGAACATCTTGCGTCTGGTTATTCAGGCTTTTCTTTGTCTCGTGTATAGCTTTGTAGGGCGTGGGGCATGCCCCTTGTAATCTCGTTTATTCTTCTGTTTTATTTATGACTTATTCACCCAAAAAAAAGAACGTTTGTCTCTAACTATCTCCGTGCTTCTCCATCATTCTCTATTTTGTTCTAGGAACTAATAAGCCACTAATTGTTTCATTAGCTTAAGGGGACAAGTTTAACTCAAACTAACCTTGCTTAGCCTCCAAGAAAGAGAATTTTATGAGTAATTGTAGCTTAACTATGTTAGTTTAACTTAAGCACCCTATTTAGGGTTTTCTAAATCGCCTACGTGTTCAGTTCTCGAGTCCAAATGGATGAATTTGAATTCTCTTTGATTTTCTTCCTATTTCTCTTTCTTTTTCTCTAACTTTCTCTTCAACATCTCAAGAAGAACGTTTCCCTCTAGGCTTCTCCGTCTTCCTCTGTTTTGTTCTACGAACTAATTAGCTTAGCCCACTAATTGTTTTATTAGCTTAAGCGGCCAGGTTTAACTGAAACTATCCTTGCTTAGCTTGTAAGAAAAAGAATTTTCTAAGTAATTTTAGTTTAACGATGTTAGTTTAAGTTAAGAACCTCATTTAAGGATTTCCAAATCACCTACGTGTTCAATTCGCAAGTCCGCAAGGAAGAATTTGAAATCCCTTTGATTTTCTTCCTATTTCTCTTTCTTTTCTCCAACTTCTCATCTACCTGTCAAGAAGAATGTTTCTCCAAAACTTTCTCCATCCTTCTCGATTTTGTCCTACGAACTAATTAGCTTTGGCCAATAATTGTTTCATTAGCTTAAGTGGCCAGGTTTAACTCAAACTAACCATGCATATCGTCTAAGAAAGAGGATTTTATGAGTAATTGCAGCTTAACCATACTAGTTTAATTTGAGCACCCTATTTAAGGTTTTCTAAGTCTCCTACGTGTTCGATTCTCAAGTCCAAATGGATGGATTTGATTTCTCTCCGATTTTCTTCTTACATTTCTCTTCCTTTTCTCCAACTTTCTCTTCTACATCTCAAGAAGAACGTTTCTCCCAAAGTTTCTCCGTGCTTCCTCATCTTTTCTGTTTTATTCTACGAACTAATTAGCATAGGCCACTAATTGTTTCATTAGCTTAAGTGGCCATGTGTTAACTCAAATTAACCTTGCTTAGCCTCTAAGAAAGAGAATTTTCTGAGTAATTGTAGCATAACGATATTAGTTTAACTTAGGCACCTCATTTAAGGTTTTCAAAATCGCTGAAGGGTTCAATTCTCAAGTCCAAAACGATGAATTTGAATGCCCTTTGATTATCTTTCTAAAATCCCTTTCTTTTCTCCAGCTTTCTCTTCTAGCTCTAAAGCAAAATGTTTCTCTCTTTCTCCGTCCTTCTCCATCCTTTTCCATTTGGTTCTTGGAACTAATTAGCGCAGGCCACTAATTCTTTCATTAGCTTATGTGGCCAAGTTTAACTCAAACTCACCTTGCTTAGCCTCTAGGAAAGAGAATTTTCTGAGTGATTGTAGCATAACGATATTAGTTGAGCTCAGGCACCTCATTTAATGTTTTCAAAATCACGTAAGTGTTCAATTCTCAAGTCCAAAACGATGAATTTGAATGCCCTTTGACTTTCTTCCTATTTCTCTTTATTTTCTCTAACTCTCTCTTCTAGGCTCTCAATAAGAATGTTTCTGTCTAACTTTCTCCGGCCTTCTCTATTTTGTTCTACGAACTAATTAGCTTAGGCCACTAATTATTTCATCAGCTTAAGTGGCCATGTTTGACTCTAGTATCCACTTAACATTAATCCGGCTCATCAACGCCTGTCAGCGGCAACAAGATGCTCTATCCACTTAAGAATGTTTCTCCATAACTTTTCCCGTCCTTCCGCATCTTTCTCTATCTTGTTCTAGGAACTAATTAGCTTAGGCCACTAATCGTTTGATTAGCTTAAATGGCCAAGTTTAGCTCAAACTAACCTAACTTAGCCCCTAAAAAAGAGAATTTTAAGAGCAATTGCAGCTTAACGATATTAGTTTAACTTAAGAACCTTGTTTAAGGATTTCTAAATCACCTAAGTGTTCAATTCTCAATTCCAAAAGGAAGAATTTGAAATCCCTTTGAATTTCTTTCTATTTTCCTTTTTCTTTTCTCCGACTTCTCATCTACCAGTCAAGAAGAATGTTTCTCCCCAAGTTTCTCCGGCCTTCTCCATCCTTCTCTATTTTTATCCTACGAACTAATTAGCTTGGGCCAATAATTCTTTCATTAGCTTAAATGGCCCGGTTTAACTCAAACAAAACCATGCTTAGCCTGTAAGAAAGAGAATTTTATGAGTAATTGTAGCTTAATGATATTAGTTTAACTTAAACACGTCATTTAAGGTTTTCTAAATCTCCTACGTGTTCAATTCTCAAATCGAAAAGGATGAATTTCAATTCTCTTTGATTTTGTTCCTGTTTCTCTCTCTTTTCTCTAACCTTTCTCTACCGCCTCTCAAGAAGAATTCAGAATGTTCAAAAGCTGTCCTTTATTTTCTTTGCGTTCTACACCTACCATAACTACATACATATTTTGCCTACTCTAGTGGGATGTACTAGGGACTGTGTTTTGTTGCTCATAGCTATTTGCTGGATGCATACATCAGATTGCGGGTTTCTCCTCCAGCGCACTTTAGGAATACTGTTACACTCCGTGTGGGTTACGCTTCAAGACTATGCCGATTCAGATTTCGGTGATTTCTGGATGGCTTACTTTGGTTGCTACTTTCATTATTGGCGTTCGACATTTTTGGATGGGTGGCTCATTGCTATTACTTTGTTTCATTATTGATTTTAGTTAGTTCTTCCGCTGATGTTCAATAGCTATATTTCTCTTTGATGTAGTGTTTGAACATCTTGCGTCTGGTTATTCAGGCTTTTCTTTGTCTCGTGTATAGCTTTGTAGGGCGTGGGGCATGCCCCTTGTAATCTCGTTTATTCTTCTGTTTTATTTATGACTTATTCACCCAAAAAAAAGAACGTTTGTCTCTAACTATCTCCGTGCTTCTCCATCATTCTCTATTTTGTTCTAGGAACTAATAAGCCACTAATTGTTTCATTAGCTTAAGGGGACAAGTTTAACTCAAACTAACCTTGCTTAGCCTCCAAGAAAGAGAATTTTATGAGTAATTGTAGCTTAACTATGTTAGTTTAACTTAAGCACCCTATTTAGGGTTTTCTAAATCGCCTACGTGTTCAGTTCTCGAGTCCAAATGGATGAATTTGAATTCTCTTTGATTTTCTTCCTATTTCTCTTTCTTTTTCTCTAACTTTCTCTTCAACATCTCAAGAAGAACGTTTCCCTCTATGCTTCTCCGTCTTCCTCTGTTTTGTTCTACGAACTAATTAGCTTAGCCCACTAATTGTTTTATTAGCTTAAGCGGCCAGGTTTAACTGAAACTATCCTTGCTTAGCTTGTAAGAAAAAGAATTTTCTAAGTAATTTTAGTTTAACGATGTTAGTTTAAGTTAAGAACCTCATTTAAGGATTTCCAAATCACCTACGTGTTCAATTCGCAAGTCCGCAAGGAAGAATTTGAAATCCCTTTGATTTTCTTCCTATTTCTCTTTCTTTTCTCCAACTTCTCATCTACCTGTCAAGAAGAATGTTTCTCCAAAACTTTCTCCATCCTTCTCGATTTTGTCCTACGAACTAATTAGCTTTGGCCAATAATTGTTTCATTAGCTTAAGTGGCCAGGTTTAACTCAAACTAACCATGCATATCGTCTAAGAAAGAGGATTTTATGAGTAATTGTAGCTTAACCATACTAGTTTAATTTGAGCACCCTATTTAAGGTTTTCTAAGTCTCCTACGTGTTCGATTCTCAAGTCCAAATGGATGGATTTGATTTCTCTCCGATTTTCTTCCTACATTTCTCTTCCTTTTCTCCAACTTTCTCTTCTACATCTCAAGAAGAACGTTTCTCCCAAAGTTTCTCCGTGCTTCCTCATCTTTTCTGTTTTATTCTACGAACTAATTAGCATAGGCCACTAATTGTTTCATTAGCTTAAGTGGCCATGTGTTAACTCAAATTAACCTTGCTTAGCCTCTAAGAAAGAGAATTTTCTGAGTAATTGTAGCATAACGATATTAGTTTAACTTAGGCACCTCATTTAAGGTTTTCAAAATCGCTGAAGGGTTCAATTCTCAAGTCCAAAACGATGAATTTGAATGCCCTTTGATTATCTTTCTAAAATCCCTTTCTTTTCTCCAGCTTTCTCTTCTAGCTCTAAAGCAAAATGTTTCTCTCTTTCTCCGTCCTTCTCCATCCTTTTCCATTTGGTTCTTGGAACTAATTAGCGCAGGCCACTAATTCTTTCATTAGCTTATGTGGCCAAGTTTAACTCAAACTCACCTTGCTTAGCCTCTAGGAAAGAGAATTTTCTGAGTGATTGTAGCATAACGATATTAGTTGAGCTCAGGCACCTCATTTAATGTTTTCAAAATCACGTAAGTGTTCAATTCTCAAGTCCAAAACGATGAATTTGAATGCCCTTTGACTTTCTTCCTATTTCTCTTTATTTTCTCTAACTCTCTCTTCTAGGCTCTCAATAAGAATGTTTCTGTCTAACTTTCTCCGGCCTTCTCTATTTTGTTCTACGAACTAATTAGCTTAGGCCACTAATTATTTCATCAGCTTAAGTGGCCATGTTTGACTCTAGTATCCACTTAACATTAATCCGGCTCATCAACGCCTGTCAGCGGCAACAAGATGCTCTATCCACTTAAGAATGTTTCTCCATAACTTTTCCCGTCCTTCCGCATCTTTCTCTATCTTGTTCTAGGAACTAATTAGCTTAGGCCACTAATCGTTTGATTAGCTTAAATGGCCAAGTTTAGCTCAAACTAACCTAACTTAGCCCCTAAAAAAGAGAATTTTAAGAGCAATTGCAGCTTAACGATATTAGTTTAACTTAAGAACCTTGTTTAAGGATTTCTAAATCACCTAAGTGTTCAATTCTCAATTCCAAAAGGAAGAATTTGAAATCCCTTTGAATTTCTTTCTATTTTCCTTTTTCTTTTCTCCGACTTCTCATCTACCAGTCAAGAAGAATGTTTCTCCCCAAGTTTCTCCGGCCTTCTCCATCCTTCTCTATTTTTATCCTACGAACTAATTAGCTTGGGCCAATAATTCTTTCATTAGCTTAAATGGCCCGGTTTAACTCAAACAAAACCATGCTTAGCCTGTAAGAAAGAGAATTTTATGAGTAATTGTAGCTTAATGATATTAGTTTAACTTAAACACGTCATTTAAGGTTTTCTAAATCTCCTACGTGTTCAATTCTCAAATCGAAAAGGATGAATTTCAATTCTCTTTGATTTTCTTCCTGTTTCTCTTTCTTTTCTCTAACCTTTCTCTACCGCCTCTCAAGAAGAATTCAGAATGTTCAAAAGCTGTCCTTTATTTTCTTTGCGTTCTACACCTACCATAACTACATACATATTTTGCCTACTCTAGTGGGATGTACTAGGGACTGTGTTTTGTTGCTCATAGCTATTTGCTGGATGCATACATCAGATTGCGGGTTTCTCCTCCAGCGCACTTTAGGAATACTGTTACACTCCGTGTGGGTTACGCTTCAAGACTATGCCGATTCAGATTTCGGTGATTTCTGGATGGCTTACTTTGGTTGCTACTTTCATTATTGGCGTTCGACATTTTTGGATGGGTGGCTCATTGCTATTACTTTGTTTCATTATTGATTTTAGTTAGTTCTTCCGCTGATGTTCAATAGCTATATTTCTCTCTGATGTAGTGTTTGAACATCTTGCGTCTGGTTATTCAGGCTTTTCTTTGTCTCGTGTATAGCTTTGTAGGGCGTGGGGCATGCCCCTTGTAATCTCGTTTATTCTTCTGTTTTATTTATGACTTATTCACCCAAAAAAAAGAACGTTTGTCTCTAACTATCTCCGTGCTTCTCCATCATTCTCTATTTTGTTCTAGGAACTAATAAGCCACTAATTGTTTCATTAGCTTAAGGGGACAAGTTTAACTCAAACTAACCTTGCTTAGCCTCCAAGAAAGAGAATTTTATGAGTAATTGTAGCTTAACTATGTTAGTTTAACTTAAGCACCCTATTTAGGGTTTTCTAAATCGCCTACGTGTTCAGTTCTCGAGTCCAAATGGATGAATTTGAATTCTCTTTGATTTTCTTCCTATTTCTCTTTCTTTTTCTCTAACTTTCTCTTCAACATCTCAAGAAGAACGTTTCCCTCTATGCTTCTCCGTCTTCCTCTGTTTTGTTCTACGAACTAATTAGCTTAGCCCACTAATTGTTTTATTAGCTTAAGCGGCCAGGTTTAACTGAAACTATCCTTGCTTAGCTTGTAAGAAAAAGAATTTTCTAAGTAATTTTAGTTTAACGATGTTAGTTTAAGTTAAGAACCTCATTTAAGGATTTCCAAATCACCTACGTGTTCAATTCGCAAGTCCGCAAGGAAGAATTTGAAATCCCTTTGATTTTCTTCCTATTTCTCTTTCTTTTCTCCAACTTCTCATCTACCTGTCAAGAAGAATGTTTCTCCAAAACTTTCTCCATCCTTCTCGATTTTGTCCTACGAACTAATTAGCTTTGGCCAATAATTGTTTCATTAGCTTAAGTGGCCAGGTTTAACTCAAACTAACCATGCATATCGTCTAAGAAAGAGGATTTTATGAGTAATTGTAGCTTAACCATACTAGTTTAATTTGAGCACCCTATTTAAGGTTTTCTAAGTCTCCTACGTGTTCGATTCTCAAGTCCAAATGGATGGATTTGATTTCTCTCCGATTTTCTTCCTACATTTCTCTTCCTTTTCTCCAACTTTCTCTTCTACATCTCAAGAAGAACGTTTCTCCCAAAGTTTCTCCGTGCTTCCTCATCTTTTCTGTTTTATTCTACGAACTAATTAGCATAGGCCACTAATTGTTTCATTAGCTTAAGTGGCCATGTGTTAACTCAAATTAACCTTGCTTAGCCTCTAAGAAAGAGAATTTTCTGAGTAATTGTAGCATAACGATATTAGTTTAACTTAGGCACCTCATTTAAGGTTTTCAAAATCGCTGAAGGGTTCAATTCTCAAGTCCAAAACGATGAATTTGAATGCCCTTTGATTATCTTTCTAAAATCCCTTTCTTTTCTCCAGCTTTCTCTTCTAGCTCTAAAGCAAAATGTTTCTCTCTTTCTCCGTCCTTCTCCATCCTTTTCCATTTGGTTCTTGGAACTAATTAGCGCAGGCCACTAATTCTTTCATTAGCTTATGTGGCCAAGTTTAACTCAAACTCACCTTGCTTAGCCTCTAGGAAAGAGAATTTTCTGAGTGATTGTAGCATAACGATATTAGTTGAGCTCAGGCACCTCATTTAATGTTTTCAAAATCACGTAAGTGTTCAATTCTCAAGTCCAAAACGATGAATTTGAATGCCCTTTGACTTTCTTCCTATTTCTCTTTATTTTCTCTAACTCTCTCTTCTAGGCTCTCAATAAGAATGTTTCTGTCTAACTTTCTCCGGCCTTCTCTATTTTGTTCTACGAACTAATTAGCTTAGGCCACTAATTATTTCATCAGCTTAAGTGGCCATGTTTGACTCTAGTATCCACTTAACATTAATCCGGCTCATCAACGCCTGTCAGCGGCAACAAGATGCTCTATCCACTTAAGAATGTTTCTCCATAACTTTTCCCGTCCTTCCGCATCTTTCTCTATCTTGTTCTAGGAACTAATTAGCTTAGGCCACTAATCGTTTGATTAGCTTAAATGGCCAAGTTTAGCTCAAACTAACCTAACTTAGCCCCTAAAAAAGAGAATTTTAAGAGCAATTGCAGCTTAACGATATTAGTTTAACTTAAGAACCTTGTTTAAGGATTTCTAAATCACCTAAGTGTTCAATTCTCAATTCCAAAAGGAAGAATTTGAAATCCCTTTGAATTTCTTTCTATTTTCCTTTTTCTTTTCTCCGACTTCTCATCTACCAGTCAAGAAGAATGTTTCTCCCCAAGTTTCTCCGGCCTTCTCCATCCTTCTCTATTTTTATCCTACGAACTAATTAGCTTGGGCCAATAATTCTTTCATTAGCTTAAATGGCCCGGTTTAACTCAAACAAAACCATGCTTAGCCTGTAAGAAAGAGAATTTTATGAGTAATTGTAGCTTAATGATATTAGTTTAACTTAAACACGTCATTTAAGGTTTTCTAAATCTCCTACGTGTTCAATTCTCAAATCGAAAAGGATGAATTTCAATTCTCTTTGATTTTCTTCCTGTTTCTCTTTCTTTTCTCTAACCTTTCTCTACCGCCTCTCAAGAAGAATTCAGAATGTTCAAAAGCTGTCCTTTATTTTCTTTGCGTTCTACACCTACCATAACTACATACATATTTTGCCTACTCTAGTGGGATGTACTAGGGACTGTGTTTTGTTGCTCATAGCTATTTGCTGGATGCATACATCAGATTGCGGGTTTCTCCTCCAGCGCACTTTAGGAATACTGTTACACTCCGTGTGGGTTACGCTTCAAGACTATGCCGATTCAGATTTCGGTGATTTCTGGATGGCTTACTTTGGTTGCTACTTTCATTATTGGCGTTCGACATTTTTGGATGGGTGGCTCATTGCTATTACTTTGTTTCATTATTGATTTTAGTTAGTTCTTCCGCTGATGTTCAATAGCTATATTTCTCTCTGATGTAGTGTTTGAACATCTTGCGTCTGGTTATTCAGGCTTTTCTTTGTCTCGTGTATAGCTTTGTAGGGCGTGGGGCATGCCCCTTGTAATCTCGTTTATTCTTCTGTTTTATTTATGACTTATTCACCCAAAAAAAAGAACGTTTGTCTCTAACTATCTCCGTGCTTCTCCATCATTCTCTATTTTGTTCTAGGAACTAATAAGCCACTAATTGTTTCATTAGCTTAAGGGGACAAGTTTAACTCAAACTAACCTTGCTTAGCCTCCAAGAAAGAGAATTTTATGAGTAATTGTAGCTTAACTATGTTAGTTTAACTTAAGCACCCTATTTAGGGTTTTCTAAATCGCCTACGTGTTCAGTTCTCGAGTCCAAATGGATGAATTTGAATTCTCTTTGATTTTCTTCCTATTTCTCTTTCTTTTTCTCTAACTTTCTCTTCAACATCTCAAGAAGAACGTTTCCCTCTATGCTTCTCCGTCTTCCTCTGTTTTGTTCTACGAACTAATTAGCTTAGCCCACTAATTGTTTTATTAGCTTAAGCGGCCAGGTTTAACTGAAACTATCCTTGCTTAGCTTGTAAGAAAAAGAATTTTCTAAGTAATTTTAGTTTAACGATGTTAGTTTAAGTTAAGAACCTCATTTAAGGATTTCCAAATCACCTACGTGTTCAATTCGCAAGTCCGCAAGGAAGAATTTGAAATCCCTTTGATTTTCTTCCTATTTCTCTTTCTTTTCTCCAACTTCTCATCTACCTGTCAAGAAGAATGTTTCTCCAAAACTTTCTCCATCCTTCTCGATTTTGTCCTACGAACTAATTAGCTTTGGCCAATAATTGTTTCATTAGCTTAAGTGGCCAGGTTTAACTCAAACTAACCATGCATATCGTCTAAGAAAGAGGATTTTATGAGTAATTGTAGCTTAACCATACTAGTTTAATTTGAGCACCCTATTTAAGGTTTTCTAAGTCTCCTACGTGTTCGATTCTCAAGTCCAAATGGATGGATTTGATTTCTCTCCGATTTTCTTCCTACATTTCTCTTCCTTTTCTCCAACTTTCTCTTCTACATCTCAAGAAGAACGTTTCTCCCAAAGTTTCTCCGTGCTTCCTCATCTTTTCTGTTTTATTCTACGAACTAATTAGCATAGGCCACTAATTGTTTCATTAGCTTAAGTGGCCATGTGTTAACTCAAATTAACCTTGCTTAGCCTCTAAGAAAGAGAATTTTCTGAGTAATTGTAGCATAACGATATTAGTTTAACTTAGGCACCTCATTTAAGGTTTTCAAAATCGCTGAAGGGTTCAATTCTCAAGTCCAAAACGATGAATTTGAATGCCCTTTGATTATCTTTCTTAAATCCCTTTCTTTTCTCCAGCTTTCTCTTCTAGCTCTAAAGCAAAATGTTTCTCTCTTTCTCCGTCCTTCTCCATCCTTTTCCATTTGGTTCTTGGAACTAATTAGCGCAGGCCACTAATTCTTTCATTAGCTTATGTGGCCAAGTTTAACTCAAACTCACCTTGCTTAGCCTCTAGGAAAGAGAATTTTCTGAGTGATTGTAGCATAACGATATTAGTTGAGCTCAGGCACCTCATTTAATGTTTTCAAAATCACGTAAGTGTTCAATTCTCAAGTCCAAAACGATGAATTTGAATGCCCTTTGACTTTCTTCCTATTTCTCTTTATTTTCTCTAACTCTCTCTTCTAGGCTCTCAATAAGAATGTTTCTGTCTAACTTTCTCCGGCCTTCTCTATTTTGTTCTACGAACTAATTAGCTTAGGCCACTAATTATTTCATCAGCTTAAGTGGCCATGTTTGACTCTAGTATCCACTTAACATTAATCCGGCTCATCAACGCCTGTCAGCGGCAACAAGATGCTCTATCCACTTAAGAATGTTTCTCCATAACTTTTCCCGTCCTTCCGCATCTTTCTCTATCTTGTTCTAGGAACTAATTAGCTTAGGCCACTAATCGTTTGATTAGCTTAAATGGCCAAGTTTAGCTCAAACTAACCTAACTTAGCCCCTAAAAAAGAGAATTTTAAGAGCAATTGCAGCTTAACGATATTAGTTTAACTTAAGAACCTTGTTTAAGGATTTCTAAATCACCTAAGTGTTCAATTCTCAATTCCAAAAGGAAGAATTTGAAATCCCTTTGAATTTCTTTCTATTTTCCTTTTTCTTTTCTCCGACTTCTCATCTACCAGTCAAGAAGAATGTTTCTCCCCAAGTTTCTCCGGCCTTCTCCATCCTTCTCTATTTTTATCCTACGAACTAATTAGCTTGGGCCAATAATTCTTTCATTAGCTTAAATGGCCCGGTTTAACTCAAACAAAACCATGCTTAGCCTGTAAGAAAGAGAATTTTATCAGTAATTGTAGCTTAATGATATTAGTTTAACTTAAACACGTCATTTAAGGTTTTCTAAATCTCCTACGTGTTCAATTCTCAAATCGAAAAGGATGAATTTCAATTCTCTTTCATTTTGTTCCTGTTTCTCTTTCTTTTCTCTAACCTTTCTCTACCGCCTCTCAAGAAGAATTCAGAATGTTCAAAAGCTGTCCTTTATTTTCTTTGCGTTCTACACCTACCATAACTACATACATATTTTGCCTACTCTAGTGGGATGTACTAGGGACTGTGTTTTGTTGCTCATAGCTATTTGCTGGATGCATACATCAGATTGCGGGTTTCTCCTCCAGCGCACTTTAGGAATACTGTTACACTCCGTGTGGGTTACGCTTCAAGACTATGCCGATTCAGATTTCGGTGATTTCTGGATGGCTTACTTTGGTTGCTACTTTCATTATTGGCGTTCGACATTTTTGGATGGGTGGCTCATTGCTATTACTTTGTTTCATTATTGATTTTAGTTAGTTCTTCCGCTGATGTTCAATAGCTATATTTCTCTCTGATGTAGTGTTTGAACATCTTGCGTCTGGTTATTCAGGCTTTTCTTTGTCTCGTGTATAGCTTTGTAGGGCGTGGGGCATGCCCCTTGTAATCTCGTTTATTCTTCTGTTTTATTTATGACTTATTCACCCAAAAAAAAGAACGTTTGTCTCTAACTATCTCCGTGCTTCTCCATCATTCTCTATTTTGTTCTAGGAACTAATAAGCCACTAATTGTTTCATTAGCTTAAGGGGACAAGTTTAACTCAAACTAACCTTGCTTAGCCTCCAAGAAAGAGAATTTTATGAGTAATTGTAGCTTAACTATGTTAGTTTAACTTAAGCACCCTATTTAGGGTTTTCTAAATCGCCTACGTGTTCAGTTCTCGAGTCCAAATGGATGAATTTGAATTCTCTTTGATTTTCTTCCTATTTCTCTTTCTTTTTCTCTAACTTTCTCTTCAACATCTCAAGAAGAACGTTTCCCTCTATGCTTCTCCGTCTTCCTCTGTTTTGTTCTACGAACTAATTAGCTTAGCCCACTAATTGTTTTATTAGCTTAAGCGGCCAGGTTTAACTGAAACTATCCTTGCTTAGCTTGTAAGAAAAAGAATTTTCTAAGTAATTTTAGTTTAACGATGTTAGTTTAAGTTAAGAACCTCATTTAAGGATTTCCAAATCACCTACGTGTTCAATTCGCAAGTCCGCAAGGAAGAATTTGAAATCCCTTTGATTTTCTTCCTATTTCTCTTTCTTTTCTCCAACTTCTCATCTACCTGTCAAGAAGAATGTTTCTCCAAAACTTTCTCCATCCTTCTCGATTTTGTCCTACGAACTAATTAGCTTTGGCCAATAATTGTTTCATTAGCTTAAGTGGCCAGGTTTAACTCAAACTAACCATGCATATCGTCTAAGAAAGAGGATTTTATGAGTAATTGTAGCTTAACCATACTAGTTTAATTTGAGCACCCTATTTAAGGTTTTCTAAGTCTCCTACGTGTTCGATTCTCAAGTCCAAATGGATGGATTTGATTTCTCTCCGATTTTCTTCCTACATTTCTCTTCCTTTTCTCCAACTTTCTCTTCTACATCTCAAGAAGAACGTTTCTCCCAAAGTTTCTCCGTGCTTCCTCATCTTTTCTGTTTTATTCTACGAACTAATTAGCATAGGCCACTAATTGTTTCATTAGCTTAAGTGGCCATGTGTTAACTCAAATTAACCTTGCTTAGCCTCTAAGAAAGAGAATTTTCTGAGTAATTGTAGCATAACGATATTAGTTTAACTTAGGCACCTCATTTAAGGTTTTCAAAATCGCTGAAGGGTTCAATTCTCAAGTCCAAAACGATGAATTTGAATGCCCTTTGATTATCTTTCTAAAATCCCTTTCTTTTCTCCAGCTTTCTCTTCTAGCTCGAAAGCAAAATGTTTCTCTCTTTCTCCGTCCTTCTCCATCCTTTTCCATTTGGTTCTTGGAACTAATTAGCGCAGGCCACTAATTCTTTCATTAGCTTATGTGGCCAAGTTTAACTCAAACTCACCTTGCTTAGCCTCTAGGAAAGAGAATTTTCTGAGTGATTGTAGCATAACGATATTAGTTGAGCTCAGGCACCTCATTTAATGTTTTCAAAATCACGTAAGTGTTCAATTCTCAAGTCCAAAACGATGAATTTGAATGCCCTTTGACTTTCTTCCTATTTCTCTTTATTTTCTCTAACTCTCTCTTCTAGGCTCTCAATAAGAATGTTTCTGTCTAACTTTCTCCGGCCTTCTCTATTTTGTTCTACGAACTAATTAGCTTAGGCCACTAATTATTTCATCAGCTTAAGTGGCCATGTTTGACTCTAGTATCCACTTAACATTAATCCGGCTCATCAACGCCTGTCAGCGGCAACAAGATGCTCTATCCACTTAAGAATGTTTCTCCATAACTTTTCCCGTCCTTCCGCATCTTTCTCTATCTTGTTCTAGGAACTAATTAGCTTAGGCCACTAATCGTTTGATTAGCTTAAATGGCCAAGTTTAGCTCAAACTAACCTAACTTAGCCCCTAAAAAAGAGAATTTTAAGAGCAATTACAGCTTAACGATATTAGTTTAACTTAAGAACCTTGTTTAAGGATTTCTAAATCACCTAAGTGTTCAATTCTCAATTCCAAAAGGAAGAATTTGAAATCCCTTTGAATTTCTTTCTATTTTCCTTTTTCTTTTCTCCGACTTCTCATCTACTAGTCAAGAAGAATGTTTCTCCCCAAGTTTCTCCGGCCTTCTCCATCCTTCTCTATTTTTATCCTACGAACTAATTAGCTTGGGCCAATAATTCTTTCATTAGCTTAAATGGCCCGGTTTAACTCAAACAAAACCATGCTTAGCCTGTAAGAAAGAGAATTTTATGAGTAATTGTAGCTTAATGATATTAGTTTAACTTAAACACGTCATTTAAGGTTTTCTAAATCTCCTACGTGTTCAATTCTCAAATCGAAAAGGATGAATTTCAATTCTCTTTGATTTTGTTCCTGTTTCTCTTTCTTTTCTCTAACCTTTCTCTACCGCCTCTCAAGAAGAATTCAGAATGTTCAAAAGCTGTCCTTTATTTTCTTTGCGTTCTACACCTACCATAACTACATACATATTTTGCCTACTCTAGTGGGATGTACTAGGGACTGTGTTTTGTTGCTCATAGCTATTTGCTGGATGCATACATCAGATTGCGGGTTTCTCCTCCAGCGCACTTTAGGAATACTGTTACACTCCGTGTGGGTTACGCTTCAAGACTATGCCGATTCAGATTTCGGTGATTTCTGGATGGCTTACTTTGGTTGCTACTTTCATTATTGGCGTTCGACATTTTTGGATGGGTGGCTCATTGCTATTACTTTGTTTCATTATTGATTTTAGTTAGTTCTTCCGCTGATGTTCAATAGCTATATTTCTCTTTGATGTAGTGTTTGAACATCTTGCGTCAGGTTATTCAGGCTTTTCTTTGTCTCGTGTATAGCTTTGTAGGGCGTGGGGCATGCCCCTTGTAATCTCGTTTATTCTTCTGTTTTATTTATGACTTATTCACCCAAAAAAAAGAACGTTTGTCTCTAACTATCTCCGTGCTTCTCCATCATTCTCTATTTTGTTCTAGGAACTAATAAGCCACTAATTGTTTCATTAGCTTAAGGGGACAAGTTTAACTCAAACTAACCTTGCTTAGCCTCCAAGAAAGAGAATTTTATGAGTAATTGTAGCTTAACTATGTTAGTTTAACTTAAGCACCCTATTTAGGGTTTTCTAAATCGCCTACGTGTTCAGTTCTCGAGTCCAAATGGATGAATTTGAATTCTCTTTGATTTTCTTCCTATTTCTCTTTCTTTTTCTCTAACTTTCTCTTCAACATCTCAAGAAGAACGTTTCCCTCTATGCTTCTCCGTCTTCCTCTGTTTTGTTCTACGAACTAATTAGCTTAGCCCACTAATTATTTTATTAGCTTAAGCGGCCAGGTTTAACTGAAACTATCCTTGCTTAGCTTGTAAGAAAAAGAATTTTCTAAGTAATTTTAGTTTAACGATGTTAGTTTAAGTTAAGAACCTCATTTAAGGATTTCCAAATCACCTACGTGTTCAATTCGCAAGTCCGCAAGGAAGAATTTGAAATCCCTTTGATTTTCTTCCTATTTCTCTTTCTTTTCTCCAACTTCTCATCTACCTGTCAAGAAGAATGTTTCTCCAAAACTTTCTCCATCCTTCTCGATTTTGTCCTACGAACTAATTAGCTTTGGCCAATAATTGTTTCATTAGCTTAAGTGGCCAGGTTTAACTCAAACTAACCATGCATATCGTCTAAGAAAGAGGATTTTATGAGTAATTGTAGCTTAACCATACTAGTTTAATTTGAGCACCCTATTTAAGGTTTTCTAAGTCTCCTACGTGTTCGATTCTCAAGTCCAAATGGATGGATTTGATTTCTCTCCGATTTTCTTCCTACATTTCTCTTCCTTTTCTCCAACTTTCTCTTCTACATCTCAAGAAGAACGTTTCTCCCAAAGTTTCTCCGTGCTTCCTCATCTTTTCTGTTTTATTCTACGAACTAATTAGCATAGGCCACTAATTGTTTCATTAGCTTAAGTGGCCATGTGTTAACTCAAATTAACCTTGCTTAGCCTCTAAGAAAGAGAATTTTCTGAGTAATTGTAGCATAACGATATTAGTTTAACTTAGGCACCTCATTTAAGGTTTTCAAAATCGCTGAAGGGTTCAATTCTCAAGTCCAAAACGATGAATTTGAATGCCCTTTGATTATCTTTCTAAAATCCCTTTCTTTTCTCCAGCTTTCTCTTCTAGCTCTAAAGCAAAATGTTTCTCTCTTTCTCCGTCCTTCTCCATCCTTTTCCATTTGGTTCTTGGAACTAATTAGCGCAGGCCACTAATTCTTTCATTAGCTTATGTGGCCAAGTTTAACTCAAACTCACCTTGCTTAGCCTCTAGGAAAGAGAATTTTCTGAGTGATTGTAGCATAACGATATTAGTTGAGCTCAGGCACCTCATTTAATGTTTTCAAAATCACGTAAGTGTTCAATTCTCAAGTCCAAAACGATGAATTTGAATGCCCTTTGACTTTCTTCCTATTTCTCTTTATTTTCTCTAACTCTCTCTTCTAGGCTCTCAATAAGAATGTTTCTGTCTAACTTTCTCCGGCCTTCTCTATTTTGTTCTACGAACTAATTAGCTTAGGCCACTAATTATTTCATCAGCTTAAGTGGCCATGTTTGACTCTAGTATCCACTTAACATTAATCCGGCTCATCAACGCCTGTCAGCGGCAACAAGATGCTCTATCCACTTAAGAATGTTTCTCCATAACTTTTCCCGTCCTTCCGCATCTTTCTCTATCTTGTTCTAGGAACTAATTAGCTTAGGCCACTAATCGTTTGATTAGCTTAAATGGCCAAGTTTAGCTCAAACTAACCTAACTTAGCCCCTAAAAAAGAGAATTTTAAGAGCAATTGCAGCTTAACGATATTAGTTTAACTTAAGAACCTTGTTTAAGGATTTCTAAATCACCTAAGTGTTCAATTCTCAATTCCAAAAGGAAGAATTTGAAATCCCTTTGAATTTCTTTCTATTTTCCTTTTTCTTTTCTCCGACTTCTCATCTACCAGTCAAGAAGAATGTTTCTCCCCAAGTTTCTCCGGCCTTCTCCATCCTTCTCTATTTTTATCCTACGAACTAATTAGCTTGGGCCAATAATTCTTTCATTAGCTTAAATGGCCCGGTTTAACTCAAACAAAACCATGCTTAGCCTGTAAGAAAGAGAATTTTATGAGTAATTGTAGCTTAATGATATTAGTTTAACTTAAACACGTCATTTAAGGTTTTCTAAATCTCCTACGTGTTCAATTCTCAAATCGAAAAGGATGAATTTCAATTCTCTTTGATTTTGTTCCTGTTTCTCTTTCTTTTCTCTAACCTTTCTCTACCGCCTCTCAAGAAGAATTCAGAATGTTCAAAAGCTGTCCTTTATTTTCTTTGCGTTCTACACCTACCATAACTACATACATATTTTGCCTACTCTAGTGGGATGTACTAGGGACTGTGTTTTGTTGCTCATAGCTATTTGCTGGATGCATACATCAGATTGCGGGTTTCTCCTCCAGCGCACTTTAGGAATACTGTTACACTCCGTGTGGGTTACGCTTCAAGACTATGCCGATTCAGATTTCGGTGATTTCTGGATGGCTTACTTTGGTTGCTACTTTCATTATTGGCGTTCGACATTTTTGGATGGGTGGCTCATTGCTATTACTTTGTTTCATTATTGATTTTAGTTAGTTCTTCCGCTGATGTTCAATAGCTATATTTCTCTTTGATGTAGTGTTTGAACATCTTGCGTCTGGTTATTCAGGCTTTTCTTTGTCTCGTGTATAGCTTTGTAGGGCGTGGGGCATGCCCCTTGTAATCTCGTTTATTCTTCTGTTTTATTTATGACTTATTCACCCAAAAAAAAGAACGTTTGTCTCTAACTATCTCCGTGCTTCTCCATCATTCTCTATTTTGTTCTAGGAACTAATAAGCCACTAATTGTTTCATTAGCTTAAGGGGACAAGTTTAACTCAAACTAACCTTGCTTAGCCTCCAAGAAAGAGAATTTTATGAGTAATTGTAGCTTAACTATGTTAGTTTAACTTAAGCACCCTATTTAGGGTTTTCTAAATCGCCTACGTGTTCAGTTCTCGAGTCCAAATGGATGAATTTGAATTCTCTTTGATTTTCTTCCTATTTCTCTTTCTTTTTCTCTAACTTTCTCTTCAACATCTCAAGAAGAACGTTTCCCTCTATGCTTCTCCGTCTTCCTCTGTTTTGTTCTACGAACTAATTAGCTTAGCCCACTAATTGTTTTATTAGCTTAAGCGGCCAGGTTTAACTGAAACTATCCTTGCTTAGCTTGTAAGAAAAAGAATTTTCTAAGTAATTTTAGTTTAACGATGTTAGTTTAAGTTAAGAACCTCATTTAAGGATTTCCAAATCACCTACGTGTTCAATTCGCAAGTCCGCAAGGAAGAATTTGAAATCCCTTTGATTTTCTTCCTATTTCTCTTTCTTTTCTCCAACTTCTCATCTACCTGTCAAGAAGAATGTTTCTCCAAAACTTTCTCCATCCTTCTCGATTTTGTCCTACGAACTAATTAGCTTTGGCCAATAATTGTTTCATTAGCTTAAGTGGCCAGGTTTAACTCAAACTAACCATGCATATCGTCTAAGAAAGAGGATTTTATGAGTAATTGTAGCTTAACCATACTAGTTTAATTTGAGCACCCTATTTAAGGTTTTCTAAGTCTCCTACGTGTTCGATTCTCAAGTCCAAATGGATGGATTTGATTTCTCTCCGATTTTCTTCCTACATTTCTCTTCCTTTTCTCCAACTTTCTCTTCTACATCTCAAGAAGAACGTTTCTCCCAAAGTTTCTCCGTGCTTCCTCATCTTTTCTGTTTTATTCTACGAACTAATTAGCATAGGCCACTAATTGTTTCATTAGCTTAAGTGGCCATGTGTTAACTCAAATTAACCTTGCTTAGCCTCTAAGAAAGAGAATTTTCTGAGTAATTGTAGCATAACGATATTAGTTTAACTTAGGCACCTCATTTAAGGTTTTCAAAATCGCTGAAGGGTTCAATTCTCAAGTCCAAAACGATGAATTTGAATGCCCTTTGATTATCTTTCTAAAATCCCTTTCTTTTCTCCAGCTTTCTCTTCTAGCTCTAAAGCAAAATGTTTCTCTCTTTCTCCGTCCTTCTCCATCCTTTTCCATTTGGTTCTTGGAACTAATTAGCGCAGGCCACTAATTCTTTCATTAGCTTATGTGGCCAAGTTTAACTCAAACTCACCTTGCTTAGCCTCTAGGAAAGAGAATTTTCTGAGTGATTGTAGCATAACGATATTAGTTGAGCTCAGGCACCTCATTTAATGTTTTCAAAATCACGTAAGTGTTCAATTCTCAAGTCCAAAACGATGAATTTGAATGCCCTTTGACTTTCTTCCTATTTCTCTTTATTTTCTCTAACTCTCTCTTCTAGGCTCTCAATAAGAATGTTTCTGTCTAACTTTCTCCGGCCTTCTCTATTTTGTTCTACGAACTAATTAGCTTAGGCCACTAATTATTTCATCAGCTTAAGTGGCCATGTTTGACTCTAGTATCCACTTAACATTAATCCGGCTCATCAACGCCTGTCAGCGGCAACAAGATGCTCTATCCACTTAAGAATGTTTCTCCATAACTTTTCCCGTCCTTCCGCATCTTTCTCTATCTTGTTCTAGGAACTAATTAGCTTAGGCCACTAATCGTTTGATTAGCTTAAATGGCCAAGTTTAGCTCAAACTAACCTAACTTAGCCCCTAAAAAAGAGAATTTTAAGAGCAATTGCAGCTTAACGATATTAGTTTAACTTAAGAACCTTGTTTAAGGATTTCTAAATCACCTAAGTGTTCAATTCTCAATTCCAAAAGGAAGAATTTGAAATCCCTTTGAATTTCTTTCTATTTTCCTTTTTCTTTTCTCCGACTTCTCATCTACCAGTCAAGAAGAATGTTTCTCCCCAAGTTTCTCCGGCCTTCTCCATCCTTCTCTATTTTTATCCTACGAACTAATTAGCTTGGGCCAATAATTCTTTCATTAGCTTAAATGGCCCGGTTTAACTCAAACAAAACCATGCTTAGCCTGTAAGAAAGAGAATTTTATGAGTAATTGTAGCTTAATGATATTAGTTTAACTTAAACACGTCATTTAAGGTTTTCTAAATCTCCTACGTGTTCAATTCTCAAATCGAAAAGGATGAATTTCAATTCTCTTTGATTTTGTTCCTGTTTCTCTTTCTTTTCTCTAACCTTTCTCTACCGCCTCTCAAGAAGAATTCAGAATGTTCAAAAGCTGTCCTTTATTTTCTTTGCGTTCTACACCTACCATAACTACATACATATTTTGCCTACTCTAGTGGGATGTACTAGGGACTGTGTTTTGTTGCTCATAGCTATTTGCTGGATGCATACATCAGATTGCGGGTTTCTCCTCCAGCGCACTTTAGGAATACTGTTACACTCCGTGTGGGTTACGCTTCAAGACTATGCCGATTCAGATTTCGGTGATTTCTGGATGGCTTACTTTGGTTGCTACTTTCATTATTGGCGTTCGACATTTTTGGATGGGTGGCTCATTGCTATTACTTTGTTTCATTATTGATTTTAGTTAGTTCTTCCGCTGATGTTCAATAGCTATATTTCTCTTTGATGTAGTGTTTGAACATCTTGCGTCAGGTTATTCAGGCTTTTCTTTGTCTCGTGTATAGCTTTGTAGGGCGTGGGGCATGCCCCTTGTAATCTCGTTTATTCTTCTGTTTTATTTATGACTTATTCACCCAAAAAAAAGAACGTTTGTCTCTAACTATCTCCGTGCTTCTCCATCATTCTCTATTTTGTTCTAGGAACTAATAAGCCACTAATTGTTTCATTAGCTTAAGGGGACAAGTTTAACTCAAACTAACCTTGCTTAGCCTCCAAGAAAGAGAATTTTATGAGTAATTGTAGCTTAACTATGTTAGTTTAACTTAAGCACCCTATTTAGGGTTTTCTAAATCGCCTACGTGTTCAGTTCTCGAGTCCAAATGGATGAATTTGAATTCTCTTTGATTTTCTTCCTATTTCTCTTTCTTTTTCTCTAACTTTCTCTTCAACATCTCAAGAAGAACGTTTCCCTCTATGCTTCTCCGTCTTCCTCTGTTTTGTTCTACGAACTAATTAGCTTAGCCCACTAATTGTTTTATTAGCTTAAGCGGCCAGGTTTAACTGAAACTATCCTTGCTTAGCTTGTAAGAAAAAGAATTTTCTAAGTAATTTTAGTTTAACGATGTTAGTTTAAGTTAAGAACCTCATTTAAGGATTTCCAAATCACCTACGTGTTCAATTCGCAAGTCCGCAAGGAAGAATTTGAAATCCCTTTGATTTTCTTCCTATTTCTCTTTCTTTTCTCCAACTTCTCATCTACCTGTCAAGAAGAATGTTTCTCCAAAACTTTCTCCATCCTTCTCGATTTTGTCCTACGAACTAATTAGCTTTGGCCAATAATTGTTTCATTAGCTTAAGTGGCCAGGTTTAACTCAAACTAACCATGCATATCGTCTAAGAAAGAGGATTTTATGAGTAATTGTAGCTTAACCATACTAGTTTAATTTGAGCACCCTATTTAAGGTTTTCTAAGTCTCCTACGTGTTCGATTCTCAAGTCCAAATGGATGGATTTGATTTCTCTCCGATTTTCTTCCTACATTTCTCTTCCTTTTCTCCAACTTTCTCTTCTACATCTCAAGAAGAACGTTTCTCCCAAAGTTTCTCCGTGCTTCCTCATCTTTTCTGTTTTATTCTACGAACTAATTAGCATAGGCCACTAATTGTTTCATTAGCTTAAGTGGCCATGTGTTAACTCAAATTAACCTTGCTTAGCCTCTAAGAAAGAGAATTTTCTGAGTAATTGTAGCATAACGATATTAGTTTAACTTAGGCACCTCATTTAAGGTTTTCAAAATCGCTGAAGGGTTCAATTCTCAAGTCCAAAACGATGAATTTGAATGCCCTTTGATTATCTTTCTAAAATCCCTTTCTTTTCTCCAGCTTTCTCTTCTAGCTCTAAAGCAAAATGTTTCTCTCTTTCTCCGTCCTTCTCCATCCTTTTCCATTTGGTTCTTGGAACTAATTAGCGCAGGCCACTAATTCTTTCATTAGCTTATGTGGCCAAGTTTAACTCAAACTCACCTTGCTTAGCCTCTAGGAAAGAGAATTTTCTGAGTGATTGTAGCATAACGATATTAGTTGAGCTCAGGCACCTCATTTAATGTTTTCAAAATCACGTAAGTGTTCAATTCTCAAGTCCAAAACGATGAATTTGAATGCCCTTTGACTTTCTTCCTATTTCTCTTTATTTTCTCTAACTCTCTCTTCTAGGCTCTCAATAAGAATGTTTCTGTCTAACTTTCTCCGGCCTTCTCTATTTTGTTCTACGAACTAATTAGCTTAGGCCACTAATTATTTCATCAGCTTAAGTGGCCATGTTTGACTCTAGTATCCACTTAACATTAATCCGGCTCATCAACGCCTGTCAGCGGCAACAAGATGCTCTATCCACTTAAGAATGTTTCTCCATAACTTTTCCCGTCCTTCCGCATCTTTCTCTATCTTGTTCTAGGAACTAATTAGCTTAGGCCACTAATCGTTTGATTAGCTTAAATGGCCAAGTTTAGCTCAAACTAACCTAACTTAGCCCCTAAAAAAGAGAATTTTAAGAGCAATTGCAGCTTAACGATATTAGTTTAACTTAAGAACCTTGTTTAAGGATTTCTAAATCACCTAAGTGTTCAATTCTCAATTCCAAAAGGAAGAATTTGAAATCCCTTTGAATTTCTTTCTATTTTCCTTTTTCTTTTCTCCGACTTCTCATCTACCAGTCAAGAAGAATGTTTTCCCCAAGTTTCTCCGGCCTTCTCCATCCTTCTCTATTTTTATCCTACGAACTAATTAGCTTGGGCCAATAATTCTTTCATTAGCTTAAATGGCCCGGTTTAACTCAAACAAAACCATGCTTAGCCTGTAAGAAAGAGAATTTTATGAGTAATTGTAGCTTAATGATATTAGTTTAACTTAAACACGTCATTTAAGGTTTTCTAAATCTCCTACGTGTTCAATTCTCAAATCGAAAAGGATGAATTTCAATTCTCTTTGATTTTGTTCCTGTTTCTCTTTCTTTTCTCTAACCTTTCTCTACCGCCTCTCAAGAAGAATTCAGAATGTTCAAAAGCTGTCCTTTATTTTCTTTGCGTTCTACACCTACCATAACTACATACATATTTTGCCTACTCTAGTGGGATGTACTAGGGACTGTGTTTTGTTGCTCATAGCTATTTGCTGGATGCATACATCAGATTGCGGGTTTCTCCTCCAGCGCACTTTAGGAATACTGTTACACTCCGTGTGGGTTACGCTTCAAGACTATGCCGATTCAGATTTCGGTGATTTCTGGATGGCTTACTTTGGTTGCTACTTTCATTATTGGCGTTCGACATTTTTGGATGGGTGGCTCATTGCTATTACTTTGTTTCATTATTGATTTTAGTTAGTTCTTCCGCTGATGTTCAATAGCTATATTTCTCTTTGATGTAGTGTTTGAACATCTTGCGTCAGGTTATTCAGGCTTTTCTTTGTCTCGTGTATAGCTTTGTAGGGCGTGGGGCATGCCCCTTGTAATCTCGTTTATTCTTCTGTTTTATTTATGACTTATTCACCCAAAAAAAAGAACGTTTGTCTCTAACTATCTCCGTGCTTCTCCATCATTCTCTATTTTGTTCTAGGAACTAATAAGCCACTAATTGTTTCATTAGCTTAAGGGGACAAGTTTAACTCAAACTAACCTTGCTTAGCCTCCAAGAAAGAGAATTTTATGAGTAATTGTAGCTTAACTATGTTAGTTTAACTTAAGCACCCTATTTAGGGTTTTCTAAATCGCCTACGTGTTCAGTTCTCGAGTCCAAATGGATGAATTTGAATTCTCTTTGATTTTCTTCCTATTTCTCTTTCTTTTTCTCTAACTTTCTCTTCAACATCTCAAGAAGAACGTTTCCCTCTATGCTTCTCCGTCTTCCTCTGTTTTGTTCTACGAACTAATTAGCTTAGCCCACTAATTGTTTTATTAGCTTAAGCGGCCAGGTTTAACTGAAACTATCCTTGCTTAGCTTGTAAGAAAAAGAATTTTCTAAGTAATTTTAGTTTAACGATGTTAGTTTAAGTTAAGAACCTCATTTAAGGATTTCCAAATCACCTACGTGTTCAATTCGCAAGTCCGCAAGGAAGAATTTGAAATCCCTTTGATTTTCTTCCTATTTCTCTTTCTTTTCTCCAACTTCTCATCTACCTGTCAAGAAGAATGTTTCTCCAAAACTTTCTCCATCCTTCTCGATTTTGTCCTACGAACTAATTAGCTTTGGCCAATAATTGTTTCATTAGCTTAAGTGGCCAGGTTTAACTCAAACTAACCATGCATATCGTCTAAGAAAGAGGATTTTATGAGTAATTGTAGCTTAACCATACTAGTTTAATTTGAGCACCCTATTTAAGGTTTTCTAAGTCTCCTACGTGTTCGATTCTCAAGTCCAAATGGATGGATTTGATTTCTCTCCGATTTTCTTCCTACATTTCTCTTCCTTTTCTCCAACTTTCTCTTCTACATCTCAAGAAGAACGTTTCTCCCAAAGTTTCTCCGTGCTTCCTCATCTTTTCTGTTTTATTCTACGAACTAATTAGCATAGGCCACTAATTGTTTCATTAGCTTAAGTGGCCATGTGTTAACTCAAATTAACCTTGCTTAGCCTCTAAGAAAGAGAATTTTCTGAGTAATTGTAGCATAACGATATTAGTTTAACTTAGGCACCTCATTTAAGGTTTTCAAAATCGCTGAAGGGTTCAATTCTCAAGTCCAAAACGATGAATTTGAATGCCCTTTGATTATCTTTCTAAAATCCCTTTCTTTTCTCCAGCTTTCTCTTCTAGCTCTAAAGCAAAATGTTTCTCTCTTTCTCCGTCCTTCTCCATCCTTTTCCATTTGGTTCTTGGAACTAATTAGCGCAGGCCACTAATTCTTTCATTAGCTTATGTGGCCAAGTTTAACTCAAACTCACCTTGCTTAGCCTCTAGGAAAGAGAATTTTCTGAGTGATTGTAGCATAACGATATTAGTTGAGCTCAGGCACCTCATTTAATGTTTTCAAAATCACGTAAGTGTTCAATTCTCAAGTCCAAAACGATGAATTTGAATGCCCTTTGACTTTCTTCCTATTTCTCTTTATTTTCTCTAACTCTCTCTTCTAGGCTCTCAATAAGAATGTTTCTGTCTAACTTTCTCCGGCCTTCTCTATTTTGTTCTACGAACTAATTAGCTTAGGCCACTAATTATTTCATCAGCTTAAGTGGCCATGTTTGACTCTAGTATCCACTTAACATTAATCCGGCTCATCAACGCCTGTCAGCGGCAACAAGATGCTCTATCCACTTAAGAATGTTTCTCCATAACTTTTCCCGTCCTTCCGCATCTTTCTCTATCTTGTTCTAGGAACTAATTAGCTTAGGCCACTAATCGTTTGATTAGCTTAAATGGCCAAGTTTAGCTCAAACTAACCTAACTTAGCCCCTAAAAAAGAGAATTTTAAGAGCAATTGCAGCTTAACGATATTAGTTTAACTTAAGAACCTTGTTTAAGGATTTCTAAATCACCTAAGTGTTCAATTCTCAATTCCAAAAGGAAGAATTTGAAATCCCTTTGAATTTCTTTCTATTTTCCTTTTTCTTTTCTCCGACTTCTCATCTACCAGTCAAGAAGAATGTTTCTCCCCAAGTTTCTCCGGCCTTCTCCATCCTTCTCTATTTTTATCCTACGAACTAATTAGCTTGGGCCAATAATTCTTTCATTAGCTTAAATGGCCCGGTTTAACTCAAACAAAACCATGCTTAGCCTGTAAGAAAGAGAATTTTATGAGTAATTGTAGCTTAATGATATTAGTTTAACTTAAACACGTCATTTAAGGTTTTCTAAATCTCCTACGTGTTCAATTCTCAAATCGAAAAGGATGAATTTCAATTCTCTTTGATTTTGTTCCTGTTTCTCTTTCTTTTCTCTAACCTTTCTCTACCGCCTCTCAAGAAGAATTCAGAATGTTCAAAAGCTGTCCTTTATTTTCTTTGCGTTCTACACCTACCATAACTACATACATATTTTGCCTACTCTAGTGGGATGTACTAGGGACTGTGTTTTGTTGCTCATAGCTATTTGCTGGATGCATACATCAGATTGCGGGTTTCTCCTCCAGCGCACTTTAGGAATACTGTTACACTCCGTGTGGGTTACGCTTCAAGACTATGCCGATTCAGATTTCGGTGATTTCTGGATGGCTTACTTTGGTTGCTACTTTCATTATTGGCGTTCGACATTTTTGGATGGGTGGCTCATTGCTATTACTTTGTTTCATTATTGATTTTAGTTAGTTCTTCCGCTGATGTTCAATAGCTATATTTCTCTCTGATGTAGTGTTTGAACATCTTGCGTCTGGTTATTCAGGCTTTTCTTTGTCTCGTGTATAGCTTTGTAGGGCGTGGGGCATGCCCCTTGTAATCTCGTTTATTCTTCTGTTTTATTTATGACTTATTTACCCAAAAAAAAGAACGTTTGTCTCTAACTATCTCCGTGCTTCTCCATCATTCTCTATTTTGTTCTAGGAACTAATAAGCCACTAATTGTTTCATTAGCTTAAGGGGACAAGTTTAACTCAAACTAACCTTGCTTAGCCTCCAAGAAAGAGAATTTTATGAGTAATTGTAGCTTAACTATGTTAGTTTAACTTAAGCACCCTATTTAGGGTTTTCTAAATCGCCTACGTGTTCAGTTCTCGAGTCCAAATGGATGAATTTGAATTCTCTTTGATTTTCTTCCTATTTCTCTTTCTTTTTCTCTAACTTTCTCTTCAACATCTCAAGAAGAACGTTTCCCTCTATGCTTCTCCGTCTTCCTCTGTTTTGTTCTACGAACTAATTAGCTTAGCCCACTAATTGTTTTATTAGCTTAAGCGGCCAGGTTTAACTGAAACTATCCTTGCTTAGCTTGTAAGAAAAAGAATTTTCTAAGTAATTTTAGTTTAACGATGTTAGTTTAAGTTAAGAACCTCATTTAAGGATTTCCAAATCACCTACGTGTTCAATTCGCAAGTCCGCAAGGAAGAATTTGAAATCCCTTTGATTTTCTTCCTATTTCTCTTTCTTTTCTCCAACTTCTCATCTACCTGTCAAGAAGAATGTTTCTCCAAAACTTTCTCCATCCTTCTCGATTTTGTCCTACGAACTAATTAGCTTTGGCCAATAATTGTTTCATTAGCTTAAGTGGCCAGGTTTAACTCAAACTAACCATGCATATCGTCTAAGAAAGAGGATTTTATGAGTAATTGTAGCTTAACCATACTAGTTTAATTTGAGCACCCTATTTAAGGTTTTCTAAGTCTCCTACGTGTTCGATTCTCAAGTCCAAATGGATGGATTTGATTTCTCTCCGATTTTCTTCCTACATTTCTCTTCCTTTTCTCCAACTTTCTCTTCTACATCTCAAGAAGAACGTTTCTCCCAAAGTTTCTCCGTGCTTCCTCATCTTTTCTGTTTTATTCTACGAACTAATTAGCATAGGCCACTAATTGTTTCATTAGCTTAAGTGGCCATGTGTTAACTCAAATTAACCTTGCTTAGCCTCTAAGAAAGAGAATTTTCTGAGTAATTGTAGCATAACGATATTAGTTTAACTTAGGCACCTCATTTAAGGTTTTCAAAATCGCTGAAGGGTTCAATTCTCAAGTCCAAAACGATGAATTTGAATGCCCTTTGATTATCTTTCTAAAATCCCTTTCTTTTCTCCAGCTTTCTCTTCTAGCTCTAAAGCAAAATGTTTCTCTCTTTCTCCGTCCTTCTCCATCCTTTTCCATTTGGTTCTTGGAACTAATTAGCGCAGGCCACTAATTCTTTCATTAGCTTATGTGGCCAAGTTTAACTCAAACTCACCTTGCTTAGCCTCTAGGAAAGAGAATTTTCTGAGTGATTGTAGCATAACGATATTAGTTGAGCTCAGGCACCTCATTTAATGTTTTCAAAATCACGTAAGTGTTCAATTCTCAAGTCCAAAACGATGAATTTGAATGCCCTTTGACTTTCTTCCTATTTCTCTTTATTTTCTCTAACTCTCTCTTCTAGGCTCTCAATAAGAATGTTTCTGTCTAACTTTCTCCGGCCTTCTCTATTTTGTTCTACGAACTAATTAGCTTAGGCCACTAATTATTTCATCAGCTTAAGTGGCCATGTTTGACTCTAGTATCCACTTAACATTAATCCGGCTCATCAACGCCTGTCAGCGGCAACAAGATGCTCTATCCACTTAAGAATGTTTCTCCATAACTTTTCCCGTCCTTCCGCATCTTTCTCTATCTTGTTCTAGGAACTAATTAGCTTAGGCCACTAATCGTTTGATTAGCTTAAATGGCCAAGTTTAGCTCAAACTAACCTAACTTAGCCCCTAAAAAAGAGAATTTTAAGAGCAATTGCAGCTTAACGATATTAGTTTAACTTAAGAACCTTGTTTAAGGATTTCTAAATCACCTAAGTGTTCAATTCTCAATTCCAAAAGGAAGAATTTGAAATCCCTTTGAATTTCTTTCTATTTTCCTTTTTCTTTTCTCCGACTTCTCATCTACCAGTCAAGAAGAATGTTTCTCCCCAAGTTTCTCCGGCCTTCTCCATCCTTCTCTATTTTTATCCTACGAACTAATTAGCTTGGGCCAATAATTCTTTCATTAGCTTAAATGGCCCGGTTTAACTCAAACAAAACCATGCTTAGCCTGTAAGAAAGAGAATTTTATGAGTAATTGTAGCTTAATGATATTAGTTTAACTTAAACACGTCATTTAAGGTTTTCTAAATCTCCTACGTGTTCAATTCTCAAATCGAAAAGGATGAATTTCAATTCTCTTTGATTTTGTTCCTGTTTCTCTTTCTTTTCTCTAACCTTTCTCTACCGCCTCTCAAGAAGAATTCAGAATGTTCAAAAGCTGTCCTTTATTTTCTTTGCGTTCTACACCTACCATAACTACATACATATTTTGCCTACTCTAGTGGGATGTACTAGGGACTGTGTTTTGTTGCTCATAGCTATTTGCTGGATGCATACATCAGATTGCGGGTTTCTCCTCCAGCGCACTTTAGGAATACTGTTACACTCCGTGTGGGTTACGCTTCAAGACTATGCCGATTCAGATTTCGGTGATTTCTGGATGGCTTACTTTGGTTGCTACTTTCATTATTGGCGTTCGACATTTTTGGATGGGTGGCTCATTGCTATTACTTTGTTTCATTATTGATTTTAGTTAGTTCTTCCGCTGATGTTCAATAGCTATATTTCTCTTTGATGTAGTGTTTGAACATCTTGCGTCTGGTTATTCAGGCTTTTCTTTGTCTCGTGTATAGCTTTGTAGGGCGTGGGGCATGCCCCTTGTAATCTCGTTTATTCTTCTGTTTTATTTATGACTTATTCACCCAAAAAAAAGAACGTTTGTCTCTAACTATCTCCGTGCTTCTCCATCATTCTCTATTTTGTTCTAGGAACTAATAAGCCACTAATTGTTTCATTAGCTTAAGGGGACAAGTTTAACTCAAACTAACCTTGCTTAGCCTCCAAGAAAGAGAATTTTATGAGTAATTGTAGCTTAACTATGTTAGTTTAACTTAAGCACCCTATTTAGGGTTTTCTAAATCGCCTACGTGTTCAGTTCTCGAGTCCAAATGGATGAATTTGAATTCTCTTTGATTTTCTTCCTATTTCTCTTTCTTTTTCTCTAACTTTCTCTTCAACATCTCAAGAAGAACGTTTCCCTCTATGCTTCTCCGTCTTCCTCTGTTTTGTTCTACGAACTAATTAGCTTAGCCCACTAATTGTTTTATTAGCTTAAGCGGCCAGGTTTAACTGAAACTATCCTTGCTTAGCTTGTAAGAAAAAGAATTTTCTAAGTAATTTTAGTTTAACGATGTTAGTTTAAGTTAAGAACCTCATTTAAGGATTTCCAAATCACCTACGTGTTCAATTCGCAAGTCCGCAAGGAAGAATTTGAAATCCCTTTGATTTTCTTCCTATTTCTCTTTCTTTTCTCCAACTTCTCATCTACCTGTCAAGAAGAATGTTTCTCCAAAACTTTCTCCATCCTTCTCGATTTTGTCCTACGAACTAATTAGCTTTGGCCAATAATTGTTTCATTAGCTTAAGTGGCCAGGTTTAACTCAAACTAACCATGCATATCGTCTAAGAAAGAGGATTTTATGAGTAATTGTAGCTTAACCATACTAGTTTAATTTGAGCACCCTATTTAAGGTTTTCTAAGTCTCCTACGTGTTCGATTCTCAAGTCCAAATGGATGGATTTGATTTCTCTCCGATTTTCTTCCTACATTTCTCTTCCTTTTCTCCAACTTTCTCTTCTACATCTCAAGAAGAACGTTTCTCCCAAAGTTTCTCCGTGCTTCCTCATCTTTTCTGTTTTATTCTACGAACTAATTAGCATAGGCCACTAATTGTTTCATTAGCTTAAGTGGCCATGTGTTAACTCAAATTAACCTTGCTTAGCCTCTAAGAAAGAGAATTTTCTGAGTAATTGTAGCATAACGATATTAGTTTAACTTAGGCACCTCATTTAAGGTTTTCAAAATCACTGAAGGGTTCAATTCTCAAGTCCAAAACGATGAATTTGAATGCCCTTTGATTATCTTTCTAAAATCCCTTTCTTTTCTCCAGCTTTCTCTTCTAGCTCTAAAGCAAAATGTTTCTCTCTTTCTCCGTCCTTCTCCATCCTTTTCCATTTGGTTCTTGGAACTAATTAGCGCAGGCCACTAATTCTTTCATTAGCTTATGTGGCCAAGTTTAACTCAAACTCACCTTGCTTAGCCTCTAGGAAAGAGAATTTTCTGAGTGATTGTAGCATAACGATATTAGTTGAGCTCAGGCACCTCATTTAATGTTTTCAAAATCACGTAAGTGTTCAATTCTCAAGTCCAAAACGATGAATTTGAATGCCCTTTGACTTTCTTCCTATTTCTCTTTATTTTCTCTAACTCTCTCTTCTAGGCTCTCAATAAGAATGTTTCTGTCTAACTTTCTCCGGCCTTCTCTATTTTGTTCTACGAACTAATTAGCTTAGGCCACTAATTATTTCATCAGCTTAAGTGGCCATGTTTGACTCTAGTATCCACTTAACATTAATCCGGCTCATCAACGCCTGTCAGCGGCAACAAGATGCTCTATCCACTTAAGAATGTTTCTCCATAACTTTTCCCGTCCTTCCGCATCTTTCTCTATCTTGTTCTAGGAACTAATTAGCTTAGGCCACTAATCGTTTGATTAGCTTAAATGGCCAAGTTTAGCTCAAACTAACCTAACTTAGCCCCTAAAAAAGAGAATTTTAAGAGCAATTGCAGCTTAACGATATTAGTTTAACTTAAGAACCTTGTTTAAGGATTTCTAAATCACCTAAGTGTTCAATTCTCAATTCCAAAAGGAAGAATTTGAAATCCCTTTGAATTTCTTTCTATTTTCCTTTTTCTTTTCTCCGACTTCTCATCTACCAGTCAAGAAGAATGTTTCTCCCCAAGTTTCTCCGGCCTTCTCCATCCTTCTCTATTTTTATCCTACGAACTAATTAGCTTGGGCCAATAATTCTTTCATTAGCTTAAATGGCCCGGTTTAACTCAAACAAAACCATGCTTAGCCTGTAAGAAAGAGAATTTTATGAGTAATTGTAGCTTAATGATATTAGTTTAACTTAAACACGTCATTTAAGGTTTTCTAAATCTCCTACGTGTTCAATTCTCAAATCGAAAAGGATGAATTTCAATTCTCTTTGATTTTGTTCCTGTTTCTCTTTCTTTTCTCTAACCTTTCTCTACCGCCTCTCAAGAAGAATTCAGAATGTTCAAAAGCTGTCCTTTATTTTCTTTGCGTTCTACACCTACCATAACTACATACATATTTTGCCTACTCTAGTGGGATGTACTAGGGACTGTGTTTTGTTGCTCATAGCTATTTGCTGGATGCATACATCAGATTGCGGGTTTCTCCTCCAGCGCACTTTAGGAATACTGTTACACTCCGTGTGGGTTACGCTTCAAGACTATGCCGATTCAGATTTCGGTGATTTCTGGATGGCTTACTTTGGTTGCTACTTTCATTATTGGCGTTCGACATTTTTGGATGGGTGGCTCATTGCTATTACTTTGTTTCATTATTGATTTTAGTTAGTTCTTCCGCTGATGTTCAATAGCTATATTTCTCTTTGATGTAGTGTTTGAACATCTTGCGTCTGGTTATTCAGGCTTTTCTTTGTCTCGTGTATAGCTTTGTAGGGCGTGGGGCATGCCCCTTGTAATCTCGTTTATTCTTCTGTTTTATTTATGACTTATTCACCCAAAAAAAAGAACGTTTGTCTCTAACTATCTCCGTGCTTCTCCATCATTCTCTATTTTGTTCTAGGAACTAATAAGCCACTAATTGTTTCATTAGCTTAAGGGGACAAGTTTAACTCAAACTAACCTTGCTTAGCCTCCAAGAAAGAGAATTTTATGAGTAATTGTAGCTTAACTATGTTAGTTTAACTTAAGCACCCTATTTAGGGTTTTCTAAATCGCCTACGTGTTCAGTTCTCGAGTCCAAATGGATGAATTTGAATTCTCTTTGATTTTCTTCCTATTTCTCTTTCTTTTTCTCTAACTTTCTCTTCAACATCTCAAGAAGAACGTTTCCCTCTATGCTTCTCCGTCTTCCTCTGTTTTGTTCTACGAACTAATTAGCTTAGCCCACTAATTGTTTTATTAGCTTAAGCGGCCAGGTTTAACTGAAACTATCCTTGCTTAGCTTGTAAGAAAAAGAATTTTCTAAGTAATTTTAGTTTAACGATGTTAGTTTAAGTTAAGAACCTCATTTAAGGATTTCCAAATCACCTACGTGTTCAATTCGCAAGTCCGCAAGGAAGAATTTGAAATCCCTTTGATTTTCTTCCTATTTCTCTTTCTTTTCTCCAACTTCTCATCTACCTGTCAAGAAGAATGTTTCTCCAAAACTTTCTCCATCCTTCTCGATTTTGTCCTACGAACTAATTAGCTTTGGCCAATAATTGTTTCATTAGCTTAAGTGGCCAGGTTTAACTCAAACTAACCATGCATATCGTCTAAGAAAGAGGATTTTATGAGTAATTGTAGCTTAACCATACTAGTTTAATTTGAGCACCCTATTTAAGGTTTTCTAAGTCTCCTACGTGTTCGATTCTCAAGTCCAAATGGATGGATTTGATTTCTCTCCGATTTTCTTCCTACATTTCTCTTCCTTTTCTCCAACTTTCTCTTCTACATCTCAAGAAGAACGTTTCTCCCAAAGTTTCTCCGTGCTTCCTCATCTTTTCTGTTTTATTCTACGAACTAATTAGCATAGGCCACTAATTGTTTCATTAGCTTAAGTGGCCATGTGTTAACTCAAATTAACCTTGCTTAGCCTCTAAGAAAGAGAATTTTCTGAGTAATTGTAGCATAACGATATTAGTTTAACTTAGGCACCTCATTTAAGGTTTTCAAAATCACTGAAGGGTTCAATTCTCAAGTCCAAAACGATGAATTTGAATGCCCTTTGATTATCTTTCTAAAATCCCTTTCTTTTCTCCAGCTTTCTCTTCTAGCTCTAAAGCAAAATGTTTCTCTCTTTCTCCGTCCTTCTCCATCCTTTTCCATTTGGTTCTTGGAACTAATTAGCGCAGGCCACTAATTCTTTCATTAGCTTATGTGGCCAAGTTTAACTCAAACTCACCTTGCTTAGCCTCTAGGAAAGAGAATTTTCTGAGTGATTGTAGCATAACGATATTAGTTGAGCTCAGGCACCTCATTTAATGTTTTCAAAATCACGTAAGTGTTCAATTCTCAAGTCCAAAACGATGAATTTGAATGCCCTTTGACTTTCTTCCTATTTCTCTTTATTTTCTCTAACTCTCTCTTCTAGGCTCTCAATAAGAATGTTTCTGTCTAACTTTCTCCGGCCTTCTCTATTTTGTTCTACGAACTAATTAGCTTAGGCCACTAATTATTTCATCAGCTTAAGTGGCCATGTTTGACTCTAGTATCCACTTAACATTAATCCGGCTCATCAACGCCTGTCAGCGGCAACAAGATGCTCTATCCACTTAAGAATGTTTCTCCATAACTTTTCCCGTCCTTCCGCATCTTTCTCTATCTTGTTCTAGGAACTAATTAGCTTAGGCCACTAATCGTTTGATTAGCTTAAATGGCCAAGTTTAGCTCAAACTAACCTAACTTAGCCCCTAAAAAAGAGAATTTTAAGAGCAATTGCAGCTTAACGATATTAGTTTAACTTAAGAACCTTGTTTAAGGATTTCTAAATCACCTAAGTGTTCAATTCTCAATTCCAAAAGGAAGAATTTGAAATCCCTTTGAATTTCTTTCTATTTTCCTTTTTCTTTTCTCCGACTTCTCATCTACCAGTCAAGAAGAATGTTTCTCCCCAAGTTTCTCCGGCCTTCTCCATCCTTCTCTATTTTTATCCTACGAACTAATTAGCTTGGGCCAATAATTCTTTCATTAGCTTAAATGGCCCGGTTTAACTCAAACAAAACCATGCTTAGCCTGTAAGAAAGAGAATTTTATGAGTAATTGTAGCTTAATGATATTAGTTTAACTTAAACACGTCATTTAAGGTTTTCTAAATCTCCTACGTGTTCAATTCTCAAATCGAAAAGGATGAATTTCAATTCTCTTTGATTTTGTTCCTGTTTCTCTTTCTTTTCTCTAACCTTTCTCTACCGCCTCTCAAGAAGAATTCAGAATGTTCAAAAGCTGTCCTTTATTTTCTTTGCGTTCTACACCTACCATAACTACATACATATTTTGCCTACTCTAGTGGGATGTACTAGGGACTGTGTTTTGTTGCTCATAGCTATTTGCTGGATGCATACATCAGATTGCGGGTTTCTCCTCCAGCGCACTTTAGGAATACTGTTACACTCCGTGTGGGTTACGCTTCAAGACTATGCCGATTCAGATTTCGGTGATTTCTGGATGGCTTACTTTGGTTGCTACTTTCATTATTGGCGTTCGACATTTTTGGATGGGTGGCTCATTGCTATTACTTTGTTTCATTATTGATTTTAGTTAGTTCTTCCGCTGATGTTCAATAGCTATATTTCTCTTTGATGTAGTGTTTGAACATCTTGCGTCTGGTTATTCAGGCTTTTCTTTGTCTCGTGTATAGCTTTGTAGGGCGTGGGGCATGCCCCTTGTAATCTCGTTTATTCTTCTGTTTTATTTATGACTTATTCACCCAAAAAAAAGAACGTTTGTCTCTAACTATCTCCGTGCTTCTCCATCATTCTCTATTTTGTTCTAGGAACTAATAAGCCACTAATTGTTTCATTAGCTTAAGGGGACAAGTTTAACTCAAACTAACCTTGCTTAGCCTCCAAGAAAGAGAATTTTATGAGTAATTGTAGCTTAACTATGTTAGTTTAACTTAAGCACCCTATTTAGGGTTTTCTAAATCGCCTACGTGTTCAGTTCTCGAGTCCAAATGGATGAATTTGAATTCTCTTTGATTTTCTTCCTATTTCTCTTTCTTTTTCTCTAACTTTCTCTTCAACATCTCAAGAAGAACGTTTCCCTCTATGCTTCTCCGTCTTCCTCTGTTTTGTTCTACGAACTAATTAGCTTAGCCCACTAATTGTTTTATTAGCTTAAGCGGCCAGGTTTAACTGAAACTATCCTTGCTTAGCTTGTAAGAAAAAGAATTTTCTAAGTAATTTTAGTTTAACGATGTTAGTTTAAGTTAAGAACCTCATTTAAGGATTTCCAAATCACCTACGTGTTCAATTCGCAAGTCCGCAAGGAAGAATTTGAAATCCCTTTGATTTTCTTCCTATTTCTCTTTCTTTTCTCCAACTTCTCATCTACCTGTCAAGAAGAATGTTTCTCCAAAACTTTCTCCATCCTTCTCGATTTTGTCCTACGAACTAATTAGCTTTGGCCAATAATTGTTTCATTAGCTTAAGTGGCCAGGTTTAACTCAAACTAACCATGCATATCGTCTAAGAAAGAGGATTTTATGAGTAATTGTAGCTTAACCATACTAGTTTAATTTGAGCACCCTATTTAAGGTTTTCTAAGTCTCCTACGTGTTCGATTCTCAAGTCCAAATGGATGGATTTGATTTCTCTCCGATTTTCTTCCTACATTTCTCTTCCTTTTCTCCAACTTTCTCTTCTACATCTCAAGAAGAACGTTTCTCCCAAAGTTTCTCCGTGCTTCCTCATCTTTTCTGTTTTATTCTACGAACTAATTAGCATAGGCCACTAATTGTTTCATTAGCTTAAGTGGCCATGTGTTAACTCAAATTAACCTTGCTTAGCCTCTAAGAAAGAGAATTTTCTGAGTAATTGTAGCATAACGATATTAGTTTAACTTAGGCACCTCATTTAAGGTTTTCAAAATCGCTGAAGGGTTCAATTCTCAAGTCCAAAACGATGAATTTGAATGCCCTTTGATTATCTTTCTAAAATCCCTTTCTTTTCTCCAGCTTTCTCTTCTAGCTCTAAAGCAAAATGTTTCTCTCTTTCTCCGTCCTTCTCCATCCTTTTCCATTTGGTTCTTGGAACTAATTAGCGCAGGCCACTAATTCTTTCATTAGCTTATGTGGCCAAGTTTAACTCAAACTCACCTTGCTTAGCCTCTAGGAAAGAGAATTTTCTGAGTGATTGTAGCATAACGATATTAGTTGAGCTCAGGCACCTCATTTAATGTTTTCAAAATCACGTAAGTGTTCAATTCTCAAGTCCAAAACGATGAATTTGAATGCCCTTTGACTTTCTTCCTATTTCTCTTTATTTTCTCTAACTCTCTCTTCTAGGCTCTCAATAAGAATGTTTCTGTCTAACTTTCTCCGGCCTTCTCTATTTTGTTCTACGAACTAATTAGCTTAGGCCACTAATTATTTCATCAGCTTAAGTGGCCATGTTTGACTCTAGTATCCACTTAACATTAATCCGGCTCATCAACGCCTGTCAGCGGCAACAAGATGCTCTATCCACTTAAGAATGTTTCTCCATAACTTTTCCCGTCCTTCCGCATCTTTCTCTATCTTGTTCTAGGAACTAATTAGCTTAGGCCACTAATCGTTTGATTAGCTTAAATGGCCAAGTTTAGCTCAAACTAACCTAACTTAGCCCCTAAAAAAGAGAATTTTAAGAGCAATTGCAGCTTAACGATATTAGTTTAACTTAAGAACCTTGTTTAAGGATTTCTAAATCACCTAAGTGTTCAATTCTCAATTCCAAAAGGAAGAATTTGAAATCCCTTTGAATTTCTTTCTATTTTCCTTTTTCTTTTCTCCGACTTCTCATCTACCAGTCAAGAAGAATGTTTCTCCCCAAGTTTCTCCGGCCTTCTCCATCCTTCTTTATTTTTATCCTACGAACTAATTAGCTTGGGCCAATAATTCTTTCATTAGCTTAAATGGCCCGGTTTAACTCAAACAAAACCATGCTTAGCCTGTAAGAAAGAGAATTTTATGAGTAATTGTAGCTTAATGATATTAGTTTAACTTAAACACGTCATTTAAGGTTTTCTAAATCTCCTACGTGTTCAATTCTCAAATCGAAAAGGATGAATTTCAATTCTCTTTGATTTTCTTCCTGTTTCTCTTTCTTTTCTCTAACCTTTCTCTACCGCCTCTCAAGAAGAATTCAGAATGTTCAAAAGCTGTCCTTTATTTTCTTTGCGTTCTACACCTACCATAACTACATACATATTTTGCCTACTCTAGTGGGATGTACTAGGGACTGTGTTTTGTTGCTCATAGCTATTTGCTGGATGCATACATCAGATTGCGGGTTTCTCCTCCAGCGCACTTTAGGAATACTGTTACACTCCGTGTGGGTTACGCTTCAAGACTATGCCGATTCAGATTTCGGTGATTTCTGGATGGCTTACTTTGGTTGCTACTTTCATTATTGGCGTTCGACATTTTTGGATGGGTGGCTCATTGCTATTACTTTGTTTCATTATTGATTTTAGTTAGTTCTTCCGCTGATGTTCAATAGCTATATTTCTCTTTGATGTAGTGTTTGAACATCTTGCGTCTGGTTATTCAGGCTTTTCTTTGTCTCGTGTATAGCTTTGTAGGGCGTGGGGCATGCCCCTTGTAATCTCGTTTATTCTTCTGTTTTATTTATGACTTATTCACCCAAAAAAAAGAACGTTTGTCTCTAACTATCTCCGTGCTTCTCCATCATTCTCTATTTTGTTCTAGGAACTAATAAGCCACTAATTGTTTCATTAGCTTAAGGGGACAAGTTTAACTCAAACTAACCTTGCTTAGCCTCCAAGAAAGAGAATTTTATGAGTAATTGTAGCTTAACTATGTTAGTTTAACTTAAGCACCCTATTTAGGGTTTTCTAAATCGCCTACGTGTTCAGTTCTCGAGTCCAAATGGATGAATTTGAATTCTCTTTGATTTTCTTCCTATTTCTCTTTCTTTTTCTCTAACTTTCTCTTCAACATCTCAAGAAGAACGTTTCCCTCTATGCTTCTCCGTCTTCCTCTGTTTTGTTCTACGAACTAATTAGCTTAGCCCACTAATTGTTTTATTAGCTTAAGCGGCCAGGTTTAACTGAAACTATCCTTGCTTAGCTTGTAAGAAAAAGAATTTTCTAAGTAATTTTAGTTTAACGATGTTAGTTTAAGTTAAGAACCTCATTTAAGGATTTCCAAATCACCTACGTGTTCAATTCGCAAGTCCGCAAGGAAGAATTTGAAATCCCTTTGATTTTCTTCCTATTTCTCTTTCTTTTCTCCAACTTCTCATCTACCTGTCAAGAAGAATGTTTCTCCAAAACTTTCTCCATCCTTCTCGATTTTGTCCTACGAACTAATTAGCTTTGGCCAATAATTGTTTCATTAGCTTAAGTGGCCAGGTTTAACTCAAACTAACCATGCATATCGTCTAAGAAAGAGGATTTTATGAGTAATTGTAGCTTAACCATACTAGTTTAATTTGAGCACCCTATTTAAGGTTTTCTAAGTCTCCTACGTGTTCGATTCTCAAGTCCAAATGGATGGATTTGATTTCTCTCCGATTTTCTTCCTACATTTCTCTTCCTTTTCTCCAACTTTCTCTTCTACATCTCAAGAAGAACGTTTCTCCCAAAGTTTCTCCGTGCTTCCTCATCTTTTCTGTTTTATTCTACGAACTAATTAGCATAGGCCACTAATTGTTTCATTAGCTTAAGTGGCCATGTGTTAACTCAAATTAACCTTGCTTAGCCTCTAAGAAAGAGAATTTTCTGAGTAATTGTAGCATAACGATATTAGTTTAACTTAGGCACCTCATTTAAGGTTTTCAAAATCGCTGAAGGGTTCAATTCTCAAGTCCAAAACGATGAATTTGAATGCCCTTTGATTATCTTTCTAAAATCCCTTTCTTTTCTCCAGCTTTCTCTTCTAGCTCTAAAGCAAAATGTTTCTCTCTTTCTCCGTCCTTCTCCATCCTTTTCCATTTGGTTCTTGGAACTAATTAGCGCAGGCCACTAATTCTTTCATTAGCTTATGTGGCCAAGTTTAACTCAAACTCACCTTGCTTAGCCTCTAGGAAAGAGAATTTTCTGAGTGATTGTAGCATAACGATATTAGTTGAGCTCAGGCACCTCATTTAATGTTTTCAAAATCACGTAAGTGTTCAATTCTCAAGTCCAAAACGATGAATTTGAATGCCCTTTGACTTTCTTCCTATTTCTCTTTATTTTCTCTAACTCTCTCTTCTAGGCTCTCAATAAGAATGTTTCTGTCTAACTTTCTCCGGCCTTCTCTATTTTGTTCTACGAACTAATTAGCTTAGGCCACTAATTATTTCATCAGCTTAAGTGGCCATGTTTGACTCTAGTATCCACTTAACATTAATCCGGCTCATCAACGCCTGTCAGCGGCAACAAGATGCTCTATCCACTTAAGAATGTTTCTCCATAACTTTTCCCGTCCTTCCGCATCTTTCTCTATCTTGTTCTAGGAACTAATTAGCTTAGGCCACTAATCGTTTGATTAGCTTAAATGGCCAAGTTTAGCTCAAACTAACCTAACTTAGCCCCTAAAAAAGAGAATTTTAAGAGCAATTGCAGCTTAACGATATTAGTTTAACTTAAGAACCTTGTTTAAGGATTTCTAAATCACCTAAGTGTTCAATTCTCAATTCCAAAAGGAAGAATTTGAAATCCCTTTGAATTTCTTTCTATTTTCCTTTTTCTTTTCTCCGACTTCTCATCTACCAGTCAAGAAGAATGTTTCTCCCCAAGTTTCTCCGGCCTTCTCCATCCTTCTCTATTTTTATCCTACGAACTAATTAGCTTGGGCCAATAATTCTTTCATTAGCTTAAATGGCCCGGTTTAACTCAAACAAAACCATGCTTAGCCTGTAAGAAAGAGAATTTTATGAGTAATTGTAGCTTAATGATATTAGTTTAACTTAAACACGTCATTTAAGGTTTTCTAAATCTCCTACGTGTTCAATTCTCAAATCGAAAAGGATGAATTTCAATTCTCTTTGATTTTCTTCCTGTTTCTCTTTCTTTTCTCTAACCTTTCTCTACCGCCTCTCAAGAAGAATTCAGAATGTTCAAAAGCTGTCCTTTATTTTCTTTGCGTTCTACACCTACCATAACTACATACATATTTTGCCTACTCTAGTGGGATGTACTAGGGACTGTGTTTTGTTGCTCATAGCTATTTGCTGGATGCATACATCAGATTGCGGGTTTCTCCTCCAGCGCACTTTAGGAATACTGTTACACTCCGTGTGGGTTACGCTTCAAGACTATGCCGATTCAGATTTCGGTGATTTCTGGATGGCTTACTTTGGTTGCTACTTTCATTATTGGCGTTCGACATTTTTGGATGGGTGGCTCATTGCTATTACTTTGTTTCATTATTGATTTTAGTTAGTTCTTCCGCTGATGTTCAATAGCTATATTTCTCTTTGATGTAGTGTTTGAACATCTTGCGTCTGGTTATTCAGGCTTTTCTTTGTCTCGTGTATAGCTTTGTAGGGCGTGGGGCATGCCCCTTGTAATCTCGTTTATTCTTCTGTTTTATTTATGACTTATTCACCCAAAAAAAAGAACGTTTGTCTCTAACTATCTCCGTGCTTCTCCATCATTCTCTATTTTGTTCTAGGAACTAATAAGCCACTAATTGTTTCATTAGCTTAAGGGGACAAGTTTAACTCAAACTAACCTTGCTTAGCCTCCAAGAAAGAGAATTTTATGAGTAATTGTAGCTTAACTATGTTAGTTTAACTTAAGCACCCTATTTAGGGTTTTCTAAATCGCCTACGTGTTCAGTTCTCGAGTCCAAATGGATGAATTTGAATTCTCTTTGATTTTCTTCCTATTTCTCTTTCTTTTTCTCTAACTTTCTCTTCAACATCTCAAGAAGAACGTTTCCCTCTATGCTTCTCCGTCTTCCTCTGTTTTGTTCTACGAACTAATTAGCTTAGCCCACTAATTGTTTTATTAGCTTAAGCGGCCAGGTTTAACTGAAACTATCCTTGCTTAGCTTGTAAGAAAAAGAATTTTCTAAGTAATTTTAGTTTAACGATGTTAGTTTAAGTTAAGAACCTCATTTAAGGATTTCCAAATCACCTACGTGTTCAATTCGCAAGTCCGCAAGGAAGAATTTGAAATCCCTTTGATTTTCTTCCTATTTCTCTTTCTTTTCTCCAACTTCTCATCTACCTGTCAAGAAGAATGTTTCTCCAAAACTTTCTCCATCCTTCTCGATTTTGTCCTACGAACTAATTAGCTTTGGCCAATAATTGTTTCATTAGCTTAAGTGGCCATGTTTAACTCAAACTAACCATGCATATCGTCTAAGAAAGAGGATTTTATGAGTAATTGTAGCTTAACCATACTAGTTTAATTTGAGCACCCTATTTAAGGTTTTCTAAGTCTCCTACGTGTTCGATTCTCAAGTCCAAATGGATGGATTTGATTTCTCTCCGATTTTCTTCCTATATTTCTCTTCCTTTTCTCCAACTTTCTCTTCTACATCTCAAGAAGAACGTTTCTCCCAAAGTTTCTCCGTGCTTCCTCATCTTTTCTGTTTTATTCTACGAACTAATTAGCATAGGCCACTAATTGTTTCATTAGCTTAAGTGGCCATGTGTTAACTCAAATTAACCTTGCTTAGCCTCTAAGAAAGAGAATTTTCTGAGTAATTGTAGCATAACGATATTAGTTTAACTTAGGCACCTCATTTAAGGTTTTCAAAATCGCTGAAGGGTTCAATTCTCAAGTCCAAAACGATGAATTTGAATGCCCTTTGATTATCTTTCTAAAATCCCTTTGTTTTCTCCAGCTTTCTCTTCTAGCTCTAAAGCAAAATGTTTCTCTCTTTCTCCGTCCTTCTCCATCCTTTTCCATTTGGTTCTTGGAACTAATTAGCGCAGGCCACTAATTCTTTCATTAGCTTATGTGGCCAAGTTTAACTCAAACTCACCTTGCTTAGCCTCTAGGAAAGAGAATTTTCTGAGTGATTGTAGCATAACGATATTAGTTGAGCTCAGGCACCTCATTTAATGTTTTCAAAATCACGTAAGTGTTCAATTCTCAAGTCCAAAACGATGAATTTGAATGCCCTTTGACTTTCTTCCTATTTCTCTTTATTTTCTCTAACTCTCTCTCTTCTAGGCTCTCAATAAGAATGTTTCTGTCTAACTTTCTCCGGCCTTCTCTATTTTGTTCTACGAACTAATTAGCTTAGGCCACTAATTATTTCATCAGCTTAAGTGGCCATGTTTGACTCTAGTATCCACTTAACATTAATCCGGCTCATCAACGCCTGTCAGCGGCAACAAGATGCTCTATCCACTTAAGAATGTTTCTCCATAACTTTTCCCGTCCTTCCGCATCTTTCTCTATCTTGTTCTAGGAACTAATTAGCTTAGGCCACTAATCGTTTGATTAGCTTAAATGGCCAAGTTTAGCTCAAACTAACCTAACTTAGCCCCTAAAAAAGAGAATTTTAAGAGCAATTGCAGCTTAACGATATTAGTTTAACTTAAGAACCTTGTTTAAGGATTTCTAAATCACCTAAGTGTTCAATTCTCAATTCCAAAAGGAAGAATTTGAAATCCCTTTGAATTTCTTTCTATTTTCCTTTTTCTTTTCTCCGACTTCTCATCTACCAGTCAAGAAGAATGTTTCTCCCCAAGTTTCTCCGGCCTTCTCCATCCTTCTCTATTTTTATCCTACGAACTAATTAGCTTGGGCCAATAATTCTTTCATTAGCTTAAATGGCCCGGTTTAACTCAAACAAAACCATGCTTAGCCTGTAAGAAAGAGAATTTTATGAGTAATTGTAGCTTAATGATATTAGTTTAACTTAAACACGTCATTTAAGGTTTTCTAAATCTCCTACGTGTTCAATTCTCAAATCGAAAAGGATGAATTTCAATTCTCTTTGATTTTCTTCCTGTTTCTCTTTCTTTTCTCTAACCTTTCTCTACCGCCTCTCAAGAAGAATTCAGAATGTTCAAAAGCTGTCCTTTATTTTCTTTGCGTTCTACACCTACCATAACTACATACATATTTTGCCTACTCTAGTGGGATGTACTAGGGACTGTGTTTTGTTGCTCATAGCTATTTGCTGGATGCATACATCAGATTGCGGGTTTCTCCTCCAGCGCACTTTAGGAATACTGTTACACTCCGTGTGGGTTACGCTTCAAGACTATGCCGATTCAGATTTCGGTGATTTCTGGATGGCTTACTTTGGTTGCTACTTTCATTATTGGCGTTCGACATTTTTGGATGGGTGGCTCATTGCTATTACTTTGTTTCATTATTGATTTTAGTTAGTTCTTCCGCTGATGTTCAATAGCTATATTTCTCTTTGATGTAGTGTTTGAACATCTTGCGTCTGGTTATTCAGGCTTTTCTTTGTCTCGTGTATAGCTTTGTAGGGCGTGGGGCATGCCCCTTGTAATCTCGTTTATTCTTCTGTTTTATTTATGACTTATTCACCCAAAAAAAAGAACGTTTGTCTCTAACTATCTCCGTGCTTCTCCATCATTCTCTATTTTGTTCTAGGAACTAATAAGCCACTAATTGTTTCATTAGCTTAAGGGGACAAGTTTAACTCAAACTAACCTTGCTTAGCCTCCAAGAAAGAGAATTTTATGAGTAATTGTAGCTTAACTATGTTAGTTTAACTTAAGCACCCTATTTAGGGTTTTCTAAATCGCCTACGTGTTCAGTTCTCGAGTCCAAATGGATGAATTTGAATTCTCTTTGATTTTCTTCCTATTTCTCTTTCTTTTTCTCTAACTTTCTCTTCAACATCTCAAGAAGAACGTTTCCCTCTATGCTTCTCCGTCTTCCTCTGTTTTGTTCTACGAACTAATTAGCTTAGCCCACTAATTGTTTTATTAGCTTAAGCGGCCAGGTTTAACTGAAACTATCCTTGCTTAGCTTGTAAGAAAAAGAATTTTCTAAGTAATTTTAGTTTAACGATGTTAGTTTAAGTTAAGAACCTCATTTAAGGATTTCCAAATCACCTACGTGTTCAATTCGCAAGTCCGCAAGGAAGAATTTGAAATCCCTTTGATTTTCTTCCTATTTCTCTTTCTTTTCTCCAACTTCTCATCTACCTGTCAAGAAGAATGTTTCTCCAAAACTTTCTCCATCCTTCTCGATTTTGTCCTACGAACTAATTAGCTTTGGCCAATAATTGTTTCATTAGCTTAAGTGGCCAGGTTTAACTCAAACTAACCATGCATATCGTCTAAGAAAGAGGATTTTATGAGTAATTGTAGCTTAACCATACTAGTTTAATTTGAGCACCCTATTTAAGGTTTTCTAAGTCTCCTACGTGTTCGATTCTCAAGTCCAAATGGATGGATTTGATTTCTCTCCGATTTTCTTCCTACATTTCTCTTCCTTTTCTCCAACTTTCTCTTCTACATCTCAAGAAGAACGTTTCTCCCAAAGTTTCTCCGTGCTTCCTCATCTTTTCTGTTTTATTCTACGAACTAATTAGCATAGGCCACTAATTGTTTCATTAGCTTAAGTGGCCATGTGTTAACTCAAATTAACCTTGCTTAGCCTCTAAGAAAGAGAATTTTCTGAGTAATTGTAGCATAACGATATTAGTTTAACTTAGGCACCTCATTTAAGGTTTTCAAAATCGCTGAAGGGTTCAATTCTCAAGTCCAAAACGATGAATTTGAATGCCCTTTGATTATCTTTCTAAAATCCCTTTGTTTTCTCCAGCTTTCTCTTCTAGCTCTAAAGCAAAATGTTTCTCTCTTTCTCCGTCCTTCTCCATCCTTTTCCATTTGGTTCTTGGAACTAATTAGCGCAGGCCACTAATTCTTTCATTAGCTTATGTGGCCAAGTTTAACTCAAACTCACCTTGCTTAGCCTCTAGGAAAGAGAATTTTCTGAGTGATTGTAGCATAACGATATTAGTTGAGCTCAGGCACCTCATTTAATGTTTTCAAAATCACGTAAGTGTTCAATTCTCAAGTCCAAAACGATGAATTTGAATGCCCTTTGACTTTCTTCCTATTTCTCTTTATTTTCTCTAACTCTCTCTCTTCTAGGCTCTCAATAAGAATGTTTCTGTCTAACTTTCTCCGGCCTTCTCTATTTTGTTCTACGAACTAATTAGCTTAGGCCACTAATTATTTCATCAGCTTAAGTGGCCATGTTTGACTCTAGTATCCACTTAACATTAATCCGGCTCATCAACGCCTGTCAGCGGCAACAAGATGCTCTATCCACTTAAGAATGTTTCTCCATAACTTTTCCCGTCCTTCCGCATCTTTCTCTATCTTGTTCTAGGAACTAATTAGCTTAGGCCACTAATCGTTTGATTAGCTTAAATGGCCAAGTTTAGCTCAAACTAACCTAACTTAGCCCCTAAAAAAGAGAATTTTAAGAGCAATTGCAGCTTAACGATATTAGTTTAACTTAAGAACCTTGTTTAAGGATTTCTAAATCACCTAAGTGTTCAATTCTCAATTCCAAAAGGAAGAATTTGAAATCCCTTTGAATTTCTTTCTATTTTCCTTTTTCTTTTCTCCGACTTCTCATCTACCAGTCAAGAAGAATGTTTCTCCCCAAGTTTCTCCGGCCTTCTCCATCCTTCTCTATTTTTATCCTACGAACTAATTAGCTTGGGCCAATAATTCTTTCATTAGCTTAAATGGCCCGGTTTAACTCAAACAAAACCATGCTTAGCCTGTAAGAAAGAGAATTTTATGAGTAATTGTAGCTTAATGATATTAGTTTAACTTAAACACGTCATTTAAGGTTTTCTAAATCTCCTACGTGTTCAATTCTCAAATCGAAAAGGATGAATTTCAATTCTCTTTGATTTTCTTCCTGTTTCTCTTTCTTTTCTCTAACCTTTCTCTACCGCCTCTCAAGAAGAATTCAGAATGTTCAAAAGCTGTCCTTTATTTTCTTTGCGTTCTACACCTACCATAACTACATACATATTTTGCCTACTCTAGTGGGATGTACTAGGGACTGTGTTTTGTTGCTCATAGCTATTTGCTGGATGCATACATCAGATTGCGGGTTTCTCCTCCAGCGCACTTTAGGAATACTGTTACACTCCGTGTGGGTTACGCTTCAAGACTATGCCGATTCAGATTTCGGTGATTTCTGGATGGCTTACTTTGGTTGCTACTTTCATTATTGGCGTTCGACATTTTTGGATGGGTGGCTCATTGCTATTACTTTGTTTCATTATTGATTTTAGTTAGTTCTTCCGCTGATGTTCAATAGCTATATTTCTCTTTGATGTAGTGTTTGAACATCTTGCGTCTGGTTATTCAGGCTTTTCTTTGTCTCGTGTATAGCTTTGTAGGGCGTGGGGCATGCCCCTTGTAATCTCGTTTATTCTTCTGTTTTATTTATGACTTATTCACCCAAAAAAAAGAACGTTTGTCTCTAACTATCTCCGTGCTTCTCCATCATTCTCTATTTTGTTCTAGGAACTAATAAGCCACTAATTGTTTCATTAGCTTAAGGGGACAAGTTTAACTCAAACTAACCTTGCTTGGCCTCCAAGAAAGAGAATTTTATGAGTAATTGTAGCTTAACTATGTTAGTTTAACTTAAGCACCCTATTTAGGGTTTTCTAAATCGCCTACGTGTTCAGTTCTCGAGTCCAAATGGATGAATTTGAATTCTCTTTGATTTTCTTCCTATTTCTCTTTCTTTTTCTCTAACTTTCTCTTCAACATCTCAAGAAGAACGTTTCCCTCTATGCTTCTCCGTCTTCCTCTGTTTTGTTCTACGAACTAATTAGCTTAGCCCACTAATTGTTTTATTAGCTTAAGCGGCCAGGTTTAACTGAAACTATCCTTGCTTAGCTTGTAAGAAAAAGAATTTTCTAAGTAATTTTAGTTTAACGATGTTAGTTTAAGTTAAGAACCTCATTTAAGGATTTCCAAATCACCTACGTGTTCAATTCGCAAGTCCGCAAGGAAGAATTTGAAATCCCTTTGATTTTCTTCCTATTTCTCTTTCTTTTCTCCAACTTCTCATCTACCTGTCAAGAAGAATGTTTCTCCAAAACTTTCTCCATCCTTCTCGATTTTGTCCTACGAACTAATTAGCTTTGGCCAATAATTGTTTCATTAGCTTAAGTGGCCAGGTTTAACTCAAACTAACCATGCATATCGTCTAAGAAAGAGGATTTTATGAGTAATTGTAGCTTAACCATACTAGTTTAATTTGAGCACCCTATTTAAGGTTTTCTAAGTCTCCTACGTGTTCGATTCTCAAGTCCAAATGGATGGATTTGATTTCTCTCCGATTTTCTTCCTACATTTCTCTTCCTTTTCTCCAACTTTCTCTTCTACATCTCAAGAAGAACGTTTCTCCCAAAGTTTCTCCGTGCTTCCTCATCTTTTCTGTTTTATTCTACGAACTAATTAGCATAGGCCACTAATTGTTTCATTAGCTTAAGTGGCCATGTGTTAACTCAAATTAACCTTGCTTAGCCTCTAAGAAAGAGAATTTTCTGAGTAATTGTAGCATAACGATATTAGTTTAACTTAGGCACCTCATTTAAGGTTTTCAAAATCGCTGAAGGGTTCAATTCTCAAGTCCAAAACGATGAATTTGAATGCCCTTTGATTATCTTTCTAAAATCCCTTTCTTTTCTCCAGCTTTCTCTTCTAGCTCTAAAGCAAAATGTTTCTCTCTTTCTCCGTCCTTCTCCATCCTTTTCCATTTGGTTCTTGGAACTAATTAGCGCAGGCCACTAATTCTTTCATTAGCTTATGTGGCCAAGTTTAACTCAAACTCACCTTGCTTAGCCTCTAGGAAAGAGAATTTTCTGAGTGATTGTAGCATAACGATATTAGTTGAGCTCAGGCACCTCATTTAATGTTTTCAAAATCACGTAAGTGTTCAATTCTCAAGTCCAAAACGATGAATTTGAATGCCCTTTGACTTTCTTCCTATTTCTCTTTATTTTCTCTAACTCTCTCTCTTCTAGGCTCTCAATAAGAATGTTTCTGTCTAACTTTCTCCGGCCTTCTCTATTTTGTTCTACGAACTAATTAGCTTAGGCCACTAATTATTTCATCAGCTTAAGTGGCCATGTTTGACTCTAGTATCCACTTAACATTAATCCGGCTCATCAACGCCTGTCAGCGGCAACAAGATGCTCTATCCACTTAAGAATGTTTCTCCATAACTTTTCCCGTCCTTCCGCATCTTTCTCTATCTTGTTCTAGGAACTAATTAGCTTAGGCCACTAATCGTTTGATTAGCTTAAATGGCCAAGTTTAGCTCAAACTAACCTAACTTAGCCCCTAAAAAAGAGAATTTTAAGAGCAATTGCAGCTTAACGATATTAGTTTAACTTAAGAACCTTGTTTAAGGATTTCTAAATCACCTAAGTGTTCAATTCTCAATTCCAAAAGGAAGAATTTGAAATCCCTTTGAATTTCTTTCTATTTTCCTTTTTCTTTTCTCCGACTTCTCATCTACCAGTCAAGAAGAATGTTTCTCCCCAAGTTTCTCCGGCCTTCTCCATCCTTCTCTATTTTTATCCTACGAACTAATTAGCTTGGGCCAATAATTCTTTCATTAGCTTAAATGGCCCGGTTTAACTCAAACAAAACCATGCTTAGCCTGTAAGAAAGAGAATTTTATGAGTAATTGTAGCTTAATGATATTAGTTTAACTTAAACACGTCATTTAAGGTTTTCTAAATCTCCTACGTGTTCAATTCTCAAATCGAAAAGGATGAATTTCAATTCTCTTTGATTTTCTTCCTGTTTCTCTTTCTTTTCTCTAACCTTTCTCTACCGCCTCTCAAGAAGAATTCAGAATGTTCAAAAGCTGTCCTTTATTTTCTTTGCGTTCTACACCTACCATAACTACATACATATTTTGCCTACTCTAGTGGGATGTACTAGGGACTGTGTTTTGTTGCTCATAGCTATTTGCTGGATGCATACATCAGATTGCGGGTTTCTCCTCCAGCGCACTTTAGGAATACTGTTACACTCCGTGTGGGTTACGCTTCAAGACTATGCCGATTCAGATTTCGGTGATTTCTGGATGGCTTACTTTGGTTGCTACTTTCATTATTGGCGTTCGACATTTTTGGATGGGTGGCTCATTGCTATTACTTTGTTTCATTATTGATTTTAGTTAGTTCTTCCGCTGATGTTCAATAGCTATATTTCTCTTTGATGTAGTGTTTGAACATCTTGCGTCTGGTTATTCAGGCTTTTCTTTGTCTCGTGTATAGCTTTGTAGGGCGTGGGGCATGCCCCTTGTAATCTCGTTTATTCTTCTGTTTTATTTATGACTTATTCACCCAAAAAAAAGAACGTTTGTCTCTAACTATCTCCGTGCTTCTCCATCATTCTCTATTTTGTTCTAGGAACTAATAAGCCACTAATTGTTTCATTAGCTTAAGGGGACAAGTTTAACTCAAACTAACCTTGCTTGGCCTCCAAGAAAGAGAATTTTATGAGTAATTGTAGCTTAACTATGTTAGTTTAACTTAAGCACCCTATTTAGGGTTTTCTAAATCGCCTACGTGTTCAGTTCTCGAGTCCAAATGGATGAATTTGAATTCTCTTTGATTTTCTTCCTATTTCTCTTTCTTTTTCTCTAACTTTCTCTTCAACATCTCAAGAAGAACGTTTCCCTCTATGCTTCTCCGTCTTCCTCTGTTTTGTTCTACGAACTAATTAGCTTAGCCCACTAATTGTTTTATTAGCTTAAGCGGCCAGGTTTAACTGAAACTATCCTTGCTTAGCTTGTAAGAAAAAGAATTTTCTAAGTAATTTTAGTTTAACGATGTTAGTTTAAGTTAAGAACCTCATTTAAGGATTTCCAAATCACCTACGTGTTCAATTCGCAAGTCCGCAAGGAAGAATTTGAAATCCCTTTGATTTTCTTCCTATTTCTCTTTCTTTTCTCCAACTTCTCATCTACCTGTCAAGAAGAATGTTTCTCCAAAACTTTCTCCATCCTTCTCGATTTTGTCCTACGAACTAATTAGCTTTGGCCAATAATTGTTTCATTAGCTTAAGTGGCCAGGTTTAACTCAAACTAACCATGCATATCGTCTAAGAAAGAGGATTTTATGAGTAATTGCAGCTTAACCATACTAGTTTAATTTGAGCACCCTATTTAAGGTTTTCTAAGTCTCCTACGTGTTCGATTCTCAAGTCCAAATGGATGGATTTGATTTCTCTCCGATTTTCTTCCTACATTTCTCTTCCTTTTCTCCAACTTTCTCTTCTACATCTCAAGAAGAACGTTTCTCCCAAAGTTTCTCCGTGCTTCCTCATCTTTTCTGTTTTATTCTACGAACTAATTAGCATAGGCCACTAATTGTTTCATTAGCTTAAGTGGCCATGTGTTAACTCAAATTAACCTTGCTTAGCCTCTAAGAAAGAGAATTTTCTGAGTAATTGTAGCATAACGATATTAGTTTAACTTAGGCACCTCATTTAAGGTTTTCAAAATCGCTGAAGGGTTCAATTCTCAAGTCCAAAACGATGAATTTGAATGCCCTTTGATTATCTTTCTAAAATCCCTTTGTTTTCTCCAGCTTTCTCTTCTAGCTCTAAAGCAAAATGTTTCTCTCTTTCTCCGTCCTTCTCCATCCTTTTCCATTTGGTTCTTGGAACTAATTAGCGCAGGCCACTAATTCTTTCATTAGCTTATGTGGCCAAGTTTAACTCAAACTCACCTTGCTTAGCCTCTAGGAAAGAGAATTTTCTGAGTGATTGTAGCATAACGATATTAGTTGAGCTCAGGCACCTCATTTAATGTTTTCAAAATCACGTAAGTGTTCAATTCTCAAGTCCAAAACGATGAATTTGAATGCCCTTTGACTTTCTTCCTATTTCTCTTTATTTTCTCTAACTCTCTCTCTTCTAGGCTCTCAATAAGAATGTTTCTGTCTAACTTTCTCCGGCCTTCTCTATTTTGTTCTACGAACTAATTAGCTTAGGCCACTAATTATTTCATCAGCTTAAGTGGCCATGTTTGACTCTAGTATCCACTTAACATTAATCCGGCTCATCAACGCCTGTCAGCGGCAACAAGATGCTCTATCCACTTAAGAATGTTTCTCCATAACTTTTCCCGTCCTTCCGCATCTTTCTCTATCTTGTTCTAGGAACTAATTAGCTTAGGCCACTAATCGTTTGATTAGCTTAAATGGCCAAGTTTAGCTCAAACTAACCTAACTTAGCCCCTAAAAAAGAGAATTTTAAGAGCAATTGCAGCTTAACGATATTAGTTTAACTTAAGAACCTTGTTTAAGGATTTCTAAATCACCTAAGTGTTCAATTCTCAATTCCAAAAGGAAGAATTTGAAATCCCTTTGAATTTCTTTCTATTTTCCTTTTTCTTTTCTCCGACTTCTCATCTACCAGTCAAGAAGAATGTTTCTCCCCAAGTTTCTCCGGCCTTCTCCATCCTTCTCTATTTTTATCCTACGAACTAATTAGCTTGGGCCAATAATTCTTTCATTAGCTTAAATGGCCCGGTTTAACTCAAACAAAACCATGCTTAGCCTGTAAGAAAGAGAATTTTATGAGTAATTGTAGCTTAATGATATTAGTTTAACTTAAACACGTCATTTAAGGTTTTCTAAATCTCCTACGTGTTCAATTCTCAAATCGAAAAGGATGAATTTCAATTCTCTTTGATTTTCTTCCTGTTTCTCTTTCTTTTCTCTAACCTTTCTCTACCGCCTCTCAAGAAGAATTCAGAATGTTCAAAAGCTGTCCTTTATTTTCTTTGCGTTCTACACCTACCATAACTACATACATATTTTGCCTACTCTAGTGGGATGTACTAGGGACTGTGTTTTGTTGCTCATAGCTATTTGCTGGATGCATACATCAGATTGCGGGTTTCTCCTCCAGCGCACTTTAGGAATACTGTTACACTCCGTGTGGGTTACGCTTCAAGACTATGCCGATTCAGATTTCGGTGATTTCTGGATGGCTTACTTTGGTTGCTACTTTCATTATTGGCGTTCGACATTTTTGGATGGGTGGCTCATTGCTATTACTTTGTTTCATTATTGATTTTAGTTAGTTCTTCCGCTGATGTTCAATAGCTATATTTCTCTTTGATGTAGTGTTTGAACATCTTGCGTCTGGTTATTCAGGCTTTTCTTTGTCTCGTGTATAGCTTTGTAGGGCGTGGGGCATGCCCCTTGTAATCTCGTTTATTCTTCTGTTTTATTTATGACTTATTCACCCAAAAAAAAGAACGTTTGTCTCTAACTATCTCCGTGCTTCTCCATCATTCTCTATTTTGTTCTAGGAACTAATAAGCCACTAATTGTTTCATTAGCTTAAGGGGACAAGTTTAACTCAAACTAACCTTGCTTGGCCTCCAAGAAAGAGAATTTTATGAGTAATTGTAGCTTAACTATGTTAGTTTAACTTAAGCACCCTATTTAGGGTTTTCTAAATCGCCTACGTGTTCAGTTCTCGAGTCCAAATGGATGAATTTGAATTCTCTTTGATTTTCTTCCTATTTCTCTTTCTTTTTCTCTAACTTTCTCTTCAACATCTCAAGAAGAACGTTTCCCTCTATGCTTCTCCGTCTTCCTCTGTTTTGTTCTACGAACTAATTAGCTTAGCCCACTAATTGTTTTATTAGCTTAAGCGGCCAGGTTTAACTGAAACTATCCTTGCTTAGCTTGTAAGAAAAAGAATTTTCTAAGTAATTTTAGTTTAACGATGTTAGTTTAAGTTAAGAACCTCATTTAAGGATTTCCAAATCACCTACGTGTTCAATTCGCAAGTCCGCAAGGAAGAATTTGAAATCCCTTTGATTTTCTTCCTATTTCTCTTTCTTTTCTCCAACTTCTCATCTACCTGTCAAGAAGAATGTTTCTCCAAAACTTTCTCCATCCTTCTCGATTTTGTCCTACGAACTAATTAGCTTTGGCCAATAATTGTTTCATTAGCTTAAGTGGCCAGGTTTAACTCAAACTAACCATGCATATCGTCTAAGAAAGAGGATTTTATGAGTAATTGTAGCTTAACCATACTAGTTTAATTTGAGCACCCTATTTAAGGTTTTCTAAGTCTCCTACGTGTTCGATTCTCAAGTCCAAATGGATGGATTTGATTTCTCTCCGATTTTCTTCCTACATTTCTCTTCCTTTTCTCCAACTTTCTCTTCTACATCTCAAGAAGAACGTTTCTCCCAAAGTTTCTCCGTGCTTCCTCATCTTTTCTGTTTTATTCTACGAACTAATTAGCATAGGCCACTAATTGTTTCATTAGCTTAAGTGGCCATGTGTTAACTCAAATTAACCTTGCTTAGCCTCTAAGAAAGAGAATTTTCTGAGTAATTGTAGCATAACGATATTAGTTTAACTTAGGCACCTCATTTAAGGTTTTCAAAATCGCTGAAGGGTTCAATTCTCAAGTCCAAAACGATGAATTTGAATGCCCTTTGATTATCTTTCTAAAATCCCTTTGTTTTCTCCAGCTTTCTCTTCTAGCTCTAAAGCAAAATGTTTCTCTCTTTCTCCGTCCTTCTCCATCCTTTTCCATTTGGTTCTTGGAACTAATTAGCGCAGGCCACTAATTCTTTCATTAGCTTATGTGGCCAAGTTTAACTCAAACTCACCTTGCTTAGCCTCTAGGAAAGAGAATTTTCTGAGTGATTGTAGCATAACGATATTAGTTGAGCTCAGGCACCTCATTTAATGTTTTCAAAATCACGTAAGTGTTCAATTCTCAAGTCCAAAACGATGAATTTGAATGCCCTTTGACTTTCTTCCTATTTCTCTTTATTTTCTCTAACTCTCTCTCTTCTAGGCTCTCAATAAGAATGTTTCTGTCTAACTTTCTCCGGCCTTCTCTATTTTGTTCTACGAACTAATTAGCTTAGGCCACTAATTATTTCATCAGCTTAAGTGGCCATGTTTGACTCTAGTATCCACTTAACATTAATCCGGCTCATCAACGCCTGTCAGCGGCAACAAGATGCTCTATCCACTTAAGAATGTTTCTCCATAACTTTTCCCGTCCTTCCGCATCTTTCTCTATCTTGTTCTAGGAACTAATTAGCTTAGGCCACTAATCGTTTGATTAGCTTAAATGGCCAAGTTTAGCTCAAACTAACCTAACTTAGCCCCTAAAAAAGAGAATTTTAAGAGCAATTGCAGCTTAACGATATTAGTTTAACTTAAGAACCTTGTTTAAGGATTTCTAAATCACCTAAGTGTTCAATTCTCAATTCCAAAAGGAAGAATTTGAAATCCCTTTGAATTTCTTTCTATTTTCCTTTTTCTTTTCTCCGACTTCTCATCTACCAGTCAAGAAGAATGTTTCTCCCCAAGTTTCTCCGGCCTTCTCCATCCTTCTCTATTTTTATCCTACGAACTAATTAGCTTGGGCCAATAATTCTTTCATTAGCTTAAATGGCCCGGTTTAACTCAAACAAAACCATGCTTAGCCTGTAAGAAAGAGAATTTTATGAGTAATTGTAGCTTAATGATATTAGTTTAACTTAAACACGTCATTTAAGGTTTTCTAAATCTCCTACGTGTTCAATTCTCAAATCGAAAAGGATGAATTTCAATTCTCTTTGATTTTCTTCCTGTTTCTCTTTCTTTTCTCTAACCTTTCTCTACCGCCTCTCAAGAAGAATTCAGAATGTTCAAAAGCTGTCCTTTATTTTCTTTGCGTTCTACACCTACCATAACTACATACATATTTTGCCTACTCTAGTGGGATGTACTAGGGACTGTGTTTTGTTGCTCATAGCTATTTGCTGGATGCATACATCAGATTGCGGGTTTCTCCTCCAGCGCACTTTAGGAATACTGTTACACTCCGTGTGGGTTACGCTTCAAGACTATGCCGATTCAGATTTCGGTGATTTCTGGATGGCTTACTTTGGTTGCTACTTTCATTATTGGCGTTCGACATTTTTGGATGGGTGGCTCATTGCTATTACTTTGTTTCATTATTGATTTTAGTTAGTTCTTCCGCTGATGTTCAATAGCTATATTTCTCTTTGATGTAGTGTTTGAACATCTTGCGTCTGGTTATTCAGGCTTTTCTTTGTCTCGTGTATAGCTTTGTAGGGCGTGGGGCATGCCCCTTGTAATCTCGTTTATTCTTCTGTTTTATTTATGACTTATTCACCCAAAAAAAAGAACGTTTGTCTCTAACTATCTCCGTGCTTCTCCATCATTCTCTATTTTGTTCTAGGAACTAATAAGCCACTAATTGTTTCATTAGCTTAAGGGGACAAGTTTAACTCAAACTAACCTTGCTTAGCCTCCAAGAAAGAGAATTTTATGAGTAATTGTAGCTTAACTATGTTAGTTTAACTTAAGCACCCTATTTAGGGTTTTCTAAATCGCCTACGTGTTCAGTTCTCGAGTCCAAATGGATGAATTTGAATTCTCTTTGATTTTCTTCCTATTTCTCTTTCTTTTTCTCTAACTTTCTCTTCAACATCTCAAGAAGAACGTTTCCCTCTATGCTTCTCCGTCTTCCTCTGTTTTGTTCTACGAACTAATTAGCTTAGCCCACTAATTGTTTTATTAGCTTAAGCGGCCAGGTTTAACTGAAACTATCCTTGCTTAGCTTGTAAGAAAAAGAATTTTCTAAGTAATTTTAGTTTAACGATGTTAGTTTAAGTTAAGAACCTCATTTAAGGATTTCCAAATCACCTACGTGTTCAATTCGCAAGTCCGCAAGGAAGAATTTGAAATCCCTTTGATTTTCTTCCTATTTCTCTTTCTTTTCTCCAACTTCTCATCTACCTGTCAAGAAGAATGTTTCTCCAAAACTTTCTCCATCCTTCTCGATTTTGTCCTACGAACTAATTAGCTTTGGCCAATAATTGTTTCATTAGCTTAAGTGGCCAGGTTTAACTCAAACTAACCATGCATATCGTCTAAGAAAGAGGATTTTATGAGTAATTGTAGCTTAACCATACTAGTTTAATTTGAGCACCCTATTTAAGGTTTTCTAAGTCTCCTACGTGTTCGATTCTCAAGTCCAAATGGATGGATTTGATTTCTCTCCGATTTTCTTCCTACATTTCTCTTCCTTTTCTCCAACTTTCTCTTCTACATCTCAAGAAGAACGTTTCTCCCAAAGTTTCTCCGTGCTTCCTCATCTTTTCTGTTTTATTCTACGAACTAATTAGCATAGGCCACTAATTGTTTCATTAGCTTAAGTGGCCATGTGTTAACTCAAATTAACCTTGCTTAGCCTCTAAGAAAGAGAATTTTCTGAGTAATTGTAGCATAACGATATTAGTTTAACTTAGGCACCTCATTTAAGGTTTTCAAAATCGCTGAAGGGTTCAATTCTCAAGTCCAAAACGATGAATTTGAATGCCCTTTGATTATCTTTCTAAAATCCCTTTCTTTTCTCCAGCTTTCTCTTCTAGCTCTAAAGCAAAATGTTTCTCTCTTTCTCCGTCCTTCTCCATCCTTTTCCATTTGGTTCTTGGAACTAATTAGCGCAGGCCACTAATTCTTTCATTAGCTTATGTGGCCAAGTTTAACTCAAACTCACCTTGCTTAGCCTCTAGGAAAGAGAATTTTCTGAGTGATTGTAGCATAACGATATTAGTTGAGCTCAGGCACCTCATTTAATGTTTTCAAAATCACGTAAGTGTTCAATTCTCAAGTCCAAAACGATGAATTTGAATGCCCTTTGACTTTCTTCCTATTTCTCTTTATTTTCTCTAACTCTCTCTCTTCTAGGCTCTCAATAAGAATGTTTCTGTCTAACTTTCTCCGGCCTTCTCTATTTTGTTCTACGAACTAATTAGCTTAGGCCACTAATTATTTCATCAGCTTAAGTGGCCATGTTTGACTCTAGTATCCACTTAACATTAATCCGGCTCATCAACGCCTGTCAGCGGCAACAAGATGCTCTATCCACTTAAGAATGTTTCTCCATAACTTTTCCCGTCCTTCCGCATCTTTCTCTATCTTGTTCTAGGAACTAATTAGCTTAGGCCACTAATCGTTTGATTAGCTTAAATGGCCAAGTTTAGCTCAAACTAACCTAACTTAGCCCCTAAAAAAGAGAATTTTAAGAGCAATTGCAGCTTAACGATATTAGTTTAACTTAAGAACCTTGTTTAAGGATTTCTAAATCACCTAAGTGTTCAATTCTCAATTCCAAAAGGAAGAATTTGAAATCCCTTTGAATTTCTTTCTATTTTCCTTTTTCTTTTCTCCGACTTCTCATCTACCAGTCAAGAAGAATGTTTCTCCCCAAGTTTCTCCGGCCTTCTCCATCCTTCTCTATTTTTATCCTACGAACTAATTAGCTTGGGCCAATAATTCTTTCGTTAGCTTAAATGGCCCGGTTTAACTCAAACAAAACCATGCTTAGCCTGTAAGAAAGAGAATTTTATGAGTAATTGTAGCTTAATGATATTAGTTTAACTTAAACACGTCATTTAAGGTTTTCTAAATCTCCTACGTGTTCAATTCTCAAATCGAAAAGGATGAATTTCAATTCTCTTTGATTTTCTTCCTGTTTCTCTTTCTTTTCTCTAACCTTTCTCTACCGCCTCTCAAGAAGAATTCAGAATGTTCAAAAGCTGTCCTTTATTTTCTTTGCGTTCTACACCTACCATAACTACATACATATTTTGCCTACTCTAGTGGGATGTACTAGGGACTGTGTTTTGTTGCTCATAGCTATTTGCTGGATGCATACATCAGATTGCGGGTTTCTCCTCCAGCGCACTTTAGGAATACTGTTACACTCCGTGTGGGTTACGCTTCAAGACTATGCCGATTCAGATTTCGGTGATTTCTGGATGGCTTACTTTGGTTGCTACTTTCATTATTGGCGTTCGACATTTTTGGATGGGTGGCTCATTGCTATTACTTTGTTTCATTATTGATTTTAGTTAGTTCTTCCGCTGATGTTCAATAGCTATATTTCTCTTTGATGTAGTGTTTGAACATCTTGCGTCTGGTTATTCAGGCTTTTCTTTGCCTCGTGTATAGCTTTGTAGGGCGTGGGGCATGCCCCTTGTAATCTCGTTTATTCTTCTGTTTTATTTATGACTTATTCACCCAAAAAAAAGAACGTTTGTCTCTAACTATCTCCGTGCTTCTCCATCATTCTCTATTTTGTTCTAGGAACTAATAAGCCACTAATTGTTTCATTAGCTTAAGGGGACAAGTTTAACTCAAACTAACCTTGCTTAGCCTCCAAGAAAGAGAATTTTATGAGTAATTGTAGCTTAACTATGTTAGTTTAACTTAAGCACCCTATTTAGGGTTTTCTAAATCGCCTACGTGTTCAGTTCTCGAGTCCAAATGGATGAATTTGAATTCTCTTTGATTTTCTTCCTATTTCTCTTTCTTTTTCTCTAACTTTCTCTTCAACATCTCAAGAAGAACGTTTCCCTCTATGCTTCTCCGTCTTCCTCTGTTTTGTTCTACGAACTAATTAGCTTAGCCCACTAATTGTTTTATTAGCTTAAGCGGCCAGGTTTAACTGAAACTATCCTTGCTTAGCTTGTAAGAAAAAGAATTTTCTAAGTAATTTTAGTTTAACGATGTTAGTTTAAGTTAAGAACCTCATTTAAGGATTTCCAAATCACCTACGTGTTCAATTCGCAAGTCCGCAAGGAAGAATTTGAAATCCCTTTGATTTTCTTCCTATTTCTCTTTCTTTTCTCCAACTTCTCATCTACCTGTCAAGAAGAATGTTTCTCCAAAACTTTCTCCATCCTTCTCGATTTTGTCCTACGAACTAATTAGCTTTGGCCAATAATTGTTTCATTAGCTTAAGTGGCCAGGTTTAACTCAAACTAACCATGCATATCGTCTAAGAAAGAGGATTTTATGAGTAATTGTAGCTTAACCATACTAGTTTAATTTGAGCACCCTATTTAAGGTTTTCTAAGTCTCCTACGTGTTCGATTCTCAAGTCCAAATGGATGGATTTGATTTCTCTCCGATTTTCTTCCTACATTTCTCTTCCTTTTCTCCAACTTTCTCTTCTACATCTCAAGAAGAACGTTTCTCCCAAAGTTTCTCCGTGCTTCCTCATCTTTTCTGTTTTATTCTACGAACTAATTAGCATAGGCCACTAATTGTTTCATTAGCTTAAGTGGCCATGTGTTAACTCAAATTAACCTTGCTTAGCCTCTAAGAAAGAGAATTTTCTGAGTAATTGTAGCATAACGATATTAGTTTAACTTAGGCACCTCATTTAAGGTTTTCAAAATCGCTGAAGGGTTCAATTCTCAAGTCCAAAACGATGAATTTGAATGCCCTTTGATTATCTTTCTAAAATCCCTTTCTTTTCTCCAGCTTTCTCTTCTAGCTCTAAAGCAAAATGTTTCTCTCTTTCTCCGTCCTTCTCCATCCTTTTCCATTTGGTTCTTGGAACTAATTAGCGCAGGCCACTAATTCTTTCATTAGCTTATGTGGCCAAGTTTAACTCAAACTCACCTTGCTTAGCCTCTAGGAAAGAGAATTTTCTGAGTGATTGTAGCATAACGATATTAGTTGAGCTCAGGCACCTCATTTAATGTTTTCAAAATCACGTAAGTGTTCAATTCTCAAGTCCAAAACGATGAATTTGAATGCCCTTTGACTTTCTTCCTATTTCTCTTTATTTTCTCTAACTCTCTCTCTTCTAGGCTCTCAATAAGAATGTTTCTGTCTAACTTTCTCCGGCCTTCTCTATTTTGTTCTACGAACTAATTAGCTTAGGCCACTAATTATTTCATCAGCTTAAGTGGCCATGTTTGACTCTAGTATCCACTTAACATTAATCCGGCTCATCAACGCCTGTCAGCGGCAACAAGATGCTCTATCCACTTAAGAATGTTTCTCCATAACTTTTCCCGTCCTTCCGCATCTTTCTCTATCTTGTTCTAGGAACTAATTAGCTTAGGCCACTAATCGTTTGATTAGCTTAAATGGCCAAGTTTAGCTCAAACTAACCTAACTTAGCCCCTAAAAAAGAGAATTTTAAGAGCAATTGCAGCTTAACGATATTAGTTTAACTTAAGAACCTTGTTTAAGGATTTCTAAATCACCTAAGTGTTCAATTCTCAATTCCAAAAGGAAGAATTTGAAATCCCTTTGAATTTCTTTCTATTTTCCTTTTTCTTTTCTCCGACTTCTCATCTACCAGTCAAGAAGAATGTTTCTCCCCAAGTTTCTCCGGCCTTCTCCATCCTTCTCTATTTTTATCCTACGAACTAATTAGCTTGGGCCAATAATTCTTTCATTAGCTTAAATGGCCCGGTTTAACTCAAACAAAACCATGCTTAGCCTGTAAGAAAGAGAATTTTATGAGTAATTGTAGCTTAATGATATTAGTTTAACTTAAACACGTCATTTAAGGTTTTCTAAATCTCCTACGTGTTCAATTCTCAAATCGAAAAGGATGAATTTCAATTCTCTTTGATTTTCTTCCTGTTTCTCTTTCTTTTCTCTAACCTTTCTCTACCGCCTCTCAAGAAGAATTCAGAATGTTCAAAAGCTGTCCTTTATTTTCTTTGCGTTCTACACCTACCATAACTACATACATATTTTGCCTACTCTAGTGGGATGTACTAGGGACTGTGTTTTGTTGCTCATAGCTATTTGCTGGATGCATACATCAGATTGCGGGTTTCTCCTCCAGCGCACTTTAGGAATACTGTTACACTCCGTGTGGGTTACGCTTCAAGACTATGCCGATTCAGATTTCGGTGATTTCTGGATGGCTTACTTTGGTTGCTACTTTCATTATTGGCGTTCGACATTTTTGGATGGGTGGCTCATTGCTATTACTTTGTTTCATTATTGATTTTAGTTAGTTCTTCCGCTGATGTTCAATAGCTATATTTCTCTTTGATGTAGTGTTTGAACATCTTGCGTCTGGTTATTCAGGCTTTTCTTTGTCTCGTGTATAGCTTTGTAGGGCGTGGGGCATGCCCCTTGTAATCTCGTTTATTCTTCTGTTTTATTTATGACTTATTCACCCAAAAAAAAGAACGTTTGTCTCTAACTATCTCCGTGCTTCTCCATCATTCTCTATTTTGTTCTAGGAACTAATAAGCCACTAATTGTTTCATTAGCTTAAGGGGACAAGTTTAACTCAAACTAACCTTGCTTAGCCTCCAAGAAAGAGAATTTTATGAGTAATTGTAGCTTAACTATGTTAGTTTAACTTAAGCACCCTATTTAGGGTTTTCTAAATCGCCTACGTGTTCAGTTCTCGAGTCCAAATGGATGAATTTGAATTCTCTTTGATTTTCTTCCTATTTCTCTTTCTTTTTCTCTAACTTTCTCTTCAACATCTCAAGAAGAACGTTTCCCTCTATGCTTCTCCGTCTTCCTCTGTTTTGTTCTACGAACTAATTAGCTTAGCCCACTAATTGTTTTATTAGCTTAAGCGGCCAGGTTTAACTGAAACTATCCTTGCTTAGCTTGTAAGAAAAAGAATTTTCTAAGTAATTTTAGTTTAACGATGTTAGTTTAAGTTAAGAACCTCATTTAAGGATTTCCAAATCACCTACGTGTTCAATTCGCAAGTCCGCAAGGAAGAATTTGAAATCCCTTTGATTTTCTTCCTATTTCTCTTTCTTTTCTCCAACTTCTCATCTACCTGTCAAGAAGAATGTTTCTCCAAAACTTTCTCCATCCTTCTCGATTTTGTCCTACGAACTAATTAGCTTTGGCCAATAATTGTTTCATTAGCTTAAGTGGCCAGGTTTAACTCAAACTAACCATGCATATCGTCTAAGAAAGAGGATTTTATGAGTAATTGCAGCTTAACCATACTAGTTTAATTTGAGCACCCTATTTAAGGTTTTCTAAGTCTCCTACGTGTTCGATTCTCAAGTCCAAATGGATGGATTTGATTTCTCTCCGATTTTCTTCCTACATTTCTCTTCCTTTTCTCCAACTTTCTCTTCTACATCTCAAGAAGAACGTTTCTCCCAAAGTTTCTCCGTGCTTCCTCATCTTTTCTGTTTTATTCTACGAACTAATTAGCATAGGCCACTAATTGTTTCATTAGCTTAAGTGGCCATGTGTTAACTCAAATTAACCTTGCTTAGCCTCTAAGAAAGAGAATTTTCTGAGTAATTGTAGCATAACGATATTAGTTTAACTTAGGCACCTCATTTAAGGTTTTCAAAATCGCTGAAGGGTTCAATTCTCAAGTCCAAAACGATGAATTTGAATGCCCTTTGATTATCTTTCTAAAATCCCTTTCTTTTCTCCAGCTTTCTCTTCTAGCTCTAAAGCAAAATGTTTCTCTCTTTCTCCGTCCTTCTCCATCCTTTTCCATTTGGTTCTTGGAACTAATTAGCGCAGGCCACTAATTCTTTCATTAGCTTATGTGGCCAAGTTTAACTCAAACTCACCTTGCTTAGCCTCTAGGAAAGAGAATTTTCTGAGTGATTGTAGCATAACGATATTAGTTGAGCTCAGGCACCTCATTTAATGTTTTCAAAATCACGTAAGTGTTCAATTCTCAAGTCCAAAACGATGAATTTGAATGCCCTTTGACTTTCTTCCTATTTCTCTTTATTTTCTCTAACTCTCTCTTCTAGGCTCTCAATAAGAATGTTTCTGTCTAACTTTCTCCGGCCTTCTCTATTTTGTTCTACGAACTAATTAGCTTAGGCCACTAATTATTTCATCAGCTTAAGTGGCCATGTTTGACTCTAGTATCCACTTAACATTAATCCGGCTCATCAACGCCTGTCAGCGGCAACAAGATGCTCTATCCACTTAAGAATGTTTCTCCATAACTTTTCCCGTCCTTCCGCATCTTTCTCTATCTTGTTCTAGGAACTAATTAGCTTAGGCCACTAATCGTTTGATTAGCTTAAATGGCCAAGTTTAGCTCAAACTAACCTAACTTAGCCCCTAAAAAAGAGAATTTTAAGAGCAATTGCAGCTTAACGATATTAGTTTAACTTAAGAACCTTGTTTAAGGATTTCTAAATCACCTAAGTGTTCAATTCTCAATTCCAAAAGGAAGAATTGGAAATCCCTTTGAATTTCTTTCTATTTTCCTTTTTCTTTTCTCCGACTTCTCATCTACCAGTCAAGAAGAATGTTTCTCCCCAAGTTTCTCCGGCCTTCTCCATCCTTCTCTATTTTTATCCTACGAACTAATTAGCTTGGGCCAATAATTCTTTCGTTAGCTTAAATGGCCCGGTTTAACTCAAACAAAACCATGCTTAGCCTGTAAGAAAGAGAATTTTATGAGTAATTGTAGCTTAATGATATTAGTTTAACTTAAACACGTCATTTAAGGTTTTCTAAATCTCCTACGTGTTCAATTCTCAAATCGAAAAGGATGAATTTCAATTCTCTTTGATTTTCTTCCTGTTTCTCTTTCTTTTCTCTAACCTTTCTCTACCGCCTCTCAAGAAGAATTCAGAATGTTCAAAAGCTGTCCTTTATTTTCTTTGCGTTCTACACCTACCATAACTACATACATATTTTGCCTACTCTAGTGGGATGTACTAGGGACTGTGTTTTGTTGCTCATAGCTATTTGCTGGATGCATACATCAGATTGCGGGTTTCTCCTCCAGCGCACTTTAGGAATACTGTTACACTCCGTGTGGGTTACGCTTCAAGACTATGCCGATTCAGATTTCGGTGATTTCTGGATGGCTTACTTTGGTTGCTACTTTCATTATTGGCGTTCGACATTTTTGGATGGGTGGCTCATTGCTATTACTTTGTTTCATTATTGATTTTAGTTAGTTCTTCCGCTGATGTTCAATAGCTATATTTCTCTTTGATGTAGTGTTTGAACATCTTGCGTCTGGTTATTCAGGCTTTTCTTTGTCTCGTGTATAGCTTTGTAGGGCGTGGGGCATGCCCCTTGTAATCTCGTTTATTCTTCTGTTTTATTTATGACTTATTCACCCAAAAAAAAGAACGTTTGTCTCTAACTATCTCCGTGCTTCTCCATCATTCTCTATTTTGTTCTAGGAACTAATAAGCCACTAATTGTTTCATTAGCTTAAGGGGACAAGTTTAACTCAAACTAACCTTGCTTAGCCTCCAAGAAAGAGAATTTTATGAGTAATTGTAGCTTAACTATGTTAGTTTAACTTAAGCACCCTATTTAGGGTTTTCTAAATCGCCTACGTGTTCAGTTCTCGAGTCCAAATGGATGAATTTGAATTCTCTTTGATTTTCTTCCTATTTCTCTTTCTTTTTCTCTAACTTTCTCTTCAACATCTCAAGAAGAACGTTTCCCTCTATGCTTCTCCGTCTTCCTCTGTTTTGTTCTACGAACTAATTAGCTTAGCCCACTAATTGTTTTATTAGCTTAAGCGGCCAGGTTTAACTGAAACTATCCTTGCTTAGCTTGTAAGGAAAAGAATTTTCTAAGTAATTTTAGTTTAACGATGTTAGTTTAAGTTAAGAACCTCATTTAAGGATTTCCAAATCACCTACGTGTTCAATTCGCAAGTCCGCAAGGAAGAATTTGAAATCCCTTTGATTTTCTTCCTATTTCTCTTTCTTTTCTCCAACTTCTCATCTACCTGTCAAGAAGAATGTTTCTCCAAAACTTTCTCCATCCTTCTCGATTTTGTCCTACGAACTAATTAGCTTTGGCCAATAATTGTTTCATTAGCTTAAGTGGCCAGGTTTAACTCAAACTAACCATGCATATCGTCTAAGAAAGAGGATTTTATGAGTAATTGCAGCTTAACCATACTAGTTTAATTTGAGCACCCTATTTAAGGTTTTCTAAGTCTCCTACGTGTTCGATTCTCAAGTCCAAATGGATGGATTTGATTTCTCTCCGATTTTCTTCCTACATTTCTCTTCCTTTTCTCCAACTTTCTCTTCTACATCTCAAGAAGAACGTTTCTCCCAAAGTTTCTCCGTGCTTCCTCATCTTTTCTGTTTTATTCTACGAACTAATTAGCATAGGCCACTAATTGTTTCATTAGCTTAAGTGGCCATGTGTTAACTCAAATTAACCTTGCTTAGCCTCTAAGAAAGAGAATTTTCTGAGTAATTGTAGCATAACGATATTAGTTTAACTTAGGCACCTCATTTAAGGTTTTCAAAATCGCTGAAGGGTTCAATTCTCAAGTCCAAAACGATGAATTTGAATGCCCTTTGATTATCTTTCTAAAATCCCTTTCTTTTCTCCAGCTTTCTCTTCTAGCTCTAAAGCAAAATGTTTCTCTCTTTCTCCGTCCTTCTCCATCCTTTTCCATTTGGTTCTTGGAACTAATTAGCGCAGGCCACTAATTCTTTCATTAGCTTATGTGGCCAAGTTTAACTCAAACTCACCTTGCTTAGCCTCTAGGAAAGAGAATTTTCTGAGTGATTGTAGCATAACGATATTAGTTGAGCTCAGGCACCTCATTTAATGTTTTCAAAATCACGTAAGTGTTCAATTCTCAAGTCCAAAACGATGAATTTGAATGCCCTTTGACTTTCTTCCTATTTCTCTTTATTTTCTCTAACTCTCTCTTCTAGGCTCTCAATAAGAATGTTTCTGTCTAACTTTCTCCGGCCTTCTCTATTTTGTTCTACGAACTAATTAGCTTAGGCCACTAATTATTTCATCAGCTTAAGTGGCCATGTTTGACTCTAGTATCCACTTAACATTAATCCGGCTCATCAACGCCTGTCAGCGGCAACAAGATGCTCTATCCACTTAAGAATGTTTCTCCATAACTTTTCCCGTCCTTCCGCATCTTTCTCTATCTTGTTCTAGGAACTAATTAGCTTAGGCCACTAATCGTTTGATTAGCTTAAATGGCCAAGTTTAGCTCAAACTAACCTAACTTAGCCCCTAAAAAAGAGAATTTTAAGAGCAATTGCAGCTTAACGATATTAGTTTAACTTAAGAACCTTGTTTAAGGATTTCTAAATCACCTAAGTGTTCAATTCTCAATTCCAAAAGGAAGAATTTGAAATCCCTTTGAATTTCTTTCTATTTTCCTTTTTCTTTTCTCCGACTTCTCATCTACCAGTCAAGAAGAATGTTTCTCCCCAAGTTTCTCCGGCCTTCTCCATCCTTCTCTATTTTTATCCTACGAACTAATTAGCTTGGGCCAATAATTCTTTCGTTAGCTTAAATGGCCCGGTTTAACTCAAACAAAACCATGCTTAGCCTGTAAGAAAGAGAATTTTATGAGTAATTGTAGCTTAATGATATTAGTTTAACTTAAACACGTCATTTAAGGTTTTCTAAATCTCCTACGTGTTCAATTCTCAAATCGAAAAGGATGAATTTCAATTCTCTTTGATTTTCTTCCTGTTTCTCTTTCTTTTCTCTAACCTTTCTCTACCGCCTCTCAAGAAGAATTCAGAATGTTCAAAAGCTGTCCTTTATTTTCTTTGCGTTCTACACCTACCATAACTACATACATATTTTGCCTACTCTAGTGGGATGTACTAGGGACTGTGTTTTGTTGCTCATAGCTATTTGCTGGATGCATACATCAGATTGCGGGTTTCTCCTCCAGCGCACTTTAGGAATACTGTTACACTCCGTGTGGGTTACGCTTCAAGACTATGCCGATTCAGATTTCGGTGATTTCTGGATGGCTTACTTTGGTTGCTACTTTCATTATTGGCGTTCGACATTTTTGGATGGGTGGCTCATTGCTATTACTTTGTTTCATTATTGATTTTAGTTAGTTCTTCCGCTGATGTTCAATAGCTATATTTCTCTTTGATGTAGTGTTTGAACATCTTGCGTCTGGTTATTCAGGCTTTTCTTTGTCTCGTGTATAGCTTTGTAGGGTGTGGGGCATGCCCCTTGTAATCTCGTTTATTCTTCTGTTTTATTTATGACTTATTCACCCAAAAAAAAGAACGTTTGTCTCTAACTATCTCCGTGCTTCTCCATCATTCTCTATTTTGTTCTAGGAACTAATAAGCCACTAATTGTTTCATTAGCTTAAGGGGACAAGTTTAACTCAAACTAACCTTGCTTAGCCTCCAAGAAAGAGAATTTTATGAGTAATTGTAGCTTAACTATGTTAGTTTAACTTAAGCACCCTATTTAGGGTTTTCTAAATCGCCTACGTGTTCAGTTCTCGAGTCCAAATGGATGAATTTGAATTCTCTTTGATTTTCTTCCTATTTCTCTTTCTTTTTCTCTAACTTTCTCTTCAACATCTCAAGAAGAACGTTTCCCTCTATGCTTCTCCGTCTTCCTCTGTTTTGTTCTACGAACTAATTAGCTTAGCCCACTAATTGTTTTATTAGCTTAAGCGGCCAGGTTTAACTGAAACTATCCTTGCTTAGCTTGTAAGAAAAAGAATTTTCTAAGTAATTTTAGTTTAACGATGTTAGTTTAAGTTAAGAACCTCATTTAAGGATTTCCAAATCACCTACGTGTTCAATTCGCAAGTCCGCAAGGAAGAATTTGAAATCCCTTTGATTTTCTTCCTATTTCTCTTTCTTTTCTCCAACTTCTCATCTACCTGTCAAGAAGAATGTTTCTCCAAAACTTTCTCCATCCTTCTCGATTTTGTCCTACGAACTAATTAGCTTTGGCCAATAATTGTTTCATTAGCTTAAGTGGCCAGGTTTAACTCAAACTAACCATGCATATCGTCTAAGAAAGAGGATTTTATGAGTAATTGCAGCTTAACCATACTAGTTTAATTTGAGCACCCTATTTAAGGTTTTCTAAGTCTCCTACGTGTTCGATTCTCAAGTCCAAATGGATGGATTTGATTTCTCTCCGATTTTCTTCCTACATTTCTCTTCCTTTTCTCCAACTTTCTCTTCTACATCTCAAGAAGAACGTTTCTCCCAAAGTTTCTCCGTGCTTCCTCATCTTTTCTGTTTTATTCTACGAACTAATTAGCATAGGCCACTAATTGTTTCATTAGCTTAAGTGGCCATGTGTTAACTCAAATTAACCTTGCTTAGCCTCTAAGAAAGAGAATTTTCTGAGTAATTGTAGCATAACGATATTAGTTTAACTTAGGCACCTCATTTAAGGTTTTCAAAATCGCTGAAGGGTTCAATTCTCAAGTCCAAAACGATGAATTTGAATGCCCTTTGATTATCTTTCTAAAATCCCTTTCTTTTCTCCAGCTTTCTCTTCTAGCTCTAAAGCAAAATGTTTCTCTCTTTCTCCGTCCTTCTCCATCCTTTTCCATTTGGTTCTTGGAACTAATTAGCGCAGGCCACTAATTCTTTCATTAGCTTATGTGGCCAAGTTTAACTCAAACTCACCTTGCTTAGCCTCTAGGAAAGAGAATTTTCTGAGTGATTGTAGCATAACGATATTAGTTGAGCTCAGGCACCTCATTTAATGTTTTCAAAATCACGTAAGTGTTCAATTCTCAAGTCCAAAACGATGAATTTGAATGCCCTTTGACTTTCTTCCTATTTCTCTTTATTTTCTCTAACTCTCTCTTCTAGGCTCTCAATAAGAATGTTTCTGTCTAACTTTCTCCGGCCTTCTCTATTTTGTTCTACGAACTAATTAGCTTAGGCCACTAATTATTTCATCAGCTTAAGTGGCCATGTTTGACTCTAGTATCCACTTAACATTAATCCGGCTCATCAACGCCTGTCAGCGGCAACAAGATGCTCTATCCACTTAAGAATGTTTCTCCATAACTTTTCCCGTCCTTCCGCATCTTTCTCTATCTTGTTCTAGGAACTAATTAGCTTAGGCCACTAATCGTTTGATTAGCTTAAATGGCCAAGTTTAGCTCAAACTAACCTAACTTAGCCCCTAAAAAAGAGAATTTTAAGAGCAATTGCAGCTTAACGATATTAGTTTAACTTAAGAACCTTGTTTAAGGATTTCTAAATCACCTAAGTGTTCAATTCTCAATTCCAAAAGGAAGAATTTGAAATCCCTTTGAATTTCTTTCTATTTTCCTTTTTCTTTTCTCCGACTTCTCATCTACCAGTCAAGAAGAATGTTTCTCCCCAAGTTTCTCCGGCCTTCTCCATCCTTCTCTATTTTTATCCTACGAACTAATTAGCTTGGGCCAATAATTCTTTCATTAGCTTAAATGGCCCGGTTTAACTCAAACAAAACCATGCTTAGCCTGTAAGAAAGAGAATTTTATGAGTAATTGTAGCTTAATGATATTAGTTTAACTTAAACACGTCATTTAAGGTTTTCTAAATCTCCTACGTGTTCAATTCTCAAATCGAAAAGGATGAATTTCAATTCTCTTTGATTTTCTTCCTGTTTCTCTTTCTTTTCTCTAACCTTTCTCTACCGCCTCTCAAGAAGAATTCAGAATGTTCAAAAGCTGTCCTTTATTTTCTTTGCGTTCTACACCTACCATAACTACATACATATTTTGCCTACTCTAGTGGGATGTACTAGGGACTGTGTTTTGTTGCTCATAGCTATTTGCTGGATGCATACATCAGATTGCGGGTTTCTCCTCCAGCGCACTTTAGGAATACTGTTACACTCCGTGTGGGTTACGCTTCAAGACTATGCCGATTCAGATTTCGGTGATTTCTGGATGGCTTACTTTGGTTGCTACTTTCATTATTGGCGTTCGACATTTTTGGATGGGTGGCTCATTGCTATTACTTTGTTTCATTATTGATTTTAGTTAGTTCTTCCGCTGATGTTCAATAGCTATATTTCTCTTTGATGTAGTGTTTGAACATCTTGCGTCTGGTTATTCAGGCTTTTCTTTGTCTCGTGTATAGCTTTGTAGGGCGTGGGGCATGCCCCTTGTAATCTCGTTTATTCTTCTGTTTTATTTATGACTTATTCACCCAAAAAAAAGAACGTTTGTCTCTAACTATCTCCGTGCTTCTCCATCATTCTCTATTTTGTTCTAGGAACTAATAAGCCACTAATTGTTTCATTAGCTTAAGGGGACAAGTTTAACTCAAACTAACCTTGCTTAGCCTCCAAGAAAGAGAATTTTATGAGTAATTGTAGCTTAACTATGTTAGTTTAACTTAAGCACCCTATTTAGGGTTTTCTAAATCGCCTACGTGTTCAGTTCTCGAGTCCAAATGGATGAATTTGAATTCTCTTTGATTTTCTTCCTATTTCTCTTTCTTTTTCTCTAACTTTCTCTTCAACATCTCAAGAAGAACGTTTCCCTCTATGCTTCTCCGTCTTCCTCTGTTTTGTTCTACGAACTAATTAGCTTAGCCCACTAATTGTTTTATTAGCTTAAGCGGCCAGGTTTAACTGAAACTATCCTTGCTTAGCTTGTAAGAAAAAGAATTTTCTAAGTAATTTTAGTTTAACGATGTTAGTTTAAGTTAAGAACCTCATTTAAGGATTTCCAAATCACCTACGTGTTCAATTCGCAAGTCCGCAAGGAAGAATTTGAAATCCCTTTGATTTTCTTCCTATTTCTCTTTCTTTTCTCCAACTTCTCATCTACCTGTCAAGAAGAATGTTTCTCCAAAACTTTCTCCATCCTTCTCGATTTTGTCCTACGAACTAATTAGCTTTGGCCAATAATTGTTTCATTAGCTTAAGTGGCCAGGTTTAACTCAAACTAACCATGCATATCGTCTAAGAAAGAGGATTTTATGAGTAATTGCAGCTTAACCATACTAGTTTAATTTGAGCACCCTATTTAAGGTTTTCTAAGTCTCCTACGTGTTCGATTCTCAAGTCCAAATGGATGGATTTGATTTCTCTCCGATTTTCTTCCTACATTTCTCTTCCTTTTCTCCAACTTTCTCTTCTACATCTCAAGAAGAACGTTTCTCCCAAAGTTTCTCCGTGCTTCCTCATCTTTTCTGTTTTATTCTACGAACTAATTAGCATAGGCCACTAATTGTTTCATTAGCTTAAGTGGCCATGTGTTAACTCAAATTAACCTTGCTTAGCCTCTAAGAAAGAGAATTTTCTGAGTAATTGTAGCATAACGATATTAGTTTAACTTAGGCACCTCATTTAAGGTTTTCAAAATCGCTGAAGGGTTCAATTCTCAAGTCCAAAACGATGAATTTGAATGCCCTTTGATTATCTTTCTAAAATCCCTTTCTTTTCTCCAGCTTTCTCTTCTAGCTCTAAAGCAAAATGTTTCTCTCTTTCTCCGTCCTTCTCCATCCTTTTCCATTTGGTTCTTGGAACTAATTAGCGCAGGCCACTAATTCTTTCATTAGCTTATGTGGCCAAGTTTAACTCAAACTCACCTTGCTTAGCCTCTAGGAAAGAGAATTTTCTGAGTGATTGTAGCATAACGATATTAGTTGAGCTCAGGCACCTCATTTAATGTTTTCAAAATCACGTAAGTGTTCAATTCTCAAGTCCAAAACGATGAATTTGAATGCCCTTTGACTTTCTTCCTATTTCTCTTTATTTTCTCTAACTCTCTCTTCTAGGCTCTCAATAAGAATGTTTCTGTCTAACTTTCTCCGGCCTTCTCTATTTTGTTCTACGAACTAATTAGCTTAGGCCACTAATTATTTCATCAGCTTAAGTGGCCATGTTTGACTCTAGTATCCACTTAACATTAATCCGGCTCATCAACGCCTGTCAGCGGCAACAAGATGCTCTATCCACTTAAGAATGTTTCTCCATAACTTTTCCCGTCCTTCCGCATCTTTCTCTATCTTGTTCTAGGAACTAATTAGCTTAGGCCACTAATCGTTTGATTAGCTTAAATGGCCAAGTTTAGCTCAAACTAACCTAACTTAGCCCCTAAAAAAGAGAATTTTAAGAGCAATTGCAGCTTAACGATATTAGTTTAACTTAAGAACCTTGTTTAAGGATTTCTAAATCACCTAAGTGTTCAATTCTCAATTCCAAAAGGAAGAATTTGAAATCCCTTTGAATTTCTTTCTATTTTCCTTTTTCTTTTCTCCGACTTCTCATCTACCAGTCAAGAAGAATGTTTCTCCCCAAGTTTCTCCGGCCTTCTCCATCCTTCTCTATTTTTATCCTACGAACTAATTAGCTTGGGCCAATAATTCTTTCATTAGCTTAAATGGCCCGGTTTAACTCAAACAAAACCATGCTTAGCCTGTAAGAAAGAGAATTTTATGAGTAATTGTAGCTTAATGATATTAGTTTAACTTAAACACGTCATTTAAGGTTTTCTAAATCTCCTACGTGTTCAATTCTCAAATCGAAAAGGATGAATTTCAATTCTCTTTGATTTTCTTCCTGTTTCTCTTTCTTTTCTCTAACCTTTCTCTACCGCCTCTCAAGAAGAATTCAGAATGTTCAAAAGCTGTCCTTTATTTTCTTTGCGTTCTACACCTACCATAACTACATACATATTTTGCCTACTCTAGTGGGATGTACTAGGGACTGTGTTTTGTTGCTCATAGCTATTTGCTGGATGCATACATCAGATTGCGGGTTTCTCCTCCAGCGCACTTTAGGAATACTGTTACACTCCGTGTGGGTTACGCTTCAAGACTATGCCGATTCAGATTTCGGTGATTTCTGGATGGCTTACTTTGGTTGCTACTTTCATTATTGGCGTTCGACATTTTTGGATGGGTGGCTCATTGCTATTACTTTGTTTCATTATTGATTTTAGTTAGTTCTTCCGCTGATGTTCAATAGCTATATTTCTCTTTGATGTAGTGTTTGAACATCTTGCGTCTGGTTATTCAGGCTTTTCTTTGTCTCGTGTATAGCTTTGTAGGGCGTGGGGCATGCCCCTTGTAATCTCGTTTATTCTTCTGTTTTATTTATGACTTATTCACCCAAAAAAAAGAACGTTTGTCTCTAACTATCTCCGTGCTTCTCCATCATTCTCTATTTTGTTCTAGGAACTAATAAGCCACTAATTGTTTCATTAGCTTAAGGGGACAAGTTTAACTCAAACTAACCTTGCTTAGCCTCCAAGAAAGAGAATTTTATGAGTAATTGTAGCTTAACTATGTTAGTTTAACTTAAGCACCCTATTTAGGGTTTTCTAAATCGCCTACGTGTTCAGTTCTCGAGTCCAAATGGATGAATTTGAATTCTCTTTGATTTTCTTCCTATTTCTCTTTCTTTTTCTCTAACTTTCTCTTCAACATCTCAAGAAGAACGTTTCCCTCTATGCTTCTCCGTCTTCCTCTGTTTTGTTCTACGAACTAATTAGCTTAGCCCACTAATTGTTTTATTAGCTTAAGCGGCCAGGTTTAACTGAAACTATCCTTGCTTAGCTTGTAAGAAAAAGAATTTTCTAAGTAATTTTAGTTTAACGATGTTAGTTTAAGTTAAGAACCTCATTTAAGGATTTCCAAATCACCTACGTGTTCAATTCGCAAGTCCGCAAGGAAGAATTTGAAATCCCTTTGATTTTCTTCCTATTTCTCTTTCTTTTCTCCAACTTCTCATCTACCTGTCAAGAAGAATGTTTCTCCAAAACTTTCTCCATCCTTCTCGATTTTGTCCTACGAACTAATTAGCTTTGGCCAATAATTGTTTCATTAGCTTAAGTGGCCAGGTTTAACTCAAACTAACCATGCATATCGTCTAAGAAAGAGGATTTTATGAGTAATTGCAGCTTAACCATACTAGTTTAATTTGAGCACCCTATTTAAGGTTTTCTAAGTCTCCTACGTGTTCGATTCTCAAGTCCAAATGGATGGATTTGATTTCTCTCCGATTTTCTTCCTACATTTCTCTTCCTTTTCTCCAACTTTCTCTTCTACATCTCAAGAAGAACGTTTCTCCCAAAGTTTCTCCGTGCTTCCTCATCTTTTCTGTTTTATTCTACGAACTAATTAGCATAGGCCACTAATTGTTTCATTAGCTTAAGTGGCCATGTGTTAACTCAAATTAACCTTGCTTAGCCTCTAAGAAAGAGAATTTTCTGAGTAATTGTAGCATAACGATATTAGTTTAACTTAGGCACCTCATTTAAGGTTTTCAAAATCGCTGAAGGGTTCAATTCTCAAGTCCAAAACGATGAATTTGAATGCCCTTTGATTATCTTTCTAAAATCCCTTTCTTTTCTCCAGCTTTCTCTTCTAGCTCTAAAGCAAAATGTTTCTCTCTTTCTCCGTCCTTCTCCATCCTTTTCCATTTGGTTCTTGGAACTAATTAGCGCAGGCCACTAATTCTTTCATTAGCTTATGTGGCCAAGTTTAACTCAAACTCACCTTGCTTAGCCTCTAGGAAAGAGAATTTTCTGAGTGATTGTAGCATAACGATATTAGTTGAGCTCAGGCACCTCATTTAATGTTTTCAAAATCACGTAAGTGTTCAATTCTCAAGTCCAAAACGATGAATTTGAATGCCCTTTGACTTTCTTCCTATTTCTCTTTATTTTCTCTAACTCTCTCTTCTAGGCTCTCAATAAGAATGTTTCTGTCTAACTTTCTCCGGCCTTCTCTATTTTGTTCTACGAACTAATTAGCTTAGGCCACTAATTATTTCATCAGCTTAAGTGGCCATGTTTGACTCTAGTATCCACTTAACATTAATCCGGCTCATCAACGCCTGTCAGCGGCAACAAGATGCTCTATCCACTTAAGAATGTTTCTCCATAACTTTTCCCGTCCTTCCGCATCTTTCTCTATCTTGTTCTAGGAACTAATTAGCTTAGGCCACTAATCGTTTGATTAGCTTAAATGGCCAAGTTTAGCTCAAACTAACCTAACTTAGCCCCTAAAAAAGAGAATTTTAAGAGCAATTGCAGCTTAACGATATTAGTTTAACTTAAGAACCTTGTTTAAGGATTTCTAAATCACCTAAGTGTTCAATTCTCAATTCCAAAAGGAAGAATTTGAAATCCCTTTGAATTTCTTTCTATTTTCCTTTTTCTTTTCTCCGACTTCTCATCTACCAGTCAAGAAGAATGTTTCTCCCCAAGTTTCTCCGGCCTTCTCCATCCTTCTCTATTTTTATCCTACGAACTAATTAGCTTGGGCCAATAATTCTTTCATTAGCTTAAATGGCCCGGTTTAACTCAAACAAAACCATGCTTAGCCTGTAAGAAAGAGAATTTTATGAGTAATTGTAGCTTAATGATATTAGTTTAACTTAAACACGTCATTTAAGGTTTTCTAAATCTCCTACGTGTTCAATTCTCAAATCGAAAAGGATGAATTTCAATTCTCTTTGATTTTCTTCCTGTTTCTCTTTCTTTTCTCTAACCTTTCTCTACCGCCTCTCAAGAAGAATTCAGAATGTTCAAAAGCTGTCCTTTATTTTCTTTGCGTTCTACACCTACCATAACTACATACATATTTTGCCTACTCTAGTGGGATGTACTAGGGACTGTGTTTTGTTGCTCATAGCTATTTGCTGGATGCATACATCAGATTGCGGGTTTCTCCTCCAGCGCACTTTAGGAATACTGTTACACTCCGTGTGGGTTACGCTTCAAGACTATGCCGATTCAGATTTCGGTGATTTCTGGATGGCTTACTTTGGTTGCTACTTTCATTATTGGCGTTCGACATTTTTGGATGGGTGGCTCATTGCTATTACTTTGTTTCATTATTGATTTTAGTTAGTTCTTCCGCTGATGTTCAATAGCTATATTTCTCTTTGATGTAGTGTTTGAACATCTTGCGTCTGGTTATTCAGGCTTTTCTTTGTCTCGTGTATAGCTTTGTAGGGCGTGGGGCATGCCCCTTGTAATCTCGTTTATTCTTCTGTTTTATTTATGACTTATTCACCCAAAAAAAAGAACGTTTGTCTCTAACTATCTCCGTGCTTCTCCATCATTCTCTATTTTGTTCTAGGAACTAATAAGCCACTAATTGTTTCATTAGCTTAAGGGGACAAGTTTAACTCAAACTAACCTTGCTTAGCCTCCAAGAAAGAGAATTTTATGAGTAATTGTAGCTTAACTATGTTAGTTTAACTTAAGCACCCTATTTAGGGTTTTCTAAATCGCCTACGTGTTCAGTTCTCGAGTCCAAATGGATGAATTTGAATTCTCTTTGATTTTCTTCCTATTTCTCTTTCTTTTTCTCTAACTTTCTCTTCAACATCTCAAGAAGAACGTTTCCCTCTATGCTTCTCCGTCTTCCTCTGTTTTGTTCTACGAACTAATTAGCTTAGCCCACTAATTGTTTTATTAGCTTAAGCGGCCAGGTTTAACTGAAACTATCCTTGCTTAGCTTGTAAGAAAAAGAATTTTCTAAGTAATTTTAGTTTAACGATGTTAGTTTAAGTTAAGAACCTCATTTAAGGATTTCCAAATCACCTACGTGTTCAATTCGCAAGTCCGCAAGGAAGAATTTGAAATCCCTTTGATTTTCTTCCTATTTCTCTTTCTTTTCTCCAACTTCTCATCTACCTGTCAAGAAGAATGTTTCTCCAAAACTTTCTCCATCCTTCTCGATTTTGTCCTACGAACTAATTAGCTTTGGCCAATAATTGTTTCATTAGCTTAAGTGGCCAGGTTTAACTCAAACTAACCATGCATATCGTCTAAGAAAGAGGATTTTATGAGTAATTGCAGCTTAACCATACTAGTTTAATTTGAGCACCCTATTTAAGGTTTTCTAAGTCTCCTACGTGTTCGATTCTCAAGTCCAAATGGATGGATTTGATTTCTCTCCGATTTTCTTCCTACATTTCTCTTCCTTTTCTCCAACTTTCTCTTCTACATCTCAAGAAGAACGTTTCTCCCAAAGTTTCTCCGTGCTTCCTCATCTTTTCTGTTTTATTCTACGAACTAATTAGCATAGGCCACTAATTGTTTCATTAGCTTAAGTGGCCATGTGTTAACTCAAATTAACCTTGCTTAGCCTCTAAGAAAGAGAATTTTCTGAGTAATTGTAGCATAACGATATTAGTTTAACTTAGGCACCTCATTTAAGGTTTTCAAAATCGCTGAAGGGTTCAATTCTCAAGTCCAAAACGATGAATTTGAATGCCCTTTGATTATCTTTCTAAAATCCCTTTCTTTTCTCCAGCTTTCTCTTCTAGCTCTAAAGCAAAATGTTTCTCTCTTTCTCCGTCCTTCTCCATCCTTTTCCATTTGGTTCTTGGAACTAATTAGCGCAGGCCACTAATTCTTTCATTAGCTTATGTGGCCAAGTTTAACTCAAACTCACCTTGCTTAGCCTCTAGGAAAGAGAATTTTCTGAGTGATTGTAGCATAACGATATTAGTTGAGCTCAGGCACCTCATTTAATGTTTTCAAAATCACGTAAGTGTTCAATTCTCAAGTCCAAAACGATGAATTTGAATGCCCTTTGACTTTCTTCCTATTTCTCTTTATTTTCTCTAACTCTCTCTTCTAGGCTCTCAATAAGAATGTTTCTGTCTAACTTTCTCCGGCCTTCTCTATTTTGTTCTACGAACTAATTAGCTTAGGCCACTAATTATTTCATCAGCTTAAGTGGCCATGTTTGACTCTAGTATCCACTTAACATTAATCCGGCTCATCAACGCCTGTCAGCGGCAACAAGATGCTCTATCCACTTAAGAATGTTTCTCCATAACTTTTCCCGTCCTTCCGCATCTTTCTCTATCTTGTTCTAGGAACTAATTAGCTTAGGCCACTAATCGTTTGATTAGCTTAAATGGCCAAGTTTAGCTCAAACTAACCTAACTTAGCCCCTAAAAAAGAGAATTTTAAGAGCAATTGCAGCTTAACGATATTAGTTTAACTTAAGAACCTTGTTTAAGGATTTCTAAATCACCTAAGTGTTCAATTCTCAATTCCAAAAGGAAGAATTTGAAATCCCTTTGAATTTCTTTCTATTTTCCTTTTTCTTTTCTCCGACTTCTCATCTACCAGTCAAGAAGAATGTTTCTCCCCAAGTTTCTCCGGCCTTCTCCATCCTTCTCTATTTTTATCCTACGAACTAATTAGCTTGGGCCAATAATTCTTTCATTAGCTTAAATGGCCCGGTTTAACTCAAACAAAACCATGCTTAGCCTGTAAGAAAGAGAATTTTATGAGTAATTGTAGCTTAATGATATTAGTTTAACTTAAACACGTCATTTAAGGTTTTCTAAATCTCCTACGTGTTCAATTCTCAAATCGAAAAGGATGAATTTCAATTCTCTTTGATTTTCTTCCTGTTTCTCTTTCTTTTCTCTAACCTTTCTCTACCGCCTCTCAAGAAGAATTCAGAATGTTCAAAAGCTGTCCTTTATTTTCTTTGCGTTCTACACCTACCATAACTACATACATATTTTGCCTACTCTAGTGGGATGTACTAGGGACTGTGTTTTGTTGCTCATAGCTATTTGCTGGATGCATACATCAGATTGCGGGTTTCTCCTCCAGCGCACTTTAGGAATACTGTTACACTCCGTGTGGGTTACGCTTCAAGACTATGCCGATTCAGATTTCGGTGATTTCTGGATGGCTTACTTTGGTTGCTACTTTCATTATTGGCGTTCGACATTTTTGGATGGGTGGCTCATTGCTATTACTTTGTTTCATTATTGATTTTAGTTAGTTCTTCCGCTGATGTTCAATAGCTATATTTCTCTTTGATGTAGTGTTTGAACATCTTGCGTCTGGTTATTCAGGCTTTTCTTTGTCTCGTGTATAGCTTTGTAGGGCGTGGGGCATGCCCCTTGTAATCTCGTTTATTCTTCTGTTTTATTTATGACTTATTCACCCAAAAAAAAGAACGTTTGTCTCTAACTATCTCCGTGCTTCTCCATCATTCTCTATTTTGTTCTAGGAACTAATAAGCCACTAATTGTTTCATTAGCTTAAGGGGACAAGTTTAACTCAAACTAACCTTGCTTAGCCTCCAAGAAAGAGAATTTTATGAGTAATTGTAGCTTAACTATGTTAGTTTAACTTAAGCACCCTATTTAGGGTTTTCTAAATCGCCTACGTGTTCAGTTCTCGAGTCCAAATGGATGAATTTGAATTCTCTTTGATTTTCTTCCTATTTCTCTTTCTTTTTCTCTAACTTTCTCTTCAACATCTCAAGAAGAACGTTTCCCTCTATGCTTCTCCGTCTTCCTCTGTTTTGTTCTACGAACTAATTAGCTTAGCCCACTAATTGTTTTATTAGCTTAAGCGGCCAGGTTTAACTGAAACTATCCTTGCTTAGCTTGTAAGAAAAAGAATTTTCTAAGTAATTTTAGTTTAACGATGTTAGTTTAAGTTAAGAACCTCATTTAAGGATTTCCAAATCACCTACGTGTTCAATTCGCAAGTCCGCAAGGAAGAATTTGAAATCCCTTTGATTTTCTTCCTATTTCTCTTTCTTTTCTCCAACTTCTCATCTACCTGTCAAGAAGAATGTTTCTCCAAAACTTTCTCCATCCTTCTCGATTTTGTCCTACGAACTAATTAGCTTTGGCCAATAATTGTTTCATTAGCTTAAGTGGCCAGGTTTAACTCAAACTAACCATGCATATCGTCTAAGAAAGAGGATTTTATGAGTAATTGCAGCTTAACCATACTAGTTTAATTTGAGCACCCTATTTAAGGTTTTCTAAGTCTCCTACGTGTTCGATTCTCAAGTCCAAATGGATGGATTTGATTTCTCTCCGATTTTCTTCCTACATTTCTCTTCCTTTTCTCCAACTTTCTCTTCTACATCTCAAGAAGAACGTTTCTCCCAAAGTTTCTCCGTGCTTCCTCATCTTTTCTGTTTTATTCTACGAACTAATTAGCATAGGCCACTAATTGTTTCATTAGCTTAAGTGGCCATGTGTTAACTCAAATTAACCTTGCTTAGCCTCTAAGAAAGAGAATTTTCTGAGTAATTGTAGCATAACGATATTAGTTTAACTTAGGCACCTCATTTAAGGTTTTCAAAATCGCTGAAGGGTTCAATTCTCAAGTCCAAAACGATGAATTTGAATGCCCTTTGATTATCTTTCTAAAATCCCTTTCTTTTCTCCAGCTTTCTCTTCTAGCTCTAAAGCAAAATGTTTCTCTCTTTCTCCGTCCTTCTCCATCCTTTTCCATTTGGTTCTTGGAACTAATTAGCGCAGGCCACTAATTCTTTCATTAGCTTATGTGGCCAAGTTTAACTCAAACTCACCTTGCTTAGCCTCTAGGAAAGAGAATTTTCTGAGTGATTGTAGCATAACGATATTAGTTGAGCTCAGGCACCTCATTTAATGTTTTCAAAATCACGTAAGTGTTCAATTCTCAAGTCCAAAACGATGAATTTGAATGCCCTTTGACTTTCTTCCTATTTCTCTTTATTTTCTCTAACTCTCTCTTCTAGGCTCTCAATAAGAATGTTTCTGTCTAACTTTCTCCGGCCTTCTCTATTTTGTTCTACGAACTAATTAGCTTAGGCCACTAATTATTTCATCAGCTTAAGTGGCCATGTTTGACTCTAGTATCCACTTAACATTAATCCGGCTCATCAACGCCTGTCAGCGGCAACAAGATGCTCTATCCACTTAAGAATGTTTCTCCATAACTTTTCCCGTCCTTCCGCATCTTTCTCTATCTTGTTCTAGGAACTAATTAGCTTAGGCCACTAATCGTTTGATTAGCTTAAATGGCCAAGTTTAGCTCAAACTAACCTAACTTAGCCCCTAAAAAAGAGAATTTTAAGAGCAATTGCAGCTTAACGATATTAGTTTAACTTAAGAACCTTGTTTAAGGATTTCTAAATCACCTAAGTGTTCAATTCTCAATTCCAAAAGGAAGAATTTGAAATCCCTTTGAATTTCTTTCTATTTTCCTTTTTCTTTTCTCCGACTTCTCATCTACCAGTCAAGAAGAATGTTTCTCCCCAAGTTTCTCCGGCCTTCTCCATCCTTCTCTATTTTTATCCTACGAACTAATTAGCTTGGGCCAATAATTCTTTCGTTAGCTTAAATGGCCCGGTTTAACTCAAACAAAACCATGCTTAGCCTGTAAGAAAGAGAATTTTATGAGTAATTGTAGCTTAATGATATTAGTTTAACTTAAACACGTCATTTAAGGTTTTCTAAATCTCCTACGTGTTCAATTCTCAAATCGAAAAGGATGAATTTCAATTCTCTTTGATTTTCTTCCTGTTTCTCTTTCTTTTCTCTAACCTTTCTCTACCGCCTCTCAAGAAGAATTCAGAATGTTCAAAAGCTGTCCTTTATTTTCTTTGCGTTCTACACCTACCATAACTACATACATATTTTGCCTACTCTAGTGGGATGTACTAGGGACTGTGTTTTGTTGCTCATAGCTATTTGCTGGATGCATACATCAGATTGCGGGTTTCTCCTCCAGCGCACTTTAGGAATACTGTTACACTCCGTGTGGGTTACGCTTCAAGACTATGCCGATTCAGATTTCGGTGATTTCTGGATGGCTTACTTTGGTTGCTACTTTCATTATTGGCGTTCGACATTTTTGGATGGGTGGCTCATTGCTATTACTTTGTTTCATTATTGATTTTAGTTAGTTCTTCCGCTGATGTTCAATAGCTATATTTCTCTTTGATGTAGTGTTTGAACATCTTGCGTCTGGTTATTCAGGCTTTTCTTTGTCTCGTGTATAGCTTTGTAGGGCGTGGGGCATGCCCCTTGTAATCTCGTTTATTCTTCTGTTTTATTTATGACTTATTCACCCAAAAAAAAGAACGTTTGTCTCTAACTATCTCCGTGCTTCTCCATCATTCTCTATTTTGTTCTAGGAACTAATAAGCCACTAATTGTTTCATTAGCTTAAGGGGACAAGTTTAACTCAAACTAACCTTGCTTAGCCTCCAAGAAAGAGAATTTTATGAGTAATTGTAGCTTAACTATGTTAGTTTAACTTAAGCACCCTATTTAGGGTTTTCTAAATCGCCTACGTGTTCAGTTCTCGAGTCCAAATGGATGAATTTGAATTCTCTTTGATTTTCTTCCTATTTCTCTTTCTTTTTCTCTAACTTTCTCTTCAACATCTCAAGAAGAACGTTTCCCTCTATGCTTCTCCGTCTTCCTCTGTTTTGTTCTACGAACTAATTAGCTTAGCCCACTAATTGTTTTATTAGCTTAAGCGGCCAGGTTTAACTGAAACTATCCTTGCTTAGCTTGTAAGAAAAAGAATTTTCTAAGTAATTTTAGTTTAACGATGTTAGTTTAAGTTAAGAACCTCATTTAAGGATTTCCAAATCACCTACGTGTTCAATTCGCAAGTCCGCAAGGAAGAATTTGAAATCCCTTTGATTTTCTTCCTATTTCTCTTTCTTTTCTCCAACTTCTCATCTACCTGTCAAGAAGAATGTTTCTCCAAAACTTTCTCCATCCTTCTCGATTTTGTCCTACGAACTAATTAGCTTTGGCCAATAATTGTTTCATTAGCTTAAGTGGCCAGGTTTAACTCAAACTAACCATGCATATCGTCTAAGAAAGAGGATTTTATGAGTAATTGCAGCTTAACCATACTAGTTTAATTTGAGCACCCTATTTAAGGTTTTCTAAGTCTCCTACGTGTTCGATTCTCAAGTCCAAATGGATGGATTTGATTTCTCTCCGATTTTCTTCCTACATTTCTCTTCCTTTTCTCCAACTTTCTCTTCTACATCTCAAGAAGAACGTTTCTCCCAAAGTTTCTCCGTGCTTCCTCATCTTTTCTGTTTTATTCTACGAACTAATTAGCATAGGCCACTAATTGTTTCATTAGCTTAAGTGGCCATGTGTTAACTCAAATTAACCTTGCTTAGCCTCTAAGAAAGAGAATTTTCTGAGTAATTGTAGCATAACGATATTAGTTTAACTTAGGCACCTCATTTAAGGTTTTCAAAATCGCTGAAGGGTTCAATTCTCAAGTCCAAAACGATGAATTTGAATGCCCTTTGATTATCTTTCTAAAATCCCTTTCTTTTCTCCAGCTTTCTCTTCTAGCTCTAAAGCAAAATGTTTCTCTCTTTCTCCGTCCTTCTCCATCCTTTTCCATTTGGTTCTTGGAACTAATTAGCGCAGGCCACTAATTCTTTCATTAGCTTATGTGGCCAAGTTTAACTCAAACTCACCTTGCTTAGCCTCTAGGAAAGAGAATTTTCTGAGTGATTGTAGCATAACGATATTAGTTGAGCTCAGGCACCTCATTTAATGTTTTCAAAATCACGTAAGTGTTCAATTCTCAAGTCCAAAACGATGAATTTGAATGCCCTTTGACTTTCTTCCTATTTCTCTTTATTTTCTCTAACTCTCTCTTCTAGGCTCTCAATAAGAATGTTTCTGTCTAACTTTCTCCGGCCTTCTCTATTTTGTTCTACGAACTAATTAGCTTAGGCCACTAATTATTTCATCAGCTTAAGTGGCCATGTTTGACTCTAGTATCCACTTAACATTAATCCGGCTCATCAACGCCTGTCAGCGGCAACAAGATGCTCTATCCACTTAAGAATGTTTCTCCATAACTTTTCCCGTCCTTCCGCATCTTTCTCTATCTTGTTCTAGGAACTAATTAGCTTAGGCCACTAATCGTTTGATTAGCTTAAATGGCCAAGTTTAGCTCAAACTAACCTAACTTAGCCCCTAAAAAAGAGAATTTTAAGAGCAATTGCAGCTTAACGATATTAGTTTAACTTAAGAACCTTGTTTAAGGATTTCTAAATCACCTAAGTGTTCAATTCTCAATTCCAAAAGGAAGAATTTGAAATCCCTTTGAATTTCTTTCTATTTTCCTTTTTCTTTTCTCCGACTTCTCATCTACCAGTCAAGAAGAATGTTTCTCCCCAAGTTTCTCCGGCCTTCTCCATCCTTCTCTATTTTTATCCTACGAACTAATTAGCTTGGGCCAATAATTCTTTCATTAGCTTAAATGGCCCGGTTTAACTCAAACAAAACCATGCTTAGCCTGTAAGAAAGAGAATTTTATGAGTAATTGTAGCTTAATGATATTAGTTTAACTTAAACACGTCATTTAAGGTTTTCTAAATCTCCTACGTGTTCAATTCTCAAATCGAAAAGGATGAATTTCAATTCTCTTTGATTTTCTTCCTGTTTCTCTTTCTTTTCTCTAACCTTTCTCTACCGCCTCTCAAGAAGAATTCAGAATGTTCAAAAGCTGTCCTTTATTTTCTTTGCGTTCTACACCTACCATAACTACATACATATTTTGCCTACTCTAGTGGGATGTACTAGGGACTGTGTTTTGTTGCTCATAGCTATTTGCTGGATGCATACATCAGATTGCGGGTTTCTCCTCCAGCGCACTTTAGGAATACTGTTACACTCCGTGTGGGTTACGCTTCAAGACTATGCCGATTCAGATTTCGGTGATTTCTGGATGGCTTACTTTGGTTGCTACTTTCATTATTGGCGTTCGACATTTTTGGATGGGTGGCTCATTGCTATTACTTTGTTTCATTATTGATTTTAGTTAGTTCTTCCGCTGATGTTCAATAGCTATATTTCTCTTTGATGTAGTGTTTGAACATCTTGCGTCTGGTTATTCAGGCTTTTCTTTGTCTCGTGTATAGCTTTGTAGGGCGTGGGGCATGCCCCTTGTAATCTCGTTTATTCTTCTGTTTTATTTATGACTTATTCACCCAAAAAAAAGAACGTTTGTCTCTAACTATCTCCGTGCTTCTCCATCATTCTCTATTTTGTTCTAGGAACTAATAAGCCACTAATTGTTTCATTAGCTTAAGGGGACAAGTTTAACTCAAACTAACCTTGCTTAGCCTCCAAGAAAGAGAATTTTATGAGTAATTGTAGCTTAACTATGTTAGTTTAACTTAAGCACCCTATTTAGGGTTTTCTAAATCGCCTACGTGTTCAGTTCTCGAGTCCAAATGGATGAATTTGAATTCTCTTTGATTTTCTTCCTATTTCTCTTTCTTTTTCTCTAACTTTCTCTTCAACATCTCAAGAAGAACGTTTCCCTCTATGCTTCTCCGTCTTCCTCTGTTTTGTTCTACGAACTAATTAGCTTAGCCCACTAATTGTTTTATTAGCTTAAGCGGCCAGGTTTAACTGAAACTATCCTTGCTTAGCTTGTAAGAAAAAGAATTTTCTAAGTAATTTTAGTTTAACGATGTTAGTTTAAGTTAAGAACCTCATTTAAGGATTTCCAAATCACCTACGTGTTCAATTCGCAAGTCCGCAAGGAAGAATTTGAAATCCCTTTGATTTTCTTCCTATTTCTCTTTCTTTTCTCCAACTTCTCATCTACCTGTCAAGAAGAATGTTTCTCCAAAACTTTCTCCATCCTTCTCGATTTTGTCCTACGAACTAATTAGCTTTGGCCAATAATTGTTTCATTAGCTTAAGTGGCCAGGTTTAACTCAAACTAACCATGCATATCGTCTAAGAAAGAGGATTTTATGAGTAATTGCAGCTTAACCATACTAGTTTAATTTGAGCACCCTATTTAAGGTTTTCTAAGTCTCCTACGTGTTCGATTCTCAAGTCCAAATGGATGGATTTGATTTCTCTCCGATTTTCTTCCTACATTTCTCTTCCTTTTCTCCAACTTTCTCTTCTACATCTCAAGAAGAACGTTTCTCCCAAAGTTTCTCCGTGCTTCCTCATCTTTTCTGTTTTATTCTACGAACTAATTAGCATAGGCCACTAATTGTTTCATTAGCTTAAGTGGCCATGTGTTAACTCAAATTAACCTTGCTTAGCCTCTAAGAAAGAGAATTTTCTGAGTAATTGTAGCATAACGATATTAGTTTAACTTAGGCACCTCATTTAAGGTTTTCAAAATCGCTGAAGGGTTCAATTCTCAAGTCCAAAACGATGAATTTGAATGCCCTTTGATTATCTTTCTAAAATCCCTTTCTTTTCTCCAGCTTTCTCTTCTAGCTCTAAAGCAAAATGTTTCTCTCTTTCTCCGTCCTTCTCCATCCTTTTCCATTTGGTTCTTGGAACTAATTAGCGCAGGCCACTAATTCTTTCATTAGCTTATGTGGCCAAGTTTAACTCAAACTCACCTTGCTTAGCCTCTAGGAAAGAGAATTTTCTGAGTGATTGTAGCATAACGATATTAGTTGAGCTCAGGCACCTCATTTAATGTTTTCAAAATCACGTAAGTGTTCAATTCTCAAGTCCAAAACGATGAATTTGAATGCCCTTTGACTTTCTTCCTATTTCTCTTTATTTTCTCTAACTCTCTCTTCTAGGCTCTCAATAAGAATGTTTCTGTCTAACTTTCTCCGGCCTTCTCTATTTTGTTCTACGAACTAATTAGCTTAGGCCACTAATTATTTCATCAGCTTAAGTGGCCATGTTTGACTCTAGTATCCACTTAACATTAATCCGGCTCATCAACGCCTGTCAGCGGCAACAAGATGCTCTATCCACTTAAGAATGTTTCTCCATAACTTTTCCCGTCCTTCCGCATCTTTCTCTATCTTGTTCTAGGAACTAATTAGCTTAGGCCACTAATCGTTTGATTAGCTTAAATGGCCAAGTTTAGCTCAAACTAACCTAACTTAGCCCCTAAAAAAGAGAATTTTAAGAGCAATTGCAGCTTAACGATATTAGTTTAACTTAAGAACCTTGTTTAAGGATTTCTAAATCACCTAAGTGTTCAATTCTCAATTCCAAAAGGAAGAATTGGAAATCCCTTTGAATTTCTTTCTATTTTCCTTTTTCTTTTCTCCGACTTCTCATCTACCAGTCAAGAAGAATGTTTCTCCCCAAGTTTCTCCGGCCTTCTCCATCCTTCTCTATTTTTATCCTACGAACTAATTAGCTTGGGCCAATAATTCTTTCGTTAGCTTAAATGGCCCGGTTTAACTCAAACAAAACCATGCTTAGCCTGTAAGAAAGAGAATTTTATGAGTAATTGTAGCTTAATGATATTAGTTTAACTTAAACACGTCATTTAAGGTTTTCTAAATCTCCTACGTGTTCAATTCTCAAATCGAAAAGGATGAATTTCAATTCTCTTTGATTTTCTTCCTGTTTCTCTTTCTTTTCTCTAACCTTTCTCTACCGCCTCTCAAGAAGAATTCAGAATGTTCAAAAGCTGTCCTTTATTTTCTTTGCGTTCTACACCTACCATAACTACATACATATTTTGCCTACTCTAGTGGGATGTACTAGGGACTGTGTTTTGTTGCTCATAGCTATTTGCTGGATGCATACATCAGATTGCGGGTTTCTCCTCCAGCGCACTTTAGGAATACTGTTACACTCCGTGTGGGTTACGCTTCAAGACTATGCCGATTCAGATTTCGGTGATTTCTGGATGGCTTACTTTGGTTGCTACTTTCATTATTGGCGTTCGACATTTTTGGATGGGTGGCTCATTGCTATTACTTTGTTTCATTATTGATTTTAGTTAGTTCTTCCGCTGATGTTCAATAGCTATATTTCTCTTTGATGTAGTGTTTGAACATCTTGCGTCTGGTTATTCAGGCTTTTCTTTGTCTCGTGTATAGCTTTGTAGGGCGTGGGGCATGCCCCTTGTAATCTCGTTTATTCTTCTGTTTTATTTATGACTTATTCACCCAAAAAAAAGAACGTTTGTCTCTAACTATCTCCGTGCTTCTCCATCATTCTCTATTTTGTTCTAGGAACTAATAAGCCACTAATTGTTTCATTAGCTTAAGGGGACAAGTTTAACTCAAACTAACCTTGCTTAGCCTCCAAGAAAGAGAATTTTATGAGTAATTGTAGCTTAACTATGTTAGTTTAACTTAAGCACCCTATTTAGGGTTTTCTAAATCGCCTACGTGTTCAGTTCTCGAGTCCAAATGGATGAATTTGAATTCTCTTTGATTTTCTTCCTATTTCTCTTTCTTTTTCTCTAACTTTCTCTTCAACATCTCAAGAAGAACGTTTCCCTCTATGCTTCTCCGTCTTCCTCTGTTTTGTTCTACGAACTAATTAGCTTAGCCCACTAATTGTTTTATTAGCTTAAGCGGCCAGGTTTAACTGAAACTATCCTTGCTTAGCTTGTAAGAAAAAGAATTTTCTAAGTAATTTTAGTTTAACGATGTTAGTTTAAGTTAAGAACCTCATTTAAGGATTTCCAAATCACCTACGTGTTCAATTCGCAAGTCCGCAAGGAAGAATTTGAAATCCCTTTGATTTTCTTCCTATTTCTCTTTCTTTTCTCCAACTTCTCATCTACCTGTCAAGAAGAATGTTTCTCCAAAACTTTCTCCATCCTTCTCGATTTTGTCCTACGAACTAATTAGCTTTGGCCAATAATTGTTTCATTAGCTTAAGTGGCCAGGTTTAACTCAAACTAACCATGCATATCGTCTAAGAAAGAGGATTTTATGAGTAATTGCAGCTTAACCATACTAGTTTAATTTGAGCACCCTATTTAAGGTTTTCTAAGTCTCCTACGTGTTCGATTCTCAAGTCCAAATGGATGGATTTGATTTCTCTCTGATTTTCTTCCTACATTTCTCTTCCTTTTCTCCAACTTTCTCTTCTACATCTCAAGAAGAACGTTTCTCCCAAAGTTTCTCCGTGCTTCCTCATCTTTTCTGTTTTATTCTACGAACTAATTAGCATAGGCCACTAATTGTTTCATTAGCTTAAGTGGCCATGTGTTAACTCAAATTAACCTTGCTTAGCCTCTAAGAAAGAGAATTTTCTGAGTAATTGTAGCATAACGATATTAGTTTAACTTAGGCACCTCATTTAAGGTTTTCAAAATCGCTGAAGGGTTCAATTCTCAAGTCCAAAACGATGAATTTGAATGCCCTTTGATTATCTTTCTAAAATCCCTTTCTTTTCTCCAGCTTTCTCTTCTAGCTCTAAAGCAAAATGTTTCTCTCTTTCTCCGTCCTTCTCCATCCTTTTCCATTTGGTTCTTGGAACTAATTAGCGCAGGCCACTAATTCTTTCATTAGCTTATGTGGCCAAGTTTAACTCAAACTCACCTTGCTTAGCCTCTAGGAAAGAGAATTTTCTGAGTGATTGTAGCATAACGATATTAGTTGAGCTCAGGCACCTCATTTAATGTTTTCAAAATCACGTAAGTGTTCAATTCTCAAGTCCAAAACGATGAATTTGAATGCCCTTTGACTTTCTTCCTATTTCTCTTTATTTTCTCTAACTCTCTCTTCTAGGCTCTCAATAAGAATGTTTCTGTCTAACTTTCTCCGGCCTTCTCTATTTTGTTCTACGAACTAATTAGCTTAGGCCACTAATTATTTCATCAGCTTAAGTGGCCATGTTTGACTCTAGTATCCACTTAACATTAATCCGGCTCATCAACGCCTGTCAGCGGCAACAAGATGCTCTATCCACTTAAGAATGTTTCTCCATAACTTTTCCCGTCCTTCCGCATCTTTCTCTATCTTGTTCTAGGAACTAATTAGCTTAGGCCACTAATCGTTTGATTAGCTTAAATGGCCAAGTTTAGCTCAAACTAACCTAACTTAGCCCCTAAAAAAGAGAATTTTAAGAGCAATTGCAGCTTAACGATATTAGTTTAACTTAAGAACCTTGTTTAAGGATTTCTAAATCACCTAAGTGTTCAATTCTCAATTCCAAAAGGAAGAATTGGAAATCCCTTTGAATTTCTTTCTATTTTCCTTTTTCTTTTCTCCGACTTCTCATCTACCAGTCAAGAAGAATGTTTCTCCCCAAGTTTCTCCGGCCTTCTCCATCCTTCTCTATTTTTATCCTACGAACTAATTAGCTTGGGCCAATAATTCTTTCGTTAGCTTAAATGGCCCGGTTTAACTCAAACAAAACCATGCTTAGCCTGTAAGAAAGAGAATTTTATGAGTAATTGTAGCTTAATGATATTAGTTTAACTTAAACACGTCATTTAAGGTTTTCTAAATCTCCTACGTGTTCAATTCTCAAATCGAAAAGGATGAATTTCAATTCTCTTTGATTTTCTTCCTGTTTCTCTTTCTTTTCTCTAACCTTTCTCTACCGCCTCTCAAGAAGAATTCAGAATGTTCAAAAGCTGTCCTTTATTTTCTTTGCGTTCTACACCTACCATAACTACATACATATTTTGCCTACTCTAGTGGGATGTACTAGGGACTGTGTTTTGTTGCTCATAGCTATTTGCTGGATGCATACATCAGATTGCGGGTTTCTCCTCCAGCGCACTTTAGGAATACTGTTACACTCCGTGTGGGTTACGCTTCAAGACTATGCCGATTCAGATTTCGGTGATTTCTGGATGGCTTACTTTGGTTGCTACTTTCATTATTGGCGTTCGACATTTTTGGATGGGTGGCTCATTGCTATTACTTTGTTTCATTATTGATTTTAGTTAGTTCTTCCGCTGATGTTCAATAGCTATATTTCTCTTTGATGTAGTGTTTGAACATCTTGCGTCTGGTTATTCAGGCTTTTCTTTGTCTCGTGTATAGCTTTGTAGGGCGTGGGGCATGCCCCTTGTAATCTCGTTTATTCTTCTGTTTTATTTATGACTTATTCACCCAAAAAAAAGAACGTTTGTCTCTAACTATCTCCGTGCTTCTCCATCATTCTCTATTTTGTTCTAGGAACTAATAAGCCACTAATTGTTTCATTAGCTTAAGGGGACAAGTTTAACTCAAACTAACCTTGCTTAGCCTCCAAGAAAGAGAATTTTATGAGTAATTGTAGCTTAACTATGTTAGTTTAACTTAAGCACCCTATTTAGGGTTTTCTAAATCGCCTACGTGTTCAGTTCTCGAGTCCAAATGGATGAATTTGAATTCTCTTTGATTTTCTTCCTATTTCTCTTTCTTTTTCTCTAACTTTCTCTTCAACATCTCAAGAAGAACGTTTCCCTCTATGCTTCTCCGTCTTCCTCTGTTTTGTTCTACGAACTAATTAGCTTAGCCCACTAATTGTTTTATTAGCTTAAGCGGCCAGGTTTAACTGAAACTATCCTTGCTTAGCTTGTAAGAAAAAGAATTTTCTAAGTAATTTTAGTTTAACGATGTTAGTTTAAGTTAAGAACCTCATTTAAGGATTTCCAAATCACCTACGTGTTCAATTCGCAAGTCCGCAAGGAAGAATTTGAAATCCCTTTGATTTTCTTCCTATTTCTCTTTCTTTTCTCCAACTTCTCATCTACCTGTCAAGAAGAATGTTTCTCCAAAACTTTCTCCATCCTTCTCGATTTTGTCCTACGAACTAATTAGCTTTGGCCAATAATTGTTTCATTAGCTTAAGTGGCCAGGTTTAACTCAAACTAACCATGCATATCGTCTAAGAAAGAGGATTTTATGAGTAATTGCAGCTTAACCATACTAGTTTAATTTGAGCACCCTATTTAAGGTTTTCTAAGTCTCCTACGTGTTCGATTCTCAAGTCCAAATGGATGGATTTGATTTCTCTCCGATTTTCTTCCTACATTTCTCTTCCTTTTCTCCAACTTTCTCTTCTACATCTCAAGAAGAACGTTTCTCCCAAAGTTTCTCCGTGCTTCCTCATCTTTTCTGTTTTATTCTACGAACTAATTAGCATAGGCCACTAATTGTTTCATTAGCTTAAGTGGCCATGTGTTAACTCAAATTAACCTTGCTTAGCCTCTAAGAAAGAGAATTTTCTGAGTAATTGTAGCATAACGATATTAGTTTAACTTAGGCACCTCATTTAAGGTTTTCAAAATCGCTGAAGGGTTCAATTCTCAAGTCCAAAACGATGAATTTGAATGCCCTTTGATTATCTTTCTAAAATCCCTTTCTTTTCTCCAGCTTTCTCTTCTAGCTCTAAAGCAAAATGTTTCTCTCTTTCTCCGTCCTTCTCCATCCTTTTCCATTTGGTTCTTGGAACTAATTAGCGCAGGCCACTAATTCTTTCATTAGCTTATGTGGCCAAGTTTAACTCAAACTCACCTTGCTTAGCCTCTAGGAAAGAGAATTTTCTGAGTGATTGTAGCATAACGATATTAGTTGAGCTCAGGCACCTCATTTAATGTTTTCAAAATCACGTAAGTGTTCAATTCTCAAGTCCAAAACGATGAATTTGAATGCCCTTTGACTTTCTTCCTATTTCTCTTTATTTTCTCTAACTCTCTCTTCTAGGCTCTCAATAAGAATGTTTCTGTCTAACTTTCTCCGGCCTTCTCTATTTTGTTCTACGAACTAATTAGCTTAGGCCACTAATTATTTCATCAGCTTAAGTGGCCATGTTTGACTCTAGTATCCACTTAACATTAATCCGGCTCATCAACGCCTGTCAGCGGCAACAAGATGCTCTATCCACTTAAGAATGTTTCTCCATAACAGTTGTAACGCCCCCAAAATTAACCCATTATATATATCATTGACATTCATTATTTAAAGAAGACAATCTATTAATTCATTCATCAGAGTATTACAAAATAAAGCATTACATGTATCATCGAATAAAATGCCCTACAGGCTTTTACATCTTTCCAAGCCAACACTTGGATACAAAAATATGAGTTCTAACTCAATACAAGATAAGCCCAAGGCTTGAACGTTTACATGTACTAACAATTTAAGACAGTTAACTAAAAGTAGTCTTCTTCAATCCAGAAGCCAAACCCTCCCAAGCTAATTCCTTGGAGGTAGTTTATCACCTGAACCTGAAAATGATGTTCCCATAAAGGGTGAGCCACAGCCCAGTAGAAATATACTAAACCACATATAAGCAATGAATAAAGCAATAGCATTCAACAGATGGTTAACCAAAATAATCAATTACTTTATTTTACAGTCTTATGACATTATTGTCTAAGATACGTTTTACTTTCCAATTTTATCAACATGGCTCAGAACCTGGCCCAACTTACAACAGTGAATTATATATATATATCAAATTCACATTCTTCCAATATCAATAAACAAATGAGACTCAAGCTCAAACCAAAACACTTCATACTTCCAGATTGATACACATTTTAGTGCTGTATCATCAAAACACTTCAATATCAATAAGCACACATAAAAGTGATGCTAATGGAGTCCATCCCCTATCTCCTCCCAAACAAAATCCGGTTTAGAGGTCCATCCCCTATCTTCCCCTAAACCGTGGAGTACATCCCCTATCTCCTCCCACACACAAACAAGGTATGCAAATGCAATGCTCAATCAATGCACGTATTTTCTGTATCAATGCCACAGTCAATATTAATGACTTAACCAATGTGATTAGTTCCAGTTATTCCTAATCCACATGCAATGTCTACAACAATCATGACTATCCTCCACCGATAGCCCAAAACAGTTATTTCTAAACTGAAAATAACTATGTCCACAATTAAATAGACAAATGGTTCAAATTATCCAATTATGCCATTTAATCAATGAATTCCCCAGTTCCATGAATTTAACCACCTTTTCCCAATTCCATGAATTACTTATACAAACCAATTCAATAATTCAATTAGGATTTTTCCCAAAATTTACCAAAGTAGTCCCAACATATTAAAATACCAAAACTTAGAACATAACCTATAAAATGGAGTAGGAAATCCCTACCTCAGAGAAAACAACCCAAATAGTGAAGACAGAGATGAGTGCCCAAGATCAAAATGCTCCAAATCACCAAATGCTCAGATTAAATGATAGCCCTTGCCTCACTCTATCTTTTATATGAAGGATCTAGGGTAGAAACACACCCTAAGTGGACCAAATCTAAGAAAGAAGGTGAGTAGGGAGAGAGAGAAGTCGGACCTAGGGTTTGGAATCAAAAGAAAATGAAAAAGACTGATCAAATCCCGCTGCTGTGTATATAAACTGGACAGGCTCGCTCGAGCGAAGACTTGGTCGCTCGAGCGACCAGACACAGAGAAACTACGCTCGAGCCAAGGAAGCCTTGCTCGAGCCAACAACACAAAAGCTCGCTCGAGCGAAAGAAAGCTCGGTCGAGCGAAGAACTCATACCCTCAGGTCTGAACCCAGAAACACGCTCGAGCGAAGGAACTATAGCTCGAGCGAAGGATGAACTAACTCGCTCGAGCGAAGAAAAGCTCGCTCGAGCCAAGAATGCACAGCTACAGGTCCAAATCAAACACTACCTCTCGCTCGAGCGAATAACTCCTCGCTCGAGCGAAGAACCAAAAACCTGGACAGCAACTCTTGGTTTCTAAACCCAACCAACCTGAAACAAACCTGCCCAACACATCCTATAATTCCAAAAGAGAAAATAAAGGACAACAACACCAATTATACAATGACAGAATCTACGGAACCTAAGTCCGGATACAATAATCAAATGGGAAAAGACCGGGGTCGCTATAACCTCCCCCCCTTCAAAGAATTTCGTCCCCGAAATTAAGCTTAAGTTTTTGAAAACAGATTTCTTTCTCAATTCCCAATGATATTATAAAACAATAACAGACAACTTGACCCAATGCTGGTCACTTCATCTCTTTATCAAGAGGCATCTCACAACATATATTACACAACATATATCTCAATCTGTATCATTATTATGCATTAATCCTTTCAATGTTAACAATTTCCATATCATATTCAATTGCATGATATATATAACACATCCAACAATGTAATCAACATATACAATGTTACACTAATCTTCTATAATGAAACAAGTTTCAAGATACACCCATTTACCAAAACATACTCAATGTTTTACAACTTAAGACATATGTAAAGCTCTTAAGTTCAACAATATAACAGAATCCAATTAGAAGATTACAAATCAACAAACATGTCCGGATATTTCTCGCGAACTTCCAATTCACGTTCCCAAGTGGCTTCTTCCACTCCGTGGTGTTTCCACAAAACTTTGACCAAAGGAATGGTTTTGCCTCGCAAAACTTGATCCCGCCTATCCAAGACCCGAACCGGTCTCTCCTCATACGAAATATCCTCATCAACCACTAAATCGGTCCAATCCAACACATGTGATGGATCTGGCTCATACTTCCGAAGCATACTCACATGAAACACGTCATGTACTCCAGACAACTGCGGCGGCAAAGCTAAACGATAAGCAGTCTCGGCAATCCTCTCAAGGATCTCAAACGGACCAATGAATCGAGGGGACAACTTCCCACTCTTCCCAAACCTCATCAAACCCCGTTTAGGTGATATCTTCAGAAAGACATGATCACCCTCCACAAACACCAAGGGTCTCCTCCTACGGTCGGCATAAGATTTCTGACGACTCTGTGCTGTAACAAGCCTCTTACGGATAAGCTCAACTTTCTCCGTCGTTTCCCTCACCAACTCTGGACCCAACAGAGGTGCATCACCCACCTCGGCCCAACAAACAGGAGATCTACACGGTCGGCCATACAAGGCCTCAAATGGTGCCATACCGATACTAGACTGGAAACTGTTGTTGTAGGCAAACTCCACCAACGGTAAGTGCCTCTCCCACGACCCACTAAAGTCTAGAACACAACCCCGAAGCATATCTTCAAGTATCTGAATAGTACGCTCGGACTGTCCGTCAGTCTGAGGATGATAAGCCGTGCTAAAGGTCAACTTAGTGCCTAAGGCACTCTGCAAACTCTGCCACAACCTGGCAGTAAAACGAGGATCTCTATCTGAGACGATCGTCACTGGGACCCCGTGCAATCTCACTATGTCCCGAATATACAAGTCGGCAAGATGATCCACTGTATCTCTCACGCGCATAGGGATAAAGTGCGCCGACTTAGTCAACCGGTCTACAACCACCCAAATAGCATCACTACCCCGCTGAGTCCTCGGAAGACCTACAACGAAGTCCATAGTGACATGCTCCCACTTCCACTCGGCAATAGGCAAGGGTTGCAACAAACCCGCTGGCCTCTGATGCTCGGCCTTCACTTGCTGGCAAGTAAGGCACTTAGATACGAAAGCTGCCACATCTCTCTTCATACCCCGCCACCAAAACTGGCGACTCAAATCCCGATACATCTTAGTGCCTCCCGGATGTACCGCAAGGCGTGAATGATGAAACTCTCGGAGTACCTCCTCTCGGCAAGACTCCGGCACAAACAGACGGTCACGGTATCTCACACTCAGGTCGGAAAATACCATCAAACCCTTTTCAGCCTTCCCACCGGAAATCTTCTCACGGAGAGATTCTACCTCAAAGTCACCTCTCTGAGCCTCTAACACTCGAGTCACAAGTGAAGGCTGTGCAATAACAGAAAACAAGACCGCAGCCTCAACGGATTCGCCCATAAGTAAATCAAACTCTCCAAGTGCACCCAACATCACCCACTCTCGGATGGCTATGCTAGCTATGTCACCAACAGGTTTCCTGCTAAGGGCATCGGCCACCACATTGGCCTTTCCCGGATGATAATGCAACTCAAAGTCATAATCCTCTATAAATTCCATCCACCTTCTCTGCCTCAAGTTCAAGTCTTTCTGAGTAAACAAATACTTCAGACTCTTATGATCCGAGAACACCTCGAACCTCTCACCATAAAGATAATGCCTCCAAATCTTCAAGGCAAAAATCACAGCTGCTAACTCTAAATCATGTGTAGGGTAATTTTGCTCATGAATTTTCAACTGACGTGAACCATAGGCAACTACTTTCCCTTCTTGCATTAGTACACAACCCAGACCCTCTCGTGAGGCGTCACAATAGACTGCATAACCCAACCCTCTCTCTGGAATAATCAATACTGGAGCGGTAGTCAGTCTAACTTTCAACTCCTGAAACGACTTTTCACAAGTCTCACTCCATACAAATTTGACTCCCTTCCGAGTCAGTCTAGTCAACGGCGATGCTAACCTGGAGAAATCTTTCACAAACCGACGGTAATACCCAGCCAATCCCAGAAAACTGCGGATCTCAAATACACTCTTAGGCTGTGCCCAATCCTGCACTGCCTCTACCTTGGATGTATCAACAGACACTCCTTCACCGGAAACCACATGGCCTAAGAATTTGACTTCCCTCAGCCAGAACTCACACTTCCCAAACTTGGCATACAGCCTATGGGCTCTAAGTAACTCAAGCACCACCCTCAAGTGTGCCTCGTGCTCCTCCTCAGAAGGCGAATAGATAAGGATGTCGTCCACAAAAACGACTACAAACCGATCCAAGAATTCCCTGAAAATCCGGTTCATCAAGTCCATAAAGACTTCCGGTGCATTGGTGAGCCCGAATGGCATCACCAAAAACTCATAATGGCCATACCGCGTACGGAATGCCGTCTTCGGAATATCCTCTTCCCTGACCCTCAACTGGTGGTAACCCGATCTCAAGTCTATCTTAGAGAAACAACGGAAACCCTTCAACTGGTCAAACAAATCATCTATACGGGGCATAGGGTACTTATTCTTGACCGTAGCCCGATTCAACTTTCGGTAGTCGATACACAATCTTAAGGCACCATCTTTCTTTTTAACAAAGAGGGCCGGTGCTCCCCACGGCGAAACACTAGGGCGTATAAAACCCTTGTCTAGTAACTCCTGGAGTTGGATCTTCAACTCAACTAACTCAGCTGGGGCAAAACGGTAAGGTGCCATAGAAATCGGCGCCGTGCCGGGCACCAGGTCAATAGAGAACTCAGTCTCTCGATGCGGTGGCAAACCAACAAGATCCTCGGGAAAGACGTCCGAGTACTCACAAACCACCCTTGGCAACTCAATCTGAGTCTCAACATCCTCATTAATCGAAAGGTTAGCAAGTAGACCACTAAGCTCACTCCGTCCTCGTGGAACATACCCCGGTGGCAACACATCACCAACCCGGTCCCCCAGAAAATGAAAATACTCTCCGCTCACGGTACAACAAGTGACCCTCTGGCGATAGCAATCAATAACTGCCCGGTATGACGATAACCAGTCCATACCCAAAATAACATCGAAACCCCTCATAGGCATAACGACAAAGGAAAATGGAATTCTATGATAATCAACCTCTATATCACAACCCCTAACACCTTGTTTCAAAATCAATTCACCCCCAAGAGGTGACACTACACATATAGGAGATGCTAACTGTGCTAACTCCAATTCCAAAACAGATGCAAATGCAGCAGACACAAAGGAATGAGATGCACCCGTATCAATCAAAACATTAGCAACCGAGTTGCAAAACAAGAAGGTACCTCTCACAACTGATGGAGCCGGTACAAGATCCTGCGCGGTAACAGCGTACACGCGCCCAGACGACCTCTGATCAACCTGCTCACCCCTAGGAGCATAAGATTGCTGCACTGTCTGGGACGATGAAGCCCCCTGATTAGCCCTCGAGGCCTGACCCGACTGAGCTGGCTGCTGACCCTGAATCGGCCTCAAACCAGATGCACCAGGTGTGCCACCCAACTGTGGGCAATACCTCTTCATGTGCCCTGGCTGACCACACTGATAACACGAGAGTGGCTGACCTCTACCCTGACTCTGGCTCTGAGATCGAGCCGAAGATGATGCTGCTCTCTGAACTCCTCCCCTCTGAGGACAAACTGGAGACTTGTGGCCCAGCTGGCCACACTTGAAACAGGTAATGTCTCCCTGATTGCCTTTCCCCGAACTAGCACTCGGTACAGGAAAAGTCGATCTCGAAAAGCTACCCTGAGACTGCTGGGGATTAAAACCCTTCTGTCTCCTACCATCACTCTGACTATCCTGACTCCTCTTGGAGCCCTTCTGCCCTTCCTCCTCCTCCTGCATCATGATCTCCATATGGGCTGCAGCATCAACCATACGCCCATAATCCCGAATCATAGTTCCCCCAACTCTCAGCTTGAGGCCACGCCTCAACTTCTTCTCAAACTCAATACAACGGCGTTCCTCAGACGCCACCAACTCAGGTGCAAACCTGGACAAACTAGTAAATGCAGCCTCAAACTCGGCCACTGAAGAACTCGCCTGCTTAAGCTGACAAAACTGGTCTCGCAGCTTCTCCCTGACTGCTGGAGATAAAAACTTCTCCTGGAAAGCATTCACAAAAGCCTCCCATGTACCTCCTATACGCCCCTTAGTAAACTTCCACCACTGACCTGCATCCCCCTTCAACTGGAAAGATGCCAAGGTCACTTTCAACCCCTCGTCTTCGATGCCAAGCATCTCAAACGTCTTCGTTGTCTGTTCGAGCCATTCATCTGCCTTAAGTGGTTCTTTAGGATCACCCACAAATTCATCCGGATTAGACCGGAAGAACTCCCTCTTCAGAAAGGAAGGTCCTGCATCCGCAATACCAGCCTGAGCTTGATTCTCAGCTCTGAGAATGCCTACTGACTCCCTGAATGCCCCTGCTATCTCTCGGGCTAGAGCGCCCATAGCCTGCTGGCCTACTGGCTCGGCCACATTAGCCTGACCAGTTCCCTCTTGAACTACCGGAATCTCCTCTGGCACAGGCACCTCCTGCCTACCCGGCCTACCACGCCTACCGCGTCCTCGTCCTCGTCCTGACATCCTAATAAAGGAAACAAAGACATTAGCACATTAATAAATGTGCCGAAGCTAAACACTCGCGTCCTAATACAATGGACAACAATAATTCATTCCACGTAAGCACATAATCACATAAGCACCTACGAATTTCATTCCCGGATAATGATAGTCCCAATGCGTTACTATAGTTCTGGTTGGAAGCAGCAGTGATCAAGTGCCTTTCCAACAAGACTACTGGAAACTCAAGGGTCCAATCAACATCCTAGAAACTACATTCCATACCCACATAATCACATAAACATGTTATCACATAAACATATAACATTACACTAAGTCTCTATCAAAACGAGACGAACCCAATGTGATACTAATCACTTCCCACGTACCCAAAGTATTCAAACCCGGTACGCTCTGATACCAAGTTGTAACGCCCCCAAAATTAACCCATTATATATATCATTGACATTCATTATTTAAAGAAGACAATCTATTAATTCATTCATCAGAGTATTACAAAATAAAGCATTACATGTATCATCGAATAAAATGCCCTACAGGCTTACATCTTTCCAAGCCAACACTTGGATACAAAAATATGAGTTCTAACTCAATACAAGATAAGCCCAAGGCTTGAACGTTTACATGTACTAACAATTTAAGACAGTTAACTAAAAGTAGTCTTCTTCAATCCAGAAGCCAAACCCTCCCAAGCTAATTCCTTGGAGGTAGTTTATCACCTGAACCTGAAAATGATGTTCCCATAAAGGGTGAGCCACAGCCCAGTAGAAATATACTAAACCACATATAAGCAATGAATAAAGCAATAGCATTCAACAGATGGTTAACCAAAATAATCAATTACTTTATTTTACAGTCTTATGACATTATTGTCTAAGATACGTTTTACTTTCCAATTTTATCAACATGGCTCAGAACCTGGCCCAACTTACAACAGTGAATTATATATATATATCAAATTCACATTCTTCCAATATCAATAAACAAATGAGACTCAAGCTCAAACCAAAACACTTCATACTTCCAGATTGATACACATTTTAGTGCTGTATCATCAAAACACTTCAATATCAATAAGCACACATAAAAGTGATGCTAATGGAGTCCATCCCCTATCTCCTCCCAAACAAAATCCGGTTTAGAGGTCCATCCCCTATCTTCCCCTAAACCGTGGAGTACATCCCCTATCTCCTCCCACACACAAACAAGGTATGCAAATGCAATGCTCAATCAATACACGTATTTTCTGTATCAATGCCACAGTCAATATTAATGACTTAACCAATGTGATTAGTTCCAGTTATTCCTAATCCACATGCAATGTCTACAACAATCATGACTATCCTCCACCGATAGCCCAAAACAGTTATTTCTAAACTGAAAATAACTATGTCCACAATTAAATAGACAAATGGTTCAAATTATCCAATTATGCCATTTAATCAATGAATTCCCCAGTTCCATGAATTTAACCACCTTTTCCCAATTCCATGAATTACTTATACAAACCAATTCAATAATTCAATTAGGATTTTTCCCAAAATTTACCAAAGTAGTCCCAACATATTAAAATACCAAAACTTAGAACATAACCTATAAAATGGAGTAGGAAATCCCTACCTCAGAGAAAACAACCCAAATAGTGAAGACAGAGATGAGTGCCCAAGATCAAAATGCTCCAAATCACCAAATGCTCAGATTAAATGATAGCCCTTGCCTCACTCTATCTTTTATATGAAGGATCTAGGGTAGAAACACACCCTAAGTGGACCAAATCTAAGAAAGAAGGTGAGTAGGGAGAGAGAGAAGTCGGACCTAGGGTTTGGAATCAAAAGAAAATGAAAAAGACTGATCAAATCCCGCTGCTGTGTATATAAACTGGACAGGCTCGCTCGAGCGAAGACTTGGTCGCTCGAGCGACCAGACACAGAGAAACTACGCTCGAGCCAAGGAAGCCTTGCTCGAGCCAACAACACAAAAGCTCGCTCGAGCGAAAGAAAGCTCGGTCGAGCGAAGAACTCATACCCTCAGGTCTGAACCCAGAAACACGCTCGAGCGAAGGAACTATAGCTCGAGCGAAGGATGAACTAACTCGCTCGAGCGAAGAAAAGCTCGCTCGAGCCAAGAATGCACAGCTACAGGTCCAAATCAAACACTACCTCTCGCTCGAGCGAATAACTCCTCGCTCGAGCGAAGAACCAAAAACCTGGACAGCAACTCTTGGTTTCTAAACCCAACCAACCTGAAACAAACCTGCCCAACACATCCTATAATTCCAAAAGAGAAAATAAAGGACAACAACACCAATTATACAATGACAGAATCTACGGAACCTAAGTCCGGATACAATAATCAAATGGGAAAAGACCGGGGTCGCTATAACTTTTCCCGTCCTTCCGCATCTTTCTCTATCTTGTTCTAGGAACTAATTAGCTTAGGCCACTAATCGTTTGATTAGCTTAAATGGCCAAGTTTAGCTCAAACTAACCTAACTTAGCCCCTAAAAAAGAGAATTTTAAGAGCAATTGCAGCTTAACGATATTAGTTTAACTTAAGAACCTTGTTTAAGGATTTCTAAATCACCTAAGTGTTCAATTCTCAATTCCAAAAGGAAGAATTTGAAATCCCTTTGAATTTCTTTCTATTTTCCTTTTTCTTTTCTCCGACTTCTCATCTACCAGTCAAGAAGAATGTTTCTCCCCAAGTTTCTCCGGCCTTCTCCATCCTTCTCTATTTTTATCCTACGAACTAATTAGCTTGGGCCAATAATTCTTTCATTAGCTTAAATGGCCCGGTTTAACTCAAACAAAACCATGCTTAGCCTGTAAGAAAGAGAATTTTATGAGTAATTGTAGCTTAATGATATTAGTTTAACTTAAACACGTCATTTAAGGTTTTCTAAATCTCCTACGTGTTCAATTCTCAAATCGAAAAGGATGAATTTCAATTCTCTTTGATTTTCTTCCTGTTTCTCTTTCTTTTCTCTAACCTTTCTCTACCGCCTCTCAAGAAGAATTCAGAATGTTCAAAAGCTGTCCTTTATTTTCTTTGCGTTCTACACCTACCATAACTACATACATATTTTGCCTACTCTAGTGGGATGTACTAGGGACTGTGTTTTGTTGCTCATAGCTATTTGCTGGATGCATACATCAGATTGCGGGTTTCTCCTCCAGCGCACTTTAGGAATACTGTTACACTCCGTGTGGGTTACGCTTCAAGACTATGCCGATTCAGATTTCGGTGATTTCTGGATGGCTTACTTTGGTTGCTACTTTCATTATTGGCGTTCGACATTTTTGGATGGGTGGCTCATTGCTATTACTTTGTTTCATTATTGATTTTAGTTAGTTCTTCCGCTGATGTTCAATAGCTATATTTCTCTTTGATGTAGTGTTTGAACATCTTGCGTCTGGTTATTCAGGCTTTTCTTTGTCTCGTGTATAGCTTTGTAGGGCGTGGGGCATGCCCCTTGTAATCTCGTTTATTCTTCTGTTTTATTTATGACTTATTCACCCAAAAAAAAGAACGTTTGTCTCTAACTATCTCCGTGCTTCTCCATCATTCTCTATTTTGTTCTAGGAACTAATAAGCCACTAATTGTTTCATTAGCTTAAGGGGACAAGTTTAACTCAAACTAACCTTGCTTAGCCTCCAAGAAAGAGAATTTTATGAGTAATTGTAGCTTAACTATGTTAGTTTAACTTAAGCACCCTATTTAGGGTTTTCTAAATCGCCTACGTGTTCAGTTCTCGAGTCCAAATGGATGAATTTGAATTCTCTTTGATTTTCTTCCTATTTCTCTTTCTTTTTCTCTAACTTTCTCTTCAACATCTCAAGAAGAACGTTTCCCTCTATGCTTCTCCGTCTTCCTCTGTTTTGTTCTACGAACTAATTAGCTTAGCCCACTAATTGTTTTATTAGCTTAAGCGGCCAGGTTTAACTGAAACTATCCTTGCTTAGCTTGTAAGAAAAAGAATTTTCTAAGTAATTTTAGTTTAACGATGTTAGTTTAAGTTAAGAACCTCATTTAAGGATTTCCAAATCACCTACGTGTTCAATTCGCAAGTCCGCAAGGAAGAATTTGAAATCCCTTTGATTTTCTTCCTATTTCTCTTTCTTTTCTCCAACTTCTCATCTACCTGTCAAGAAGAATGTTTCTCCAAAACTTTCTCCATCCTTCTCGATTTTGTCCTACGAACTAATTAGCTTTGGCCAATAATTGTTTCATTAGCTTAAGTGGCCAGGTTTAACTCAAACTAACCATGCATATCGTCTAAGAAAGAGGATTTTATGAGTAATTGCAGCTTAACCATACTAGTTTAATTTGAGCACCCTATTTAAGGTTTTCTAAGTCTCCTACGTGTTCGATTCTCAAGTCCAAATGGATGGATTTGATTTCTCTCCGATTTTCTTCTTACATTTCTCTTCCTTTTCTCCAACTTTCTCTTCTACATCTCAAGAAGAACGTTTCTCCCAAAGTTTCTCCGTGCTTCCTCATCTTTTCTGTTTTATTCTACGAACTAATTAGCATAGGCCACTAATTGTTTCATTAGCTTAAGTGGCCATGTGTTAACTCAAATTAACCTTGCTTAGCCTCTAAGAAAGAGAATTTTCTGAGTAATTGTAGCATAACGATATTAGTTTAACTTAGGCACCTCATTTAAGGTTTTCAAAATCGCTGAAGGGTTCAATTCTCAAGTCCAAAACGATGAATTTGAATGCCCTTTGATTATCTTTCTAAAATCCCTTTCTTTTCTCCAGCTTTCTCTTCTAGCTCTAAAGCAAAATGTTTCTCTCTTTCTCCGTCCTTCTCCATCCTTTTCCATTTGGTTCTTGGAACTAATTAGCGCAGGCCACTAATTCTTTCATTAGCTTATGTGGCCAAGTTTAACTCAAACTCACCTTGCTTAGCCTCTAGGAAAGAGAATTTTCTGAGTGATTGTAGCATAACGATATTAGTTGAGCTCAGGCACCTCATTTAATGTTTTCAAAATCACGTAAGTGTTCAATTCTCAAGTCCAAAACGATGAATTTGAATGCCCTTTGACTTTCTTCCTATTTCTCTTTATTTTCTCTAACTCTCTCTTCTAGGCTCTCAATAAGAATGTTTCTGTCTAACTTTCTCCGGCCTTCTCTATTTTGTTCTACGAACTAATTAGCTTAGGCCACTAATTATTTCATCAGCTTAAGTGGCCATGTTTGACTCTAGTATCCACTTAACATTAATCCGGCTCATCAACGCCTGTCAGCGGCAACAAGATGCTCTATCCACTTAAGAATGTTTCTCCATAACTTTTCCCGTCCTTCCGCATCTTTCTCTATCTTGTTCTAGGAACTAATTAGCTTAGGCCACTAATCGTTTGATTAGCTTAAATGGCCAAGTTTAGCTCAAACTAACCTAACTTAGCCCCTAAAAAAGAGAATTTTAAGAGCAATTGCAGCTTAACGATATTAGTTTAACTTAAGAACCTTGTTTAAGGATTTCTAAATCACCTAAGTGTTCAATTCTCAATTCCAAAAGGAAGAATTTGAAATCCCTTTGAATTTCTTTCTATTTTCCTTTTTCTTTTCTCCGACTTCTCATCTACCAGTCAAGAAGAATGTTTCTCCCCAAGTTTCTCCGGCCTTCTCCATCCTTCTCTATTTTTATCCTACGAACTAATTAGCTTGGGCCAATAATTCTTTCATTAGCTTAAATGGCCCGGTTTAACTCAAACAAAACCATGCTTAGCCTGTAAGAAAGAGAATTTTATGAGTAATTGTAGCTTAATGATATTAGTTTAACTTAAACACGTCATTTAAGGTTTTCTAAATCTCCTACGTGTTCAATTCTCAAATCGAAAAGGATGAATTTCAATTCTCTTTGATTTTCTTCCTGTTTCTCTTTCTTTTCTCTAACCTTTCTCTACCGCCTCTCAAGAAGAATTCAGAATGTTCAAAAGCTGTCCTTTATTTTCTTTGCGTTCTACACCTACCATAACTACATACATATTTTGCCTACTCTAGTGGGATGTACTAGGGACTGTGTTTTGTTGCTCATAGCTATTTGCTGGATGCATACATCAGATTGCGGGTTTCTCCTCCAGCGCACTTTAGGAATACTGTTACACTCCGTGTGGGTTACGCTTCAAGACTATGCCGATTCAGATTTCGGTGATTTCTGGATGGCTTACTTTGGTTGCTACTTTCATTATTGGCGTTCGACATTTTTGGATGGGTGGCTCATTGCTATTACTTTGTTTCATTATTGATTTTAGTTAGTTCTTCCGCTGATGTTCAATAGCTATATTTCTCTTTGATGTAGTGTTTGAACATCTTGCGTCTGGTTATTCAGGCTTTTCTTTGTCTCGTGTATAGCTTTGTAGGGCGTGGGGCATGCCCCTTGTAATCTCGTTTATTCTTCTGTTTTATTTATGACTTATTCACCCCAAAAAAAGAACGTTTGTCTCTAACTATCTCCGTGCTTCTCCATCATTCTCTATTTTGTTCTAGGAACTAATAAGCCACTAATTGTTTCATTAGCTTAAGGGGACAAGTTTAACTCAAACTAACCTTGCTTAGCCTCCAAGAAAGAGAATTTTATGAGTAATTGTAGCTTAACTATGTTAGTTTAACTTAAGCACCCTATTTAGGGTTTTCTAAATCGCCTACGTGTTCAGTTCTCGAGTCCAAATGGATGAATTTGAATTCTCTTTGATTTTCTTCCTATTTCTCTTTCTTTTTCTCTAACTTTCTCTTCAACATCTCAAGAAGAACGTTTCCCTCTATGCTTCTCCGTCTTCCTCTGTTTTGTTCTACGAACTAATTAGCTTAGCCCACTAATTGTTTTATTAGCTTAAGCGGCCAGGTTTAACTGAAACTATCCTTGCTTAGCTTGTAAGAAAAAGAATTTTCTAAGTAATTTTAGTTTAACGATGTTAGTTTAAGTTAAGAACCTCATTTAAGGATTTCCAAATCACCTACGTGTTCAATTCGCAAGTCCGCAAGGAAGAATTTGAAATCCCTTTGATTTTCTTCCTATTTCTCTTTCTTTTCTCCAACTTCTCATCTACCTGTCAAGAAGAATGTTTCTCCAAAACTTTCTCCATCCTTCTCGATTTTGTCCTACGAACTAATTAGCTTTGGCCAATAATTGTTTCATTAGCTTAAGTGGCCAGGTTTAACTCAAACTAACCATGCATATCGTCTAAGAAAGAGGATTTTATGAGTAATTGCAGCTTAACCATACTAGTTTAATTTGAGCACCCTATTTAAGGTTTTCTAAGTCTCCTACGTGTTCGATTCTCAAGTCCAAATGGATGGATTTGATTTCTCTCCGATTTTCTTCCTACATTTCTCTTCCTTTTCTCCAACTTTCTCTTCTACATCTCAAGAAGAACGTTTCTCCCAAAGTTTCTCCGTGCTTCCTCATCTTTTCTGTTTTATTCTACGAACTAATTAGCATAGGGCACTAATTGTTTCATTAGCTTAAGTGGCCATGTGTTAACTCAAATTAACCTTGCTTAGCCTCTAAGAAAGAGAATTTTCTGAGTAATTGTAGCATAACGATATTAGTTTAACTTAGGCACCTCATTTAAGGTTTTCAAAATCGCTGAAGGGTTCAATTCTCAAGTCCAAAACGATGAATTTGAATGCCCTTTGATTATCTTTCTAAAATCCCTTTCTTTTCTCCAGCTTTCTCTTCTAGCTCTAAAGCAAAATGTTTCTCTCTTTCTCCGTCCTTCTCCATCCTTTTCCATTTGGTTCTTGGAACTAATTAGCGCAGGCCACTAATTCTTTCATTAGCTTATGTGGCCAAGTTTAACTCAAACTCACCTTGCTTAGCCTCTAGGAAAGAGAATTTTCTGAGTGATTGTAGCATAACGATATTAGTTGAGCTCAGGCACCTCATTTAATGTTTTCAAAATCACGTAAGTGTTCAATTCTCAAGTCCAAAACGATGAATTTGAATGCCCTTTGACTTTCTTCCTATTTCTCTTTATTTTCTCTAACTCTCTCTTCTAGGCTCTCAATAAGAATGTTTCTGTCTAACTTTCTCCGGCCTTCTCTATTTTGTTCTACGAACTAATTAGCTTAGGCCACTAATTATTTCATCAGCTTAAGTGGCCATGTTTGACTCTAGTATCCACTTAACATTAATCCGGCTCATCAACGCCTGTCAGCGGCAACAAGATGCTCTATCCACTTAAGAATGTTTCTCCGTAACTTTTCCCGTCCTTCCGCATCTTTCTCTATCTTGTTCTAGGAACTAATTAGCTTAGGCCACTAATCGTTTGATTAGCTTAAATGGCCAAGTTTAGCTCAAACTAACCTAACTTAGCCCCTAAAAAAGAGAATTTTAAGAGCAATTGCAGCTTAACGATATTAGTTTAACTTAAGAACCTTGTTTAAGGATTTCTAAATCACCTAAGTGTTCAATTCTCAATTCCAAAAGGAAGAATTTGAAATCCCTTTGAATTTCTTTCTATTTTCCTTTTTCTTTTCTCCGACTTCTCATCTACCAGTCAAGAAGAATGTTTCTCCCCAAGTTTCTCCGGCCTTCTCCATCCTTCTCTATTTTTATCCTACGAACTAATTAGCTTGGGCCAATAATTCTTTCATTAGCTTAAATGGCCCGGTTTAACTCAAACAAAACCATGCTTAGCCTGTAAGAAAGAGAATTTTATGAGTAATTGTAGCTTAATGATATTAGTTTAACTTAAACACGTCATTTAAGGTTTTCTAAATCTCCTACGTGTTCAATTCTCAAATCGAAAAGGATGAATTTCAATTCTCTTTGATTTTCTTCCTGTTTCTCTTTCTTTTCTCTAACCTTTCTCTACCGCCTCTCAAGAAGAATTCAGAATGTTCAAAAGCTGTCCTTTATTTTCTTTGCGTTCTACACCTACCATAACTACATACATATTTTGCCTACTCTAGTGGGATGTACTAGGGACTGTGTTTTGTTGCTCATAGCTATTTGCTGGATGCATACATCAGATTGCGGGTTTCTCCTCCAGCGCACTTTAGGAATACTGTTACACTCCGTGTGGGTTACGCTTCAAGACTATGCCGATTCAGATTTCGGTGATTTCTGGATGGCTTACTTTGGTTGCTACTTTCATTATTGGCGTTCGACATTTTTGGATGGGTGGCTCATTGCTATTACTTTGTTTCATTATTGATTTTAGTTAGTTCTTCCGCTGATGTTCAATAGCTATATTTCTCTTTGATGTAGTGTTTGAACATCTTGCGTCTGGTTATTCAGGCTTTTCTTTGTCTCGTGTATAGCTTTGTAGGGCGTGGGGCATGCCCCTTGTAATCTCGTTTATTCTTCTGTTTTATTTATGACTTATTCACCCAAAAAAAAGAACGTTTGTCTCTAACTATCTCCGTGCTTCTCCATCATTCTCTATTTTGTTCTAGGAACTAATAAGCCACTAATTGTTTCATTAGCTTAAGGGGACAAGTTTAACTCAAACTAACCTTGCTTAGCCTCCAAGAAAGAGAATTTTATGAGTAATTGTAGCTTAACTATGTTAGTTTAACTTAAGCACCCTATTTAGGGTTTTCTAAATCGCCTACGTGTTCAGTTCTCGAGTCCAAATGGATGAATTTGAATTCTCTTTGATTTTCTTCCTATTTCTCTTTCTTTTTCTCTAACTTTCTCTTCAACATCTCAAGAAGAACGTTTCCCTCTATGCTTCTCCGTCTTCCTCTGTTTTGTTCTACGAACTAATTAGCTTAGCCCACTAATTGTTTTATTAGCTTAAGCGGCCAGGTTTAACTGAAACTATCCTTGCTTAGCTTGTAAGAAAAAGAATTTTCTAAGTAATTTTAGTTTAACGATGTTAGTTTAAGTTAAGAACCTCATTTAAGGATTTCCAAATCACCTACGTGTTCAATTCGCAAGTCCGCAAGGAAGAATTTGAAATCCCTTTGATTTTCTTCCTATTTCTCTTTCTTTTCTCCAACTTCTCATCTACCTGTCAAGAAGAATGTTTCTCCAAAACTTTCTCCATCCTTCTCGATTTTGTCCTACGAACTAATTAGCTTTGGCCAATAATTGTTTCATTAGCTTAAGTGGCCAGGTTTAACTCAAACTAACCATGCATATCGTCTAAGAAAGAGGATTTTATGAGTAATTGTAGCTTAACCATACTAGTTTAATTTGAGCACCCTATTTAAGGTTTTCTAAGTCTCCTACGTGTTCGATTCTCAAGTCCAAATGGATGGATTTGATTTCTCTCCGATTTTCTTCCTACATTTCTCTTCCTTTTCTCCAACTTTCTCTTCTACATCTCAAGAAGAACGTTTCTCCCAAAGTTTCTCCGTGCTTCCTCATCTTTTCTGTTTTATTCTACGAACTAATTAGCATAGGCCACTAATTGTTTCATTAGCTTAAGTGGCCATGTGTTAACTCAAATTAACCTTGCTTAGCCTCTAAGAAAGAGAATTTTCTGAGTAATTGTAGCATAACGATATTAGTTTAACTTAGGCACCTCATTTAAGGTTTTCAAAATCGCTGAAGGGTTCAATTCTCAAGTCCAAAACGATGAATTTGAATGCCCTTTGATTATCTTTCTAAAATCCCTTTCTTTTCTCCAGCTTTCTCTTCTAGCTCTAAAGCAAAATGTTTCTCTCTTTCTCCGTCCTTCTCCATCCTTTTCCATTTGGTTCTTGGAACTAATTAGCGCAGGCCACTAATTCTTTCATTAGCTTATGTGGCCAAGTTTAACTCAAACTCACCTTGCTTAGCCTCTAGGAAAGAGAATTTTCTGAGTGATTGTAGCATAACGATATTAGTTGAGCTCAGGCACCTCATTTAATGTTTTCAAAATCACGTAAGTGTTCAATTCTCAAGTCCAAAACGATGAATTTGAATGCCCTTTGACTTTCTTCCTATTTCTCTTTATTTTCTCTAACTCTCTCTTCTAGGCTCTCAATAAGAATGTTTCTGTCTAACTTTCTCCGGCCTTCTCTATTTTGTTCTACGAACTAATTAGCTTAGGCCACTAATTATTTCATCAGCTTAAGTGGCCATGTTTGACTCTAGTATCCACTTAACATTAATCCGGCTCATCAACGCCTGTCAGCGGCAACAAGATGCTCTATCCACTTAAGAATGTTTCTCCATAACTTTTCCCGTCCTTCCGCATCTTTCTCTATCTTGTTCTAGGAACTAATTAGCTTAGGCCACTAATCGTTTGATTAGCTTAAATGGCCAAGTTTAGCTCAAACTAACCTAACTTAGCCCCTAAAAAAGAGAATTTTAAGAGCAATTGCAGCTTAACGATATTAGTTTAACTTAAGAACCTTGTTTAAGGATTTCTAAATCACCTAAGTGTTCAATTCTCAATTCCAAAAGGAAGAATTTGAAATCCCTTTGAATTTCTTTCTATTTTCCTTTTTCTTTTCTCCGACTTCTCATCTACCAGTCAAGAAGAATGTTTCTCCCCAAGTTTCTCCGGCCTTCTCCATCCTTCTCTATTTTTATCCTACGAACTAATTAGCTTGGGCCAATAATTCTTTCATTAGCTTAAATGGCCCGGTTTAACTCAAACAAAACCATGCTTAGCCTGTAAGAAAGAGAATTTTATGAGTAATTGTAGCTTAATGATATTAGTTTAACTTAAACACGTCATTTAAGGTTTTCTAAATCTCCTACGTGTTCAATTCTCAAATCGAAAAGGATGAATTTCAATTCTCTTTGATTTTCTTCCTGTTTCTCTTTCTTTTCTCTAACCTTTCTCTACCGCCTCTCAAGAAGAATTCAGAATGTTCAAAAGCTGTCCTTTATTTTCTTTGCGTTCTACACCTACCATAACTACATACATATTTTGCCTACTCTAGTGGGATGTACTAGGGACTGTGTTTTGTTGCTCATAGCTATTTGCTGGATGCATACATCAGATTGCGGGTTTCTCCTCCAGCGCACTTTAGGAATACTGTTACACTCCGTGTGGGTTACGCTTCAAGACTATGCCGATTCAGATTTCGGTGATTTCTGGATGGCTTACTTTGGTTGCTACTTTCATTATTGGCGTTCGACATTTTTGGATGGGTGGCTCATTGCTATTACTTTGTTTCATTATTGATTTTAGTTAGTTCTTCCGCTGATGTTCAATAGCTATATTTCTCTTTGATGTAGTGTTTGAACATCTTGCGTCTGGTTATTCAGGCTTTTCTTTGTCTCGTGTATAGCTTTGTAGGGCGTGGGGCATGCCCCTTGTAATCTCGTTTATTCTTCTGTTTTATTTATGACTTATTCACCCAAAAAAAAGAACGTTTGTCTCTAACTATCTCCGTGCTTCTCCATCATTCTCTATTTTGTTCTAGGAACTAATAAGCCACTAATTGTTTCATTAGCTTAAGGGGACAAGTTTAACTCAAACTAACCTTGCTTAGCCTCCAAGAAAGAGAATTTTATGAGTAATTGTAGCTTAACTATGTTAGTTTAACTTAAGCACCCTATTTAGGGTTTTCTAAATCGCCTACGTGTTCAGTTCTCGAGTCCAAATGGATGAATTTGAATTCTCTTTGATTTTCTTCCTATTTCTCTTTCTTTTTCTCTAACTTTCTCTTCAACATCTCAAGAAGAACGTTTCCCTCTATGCTTCTCCGTCTTCCTCTGTTTTGTTCTACGAACTAATTAGCTTAGCCCACTAATTGTTTTATTAGCTTAAGCGGCCAGGTTTAACTGAAACTATCCTTGCTTAGCTTGTAAGAAAAAGAATTTTCTAAGTAATTTTAGTTTAACGATGTTAGTTTAAGTTAAGAACCTCATTTAAGGATTTCCAAATCACCTACGTGTTCAATTCGCAAGTCCGCAAGGAAGAATTTGAAATCCCTTTGATTTTCTTCCTATTTCTCTTTCTTTTCTCCAACTTCTCATCTACCTGTCAAGAAGAATGTTTCTCCAAAACTTTCTCCATCCTTCTCGATTTTGTCCTACGAACTAATTAGCTTTGGCCAATAATTGTTTCATTAGCTTAAGTGGCCAGGTTTAACTCAAACTAACCATGCATATCGTCTAAGAAAGAGGATTTTATGAGTAATTGTAGCTTAACCATACTAGTTTAATTTGAGCACCCTATTTAAGGTTTTCTAAGTCTCCTACGTGTTCGATTCTCAAGTCCAAATGGATGGATTTGATTTCTCTCCGATTTTCTTCCTACATTTCTCTTCCTTTTCTCCAACTTTCTCTTCTACATCTCAAGAAGAACGTTTCTCCCAAAGTTTCTCCGTGCTTCCTCATCTTTTCTGTTTTATTCTACGAACTAATTAGCATAGGCCACTAATTGTTTCATTAGCTTAAGTGGCCATGTGTTAACTCAAATTAACCTTGCTTAGCCTCTAAGAAAGAGAATTTTCTGAGTAATTGTAGCATAACGATATTAGTTTAACTTAGGCACCTCATTTAAGGTTTTCAAAATCGCTGAAGGGTTCAATTCTCAAGTCCAAAACGATGAATTTGAATGCCCTTTGATTATCTTTCTAAAATCCCTTTCTTTTCTCCAGCTTTCTCTTCTAGCTCTAAAGCAAAATGTTTCTCTCTTTCTCCGTCCTTCTCCATCCTTTTCCATTTGGTTCTTGGAACTAATTAGCGCAGGCCACTAATTCTTTCATTAGCTTATGTGGCCAAGTTTAACTCAAACTCACCTTGCTTAGCCTCTAGGAAAGAGAATTTTCTGAGTGATTGTAGCATAACGATATTAGTTGAGCTCAGGCACCTCATTTAATGTTTTCAAAATCACGTAAGTGTTCAATTCTCAAGTCCAAAACGATGAATTTGAATGCCCTTTGACTTTCTTCCTATTTCTCTTTATTTTCTCTAACTCTCTCTTCTAGGCTCTCAATAAGAATGTTTCTGTCTAACTTTCTCCGGCCTTCTCTATTTTGTTCTACGAACTAATTAGCTTAGGCCACTAATTATTTCATCAGCTTAAGTGGCCATGTTTGACTCTAGTATCCACTTAACATTAATCCGGCTCATCAACGCCTGTCAGCGGCAACAAGATGCTCTATCCACTTAAGAATGTTTCTCCATAACTTTTCCCGTCCTTCCGCATCTTTCTCTATCTTGTTCTAGGAACTAATTAGCTTAGGCCACTAATCGTTTGATTAGCTTAAATGGCCAAGTTTAGCTCAAACTAACCTAACTTAGCCCCTAAAAAAGAGAATTTTAAGAGCAATTGCAGCTTAACGATATTAGTTTAACTTAAGAACCTTGTTTAAGGATTTCTAAATCACCTAAGTGTTCAATTCTCAATTCCAAAAGGAAGAATTTGAAATCCCTTTGAATTTCTTTCTATTTTCCTTTTTCTTTTCTCCGACTTCTCATCTACCAGTCAAGAAGAATGTTTCTCCCCAAGTTTCTCCGGCCTTCTCCATCCTTCTCTATTTTTATCCTACGAACTAATTAGCTTGGGCCAATAATTCTTTCATTAGCTTAAATGGCCCGGTTTAACTCAAACAAAACCATGCTTAGCCTGTAAGAAAGAGAATTTTATGAGTAATTGTAGCTTAATGATATTAGTTTAACTTAAACACGTCATTTAAGGTTTTCTAAATCTCCTACGTGTTCAATTCTCAAATCGAAAAGGATGAATTTCAATTCTCTTTGATTTTCTTCCTGTTTCTCTTTCTTTTCTCTAACCTTTCTCTACCGCCTCTCAAGAAGAATTCAGAATGTTCAAAAGCTGTCCTTTATTTTCTTTGCGTTCTACACCTACCATAACTACATACATATTTTGCCTACTCTAGTGGGATGTACTAGGGACTGTGTTTTGTTGCTCATAGCTATTTGCTGGATGCATACATCAGATTGCGGGTTTCTCCTCCAGCGCACTTTAGGAATACTGTTACACTCCGTGTGGGTTACGCTTCAAGACTATGCCGATTCAGATTTCGGTGATTTCTGGATGGCTTACTTTGGTTGCTACTTTCATTATTGGCGTTCGACATTTTTGGATGGGTGGCTCATTGCTATTACTTTGTTTCATTATTGATTTTAGTTAGTTCTTCCGCTGATGTTCAATAGCTATATTTCTCTTTGATGTAGTGTTTGAACATCTTGCGTCTGGTTATTCAGGCTTTTCTTTGTCTCGTGTATAGCTTTGTAGGGCGTGGGGCATGCCCCTTGTAATCTCGTTTATTCTTCTGTTTTATTTATGACTTATTCACCCAAAAAAAAGAACGTTTGTCTCTAACTATCTCCGTGCTTCTCCATCATTCTCTATTTTGTTCTAGGAACTAATAAGCCACTAATTGTTTCATTAGCTTAAGGGGACAAGTTTAACTCAAACTAACCTTGCTTAGCCTCCAAGAAAGAGAATTTTATGAGTAATTGTAGCTTAACTATGTTAGTTTAACTTAAGCACCCTATTTAGGGTTTTCTAAATCGCCTACGTGTTCAGTTCTCGAGTCCAAATGGATGAATTTGAATTCTCTTTGATTTTCTTCCTATTTCTCTTTCTTTTTCTCTAACTTTCTCTTCAACATCTCAAGAAGAACGTTTCCCTCTATGCTTCTCCGTCTTCCTCTGTTTTGTTCTACGAACTAATTAGCTTAGCCCACTAATTGTTTTATTAGCTTAAGCGGCCAGGTTTAACTGAAACTATCCTTGCTTAGCTTGTAAGAAAAAGAATTTTCTAAGTAATTTTAGTTTAACGATGTTAGTTTAAGTTAAGAACCTCATTTAAGGATTTCCAAATCACCTACGTGTTCAATTCGCAAGTCCGCAAGGAAGAATTTGAAATCCCTTTGATTTTCTTCCTATTTCTCTTTCTTTTCTCCAACTTCTCATCTACCTGTCAAGAAGAATGTTTCTCCAAAACTTTCTCCATCCTTCTCGATTTTGTCCTACGAACTAATTAGCTTTGGCCAATAATTGTTTCATTAGCTTAAGTGGCCAGGTTTAACTCAAACTAACCATGCATATCGTCTAAGAAAGAGGATTTTATGAGTAATTGTAGCTTAACCATACTAGTTTAATTTGAGCACCCTATTTAAGGTTTTCTAAGTCTCCTACGTGTTCGATTCTCAAGTCCAAATGGATGGATTTGATTTCTCTCCGATTTTCTTCCTACATTTCTCTTCCTTTTCTCCAACTTTCTCTTCTACATCTCAAGAAGAACGTTTCTCCCAAAGTTTCTCCGTGCTTCCTCATCTTTTCTGTTTTATTCTACGAACTAATTAGCATAGGCCACTAATTGTTTCATTAGCTTAAGTGGCCATGTGTTAACTCAAATTAACCTTGCTTAGCCTCTAAGAAAGAGAATTTTCTGAGTAATTGTAGCATAACGATATTAGTTTAACTTAGGCACCTCATTTAAGGTTTTCAAAATCGCTGAAGGGTTCAATTCTCAAGTCCAAAACGATGAATTTGAATGCCCTTTGATTATCTTTCTAAAATCCCTTTCTTTTCTCCAGCTTTCTCTTCTAGCTCTAAAGCAAAATGTTTCTCTCTTTCTCCGTCCTTCTCCATCCTTTTCCATTTGGTTCTTGGAACTAATTAGCGCAGGCCACTAATTCTTTCATTAGCTTATGTGGCCAAGTTTAACTCAAACTCACCTTGCTTAGCCTCTAGGAAAGAGAATTTTCTGAGTGATTGTAGCATAACGATATTAGTTGAGCTCAGGCACCTCATTTAATGTTTTCAAAATCACGTAAGTGTTCAATTCTCAAGTCCAAAACGATGAATTTGAATGCCCTTTGACTTTCTTCCTATTTCTCTTTATTTTCTCTAACTCTCTCTTCTAGGCTCTCAATAAGAATGTTTCTGTCTAACTTTCTCCGGCCTTCTCTATTTTGTTCTACGAACTAATTAGCTTAGGCCACTAATTATTTCATCAGCTTAAGTGGCCATGTTTGACTCTAGTATCCACTTAACATTAATCCGGCTCATCAACGCCTGTCAGCGGCAACAAGATGCTCTATCCACTTAAGAATGTTTCTCCATAACTTTTCCCGTCCTTCCGCATCTTTCTCTATCTTGTTCTAGGAACTAATTAGCTTAGGCCACTAATCGTTTGATTAGCTTAAATGGCCAAGTTTAGCTCAAACTAACCTAACTTAGCCCCTAAAAAAGAGAATTTTAAGAGCAATTGCAGCTTAACGATATTAGTTTAACTTAAGAACCTTGTTTAAGGATTTCTAAATCACCTAAGTGTTCAATTCTCAATTCCAAAAGGAAGAATTTGAAATCCCTTTGAATTTCTTTCTATTTTCCTTTTTCTTTTCTCCGACTTCTCATCTACCAGTCAAGAAGAATGTTTCTCCCCAAGTTTCTCCGGCCTTCTCCATCCTTCTCTATTTTTATCCTACGAACTAATTAGCTTGGGCCAATAATTCTTTCATTAGCTTAAATGGCCCGGTTTAACTCAAACAAAACCATGCTTAGCCTGTAAGAAAGAGAATTTTATGAGTAATTGTAGCTTAATGATATTAGTTTAACTTAAACACGTCATTTAAGGTTTTCTAAATCTCCTACGTGTTCAATTCTCAAATCGAAAAGGATGAATTTCAATTCTCTTTGATTTTCTTCCTGTTTCTCTTTCTTTTCTCTAACCTTTCTCTACCGCCTCTCAAGAAGAATTCAGAATGTTCAAAAGCTGTCCTTTATTTTCTTTGCGTTCTACACCTACCATAACTACATACATATTTTGCCTACTCTAGTGGGATGTACTAGGGACTGTGTTTTGTTGCTCATAGCTATTTGCTGGATGCATACATCAGATTGCGGGTTTCTCCTCCAGCGCACTTTAGGAATACTGTTACACTCCGTGTGGGTTACGCTTCAAGACTATGCCGATTCAGATTTCGGTGATTTCTGGATGGCTTACTTTGGTTGCTACTTTCATTATTGGCGTTCGACATTTTTGGATGGGTGGCTCATTGCTATTACTTTGTTTCATTATTGATTTTAGTTAGTTCTTCCGCTGATGTTCAATAGCTATATTTCTCTTTGATGTAGTGTTTGAACATCTTGCGTCTGGTTATTCAGGCTTTTCTTTGTCTCGTGTATAGCTTTGTAGGGCGTGGGGCATGCCCCTTGTAATCTCGTTTATTCTTCTGTTTTATTTATGACTTATTCACCCAAAAAAAAGAACGTTTGTCTCTAACTATCTCCGTGCTTCTCCATCATTCTCTATTTTGTTCTAGGAACTAATAAGCCACTAATTGTTTCATTAGCTTAAGGGGACAAGTTTAACTCAAACTAACCTTGCTTAGCCTCCAAGAAAGAGAATTTTATGAGTAATTGTAGCTTAACTATGTTAGTTTAACTTAAGCACCCTATTTAGGGTTTTCTAAATCGCCTACGTGTTCAGTTCTCGAGTCCAAATGGATGAATTTGAATTCTCTTTGATTTTCTTCCTATTTCTCTTTCTTTTTCTCTAACTTTCTCTTCAACATCTCAAGAAGAACGTTTCCCTCTATGCTTCTCCGTCTTCCTCTGTTTTGTTCTACGAACTAATTAGCTTAGCCCACTAATTGTTTTATTAGCTTAAGCGGCCAGGTTTAACTGAAACTATCCTTGCTTAGCTTGTAAGAAAAAGAATTTTCTAAGTAATTTTAGTTTAACGATGTTAGTTTAAGTTAAGAACCTCATTTAAGGATTTCCAAATCACCTACGTGTTCAATTCGCAAGTCCGCAAGGAAGAATTTGAAATCCCTTTGATTTTCTTCCTATTTCTCTTTCTTTTCTCCAACTTCTCATCTACCTGTCAAGAAGAATGTTTCTCCAAAACTTTCTCCATCCTTCTCGATTTTGTCCTACGAACTAATTAGCTTTGGCCAATAATTGTTTCATTAGCTTAAGTGGCCAGGTTTAACTCAAACTAACCATGCATATCGTCTAAGAAAGAGGATTTTATGAGTAATTGTAGCTTAACCATACTAGTTTAATTTGAGCACCCTATTTAAGGTTTTCTAAGTCTCCTACGTGTTCGATTCTCAAGTCCAAATGGATGGATTTGATTTCTCTCCGATTTTCTTCCTACATTTCTCTTCCTTTTCTCCAACTTTCTCTTCTACATCTCAAGAAGAACGTTTCTCCCAAAGTTTCTCCGTGCTTCCTCATCTTTTCTGTTTTATTCTACGAACTAATTAGCATAGGCCACTAATTGTTTCATTAGCTTAAGTGGCCATGTGTTAACTCAAATTAACCTTGCTTAGCCTCTAAGAAAGAGAATTTTCTGAGTAATTGTAGCATAACGATATTAGTTTAACTTAGGCACCTCATTTAAGGTTTTCAAAATCGCTGAAGGGTTCAATTCTCAAGTCCAAAACGATGAATTTGAATGCCCTTTGATTATCTTTCTAAAATCCCTTTCTTTTCTCCAGCTTTCTCTTCTAGCTCTAAAGCAAAATGTTTCTCTCTTTCTCCGTCCTTCTCCATCCTTTTCCATTTGGTTCTTGGAACTAATTAGCGCAGGCCACTAATTCTTTCATTAGCTTATGTGGCCAAGTTTAACTCAAACTCACCTTGCTTAGCCTCTAGGAAAGAGAATTTTCTGAGTGATTGTAGCATAACGATATTAGTTGAGCTCAGGCACCTCATTTAATGTTTTCAAAATCACGTAAGTGTTCAATTCTCAAGTCCAAAACGATGAATTTGAATGCCCTTTGACTTTCTTCCTATTTCTCTTTATTTTCTCTAACTCTCTCTTCTAGGCTCTCAATAAGAATGTTTCTGTCTAACTTTCTCCGGCCTTCTCTATTTTGTTCTACGAACTAATTAGCTTAGGCCACTAATTATTTCATCAGCTTAAGTGGCCATGTTTGACTCTAGTATCCACTTAACATTAATCCGGCTCATCAACGCCTGTCAGCGGCAACAAGATGCTCTATCCACTTAAGAATGTTTCTCCATAACTTTTCCCGTCCTTCCGCATCTTTCTCTATCTTGTTCTAGGAACTAATTAGCTTAGGCCACTAATCGTTTGATTAGCTTAAATGGCCAAGTTTAGCTCAAACTAACCTAACTTAGCCCCTAAAAAAGAGAATTTTAAGAGCAATTGCAGCTTAACGATATTAGTTTAACTTAAGAACCTTGTTTAAGGATTTCTAAATCACCTAAGTGTTCAATTCTCAATTCCAAAAGGAAGAATTTGAAATCCCTTTGAATTTCTTTCTATTTTCCTTTTTCTTTTCTCCGACTTCTCATCTACCAGTCAAGAAGAATGTTTCTCCCCAAGTTTCTCCGGCCTTCTCCATCCTTCTCTATTTTTATCCTACGAACTAATTAGCTTGGGCCAATAATTCTTTCATTAGCTTAAATGGCCCGGTTTAACTCAAACAAAACCATGCTTAGCCTGTAAGAAAGAGAATTTTATGAGTAATTGTAGCTTAATGATATTAGTTTAACTTAAACACGTCATTTAAGGTTTTCTAAATCTCCTACGTGTTCAATTCTCAAATCGAAAAGGATGAATTTCAATTCTCTTTGATTTTCTTCCTGTTTCTCTTTCTTTTCTCTAACCTTTCTCTACCGCCTCTCAAGAAGAATTCAGAATGTTCAAAAGCTGTCCTTTATTTTCTTTGCGTTCTACACCTACCATAACTACATACATATTTTGCCTACTCTAGTGGGATGTACTAGGGACTGTGTTTTGTTGCTCATAGCTATTTGCTGGATGCATACATCAGATTGCGGGTTTCTCCTCCAGCGCACTTTAGGAATACTGTTACACTCCGTGTGGGTTACGCTTCAAGACTATGCCGATTCAGATTTCGGTGATTTCTGGATGGCTTACTTTGGTTGCTACTTTCATTATTGGCGTTCGACATTTTTGGATGGGTGGCTCATTGCTATTACTTTGTTTCATTATTGATTTTAGTTAGTTCTTCCGCTGATGTTCAATAGCTATATTTCTCTTTGATGTAGTGTTTGAACATCTTGCGTCTGGTTATTCAGGCTTTTCTTTGTCTCGTGTATAGCTTTGTAGGGCGTGGGGCATGCCCCTTGTAATCTCGTTTATTCTTCTGTTTTATTTATGACTTATTCACCCAAAAAAAAGAACGTTTGTCTCTAACTATCTCCGTGCTTCTCCATCATTCTCTATTTTGTTCTAGGAACTAATAAGCCACTAATTGTTTCATTAGCTTAAGGGGACAAGTTTAACTCAAACTAACCTTGCTTAGCCTCCAAGAAAGAGAATTTTATGAGTAATTGTAGCTTAACTATGTTAGTTTAACTTAAGCACCCTATTTAGGGTTTTCTAAATCGCCTACGTGTTCAGTTCTCGAGTCCAAATGGATGAATTTGAATTTTCTTTGATTTTCTTCCTATTTCTCTTTCTTTTTCTCTAACTTTCTCTTCAACATCTCAAGAAGAACGTTTCCCTCTATGCTTCTCCGTCTTCCTCTGTTTTGTTCTACGAACTAATTAGCTTAGCCCACTAATTGTTTTATTAGCTTAAGCGGCCAGGTTTAACTGAAACTATCCTTGCTTAGCTTGTAAGAAAAATAATTTTCTAAGTAATTTTAGTTTAACGATGTTAGTTTAAGTTAAGAACCTCATTTAAGGATTTCCAAATCACCTACGTGTTCAATTCGCAAGTCCGCAAGGAAGAATTTGAAATCCCTTTGATTTTCTTCCTATTTCTCTTTCTTTTCTCCAACTTCTCATCTACCTGTCAAGAAGAATGTTTCTCCAAAACTTTCTCCATCCTTCTCGATTTTGTCCTACGAACTAATTAGCTTTGGCCAATAATTGTTTCATTAGCTTAAGTGGCCAGGTTTAACTCAAACTAACCATGCATATCGTCTAAGAAAGAGGATTTTATGAGTAATTGTAGCTTAACCATACTAGTTTAATTTGAGCACCCTATTTAAGGTTTTCTAAGTCTCCTACGTGTTCGATTCTCAAGTCCAAATGGATGGATTTGATTTCTCTCCGATTTTCTTCCTACATTTCTCTTCCTTTTCTCCAACTTTCTCTTCTACATCTCAAGAAGAACGTTTCTCCCAAAGTTTCTCCGTGCTTCCTCATCTTTTCTGTTTTATTCTACGAACTAATTAGCATAGGCCACTAATTGTTTCATTAGCTTAAGTGGCCATGTGTTAACTCAAATTAACCTTGCTTAGCCTCTAAGAAAGAGAATTTTCTGAGTAATTGTAGCATAACGATATTAGTTTAACTTAGGCACCTCATTTAAGGTTTTCAAAATCGCTGAAGGGTTCAATTCTCAAGTCCAAAACGATGAATTTGAATGCCCTTTGATTATCTTTCTAAAATCCCTTTCTTTTCTCCAGCTTTCTCTTCTAGCTCTAAAGCAAAATGTTTCTCTCTTTCTCCGTCCTTCTCCATCCTTTTCCATTTGGTTCTTGGAACTAATTAGCGCAGGCCACTAATTCTTTCATTAGCTTATGTGGCCAAGTTTAACTCAAACTCACCTTGCTTAGCCTCTAGGAAAGAGAATTTTCTGAGTGATTGTAGCATAACGATATTAGTTGAGCTCAGGCACCTCATTTAATGTTTTCAAAATCACGTAAGTGTTCAATTCTCAAGTCCAAAACGATGAATTTGAATGCCCTTTGACTTTCTTCCTATTTCTCTTTATTTTCTCTAACTCTCTCTTCTAGGCTCTCAATAAGAATGTTTCTGTCTAACTTTCTCCGGCCTTCTCTATTTTGTTCTACGAACTAATTAGCTTAGGCCACTAATTATTTCATCAGCTTAAGTGGCCATGTTTGACTCTAGTATCCACTTAACATTAATCCGGCTCATCAACGCCTGTCAGCGGCAACAAGATGCTCTATCCACTTAAGAATGTTTCTCCATAACTTTTCCCGTCCTTCCGCATCTTTCTCTATCTTGTTCTAGGAACTAATTAGCTTAGGCCACTAATCGTTTGATTAGCTTAAATGGCCAAGTTTAGCTCAAACTAACCTAACTTAGCCCCTAAAAAAGAGAATTTTAAGAGCAATTGCAGCTTAACGATATTAGTTTAACTTAAGAACCTTGTTTAAGGATTTCTAAATCACCTAAGTGTTCAATTCTCAATTCCAAAAGGAAGAATTTGAAATCCCTTTGAATTTCTTTCTATTTTCCTTTTTCTTTTCTCCGACTTCTCATCTACCAGTCAAGAAGAATGTTTCTCCCCAAGTTTCTCCGGCCTTCTCCATCCTTCTCTATTTTTATCCTACGAACTAATTAGCTTGGGCCAATAATTCTTTCATTAGCTTAAATGGCCCGGTTTAACTCAAACAAAACCATGCTTAGCCTGTAAGAAAGAGAATTTTATGAGTAATTGTAGCTTAATGATATTAGTTTAACTTAAACACGTCATTTAAGGTTTTCTAAATCTCCTACGTGTTCAATTCTCAAATCGAAAAGGATGAATTTCAATTCTCTTTGATTTTCTTCCTGTTTCTCTTTCTTTTCTCTAACCTTTCTCTACCGCCTCTCAAGAAGAATTCAGAATGTTCAAAAGCTGTCCTTTATTTTCTTTGCGTTCTACACCTACCATAACTACATACATATTTTGCCTACTCTAGTGGGATGTACTAGGGACTGTGTTTTGTTGCTCATAGCTATTTGCTGGATGCATACATCAGATTGCGGGTTTCTCCTCCAGCGCACTTTAGGAATACTGTTACACTCCGTGTGGGTTACGCTTCAAGACTATGCCGATTCAGATTTCGGTGATTTCTGGATGGCTTACTTTGGTTGCTACTTTCATTATTGGCGTTCGACATTTTTGGATGGGTGGCTCATTGCTATTACTTTGTTTCATTATTGATTTTAGTTAGTTCTTCCGCTGATGTTCAATAGCTATATTTCTCTTTGATGTAGTGTTTGAACATCTTGCGTCTGGTTATTCAGGCTTTTCTTTGTCTCGTGTATAGCTTTGTAGGGCGTGGGGCATGCCCCTTGTAATCTCGTTTATTCTTCTGTTTTATTTATGACTTATTCACCCAAAAAAAAGAATGTTTGTCTCTAACTATCTCCGTGCTTCTCCATCATTCTCTATTTTGTTCTAGGAACTAATAAGCCACTAATTGTTTCATTAGCTTAAGGGGACAAGTTTAACTCAAACTAACCTTGCTTAGCCTCCAAGAAAGAGAATTTTATGAGTAATTGTAGCTTAACTATGTTAGTTTAACTTAAGCACCCTATTTAGGGTTTTCTAAATCGCCTACGTGTTCAGTTCTCGAGTCCAAATGGATGAATTTGAATTCTCTTTGATTTTCTTCCTATTTCTCTTTCTTTTTCTCTAACTTTCTCTTCAACATCTCAAGAAGAACGTTTCCCTCTATGCTTCTCCGTCTTCCTCTGTTTTGTTCTACGAACTAATTAGCTTAGCCCACTAATTGTTTTATTAGCTTAAGCGGCCAGGTTTAACTGAAACTATCCTTGCTTAGCTTGTAAGAAAAATAATTTTCTAAGTAATTTTAGTTTAACGATGTTAGTTTAAGTTAAGAACCTCATTTAAGGATTTCCAAATCACCTACGTGTTCAATTCGCAAGTCCGCAAGGAAGAATTTGAAATCCCTTTGATTTTCTTCCTATTTCTCTTTCTTTTCTCCAACTTCTCATCTACCTGTCAAGAAGAATGTTTCTCCAAAACTTTCTCCATCCTTCTCGATTTTGTCCTACGAACTAATTAGCTTTGGCCAATAATTGTTTCATTAGCTTAAGTGGCCAGGTTTAACTCAAACTAACCATGCATATCGTCTAAGAAAGAGGATTTTATGAGTAATTGTAGCTTAACCATACTAGTTTAATTTGAGCACCCTATTTAAGGTTTTCTAAGTCTCCTACGTGTTCGATTCTCAAGTCCAAATGGATGGATTTGATTTCTCTCCGATTTTCTTCCTACATTTCTCTTCCTTTTCTCCAACTTTCTCTTCTACATCTCAAGAAGAACGTTTCTCCCAAAGTTTCTCCGTGCTTCCTCATCTTTTCTGTTTTATTCTACGAACTAATTAGCATAGGCCACTAATTGTTTCATTAGCTTAAGTGGCCATGTGTTAACTCAAATTAACCTTGCTTAGCCTCTAAGAAAGAGAATTTTCTGAGTAATTGTAGCATAACGATATTAGTTTAACTTAGGCACCTCATTTAAGGTTTTCAAAATCGCTGAAGGGTTCAATTCTCAAGTCCAAAACGATGAATTTGAATGCCCTTTGATTATCTTTCTAAAATCCCTTTCTTTTCTCCAGCTTTCTCTTCTAGCTCTAAAGCAAAATGTTTCTCTCTTTCTCCGTCCTTCTCCATCCTTTTCCATTTGGTTCTTGGAACTAATTAGCGCAGGCCACTAATTCTTTCATTAGCTTATGTGGCCAAGTTTAACTCAAACTCACCTTGCTTAGCCTCTAGGAAAGAGAATTTTCTGAGTGATTGTAGCATAACGATATTAGTTGAGCTCAGGCACCTCATTTAATGTTTTCAAAATCACGTAAGTGTTCAATTCTCAAGTCCAAAACGATGAATTTGAATGCCCTTTGACTTTCTTCCTATTTCTCTTTATTTTCTCTAACTCTCTCTTCTAGGCTCTCAATAAGAATGTTTCTGTCTAACTTTCTCCGGCCTTCTCTATTTTGTTCTACGAACTAATTAGCTTAGGCCACTAATTATTTCATCAGCTTAAGTGGCCATGTTTGACTCTAGTATCCACTTAACATTAATCCGGCTCATCAACGCCTGTCAGCGGCAACAAGATGCTCTATCCACTTAAGAATGTTTCTCCATAACTTTTCCCGTCCTTCCGCATCTTTCTCTATCTTGTTCTAGGAACTAATTAGCTTAGGCCACTAATCGTTTGATTAGCTTAAATGGCCAAGTTTAGCTCAAACTAACCTAACTTAGCCCCTAAAAAAGAGAATTTTAAGAGCAATTGCAGCTTAACGATATTAGTTTAACTTAAGAACCTTGTTTAAGGATTTCTAAATCACCTAAGTGTTCAATTCTCAATTCCAAAAGGAAGAATTTGAAATCCCTTTGAATTTCTTTCTATTTTCCTTTTTCTTTTCTCCGACTTCTCATCTACCAGTCAAGAAGAATGTTTCTCCCCAAGTTTCTCCGGCCTTCTCCATCCTTCTCTATTTTTATCCTACGAACTAATTAGCTTGGGCCAATAATTCTTTCATTAGCTTAAATGGCCCGGTTTAACTCAAACAAAACCATGCTTAGCCTGTAAGAAAGAGAATTTTATGAGTAATTGTAGCTTAATGATATTAGTTTAACTTAAACACGTCATTTAAGGTTTTCTAAATCTCCTACGTGTTCAATTCTCAAATCGAAAAGGATGAATTTCAATTCTCTTTGATTTTCTTCCTGTTTCTCTTTCTTTTCTCTAACCTTTCTCTACCGCCTCTCAAGAAGAATTCAGAATGTTCAAAAGCTGTCCTTTATTTTCTTTGCGTTCTACACCTACCATAACTACATACATATTTTGCCTACTCTAGTGGGATGTACTAGGGACTGTGTTTTGTTGCTCATAGCTATTTGCTGGATGCATACATCAGATTGCGGGTTTCTCCTCCAGCGCACTTTAGGAATACTGTTACACTCCGTGTGGGTTACGCTTCAAGACTATGCCGATTCAGATTTCGGTGATTTCTGGATGGCTTACTTTGGTTGCTACTTTCATTATTGGCGTTCGACATTTTTGGATGGGTGGCTCATTGCTATTACTTTGTTTCATTATTGATTTTAGTTAGTTCTTCCGCTGATGTTCAATAGCTATATTTCTCTTTGATGTAGTGTTTGAACATCTTGCGTCTGGTTATTCAGGCTTTTCTTTGTCTCGTGTATAGCTTTGTAGGGCGTGGGGCATGCCCCTTGTAATCTCGTTTATTCTTCTGTTTTATTTATGACTTATTCACCCAAAAAAAAGAACGTTTGTCTCTAACTATCTCCGTGCTTCTCCATCATTCTCTATTTTGTTCTAGGAACTAATAAGCCACTAATTGTTTCATTAGCTTAAGGGGACAAGTTTAACTCAAACTAACCTTGCTTAGCCTCCAAGAAAGAGAATTTTATGAGTAATTGTAGCTTAACTATGTTAGTTTAACTTAAGCACCCTATTTAGGGTTTTCTAAATCGCCTACGTGTTCAGTTCTCGAGTCCAAATGGATGAATTTGAATTCTCTTTGATTTTCTTCCTATTTCTCTTTCTTTTTCTCTAACTTTCTCTTCAACATCTCAAGAAGAACGTTTCCCTCTATGCTTCTCCGTCTTCCTCTGTTTTGTTCTACGAACTAATTAGCTTAGCCCACTAATTGTTTTATTAGCTTAAGCGGCCAGGTTTAACTGAAACTATCCTTGCTTAGCTTGTAAGAAAAAGAATTTTCTAAGTAATTTTAGTTTAACGATGTTAGTTTAAGTTAAGAACCTCATTTAAGGATTTCCAAATCACCTACGTGTTCAATTCGCAAGTCCGCAAGGAAGAATTTGAAATCCCTTTGATTTTCTTCCTATTTCTCTTTCTTTTCTCCAACTTCTCATCTACCTGTCAAGAAGAATGTTTCTCCAAAACTTTCTCCATCCTTCTCGATTTTGTCCTACGAACTAATTAGCTTTGGCCAATAATTGTTTCATTAGCTTAAGTGGCCAGGTTTAACTCAAACTAACCATGCATATCGTCTAAGAAAGAGGATTTTATGAGTAATTGTAGCTTAACCATACTAGTTTAATTTGAGCACCCTATTTAAGGTTTTCTAAGTCTCCTACGTGTTCGATTCTCAAGTCCAAATGGATGGATTTGATTTCTCTCCGATTTTCTTCCTACATTTCTCTTCCTTTTCTCCAACTTTCTCTTCTACATCTCAAGAAGAACGTTTCTCCCAAAGTTTCTCCGTGCTTCCTCATCTTTTCTGTTTTATTCTACGAACTAATTAGCATAGGCCACTAATTGTTTCATTAGCTTAAGTGGCCATGTGTTAACTCAAATTAACCTTGCTTAGCCTCTAAGAAAGAGAATTTTCTGAGTAATTGTAGCATAACGATATTAGTTTAACTTAGGCACCTCATTTAAGGTTTTCAAAATCGCTGAAGGGTTCAATTCTCAAGTCCAAAACGATGAATTTGAATGCCCTTTGATTATCTTTCTAAAATCCCTTTCTTTTCTCCAGCTTTCTCTTCTAGCTCTAAAGCAAAATGTTTCTCTCTTTCTCCGTCCTTCTCCATCCTTTTCCATTTGGTTCTTGGAACTAATTAGCGCAGGCCACTAATTCTTTCATTAGCTTATGTGGCCAAGTTTAACTCAAACTCACCTTGCTTAGCCTCTAGGAAAGAGAATTTTCTGAGTGATTGTAGCATAACGATATTAGTTGAGCTCAGGCACCTCATTTAATGTTTTCAAAATCACGTAAGTGTTCAATTCTCAAGTCCAAAACGATGAATTTGAATGCCCTTTGACTTTCTTCCTATTTCTCTTTATTTTCTCTAACTCTCTCTTCTAGGCTCTCAATAAGAATGTTTCTGTCTAACTTTCTCCGGCCTTCTCTATTTTGTTCTACGAACTAATTAGCTTAGGCCACTAATTATTTCATCAGCTTAAGTGGCCATGTTTGACTCTAGTATCCACTTAACATTAATCCGGCTCATCAACGCCTGTCAGCGGCAACAAGATGCTCTATCCACTTAAGAATGTTTCTCCATAACTTTTCCCGTCCTTCCGCATCTTTCTCTATCTTGTTCTAGGAACTAATTAGCTTAGGCCACTAATCGTTTGATTAGCTTAAATGGCCAAGTTTAGCTCAAACTAACCTAACTTAGCCCCTAAAAAAGAGAATTTTAAGAGCAATTGCAGCTTAACGATATTAGTTTAACTTAAGAACCTTGTTTAAGGATTTCTAAATCACCTAAGTGTTCAATTCTCAATTCCAAAAGGAAGAATTTGAAATCCCTTTGAATTTCTTTCTATTTTCCTTTTTCTTTTCTCCGACTTCTCATCTACCAGTCAAGAAGAATGTTTCTCCCCAAGTTTCTCCGGCCTTCTCCATCCTTCTCTATTTTTATCCTACGAACTAATTAGCTTGGGCCAATAATTCTTTCATTAGCTTAAATGGCCCGGTTTAACTCAAACAAAACCATGCTTAGCCTGTAAGAAAGAGAATTTTATGAGTAATTGTAGCTTAATGATATTAGTTTAACTTAAACACGTCATTTAAGGTTTTCTAAATCTCCTACGTGTTCAATTCTCAAATCGAAAAGGATGAATTTCAATTCTCTTTGATTTTCTTCCTGTTTCTCTTTCTTTTCTCTAACCTTTCTCTACCGCCTCTCAAGAAGAATTCAGAATGTTCAAAAGCTGTCCTTTATTTTCTTTGCGTTCTACACCTACCATAACTACATACATATTTTGCCTACTCTAGTGGGATGTACTAGGGACTGTGTTTTGTTGCTCATAGCTATTTGCTGGATGCATACATCAGATTGCGGGTTTCTCCTCCAGCGCACTTTAGGAATACTGTTACACTCCGTGTGGGTTACGCTTCAAGACTATGCCGATTCAGATTTCGGTGATTTCTGGATGGCTTACTTTGGTTGCTACTTTCATTATTGGCGTTCGACATTTTTGGATGGGTGGCTCATTGCTATTACTTTGTTTCATTATTGATTTTAGTTAGTTCTTCCGCTGATGTTCAATAGCTATATTTCTCTTTGATGTAGTGTTTGAACATCTTGCGTCTGGTTATTCAGGCTTTTCTTTGTCTCGTGTATAGCTTTGTAGGGCGTGGGGCATGCCCCTTGTAATCTCGTTTATTCTTCTGTTTTATTTATGACTTATTCACCCAAAAAAAAGAACGTTTGTCTCTAACTATCTCCGTGCTTCTCCATCATTCTCTATTTTGTTCTAGGAACTAATAAGCCACTAATTGTTTCATTAGCTTAAGGGGACAAGTTTAACTCAAACTAACCTTGCTTAGCCTCCAAGAAAGAGAATTTTATGAGTAATTGTAGCTTAACTATGTTAGTTTAACTTAAGCACCCTATTTAGGGTTTTCTAAATCGCCTACGTGTTCAGTTCTCGAGTCCAAATGGATGAATTTGAATTCTCTTTGATTTTCTTCCTATTTCTCTTTCTTTTTCTCTAACTTTCTCTTCAACATCTCAAGAAGAACGTTTCCCTCTATGCTTCTCCGTCTTCCTCTGTTTTGTTCTACGAACTAATTAGCTTAGCCCACTAATTGTTTTATTAGCTTAAGCGGCCAGGTTTAACTGAAACTATCCTTGCTTAGCTTGTAAGAAAAAGAATTTTCTAAGTAATTTTAGTTTAACGATGTTAGTTTAAGTTAAGAACCTCATTTAAGGATTTCCAAATCACCTACGTGTTCAATTCGCAAGTCCGCAAGGAAGAATTTGAAATCCCTTTGATTTTCTTCCTATTTCTCTTTCTTTTCTCCAACTTCTCATCTACCTGTCAAGAAGAATGTTTCTCCAAAACTTTCTCCATCCTTCTCGATTTTGTCCTACGAACTAATTAGCTTTGGCCAATAATTGTTTCATTAGCTTAAGTGGCCAGGTTTAACTCAAACTAACCATGCATATCGTCTAAGAAAGAGGATTTTATGAGTAATTGTAGCTTAACCATACTAGTTTAATTTGAGCACCCTATTTAAGGTTTTCTAAGTCTCCTACGTGTTCGATTCTCAAGTCCAAATGGATGGATTTGATTTCTCTCCGATTTTCTTCCTACATTTCTCTTCCTTTTCTCCAACTTTCTCTTCTACATCTCAAGAAGAACGTTTCTCCCAAAGTTTCTCCGTGCTTCCTCATCTTTTCTGTTTTATTCTACGAACTAATTAGCATAGGCCACTAATTGTTTCATTAGCTTAAGTGGCCATGTGTTAACTCAAATTAACCTTGCTTAGCCTCTAAGAAAGAGAATTTTCTGAGTAATTGTAGCATAACGATATTAGTTTAACTTAGGCACCTCATTTAAGGTTTTCAAAATCGCTGAAGGGTTCAATTCTCAAGTCCAAAACGATGAATTTGAATGCCCTTTGATTATCTTTCTAAAATCCCTTTCTTTTCTCCAGCTTTCTCTTCTAGCTCTAAAGCAAAATGTTTCTCTCTTTCTCCGTCCTTCTCCATCCTTTTCCATTTGGTTCTTGGAACTAATTAGCGCAGGCCACTAATTCTTTCATTAGCTTATGTGGCCAAGTTTAACTCAAACTCACCTTGCTTAGCCTCTAGGAAAGAGAATTTTCTGAGTGATTGTAGCATAACGATATTAGTTGAGCTCAGGCACCTCATTTAATGTTTTCAAAATCACGTAAGTGTTCAATTCTCAAGTCCAAAACGATGAATTTGAATGCCCTTTGACTTTCTTCCTATTTCTCTTTATTTTCTCTAACTCTCTCTTCTAGGCTCTCAATAAGAATGTTTCTGTCTAACTTTCTCCGGCCTTCTCTATTTTGTTCTACGAACTAATTAGCTTAGGCCACTAATTATTTCATCAGCTTAAGTGGCCATGTTTGACTCTAGTATCCACTTAACATTAATCCGGCTCATCAACGCCTGTCAGCGGCAACAAGATGCTCTATCCACTTAAGAATGTTTCTCCATAACTTTTCCCGTCCTTCCGCATCTTTCTCTATCTTGTTCTAGGAACTAATTAGCTTAGGCCACTAATCGTTTGATTAGCTTAAATGGCCAAGTTTAGCTCAAACTAACCTAACTTAGCCCCTAAAAAAGAGAATTTTAAGAGCAATTGCAGCTTAACGATATTAGTTTAACTTAAGAACCTTGTTTAAGGATTTCTAAATCACCTAAGTGTTCAATTCTCAATTCCAAAAGGAAGAATTTGAAATCCCTTTGAATTTCTTTCTATTTTCCTTTTTCTTTTCTCCGACTTCTCATCTACCAGTCAAGAAGAATGTTTCTCCCCAAGTTTCTCCGGCCTTCTCCATCCTTCTCTATTTTTATCCTACGAACTAATTAGCTTGGGCCAATAATTCTTTCATTAGCTTAAATGGCCCGGTTTAACTCAAACAAAACCATGCTTAGCCTGTAAGAAAGAGAATTTTATGAGTAATTGTAGCTTAATGATATTAGTTTAACTTAAACACGTCATTTAAGGTTTTCTAAATCTCCTACGTGTTCAATTCTCAAATCGAAAAGGATGAATTTCAATTCTCTTTGATTTTCTTCCTGTTTCTCTTTCTTTTCTCTAACCTTTCTCTACCGCCTCTCAAGAAGAATTCAGAATGTTCAAAAGCTGTCCTTTATTTTCTTTGCGTTCTACACCTACCATAACTACATACATATTTTGCCTACTCTAGTGGGATGTACTAGGGACTGTGTTTTGTTGCTCATAGCTATTTGCTGGATGCATACATCAGATTGCGGGTTTCTCCTCCAGCGCACTTTAGGAATACTGTTACACTCCGTGTGGGTTACGCTTCAAGACTATGCCGATTCAGATTTCGGTGATTTCTGGATGGCTTACTTTGGTTGCTACTTTCATTATTGGCGTTCGACATTTTTGGATGGGTGGCTCATTGCTATTACTTTGTTTCATTATTGATTTTAGTTAGTTCTTCCGCTGATGTTCAATAGCTATATTTCTCTTTGATGTAGTGTTTGAACATCTTGCGTCTGGTTATTCAGGCTTTTCTTTGTCTCGTGTATAGCTTTGTAGGGCGTGGGGCATGCCCCTTGTAATCTCGTTTATTCTTCTGTTTTATTTATGACTTATTCACCCAAAAAAAAGAACGTTTGTCTCTAACTATCTCCGTGCTTCTCCATCATTCTCTATTTTGTTCTAGGAACTAATAAGCCACTAATTGTTTCATTAGCTTAAGGGGACAAGTTTAACTCAAACTAACCTTGCTTAGCCTCCAAGAAAGAGAATTTTATGAGTAATTGTAGCTTAACTATGTTAGTTTAACTTAAGCACCCTATTTAGGGTTTTCTAAATCGCCTACGTGTTCAGTTCTCGAGTCCAAATGGATGAATTTGAATTCTCTTTGATTTTCTTCCTATTTCTCTTTCTTTTTCTCTAACTTTCTCTTCAACATCTCAAGAAGAACGTTTCCCTCTATGCTTCTCCGTCTTCCTCTGTTTTGTTCTACGAACTAATTAGCTTAGCCCACTAATTGTTTTATTAGCTTAAGCGGCCAGGTTTAACTGAAACTATCCTTGCTTAGCTTGTAAGAAAAAGAATTTTCTAAGTAATTTTAGTTTAACGATGTTAGTTTAAGTTAAGAACCTCATTTAAGGATTTCCAAATCACCTACGTGTTCAATTCGCAAGTCCGCAAGGAAGAATTTGAAATCCCTTTGATTTTCTTCCTATTTCTCTTTCTTTTCTCCAACTTCTCATCTACCTGTCAAGAAGAATGTTTCTCCAAAACTTTCTCCATCCTTCTCGATTTTGTCCTACGAACTAATTAGCTTTGGCCAATAATTGTTTCATTAGCTTAAGTGGCCAGGTTTAACTCAAACTAACCATGCATATCGTCTAAGAAAGAGGATTTTATGAGTAATTGTAGCTTAACCATACTAGTTTAATTTGAGCACCCTATTTAAGGTTTTCTAAGTCTCCTACGTGTTCGATTCTCAAGTCCAAATGGATGGATTTGATTTCTCTCCGATTTTCTTCCTACATTTCTCTTCCTTTTCTCCAACTTTCTCTTCTACATCTCAAGAAGAACGTTTCTCCCAAAGTTTCTCCGTGCTTCCTCATCTTTTCTGTTTTATTCTACGAACTAATTAGCATAGGCCACTAATTGTTTCATTAGCTTAAGTGGCCATGTGTTAACTCAAATTAACCTTGCTTAGCCTCTAAGAAAGAGAATTTTCTGAGTAATTGTAGCATAACGATATTAGTTTAACTTAGGCACCTCATTTAAGGTTTTCAAAATCGCTGAAGGGTTCAATTCTCAAGTCCAAAACGATGAATTTGAATGCCCTTTGATTATCTTTCTAAAATCCCTTTCTTTTCTCCAGCTTTCTCTTCTAGCTCTAAAGCAAAATGTTTCTCTCTTTCTCCGTCCTTCTCCATCCTTTTCCATTTGGTTCTTGGAACTAATTAGCGCAGGCCACTAATTCTTTCATTAGCTTATGTGGCCAAGTTTAACTCAAACTCACCTTGCTTAGCCTCTAGGAAAGAGAATTTTCTGAGTGATTGTAGCATAACGATATTAGTTGAGCTCAGGCACCTCATTTAATGTTTTCAAAATCACGTAAGTGTTCAATTCTCAAGTCCAAAACGATGAATTTGAATGCCCTTTGACTTTCTTCCTATTTCTCTTTATTTTCTCTAACTCTCTCTTCTAGGCTCTCGATAAGAATGTTTCTGTCTAACTTTCTCCGGCCTTCTCTATTTTGTTCTACGAACTAATTAGCTTAGGCCACTAATTATTTCATCAGCTTAAGTGGCCATGTTTGACTCTAGTATCCACTTAACATTAATCCGGCTCATCAACGCCTGTCAGCGGCAACAAGATGCTCTATCCACTTAAGAATGTTTCTCCATAACTTTTCCCGTCCTTCCGCATCTTTCTCTATCTTGTTCTAGGAACTAATTAGCTTAGGCCACTAATCGTTTGATTAGCTTAAATGGCCAAGTTTAGCTCAAACTAACCTAACTTAGCCCCTAAAAAAGAGAATTTTAAGAGCAATTGCAGCTTAACGATATTAGTTTAACTTAAGAACCTTGTTTAAGGATTTCTAAATCACCTAAGTGTTCAATTCTCAATTCCAAAAGGAAGAATTTGAAATCCCTTTGAATTTCTTTCTATTTTCCTTTTTCTTTTCTCCGACTTCTCATCTACCAGTCAAGAAGAATGTTTCTCCCCAAGTTTCTCCGGCCTTCTCCATCCTTCTCTATTTTTATCCTACGAACTAATTAGCTTGGGCCAATAATTCTTTCATTAGCTTAAATGGCCCGGTTTAACTCAAACAAAACCATGCTTAGCCTGTAAGAAAGAGAATTTTATGAGTAATTGTAGCTTAATGATATTAGTTTAACTTAAACACGTCATTTAAGGTTTTCTAAATCTCCTACGTGTTCAATTCTCAAATCGAAAAGGATGAATTTCAATTCTCTTTGATTTTCTTCCTGTTTCTCTTTCTTTTCTCTAACCTTTCTCTACCGCCTCTCAAGAAGAATTCAGAATGCTCAAAAGCTGTCCTTTATTTTCTTTGCGTTCTACACCTACCATAACTACATACATATTTTGCCTACTCTAGTGGGATGTACTAGGGACTGTGTTTTGTTGCTCATAGCTATTTGCTGGATGCATACATCAGATTGCGGGTTTCTCCTCCAGCGCACTTTAGGAATACTGTTACACTCCGTGTGGGTTACGCTTCAAGACTATGCCGATTCAGATTTCGGTGATTTCTGGATGGCTTACTTTGGTTGCTACTTTCATTATTGGCGTTCGACATTTTTGGATGGGTGGCTCATTGCTATTACTTTGTTTCATTATTGATTTTAGTTAGTTCTTCCGCTGATGTTCAATAGCTATATTTCTCTTTGATGTAGTGTTTGAACATCTTGCGTCTGGTTATTCAGGCTTTTCTTTGTCTCGTGTATAGCTTTGTAGGGCGTGGGGCATGCCCCTTGTAATCTCGTTTATTCTTCTGTTTTATTTATGACTTATTCACCCAAAAAAAGAACGTTTGTCTCTAACTATCTCCGTGCTTCTCCATCATTCTCTATTTTGTTCTAGGAACTAATAAGCCACTAATTGTTTCATTAGCTTAAGGGGACAAGTTTAACTCAAACTAACCTTGCTTAGCCTCCAAGAAAGAGAATTTTATGAGTAATTGTAGCTTAACTATGTTAGTTTAACTTAAGCACCCTATTTAGGGTTTTCTAAATCGCCTACGTGTTCAGTTCTCGAGTCCAAATGGATGAATTTGAATTCTCTTTGATTTTCTTCCTATTTCTCTTTCTTTTTCTCTAACTTTCTCTTCAACATCTCAAGAAGAACGTTTCCCTCTATGCTTCTCCGTCTTCCTCTGTTTTGTTCTACGAACTAATTAGCTTAGCCCACTAATTGTTTTATTAGCTTAAGCGGCCAGGTTTAACTGAAACTATCCTTGCTTAGCTTGTAAGAAAAAGAATTTTCTAAGTAATTTTAGTTTAACGATGTTAGTTTAAGTTAAGAACCTCATTTAAGGATTTCCAAATCACCTACGTGTTCAATTCACAAGTCCGCAAGGAAGAATTTGAAATCCCTTTGATTTTCTTCCTATTTCTCTTTCTTTTCTCCAACTTCTCATCTACCTGTCAAGAAGAATGTTTCTCCAAAACTTTCTCCATCCTTCTCGATTTTGTCCTACGAACTAATTAGCTTTGGCCAATAATTGTTTCATTAGCTTAAGTGGCCAGGTTTAACTCAAACTAACCATGCATATCGTCTAAGAAAGAGGATTTTATGAGTAATTGTAGCTTAACCATACTAGTTTAATTTGAGCACCCTATTTAAGGTTTTCTAAGTCTCCTACGTGTTCGATTCTCAAGTCCAAATGGATGGATTTGATTTCTCTCCGATTTTCTTCCTACATTTCTCTTCCTTTTCTCCAACTTTCTCTTCTACATCTCAAGAAGAACGTTTCTCCCAAAGTTTCTCCGTGCTTCCTCATCTTTTCTGTTTTATTCTACGAACTAATTAGCATAGGCCACTAATTGTTTCATTAGCTTAAGTGGCCATGTGTTAACTCAAATTAACCTTGCTTAGCCTCTAAGAAAGAGAATTTTCTGAGTAATTGTAGCATAACGATATTAGTTTAACTTAGGCACCTCATTTAAGGTTTTCAAAATCGCTGAAGGGTTCAATTCTCAAGTCCAAAACGATGAATTTGAATGCCCTTTGATTATCTTTCTAAAATCCCTTTCTTTTCTCCAGCTTTCTCTTCTAGCTCTAAAGCAAAATGTTTCTCTCTTTCTCCGTCCTTCTCCATCCTTTTCCATTTGGTTCTTGGAACTAATTAGCGCAGGCCACTAATTCTTTCATTAGCTTATGTGGCCAAGTTTAACTCAAACTCACCTTGCTTAGCCTCTAGGAAAGAGAATTTTCTGAGTGATTGTAGCATAACGATATTAGTTGAGCTCAGGCACCTCATTTAATGTTTTCAAAATCACGTAAGTGTTCAATTCTCAAGTCCAAAACGATGAATTTGAATGCCCTTTGACTTTCTTCCTATTTCTCTTTATTTTCTCTAACTCTCTCTTCTAGGCTCTCGATAAGAATGTTTCTGTCTAACTTTCTCCGGCCTTCTCTATTTTGTTCTACGAACTAATTAGCTTAGGCCACTAATTATTTCATCAGCTTAAGTGGCCATGTTTGACTCTAGTATCCACTTAACATTAATCCGGCTCATCAACGCCTGTCAGCGGCAACAAGATGCTCTATCCACTTAAGAATGTTTCTCCATAACTTTTCCCGTCCTTCCGCATCTTTCTCTATCTTGTTCTAGGAACTAATTAGCTTAGGCCACTAATCGTTTGATTAGCTTAAATGTCCAAGTTTAGCTCAAACTAACCTAACTTAGCCCCTAAAAAAGAGAATTTTAAGAGCAATTGCAGCTTAACGATATTAGTTTAACTTAAGAACCTTGTTTAAGGATTTCTAAATCACCTAAGTGTTCAATTCTCAATTCCAAAAGGAAGAATTTGAAATCCCTTTGAATTTCTTTCTATTTTCCTTTTTCTTTTCTCCGACTTCTCATCTACCAGTCAAGAAGAATGTTTCTCCCCAAGTTTCTCCGGCCTTCTCCATCCTTCTCTATTTTTATCCTACGAACTAATTAGCTTGGGCCAATAATTCTTTCATTAGCTTAAATGGCCCGGTTTAACTCAAACAAAACCATGCTTAGCCTGTAAGAAAGAGAATTTTATGAGTAATTGTAGCTTAATGATATTAGTTTAACTTAAACACGTCATTTAAGGTTTTCTAAATCTCCTACGTGTTCAATTCTCAAATCGAAAAGGATGAATTTCAATTCTCTTTGATTTTCTTCCTGTTTCTCTTTCTTTTCTCTAACCTTTCTCTACCGCCTCTCAAGAAGAATTCAGAATGTTCAAAAGCTGTCCTTTATTTTCTTTGCGTTCTACACCTACCATAACTACATACATATTTTGCCTACTCTAGTGGGATGTACTAGGGACTGTGTTTTGTTGCTCATAGCTATTTGCTGGATGCATACATCAGATTGCGGGTTTCTCCTCCAGCGCACTTTAGGAATACTGTTACACTCCGTGTGGGTTACGCTTCAAGACTATGCCGATTCAGATTTCGGTGATTTCTGGATGGCTTACTTTGGTTGCTACTTTCATTATTGGCGTTCGACATTTTTGGATGGGTGGCTCATTGCTATTACTTTGTTTCATTATTGATTTTAGTTAGTTCTTCCGCTGATGTTCAATAGCTATATTTCTCTTTGATGTAGTGTTTGAACATCTTGCGTCTGGTTATTCAGGCTTTTCTTTGTCTCGTGTATAGCTTTGTAGGGCGTGGGGCATGCCCCTTGTAATCTCGTTTATTCTTCTGTTTTATTTATGACTTATTCACCCAAAAAAAAGAACGTTTGTCTCTAACTATCTCCGTGCTTCTCCATCATTCTCTATTTTGTTCTAGGAACTAATAAGCCACTAATTGTTTCATTAGCTTAAGGGGACAAGTTTAACTCAAACTAACCTTGCTTAGCCTCCAAGAAAGAGAATTTTATGAGTAATTGTAGCTTAACTATGTTAGTTTAACTTAAGCACCCTATTTAGGGTTTTCTAAATCGCCTACGTGTTCAGTTCTCGAGTCCAAATGGATGAATTTGAATTCTCTTTGATTTTCTTCCTATTTCTCTTTCTTTTTCTCTAACTTTCTCTTCAACATCTCAAGAAGAACGTTTCCCTCTATGCTTCTCCGTCTTCCTCTGTTTTGTTCTACGAACTAATTAGCTTAGCCCACTAATTGTTTTATTAGCTTAAGCGGCCAGGTTTAACTGAAACTATCCTTGCTTAGCTTGTAAGAAAAAGAATTTTCTAAGTAATTTTAGTTTAACGATGTTAGTTTAAGTTAAGAACCTCATTTAAGGATTTCCAAATCACCTACGTGTTCAATTCGCAAGTCCGCAAGGAAGAATTTGAAATCCCTTTGATTTTCTTCCTATTTCTCTTTCTTTTCTCCAACTTCTCATCTACCTGTCAAGAAGAATGTTTCTCCAAAACTTTCTCCATCCTTCTCGATTTTGTCCTACGAACTAATTAGCTTTGGCCAATAATTGTTTCATTAGCTTAAGTGGCCAGGTTTAACTCAAACTAACCATGCATATCGTCTAAGAAAGAGGATTTTATGAGTAATTGTAGCTTAACCATACTAGTTTAATTTGAGCACCCTATTTAAGGTTTTCTAAGTCTCCTACGTGTTCGATTCTCAAGTCCAAATGGATGGATTTGATTTCTCTCCGATTTTCTTCCTACATTTCTCTTCCTTTTCTCCAACTTTCTCTTCTACATCTCAAGAAGAACGTTTCTCCCAAAGTTTCTCCGTGCTTCCTCATCTTTTCTGTTTTATTCTACGAACTAATTAGCATAGGCCACTAATTGTTTCATTAGCTTAAGTGGCCATGTGTTAACTCAAATTAACCTTGCTTAGCCTCTAAGAAAGAGAATTTTCTGAGTAATTGTAGCATAACGATATTAGTTTAACTTAGGCACCTCATTTAAGGTTTTCAAAATCGCTGAAGGGTTCAATTCTCAAGTCCAAAACGATGAATTTGAATGCCCTTTGATTATCTTTCTAAAATCCCTTTCTTTTCTCCAGCTTTCTCTTCTAGCTCTAAAGCAAAATGTTTCTCTCTTTCTCCGTCCTTCTCCATCCTTTTCCATTTGGTTCTTGGAACTAATTAGCGCAGGCCACTAATTCTTTCATTAGCTTATGTGGCCAAGTTTAACTCAAACTCACCTTGCTTAGCCTCTAGGAAAGAGAATTTTCTGAGTGATTGTAGCATAACGATATTAGTTGAGCTCAGGCACCTCATTTAATGTTTTCAAAATCACGTAAGTGTTCAATTCTCAAGTCCAAAACGATGAATTTGAATGCCCTTTGACTTTCTTCCTATTTCTCTTTATTTTCTCTAACTCTCTCTTCTAGGCTCTCGATAAGAATGTTTCTGTCTAACTTTCTCCGGCCTTCTCTATTTTGTTCTACGAACTAATTAGCTTAGGCCACTAATTATTTCATCAGCTTAAGTGGCCATGTTTGACTCTAGTATCCACTTAACATTAATCCGGCTCATCAACGCCTGTCAGCGGCAACAAGATGCTCTATCCACTTAAGAATGTTTCTCCATAACTTTTCCCGTCCTTCCGCATCTTTCTCTATCTTGTTCTAGGAACTAATTAGCTTAGGCCACTAATCGTTTGATTAGCTTAAATGGCCAAGTTTAGCTCAAACTAACCTAACTTAGCCCCTAAAAAAGAGAATTTTAAGAGCAATTGCAGCTTAACGATATTAGTTTAACTTAAGAACCTTGTTTAAGGATTTCTAAATCACCTAAGTGTTCAATTCTCAATTCCAAAAGGAAGAATTTGAAATCCCTTTGAATTTCTTTCTATTTTCCTTTTTCTTTTCTCCGACTTCTCATCTACCAGTCAAGAAGAATGTTTCTCCCCAAGTTTCTCCGGCCTTCTCCATCCTTCTCTATTTTTATCCTACGAACTAATTAGCTTGGGCCAATAATTCTTTCATTAGCTTAAATGGCCCGGTTTAACTCAAACAAAACCATGCTTAGCCTGTAAGAAAGAGAATTTTATGAGTAATTGTAGCTTAATGATATTAGTTTAACTTAAACACGTCATTTAAGGTTTTCTAAATCTCCTACGTGTTCAATTCTCAAATCGAAAAGGATGAATTTCAATTCTCTTTGATTTTCTTCCTGTTTCTCTTTCTTTTCTCTAACCTTTCTCTACCGCCTCTCAAGAAGAATTCAGAATGCTCAAAAGCTGTCCTTTATTTTCTTTGCGTTCTACACCTACCATAACTACATACATATTTTGCCTACTCTAGTGGGATGTACTAGGGACTGTGTTTTGTTGCTCATAGCTATTTGCTGGATGCATACATCAGATTGCGGGTTTCTCCTCCAGCGCACTTTAGGAATACTGTTACACTCCGTGTGGGTTACGCTTCAAGACTATGCCGATTCAGATTTCGGTGATTTCTGGATGGCTTACTTTGGTTGCTACTTTCATTATTGGCGTTCGACATTTTTGGATGGGTGGCTCATTGCTATTACTTTGTTTCATTATTGATTTTAGTTAGTTCTTCCGCTGATGTTCAATAGCTATATTTCTCTTTGATGTAGTGTTTGAACATCTTGCGTCTGGTTATTCAGGCTTTTCTTTGTCTCGTGTATAGCTTTGTAGGGCGTGGGGCATGCCCCTTGTAATCTCGTTTATTCTTCTGTTTTATTTATGACTTATTCACCCAAAAAAAGAACGTTTGTCTCTAACTATCTCCGTGCTTCTCCATCATTCTCTATTTTGTTCTAGGAACTAATAAGCCACTAATTGTTTCATTAGCTTAAGGGGACAAGTTTAACTCAAACTAACCTTGCTTAGCCTCCAAGAAAGAGAATTTTATGAGTAATTGTAGCTTAACTATGTTAGTTTAACTTAAGCACCCTATTTAGGGTTTTCTAAATCGCCTACGTGTTCAGTTCTCGAGTCCAAATGGATGAATTTGAATTCTCTTTGATTTTCTTCCTATTTCTCTTTCTTTTTCTCTAACTTTCTCTTCAACATCTCAAGAAGAACGTTTCCCTCTATGCTTCTCCGTCTTCCTCTGTTTTGTTCTACGAACTAATTAGCTTAGCCCACTAATTGTTTTATTAGCTTAAGCGGCCAGGTTTAACTGAAACTATCCTTGCTTAGCTTGTAAGAAAAAGAATTTTCTAAGTAATTTTAGTTTAACGATGTTAGTTTAAGTTAAGAACCTCATTTAAGGATTTCCAAATCACCTACGTGTTCAATTCACAAGTCCGCAAGGAAGAATTTGAAATCCCTTTGATTTTCTTCCTATTTCTCTTTCTTTTCTCCAACTTCTCATCTACCTGTCAAGAAGAATGTTTCTCCAAAACTTTCTCCATCCTTCTCGATTTTGTCCTACGAACTAATTAGCTTTGGCCAATAATTGTTTCATTAGCTTAAGTGGCCAGGTTTAACTCAAACTAACCATGCATATCGTCTAAGAAAGAGGATTTTATGAGTAATTGTAGCTTAACCATACTAGTTTAATTTGAGCACCCTATTTAAGGTTTTCTAAGTCTCCTACGTGTTCGATTCTCAAGTCCAAATGGATGGATTTGATTTCTCTCCGATTTTCTTCCTACATTTCTCTTCCTTTTCTCCAACTTTCTCTTCTACATCTCAAGAAGAACGTTTCTCCCAAAGTTTCTCCGTGCTTCCTCATCTTTTCTGTTTTATTCTACGAACTAATTAGCATAGGCCACTAATTGTTTCATTAGCTTAAGTGGCCATGTGTTAACTCAAATTAACCTTGCTTAGCCTCTAAGAAAGAGAATTTTCTGAGTAATTGTAGCATAACGATATTAGTTTAACTTAGGCACCTCATTTAAGGTTTTCAAAATCGCTGAAGGGTTCAATTCTCAAGTCCAAAACGATGAATTTGAATGCCCTTTGATTATCTTTCTAAAATCCCTTTCTTTTCTCCAGCTTTCTCTTCTAGCTCTAAAGCAAAATGTTTCTCTCTTTCTCCGTCCTTCTCCATCCTTTTCCATTTGGTTCTTGGAACTAATTAGCGCAGGCCACTAATTCTTTCATTAGCTTATGTGGCCAAGTTTAACTCAAACTCACCTTGCTTAGCCTCTAGGAAAGAGAATTTTCTGAGTGATTGTAGCATAACGATATTAGTTGAGCTCAGGCACCTCATTTAATGTTTTCAAAATCACGTAAGTGTTCAATTCTCAAGTCCAAAACGATGAATTTGAATGCCCTTTGACTTTCTTCCTATTTCTCTTTATTTTCTCTAACTCTCTCTTCTAGGCTCTCGATAAGAATGTTTCTGTCTAACTTTCTCCGGCCTTCTCTATTTTGTTCTACGAACTAATTAGCTTAGGCCACTAATTATTTCATCAGCTTAAGTGGCCATGTTTGACTCTAGTATCCACTTAACATTAATCCGGCTCATCAACGCCTGTCAGCGGCAACAAGATGCTCTATCCACTTAAGAATGTTTCTCCATAACTTTTCCCGTCCTTCCGCATCTTTCTCTATCTTGTTCTAGGAACTAATTAGCTTAGGCCACTAATCGTTTGATTAGCTTAAATGTCCAAGTTTAGCTCAAACTAACCTAACTTAGCCCCTAAAAAAGAGAATTTTAAGAGCAATTGCAGCTTAACGATATTAGTTTAACTTAAGAACCTTGTTTAAGGATTTCTAAATCACCTAAGTGTTCAATTCTCAATTCCAAAAGGAAGAATTTGAAATCCCTTTGAATTTCTTTCTATTTTCCTTTTTCTTTTCTCCGACTTCTCATCTACCAGTCAAGAAGAATGTTTCTCCCCAAGTTTCTCCGGCCTTCTCCATCCTTCTCTATTTTTATCCTACGAACTAATTAGCTTGGGCCAATAATTCTTTCATTAGCTTAAATGGCCCGGTTTAACTCAAACAAAACCATGCTTAGCCTGTAAGAAAGAGAATTTTATGAGTAATTGTAGCTTAATGATATTAGTTTAACTTAAACACGTCATTTAAGGTTTTCTAAATCTCCTACGTGTTCAATTCTCAAATCGAAAAGGATGAATTTCAATTCTCTTTGATTTTCTTCCTGTTTCTCTTTCTTTTCTCTAACCTTTCTCTACCGCCTCTCAAGAAGAATTCAGAATGTTCAAAAGCTGTCCTTTATTTTCTTTGCGTTCTACACCTACCATAACTACATACATATTTTGCCTACTCTAGTGGGATGTACTAGGGACTGTGTTTTGTTGCTCATAGCTATTTGCTGGATGCATACATCAGATTGCGGGTTTCTCCTCCAGCGCACTTTAGGAATACTGTTACACTCCGTGTGGGTTACGCTTCAAGACTATGCCGATTCAGATTTCGGTGATTTCTGGATGGCTTACTTTGGTTGCTACTTTCATTATTGGCGTTCGACATTTTTGGATGGGTGGCTCATTGCTATTACTTTGTTTCATTATTGATTTTAGTTAGTTCTTCCGCTGATGTTCAATAGCTATATTTCTCTTTGATGTAGTGTTTGAACATCTTGCGTCTGGTTATTCAGGCTTTTCTTTGTCTCGTGTATAGCTTTGTAGGGCGTGGGGCATGCCCCTTGTAATCTCGTTTATTCTTCTGTTTTATTTATGACTTATTCACCCAAAAAAAAGAACGTTTGTCTCTAACTATCTCCGTGCTTCTCCATCATTCTCTATTTTGTTCTAGGAACTAATAAGCCACTAATTGTTTCATTAGCTTAAGGGGACAAGTTTAACTCAAACTAACCTTGCTTAGCCTCCAAGAAAGAGAATTTTATGAGTAATTGTAGCTTAACTATGTTAGTTTAACTTAAGCACCCTATTTAGGGTTTTCTAAATCGCCTACGTGTTCAGTTCTCGAGTCCAAATGGATGAATTTGAATTCTCTTTGATTTTCTTCCTATTTCTCTTTCTTTTTCTCTAACTTTCTCTTCAACATCTCAAGAAGAACGTTTCCCTCTATGCTTCTCCGTCTTCCTCTGTTTTGTTCTACGAACTAATTAGCTTAGCCCACTAATTGTTTTATTAGCTTAAGCGGCCAGGTTTAACTGAAACTATCCTTGCTTAGCTTGTAAGAAAAAGAATTTTCTAAGTAATTTTAGTTTAACGATGTTAGTTTAAGTTAAGAACCTCATTTAAGGATTTCCAAATCACCTACGTGTTCAATTCGCAAGTCCGCAAGGAAGAATTTGAAATCCCTTTGATTTTCTTCCTATTTCTCTTTCTTTTCTCCAACTTCTCATCTACCTGTCAAGAAGAATGTTTCTCCAAAACTTTCTCCATCCTTCTCGATTTTGTCCTACGAACTAATTAGCTTTGGCCAATAATTGTTTCATTAGCTTAAGTGGCCAGGTTTAACTCAAACTAACCATGCATATCGTCTAAGAAAGAGGATTTTATGAGTAATTGTAGCTTAACCATACTAGTTTAATTTGAGCACCCTATTTAAGGTTTTCTAAGTCTCCTACGTGTTCGATTCTCAAGTCCAAATGGATGGATTTGATTTCTCTCCGATTTTCTTCCTACATTTCTCTTCCTTTTCTCCAACTTTCTCTTCTACATCTCAAGAAGAACGTTTCTCCCAAAGTTTCTCCGTGCTTCCTCATCTTTTCTGTTTTATTCTACGAACTAATTAGCATAGGCCACTAATTGTTTCATTAGCTTAAGTGGCCATGTGTTAACTCAAATTAACCTTGCTTAGCCTCTAAGAAAGAGAATTTTCTGAGTAATTGTAGCATAACGATATTAGTTTAACTTAGGCACCTCATTTAAGGTTTTCAAAATCGCTGAAGGGTTCAATTCTCAAGTCCAAAACGATGAATTTGAATGCCCTTTGATTATCTTTCTAAAATCCCTTTCTTTTCTCCAGCTTTCTCTTCTAGCTCTAAAGCAAAATGTTTCTCTCTTTCTCCGTCCTTCTCCATCCTTTTCCATTTGGTTCTTGGAACTAATTAGCGCAGGCCACTAATTCTTTCATTAGCTTATGTGGCCAAGTTTAACTCAAACTCACCTTGCTTAGCCTCTAGGAAAGAGAATTTTCTGAGTGATTGTAGCATAACGATATTAGTTGAGCTCAGGCACCTCATTTAATGTTTTCAAAATCACGTAAGTGTTCAATTCTCAAGTCCAAAACGATGAATTTGAATGCCCTTTGACTTTCTTCCTATTTCTCTTTATTTTCTCTAACTCTCTCTTCTAGGCTCTCAATAAGAATGTTTCTGTCTAACTTTCTCCGGCCTTCTCTATTTTGTTCTACGAACTAATTAGCTTAGGCCACTAATTATTTCATCAGCTTAAGTGGCCATGTTTGACTCTAGTATCCACTTAACATTAATCCGGCTCATCAACGCCTGTCAGCGGCAACAAGATGCTCTATCCACTTAAGAATGTTTCTCCATAACTTTTCCCGTCCTTCCGCATCTTTCTCTATCTTGTTCTAGGAACTAATTAGCTTAGGCCACTAATCGTTTGATTAGCTTAAATGGCCAAGTTTAGCTCAAACTAACCTAACTTAGCCCCTAAAAAAGAGAATTTTAAGAGCAATTGCAGCTTAACGATATTAGTTTAACTTAAGAACCTTGTTTAAGGATTTCTAAATCACCTAAGTGTTCAATTCTCAATTCCAAAAGGAAGAATTTGAAATCCCTTTGAATTTCTTTCTATTTTCCTTTTTCTTTTCTCCGACTTCTCATCTACCAGTCAAGAAGAATGTTTCTCCCCAAGTTTCTCCGGCCTTCTCCATCCTTCTCTATTTTTATCCTACGAACTAATTAGCTTGGGCCAATAATTCTTTCATTAGCTTAAATGGCCCGGTTTAACTCAAACAAAACCATGCTTAGCCTGTAAGAAAGAGAATTTTATGAGTAATTGTAGCTTAATGATATTAGTTTAACTTAAACACGTCATTTAAGGTTTTCTAAATCTCCTACGTGTTCAATTCTCAAATCGAAAAGGATGAATTTCAATTCTCTTTGATTTTCTTCCTGTTTCTCTTTCTTTTCTCTAACCTTTCTCTACCGCCTCTCAAGAAGAATTCAGAATGTTCAAAAGCTGTCCTTTATTTTCTTTGCGTTCTACACCTACCATAACTACATACATATTTTGCCTACTCTAGTGGGATGTACTAGGGACTGTGTTTTGTTGCTCATAGCTATTTGCTGGATGCATACATCAGATTGCGGGTTTCTCCTCCAGCGCACTTTAGGAATACTGTTACACTCCGTGTGGGTTACGCTTCAAGACTATGCCGATTCAGATTTCGGTGATTTCTGGATGGCTTACTTTGGTTGCTACTTTCATTATTGGCGTTCGACATTTTTGGATGGGTGGCTCATTGCTATTACTTTGTTTCATTATTGATTTTAGTTAGTTCTTCCGCTGATGTTCAATAGCTATATTTCTCTTTGATGTAGTGTTTGAACATCTTGCGTCTGGTTATTCAGGCTTTTCTTTGTCTCGTGTATAGCTTTGTAGGGCGTGGGGCATGCCCCTTGTAATCTCGTTTATTCTTCTGTTTTATTTATGACTTATTCACCCAAAAAAAAGAACGTTTGTCTCTAACTATCTCCGTGCTTCTCCATCATTCTCTATTTTGTTCTAGGAACTAATAAGCCACTAATTGTTTCATTAGCTTAAGGGGACAAGTTTAACTCAAACTAACCTTGCTTAGCCTCCAAGAAAGAGAATTTTATGAGTAATTGTAGCTTAACTATGTTAGTTTAACTTAAGCACCCTATTTAGGGTTTTCTAAATCGCCTACGTGTTCAGTTCTCGAGTCCAAATGGATGAATTTGAATTCTCTTTGATTTTCTTCCTATTTCTCTTTCTTTTTCTCTAACTTTCTCTTCAACATCTCAAGAAGAACGTTTCCCTCTATGCTTCTCCGTCTTCCTCTGTTTTGTTCTACGAACTAATTAGCTTAGCCCACTAATTGTTTTATTAGCTTAAGCGGCCAGGTTTAACTGAAACTATCCTTGCTTAGCTTGTAAGAAAAAGAATTTTCTAAGTAATTTTAGTTTAACGATGTTAGTTTAAGTTAAGAACCTCATTTAAGGATTTCCAAATCACCTACGTGTTCAATTCGCAAGTCCGCAAGGAAGAATTTGAAATCCCTTTGATTTTCTTCCTATTTCTCTTTCTTTTCTCCAACTTCTCATCTACCTGTCAAGAAGAATGTTTCTCCAAAACTTTCTCCATCCTTCTCGATTTTGTCCTACGAACTAATTAGCTTTGGCCAATAATTGTTTCATTAGCTTAAGTGGCCAGGTTTAACTCAAACTAACCATGCATATCGTCTAAGAAAGAGGATTTTATGAGTAATTGTAGCTTAACCATACTAGTTTAATTTGAGCACCCTATTTAAGGTTTTCTAAGTCTCCTACGTGTTCGATTCTCAAGTCCAAATGGATGGATTTGATTTCTCTCCGATTTTCTTCCTACATTTCTCTTCCTTTTCTCCAACTTTCTCTTCTACATCTCAAGAAGAACGTTTCTCCCAAAGTTTCTCCGTGCTTCCTCATCTTTTCTGTTTTATTCTACGAACTAATTAGCATAGGCCACTAATTGTTTCATTAGCTTAAGTGGCCATGTGTTAACTCAAATTAACCTTGCTTAGCCTCTAAGAAAGAGAATTTTCTGAGTAATTGTAGCATAACGATATTAGTTTAACTTAGGCACCTCATTTAAGGTTTTCAAAATCGCTGAAGGGTTCAATTCTCAAGTCCAAAACGATGAATTTGAATGCCCTTTGATTATCTTTCTAAAATCCCTTTCTTTTCTCCAGCTTTCTCTTCTAGCTCTAAAGCAAAATGTTTCTCTCTTTCTCCGTCCTTCTCCATCCTTTTCCATTTGGTTCTTGGAACTAATTAGCGCAGGCCACTAATTCTTTCATTAGCTTATGTGGCCAAGTTTAACTCAAACTCACCTTGCTTAGCCTCTAGGAAAGAGAATTTTCTGAGTGATTGTAGCATAACGATATTAGTTGAGCTCAGGCACCTCATTTAATGTTTTCAAAATCACGTAAGTGTTCAATTCTCAAGTCCAAAACGATGAATTTGAATGCCCTTTGACTTTCTTCCTATTTCTCTTTATTTTCTCTAACTCTCTCTTCTAGGCTCTCAATAAGAATGTTTCTGTCTAACTTTCTCCGGCCTTCTCTATTTTGTTCTACGAACTAATTAGCTTAGGCCACTAATTATTTCATCAGCTTAAGTGGCCATGTTTGACTCTAGTATCCACTTAACATTAATCCGGCTCATCAACGCCTGTCAGCGGCAACAAGATGCTCTATCCACTTAAGAATGTTTCTCCATAACTTTTCCCGTCCTTCCGCATCTTTCTCTATCTTGTTCTAGGAACTAATTAGCTTAGGCCACTAATCGTTTGATTAGCTTAAATGGCCAAGTTTAGCTCAAACTAACCTAACTTAGCCCCTAAAAAAGAGAATTTTAAGAGCAATTGCAGCTTAACGATATTAGTTTAACTTAAGAACCTTGTTTAAGGATTTCTAAATCACCTAAGTGTTCAATTCTCAATTCCAAAAGGAAGAATTTGAAATCCCTTTGAATTTCTTTCTATTTTCCTTTTTCTTTTCTCCGACTTCTCATCTACCAGTCAAGAAGAATGTTTCTCCCCAAGTTTCTCCGGCCTTCTCCATCCTTCTCTATTTTTATCCTACGAACTAATTAGCTTGGGCCAATAATTCTTTCATTAGCTTAAATGGCCCGGTTTAACTCAAACAAAACCATGCTTAGCCTGTAAGAAAGAGAATTTTATGAGTAATTGTAGCTTAATGATATTAGTTTAACTTAAACACGTCATTTAAGGTTTTCTAAATCTCCTACGTGTTCAATTCTCAAATCGAAAAGGATGAATTTCAATTCTCTTTGATTTTCTTCCTGTTTCTCTTTCTTTTCTCTAACCTTTCTCTACCGCCTCTCAAGAAGAATTCAGAATGTTCAAAAGCTGTCCTTTATTTTCTTTGCGTTCTACACCTACCATAACTACATACATATTTTGCCTACTCTAGTGGGATGTACTAGGGACTGTGTTTTGTTGCTCATAGCTATTTGCTGGATGCATACATCAGATTGCGGGTTTCTCCTCCAGCGCACTTTAGGAATACTGTTACACTCCGTGTGGGTTACGCTTCAAGACTATGCCGATTCAGATTTCGGTGATTTCTGGATGGCTTACTTTGGTTGCTACTTTCATTATTGGCGTTCGACATTTTTGGATGGGTGGCTCATTGCTATTACTTTGTTTCATTATTGATTTTAGTTAGTTCTTCCGCTGATGTTCAATAGCTATATTTCTCTTTGATGTAGTGTTTGAACATCTTGCGTCTGGTTATTCAGGCTTTTCTTTGTCTCGTGTATAGCTTTGTAGGGCGTGGGGCATGCCCCTTGTAATCTCGTTTATTCTTCTGTTTTATTTATGACTTATTCACCCAAAAAAAAGAACGTTTGTCTCTAACTATCTCCGTGCTTCTCCATCATTCTCTATTTTGTTCTAGGAACTAATAAGCCACTAATTGTTTCATTAGCTTAAGGGGACAAGTTTAACTCAAACTAACCTTGCTTAGCCTCCAAGAAAGAGAATTTTATGAGTAATTGTAGCTTAACTATGTTAGTTTAACTTAAGCACCCTATTTAGGGTTTTCTAAATCGCCTACGTGTTCAGTTCTCGAGTCCAAATGGATGAATTTGAATTCTCTTTGATTTTCTTCCTATTTCTCTTTCTTTTTCTCTAACTTTCTCTTCAACATCTCAAGAAGAACGTTTCCCTCTATGCTTCTCCGTCTTCCTCTGTTTTGTTCTACGAACTAATTAGCTTAGCCCACTAATTGTTTTATTAGCTTAAGCGGCCAGGTTTAACTGAAACTATCCTTGCTTAGCTTGTAAGAAAAAGAATTTTCTAAGTAATTTTAGTTTAACGATGTTAGTTTAAGTTAAGAACCTCATTTAAGGATTTCCAAATCACCTACGTGTTCAATTCGCAAGTCCGCAAGGAAGAATTTGAAATCCCTTTGATTTTCTTCCTATTTCTCTTTCTTTTCTCCAACTTCTCATCTACCTGTCAAGAAGAATGTTTCTCCAAAACTTTCTCCATCCTTCTCGATTTTGTCCTACGAACTAATTAGCTTTGGCCAATAATTGTTTCATTAGCTTAAGTGGCCAGGTTTAACTCAAACTAACCATGCATATCGTCTAAGAAAGAGGATTTTATGAGTAATTGTAGCTTAACCATACTAGTTTAATTTGAGCACCCTATTTAAGGTTTTCTAAGTCTCCTACGTGTTCGATTCTCAAGTCCAAATGGATGGATTTGATTTCTCTCCGATTTTCTTCCTACATTTCTCTTCCTTTTCTCCAACTTTCTCTTCTACATCTCAAGAAGAACGTTTCTCCCAAAGTTTCTCCGTGCTTCCTCATCTTTTCTGTTTTATTCTACGAACTAATTAGCATAGGCCACTAATTGTTTCATTAGCTTAAGTGGCCATGTGTTAACTCAAATTAACCTTGCTTAGCCTCTAAGAAAGAGAATTTTCTGAGTAATTGTAGCATAACGATATTAGTTTAACTTAGGCACCTCATTTAAGGTTTTCAAAATCGCTGAAGGGTTCAATTCTCAAGTCCAAAACGATGAATTTGAATGCCCTTTGATTATCTTTCTAAAATCCCTTTCTTTTCTCCAGCTTTCTCTTCTAGCTCTAAAGCAAAATGTTTCTCTCTTTCTCCGTCCTTCTCCATCCTTTTCCATTTGGTTCTTGGAACTAATTAGCGCAGGCCACTAATTCTTTCATTAGCTTATGTGGCCAAGTTTAACTCAAACTCACCTTGCTTAGCCTCTAGGAAAGAGAATTTTCTGAGTGATTGTAGCATAACGATATTAGTTGAGCTCAGGCACCTCATTTAATGTTTTCAAAATCACGTAAGTGTTCAATTCTCAAGTCCAAAACGATGAATTTGAATGCCCTTTGACTTTCTTCCTATTTCTCTTTATTTTCTCTAACTCTCTCTTCTAGGCTCTCAATAAGAATGTTTCTGTCTAACTTTCTCCGGCCTTCTCTATTTTGTTCTACGAACTAATTAGCTTAGGCCACTAATTATTTCATCAGCTTAAGTGGCCATGTTTGACTCTAGTATCCACTTAACATTAATCCGGCTCATCAACGCCTGTCAGCGGCAACAAGATGCTCTATCCACTTAAGAATGTTTCTCCATAACTTTTCCCGTCCTTCCGCATCTTTCTCTATCTTGTTCTAGGAACTAATTAGCTTAGGCCACTAATCGTTTGATTAGCTTAAATGGCCAAGTTTAGCTCAAACTAACCTAACTTAGCCCCTAAAAAAGAGAATTTTAAGAGCAATTGCAGCTTAACGATATTAGTTTAACTTAAGAACCTTGTTTAAGGATTTCTAAATCACCTAAGTGTTCAATTCTCAATTCCAAAAGGAAGAATTTGAAATCCCTTTGAATTTCTTTCTATTTTCCTTTTTCTTTTCTCCGACTTCTCATCTACCAGTCAAGAAGAATGTTTCTCCCCAAGTTTCTCCGGCCTTCTCCATCCTTCTCTATTTTTATCCTACGAACTAATTAGCTTGGGCCAATAATTCTTTCATTAGCTTAAATGGCCCGGTTTAACTCAAACAAAACCATGCTTAGCCTGTAAGAAAGAGAATTTTATGAGTAATTGTAGCTTAATGATATTAGTTTAACTTAAACACGTCATTTAAGGTTTTCTAAATCTCCTACGTGTTCAATTCTCAAATCGAAAAGGATGAATTTCAATTCTCTTTGATTTTCTTCCTGTTTCTCTTTCTTTTCTCTAACCTTTCTCTACCGCCTCTCAAGAAGAATTCAGAATGTTCAAAAGCTGTCCTTTACTTTCTTTGCGTTCTACACCTACCATAACTACATACATATTTTGCCTACTCTAGTGGGATGTACTAGGGACTGTGTTTTGTTGCTCATAGCTATTTGCTGGATGCATACATCAGATTGCGGGTTTCTCCTCCAGCGCACTTTAGGAATACTGTTACACTCCGTGTGGGTTACGCTTCAAGACTATGCCGATTCAGATTTCGGTGATTTCTGGATGGCTTACTTTGGTTGCTACTTTCATTATTGGCGTTCGACATTTTTGGATGGGTGGCTCATTGCTATTACTTTGTTTCATTATTGATTTTAGTTAGTTCTTCCGCTGATGTTCAATAGCTATATTTCTCTTTGATGTAGTGTTTGAACATCTTGCGTCTGGTTATTCAGGCTTTTCTTTGTCTCGTGTATAGCTTTGTAGGGCGTGGGGCATGCCCCTTGTAATCTCGTTTATTCTTCTGTTTTATTTATGACTTATTCACCCAAAAAAAAGAACGTTTGTCTCTAACTATCTCCGTGCTTCTCCATCATTCTCTATTTTGTTCTAGGAACTAATAAGCCACTAATTGTTTCATTAGCTTAAGGGGACAAGTTTAACTCAAACTAACCTTGCTTAGCCTCCAAGAAAGAGAATTTTATGAGTAATTGTAGCTTAACTATGTTAGTTTAACTTAAGCACCCTATTTAGGGTTTTCTAAATCGCCTACGTGTTCAGTTCTCGAGTCCAAATGGATGAATTTGAATTCTCTTTGATTTTCTTCCTATTTCTCTTTCTTTTTCTCTAACTTTCTCTTCAACATCTCAAGAAGAACGTTTCCCTCTATGCTTCTCCGTCTTCCTCTGTTTTGTTCTACGAACTAATTAGCTTAGCCCACTAATTGTTTTATTAGCTTAAGCGGCCAGGTTTAACTGAAACTATCCTTGCTTAGCTTGTAAGAAAAAGAATTTTCTAAGTAATTTTAGTTTAACGATGTTAGTTTAAGTTAAGAACCTCATTTAAGGATTTCCAAATCACCTACGTGTTCAATTCGCAAGTCCGCAAGGAAGAATTTGAAATCCCTTTGATTTTCTTCCTATTTCTCTTTCTTTTCTCCAACTTCTCATCTACCTGTCAAGAAGAATGTTTCTCCAAAACTTTCTCCATCCTTCTCGATTTTGTCCTACGAACTAATTAGCTTTGGCCAATAATTGTTTCATTAGCTTAAGTGGCCAGGTTTAACTCAAACTAACCATGCATATCGTCTAAGAAAGAGGATTTTATGAGTAATTGTAGCTTAACCATACTAGTTTAATTTGAGCACCCTATTTAAGGTTTTCTAAGTCTCCTACGTGTTCGATTCTCAAGTCCAAATGGATGGATTTGATTTCTCTCCGATTTTCTTCCTACATTTCTCTTCCTTTTCTCCAACTTTCTCTTCTACATCTCAAGAAGAACGTTTCTCCCAAAGTTTCTCCGTGCTTCCTCATCTTTTCTGTTTTATTCTACGAACTAATTAGCATAGGCCACTAATTGTTTCATTAGCTTAAGTGGCCATGTGTTAACTCAAATTAACCTTGCTTAGCCTCTAAGAAAGAGAATTTTCTGAGTAATTGTAGCATAACGATATTAGTTTAACTTAGGCACCTCATTTAAGGTTTTCAAAATCGCTGAAGGGTTCAATTCTCAAGTCCAAAACGATGAATTTGAATGCCCTTTGATTATCTTTCTAAAATCCCTTTCTTTTCTCCAGCTTTCTCTTCTAGCTCTAAAGCAAAATGTTTCTCTCTTTCTCCGTCCTTCTCCATCCTTTTCCATTTGGTTCTTGGAACTAATTAGCGCAGGCCACTAATTCTTTCATTAGCTTATGTGGCCAAGTTTAACTCAAACTCACCTTGCTTAGCCTCTAGGAAAGAGAATTTTCTGAGTGATTGTAGCATAACGATATTAGTTGAGCTCAGGCACCTCATTTAATGTTTTCAAAATCACGTAAGTGTTCAATTCTCAAGTCCAAAACGATGAATTTGAATGCCCTTTGACTTTCTTCCTATTTCTCTTTATTTTCTCTAACTCTCTCTTCTAGGCTCTCAATAAGAATGTTTCTGTCTAACTTTCTCCGGCCTTCTCTATTTTGTTCTACGAACTAATTAGCTTAGGCCACTAATTATTTCATCAGCTTAAGTGGCCATGTTTGACTCTAGTATCCACTTAACATTAATCCGGCTCATCAACGCCTGTCAGCGGCAACAAGATGCTCTATCCACTTAAGAATGTTTCTCCATAACTTTTCCCGTCCTTCCGCATCTTTCTCTATCTTGTTCTAGGAACTAATTAGCTTAGGCCACTAATCGTTTGATTAGCTTAAATGGCCAAGTTTAGCTCAAACTAACCTAACTTAGCCCCTAAAAAAGAGAATTTTAAGAGCAATTGCAGCTTAACGATATTAGTTTAACTTAAGAACCTTGTTTAAGGATTTCTAAATCACCTAAGTGTTCAATTCTCAATTCCAAAAGGAAGAATTTGAAATCCCTTTGAATTTCTTTCTATTTTCCTTTTTCTTTTCTCCGACTTCTCATCTACCAGTCAAGAAGAATGTTTCTCCCCAAGTTTCTCCGGCCTTCTCCATCCTTCTCTATTTTTATCCTACGAACTAATTAGCTTGGGCCAATAATTCTTTCATTAGCTTAAATGGCCCGGTTTAACTCAAACAAAACCATGCTTAGCCTGTAAGAAAGAGAATTTTATGAGTAATTGTAGCTTAATGATATTAGTTTAACTTAAACACGTCATTTAAGGTTTTCTAAATCTCCTACGTGTTCAATTCTCAAATCGAAAAGGATGAATTTCAATTCTCTTTGATTTTCTTCCTGTTTCTCTTTCTTTTCTCTAACCTTTCTCTACCGCCTCTCAAGAAGAATTCAGAATGTTCAAAAGCTGTCCTTTACTTTCTTTGCGTTCTACACCTACCATAACTACATACATATTTTGCCTACTCTAGTGGGATGTACTAGGGACTGTGTTTTGTTGCTCATAGCTATTTGCTGGATGCATACATCAGATTGCGGGTTTCTCCTCCAGCGCACTTTAGGAATACTGTTACACTCCGTGTGGGTTACGCTTCAAGACTATGCCGATTCAGATTTCGGTGATTTCTGGATGGCTTACTTTGGTTGCTACTTTCATTATTGGCGTTCGACATTTTTGGATGGGTGGCTCATTGCTATTACTTTGTTTCATTATTGATTTTAGTTAGTTCTTCCGCTGATGTTCAATAGCTATATTTCTCTTTGATGTAGTGTTTGAACATCTTGCGTCTGGTTATTCAGGCTTTTCTTTGTCTCGTGTATAGCTTTGTAGGGCGTGGGGCATGCCCCTTGTAATCTCGTTTATTCTTCTGTTTTATTTATGACTTATTCACCCAAAAAAAAGAACGTTTGTCTCTAACTATCTCCGTGCTTCTCCATCATTCTCTATTTTGTTCTAGGAACTAATAAGCCACTAATTGTTTCATTAGCTTAAGGGGACAAGTTTAACTCAAACTAACCTTGCTTAGCCTCCAAGAAAGAGAATTTTATGAGTAATTGTAGCTTAACTATGTTAGTTTAACTTAAGCACCCTATTTAGGGTTTTCTAAATCGCCTACGTGTTCAGTTCTCGAGTCCAAATGGATGAATTTGAATTCTCTTTGATTTTCTTCCTATTTCTCTTTCTTTTTCTCTAACTTTCTCTTCAACATCTCAAGAAGAACGTTTCCCTCTATGCTTCTCCGTCTTCCTCTGTTTTGTTCTACGAACTAATTAGCTTAGCCCACTAATTGTTTTATTAGCTTAAGCGGCCAGGTTTAACTGAAACTATCCTTGCTTAGCTTGTAAGAAAAAGAATTTTCTAAGTAATTTTAGTTTAACGATGTTAGTTTAAGTTAAGAACCTCATTTAAGGATTTCCAAATCACCTACGTGTTCAATTCGCAAGTCCGCAAGGAAGAATTTGAAATCCCTTTGATTTTCTTCCTATTTCTCTTTCTTTTCTCCAACTTCTCATCTACCTGTCAAGAAGAATGTTTCTCCAAAACTTTCTCCATCCTTCTCGATTTTGTCCTACGAACTAATTAGCTTTGGCCAATAATTGTTTCATTAGCTTAAGTGGCCAGGTTTAACTCAAACTAACCATGCATATCGTCTAAGAAAGAGGATTTTATGAGTAATTGTAGCTTAACCATACTACTTTAATTTGAGCACCCTATTTAAGGTTTTCTAAGTCTCCTACGTGTTCGATTCTCAAGTCCAAATGGATGGATTTGATTTCTCTCCGATTTTCTTCCTACATTTCTCTTCCTTTTCTCCAACTTTCTCTTCTACATCTCAAGAAGAACGTTTCTCCCAAAGTTTCTCCGTGCTTCCTCATCTTTTCTGTTTTATTCTACGAACTAATTAGCATAGGCCACTAATTGTTTCATTAGCTTAAGTGGCCATGTGTTAACTCAAATTAACCTTGCTTAGCCTCTAAGAAAGAGAATTTTCTGAGTAATTGTAGCATAACGATATTAGTTTAACTTAGGCACCTCATTTAAGGTTTTCAAAATCGCTGAAGGGTTCAATTCTCAAGTCCAAAACGATGAATTTGAATGCCCTTTGATTATCTTTCTAAAATCCCTTTCTTTTCTCCAGCTTTCTCTTCTAGCTCTAAAGCAAAATGTTTCTCTCTTTCTCCGTCCTTCTCCATCCTTTTCCATTTGGTTCTTGGAACTAATTAGCGCAGGCCACTAATTCTTTCATTAGCTTATGTGGCCAAGTTTAACTCAAACTCACCTTGCTTAGCCTCTAGGAAAGAGAATTTTCTGAGTGATTGTAGCATAACGATATTAGTTGAGCTCAGGCACCTCATTTAATGTTTTCAAAATCACGTAAGTGTTCAATTCTCAAGTCCAAAACGATGAATTTGAATGCCCTTTGACTTTCTTCCTATTTCTCTTTATTTTCTCTAACTCTCTCTTCTAGGCTCTCAATAAGAATGTTTCTGTCTAACTTTCTCCGGCCTTCTCTATTTTGTTCTACGAACTAATTAGCTTAGGCCACTAATTATTTCATCAGCTTAAGTGGCCATGTTTGACTCTAGTATCCACTTAACATTAATCCGGCTCATCAACGCCTGTCAGCGGCAACAAGATGCTCTATCCACTTAAGAATGTTTCTCCATAACTTTTCCCGTCCTTCCGCATCTTTCTCTATCTTGTTCTAGGAACTAATTAGCTTAGGCCACTAATCGTTTGATTAGCTTAAATGGCCAAGTTTAGCTCAAACTAACCTAACTTAGCCCCTAAAAAAGAGAATTTTAAGAGCAATTGCAGCTTAACGATATTAGTTTAACTTAAGAACCTTGTTTAAGGATTTCTAAATCACCTAAGTGTTCAATTCTCAATTCCAAAAGGAAGAATTTGAAATCCCTTTGAATTTCTTTCTATTTTCCTTTTTCTTTTCTCCGACTTCTCATCTACCAGTCAAGAAGAATGTTTCTCCCCAAGTTTCTCCGGCCTTCTCCATCCTTCTCTATTTTTATCCTACGAACTAATTAGCTTGGGCCAATAATTCTTTCATTAGCTTAAATGGCCCGGTTTAACTCAAACAAAACCATGCTTAGCCTGTAAGAAAGAGAATTTTATGAGTAATTGTAGCTTAATGATATTAGTTTAACTTAAACACGTCATTTAAGGTTTTCTAAATCTCCTACGTGTTCAATTCTCAAATCGAAAAGGATGAATTTCAATTCTCTTTGATTTTCTTCCTGTTTCTCTTTCTTTTCTCTAACCTTTCTCTACCGCCTCTCAAGAAGAATTCAGAATGTTCAAAAGCTGTCCTTTATTTTCTTTGCGTTCTACACCTACCATAACTACATACATATTTTGCCTACTCTAGTGGGATGTACTAGGGACTGTGTTTTGTTGCTCATAGCTATTTGCTGGATGCATACATCAGATTGCGGGTTTCTCCTCCAGCGCACTTTAGGAATACTGTTACACTCCGTGTGGGTTACGCTTCAAGACTATGCCGATTCAGATTTCGGTGATTTCTGGATGGCTTACTTTGGTTGCTACTTTCATTATTGGCGTTCGACATTTTTGGATGGGTGGCTCATTGCTATTACTTTGTTTCATTATTGATTTTAGTTAGTTCTTCCGCTGATGTTCAATAGCTATATTTCTCTTTGATGTAGTGTTTGAACATCTTGCGTCTGGTTATTCAGGCTTTTCTTTGTCTCGTGTATAGCTTTGTAGGGCGTGGGGCATGCCCCTTGTAATCTCGTTTATTCTTCTGTTTTATTTATGACTTATTCACCCAAAAAAAAGAACGTTTGTCTCTAACTATCTCCGTGCTTCTCCATCATTCTCTATTTTGTTCTAGGAACTAATAAGCCACTAATTGTTTCATTAGCTTAAGGGGACAAGTTTAACTCAAACTAACCTTGCTTAGCCTCCAAGAAAGAGAATTTTATGAGTAATTGTAGCTTAACTATGTTAGTTTAACTTAAGCACCCTATTTAGGGTTTTCTAAATCGCCTACGTGTTCAGTTCTCGAGTCCAAATGGATGAATTTGAATTCTCTTTGATTTTCTTCCTATTTCTCTTTCTTTTTCTCTAACTTTCTCTTCAACATCTCAAGAAGAACGTTTCCCTCTATGCTTCTCCGTCTTCCTCTGTTTTGTTCTACGAACTAATTAGCTTAGCCCACTAATTGTTTTATTAGCTTAAGCGGCCAGGTTTAACTGAAACTATCCTTGCTTAGCTTGTAAGAAAAAGAATTTTCTAAGTAATTTTAGTTTAACGATGTTAGTTTAAGTTAAGAACCTCATTTAAGGATTTCCAAATCACCTACGTGTTCAATTCGCAAGTCCGCAAGGAAGAATTTGAAATCCCTTTGATTTTCTTCCTATTTCTCTTTCTTTTCTCCAACTTCTCATCTACCTGTCAAGAAGAATGTTTCTCCAAAACTTTCTCCATCCTTCTCGATTTTGTCCTACGAACTAATTAGCTTTGGCCAATAATTGTTTCATTAGCTTAAGTGGCCAGGTTTAACTCAAACTAACCATGCATATCGTCTAAGAAAGAGGATTTTATGAGTAATTGTAGCTTAACCATACTAGTTTAATTTGAGCACCCTATTTAAGGTTTTCTAAGTCTCCTACGTGTTCGATTCTCAAGTCCAAATGGATGGATTTGATTTCTCTCCGATTTTCTTCCTACATTTCTCTTCCTTTTCTCCAACTTTCTCTTCTACATCTCAAGAAGAACGTTTCTCCCAAAGTTTCTCCGTGCTTCCTCATCTTTTCTGTTTTATTCTACGAACTAATTAGCATAGGCCACTAATTGTTTCATTAGCTTAAGTGGCCATGTGTTAACTCAAATTAACCTTGCTTAGCCTCTAAGAAAGAGAATTTTCTGAGTAATTGTAGCATAACGATATTAGTTTAACTTAGGCACCTCATTTAAGGTTTTCAAAATCGCTGAAGGGTTCAATTCTCAAGTCCAAAACGATGAATTTGAATGCCCTTTGATTATCTTTCTAAAATCCCTTTCTTTTCTCCAGCTTTCTCTTCTAGCTCTAAAGCAAAATGTTTCTCTCTTTCTCCGTCCTTCTCCATCCTTTTCCATTTGGTTCTTGGAACTAATTAGCGCAGGCCACTAATTCTTTCATTAGCTTATGTGGCCAAGTTTAACTCAAACTCACCTTGCTTAGCCTCTAGGAAAGAGAATTTTCTGAGTGATTGTAGCATAACGATATTAGTTGAGCTCAGGCACCTCATTTAATGTTTTCAAAATCACGTAAGTGTTCAATTCTCAAGTCCAAAACGATGAATTTGAATGCCCTTTGACTTTCTTCCTATTTCTCTTTATTTTCTCTAACTCTCTCTTCTAGGCTCTCAATAAGAATGTTTCTGTCTAACTTTCTCCGGCCTTCTCTATTTTGTTCTACGAACTAATTAGCTTAGGCCACTAATTATTTCATCAGCTTAAGTGGCCATGTTTGACTCTAGTATCCACTTAACATTAATCCGGCTCATCAACGCCTGTCAGCGGCAACAAGATGCTCTATCCACTTAAGAATGTTTCTCCATAACTTTTCCCGTCCTTCCGCATCTTTCTCTATCTTGTTCTAGGAACTAATTAGCTTAGGCCACTAATCGTTTGATTAGCTTAAATGGCCAAGTTTAGCTCAAACTAACCTAACTTAGCCCCTAAAAAAGAGAATTTTAAGAGCAATTGCAGCTTAACGATATTAGTTTAACTTAAGAACCTTGTTTAAGGATTTCTAAATCACCTAAGTGTTCAATTCTCAATTCCAAAAGGAAGAATTTGAAATCCCTTTGAATTTCTTTCTATTTTCCTTTTTCTTTTCTCCGACTTCTCATCTACCAGTCAAGAAGAATGTTTCTCCCCAAGTTTCTCCGGCCTTCTCCATCCTTCTCTATTTTTATCCTACGAACTAATTAGCTTGGGCCAATAATTCTTTCATTAGCTTAAATGGCCCGGTTTAACTCAAACAAAACCATGCTTAGCCTGTAAGAAAGAGAATTTTATGAGTAATTGTAGCTTAATGATATTAGTTTAACTTAAACACGTCATTTAAGGTTTTCTAAATCTCCTACGTGTTCAATTCTCAAATCGAAAAGGATGAATTTCAATTCTCTTTGATTTTCTTCCTGTTTCTCTTTCTTTTCTCTAACCTTTCTCTACCGCCTCTCAAGAAGAATTCAGAATGTTCAAAAGCTGTCCTTTATTTTCTTTGCGTTCTACACCTACCATAACTACATACATATTTTGCCTACTCTAGTGGGATGTACTAGGGACTGTGTTTTGTTGCTCATAGCTATTTGCTGGATGCATACATCAGATTGCGGGTTTCTCCTCCAGCGCACTTTAGGAATACTGTTACACTCCGTGTGGGTTACGCTTCAAGACTATGCCGATTCAGATTTCGGTGATTTCTGGATGGCTTACTTTGGTTGCTACTTTCATTATTGGCGTTCGACATTTTTGGATGGGTGGCTCATTGCTATTACTTTGTTTCATTATTGATTTTAGTTAGTTCTTCCGCTGATGTTCAATAGCTATATTTCTCTTTGATGTAGTGTTTGAACATCTTGCGTCTGGTTATTCAGGCTTTTCTTTGTCTCGTGTATAGCTTTGTAGGGCGTGGGGCATGCCCCTTGTAATCTCGTTTATTCTTCTGTTTTATTTATGACTTATTCACCCAAAAAAAAGAACGTTTGTCTCTAACTATCTCCGTGCTTCTCCATCATTCTCTATTTTGTTCTAGGAACTAATAAGCCACTAATTGTTTCATTAGCTTAAGGGGACAAGTTTAACTCAAACTAACCTTGCTTAGCCTCCAAGAAAGAGAATTTTATGAGTAATTGTAGCTTAACTATGTTAGTTTAACTTAAGCACCCTATTTAGGGTTTTCTAAATCGCCTACGTGTTCAGTTCTCGAGTCCAAATGGATGAATTTGAATTCTCTTTGATTTTCTTCCTATTTCTCTTTCTTTTTCTCTAACTTTCTCTTCAACATCTCAAGAAGAACGTTTCCCTCTATGCTTCTCCGTCTTCCTCTGTTTTGTTCTACGAACTAATTAGCTTAGCCCACTAATTGTTTTATTAGCTTAAGCGGCCAGGTTTAACTGAAACTATCCTTGCTTAGCTTGTAAGAAAAAGAATTTTCTAAGTAATTTTAGTTTAACGATGTTAGTTTAAGTTAAGAACCTCATTTAAGGATTTCCAAATCACCTACGTGTTCAATTCGCAAGTCCGCAAGGAAGAATTTGAAATCCCTTTGATTTTCTTCCTATTTCTCTTTCTTTTCTCCAACTTCTCATCTACCTGTCAAGAAGAATGTTTCTCCAAAACTTTCTCCATCCTTCTCGATTTTGTCCTACGAACTAATTAGCTTTGGCCAATAATTGTTTCTTTTTTGGGTAAGTAGCCAATAATTGTTTCATTAGCTTAAGTGGCCAGGTTTAACTCAAACTAACCATGCATATCGTCTAAGAAAGAGGATTTTATGAGTAATTGTAGCTTAACCATACTAGTTTAATTTGAGCACCCTATTTAAGGTTTTCTAAGTCTCCTACGTGTTCGATTCTCAAGTCCAAATGGATGGATTTGATTTCTCTCCGATTTTCTTCCTATATTTCTCTTCCTTTTCTCCAACTTTCTCTTCTACATCTCAAGAAGAACGTTTCTCCCAAAGTTTCTCCGTGCTTCCTCATCTTTTCTGTTTTATTCTACGAACTAATTAGCATAGGCCACTAATTGTTTCATTAGCTTAAGTGGCCATGTGTTAACTCAAATTAACCTTGCTTAGCCTCTAAGAAAGAGAATTTTCTGAGTAATTGTAGCATAACGATATTAGTTTAACTTAGGCACCTCATTTAAGGTTTTCAAAATCGCTGAAGGGTTCAATTCTCAAGTCCAAAACGATGAATTTGAATGCCCTTTGATTATCTTTCTAAAATCCCTTTCTTTTCTCCAGCTTTCTCTTCTAGCTCTAAAGCAAAATGTTTCTCTCTTTCTCCGTCCTTCTCCATCCTTTTCCATTTGGTTCTTGGAACTAATTAGCGCAGGCCACTAATTCTTTCATTAGCTTATGTGGCCAAGTTTAACTCAAACTCACCTTGCTTAGCCTCTAGGAAAGAGAATTTTCTGAGTGATTGTAGCATAACGATATTAGTTGAGCTCAGGCACCTCATTTAATGTTTTCAAAATCACGTAAGTGTTCAATTCTCAAGTCCAAAACGATGAATTTGAATGCCCTTTGACTTTCTTCCTATTTCTCTTTATTTTCTCTAACTCTCTCTTCTAGGCTCTCAATAAGAATGTTTCTGTCTAACTTTCTCCGGCCTTCTCTATTTTGTTCTACGAACTAATTAGCTTAGGCCACTAATTATTTCATCAGCTTAAGTGGCCATGTTTGACTCTAGTATCCACTTAACATTAATCCGGCTCATCAACGCCTGTCAGCGGCAACAAGATGCTCTATCCACTTAAGAATGTTTCTCCATAACTTTTCCCGTCCTTCCGCATCTTTCTCTATCTTGTTCTAGGAACTAATTAGCTTAGGCCACTAATCGTTTGATTAGCTTAAATGGCCAAGTTTAGCTCAAACTAACCTAACTTAGCCCCTAAAAAAGAGAATTTTAAGAGCAATTGCAGCTTAACGATATTAGTTTAACTTAAGAACCTTGTTTAAGGATTTCTAAATCACCTAAGTGTTCAATTCTCAATTCCAAAAGGAAGAATTTGAAATCCCTTTGAATTTCTTTCTATTTTCCTTTTTCTTTTCTCCGACTTCTCATCTACCAGTCAAGAAGAATGTTTCTCCCCAAGTTTCTCCGGCCTTCTCCATCCTTCTCTATTTTTATCCTACGAACTAATTAGCTTGGGCCAATAATTCTTTCATTAGCTTAAATGGCCCGGTTTAACTCAAACAAAACCATGCTTAGCCTGTAAGAAAGAGAATTTTATGAGTAATTGTAGCTTAATGATATTAGTTTAACTTAAACACGTCATTTAAGGTTTTCTAAATCTCCTACGTGTTCAATTCTCAAATCGAAAAGGATGAATTTCAATTCTCTTTGATTTTCTTCCTGTTTCTCTTTCTTTTCTCTAACCTTTCTCTACCGCCTCTCAAGAAGAATTCAGAATGTTCAAAAGCTGTCCTTTATTTTCTTTGCGTTCTACACCTACCATAACTACATACATATTTTGCCTACTCTAGTGGGATGTACTAGGGACTGTGTTTTGTTGCTCATAGCTATTTGCTGGATGCATACATCAGATTGCGGGTTTCTCCTCCAGCGCACTTTAGGAATACTGTTACACTCCGTGTGGGTTACGCTTCAAGACTATGCCGATTCAGATTTCGGTGATTTCTGGATGGCTTACTTTGGTTGCTACTTTCATTATTGGCGTTCGACATTTTTGGATGGGTGGCTCATTGCTATTACTTTGTTTCATTATTGATTTTAGTTAGTTCTTCCGCTGATGTTCAATAGCTATATTTCTCTTTGATGTAGTGTTTGAACATCTTGCGTCTGGTTATTCAGGCTTTTCTTTGTCTCGTGTATAGCTTTGTAGGGCGTGGGGCATGCCCCTTGTAATCTCGTTTATTCTTCTGTTTTATTTATGACTTATTCACCCAAAAAAAAGAACGTTTGTCTCTAACTATCTCCGTGCTTCTCCATCATTCTCTATTTTGTTCTAGGAACTAATAAGCCACTAATTGTTTCATTAGCTTAAGGGGACAAGTTTAACTCAAACTAACCTTGCTTAGCCTCCAAGAAAGAGAATTTTATGAGTAATTGTAGCTTAACTATGTTAGTTTAACTTAAGCACCCTATTTAGGGTTTTCTAAATCGCCTACGTGTTCAGTTCTCGAGTCCAAATGGATGAATTTGAATTCTCTTTGATTTTCTTCCTATTTCTCTTTCTTTTTCTCTAACTTTCTCTTCAACATCTCAAGAAGAACGTTTCCCTCTATGCTTCTCCGTCTTCCTCTGTTTTGTTCTACGAACTAATTAGCTTAGCCCACTAATTGTTTTATTAGCTTAAGCGGCCAGGTTTAACTGAAACTATCCTTGCTTAGCTTGTAAGAAAAAGAATTTTCTAAGTAATTTTAGTTTAACGATGTTAGTTTAAGTTAAGAACCTCATTTAAGGATTTCCAAATCACCTACGTGTTCAATTCGCAAGTCCGCAAGGAAGAATTTGAAATCCCTTTGATTTTCTTCCTATTTCTCTTTCTTTTCTCCAACTTCTCATCTACCTGTCAAGAAGAATGTTTCTCCAAAACTTTCTCCATCCTTCTCGATTTTGTCCTACGAACTAATTAGCTTTGGCCAATAATTGTTTCATTAGCTTAAGTGGCCAGGTTTAACTCAAACTAACCATGCATATCGTCTAAGAAAGAGGATTTTATGAGTAATTGTAGCTTAACCATACTAGTTTAATTTGAGCACCCTATTTAAGGTTTTCTAAGTCTCCTACGTGTTCGATTCTCAAGTCCAAATGGATGGATTTGATTTCTCTCCGATTTTCTTCCTATATTTCTCTTCCTTTTCTCCAACTTTCTCTTCTACATCTCAAGAAGAACGTTTCTCCCAAAGTTTCTCCGTGCTTCCTCATCTTTTCTGTTTTATTCTACGAACTAATTAGCATAGGCCACTAATTGTTTCATTAGCTTAAGTGGCCATGTGTTAACTCAAATTAACCTTGCTTAGCCTCTAAGAAAGAGAATTTTCTGAGTAATTGTAGCATAACGATATTAGTTTAACTTAGGCACCTCATTTAAGGTTTTCAAAATCGCTGAAGGGTTCAATTCTCAAGTCCAAAACGATGAATTTGAATGCCCTTTGATTATCTTTCTAAAATCCCTTTCTTTTCTCCAGCTTTCTCTTCTAGCTCTAAAGCAAAATGTTTCTCTCTTTCTCCGTCCTTCTCCATCCTTTTCCATTTGGTTCTTGGAACTAATTAGCGCAGGCCACTAATTCTTTCATTAGCTTATGTGGCCAAGTTTAACTCAAACTCACCTTGCTTAGCCTCTAGGAAAGAGAATTTTCTGAGTGATTGTAGCATAACGATATTAGTTGAGCTCAGGCACCTCATTTAATGTTTTCAAAATCACGTAAGTGTTCAATTCTCAAGTCCAAAACGATGAATTTGAATGCCCTTTGACTTTCTTCCTATTTCTCTTTATTTTCTCTAACTCTCTCTTCTAGGCTCTCAATAAGAATGTTTCTGTCTAACTTTCTCCGGCCTTCTCTATTTTGTTCTACGAACTAATTAGCTTAGGCCACTAATTATTTCATCAGCTTAAGTGGCCATGTTTGACTCTAGTATCCACTTAACATTAATCCGGCTCATCAACGCCTGTCAGCGGCAACAAGATGCTCTATCCACTTAAGAATGTTTCTCCATAACTTTTCCCGTCCTTCCGCATCTTTCTCTATCTTGTTCTAGGAACTAATTAGCTTAGGCCACTAATCGTTTGATTAGCTTAAATGGCCAAGTTTAGCTCAAACTAACCTAACTTAGCCCCTAAAAAAGAGAATTTTAAGAGCAATTGCAGCTTAACGATATTAGTTTAACTTAAGAACCTTGTTTAAGGATTTCTAAATCACCTAAGTGTTCAATTCTCAATTCCAAAAGGAAGAATTTGAAATCCCTTTGAATTTCTTTCTATTTTCCTTTTTCTTTTCTCCGACTTCTCATCTACCAGTCAAGAAGAATGTTTCTCCCCAAGTTTCTCCGGCCTTCTCCATCCTTCTCTATTTTTATCCTACGAACTAATTAGCTTGGGCCAATAATTCTTTCATTAGCTTAAATGGCCCGGTTTAACTCAAACAAAACCATGCTTAGCCTGTAAGAAAGAGAATTTTATGAGTAATTGTAGCTTAATGATATTAGTTTAACTTAAACACGTCATTTAAGGTTTTCTAAATCTCCTACGTGTTCAATTCTCAAATCGAAAAGGATGAATTTCAATTCTCTTTGATTTTCTTCCTGTTTCTCTTTCTTTTCTCTAACCTTTCTCTACCGCCTCTCAAGAAGAATTCAGAATGTTCAAAAGCTGTCCTTTATTTTCTTTGCGTTCTACACCTACCATAACTACATACATATTTTGCCTACTCTAGTGGGATGTACTAGGGACTGTGTTTTGTTGCTCATAGCTATTTGCTGGATGCATACATCAGATTGCGGGTTTCTCCTCCAGCGCACTTTAGGAATACTGTTACACTCCGTGTGGGTTACGCTTCAAGACTATGCCGATTCAGATTTCGGTGATTTCTGGATGGCTTACTTTGGTTGCTACTTTCATTATTGGCGTTCGACATTTTTGGATGGGTGGCTCATTGCTATTACTTTGTTTCATTATTGATTTTAGTTAGTTCTTCCGCTGATGTTCAATAGCTATATTTCTCTTTGATGTAGTGTTTGAACATCTTGCGTCTGGTTATTCAGGCTTTTCTTTGTCTCGTGTATAGCTTTGTAGGGCGTGGGGCATGCCCCTTGTAATCTCGTTTATTCTTCTGTTTTATTTATGACTTATTCACCCAAAAAAAAGAACGTTTGTCTCTAACTATCTCCGTGCTTCTCCATCATTCTCTATTTTGTTCTAGGAACTAATAAGCCACTAATTGTTTCATTAGCTTAAGGGGACAAGTTTAACTCAAACTAACCTTGCTTAGCCTCCAAGAAAGAGAATTTTATGAGTAATTGTAGCTTAACTATGTTAGTTTAACTTAAGCACCCTATTTAGGGTTTTCTAAATCGCCTACGTGTTCAGTTCTCGAGTCCAAATGGATGAATTTGAATTCTCTTTGATTTTCTTCCTATTTCTCTTTCTTTTTCTCTAACTTTCTCTTCAACATCTCAAGAAGAACGTTTCCCTCTATGCTTCTCCGTCTTCCTCTGTTTTGTTCTACGAACTAATTAGCTTAGCCCACTAATTGTTTTATTAGCTTAAGCGGCCAGGTTTAACTGAAACTATCCTTGCTTAGCTTGTAAGAAAAAGAATTTTCTAAGTAATTTTAGTTTAACGATGTTAGTTTAAGTTAAGAACCTCATTTAAGGATTTCCAAATCACCTACGTGTTCAATTCGCAAGTCCGCAAGGAAGAATTTGAAATCCCTTTGATTTTCTTCCTATTTCTCTTTCTTTTCTCCAACTTCTCATCTACCTGTCAAGAAGAATGTTTCTCCAAAACTTTCTCCATCCTTCTCGATTTTGTCCTACGAACTAATTAGCTTTGGCCAATAATTGTTTCATTAGCTTAAGTGGCCAGGTTTAACTCAAACTAACCATGCATATCGTCTAAGAAAGAGGATTTTATGAGTAATTGTAGCTTAACCATACTAGTTTAATTTGAGCACCCTATTTAAGGTTTTCTAAGTCTCCTACGTGTTCGATTCTCAAGTCCAAATGGATGGATTTGATTTCTCTCCGATTTTCTTCCTATATTTCTCTTCCTTTTCTCCAACTTTCTCTTCTACATCTCAAGAAGAACGTTTCTCCCAAAGTTTCTCCGTGCTTCCTCATCTTTTCTGTTTTATTCTACGAACTAATTAGCATAGGCCACTAATTGTTTCATTAGCTTAAGTGGCCATGTGTTAACTCAAATTAACCTTGCTTAGCCTCTAAGAAAGAGAATTTTCTGAGTAATTGTAGCATAACGATATTAGTTTAACTTAGGCACCTCATTTAAGGTTTTCAAAATCGCTGAAGGGTTCAATTCTCAAGTCCAAAACGATGAATTTGAATGCCCTTTGATTATCTTTCTAAAATCCCTTTCTTTTCTCCAGCTTTCTCTTCTAGCTCTAAAGCAAAATGTTTCTCTCTTTCTCCGTCCTTCTCCATCCTTTTCCATTTGGTTCTTGGAACTAATTAGCGCAGGCCACTAATTCTTTCATTAGCTTATGTGGCCAAGTTTAACTCAAACTCACCTTGCTTAGCCTCTAGGAAAGAGAATTTTCTGAGTGATTGTAGCATAACGATATTAGTTGAGCTCAGGCACCTCATTTAATGTTTTCAAAATCACGTAAGTGTTCAATTCTCAAGTCCAAAACGATGAATTTGAATGCCCTTTGACTTTCTTCCTATTTCTCTTTATTTTCTCTAACTCTCTCTTCTAGGCTCTCGATAAGAATGTTTCTGTCTAACTTTCTCCGGCCTTCTCTATTTTGTTCTACGAACTAATTAGCTTAGGCCACTAATTATTTCATCAGCTTAAGTGGCCATGTTTGACTCTAGTATCCACTTAACATTAATCCGGCTCATCAACGCCTGTCAGCGGCAACAAGATGCTCTATCCACTTAAGAATGTTTCTCCATAACTTTTCCCGTCCTTCCGCATCTTTCTCTATCTTGTTCTAGGAACTAATTAGCTTAGGCCACTAATCGTTTGATTAGCTTAAATGGCCAAGTTTAGCTCAAACTAACCTAACTTAGCCCCTAAAAAAGAGAATTTTAAGAGCAATTGCAGCTTAACGATATTAGTTTAACTTAAGAACCTTGTTTAAGGATTTCTAAATCACCTAAGTGTTCAATTCTCAATTCCAAAAGGAAGAATTTGAAATCCCTTTGAATTTCTTTCTATTTTCCTTTTTCTTTTCTCCGACTTCTCATCTACCAGTCAAGAAGAATGTTTCTCCCCAAGTTTCTCCGGCCTTCTCCATCCTTCTCTATTTTTATCCTACGAACTAATTAGCTTGGGCCAATAATTCTTTCATTAGCTTAAATGGCCCGGTTTAACTCAAACAAAACCATGCTTAGCCTGTAAGAAAGAGAATTTTATGAGTAATTGTAGCTTAATGATATTAGTTTAACTTAAACACGTCATTTAAGGTTTTCTAAATCTCCTACGTGTTCAATTCTCAAATCGAAAAGGATGAATTTCAATTCTCTTTGATTTTCTTCCTGTTTCTCTTTCTTTTCTCTAACCTTTCTCTACCGCCTCTCAAGAAGAATTCAGAATGTTCAAAAGCTGTCCTTTATTTTCTTTGCGTTCTACACCTACCATAACTACATACATATTTTGCCTACTCTAGTGGGATGTACTAGGGACTGTGTTTTGTTGCTCATAGCTATTTGCTGGATGCATACATCAGATTGCGGGTTTCTCCTCCAGCGCACTTTAGGAATACTGTTACACTCCGTGTGGGTTACGCTTCAAGACTATGCCGATTCAGATTTCGGTGATTTCTGGATGGCTTACTTTGGTTGCTACTTTCATTATTGGCGTTCGACATTTTTGGATGGGTGGCTCATTGCTATTACTTTGTTTCATTATTGATTTTAGTTAGTTCTTCCGCTGATGTTCAATAGCTATATTTCTCTTTGATGTAGTGTTTGAACATCTTGCGTCTGGTTATTCAGGCTTTTCTTTGTCTCGTGTATAGCTTTGTAGGGCGTGGGGCATGCCCCTTGTAATCTCGTTTATTCTTCTGTTTTATTTATGACTTATTCACCCAAAAAAAAAGAACGTTTGTCTTTAACTATCTCCGTGCTTCTCCATCATTCTCTATTTTGTTCTAGGAACTAATAAGCCACTAATTGTTTCATTAGCTTAAGGGGACAAGTTTAACTCAAACTAACCTTGCTTAGCCTCCAAGAAAGAGAATTTTATGAGTAATTGTAGCTTAACTATGTTAGTTTAACTTAAGCACCCTATTTAGGGTTTTCTAAATCGCCTACGTGTTCAGTTCTCGAGTCCAAATGGATGAATTTGAATTCTCTTTGATTTTCTTCCTATTTCTCTTTCTTTTTCTCTAACTTTCTCTTCAACATCTCAAGAAGAACGTTTCCCTCTATGCTTCTCCGTCTTCCTCTGTTTTGTTCTACGAACTAATTAGCTTAGCCCACTAATTGTTTTATTAGCTTAAGCGGCCAGGTTTAACTGAAACTATCCTTGCTTAGCTTGTAAGAAAAAGAATTTTCTAAGTAATTTTAGTTTAACGATGTTAGTTTAAGTTAAGAACCTCATTTAAGGATTTCCAAATCACCTACGTGTTCAATTCGCAAGTCCGCAAGGAAGAATTTGAAATCCCTTTGATTTTCTTCCTATTTCTCTTTCTTTTCTCCAACTTCTCATCTACCTGTCAAGAAGAATGTTTCTCCAAAACTTTCTCCATCCTTCTCGATTTTGTCCTACGAACTAATTAGCTTTGGCCAATAATTGTTTCATTAGCTTAAGTGGCCAGGTTTAACTCAAACTAACCATGCATATCGTCTAAGAAAGAGGATTTTATGAGTAATTGTAGCTTAACCATACTAGTTTAATTTGAGCACCCTATTTAAGGTTTTCTAAGTCTCCTACGTGTTCGATTCTCAAGTCCAAATGGATGGATTTGATTTCTCTCCGATTTTCTTCCTATATTTCTCTTCCTTTTCTCCAACTTTCTCTTCTACATCTCAAGAAGAACGTTTCTCCCAAAGTTTCTCCGTGCTTCCTCATCTTTTCTGTTTTATTCTACGAACTAATTAGCATAGGCCACTAATTGTTTCATTAGCTTAAGTGGCCATGTGTTAACTCAAATTAACCTTGCTTAGCCTCTAAGAAAGAGAATTTTCTGAGTAATTGTAGCATAACGATATTAGTTTAACTTAGGCACCTCATTTAAGGTTTTCAAAATCGCTGAAGGGTTCAATTCTCAAGTCCAAAACGATGAATTTGAATGCCCTTTGATTATCTTTCTAAAATCCCTTTCTTTTCTCCAGCTTTCTCTTCTAGCTCTAAAGCAAAATGTTTCTCTCTTTCTCCGTCCTTCTCCATCCTTTTCCATTTGGTTCTTGGAACTAATTAGCGCAGGCCACTAATTCTTTCATTAGCTTATGTGGCCAAGTTTAACTCAAACTCACCTTGCTTAGCCTCTAGGAAAGAGAATTTTCTGAGTGATTGTAGCATAACGATATTAGTTGAGCTCAGGCACCTCATTTAATGTTTTCAAAATCACGTAAGTGTTCAATTCTCAAGTCCAAAACGATGAATTTGAATGCCCTTTGACTTTCTTCCTATTTCTCTTTATTTTCTCTAACTCTCTCTTCTAGGCTCTCGATAAGAATGTTTCTGTCTAACTTTCTCCGGCCTTCTCTATTTTGTTCTACGAACTAATTAGCTTAGGCCACTAATTATTTCATCAGCTTAAGTGGCCATGTTTGACTCTAGTATCCACTTAACATTAATCCGGCTCATCAACGCCTGTCAGCGGCAACAAGATGCTCTATCCACTTAAGAATGTTTCTCCATAACTTTTCCCGTCCTTCCGCATCTTTCTCTATCTTGTTCTAGGAACTAATTAGCTTAGGCCACTAATCGTTTGATTAGCTTAAATGGCCAAGTTTAGCTCAAACTAACCTAACTTAGCCCCTAAAAAAGAGAATTTTAAGAGCAATTGCAGCTTAACGATATTAGTTTAACTTAAGAACCTTGTTTAAGGATTTCTAAATCACCTAAGTGTTCAATTCTCAATTCCAAAAGGAAGAATTTGAAATCCCTTTGAATTTCTTTCTATTTTCCTTTTTCTTTTCTCCGACTTCTCATCTACCAGTCAAGAAGAATGTTTCTCCCCAAGTTTCTCCGGCCTTCTCCATCCTTCTCTATTTTTATCCTACGAACTAATTAGCTTGGGCCAATAATTCTTTCATTAGCTTAAATGGCCCGGTTTAACTCAAACAAAACCATGCTTAGCCTGTAAGAAAGAGAATTTTATGAGTAATTGTAGCTTAATGATATTAGTTTAACTTAAACACGTCATTTAAGGTTTTCTAAATCTCCTACGTGTTCAATTCTCAAATCGAAAAGGATGAATTTCAATTCTCTTTGATTTTCTTCCTGTTTCTCTTTCTTTTCTCTAACCTTTCTCTACCGCCTCTCAAGAAGAATTCAGAATGTTCAAAAGCTGTCCTTTATTTTCTTTGCGTTCTACACCTACCATAACTACATACATATTTTGCCTACTCTAGTGGGATGTACTAGGGACTGTGTTTTGTTGCTCATAGCTATTTGCTGGATGCATACATCAGATTGCGGGTTTCTCCTCCAGCGCACTTTAGGAATACTGTTACACTCCGTGTGGGTTACGCTTCAAGACTATGCCGATTCAGATTTCGGTGATTTCTGGATGGCTTACTTTGGTTGCTACTTTCATTATTGGCGTTCGACATTTTTGGATGGGTGGCTCATTGCTATTACTTTGTTTCATTATTGATTTTAGTTAGTTCTTCCGCTGATGTTCAATAGCTATATTTCTCTTTGATGTAGTGTTTGAACATCTTGCGTCTGGTTATTCAGGCTTTTCTTTGTCTCGTGTATAGCTTTGTAGGGCGTGGGGCATGCCCCTTGTAATCTCGTTTATTCTTCTGTTTTATTTATGACTTATTCACCCAAAAAAAAAGAACGTTTGTCTCTAACTATCTCCGTGCTTCTCCATCATTCTCTATTTTGTTCTAGGAACTAATAAGCCACTAATTGTTTCATTAGCTTAAGGGGACAAGTTTAACTCAAACTAACCTTGCTTAGCCTCCAAGAAAGAGAATTTTATGAGTAATTGTAGCTTAACTATGTTAGTTTAACTTAAGCACCCTATTTAGGGTTTTCTAAATCGCCTACGTGTTCAGTTCTCGAGTCCAAATGGATGAATTTGAATTCTCTTTGATTTTCTTCCTATTTCTCTTTCTTTTTCTCTAACTTTCTCTTCAACATCTCAAGAAGAACGTTTCCCTCTATGCTTCTCCGTCTTCCTCTGTTTTGTTCTACGAACTAATTAGCTTAGCCCACTAATTGTTTTATTAGCTTAAGCGGCCAGGTTTAACTGAAACTATCCTTGCTTAGCTTGTAAGAAAAAGAATTTTCTAAGTAATTTTAGTTTAACGATGTTAGTTTAAGTTAAGAACCTCATTTAAGGATTTCCAAATCACCTACGTGTTCAATTCGCAAGTCCGCAAGGAAGAATTTGAAATCCCTTTGATTTTCTTCCTATTTCTCTTTCTTTTCTCCAACTTCTCATCTACCTGTCAAGAAGAATGTTTCTCCAAAACTTTCTCCATCCTTCTCGATTTTGTCCTACGAACTAATTAGCTTTGGCCAATAATTGTTTCATTAGCTTAAGTGGCCAGGTTTAACTCAAACTAACCATGCATATCGTCTAAGAAAGAGGATTTTATGAGTAATTGTAGCTTAACCATACTAGTTTAATTTGAGCACCCTATTTAAGGTTTTCTAAGTCTCCTACGTGTTCGATTCTCAAGTCCAAATGGATGGATTTGATTTCTCTCCGATTTTCTTCCTATATTTCTCTTCCTTTTCTCCAACTTTCTCTTCTACATCTCAAGAAGAACGTTTCTCCCAAAGTTTCTCCGTGCTTCCTCATCTTTTCTGTTTTATTCTACGAACTAATTAGCATAGGCCACTAATTGTTTCATTAGCTTAAGTGGCCATGTGTTAACTCAAATTAACCTTGCTTAGCCTCTAAGAAAGAGAATTTTCTGAGTAATTGTAGCATAACGATATTAGTTTAACTTAGGCACCTCATTTAAGGTTTTCAAAATCGCTGAAGGGTTCAATTCTCAAGTCCAAAACGATGAATTTGAATGCCCTTTGATTATCTTTCTAAAATCCCTTTCTTTTCTCCAGCTTTCTCTTCTAGCTCTAAAGCAAAATGTTTCTCTCTTTCTCCGTCCTTCTCCATCCTTTTCCATTTGGTTCTTGGAACTAATTAGCGCAGGCCACTAATTCTTTCATTAGCTTATGTGGCCAAGTTTAACTCAAACTCACCTTGCTTAGCCTCTAGGAAAGAGAATTTTCTGAGTGATTGTAGCATAACGATATTAGTTGAGCTCAGGCACCTCATTTAATGTTTTCAAAATCACGTAAGTGTTCAATTCTCAAGTCCAAAACGATGAATTTGAATGCCCTTTGACTTTCTTCCTATTTCTCTTTATTTTCTCTAACTCTCTCTTCTAGGCTCTCGATAAGAATGTTTCTGTCTAACTTTCTCCGGCCTTCTCTATTTTGTTCTACGAACTAATTAGCTTAGGCCACTAATTATTTCATCAGCTTAAGTGGCCATGTTTGACTCTAGTATCCACTTAACATTAATCCGGCTCATCAACGCCTGTCAGCGGCAACAAGATGCTCTATCCACTTAAGAATGTTTCTCCATAACTTTTCCCGTCCTTCCGCATCTTTCTCTATCTTGTTCTAGGAACTAATTAGCTTAGGCCACTAATCGTTTGATTAGCTTAAATGGCCAAGTTTAGCTCAAACTAACCTAACTTAGCCCCTAAAAAAGAGAATTTTAAGAGCAATTGCAGCTTAACGATATTAGTTTAACTTAAGAACCTTGTTTAAGGATTTCTAAATCACCTAAGTGTTCAATTCTCAATTCCAAAAGGAAGAATTTGAAATCCCTTTGAATTTCTTTCTATTTTCCTTTTTCTTTTCTCCGACTTCTCATCTACCAGTCAAGAAGAATGTTTCTCCCCAAGTTTCTCCGGCCTTCTCCATCCTTCTCTATTTTTATCCTACGAACTAATTAGCTTGGGCCAATAATTCTTTCATTAGCTTAAATGGCCCGGTTTAACTCAAACAAAACCATGCTTAGCCTGTAAGAAAGAGAATTTTATGAGTAATTGTAGCTTAATGATATTAGTTTAACTTAAACACGTCATTTAAGGTTTTCTAAATCTCCTACGTGTTCAATTCTCAAATCGAAAAGGATGAATTTCAATTCTCTTTGATTTTCTTCCTGTTTCTCTTTCTTTTCTCTAACCTTTCTCTACCGCCTCTCAAGAAGAATTCAGAATGTTCAAAAGCTGTCCTTTATTTTCTTTGCGTTCTACACCTACCATAACTACATACATATTTTGCCTACTCTAGTGGGATGTACTAGGGACTGTGTTTTGTTGCTCATAGCTATTTGCTGGATGCATACATCAGATTGCGGGTTTCTCCTCCAGCGCACTTTAGGAATACTGTTACACTCCGTGTGGGTTACGCTTCAAGACTATGCCGATTCAGATTTCGGTGATTTCTGGATGGCTTACTTTGGTTGCTACTTTCATTATTGGCGTTCGACATTTTTGGATGGGTGGCTCATTGCTATTACTTTGTTTCATTATTGATTTTAGTTAGTTCTTCCGCTGATGTTCAATAGCTATATTTCTCTTTGATGTAGTGTTTGAACATCTTGCGTCTGGTTATTCAGGCTTTTCTTTGTCTCGTGTATAGCTTTGTAGGGCGTGGGGCATGCCCCTTGTAATCTCGTTTATTCTTCTGTTTTATTTATGACTTATTCACCCAAAAAAAAAGAACGTTTGTCTCTAACTATCTCCGTGCTTCTCCATCATTCTCTATTTTGTTCTAGGAACTAATAAGCCACTAATTGTTTCATTAGCTTAAGGGGACAAGTTTAACTCAAACTAACCTTGCTTAGCCTCCAAGAAAGAGAATTTTATGAGTAATTGTAGCTTAACTATGTTAGTTTAACTTAAGCACCCTATTTAGGGTTTTCTAAATCGCCTACGTGTTCAGTTCTCGAGTCCAAATGGATGAATTTGAATTCTCTTTGATTTTCTTCCTATTTCTCTTTCTTTTTCTCTAACTTTCTCTTCAACATCTCAAGAAGAACGTTTCCCTCTATGCTTCTCCGTCTTCCTCTGTTTTGTTCTACGAACTAATTAGCTTAGCCCACTAATTGTTTTATTAGCTTAAGCGGCCAGGTTTAACTGAAACTATCCTTGCTTAGCTTGTAAGAAAAAGAATTTTCTAAGTAATTTTAGTTTAACGATGTTAGTTTAAGTTAAGAACCTCATTTAAGGATTTCCAAATCACCTACGTGTTCAATTCGCAAGTCCGCAAGGAAGAATTTGAAATCCCTTTGATTTTCTTCCTATTTCTCTTTCTTTTCTCCAACTTCTCATCTACCTGTCAAGAAGAATGTTTCTCCAAAACTTTCTCCATCCTTCTCGATTTTGTCCTACGAACTAATTAGCTTTGGCCAATAATTGTTTCATTAGCTTAAGTGGCCAGGTTTAACTCAAACTAACCATGCATATCGTCTAAGAAAGAGGATTTTATGAGTAATTGTAGCTTAACCATACTAGTTTAATTTGAGCACCCTATTTAAGGTTTTCTAAGTCTCCTACGTGTTCGATTCTCAAGTCCAAATGGATGGATTTGATTTCTCTCCGATTTTCTTCCTATATTTCTCTTCCTTTTCTCCAACTTTCTCTTCTACATCTCAAGAAGAACGTTTCTCCCAAAGTTTCTCCGTGCTTCCTCATCTTTTCTGTTTTATTCTACGAACTAATTAGCATAGGCCACTAATTGTTTCATTAGCTTAAGTGGCCATGTGTTAACTCAAATTAACCTTGCTTAGCCTCTAAGAAAGAGAATTTTCTGAGTAATTGTAGCATAACGATATTAGTTTAACTTAGGCACCTCATTTAAGGTTTTCAAAATCGCTGAAGGGTTCAATTCTCAAGTCCAAAACGATGAATTTGAATGCCCTTTGATTATCTTTCTAAAATCCCTTTCTTTTCTCCAGCTTTCTCTTCTAGCTCTAAAGCAAAATGTTTCTCTCTTTCTCCGTCCTTCTCCATCCTTTTCCATTTGGTTCTTGGAACTAATTAGCGCAGGCCACTAATTCTTTCATTAGCTTATGTGGCCAAGTTTAACTCAAACTCACCTTGCTTAGCCTCTAGGAAAGAGAATTTTCTGAGTGATTGTAGCATAACGATATTAGTTGAGCTCAGGCACCTCATTTAATGTTTTCAAAATCACGTAAGTGTTCAATTCTCAAGTCCAAAACGATGAATTTGAATGCCCTTTGACTTTCTTCCTATTTCTCTTTATTTTCTCTAACTCTCTCTTCTAGGCTCTCGATAAGAATGTTTCTGTCTAACTTTCTCCGGCCTTCTCTATTTTGTTCTACGAACTAATTAGCTTAGGCCACTAATTATTTCATCAGCTTAAGTGGCCATGTTTGACTCTAGTATCCACTTAACATTAATCCGGCTCATCAACGCCTGTCAGCGGCAACAAGATGCTCTATCCACTTAAGAATGTTTCTCCATAACTTTTCCCGTCCTTCCGCATCTTTCTCTATCTTGTTCTAGGAACTAATTAGCTTAGGCCACTAATCGTTTGATTAGCTTAAATGGCCAAGTTTAGCTCAAACTAACCTAACTTAGCCCCTAAAAAAGAGAATTTTAAGAGCAATTGCAGCTTAACGATATTAGTTTAACTTAAGAACCTTGTTTAAGGATTTCTAAATCACCTAAGTGTTCAATTCTCAATTCCAAAAGGAAGAATTTGAAATCCCTTTGAATTTCTTTCTATTTTCCTTTTTCTTTTCTCCGACTTCTCATCTACCAGTCAAGAAGAATGTTTCTCCCCAAGTTTCTCCGGCCTTCTCCATCCTTCTCTATTTTTATCCTACGAACTAATTAGCTTGGGCCAATAATTCTTTCATTAGCTTAAATGGCCCGGTTTAACTCAAACAAAACCATGCTTAGCCTGTAAGAAAGAGAATTTTATGAGTAATTGTAGCTTAATGATATTAGTTTAACTTAAACACGTCATTTAAGGTTTTCTAAATCTCCTACGTGTTCAATTCTCAAATCGAAAAGGATGAATTTCAATTCTCTTTGATTTTCTTCCTGTTTCTCTTTCTTTTCTCTAACCTTTCTCTACCGCCTCTCAAGAAGAATTCAGAATGTTCGAAAGCTGTCCTTTATTTTCTTTGCGTTCTACACCTACCATAACTACATACATATTTTGCCTACTCTAGTGGGATGTACTAGGGACTGTGTTTTGTTGCTCATAGCTATTTGCTGGATGCATACATCAGATTGCGGGTTTCTCCTCCAGCGCACTTTAGGAATACTGTTACACTCCGTGTGGGTTACGCTTCAAGACTATGCCGATTCAGATTTCGGTGATTTCTGGATGGCTTACTTTGGTTGCTACTTTCATTATTGGCGTTCGACATTTTTGGATGGGTGGCTCATTGCTATTACTTTGTTTCATTATTGATTTTAGTTAGTTCTTCCGCTGATGTTCAATAGCTATATTTCTCTTTGATGTAGTGTTTGAACATCTTGCGTCTGGTTATTCAGGCTTTTCTTTGTCTCGTGTATAGCTTTGTAGGGCGTGGGGCATGCCCCTTGTAATCTCGTTTATTCTTCTGTTTTATTTATGACTTATTCACCCAAAAAAAAAGAACGTTTGTCTCTAACTATCTCCGTGCTTCTCCATCATTCTCTATTTTGTTCTAGGAACTAATAAGCCACTAATTGTTTCATTAGCTTAAGGGGACAAGTTTAACTCAAACTAACCTTGCTTAGCCTCCAAGAAAGAGAATTTTATGAGTAATTGTAGCTTAACTATGTTAGTTTAACTTAAGCACCCTATTTAGGGTTTTCTAAATCGCCTACGTGTTCAGTTCTCGAGTCCAAATGGATGAATTTGAATTCTCTTTGATTTTCTTCCTATTTCTCTTTCTTTTTCTCTAACTTTCTCTTCAACATCTCAAGAAGAACGTTTCCCTCTATGCTTCTCCGTCTTCCTCTGTTTTGTTCTACGAACTAATTAGCTTAGCCCACTAATTGTTTTATTAGCTTAAGCGGCCAGGTTTAACTGAAACTATCCTTGCTTAGCTTGTAAGAAAAAGAATTTTCTAAGTAATTTTAGTTTAACGATGTTAGTTTAAGTTAAGAACCTCATTTAAGGATTTCCAAATCACCTACGTGTTCAATTCGCAAGTCCGCAAGGAAGAATTTGAAATCCCTTTGATTTTCTTCCTATTTCTCTTTCTTTTCTCCAACTTCTCATCTACCTGTCAAGAAGAATGTTTCTCCAAAACTTTCTCCATCCTTCTCGATTTTGTCCTACGAACTAATTAGCTTTGGCCAATAATTGTTTCATTAGCTTAAGTGGCCAGGTTTAACTCAAACTAACCATGCATATCGTCTAAGAAAGAGGATTTTATGAGTAATTGTAGCTTAACCATACTAGTTTAATTTGAGCACCCTATTTAAGGTTTTCTAAGTCTCCTACGTGTTCGATTCTCAAGTCCAAATGGATGGATTTGATTTCTCTCCGATTTTCTTCCTATATTTCTCTTCCTTTTCTCCAACTTTCTCTTCTACATCTCAAGAAGAACGTTTCTCCCAAAGTTTCTCCGTGCTTCCTCATCTTTTCTGTTTTATTCTACGAACTAATTAGCATAGGCCACTAATTGTTTCATTAGCTTAAGTGGCCATGTGTTAACTCAAATTAACCTTGCTTAGCCTCTAAGAAAGAGAATTTTCTGAGTAATTGTAGCATAACGATATTAGTTTAACTTAGGCACCTCATTTAAGGTTTTCAAAATCGCTGAAGGGTTCAATTCTCAAGTCCAAAACGATTAATTTGAATGCCCTTTGATTATCTTTCTAAAATCCCTTTCTTTTCTCCAGCTTTCTCTTCTAGCTCTAAAGCAAAATGTTTCTCTCTTTCTCCGTCCTTCTCCATCCTTTTCCATTTGGTTCTTGGAACTAATTAGCGCAGGCCACTAATTCTTTCATTAGCTTATGTGGCCAAGTTTAACTCAAACTCACCTTGCTTAGCCTCTAGGAAAGAGAATTTTCTGAGTGATTGTAGCATAACGATATTAGTTGAGCTCAGGCACCTCATTTAATGTTTTCAAAATCACGTAAGTGTTCAATTCTCAAGTCCAAAACGATGAATTTGAATGCCCTTTGACTTTCTTCCTATTTCTCTTTATTTTCTCTAACTCTCTCTTCTAGGCTCTCAATAAGAATGTTTCTGTCTAACTTTCTCCGGCCTTCTCTATTTTGTTCTACGAACTAATTAGCTTAGGCCACTAATTATTTCATCAGCTTAAGTGGCCATGTTTGACTCTAGTATCCACTTAACATTAATCCGGCTCATCAACGCCTGTCAGCGGCAACAAGATGCTCTATCCACTTAAGAATGTTTCTCCATAACTTTTCCCGTCCTTCCGCATCTTTCTCTATCTTGTTCTAGGAACTAATTAGCTTAGGCCACTAATCGTTTGATTAGCTTAAATGGCCAAGTTTAGCTCAAACTAACCTAACTTAGCCCCTAAAAAAGAGAATTTTAAGAGCAATTGCAGCTTAACGATATTAGTTTAACTTAAGAACCTTGTTTAAGGATTTCTAAATCACCTAAGTGTTCAATTCTCAATTCCAAAAGGAAGAATTTGAAATCCCTTTGAATTTCTTTCTATTTTCCTTTTTCTTTTCTCCGACTTCTCATCTACCAGTCAAGAAGAATGTTTCTCCCCAAGTTTCTCCGGCCTTCTCCATCCTTCTCTATTTTTATCCTACGAACTAATTAGCTTGGGCCAATAATTCTTTCATTAGCTTAAATGGCCCGGTTTAACTCAAACAAAACCATGCTTAGCCTGTAAGAAAGAGAATTTTATGAGTAATTGTAGCTTAATGATATTAGTTTAACTTAAACACGTCATTTAAGGTTTTCTAAATCTCCTACGTGTTCAATTCTCAAATCGAAAAGGATGAATTTCAATTCTCTTTGATTTTCTTCCTGTTTCTCTTTCTTTTCTCTAACCTTTCTCTACCGCCTCTCAAGAAGAATTCAGAATGTTCAAAAGCTGTCCTTTATTTTCTTTGCGTTCTACACCTACCATAACTACATACATATTTTGCCTACTCTAGTGGGATGTACTAGGGACTGTGTTTTGTTGCTCATAGCTATTTGCTGGATGCATACATCAGATTGCGGGTTTCTCCTCCAGCGCACTTTAGGAATACTGTTACACTCCGTGTGGGTTACGCTTCAAGACTATGCCGATTCAGATTTCGGTGATTTCTGGATGGCTTACTTTGGTTGCTACTTTCATTATTGGCGTTCGACATTTTTGGATGGGTGGCTCATTGCTATTACTTTGTTTCATTATTGATTTTAGTTAGTTCTTCCGCTGATGTTCAATAGCTATATTTCTCTTTGATGTAGTGTTTGAACATCTTGCGTCTGGTTATTCAGGCTTTTCTTTGTCTCGTGTATAGCTTTGTAGGGCGTGGGGCATGCCCCTTGTAATCTCGTTTATTCTTCTGTTTTATTTATGACTTATTCACCCAAAAAAAAAGAACGTTTGTCTCTAACTATCTCCGTGCTTCTCCATCATTCTCTATTTTGTTCTAGGAACTAATAAGCCACTAATTGTTTCATTAGCTTAAGGGGACAAGTTTAACTCAAACTAACCTTGCTTAGCCTCCAAGAAAGAGAATTTTATGAGTAATTGTAGCTTAACTATGTTAGTTTAACTTAAGCACCCTATTTAGGGTTTTCTAAATCGCCTACGTGTTCAGTTCTCGAGTCCAAATGGATGAATTTGAATTCTCTTTGATTTTCTTCCTATTTCTCTTTCTTTTTCTCTAACTTTCTCTTCAACATCTCAAGAAGAACGTTTCCCTCTATGCTTCTCCGTCTTCCTCTGTTTTGTTCTACGAACTAATTAGCTTAGCCCACTAATTGTTTTATTAGCTTAAGCGGCCAGGTTTAACTGAAACTATCCTTGCTTAGCTTGTAAGAAAAAGAATTTTCTAAGTAATTTTAGTTTAACGATGTTAGTTTAAGTTAAGAACCTCATTTAAGGATTTCCAAATCACCTACGTGTTCAATTCGCAAGTCCGCAAGGAAGAATTTGAAATCCCTTTGATTTTCTTCCTATTTCTCTTTCTTTTCTCCAACTTCTCATCTACCTGTCAAGAAGAATGTTTCTCCAAAACTTTCTCCATCCTTCTCGATTTTGTCCTACGAACTAATTAGCTTTGGCCAATAATTGTTTCATTAGCTTAAGTGGCCAGGTTTAACTCAAACTAACCATGCATATCGTCTAAGAAAGAGGATTTTATGAGTAATTGTAGCTTAACCATACTAGTTTAATTTGAGCACCCTATTTAAGGTTTTCTAAGTCTCCTACGTGTTCGATTCTCAAGTCCAAATGGATGGATTTGATTTCTCTCCGATTTTCTTCCTATATTTCTCTTCCTTTTCTCCAACTTTCTCTTCTACATCTCAAGAAGAACGTTTCTCCCAAAGTTTCTCCGTGCTTCCTCATCTTTTCTGTTTTATTCTACGAACTAATTAGCATAGGCCACTAATTGTTTCATTAGCTTAAGTGGCCATGTGTTAACTCAAATTAACCTTGCTTAGCCTCTAAGAAAGAGAATTTTCTGAGTAATTGTAGCATAACGATATTAGTTTAACTTAGGCACCTCATTTAAGGTTTTCAAAATCGCTGAAGGGTTCAATTCTCAAGTCCAAAACGATGAATTTGAATGCCCTTTGATTATCTTTCTAAAATCCCTTTCTTTTCTCCAGCTTTCTCTTCTAGCTCTAAAGCAAAATGTTTCTCTCTTTCTCCGTCCTTCTCCATCCTTTTCCATTTGGTTCTTGGAACTAATTAGCGCAGGCCACTAATTCTTTCATTAGCTTATGTGGCCAAGTTTAACTCAAACTCACCTTGCTTAGCCTCTAGGAAAGAGAATTTTCTGAGTGATTGTAGCATAACGATATTAGTTGAGCTCAGGCACCTCATTTAATGTTTTCAAAATCACGTAAGTGTTCAATTCTCAAGTCCAAAACGATGAATTTGAATGCCCTTTGACTTTCTTCCTATTTCTCTTTATTTTCTCTAACTCTCTCTTCTAGGCTCTCGATAAGAATGTTTCTGTCTAACTTTCTCCGGCCTTCTCTATTTTGTTCTACGAACTAATTAGCTTAGGCCACTAATTATTTCATCAGCTTAAGTGGCCATGTTTGACTCTAGTATCCACTTAACATTAATCCGGCTCATCAACGCCTGTCAGCGGCAACAAGATGCTCTATCCACTTAAGAATGTTTCTCCATAACTTTTCCCGTCCTTCCGCATCTTTCTCTATCTTGTTCTAGGAACTAATTAGCTTAGGCCACTAATCGTTTGATTAGCTTAAATGGCCAAGTTTAGCTCAAACTAACCTAACTTAGCCCCTAAAAAAGAGAATTTTAAGAGCAATTGCAGCTTAACGATATTAGTTTAACTTAAGAACCTTGTTTAAGGATTTCTAAATCACCTAAGTGTTCAATTCTCAATTCCAAAAGGAAGAATTTGAAATCCCTTTGAATTTCTTTCTATTTTCCTTTTTCTTTTCTCCGACTTCTCATCTACCAGTCAAGAAGAATGTTTCTCCCCAAGTTTCTCCGGCCTTCTCCATCCTTCTCTATTTTTATCCTACGAACTAATTAGCTTGGGCCAATAATTCTTTCATTAGCTTAAATGGCCCGGTTTAACTCAAACAAAACCATGCTTAGCCTGTAAGAAAGAGAATTTTATGAGTAATTGTAGCTTAATGATATTAGTTTAACTTAAACACGTCATTTAAGGTTTTCTAAATCTCCTACGTGTTCAATTCTCAAATCGAAAAGGATGAATTTCAATTCTCTTTGATTTTCTTCCTGTTTCTCTTTCTTTTCTCTAACCTTTCTCTACCGCCTCTCAAGAAGAATTCAGAATGTTCAAAAGCTGTCCTTTATTTTCTTTGCGTTCTACACCTACCATAACTACATACATATTTTGCCTACTCTAGTGGGATGTACTAGGGACTGTGTTTTGTTGCTCATAGCTATTTGCTGGATGCATACATCAGATTGCGGGTTTCTCCTCCAGCGCACTTTAGGAATACTGTTACACTCCGTGTGGGTTACGCTTCAAGACTATGCCGATTCAGATTTCGGTGATTTCTGGATGGCTTACTTTGGTTGCTACTTTCATTATTGGCGTTCGACATTTTTGGATGGGTGGCTCATTGCTATTACTTTGTTTCATTATTGATTTTAGTTAGTTCTTCCGCTGATGTTCAATAGCTATATTTCTCTTTGATGTAGTGTTTGAACATCTTGCGTCTGGTTATTCAGGCTTTTCTTTGTCTCGTGTATAGCTTTGTAGGGCGTGGGGCATGCCCCTTGTAATCTCGTTTATTCTTCTGTTTTATTTATGACTTATTCACCCAAAAAAAAAGAACGTTTGTCTCTAACTATCTCCGTGCTTCTCCATCATTCTCTATTTTGTTCTAGGAACTAATAAGCCACTAATTGTTTCATTAGCTTAAGGGGACAAGTTTAACTCAAACTAACCTTGCTTAGCCTCCAAGAAAGAGAATTTTATGAGTAATTGTAGCTTAACTATGTTAGTTTAACTTAAGCACCCTATTTAGGGTTTTCTAAATCGCCTACGTGTTCAGTTCTCGAGTCCAAATGGATGAATTTGAATTCTCTTTGATTTTCTTCCTATTTCTCTTTCTTTTTCTCTAACTTTCTCTTCAACATCTCAAGAAGAACGTTTCCCTCTATGCTTCTCCGTCTTCCTCTGTTTTGTTCTACGAACTAATTAGCTTAGCCCACTAATTGTTTTATTAGCTTAAGCGGCCAGGTTTAACTGAAACTATCCTTGCTTAGCTTGTAAGAAAAAGAATTTTCTAAGTAATTTTAGTTTAACGATGTTAGTTTAAGTTAAGAACCTCATTTAAGGATTTCCAAATCACCTACGTGTTCAATTCGCAAGTCCGCAAGGAAGAATTTGAAATCCCTTTGATTTTCTTCCTATTTCTCTTTCTTTTCTCCAACTTCTCATCTACCTGTCAAGAAGAATGTTTCTCCAAAACTTTCTCCATCCTTCTCGATTTTGTCCTACGAACTAATTAGCTTTGGCCAATAATTGTTTCATTAGCTTAAGTGGCCAGGTTTAACTCAAACTAACCATGCATATCGTCTAAGAAAGAGGATTTTATGAGTAATTGTAGCTTAACCATACTAGTTTAATTTGAGCACCCTATTTAAGGTTTTCTAAGTCTCCTACGTGTTCGATTCTCAAGTCCAAATGGATGGATTTGATTTCTCTCCGATTTTCTTCCTATATTTCTCTTCCTTTTCTCCAACTTTCTCTTCTACATCTCAAGAAGAACGTTTCTCCCAAAGTTTCTCCGTGCTTCCTCATCTTTTCTGTTTTATTCTACGAACTAATTAGCATAGGCCACTAATTGTTTCATTAGCTTAAGTGGCCATGTGTTAACTCAAATTAACCTTGCTTAGCCTCTAAGAAAGAGAATTTTCTGAGTAATTGTAGCATAACGATATTAGTTTAACTTAGGCACCTCATTTAAGGTTTTCAAAATCGCTGAAGGGTTCAATTCTCAAGTCCAAAACGATTAATTTGAATGCCCTTTGATTATCTTTCTAAAATCCCTTTCTTTTCTCCAGCTTTCTCTTCTAGCTCTAAAGCAAAATGTTTCTCTCTTTCTCCGTCCTTCTCCATCCTTTTCCATTTGGTTCTTGGAACTAATTAGCGCAGGCCACTAATTCTTTCATTAGCTTATGTGGCCAAGTTTAACTCAAACTCACCTTGCTTAGCCTCTAGGAAAGAGAATTTTCTGAGTGATTGTAGCATAACGATATTAGTTGAGCTCAGGCACCTCATTTAATGTTTTCAAAATCACGTAAGTGTTCAATTCTCAAGTCCAAAACGATGAATTTGAATGCCCTTTGACTTTCTTCCTATTTCTCTTTATTTTCTCTAACTCTCTCTTCTAGGCTCTCAATAAGAATGTTTCTGTCTAACTTTCTCCGGCCTTCTCTATTTTGTTCTACGAACTAATTAGCTTAGGCCACTAATTATTTCATCAGCTTAAGTGGCCATGTTTGACTCTAGTATCCACTTAACATTAATCCGGCTCATCAACGCCTGTCAGCGGCAACAAGATGCTCTATCCACTTAAGAATGTTTCTCCATAACTTTTCCCGTCCTTCCGCATCTTTCTCTATCTTGTTCTAGGAACTAATTAGCTTAGGCCACTAATCGTTTGATTAGCTTAAATGGCCAAGTTTAGCTCAAACTAACCTAACTTAGCCCCTAAAAAAGAGAATTTTAAGAGCAATTGCAGCTTAACGATATTAGTTTAACTTAAGAACCTTGTTTAAGGATTTCTAAATCACCTAAGTGTTCAATTCTCAATTCCAAAAGGAAGAATTTGAAATCCCTTTGAATTTCTTTCTATTTTCCTTTTTCTTTTCTCCGACTTCTCATCTACCAGTCAAGAAGAATGTTTCTCCCCAAGTTTCTCCGGCCTTCTCCATCCTTCTCTATTTTTATCCTACGAACTAATTAGCTTGGGCCAATAATTCTTTCATTAGCTTAAATGGCCCGGTTTAACTCAAGTTAAGAGCGGTTGACTGTAACCAACTCACTGATAGAATCACTAAAAGGGTTAAGAGCTGGACTAACAGGATTCTGTCATATGCTGGAAGAGGCCAGCTCATTCAGACCATTCTCTTTTCTATGCAAGTGTATTGGTCTTCTCTTTTCATCCTTCCTAAGAAGGTGGTTAAGGAGATTGAGAGTATCCTTCGGGCGTTTCTTTGGTCTGGTACTGAGCTCAAAAAGCATAGTGCTAAAGTTGCGTGGGACAAGGTGTGTGCTCCTAAAAATGAGGGCGGTCTGGGTTTTAAATCCATTGAGATTTGGAATAGGGCTGCTATTGCCAAACACATTTGGTTTCTATTTTCCGGGGGGGAACAATCTATGTGGTGCCAATGGATAAAATCGTACTTACTAAAGGGTAGAAGTTTCTGGCACGTCAAAACTCCTAGTGACCCTTCTTGGGTTTGGAGGAAGCTATTGTCTCTTAGGAATATTGTCTCCCCTCTTATTCTCCACAAGATAGGTAAGGGTGACTCCACATTCCTTTGGTATGATAATTGGCATCCTCTTGGGCCCCTTTGGGATAGATATGGGGATAGAATTCAGTATGATTCTGGCTTTAATAGTGAGACCAAAGTTAGTCAAATTGTTCGTGGTAACTCTTGGCATTGGCCTTTCCCTAATTCATGGGAGATTCAAGAGTGGATCTCGTCTACCCCTGAGAGTTGTAGACCTGATTCCTCTAAAAATGACCTTCTTAGTTGGACCCTCACTTCTGATGGGGAATTCACCATCAAGTCTACCTGGCATCACTGGAGAAGTAAGTTTGCCAAGGTAGCTTGGCATGATTTTGTCTGGGGCTCCCATAAAATTCCTAAGGTTAGCTTTATTGTCTGGCTTGCTATCCAGGAGAGGCTTAATACTGGTGATAGAGTGTCCGCTTTTGGGGTTATCACAACCTGTTCCTTTTGCCAGGATCCCAATGAAAGTCATTCTCATCTCTTTTTTGATTGCATATTCTCGTCAAATGTTTGGCAAGCTATTCAGGGTAAATGCAATCTTAACTGGCCAGATCTTCATTGGCCTGGGATCATTACTCATGCTACAGGAGAAACTAAGGGTAAATCTCTCAGAGCTCATGTCCTTAAGTTGGCTTTGATGTGCACTGTTTACAATCTTTGGCTTGAGAGGAATAACAGGAAATTCAGTAATGTCTCTAAACCTGTACAGGTTGTGATCAAATCTATTATTCACATGGTTAGGGGGAGATTACTTTCTGTTAATACCTTTCCCAGATCTCCAGGGGATAAATGGTTTCTAACTCATTGGAATTTGCCTGAAAATGTCTTGAAGCCCCTTTCCTCTGTCAGGAATGGGAGGGCTGCTGAGTGATGTGAGTTCCTCTACATGAGGGTTGAGTGAAGGGGAGCAAAATTTGTTTACTAACTGTTTGCTCATATTTGCAGTTGCTGTGCTTACGGATTTCTCTTGAGAGTTGAGTGTTGTGAGAAACAAACACTTTCAGTAGCTTATTGTGGGTTGAGTGAATCCAGTTCCCAAATTGTTTTGTACTAATGTTTATATATATAGTAATTTTTTATATGCAGGCTAAGGATGCTGTTATTGAGTGGTGTGAGTTCCTATATTGTGGGTTGAGTGTTGTGAGGTCCTATATTGTGAGCTCTATTATTATGTTCCTGAAGCATGGTTTTCTTTCTTCATTTGGTTGTAATGTCTTCAAGTTACACAATGCAGGGTTTACTACAGAGTGTAAGCAAGGCATGGGTGGCATGGGAGGTCAGCTGTGTCTCTATGGGTATTGCTGGTCTGCTGGTACAATTGCCTCGGTTTTAAAAGTTTCTTGGTGTGTGGTTATGGCTGCTTGTAGCGCCTCTGGTGGGAAGATTGTCTTTCTTTTCGTTTATTTTGTCTTCTTAGGTTTGGACATTATAGATGGTTTGCTATGTTTAATTCTTTTTGGCCTATCCGTGCGGGATGTGCACGGTATTTCTGTTTTGCTGCTTTTTGGGTTTCGTACTGTGGGTTATGGTACGCTTGTGAGCTATCCTTGGTCTTCTTTCGACATGTTCCTCTTTTGCACAGGAGCATTATCTGTGAATAGCATTCTAAGTTCTCTGCTAAATGGGACAGCCAAGAGATGGACTTCAGTTTTTTTGCTAACTATGGCTGCTGGAAATGCCCAGAACGTGATGAACTTTTTGTTTATTATTTATTTTATTATTTGGTTATCAAAGTCTGATGATTGCATGCTGTATTTTTTGGTCTTATGCTTTAACTGCGGGATGTGCATGTTTAAGCTGGTCTGTATGGTCCCAAACCTGGCTGATTGTGTTCATATTTCCCATATGTTTATTATGGGACATATGAACATTTTTGTATGTTCGGGTCTGTGTCGGTGTGTGTGGACTGTTCATTAGGCATGTTTATTTTTGGTTCTTTTGTATCCTTAGCGTGTTGATCTAGGTTGGTTATGTTCATTTGTTTTCTTTGTTTCTTTGGTTAGGGCCTGGGGCATGCCCCTTGTATATTTGTAATTTTCTGTGTTTTTAATTTATGACTTATTCACCCAAAAAAAAATTGTAGCTTAATGATATTAGTTTAACTTAAACACGTCATTTAAGGTTTTCTAAATCTCCTACGTGTTCAATTCTCAAATCGAAAAGGATGAATTTCAATTCTCTTTGATTTTCTTCCTGTTTCTCTTTCTTTTCTCTAACCTTTCTCTACCGCCTCTCAAGAAGAATTCAGAATGTTCAAAAGCTGTCCTTTATTTTCTTTGCGTTCTACACCTACCATAACTACATACATATTTTGCCTACTCTAGTGGGATGTACTAGGGACTGTGTTTTGTTGCTCATAGCTATTTGCTGGATGCATACATCAGATTGCGGGTTTCTCCTCCAGCGCACTTTAGGAATACTGTTACACTCCGTGTGGGTTACGCTTCAAGACTATGCCGATTCAGATTTCGGTGATTTCTGGATGGCTTACTTTGGTTGCTACTTTCATTATTGGCGTTCGACATTTTTGGATGGGTGGCTCATTGCTATTACTTTGTTTCATTATTGATTTTAGTTAGTTCTTCCGCTGATGTTCAATAGCTATATTTCTCTTTGATGTAGTGTTTGAACATCTTGCGTCTGGTTATTCAGGCTTTTCTTTGTCTCGTGTATAGCTTTGTAGGGCGTGGGGCATGCCCCTTGTAATCTCGTTTATTCTTCTGTTTTATTTATGACTTATTCACCCAAAAAAAAGAACGTTTGTCTCTAACTATCTCCGTGCTTCTCCATCATTCTCTATTTTGTTCTAGGAACTAATAAGCCACTAATTGTTTCATTAGCTTAAGGGGACAAGTTTAACTCAAACTAACCTTGCTTAGCCTCCAAGAAAGAGAATTTTATGAGTAATTGTAGCTTAACTATGTTAGTTTAACTTAAGCACCCTATTTAGGGTTTTCTAAATCGCCTACGTGTTCAGTTCTCGAGTCCAAATGGATGAATTTGAATTCTCTTTGATTTTCTTCCTATTTCTCTTTCTTTTTCTCTAACTTTCTCTTCAACATCTCAAGAAGAACGTTTCCCTCTATGCTTCTCCGTCTTCCTCTGTTTTGTTCTACGAACTAATTAGCTTAGCCCACTAATTGTTTTATTAGCTTAAGCGGCCAGGTTTAACTGAAACTATCCTTGCTTAGCTTGTAAGAAAAAGAATTTTCTAAGTAATTTTAGTTTAACGATGTTAGTTTAAGTTAAGAACCTCATTTAAGGATTTCCAAATCACCTACGTGTTCAATTCGCAAGTCCGCAAGGAAGAATTTGAAATCCCTTTGATTTTCTTCCTATTTCTCTTTCTTTTCTCCAACTTCTCATCTACCTGTCAAGAAGAATGTTTCTCCAAAACTTTCTCCATCCTTCTCGATTTTGTCCTACGAACTAATTAGCTTTGGCCAATAATTGTTTCATTAGCTTAAGTGGCCAGGTTTAACTCAAACTAACCATGCATATCGTCTAAGAAAGAGGATTTTATGAGTAATTGTAGCTTAACCATACTAGTTTAATTTGAGCACCCTATTTAAGGTTTTCTAAGTCTCCTACGTGTTCGATTCTCAAGTCCAAATGGATGGATTTGATTTCTCTCCGATTTTCTTCCTATATTTCTCTTCCTTTTCTCCAACTTTCTCTTCTACATCTCAAGAAGAACGTTTCTCCCAAAGTTTCTCCGTGCTTCCTCATCTTTTCTGTTTTATTCTACGAACTAATTAGCATAGGCCACTAATTGTTTCATTAGCTTAAGTGGCCATGTGTTAACTCAAATTAACCTTGCTTAGCCTCTAAGAAAGAGAATTTTCTGAGTAATTGTAGCATAACGATATTAGTTTAACTTAGGCACCTCATTTAAGGTTTTCAAAATCGCTGAAGGGTTCAATTCTCAAGTCCAAAACGATTAATTTGAATGCCCTTTGATTATCTTTCTAAAATCCCTTTCTTTTCTCCAGCTTTCTCTTCTAGCTCTAAATCAAAATGTTTCTCTCTTTCTCCGTCCTTCTCCATCCTTTTCCATTTGGTTCTTGGAACTAATTAGCGCAGGCCACTAATTCTTTCATTAGCTTATGTGGCCAAGTTTAACTCAAACTCACCTTGCTTAGCCTCTAGGAAAGAGAATTTTCTGAGTGATTGTAGCATAACGATATTAGTTGAGCTCAGGCACCTCATTTAATGTTTTCAAAATCACGTAAGTGTTCAATTCTCAAGTCCAAAACGATGAATTTGAATGCCCTTTGACTTTCTTCCTATTTCTCTTTATTTTCTCTAACTCTCTCTTCTAGGCTCTCAATAAGAATGTTTCTGTCTAACTTTCTCCGGCCTTCTCTATTTTGTTCTACGAACTAATTAGCTTAGGCCACTAATTATTTCATCAGCTTAAGTGGCCATGTTTGACTCTAGTATCCACTTAACATTAATCCGGCTCATCAACGCCTGTCAGCGGCAACAAGATGCTCTATCCACTTAAGAATGTTTCTCCATAACTTTTCCCGTCCTTCCGCATCTTTCTCTATCTTGTTCTAGGAACTAATTAGCTTAGGCCACTAATCGTTTGATTAGCTTAAATGGCCAAGTTTAGCTCAAACTAACCTAACTTAGCCCCTAAAAAAGAGAATTTTAAGAGCAATTGCAGCTTAGCGATATTAGTTTAACTTAAGAACCTTGTTTAAGGATTTTTTTTTTTTGGGTGAATAAGAGATAAAATAAAACAAGAAAATTTACACAGCTACAAGGGGCATACCCCAGGACCTAACACAGCTATACAGAGGACAAAACAAAAGCCAACAACCTGTTCACCATTCCTATAATCTAGCAATAGGAAGAGAGAACAAGAAATATAAACAATTATAACAACCTAGGCGAAGAGAGCAAACTGAAGCATAGATCCAGGAGGCTATGGTCTTGAAGAGAACCTCCTGCTACTGTAGCACCAAGTAAGAGAATCTGGACAACTGTATCCACAAAAGGCACGAGCCAAAACAAAAAACAACACAACAACATTCCCTACACATCCCGTAGGGCTAGGAATGAGAAACAACAACAAAACTAAACTGTTAAAATGTGTGCAAGCCGAAACATGGTTACTAGGACAGCTATTAGGAATACAAAGAAGCACAAAAATACTCCTACACAGCCCGTAGGAATAAGCTAAACACACTGCAAAATTATGCAAAAAAAGCAATGAAGAACAACTGATTTTCCCCCTCCTGTAGCACAGCAAGGCGCTAGCAGCAGCCATCACCATGGTACAGACACAACCTTCATACTGCCACCCGATTCTGTGCAGCATGTATCCAGCACCCTTCCACGCCAAAAACCAAGGGTGCCAGCAGCACTTCCCTGCAACTGCACTGTACGCAGCACCACACCTCCTCACCAACAAGTGAACCTGTCGTAAATCATAAAGGAGAAGAAATAACAGACACACAATATAGGAGCTCTCCTCACTCGACCCACAACACAGTATGTCTCTCCACTCCATATATGATCTCACAACACTAGGCCCACAACTCACATGATACCTCGAAAGGATCAGAAGGGCATTATACTTGAAAGCTCCAAGAACCTGCACAAACCATATATAAGATATAATAAAAGTTAGCATAAAGTATGTGTATTGTCTCTCATCACTCGACCCACAATGTCTGGAAATATATATGTGGCTCACAGCACTCAACCCTCCATACGGACCCATCAATGTAGGAGAAGATTTAGGATTCATGATAACCTGCAAAGGAGCACCCAGTTAGTAAACCCCACAGTAGTTGCTCACCATCACTCAACCCTCAATGTATGTAACCTCACATCACTCATTCTCCGGCCAGCTGCAATAGTATGGTGCTGCTGCAAGAGTTTGAGAGGAAGACTCCATTCCTCCAAAAGCCAATTATCACCTGCAGAAATTTTAACATTTTCCAAAGAAAGAAGCCTACCCCTAACCATTTGGATAATAGAGTTAGTAACAACCTCTTCGGGCTTTTGGACCTTATTGAAGATCCTACTATTCCTCTCTATCCAGATGTGGTAGACAGTGCACAGAAATGATAGCTTAAGAATCACCATTTTCAAGGAGGTGCCACTGATAGATCTAACAGCAAAATCAACAGTTTCCAACCAAGGCAAAGAAGGCCAGTTAGATTTACTCTTGGCAAGGATACCACCCCAAATCCTAGAAGAAAATATGCATCTAAAGAAGAGATGAGAATGTGTCTCCTCAGGCTCTTGACAGAAAGGGCAGCAAGGATTAGTAACAAGACCACAGGTTTTGAGTCTATCACCAGTGTTAAGTCTCTCATTGATGGCTAACCAAACAATAAAACTAACCCTAGGGATTGAAGGGGGGCCCCAGATAAGTTTGGACCAAGTGACTTTGGGGCCCTTGTCCCTCCAACAATCCCAAGCTGACTGGATAGAGAAGTCACCATCAGCAGCCAAATTCCAAAACGGAGTATCAAAAGAGCCAAGGGAAGGTAGGAAGGATAAAGGGGTAGAAGAGATCCACTCCTTTATCTCCCAAGAATTAGAAACAGGCCACTTCCAAGAACCATTAGAGACTATAGAGCTAACCTTGGTGCTGTCAGGAAGATTAGTGTCATAAAGAATTCTAGGACCAAACCTATGCCACAACGAACCAAGCGGATGCCAATTGTCATACCACAGGAACACATTTTCCCCATTACCAATTTTAAACTTGATGTGAGGATAGATTAAATGCCTAAGAGACAGGATTTTCCTCCAAACCCATGAGGGATCACTAGGAGTTCTAACAGCCCAAAAGCTCCTCCCTTTAAGCAAGTAAGCCTTGACCCATTGGCACCACATGGAACAATCACCCCCAGAAAACAAGTACCAAACATGTTTGGCTATAGCAGCCTTGTTCCAGGTAGCTAAGTCTTTGAAACCAAGGCCACCCTCATTTTTTTTCCTACAGATATATCTCCAAGCAATCTTAGCACTATGTTTCTTCAACTCAACCCCAGACCAAAGAAAAGATCTAAGGAGGCTCTCAATGTCACCAATGATTTTCTTAGGGAGGATAAAAAGAGAGGACCAGTACACTTGCATAGAAAATAGAATAGACTGGATGAGTTGAGCTCTACCAGCATAAGAAAGCAGTTTATTGGTCCAACTTTTAATCCTCATAGTAATTCTCTCAACCAGAGTATGACAATCAGATGCTTTAAGCTTGGTAGTGATAAGAGGCACACCAAGGTATTTCACTGGGAGGGAGCCCTCAGTAAAATTGGCTATCCGAAGAATATTCTCTTTAAGCTCACTACTACACCCCGAGAAAAAAATGTTACTCTTACTAGAATTAGGGGTAAGACCAGACAGATTCCTAAATTCATCCAATCCCTGCATGATAAGAGAAACAGTACCAGGGTCACCTTTACTGAAAATCATCAAATCATCAGCAAAGCAAAGGTTAACAATTTTAGTTTTCTCACACCTCCAGTGGAATTTGAACAAAGGGCTCCTAGATTTCTCAGCAAGAATTCTGGCAAGAATTTCCATGGCCAACACAAAGAGATACGGGGACATAGGGTCCCCTTGTCTTAAACCCCTCGCCCCTTTAAAATACCCCTGAAGGCTCCCATTAATACAAATCGAGAAAGAAGGACTCGTAATGCAAGCCTTTATCCAGGTAATCATACAAGGAGGGAAAGCCATAGCTTTGAGGATATCAATGATAAAGTCCCATCTCACAGTATCATAAGCTTTCATGATATCAACTTTCATGGCACACTTAGGGGAGTGGGAACTCCTATGGTAACCTCTCATAATCTCTTGGGACAAGAAAATGTTGTCCGAGATCCTTCTACCTTGAACAAACGCAGACTGCACAGGATCAATCAAATCAGGGAGGGCCAATTTGATTCTATTAGCTATGATCTTGGCAATGCATTTGTAGATGGTATTACAACAAGAGATGGGTCTATAGTCACCAACATGAGTAGGATTAGGAACCTTAGGAATAAGAGCTATAATGGTACTGTTAACCTCAGAAAGAAGTTTACCAGAGTCAAAGAAAGACTTAATAGCTAGAATGACATCCTTACCAACAATATCCCAAGAGCTCTTAAAAAAACCAGCGGAATACCCATCCGGGCCAGGGGCTTTATTGGACTTTAAGGACCAAAAAACCTCCTTGATTTCATTTTCAGACACAGGCTTGGACATTGAAACAGATTGAGAGAGAGAGACTTTCTTATCCACCAAAGATTGAATCCTCTCAAGGCCCTGGTACTGATCCACAGAAGGGGTACCAAACAAGTTGGTATAAAAATTAATAAAGGAGGTGTGAACATCAGTACTATGAGTAGACCTAGAACCATCACTCATGACAACACTCAAAATCTTCCCTCTATTGATATTACTTTTCACAGACCTAAAGAAGAATTTGCTATTTCTATCCCCAAGACCAAGCCACTGCACTCTGGATTTTTGAAGAGCAAGGCTCTCTTCAACTTTGCTAAGCTCAATATACTTATTCAGATCCTCTCTCTCTTGGGCTTGCAAAACACTATTCAAAGGGTCTTTGTCAAGTTTATATTGAATAAGATCCAGATTAGTTTTTGCAATTTGGACACGAGTAGATATGTCACTAAAGTCTTTCTTATTCAGAAGCTTGAGACTAGCTTTAAGCTTTCTGAGTTTTTGACAGACCCTGAACATAGGAACCCCTTGAATGTACTGCCCCCAGGTGTTAGAAACAGTACCCAGAAAATCTGGATGTTGAGACCAGAAATCAAAGTATTTGAAAGGTTTTTTGAAAGAGCACTTGGTGGCACTGATATTGACCACTGCAGGGGAGTGGTTAGAAATACCAGAGGGGAGAAACTGGGCAGTAGCCTCAGGAAATTTGTCCAACCAAGCCTCGTTAACCAGAACTCTATCAATTTTGGTAGCTATATAGGTCCCCTCCCTCCTATTGTTAGCCCAGGTAAATTGGCAACCACCGTAAGACAAATCAGCCAGCTCAGAAGCATTAATATAAGAATTAAATTCCTCATTATCATTAGTCCAATTTGAAGTCCCCCCAATTTTTTCCTGCTGGTGTCTAATAGCATTAAAATCACCCAGAAAAACACAAGGAACTTTGGATTTAACACGGGAGATATCAAGCATAGATTCAAAAAAAACCTTTCTCAATGTGTGCTTATTTTTAGCATAAACAAAAGTTGCATAAAAGATTTCATTGGAAGCCAATTCAATAATTTTACACAAAATATGCTGATTAGACATAGAAATCATTTGAACATCACAAAAAACATTGTTCCAGCACACCCAGACTCTACCAGTTTCAGTTGGTTGTGAGTTAGAGAGCATAGACCATTGATCAAAACATTTAACGCAGATACTACTCTCTTTAGACTGTTTTATTTTGGTTTCCAAAACCCCCATGACATGAATATTCTCTTTAAGCACAAACTTTTTAACTTCTTTATGTTTAGAGGGATCATTCAAACCTCTAACATTCCATGAAGCAATTTTTACATTCATAGGGACACAAAACGGAGCTAAAGACAAAACCCACAAAAAAAGACAAACCCACAACCAACTGAAACTTTGATTACCTCTTTTTCTTCCTCTGGCTGCTGCTGCCTTTGCCAGAGGGTCTGTTCTTCACCTGCTGGGATGGGGTAGCAGAACTATGGATCGCCTTTTCAGCCTTAACTTCTTTAATCGCAGTGTCCAGCATTTCAGCAGCATTGGGGACCACCAGCTTTGCAATCTCGAACACCTTCTTTTGGAACCTATCCACATCACTGCTTTCAGAGCTTTGCTCCTCCCCGGATAAGCTCTTGGTCACAGAAGTCTCCTGAGTGTCAAAGGATTGATCAGATGAGTCCACCTCAATGGGAGCAGTTTCAGGAGCTGGAGCTGGAACTGGGTCTGCTGTAGAAGCTGGAGCTGGGAGTTCCACCACTTCTGGGATAGTTTCCAGCACAGGATCACCCACCTTCCTCTTCCCCTTAGCTGCGACAGTGGTCCAACCTTCGTCTTGAGCACTTACATTTTCCTCAGATGTCTTCTGCATAGAAATCAACTTAGCCACCTGTTGAGACACACACTTTTGAGTACTATGTCCAAATATTTGGCAATGTTGACACCTTGACGGCAGCCCCTGATATTCAACTCGGATTAGAACAGCTTCATCATCATGTCTAATTTGAAAATAAGTGGGCAGTTTTGAGGTAGCCTCAATTTCCACACAGATTCTAGCAAAAGCCACCCTACTACCCCGAGCCGTAAGCTGGTCCATAAAGAGGGGATGTCCAATTGCACTTGCAACCCTACTTAATCCATCAGGATCCCAATATTCCAAGGGGATGTTAAAGAACTTCACCCATACTGGAATTTTTGTGGATTTATCTTTAGATAGCTTCATCATCCTTTTCCATTGTTTTAGAATAAGTAGATAACCTCCTATGTACCATGGACCTCCTTCAAGAACTTCTCTGCAACTATCAGGGGTGTCAAATATAAAGAACATAAACCCATCCCCATTAGTAAGAACCTCCTTGAGCCCCTGAGTTTTCCACATCCCAAAAGCACTGTTACGCAAATAATTGTATCCCACTCCCTTATCCACAAAATAGCCCACTAGGCAGGAGTCCCATTTCTCTAGCGGATCAGTCCTTGGGGGCATATTTACCACAACACTATCCTCAAAAGAAGAAGGAGGGATATACCTGAGTTTGATGTTTGACCGGGTTGATGCAGCAGTGATGTTTGCCCACGAGCGATGTTCTTGGCCCTCAGACTCGTTAGATCTCCTACCACCTACATCCCCTCGACCTCCTCTTCCCCCACGGTAACTTCCACCCCCCCTGACGCCTCCTCGTTGGAAGGATGGAGCATCCCTATTCGGAATCTGTATATCAGAATCAGAAGCCCTAACTGGAACTGAGGCTTCAACGATATTCTTGTGTTCCCCTCTATTACGCGCTAGAACTACACTATCTGGTAGATTTAGGAAGCTATTGTACTCTTCCTCCACCATATCAGACCAACTCGTACTGATAGCATTCTCAGTCGGCGTCGATGGCTCGTCAATCGTAGCTGGAAACATCGGACCTTTAAGTTTCTCCGATGTTGACTCAGATCTCTTGCCCAGAACGTTGCTTGAGTCTCTTGGAGGATCTGAATCAAAACCCTCTGTTACCGAAACAACCTCGATTCCCAAACACTCTGCCTCATAATCGGCAACCTGCGATTGGAACTCCACACCACAAGGATCCACGATCTGGATATCCACACCTCGGTTACCCTCCATGATGGAAGGATTAGCTATAGAGAGACTCTCGCCATTAGGGTTTGTAGCATCTGCTTCAGAGGCCATCGATCTTCCAGTCTGAATCGCAAAACTATTTTTGGTGAACCCTAAGTCACCACCTGATGACTTTACTCTCTCGACCGTAGCATTTACTCCCTCGATACGCTCAGTAATGGTAGCATTAACTCCAGACATCGGCAATCAATGAGATATTGAACCCTAGAAAACAAAGTTTTCTAGAGAGATGTCAGAGCTTCTCTCACTAACCCATTAACGAATGAGAGAAGGATGGAGAAGCACTAGTTTAAGGATTTCTAAATCACCTAAGTGTTCAATTCTCAATTCCAAAAGGAAGAATTTGAAATCCCTTTGAATTTCTTTCTATTTTCCTTTTTCTTTTCTCCGACTTCTCATCTACCAGTCAAGAAGAATGTTTCTCCCCAAGTTTCTCCGGCCTTCTCCATCCTTCTCTATTTTTATCCTACGAACTAATTAGCTTGGGCCAATAATTCTTTCATTAGCTTAAATGGCCCGGTTTAACTCAAACAAAACCATGCTTAGCCTGTAAGAAAGAGAATTTTATGAGTAATTGTAGCTTAATGATATTAGTTTAACTTAAACACGTCATTTAAGGTTTTCTAAATCTCCTACGTGTTCAATTCTCAAATCGAAAAGGATGAATTTCAATTCTCTTTGATTTTCTTCCTGTTTCTCTTTCTTTTCTCTAACCTTTCTCTACCGCCTCTCAAGAAGAATTCAGAATGTTCAAAAGCTGTCCTTTATTTTCTTTGCGTTCTACACCTACCATAACTACATACATATTTTGCCTACTCTAGTGGGATGTACTAGGGACTGTGTTTTGTTGCTCATAGCTATTTGCTGGATGCATACATCAGATTGCGGGTTTCTCCTCCAGCGCACTTTAGGAATACTGTTACACTCCGTGTGGTACTTCAAGACTATGCCGATTCAGATTTCGGTGATTTCTGGATGGCTTACTTTGGTTGCTACTTTCATTATTGGCGTTCGACATTTTTGGATGGGTGGCTCATTGCTATTACTTTGTTTCATTATTGATTTTAGTTAGTTCTTCCGCTGATGTTCAATAGCTATATTTCTCTTTGATGTAGTGTTTGAACATCTTGCGTCTGGTTATTCAGGCTTTTCTTTGTCTCGTGTATAGCTTTGTAGGGCGTGGGGATGCCCCTTGTAATCTCGTTTATTCTTCTGTTTTATTTATGACTTATTCACCCAAAAAAAAGAACGTTTGTCTCTAACTATCTCCGTGCTTCTCCATCATTCTCTATTTTGTTCTAGGAACTAATAAGCCACTAATTGTTTCATTAGCTTAAGGGGACAAGTATAACTCAAACTAACCTTGCTTAGCCTCCAAGAAAGAGAATTTTATGAGTAATTGTAGCTTAACTATGTTAGTTTAACTTAAGCACCCTATTTAGGGTTTTCTAAATCGCCTACGTGTTCAGTTCTCGAGTCCAAATGGATGAATTTGAATTCTCTTTGATTTTCTTCCTATTTCTCTTTCTTTTTCTCTAACTTTCTCTTCAACATCTCAAGAAGAACGTTTCCCTCTATGCTTCTCCGTCTTCCTCTGTTTTGTTCTACGAACTAATTAGCTTAGCCCACTAATTGTTTTATTAGCTTAAGCGGCCAGGTTTAACTGAAACTATCCTTGCTTAGCTTGTAAGAAAAAGAATTTTCTAAGTAATTTTAGTTTAACGATGTTAGTTTAAGTTAAGAACCTCATTTAAGGATTTCCAAATCACCTACGTGTTCAATTCGTAAGTCCGCAAGGAAGAATTTGAAATCCCTTTGATTTTCTTCCTATTTCTCTTTCTTTTCTCCAACTTCTCATCTACCTGTCAAGAAGAATGTTTCTCCAAAACTTTCTCCATCCTTCTCGATTTTGTCCTACGAACTAATTAGCTTTGGCCAATAATTGTTTCATTAGCTTAAGTGGCCAGGTTTAACTCAAACTAACCATGCATATCGTCTAAGAAAGAGGATTTTATGAGTAATTGTAGCTTAACCATACTACTTTAATTTGAGCACCCTATTTAAGGTTTTCTAAGTCTCCTACGTGTTCGATTCTCAAGTCCAAATGGATGGATTTGATTTCTCTCCGATTTTCTTCCTATATTTCTCTTCCTTTTCTCCAACTTTCTCTTCTACATCTCAAGAAGAACGTTTCTCCCAAAGTTTCTCCGTGCTTCCTCATCTTTTCTGTTTTATTCTACGAACTAATTAGCATAGGCCACTAATTGTTTCATTAGCTTAAGTGGCCATGTGTTAACTCAAATTAACCTTGCTTAGCCTCTAAGAAAGAGAATTTTCTGAGTAATTGTAGCATAACGATATTAGTTTAACTTAGGCACCTCATTTAAGGTTTTCAAAATCGCTGAAGGGTTCAATTCTCAAGTCCAAAACGATGAATTTGAATGCCCTTTGATTATCTTTCTAAAATCCCTTTCTTTTCTCCAGCTTTCTCTTCTAGCTCTAAAGCAAAATGTTTCTCTCTTTCTCCGTCCTTCTCCATCCTTTTCCATTTGGTTCTTGGAACTAATTAGCGCAGGCGACTAATTCTTTCATTAGCTTATGTGGCCAAGTTTAACTCAAACTCACCTTGCTTAGCCTCTAGGAAAGAGAATTTTCTGAGTGATTGTAGCATAACGATATTAGTTGAGCTCAGGCACCTCATTTAATGTTTTCAAAATCACGTAAGTGTTCAATTCTCAAGTCCAAAACGATGAATTTGAATGCCCTTTGACTTTCTTCCTATTTCTCTTTATTTTCTCTAACTCTCTCTTCTAGGCTCTCAATAAGAATGTTTCTGTCTAACTTTCTCCGGCCTTCTCTATTTTGTTCTACGAACTAATTAGCTTAGGCCACTAATTATTTCATCAGCTTAAGTGGCCATGTTTGACTCTAGTATCCACTTAACATTAATCCGGCTCATCAACGCCTGTCAGCGGCAACAAGATGCTCTATCCACTTAAGAATGTTTCTCCATAACTTTTCCCGTCCTTCCGCATCTTTCTCTATCTTGTTCTAGGAACTAATTAGCTTAGGCCACTAATCGTTTGATTAGCTTAAATGGCCAAGTTTAGCTCAAACTAACCTAACTTAGCCCCTAAAAAAGAGAATTTTAAGAGCAATTGCAGCTTAGCGATATTAGTTTAACTTAAGAACCTTGTTTAAGGATTTCTAAATCACCTAAGTGTTCAATTCTCAATTCCAAAAGGAAGAATTTGAAATCCCTTTGAATTTCTATAGCGACCCCGGTCTTTTTCCATTTAATTATTGTATCCGGATTGTTCCGTAGATTCTGTCATTGTATAATGGTTGTTGTTGTTATTCTTTTTTTTCTCTTTTGGAATTATAGGATGTGTTGGGCAGGTTTGTTCAGGTTGGTTGGGTCTAGGAACCAAGTGTTGTTGTCCAGAATTTTGGTTATTCGCTCGAGCGAGGAGTTTGTCGCTCGAGCGAGATGTTGTTTTGGTTCTTCGCTCGAGCCGGGGGTTTGGTAGCTCGAGCGAGAGTTTGCGTCTGGGTTGGACCTGTAGCTTTGCATTCTTGACTCGAGCGAGATTTTCTTCGCTCGAGCGAGTTAGTTTGTTCTTCGCTCGAGCAATAGTTCCTTCGCTCGAGCGTGAGTCTGGTTTCAGACCTGTGGGTTTGAGTTCTTCGCTCGATCGAGCTTTCTTTCGCTCGAGCGAGCTTTTGGGTTGTTGGCTCGAGCAAGGCTTCCTTGGCTCGAGCGTAGTTTCTCTGTGTCTGGTCGCTCGAGCGACCAAGTCTTCGCTCGAGCGAGCCTGTCCAGTTTAAATACACAGCAGCGGGATTTGATCAGTCTTTTTCATATTCTTTTGATTCAAAACCCCAGGTTCGACCTCTCTCTCTCCCTACTCACCTTCTCTCTTAGGTTTGATCTGTTTAGAGAGTGTTTCAACCCTAGTTGCTTTATTAAAAAGATAGAGGGAGTCAAGAGCTTTCATTTAATCTGAGCATTTGGCAATTTGGAGCATTTTGGTCTTTGGGCACTCATCTCTGTCTTCACCTTTTGGGTTGTTTTCTCTGAGGTAGGGATTTCCTACTCCATTTTATAGGTTATGTTCTAAGTTTTGGTACTTTAATATGTTGGGACTGCTTTGGTAAATTTTGGGAAAAATCCTAATTGAATTATTGAATTGATTTGTATAAGTACTTCATGGAATTGGGAAAAGGTGGTTAAATTCATGAAACTGGGGAATTCATTGATTAAATGGCATAATTGGATAATTTGAACCATTTGTCTATTGAATTGTGGACATAGTTATTTTCAGTTTAGAAATAACTGTTTTGGGCTATCGGTGGAGGATAGTCATGATTGTTGTAGACATTGCATGTGGATTAGGAATAACTGGAACTAATCACATTGGTTAAGTCATTAATATTGACTGTGGCATTGATACAGAAAATACGTGTATTGATTGAGCATTGCATTTGCATACCTTGTTTGTGTGTGGGAGGAGATAGGGGATGTACTCCACGGTTTAGGGGAAGATATGGGATGGACCTCTAAACCGGATTTTGTTTGGGAGGAGATAGGGGATGGACTCCATTAGCATCACTTTTATGTGTGCTTATTTATATAGAAGTGTTTTATTGATACAGCACTAAAATGTGTATCAATCTGGAAGTATGAAGTGTTTGATTTGAGCTTGAGTCTCATTTGTTTGTTGATATTGGAAGGATGTGAACATGATATGTGTGATTCACTGTTGTAAGTTTGGCCAGGTTCTGAGCCATGTTGATAAAATTGGATAGTAAAACGTATCTTAGACAATAGTGTCATAAGACAGCAAAATAAAATAATTGATTATCTTGGTTAACCATCTGTTGAATGCTATTGCTTTATTCATTGCTTATATGTGGTTTAGTATATTTCTGCTGGGCTGTGGCTCACCCTTTATGGGAACATCATTTTCAGGTTCAGGTGATAAACTGCCTCCAAGGAATTAGCTTGGGAGGATTTGGCTTTTGGATTGAAGAAGACTACTTTTAGTTAACTGTCTTTAATTATTAGTACATGTAAACATTCAAGCCTAGGGCTTTTCTTGTTTTGAGTTAGAACTCATATTTTTGTATCCAAGTGTTGGCTTGGAAAGATGTAAGCCTGTAGGGCAATTTATTCGATGATACATGTAATGCATTATTTGGTAATACTCTGATGAATGAATTAATAGATTGTCTTCTTTAAATAATGAATGTCAATGATATATATATAATGGGTTAATTTTGAGGGCGTTACAATTTCTTTCTATTTTCCTTTTTCTTTTCTCCGACTTCTCATCTACCAGTCAAGAAGAATGTTTCTCCCCAAGTTTCTCCGGCCTTCTCCATCCTTCTCTATTTTTATCCTACGAACTAATTAGCTTGGGCCAATAATTCTTTCATTAGCTTAAATGGCCCGGTTTAACTCAAACAAAACCATGCTTAGCCTGTAAGAAAGAGAATTTTATGAGTAATTGTAGCTTAATGATATTAGTTTAACTTAAACACGTCATTTAAGGTTTTCTAAATCTCCTACGTGTTCAATTCTCAAATCGAAAAGGATGAATTTCAATTCTCTTTGATTTTCTTCCTGTTTCTCTTTCTTTTCTCTAACCTTTCTCTACCGCCTCTCAAGAAGAATTCAGAATGTTCAAAAGCTGTCCTTTATTTTCTTTGCGTTCTACACCTACCATAACTACATACATATTTTGCCTACTCTAGTGGGATGTACTAGGGACTGTGTTTTGTTGCTCATAGCTATTTGCTGGATGCATACATCAGATTGCGGGTTTCTCCTCCAGCGCACTTTAGGAATACTGTTACACTCCGTGTGGGTTACGCTTCAAGACTATGCCGATTCAGATTTCGGTGATTTCTGGATGGCTTACTTTGGTTGCTACTTTCATTATTGGCGTTCGACATTTTTGGATGGGTGGCTCATTGCTATTACTTTGTTTCATTATTGATTTTAGTTAGTTCTTCCGCTGATGTTCAATAGCTATATTTCTCTTTGATGTAGTGTTTGAACATCTTGCGTCTGGTTATTCAGGCTTTTCTTTGTCTCGTGTATAGCTTTGTAGGGCGTGGGGCATGCCCCTTGTAATCTCGTTTATTCTTCTGTTTTATTTATGACTTATTCACCCAAAAAAAAGAACGTTTGTCTCTAACTATCTCCGTGCTTCTCCATCATTCTCTATTTTGTTCTAGGAACTAATAAGCCACTAATTGTTTCATTAGCTTAAGGGGACAAGTTTAACTCAAACTAACCTTGCTTAGCCTCCAAGAAAGAGAATTTTATGAGTAATTGTAGCTTAACTATGTTAGTTTAACTTAAGCACCCTATTTAGGGTTTTCTAAATCGCCTACGTGTTCAGTTCTCGAGTCCAAATGGATGAATTTGAATTCTCTTTGATTTTCTTCCTATTTCTCTTTCTTTTTCTCTAACTTTCTCTTCAACATCTCAAGAAGAACGTTTCCCTCTATGCTTCTCCGTCTTCCTCTGTTTTGTTCTACGAACTAATTAGCTTAGCCCACTAATTGTTTTATTAGCTTAAGCGGCCAGGTTTAACTGAAACTATCCTTGCTTAGCTTGTAAGAAAAAGAATTTTCTAAGTAATTTTAGTTTAACGATGTTAGTTTAAGTTAAGAACCTCATTTAAGGATTTCCAAATCACCTACGTGTTCAATTCGCAAGTCCGCAAGGAAGAATTTGAAATCCCTTTGATTTTCTTCCTATTTCTCTTTCTTTTCTCCAACTTCTCATCTACCTGTCAAGAAGAATGTTTCTCCAAAACTTTCTCCATCCTTCTCGATTTTGTCCTACGAACTAATTAGCTTTGGCCAATAATTGTTTCATTAGCTTAAGTGGCCAGGTTTAACTCAAACTAACCATGCATATCGTCTAAGAAAGAGGATTTTATGAGTAATTGTAGCTTAACCATACTAGTTTAATTTGAGCACCCTATTTAAGGTTTTCTAAGTCTCCTACGTGTTCGATTCTCAAGTCCAAATGGATGGATTTGATTTCTCTCCGATTTTCTTCCTATATTTCTCTTCCTTTTCTCCAACTTTCTCTTCTACATCTCAAGAAGAACGTTTCTCCCAAAGTTTCTCCGTGCTTCCTCATCTTTTCTGTTTTATTCTACGAACTAATTAGCATAGGCCACTAATTGTTTCATTAGCTTAAGTGGCCATGTGTTAACTCAAATTAACCTTGCTTAGCCTCTAAGAAAGAGAATTTTCTGAGTAATTGTAGCATAACGATATTAGTTTAACTTAGGCACCTCATTTAAGGTTTTCAAAATCGCTGAAGGGTTCAATTCTCAAGTCCAAAACGATGAATTTGAATGCCCTTTGATTATCTTTCTAAAATCCCTTTCTTTTCTCCAGCTTTCTCTTCTAGCTCTAAATCAAAATGTTTCTCTCTTTCTCCGTCCTTCTCCATCCTTTTCCATTTGGTTCTTGGAACTAATTAGCGCAGGCCACTAATTCTTTCATTAGCTTATGTGGCCAAGTTTAACTCAAACTCACCTTGCTTAGCCTCTAGGAAAGAGAATTTTCTGAGTGATTGTAGCATAACGATATTAGTTGAGCTCAGGCACCTCATTTAATGTTTTCAAAATCACGTAAGTGTTCAATTCTCAAGTCCAAAACGATGAATTTGAATGCCCTTTGACTTTCTTCCTATTTCTCTTTATTTTCTCTAACTCTCTCTTCTAGGCTCTCAATAAGAATGTTTCTGTCTAACTTTCTCCGGCCTTCTCTATTTTGTTCTACGAACTAATTAGCTTAGGCCACTAATTATTTCATCAGCTTAAGTGGCCATGTTTGACTCTAGTATCCACTTAACATTAATCCGGCTCATCAACGCCTGTCAGCGGCAACAAGATGCTCTATCCACTTAAGAATGTTTCTCCATAACTTTTCCCGTCCTTCCGCATCTTTCTCTATCTTGTTCTAGGAACTAATTAGCTTAGGCCACTAATCGTTTGATTAGCTTAAATGGCCAAGTTTAGCTCAAACTAACCTAACTTAGCCCCTAAAAAAGAGAATTTTAAGAGCAATTGCAGCTTAGCGATATTAGTTTAACTTAAGAACCTTGTTTAAGGATTTTTTTTTTTTGGGTGAATAAGAGATAAAATAAAACAAGAAAATTTACACAGCTACAAGGGGCATACCCCAGGACCTAACACAGCTATACAGAGGACAAAACAAAAGCCAACAACCTGTTCACCATTCCTATAATCTAGCAATAGGAAGAGAGAACAAGAAATATAAACAATTATAACAACCTAGGCGAAGAGAGCAAACTGAAGCATAGATCCAGGAGGCTATGGTCTTGAAGAGAACCTCCTGCTACTGTAGCACCAAGTAAGAGAATCTGGACAACTGTATCCACAAAAGGCACGAGCCAAAACAAAAAACAACACAACAACATTCCCTACACATCCCGTAGGGCTAGGAATGAGAAACAACAACAAAACTAAACTGTTAAAATGTGTGCAAGCCGAAACATGGTTACTAGGACAGCTATTAGGAATACAAAGAAGCACAAAAATACTCCTACACAGCCCGTAGGAATAAGCTAAACACACTGCAAAATTATGCAAAAAAAGCAATGAAGAACAACTGATTTTCCCCCTCCTGTAGCACAGCAAGGCGCTAGCAGCAGCCATCACCATGGTACAGACACAACCTTCATACTGCCACCCGATTCTGTGCAGCATGTATCCAGCACCCTTCCACGCCAAAAACCAAGGGTGCCAGCAGCACTTCCCTGCAACTGCACTGTACGCAGCACCACACCTCCTCACCAACAAGTGAACCTGTCGTAAATCATAAAGGAGAAGAAATAACAGACACACAATATAGGAGCTCTCCTCACTCGACCCACAACACAGTATGTCTCTCCACTCCATATATGATCTCACAACACTAGGCCCACAACTCACATGATACCTCGAAAGGATCAGAAGGGCATTATACTTGAAAGCTCCAAGAACCTGCACAAACCATATATAAGATATAATAAAAGTTAGCATAAAGTATGTGTATTGTCTCTCATCACTCGACCCACAATGTCTGGAAATATATATGTGGCTCACAGCACTCAACCCTCCATACGGACCCATCAATGTAGGAGAAGATTTAGGATTCATGATAACCTGCAAAGGAGCACCCAGTTAGTAAACCCCACAGTAGTTGCTCACCATCACTCAACCCTCAATGTATGTAACCTCACATCACTCATTCTCCGGCCAGCTGCAATAGTATGGTGCTGCTGCAAGAGTTTGAGAGGAAGACTCCATTCCTCCAAAAGCCAATTATCACCTGCAGAAATTTTAACATTTTCCAAAGAAAGAAGCCTACCCCTAACCATTTGGATAATAGAGTTAGTAACAACCTCTTCGGGCTTTTGGACCTTATTGAAGATCCTACTATTCCTCTCTATCCAGATGTGGTAGACAGTGCACAGAAATGATAGCTTAAGAATCACCATTTTCAAGGAGGTGCCACTGATAGATCTAACAGCAAAATCAACAGTTTCCAACCAAGGCAAAGAAGGCCAGTTAGATTTACTCTTGGCAAGGATACCACCCCAAATCCTAGAAGAAAATATGCATCTAAAGAAGAGATGAGAATGTGTCTCCTCAGGCTCTTGACAGAAAGGGCAGCAAGGATTAGTAACAAGACCACAGGTTTTGAGTCTATCACCAGTGTTAAGTCTCTCATTGATGGCTAACCAAACAATAAAACTAACCCTAGGGATTGAAGGGGGGCCCCAGATAAGTTTGGACCAAGTGACTTTGGGGCCCTTGTCCCTCCAACAATCCCAAGCTGACTGGATAGAGAAGTCACCATCAGCAGCCAAATTCCAAAACGGAGTATCAAAAGAGCCAAGGGAAGGTAGGAAGGATAAAGGGGTAGAAGAGATCCACTCCTTTATCTCCCAAGAATTAGAAACAGGCCACTTCCAAGAACCATTAGAGACTATAGAGCTAACCTTGGTGCTGTCAGGAAGATTAGTGTCATAAAGAATTCTAGGACCAAACCTATGCCACAACGAACCAAGCGGATGCCAATTGTCATACCACAGGAACACATTTTCCCCATTACCAATTTTAAACTTGATGTGAGGATAGATTAAATGCCTAAGAGACAGGATTTTCCTCCAAACCCATGAGGGATCACTAGGAGTTCTAACAGCCCAAAAGCTCCTCCCTTTAAGCAAGTAAGCCTTGACCCATTGGCACCACATGGAACAATCACCCCCAGAAAACAAGTACCAAACATGTTTGGCTATAGCAGCCTTGTTCCAGGTAGCTAAGTCTTTGAAACCAAGGCCACCCTCATTTTTTTTCCTGCAGATATATCTCCAAGCAATCTTAGCACTATGTTTCTTCAACTCAACCCCAGACCAAAGAAAAGATCTAAGGAGGCTCTCAATGTCACCAATGATTTTCTTAGGGAGGATAAAAAGAGAGGACCAGTACACTTGCATAGAAAATAGAATAGACTGGATGAGTTGAGCTCTACCAGCATAAGAAAGCAGTTTATTGGTCCAACTTTTAATCCTCATAGTAATTCTCTCAACCAGAGTATGACAATCAGATGCTTTAAGCTTGGTAGTGATAAGAGGCACACCAAGGTATTTCACTGGGAGGGAGCCCTCAGTAAAATTGGCTATCCGAAGAATATTCTCTTTAAGCTCACTACTACACCCCGAGAAAAAAATGTTACTCTTACTAGAATTAGGGGTAAGACCAGACAGATTCCTAAATTCATCCAATCCCTGCATGATAAGAGAAACAGTACCAGGGTCACCTTTACTGAAAATCATCAAATCATCAGCAAAGCAAAGGTTAACAATTTTAGTTTTCTCACACCTCCAGTGGAATTTGAACAAAGGGCTCCTAGATTTCTCAGCAAGAATTCTGGCAAGAATTTCCATGGCCAACACAAAGAGATACGGGGACATAGGGTCCCCTTGTCTTAAACCCCTCGCCCCTTTAAAATACCCCTGAAGGCTCCCATTAATACAAATCGAGAAAGAAGGACTCGTAATGCAAGCCTTTATCCAGGTAATCATACAAGGAGGGAAAGCCATAGCTTTGAGGATATCAATGATAAAGTCCCATCTCACAGTATCATAAGCTTTCATGATATCAACTTTCATGGCACACTTAGGGGAGTGGGAACTCCTATGGTAACCTCTCATAATCTCTTGGGACAAGAAAATGTTGTCCGAGATCCTTCTACCTTGAACAAACGCAGACTGCACAGGATCAATCAAATCAGGGAGGGCCAATTTGATTCTATTAGCTATGATCTTGGCAATGCATTTGTAGATGGTATTACAACAAGAGATGGGTCTATAGTCACCAACATGAGTAGGATTAGGAACCTTAGGAATAAGAGCTATAATGGTACTGTTAACCTCAGAAAGAAGTTTACCAGAGTCAAAGAAAGACTTAATAGCTAGAATGACATCCTTACCAACAATATCCCAAGAGCTCTTAAAAAAACCAGCGGAATACCCATCCGGGCCAGGGGCTTTATTGGACTTTAAGGACCAAAAAACCTCCTTGATTTCATTTTCAGACACAGGCTTGGACATTGAAACAGATTGAGAGAGAGAGACTTTCTTATCCACCAAAGATTGAATCCTCTCAAGGCCCTGGTACTGATCCACAGAAGGGGTACCAAACAAGTTGGTATAAAAATTAATAAAGGAGGTGTGAACATCAGTACTATGAGTAGACCTAGAACCATCACTCATGACAACACTCAAAATCTTCCCTCTATTGATATTACTTTTCACAGACCTAAAGAAGAATTTGCTATTTCTATCCCCAAGACCAAGCCACTGCACTCTGGATTTTTGAAGAGCAAGGCTCTCTTCAACTTTGCTAAGCTCAATATACTTATTCAGATCCTCTCTCTCTTGGGCTTGCAAAACACTATTCAAAGGGTCTTTGTCAAGTTTATATTGAATAAGATCCAGATTAGTTTTTGCAATTTGGACACGAGTAGATATGTCACTAAAGTCTTTCTTATTCAGAAGCTTGAGACTAGCTTTAAGCTTTCTGAGTTTTTGACAGACCCTGAACATAGGAACCCCTTGAATGTACTGCCCCCAGGTGTTAGAAACAGTACCCAGAAAATCTGGATGTTGAGACCAGAAATCAAAGTATTTGAAAGGTTTTTTGAAAGAGCACTTGGTGGCACTGATATTGACCACTGCAGGGGAGTGGTCAGAAATACCAGAGGGGAGAAACTGGGCAGTAGCCTCAGGAAATTTGTCCAACCAAGCCTCGTTAACCAGAACTCTATCAATTTTGGTAGCTATATAGGTCCCCTCCCTCCTATTGTTAGCCCAGGTAAATTGGCAACCACCGTAAGACAAATCAGCCAGCTCAGAAGCATTAATATAAGAATTAAATTCCTCATTATCATTAGTCCAATTTGAAGTCCCCCCAATTTTTTCCTGCTGGTGTCTAATAGCATTAAAATCACCCAGAAAAACACAAGGAACTTTGGATTTAACACGGGAGATATCAAGCATAGATTCAAAAAAAACCTTTCTCAATGTGTGCTTATTTTCAGCATAAACAAAAGTTGCATAAAAGATTTCATTGGAAGCCAATTCAATAATTTTACACAAAATATGCTGATTAGACATAGAAATCATTTGAACATCACAAAAAACATTGTTCCAGCACACCCAGACTCTACCAGTTTCAGTTGGTTGTGAGTTAGAGAGCATAGACCATTGATCAAAACATTTAACGCAGATACTACTCTCTTTAGACTGTTTTATTTTGGTTTCCAAAACCCCCATGACATGAATATTCTCTTTAAGCACAAACTTTTTAACTTCTTTATGTTTAGAGGGATCATTCAAACCTCTAACATTCCATGAAGCAATTTTTACATTCATAGGGACACAAAACGGAGGTAAAGACAAAACCCACAAAAAAAGACAAACCCACAACCAACTGAAACTTTGATTACCTCTTTTTCTTCCTCTGGCTGCTGCTGCCTTTGCCAGAGGGTCTGTTCTTCACCTGCTGGGATGGGGTAGCAGAACTATGGATCGCCTTTTCAGCCTTAACTTCTTTAATCGCAGTGTCCAGCATTTCAGCAGCATTGGGGACCACCAGCTTTGCAATCTCGAACACCTTCTTTTGGAACCTATCCACATCACTGCTTTCAGAGCTTTGCTCCTCCCCGGATAAGCTCTTGGTCACAGAAGTCTCCTGAGTGTCAAAGGATTGATCAGATGAGTCCACCTCAATGGGAGCAGTTTCAGGAGCTGGAGCTGGAACTGGGTCTGCTGTAGAAGCTGGAGCTGGGAGTTCCACCACTTCTGGGATAGTTTCCAGCACAGGATCACCCACCTTCCTCTTCCCCTTAGCTGCGACAGTGGTCCAACCTTCGTCTTGAGCACTTACATTTTCCTCAGATGTCTTCTGCATAGAAATCAACTTAGCCACCTGTTGAGACACACACTTTTGAGTACTATGTCCAAATATTTGGCAATGTTGACACCTTGACGGCAGCCCCTGATATTCAACTCGGATTAGAACAGCTTCATCATCATGTCTAATTTGAAAATAAGTGGGCAGTTTTGAGGTAGCCTCAATTTCCACACAGATTCTAGCAAAAGCCACCCTACTACCCCGAGCCGTAAGCTGGTCCATAAAGAGGGGATGTCCAATTGCACTTGCAACCCTACTTAATCCATCAGGATCCCAATATTCCAAGGGGATGTTAAAGAACTTCACCCATACTGGAATTTTTGTGGATTTATCTTTAGATAGCTTCATCATCCTTTTCCATTGTTTTAGAATAAGTAGATAACCTCCTATGTACCATGGACCTCCTTCAAGAACTTCTCTGCAACTATCAGGGGTGTCAAATATAAAGAACATAAACCCATCCCCATTAGTAAGAACCTCCTTGAGCCCCTGAGTTTTCCACATCCCAAAAGCACTGTTACGCAAATAATTGTATCCCACTCCCTTATCCACAAAATAGCCCACTAGGCAGGAGTCCCATTTCTCTAGCGGATCAGTCCTTGGGGGCATATTTACCACAACACTATCCTCAAAAGAAGAAGGAGGGATATACCTGAGTTTGATGTTTGACCGGGTTGATGCAGCAGTGATGTTTGCCCACGAGCGATGTTCTTGGCCCTCAGACTCGTTAGATCTCCTACCACCTACATCTCCTCGACCTCCTCTTCCCCCACGGTAACTTCCACCCCCCCTGACGCCTCCTCGTTGGAAGGATGGAGCATCCCTAATCGGAATCTGTATATCAGAATCAGAAGCCCTAACTGGAACTGAGGCTTCAACGATATTCTTGTGTTCCCCTCTATTACGCGCTAGAACTACACTATCTGGTAGATTTAGGAAGCTATTGTACTCTTCCTCCACCATATCAGACCAACTCGTACTGATAGCATTCTCAGTCGGCGTCGATGGCTCGTCAATCGTAGCTGGAAACATCGGACCTTTAAGTTTCTCCGATGTTGACACAGATCTCTTGCCCAGAACGTTGCTTGAGTCTCTTGGAGGATCTGAATCAAAACCCTCTGTTACCGAAACAACCTCGATTCCCAAACACTCTGCCTCATAATCGGCAACCTGCGATTGGAACTCCACACCACAAGGATCCACGATCTGGATATCCACACCTCGGTTACCCTCCATGATGGAAGGATTAGCTATAGAGAGACTCTCGCCATTAGGGTTTGTAGCATCTGCTTCAGAGGCCATCGATCTTCCAGTCTGAATCGCAAAACTATTTTTGGTGAACCCTAAGTCACCACCTGATGACTTTACTCTCTCGACCGTAGCATTTACTCCCTCGATACGCTCAGTAATGGTAGCATTAACTCCAGACATCGGCAATCAATGAGATATTGAACCCTAGAAAACAAAGTTTTCTAGAGAGATGTCAGAGCTTCTCTCACTAACCCATTAACGAATGAGAGAAGGATGGAGAAGCACTAGTTTAAGGATTTCTAAATCACCTAAGTGTTCAATTCTCAATTCCAAAAGGAAGAATTTGAAATCCCTTTGAATTTCTTTCTATTTTCCTTTTTCTTTTCTCCGACTTCTCATCTACCAGTCAAGAAGAATGTTTCTCCCCAAGTTTCTCCGGCCTTCTCCATCCTTCTCTATTTTTATCCTACGAACTAATTAGCTTGGGCCAATAATTCTTTCATTAGCTTAAATGGCCCGGTTTAACTCAAACAAAACCATGCTTAGCCTGTAAGAAAGAGAATTTTATGAGTAATTGTAGCTTAATGATATTAGTTTAACTTAAACACGTCATTTAAGGTTTTCTAAATCTCCTACGTGTTCAATTCTCAAATCGAAAAGGATGAATTTCAATTCTCTTTGATTTTCTTCCTGTTTCTCTTTCTTTTCTCTAACCTTTCTCTACCGCCTCTCAAGAAGAATTCAGAATGTTCAAAAGCTGTCCTTTATTTTCTTTGCGTTCTACACCTACCATAACTACATACATATTTTGCCTACTCTAGTGGGATGTACTAGGGACTGTGTTTTGTTGCTCATAGCTATTTGCTGGATGCATACATCAGATTGCGGGTTTCTCCTCCAGCGCACTTTAGGAATACTGTTACACTCCGTGTGGTACTTCAAGACTATGCCGATTCAGATTTCGGTGATTTCTGGATGGCTTACTTTGGTTGCTACTTTCATTATTGGCGTTCGACATTTTTGGATGGGTGGCTCATTGCTATTACTTTGTTTCATTATTGATTTTAGTTAGTTCTTCCGCTGATGTTCAATAGCTATATTTCTCTTTGATGTAGTGTTTGAACATCTTGCGTCTGGTTATTCAGGCTTTTCTTTGTCTCGTGTATAGCTTTGTAGGGCGTGGGGATGCCCCTTGTAATCTCGTTTATTCTTCTGTTTTATTTATGACTTATTCACCCAAAAAAAAGAACGTTTGTCTCTAACTATCTCCGTGCTTCTCCATCATTCTCTATTTTGTTCTAGGAACTAATAAGCCACTAATTGTTTCATTAGCTTAAGGGGACAAGTATAACTCAAACTAACCTTGCTTAGCCTCCAAGAAAGAGAATTTTATGAGTAATTGTAGCTTAACTATGTTAGTTTAACTTAAGCACCCTATTTAGGGTTTTCTAAATCGCCTACGTGTTCAGTTCTCGAGTCCAAATGGATGAATTTGAATTCTCTTTGATTTTCTTCCTATTTCTCTTTCTTTTTCTCTAACTTTCTCTTCAACATCTCAAGAAGAACGTTTCCCTCTATGCTTCTCCGTCTTCCTCTGTTTTGTTCTACGAACTAATTAGCTTAGCCCACTAATTGTTTTATTAGCTTAAGCGGCCAGGTTTAACTGAAACTATCCTTGCTTAGCTTGTAAGAAAAAGAATTTTCTAAGTAATTTTAGTTTAACGATGTTAGTTTAAGTTAAGAACCTCATTTAAGGATTTCCAAATCACCTACGTGTTCAATTCGCAAGTCCGCAAGGAAGAATTTGAAATCCCTTTGATTTTCTTCCTATTTCTCTTTCTTTTCTCCAACTTCTCATCTACCTGTCAAGAAGAATGTTTCTCCAAAACTTTCTCCATCCTTCTCGATTTTGTCCTACGAACTAATTAGCTTTGGCCAATAATTGTTTCATTAGCTTAAGTGGCCAGGTTTAACTCAAACTAACCATGCATATCGTCTAAGAAAGAGGATTTTATGAGTAATTGTAGCTTAACCATACTACTTTAATTTGAGCACCCTATTTAAGGTTTTCTAAGTCTCCTACGTGTTCGATTCTCAAGTCCAAATGGATGGATTTGATTTCTCTCCGATTTTCTTCCTATATTTCTCTTCCTTTTCTCCAACTTTCTCTTCTACATCTCAAGAAGAACGTTTCTCCCAAAGTTTCTCCGTGCTTCCTCATCTTTTCTGTTTTATTCTACGAACTAATTAGCATAGGCCACTAATTGTTTCATTAGCTTAAGTGGCCATGTGTTAACTCAAATTAACCTTGCTTAGCCTCTAAGAAAGAGAATTTTCTGAGTAATTGTAGCATAACGATATTAGTTTAACTTAGGCACCTCATTTAAGGTTTTCAAAATCGCTGAAGGGTTCAATTCTCAAGTCCAAAACGATGAATTTGAATGCCCTTTGATTATCTTTCTAAAATCCCTTTCTTTTCTCCAGCTTTCTCTTCTAGCTCTAAAGCAAAATGTTTCTCTCTTTCTCCGTCCTTCTCCATCCTTTTCCATTTGGTTCTTGGAACTAATTAGCGCAGGCCACTAATTCTTTCATTAGCTTATGTGGCCAAGTTTAACTCAAACTCACCTTGCTTAGCCTCTAGGAAAGAGAATTTTCTGAGTGATTGTAGCATAACGATATTAGTTGAGCTCAGGCACCTCATTTAATGTTTTCAAAATCACGTAAGTGTTCAATTCTCAAGTCCAAAACGATGAATTTGAATGCCCTTTGACTTTCTTCCTATTTCTCTTTATTTTCTCTAACTCTCTCTTCTAGGCTCTCAATAAGAATGTTTCTGTCTAACTTTCTCCGGCCTTCTCTATTTTGTTCTACGAACTAATTAGCTTAGGCCACTAATTATTTCATCAGCTTAAGTGGCCATGTTTGACTCTAGTATCCACTTAACATTAATCCGGCTCATCAACGCCTGTCAGCGGCAACAAGATGCTCTATCCACTTAAGAATGTTTCTCCATAACTTTTCCCGTCCTTCCGCATCTTTCTCTATCTTGTTCTAGGAACTAATTAGCTTAGGCCACTAATCGTTTGATTAGCTTAAATGGCCAAGTTTAGCTCAAACTAACCTAACTTAGACCCTAAAAAAGAGAATTTTAAGAGCAATTGCAGCTTAGCGATATTAGTTTAACTTAAGAACCTTGTTTAAGGATTTCTAAATCACCTAAGTGTTCAATTCTCAATTCCAAAAGGAAGAATTTGAAATCCCTTTGAATTTCTTTCTATTTTCCTTTTTCTTTTCTCCGACTTCTCATCTACCAGTCAAGAAGAATGTTTCTCCCCAAGTTTCTCCGGCCTTCTCCATCCTTCTCTATTTTTATCCTACGAACTAATTAGCTTGGGCCAATAATTCTTTCATTAGCTTAAATGGCCCGGTTTAACTCAAACAAAACCATGCTTAGCCTGTAAGAAAGAGAATTTTATGAGTAATTGTAGCTTAATGATATTAGTTTAACTTAAACACGTCATTTAAGGTTTTCTAAATCTCCTACGTGTTCAATTCTCAAATCGAAAAGGATGAATTTCAATTCTCTTTGATTTTCTTCCTGTTTCTCTTTCTTTTCTCTAACCTTTCTCTACCGCCTCTCAAGAAGAATTCAGAATGTTCAAAAGCTGTCCTTTATTTTCTTTGCGTTCTACACCTACCATAACTACATACATATTTTGCCTACTCTAGTGGGATGTACTAGGGACTGTGTTTTGTTGCTCATAGCTATTTGCTGGATGCATACATCAGATTGCGGGTTTCTCCTCCAGCGCACTTTAGGAATACTGTTACACTCCGTGTGGGTTACGCTTCAAGACTATGCCGATTCAGATTTCGGTGATTTCTGGATGGCTTACTTTGGTTGCTACTTTCATTATTGGCGTTCGACATTTTTGGATGGGTGGCTCATTGCTATTACTTTGTTTCATTATTGATTTTAGTTAGTTCTTCCGCTGATGTTCAATAGCTATATTTCTCTTTGATGTAGTGTTTGAACATCTTGCGTCTGGTTATTCAGGCTTTTCTTTGTCTCGTGTATAGCTTTGTAGGGCGTGGGGCATGCCCCTTGTAATCTCGTTTATTCTTCTGTTTTATTTATGACTTATTCACCCAAAAAAAAGAACATTTGTCTCTAACTATCTCCGTGCTTCTCCATCATTCTCTATTTTGTTCTAGGAACTAATAAGCCACTAATTGTTTCATTAGCTTAAGGGGACAAGTTTAACTCAAACTAACCTTGCTTAGCCTCCAAGAAAGAGAATTTTATGAGTAATTGTAGCTTAACTATGTTAGTTTAACTTAAGCACCCTATTTAGGGTTTTCTAAATCGCCTACGTGTTCAGTTCTCGAGTCCAAATGGATGAATTTGAATTCTCTTTGATTTTCTTCCTATTTCTCTTTCTTTTTCTCTAACTTTCTCTTCAACATCTCAAGAAGAACGTTTCCCTCTATGCTTCTCCGTCTTCCTCTGTTTTGTTCTACGAACTAATTAGCTTAGCCCACTAATTGTTTTATTAGCTTAAGCGGCCAGGTTTAACTGAAACTATCCTTGCTTAGCTTGTAAGAAAAAGAATTTTCTAAGTAATTTTAGTTTAACGATGTTAGTTTAAGTTAAGAACCTCATTTAAGGATTTCCAAATCACCTACGTGTTCAATTCGCAAGTCCGCAAGGAAGAATTTGAAATCCCTTTGATTTTCTTCCTATTTCTCTTTCTTTTCTCCAACTTCTCATCTACCTGTCAAGAAGAATGTTTCTCCAAAACTTTCTCCATCCTTCTCGATTTTGTCCTACGAACTAATTAGCTTTGGCCAATAATTGTTTCATTAGCTTAAGTGGCCAGGTTTAACTCAAACTAACCATGCATATCGTCTAAGAAAGAGGATTTTATGAGTAATTGTAGCTTAACCATACTACTTTAATTTGAGCACCCTATTTAAGGTTTTCTAAGTCTCCTACGTGTTCGATTCTCAAGTCCAAATGGATGGATTTGATTTCTCTCCGATTTTCTTCCTATATTTCTCTTCCTTTTCTCCAACTTTCTCTTCTACATCTCAAGAAGAACGTTTCTCCCAAAGTTTCTCCGTGCTTCCTCATCTTTTCTGTTTTATTCTACGAACTAATTAGCAAAGGCCACTAATTGTTTCATTAGCTTAAGATGCCATGTGTTAACTCAAATTAACCTTGCTTAGGGTTAATTTGATGGATTTAATTGTAGCATAACGATATTAGTTTAACTTAGGCACCTCATTTAAGGTTTTCAAAATCGCTGAAGGGTTCAATTCTCAAGTCCAAAACGATGAATTTGAATGCCCTTTGATTATCTTTCTAAAATCCCTTTCTTTTCTCCAGCTTTCTCTTCTAGCTCTAAAGCAAAATGTTTCTCTCTTTCTCCGTCCTTCTCCATCCTTTTCCATTTGGTTCTTGGAACTAATTAGCGCAGGCCACTAATTCTTTCATTAGCTTATGTGGCCAAGTTTAACTCAAACTCACCTTGCTTAGCCTCTAGGAAAGAGAATTTTCTGAGTGATTGTAGCATAACGATATTAGTTGAGCTCAGGCACCTCATTTAATGTTTTCAAAATCACGTAAGTGTTCAATTCTCAAGTCCAAAACGATGAATTTGAATGCCCTTTGACTTTCTTCCTATTTCTCTTTATTTTCTCTAACTCTCTCTTCTAGGCTCTCAATAAGAATGTTTCTGTCTAACTTTCTCCGGCCTTCTCTATTTTGTTCTACGAACTAATTAGCTTAGGCCACTAATTATTTCATCAGCTTAAGTGGCCATGTTTGACTCTAGTATCCACTTAACATTAATCCGGCTCATCAACGCCTGTCAGCGGCAACAAGATGCTCTATCCACTTAAGAATGTTTCTCCATAACTTTTCCCGTCCTTCCGCATCTTTCTCTATCTTGTTCTAGGAACTAATTAGCTTAGGCCACTAATCGTTTGATTAGCTTAAATGGCCAAGTTTAGCTCAAACTAACCTAACTTAGCCCCTAAAAAAGAGAATTTTAAGAGCAATTGCAGCTTAGCGATATTAGTTTAACTTAAGAACCTTGTTTAAGGATTTCTAAATCACCCAAGTGTTCAATTCTCAATTCCAAAAGGAAGAATTTGAAATCCCTTTGAATTTCTTTCTATTTTCCTTTTTCTTTTCTCCGACTTCTCATCTACCAGTCAAGAAGAATGTTTCTCCCCAAGTTTCTCTGGCCTTCTCCATCCTTCTCTATTTTTATCCTACGAACTAATTAGCTTGGGCCAATAATTCTTTCATTAGCTTAAATGGCCCGGTTTAACTCAAACAAAACCATGCTTAGCCTGTAAGAAAGAGAATTTTATGAGTAATTGTAGCTTAATGATATTAGTTTAACTTAAACACGTCATTTAAGGTTTTCTAAATCTCCTACGTGTTCAATTCTCAAATCGAAAAGGATGAATTTCAATTCTCTTTGATTTTCTTCCTGTTTCTCTTTCTTTTCTCTAACCTTTCTCTACCGCCTCTCAAGAAGAATTCAGAATGTTCAAAAGCTGTCCTTTATTTTCTTTGCGTTCTACACCTACCATAACTACATACATATTTTGCCTACTCTAGTGGGATGTACTAGGGACTGTGTTTTGTTGCTCATAGCTATTTGCTGGATGCATACATCAGATTGCGGGTTTCTCCTCCAGCGCACTTTAGGAATACTGTTACACTCCGTGTGGGTTACGCTTCAAGACTATGCCGATTCAGATTTCGGTGATTTCTGGATGGCTTACTTTGGTTGCTACTTTCATTATTGGCGTTCGACATTTTTGGATGGGTGGCTCATTGCTATTACTTTGTTTCATTATTGATTTTAGTTAGTTCTTCCGCTGATGTTCAATAGCTATATTTCTCTTTGATGTAGTGTTTGAACATCTTGCGTCTGGTTATTCAGGCTTTTCTTTGTCTCGTGTATAGCTTTGTAGGGCGTGGGGCATGCCCCTTGTAATCTCGTTTATTCTTCTGTTTTATTTATGACTTATTCACCCAAAAAAAAGAACGTTTGTCTCTAACTATCTCCGTGCTTCTCCATCATTCTCTATTTTGTTCTAGGAACTAATAAGCCACTAATTGTTTCATTAGCTTAAGGGGACAAGTTTAACTCAAACTAACCTTGCTTAGCCTCCAAGAAAGAGAATTTTATGAGTAATTGTAGCTTAACTATGTTAGTTTAACTTAAGCACCCTATTTAGGGTTTTCTAAATCGCCTACGTGTTCAGTTCTCGAGTCCAAATGGATGAATTTGAATTCTCTTTGATTTTCTTCCTATTTCTCTTTCTTTTTCTCTAACTTTCTCTTCAACATCTCAAGAAGAACGTTTCCCTCTATGCTTCTCCGTCTTCCTCTGTTTTGTTCTACGAACTAATTAGCTTAGCCCACTAATTGTTTTATTAGCTTAAGCGGCCAGGTTTAACTGAAACTATCCTTGCTTAGCTTGTAAGAAAAAGAATTTTCTAAGTAATTTTAGTTTAACGATGTTAGTTTAAGTTAAGAACCTCATTTAAGGATTTCCAAATCACCTACGTGTTCAATTCGCAAGTCCGCAAGGAAGAATTTGAAATCCCTTTGATTTTCTTCCTATTTCTCTTTCTTTTCTCCAACTTCTCATCTACCTGTCAAGAAGAATGTTTCTCCAAAACTTTCTCCATCCTTCTCGATTTTGTCCTACGAACTAATTAGCTTTGGCCAATAATTGTTTCATTAGCTTAAGTGGCCAGGTTTAACTCAAACTAACCATGCATATCGTCTAAGAAAGAGGATTTTATGAGTAATTGGAGCTTAACCATACTACTTTAATTTGAGCACCCTATTTAAGGTTTTCTAAGTCTCCTACGTGTTCGATTCTCAAGTCCAAATGGATGGATTTGATTTCTCTCCGATTTTCTTCCTATATTTCTCTTCCTTTTCTCCAACTTTCTCTTCTACATCTCAAGAAGAACGTTTCTCCCAAAGTTTCTCCGTGCTTCCTCATCTTTTCTGTTTTATTCTACGAACTAATTAGCAAAGGCCACTAATTGTTTCATTAGCTTAAGTGGCCATGTGTTAACTCAAATTAACCTTGCTTAGGGTTAATTTGATGGATTTAATTGTAGCATAACGATATTAGTTTAACTTAGGCACCTCATTTAAGGTTTTCAAAATCGCTGAAGGGTTCAATTCTCAAGTCCAAAACGATGAATTTGAATGCCCTTTGATTATCTTTCTAAAATCCCTTTCTTTTCTCCAGCTTTCTCTTCTAGCTCTAAAGCAAAATGTTTCTCTCTTTCTCCGTCCTTCTCCATCCTTTTCCATTTGGTTCTTGGAACTAATTAGCGCAGGCTACTAATTCTTTCATTAGCTTATGTGGCCAAGTTTAACTCAAACTCACCTTGCTTAGCCTCTAGGAAAGAGAATTTTCTGAGTGATTGTAGCATAACGATATTAGTTGAGCTCAGGCACCTCATTTAATGTTTTCAAAATCACGTAAGTGTTCAATTCTCAAGTCCAAAACGATGAATTTGAATGCCCTTTGACTTTCTTCCTATTTCTCTTTATTTTCTCTAACTCTCTCTTCTAGGCTCTCAATAAGAATGTTTCTGTCTAACTTTCTCCGGCCTTCTCTATTTTGTTCTACGAACTAATTAGCTTAGGCCACTAATTATTTCATCAGCTTAAGTGGCCATGTTTGACTCTAGTATCCACTTAACATTAATCCGGCTCATCAACGCCTGTCAGCGGCAACAAGATGCTCTATCCACTTAAGAATGTTTCTCCATAACTTTTCCCGTCCTTCCGCATCTTTCTCTATCTTGTTCTAGGAACTAATTAGCTTAGGCCACTAATCGTTTGATTAGCTTAAATGGCCAAGTTTAGCTCAAACTAACCTAACTTAGCCCCTAAAAAAGAGAATTTTAAGAGCAATTGCAGCTTAGCGATATTAGTTTAACTTAAGAACCTTGTTTAAGGATTTCTAAATCACCTAAGTGTTCAATTCTCAATTCCAAAAGGAAGAATTTGAAATCCCTTTGAATTTCTTTCTATTTTCCTTTTTCTTTTCTCCGACTTCTCATCTACCAGTCAAGAAGAATGTTTCTCCCCAAGTTTCTCCGGCCTTCTCCATCCTTCTCTATTTTTATCCTACGAACTAATTAGCTTGGGCCAATAATTCTTTCATTAGCTTAAATGGCCCGGTTTAACTCAAACAAAACCATGCTTAGCCTGTAAGAAAGAGAATTTTATGAGTAATTGTAGCTTAATGATATTAGTTTAACTTAAACACGTCATTTAAGGTTTTCTAAATCTCCTACGTGTTCAATTCTCAAATCGAAAAGGATGAATTTCAATTCTCTTTGATTTTCTTCCTGTTTCTCTTTCTTTTCTCTAACCTTTCTCTACCGCCTCTCAAGAAGAATTCAGAATGTTCAAAAGCTGTCCTTTATTTTCTTTGCGTTCTACACCTACCATAACTACATACATATTTTGCCTACTCTAGTGGGATGTACTAGGGACTGTGTTTTGTTGCTCATAGCTATTTGCTGGATGCATACATCAGATTGCGGGTTTCTCCTCCAGCGCACTTTAGGAATACTGTTACACTCCGTGTGGGTTACGCTTCAAGACTATGCCGATTCAGATTTCGGTGATTTCTGGATGGCTTACTTTGGTTGCTACTTTCATTATTGGCGTTCGACATTTTTGGATGGGTGGCTCATTGCTATTACTTTGTTTCATTATTGATTTTAGTTAGTTCTTCCGCTGATGTTCAATAGCTATATTTCTCTTTGATGTAGTGTTTGAACATCTTGCGTCTGGTTATTCAGGCTTTTCTTTGTCTCGTGTATAGCTTTGTAGGGCGTGGGGCATGCCCCTTGTAATCTCGTTTATTCTTCTGTTTTATTTATGACTTATTCACCCAAAAAAAAGAACGTTTGTCTCTAACTATCTCCGTGCTTCTCCATCATTCTCTATTTTGTTCTAGGAACTAATAAGCCACTAATTGTTTCATTAGCTTAAGGGGACAAGTTTAACTCAAACTAACCTTGCTTAGCCTCCAAGAAAGAGAATTTTATGAGTAATTGTAGCTTAACTATGTTAGTTTAACTTAAGCACCCTATTTAGGGTTTTCTAAATCGCCTACGTGTTCAGTTCTCGAGTCCAAATGGATGAATTTGAATTCTCTTTGATTTTCTTCCTATTTCTCTTTCTTTTTCTCTAACTTTCTCTTCAACATCTCAAGAAGAACGTTTCCCTCTATGCTTCTCCGTCTTCCTCTGTTTTGTTCTACGAACTAATTAGCTTAGCCCACTAATTGTTTTATTAGCTTAAGCGGCCAGGTTTAACTGAAACTATCCTTGCTTAGCTTGTAAGAAAAAGAATTTTCTAAGTAATTTTAGTTTAACGATGTTAGTTTAAGTTAAGAACCTCATTTAAGGATTTCCAAATCACCTACGTGTTCAATTCGCAAGTCCGCAAGGAAGAATTTGAAATCCCTTTGATTTTCTTCCTATTTCTCTTTCTTTTCTCCAACTTCTCATCTACCTGTCAAGAAGAATGTTTCTCCAAAACTTTCTCCATCCTTCTCGATTTTGTCCTACGAACTAATTAGCTTTGGCCAATAATTGTTTCATTAGCTTAAGTGGCCAGGTTTAACTCAAACTAACCATGCATATCGTCTAAGAAAGAGGATTTTATGAGTAATTGGAGCTTAACCATACTACTTTAATTTGAGCACCCTATTTAAGGTTTTCTAAGTCTCCTACGTGTTCGATTCTCAAGTCCAAATGGATGGATTTGATTTCTCTCCGATTTTCTTCCTATATTTCTCTTCCTTTTCTCCAACTTTCTCTTCTACATCTCAAGAAGAACGTTTCTCCCAAAGTTTCTCCGTGCTTCCTCATCTTTTCTGTTTTATTCTACGAACTAATTAGCAAAGGCCACTAATTGTTTCATTAGCTTAAGTGGCCATGTGTTAACTCAAATTAACCTTGCTTAGGGTTAATTTGATGGATTTAATTGTAGCATAACGATATTAGTTTAACTTAGGCACCTCATTTAAGGTTTTCAAAATCGCTGAAGGGTTCAATTCTCAAGTCCAAAACGATGAATTTGAATGCCCTTTGATTATCTTTCTAAAATCCCTTTCTTTTCTCCAGCTTTCTCTTCTAGCTCTAAAGCAAAATGTTTCTCTCTTTCTCCGTCCTTCTCCATCCTTTTCCATTTGGTTCTTGGAACTAATTAGCGCAGGCCACTAATTCTTTCATTAGCTTATGTGGCCAAGTTTAACTCAAACTCACCTTGCTTAGCCTCTAGGAAAGAGAATTTTCTGAGTGATTGTAGCATAACGATATTAGTTGAGCTCAGGCACCTCATTTAATGTTTTCAAAATCACGTAAGTGTTCAATTCTCAAGTCCAAAACGATGAATTTGAATGCCCTTTGACTTTCTTCCTATTTCTCTTTATTTTCTCTAACTCTCTCTTCTAGGCTCTCAATAAGAATGTTTCTGTCTAACTTTCTCCGGCCTTCTCTATTTTGTTCTACGAACTAATTAGCTTAGGCCACTAATTATTTCATCAGCTTAAGTGGCCATGTTTGACTCTAGTATCCACTTAACATTAATCCGGATCATCAACGCCTGTCAGCGGCAACAAGATGCTCTATCCACTTAAGAATGTTTCTCCATAACTTTTCCCGTCCTTCCGCATCTTTCTCTATCTTGTTCTAGGAACTAATTAGCTTAGGCCACTAATCGTTTGATTAGCTTAAATGGCCAAGTTTAGCTCAAACTAACCTAACTTAGCCCCTAAAAAAGAGAATTTTAAGAGCAATTGCAGCTTAGCGATATTAGTTTAACTTAAGAACCTTGTTTAAGGATTTCTAAATCACCTAAGTGTTCAATTCTCAATTCCAAAAGGAAGAATTTGAAATCCCTTTGAATTTCTTTCTATTTTCCTTTTTCTTTTCTCCGACTTCTCATCTACCAGTCAAGAAGAATGTTTCTCCCCAAGTTTCTCCGGCCTTCTCCATCCTTCTCTATTTTTATCCTACGAACTAATTAGCTTGGGCCAATAATTCTTTCATTAGCTTAAATGGCCCGGTTTAACTCAAACAAAACCATGCTTAGCCTGTAAGAAAGAGAATTTTATGAGTAATTGTAGCTTAATGATATTAGTTTAACTTAAACACGTCATTTAAGGTTTTCTAAATCTCCTACGTGTTCAATTCTCAAATCGAAAAGGATGAATTTCAATTCTCTTTGATTTTCTTCCTGTTTCTCTTTCTTTTCTCTAACCTTTCTCTACCGCCTCTCAAGAAGAATTCAGAATGTTCAAAAGCTGTCCTTTATTTTCTTTGCGTTCTACACCTACCATAACTACATACATATTTTGCCTACTCTAGTGGGATGTACTAGGGACTGTGTTTTGTTGCTCATAGCTATTTGCTGGATGCATACATCAGATTGCGGGTTTCTCCTCCAGCGCACTTTGAGCATGTTTGATTGGAAGGATTAAAGCATGGGATTAGGATTATTAATCCGTGGGCCCAATCATCCTATGTTTGTTTTGACATTTTGGTTTAGGACTATTAATCCAATGGATAATTAATCCAACAAATTTGTAGGATTATTAGTAATGGGGTAGGGGTGGGATAGTTAATACCACACTAATTTGATTGGATTATTAATACCTCACTATTAGTATTGTGAATCAAACATGACCTTTAGGAATACTGTTACACTCCGTGTGGGTTACGCTTCAAGACTATGCCGATTCAGATTTCGGTGATTTCTGGATGGCTTACTTTGGTTGCTACTTTCATTATTGGCGTTCGACATTTTTGGATGGGTGGCTCATTGCTATTACTTTGTTTCATTATTGATTTTAGTTAGTTCTTCTGCTGATGTTCAATAGCTATATTTCTCTTTGATGTAGTGTTTGAACATCTTGCGTCTGGTTATTCAGGCTTTTCTTTGTCTCGTGTATAGCTTTGTAGGGCGTGGGGCATGCCCCTTGTAATCTCGTTTATTCTTCTGTTTTATTTATGACTTATTCACCCAAAAAAAAGAACGTTTGTCTCTAACTATCTCCGTGCTTCTCCATCATTCTCTATTTTGTTCTAGGAACTAATAAGCCACTAATTGTTTCATTAGCTTAAGGGGACAAGTTTAACTCAAACTAACCTTGCTTAGCCTCCAAGAAAGAGAATTTTATGAGTAATTGTAGCTTAACTATGTTAGTTTAACTTAAGCACCCTATTTAGGGTTTTCTAAATCGCCTACGTGTTCAGTTCTCGAGTCCAAATGGATGAATTTGAATTCTCTTTGATTTTCTTCCTATTTCTCTTTCTTTTTCTCTAACTTTCTCTTCAACATCTCAAGAAGAACGTTTCCCTCTATGCTTCTCCGTCTTCCTCTGTTTTGTTCTACGAACTAATTAGCTTAGCCCACTAATTGTTTTATTAGCTTAAGCGGCCAGGTTTAACTGAAACTATCCTTGCTTAGCTTGTAAGAAAAAGAATTTTCTAAGTAATTTTAGTTTAACGATGTTAGTTTAAGTTAAGAACCTCATTTAAGGATTTCCAAATCACCTACGTGTTCAATTTGCAAGTCCGCAAGGAAGAATTTGAAATCCCTTTGATTTTCTTCCTATTTCTCTTTCTTTTCTCCAACTTCTCATCTACCTGTCAAGAAGAATGTTTCTCCAAAACTTTCTCCATCCTTCTCGATTTTGTCCTACGAACTAATTAGCTTTGGCCAATAATTGTTTCATTAGCTTAAGTGGCCAGGTTTTTTTTTTTTTTTTTTTTTTTGGGTGGGTAAGTCATAAATTAAAGACAAAAATTTACACATTTACAAGGGGCATACCCCAGGTAATACAAAGAATCTCACACTGCCCTCCCAATGGAGGGGGAGAACTATTAAAAAATAAATAAAACAAAACAAAAACTACTAAACACAACCCAAAACAACAGGGGTACTCAGTAAATAAAGCAATTGCCCATATATTTCCAAATAACCCCTACCATCCAGATAGTAGATGGAAATTGAAAAATATATGGGCAAATACAAGAACTAATCACTTCAGCCCAAAAAAAAGCCCCTGGCTGAACAACAAAAGACGGGGGCCCCACCTGAAAATGAAGACCACCACTAAGCAAATTTACAAAAATAAACCACTACCAAATATATATATATATAAATAATCAAATCAACTATTTATATATATATATATATAGAAGTTGACAACCAATAACCCAGCGTCCCAAACACGCTACCAAAAACAGTGGGGCTGATGAACCACCCACGTGCATTACCCTTCCCCATGTACCAAGCCGTCAAGCCAGCTAGCGTAGGTGGGAAAAGAGACCCATGCTGCACACCTAAAAGATTTGAATTTGGGAAGCACTCTGCTACGACGCGGTACATCCAAAAATCGTGCAGCCACGCTCCAAATCAAAGACGACCGGCGAGAGCCATTGCCGGAGCATCCAAACATATAAAACAAAAAATAAATCACGCCCAGCTTACACCGCAGCCCCAATGACGGCGGCTAAACCGGAACTGGACAACAGATGTAGCTGGGAAACAAGAATCAACAACAACCAGACCTGTAGCATCACCTCCTCAGAAAAGAAAACAGTTATCGCCGGAGAAGAAACACACCACAGATCCACCGGAAAACCCGTTGCCTGGTGAAGAACAACCAGGCCATCTCTGAAACAGACCCAGCACACTTGGATAGACACCCAGCGCTGGTGACACCCCAAAAAAAAATGGCGCCAGAAACCACTAGACCATGGCCGAGATGCATGACCACGGGCCAGGAACACACTCACCGCCAAAGGTGATAAATCCAAAGCCACGAGGCTGGAACATTTCTCTGTAGCAACGATACTAGCAAACCGAACCAACCAGAGCTGGAACAGAGCCCATACCAACGCCGGAGAAGAGCCCAAACCACCTACAAACATCACGTAAAGCATATAAACAAATCTCAATATGACCTGTCACCCACCGGAGAGACAGTCCAGCCTAAACATGGACTGAAACAGAAACCAGCATATGGACAGAGGTCACCTGAGCTTATTGAAAAAACAGAGCATCACTCGGACATGGAAACCCCAAAATCTCCAGCGACCCAAAACCATGGATAACACCGGTGAATCAAGTAGAGACCCAGCCTTGCTGAACTGTTAGCCAACCCACCTAGCCGAACCATAGACGACCACATTGGTGGTGACCTAACCCAGAACATAATGCAATGACATGGACACCCACAAGTCACCCAAGTATAACACCAGGCTTAAGGAAACACCCCAAACCAGCCACGAAAATAGCCGATCTAGGAATCCAGAAATGTTAAAACTTCCATGAAAAACCGAACATTGATACAAAAGTGCAGAGCAAGAAAACTGCGCACCTCACAGCCGGGGATAACACACCTTGAACCATGCTCACTCACACTCAAAAAGTTGAGTATAAGGAGCTAAACAACTGGCCAGAACAGCACCAGGAAACCACAACCACCGGGGGGAGCTTTCTCTCTCTAGAATCTAGAGAGAGAAGCTCTGCTTTCTTCCCCTAACTCAAACTAACCATGCATATCGTCTAAGAAAGAGGATTTTATGAGTAATTGTAGCTTAACCATACTACTTTAATTTGAGCACCCTATTTAAGGTTTTCTAAGTCTCCTACGTGTTCGATTCTCAAGTCCAAATGGATGGATTTGATTTCTCTCCGATTTTCTTCCTATATTTCTCTTCCTTTTCTCCAACTTTCTCTTCTACATCTCAAGAAGAACGTTTCTCCCAAAGTTTCTCCGTGCTTCCTCATCTTTTCTGTTTTATTCTACGAACTAATTAGCATAGGCCACTAATTGTTTCATTAGCTTAAGTGGCCATGTGTTAACTCAAATTAACCTTGCTTAGCCTCTAAGAAAGAGAATTTTCTGAGTAATTGTAGCATAACGATATTAGTTTAACTTAGGCACCTCATTTAAGGTTTTCAAAATCGCTGAAGGGTTCAATTCTCAAGTCCAAAACGATGAATTTGAATGCCCTTTGATTATCTTTCTAAAATCCCTTTCTTTTCTCCAGCTTTCTCTTCTAGCTCTAAAGCAAAATGTTTCTCTCTTTCTCCGTCCTTCTCCATCCTTTTCCATTTGGTTCTTGGAACTAATTAGCGCAGGCCACTAATTCTTTCATTAGCTTATGTGGCCAAGTTTAACTCAAACTCACCTTGCTTAGCCTCTAGGAAAGAGAATTTTCTGAGTGATTGTAGCATAACGATATTAGTTGAGCTCAGGCACCTCATTTAATGTTTTCAAAATCACGTAAGTGTTCAATTCTCAAGTCCAAAACGATGAATTTGAATGCCCTTTGACTTTCTTCCTATTTCTCTTTATTTTCTCTAACTCTCTCTTCTAGGCTCTCAATAAGAATGTTTCTGTCTAACTTTCTCCGGCCTTCTCTATTTTGTTCTACGAACTAATTAGCTTAGGCCACTAATTATTTCATCAGCTTAAGTGGCCATGTTTGACTCTAGTATCCACTTAACATTAATCCGGCTCATCAACGCCTGTCAGCGGCAACAAGATGCTCTATCCACTTAAGAATGTTTCTCCATAACTTTTCCCGTCCTTCCGCATCTTTCTCTATCTTGTTCTAGGAACTAATTAGCTTAGGCCACTAATCGTTTGATTAGCTTAAATGGCCAAGTTTAGCTCAAACTAACCTAACTTAGCCCCTAAAAAAGAGAATTTTAAGAGCAATTGCAGCTTAACGATATTAGTTTAACTTAAGAACCTTGTTTAAGGATTTCTAAATCACCTAAGTGTTCAATTCTCAATTCCAAAAGGAAGAATTTGAAATCCCTTTGAATTTCTTTCTATTTTCCTTTTTCTTTTCTCCGACTTCTCATCTACCAGTCAAGAAGAATGTTTCTCCGGCCTTCTCCATCCTTCTCTATTTTTATCCTACGAACTAATTAGCTTGGGCCAATAATTCTTTCATTAGCTTAAATGGCCCGGTTTAACTCAAACAAGCCTGTAAGAAAGAGAATTTTATGAGTAATTGTAGCTTAATGATATTAGTTTAACTTAAACACGTCATTTAAGGTTTTCTAAATCTCCTACGTGTTCAATTCTCAAATCGAAAAGGATGAATTTCAATTCTCTTTGATTTTCTTCCTGTTTCTCTTTCTTTTCTCTAACCTTTCTCTACCGCCTCTCAAGAAGAATTCAGAATGTTCAAAAGCTGTCCTTTATTTTCTTTGCGTTCTACACCTACCATAACTACATACATATTTTGCCTACTCTAGTGGGATGTACTAGGGACTGTGTTTTGTTGCTCATAGCTATTTGCTGGATGCATACATCAGATTGCGGGTTTCTCCTCCAGCGCACTTTAGGAATACTGTTACACTCCGTGTGGGTTACGCTTCAAGACTATGCCGATTCAGATTTCGGTGATTTCTGGATGGCTTACTTTGGTTGCTACTTTCATTATTGGCGTTCGACATTTTTGGATGGGTGGCTCATTGCTATTACTTTGTTTCATTATTGATTTTAGTTAGTTCTTCCGCTGATGTTCAATAGCTATATTTCTCTTTGATGTAGTGTTTGAACATCTTGCGTCTGGTTATTCAGGCTTTTCTTTGTCTCGTGTATAGCTTTGTAGGGCGTGGGGCATGCCCCTTGTAATCTCGTTTATTCTTCTGTTTTATTTATGACTTATTCACCCAAAAAAAAGAACGTTTGTCTCTAACTATCTCCGTGCTTCTCCATCATTCTCTATTTTGTTCTAGGAACTAATAAGCCACTAATTGTTTCATTAGCTTAAGGGGACAAGTTTAACTCAAACTAACCTTGCTTAGCCTCCAAGAAAGAGAATTTTATGAGTAATTGTAGCTTAACTATGTTAGTTTAACTTAAGCACCCTATTTAGGGTTTTCTAAATCGCCTACGTGTTCAGTTCTCGAGTCCAAATGGATGAATTTGAATTCTCTTTGATTTTCTTCCTATTTCTCTTTCTTTTTCTCTAACTTTCTCTTCAACATCTCAAGAAGAACGTTTCCCTCTATGCTTCTCCGTCTTCCTCTGTTTTGTTCTACGAACTAATTAGCTTAGCCCACTAATTGTTTTATTAGCTTAAGCGGCCAGGTTTAACTGAAACTATCCTTGCTTAGCTTGTAAGAAAAAGAATTTTCTAAGTAATTTTAGTTTAACGATGTTAGTTTAAGTTAAGAACCTCATTTAAGGATTTCCAAATCACCTACGTGTTCAATTCGCAAGTCCGCAAGGAAGAATTTGAAATCCCTTTGATTTTCTTCCTATTTCTCTTTCTTTTCTCCAACTTCTCATCTACCTGTCAAGAAGAATGTTTCTCCAAAACTTTCTCCATCCTTCTCGATTTTGTCCTACGAACTAATTAGCTTTGGCCAATAATTGTTTCATTAGCTTAAGTGGCCAGGTTTAACTCAAACTAACCATGCATATCGTCTAAGAAAGAGGATTTTATGAGTAATTGTAGCTTAACCATACTACTTTAATTTGAGCACCCTATTTAAGGTTTTCTAAGTCTCCTACGTGTTCGATTCTCAAGTCCAAATGGATGGATTTGATTTCTCTCCGATTTTCTTCCTATATTTCTCTTCCTTTTCTCCAACTTTCTCTTCTACATCTCAAGAAGAACGTTTCTCCCAAAGTTTCTCCGTGCTTCCTCATCTTTTCTGTTTTATTCTACGAACTAATTAGCATAGGCCACTAATTGTTTCATTAGCTTAAGTGGCCATGTGTTAACTCAAATTAACCTTGCTTAGCCTCTAAGAAAGAGAATTTTCTGAGTAATTGTAGCATAACGATATTAGTTTAACTTAGGCACCTCATTTAAGGTTTTCAAAATCGCTGAAGGGTTCAATTCTCAAGTCCAAAACGATGAATTTGAATGCCCTTTGATTATCTTTCTAAAATCCCTTTCTTTTCTCCAGCTTTCTCTTCTAGCTCTAAAGCAAAATGTTTCTCTCTTTCTCCGTCCTTCTCCATCCTTTTCCATTTGGTTCTTGGAACTAATTAGCGCAGGCCACTAATTCTTTCATTAGCTTATGTGGCCAAGTTTAACTCAAACTCACCTTGCTTAGCCTCTAGGAAAGAGAATTTTCTGAGTGATTGTAGCATAACGATATTAGTTGAGCTCAGGCACCTCATTTAATGTTTTCAAAATCACGTAAGTGTTCAATTCTCAAGTCCAAAACGATGAATTTGAATGCCCTTTGACTTTCTTCCTATTTCTCTTTATTTTCTCTAACTCTCTCTTCTAGGCTCTCAATAAGAATGTTTCTGTCTAACTTTCTCCGGCCTTCTCTATTTTGTTCTACGAACTAATTAGCTTAGGCCACTAATTATTTCATCAGCTTAAGTGGCCATGTTTGACTCTAGTATCCACTTAACATTAATCCGGCTCATCAACGCCTGTCAGCGGCAACAAGATGCTCTATCCACTTAAGAATGTTTCTCCATAACTTTTCCCGTCCTTCCGCATCTTTCTCTATCTTGTTCTAGGAACTAATTAGCTTAGGCCACTAATCGTTTGATTAGCTTAAATGGCCAAGTTTAGCTCAAACTAACCTAACTTAGCCCCTAAAAAAGAGAATTTTAAGAGCAATTGCAGCTTAACGATATTAGTTTAACTTAAGAACCTTGTTTAAGGATTTCTAAATCACCTAAGTGTTCAATTCTCAATTCCAAAAGGAAGAATTTGAAATCCCTTTGAATTTCTTTCTATTTTCCTTTTTCTTTTCTCCGACTTCTCATCTACCAGTCAAGAAGAATGTTTCTCCCCAAGTTTCTCCGGCCTTCTCCATCCTTCTCTATTTTTATCCTACGAACTAATTAGCTTGGGCCAATAATTCTTTCATTAGCTTAAATGGCCCGGTTTAACTCAAACAAGCCTGTAAGAAAGAGAATTTTATGAGTAATTGTAGCTTAATGATATTAGTTTAACTTAAACACGTCATTTAAGGTTTTCTAAATCTCCTACGTGTTCAATTCTCAAATCGAAAAGGATGAATTTCAATTCTCTTTGATTTTCTTCCTGTTTCTCTTTCTTTTCTCTAACCTTTCTCTACCGCCTCTCAAGAAGAATTCAGAATGTTCAAAAGCTGTCCTTTATTTTCTTTGCGTTCTACACCTACCATAACTACATACATATTTTGCCTACTCTAGTGGGATGTACTAGGGACTGTGTTTTGTTGCTCATAGCTATTTGCTGGATGCATACATCAGATTGCAGGTTTCTCCTCCAGCGCACTTTAGGAATACTGTTACACTCCGTGTGGGTTACGCTTCAAGACTATGCCGATTCAGATTTCGGTGATTTCTGGATGGCTTACTTTGGTTGCTACTTTCATTATTGGCGTTCGACATTTTTGGATGGGTGGCTCATTGCTATTACTTTGTTTCATTATTGATTTTAGTTAGTTCTTCCGCTGATGTTCAATAGCTATATTTCTCTTTGATGTAGTGTTTGAACATCTTGCGTCTGGTTATTCAGGCTTTTCTTTGTCTCGTGTATAGCTTTGTAGGGCGTGGGGCATGCCCCTTGTAATCTCGTTTATTCTTCTGTTTTATTTATGACTTATTCACCCAAAAAAAAGAACGTTTGTCTCTAACTATCTCCGTGCTTCTCCATCATTCTCTATTTTGTTCTAGGAACTAATAAGCCACTAATTGTTTCATTAGCTTAAGGGGACAAGTTTAACTCAAACTAACCTTGCTTAGCCTCCAAGAAAGAGAATTTTATGAGTAATTGTAGCTTAACTATGTTAGTTTAACTTAAGCACCCTATTTAGGGTTTTCTAAATCGCCTACGTGTTCAGTTCTCGAGTCCAAATGGATGAATTTGAATTCTCTTTGATTTTCTTCCTATTTCTCTTTCTTTTTCTCTAACTTTCTCTTCAACATCTCAAGAAGAACGTTTCCCTCTATGCTTCTCCGTCTTCCTCTGTTTTGTTCTACGAACTAATTAGCTTAGCCCACTAATTGTTTTATTAGCTTAAGCGGCCAGGTTTAACTGAAACTATCCTTGCTTAGCTTGTAAGAAAAAGAATTTTCTAAGTAATTTTAGTTTAACGATGTTAGTTTAAGTTAAGAACCTCATTTAAGGATTTCCAAATCACCTACGTGTTCAATTCGCAAGTCCGCAAGGAAGAATTTGAAATCCCTTTGATTTTCTTCCTATTTCTCTTTCTTTTCTCCAACTTCTCATCTACCTGTCAAGAAGAATGTTTCTCCAAAACTTTCTCCATCCTTCTCGATTTTGTCCTACGAACTAATTAGCTTTGGCCAATAATTGTTTCATTAGCTTAAGTGGCCAGGTTTAACTCAAACTAACCATGCATATCGTCTAAGAAAGAGGATTTTATGAGTAATTGTAGCTTAACCATACTAGTTTAATTTGAGCACCCTATTTAAGGTTTTCTAAGTCTCCTACGTGTTCGATTCTCAAGTTCAAATGGATGGATTTGATTTCTCTCCGATTTTCTTCCTATATTTCTCTTCCTTTTCTCCAACTTTCTCTTCTACATCTCAAGAAGAACGTTTCTCCCAAAGTTTCTCCGTGCTTCCTCATCTTTTCTGTTTTATTCTACGAACTAATTAGCATAGGCCACTAATTGTTTCATTAGCTTAAGTGGCCATGTGTTAACTCAAATTAACCTTGCTTAGCCTCTAAGAAAGAGAATTTTCTGAGTAATTGTAGCATAACGATATTAGTTTAACTTAGGCACCTCATTTAAGGTTTTCAAAATCGCTGAAGGGTTCAATTCTCAAGCCCAAAACGATGAATTTGAATGCCCTTTGATTATCTTTCTAAAATCCCTTTCTTTTCTCCAGCTTTCTCTTCTAGCTCTAAAGCAAAATGTTTCTCTCTTTCTCCGTCCTTCTCCATCCTTTTCCATTTGGTTCTTGGAACTAATTAGCGCAGGCCACTAATTCTTTCATTAGCTTATGTGGCCAAGTTTAACTCAAACTCACCTTGCTTAGCCTCTAGGAAAGAGAATTTTCTGAGTGATTGTAGCATAACGATATTAGTTGAGCTCAGGCACCTCATTTAATGTTTTCAAAATCACGTAAGTGTTCAATTCTCAAGTCCAAAACGATGAATTTGAATGCCCTTTGACTTTCTTCCTATTTCTCTTTATTTTCTCTAACTCTCTCTTCTAGGCTCTCAATAAGAATGTTTCTGTCTAACTTTCTCCGGCCTTCTCTATTTTGTTCTACGAACTAATTAGCTTAGGCCACTAATTATTTCATCAGCTTAAGTGGCCATGTTTGACTCTAGTATCCACTTAACATTAATCCGGCTCATCAACGCCTGTCAGCGGCAACAAGATGCTCTATCCACTTAAGAATGTTTCTCCATAACTTTTCCCGTCCTTCCGCATCTTTCTCTATCTTGTTCTAGGAACTAATTAGCTTAGGCCACTAATCGTTTGATTAGCTTAAATGGCCAAGTTTAGCTCAAACTAACCTAACTTAGCCCCTAAAAAAGAGAATTTTAAGAGCAATTGCAGCTTAACGATATTAGTTTAACTTAAGAACCTTGTTTAAGGATTTCTAAATCACCTAAGTGTTCAATTCTCAATTCCAAAAGGAAGAATTTGAAATCCCTTTGAATTTCTTTCTATTTTCCTTTTTCTTTTCTCCGACTTCTCTCATCTACCAGTCAAGAAGAATGTTTCTCCCCAAGTTTCTCCGGCCTTCTCCATCCTTCTCTATTTTTATCCTACGAACTAATTAGCTTGGGCCAATAATTCTTTCATTAGCTTAAATGGCCCGGTTTAACTCAAACAAGCCTGTAAGAAAGAGAATTTTATGAGTAATTGTAGCTTAATGATATTAGTTTAACTTAAACACGTCATTTAAGGTTTTCTAAATCTCCTACGTGTTCAATTCTCAAATCGAAAAGGATGAATTTCAATTCTCTTTGATTTTCTTCCTGTTTCTCTTTCTTTTCTCTAACCTTTCTCTACCGCCTCTCAAGAAGAATTCAGAATGTTCAAAAGCTGTCCTTTATTTTCTTTGCGTTCTACACCAACCATAACTACATACATATTTTGCCTACTCTAGTGGGATGTACTAGGGACTGTGTTTTGTTGCTCATAGCTATTTGCTGGATGCATACATCAGATTGCGGGTTTCTCCTCCAGCGCACTTTAGGAATACTGTTACACTCCGTGTGGGTTACGCTTCAAGACTATGCCGATTCAGATTTCGGTGATTTCTGGATGGCTTACTTTGGTTGCTACTTTCATTATTGGCGTTCGACATTTTTGGATGGGTGGCTCATTGCTATTACTTTGTTTCATTATTGATTTTAGTTAGTTCTTCCGCTGATGTTCAATAGCTATATTTCTCTTTGATGTAGTGTTTGAACATCTTGCGTCTGGTTATTCAGGCTTTTCTTTGTCTCGTGTATAGCTTTGTAGGGCGTGGGGCATGCCCCTTGTAATCTCGTTTATTCTTCTGTTTTATTTATGACTTATTCACCCAAAAAAAAGAACGTTTGTCTCTAACTATCTCCGTGCTTCTCCATCATTCTCTATTTTGTTCTAGGAACTAATAAGCCACTAATTGTTTCATTAGCTTAAGGGGACAAGTTTAACTCAAACTAACCTTGCTTAGCCTCCAAGAAAGAGAATTTTATGAGTAATTGTAGCTTAACTATGTTAGTTTAACTTAAGCACCCTATTTAGGGTTTTCTAAATCGCCTACGTGTTCAGTTCTCGAGTCCAAATGGATGAATTTGAATTCTCTTTGATTTTCTTCCTATTTCTCTTTCTTTTTCTCTAACTTTCTCTTCAACATCTCAAGAAGAACGTTTCCCTCTATGCTTCTCCGTCTTCCTCTGTTTTGTTCTACGAACTAATTAGCTTAGCCCACTAATTGTTTTATTAGCTTAAGCGGCCAGGTTTAACTGAAACTATCCTTGCTTAGCTTGTAAGAAAAAGAATTTTCTAAGTAATTTTAGTTTAACGATGTTAGTTTAAGTTAAGAACCTCATTTAAGGATTTCCAAATCACCTACGTGTTCAATTCGCAAGTCCGCAAGGAAGAATTTGAAATCCCTTTGATTTTCTTCCTATTTCTCTTTCTTTTCTCCAACTTCTCATCTACCTGTCAAGAAGAATGTTTCTCCAAAACTTTCTCCATCCTTCTCGATTTTGTCCTACGAACTAATTAGCTTTGGCCAATAATTGTTTCATTAGCTTAAGTGGCCAGGTTTAACTCAAACTAACCATGCATATCGTCTAAGAAAGAGGATTTTATGAGTAATTGTAGCTTAACCATACTAGTTTAATTTGAGCACCCTATTTAAGGTTTTCTAAGTCTCCTACGTGTTCGATTCTCAAGTTCAAATGGATGGATTTGATTTCTCTCCGATTTTCTTCCTATATTTCTCTTCCTTTTCTCCAACTTTCTCTTCTACATCTCAAGAAGAACGTTTCTCCCAAAGTTTCTCCGTGCTTCCTCATCTTTTCTGTTTTATTCTACGAACTAATTAGCATAGGCCACTAATTGTTTCATTAGCTTAAGTGGCCATGTGTTAACTCAAATTAACCTTGCTTAGCCTCTAAGAAAGAGAATTTTCTGAGTAATTGTAGCATAACGATATTAGTTTAACTTAGGCACCTCATTTAAGGTTTTCAAAATCGCTGAAGGGTTCAATTCTCAAGCCCAAAACGATGAATTTGAATGCCCTTTGATTATCTTTCTAAAATCCCTTTCTTTTCTCCAGCTTTCTCTTCTAGCTCTAAAGCAAAATGTTTCTCTCTTTCTCCGTCCTTCTCCATCCTTTTCCATTTGGTTCTTGGAACTAATTAGCGCAGGCCACTAATTCTTTCATTAGCTTATGTGGCCAAGTTTAACTCAAACTCACCTTGCTTAGCCTCTAGGAAAGAGAATTTTCTGAGTGATTGTAGCATAACGATATTAGTTGAGCTCAGGCACCTCATTTAATGTTTTCAAAATCACGTAAGTGTTCAATTCTCAAGTCCAAAACGATGAATTTGAATGCCCTTTGACTTTCTTCCTATTTCTCTTTATTTTCTCTAACTCTCTCTTCTAGGCTCTCAATAAGAATGTTTCTGTCTAACTTTCTCCGGCCTTCTCTATTTTGTTCTACGAACTAATTAGCTTAGGCCACTAATTATTTCATCAGCTTAAGTGGCCATGTTTGACTCTAGTATCCACTTAACATTAATCCGGCTCATCAACGCCTGTCAGCGGCAACAAGATGCTCTATCCACTTAAGAATGTTTCTCCATAACTTTTCCCGTCCTTCCGCATCTTTCTCTATCTTGTTCTAGGAACTAATTAGCTTAGGCCACTAATCGTTTGATTAGCTTAAATGGCCAAGTTTAGCTCAAACTAACCTAACTTAGCCCCTAAAAAAGAGAATTTTAAGAGCAATTGCAGCTTAACGATATTAGTTTAACTTAAGAACCTTGTTTAAGGATTTCTAAATCACCTAAGTGTTCAATTCTCAATTCCAAAAGGAAGAATTTGAAATCCCTTTGAATTTCTTTCTATTTTCCTTTTTCTTTTCTCCGACTTCTCATCTACCAGTCAAGAAGAATGTTTCTCCGGCCTTCTCCATCCTTCTCTATTTTTATCCTACGAACTAATTAGCTTGGGCCAATAATTCTTTCATTAGCTTAAATGGCCCGGTTTAACTCAAACAAGCCTGTAAGAAAGAGAATTTTATGAGTAATTGTAGCTTAATGATATTAGTTTAACTTAAACACGTCATTTAAGGTTTTCTAAATCTCCTACGTGTTCAATTCTCAAATCGAAAAGGATGAATTTCAATTCTCTTTGATTTTCTTCCTGTTTCTCTTTCTTTTCTCTAACCTTTCTCTACCGCCTCTCAAGAAGAATTCAGAATGTTCAAAAGCTGTCCTTTATTTTCTTTGCGTTCTACACCTACCATAACTACATACATATTTTGCCTACTCTAGTGGGATGTACTAGGGACTGTGTTTTGTTGCTCATAGCTATTTGCTGGATGCATACATCAGATTGCGGGTTTCTCCTCCAGCGCACTTTAGGAATACTGTTACACTCCGTGTGGGTTACGCTTCAAGACTATGCCGATTCAGATTTCGGTGATTTCTGGATGGCTTACTTTGGTTGCTACTTTCATTATTGGCGTTCGACATTTTTGGATGGGTGGCTCATTGCTATTACTTTGTTTCATTATTGATTTTAGTTAGTTCTTCCGCTGATGTTCAATAGCTATATTTCTCTTTGATGTAGTGTTTGAACATCTTGCGTCTGGTTATTCAGGCTTTTCTTTGTCTCGTGTATAGCTTTGTAGGGCGTGGGGCATGCCCCTTGTAATCTCGTTTATTCTTCTGTTTTATTTATGACTTATTCACCCAAAAAAAAGAACGTTTGTCTCTAACTATCTCCGTGCTTCTCCATCATTCTCTATTTTGTTCTAGGAACTAATAAGCCACTAATTGTTTCATTAGCTTAAGGGGACAAGTTTAACTCAAACTAACCTTGCTTAGCCTCCAAGAAAGAGAATTTTATGAGTAATTGTAGCTTAACTATGTTAGTTTAACTTAAGCACCCTATTTAGGGTTTTCTAAATCGCCTACGTGTTCAGTTCTCGAGTCCAAATGGATGAATTTGAATTCTCTTTGATTTTCTTCCTATTTCTCTTTCTTTTTCTCTAACTTTCTCTTCAACATCTCAAGAAGAACGTTTCCCTCTATGCTTCTCCGTCTTCCTCTGTTTTGTTCTACGAACTAATTAGCTTAGCCCACTAATTGTTTTATTAGCTTAAGCGGCCAGGTTTAACTGAAACTATCCTTGCTTAGCTTGTAAGAAAAAGAATTTTCTAAGTAATTTTAGTTTAACGATGTTAGTTTAAGTTAAGAACCTCATTTAAGGATTTCCAAATCACCTACGTGTTCAATTCGCAAGTCCGCAAGGAAGAATTTGAAATCCCTTTGATTTTCTTCCTATTTCTCTTTCTTTTCTCCAACTTCTCATCTACCTGTCAAGAAGAATGTTTCTCCAAAACTTTCTCCATCCTTCTCGATTTTGTCCTACGAACTAATTAGCTTTGGCCAATAATTGTTTCATTAGCTTAAGTGGCCAGGTTTAACTCAAACTAACCATGCATATCGTCTAAGAAAGAGGATTTTATGAGTAATTGTAGCTTAACCATACTAGTTTAATTTGAGCACCCTATTTAAGGTTTTCTAAGTCTCCTACGTGTTCGATTCTCAAGTCCAAATGGATGGATTTGATTTCTCTCCGATTTTCTTCCTATATTTCTCTTCCTTTTCTCCAACTTTCTCTTCTACATCTCAAGAAGAACGTTTCTCCCAAAGTTTCTCCGTGCTTCCTCATCTTTTCTGTTTTATTCTACGAACTAATTAGCATAGGCCACTAATTGTTTCATTAGCTTAAGTGGCCATGTGTTAACTCAAATTAACCTTGCTTAGCCTCTAAGAAAGAGAATTTTCTGAGTAATTGTAGCATAACGATATTAGTTTAACTTAGGCACCTCATTTAAGGTTTTCAAAATCGCTGAAGGGTTCAATTCTCAAGTCCAAAACGATGAATTTGAATGCCCTTTGATTATCTTTCTAAAATCCCTTTCTTTTCTCCAGCTTTCTCTTCTAGCTCTAAAGCAAAATGTTTCTCTCTTTCTCCGTCCTTCTCCATCCTTTTCCATTTGGTTCTTGGAACTAATTAGCGCAGGCCACTAATTCTTTCATTAGCTTATGTGGCCAAGTTTAACTCAAACTCACCTTGCTTAGCCTCTAGGAAAGAGAATTTTCTGAGTGATTGTAGCATAACGATATTAGTTGAGCTCAGGCACCTCATTTAATGTTTTCAAAATCACGTAAGTGTTCAATTCTCAAGTCCAAAACGATGAATTTGAATGCCCTTTGACTTTCTTCCTATTTCTCTTTATTTTCTCTAACTCTCTCTTCTAGGCTCTCAATAAGAATGTTTCTGTCTAACTTTCTCCGGCCTTCTCTATTTTGTTCTACGAACTAATTAGCTTAGGCCACTAATTATTTCATCAGCTTAAGTGGCCATGTTTGACTCTAGTATCCACTTAACATTAATCCGGCTCATCAACGCCTGTCAGCGGCAACAAGATGCTCTATCCACTTAAGAATGTTTCTCCATAACTTTTCCCGTCCTTCCGCATCTTTCTCTATCTTGTTCTAGGAACTAATTAGCTTAGGCCACTAATCGTTTGATTAGCTTAAATGGCCAAGTTTAGCTCAAACTAACCTAACTTAGCCCCTAAAAAAGAGAATTTTAAGAGCAATTGCAGCTTAACGATATTAGTTTAACTTAAGAACCTTGTTTAAGGATTTCTAAATCACCTAAGTGTTCAATTCTCAATTCCAAAAGGAAGAATTTGAAATCCCTTTGAATTTCTTTCTATTTTCCTTTTTCTTTTCTCCGACTTCTCATCTACCAGTCAAGAAGAATGTTTCTCCGGCCTTCTCCATCCTTCTCTATTTTTATCCTACGAACTAATTAGCTTGGGCCAATAATTCTTTCATTAGCTTAAATGGCCCGGTTTAACTCAAACAAGCCTGTAAGAAAGAGAATTTTATGAGTAATTGTAGCTTAATGATATTAGTTTAACTTAAACACGTCATTTAAGGTTTTCTAAATCTCCTACGTGTTCAATTCTCAAATCGAAAAGGATGAATTACAATTCTCTTTGATTTTCTTCCTGTTTCTCTTTCTTTTCTCTAACCTTTCTCTACCGCCTCTCAAGAAGAATTCAGAATGTTCAAAAGCTGTCCTTTATTTTCTTTGCGTTCTACACCTACCATAACTACATACATATTTTGCCTACTCTAGTGGGATGTACTAGGGACTGTGTTTTGTTGCTCATAGCTATTTGCTGGATGCATACATCAGATTGCGGGTTTCTCCTCCAGCGCACTTTAGGAATACTGTTACACTCCGTGTGGGTTACGCTTCAAGACTATGCCGATTCAGATTTCGGTGATTTCTGGATGGCTTACTTTGGTTGCTACTTTCATTATTGGCGTTCGACATTTTTGGATGGGTGGCTCATTGCTATTACTTTGTTTCATTATTGATTTTAGTTAGTTCTTCCGCTGATGTTCAATAGCTATATTTCTCTTTGATGTAGTGTTTGAACATCTTGCGTCTGGTTATTCAGGCTTTTCTTTGTCTCGTGTATAGCTTTGTAGGGCGTGGGGCATGCCCCTTGTAATCTCGTTTATTCTTCTGTTTTATTTATGACTTATTCACCCAAAAAAAAGAACGTTTGTCTCTAACTATCTCCGTGCTTCTCCATCATTCTCTATTTTGTTCTAGGAACTAATAAGCCACTAATTGTTTCATTAGCTTAAGGGGACAAGTTTAACTCAAACTAACCTTGCTTAGCCTCCAAGAAAGAGAATTTTATGAGTAATTGTAGCTTAACTATGTTAGTTTAACTTAAGCACCCTATTTAGGGTTTTCTAAATCGCCTACGTGTTCAGTTCTCGAGTCCAAATGGATGAATTTGAATTCTCTTTGATTTTCTTCCTATTTCTCTTTCTTTTTCTCTAACTTTCTCTTCAACATCTCAAGAAGAACGTTTCCCTCTATGCTTCTCCGTCTTCCTCTGTTTTGTTCTACGAACTAATTAGCTTAGCCCACTAATTGTTTTATTAGCTTAAGTGGCCAGGTTTAACTGAAACTATCCTTGCTTAGCTTGTAAGAAAAAGAATTTTCTAAGTAATTTTAGTTTAACGATGTTAGTTTAAGTTAAGAACCTCATTTAAGGATTTCCAAATCACCTACGTGTTCAATTCGCAAGTCCGCAAGGAAGAATTTGAAATCCCTTTGATTTTCTTCCTATTTCTCTTTCTTTTCTCCAACTTCTCATCTACCTGTCAAGAAGAATGTTTCTCCAAAACTTTCTCCATCCTTCTCGATTTTGTCCTACGAACTAATTAGCTTTGGCCAATAATTGTTTCATTAGCTTAAGTGGCCAGGTTTAACTCAAACTAACCATGCATATCGTCTAAGAAAGAGGATTTTATGAGTAATTGTAGCTTAACCATACTAGTTTAATTTGAGCACCCTATTTAAGGTTTTCTAAGTCTCCTACGTGTTCGATTCTCAAGTCCAAATGGATGGATTTGATTTCTCTCCGATTTTCTTCCTATATTTCTCTTCCTTTTCTCCAACTTTCTCTTCTACATCTCAAGAAGAACGTTTCTCCCAAAGTTTCTCCGTGCTTCTTCATCTTTTCTGTTTTATTCTACGAACTAATTAGCATAGGCCACTAATTGTTTCATTAGCTTAAGTGGCCATGTGTTAACTCAAATTAACCTTGCTTAGCCTCTAAGAAAGAGAATTTTCTGAGTAATTGTAGCATAACGATATTAGTTTAACTTAGGCACCTCATTTAAGGTTTTCAAAATCGCTGAAGGGTTCAATTCTCAAGTCCAAAACGATGAATTTGAATGCCCTTTGATTATCTTTCTAAAATCCCTTTCTTTTCTCCAGCTTTCTCTTCTAGCTCTAAAGCAAAATGTTTCTCTCTTTCTCCGTCCTTCTCCATCCTTTTCCATTTGGTTCTTGGAACTAATTAGCGCAGGCCACTAATTCTTTCATTAGCTTATGTGGCCAAGTTTAACTCAAACTCACCTTGCTTAGCCTCTAGGAAAGAGAATTTTCTGAGTGATTGTAGCATAACGATATTAGTTGAGCTCAGGCACCTCATTTAATGTTTTCAAAATCACGTAAGTGTTCAATTCTCAAGTCCAAAACGATGAATTTGAATGCCCTTTGACTTTCTTCCTATTTCTCTTTATTTTCTCTAACTCACTCTTCTAGGCTCTCAATAAGAATGTTTCTGTCTAACTTTCTCCGGCCTTCTCTATTTTGTTCTACGAACTAATTAGCTTAGGCCACTAATTATTTCATCAGCTTAAGTGGCCATGTTTGACTCTAGTATCCACTTAACATTAATCCGGCTCATCAACGCCTGTCAGCGGCAACAAGATGCTCTATCCACTTAAGAATGTTTCTCCATAACTTTTCCCGTCCTTCCGCATCTTTCTCTATCTTGTTCTAGGAACTAATTAGCTTAGGCCACTAATCGTTTGATTAGCTTAAATGGCCAAGTTTAGCTCAAACTAACCTAACTTAGCCCCTAAAAAAGAGAATTTTAAGAGCAATTGCAGCTTAACGATATTAGTTTAACTTAAGAACCTTGTTTAAGGATTTCTAAATCACCTAAGTGTTCAATTCTCAATTCCAAAAGGAAGAATTTGAAATCCCTTTGAATTTCTTTCTATTTTCCTTTTTCTTTTCTCCGACTTCTCATCTACCAGTCAAGAAGAATGTTTCTCCCCAAGTTTCTCCGGCCTTCTCCATCCTTCTCTATTTTTATCCTACGAACTAATTAGCTTGGGCCAATAATTCTTTCATTAGCTTAAATGGCCCGGTTTAACTCAAACAAGCCTGTAAGAAAGAGAATTTTATGAGTAATTGTAGCTTAATGATATTAGTTTAACTTAAACACGTCATTTAAGGTTTTCTAAATCTCCTACGTGTTCAATTCTCAAATCGAAAAGGATGAATTTCAATTCTCTTTGATTTTCTTCCTGTTTCTCTTTCTTTTCTCTAACCTTTCTCTACCGCCTCTCAAGAAGAATTCAGAATGTTCAAAAGCTGTCCTTTATTTTCTTTGCGTTCTACACCTACCATAACTACATACATATTTTGCCTACTCTAGTGGGATGTACTAGGGACTGTGTTTTGTTGCTCATAGCTATTTGCTGGATGCATACATCAGATTGCGGGTTTCTCCTCCAGCGCACTTTAGGAATACTGTTACACTCCGTGTGGGTTACGCTTCAAGACTATGCCGATTCAGATTTCGGTGATTTCTGGATGGCTTACTTTGGTTGCTACTTTCATTATTGGCGTTCGACATTTTTGGATGGGTGGCTCATTGCTATTACTTTGTTTCATTATTGATTTTAGTTAGTTCTTCCGCTGATGTTCAATAGCTATATTTCTCTTTGATGTAGTGTTTGAACATCTTGCGTCTGGTTATTCAGGCTTTTCTTTGTCTCGTGTATAGCTTTGTAGGGCGTGGGGCATGCCCCTTGTAATCTCGTTTATTCTTCTGTTTTATTTATGACTTATTCACCCAAAAAAAAGAACGTTTGTCTCTAACTATCTCCGTGCTTCTCCATCATTCTCTATTTTGTTCTAGGAACTAATAAGCCACTAATTGTTTCATTAGCTTAAGGGGACAAGTTTAACTCAAACTAACCTTGCTTAGCCTCCAAGAAAGAGAATTTTATGAGTAATTGTAGCTTAACTATGTTAGTTTAACTTAAGCACCCTATTTAGGGTTTTCTAAATCGCCTACGTGTTCAGTTCTCGAGTCCAAATGGATGAATTTGAATTCTCTTTGATTTTCTTCCTATTTCTCTTTCTTTTTCTCTAACTTTCTCTTCAACATCTCAAGAAGAACGTTTCCCTCTATGCTTCTCCGTCTTCCTCTGTTTTGTTCTACGAACTAATTAGCTTAGCCCACTAATTGTTTTATTAGCTTAAGCGGCCAGGTTTAACTGAAACTATCCTTGCTTAGCTTGTAAGAAAAAGAATTTTCTAAGTAATTTTAGTTTAACGATGTTAGTTTAAGTTAAGAACCTCATTTAAGGATTTCCAAATCACCTACGTGTTCAATTCGCAAGTCCGCAAGGAAGAATTTGAAATCCCTTTGATTTTCTTCCTATTTCTCTTTCTTTTCTCCAACTTCTCATCTACCTGTCAAGAAGAATGTTTCTCCAAAACTTTCTCCATCCTTCTCGATTTTGTCCTACGAACTAATTAGCTTTGGCCAATAATTGTTTCATTAGCTTAAGTGGCCAGGTTTAACTCAAACTAACCATGCATATCGTCTAAGAAAGAGGATTTTATGAGTAATTGTAGCTTAACCATACTAGTTTAATTTGAGCACCCTATTTAAGGTTTTCTAAGTCTCCTACGTGTTCGATTCTCAAGTCCAAATGGATGGATTTGATTTCTCTCCGATTTTCTTCCTATATTTCTCTTCCTTTTCTCCAACTTTCTCTTCTACATCTCAAGAAGAACGTTTCTCCCAAAGTTTCTCCGTGCTTCCTCATCTTTTCTGTTTTATTCTACGAACTAATTAGCATAGGCCACTAATTGTTTCATTAGCTTAAGTGGCCATGTGTTAACTCAAATTAACCTTGCTTAGCCTCTAAGAAAGAGAATTTTCTGAGTAATTGTAGCATAACGATATTAGTTTAACTTAGGCACCTCATTTAAGGTTTTCAAAATCGCTGAAGGGTTCAATTCTCAAGTCCAAAACGATGAATTTGAATGCCCTTTGATTATCTTTCTAAAATCCCTTTCTTTTCTCCAGCTTTCTCTTCTAGCTCTAAAGCAAAATGTTTCTCTCTTTCTCCGTCCTTCTCCATCCTTTTCCATTTGGTTCTTGGAACTAATTAGCGCAGGCCACTAATTCTTTCATTAGCTTATGTGGCCAAGTTTAACTCAAACTCACCTTGCTTAGCCTCTAGGAAAGAGAATTTTCTGAGTGATTGTAGCATAACGATATTAGTTGAGCTCAGGCACCTCATTTAATGTTTTCAAAATCACGTAAGTGTTCAATTCTCAAGTCCAAAACGATGAATTTGAATGCCCTTTGACTTTCTTCCTATTTCTCTTTATTTTCTCTAACTCTCTCTTCTAGGCTCTCAATAAGAATGTTTCTGTCTAACTTTCTCCGGCCTTCTCTATTTTGTTCTACGAACTAATTAGCTTAGGCCACTAATTATTTCATCAGCTTAAGTGGCCATGTTTGACTCTAGTATCCACTTAACATTAATCCGGCTCATCAACGCCTGTCAGCGGCAACAAGATGCTCTATCCACTTAAGAATGTTTCTCCATAACTTTTCCCGTCCTTCCGCATCTTTCTCTATCTTGTTCTAGGAACTAATTAGCTTAGGCCACTAATCGTTTGATTAGCTTAAATGGCCAAGTTTAGCTCAAACTAACCTAACTTAGCCCCTAAAAAAGAGAATTTTAAGAGCAATTGCAGCTTAACGATATTAGTTTAACTTAAGAACCTTGTTTAAGGATTTCTAAATCACCTAAGTGTTCAATTCTCAATTCCAAAAGGAAGAATTTGAAATCCCTTTGAATTTCTTTCTATTTTCCTTTTTCTTTTCTCCGACTTCTCATCTACCAGTCAAGAAGAATGTTTCTCCCCAAGTTTCTCCGGCCTTCTCCATCCTTCTCTATTTTTATCCTACGAACTAATTAGCTTGGGCCAATAATTCTTTCATTAGCTTAAATGGCCCGGTTTAACTCAAACAAGCCTGTAAGAAAGAGAATTTTATGAGTAATTGTAGCTTAATGATATTAGTTTAACTTAAACACGTCATTTAAGGTTTTCTAAATCTCCTACGTGTTCAATTCTCAAATCGAAAAGGATGAATTTCAATTCTCTTTGATTTTCTTCCTGTTTCTCTTTCTTTTCTCTAACCTTTCTCTACCGCCTCTCAAGAAGAATTCAGAATGTTCAAAAGCTGTCCTTTATTTTCTTTGCGTTCTACACCTACCATAACTACATACATATTTTGCCTACTCTAGTGGGATGTACTAGGGACTGTGTTTTGTTGCTCATAGCTATTTGCTGGATGCATACATCAGATTGCGGGTTTCTCCTCCAGCGCACTTTAGGAATACTGTTACACTCCGTGTGGGTTACGCTTCAAGACTATGCCGATTCAGATTTCGGTGATTTCTGGATGGCTTACTTTGGTTGCTACTTTCATTATTGGCGTTCGACATTTTTGGATGGGTGGCTCATTGCTATTACTTTGTTTCATTATTGATTTTAGTTAGTTCTTCCGCTGATGTTCAATAGCTATATTTCTCTTTGATGTAGTGTTTGAACATCTTGCGTCTGGTTATTCAGGCTTTTCTTTGTCTCGTGTATAGCTTTGTAGGGCGTGGGGCATGCCCCTTGTAATCTCGTTTATTCTTCTGTTTTATTTATGACTTATTCACCCAAAAAAAAGAACGTTTGTCTCTAACTATCTCCGTGCTTCTCCATCATTCTCTATTTTGTTCTAGGAACTAATAAGCCACTAATTGTTTCATTAGCTTAAGGGGACAAGTTTAACTCAAACTAACCTTGCTTAGCCTCCAAGAAAGAGAATTTTATGAGTAATTGTAGCTTAACTATGTTAGTTTAACTTAAGCACCCTATTTAGGGTTTTCTAAATCGCCTACGTGTTCAGTTCTCGAGTCCAAATGGATGAATTTGAATTCTCTTTGATTTTCTTCCTATTTCTCTTTCTTTTTCTCTAACTTTCTCTTCAACATCTCAAGAAGAACGTTTCCCTCTATGCTTCTCCGTCTTCCTCTGTTTTGTTCTACGAACTAATTAGCTTAGCCCACTAATTGTTTTATTAGCTTAAGCGGCCAGGTTTAACTGAAACTATCCTTGCTTAGCTTGTAAGAAAAAGAATTTTCTAAGTAATTTTAGTTTAACGATGTTAGTTTAAGTTAAGAACCTCATTTAAGGATTTCCAAATCACCTACGTGTTCAATTCGCAAGTCCGCAAGGAAGAATTTGAAATCCCTTTGATTTTCTTCCTATTTCTCTTTCTTTTCTCCAACTTCTCATCTACCTGTCAAGAAGAATGTTTCTCCAAAACTTTCTCCATCCTTCTCGATTTTGTCCTACGAACTAATTAGCTTTGGCCAATAATTGTTTCATTAGCTTAAGTGGCCAGGTTTAACTCAAACTAACCATGCATATCGTCTAAGAAAGAGGATTTTATGAGTAATTGTAGCTTAACCATACTAGTTTAATTTGAGCACCCTATTTAAGGTTTTCTAAGTCTCCTACGTGTTCGATTCTCAAGTCCAAATGGATGGATTTGATTTCTCTCCGATTTTCTTCCTATATTTCTCTTCCTTTTCTCCAACTTTCTCTTCTACATCTCAAGAAGAACGTTTCTCCCAAAGTTTCTCCGTGCTTCCTCATCTTTTCTGTTTTATTCTACGAACTAATTAGCATAGGCCACTAATTGTTTCATTAGCTTAAGTGGCCATGTGTTAACTCAAATTAACCTTGCTTAGCCTCTAAGAAAGAGAATTTTCTGAGTAATTGTAGCATAACGATATTAGTTTAACTTAGGCACCTCATTTAAGGTTTTCAAAATCGCTGAAGGGTTCAATTCTCAAGTCCAAAACGATGAATTTGAATGCCCTTTGATTATCTTTCTAAAATCCCTTTCTTTTCTCCAGCTTTCTCTTCTAGCTCTAAAGCAAAATGTTTCTCTCTTTCTCCGTCCTTCTCCATCCTTTTCCATTTGGTTCTTGGAACTAATTAGCGCAGGCCACTAATTCTTTCATTAGCTTATGTGGCCAAGTTTAACTCAAACTCACCTTGCTTAGCCTCTAGGAAAGAGAATTTTCTGAGTGATTGTAGCATAACGATATTAGTTGAGCTCAGGCACCTCATTTAATGTTTTCAAAATCACGTAAGTGTTCAATTCTCAAGTCCAAAACGATGAATTTGAATGCCCTTTGACTTTCTTCCTATTTCTCTTTATTTTCTCTAACTCTCTCTTCTAGGCTCTCAATAAGAATGTTTCTGTCTAACTTTCTCCGGCCTTCTCTATTTTGTTCTACGAACTAATTAGCTTAGGCCACTAATTATTTCATCAGCTTAAGTGGCCATGTTTGACTCTAGTATCCACTTAACATTAATCCGGCTCATCAACGCCTGTCAGCGGCAACAAGATGCTCTATCCACTTAAGAATGTTTCTCCATAACTTTTCCCGTCCTTCCGCATCTTTCTCTATCTTGTTCTAGGAACTAATTAGCTTAGGCCACTAATCGTTTGATTAGCTTAAATGGCCAAGTTTAGCTCAAACTAACCTAACTTAGCCCCTAAAAAAGAGAATTTTAAGAGCAATTGCAGCTTAACGATATTAGTTTAACTTAAGAACCTTGTTTAAGGATTTCTAAATCACCTAAGTGTTCAATTCTCAATTCCAAAAGGAAGAATTTGAAATCCCTTTGAATTTCTTTCTATTTTCCTTTTTCTTTTCTCCGACTTCTCATCTACCAGTCAAGAAGAATGTTTCTCCCCAAGTTTCTCCGGCCTTCTCCATCCTTCTCTATTTTTATCCTACGAACTAATTAGCTTGGGCCAATAATTCTTTCATTAGCTTAAATGGCCCGGTTTAACTCAAACAAGCCTGTAAGAAAGAGAATTTTATGAGTAATTGTAGCTTAATGATATTAGTTTAACTTAAACACGTCATTTAAGGTTTTCTAAATCTCCTACGTGTTCAATTCTCAAATCGAAAAGGATGAATTTCAATTCTCTTTGATTTTCTTCCTGTTTCTCTTTCTTTTCTCTAACCTTTCTCTACCGCCTCTCAAGAAGAATTCAGAATGTTCAAAAGCTGTCCTTTATTTTCTTTGCGTTCTACACCTACCATAACTACATACATATTTTGCCTACTCTAGTGGGATGTACTAGGGACTGTGTTTTGTTGCTCATAGCTATTTGCTGGATGCATACATCAGATTGCGGGTTTCTCCTCCAGCGCACTTTAGGAATACTGTTACACTCCGTGTGGGTTACGCTTCAAGACTATGCCGATTCAGATTTCGGTGATTTCTGGATGGCTTACTTTGGTTGCTACTTTCATTATTGGCGTTCGACATTTTTGGATGGGTGGCTCATTGCTATTACTTTGTTTCATTATTGATTTTAGTTAGTTCTTCCGCTGATGTTCAATAGCTATATTTCTCTTTGATGTAGTGTTTGAACATCTTGCGTCTGGTTATTCAGGCTTTTCTTTGTCTCGTGTATAGCTTTGTAGGGCGTGGGGCATGCCCCTTGTAATCTCGTTTATTCTTCTGTTTTATTTATGACTTATTCACCCAAAAAAAAGAACGTTTGTCTCTAACTATCTCCGTGCTTCTCCATCATTCTCTATTTTGTTCTAGGAACTAATAAGCCACTAATTGTTTCATTAGCTTAAGGGGACAAGTTTAACTCAAACTAACCTTGCTTAGCCTCCAAGAAAGAGAATTTTATGAGTAATTGTAGCTTAACTATGTTAGTTTAACTTAAGCACCCTATTTAGGGTTTTCTAAATCGCCTACGTGTTCAGTTCTTGAGTCCAAATGGATGAATTTGAATTCTCTTTGATTTTCTTCCTATTTCTCTTTCTTTTTCTCTAACTTTCTCTTCAACATCTCAACAAGAACGTTTCCCTCTATGCTTCTCCATCTTCCTCTGTTTTGTTCTACGAACTAATTAGCTTAGCCCACTAATTGTTTTATTAGCTTAAGCGGCCAGGTTTAACTGAAACTATCCTTGCTTAGCTTGTAAGAAAAAGAATTTTTTAAGTAATTTTAGTTTAACGATGTTAGTTTAAGTTAAGAACCTCATTTAAGGATTTCCAAATCACCTACGTGTTCAATTCGCAAGTCCGCAAGGAAGAATTTGAAATCCCTTTGATTTTCTTCCTATTTCTCTTTCTTTTCTCCAACTTCTCATCTACCTGTCAAGAAGAATGTTTCTCCAAAACTTTCTCCATCCTTCTCGATTTTGTCCTACGAACTAATTAGCTTTGGCCAATAATTGTTTCATTAGCTTAAGTGGCCAGGTTTAACTCAAACTAACCATGCATATCGTCTAAGAAAGAGGATTTTATGAGTAATTGTAGCTTAACCATACTAGTTTAATTTGAGCACCCTATTTAAGGTTTTCTAAGTCTCCTACGTGTTCGATTCTCAAGTCCAAATGGATGGATTTGATTTCTCTCCGATTTTCTTCCTATATTTCTCTCTTCCTTTTCTCCAACTTTCTCTTCTACATCTCAAGAAGAACGTTTCTCCCAAAGTTTCTCCGTGCTTCCTCATCTTTTCTGTTTTATTCTACGAACTAATTAGCATAGGCCACTAATTGTTTCATTAGCTTAAGTGGCCATGTGTTAACTCAAATTAACCTTGCTTAGGGTTAATTTGATGGATTTAATTGTAGCATAACGATATTAGTTTAACTTAGGCACCTCATTTAAGGTTTTCAAAATCGCTGAAGGGTTCAATTCTCAAGTCCAAAACGATGAATTTGAATGCCCTTTGATTATCTTTCTAAAATCCCTTTCTTTTCTCCAGCTTTCTCTTCTAGCTCTAAAGCAAAATGTTTCTCTCTTTCTCCGTCCTTCTCCATCCTTTTCCATTTGGTTCTTGGAACTAATTAGCGCAGGCCACTAATTCTTTCATTAGCTTATGTGGCCAAGTTTAACTCAAACTCACCTTGCTTAGCCTCTAGGAAAGAGAATTTTCTGAGTGATTGTAGCATAACGATATTAGTTGAGCTCAGGCACCTCATTTAATGTTTTCAAAATCACGTAAGTGTTCAATTCTCAAGTCCAAAACGATGAATTTGAATGCCCTTTGACTTTCTTCCTATTTCTCTTTATTTTCTCTAACTCTCTCTTCTAGGCTCTCAATAAGAATGTTTCTGTCTAACTTTCTCCGGCCTTCTCTATTTTGTTCTACGAACTAATTAGCTTAGGCCACTAATTATTTCATCAGCTTAAGTGGCCATGTTTGACTCTAGTATCCACTTAACATTAATCCGGCTCATCAACGCCTGTCAGCGGCAACAAGATGCTCTATCCACTTAAGAATGTTTCTCCATAACTTTTCCCGTCCTTCCGCATCTTTCTCTATCTTGTTCTAGGAACTAATTAGCTTAGGCCACTAATCGTTTGATTAGCTTAAATGGCCAAGTTTAGCTCAAACTAACCTAACTTAGCCCCTAAAAAAGAGAATTTTAAGAGCAATTGCAGCTTAACGATATTAGTTTAACTTAAGAACCTTGTTTAAGGATTTCTAAATCACCTAAGTGTTCAATTCTCAATTCCAAAAGGAAGAATTTGAAATCCCTTTGAATTTCTTTCTATTTTCCTTTTTCTTTTCTCCGACTTCTCATCTACCAGTCAAGAAGAATGTTTCTCCCCAAGTTTCTCCGGCCTTCTCCATCCTTCTCTATTTTTATCCTACGAACTAATTAGCTTGGGCCAATAATTCTTTCATTAGCTTAAATGGCCCGGTTTAACTCAAACAAGCCTGTAAGAAAGAGAATTTTATAAGTAATTGTAGCTTAATGATATTAGTTTAACTTAAACACGTCATTTAAGGTTTTCTAAATCTCCTACGTGTTCAATTCTCAAATCGAAAAGGATGAATTTCAATTCTCTTTGATTTTCTTCCTGTTTCTCTTTCTTTTCTCTAACCTTTCTCTACCGCCTCTCAAGAAGAATTCAGAACGTTCAAAAGCTGTCCTTTATTTTCTTTGCGTTCTACACCTACCATAACTACATACATATTTTGCCTACTCTAGTGGGATGTACTAGGGACTGTGTTTTGTTGCTCATAGCTATTTGCTGGATGCATACATCAGATTGCGGGTTTCTCCTCCAGCGCACTTTAGGAATACTGTTACACTCCGTGTGGGTTACGCTTCAAGACTATGCCGATTCAGATTTCGGTGATTTCTGGATGGCTTACTTTGGTTGCTACTTTCATTATTGGCGTTCGACATTTTTGGATGGGTGGCTCATTGCTATTACTTTGTTTCATTATTGATTTTAGTTAGTTCTTCCGCTGATGTTCAATAGCTATATTTCTCTTTGATGTAGTGTTTGAACATCTTGCGTCTGGTTATTCAGGCTTTTCTTTGTCTCGTGTATAGCTTTGTAAGGCGTGGGGCATGCCCCTTGTAATCTCGTTTATTCTTCTGTTTTATTTATGACTTATTCACCCAAAAAAAAGAACGTTTGTCTCTAACTATCTCCGTGCTTCTCCATCATTCTCTATTTTGTTCTAGGAACTAATAAGCCACTAATTGTTTCATTAGCTTAAGGGGACAAGTTTAACTCAAACTAACCTTGCTTAGCCTCCAAGAAAGAGAATTTTATGAGTAATTGTAGCTGAACTATGTTAGTTTAACTTAAGCACCCTATTTAGGGTTTTCTAAATCGCCTACGTGTTCAGTTCTCGAGTCCAAATGGATGAATTTGAATTCTCTTTGATTTTCTTCCTATTTCTCTTTCTTTTTCTCTAACTTTCTCTTCAACATCTCAAGAAGAACGTTTCCCTCTATGCTTCTCCGTCTTCCTCTGTTTTGTTCTACGAACTAATTAGCTTAGCCCACTAATTGTTTTATTAGCTTAAGCGGCCAGGTTTAACTGAAACTATCCTTGCTTAGCTTGTAAGAAAAAGAATTTTCTAAGTAATTTTAGTTTAACGATGTTAGTTTAAGTTAAGAACCTCATTTAAGGATTTCCAAATCACCTACGTGTTCAATTCGCAAGTCCGCAAGGAAGAATTTGAAATCCCTTTGATTTTCTTCCTATTTCTCTTTCTTTTCTCCAACTTCTCATCTACCTGTCAAGAAGAATGTTTCTCCAAAACTTTCTCCATCCTTCTCGATTTTGTCCTACGAACTAATTAGCTTTGGCCAATAATTGTTTCATTAGCTTAAGTGGCCAGGTTTAACTCAAACTAACCATGCATATCGTCTAAGAAAGAGGATTTTATGAGTAATTGTAGCTTAACCATACTAGTTTAATTTGAGCACCCTATTTAAGGTTTTCTAAGTCTCCTACGTGTTCGATTCTCAAGTCCAAATGGATGGATTTGATTTCTCTCCGATTTTCTTCCTATATTTCTCTTCCTTTTCTCCAACTTTCTCTTCTACATCTCAAGAAGAACGTTTCTCCCAAAGTTTCTCCGTGCTTCCTCATCTTTTCTGTTTTATTCTACGAACTAATTAGCAAAGGCCACTAATTGTTTCATTAGCTTAAGTGGCCATGTGTTAACTCAAATTAACCTTGCTTAGGGTTAATTTGATGGATTTAATTGTAGCATAACGATATTAGTTTAACTTAGGCACCTCATTTAAGGTTTTCAAAATCGCTGAAGGGTTCAATTCTCAAGTCCAAAACGATGAATTTGAATGCCCTTTGATTATCTTTCTAAAATCCCTTTCTTTTCTCCAGCTTTCTCTTCTAGCTCTAAAGCAAAATGTTTCTCTCTTTCTCCGTCCTTCTCCATCCTTTTCCATTTGGTTCTTGGAACTAATTAGCGCAGGCCACTAATTCTTTCATTAGCTTATGTGGCCAAGTTTAACTCAAACTCACCTTGCTTAGCCTCTAGGAAAGAGAATTTTCTGAGTGATTGTAGCATAACGATATTAGTTGAGCTCAGGCACCTCATTTAATGTTTTCAAAATCACGTAAGTGTTCAATTCTCAAGTCCAAAACGATGAATTTGAATGCCCTTTGACTTTCTTCCTATTTCTCTTTATTTTCTCTAACTCTCTCTTCTAGGCTCTCAATAAGAATGTTTCTGTCTAACTTTCTCCGGCCTTCTCTATTTTGTTCTATGAACTAATTAGCTTAGGCCACTAATTATTTCATCAGCTTAAGTGGCCATGTTTGACTCTAGTATCCACTTAACATTAATCCGGCTCATCAACGCCTGTCAGCGGCAACAAGATGCTCTATCCACTTAAGAATGTTTCTCCATAACTTTTCCCGTCCTTCCGCATCTTTCTCTATCTTGTTCTAGGAACTAATTAGCTTAGGCCACTAATCGTTTGATTAGCTTAAATGGCCAAGTTTAGCTCAAACTAACCTAACTTAGCCCCTAAAAAAGAGAATTTTAAGAGCAATTGCAGCTTAGCGATATTAGTTTAACTTAAGAACCTTGTTTAAGGATTTCTAAATCACCTAAGTGTTCAATTCTCAATTCCAAAAGGAAGAATTTGAAATCCCTTTGAATTTCTTTCTATTTTCCTTTTTCTTTTCTCCGACTTCTCATCTACCAGTCAAGAAGAATGTTTCTCCCCAAGTTTCTCCGGCCTTCTCCATCCTTCTCTATTTTTATCCTACGAACTAATTAGCTTGGGCCAATAATTCTTTCATTAGCTTAAATGGCCCGGTTTAACTCAAACAAAACCATGCTTAGCCTGTAAGAAAGAGAATTTTATGAGTAATTGTAGCTTAATGATATTAGTTTAACTTAAACACGTCATTTAAGGTTTTCTAAATCTCCTACGTGTTCAATTCTCAAATCGAAAAGGATGAATTTCAATTCTCTTTGATTTTCTTCCTGTTTCTCTTTCTTTTCTCTAACCTTTCTCTACCGCCTCTCAAGAAGAATTCAGAATGTTCAAAAGCTGTCCTTTATTTTCTTTGCGTTCTACACCTACCATAACTACATACATATTTTGCCTACTCTAGTGGGATGTACTAGGGACTGTGTTTTGTTGCTCATAGCTATTTGCTGGATGCATACATCAGATTGCGGGTTTCTCCTCCAGCGCACTTTAGGAATACTGTTACACTCCGTGTGGGTTACGCTTCAAGACTATGCCGATTCAGATTTCGGTGATTTCTGGATGGCTTACTTTGGTTGCTACTTTCATTATTGGCGTTCGACATTTTTGGATGGGTGGCTCATTGCTATTACTTTGTTTCATTATTGATTTTAGTTAGTTCTTCCGCTGATGTTCAATAGCTATATTTCTCTTTGATGTAGTGTTTGAACATCTTGCGTCTGGTTATTCAGGCTTTTCTTTGTCTCGTGTATAGCTTTGTAGGGCGTGGGGCATGCCCCTTGTAATCTTGTTTATTCTTCTGTTTTATTTATGACTTATTCACCCAAAAAAAAGAACGTTTGTCTCTAACTATCTCCGTGCTTCTCCATCATTCTCTATTTTGTTCTAGGAACTAATAAGCCACTAATTGTTTCATTAGCTTAAGGGGACAAGTTTAACTCAAACTAACCTTGCTTAGCCTCCAAGAAAGAGAATTTTATGAGTAATTGTAGCTTAACTATGTTAGTTTAACTTAAGCACCCTATTTAGGGTTTTCTAAATCGCCTACGTGTTCAGTTCTCGAGTCCAAATGGATGAATTTGAATTCTCTTTGATTTTCTTCCTATTTCTCTTTCTTTTTCTCTAACTTTCTCTTCAACATCTCAAGAAGAACGTTTCCCTCTATGCTTCTCCGTCTTCCTCTGTTTTGTTCTACGAACTAATTAGCTTAGCCCACTAATTGTTTTATTAGCTTAAGCGGCCAGGTTTAACTGAAACTATCCTTGCTTAGCTTGTAAGAAAAAGAATTTTCTAAGTAATTTTAGTTTAACGATGTTAGTTTAAGTTAAGAACCTCATTTAAGGATTTCCAAATCACCTACGTGTTCAATTCGCAAGTCCGCAAGGAAGAATTTGAAATCCCTTTGATTTTCTTCCTATTTCTCTTTCTTTTCTCCAACTTCTCATCTACCTGTCAAGAAGAATGTTTCTCCAAAACTTTCTCCATCCTTCTCGATTTTGTCCTACGAACTAATTAGCTTTGGCCAATAATTGTTTCATTAGCTTAAGTGGCCAGGTTTAACTCAAACTAACCATGCATATCGTCTAAGAAAGAGGATTTTATGAGTAATTGTAGCTTAACCATACTAGTTTAATTTGAGCACCCTATTTAAGGTTTTCTAAGTCTCCTACGTGTTCGATTCTCAAGTCCAAATGGATGGATTTGATTTCTCTCCGATTTTCTTCCTATATTTCTCTTCCTTTTCTCCAACTTTCTCTTCTACATCTCAAGAAGAACGTTTCTCCCAAAGTTTCTCCGTGCTTCCTCATCTTTTCTGTTTTATTCTACGAACTAATTAGCAAAGGCCACTAATTGTTTCATTAGCTTAAGTGGCCATGTGTTAACTCAAATTAACCTTGCTTAGGGTTAATTTGATGGATTTAATTGTAGCATAACGATATTAGTTTAACTTAGGCACCTCATTTAAGGTTTTCAAAATCGCTGAAGGGTTCAATTCTCAAGTCCAAAACGATGAATTTGAATGCCCTTTGATTATCTTTCTAAAATCCCTTTCTTTTCTCCAGCTTTCTCTTCTAGCTCTAAAGCAAAATGTTTCTCTCTTTCTCCGTCCTTCTCCATCCTTTTCCATTTGGTTCTTGGAACTAATTAGCGCAGGCCACTAATTCTTTCATTAGCTTATGTGGCCAAGTTTAACTCAAACTCACCTTGCTTAGCCTCTAGGAAAGAGAATTTTCTGAGTGATTGTAGCATAACGATATTAGTTGAGCTCAGGCACCTCATTTAATGTTTTCAAAATCACGTAAGTGTTCAATTCTCAAGTCCAAAACGATGAATTTGAATGCCCTTTGACTTTCTTCCTATTTCTCTTTATTTTCTCTAACTCTCTCTTCTAGGCTCTCAATAAGAATGTTTCTGTCTAACTTTCTCCGGCCTTCTCTATTTTGTTCTACGAACTAATTAGCTTAGGCCACTAATTATTTCATCAGCTTAAGTGGCCATGTTTGACTCTAGTATCCACTTAACATTAATCCGGCTCATCAACGCCTGTCAGCGGCAACAAGATGCTCTATCCACTTAAGAATGTTTCTCCATAACTTTTCCCGTCCTTCCGCATCTTTCTCTATCTTGTTCTAGGAACTAATTAGCTTAGGCCACTAATCGTTTGATTAGCTTAAATGGCCAAGTTTAGCTCAAACTAACCTAACTTAGCCCCTAAAAAAGAGAATTTTAAGAGCAATTGCAGCTTAGCGATATTAGTTTAACTTAAGAACCTTGTTTAAGGATTTCTAAATCACCTAAGTGTTCAATTCTCAATTCCAAAAGGAAGAATTTGAAATCCCTTTGAATTTCTTTCTATTTTCCTTTTTCTTTTCTCCGACTTCTCATCTACCAGTCAAGAAGAATGTTTCTCCCCAAGTTTCTCCGGCCTTCTCCATCCTTCTCTATTTTTATCCTACGAACTAATTAGCTTGGGCCAATAATTCTTTCATTAGCTTAAATGGCCCGGTTTAACTCAAACAAAACCATGCTTAGCCTGTAAAAAAGAGAATTTTATGAGTAATTGTAGCTTAATGATATTAGTTTAACTTAAACACGTCATTTAAGGTTTTCTAAATCTCCTACGTGTTCAATTCTCAAATCGAAAAGGATGAATTTCAATTCTCTTTGATTTTCTTCCTGTTTCTCTTTCTTTTCTCTAACCTTTCTCTACCGCCTCTCAAGAAGAATTCAGAATGTTCAAAAGCTGTCCTTTATTTTCTTTGCGTTCTACACCTACCATAACTACATACATATTTTGCCTACTCTAGTGGGATGTACTAGGGACTGTGTTTTGTTGCTCATAGCTATTTGCTGGATGCATACATCAGATTGCGGGTTTCTCCTCCAGCGCACTTTAGGAATACTGTTACACTCCGTGTGGGTTACGCTTCAAGACTATGCCGATTCAGATTTCGGTGATTTCTGGATGGCTTACTTTGGTTGCTACTTTCATTATTGGCGTTCGACATTTTTGGATGGGTGGCTCATTGCTATTACTTTGTTTCATTATTGATTTTAGTTAGTTCTTCCGCTGATGTTCAATAGCTATATTTCTCTTTGATGTAGTGTTTGAACATCTTGCGTCTGGTTATTCAGGCTTTTCTTTGTCTCGTGTATAGCTTTGTAAGGCGTGGGGCATGCCCCTTGTAATCTCGTTTATTCTTCTGTTTTATTTATGACTTATTCACCCAAAAAAAAGAACGTTTGTCTCTAACTATCTCCGTGCTTCTCCATCATTCTCTATTTTGTTCTAGGAACTAATAAGCCACTAATTGTTTCATTAGCTTAAGGGGACAAGTTTAACTCAAACTAACCTTGCTTAGCCTCCAAGAAAGAGAATTTTATGAGTAATTGTAGCTTAACTATGTTAGTTTAACTTAAGCACCCTATTTAGGGTTTTCTAAATCGCCTACGTGTTCAGTTCTCGAGTCCAAATGGATGAATTTGAATTCTCTTTGATTTTCTTCCTATTTCTCTTTCTTTTTCTCTAACTTTCTCTTCAACATCTCAAGAAGAACGTTTCCCTCTATGCTTCTCCGTCTTCCTCTGTTTTGTTCTACGAACTAATTAGCTTAGCCCACTAATTGTTTTATTAGCTTAAGCGGCCAGGTTTAACTGAAACTATCCTTGCTTAGCTTGTAAGAAAAAGAATTTTCTAAGTAATTTTAGTTTAACGATGTTAGTTTAAGTTAAGAACCTCATTTAAGGATTTCCAAATCACCTACGTGTTCAATTCGCAAGTCCGCAAGGAAGAATTTGAAATCCCTTTGATTTTCTTCCTATTTCTCTTTCTTTTCTCCAACTTCTCATCTACCTGTCAAGAAGAATGTTTCTCCAAAACTTTCTCCATCCTTCTCGATTTTGTCCTACGAACTAATTAGCTTTGGCCAATAATTGTTTCATTAGCTTAAGTGGCCAGGTTTAACTCAAACTAACCATGCATATCGTCTAAGAAAGAGGATTTTATGAGTAATTGTAGCTTAACCATACTAGTTTAATTTGAGCACCCTATTTAAGGTTTTCTAAGTCTCCTACGTGTTCGATTCTCAAGTCCAAATGGATGGATTTGATTTCTCTCCGATTTTCTTCCTATATTTCTCTTCCTTTTCTCCAACTTTCTCTTCTACATCTCAAGAAGAACGTTTCTCCCAAAGTTTCTCCGTGCTTCCTCATCTTTTCTGTTTTATTCTACGAACTAATTAGCAAAGGCCACTAATTGTTTCATTAGCTTAAGTGGCCATGTGTTAACTCAAATTAACCTTGCTTAGGGTTAATTTGATGGATTTAATTGTAGCATAACGATATTAGTTTAACTTAGGCACCTCATTTAAGGTTTTCAAAATCGCTGAAGGGTTCAATTCTCAAGTCCAAAACGATGAATTTGAATGCCCTTTGATTATCTTTCTAAAATCCCTTTCTTTTCTCCAGCTTTCTCTTCTAGCTCTAAAGCAAAATGTTTCTCTCTTTCTCCGTCCTTCTCCATCCTTTTCCATTTGGTTCTTGGAACTAATTAGCGCAGGCCACTAATTCTTTCATTAGCTTATGTGGCCAAGTTTAACTCAAACTCACCTTGCTTAGCCTCTAGGAAAGAGAATTTTCTGAGTGATTGTAGCATAACGATATTAGTTGAGCTCAGGCACCTCATTTAATGTTTTCAAAATCACGTAAGTGTTCAATTCTCAAGTCCAAAACGATGAATTTGAATGCCCTTTGACTTTCTTCCTATTTCTCTTTATTTTCTCTAACTCTCTCTTCTAGGCTCTCAATAAGAATGTTTCTGTCTAACTTTCTCCGGCCTTCTCTATTTTGTTCTACGAACTAATTAGCTTAGGCCACTAATTATTTCATCAGCTTAAGTGGCCATGTTTGACTCTAGTATCCACTTAACATTAATCCGGCTCATCAACGCCTGTCAGCGGCAACAAGATGCTCTATCCACTTAAGAATGTTTCTCCATAACTTTTCCCGTCCTTCCGCATCTTTCTCTATCTTGTTCTAGGAACTAATTAGCTTAGGCCACTAATCGTTTGATTAGCTTAAATGGCCAAGTTTAGCTCAAACTAACCTAACTTAGCCCCTAAAAAAGAGAATTTTAAGAGCAATTGCAGCTTAGCGATATTAGTTTAACTTAAGAACCTTGTTTAAGGATTTCTAAATCACCTAAGTGTTCAATTCTCAATTCCAAAAGGAAGAATTTGAAATCCCTTTGAATTTCTTTCTATTTTCCTTTTTCTTTTCTCCGACTTCTCATCTACCAGTCAAGAAGAATGTTTCTCCCCAAGTTTCTCCGGCCTTCTCCATCCTTCTCTATTTTTATCCTACGAACTAATTAGCTTGGGCCAATAATTCTTTCATTAGCTTAAATGGCCCGGTTTAACTCAAACAAAACCATGCTTAGCCTGTAAGAAAGAGAATTTTATGAGTAATTGTAGCTTAATGATATTAGTTTAACTTAAACACGTCATTTAAGGTTTTCTAAATCTCCTACGTGTTCAATTCTCAAATCGAAAAGGATGAATTTCAATTCTCTTTGATTTTCTTCCTGTTTCTCTTTCTTTTCTCTAACCTTTCTCTACCGCCTCTCAAGAAGAATTCAGAATGTTCAAAAGCTGTCCTTTATTTTCTTTGCGTTCTACACCTACCATAACTACATACATATTTTGCCTACTCTAGTGGGATGTACTAGGGACTGTGTTTTGTTGCTCATAGCTATTTGCTGGATGCATACATCAGATTGCGGGTTTCTCCTCCAGCGCACTTTAGGAATACTGTTACACTCCGTGTGGGTTACGCTTCAAGACTATGCCGATTCAGATTTCGGTGATTTCTGGATGGCTTACTTTGGTTGCTACTTTCATTATTGGCGTTCGACATTTTTGGATGGGTGGCTCATTGCTATTACTTTGTTTCATTATTGATTTTAGTTAGTTCTTCCGCTGATGTTCAATAGCTATATTTCTCTTTGATGTAGTGTTTGAACATCTTGCGTCTGGTTATTCAGGCTTTTCTTTGTCTCGTGTATAGCTTTGTAGGGCGTGGGGCATGCCCCTTGTAATCTTGTTTATTCTTCTGTTTTATTTATGACTTATTCACCCAAAAAAAAGAACGTTTGTCTCTAACTATCTCCGGGCTTCTCCATCATTCTCTATTTTGTTCTAGGAACTAATAAGCCACTAATTGTTTCATTAGCTTAAGGGGACAAGTTTAACTCAAACTAACCTTGCTTAGCCTCCAAGAAAGATAATTTTATGAGTAATTGTAGCTTAACTATGTTAGTTTAACTTAAGCACCCTATTTAGGGTTTTCTAAATCGCCTACGTGTTCAGTTCTCGAGTCCAAATGGATGAATTTGAATTCTCTTTGATTTTCTTCCTATTTCTCTTTCTTTTTCTCTAACTTTCTCTTCAACATCTCAAGAAGAACGTTTCCCTCTATGCTTCTCCGTCTTCCTCTGTTTTGTTCTACGAACTAATTAGCTTAGCCCACTAATTGTTTTATTAGCTTAAGCGGCCAGGTTTAACTGAAACTATCCTTGCTTAGCTTGTAAGAAAAAGAATTTTCTAAGTAATTTTAGTTTAACGATGTTAGTTTAAGTTAATAACCTCATTTAAGGATTTCCAAATCACCTACGTGTTCAATTCGCAAGTCCGCAAGGAAGAATTTGAAATCCCTTTGATTTTCTTCCTATTTCTCTTTCTTTTCTCCAACTTCTCATCTACCTGTCAAGAAGAATGTTTCTCCAAAACTTTCTCCATCCTTCTCGATTTTGTCCTACGAACTAATTAGCTTTGGCCAATAATTGTTTCATTAGCTTAAGTGGCCAGGTTTAACTCAAACTAACCATGCATATCGTCTAAGAAAGAGGATTTCATGAGTAATTGTAGCTTAACCATACTAGTTTAATTTGAGCACCCTATTTAAGGTTTTCTAAGTCTCCTACGTGTTCGATTCTCAAGTCCAAATGGATGGATTTGATTTCTCTCCGATTTTCTTCCTATATTTCTCTTCCTTTTCTCCAACTTTCTCTTCTACATCTCAAGAAGAACGTTTCTCCCAAAGTTTCTCCGTGCTTCCTCATCTTTTCTGTTTTATTCTACGAACTAATTAGCAAAGGCCACTAATTGTTTCATTAGCTTAAGTGGCCATGTGTTAACTCAAATTAACCTTGCTTAGGGTTAATTTGATGGATTTAATTGTAGCATAACGATATTAGTTTAACTTAGGCACCTCATTTAAGGTTTTCAAAATCGCTGAAGGGTTCAATTCTCAAGTCCAAAACGATGAATTTGAATGCCCTTTGATTATCTTTCTAAAATCCCTTTCTTTTCTCCAGCTTTCTCTTCTAGCTCTAAAGCAAAATGTTTCTCTCTTTCTCCGTCCTTCTCCATCCTTTTCCATTTGGTTCTTGGAACTAATTAGCGCAGGCCACTAATTCTTTCATTAGCTTATGTGGCCAAGTTTAACTCAAACTCACCTTGCTTAGCCTCTAGGAAAGAGAATTTTCTGAGTGATTGTAGCATAACGATATTAGTTGAGCTCAGGCACCTCATTTAATGTTTTCAAAATCACGTAAGTGTTCAATTCTCAAGTCCAAAACGATGAATTTGAATGCCCTTTGACTTTCTTCCTATTTCTCTTTATTTTCTCTAACTCTCTCTTCTAGGCTCTCAATAAGAATGTTTCTGTCTAACTTTCTCCGGCCTTCTCTATTTTGTTCTACGAACTAATTAGCTTAGGCCACTAATTATTTCATCAGCTTAAGTGGCCATGTTTGACTCTAGTATCCACTTAACATTAATCCGGCTCATCAACGCCTGTCAGCGGCAACAAGATGCTCTATCCACTTAAGAATGTTTCTCCATAACTTTTCCCGTCCTTCCGCATCTTTCTCTATCTTGTTCTAGGAACTAATTAGCTTAGGCCACTAATCGTTTGATTAGCTTAAATGGCCAAGTTTAGCTCAAACTAACCTAACTTAGCCCCTAAAAAAGAGAATTTTAAGAGCAATTGCAGCTTAGCGATATTAGTTTAACTTAAGAACCTTGTTTAAGGATTTCTAAATCACCTAAGTGTTCAATTCTCAATTCCAAAAGGAAGAATTTGAAATCCCTTTGAATTTCTTTCTATTTTCCTTTTTCTTTTCTCCGACTTCTCATCTACCAGTCAAGAAGAATGTTTCTCCCCAAGTTTCTCCGGCCTTCTCCATCCTTCTCTATTTTTATCCTACGAACTAATTAGCTTGGGCCAATAATTCTTTCATTAGCTTAAATGGCCCGGTTTAACTCAAACAAAACCATGCTTAGCCTGTAAGAAAGAGAATTTTATGAGTAATTGTAGCTTAATGATATTAGTTTAACTTAAACACGTCATTTAAGGTTTTCTAAATCTCCTACGTGTTCAATTCTCAAATCGAAAAGGATGAATTTCAATTCTCTTTGATTTTCTTCCTGTTTCTCTTTCTTTTCTCTAACCTTTCTCTACCGCCTCTCAAGAAGAATTCAGAATGTTCAAAAGCTGTCCTTTATTTTCTTTGCGTTCTACACCTACCATAACTACATACATATTTTGCCTACTCTAGTGGGATGTACTAGGGACTGTGTTTTGTTGCTCATAGCTATTTGCTGGATGCATACATCAGATTGCGGGTTTCTCCTCCAGCGCACTTTAGGAATACTGTTACACTCCGTGTGGGTTACGCTTCAAGACTATGCCGATTCAGATTTCGGTGATTTCTGGATGGCTTACTTTGGTTGCTACTTTCATTATTGGCGTTCGACATTTTTGGATGGGTGGCTCATTGCTATTACTTTGTTTCATTATTGATTTTAGTTAGTTCTTCCGCTGATGTTCAATAGCTATATTTCTCTTTGATGTAGTGTTTGAACATCTTGCGTCTGGTTATTCAGGCTTTTCTTTGTCTCGTGTATAGCTTTGTAGGGCGTGGGGCATGCCCCTTGTAATCTTGTTTATTCTTCTGTTTTATTTATGACTTATTCACCCAAAAAAAAGAACGTTTGTCTCTAACTATCTCCGTGCTTCTCCATCATTCTCTATTTTGTTCTAGGAACTAATAAGCCACTAATTGTTTCATTAGCTTAAGGGGACAAGTTTAACTCAAACTAACCTTGCTTAGCCTCCAAGAAAGAGAATTTTATGAGTAATTGTAGCTTAACTATGTTAGTTTAACTTAAGCACCCTATTTAGGGTTTTCTAAATCGCCTACGTGTTCAGTTCTCGAGTCCAAATGGATGAATTTGAATTCTCTTTGATTTTCTTCCTATTTCTCTTTCTTTTTCTCTAACTTTCTCTTCAACATCTCAAGAAGAACGTTTCCCTCTATGCTTCTCCGTCTTCCTCTGTTTTGTTCTACGAACTAATTAGCTTAGCCCACTAATTGTTTTATTAGCTTAAGCGGCCAGGTTTAACTGAAACTATCCTTGCTTAGCTTGTAAGAAAAAGAATTTTCTAAGTAATTTTAGTTTAACGATGTTAGTTTAAGTTAAGAACCTCATTTAAGGATTTCCAAATCACCTACGTGTTCAATTCGCAAGTCCGCAAGGAAGAATTTGAAATCCCTTTGATTTTCTTCCTATTTCTCTTTCTTTTCTCCAACTTCTCATCTACCTGTCAAGAAGAATGTTTCTCCAAAACTTTCTCCATCCTTCTCGATTTTGTCCTACGAACTAATTAGCTTTGGCCAATAATTGTTTCATTAGCTTAAGTGGCCAGGTTTAACTCAAACTAACCATGCATATCGTCTAAGAAAGAGGATTTTATGAGTAATTGTAGCTTAACCATACTAGTTTAATTTGAGCACCCTATTTAAGGTTTTCTAAGTCTCCTACGTGTTCGATTCTCAAGTCCAAATGGATGGATTTGATTTCTCTCCGATTTTCTTCCTATATTTCTCTTCCTTTTCTCCAACTTTCTCTTCTACATCTCAAGAAGAACGTTTCTCCCAAAGTTTCTCCGTGCTTCCTCATCTTTTCTGTTTTATTCTACGAACTAATTAGCAAAGGCCACTAATTGTTTCATTAGCTTAAGTGGCCATGTGTTAACTCAAATTAACCTTGCTTAGGGTTAATTTGATGGATTTAATTGTAGCATAACGATATTAGTTTAACTTAGGCACCTCATTTAAGGTTTTCAAAATCGCTGAAGGGTTCAATTCTCAAGTCCAAAACGATGAATTTGAATGCCCTTTGATTATCTTTCTAAAATCCCTTTCTTTTCTCCAGCTTTCTCTTCTAGCTCTAAAGCAAAATGTTTCTCTCTTTCTCCGTCCTTCTCCATCCTTTTCCATTTGGTTCTTGGAACTAATTAGCGCAGGCCACTAATTCTTTCATTAGCTTATGTGGCCAAGTTTAACTCAAACTCACCTTGCTTAGCCTCTAGGAAAGAGAATTTTCTGAGTGATTGTAGCATAACGATATTAGTTGAGCTCAGGCACCTCATTTAATGTTTTCAAAATCACGTAAGTGTTCAATTCTCAAGTCCAAAACGATGAATTTGAATGCCCTTTGACTTTCTTCCTATTTCTCTTTATTTTCTCTAACTCTCTCTTCTAGGCTCTCAATAAGAATGTTTCTGTCTAACTTTCTCCGGCCTTCTCTATTTTGTTCTACGAACTAATTAGCTTAGGCCACTAATTATTTCATCAGCTTAAGTGGCCATGTTTGACTCTAGTATCCACTTAACATTAATCCGGCTCATCAACGCCTGTCAGCGGCAACAAGATGCTCTATCCACTTAAGAATGTTTCTCCATAACTTTTCCCGTCCTTCCGCATCTTTCTCTATCTTGTTCTAGGAACTAATTAGCTTAGGCCACTAATCGTTTGATTAGCTTAAATGGCCAAGTTTAGCTCAAACTAACCTAACTTAGCCCCTAAAAAAGAGAATTTTAAGAGCAATTGCAGCTTAGCGATATTAGTTTAACTTAAGAACCTTGTTTAAGGATTTCTAAATCACCTAAGTGTTCAATTCTCAATTCCAAAAGGAAGAATTTGAAATCCCTTTGAATTTCTTTCTATTTTCCTTTTTCTTTTCTCCGACTTCTCATCTACCAGTCAAGAAGAATGTTTCTCCCCAAGTTTCTCCGGCCTTCTCCATCCTTCTCTATTTTTATCCTACGAACTAATTAGCTTGGGCCAATAATTCTTTCATTAGCTTAAATGGCCCGGTTTAACTCAAACAAAACCATGCTTAGCCTGTAAGAAAGAGAATTTTATGAGTAATTGTAGCTTAATGATATTAGTTTAACTTAAACACGTCATTTAAGGTTTTCTAAATCTCCTACGTGTTCAATTCTCAAATCGAAAAGGATGAATTTCAATTCTCTTTGATTTTCTTCCTGTTTCTCTTTCTTTTCTCTAACCTTTCTCTACCGCCTCTCAAGAAGAATTCAGAATGTTCAAAAGCTGTCCTTTATTTTCTTTGCGTTCTACACCTACCATAACTACATACATATTTTGCCTACTCTAGTGGGATGTACTAGGGACTGTGTTTTGTTGCTCATAGCTATTTGCTGGATGCATACATCAGATTGCGGGTTTCTCCTCCAGCGCACTTTAGGAATACTGTTACACTCCGTGTGGGTTACGCTTCAAGACTATGCCGATTCAGATTTCGGTGATTTCTGGATGGCTTACTTTGGTTGCTACTTTCATTATTGGCGTTCGACATTTTTGGATGGGTGGCTCATTGCTATTACTTTGTTTCATTATTGATTTTAGTTAGTTCTTCCGCTGATGTTCAATAGCTATATTTCTCTTTGATGTAGTGTTTGAACATCTTGCGTCTGGTTATTCAGGCTTTTCTTTGTCTCGTGTATAGCTTTGTAGGGCGTGGGGCATGCCCCTTGTAATCTTGTTTATTCTTCTGTTTTATTTATGACTTATTCACCCAAAAAAAAGAACGTTTGTCTCTAACTATCTCCGTGCTTCTCCATCATTCTCTATTTTGTTCTAGGAACTAATAAGCCACTAATTGTTTCATTAGCTTAAGGGGACAAGTTTAACTCAAACTAACCTTGCTTAGCCTCCAAGAAAGAGAATTTTATGAGTAATTGTAGCTTAACTATGTTAGTTTAACTTAAGCACCCTATTTAGGGTTTTCTAAATCGCCTACGTGTTCAGTTCTCGAGTCCAAATGGATGAATTTGAATTCTCTTTGATTTTCTTCCTATTTCTCTTTCTTTTTCTCTAACTTTCTCTTCAACATCTCAAGAAGAACGTTTCCCTCTATGCTTCTCCGTCTTCCTCTGTTTTGTTCTACGAACTAATTAGCTTAGCCCACTAATTATTTTATTAGCTTAAGCGGCCAGGTTTAACTGAAACTATCCTTGCTTAGCTTGTAAGAAAAAGAATTTTCTAAGTAATTTTAGTTTAACGATGTTAGTTTAAGTTAAGAACCTCATTTAAGGATTTCCAAATCACCTACGTGTTCAATTCGCAAGTCCGCAAGGAAGAATTTGAAATCCCTTTGATTTTCTTCCTATTTCTCTTTCTTTTCTCCAACTTCTCATCTACCTGTCAAGAAGAATGTTTCTCCAAAACTTTCTCCATCCTTCTCGATTTTGTCCTACGAACTAATTAGCTTTGGCCAATAATTGTTTCATTAGCTTAAGTGGCCAGGTTTAACTCAAACTAACCATGCATATCGTCTAAGAAAGAGGATTTTATGAGTAATTGTAGCTTAACCATACTAGTTTAATTTGAGCACCCTATTTAAGGTTTTCTAAGTCTCCTACGTGTTCGATTCTCAAGTCCAAATGGATGGATTTGATTTCTCTCCGATTTTCTTCCTATATTTCTCTTCCTTTTCTCCAACTTTCTCTTCTACATCTCAAGAAGAACGTTTCTCCCAAAGTTTCTCCGTGCTTCCTCATCTTTTCTGTTTTATTCTACGAACTAATTAGCAAAGGCCACTAATTGTTTCATTAGCTTAAGTGGCCATGTGTTAACTCAAATTAACCTTGCTTAGGGTTAATTTGATGGATTTAATTGTAGCATAACGATATTAGTTTAACTTAGGCACCTCATTTAAGGTTTTCAAAATCGCTGAAGGGTTCAATTCTCAAGTCCAAAACGATGAATTTGAATGCCCTTTGATTATCTTTCTAAAATCCCTTTCTTTTCTCCAGCTTTCTCTTCTAGCTCTAAAGCAAAATGTTTCTCTCTTTCTCCGTCCTTCTCCATCCTTTTCCATTTGGTTCTTGGAACTAATTAGCGCAGGCCACTAATTCTTTCATTAGCTTATGTGGCCAAGTTTAACTCAAACTCACCTTGCTTAGCCTCTAGGAAAGAGAATTTTCTGAGTGATTGTAGCATAACGATATTAGTTGAGCTCAGGCACCTCATTTAATGTTTTCAAAATCACGTAAGTGTTCAATTCTCAAGTCCAAAACGATGAATTTGAATGCCCTTTGACTTTCTTCCTATTTCTCTTTATTTTCTCTAACTCTCTCTTCTAGGCTCTCAATAAGAATGTTTCTGTCTAACTTTCTCCGGCCTTCTCTATTTTGTTCTACGAACTAATTAGCTTAGGCCACTAATTATTTCATCAGCTTAAGTGGCCATGTTTGACTCTAGTATCCACTTAACATTAATCCGGCTCATCAACGCCTGTCAGCGGCAACAAGATGCTCTATCCACTTAAGAATGTTTCTCCATAACTTTTCCCGTCCTTCCGCATCTTTCTCTATCTTGTTCTAGGAACTAATTAGCTTAGGCCACTAATCGTTTGATTAGCTTAAATGGCCAAGTTTAGCTCAAACTAACCTAACTTAGCCCCTAAAAAAGAGAATTTTAAGAGCAATTGCAGCTTAGCGATATTAGTTTAACTTAAGAACCTTGTTTAAGGATTTCTAAATCACCTAAGTGTTCAATTCTCAATTCCAAAAGGAAGAATTTGAAATCCCTTTGAATTTCTTTCTATTTTCCTTTTTCTTTTCTCCGACTTCTCATCTACCAGTCAAGAAGAATGTTTCTCCCCAAGTTTCTCCGGCCTTCTCCATCCTTCTCTATTTTTATCCTACGAACTAATTAGCTTGGGCCAATAATTCTTTCATTAGCTTAAATGGCCCGGTTTAACTCAAACAAAACCATGCTTAGCCTGTAAGAAAGAGAATTTTATGAGTAATTGTAGCTTAATGATATTAGTTTAACTTAAACACGTCATTTAAGGTTTTCTAAATCTCCTACGTGTTCAATTCTCAAATCGAAAAGGATGAATTTCAATTCTCTTTGATTTTCTTCCTGTTTCTCTTTCTTTTCTCTAACCTTTCTCTACCGCCTCTCAAGAAGAATTCAGAATGTTCAAAAGCTGTCCTTTATTTTCTTTGCGTTCTACACCTACCATAACTACATACATATTTTGCCTACTCTAGTGGGATGTACTAGGGACTGTGTTTTGTTGCTCATAGCTATTTGCTGGATGCATACATCAGATTGCGGGTTTCTCCTCCAGCGCACTTTAGGAATACTGTTACACTCCGTGTGGGTTACGCTTCAAGACTATGCCGATTCAGATTTCGGTGATTTCTGGATGGCTTACTTTGGTTGCTACTTTCATTATTGGCGTTCGACATTTTTGGATGGGTGGCTCATTGCTATTACTTTGTTTCATTATTGATTTTAGTTAGTTCTTCCGCTGATGTTCAATAGCTATATTTCTCTTTGATGTAGTGTTTGAACATCTTGCGTCTGGTTATTCAGGCTTTTCTTTGTCTCGTGTATAGCTTTGTAGGGCGTGGGGCATGCCCCTTGTAATCTTGTTTATTCTTCTGTTTTATTTATGACTTATTCACCCAAAAAAAAGAACGTTTGTCTCTAACTATCTCCGTGCTTCTCCATCATTCTCTATTTTGTTCTAGGAACTAATAAGCCACTAATTGTTTCATTAGCTTAAGGGGACAAGTTTAACTCAAACTAACCTTGCTTAGCCTCCAAGAAAGAGAATTTTATGAGTAATTGTAGCTTAACTATGTTAGTTTAACTTAAGCACCCTATTTAGGGTTTTCTAAATCGCCTACGTGTTCAGTTCTCGAGTCCAAATGGATGAATTTGAATTCTCTTTGATTTTCTTCCTATTTCTCTTTCTTTTTCTCTAACTTTCTCTTCAACATCTCAAGAAGAACGTTTCCCTCTATGCTTCTCCGTCTTCCTCTGTTTTGTTCTACGAACTAATTAGCTTAGCCCACTAATTGTTTTATTAGCTTAAGCGGCCAGGTTTAACTGAAACTATCCTTGCTTAGCTTGTAAGAAAAAGAATTTTCTAAGTAATTTTAGTTTAACGATGTTAGTTTAAGTTAAGAACCTCATTTAAGGATTTCCAAATCACCTACGTGTTCAATTCGCAAGTCCGCAAGGAAGAATTTGAAATCCCTTTGATTTTCTTCCTATTTCTCTTTCTTTTCTCCAACTTCTCATCTACCTGTCAAGAAGAATGTTTCTCCAAAACTTTCTCCATCCTTCTCGATTTTGTCCTACGAACTAATTAGCTTTGGCCAATAATTGTTTCATTAGCTTAAGTGGCCAGGTTTAACTCAAACTAACCATGCATATCGTCTAAGAAAGAGGATTTTATGAGTAATTGTAGCTTAACCATACTAGTTTAATTTGAGCACCCTATTTAAGGTTTTCTAAGTCTCCTACGTGTTCGATTCTCAAGTCCAAATGGATGGATTTGATTTCTCTCCGATTTTCTTCCTATATTTCTCTTCCTTTTCTCCAACTTTCTCTTCTACATCTCAAGAAGAACGTTTCTCCCAAAGTTTCTCCGTGCTTCCTCATCTTTTCTGTTTTATTCTACGAACTAATTAGCAAAGGCCACTAATTGTTTCATTAGCTTAAGTGGCCATGTGTTAACTCAAATTAACCTTGCTTAGGGTTAATTTGATGGATTTAATTGTAGCATAACGATATTAGTTTAACTTAGGCACCTCATTTAAGGTTTTCAAAATCGCTGAAGGGTTCAATTCTCAAGTCCAAAACGATGAATTTGAATGCCCTTTGATTATCTTTCTAAAATCCCTTTCTTTTCTCCAGCTTTCTCTTCTAGCTCTAAAGCAAAATGTTTCTCTCTTTCTCCGTCCTTCTCCATCCTTTTCCATTTGGTTCTTGGAACTAATTAGCGCAGGCCACTAATTCTTTCATTAGCTTATGTGGCCAAGTTTAACTCAAACTCACCTTGCTTAGCCTCTAGGAAAGAGAATTTTCTGAGTGATTGTAGCATAACGATATTAGTTGAGCTCAGGCACCTCATTTAATGTTTTCAAAATCACGTAAGTGTTCAATTCTCAAGTCCAAAACGATGAATTTGAATGCCCTTTGACTTTCTTCCTATTTCTCTTTATTTTCTCTAACTCTCTCTTCTAGGCTCTCAATAAGAATGTTTCTGTCTAACTTTCTCCGGCCTTCTCTATTTTGTTCTACGAACTAATTAGCTTAGGCCACTAATTATTTCATCAGCTTAAGTGGCCATGTTTGACTCTAGTATCCACTTAACATTAATCCGGCTCATCAACGCCTGTCAGCGGCAACAAGATGCTCTATCCACTTAAGAATGTTTCTCCATAACTTTTCCCGTCCTTCCGCATCTTTCTCTATCTTGTTCTAGGAACTAATTAGCTTAGGCCACTAATCGTTTGATTAGCTTAAATGGCCAAGTTTAGCTCAAACTAACCTAACTTAGCCCCTAAAAAAGAGAATTTTAAGAGCAATTGCAGCTTAGCGATATTAGTTTAACTTAAGAACCTTGTTTAAGGATTTCTAAATCACCTAAGTGTTCAATTCTCAATTCCAAAAGGAAGAATTTGAAATCCCTTTGAATTTCTTTCTATTTTCCTTTTTCTTTTCTCCGACTTCTCATCTACCAGTCAAGAAGAATGTTTCTCCCCAAGTTTCTCCGGCCTTCTCCATCCTTCTCTATTTTTATCCTACGAACTAATTAGCTTGGGCCAATAATTCTTTCATTAGCTTAAATGGCCCGGTTTAACTCAAACAAAACCATGCTTAGCCTGTAAGAAAGAGAATTTTATGAGTAATTGTAGCTTAATGATATTAGTTTAACTTAAACACGTCATTTAAGGTTTTCTAAATCTCCTACGTGTTCAATTCTCAAATCGAAAAGGATGAATTTCAATTCTCTTTGATTTTCTTCCTGTTTCTCTTTCTTTTCTCTAACCTTTCTCTACCGCCTCTCAAGAAGAATTCAGAATGTTCAAATGCTGTCCTTTATTTTCTTTGCGTTCTACACCTACCATAACTACATACATATTTTGCCTACTCTAGTGGGATGTACTAGGGACTGTGTTTTGTTGCTCATAGCTATTTGCTGGATGCATACATCAGATTGCGGGTTTCTCCTCCAGCGCACTTTAGGAATACTGTTACACTCCGTGTGGGTTACGCTTCAAGACTATGCCGATTCAGATTTCGGTGATTTCTGGATGGCTTACTTTGGTTGCTACTTTCATTATTGGCGTTCGACATTTTTGGATGGGTGGCTCATTGCTATTACTTTGTTTCATTATTGATTTTAGTTAGTTCTTCCGCTGATGTTCAATAGCTATATTTCTCTTTGATGTAGTGTTTGAACATCTTGCGTCTGGTTATTCAGGCTTTTCTTTGTCTCGTGTATAGCTTTGTAGGGCGTGGGGCATGCCCCTTGTAATCTTGTTTATTCTTCTGTTTTATTTATGACTTATTCACCCAAAAAAAAGAACGTTTGTCTCTAACTATCTCCGTGCTTCTCCATCATTCTCTATTTTGTTCTAGGAACTAATAAGCCACTAATTGTTTCATTAGCTTAAGGGGACAAGTTTAACTCAAACTAACCTTGCTTAGCCTCCAAGAAAGAGAATTTTATGAGTAATTGTAGCTTAACTATGTTAGTTTAACTTAAGCACCCTATTTAGGGTTTTCTAAATCGCCTACGTGTTCAGTTCTCGAGTCCAAATGGATGAATTTGAATTCTCTTTGATTTTCTTCCTATTTCTCTTTCTTTTTCTCTAACTTTCTCTTCAACATCTCAAGAAGAACGTTTCCCTCTATGCTTCTCCGTCTTCCTCTGTTTTGTTCTACGAACTAATTAGCTTAGCCCACTAATTGTTTTATTAGCTTAAGCGGCCAGGTTTAACTGAAACTATCCTTGCTTAGCTTGTAAGAAAAAGAATTTTCTAAGTAATTTTAGTTTAACGATGTTAGTTTAAGTTAAGAACCTCATTTAAGGATTTCCAAATCACCTACGTGTTCAATTCGCAAGTCCGCAAGGAAGAATTTGAAATCCCTTTGATTTTCTTCCTATTTCTCTTTCTTTTCTCCAACTTCTCATCTACCTGTCAAGAAGAATGTTTCTCCAAAACTTTCTCCATCCTTCTCGATTTTGTCCTACGAACTAATTAGCTTTGGCCAATAATTGTTTCATTAGCTTAAGTGGCCAGGTTTAACTCAAACTAACCATGCATATCGTCTAAGAAAGAGGATTTTATGAGTAATTGTAGCTTAACCATACTAGTTTAATTTGAGCACCCTATTTAAGGTTTTCTAAGTCTCCTACGTGTTCGATTCTCAAGTCCAAATGGATGGATTTGATTTCTCTCCGATTTTCTTCCTATATTTCTCTTCCTTTTCTCCAACTTTCTCTTCTACATCTCAAGAAGAACGTTTCTCCCAAAGTTTCTCCGTGCTTCCTCATCTTTTCTGTTTTATTCTACGAACTAATTAGCAAAGGCCACTAATTGTTTCATTAGCTTAAGTGGCCATGTGTTAACTCAAATTAACCTTGCTTAGGGTTAATTTGATGGATTTAATTGTAGCATAACGATATTAGTTTAACTTAGGCACCTCATTTAAGGTTTTCAAAATCGCTGAAGGGTTCAATTCTCAAGTCCAAAACGATGAATTTGAATGCCCTTTGATTATCTTTCTAAAATCCCTTTCTTTTCTCCAGCTTTCTCTTCTAGCTCTAAAGCAAAATGTTTCTCTCTTTCTCCGTCCTTCTCCATCCTTTTCCATTTGGTTCTTGGAACTAATTAGCGCAGGCCACTAATTCTTTCATTAGCTTATGTGGCCAAGTTTAACTCAAACTCACCTTGCTTAGCCTCTAGGAAAGAGAATTTTCTGAGTGATTGTAGCATAACGATATTAGTTGAGCTCAGGCACCTCATTTAATGTTTTCAAAATCACGTAAGTGTTCAATTCTCAAGTCCAAAACGATGAATTTGAATGCCCTTTGACTTTCTTCCTATTTCTCTTTATTTTCTCTAACTCTCTCTTCTAGGCTCTCAATAAGAATGTTTCTGTCTAACTTTCTCCGGCCTTCTCTATTTTGTTCTACGAACTAATTAGCTTAGGCCACTAATTATTTCATCAGCTTAAGTGGCCATGTTTGACTCTAGTATCCACTTAACATTAATCCGGCTCATCAACGCCTGTCAGCGGCAACAAGATGCTCTATCCACTTAAGAATGTTTCTCCATAACTTTTCCCGTCCTTCTGCATCTTTCTCTATCTTGTTCTAGGAACTAATTAGCTTAGGCCACTAATCGTTTGATTAGCTTAAATGGCCAAGTTTAGCTCAAACTAACCTAACTTAGCCCCTAAAAAAGAGAATTTTAAGAGCAATTGCAGCTTAACGATATTAGTTTAACTTAAGAACCTTGTTTAAGGATTTCTAAATCACCTAAGTGTTCAATTCTCAATTCCAAAAGGAAGAATTTGAAATCCCTTTGAATTTCTTTCTATTTTCCTTTTTCTTTTCTCCGACTTCTCATCTACCAGTCAAGAAGAATGTTTCTCCCCAAGTTTCTCCGGCCTTCTCCATCCTTCTCTATTTTTATCCTACGAACTAATTAGCTTGGGCCAATAATTCTTTCATTAGCTTAAATGGCCCGGTTTAACTCAAACAAAACCATGCTTAGCCTGTAAGAAAGAGAATTTTATGAGTAATTGTAGCTTAATGATATTAGTTTAACTTAAACACGTCATTTAAGGTTTTCTAAATCTCCTACGTGTTCAATTCTCAAATCGAAAAGGATGAATTTCAATTCTCTTTGATTTTCTTCCTGTTTCTCTTTCTTTTCTCTAACCTTTCTCTACCGCCTCTCAAGAAGAATTCAGAATGTTCAAAAGCTGTCCTTTATTTTCTTTGCGTTCTACACCTACCATAACTACATACATATTTTGCCTACTCTAGTGGGATGTACTAGGGACTGTGTTTTGTTGCTCATAGCTATTTGCTGGATGCATACATCAGATTGCGGGTTTCTCCTCCAGCGCACTTTAGGAATACTGTTACACTCCGTGTGGGTTACGCTTCAAGACTATGCCGATTCAGATTTCGGTGATTTCTGGATGGCTTACTTTGGTTGCTACTTTCATTATTGGCGTTCGACATTTTTGGATGGGTGGCTCATTGCTATTACTTTGTTTCATTATTGATTTTAGTTAGTTCTTCCGCTGATGTTCAATAGCTATATTTCTCTTTGATGTAGTGTTTGAACATCTTGCGTCTGGTTATTCAGGCTTTTCTTTGTCTCGTGTATAGCTTTGTAGGGCGTGGGGCATGCCCCTTGTAATCTTGTTTATTCTTCTGTTTTATTTATGACTTATTCACCCAAAAAAAAGAACGTTTGTCTCTAACTATCTCCGTGCTTCTCCATCATTCTCTATTTTGTTCTAGGAACTAATAAGCCACTAATTGTTTCATTAGCTTAAGGGGACAAGTTTAACTCAAACTAACCTTGCTTAGCCTCCAAGAAAGAGAATTTTATGAGTAATTGTAGCTTAACTATGTTAGTTTAACTTAAGCACCCTATTTAGGGTTTTCTAAATCGCCTACGTGTTCAGTTCTCGAGTCCAAATGGATGAATTTGAACTCTCTTTGATTTTCTTCCTATTTCTCTTTCTTTTTCTCTAACTTTCTCTTCAACATCTCAAGAAGAACGTTTCCCTCTATGCTTCTCCGTCTTCCTCTGTTTTGTTCTACGAACTAATTAGCTTAGCCCACTAATTGTTTTATTAGCTTAAGCGGCCAGGTTTAACTGAAACTATCCTTGCTTAGCTTGTAAGAAAAAGAATTTTCTAAGTAATTTTAGTTTAACGATGTTAGTTTAAGTTAAGAACCTCATTTAAGGATTTCCAAATCACCTACGTGTTCAATTCGCAAGTCCGCAAGGAAGAATTTGAAATCCCTTTGATTTTCTTCCTATTTCTCTTTCTTTTCTCCAACTTCTCATCTACCTGTCAAGAAGAATGTTTCTCCAAAACTTTCTCCATCCTTCTCGATTTTGTCCTACGAACTAATTAGCTTTGGCCAATAATTGTTTCATTAGCTTAAGTGGCCAGGTTTAACTCAAACTAACCATGCATATCGTCTAAGAAAGAGGATTTTATGAGTAATTGTAGCTTAACCATACTAGTTTAATTTGAGCACCCTATTTAAGGTTTTCTAAGTCTCCTACGTGTTCGATTCTCAAGTCCAAATGGATGGATTTGATTTCTCTCCGATTTTCTTCCTATATTTCTCTTCCTTTTCTCCAACTTTCTCTTCTACATCTCAAGAAGAACGTTTCTCCCAAAGTTTCTCCGTGCTTCCTCATCTTTTCTGTTTTATTCTACGAACTAATTAGCAAAGGCCACTAATTGTTTCATTAGCTTAAGTGGCCATGTGTTAACTCAAATTAACCTTGCTTAGGGTTAATTTGATGGATTTAATTGTAGCATAACGATATTAGTTTAACTTAGGCACCTCATTTAAGGTTTTCAAAATCGCTGAAGGGTTCAATTCTCAAGTCCAAAACGATGAATTTGAATGCCCTTTGATTATCTTTCTAAAATCCCTTTCTTTTCTCCAGCTTTCTCTTCTAGCTCTAAAGCAAAATGTTTCTCTCTTTCTCCGTCCTTCTCCATCCTTTTCCATTTGGTTCTTGGAACTAATTAGCGCAGGCCACTAATTCTTTCATTAGCTTATGTGGCCAAGTTTAACTCAAACTCACCTTGCTTAGCCTCTAGGAAAGAGAATTTTCTGAGTGATTGTAGCATAACGATATTAGTTGAGCTCAGGCACCTCATTTAATGTTTTCAAAATCACGTAAGTGTTCAATTCTCAAGTCCAAAACGATGAATTTGAATGCCCTTTGACTTTCTTCCTATTTCTCTTTATTTTCTCTAACTCTCTCTTCTAGGCTCTCAATAAGAATGTTTCTGTCTAACTTTCTCCGACCTTCTCTATTTTGTTCTACGAACTAATTAGCTTAGGCCACTAATTATTTCATCAGCTTAAGTGGCCATGTTTGACTCTAGTATCCACTTAACATTAATCCGGCTCATCAACGCCTGTCAGCGGCAACAAGATGCTCTATCCACTTAAGAATGTTTCTCCATAACTTTTCCCGTCCTTCCGCATCTTTCTCTATCTTGTTCTAGGAACTAATTAGCTTAGGCCACTAATCGTTTGATTAGCTTAAATGGCCAAGTTTAGCTCAAACTAACCTAACTTAGCCCCTAAAAAAGAGAATTTTAAGAGCAATTGCAGCTTAGCGATATTAGTTTAACTTAAGAACCTTGTTTAAGGATTTCTAAATCACCTAAGTGTTCAATTCTCAATTCCAAAAGGAAGAATTTGAAATCCCTTTGAATTTCTTTCTATTTTCCTTTTTCTTTTCTCCGACTTCTCATCTACCAGTCAAGAAGAATGTTTCTCCCCAAGTTTCTCCGGCCTTCTCCATCCTTCTCTATTTTTATCCTACGAACTAATTAGCTTGGGCCAATAATTCTTTCATTAGCTTAAATGGCCCGGTTTAACTCAAACAAAACCATGCTTAGCCTGTAAGAAAGAGAATTTTATGAGTAATTGTAGCTTAATGATATTAGTTTAACTTAAACACGTCATTTAAGGTTTTCTAAATCTCCTACGTGTTCAATTCTCAAATCGAAAAGGATGAATTTCAATTCTCTTTGATTTTCTTCCTGTTTCTCTTTCTTTTCTCTAACCTTTCTCTACCGCCTCTCAAGAAGAATTCAGAATGTTCAAAAGCTGTCCTTTATTTTCTTTGCGTTCTACACCTACCATAACTACATACATATTTTGCCTACTCTAGTGGGATGTACTAGGGACTGTGTTTTGTTGCTCATAGCTATTTGCTGGATGCATACATCAGATTGCGGGTTTCTCCTCCAGCGCACTTTAGGAATACTGTTACACTCCGTGTGGGTTACGCTTCAAGACTATGCCGATTCAGATTTCGGTGATTTCTGGATGGCTTACTTTGGTTGCTACTTTCATTATTGGCGTTCGACATTTTTGGATGGGTGGCTCATTGCTATTACTTTGTTTCATTATTGATTTTAGTTAGTTCTTCCGCTGATGTTCAATAGCTATATTTCTCTTTGATGTAGTGTTTGAACATCTTGCGTCTGGTTATTCAGGCTTTTCTTTGTCTCGTGTATAGCTTTGTAGGGCGTGGGGCATGCCCCTTGTAATCTTGTTTATTCTTCTGTTTTATTTATGACTTATTCACCCAAAAAAAAGAACGTTTGTCTCTAACTATCTCCGTGCTTCTCCATCATTCTCTATTTTGTTCTAGGAACTAATAAGCCACTAATTGTTTCATTAGCTTAAGGGGACAAGTTTAACTCAAACTAACCTTGCTTAGCCTCCAAGAAAGAGAATTTTATGAGTAATTGTAGCTTAACTATGTTAGTTTAACTTAAGCACCCTATTTAGGGTTTTCTAAATCGCCTACGTGTTCAGTTCTCGAGTCCAAATGGATGAATTTGAATTCTCTATGATTTTCTTCCTATTTCTCTTTCTTTTTCTCTAACTTTCTCTTCAACATCTCAAGAAGAACGTTTCCCTCTATGCTTCTCCGTCTTCCTCTGTTTTGTTCTACGAACTAATTAGCTTAGCCCACTAATTGTTTTATTAGCTTAAGCGGCCAGGTTTAACTGAAACTATCCTTGCTTAGCTTGTAAGAAAAAGAATTTTCTAAGTAATTTTAGTTTAACGATGTTAGTTTAAGTTAAGAACCTCATTTAAGGATTTCCAAATCACCTACGTGTTCAATTCGCAAGTCCGCAAGGAAGAATTTGAAATCCCTTTGATTTTCTTCCTATTTCTCTTTCTTTTCTCCAACTTCTCATCTACCTGTCAAGAAGAATGTTTCTCCAAAACTTTCTCCATCCTTCTCGATTTTGTCCTACGAACTAATTAGCTTTGGCCAATAATTGTTTCATTAGCTTAAGTGGCCAGGTTTAACTCAAACTAACCATGCATATCGTCTAAGAAAGAGGATTTTATGAGTAATTGTAGCTTAACCATACTACTTTAATTTGAGCACCCTATTTAAGGTTTTCTAAGTCTCCTACGTGTTCGATTCTCAAGTCCAAATGGATGGATTTGATTTCTCTCCGATTTTCTTCCTATATTTCTCTTCCTTTTCTCCAACTTTCTCTTCTACATCTCAAGAAGAACGTTTCTCCCAAAGTTTCTCCGTGCTTCCTCATCTTTTCTGTTTTATTCTACGAACTAATTAGCAAAGGCCACTAATTGTTTCATTAGCTTAAGTGGCCATGTGTTAACTCAAATTAACCTTGCTTAGGGTTAATTTGATGGATTTAATTGTAGCATAACGATATTAGTTTAACTTAGGCACCTCATTTAAGGTTTTCAAAATCGCTGAAGGGTTCAATTCTCAAGTCCAAAACGATGAATTTGAATGCCCTTTGATTATCTTTCTAAAATCCCTTTCTTTTCTCCAGCTTTCTCTTCTAGCTCTAAAGCAAAATGTTTCTCTCTTTCTCCGTCCTTCTCCATCCTTTTCCATTTGGTTCTTGGAACTAATTAGCGCAGGCCACTAATTCTTTCATTAGCTTATGTGGCCAAGTTTAACTCAAACTCACCTTGCTTAGCCTCTAGGAAAGAGAATTTTCTGAGTGATTGTAGCATAACGATATTAGTTGAGCTCAGGCACCTCATTTAATGTTTTCAAAATCACGTAAGTGTTCAATTCTCAAGTCCAAAACGATGAATTTGAATGCCCTTTGACTTTCTTCCTATTTCTCTTTATTTTCTCTAACTCTCTCTTCTAGGCTCTCAATAAGAATGTTTCTGTCTAACTTTCTCCGGCCTTCTCTATTTTGTTCTACGAACTAATTAGCTTAGGCCACTAATTATTTCATCAGCTTAAGTGGCCATGTTTGACTCTAGTATCCACTTAACATTAATCCGGCTCATCAACGCCTGTCAGCGGCAACAAGATGCTCTATCCACTTAAGAATGTTTCTCCATAACTTTTCCCGTCCTTCCGCATCTTTCTCTATCTTGTTCTAGGAACTAATTAGCTTAGGCCACTAATCGTTTGATTAGCTTAAATGGCCAAGTTTAGCTCAAACTAACCTAACTTAGCCCCTAAAAAAGAGAATTTTAAGAGCAATTGCAGCTTAGCGATATTAGTTTAACTTAAGAACCTTGTTTAAGGATTTCTAAATCACCTAAGTGTTCAATTCTCAATTCCAAAAGGAAGAATTTGAAATCCCTTTGAATTTCTTTCTATTTTCCTTTTTCTTTTCTCCGACTTCTCATCTACCAGTCAAGAAGAATGTTTCTCCCCAAGTTTCTCCGGCCTTCTCCATCCTTCTCTATTTTTATCCTACGAACTAATTAGCTTGGGCCAATAATTCTTTCATTAGCTTAAATGGCCCGGTTTAACTCAAACAAAACCATGCTTAGCCTGTAAGAAAGAGAATTTTATGAGTAATTGTAGCTTAATGATATTAGTTTAACTTAAACACGTCATTTAAGGTTTTCTAAATCTCCTACGTGTTCAATTCTCAAATCGAAAAGGATGAATTTCAATTCTCTTTGATTTTCTTCCTGTTTCTCTTTCTTTTCTCTAACCTTTCTCTACCGCCTCTCAAGAAGAATTCAGAATGTTCAAAAGCTGTCCTTTATTTTCTTTGCGTTCTACACCTACCATAACTACATACATATTTTGCCTACTCTAGTGGGATGTACTAGGGACTGTGTTTTGTTGCTCATAGCTATTTGCTGGATGCATACATCAGATTGCGGGTTTCTCCTCCAGCGCACTTTAGGAATACTGTTACACTCCGTGTGGGTTACGCTTCAAGACTATGCCGATTCAGATTTCGGTGATTTCTGGATGGCTTACTTTGGTTGCTACTTTCATTATTGGCGTTCGACATTTTTGGATGGGTGGCTCATTGCTATTACTTTGTTTCATTATTGATTTTAGTTAGTTCTTCCGCTGATGTTCAATAGCTATAGTTCTCTTTGATGTAGTGTTTGAACATCTTGCGTCTGGTTATTCAGGCTTTTCTTTGTCTCGTGTATAGCTTTGTAGGGCGTGGGGCATGCCCCTTGTAATCTCGTTTATTCTTCTGTTTTATTTATGACTTATTCACCCAAAAAAAAGAACGTTTGTCTCTAACTATCTCCGTGCTTCTCCATCATTCTCTATTTTGTTCTAGGAACTAATAAGCCACTAATTGTTTCATTAGCTTAAGGGGACAAGTTTAACTCAAACTAACCTTGCTTAGCCTCCAAGAAAGAGAATTTTATGAGTAATTGTAGCTTAACTATGTTAGTTTAACTTAAGCACCCTATTTAGGGTTTTCTAAATCGCCTACGTGTTCAGTTCTCGAGTCCAAATGGATGAATTTGAATTCTCTTTGATTTTCTTCCTATTTCTCTTTCTTTTTCTCTAACTTTCTCTTCAACATCTCAAGAAGAACGTTTCCCTCTATGCTTCTCCGTCTTCCTCTGTTTTGTTCTACGAACTAATTAGCTTAGCCCACTAATTGTTTTATTAGCTTAAGCGGCCAGGTTTAACTGAAACTATCCTTGCTTAGCTTGTAAGAAAAAGAATTTTCTAAGTAATTTTAGTTTAACGATGTTAGTTTAAGTTAAGAACCTCATTTAAGGATTTCCAAATCACCTACGTGTTCAATTCGCAAGTCCGCAAGGAAGAATTTGAAATCCCTTTGATTTTCTTCCTATTTCTCTTTCTTTTCTCCAACTTCTCATCTACCTGTCAAGAAGAATGTTTCTCCAAAACTTTCTCCATCCTTCTCGATTTTGTCCTACGAACTAATTAGCTTTGGCCAATAATTGTTTCATTAGCTTAAGTGGCCAGGTTTAACTCAAACTAACCATGCATATCGTCTAAGAAAGAGGATTTTATGAGTAATTGTAGCTTAACCATACTAGTTTAATTTGAGCACCCTATTTAAGGTTTTCTAAGTCTCCTACGTGTTCGATTCTCAAGTCCAAATGGATGGATTTGATTTCTCTCCGATTTTCTTCCTATATTTCTCTTCCTTTTCTCCAACTTTCTCTTCTACATCTCAAGAAGAACGTTTCTCCCAAAGTTTCTCCGTGCTTCCTCATCTTTTCTGTTTTATTCTACGAACTAATTAGCAAAGGCCACTAATTGTTTCATTAGCTTAAGTGGCCATGTGTTAACTCAAATTAACCTTGCTTAGGGTTAATTTGATGGATTTAATTGTAGCATAACGATATTAGTTTAACTTAGGCACCTCATTTAAGGTTTTCAAAATCGCTGAAGGGTTCAATTCTCAAGTCCAAAACGATGAATTTGAATGCCCTTTGATTATCTTTCTAAAATCCCTTTCTTTTCTCCAGCTTTCTCTTCTAGCTCTAAAGCAAAATGTTTCTCTCTTTCTCCGTCCTTCTCCATCCTTTTCCATTTGGTTCTTGGAACTAATTAGCGCAGGCCACTAATTCTTTCATTAGCTTATGTGGCCAAGTTTAACTCAAACTCACCTTGCTTAGCCTCTAGGAAAGAGAATTTTCTGAGTGATTGTAGCATAACGATATTAGTTGAGCTCAGGCACCTCATTTAATGTTTTCAAAATCACGTAAGTGTTCAATTCTCAAGTCCAAAACGATGAATTTGAATGCCCTTTGACTTTCTTCCTATTTCTCTTTATTTTCTCTAACTCTCTCTTCTAGGCTCTCAATAAGAATGTTTCTGTCTAACTTTCTCCGACCTTCTCTATTTTGTTCTACGAACTAATTAGCTTAGGCCACTAATTATTTCATCAGCTTAAGTGGCCATGTTTGACTCTAGTATCCACTTAACATTAATCCGGCTCATCAACGCCTGTCAGCGGCAACAAGATGCTCTATCCACTTAAGAATGTTTCTCCATAACTTTTCCCGTCCTTCCGCATCTTTCTCTATCTTGTTCTAGGAACTAATTAGCTTAGGCCACTAATCGTTTGATTAGCTTAAATGGCCAAGTTTAGCTCAAACTAACCTAACTTAGCCCCTAAAAAAGAGAATTTTAAGAGCAATTGCAGCTTAGCGATATTAGTTTAACTTAAGAACCTTGTTTAAGGATTTCTAAATCACCTAAGTGTTCAATTCTCAATTCCAAAAGGAAGAATTTGAAATCCCTTTGAATTTCTTTCTATTTTCCTTTTTCTTTTCTCCGACTTCTCATCTACCAGTCAAGAAGAATGTTTCTCCCCAAGTTTCTCCGGCCTTCTCCATCCTTCTCTATTTTTATCCTACGAACTAATTAGCTTGGGCCAATAATTCTTTCATTAGCTTAAATGGCCCGGTTTAACTCAAACAAAACCATGCTTAGCCTGTAAGAAAGAGAATTTTATGAGTAATTGTAGCTTAATGATATTAGTTTAACTTAAACACGTCATTTAAGGTTTTCTAAATCTCCTACGTGTTCAATTCTCAAATCGAAAAGGATGAATTTCAATTCTCTTTGATTTTCTTCCTGTTTCTCTTTCTTTTCTCTAACCTTTCTCTACCGCCTCTCAAGAAGAATTCAGAATGTTCAAAAGCTGTCCTTTATTTTCTTTGCGTTCTACACCTACCATAACTACATACATATTTTGCCTACTCTAGTGGGATGTACTAGGGACTGTGTTTTGTTGCTCATAGCTATTTGCTGGATGCATACATCAGATTGCGGGTTTCTCCTCCAGCGCACTTTAGGAATACTGTTACACTCCGTGTGGGTTACGCTTCAAGACTATGCCGATTCAGATTTCGGTGATTTCTGGATGGCTTACTTTGGTTGCTACTTTCATTATTGGCGTTCGACATTTTTGGATGGGTGGCTCATTGCTATTACTTTGTTTCATTATTGATTTTAGTTAGTTCTTCCGCTGATGTTCAATAGCTATATTTCTCTTTGATGTAGTGTTTGAACATCTTGCGTCTGGTTATTCAGGCTTTTCTTTGTCTCGTGTATAGCTTTGTAGGGCGTGGGGCATGCCCCTTGTAATCTTGTTTATTCTTCTGTTTTATTTATGACTTATTCACCCAAAAAAAAGAACGTTTGTCTCTAACTATCTCCGTGCTTCTCCATCATTCTCTATTTTGTTCTAGGAACTAATAAGCCACTAATTGTTTCATTAGCTTAAGGGGACAAGTTTAACTCAAACTAACCTTGCTTAGCCTCCAAGAAAGAGAATTTTATGAGTAATTGTAGCTTAACTATGTTAGTTTAACTTAAGCACCCTATTTAGGGTTTTCTAAATCGCCTACGTGTTCAGTTCTCGAGTCCAAATGGATGAATTTGAATTCTCTATGATTTTCTTCCTATTTCTCTTTCTTTTTCTCTAACTTTCTCTTCAACATCTCAAGAAGAACGTTTCCCTCTATGCTTCTCCGTCTTCCTCTGTTTTGTTCTACGAACTAATTAGCTTAGCCCACTAATTGTTTTATTAGCTTAAGCGGCCAGGTTTAACTGAAACTATCCTTGCTTAGCTTGTAAGAAAAAGAATTTTCTAAGTAATTTTAGTTTAACGATGTTAGTTTAAGTTAAGAACCTCATTTAAGGATTTCCAAATCACCTACGTGTTCAATTCGCAAGTCCGCAAGGAAGAATTTGAAATCCCTTTGATTTTCTTCCTATTTCTCTTTCTTTTCTCCAACTTCTCATCTACCTGTCAAGAAGAATGTTTCTCCAAAACTTTCTCCATCCTTCTCGATTTTGTCCTACGAACTAATTAGCTTTGGCCAATAATTGTTTCATTAGCTTAAGTGGCCAGGTTTAACTCAAACTAACCATGCATATCGTCTAAGAAAGAGGATTTTATGAGTAATTGTAGCTTAACCATACTACTTTAATTTGAGCACCCTATTTAAGGTTTTCTAAGTCTCCTACGTGTTCGATTCTCAAGTCCAAATGGATGGATTTGATTTCTCTCCGATTTTCTTCCTATATTTCTCTTCCTTTTCTCCAACTTTCTCTTCTACATCTCAAGAAGAACGTTTCTCCCAAAGTTTCTCCGTGCTTCCTCATCTTTTCTGTTTTATTCTACGAACTAATTAGCAAAGGCCACTAATTGTTTCATTAGCTTAAGTGGCCATGTGTTAACTCAAATTAACCTTGCTTAGGGTTAATTTGATGGATTTAATTGTAGCATAACGATATTAGTTTAACTTAGGCACCTCATTTAAGGTTTTCAAAATCGCTGAAGGGTTCAATTCTCAAGTCCAAAACGATGAATTTGAATGCCCTTTGATTATCTTTCTAAAATCCCTTTCTTTTCTCCAGCTTTCTCTTCTAGCTCTAAAGCAAAATGTTTCTCTCTTTCTCCGTCCTTCTCCATCCTTTTCCATTTGGTTCTTGGAACTAATTAGCGCAGGCCACTAATTCTTTCATTAGCTTATGTGGCCAAGTTTAACTCAAACTCACCTTGCTTAGCCTCTAGGAAAGAGAATTTTCTGAGTGATTGTAGCATAACGATATTAGTTGAGCTCAGGCACCTCATTTAATGTTTTCAAAATCACGTAAGTGTTCAATTCTCAAGTCCAAAACGATGAATTTGAATGCCCTTTGACTTTCTTCCTATTTCTCTTTATTTTCTCTAACTCTCTCTTCTAGGCTCTCAATAAGAATGTTTCTGTCTAACTTTCTCCGGCCTTCTCTATTTTGTTCTACGAACTAATTAGCTTAGGCCACTAATTATTTCATCAGCTTAAGTGGCCATGTTTGACTCTAGTATCCACTTAACATTAATCCGGCTCATCAACGCCTGTCAGCGGCAACAAGATGCTCTATCCACTTAAGAATGTTTCTCCATAACTTTTCCCGTCCTTCCGCATCTTTCTCTATCTTGTTCTAGGAACTAATTAGCTTAGGCCACTAATCGTTTGATTAGCTTAAATGGCCAAGTTTAGCTCAAACTAACCTAACTTAGCCCCTAAAAAAGAGAATTTTAAGAGCAATTGCAGCTTAGCGATATTAGTTTAACTTAAGAACCTTGTTTAAGGATTTCTAAATCACCTAAGTGTTCAATTCTCAATTCCAAAAGGAAGAATTTGAAATCCCTTTGAATTTCTTTCTATTTTCCTTTTTCTTTTCTCCGACTTCTCATCTACCAGTCAAGAAGAATGTTTCTCCCCAAGTTTCTCCGGCCTTCTCCATCCTTCTCTATTTTTATCCTACGAACTAATTAGCTTGGGCCAATAATTCTTTCATTAGCTTAAATGGCCCGGTTTAACTCAAACAAAACCATGCTTAGCCTGTAAGAAAGAGAATTTTATGAGTAATTGTAGCTTAATGATATTAGTTTAACTTAAACACGTCATTTAAGGTTTTCTAAATCTCCTACGTGTTCAATTCTCAAATCGAAAAGGATGAATTTCAATTCTCTTTGATTTTCTTCCTGTTTCTCTTTCTTTTCTCTAACCTTTCTCTACCGCCTCTCAAGAAGAATTCAGAATGTTCAAAAGCTGTCCTTTATTTTCTTTGCGTTCTACACCTACCATAACTACATACATATTTTGCCTACTCTAGTGGGATGTACTAGGGACTGTGTTTTGTTGCTCATAGCTATTTGCTGGATGCATACATCAGATTGCGGGTTTCTCCTCCAGCGCACTTTAGGAATACTGTTACACTCCGTGTGGGTTACGCTTCAAGACTATGCCGATTCAGATTTCGGTGATTTCTGGATGGCTTACTTTGGTTGCTACTTTCATTATTGGCGTTCGACATTTTTGGATGGGTGGCTCATTGCTATTACTTTGTTTCATTATTGATTTTAGTTAGTTCTTCCGCTGATGTTCAATAGCTATATTTCTCTTTGATGTAGTGTTTGAACATCTTGCGTCTGGTTATTCAGGCTTTTCTTTGTCTCGTGTATAGCTTTGTAGGGCGTGGGGCATGCCCCTTGTAATCTTGTTTATTCTTCTGTTTTATTTATGACTTATTCACCCAAAAAAAAGAACGTTTGTCTCTAACTATCTCCGTGCTTCTCCATCATTCTCTATTTTGTTCTAGGAACTAATAAGCCACTAATTGTTTCATTAGCTTAAGGGGACAAGTTTAACTCAAACTAACCTTGCTTAGCCTCCAAGAAAGAGAATTTTATGAGTAATTGTAGCTTAACTATGTTAGTTTAACTTAAGCACCCTATTTAGGGTTTTCTAAATCGCCTACGTGTTCAGTTCTCGAGTCCAAATGGATGAATTTGAATTCTCTATGATTTTCTTCCTATTTCTCTTTCTTTTTCTCTAACTTTCTCTTCAACATCTCAAGAAGAACGTTTCCCTCTATGCTTCTCCGTCTTCCTCTGTTTTGTTCTACGAACTAATTAGCTTAGCCCACTAATTGTTTTATTAGCTTAAGCGGCCAGGTTTAACTGAAACTATCCTTGCTTAGCTTGTAAGAAAAAGAATTTTCTAAGTAATTTTAGTTTAACGATGTTAGTTTAAGTTAAGAACCTCATTTAAGGATTTCCAAATCACCTACGTGTTCAATTCGCAAGTCCGCAAGGAAGAATTTGAAATCCCTTTGATTTTCTTCCTATTTCTCTTTCTTTTCTCCAACTTCTCATCTACCTGTCAAGAAGAATGTTTCTCCAAAACTTTCTCCATCCTTCTCGATTTTGTCCTACGAACTAATTAGCTTTGGCCAATAATTGTTTCATTAGCTTAAGTGGCCAGGTTTAACTCAAACTAACCATGCATATCGTCTAAGAAAGAGGATTTTATGAGTAATTGTAGCTTAACCATACTACTTTAATTTGAGCACCCTATTTAAGGTTTTCTAAGTCTCCTACGTGTTCGATTCTCAAGTCCAAATGGATGGATTTGATTTCTCTCCGATTTTCTTCCTATATTTCTCTTCCTTTTCTCCAACTTTCTCTTCTACATCTCAAGAAGAACGTTTCTCCCAAAGTTTCTCCGTGCTTCCTCATCTTTTCTGTTTTATTCTACGAACTAATTAGCAAAGGCCACTAATTGTTTCATTAGCTTAAGTGGCCATGTGTTAACTCAAATTAACCTTGCTTAGGGTTAATTTGATGGATTTAATTGTAGCATAACGATATTAGTTTAACTTAGGCACCTCATTTAAGGTTTTCAAAATCGCTGAAGGGTTCAATTCTCAAGTCCAAAACGATGAATTTGAATGCCCTTTGATTATCTTTCTAAAATCCCTTTCTTTTCTCCAGCTTTCTCTTCTAGCTCTAAAGCAAAATGTTTCTCTCTTTCTCCGTCCTTCTCCATCCTTTTCCATTTGGTTCTTGGAACTAATTAGCGCAGGCCACTAATTCTTTCATTAGCTTATGTGGCCAAGTTTAACTCAAACTCACCTTGCTTAGCCTCTAGGAAAGAGAATTTTCTGAGTGATTGTAGCATAACGATATTAGTTGAGCTCAGGCACCTCATTTAATGTTTTCAAAATCACGTAAGTGTTCAATTCTCAAGTCCAAAACGATGAATTTGAATGCCCTTTGACTTTCTTCCTATTTCTCTTTATTTTCTCTAACTCTCTCTTCTAGGCTCTCAATAAGAATGTTTCTGTCTAACTTTCTCCGGCCTTCTCTATTTTGTTCTACGAACTAATTAGCTTAGGCCACTAATTATTTCATCAGCTTAAGTGGCCATGTTTGACTCTAGTATCCACTTAACATTAATCCGGCTCATCAACGCCTGTCAGCGGCAACAAGATGCTCTATCCACTTAAGAATGTTTCTCCATAACTTTTCCCGTCCTTCCGCATCTTTCTCTATCTTGTTCTAGGAACTAATTAGCTTAGGCCACTAATCGTTTGATTAGCTTAAATGGCCAAGTTTAGCTCAAACTAACCTAACTTAGCCCCTAAAAAAGAGAATTTTAAGAGCAATTGCAGCTTAGCGATATTAGTTTAACTTAAGAACCTTGTTTAAGGATTTCTAAATCACCTAAGTGTTCAATTCTCAATTCCAAAAGGAAGAATTTGAAATCCCTTTGAATTTCTTTCTATTTTCCTTTTTCTTTTCTCCGACTTCTCATCTACCAGTCAAGAAGAATGTTTCTCCCCAAGTTTCTCCGGCCTTCTCCATCCTTCTCTATTTTTATCCTACGAACTAATTAGCTTGGGCCAATAATTCTTTCATTAGCTTAAATGGCCCGGTTTAACTCAAACAAAACCATGCTTAGCCTGTAAGAAAGAGAATTTTATGAGTAATTGTAGCTTAATGATATTAGTTTAACTTAAACACGTCATTTAAGGTTTTCTAAATCTCCTACGTGTTCAATTCTCAAATCGAAAAGGATGAATTTCAATTCTCTTTGATTTTCTTCCTGTTTCTCTTTCTTTTCTCTAACCTTTCTCTACCGCCTCTCAAGAAGAATTCAGAATGTTCAAAAGCTGTCCTTTATTTTCTTTGCGTTCTACACCTACCATAACTACATACATATTTTGCCTACTCTAGTGGGATGTACTAGGGACTGTGTTTTGTTGCTCATAGCTATTTGCTGGATGCATACATCAGATTGCGGGTTTCTCCTCCAGCGCACTTTAGGAATACTGTTACACTCCGTGTGGGTTACGCTTCAAGACTATGCCGATTCAGATTTCGGTGATTTCTGGATGGCTTACTTTGGTTGCTACTTTCATTATTGGCGTTCGACATTTTTGGATGGGTGGCTCATTGCTATTACTTTGTTTCATTATTGATTTTAGTTAGTTCTTCCGCTGATGTTCAATAGCTATAGTTCTCTTTGATGTAGTGTTTGAACATCTTGCGTCTGGTTATTCAGGCTTTTCTTTGTCTCGTGTATAGCTTTGTAGGGCGTGGGGCATGCCCCTTGTAATCTCGTTTATTCTTCTGTTTTATTTATGACTTATTCACCCAAAAAAAAGAACGTTTGTCTCTAACTATCTCCGTGCTTCTCCATCATTCTCTATTTTGTTCTAGGAACTAATAAGCCACTAATTGTTTCATTAGCTTAAGGGGACAAGTTTAACTCAAACTAACCTTGCTTAGCCTCCAAGAAAGAGAATTTTATGAGTAATTGTAGCTTAACTATGTTAGTTTAACTTAAGCACCCTATTTAGGGTTTTCTAAATCGCCTACGTGTTCAGTTCTCGAGTCCAAATGGATGAATTTGAATTCTCTTTGATTTTCTTCCTATTTCTCTTTCTTTTTCTCTAACTTTCTCTTCAACATCTCAAGAAGAACGTTTCCCTCTATGCTTCTCCGTCTTCCTCTGTTTTGTTCTACGAACTAATTAGCTTAGCCCACTAATTGTTTTATTAGCTTAAGCGGCCAGGTTTAACTGAAACTATCCTTGCTTAGCTTGTAAGAAAAAGAATTTTCTAAGTAATTTTAGTTTAACGATGTTAGTTTAAGTTAAGAACCTCATTTAAGGATTTCCAAATCACCTACGTGTTCAATTCGCAAGTCCGCAAGGAAGAATTTGAAATCCCTTTGATTTTCTTCCTATTTCTCTTTCTTTTCTCCAACTTCTCATCTACCTGTCAAGAAGAATGTTTCTCCAAAACTTTCTCCATCCTTCTCGATTTTGTCCTACGAACTAATTAGCTTTGGCCAATAATTGTTTCATTAGCTTAAGTGGCCAGGTTTAACTCAAACTAACCATGCATATCGTCTAAGAAAGAGGATTTTATGAGTAATTGTAGCTTAACCATACTAGTTTAATTTGAGCACCCTATTTAAGGTTTTCTAAGTCTCCTACGTGTTCGATTCTCAAGTCCAAATGGATGGATTTGATTTCTCTCCGATTTTCTTCCTATATTTCTCTTCCTTTTCTCCAACTTTCTCTTCTACATCTCAAGAAGAACGTTTCTCCCAAAGTTTCTCCGTGCTTCCTCATCTTTTCTGTTTTATTCTACGAACTAATTAGCAAAGGCCACTAATTGTTTCATTAGCTTAAGTGGCCATGTGTTAACTCAAATTAACCTTGCTTAGGGTTAATTTGATGGATTTAATTGTAGCATAACGATATTAGTTTAACTTAGGCACCTCATTTAAGGTTTTCAAAATCGCTGAAGGGTTCAATTCTCAAGTCCAAAACGATGAATTTGAATGCCCTTTGATTATCTTTCTAAAATCCCTTTCTTTTCTCCAGCTTTCTCTTCTAGCTCTAAAGCAAAATGTTTCTCTCTTTCTCCGTCCTTCTCCATCCTTTTCCATTTGGTTCTTGGAACTAATTAGCGCAGGCCACTAATTCTTTCATTAGCTTATGTGGCCAAGTTTAACTCAAACTCACCTTGCTTAGCCTCTAGGAAAGAGAATTTTCTGAGTGATTGTAGCATAACGATATTAGTTGAGCTCAGGCACCTCATTTAATGTTTTCAAAATCACGTAAGTGTTCAATTCTCAAGTCCAAAACGATGAATTTGAATGCCCTTTGACTTTCTTCCTATTTCTCTTTATTTTCTCTAACTCTCTCTTCTAGGCTCTCAATAAGAATGTTTCTGTCTAACTTTCTCCGGCCTTCTCTATTTTGTTCTACGAACTAATTAGCTTAGGCCACTAATTATTTCATCAGCTTAAGTGGCCATGTTTGACTCTAGTATCCACTTAACATTAATCCGGCTCATCAACGCCTGTCAGCGGCAACAAGATGCTCTATCCACTTAAGAATGTTTCTCCATAACTTTTCCCGTCCTTCCGCATCTTTCTCTATCTTGTTCTAGGAACTAATTAGCTTAGGCCACTAATCGTTTGATTAGCTTAAATGGCCAAGTTTAGCTCAAACTAACCTAACTTAGCCCCTAAAAAAGAGAATTTTAAGAGCAATTGCAGCTTAGCGATATTAGTTTAACTTAAGAACCTTGTTTAAGGATTTCTAAATCACCTAAGTGTTCAATTCTCAATTCCAAAAGGAAGAATTTGAAATCCCTTTGAATTTCTTTCTATTTTCCTTTTTCTTTTCTCCGACTTCTCATCTACCAGTCAAGAAGAATGTTTCTCCCCAAGTTTCTCCGGCCTTCTCCATCCTTCTCTATTTTTATCCTACGAACTAATTAGCTTGGGCCAATAATTCTTTCATTAGCTTAAATGGCCCGGTTTAACTCAAACAAAACCATGCTTAGCCTGTAAGAAAGAGAATTTTATGAGTAATTGTAGCTTAATGATATTAGTTTAACTTAAACACGTCATTTAAGGTTTTCTAAATCTCCTACGTGTTCAATTCTCAAATCGAAAAGGATGAATTTCAATTCTCTTTGATTTTCTTCCTGTTTCTCTTTCTTTTCTCTAACCTTTCTCTACCGCCTCTCAAGAAGAATTCAGAATGTTCAAAAGCTGTCCTTTATTTTCTTTGCGTTCTACACCTACCATAACTACATACATATTTTGCCTACTCTAGTGGGATGTACTAGGGACTGTGTTTTGTTGCTCATAGCTATTTGCTGGATGCATACATCAGATTGCGGGTTTCTCCTCCAGCGCACTTTAGGAATACTGTTACACTCCGTGTGGGTTACGCTTCAAGACTATGCCGATTCAGATTTCGGTGATTTCTGGATGGCTTACTTTGGTTGCTACTTTCATTATTGGCGTTCGACATTTTTGGATGGGTGGCTCATTGCTATTACTTTGTTTCATTATTGATTTTAGTTAGTTCTTCCGCTGATGTTCAATAGCTATAGTTCTCTTTGATGTAGTGTTTGAACATCTTGCGTCTGGTTATTCAGGCTTTTCTTTGTCTCGTGTATAGCTTTGTAGGGCGTGGGGCATGCCCCTTGTAATCTCGTTTATTCTTCTGTTTTATTTATGACTTATTCACCCAAAAAAAAGAACGTTTGTCTCTAACTATCTCCGTGCTTCTCCATCATTCTCTATTTTGTTCTAGGAACTAATAAGCCACTAATTGTTTCATTAGCTTAAGGGGACAAGTTTAACTCAAACTAACCTTGCTTAGCCTCCAAGAAAGAGAATTTTATGAGTAATTGTAGCTTAACTATGTTAGTTTAACTTAAGCACCCTATTTAGGGTTTTCTAAATCGCCTACGTGTTCAGTTCTCGAGTCCAAATGGATGAATTTGAATTCTCTTTGATTTTCTTCCTATTTCTCTTTCTTTTTCTCTAACTTTCTCTTCAACATCTCAAGAAGAACGTTTCCCTCTATGCTTCTCCGTCTTCCTCTGTTTTGTTCTACGAACTAATTAGCTTAGCCCACTAATTGTTTTATTAGCTTAAGCGGCCAGGTTTAACTGAAACTATCCTTGCTTAGCTTGTAAGAAAAAGAATTTTCTAAGTAATTTTAGTTTAACGATGTTAGTTTAAGTTAAGAACCTCATTTAAGGATTTCCAAATCACCTACGTGTTCAATTCGCAAGTCCGCAAGGAAGAATTTGAAATCCCTTTGATTTTCTTCCTATTTCTCTTTCTTTTCTCCAACTTCTCATCTACCTGTCAAGAAGAATGTTTCTCCAAAACTTTCTCCATCCTTCTCGATTTTGTCCTACGAACTAATTAGCTTTGGCCAATAATTGTTTCATTAGCTTAAGTGGCCAGGTTTAACTCAAACTAACCATGCATATCGTCTAAGAAAGAGGATTTTATGAGTAATTGTAGCTTAACCATACTACTTTAATTTGAGCACCCTATTTAAGGTTTTCTAAGTCTCCTACGTGTTCGATTCTCAAGTCCAAATGGATGGATTTGATTTCTCTCCGATTTTCTTCCTATATTTCTCTTCCTTTTCTCCAACTTTCTCTTCTACATCTCAAGAAGAACGTTTCTCCCAAAGTTTCTCCGTGCTTCCTCATCTTTTCTGTTTTATTCTACGAACTAATTAGCAAAGGCCACTAATTGTTTCATTAGCTTAAGTGGCCATGTGTTAACTCAAATTAACCTTGCTTAGGGTTAATTTGATGGATTTAATTGTAGCATAACGATATTAGTTTAACTTAGGCACCTCATTTAAGGTTTTCAAAATCGCTGAAGGGTTCAATTCTCAAGTCCAAAACGATGAATTTGAATGCCCTTTGATTATCTTTCTAAAATCCCTTTCTTTTCTCCAGCTTTCTCTTCTAGCTCTAAAGCAAAATGTTTCTCTCTTTCTCCGTCCTTCTCCATCCTTTTCCATTTGGTTCTTGGAACTAATTAGCGCAGGCCACTAATTCTTTCATTAGCTTATGTGGCCAAGTTTAACTCAAACTCACCTTGCTTAGCCTCTAGGAAAGAGAATTTTCTGAGTGATTGTAGCATAACGATATTAGTTGAGCTCAGGCACCTCATTTAATGTTTTCAAAATCACGTAAGTGTTCAATTCTCAAGTCCAAAACGATGAATTTGAATGCCCTTTGACTTTCTTCCTATTTCTCTTTATTTTCTCTAACTCTCTCTTCTAGGCTCTCAATAAGAATGTTTCTGTCTAACTTTCTCCGGCCTTCTCTATTTTGTTCTACGAACTAATTAGCTTAGGCCACTAATTATTTCATCAGCTTAAGTGGCCATGTTTGACTCTAGTATCCACTTAACATTAATCCGGCTCATCAACGCCTGTCAGCGGCAACAAGATGCTCTATCCACTTAAGAATGTTTCTCCATAACTTTTCCCGTCCTTCCGCATCTTTCTCTATCTTGTTCTAGGAACTAATTAGCTTAGGCCACTAATCGTTTGATTAGCTTAAATGGCCAAGTTTAGCTCAAACTAACCTAACTTAGCCCCTAAAAAAGAGAATTTTAAGAGCAATTGCAGCTTAGCGATATTAGTTTAACTTAAGAACCTTGTTTAAGGATTTCTAAATCACCTAAGTGTTCAATTCTCAATTCCAAAAGGAAGAATTTGAAATCCCTTTGAATTTCTTTCTATTTTCCTTTTTCTTTTCTCCGACTTCTCATCTACCAGTCAAGAAGAATGTTTCTCCCCAAGTTTCTCCGGCCTTCTCCATCCTTCTCTATTTTTATCCTACGAACTAATTAGCTTGGGCCAATAATTCTTTCATTAGCTTAAATGGCCCGGTTTAACTCAAACAAAACCATGCTTAGCCTGTAAGAAAGAGAATTTTATGAGTAATTGTAGCTTAATGATATTAGTTTAACTTAAACACGTCATTTAAGGTTTTCTAAATCTCCTACGTGTTCAATTCTCAAATCGAAAAGGATGAATTTCAATTCTCTTTGATTTTCTTCCTGTTTCTCTTTCTTTTCTCTAACCTTTCTCTACCGCCTCTCAAGAAGAATTCAGAATGTTCAAAAGCTGTCCTTTATTTTCTTTGCGTTCTACACCTACCATAACTACATACATATTTTGCCTACTCTAGTGGGATGTACTAGGGACTGTGTTTTGTTGCTCATAGCTATTTGCTGGATGCATACATCAGATTGCGGGTTTCTCCTCCAGCGCACTTTAGGAATACTGTTACACTCCGTGTGGGTTACGCTTCAAGACTATGCCGATTCAGATTTCGGTGATTTCTGGATGGCTTACTTTGGTTGCTACTTTCATTATTGGCGTTCGACATTTTTGGATGGGTGGCTCATTGCTATTACTTTGTTTCATTATTGATTTTAGTTAGTTCTTCCGCTGATGTTCAATAGCTATAGTTCTCTTTGATGTAGTGTTTGAACATCTTGCGTCTGGTTATTCAGGCTTTTCTTTGTCTCGTGTATAGCTTTGTAGGGCGTGGGGCATGCCCCTTGTAATCTCGTTTATTCTTCTGTTTTATTTATGACTTATTCACCCAAAAAAAAGAACGTTTGTCTCTAACTATCTCCGTGCTTCTCCATCATTCTCTATTTTGTTCTAGGAACTAATAAGCCACTAATTGTTTCATTAGCTTAAGGGGACAAGTTTAACTCAAACTAACCTTGCTTAGCCTCCAAGAAAGAGAATTTTATGAGTAATTGTAGCTTAACTATGTTAGTTTAACTTAAGCACCCTATTTAGGGTTTTCTAAATCGCCTACGTGTTCAGTTCTCGAGTCCAAATGGATGAATTTGAATTCTCTTTGATTTTCTTCCTATTTCTCTTTCTTTTTCTCTAACTTTCTCTTCAACATCTCAAGAAGAACGTTTCCCTCTATGCTTCTCCGTCTTCCTCTGTTTTGTTCTACGAACTAATTAGCTTAGCCCACTAATTGTTTTATTAGCTTAAGCGGCCAGGTTTAACTGAAACTATCCTTGCTTAGCTTGTAAGAAAAAGAATTTTCTAAGTAATTTTAGTTTAACGATGTTAGTTTAAGTTAAGAACCTCATTTAAGGATTTCCAAATCACCTACGTGTTCAATTCGCAAGTCCGCAAGGAAGAATTTGAAATCCCTTTGATTTTCTTCCTATTTCTCTTTCTTTTCTCCAACTTCTCATCTACCTGTCAAGAAGAATGTTTCTCCAAAACTTTCTCCATCCTTCTCGATTTTGTCCTACGAACTAATTAGCTTTGGCCAATAATTGTTTCATTAGCTTAAGTGGCCAGGTTTAACTCAAACTAACCATGCATATCGTCTAAGAAAGAGAATTTTAATAGTAATTGTAGCTTAACCATACTAGTTTAATTTGAGCACCCTATTTAAGGTTTTCTAAGTCTCCTACGTGTTCGATTCTCAAGTCCAAATGGATGGATTTGATTTCTCTCCGATTTTCTTCCTATATTTCTCTTCCTTTTCTCCAACTTTCTCTTCTACATCTCAAGAAGAACGTTTCTCCCAAAGTTTCTCCGTGCTTCCTCATCTTTTCTGTTTTATTCTACGAACTAATTAGCATAGGCCACTAATTGTTTCATTAGCTTAAGTGGCCATGTGTTAACTCAAATTAACCTTGCTTAGCCTCTAAGAAAGAGAATTTTCTGAGTAATTGTAGCATAACGATATTAGTTTAACTTAGGCACCTCATTTAAGGTTTTCAAAATCGCTGAAGGGTTCAATTCTCAAGTCCAAAACGATGAATTTGAATGCCCTTTGATTATCTCTCTAAAATCCCTTTCTTTTCTCCAGCTTTCTCTTCTAGCTCTAAAGCAAAATGTTTCTCTCTTTCTCCGTCCTTCTCCATCCTTTTCCATTTGGTTCTTGGAACTAATTAGCGCAGGCCACTAATTCTTTCATTAGCTTATGTGGCCAAGTTTAACTCAAACTCACCTTGCTTAGCCTCTAGGAAAGAGAATTTTCTGAGTGATTGTAGCATAACGATATTAGTTGAGCTCAGGCACCTCATTTAATGTTTTCAAAATCACGTAAGTGTTCAATTCTCAAGTCCAAAACGATGAATTTGAATGCCCTTTGACTTTCTTCCTATTTCTCTTTATTTTCTCTAACTCTCTCTTCTAGGCTCTCAATAAGAATGTTTCTGTCTAACTTTCTCCGGCCTTCTCTATTTTGTTCTACGAACTAATTAGCTTAGGCCACTAATTATTTCATCAGCTTAAGTGGCCATGTTTGACTCTAGTATCCACTTAACATTAATCCGGCTCATCAACGCCTGTCAGCGGCAACAAGATGCTCTATCCACTTAAGAATGTTTCTCCATAACTTTTCCCGTCCTTCCGCATCTTTCTCTATCTTGTTCTAGGAACTAATTAGCTTAGGCCACTAATCGTTTGATTAGCTTAAATGGCCAAGTTTAGCTCAAACTAACCTAACTTAGCCCCTAAAAAAGAGAATTTTAAGAGCAATTGCAGCTTAGCGCTATTAGTTTAACTTAAGAACCTTGTTTAAGGATTTCTAAATCACCTAAGTGTTCAATTCTCAATTCCAAAAGGAAGAATTTGAAATCCCTTTGAATTTCTTTCTATTTTCCTTTTTCTTTTCTCCGACTTCTCATCTACCAGTCAAGAAGAATGTTTCTCCCCAAGTTTCTCCGGCCTTCTCCATCCTTCTCTATTTTTATCCTACGAACTAATTAGCTTGGGCCAATAATTCTTTCATTAGCTTAAATGGCCCGGTTTAACTCAAACAAAACCATGCTTAGCCTGTAAGAAAGAGAATTTTATGAGTAATTGTAGCTTAATGATATTAGTTTAACTTAAACACGTCATTTAAGGTTTTCTAAATCTCCTACGTGTTCAATTCTCAAATCGAAAAGGATGAATTTCAATTCTCTTTGATTTTCTTCCTGTTTCTCTTTCTTTTCTCTAACCTTTCTCTACCGCCTCTCAAGAAGAATTCAGAATGTTCAAAAGCTGTCCTTTATTTTCTTTGCGTTCTACACCTACCATAACTACATACATATTTTGCCTACTCTAGTGGGATGTACTAGGGACTGTGTTTTGTTGCTCATAGCTATTTGCTGGATGCATACATCAGATTGCGGGTTTCTCCTCCAGCGCACTTTGGGAATACTGTTACACTCCGTGTGGGTTACGCTTCAAGACTATGCCGATTCAGATTTCGGTGATTTCTGGATGGCTTACTTTGGTTGCTACTTTCATTATTGGCGTTCGACATTTTTGGATGGGTGGCTCATTGCTATTACTTTGTTTCATTATTGATTTTAGTTAGTTCTTCCGCTGATGTTCAATAGCTATAGTTCTCTTTGATGTAGTGTTTGAACATCTTGCGTCTGGTTATTCAGGCTTTTCTTTGTCTCGTGTATAGCTTTGTAGGGCGTGGGGCATGCCCCTTGTAATCTCGTTTATTCTTCTGTTTTATTTATGACTTATTCACCCAAAAAAAAGAACGTTTGTCTCTAACTATCTCCGTGCTTCTCCATCATTCTCTATTTTGTTCTAGGAACTAATAAGCCACTAATTGTTTCATTAGCTTAAGGGGACAAGTTTAACTCAAACTAACCTTGCTTAGCCTCCAAGAAAGAGAATTTTATGAGTAATTGTAGCTTAACTATGTTAGTTTAACTTAAGCACCCTATTTAGGGTTTTCTAAATCGCCTACGTGTTCAGTTCTCGAGTCCAAATGGATGAATTTGAATTCTCTTTGATTTTCTTCCTATTTCTCTTTCTTTTTCTCTAACTTTCTCTTCAACATCTCAAGAAGAACGTTTCCCTCTATGCTTCTCCGTCTTCCTCTGTTTTGTTCTACGAACTAATTAGCTTAGCCCACTAATTGTTTTATTAGCTTAAGCGGCCAGGTTTAACTGAAACTATCCTTGCTTAGCTTGTAAGAAAAAGAATTTTCTAAGTAATTTTAGTTTAACGATGTTAGTTTAAGTTAAGAACCTCATTTAAGGATTTCCAAATCACCTACGTGTTCAATTCGCAAGTCCGCAAGGAAGAATTTGAAATCCCTTTGATTTTCTTCCTATTTCTCTTTCTTTTCTCCAACTTCTCATCTACCTGTCAAGAAGAATGTTTCTCCAAAACTTTCTCCATCCTTCTCGATTTTGTCCTACGAACTAATTAGCTTTGGCCAATAATTGTTTCATTAGCTTAAGTGGCCAGGTTTAACTCAAACTAACCATGCATATCGTCTAAGAAAGAGAATTTTAATAGTAATTGTAGCTTAACCATACTAGTTTAATTTGAGCACCCTATTTAAGGTTTTCTAAGTCTCCTACGTGTTCGATTCTCAAGTCCAAATGGATGGATTTGATTTCTCTCCGATTTTCTTCCTATATTTCTCTTCCTTTTCTCCAACTTTCTCTTCTACATCTCAAGAAGAACGTTTCTCCCAAAGTTTCTCCGTGCTTCCTCATCTTTTCTGTTTTATTGTACGAACTAATTAGCATAGGCCACTAATTGTTTCATTAGCTTAAGTGGCCATGTGTTAACTCAAATTAACCTTGCTTAGCCTCTAAGAAAGAGAATTTTCTGAGTAATTGTAGCATAACGATATTAGTTTAACTTAGGCACCTCATTTAAGGTTTTCAAAATCGCTGAAGGGTTCAATTCTCAAGTCCAAAACGATGAATTTGAATGCCCTTTGATTATCTTTCTAAAATCCCTTTCTTTTCTCCAGCTTTCTCTTCTAGCTCTAAAGCAAAATGTTTCTCTCTTTCTCCGTCCTTCTCCATCCTTTTCCATTTGGTTCTTGGAACTAATTAGCGCAGGCCACTAATTCTTTCATTAGCTTATGTGGCCAAGTTTAACTCAAACTCACCTTGCTTAGCCTCTAGGAAAGAGAATTTTCTGAGTGATTGTAGCATAACGATATTAGTTGAGCTCAGGCACCTCATTTAATGTTTTCAAAATCACGTAAGTGTTCAATTCTCAAGTCCAAAACGATGAATTTGAATGCCCTTTGACTTTCTTCCTATTTCTCTTTATTTTCTCTAACTCTCTCTTCTAGGCTCTCAATAAGAATGTTTCTGTCTAACTTTCTCCGGCCTTCTCTATTTTGTTCTACGAACTAATTAGCTTAGGCCACTAATTATTTCATCAGCTTAAGTGGCCATGTTTGACTCTAGTATCCACTTAACATTAATCCGGCTCATCAACGCCTGTCAGCGGCAACAAGATGCTCTATCCACTTAAGAATGTTTCTCCATAACTTTTCCCGTCCTTCCGCATCTTTCTCTATCTTGTTCTAGGAACTAATTAGCTTAGGCCACTAATCGTTTGATTAGCTTAAATGGCCAAGTTTAGCTCAAACTAACCTAACTTAGCCCCTAAAAAAGAGAATTTTAAGAGCAATTGCAGCTTAGCGATATTAGTTTAACTTAAGAACCTTGTTTAAGGATTTCTAAATCACCTAAGTGTTCAATTCTCAATTCCAAAAGGAAGAATTTGAAATCCCTTTGAATTTCTTTCTATTTTCCTTTTTCTTTTCTCCGACTTCTCATCTACCAGTCAAGAAGAATGTTTCTCCCCAAGTTTCTCCGGCCTTCTCCATCCTTCTCTATTTTTATCCTACGAACTAATTAGCTTGGGCCAATAATTCTTTCATTAGCTTAAATGGCCCGGTTTAACTCAAACAAAACCATGCTTAGCCTGTAAGAAAGAGAATTTTATGAGTAATTGTAGCTTAATGATATTAGTTTAACTTAAACACGTCATTTAAGGTTTTCTAAATCTCCTACGTGTTCAATTCTCAAATCGAAAAGGATGAATTTCAATTCTCTTTGATTTTCTTCCTGTTTCTCTTTCTTTTCTCTAACCTTTCTCTACCGCCTCTCAAGAAGAATTCAGAATGTTCAAAAGCTGTCCTTTATTTTCTTTGCGTTCTACACCTACCATAACTACATACATATTTTGCCTACTCTAGTGGGATGTACTAGGGACTGTGTTTTGTTGCTCATAGCTATTTGCTGGATGCATACATCAGATTGCGGGTTTCTCCTCCAGCGCACTTTAGGAATACTGTTACACTCCGTGTGGGTTACGCTTCAAGACTATGCCGATTCAGATTTCGGTGATTTCTGGATGGCTTACTTTGGTTGCTACTTTCATTATTGGCGTTCGACATTTTTGGATGGGTGGCTCATTGCTATTACTTTGTTTCATTATTGATTTTAGTTAGTTCTTCCGCTGATGTTCAATAGCTATAGTTCTCTTTGATGTAGTGTTTGAACATCTTGCGTCTGGTTATTCAGGCTTTTCTTTGTCTCGTGTATAGCTTTGTAGGGCGTGGGGCATGCCCCTTGTAATCTCGTTTATTCTTCTGTTTTATTTATGACTTATTCACCCAAAAAAAAGAACGTTTGTCTCTAACTATCTCCGTGCTTCTCCATCATTCTCTATTTTGTTCTAGGAACTAATAAGCCACTAATTGTTTCATTAGCTTAAGGGGACAAGTTTAACTCAAACTAACCTTGCTTAGCCTCCAAGAAAGAGAATTTTATGAGTAATTGTAGCTTAACTATGTTAGTTTAACTTAAGCACCCTATTTAGGGTTTTCTAAATCGCCTACGTGTTCAGTTCTCGAGTCCAAATGGATGAATTTGAATTCTCTTTGATTTTCTTCCTATTTCTCTTTCTTTTTCTCTAACTTTCTCTTCAACATCTCAAGAAGAACGTTTCCCACTATGCTTCTCCGTCTTCCTCTGTTTTGTTCTACGAACTAATTAGCTTAGCCCACTAATTGTTTTATTAGCTTAAGCGGCCAGGTTTAACTGAAACTATCCTTGCTTAGCTTGTAAGAAAAAGAATTTTCTAAGTAATTTTAGTTTAACGATGTTAGTTTAACTTAGGCACCTCATTTAAGGATTTCCAAATCACCTGAGTGTTCAATTCTCAATTCCAAAATGATGAATTTGAATTCTCTTTGATTTTCTTCCTGTTTCTCTTTCTTTTCTCTAACTTTCTTTTCTAGCTCTCAAGAAGAATGTTTCTCCATAACTTTCCCCGTCCTTCTGCATCTTTCTCTATCTTGTTCTAGGAGCTAAGTAGCTTATTAGGCCACTAATCGTTTCATTAGCTTAAGTGGCCAAGTTTAGCTCAAACTAACCTTGCTTAGCCTCTAAAAAAGAGAATTTTAAGAGTAATTGCATCTTAGCGATATTAGTTTAACTTAAGAACCTTATTTAAAGGATTTCTAAATCACCTAAGTGTTCAATTCTCAAGTCCAAAAGGAAGAATTTGAAATCCCTTTGAATTTCTTTCTATTTTCCTTTTTCTTTTCTCCGACTTCTCATCTATCTGTCAAGAAGAATGTTTCTCCCCAAGTTTCTCCGGCCTTCTCCATCCTTCTCTATTTTATCCTACGAACTAATTAGCTTGGGCCAATAACTCTTTCGTTAGCTTAAATGGCCCGGTTTAACTCAAACAAAACCATGCTTAGCCTGTAAGAAAGAGAATTTTATGAGTAATTGTAGCTTAATGATATTAGTTTAACTTAAACACGTCATTTAAGGTTTTCTAAATCTCCTACGTGTTCAATTCTCAAATCGAAAAGGATGAATTTCAATTCGCTTTGATTTTCTTCCTATTTCTCTATCTTTTCTCTAACCTTTCTCCACCGCCTCTCAAGAAGAATTCAGAATGTTCAAAAGCTGTCCTTTCTTTTCTTTTTGTTCTACACCTACTATAACGACATACTTATTTTGCCTACTCTAGTGGGATGTACTAGGGACTATGTTTCGTTACTCATAGCTATTTTGCTGGATGCATACATCAGATTGCTGGTTTCTCCTCCAGCGCACTTCAGGAATACTGTTACACTCCGTGTGGGTTACGCTTCAAGACTATGCTGAATCAGATTTCGGTGATTTCTGGATGGGTTACTTTGGTTGCTACTTTCATTATTGGCGTTTGATATTTTTGGATGGGTGGCTCATAGCTATTACTTTGTTTCATTGTTGATTTTAGTTAGTTCTTCCGCTGATGTTCAATAGCTATTTCTCTTTGATATAGTGTTTGAACATCTTGCGTCGGGTTATTCAGTCGTGCTTTTCTTGGCTTTGCTTTTCTTTCTCTCGTGTATAGCTTTGTAGGGCCTGGGGCATGCCCCTTGTAATCTTGTTTATTCTTCTGTTTTATTTATGACTTATTCACCCAAAAAAGAGAACTTTTGTCTCTAGCTTTCTTCGTCTTTCTCCATCCTTCTCTATTTTGTTCTAGGAACTAATAAGCCACTAATTGTTTCATTAGCTTAAGGGGACAAGTTTAAATCAAACTAACCTTGCTTAGCCTCTAAGAAAGAGAATTTTCTGAGTAATTGTGGCTTAACTATATTAGTTTAACTTAAGTACCCTATTTAGGGTTTTCTAAATCTCCTACGTGTTCAGTTCTCGAGTCCAAATGGATGAATTTGAATTCTCTTCGATTTTCTTCCTATTTCTCTTTCCTTTTCTCTAACTTTCTCTTCAACATCTGGAGAAGAACGTTTCCCTCTATGTTTCTCCGTCCTTCTCCGTCTTCCTCTGTTTTGTTCTACGAACTAATTAGCTTAGCCCACTAATTGTTTCATTAGCTTAAGCGGCCAGGTTTAACTGAAACTATCCTTGCTTAGCTTGTAAGAAAAGGAATTTTCTAAGTAATTTCAGTTTAACGATGTTAGTTTAAGTTAAGAACCTCATTTAAGGATTTCCAAATCACCTACGTGTTCAATTCGCAAGTCCGCAAGGAAGAATTTGAAATCCCTTTGATTTTCTTCCTATTTCTCTTTCTTTTCTCCAACTTCTCATCTACCTGTCAAGAAGAATGTTTCTCCAAAACTTTCTCCGTCCTTCTCTATTTTGTCCTACGAACTAATTAGCTTTGGCCAATAATTGTTTCATTAGCTTAAGTGGCCAGGTTTAACTCAAACTAACCATGCATATCGTCTAAGAAAGAGAATTTTATGAGTAATTGTAGCTTAACCATATTAGTTTAATTTAAGCACCCTATTTAAGGTTTTCTAAGTCTCCTACGTGTTCAATTCTCAAGTCCAAATGGATGGGTTTGATTTCTCTTCGATTTTCCTCCTATTTCTCTTCCTTTTCTCTAACTTTCTCTTCTACATCTCAAGAAGAACGTTTCTCTCTAAGTTTCTCCGTGCTTCCTCATCTTTTCTGTTTTATTCTACGAACTAATTAGCAGATGCCACTAATTGTTTCATTAGCTTAAGTGGCCATTTGTTAACTCAAATTGACCTTGCTTAGCCTCTAAGAAAGAGAATTTTCTGAGTAATTGTAGCATAACGATATTATTTTAACTTAGGCACCTCATTTTAGGCTTTCAAAATCACTAAAGTGTTCAATTCTCAAGTCCAAAACGATGAATTTGAATGCCCTTTGATTATCTTTCTAAAATTCCTTTCTTTTCTCCAACTTTCTCTTCTAGCTCTAAAGCAAGATGTTTCTCTCTTTCTCCGTCCTTCTTCATCATTTTCCATTTGGTTCTTGGAACTAATTTGCTTAGGCCACTAATTCTTTCATTAGCTTATGTGGCCAAGTTTAACTCAAACTCACCTTGCTGAGCCTCTAGGAAAGAGAATTTTCTGAGTTAGTTGAGCTCAGGCACCTCATTCAAAGTTTTCAAAATCACGTTAGTGTTCAATTCTCAAGTCCAAAACGATGAATTTGATTGCCCTTTGACTTTCCTCTTTATTTTCTCTAACTCTCTCTTCTAAGCTCTCAAGAAAAATGTTTCTCTCTAACTTTCTCTGGCCTTTTCTATTTTGTTCTAGGAACTAATTAGCTTAGGCCACTAATTATTTCATTAGCTTAAGTGGCCATGTTTGACTCAAACTAACCTTCCTTAGCCTCCAAGAAAGAGAATTTTCAAAGCATTTGCAGCATAACGATATCAGTTTAACTTAAGCCCCTTATCTAACGTTTACTGAATCGCCTACGTGTTCAATTCTCGAGTCCAAAAAGACTAAAAATAATAATAATAATAATAATAATAATAATAATATTTTTTTTTTATTTTCTTCCTATTTCCCTTTCTTTTCTCTAACTTTCTCTACTACCTCCCAAGAAGAACGTTTCCCTCTAACTTTCTCCGTCCTTCTCCATCCTACTCTATTTTGTTCTACGAACTAATTATATATGAGGCTACTAATTGTTTCATTAGCTTTAGTGGCCATGTTTAACTCAAACTAACCTTGCCCAGCCTCTAAGAAAGAGAATTTTATGAGTAATTGTTGCTTAACGTTATTGCTTTAACTTAGGCACCTCATTTAAGGATTTCCAAATCACCTGAGTGTTCAATTCTCAATTCCAAAATGATGAATTTGAATTCTCTTTGATTTTCTTCCTGTTTCTCTTTCTTTTCTCTAACTTTCTTTTCTAGCTCTCAAGAAGAATGTTTCTCCATAACTTTCCCCGTCCTTCTGCGTCTTTCTCTATCTTGTTCTAGGAGCTAAGTAGCTTATTAGGCCACTAATCGTTTCATTAGCTTAAGTGGCCAAGTTTAGCTCAAACTAACCTTGCTTAGCCTCTAAAAAAGAGAATTTTAAGAGTAATTGCATCTTAGCGATATTAGTTTAACTTAAGAACCTTATTTAAAGGATTTCTAAATCACCTAAGTGTTCAATTCTCAAGTCCAAAAGGAAGAATTTGAAATCCCTTTGAATTTCTTTCTATTTTCCTTTTTCTTTTCTCCGACTGCTCATCTACCTGTCAAGAAGAATGTTTCTCCCCAAGTTTCTCCGGCCTTCTCCATCCTTCTCTATTTTATCCTACGAACTAATTAGCTTGGGCCAATAACTCTTTCGTTAGCTTAAATGGCCCGGTTTAACTCAAACAAAACCATGCTTAGCCTGTAAGAAAGAGAATTTTATGAGTAATTGTAGCTTAATGATATTAGTTTAACTTAAACACGTCATTTAAGGTTTTCTAAATCTCCTACGTGTTCAATTCTCAAATCGAAAAGGATGAATTTCAATTCGCTTTGATTTTCTTCCTATTTCTCTATCTTTTCTCTAACCTTTCTCCACCGCCTCTCAAGAAGAATTCAGAATGTTCAAAAGCTGTCCTTTCTTTTCTTTTTGTTCTACACCTACTATAACGACATACTTATTTTGCCTACTCTAGTGGGATGTACTAGGGACTATGTTTCGTTACTCATAGCTATTTTGCTGGATGCATACATCAGATTGCTGGTTTCTCCTCCAGCGCACTTCAGGAATACTGTTACACTCCGTGTGGGTTACGCTTCAAGACTATGCTGAATCAGATTTCGGTGATTTCTGGATGGGTTACTTTGGTTGCTACTTTCATTATTGGCGTTTGATATTTTTGGATGGGTGGCTCATAGCTATTACTTTGTTTCATTGTTGATTTTAGTTAGTTCTTCCGCTGATGTTCAATAGCTATTTCTCTTTGATATAGTGTTTGAACATCTTGCGTCGGGTTATTCAGTCGTGCTTTTCTTGGCTTTGCTTTTCTTTCTCTCGTGTATAGCTTTGTAGGGCCTGGGGCATGCCCCTTGTAATCTTGTTTATTCTTCTGTTTTATTTATGACTTATTCACCCAAAAAAGAGAACTTTTGTCTCTAGCTTTCTCCGTCCTTCTCCATCCTTCTCTATTTTGTTCTAGGAACTAATAAGCCACTAATTGTTTCATTAGCTTAAGGGGACAAGTTTAACTCAAACTAACCTTGCTTAGCCTCTAAGAAAGAGAATTTTCTGAGTAATTGTGGCTTAACTATATTAGTTTAACTTAAGTACCCTATTTAGGGTTTTCTAAATCTCCTACGTGTTCAGTTCTCGAGTCCAAATGGATGAATTTGAATTCTCTTCGATTTTCTTCCTATTTCTCTTTCCTTTTCTCTAACTTTCTCTTCAACATCTAGAGAAGAACGTTTCCCTCTATGTTTCTCCGTCCTTCTCCGTCTTCCTCTGTTTTGTTCTACGAACTAATTAGCTTAGCCCACTAATTGTTTCATTAGCTTAAGCGGCCAGGTTTAACTGAAACTATCCTTGCTTAGCTTGTAAGAAAAGGAATTTTCTAAGTAATTTCAGTTTAACGATGTTAGTTTAAGTTAAGAACCTCATTTAAGGATTTCCAAATCGCCTACGTGTTCAATTCGCAAGTCCGCAAGGAAGAATTTGAAATCCCTTTGATTTTCTTCCTATTTCTCTTTCTTTTCTCCAACTTCTCATCTACCTGTCAAGAAGAATGTTTCTCCAAAACTTTCTCCGTCCTTCTCTATTTTGTCCTACGAACTAATTAGCTTTGGCCAATAATTGTTTCATTAGCTTAAGTGGCCAGGTTTAACTCAAACTAGCCATGCATATCGTCTAAGAAAGAGAATTTTACGAGTAATTGTAGCTTAACCATATTAGTTTAATTTAAGCACCCTATTTAAGGTTTTCTAAGTCTCCTACGTGTTCAATTCTCAAGTCCAAATGGATGGGTTTGATTTCTCTTCGATTTTCCTCCTATTTCTCTTCCTTTTCTCTAACTTTCTCTTCTACATCTCAAGAAGAACGTTTCTCTCTAAGTTTCTCCGTGCTTCCTCATCTTTTCTGTTTTATTCTACGAACTAATTAGCAGAGGCCACTAATTGTTTCATTAGCTTAAGTGGCCATGTGTTAACTCAAATTGACCTTGCTTAGCCTCTAAGAAAGAGAATTTTCTGAGTAATTGTAGCATAACGATATTATTTTAACTTAGGCACCTCATTTAAGGCTTTCAAAATCACTAAAGTGTTCAATTCTCAAGTCCAAAACGATGAATTTGAATGCCCTTTGATTATCTTTCTAAAATTCCTTTGTTTTCTCCAACTTTCTCTTCTAGCTCTAAAGCAAGATGTTTCTCTCTTTCTCCGTCCTTCTTCATCATTTTCCATTTGGTTCTTGGAACTAATTTGCTTAGGCCACTAATTCTTTCATTAGCTTATGTGGCCAAGTTTAACTCAAACTCACCTTGCTGAGCCTCTAGGAAAGAGAATTTTCTGAGTTAGTTGAGCTCAGGCACCTCATTCAAAGTTTTCAAAATCACGTTAGTGTTCAATTCTCAAGTCCAAAACGATGAATTTGATTGCCCTTTGACTTTCTTCCTATTTCTCTTTATTTTCTCTAACTCTCTCTTCTAAGCTCTCAAGAAGAATGTTTCTCTCTAACTTTCTCTGGCCTTTTCTATTTTGTTCTAGGAACTAATTAGCTTAGGCCACTAATTATTTCATTAGCTTAAGTGGCCATGTTTGACTCAAACTAACCTTCCTTAGCCTCCAAGAAAGAGAATTTTCAAAGCATTTGCAGCATAACGATATCAGTTTAACTTAAGCCCCTTATCTAACGTTTACTGAATCGCCTACGTGTTCAATTCTCGAGTCCAAAAAGACTAATAATAATAATAATAATAATAATAATAATTTTTTTTTATTTTCTTCCTATTTCCCTTTCTTTTCTCTAACTTTCTCTACTACCTCCCAAGAAGAACGTTTCCCTCTAACTTTCTCCGTCCTTCTCCATCCTACTCTATTTTGTTCTACGAACTAATTATATATGAGGCTACTAATTGTTTCATTAGCTTTAGTGGCCATGTTTAACTCAAACTAACCTTGCCCAGCCTCTAAGAAAGAGAATTTTATGAGTAATTGTTGCTTAACGTTATTGCTTTAACTTAGGCACCTCATTTAAGGATTTCCAAATCACCTGAGTGTTCAATTCTCAATTCCAAAATGATGAATTTGAATTCTCTTTGATTTTCTTCCTGTTTCTCTTTCTTTTCTCTAACTTTCTTTTCTAGCTCTCAAGAAGAATGTTTCTCCATAACTTTCCCCGTCCTTCTGCGTCTTTCTCTATCTTGTTCTAGGAGCTAAGTAGCTTATTAGGCCACTAATCGTTTCATTAGCTTAAGTGGCCAAGTTTAGCTCAAACTAACCTTGCTTAGCCTCTAAAAAAGAGAATTTTAAGAGTAATTGCATCTTAGCGATATTAGTTTAACTTAAGAACCTTATTTAAAGGATTTCTAAATCACCTAAGTGTTCAATTCTCAAGTCCAAAAGGAAGAATTTGAAATCCCTTTGAATTTCTTTCTATTTTCCTTTTTTCTTTTCTCCGACTTCTCATCTACCTGTCAAGAAGAATGTTTCTCCCCAAGTTTCTCCGGCCTTCTCCATCCTTCTCTATTTTATCCTACGAACTAATTAGCTTGGGCCAATAACTCTTTCGTTAGCTTAAATGGCCCGGTTTAACTCAAACAAAACCATGCTTAGCCTGTAAGAAAGAGAATTTTATGAGTAATTGTAGCTTAATGATATTAGTTTAACTTAAACACGTCATTTAAGGTTTTCTAAATCTCCTACGTGTTCAATTCTCAAATCGAAAAGGATGAATTTCAATTCGCTTTGATTTTCTTCCTATTTCTCTATCTTTTCTCTAACCTTTCTCCACCGCCTCTCAAGAAGAATTCAGAATGTTCAAAAGCTGTCCTTTCTTTTCTTTTTGTTCTACACCTACTATAACGACATACTTATTTTGCCTACTCTAGTGGGATGTACTAGGGACTATGTTTCGTTACTCATAGCTATTTTGCTGGATGCATACATCAGATTGCTGGTTTCTCCTCCAGCGCACTTCAGGAATACTGTTACACTCCGTGTGGGTTACGCTTCAAGACTATGCTGAATCAGATTTCGGTGATTTCTGGATGGGTTACTTTGGTTGCTACTTTCATTATTGGCGTTTGATATTTTTGGATGGGTGGCTCATAGCTATTACTTTGTTTCATTGTTGATTTTAGTTAGTTCTTCCGCTGATGTTCAATAGCTATTTCTCTTTGATATAGTGTTTGAACATCTTGCGTCGGGTTATTCAGTCGTGCTTTTCTTGGCTTTGCTTTTCTTTCTCTCGTGTATAGCTTTGTAGGGCCTGGGGCATGCCCCTTGTAATCTTGTTTATTCTTCTGTTTTATTTATGACTTATTCACCCAAAAAAGAGAACTTTTGTCTCTAGCTTTCTCCGTCCTTCTCCATCCTTCTCTATTTTGTTCTAGGAACTAATAAGCCACTAATTGTTTCATTAGCTTAAGGGGACAAGTTTAACTCAAACTAACCTTGCTTAGCCTCTAAGAAAGAGAATTTTCTGAGTAATTGTGGCTTAACTATATTAGTTTAACTTAAGTACCCTATTTAGGGTTTTCTAAATCTCCTACGTGTTCAGTTCTCGAGTCCAAATGGATGAATTTGAATTCTCTTCGATTTTCTTCCTATTTCTCTTTCCTTTTCTCTAACTTTCTCTTCAACATCTAGAGAAGAACGTTTCCCTCTATGTTTCTCCGTCCTTCTCCGTCTTCCTCTGTTTTGTTCTACGAACTAATTAGCTTAGCCCACTAATTGTTTCATTAGCTTAAGCGGCCAGGTTTAACTGAAACTATCCTTGCTTAGCTTGTAAGAAAAGGAATTTTCTAAGTAATTTCAGTTTAACGATGTTAGTTTAAGTTAAGAACCTCATTTAAGGATTTCCAAATCGCCTACGTGTTCAATTCGCAAGTCCGCAAGGAAGAATTTGAAATCCCTTTGATTTTCTTCCTATTTCTCTTTCTTTTCTCCAACTTCTCATCTACCTGTCAAGAAGAATGTTTCTCCAAAACTTTCTCCGTCCTTCTCTATTTTGTCCTACGAACTAATTAGCTTTGGCCAATAATTGTTTCATTAGCTTAAGTGGCCAGGTTTAACTCAAACTAGCCATGCATATCGTCTAAGAAAGAGAATTTTACGAGTAATTGTAGCTTAACCATATTAGTTTAATTTAAGCACCCTATTTAAGGTTTTCTAAGTCTCCTACGTGTTCAATTCTCAAGTCCAAATGGATGGGTTTGATTTCTCTTCGATTTTCCTCCTATTTCTCTTCCTTTTCTCTAACTTTCTCTTCTACATCTCAAGAAGAACGTTTCTCTCTAAGTTTCTCCGTGCTTCCTCATCTTTTCTGTTTTATTCTACGAACTAATTAGCAGAGGCCACTAATTGTTTCATTAGCTTAAGTGGCCATGTGTTAACTCAAATTGACCTTGCTTAGCCTCTAAGAAAGAGAATTTTCTGAGTAATTGTAGCATAACGATATTATTTTAACTTAGGCACCTCATTTAAGGCTTTCAAAATCACTAAAGTGTTCAATTCTCAAGTCCAAAACGATGAATTTGAATGCCCTTTGATTATCTTTCTAAAATTCCTTTCTTTTCTCCAACTTTCTCTTCTAGCTCTAAAGCAAGATGTTTCTCTCTTTCTCCGTCCTTCTTCATCATTTTCCATTTGGTTCTTGGAACTAATTTGCTTAGGCCACTAATTCTTTCATTAGCTTATGTGGCCAAGTTTAACTCAAACTCACCTTGCTGAGCCTCTAGGAAAGAGAATTTTCTGAGTTAGTTGAGCTCAGGCACCTCATTCAAAGTTTTCAAAATCACGTTAGTGTTCAATTCTCAAGTCCAAAACGATGAATTTGATTGCCCTTTGACTTTCTTCCTATTTCTCTTTATTTTCTCTAACTCTCTCTTCTAAGCTCTCAAGAAGAATGTTTCTCTCTAACTTTCTCTGGCCTTTTCTATTTTGTTCTAGGAACTAATTAGCTTAGGCCACTAATTATTTCATTAGCTTAAGTGGCCATGTTTGACTCAAACTAACCTTCCTTAGCCTCCAAGAAAGAGAATTTTCAAAGCATTTGCAGCATAACGATATCAGTTTAACTTAAGCCCCTTATCTAACGTTTACTGAATCGCCTACGTGTTCAATTCTCGAGTCCAAAAAGACTAATAATAATAATAATAATAATAATAATAATTTTTTTTTATTTTCTTCCTATTTCCCTTTCTTTTCTCTAACTTTCTCTACTACCTCCCAAGAAGAACGTTTCCCTCTAACTTTCTCCGTCCTTCTCCATCCTACTCTATTTTGTTCTACGAACTAATTATATATGAGGCTACTAATTGTTTCATTAGCTTTAGTGGCCATGTTTAACTCAAACTAACCTTGCCCAGCCTCTAAGAAAGAGAATTTTATGAGTAATTGTTGCTTAACGTTATTGCTTTAACTTAGGCACCTCATTTAAGGATTTCCAAATCACCTGAGTGTTCAATTCTCAATTCCAAAATGATGAATTTGAATTCTCTTTGATTTTCTTCCTGTTTCTCTTTCTTTTCTCTAACTTTCTTTTCTAGCTCTCAAGAAGAATGTTTCTCCATAACTTTCCCCGTCCTTCTGCGTCTTTCTCTATCTTGTTCTAGGAGCTAAGTAGCTTATTAGGCCACTAATCGTTTCATTAGCTTAAGTGGCCAAGTTTAGCTCAAACTAACCTTGCTTAGCCTCTAAAAAAGAGAATTTTAAGAGTAATTGCATCTTAGCGATATTAGTTTAACTTAAGAACCTTATTTAAAGGATTTCTAAATCACCTAAGTGTTCAATTCTCAAGTCCAAAAGGAAGAATTTGAAATCCCTTTGAATTTCTTTCTATTTTCCTTTTTTCTTTTCTCCGACTTCTCATCTACCTGTCAAGAAGAATGTTTCTCCCCAAGTTTCTCCGGCCTTCTCCATCCTTCTCTATTTTATCCTACGAACTAATTAGCTTGGGCCAATAACTCTTTCGTTAGCTTAAATGGCCCGGTTTAACTCAAACAAAACCATGCTTAGCCTGTAAGAAAGAGAATTTTATGAGTAATTGTAGCTTAATGATATTAGTTTAACTTAAACACGTCATTTAAGGTTTTCTAAATCTCCTACGTGTTCAATTCTCAAATCGAAAAGGATGAATTTCAATTCGCTTTGATTTTCTTCCTATTTCTCTATCTTTTCTCTAACCTTTCTCCACCGCCTCTCAAGAAGAATTCAGAATGTTCAAAAGCTGTCCTTTCTTTTCTTTTTGTTCTACACCTACTATAACGACATACTTATTTTGCCTACTCTAGTGGGATGTACTAGGGACTATGTTTCGTTACTCATAGCTATTTTGCTGGATGCATACATCAGATTGCTGGTTTCTCCTCCAGCGCACTTCAGGAATACTGTTACACTCCGTGTGGGTTACGCTTCAAGACTATGCTGAATCAGATTTCGGTGATTTCTGGATGGGTTACTTTGGTTGCTACTTTCATTATTGGCGTTTGATATTTTTGGATGGGTGGCTCATAGCTATTACTTTGTTTCATTGTTGATTTTAGTTAGTTCTTCCGCTGATGTTCAATAGCTATTTCTCTTTGATATAGTGTTTGAACATCTTGCGTCGGGTTATTCAGTCGTGCTTTTCTTGGCTTTGCTTTTCTTTCTCTCGTGTATAGCTTTGTAGGGCCTGGGGCATGCCCCTTGTAATCTTGTTTATTCTTCTGTTTTATTTATGACTTATTCACCCAAAAAAGAGAACTTTTGTCTCTAGCTTTCTTCGTCTTTCTCCATCCTTCTCTATTTTGTTCTAGGAACTAATAAGCCACTAATTGTTTCATTAGCTTAAGGGGACAAGTTTAAATCAAACTAACCTTGCTTAGCCTCTAAGAAAGAGAATTTTCTGAGTAATTGTGGCTTAACTATATTAGTTTAACTTAAGTACCCTATTTAGGGTTTTCTAAATCTCCTACGTGTTCAGTTCTCGAGTCCAAATGGATGAATTTGAATTCTCTTCGATTTTCTTCCTATTTCTCTTTCCTTTTCTCTAACTTTCTCTTCAACATCTGGAGAAGAACGTTTCCCTCTATGTTTCTCCGTCCTTCTCCGTCTTCCTCTGTTTTGTTCTACGAACTAATTAGCTTAGCCCACTAATTGTTTCATTAGCTTAAGCGGCCAGGTTTAACTGAAACTATCCTTGCTTAGCTTGTAAGAAAAGGAATTTTCTAAGTAATTTCAGTTTAACGATGTTAGTTTAAGTTAAGAACCTCATTTAAGGATTTCCAAATCACCTACGTGTTCAATTCGCAAGTCCGCAAGGAAGAATTTGAAATCCCTTTGATTTTCTTCCTATTTCTCTTTCTTTTCTCCAACTTCTCATCTACCTGTCAAGAAGAATGTTTCTCCAAAACTTTCTCCGTCCTTCTCTATTTTGTCCTACGAACTAATTAGCTTTGGCCAATAATTGTTTCATTAGCTTAAGTGGCCAGGTTTAACTCAAACTAACCATGCATATCGTCTAAGAAAGAGAATTTTATGAGTAATTGTAGCTTAACCATATTAGTTTAATTTAAGCACCCTATTTAAGGTTTTCTAAGTCTCCTACGTGTTCAATTCTCAAGTCCAAATGGATGGGTTTGATTTCTCTTCGATTTTCCTCCTATTTCTCTTCCTTTTCTCTAACTTTCTCTTCTACATCTCAAGAAGAACGTTTCTCTCTAAGTTTCTCCGTGCTTCCTCATCTTTTCTGTTTTATTCTACGAACTAATTAGCAGATGCCACTAATTGTTTCATTAGCTTAAGTGGCCATTTGTTAACTCAAATTGACCTTGCTTAGCCTCTAAGAAAGAGAATTTTCTGAGTAATTGTAGCATAACGATATTATTTTAACTTAGGCACCTCATTTTAGGCTTTCAAAATCACTAAAGTGTTCAATTCTCAAGTCCAAAACGATGAATTTGAATGCCCTTTGATTATCTTTCTAAAATTCCTTTCTTTTCTCCAACTTTCTCTTCTAGCTCTAAAGCAAGATGTTTCTCTCTTTCTCCGTCCTTCTTCATCATTTTCCATTTGGTTCTTGGAACTAATTTGCTTAGGCCACTAATTCTTTCATTAGCTTATGTGGCCAAGTTTAACTCAAACTCACCTTGCTGAGCCTCTAGGAAAGAGAATTTTCTGAGTTAGTTGAGCTCAGGCACCTCATTCAAAGTTTTCAAAATCACGTTAGTGTTCAATTCTCAAGTCCAAAACGATGAATTTGATTGCCCTTTGACTTTCCTCTTTATTTTCTCTAACTCTCTCTTCTAAGCTCTCAAGAAAAATGTTTCTCTCTAACTTTCTCTGGCCTTTTCTATTTTGTTCTAGGAACTAATTAGCTTAGGCCACTAATTATTTCATTAGCTTAAGTGGCCATGTTTGACTCAAACTAACCTTCCTTAGCCTCCAAGAAAGAGAATTTTCAAAGCATTTGCAGCATAACGATATCAGTTTAACTTAAGCCCCTTATCTAACGTTTACTGAATCGCCTACGTGTTCAATTCTCGAGTCCAAAAAGACTAAAAATAATAATAATAATAATAATAATAATAATAATATTTTTTTTTTATTTTCTTCCTATTTCCCTTTCTTTTCTCTAACTTTCTCTACTACCTCCCAAGAAGAACGTTTCCCTCTAACTTTCTCCGTCCTTCTCCATCCTACTCTATTTTGTTCTACGAACTAATTATATATGAGGCTACTAATTGTTTCATTAGCTTTAGTGGCCATGTTTAACTCAAACTAACCTTGCCCAGCCTCTAAGAAAGAGAATTTTATGAGTAATTGTTGCTTAACGTTATTGCTTTAACTTAGGCACCTCATTTAAGGATTTCCAAATCACCTGAGTGTTCAATTCTCAATTCCAAAATGATGAATTTGAATTCTCTTTGATTTTCTTCCTGTTTCTCTTTCTTTTCTCTAACTTTCTTTTCTAGCTCTCAAGAAGAATGTTTCTCCATAACTTTCCCCGTCCTTCTGCGTCTTTCTCTATCTTGTTCTAGGAGCTAAGTAGCTTATTAGGCCACTAATCGTTTCATTAGCTTAAGTGGCCAAGTTTAGCTCAAACTAACCTTGCTTAGCCTCTAAAAAAGAGAATTTTAAGAGTAATTGCATCTTAGCGATATTAGTTTAACTTAAGAACCTTATTTAAAGGATTTCTAAATCACCTAAGTGTTCAATTCTCAAGTCCAAAAGGAAGAATTTGAAATCCCTTTGAATTTCTTTCTATTTTCCTTTTTTCTTTTCTCCGACTTCTCATCTACCTGTCAAGAAGAATGTTTCTCCCCAAGTTTCTCCGGCCTTCTCCATCCTTCTCTATTTTATCCTACGAACTAATTAGCTTGGGCCAATAACTCTTTCGTTAGCTTAAATGGCCCGGTTTAACTCAAACAAAACCATGCTTAGCCTGTAAGAAAGAGAATTTTATGAGTAATTGTAGCTTAATGATATTAGTTTAACTTAAACACGTCATTTAAGGTTTTCTAAATCTCCTACGTGTTCAATTCTCAAATCGAAAAGGATGAATTTCAATTCGCTTTGATTTTCTTCCTATTTCTCTATCTTTTCTCTAACCTTTCTCCACCGCCTCTCAAGAAGAATTCAGAATGTTCAAAAGCTGTCCTTTCTTTTCTTTTTGTTCTACACCTACTATAACGACATACTTATTTTGCCTACTCTAGTGGGATGTACTAGGGACTATGTTTCGTTACTCATAGCTATTTTGCTGGATGCATACATCAGATTGCTGGTTTCTCCTCCAGCGCACTTCAGGAATACTGTTACACTCCGTGTGGGTTACGCTTCAAGACTATGCTGAATCAGATTTCGGTGATTTCTGGATGGGTTACTTTGGTTGCTACTTTCATTATTGGCGTTTGATATTTTTGGATGGGTGGCTCATAGCTATTACTTTGTTTCATTGTTGATTTTAGTTAGTTCTTCCGCTGATGTTCAATAGCTATTTCTCTTTGATATAGTGTTTGAACATCTTGCGTCGGGTTATTCAGTCGTGCTTTTCTTGGCTTTGCTTTTCTTTCTCTCGTGTATAGCTTTGTAGGGCCTGGGGCATGCCCCTTGTAATCTTGTTTATTCTTCTGTTTTATTTATGACTTATTCACCCAAAAAAGAGAACTTTTGTCTCTAGCTTTCTCCGTCCTTCTCCATCCTTCTCTATTTTGTTCTAGGAACTAATAAGCCACTAATTGTTTCATTAGCTTAAGGGGACAAGTTTAACTCAAACTAACCTTGCTTAGCCTCTAAGAAAGAGAATTTTCTGAGTAATTGTGGCTTAACTATATTAGTTTAACTTAAGTACCCTATTTAGGGTTTTCTAAATCTCCTACGTGTTCAGTTCTCGAGTCCAAATGGATGAATTTGAATTCTCTTCGATTTTCTTCCTATTTCTCTTTCCTTTTCTCTAACTTTCTCTTCAACATCTAGAGAAGAACGTTTCCCTCTATGTTTCTCCGTCCTTCTCCGTCTTCCTCTGTTTTGTTCTACGAACTAATTAGCTTAGCCCACTAATTGTTTCATTAGCTTAAGCGGCCAGGTTTAACTGAAACTATCCTTGCTTAGCTTGTAAGAAAAGGAATTTTCTAAGTAATTTCAGTTTAACGATGTTAGTTTAAGTTAAGAACCTCATTTAAGGATTTCCAAATCGCCTACGTGTTCAATTCGCAAGTCCGCAAGGAAGAATTTGAAATCCCTTTGATTTTCTTCCTATTTCTCTTTCTTTTCTCCAACTTCTCATCTACCTGTCAAGAAGAATGTTTCTCCAAAACTTTCTCCGTCCTTCTCTATTTTGTCCTACGAACTAATTAGCTTTGGCCAATAATTGTTTCATTAGCTTAAGTGGCCAGGTTTAACTCAAACTAGCCATGCATATCGTCTAAGAAAGAGAATTTTACGAGTAATTGTAGCTTAACCATATTAGTTTAATTTAAGCACCCTATTTAAGGTTTTCTAAGTCTCCTACGTGTTCAATTCTCAAGTCCAAATGGATGGGTTTGATTTCTCTTCGATTTTCCTCCTATTTCTCTTCCTTTTCTCTAACTTTCTCTTCTACATCTCAAGAAGAACGTTTCTCTCTAAGTTTCTCCGTGCTTCCTCATCTTTTCTGTTTTATTCTACGAACTAATTAGCAGAGGCCACTAATTGTTTCATTAGCTTAAGTGGCCATGTGTTAACTCAAATTGACCTTGCTTAGCCTCTAAGAAAGAGAATTTTCTGAGTAATTGTAGCATAACGATATTATTTTAACTTAGGCACCTCATTTAAGGCTTTCAAAATCACTAAAGTGTTCAATTCTCAAGTCCAAAACGATGAATTTGAATGCCCTTTGATTATCTTTCTAAAATTCCTTTGTTTTCTCCAACTTTCTCTTCTAGCTCTAAAGCAAGATGTTTCTCTCTTTCTCCGTCCTTCTTCATCATTTTCCATTTGGTTCTTGGAACTAATTTGCTTAGGCCACTAATTCTTTCATTAGCTTATGTGGCCAAGTTTAACTCAAACTCACCTTGCTGAGCCTCTAGGAAAGAGAATTTTCTGAGTTAGTTGAGCTCAGGCACCTCATTCAAAGTTTTCAAAATCACGTTAGTGTTCAATTCTCAAGTCCAAAACGATGAATTTGATTGCCCTTTGACTTTCTTCCTATTTCTCTTTATTTTCTCTAACTCTCTCTTCTAAGCTCTCAAGAAGAATGTTTCTCTCTAACTTTCTCTGGCCTTTTCTATTTTGTTCTAGGAACTAATTAGCTTAGGCCACTAATTATTTCATTAGCTTAAGTGGCCATGTTTGACTCAAACTAACCTTCCTTAGCCTCCAAGAAAGAGAATTTTCAAAGCATTTGCAGCATAACGATATCAGTTTAACTTAAGCCCCTTATCTAACGTTTACTGAATCGCCTACGTGTTCAATTCTCGAGTCCAAAAAGACTAATAATAATAATAATAATAATAATAATAATTTTTTTTTATTTTCTTCCTATTTCCCTTTCTTTTCTCTAACTTTCTCTACTACCTCCCAAGAAGAACGTTTCCCTCTAACTTTCTCCGTCCTTCTCCATCCTACTCTATTTTGTTCTACGAACTAATTATATATGAGGCTACTAATTGTTTCATTAGCTTTAGTGGCCATGTTTAACTCAAACTAACCTTGCCCAGCCTCTAAGAAAGAGAATTTTATGAGTAATTGTTGCTTAACGTTATTGCTTTAACTTAGGCACCTCATTTAAGGATTTCCAAATCACCTGAGTGTTCAATTCTCAATTCCAAAATGATGAATTTGAATTCTCTTTGATTTTCTTCCTGTTTCTCTTTCTTTTCTCTAACTTTCTTTTCTAGCTCTCAAGAAGAATGTTTCTCCATAACTTTCCCCGTCCTTCTGCGTCTTTCTCTATCTTGTTCTAGGAGCTAAGTAGCTTATTAGGCCACTAATCGTTTCATTAGCTTAAGTGGCCAAGTTTAGCTCAAACTAACCTTGCTTAGCCTCTAAAAAAGAGAATTTTAAGAGTAATTGCATCTTAGCGATATTAGTTTAACTTAAGAACCTTATTTAAAGGATTTCTAAATCACCTAAGTGTTCAATTCTCAAGTCCAAAAGGAAGAATTTGAAATCCCTTTGAATTTCTTTCTATTTTCCTTTTTTCTTTTCTCCGACTTCTCATCTACCTGTCAAGAAGAATGTTTCTCCCCAAGTTTCTCCGGCCTTCTCCATCCTTCTCTATTTTATCCTACGAACTAATTAGCTTGGGCCAATAACTCTTTCGTTAGCTTAAATGGCCCGGTTTAACTCAAACAAAACCATGCTTAGCCTGTAAGAAAGAGAATTTTATGAGTAATTGTAGCTTAATGATATTAGTTTAACTTAAACACGTCATTTAAGGTTTTCTAAATCTCCTACGTGTTCAATTCTCAAATCGAAAAGGATGAATTTCAATTCGCTTTGATTTTCTTCCTATTTCTCTATCTTTTCTCTAACCTTTCTCCACCGCCTCTCAAGAAGAATTCAGAATGTTCAAAAGCTGTCCTTTCTTTTCTTTTTGTTCTACACCTACTATAACGACATACTTATTTTGCCTACTCTAGTGGGATGTACTAGGGACTATGTTTCGTTACTCATAGCTATTTTGCTGGATGCATACATCAGATTGCTGGTTTCTCCTCCAGCGCACTTCAGGAATACTGTTACACTCCGTGTGGGTTACGCTTCAAGACTATGCTGAATCAGATTTCGGTGATTTCTGGATGGGTTACTTTGGTTGCTACTTTCATTATTGGCGTTTGATATTTTTGGATGGGTGGCTCATAGCTATTACTTTGTTTCATTGTTGATTTTAGTTAGTTCTTCCGCTGATGTTCAATAGCTATTTCTCTTTGATATAGTGTTTGAACATCTTGCGTCGGGTTATTCAGTCGTGCTTTTCTTGGCTTTGCTTTTCTTTCTCTCGTGTATAGCTTTGTAGGGCCTGGGGCATGCCCCTTGTAATCTTGTTTATTCTTCTGTTTTATTTATGACTTATTCACCCAAAAAAGAGAACTTTTGTCTCTAGCTTTCTCCGTCCTTCTCCATCCTTCTCTATTTTGTTCTAGGAACTAATAAGCCACTAATTGTTTCATTAGCTTAAGGGGACAAGTTTAACTCAAACTAACCTTGCTTAGCCTCTAAGAAAGAGAATTTTCTGAGTAATTGTGGCTTAACTATATTAGTTTAACTTAAGTACCCTATTTAGGGTTTTCTAAATCTCCTACGTGTTCAGTTCTCGAGTCCAAATGGATGAATTTGAATTCTCTTCGATTTTCTTCCTATTTCTCTTTCCTTTTCTCTAACTTTCTCTTCAACATCTAGAGAAGAACGTTTCCCTCTATGTTTCTCCGTCCTTCTCCGTCTTCCTCTGTTTTGTTCTACGAACTAATTAGCTTAGCCCACTAATTGTTTCATTAGCTTAAGCGGCCAGGTTTAACTGAAACTATCCTTGCTTAGCTTGTAAGAAAAGGAATTTTCTAAGTAATTTCAGTTTAACGATGTTAGTTTAAGTTAAGAACCTCATTTAAGGATTTCCAAATCGCCTACGTGTTCAATTCGCAAGTCCGCAAGGAAGAATTTGAAATCCCTTTGATTTTCTTCCTATTTCTCTTTCTTTTCTCCAACTTCTCATCTACCTGTCAAGAAGAATGTTTCTCCAAAACTTTCTCCGTCCTTCTCTATTTTGTCCTACGAACTAATTAGCTTTGGCCAATAATTGTTTCATTAGCTTAAGTGGCCAGGTTTAACTCAAACTAGCCATGCATATCGTCTAAGAAAGAGAATTTTACGAGTAATTGTAGCTTAACCATATTAGTTTAATTTAAGCACCCTATTTAAGGTTTTCTAAGTCTCCTACGTGTTCAATTCTCAAGTCCAAATGGATGGGTTTGATTTCTCTTCGATTTTCCTCCTATTTCTCTTCCTTTTCTCTAACTTTCTCTTCTACATCTCAAGAAGAACGTTTCTCTCTAAGTTTCTCCGTGCTTCCTCATCTTTTCTGTTTTATTCTACGAACTAATTAGCAGAGGCCACTAATTGTTTCATTAGCTTAAGTGGCCATGTGTTAACTCAAATTGACCTTGCTTAGCCTCTAAGAAAGAGAATTTTCTGAGTAATTGTAGCATAACGATATTATTTTAACTTAGGCACCTCATTTAAGGCTTTCAAAATCACTAAAGTGTTCAATTCTCAAGTCCAAAACGATGAATTTGAATGCCCTTTGATTATCTTTCTAAAATTCCTTTGTTTTCTCCAACTTTCTCTTCTAGCTCTAAAGCAAGATGTTTCTCTCTTTCTCCGTCCTTCTTCATCATTTTCCATTTGGTTCTTGGAACTAATTTGCTTAGGCCACTAATTCTTTCATTAGCTTATGTGGCCAAGTTTAACTCAAACTCACCTTGCTGAGCCTCTAGGAAAGAGAATTTTCTGAGTTAGTTGAGCTCAGGCACCTCATTCAAAGTTTTCAAAATCACGTTAGTGTTCAATTCTCAAGTCCAAAACGATGAATTTGATTGCCCTTTGACTTTCTTCCTATTTCTCTTTATTTTCTCTAACTCTCTCTTCTAAGCTCTCAAGAAGAATGTTTCTCTCTAACTTTCTCTGGCCTTTTCTATTTTGTTCTAGGAACTAATTAGCTTAGGCCACTAATTATTTCATTAGCTTAAGTGGCCATGTTTGACTCAAACTAACCTTCCTTAGCCTCCAAGAAAGAGAATTTTCAAAGCATTTGCAGCATAACGATATCAGTTTAACTTAAGCCCCTTATCTAACGTTTACTGAATCGCCTACGTGTTCAATTCTCGAGTCCAAAAAGACTAATAATAATAATAATAATAATAATAATAATTTTTTTTTATTTTCTTCCTATTTCCCTTTCTTTTCTCTAACTTTCTCTACTACCTCCCAAGAAGAACGTTTCCCTCTAACTTTCTCCGTCCTTCTCCATCCTACTCTATTTTGTTCTACGAACTAATTATATATGAGGCTACTAATTGTTTCATTAGCTTTAGTGGCCATGTTTAACTCAAACTAACCTTGCCCAGCCTCTAAGAAAGAGAATTTTATGAGTAATTGTTGCTTAACGTTATTGCTTTAACTTAGGCACCTCATTTAAGGATTTCCAAATCACCTGAGTGTTCAATTCTCAATTCCAAAATGATGAATTTGAATTCTCTTTGATTTTCTTCCTGTTTCTCTTTCTTTTCTCTAACTTTCTTTTCTAGCTCTCAAGAAGAATGTTTCTCCATAACTTTCCCCGTCCTTCTGCGTCTTTCTCTATCTTGTTCTAGGAGCTAAGTAGCTTATTAGGCCACTAATCGTTTCATTAGCTTAAGTGGCCAAGTTTAGCTCAAACTAACCTTGCTTAGCCTCTAAAAAAGAGAATTTTAAGAGTAATTGCATCTTAGCGATATTAGTTTAACTTAAGAACCTTATTTAAAGGATTTCTAAATCACCTAAGTGTTCAATTCTCAAGTCCAAAAGGAAGAATTTGAAATCCCTTTGAATTTCTTTCTATTTTCCTTTTTTCTTTTCTCCGACTTCTCATCTACCTGTCAAGAAGAATGTTTCTCCCCAAGTTTCTCCGGCCTTCTCCATCCTTCTCTATTTTATCCTACGAACTAATTAGCTTGGGCCAATAACTCTTTCGTTAGCTTAAATGGCCCGGTTTAACTCAAACAAAACCATGCTTAGCCTGTAAGAAAGAGAATTTTATGAGTAATTGTAGCTTAATGATATTAGTTTAACTTAAACACGTCATTTAAGGTTTTCTAAATCTCCTACGTGTTCAATTCTCAAATCGAAAAGGATGAATTTCAATTCGCTTTGATTTTCTTCCTATTTCTCTATCTTTTCTCTAACCTTTCTCCACCGCCTCTCAAGAAGAATTCAGAATGTTCAAAAGCTGTCCTTTCTTTTCTTTTTGTTCTACACCTACTATAACGACATACTTATTTTGCCTACTCTAGTGGGATGTACTAGGGACTATGTTTCGTTACTCATAGCTATTTTGCTGGATGCATACATCAGATTGCTGGTTTCTCCTCCAGCGCACTTCAGGAATACTGTTACACTCCGTGTGGGTTACGCTTCAAGACTATGCTGAATCAGATTTCGGTGATTTCTGGATGGGTTACTTTGGTTGCTACTTTCATTATTGGCGTTTGATATTTTTGGATGGGTGGCTCATAGCTATTACTTTGTTTCATTGTTGATTTTAGTTAGTTCTTCCGCTGATGTTCAATAGCTATTTCTCTTTGATATAGTGTTTGAACATCTTGCGTCGGGTTATTCAGTCGTGCTTTTCTTGGCTTTGCTTTTCTTTCTCTCGTGTATAGCTTTGTAGGGCCTGGGGCATGCCCCTTGTAATCTTGTTTATTCTTCTGTTTTATTTATGACTTATTCACCCAAAAAAGAGAACTTTTGTCTCTAGCTTTCTCCGTCCTTCTCCATCCTTCTCTATTTTGTTCTAGGAACTAATAAGCCACTAATTGTTTCATTAGCTTAAGGGGACAAGTTTAACTCAAACTAACCTTGCTTAGCCTCTAAGAAAGAGAATTTTCTGAGTAATTGTGGCTTAACTATATTAGTTTAACTTAAGTACCCTATTTAGGGTTTTCTAAATCTCCTACGTGTTCAGTTCTCGAGTCCAAATGGATGAATTTGAATTCTCTTCGATTTTCTTCCTATTTCTCTTTCCTTTTCTCTAACTTTCTCTTCAACATCTAGAGAAGAACGTTTCCCTCTATGTTTCTCCGTCCTTCTCCGTCTTCCTCTGTTTTGTTCTACGAACTAATTAGCTTAGCCCACTAATTGTTTCATTAGCTTAAGCGGCCAGGTTTAACTGAAACTATCCTTGCTTAGCTTGTAAGAAAAGGAATTTTCTAAGTAATTTCAGTTTAACGATGTTAGTTTAAGTTAAGAACCTCATTTAAGGATTTCCAAATCGCCTACGTGTTCAATTCGCAAGTCCGCAAGGAAGAATTTGAAATCCCTTTGATTTTCTTCCTATTTCTCTTTCTTTTCTCCAACTTCTCATCTACCTGTCAAGAAGAATGTTTCTCCAAAACTTTCTCCGTCCTTCTCTATTTTGTCCTACGAACTAATTAGCTTTGGCCAATAATTGTTTCATTAGCTTAAGTGGCCAGGTTTAACTCAAACTAGCCATGCATATCGTCTAAGAAAGAGAATTTTACGAGTAATTGTAGCTTAACCATATTAGTTTAATTTAAGCACCCTATTTAAGGTTTTCTAAGTCTCCTACGTGTTCAATTCTCAAGTCCAAATGGATGGGTTTGATTTCTCTTCGATTTTCCTCCTATTTCTCTTCCTTTTCTCTAACTTTCTCTTCTACATCTCAAGAAGAACGTTTCTCTCTAAGTTTCTCCGTGCTTCCTCATCTTTTCTGTTTTATTCTACGAACTAATTAGCAGAGGCCACTAATTGTTTCATTAGCTTAAGTGGCCATGTGTTAACTCAAATTGACCTTGCTTAGCCTCTAAGAAAGAGAATTTTCTGAGTAATTGTAGCATAACGATATTATTTTAACTTAGGCACCTCATTTAAGGCTTTCAAAATCACTAAAGTGTTCAATTCTCAAGTCCAAAACGATGAATTTGAATGCCCTTTGATTATCTTTCTAAAATTCCTTTCTTTTCTCCAACTTTCTCTTCTAGCTCTAAAGCAAGATGTTTCTCTCTTTCTCCGTCCTTCTTCATCATTTTCCATTTGGTTCTTGGAACTAATTTGCTTAGGCCACTAATTCTTTCATTAGCTTATGTGGCCAAGTTTAACTCAAACTCACCTTGCTGAGCCTCTAGGAAAGAGAATTTTCTGAGTTAGTTGAGCTCAGGCACCTCATTCAAAGTTTTCAAAATCACGTTAGTGTTCAATTCTCAAGTCCAAAACGATGAATTTGATTGCCCTTTGACTTTCTTCCTATTTCTCTTTATTTTCTCTAACTCTCTCTTCTAAGCTCTCAAGAAGAATGTTTCTCTCTAACTTTCTCTGGCCTTTTCTATTTTGTTCTAGGAACTAATTAGCTTAGGCCACTAATTATTTCATTAGCTTAAGTGGCCATGTTTGACTCAAACTAACCTTCCTTAGCCTCCAAGAAAGAGAATTTTCAAAGCATTTGCAGCATAACGATATCAGTTTAACTTAAGCCCCTTATCTAACGTTTACTGAATCGCCTACGTGTTCAATTCTCGAGTCCAAAAAGACTAAAATAACAATAATAATAATAATAATAATAATAATAATTTTTTTTTATTTTCTTCCTATTTCCCTTTCTTTTCTCTAACTTTCTCTACTACCTCCCAAGAAGAACGTTTCCCTCTAACTTTCTCCGTCCTTCTCCATCCTACTCTATTTTGTTCTACGAACTAATTATATATGAGGCTACTAATTGTTTCATTAGCTTTAGTGGCCATGTTTAACTCAAACTAACCTTGCCCAGCCTCTAAGAAAGAGAATTTTATGAGTAATTGTTGCTTAACGTTATTGCTTTAACTTAGGCACCTCATTTAAGGATTTCCAAATCACCTGAGTGTTCAATTCTCAATTCCAAAATGATGAATTTGAATTCTCTTTGATTTTCTTCCTGTTTCTCTTTCTTTTCTCTAACTTTCTTTTCTAGCTCTCAAGAAGAATGTTTCTCCATAACTTTCCCCGTCCTTCTGCGTCTTTCTCTATCTTGTTCTAGGAGCTAAGTAGCTTATTAGGCCACTAATCGTTTCATTAGCTTAAGTGGCCAAGTTTAGCTCAAACTAACCTTGCTTAGCCTCTAAAAAAGAGAATTTTAAGAGTAATTGCATCTTAGCGATATTAGTTTAACTTAAGAACCTTATTTAAAGGATTTCTAAATCACCTAAGTATTCAATTCTCAAGTCCAAAAGGAAGAATTTGAAATCCCTTTGAATTTCTTTCTATTTTCCTTTTTTCTTTTCTCCGACTTCTCATCTACCTGTCAAGAAGAATGTTTCTCCCCAAGTTTCTCCGGCCTTCTCCATCCTTCTCTATTTTATCCTACGAACTAATTAGCTTGGGCCAATAACTCTTTCGTTAGCTTAAATGGCCCGGTTTAACTCAAACAAAACCATGCTTAGCCTGTAAGAAAGAGAATTTTATGAGTAATTGTAGCTTAATGATATTAGTTTAACTTAAACACGTCATTTAAGGTTTTCTAAATCTCCTACGTGTTCAATTCTCAAATCGAAAAGGATGAATTTCAATTCGCTTTGATTTTCTTCCTATTTCTCTATCTTTTCTCTAACCTTTCTCCACCGCCTCTCAAGAAGAATTCAGAATGTTCAAAAGCTGTCCTTTCTTTTCTTTTTGTTCTACACCTACTATAACGACATACTTATTTTGCCTACTCTAGTGGGATGTACTAGGGACTATGTTTCGTTACTCATAGCTATTTTGCTGGATGCATACATCAGATTGCTGGTTTCTCCTCCAGCGCACTTCAGGAATACTGTTACACTCCGTGTGGGTTACGCTTCAAGACTATGCTGAATCAGATTTCGGTGATTTCTGGATGGGTTACTTTGGTTGCTACTTTCATTATTGGCGTTTGATATTTTTGGATGGGTGGCTCATAGCTATTACTTTGTTTCATTGTTGATTTTAGTTAGTTCTTCCGCTGATGTTCAATAGCTATTTCTCTTTGATATAGTGTTTGAACATCTTGCGTCGGGTTATTCAGTCGTGCTTTTCTTGGCTTTGCTTTTCTTTCTCTCGTGTATAGCTTTGTAGGGCCTGGGGCATGCCCCTTGTAATCTTGTTTATTCTTCTGTTTTATTTATGACTTATTCACCCAAAAAAGAGAACTTTTGTCTCTAGCTTTCTCCGTCCTTCTCCATCCTTCTCTATTTTGTTCTAGGAACTAATAAGCCACTAATTGTTTCATTAGCTTAAGGGGACAAGTTTAACTCAAACTAACCTTGCTTAGCCTCTAAGAAAGAGAATTTTCTGAGTAATTGTGGCTTAACTATATTAGTTTAACTTAAGTACCCTATTTAGGGTTTTCTAAATCTCCTACGTGTTCAGTTCTCGAGTCCAAATGGATGAATTTGAATTCTCTTCGATTTTCTTCCTATTTCTCTTTCCTTTTCTCTAACTTTCTCTTCAACATCTAGAGAAGAACGTTTCCCTCTATGTTTCTCCGTCCTTCTCCGTCTTCCTCTGTTTTGTTCTACGAACTAATTAGCTTAGCCCACTAATTGTTTCATTAGCTTAAGCGGCCAGGTTTAACTGAAACTATCCTTGCTTAGCTTGTAAGAAAAGGAATTTTCTAAGTAATTTCAGTTTAACGATGTTAGTTTAAGTTAAGAACCTCATTTAAGGATTTCCAAATCGCCTACGTGTTCAATTCGCAAGTCCGCAAGGAAGAATTTGAAATCCCTTTGATTTTCTTCCTATTTCTCTTTCTTTTCTCCAACTTCTCATCTACCTGTCAAGAAGAATGTTTCTCCAAAACTTTCTCCGTCCTTCTCTATTTTGTCCTACGAACTAATTAGCTTTGGCCAATAATTGTTTCATTAGCTTAAGTGGCCAGGTTTAACTCAAACTAGCCATGCATATCGTCTAAGAAAGAGAATTTTACGAGTAATTGTAGCTTAACCATATTAGTTTAATTTAAGCACCCTATTTAAGGTTTTCTAAGTCTCCTACGTGTTCAATTCTCAAGTCCAAATGGATGGGTTTGATTTCTCTTCGATTTTCCTCCTATTTCTCTTCCTTTTCTCTAACTTTCTCTTCTACATCTCAAGAAGAACGTTTCTCTCTAAGTTTCTCCGTGCTTCCTCATCTTTTCTGTTTTATTCTACGAACTAATTAGCAGAGGCCACTAATTGTTTCATTAGCTTAAGTGGCCATGTGTTAACTCAAATTGACCTTGCTTAGCCTCTAAGAAAGAGAATTTTCTGAGTAATTGTAGCATAACGATATTATTTTAACTTAGGCACCTCATTTAAGGCTTTCAAAATCACTAAAGTGTTCAATTCTCAAGTCCAAAACGATGAATTTGAATGCCCTTTGATTATCTTTCTAAAATTCCTTTCTTTTCTCCAACTTTCTCTTCTAGCTCTAAAGCAAGATGTTTCTCTCTTTCTCCGTCCTTCTTCATCATTTTCCATTTGGTTCTTGGAACTAATTTGCTTAGGCCACTAATTCTTTCATTAGCTTATGTGGCCAAGTTTAACTCAAACTCACCTTGCTGAGCCTCTAGGAAAGAGAATTTTCTGAGTTAGTTGAGCTCAGGCACCTCATTCAAAGTTTTCAAAATCACGTTAGTGTTCAATTCTCAAGTCCAAAACGATGAATTTGATTGCCCTTTGACTTTCTTCCTATTTCTCTTTATTTTCTCTAACTCTCTCTTCTAAGCTCTCAAGAAGAATGTTTCTCTCTAACTTTCTCTGGCCTTTTCTATTTTGTTCTAGGAACTAATTAGCTTAGGCCACTAATTATTTCATTAGCTTAAGTGGCCATGTTTGACTCAAACTAACCTTCCTTAGCCTCCAAGAAAGAGAATTTTCAAAGCATTTGCAGCATAACGATATCAGTTTAACTTAAGCCCCTTATCTAACGTTTACTGAATCGCCTACGTGTTCAATTCTCGAGTCCAAAAAGACTAAAATAACAATAATAATAATAATAATAATAATAATAATTTTTTTTTATTTTCTTCCTATTTCCCTTTCTTTTCTCTAACTTTCTCTACTACCTCCCAAGAAGAACGTTTCCCTCTAACTTTCTCCGTCCTTCTCCATCCTACTCTATTTTGTTCTACGAACTAATTATATATGAGGCTACTAATTGTTTCATTAGCTTTAGTGGCCATGTTTAACTCAAACTAACCTTGCCCAGCCTCTAAGAAAGAGAATTTTATGAGTAATTGTTGCTTAACGTTATTGCTTTAACTTAGGCACCTCATTTAAGGATTTCCAAATCACCTGAGTGTTCAATTCTCAATTCCAAAATGATGAATTTGAATTCTCTTTGATTTTCTTCCTGTTTCTCTTTCTTTTCTCTAACTTTCTTTTCTAGCTCTCAAGAAGAATGTTTCTCCATAACTTTCCCCGTCCTTCTGCGTCTTTCTCTATCTTGTTCTAGGAGCTAAGTAGCTTATTAGGCCACTAATCGTTTCATTAGCTTAAGTGGCCAAGTTTAGCTCAAACTAACCTTGCTTAGCCTCTAAAAAAGAGAATTTTAAGAGTAATTGCATCTTAGCGATATTAGTTTAACTTAAGAACCTTATTTAAAGGATTTCTAAATCACCTAAGTGTTCAATTCTCAAGTCCAAAAGGAAGAATTTGAAATCCCTTTGAATTTCTTTCTATTTTCCTTTTTTCTTTTCTCCGACTTCTCATCTACCTGTCAAGAAGAATGTTTCTCCCCAAGTTTCTCCGGCCTTCTCCATCCTTCTCTATTTTATCCTACGAACTAATTAGCTTGGGCCAATAACTCTTTCGTTAGCTTAAATGGCCCGGTTTAACTCAAACAAAACCATGCTTAGCCTGTAAGAAAGAGAATTTTATGAGTAATTGTAGCTTAATGATATTAGTTTAACTTAAACACGTCATTTAAGGTTTTCTAAATCTCCTACGTGTTCAATTCTCAAATCGAAAAGGATGAATTTCAATTCGCTTTGATTTTCTTCCTATTTCTCTATCTTTTCTCTAACCTTTCTCCACCGCCTCTCAAGAAGAATTCAGAATGTTCAAAAGCTGTCCTTTCTTTTCTTTTTGTTCTACACCTACTATAACGACATACTTATTTTGCCTACTCTAGTGGGATGTACTAGGGACTATGTTTCGTTACTCATAGCTATTTTGCTGGATGCATACATCAGATTGCTGGTTTCTCCTCCAGCGCACTTCAGGAATACTGTTACACTCCGTGTGGGTTACGCTTCAAGACTATGCTGAATCAGATTTCGGTGATTTCTGGATGGGTTACTTTGGTTGCTACTTTCATTATTGGCGTTTGATATTTTTGGATGGGTGGCTCATAGCTATTACTTTGTTTCATTGTTGATTTTAGTTAGTTCTTCCGCTGATGTTCAATAGCTATTTCTCTTTGATATAGTGTTTGAACATCTTGCGTCGCGTTATTCAGTCGTGCTTTTCTTGGCTTTGCTTTTCTTTCTCTCGTGTATAGCTTTGTAGGGCCTGGGGCATGCCCCTTGTAATCTTGTTTATTCTTCTGTTTTATTTATGACTTATTCACCCAAAAAAGAGAACTTTTGTCTCTAGCTTTCTCCGTCCTTCTCCATCCTTCTCTATTTTGTTCTAGGAACTAATAAGCCACTAATTGTTTCATTAGCTTAAGGGGACAAGTTTAACTCAAACTAACCTTGCTTAGCCTCTAAGAAAGAGAATTTTCTGAGTAATTGTGGCTTAACTATATTAGTTTAACTTAAGTACCCTATTTAGGGTTTTCTAAATCTCCTACGTGTTCAGTTCTCGAGTCCAAATGGATGAATTTGAATTCTCTTCGATTTTCTTCCTATTTCTCTTTCCTTTTCTCTAACTTTCTCTTCAACATCTAGAGAAGAACGTTTCCCTCTATGTTTCTCCGTCCTTCTCCGTCTTCCTCTGTTTTGTTCTACGAACTAATTAGCTTAGCCCACTAATTGTTTCATTAGCTTAAGCGGCCAGGTTTAACTGAAACTATCCTTGCTTAGCTTGTAAGAAAAGGAATTTTCTAAGTAATTTCAGTTTAACGATGTTAGTTTAAGTTAAGAACCTCATTTAAGGATTTCCAAATCGCCTACGTGTTCAATTCGCAAGTCCGCAAGGAAGAATTTGAAATCCCTTTGATTTTCTTCCTATTTCTCTTTCTTTTCTCCAACTTCTCATCTACCTGTCAAGAAGAATGTTTCTCCAAAACTTTCTCCGTCCTTCTCTATTTTGTCCTACGAACTAATTAGCTTTGGCCAATAATTGTTTCATTAGCTTAAGTGGCCAGGTTTAACTCAAACTAGCCATGCATATCGTCTAAGAAAGAGAATTTTACGAGTAATTGTAGCTTAACCATATTAGTTTAATTTAAGCACCCTATTTAAGGTTTTCTAAGTCTCCTACGTGTTCAATTCTCAAGTCCAAATGGATGGGTTTGATTTCTCTTCGATTTTCCTCCTATTTCTCTTCCTTTTCTCTAACTTTCTCTTCTACATCTCAAGAAGAACGTTTCTCTCTAAGTTTCTCCGTGCTTCCTCATCTTTTCTGTTTTATTCTACGAACTAATTAGCAGAGGCCACTAATTGTTTCATTAGCTTAAGTGGCCATGTGTTAACTCAAATTGACCTTGCTTAGCCTCTAAGAAAGAGAATTTTCTGAGTAATTGTAGCATAACGATATTATTTTAACTTAGGCACCTCATTTAAGGCTTTCAAAATCACTAAAGTGTTCAATTCTCAAGTCCAAAACGATGAATTTGAATGCCCTTTGATTATCTTTCTAAAATTCCTTTCTTTTCTCCAACTTTCTCTTCTAGCTCTAAAGCAAGATGTTTCTCTCTTTCTCCGTCCTTCTTCATCATTTTCCATTTGGTTCTTGGAACTAATTTGCTTAGGCCACTAATTCTTTCATTAGCTTATGTGGCCAAGTTTAACTCAAACTCACCTTGCTGAGCCTCTAGGAAAGAGAATTTTCTGAGTTAGTTGAGCTCAGGCACCTCATTCAAAGTTTTCAAAATCACGTTAGTGTTCAATTCTCAAGTCCAAAACGATGAATTTGATTGCCCTTTGACTTTCTTCCTATTTCTCTTTATTTTCTCTAACTCTCTCTTCTAAGCTCTCAAGAAGAATGTTTCTCTCTAACTTTCTCTGGCCTTTTCTATTTTGTTCTAGGAACTAATTAGCTTAGGCCACTAATTATTTCATTAGCTTAAGTGGCCATGTTTGACTCAAACTAACCTTCCTTAGCCTCCAAGAAAGAGAATTTTCAAAGCATTTGCAGCATAACGATATCAGTTTAACTTAAGCCCCTTATCTAACGTTTACTGAATCGCCTACGTGTTCAATTCTCGAGTCCAAAAAGACTAAAATAACAATAATAATAATAATAATAATAATAATAATTTTTTTTTATTTTCTTCCTATTTCCCTTTCTTTTCTCTAACTTTCTCTACTACCTCCCAAGAAGAACGTTTCCCTCTAACTTTCTCCGTCCTTCTCCATCCTACTCTATTTTGTTCTACGAACTAATTATATATGAGGCTACTAATTGTTTCATTAGCTTTAGTGGCCATGTTTAACTCAAACTAACCTTGCCCAGCCTCTAAGAAAGAGAATTTTATGAGTAATTGTTGCTTAACGTTATTGCTTTAACTTAGGCACCTCATTTAAGGATTTCCAAATCACCTGAGTGTTCAATTCTCAATTCCAAAATGATGAATTTGAATTCTCTTTGATTTTCTTCCTGTTTCTCTTTCTTTTCTCTAACTTTCTTTTCTAGCTCTCAAGAAGAATGTTTCTCCATAACTTTCCCCGTCCTTCTGCGTCTTTCTCTATCTTGTTCTAGGAGCTAAGTAGCTTATTAGGCCACTAATCGTTTCATTAGCTTAAGTGGCCAAGTTTAGCTCAAACTAACCTTGCTTAGCCTCTAAAAAAGAGAATTTTAAGAGTAATTGCATCTTAGCGATATTAGTTTAACTTAAGAACCTTATTTAAAGGATTTCTAAATCACCTAAGTGTTCAATTCTCAAGTCCAAAAGGAAGAATTTGAAATCCCTTTGAATTTCTTTCTATTTTCCTTTTTTCTTTTCTCCGACTTCTCATCTACCTGTCAAGAAGAATGTTTCTCCCCAAGTTTCTCCGGCCTTCTCCATCCTTCTCTATTTTATCCTACGAACTAATTAGCTTGGGCCAATAACTCTTTCGTTAGCTTAAATGGCCCGGTTTAACTCAAACAAAACCATGCTTAGCCTGTAAGAAAGAGAATTTTATGAGTAATTGTAGCTTAATGATATTAGTTTAACTTAAACACGTCATTTAAGGTTTTCTAAATCTCCTACGTGTTCAATTCTCAAATCGAAAAGGATGAATTTCAATTCGCTTTGATTTTCTTCCTATTTCTCTATCTTTTCTCTAACCTTTCTCCACCGCCTCTCAAGAAGAATTCAGAATGTTCAAAAGCTGTCCTTTCTTTTCTTTTTGTTCTACACCTACTATAACGACATACTTATTTTGCCTACTCTAGTGGGATGTACTAGGGACTATGTTTCGTTACTCATAGCTATTTTGCTGGATGCATACATCAGATTGCTGGTTTCTCCTCCAGCGCACTTCAGGAATACTGTTACACTCCGTGTGGGTTACGCTTCAAGACTATGCTGAATCAGATTTCGGTGATTTCTGGATGGGTTACTTTGGTTGCTACTTTCATTATTGGCGTTTGATATTTTTGGATGGGTGGCTCATAGCTATTACTTTGTTTCATTGTTGATTTTAGTTAGTTCTTCCGCTGATGTTCAATAGCTATTTCTCTTTGATATAGTGTTTGAACATCTTGCGTCGGGTTATTCAGTCGTGCTTTTCTTGGCTTTGCTTTTCTTTCTCTCGTGTATAGCTTTGTAGGGCCTGGGGCATGCCCCTTGTAATCTTGTTTATTCTTCTGTTTTATTTATGACTTATTCACCCAAAAAAGAGAACTTTTGTCTCTAGCTTTCTCCGTCCTTCTCCATCCTTCTCTATTTTGTTCTAGGAACTAATAAGCCACTAATTGTTTCATTAGCTTAAGGGGACAAGTTTAACTCAAACTAACCTTGCTTAGCCTCTAAGAAAGAGAATTTTCTGAGTAATTGTGGCTTAACTATATTAGTTTAACTTAAGTACCCTATTTAGGGTTTTCTAAATCTCCTACGTGTTCAGTTCTCGAGTCCAAATGGATGAATTTGAATTCTCTTCGATTTTCTTCCTATTTCTCTTTCCTTTTCTCTAACTTTCTCTTCAACATCTAGAGAAGAACGTTTCCCTCTATGTTTCTCCGTCCTTCTCCGTCTTCCTCTGTTTTGTTCTACGAACTAATTAGCTTAGCCCACTAATTGTTTCATTAGCTTAAGCGGCCAGGTTTAACTGAAACTATCCTTGCTTAGCTTGTAAGAAAAGGAATTTTCTAAGTAATTTCAGTTTAACGATGTTAGTTTAAGTTAAGAACCTCATTTAAGGATTTCCAAATCGCCTACGTGTTCAATTCGCAAGTCCGCAAGGAAGAATTTGAAATCCCTTTGATTTTCTTCCTATTTCTCTTTCTTTTCTCCAACTTCTCATCTACCTGTCAAGAAGAATGTTTCTCCAAAACTTTCTCCGTCCTTCTCTATTTTGTCCTACGAACTAATTAGCTTTGGCCAATAATTGTTTCATTAGCTTAAGTGGCCAGGTTTAACTCAAACTAGCCATGCATATCGTCTAAGAAAGAGAATTTTACGAGTAATTGTAGCTTAACCATATTAGTTTAATTTAAGCACCCTATTTAAGGTTTTCTAAGTCTCCTACGTGTTCAATTCTCAAGTCCAAATGGATGGGTTTGATTTCTCTTCGATTTTCCTCCTATTTCTCTTCCTTTTCTCTAACTTTCTCTTCTACATCTCAAGAAGAACGTTTCTCTCTAAGTTTCTCCGTGCTTCCTCATCTTTTCTGTTTTATTCTACGAACTAATTAGCAGAGGCCACTAATTGTTTCATTAGCTTAAGTGGCCATGTGTTAACTCAAATTGACCTTGCTTAGCCTCTAAGAAAGAGAATTTTCTGAGTAATTGTAGCATAACGATATTATTTTAACTTAGGCACCTCATTTAAGGCTTTCAAAATCACTAAAGTGTTCAATTCTCAAGTCCAAAACGATGAATTTGAATGCCCTTTGATTATCTTTCTAAAATTCCTTTCTTTTCTCCAACTTTCTCTTCTAGCTCTAAAGCAAGATGTTTCTCTCTTTCTCCGTCCTTCTTCATCATTTTCCATTTGGTTCTTGGAACTAATTTGCTTAGGCCACTAATTCTTTCATTAGCTTATGTGGCCAAGTTTAACTCAAACTCACCTTGCTGAGCCTCTAGGAAAGAGAATTTTCTGAGTTAGTTGAGCTCAGGCACCTCATTCAAAGTTTTCAAAATCACGTTAGTGTTCAATTCTCAAGTCCAAAACGATGAATTTGATTGCCCTTTGACTTTCTTCCTATTTCTCTTTATTTTCTCTAACTCTCTCTTCTAAGCTCTCAAGAAGAATGTTTCTCTCTAACTTTCTCTGGCCTTTTCTATTTTGTTCTAGGAACTAATTAGCTTAGGCCACTAATTATTTCATTAGCTTAAGTGGCCATGTTTGACTCAAACTAACCTTCCTTAGCCTCCAAGAAAGAGAATTTTCAAAGCATTTGCAGCATAACGATATCAGTTTAACTTAAGCCCCTTATCTAACGTTTACTGAATCGCCTACGTGTTCAATTCTCGAGTCCAAAAAGACTAAAAATAATAATAATAATAATAATAATAATTTTTTTTTATTTTCTTCCTATTTCCCTTTCTTTTCTCTAACTTTCTCTACTACCTCCCAAGAAGAACGTTTCCCTCTAACTTTCTCCGTCCTTCTCCATCCTACTCTATTTTGTTCTACGAACTAATTATATATGAGGCTACTAATTGTTTCATTAGCTTTAGTGGCCATGTTTAACTCAAACTAACCTTGCCCAGCCTCTAAGAAAGAGAATTTTATGAGTAATTGTTGCTTAACGTTATTGCTTTAACTTAGGCACCTCATTTAAGGATTTCCAAATCACCTGAGTGTTCAATTCTCAATTCCAAAATGATGAATTTGAATTCTCTTTGATTTTCTTCCTGTTTCTCTTTCTTTTCTCTAACTTTCTTTTCTAGCTCTCAAGAAGAATGTTTCTCCATAACTTTCCCCGTCCTTCTGCGTCTTTCTCTATCTTGTTCTAGGAGCTAAGTAGCTTATTAGGCCACTAATCGTTTCATTAGCTTAAGTGGCCAAGTTTAGCTCAAACTAACCTTGCTTAGCCTCTAAAAAAGAGAATTTTAAGAGTAATTGCATCTTAGCGATATTAGTTTAACTTAAGAACCTTATTTAAAGGATTTCTAAATCACCTAAGTGTTCAATTCTCAAGTCCAAAAGGAAGAATTTGAAATCCCTTTGAATTTCTTTCTATTTTCCTTTTTTCTTTTCTCCGACTTCTCATCTACCTGTCAAGAAGAATGTTTCTCCCCAAGTTTCTCCGGCCTTCTCCATCCTTCTCTATTTTATCCTACGAACTAATTAGCTTGGGCCAATAACTCTTTCGTTAGCTTAAATGGCCCGGTTTAACTCAAACAAAACCATGCTTAGCCTGTAAGAAAGAGAATTTTATGAGTAATTGTAGCTTAATGATATTAGTTTAACTTAAACACGTCATTTAAGGTTTTCTAAATCTCCTACGTGTTCAATTCTCAAATCGAAAAGGATGAATTTCAATTCGCTTTGATTTTCTTCCTATTTCTCTATCTTTTCTCTAACCTTTCTCCACCGCCTCTCAAGAAGAATTCAGAATGTTCAAAAGCTGTCCTTTCTTTTCTTTTTGTTCTACACCTACTATAACGACATACTTATTTTGCCTACTCTAGTGGGATGTACTAGGGACTATGTTTCGTTACTCATAGCTATTTTGCTGGATGCATACATCAGATTGCTGGTTTCTCCTCCAGCGCACTTCAGGAATACTGTTACACTCCGTGTGGGTTACGCTTCAAGACTATGCTGAATCAGATTTCGGTGATTTCTGGATGGGTTACTTTGGTTGCTACTTTCATTATTGGCGTTTGATATTTTTGGATGGGTGGCTCATAGCTATTACTTTGTTTCATTGTTGATTTTAGTTAGTTCTTCCGCTGATGTTCAATAGCTATTTCTCTTTGATATAGTGTTTGAACATCTTGCGTCGGGTTATTCAGTCGTGCTTTTCTTGGCTTTGCTTTTCTTTCTCTCGTGTATAGCTTTGTAGGGCCTGGGGCATGCCCCTTGTAATCTTGTTTATTCTTCTGTTTTATTTATGACTTATTCACCCAAAAAAGAGAACTTTTGTCTCTAGCTTTCTCCGTCCTTCTCCATCCTTCTCTATTTTGTTCTAGGAACTAATAAGCCACTAATTGTTTCATTAGCTTAAGGGGACAAGTTTAACTCAAACTAACCTTGCTTAGCCTCTAAGAAAGAGAATTTTCTGAGTAATTGTGGCTTAACTATATTAGTTTAACTTAAGTACCCTATTTAGGGTTTTCTAAATCTCCTACGTGTTCAGTTCTCGAGTCCAAATGGATGAATTTGAATTCTCTTCGATTTTCTTCCTATTTCTCTTTCCTTTTCTCTAACTTTCTCTTCAACATCTAGAGAAGAACGTTTCCCTCTATGTTTCTCCGTCCTTCTCCGTCTTCCTCTGTTTTGTTCTACGAACTAATTAGCTTAGCCCACTAATTGTTTCATTAGCTTAAGCGGCCAGGTTTAACTGAAACTATCCTTGCTTAGCTTGTAAGAAAAGGAATTTTCTAAGTAATTTCAGTTTAACGATGTTAGTTTAAGTTAAGAACCTCATTTAAGGATTTCCAAATCGCCTACGTGTTCAATTCGCAAGTCCGCAAGGAAGAATTTGAAATCCCTTTGATTTTCTTCCTATTTCTCTTTCTTTTCTCCAACTTCTCATCTACCTGTCAAGAAGAATGTTTCTCCAAAACTTTCTCCGTCCTTCTCTATTTTGTCCTACGAACTAATTAGCTTTGGCCAATAATTGTTTCATTAGCTTAAGTGGCCAGGTTTAACTCAAACTAGCCATGCATATCGTCTAAGAAAGAGAATTTTACGAGTAATTGTAGCTTAACCATATTAGTTTAATTTAAGCACCCTATTTAAGGTTTTCTAAGTCTCCTACGTGTTCAATTCTCAAGTCCAAATGGATGGGTTTGATTTCTCTTCGATTTTCCTCCTATTTCTCTTCCTTTTCTCTAACTTTCTCTTCTACATCTCAAGAAGAACGTTTCTCTCTAAGTTTCTCCGTGCTTCCTCATCTTTTCTGTTTTATTCTACGAACTAATTAGCAGAGGCCACTAATTGTTTCATTAGCTTAAGTGGCCATGTGTTAACTCAAATTGACCTTGCTTAGCCTCTAAGAAAGAGAATTTTCTGAGTAATTGTAGCATAACGATATTATTTTAACTTAGGCACCTCATTTAAGGCTTTCAAAATCACTAAAGTGTTCAATTCTCAAGTCCAAAACGATGAATTTGAATGCCCTTTGATTATCTTTCTAAAATTCCTTTCTTTTCTCCAACTTTCTCTTCTAGCTCTAAAGCAAGATGTTTCTCTCTTTCTCCGTCCTTCTTCATCATTTTCCATTTGGTTCTTGGAACTAATTTGCTTAGGCCACTAATTCTTTCATTAGCTTATGTGGCCAAGTTTAACTCAAACTCACCTTGCTGAGCCTCTAGGAAAGAGAATTTTCTGAGTTAGTTGAGCTCAGGCACCTCATTCAAAGTTTTCAAAATCACGTTAGTGTTCAATTCTCAAGTCCAAAACGATGAATTTGATTGCCCTTTGACTTTCTTCCTATTTCTCTTTATTTTCTCTAACTCTCTCTTCTAAGCTCTCAAGAAGAATGTTTCTCTCTAACTTTCTCTGGCCTTTTCTATTTTGTTCTAGGAACTAATTAGCTTAGGCCACTAATTATTTCATTAGCTTAAGTGGCCATGTTTGACTCAAACTAACCTTCCTTAGCCTCCAAGAAAGAGAATTTTCAAAGCATTTGCAGCATAACGATATCAGTTTAACTTAAGCCCCTTATCTAACGTTTACTGAATCGCCTACGTGTTCAATTCTCGAGTCCAAAAAGACTAAAAATAATAATAATAATAATAATAATAATTTTTTTTTATTTTCTTCCTATTTCCCTTTCTTTTCTCTAACTTTCTCTACTACCTCCCAAGAAGAACGTTTCCCTCTAACTTTCTCCGTCCTTCTCCATCCTACTCTATTTTGTTCTACGAACTAATTATATATGAGGCTACTAATTGTTTCATTAGCTTTAGTGGCCATGTTTAACTCAAACTAACCTTGCCCAGCCTCTAAGAAAGAGAATTTTATGAGTAATTGTTGCTTAACGTTATTGCTTTAACTTAGGCACCTCATTTAAGGATTTCCAAATCACCTGAGTGTTCAATTCTCAATTCCAAAATGATGAATTTGAATTCTCTTTGATTTTCTTCCTGTTTCTCTTTCTTTTCTCTAACTTTCTTTTCTAGCTCTCAAGAAGAATGTTTCTCCATAACTTTCCCCGTCCTTCTGCGTCTTTCTCTATCTTGTTCTAGGAGCTAAGTAGCTTATTAGGCCACTAATCGTTTCATTAGCTTAAGTGGCCAAGTTTAGCTCAAACTAACCTTGCTTAGCCTCTAAAAAAGAGAATTTTAAGAGTAATTGCATCTTAGCGATATTAGTTTAACTTAAGAACCTTATTTAAAGGATTTCTAAATCACCTAAGTGTTCAATTCTCAAGTCCAAAAGGAAGAATTTGAAATCCCTTTGAATTTCTTTCTATTTTCCTTTTTTCTTTTCTCCGACTTCTCATCTACCTGTCAAGAAGAATGTTTCTCCCCAAGTTTCTCCGGCCTTCTCCATCCTTCTCTATTTTATCCTACGAACTAATTAGCTTGGGCCAATAACTCTTTCGTTAGCTTAAATGGCCCGGTTTAACTCAAACAAAACCATGCTTAGCCTGTAAGAAAGAGAATTTTATGAGTAATTGTAGCTTAATGATATTAGTTTAACTTAAACACGTCATTTAAGGTTTTCTAAATCTCCTACGTGTTCAATTCTCAAATCGAAAAGGATGAATTTCAATTCGCTTTGATTTTCTTCCTATTTCTCTATCTTTTCTCTAACCTTTCTCCACCGCCTCTCAAGAAGAATTCAGAATGTTCAAAAGCTGTCCTTTCTTTTCTTTTTGTTCTACACCTACTATAACGACATACTTATTTTGCCTACTCTAGTGGGATGTACTAGGGACTATGTTTCGTTACTCATAGCTATTTTGCTGGATGCATACATCAGATTGCTGGTTTCTCCTCCAGCGCACTTCAGGAATACTGTTACACTCCGTGTGGGTTACGCTTCAAGACTATGCTGAATCAGATTTCGGTGATTTCTGGATGGGTTACTTTGGTTGCTACTTTCATTATTGGCGTTTGATATTTTTGGATGGGTGGCTCATAGCTATTACTTTGTTTCATTGTTGATTTTAGTTAGTTCTTCCGCTGATGTTCAATAGCTATTTCTCTTTGATATAGTGTTTGAACATCTTGCGTCGCGTTATTCAGTCGTGCTTTTCTTGGCTTTGCTTTTCTTTCTCTCGTGTATAGCTTTGTAGGGCCTGGGGCATGCCCCTTGTAATCTTGTTTATTCTTCTGTTTTATTTATGACTTATTCACCCAAAAAAGAGAACTTTTGTCTCTAGCTTTCTCCGTCCTTCTCCATCCTTCTCTATTTTGTTCTAGGAACTAATAAGCCACTAATTGTTTCATTAGCTTAAGGGGACAAGTTTAACTCAAACTAACCTTGCTTAGCCTCTAAGAAAGAGAATTTTCTGAGTAATTGTGGCTTAACTATATTAGTTTAACTTAAGTACCCTATTTAGGGTTTTCTAAATCTCCTACGTGTTCAGTTCTCGAGTCCAAATGGATGAATTTGAATTCTCTTCGATTTTCTTCCTATTTCTCTTTCCTTTTCTCTAACTTTCTCTTCAACATCTAGAGAAGAACGTTTCCCTCTATGTTTCTCCGTCCTTCTCCGTCTTCCTCTGTTTTGTTCTACGAACTAATTAGCTTAGCCCACTAATTGTTTCATTAGCTTAAGCGGCCAGGTTTAACTGAAACTATCCTTGCTTAGCTTGTAAGAAAAGGAATTTTCTAAGTAATTTCAGTTTAACGATGTTAGTTTAAGTTAAGAACCTCATTTAAGGATTTCCAAATCGCCTACGTGTTCAATTCGCAAGTCCGCAAGGAAGAATTTGAAATCCCTTTGATTTTCTTCCTATTTCTCTTTCTTTTCTCCAACTTCTCATCTACCTGTCAAGAAGAATGTTTCTCCAAAACTTTCTCCGTCCTTCTCTATTTTGTCCTACGAACTAATTAGCTTTGGCCAATAATTGTTTCATTAGCTTAAGTGGCCAGGTTTAACTCAAACTAGCCATGCATATCGTCTAAGAAAGAGAATTTTACGAGTAATTGTAGCTTAACCATATTAGTTTAATTTAAGCACCCTATTTAAGGTTTTCTAAGTCTCCTACGTGTTCAATTCTCAAGTCCAAATGGATGGGTTTGATTTCTCTTCGATTTTCCTCCTATTTCTCTTCCTTTTCTCTAACTTTCTCTTCTACATCTCAAGAAGAACGTTTCTCTCTAAGTTTCTCCGTGCTTCCTCATCTTTTCTGTTTTATTCTACGAACTAATTAGCAGAGGCCACTAATTGTTTCATTAGCTTAAGTGGCCATGTGTTAACTCAAATTGACCTTGCTTAGCCTCTAAGAAAGAGAATTTTCTGAGTAATTGTAGCATAACGATATTATTTTAACTTAGGCACCTCATTTAAGGCTTTCAAAATCACTAAAGTGTTCAATTCTCAAGTCCAAAATGATGAATTTGAATGCCCTTTGATTATCTTTCTAAAATTCCTTTCTTTTCTCCAACTTTCTCTTCTAGCTCTAAAGCAAGATGTTTCTCTCTTTCTCCGTCCTTCTTCATCATTTTCCATTTGGTTCTTGGAACTAATTTGCTTAGGCCACTAATTCTTTCATTAGCTTATGTGGCCAAGTTTAACTCAAACTCACCTTGCTGAGCCTCTAGGAAAGAGAATTTTCTGAGTTAGTTGAGCTCAGGCACCTCATTCAAAGTTTTCAAAATCACGTTAGTGTTCAATTCTCAAGTCCAAAACGATGAATTTGATTGCCCTTTGACTTTCTTCCTGTTTCTCTTTATTTTCTCTAACTCTCTCTTCTAAGCTCTCAAGAAGAATGTTTCTGTCTAACTTTCTCTGGCCTTTTCTATTTTGTTCTAGGAACTAATTAGCTTAGGCCACTAATTATTTCATTAGCTTAAGTGGCCATGTTTGACTCAAACTAACCTTCCTTAGCCTCCAAGAAAGAGAATTTGCAAAGCATTTGCAGCATAACGATATCAGTTTAACTTAAGCCCCTTATCTAACGTTTACTGAATCGCCTACGTGTTCAATTCTCGAGTCCAAAAAGACTAAAATAACAATAATAATAATAATAATAATAATAATAATAATAATTTTTTTTTATTTTCTTCCTATTTCCCTTTCTTTTCTCTAACTTTCTCTACTACCTCCCAAGAAGAACGTTTCCCTCTAACTTTCTCCGTCCTTCTCCATCCTACTCTATTTTGTTCTACGAACTAATTATATATGAGGCTACTAATTGTTTCATTAGCTTTAGTGGCCATGTTTAACTCAAACTAACCTTGCCCAGCCTCTAAGAAAGAGAATTTTATGAGTAATTGTTGCTTAACGTTATTGCTTTAACTTAGGCACCTCATTTAAGGATTTCCAAATCACCTGAGTGTTCAATTCTCAATTCCAAAATGATGAATTTGAATTCTCTTTGATTTTCTTCCTGTTTCTCTTTCTTTTCTCTAACTTTCTTTTCTAGCTCTCAAGAAGAATGTTTCTCCATAACTTTCCCCGTCCTTCTGCGTCTTTCTCTATCTTGTTCTAGGAGCTAAGTAGCTTATTAGGCCACTAATCGTTTCATTAGCTTAAGTGGCCAAGTTTAGCTCAAACTAACCTTGCTTAGCCTCTAAAAAAGAGAATTTTAAGAGTAATTGCATCTTAGCGATATTAGTTTAACTTAAGAACCTTATTTAAAGGATTTCTAAATCACCTAAGTGTTCAATTCTCAAGTCCAAAAGGAAGAATTTGAAATCCCTTTGAATTTCTTTCTATTTTCCTTTTTTCTTTTCTCCGACTTCTCATCTACCTGTCAAGAAGAATGTTTCTCCCCAAGTTTCTCCGGCCTTCTCCATCCTTCTCTATTTTATCCTACGAACTAATTAGCTTGGGCCAATAACTCTTTCGTTAGCTTAAATGGCCCGGTTTAACTCAAACAAAACCATGCTTAGCCTGTAAGAAAGAGAATTTTATGAGTAATTGTAGCTTAATGATATTAGTTTAACTTAAACACGTCATTTAAGGTTTTCTAAATCTCCTACGTGTTCAATTCTCAAATCGAAAAGGATGAATTTCCATTCGCTTTGATTTTCTTCCTATTTCTCTATCTTTTCTCTAACCTTTCTCCACCGCCTCTCAAGAAGAATTCAGAATGTTCAAAAGCTGTCCTTTCTTTTCTTTTTGTTCTACACCTACTATAACGACATACTTATTTTGCCTACTCTAGTGGGATGTACTAGGGACTATGTTTCGTTACTCATAGCTATTTTGCTGGATGCATACATCAGATTGCTGGTTTCTCCTCCAGCGCACTTCAGGAATACTGTTACACTCCGTGTGGGTTACGCTTCAAGACTATGCTGAATCAGATTTCGGTGATTTCTGGATGGGTTACTTTGGTTGCTACTTTCATTATTGGCGTTTGATATTTTTGGATGGGTGGCTCATAGCTATTACTTTGTTTCATTGTTGATTTTAGTTAGTTCTTCCGCTGATGTTCAATAGCAATTTCTCTTTGATATAGTGTTTGAACATCTTGCGTCGCGTTATTCAGTCGTGCTTTTCTTGGCTTTGCTTTTCTTTCTCTCGTGTATAGCTTTGTAGGGCCTGGGGCATGCCCCTTGTAATCTTGTTTATTCTTCTGTTTTATTTATGACTTATTCACCCAAAAAAGAGAACTTTTGTCTCTAGCTTTCTCCGTCCTTCTCCATCCTTCTCTATTTTGTTCTAGGAACTAATAAGCCACTAATTGTTTCATTAGCTTAAGGGGACAAGTTTAACTCAAACTAACCTTGCTTAGCCTCTAAGAAAGAGAATTTTCTGAGTAATTGTGGCTTAACTATATTAGTTTAACTTAAGTACCCTATTTAGGGTTTTCTAAATCTCCTACGTGTTCAGTTCTCGAGTCCAAATGGATGAATTTGAATTCTCTTCGATTTTCTTCCTATTTCTCTTTCCTTTTCTCTAACTTTCTCTTCAACATCTAGAGAAGAACGTTTCCCTCTATGTTTCTCCGTCCTTCTCCGTCTTCCTCTGTTTTGTTCTACGAACTAATTAGCTTAGCCCACTAATTGTTTCATTAGCTTAAGCGGCCAGGTTTAACTGAAACTATCCTTGCTTAGCTTGTAAGAAAAGGAATTTTCTAAGTAATTTCAGTTTAACGATGTTAGTTTAAGTTAAGAACCTCATTTAAGGATTTCCAAATCGCCTACGTGTTCAATTCGCAAGTCCGCAAGGAAGAATTTGAAATCCCTTTGATTTTCTTCCTATTTCTCTTTCTTTTCTCCAACTTCTCATCTACCTGTCAAGAAGAATGTTTCTCCAAAACTTTCTCCGTCCTTCTCTATTTTGTCCTACGAACTAATTAGCTTTGGCCAATAATTGTTTCATTAGCTTAAGTGGCCAGGTTTAACTCAAACTAGCCATGCATATCGTCTAAGAAAGAGAATTTTACGAGTAATTGTAGCTTAACCATATTAGTTTAATTTAAGCACCCTATTTAAGGTTTTCTAAGTCTCCTACGTGTTCAATTCTCAAGTCCAAATGGATGGGTTTGATTTCTCTTCGATTTTCCTCCTATTTCTCTTCCTTTTCTCTAACTTTCTCTTCTACATCTCAAGAAGAACGTTTCTCTCTAAGTTTCTCCGTGCTTCCTCATCTTTTCTGTTTTATTCTACGAACTAATTAGCAGAGGCCACTAATTGTTTCATTAGCTTAAGTGGCCATGTGTTAACTCAAATTGACCTTGCTTAGCCTCTAAGAAAGAGAATTTTCTGAGTAATTGTAGCATAACGATATTATTTTAACTTAGGCACCTCATTTAAGGCTTTCAAAATCACTAAAGTGTTCAATTCTCAAGTCCAAAACGATGAATTTGAATGCCCTTTGATTATCTTTCTAAAATTCCTTTCTTTTCTCCAACTTTCTCTTCTAGCTCTAAAGCAAGATGTTTCTCTCTTTCTCCGTCCTTCTTCATCATTTTCCATTTGGTTCTTGGAACTAATTTGCTTAGGCCACTAATTCTTTCATTAGCTTATGTGGCCAAGTTTAACTCAAACTCACCTTGCTGAGCCTCTAGGAAAGAGAATTTTCTGAGTTAGTTGAGCTCAGGCACCTCATTCAAAGTTTTCAAAATCACGTTAGTGTTCAATTCTCAAGTCCAAAACGATGAATTTGATTGCCCTTTGACTTTCTTCCTATTTCTCTTTATTTTCTCTAACTCTCTCTTCTAAGCTCTCAAGAAGAATGTTTCTGTCTAACTTTCTCTGGCCTTTTCTATTTTGTTCTAGGAACTAATTAGCTTAGGCCACTAATTATTTCATTAGCTTAAGTGGCCATGTTTGACTCAAACTAACCTTCCTTAGCCTCCAAGAAAGAGAATTTTCAAAGCATTTGCAGCATAACGATATCAGTTTAACTTAAGCCCCTTATCTAACGTTTACTGAATCGCCTACGTGTTCAATTCTCGAGTCCAAAAAGACTAAAATAACAATAATAATAATAATAATAATAATAATAATAATAATTTTTTTTTATTTTCTTCCTATTTCCCTTTCTTTTCTCTAACTTTCTCTACTACCTCCCAAGAAGAACGTTTCCCTCTAACTTTCTCCGTCCTTCTCCATCCTACTCTATTTTGTTCTACGAACTAATTATATATGAGGCTACTAATTGTTTCATTAGCTTTAGTGGCCATGTTTAACTCAAACTAACCTTGCCCAGCCTCTAAGAAAGAGAATTTTATGAGTAATTGTTGCTTAACGTTATTGCTTTAACTTAGGCACCTCATTTAAGGATTTCCAAATCACCTGAGTGTTCAATTCTCAATTCCAAAATGATGAATTTGAATTCTCTTTGATTTTCTTCCTGTTTCTCTTTCTTTTCTCTAACTTTCTTTTCTAGCTCTCAAGAAGAATGTTTCTCTATAACTTTCCCCGTCCTTCTGCGTCTTTCTCTATCTTGTTCTAGGAGCTAAGTAGCTTATTAGGCCACTAATCGTTTCATTAGCTTAAGTGGCCAAGTTTAGCTCAAACTAACCTTGTTTAGCCTCTAAAAAAGAGAATTTTAAGAGTAATTGCATCTTAGCGATATTAGTTTAACTTAAGAACCTTATTTAAAGGATTTCTAAATCACCTAAGTGTTCAATTCTCAAGTCCAAAAGGAAGAATTTGAAATCCCTTTGAATTTCTTTCTATTTTCCTTTTTTCTTTTCTCCGACTTCTCATCTACCTGTCAAGAAGAATGTTTCTCCCCAAGTTTCTCCGGCCTTCTCCATCCTTCTCTATTTTATCCTACGAACTAATTAGCTTGGGCCAATAACTCTTTCGTTAGCTTAAATGGCCCGGTTTAACTCAAACAAAACCATGCTTAGCCTGTAAGAAAGAGAATTTTATGAGTAATTGTAGCTTAATGATATTAGTTTAACTTAAACACGTCATTTAAGGTTTTCTAAATCTCCTACGTGTTCAATTCTCAAATCGAAAAGGATGAATTTCAATTCGCTTTGATTTTCTTCCTATTTCTCTATCTTTTCTCTAACCTTTCTCCACCGCCTCTCAAGAAGAATTCAGAATGTTCAAAAGCTGTCCTTTCTTTTCTTTTTGTTCTACACCTACTATAACGACATACTTATTTTGCCTACTCTAGTGGGATGTACTAGGGACTATGTTTCGTTACTCATAGCTATTTTGCTGGATGCATACATCAGATTGCTGGTTTCTCCTCCAGCGCACTTCAGGAATACTGTTACACTCCGTGTGGGTTACGCTTCAAGACTATGCTGAATCAGATTTCGGTGATTTCTGGATGGGTTACTTTGGTTGCTACTTTCATTATTGGCGTTTGATATTTTTGGATGGGTGGCTCATAGCTATTACTTTGTTTCATTGTTGATTTTAGTTAGTTCTTCCGCTGATGTTCAATAGCTATTTCTCTTTGATATAGTGTTTGAACATCTTGCGTCGGGTTATTCAGTCGTGCTTTTCTTGGCTTTGCTTTTCTTTCTCTCGTGTATAGCTTTGTAGGGCCTGGGGCATGCCCCTTGTAATCTTGTTTATTCTTCTGTTTTATTTATGACTTATTCACCCAAAAAAGAGAACTTTTGTCTCTAGCTTTCTCCGTCCTTCTCCATCCTTCTCTATTTTGTTCTAGGAACTAATAAGCCACTAATTGTTTCATTAGCTTAAGGGGACAAGTTTAACTCAAACTAACCTTGCTTAGCCTCTAAGAAAGAGAATTTTCTGAGTAATTGTGGCTTAACTATATTAGTTTAACTTAAGTACCCTATTTAGGGTTTTCTAAATCTCCTACGTGTTCAGTTCTCGAGTCCAAATGGATGAATTTGAATTCTCTTCGATTTTCTTCCTATTTCTCTTTCCTTTTCTCTAACTTTCTCTTCAACATCTAGAGAAGAACGTTTCCCTCTATGTTTCTCCGTCCTTCTCCGTCTTCCTCTGTTTTGTTCTACGAACTAATTAGCTTAGCCCACTAATTGTTTCATTAGCTTAAGCGGCCAGGTTTAACTGAAACTATCCTTGCTTAGCTTGTAAGAAAAGGAATTTTCTAAGTAATTTCAGTTTAACGATGTTAGTTTAAGTTAAGAACCTCATTTAAGGATTTCCAAATCGCCTACGTGTTCAATTCGCAAGTCCGCAAGGAAGAATTTGAAATCCCTTTGATTTTCTTCCTATTTCTCTTTCTTTTCTCCAACTTCTCATCTACCTGTCAAGAAGAATGTTTCTCCAAAACTTTCTCCGTCCTTCTCTATTTTGTCCTACGAACTAATTAGCTTTGGCCAATAATTGTTTCATTAGCTTAAGTGGCCAGGTTTAACTCAAACTAGCCATGCATATCGTCTAAGAAAGAGAATTTTACGAGTAATTGTAGCTTAACCATATTAGTTTAATTTAAGCACCCTATTTAAGGTTTTCTAAGTCTCCTACGTGTTCAATTCTCAAGTCCAAATGGATGGGTTTGATTTCTCTTCGATTTTCCTCCTATTTCTCTTCCTTTTCTCTAACTTTCTCTTCTACATCTCAAGAAGAACGTTTCTCTCTAAGTTTCTCCGTGCTTCCTCATCTTTTCTGTTTTATTCTACGAACTAATTAGCAGAGGCCACTAATTGTTTCATTAGCTTAAGTGGCCATGTGTTAACTCAAATTGACCTTGCTTAGCCTCTAAGAAAGAGAATTTTCTGAGTAATTGTAGCATAACGATATTATTTTAACTTAGGCACCTCATTTAAGGCTTTCAAAATCACTAAAGTGTTCAATTCTCAAGTCCAAAACGATGAATTTGAATGCCCTTTGATTATCTTTCTAAAATTCCTTTCTTTTCTCCAACTTTCTCTTCTAGCTCTAAAGCAAGATGTTTCTCTCTTTCTCCGTCCTTCTTCATCATTTTCCATTTGGTTCTTGGAACTAATTTGCTTAGGCCACTAATTCTTTCATTAGCTTATGTGGCCAAGTTTAACTCAAACTCACCTTGCTGAGCCTCTAGGAAAGAGAATTTTCTGAGTTAGTTGAGCTCAGGCACCTCATTCAAAGTTTTCAAAATCACGTTAGTGTTCAATTCTCAAGTCCAAAACGATGAATTTGATTGCCCTTTGACTTTCTTCCTGTTTCTCTTTATTTTCTCTAACTCTCTCTTCTAAGCTCTCAAGAAGAATGTTTCTGTCTAACTTTCTCTGGCCTTTTCTATTTTGTTCTAGGAACTAATTAGCTTAGGCCACTAATTATTTCATTAGCTTAAGTGGCCATGTTTGACTCAAACTAACCTTCCTTAGCCTCCAAGAAAGAGAATTTGCAAAGCATTTGCAGCATAACGATATCAGTTTAACTTAAGCCCCTTATCTAACGTTTACTGAATCGCCTACGTGTTCAATTCTCGAGTCCAAAAAGACTAAAATAACAATAATAATAATAATAATAATAATAATAATAATAATTTTTTTTTATTTTCTTCCTATTTCCCTTTCTTTTCTCTAACTTTCTCTACTACCTCCCAAGAAGAACGTTTCCCTCTAACTTTCTCCGTCCTTCTCCATCCTACTCTATTTTGTTCTACGAACTAATTATATATGAGGCTACTAATTGTTTCATTAGCTTTAGTGGCCATGTTTAACTCAAACTAACCTTGCCCAGCCTCTAAGAAAGAGAATTTTATGAGTAATTGTTGCTTAACGTTATTGCTTTAACTTAGGCACCTCATTTAAGGATTTCCAAATCACCTGAGTGTTCAATTCTCAATTCCAAAATGATGAATTTGAATTCTCTTTGATTTTCTTCCTGTTTCTCTTTCTTTTCTCTAACTTTCTTTTCTAGCTCTCAAGAAGAATGTTTCTCCATAACTTTCCCCGTCCTTCTGCGTCTTTCTCTATCTTGTTCTAGGAGCTAAGTAGCTTATTAGGCCACTAATCGTTTCATTAGCTTAAGTGGCCAAGTTTAGCTCAAACTAACCTTGCTTAGCCTCTAAAAAAGAGAATTTTAAGAGTAATTGCATCTTAGCGATATTAGTTTAACTTAAGAACCTTATTTAAAGGATTTCTAAATCACCTAAGTGTTCAATTCTCAAGTCCAAAAGGAAGAATTTGAAATCCCTTTGAATTTCTTTCTATTTTCCTTTTTTCTTTTCTCCGACTTCTCATCTACCTGTCAAGAAGAATGTTTCTCCCCAAGTTTCTCCGGCCTTCTCCATCCTTCTCTATTTTATCCTACGAACTAATTAGCTTGGGCCAATAACTCTTTCGTTAGCTTAAATGGCCCGGTTTAACTCAAACAAAACCATGCTTAGCCTGTAAGAAAGAGAATTTTATGAGTAATTGTAGCTTAATGATATTAGTTTAACTTAAACACGTCATTTAAGGTTTTCTAAATCTCCTACGTGTTCAATTCTCAAATCGAAAAGGATGAATTTCAATTCGCTTTGATTTTCTTCCTATTTCTCTATCTTTTCTCTAACCTTTCTCCACCGCCTCTCAAGAAGAATTCAGAATGTTCAAAAGCTGTCCTTTCTTTTCTTTTTGTTCTACACCTACTATAACGACATACTTATTTTGCCTACTCTAGTGGGATGTACTAGGGACTATGTTTCGTTACTCATAGCTATTTTGCTGGATGCATACATCAGATTGCTGGTTTCTCCTCCAGCGCACTTCAGGAATACTGTTACACTCCGTGTGGGTTACGCTTCAAGACTATGCTGAATCAGATTTCGGTGATTTCTGGATGGGTTACTTTGGTTGCTACTTTCATTATTGGCGTTTGATATTTTTGGATGGGTGGCTCATAGCTATTACTTTGTTTCATTGTTGATTTTAGTTAGTTCTTCCGCTGATGTTCAATAGCTATTTCTCTTTGATATAGTGTTTGAACATCTTGCGTCGCGTTATTCAGTCGTGCTTTTCTTGGCTTTGCTTTTCTTTCTCTCGTGTATAGCTTTGTAGGGCCTGGGGCATGCCCCTTGTAATCTTGTTTATTCTTCTGTTTTATTTATGACTTATTCACCCAAAAAAGAGAACTTTTGTCTCTAGCTTTCTCCGTCCTTCTCCATCCTTCTCTATTTTGTTCTAGGAACTAATAAGCCACTAATTGTTTCATTAGCTTAAGGGGACAAGTTTAACTCAAACTAACCTTGCTTAGCCTCTAAGAAAGAGAATTTTCTGAGTAATTGTGGCTTAACTATATTAGTTTAACTTAAGTACCCTATTTAGGGTTTTCTAAATCTCCTACGTGTTCAGTTCTCGAGTCCAAATGGATGAATTTGAATTCTCTTCGATTTTCTTCCTATTTCTCTTTCCTTTTCTCTAACTTTCTCTTCAACATCTAGAGAAGAACGTTTCCCTCTATGTTTCTCCGTCCTTCTCCGTCTTCCTCTGTTTTGTTCTACGAACTAATTAGCTTAGCCCACTAATTGTTTCATTAGCTTAAGCGGCCAGGTTTAACTGAAACTATCCTTGCTTAGCTTGTAAGAAAAGGAATTTTCTAAGTAATTTCAGTTTAACGATGTTAGTTTAAGTTAAGAACCTCATTTAAGGATTTCCAAATCGCCTACGTGTTCAATTCGCAAGTCCGCAAGGAAGAATTTGAAATCCCTTTGATTTTCTTCCTATTTCTCTTTCTTTTCTCCAACTTCTCATCTACCTGTCAAGAAGAATGTTTCTCCAAAACTTTCTCCGTCCTTCTCTATTTTGTCCTACGAACTAATTAGCTTTGGCCAATAATTGTTTCATTAGCTTAAGTGGCCAGGTTTAACTCAAACTAGCCATGCATATCGTCTAAGAAAGAGAATTTTACGAGTAATTGTAGCTTAACCATATTAGTTTAATTTAAGCACCCTATTTAAGGTTTTCTAAGTCTCCTACGTGTTCAATTCTCAAGTCCAAATGGATGGGTTTGATTTCTCTTCGATTTTCCTCCTATTTCTCTTCCTTTTCTCTAACTTTCTCTTCTACATCTCAAGAAGAACGTTTCTCTCTAAGTTTCTCCGTGCTTCCTCATCTTTTCTGTTTTATTCTACGAACTAATTAGCAGAGGCCACTAATTGTTTCATTAGCTTAAGTGGCCATGTGTTAACTCAAATTGACCTTGCTTAGCCTCTAAGAAAGAGAATTTTCTGAGTAATTGTAGCATAACGATATTATTTTAACTTAGGCACCTCATTTAAGGCTTTCAAAATCACTAAAGTGTTCAATTCTCAAGTCCAAAATGATGAATTTGAATGCCCTTTGATTATCTTTCTAAAATTCCTTTCTTTTCTCCAACTTTCTCTTCTAGCTCTAAAGCAAGATGTTTCTCTCTTTCTCCGTCCTTCTTCATCATTTTCCATTTGGTTCTTGGAACTAATTTGCTTAGGCCACTAATTCTTTCATTAGCTTATGTGGCCAAGTTTAACTCAAACTCACCTTGCTGAGCCTCTAGGAAAGAGAATTTTCTGAGTTAGTTGAGCTCAGGCACCTCATTCAAAGTTTTCAAAATCACGTTAGTGTTCAATTCTCAAGTCCAAAACGATGAATTTGATTGCCCTTTGACTTTCTTCCTGTTTCTCTTTATTTTCTCTAACTCTCTCTTCTAAGCTCTCAAGAAGAATGTTTCTGTCTAACTTTCTCTGGCCTTTTCTATTTTGTTCTAGGAACTAATTAGCTTAGGCCACTAATTATTTCATTAGCTTAAGTGGCCATGTTTGACTCAAACTAACCTTCCTTAGCCTCCAAGAAAGAGAATTTGCAAAGCATTTGCAGCATAACGATATCAGTTTAACTTAAGCCCCTTATCTAACGTTTACTGAATCGCCTACGTGTTCAATTCTCGAGTCCAAAAAGACTAAAATAACAATAATAATAATAATAATAATAATAATAATAATAATTTTTTTTTATTTTCTTCCTATTTCCCTTTCTTTTCTCTAACTTTCTCTACTACCTCCCAAGAAGAACGTTTCCCTCTAACTTTCTCCGTCCTTCTCCATCCTACTCTATTTTGTTCTACGAACTAATTATATATGAGGCTACTAATTGTTTCATTAGCTTTAGTGGCCATGTTTAACTCAAACTAACCTTGCCCAGCCTCTAAGAAAGAGAATTTTATGAGTAATTGTTGCTTAACGTTATTGCTTTAACTTAGGCACCTCATTTAAGGATTTCCAAATCACCTGAGTGTTCAATTCTCAATTCCAAAATGATGAATTTGAATTCTCTTTGATTTTCTTCCTGTTTCTCTTTCTTTTCTCTAACTTTCTTTTCTAGCTCTCAAGAAGAATGTTTCTCCATAACTTTCCCCGTCCTTCTGCGTCTTTCTCTATCTTGTTCTAGGAGCTAAGTAGCTTATTAGGCCACTAATCGTTTCATTAGCTTAAGTGGCCAAGTTTAGCTCAAACTAACCTTGCTTAGCCTCTAAAAAAGAGAATTTTAAGAGTAATTGCATCTTAGCGATATTAGTTTAACTTAAGAACCTTATTTAAAGGATTTCTAAATCACCTAAGTGTTCAATTCTCAAGTCCAAAAGGAAGAATTTGAAATCCCTTTGAATTTCTTTCTATTTTCCTTTTTTCTTTTCTCCGACTTCTCATCTACCTGTCAAGAAGAATGTTTCTCCCCAAGTTTCTCCGGCCTTCTCCATCCTTCTCTATTTTATCCTACGAACTAATTAGCTTGGGCCAATAACTCTTTCGTTAGCTTAAATGGCCCGGTTTAACTCAAACAAAACCATGCTTAGCCTGTAAGAAAGAGAATTTTATGAGTAATTGTAGCTTAATGATATTAGTTTAACTTAAACACGTCATTTAAGGTTTTCTAAATCTCCTACGTGTTCAATTCTCAAATCGAAAAGGATGAATTTCAATTCGCTTTGATTTTCTTCCTATTTCTCTATCTTTTCTCTAACCTTTCTCCACCGCCTCTCAAGAAGAATTCAGAATGTTCAAAAGCTGTCCTTTCTTTTCTTTTTGTTCTACACCTACTATAACGACATACTTATTTTGCCTACTCTAGTGGGATGTACTAGGGACTATGTTTCGTTACTCATAGCTATTTTGCTGGATGCATACATCAGATTGCTGGTTTCTCCTCCAGCGCACTTCAGGAATACTGTTACACTCCGTGTGGGTTACGCTTCAAGACTATGCTGAATCAGATTTCGGTGATTTCTGGATGGGTTACTTTGGTTGCTACTTTCATTATTGGCGTTTGATATTTTTGGATGGGTGGCTCATAGCTATTACTTTGTTTCATTGTTGATTTTAGTTAGTTCTTCCGCTGATGTTCAATAGCTATTTCTCTTTGATATAGTGTTTGAACATCTTGCGTCGCGTTATTCAGTCGTGCTTTTCTTGGCTTTGCTTTTCTTTCTCTCGTGTATAGCTTTGTAGGGCCTGGGGCATGCCCCTTGTAATCTTGTTTATTCTTCTGTTTTATTTATGACTTATTCACCCAAAAAAGAGAACTTTTGTCTCTAGCTTTCTCCGTCCTTCTCCATCCTTCTCTATTTTGTTCTAGGAACTAATAAGCCACTAATTGTTTCATTAGCTTAAGGGGACAAGTTTAACTCAAACTAACCTTGCTTAGCCTCTAAGAAAGAGAATTTTCTGAGTAATTGTGGCTTAACTATATTAGTTTAACTTAAGTACCCTATTTAGGGTTTTCTAAATCTCCTACGTGTTCAGTTCTCGAGTCCAAATGGATGAATTTGAATTCTCTTCGATTTTCTTCCTATTTCTCTTTCCTTTTCTCTAACTTTCTCTTCAACATCTAGAGAAGAACGTTTCCCTCTATGTTTCTCCGTCCTTCTCCGTCTTCCTCTGTTTTGTTCTACGAACTAATTAGCTTAGCCCACTAATTGTTTCATTAGCTTAAGCGGCCAGGTTTAACTGAAACTATCCTTGCTTAGCTTGTAAGAAAAGGAATTTTCTAAGTAATTTCAGTTTAACGATGTTAGTTTAAGTTAAGAACCTCATTTAAGGATTTCCAAATCGCCTACGTGTTCAATTCGCAAGTCCGCAAGGAAGAATTTGAAATCCCTTTGATTTTCTTCCTATTTCTCTTTCTTTTCTCCAACTTCTCATCTACCTGTCAAGAAGAATGTTTCTCCAAAACTTTCTCCGTCCTTCTCTATTTTGTCCTACGAACTAATTAGCTTTGGCCAATAATTGTTTCATTAGCTTAAGTGGCCAGGTTTAACTCAAACTAGCCATGCATATCGTCTAAGAAAGAGAATTTTACGAGTAATTGTAGCTTAACCATATTAGTTTAATTTAAGCACCCTATTTAAGGTTTTCTAAGTCTCCTACGTGTTCAATTCTCAAGTCCAAATGGATGGGTTTGATTTCTCTTCGATTTTCCTCCTATTTCTCTTCCTTTTCTCTAACTTTCTCTTCTACATCTCAAGAAGAACGTTTCTCTCTAAGTTTCTCCGTGCTTCCTCATCTTTTCTGTTTTATTCTACGAACTAATTAGCAGAGGCCACTAATTGTTTCATTAGCTTAAGTGGCCATGTGTTAACTCAAATTGACCTTGCTTAGCCTCTAAGAAAGAGAACTTTCTGAGTAATTGTAGCATAACGATATTATTTTAACTTAGGCACCTCATTTAAGGCTTTCAAAATCACTAAAGTGTTCAATTCTCAAGTCCAAAACGATGAATTTGAATGCCCTTTGATTATCTTTCTAAAATTCCTTTCTTTTCTCCAACTTTCTCTTCTAGCTCTAAAGCAAGATGTTTCTCTCTTTCTCCGTCCTTCTTCATCATTTTCCATTTGGTTCTTGGAACTAATTTGCTTAGGCCACTAATTCTTTCATTAGCTTATGTGGCCAAGTTTAACTCAAACTCACCTTGCTGAGCCTCTAGGAAAGAGAATTTTCTGAGTTAGTTGAGCTCAGGCACCTCATTCAAAGTTTTCAAAATCACGTTAGTGTTCAATTCTCAAGTCCAAAACGATGAATTTGATTGCCCTTTGACTTTCTTCCTATTTCTCTTTATTTTCTCTAACTCTCTCTTCTAAGCTCTCAAGAAGAATGTTTCTGTCTAACTTTCTCTGGCCTTTTCTATTTTGTCCTAGGAACTAATTAGCTTAGGCCACTAATTATTTCATTAGCTTAAGTGGCCATGTTTGACTCAAACTAACCTTCCTTAGCCTCCAAGAAAGAGAATTTTCAAAGCATTTGCAGCATAACGATATCAGTTTAACTTAAGCCCCTTATCTAACGTTTACTGAATCGCCTACGTGTTCAATTCTCGAGTCCAAAAAGACTAAAAAATAATAATAATAATAATAATAATAATAATAATAATAATAATAATAATAATAATTTTTTTTATTTTCTTCCTATTTCCCTTTCTTTTCTCTAACTTTCTCTACTACCTCCCAAGAAGAACGTTTCCCTCTAACTTTCTCCGTCCTTCTCCATCCTACTCTATTTTGTTCTACGAACTAATTATATCTGAGGCTACTAATTGTTTCATTAGCTTTAGTGGCCATGTTTAACTCAAACTAACCTTGCCCAGCCTCTAAGAAAGAGAATTTTATGAGTAATTGTTGCTTAACGTTATTGCTTTAACTTAGGCACCTCATTTAAGGATTTCCAAATCACCTGAGTGTTCAATTCTCAATTCCAAAATGATGAATTTGAATTCTCTTTGATTTTCTTCCTGTTTCTCTTTCTTTTCTCTAACTTTCTTTTCTAGCTCTCAAGAAGAATGTTTCTCCATAACTTTCCCCGTCCTTCTGCATCTTTCTCTATCTTGTTCTAGGAGCTAAGTAGCTTATTAGGCCACTAATCGTTTCATTAGCTTAAGTGGCCAAGTTTAGCTCAAACTAACCTTGCTTCGCCTCTAAAAAAGAGAATTTTAAGAGTAATTGCATCTTAGCGATATTAGTTTAACTTAAGAACCTTATTTAAAGGATTTCTAAATCACCTAAGTGTTCAATTCTCAAGTCCAAAAGGAAGAATTTGAAATCCCTTTGAATTTCTTTCTATTTTCCTTTTTCTTTTCTCCGACTTCTCATCTACCTGTCAAGAAGAATGTTTCTCCCCAAGTTTCTCCGGCCTTCTCCATCCTTCTCTATTTTATCCTACGAACTAATTAGCTTGGGCCAATAACTCTTTCGTTAGCTTAAATGGCCCGGTTTAACTCAAACAAAACCATGCTTAGCCTGTAAGAAAGAGAATTTTATGAGTAATTGTAGCTTAATGATATTAGTTTAACTTAAACACGTCATTTAAGGTTTTCTAAATCTCCTACGTGTTCAATTCTCAAATCGAAAAGGATGAATTTCAATTCGCTTTGATTTTCTTCCTATTTCTCTATCTTTTCTCTAACCTTTCTCCACCGCCTCTCAAGAAGAATTCAGAATGTTCAAAAGCTGTCCTTTATTTTCTTTTTGTTCTACACCTACTATAACGACATACTTATTTTGCCTACTCTAGTGGGATGTACTAGGGACTATGTTTCGTTACTCATAGCTATTTTGCTGGATGCATACATCAGATTGCTGGTTTCTCCTCCAGCGCACTTCAGGAATACTGTTACACTCCGTGTGGGTTACGCTTCAAGACTATGCTGAATCAGATTTCGGTGATTTCTGGATGGGTTACTTTGGTTGCTACTTTCATTATTGGCGTTTGATATTTTTGGATGGGTGCCTCATAGCTATTACTTTGTTTCATTGTTGATTTTAGTTAGTTCTTCCGCTGTGCTTTTCTTGGCTTTGCTTTTCTTTCTCTCGTGTATAGCTTTGTAGGGCCTGGGGCATGCCCCTTGTAATCTTGTTTATTCTTCTGTTTTATTTATGACTTATTCACCCAAAAAAGAGAACTTTTGTCTCTAGCTTTCTCCGTCCTTCTCCATCCTTCTCTATTTTGTTCTAGGAACTAATAAGCCACTAATTGTTTCATTAGCTTAAGGGGACAAGTTTAACTCAAACTAACCTTGCTTAGCCTCTAAGAAAGAGAATTTTCTGAGTAATTGTGGCTTAACTATATTAGTTTAACTTAAGTACCCTATTTAGGGTTTTCTAAATCTCCTACGTGTTCAGTTCTCGAGTCCAAATGGATTAATTTGAATTCTCTTCGATTTTCTTCCTATTTCTCTTTCCTTTTCTCTAACTTTCTCTTCAACATCTAGAGAAGAACGTTTCCCTCTATGTTTCTCCGTCCTTCTCCGTCTTCCTCTGTTTTGTTCTACGAACTAATTAGCTTAGCCCACTAATTGTTTCATTAGCTTAAGCGGCCAGGTTTAACTGAAACTATCCTTGCTTAGCTTGTAAGAAAAGGAATTTTCTAAGCAATTTCTGTTTAACGATGTTAGTTTAAGTTAAGAACCTCATTTAAGGATTTCCAAATCGCCTACGTGTTCAATTCGCAAGTCCGCAAGGAAGAATTTGAAATCCCTTTGATTTTCTTCCTATTTCTCTTTCTTTTCTCCAACTTCTCATCTACCTGTCAAGAAGAATGTTTCTCCAAAACTTTCTCCGTCCTTCTCTATTTTGTCCTACGAACTAATTAGCTTTGGCCAATAATTGTTTCATTAGCTTAAGTGGCCAGGTTTAACTCAAACTAACCACGCATATCGTCTAAGAAAGAGAATTTTATGAGTAATCGTAGCTTAACCATATTAGTTTAATTTAAGCACCCTATTTAAGGTTTTCTAAGTCTCCTACGTGTTCAATTCTCAAGTCCAAATGGATGGGTTTGATTTCTCTTCGATTTTCCTCCTATTTCTCTTCCTTTTCTCTAACTTTCTCTTCTACATCTCAAGAAGAACGTTTCTCTCTAAGTTTCTCCGTGCTTCCTCATCTTTTCTGTTTTATTCTACGAACTAATTAGCAGAGGCCACTAATTGTTTCATTAGCTTAAGTGGCCATGTGTTAACTCAAATTGACCTTGCTTAGCCTCTAAGAAAGAGAATTTTCTGAGTAATTGTAGCATAACGATATTATTTTAACTTAGGCACCTCATTTAAGGCTTTCAAAATCACTAAAGTGTTCAATTCTCAAGTCCAAAACGATGAATTTGAATGCCCTTTGATTATCTTTCTAAAATTCCTTTCTTTTCTCCAACTTTCTCTTCTAGCTCTAAAGCAAGATGTTTCTCTCTTTCTCCGTCCTTCTTCATCATTTTCCATTTGGTTCTTGGAACTAATTTGCTTAGGCCACTAATTCTTTCATTAGCTTATGTGGCCAAGTTTCACTCAAACTCACCTTGCTGAGCCTCTAGGAAAGAGAATTTTCTGAGTTAGTTGAGCTCAGGCACCTCATTCAAAGTTTTCAAAATCACGTTAGTGTTCAATTCTCAAGTCCAAAACGATGAATTTGATTGCCCTTTGACTTTCTTCCTATTTCTCTTTATTTTCTCTAACTCTCTCTTCTAAGCTCTCAAGAAGAATGTTTCTGTCTAACTTTCTCTGGCCTTTTCTATTTTGTTCTAGGAACTAATTAGCTTAGGCCACTAATTATTTCATTAGCTTAAGTGGCCATGTTTGACTCAAACTAACCTTCCTTAGCCTCCAAGAAAGAGAATTTTCAAAGCATTTGCAGCATAACGATATCAGTTTAACTTAAGCCCCTTATCTAACGTTTACTGAATCGCCTACGTGTTCAATTCTCGAGTCCAAAAAGACTAAAATAACAACAATAATAATAATAATAATAATAATAATAATTTTTTTTTATTTTCTTCCTATTTCCCTTTCTTTTCTCTAACTTTCTCTACTACCTCCCAAGAAGAACGTTTCCCTCTAACTTTCTCCGTCCTTCTCCATCCTACTCTATTTTGTTCTACGAACTAATTATATCTGAGGCTACTAATTGTTTCATTAGCTTTAGTGGCCATGTTTAACTCAAACTAACCTTGCCCAGCCTCTAAGAAAGAGAATTTTATGAGTAATTGTTGCTTAACGTTATTGCTTTAACTTAGGCACCTCATTTAAGGATTTCCAAATCACCTGAGTGTTCAATTCTCAATTCCAAAATGATGAATTTGAATTCTCTTTGATTTTCTTCCTGTTTCTCTTTCTTTTCTCTAACTTTCTTTTCTAGCTCTCAAGAAGAATGTTTCTCCATAACTTTCCCCGTCCTTCTGCGTCTTTCTCGATCTTGTTCTAGGAGCTAAGTAGCTTATTAGGCCACTAATCGTTTCATTAGCTTAAGTGGCCAAGTTTAGCTCAAACTAACCTTGCTTAGCCTCTAAAAAAGAGAATTTTAAGAGTAATTGCATCTTAGCGATATTAGTTTAACTTAAGAACCTTATTTAAAGGATTTCTAAATCACCTAAGTGTTCAATTCTCAAGTCCAAAAGGAAGAATTTGAAATCCCTTTGAATTTCTTTCTATTTTCCTTTTTCTTTTCTCCGACTTCTCATCTACCTGTCAAGAAGAATGTTTCTCCCCAAGTTTCTCCGGCCTTCTCCGTCCTTCTCTATTTTATCCTACGAACTAATTAGCTTGGGCCAATAACTCTTTCGTTAGCTTAAATGGCCCGGTTTAACTCAAACAAAACCATGCTTAGCCTGTAAGAAAGAGAATTTTATGAGTAATTGTAGCTTAATGATATTAGTTTAACTTAAACACGTCATTTAAGGTTTTCTAAATCTCCTACGTGTTCAATTCTCAAATCGAAAAGGATGAATTTCAATTCGCTTTGATTTTCTTCCTATTTCTCTATCTTTTCTCTAACCTTTCTCCGCCGCCTCTCAAGAAGAATTCAGAATGTTCAAAAGCTGTCCTTTATTTTCTTTTTGTTCTACACCTACTATAACGACATACTTATTTTGCCTACTCTAGTGGGATGTACTAGGGACTATGTTTCGTTACTCATAGCTATTTTGCTGGATGCATACATCAGATTGCTGGTTTCTCCTCCAGCGCACTTCAGGAATACTGTTACACTCCGTGTGGGTTACGCTTCAAGACTATGCTGAATCAGATTTCGGTGATTTCTGGATGGGTTACTTTGGTTGCTACTTTCATTATTGGCGTTTGATATTTTTGGATGGGTGGCTCATAGCTATTACTTTGTTTCATTATTGATTTTAGTTAGCTCTTCCGCTGATGTTCAATAGCTATTTCTCTTTGATATAGTGTTTGAACATCTTGCGTCTGGTTATTCAGTCGTGCTTTTCTTGGCTTTGCTTTTCTTTCTCTCGTGTATAGCTTTGTAGGGCCTGGGGCATGCCCCTTGTAATCTTGTTTATTCTTCTGTTTTATTTATGACTTATTCACCCAAAAAAGAGAACTTTTGTCTCTAGCTTTCTCCGTCCTTCTCCATCCTTCTCTATTTTGTTCTAGGAACTAATAAGCCACTAATTGTTTCATTAGCTTAAGGGGACAAGTTTAACTCAAACTAACCTTGCTTAGCCTCTAAGAAAGAGAATTTTCTGAGTAATTGTGGCTTAACTATATTAGTTTAACTTAAGTACCCTATTTAGGGTTTTCTAAATCTCCTACGTGTTCAGTTCTCGAGTCCAAATGGATTAATTTGAATTCTCTTCGATTTTCTTCCTATTTCTCTTTCCTTTTCTCTAACTTTCTCTTCAACATCTAGAGAAGAACGTTTCCCTCTATGTTTCTCCGTCCTTCTCCGTCTTCCTCTGTTTTGTTCTACGAACTAATTAGCTTAGCCCACTAATTGTTTCATTAGCTTAAGCGGCCAGGTTTAACTGAAACTATCCTTGCTTAGCTTGTAAGAAAAGGAATTTTCTAAGCAATTTCTGTTTAACGATGTTAGTTTAAGTTAAGAACCTCATTTAAGGATTTCCAAATCGCCTACGTGTTCAATTCGCAAGTCCGCAAGGAAGAATTTGAAATCCCTTTGATTTTCTTCCTATTTCTCTTTCTTTTCTCCAACTTCTCATCTACCTGTCAAGAAGAATGTTTCTCCAAAACTTTCTCCGTCCTTCTCTATTTTGTCCTACGAACTAATTAGCTTTGGCCAATAATTGTTTCATTAGCTTAAGTGGCCAGGTTTAACTCAAACTAACCACGCATATCGTCTAAGAAAGAGAATTTTATGAGTAATCGTAGCTTAACCATATTAGTTTAATTTAAGCACCCTATTTAAGGTTTTCTAAGTCTCCTACGTGTTCAATTCTCAAGTCCAAATGGATGGGTTTGATTTCTCTTCGATTTTCCTCCTATTTCTCTTCCTTTTCTCTAACTTTCTCTTCTACATCTCAAGAAGAACGTTTCTCTCTAAGTTTCTCCGTGCTTCCTCATCTTTTCTGTTTTATTCTACGAACTAATTAGCAGAGGCCACTAATTGTTTCATTAGCTTAAGTGGCCATGTGTTAACTCAAATTGACCTTGCTTAGCCTCTAAGAAAGAGAATTTTCTGAGTAATTGTAGCATAACGATATTATTTTAACTTAGGCACCTCATTTAAGGCTTTCAAAATCACTAAAGTGTTCAATTCTCAAGTCCAAAACGATGAATTTGAATGCCCTTTGATTATCTTTCTAAAATTCCTTTCTTTTCTCCAACTTTCTCTTCTAGCTCTAAAGCAAGATGTTTCTCTCTTTCTCCGTCCTTCTTCATCATTTTCCATTTGGTTCTTGGAACTAATTTGCTTAGGCCACTAATTCTTTCATTAGCTTATGTGGCCAAGTTTAACTCAAACTCACCTTGCTGAGCCTCTAGGAAAGAGAATTTTCTGAGTTTGTTGAGCTCAGGCACCTCATTCAAAGTTTTCAAAATCACGTTAGTGTTCAATTCTCAAGTCCAAAACGATGAATTTGATTGCCCCTTTGACTTTCTTCCTATTTCTCTTTATTTTCTCTAACTCTCTCTTCTAAGCTCTCAAGAAGAATGTTTCTGTCTAACTTTCTCTAGCCTTTTCTATTTTGTTCTAGGAACTAATTAGCTTAGGCCACTAATTATTTCATTAGCTTAAGTGGCCATGTTTGACTCAAACTAACCTTCCTTAGCCTCCAAGAAAGAGAATTTTCAAAGCATTTGCAGCATAACGATATCAGTTCAACTTAAGCCCCTTATCTAACGTTTACTGAATCGCCTACGTGTTCAATTCTCGAGTCCAAAAAGACTAAATAATAATAATAATAATAATAATAATAATAATAATAATAATAATAATTTTTTTTATTTTCTTCCTATTTCCCTTTCTTTTCTCTAACTTTCTCTACTACCTCCCAAGAAGAACGTTTCCCTCTAACTTTCTCCGTCCTTCTCCATCCTACTCTATTTTGTTCTACGAACTAATTATATCTGAGGCTACTAATTGTTTCATTAGCTTTAGTGGCCATGTTTAACTCAAACTAACCTTGCCCAGCCTCTAAGAAAGAGAATTTTATGAGTAATTGTTGCTTAACGTTATTGCTTTAACTTAGGCACCTCATTTAAGGATTTCCAAATCACCTGAGTGTTCAATTCTCAATTCCAAAATGATGAATTTGAATTCTCTTTGATTTTCTTCCTGTTTCTCTTTCTTTTCTCTAACTTTCTTTTCTAGCTCTCAAGAAGAATGTTTCTCCATAACTTTCCCCGTCCTTCTGCGTCTTTCTCGATCTTGTTCTAGGAGCTAAGTAGCTTATTAGGCCACTAATCGTTTCATTAGCTTAAGTGGCCAAGTTTAGCTCAAACTAACCTTGCTTAGCCTCTAAAAAAGAGAATTTTAAGAGTAATTGCATCTTAGCGATATTAGTTTAACTTAAGAACCTTATTTAAAGGATTTCTAAATCACCTAAGTGTTCAATTCTCAAGTCCAAAAGGAAGAATTTGAAATCCCTTTGAATTTCTTTCTATTTTCCTTTTTCTTTTCTCCGACTTCTCATCTACCTGTCAAGAAGAATGTTTCTCCCCAAGTTTCTCCGGCCTTCTCCGTCCTTCTCTATTTTATCCTACGAACTAATTAGCTTGGGCCAATAACTCTTTCGTTAGCTTAAATGGCCCGGTTTAACTCAAACAAAACCATGCTTAGCCTGTAAGAAAGAGAATTTTATGAGTAATTGTAGCTTAATGATATTAGTTTAACTTAAACACGTCATTTAAGGTTTTCTAAATCTCCTACGTGTTCAATTCTCAAATCGAAAAGGATGAATTTCAATTCGCTTTGATTTTCTTCCTATTTCTCTATCTTTTCTCTAACCTTTCTCCGCCGCCTCTCAAGAAGAATTCAGAATGTTCAAAAGCTGTCCTTTATTTTCTTTTTGTTCTACACCTACTATAACGACATACTTATTTTGCCTACTCTAGTGGGATGTACTAGGGACTATGTTTCGTTACTCATAGCTATTTTGCTGGATGCATACATCAGATTGCTGGTTTCTCCTCCAGCGCACTTCAGGAATACTGTTACACTCCGTGTGGGTTACGCTTCAAGACTATGCTGAATCAGATTTCGGTGATTTCTGGATGGGTTACTTTGGTTGCTACTTTCATTATTGGCGTTTGATATTTTTGGATGGGTGGCTCATAGCTATTACTTTGTTTCATTATTGATTTTAGTTAGCTCTTCCGCTGATGTTCAATAGCTATTTCTCTTTGATATAGTGTTTGAACATCTTGCGTCTGGTTATTCAGTCGTGCTTTTCTTGGCTTTGCTTTTCTTTCTCTCGTGTATAGCTTTGTAGGGCCTGGGGCATGCCCCTTGTAATCTTGTTTATTCTTCTGTTTTATTTATGACTTATTCACCCAAAAAAGAGAACTTTTGTCTCTAGCTTTCTCCGTCCTTCTCCATCCTTCTCTATTTTGTTCTAGGAACTAATAAGCCACTAATTGTTTCATTAGCTTAAGGGGACAAGTTTAACTCAAACTAACCTTGCTTAGCCTCTAAGAAAGAGAATTTTCTGAGTAATTGTGGCTTAACTATATTAGTTTAACTTAAGTACCCTATTTAGGGTTTTCTAAATCTCCTACGTGTTCAGTTCTCGAGTCCAAATGGATTAATTTGAATTCTCTTCGATTTTCTTCCTATTTCTCTTTCCTTTTCTCTAACTTTCTCTTCAACATCTAGAGAAGAACGTTTCCCTCTATGTTTCTCCGTCCTTCTCCGTCTTCCTCTGTTTTGTTCTACGAACTAATTAGCTTAGCCCACTAATTGTTTCATTAGCTTAAGCGGCCAGGTTTAACTGAAACTATCCTTGCTTAGCTTGTAAGAAAAGGAATTTTCTAAGCAATTTCTGTTTAACGATGTTAGTTTAAGTTAAGAACCTCATTTAAGGATTTCCAAATCGCCTACGTGTTCAATTCGCAAGTCCGCAAGGAAGAATTTGAAATCCCTTTGATTTTCTTCCTATTTCTCTTTCTTTTCTCCAACTTCTCATCTACCTGTCAAGAAGAATGTTTCTCCAAAACTTTCTCCGTCCTTCTCTATTTTGTCCTACGAACTAATTAGCTTTGGCCAATAATTGTTTCATTAGCTTAAGTGGCCAGGTTTAACTCAAACTAACCACGCATATCGTCTAAGAAAGAGAATTTTATGAGTAATCGTAGCTTAACCATATTAGTTTAATTTAAGCACCCTATTTAAGGTTTTCTAAGTCTCCTACGTGTTCAATTCTCAAGTCCAAATGGATGGGTTTGATTTCTCTTCGATTTTCCTCCTATTTCTCTTCCTTTTCTCTAACTTTCTCTTCTACATCTCAAGAAGAACGTTTCTCTCTAAGTTTCTCCGTGCTTCCTCATCTTTTCTGTTTTATTCTACGAACTAATTAGCAGAGGCCACTAATTGTTTCATTAGCTTAAGTGGCCATGTGTTAACTCAAATTGACCTTGCTTAGCCTCTAAGAAAGAGAATTTTCTGAGTAATTGTAGCATAACGATATTATTTTAACTTAGGCACCTCATTTAAGGCTTTCAAAATCACTAAAGTGTTCAATTCTCAAGTCCAAAACGATGAATTTGAATGCCCTTTGATTATCTTTCTAAAATTCCTTTCTTTTCTCCAACTTTCTCTTCTAGCTCTAAAGCAAGATGTTTCTCTCTTTCTCCGTCCTTCTTCATCATTTTCCATTTGGTTCTTGGAACTAATTTGCTTAGGCCACTAATTCTTTCATTAGCTTATGTGGCCAAGTTTAACTCAAACTCACCTTGCTGAGCCTCTAGGAAAGAGAATTTTCTGAGTTTGTTGAGCTCAGGCACCTCATTCAAAGTTTTCAAAATCACGTTAGTGTTCAATTCTCAAGTCCAAAACGATGAATTTGATTGCCCCTTTGACTTTCTTCCTATTTCTCTTTATTTTCTCTAACTCTCTCTTCTAAGCTCTCAAGAAGAATGTTTCTGTCTAACTTTCTCTAGCCTTTTCTATTTTGTTCTAGGAACTAATTAGCTTAGGCCACTAATTATTTCATTAGCTTAAGTGGCCATGTTTGACTCAAACTAACCTTCCTTAGCCTCCAAGAAAGAGAATTTTCAAAGCATTTGCAGCATAACGATATCAGTTCAACTTAAGCCCCTTATCTAACGTTTACTGAATCGCCTACGTGTTCAATTCTCGAGTCCAAAAAGACTAAATAATAATAATAATAATAATAATAATAATAATAATAATAATAATAATAATAATAATAATAATAATTTTTTTTATTTTCTTCCTATTTCCCTTTCTTTTCTCTAACTTTCTCTACTACCTCCCAAGAAGAACGTTTCCCTCTAACTTTCTCCGTCCTTCTCCATCCTACTCTATTTTGTTCTACGAACTAATTATATCTGAGGCTACTAATTGTTTCATTAGCTTTAGTGGCCATGTTTAACTCAAACTAACCTTGCCCAGCCTCTAAGAAAGAGAATTTTATGAGTAATTGTTGCTTAACGTTATTGCTTTAACTTAGGCACCTCATTTAAGGATTTCCAAATCACCTGAGTGTTCAATTCTCAATTCCAAAATGATGAATTTGAATTCTCTTTGATTTTCTTCCTGTTTCTCTTTCTTTTCTCTAACTTTCTTTTCTAGCTCTCAAGAAGAATGTTTCTCCATAACTTTCCCCGTCCTTCTGCGTCTTTCTCGATCTTGTTCTAGGAGCTAAGTAGCTTATTAGGCCACTAATCGTTTCATTAGCTTAAGTGGCCAAGTTTAGCTCAAACTAACCTTGCTTAGCCTCTAAAAAAGAGAATTTTAAGAGTAATTGCATCTTAGCGATATTAGTTTAACTTAAGAACCTTATTTAAAGGATTTCTAAATCACCTAAGTGTTCAATTCTCAAGTCCAAAAGGAAGAATTTGAAATCCCTTTGAATTTCTTTCTATTTTCCTTTTTCTTTTCTCCGACTTCTCATCTACCTGTCAAGAAGAATGTTTCTCCCCAAGTTTCTCCGGCCTTCTCCGTCCTTCTCTATTTTATCCTACGAACTAATTAGCTTGGGCCAATAACTCTTTCGTTAGCTTAAATGGCCCGGTTTAACTCAAACAAAACCATGCTTAGCCTGTAAGAAAGAGAATTTTATGAGTAATTGTAGCTTAATGATATTAGTTTAACTTAAACACGTCATTTAAGGTTTTCTAAATCTCCTACGTGTTCAATTCTCAAATCGAAAAGGATGAATTTCAATTCGCTTTGATTTTCTTCCTATTTCTCTATCTTTTCTCTAACCTTTCTCCGCCGCCTCTCAAGAAGAATTCAGAATGTTCAAAAGCTGTCCTTTATTTTCTTTTTGTTCTACACCTACTATAACGACATACTTATTTTGCCTACTCTAGTGGGATGTACTAGGGACTATGTTTCGTTACTCATAGCTATTTTGCTGGATGCATACATCAGATTGCTGGTTTCTCCTCCAGCGCACTTCAGGAATACTGTTACACTCCGTGTGGGTTACGCTTCAAGACTATGCTGAATCAGATTTCGGTGATTTCTGGATGGGTTACTTTGGTTGCTACTTTCATTATTGGCGTTTGATATTTTTGGATGGGTGGCTCATAGCTATTACTTTGTTTCATTATTGATTTTAGTTAGCTCTTCCGCTGATGTTCAATAGCTATTTCTCTTTGATATAGTGTTTGAACATCTTGCGTCTGGTTATTCAGTCGTGCTTTTCTTGGCTTTGCTTTTCTTTCTCTCGTGTATAGCTTTGTAGGGCCTGGGGCATGCCCCTTGTAATCTTGTTTATTCTTCTGTTTTATTTATGACTTATTCACCCAAAAAAGAGAACTTTTGTCTCTAGCTTTCTCCGTCCTTCTCCATCCTTCTCTATTTTGTTCTAGGAACTAATAAGCCACTAATTGTTTCATTAGCTTAAGGGGACAAGTTTAACTCAAACTAACCTTGCTTAGCCTCTAAGAAAGAGAATTTTCTGAGTAATTGTGGCTTAACTATATTAGTTTAACTTAAGTACCCTATTTAGGGTTTTCTAAATCTCCTACGTGTTCAGTTCTCGAGTCCAAATGGATTAATTTGAATTCTCTTCGATTTTCTTCCTATTTCTCTTTCCTTTTCTCTAACTTTCTCTTCAACATCTAGAGAAGAACGTTTCCCTCTATGTTTCTCCGTCCTTCTCCGTCTTCCTCTGTTTTGTTCTACGAACTAATTAGCTTAGCCCACTAATTGTTTCATTAGCTTAAGCGGCCAGGTTTAACTGAAACTATCCTTGCTTAGCTTGTAAGAAAAGGAATTTTCTAAGCAATTTCTGTTTAACGATGTTAGTTTAAGTTAAGAACCTCATTTAAGGATTTCCAAATCGCCTACGTGTTCAATTCGCAAGTCCGCAAGGAAGAATTTGAAATCCCTTTGATTTTCTTCCTATTTCTCTTTCTTTTCTCCAACTTCTCATCTACCTGTCAAGAAGAATGTTTCTCCAAAACTTTCTCCGTCCTTCTCTATTTTGTCCTACGAACTAATTAGCTTTGGCCAATAATTGTTTCATTAGCTTAAGTGGCCAGGTTTAACTCAAACTAACCACGCATATCGTCTAAGAAAGAGAATTTTATGAGTAATCGTAGCTTAACCATATTAGTTTAATTTAAGCACCCTATTTAAGGTTTTCTAAGTCTCCTACGTGTTCAATTCTCAAGTCCAAATGGATGGGTTTGATTTCTCTTCGATTTTCCTCCTATTTCTCTTCCTTTTCTCTAACTTTCTCTTCTACATCTCAAGAAGAACGTTTCTCTCTAAGTTTCTCCGTGCTTCCTCATCTTTTCTGTTTTATTCTACGAACTAATTAGCAGAGGCCACTAATTGTTTCATTAGCTTAAGTGGCCATGTGTTAACTCAAATTGACCTTGCTTAGCCTCTAAGAAAGAGAATTTTCTGAGTAATTGTAGCATAACGATATTATTTTAACTTAGGCACCTCATTTAAGGCTTTCAAAATCACTAAAGTGTTCAATTCTCAAGTCCAAAACGATGAATTTGAATGCCCTTTGATTATCTTTCTAAAATTCCTTTCTTTTCTCCAACTTTCTCTTCTAGCTCTAAAGCAAGATGTTTCTCTCTTTCTCCGTCCTTCTTCATCATTTTCCATTTGGTTCTTGGAACTAATTTGCTTAGGCCACTAATTCTTTCATTAGCTTATGTGGCCAAGTTTAACTCAAACTCACCTTGCTGAGCCTCTAGGAAAGAGAATTTTCTGAGTTAGTTGAGCTCAGGCACCTCATTCAAAGTTTTCAAAATCACGTTAGTGTTCAATTCTCAAGTCCAAAACGATGAATTTGATTGCCCCTTTGACTTTCTTCCTATTTCTCTTTATTTTCTCTAACTCTCTCTTCTAAGCTCTCAAGAAGAATGTTTCTGTCTAACTTTCTCTGGCCTTTTCTATTTTGTTCTAGGAACTAATTAGCTTAGGCCACTAATTATTTCATTAGCTTAAGTGGCCATGTTTGACTCAAACTAACCTTCCTTAGCCTCCAAGAAAGAGAATTTTCAAAGCATTTGCAGCATAACGATATCAGTTCAACTTAAGCCCCTTATCTAACGTTTACTGAATCGCCTACGTGTTCAATTCTCGAGTCCAAAAAGACTAAAAAATAATAATAATAATAATAATAATAATAATAATAATAATAATTTTTTTTATTTTCTTCCTATTTCCCTTTCTTTTCTCTAACTTTCTCTACTACCTCCCAAGAAGAACGTTTCCCTCTAACTTTCTCCGTCCTTCTCCATCCTACTCTATTTTGTTCTACGAACTAATTATATCTGAGGCTACTAATTGTTTCATTAGCTTTAGTGGCCATGTTTAACTCAAACTAACCTTGCCCAGCCTCTAAGAAAGAGAATTTTATGAGTAATTGTTGCTTAACGTTATTGCTTTAACTTAGGCACCTCATTTAAGGATTTCCAAATCACCTGAGTGTTCAATTCTCAATTCCAAAATGATGAATTTGAATTCTCTTTGATTTTCTTCCTGTTTCTCTTTCTTTTCTCTAACTTTCTTTTCTAGCTCTCAAGAAGAATGTTTCTCCATAACTTTCCCCGTCCTTCTGCGTCTTTCTCGATCTTGTTCTAGGAGCTAAGTAGCTTATTAGGCCACTAATCGTTTCATTAGCTTAAGTGGCCAAGTTTAGCTCAAACTAACCTTGCTTAGCCTCTAAAAAAGAGAATTTTAAGAGTAATTGCATCTTAGCGATATTAGTTTAACTTAAGAACCTTATTTAAAGGATTTCTAAATCACCTAAGTGTTCAATTCTCAAGTCCAAAAGGAAGAATTTGAAATCCCTTTGAATTTCTTTCTATTTTCCTTTTTCTTTTCTCCGACTTCTCATCTACCTGTCAAGAAGAATGTTTCTCCCCAAGTTTCTCCGGCCTTCTCCGTCCTTCTCTATTTTATCCTACGAACTAATTAGCTTGGGCCAATAACTCTTTCGTTAGCTTAAATGGCCCGGTTTAACTCAAACAAAACCATGCTTAGCCTGTAAGAAAGAGAATTTTATGAGTAATTGTAGCTTAATGATATTAGTTTAACTTAAACACGTCATTTAAGGTTTTCTAAATCTCCTACGTGTTCAATTCTCAAATCGAAAAGGATGAATTTCAATTCGCTTTGATTTTCTTCCTATTTCTCTATCTTTTCTCTAACCTTTCTCCGCCGCCTCTCAAGAAGAATTCAGAATGTTCAAAAGCTGTCCTTTATTTTCTTTTTGTTCTACACCTACTATAACGACATACTTATTTTGCCTACTCTAGTGGGATGTACTAGGGACTATGTTTCGTTACTCATAGCTATTTTGCTGGATGCATACATCAGATTGCTGGTTTCTCCTCCAGCGCACTTCAGGAATACTGTTACACTCCGTGTGGGTTACGCTTCAAGACTATGCTGAATCAGATTTCGGTGATTTCTGGATGGGTTACTTTGGTTGCTACTTTCATTATTGGCGTTTGATATTTTTGGATGGGTGGCTCATAGCTATTACTTTGTTTCATTATTGATTTTAGTTAGCTCTTCCGCTGATGTTCAATAGCTATTTCTCTTTGATATAGTGTTTGAACATCTTGCGTCTGGTTATTCAGTCGTGCTTTTCTTGGCTTTGCTTTTCTTTCTCTCGTGTATAGCTTTGTAGGGCCTGGGGCATGCCCCTTGTAATCTTGTTTATTCTTCTGTTTTATTTATGACTTATTCACCCAAAAAAGAGAACTTTTGTCTCTAGCTTTCTCCGTCCTTCTCCATCCTTCTCTATTTTGTTCTAGGAACTAATAAGCCACTAATTGTTTCATTAGCTTAAGGGGACAAGTTTAACTCAAACTAACCTTGCTTAGCCTCTAAGAAAGAGAATTTTCTGAGTAATTGTGGCTTAACTATATTAGTTTAACTTAAGTACCCTATTTAGGGTTTTCTAAATCTCCTACGTGTTCAGTTCTCGAGTCCAAATGGATTAATTTGAATTCTCTTCGATTTTCTTCCTATTTCTCTTTCCTTTTCTCTAACTTTCTCTTCAACATCTAGAGAAGAACGTTTCCCTCTATGTTTCTCCGTCCTTCTCCGTCTTCCTCTGTTTTGTTCTACGAACTAATTAGCTTAGCCCACTAATTGTTTCATTAGCTTAAGCGGCCAGGTTTAACTGAAACTATCCTTGCTTAGCTTGTAAGAAAAGGAATTTTCTAAGCAATTTCAGTTTAACGATGTTAGTTTAAGTTAAGAACCTCATTTAAGGATTTCCAAATCGCCTACGTGTTCAATTCGCAAGTCCGCAAGGAAGAATTTGAAATCCCTTTGATTTTCTTCCTATTTCTCTTTCTTTTCTCCAACTTCTCATCTACCTGTCAAGAAGAATGTTTCTCCAAAACTTTCTCCGTCCTTCTCTATTTTGTCCTACGAACTAATTAGCTTTGGCCAATAATTGTTTCATTAGCTTAAGTGGCCAGGTTTAACTCAAACTAACCACGCATATCGTCTAAGAAAGAGAATTTTATGAGTAATCGTAGCTTAACCATATTAGTTTAATTTAAGCACCCTATTTAAGGTTTTCTAAGTCTCCTACGTGTTCAATTCTCAAGTCCAAATGGATGGGTTTGATTTCTCTTCGATTTTCCTCCTATTTCTCTTCCTTTTCTCTAACTTTCTCTTCTACATCTCAAGAAGAACGTTTCTCTCTAAGTTTCTCCGTGCTTCCTCATCTTTTCTGTTTTATTCTACGAACTAATTAGCAGAGGCCACTAATTGTTTCATTAGCTTAAGTGGCCATGTGTTAACTCAAATTGACCTTGCTTAGCCTCTAAGAAAGAGAATTTTCTGAGTAATTGTAGCATAACGATATTATTTTAACTTAGGCACCTCATTTAAGGCTTTCAAAATCACTAAAGTGTTCAATTCTCAAGTCCAAAACGATGAATTTGAATGCCCTTTGATTATCTTTCTAAAATTCCTTTCTTTTCTCCAACTTTCTCTTCTAGCTCTAAAGCAAGATGTTTCTCTCTTTCTCCGTCCTTCTTCATCATTTTCCATTTGGTTCTTGGAACTAATTTGCTTAGGCCACTAATTCTTTCATTAGCTTATGTGGCCAAGTTTAACTCAAACTCACCTTGCTGAGCCTCTAGGAAAGAGAATTTTCTGAGTTAGTTGAGCTCAGGCACCTCATTCAAAGTTTTCAAAATCACGTTAGTGTTCAATTCTCAAGTCCAAAACGATGAATTTGATTGCCCCTTTGACTTTCTTCCTATTTCTCTTTATTTTCTCTAACTCTCTCTTCTAAGCTCTCAAGAAGAATGTTTCTGTCTAACTTTCTCTGGCCTTTTCTATTTTGTTCTAGGAACTAATTAGCTTAGGCCACTAATTATTTCATTAGCTTAAGTGGCCATGTTTGACTCAAACTAACCTTCCTTAGCCTCCAAGAAAGAGAATTTTCAAAGCATTTGCAGCATAACGATATCAGTTCAACTTAAGCCCCTTATCTAACGTTTACTGAATCGCCTACGTGTTCAATTCTCGAGTCCAAAAAGACTAAAAAATAATAATAATAATAATAATAATAATAATAATAATAATAATAATAATTTTTTTTATTTTCTTCCTATTTCCCTTTCTTTTCTCTAACTTTCTCTACTACCTCCCAAGAAGAACGTTTCCCTCTAACTTTCTCCGTCCTTCTCCATCCTACTCTATTTTGTTCTACGAACTAATTATATCTGAGGCTACTAATTGTTTCATTAGCTTTAGTGGCCATGTTTAACTCAAACTAACCTTGCCCAGCCTCTAAGAAAGAGAATTTTATGAGTAATTGTTGCTTAACGTTATTGCTTTAACTTAGGCACCTCATTTAAGGATTTCCAAATCACCTGAGTGTTCAATTCTCAATTCCAAAATGATGAATTTGAATTCTCTTTGATTTTCTTCCTGTTTCTCTTTCTTTTCTCTAACTTTCTTTTCTAGCTCTCAAGAAGAATGTTTCTCCATAACTTTCCCCGTCCTTCTGCGTCTTTCTCGATCTTGTTCTAGGAGCTAAGTAGCTTATTAGGCCACTAATCGTTTCATTAGCTTAAGTGGCCAAGTTTAGCTCAAACTAACCTTGCTTAGCCTCTAAAAAAGAGAATTTTAAGAGTAATTGCATCTTAGCGATATTAGTTTAACTTAAGAACCTTATTTAAAGGATTTCTAAATCACCTAAGTGTTCAATTCTCAAGTCCAAAAGGAAGAATTTGAAATCCCTTTGAATTTCTTTCTATTTTCCTTTTTCTTTTCTCCGACTTCTCATCTACCTGTCAAGAAGAATGTTTCTCCCCAAGTTTCTCCGGCCTTCTCCGTCCTTCTCTATTTTATCCTACGAACTAATTAGCTTGGGCCAATAACTCTTTCGTTAGCTTAAATGGCCCGGTTTAACTCAAACAAAACCATGCTTAGCCTGTAAGAAAGAGAATTTTATGAGTAATTGTAGCTTAATGATATTAGTTTAACTTAAACACGTCATTTAAGGTTTTCTAAATCTCCTACGTGTTCAATTCTCAAATCGAAAAGGATGAATTTCAATTCGCTTTGATTTTCTTCCTATTTCTCTATCTTTTCTCTAACCTTTCTCCGCCGCCTCTCAAGAAGAATTCAGAATGTTCAAAAGCTGTCCTTTATTTTCTTTTTGTTCTACACCTACTATAACGACATACTTATTTTGCCTACTCTAGTGGGATGTACTAGGGACTATGTTTCGTTACTCATAGCTATTTTGCTGGATGCATACATCAGATTGCTGGTTTCTCCTCCAGCGCACTTCAGGAATACTGTTACACTCCGTGTGGGTTACGCTTCAAGACTATGCTGAATCAGATTTCGGTGATTTCTGGATGGGTTACTTTGGTTGCTACTTTCATTATTGGCGTTTGATATTTTTGGATGGGTGGCTCATAGCTATTACTTTGTTTCATTATTGATTTTAGTTAGCTCTTCCGCTGATGTTCAATAGCTATTTCTCTTTGATATAGTGTTTGAACATCTTGCGTCTGGTTATTCAGTCGTGCTTTTCTTGGCTTTGCTTTTCTTTCTCTCGTGTATAGCTTTGTAGGGCCTGGGGCATGCCCCTTGTAATCTTGTTTATTCTTCTGTTTTATTTATGACTTATTCACCCAAAAAAGAGAACTTTTGTCTCTAGCTTTCTCCGTCCTTCTCCATCCTTCTCTATTTTGTTCTAGGAACTAATAAGCCACTAATTGTTTCATTAGCTTAAGGGGACAAGTTTAACTCAAACTAACCTTGCTTAGCCTCTAAGAAAGAGAATTTTCTGAGTAATTGTGGCTTAACTATATTAGTTTAACTTAAGTACCCTATTTAGGGTTTTCTAAATCTCCTACGTGTTCAGTTCTCGAGTCCAAATGGATTAATTTGAATTCTCTTCGATTTTCTTCCTATTTCTCTTTCCTTTTCTCTAACTTTCTCTTCAACATCTAGAGAAGAACGTTTCCCTCTATGTTTCTCCGTCCTTCTCCGTCTTCCTCTGTTTTGTTCTACGAACTAATTAGCTTAGCCCACTAATTGTTTCATTAGCTTAAGCGGCCAGGTTTAACTGAAACTATCCTTGCTTAGCTTGTAAGAAAAGGAATTTTCTAAGCAATTTCAGTTTAACGATGTTAGTTTAAGTTAAGAACCTCATTTAAGGATTTCCAAATCGCCTACGTGTTCAATTCGCAAGTCCGCAAGGAAGAATTTGAAATCCCTTTGATTTTCTTCCTATTTCTCTTTCTTTTCTCCAACTTCTCATCTACCTGTCAAGAAGAATGTTTCTCCAAAACTTTCTCCGTCCTTCTCTATTTTGTCCTACGAACTAATTAGCTTTGGCCAATAATTGTTTCATTAGCTTAAGTGGCCAGGTTTAACTCAAACTAACCACGCATATCGTCTAAGAAAGAGAATTTTATGAGTAATCGTAGCTTAACCATATTAGTTTAATTTAAGCACCCTATTTAAGGTTTTCTAAGTCTCCTACGTGTTCAATTCTCAAGTCCAAATGGATGGGTTTGATTTCTCTTCGATTTTCCTCCTATTTCTCTTCCTTTTCTCTAACTTTCTCTTCTACATCTCAAGAAGAACGTTTCTCTCTAAGTTTCTCCGTGCTTCCTCATCTTTTCTGTTTTATTCTACGAACTAATTAGCAGAGGCCACTAATTGTTTCATTAGCTTAAGTGGCCATGTGTTAACTCAAATTGACCTTGCTTAGCCTCTAAGAAAGAGAATTTTCTGAGTAATTGTAGCATAACGATATTATTTTAACTTAGGCACCTCATTTAAGGCTTTCAAAATCACTAAAGTGTTCAATTCTCAAGTCCAAAACGATGAATTTGAATGCCCTTTGATTATCTTTCTAAAATTCCTTTCTTTTCTCCAACTTTCTCTTCTAGCTCTAAAGCAAGATGTTTCTCTCTTTCTCCGTCCTTCTTCATCATTTTCCATTTGGTTCTTGGAACTAATTTGCTTAGGCCACTAATTCTTTCATTAGCTTATGTGGCCAAGTTTAACTCAAACTCACCTTGCTGAGCCTCTAGGAAAGAGAATTTTCTGAGTTAGTTGAGCTCAGGCACCTCATTCAAAGTTTTCAAAATCACGTTAGTGTTCAATTCTCAAGTCCAAAACGATGAATTTGATTGCCCCTTTGACTTTCTTCCTATTTCTCTTTATTTTCTCTAACTCTCTCTTCTAAGCTCTCAAGAAGAATGTTTCTGTCTAACTTTCTCTGGCCTTTTCTATTTTGTTCTAGGAACTAATTAGCTTAGGCCACTAATTATTTCATTAGCTTAAGTGGCCATGTTTGACTCAAACTAACCTTCCTTAGCCTCCAAGAAAGAGAATTTTCAAAGCATTTGCAGCATAACGATATCAGTTCAACTTAAGCCCCTTATCTAACGTTTACTGAATCGCCTACGTGTTCAATTCTCGAGTCCAAAAAGACTAAAAAATAATAATAATAATAATAATAATAATAATAATAATAATAATAATAATAATTTTTTTTATTTTCTTCCTATTTCCCTTTCTTTTCTCTAACTTTCTCTACTACCTCCCAAGAAGAACGTTTCCCTCTAACTTTCTCCGTCCTTCTCCATCCTACTCTATTTTGTTCTACGAACTAATTATATCTGAGGCTACTAATTGTTTCATTAGCTTTAGTGGCCATGTTTAACTCAAACTAACCTTGCCCAGCCTCTAAGAAAGAGAATTTTATGAGTAATTGTTGCTTAACGTTATTGCTTTAACTTAGGCACCTCATTTAAGGATTTCCAAATCACCTGAGTGTTCAATTCTCAATTCCAAAATGATGAATTTGAATTCTCTTTGATTTTCTTCCTGTTTCTCTTTCTTTTCTCTAACTTTCTTTTCTAGCTCTCAAGAAGAATGTTTCTCCATAACTTTCCCCGTCCTTCTGCGTCTTTCTCGATCTTGTTCTAGGAGCTAAGTAGCTTATTAGGCCACTAATCGTTTCATTAGCTTAAGTGGCCAAGTTTAGCTCAAACTAACCTTGCTTAGCCTCTAAAAAAGAGAATTTTAAGAGTAATTGCATCTTAGCGATATTAGTTTAACTTAAGAACCTTATTTAAAGGATTTCTAAATCACCTAAGTGTTCAATTCTCAAGTCCAAAAGGAAGAATTTGAAATCCCTTTGAATTTCTTTCTATTTTCCTTTTTCTTTTCTCCGACTTCTCATCTACCTGTCAAGAAGAATGTTTCTCCCCAAGTTTCTCCGGCCTTCTCCGTCCTTCTCTATTTTATCCTACGAACTAATTAGCTTGGGCCAATAACTCTTTCGTTAGCTTAAATGGCCCGGTTTAACTCAAACAAAACCATGCTTAGCCTGTAAGAAAGAGAATTTTATGAGTAATTGTAGCTTAATGATATTAGTTTAACTTAAACACGTCATTTAAGGTTTTCTAAATCTCCTACGTGTTCAATTCTCAAATCGAAAAGGATGAATTTCAATTCGCTTTGATTTTCTTCCTATTTCTCTATCTTTTCTCTAACCTTTCTCCGCCGCCTCTCAAGAAGAATTCAGAATGTTCAAAAGCTGTCCTTTATTTTCTTTTTGTTCTACACCTACTATAACGACATACTTATTTTGCCTACTCTAGTGGGATGTACTAGGGACTATGTTTCGTTACTCATAGCTATTTTGCTGGATGCATACATCAGATTGCTGGTTTCTCCTCCAGCGCACTTCAGGAATACTGTTACACTCCGTGTGGGTTACGCTTCAAGACTATGCTGAATCAGATTTCGGTGATTTCTGGATGGGTTACTTTGGTTGCTACTTTCATTATTGGCGTTTGATATTTTTGGATGGGTGGCTCATAGCTATTACTTTGTTTCATTATTGATTTTAGTTAGCTCTTCCGCTGATGTTCAATAGCTATTTCTCTTTGATATAGTGTTTGAACATCTTGCGTCTGGTTATTCAGTCGTGCTTTTCTTGGCTTTGCTTTTCTTTCTCTCGTGTATAGCTTTGTAGGGCCTGGGGCATGCCCCTTGTAATCTTGTTTATTCTTCTGTTTTATTTATGACTTATTCACCCAAAAAAGAGAACTTTTGTCTCTAGCTTTCTCCGTCCTTCTCCATCCTTCTCTATTTTGTTCTAGGAACTAATAAGCCACTAATTGTTTCATTAGCTTAAGGGGACAAGTTTAACTCAAACTAACCTTGCTTAGCCTCTAAGAAAGAGAATTTTCTGAGTAATTGTGGCTTAACTATATTAGTTTAACTTAAGTACCCTATTTAGGGTTTTCTAAATCTCCTACGTGTTCAGTTCTCGAGTCCAAATGGATTAATTTGAATTCTCTTCGATTTTCTTCCTATTTCTCTTTCCTTTTCTCTAACTTTCTCTTCAACATCTAGAGAAGAACGTTTCCCTCTATGTTTCTCCGTCCTTCTCCGTCTTCCTCTGTTTTGTTCTACGAACTAATTAGCTTAGCCCACTAATTGTTTCATTAGCTTAAGCGGCCAGGTTTAACTGAAACTATCCTTGCTTAGCTTGTAAGAAAAGGAATTTTCTAAGCAATTTCAGTTTAACGATGTTAGTTTAAGTTAAGAACCTCATTTAAGGATTTCCAAATCGCCTACGTGTTCAATTCGCAAGTCCGCAAGGAAGAATTTGAAATCCCTTTGATTTTCTTCCTATTTCTCTTTCTTTTCTCCAACTTCTCATCTACCTGTCAAGAAGAATGTTTCTCCAAAACTTTCTCCGTCCTTCTCTATTTTGTCCTACGAACTAATTAGCTTTGGCCAATAATTGTTTCATTAGCTTAAGTGGCCAGGTTTAACTCAAACTAACCACGCATATCGTCTAAGAAAGAGAATTTTATGAGTAATCGTAGCTTAACCATATTAGTTTAATTTAAGCACCCTATTTAAGGTTTTCTAAGTCTCCTACGTGTTCAATTCTCAAGTCCAAATGGATGGGTTTGATTTCTCTTCGATTTTCCTCCTATTTCTCTTCCTTTTCTCTAACTTTCTCTTCTACATCTCAAGAAGAACGTTTCTCTCTAAGTTTCTCCGTGCTTCCTCATCTTTTCTGTTTTATTCTACGAACTAATTAGCAGAGGCCACTAATTGTTTCATTAGCTTAAGTGGCCATGTGTTAACTCAAATTGACCTTGCTTAGCCTCTAAGAAAGAGAATTTTCTGAGTAATTGTAGCATAACGATATTATTTTAACTTAGGCACCTCATTTAAGGCTTTCAAAATCACTAAAGTGTTCAATTCTCAAGTCCAAAACGATGAATTTGAATGCCCTTTGATTATCTTTCTAAAATTCCTTTCTTTTCTCCAACTTTCTCTTCTAGCTCTAAAGCAAGATGTTTCTCTCTTTCTCCGTCCTTCTTCATCATTTTCCATTTGGTTCTTGGAACTAATTTGCTTAGGCCACTAATTCTTTCATTAGCTTATGTGGCCAAGTTTAACTCAAACTCACCTTGCTGAGCCTCTAGGAAAGAGAATTTTCTGAGTTAGTTGAGCTCAGGCACCTCATTCAAAGTTTTCAAAATCACGTTAGTGTTCAATTCTCAAGTCCAAAACGATGAATTTGATTGCCCCTTTGACTTTCTTCCTATTTCTCTTTATTTTCTCTAACTCTCTCTTCTAAGCTCTCAAGAAGAATGTTTCTGTCTAACTTTCTCTGGCCTTTTCTATTTTGTTCTAGGAACTAATTAGCTTAGGCCACTAATTATTTCATTAGCTTAAGTGGCCATGTTTGACTCAAACTAACCTTCCTTAGCCTCCAAGAAAGAGAATTTTCAAAGCATTTGCAGCATAACGATATCAGTTCAACTTAAGCCCCTTATCTAACGTTTACTGAATCGCCTACGTGTTCAATTCTCGAGTCCAAAAAGACTAAAAAATAATAATAATAATAATAATAATAATAATAATAATAATAATAATAATTTTTTTTATTTTCTTCCTATTTCCCTTTCTTTTCTCTAACTTTCTCTACTACCTCCCAAGAAGAACGTTTCCCTCTAACTTTCTCCGTCCTTCTCCATCCTACTCTATTTTGTTCTACGAACTAATTATATCTGAGGCTACTAATTGTTTCATTAGCTTTAGTGGCCATGTTTAACTCAAACTAACCTTGCCCAGCCTCTAAGAAAGAGAATTTTATGAGTAATTGTTGCTTAACGTTATTGCTTTAACTTAGGCACCTCATTTAAGGATTTCCAAATCACCTGAGTGTTCAATTCTCAATTCCAAAATGATGAATTTGAATTCTCTTTGATTTTCTTCCTGTTTCTCTTTCTTTTCTCTAACTTTCTTTTCTAGCTCTCAAGAAGAATGTTTCTCCATAACTTTCCCCGTCCTTCTGCGTCTTTCTCGATCTTGTTCTAGGAGCTAAGTAGCTTATTAGGCCACTAATCGTTTCATTAGCTTAAGTGGCCAAGTTTAGCTCAAACTAACCTTGCTTAGCCTCTAAAAAAGAGAATTTTAAGAGTAATTGCATCTTAGCGATATTAGTTTAACTTAAGAACCTTATTTAAAGGATTTCTAAATCACCTAAGTGTTCAATTCTCAAGTCCAAAAGGAAGAATTTGAAATCCCTTTGAATTTCTTTCTATTTTCCTTTTTCTTTTCTCCGACTTCTCATCTACCTGTCAAGAAGAATGTTTCTCCCCAAGTTTCTCCGGCCTTCTCCGTCCTTCTCTATTTTATCCTACGAACTAATTAGCTTGGGCCAATAACTCTTTCGTTAGCTTAAATGGCCCGGTTTAACTCAAACAAAACCATGCTTAGCCTGTAAGAAAGAGAATTTTATGAGTAATTGTAGCTTAATGATATTAGTTTAACTTAAACACGTCATTTAAGGTTTTCTAAATCTCCTACGTGTTCAATTCTCAAATCGAAAAGGATGAATTTCAATTCGCTTTGATTTTCTTCCTATTTCTCTATCTTTTCTCTAACCTTTCTCCGCCGCCTCTCAAGAAGAATTCAGAATGTTCAAAAGCTGTCCTTTATTTTCTTTTTGTTCTACACCTACTATAACGACATACTTATTTTGCCTACTCTAGTGGGATGTACTAGGGACTATGTTTCGTTACTCATAGCTATTTTGCTGGATGCATACATCAGATTGCTGGTTTCTCCTCCAGCGCACTTCAGGAATACTGTTACACTCCGTGTGGGTTACGCTTCAAGACTATGCTGAATCAGATTTCGGTGATTTCTGGATGGGTTACTTTGGTTGCTACTTTCATTATTGGCGTTTGATATTTTTGGATGGGTGGCTCATAGCTATTACTTTGTTTCATTATTGATTTTAGTTAGCTCTTCCGCTGATGTTCAATAGCTATTTCTCTTTGATATAGTGTTTGAACATCTTGCGTCTGGTTATTCAGTCGTGCTTTTCTTGGCTTTGCTTTTCTTTCTCTCGTGTATAGCTTTGTAGGGCCTGGGGCATGCCCCTTGTAATCTTGTTTATTCTTCTGTTTTATTTATGACTTATTCACCCAAAAAAGAGAACTTTTGTCTCTAGCTTTCTCCGTCCTTCTCCATCCTTCTCTATTTTGTTCTAGGAACTAATAAGCCACTAATTGTTTCATTAGCTTAAGGGGACAAGTTTAACTCAAACTAACCTTGCTTAGCCTCTAAGAAAGAGAATTTTCTGAGTAATTGTGGCTTAACTATATTAGTTTAACTTAAGTACCCTATTTAGGGTTTTCTAAATCTCCTACGTGTTCAGTTCTCGAGTCCAAATGGATTAATTTGAATTCTCTTCGATTTTCTTCCTATTTCTCTTTCCTTTTCTCTAACTTTCTCTTCAACATCTAGAGAAGAACGTTTCCCTCTATGTTTCTCCGTCCTTCTCCGTCTTCCTCTGTTTTGTTCTACGAACTAATTAGCTTAGCCCACTAATTGTTTCATTAGCTTAAGCGGCCAGGTTTAACTGAAACTATCCTTGCTTAGCTTGTAAGAAAAGGAATTTTCTAAGCAATTTCAGTTTAACGATGTTAGTTTAAGTTAAGAACCTCATTTAAGGATTTCCAAATCGCCTACGTGTTCAATTCGCAAGTCCGCAAGGAAGAATTTGAAATCCCTTTGATTTTCTTCCTATTTCTCTTTCTTTTCTCCAACTTCTCATCTACCTGTCAAGAAGAATGTTTCTCCAAAACTTTCTCCGTCCTTCTCTATTTTGTCCTACGAACTAATTAGCTTTGGCCAATAATTGTTTCATTAGCTTAAGTGGCCAGGTTTAACTCAAACTAACCACGCATATCGTCTAAGAAAGAGAATTTTATGAGTAATCGTAGCTTAACCATATTAGTTTAATTTAAGCACCCTATTTAAGGTTTTCTAAGTCTCCTACGTGTTCAATTCTCAAGTCCAAATGGATGGGTTTGATTTCTCTTCGATTTTCCTCCTATTTCTCTTCCTTTTCTCTAACTTTCTCTTCTACATCTCAAGAAGAACGTTTCTCTCTAAGTTTCTCCGTGCTTCCTCATCTTTTCTGTTTTATTCTACGAACTAATTAGCAGAGGCCACTAATTGTTTCATTAGCTTAAGTGGCCATGTGTTAACTCAAATTGACCTTGCTTAGCCTCTAAGAAAGAGAATTTTCTGAGTAATTGTAGCATAACGATATTATTTTAACTTAGGCACCTCATTTAAGGCTTTCAAAATCACTAAAGTGTTCAATTCTCAAGTCCAAAACGATGAATTTGAATGCCCTTTGATTATCTTTCTAAAATTCCTTTCTTTTCTCCAACTTTCTCTTCTAGCTCTAAAGCAAGATGTTTCTCTCTTTCTCCGTCCTTCTTCATCATTTTCCATTTGGTTCTTGGAACTAATTTGCTTAGGCCACTAATTCTTTCATTAGCTTATGTGGCCAAGTTTAACTCAAACTCACCTTGCTGAGCCTCTAGGAAAGAGAATTTTCTGAGTTAGTTGAGCTCAGGCACCTCATTCAAAGTTTTGAAAATCACGTTAGTGTTCAATTCTCAAGTCCAAAACGATGAATTTGATTGCCCCTTTGACTTTCTTCCTATTTCTCTTTATTTTCTCTAACTCTCTCTTCTAAGCTCTCAAGAAGAATGTTTCTGTCTAACTTTCTCTGGCCTTTTCTATTTTGTTCTAGGAACTAATTAGCTTAGGCCACTAATTATTTCATTAGCTTAAGTGGCCATGTTTGACTCAAACTAACCTTCCTTAGCCTCCAAGAAAGAGAATTTTCAAAGCATTTGCAGTATAACGATATCAGTTCAACTTAAGCCCCTTATCTAACGTTTACTGAATCGCCTACGTGTTCAATTCTCGAGTCCAAAAAGACTAAAAAATAATAATAATAATAATAATAATAATAATAATAATAATAATAATTTTTTTTATTTTCTTCCTATTTCCCTTTCTTTTCTCTAACTTTCTCTACTACCTCCCAAGAAGAACGTTTCCCTCTAACTTTCTCCGTCCTTCTCCATCCTACTCTATTTTGTTCTACGAACTAATTATATCTGAGGCTACTAATTGTTTCATTAGCTTTAGTGGCCATGTTTAACTCAAACTAACCTTGCCCAGCCTCTAAGAAAGAGAATTTTATGAGTAATTGTTGCTTAACGTTATTGCTTTAACTTAGGCACCTCATTTAAGGATTTCCAAATCACCTGAGTGTTCAATTCTCAATTCCAAAATGATGAATTTGAATTCTCTTTGATTTTCTTCCTGTTTCTCTTTCTTTTCTCTAACTTTCTTTTCTAGCTCTCAAGAAGAATGTTTCTCCATAACTTTCCCCGTCCTTCTGCGTCTTTCTCGATCTTGTTCTAGGAGCTAAGTAGCTTATTAGGCCACTAATCGTTTCATTAGCTTAAGTGGCCAAGTTTAGCTCAAACTAACCTTGCTTAGCCTCTAAAAAAGAGAATTTTAAGAGTAATTGCATCTTAGCGATATTAGTTTAACTTAAGAACCTTATTTAAAGGATTTCTAAATCACCTAAGTGTTCAATTCTCAAGTCCAAAAGGAAGAATTTGAAATCCCTTTGAATTTCTTTCTATTTTCCTTTTTCTTTTCTCCGACTTCTCATCTACCTGTCAAGAAGAATGTTTCTCCCCAAGTTTCTCCGGCCTTCTCCGTCCTTCTCTATTTTATCCTACGAACTAATTAGCTTGGGCCAATAACTCTTTCGTTAGCTTAAATGGCCCGGTTTAACTCAAACAAAACCATGCTTAGCCTGTAAGAAAGAGAATTTTATGAGTAATTGTAGCTTAATGATATTAGTTTAACTTAAACACGTCATTTAAGGTTTTCTAAATCTCCTACGTGTTCAATTCTCAAATCGAAAAGGATGAATTTCAATTCGCTTTGATTTTCTTCCTATTTCTCTATCTTTTCTCTAACCTTTCTCCGCCGCCTCTCAAGAAGAATTCAGAATGTTCAAAAGCTGTCCTTTATTTTCTTTTTGTTCTACACCTACTATAACGACATACTTATTTTGCCTACTCTAGTGGGATGTACTAGGGACTATGTTTCGTTACTCATAGCTATTTTGCTGGATGCATACATCAGATTGCTGGTTTCTCCTCCAGCGCACTTCAGGAATACTGTTACACTCCGTGTGGGTTACGCTTCAAGACTATGCTGAATCAGATTTCGGTGATTTCTGGATGGGTTACTTTGGTTGCTACTTTCATTATTGGCGTTTGATATTTTTGGATGGGTGGCTCATAGCTATTACTTTGTTTCATTATTGATTTTAGTTAGCTCTTCCGCTGATGTTCAATAGCTATTTCTCTTTGATATAGTGTTTGAACATCTTGCGTCTGGTTATTCAGTCGTGCTTTTCTTGGCTTTGCTTTTCTTTCTCTCGTGTATAGCTTTGTAGGGCCTGGGGCATGCCCCTTGTAATCTTGTTTATTCTTCTGTTTTATTTATGACTTATTCACCCAAAAAAGAGAACTTTTGTCTCTAGCTTTCTCCGTCCTTCTCCATCCTTCTCTATTTTGTTCTAGGAACTAATAAGCCACTAATTGTTTCATTAGCTTAAGGGGACAAGTTTAACTCAAACTAACCTTGCTTAGCCTCTAAGAAAGAGAATTTTCTGAGTAATTGTGGCTTAACTATATTAGTTTAACTTAAGTACCCTATTTAGGGTTTTCTAAATCTCCTACGTGTTCAGTTCTCGAGTCCAAATGGATTAATTTGAATTCTCTTCGATTTTCTTCCTATTTCTCTTTCCTTTTCTCTAACTTTCTCTTCAACATCTAGAGAAGAACGTTTCCCTCTATGTTTCTCCGTCCTTCTCCGTCTTCCTCTGTTTTGTTCTACGAACTAATTAGCTTAGCCCACTAATTGTTTCATTAGCTTAAGCGGCCAGGTTTAACTGAAACTATCCTTGCTTAGCTTGTAAGAAAAGGAATTTTCTAAGCAATTTCAGTTTAACGATGTTAGTTTAAGTTAAGAACCTCATTTAAGGATTTCCAAATCGCCTACGTGTTCAATTCGCAAGTCCGCAAGGAAGAATTTGAAATCCCTTTGATTTTCTTCCTATTTCTCTTTCTTTTCTCCAACTTCTCATCTACCTGTCAAGAAGAATGTTTCTCCAAAACTTTCTCCGTCCTTCTCTATTTTGTCCTACGAACTAATTAGCTTTGGCCAATAATTGTTTCATTAGCTTAAGTGGCCAGGTTTAACTCAAACTAACCACGCATATCGTCTAAGAAAGAGAATTTTATGAGTAATCGTAGCTTAACCATATTAGTTTAATTTAAGCACCCTATTTAAGGTTTTCTAAGTCTCCTACGTGTTCAATTCTCAAGTCCAAATGGATGGGTTTGATTTCTCTTCGATTTTCCTCCTATTTCTCTTCCTTTTCTCTAACTTTCTCTTCTACATCTCAAGAAGAACGTTTCTCTCTAAGTTTCTCCGTGCTTCCTCATCTTTTCTGTTTTATTCTACGAACTAATTAGCAGAGGCCACTAATTGTTTCATTAGCTTAAGTGGCCATGTGTTAACTCAAATTGACCTTGCTTAGCCTCTAAGAAAGAGAATTTTCTGAGTAATTGTAGCATAACGATATTATTTTAACTTAGGCACCTCATTTAAGGCTTTCAAAATCACTAAAGTGTTCAATTCTCAAGTCCAAAACGATGAATTTGAATGCCCTTTGATTATCTTTCTAAAATTCCTTTCTTTTCTCCAACTTTCTCTTCTAGCTCTAAAGCAAGATGTTTCTCTCTTTCTCCGTCCTTCTTCATCATTTTCCATTTGGTTCTTGGAACTAATTTGCTTAGGCCACTAATTCTTTCATTAGCTTATGTGGCCAAGTTTAACTCAAACTCACCTTGCTGACCCTCTAGGAAAGAGAATTTTCCGAGTTAGTTGAGCTCAGGCACCTCATTCAAAGTTTTCAAAATCACGTTAGTGTTCAATTCTCAAGTCCAAAACGATGAATTTGATTGCCCCTTTGACTTTCTTCCTATTTCTCTTTATTTTCTCTAACTCTCTCTTCTAAGCTCTCAAGAAGAATGTTTCTGTCTAACTTTCTCTGGCCTTTTCTATTTTGTTCTAGGAACTAATTAGCTTAGGCCACTAATTATTTCATTAGCTTAAGTGGCCATGTTTGACTCAAACTAACCTTCCTTAGCCTCCAAGAAAGAGAATTTTCAAAGCATTTGCAGCATAACGATATCAGTTTAACTTAAGCCCCTTATCTAACGTTTACTGAATCGCCTACGTGTTCAATTCTCGAGTCCAAAAAGACTAAAAAATAAAAATAATAATAATAATAATAATAATAATTTTTTTTATTTTCTTCCTATTTCCCTTTCTTTTCTCTAACTTTCTCTACTACCTCCCAAGAAGAACGTTTCCCTCTAACTTTCTCCGTCCTTCTCCATCCTACTCTATTTTGTTCTACGAACTAATTATATCTGAGGCTACTAATTGTTTCATTAGCTTTAGTGGCCATGTTTAACTCAAACTAACCTTGCCCAGCCTCTAAGAAAGAGAATTTTATGAGTAATTGTTGCTTAACGTTATTGCTTTAACTTAGGCACCTCATTTAAGGATTTCCAAATCACCTGAGTGTTCAATTCTCAATTCCAAAATGATGAATTTGAATTCTCTTTGATTTTCTTCCTGTTTCTCTTTCTTTTCTCTAACTTTCTTTTCTAGCTCTCAAGAAGAATGTTTCTCCATAACTTTCCCCGTCCTTCTGCGTCTTTCTCGATCTTGTTCTAGGAGCTAAGTAGCTTATTAGGCCACTAATCGTTTCATTAGCTTAAGTGGCCAAGTTTAGCTCAAACTAACCTTGCTTAGCCTCTAAAAAAGAGAATTTTAAGAGTAATTGCATCTTAGCGATATTAGTTTAACTTAAGAACCTTATTTAAAGGATTTCTAAATCACCTAAGTGTTCAATTCTCAAGTCCAAAAGGAAGAATTTGAAATCCCTTTGAATTTCTTTCTATTTTCCTTTTTCTTTTCTCCGACTTCTCATCTACCTGTCAAGAAGAATGTTTCTCCCCAAGTTTCTCCGGCCTTCTCCGTCCTTCTCTATTTTATCCTACGAACTAATTAGCTTGGGCCAATAACTCTTTCGTTAGCTTAAATGGCCCGGTTTAACTCAAACAAAACCATGCTTAGCCTGTAAGAAAGAGAATTTTATGAGTAATTGTAGCTTAATGATATTAGTTTAACTTAAACACGTCATTTAAGGTTTTCTAAATCTCCTACGTGTTCAATTCTCAAATCGAAAAGGATGAATTTCAATTCGCTTTGATTTTCTTCCTATTTCTCTATCTTTTCTCTAACCTTTCTCCGCCGCCTCTCAAGAAGAATTCAGAATGTTCAAAAGCTGTCCTTTATTTTCTTTTTGTTCTACACCTACTATAACGACATACTTATTTTGCCTACTCTAGTGGGATGTACTAGGGACTATGTTTCGTTACTCATAGCTATTTTGCTGGATGCATACATCAGATTGCTGGTTTCTCCTCCAGCGCACTTCAGGAATACTGTTACACTCCGTGTGGGTTACGCTTCAAGACTATGCTGAATCAGATTTCGGTGATTTCTGGATGGGTTACTTTGGTTGCTACTTTCATTATTGGCGTTTGATATTTTTGGATGGGTGGCTCATAGCTATTACTTTGTTTCATTATTGATTTTAGTTAGCTCTTCCGCTGATGTTCAATAGCTATTTCTCTTTGATATAGTGTTTGAACATCTTGCGTTTGGTTATTCAGTCGTGCTTTTCTTGGCTTTGCTTTTCTTTCTCTCGTGTATAGCTTTGTAGGGCCTGGGGCATGCCCCTTGTAATCTTGTTTATTCTTCTGTTTTATTTATGACTTATTCACCCAAAAAAGAGAACTTTTGTCTCTAGCTTTCTCCGTCCTTCTCCATCCTTCTCTATTTTGTTCTAGGAACTAATAAGCCACTAATTGTTTCATTAGCTTAAGGGGACAAGTTTAACTCAAACTAACCTTGCTTAGCCTCTAAGAAAGAGAATTTTCTGAGTAATTGTGGCTTAACTATATTAGTTTAACTTAAGTACCCTATTTAGGGTTTTCTAAATCTCCTACGTGTTCAGTTCTCGAGTCCAAATGGATTAATTTGAATTCTCTTCGATTTTCTTCCTATTTCTCTTTCCTTTTCTCTAACTTTCTCTTCAACATCTAGAGAAGAACGTTTCCCTCTATGTTTCTCCGTCCTTCTCCGTCTTCCTCTGTTTTGTTCTACGAACTAATTAGCTTAGCCCACTAATTGTTTCATTAGCTTAAGCGGCCAGGTTTAACTGAAACTATCCTTGCTTAGCTTGTAAGAAAAGGAATTTTCTAAGCAATTTCAGTTTAACGATGTTAGTTTAAGTTAAGAACCTCATTTAAGGATTTCCAAATCGCCTACGTGTTCAATTCGCAAGTCCGCAAGGAAGAATTTGAAATCCCTTTGATTTTCTTCCTATTTCTCTTTCTTTTCTCCAACTTCTCATCTACCTGTCAAGAAGAATGTTTCTCCAAAACTTTCTCCGTCCTTCTCTATTTTGTCCTACGAACTAATTAGCTTTGGCCAATAATTGTTTCATTAGCTTAAGTGGCCAGGTTTAACTCAAACTAACCATGCATATCGTCTAAGAAAGAGAATTTTATGAGTAATCGTAGCTTAACCATATTAGTTTAATTTAAGCACCCTATTTAAGGTTTTCTAAGTCTCCTACGTGTTCAATTCTCAAGTCCAAATGGATGGGTTTGATTTCTCTTCGATTTTCCTCCTATTTCTCTTCCTTTTCTCTAACTTTCTCTTCTACATCTCAAGAAGAACGTTTCTCTCTAAGTTTCTCCGTGCTTCCTCATCTTTTCTGTTTTATTCTACGAACTAATTAGCAGAGGCCACTAATTGTTTCATTAGCTTAAGTGGCCATGTGTTAACTCAAATTGACCTTGCTTAGCCTCTAAGAAAGAGAATTTTCTGAGTAATTGTAGCATAACGATATTATTTTAACTTAGGCACCTCATTTAAGGCATTCAAAATCACTAAAGTGTTCAATTCTCAAGTCCAAAACGATGAATTTGAATGCCCTTTGATTATCTTTCTAAAATTCCTTTCTTTTCTCCAACTTTCTCTTCTAGCTCTAAAGCAAGATGTTTCTCTCTTTCTCCGTCCTTCTTCATCATTTTCCATTTGGTTCTTGGAACTAATTTGCTTAGGCCACTAATTCTTTCATTAGCTTATGTGGCCAAGTTTAACTCAAACTCACCTTGCTGACCCTCTAGGAAAGAGAATTTTCCGAGTTAGTTGAGCTCAGGCACCTCATTCAAAGTTTTCAAAATCACGTTAGTGTTCAATTCTCAAGTCCAAAACGATGAATTTGATTGCCCCTTTGACTTTCTTCCTATTTCTCTTTATTTTCTCTAACTCTCTCTTCTAAGCTCTCAAGAAGAATGTTTCTGTCTAACTTTCTCTGGCCTTTTCTATTTTGTTCTAGGAACTAATTAGCTTAGGCCACTAATTATTTCATTAGCTTAAGTGGCCATGTTTGACTCAAACTAACCTTCCTTAGCCTCCAAGAAAGAGAATTTTCAAAGCATTTGCAGCATAACGATATCAGTTTAACTTAAGCCCCTTATCTAACGTTTACTGAATCGCCTACGTGTTCAATTCTCGAGTCCAAAAAGACTAAAAAATAAAAATAATAATAATAATAATAATAATAATTTTTTTTATTTTCTTCCTATTTCCCTTTCTTTTCTCTAACTTTCTCTACTACCTCCCAAGAAGAACGTTTCCCTCTAACTTTCTCCGTCCTTCTCCATCCTACTCTATTTTGTTCTACGAACTAATTATATCTGAGGCTACTAATTGTTTCATTAGCTTTAGTGGCCATGTTTAACTCAAACTAACCTTGCCCAGCCTCTAAGAAAGAGAATTTTATGAGTAATTGTTGCTTAACGTTATTGCTTTAACTTAGGCACCTCATTTAAGGATTTCCAAATCACCTGAGTGTTCAATTCTCAATTCCAAAATGATGAATTTGAATTCTCTTTGATTTTCTTCCTGTTTCTCTTTCTTTTCTCTAACTTTCTTTTCTAGCTCTCAAGAAGAATGTTTCTCCATAACTTTCCCCGTCCTTCTGCGTCTTTCTCGATCTTGTTCTAGGAGCTAAGTAGCTTATTAGGCCACTAATCGTTTCATTAGCTTAAGTGGCCAAGTTTAGCTCAAACTAACCTTGCTTAGCCTCTAAAAAAGAGAATTTTAAGAGTAATTGCATCTTAGCGATATTAGTTTAACTTAAGAACCTTATTTAAAGGATTTCTAAATCACCTAAGTGTTCAATTCTCAAGTCCAAAAGGAAGAATTTGAAATCCCTTTGAATTTCTTTCTATTTTCCTTTTTCTTTTCTCCGACTTCTCATCTACCTGTCAAGAAGAATGTTTCTCCCCAAGTTTCTCCGGCCTTCTCCGTCCTTCTCTATTTTATCCTACGAACTAATTAGCTTGGGCCAATAACTCTTTCGTTAGCTTAAATGGCCCGGTTTAACTCAAACAAAACCATGCTTAGCCTGTAAGAAAGAGAATTTTATGAGTAATTGTAGCTTAATGATATTAGTTTAACTTAAACACGTCATTTAAGGTTTTCTAAATCTCCTACGTGTTCAATTCTCAAATCGAAAAGGATGAATTTCAATTCGCTTTGATTTTCTTCCTATTTCTCTATCTTTTCTCTAACCATTCTCCGCCGCCTCTCAAGAAGAATTCAGAATGTTCAAAAGCTGTCCTTTATTTTCTTTTTGTTCTACACCTACTATAACGACATACTTATTTTGCCTACTCTAGTGGGATGTACTAGGGACTATGTTTCGTTACTCATAGCTATTTTGCTGGATGCATACATCAGATTGCTGGTTTCTCCTCCAGCGCACTTCAGGAATACTGTTACACTCCGTGTGGGTTACGCTTCAAGACTATGCTGAATCAGATTTCGGTGATTTCTGGATGGGTTACTTTGGTTGCTACTTTCATTATTGGCGTTTGATATTTTTGGATGGGTGGCTCATAGCTATTACTTTGTTTCATTATTGATTTTAGTTAGCTCTTCCGCTGATGTTCAATAGCTATTTCTCTTTGATATAGTGTTTGAACATCTTGCGTCTGGTTATTCAGTCGTGCTTTTCTTGGCTTTGCTTTTCTTTCTCTCGTGTATAGCTTTGTAGGGCCTGGGGCATGCCCCTTGTAATCTTGTTTATTCTTCTGTTTTATTTATGACTTATTCACCCAAAAAAGAGAACTTTTGTCTCTAGCTTTCTCCGTCCTTCTCTATTTTGTTCTAGGAACTAATAAGCCACTAATTGTTTCATTAGCTTAAGGGGACAAGTTTAACTCAAACTAACCTTGCTTAGCCTCTAAGAAAGAGAATTTTCTGAGTAATTGTGGCTTAACTATATTAGTTTAACTTAAGTACCCTATTTAGGGTTTTCTAAATCTCCTACGTGTTCAGTTCTCGAGTCCAAATGGATGAATTTGAATTCTCTTCGATTTTCTTCCTATTTCTCTTTCCTTTTCTCTAACTTTCTCTTCAACATCTAGAGAAGAACGTTTCCCTCTATGTTTCTCCGTCCTTCTCCGTCTTCCTCTGTTTTGTTCTACGAACTAATTAGCTTAGCCCACTAATTGTTTCATTAGCTTAAGCGGCCAGGTTTAACTGAAACTATCCTTGCTTAGCTTGTAAGAAAAGGAATTTTCTAAGCAATTTCAGTTTAACGATGTTAGTTTAAGTTAAGAACCTCATTTAAGGATTTCCAAATCGCCTACGTGTTCAATTCGCAAGTCCGCAAGGAAGAATTTGAAATCCCTTTGATTTTCTTCCTATTTCTCTTTCTTTTCTCCAACTTCTCATCTACCTGTCAAGAAGAATGTTTCTCCAAAACTTTCTCCGTCCTTCTCTATTTTGTCCTACGAACTAATTAGCTTTGGCCAATAATTGTTTCATTAGCTTAAGTGGCCAGGTTTAACTCAAACTAACCATGCATATCGTCTAAGAAAGAGAATTTTATGAGTAATCGTAGCTTAACCATATTAGTTTAATTTAAGCACCCTATTTAAGGTTTTCTAAGTCTCCTACGTGTTCAATTCTCAAGTCCAAATGGATGGGTTTGATTTCTCTTCGATTTTCCTCCTATTTCTCTTCCTTTTCTCTAACTTTCTCTTCTACATCTCAAGAAGAACGTTTCTCTCTAAGTTTCTCCGTGCTTCCTCATCTTTTCTGTTTTATTCTACGAACTAATTAGCAGAGGCCACTAATTGTTTCATTAGCTTAAGTGGCCATGTGTTAACTCAAATTGACCTTGCTTAGCCTCTAAGAAAGAGAATTTTCTGAGTAATTGTAGCATAACGATATTATTTTAACTTAGGCACCTCATTTAAGGCATTCAAAATCACTAAAGTGTTCAATTCTCAAGTCCAAAACGATGAATTTGAATGCCCTTTGATTATCTTTCTAAAATTCCTTTCTTTTCTCCAACTTTCTCTTCTAGCTCTAAAGCAAGATGTTTCTCTCTTTCTCCGTCCTTCTTCATCATTTTCCATTTGGTTCTTGGAACTAATTTGCTTAGGCCACTAATTCTTTCATTAGCTTATGTGGCCAAGTTTAACTCAAACTCACCTTGCTGACCCTCTAGGAAAGAGAATTTTCCGAGTTAGTTGAGCTCAGGCACCTCATTCAAAGTTTTCAAAATCACGTTAGTGTTCAATTCTCAAGTCCAAAACGATGAATTTGATTGCCCCTTTGACTTTCTTCCTATTTCTCTTTATTTTCTCTAACTCTCTCTTCTAAGCTCTCAAGAAGAATGTTTCTGTCTAACTTTCTCTGGCCTTTTCTATTTTGTTCTAGGAACTAATTAGCTTAGGCCACTAATTATTTCATTAGCTTAAGTGGCCATGTTTGACTCAAACTAACCTTCCTTAGCCTCCAAGAAAGAGAATTTTCAAAGCATTTGCAGCATAACGATATCAGTTTAACTTAAGCCCCTTATCTAACGTTTACTGAATCGCCTACGTGTTCAATTCTCGAGTCCAAAAAGACTAAAAAATAAAAATAATAATAATAATAATAATAATAATTTTTTTTATTTTCTTCCTATTTCCCTTTCTTTTCTCTAACTTTCTCTACTACCTCCCAAGAAGAACGTTTCCCTCTAACTTTCTCCGTCCTTCTCCATCCTACTCTATTTTGTTCTACGAACTAATTATATCTGAGGCTACTAATTGTTTCATTAGCTTTAGTGGCCATGTTTAACTCAAACTAACCTTGCCCAGCCTCTAAGAAAGAGAATTTTATGAGTAATTGTTGCTTAACGTTATTGCTTTAACTTAGGCACCTCATTTAAGGATTTCCAAATCACCTGAGTGTTCAATTCTCAATTCCAAAATGATGAATTTGAATTCTCTTTGATTTTCTTCCTGTTTCTCTTTCTTTTCTCTAACTTTCTTTTCTAGCTCTCAAGAAGAATGTTTCTCCATAACTTTCCCCGTCCTTCTGCGTCTTTCTCGATCTTGTTCTAGGAGCTAAGTAGCTTATTAGGCCACTAATCGTTTCATTAGCTTAAGTGGCCAAGTTTAGCTCAAACTAACCTTGCTTAGCCTCTAAAAAAGAGAATTTTAAGAGTAATTGCATCTTAGCGATATTAGTTTAACTTAAGAACCTTATTTAAAGGATTTCTAAATCACCTAAGTGTTCAATTCTCAAGTCCAAAAGGAAGAATTTGAAATCCCTTTGAATTTCTTTCTATTTTCCTTTTTCTTTTCTCCGACTTCTCATCTACCTGTCAAGAAGAATGTTTCTCCCCAAGTTTCTCCGGCCTTCTCCGTCCTTCTCTATTTTATCCTACGAACTAATTAGCTTGGGCCAATAACTCTTTCGTTAGCTTAAATGGCCCGGTTTAACTCAAACAAAACCATGCTTAGCCTGTAAGAAAGAGAATTTTATGAGTAATTGTAGCTTAATGATATTAGTTTAACTTAAACACGTCATTTAAGGTTTTCTAAATCTCCTACGTGTTCAATTCTCAAATCGAAAAGGATGAATTTCAATTCGCTTTGATTTTCTTCCTATTTCTCTATCTTTTCTCTAACCTTTCTCCGCCGCCTCTCAAGAAGAATTCAGAATGTTCAAAAGCTGTCCTTTATTTTCTTTTTGTTCTACACCTACTATAACGACATACTTATTTTGCCTACTCTAGTGGGATGTACTAGGGACTATGTTTCGTTACTCATAGCTATTTTGCTGGATGCATACATCAGATTGCTGGTTTCTCCTCCAGCGCACTTCAGGAATACTGTTACACTCCGTGTGGGTTACGCTTCAAGACTATGCTGAATCAGATTTCGGTGATTTCTGGATGGGTTACTTTGGTTGCTACTTTCATTATTGGCGTTTGATATTTTTGGATGGGTGGCTCATAGCTATTACTTTGTTTCATTATTGATTTTAGTTAGCTCTTCCGCTGATGTTCAATAGCTATTTCTCTTTGATATAGTGTTTGAACATCTTGCGTTTGGTTATTCAGTCGTGCTTTTCTTGGCTTTGCTTTTCTTTCTCTCGTGTATAGCTTTGTAGGGCCTGGGGCATGCCCCTTGTAATCTTGTTTATTCTTCTGTTTTATTTATGACTTATTCACCCAAAAAAGAGAACTTTTGTCTCTAGCTTTCTCCGTCCTTCTCTATTTTGTTCTAGGAACTAATAAGCCACTAATTGTTTCATTAGCTTAAGGGGACAAGTTTAACTCAAACTAACCTTGCTTAGCCTCTAAGAAAGAGAATTTTCTGAGTAATTGTGGCTTAACTATATTAGTTTAACTTAAGTACCCTATTTAGGGTTTTCTAAATCTCCTACGTGTTCAGTTCTCGAGTCCAAATGGATGAATTTGAATTCTCTTCGATTTTCTTCCTATTTCTCTTTCCTTTTCTCTAACTTTCTCTTCAACATCTAGAGAAGAACGTTTCCCTCTATGTTTCTCCGTCCTTCTCCGTCTTCCTCTGTTTTGTTCTACGAACTAATTAGCTTAGCCCACTAATTGTTTCATTAGCTTAAGCGGCCAGGTTTAACTGAAACTATCCTTGCTTAGCTTGTAAGAAAAGGAATTTTCTAAGCAATTTCAGTTTAACGATGTTAGTTTAAGTTAAGAACCTCATTTAAGGATTTCCAAATCACCTACGTGTTCAATTCGCAAGTCCGCAAGGAAGAATTTGAAATCCCTTTGATTTTCTTCCTATTTCTCTTTCTTTTCTCCAACTTCTCATCTACCTGTCAAGAAGAATGTTTCTCCAAAACTTTCTCCGTCCTTCTCTATTTTGTCCTACGAACTAATTAGCTTTGGCCAATAATTGTTTCATTAGCTTAAGTGGCCAGGTTTAACTCAAACTAACCATGCATATCGTCTAAGAAAGAGAATTTTATGAGTAATCGTAGCTTAACCATATTAGTTTAATTTAAGCACCCTATTTAAGGTTTTCTAAGTCTCCTACGTGTTCAATTCTCATGTCCAAATGGATGGGTTTGATTTCTCTTCGATTTTCCTCCTATTTCTCTTCCTTTTCTCTAACTTTCTCTTCTACATCTCAAGAAGAACGTTTCTCTCTAAGTTTCTCCGTGCTTCCTCATCTTTTCTGTTTTATTCTACGAACTAATTAGCAGAGGCCACTAATTGTTTCATTAGCTTAAGTGGCCATGTGTTAACTCAAATTGACCTTGCTTAGCCTCTAAGAAAGAGAATTTTCTGAGTAATTGTAGCATAACGATATTATTTTAACTTAGGCACCTCATTTAAGGCTTTCAAAATCACTAAAGTGTTCAATTCTCAAGTCCAAAACGATGAATTTGAATGCCCTTTGATTATCTTTCTAAAATTCCTTTCTTTTCTCCAACTTTCTCTTCTAGCTCTAAAGCAAGATGTTTCTCTCTTTCTCCGTCCTTCTTCATCATTTTCCATTTGGTTCTTGGAACTAATTTGCTTAGGCCACTAATTCTTTCATTAGCTTATGTGGCCAAGTTTAACTCAAACTCACCTTGCTGACCCTCTAGGAAAGAGAATTTTCTGAGTTAGTTGAGCTCAGGCACCTCATTCAAAGTTTTCAAAATCACGTTAGTGTTCAATTCTCAAGTCCAAAACGATGAATTTGATTGCCCCTTTGACTTTCTTCCTATTTCTCTTTATTTTCTCTAACTCTCTCTTCTAAGCTCTCAAGAAGAATGTTTCTGTCTAACTTTCTCTGGCCTTTTCTATTTTGTTCTAGGAACTAATTAGCTTAGGCCACTAATTATTTCATTAGCTTAAGTGGCCATGTTTGACTCAAACTAACCTTCCTTAGCCTCCAAGAAAGAGAATTTTCAAAGCATTTGCAGCATAACGATATCAGTTTAACTTAAGCCCCTTATCTAACGTTTACTGAATCGCCTACGTGTTCAATTCTCGAGTCCAAAAAGACTAAAAAATAAAAATAATAATAATAATAATAATAATAATTTTTTTTATTTTCTTCCTATTTCCCTTTCTTTTCTCTAACTTTCTCTACTACCTCCCAAGAAGAACGTTTCCCTCTAACTTTCTCCGTCCTTCTCCATCCTACTCTATTTTGTTCTACGAACTAATTATATCTGAGGCTACTAATTGTTTCATTAGCTTTAGTGGCCATGTTTAACTCAAACTAACCTTGCCCAGCCTCTAAGAAAGAGAATTTTATGAGTAATTGTTGCTTAACGTTATTGCTTTAACTTAGGCACCTCATTTAAGGATTTCCAAATCACCTGAGTGTTCAATTCTCAATTCCAAAATGATGAATTTGAATTCTCTTTGATTTTCTTCCTGTTTCTCTTTCTTTTCTCTAACTTTCTTTTCTAGCTCTCAAGAAGAATGTTTCTCCATAACTTTCCCCGTCCTTCTGCGTCTTTCTCGATCTTGTTCTAGGAGCTAAGTAGCTTATTAGGCCACTAATCGTTTCATTAGCTTAAGTGGCCAAGTTTAGCTCAAACTAACCTTGCTTAGCCTCTAAAAAAGAGAATTTTAAGAGTAATTGCATCTTAGCGATATTAGTTTAACTTAAGAACCTTATTTAAAGGATTTCTAAATCACCTAAGTGTTCAATTCTCAAGTCCAAAAGGAAGAATTTGAAATCCCTTTGAATTTCTTTCTATTTTCCTTTTTCTTTTCTCCGACTTCTCATCTACCTGCCAAGAAGAATGTTTCTCCCCAAGTTTCTCCGGCCTTCTCCATCCTTCTCTATTTTATCCTACGAACTAATTAGCTTGGGCCAATAACTCTTTCGTTAGCTTAAATGGCCCGGTTTAACTCAAACAAAACCATGCTTAGCCTGTAAGAAAGAGAATTTTATGAGTAATTGTAGCTTAATGATATTAGTTTAACTTAAACACGTCATTTAAGGTTTTCTAAATCTCCTACGTGTTCAATTCTCAAATCGAAAAGGATGAATTTCAATTCGCTTTGATTTTCTTCCTATTTCTCTATCTTTTCTCTAACCTTTCTCCGCCGCCTCTCAAGAAGAATTCAGAATGTTCAAAAGCTGTCCTTTATTTTCTTTTTGTTCTACACCTACTATAACGACATACTTATTTTGCCTACTCTAGTGGGATGTACTAGGGACTATGTTTCGTTACTCATAGCTATTTTGCTGGATGCATACATCAGATTGCTGGTTTCTCCTCCAGCGCACTTCAGGAATACTGTTACACTCCGTGTGGGTTACGCTTCAAGACTATGCTGAATCAGATTTCGGTGATTTCTGGATGGGTTACTTTGGTTGCTACTTTCATTATTGGCGTTTGATATTTTTGGATGGGTGGCTCATAGCTATTACTTTGTTTCATTATTGATTTTAGTTAGTTCTTCCGCTGATGTTCAATAGCTATTTCTCTTTGATATAGTGTTTGAACATCTTGCGTCTGGTTATTCAGTCGTGCTTTTCTTGGCTTTGCTTTTCTTTCTCTCGTGTATAGCTTTGTAGGGCCTGGGGCATGCCCCTTGTAATCTTGTTTATTCTTCTGTTTTATTTATGACTTATTCACCCAAAAAAGAGAACTTTTGTCTCTAGCTTTCTCCGTCCTTCTCCATCCTTCTCTAGTTTGTTCTAGGAACTAATAAGCCACTAATTGTTTCATTAGCTTAAGGGGACAAGTTTAACTCAAACTAACCTTGCTTAGCCTCTAAGAAAGAGAATTTTCTGAGTAATTGTGGCTTAACTATATTAGTTTAACTTAAGTACCCTATTTAGGGTTTTCTAAATCTCCTACGTGTTCAGTTCTCGAGTCCAAATGGATGAATTTGAATTCTCTTCGATTTTCTTCCTATTTCTCTTTCCTTTTCTCTAACTTTCTCTTCAACATCTAGAGAAGAACGTTTCCCTCTATGTTTCTCCGTCCTTCTCCGTCTTCCTCTGTTTTGTTCTACGAACTAATTAGCTTAGCCCACTAATTGTTTCATTAGCTTAAGCGGCCAGGTTTAACTGAAACTATCCTTGCTTAGCTTGTAAGAAAAGGAATTTTCTAAGCAATTTCAGTTTAACGATGTTAGTTTAAGTTAAGAACCTCATTTAAGGATTTCCAAATCACCTACGTGTTCAATTCGCAAGTCCGCAAGGAAGAATTTGAAATCCCTTTGATTTTCTTCCTATTTCTCTTTCTTTTCTCCAACTTCTCATCTACCTGTCAAGAAGAATGTTTCTCCAAAACTTTCTCCGTCCTTCTCTATTTTGTCCTACGAACTAATTAGCTTTGGCCAATAATTGTTTCATTAGCTTAAGTGGCCAGGTTTAACTCAAACTAACCATGCATATCGTCTAAGAAAGAGAATTTTATGAGTAATCGTAGCTTAACCATATTAGTTTAATTTAAGCACCCTATTTAAGGTTTTCTAAGTCTCCTACGTGTTCAATTCTCAAGTCCAAATGGATGGGTTTGATTTCTCTTCGATTTTCCTCCTATTTCTCTTCCTTTTCTCTAACTTTCTCTTCTACATCTCAAGAAGAACGTTTCTCTCTAAGTTTCTCCGTGCTTCCTCATCTTTTCTGTTTTATTCTACGAACTAATTAGCAGAGGCCACTAATTGTTTCATTAGCTTAAGTGGCCATGTGTTAACTCAAATTGACCTTGCTTAGCCTCTAAGAAAGAGAATTTTCTGAGTAATTGTAGCATAACGATATTATTTTAACTTAGGCACCTCATTTAAGGCTTTCAAAATCACTAAAGTGTTCAATTCTCAAGTCCAAAACGATGAATTTGAATGCCCTTTGATTATCTTTCTAAAATTCCTTTCTTTTCTCCAACTTTCTCTTCTAGCTCTAAAGCAAGATGTTTCTCTCTTTCTCCGTCCTTCTTCATCATTTTCCATTTGGTTCTTGGAACTAATTTGCTTAGGCCACTAATTCTTTCATTAGCTTATGTGGCCAAGTTTAACTCAAACTCACCTTGCTGACCCTCTAGGAAAGAGAATTTTCCGAGTTAGTTGAGCTCAGGCACCTCATTCAAAGTTTTCAAAATCACGTTAGTGTTCAATTCTGAAGTCCAAAACGATGAATTTGATTGCCCCTTTGACTTTCTTCCTATTTCTCTTTATTTTCTCTAACTCTCTCTTCTAAGCTCTCAAGAAGAATGTTTCTGTCTAACTTTCTCTGGCCTTTTCTATTTTGTTCTAGGAACTAATTAGCTTAGGCCACTAATTATTTCATTAGCTTAAGTGGCCATGTTTGACTCAAACTAACCTTCCTTAACCTCCAAGAAAGAGAATTTTCAAAGCATTTGCAGCATAACGATATCAGTTTAACTTAAGCCCCTTATCTAACGTTTACTGAATCGCCTACGTGTTCAATTCTCGAGTCCAAAAAGACTAAAAAATAAAAATAATAATAATAATAATAATAATAATTTTTTTTATTTTCTTCCTATTTCCCTTTCTTTTCTCTAACTTTCTCTACTACCTCCCAAGAAGAACGTTTCCCTCTAACTTTCTCCGTCCTTCTCCATCCTACTCTATTTTGTTCTACGAACTAATTATATCTGAGGCTACTAATTGTTTCATTAGCTTTAGTGGCCATGTTTAACTCAAACTAACCTTGCCCAGCCTCTAAGAAAGAGAATTTTATGAGTAATTGTTGCTTAACGTTATTGCTTTAACTTAGGCACCTCATTTAAGGATTTCCAAATCACCTGAGTGTTCAATTCTCAATTCCAAAATGATGAATTTGAATTCTCTTTGATTTTCTTCCTGTTTCTCTTTCTTTTCTCTAACTTTCTTTTCTAGCTCTCAAGAAGAATGTTTCTCCATAACTTTCCCCGTCCTTCTGCATCTTTCTCTATCTTGTTCTAGGAGCTAAGTAGCTTATTAGGCCACTAATCGTTTCATTAGCTTAAGTGGCCAAGTTTAGCTCAAACTAACCTTGCTTAGCCTCTAAAAAAGAGAATTTTAAGAGTAATTGCATCTTAGCGATATTAGTTTAACTTAAGAACCTTATTTAAAGGATTTCTAAATCACCTAAGTGTTCAATTCTCAAGTCCAAAAGGAAGAATTTGAAATCCCTTTGAATTTCTTTCTATTTTCCTTTTTCTTTTTTCCGACTTCTCATCTACCTGCCAAGAAGAATGTTTCTCCCCAAGTTTCTCCGGCCTTCTCCATCCTTCTCTATTTTATCCTACGAACTAATTAGCTTGGGCCAATAACTCTTTCGTTAGCTTAAATGGCCCGGTTTAACTCAAACAAAACCATGCTTAGCCTGTAAGAAAGAGAATTTTATGAGTAATTGTAGCTTAATGATATTAGTTTAACTTAAACACGTCATTTAAGGTTTTCTAAATCTCCTACGTGTTCAATTCTCAAATCGAAAAGGATGAATTTCAATTCGCTTTGATTTTCTTCCTATTTCTCTATCTTTTCTCTAACCTTTCTCCGCCGCCTCTCAAGAAGAATTCAGAATGTTCAAAAGCTGTCCTTTATTTTCTTTTTGTTCTACACCTACTATAACGACATACTTATTTTGCCTACTCTAGTGGGATGTACTAGGGACTATGTTTCGTTACTCATAGCTATTTTGCTGGATGCATACATCAGATTGCTGGTTTCTCCTCCAGCGCACTTCAGGAATACTGTTACACTCCGTGTGGGTTACGCTTCAAGACTATGCTGAATCAGATTTCGGTGATTTCTGGATGGGTTACTTTGGTTGCTACTTTCATTATTGGCGTTTGATATTTTTGGATGGGTGGCTCATAGCTATTACTTTGTTTCATTATTGATTTTAGTTAGTTCTTCCGCTGATGTTCAATAGCTATTTCTCTTTGATATAGTGTTTGAACATCTTGCGTCTGGTTATTCAGTCGTGCTTTTCTTGGCTTTGCTTTTCTTTCTCTCGTGTATAGCTTTGTAGGGCCTGGGGCATGCCCCTTGTAATCTTGTTTATTCTTCTGTTTTATTTATGACTTATTCACCCAAAAAAGAGAACTTTTGTCTCTAGCTTTCTCCGTCCTTCTCCATCCTTCTCTAGTTTGTTCTAGGAACTAATAAGCCACTAATTGTTTCATTAGCTTAAGGGGACAAGTTTAACTCAAACTAACCTTGCTTAGCCTCTAAGAAAGAGAATTTTCTGAGTAATTGTGGCTTAACTATATTAGTTTAACTTAAGTACCCTATTTAGGGTTTTCTAAATCTCCTACGTGTTCAGTTCTCGAGTCCAAATGGATGAATTTGAATTCTCTTCGATTTTCTTCCTATTTCTCTTTCCTTTTCTCTAACTTTCTCTTCAACATCTAGAGAAGAACGTTTCCCTCTATGTTTCTCCGTCCTTCTCCGTCTTCCTCTGTTTTGTTCTACGAACTAATTAGCTTAGCCCACTAATTGTTTCATTAGCTTAAGCGGCCAGGTTTAACTGAAACTATCCTTGCTTAGCTTGTAAGAAAAGGAATTTTCTAAGCAATTTCAGTTTAACGATGTTAGTTGAAGTTAAGAACCTCATTTAAGGATTTCCAAATCACCTACGTGTTCAATTCGCAAGTCCGCAAGGAAGAATTTGAAATCCCTTTGATTTTCTTCCTATTTCTCTTTCTTTTCTCCAACTTCTCATCTACCTGTCAAGAAGAATGTTTCTCCAAAACTTTCTCCGTCCTTCTCTATTTTGTCCTACGAACTAATTAGCTTTGGCCAATAATTGTTTCATTAGCTTAAGTGGCCAGGTTTAACTCAAACTAACCATGCATATCGTCTAAGAAAGAGAATTTTATGAGTAATCGTAGCTTAACCATATTAGTTTAATTTAAGCACCCTATTTAAGGTTTTCTAAGTCTCCTACGTGTTCAATTCTCAAGTCCAAATGGATGGGTTTGATTTCTCTTCGATTTTCCTCCTATTTCTCTTCCTTTTCTCTAACTTTCTCTTCTACATCTCAAGAAGAACGTTTCTCTCTAAGTTTCTCCGTGCTTCCTCATCTTTTCTGTTTTATTCTACGAACTAATTAGCAGAGGCCACTAATTGTTTCATTAGCTTAAGTGGCCATGTGTTAACTCAAATTGACCTTGCTTAGCCTCTAAGAAAGAGAATTTTCTGAGTAATTGTAGCATAACGATATTATTTTAACTTAGGCACCTCATTTAAGGCTTTCAAAATCACTAAAGTGTTCAATTCTCAAGTCCAAAACGATGAATTTGAATGCCCTTTGATTATCTTTCTAAAATTCCTTTCTTTTCTCCAACTTTCTCTTCTAGCTCTAAAGCAAGATGTTTCTCTCTTTCTCCGTCCTTCTTCATCATTTTCCATTTGGTTCTTGGAACTAATTTGCTTAGGCCACTAATTCTTTCATTAGCTTATGTGGCCAAGTTTAACTCAAACTCACCTTGCTAACCCTCTAGGAAAGAGAATTTTCCGAGTTAGTTGAGCTCAGGCACCTCATTCAAAGTTTTCAAAATCACGTTAGTGTTCAATTCTCAAGTCCAAAACGATGAATTTGATTGCCCCTTTGACTTTCTTCCTATTTCTCTTTATTTTCTCTAACTCTCTCTTCTAAGCTCTCAAGAAGAATGTTTCTGTCTAACTTTCTCTGGCCTTTTCTATTTTGTTCTAGGAACTAATTAGCTTAGGCCACTAATTATTTCATTAGCTTAAGTGGCCATGTTTGACTCAAACTAACCTTCCTTAACCTCCAAGAAAGAGAATTTTCAAAGCATTTGCAGCATAACGATATCAGTTTAACTTAAGCCCCTTATCTAACGTTTACTGAATCGCCTACGTGTTCAATTCTCGAGTCCAAAAAGACTAAAAAATAAAAATAATAATAATAATAATAATAATAATTTTTTTTATTTTCTTCCTATTTCCCTTTCTTTTCTCTAACTTTCTCTACTACCTCCCAAGAAGAACGTTTCCCTCTAACTTTCTCCGTCCTTCTCCATCCTACTCTATTTTGTTCTACGAACTAATTATATCTGAGGCTACTAATTGTTTCATTAGCTTTAGTGGCCATGTTTAACTCAAACTAACCTTGCCCAGCCTCTAAGAAAGAGAATTTTATGAGTAATTGTTGCTTAACGTTATTGCTTTAACTTAGGCACCTCATTTAAGGATTTCCAAATCACCTGAGTGTTCAATTCTCAATTCCAAAATGATGAATTTGAATTCTCTTTGATTTTCTTCCTGTGTCTCTTTCTTTTCTCTAACTTTCTTTTCTAGCTCTCAAGAAGAATGTTTCTCCATAACTTTCCCCGTCCTTCTGCATCTTTCTCTATCTTGTTCTAGGAGCTAAGTAGCTTATTAGGCCACTAATCGTTTTATTAGCTTAAGTGGCCAAGTTTAGCTCAAACTAACCTTGCTTAGCCTCTAAAAAAGAGAATTTTAAGAGTAATTGCATCTTAGCGATATTAGTTTAACTTAAGAACCTTATTTAAAGGATTTCTAAATCACCTAAGTGTTCAATTCTCAAGTCCAAAAGGAAGAATTTGAAATCCCTTTGAATTTCTTTCTATTTTCCTTTTTCTTTTCTCCGACTTCTCATCTACCTGTCAAGAAGAATGTTTCTCCCCAAGTTTCTCCGGCCTTCTCCATCCTTCTCTATTTTATCCTACGAACTAATTAGCTTGGGCCAATAACTCTTTCGTTAGCTTAAATGGCCCGGTTTAACTCAAACAAAACCATGCTTAGCCTGTAAGAAAGAGAATTTTATGAGTAATTGTAGCTTAATGATATTAGTTTAACTTAAACACGTCATTTAAGGTTTTCTAAATCTCCTACGTGTTCAATTCTCAAATCGAAAAGGATGAATTTCAATTCGCTTTGATTTTCTTCCTATTTCTCTATCTTTTCTCTAACCTTTCTCCGCCGCCTCTCAAGAAGAATTCAGAATGTTCAAAAGCTGTCCTTTATTTTCTTTTTGTTCTACACCTACTATAACGACATACTTATTTTGCCTACTCTAGTGGGATGTACTAGGGACTATGTTTCGTTACTCATAGCTATTTTGCTGGATGCATACATCAGATTGCTGGTTTCTCCTCCAGCGCACTTCAGGAATACTGTTACACTCCGTGTGGGTTACGCTTCAAGACTATGCTGAATCAGATTTCGGTGATTTCTGGATGGGTTACTTTGGTTGCTACTTTCATTATTGGCGTTTGATATTTTTGGATGGGTGGCTCATAGCTATTACTTTGTTTCATTATTGATTTTAGTTAGTTCTTCCGCTGATGTTCAATAGCTATTTCTCTTTGATATAGTGTTTGAACATCTTGCGTCTGGTTATTCAGTCGTGCTTTTCTTGGCTTTGCTTTTCTTTCTCTCGTGTATAGCTTTGTAGGGCCTGGGGCATGCCCCTTGTAATCTTGTTTATTCTTCTGTTTTATTTATGACTTATTCACCCAAAAAAGAGAACTTTTGTCTCTAGCTTTCTCCGTCCTTCTCTATTTTGTTCTAGGAACTAATAAGCCACTAATTGTTTCATTAGCTTAAGGGGACAAGTTTAACTCAAACTAACCTTGCTTAGCCTCTAAGAAAGAGAATTTTCTGAGTAATTGTGGCTTAACTATATTAGTTTAACTTAAGTACCCTATTTAGGGTTTTCTAAATCTCCTACGTGTTCAGTTCTCGAGTCCAAATGGATGAATTTGAATTCTCTTCGATTTTCTTCCTATTTCTCTTTCCTTTTCTCTAACTTTCTCTTCAACATCTAGAGAAGAACGTTTCCCTCTATGTTTCTCCGTCCTTCTTCGTCTTCCTCTGTTTTGTTCTACGAACTAATTAGCTTAGCCCACTAATTGTTTCATTAGCTTAAGCGGCCAGGTTTAACTGAAACTATCCTTGCTTAGCTTGTAAGAAAAGGAATTTTCTAAGCAATTTCAGTTTAACGATGTTAGTTTAAGTTAAGAACCTCATTTAAGGATTTCCAAATCACCTACGTGTTCAATTCGCAAGTCCGCAAGGAAGAATTTGAAATCCCTTTGATTTTCTTCCTATTTCTCTTTCTTTTCTCCAACTTCTCATCTACCTGTCAAGAAGAATGTTTCTCCAAAACTTTCTCCGTCCTTCTCTATTTTGTCCTACGAACTAATTAGCTTTGGCCAATAATTGTTTCATTAGCTTAAGTGGCCAGGTTTAACTCAAACTAACCATGCATATCGTCTAAGAAAGAGAATTTTATGAGTAATCGTAGCTTAACCATATTAGTTTAATTTAAGCACCCTATTTAAGGTTTTCTAAGTCTCCTACGTGTTCAATTCTCAAGTCCAAATGGATGGGTTTGATTTCTCTTCGATTTTCCTCCTATTTCTCTTCCTTTTCTCTAACTTTCTCTTCTACATCTCAAGAAGAACGTTTCTCTATAAGTTTCTCCGTGCTTCCTCATCTTTTCTGTTTTATTCTACGAACTAATTAGCAGAGGCCACTAATTGTTTCATTAGCTTAAGTGGCCATGTGTTAACTCAAATTGACCTTGCTTAGCCTCTAAGAAAGAGAATTTTCTGAGTAATTGTAGCATAACGATATTATTTTAACTTAGGCACCTCATTTAAGGCTTTCAAAATCACTAAAGTGTTCAATTCTCAAGTCCAAAACGATGAATTTGAATGCCCTTTGATTATCTTTCTAAAATTCCTTTCTTTTCTCCAACTTTCTCTTCTAGCTCTAAAGCAAGATGTTTCTCTCTTTCTCCGTCCTTCTTCATCATTTTCCATTTGGTTCTTGGAACTAATTTGCTTAGGCCACTAATTCTTTCATTAGCTTATGTGGCCAAGTTTAACTCAAACTCACCTTGCTGACCCTCTAGGAAAGAGAATTTTCCGAGTTAGTTGAGCTCAGGCACCTCATTCAAAGTTTTCAAAATCACGTTAGTGTTCAATTCTCAAGTCCAAAACGATGAATTTGATTGCCCCTTTGACTTTCTTCCTATTTCTCTTTATTTTCTCTAACTCTCTCTTCTAAGCTCTCAAGAAGAATGTTTCTGTCTAACTTTCTCTGGCCTTTTCTATTTTGTTCTAGGAACTAATTAGCTTAGGCCACTAATTATTTCATTAGCTTAAGTGGCCATGTTTGACTCAAACTAACCTTCCTTAGCCTCCAAGAAAGAGAATTTTCAAAGCATTTGCAGCATAACGATATCAGTTTAACTTAAGCCCCTTATCTAACGTTTACTGAATCGCCTACGTGTTCAATTCTCGAGTCCAAAAAGACTAAAAAATAAAAATAATAATAATAATAATAATAATAATTTTTTTTATTTTCTTCCTATTTCCCTTTCTTTTCTCTAACTTTCTCTACTACCTCCCAAGAAGAACGTTTCCCTCTAACTTTCTCCGTCCTTCTCCATCCTACTCTATTTTGTTCTACGAACTAATTATATCTGAGGCTACTAATTGTTTCATTAGCTTTAGTGGCCATGTTTAACTCAAACTAACCTTGCCCAGCCTCTAAGAAAGAGAATTTTATGAGTAATTGTTGCTTAACGTTATTGCTTTAACTTAGGCACCTCATTTAAGGATTTCCAAATCACCTGAGTGTTCAATTCTCAATTCCAAAATGATGAATTTGAATTCTCTTTGATTTTCTTCCTGTTTCTCTTTCTTTTCTCTAACTTTCTTTTCTAGCTCTCAAGAAGAATGTTTCTCCATAACTTTCCCCGTCCTTCTGCATCTTTCTCTATCTTGTTCTAGGAGCTAAGTAGCTTATTAGGCCACTAATCGTTTCATTAGCTTAAGTGGCCAAGTTTAGCTCAAACTAACCTTGCTTAGCCTCTAAAAAAGAGAATTTTAAGAGTAATTGCATCTTAGCGATATTAGTTTAACTTAAGAACCTTATTTAAAGGATTTCTAAATCACCTAAGTGTTCAATTCTCAAGTCCAAAAGGAAGAATTTGAAATCCCTTTGAATTTCTTTCTATTTTCCTTTTTCTTTTTTCCGACTTCTCATCTACCTGCCAAGAAGAATGTTTCTCCCCAAGTTTCTCCGGCCTTCTCCATCCTTCTCTATTTTATCCTACGAACTAATTAGCTTGGGCCAATAACTCTTTCGTTAGCTTAAATGGCCCGGTTTAACTCAAACAAAACCATGCTTAGCCTGTAAGAAAGAGAATTTTATGAGTAATTGTAGCTTAATGATATTAGTTTAACTTAAACACGTCATTTAAGGTTTTCTAAATCTCCTACGTGTTCAATTCTCAAATCGAAAAGGATGAATTTCAATTCGCTTTGATTTTCTTCCTATTTCTCTATCTTTTCTCTAACCTTTCTCCGCCGCCTCTCAAGAAGAATTCAGAATGTTCAAAAGCTGTCCTTTATTTTCTTTTTGTTCTACACCTACTATAACGACATACTTATTTTGCCTACTCTAGTGGGATGTACTAGGGACTATGTTTCGTTACTCATAGCTATTTTGCTGGATGCATACATCAGATTGCTGGTTTCTCCTCCAGCGCACTTCAGGAATACTGTTACACTCCGTGTGGGTTACGCTTCAAGACTATGCTGAATCAGATTTCGGTGATTTCTGGATGGGTTACTTTGGTTGCTACTTTCATTATTGGCGTTTGATATTTTTGGATGGGTGGCTCATAGCTATTACTTTGTTTCATTATTGATTTTAGTTAGTTCTTCCGCTGATGTTCAATAGCTATTTCTCTTTGATATAGTGTTTGAACATCTTGCGTCTGGTTATTCAGTCGTGCTTTTCTTGGCTTTGCTTTTCTTTCTCTCGTGTATAGCTTTGTAGGGCCTGGGGCATGCCCCTTGTAATCTTGTTTATTCTTCTGTTTTATTTATGACTTATTCACCCAAAAAAGAGAACTTTTGTCTCTAGCTTTCTCCGTCCTTCTCCATCCTTCTCTAGTTTGTTCTAGGAACTAATAAGCCACTAATTGTTTCATTAGCTTAAGGGGACAAGTTTAACTCAAACTAACCTTGCTTAGCCTCTAAGAAAGAGAATTTTCTGAGTAATTGTGGCTTAACTATATTAGTTTAACTTAAGTACCCTATTTAGGGTTTTCTAAATCTCCTACGTGTTCAGTTCTCGAGTCCAAATGGATGAATTTGAATTCTCTTCGATTTTCTTCCTATTTCTCTTTCCTTTTCTCTAACTTTCTCTTCAACATCTAGAGAAGAACGTTTCCCTCTATGTTTCTCCGTCCTTCTCCGTCTTCCTCTGTTTTGTTCTACGAACTAATTAGCTTAGCCCACTAATTGTTTCATTAGCTTAAGCGGCCAGGTTTAACTGAAACTATCCTTGCTTAGCTTGTAAGAAAAGGAATTTTCTAAGCAATTTCAGTTTAACGATGTTAGTTTAAGTTAAGAACCTCATTTAAGGATTTCCAAATCACCTACGTGTTCAATTCGCAAGTCTGCAAGGAAGAATTTGAAATCCCTTTGATTTTCTTCCTATTTCTCTTTCTTTTCTCCAACTTCTCATCTACCTGTCAAGAAGAATGTTTCTCCAAAACTTTCTCCGTCCTTCTCTATTTTGTCCTACGAACTAATTAGCTTTGGCCAATAATTGTTTCATTAGCTTAAGTGGCCAGGTTTAACTCAAACTAACCATGCATATCGTCTAAGAAAGAGAATTTTATGAGTAATCGTAGCTTAACCATATTAGTTTAATTTAAGCACCCTATTTAAGGTTTTCTAAGTCTCCTACGTGTTCAATTCTCAAGTCCAAATGGATGGGTTTGATTTCTCTTCGATTTTCCTCCTATTTCTCTTCCTTTTCTCTAACTTTCTCTTCTACATCTCAAGAAGAACGTTTCTCTCTAAGTTTCTCCGTGCTTCCTCATCTTTTCTGTTTTATTCTACGAACTAATTAGCAGAGGCCACTAATTGTTTCATTAGCTTAAGTGGCCATGTGTTAACTCAAATTGACCTTGCTTAGCCTCTAAGAAAGAGAATTTTCTGAGTAATTGTAGCATAACGATATTATTTTAACTTAGGCACCTCATTTAAGGCTTTCAAAATCACTAAAGTGTTCAATTCTCAAGTCCAAAACGATGAATTTGAATGCCCTTTGATTATCTTTCTAAAATTCCTTTCTTTTCTCCAACTTTCTCTTCTAGCTCTAAAGAAAGATGTTTCTCTCTTTCTCCGTCCTTCTTCATCATTTTCCATTTGGTTCTTGGAACTAATTTGCTTAGGCCACTAATTCTTTCATTAGCTTATGTGGCCAAGTTTAACTCAAACTCACCTTGCTGACCCTCTAGGAAAGAGAATTTTCCGAGTTAGTTGAGCTCAGGCACCTCATTCAAAGTTTTCAAAATCACGTTAGTGTTCAATTCTCAAGTCCAAAACGATGAATTTGATTGCCCCTTTGACTTTCTTCCTATTTCTCTTTATTTTCTCTAACTCTCTCTTCTAAGCTCTCAAGAAGAATGTTTCTGTCTAACTTTCTCTGGCCTTTTCTATTTTGTTCTAGGAACTAATTAGCTTAGGCCACTAATTATTTCATTAGCTTAAGTGGCCATGTTTGACTCAAACTAACCTTCCTTAGCCTCCAAGAAAGAGAATTTTCAAAGCATTTGCAGCATAACGATATCAGTTTAACTTAAGCCCCTTATCTAACGTTTACTGAATCGCCTACGTGTTCAATTCTCGAGTCCAAAAAGACTAAAAAATAATAATAATAATAATAATAATAATAATAATAATTTTTTTTATTTTCTTCCTATTTCCCTTTCTTTTCTCTAACTTTCTCTACTACCTCCCAAGAAGAACGTTTCCCTCTAACTTTCTCCGTCCTTCTCCATCCTACTCTATTTTGTTCTACGAACTAATTATATCTGAGGCTACTAATTGTTTCATTAGCTTTAGTGGCCATGTTTAACTCAAACTAACCTTGCCCAGCCTCTAAGAAAGAGAATTTTATGAGTAATTGTTGCTTAACGTTATTGCTTTAACTTAGGCACCTCATTTAAGGATTTCCAAATCCCCTGAGTGTTCAATTCTCAATTCCAAAATGATGAATTTGAATTCTCTTTGATTTTCTTCCTGTTTCTCTTTCTTTTCTCTAACTTTCTTTTCTAGCTCTCAAGAAGAATGTTTCTCCATAACTTTCCCCGTCCTTCTGCATCTTTCTCTATCTTGTTCTAGGAGCTAAGTAGCTTATTAGGCCACTAATCGTTTCATTAGCTTAAGTGGCCAAGTTTAGCTCAAACTAACCTTGCTTAGCCTCTAAAAAAGAGAATTTTAAGAGTAATTGCATCTTAGCGATATTAGTTTAACTTAAGAACCTTATTTAAAGGATTTCTAAATCACCTAAGTGTTCAATTCTCAAGTCCAAAAGGAAGAATTTGAAATCCCTTTGAATTTCTTTCTATTTTCCTTTTTCTTTTTTCCGACTTCTCATCTACCTGCCAAGAAGAATGTTTCTCCCCAAGTTTCTCTGGCCTTCTCCGTCCTTCTCTATTTTATCCTACGAACTAATTAGCTTGGGCCAATAACTCTTTCGTTAGCTTAAATGGCCCGGTTTAACTCAAACAAAACCATGCTTAGCCTGTAAGAAAGAGAATTTTATGAGTAATTGTAGCTTAATGATATTAGTTTAACTTAAACACGTCATTTAAGGTTTTCTAAATCTCCTACGTGTTCAATTCTCAAATCGAAAAGGATGAATTTCAATTCGCTTTGATTTTCTTCCTATTTCTCTATCTTTTCTCTAACCTTTCTCCGCCGCCTCTCAAGAAGAATTCAGAATGTTCAAAAGCTGTCCTTTATTTTCTTTTTGTTCTACACCTACTATAACGACATACTTATTTTGCCTACTCTAGTGGGATGTACTAGGGACTATGTTTCGTTACTCATAGCTATTTTGCTGGATGCATACATCAGATTGCTGGTTTCTCCTCCAGCGCACTTCAGGAATACTGTTACACTCCGTGTGGGTTACGCTTCAAGACTATGCTGAATCAGATTTCGGTGATTTCTGGATGGGTTACTTTGGTTGCTACTTTCATTATTGGCGTTTGATATTTTTGGATGGGTGGCTCATAGCTATTACTTTGTTTCATTATTGATTTTAGTTAGTTCTTCCGCTGATGTTCAATAGCTATTTCTCTTTGATATAGTGTTTGAACATCTTGCGTCTGGTTATTCAGTCGTGCTTTTCTTGGCTTTGCTTTTCTTTCTCTCGTGTATAGCTTTGTAGGGCCTGGGGCATGCCCCTTGTAATCTTGTTTATTCTTCTGTTTTATTTATGACTTATTCACCCAAAAAAGAGAACTTTTGTCTCTAGCTTTCTCCGTCCTTCTCCATCCTTCTCTATTTTGTTCTAGGAACTAATAAGCCACTAATTGTTTCATTAGCTTAAGGGGACAAGTTTAACTCAAACTAACCTTGCTTAGCCTCTAAGAAAGAGAATTTTCTGAGTAATTGTGGCTTAACTATATTAGTTTAACTTAAGTACCCTATTTAGGGTTTTCTAAATCTCCTACGTGTTCAGTTCTCGAGTCCAAATGGATGAATTTGAATTCTCTTCGATTTTCTTCCTATTTCTCTTTCCTTTTCTCTAACTTTCTCTTCAACATCTAGAGAAGAACGTTTCCCTCTATGTTTCTCCGTCCTTCTCCGTCTTCCTCTGTTTTGTTCTACGAACTAATTAGCTTAGCCCACTAATTGTTTCATTAGCTTAAGCGGCCAGGTTTAACTGAAACTATCCTTGCTTAGCTTGTAAGAAAAGGAATTTTCTAAGCAATTTCAGTTTAACGATGTTAGTTTAAGTTAAGAACCTCATTTAAGGATTTCCAAATCACCTACGTGTTCAATTCGCAAGTCCGCAAGGAAGAATTTGAAATCCCTTTGATTTTCTTCCTATTTCTCTTTCTTTTCTCCAACTTCTCATCTACCTGTCAAGAAGAATGTTTCTCCAAAACTTTCTCCGTCCTTCTCTATTTTGTCCTACGAACTAATTAGCTTTGGCCAATAATTGTTTCATTAGCTTAAGTGGCCAGGTTTAACTCAAACTAACCATGCATATCGTCTAAGAAAGAGAATTTTATGAGTAATCGTAGCTTAACCATATTAGTTTAATTTAAGCACCCTATTTAAGGTTTTCTAAGTCTCCTACGTGTTCAATTCTCAAGTCCAAATGGATGGGTTTGATTTCTCTTCGATTTTCCTCCTATTTCTCTTCCTTTTCTCTAACTTTCTCTTCTACATCTCAAGAAGAACGTTTCTCTCTAAGTTTCTCCGTGCTTCCTCATCTTTTCTGTTTTATTCTACGAACTAATTAGCAGAGGCCACTAATTGTTTCATTAGCTTAAGTGGCCATGTGTTAACTCAAATTGACCTTGCTTAGCCTCTAAGAAAGAGAATTTTCTGAGTAATTGTAGCATAACGATATTATTTTAACTTAGGCACCTCATTTAAGGCTTTCAAAATCACTAAAGTGTTCAATTCTCAAGTCCAAAACGATGAATTTGAATGCCCTTTGATTATCTTTCTAAAATTCCTTTCTTTTCTCCAACTTTCTCTTCTAGCTCTAAAGCAAGATGTTTCTCTCTTTCTCCGTCCTTCTTCATCATTTTCCATTTGGTTCTTGGAACTAATTTGCTTAGGCCACTAATTCTTTCATTAGCTTATGTGGCCAAGTTTAACTCAAACTCACCTTGCTGACCCTCTAGGAAAGAGAATTTTCCGAGTTAGTTGAGCTCAGGCACCTCATTCAAAGTTTTCAAAATCACGTTAGTGTTCAATTCTCAAGTCCAAAACGATGAATTTGATTGCCCCTTTGACTTTCTTCCTATTTCTCTTTATTTTCTCTAACTCTCTCTTCTAAGCTCTCAAGAAGAATGTTTCTGTCTAACTTTCTCTGGCCTTTTCTATTTTGTTCTAGGAACTAATTAGCTTAGGCCACTAATTATTTCATTAGCTTAAGTGGCCATGTTTGACTCAAACTAACCTTCCTTAGCCTCCAAGAAAGAGAATTTTCAAAGCATTTGCAGCATAACGATATCAGTTTAACTTAAGCCCCTTATCTAACGTTTACTGAATCGCCTACGTGTTCAATTCTCGAGTCCAAAAAGACTAAAAAATAAAAATAATAATAATAATAATAATAATAATTTTTTTTATTTTCTTCCTATTTCCCTTTCTTTTCTCTAACTTTCTCTACTACCTCCCAAGAAGAACGTTTCCCTCTAACTTTCTCCGTCCTTCTCCATCCTACTCTATTTTGTTCTACGAACTAATTATATCTGAGGCTACTAATTGTTTCATTAGCTTTAGTGGCCATGTTTAACTCAAACTAACCTTGCCCAGCCTCTAAGAAAGAGAATTTTATGAGTAATTGTTGCTTAACGTTATTGCTTTAACTTAGGCACCTCATTTAAGGATTTCCAAATCGCCTGAGTGTTCAATTCTCAATTCCAAAATGATGAATTTGAATTCTCTTTGATTTTCTTCCTGTTTCTCTTTCTTTTCTCTAACTTTCTTTTCTAGCTCTCAAGAAGAATGTTTCTCCATAACTTTCCCCGTCCTTCTGCATCTTTCTCTATCTTGTTCTAGGAGCTAAGTAGCTTATTAGGCCACTAATCGTTTCATTAGCTTAAGTGGCCAAGTTTAGCTCAAACTAACCTTGCTTAGCCTCTAAAAAAGAGAATTTTAAGAGTAATTGCATCTTAGCGATATTAGTTTAACTTAAGAACCTTATTTAAAGGATTTCTAAATCACCTAAGTGTTCAATTCTCAAGTCCAAAAGGAAGAATTTGAAATCCCTTTGAATTTCTTTCTATTTTCCTTTTTCTTTTCTCTGACTTCTCATCTACCTGCCAAGAAGAATGTTTCTCCCCAAGTTTCTCCGGCCTTCTCCATCCTTCTCTATTTTATCCTACGAACTAATTAGCTTGGGCCAATAACTCTTTCGTTAGCTTAAATGGCCCGGTTTAACTCAAACAAAACCATGCTTAGCCTGTAAGAAAGAGAATTTTATGAGTAATTGTAGCTTAATGATATTAGTTTAACTTAAACACGTCATTTAAGGTTTTCTAAATCTCCTACGTGTTCAATTCTCAAATCGAAAAGGATGAATTTCAATTCGCTTTGATTTTCTTCCTATTTCTCTATCTTTTCTCTAACCTTTCTCCGCCGCCTCTCAAGAAGAATTCAGAATGTTCAAAAGCTGTCCTTTATTTTCTTTTTGTTCTACACCTACTATAACGACATACTTATTTTGCCTACTCTAGTGGGATGTACTAGGGACTATGTTTCGTTACTCATAGCTATTTTGCTGGATGCATACATCAGATTGCTGGTTTCTCCTCCAGCGCACTTCAGGAATACTGTTACACTCCGTGTGGGTTACGCTTCAAGACTATGCTGAATCAGATTTCGGTGATTTCTGGATGGGTTACTTTGGTTGCTACTTTCATTATTGGCGTTTGATATTTTTGGATGGGTGGCTCATAGCTATTACTTTGTTTCATTATTGATTTTAGTTAGTTCTTCCGCTGATGTTCAATAGCTATTTCTCTTTGATATAGTGTTTGAACATCTTGCGTCTGGTTATTCAGTCGTGCTTTTCTTGGCTTTGCTTTTCTTTCTCTCGTGTATAGCTTTGTAGGGCCTGGGGCATGCCCCTTGTAATCTTGTTTATTCTTCTGTTTTATTTATGACTTATTCACCCAAAAAAGAGAACTTTTGTCTCTAGCTTTCTCCGTCCTTCTCCATCCTTCTCTATTTTGTTCTAGGAACTAATAAGCCACTAATTGTTTCATTAGCTTAAGGGGACAAGTTTAACTCAAACTAACCTTGCTTAGCCTCTAAGAAAGAGAATTTTCTGAGTAATTGTGGCTTAACTATATTAGTTTAACTTAAGTACCCTATTTAGGGTTTTCTAAATCTCCTACGTGTTCAGTTCTCGAGTCCAAATGGATGAATTTGAATTCTCTTCGATTTTCTTCCTATTTCTCTTTCCTTTTCTCTAACTTTCTCTTCAACATCTAGAGAAGAACGTTTCCCTCTATGTTTCTCCGTCCTTCTCCGTCTTCCTCTGTTTTGTTCTACGAACTAATTAGCTTAGCCCACTAATTGTTTCATTAGCTTAAGCGGCCAGGTTTAACTGAAACTATCCTTGCTTAGCTTGTAAGAAAAGGAATTTTCTAAGCAATTTCAGTTTAACGATGTTAGTTTAAGTTAAGAACCTCATTTAAGGATTTCCAAATCACCTACGTGTTCAATTCGCAAGTCCGCAAGGAAGAATTTGAAATCCCTTTGATTTTCTTCCTATTTCTCTTTCTTTTCTCCAACTTCTCATCTACCTGTCAAGAAGAATGTTTCTCCAAAACTTTCTCCGTCCTTCTCTATTTTGTCCTACGAACTAATTAGCTTTGGCCAATAATTGTTTCATTAGCTTAAGTGGCCAGGTTTAACTCAAACTAACCATGCATATCGTCTAAGAAAGAGAATTTTATGAGTAATCGTAGCTTAACCATATTAGTTTAATTTAAGCACCCTATTTAAGGTTTTCTAAGTCTCCTACGTGTTCAATTCTCAAGTCCAAATGGATGGGTTTGATTTCTCTTCGATTTTCCTCCTATTTCTCTTCCTTTTCTCTAACTTTCTCTTCTACATCTCAAGAAGAACGTTTCTCTCTAAGTTTCTCCGTGCTTCCTCATCTTTTCTGTTTTATTCTACGAACTAATTAGCAGAGGCCACTAATTGTTTCATTAGCTTAAGTGGCCATGTGTTAACTCAAATTGACCTTGCTTAGCCTCTAAGAAAGAGAATTTTCTGAGTAATTGTAGCATAACGATATTATTTTAACTTAGGCACCTCATTTAAGGCTTTCAAAATCACTAAAGTGTTCAATTCTCAAGTCCAAAACGATGAATTTGAATGCCCTTTGATTATCTTTCTAAAATTCCTTTCTTTTCTCCAACTTTCTCTTCTAGCTCTAAAGCAAGATGTTTCTCTCTTTCTCCGTCCTTCTTCATCATTTTCCATTTGGTTCTTGGAACTAATTTGCTTAGGCCACTAATTCTTTCATTAGCTTATGTGGCCAAGTTTAACTCAAACTCACCTTGCTGACCCTCTAGGAAAGAGAATTTTCCGAGTTAGTTGAGCTCAGGCACCTCATTCAAAGTTTTCAAAATCACGTTAGTGTTCAATTCTCAAGTCCAAAACGATGAATTTGATTGCCCCTTTGACTTTCTTCCTATTTCTCTTTATTTTCTCTAACTCTCTCTTCTAAGCTCTCAAGAAGAATGTTTCTGTCTAACTTTCTCTGGCCTTTTCTATTTTGTTCTAGGAACTAATTAGCTTAGGCCACTAATTATTTCATTAGCTTAAGTGGCCATGTTTGACTCAAACTAACCTTCCTTAGCCTCCAAGAAAGAGAATTTTCAAAGCATTTGCAGCATAACGATATCAGTTTAACTTAAGCCCCTTATCTAACGTTTACTGAATCGCCTACGTGTTCAATTCTCGAGTCCAAAAAGACTAAAAAATAAAAATAATAATAATAATAATAATAATAATAATTTTTTTTATTTTCTTCCTATTTCCCTTTCTTTTCTCTAACTTTCTCTACTACCTCCCAAGAAGAACGTTTCCCTCTAACTTTCTCCGTCCTTCTCCATCCTACTCTATTTTGTTCTACGAACTAATTATATCTGAGGCTACTAATTGTTTCATTAGCTTTAGTGGCCATGTTTAACTCAAACTAACCTTGCCCAGCCTCTAAGAAAGAGAATTTTATGAGTAATTGTTGCTTAACGTTATTGCTTTAACTTAGGCACCTCATTTAAGGATTTCCAAATCGCCTGAGTGTTCAATTCTCAATTCCAAAATGATGAATTTGAATTCTCTTTGATTTTCTTCCTGTTTCTCTTTCTTTTCTCTAACTTTCTTTTCTAGCTCTCAAGAAGAATGTTTCTCCATAACTTTCCCCGTCCTTCTGCATCTTTCTCTATCTTGTTCTAGGAGCTAAGTAGCTTATTAGGCCACTAATCGTTTCATTAGCTTAAGTGGCCAAGTTTAGCTCAAACTAACCTTGCTTAGCCTCTAAAAAAGAGAATTTTAAGAGTAATTGCATCTTAGCGATATTAGTTTAACTTAAGAACCTTATTTAAAGGATTTCTAAATCACCTAAGTGTTCAATTCTCAAGTCCAAAAGGAAGAATTTGAAATCCCTTTGAATTTCTTTCTATTTTCCTTTTTCTTTTCTCCGACTTCTCATCTACCTGCCAAGAAGAATGTTTCTCCCCAAGTTTCTCCGGCCTTCTCCATCCTTCTCTATTTTATCCTACGAACTAATTAGCTTGGGCCAATAACTCTTTCGTTAGCTTAAATGGCCCGGTTTAACTCAAACAAAACCATGCTTAGCCTGTAAGAAAGAGAATTTTATGAGTAATTGTAGCTTAATGATATTAGTTTAACTTAAACACGTCATTTAAGGTTTTCTAAATCTCCTACGTGTTCAATTCTCAAATCGAAAAGGATGAATTTCAATTCGCTTTGATTTTCTTCCTATTTCTCTATCTTTTCTCTAACCTTTCTCCGCCGCCTCTCAAGAAGAATTCAGAATGTTCAAAAGCTGTCCTTTATTTTCTTTTTGTTCTACACCTACTATAACGACATACTTATTTTGCCTACTCTAGTGGGATGTACTAGGGACTATGTTTCGTTACTCATAGCTATTTTGCTGGATGCATACATCAGATTGCTGGTTTCTCCTCCAGCGCACTTCAGGAATACTGTTACACTCCGTGTGGGTTACGCTTCAAGACTATGCTGAATCAGATTTCGGTGATTTCTGGATGGGTTACTTTGGTTGCTACTTTCATTATTGGCGTTTGATATTTTTGGATGGGTGGCTCATAGCTATTACTTTGTTTCATTATTGATTTTAGTTAGTTCTTCCGCTGATGTTCAATAGCTATTTCTCTTTGATATAGTGTTTGAACATCTTGCGTCTGGTTATTCAGTCGTGCTTTTCTTGGCTTTGCTTTTCTTTCTCTCGTGTATAGCTTTGTAGGGCCTGGGGCATGCCCCTTGTAATCTTGTTTATTCTTCTGTTTTATTTATGACTTATTCACCCAAAAAAGAGAACTTTTGTCTCTAGCTTTCTCCGTCCTTCTCCATCCTTCTCTATTTTGTTCTAGGAACTAATAAGCCACTAATTGTTTCATTAGCTTAAGGGGACAAGTTTAACTCAAACTAACCTTGCTTAGCCTCTAAGAAAGAGAATTTTCTGAGTAATTGTGGCTTAACTATATTAGTTTAACTTAAGTACCCTATTTAGGGTTTTCTAAATCTCCTACGTGTTCAGTTCTCGAGTCCAAATGGATGAATTTGAATTCTCTTCGATTTTCTTCCTATTTCTCTTTCCTTTTCTCTAACTTTCTCTTCAACATCTAGAGAAGAACGTTTCCCTCTATGTTTCTCCGTCCTTCTCCGTCTTCCTCTGTTTTGTTCTACGAACTAATTAGCTTAGCCCACTAATTGTTTCATTAGCTTAAGCGGCCAGGTTTAACTGAAACTATCCTTGCTTAGCTTGTAAGAAAAGGAATTTTCTAAGCAATTTCAGTTTAACGATGTTAGTTTAAGTTAAGAACCTCATTTAAGGATTTCCAAATCACCTACGTGTTCAATTCGCAAGTCCGCAAGGAAGAATTTGAAATCCCTTTGATTTTCTTCCTATTTCTCTTTCTTTTCTCCAACTTCTCATCTACCTGTCAAGAAGAATGTTTCTCCAAAACTTTCTCCGTCCTTCTCTATTTTGTCCTACGAACTAATTAGCTTTGGCCAATAATTGTTTCATTAGCTTAAGTGGCCAGGTTTAACTCAAACTAACCATGCATATCGTCTAAGAAAGAGAATTTTATGAGTAATCGTAGCTTAACCATATTAGTTTAATTTAAGCACCCTATTTAAGGTTTTCTAAGTCTCCTACGTGTTCAATTCTCAAGTCCAAATGGATGGGTTTGATTTCTCTTCGATTTTCCTCCTATTTCTCTTCCTTTTCTCTAACTTTCTCTTCTACATCTCAAGAAGAACGTTTCTCTCTAAGTTTCTCCGTGCTTCCTCATCTTTTCTGTTTTATTCTACGAACTAATTAGCAGAGGCCACTAATTGTTTCATTAGCTTAAGTGGCCATGTGTTAACTCAAATTGACCTTGCTTAGCCTCTAAGAAAGAGAATTTTCTGAGTAATTGTAGCATAACGATATTATTTTAACTTAGGCACCTCATTTAAGGCTTTCAAAATCACTAAAGTGTTCAATTCTCAAGTCCAAAACGATGAATTTGAATGCCCTTTGATTATCTTTCTAAAATTCCTTTCTTTTCTCCAACTTTCTCTTCTAGCTCTAAAGCAAGATGTTTCTCTCTTTCTCCGTCCTTCTTCATCATTTTCCATTTGGTTCTTGGAACTAATTTGCTTAGGCCACTAATTCTTTCATTAGCTTATGTGGCCAAGTTTAACTCAAACTCACCTTGCTGACCCTCTAGGAAAGAGAATTTTCCGAGTTAGTTGAGCTCAGGCACCTCATTCAAAGTTTTCAAAATCACGTTAGTGTTCAATTCTCAAGTCCAAAACGATGAATTTGATTGCCCCTTTGACTTTCTTCCTATTTCTCTTTATTTTCTCTAACTCTCTCTTCTAAGCTCTCAAGAAGAATGTTTCTGTCTAACTTTCTCTGGCCTTTTCTATTTTGTTCTAGGAACTAATTAGCTTAGGCCACTAATTATTTCATTAGCTTAAGTGGCCATGTTTGACTCAAACTAACCTTCCTTAGCCTCCAAGAAAGAGAATTTTCAAAGCATTTGCAGCATAACGATATCAGTTTAACTTAAGCCCCTTATCTAACGTTTACTGAATCGCCTACGTGTTCAATTCTCGAGTCCAAAAAGACTAAAAAATAATAATAATAATAATAATAATAATAATAATAATTTTTTTTATTTTCTTCCTATTTCCCTTTCTTTTCTCTAACTTTCTCTACTACCTCCCAAGAAGAACGTTTCCCTCTAACTTTCTCCGTCCTTCTCCATCCTACTCTATTTTGTTCTACGAACTAATTATATCTGAGGCTACTAATTGTTTCATTAGCTTTAGTGGCCATGTTTAACTCAAACTAACCTTGCCCAGCCTCTAAGAAAGAGAATTTTATGAGTAATTGTTGCTTAACGTTATTGCTTTAACTTAGGCACCTCATTTAAGGATTTCCAAATCGCCTGAGTGTTCAATTCTCAATTCCAAAATGATGAATTTGAATTCTCTTTGATTTTCTTCCTGTTTCTCTTTCTTTTCTCTAACTTTCTTTTCTAGCTCTCAAGAAGAATGTTTCTCCATAACTTTCCCCGTCCTTCTGCATCTTTCTCTATCTTGTTCTAGGAGCTAAGTAGCTTATTAGGCCACTAATCGTTTCATTAGCTTAAGTGGCCAAGTTTAGCTCAAACTAACCTTGCTTAGCCTCTAAAAAAGAGAATTTTAAGAGTAATTGCATCTTAGCGATATTAGTTTAACTTAAGAACCTTATTTAAAGGATTTCTAAATCACCTAAGTGTTCAATTCTCAAGTCCAAAAGGAAGAATTTGAAATCCCTTTGAATTTCTTTCTATTTTCCTTTTTCTTTTCTCCGACTTCTCATCTACCTGCCAAGAAGAATGTTTCTCCCCAAGTTTCTCCGGCCTTCTCCATCCTTCTCTATTTTATCCTACGAACTAATTAGCTTGGGCCAATAACTCTTTCGTTAGCTTAAATGGCCCGGTTTAACTCAAACAAAACCATGCTTAGCCTGTAAGAAAGAGAATTTTATGAGTAATTGTAGCTTAATGATATTAGTTTAACTTAAACACGTCATTTAAGGTTTTCTAAATCTCCTACGTGTTCAATTCTCAAATCGAAAAGGATGAATTTCAATTCGCTTTGATTTTCTTCCTATTTCTCTATCTTTTCTCTAACCTTTCTCCGCCGCCTCTCAAGAAGAATTCAGAATGTTCAAAAGCTGTCCTTTATTTTCTTTTTGTTCTACACCTACTATAACGACATACTTATTTTGCCTACTCTAGTGGGATGTACTAGGGACTATGTTTCGTTACTCATAGCTATTTTGCTGGATGCATACATCAGATTGCTGGTTTCTCCTCCAGCGCACTTCAGGAATACTGTTACACTCCGTGTGGGTTACGCTTCAAGACTATGCTGAATCAGATTTCGGTGATTTCTGGATGGGTTACTTTGGTTGCTACTTTCATTATTGGCGTTTGATATTTTTGGATGGGTGGCTCATAGCTATTACTTTGTTTCATTATTGATTTTAGTTAGTTCTTCCGCTGATGTTCAATAGCTATTTCTCTTTGATATAGTGTTTGAACATCTTGCGTCTGGTTATTCAGTCGTGCTTTTCTTGGCTTTGCTTTTCTTTCTCTCGTGTATAGCTTTGTAGGGCCTGGGGCATGCCCCTTGTAATCTTGTTTATTCTTCTGTTTTATTTATGACTTATTCACCCAAAAAAGAGAACTTTTGTCTCTAGCTTTCTCCGTCCTTCTCCATCCTTCTCTATTTTGTTCTAGGAACTAATAAGCCACTAATTGTTTCATTAGCTTAAGGGGACAAGTTTAACTCAAACTAACCTTGCTTAGCCTCTAAGAAAGAGAATTTTCTGAGTAATTGTGGCTTAACTATATTAGTTTAACTTAAGTACCCTATTTAGGGTTTTCTAAATCTCCTACGTGTTCAGTTCTCGAGTCCAAATGGATGAATTTGAATTCTCTTCGATTTTCTTCCTATTTCTCTTTCCTTTTCTCTAACTTTCTCTTCAACATCTAGAGAAGAACGTTTCCCTCTATGTTTCTCCGTCCTTCTCCGTCTTCCTCTGTTTTGTTCTACGAACTAATTAGCTTAGCCCACTAATTGTTTCATTAGCTTAAGCGGCCAGGTTTAACTGAAACTATCCTTGCTTAGCTTGTAAGAAAAGGAATTTTCTAAGCAATTTCAGTTTAACGATGTTAGTTTAAGTTAAGAACCTCATTTAAGGATTTCCAAATCACCTACGTGTTCAATTCGCAAGTCCGCAAGGAAGAATTTGAAATCCCTTTGATTTTCTTCCTATTTCTCTTTCTTTTCTCCAACTTCTCATCTACCTGTCAAGAAGAATGTTTCTCCAAAACTTTCTCCGTCCTTCTCTATTTTGTCCTACGAACTAATTAGCTTTGGCCAATAATTGTTTCATTAGCTTAAGTGGCCAGGTTTAACTCAAACTAACCATGCATATCGTCTAAGAAAGAGAATTTTATGAGTAATCGTAGCTTAACCATATTAGTTTAATTTAAGCACCCTATTTAAGGTTTTCTAAGTCTCCTACGTGTTCAATTCTCAAGTCCAAATGGATGGGTTTGATTTCTCTTCGATTTTCCTCCTATTTCTCTTCCTTTTCTCTAACTTTCTCTTCTACATCTCAAGAAGAACGTTTCTCTCTAAGTTTCTCCGTGCTTCCTCATCTTTTCTGTTTTATTCTACGAACTAATTAGCAGAGGCCACTAATTGTTTCATTAGCTTAAGTGGCCATGTGTTAACTCAAATTGACCTTGCTTAGCCTCTAAGAAAGAGAATTTTCTGAGTAATTGTAGCATAACGATATTATTTTAACTTAGGCACCTCATTTAAGGCTTTCAAAATCACTAAAGTGTTCAATTCTCAAGTCCAAAACGATGAATTTGAATGCCCTTTGATTATCTTTCTAAAATTCCTTTCTTTTCTCCAACTTTCTCTTCTAGCTCTAAAGCAAGATGTTTCTCTCTTTCTCCGTCCTTCTTCATCATTTTCCATTTGGTTCTTGGAACTAATTTGCTTAGGCCACTAATTCTTTCATTAGCTTATGTGGCCAAGTTTAACTCAAACTCACCTTGCTGACCCTCTAGGAAAGAGAATTTTCCGAGTTAGTTGAGCTCAGGCACCTCATTCAAAGTTTTCAAAATCACGTTAGTGTTCAATTCTCAAGTCCAAAACGATGAATTTGATTGCCCCTTTGACTTTCTTCCTATTTCTCTTTATTTTCTCTAACTCTCTCTTCTAAGCTCTCAAGAAGAATGTTTCTGTCTAACTTTCTCTGGCCTTTTCTATTTTGTTCTAGGAACTAATTAGCTTAGGCCACTAATTATTTCATTAGCTTAAGTGGCCATGTTTGACTCAAACTAACCTTCCTTAGCCTCCAAGAAAGAGAATTTTCAAAGCATTTGCAGCATAACGATATCAGTTTAACTTAAGCCCCTTATCTAACGTTTACTGAATCGCCTACGTGTTCAATTCTCGAGTCCAAAAAGACTAAAAAATAATAATAATAATAATAATAATAATAATAATAATAATTTTTTTTATTTTCTTCCTATTTCCCTTTCTTTTCTCTAACTTTCTCTACTACCTCCCAAGAAGAACGTTTCCCTCTAACTTTCTCCGTCCTTCTCCATCCTACTCTATTTTGTTCTACGAACTAATTATATCTGAGGCTACTAATTGTTTCATTAGCTTTAGTGGCCATGTTTAACTCAAACTAACCTTGCCCAGCCTCTAAGAAAGAGAATTTTATGAGTAATTGTTGCTTAACGTTATTGCTTTAACTTAGGCACCTCATTTAAGGATTTCCAAATCACCTGAGTGTTCAATTCTCAATTCCAAAATGATGAATTTGAATTCTCTTTGATTTTCTTCCTGTTTCTCTTTCTTTTCTCTAACTTTCTTTTCTAGCTCTCAAGAAGAATGTTTCTCCATAACTTTCCCCGTCCTTCTGCATCTTTCTCTATCTTGTTCTAGGAGCTAAGTAGCTTATTAGGCCACTAATCGTTTCATTAGCTTAAGTGGCCAAGTTTAGCTCAAACTAACCTTGCTTAGCCTCTAAAAAAGAGAATTTTAAGAGTAATTGCATCTTAGCGATATTAGTTTAACTTAAGAACCTTATTTAAAGGATTTCTAAATCACCTAAGTGTTCAATTCTCAAGTCCAAAAGGAAGAATTTGAAATCCCTTTGAATTTCTTTCTATTTTCCTTTTTCTTTTCTCCGACTTCTCATCTACCTGCCAAGAAGAATGTTTCTCCCCAAGTTTCTCCGGCCTTCTCCATCCTTCTCTATTTTATCCTACGAACTAATTAGCTTGGGCCAATAACTCTTTCGTTAGCTTAAATGGCCCGGTTTAACTCAAACAAAACCATGCTTAGCCTGTAAGAAAGAGAATTTTATGAGTAATTGTAGCTTAATGATATTAGTTTAACTTAAACACGTCATTTAAGGTTTTCTAAATCTCCTACGTGTTCAATTCTCAAATCGAAAAGGATGAATTTCAATTCGCTTTGATTTTCTTCCTATTTCTCTATCTTTTCTCTAACCTTTCTCCGCCGCCTCTCAAGAAGAATTCAGAATGTTCAAAAGCTGTCCTTTATTTTCTTTTTGTTCTACACCTACTATAACGACATACTTATTTTGCCTACTCTAGTGGGATGTACTAGGGACTATGTTTCGTTACTCATAGCTATTTTGCTGGATGCATACATCAGATTGCTGGTTTCTCCTCCAGCGCACTTCAGGAATACTGTTACACTCCGTGTGGGTTACGCTTCAAGACTATGCTGAATCAGATTTCGGTGATTTCTGGATGGGTTACTTTGGTTGCTACTTTCATTATTGGCGTTTGATATTTTTGGATGGGTGGCTCATAGCTATTACTTTGTTTCATTATTGATTTTAGTTAGTTCTTCCGCTGATGTTCAATAGCTATTTCTCTTTGATATAGTGTTTGAACATCTTGCGTCTGGTTATTCAGTCGTGCTTTTCTTGGCTTTGCTTTTCTTTCTCTCGTGTATAGCTTTGTAGGGCCTGGGGCATGCCCCTTGTAATCTTGTTTATTCTTCTGTTTTATTTATGACTTATTCACCCAAAAAAGAGAACTTTTGTCTCTAGCTTTCTCCGTCCTTCTCCATCCTTCTCTATTTTGTTCTAGGAACTAATAAGCCACTAATTGTTTCATTAGCTTAAGGGGACAAGTTTAACTCAAACTAACCTTGCTTAGCCTCTAAGAAAGAGAATTTTCTGAGTAATTGTGGCTTAACTATATTAGTTTAACTTAAGTACCCTATTTAGGGTTTTCTAAATCTCCTACGTGTTCAGTTCTCGAGTCCAAATGGATGAATTTGAATTCTCTTCGATTTTCTTCCTATTTCTCTTTCCTTTTCTCTAACTTTCTCTTCAACATCTAGAGAAGAACGTTTCCCTCTATGTTTCTCCGTCCTTCTCCGTCTTCCTCTGTTTTGTTCTACGAACTAATTAGCTTAGCCCACTAATTGTTTCATTAGCTTAAGCGGCCAGGTTTAACTGAAACTATCCTTGCTTAGCTTGTAAGAAAAGGAATTTTCTAAGCAATTTCAGTTTAACGATGTTAGTTTAAGTTAAGAACCTCATTTAAGGATTTCCAAATCACCTACGTGTTCAATTCGCAAGTCCGCAAGGAAGAATTTGAAATCCCTTTGATTTTCTTCCTATTTCTCTTTCTTTTCTCCAACTTCTCATCTACCTGTCAAGAAGAATGTTTCTCCAAAACTTTCTCCGTCCTTCTCTATTTTGTCCTACGAACTAATTAGCTTTGGCCAATAATTGTTTCATTAGCTTAAGTGGCCAGGTTTAACTCAAACTAACCATGCATATCGTCTAAGAAAGAGAATTTTATGAGTAATCGTAGCTTAACCATATTAGTTTAATTTAAGCACCCTATTTAAGGTTTTCTAAGTCTCCTACGTGTTCAATTCTCAAGTCCAAATGGATGGGTTTGATTTCTCTTCGATTTTCCTCCTATTTCTCTTCCTTTTCTCTAACTTTCTCTTCTACATCTCAAGAAGAACGTTTCTCTCTAAGTTTCTCCGTGCTTCCTCATCTTTTCTGTTTTATTCTACGAACTAATTAGCAGAGGCCACTAATTGTTTCATTAGCTTAAGTGGCCATGTGTTAACTCAAATTGACCTTGCTTAGCCTCTAAGAAAGAGAATTTTCTGAGTAATTGTAGCATAACGATATTATTTTAACTTAGGCACCTCATTTAAGGCTTTCAAAATCACTAAAGTGTTCAATTCTCAAGTCCAAAACGATGAATTTGAATGCCCTTTGATTATCTTTCTAAAATTCCTTTCTTTTCTCCAACTTTCTCTTCTAGCTCTAAAGCAAGATGTTTCTCTCTTTCTCCGTCCTTCTTCATCATTTTCCATTTGGTTCTTGGAACTAATTTGCTTAGGCCACTAATTCTTTCATTAGCTTATGTGGCCAAGTTTAACTCAAACTCACCTTGCTGACCCTCTAGGAAAGAGAATTTTCCGAGTTAGTTGAGCTCAGGCACCTCATTCAAAGTTTTCAAAATCACGTTAGTGTTCAATTCTCAAGTCCAAAACGATGAATTTGATTGCCCCTTTGACTTTCTTCCTATTTCTCTTTATTTTCTCTAACTCTCTCTTCTAAGCTCTCAAGAAGAATGTTTCTGTCTAACTTTCTCTGGCCTTTTCTATTTTGTTCTAGGAACTAATTAGCTTAGGCCACTAATTATTTCATTAGCTTAAGTGGCCATGTTTGACTCAAACTAACCTTCCTTAGCCTCCAAGAAAGAGAATTTTCAAAGCATTTGCAGCATAACGATATCAGTTTAACTTAAGCCCCTTATCTAACGTTTACTGAATCGCCTACGTGTTCAATTCTCGAGTCCAAAAAGACTAAAAAATAATAATAATAATAATAATAATAATAATAATAATAATTTTTTTTATTTTCTTCCTATTTCCCTTTCTTTTCTCTAACTTTCTCTACTACCTCCCAAGAAGAACGTTTCCCTCTAACTTTCTCCGTCCTTCTCCATCCTACTCTATTTTGTTCTACGAACTAATTATATCTGAGGCTACTAATTGTTTCATTAGCTTTAGTGGCCATGTTTAACTCAAACTAACCTTGCCCAGCCTCTAAGAAAGAGAATTTTATGAGTAATTGTTGCTTAACGTTATTGCTTTAACTTAGGCACCTCATTTAAGGATTTCCAAATCACCTGAGTGTTCAATTCTCAATTCCAAAATGATGAATTTGAATTCTCTTTGATTTTCTTCCTGTTTCTCTTTCTTTTCTCTAACTTTCTTTTCTAGCTCTCAAGAAGAATGTTTCTCCATAACTTTCCCCGTCCTTCTGCATCTTTCTCTATCTTGTTCTAGGAGCTAAGTAGCTTATTAGGCCACTAATCGTTTCATTAGCTTAAGTGGCCAAGTTTAGCTCAAACTAACCTTGCTTAGCCTCTAAAAAAGAGAATTTTAAGAGTAATTGCATCTTAGCGATATTAGTTTAACTTAAGAACCTTATTTAAAGGATTTCTAAATCACCTAAGTGTTCAATTCTCAAGTCCAAAAGGAAGAATTTGAAATCCCTTTGAATTTCTTTCTATTTTCCTTTTTCTTTTCTCCGACTTCTCATCTACCTGCCAAGAAGAATGTTTCTCCCCAAGTTTCTCCGGCCTTCTCCATCCTTCTCTATTTTATCCTACGAACTAATTAGCTTGGGCCAATAACTCTTTCGTTAGCTTAAATGGCCCGGTTTAACTCAAACAAAACCATGCTTAGCCTGTAAGAAAGAGAATTTTATGAGTAATTGTAGCTTAATGATATTAGTTTAACTTAAACACGTCATTTAAGGTTTTCTAAATCTCCTACGTGTTCAATTCTCAAATCGAAAAGGATGAATTTCAATTCGCTTTGATTTTCTTCCTATTTCTCTATCTTTTCTCTAACCTTTCTCCGCCGCCTCTCAAGAAGAATTCAGAATGTTCAAAAGCTGTCCTTTATTTTCTTTTTGTTCTACACCTACTATAACGACATACTTATTTTGCCTACTCTAGTGGGATGTACTAGGGACTATGTTTCGTTACTCATAGCTATTTTGCTGGATGCATACATCAGATTGCTGGTTTCTCCTCCAGCGCACTTCAGGAATACTGTTACACTCCGTGTGGGTTACGCTTCAAGACTATGCTGAATCAGATTTCGGTGATTTCTGGATGGGTTACTTTGGTTGCTACTTTCATTATTGGCGTTTGATATTTTTGGATGGGTGGCTCATAGCTATTACTTTGTTTCATTATTGATTTTAGTTAGTTCTTCCGCTGATGTTCAATAGCTATTTCTCTTTGATATAGTGTTTGAACATCTTGCGTCTGGTTATTCAGTCGTGCTTTTCTTGGCTTTGCTTTTCTTTCTCTCGTGTATAGCTTTGTAGGGCCTGGGGCATGCCCCTTGTAATCTTGTTTATTCTTCTGTTTTATTTATGACTTATTCACCCAAAAAAGAGAACTTTTGTCTCTAGCTTTCTCCGTCCTTCTCCATCCTTCTCTATTTTGTTCTAGGAACTAATAAGCCACTAATTGTTTCATTAGCTTAAGGGGACAAGTTTAACTCAAACTAACCTTGCTTAGCCTCTAAGAAAGAGAATTTTCTGAGTAATTGTGGCTTAACTATATTAGTTTAACTTAAGTACCCTATTTAGGGTTTTCTAAATCTCCTACGTGTTCAGTTCTCGAGTCCAAATGGATGAATTTGAATTCTCTTCGATTTTCTTCCTATTTCTCTTTCCTTTTCTCTAACTTTCTCTTCAACATCTAGAGAAGAACGTTTCCCTCTATGTTTCTCCGTCCTTCTCCGTCTTCCTCTGTTTTGTTCTACGAACTAATTAGCTTAGCCCACTAATTGTTTCATTAGCTTAAGCGGCCAGGTTTAACTGAAACTATCCTTGCTTAGCTTGTAAGAAAAGGAATTTTCTAAGCAATTTCAGTTTAACGATGTTAGTTTAAGTTAAGAACCTCATTTAAGGATTTCCAAATCACCTACGTGTTCAATTCGCAAGTCCGCAAGGAAGAATTTGAAATCCCTTTGATTTTCTTCCTATTTCTCTTTCTTTTCTCCAACTTCTCATCTACCTGTCAAGAAGAATGTTTCTCCAAAACTTTCTCCGTCCTTCTCTATTTTGTCCTACGAACTAATTAGCTTTGGCCAATAATTGTTTCATTAGCTTAAGTGGCCAGGTTTAACTCAAACTAACCATGCATATCGTCTAAGAAAGAGAATTTTATGAGTAATCGTAGCTTAACCATATTAGTTTAATTTAAGCACCCTATTTAAGGTTTTCTAAGTCTCCTACGTGTTCAATTCTCAAGTCCAAATGGATGGGTTTGATTTCTCTTCGATTTTCCTCCTATTTCTCTTCCTTTTCTCTAACTTTCTCTTCTACATCTCAAGAAGAACGTTTCTCTCTAAGTTTCTCCGTGCTTCCTCATCTTTTCTGTTTTATTCTACGAACTAATTAGCAGAGGCCACTAATTGTTTCATTAGCTTAAGTGGCCATGTGTTAACTCAAATTGACCTTGCTTAGCCTCTAAGAAAGAGAATTTTCTGAGTAATTGTAGCATAACGATATTATTTTAACTTAGGCACCTCATTTAAGGCTTTCAAAATCACTAAAGTGTTCAATTCTCAAGTCCAAAACGATGAATTTGAATGCCCTTTGATTATCTTTCTAAAATTCCTTTCTTTTCTCCAACTTTCTCTTCTAGCTCTAAAGCAAGATGTTTCTCTCTTTCTCCGTCCTTCTTCATCATTTTCCATTTGGTTCTTGGAACTAATTTGCTTAGGCCACTAATTCTTTCATTAGCTTATGTGGCCAAGTTTAACTCAAACTCACCTTGCTGACCCTCTAGGAAAGAGAATTTTCCGAGTAAGTTGAGCTCAGGCACCTCATTCAAAGTTTTCAAAATCACGTTAGTGTTCAATTCTCAAGTCCAAAACGATGAATTTGATTGCCCCTTTGACTTTCTTCCTATTTCTCTTTATTTTCTCTAACTCTCTCTTCTAAGCTCTCAAGAAGAATGTTTCTGTCTAACTTTCTCTGGCCTTTTCTATTTTGTTCTAGGAACTAATTAGCTTAGGCCACTAATTATTTCATTAGCTTAAGTGGCCATGTTTGACTCAAACTAACCTTCCTTAGCCTCCAAGAAAGAGAATTTTCAAAGCATTTGCAGCATAACGATATCAGTTTAACTTAAGCCCCTTATCTAACGTTTACTGAATCGCCTACGTGTTCAATTCTCGAGTCCAAAAAGACTAAAAAATAATAATAATAATAATAATAATAATAATAATAATAATTTTTTTTATTTTCTTCCTATTTCCCTTTCTTTTCTCTAACTTTCTCTACTACCTCCCAAGAAGAACGTTTCCCTCTAACTTTCTCCGTCCTTCTCCATCCTACTCTATTTTGTTCTACGAACTAATTATATCTGAGGCTACTAATTGTTTCATTAGCTTTAGTGGCCATGTTTAACTCAAACTAACCTTGCCCAGCCTCTAAGAAAGAGAATTTTATGAGTAATTGTTGCTTAACGTTATTGCTTTAACTTAGGCACCTCATTTAAGGATTTCCAAATCACCTGAGTGTTCAATTCTCAATTCCAAAATGATGAATTTGAATTCTCTTTGATTTTCTTCCTGTTTCTCTTTCTTTTCTCTAACTTTCTTTTCTAGCTCTCAAGAAGAATGTTTCTCCATAACTTTCCCCGTCCTTCTGCATCTTTCTCTATCTTGTTCTAGGAGCTAAGTAGCTTATTAGGCCACTAATCGTTTCATTAGCTTAAGTGGCCAAGTTTAGCTCAAACTAACCTTGCTTAGCCTCTAAAAAAGAGAATTTTAAGAGTAATTGCATCTTAGCGATATTAGTTTAACTTAAGAACCTTATTTAAAGGATTTCTAAATCACCTAAGTGTTCAATTCTCAAGTCCAAAAGGAAGAATTTGAAATCCCTTTGAATTTCTTTCTATTTTCCTTTTTCTTTTCTCCGACTTCTCATCTACCTGCCAAGAAGAATGTTTCTCCCCAAGTTTCTCCGGCCTTCTCCATCCTTCTCTATTTTATCCTACGAACTAATTAGCTTGGGCCAATAACTCTTTCGTTAGCTTAAATGGCCCGGTTTAACTCAAACAAAACCATGCTTAGCCTGTAAGAAAGAGAATTTTATGAGTAATTGTAGCTTAATGATATTAGTTTAACTTAAACACGTCATTTAAGGTTTTCTAAATCTCCTACGTGTTCAATTCTCAAATCGAAAAGGATGAATTTCAATTCGCTTTGATTTTCTTCCTATTTCTCTATCTTTTCTCTAACCTTTCTCCGCCGCCTCTCAAGAAGAATTCAGAATGTTCAAAAGCTGTCCTTTATTTTCTTTTTGTTCTACACCTACTATAACGACATACTCTAGTGGGATGTACTAGGGACTATGTTTCGTTACTCATAGCTATTTTGCTGGATGCATACATCAGATTGCTGGTTTCTCCTCCAGCGCACTTCAGGAATACTGTTACACTCCGTGTGGGTTACGCTTCAAGACTATGCTGAATCAGATTTCGGTGATTTCTGGATGGGTTACTTTGGTTGCTACTTTCATTATTGGCGTTTGATATTTTTGGATGGGTGGCTCATAGCTATTACTTTGTTTCATTATTGATTTTAGTTAGTTCTTCCGCTGATGTTCAATAGCTATTTCTCTTTGATATAGTGTTTGAACATCTTGCGTCTGGTTATTCAGTCGTGCTTTTCTTGGCTTTGCTTTTCTTTCTCTCGTGTATAGCTTTGTAGGGCCTGGGGCATGCCCCTTGTAATCTTGTTTATTCTTCTGTTTTATTTATGACTTATTCACCCAAAAAAGAGAACTTTTGTCTCTAGCTTTCTCCGTCCTTCTCCATCCTTCTCTATTTTGTTCTAGGAACTAATAAGCCACTAATTGTTTCATTAGCTTAAGGGGACAAGTTTAACTCAAACTAACCTTGCTTAGCCTCTAAGAAAGAGAATTTTCTAAGTAATTGTGGCTTAACTATATTAGTTTAACTTAAGTACCCTATTTAGGGTTTTCTAAATCTCCTACGTGTTCAGTTCTCGAGTCCAAATGGATGAATTTGAATTCTCTTCGATTTTCTTCCTATTTCTCTTTCCTTTTCTCTAACTTTCTCTTCAACATCTAGAGAAGAACGTTTCCCTCTATGTTTCTCCGTCCTTCTCCGTCTTCCTCTGTTTTGTTCTACGAACTAATTAGCTTAGCCCACTAATTGTTTCATTAGCTTAAGCGGCCAGGTTTAACTGAAACTATCCTTGCTTAGCTTGTAAGAAAAGGAATTTTCTAAGCAATTTCAGTTTAACGATGTTAGTTTAAGTTAAGAACCTCATTTAAGGATTTCCAAATCACCTACGTGTTCAATTCGCAAGTCCGCAAGGAAGAATTTGAAATCCCTTTGATTTTCTTCCTATTTCTCTTTCTTTTCTCCAACTTCTCATCTACCTGTCAAGAAGAATGTTTCTCCAAAACTTTCTCCGTCCTTCTCTATTTTGTCCTACGAACTAATTAGCTTTGGCCAATAATTGTTTCATTAGCTTAAGTGGCCAGGTTTAACTCAAACTAACCATGCATATCGTCTAAGAAAGAGAATTTTATGAGTAATCGTAGCTTAACCATATTAGTTTAATTTAAGCACCCTATTTAAGGTTTTCTAAGTCTCCTACGTGTTCAATTCTCAAGTCCAAATGGATGGGTTTGATTTCTCTTCGATTTTCCTCCTATTTCTCTTCCTTTTCTCTAACTTTCTCTTCTACATCTCAAGAAGAACGTTTCTCTCTAAGTTTCTCCGTGCTTCCTCATCTTTTCTGTTTTATTCTACGAACTAATTAGCAGAGGCCACTAATTGTTTCATTAGCTTAAGTGGCCATGTGTTAACTCAAATTGACCTTGCTTAGCCTCTAAGAAAGAGAATTTTCTGAGTAATTGTAGCATAACGATATTATTTTAACTTAGGCACCTCATTTAAGGCTTTCAAAATCACTAAAGTGTTCAATTCTCAAGTCCAAAACGATGAATTTGAATGCCCTTTGATTATCTTTCTAAAATTCCTTTCTTTTTTCCAACTTTCTCTTCTAGCTCTAAAGCAAGATGTTTCTCTCTTTCTCCGTCCTTCTTCATCATTTTCCATTTGGTTCTTGGAACTAATTTGCTTAGGCCACTAATTCTTTCATTAGCTTATGTGGCCAAGTTTAACTCAAACTCACCTTGCTGACCCTCTAGGAAAGAGAATTTTCCGAGTTAGTTGAGCTCAGGCACCTCATTCAAAGTTTTCAAAATCACGTTAGTGTTCAATTCTCAAGTCCAAAACGATGAATTTGATTGCCCCTTTGACTTTCTTCCTATTTCTCTTTATTTTCTCTAACTCTCTCTTCTAAGCTCTCAAGAAGAATGTTTCTGTCTAACTTTCTCTGGCCTTTTCTATTTTGTTCTAGGAACTAATTAGCTTAGGCCACTAATTATTTCATTAGCTTAAGTGGCCATGTTTGACTCAAACTAACCTTCCTTAGCCTCCAAGAAAGAGAATTTTCAAAGCATTTGCAGCATAACGATATCAGTTTAACTTAAGCCCCTTATCTAACGTTTACTGAATCGCCTACGTGTTCAATTCTCGAGTCCAAAAAGACTAAAAAATAATAATAATAATAATAATAATAATTTTTTTTATTTTCTTCCTATTTCCCTTTCTTTTCTCTAACTTTCTCTACTACCTCCCAAGAAGAACGTTTCCCTCTAACTTTCTCCGTCCTTCTCCATCCTACTCTATTTTGTTCTACGAACTAATTATATCTGAGGCTACTAATTGTTTCATTAGCTTTAGTGGCCATGTTTAACTCAAACTAACCTTGCCCAGCCTCTAAGAAAGAGAATTTTATGAGTAATTGTTGCTTAACATTATTGCTTTAACTTAGGCACCTCATTTAAGGATTTCCAAATCCCCTGAGTGTTCAATTCTCAATTCCAAAATGATGAATTTGAATTCTCTTTGATTTTCTTCCTGTTTCTCTTTCTTTTCTCTAACTTTCTTTTCTAGCTCTCAAGAAGAATGTTTCTCCATAACTTTCCCCGTCCTTCTGCATCTTTCTCTATCTTGTTCTAGGAGCTAAGTAGCTTATTAGGCCACTAATCGTTTCATTAGCTTAAGTGGCCAAGTTTAGCTCAAACTAACCTTGCTTAGCCTCTAAAAAAGAGAATTTTAAGAGTAATTGCATCTTAGCGATATTAGTTTAACTTAAGAACCTTATTTAAAGGATTTCTAAATCACCTAAGTGTTCAATTCTCAAGTCCAAAAGGAAGAATTTGAAATCCCTTTGAATTTCTTTCTATTTTCCTTTTTCTTTTCTCCGACTTCTCATCTACCTGCCAAGAAGAATGTTTCTCCCCAAGTTTCTCCGGCCTTCTCCATCCTTCTCTATTTTATCCTACGAACTAATTAGCTTGGGCCAATAACTCTTTCGTTAGCTTAAATGGCCCGGTTTAACTCAAACAAAACCATGCTTAGCCTGTAAGAAAGAGAATTTTATGAGTAATTGTAGCTTAATGATATTAGTTTAACTTAAACACGTCATTTAAGGTTTTCTAAATCTCCTACGTGTTCAATTCTCAAATCGAAAAGGATGAATTTCAATTCGCTTTGATTTTCTTCCTATTTCTCTATCTTTTCTCTAACCTTTCTCCGCCGCCTCTCAAGAAGAATTCAGAATGTTCAAAAGCTGTCCTTTATTTTCTTTTTGTTCTACACCTACTATAACGACATACTTATTTTGCCTACTCTAGTGGGATGTACTAGGGACTATGTTTCGTTACTCATAGCTATTTTGCTGGATGCATACATCAGATTGCTGGTTTCTCCTCCAGCGCACTTCAGGAATACTGTTACACTCCGTGTGGGTTACGCTTCAAGACTATGCTGAATCAGATTTCGGTGATTTCTGGATGGGTTACTTTGGTTGCTACTTTCATTATTGGCGTTTGATATTTTTGGATGGGTGGCTCATAGCTATTACTTTGTTTCATTATTGATTTTAGTTAGTTCTTCCGCTGATGTTCAATAGCTATTTCTCTTTGATATAGTGTTTGAACATCTTGCGTCTGGTTATTCAGTCGTGCTTTTCTTGGCTTTGCTTTTCTTTCTCTCGTGTATAGCTTTGTAGGGCCTGGGGCATGCCCCTTGTAATCTTGTTTATTCTTCTGTTTTATTTATGACTTATTCACCCAAAAAAGAGAACTTTTGTCTCTAGCTTTCTCCGTCCTTCTCCATCCTTCTCTATTTTGTTCTAGGAACTAATAAGCCACTAATTGTTTCATTAGCTTAAGGGGACAAGTTTAACTCAAACTAACCTTGCTTAGCCTCTAAGAAAGAGAATTTTCTGAGTAATTGTGGCTTAACTATATTAGTTTAACTTAAGTACCCTATTTAGGGTTTTCTAAATCTCCTACGTGTTCAGTTCTCGAGTCCAAATGGATGAATTTGAATTCTCTTCGATTTTCTTCCTATTTCTCTTTCCTTTTCTCTAACTTTCTCTTCAACATCTAGAGAAGAACGTTTCCCTCTATGTTTCTCCGTCCTTCTCCGTCTTCCTCTGTTTTGTTCTACGAACTAATTAGCTTAGCCCACTAATTGTTTCATTAGCTTAAGCGGCCAGGTTTAACTGAAACTATCCTTGCTTAGCTTGTAAGAAAAGGAATTTTCTAAGCAATTTCAGTTTAACGATGTTAGTTTAAGTTAAGAACCTCATTTAAGGATTTCCAAATCACCTACGTGTTCAATTCGCAAGTCCGCAAGGAAGAATTTGAAATCCCTTTGATTTTCTTCCTATTTCTCTTTCTTTTCTCCAACTTCTCATCTACCTGTCAAGAAGAATGTTTCTCCAAAACTTTCTCCGTCCTTCTCTATTTTGTCCTACGAACTAATTAGCTTTGGCCAATAATTGTTTCATTAGCTTAAGTGGCCAGGTTTAACTCAAACTAACCATGCATATCGTCTAAGAAAGAGAATTTTATGAGTAATCGTAGCTTAACCATATTAGTTTAATTTAAGCACCCTATTTAAGGTTTTCTAAGTCTCCTACGTGTTCAATTCTCAAGTCCAAATGGATGGGTTTGATTTCTCTTCGATTTTCCTCCTATTTCTCTTCCTTTTCTCTAACTTTCTCTTCTACATCTCAAGAAGAACGTTTCTCTCTAAGTTTCTCCGTGCTTCCTCATCTTTTCTGTTTTATTCTACGAACTAATTAGCAGAGGCCACTAATTGTTTCATTAGCTTAAGTGGCCATGTGTTAACTCAAATTGACCTTGCTTAGCCTCTAAGAAAGAGAATTTTCTGAGTAATTGTAGCATAACGATATTATTTTAACTTAGGCACCTCATTTAAGGCTTTCAAAATCACTAAAGTGTTCAATTCTCAAGTCCAAAACGATGAATTTGAATGCCCTTTGATTATCTTTCTAAAATTCCTTTCTTTTCTCCAACTTTCTCTTCTAGCTCTAAAGCAAGATGTTTCTCTCTTTCTCCGTCCTTCTTCATCATTTTCCATTTGGTTCTTGGAACTAATTTGCTTAGGCCACTAATTCTTTCATTAGCTTATGTGGCCAAGTTTAACTCAAACTCACCTTGCTGACCCTCTAGGAAAGAGAATTTTCCGAGTAAGTTGAGCTCAGGCACCTCATTCAAAGTTTTCAAAATCACGTTAGTGTTCAATTCTCAAGTCCAAAACGATGAATTTGATTGCCCCTTTGACTTTCTTCCTATTTCTCTTTATTTTCTCTAACTCTCTCTTCTAAGCTCTCAAGAAGAATGTTTCTGTCTAACTTTCTCTGGCCTTTTCTATTTTGTTCTAGGAACTAATTAGCTTAGGCCACTAATTATTTCATTAGCTTAAGTGGCCATGTTTGACTCAAACTAACCTTCCTTAGCCTCCAAGAAAGAGAATTTTCAAAGCATTTGCAGCATAACGATATCAGTTTAACTTAAGCCCCTTATCTAACGTTTACTGAATCGCCTACGTGTTCAATTCTCGAGTCCAAAAAGACTAAAAAATAATAATAATAATAATAATAATAATAATAATTTTTTTTTATTTTCTTCCTATTTCCGTTTCTTTTCTCTAACTTTCTCTACTACCTCCCAAGAAGAACGTTTCCCTCTAACTTTCTCCGTCCTTCTCCATCCTACTCTATTTTGTTCTACGAACTAATTATATCTGAGGCTACTAATTGTTTCATTAGCTTTAGTGGCCATGTTTAACTCAAACTAACCTTGCCCAGCCTCTAAGAAAGAGAATTTTATGAGTAATTGTTGCTTAACGTTATTGCTTTAACTTAGGCACCTCATTTAAGGATTTCCAAATCCCCTGAGTGTTCAATTCTCAATTCCAAAATGATGAATTTGAATTCTCTTTGATTTTCTTCCTGTTTCTCTTTCTTTTCTCTAACTTTCTTTTCTAGCTCTCAAGAAGAATGTTTCTCCATAACTTTCCCCGTCCTTCTGCATCTTTCTCTATCTTGTTCTAGGAGCTAAGTAGCTTATTAGGCCACTAATCGTTTCATTAGCTTAAGTGGCCAAGTTTAGCTCAAACTAACCTTGCTTAGCCTCTAAAAAAGAGAATTTTAAGAGTAATTGCATCTTAGCGATATTAGTTTAACTTAAGAACCTTATTTAAAGGATTTCTAAATCACCTAAGTGTTCAATTCTCAAGTCCAAAAGGAAGAATTTGAAATCCCTTTGAATTTCTTTCTATTTTCCTTTTTCTTTTCTCCGACTTCTCATCTACCTGCCAAGAAGAATGTTTCTCCCCAAGTTTCTCCGGCCTTCTCCATCCTTCTCTATTTTATCCTACGAACTAATTAGCTTGGGCCAATAACTCTTTCGTTAGCTTAAATGGCCCGGTTTAACTCAAACAAAACCATGCTTAGCCTGTAAGAAAGAGAATTTTATGAGTAATTGTAGCTTAATGATATTAGTTTAACTTAAACACGTCATTTAAGGTTTTCTAAATCTCCTACGTGTTCAATTCTCAAATCGAAAAGGATGAATTTCAATTCGCTTTGATTTTCTTCCTATTTCTCTATCTTTTCTCTAACCTTTCTCCGCCGCCTCTCAAGAAGAATTCAGAATGTTCAAAAGCTGTCCTTTATTTTCTTTTTGTTCTACACCTACTATAACGACATACTTATTTTGCCTACTCTAGTGGGATGTACTAGGGACTATGTTTCGTTACTCATAGCTATTTTGCTGGATGCATACATCAGATTGCTGGTTTCTCCTCCAGCGCACTTCAGGAATACTGTTACACTCCGTGTGGGTTACGCTTCAAGACTATGCTGAATCAGATTTCGGTGATTTCTGGATGGGTTACTTTGGTTGCTACTTTCATTATTGGCGTTTGATATTTTTGGATGGGTGGCTCATAGCTATTACTTTGTTTCATTATTGATTTTAGTTAGTTCTTCCGCTGATGTTCAATAGCTATTTCTCTTTGATATAGTGTTTGAACATCTTGCGTCTGGTTATTCAGTCGTGCTTTTCTTGGCTTTGCTTTTCTTTCTCTCGTGTATAGCTTTGTAGGGCCTGGGGCATGCCCCTTGTAATCTTGTTTATTCTTCTGTTTTATTTATGACTTATTCACCCAAAAAAGAGAACTTTTGTCTCTAGCTTTCTCCGTCCTTCTCCATCCTTCTCTATTTTGTTCAAGGAACTAATAAGCCACTAATTGTTTCATTAGCTTAAGGGGACAAGTTTAACTCAAACTAACCTTGCTTAGCCTCTAAGAAAGAGAATTTTCTGAGTAATTGTGGCTTAACTATATTAGTTTAACTTAAGTACCCTATTTAGGGTTTTCTAAATCTCCTACGTGTTCAGTTCTCGAGTCCAAATGGATGAATTTGAATTCTCTTCGATTTTCTTCCTATTTCTCTTTCCTTTTCTCTAACTTTCTCTTCAACATCTAGAGAAGAACGTTTCCCTCTATGTTTCTCCGTCCTTCTCCGTCTTCCTCTGTTTTGTTCTATGAACTAATTAGCTTAGCCCACTAATTGTTTCATTAGCTTAAGCGGCCAGGTTTAACTGAAACTATCCTTGCTTAGCTTGTAAGAAAAGGAATTTTCTAAGCAATTTCAGTTTAACGATGTTAGTTTAAGTTAAGAACCTCATTTAAGGATTTCCAAATCACCTACGTGTTCAATTCGCAAGTCCGCAAGGAAGAATTTGAAATCCCTTTGATTTTCTTCCTATTTCTCTTTCTTTTCTCCAACTTCTCATCTACCTGTCAAGAAGAATGTTTCTCCAAAACTTTCTCCGTCCTTCTCTATTTTGTCCTACGAACTAATTAGCTTTGGCCAATAATTGTTTCATTAGCTTAAGTGGCCAGGTTTAACTCAAACTAACCATGCATATCGTCTAAGAAAGAGAATTTTATGAGTAATCGTAGCTTAACCATATTAGTTTAATTTAAGCACCCTATTTAAGGTTTTCTAAGTCTCCTACGTGTTCAATTCTCAAGTCCAAATGGATGGGTTTGATTTCTCTTCGATTTTCCTCCTATTTCTCTTCCTTTTCTCTAACTTTCTCTTCTACATCTCAAGAAGAACGTTTCTCTCTAAGTTTCTCCGTGCTTCCTCATCTTTTCTGTTTTATTCTACGAACTAATTAGCAGAGGCCACTAATTGTTTCATTAGCTTAAGTGGCCATGTGTTAACTCAAATTGACCTTGCTTAGCCTCTAAGAAAGAGAATTTTCTGAGTAATTGTAGCATAACGATATTATTTTAACTTAGGCACCTCATTTAAGGCTTTCAAAATCACTAAAGTGTTCAATTCTCAAGTCCAAAACGATGAATTTGAATGCCCTTTGATTATCTTTCTAAAATTCCTTTCTTTTCTCCAACTTTCTCTTCTAGCTCTAAAGCAAGATGTTTCTCTCTTTCTCCGTCCTTCTTCATCATTTTCCATTTGGTTCTTGGAACTAATTTGCTTAGGCCACTAATTCTTTCATTAGCTTATGTGGCCAAGTTTAACTCAAACTCACCTTGCTGACCCTCTAGGAAAGAGAATTTTCCGAGTTAGTTGAGCTCAGGCACCTCATTCAAAGTTTTCAAAATCACGTTAGTGTTCAATTCTCAAGTCCAAAACGATGAATTTGATTGCCCCTTTGACTTTCTTCCTATTTCTCTTTATTTTCTCTAACTCTCTCTTCTAAGCTCTCAAGAAGAATGTTTCTGTCTAACTTTCTCTGGCCTTTTCTATTTTGTTCTAGGAACTAATTAGCTTAGGCCACTAATTATTTCATTAGCTTAAGTGGCCATGTTTGACTCAAACTAACCTTCCTTAGCCTCCAAGAAAGAGAATTTTCAAAGCATTTGCAGCATAACGATATCAGTTTAACTTAAGCCCCTTATCTAACGTTTACTGAATCGCCTACGTGTTCAATTCTCGAGTCCAAAAAGACTAAAAAATAATAATAATAATAATAATAATAATAATAATAATAATTTTTTTTATTTTCTTCCTATTTCCCTTTCTTTTCTCTAACTTTCTCTACTACCTCCCAAGAAGAACGTTTCCCTCTAACTTTCTCCGTCCTTCTCCATCCTACTCTATTTTGTTCTACGAACTAATTATATCTGAGGCTACTAATTGTTTCATTAGCTTTAGTGGCCATGTTTAACTCAAACTAACCTTGCCCAGCCTCTAAGAAAGAGAATTTTATGAGTAATTGTTGCTTAACGTTATTGCTTTAACTTAGGCACCTCATTTAAGGATTTCCAAATCACCTGAGTGTTCAATTCTCAATTCCAAAATGATGAATTTGAATTCTCTTTGATTTTCTTCCTGTTTCTCTTTCTTTTCTCTAACTTTCTTTTCTAGCTCTCAAGAAGAATGTTTCTCCATAACTTTCCCCGTCCTTCTGCATCTTTCTCTATCTTGTTCTAGGAGCTAAGTAGCTTATTAGGCCACTAATCGTTTCATTAGCTTAAGTGGCCAAGTTTAGCTCAAACTAACCTTGCTTAGCCTCTAAAAAAGAGAATTTTAAGAGTAATTGCATCTTAGCGATATTAGTTTAACTTAAGAACCTTATTTAAAGGATTTCTAAATCACCTAAGTGTTCAATTCTCAAGTCCAAAAGGAAGAATTTGAAATCCCTTTGAATTTCTTTCTATTTTCCTTTTTCTTTTCTCCGACTTCTCATCTACCTGCCAAGAAGAATGTTTCTCCCCAAGTTTCTCCGGCCTTCTCCATCCTTCTCTATTTTATCCTACGAACTAATTAGCTTGGGCCAATAACTCTTTCGTTAGCTTAAATGGCCCGGTTTAACTCAAACAAAACCATGCTTAGCCTGTAAGAAAGAGAATTTTATGAGTAATTGTAGCTTAATGATATTAGTTTAACTTAAACACGTCATTTAAGGTTTTCTAAATCTCCTACGTGTTCAATTCTCAAATCGAAAAGGATGAATTTCAATTCGCTTTGATTTTCTTCCTATTTCTCTATCTTTTCTCTAACCTTTCTCCGCCGCCTCTCAAGAAGAATTCAGAATGTTCAAAAGCTGTCCTTTATTTTCTTTTTGTTCTACACCTACTATAACGACATACTTATTTTGCCTACTCCAGTGGGATGTACTAGGGACTATGTTTCGTTACTCATAGCTATTTTGCTGGATGCATACATCAGATTGCTGGTTTCTCCTCCAGCGCACTTCAGGAATACTGTTACACTCCGTGTGGGTTACGCTTCAAGACTATGCTGAATCAGATTTCGGTGATTTCTGGATGGGTTACTTTGGTTGCTACTTTCATTATTGGCGTTTGATATTTTTGGATGGGTGGCTCATAGCTATTACTTTGTTTCATTATTGATTTTAGTTAGTTCTTCCGCTGATGTTCAATAGCTATTTCTCTTTGATATAATGTTTGAACATCTTGCGTCTGGTTATTCAGTCGTGCTTTTCTTGGCTTTGCTTTTCTTTCTCTCGTGTATAGCTTTGTAGGGCCTGGGGCATGCCCCTTGTAATCTTGTTTATTCTTCTGTTTTATTTATGACTTATTCACCCAAAAAAGAGAACTTTTGTCTCTAGCTTTCTCCGTCCTTCTCCATCCTTCTCTATTTTGTTCTAGGAACTAATAAGCCACTAATTGTTTCATTAGCTTAAGGGGACAAGTCTAACTCAAACTAACCTTGCTTAGCCTCTAAGAAAGAGAATTTTCTGAGTAATTGTGGCTTAACTATATTAGTTTAACTTAAGTACCCTATTTAGGGTTTTCTAAATCTCCTACGTGTTCAGTTCTCGAGTCCAAATGGATGAATTTGAATTCTCTTCGATTTTCTTCCTATTTCTCTTTCCTTTTCTCTAACTTTCTCTTCAACATCTAGAGAAGAACGTTTCCCTCTATGTTTCTCCGTCCTTCTCCGTCTTCCTCTGTTTTGTTCTACGAACTAATTAGCTTAGCCCACTAATTGTTTCATTAGCTTAAGCGGCCAGGTTTAACTGAAACTATCCTTGCTTAGCTTGTAAGAAAAGGAATTTTCTAAGCAATTTCAGTTTAACGATGTTAGTTTAAGTTAAGAACCTCATTTAAGGATTTCCAAATCACCTACGTGTTCAATTCGCAAGTCCGCAAGGAAGAATTTGAAATCCCTTTGATTTTCTTCCTATTTCTCTTTCTTTTCTCCAACTTCTCATCTACCTGTCAAGAAGAATGTTTCTCCAAAACTTTCTCCGTCCTTCTCTATTTTGTCCTACGAACTAATTAGCTTTGGCCAATAATTGTTTCATTAGCTTAAGTGGCCAGGTTTAACTCAAACTAACCATGCATATCGTCTAAGAAAGAGAATTTTATGAGTAATCGTAGCTTAACCATATTAGTTTAATTTAAGCACCCTATTTAAGGTTTTCTAAGTCTCCTACGTGTTCAATTCTCAAGTCCAAATGGATGGGTTTGATTTCTCTTCGATTTTCCTCCTATTTCTCTTCCTTTTCTCTAACTTTCTCTTCTACATCTCAAGAAGAACGTTTCTCTCTAAGTTTCTCCGTGCTTCCTCATCTTTTCTGTTTTATTCTACGAACTAATTAGCAGAGGCCACTAATTGTTTCATTAGCTTAAGTGGCCATGTGTTAACTCAAATTGACCTTGCTTAGCCTCTAAGAAAGAGAATTTTCTGAGTAATTGTAGCATAACGATATTATTTTAACTTAGGCACCTCATTTAAGGCTTTCAAAATCACTAAAGTGTTCAATTCTCAAGTCCAAAACGATGAATTTGAATGCCCTTTGATTATCTTTCTAAAATTCCTTTCTTTTCTCCAACTTTCTCTTCTAGCTCTAAAGCAAGATGTTTCTCTCTTTCTCCGTCCTTCTTCATCATTTTCCATTTGGTTCTTGGAACTAATTTGCTTAGGCCACTAATTCTTTCATTAGCTTATGTGGCCAAGTTTAACTCAAACTCACCTTGCTGACCCTCTAGGAAAGAGAATTTTCCGAGTTAGTTGAGCTCAGGCACCTCATTCAAAGTTTTCAAAATCACGTTAGTGTTCAATTCTCAAGTCCAAAACGATGAATTTGATTGCCCCTTTGACTTTCTTCCTATTTCTCTTTATTTTCTCTAACTCTCTCTTCTAAGCTCTCAAGAAGAATGTTTCTGTCTAACTTTCTCTGGCCTTTTCTATTTTGTTCTAGGAACTAATTAGCTTAGGCTACTAATTATTTCATTAGCTTAAGTGGCCATGTTTGACTCAAACTAACCTTCCTTAGCCTCCAAGAAAGAGAATTTTCAAAGCATTTGCAGCATAACGATATCAGTTTAACTTAAGCCCCTTATCTAACGTTTACTGAATCGCCTACGTGTTCAATTCTCGAGTCCAAAAAGACTAAAAAATAATAATAATAATAATAATAATAATAATAATTTTTTTTTATTTTCTTCCTATTTCCCTTTCTTTTCTCTAACTTTCTCTACTACCTCCCAAGAAGAACGTTTCCCTCTAACTTTCTCCGTCCTTCTCCATCCTACTCTATTTTGTTCTACGAACTAATTATATCTGAGGCTACTAATTGTTTCATTAGCTTTAGTGGCCATGTTTAACTCAAACTAACCTTGCCCAGCCTCTAAGAAAGAGAATTTTATGAGTAATTGTTGCTTAACGTTATTGCTTTAACTTAGGCACCTCATTTAAGGATTTCCAAATCACCTGAGTGTTCAATTCTCAATTCCAAAATGATGAATTTGAATTCTCTTTGATTTTCTTCCTGTTTCTCTTTCTTTTCTCTAACTTTCTTTTCTAGCTCTCAAGAAGAATGTTTCTCCATAACTTTCCCCGTCCTTCTGCATCTTTCTCTATCTTGTTCTAGGAGCTAAGTAGCTTATTAGGCCACTAATCGTTTCATTAGCTTAAGTGGCCAAGTTTAGCTCAAACTAACCTTGCTTAGCCTCTAAAAAAGAGAATTTTAAGAGTAATTGCATCTTAGCGATATTAGTTTAACTTAAGAACCTTATTTAAAGGATTTCTAAATCACCTAAGTGTTCAATTCTCAAGTCCAAAAGGAAGAATTTGAAATCCCTTTGAATTTCTTTCTATTTTCCTTTTTCTTTTCTCCGACTTCTCATCTACCTGCCAAGAAGAATGTTTCTCCCCAAGTTTCTCCGGCCTTCTCCATCCTTCTCTATTTTATCCTACGAACTAATTAGCTTGGGCCAATAACTCTTTCGTTAGCTTAAATGGCCCGGTTTAACTCAAACAAAACCATGCTTAGCCTGTAAGAAAGAGAATTTTATGAGTAATTGTAGCTTAATGATATTAGTTTAACTTAAACACGTCATTTAAGGTTTTCTAAATCTCCTACGTGTTCAATTCTCAAATCGAAAAGGATGAATTTCAATTCGCTTTGATTTTCTTCCTATTTCTCTATCTTTTCTCTAACCTTTCTCCGCCGCCTCTCAAGAAGAATTCAGAATGTTCAAAAGCTGTCCTTTATTTTCTTTTTGTTCTACACCTACTATAACGACATACTTATTTTGCCTACTCTAGTGGGATGTACTAGGGACTATGTTTCGTTACTCATAGCTATTTTGCTGGATGCATACATCAGATTGCTGGTTTCTCCTCCAGCGCACTTCAGGAATACTGTTACACTCCGTGTGGGTTACGCTTCAAGACTATGCTGAATCAGATTTCGGTGATTTCTGGATGGGTTACTTTGGTTGCTACTTTCATTATTGGCGTTTGATATTTTTGGATGGGTGGCTCATAGCTATTACTTTGTTTCATTATTGATTTTAGTTAGTTCTTCCGCTGATGTTCAATAGCTATTTCTCTTTGATATAGTGTTTGAACATCTTGCGTCTGGTTATTCAGTCGTGCTTTTCTTGGCTTTGCTTTTCTTTCTCTCGTGTATAGCTTTGTAGGGCCTGGGGCATGCCCCTTGTAATCTTGTTTATTCTTCTGTTTTATTTATGACTTATTCACCCAAAAAAGAGAACTTTTGTCTCTAGCTTTCTCCGTCCTTCTCCATCCTTCTCTATTTTGTTCTAGGAACTAATAAGCCACTAATTGTTTCATTAGCTTAAGGGGACAAGTCTAACTCAAACTAACCTTGCTTAGCCTCTAAGAAAGAGAATTTTCTGAGTAATTGTGGCTTAACTATATTAGTTTAACTTAAGTACCCTATTTAGGGTTTTCTAAATCTCCTACGTGTTCAGTTCTCGAGTCCAAATGGATGAATTTGAATTCTCTTCGATTTTCTTCCTATTTCTCTTTCCTTTTCTCTAACTTTCTCTTCAACATCTAGAGAAGAACGTTTCCCTCTATGTTTCTCCGTCCTTCTCCGTCTTCCTCTGTTTTGTTCTACGAACTAATTAGCTTAGCCCACTAATTGTTTCATTAGCTTAAGCGGCCAGGTTTAACTGAAACTATCCTTGCTTAGCTTGTAAGAAAAGGAATTTTCTAAGCAATTTCAGTTTAACGATGTTAGTTTAAGTTAAGAACCTCATTTAAGGATTTCCAAATCACCTACGTGTTCAATTCGCAAGTCCGCAAGGAAGAATTTGAAATCCCTTTGATTTTCTTCCTATTTCTCTTTCTTTTCTCCAACTTCTCATCTACCTGTCAAGAAGAATGTTTCTCCAAAACTTTCTCCGTCCTTCTCTATTTTGTCCTACGAACTAATTAGCTTTGGCCAATAATTGTTTCATTAGCTTAAGTGGCCAGGTTTAACTCAAACTAACCATGCATATCGTCTAAGAAAGAGAATTTTATGAGTAATCGTAGCTTAACCATATTAGTTTAATTTAAGCACCCTATTTAAGGTTTTCTAAGTCTCCTACGTGTTCAATTCTCAAGTCCAAATGGATGGGTTTGATTTCTCTTCGATTTTCCTCCTATTTCTCTTCCTTTTCTCTAACTTTCTCTTCTACATCTCAAGAAGAACGTTTCTCTCTAAGTTTCTCCGTGCTTCCTCATCTTTTCTGTTTTATTCTACGAACTAATTAGCAGAGGCCACTAACTGTTTCATTAGCTTAAGTGGCCATGTGTTAACTCAAATTGACCTTGCTTAGCCTCTAAGAAAGAGAATTTTCTGAGTAATTGTAGCATAACGATATTATTTTAACTTAGGCACCTCATTTAAGGCTTTCAAAATCACTAAAGTGTTCAATTCTCAAGTCCAAAACGATGAATTTGAATGCCCTTTGATTATCTTTCTAAAATTCCTTTCTTTTCTCCAACTTTCTCTTCTAGCTCTAAAGCAAGATGTTTCTCTCTTTCTCCGTCCTTCTTCATCATTTTCCATTTGGCTCTTGGAACTAATTTGCTTAGGCCACTAATTCTTTCATTAGCTTATGTGGCCAAGTTTAACTCAAACTCACCTTGCTGACCCTCTAGGAAAGAGAATTTTCCGAGTTAGTTGAGCTCAGGCACCTCATTCAAAGTTTTCAAAATCACGTTAGTGTTCAATTCTCAAGTCCAAAACGATGAATTTGATTGCCCCTTTGACTTTCTTCCTATTTCTCTTTATTTTCTCTAACTCTCTCTTCTAAGCTCTCAAGAAGAATGTTTCTGTCTAACTTTCTCTGGCCTTTTCTATTTTGTTCTAGGAACTAATTAGCTTAGGCCACTAATTATTTCATTAGCTTAAGTGGCCATGTTTGACTCAAACTAACCTTCCTTAGCCTCCAAGAAAGAGAATTTTCAAAGCATTTGCAGCATAACGATATCAGTTTAACTTAAGCCCCTTATCTAACGTTTACTGAATCGCCTACGTGTTCAATTCTCGAGTCCAAAAAGACTAAAAAATAATAATAATAATAATAATAATAATAATAATTTTTTTATTTTCTTCCTATTTCCCTTTCTTTTCTCTAACTTTCTCTACTACCTCCCAAGAAGAACGTTTCCCTCTAACTTTCTCCGTCCTTCTCCATCCTACTCTATTTTGTTCTACGAACTAATTATATCTGAGGCTACTAATTGTTTCATTAGCTTTAGTGGCCATGTTTAACTCAAACTAACCTTGCCCAGCCTCTAAGAAAGAGAATTTTATGAGTAATTGTTGCTTAACGTTATTGCTTTAACTTAGGCACCTCATTTAAGGATTTCCAAATCACCTGAGTATTCAATTCTCAATTCCAAAATGATGAATTTGAATTCTCTTTGATTTTCTTCCTGTTTCTCTTTCTTTTCTCTAACTTTCTTTTCTAGCTCTCAAGAAGAATGTTTCTCCATAACTTTCCCCGTCCTTCTGCATCTTTCTCTATCTTGTTCTAGGAGCTAAGTAGCTTATTAGGCCACTAATCGTTTCATTAGCTTAAGTGGCCAAGTTTAGCTCAAACTAACCTTGCTTAGCCTCTAAAAAAGAGAATTTTAAGAGTAATTGCATCTTAGCGATATTAGTTTAACTTAAGAACCTTATTTAAAGGATTTCTAAATCACCTAAGTGTTCAATTCTCAAGTCCAAAAGGAAGAATTTGAAATCCCTTTGAATTTCTTTCTATTTTCCTTTTTCTTTTCTCCGACTTCTCATCTACCTGCCAAGAAGAATGTTTCTCCCCAAGTTTCTCCGGCCTTCTCCATCCTTCTCTATTTTATCCTACGAACTAATTAGCTTGGGCCAATAACTCTTTCGTTAGCTTAAATGGCCCGGTTTAACTCAAACAAAACCATGCTTAGCCTGTAAGAAAGAGAATTTTATGAGTAATTGTAGCTTAATAATATTAGTTTAACTTAAACACGTCATTTAAGGTTTTCTAAATCTCCTACGTGTTCAATTCTCAAATCGAAAAGGATGAATTTCAATTCGCTTTGATTTTCTTCCTATTTCTCTATCTTTTCTCTAACCTTTCTCCGCCGCCTCTCAAGAAGAATTCAGAATGTTCAAAAGCTGTCCTTTATTTTCTTTTTGTTCTACACCTACTATAACGACATACTTATTTTGCCTACTCTAGTGGGATGTACTAGGGACTATGTTTCGTTACTCATAGCTATTTTGCTGGATGCATACATCAGATTGCTGGTTTCTCCTCCAGCGCACTTCAGGAATACTGTTACACTCCGTGTGGGTTACGCTTCAAGACTATGCTGAATCAGATTTCGGTGATTTCTGGATGGGTTACTTTGGTTGCTACTTTCATTATTGGCGTTTGATATTTTTGGATGGGTGGCTCATAGCTATTACTTTGTTTCATTATTGATTTTAGTTAGTTCTTCCGCTGATGTTCAATAGCTATTTCTCTTTGATATAGTGTTTGAACATCTTGCGTCTGGTTATTCAGTCGTGCTTTTCTTGGCTTTGCTTTTCTTTCTCTCGTGTATAGCTTTGTAGGGCCTGGGGCATGCCCCTTGTAATCTTGTTTATTCTTCTGTTTTATTTATGACTTACTCACCCAAAAAAGAGAACTTTTGTCTCTAGCTTTCTCCGTCCTTCTCCATCCTTCTCTATTTTGTTCTAGGAACTAATAAGCCACTAATTGTTTCATTAGCTTAAGGGGACAAGTTTAACTCAAACTAACCTTGCTTAGCCTCTAAGAAAGAGAATTTTCTGAGTAATTGTGGCTTAACTATATTAGTTTAACTTAAGTACCCTATTTAGGGTTTTCTAAATCTCCTACGTGTTCAGTTCTCGAGTCCAAATGGATGAATTTGAATTCTCTTCGATTTTCTTCCTATTTCTCTTTCCTTTTCTCTAACTTTCTCTTCAACATCTAGAGAAGAACGTTTCCCTCTATGTTTCTCCGTCCTTCTCCGTCTTCCTCTGTTTTGTTCTACGAACTAATTAGCTTAGCCCACTAATTGTTTCATTAGCTTAAGCGGCCAGGTTTAACTGAAACTATCCTTGCTTAGCTTGTAAGAAAAGGAATTTTCTAAGCAATTTCAGTTTAACGATGTTAGTTTAAGTTAAGAACCTCATTTAAGGATTTCCAAATCACCTACGTGTTCAATTCGCAAGTCCGCAAGGAAGAATTTGAAATCCCTTTGATTTTCTTCCTATTTCTCTTTCTTTTCTCCAACTTCTCATCTACCTGTCAAGAAGAATGTTTCTCCAAAACTTTCTCCGTCCTTCTCTATTTTGTCCTACGAACTAATTAGCTTTGGCCAATAATTGTTTCATTAGCTTAAGTGGCCAGGTTTAACTCAAACTAACCATGCATATCGTCTAAGAAAGAGAATTTTATGAGTAATCGTAGCTTAACCATATTAGTTTAATTTAAGCACCCTATTTAAGGTTTTCTAAGTCTCCTACGTGTTCAATTCTCAAGTCCAAATGGATGGGTTTGATTTCTCTTCGATTTTCCTCCTATTTCTCTTCCTTTTCTCTAACTTTCTCTTCTACATCTCAAGAAGAACGTTTCTCTCTAAGTTTCTCCGTGCTTCCTCATCTTTTCTGTTTTATTCTACGAACTAATTAGCAGAGGCCACTAATTGTTTCATTAGCTTAAGTGGCCATGTGTTAACTCAAATTGACCTTGCTTAGCCTCTAAGAAAGAGAATTTTCTGAGTAATTGTAGCATAACGATATTATTTTAACTTAGGCACCTCATTTAAGGCTTTCAAAATCACTAAAGTGTTCAATTCTCAAGTCCAAAACGATGAATTTGAATGCCCTTTGATTATCTTTCTAAAATTCCTTTCTTTTCTCCAACTTTCTCTTCTAGCTCTAAAGCAAGATGTTTCTCTCTTTCTCCGTCCTTCTTCATCATTTTCCATTTGGCTCTTGGAACTAATTTGCTTAGGCCACTAATTCTTTCATTAGCTTATGTGGCCAAGTTTAACTCAAACTCACCTTGCTGACCCTCTAGGAAAGAGAATTTTCCGAGTTAGTTGAGCTCAGGCACCTCATTCAAAGTTTTCAAAATCACGTTAGTGTTCAATTCTCAAGTCCAAAACGATGAATTTGATTGCCCCTTTGACTTTCTTCCTATTTCTCTTTATTTTCTCTAACTCTCTCTTCTAAGCTCTCAAGAAGAATGTTTCTGTCTAACTTTCTCTGGCCTTTTCTATTTTGTTCTAGGAACTAATTAGCTTAGGCCACTAATTATTTCATTAGCTTAAGTGGCCATGTTTGACTCAAACTAACCTTCCTTAGCCTCCAAGAAAGAGAATTTTCAAAGCATTTGCAGCATAACGATATCAGTTTAACTTAAGCCCCTTATCTAACGTTTACTGAATCGCCTACGTGTTCAATTCTCGAGTCCAAAAAGACTAAAAAATAATAATAATAATAATAATAATAATAATAATTTTTTTATTTTCTTCCTATTTCCCTTTCTTTTCTCTAACTTTCTCTACTACCTCCCAAGAAGAACGTTTCCCTCTAACTTTCTCTGTCCTTCTCCATCCTACTCTATTTTGTTCTACGAACTAATTATATCTGAGGCTACTAATTGTTTCATTAGCTTTAGTGGCCATGTTTAACTCAAACTAACCTTGCCCAGCCTCTAAGAAAGAGAATTTTATGAGTAATTGTTGCTTAACGTTATTGCTTTAACTTAGGCACCTCATTTAAGGATTTCCAAATCACCTGAGTATTCAATTCTCAATTCCAAAATGATGAATTTGAATTCTCTTTGATTTTCTTCCTGTTTCTCTTTCTTTTCTCTAACTTTCTTTTTTAGCTCTCAAGAAGAATGTTTCTCCATAACTTTCCCCGTCCTTCTGCATGTTTCTCTATCTTGTTCTAGGAGCTAAGTAGCTTATTAGGCCACTAATCGTTTCATTAGCTTAAGTGGCCAAGTTTAGCTCAAACTAACCTTGCTTAGCCTCTAAAAAAGAGAATTTTAAGAGTAATTGCATCTTAGCGATATTAGTTTAACTTAAGAACCTTATTTAAAGGATTTCTAAATCACCTAAGTGTTCAATTCTCAAGTCCAAAAGGAAGAATTTGAAATCCCTTTGAATTTCTTTCTATTTTCCTTTTTCTTTTCTCCGACTTCTCATCTACCTGCCAAGAAGAATGTTTCTCCCCAAGTTTCTCCGGCCTTCTCCATCCTTCTCTATTTTATCCTACGAACTAATTAGCTTGGGCCAATAACTCTTTCGTTAGCTTAAATGGCCCGGTTTAACTCAAACAAAACCATGCTTAGCCTGTAAGAAAGAGAATTTTATGAGTAATTGTAGCTTAATGATATTAGTTTAACTTAAACACGTCATTTAAGGTTTTCTAAATCTCCTACGTGTTCAATTCTCAAATCGAAAAGGATGAATTTCAATTCGCTTTGATTTTCTTCCTATTTCTCTATCTTTTCTCTAACCTTTCTCCGCCGCCTCTCAAGAAGAATTCAGAATGTTCAAAAGCTGTCCTTTATTTTCTTTTTGTTCTACACCTACTATAACGACATACTTATTTTGCCTACTCTAGTGGGATGTACTAGGGACTATGTTTCGTTACTCATAGCTATTTTGCTGGATGCATACATCAGATTGCTGGTTTCTCCTCCAGCGCACTTCAGGAATACTGTTACACTCCGTGTGGGTTACGCTTCAAGACTATGCTGAATCAGATTTCGGTGATTTCTGGATGGGTTACTTTGGTTGCTACTTTCATTATTGGCGTTTGATATTTTTGGATGGGTGGCTCATAGCTATTACTTTGTTTCATTATTGATTTTAGTTAGTTCTTCCGCTGATGTTCAATAGCTATTTCTCTTTGATATAGTGTTTGAACATCTTGCGTCTGGTTATTCAGTCGTGCTTTTATTGGCTTTGCTTTTCTTTCTCTCGTGTATAGCTTTGTAGGGCCTGGGGCATGCCCCTTGTAATCTTGTTTATTCTTCTGTTTTATTTATGACTTACTCACCCAAAAAAGAGAACTTTTGTCTCTAGCTTTCTCCGTCCTTCTCCATCCTTCTCTATTTTGTTCTAGGAACTAATAAGCCACTAATTGTTTCATTAGCTTAAGGGGACAAGTTTAACTCAAACTAACCTTGCTTAGCCTCTAAGAAAGAGAATTTTCTGAGTAATTGTGGCTTAACTATATTAGTTTAACTTAAGTACCCTATTTAGGGTTTTCTAAATCTCCTACGTGTTCAGTTCTCGAGTCCAAATGGATGAATTTGAATTCTCTTCGATTTTCTTCCTATTTCTCTTTCCTTTTCTCTAACTTTCTCTTCAACATCTAGAGAAGAACGTTTCCCTCTATGTTTCTCCGTCCTTCTCCGTCTTCCTCTGTTTTGTTCTACGAACTAATTAGCTTAGCCCACTAATTGTTTCATTAGCTTAAGCGGCCAGGTTTAACTGAAACTATCCTTGCTTAGCTTGTAAGAAAAGGAATTTTCTAAGCAATTTCAGTTTAACGATGTTAGTTTAAGTTAAGAACCTCATTTAAGGATTTCCAAATCACCTACGTGTTCAATTCGCAAGTCCGCAAGGAAGAATTTGAAATCCCTTTGATTTTCTTCCTATTTCTCTTTCTTTTCTCCAACTTCTCATCTACCTGTCAAGAAGAATGTTTCTCCAAAACTTTCTCCGTCCTTCTCTATTTTGTCCTACGAACTAATTAGCTTTGGCCAATAATTGTTTCATTAGCTTAAGTGGCCAGGTTTAACTCAAACTAACCATGCATATCGTCTAAGAAAGAGAATTTTATGAGTAATCGTAGCTTAACCATATTAGTTTAATTTAAGCACCCTATTTAAGGTTTTCTAAGTCTCCTACGTGTTCAATTCTCAAGTCCAAATGGATGGGTTTGATTTCTCTTCGATTTTCCTCCTATTTCTCTTCCTTTTCTCTAACTTTCTCTTCTACATCTCAAGAAGAACGTTTCTCTCTAAGTTTCTCCGTGCTTCCTCATCTTTTCTGTTTTATTCTACGAACTAATTAGCAGAGGCCACTAATTGTTTCATTAGCTTAAGTGGCCATGTGTTAACTCAAATTGACCTTGCTTAGCCTCTAAGAAAGAGAATTTTCTGAGTAATTGTAGCATAACGATATTATTTTAACTTAGGCACCTCATTTAAGGCTTTCAAAATCACTAAAGTGTTCAATTCTCAAGTCCAAAACGATGAATTTGAATGCCCTTTGATTATCTTTCTAAAATTCCTTTCTTTTCTCCAACTTTCTCTTCTAGCTCTAAAGCAAGATGTTTCTCTCTTTCTCCGTCCTTCTTCATCATTTTCCATTTGGCTCTTGGAACTAATTTGCTTAGGCCACTAATTCTTTCATTAGCTTATGTGGCCAAGTTTAACTCAAACTCACCTTGCTGACCCTCTAGGAAAGAGAATTTTCCGAGTTAGTTGAGCTCAGGCACCTCATTCAAAGTTTTCAAAATCACGTTAGTGTTCAATTCTCAAGTCCAAAACGATGAATTTGATTGCCCCTTTGACTTTCTTCCTATTTCTCTTTATTTTCTCTAACTCTCTCTTCTAAGCTCTCAAGAAGAATGTTTCTGTCTAACTTTCTCTGGCCTTTTCTATTTTGTTCTAGGAACTAATTAGCTTAGGCCACTAATTATTTCATTAGCTTAAGTGGCCATGTTTGACTCAAACTAACCTTCCTTAGCCTCCAAGAAAGAGAATTTTCAAAGCATTTGCAGCATAACGATATCAGTTTAACTTAAGCCCCTTATCTAACGTTTACTGAATCGCCTACGTGTTCAATTCTCGAGTCCAAAAAGACTAAAAAATAATAATAATAATAATAATAATAATAATAATTTTTTTATTTTCTTCCTATTTCCCTTTCTTTTCTCTAACTTTCTCTACTACCTCCCAAGAAGAACGTTTCCCTCTAACTTTCTCCGTCCTTCTCCATCCTACTCTATTTTGTTCTACGAACTAATTATATCTGAGGCTACTAATTGTTTCATTAGCTTTAGTGGCCATGTTTAACTCAAACTAACCTTGCCCAGCCTCTAAGAAAGAGAATTTTATGAGTAATTGTTGCTTAACGTTATTGCTTTAACTTAGGCACCTCATTTAAGGATTTCCAAATCACCTGAGTATTCAATTCTCAATTCCAAAATGATGAATTTGAATTCTCTTTGATTTTCTTCCTGTTTCTCTTTCTTTTCTCTAACTTTCTTTTCTAGCTCTCAAGAAGAATGTTTCTCCATAACTTTCCCCGTCCTTCTGCATCTTTCTCTATCTTGTTCTAGGAGCTAAGTAGCTTATTAGGCCACTAATCGTTTCATTAGCTTAAGTGGCCAAGTTTAGCTCAAACTAACCTTGCTTAGCCTCTAAAAAAGAGAATTTTAAGAGTAATTGCATCTTAGCGATATTAGTTTAACTTAAGAACCTTATTTAAAGGATTTCTAAATCACCTAAGTGTTCAATTCTCAAGTCCAAAAGGAAGAATTTGAAATCCCTTTGAATTTCTTTCTATTTTCCTTTTTCTTTTCTCCGACTTCTCATCTACCTGCCAAGAAGAATGTTTCTCCCCAAGTTTCTCCGGCCTTCTCCATCCTTCTCTATTTTATCCTACGAACTAATTAGCTTGGGCCAATAACTCTTTCGTTAGCTTAAATGGCCCGGTTTAACTCAAACAAAACCATGCTTAGCCTGTAAGAAAGAGAATTTTATGAGTAATTGTAGCTTAATGATATTAGTTTAACTTAAACACGTCATTTAAGGTTTTCTAAATCTCCTACGTGTTCAATTCTCAAATCGAAAAGGATGAATTTCAATTCGCTTTGATTTTCTTCCTATTTCTCTATCTTTTCTCTAACCTTTCTCCGCCGCCTCTCAAGAAGAATTCAGAATGTTCAAAAGCTGTCCTTTATTTTCTTTTTGTTCTACACCTACTATAACGACATACTTATTTTGCCTACTCTAGTGGGATGTACTAGGGACTATGTTTCGTTACTCATAGCTATTTTGCTGGATGCATACATCAGATTGCTGGTTTCTCCTCCAGCGCACTTCAGGAATACTGTTACACTCCGTGTGGGTTACGCTTCAAGACTATGCTGAATCAGATTTCGGTGATTTCTGGATGGGTTACTTTGGTTGCTACTTTCATTATTGGCGTTTGATATTTTTGGATGGGTGGCTCATAGCTATTACTTTGTTTCATTATTGATTTTAGTTAGCTCTTCCGCTGATGTTCAATAGCTATTTCTCTTTGATATAGTGTTTGAACATCTTGCGTCTGGTTATTCAGTCGTGCTTTTCTTGGCTTTGCTTTTCTTTCTCTCGTGTATAGCTTTGTAGGGCCTGGGGCATGCCCCTTGTAATCTTGTTTATTCTTCTGTTTTATTTATGACTTACTCACCCAAAAAAGAGAACTTTTGTCTCTAGCTTTCTCCGTCCTTCTCCATCCTTCTCTATTTTGTTCTAGGAACTAATAAGCCACTAATTGTTTCATTAGCTTAAGGGGACAAGTTTAACTCAAACTAACCTTGCTTAGCCTCTAAGAAAGAGAATTTTCTGAGTAATTGTGGCTTAACTATATTAGTTTAACTTAAGTACCCTATTTAGGGTTTTCTAAATCTCCTACGTGTTCAGTTCTCGAGTCCAAATGGATGAATTTGAATTCTCTTCGATTTTCTTCCTATTTCTCTTTCCTTTTCTCTAACTTTCTCTTCAACATCTAGAGAAGAACGTTTCCCTCTATGTTTCTCCGTCCTTCTCCGTCTTCCTCTGTTTTGTTCTACGAACTAATTAGCTTAGCCCACTAATTGTTTCATTAGCTTAAGCGGCCAGGTTTAACTGAAACTATCCTTGCTTAGCTTGTAAGAAAAGGAATTTTCTAAGCAATTTCAGTTTAACGATGTTAGTTTAAGTTAAGAACCTCATTTAAGGATTTCCAAATCACCTACGTGTTCAATTCGCAAGTCCGCAAGGAAGAATTTGAAATCCCTTTGATTTTCTTCCTATTTCTCTTTCTTTTCTCCAACTTCTCATCTACCTGTCAAGAAGAATGTTTCTCCAAAACTTTCTCCGTCCTTCTCTATTTTGTCCTACGAACTAATTAGCTTTGGCCAATAATTGTTTCATTAGCTTAAGTGGCCAGGTTTAACTCAAACTAACCATGCATATCGTCTAAGAAAGAGAATTTTATGAGTAATCGTAGCTTAACCATATTAGTTTAATTTAAGCACCCTATTTAAGGTTTTCTAAGTCTCCTACGTGTTCAATTCTCAAGTCCAAATGGATGGGTTTGATTTCTCTTCGATTTTCCTCCTATTTCTCTTCCTTTTCTCTAACTTTCTCTTCTACATCTCAAGAAGAACGTTTCTCTCTAAGTTTCTCCGTGCTTCCTCATCTTTTCTGTTTTATTCTACGAACTAATTAGCAGAGGCCACTAATTGTTTCATTAGCTTAAGTGGCCATGTGTTAACTCAAATTGACCTTGCTTAGCCTCTAAGAAAGAGAATTTTCTGAGTAATTGTAGCATAACGATATTATTTTAACTTAGGCACCTCATTTAAGGCTTTCAAAATCACTAAAGTGTTCAATTCTCAAGTCCAAAACGATGAATTTGAATGCCCTTTGATTATCTTTCTAAAATTCCTTTCTTTTCTCCAACTTTCTCTTCTAGCTCTAAAGCAAGATGTTTCTCTCTTTCTCCGTCCTTCTTCATCATTTTCCATTTGGCTCTTGGAACTAATTTGCTTAGGCCACTAATTCTTTCATTAGCTTATGTGGCCAAGTTTAACTCAAACTCACCTTGCTGACCCTCTAGGAAAGAGAATTTTCCGAGTTAGTTGAGCTCAGGCACCTCATTCAAAGTTTTCAAAATCACGTTAGTGTTCAATTCTCAAGTCCAAAACGATGAATTTGATTGCCCCTTTGACTTTCTTCCTATTTCTCTTTATTTTCTCTAACTCTCTCTTCTAAGCTCTCAAGAAGAATGTTTCTGTCTAACTTTCTCTGGCCTTTTCTATTTTGTTCTAGGAACTAATTAGCTTAGGCCACTAATTATTTCATTAGCTTAAGTGGCCATGTTTGACTCAAACTAACCTTCCTTAGCCTCCAAGAAAGAGAATTTTCAAAGCATTTGCAGCATAACGATATCAGTTTAACTTAAGCCCCTTATCTAACGTTTACTGAATCGCCTACGTGTTCAATTCTCGAGTCCAAAAAGACTAAAAAATAATAATAATAATAATAATAATAATAATAATTTTTTTATTTTCTTCCTATTTCCCTTTCTTTTCTCTAACTTTCTCTACTACCTCCCAAGAAGAACGTTTCCCTCTAACTTTCTCCGTCCTTCTCCATCCTACTCTATTTTGTTCTACGAACTAATTATATCTGAGGCTACTAATTGTTTCATTAGCTTTAGTGGCCATGTTTAACTCAAACTAACCTTGCCCAGCCTCTAAGAAAGAGAATTTTATGAGTAATTGTTGCTTAACGTTATTGCTTTAACTTAGGCACCTCATTTAAGGATTTCCAAATCACCTGAGTATTCAATTCTCAATTCCAAAATGATGAATTTGAATTCTCTTTGATTTTCTTCCTGTTTCTCTTTCTTTTCTCTAACTTTCTTTTCTAGCTCTCAAGAAGAATGTTTCTCCATAACTTTCCCCGTCCTTCTGCATCTTTCTCTATCTTGTTCTAGGAGCTAAGTAGCTTATTAGGCCACTAATCGTTTCATTAGCTTAAGTGGCCAAGTTTAGCTCAAACTAACCTTGCTTAGCCTCTAAAAAAGAGAATTTTAAGAGTAATTGCATCTTAGCGATATTAGTTTAACTTAAGAACCTTATTTAAAGGATTTCTAAATCACCTAAGTGTTCAATTCTCAAGTCCAAAAGGAAGAATTTGAAATCCCTTTGAATTTCTTTCTATTTTCCTTTTTCTTTTCTCCGACTTCTCATCTACCTGCCAAGAAGAATGTTTCTCCCCAAGTTTCTCCGGCCTTCTCCATCCTTCTCTATTTTATCCTACGAACTAATTAGCTTGGGCCAATAACTCTTTCGTTAGCTTAAATGGCCCGGTTTAACTCAAACAAAACCATGCTTAGCCTGTAAGAAAGAGAATTTTATGAGTAATTGTAGCTTAATGATATTAGTTTAACTTAAACACGTCATTTAAGGTTTTCTAAATCTCCTACGTGTTCAATTCTCAAATCGAAAAGGATGAATTTCAATTCGCTTTGATTTTCTTCCTATTTCTCTATCTTTTCTCTAACCTTTCTCCGCCGCCTCTCAAGAAGAATTCAGAATGTTCAAAAGCTGTCCTTTATTTTCTTTTTGTTCTACACCTACTATAACGACATACTTATTTTGCCTACTCTAGTGGGATGTACTAGGGACTATGTTTCGTTACTCATAGCTATTTTGCTGGATGCATACATCAGATTGCTGGTTTCTCCTCCAGCGCACTTCAGGAATACTGTTACACTCCGTGTGGGTTACGCTTCAAGACTATGCTGAATCAGATTTCGGTGATTTCTGGATGGGTTACTTTGGTTGCTACTTTCATTATTGGCGTTTGATATTTTTGGATGGGTGGCTCATAGCTATTACTTTGTTTCATTATTGATTTTAGTTAGCTCTTCCGCTGATGTTCAATAGCTATTTCTCTTTGATATAGTGTTTGAACATCTTGCGTCTGGTTATTCAGTCGTGCTTTTCTTGGCTTTGCTTTTCTTTCTCTCGTGTATAGCTTTGTAGGGCCTGGGGCATGCCCCTTGTAATCTTGTTTATTCTTCTGTTTTATTTATGACTTACTCACCCAAAAAAGAGAACTTTTGTCTCTAGCTTTCTCCGTCCTTCTCCATCCTTCTCTATTTTGTTCTAGGAACTAATAAGCCACTAATTGTTTCATTAGCTTAAGGGGACAAGTTTAACTCAAACTAACCTTGCTTAGCCTCTAAGAAAGAGAATTTTCTGAGTAATTGTGGCTTAACTATATTAGTTTAACTTAAGTACCCTATTTAGGGTTTTCTAAATCTCCTACGTGTTCAGTTCTCGAGTCCAAATGGATGAATTTGAATTCTCTTCGATTTTCTTCCTATTTCTCTTTCCTTTTCTCTAACTTTCTCTTCAACATCTAGAGAAGAACGTTTCCCTCTATGTTTCTCCGTCCTTCTCCGTCTTCCTCTGTTTTGTTCTACGAACTAATTAGCTTAGCCCACTAATTGTTTCATTAGCTTAAGCGGCCAGGTTTAACTGAAACTATCCTTGCTTAGCTTGTAAGAAAAGGAATTTTCTAAGCAATTTCAGTTTAACGATGTTAGTTTAAGTTAAGAACCTCATTTAAGGATTTCCAAATCACCTACGTGTTCAATTCGCAAGTCCGCAAGGAAGAATTTGAAATCCCTTTGATTTTCTTCCTATTTCTCTTTCTTTTCTCCAACTTCTCATCTACCTGTCAAGAAGAATGTTTCTCCAAAACTTTCTCCGTCCTTCTCTATTTTGTCCTACGAACTAATTAGCTTTGGCCAATAATTGTTTCATTAGCTTAAGTGGCCAGGTTTAACTCAAACTAACCATGCATATCGTCTAAGAAAGAGAATTTTATGAGTAATCGTAGCTTAACCATATTAGTTTAATTTAAGCACCCTATTTAAGGTTTTCTAAGTCTCCTACGTGTTCAATTCTCAAGTCCAAATGGATGGGTTTGATTTCTCTTCGATTTTCCTCCTATTTCTCTTCATTTTCTCTAACTTTCTCTTCTACATCTCAAGAAGAACGTTTCTCTCTAAGTTTCTCCGTGCTTCCTCATCTTTTCTGTTTTATTCTACGAACTAATTAGCAGAGGCCACTAATTGTTTCATTAGCTTAAGTGGCCATGTGTTAACTCAAATTGACCTTGCTTAGCCTCTAAGAAAGAGAATTTTCTGAGTAATTGTAGCATAACGATATTATTTTAACTTAGGCACCTCATTTAAGGCTTTCAAAATCACTAAAGTGTTCAATTCTCAAGTCCAAAACGATGAATTTGAATGCCCTTTGATTATCTTTCTAAAATTCCTTTCTTTTCTCCAACTTTCTCTTCTAGCTCTAAAGCAAGATGTTTCTCTCTTTCTCCATCCTTCTTCATCATTTTCCATTTGGTTCTTGGAACTAATTTGCTTAGGCCACTAATTCTTTCATTAGCTTATGTGGCCAAGTTTAACTCAAACTCACCTTGCTGACCCTCTAGGAAAGAGAATTTTCCGAGTTAGTTGAGCTCAGGCACCTCATTCAAAGTTTTCAAAATCACGTTAGTGTTCAATTCTCAAGTCCAAAACGATGAATTTGATTGCCCCTTTGACTTTCTTCCTATTTCTCTTTATTTTCTCTAACTCTCTCTTCTAAGCTCTCAAGAAGAATGTTTCTGTCTAACTTTCTCTGGCCTTTTCTATTTTGTTCTAGGAACTAATTAGCTTAGGCCACTAATTATTTCATTAGCTTAAGTGGCCATGTTTGACTCAAACTAACCTTCCTTAGCCTCCAAGAAAGAGAATTTTCAAAGCATTTGCAGCATAACGATATCAGTTTAACTTAAGCCCCTTATCTAACGTTTACTGAATCGCCTACGTGTTCAATTCTCGAGTCCAAAAAGACTAAAAAATAATAATAATAATAATAATAATAATAATAATAATTTTTTTTATTTTCTTCCTATTTCCCTTTCTTTTCTCTAACTTTCTCTACTACCTCCCAAGAAGAACGTTTCCCTCTAACTTTCTCCGTCCTTCTCCATCCTACTCTATTTTGTTCTACGAACTAATTATATCTGAGGCTACTAATTGTTTCATTAGCTTTAGTGGCCATGTTTAACTCAAACTAACCTTGCCCAGCCTCTAAGAAAGAGAATTTTATGAGTAATTGTTGCTTAACGTTATTGCTTTAACTTAGGCACCTCATTTAAGGATTTCCAAATCACCTGAGTGTTCAATTCTCAATTCCAAAATGATGAATTTGAATTCTCTTTGATTTTCTTCCTGTTTCTCTTTCTTTTCTCTAACTTTCTTTTCTAGCTCTCAAGAAGAATGTTTCTCCATAACTTTCCCCGTCCTTCTGCATCTTTCTCTATCTTGTTCTAGGAGCTAAGTAGCTTATTAGGCCACTAATCGTTTCATTAGCTTAAGTGGCCAAGTTTAGCTCAAACTAACCTTGCTTAGCCTCTAAAAAAGAGAATTTTAAGAGTAATTGCATCTTAGCGATATTAGTTTAACTTAAGAACCTTATTTAAAGGATTTCTAAATCACCTAAGTGTTCAATTCTCAAGTCCAAAAGGAAGAATTTGAAATCCCTTTGAATTTCTTTCTATTTTCCTTTTTCTTTTCTCCGACTTCTCATCTACCTGCCAAGAAGAATGTTTCTCCCCAAGTTTCTCCGGCCTTCTCCATCCTTCTCTATTTTATCCTACGAACTAATTAGCTTGGGCCAATAACTCTTTCGTTAGCTTAAATGGCCCGGTTTAACTCAAACAAAACCATGCTTAGCCTGTAAGAAAGAGAATTTTATGAGTAATTGTAGCTTAATGATATTAGTTTAACTTAAACACGTCATTTAAGGTTTTCTAAATCTCCTACGTGTTCAATTCTCAAATCGAAAAGGATGAATTTCAATTCGCTTTGATTTTCTTCCTATTTCTCTATCTTTTCTCTAACCTTTCTCCGCCGCCTCTCAAGAAGAATTCAGAATGTTCAAAAGCTGTCCTTTATTTTCTTTTTGTTCTACACCTACTATAACGACATACTTATTTTGCCTACTCTAGTGGGATGTACTAGGGACTATGTTTCGTTACTCATAGCTATTTTGCTGGATGCATACATCAGATTGCTGGTTTCTCCTCCAGCGCACTTCAGGAATACTGTTACGCTCCGTGTGGGTTACGCTTCAAGACTATGCTGAATCAGATTTCGGTGATTTCTGGATGGGTTACTTTGGTTGCTACTTTCATTATTGGCGTTTGATATTTTTGGATGGGTGGCTCATAGCTATTACTTTGTTTCATTATTGATTTTAGTTAGCTCTTCCGCTGATGTTCAATAGCTATTTCTCTTTGATATAGTGTTTGAACATCTTGCGTCTGGTTATTCAGTCGTGCTTTTCTTGGCTTTGCTTTTCTTTCTCTCGTGTATAGCTTTGTAGGGCCTGGGGCATGCCCCTTGTAATCTTGTTTATTCTTCTGTTTTATTTATGACTTATTCACCCAAAAAAGAGAACTTTTGTCTCTAGCTTTCTCCGTCCTTCTCCATCCTTCTCTATTTTGTTCTAGGAACTAATAAGCCACTAATTGTTTCATTAGCTTAAGGGGACAAGTTTAACTCAAACTAACCTTGCTTAGCCTCTAAGAAAGAGAATTTTCTGAGTAATTGTGGCTTAACTATATTAGTTTAACTTAAGTACCCTATTTAGGGTTTTCTAAATCTCCTACGTGTTCAGTTCTCGAGTCCAAATGGATGAATTTGAATTCTCTTCGATTTTCTTCCTATTTCTCTTTCCTTTTCTCTAACTTTCTCTTCAACATCTAGAGAAGAACGTTTCCCTCTATGTTTCTCCGTCCTTCTCCGTCTTCCTCTGTTTTGTTCTACGAACTAATTAGCTTAGCCCACTAATTGTTTCATTAGCTTAAGCGGCCAGGTTTAACTGAAACTATCCTTGCTTAGCTTGTAAGAAAAGGAATTTTCTAAGCAATTTCAGTTTAACGATGTTAGTTTAAGTTAAGAACCTCATTTAAGGATTTCCAAATCACCTACGTGTTCAATTCGCAAGTCCGCAAGGAAGAATTTGAAATCCCTTTGATTTTCTTCCTATTTCTCTTTCTTTTCTCCAACTTCTCATCTACCTGTCAAGAAGAATGTTTCTCCAAAACTTTCTCCGTCCTTCTCTATTTTGTCCTACGAACTAATTAGCTTTGGCCAATAATTGTTTCATTAGCTTAAGTGGCTAGGTTTAACTCAAACTAACCATGCATATCGTCTAAGAAAGAGAATTTTATGAGTAATCGTAGCTTAACCATATTAGTTTAATTTAAGCACCCTATTTAAGGTTTTCTAAGTCTCCTACGTGTTCAATTCTCAAGTCCAAATGGATGGGTTTGATTTCTCTTCGATTTTCCTCCTATTTCTCTTCCTTTTCTCTAACTTTCTCTTCTACATCTCAAGAAGAACGTTTCTCTCTAAGTTTCTCCGTGCTTCCTCATCTTTTCTGTTTTATTCTACGAACTAATTAGCAGAGGCCACTAATTGTTTCATTAGCTTAAGTGGCCATGTGTTAACTCAAATTGACCTTGCTTAGCCTCTAAGAAAGAGAATTTTCTGAGTAATTGTAGCATAACGATATTATTTTAACTTAGGCACCTCATTTAAGGCTTTCAAAATCACTAAAGTGTTCAATTCTCAAGTCCAAAACGATGAATTTGAATGCCCTTTGATTATCTTTCTAAAATTCCTTTCTTTTCTCCAACTTTCTCTTCTAGCTCTAAAGCAAGATGTTTCTCTCTTTCTCCGTCCTTCTTCATCATTTTCCATTTGGCTCTTGGAACTAATTTGCTTAGGCCACTAATTCTTTCATTAGCTTATGTGGCCAAGTTTAACTCAAACTCACCTTGCTGACCCTCTAGGAAAGAGAATTTTCCGAGTTAGTTGAGCTCAGGCACCTCATTCAAAGTTTTCAAAATCACGTTAGTGTTCAATTCTCAAGTCCAAAACGATGAATTTGATTGCCCCTTTGACTTTCTTCCTATTTCTCTTTATTTTCTCTAACTCTCTCTTCTAAGCTCTCAAGAAGAATGTTTCTGTCTAACTTTCTCTGGCCTTTTCTATTTTGTTCTAGGAACTAATTAGCTTAGGCCACTAATTATTTCATTAGCTTAAGTGGCCATGTTTGACTCAAACTAACCTTCCTTAGCCTCCAAGAAAGAGAATTTTCAAAGCATTTGCAGCATAACGATATCAGTTTAACTTAAGCCCCTTATCTAACGTTTACTGAATCGCCTACGTGTTCAATTCTCGAGTCCAAAAAGACTAAAAATAATAATAATAATAATAATAATAATAATAATAATAATAATAAATTTTTTTTTTCTTCCTATTTCCCTTTCTTTTCTCTAACTTTCTCTACTACCTCCCAAGAAGAACGTTTCCCTCTAACTTTCTCCGTCCTTCTCCATCCTACTCTATTTTGTTCTACGAACTAATTATATCTGAGGCTACTAATTGTTTCATTAGCTTTAGTGGCCATGTTTAACTCAAACTAACCTTGCCCAGCCTCTAAGAAAGAGAATTTTATGAGTAATTGTTGCTTAACGTTATTGCTTTAACTTAGGCACCTCATTTAAGGATTTCCAAATCACCTGAGTGTTCAATTCTCAATTCCAAAATGATGAATTTGAATTCTCTTTGATTTTCTTCCTGTTTCTCTTTCTTTTCTCTAACTTTCTTTTCTAGCTCTCAAGAAGAATGTTTCTCCATAACTTTCCCCGTCCTTCTGCATCTTTCTCTATCTTGTTCTAGGAGCTAAGTAGCTTATTAGGCCACTAATCGTTTCATTAGCTTAAGTGGCCAAGTTTAGCTCAAACTAACCTTGCTTAGCCTCTAAAAAAGAGAATTTTAAGAGTAATTGCATCTTAGCGATATTAGTTTAACTTAAGAACCTTATTTAAAGGATTTCTAAATCACCTAAGTGTTCAATTCTCAAGTCCAAAAGGAAGAATTTGAAATCCCTTTGAATTTCTTTCTATTTTCCTTTTTCTTTTCTCCGACTTCTCATCTACCTGCCAAGAAGAATGTTTCTCCCCAAGTTTCTCCAGCCTTCTCCATCCTTCTCTATTTTATCCTACGAACTAATTAGCTTGGGCCAATAACTCTTTCGTTAGCTTAAATGGCCCGATTTAACTCAAACAAAACCATGCTTAGCCTGTAAGAAAGAGAATTTTATGAGTAATTGTAGCTTAATGATATTAGTTTAACTTAAACACGTCATTTAAGGTTTTCTAAATCTCCTACGTGTTCAATTCTCAAATCGAAAAGGATGAATTTCAATTCGCTTTGATTTTCTTCCTATTTCTCTATCTTTTCTCTAACCTTTCTCCGCCGCCTCTCAAGAAGAATTCAGAATGTTCAAAAGCTGTCCTTTATTTTCTTTTTGTTCTACACCTACTATAACGACATACTTATTTTGCCTACTCTAGTGGGATGTACTAGGGACTATGTTTCGTTACTCATAGCTATTTTGCTGGATGCATACATCAGATTGCTGGTTTCTCCTCCAGCGCACTTCAGGAATACTGTTACGCTCCGTGTGGGTTACGCTTCAAGACTATGCTGAATCAGATTTCGGTGATTTCTGGATGGGTTACTTTGGTTGCTACTTTCATTATTGGCGTTTGATATTTTTGGATGGGTGGCTCATAGCTATTACTTTGTTTCATTATTGATTTTAGTTAGCTCTTCCGCTGATGTTCAATAGCTATTTCTCTTTGATATAGTGTTTGAACATCTTGCGTCTGGTTATTCAGTCGTGCTTTTCTTGGCTTTGCTTTTCTTTCTCTCGTGTATAGCTTTGTAGGGCCTGGGGCATGCCCCTTGTAATCTTGTTTATTCTTCTGTTTTATTTATGACTTATTCACCCAAAAAAGAGAACTTTTGTCTCTAGCTTTCTCCGTCCTTCTCCATCCTTCTCTATTTTGTTCTAGGAACTAATAAGCCACTAATTGTTTCATTAGCTTAAGGGGACAAGTTTAACTCAAACTAACCTTGCTTAGCCTCTAAGAAAGAGAATTTTCTGAGTAATTGTGGCTTAACTATATTAGTTTAACTTAAGTACCCTATTTAGGGTTTTCTAAATCTCCTACGTGTTCAGTTCTCGAGTCCAAATGGATGAATTTGAATTCTCTTCGATTTTCTTCCTATTTCTCTTTCCTTTTCTCTAACTTTCTCTTCAACATCTAGAGAAGAACGTTTCCCTCTATGTTTCTCCGTCCTTCTCCGTCTTCCTCTGTTTTGTTCTACGAACTAATTAGCTTAGCCCACTAATTGTTTCATTAGCTTAAGCGGCCAGGTTTAACTGAAACTATCCTTGCTTAGCTTGTAAGAAAAGGAATTTTCTAAGCAATTTCAGTTTAACGATGTTAGTTTAAGTTAAGAACCTCATTTAAGGATTTCCAAATCGCCTACGTGTTCAATTCGCAAGTCCGCAAGGAAGAATTTGAAATCCCTTTGATTTTCTTCCTATTTCTCTTTCTTTTCTCCAACTTCTCATCTACCTGTCAAGAAGAATGTTTCTCCAAAACTTTCTCCGTCCTTCTCTATTTTGTCCTACGAACTAATTAGCTTTGGCCAATAATTGTTTCATTAGCTTAAGTGGCCAGGTTTAACTCAAACTAACCAAGCATATCGTCTAAGAAAGAGAATTTTATGAGTAATCGTAGCTTAACCATATTAGTTTAATTTAAGCACCCTATTTAAGGTTTTCTAAGTCTCCTACGTGTTCAATTCTCAAGTCCAAATGGATGGGTTTGATTTCTCTTCGATTTTCCTCCTATTTCTCTTCCTTTTCTCTAACTTTCTCTTCTACATCTCAAGAAGAACGTTTCTCTCTAAGTTTCTCCGTGCTTCCTCATCTTTTCTGTTTTATTCTACGAACTAATTAGCAGAGGCCACTAATTGTTTCATTAGCTTAAGTGGCCATGTGTTAACTCAAATTGACCTTGCTTAGCCTCTAAGAAAGAGAATTTTCTGAGTAATTGTAGCATAACGATATTATTTTAACTTAGGCACCTCATTTAAGGCTTTCAAAATCACTAAAGTGTTCAATTCTCAAGTCCAAAACGATGAATTTGAATGCCCTTTGATTATCTTTCTAAAATTCCTTTCTTTTCTCCAACTTTCTCTTCTAGCTCTAAAGCAAGATGTTTCTCTCTTTCTCCGTCCTTCTTCATCATTTTCCATTTGGTTCTTGGAACTAATTTGCTTAGGCCACTAATTCTTTCATTAGCTTATGTGGCCAAGTTTAACTCAAACTCACCTTGCTGAGCCTCTAGGAAAGAGAATTTTCTGAGTTAGTTGAGCTCAGGCACCTCATTCAAAGTTTTCAAAATCACGTTAGTGTTCAATTCTCAAGTCCAAAACGATGAATTTGATTGCCCCTTTGACTTTCTTCCTATTTCTCTTTATTTTCTCTAACTCTCTCTTCTAAGCTCTCAAGAAGAATGTTTCTGTCTAACTTTCTCTGGCCTTTTCTATTTTGTTCTAGGAACTAATTAGCTTAGGCCACTAATTATTTCATTAGCTTAAGTGGCCATGTTTGACTCAAACTAACCTTCCTTAGCCTCCAAGAAAGAGAATTTTCAAAGCATTTGCAGCATAACGATATCAGTTTAACTTAAGCCCCTTATCTAACGTTTACTGAATCGCCTACGTGTTCAATTCTCGAGTCCAAAAAGACTAAAAAATAATAATAATAATAATAATAATAATAATAATTTTTTTTTTTCTTCCTATTTCCCTTTCTTTTCTCTAACTTTCTCTACTACCTCCCAAGAAGAACGTTTCCCTCTAACTTTCTCCGTCCTTCTCCATCCTACTCTATTTTGTTCTACGAACTAATTATATCTGAGGCTACTAATTGTTTCATTAGCTTTAGTGGCCATGTTTAACTCAAACTAACCTTGCCCAGCCTCTAAGAAAGAGAATTTTATGAGTAATTGTTGCTTAACGTTATTGCTTTAACTTAGGCACCTCATTTAAGGATTTCCAAATCACCTGAGTGTTCAATTCTCAATTCCAAAATGATGAATTTGAATTCTCTTTGATTTTCTTCCTGTTTCTCTTTCTTTTCTCTAACTTTCTTTTCTAGCTCTCAAGAAGAATGTTTCTCCATAACTTTCCCCGTCCTTCTGCATCTTTCTCTATCTTGTTCTAGGAGCTAAGTAGCTTATTAGGCCACTAATCGTTTCATTAGCTTAAGTGGCCAAGTTTAGCTCAAACTAACCTTGCTTAGCCTCTAAAAAAGAGAATTTTAAGAGTAATTGCATCTTGGCGATATTAGTTTAACTTAAGAACCTTATTTAAAGGATTTCTAAATCACCTAAGTGTTCAATTCTCAAGTCCAAAAGGAAGAATTTGAAATCCCTTTGAATTTCTTTCTATTTTCCTTTTTCTTTTCTCCGACTTCTCATCTACCTGCCAAGAAGAATGTTTCTCCCCAAGTTTCTCCGGCCTTCTCCATCCTTCTCTATTTTATCCTACGAACTAATTAGCTTGGGCCAATAACTCTTTCGTTAGCTTAAATGGCCCGGTTTAACTCAAACAAAACCATGCTTAGCCTGTAAGAAAGAGAATTTTATGAGTAATTGTAGCTTAATGATATTAGTTTAACTTAAACACGTCATTTAAGGTTTTCTAAATCTCCTACGTGTTCAATTCTCAAATCGAAAAGGTTGAATTTCAATTCGCTTTGATTTTCTTCCTATTTCTCTATCTTTTCTCTAACCTTTCTCCGCCGCCTCTCAAGAAGAATTCAGAATGTTCAAAAGCTGTCCTTTATTTTCTTTTTGTTCTACACCTACTATAACGACATACTTATTTTGCCTACTCTAGTGGGATGTACTAGGGACTATGTTTCGTTACTCATAGCTATTTTGCTGGATGCATACATCAGATTGCTGGTTTCTCCTCCAGCGCACTTCAGGAATACTGTTACACTCCGTGTGGGTTACGCTTCAAGACTATGCTGAATCAGATTTCGGTGATTTCTGGATGGGTTACTTTGGTTGCTACTTTCATTATTGGCGTTTGATATTTTTGGATGGGTGGCTCATAGCTATTACTTTGTTTCATTATTGATTTTAGTTAGTTCTTCCGCTGATGTTCAATAGCTATTTCTCTTTGATATAGTGTTTGAACATCTTGCGTCTGGTTATTCAGTCGTGCTTTTCTTGGCTTTGCTTTTCTTTCTCTCGTGTATAGCTTTGTAGGGCCTGGGGCATGCCCCTTGTAATCTTGTTTATTCTTCTGTTTTATTTATGACTTATTCACCCAAAAAAGAGAACTTTTGTCTCTAGCTTTCTCCGTCCTTCTCCATCCTTCTCTATTTTGTTCTAGGAACTAATAAGCCACTAATTGTTTCATTAGCTTAAGGGGACAAGTTTAACTCAAACTAACCTTGCTTAGCCTCTAAGAAAGAGAATTTTCTGAGTAATTGTGGCTTAACTATATTAGTTTAACTTAAGTACCCTATTTAGGGTTTTCTAAATCTCCTACGTGTTCAGTTCTCGAGTCCAAATGGATGAATTTGAATTCTCTTCGATTTTCTTCCTATTTCTCTAACTTTCTCTTCAACATCTAGAGAAGAACGTTTCCCTCTATGTTTCTCCGTCCTTCTCCGTCTTCCTCTGTTTTGTTCTACGAACTAATTAGCTTAGCCCACTAATTGTTTCATTAGCTTAAGCGGCCAGGTTTAACTGAAACTATCCTTGCTTAGCTTGTAAGAAAAGGAATTTTCTAAGCAATTTCAGTTTAACGATGTTAGTTTAAGTTAAGAACCTCATTTAAGGATTTCCAAATCACCTACGTGTTCAATTCGCAAGTCCGCAAGGAAGAATTTGAAATCCCTTTGATTTTCTTCCTATTTCTCTTTCTTTTCTCCAACTTCTCATCTACCTGTCAAGAAGAATGTTTCTCCAAAACTTTCTCCGTCCTTCTCTATTTTGTCCTACGAACTAATTAGCTTTGGCCAATAATTGTTTCATTAGCTTAAGTGGCCAGGTTTAACTCAAACTAACCATGCATATCGTCTAAGAAAGAGAATTTTATGAGTAATCGTAGCTTAACCATATTAGTTTAATTTAAGCACCCTATTTAAGGTTTTCTAAGTCTCCTACGTGTTCAATTCTCAAGTCCAAATGGATGGGTTTGATTTCTCTTCGATTTTCCTCCTATTTCTCTTCCTTTTCTCTAACTTTCTCTTCTACATCTCAAGAAGAACGTTTCTCTCTAAGTTTCTCCGTGCTTCCTCATCTTTTCTGTTTTATTCTACGAACTAATTAGCAGAGGCCACTAATTGTTTCATTAGCTTAAGTGGCCATGTGTTAACTCAAATTGACCTTGCTTAGCCTCTAAGAAAGAGAATTTTCTGAGTAATTGTAGCATAACGATATTATTTTAACTTAGGCACCTCATTTAAGGCTTTCAAAATCACTAAAGTGTTCAATTCTCAAGTCCAAACCGATGAATTTGAATGCCCTTTGATTATCTTTCTAAAATTCCTTTCTTTTCTCCAACTTTCTCTTCTAGCTCTAAAGCAAGATGTTTCTCTCTTTCTCCGTCCTTCTTCATCATTTTCCATTTGGTTCTTGGAACTAATTTGCTTAGGCCACTAATTCTTTCATTAGCTTATGTGGCCAAGTTTAACTCAAACTCACCTTGCTGAGCCTCTAGGAAAGAGAATTTTCCGAGTTAGTTGAGCTCAGGCACCTCATTCAAAGTTTTCAAAATCACGTTAGTGTTCAATTCTCAAGTCCAAAACGATGAATTTGATTGCCCCTTTGACTTTCTTCCTATTTCTCTTTATTTTCTCTAACTCTCTCTTCTAAGCTCTCAAGAAGAATGTTTCTGTCTAACTTTCTCTGGCCTTTTCTATTTTGTTCTAGGAACTAATTAGCTTAGGCCACTAATTATTTCATTAGCTTAAGTGGCCATGTTTGACTCAAACTAACCTTCCTTAGCCTCCAAGAAAGAGAATTTTCAAAGCATTTGCAGCATAACGATATCAGTTTAACTTAAGCCCCTTATCTAACGTTTACTGAATCGCCTACGTGTTCAATTCTCGAGTCCAAAAAGACTAAAAATAATAATAATAATAATAATAATAATAATAATAATAATAAATTTTTTTTTTCTTCCTATTTCCCTTTCTTTTCTCTAACTTTCTCTACTACCTCCCAAGAAGAACGTTTCCCTCTAACTTTCTCCGTCCTTCTCCATCCTACTCTATTTTGTTCTACGAACTAATTATATCTGAGGCTACTAATTGTTTCATTAGCTTTAGTGGCCATGTTTAACTCAAACTAACCTTGCCCAGCCTCTAAGAAAGAGAATTTTATGAGTAATTGTTGCTTAACGTTATTGCTTTAACTTAGGCACCTCATTTAAGGATTTCCAAATCACCTGAGTGTTCAATTCTCAATTCCAAAATGATGAATTTGAATTCTCTTTGATTTTCTTCCTGTTTCTCTTTCTTTTCTCTAACTTTCTTTTCTAGCTCTCAAGAAGAATGTTTCTCCATAACTTTCCCCGTCCTTCTGCATCTTTCTCTATCTTGTTCTAGGAGCTAAGTAGCTTATTAGGCCACTAATCGTTTCATTAGCTTAAGTGGCCAAGTTTAGCTCAAACTAACCTTGCTTAGCCTCTAAAAAAGAGAATTTTAAGAGTAATTGCATCTTAGCGATATTAGTTTAACTTAAGAACCTTATTTAAAGGATTTCTAAATCACCTAAGTGTTCAATTCTCAAGTCCAAAAGGAAGAATTTGAAATCCCTTTGAATTTCTTTCTATTTTCCTTTTTCTTTTCTCCGACTTCTCATCTACCTGCCAAGAAGAATGTTTCTCCCCAAGTTTCTCCGGCCTTCTCCATCCTTCTCTATTTTATCCTACGAACTAATTAGCTTGGGCCAATAACTCTTTCGTTAGCTTAAATGGCCCGGTTTAACTCAAACAAAACCATGCTTAGCCTGTAAGAAAGAGAATTTTATGAGTAATTGTAGCTTAATGATATTAGTTTAACTTAAACACGTCATTTAAGGTTTTCTAAATCTCCTACGTGTTCAATTCTCAAATCGAAAAGGTTGAATTTCAATTCGCTTTGATTTTCTTCCTATTTCTCTATCTTTTCTCTAACCTTTCTCCACCGCCTCTCAAGAAGAATTCAGAATGTTCAAAAGCTGTCCTTTATTTTCTTTTTGTTCTACACCTACTATAACGACATACTTATTTTGCCTACTCTAGTGGGATGTACTAGGGACTATGTTTCGTTACTCATAGCTATTTTGCTGGATGCATACATCAGATTGCTGGTTTCTCCTCCAGCGCACTTCAGGAATACTGTTACACTCCGTGTGGGTTACGCTTCAAGACTATGCTGAATCAGATTTCGGTGATTTCTGGATGGGTTACTTTGGTTGCTACTTTCATTATTGGCGTTTGATATTTTTGGATGGGTGGCTCATAGCTATTACTTTGTTTCATTATTGATTTTAGTTAGTTCTTCCGCTGATGTTCAATAGCTATTTCTCTTTGATATAGTGTTTGAACATCTTGCGTCTGGTTATTCAGTCGTGCTTTTCTTGGCTTTGCTTTTCTTTCTCTCGTGTATAGCTTTGTAGGGCCTGGGGCATGCCCCTTGTAATCTTGTTTATTCTTCTGTTTTATTTATGACTTATTCACCCAAAAAAGAGAACTTTTGTCTCTAGCTTTCTCCGTCCTTCTCCATCCTTCTCTATTTTGTTCTAGGAACTAATAAGCCACTAATTGTTTCATTAGCTTAAGGGGACAAGTTTAACTCAAACTAACCTTGCTTAGCCTCTAAGAAAGAGAATTTTCTGAGTAATTGTGGCTTAACTATATTAGTTTAACTTAAGTACCCTATTTAGGGTTTTCTAAATCTCCTACGTGTTCAGTTCTCGAGTCCAAATGGATGAATTTGAATTCTCTTCGATTTTCTTCCTATTTCTCTTTCCTTTTCTCTAACTTTCTCTTCAACATCTAGAGAAGAACGTTTCCCTCTATGTTTCTCCGTCCTTCTCCGTCTTCCTCTGTTTTGTTCTACGAACTAATTAGCTTAGCCCACTAATTGTTTCATTAGCTTAAGCGGCCAGGTTTAACTGAAACTATCCTTGCTTAGCTTGTAAGAAAAGGAATTTTCTAAGCAATTTCAGTTTAACGATGTTAGTTTAAGTTAAGAACCTCATTTAAGGATTTCCAAATCACCTACGTGTTCAATTCGCAAGTCCGCAAGGAAGAATTTGAAATCCCTTTGATTTTCTTCCTATTTCTCTTTCTTTTCTCCAACTTCTCATCTACCTGTCAAGAAGAATGTTTCTCCAAAACTTTCTCCGTCCTTCTCTATTTTGTCCTACGAACTAATTAGCTTTGGCCAATAATTGTTTCATTAGCTTAAGTGGCCAAGTTTAACTCAAACTAACCATGCATATCGTCTAAGAAAGAGAATTTTATGAGTAATCGTAGCTTAACCATATTAGTTTAATTTAAGCACCCTATTTAAGGTTTTCTAAGTCTCCTACGTGTTCAATTCTCAAGTCCAAATGGATGGGTTTGATTTCTCTTCGATTTTCCTCCTATTTCTCTTCCTTTTCTCTAACTTTCTCTTCTACATCTCAAGAAGAACGTTTCTCTCTAAGTTTCTCCGTGCTTCCTTATCTTTTCTGTTTTATTCTACGAACTAATTAGCAGAGGCCACTAATTGTTTCATTAGCTTAAGTGGCCATGTGTTAACTCAAATTGACCTTGCTTAGCCTCTAAGAAAGAGAATTTTCTGAGTAATTGTAGCATAACGATATTATTTTAACTTAGGCACCTCATTTAAGGCTTTCAAAATCACTAAAGTGTTCAATTCTCAAGTCCAAAGCAATGAATTTGAATGCCCTTTGATTATCTTTCTAAAATTCCTTTCTTTTCTCTAACTTTCTCTTCTAGCTCTAAAGCAAGATGTTTCTCTCTTTCTCCGTCCTTCTTCATCATTTTCCATTTGGTTCTTGGAACTAATTTGCTTAGGCCACTAATTCTTTCATTAGCTTATGTGGCCAAGTTTAACTCAAACTCACCTTGCTGAGCCTCTAGGAAAGAGAATTTTCCGAGTTAGTTGAGCTCAGGCACCTCATTCAAAGTTTTCAAAATCACGTTAGTGTTCAATTCTCAAGTCCAAAACGATGAATTTGATTGCCCCTTTGACTTTCTTCCTATTTCTCTTTATTTTCTCTAACTCTCTCTTCTAAGCTCTCAAGAAGAATGTTTCTGTCTAACTTTCTCTGGCCTTTTCTATTTTGTTCTAGGAACTAATTAGCTTAGGCCACTAATTATTTCATTAGCTTAAGTGGCCATGTTTGACTCAAACTAACCTTCCTTAGCCTCCAAGAAAGAGAATTTTCAAAGCATTTGCAGCATAACGATATCAGTTTAACTTAAGCCCCTTATCTAACGTTTACTGAATCGCCTACGTGTTCAATTCTCGAGTCCAAAAAGACTAAAAATAATAATAATAATAATAATAATAATAATAATAATAATAAATTTTTTTTTTCTTCCTATTTCCCTTTCTTTTCTCTAACTTTCTCTACTACCTCCCAAGAAGAACGTTTCCCTCTAACTTTCTCCGTCCTTCTCCATCCTACTCTATTTTGTTCTACGAACTAATTATATCTGAGGCTACTAATTGTTTCATTAGCTTTAGTGGCCATGTTTAACTCAAACTAACCTTGCCCAGCCTCTAAGAAAGAGAATTTTATGAGTAATTGTTGCTTAACGTTATTGCTTTAACTTAGGCACCTCATTTAAGGATTTCCAAATCACCTGAGTGTTCAATTCTCAATTCCAAAATGATGAATTTGAATTCTCTTTGATTTTCTTCCTGTTTCTCTTTCTTTTCTCTAACTTTCTTTTCTAGCTCTCAAGAAGAATGTTTCTCCATAACTTTCCCCGTCCTTCTGCATCTTTCTCTATCTTGTTCTAGGAGCTAAGTAGCTTATTAGGCCACTAATCGTTTCATTAGCTTAAGTGGCCAAGTTTAGCTCAAACTAACCTTGCTTAGCCTCTAAAAAAGAGAATTTTAAGAGTAATTGCATCTTAGCGATATTAGTTTAACTTAAGAACCTTATTTAAAGGATTTCTAAATCACCTAAGTGTTCAATTCTCAAGTCCAAAAGGAAGAATTTGAAATCCCTTTGAATTTCTTTCTATTTTCCTTTTTCTTTTCTCCGACTTCTCATCTACCTGCCAAGAAGAATGTTTCTCCCCAAGTTTCTCCGGCCTTCTCCATCCTTCTCTATTTTATCCTACGAACTAATTAGCTTGGGCCAATAACTCTTTCGTTAGCTTAAATGGCCCGGTTTAACTCAAACAAAACCATGCTTAGCCTGTAAGAAAGAGAATTTTATGAGTAATTGTAGCTTAATGATATTAGTTTAACTTAAACACGTCATTTAAGGTTTTCTAAATCTCCTACGTGTTCAATTCTCAAATCGAAAAGGTTGAATTTCAATTCGCTTTGATTTTCTTCCTATTTCTCTATCTTTTCTCTAACCTTTCTCCACCGCCTCTCAAGAAGAATTCAGAATGTTCAAAAGCTGTCCTTTATTTTCTTTTTGTTCTACACCTACTATAACGACATACTTATTTTGCCTACTCTAGTGGGATGTACTAGGGACTATGTTTCGTTACTCATAGCTATTTTGCTGGATGCATACATCAGATTGCTGGTTTCTCCTCCAGCGCACTTCAGGAATACTGTTACACTCCGTGTGGGTTACGCTTCAAGACTATGCTGAATCAGATTTCGGTGATTTCTGGATGGGTTACTTTGGTTGCTACTTTCATTATTGGCGTTTGATATTTTTGGATGGGTGGCTCATAGCTATTACTTTGTTTCATTATTGATTTTAGTTAGTTCTTCCGCTGATGTTCAATAGCTATTTCTCTTTGATATAGTGTTTGAACATCTTGCGTCTGGTTATTCAGTCGTGCTTTTCTTGGCTTTGCTTTTCTTTCTCTCGTGTATAGCTTTGTAGGGCCTGGGGCATGCCCCTTGTAATCTTGTTTATTCTTCTGTTTTATTTATGACTTATTCACCCAAAAAAGAGAACTTTTGTCTCTAGCTTTCTCCGTCCTTCTCCATCCTTCTCTATTTTGTTCTAGGAACTAATAAGCCACTAATTGTTTCATTAGCTTAAGGGGACAAGTTTAACTCAAACTAACCTTGCTTAGCCTCTAAGAAAGAGAATTTTCTGAGTAATTGTGGCTTAACTATATTAGTTTAACTTAAGTACCCTATTTAGGGTTTTCTAAATCTCCTACGTGTTCAGTTCTCGAGTCCAAATGGATGAATTTGAATTCTCTTCGATTTTCTTCCTATTTCTCTTTCCTTTTCTCTAACTTTCTCTTCAACATCTAGAGAAGAACGTTTCCCTCTATGTTTCTCCGTCCTTCTCCGTCTTCCTCTGTTTTGTTCTACGAACTAATTAGCTTAGCCCACTAATTGTTTCATTAGCTTAAGCGGCCAGGTTTAACTGAAACTATCCTTGCTTAGCTTGTAAGAAAAGGAATTTTCTAAGCAATTTCAGTTTAACGATGTTAGTTTAAGTTAAGAACCTCATTTAAGGATTTCCAAATCACCTACGTGTTCAATTCGCAAGTCCGCAAGGAAGAATTTGAAATCCCTTTGATTTTCTTCCTATTTCTCTTTCTTTTCTCCAACTTCTCATCTACCTGTCAAGAAGAATGTTTCTCCAAAACTTTCTCCGTCCTTCTCTATTTTGTCCTACGAACTAATTAGCTTTGGCCAATAATTGTTTCATTAGCTTAAGTGGCCAGGTTTAACTCAAACTAACCATGCATATCGTCTAAGAAAGAGAATTTTATGAGTAATCGTAGCTTAACCATATTAGTTTAATTTAAGCACCCTATTTAAGGTTTTCTAAGTCTCCTACGTGTTCAATTCTCAAGTCCAAATGGATGGGTTTGATTTCTCTTCGATTTTCCTCCTATTTCTCTTCCTTTTCTCTAACTTTCTCTTCTACATCTCAAGAAGAACGTTTCTCTCTAAGTTTCTCCGTGCTTCCTTATCTTTTCTGTTTTATTCTACGAACTAATTAGCAGAGGCCACTAATTGTTTCATTAGCTTAAGTGGCCATGTGTTAACTCAAATTGACCTTGCTTAGCCTCTAAGAAAGAGAATTTTCTGAGTAATTGTAGCATAACGATATTATTTTAACTTAGGCACCTCATTTAAGGCTTTCAAAATCACTAAAGTGTTCAATTCTCAAGTCCAAAGCAATGAATTTGAATGCCCTTTGATTATCTTTCTAAAATTCCTTTCTTTTCTCTAACTTTCTCTTCTAGCTCTAAAGCAAGATGTTTCTCTCTTTCTCCGTCCTTCTTCATCATTTTCCATTTGGTTCTTGGAACTAATTTGCTTAGGCCACTAATTCTTTCATTAGCTTATGTGGCCAAGTTTAACTCAAACTCACCTTGCTGAGCCTCTAGGAAAGAGAATTTTCCGAGTTAGTTGAGCTCAGGCACCTCATTCAAAGTTTTCAAAATCACGTTAGTGTTCAATTCTCAAGTCCAAAACGATGAATTTGATTGCCCCTTTGACTTTCTTCCTATTTCTCTTTATTTTCTCTAACTCTCTCTTCTAAGCTCTCAACAACAATGTTTCTGTCTAACTTTCTCTGGCCTTTTCTATTTTGTTCTAGGAACTAATTAGCTTAGGCCACTAATTATTTCATTAGCTTAAGTGGCCATGTTTGACTCAAACTAACCTTCCTTAGCCTCCAAGAAAGAGAATTTTCAAAGCATTTGCAGCATAACGATATCAGTTTAACTTAAGCCCCTTATCTAACGTTTACTGAATCGCCTACGTGTTCAATTCTCGAGTCCAAAAAGACTAAAAATAATAATAATAATAATAATAATAATAATAATAATAATAAATTTTTTTTTTCTTCCTATTTCCCTTTCTTTTCTCTAACTTTCTCTACTACCTCCCAAGAAGAACGTTTCCCTCTAACTTTCTCCGTCCTTCTCCATCCTACTCTATTTTGTTCTACGAACTAATTATATCTGAGGCTACTAATTGTTTCATTAGCTTTAGTGGCCATGTTTAACTCAAACTAACCTTGCCCAGCCTCTAAGAAAGAGAATTTTATGAGTAATTGTTGCTTAACGTTATTGCTTTAACTTAGGCACCTCATTTAAGGATTTCCAAATCACCTGAGTGTTCAATTCTCAATTCCAAAATGATGAATTTGAATTCTCTTTGATTTTCTTCCTGTTTCTCTTTCTTTTCTCTAACTTTCTTTTCTAGCTCTCAAGAAGAATGTTTCTCCATAACTTTCCCCGTCCTTCTGCATCTTTCTCTATCTTGTTCTAGGAGCTAAGTAGCTTATTAGGCCACTAATCGTTTCATTAGCTTAAGTGGCCAAGTTTAGCTCAAACTAACCTTGCTTAGCCTCTAAAAAAGAGAATTTTAAGAGTAATTGCATCTTAGCGATATTAGTTTAACTTAAGAACCTTATTTAAAGGATTTCTAAATCACCTAAGTGTTCAATTCTCAAGTCCAAAAGGAAGAATTTGAAATCCCTTTGAATTTCTTTCTATTTTCCTTTTTCTTTTCTCCGACTTCTCATCTACCTGCCAAGAAGAATGTTTCTCCCCAAGTTTCTCCGGCCTTCTCCATCCTTCTCTATTTTATCCTACGAACTAATTAGCTTGGGCCAATAACTCTTTCGTTAGCTTAAATGGCCCGGTTTAACTCAAACAAAACCATGCTTAGCCTGTAAGAAAGAGAATTTTATGAGTAATTGTAGCTTAATGATATTAGTTTAACTTAAACACGTCATTTAAGGTTTTCTAAATCTCCTACGTGTTCAATTCTCAAATCGAAAAGGTTGAATTTCAATTCGCTTTGATTTTCTTCCTATTTCTCTATCTTTTCTCTAACCTTTCTCCACCGCCTCTCAAGAAGAATTCAGAATGTTCAAAAGCTGTCCTTTATTTTCTTTTTGTTCTACACCTACTATAACGACATACTTATTTTGCCTACTCTAGTGGGATGTACTAGGGACTATGTTTCGTTACTCATAGCTATTTTGCTGGATGCATACATCAGATTGCTGGTTTCTCCTCCAGCGCACTTCAGGAATACTGTTACACTCCGTGTGGGTTACGCTTCAAGACTATGCTGAATCAGATTTCGGTGATTTCTGGATGGGTTACTTTGGTTGCTACTTTCATTATTGGCGTTTGATATTTTTGGATGGGTGGCTCATAGCTATTACTTTGTTTCATTATTGATTTTAGTTAGTTCTTCCGCTGATGTTCAATAGCTATTTCTCTTTGATATAGTGTTTGAACATCTTGCGTCTGGTTATTCAGTCGTGCTTTTCTTGGCTTTGCTTTTCTTTCTCTCGTGTATAGCTTTGTAGGGCCTGGGGCATGCCCCTTGTAATCTTGTTTATTCTTCTGTTTTATTTATGACTTATTCACCCAAAAAAGAGAACTTTTGTCTCTAGCTTTCTCCGTCCTTCTCCATCCTTCTCTATTTTGTTCTAGGAACTAATAAGCCACTAATTGTTTCATTAGCTTAAGGGGACAAGTTTAACTCAAACTAACCTTGCTTAGCCTCTAAGAAAGAGAATTTTCTGAGTAATTGTGGCTTAACTATATTAGTTTAACTTAAGTACCCTATTTAGGGTTTTCTAAATCTCCTACGTGTTCAGTTCTCGAGTCCAAATGGATGAATTTGAATTCTCTTCGATTTTCTTCCTATTTCTCTTTCCTTTTCTCTAACTTTCTCTTCAACATCTAGAGAAGAACGTTTCCCTCTATGTTTCTCCGTCCTTCTCCGTCTTCCTCTGTTTTGTTCTACGAACTAATTAGCTTAGCCCACTAATTGTTTCATTAGCTTAAGCGGCCAGGTTTAACTGAAACTATCCTTGCTTAGCTTGTAAGAAAAGGAATTTTCTAAGCAATTTCAGTTTAACGATGTTAGTTTAAGTTAAGAACCTCATTTAAGGATTTCCAAATCACCTACGTGTTCAATTCGCAAGTCCGCAAGGAAGAATTTGAAATCCCTTTGATTTTCTTCCTATTTCTCTTTCTTTTCTCCAACTTCTCATCTACCTGTCAAGAAGAATGTTTCTCCAAAACTTTCTCCGTCCTTCTCTATTTTGTCCTACGAACTAATTAGCTTTGGCCAATAATTGTTTCATTAGCTTAAGTGGCCAGGTTTAACTCAAACTAACCATGCATATCGTCTAAGAAAGAGAATTTTATGAGTAATCGTAGCTTAACCATATTAGTTTAATTTAAGCACCCTATTTAAGGTTTTCTAAGTCTCCTACGTGTTCAATTCTCAAGTCCAAATGGATGGGTTTGATTTCTCTTCGATTTTCCTCCTATTTCTCTTCCTTTTCTCTAACTTTCTCTTCTACATCTCAAGAAGAACGTTTCTCTCTAAGTTTCTCCGTGCTTCCTTATCTTTTCTGTTTTATTCTACGAACTAATTAGCAGAGGCCACTAATTGTTTCATTAGCTTAAGTGGCCATGTGTTAACTCAAATTGACCTTGCTTAGCCTCTAAGAAAGAGAATTTTCTGAGTAATTGTAGCATAACGATATTATTTTAACTTAGGCACCTCATTTAAGGCTTTCAAAATCACTAAAGTGTTCAATTCTCAAGTCCAAAGCAATGAATTTGAATGCCCTTTGATTATCTTTCTAAAATTCCTTTCTTTTCTCTAACTTTCTCTTCTAGCTCTAAAGCAAGATGTTTCTCTCTTTCTCCGTCCTTCTTCATCATTTTCCATTTGGTTCTTGGAACTAATTTGCTTAGGCCACTAATTCTTTCATTAGCTTATGTGGCCAAGTTTAACTCAAACTCACCTTGCTGAGCCTCTAGGAAAGAGAATTTTCCGAGTTAGTTGAGCTCAGGCACCTCATTCAAAGTTTTCAAAATCACGTTAGTGTTCAATTCTCAAGTCCAAAACGATGAATTTGATTGCCCCTTTGACTTTCTTCCTATTTCTCTTTATTTTCTCTAACTCTCTCTTCTAAGCTCTCAACAACAATGTTTCTGTCTAACTTTCTCTGGCCTTTTCTATTTTGTTCTAGGAACTAATTAGCTTAGGCCACTAATTATTTCATTAGCTTAAGTGGCCATGTTTGACTCAAACTAACCTTCCTTAGCCTCCAAGAAAGAGAATTTTCAAAGCATTTGCAGCATAACGATATCAGTTTAACTTAAGCCCCTTATCTAACGTTTACTGAATCGCCTACGTGTTCAATTCTCGAGTCCAAAAAGACTAAAAATAATAATAATAATAATAATAATAATAATAATAATAATAATAAATTTTTTTTTTCTTCCTATTTCCCTTTCTTTTCTCTAACTTTCTCTACTACCTCCCAAGAAGAACGTTTCCCTCTAACTTTCTCCGTCCTTCTCCATCCTACTCTATTTTGTTCTACGAACTAATTATATCTGAGGCTACTAATTGTTTCATTAGCTTTAGTGGCCATGTTTAACTCAAACTAACCTTGCCCAGCCTCTAAGAAAGAGAATTTTATGAGTAATTGTTGCTTAACGTTATTGCTTTAACTTAGGCACCTCATTTAAGGATTTCCAAATCACCTGAGTGTTCAATTCTCAATTCCAAAATGATGAATTTGAATTCTCTTTGATTTTCTTCCTGTTTCTCTTTCTTTTCTCTAACTTTCTTTTCTAGCTCTCAAGAAGAATGTTTCTCCATAACTTTCCCCGTCCTTCTGCATCTTTCTCTATCTTGTTCTAGGAGCTAAGTAGCTTATTAGGCCACTAATCGTTTCATTAGCTTAAGTGGCCAAGTTTAGCTCAAACTAACCTTGCTTAGCCTCTAAAAAAGAGAATTTTAAGAGTAATTGCATCTTAGCGATATTAGTTTAACTTAAGAACCTTATTTAAAGGATTTCTAAATCACCTAAGTGTTCAATTCTCAAGTCCAAAAGGAAGAATTTGAAATCCCTTTGAATTTCTTTCTATTTTCCTTTTTCTTTTCTCCGACTTCTCATCTACCTGCCAAGAAGAATGTTTCTCCCCAAGTTTCTCCGGCCTTCTCCATCCTTCTCTATTTTATCCTACGAACTAATTAGCTTGGGCCAATAACTCTTTCGTTAGCTTAAATGGCCCGGTTTAACTCAAACAAAACCATGCTTAGCCTGTAAGAAAGAGAATTTTATGAGTAATTGTAGCTTAATGATATTAGTTTAACTTAAACACGTCATTTAAGGTTTTCTAAATCTCCTACGTGTTCAATTCTCAAATCGAAAAGGTTGAATTTCAATTCGCTTTGATTTTCTTCCTATTTCTCTATCTTTTCTCTAACCTTTCTCCACCGCCTCTCAAGAAGAATTCAGAATGTTCAAAAGCTGTCCTTTATTTTCTTTTTGTTCTACACCTACTATAACGACATACTTATTTTGCCTACTCTAGTGGGATGTACTAGGGACTATGTTTCGTTACTCATAGCTATTTTGCTGGATGCATACATCAGATTGCTGGTTTCTCCTCCAGCGCACTTCAGGAATACTGTTACACTCCGTGTGGGTTACGCTTCAAGACTATGCTGAATCAGATTTCGGTGATTTCTGGATGGGTTACTTTGGTTGCTACTTTCATTATTGGCGTTTGATATTTTTGGATGGGTGGCTCATAGCTATTACTTTGTTTCATTATTGATTTTAGTTAGTTCTTCCGCTGATGTTCAATAGCTATTTCTCTTTGATATAGTGTTTGAACATCTTGCGTCTGGTTATTCAGTCGTGCTTTTCTTGGCTTTGCTTTTCTTTCTCTCGTGTATAGCTTTGTAGGGCCTGGGGCATGCCCCTTGTAATCTTGTTTATTCTTCTGTTTTATTTATGACTTATTCACCCAAAAAAGAGAACTTTTGTCTCTAGCTTTCTCCGTCCTTCTCCATCCTTCTCTATTTTGTTCTAGGAACTAATAAGCCACTAATTGTTTCATTAGCTTAAGGGGACAAGTTTAACTCAAACTAACCTTGCTTAGCCTCTAAGAAAGAGAATTTTCTGAGTAATTGTGGCTTAACTATATTAGTTTAACTTAAGTACCCTATTTAGGGTTTTCTAAATCTCCTACGTGTTCAGTTCTCGAGTCCAAATGGATGAATTTGAATTCTCTTCGATTTTCTTCCTATTTCTCTTTCCTTTTCTCTAACTTTCTCTTCAACATCTAGAGAAGAACGTTTCCCTCTATGTTTCTCCGTCCTTCTCCGTCTTCCTCTGTTTTGTTCTACGAACTAATTAGCTTAGCCCACTAATTGTTTCATTAGCTTAAGCGGCCAGGTTTAACTGAAACTATCCTTGCTTAGCTTGTAAGAAAAGGAATTTTCTAAGCAATTTCAGTTTAACGATGTTAGTTTAAGTTAAGAACCTCATTTAAGGATTTCCAAATCACCTACGTGTTCAATTCGCAAGTCCGCAAGGAAGAATTTGAAATCCCTTTGATTTTCTTCCTATTTCTCTTTCTTTTCTCCAACTTCTCATCTACCTGTCAAGAAGAATGTTTCTCCAAAACTTTCTCCGTCCTTCTCTATTTTGTCCTACGAACTAATTAGCTTTGGCCAATAATTGTTTCATTAGCTTAAGTGGCCAGGTTTAACTCAAACTAACCATGCATATCGTCTAAGAAAGAGAATTTTATGAGTAATCGTAGCTTAACCATATTAGTTTAATTTAAGCACCCTATTTAAGGTTTTCTAAGTCTCCTACGTGTTCAATTCTCAAGTCCAAATGGATGGGTTTGATTTCTCTTCGATTTTCCTCCTATTTCTCTTCCTTTTCTCTAACTTTCTCTTCTACATCTCAAGAAGAACGTTTCTCTCTAAGTTTCTCCGTGCTTCCTTATCTTTTCTGTTTTATTCTACGAACTAATTAGCAGAGGCCACTAATTGTTTCATTAGCTTAAGTGGCCATGTGTTAACTCAAATTGACCTTGCTTAGCCTCTAAGAAAGAGAATTTTCTGAGTAATTGTAGCATAACGATATTATTTTAACTTAGGCACCTCATTTAAGGCTTTCAAAATCACTAAAGTGTTCAATTCTCAAGTCCAAAGCAATGAATTTGAATGCCCTTTGATTATCTTTCTAAAATTCCTTTCTTTTCTCTAACTTTCTCTTCTAGCTCTAAAGCAAGATGTTTCTCTCTTTCTCCGTCCTTCTTCATCATTTTCCATTTGGTTCTTGGAACTAATTTGCTTAGGCCACTAATTCTTTCATTAGCTTATGTGGCCAAGTTTAACTCAAACTCACCTTGCTGACCCTCTAGGAAAGAGAATTTTCCGAGTTAGTTGAGCTCAGGCACCTCATTCAAAGTTTTCAAAATCACGTTAGTGTTCAATTCTCAAGTCCAAAACGATGAATTTGATTGCCCCTTTGACTTTCTTCCTATTTCTCTTTATTTTCTCTAACTCTCTCTTCTAAGCTCTCAACAACAATGTTTCTGTCTAACTTTCTCTGGCCTTTTCTATTTTGTTCTAGGAACTAATTAGCTTAGGCCACTAATTATTTCATTAGCTTAAGTGGCCATGTTTGACTCAAACTAACCTTCCTTAGCCTCCAAGAAAGAGAATTTTCAAAGCATTTGCAGCATAACGATATCAGTTTAACTTAAGCCCCTTATCTAACGTTTACTGAATCGCCTACGTGTTCAATTCTCGAGTCCAAAAAGACTAAAAATAATAATAATAATAATAATAATAATAATAATAATAATAAATTTTTTTTTTCTTCCTATTTCCCTTTCTTTTCTCTAACTTTCTCTACTACCTCCCAAGAAGAACGTTTCCCTCTAACTTTCTCCGTCCTTCTCCATCCTACTCTATTTTGTTCTACGAACTAATTATATCTGAGGCTACTAATTGTTTCATTAGCTTTAGTGGCCATGTTTAACTCAAACTAACCTTGCCCAGCCTCTAAGAAAGAGAATTTTATGAGTAATTGTTGCTTAACGTTATTGCTTTAACTTAGGCACCTCATTTAAGGATTTCCAAATCACTTGAGTGTTCAATTCTCAATTCCAAAATGATGAATTTGAATTCTCTTTGATTTTCTTCCTGTTTCTCTTTCTTTTCTCTAACTTTCTTTTCTAGCTCTCAAGAAGAATGTTTCTCCATAACTTTCCCCGTCCTTCTGCATCTTTCTCTATCTTGTTCTAGGAGCTAAGTAGCTTATTAGGCCACTAATCGTTTCATTAGCTTAAGTGGCCAAGTTTAGCTCAAACTAACCTTGCTTAGCCTCTAAAAAAGAGAATTTTAAGAGTAATTGCATCTTAGCGATATTAGTTTAACTTAAGAACCTTATTTAAAGGATTTCTAAATCACCTAAGTGTTCAATTCTCAAGTCCAAAAGGAAGAATTTGAAATCCCTTTGAATTTCTTTCTATTTTCCTTTTTCTTTTCTCCGACTTCTCATCTACCTGCCAAGAAGAATGTTTCTCCCCAAGTTTCTCCGGCCTTCTCCATCCTTCTCTATTTTATCCTACGAACTAATTAGCTTGGGCCAATAACTCTTTCGTTAGCTTAAATGGCCCGGTTTAACTCAAACAAAACCATGCTTAGCCTGTAAGAAAGAGAATTTTATGAGTAATTGTAGCTTAATGATATTAGTTTAACTTAAACACGTCATTTAAGGTTTTCTAAATCTCCTACGTGTTCAATTCTCAAATCGAAAAGGATGAATTTCAATTCGCTTTGATTTTCTTCCTATTTCTCTATCTTTTCTCTAACCTTTCTCCACCGCCTCTCAAGAAGAATTCAGAATGTTCAAAAGCTGTCCTTTATTTTCTTTTTGTTCTACACCTACTATAACGACATACTTATTTTGCCTACTCTAGTGGGATGTACTAGGGACTATGTTTCGTTACTCATAGCTATTTTGCTGGATGCATACATCAGATTGCTGGTTTCTCCTCCAGCGCACTTCAGGAATACTGTTACACTCCGTGTGGGTTACGCTTCAAGACTATGCTGAATCAGATTTCGGTGATTTCTGGATGGGTTACTTTGGTTGCTACTTTCATTATTGGCGTTTGATATTTTTGGATGGGTGGCTCATAGCTATTACTTTGTTTCATTATTGATTTTAGTTAGTTCTTCCGCTGATGTTCAATAGCTATTTCTCTTTGATATAGTGTTTGAACATCTTGCGTCTGGTTATTCAGTCGTGCTTTTCTTGGCTTTGCTTTTCTTTCTCTCGTGTATAGCTTTGTAGGGCCTGGGGCATGCCCCTTGTAATCTTGTTTATTCTTCTGTTTTATTTATGACTTATTCACCCAAAAAAGAGAACTTTTGTCTCTAGCTTTCTCCGTCCTTCTCCATCCTTCTCTATTTTGTTCTAGGAACTAATAAGCCACTAATTGTTTCATTAGCTTAAGGGGACAAGTTTAACTCAAACTAACCTTGCTTAGCCTCTAAGAAAGAGAATTTTCTGAGTAATTGTGGCTTAACTATATTAGTTTAACTTAAGTACCCTATTTAGGGTTTTCTAAATCTCCTACGTGTTCAGTTCTCGAGTCCAAATGGATGAATTTGAATTCTCTTCGATTTTCTTCCTATTTCTCTTTCCTTTTCTCTAACTTTCTCTTCAACATCTAGAGAAGAACGTTTCCCTCTATGTTTCTCCGTCCTTCTCCGTCTTCCTCTGTTTTGTTCTACGAACTAATTAGCTTAGCCCACTAATTGTTTCATTAGCTTAAGCGGCCAGGTTTAACTGAAACTATCCTTGCTTAGCTTGTAAGAAAAGGAATTTTCTAAGCAATTTCAGTTTAACGATGTTAGTTTAAGTTAAGAACCTCATTTAAGGATTTCCAAATCACCTACGTGTTCAATTCGCAAGTCCGCAAGGAAGAATTTGAAATCCCTTTGATTTTCTTCCTATTTCTCTTTCTTTTCTCCAACTTCTCATCTACCTGTCAAGAAGAATGTTTCTCCAAAACTTTCTCCGTCCTTCTCTATTTTGTCCTACGAACTAATTAGCTTTGGCCAATAATTGTTTCATTAGCTTAAGTGGCCAGGTTTAACTCAAACTAACCATGCATATCGTCTAAGAAAGAGAATTTTATGAGTAATCGTAGCTTAACCATATTAGTTTAATTTAAGCACCCTATTTAAGGTTTTCTAAGTCTCCTACGTGTTCAATTCTCAAGTCCAAATGGATGGGTTTGATTTCTCTTCGATTTTCCTCCTATTTCTCTTCCTTTTCTCTAACTTTCTCTTCTACATCTCAAGAAGAACGTTTCTCTCTAAGTTTCTCCGTGCTTCCTCATCTTTTCTGTTTTATTCTACGAACTAATTAGCAGAGGCCACTAATTGTTTCATTAGCTTAAGTGGCCATGTGTTAACTCAAATTGACCTTGCTTAGCCTCTAAGAAAGAGAATTTTCTGAGCAATTGTAGCATAACGATATTATTTTAACTTAGGCACCTCATTTAAGGCTTTCAAAATCACTAAAGTGTTCAATTCTCAAGTCCAAAGCAATGAATTTGAATGCCCTTTGATTATCTTTCTAAAATTCCTTTCTTTTCTCTAACTTTCTCTTCTAGCTCTAAAGCAAGATGTTTCTCTCTTTCTCCGTCCTTCTTCATCATTTTCCATTTGGTTCTTGGAACTAATTTGCTTAGGCCACTAATTCTTTCATTAGCTTATGTGGCCAAGTTTAACTCAAACTCACCTTGCTGACCCTCTAGGAAAGAGAATTTTCCGAGTTAGTTGAGCTCAGGCACCTCATTCAAAGTTTTCAAAATCACGTTAGTGTTCAATTCTCAAGTCCAAAACGATGAATTTGATTGCCCCTTTGACTTTCTTCCTATTTCTCTTTATTTTCTCTAACTCTCTCTTCTAAGCTCTCAACAACAATGTTTCTGTCTAACTTTCTCTGGCCTTTTCTATTTTGTTCTAGGAACTAATTAGCTTAGGCCACTAATTATTTCATTAGCTTAAGTGGCCATGTTTGACTCAAACTAACCTTCCTTAGCCTCCAAGAAAGAGAATTTTCAAAGCATTTGCAGCATAACGATATCAGTTTAACTTAAGCCCCTTATCTAACGTTTACTGAATCGCCTACGTGTTCAATTCTCGAGTCCAAAAAGACTAAAAAAAAAAAATAATAATAATAATAATAATTTTTTTTTATTTTCTTCCTATTTCCCTTTATTTTCTCTAACTTTCTCTACTACCTCCCAAGAAGAACGTTTCCCTCTAACTTTCTCCGTCCTTCTCCATCTGACTCTATTTTGTTCTACGAACTAATTATATCTGAGGCTACTAATTGTTTCATTAGCTTTAGTGGCCATGTTTAACTCAAACTAACCTTGCCCAGCCTCTAAGAAAGAGAATTTTATGAGTAATTGTTGCTTAACGTTATTGCTTTAACTTAGGCACCTCATTTAAGGATTTCCAAATCACCTGAGTGTTCAATTCTCAATTCCAAAATGATGAATTTGAATTCTCTTTGATTTTCTTCCTGTTTCTCTTTCTTTTCTCTAACTTTCTTTTCTAGCTCTCAAGAAGAATGTTTCTCCATAACTTTCCCCGTCCTTCTGCATCTTTCTCTATCTTGTTCTAGGAGCTAAGTAGCTTATTAGGCCACTAATCGTTTCATTAGCTTAAGTGGCCAAGTTTAGCTCAAACTAACCTTGCTTAGCCTCTAAAAAAGAGAATTTTAAGAGTAATTGCATCTTAGCGATATTAGTTTAACTTAAGAACCTTATTTAAAGGATTTCTAAATCACCTAAGTGTTCAATTCTCAAGTCCAAAAGGAAGAATTTGAAATCCCTTTGAATTTCTTTCTATTTTCCTTTTTCTTTTCTCCGACTTCTCATCTACCTGCCAAGAAGAATGTTTCTCCCCAAGTTTCTCCGGCCTTCTCCATCCTTCTCTATTTTATCCTACGAACTAATTAGCTTGGGCCAATAACTCTTTCGTTAGCTTAAATGGCCCGGTTTAACTCAAACAAAACCATGCTTAGCCTGTAAGAAAGAGAATTTTATGAGTAATTGTAGCTTAATGATATTAGTTTAACTTAAACACGTCATTTAAGGTTTTCTAAATCTCCTACGTGTTCAATTCTCAAATCGAAAAGGATGAATTTCAATTCGCTTTGATTTTCTTCCTATTTCTCTATCTTTTCTCTAACCTTTCTCCGCCGCCTCTCAAGAAGAATTCAGAATGTTCAAAAGCTGTCCTTTATTTTCTTTTTGTTCTACACCTACTATAACGACATACTTATTTTGCCTACTCTAGTGGGATGTACTAGGGACTATGTTTCGTTACTCATAGCTATTTTGCTGGATGCATACATCAGATTGCTGGTTTCTCCTCCAGCGCACTTCAGGAATACTGTTACACTCCGTGTGGGTTACGCTTCAAGACTATGCTGAATCAGATTTCGGTGATTTCTGGATGGGTTACTTTGGTTGCTACTTTCATTATTGGCGTTTGATATTTTTGGATGGGTGGCTCATAGCTATTACTTTGTTTCATTATTGATTTTAGTTAGTTCTTCCGCTGATGTTCAATAGCTATTTCTCTTTGATATAGTGTTTGAACATCTTGCGTCTGGTTATTCAGTCGTGCTTTTCTTGGCTTTGCTTTTCTTTCTCTCGTGTATAGCTTTGTAGGGCCTGGGGCATGCCCCTTGTAATCTTGTTTATTCTTCTGTTTTATTTATGACTTATTCACCCAAAAAAGAGAACTTTTGTCTCTAGCTTTCTCCGTCCTTCTCCATCCTTCTCTATTTTGTTCTAGGAACTAATAAGCCACTAATTGTTTCATTAGCTTAAGGGGACAAGTTTAACTCAAACTAACCTTGCTTAGCCTCTAAGAAAGAGAATTTTCTGAGTAATTGTGGCTTAACTATATTAGTTTAACTTAAGTACCCTATTTAGGGTTTTCTAAATCTCCTACGTGTTCAGTTCTCGAGTCCAAATGGATGAATTTGAATTCTCTTCGATTTTCTTCCTATTTCTCTTTCCTTTTCTCTAACTTTCTCTTCAACATCTAGAGAAGAACGTTTCCCTCTATGTTTCTCCGTCCTTCTCCGTCTTCCTCTGTTTTGTTCTACGAACTAATTAGCTTAGCCCACTAATTGTTTCATTAGCTTAAGCGGCCAGGTTTAACTGAAACTATCCTTGCTTAGCTTGTAAGAAAAGGAATTTTCTAAGCAATTTCAGTTTAACGATGTTAGTTTAAGTTAAGAACCTCATTTAAGGATTTCCAAATCACCTACGTGTTCAATTCGCAAGTCCGCAAGGAAGAATTTGAAATCCCTTTGATTTTCTTCCTATTTCTCTTTCTTTTCTCCAACTTCTCATCTACCTGTCAAGAAGAATGTTTCTCCAAAACTTTCTCCGTCCTTCTCTATTTTGTCCTACGAACTAATTAGCTTTGGCCAATAATTGTTTCATTAGCTTAAGTGGCCAGGTTTAACTCAAACTAACCATGCATATCGTCTAAGAAAGAGAATTTTATGAGTAATCGTAGCTTAACCATATTAGTTTAATTTAAGCACCCTATTTAAGGTTTTCTAAGTCTCCTACGTGTTCAATTCTCAAGTCCAAATGGATGGGTTTGATTTCTCTTCGATTTTCCTCCTATTTCTCTTCCTTTTCTCTAACTTTCTCTTCTACATCTCAAGAAGAACGTTTCTCTCTAAGTTTCTCCGTGCTTCCTCATCTTTTCTGTTTTATTCTACGAACTAATTAGCAGAGGCCACTAATTGTTTCATTAGCTTAAGTGGCCATGTGTTAACTCAAATTGACCTTGCTTAGCCTCTAAGAAAGAGAATTTTCTGAGTAATTGTAGCATAACGATATTATTTTAACTTAGGCACCTCATTTAAGGCTTTCAAAATCACTAAAGTGTTCAATTCTCAAGTCCAAAGCAATGAATTTGAATGCCCTTTGATTATCTTTCTAAAATTCCTTTCTTTTCTCTAACTTTCTCTTCTAGCTCTAAAGCAAGATGTTTCTCTCTTTCTCCGTCCTTCTTCATCATTTTCCATTTGGTTCTTGGAACTAATTTGCTTAGGCCACTAATTCTTTCATTAGCTTATGTGGCCAAGTTTAACTCAAACTCACCTTGCTGACCCTCTAGGAAAGAGAATTTTCCGAGTTAGTTGAGCTCAGGCACCTCATTCAAAGTTTTCAAAATCACGTTAGTGTTCAATTCTCAAGTCCAAAACGATGAATTTGATTGCCCCTTTGACTTTCTTCCTATTTCTCTTTATTTTCTCTAACTCTCTCTTCTAAGCTCTCAACAACAATGTTTCTGTCTAACTTTCTCTGGCCTTTTCTATTTTGTTCTAGGAACTAATTAGCTTAGGCCACTAATTATTTCATTAGCTTAAGTGGCCATGTTTGACTCAAACTAACCTTCCTTAGCCTCCAAGAAAGAGAATTTTCAAAGCATTTGCAGCATAACGATATCAGTTTAACTTAAGCCCCTTATCTAACGTTTACTGAATCGCCTACGTGTTCAATTCTCGAGTCCAAAAAGACTAAAAATAATAATAATAATAATAATAATAATAATAATAATAATAAATTTTTTTTTTCTTCCTATTTCCCTTTCTTTTCTCTAACTTTCTCTACTACCTCCCAAGAAGAACGTTTCCCTCTAACTTTCTCCGTCCTTCTCCATCCTACTCTATTTTGTTCTACGAACTAATTATATCTGAGGCTACTAATTGTTTCATTAGCTTTAGTGGCCATGTTTAACTCAAACTAACCTTGCCCAGCCTCTAAGAAAGAGAATTTTATGAGTAATTGTTGCTTAACGTTATTGCTTTAACTTAGGCACCTCATTTAAGGATTTCCAAATCACCTGAGTGTTCAATTCTCAATTCCAAAATGATGAATTTGAATTCTCTTTGATTTTCTTCCTGTTTCTCTTTCTTTTCTCTAACTTTCTTTTCTAGCTCTCAAGAAGAATGTTTCTCCATAACTTTCCCCGTCCTTCTGCATCTTTCTCTATCTTGTTCTAGGAGCTAAGTAGCTTATTAGGCCACTAATCGTTTCATTAGCTTAAGTGGCCAAGTTTAGCTCAAACTAACCTTGCTTAGCCTCTAAAAAAGAGAATTTTAAGAGTAATTGCATCTTAGCGATATTAGTTTAACTTAAGAACCTTATTTAAAGGATTTCTAAATCACCTAAGTGTTCAATTCTCAAGTCCAAAAGGAAGAATTTGAAATCCCTTTGAATTTCTTTCTATTTTCCTTTTTCTTTTCTCCGACTTCTCATCTACCTGCCAAGAAGAATGTTTCTCCCCAAGTTTCTCCGGCCTTCTCCATCCTTCTCTATTTTATCCTACGAACTAATTAGCTTGGGCCAATAACTCTTTCGTTAGCTTAAATGGCCCGGTTTAACTCAAACAAAACCATGCTTAGCCTGTAAGAAAGAGAATTTTATGAGTAATTGTAGCTTAATGATATTAGTTTAACTTAAACACGTCATTTAAGGTTTTCTAAATCTCCTACGTGTTCAATTCTCAAATCGAAAAGGATGAATTTCAATTCGCTTTGATTTTCTTCCTATTTCTCTATCTTTTCTCTAACCTTTCTCCACCGCCTCTCAAGAAGAATTCAGAATGTTCAAAAGCTGTCCTTTATTTTCTTTTTGTTCTACACCTACTATAACGACATACTTATTTTGCCTACTCTAGTGGGATGTACTAGGGACTATGTTTCGTTACTCATAGCTATTTTGCTGGATGCATACATCAGATTGCTGGTTTCTCCTCCAGCGCACTTCAGGAATACTGTTACACTCCGTGTGGGTTACGCTTCAAGACTATGCTGAATCAGATTTCGGTGATTTCTGGATGGGTTACTTTGGTTGCTACTTTCATTATTGGCGTTTGATATTTTTGGATGGGTGGCTCATAGCTATTACTTTGTTTCATTATTGATTTTAGTTAGTTCTTCCGCTGATGTTCAATAGCTATTTCTCTTTGATATAGTGTTTGAACATCTTGCGTCTGGTTATTCAGTCGTGCTTTTCTTGGCTTTGCTTTTCTTTCTCTCGTGTATAGCTTTGTAGGGCCTGGGGCATGCCCCTTGTAATCTTGTTTATTCTTCTGTTTTATTTATGACTTATTCACCCAAAAAAGAGAACTTTTGTCTCTAGCTTTCTCCGTCCTTCTCCATCCTTCTCTATTTTGTTCTAGGAACTAATAAGCCACTAATTGTTTCATTAGCTTAAGGGGACAAGTTTAACTCAAACTAACCTTGCTTAGCCTCTAAGAAAGAGAATTTTCTGAGTAATTGTGGCTTAACTATATTAGTTTAACTTAAGTACCCTATTTAGGGTTTTCTAAATCTCCTACGTGTTCAGTTCTCGAGTCCAAATGGATGAATTTGAATTCTCTTCGATTTTCTTCCTATTTCTCTTTCCTTTTCTCTAACTTTCTCTTCAACATCTAGAGAAGAACGTTTCCCTCTATGTTTCTCCGTCCTTCTCCGTCTTCCTCTGTTTTGTTCTACGAACTAATTAGCTTAGCCCACTAATTGTTTCATTAGCTTAAGCGGCCAGGTTTAACTGAAACTATCCTTGCTTAGCTTGTAAGAAAAGGAATTTTCTAAGCAATTTCAGTTTAACGATGTTAGTTTAAGTTAAGAACCTCATTTAAGGATTTCCAAATCACCTACGTGTTCAATTCGCAAGTCCGCAAGGAAGAATTTGAAATCCCTTTGATTTTCTTCCTATTTCTCTTTCTTTTCTCCAACTTCTCATCTACCTGTCAAGAAGAATGTTTCTCCAAAACTTTCTCCGTCCTTCTCTATTTTGTCCTACGAACTAATTAGCTTTGGCCAATAATTGTTTCATTAGCTTAAGTGGCCAGGTTTAACTCAAACTAACCATGCATATCGTCTAAGAAAGAGAATTTTATGAGTAATCGTAGCTTAACCATATTAGTTTAATTTAAGCACCCTATTTAAGGTTTTCTAAGTCTCCTACGTGTTCAATTCTCAAGTCCAAATGGATGGGTTTGATTTCTCTTCGATTTTCCTCCTATTTCTCTTCCTTTTCTCTAACTTTCTCTTCTACATCTCAAGAAGAACGTTTCTCTCTAAGTTTCTCCGTGCTTCCTCATCTTTTCTGTTTTATTCTACGAACTAATTAGCAGAGGCCACTAATTGTTTCATTAGCTTAAGTGGCCATGTGTTAACTCAAATTGACCTTGCTTAGCCTCTAAGAAAGAGAATTTTCTGAGCAATTGTAGCATAACGATATTATTTTAACTTAGGCACCTCATTTAAGGCTTTCAAAATCACTAAAGTGTTCAATTCTCAAGTCCAAAGCAATGAATTTGAATGCCCTTTGATTATCTTTCTAAAATTCCTTTCTTTTCTCTAACTTTCTCTTCTAGCTCTAAAGCAAGATGTTTCTCTCTTTCTCCGTCCTTCTTCATCATTTTCCATTTGGTTCTTGGAACTAATTTGCTTAGGCCACTAATTCTTTCATTAGCTTATGTGGCCAAGTTTAACTCAAACTCACCTTGCTGACCCTCTAGGAAAGAGAATTTTCCGAGTTAGTTGAGCTCAGGCACCTCATTCAAAGTTTTCAAAATCACGTTAGTGTTCAATTCTCAAGTCCAAAACGATGAATTTGATTGCCCCTTTGACTTTCTTCCTATTTCTCTTTATTTTCTCTAACTCTCTCTTCTAAGCTCTCAACAACAATGTTTCTGTCTAACTTTCTCTGGCCTTTTCTATTTTGTTCTAGGAACTAATTAGCTTAGGCCACTAATTATTTCATTAGCTTAAGTGGCCATGTTTGACTCAAACTAACCTTCCTTAGCCTCCAAGAAAGAGAATTTTCAAAGCATTTGCAGCATAACGATATCAGTTTAACTTAAGCCCCTTATCTAACGTTTACTGAATCGCCTACGTGTTCAATTCTCGAGTCCAAAAAGACTAAAAAAAAAAAATAATAATAATAATAATAATTTTTTTTTATTTTCTTCCTATTTCCCTTTATTTTCTCTAACTTTCTCTACTACCTCCCAAGAAGAACGTTTCCCTCTAACTTTCTCCGTCCTTCTCCATCTGACTCTATTTTGTTCTACGAACTAATTATATCTGAGGCTACTAATTGTTTCATTAGCTTTAGTGGCCATGTTTAACTCAAACTAACCTTGCCCAGCCTCTAAGAAAGAGAATTTTATGAGTAATTGTTGCTTAACGTTATTGCTTTAACTTAGGCACCTCATTTAAGGATTTCCAAATCACCTGAGTGTTCAATTCTCAATTCCAAAATGATGAATTTGAATTCTCTTTGATTTTCTTCCTGTTTCTCTTTCTTTTCTCTAACTTTCTTTTCTAGCTCTCAAGAAGAATGTTTCTCCATAACTTTCCCCGTCCTTCTGCATCTTTCTCTATCTTGTTCTAGGAGCTAAGTAGCTTATTAGGCCACTAATCGTTTCATTAGCTTAAGTGGCCAAGTTTAGCTCAAACTAACCTTGCTTAGCCTCTAAAAAAGAGAATTTTAAGAGTAATTGCATCTTAGCGATATTAGTTTAACTTAAGAACCTTATTTAAAGGATTTCTAAATCACCTAAGTGTTCAATTCTCAAGTCCAAAAGGAAGAATTTGAAATCCCTTTGAATTTCTTTCTATTTTCCTTTTTCTTTTCTCCGACTTCTCATCTACCTGCCAAGAAGAATGTTTCTCCCCAAGTTTCTCCGGCCTTCTCCATCCTTCTCTATTTTATCCTACGAACTAATTAGCTTGGGCCAATAACTCTTTCGTTAGCTTAAATGGCCCGGTTTAACTCAAACAAAACCATGCTTAGCCTGTAAGAAAGAGAATTTTATGAGTAATTGTAGCTTAATGATATTAGTTTAACTTAAACACGTCATTTAAGGTTTTCTAAATCTCCTACGTGTTCAATTCTCAAATCGAAAAGGATGAATTTCAATTCGCTTTGATTTTCTTCCTATTTCTCTATCTTTTCTCTAACCTTTCTCCGCCGCCTCTCAAGAAGAATTCAGAATGTTCAAAAGCTGTCCTTTATTTTCTTTTTGTTCTACACCTACTATAACGACATACTTATTTTGCCTACTCTAGTGGGATGTACTAGGGACTATGTTTCGTTACTCATAGCTATTTTGCTGGATGCATACATCAGATTGCTGGTTTCTCCTCCAGCGCACTTCAGGAATACTGTTACACTCCGTGTGGGTTACGCTTCAAGACTATGCTGAATCAGATTTCGGTGATTTCTGGATGGGTTACTTTGGTTGCTACTTTCATTATTGGCGTTTGATATTTTTGGATGGGTGGCTCATAGCTATTACTTTGTTTCATTATTGATTTTAGTTAGTTCTTCCGCTGATGTTCAATAGCTATTTCTCTTTGATATAGTGTTTGAACATCTTGCGTCTGGTTATTCAGTCGTGCTTTTCTTGGCTTTGCTTTTCTTTCTCTCGTGTATAGCTTTGTAGGGCCTGGGGCATGCCCCTTGTAATCTTGTTTATTCTTCTGTTTTATTTATGACTTATTCACCCAAAAAAGAGAACTTTTGTCTCTAGCTTTCTCCGTCCTTCTCCATCCTTCTCTATTTTGTTCTAGGAACTAATAAGCCACTAATTGTTTCATTAGCTTAAGGGGACAAGTTTAACTCAAACTAACCTTGCTTAGCCTCTAAGAAAGAGAATTTTCTGAGTAATTGTGGCTTAACTATATTAGTTTAACTTAAGTACCCTATTTAGGGTTTTCTAAATCTCCTACGTGTTCAGTTCTCGAGTCCAAATGGATGAATTTGAATTCTCTTCGATTTTCTTCCTATTTCTCTTTCCTTTTCTCTAACTTTCTCTTCAACATCTAGAGAAGAACGTTTCCCTCTATGTTTCTCCGTCCTTCTCCGTCTTCCTCTGTTTTGTTCTACGAACTAATTAGCTTAGCCCACTAATTGTTTCATTAGCTTAAGCGGCCAGGTTTAACTGAAACTATCCTTGCTTAGCTTGTAAGAAAAGGAATTTTCTAAGCAATTTCAGTTTAACGATGTTAGTTTAAGTTAAGAACCTCATTTAAGGATTTCCAAATCACCTACGTGTTCAATTCGCAAGTCCGCAAGGAAGAATTTGAAATCCCTTTGATTTTCTTCCTATTTCTCTTTCTTTTCTCCAACTTCTCATCTACCTGTCAAGAAGAATGTTTCTCCAAAACTTTCTCCGTCCTTCTCTATTTTGTCCTACGAACTAATTAGCTTTGGCCAATAATTGTTTCATTAGCTTAAGTGGCCAGGTTTAACTCAAACTAACCATGCATATCGTCTAAGAAAGAGAATTTTATGAGTAATCGTAGCTTAACCATATTAGTTTAATTTAAGCACCCTATTTAAGGTTTTCTAAGTCTCCTACGTGTTCAATTCTCAAGTCCAAATGGATGGGTTTGATTTCTCTTCGATTTTCCTCCTATTTCTCTTCCTTTTCTCTAACTTTCTCTTCTACATCTCAAGAAGAACGTTTCTCTCTAAGTTTCTCCGTGCTTCCTCATCTTTTCTGTTTTATTCTACGAACTAATTAGCAGAGGCCACTAATTGTTTCATTAGCTTAAGTGGCCATGTGTTAACTCAAATTGACCTTGCTTAGCCTCTAAGAAAGAGAATTTTCTGAGTAATTGTAGCATAACGATATTATTTTAACTTAGGCACCTCATTTAAGGCTTTCAAAATCACTAAAGTGTTCAATTCTCAAGTCCAAAGCAATGAATTTGAATGCCCTTTGATTATCTTTCTAAAATTCCTTTCTTTTCTCTAACTTTCTCTTCTAGCTCTAAAGCAAGATGTTTCTCTCTTTCTCCGTCCTTCTTCATCATTTTCCATTTGGTTCTTGGAACTAATTTGCTTAGGCCACTAATTCTTTCATTAGCTTATGTGGCCAAGTTTAACTCAAACTCACCTTGCTGACCCTCTAGGAAAGAGAATTTTCCGAGTTAGTTGAGCTCAGGCACCTCATTCAAAGTTTTCAAAATCACGTTAGTGTTCAATTCTCAAGTCCAAAACGATGAATTTGATTGCCCCTTTGACTTTCTTCCTATTTCTCTTTATTTTCTCTAACTCTCTCTTCTAAGCTCTCAACAACAATGTTTCTGTCTAACTTTCTCTGGCCTTTTCTATTTTGTTCTAGGAACTAATTAGCTTAGGCCACTAATTATTTCATTAGCTTAAGTGGCCATGTTTGACTCAAACTAACCTTCCTTAGCCTCCAAGAAAGAGAATTTTCAAAGCATTTGCAGCATAACGATATCAGTTTAACTTAAGCCCCTTATCTAACGTTTACTGAATCGCCTACGTGTTCAATTCTCGAGTCCAAAAAGACTAAAAATAATAATAATAATAATAATAATAATAATAATAATAATAATAATAAATTTTTTTTTTCTTCCTATTTCCCTTTCTTTTCTCTAACTTTCTCTACTACCTCCCAAGAAGAACGTTTCCCTCTAACTTTCTCCGTCCTTCTCCATCCTACTCTATTTTGTTCTACGAACTAATTATATCTGAGGCTACTAATTGTTTCATTAGCTTTAGTGGCCATGTTTAACTCAAACTAACCTTGCCCAGCCTCTAAGAAAGAGAATTTTATGAGTAATTGTTGCTTAACGTTATTGCTTTAACTTAGGCACCTCATTTAAGGATTTCCAAATCACCTGAGTGTTCAATTCTCAATTCCAAAATGATGAATTTGAATTCTCTTTGATTTTCTTCCTGTTTCTCTTTCTTTTCTCTAACTTTCTTTTCTAGCTCTCAAGAAGAATGTTTCTCCATAACTTTCCCCGTCCTTCTGCATCTTTCTCTATCTTGTTCTAGGAGCTAAGTAGCTTATTAGGCCACTAATCGTTTCATTAGCTTAAGTGGCCAAGTTTAGCTCAAACTAACCTTGCTTAGCCTCTAAAAAAGAGAATTTTAAGAGTAATTGCATCTTAGCGATATTAGTTTAACTTAAGAACCTTATTTAAAGGATTTCTAAATCACCTAAGTGTTCAATTCTCAAGTCCAAAAGGAAGAATTTGAAATCCCTTTGAATTTCTTTCTATTTTCCTTTTTCTTTTCTCCGACTTCTCATCTACCTGCCAAGAAGAATGTTTCTCCCCAAGTTTCTCCGGCCTTCTCCATCCTTCTCTATTTTATCCTACGAACTAATTAGCTTGGGCCAATAACTCTTTCGTTAGCTTAAATGGCCCGGTTTAACTCAAACAAAACCATGCTTAGCCTGTAAGAAAGAGAATTTTATGAGTAATTGTAGCTTAATGATATTAGTTTAACTTAAACACGTCATTTAAGGTTTTCTAAATCTCCTACGTGTTCAATTCTCAAATCGAAAAGGTTGAATTTCAATTCGCTTTGATTTTCTTCCTATTTCTCTATCTTTTCTCTAACCTTTCTCCACCGCCTCTCAAGAAGAATTCAGAATGTTCAAAAGCTGTCCTTTATTTTCTTTTTGTTCTACACCTACTATAACGACATACTTATTTTGCCTACTCTAGTGGGATGTACTAGGGACTATGTTTCGTTACTCATAGCTATTTTGCTGGATGCATACATCAGATTGCTGGTTTCTCCTCCAGCGCACTTCAGGAATACTGTTACACTCCGTGTGGGTTACGCTTCAAGACTATGCTGAATCAGATTTCGGTGATTTCTGGATGGGTTACTTTGGTTGCTACTTTCATTATTGGCGTTTGATATTTTTGGATGGGTGGCTCATAGCTATTACTTTGTTTCATTATTGATTTTAGTTAGTTCTTCCGCTGATGTTCAATAGCTATTTCTCTTTGATATAGTGTTTGAACATCTTGCGTCTGGTTATTCAGTCGTGCTTTTCTTGGCTTTGCTTTTCTTTCTCTCGTGTATAGCTTTGTAGGGCCTGGGGCATGCCCCTTGTAATCTTGTTTATTCTTCTGTTTTATTTATGACTTATTCACCCAAAAAAGAGACTTTTGTCTCTAGCTTTCTCCGTCCTTCTCCATCCTTCTCTATTTTGTTCTAGGAACTAATAAGCCACTAATTGTTTCATTAGCTTAAGGGGACAAGTTTAACTCAAACTAACCTTGCTTAGCCTCTAAGAAAGAGAATTTTCTGAGTAATTGTGGCTTAACTATATTAGTTTAACTTAAGTACCCTATTTAGGGTTTTCTAAATCTCCTACGTGTTCAGTTCTCGAGTCCAAATGGATGAATTTGAATTCTCTTCGATTTTCTTCCTATTTCTCTTTCCTTTTCTCTAACTTTCTCTTCAACATCTAGAGAAGAACGTTTCCCTCTATGTTTCTCCGTCCTTCTCCGTCTTCCTCTGTTTTGTTCTACGAACTAATTAGCTTAGCCCACTAATTGTTTCATTAGCTTAAGCGGCCAGGTTTAACTGAAACTATCCTTGCTTAGCTTGTAAGAAAAGGAATTTTCTAAGCAATTTCAGTTTAACGATGTTAGTTTAAGTTAAGAACCTCATTTAAGGATTTCCAAATCACCTACGTGTTCAATTCGCAAGTCCGCAAGGAAGAATTTGAAATCCCTTTGATTTTCTTCCTATTTCTCTTTCTTTTCTCCAACTTCTCATCTACCTGTCAAGAAGAATGTTTCTCCAAAACTTTCTCCGTCCTTCTCTATTTTGTCCTACGAACTAATTAGCTTTGGCCAATAATTGTTTCATTAGCTTAAGTGGCCAGGTTTAACTCAAACTAACCATGCATATCGTCTAAGAAAGAGAATTTTATGAGTAATCGTAGCTTAACCATATTAGTTTAATTTAAGCACCCTATTTAAGGTTTTCTAAGTCTCCTACGTGTTCAATTCTCAAGTCCAAATGGATGGGTTTGATTTCTCTTCGATTTTCCTCCTATTTCTCTTCCTTTTCTCTAACTTTCTCTTCTACATCTCAAGAAGAACGTTTCTCTCTAAGTTTCTCCGTGCTTCCTCATCTTTTCTGTTTTATTCTACGAACTAATTAGCAGAGGCCACTAATTGTTTCATTAGCTTAAGTGGCCATGTGTTAACTCAAATTGACCTTGCTTAGCCTCTAAGAAAGAGAATTTTCTGAGTAATTGTAGCATAACGATATTATTTTAACTTAGGCACCTCATTTAAGGCTTTCAAAATCACTAAAGTGTTCAATTCTCAAGTCCAAAGCAATGAATTTGAATGCCCTTTGATTATCTTTCTAAAATTCCTTTCTTTTCTCTAACTTTCTCTTCTAGCTCTAAAGCAAGATGTTTCTCTCTTTCTCCGTCCTTCTTCATCATTTTCCATTTGGTTCTTGGAACTAATTTGCTTAGGCCACTAATTCTTTCATTAGCTTATGTGGCCAAGTTTAACTCAAACTCACCTTGCTGACCCTCTAGGAAAGAGAATTTTCCGAGTTAGTTGAGCTCAGGCACCTCATTCAAAGTTTTCAAAATCACGTTAGTGTTCAATTCTCAAGTCCAAAACGATGAATTTGATTGCCCCTTTGACTTTCTTCCTATTTCTCTTTATTTTCTCTAACTCTCTCTTCTAAGCTCTCAACAACAATGTTTCTGTCTAACTTTCTCTGGCCTTTTCTATTTTGTTCTAGGAACTAATTAGCTTAGGCCACTAATTATTTCATTAGCTTAAGTGGCCATGTTTGACTCAAACTAACCTTCCTTAGCCTCCAAGAAAGAGAATTTTCAAAGCATTTGCAGCATAACGATATCAGTTTAACTTAAGCCCCTTATCTAACGTTTACTGAATCGCCTACGTGTTCAATTCTCGAGTCCAAAAAGACTAAAAAAAAAAAATAATAATAATAATAATAATTTTTTTTTATTTTCTTCCTATTTCCCTTTCTTTTCTCTAACTTTCTCTACTACCTCCCAAGAAGAACGTTTCCCTCTAACTTTCTCCGTCCTTCTCCATCCTACTCTATTTTGTTCTACGAACTAATTATATCTGAGGCTACTAATTGTTTCATTAGCTTTAGTGGCCATGTTTAACTCAAACTAACCTTGCCCAGCCTCTAAGAAAGAGAATTTTATGAGTAATTGTTGCTTAACGTTATTGCTTTAACTTAGGCACCTCATTTAAGGATTTCCAAATCACCTGAGTGTTCAATTCTCAATTCCAAAATGATGAATTTGAATTCTCTTTGATTTTCTTCCTGTTTCTCTTTCTTTTCTCTAACTTTCTTTTCTAGCTCTCAAGAAGAATGTTTCTCCATAACTTTCCCCGTCCTTCTGCATCTTTCTCTATCTTGTTCTAGGAGCTAAGTAGCTTATTAGGCCACTAATCGTTTCATTAGCTTAAGTGGCCAAGTTTAGCTCAAACTAACCTTGCTTAGCCTCTAAAAAAGAGAATTTTAAGAGTAATTGCATCTTAGCGATATTAGTTTAACTTAAGAACCTTATTTAAAGGATTTCTAAATCACCTAAGTGTTCAATTCTCAAGTCCAAAAGGAAGAATTTGAAATCCCTTTGAATTTCTTTCTATTTTCCTTTTTCTTTTCTCCGACTTCTCATCTACCTGCCAAGAAGAATGTTTCTCCCCAAGTTTCTCCGGCCTTCTCCATCCTTCTCTATTTTATCCTACGAACTAATTAGCTTGGGCCAATAACTCTTTCGTTAGCTTAAATGGCCCGGTTTAACTCAAACAAAACCATGCTTAGCCTGTAAGAAAGAGAATTTTATGAGTAATTGTAGCTTAATGATATTAGTTTAACTTAAACACGTCATTTAAGGTTTTCTAAATCTCCTACGTGTTCAATTCTCAAATCGAAAAGGATGAATTTCAATTCGCTTTGATTTTCTTCCTATTTCTCTATCTTTTCTCTAACCTTTCTCCACCGCCTCTCAAGAAGAATTCAGAATGTTCAAAAGCTGTCCTTTATTTTCTTTTTGTTCTACACCTACTATAACGACATACTTATTTTGCCTACTCTAGTGGGATGTACTAGGGACTATGTTTCGTTACTCATAGCTATTTTGCTGGATGCATACATCAGATTGCTGGTTTCTCCTCCAGCGCACTTCAGGAATACTGTTACACTCCGTGTGGGTTACGCTTCAAGACTATGCTGAATCAGATTTCGGTGATTTCTGGATGGGTTACTTTGGTTGCTACTTTCATTATTGGCGTTTGATATTTTTGGATGGGTGGCTCATAGCTATTACTTTGTTTCATTATTGATTTTAGTTAGTTCTTCCGCTGATGTTCAATAGCTATTTCTCTTTGATATAGTGTTTGAACATCTTGCGTCTGGTTATTCAGTCGTGCTTTTCTTGGCTTTGCTTTTCTTTCTCTCGTGTATAGCTTTGTAGGGCCTGGGGCATGCCCCTTGTAATCTTGTTTATTCTTCTGTTTTATTTATGACTTATTCACCCAAAAAAGAGACTTTTGTCTCTAGCTTTCTCCGTCCTTCTCCATCCTTCTCTATTTTGTTCTAGGAACTAATAAGCCACTAATTGTTTCATTAGCTTAAGGGGACAAGTTTAACTCAAACTAACCTTGCTTAGCCTCTAAGAAAGAGAATTTTCTGAGTAATTGTGGCTTAACTATATTAGTTTAACTTAAGTACCCTATTTAGGGTTTTCTAAATCTCCTACGTGTTCAGTTCTCGAGTCCAAATGGATGAATTTGAATTCTCTTCGATTTTCTTCCTATTTCTCTTTCCTTTTCTCTAACTTTCTCTTCAACATCTAGAGAAGAACGTTTCCCTCTATGTTTCTCCGTCCTTCTCCGTCTTCCTCTGTTTTGTTCTACGAACTAATTAGCTTAGCCCACTAATTGTTTCATTAGCTTAAGCGGCCAGGTTTAACTGAAACTATCCTTGCTTAGCTTGTAAGAAAAGGAATTTTCTAAGCAATTTCAGTTTAACGATGTTAGTTTAAGTTAAGAACCTCATTTAAGGATTTCCAAATCACCTACGTGTTCAATTCGCAAGTCCGCAAGGAAGAATTTGAAATCCCTTTGATTTTCTTCCTATTTCTCTTTCTTTTCTCCAACTTCTCATCTACCTGTCAAGAAGAATGTTTCTCCAAAACTTTCTCCGTCCTTCTCTATTTTGTCCTACGAACTAATTAGCTTTGGCCAATAATTGTTTCATTAGCTTAAGTGGCCAGGTTTAACTCAAACTAACCATGCATATCGTCTAAGAAAGAGAATTTTATGAGTAATCGTAGCTTAACCATATTAGTTTAATTTAAGCACCCTATTTAAGGTTTTCTAAGTCTCCTACGTGTTCAATTCTCAAGTCCAAATGGATGGGTTTGATTTCTCTTCGATTTTCCTCCTATTTCTCTTCCTTTTCTCTAACTTTCTCTTCTACATCTCAAGAAGAACGTTTCTCTCTAAGTTTCTCCGTGCTTCCTCATCTTTTCTGTTTTATTCTACGAACTAATTAGCAGAGGCCACTAATTGTTTCATTAGCTTAAGTGGCCATGTGTTAACTCAAATTGACCTTGCTTAGCCTCTAAGAAAGAGAATTTTCTGAGTAATTGTAGCATAACGATATTATTTTAACTTAGGCACCTCATTTAAGGCTTTCAAAATCACTAAAGTGTTCAATTCTCAAGTCCAAAGCAATGAATTTGAATGCCCTTTGATTATCTTTCTAAAATTCCTTTCTTTTCTCTAACTTTCTCTTCTAGCTCTAAAGCAAGATGTTTCTCTCTTTCTCCGTCCTTCTTCATCATTTTCCATTTGGTTCTTGGAACTAATTTGCTTAGGCCACTAATTCTTTCATTAGCTTATGTGGCCAAGTTTAACTCAAACTCACCTTGCTGACCCTCTAGGAAAGAGAATTTTCCGAGTTAGTTGAGCTCAGGCACCTCATTCAAAGTTTTCAAAATCACGTTAGTGTTCAATTCTCAAGTCCAAAACGATGAATTTGATTGCCCCTTTGACTTTCTTCCTATTTCTCTTTATTTTCTCTAACTCTCTCTTCTAAGCTCTCAACAACAATGTTTCTGTCTAACTTTCTCTGGCCTTTTCTATTTTGTTCTAGGAACTAATTAGCTTAGGCCACTAATTATTTCATTAGCTTAAGTGGCCATGTTTGACTCAAACTAACCTTCCTTAGCCTCCAAGAAAGAGAATTTTCAAAGCATTTGCAGCATAACGATATCAGTTTAACTTAAGCCCCTTATCTAACGTTTACTGAATCGCCTACGTGTTCAATTCTCGAGTCCAAAAAGACTAAAAATAATAATAATAATAATAATAATAATAATAATAATAATAAATTTTTTTTTTCTTCCTATTTCCCTTTCTTTTCTCTAACTTTCTCTACTACCTCCCAAGAAGAACGTTTCCCTCTAACTTTCTCCGTCCTTCTCCATCCTACTCTATTTTGTTCTACGAACTAATTATATCTGAGGCTACTAATTGTTTCATTAGCTTTAGTGGCCATGTTTAACTCAAACTAACCTTGCCCAGCCTCTAAGAAAGAGAATTTTATGAGTAATTGTTGCTTAACGTTATTGCTTTAACTTAGGCACCTCATTTAAGGATTTCCAAATCACCTGAGTGTTCAATTCTCAATTCCAAAATGATGAATTTGAATTCTCTTTGATTTTCTTCCTGTTTCTCTTTCTTTTCTCTAACTTTCTTTTCTAGCTCTCAAGAAGAATGTTTCTCCATAACTTTCCCCGTCCTTCTGCATCTTTCTCTATCTTGTTCTAGGAGCTAAGTAGCTTATTAGGCCACTAATCGTTTCATTAGCTTAAGTGGCCAAGTTTAGCTCAAACTAACCTTGCTTAGCCTCTAAAAAAGAGAATTTTAAGAGTAATTGCATCTTAGCGATATTAGTTTAACTTAAGAACCTTATTTAAAGGATTTCTAAATCACCTAAGTGTTCAATTCTCAAGTCCAAAAGGAAGAATTTGAAATCCCTTTGAATTTCTTTCTATTTTCCTTTTTCTTTTCTCCGACTTCTCATCTACCTGCCAAGAAGAATGTTTCTCCCCAAGTTTCTCCGGCCTTCTCCATCCTTCTCTATTTTATCCTACGAACTAATTAGCTTGGGCCAATAACTCTTTCGTTAGCTTAAATGGCCCGGTTTAACTCAAACAAAACCATGCTTAGCCTGTAAGAAAGAGAATTTTATGAGTAATTGTAGCTTAATGATATTAGTTTAACTTAAACACGTCATTTAAGGTTTTCTAAATCTCCTACGTGTTCAATTCTCAAATCGAAAAGGTTGAATTTCAATTCGCTTTGATTTTCTTCCTATTTCTCTATCTTTTCTCTAACCTTTCTCCACCGCCTCTCAAGAAGAATTCAGAATGTTCAAAAGCTGTCCTTTATTTTCTTTTTGTTCTACACCTACTATAACGACATACTTATTTTGCCTACTCTAGTGGGATGTACTAGGGACTATGTTTCGTTACTCATAGCTATTTTGCTGGATGCATACATCAGATTGCTGGTTTCTCCTCCAGCGCACTTCAGGAATACTGTTACACTCCGTGTGGGTTACGCTTCAAGACTATGCTGAATCAGATTTCGGTGATTTCTGGATGGGTTACTTTGGTTGCTACTTTCATTATTGGCGTTTGATATTTTTGGATGGGTGGCTCATAGCTATTACTTTGTTTCATTATTGATTTTAGTTAGTTCTTCCGCTGATGTTCAATAGCTATTTCTCTTTGATATAGTGTTTGAACATCTTGCGTCTGGTTATTCAGTCGTGCTTTTCTTGGCTTTGCTTTTCTTTCTCTCGTGTATAGCTTTGTAGGGCCTGGGGCATGCCCCTTGTAATCTTGTTTATTCTTCTGTTTTATTTATGACTTATTCACCCAAAAAAGAGACTTTTGTCTCTAGCTTTCTCCGTCCTTCTCCATCCTTCTCTATTTTGTTCTAGGAACTAATAAGCCACTAATTGTTTCATTAGCTTAAGGGGACAAGTTTAACTCAAACTAACCTTGCTTAGCCTCTAAGAAAGAGAATTTTCTGAGTAATTGTGGCTTAACTATATTAGTTTAACTTAAGTACCCTATTTAGGGTTTTCTAAATCTCCTACGTGTTCAGTTCTCGAGTCCAAATGGATGAATTTGAATTCTCTTCGATTTTCTTCCTATTTCTCTTTCCTTTTCTCTAACTTTCTCTTCAACATCTAGAGAAGAACGTTTCCCTCTATGTTTCTCCGTCCTTCTCCGTCTTCCTCTGTTTTGTTCTACGAACTAATTAGCTTAGCCCACTAATTGTTTCATTAGCTTAAGCGGCCAGGTTTAACTGAAACTATCCTTGCTTAGCTTGTAAGAAAAGGAATTTTCTAAGCAATTTCAGTTTAACGATGTTAGTTTAAGTTAAGAACCTCATTTAAGGATTTCCAAATCACCTACGTGTTCAATTCGCAAGTCCGCAAGGAAGAATTTGAAATCCCTTTGATTTTCTTCCTATTTCTCTTTCTTTTCTCCAACTTCTCATCTACCTGTCAAGAAGAATGTTTCTCCAAAACTTTCTCCGTCCTTCTCTATTTTGTCCTACGAACTAATTAGCTTTGGCCAATAATTGTTTCATTAGCTTAAGTGGCCAGGTTTAACTCAAACTAACCATGCATATCGTCTAAGAAAGAGAATTTTATGAGTAATCGTAGCTTAACCATATTAGTTTAATTTAAGCACCCTATTTAAGGTTTTCTAAGTCTCCTACGTGTTCAATTCTCAAGTCCAAATGGATGGGTTTGATTTCTCTTCGATTTTCCTCCTATTTCTCTTCCTTTTCTCTAACTTTCTCTTCTACATCTCAAGAAGAACGTTTCTCTCTAAGTTTCTCCATGCTTCCTCATCTTTTCTGTTTTATTCTACGAACTAATTAGCAGAGGCCACTAATTGTTTCATTAGCTTAAGTGGCCATGTGTTAACTCAAATTGACCTTGCTTAGCCTCTAAGAAAGAGAATTTTCTGAGCAATTGTAGCATAACGATATTATTTTAACTTAGGCACCTCATTTAAGGCTTTCAAAATCACTAAAGTGTTCAATTCTCAAGTCCAAAGCAATGAATTTGAATGCCCTTTGATTATCTTTCTAAAATTCCTTTCTTTTCTCTAACTTTCTCTTCTAGCTCTAAAGCAAGATGTTTCTCTCTTTCTCCGTCCTTCTTCATCATTTTCCATTTGGTTCTTGGAACTAATTTGCTTAGGCCACTAATTCTTTCATTAGCTTATGTGGCCAAGTTTAACTCAAACTCACCTTGCTGACCCTCTAGGAAAGAGAATTTTCCGAGTTAGTTGAGCTCAGGCACCTCATTCAAAGTTTTCAAAATCACGTTAGTGTTCAATTCTCAAGTCCAAAACGATGAATTTGATTGCCCCTTTGACTTTCTTCCTATTTCTCTTTATTTTCTCTAACTCTCTCTTCTAAGCTCTCAACAACAATGTTTCTGTCTAACTTTCTCTGGCCTTTTCTATTTTGTTCTAGGAACTAATTAGCTTAGGCCACTAATTATTTCATTAGCTTAAGTGGCCATGTTTGACTCAAACTAACCTTCCTTAGCCTCCAAGAAAGAGAATTTTCAAAGCATTTGCAGCATAACGATATCAGTTTAACTTAAGCCCCTTATCTAACGTTTACTGAATCGCCTACGTGTTCAATTCTCGAGTCCAAAAAGACTAAAAAAAAAAAATAATAATAATAATAATAATTTTTTTTTATTTTCTTCCTATTTCCCTTTCTTTTCTCTAACTTTCTCTACTACCTCCCAAGAAGAACGTTTCCCTCTAACTTTCTCCGTCCTTCTCCATCCTACTCTATTTTGTTCTACGAACTAATTATATCTGAGGCTACTAATTGTTTCATTAGCTTTAGTGGCCATGTTTAACTCAAACTAACCTTGCCCAGCCTCTAAGAAAGAGAATTTTATGAGTAATTGTTGCTTAACGTTATTGCTTTAACTTAGGCACCTCATTTAAGGATTTCCAAATCACCTGAGTGTTCAATTCTCAATTCCAAAATGATGAATTTGAATTCTCTTTGATTTTCTTCCTGTTTCTCTTTCTTTTCTCTAACTTTCTTTTCTAGCTCTCAAGAAGAATGTTTCTCCATAACTTTCCCCGTCCTTCTGCATCTTTCTCTATCTTGTTCTAGGAGCTAAGTAGCTTATTAGGCCACTAATCGTTTCATTAGCTTAAGTGGCCAAGTTTAGCTCAAACTAACCTTGCTTAGCCTCTAAAAAAGAGAATTTTAAGAGTAATTGCATCTTAGCGATATTAGTTTAACTTAAGAACCTTATTTAAAGGATTTCTAAATCACCTAAGTGTTCAATTCTCAAGTCCAAAAGGAAGAATTTGAAATCCCTTTGAATTTCTTTCTATTTTCCTTTTTCTTTTCTCCGACTTCTCATCTACCTGCCAAGAAGAATGTTTCTCCCCAAGTTTCTCCGGCCTTCTCCATCCTTCTCTATTTTATCCTACGAACTAATTAGCTTGGGCCAATAACTCTTTCGTTAGCTTAAATGGCCCGGTTTAACTCAAACAAAACCATGCTTAGCCTGTAAGAAAGAGAATTTTATGAGTAATTGTAGCTTAATGATATTAGTTTAACTTAAACACGTCATTTAAGGTTTTCTAAATCTCCTACGTGTTCAATTCTCAAATCGAAAAGGATGAATTTCAATTCGCTTTGATTTTCTTCCTATTTCTCTATCTTTTCTCTAACCTTTCTCCGCCGCCTCTCAAGAAGAATTCAGAATGTTCAAAAGCTGTCCTTTATTTTCTTTTTGTTCTACACCTACTATAACGACATACTTATTTTGCCTACTCTAGTGGGATGTACTAGGGACTATGTTTCGTTACTCATAGCTATTTTGCTGGATGCATACATCAGATTGCTGGTTTCTCCTCCAGCGCACTTCAGGAATACTGTTACACTCCGTGTGGGTTACGCTTCAAGACTATGCTGAATCAGATTTCGGTGATTTCTGGATGGGTTACTTTGGTTGCTACTTTCATTATTGGCGTTTGATATTTTTGGATGGGTGGCTCATAGCTATTACTTTGTTTCATTATTGATTTTAGTTAGTTCTTCCGCTGATGTTCAATAGCTATTTCTCTTTGATATAGTGTTTGAACATCTTGCGTCTGGTTATTCAGTCGTGCTTTTCTTGGCTTTGCTTTTCTTTCTCTCGTGTATAGCTTTGTAGGGCCTGGGGCATGCCCCTTGTAATCTTGTTTATTCTTCTGTTTTATTTATGACTTATTCACCCAAAAAAGAGACTTTTGTCTCTAGCTTTCTCCGTCCTTCTCCATCCTTCTCTATTTTGTTCTAGGAACTAATAAGCCACTAATTGTTTCATTAGCTTAAGGGGACAAGTTTAACTCAAACTAACCTTGCTTAGCCTCTAAGAAAGAGAATTTTCTGAGTAATTGTGGCTTAACTATATTAGTTTAACTTAAGTACCCTATTTAGGGTTTTCTAAATCTCCTACGTGTTCAGTTCTCGAGTCCAAATGGATGAATTTGAATTCTCTTCGATTTTCTTCCTATTTCTCTTTCCTTTTCTCTAACTTTCTCTTCAACATCTAGAGAAGAACGTTTCCCTCTATGTTTCTCCGTCCTTCTCCGTCTTCCTCTGTTTTGTTCTACGAACTAATTAGCTTAGCCCACTAATTGTTTCATTAGCTTAAGCGGCCAGGTTTAACTGAAACTATCCTTGCTTAGCTTGTAAGAAAAGGAATTTTCTAAGCAATTTCAGTTTAACGATGTTAGTTTAAGTTAAGAACCTCATTTAAGGATTTCCAAATCACCTACGTGTTCAATTCGCAAGTCCGCAAGGAAGAATTTGAAATCCCTTTGATTTTCTTCCTATTTCTCTTTCTTTTCTCCAACTTCTCATCTACCTGTCAAGAAGAATGTTTCTCCAAAACTTTCTCCGTCCTTCTCTATTTTGTCCTACGAACTAATTAGCTTTGGCCAATAATTGTTTCATTAGCTTAAGTGGCCAGGTTTAACTCAAACTAACCATGCATATCGTCTAAGAAAGAGAATTTTATGAGTAATCGTAGCTTAACCATATTAGTTTAATTTAAGCACCCTATTTAAGGTTTTCTAAGTCTCCTACGTGTTCAATTCTCAAGTCCAAATGGATGGGTTTGATTTCTCTTCGATTTTCCTCCTATTTCTCTTCCTTTTCTCTAACTTTCTCTTCTACATCTCAAGAAGAACGTTTCTCTCTAAGTTTCTCCGTGCTTCCTCATCTTTTCTGTTTTATTCTACGAACTAATTAGCAGAGGCCACTAATTGTTTCATTAGCTTAAGTGGCCATGTGTTAACTCAAATTGACCTTGCTTAGCCTCTAAGAAAGAGAATTTTCTGAGTAATTGTAGCATAACGATATTATTTTAACTTAGGCACCTCATTTAAGGCTTTCAAAATCACTAAAGTGTTCAATTCTCAAGTCCAAAGCAATGAATTTGAATGCCCTTTGATTATCTTTCTAAAATTCCTTTCTTTTCTCTAACTTTCTCTTCTAGCTCTAAAGCAAGATGTTTCTCTCTTTCTCCGTCCTTCTTCATCATTTTCCATTTGGTTCTTGGAACTAATTTGCTTAGGCCACTAATTCTTTCATTAGCTTATGTGGCCAAGTTTAACTCAAACTCACCTTGCTGACCCTCTAGGAAAGAGAATTTTCCGAGTTAGTTGAGCTCAGGCACCTCATTCAAAGTTTTCAAAATCACGTTAGTGTTCAATTCTCAAGTCCAAAACGATGAATTTGATTGCCCCTTTGACTTTCTTCCTATTTCTCTTTATTTTCTCTAACTCTCTCTTCTAAGCTCTCAACAACAATGTTTCTGTCTAACTTTCTCTGGCCTTTTCTATTTTGTTCTAGGAACTAATTAGCTTAGGCCACTAATTATTTCATTAGCTTAAGTGGCCATGTTTGACTCAAACTAACCTTCCTTAGCCTCCAAGAAAGAGAATTTTCAAAGCATTTGCAGCATAACGATATCAGTTTAACTTAAGCCCCTTATCTAACGTTTACTGAATCGCCTACGTGTTCAATTCTCGAGTCCAAAAAGACTAAAAAATAATAATAATAATAATAATAATAATAATAATAATAATAATAATAATAATAATAATAATAATAATAATAATAATAATAATAATAATTTTTTTATTTTCTTCCTATTTCCCTTTCTTTTCTCTAACTTTCTCTACTACCTCCCAAGAAGAACGTTTCCCTCTAACTTTCTCCGTCCTTCTCCATCCTACTCTATTTTGTTCTACGAACTAATTATATCTGAGGCTACTAATTGTTTCATTAGCTTTAGTGGCCATGTTTAACTCAAACTAACCTTGCCCAGCCTCTAAGAAAGAGAATTTTATGAGTAATTGTTGCTTAACGTTATTGCTTTAACTTAGGCACCTCATTTAAGGATTTCCAAATCACCTGAGTGTTCAATTCTCAATTCCAAAATGATGAATTTGAATTCTCTTTGATTTTCTTCCTGTTTCTCTTTCTTTTCTCTAACTTTCTTTTCTAGCTCTCAAGAAGAATGTTTCTCCATAACTTTCCCCGTCCTTCTGCATCTTTCTCTATCTTGTTCTAGGAGCTAAGTAGCTTATTAGGCCACTAATCGTTTCATTAGCTTAAGTGGCCAAGTTTAGCTCAAACTAACCTTGCTTAGCCTCTAAAAAAGAGAATTTTAAGAGTAATTGCATCTTAGCGATATTAGTTTAACTTAAGAACCTTATTTAAAGGATTTCTAAATCACCTAAGTGTTCAATTCTCAAGTCCAAAAGGAAGAATTTGAAATCCCTTTGAATTTCTTTCTATTTTCCTTTTTCTTTTCTCCGACTTCTCATCTACCTGCCAAGAAGAATGTTTCTCCCCAAGTTTCTCCGGCCTTCTCCATCCTTCTCTATTTTATCCTACGAACTAATTAGCTTGGGCCAATAACTCTTTCGTTAGCTTAAATGGCCCGGTTTAACTCAAACAAAACCATGCTTAGCCTGTAAGAAAGAGAATTTTATGAGTAATTGTAGCTTAATGATATTAGTTTAACTTAAACACGTCATTTAAGGTTTTCTAAATCTCCTACGTGTTCAATTCTCAAATCGAAAAGGATGAATTTCAATTCGCTTTGATTTTCTTCCTATTTCTCTATCTTTTCTCTAACCTTTCTCCACCGCCTCTCAAGAAGAATTCAGAATGTTCAAAAGCTGTCCTTTATTTTCTTTTTGTTCTACACCTACTATAACGACATACTTATTTTGCCTACTCTAGTGGGATGTACTAGGGACTATGTTTCGTTACTCATAGCTATTTTGCTGGATGCATACATCAGATTGCTGGTTTCTCCTCCAGCGCACTTCAGGAATACTGTTACACTCCGTGTGGGTTACGCTTCAAGACTATGCTGAATCAGATTTCGGTGATTTCTGGATGGGTTACTTTGGTTGCTACTTTCATTATTGGCGTTTGATATTTTTGGATGGGTGGCTCATAGCTATTACTTTGTTTCATTATTGATTTTAGTTAGTTCTTCCGCTGATGTTCAATAGCTATTTCTCTTTGATATAGTGTTTGAACATCTTGCGTCTGGTTATTCAGTCGTGCTTTTCTTGGCTTTGCTTTTCTTTCTCTCGTGTATAGCTTTGTAGGGCCTGGGGCATGCCCCTTGTAATCTTGTTTATTCTTCTGTTTTATTTATGACTTATTCACCCAAAAAAGAGAACTTTTGTCTCTAGCTTTCTCCGTCCTTCTCCATCCTTCTCTATTTTGTTCTAGGAACTAATAAGCCACTAATTGTTTCATTAGCTTAAGGGGACAAGTTTAACTCAAACTAACCTTGCTTAGCCTCTAAGAAAGAGAATTTTCTGAGTAATTGTGGCTTAACTATATTAGTTTAACTTAAGTACCCTATTTAGGGTTTTCTAAATCTCCTACGTGTTCAGTTCTCGAGTCCAAATGGATGAATTTGAATTCTCTTCGATTTTCTTCCTATTTCTCTTTCCTTTTCTCTAACTTTCTCTTCAACATCTAGAGAAGAACGTTTCCCTCTATGTTTCTCCGTCCTTCTCCGTCTTCCTCTGTTTTGTTCTACGAACTAATTAGCTTAGCCCACTAATTGTTTCATTAGCTTAAGCGGCCAGGTTTAACTGAAACTATCCTTGCTTAGCTTGTAAGAAAAGGAATTTTCTAAGCAATTTCAGTTTAACGATGTTAGTTTAAGTTAAGAACCTCATTTAAGGATTTCCAAATCACCTACGTGTTCAATTCGCAAGTCCGCAAGGAAGAATTTGAAATCCCTTTGATTTTCTTCCTATTTCTCTTTCTTTTCTCCAACTTCTCATCTACCTGTCAAGAAGAATGTTTCTCCAAAACTTTCTCCGTCCTTCTCTATTTTGTCCTACGAACTAATTAGCTTTGGCCAATAATTGTTTCATTAGCTTAAGTGGCCAGGTTTAACTCAAACTAACCATGCATATCGTCTAAGAAAGAGAATTTTATGAGTAATCGTAGCTTAACCATATTAGTTTAATTTAAGCACCCTATTTAAGGTTTTCTAAGTCTCCTACGTGTTCAATTCTCAAGTCCAAATGGATGGGTTTGATTTCTCTTCGATTTTCCTCCTATTTCTCTTCCTTTTCTCTAACTTTCTCTTCTACATCTCAAGAAGAACGTTTCTCTCTAAGTTTCTCCATGCTTCCTCATCTTTTCTGTTTTATTCTACGAACTAATTAGCAGAGGCCACTAATTGTTTCATTAGCTTAAGTGGCCATGTGTTAACTCAAATTGACCTTGCTTAGCCTCTAAGAAAGAGAATTTTCTGAGCAATTGTAGCATAACGATATTATTTTAACTTAGGCACCTCATTTAAGGCTTTCAAAATCACTAAAGTGTTCAATTCTCAAGTCCAAAGCAATGAATTTGAATGCCCTTTGATTATCTTTCTAAAATTCCTTTCTTTTCTCTAACTTTCTCTTCTAGCTCTAAAGCAAGATGTTTCTCTCTTTCTCCGTCCTTCTTCATCATTTTCCATTTGGTTCTTGGAACTAATTTGCTTAGGCCACTAATTCTTTCATTAGCTTATGTGGCCAAGTTTAACTCAAACTCACCTTGCTGACCCTCTAGGAAAGAGAATTTTCCGAGTTAGTTGAGCTCAGGCACCTCATTCAAAGTTTTCAAAATCACGTTAGTGTTCAATTCTCAAGTCCAAAACGATGAATTTGATTGCCCCTTTGACTTTCTTCCTATTTCTCTTTATTTTCTCTAACTCTCTCTTCTAAGCTCTCAACAACAATGTTTCTGTCTAACTTTCTCTGGCCTTTTCTATTTTGTTCTAGGAACTAATTAGCTTAGGCCACTAATTATTTCATTAGCTTAAGTGGCCATGTTTGACTCAAACTAACCTTCCTTAGCCTCCAAGAAAGAGAATTTTCAAAGCATTTGCAGCATAACGATATCAGTTTAACTTAAGCCCCTTATCTAACGTTTACTGAATCGCCTACGTGTTCAATTCTCGAGTCCAAAAAGACTAAAAAAAAAAAATAATAATAATAATAATAATTTTTTTTTATTTTCTTCCTATTTCCCTTTATTTTCTCTAACTTTCTCTACTACCTCCCAAGAAGAACGTTTCCCTCTAACTTTCTCCGTCCTTCTCCATCTGACTCTATTTTGTTCTACGAACTAATTATATCTGAGGCTACTAATTGTTTCATTAGCTTTAGTGGCCATGTTTAACTCAAACTAACCTTGCCCAGCCTCTAAGAAAGAGAATTTTATGAGTAATTGTTGCTTAACGTTATTGCTTTAACTTAGGCACCTCATTTAAGGATTTCCAAATCACCTGAGTGTTCAATTCTCAATTCCAAAATGATGAATTTGAATTCTCTTTGATTTTCTTCCTGTTTCTCTTTCTTTTCTCTAACTTTCTTTTCTAGCTCTCAAGAAGAATGTTTCTCCATAACTTTCCCCGTCCTTCTGCATCTTTCTCTATCTTGTTCTAGGAGCTAAGTAGCTTATTAGGCCACTAATCGTTTCATTAGCTTAAGTGGCCAAGTTTAGCTCAAACTAACCTTGCTTAGCCTCTAAAAAAGAGAATTTTAAGAGTAATTGCATCTTAGCGATATTAGTTTAACTTAAGAACCTTATTTAAAGGATTTCTAAATCACCTAAGTGTTCAATTCTCAAGTCCAAAAGGAAGAATTTGAAATCCCTTTGAATTTCTTTCTATTTTCCTTTTTCTTTTCTCCGACTTCTCATCTACCTGCCAAGAAGAATGTTTCTCCCCAAGTTTCTCCGGCCTTCTCCATCCTTCTCTATTTTATCCTACGAACTAATTAGCTTGGGCCAATAACTCTTTCGTTAGCTTAAATGGCCCGGTTTAACTCAAACAAAACCATGCTTAGCCTGTAAGAAAGAGAATTTTATGAGTAATTGTAGCTTAATGATATTAGTTTAACTTAAACACGTCATTTAAGGTTTTCTAAATCTCCTACGTGTTCAATTCTCAAATCGAAAAGGATGAATTTCAATTCGCTTTGATTTTCTTCCTATTTCTCTATCTTTTCTCTAACCTTTCTCCGCCGCCTCTCAAGAAGAATTCAGAATGTTCAAAAGCTGTCCTTTATTTTCTTTTTGTTCTACACCTACTATAACGACATACTTATTTTGCCTACTCTAGTGGGATGTACTAGGGACTATGTTTCGTTACTCATAGCTATTTTGCTGGATGCATACATCAGATTGCTGGTTTCTCCTCCAGCGCACTTCAGGAATACTGTTACACTCCGTGTGGGTTACGCTTCAAGACTATGCTGAATCAGATTTCGGTGATTTCTGGATGGGTTACTTTGGTTGCTACTTTCATTATTGGCGTTTGATATTTTTGGATGGGTGGCTCATAGCTATTACTTTGTTTCATTATTGATTTTAGTTAGTTCTTCCGCTGATGTTCAATAGCTATTTCTCTTTGATATAGTGTTTGAACATCTTGCGTCTGGTTATTCAGTCGTGCTTTTCTTGGCTTTGCTTTTCTTTCTCTCGTGTATAGCTTTGTAGGGCCTGGGGCATGCCCCTTGTAATCTTGTTTATTCTTCTGTTTTATTTATGACTTATTCACCCAAAAAAGAGAACTTTTGTCTCTAGCTTTCTCCGTCCTTCTCCATCCTTCTCTATTTTGTTCTAGGAACTAATAAGCCACTAATTGTTTCATTAGCTTAAGGGGACAAGTTTAACTCAAACTAACCTTGCTTAGCCTCTAAGAAAGAGAATTTTCTGAGTAATTGTGGCTTAACTATATTAGTTTAACTTAAGTACCCTATTTAGGGTTTTCTAAATCTCCTACGTGTTCAGTTCTCGAGTCCAAATGGATGAATTTGAATTCTCTTCGATTTTCTTCCTATTTCTCTTTCCTTTTCTCTAACTTTCTCTTCAACATCTAGAGAAGAACGTTTCCCTCTATGTTTCTCCGTCCTTCTCCGTCTTCCTCTGTTTTGTTCTACGAACTAATTAGCTTAGCCCACTAATTGTTTCATTAGCTTAAGCGGCCAGGTTTAACTGAAACTATCCTTGCTTAGCTTGTAAGAAAAGGAATTTTCTAAGCAATTTCAGTTTAACGATGTTAGTTTAAGTTAAGAACCTCATTTAAGGATTTCCAAATCACCTACGTGTTCAATTCGCAAGTCCGCAAGGAAGAATTTGAAATCCCTTTGATTTTCTTCCTATTTCTCTTTCTTTTCTCCAACTTCTCATCTACCTGTCAAGAAGAATGTTTCTCCAAAACTTTCTCCGTCCTTCTCTATTTTGTCCTACGAACTAATTAGCTTTGGCCAATAATTGTTTCATTAGCTTAAGTGGCCAGGTTTAACTCAAACTAACCATGCATATCGTCTAAGAAAGAGAATTTTATGAGTAATCGTAGCTTAACCATATTAGTTTAATTTAAGCACCCTATTTAAGGTTTTCTAAGTCTCCTACGTGTTCAATTCTCAAGTCCAAATGGATGGGTTTGATTTCTCTTCGATTTTCCTCCTATTTCTCTTCCTTTTCTCTAACTTTCTCTTCTACATCTCAAGAAGAACGTTTCTCTCTAAGTTTCTCCGTGCTTCCTCATCTTTTCTGTTTTATTCTACGAACTAATTAGCAGAGGCCACTAATTGTTTCATTAGCTTAAGTGGCCATGTGTTAACTCAAATTGACCTTGCTTAGCCTCTAAGAAAGAGAATTTTCTGAGCAATTGTAGCATAACGATATTATTTTAACTTAGGCACCTCATTTAAGGCTTTCAAAATCACTAAAGTGTTCAATTCTCAAGTCCAAAACGATGAATTTGAATGCCCTTTGATTATCTTTCTAAAATTCCTTTCTTTTCTCCAACTTTCTCTTCTAGCTCTAAAGCAAGATGTTTCTCTCTTTCTCCGTCCTTCTTCATCATTTTCCATTTGGTTCTTGGAACTAATTTGCTTAGGCCACTAATTCTTTCATTAGCTTATGTGGCCAAGTTTAACTCAAACTCACCTTGCTGAGCCTCTAGGAAAGAGAATTTTCCGAGTTAGTTGAGCTCAGGCACCTCATTCAAAGTTTTCAAAATCACGTTAGTGTTCAATTCTCAAGTCCAAAACGATGAATTTGATTGCCCCTTTGACTTTCTTCCTATTTCTCTTTATTTTCTCTAACTCTCTCTTCTAAGCTCTCAACAACAATGTTTCTGTCTAACTTTCTCTGGCCTTTTCTATTTTGTTCTAGGAACTAATTAGCTTAGGCCACTAATTATTTCATTAGCTTAAGTGGCCATGTTTGACTCAAACTAACCTTCCTTAGCCTCCAAGAAAGAGAATTTTCAAAGCATTTGCAGCATAACGATATCAGTTTAACTTAAGCCCCTTATCTAACGTTTACTGAATCGCCTACGTGTTCAATTCTCGAGTCCAAAAAGACTAAAAAAAAAAAATAATAATAATAATAATAATTTTTTTTTATTTTCTTCCTATTTCCCTTTCTTTTCTCTAACTTTCTCTACTACCTCCCAAGAAGAACGTTTCCCTCTAACTTTCTCCGTCCTTCTCCATCCTACTCTATTTTGTTCTACGAACTAATTATATCTGAGGCTACTAATTGTTTCATTAGCTTTAGTGGCCATGTTTAACTCAAACTAACCTTGCCCAGCCTCTAAGAAAGAGAATTTTATGAGTAATTGTTGCTTAACGTTATTGCTTTAACTTAGGCACCTCATTTAAGGATTTCCAAATCACCTGAGTGTTCAATTCTCAATTCCAAAATGATGAATTTGAATTCTCTTTGATTTTCTTCCTGTTTCTCTTTCTTTTCTCTAACTTTCTTTTCTAGCTCTCAAGAAGAATGTTTCTCCATAACTTTCCCCGTCCTTCTGCATCTTTCTCTATCTTGTTCTAGGAGCTAAGTAGCTTATTAGGCCACTAATCGTTTCATTAGCTTAAGTGGCCAAGTTTAGCTCAAACTAACCTTGCTTAGCCTCTAAAAAAGAGAATTTTAAGAGTAATTGCATCTTAGCGATATTAGTTTAACTTAAGAACCTTATTTAAAGGATTTCTAAATCACCTAAGTGTTCAATTCTCAAGTCCAAAAGGAAGAATTTGAAATCCCTTTGAATTTCTTTCTATTTTCCTTTTTCTTTTCTCCGACTTCTCATCTACCTGCCAAGAAGAATGTTTCTCCCCAAGTTTCTCCGGCCTTCTCCATCCTTCTCTATTTTATCCTACGAACTAATTAGCTTGGGCCAATAACTCTTTCGTTAGCTTAAATGGCCCGGTTTAACTCAAACAAAACCATGCTTAGCCTGTAAGAAAGAGAATTTTATGAGTAATTGTAGCTTAATGATATTAGTTTAACTTAAACACGTCATTTAAGGTTTTCTAAATCTCCTACGTGTTCAATTCTCAAATCGAAAAGGATGAATTTCAATTCGCTTTGATTTTCTTCCTATTTCTCTATCTTTTCTCTAACCTTTCTCCACCGCCTCTCAAGAAGAATTCAGAATGTTCAAAAGCTGTCCTTTATTTTCTTTTTGTTCTACACCTACTATAACGACATACTTATTTTGCCTACTCTAGTGGGATGTACTAGGGACTATGTTTCGTTACTCATAGCTATTTTGCTGGATGCATACATCAGATTGCTGGTTTCTCCTCCAGCGCACTTCAGGAATACTGTTACACTCCGTGTGGGTTACGCTTCAAGACTATGCTGAATCAGATTTCGGTGATTTCTGGATGGGTTACTTTGGTTGCTACTTTCATTATTGGCGTTTGATATTTTTGGATGGGTGGCTCATAGCTATTACTTTGTTTCATTATTGATTTTAGTTAGTTCTTCCGCTGATGTTCAATAGCTATTTCTCTTTGATATAGTGTTTGAACATCTTGCGTCTGGTTATTCAGTCGTGCTTTTCTTGGCTTTGCTTTTCTTTCTCTCGTGTATAGCTTTGTAGGGCCTGGGGCATGCCCCTTGTAATCTTGTTTATTCTTCTGTTTTATTTATGACTTATTCACCCAAAAAAGAGAACTTTTGTCTCTAGCTTTCTCCGTCCTTCTCCATCCTTCTCTATTTTGTTCTAGGAACTAATAAGCCACTAATTGTTTCATTAGCTTAAGGGGACAAGTTTAACTCAAACTAACCTTGCTTAGCCTCTAAGAAAGAGAATTTTCTGAGTAATTGTGGCTTAACTATATTAGTTTAACTTAAGTACCCTATTTAGGGTTTTCTAAATCTCCTACGTGTTCAGTTCTCGAGTCCAAATGGATGAATTTGAATTCTCTTCGATTTTCTTCCTATTTCTCTTTCCTTTTCTCTAACTTTCTCTTCAACATCTAGAGAAGAACGTTTCCCTCTATGTTTCTCCGTCCTTCTCCGTCTTCCTCTGTTTTGTTCTACGAACTAATTAGCTTAGCCCACTAATTGTTTCATTAGCTTAAGCGGCCAGGTTTAACTGAAACTATCCTTGCTTAGCTTGTAAGAAAAGGAATTTTCTAAGCAATTTCAGTTTAACGATGTTAGTTTAAGTTAAGAACCTCATTTAAGGATTTCCAAATCACCTACGTGTTCAATTCGCAAGTCCGCAAGGAAGAATTTGAAATCCCTTTGATTTTCTTCCTATTTCTCTTTCTTTTCTCCAACTTCTCATCTACCTGTCAAGAAGAATGTTTCTCCAAAACTTTCTCCGTCCTTCTCTATTTTGTCCTACGAACTAATTAGCTTTGGCCAATAATTGTTTCATTAGCTTAAGTGGCCAGGTTTAACTCAAACTAACCATGCATATCGTCTAAGAAAGAGAATTTTATGAGTAATCGTAGCTTAACCATATTAGTTTAATTTAAGCACCCTATTTAAGGTTTTCTAAGTCTCCTACGTGTTCAATTCTCAAGTCCAAATGGATGGGTTTGATTTCTCTTCGATTTTCCTCCTATTTCTCTTCCTTTTCTCTAACTTTCTCTTCTACATCTCAAGAAGAACGTTTCTCTCTAAGTTTCTCCGTGCTTCCTCATCTTTTCTGTTTTATTCTACGAACTAATTAGCAGAGGCCACTAATTGTTTCATTAGCTTAAGTGGCCATGTGTTAACTCAAATTGACCTTGCTTAGCCTCTAAGAAAGAGAATTTTCTGAGCAATTGTAGCATAACGATATTATTTTAACTTAGGCACCTCATTTAAGGCTTTCAAAATCACTAAAGTGTTCAATTCTCAAGTCCAAAACGATGAATTTGAATGCCCTTTGATTATCTTTCTAAAATTCCTTTCTTTTCTCCAACTTTCTCTTCTAGCTCTAAAGCAAGATGTTTCTCTCTTTCTCCGTCCTTCTTCATCATTTTCCATTTGGTTCTTGGAACTAATTTGCTTAGGCCACTAATTCTTTCATTAGCTTATGTGGCCAAGTTTAACTCAAACTCACCTTGCTGAGCCTCTAGGAAAGAGAATTTTCCGAGTTAGTTGAGCTCAGGCACCTCATTCAAAGTTTTCAAAATCACGTTAGTGTTCAATTCTCAAGTCCAAAACGATGAATTTGATTGCCCCTTTGACTTTCTTCCTATTTCTCTTTATTTTCTCTAACTCTCTCTTCTAAGCTCTCAACAACAATGTTTCTGTCTAACTTTCTCTGGCCTTTTCTATTTTGTTCTAGGAACTAATTAGCTTAGGCCACTAATTATTTCATTAGCTTAAGTGGCCATGTTTGACTCAAACTAACCTTCCTTAGCCTCCAAGAAAGAGAATTTTCAAAGCATTTGCAGCATAACGATATCAGTTTAACTTAAGCCCCTTATCTAACGTTTACTGAATCGCCTACGTGTTCAATTCTCGAGTCCAAAAAGACTAAAAAAAAAAAATAATAATAATAATAATAATTTTTTTTTATTTTCTTCCTATTTCCCTTTCTTTTCTCTAACTTTCTCTACTACCTCCCAAGAAGAACGTTTCCCTCTAACTTTCTCCGTCCTTCTCCATCCTACTCTATTTTGTTCTACGAACTAATTATATCTGAGGCTACTAATTGTTTCATTAGCTTTAGTGGCCATGTTTAACTCAAACTAACCTTGCCCAGCCTCTAAGAAAGAGAATTTTATGAGTAATTGTTGCTTAACGTTATTGCTTTAACTTAGGCACCTCATTTAAGGATTTCCAAATCACCTGAGTGTTCAATTCTCAATTCCAAAATGATGAATTTGAATTCTCTTTGATTTTCTTCCTGTTTCTCTTTCTTTTCTCTAACTTTCTTTTCTAGCTCTCAAGAAGAATGTTTCTCCATAACTTTCCCCGTCCTTCTGCATCTTTCTCTATCTTGTTCTAGGAGCTAAGTAGCTTATTAGGCCACTAATCGTTTCATTAGCTTAAGTGGCCAAGTTTAGCTCAAACTAACCTTGCTTAGCCTCTAAAAAAGAGAATTTTAAGAGTAATTGCATCTTAGCGATATTAGTTTAACTTAAGAACCTTATTTAAAGGATTTCTAAATCACCTAAGTGTTCAATTCTCAAGTCCAAAAGGAAGAATTTGAAATCCCTTTGAATTTCTTTCTATTTTCCTTTTTCTTTTCTCCGACTTCTCATCTACCTGCCAAGAAGAATGTTTCTCCCCAAGTTTCTCCGGCCTTCTCCATCCTTCTCTATTTTATCCTACGAACTAATTAGCTTGGGCCAATAACTCTTTCGTTAGCTTAAATGGCCCGGTTTAACTCAAACAAAACCATGCTTAGCCTGTAAGAAAGAGAATTTTATGAGTAATTGTAGCTTAATGATATTAGTTTAACTTAAACACGTCATTTAAGGTTTTCTAAATCTCCTACGTGTTCAATTCTCAAATCGAAAAGGATGAATTTCAATTCGCTTTGATTTTCTTCCTATTTCTCTATCTTTTCTCTAACCTTTCTCCACCGCCTCTCAAGAAGAATTCAGAATGTTCAAAAGCTGTCCTTTATTTTCTTTTTGTTCTACACCTACTATAACGACATACTTATTTTGCCTACTCTAGTGGGATGTACTAGGGACTATGTTTCGTTACTCATAGCTATTTTGCTGGATGCATACATCAGATTGCTGGTTTCTCCTCCAGCGCACTTCAGGAATACTGTTACACTCCGTGTGGGTTACGCTTCAAGACTATGCTGAATCAGATTTCGGTGATTTCTGGATGGGTTACTTTGGTTGCTACTTTCATTATTGGCGTTTGATATTTTTGGATGGGTGGCTCATAGCTATTACTTTGTTTCATTATTGATTTTAGTTAGTTCTTCCGCTGATGTTCAATAGCTATTTCTCTTTGATATAGTGTTTGAACATCTTGCGTCTGGTTATTCAGTCGTGCTTTTCTTGGCTTTGCTTTTCTTTCTCTCGTGTATAGCTTTGTAGGGCCTGGGGCATGCCCCTTGTAATCTTGTTTATTCTTCTGTTTTATTTATGACTTATTCACCCAAAAAAGAGAACTTTTGTCTCTAGCTTTCTCCGTCCTTCTCCATCCTTCTCTATTTTGTTCTAGGAACTAATAAGCCACTAATTGTTTCATTAGCTTAAGGGGACAAGTTTAACTCAAACTAACCTTGCTTAGCCTCTAAGAAAGAGAATTTTCTGAGTAATTGTGGCTTAACTATATTAGTTTAACTTAAGTACCCTATTTAGGGTTTTCTAAATCTCCTACGTGTTCAGTTCTCGAGTCCAAATGGATGAATTTGAATTCTCTTCGATTTTCTTCCTATTTCTCTTTCCTTTTCTCTAACTTTCTCTTCAACATCTAGAGAAGAACGTTTCCCTCTATGTTTCTCCGTCCTTCTCCGTCTTCCTCTGTTTTGTTCTACGAACTAATTAGCTTAGCCCACTAATTGTTTCATTAGCTTAAGCGGCCAGGTTTAACTGAAACTATCCTTGCTTAGCTTGTAAGAAAAGGAATTTTCTAAGCAATTTCAGTTTAACGATGTTAGTTTAAGTTAAGAACCTCATTTAAGGATTTCCAAATCACCTACGTGTTCAATTCGCAAGTCCGCAAGGAAGAATTTGAAATCCCTTTGATTTTCTTCCTATTTCTCTTTCTTTTCTCCAACTTCTCATCTACCTGTCAAGAAGAATGTTTCTCCAAAACTTTCTCCGTCCTTCTCTATTTTGTCCTACGAACTAATTAGCTTTGGCCAATAATTGTTTCATTAGCTTAAGTGGCCAGGTTTAACTCAAACTAACCATGCATATCGTCTAAGAAAGAGAATTTTATGAGTAATCGTAGCTTAACCATATTAGTTTAATTTAAGCACCATATTTAAGGTTTTCTAAGTCTCCTACGTGTTCAATTCTCAAGTCCAAATGGATGGGTTTGATTTCTCTTCGATTTTCCTCCTATTTCTCTTCCTTTTCTCTAACTTTCTCTTCTACATCTCAAGAAGAACGTTTCTCTCTAAGTTTCTCCATGCTTCCTCATCTTTTCTGTTTTATTCTACGAACTAATTAGCAGAGGCCACTAATTGTTTCATTAGCTTAAGTGGCCATGTGTTAACTCAAATTGACCTTGCTTAGCCTCTAAGAAAGAGAATTTTCTGAGCAATTGTAGCATAACGATATTATTTTAACTTAGGCACCTCATTTAAGGCTTTCAAAATCACTAAAGTGTTCAATTCTCAAGTCCAAAGCAATGAATTTGAATGCCCTTTGATTATCTTTCTAAAATTCCTTTCTTTTCTCTAACTTTCTCTTCTAGCTCTAAAGCAAGATGTTTCTCTCTTTCTCCGTCCTTCTTCATCATTTTCCATTTGGTTCTTGGAACTAATTTGCTTAGGCCACTAATTCTTTCATTAGCTTATGTGGCCAAGTTTAACTCAAACTCACCTTGCTGAGCCTCTAGGAAAGAGAATTTTCCGAGTTAGTTGAGCTCAGGCACCTCATTCAAAGTTTTCAAAATCACGTTAGTGTTCAATTCTCAAGTCCAAAACGATGAATTTGATTGCCCCTTTGACTTTCTTCCTATTTCTCTTTATTTTCTCTAACTCTCTCTTCTAAGCTCTCAAGAAGAATGTTTCTGTCTAACTTTCTCTGGCCTTTTCTATTTTGTTCTAGGAACTAATTAGCTTAGGCCACTAATTATTTCATTAGCTTAAGTGGCCATGTTTGACTCAAACTAACCTTCCTTAGCCTCCAAGAAAGAGAATTTTCAAAGCATTTGCAGCATAACGATATCAGTTTAACTTAAGCCCCTTATCTAACGTTTACTGAATCGCCTACGTGTTCAATTCTCGAGTCCAAAAAGACTAAAAAAAAAAAATAATAATAATAATAATAATTTTTTTTTATTTTCTTCCTATTTCCCTTTCTTTTCTCTAACTTTCTCTACTACCTCCCAAGAAGAACGTTTCCCTCTAACTTTCTCCGTCCTTCTCCATCCTACTCTATTTTGTTCTACGAACTAATTATATCTGAGGCTACTAATTGTTTCATTAGCTTTAGTGGCCATGTTTAACTCAAACTAACCTTGCCCAGCCTCTAAGAAAGAGAATTTTATGAGTAATTGTTGCTTAACGTTATTGCTTTAACTTAGGCACCTCATTTAAGGATTTCCAAATCACCTGAGTGTTCAATTCTCAATTCCAAAATGATGAATTTGAATTCTCTTTGATTTTCTTCCTGTTTCTCTTTCTTTTCTCTAACTTTCTTTTCTAGCTCTCAAGAAGAATGTTTCTCCATAACTTTCCCCGTCCTTCTGCATCTTTCTCTATCTTGTTCTAGGAGCTAAGTAGCTTATTAGGCCACTAATCGTTTCATTAGCTTAAGTGGCCAAGTTTAGCTCAAACTAACCTTGCTTAGCCTCTAAAAAAGAGAATTTTAAGAGTAATTGCATCTTAGCGATATTAGTTTAACTTAAGAACCTTATTTAAAGGATTTCTAAATCACCTAAGTGTTCAATTCTCAAGTCCAAAAGGAAGAATTTGAAATCCCTTTGAATTTCTTTCTATTTTCCTTTTTCTTTTCTCCGACTTCTCATCTACCTGCCAAGAAGAATGTTTCTCCCCAAGTTTCTCCGGCCTTCTCCATCCTTCTCTATTTTATCCTACGAACTAATTAGCTTGGGCCAATAACTCTTTCGTTAGCTTAAATGGCCCGGTTTAACTCAAACAAAACCATGCTTAGCCTGTAAGAAAGAGAATTTTATGAGTAATTGTAGCTTAATGATATTAGTTTAACTTAAACACGTCATTTAAGGTTTTCTAAATCTCCTACGTGTTCAATTCTCAAATCGAAAAGGATGAATTTCAATTCGCTTTGATTTTCTTCCTATTTCTCTATCTTTTCTCTAACCTTTCTCCACCGCCTCTCAAGAAGAATTCAGAATGTTCAAAAGCTGTCCTTTATTTTCTTTTTGTTCTACACCTACTATAACGACATACTTATTTTGCCTACTCTAGTGGGATGTACTAGGGACTATGTTTCGTTACTCATAGCTATTTTGCTGGATGCATACATCAGATTGCTGGTTTCTCCTCCAGCGCACTTCAGGAATACTGTTACACTCCGTGTGGGTTACGCTTCAAGACTATGCTGAATCAGATTTCGGTGATTTCTGGATGGGTTACTTTGGTTGCTACTTTCATTATTGGCGTTTGATATTTTTGGATGGGTGGCTCATAGCTATTACTTTGTTTCATTATTGATTTTAGTTAGTTCTTCCGCTGATGTTCAATAGCTATTTCTCTTTGATATAGTGTTTGAACATCTTGCGTCTGGTTATTCAGTCGTGCTTTTCTTGGCTTTGCTTTTCTTTCTCTCGTGTATAGCTTTGTAGGGCCTGGGGCATGCCCCTTGTAATCTTGTTTATTCTTCTGTTTTATTTATGACTTATTCACCCAAAAAAGAGAACTTTTGTCTCTAGCTTTCTCCGTCCTTCTCCATCCTTCTCTACTTTGTTCTAGGAACTAATAAGCCACTAATTGTTTCATTAGCTTAAGGGGACAAGTTTAACTCAAACTAACCTTGCTTAGCCTCTAAGAAAGAGAATTTTCTGAGTAATTGTGGCTTAACTATATTAGTTTAACTTAAGTACCCTATTTAGGGTTTTCTAAATCTCCTACGTGTTCAGTTCTCGAGTCCAAATGGATGAATTTGAATTCTCTTCGATTTTCTTCCTATTTCTCTTTCCTTTTCTCTAACTTTCTCTTCAACATCTAGAGAAGAACGTTTCCCTCTATGTTTCTCCGTCCTTCTCCGTCTTCCTCTGTTTTGTTCTACGAACTAATTAGCTTAGCCCACTAATTGTTTCATTAGCTTAAGCGGCCAGGTTTAACTGAAACTATCCTTGCTTAGCTTGTAAGAAAAGGAATTTTCTAAGCAATTTCAGTTTAACGATGTTAGTTTAAGTTAAGAACCTCATTTAAGGATTTCCAAATCACCTACGTGTTCAATTCGCAAGTCCGCAAGGAAGAATTTGAAATCCCTTTGATTTTCTTCCTATTTCTCTTTCTTTTCTCCAACTTCTCATCTACCTGTCAAGAAGAATGTTTCTCCAAAACTTTCTCCGTCCTTCTCTATTTTGTCCTACGAACTAATTAGCTTTGGCCAATAATTGTTTCATTAGCTTAAGTGGCCAGGTTTAACTCAAACTAACCATGCATATCGTCTAAGAAAGAGAATTTTATGAGTAATCGTAGCTTAACCATATTAGTTTAATTTAAGCACCCTATTTAAGGTTTTCTAAGTCTCCTACGTGTTCAATTCTCAAGTCCAAATGGATGGGTTTGATTTCTCTTCGATTTTCCTCCTATTTCTCTTCCTTTTCTCTAACTTTCTCTTCTACATCCCAAGAAGAACGTTTCTCTCTAAGTTTCTCCGTGCTTCCTCATCTTTTCTGTTTTATTCTACGAACTAATTAGCAGAGGCCACTAATTGTTTCATTAGCTTAAGTGGCCGTGTGTTAACTCAAATTGACCTTGCTTAGCCTCTAAGAAAGAGAATTTTCTGAGTAATTGTAGCATAACGATATTATTTTAACTTAGGCACCTCATTTAAGGCTTTCAAAATCACTAAAGTGTTCAATTCTCAAGTCCAAAACGATGAATTTGAATGCCCTTTGATTATCTTTCTAAAATTCCTTTCTTTTCTCCAACTTTCTCTTCTAGCTCTAAAGCAAGATGTTTCTCTCTTTCTCCGTCCTTCTTCATCATTTTCCATTTGGCTCTTGGAACTAATTTGCTTAGGCCACTAATTCTTTCATTAGCTTATGTGGCCAAGTTTAACTCAAACTCACCTTGCTGAGCCTCTAGGAAAGAGAATTTTCCGAGTTAGTTGAGCTCAGGCACCTCATTCAAAGTTTTCAAAATCACGTTAGTGTTCAATTCTCAAGTCCAAAACGATGAATTTGATTGCCCCTTTGACTTTCTTCCTATTTCTCTTTATTTTCTCTAACTCTCTCTTCTAAGCTCTCAAGAAGAATGTTTCTGTCTAACTTTCTCTGGCCTTTTCTATTTTGTTCTAGGAACTAATTAGCTTAGGCCACTAATTATTTCATTAGCTTAAGTGGCCATGTTTGACTCAAACTAACCTTCCTTAGCCTCCAAGAAAGAGAATTTTCAAAGCATTTGCAGCATAACGATATCAGTTTAACTTAAGCCCCTTATCTAACGTTTACTGAATCGCCTACGTGTTCAATTCTCGAGTCCAAAAAGACTAAAAAAAAATAATAATAATAATAATAATAATTTTTTTTTATTTTCTTCCTATTTCCCTTTCTTTTCTCTAACTTTCTCTACTACCTCCCAAGAAGAACGTTTCCCTCTAACTTTCTCCGTCCTTCTCCATCCTACTCTATTTTGTTCTACGAACTAATTATATCTGAGGCTACTAATTGTTTCATTAGCTTTAGTGGCCATGTTTAACTCAAACTAACCTTGCCCAGCCTCTAAGAAAGAGAATTTTATGAGTAATTGTTGCTTAACGTTATTGCTTTAACTTAGGCACCTCATTTAAGGATTTCCAAATCACCTGAGTGTTCAATTCTCAATTCCAAAATGATGAATTTGAATTCTCTTTGATTTTCTTCCTGTTTCTCTTTCTTTTCTCTAACTTTCTTTTCTAGCTCTCAAGAAGAATGTTTCTCCATAACTTTCCCCGTCCTTCTGCATCTTTCTCTATCTTGTTCTAGGAGCTAAGTAGCTTATTAGGCCACTAATCGTTTCATTAGCTTAAGTGGCCAAGTTTAGCTCAAACTAACCTTGCTTAGCCTCTAAAAAAGAGAATTTTAAGAGTAATTGCATCTTAGCGATATTAGTTTAACTTAAGAACCTTATTTAAAGGATTTCTAAATCACCTAAGTGTTCAATTCTCAAGTCCAAAAGGAAGAATTTGAAATCCCTTTGAATTTCTTTCTATTTTCCTTTTTCTTTTCTCCGACTTCTCATCTACCTGCCAAGAAGAATGTTTCTCCCCAAGTTTCTCCGGCCTTCTCCATCCTTCTCTATTTTATCCTACGAACTAATTAGCTTGGGCCAATAACTCTTTCGTTAGCTTAAATGGCCCGGTTTAACTCAAACAAAACCATGCTTAGCCTGTAAGAAAGAGAATTTTATGAGTAATTGTAGCTTAATGATATTAGTTTAACTTAAACACGTCATTTAAGGTTTTCTAAATCTCCTACGTGTTCAATTCTCAAATCGAAAAGGATGAATTTCAATTCGCTTTGATTTTCTTCCTATTTCTCTATCTTTTCTCTAACCTTTCTCCACCGCCTCTCAAGAAGAATTCAGAATGTTCAAAAGCTGTCCTTTATTTTCTTTTTGTTCTACACCTACTATAACGACATACTTATTTTGCCTACTCTAGTGGGATGTACTAGGGACTATGTTTCGTTACTCATAGCTATTTTGCTGGATGCATACATCAGATTGCTGGTTTCTCCTCCAGCGCACTTCAGGAATACTGTTACACTCCGTGTGGGTTACGCTTCAAGACTATGCTGAATCAGATTTCGGTGATTTCTGGATGGGTTACTTTGGTTGCTACTTTCATTATTGGCGTTTGATATTTTTGGATGGGTGGCTCATAGCTATTACTTTGTTTCATTATTGATTTTAGTTAGTTCTTCCGCTGATGTTCAATAGCTATTTCTCTTTGATATAGTGTTTGAACATCTTGCGTCTGGTTATTCAGTCGTGCTTTTCTTGGCTTTGCTTTTGTTTCTCTCGTGTATAGCTTTGTAGGGCCTGGGGCATGCCCCTTGTAATCTTGTTTATTCTTCTGTTTTATTTATGACTTATTCACCCAAAAAAGAGAACTTTTGTCTCTAGCTTTCTCCGTCCTTCTCCATCCTTCTCTACTTTGTTCTAGGAACTAATAAGCCACTAATTGTTTCATTAGCTTAAGGGGACAAGTTTAACTCAAACTAACCTTGCTTAGCCTCTAAGAAAGAGAATTTTCTGAGTAATTGTGGCTTAACTATATTAGTTTAACTTAAGTACCCTATTTAGGGTTTTCTAAATCTCCTACGTGTTCAGTTCTCGAGTCCAAATGGATGAATTTGAATTCTCTTCGATTTTCTTCCTATTTCTCTTTCCTTTTCTCTAACTTTCTCTTCAACATCTAGAGAAGAACGTTTCCCTCTATGTTTCTCCGTCCTTCTCCGTCTTCCTCTGTTTTGTTCTACGAACTAATTAGCTTAGCCCACTAATTGTTTCATTAGCTTAAGCGGCCAGGTTTAACTGAAACTATCCTTGCTTAGCTTGTAAGAAAAGGAATTTTCTAAGCAATTTCAGTTTAACGATGTTAGTTTAAGTTAAGAACCTCATTTAAGGATTTCCAAATCACCTACGTGTTCAATTCGCAAGTCCGCAAGGAAGAATTTGAAATCCCTTTGATTTTCTTCCTATTTCTCTTTCTTTTCTCCAACTTCTCATCTACCTGTCAAGAAGAATGTTTCTCCAAAACTTTCTCCGTCCTTCTCTATTTTGTCCTACGAACTAATTAGCTTTGGCCAATAATTGTTTCATTAGCTTAAGTGGCCAGGTTTAACTCAAACTAACCATGCATATCGTCTAAGAAAGAGAATTTTATGAGTAATCGTAGCTTAACCATATTAGTTTAATTTAAGCACCCTATTTAAGGTTTTCTAAGTCTCCTACGTGTTCAATTCTCAAGTCCAAATGGATGGGTTTGATTTCTCTTCGATTTTCCTCCTATTTCTCTTCCTTTTCTCTAACTTTCTCTTCTACATCCCAAGAAGAACGTTTCTCTCTAAGTTTCTCCGTGCTTCCTCATCTTTTCTGTTTTATTCTACGAACTAATTAGCAGAGGCCACTAATTGTTTCATTAGCTTAAGTGGCCGTGTGTTAACTCAAATTGACCTTGCTTAGCCTCTAAGAAAGAGAATTTTCTGAGTAATTGTAGCATAACGATATTATTTTAACTTAGGCACCTCATTTAAGGCTTTCAAAATCACTAAAGTGTTCAATTCTCAAGTCCAAAACGATGAATTTGAATGCCCTTTGATTATCTTTCTAAAATTCCTTTCTTTTCTCCAACTTTCTCTTCTAGCTCTAAAGCAAGATGTTTCTCTCTTTCTCCGTCCTTCTTCATCATTTTCCATTTGGCTCTTGGAACTAATTTGCTTAGGCCACTAATTCTTTCATTAGCTTATGTGGCCAAGTTTAACTCAAACTCACCTTGCTGAGCCTCTAGGAAAGAGAATTTTCCGAGTTAGTTGAGCTCAGGCACCTCATTCAAAGTTTTCAAAATCACGTTAGTGTTCAATTCTCAAGTCCAAAACGATGAATTTGATTGCCCCTTTGACTTTTCTTCCTATTTCTCTTTATTTTCTCTAACTCTCTCTTCTAAGCTCTCAAGAAGAATGTTTCTGTCTAACTTTCTCTGGCCTTTTCTATTTTGTTCTAGGAACTAATTAGCTTAGGCCACTAATTATTTCATTAGCTTAAGTGGCCATGTTTGACTCAAACTAACCTTCCTTAGCCTCCAAGAAAGAGAATTTTCAAAGCATTTGCAGCATAACGATATCAGTTTAACTTAAGCCCCTTATCTAACGTTTACTGAATCGCCTACGTGTTCAATTCTCGAGTCCAAAAAGACTAAAAAAAAAAAATAATAATAATAATAATAATTTTTTTTTATTTTCTTCCTATTTCCCTTTATTTTCTCTAACTTTCTCTACTACCTCCCAAGAAGAACGTTTCCCTCTAACTTTCTCCGTCCTTCTCCATCTGACTCTATTTTGTTCTACGAACTAATTATATCTGAGGCTACTAATTGTTTCATTAGCTTTAGTGGCCATGTTTAACTCAAACTAACCTTGCCCAGCCTCTAAGAAAGAGAATTTTATGAGTAATTGTTGCTTAACGTTATTGCTTTAACTTAGGCACCTCATTTAAGGATTTCCAAATCACCTGAGTGTTCAATTCTCAATTCCAAAATGATGAATTTGAATTCTCTTTGATTTTCTTCCTGTTTCTCTTTCTTTTCTCTAACTTTCTTTTCTAGCTCTCAAGAAGAATGTTTCTCCATAACTTTCCCCGTCCTTCTGCATCTTTCTCTATCTTGTTCTAGGAGCTAAGTAGCTTATTAGGCCACTAATCGTTTCATTAGCTTAAGTGGCCAAGTTTAGCTCAAACTAACCTTGCTTAGCCTCTAAAAAAGAGAATTTTAAGAGTAATTGCATCTTAGCGATATTAGTTTAACTTAAGAACCTTATTTAAAGGATTTCTAAATCACCTAAGTGTTCAATTCTCAAGTCCAAAAGGAAGAATTTGAAATCCCTTTGAATTTCTTTCTATTTTCCTTTTTCTTTTCTCCGACTTCTCATCTACCTGCCAAGAAGAATGTTTCTCCCCAAGTTTCTCCGGCCTTCTCCATCCTTCTCTATTTTATCCTACGAACTAATTAGCTTGGGCCAATAACTCTTTCGTTAGCTTAAATGGCCCGGTTTAACTCAAACAAAACCATGCTTAGCCTGTAAGAAAGAGAATTTTATGAGTAATTGTAGCTTAATGATATTAGTTTAACTTAAACACGTCATTTAAGGTTTTCTAAATCTCCTACGTGTTCAATTCTCAAATCGAAAAGGATGAATTTCAATTCGCTTTGATTTTCTTCCTATTTCTCTATCTTTTCTCTAACCTTTCTCCACCGCCTCTCAAGAAGAATTCAGAATGTTCAAAAGCTGTCCTTTATTTTCTTTTTGTTCTACACCTACTATAACGACATACTTATTTTGCCTACTCTAGTGGGATGTACTAGGGACTATGTTTCGTTACTCATAGCTATTTTGCTGGATGCATACATCAGATTGCTGGTTTCTCCTCCAGCGCACTTCAGGAATACTGTTACACTCCGTGTGGGTTACGCTTCAAGACTATGCTGAATCAGATTTCGGTGATTTCTGGATGGGTTACTTTGGTTGCTACTTTCATTATTGGCGTTTGATATTTTTGGATGGGTGGCTCATAGCTATTACTTTGTTTCATTATTGATTTTAGTTAGTTCTTCCGCTGATGTTCAATAGCTATTTCTCTTTGATATAGTGTTTGAACATCTTGCGTCTGGTTATTCAGTCGTGCTTTTCTTGGCTTTGCTTTTCTTTCTCTCGTGTATAGCTTTGTAGGGCCTGGGGCATGCCCCTTGTAATCTTGTTTATTCTTCTGTTTTATTTATGACTTATTCACCCAAAAAAGAGAACTTTTGTCTCTAGCTTTCTCCGTCCTTCTCCATCCTTCTCTATTTTGTTCTAGGAACTAATAAGCCACTAATTGTTTCATTAGCTTAAGGGGACAAGTTTAACTCAAACTAACCTTGCTTAGCCTCTAAGAAAGAGAATTTTCTGAGTAATTGTGGCTTAACTATATTAGTTTAACTTAAGTACCCTATTTAGGGTTTTCTAAATCTCCTACGTGTTCAGTTCTCGAGTCCAAATGGATGAATTTGAATTCTCTTCGATTTTCTTCCTATTTCTCTTTCCTTTTCTCTAACTTTCTCTTCAACATCTAGAGAAGAACGTTTCCCTCTATGTTTCTCCGTCCTTCTCCGTCTTCCTCTGTTTTGTTCTACGAACTAATTAGCTTAGCCCACTAATTGTTTCATTAGCTTAAGCGGCCAGGTTTAACTGAAACTATCCTTGCTTAGCTTGTAAGAAAAGGAATTTTCTAAGCAATTTCAGTTTAACGATGTTAGTTTAAGTTAAGAACCTCATTTAAGGATTTCCAAATCACCTACGTGTTCAATTCGCAAGTCCGCAAGGAAGAATTTGAAATCCCTTTGATTTTCTTCCTATTTCTCTTTCTTTTCTCCAACTTCTCATCTACCTGTCAAGAAGAATGTTTCTCCAAAACTTTCTCCGTCCTTCTCTATTTTGTCCTACGAACTAATTAGCTTTGGCCAATAATTGTTTCATTAGCTTAAGTGGCCAGGTTTAACTCAAACTAACCATGCATATCGTCTAAGAAAGAGAATTTTATGAGTAATCGTAGCTTAACCATATTAGTTTAATTTAAGCACCCTATTTAAGGTTTTCTAAGTCTCCTACGTGTTCAATTCTCAAGTCCAAATGGATGGGTTTGATTTCTCTTCGATTTTCCTCCTATTTCTCTTCCTTTTCTCTAACTTTCTCTTCTACATCCCAAGAAGAACGTTTCTCTCTAAGTTTCTCCGTGCTTCCTCATCTTTTCTGTTTTATTCTACGAACTAATTAGCAGAGGCCACTAATTGTTTCATTAGCTTAAGTGGCCGTGTGTTAACTCAAATTGACCTTGCTTAGCCTCTAAGAAAGAGAATTTTCTGAGTAATTGTAGCATAACGATATTATTTTAACTTAGGCACCTCATTTAAGGCTTTCAAAATCACTAAAGTGTTCAATTCTCAAGTCCAAAACGATGAATTTGAATGCCCTTTGATTATCTTTCTAAAATTCCTTTCTTTTCTCCAACTTTCTCTTCTAGCTCTAAAGCAAGATGTTTCTCTCTTTCTCCGTCCTTCTTCATCATTTTCCATTTGGCTCTTGGAACTAATTTGCTTAGGCCACTAATTCTTTCATTAGCTTATGTGGCCAAGTTTAACTCAAACTCACCTTGCTGAGCCTCTAGGAAAGAGAATTTTCCGAGTTAGTTGAGCTCAGGCACCTCATTCAAAGTTTTCAAAATCACGTTAGTGTTCAATTCTCAAGTCCAAAACGATGAATTTGATTGCCCCTTTGACTTTTCTTCCTATTTCTCTTTATTTTCTCTAACTCTCTCTTCTAAGCTCTCAAGAAGAATGTTTCTGTCTAACTTTCTCTGGCCTTTTCTATTTTGTTCTAGGAACTAATTAGCTTAGGCCACTAATTATTTCATTAGCTTAAGTGGCCATGTTTGACTCAAACTAACCTTCCTTAGCCTCCAAGAAAGAGAATTTTCAAAGCATTTGCAGCATAACGATATCAGTTTAACTTAAGCCCCTTATCTAACGTTTACTGAATCGCCTACGTGTTCAATTCTCGAGTCCAAAAAGACTAAAAAATAATAATAATAATAATAATAATAATAATAATAATAATAATAATAATTTTTTTTATTTTCTTCCTATTTCCCTTTCTTTTCTCTAACTTTCTCTACTACCTCCCAAGAAGAACGTTTCCCTCTAACTTTCTCCGTCCTTCTCCATCCTACTCTATTTTGTTCTACGAACTAATTATATCTGAGGCTACTAATTGTTTCATTAGCTTTAGTGGCCATGTTTAACTCAAACTAACCTTGCCCAGCCTCTAAGAAAGAGAATTTTATGAGTAATTGTTGCTTAACGTTATTGCTTTAACTTAGGCACCTCATTTAAGGATTTCCAAATCACCTGAGTGTTCAATTCTCAATTCCAAAATGATGAATTTGAATTCTCTTTGATTTTCTTCCTGTTTCTCTTTCTTTTCTCTAACTTTCTTTTCTAGCTCTCAAGAAGAATGTTTCTCCATAACTTTCCCCGTCCTTCTGCATCTTTCTCTATCTTGTTCTAGGAGCTAAGTAGCTTATTAGGCCACTAATCGTTTCATTAGCTTAAGTGGCCAAGTTTAGCTCAAACTAACCTTGCTTAGCCTCTAAAAAAGAGAATTTTAAGAGTAATTGCATCTTAGCGATATTAGTTTAACTTAAGAACCTTATTTAAAGGATTTCTAAATCACCTAAGTGTTCAATTCTCAAGTCCAAAAGGAAGAATTTGAAATCCCTTTGAATTTCTTTCTATTTTCCTTTTTCTTTTCTCCGACTTCTCATCTACCTGCCAAGAAGAATGTTTCTCCCCAAGTTTCTCCGGCCTTCTCCATCCTTCTCTATTTTATCCTACGAACTAATTAGCTTGGGCCAATAACTCTTTCGTTAGCTTAAATGGCCCGGTTTAACTCAAACAAAACCATGCTTAGCCTGTAAGAAAGAGAATTTTATGAGTAATTGTAGCTTAATGATATTAGTTTAACTTAAACACGTCATTTAAGGTTTTCTAAATCTCCTACGTGTTCAATTCTCAAATCGAAAAGGATGAATTTCAATTCGCTTTGATTTTCTTCCTATTTCTCTATCTTTTCTCTAACCTTTCTCCACCGCCTCTCAAGAAGAATTCAGAATGTTCAAAAGCTGTCCTTTATTTTCTTTTTGTTCTACACCTACTATAACGACATACTTATTTTGCCTACTCTAGTGGGATGTACTAGGGACTATGTTTCGTTACTCATAGCTATTTTGCTGGATGCATACATCAGATTGCTGGTTTCTCCTCCAGCGCACTTCAGGAATACTGTTACACTCCGTGTGGGTTACGCTTCAAGACTATGCTGAATCAGATTTCGGTGATTTCTGGATGGGTTACTTTGGTTGCTACTTTCATTATTGGCGTTTGATATTTTTGGATGGGTGGCTCATAGCTATTACTTTGTTTCATTATTGATTTTAGTTAGTTCTTCCGCTGATGTTCAATAGCTATTTCTCTTTGATATAGTGTTTGAACATCTTGCGTCTGGTTATTCAGTCGTGCTTTTCTTGGCTTTGCTTTTCTTTCTCTCGTGTATAGCTTTGTAGGGCCTGGGGCATGCCCCTTGTAATCTTGTTTATTCTTCTGTTTTATTTATGACTTATTCACCCAAAAAAGAGAACTTTTGTCTCTAGCTTTCTCCGTCCTTCTCCATCCTTCTCTACTTTGTTCTAGGAACTAATAAGCCACTAATTGTTTCATTAGCTTAAGGGGACAAGTTTAACTCAAACTAACCTTGCTTAGCCTCTAAGAAAGAGAATTTTCTGAGTAATTGTGGCTTAACTATATTAGTTTAACTTAAGTACCCTATTTAGGGTTTTCTAAATCTCCTACGTGTTCAGTTCTCGAGTCCAAATGGATGAATTTGAATTCTCTTCGATTTTCTTCCTATTTCTCTTTCCTTTTCTCTAACTTTCTCTTCAACATCTAGAGAAGAACGTTTCCCTCTATGTTTCTCCGTCCTTCTCCGTCTTCCTCTGTTTTGTTCTACGAACTAATTAGCTTAGCCCACTAATTGTTTCATTAGCTTAAGCGGCCAGGTTTAACTGAAACTATCCTTGCTTAGCTTGTAAGAAAAGGAATTTTCTAAGCAATTTCAGTTTAACGATGTTAGTTTAAGTTAAGAACCTCATTTAAGGATTTCCAAATCACCTACGTGTTCAATTCGCAAGTCCGCAAGGAAGAATTTGAAATCCCTTTGATTTTCTTCCTATTTCTCTTTCTTTTCTCCAACTTCTCATCTACCTGTCAAGAAGAATGTTTCTCCAAAACTTTCTCCGTCCTTCTCTATTTTGTCCTACGAACTAATTAGCTTTGGCCAATAATTGTTTCATTAGCTTAAGTGGCCAGGTTTAACTCAAACTAACCATGCATATCGTCTAAGAAAGAGAATTTTATGAGTAATCGTAGCTTAACCATATTAGTTTAATTTAAGCACCCTATTTAAGGTTTTCTAAGTCTCCTACGTGTTCAATTCTCAAGTCCAAATGGATGGGTTTGATTTCTCTTCGATTTTCCTCCTATTTCTCTTCCTTTTCTCTAACTTTCTCTTCTACATCCCAAGAAGAACGTTTCTCTCTAAGTTTCTCCGTGCTTCCTCATCTTTTCTGTTTTATTCTACGAACTAATTAGCAGAGGCCACTAATTGTTTCATTAGCTTAAGTGGCCGTGTGTTAACTCAAATTGACCTTGCTTAGCCTCTAAGAAAGAGAATTTTCTGAGTAATTGTAGCATAACGATATTATTTTAACTTAGGCACCTCATTTAAGGCTTTCAAAATCACTAAAGTGTTCAATTCTCAAGTCCAAAACGATGAATTTGAATGCCCTTTGATTATCTTTCTAAAATTCCTTTCTTTTCTCCAACTTTCTCTTCTAGCTCTAAAGCAAGATGTTTCTCTCTTTCTCCGTCCTTCTTCATCATTTTCCATTTGGCTCTTGGAACTAATTTGCTTAGGCCACTAATTCTTTCATTAGCTTATGTGGCCAAGTTTAACTCAAACTCACCTTGCTGAGCCTCTAGGAAAGAGAATTTTCCGAGTTAGTTGAGCTCAGGCACCTCATTCAAAGTTTTCAAAATCACGTTAGTGTTCAATTCTCAAGTCCAAAACGATGAATTTGATTGCCCCTTTGACTTTTCTTCCTATTTCTCTTTATTTTCTCTAACTCTCTCTTCTAAGCTCTCAAGAAGAATGTTTCTGTCTAACTTTCTCTGGCCTTTTCTATTTTGTTCTAGGAACTAATTAGCTTAGGCCACTAATTATTTCATTAGCTTAAGTGGCCATGTTTGACTCAAACTAACCTTCCTTAGCCTCCAAGAAAGAGAATTTTCAAAGCATTTGCAGCATAACGATATCAGTTTAACTTAAGCCCCTTATCTAACGTTTACTGAATCGCCTACGTGTTCAATTCTCGAGTCCAAAAAGACTAAAAAATAATAATAATAATAATAATAATAATAATAATAATAATAATAATAATTTTTTTTATTTTCTTCCTATTTCCCTTTCTTTTCTCTAACTTTCTCTACTACCTCCCAAGAAGAACGTTTCCCTCTAACTTTCTCCGTCCTTCTCCATCCTACTCTATTTTGTTCTACGAACTAATTATATCTGAGGCTACTAATTGTTTCATTAGCTTTAGTGGCCATGTTTAACTCAAACTAACCTTGCCCAGCCTCTAAGAAAGAGAATTTTATGAGTAATTGTTGCTTAACGTTATTGCTTTAACTTAGGCACCTCATTTAAGGATTTCCAAATCACCTGAGTGTTCAATTCTCAATTCCAAAATGATGAATTTGAATTCTCTTTGATTTTCTTCCTGTTTCTCTTTCTTTTCTCTAACTTTCTTTTCTAGCTCTCAAGAAGAATGTTTCTCCATAACTTTCCCCGTCCTTCTGCATCTTTCTCTATCTTGTTCTAGGAGCTAAGTAGCTTATTAGGCCACTAATCGTTTCATTAGCTTAAGTGGCCAAGTTTAGCTCAAACTAACCTTGCTTAGCCTCTAAAAAAGAGAATTTTAAGAGTAATTGCATCTTAGCGATATTAGTTTAACTTAAGAACCTTATTTAAAGGATTTCTAAATCACCTAAGTGTTCAATTCTCAAGTCCAAAAGGAAGAATTTGAAATCCCTTTGAATTTCTTTCTATTTTCCTTTTTCTTTTCTCCGACTTCTCATCTACCTGCCAAGAAGAATGTTTCTCCCCAAGTTTCTCCGGCCTTCTCCATCCTTCTCTATTTTATCCTACGAACTAATTAGCTTGGGCCAATAACTCTTTCGTTAGCTTAAATGGCCCGGTTTAACTCAAACAAAACCATGCTTAGCCTGTAAGAAAGAGAATTTTATGAGTAATTGTAGCTTAATGATATTAGTTTAACTTAAACACGTCATTTAAGGTTTTCTAAATCTCCTACGTGTTCAATTCTCAAATCGAAAAGGATGAATTTCAATTCGCTTTGATTTTCTTCCTATTTCTCTATCTTTTCTCTAACCTTTCTCCACCGCCTCTCAAGAAGAATTCAGAATGTTCAAAAGCTGTCCTTTATTTTCTTTTTGTTCTACACCTACTATAACGACATACTTATTTTGCCTACTCTAGTGGGATGTACTAGGGACTATGTTTCGTTACTCATAGCTATTTTGCTGGATGCATACATCAGATTGCTGGTTTCTCCTCCAGCGCACTTCAGGAATACTGTTACACTCCGTGTGGGTTACGCTTCAAGACTATGCTGAATCAGATTTCGGTGATTTCTGGATGGGTTACTTTGGTTGCTACTTTCATTATTGGCGTTTGATATTTTTGGATGGGTGGCTCATAGCTATTACTTTGTTTCATTATTGATTTTAGTTAGTTCTTCCGCTGATGTTCAATAGCTATTTCTCTTTGATATAGTGTTTGAACATCTTGCGTCTGGTTATTCAGTCGTGCTTTTCTTGGCTTTGCTTTTCTTTCTCTCGTGTATAGCTTTGTAGGGCCTGGGGCATGCCCCTTGTAATCTTGTTTATTCTTCTGTTTTATTTATGACTTATTCACCCAAAAAAGAGAACTTTTGTCTCTAGCTTTCTCCGTCCTTCTCCATCCTTCTCTACTTTGTTCTAGGAACTAATAAGCCACTAATTGTTTCATTAGCTTAAGGGGACAAGTTTAACTCAAACTAACCTTGCTTAGCCTCTAAGAAAGAGAATTTTCTGAGTAATTGTGGCTTAACTATATTAGTTTAACTTAAGTACCCTATTTAGGGTTTTCTAAATCTCCTACGTGTTCAGTTCTCGAGTCCAAATGGATGAATTTGAATTCTCTTCGATTTTCTTCCTATTTCTCTTTCCTTTTCTCTAACTTTCTCTTCAACATCTAGAGAAGAACGTTTCCCTCTATGTTTCTCCGTCCTTCTCCGTCTTCCTCTGTTTTGTTCTACGAACTAATTAGCTTAGCCCACTAATTGTTTCATTAGCTTAAGCGGCCAGGTTTAACTGAAACTATCCTTGCTTAGCTTGTAAGAAAAGGAATTTTCTAAGCAATTTCAGTTTAACGATGTTAGTTTAAGTTAAGAACCTCATTTAAGGATTTCCAAATCACCTACGTGTTCAATTCGCAAGTCCGCAAGGAACCATGCATATCGTCTAAGAAAGAGAATTTTATGAGTAATCGTAGCTTAACCATATTAGTTTAATTTAAGCACCCTATTTAAGGTTTTCTAAGTCTCCTACGTGTTCAATTCTCAAGTCCAAATGGATGGGTTTGATTTCTCTTCGATTTTCCTCCTATTTCTCTTCCTTTTCTCTAACTTTCTCTTCTACATCCCAAGAAGAACGTTTCTCTCTAAGTTTCTCCGTGCTTCCTCATCTTTTCTGTTTTATTCTACGAACTAATTAGCAGAGGCCACTAATTGTTTCATTAGCTTAAGTGGCCGTGTGTTAACTCAAATTGACCTTGCTTAGCCTCTAAGAAAGAGAATTTTCTGAGTAATTGTAGCATAACGATATTATTTTAACTTAGGCACCTCATTTAAGGCTTTCAAAATCACTAAAGTGTTCAATTCTCAAGTCCAAAACGATGAATTTGAATGCCCTTTGATTATCTTTCTAAAATTCCTTTCTTTTCTCCAACTTTCTCTTCTAGCTCTAAAGCAAGATGTTTCTCTCTTTCTCCGTCCTTCTTCATCATTTTCCATTTGGCTCTTGGAACTAATTTGCTTAGGCCACTAATTCTTTCATTAGCTTATGTGGCCAAGTTTAACTCAAACTCACCTTGCTGAGCCTCTAGGAAAGAGAATTTTCCGAGTTAGTTGAGCTCAGGCACCTCATTCAAAGTTTTCAAAATCACGTTAGTGTTCAATTCTCAAGTCCAAAACGATGAATTTGATTGCCCCTTTGACTTTTCTTCCTATTTCTCTTTATTTTCTCTAACTCTCTCTTCTAAGCTCTCAAGAAGAATGTTTCTGTCTAACTTTCTCTGGCCTTTTCTATTTTGTTCTAGGAACTAATTAGCTTAGGCCACTAATTATTTCATTAGCTTAAGTGGCCATGTTTGACTCAAACTAACCTTCCTTAGCCTCCAAGAAAGAGAATTTTCAAAGCATTTGCAGCATAACGATATCAGTTTAACTTAAGCCCCTTATCTAACGTTTACTGAATCGCCTACGTGTTCAATTCTCGAGTCCAAAAAGACTAAAAAATAATAATAATAATAATAATAATAATAATAATAATAATTTTTTTTATTTTCTTCCTATTTCCCTTTCTTTTCTCTAACTTTCTCTACTACCTCCCAAGAAGAACGTTTCCCTCTAACTTTCTCCGTCCTTCTCCATCCTACTCTATTTTGTTCTACGAACTAATTATATCTGAGGCTACTAATTGTTTCATTAGCTTTAGTGGCCATGTTTAACTCAAACTAACCTTGCCCAGCCTCTAAGAAAGAGAATTTTATGAGTAATTGTTGCTTAACGTTATTGCTTTAACTTAGGCACCTCATTTAAGGATTTCCAAATCACCTGAGTGTTCAATTCTCAATTCCAAAATGATGAATTTGAATTCTCTTTGATTTTCTTCCTGTTTCTCTTTCTTTTCTCTAACTTTCTTTTCTAGCTCTCAAGAAGAATGTTTCTCCATAACTTTCCCCGTCCTTCTGCATCTTTCTCTATCTTGTTCTAGGAGCTAAGTAGCTTATTAGGCCACTAATCGTTTCATTAGCTTAAGTGGCCAAGTTTAGCTCAAACTAACCTTGCTTAGCCTCTAAAAAAGAGAATTTTAAGAGTAATTGCATCTTAGCGATATTAGTTTAACTTAAGAACCTTATTTAAAGGATTTCTAAATCACCTAAGTGTTCAATTCTCAAGTCCAAAAGGAAGAATTTGAAATCCCTTTGAATTTCTTTCTATTTTCCTTTTTCTTTTCTCCGACTTCTCATCTACCTGCCAAGAAGAATGTTTCTCCCCAAGTTTCTCCGGCCTTCTCCATCCTTCTCTATTTTATCCTACGAACTAATTAGCTTGGGCCAATAACTCTTTCGTTAGCTTAAATGGCCCGGTTTAACTCAAACAAAACCATGCTTAGCCTGTAAGAAAGAGAATTTTATGAGTAATTGTAGCTTAATGATATTAGTTTAACTTAAACACGTCATTTAAGGTTTTCTAAATCTCCTACGTGTTCAATTCTCAAATCGAAAAGGATGAATTTCAATTCGCTTTGATTTTCTTCCTATTTCTCTATCTTTTCTCTAACCTTTCTCCACCGCCTCTCAAGAAGAATTCAGAATGTTCAAAAGCTGTCCTTTATTTTCTTTTTGTTCTACACCTACTATAACGACATACTTATTTTGCCTACTCTAGTGGGATGTACTAGGGACTATGTTTCGTTACTCATAGCTATTTTGCTGGATGCATACATCAGATTGCTGGTTTCTCCTCCAGCGCACTTCAGGAATACTGTTACACTCCGTGTGGGTTACGCTTCAAGACTATGCTGAATCAGATTTCGGTGATTTCTGGATGGGTTACTTTGGTTGCTACTTTCATTATTGGCGTTTGATATTTTTGGATGGGTGGCTCATAGCTATTACTTTGTTTCATTATTGATTTTAGTTAGTTCTTCCGCTGATGTTCAATAGCTATTTCTCTTTGATATAGTGTTTGAACATCTTGCGTCTGGTTATTCAGTCGTGCTTTTCTTGGCTTTGCTTTTCTTTCTCTCGTGTATAGCTTTGTAGGGCCTGGGGCATGCCCCTTGTAATCTTGTTTATTCTTCTGTTTTATTTATGACTTATTCACCCAAAAAAGAGAACTTTTGTCTCTAGCTTTCTCCGTCCTTCTCCATCCTTCTCTACTTTGTTCTAGGAACTAATAAGCCACTAATTGTTTCATTAGCTTAAGGGGACAAGTTTAACTCAAACTAACCTTGCTTAGCCTCTAAGAAAGAGAATTTTCTGAGTAATTGTGGCTTAACTATATTAGTTTAACTTAAGTACCCTATTTAGGGTTTTCTAAATCTCCTACGTGTTCAGTTCTCGAGTCCAAATGGATGAATTTGAATTCTCTTCGATTTTCTTCCTATTTCTCTTTCCTTTTCTCTAACTTTCTCTTCAACATCTAGAGAAGAACGTTTCCCTCTATGTTTCTCCGTCCTTCTCCGTCTTCCTCTGTTTTGTTCTACGAACTAATTAGCTTAGCCCACTAATTGTTTCATTAGCTTAAGCGGCCAGGTTTAACTGAAACTATCCTTGCTTAGCTTGTAAGAAAAGGAATTTTCTAAGCAATTTCAGTTTAACGATGTTAGTTTAAGTTAAGAACCTCATTTAAGGATTTCCAAATCACCTACGTGTTCAATTCGCAAGTCCGCAAGGAAGAATTTGAAATCCCTTTGATTTTCTTCCTATTTCTCTTTCTTTTCTCCAACTTCTCATCTACCTGTCAAGAAGAATGTTTCTCCAAAACTTTCTCCGTCCTTCTCTATTTTGTCCTACGAACTAATTAGCTTTGGCCAATAATTGTTTCATTAGCTTAAGTGGCCAGGTTTAACTCAAACTAACCATGCATATCGTCTAAGAAAGAGAATTTTATGAGTAATCGTAGCTTAACCATATTAGTTTAATTTAAGCACCCTATTTAAGGTTTTCTAAGTCTCCTACGTGTTCAATTCTCAAGTCCAAATGGATGGGTTTGATTTCTCTTCGATTTTCCTCCTATTTCTCTTCCTTTTCTCTAACTTTCTCTTCTACATCCCAAGAAGAACGTTTCTCTCTAAGTTTCTCCGTGCTTCCTCATCTTTTCTGTTTTATTCTACGAACTAATTAGCAGAGGCCACTAATTGTTTCATTAGCTTAAGTGGCCCTGTGTTAACTCAAATTGACCTTGCTTAGCCTCTAAGAAAGAGAATTTTCTGAGTAATTGTAGCATAACGATATTATTTTAACTTAGGCACCTCATTTAAGGCTTTCAAAATCACTAAAGTGTTCAATTCTCAAGTCCAAAACGATGAATTTGAATGCCCTTTGATTATCTTTCTAAAATTCCTTTCTTTTCTCCAACTTTCTCTTCTAGCTCTAAAGCAAGATGTTTCTCTCTTTCTCCGTCCTTCTTCATCATTTTCCATTTGGCTCTTGGAACTAATTTGCTTAGGCCACTAATTCTTTCATTAGCTTATGTGGCCAAGTTTAACTCAAACTCACCTTGCTGAGCCTCTAGGAAAGAGAATTTTCCGAGTTAGTTGAGCTCAGGCACCTCATTCAAAGTTTTCAAAATCACGTTAGTGTTCAATTCTCAAGTCCAAAACGATGAATTTGATTGCCCCTTTGACTTTTCTTCCTATTTCTCTTTATTTTCTCTAACTCTCTCTTCTAAGCTCTCAAGAAGAATGTTTCTGTCTAACTTTCTCTGGCCTTTTCTATTTTGTTCTAGGAACTAATTAGCTTAGGCCACTAATTATTTCATTAGCTTAAGTGGCCATGTTTGACTCAAACTAACCTTCCTTAGCCTCCAAGAAAGAGAATTTTCAAAGCATTTGCAGCATAACGATATCAGTTTAACTTAAGCCCCTTATCTAACGTTTACTGAATCGCCTACGTGTTCAATTCTCGAGTCCAAAAAGACTAAAAAATAATAATAATAATAATAATAATAATAATAATAATAATAATAATAATTTTTTTTATTTTCTTCCTATTTCCCTTTCTTTTCTCTAACTTTCTCTACTACCTCCCAAGAAGAACGTTTCCCTCTAACTTTCTCCGTCCTTCTCCATCCTACTCTATTTTGTTCTACGAACTAATTATATCTGAGGCTACTAATTGTTTCATTAGCTTTAGTGGCCATGTTTAACTCAAACTAACCTTGCCCAGCCTCTAAGAAAGAGAATTTTATGAGTAATTGTTGCTTAACGTTATTGCTTTAACTTAGGCACCTCATTTAAGGATTTCCAAATCACCTGAGTGTTCAATTCTCAATTCCAAAATGATGAATTTGAATTCTCTTTGATTTTCTTCCTGTTTCTCTTTCTTTTCTCTAACTTTCTTTTCTAGCTCTCAAGAAGAATGTTTCTCCATAACTTTCCCCGTCCTTCTGCATCTTTCTCTATCTTGTTCTAGGAGCTAAGTAGCTTATTAGGCCACTAATCGTTTCATTAGCTTAAGTGGCCAAGTTTAGCTCAAACTAACCTTGCTTAGCCTCTAAAAAAGAGAATTTTAAGAGTAATTGCATCTTAGCGATATTAGTTTAACTTAAGAACCTTATTTAAAGGATTTCTAAATCACCTAAGTGTTCAATTCTCAAGTCCAAAAGGAAGAATTTGAAATCCCTTTGAATTTCTTTCTATTTTCCTTTTTCTTTTCTCCGACTTCTCATCTACCTGCCAAGAAGAATGTTTCTCCCCAAGTTTCTCCGGCCTTCTCCATCCTTCTCTATTTTATCCTACGAACTAATTAGCTTGGGCCAATAACTCTTTCGTTAGCTTAAATGGCCCGGTTTAACTCAAACAAAACCATGCTTAGCCTGTAAGAAAGAGAATTTTATGAGTAATTGTAGCTTAATGATATTAGTTTAACTTAAACACGTCATTTAAGGTTTTCTAAATCTCCTACGTGTTCAATTCTCAAATCGAAAAGGATGAATTTCAATTCGCTTTGATTTTCTTCCTATTTCTCTATCTTTTCTCTAACCTTTCTCCACCGCCTCTCAAGAAGAATTCAGAATGTTCAAAAGCTGTCCTTTATTTTCTTTTTGTTCTACACCTACTATAACGACATACTTATTTTGCCTACTCTAGTGGGATGTACTAGGGACTATGTTTCGTTACTCATAGCTATTTTGCTGGATGCATACATCAGATTGCTGGTTTCTCCTCCAGCGCACTTCAGGAATACTGTTACACTCCGTGTGGGTTACGCTTCAAGACTATGCTGAATCAGATTTCGGTGATTTCTGGATGGGTTACTTTGGTTGCTACTTTCATTATTGGCGTTTGATATTTTTGGATGGGTGGCTCATAGCTATTACTTTGTTTCATTATTGATTTTAGTTAGTTCTTCCGCTGATGTTCAATAGCTATTTCTCTTTGATATAGTGTTTGAACATCTTGCGTCTGGTTATTCAGTCGTGCTTTTCTTGGCTTTGCTTTTCTTTCTCTCGTGTATAGCTTTGTAGGGCCTGGGGCATGCCCCTTGTAATCTTGTTTATTCTTCTGTTTTATTTATGACTTATTCACCCAAAAAAGAGAACTTTTGTCTCTAGCTTTCTCCGTCCTTCTCCATCCTTCTCTACTTTGTTCTAGGAACTAATAAGCCACTAATTGTTTCATTAGCTTAAGGGGACAAGTTTAACTCAAACTAACCTTGCTTAGCCTCTAAGAAAGAGAATTTTCTGAGTAATTGTGGCTTAACTATATTAGTTTAACTTAAGTACCCTATTTAGGGTTTTCTAAATCTCCTACGTGTTCAGTTCTCGAGTCCAAATGGATGAATTTGAATTCTCTTCGATTTTCTTCCTATTTCTCTTTCCTTTTCTCTAACTTTCTCTTCAACATCTAGAGAAGAACGTTTCCCTCTATGTTTCTCCGTCCTTCTCCGTCTTCCTCTGTTTTGTTCTACGAACTAATTAGCTTAGCCCACTAATTGTTTCATTAGCTTAAGCGGCCAGGTTTAACTGAAACTATCCTTGCTTAGCTTGTAAGAAAAGGAATTTTCTAAGCAATTTCAGTTTAACGATGTTAGTTTAAGTTAAGAACCTCATTTAAGGATTTCCAAATCACCTACGTGTTCAATTCGCAAGTCCGCAAGGAAGAATTTGAAATCCCTTTGATTTTCTTCCTATTTCTCTTTCTTTTCTCCAACTTCTCATCTACCTGTCAAGAAGAATGTTTCTCCAAAACTTTCTCCGTCCTTCTCTATTTTGTCCTACGAACTAATTAGCTTTGGCCAATAATTGTTTCATTAGCTTAAGTGGCCAGGTTTAACTCAAACTAACCATGCATATCGTCTAAGAAAGAGAATTTTATGAGTAATCGTAGCTTAACCATATTAGTTTAATTTAAGCACCCTATTTAAGGTTTTCTAAGTCTCCTACGTGTTCAATTCTCAAGTCCAAATGGATGGGTTTGATTTCTCTTCGATTTTCCTCCTATTTCTCTTCCTTTTCTCTAACTTTCTCTTCTACATCCCAAGAAGAACGTTTCTCTCTAAGTTTCTCCGTGCTTCCTCATCTTTTCTGTTTTATTCTACGAACTAATTAGCAGAGGCCACTAATTGTTTCATTAGCTTAAGTGGCCGTGTGTTAACTCAAATTGACCTTGCTTAGCCTCTAAGAAAGAGAATTTTCTGAGTAATTGTAGCATAACGATATTATTTTAACTTAGGCACCTCATTTAAGGCTTTCAAAATCACTAAAGTGTTCAATTCTCAAGTCCAAAACGATGAATTTGAATGCCCTTTGATTATCTTTCTAAAATTCCTTTCTTTTCTCCAACTTTCTCTTCTAGCTCTAAAGCAAGATGTTTCTCTCTTTCTCCGTCCTTCTTCATCATTTTCCATTTGGCTCTTGGAACTAATTTGCTTAGGCCACTAATTCTTTCATTAGCTTATGTGGCCAAGTTTAACTCAAACTCACCTTGCTGAGCCTCTAGGAAAGAGAATTTTCCGAGTTAGTTGAGCTCAGGCACCTCATTCAAAGTTTTCAAAATCACGTTAGTGTTCAATTCTCAAGTCCAAAACGATGAATTTGATTGCCCCTTTGACTTTTCTTCCTATTTCTCTTTATTTTCTCTAACTCTCTCTTCTAAGCTCTCAAGAAGAATGTTTCTGTCTAACTTTCTCTGGCCTTTTCTATTTTGTTCTAGGAACTAATTAGCTTAGGCCACTAATTATTTCATTAGCTTAAGTGGCCATGTTTGACTCAAACTAACCTTCCTTAGCCTCCAAGAAAGAGAATTTTCAAAGCATTTGCAGCATAACGATATCAGTTTAACTTAAGCCCCTTATCTAACGTTTACTGAATCGCCTACGTGTTCAATTCTCGAGTCCAAAAAGACTAAAAAATAATAATAATAATAATAATAATAATAATAATAATAATAATTTTTTTTATTTTCTTCCTATTTCCCTTTCTTTTCTCTAACTTTCTCTACTACCTCCCAAGAAGAACGTTTCCCTCTAACTTTCTCCGTCTTTCTCCATCCTACTCTATTTTGTTCTACGAACTAATTATATTTGAGGCTACTAATTGTTTCATTAGCTTTAGTGGCCATGTTTAACTCAAACTAACCTTGCCCAGCCTCTAAGAAAGAGAATTTTATGAGTAATTGTTGCTTAACGTTATTGCTTTAACTTAGGCACCTCATTTAAGGATTTCCAAATCACCTGAGTGTTCAATTCTCAATTCCAAAATGATGAATTTGAATTCTCTTTGATTTTCTTCCTGTTTCTCTTTCTTTTCTCTAACTTTCTTTTCTAGCTCTCAAGAAGAATGTTTCTCCATAACTTTCCCCGTCCTTCTGCATCTTTCTCTATCTTGTTCTAGGAGCTAAGTAGCTTATTAGGCCACTAATCGTTTCATTAGCTTAAGTGGCCAAGTTTAGCTCAAACTAACCTTGCTTAGCCTCTAAAAAAGAGAATTTTAAGAGTAATTGCATCTTAGCGATATTAGTTTAACTTAAGAACCTTATTTAAAGGATTTCTAAATCACCTAAGTGTTCAATTCTCAAGTCCAAAAGGAAGAATTTGAAATCCCTTTGAATTTCTTTCTATTTTCCTTTTTCTTTTCTCCGACTTCTCATCTACCTGCCAAGAAGAATGTTTCTCCCCAAGTTTCTCCGGCCTTCTCCATCCTTCTCTATTTTATCCTACGAACTAATTAGCTTGGGCCAATAACTCTTTCGTTAGCTTAAATGGCCCGGTTTAACTCAAACAAAACCATGCTTAGCCTGTAAGAAAGAGAATTTTATGAGTAATTGTAGCTTAATGATATTAGTTTAACTTAAACACGTCATTTAAGGTTTTCTAAATCTCCTACGTGTTCAATTCTCAAATCGAAAAGGATGAATTTCAATTCGCTTTGATTTTCTTCCTATTTCTCTATCTTTTCTCTAACCTTTCTCCACCGCCTCTCAAGAAGAATTCAGAATGTTCAAAAGCTGTCCTTTATTTTCTTTTTGTTCTACACCTACTATAACGACATACTTATTTTGCCTACTCTAGTGGGATGTACTAGGGACTATGTTTCGTTACTCATAGCTATTTTGCTGGATGCATACATCAGATTGCTGGTTTCTCCTCCAGCGCACTTCAGGAATACTGTTACACTCCGTGTGGGTTACGCTTCAAGACTATGCTGAATCAGATTTCGGTGATTTCTGGATGGGTTACTTTGGTTGCTACTTTCATTATTGGCGTTTGATATTTTTGGATGGGTGGCTCATAGCTATTACTTTGTTTCATTATTGATTTTAGTTAGTTCTTCCGCTGATGTTCAATAGCTATTTCTCTTTGATATAGTGTTTGAACATCTTGCGTCTGGTTATTCAGTCGTGCTTTTCTTGGCTTTGCTTTTCTTTCTCTCGTGTATAGCTTTGTAGGGCCTGGGGCATGCCCCTTGTAATCTTGTTTATTCTTCTGTTTTATTTATGACTTATTCACCCAAAAAAGAGAACTTTTGTCTCTAGCTTTCTCCGTCCTTCTCCATCCTTCTCTACTTTGTTCTAGGAACTAATAAGCCACTAATTGTTTCATTAGCTTAAGGGGACAAGTTTAACTCAAACTAACCTTGCTTAGCCTCTAAGAAAGAGAATTTTCTGAGTAATTGTGGCTTAACTATATTAGTTTAACTTAAGTACCCTATTTAGGGTTTTCTAAATCTCCTACGTGTTCAGTTCTCGAGTCCAAATGGATGAATTTGAATTCTCTTCGATTTTCTTCCTATTTCTCTTTCCTTTTCTCTAACTTTCTCTTCAACATCTAGAGAAGAACGTTTCCCTCTATGTTTCTCCGTCCTTCTCCGTCTTCCTCTGTTTTGTTCTACGAACTAATTAGCTTAGCCCACTAATTGTTTCATTAGCTTAAGCGGCCAGGTTTAACTGAAACTATCCTTGCTTAGCTTGTAAGAAAAGGAATTTTCTAAGCAATTTCAGTTTAACGATGTTAGTTTAAGTTAAGAACCTCATTTAAGGATTTCCAAATCACCTACGTGTTCAATTCGCAAGTCCGCAAGGAAGAATTTGAAATCCCTTTGATTTTCTTCCTATTTCTCTTTCTTTTCTCCAACTTCTCATCTACCTGTCAAGAAGAATGTTTCTCCAAAACTTTCTCCGTCCTTCTCTATTTTGTCCTACGAACTAATTAGCTTTGGCCAATAATTGTTTCATTAGCTTAAGTGGCCAGGTTTAACTCAAACTAACCATGCATATCGTCTAAGAAAGAGAATTTTATGAGTAATCGTAGCTTAACCATATTAGTTTAATTTAAGCACCCTATTTAAGGTTTTCTAAGTCTCCTACGTGTTCAATTCTCAAGTCCAAATGGATGGGTTTGATTTCTCTTCGATTTTCCTCCTATTTCTCTTCCTTTTCTCTAACTTTCTCTTCTACATCCCAAGAAGAACGTTTCTCTCTAAGTTTCTCCGTGCTTCCTCATCTTTTCTGTTTTATTCTACGAACTAATTAGCAGAGGCCACTAATTGTTTCATTAGCTTAAGTGGCCGTGTGTTAACTCAAATTGACCTTGCTTAGCCTCTAAGAAAGAGAATTTTCTGAGTAATTGTAGCATAACGATATTATTTTAACTTAGGCACCTCATTTAAGGCTTTCAAAATCACTAAAGTGTTCAATTCTCAAGTCCAAAACGATGAATTTGAATGCCCTTTGATTATCTTTCTAAAATTCCTTTCTTTTCTCCAACTTTCTCTTCTAGCTCTAAAGCAAGATGTTTCTCTCTTTCTCCGTCCTTCTTCATCATTTTCCATTTGGCTCTTGGAACTAATTTGCTTAGGCCACTAATTCTTTCATTAGCTTATGTGGCCAAGTTTAACTCAAACTCACCTTGCTGAGCCTCTAGGAAAGAGAATTTTCCGAGTTAGTTGAGCTCAGGCACCTCATTCAAAGTTTTCAAAATCACGTTAGTGTTCAATTCTCAAGTCCAAAACGATGAATTTGATTGCCCCTTTGACTTTTCTTCCTATTTCTCTTTATTTTCTCTAACTCTCTCTTCTAAGCTCTCAAGAAGAATGTTTCTGTCTAACTTTCTCTGGCCTTTTCTATTTTGTTCTAGGAACTAATTAGCTTAGGCCACTAATTATTTCATTAGCTTAAGTGGCCATGTTTGACTCAAACTAACCTTCCTTAGCCTCCAAGAAAGAGAATTTTCAAAGCATTTGCAGCATAACGATATCAGTTTAACTTAAGCCCCTTATCTAACGTTTACTGAATCGCCTACGTGTTCAATTCTCGAGTCCAAAAAGACTAAAAAATAATAATAATAATAATAATAATAATAATAATAATAATAATAATTTTTTTTATTTTCTTCCTATTTCCCTTTCTTTTCTCTAACTTTCTCTACTACCTCCCAAGAAGAACGTTTCCCTCTAACTTTCTCCGTCCTTCTCCATCCTACTCTATTTTGTTCTACGAACTAATTATATCTGAGGCTACTAATTGTTTCATTAGCTTTAGTGGCCATGTTTAACTCAAACTAACCTTGCCCAGCCTCTAAGAAAGAGAATTTTATGAGTAATTGTTGCTTAACGTTATTGCTTTAACTTAGGCACCTCATTTAAGGATTTCCAAATCACCTGAGTGTTCAATTCTCAATTCCAAAATGATGAATTTGAATTCTCTTTGATTTTCTTCCTGTTTCTCTTTCTTTTCTCTAACTTTCTTTTCTAGCTCTCAAGAAGAATGTTTCTCCATAACTTTCCCCGTCCTTCTGCATCTTTCTCTATCTTGTTCTAGGAGCTAAGTAGCTTATTAGGCCACTAATCGTTTCATTAGCTTAAGTGGCCAAGTTTAGCTCAAACTAACCTTGCTTAGCCTCTAAAAAAGAGAATTTTAAGAGTAATTGCATCTTAGCGATATTAGTTTAACTTAAGAACCTTATTTAAAGGATTTCTAAATCACCTAAGTGTTCAATTCTCAAGTCCAAAAGGAAGAATTTGAAATCCCTTTGAATTTCTTTCTATTTTCCTTTTTCTTTTCTCCGACTTCTCATCTACCTGCCAAGAAGAATGTTTCTCCCCAAGTTTCTCCGGCCTTCTCCATCCTTCTCTATTTTATCCTACGAACTAATTAGCTTGGGCCAATAACTCTTTCGTTAGCTTAAATGGCCCGGTTTAACTCAAACAAAACCATGCTTAGCCTGTAAGAAAGAGAATTTTATGAGTAATTGTAGCTTAATGATATTAGTTTAACTTAAACACGTCATTTAAGGTTTTCTAAATCTCCTACGTGTTCAATTCTCAAATCGAAAAGGATGAATTTCAATTCGCTTTGATTTTCTTCCTATTTCTCTATCTTTTCTCTAACCTTTCTCCACCGCCTCTCAAGAAGAATTCAGAATGTTCAAAAGCTGTCCTTTATTTTCTTTTTGTTCTACACCTACTATAACGACATACTTATTTTGCCTACTCTAGTGGGATGTACTAGGGACTATGTTTCGTTACTCATAGCTATTTTGCTGGATGCATACATCAGATTGCTGGTTTCTCCTCCAGCGCACTTCAGGAATACTGTTACACTCCGTGTGGGTTACGCTTCAAGACTATGCTGAATCAGATTTCGGTGATTTCTGGATGGGTTACTTTGGTTGCTACTTTCATTATTGGCGTTTGATATTTTTGGATGGGTGGCTCATAGCTATTACTTTGTTTCATTATTGATTTTAGTTAGTTCTTCCGCTGATGTTCAATAGCTATTTCTCTTTGATATAGTGTTTGAACATCTTGCGTCTGGTTATTCAGTCGTGCTTTTCTTGGCTTTGCTTTTCTTTCTCTCGTGTATAGCTTTGTAGGGCCTGGGGCATGCCCCTTGTAATCTTGTTTATTCTTCTGTTTTATTTATGACTTATTCACCCAAAAAAGAGAACTTTTGTCTCTAGCTTTCTCCGTCCTTCTCCATCCTTCTCTACTTTGTTCTAGGAACTAATAAGCCACTAATTGTTTCATTAGCTTAAGGGGACAAGTTTAACTCAAACTAACCTTGCTTAGCCTCTAAGAAAGAGAATTTTCTGAGTAATTGTGGCTTAACTATATTAGTTTAACTTAAGTACCCTATTTAGGGTTTTCTAAATCTCCTACGTGTTCAGTTCTCGAGTCCAAATGGATGAATTTGAATTCTCTTCGATTTTCTTCCTATTTCTCTTTCCTTTTCTCTAACTTTCTCTTCAACATCTAGAGAAGAACGTTTCCCTCTATGTTTCTCCGTCCTTCTCCGTCTTCCTCTGTTTTGTTCTACGAACTAATTAGCTTAGCCCACTAATTGTTTCATTAGCTTAAGCGGCCAGGTTTAACTGAAACTATCCTTGCTTAGCTTGTAAGAAAAGGAATTTTCTAAGCAATTTCAGTTTAACGATGTTAGTTTAAGTTAAGAACCTCATTTAAGGATTTCCAAATCACCTACGTGTTCAATTCGCAAGTCCGCAAGGAAGAATTTGAAATCCCTTTGATTTTCTTCCTATTTCTCTTTCTTTTCTCCAACTTCTCATCTACCTGTCAAGAAGAATGTTTCTCCAAAACTTTCTCCGTCCTTCTCTATTTTGTCCTACGAACTAATTAGCTTTGGCCAATAATTGTTTCATTAGCTTAAGTGGCCAGGTTTAACTCAAACTAACCATGCATATCGTCTAAGAAAGAGAATTTTATGAGTAATCGTAGCTTAACCATATTAGTTTAATTTAAGCACCCTATTTAAGGTTTTCTAAGTCTCCTACGTGTTCAATTCTCAAGTCCAAATGGATGGGTTTGATTTCTCTTCGATTTTCCTCCTATTTCTCTTCCTTTTCTCTAACTTTCTCTTCTACATCTCAAGAAGAACGTTTCTCTCTAAGTTTCTCCGTGCTTCCTCATCTTTTCTGTTTTATTCTACGAACTAATTAGCAGAGGCCACTAATTGTTTCATTAGCTTAAGTGGCCGTGTGTTAACTCAAATTGACCTTGCTTAGCCTCTAAGAAAGAGAATTTTCTGAGTAATTGTAGCATAACGATATTATTTTAACTTAGGCACCTCATTTAAGGCTTTCAAAATCACTAAAGTGTTCAATTCTCAAGTCCAAAACGATGAATTTGAATGCCCTTTGATTATCTTTCTAAAATTCCTTTCTTTTCTCCAACTTTCTCTTCTAGCTCTAAAGCAAGATGTTTCTCTCTTTCTCCGTCCTTCTTCATCATTTTCCATTTGGCTCTTGGAACTAATTTGCTTAGGCCACTAATTCTTTCATTAGCTTATGTGGCCAAGTTTAACTCAAACTCACCTTGCTGAGCCTCTAGGAAAGAGAATTTTCCGAGTTAGTTGAGCTCAGGCACCTCATTCAAAGTTTTCAAAATCACGTTAGTGTTCAATTCTCAAGTCCAAAACGATGAATTTGATTGCCCCTTTGACTTTTCTTCCTATTTCTCTTTATTTTCTCTAACTCTCTCTTCTAAGCTCTCAAGAAGAATGTTTCTGTCTAACTTTCTCTGGCCTTTTCTATTTTGTTCTAGGAACTAATTAGCTTAGGCCACTAATTATTTCATTAGCTTAAGTGGCCATGTTTGACTCAAACTAACCTTCCTTAGCCTCCAAGAAAGAGAATTTTCAAAGCATTTGCAGCATAACGATATCAGTTTAACTTAAGCCCCTTATCTAACGTTTACTGAATCGCCTACGTGTTCAATTCTCGAGTCCAAAAAGACTAAAAAATAATAATAATAATAATAATAATAATAATAATAATAATAATAATTTTTTTTATTTTCTTCCTATTTCCCTTTCTTTTCTCTAACTTTCTCTACTACCTCCCAAGAAGAACGTTTCCCTCTAACTTTCTCCGTCCTTCTCCATCCTACTCTATTTTGTTCTACGAACTAATTATATCTGAGGCTACTAATTGTTTCATTAGCTTTAGTGGCCATGTTTAACTCAAACTAACATTGCCCAGCCTCTAAGAAAGAGAATTTTATGAGTAATTGTTGCTTAACGTTATTGCTTTAACTTAGGCACCTCATTTAAGGATTTCCAAATCACCTGAGTGTTCAATTCTCAATTCCAAAATGATGAATTTGAATTCTCTTTGATTTTCTTCCTGTTTCTCTTTCTTTTCTCTAACTTTCTTTTCTAGCTCTCAAGAAGAATGTTTCTCCATAACTTTCCCCGTCCTTCTGCATCTTTCTCTATCTTGTTCTAGGAGCTAAGTAGCTTATTAGGCCACTAATCGTTTCATTAGCTTAAGTGGCCAAGTTTAGCTCAAACTAACCTTGCTTAGCCTCTAAAAAAGAGAATTTTAAGAGTAATTGCATCTTAGCGATATTAGTTTAACTTAAGAACCTTATTTAAAGGATTTCTAAATCACCTAAGTGTTCAATTCTCAAGTCCAAAAGGAAGAATTTGAAATCCCTTTGAATTTCTTTCTATTTTCCTTTTTCTTTTCTCCGACTTCTCATCTACCTGCCAAGAAGAATGTTTCTCCCCAAGTTTCTCCGGCCTTCTCCATCCTTCTCTATTTTATCCTACGAACTAATTAGCTTGGGCCAATAACTCTTTCGTTAGCTTAAATGGCCCGGTTTAACTCAAACAAAACCATGCTTAGCCTGTAAGAAAGAGAATTTTATGAGTAATTGTAGCTTAATGATATTAGTTTAACTTAAACACGTCATTTAAGGTTTTCTAAATCTCCTACGTGTTCAATTCTCAAATCGAAAAGGATGAATTTCAATTCGCTTTGATTTTCTTCCTATTTCTCTATCTTTTCTCTAACCTTTCTCCACCGCCTCTCAAGAAGAATTCAGAATGTTCAAAAGCTGTCCTTTATTTTCTTTTTGTTCTACACCTACTATAACGACATACTTATTTTGCCTACTCTAGTGGGATGTACTAGGGACTATGTTTCGTTACTCATAGCTATTTTGCTGGATGCATACATCAGATTGCTGGTTTCTCCTCCAGCGCACTTCAGGAATATTGTTACACTCCGTGTGGGTTACGCTTCAAGACTATGCTGAATCAGATTTCGGTGATTTCTGGATGGGTTACTTTGGTTGCTACTTTCATTATTGGCGTTTGATATTTTTGGATGGGTGGCTCATAGCTATTACTTTGTTTCATTATTGATTTTAGTTAGTTCTTCCGCTGATGTTCAATAGCTATTTCTCTTTGATATAGTGTTTGAACATCTTGCGTCTGGTTATTCAGTCGTGCTTTTCTTGGCTTTGCTTTTCTTTCTCTCGTGTATAGCTTTGTAGGGCCTGGGGCATGCCCCTTGTAATCTTGTTTATTCTTCTGTTTTATTTATGACTTATTCACCCAAAAAAGAGAACTTTTGTCTCTAGCTTTCTCCGTCCTTCTCCATCCTTCTCTACTTTGTTCTAGGAACTAATAAGCCACTAATTGTTTCATTAGCTTAAGGGGACAAGTTTAACTCAAACTAACCTTGCTTAGCCTCTAAGAAAGAGAATTTTCTGAGTAATTGTGGCTTAACTATATTAGTTTAACTTAAGTACCCTATTTAGGGTTTTCTAAATCTCCTACGTGTTCAGTTCTCGAGTCCAAATGGATGAATTTGAATTCTCTTCGATTTTCTTCCTATTTCTCTTTCCTTTTCTCTAACTTTCTCTTCAACATCTAGAGAAGAACGTTTCCCTCTATGTTTCTCCGTCCTTCTCCGTCTTCCTCTGTTTTGTTCTACGAACTAATTAGCTTAGCCCACTAATTGTTTCATTAGCTTAAGCGGCCAGGTTTAACTGAAACTATCCTTGCTTAGCTTGTAAGAAAAGGAATTTTCTAAGCAATTTCAGTTTAACGATGTTAGTTTAAGTTAAGAACCTCATTTAAGGATTTCCAAATCACCTACGTGTTCAATTCGCAAGTCCGCAAGGAAGAATTTGAAATCCCTTTGATTTTCGTCCTATTTCTCTTTCTTTTCTCCAACTTCTCATCTACCTGTCAAGAAGAATGTTTCTCCAAAACTTTCTCCGTCCTTCTCTATTTTGTCCTACGAACTAATTAGCTTTGGCCAATAATTGTTTCATTAGCTTAAGTGGCCAGGTTTAACTCAAACTAACCATGCATATCGTCTAAGAAAGAGAATTTTATGAGTAATCGTAGCTTAACCATATTAGTTTAATTTAAGCACCCTATTTAAGGTTTTCTAAGTCTCCTACGTGTTCAATTCTCAAGTCCAAATGGATGGGTTTGATTTCTCTTCGATTTTCCTCCTATTTCTCTTCCTTTTCTCTAACTTTCTCTTCTACATCCCAAGAAGAACGTTTCTCTCTAAGTTTCTCCGTGCTTCCTCATCTTTTCTGTTTTATTCTACGAACTAATTAGCAGAGGCCACTAATTGTTTCATTAGCTTAAGTGGCCGTGTGTTAACTCAAATTGACCTTGCTTAGCCTCTAAGAAAGAGAATTTTCTGAGTAATTGTAGCATAACGATATTATTTTAACTTAGGCACCTCATTTAAGGCTTTCAAAATCACTAAAGTGTTCAATTCTCAAGTCCAAAACGATGAATTTGAATGCCCTTTGATTATCTTTCTAAAATTCCTTTCTTTTCTCCAACTTTCTCTTCTAGCTCTAAAGCAAGATGTTTCTCTCTTTCTCCGTCCTTCTTCATCATTTTCCATTTGGCTCTTGGAACTAATTTGCTTAGGCCACTAATTCTTTCATTAGCTTATGTGGCCAAGTTTAACTCAAACTCACCTTGCTGAGCCTCTAGGAAAGAGAATTTTCCGAGTTAGTTGAGCTCAGGCACCTCATTCAAAGTTTTCAAAATCACGTTAGTGTTCAATTCTCAAGTCCAAAACGATGAATTTGATTGCCCCTTTGACTTTTCTTCCTATTTCTCTTTATTTTCTCTAACTCTCTCTTCTAAGCTCTCAAGAAGAATGTTTCTGTCTAACTTTCTCTGGCCTTTTCTATTTTGTTCTAGGAACTAATTAGCTTAGGCCACTAATTATTTCATTAGCTTAAGTGGCCATGTTTGACTCAAACTAACCTTCCTTAGCCTCCAAGAAAGAGAATTTTCAAAGCATTTGCAGCATAACGATATCAGTTTAACTTAAGCCCCTTATCTAACGTTTACTGAATCGCCTACGTGTTCAATTCTCGAGTCCAAAAAGACTAAAAAAAAAAATAATAATAATAATAATAATAATAATAATAATAATAATTTTTTTTATTTTCTTCCTATTTCCCTTTCTTTTCTCTAACTTTCTCTACTACCTCCCAAGAAGAACGTTTCCCTCTAACTTTCTCCGTCCTTCTCCATCCTACTCTATTTTGTTCTACGAACTAATTATATCTGAGGCTACTAATTGTTTCATTAGCTTTAGTGGCCATGTTTAACTCAAACTAACCTTGCCCAGCCTCTAAGAAAGAGAATTTTATGAGTAATTGTTGCTTAACGTTATTGCTTTAACTTAGGCACCTCATTTAAGGATTTCCAAATCACCTGAGTGTTCAATTCTCAATTCCAAAATGATGAATTTGAATTCTCTTTGATTTTCTTCCTGTTTCTCTTTCTTTTCTCTAACTTTCTTTTCTAGCTCTCAAGAAGAATGTTTCTCCATAACTTTCCCCGTCCTTCTGCATCTTTCTCTATCTTGTTCTAGGAGCTAAGTAGCTTATTAGGCCACTAATCGTTTCATTAGCTTAAGTGGCCAAGTTTAGCTCAAACTAACCTTGCTTAGCCTCTAAAAAAGAGAATTTTAAGAGTAATTGCATCTTAGCGATATTAGTTTAACTTAAGAACCTTATTTAAAGGATTTCTAAATCACCTAAGTGTTCAATTCTCAAGTCTAAAAGGAAGAATTTGAAATCCCTTTGAATTTCTTTCTATTTTCCTTTTTCTTTTCTCCGACTTCTCATCTACCTGCCAAGAAGAATGTTTCTCCCCAAGTTTCTCCGGCCTTCTCCATCCTTCTCTATTTTATCCTACGAACTAATTAGCTTGGGCCAATAACTCTTTCGTTAGCTTAAATGGCCCGGTTTAACTCAAACAAAACCATGCTTAGCCTGTAAGAAAGAGAATTTTATGAGTAATTGTAGCTTAATGATATTAGTTTAACTTAAACACGTCATTTAAGGTTTTCTAAATCTCCTACGTGTTCAATTCTCAAATCGAAAAGGATGAATTTCAATTCGCTTTGATTTTCTTCCTATTTCTCTATCTTTTCTCTAACCTTTCTCCACCGCCTCTCAAGAAGAATTCAGAATGTTCAAAAGCTGTCCTTTATTTTCTTTTTGTTCTACACCTACTATAACGACATACTTATTTTGCCTACTCTAGTGGGATGTACTAGGGACTATGTTTCGTTACTCATAGCTATTTTGCTGGATGCATACATCAGATTGCTGGTTTCTCCTCCAGCGCACTTCAGGAATACTGTTACACTCCGTGTGGGTTACGCTTCAAGACTATGCTGAATCAGATTTCGGTGATTTCTGGATGGGTTACTTTGGTTGCTACTTTCATTATTGGCGTTTGATATTTTTGGATGGGTGGCTCATAGCTATTACTTTGTTTCATTATTGATTTTAGTTAGTTCTTCCGCTGATGTTCAATAGCTATTTCTCTTTGATATAGTGTTTGAACATCTTGCGTCTAGTTATTCAGTCGTGCTTTTCTTGGCTTTGCTTTTCTTTCTCTCGTGTATAGCTTTGTAGGGCCTGGGGCATGCCCCTTGTAATCTTGTTTATTCTTCTGTTTTATTTATGACTTATTCACCCAAAAAAGAGAACTTTTGTCTCTAGCTTTCTCCGTCCTTCTCCATCCTTCTCTACTTTGTTCTAGGAACTAATAAGCCACTAATTGTTTCATTAGCTTAAGGGGACAAGTTTAACTCAAACTAACCTTGCTTAGCCTCTAAGAAAGAGAATTTTCTGAGTAATTGTGGCTTAACTATATTAGTTTAACTTAAGTACCCTATTTAGGGTTTTCTAAATCTCCTACGTGTTCAGTTCTCGAGTCCAAATGGATGAATTTGAATTCTCTTCGATTTTCTTCCTATTTCTCTTTCCTTTTCTCTAACTTTCTCTTCAACATCTAGAGAAGAACGTTTCCCTCTATGTTTCTCCGTCCTTCTCCGTCTTCCTCTGTTTTGTTCTACGAACTAATTAGCTTAGCCCACTAATTGTTTCATTAGCTTAAGCGGCCAGGTTTAACTGAAACTATCCTTGCTTAGCTTGTAAGAAAAGGAATTTTCTAAGCAATTTCAGTTTAACGATGTTAGTTTAAGTTAAGAACCTCATTTAAGGATTTCCAAATCACCTACGTGTTCAATTCGCAAGTCCGCAAGGAAGAATTTGAAATCCCTTTGATTTTCTTCCTATTTCTCTTTCTTTTCTCCAACTTCTCATCTACCTGTCAAGAAGAATGTTTCTCCAAAACTTTCTCCGTCCTTCTCTATTTTGTCCTACGAACTAATTAGCTTTGGCCAATAATTGTTTCATTAGCTTAAGTGGCCAGGTTTAACTCAAACTAACCATGCATATCGTCTAAGAAAGAGAATTTTATGAGTAATCGTAGCTTAACCATATTAGTTTAATTTAAGCACCCTATTTAAGGTTTTCTAAGTCTCCTACGTGTTCAATTCTCAAGTCCAAATGGATGGGTTTGATTTCTCTTCGATTTTCCTCCTATTTCTCTTCCTTTTCTCTAACTTTCTCTTCTACATCTCAAGAAGAACGTTTCTCTCTAAGTTTCTCCGTGCTTCCTCATCTTTTCTGTTTTATTCTACGAACTAATTAGCAGAGGCCACTAATTGTTTCATTAGCTTAAGTGGCCGTGTGTTAACTCAAATTGACCTTGCTTAGCCTCTAAGAAAGAGAATTTTCTGAGTAATTGTAGCATAACGATATTATTTTAACTTAGGCACCTCATTTAAGGCTTTCAAAATCACTAAAGTGTTCAATTCTCAAGTCCAAAACGATGAATTTGAATGCCCTTTGATTATCTTTCTAAAATTCCTTTCTTTTCTCCAACTTTCTCTTCTAGCTCTAAAGCAAGATGTTTCTCTCTTTCTCCGTCCTTCTTCATCATTTTCCATTTGGCTCTTGGAACTAATTTGCTTAGGCCACTAATTCTTTCATTAGCTTATGTGGCCAAGTTTAACTCAAACTCACCTTGCTGAGCCTCTAGGAAAGAGAATTTTTCGAGTTAGTTGAGCTCAGGCACCTCATTCAAAGTTTTCAAAATCACGTTAGTGTTCAATTCTCAAGTCCAAAACGATGAATTTGATTGCCCCTTTGACTTTTCTTCCTATTTCTCTTTATTTTCTCTAACTCTCTCTTCTAAGCTCTCAAGAAGAATGTTTCTGTCTAACTTTCTCTGGCCTTTTCTATTTTGTTCTAGGAACTAATTAGCTTAGGCCACTAATTATTTCATTAGCTTAAGTGGCCATGTTTGACTCAAACTAACCTTCCTTAGCCTCCAAGAAAGAGAATTTTCAAAGCATTTGCAGCATAACGATATCAGTTTAACTTAAGCCCCTTATCTAACGTTTACTGAATCGCCTACGTGTTCAATTCTCGAGTCCAAAAAGACTAAAAAAAAAAAAATAATAATAATAATAATAATAATAATAATAATAATAATTTTTTTTATTTTCTTCCTATTTCCCTTTCTTTTCTCTAACTTTCTCTACTACCTCCCAAGAAGAACGTTTCCCTCTAACTTTCTCCGTCCTTCTCCATCCTACTCTATTTTGTTCTACGAACTAATTATATCTGAGGCTACTAATTGTTTCATTAGCTTTAGTGGCCATGTTTAACTCAAACTAACCTTGCCCAGCCTCTAAGAAAGAGAATTTTATGAGTAATTGTTGCTTAACGTTATTGCTTTAACTTAGGCACCTCATTTAAGGATTTCCAAATCACCTGAGTGTTCAATTCTCAATTCCAAAATGATGAATTTGAATTCTCTTTGATTTTCTTCCTGTTTCTCTTTCTTTTCTCTAACTTTCTTTTCTAGCTCTCAAGAAGAATGTTTCTCCATAACTTTCCCCGTCCTTCTGCATCTTTCTCTATCTTGTTCTAGGAGCTAAGTAGCTTATTAGGCCACTAATCGTTTCATTAGCTTAAGTGGCCAAGTTTAGCTCAAACTAACCTTGCTTAGCCTCTAAAAAAGAGAATTTTAAGAGTAATTGCATCTTAGCGATATTAGTTTAACTTAAGAACCTTATTTAAAGGATTTCTAAATCACCTAAGTGTTCAATTCTCAAGTCCAAAAGGAAGAATTTGAAATCCCTTTGAATTTCTTTCTATTTTCCTTTTTCTTTTCTCCGACTTCTCATCTACCTGCCAAGAAGAATGTTTCTCCCCAAGTTTCTCCGGCCTTCTCCATCCTTCTCTATTTTATCCTACGAACTAATTAGCTTGGGCCAATAACTCTTTCGTTAGCTTAAATGGCCCGGTTTAACTCAAACAAAACCATGCTTAGCCTGTAAGAAAGAGAATTTTATGAGTAATTGTAGCTTAATGATATTAGTTTAACTTAAACACGTCATTTAAGGTTTTCTAAATCTCCTACGTGTTCAATTCTCAAATCGAAAAGGATGAATTTCAATTCGCTTTGATTTTCTTCCTATTTCTCTATCTTTTCTCTAACCTTTCTCCACCGCCTCTCAAGAAGAATTCAGAATGTTCAAAAGCTGTCCTTTATTTTCTTTTTGTTCTACACCTACTATAACGACATACTTATTTTGCCTACTCTAGTGGGATGTACTAGGGACTATGTTTCGTTACTCATAGCTATTTTGCTGGATGCATACATCAGATTGCTGGTTTCTCCTCCAGCGCACTTCAGGAATACTGTTACACTCCGTGTGGGTTACGCTTCAAGACTATGCTGAATCAGATTTCGGTGATTTCTGGATGGGTTACTTTGGTTGCTACTTTCATTATTGGCGTTTGATATTTTTGGATGGGTGGCTCATAGCTATTACTTTGTTTCATTATTGATTTTAGTTAGTTCTTCCGCTGATGTTCAATAGCTATTTCTCTTTGATATAGTGTTTGAACATCTTGCGTCTGGTTATTCAGTCGTGCTTTTCTTGGCTTTGCTTTTGTTTCTCTCGTGTATAGCTTTGTAGGGCCTGGGGCATGCCCCTTGTAATCTTGTTTATTCTTCTGTTTTATTTATGACTTATTCACCCAAAAAAGAGAACTTTTGTCTCTAGCTTTCTCCGTCCTTCTCCATCCTTCTCTACTTTGTTCTAGGAACTAATAAGCCACTAATTGTTTCATTAGCTTAAGGGGACAAGTTTAACTCAAACTAACCTTGCTTAGCCTCTAAGAAAGAGAATTTTCTGAGTAATTGTGGCTTAACTATATTAGTTTAACTTAAGTACCCTATTTAGGGTTTTCTAAATCTCCTACGTGTTCAGTTCTCGAGTCCAAATGGATGAATTTGAATTCTCTTCGATTTTCTTCCTATTTCTCTTTCCTTTTCTCTAACTTTCTCTTCAACATCTAGAGAAGAACGTTTCCCTCTATGTTTCTCCGTCCTTCTCCGTCTTCCTCTGTTTTGTTCTACGAACTAATTAGCTTAGCCCACTAATTGTTTCATTAGCTTAAGCGGCCAGGTTTAACTGAAACTATCCTTGCTTAGCTTGTAAGAAAAGGAATTTTCTAAGCAATTTCAGTTTAACGATGTTAGTTTAAGTTAAGAACCTCATTTAAGGATTTCCAAATCACCTACGTGTTCAATTCGCAAGTCCGCAAGGAAGAATTTGAAATCCCTTTGATTTTCTTCCTATTTCTCTTTCTTTTCTCCAACTTCTCATCTACCTGTCAAGAAGAATGTTTCTCCAAAACTTTCTCCGTCCTTCTCTATTTTGTCCTACGAACTAATTAGCTTTGGCCAATAATTGTTTCATTAGCTTAAGTGGCCAGGTTTAACTCAAACTAACCATGCATATCGTCTAAGAAAGAGAATTTTATGAGTAATCGTAGCTTAACCATATTAGTTTAATTTAAGCACCCTATTTAAGGTTTTCTAAGTCTCCTACGTGTTCAATTCTCAAGTCCAAATGGATGGGTTTGATTTCTCTTCGATTTTCCTCCTATTTCTCTTCCTTTTCTCTAACTTTCTCTTCTACATCTCAAGAAGAACGTTTCTCTCTAAGTTTCTCCGTGCTTCCTCATCTTTTCTGTTTTATTCTACGAACTAATTAGCAGAGGCCACTAATTGTTTCATTAGCTTAAGTGGCCATGTGTTAACTCAAATTGACCTTGCTTAGCCTCTAAGAAAGAGAATTTTCTGAGTAATTGTAGCATAACGATATTATTTTAACTTAGGCACCTCATTTAAGGCTTTCAAAATCACTAAAGTGTTCAATTCTCAAGTCCAAAACGATGAATTTGAATGCCCTTTGATTATCTTTCTAAAATTCCTTTCTTTTCTCCAACTTTCTCTTCTAGCTCTAAAGCAAGATGTTTCTCTCTTTCTCCGTCCTTCTTCATCATTTTCCATTTGGCTCTTGGAACTAATTTGCTTAGGCCACTAATTCTTTCATTAGCTTATGTGGCCAAGTTTAACTCAAACTCACCTTGCTGAGCCTCTAGGAAAGAGAATTTTCCGAGTTAGTTGAGCTCAGGCACCTCATTCAAAGTTTTCAAAATCACGTTAGTGTTCAATTCTCAAGTCCAAAACGATGAATTTGATTGCCCCTTTGACTTTCTTCCTATTTCTCTTTATTTTCTCTAACTCTCTCTTCTAAGCTCTCAAGAAGAATGTTTCTGTCTAACTTTCTCTGGCCTTTTCTATTTTGTTCTAGGAACTAATTAGCTTAGGCCACTAATTATTTCATTAGCTTAAGTGGCCATGTTTGACTCAAACTAACCTTCCTTAGCCTCCAAGAAAGAGAATTTTCAAAGCATTTGCAGCATAACGATATCAGTTTAACTTAAGCCCCTTATCTAACGTTTACTGAATCGCCTACGTGTTCAATTCTCGAGTCCAAAAAGACTAAAAAAAAAAAATAATAATAATAATAATAATAATAATAATAATAATAATTTTTTTTATTTTCTTCCTATTTCCCTTTCTTTTCTCTAACTTTCTCTACTACCTCCCAAGAAGAACGTTTCCCTCTAACTTTCTCCGTCCTTCTCCATCCTACTCTATTTTGTTCTACGAACTAATTATATCTGAGGCTACTAATTGTTTCATTAGCTTTAGTGGCCATGTTTAACTCAAACTAACCTTGCCCAGCCTCTAAGAAAGAGAATTTTATGAGTAATTGTTGCTTAACGTTATTGCTTTAACTTAGGCACCTCATTTAAGGATTTCCAAATCACCTGAGTGTTCAATTCTCAATTCCAAAATGATGAATTTGAATTCTCTTTGATTTTCTTCCTGTTTCTCTTTCTTTTCTCTAACTTTCTTTTCTAGCTCTCAAGAAGAATGTTTCTCCATAACTTTCCCCGTCCTTCTGCATCTTTCTCTATCTTGTTCTAGGAGCTAAGTAGCTTATTAGGCCACTAATCGTTTCATTAGCTTAAGTGGCCAAGTTTAGCTCAAACTAACCTTGCTTAGCCTCTAAAAAAGAGAATTTTAAGAGTAATTGCATCTTAGCGATATTAGTTTAACTTAAGAACCTTATTTAAAGGATTTCTAAATCACCTAAGTGTTCAATTCTCAAGTCCAAAAGGAAGAATTTGAAATCCCTTTGAATTTCTTTCTATTTTCCTTTTTCTTTTCTCCGACTTCTCATCTACCTGCCAAGAAGAATGTTTCTCCCCAAGTTTCTCCGGCCTTCTCCATCCTTCTCTATTTTATCCTACGAACTAATTAGCTTGGGCCAATAACTCTTTCGTTAGCTTAAATGGCCCGGTTTAACTCAAACAAAACCATGCTTAGCCTGTAAGAAAGAGAATTTTATGAGTAATTGTAGCTTAATGATATTAGTTTAACTTAAACACGTCATTTAAGGTTTTCTAAATCTCCTACGTGTTCAATTCTCAAATCGAAAAGGATGAATTTCAATTCGCTTTGATTTTCTTCCTATTTCTCTATCTTTTCTCTAACCTTTCTCCACCGCCTCTCAAGAAGAATTCAGAATGTTCAAAAGCTGTCCTTTATTTTCTTTTTGTTCTACACCTACTATAACGACATACTTATTTTGCCTACTCTAGTGGGATGTACTAGGGACTATGTTTCGTTACTCATAGCTATTTTGCTGGATGCATACATCAGATTGCTGGTTTCTCCTCCAGCGCACTTCAGGAATACTGTTACACTCCGTGTGGGTTACGCTTCAAGACTATGCTGAATCAGATTTCGGTGATTTCTGGATGGGTTACTTTGGTTGCTACTTTCATTATTGGCGTTTGATATTTTTGGATGGGTGGCTCATAGCTATTACTTTGTTTCATTATTGATTTTAGTTAGTTCTTCCGCTGATGTTCAATAGCTATTTCTCTTTGATATAGTGTTTGAACATCTTGCGTCTGGTTATTCAGTCGTGCTTTTCTTGGCTTTGCTTTTGTTTCTCTCGTGTATAGCTTTGTAGGGCCTGGGGCATGCCCCTTGTAATCTTGTTTATTCTTCTGTTTTATTTATGACTTATTCACCCAAAAAAGAGAACTTTTGTCTCTAGCTTTCTCCGTCCTTCTCCATCCTTCTCTACTTTGTTCTAGGAACTAATAAGCCACTAATTGTTTCATTAGCTTAAGGGGACAAGTTTAACTCAAACTAACCTTGCTTAGCCTCTAAGAAAGAGAATTTTCTGAGTAATTGTGGCTTAACTATATTAGTTTAACTTAAGTACCCTATTTAGGGTTTTCTAAATCTCCTACGTGTTCAGTTCTCGAGTCCAAATGGATGAATTTGAATTCTCTTCGATTTTCTTCCTATTTCTCTTTCCTTTTCTCTAACTTTCTCTTCAACATCTAGAGAAGAACGTTTCCCTCTATGTTTCTCCGTCCTTCTCCGTCTTCCTCTGTTTTGTTCTACGAACTAATTAGCTTAGCCCACTAATTGTTTCATTAGCTTAAGCGGCCAGGTTTAACTGAAACTATCCTTGCTTAGCTTGTAAGAAAAGGAATTTTCTAAGCAATTTCAGTTTAACGATGTTAGTTTAAGTTAAGAACCTCATTTAAGGATTTCCAAATCACCTACGTGTTCAATTCGCAAGTCCGCAAGGAAGAATTTGAAATCCCTTTGATTTTCTTCCTATTTCTCTTTCTTTTCTCCAACTTCTCATCTACCTGTCAAGAAGAATGTTTCTCCAAAACTTTCTCCGTCCTTCTCTATTTTGTCCTACGAACTAATTAGCTTTGGCCAATAATTGTTTCATTAGCTTAAGTGGCCAGGTTTAACTCAAACTAACCATGCATATCGTCTAAGAAAGAGAATTTTATGAGTAATCGTAGCTTAACCATATTAGTTTAATTTAAGCACCCTATTTAAGGTTTTCTAAGTCTCCTACGTGTTCAATTCTCAAGTCCAAATGGATGGGTTTGATTTCTCTTCGATTTTCCTCCTATTTCTCTTCCTTTTCTCTAACTTTCTCTTCTACATCTCAAGAAGAACGTTTCTCTCTAAGTTTCTCCGTGCTTCCTCATCTTTTCTGTTTTATTCTACGAACTAATTAGCAGAGGCCACTAATTGTTTCATTAGCTTAAGTGGCCATGTGTTAACTCAAATTGACCTTGCTTAGCCTCTAAGAAAGAGAATTTTCTGAGTAATTGTAGCATAACGATATTATTTTAACTTAGGCACCTCATTTAAGGCTTTCAAAATCACTAAAGTGTTCAATTCTCAAGTCCAAAACGATGAATTTGAATGCCCTTTGATTATCTTTCTAAAATTCCTTTCTTTTCTCCAACTTTCTCTTCTAGCTCTAAAGCAAGATGTTTCTCTCTTTCTCCGTCCTTCTTCATCATTTTCCATTTGGCTCTTGGAACTAATTTGCTTAGGCCACTAATTCTTTCATTAGCTTATGTGGCCAAGTTTAACTCAAACTCACCTTGCTGAGCCTCTAGGAAAGAGAATTTTCCGAGTTAGTTGAGCTCAGGCACCTCATTCAAAGTTTTCAAAATCACGTTAGTGTTCAATTCTCAAGTCCAAAACGATGAATTTGATTGCCCCTTTGACTTTCTTCCTATTTCTCTTTATTTTCTCTAACTCTCTCTTCTAAGCTCTCAAGAAGAATGTTTCTGTCTAACTTTCTCTGGCCTTTTCTATTTTGTTCTAGGAACTAATTAGCTTAGGCCACTAATTATTTCATTAGCTTAAGTGGCCATGTTTGACTCAAACTAACCTTCCTTAGCCTCCAAGAAAGAGAATTTTCAAAGCATTTGCAGCATAACGATATCAGTTTAACTTAAGCCCCTTATTTAACGTTTACTGAATCGCCTACGTGTTCAATTCTCGAGTCCAAAAAGACTAAAAAAAAAAAAAATAATAATAATAATAATAATAATAATAATAATAATAATTTTTTTTATTTTCTTCCTATTTCCCTTTCTTTTCTCTAACTTTCTCTACTACCTCCCAAGAAGAACGTTTCCCTCTAACTTTCTCCGTCCTTCTCCATCCTACTCTATTTTGTTCTACGAACTAATTATATCTGAGGCTACTAATTGTTTCATTAGCTTTAGTGGCCATGTTTAACTCAAACTAACCTTGCCCAGCCTCTAAGAAAGAGAATTTTATGAGTAATTGTTGCTTAACGTTATTGCTTTAACTTAGGCACCTCATTTAAGGATTTCCAAATCACCTGAGTGTTCAATTCTCAATTCCAAAATGATGAATTTGAATTCTCTTTGATTTTCTTCCTGTTTCTCTTTCTTTTCTCTAACTTTCTTTTCTAGCTCTCAAGAAGAATGTTTCTCCATAACTTTCCCCGTCCTTCTGCATCTTTCTCTATCTTGTTCTAGGAGCTAAGTAGCTTATTAGGCCACTAATCGTTTCATTAGCTTAAGTGGCCAAGTTTAGCTCAAACTAACCTTGCTTAGCCTCTAAAAAAGAGAATTTTAAGAGTAATTGCATCTTAGCGATATTAGTTTAACTTAAGAACCTTATTTAAAGGATTTCTAAATCACCTAAGTGTTCAATTCTCAAGTCCAAAAGGAAGAATTTGAAATCCCTTTGAATTTCTTTCTATTTTCCTTTTTCTTTTCTCCGACTTCTCATCTACCTGCCAAGAAGAATGTTTCTCCCCAAGTTTCTCCGGCCTTCTCCATCCTTCTCTATTTTATCCTACGAACTAATTAGCTTGGGCCAATAACTCTTTCGTTAGCTTAAATGGCCCGGTTTAACTCAAACAAAACCATGCTTAGCCTGTAAGAAAGAGAATTTTATGAGTAATTGTAGCTTAATGATATTAGTTTAACTTAAACACGTCATTTAAGGTTTTCTAAATCTCCTACGTGTTCAATTCTCAAATCGAAAAGGATGAATTTCAATTCGCTTTGATTTTCTTCCTATTTCTCTATCTTTTCTCTAACCTTTCTCCACCGCCTCTCAAGAAGAATTCAGAATGTTCAAAAGCTGTCCTTTATTTTCTTTTTGTTCTACACCTACTATAACGACATACTTATTTTGCCTACTCTAGTGGGATGTACTAGGGACTATGTTTCGTTACTCATAGCTATTTTGCTGGATGCATACATCAGATTGCTGGTTTCTCCTCCAGCGCACTTCAGGAATACTGTTACACTCCGTGTGGGTTACGCTTCAAGACTATGCTGAATCAGATTTCGGTGATTTCTGGATGGGTTACTTTGGTTGCTACTTTCATTATTGGCGTTTGATATTTTTGGATGGGTGGCTCATAGCTATTACTTTGTTTCATTATTGATTTTAGTTAGTTCTTCCGCTGATGTTCAATAGCTATTTCTCTTTGATATAGTGTTTGAACATCTTGCGTCTGGTTATTCAGTCGTGCTTTTCTTGGCTTTGCTTTTGTTTCTCTCGTGTATAGCTTTGTAGGGCCTGGGGCATGCCCCTTGTAATCTTGTTTATTCTTCTGTTTTATTTATGACTTATTCACCCAAAAAAGAGAACTTTTGTCTCTAGCTTTCTCCGTCCTTCTCCATCCTTCTCTACTTTGTTCTAGGAACTAATAAGCCACTAATTGTTTCATTAGCTTAAGGGGACAAGTTTAACTCAAACTAACCTTGCTTAGCCTCTAAGAAAGAGAATTTTCTGAGTAATTGTGGCTTAACTATATTAGTTTAACTTAAGTACCCTATTTAGGGTTTTCTAAATCTCCTACGTGTTCAGTTCTCGAGTCCAAATGGATGAATTTGAATTCTCTTCGATTTTCTTCCTATTTCTCTTTCCTTTTCTCTAACTTTCTCTTCAACATCTAGAGAAGAACGTTTCCCTCTATGTTTCTCCGTCCTTCTCCGTCTTCCTCTGTTTTGTTCTACGAACTAATTAGCTTAGCCCACTAATTGTTTCATTAGCTTAAGCGGCCAGGTTTAACTGAAACTATCCTTGCTTAGCTTGTAAGAAAAGGAATTTTCTAAGCAATTTCAGTTTAACGATGTTAGTTTAAGTTAAGAACCTCATTTAAGGATTTCCAAATCACCTACGTGTTCAATTCGCAAGTCCGCAAGGAAGAATTTGAAATCCCTTTGATTTTCTTCCTATTTCTCTTTCTTTTCTCCAACTTCTCATCTACCTGTCAAGAAGAATGTTTCTCCAAAACTTTCTCCGTCCTTCTCTATTTTGTCCTACGAACTAATTAGCTTTGGCCAATAATTGTTTCATTAGCTTAAGTGGCCAGGTTTAACTCAAACTAACCATGCATATCGTCTAAGAAAGAGAATTTTATGAGTAATCGTAGCTTAACCATATTAGTTTAATTTAAGCACCCTATTTAAGGTTTTCTAAGTCTCCTACGTGTTCAATTCTCAAGTCCAAATGGATGGGTTTGATTTCTCTTCGATTTTCCTCCTATTTCTCTTCCTTTTCTCTAACTTTCTCTTCTACATCTCAAGAAGAACGTTTCTCTCTAAGTTTCTCCGTGCTTCCTCATCTTTTCTGTTTTATTCTACGAACTAATTAGCAGAGGCCACTAATTGTTTCATTAGCTTAAGTGGCCATGTGTTAACTCAAATTGACCTTGCTTAGCCTCTAAGAAAGAGAATTTTCTGAGTAATTGTAGCATAACGATATTATTTTAACTTAGGCACCTCATTTAAGGCTTTCAAAATCACTAAAGTGTTCAATTCTCAAGTCCAAAACGATGAATTTGAATGCCCTTTGATTATCTTTCTAAAATTCCTTTCTTTTCTCCAACTTTCTCTTCTAGCTCTAAAGCAAGATGTTTCTCTCTTTCTCCGTCCTTCTTCATCATTTTCCATTTGGCTCTTGGAACTAATTTGCTTAGGCCACTAATTCTTTCATTAGCTTATGTGGCCAAGTTTAACTCAAACTCACCTTGCTGAGCCTCTAGGAAAGAGAATTTTCCGAGTTAGTTGAGCTCAGGCACCTCATTCAAAGTTTTCAAAATCACGTTAGTGTTCAATTCTCAAGTCCAAAACGATGAATTTGATTGCCCCTTTGACTTTCTTCCTATTTCTCTTTATTTTCTCTAACTCTCTCTTCTAAGCTCTCAAGAAGAATGTTTCTGTCTAACTTTCTCTGGCCTTTTCTATTTTGTTCTAGGAACTAATTAGCTTAGGCCACTAATTATTTCATTAGCTTAAGTGGCCATGTTTGACTCAAACTAACCTTCCTTAGCCTCCAAGAAAGAGAATTTTCAAAGCATTTGCAGCATAACGATATCAGTTTAACTTAAGCCCCTTATCTAACGTTTACTGAATCGCCTACGTGTTCAATTCTCGAGTCCAAAAAGACTAAAAAAAAAAAATAATAATAATAATAATAATAATAATAATAATAATAATTTTTTTTATTTTCTTCCTATTTCCCTTTCTTTTCTCTAACTTTCTCTACTACCTCCCAAGAAGAACGTTTCCCTCTAACTTTCTCCGTCCTTCTCCATCCTACTCTATTTTGTTCTACGAACTAATTATATCTGAGGCTACTAATTGTTTCATTAGCTTTAGTGGCCATGTTTAACTCAAACTAACCTTGCCCAGCCTCTAAGAAAGAGAATTTTATGAGTAATTGTTGCTTAACGTTATTGCTTTAACTTAGGCACCTCATTTAAGGATTTCCAAATCACCTGAGTGTTCAATTCTCAATTCCAAAATGATGAATTTGAATTCTCTTTGATTTTCTTCCTGTTTCTCTTTCTTTTCTCTAACTTTCTTTTCTAGCTCTCAAGAAGAATGTTTCTCCATAACTTTCCCCGTCCTTCTGCATCTTTCTCTATCTTGTTCTAGGAGCTAAGTAGCTTATTAGGCCACTAATCGTTTCATTAGCTTAAGTGGCCAAGTTTAGCTCAAACTAACCTTGCTTAGCCTCTAAAAAAGAGAATTTTAAGAGTAATTGCATCTTAGCGATATTAGTTTAACTTAAGAACCTTATTTAAAGGATTTCTAAATCACCTAAGTGTTCAATTCTCAAGTCCAAAAGGAAGAATTTGAAATCCCTTTGAATTTCTTTCTATTTTCCTTTTTCTTTTCTCCGACTTCTCATCTACCTGCCAAGAAGAATGTTTCTCCCCAAGTTTCTCCGGCCTTCTCCATCCTTCTCTATTTTATCCTACGAACTAATTAGCTTGGGCCAATAACTCTTTCGTTAGCTTAAATGGCCCGGTTTAACTCAAACAAAACCATGCTTAGCCTGTAAGAAAGAGAATTTTATGAGTAATTGTAGCTTAATGATATTAGTTTAACTTAAACACGTCATTTAAGGTTTTCTAAATCTCCTACGTGTTCAATTCTCAAATCGAAAAGGATGAATTTCAATTCGCTTTGATTTTCTTCCTATTTCTCTATCTTTTCTCTAACCTTTCTCCACCGCCTCTCAAGAAGAATTCAGAATGTTCAAAAGCTGTCCTTTATTTTCTTTTTGTTCTACACCTACTATAACGACATACTTATTTTGCCTACTCTAGTGGGATGTACTAGGGACTATGTTTCGTTACTCATAGCTATTTTGCTGGATGCATACATCAGATTGCTGGTTTCTCCTCCAGCGCACTTCAGGAATACTGTTACACTCCGTGTGGGTTACGCTTCAAGACTATGCTGAATCAGATTTCGGTGATTTCTGGATGGGTTACTTTGGTTGCTACTTTCATTATTGGCGTTTGATATTTTTGGATGGGTGGCTCATAGCTATTACTTTGTTTCATTATTGATTTTAGTTAGTTCTTCCGCTGATGTTCAATAGCTATTTCTCTTTGATATAGTGTTTGAACATCTTGCGTCTGGTTATTCAGTCGTGCTTTTCTTGGCTTTGCTTTTGTTTCTCTCGTGTATAGCTTTGTAGGGCCTGGGGCATGCCCCTTGTAATCTTGTTTATTCTTCTGTTTTATTTATGACTTATTCACCCAAAAAAGAGAACTTTTGTCTCTAGCTTTCTCCGTCCTTCTCCATCCTTCTCTACTTTGTTCTAGGAACTAATAAGCCACTAATTGTTTCATTAGCTTAAGGGGACAAGTTTAACTCAAACTAACCTTGCTTAGCCTCTAAGAAAGAGAATTTTCTGAGTAATTGTGGCTTAACTATATTAGTTTAACTTAAGTACCCTATTTAGGGTTTTCTAAATCTCCTACGTGTTCAGTTCTCGAGTCCAAATGGATGAATTTGAATTCTCTTCGATTTTCTTCCTATTTCTCTTTCCTTTTCTCTAACTTTCTCTTCAACATCTAGAGAAGAACGTTTCCCTCTATGTTTCTCCGTCCTTCTCCGTCTTCCTCTGTTTTGTTCTACGAACTAATTAGCTTAGCCCACTAATTGTTTCATTAGCTTAAGCGGCCAGGTTTAACTGAAACTATCCTTGCTTAGCTTGTAAGAAAAGGAATTTTCTAAGCAATTTCAGTTTAACGATGTTAGTTTAAGTTAAGAACCTCATTTAAGGATTTCCAAATCACCTACGTGTTCAATTCGCAAGTCCGCAAGGAAGAATTTGAAATCCCTTTGATTTTCTTCCTATTTCTCTTTCTTTTCTCCAACTTCTCATCTACCTGTCAAGAAGAATGTTTCTCCAAAACTTTCTCCGTCCTTCTCTATTTTGTCCTACGAACTAATTAGCTTTGGCCAATAATTGTTTCATTAGCTTAAGTGGCCAGGTTTAACTCAAACTAACCATGCATATCGTCTAAGAAAGAGAATTTTATGAGTAATCGTAGCTTAACCATATTAGTTTAATTTAAGCACCCTATTTAAGGTTTTCTAAGTCTCCTACGTGTTCAATTCTCAAGTCCAAATGGATGGGTTTGATTTCTCTTCGATTTTCCTCCTATTTCTCTTCCTTTTCTCTAACTTTCTCTTCTACATCTCAAGAAGAACGTTTCTCTCTAAGTTTCTCCGTGCTTCCTCATCTTTTCTGTTTTATTCTACGAACTAATTAGCAGAGGCCACTAATTGTTTCATTAGCTTAAGTGGCCATGTGTTAACTCAAATTGACCTTGCTTAGCCTCTAAGAAAGAGAATTTTCTGAGTAATTGTAGCATAACGATATTATTTTAACTTAGGCACCTCATTTAAGGCTTTCAAAATCACTAAAGTGTTCAATTCTCAAGTCCAAAACGATGAATTTGAATGCCCTTTGATTATCTTTCTAAAATTCCTTTCTTTTCTCCAACTTTCTCTTCTAGCTCTAAAGCAAGTTGTTTCTCTCTTTCTCCGTCCTTCTTCATCATTTTCCATTTGGCTCTTGGAACTAATTTGCTTAGGCCACTAATTCTTTCATTAGCTTATGTGGCCAAGTTTAACTCAAACTCAACTTGCTGAGCCTCTAGGAAAGAGAATTTTCCGAGTTAGTTGAGCTCAGGCACCTCATTCAAAGTTTTCAAAATCACGTTAGTGTTCAATTCTCAAGTCCAAAACGATGAATTTGATTGCCCCTTTGACTTTCTTCCTATTTCTCTTTATTTTCTCTAACTCTCTCTTCTAAGCTCTCAAGAAGAATGTTTCTGTCTAACTTTCTCTGGCCTTTTCTATTTTGTTCTAGGAACTAATTAGCTTAGGCCACTAATTATTTCATTAGCTTAAGTGGCCATGTTTGACTCAAACTAACCTTCCTTAGCCTCCAAGAAAGAGAATTTTCAAAGCATTTGCAGCATAACGATATCAGTTTAACTTAAGCCCCTTATCTAACGTTTACTGAATCGCCTACGTGTTCAATTCTTCCAAAAAGACTAAAAAATAATAATAATAATAATAATAATAATAATAATAATAATAATAATAATTTTTTTTATTTTCTTCCTATTTCCCTTTCTTTTCTCTAACTTTCTCTACTACCTCCCAAGAAGAACGTTTCCCTCTAACTTTCTCCGTCCTTCTCCATCCTACTCTATTTTGTTCTACGAACTAATTATATCTGAGGCTACTAATTGTTTCATTAGCTTTAGTGGCCATGTTTAACTCAAACTAACCTTGCCCAGCCTCTAAGAAAGAGAATTTTATGAGTAATTGTTGCTTAACGTTATTGCTTTAACTTAGGCACCTCATTTAAGGATTTCCAAATCACCTGAGTGTTCAATTCTCAATTCCAAAATGATGAATTTGAATTCTCTTTGATTTTCTTCCTGTTTCTCTTTCTTTTCTCTAACTTTCTTTTCTAGCTCTCAAGAAGAATGTTTCTCCATAACTTTCCCCGTCCTTCTGCATCTTTCTCTATCTTGTTCTAGGAGCTAAGTAGCTTATTAGGCCACTAATCGTTTCATTAGCTTAAGTGGCCAAGTTTAGCTCAAACTAACCTTGCTTAGCCTCTAAAAAAGAGAATTTTAAGAGTAATTGCATCTTAGCGATATTAGTTTAACTTAAGAACCTTATTTAAAGGATTTCTAAATCACCTAAGTGTTCAATTCTCAAGTCCAAAAGGAAGAATTTGAAATCCCTTTGAATTTCTTTCTATTTTCCTTTTTCTTTTCTCCGACTTCTCATCTACCTGCCAAGAAGAATGTTTCTCCCCAAGTTTCTCCGGCCTTCTCCATCCTTCTCTATTTTATCCTACGAACTAATTAGCTTGGGCCAATAACTCTTTCGTTAGCTTAAATGGCCCGGTTTAACTCAAACAAAACCATGCTTAGCCTGTAAGAAAGAGAATTTTATGAGTAATTGTAGCTTAATGATATTAGTTTAACTTAAACACGTCATTTAAGGTTTTCTAAATCTCCTACGTGTTCAATTCTCAAATCGAAAAGGATGAATTTCAATTCGCTTTGATTTTCTTCCTATTTCTCTATCTTTTCTCTAACCTTTCTCCACCGCCTCTCAAGAAGAATTCAGAATGTTCAAAAGCTGTCCTTTATTTTCTTTTTGTTCTACACCTACTATAACGACATACTTATTTTGCCTACTCTAGTGGGATGTACTAGGGACTATGTTTCGTTACTCATAGCTATTTTGCTGGATGCATACATCAGATTGCTGGTTTCTCCTCCAGCGCACTTCAGGAATACTGTTACACTCCGTGTGGGTTACGCTTCAAGACTATGCTGAATCAGATTTCGGTGATTTCTGGATGGGTTACTTTGGTTGCTACTTTCATTATTGGCGTTTGATATTTTTGGATGGGTGGCTCATAGCTATTACTTTGTTTCATTATTGATTTTAGTTAGTTCTTCCGCTGATGTTCAATAGCTATTTCTCTTTGATATAGTGTTTGAACATCTTGCGTCTGGTTATTCAGTCGTGCTTTTCTTGGCTTTGCTTTTGTTTCTCTCGTGTATAGCTTTGTAGGGCCTGGGGCATGCCCCTTGTAATCTTGTTTATTCTTCTGTTTTATTTATGACTTATTCACCCAAAAAAGAGAACTTTTGTCTCTAGCTTTCTCCGTCCTTCTCCATCCTTCTCTACTTTGTTCTAGGAACTAATAAGCCACTAATTGTTTCATTAGCTTAAGGGGACAAGTTTAACTCAAACTAACCTTGCTTAGCCTCTAAGAAAGAGAATTTTCTGAGTAATTGTGGCTTAACTATATTAGTTTAACTTAAGTACCCTATTTAGGGTTTTCTAAATCTCCTACGTGTTCAGTTCTCGAGTCCAAATGGATGAATTTGAATTCTCTTCGATTTTCTTCCTATTTCTCTTTCCTTTTCTCTAACTTTCTCTTCAACATCTAGAGAAGAACGTTTCCCTCTATGTTTCTCCGTCCTTCTCCGTCTTCCTCTGTTTTGTTCTACGAACTAATTAGCTTAGCCCACTAATTGTTTCATTAGCTTAAGCGGCCAGGTTTAACTGAAACTATCCTTGCTTAGCTTGTAAGAAAAGGAATTTTCTAAGCAATTTCAGTTTAACGATGTTAGTTTAAGTTAAGAACCTCATTTAAGGATTTCCAAATCACCTACGTGTTCAATTCGCAAGTCCGCAAGGAAGAATTTGAAATCCCTTTGATTTTCTTCCTATTTCTCTTTCTTTTCTCCAACTTCTCATCTACCTGTCAAGAAGAATGTTTCTCCAAAACTTTCTCCGTCCTTCTCTATTTTGTCCTACGAACTAATTAGCTTTGGCCAATAATTGTTTCATTAGCTTAAGTGGCCAGGTTTAACTCAAACTAACCATGCATATCGTCTAAGAAAGAGAATTTTATGAGTAATCGTAGCTTAACCATATTAGTTTAATTTAAGCACCCTATTTAAGGTTTTCTAAGTCTCCTACGTGTTCAATTCTCAAGTCCAAATGGATGGGTTTGATTTCTCTTCGATTTTCCTCCTATTTCTCTTCCTTTTCTCTAACCTTCTCTTCTACATCTCAAGAAGAACGTTTCTCTCTAAGTTTCTCCGTGCTTCCTCATCTTTTCTGTTTTATTCTACGAACTAATTAGCAGAGACCACTAATTGTTTCATTAGCTTAAGTGGCCATGTGTTAACTCAAATTGACCTTGCTTAGCCTCTAAGAAAGAGAATTTTCTGAGTAATTGTAGCATAACGATATTATTTTAACTTAGGCACCTCATTTAAGGCTTTCAAAATCACTAAAGTGTTCAATTCTCAAGTCCAAAACGATGAATTTGAATGCCCTTTGATTATCTTTCTAAAATTCCTTTCTTTTCTCCAACTTTCTCTTCTAGCTCTAAAGCAAGATGTTTCTCTCTTTCTCCGTCCTTCTTCATCATTTTCCATTTGGTTCTTGGAACTAATTTGCTTAGGCCACTAATTCTTTCATTAGCTTATGTGGCCAAGTTTAACTCAAACTCACCTTGCTAAGCCTCTAGGAAAGAGAATTTTCCGAGTTAGTTGAGCTCAGGCACCTCATTCAAAGTTTTCAAAATCACGTTAGTGTTCAATTCTCAAGTCCAAAACGATGAATTTGATTGCCCCTTTGACTTTCTTCCTATTTCTCTTTATTTTCTCTAACTCTCTCTTCTAAGCTCTCAAGAAGAATGTTTCTGTCTAACTTTCTCTGGCCTTTTCTATTTTGTTCTAGGAACTAATTAGCTTAGGCCACTAATTATTTCATTAGCTTAAGTGGCCATGTTTGACTCAAACTAACCTTCCTTAGCCTCCAAGAAAGAGAATTTTCAAAGCATTTGCAGCATAACGATATCAGTTTAACTTAAGCCCCTTATCTAACGTTTACTGAATCGCCTACGTGTTCAATTCTCGAGTCCAAAAAGACTAAAAAATAATAATAATAATAATAATAATTTTTTTTATTTTCTTCCTATTTCCCTTTCTTTTCTCTAACTTTCTCTACTACCTCCCAAGAAGAACGTTTCCCTCTAACTTTCTCCGGCCTTCTCCATCCTACTCTATTTTGTTCTACGAACTAATTATATCTGAGGCTACTAATTGTTTCATTAGCTTTAGTGGCCATGTTTAACTCAAACTAACCTTGCCCAGCCTCTAAGAAAGAGAATTTTATGAGTAATTGTTGCTTAACGTTATTGCTTTAACTTAGGCACCTCATTTAAGGATTTCCAAATCACCTGAGTGTTCAATTCTCAATTCCAAAATGATGAATTTGAATTCTCTTTGATTTTCTTCCTGTTTCTCTTTCTTTTCTCTAACTTTCTTTTCTAGCTCTCAAGAAGAATGTTTCTCCATAACTTTCCCCGTCCTTCTGCATCTTTCTCTATCTTGTTCTAGGAGCTAAGTAGCTTATTAGGCCACTAATCGTTTCATTAGCTTAAGTGGCCAAGTTTAGCTCAAACTAACCTTGCTTAGCCTCTAAAAAAGAGAATTTTAAGAGTAATTGCATCTTAGCGATATTAGTTTAACTTAAGAACCTTATTTAAAGGATTTCTAAATCACCTAAGTGTTCAATTCTCAAGTCCAAAAGGAAGAATTTGAAATCCCTTTGAATTTCTTTCTATTTTCCTTTTTCTTTTCTCCGACTTCTCATCTACCTGCCAAGAAGAATGTTTCTCCCCAAGTTTCTCCGGCCTTCTCCATCCTTCTCTATTTTATCCTACGAACTAATTAGCTTGGGCCAATAACTCTTTCGTTAGCTTAAATGGCCCGGTTTAACTCAAACAAAACCATGCTTAGCCTGTAAGAAAGAGAATTTTATGAGTAATTGTAGCTTAATGATATTAGTTTAACTTAAACACGTCATTTAAGGTTTTCTAAATCTCCTACGTGTTCAATTCTCAAATCGAAAAGGATGAATTTCAATTCGCTTTGATTTTCTTCCTATTTCTCTATCTTTTCTCTAACCTTTCTCCACCGCCTCTCAAGAAGAATTCAGAATGTTCAAAAGCTGTCCTTTATTTTCTTTTTGTTCTACACCTACTATAACGACATACTTATTTTGCCTACTCTAGTGGGATGTACTAGGGACTATGTTTCGTTACTCATAGCTATTTTGCTGGATGCATACATCAGATTGCTGGTTTCTCCTCCAGCGCACTTCAGGAATACTGTTACACTCCGTGTGGGTTACGCTTCAAGACTATACTGAATCAGATTTCGGTGATTTCTGGATGGGTTACTTTGGTTGCTACTACTTTCATTATTGGCGTTTGATATTTTTGGATGGGTGGCTCATAGCTATTACTTTGTTTCATTATTGATTTTAGTTAGTTCTTCCGCTGATGTTCAATAGCTATTTCTATTTGATATAGTGTTTGAACATCTTGCGTCTGGTTATTCAGTCGTGCTTTTCTTGGCTTTGCTTTTGTTTCTCTCGTGTATAGCTTTGTAGGGCCTGGGGCATGCCCCTTGTAATCTTGTTTATTCTTCTGTTTTATTTATGACTTATTCACCCAAAAAAGAGAACTTTTGTCTCTAGCTTTCTCCGTCCTTCTCCATCCTTCTCTATTTTGTTCTAGGAACTAATAAGCCACTAATTGTTTCATTAGCTTAAGGGGACAAGTTTAACTCAAACTAACCTTGCTTAGCCTCTAAGAAAGAGAATTTTCTGAGTAATTGTGGCTTAACTATATTAGTTTAACTTAAGTACCCTATTTAGGGTTTTCTAAATCTCCTACGTGTTCAGTTCTCGAGTCCAAATGGATGAATTTGAATTCTCTTCGATTTTCTTCCTATTTCTCTTTCCTTTTCTCTAACTTTCTCTTCAACATCTAGAGAAGAACGTTTCCCTCTATGTTTCTCCGTCCTTCTCCGTCTTCCTCTGTTTTGTTCTACGAACTAATTAGCTTAGCCCACTAATTGTTTCATTAGCTTAAGCGCCCAGGTTTAACTGAAACTATCCTTGCTTAGCTTGTAAGAAAAGGAATTTTCTAAGCAATTTCAGTTTAACGATGTTAGTTTAAGTTAAGAACCTCATTTAAGGATTTCCAAATCACCTACGTGTTCAATTCGCAAGTCCGCAAGGAAGAATTTGAAATCCCTTTGATTTTCTTCCTATTTCTCTTTCTTTTCTCCAACTTCTCATCTACCTGTCAAGAAGAATGTTTCTCCAAAACTTTCTCCGTCCTTCTCTATTTTGTCCTACGAACTAATTAGCTTTGGCCAATAATTGTTTCATTAGCTTAAGTGGCCAGGTTTAACTCAAACTAACCATGCATATCGTCTAAGAAAGAGAATTTTATGAGTAATCGTAGCTTAACCATATTAGTTTAATTTAAGCACCCTATTTAAGGTTTTCTAAGTCTCCTACGTGTTCAATTCTCAAGTCCAAATGGATGGGTTTGATTTCTCTTCGATTTTCCTCCTATTTCTCTTCCTTTTCTCTAACCTTCTCTTCTACATCTCAAGAAGAACGTTTCTCTCTAAGTTTCTCCGTGCTTCCTCATCTTTTCTGTTTTATTCTACGAACTAATTAGCAGAGGCCACTAATTGTTTCATTAGCTTAAGTGGCCATGTGTTAACTCAAATTGACCTTGCTTAGCCTCTAAGAAAGAGAATTTTCTGAGTAATTGTAGCATAACGATATTATTTTAACTTAGGCACCTCATTTAAGGCTTTCAAAATCACTAAAGTGTTCAATTCTCAAGTCCAAAACGATGAATTTGAATGCCCTTTGATTATCTTTCTAAAATTCCTTTCTTTTCTCCAACTTTCTCTTCTAGCTCTAAAGCAAGATGTTTCTCTCTTTCTCCGTCCTTCTTCATCATTTTCCATTTGGTTCTTGGAACTAATTTGCTTAGGCCACTAATTCTTTCATTAGCTTATGTGGCCAAGTTTAACTCAAACTCACCTTGCTGAGCCTCTAGGAAAGAGAATTTTCCGAGTTAGTTGAGCTCAGGCACCTCATTCAAAGTTTTCAAAATCACGTTAGTGTTCAATTCTCAAGTCCAAAACGATGAATTTGATTGCCCCTTTGACTTTCTTCCTATTTCTCTTTATTTTCTCTAACTCTCTCTTCTAAGCTCTCAAGAAGAATGTTTCTATCTAACTTTCTCTGGCCTTTTCTATTTTGTTCTAGGAACTAATTAGCTTAGGCCACTAATTATTTCATTAGCTTAAGTGGCCATGTTTGACTCAAACTAACCTTCCTTAGCCTCCAAGAAAGAGAATTTTCAAAGCATTTGCAGCATAACGATATCAGTTTAACTTAAGCCCCTTATCTAATGTTTACTGAATCGCCTACGTGTTCAATTCTCGAGTCCAAAAAGACTAAAAAATAATAATAATAATAATAATAATAATAATAATTTTTTTTATTTTCTTCCTATTTCCCTTTCTTTTCTCTAACTTTCTCTACTACCTCCCAAGAAGAACGTTTCCCTCTAACTTTCTCCGTCCTTCTCCATCCTACTCTATTTTGTTCTACGAACTAATTATATCTGAGGCTACTAATTGTTTCATTAGCTTTAGTGGCCATGTTTAACTCAAACTAACCTTGCCCAGCCTCTAAGAAAGAGAATTTTATGAGTAATTGTTGCTTAACGTTATTGCTTTAACTTAGGCACCTCATTTAAGGATTTCCAAATCACCTGAGTGTTCAATTCTCAATTCCAAAATGATGAATTTGAATTCTCTTTGATTTTCTTCCTGTTTCTCTTTCTTTTCTCTAACTTTCTTTTCTAGCTCTCAAGAAGAATGTTTCTCCATAACTTTCCCCGTCCTTCTGCATCTTTCTCTATCTTGTTCTAGGAGCTAAGTAGCTTATTAGGCCACTAATCGTTTCATTAGCTTAAGTGGCCAAGTTTAGCTCAAACTAACCTTGCTTAGCCTCTAAAAAAGAGAATTTTAAGAGTAATTGCATCTTAGCGATATTAGTTTAACTTAAGAACCTTATTTAAAGGATTTCTAAATCACCTAAGTGTTCAATTCTTAAGTCCAAAAGGAAGAATTTGAAATCCCTTTGAATTTCTTTCTATTTTCCTTTTTCTTTTCTCCGACTTCTCATCTACCTGCCAAGAAGAATGTTTCTCCCCAAGTTTCTCCGGCCTTCTCCATCCTTCTCTATTTTATCCTACGAACTAATTAGCTTGGGCCAATAACTCTTTCGTTAGCTTAAATGGCCCGGTTTAACTCAAACAAAACCATGCTTAGCCTGTAAGAAAGAGAATTTTATGAGTAATTGTAGCTTAATGATATTAGTTTAACTTAAACACGTCATTTAAGGTTTTCTAAATCTCCTACGTGTTCAATTCTCAAATCGAAAAGGATGAATTTCAATTCGCTTTGATTTTCTTCCTATTTCTCTATCTTTTCTCTAACCTTTCTCCACCGCCTCTCAAGAAGAATTCAGAATGTTCAAAAGCTGTCCTTTATTTTCTTTTTGTTCTACACCTACTATAACGACATACTTATTTTGCCTACTCTAGTGGGATGTACTAGGGACTATGTTTCGTTACTCATAGCTATTTTGCTGGATGCATACATCAGATTGCTGGTTTCTCCTCCAGCGCACTTCAGGAATACTGTTACACTCCGTGTGGGTTACGCTTCAAGACTATGCTGAATCAGATTTCGGTGATTTCTGGATGGGTTACTTTGGTTGCTACTACTTTCATTATTGGCGTTTGATATTTTTGGATGGGTGGCTCATAGCTATTACTTTGTTTCATTATTGATTTTAGTTAGTTCTTCCGCTGATGTTCAATAGCTATTTCTATTTGATATAGTGTTTGAACATCTTGCGTCTGGTTATTCAGTCGTGCTTTTCTTGGCTTTGCTTTTCTTTCTCTCGTGTATAGCTTTGTAGGGCCTGGGGCATGCCCCTTGTAATCTTGTTTATTCTTCTGTTTTATTTATGACTTATTCACCCAAAAAAGAGAACTTTTGTCTCTAGCTTTCTCCATCCTTCTCTATTTTGTTCTAGGAACTAATAAGCCACTAATTGTTTCATTAGCTTAAGGGGACAAGTTTAACTCAAACTAACCTTGCTTAGCCTCTAAGAAAGAGAATTTTCTGAGTAATTGTGGCTTAACTATATTAGTTTAACTTAAGTACCCTATTTAGGGTTTTCTAAATCTCCTACGTGTTCAGTTCTCGAGTCCAAATGGATGAATTTGAATTCTCTTCGATTTTCTTCCTATTTCTCTTTCCTTTTCTCTAACTTTCTCTTCAACATCTAGAGAAGAACGTTTCCCTCTATGTTTCTCCGTCCTTCTCCGTCTTCCTCTGTTTTGTTCTACGAACTAATTAGCTTAGCCCACTAATTGTTTCATTAGCTTAAGCGGCCAGGTTTAACTGAAACTATCCTTGCTTAGCTTGTAAGAAAAGGAATTTTCTAAGCAATTTCAGTTTAACGATGTTAGTTTAAGTTAAGAACCTCATTTAAGGATTTCCAAATCACCTACGTGTTCAATTCGCAAGTCCGCAAGGAAGAATTTGAAATCCCTTTGATTTTCTTCTTATTTCTCTTTCTTTTCTCCAACTTCTCATCTACCTGTCAAGAAGAATGTTTCTCCAAAACTTTCTCCGTCCTTCTCTATTTTGTCCTACGAACTAATTAGCTTTGGCCAATAATTGTTTCATTAGCTTAAGTGGCCAGGTTTAACTCAAACTAACCATGCATATCGTCTAAGAAAGAGAATTTTATGAGTAATCGTAGCTTAACCATATTAGTTTAATTTAAGCACCCTATTTAAGGTTTTCTAAGTCTCCTACGTGTTCAATTCTCAAGTCCAAATGGATGGGTTTGATTTCTCTTCGATTTTCCTCCTATTTCTCTTCCTTTTCTCTAACCTTCTCTTCTACATCTCAAGAAGAACGTTTCTCTCTAAGTTTCTCCGTGCTTCCTCATCTTTTCTGTTTTATTCTACGAACTAATTAGCAGAGACCACTAATTGTTTCATTAGCTTAAGTGGCCATGTGTTAACTCAAATTGACCTTGCTTAGCCTCTAAGAAAGAGAATTTTCTGAGTAATTGTAGCATAACGATATTATTTTAACTTAGGCACCTCATTTAAGGCTTTCAAAATCACTAAAGTGTTCAATTCTCAAGTCCAAAACGATGAATTTGAATGCCCTTTGATTATCTTTCTAAAATTCCTTTCTTTTCTCCAACTTTCTCTTCTAGCTCTAAAGCAAGATGTTTCTCTCTTTCTCCGTCCTTCTTCATCATTTTCCATTTGGTTCTTGGAACTAATTTGCTTAGGCCACTAATTCTTTCATTAGCTTATGTGGCCAAGTTTAACTCAAACTCACCTTGCTGAGCCTCTAGGAAAGAGAATTTTCCGAGTTAGTTGAGCTCAGGCACCTCATTCAAAGTTTTCAAAATCACGTTAGTGTTCAATTCTCAAGTCCAAAACGATGAATTTGATTGCCCCTTTGACTTTCTTCCTATTTCTCTTTATTTTCTCTAACTCTCTCTTCTAAGCTCTCAAGAAGAATGTTTCTGTCTAACTTTCTCTGGCCTTTTCTATTTTGTTCTAGGAACTAATTAGCTTAGGCCACTAATTATTTCATTAGCTTAAGTGGCCATGTTTGACTCAAACTAACCTTCCTTAGCCTCCAAGAAAGAGAATTTTCAAAGCATTTGCAGCATAACGATATCAGTTTAACTTAAGCCCCTTATCTAACGTTTACTGAATCGCCTACGTGTTCAATTCTCGAGTCCAAAAAGACTAAAAAATAATAATAATAATAATAATAATAATAATAATAATAATAATTTTTTTTATTTTCTTCCTATTTCCCTTTCTTTTCTCTAACTTTCTCTACTACCTCCCAAGAAGAACGTTTCCCTCTAACTTTCTCCGTCCTTCTCCATCCTACTCTATTTTGTTCTACGAACTAATTATATCTGAGGCTACTAATTGTTTCATTAGCTTTAGTGGCCATGTTTAACTCAAACTAACCTTGCCCAGCCTCTAAGAAAGAGAATTTTACGAGTAATTGTTGCTTAACGTTATTGCTTTAACTTAGGCACCTCATTTAAGGATTTCCAAATCACCTGAGTGTTCAATTCTCAATTCCAAAATGATGAATTTGAATTCTCTTTGATTTTCTTCCTGTTTCTCTTTCTTTTCTCTAACTTTCTTTTCTAGCTCTCAAGAAGAATGTTTCTCCATAACTTTCCCCGTCCTTCTGTATCTTTCTCTATCTTGTTCTAGGAGCTAAGTAGCTTATTAGACCACCAATCGTTTCATTAGCTTAAGTGGCCAAGTTTAGCTCAAACTAACCTTGCTTAGCCTCTAAAAAAGAGAATTTTAAGAGTAATTGCATCTTAGCGATATTAGTTTAACTTAAGAACCTTATTTAAAGGATTTCTAAATCACCTAAGTGTTCAATTCTCAAGTCCAAAAGGAAGAATTTGAAATCCCTTTGAATTTCTTTCTATTTTCCTTTTTCTTTTCTCCGACTTCTCATCTACCTGCCAAGAAGAATGTTTCTCCCCAAGTTTCTCCGGCCTTCTCCATCCTTCTCTATTTTATCCTACGAACTAATTAGCTTGGGCCAATAACTCTTTCGTTGGCTTAAATGGCCCGGTTTAACTCAAACAAAACCATGCTTAGCCTGTAAGAAAGAGAATTTTATGAGTAATTGTAGCTTAATGATATTAGTTTAACTTAAACACGTCATTTAAGGTTTTCTAAATCTCCTACGTGTTCAATTCTCAAATCGAAAAGGATGAATTTCAATTCGCTTTGATTTTCTTCCTATTTCTCTATCTTTTCTCTAACCTTTCTCCACCGCCTCTCAAGAAGAATTCAGAATGTTCAAAAGCTGTCCTTTATTTTCTTTTTGTTCTACACCTACTATAACGACATACTTATTTTGCCTACTCTAGTGGGATGTACTAGGGACTATGTTTCGTTACTCATAGCTATTTTGCTGGATGCATACATCAGATTGCTGGTTTCTCCTCCAGCGCACTTCCGGAATACTGTTACACTCCGTGTGGGTTACGCTTCAAGACTATGCTGAATCAGATTTCGGTGATTTCTGGATGGGTTACTTTGGTTGCTACTACTTTCATTATTGGCGTTTGATATTTTTGGATGGGTGGCTCATAGCTATTACTTTGTTTCATTATTGATTTTAGTTAGTTCTTCCGCTGATGTTCAATAGCTATTTCTATTTGATATAGTGTTTGAACATCTTGCGTCTGGTTATTCAGTCGTGCTTTTCTTGGCTTTGCTTTTCTTTCTCTCGTGTATAGCTTTGTAGGGCCTGGGGCATGCCCCTTGTAATCTTGTTTATTCTTCTGTTTTATTTATGACTTATTCACCCAAAAAAGAGAACTTTTGTCTCTAGCTTTCTCCGTCCTTCTCCATCCTTCTCTATTTTGTTCTAGGAACTAATAAGCCACTAATTGTTTCATTAGCTTAAGGGGACAAGTTTAACTCAAACTAACCTTGCTTAGCCTCTAAGAAAGAGAATTTTCTGAGTAATTGTGGCTTAACTATATTAGTTTAACTTAAGTACCCTATTTAGGGTTTTCTAAATCTCCTACGTGTTCAGTTCTCGAGTCCAAATGGATGAATTTGAATTCTCTTCGATTTTCTTCCTATTTCTCTTTCCTTTTCTCTAACTTTCTCTTCAACATCTAGAGAAGAACGTTTCCCTCTATGTTTCTCCGTCCTTCTCCGTCTTCCTCTGTTTTGTTCTACGAACTAATTAGCTTAGCCCACTAATTGTTTTTTTTTTTTTTTTTGGGTAAATAACCCACTAATTGTTTCATTAGCTTAAGCGGCCAGGTTTAACTGAAACTATCCTTGCTTAGCTTGTAAGAAAAGGAATTTTCTAAGCAATTTCAGTTTAACGATGTTAGTTTAAGTTAAGAACCTCATTTAAGGATTTCCAAATCACCTACGTGTTCAATTCGCAAGTCCGCAAGGAAGAATTTGAAATCCCTTTGATTTTCTTCCTATTTCTCTTTCTTTTCTCCAACTTCTCATCTACCTGTCAAGAAGAATGTTTCTCCAAAACTTTCTCCGTCCTTCTCTATTTTGTCCTACGAACTAATTAGCTTTGGCCAATAATTGTTTCATTAGCTTAAGTGGCCAGGTTTAACTCAAACTAACCATGCATATCGTCTAAGAAAGAGAATTTTATGAGTAATCGTAGCTTAACCATATTAGTTTAATTTAAGCACCCTATTTAAGGTTTTCTAAGTCTCCTACGTGTTCAATTCTCAAGTCCAAATGGATGGGTTTGATTTCTCTTCGATTTTCCTCCTATTTCTCTTCCTTTTCTCTAACCTTCTCTTCTACATCTCAAGAAGAACGTTTCTCTCTAAGTTTCTCCGTGCTTCCTCATCTTTTCTGTTTTATTCTACGAACTAATTAGCAGAGGCCACTAATTGTTTCATTAGCTTAAGTGGCCATGTGTTAACTCAAATTGACCTTGCTTAGCCTCTAAGAAAGAGAATTTTCTGAGTAATTGTAGCATAACGATATTATTTTAACTTAGGCACCTCATTTAAGGCTTTCAAAATCACTAAAGTGTTCAATTCTCAAGTCCAAAACGATGAATTTGAATGCCCTTTGATTATCTTTCTAAAATTCCTTTCTTTTCTCCAACTTTCTCTTCTAGCTCTAAAGCAAGATGTTTCTCTCTTTCTCCGTCCTTCTTCATCATTTTCCATTTGGTTCTTGGAACTAATTTGCTTAGGCCACTAATTCTTTCATTAGCTTATGTGGCCAAGTTTAACTCAAACTCACCACCTTGCTGAGCCTCTAGGAAAGAGAATTTTCTGAGTTAGTTGAGCTCAGGCACCTCATTCAAAGTTTTCAAAATCACGTTAGTGTTCAATTCTCAAGTCCAAAACAATGAATTTGATTGCCCTTTGACTTTCTTCCTATTTCTCTTTATTTTCTCTAACTCTCTCTTCTAAGCTCTCAAGAAGAATGTTTCTGTCTAACTCTCTCTGGCCTTTTCTATTTTGTTCTAGGAACTAATTAGCTTAGGCCACTAATTATTTCATTAGCTTAAGTGGCCATGTTTGACTCAAACTAACCTTCCTTAGCCTCCAAGAAAGAGAATTTTCAAAGCATTTGCAGCATAACGATATCAGTTTAACTTAAGCCCCTTATCTAACGTTTACTGAATCGCCTACGTGTTCAATTCTCGCGTCCAAAAAGACTAAAAAATAATAATAATAATAATAATAATAATAATAATTTTTTTTATTTTCTTCCTATTTCCCTTTCTTTTCTCTAACTTTCTCTACTACCTCCCAAGAAGAACGTTTCCCTCTAACTTTCTCCGTCCTTCTCCATCCTACTCTATTTTGTTCTACGAACTAATTATATCTGAGGCTACTAATTGTTTCATTAGCTTTAGTGGCCATGTTTAACTCAAACTAACCTTGCCCAGCCTCTAAGAAAGAGAATTTTATGAGTAATTGTTGCTTAACGTTATTGCTTTAACTTAGGCACCTCATTTAAGGATTTCCAAATCACCTGAGTGTTCAATTCTCAATTCCAAAATGATGAATTTGAATTCTCTTTGATTTTCTTCCTGTTTCTCTTTCTTTTCTCTAACTTTCTTTTCTAGCTCTCAAGAAGAATGTTTCTCCATAACTTTCCCCGTCCTTCTGCATCTTTCTCTATCTTGTTCTAGGAGCTAAGTAGCTTATTAGGCCACTAATCGTTTCATTAGCTTAAGTGGCCAAGTTTAGCTCAAACTAACCTTGCTTAGCCTCTAAAAAAGAGAATTTTAAGAGTAATTGCATCTTAGCGATATTAGTTTAACTTAAGAACCTTATTTAAAGGATTTCTAAATCACCTAAGTGTTCAATTCTCAAGTCCAAAAGGAAGAATTTGAAATCCCTTTGAATTTCTTTCTATTTTCCTTTTTCTTTTCTCCGACTTCTTATCTACCTGTCAAGAAGAATGTTTCTCCCCAAGTTTCTCCGGCCTTCTCCATCCTTCTCTATTTTATCCTACGAACTAATTAGCTTGGGCCAATAACTCTTTCGTTAGCTTAAATGGCCCGGTTTAACTCAGAAAAAAAAAAACCATGCTTAGCCTGTAAGAAAGAGAATTTTATGAGTAATTGTAGCTTAATGATATTAGTTTAACTTAAACACGTCATTTAAGGTTTTCTAAATCTCCTACGTGTTCAATTCTCAAATCGAAAAGGATGAATTTCAATTCGCTTTGATTTTCTTCCTATTTCTCTATCTTTTCTCTAACCTTTCTCCACCGCCTCTCAAGAAGAATTCAGAATGTTCAAAAGCTGTCCTTTATTTTCTTTTTATTCTACACCTACTATAACGACATACTTATTTTGCCTACTCTAGTGGGATGTACTAGGGACTATGTTTCGTTACTCATAGCTATTTTGCTGGATGCATACATCAGATTGCTGGTTTCTCCTCCAGCGCACTTCAGGAATACTGTTACACTCCGTGTGGGTTACGCTTCAAGACTATGCTGAATCAGATTTCGGTGATTTCTGGATGGGTTACTTTGGTTGCTACTTTCATTATTGGCGTTTGATATTTTTGGATGGGTGGCTCATAGCTATTACTTTGTTTCATTATTGATTTTAGTTAGTTCTTCCGCTGATGTTCAATAGCTATTTCTCTTTGATATAGTGTTTGAACATCTTGCGTCTGGTTATTCAGTCGTGCTTTTCTTGGCTTTGCTTTTCTTTCTCTCGTGTATAGCTTTGTAGGGCCTGGGGCATGCCCCTTGTAATCTTGTTTATTCTTCTGTTTTATTTATGACTTATTCACCCAAAAAAGAGAACTTTTGTCTCTAGCTTTCTCCGTCCTTCTCCATCCTTCTCTATTTTGTTCTAGGAACTAATAAGCCACTAATTGTTTCATTAGCTTAAGGGGACAAGTTTAACTCAAACTAACCTTGCTTAGCCTCTAAGAAAGAGAATTTTCTGAGTAATTGTGGCTTAACTATATTAGTTTAACTTAAGTACCCTATTTAGGGTTTTCTAAATCTCCTACGTGTTCAGTTCTCGAGTCCAAATGGATGAATTTGAATTCTCTTCGATTTTCTTCCTATTTCTCTTTCCTTTTCTCTAACTTTCTCTTCAACATCTAGAGAAGAACGTTTCCCTCTATGTTTCTCCGTCCTTCTCCGTCTTCCTCTGTTTTGTTCTACGAACTAATTAGCTTAGCCCACTAATTGTTTCATTAGCTTAAGCGCCCAGGTTTAACTGAAACTATCCTTGCTTAGCTTGTAAGAAAAGGAATTTTCTAAGCAATTTCAGTTTAACGATGTTAGTTTAAGTTAAGAACCTCATTTAAGGATTTCCAAATCACCTACGTGTTCAATTCGCAAGTCCGCAAGGAAGAATTTGAAATCCCTTTGATTTTCTTCCTATTTCTCTTTCTTTTCTCCAACTTCTCATCTACCTGTCAAGAAGAATGTTTCTCCAAAACTTTCTCCGTCCTTCTCTATTTTGTCCTACGAACTAATTAGCTTTGGCCAATAATTGTTTCATTAGCTTAAGTGGCCAGGTTTAACTCAAACTAACCATGCATATCGTCTAAGAAAGAGAATTTTATGAGTAATCGTAGCTTAACCATATTAGTTTAATTTAAGCACCCTATTTAAGGTTTTCTAAGTCTCCTACGTGTTCAATTCTCAAGTCCAAATGGATGGGTTTGATTTCTCTTCGATTTTCCTCCTATTTCTCTTCCTTTTCTCTAACTTTCTCTTCTACATCTCAAGAAGAACGTTTCTCTCTAAGTTTCTCCGTGCTTCCTCATCTTTTCTGTTTTATTCTACGAACTAATTAGCAGAGGCCACTAATTGTTTCATTAGCTTAAGTGGCCATGTGTTAACTCAAATTGACCTTGCTTAGCCTCTAAGAAAGAGAATTTTCTGAGTAATTGTAGCATAACGATATTATTTTAACTTAGGCACCTCATTTAAGGCTTTCAAAATCACTAAAGTGTTCAATTCTCAAGTCCAAAACGATGAATTTGAATGCCCTTTGATTATCTTTCTAAAATTCCTTTCTTTTCTCCAACTTTCTCTTCTAGCTCTAAAGCAAGATGTTTCTCTCTTTCTCCGTCCTTCTTCATCATTTTCCATTTGGTTCTTGGAACTAATTTGCTTAGGCCACTAATTCTTTCATTAGCTTATGTGGCCAAGTTTAACTCAAACTCACCTTGCTGAGCCTCTAGGAAAGAGAATTTTCCGAGTTAGTTGAGCTCAGGCACCTCATTCAAAGTTTTCAAAATCACGTTAGTGTTCAATTCTCAAGTCCAAAACGATGAATTTGATTGCCCTTTGACTTTCTTCCTATTTCTCTTTATTTTCTCTAACTCTCTCTTCTAAGTTCTCGAGAAGAATGTTTCTGTCTAACTCTCTCTGGCCTTTTCTATTTTGTTCTAGGAACTAATTAGCTTAGGCCACTAATTATTTCATTAGCTTAAGTGGCCATGTTTGACTCAAACTAACCTTCCTTAGCCTCCAAGAAAGAGAATTTTCAAAGCATTTGCAGCATAACGATATCAGTTTAACTTAAGCCCCTTATCTAACGTTTCCTGAATCGCCTACGTGTTCAATTCTCGCGTCCAAAAAGACTAAAAAATAATAATAATAATAATAATAATTTTTTTTATTTTCTTCCTATTTCCCTTTCTTTTCTCTAACTTTCTCTACTACCTCCCAAGAAGAACGTTTCCCTCTAACTTTCTCCGTCCTTCTCCATCCTACTCTATTTTGTTCTACGAACTAATTATATCTGAGGCTACTAATTGTTTCATTAGCTTTAGTGGCCATGTTTAACTCAAACTAACCTTGCCCAGCCTATAAGAAAGAGAATTTTATGAGTAATTGTTGCTTAACGTTATTGCTTTAACTTAGGCACCTCATTTAAGGATTTCCAAATCACCTGAGTGTTCAATTCTCAATTCCAAAATGATGAATTTGAATTCTCTTTGATTTTCTTCCTGTTTCTCTTTCTTTTCTCTAACTTTCTTTTCTAGCTCTCAAGAAGAATGTTTCTCCATAACTTTCCCGTCCTTCTGCATCTTTCTCTATCTTGTTCTAGGAGCTAAGTAGCTTATTAGGCCACTAATCGTTTTATTAGCTTAAGTGGCCAAGTTTAGCTCAAACTAACCTTGCTTAGCCTCTAAAAAAGAGAATTTTAAGAGTAATTGCATCTTAGCGATATTAGTTTAACTTAAGAACCTTATTTAAAGGATTTCTAAATCACCTAAGTGTTCAATTCTCAAGTCCAAAAGGAAGAATTTGAAATCCCTTTGAATTTCTTTCTATTTTCCTTTTTCTTTTCTCCGACTTCTCATCTACCTGTCAAGAAGAATGTTTCTCCCCAAGTTTCTCCGGCCTTCTCCATCCTTCTCTATTTTATCCTACGAACTAATTAGCTTGGGCCAATAACTCTTTCGTTAGCTTAAATGGCCCGGTTTAACTCAGAAAAAAAAAAACCATGCTTAGCCTGTAAGAAAGAGAATTTTATGAGTAATTGTAGCTTAATGATATTAGTTTAACTTAAACACGTCATTTAAGGTTTTCTAAATCTCCTACGTGTTCAATTCTCAAATCGAAAAGGATGAATTTCAATTCGCTTTGATTTTCTTCCTATTTCTCTATCTTTTCTCTAACCTTTCTCCACCGCCTCTCAAGAAGAATTCAGAATGTTCAAAAGCTGTCCTTTATTTTCTTTTTGTTCTACACCTACTATAACGACATACTTATTTTGCCTACTCTAGTGGGATGTACTAGGGACTATGTTTCGTTACTCATAGCTATTTTGCTGGATGCATACATCAGATTGCTGGTTTCTCCTCCAGCGCACTTCAGGAATACTGTTACACTCCGTGTGGGTTACGCTTCAAGACTATGCTGAATCAGATTTCGGTGATTTCTGGATGGGTTACTTTGGTTGCTACTTTCATTATTGGCGTTTGATATTTTTGGATGGGTGGCTCATAGCTATTACTTTGTTTCATTATTGATTTTAGTTAGTTCTTCCGCTGATGTTCAAATAGCTATTTCTCTTTGATATAGTGTTTGAACATCTTGCGTCTGGTTATTCAGTCGTGCTTTTCTTGGCTTTGCTTTTCTTTCTCTCGTGTATAGCTTTGTAGGGCCTGGGGCATGCCCCTTGTAATCTTGTTTATTCTTCTGTTTTATTTATGACTTATTCACCCAAAAAAGAGAACTTTTGTCTCTAGCTTTCTCCGTCCTTCTCCATCCTTCTCTATTTTGTTCTAGGAACTAATAAGCCACTAATTGTTTCATTAGCTTAAGGGGACAAGTTTAACTCAAACTAACCTTGCTTAGCCTCTAAGAAAGAGAATTTTCTGAGTAATTGTGGCTTAACTATATTAGTTTAACTTAAGTACCCTATTTAGGGTTTTCTAAATCTCCTACGTGTTCAGTTCTCGAGTCCAAATGGATGAATTTGAATTCTCTTCGATTTTCTTCCTATTTCTCTTTCCTTTTCTCTAACTTTCTCTTCAACATCTAGAGAAGAACGTCTCCCTCTATGTTTCTCCGTCCTTCTCCGTCTTCCTCTGTTTTGTTCTACGAACTAATTAGCTTAGCCCACTAATTGTTTCATTAGCTTAAGCGGCCAGGTTTAACTGAAACTATCCTTGCTTAGCTTGTAAGAAAAGGAATTTTCTAAGCAATTTCAGTTTAACGATGTTAGTTTAAGTTAAGAACCTCATTTAAGGATTTCCAAATCACCTACGTGTTCAATTCGCAAGTCCGCAAGGAAGAATTTGAAATCCCTTTGATTTTCTTCCTATTTCTCTTTCTTTTCTCCAACTTCTCATCTACCTGTCAAGAAGAATGTTTCTCCAAAACCTTCTCCGTCCTTCTCTATTTTGTCCTACGAACTAATTAGCTTTGGCCAATAATTGTTTCATTAGCTTAAGTGGCCAGGTTTAACTCAAACTAACCATGCATATCGTCTAAGAAAGAGAATTTTATGAGTAATCGTAGCTTAACCATATTAGTTTAATTTAAGCACCCTATTTAAGGTTTTCTAAGTCTCCTACGTGTTCAATTCTCAAGTCCAAATGGATGGGTTTGATTTCTCTTCGATTTTCCTCCTATTTCTCTTCCTTTTCTCTAACTTTCTCTTCTACATCTCAAGAAGAACGTTTCTCTCTAAGTTTCTCCGTGCTTCCTCATCTTTTCTGTTTTATTCTACGAACTAATTAGCAGAGGCCACTAATTGTTTCATTAGCTTAAGTGGCCATGTGTTAACTCAAATTGACCTTGCTTAGCCTCTAAGAAAGAGAATTTTCTGAGTAATTGTAGCATAACGATATTATTTTAACTTAGGCACCTCATTTAAGGCTTTCAAAATCACTAAAGTGTTCAATTCTCAAGTCCAAAACGATGAATTTGAATGCCCTTTGATTATCTTTCTAAAATTCCTTTCTTTTCTCCAACTTTCTCTTCTAGCTCTAAAGCAAGATGTTTCTCTCTTTCTCTGTCCTTCTTCATCATTTTCCATTTGGTTCTTGGAACTAATTTGCTTAGGCCACTAATTCTTTCATTAGCTTATGTGGCCAAGTTTAACTCAAACTCACCACCTTGCTGAGCCTCTAGGAAAGAGAATTTTCTGAGTTAGTTGAGCTCAGGCACCTCATTCAAAGTTTTCAAAATCACGTTAGTGTTCAATTCTCAAGTCCAAAACAATGAATTTGATTGCCCTTTGACTTTCTTCCTATTTCTCTTTATTTTCTCTAACTCTCTCTTCTAAGCTCTCAAGAAGAATGTTTCTGTCTAACTCTCTCTGGCCTTTTCTATTTTGTTCTAGGAACTAATTAGCTTAGGCCACTAATTATTTCATTAGCTTAAGTGGCCATGTTTGACTCAAACTAACCTTCCTTAGCCTCCAAGAAAGAGAATTTTCAAAGCATTTGCAGCATAACGATATCAGTTTAACTTAAGCCCCTTATCTAACGTTTACTGAATCGCCTACGTGTTCAATTCTCGCGTCCAAAAAGACTAAAAAATAATAATAATAATAATAATAATAATAATAATAATAATTTTTTTTATTTTCTTCCTATTTCCCTTTCTTTTCTCTAACTTTCTCTACTACCTCCCAAGAAGAACGTTTCCCTCTAACTTTCTCCGTCCTTCTCCATCCTACTCTATTTTGTTCTACGAACTAATTATATCTGAGGCTACTAATTGTTTCATTAGCTTTAGTGGCCATGTTTAACTCAAACTAACCTTGCCCAGCCTCTAAGAAAGAGAATTTTATGAGTAATTGTTGCTTAACGTTATTGCTTTAACTTAGGCACCTCATTTAAGGATTTCCAAATCACCTGAGTGTTCAATTCTCAATTCCAAAATGATGAATTTGAATTCTCTTTGATTTTCTTCCTGTTTCTCTTTCTTTTCTCTAACTTTCTTTTCTAGCTCTCAAGAAGAATGTTTCTCCATAACTTTCCCCGTCCTTCTGCATCTTTCTCTATCTTGTTCTAGGAGCTAAGTAGCTTATTAGGCCACTAATCGTTTCATTAGCTTAAGTGGCCAAGTTTAGCTCAAACTAACCTTGCTTAGCCTCTAAAAAAGAGAATTTTAAGAGTAATTGCATCTTAGCGATATTAGTTTAACTTAAGAACCTTATTTAAAGGATTTCTAAATCACCTAAGTGTTCAATTCTCAAGTCCAAAAGGAAGAATTTGAAATCCCTTTGAATTTCTTTCTATTTTCCTTTTTCTTTTCTCCGACTTCTCATCTACCTGTCAAGAAGAATGTTTCTCCCCAAGTTTCTCCGGCCTTCTCCATCCTTCTCTATTTTATCCTACGAACTAATTAGCTTGGGCCAATAACTCTTTCGTTAGCTTAAATGGCCCGGTTTAACTCAGAAAAAAAAAACCATGCTTACCCTGTAAGAAAGAGAATTTTATGAGTAATTGTAGCTTAATGATATATTAGTTTAACTTAAACACGTCATGTAAGGTTTTCTAAATCTCCTACGTGTTCAATTCTCAAATCGAAAAGGATGAATTTCAATTCGCTTTGATTTTCTTCCTATTTCTCTATCTTTTCTCTAACCTTTCTCCACCGCCTCTCAAGAAGAATTCAGAATGTTCAAAAGCTGTCCTTTATTTTCTTTTTGTTCTACACCTACTATAACGACATACTTATTTTGCCTACTCTAGTGGGATGTACTAGGGACTATGTTTCGTTACTCATAGCTATTTTGCTGGATGCATACATCAGATTGCTGGTTTCTCCTCCAGCGCACTTCAGGAATACTGTTACACTCCGTGTGGGTTACGCTTCAAGACTATGCTGAATCAGATTTCGGTGATTTCTGGATGGGTTACTTTGGTTGCTACTTTCATTATTGGCGTTTGATATTTTTGGATGGGTGGCTCATAGCTATTACTTTGTTTCATTATTGATTTTAGTTAGTTCTTCCGCTGATGTTCAATAGCTATTTCTCTTTGATATAGTGTTTGAACATCTTGCGTCTGGTTATTCAGTCGTGCTTTTCTTGGCTTTGCTTTTCTTTCTCTCGTGTATAGCTTTGTAGGGCCTGGGGCATGCCCCTTGTAATCTTGTTTATTCTTCTGTTTTATTTATGACTTATTCACCCAAAAAAGAGAACTTTTGTCTCTAGCTTTCTCCGTCCTTCTCCATCCTTCTCTATTTTGTTCTAGGAACTAATAAGCCACTAATTGTTTCATTAGCTTAAGGGGACAAGTTTAACTCAAACTAACCTTGCTTAGCCTCTAAGAAAGAGAATTTTCTGAGTAATTGTGGCTTAACTATATTAGTTTAACTTAAGTACCCTATTTAGGGTTTTCTAAATCTCCTACGTGTTCAGTTCTCGAGTCCAAATGGATGAATTTGAATTCTCTTCGATTTTCTTCCTATTTCTCTTTCCTTTTCTCTAACTTTCTCTTCAACATCTAGAGAAGAACGTTTCCCTCTATGTTTCTCCGTCCTTCTCCGTCTTCCTCTGTTTTGTTCTACGAACTAATTAGCTTAGCCCACTAATTGTTTCATTAGCTTAAGCGCCCAGGTTTAACTGAAACTATCCTTGCTTAGCTTGTAAGAAAAGGAATTTTCTAAGCAATTTCAGTTTAACGATGTTAGTTTAAGTTAAGAACCTCATTTAAGGATTTCCAAATCACCTACGTGTTCAATTCGCAAGTCCGCAAGGAAGAATTTGAAATCCCTTTGATTTTCTTCCTATTTCTCTTTCTTTTCTCCAACTTCTCATCTACCTGTCAAGAAGAATGTTTCTCCAAAACTTTCTCCGTCCTTCTCTATTTTGTCCTACGAACTAATTAGCTTTGGCCAATAATTGTTTCATTAGCTTAAGTGGCCAGGTTTAACTCAAACTAACCATGCATATCGTCTAAGAAAGAGAATTTTATGAGTAATCGTAGCTTAACCATATTAGTTTAATTTAAGCACCCTATTTAAGGTTTTCTAAGTCTCCTACGTGTTCAATTCTCAAGTCCAAATGGATGGGTTTGATTTCTCTTCGATTTTCCTCCTATTTCTCTTCCTTTTCTCTAACTTTCTCTTCTACATCTCAAGAAGAACGTTTCTCTCTAAGTTTCTCCGTGCTTCCTCATCTTTTCTGTTTTATTCTATGAACTAATTAGCAGAGGCCACTAATTGTTTCATTAGCTTAAGTGGCCATGTGTTAACTCAAATTGACCTTGCTTAGCCTCTAAGAAAGAGAATTTTTTGAGTAATTGTAGCATAACGATATTATTTTAACTTAGGCACCTCATTTAAGGCTTTCAAAATCACTAAAGTGTTCAATTCTCAAGTCCAAAACGATGAATTTGAATGCCCTTTGATTATCTTTCTAAAATTCCTTTCTTTTCTCCAACTTTCTCTTCTAGCTCTAAAGCAAGATGTTTCTCTCTTTCTCCGTCCTTCTTCATCATTTTCCATTTGGTTCTTGGAACTAATTTGCTTAGGCCACTAATTCTTTCATTAGCTTATGTGGCCAAGTTTAACTCAAACTCACCTTGCTGAGCCTCTAGGAAAGAGAATTTTCCGAGTTAGTTGAGCTCAGGCACCTCATTCAAAGTTTTCAAAATCACGTTAGTGTTCAATTCTCAAGTCCAAAACGATGAATTTGATTGCCCTTTGACTTTCTTCCTATTTCTCTTTATTTTCTCTAACTCTCTCTTCTAAGCTCTCAAGAAGAATGTTTCTGTCTAACTCTCTCTGGCCTTTTCTATTTTGTTCTAGGAACTAATTAGCTTAGGCCACTAATTATTTCATTAGCTTAAGTGGCCATGTTTGACTCAAACTAACCTTCCTTAGCCTCCAAGAAAGAGAATTTTCAAAGCATTTGCAGCATAACGATATCAGTTTAACTTAAGCCCCTTATCTAACGTTTACTGAATCGCCTACGTGTTCAATTCTCGCGTCCAAAAAGACTAAAAAATAATAATAATAATAATAATAATAATAATTTTTTTTATTTTCTTCCTATTTCCCTTTCTTTTCTCTAACTTTCTCTACTACCTCCCAAGAAGAACGTTTCCCTCTAACTTTCTCCGTCCTTCTCCATCCTACTCTATTTTGTTCTACGAACTAATTATATCTGAGGCTACTAATTGTTTCATTAGCTTTAGTGGCCATGTTTAACTCAAACTAACCTTGCCCAGCCTCTAAGAAAGAGAATTTTATGAGTAATTGTTGCTTAACGTTATTGCTTTAACTTAGGCACCTCATTTAAGGATTTCCAAATCACCTGAGTGTTCAATTCTCAATTCCAAAATGATGAATTTGAATTCTCTTTGATTTTCTTCCTGTTTCTCTTTCTTTTCTCTAACTTTCTTTTCTAGCTCTCAAGAAGAATGTTTCTCCATAACTTTCCCCGTCCTTCTGCATCTTTCTCTATCTTGTTCTAGGAGCTAAGTAGCTTATTAGGCCACTAATCGTTTCATTAGCTTAAGTGGCCAAGTTTAGCTCAAACTAACCTTGCTTAGCCTCTAAAAAAGAGAATTTTAAGAGTAATTGCATCTTAGCGATATTAGTTTAACTTAAGAACCTTATTTAAAGGATTTCTAAATCACCTAAGTGTTCAATTCTCAAGTCCAAAAGGAAGAATTTGAAATCCCTTTGAATTTCTTTCTATTTTCCTTTTTCTTTTCTCCGACTTCTCATCTACCTGTCAAGAAGAATGTTTCTCCCCAAGTTTCTCCGGCCTTCTCCATCCTTCTCTATTTTATCCTACGAACTAATTAGCTTGGGCCAATAACTCTTTCGTTAGCTTAAATGGCCCGGTTTAACTCAGAAAAAAAAAACCATGCTTACCCTGTAAGAAAGAGAATTTTATGAGTAATTGTAGCTTAATGATATTAGTTTAACTTAAACACGTCATTTAAGGTTTTCTAAATCTCCTACGTGTTCAATTCTCAAATCGAAAAGGATGAATTTCAATTCGCTTTGATTTTCTTCCTATTTCTCTATCTTTTCTCTAACCTTTCTCCACCGCCTCTCAAGAAGAATTCAGAATGTTCAAAAGCTGTCCTTTATTTTCTTTTTGTTCTACACCTACTATAACGACATACTTATTTTGCCTACTCTAGTGGGATGTACTAGGGACTATGTTTCGTTACTCATAGCTATTTTGCTGGATGCATACATCAGATTGCTGGTTTCTCCTCCAGCGCACTTCAGGAATACTGTTACACTCCGTGTGGGTTACGCTTCAAGGCTATGCTGAATCAGATTTCGGTGATTTCTGGATGGGTTACTTTGGTTGCTACTTTCATTATTGGCGTTTGATATTTTTGGATGGGTGGCTCATAGCTATTACTTTGTTTCATTATTGATTTTAGTTAGTTCTTCCGCTGATGTTCAATAGCTATTTCTCTTTGATATAGTGTTTGAACATCTTGCGTCTGGTTATTCAGTCGTGCTTTTCTTGGCTTTGCTTTTCTTTCTCTCGTGTATAGCTTTGTAGGGCCTGGGGCATGCCCCTTGTAATCTTGTTTATTCTTCTGTTTTATTTATGACTTATTCACCCAAAAAAGAGAACTTTTGTCTCTAGCTTTCTCCGTCCTTCTCCATCCTTCTCTATTTTGTTCTAGGAATTAATAAGCCACTAATTGTTTCATTAGCTTAAGGGGACAAGTTTAACTCAAACTAACCTTGCTTAGCCTCTAAGAAAGAGAATTTTCTGAGTAATTGTGGCTTAACTATATTAGTTTAACTTAAGTACCCTATTTAGGGTTTTCTAAATCTCCTACGTGTTCAGTTCTCGAGTCCAAATGGATGAATTTGAATTCTCTTCGATTTTCTTCCTATTTCTCTTTCCTTTTCTCTAACTTTCTCTTCAACATCTAGAGAAGAACGTTTCCCTCTATGTTTCTCCGTCCTTCTCCGTCTTCCTCTGTTTTGTTCTACGAACTAGTTAGCTTAGCCCACTAATTGTTTCATTAGCTTAAGCGCCCAGGTTTAACTGAAACTATCCTTGCTTAGCTTGTAAGAAAAGGAATTTTCTAAGCAATTTCAGTTTAACGATGTTAGTTTAAGTTAAGAACCTCATTTAAGGATTTCCAAATCACCTACGTGTTCAATTCGCAAGTCCGCAAGGAAGAATTTGAAATCCCTTTGATTTTCTTCCTATTTCTCTTTCTTTTCTCCAACTTCTCATCTACCTGTCAAGAAGAATGTTTCTCCAAAACTTTCTCCGTCCTTCTCTATTTTGTCCTACGAACTAATTAGCTTTGGCCAATAATTGTTTCATTAGCTTAAGTGGCCAGGTTTAACTCAAACTAACCATGCATATCGTCTAAGAAAGAGAATTTTATGAGTAATCGTAGCTTAACCATATTAGTTTAATTTAAGCACCCTATTTAAGGTTTTCTAAGTCTCCAACGTGTTCAATTCTCAAGTCCAAAACGATGAATTTGATTGCCCTTTGACTTTCTTCCTATTTCTCTTTATTTTCTCTAACTCTCTCTTCTAAGCTCTCAAGAAGAATGTTTCTGTCTAACTCTCTCTGGCCTTTTCTATTTTGTTCTAGGAACTAATTAGCTTAGGCCACTAATTATTTCATTAGCTTAAGTGGCCATGTTTGACTCAAACTAACCTTCCTTAGCCTCCAAGAAAGAGAATTTTCAAAGCATTTGCAGCATAACGATATCAGTTTAACTTAAGCCCCTTATCTAACGTTTACTGAATCGCCTACGTGTTCAATTCTCGCGTCCAAAAAGACTAAATAATAATAATAATAATAATAATAATAATAATAATAATAATTTTTTTTATTTTCTTCCTATTTCCCTTTCTTTTCTCTAACTTTCTCTACTACCTCCCAAGAAGAACGTTTCCCTCTAACTTTCTCCGTCCTTCTCCATCCTACTCTATTTTGTTCTACGAACTAATTATATCTGAGGCTACTAATTGTTTCATTAGCTTTAGTGGCCATGTTTAACTCAAACTAACCTTGCCCAGCCTCTAAGAAAGAGAATTTTATGAGTAATTGTTGCTTAACGTTATTGCTTTAACTTAGGCACCTCATTTAAGGATTTCCAAATCACCTGAGTGTTCAATTCTCAATTCCAAAATGATGAATTTGAATTCTCTTTGATTTTCTTCCTGTTTCTCTTTCTTTTCTCTAACTTTCTTTTCTAGCTCTCAAGAAGAATGTTTCTCCATAACTTTCCCCGTCCTTCTGCATCTTTCTCTATCTTGTTCTAGGAGCTGAGTAGCTTATTAGGCCACTAATCGTTTCATTAGCTTAAGTGGCCAAGTTTAGCTCAAACTAACCTTGCTTAGCCTCTAAAAAAGAGAATTTTAAGAGTAATTGCATCTTAGCGATATTAGTTTAACTTAAGAACCTTATTTAAAGGATTTCTAAATCACCTAAGTATTCAATTCTCAAGTCCAAAAGGAAGAATTTGAAATCCCTTTGAATTTCTTTCTATTTTCCTTTTTCTTTTCTCCGACTTCTCATCTACCTGTCAAGAAGAATGTTTCTCCCCAAGTTTCTCCGGGCTTCTCCATCCTTCTCTATTTTATCCTACGAACTAATTAGCTTGGGCCAATAACTCTTTCGTTAGCTTAAATGGGCCGGTTTAACTCAGAAAAAAAAAACCATGCTTACCCTGTAAGAAAGAGAATTTTATGAGTAATTGTAGCTTAATGATATTAGTTTAACTTAAACACGTCATTTAAGGTTTTCTAAATCTCCTACGTGTTCAATTCTCAAATCGAAAAGGATGAATTTCAATTCGCTTTGATTTTCTTCCTATTTCTCTATCTTTTCTCTAACCTTTCTCCACCGCCCCTCAAGAAGAATTCAGAATGTTCAAAAGCTGTCCTTTATTTTCTTTTTGTTCTACACCTACTATAACGACATACTTATTTTGCCTACTCTAGTGGGATGTACTAGGGACTATGTTTCGTTACTCATAGCTATTTTGCTGGATGCATACATCAGATTGCTGGTTTCTCCTCCAGCGCGCTTCAGGAATACTGTTACACTCCGTGTGGGTTACGCTTCAAGACTATGCTGAATCAGATTTCGGTGATTTCTGGATGGGTTACTTTGGTTGCTACTTTCATTATTGGCGTTTGATATTTTTGGATGGGTGGCTCATAGCTATTACTTTGTTTCATTATTGATTTTAGTTAGTTCTTCCGCTGATGTTCAATAGCTATTTCTCTTTGATATAGTGTTTGAACATCTTGCGTCTGGTTATTCAGTCGTGCTTTTCTTGGCTTTGCTTTTCTTTCTCTCGTGTATAGCTTTGTAGGGCCTGGGGCATGCCCCTTGTAATCTTGTTTATTCTTCTTTTTTATTTATGACTTATTCACCCAAAAAAGAGAACTTTTGTCTCTAGCTTTCTCCGTCCTTCTCCATCCTTCTCTATTTTGTTCTAGGAACTAATAAGCCACTATTGTTTCATTAGTTTAAGGGAACAAGTTTAACTCAAACTAACCTTGCTTAGCCTCTAAGAAAGAGAATTTTCTGAGTAATTGTGGCTTAACTATATTAGTTTAACTTAAGTACCCTATTTAGGGTTTTCTAAATCTCCTACGTGTTCAGTTCTCGAGTCCAAATGGATGAATTTGAATTCTCTTCGATTTTCTTCCTATTTCTCTTTCCTTTTCTCTAACTTTCTCTTCAACATCTAGAGAAGAACGTTTCCCTCTATGTTTCTCCGTCCTTCTCCGTCTTCCTCTGTTTTGTTCTACGAACTAATTAGCTTAGCCCACTAATTGTTTCATTAGCTTAAGCGCCCAGGTTTAACTGAAACTATCCTTGCTTAGCTTGTAAGAAAAGGAATTTTCTAAGCAATTTCAGTTTAACGATGTTAGTTTAAGTTAAGAACCTCATTTAAGGATTTCCAAATCACCTACGTGTTCAATTCGCAAGTCCGCAAGGAAGAATTTGAAATCCCTTTGATTTTCTTCCTATTTCTCTTTCTTTTCTCCAACTTCTCATCTACCTGTCAAGAAGAATGTTTCTCCAAAACTTTCTCCGTCCTTCTCTATTTTGTCCTACGAACTAATTAGCTTTGGCCAATAATTGTTTCATTAGCTTAAGTGGCCAGGTTTAACTCAAACTAACCATGCATATCGTCTAAGAAAGAGAATTTTATGAGTAATCGTAGCTTAACCATATTAGTTTAATTTAAGCACCCTATTTAAGGTTTTCTAAGTCTCCTACGTGTTCAATTCTCAAGTCCAAATGGATGGGTTTGATTTCTCTTCGATTTTCCTCCTATTTCTCTTCCTTTTCTCTAACTTTCTCTTCTACATCTCAAGAAGAACGTTTCTCTCTAAGTTTCTCCGTGCTTCCTCATCTTTTCTATTTTATTCTACGAACTAATTAGCAGAGGCCACTAATTGTTTCATTAGCTTAAGTGGCCATGTGTTAACTCAAATTGACCTTCCTTAGCCTCTAAGAAAGAGAATTTTCTGAGTAATTGTAGCATAACGATATTATTTTAACTTAGGCACCTCATTTAAGGCTTTCAAAATCACTAAAGTGTTCAATTCTCAAGTCCAAAACGATGAATTTGAATGCCCTTTGATTATCTTTCTAAAATTCCTTTCTTTTCTCCAACTTTCTCTTCTAGCTCTAAAGCAAGATGTTTCTCTCTTTCTCCGTCCTTCTTCATCATTTTCCATTTGGTTCTTGGAACTAATTTGCTTAGGCCACTAATTCTTTCATTAGCTTATGTGGCCAAGTTTAACTCAAACTCACCTTGCTGAGCCTCTAGGAAAGAGAATTTTCCGAGTTAGTTGAGCTCAGGCACCTCATTCAAAGTTTTCAAAATCACGTTAGTGTTCAATTCTCAAGTCCAAAACGATGAATTTGATTGCCCTTTGACTTTCTTCCTATTTCTCTTTATTTTCTCTAACTCTCTCTTCTAAGCTCTCAAGAAGAATGTTTCTGTCTAACTCTCTCTAGCCTTTTCTATTTTGTTCTAGGAACTAATTAGCTTAGGCCACTAATTATTTCATTAGCTTAAGTGACCATGTTTGACTCAAACTAACCTTCCTTAGCCTCCAAGAAAGAGAATTTTCAAAGCATTTGCAGCATAACGATATCAGTTTAACTTAAGCCCCTTATCTAACGTTTACTGAATCGCCTACGTGTTCAATTCTCGCGTCCAAAAAGACTAAAAAATAATAATAATAATAATAATAATAATAATTTTTTTTATTTTCTTCCTATTTCCCTTTCTTTTCTCTAACTTTCTCTACTACCTCCCAAGAAGAACGTTTCCCTCTAACTTTCTCCGTCCTTCTCCATCCTACTCTATTTTGTTCTACGAACTAATTATATCTGAGGCTACTAATTGTTTCATTAGCTTTAGTGGCCATGTTTAACTCAAACTAACCTTGCCCAGCCTCTAAAAAAGAGAATTTTATGAGTAATTGTTGGTTAACGTTATTGCTTTAACTTAGGCACCTCATTTAAGGATTTCCAAATCACCTGAGTGTTCAATTCTCAATTCCAAAATGATGAATTTGAATTCTCTTTGATTTTCTTCCTGTTTCTCTTTCTTTTCTCTAACTTTCTTTTCTAGCTCTCAAGAAGAATGTTTCTCCATAACTTTCCCCGTCCTTCTGCATCTTTCTCTATCTTGTTCTAGGAGCTAAGTAGCTTATTAGGCCACTAATCGTTTCATTAGCTTAAGTGGCCAAGTTTAGCTCAAACTAACCTTGCTTAGCCTCTAAAAAAGAGAATTTTAAGAGTAATTGCATCTTAGCGATATTAGTTTAACTTAAGAACCTTATTTAAAGGATTTCTAAATCACCTAAGTGTTCAATTCTCAAGTCCAAAAGGAAGAATTTGAAATCCCTTTGAATTTCTTTCTATTTTCCTTTTTCTTTTCTCCGACTTCTTGTCTACCTGTCAAGAAGAATGTTTCTCCCCAAGTTTCTCCGGCCTTCTCCATCCTTCTCTATTTTATCCTACGAACTAATTAGCTTGGGCCAATAACTCTTTCGTTAGCTTAAATGGCCCGGTTTAACTCAGAAAAAAAAAAAACCATGCTTAGCCTGTAAGAAAGAGAATTTTATGAGTAATTGTAGCTTAATGATATTAGTTTAACTTAAACACGTCATTTAAGGTTTTCTAAATCTCCTACGTGTTCAATTCTCAAATCGAAAAGGATGAATTTCAATTCGCTTTGATTTTCTTCCTATTTCTCTATCTTTTCTCTAACCTTTCTCCACCGCCTCTCAAGAAGAATTCAGAATGTTCAAAAGCTGTCCTTTATTTTCTTTTTGTTCTACACCTACTATAACGACATACTTATTTTGCCTACTCTAGTGGGATGTACTAGGGACTATGTTTCGTTACTCATAGCTATTTTGCTGGATGCATACATCAGATTGCTGGTTTCTCCTCCACCGCACTTCAGGAATACTGTTACACTCTGTGTGGGTTACGCTTCAAGACTATGCTGAATCAGATTTCGGTGATTTCTGGATGGGTTACTTTGGTTGCTACTTTCATTATTGGCGTTTGATATTTTTGGATGGGTGGCTCATAGCTATTACTTTGTTTCATTATTGATTTTAGTTAGTTCTTCCGCTGATGTTCAATAGCTATTTCTCTTTGATATAGTATTTGAACATCTTGCGTCTGGTTATTCAGTCGTGCTTTTCTTGGCTTTGCTTTTCTTTCTCTCGTGTATAGCTTTGTAGGGCCTGGGGCATGCCCCTTGTAATCTTGTTTATTCTTCTGTTTTATTTATGACTTATTCACCCAAAAAAGAGAACTTTTGTCTCTAGCTTTCTCCGTCCTTCTCCATCCTTCTCTATTTTGTTCTAGGAACTAATAAGCCACTAATTGTTTCATTAGCTTAAGGGGACAAGTTTAACTCAAACTAACCTTGCTTAGCCTCTAAGAAAGAGAATTTTCTGAGTAATTGTGGCTTAACTATATTAGTTTAACTTAAGTACCCTATTTAGGGTTTTCTAAATCTCCTACGTGTTCAGTTCTCGAGTCCAAATGGATGAATTTGAATTCTCTTCGATTTTCTTCCTATTTCTCTTTCCTTTTCTCTAACTTTCTCTTCAACATCTAGAGAAGAACGTTTCCCTCTATGTTTCTCCGTCCTTCTCCGTCTTCCTCTGTTTTGTTCTACGAACTAATTAGCTTAGCCCACTAATTGTTTCATTAGCTTAAGCGCCCAGGTTTAACTGAAACTATCCTTGCTTAGCTTGTAAGAAAAGGAATTTTCTAAGCAATTTCAGTTTAACGATGTTAGTTTAAGTTAAGAACCTCATTTAAGGATTTCCAAATCACCTACGTGTTCAATTCGCAAGTCCGCAAGGAAGAATTTGAAATCCCTTTGATTTTCTTCCTATTTCTCTTTCTTTTCTCCAACTTCTCATCTACCTGTCAAGAAGAATGTTTCTCCAAAACTTTCCCCGTCCTTCTCTATTTTGTCCTACGAACTAATTAGCTTTGCCCAATAATTGTTTCATTAGCTTAAGTGGCCAGGTTTAACTCAAACTAACCATGCATATCGTCTAAGAAAGAGAATTTTATGAGTAATCGTAGCTTAACCATATTAGTTTAATTTAAGCACCCTATTTAAGGTTTTCTAAGTCTCCTACGTGTTCAATTCTCAAGTCCAAATGGATGGGTTTGATTTCTCTTCTATTTTCCTCCTATTTCTCTTCCTTTTCTCTAACTTTCTCTTCTACATCTCAAGAAGAACGTTTCTCTCTAAGTTTCTCCGTGCTTCCTCATCTTTTCTGTTTTATTCTACGAACTAATTAGCAGAGGCCACTAATTGTTTCATTAGCTTAAGTGGCCATGTGTTAACTCAAATTGACCTTGCTTAGCCTCTAAGAAAGAGAATTTTCTGAGTAATTGTAGCATAACGATATTATTTTAACTTAGGCACCTCATTTAAGGCTTTCAAAATCACTAAAGTGTTCAATTCTCAAGTCCAAAACGATGAATTTGAATGCCCTTTGATTATCTTTCTAAAATTCCTTTCTTTTCTCCAACTTTCTCTTCTAGCTCTAAAGCAAGATGTTTCTCTCTTTCTCCGTCCTTCTTCATCATTTTCCATTTGGTTCTTGGAACTAATTTGCTTAGGCCCCTAATTCTTTCATTAGCTTATGTGGCCAAGTTTAACTCAAACTCACCTTGCTGAGCCTCTAGGAAAGAGAATTTTCAGAGTTAGTTGAGCTCAGGCACCTCATTCAAAGTTTTCAAAATCACGTTAGTGTTCAATTCTCAAGTCCAAAACGATGAATTTGATTGCCCCTTTGACTTTCTTCCTATTTCTCTTTATTTTCTCTAACTCTCTCTTCTAAGCTCTCAAGAAGAATGTTTCTGTCTAACTCTCTCTGGCCTTTTCTATTTTGTTCTAGGAACTAATTAGCTTAGGCCACTAATTATTTCATTAGCTTAAGTGGCCATGTTTGACTCAAACTAACCTTCCTTAGCCTCCAAGAAAGAGAATTTTCAAAGCATTTGCAGCATAACGATATCAGTTTAACTTAAGCCCCTTATCTAACGTTTACTGAATCGCCTACGTGTTCAAGTCTCGCGTCCAAAAAGACTAAATAATAATATTAATAATAATAATAATAATAATAATAATTTTTTTTATTTTCTTCCTATTTCCCTTTCTTTTCTCTAACTTTCTCTACTACCTCCCAAGAAGAACGTTTCCCTCTAACTTTCTCCGTCCTTCTCCATCCTACTCTATTTTGTTCTACGAACTCATTATATCTGAGGCTACTAATTGTTTCATTAGCTTTAGTGGCCATGTTTAACTCAAACTATCCTTGCCCAGCCTCTAAGAAAGAGAATTTTATGAGTAATTGTTGGTTAACGTTATTGCTTTAACTTAGGCACCTCATTTAAGGATTTCCAAATCACCTGAGTGTTCAATTCTCAATTCCAAAATGATGAATTTGAATTCTCTTTGATTTTCTTCCTGTTTCTCTTTCTTTTCTCTAACTTTCTTTTCTAGCTCTCAAGAAGAATGTTTCTCCATAACTTTCCCCGTCCTTCTGCATCTTTCTCTATCTTGTTCTAGGAGCTAAGTAGCTTATTAGGCCACTAATCGTTTCATTAGCTTAAGTGGCCAAGTTTAGCTCAAACTAACCTTGCTTAGCCTCTAAAAAAGAGAATTTTAAGAGTAATTGCATCTTAGCGATATTAGTTTAACTTAAGAACCTTATTTAAAGGATTTCTAAATCACCTAAGTGTTCAATTCTCAAGTCCAAAAGGAAGAATTTGAAATCCCTTTGAATTTCTTTCTATTTTCCTTTTTCTTTTCTCCGACTTCTCGTCTACCTGTCAAGAAGAATGTTTCTCCCCAAGTTTCTCCGGCCTTCTCCATCCTTCTCTATTTTATCCTACGAACTAATTAGCTTGGGCCAATAACTCTTTCGTTAGCTTAAATGGCCCGGTTTAACTCAGAAAAAAAAAAACCATGCTTAGCCTGTAAGAAAGAGAATTTTATGAGTAATTGTAGCTTAATGATATTAGTTTAACTTAAACACGTCATTTAAGGTTTTCTAAATCTCCTACGTGTTCAATTCTCAAATCGAAAAGGATGAATTTCAATTCGCTTTGATTTTCTTCCTATTTCTCTATCTTTTCTCTAACCTTTCTCCACCGCCTCTCAAGAAGAATTCAGAATGTTCAAAAGCTGTCCTTTATTTTCTTTTTGTTCTACACCTACTATAACGACATACTTATTTTGCCTACTCTAGTGGGATGTACTAGGGACTATGTTTCGTTACTCATAGCTATTTTGCTGGATGCATACATCAGATTGCTGGTTTCTCCTCCAGCGCACTTCAGGAATACTGTTACACTCCGTGTGGGTTACGCTTCAAGACTATGCTGAATCAGATTTCGGTGATTTCTGGATGGGTTACTTTGGTTGCTACTTTCATTATTGGCGTTTGATATTTTTGGATGGGTGGCTCATAGCTATTACTTTGTTTCATTATTGATTTTAGTTAGTTCTTCCGCTGATGTTCAATAGCTATTTCTCTTTGATATAGTGTTTGAACATCTTGCGTCTGGTTATTCAGTCGTGCTTTTCTTGGCTTTGCTTTTCTTTCTCTCGTGTATAGCTTTGTAGGGCCTGGGGCATGCCCCTTGTAATCTTGTTTATTCTTCTGTTTTATTTATGACTTATTCACCCAAAAAAGAGAACTTTTGTCTCTAGCTTTCTCCGTCCTTCTCCATCCTTCTCTATTTTGTTCTAGGAACTAATAAGCCACTAATTGTTTCATTAGTTTAAGGGGACAAGTTTAACTCAAACTAACCTTGCTTAGCCTCTAAGAAAGAGAATTTTCTGAGTAATTGTGGCTTAACTATATTAGTTTAACTTAAGTACCCTATTTAGGGTTTTCTAAATCTCCTACGTGTTCAGTTCTCGAGTCCAAATGGATGAATTTGAATTCTCTTCGATTTTCTTCCTATTTCTCTTTCCTTTTCTCTAACTTTCTCTTCAACATCTAGAGAAGAACGTTTCCCTCTATGTTTCTCCGTCCTTCTCCGTCTTCCTCTGTTTTGTTCTACGAACTAATTAGCTTAGCCCACTAATTGTTTCATTAGCTTAAGCGCCCAGGTTTAACTGAAACTATCCTTGCTTAGCTTGTAAGAAAAGGAATTTTCTAAGCAATTTCAGTTTAACGATGTTAGTTTAAGTTAAGAACCTCATTTAAGGATTTCCAAATCACCTACGTGTTCAATTCGCAAGTCCGCAAGGAAGAATTTGAAATCCCTTTGATTTTCTTCCTATTTCTCTTTCTTTTCTCCAACTTCTCATCTACCTGTCAAGAAGAATGTTTCTCCAAAACTTTCCCCGTCCTTCTCTATTTTGTCCTACGAACTAATTAGCTTTGCCCAATAATTGTTTCATTAGCTTAAGTGGCCAGGTTTAACTCAAACTAACCATGCATATCGTCTAAGAAAGAGAATTTTATGAGTAATCGTAGCTTAACCATATTAGTTTAATTTAAGCACCCTATTTAAGGTTTTCTAAGTCTCCTACGTGTTCAATTCTCAAGTCCAAATGGATGGGTTTGATTTCTCTTCGATTTTCCTCCTATTTCTCTTCCTTTTCTCTAACTTTCTCTTCTACATCTCAAGAAGAACGTTTCTCTCTAAGTTTCTCCGTGCTTCCTCATCTTTTCTGTTTTATTCTACGAACTAATTAGCAGAGGCCACTAATTGTTTCATTAGCTTAAGTGGCCATGTGTTAACTCAAATTGACCTTGCTTAGCCTCTAAGAAAGAGAATTTTCTGAGTAATTGTAGCATAACGATATTATTTTAACTTAGCACCTCATTTAAGGCTTTCAAAATCACTAAAGTGTTCAATTCTCAAGTCCAAAACGATGAATTTGAATGCCCTTTGATTATCTTTCTAAAATTCCTTTCTTTTCTCCAACTTTCTCTTCTAGCTCTAAAGCAAGATGTTTCTCTCTTTCTCCGTCCTTCTTCATCATTTTCCATTTGGTTCTTGGAACTAATTTGCTTAGGCCACTAATTCTTTCATTAGCTTATGTGGCCAAGTTTAACTCAAACTCACCTTGCTGAGCCTCTAGGAAAGAGAATTTTCCGAGTTAGTTGAGCTCAGGCACCTCATTCAAAGTTTTCAAAATCACGTTAGTGTTCAATTCTCAAGTCCAAAACGATGAATTTGATTGCCCCTTTGACTTTCTTCCTATTTCTCTTTATTTTCTCTAACTCTCTCTTCTAAGCTCTCAAGAAGAATGTTTCTGTCTAACTCTCTCTGGCCTTTTCTATTTTGTTCTAGGAACTAATTAGCTTAGGCCACTAATTATTTCATTAGCTTAAGTGGCCATGTTTGACTCAAACTAACCTTCCTTAGCCTCCAAGAAAGAGAATTTTCAAAGCATTTGCAGCATAACGATATCAGTTTAACTTAAGCCCCTTATCTAACGTTTACAGAATCGCCTACGTGTTCAATTCTCGCGTCCAAAAAGACTAAAAAAAAATAATAATAATATTAATAATAATAATAATAATAATAATAATTTTTTTTATTTTCTTCCTATTTCCCTTTCTTTTCTCTAACTTTCTCTACTACCTCCCAAGAAGAACGTTTCCCTCTAACTTTCTCCGTCCTTCTCCATCCTACTCTATTTTGTTCTACGAACTAATTATATCTGAGGCTACTAATTGTTTCATTAGCTTTAGTGGCCATGTTTAACTCAAACTAACCTTGCCCAGCCTCTAAGAAAGAGAATTTTATGAGTAATTGTTGGTTAACGTTATTGCTTTAACTTAGGCACCTCATTTAAGGATTTCCAAATCACCTGAGTGTTCAATTCTCAATTCCAAAATGATGAATTTGAATTCTCTTTGATTTTCTTCCTGTTTCTCTTTCTTTTCTCTAACTTTCTTTTCTAGCTCTCAAGAAGAATGTTTCTCCATAACTTTCCCCGTCCTTCTGCATCTTTCTCTATCTTGTTCTAGGAGCTAAGTAGCTTATTAGGCCACTAATCGTTTCATTAGCTTAAGTGGCCAAGTTTAGCTCAAACTAACCTTGCTTAGCCTCTAAAAAAGAGAATTTTAAGAGTAATTGCATCTTAGCGATATTAGTTTAACTTAAGAACCTTATTTAAAGGATTTCTAAATCACCTAAGTGTTCAATTCTCAAGTCCAAAAGGAAGAATTTGAAATCCCTTTGAATTTCTTTCTATTTTCCTTTTTCTTTTCTCCGACTTCTCGTCTACCTGTCAAGAAGAATGTTTCTCCCCAAGTTTCTCCGGCCTTCTCCATCCTTCTCTATTTTATCCTACGAACTAATTAGCTTGGGCCAATAACTCTTTCGTTAGCTTAAATGGCCCGGTTTAACTCAGAAAAAAAAAAACCATGCTTAGCCTGTAAGAAAGAGAATTTTATGAGTAATTGTAGCTTAATGATATTAGTTTAACTTAAACACGTCATTTAAGGTTTTCTAAATCTCCTACGTGTTCAATTCTCAAATCGAAAAGGATGAATTTCAATTCGCTTTGATTTTCTTCCTATTTCTCTATCTTTTCTCTAACCTTTCTCCACCGCCTCTCAAGAAGAATTCAGAATGTTCAAAAGCTGTCCTTTATTTTCTTTTTGTTCTACACCTACTATAACGACATACTTATTTTGCCTACTCTAGTGGGATGTACTAGGGACTATGTTTCGTTACTCATAGCTATTTTGCTGGATGCATACATCAGATTGCTGGTTTCTCCTCCAGCGCACTTCAGGAATACTGTTACACTCCGTGTGGGTTACGCTTCAAGACTATGCTGAATCAGATTTCGGTGATTTCTGGATGGGTTACTTTGGTTGCTACTTTCATTATTGGCGTTTGATATTTTTGGATGGGTGGCTCATAGCTATTACTTTGTTTCATTATTGATTTTAGTTAGTTCTTCCGCTGATGTTCAATAGCTATTTCTCTTTGATATAGTGTTTGAACATCTTGCGTCTGGTTATTCAGTCGTGCTTTTCTTGGCTTTGCTTTTCTTTCTCTCGTGTATAGCTTTGTAGGGCCTGGGGCATGCCCCTTGTAATCTTGTTTATTCTTCTGTTTTATTTATGACTTATTCACCCAAAAAAGAGAACTTTTGTCTCTAGCTTTCTCCATCCTTCTCTATTTTGTTCTAGGAACTAATAAGCCACTAATTGTTTCATTAGCTTAAGGGGACAAGTTTAACTCAAACTAACCTTGCTTAGCCTCTAAGAAAGAGAATTTTCTGAGTAATTGTGGCTTAACTATATTAGTTTAACTTAAGTACCCTATTTAGGGTTTTCTAAATCTCCTACGTGTTCAGTTCTCGAGTCCAAATGGATGAATTTGAATTCTCTTCGATTTTCTTCCTATTTCTCTTTCCTTTTCTCTAACTTTCTCTTCAACATCTAGAGAAGAACGTTTCCCTCTATGTTTCTCCGTCCTTCTCCGTCTTCCTCTGTTTTGTTCTACGAACTAATTAGCTTAGCCCACTAATTGTTTCATTAGCTTAAGCGCCCAGGTTTAACTGAAACTATCCTTGCTTAGCTTGTAAGAAAAGGAATTTTCTAAGCAATTTCAGTTTAACGATGTTAGTTTACGTTAAGAACCTCATTTAAGGATTTCCAAATCACCTACGTGTTCAATTCGCAAGTCCGCAAGGAAGAATTTGAAATCCCTTTGATTTTCTTCCTATTTCTCTTTCTTTTCTCCAACTTCTCATCTACCTGTCAAGAAGAATGTTTCTCCAAAACTTTCTCCGTCCTTCTCTATTTTGTCCTACGAACTAATTAGCTTTGGCCAATAATTGTTTCATTAGCTTAAGTGGCCAGGTTTAACTCAAACTAACCATGCATATCGTCTAAGAAAGAGAATTTTATGAGTAATTGTAGCTTAACCATATTAGTTTAATTTAAGCACCCTATTTAAGGTTTTCTAAGTCTCCTACGTGTTCAATTCTCAAGTCCAAATGGATGGGTTTGATTTCTCTTCGATTTTCCTCCTATTTCTCTTCCTTTTCTACGAACTAATTAGCAGAGGCCACTAATTGTTTCATTAGCTTAAGTGGCCATGTGTTAACTCAAATTGACCTTGCTTAGCCTCTAAGAAAGAGAATTTTCTGAGTAATTGTAGCATAACGATATTATTTTAACTTAGGCACCTCATTTAAGGCTTTCAAAATCACTAAAGTGTTCAATTCTCAAGTCCAAAACGATGAATTTGAATGCCCTTTGATTATCTTTCTAAAATTCCTTTCTTTTCTCCAACTTTCTCTTCTAGCTCTAAAGCAAGATGTTTCTCTCTTTCTCCGTCCTTCTTCATCATTTTCCATTTGGTTCTTGGAACTAATTTGCTTAGGCCACTAATTCTTTCATTAGCTTATGTGGCCAAGTTTAACTCAAACTCACCTTGCTGAGCCTCTAGGAAAGAGAATTTTCTGAGTTAGTTGAGCTCAGGCACCTCATTCAAAGTTTTCAAAATCACGTTAGTGTTCAATTCTCAAGTCCAAAACGATGAATTTGATTGCCCCTTTGACTTTCTTCCTATTTCTCTTTATTTTCTCTAACTCTCTCTTCTAAGCTCTCAAGAAGAATGTTTCTGTCTAACTTTCTCTGGCCTTTTCTATTTTGTTCTAGGAACTAATTAGCTTAGGCCACTAATTATTTCATTAGCTTAAGTGGCCATGTTTGACTCAAACTAACCTTCCTTAGCCTCCAAGAAAGAGAATTTTCAAAGCATTTGCAGGATAACGATATCAGTTTAACTTAAGCCCCTTATCTAACGTTTACTGAATCGCCTACGTGTTCAATTCTCGAGTCCAAAAAGACTAAAAAAAAATAATAATAATAATAATAAATTTTTTTATTTTCTTCCTATTTCCCTTTCTTTTCTCTAACTTTCTCTACTACCTCCCAAGAAGAACGTTTCCCTCTAACTTTCTCCGTCCTTCTCCATCCTACTCTATTTTGTTCTACGAACTAATTATATCTGAGGCTACTAATTGTTTCATTAGCTTTAGTGGCCGTGTTTAACTCAAACTAACCTTGCCCAGCCTCTAAGAAAGAGAATTTTATGAGTAATTGTTGCTTAACGTTATTGCTTTAACTTAGGCACCACATTTAAGGATTTCCAAATCACCTGAGTGTTCAATTCTCAATTCCAAAATGATGAATTTGAATTCTCTTTGATTTTCTTCCTGTTTCTCTTTCTTTTCTCTAACTTTCTTTTCTAGCTCTCAAGAAGAATGTTTCTCCATAACTTTCCCCGTCCTTCTGCATCTTTCTCTATCTTGTTCTAGGAGCTAAGTAGCTTATTAGGCCACTAATCGTTTCATTAGCTTAAGTGGCCAAGTTTAGCTCAAACTAACCTTGCTTAGCCTCTAAAAAAGAGAATTTTAAGAGTAATTGCATCTTAGCGATATTAGTTTAACTTAAGAACCTTATTTAAAGGATTTCTAAATCACCTAAGTGTTCAATTCTCAAGTCCAAAAGGAAGAATTTGAAATCCCTTTGAATTTCTTTCTATTTTCCTTTTTCTTTTCTCCGACTTCTCATCTACCTGTCAAGAAGAATGTTTCTCCCCAAGTTTCTCCGGCCTTCTCCATCCTTCTCTATTTTATCCTACGAACTAATTAGCTTGGGCCAATAACTCTTTCGTTAGCTTAAATGGCCCGGTTTAACTCAAACAAAACCATGCTTAGCCTGTAAGAAAGAGAATTTTATGAGTAATTGTAGCTTAATGATATTAGTTTAACTTAAACACGTCATTTAAGGTTTTCTAAATCTCCTACGTGTTCAATTCTCAAATCGAAAAGGATGAATTTCAATTCGCTTTGATTTTCTTCCTATTTCTCTATCTTTTCTCTAACCTTTCTCCACCGCCTCTCAAGAAGAATTCAGAATGTTCAAAAACTGTCCTTTATTTTCTTTTTGTTCTACACCTACTATAACGACATACTTATTTTGCCTACTCTAGTGGGATGTACTAGGGACTATGTTTCGTTACTCATAGCTATTTTGCTGGATGCATACATCAGATTGCTGGTTTCTCCTCCAGCGCACTTCAGGAATACTGTTACACTCCGTGTGGGTTACGCTTCAAGACTATGCTGCATCAGATTTCGGTGATTTCTAGATGGGTTACTTTGGTTGCTACTTTCATTATTGGCGTTTGATATTTTTGGATGGGTGGCTCATAGCTATTACTTTGTTTCATTATTGATTTTAGTTAGTTCTTCCGCTGATGTTCAATAGCTATTTCTCTTTGATATAGTGTTTGAACATCTTGCGTCTGGTTATTCAGTCGTGCTTTTCTTGGCTTTGCTTTTCTTTCTCTCGTGTATAGCTTTGTAGGGCCTGGGGCATGCCCCTTGTAATCTTGTTTATTCTTCTGTTTTATTTATGACTTATTCACCCAAAAAAGAGAACTTTTGTCTCTAGCTTTCTCCGTCCTTCTCTATTTTGTTCTAGGAACTAATAAGCCACTAATTGTTTCATTAGCTTAAGGGGACAAGTTTAACTCAAACTAACCTTGCTTAGCCTCTAAGAAAGAGAATTTTCTGAGTAATTGTGGCTTAACTATATTAGTTTAACTTAAGTACCCTATTTAGGGTTTTCTAAATCTCCTACGTGTTCAGTTCTCGAGTCCAAATGGATGAATTTGAATTCTCTTCGATTTTCTTCCTATTTCTCTTTCCTTTTCTCTAACTTTCTCTTCAACATCTAGAGAAGAACGTTTCCCTCTATGTTTCTCCGTCCTTCTCCGTCTTCCTCTGTTTTGTTCTACGAACTAATTAGCTTAGCCCACTAATTGTTTCATTAGCTTAAGCGGCCAGGTTTAACTGAAACTATCCTTGCTTAGCTTGTAAGAAAAGGAATTTTCTAAGCAATTTCAGTTTAACGATGTTAGTTTAAGTTAAGAACCTCATTTAAGGATTTCCAAATCACCTACGTGTTCAATTCGCAAGTCCGCAAGGAAGAATTTGAAATCCCTTTGATTTTCTTCCTATTTCTCTTTCTTTTCTCCAACTTCTCATCTACCTGTCAAGAAGAATGTTTCTCCAAAACTTTCTCCGTCCTTCTCTATTTTGTCCTACGAACTAATTAGCTTTGGCCAATAATTGTTTCATTAGCTTAAGTGGCCAGGTTTAACTCAAACTAACCATGCATATCGTCTAAGAAAGAGAATTTTATGAGTAATTGTAGCTTAACCATATTAGTTTAATTTAAGCACCCTATTTAAGGTTTTCTAAGTCTCCTATGTGTTCAATTCTCAAGTCCAAATGGATGGGTTTGATTTCTCTTCGATTTTCCTCCTATTTCTCTTCCTTTTCTACGAACTAATTAGCAGAGGCCACTAATTGTTTCATTAGCTTAAGTGGCCATGTGTTAACTCAAATTGACCTTGCTTAGCCTCTAAGAAAGAGAATTTTCTGAGTAATTGTAGCATAACGATATTATTTTAACTTAGGCACCTCATTTAAGGCTTTCAAAATCACTAAAGTGTTCAATTCTCAAGTCCAAAACGATGAATTTGAATGCCCTTTGATTATCTTTCTAAAATTCCTTTCTTTTCTCCAACTTTCTCTTCTAGCTCTAAAGCAAGATGTTTCTCTCTTTCTCCGTCCTTCTTCATCTTTTTCCATTTGGTTCTTGGAACTAATTTGCTTAGGCCACTAATTCTTTCATTAGCTTATGTGGCCAAGTTTAACTCAAACTCACCTTGCTGAGCCTCTAGGAAAGAGAATTTTCTGAGTTAGTTGAGCTCAGGCACCTCATTCAAAGTTTTCAAAATCACGTTAGTGTTCAATTCTCAAGTCCAAAACGATGAATTTGATTGCCCCTTTGACTTTCTTCCTATTTCTCTTTATTTTCTCTAACTCTCTCTTCTAAGCTCTCAAGAAGAATGTTTCTGTCTAACTTTCTCTGGCCTTTTCTATTTTGTTCTAGGAACTAATTAGCTTAGGCCACTAATTATTTCATTAGCTTAAGTGGCCATGTTTGACTCAAACTAACCTTCCTTAGCCTCCAAGAAAGAGAATTTTCAAAGCATTTGCAGCATAACGATATCAGTTTAACTTAAGCCCCTTATCTAACGTTTACTGAATCGCCTACGTGTTCAATTCTCGAGTCCAAAAAGACTAAAAAAAAAAAATAATAATAATAATAATAATAATAATAAATTTTTTTATTTTCTTCCTATTTCTCTTTCTTTTCTCTAACTTTCTCTACTACCTCCCAAGAAGAACGTTTCCCTCTAACTTTCTCCGTCCTTCTCCATCCTACTCTATTTTGTTCTACGAACTAATTATATCTGAGGCTACTAATTGTTTCATTAGCTTTAGTGGCCATGTTTAACTCAAACTAACCTTGCCCAGCCTCTAAGAAAGAGAATTTTATGAGTAATTGTTGCTTAACGTTATTGCTTTAACTTAGGCACCTCATTTAAGGATTTCCAAATCACCTGAGTGTTCAATTCTCAATTCCAAAATGATGAATTTGAATTCTCTTTGATTTTCTTCCTGTTTCTCTTTCTTTTCTCTAACTTTCTTTTCTAGCTCTCAAGAAGAATGTTTCTCCATAACTTTCCCCGTCCTTCTGCATCTTTCTCTATCTTGTTCTAGGAGCTAAGTAGCTTATTAGGCCACTAATCGTTTCATTAGCTTAAGTGGCCAAGGTTAGCTCAAACTAACCTTGCTTAGCCTCTAAAAAAGAGAATTTTAAGAGTAATTGCATCTTAGCGATATTAGTTTAACTTAAGAACCTTATTTAAAGGATTTCTAAATCACCTAAGTGTTCAATTCTCTAGTCCAAAAGGAAGAATTTGAAATCCCTTTGAATTTCTTTCTATTTTCCTTTTTCTTTTCTCCGACTTCTCATCTACCTGTCAAGAAGAATGTTTCTCCCCAAGTTTCTCCGGCCTTCTCCATCCTTCTCTATTTTATCCTACGAACTAATTAGCTTGGGCCAATAACTCTTTCGTTAGCTTAAATGGCCCGGTTTAACTCAAACAAAACCATGCTTAGCCTGTAAGAAAGAGAATTTTATGAGTAATTGTAGCTTAATGATATTAGTTTAACTTAAACACGTCATTTAAGGTTTTCTAAATCTCCTACGTGTTCAATTCTCAAATCGAAAAGGATGAATTTCAATTCGCTTTGATTTTCTTCCTATTTCTCTATCTTTTCTCTAACCTTTCTCCACCGCCTCTCAAGAAGAATTCAGAATGTTCAAAAGCTGTCCTTTATTTTCTTTTTGTTCTACACCTACTATAACGACATACTTATTTTGCCTACTCTAGTGGGATGTACTAGGGACTATGTTTCGTTACTCATAGCTATTTTGCTGGATGCATACATCAGATTGCTGGTTTCTCCTCCAGCGCACTTCAGGAATACTGTTACACTCCGTGTGGGTTACGCTTCAAGACTATGCTGAATCAGATTTCGGTGATTTCTGGATGGGTTACTTTGGTTGCTACTTTCATTATTGGCGTTTGATATTTTTGGATGGGTGGCTCATAGCTATTACTTTGTTTCATTATTGATTTTAGTTAGTTCTTCCGCTGATGTTCAATAGCTATTTCTCTTTGATATAGTGTTTGAACATCTTGCGTCTGGTTATTCAGTCGTGCTTTTCTTGGCTTTGCTTTTCTTTCTCTCGTGTATAGCTTTGTAGGGCCTGGGGCATGCCCCTTGTAATCTTGTTTATTCTTCTGTTTTATTTATGACTTATTCACCCAAAAAAGAGAACTTTTGTCTCTAGCTTTCTCCGTCCTTCTCCATCCTTCTCTATTTTGTTCTAGGAACTAATAAGCCACTAATTGTTTCATTAGCTTAAGGGGACAAGTTTAACTCAAACTAACCTTGCTTAGCCTCTAAGAAAGAGAATTTTCTGAGTAATTGTGGCTTAACTATATTAGTTTAACTTAAGTACCCTATTTAGGGTTTTCTAAATCTCCTACGTGTTCAGTTCTCGAGTCCAAATGGATGAATTTGAATTCTCTTCGATTTTCTTCCTATTTCTCTTTCCTTTTCTCTAACTTTCTCTTCAACATCTAGAGAAGAACATTTCCCTCTATGTTTCTCCGTCCTTCTCCGTCTTCCTCTGTTTTGTTCTACGAACTAATTAGCTTAGCCCACTAATTGTTTCATTTGCTTAAGCGGCCAGGTTTAACTGAAACTATCCTTGCTTAGCTTGTAAGAAAAGGAATTTTCTAAGCAATTTCAGTTTAACGATGTTAGTTTAAGTTAAGAACCTCATTTAAGGATTTCCAAATCACCTACGTGTTCAATTCGCAAGTCCGCAAGGAAGAATTTGAAATCCCTTTGATTTTCTTCCTATTTCTCTTTCTTTTCTCCAACTTCTCATCTACCTGTCAAGAAGAATGTTTCTCCAAAACTTTCTCCGTCCTTCTCTATTTTGTCCTACGAACTAATTAGCTTTGGCCAATAATTATTTCATTAGCTTAAGTGGCCAGGTTTAACTCAAACTAACCATGCATATCGTCTAAGAAAGAGAATTTTATGAGTAATTGTAGCTTAACCATATTAGTTTAATTTAAGCACCCTATTTAAGGTTTTCTAAGTCTCCTACGTGTTCAATTCTCAAGTCCAAATGGATGGGTTTGATTTCTCTTCGATTTTCCTCCTATTTCTCTTCCTTTTCTACGAACTAATTAGCAGAGGCCACTAATTGTTTCATTAGCTTAAGTGGCCATGTGTTAACTCAAATTGACCTTGCTTAGCCTCTAAGAAAGAGAATTTTCTGAGTAATTGTAGCATAACGATATTATTTTAACTTAGGCACCTCATTTAAGGCTTTCAAAATCACTAAAGTGTTCAATTCTCAAGTCCAAAACGATGAATTTGAATGCCCTTTGATTATCTTTCTAAAATTCCTTTCTTTTCTCCAACTTTCTCTTCTAGCTCTAAAGCAAGATGTTTCTCTCTTTCTCCGTCCTTCTTCATCATTTTCCATTTGGTTCTTGGAACTAATTTGCTTAGGCCACTAATTCTTTCATTAGCTTATGTGGCCAAGTTTAACTCAAACTCACCTTGCTGAGCCTCTAGGAAAGAGAATTTTCTGAGTTAGTTGAGCTCAGGCACCTCATTCAAAGTTTTCAAAATCACGTTAGTGTTCAATTCTCAAGTCCAAAACGATGAATTTGATTGCCCCTTTGACTTTCTTCCTATTTCTCTTTATTTTCTCTAACTCTCTCTTCTAAGCTCTCAAGAAGAATGTTTCTGTCTAACTTTCTCTGGCCTTTTCTATTTTGTTCTAGGAACTAATTAGCTTAGGCCACTAATTATTTCATTAGCTTAAGTGGCCATGTTTGACTCAAACTAACCTTCCTTAGCCTCCAAGAAAGAGAATTTTCAAAGCATTTGCAGCATAACGATATCAGTTTAACTTAAGCCCCTTATCTAACGTTTACTGAATCGCCTACGTGTTCAATTCTCGAGTCCAAAAAGACTAAAAAAAAATAATAATAATAATAATAAATTTTTTTATTTTCTTCCTATTTCCCTTTCTTTTCTCTAACTTTCTCTACTACCTCCCAAGAAGAACGTTTCCCTCTAACTTTCTCCGTCCTTCTCCATCCTACTCTATTTTGTTCTACGAACTAATTATATCTGAGGCTACTAATTGTTTCATTAGCTTTAGTGGCCATGTTTAACTCAAACTAACCTTGCCCAGCCTCTAAGAAAGAGAATTTTATGAGTAATTGTTGCTTAACGTTATTGCTTTAACTTAGGCACCTCATTTAAGGATTTCCAAATCACCTGAGTGTTCAATTCTCAATTCCAAAATGATGAATTTGAATTCTCTTTGATTTTCTTCCTGTTTCTCTTTCTTTTCTCTAACTTTCTTTTCTAGCTCTCAAGAAGAATGTTTCTCCATAACTTTCCCCGTCCTTCTGCATCTTTCTCTATCTTGTTCTAGGAGCTAAGTAGCTTATTAGGCCACTAATCGTTTCATTAGCTTAAGTGGCCAAGGTTAGCTCAAACTAACCTTGCTTAGCCTCTAAAAAAGAGAATTTTAAGAGTAATTGCATCTTAGCGATATTAGTTTAACTTAAGAACCTTATTTAAAGGATTTCTAAATCACCTAAGTGTTCAATTCTCAAGTCCAAAAGGAAGAATTTGAAATCCCTTTGAATTTCTTTCTATTTTCCTTTTTCTTTTCTCCGACTTCTCATCTACCTGTCAAGAAGAATGTTTCTCCCCAAGTTTCTCCGGCCTTCTCCATCCTTCTCTATTTTATCCTACGAACTAATTAGCTTGGGCCAATAACTCTTTCGTTAGCTTAAATGGCCCGGTTTAACTCAAACAAAACCATGCTTAGCCTGTAAGAAAGAGAATTTTATGAGTAATTGTAGCTTAATGATATTAGTTTAACTTAAACACGTCATTTAAGGTTTTCTAAATCTCCTACGTGTTCAATTCTCAAATCGAAAAGGATGAATTTCAATTCGCTTTGATTTTCTTCCTATTTCTCTATCTTTTCTCTAACCTTTCTCCACCGCCTCTCAAGAAGAATTCAGAATGTTCAAAAGCTGTCCTTTATTTTCTTTTTGTTCTACACCTACTATAACGACATACTTATTTTGCCTACTCTAGTGGGATGTACTAGGGACTATGTTTCGTTACTCATAGCTATTTTGCTGGATGCATACATCAGATTGCTGGTTTCTCCTCCAGCGCACTTCAGGAATACTGTTACACTCCGTGTGGGTTACGCTTCAAGACTATGCTGCATCAGATTTCGGTGATTTCTGGATGGGTTACTTTGGTTGCTACTTTCATTATTGGCGTTTGATATTTTTGGATGGGTGGCTCATAGCTATTACTTTGTTTCATTATTGATTTTAGTTAGTTCTTCCGCTGATGTTCAATAGCTATTTCTCTTTGATATAGTGTTTGAACATCTTGCGTCTGGTTATTCAGTCGTGCTTTTCTTGGCTTTGCTTTTCTTTCTCTCGTGTATAGCTTTGTAGGGCCTGGGGCATGCCCCTTGTAATCTTGTTTATTCTTCTGTTTTATTTATGACTTATTCACCCAAAAAAGAGAACTTTTGTCTCTAGCTTTCTCCGTCCTTCTCTATTTTGTTCTAGGAACTAATAAGCCACTAATTGTTTCATTAGCTTAAGGGGACAAGTTTAACTCAAACTAACCTTGCTTAGCCTCTAAGAAAGAGAATTTTCTGAGTAATTGTGGCTTAACTATATTAGTTTAACTTAAGTACCCTATTTAGGGTTTTCTAAATCTCCTACGTGTTCAGTTCTCGAGTCCAAATGGATGAATTTGAATTCTCTTCGATTTTCTTCCTATTTCTCTTTCCTTTTCTCTAACTTTCTCTTCAACAGCTAGAGAAGAACGTTTCCCTCTATGTTTCTCCGTCCTTCTCCGTCTTCCTCTGTTTTGTTCTACGAACTAATTAGCTTAGCCCACTAATTGTTTCATTAGCTTAAGCGGCCAGGTTTAACTGAAACTATCCTTGCTTAGCTTGTAAGAAAAGGAATTTTCTAAGCAATTTCAGTTTAACGATGTTAGTTTAAGTTAAGAACCTCATTTAAGGATTTCCAAATCACCTACGTGTTCAATTCGCAAGTCCGCAAGGAAGAATTTGAAATCCCTTTGATTTTCTTCCTATTTCTCTTTCTTTTCTCCAACTTCTCATCTACCTGTCAAGAAGAATGTTTCTCCAAAACTTTCTCCGTCCTTCTCTATTTTGTCCTACGAACTAATTAGCTTTGGCCAATAATTGTTTCATTAGCTTAAGTGGCCAGGTTTAACTCAAACTAACCATGCATATCGTCTAAGAAAGAGAATTTTATGAGTAATTGTAGCTTAACCATATTAGTTTAATTTAAGCACCCTATTTAAGGTTTTCTAAGTCTCCTACGTGTTCAATTCTCAAGTCCAAATGGATGGGTTTGATTTCTCTTCGATTTTCCTCCTATTTCTCTTCCTTTTCTACGAACTAATTAGCAGAGGCCACTAATTGTTTCATTAGCTTAAGTGCCCATGTGTTAACTCAAATTGACCTTGCTTAGCCTCTAAGAAAGAGAATTTTCTGAGTAATTGTAGCATAACGATATTATTTTAACTTAGGCACCTCATTTAAGGCTTTCAAAATCACTAAAGTGTTCAATTCTCAAGTCCAAAACGATGAATTTGAATGCCCTTTGATTATCTTTCTAAAATTCCTTTCTTTTCTCCAACTTTCTCTTCTAGCTCTAAAGCAAGATGTTTCTCTCTTTCTCCGTCCTTCTTCATCATTTTCCATTTGGTTCTTGGAACTAATTTGCTTAGGCCACTAATTCTTTCATTAGCTTATGTGGCCAAGTTTAACTCAAACTCACCCTGCTGAGCCTCTAGGAAAGAGAATTTTCTGAGTTAGTTGAGCTCAGGCACCTCATTCAAAGTTTTCAAAATCACGTTAGTGTTCAATTCTCAAGTCCAAAACGATGAATTTGATTGCCCTTTGACTTTCTTCCTATTTCTCTTTATTTTCTCTAACTCTCTCTTCTAAGCTCTCAAGAAGAATGTTTCTCTCTAACTTTCTCTGGCCTTTTCTATTTTGTTCTAGGAACTAATTAGCTTAGGCCACTAATTATTTCATTAGCTTAAGTGGCCATGTTTGACTCAAACTAACCTTCCTTAGCCTCCAAGAAAGAGAATTTTCAAAGCATTTGCAGCATAACGATATCAGTTTAACTTAAGCCCCTTATCTAACGTTTACTGAATCGCCTACGTGTTCAATTCTCGAGTCCAAAAAGACTAAAAAATAATAATAATAACAATAATAATAATTTTTTTTATTTTCTTCCTATTTCCCTTTCTTTTCTCTAACTTTCTCTACTACCTCCCAAGAAGAACGTTTCCCTCTAACTTTCTCCGTCCTTCTCCATCCTACTCTATTTTGTTCTACGAACTAATTATATCTGAGGCTACTAATTGTTTCATTAGCTTTAGTGGCCATGTTTAACTCAAACTAACCTTGCCCAGCCTCTAAGAAAGAGAATTTTATGAGTAATTGTTGCTTAACGTTATTGCTTTAACTTAGGCACCTCATTTAAGGATTTCCAAATCACCTGAGTGTTCAATTCTCAATTCCAAAATGATGAATTTGAATTCTCTTTGATTTTCTTCCTGTTTCTCTTTCTTTTCTCTAACTTTCTTTTCTAGCTCTCAAGAAGAATGTTTCTCCATAACTTTCCCCGTCCTTCTGCATCTTTCTCTGTCTTGTTCTAGGAGCTAAGTAGCTTATTAGGCCACTAATCGTTTCATTAGCTTAAGTGGCCAAGTTTAGCTCAAACTAACCTTGCTTAGCCTCTAAAAAAGAGAATTTTAAGAGTAATTGCATCTTAGCGATATTAGTTTAACTTAAGAACCTTATTTAAAGGATTTCTAAATCACCTAAGTGTTCAATTCTCAAGTCCAAAAGGAAGAATTTGAAATCCCTTTGAATTTCTTTCTATTTTCCTTTTTCTTTTCTCCGACTTCTCATCTACCTGTCAAGAAGAATGTTTCTCCCCAAGTTTCTCCGGCCTTCTCCATCCTTCTCTATTTTATCCTACGAACTAATTAGCTTGGGCCAATAACTCTTTCGTTAGCTTAAATGGCCCGATTTAACTCAAACAAAACCATGCTTAGCCTGTAAGAAAGAGAATTTTATGGGTAATTGTAGCTTAATGATATTAGTTTAACTTAAACACGTCATTTAAGGTTTTCTAAATCTCCTACGTGTTCAATTCTCAAATCGAAAAGGATGAATTTCAATTCGCTTTGATTTTCTTCCTATTTCTTTATCTTTTCTCTAACCTTTCTCCACCGCCTCTCAAGAAGAATTCAGAATGTTCAAAAGCTGTCCTTTATTTTCTTTTTGTTCTACACCTACTATAACGACATACTTATTTTGCCTACTCTAGTGGGATGTACTAGGGACTATGTTTCGTTACTCATAGCTATTTTGCTGGATGCATACATCAGATTGCTGGTTTCTCCTCCAGCGCACTTCAGGAATACTGTTACACTCCGTGTGGGTTACGCTTCAAGACTATGCTGAATCAGATTTCGGTGATTTCTGGATGGGTTACTTTGGTTGCTACTTTCATTATTGGCGTTTGATATTTTTGGATGGGTGGCTCATAGCTATTACTTTGTTTCATTATTGATTTTAGTTAGTTCTTCCGCTGATGTTCAATAGCTATTTCTCTTTGATATAGTGTTTGAACATCTTGCGTCTGGTTATTCAGTCGTGCTTTTCTTGGCTTTGCTTTTCTTTCTCTCGTGTATAGCTTTGTAGGGCCTGGGGCATGCCCCTTGTAATCTTGTTTATTCTTCTGTTTTATTTATGACTTATTCACCCAAAAAAGAGAACTTTTGTCTCTAGCTTTCTCCGTCCTTCTCTATTTTGTTCTAGGAACTAATAAGCCACTAATTGTTTCATTAGCTTAAGGGGACAAGTTTAACTCAAACTAACCTTGCTTAGCCTCTAAGAAAGAGAATTTTCTGAGTAATTGTGGCTTAACTATATTAGTTTAACTTAAGTACCCTATTTAGGGTTTTCTAAATCTCCTACGTGTTCAATTCTCGAGTCCAAATGGATGAATTTGAATTCTCTTCGATTTTCTTCCTATTTCTCTTTCCTTTTCTCTAACTTTCTCTTCAACATCTAGAGAAGAACGTTTCCCTCTATGTTTCTCCGTCCTTCTCCGTCTTCCTCTGTTTTGTTCTACGAACTAATTAGCTTAGCCCACTAATTGTTTCATTAGCTTAAGCGGCCAGGTTTAATTGAAACTATCCTTGCTTAGCTTGTAAGAAAAGGAATTTTCTAAGCAATTTCAGTTTAACGATGTTAGTTTAAGTTAAGAACCTCATTGAAGGATTTCCAAATCACCTACGTGTTCAATTCGCAAGTCCGCAAGGAAGAATTTGAAATCCCTTTGATTTTCTTCCTATTTCTCTTTCTTTTCTCCAACTTCTCATCTACCTGTCAAGAAGAATGTTTCTCCAAAACTTTCTCCGTCCTTCTCTATTTTGTCCTACGAACTAATTAGCTTTGGCCAATAATTGTTTCATTAGCTTAAGTGGCCAGGTTTAACTCAAACTAACCATGCATATCGTCTAAGAAAGAGAATTTTATTTGTAATTGTAGCTTAACCATATTAGTTTAATTTAAGCACCCTATTTAAGGTTTTCTAAGTCTCCTACGTGTTCAATTCTCAAGTCCAAATGGATGGGTTTGATTTCTCTTCGATTTTCCTCCTATTTCTCTTCCTTTTCTCTAACTTTCTCTTCTACATCTCAAGAAGAACGTTTCTCTCTAAGTTTCTCCGTGCTTCCTCATCTTTTCTGTTTTATTCTACGAACTAATTAGCAGAGGCCACTAATTGTTTCATTAGCTTAAGCGGCCATGTGTTAACTCAAATTGACCTTGCTTAGCGTCTTAGAAAGAGAATTTTCTGAGTAATTGTAGCATAACGATATTATTTTAACTTAGGCACCTCATTTAAGGCTTTCAAAATCACTAAAGTGTTCAATTCTCAAGCCCAAAACGATGAATTTGAATGCCCTTTGATTATCTTTCTAAAATTCCTTTCTTTTCTCCAACTTTCTCTTCTAGCTCTAAAGCAAGATGTTTCTCTCTTTCTCCGTCCTTCTTCATCATTTTCCATTTGGTTCTTGGAACTAATTTGCTTAGGCCACTAATTCTTTCATTAGCTTATGTGGCCAAGTTTAACTCAAACTCACCTTGCTGAGCCTCTAGGAAAGAGAATTTTCTGAGTTAGTTGAGCTCAGGCACCTCATTCAAAGTTTTCAAAATCACGTTAGTGTTCAATTCTCAAGTCCAAAACGATGAATTTGATTGCCCTTTGACTTTCTTCCTATTTCTCTTTATTTTCTCTAACTCTCTCTTCTAAGTTCTCAAGAAGAATGTTTCTCTCTAACTTTCTCTGGCCTTTTCTATTTTGTTCTAGGAACTAATTAGCTTAGGCCACTAATTATTTCATTAGCTTAAGTGGCCATGTTTGACTCAAACTAACATTCCTTAGCCTCCAAGAAAGAGAATTTTCAAAGCATTTGCAGCATAACGATATCAGTTTAACTTAAGCCCCTTATCTAACGTTTACTGAATCGCCTACGTGTTCAATTCTCGAGTCCAAAAAGACTAAATAATAATAATAATAATAATAATAATAATAATAATAATAATAATAATAATAATTTTTTTTATTTTCTTCCTATTTCCCTTTCTTTTCTCTAACTTTCTCTACTACCTCCCAAGAAGAACGTTTCCCTCTAACTTTCTCCGTCCTTCTCCATCCTACTCTATTTTGTTCTACGAACTAATTATATCTGAGGCTACTAATTGTTTCATTAGCTTTAGTGGCCATGTTTAACTCAAACTAACCTTGCCCAGCCTCTAAGAAAGAGAATTTTATGAGTAATTGTTGCTTAACGTTATTGCTTTAACTTAGGCACCTCATTTAAGGATTTCCAAATCACCTGAGTGTTCAATTCTCAATTCCAAAATGATGAATTTGAATTCTCTTTGATTTTCTTCCTGTGTCTCTTTCTTTTCTCTAACTTTCTTTTCTAGCTCTCAAGAAGAATGTTTCTCCATAACTTTCCCCGTCCTTCTGCATCTTTCTCTATCTTGTTCTAGGAGCTAAGTAGCTTATTAGGCCACTAATCGTTTTATTAGCTTAAGTGGCCAAGTTTAGCTCAAACTAACCTTGCTTAGCCTCTAAAAAAGAGAATTTTAAGAGTAATTGCATCTTAGCGATATTAGTTTAACTTAAGAACCTTATTTAAAGGATTTCTAAATCACCTAAGTGTTCAATTCTCAAGTCCAAAAGGAAGAATTTGAAATCCCTTTGAATTTCTTTCTATTTTCCTTTTTCTTTTCTCCGACTTCTCATCTACCTGTCAAGAAGAATGTTTCTCCCCAAGTTTCTCCGGCCTTCTCCATCCTTCTCTATTTTATCCTACGAACTAATTAGCTTGGGCCAATAACTCTTTCGTTAGCTTAAATGGCCCGGTTTAACTCAAACAAAACCATGCTTAGCCTGTAAGAAAGAGAATTTTATGAGTAATTGTAGCTTAATGATATTAGTTTAACTTAAACACGTCATTTAAGGTTTTCTAAATCTCCTACGTGTTCAATTCTCAAATCGAAAAGGATGAATTTCAATTCGCTTTGATTTTCTTCCTATTTCTCTATCTTTTCTCTAACCTTTCTCCACCGCCTCTCAAGAAGAATTCAGAATGTTCAAAAGCTGTCCTTTATTTTCTTTTTGTTCTACACCTACTATAACGACATACTTATTTTGCCTACTCTAGTGGGATGTACTAGGGACTATGTTTCGTTACTCATAGCTATTTTGCTGGATGCATACATCAGATTGCTGGTTTCTCCTCCAGCGCACTTCAGGAATACTGTTACACTCCGTGTGGGTTACGCTTCAAGACTATGCTGAATCAGATTTCGGTGATTTCTGGATGGGTTACTTTGGTTGCTACTTTCATTATTGGCGTTTGATATTTTTGGATGGGTGGCTCATAGCTATTACTTTGTTTCATTATTGATTTTAGTTAGTTCTTCCGCTGATGTTCAATAGCTATTTCTCTTTGATATAGTGTTTGAACATCTTGCGTCTGGTTATTCAGTCGTGCTTTTCTTGGCTTTGCTTTTCTTTCTCTCGTGTATAGCTTTGTAGGGCCTGGGGCATGCCCCTTGTAATCTTGTTTATTCTTCTGTTTTATTTATGACTTATTCACCCAAAAAAGAGAACTTTTGTCTCTAGCTTTCTCCGTCCTTCTCTATTTTGTTCTAGGAACTAATAAGCCACTAATTGTTTCATTAGCTTAAGGGGACAAGTTTAACTCAAACTAACCTTGCTTAGCCTCTAAGAAAGAGAATTTTCTGAGTAATTGTGGCTTAACTATATTAGTTTAACTTAAGTACCCTATTTAGGGTTTTCTAAATCTCCTACGTGTTCAGTTCTCGAGTCCAAATGGATGAATTTGAATTCTCTTCGATTTTCTTCCTATTTCTCTTTCCTTTTCTCTAACTTTCTCTTCAACATCTAGAGAAGAACGTTTCCCTCTATGTTTCTCCGTCCTTCTCCGTCTTCCTCTGTTTTGTTCTACGAACTAATTAGCTTAGCCCACTAATTGTTTCATTAGCTTAAGCGGCCAGGTTTAACTGAAACTATCCTTGCTTAGCTTGTAAGAAAAGGAATTTTCTAAGCAATTTCAGTTTAACGATGTTAGTTTAAGTTAAGAACCTCATTTAAGGATTTCCAAATCACCTACGTGTTCAATTCGCAAGTCCGCAAGGAAGAATTTGAAATCCCTTTGATTTTCTTCCTATTTCTCTTTCTTTTCTCCAACTTCTCATCTACCTGTCAAGAAGAATGTTTCTCCAAAACTTTCTCCGTCCTTCTCTATTTTGTCCTACGAACTAATTAGCTTTGGCCAATAATTGTTTCATTAGCTTAAGTGGCCAGGTTTAACTCAAACTAACCATGCATATCGTCTAAGAAAGAGAATTTTATTTGTAATTGTAGCTTAACCATATTAGTTTAATTTAAGCACCCTATTTAAGGTTTTCTAAGTCTCCTACGTGTTCAATTCTCAAGTCCAAATGGATGGGTTTGATTTCTCTTCGATTTTCCTCCTATTTCTCTTCCTTTTCTCTAACTTTCTCTTCTACATCTCAAGAAGAACGTTTCTCTCTAAGTTTCTCCGTGCTTCCTCATCTTTTCTGTTTTATTCTACGAACTAATTAGCAGAGGCCACTAATTGTTTCATTAGCTTAAGTGGCCATGTGTTAACTCAAATTGACCTTGCTTAGCCTCTAAGAAAGAGAATTTTCTGAGTAATTGTAGCATAACGATATTATTTTAACTTAGGCACCTCATTTAAGGCTTTCAAAATCACTAAAGTGTTCAATTCTCAAGTCCAAAACGATGAATTTGAATGCCCTTTGATTATCTTTCTAAAATTCCTTTCTTTTCTCCAACTTTCTCTTCTAGCTCTAAAGCAAGATGTTTCTCTCTTTCTCCGTCCTTCTTCATCATTTTCCATTTGGTTCTTGGAACTAATTTGCTTAGGCCACTAATTCTTTCATTAGCTTATGTGGCCAAGTTTAACTCAAACTCACCTTGCTGAGCCTCTAGGAAAGAGAATTTTCTGAGTTAGTTGAGCTCAGGCACCTCATTCAAAGTTTTCAAAATCACGTTAGTGTTCAATTCTCAAGTCCAAAACGATGAATTTGATTGCCCTTTGACTTTCTTCCTATTTCTCTTTATTTTCTCTAACTCTCTCTTCTAAGCTCTCAAGAAGAATGTTTCTCTCTAACTTTCTCTGGCCTTTTCTATTTTGTTCTAGGAACTAATTAGCTTAGGCCACTAATTATTTCATTAGCTTAAGTGGCCATGTTTGACTCAAACTAACCTCCCTTAGCCTCCAAGAAAGAGAATTTTCAAAGCATTTGCAGCATAACGATATCAGTTTAACTTAAGCCCCTTATCTAACGTTTACTGAATCGCCTACGTGTTCAATTCTCGAGTCCAAAAAGACTAAAAAATAATAATAATAATAATAATAATAATAATAATAATTTTTTTTATTTTCTTCCTATTTCCCTTTCTTTTCTCTAACTTTCTCTACTACCTCCCAAGAAGAACGTTTCCCTCTAACTTTCTCTGTCCTTCTCCATCCTACTCTATTTTGTTCTACGAACTAATTATATCTGAGGCTACTAATTGTTTCATTAGCTTTAGTGGCCATGTTTAACTCAAACTAACCTTGCCCAGCCTCTAAGAAAGAGAATTTTATGAGTAATTGTTGCTTAACGTTATTGCTTTAACTTAGGCACCTCATTTAAGGATTTCCAAATCACCTGAGTGTTCAATTCTCAATTCCAAAATGATGAATTTGAATTCTCTTTGATTTTCTTCCTGTTTCTCTTTCTTTTCTCTAACTTTCTTTTCTAGCTCTCAAGAAGAATGTTTCTCCACAACTTTCCCCGTCCTTCTGCATCTTTCTCTATCTTGTTCTAGGAGCTAAGTAGCTTATTAGGCCACTAATCGTTTCATTAGCTTAAGTGGCCAAGTTTAGCTCAAACTAACCTTGCTTAGCCTCTAAAAAAGAGAATTTTAAGAGTAATTGCATCTTAGCGATATTAGTTTAACTTAAGAACCTTATTTAAAGGATTTCTAAATCACCTAAGTGTTCAATTCTCAAGTCCAAAAGGAAGAATTTGAAATCCCTTTGAATTTCTTTCTATTTTCCTTTTTCTTTTCTCCGACTTCTCATCTACCTGTCAAGAAGAATGTTTCTCCCCAAGTTTCTCCGACCTTCTCCATCCTTCTCTATTTTATCCTACGAACTAATTAGCTTGGGCCAATAACTCTTTCGTTAGCTTAAATGGCCCGATTTAACTCAAACAAAACCATGCTTAGCCTGTAAGAAAGAGAATTTTATGAGTAATTGTAGCTTAATGATATTAGTTTAACTTAAACACGTCATTTAAGGTTTTCTAAATCTCCTACGTGTTCAATTCTCAAATCGAAAAGGATGAATTTCAATTCGCTTTGATTTTCTTCCTATTTCTTTATCTTTTCTCTAACCTTTCTCCACCGCCTCTCAAGAAGAATTCAGAATGTTCAAAAGCTGTCCTTTATTTTCTTTTTGTTCTACACCTACTATAACGACATACTTATTTTGCCTACTCTAGTGGGATGTACTAGGGACTATGTTTCGTTACTCATAGCTATTTTGCTGGATGCATACATCAGATTGCTGGTTTCTCCTCCAGCGCACTTCAGGAATACTGTTACACTCCGTGTGGGTTACGCTTCAAGACTATGCTGAATCAGATTTCGGTGATTTCTGGATGGGTTACTTTGGTTGCTACTTTCATTATTGGCGTTTGATATTTTTGGATGGGTGGCTCATAGCTATTACTTTGTTTCATTATTGATTTTAGTTAGTTCTTCCGCTGATGTTCAATAGCTATTTCTCTTTGATATAGTGTTTGAACATCTTGCGTCTGGTTATTCAGTCGTGCTTTTCTTGGCTTTGCTTTTCTTTCTCTTGTGTATAGCTTTGTAGGGCCTGGGGCATGCCCCTTGTAATCTTGTTTATTCTTCTGTTTTATTTATGACTTATTCACCCAAAAAAGAGAACTTTTGTCTCTAGCTTTCTCCGTCCTTCTCTATTTTGTTCTAGGAACTAATAAGCCACTAATTGTTTCATTAGCTTAAGGGGACAAGTTTAACTCAAACTAACCTTGCTTAGCCTCTAAGAAAGAGAATTTTCTGAGTAATTGTGGCTTAACTATATTAGTTTAACTTAAGTACCCTATTTAGGGTTTTCTAAATCTCCTACGTGTTCAGTTCTCGAGTCCAAATGGATGAATTTGAATTCTCTTCGATTTTCTTCCTATTTCTCTTTCCTTTTCTCTAACTTTCTCTTCAACATCTAGAGAAGAACGTTTCCCTCTATGTTTCTCCGTCCTTCTCCGTCTTCCTCTGTTTTGTTCTACGAACTAATTAGCTTAGCCCACTAATTGTTTCATTAGCTTAAGCGCCCAGGTTTAACTGAAACTATCCTTGCTTAGCTTGTAAGAAAAGGAATTTTCTAAGCAATTTCAGTTTAACGATGTTAGTTTAAGTTAAGAACCTCATTGAAGGATTTCCAAATCACCTACGTGTTCAATTCGCAAGTCCGCAAGGAAGAATTTGAAATCCCTTTGATTTTCTTCCTATTTCTCTTTCTTTTCTCCAACTTCTCATCTACCTGTCAAGAAGAATGTTTCTCCAAAACTTTCTCCGTCCTTCTCTATTTTGTCCTACGAACTAATTAGCTTTGGCCAATAATTGTTTCATTAGCTTAAGTGGCCAGGTTTAACTCAAACTAACCATGCATATCGTCTAAGAAAGAGAATTTTATTTGTAATTGTAGCTTAACCATATTAGTTTAATTTAAGCACCCTATTTAAGGTTTTCTAAGTCTCCTACGTGTTCAATTCTCAAGTCCAAATGGATGGGTTTGATTTCTCTTCGATTTTCCTCCTATTTCTCTTCCTTTTCTCTAACTTTCTCTTCTACATCTCAAGAAGAACGTTTCTCTCTAAGTTTCTCCGTGCTTCCTCATCTTTTCTGTTTTATTCTACGAACTCAAATTGACCTTGCTTAGCCTCTAAGAAAGAAAATTTTCTGAGTAATTGTAGCATAACGATATTATTTTAACTTAGGCACCTCATTTAAGGCTTTCAAAATCACTAAAGTGTTCAATTCTCAAGTCCAAAACGATGAATTTGAATGCCCTTTGATTATCTTTCTAAAATTCCTTTCTTTTCTCCAACTTTCTCTTCTAGCTCTAAAGCAAGATGTTTCTCTCTTTCTCCGTCCTTCTTCATCATTTTCCATTTGGTTCTTGGAACTAATTTGCTTAGGCCACTAATTCTTTCATTAGCTTATGTGGCCAAGTTTAACTCAAACTCACCTTGCTGAGCCTCTAGGAAAGAGAATTTTCTGAGTTAGTTGAGCTCAGGCACCTCATTCAAAGTTTTCAAAATCACGTTAGTGTTCAATTCTCAAGTCCAAAACGATGAATTTGATTGCCCTTTGACTTTCTTCCTATTTCTCTTTATTTTCTCTAACTCTCTCTTCTAAGCTCTCAAGAAGAATGTTTCTCTCTAACTTTCTCTGGCCTTTTCTATTTTGTTCTAGGAACTAATTAGCTTAGGCTACTAATTATTTCATTAGCTTAAGTGGCCATGTTTGACTCAAACTAACCTCCCTTAGCCTCCAAGAAAGAGAATTTTCAAAGCATTTGCAGCATAACGATATCAGTTTAACTTAAGCCCCTTATCTAACGTTTACTGAATCGCCTACGTGTTCAATTCTCGAGTCCAAAAAGACTAAAAAATAATAATAATAATAATAATAATAATAATAATTTTTTTTATTTTCTTCCTATTTCCCTTTCTTTTCTCTAACTTTCTCTACTACCTCCCAAGAAGAACGTTTCCCTCTAACTTTCTCCGTCCTTCTCCATCCTACTCTATTTTGTTCTACGAACTAATTATATCTGAGGCTACTAATTGTTTCATTAGCTTTAGTGGCCATGTTTAACTCAAACTAACCTTGCCCAGCCTCTAAGAAAGAGAATTTTATGAGTAATTGTTGCTTAACGTTATTGATTTAACTTAGGCACCTCATTTAAGGATTTCCAAATCACCTGAGTGTTCAATTCTCAATTCCAAAATGATGAATTTGAATTCTCTTTGATTTTCTTCCTGTTTCTCTTTCTTTTCTCTAACTTTCTTTTCTAGCTCTCAAAAAGAATGTTTCTCCACAACTTTCCCCGTCCTTCTGCATCTTTCTCTATCTTGTTCTAGGAGCTAAGTAGCTTATTAGGCCACTAATCATTTCATTAGCTTAAGTGGCCAAGTTTAGCTCAAACTAACCTTGCTTAGCCTCTAAAAAAGAGAATTTTAAGAGTAATTGCATCTTAGCGATATTAGTTTAACTTAAGAACCTTATTTAAAGGATTTCTAAATCACCTAAGTGTTCAATTCTCAAGTCCAAAAGGAAGAATTTGAAATCCCTTTGAATTTCTTTCTATTTTCCTTTTTCTTTTCTCCGACTTCTCATCTACCTGTCAAGAAGAATGTTTCTCCCCAAGTTTCTCCGGCCTTCTCCATCCTTCTCTATTTTATCCTACGAACTAATTAGCTTGGGCCAATCAATGACTCTTTCGTTAGCTTAAATGGCCCGGTTTAACTCAAACAAAACCATGCTTAGCCTATAAGAAAGAGAATTTTATGAGTAATTGTAGCTTAATGATATTAGTTTAACTTAAACACGTCATTGAAGGTTTTCTAAATCTCCTACGTGTTCAATTCTCAAATCGAAAAAGATGAATTTCAATTCCCTTTGATTTTCTTCCTATTTCTCTTTCTTTTCTCTAACCTTTCTCCACCGCCTCTCAAGAAGAATTCATAATGTTCAAAAGCTGTCCTTTATTTTCTTTTTGTTCTACACCTACTACAACTACATACTTATTTTGCCTACTCTAGTGGGATGTACTAGGGACTATGTTTTGTTACTCATAGCTATTTTGCTGGATGCATACATCAGATTGCTGGTTTCTCCTCCAGCGCACTTCAGGAATACTGTTACACTCCGTGTGGGTTACGCTTCAAGACTATGCTGAATCAGATTTCGGTGATTTCTGGATGGGTTACTTTGGTTGCTACTTTCATTATTGGCGTTTGATATTTTTGGTTGGGTGGCTCATAGCTATTACTTTGTTTCATTATTGATTTTAGTTAGTTCTTCCGCTGATGTTCAATAGCTATTTCTCTTTGATATAGTGTTTGAACATCTTGCGTCTGGTTATTCAGTCGTGCTTTTCTTGGCTTTGCTTTTCTTTCTCTCGTGTATAGCTTTGTAGGGCCTGGGGCATGCCCCTTGTAATCTTGTTTATTCTTCTGTTTTATTTATGACTTATTCACCCAAAAAAGAGAACTTTTGTCTCTAGCTTTCTCCGTCCTTCTCTATTTTGTTCTAGGAACTAATAAGCCACTAATTGTTTCATTAGCTTAAGGGGACAAGTTTAACTCAAACTAACCTTGCTTAGCCTCTAAGAAAGAGAATTTTCTGAGTAATTGTGGCTTAACTATATTAGTTTAACTTAAGTACCCTATTTAGGGTTTTCTAAATCTCCTACGTGTTCAGTTCTCGAGTCCAAATGGATGAATTTGAATTCTCTTCGATTTTCTTCCTATTTCTCTTTCCTTTTCTCTAACTTTCTCTTCAACATCTAGAGAAGAACGTTTCCCTCTATGTTTCTCCGTCCTTCTCCGTCTTCCTCTGTTTTGTTCTACGAACTAATTATCTTAGCCCACTAATTGTTTCATTAGCTTAAGCGGCCAGGTTTAACTGAAACTATCCTTGCTTAGCTTGTAAGAAAAGGAATTTTCTAAGCAATTTCAGTTTAACGATGTTAGTTTAAGTTAAGAACCTCATTGAAGGATTTCCAAATCACCTACGTGTTCAATTCGCAAGTCCGCAAGGAAGAATTTGAAATCCCCTTGATTTTCTTCCTATTTCTCTTTCTTTTCTCCAACTTCTCATCTACCTGTCAAGAAGAATGTTTCTCCAAAACTTTCTCCGTCCTTCTCTATTTTGTCCTACGAACTAATTAGCTTTGGCCAATAATTGTTTCATTAGCTTAAGTGGCCAGGTTTAACTCAAACTAACCATGCATATCGTCTAAGAAAGAGAATTTTATTTGTAATTGTAGCTTAACCATATTAGTTTAATTTAAGCACCCTATTTAAGGTTTTCTAAGTCTCCTACGTGTTCAATTCTCAAGTCCAAATGGATGGGTTTGATTTCTCTTCGATTTTCCTCCTATTTCTCTTCCTTTTCTCTAACTTTCTCTTCTACATCTCAAGAAGAACGTTTCTCTCTAAGTTTCTCCGTGCTTCCTCATCTTTTCTGTTTTATTCTACGAACTCAAATTGACCTTGCTTAGCCTCTAAGAAAGAGAATTTTCTGAGTAATTGTAGCATAACGATATTATTTTAACTTAGGCACCTCATTTAAGGCTTTCAAAATCACTAAAGTGTTCAATTCTCAAGTCCAAAACGATGAATTTGAATGCCCTTTGATTATCTTTCTAAAATTCCTTTCTTTTCTCCAACTTTCTCTTCTAGCTCTAAAGCAAGATGTTTCTCTCTTTCTCCGTCCTTCTTCATCATTTTCCATTTGGTTCTTGGAACTAATTTGCTTAGGCCACTAATTCTTTCATTAGCTTATGTGGCCAAGTTTAACTCAAACTCACCTTGCTGAGCCTCTAGGAAAGAGAATTTTCTGAGTTAGTTGAGCTCAGGCACCTCATTCAAAGTTTTCAAAATCACGTTAGTGTTCAATTCTCAAGTCCAAAACGATGAATTTGATTGCCCTTTGACTTTCTTCCTATTTCTCTTTATTTTCTCTAACTCTCTCTTCTAAGCTCTCAAGAAGAATGTTTCTCTCTAACTTTCTCTGGCCTTTTCTATTTTGTTCTAGGAACTAATTAGCTTAGGCCACTAATTATTTCATTAGCTTAAGTGGCCATGTTTGACTCAAACTAACCTCCCTTAGCCTCCAAGAAAGAGAATTTTCAAAGCATTTGCAGCATAACGATATCAGTTTAACTTAAGCCCCTTATCTAACGTTTACTGAATCGCCTACGTGTTCAATTCTCGAGTCCAAAAAGACTAAAAAATAATAATAATAATAATAATAATAATAATAATAATTTTTTTTATTTTCTTCCTATTTCCCTTTCTTTTCTCTAACTTTCTCTACTACCTCCCAAGAAGAACGTTTCCCTCTAACTTTCTCCGTCCTTCTCCATCCTACTCTATTTTGTTCTACGAACTAATTATATCTGAGGCTACTAATTGTTTCATTAGCTTTAGTGGCCATGTTTAACTCAAACTAACCTTGCCCAGCCTCTAAGAAAGAGAATTTTATGAGTAATTGTTGCTTAACGTTATTGCTTTAACTTAGGCACCTCATTTAAGGATTTCCAAATCACCTGAGTGTTCAATTCTCAATTCCAAAATGATGAATTTGAATTCTCTTTGATTTTCTTCCTGTTTCTCTTTCTTTTCTCTAACTTTCTTTTCTAGCTCTCAAGAAGAATGTTTCTCCACAACTTTCCCCGTCCTTCTGCATCTTTCTCTATCTTGTTCTAGGAGCTAAGTAGCTTATTAGGCCACTAATCGTTTCATTAGCTTAAGTGGCCAAGTTTAGCTCAAACTAACCTTGCTTAGCCTCTAAAAAAGAGAATTTTAAGAGTAATTGCATCTTAGCGATATTAGTTTAACTTAAGAACCTTATTTAAAGGATTTCTAAATCACCTAAGTGTTCAATTCTCAAGTCCAAAAGGAAGAATTTGAAATCCCTTTGAATTTCTTTCTATTTTCCTTTTTCTTTTCTCCGACTTCTCATCTACCTGTCAAGAAGAATGTTTCTCCCCAAGTTTCTCCGGCCTTCTCCATCCTTCTCTATTTTATCCTACGAACTAATTAGCTTGGGCCAATCAATGACTCTTTCGTTAGCTTAAATGGCCCGGTTTAACTCAAACAAAACCATGCTTAGCCTATAAGAAAGAGAATTTTATGAGTAATTGTAGCTTAATGATATTAGTTTAACTTAAACACGTCATTGAAGGTTTTCTAAATCTCCTACGTGTTCAATTCTCAAATCGAAAAAGATGAATTTCAATTCCCTTTGATTTTCTTCCTATTTCTCTTTCTTTTCTCTAACCTTTCTCCACCGCCTCTCAAGAAGAATTCATAATGTTCAAAAGCTGTCCTTTATTTTCTTTTTGTTCTACACCTACTACAACTACATACTTATTTTGCCTACTCTAGTGGGATGTACTAGGGACTATGTTTTGTTACTCATAGCTATTTTGCTGGATGCATACATCAGATTGCTGGTTTCTCCTCCAGCGCACTTCAGGAATACTGTTACACTCCGTGTGGGTTACGCTTCAAGACTATGCTGAATCAGATTTCGGTGATTTCTGGATGGGTTACTTTGGTTGCTACTTTCATTATTGGCGTTTGATATTTTTGGTTGGGTGGCTCATAGCTATTACTTTGTTTCATTATTGATTTTAGTTAGTTCTTCCGCTGATGTTCAATAGCTATTTCTCTTTGATATAGTGTTTGAACATCTTGCGTCTGGTTATTCAGTCGTGCTTTTCTTGGCTTTGCTTTTCTTTCTCTCGTGTATAGCTTTGTAGGGCCTGGGGCATGCCCCTTGTAATCTTGTTTATTCTTCTGTTTTATTTATGACTTATTCACCCAAAAAAGAGAACTTTTGTCTCTAGCTTTCTCCGTCCTTCTCTATTTTGTTCTAGGAACTAATAAGCCACTAATTGTTTCATTAGCTTAAGGGGACAAGTTTAACTCAAACTAACCTTGCTTAGCCTCTAAGAAAGAGAATTTTCTGAGTAATTGTGGCTTAACTATATTAGTTTAACTTAAGTACCCTATTTAGGGTTTTCTAAATCTCCTACGTGTTCAGTTCTCGAGTCCAAATGGATGAATTTGAATTCTCTTCGATTTTCTTCCTATTTCTCTTTCCTTTTCTCTAACTTTCTCTTCAACATCTAGAGAAGAACGTTTCCCTCTATGTTTCTCCGTCCTTCTCCGTCTTCCTCTGTTTTGTTCTACGAACTAATTATCTTAGCCCACTAATTGTTTCATTAGCTTAAGCGGCCAGGTTTAACTGAAACTATCCTTGCTTAGCTTGTAAGAAAAGGAATTTTCTAAGCAATTTCAGTTTAACGATGTTAGTTTAAGTTAAGAACCTCATTGAAGGATTTCCAAATCACCTACGTGTTCAATTCGCAAGTCCGCAAGGAAGAATTTGAAATCCCCTTGATTTTCTTCCTATTTCTCTTTCTTTTCTCCAACTTCTCATCTACCTGTCAAGAAGAATGTTTCTCCAAAACTTTCTCCGTCCTTCTCTATTTTGTCCTACGAACTAATTAGCTTTGGCCAATAATTGTTTCATTAGCTTAAGTGGCCAGGTTTAACTCAAACTAACCATGCATATCGTCTAAGAAAGAGAATTTTATTTGTAATTGTAGCTTAACCATATTAGTTTAATTTAAGCACCCTATTTAAGGTTTTCTAAGTCTCCTACGTGTTCAATTCTCAAGTCCAAATGGATGGGTTTGATTTCTCTTCGATTTTCCTCCTATTTCTCTTCCTTTTCTCTAACTTTCTCTTCTACATCTCAAGAAGAACGTTTCTCTCTAAGTTTCTCCGTGCTTCCTCATCTTTTCTGTTTTATTCTACGAACTCAAATTGACCTTGCTTAGCCTCTAAGAAAGAGAATTTTCTGAGTAATTGTAGCATAACGATATTATTTTAACTTAGGCACCTCATTTAAGGCTTTCAAAATCACTAAAGTGTTCAATTCTCAAGTCCAAAACGATGAATTTGAATGCCCTTTGATTATCTTTCTAAAATTCCTTTCTTTTCTCCAACTTTCTCTTCTAGCTCTAAAGCAAGATGTTTCTCTCTTTCTCCGTCCTTCTTCATCATTTTCCATTTGGTTCTTGGAACTAATTTGCTTAGGCCACTAATTCTTTCATTAGCTTATGTGGCCAAGTTTAACTCAAACTCACCTTGCTGAGCCTCTAGGAAAGAGAATTTTCTGAGTTAGTTGAGCTCAGGCACCTCATTCAAAGTTTTCAAAATCACGTTAGTGTTCAATTCTCAAGTCCAAAACGATGAATTTGATTGCCCTTTGACTTTCTTCCTATTTCTCTTTATTTTCTCTAACTCTCTCTTCTAAGCTCTCAAGAAGAATGTTTCTCTCTAACTTTCTCTGGCCTTTTCTATTTTGTTCTAGGAACTAATTAGCTTAGGCCACTAATTATTTCATTAGCTTAAGTGGCCATGTTTGACTCAAACTAACCTCCCTTAGCCTCCAAGAAAGAGAATTTTCAAAGCATTTGCAGCATAACGATATCAGTTTAACTTAAGCCCCTTATCTAACGTTTACTGAATCGCCTACGTGTTCAATTCTCGAGTCCAAAAAGACTAAAAAATAATAATAATAATAATAATAATAATAATAATAATTTTTTTTATTTTCTTCCTATTTCCCTTTCTTTTCTCTAACTTTCTCTACTACCTCCCAAGAAGAACGTTTCCCTCTAACTTTCTCCGTCCTTCTCCATCCTACTCTATTTTGTTCTACGAACTAATTATATCTGAGGCTACTAATTGTTTCATTAGCTTTAGTGGCCATGTTTAACTCAAACTAACCTTGCCCAGCCTCTAAGAAAGAGAATTTTATGAGTAATTGTTGCTTAACGTTATTGCTTTAACTTAGGCACCTCATTTAAGGATTTCCAAATCACCTGAGTGTTCAATTCTCAATTCCAAAATGATGAATTTGAATTCTCTTTGATTTTCTTCCTGTTTCTCTTTCTTTTCTCTAACTTTCTTTTCTAGCTCTCAAGAAGAATGTTTCTCCACAACTTTCCCCGTCCTTCTGCATCTTTCTCTATCTTGTTCTAGGAGCTAAGTAGCTTATTAGGCCACTAATCGTTTCATTAGCTTAAGTGGCCAAGTTTAGCTCAAACTAACCTTGCTTAGCCTCTAAAAAAGAGAATTTTAAGAGTAATTGCATCTTAGCGATATTAGTTTAACTTAAGAACCTTATTTAAAGGATTTCTAAATCACCTAAGTGTTCAATTCTCAAGTCCAAAAGGAAGAATTTGAAATCCCTTTGAATTTCTTTCTATTTTCCTTTTTCTTTTCTCCGACTTCTCATCTACCTGTCAAGAAGAATGTTTCTCCCCAAGTTTCTCCGGCCTTCTCCATCCTTCTCTATTTTATCCTACGAACTAATTAGCTTGGGCCAATCAATGACTCTTTCGTTAGCTTAAATGGCCCGGTTTAACTCAAACAAAACCATGCTTAGCCTATAAGAAAGAGAATTTTATGAGTAATTGTAGCTTAATGATATTAGTTTAACTTAAACACGTCATTGAAGGTTTTCTAAATCTCCTACGTGTTCAATTCTCAAATCGAAAAAGATGAATTTCAATTCCCTTTGATTTTCTTCCTATTTCTCTTTCTTTTCTCTAACCTTTCTCCACCGCCTCTCAAGAAGAATTCATAATGTTCAAAAGCTGTCCTTTATTTTCTTTTTGTTCTACACCTACTACAACTACATACTTATTTTGCCTACTCTAGTGGGATGTACTAGGGACTATGTTTTGTTACTCATAGCTATTTTGCTGGATGCATACATCAGATTGCTGGTTTCTCCTCCAGCGCACTTCAGGAATACTGTTACACTCCGTGTGGGTTACGCTTCAAGACTATGCTGAATCAGATTTCGGTGATTTCTGGATGGGTTACTTTGGTTGCTACTTTCATTATTGGCGTTTGATATTTTTGGTTGGGTGGCTCATAGCTATTACTTTGTTTCATTATTGATTTTAGTTAGTTCTTCCGCTGATGTTCAATAGCTATTTCTCTTTGATATAGTGTTTGAACATCTTGCGTCTGGTTATTCAGTCGTGCTTTTCTTGGCTTTGCTTTTCTTTCTCTCGTGTATAGCTTTGTAGGGCCTGGGGCATGCCCCTTGTAATCTTGTTTATTCTTCTGTTTTATTTATGACTTATTCACCCAAAAAAGAGAACTTTTGTCTCTAGCTTTCTCCGTCCTTCTCTATTTTGTTCTAGGAACTAATAAGCCACTAATTGTTTCATTAGCTTAAGGGGACAAGTTTAACTCAAACTAACCTTGCTTAGCCTCTAAGAAAGAGAATTTTCTGAGTAATTGTGGCTTAACTATATTAGTTTAACTTAAGTACCCTATTTAGGGTTTTCTAAATCTCCTACGTGTTCAGTTCTCGAGTCCAAATGGATGAATTTGAATTCTCTTCGATTTTCTTCCTATTTCTCTTTCCTTTTCTCTAACTTTCTCTTCAACATCTAGAGAAGAACGTTTCCCTCTATGTTTCTCCGTCCTTCTCCGTCTTCCTCTGTTTTGTTCTACGAACTAATTATCTTAGCCCACTAATTGTTTCATTAGCTTAAGCGGCCAGGTTTAACTGAAACTATCCTTGCTTAGCTTGTAAGAAAAGGAATTTTCTAAGCAATTTCAGTTTAACGATGTTAGTTTAAGTTAAGAACCTCATTGAAGGATTTCCAAATCACCTACGTGTTCAATTCGCAAGTCCGCAAGGAAGAATTTGAAATCCCTTTGATTTTCTTCCTATTTCTCTTTCTTTTCTCCAACTTCTCATCTACCTGTCAAGAAGAATGTTTCTCCAAAACTTTCTCCGTCCTTCTCTATTTTGTCCTACGAACTAATTAGCTTTGGCCAATAATTGTTTCATTAGCTTAAGTGGCCAGGTTTAACTCAAACTAACCATGCATATCGTCTAAGAAAGAGAATTTTATTTGTAATTGTAGCTTAACCATATTAGTTTAATTTAAGCACCCTATTTAAGGTTTTCTAAGTCTCCTACGTGTTCAATTCTCAAGTCCAAATGGATGGGTTTGATTTCTCTTCGATTTTCCTCCTATTTCTCTTCCTTTTCTCTAACTTTCTCTTCTACATCTCAAGAAGAACGTTTCTCTCTAAGTTTCTCCGTGCTTCCTCATCTTTTCTGTTTTATTCTACGAACTAATTAGCAGAGGCCACTAATTGTTTCATTAGCTTAAGTGGCCATGTGTTAACTCAAATTGACCTTGCTTAGCCTCTAAGAAAGAGAATTTTCTGAGTAATTGTAGCATAACGATATTATTTTAACTTAGGCACCTCATTTAAGGCTTTCAAAATCACTAAAGTGTTCAATTCTCAAGTCCAAAACGATGAATTTGAATGCCCTTTGATTATCTTTCTAAAATTCCTTTCTTTTCTCCAACTTTCTCTTCTTGCTCTAAAGCAAGATGTTTCTCTCTTTCTCCGTCCTTCTTCATCATTTTCCATTTGGTTCTTGGAACTAATTTGCTTAGGCCACTAATTCTTTCATTAGCTTATGTGGCCAAGTTTAACTCAAACTCACCTTGCTGAGCCTCTAGGAAAGAGAATTTTCTGAGTTAGTTGAGCTCAGGCACCTCATTCAAAGTTTTCAAAATCACGTTAGTGTTCAATTCTCAAGTCCAAAACGATGAATTTGATTGCCCTTTGACTTTCTTCCTATTTCTCTTTATTTTCTCTAACTCTCTCTTCTAAGCTCTCAAGAAGAATGTTTCTCTCTAACTTTCTCTGGCCTTTTCTATTTTGTTCTAGGAACTAATTAGCTTAGGCCACTAATTATTTCATTAGCTTAAGTGGCCATGTTTGACTCAAACTAACCTCCCTTAGCCTCCAAGAAAGAGAATTTTCAAAGCATTTGCAGCATAACGATATCAGTTTAACTTAAGCCCCTTATCTAACGTTTACTGAATCGCCTACGTGTTCAATTCTCGAGTCCAAAAAGACTAAAAAATAATAATAATAATAATAATAATAATAATAATAATTTTTTTTATTTTCTTCCTATTTCCCTTTCTTTTCTCTAACTTTCTCTACTACCTCCCAAGAAGAACGTTTCCCTCTAACTTTCTCCGTCCTTCTCCATCCTACTCTATTTTGTTCTACGAACTAATTATATCTGAGGCTACTAATTGTTTCATTAGCTTTAGTGGCCATGTTTAACTCAAACTAACCTTGCCCAGCCTCTAAGAAAGAGAATTTTATGAGTAATTGTTGCTTAACGTTATTGCTTTAACTTAGGCACCTCATTTAAGGATTTCCAAATCACCTGAGTGTTCAATTCTCAATTCCAAAATGATGAATTTGAATTCTCTTTGATTTTCTTCCTGTTTCTCTTTCTTTTCTCTAACTTTCTTTTCTAGCTCTCAAGAAGAATGTTTCTCCACAACTTTCCCCGTCCTTCTGCATCTTTCTCTATCTTGTTCTAGGAGCTAAGTAGCTTATTAGGCCACTAATCGTTTCATTAGCTTAAGTGGCCAAGTTTAGCTCAAACTAACCTTGCTTAGCCTCTAAAAAAGAGAATTTTAAGAGTAATTGCATCTTAGCGATATTAGTTTAACTTAAGAACCTTATTTAAAGGATTTCTAAATCACCTAAGTGTTCAATTCTCAAGTCCAAAAGGAAGAATTTGAAATCCCTTTGAATTTCTTTCTATTTTCCTTTTTCTTTTCTCCGACTTCTCATCTACCTGTCAAGAAGAATGTTTCTCCCCAAGTTTCTCCGGCCTTCTCCATCCTTCTCTATTTTATCCTACGAACTAATTAGCTTGGGCCAATCAATGACTCTTTCGTTAGCTTAAATGGCCCGGTTTAACTCAAACAAAACCATGCTTAGCCTATAAGAAAGAGAATTTTATGAGTAATTGTAGCTTAATGATATTAGTTTAACTTAAACACGTCATTGAAGGTTTTCTAAATCTCCTACGTGTTCAACTCTCAAATCGAAAAAGATGAATTTCAATTCCCTTTGATTTTCTTCCTATTTCTCTTTCTTTTCTCTAACCTTTCTCCACCGCCTCTCAAGAAGAATTCATAATGTTCAAAAGCTGTCCTTTATTTTCTTTTTGTTCTACACCTACTATAACTACATACTTATTTTGCCTACTCTAGTGGGATGTACTAGGGACTATGTTTTGTTACTCATAGCTATTTTGCTGGATGCATACATCAGATTGCTGGTTTCTCCTCCAGCGCACTTCAGGAATACTGTTACACTCCGTGTGGGTTACGCTTCAAGACTATGCTGAATCAGATTTCGGTGATTTCTGGATGGGTTACTTTGGTTGCTACTTTCATTATTGGCGTTTGATATTTTTGGATGGGTGGCTCATAGCTATTACTTTGTTTCATTATTGATTTTAGTTAGTTCTTCCGCTGATGTTCAATAGCTATTTCTCTTTGATATAGTGTTTGAACATCTTGCGTCTGGTTATTCAGTCGTGCTTTTCTTGGCTTTGCTTTTCTTTCTCTCGTGTATAGCTTTGTAGGGCCTGGGGCATGCCCCTTGTAATCTTGTTTATTCTTCTGTTTTATTTATGACTTATTCACCCAAAAAAGAGAACTTTTGTCTCTAGCTTTCTCCGTCCTTCTCTATTTTGTTCTAGGAACTAATAAGCCACTAATTGTTTCATTAGCTTAAGGGGACAAGTTTAACTCAAACTAACCTTGCTTAGCCTCTAAGAAAGAGAATTTTCTGAGTAATTGTGGCTTAACTATATTAGTTTAACTTAAGTACCCTATTTAGGGTTTTCTAAATCTCCTACGTGTTCAGTTCTCGAGTCCAAATGGATGAATTTGAATTCTCTTCGATTTTCTTCCTATTTCTCTTTCCTTTTCTCTAACTTTCTCTTCAACATCTAGAGAAGAACGTTTCCCTCTATGTTTCTTCGTCCTTCTCCGTCTTCCTCTGTTTTGTTCTACGAACTAATTAGCTTAGCCCACTAAATTGTTTCATTAGCTTAAGCGCCCAGGTTTAACTGAAACTATCCTTGCTTAGCTTGTAAGAAAAGGAATTTTCTAAGCAATTTCAGTTTAACGATGTTAGTTTAAGTTAAGAACCTCATTGAAGGATTTCCAAATCACCTACGTGTTCAATTCGCAAGTCCGCAAGGAAGAATTTGAAATCCCTTTGATTTTCTTCCTATTTCTCTTTCTTTTCTCCAACTTCTCATCTACCTGTCAAGAAGAATGTTTCTCCAAAACTTTCTCCGTCCTTCTCTATTTTGTCCTACGAACTAATTAGCTTTGGCCAATAATTGTTTCATTAGCTTAAGTGGCCAGGTTTAACTCAAACTAACCATGCATATCGTCTAAGAAAGAGAATTTTATTTGTAATTGTAGCTTAACCATATTAGTTTAATTTAAGCACCCTATTTAAGGTTTTCTAAGTCTCCTACGTGTTCAATTCTCAAGTCCAAATGGATGGGTTTGATTTCTCTTCGATTTTCCTCCTATTTCTCTTCCTTTTCTCTAACTTTCTCTTCTACATCTCAAGAAGAACGTTTCTCTCTAAGTTTCTCCGTGCTTCCTCATCTTTTCTGTTTTATTCTACGAACTAATTAGCAGAGGCCACTAATTGTTTCATTAGCTTAAGTGGCCATGTGTTAACTCAAATTGACCTTGCTTAGCCTCTAAGAAAGAGAATTTTCTGAGTAATTGTAGCATAACGATATTATTTTAACTTAGGCACCTCATTTAAGGCTTTCAAAATCACTAAAGTGTTCAATTCTCAAGTCCAAAACGATGAATTTGAATGCCCTTTGATTATCTTTCTAAAATTCCTTTCTTTTCTCCAACTTTCTCTTCTAGCTCTAAAGCAAGATGTTTCTCTCTTTCTCCGTCCTTCTTCATCATTTTCCATTTGGTTCTTGGAACTAATTTGCTTAGGCCACTAATTCTTTCATTAGCTTATGTGGCCAAGTTTAACTCAAACTCACCTTGCTGAGCCTCTAGGAAAGAGAATTTTCTGAGTTAGTTGAGCTCAGGCACCTCATTCAAAGTTTTCAAAATCACGTTAGTGTTCAATTCTCAAGTCCAAAACGATGAATTTGATTGCCCTTTGACTTTCTTCCTATTTCTCTTTATTTTCTCTAACTCTCTCTTCTAAGCTCTCAAGAAGAATGTTTCTGTCTAACTTTCTCTGGCCTTTTCTATTTTGTTCTAGGAACTAATTAGCTTAGGCCACTAATTATTTCATTAGCTTAAGTGGCCATGTTTGACTCAAACTAACCTTCCTTAGCCTCCAAGAAAGAGAATTTTCAAAGCATTTGCAGCATAACGATATCAGTTTAACTTAAGCCCCTTATCTAACGTTTACTGAATCGCCTACGTGTTCAATTCTCGAGTCCAAAAAGACTAAAAAATAATAATAATAATAATAATAATAATAATTTTTTTTATTTTCTTCCTATTTCCCTTTCTTTTCTCTAACTTTCTCTACTACCTCCCAAGAAGAACGTTTCCCTCTAACTTTCTCCGTCCTTCTCCATCCTACTCTATTTTGTTCTACGAACTAATTATATCTGAGGCTACTAATTGTTTCATTAGCTTTAGTGGCCATGTTTAACTCAAACTAACCTTGCCCAGCCTCTAAGAAAGAGAATTTTATGAGTAATTGTTGCTTAACGTTATTGCTTTAACTTAGGCACCTCATTTAAGGATTTCCAAATCATCTGAGTGTTCAATTCTCAATTCCAAAATGATGAATTTGAATTCTCTTTGATTTTCTTCCTGTTTCTCTTTCTTTTCTCTAACTTTCTTTTCTAGCTCTCAAGAAGAATGTTTCTCCATAACTTTCCCCGTCCTTCTGCATCTTTCTCTATCTTGTTCTAGGAGCTAAGTAGCTTATTAGGCCACTAATCGTTTCATTAGCTTAAGTGGCCAAGTTTAGCTCAAACTAACCTTGCTTAGCCTCTAAAAAAGAGAATTTTAAGAGTAATTGCATCTTAGCGATATTAGTTTAACTTAAGAACCTTATTTAAAGGATTTCTAAATCACCTAAGTGTTCAATTCTTAAGTCCAAAAGGAAGAATTTGAAATCCCTTTGAATTTCTTTCTATTTTCCTTTTTCTTTTCTCCGACTTCTCATCTACCTGTCAAGAAGAATGTTTCACCCCAAGTTTTTTTTTTTTTTTTTTTTTTTTTTTTTTTTTTTTGATGCCCAGAACACCCCCAAAGCCGGCCCCTGTGGAGCCGACTCTACAAGCCAAACTGGGGGGAGCTAGCCGCGCCACCTTAACCAGCGGACTCCCACTTAAGCAGCTAGGGGATTCGAAACCAGGTCCGTATGGAAGGGAGCAAACCTCCTTACCAACCCAGCTGGCCCCTCGGTGGTATTCTCCCCAAGTTTCTCCGGCCTTCTCCATCCTTCTCTATTTTATCCTACGAACTAATTAGCTTGGGCCAATCAATGACTCTTTCGTTAGCTTAAATGGCCCGGTTTAACTCAAACAAAACCATGCTTAGCCTATAAGAAAGAGAATTTTATGAGTAATTGTAGCTTAATGATATTAGTTTAACTTAAACACGTCATTGAAGGTTTTCTAAATCTCCTACGTGTTCAATTCTCAAATCGAAAAAGATGAATTTCAATTCCCTTTGATTTTCTTCCTATTTCTCTTTCTTTTCTCTAACCTTTCTCCACCGCCTCTCAAGAAGAATTCATAATGTTCAAAAGCTGTCCTTTATTTTCTTTTTGTTCTACACCTACTACAACTACATACTTATTTTGCCTACTCTAGTGGGATGTACTAGGGACTATGTTTTGTTACTCATAGCTATTTTGCTGGATGCATACATCAGATTGCTGGTTTCTCCTCCAGCGCACTTCATTGGAACTAATTAGCTAAGAGAATTTTCTGAGTAATTATAGCATAACAATATTAGTTGAGCTCAGGCACCTCATTCAAAGTTTTCAAAATCACGTTAGTGTTCAATTCTCAAGTCCAAAACGATGAATTTGATTGCCCTTTGACTTTCTTCCTATTTCTCCTTATTTTCTCTAACTCTTTCTTCTAAGCTCTTAAGAAGAATGTTTCTGTCTAACTTTCTCCAGCCTTCTCTATTTTGTTCTAGGAACTAATCAGCTTAGGCCACTAATTATTTCATTAGCTTAAGTGGGCATGTTTGACTCAAACTAACCTTCCTTAGCCTCAAAGAAAGAGAATTTTCAAAGCATTTGTAGCATAACGATATTAGTTTAACTTAAGCCCCTCATCTAACGTTTAACTTAAGCCCCTCATCTAACGTTTACTAAATCACCTACGTGTTCAATTCTCGATTCCAAAAAGACAAAAAAAAAAAAAAAAAAAAAATATATTATTTTTTTTTTTATTTTCTTCCTATTTCCCTTTCTTTTCTCTAACTTTCTCTACTACTTCCCAAGAAGAACGTTTCCCTCTAACTTTCTCCGTCCTTCTCCATCCTACTCTATTTTGTTCCACGAGCTAATTATATCTGAGGCTATTAATTGTTTCATTAGCTTTAGTGGCCATGTTTAACTCAAACTAACATTTCCCAGCCTCTAAGAAAGAAAATTTTATGAGTAATTGTTGCTTAACGTTATTGGTTTAACTTAGGCACCTCATTTAAGGATTTCCAAATCACCTAAGTGTTCAATTCTCAATTCCAAAATGATGAGTTTGAATTCCCTTTGATTTCCTTCCTGTTTCTCTTTCTTTTCTCTAACTTTCTTTTCTAGCTCTCAAGAAGAATGTTTCTCCATAACTTTCCCCGTCCTTCTGCATCTTTCTCTATCTTGTTCTAGGAGCTAAGTAGCTTTGGCCACTAATCGTTTCATTAGCTTAAGTGGCCAAGTTTAGCTCAAACTAACCTTGCTTAGCTTCTAAAAAAGAGAATTTTAAGAGTAATTGCATCTTAGCGATATTAGTTTAGCTTAAGAACCTTATTTAAGGATTTCTAAATCACCTAAGTGTTCAATTCTCAAGTCCAAAAGGAAGAATTTGAAATCCCTTTGAATTTCTTTCTATTTTCCTTTTTCTTTTCTCCGACTTCTCATCTACCTGTCAAGAAGAATGTTTCTCCCCAAGTTTCTCCGGCCTTCTCCATCCTTCTCTATTTTATCCTACGAACTAATTAGCTTGGGCCAATAATTCTTTCATTAGCTTAAATGGCCCGGTTTTTTTTTTTTTTTTTGGGTGAATAAGACATATATAAAAAACAGAGAACTACACAACTACAAGGGGCATACCCCAGGACCTAACATATAACTATACAACTGATGAGAGAACAAACAAAAAAACCAGTCAACTAGCAAGGATCAAAACCGGCTGCCAAAAATAAAGATAAGAAAAGCAATACATAGAAGAAAACCCCCAGGGATATGTGCATAAGCCGCACACAGACGAATGAGGTCCATGAACACATCCAATCGATAACCCAAAGCTGTAAATAAAAAACCACAGTCCCACTGACAACACAAACAAAACAACCACTGAAATAAAACCCGGCACAACCCGCACGGGTAAGCCAAAAATATCATCACATCAATACCGTCTAGCATCCAAACACAGAAGTTCAAAACAGAAATAAAAATTAAGAAAAGACAAGTGACCACCAAGGCGCTACAAGCAGCCATCATCACAGAACAGTAACCTTTGGCGCGCAATCTGCCAAACAACTGAGAATCAATAAACCAGCAGTCAATAGGAGAAGTAAAAGTCATCATCTCCATGCAACTCCAACTGAACTTAATCATTGTAATGAAATCCGAAATGCCAAGAGCTTCCGAAACAGCAGGTATGCAGTCCCCAAAACCTGGCCACCTCTTCCGACCCATACAACCCAAGGCCTGCTCATACATTATAATAGACCCTGTAAGAACAACCATAAGTAAGTACCTCCAGCAGATAAAATACAATCTACTAGAAATTGAAACAGCAACAGTGCCCTCATTATAGAATCTCACATCACTCGGCCCACAATTTAGGGGCTCACACCACTCGACTTGTGCTTCCTTACCCTGCAAATAAAGATATATAATATATATTAACATTAGTAAATATGTTGGCTTAATACACTCAACCCTCATGTGAAGTGAAATTTTGATTCCTCTCATCACTCAACCCTCAAGTACACAGATGCATCCACAGAGAATTCTGACCAGATCCTGCACAAAACAAACCATTACGCAAACACACAATGTTGCTCACCAACACTCAACCCACATATATGGAACTCACATCACTCAGCAGCCCTCCCATATCTGATAATATGGGGCTTCAATATTGTTATAGGCAGGTTCCATTGGGCAAGAAACCAGCTGTCACTAGCAGAGCTAGGCAAGTTCTTAATGGACAACATTCTACTTCTCACCATCTGGATTATAGATTTAATAATCACCTCTTCAGGTTTAAATTCTTTGTTAAAAACACGATTATTTCTCTCAATCCAGATGTGGTAAATAGAACACAAGAAAGCATTGCTAAGAATATTAGCTCTAAGAGAGTTACCCTTGGTCTCCTTCGTAGCATATGTAACAATATCCGGCCAATCCAAATCAGGCCATTTAATGTTGCATTTGCCTTCAATAGCACCCCAGACTCAAACAAAACCATGCTTAGCCTGTAAGAAAGAGAATTTTATGAGTAATTGTAGCTTAATGATATTAGTTTAACTTAAACACGTCATTTAAGGTTTTCTAAATCTCCCGCGTGTTCAATTCTCAAATCGAAAAGGATGAATTTCAATTCCCTTTGATTTTCTTGCTATTTCTCTTTCTTTTCTCTAACCTTTCTCCATCGCCTCTTAAGAAGAATTCAGAATGTTCAAAAGCTGTCCTTTATTTTCTTTTTGTTCTACACCTACTATAACTACATACTTATTTTGCCTACTCTAGTGGGATGTACTAGGGACTATGTTTTGTTACTCATAGCTATTTACCGGATGCATACATCAGATTGCTGGTTTCTCCTCCAGCGCACTTTAGGAATACTGTTACACTCTGTGTGGGTTACGCTTCAAGACTATGCTGATTCAGATTTCGGTGATTTCTGGATGGGTTACTTTGGTTGCTACTTTCATTGTTGGCGTTTGATATTTTTGGATGGGTGGCTCATAGCTATTACTTTGTTTCATTATTGATTTTAGTTAGTTCTTCCGCTGATGTTCAATAGCTATTCCTCTTTGATATAGTGTTTGAACATCTTGTGTCTGGTTATTCAGTCGTGCTCTTCTTGGCTTTGCTTTTCTTTCTCTCGTGTATAGCTTTGTAGGGCCTGGGGCATGCCCCTTGTAATCTTGTTTATTCTTCTGTTTTATTTACGACTTATTCACCCAAAAAAAGAACGTTTCTCTCTAACTTTCTCCGTCCTTCTCCATCCTTCTCTATTTTGTTCTAGGAACTAATAAGCCACTAATTGTTTCATTAGCTTAAGGGGACAAGTTTAACTCAAACTAACCTTGCTTAGCCTCTAAGAAAGAGAATTTTCTAAGTAATTTTAGCTTAATTATATTAGTTTAACTTAAGCACCCTATTTAGGATTTTCTAAATCTCCTACGTGTTCAGTTCTCGAGCCCAAATAGATGAATTTGAATTCTCTTTGATTTTCTTCCGATTTCTCTTTCATTTTCTCTAACTTTCTCTTCAACATCTCGAGAAGAGTGTTTCCCTCTATGTTTCTCCGTCCTTCTCTGCCTTCCTCTGTTTTGTTCTACGAACTAATTAGCTTAGCCCACTAATTGTTTCATTAGCTTAAGCGGCCAGGTTTAACTGAAACTATCCTTGCTTAGCTTGTGAGAAAAAGAATTTTCTAAATAATTTTAGTTTAACGATGTTAGTTTAAGTTAAGAACCTCATTTAAGGATTTCCAAATCACCTACGTGTTCAATTCGCAAGTCCGCAAGGAAGAATTTGAAGTCCCTTTGATTTTCTTCCTATTTCTCTTTCTTTTCTCCAACTTCTCATCTACCTGTCAAGAAGAATGTTTCTCCAAAACTTTCTCCATCCTTCTCTATTTTGTCCTACGAACTAATTAGCTTTGGCCAATAATTGTTTCATTAGCTTAAGTGGCCAGGTTTAACTCAAACTAACCATGCATATCGTCTAAGAAAGAGAATTTTATGAGCAATTGTAGCTTAACCATATTAGTTTAATTTAAGCTCCCTATTTAAGGTTTTCTAAGTCTCCTACGTGTTCAATTCTCAAGTCCAAATGGGTGGATTTGATTTCTCTTCGATTTTCTTCCTATTTCTCTTCCTTTTCTCTAACTTTCTCTTCTACATCTCAAGAAGAACGTTTCTCTCTAAGTTTCTCCGTGCTTCCTCATCTTTTCCGTTTTATTCTACGAACTAATCAACAGAGGCCACTAATTGTTTCATTAGCTTAAGTGGCCATGTGTTAACTCAAATTGACCTTGCTTAGCCTCTAAGAAAGAGAATTTTCTAAGTAATTGTAGCATAACGATATTAGTTTAACTTAGGCACCTCATTTAAGGTTTTCAAAATCACTGAAGTGTTCAATTCTCAAGTCCAAAACGATGAATTTGAATTCCCTTTGATTATCTTTCTAAAATCCCTTTATTTTCTCCAACTTTCTCTTCTTGCTCTAAAGCAAAATGTTTCTCTCTTTTCTCCGTCCTCCTCCATCATTTTCCATTTGGTTCTTGGAACTAATTAGCATAGGCCACTAATTCTTTCATTAGCTTATGTGGCCAAGTTTAACTCAAACTCACCTTGCTTAGCCTCTAGGAAAGAGAATTTTATGAGTAATTGTAGCATAACGATATTGGTTGAGCTCAGGCACCTCATTCAAAGTTTTCAAAATCACGTTAGTGTTCAATTCTCAAGTCCAAAACGATGAATTTGATTACCCTTTGACTTTCTTCCTATTTCTCTTTATTTTCTCTAACTCTCTCTTCTAAGCTCTTAAGAAGAATGTTTCTGTCTAACTTTCTCCAGCCTTCTCTATTTTGTTCTAGAAACTAATTAGCTTAGGCCACTAATTATTTCATTAGCTTAAGTGGGCATGTTTGACTCAAACTAACCTTCCTTAGCCTCCAAGAAAGAGAATTTTCAAAGCATTTGTAGCATAACGATATTAGTTTAACTTAAGCCCCTCATCTAACGTTTACTAAATCACCTACGTGTTCAATTCTCGAGTCCAAAAAGAAAAAATATATATATATATACATATTTTTTTTTTCTTGCTATTTCCCTTTCTTTTCTCTAACTTTCTCTACTACCTCCCAAGAAGAACGTTTCCCTCTAACTTTCTCCGTCCTTCTCCATCCTACTCTATTTTGTTCTACAAACTAATTATATCTGAGGCTACTAATTGTTTCATTAGCTTTAGTGGCCATGTTTAACTCAAACTAACATTGCCCAGCCTCTAAGAAAGAGAATTTTATGAGTAATTGTTGCTTAACGTTATTGGTTTTACTTAGGCACCTCATTTAAGGATTTCCAAATCACCTAAGTGTTCAATTCTCAATTCCAAAATGATGAGTTTGAATTCCCTTTGATTTCCTTCCTGTTTCTCTTTCTTTTCTCTAACTTTCTTTTCTAGCTCTCAAGAAGAATGTTTCTCCATAACTTTCCCCGTCCTTCTGCATCTTTCTCTATCTTGTTCTAGGAGCTAAGTAGCTTTGGCCACTAACCGTTTCATTAGCTTAAGTGGCCAAGTTTAGCTCAAATTAACCTTGCTTAGCCTCTAAAAAAGAGAATTTTAAGTGTAATTGCATCTTAGCGATATTAGTTTAGCTAAAGAACCTTATTTAAGGATTTCTAAATCACCTAAGTGTTCAATTCTCAAGTCCAAAAGGAAGAATTTGAAATCCCTTTGAATTTCTTTCTATTTTCCTTTTTCTTTTCTCCGACTTCTCATCTACCTGTCAAGAAGAATGTTTCTCCCCAAGTTTCTCCGGCCTTCTCCATCCTTCTCTATTTTATCCTACGAACTAATTAGCTTGGGCCAATAATTCTTTCATTAGCTTAAATGGCCCGGTTTAACTCAAACAAAACCATGCTTAGCCTGTAGGAAAGAGAATTTTATGAGTAATTGTAGCTTAATGATATTAGTTTAACTTAAACACGTCATTTAAGGTTTTCTAAATCTCCCGCGTGTTCAATTCTCAAATCGAAAATGATGAATTTCAATTCCCTTTGATTTTCTTGCTATTTCTCTTTCTTTTCTCTAACCTTTCTCCATCGCCTCTCAAGAAGAATTCAAAATGTTCAAAAGCTGTCCTTTATTTTCTTTTTGTTCTACACCTACTATAACTACATACTTATTTTGCCTACTCTAGTGGGACACTAGGGACTATGTTTTGTTACTCATAGCTATTTGCTGGATGCATACATCAGATTGCTGGTTTCTCCTCCGGCGCACTTTAGGAATACTGTTACACTCCGTGTGGGTTACGCTTCAAGACTATGCTGATTCAGATTTCGGTGATTTCTGGATGGGTTACTTTGGTTGCTACTTTCATTGTTGGCGTTTGATATTTTTGGATGGGTGGCTCATAGCTATTACTTTGTTTCATTATTGATTTTAGTTAGTTCTTCCGCTGATGTTCAATAGCTATTCCTCTTTGATATAGTGTTTGAACATCTTGCGTCTGGTTATTCAGTCGTGCTCTTCTTGGCTTTGCTTTTCTTTCTCTCGTGTATAGCTTTGTAGGGCCTGGGGCATGCCCCTTGTAATCTTGTTTATTCTTCTGTTTTATTTACGACTTATTCACCCAAAAAAAGAACGTTTCTCTCTAACTTTCTCTGTCCTTCTCCATCCTTCTCTATTTTGTTCTAGGAACTAATAAGCCACTAATTGTTTCATTAGCTTAAGGGGACAAGTTTAACTCAAACTAACCTTGCTTAGCCTCTAAGAAAGAGAATTTTCTGAGTAATTTTAGCTTAACTATATTAGTTTAACTTAAGCCCCCTATTTAGGATTTTCTAAATCTCCTACGTGTTCAGTTCTCGAGCCCAAATAGATGAATTTGAATTCTCTTTGATTTTCTTCCAATTTCTCTTTCTTTTTCTCTAACTTTCTCTACAACATCTCGAGAATAGCGTTTCCCTCTATGTTTCTCCGTCCTTCTCCGTCTTCCTCTGTTTTGTTCTACGAACTAATTAGCTTAGCCCACTAATTGTTTCATTAGCTTAAGCGGCCAGGTTAAACTGAAACTATCCTTGCTTAGCTTGTGAGAAAAAGAATTTTCTAAGTAATTTTAGTTTAACGATGTTAGTTTAAGTTAAGAACCTCATTTAAGGATTTCCAAATCACCTACGTGTTCAATTCGCAAGTCCGCAAGGAAGAATTTGAAGTCCCTTTGATTTTCTTCCTATTTCTCTTTCTTTTCTCCAACTTCTCATCTACCTGTCAAGAAGAATGTTTCTCCAAAACTTTCTCCATCCTTCTCTATTTTGTCCTACGAACTAATTAGCTTTGGCCAATAATTGTTTCATTAGCTTAAGTGGCCAGGTTTAACTCAAACTAACCATGCATATCGTCTAAGAAAAAGAATTTTATGAGTAATTGTAGCTTAACCATATTAGTTTAATTTAAGCACCCTATTTAAGGTTTTCTAAGTCTCTTACGTGTTCAATTCTCAAGTCCAAATGGGTGGATTTGATTTCTCTTCGATTTTCTTCCTATTTCTCTTCCTTTTCTCTAACTTTCTCTTCTACATCTCAAGAAGAACGTTTCTCTCTAAGTCTCTCCGTGCTTCCTCATCTTTTCCGTTTTATTCTACGAACTAATCAACAGAGGCCACTAATTGTTTCATTAGCTTAAGTGGCCATGCGTTAACTCAAATTGAGCTTGCTTAGCCTCTAAGAAAGAGAATTTTCTGAGTAATTGTAGCATAACGATATTAGTTTAACTTAAGCACCTCATTTAAGGTTTTCAAAATCACTGAAGTGTTCAATTCTCAAGTCCAAAACGATGAATTTGAATTCCCTTTGATTATCTTTCTAAAATCCCTTTCTTTTCTCCAACTTTCTCTTCTTGCTCTAAAGCAAAATGTTTCTCTCTTTTCTCTGTCCTTCTCCATCATTTTCCATTTGGTTCTTGGAACTAATTAGCTTAGGCCACTAATTCTTTCATTAGCTTATGTGGCCAAGTTTAACTCAAACTCACCTTGCTTAGCCTCTAGGAAAGAGAATTTTCTGAGTAATTGTAGCATAACGATATTGGTTGAGCTCAGGCACCTCATTCAAAGTTTTCAAAATCACGTCAGTGTTCAATTCTCAAGTCCAAAACGATGAATTTGATTGCCCTTTGACTTGCTTCCTATTTCTCTTTATTTTCTCTAACTCTCTCTTCTAAGCTCTTAAGAAGAATGTTTCTGTCTAACTTTCTCCAGCCTTCTCTATTTTGTTCTAGGAACTAATTAGCTTAGGCCACTAATTATTTCATTAGCTTAAGTGGCCATGTTTGACTCAAACTAACCTTCCTTAGCCTCCAAGAAAGAGAATTTTCAAAGCATTTGTAGCATAACGATATTAGTTTAACTTAAGCCCTTCATCTAACGTTTACTAAATCACCTACGTGTTCAATTCTCGAGTCCAAAAAGACAAAAAAAAAAATATATATATTATTATTATTTTTTTATTTTCTTCCTATTTCCCTTTCTTTTCTCTAACTTTCTCTACTACCTCCCAAGAAGAACGTTTCCCTCTAACTTTCTCCGTCCTTCTCCATCCTACTCTATTTTGTTCTACAAACTAATTATATCTGAGGCTACTAATTGTTTCATTAGCTTTAGTGGCCATGTTTAACTCAAACTAACATTGCCCAGCCTCTAAGAAAGAGAATTTTATGAGTAATTGTTGCTTAATGTTATTGGTTTAACTTAGGCACCTCATTTAAGGATTTCCAAATCACCTAAGTGTTCAATTCTCAATTCCAAAATGATGAGTTTGAATTCCCTTTGATTTCCTTCATGTTTCTCTTTCTTTTCTCTAACTTTCTTTTCTAGCTCTCAAGAAGAATGTTTCTCCATAACTTTCCCCGTCCTTCTGCATCTTTCTCTATCTTGTTCTAGGAGCTAAGTAGCTTTGGCCACTAATCGTTTCATTAGCTTAAGTGGCCAAGTTTAGCTCGAACTAACCTTTCTTAGCCTCTAAAAAAGAGAATTTTAAGAGTAATTGCATCTTAGCGATATTAGTTTAGCTTAAGAACCTTATTTAAGGATTTCTAAATCACCTAAGTGTTCAATTCTCAAGTCCAAAAGGAAGAATTTGAAATCCCTTTGAATTTCTTTCTATTTTCCTTTTTCTTTTCTCCGACTTCTCATCTACCTGTCAAGAAGAATGTTTCTCCCCAAGTTTCTCCGGCCTTCTCCATCCTTCTCTATTTTATCCTACGAACTAATTAGCTTGGGCCAATAATTCTTTCATTAGCAAAGAACAAAGAAAATGGGTTAGAGTGAGAAGCTCTGGCATCTCTCTAGAAATGGTTGTTTCTAGGGTTTCAATTCCTCATTGAATACGATGCAAGGAGTAAATGATTTGCTTTGTTCCGAGAGTCGGGTGAGGTTTCAAGAGATTGATTCGTTAGGGGAAGGTCCAAAAGTGAGTAACCTGAGTGATACCCTAGGGTTTGTGAGCAACAAATTCGAAGTTTTGAGTGATACAACAATGGATCCAACTGATGAGAGAAGCGTAGGTGTAACTTTGGTTTCAGGGAAGATCGATGAAACTGAGGGTGTGATGAAAGCCCTAAACCAAACAGATCGAAGAACTCAGTTGATGGATTCAGACTTCCAGAGAGTTGCCGATCGGTTGGCGAGATTGAAAGCTCCTTCTCCGTCATTCTTGACACCTAGTAACCTAGATGGTTCTCTATCGACTTTTAGATGGTCGGATCGTACGGAAGAGGACACCCCCTTATTCCAAAATCTCGCTGATAGTATATTGGTTGCTCGAAACAGACACGAAGCCAAGGGCTATGGAGGATCCAAGTCAGATCTACCCATAGAAAAGGAGTCAGATGTAAATCTAGGCCCTGTAGAAACTACACAAGTTACTGAAGAACCTCCTATTCCGAGTTTCAGCGAAGAAGGAGGCCGTGAAGAGATGCACTCTCGAAGGGGGGGGGAACTCTAATTTCAGAGGAAGCAGAGGAGGTAGAGGTCAAGGGGGGGTAGAGGTCCCTATACACGAACCTGGGCAGATGTGGCTGCTTCATCTACCCGATCTAGCGTCCCTCTGAGGTATGTGCCTCCTAATCGCAGTGAGGGTTATGTCAGTGTGAACTTACCCCCACGTCCTAACCCTTTAGAAAAATGGGATTCGTGCTTGGTTGGGTACTTTCTGGATAAAGGAGTGTCATATAATTATCTGAGAAATAGTGCCTTTGGTCTTTGGAAAAATAAAGGTTTGAAAGAGGTTCTAGCTAATGGGGAAGGTTTTAGTTTCTTTATTTTTGATAACCCAGAATGCTGTACCTCCGTTCTTGAGGGAGGACCTTGGTATATTGGAGGTTTTAACTTATTCTTGAAAAAATGGACCCGTATGATGAAATTGTCTAAGGAAAAGGCTACCAAGGTTCCAGTGTGGGCTAAGTTTTTCAATGTCCCTTTTGAATACTGGGATAGTGATGGACTAAGTCGTATAGCTAGTGCTGTAGGTGTCCCTTTGTTTATGGACCAACTTACGGAACAGGGTAGTAGGGTGTCCTTTGCTAGGGTGTGTGTTGAGGTAGAAGCTGCATCTACCTTACCTGCTATGTTTAAGGTGGACTGTGAAGGAGCAGAAGCCATAGTCAAGGTCGAATATCAAGGTTTACCCCCAAAATGTGAACATTGCATAGCCTTTGGGCATGATACAGCTAGATGTGTAAAAACTCAGGTTGCGGCTCTAATCAACAGCCAAAAAGAAGTACAAAATCATCCTGACCCGGGTTGGGAAACTGTCATGGCCAAGGGCAAGAGGAAAGTGGGAGTTCCAAATACCTCTACTGAGCTAGCAAGCAATGAGGAGCATGAGGAGGATGGCACGCAACAAACTGAGGAAGAGCAGCCAGAAATGCAAGCTCAGGTGGAGTCCGCAGTTGCATTACCTGATCAAACTTACAGAGAGGTGCTGAACCCAATAGATGGTGAGCAAAAGGATGATAATGTGGATGGATTGGTGGCCCTTCAGAAGGAACTAGTGGAAATTACAAGTTTATTTCTTCCCCATGACACAGAATTGATGGCTAAAGTGGAGAACCTTGTGGAATCCACTCCTGGCAAAGCTCAAACTAGCAAACAAGCCCATGCAGGCTCAAGTACAAAAGGTAACTCCTCTGGCAAGGGCAACAAAAGCCAGAGGAAGAAACGCAGGTAATCCCAGTTTTATCTAGTTTGTGGGTTTCGAATTTTTTGCTTTTTCAAATGTCTTTAAAAATTGCATCTTGGAATGTTAGAGGATTTCATAATCCTCACAGACACAAAGAAGTTAGAAAATTTTTGCTGCATGAAGACATTAAAATTTTGGGCATTTTGGAAACTAAAATAAAAGCTTTGAATGAACAACAGATTTTTTCGTCTGGTGTTAACAATTGGCCCTTTTTGACAAACTCACAACCTTTTAAAACTGGGCGGATTTGTGTCTGCTGGGACCCAGCTTTTTGTAAAGTTCAAAAGTTACATGACTCTGATCAGTTTATTTTTTGTGAAGTGCATGATTTAACTACGGACTATATGTTCAGAGTCTATTTTGTCTATGCTGGGAATAAACATGAAGTTAGGAAAGATTTTTTTGAGTACATGGTTAAAATCTCCCAAGCTAAGTCCAATACTCCTCTTGTAATTTTAGGGGACTTCAATGCTATTAGATTCCCTTACGAAAAATCTGGGGGTTTTATTAGTTCGACTAAGGATAAAGAGGAGTTCAATTCCCATATTTTGCAAGCTGAGTTGGTTGATCTCTCCTATGGAGGTTGCCAATTCACCTGGGCAAATAAGAGAACCAGTGGGGATTATATTGCTTCCAAAATTGATAGAGTGCTGGTAAATGAGGCTTGGCTTGATGCATTCCCTGCTTCATTTGCTACATTTTTGCCCTCGGGCATATCTGATCACTCTCCTGCTGTGATACACATCTCTGATAAGGTGACTTCTTTTAAGAAACCTTTCAAATACTTTGACTTTTGGGCTGACCATGAGGATTTCTGCTCTGTGGTTTCTACAATTTGGAACCAGTACATTCAGGGTGTCCCTATGTTCAGAGTGTGTCAGAAATTGAAAAATCTGAAACCTGCTCTAAAGGCTTTGAATAAGAAAGACTTCAGTGACATTACTACTAGAGTCCACACTTCTAGGTCTGAGCTCCTTTCTTCTTAGTGTAAGTTGGACAAGGATCCTAATAATGTTTCTTTGCAAAAGCTTGAGAGAACTTTGTATAAACAGCATGTTGATCTTCTGGCTGTTGAGGAGAGCTTGGCCCACCAGAAATCTAGAGTCCAGTGGCTTAGTCAGGGTGATAGCAATAGTAGGTTCTTCTTCAAAACTATTAAGGGTAACATTAATAGGGGTAAAATCTTGAACTTGGAGATGATGAATGGCCAAAAATCTTCAAAACCTGAGGACATTCACAATGCTTTTATAGATTTTTTCTCTGGTTTATTTGGTACCCCTATTGATGACCATTATAATGGGTTCGACAGAATCCATTCTCTTGTTAAGTCTAAAATATTTTCTGACCAATCGCTATTGCTTGCTAGCCCTGTGACTGATCAAGAGATTAAGGACACCTTTTGGTCTCTTAAAGCCAATAAGGCCCCTGGCCCTGATGGCGTCTCTGCCGGTTTTTTCAAGAGCTCCTGGAATATTGTGGGGAGAGAGGTCACGCAAGCTATTAGAACTTTTTTTGAGTCTGGTAGGCTTCTTTCCGAAGTCAATAGTACCATCATAGCTCTCATTCCTAAGGTCCCCAATCCTGTTAAAGTGGGTGACTTTAGACCCATCTCTTGCTGTAATACTATTTACAAATGCATTGCCAAGATCATTGCTAACAGGATTAAAACTGTTCTCCCGGATCTTGTTGATCCCGTTCAGTCAGCTTTTGTTCAAGGTAGGAGAATATCTGACAATATTTTTCTATCTCAGGAGCTTATGAGAGGGTATCATAGGAAGTCCCCTACCCCGAAGTGTGCCATGAAAGTGGATATCATGAAAGCCTATGATAGTGTGAGGTGGGAATTTATTATTGATATTCTTAAGGCTATGGCCTTCCCACCTGTCATGATTTCTTGGATCCAGGCCTGTATCACTAGTCCCTCCTTTTCTATTTGCATCAACGGGAGTCTCCATGGTTACTTCAAAGGGGCTAGAGGATTGCGACAAGGTGATCCCCTGTCCCCTTATTTATTTGTTTTAGCAATGGAAATTCTTGCTAAAATTTTGGCTGAGAAGTCTATGCAACCGATGTTTAAGTTTTTTTTTTGGGTGAATAACCGATGTTTAAGTTCCATTGGAGATGTGAGAAGACTAAGATTATAAATCTTTGTTTTGCTGATGATCTCATGATTTTTAGCAAAGGTGATGTGCCAACTGTTAAACTTATTATGGAAGGCCTTGAGGAATTTTCTAACCTCTCGGGCCTTACCTCTAATCCCAGCAAAAGTAACATCTACTTTTCTGGTTGTGAGATGGGGTTACGCGCGTCTATTCTTGATGTTGCAAAATTCAAAGAGGGCACACTCCCTGTTAAATATCTTGGTGTCCCCCTTATCACTACCAAATTGAGGGCTGCTGATTGTGCCCCCCTCATTGATAGGATCACCAACAGAGTGAAGAATTGGACCAATAGAACTTTATCTTATGCGGGTAGGAGCCAACTTATCCAATCCATCCTTTTTTCCATGCAAGTTTACTGGTCTTCCCTGTTTATCCTCCCTAAAAAGGTTATCAGGGAGATTGAAAGTATTCTTAGAGCTTTCCTTTGGTCTGGTAGTGAGCTCAAAACTCATAGTGCTAAGATAGCTTGGGATTCTGTGTGCACTCCTAAAAATGAGGGGGGTCTTGGGTTTAAATCTCTTGATATCTGGAATAAAGCGGCTATAGCTAAGCATGTCTGGTTCCTTTTTTCTGGTGGTGAGAAGTCTATGTGGTGCCAGTGGGTTAAATCCTATTTACTTAAAGGTAGAAGTTTGGAGAGTCAAAATCCCCCCTGACCCCTCCTGGGTTTAGAGGAAAATATTGTCTCTTAGGGACTGGATGTCTCCCCTAATTAATCACCAAATTGGCTGCGGAACCTCCACCTTCCTTTGGTATGACAACTGGCACCCTCTTGGCCCTCTATGGAATAAGTTCGGGGACAGAATAATGTATGATTCTTGCCTCAACAGTGAGGCCAAAGTCAGTCAAATCATCGATGGTCATTCTTGGAAGTGGCCTATTCCTAATTCTTGGGAAATTCAGGAGCTGATCTCATCCACTCCTGAATGTTGTAAACCTAACCCTTCCAAGTGTGACCAAGTTATCTGGAAACTTACTAATGATGGTCAGTTTTCCATTCGCTCAGCTTGCAATCATTGGAGACATAGTTTGGGTAGAGTGGAATGGCATAAACTCCTTTGGGGCCCTCATAGGATTCCTAAAGTCAGTTTCATTGTTTGGGTAGCTATCCATAATAGATTGTATACTGGTGATAGGTTACTTCTGTCTCCCCATTCCCAATGCCCTTTCTGCCTTGACCCTGGGGAAAGTCATTCCCATCTCTTTTTTAAGTGCAACTTCACCAATAGAGTTTGGGGTGCTATTGAAGCCAAATGCAACATAAAGTGGCCTGTTTTAGATTGGCCTGATATTGTTACATATGCTACTAAGGAGACTAAGGGTAATTCGCTGAGGGCTAATATTCTGAGCAATGCTTTCTTGTGTTCTATTTATCACATCTGGATTAAGAGAAATAATCGTGTTTTTAACAAAGAATTTAAGCCTGAAGAGGTGGTTTTCAAATCTGTAATCCAGATGGTGAGAAGTAGAATGCTGTCCATTAAGAATTTACCTAGCTCTGCTAGTGACAGTTGGTTTCTTGACCAATGGAATCTTCCAACAACAATATTGAAGCCCCATATTATCAGATATGGGAGGGCTGCGGAGTGATGTGAGTTCCCTACATGTGGGTTGAGTGTTGGTGAGCAATATTGAGTGTTTTGCTTAATGGTTTGGTTTTGTGCAGGGTCTGTTCAGAGTTCCCTACATGTGGATTCATCAATGTATTTTGAGGGTTGAGTGATGAGAGGAGTTATAATTTATTCACTTCACATGAGGGTTGAGTGTATTTAGCCACCATAAATCATTTTTGCTAATGTTAATATATACTATATCTTTTATCTGCGGGGTAAGGAAGCGCAAGTTGAGTGGTGTGAGCCCCTAAATTGTGGGTTGAGTGGAGTGAGATCCTATATTGAGGGCATTGTTTCTGTATTAAAGTCTAGTAGATTGTACCTTATTTGCTGGAGGAACTTACTCATGGCTGTTCTTACAGGATCTACTATAATGTATGAGCAGATCTTGGGTTGCATGGGTCGGCAGTGGTGTCCAGTTTTGAGGACTGCAGATTTGTTGCTCCAAAGGTTCCTGGCTATTCAGTTTTTTGGGTTACTTCAGTGTTTAAGGTCTGCTGGAAAGGCTTGGAAAGGGAGACTCTGTTCTCTTCCTCTCTTGGTGACTGCTGGTTTGCTGGCTCTTAGTAGGCTGGCAGCTCGCATGATTGATGGTACTGGTTTGTTGATGGCTGCTTGTAGCGCCTTTGTGGACACTTGTCTTTTAATTTATATTCATGTGCTGGATTTCTATGTTTGGATGCTAGACGGTTTTGATGTGTTTTTGGCCTACCCGTGCGGGATGTGCATGGTTTTTTTATTAGCTCTGTGTTTTTATTTCAGGTTGTGTCGTGTATGTGGACTGTTTTCCAGTTTCATCTTAGGGTTATTGCTTGGATGCGTTCATGAACCTCATTCGCATGTATGCGGCTTATGCACATATCTTTTTTTGGTTTAGTTCTTTTCAATGTAATGTTTTTCATTATTTCCTTTATTCTTGGTAGCCGTTTTTTATCCTGTTCTGTTGGGCTAGTGCCTTCAGGTTGTCCCTTCGTTTGTATAGTTCTCTGTTAGGTCCTGGGGTATGCCCCTTGTAGTTGTGTAGCTCTCTGTTTTTTTATTTTATGTCTTATTCACCCAAAAAAAAAAATTCTTTCATTAGCTTAAATGGCCCGGTTTAACTCAAACAAAACCATGCTTAGCCTGTAAGAAAGAGAATTTTATGAGTAATTGTAGCTTAATGATATTAGTTTAACTTAAACACGCCATTTAAGGTTTTTTAAATCTCCCGCGTGTTCAATTCTCAAATCGAAAAGGATGAATTTCAATTCCCTTTGATTTTCTTGCTATTTCTCTTTCTTTTCTCTAACCTTTCTCCATCGCCTCTCAAGAAGAATTCAGAATGTTCAAAAGCTGTCCTTTATTTTCTTTTTGTTCGACACCTACTATAACTACATACTTATTTTGCCTACTCTAGTGGGATGTACTAGGGACTATGTTTTGTTACTCATAGCTATTTACTGGATGCATACATCAGATTGCTGGTTTCTCCTCCAGCGCACTTTAGGAATACTGTTGCACTCCGTGTGGGTTACGCTTCAAGACTATGCTGATTCAGATTTCGATGATTTCTGGATGGGTTACTTTGGTTGCTACTTTCATTGTTGGCGTTTGATATTTTTGGATGGGTGGCTCATAGCTATTACTTTGTTTCATTATTGATTTTAGTTAGTTCTTCCGCTGATGTTCAATAGCTATTCCTCTTTGATATAGTGTTTGAACATCTTGCATCTGGTTATTCCTCTTTGATCGGCTGAATTAAGGTCGGCTTCCTCAATGGCCGACTTCAACGCCTCGTCAACTTCTACTTCGGACTGATCTGATTCGGCGACCTCAGCTACTTCAGCCCACTCCGAATCAGACCCCTCGAAACCAACCCGCCTCAAGTTTTTGAAGTCGGACAAAATAAGAGCGATGAGGGAGTCTTCGCCCTTCGGAACTAGGATATTTTCTGCCGTCGAGAAGGTCGTGTATGTCAGCTCGTACCGAAGCAAAATGTGGGCCGCCCTCCCCAGTTTCTGGAGACTTGGACGACCGAAGTATTTGAGCGCGACTTTGATGTCTGAAAGAATGGCGTCGTCGGTTGAAGTTAGGATTTTCTTCAAATCGTTCCCTGCACAAGCAAAATCGTAAGATTTTAGAAAAGAAGCTTCATAGGTACAACAAAAAATGAACAAATAATAAAAACAAGAAGATATTTGGCCACCTGGTTTGCCCCTCTGTCTAGGAATAGGGTCGACGCGATCCTCCCCTTCGCCGAATTCCCAGTTACCTTGGACGACGACCATAACATCATCAACTCGCTTCCTAGAGCTGGAAAGCATAGTCACTAGCTGATGGTCGGTGTCCTTGGCCCTAAGGAAGTAACACCCGTGCCGACCAAAAGACTTAGCCAATGCATAACAATGCCGGATAGCTGGAATGCCAAGGTTAATCCTAAGGCGACGGTTTAGCTCTATAACTCCCATTATGATTCTAAAAAAATTGACATTGGGTTGGGAAGGGATTAAACCCCAACGGCGAAGCATAACCCTAAGAAGTGGGTGAAGGAGGAAACGGACGCCACCCTCTACGATTGATAGGAGAGGGAAGACAATCATGGTTTCGTCGGCCCTCTCCATATCAAGGGTGTCGTCTGCCACGAACGAACGATGAACATTATCAGCAATGGAGAAATGGTGTCGAAAGCCAGAAATTTGATCCGAGGAGAAGAGATCTTTTAAATGTTTCACCATTTCCTACAGTCTATAGGAATATGCCATGACAGAAATAAAGTAGAAAAAAACAATTCAAAACAAAGAAGGAGAGAACTTACAAGGGACGAGGAGGATAACGAAGAAAATAAAGTTGCAGAGATAATTTGAGGGGCAATCCAGCGACGAGTGTCTAAAAATGCATATTTGAAAGGACGTCAAAATTTTAAATCGCAATATATAGAAGTGTACGAAGGGCAGGAAGTCGAAACGATAACCGAAAGGCATGCACTCAGACATCTGCATAAGAATGAGGTTAACCGCTGAATTTCGGCTCTGACTTTTTGAGTTCAAAACCAAGCACTCTAGCCAACTGTCGTTAGTAAAGTGCTTGGGGAGCAATTGTGGGAGCCGAATAATTGGCAGAATCAGAAGTGCAAACTCTAGAAGACAGATACTATTCGGCTTTATGTTGCACGATCAGGAGGCCGAGTGGAATAGATAGGCCGAGTATCCATTGGTCCGTAAAGCCGAATAAATGAAAGGATAATGAGTATGGCCCCGAGGCTCAAAAAACAAGTATAAATGCAGGAACTACAAACTTAGAAAGGTATGTGTGAATCATTTCGCTTAACTTAGAATACAAGCTATCTTGAGTGCAGTAACTAACTTGTCCATCAGAGTGCTAATTCCAGCACCCCCGACCGGAGTGTTTGTGCCTTTTCAAGTGACTAGCTGAAGATCACTAGCGTCTCCCAGGATCAAAAAAGTATTTCCAAACCACTTCTCCACAGGTATATACTAGTATATTTATATGGCAATACTTGTGTATATATATTTATGATTATAATTGTTTGTATTTTAGTATGACTGTGATTATGGCACTGCCAGTGTTTCTATTGATAAGTTGCAGTTAAATTGGCCCAATGTTCAACTTGAAAATCTGCCTCTTATACTTTTAGCCTAGAAAGCCACATTGTTATGTATCTCTCAATACTAAACCTAGCTGCCTCTCTTTGCAGCTAGTTCATTCGTCGCCCATCTCAAACGCACAAACCCTAGTCTAGGGTTTTCATCTCAGGTACCCTCTGTGTGTGTGTGTGTGTGTGTGTGTGTGTGTGTTTTACTTTCGGATCTTTGTTTTGTTGTGTTATTTTTTTTTTTTTTTTGGCTTCTTTGTTTAATCTTTATAGATGAAATCTTAAATTTTGACTTAAATTGGTTGAATCAGAAGGAAAATGTTCTTCTTATTGAATAAAAATTGATTCTTTTTTTATTGTGGTTTCTGTTGCGGTGACAGTACATAAATCTAAAGAAAGGAAAAAGTTTCATCCATAAGGTATGCCAATTTCTGATTTTGTTATCCAGAATTTCTTTGGATCTGTTTATGGTGTCCAATTCACTCGAAAAATTGTAATAAAGTGTATTTGTTTTTCTAAATTTTTTGTATAAATTTTGTAACTTTATTAATCTTAGGGTCTATTTTGCTACTCATGGTTGAATGCATTTAATATGAAGTTGGGTGATGTGGGTATGACTGAGATTTTTACCATCAACTAAAAAAACAAAAGCAAAAAATGATCTTTCTTTATGATTGAGATTGGGATTTAAAGTTTTCATTGATCTTTCTTTGAAAGTGAAACTTGTTAGTTTATTACTGTTGTAATCTTCAAAATTTGGATGTGTGTTGTTAGCTTGTTCAATTTAATTTTATTTTATTTGTAGATTTTTAGGCTATGCTCCAGTTTGTACCCAAATTAACACATTTTATTAGTTTTCTTGTATTCTAGGCACTAGAATTATTTTATTTTATTTTTTGGCTATGTTGTATCGAATTCAATGCATTTACACTTTCTAGTCATCTAATTTGAACAACTAGTGTGCATTCATTTGCTCTTTTTACATTTTAGAAATGCAGGTGTCTCTATTGTCACTTTCCGTTTTTATCCTTTCTAACGCGGTTGCTTTTTCCTCTTCTACAGTAAGCTTCAGAGTGATGCCTTGAGGGAAGTCATTACCAAAGTCTCTCTCTGTACTCATGTGTATATATATATATATATATGTAAGCTTCAGAGTGATGCCTTGATTATGGCACTGATGGTGTTTCTATTGATAAGTTGCAGTTAAATTGGCTCAATGTTCAACTTGAAAAATATGTCTCTCTTGTTTCAAGCATTCAAGCGCTGTGAGAAGTTGGTGATTTTTTAATTTTTAATTTTTGGATTGAAGAGTATATATATTTTGTGTTGTAAAAATTTCTTGAAATGTGCAATTATATTGGATATATAAAAATTGTGATCAGCCCAATGCATGGTCGGCGTATGAATATGTAAATTTGAGCCATTTGTATTCTTAGTTAAATTCTCAAGCTGCATTCTTAGTCAAATTATTTCTCTCTTTTTTTTTTTTTTTTTTTGAGAAATTAGTTAAATTCTTTGGCTTATACTATGTTTAAAAAAAAAAAAAAGTTGTGGTTTTTAAAAATGCCATTACATGGCGTCATTATGACATCACACGTTCGTTTGTGACGGAAGTTCAAACAGACGTCAAAGATTTTGCGGCGTTTTAAAAAACGCCATCTAATATTTTTTGTGACGTTTTTTTAACATTGTAAGGTTATTGCGGTGGCTGGATCAGCGACGAAAATTTTAAACGTCGCTTTAACTTTTTTCGGTGTTTTTCAAGCTAAACGCCGCTAAAACTCAAATTTCTTGTAGTGATATGATTTGATTTTGTTTAAATCTCTAACAGAATCCTAATAAGAGGGGTTAAGTCTAAAAAGATAATATTTTGAAGTAGTTAATTATTGAATTTTGACATTCATGCGGGTAAAATATAAATAAGTCATAGTTTTAGGAATTTATTATAATTTACCTTTTATTTTTTATTTTTTTGTGTGGAGGCTCTCTTTTTACCTTTTAAAATTCGTCTTATAATCTACTATATTTTATTAAATGGTTTATTATAATGTATTAAATCATGTATTCTCTAATAATAACAATGAGGAGGAGGGGGATAAATTACACCAATAGTTTTAAGATTTTATCTCTTTATTCACCCAAAAAAAAAAGATTTTATCTCTTATGTCATTTTGATCCCTACACTTTTAATTTGCTCAATTTTAACTCTTAATTTTAGATTTTGTGTCAATTTGATCCAATCGATATTGCTGTTTGCGTTTTTAATGGGAAAAAATCACTGAATATGTTGGAGTTTACTCATTAAATTGAACAAGTTTAAATTTTTGCCTCCAAAAGTATTAAGCATGTCATTTATATGCATATTTTTCATTAAAAAATTCTACCAATTGTAAGCAATTGGATTAAATTGAGATAAAATTATAAATTTATGGTCAAAATCTAGCAAATTAAAATTATATAGACTAAAATAATACAATAGCCAAAATATAGAAACTATCAACATAATTTGCAGTAATAATAATAATAATAATAATAATAATAATAATAATAATAATTTCACCATTCTCAATAAGTGATGGATACGTTTCAGCATTATGACATTTCATGATCAATAGGAAAATGCTAGGGGTAATTACATCTTAGTGAGAGAAAAAAAATGAAAAATGCTTTGTAGTTTAAATTTGTGCAGCCCGAACATATCAAAACAATATCATTTTATCCTTAAAACGACGTCATTTTGAGACTTTCGAGCCATTTGAGCCATAAAAATTCGAATTACCAAGCATTGTTGAAAAAAATTTACACAAATATGGAAGGGTGTAAATTACACTTACACCTCATAATCTTTCACTTACACCTCAATACAAAACCATTTGCATTCCACATATTTTTATAATTTTGTTTGTATTAAAACCACAATAGCATTAAAACAAGCTTGAATTGAACAAAACTCAATTTTAAATTAATCAAACTTTAATCCTCATTGATAGTAAAAGCCTATTTCATCGTTTTGTTGTAGTATTAGGTAATCCTATACAACAACCTCTCCAGAAATTCTAAAAATTTTGTTTTCCCTAAATTGTAAGTAGAAAATAGTATCACAGAACTGAACACAATTCCAAAATATTACAAACAATAAGGTGCCATTTGGTAACACTTACGTTTTCAGTTTTCTGTTTATATTTACAAAAATTTAAAAAACTCAAATAAAAACTTGTTTGGTAAAATTTTTGATTTATAAATCAATTATCTCAGTTTATAAATTTGGCCAAAAAATGAAAACACAAAAAATGTGTTTCTGTTTTGAGTTTTTAATTTTTTTTTTTTACCACCCAGCACTAGCCACCACCCGCCACCATTTTCCACCACCGTCTTTCGCCACCACCACCCATCCCATACCACCACCTGTGTAATAGCCCACATTCATGTCTTAGTCATGTTCATGTGCATTTTCATGATTTTGTCTTGTTAAGCTTGCATTTGTAGACTTAGACTTGTTTTGCCTAGGTAAAGGTTCTTGTCTTGTCTTGATGCTATCATGTTTTGCCTAAATGTTGTATGCACGCTTTGTTCCTTCTATGCTGTCTCAAGCCTAGGTCATGTTAAGCCTAGGTCATGCCAAGCCTAGGTCATGTGACGCCTAGGTCATGCCAAGCCTAGGTCACACCTATGAACCTCTTACACCTTGGACCATCTTGGAACCGCTTTGGTTGACCTCCACCATCACCTAGGCATATTGGCCGAGATGTTATCACCTAGGCGTCCGAGATCCTTAATCCTTGCACCTAGTGATCTTGTTCTAGGACTGGAATGACCTAAACCGAGGTGTGGCACATCTAGGCCGAGGTGTGGCACAGCTTGGCCAAGTGTTATCCTTCCTAGCCGAGATCATTAAGACCTTACTTGCCGAAGCCTATGTCCTTAGCCGAGATCATTACCTGCCGGAGTGCCCATGTCACCTAGCTTGTTGGATACACTTTGTCTTACACATGTCTTGTCACTTAGTCACCTTTTTTAGGAGAACCAATCCGGTAGTGCCACGTGTCCCAGCAGAGTGTTAAATCAGCCGGCAAAGAGAGTGAAAAACATATCATTTGCTATATCCTTATCTTAGAAGAGAGAGAAGCTCTAGGAAGAGGAAGATGAATTCTAGAGAAAGGTAGATTCCAAGCTTGATCTTCACTCCTTGAACCGTTAGATCCATGTTTTGAGGTTAGATTCTTGGTCTACTCTTGTTGTTCTTACTGTTCATTTAGCTGCATTGCATGATCTAGCATGTTTCATGAGCCATGCATTGCTTTGAAGTTCGGTTTTAGAAAGAGGAAGTGATATTCATGTGTTCTTGAGGAAAAGCCATGTTTTGATCCGAAAGTTTGTATCAAGATCCATGTTTTCGTGTTTGTTTTCATATGATCTTCAAGTATGGGTACCAAGGTCCATGTTTTCGAACTCATAGCATGAAATCCTAGATCTTGTAATAACAAGTTATGATTTTAGCATTCATGTTCTTCATGTTCTTCATGCTCATGTTCTTCAAGGAGGAAACCCAGATTTCCAGGCTTCATTTTCCTAGGTGTGATCACTGAGACTACTCTTGCCTAGATCACACACCTAGGCCAAGCATCATATCTCACCTTGGCCAACCTTGCATGATCACTTGCACGTTAGTTTATCTTGCATGCACACCTAGGCCAACCTCTGCACACCTAGGCCGACCATGGTAAACCCTTGCTGGCACCTTGTAACACCTCAGCAGGCAGCTGCACACTGAAGCCTAGGTAACCACACCTCGGCCAAGACCTCCTGAGTTCACCCAGCTAGGTCATTTTAGCCTAGATCATCTCTGTGCATCCATTCCAGGACCTGGTTGGTACCCAGCATGTTTTCCCTAGAAGAATCCAGCATGTTTTCCCTAGATGAAAAATAGTGTTTTAACTTCCAGCATGTTTTCCCTAGATCATTTGCATTCATGTAAAGCTTGTTTTTAAGAGTACATTCAATAGACTTTGCAATGTGTTTGAAGGACTTGGACCTTTGCCTTGATCCCGACGTCCCAAGAACAATGTGAGTGGTATTTTTAGTAAAGCTATGTTATACGTTTTGATAAAGGCTTTGCTTTGCTTTGTTTTGAAAGTATTTGTTAAGCATGAATAATTACCCCTATTTTGTGTATCAAGTATAAGTTCATGTATCAAGTAATTAGCTTTGTTTTGGATGACATACTTAGAAAGTCCTTCCATGCTAGGGGGCTCTAAGCCCATATAGCATTATGTTCGGGAGGTCTCTGCTATCGACGGTCTATGAACAGATAGCCCTCACCGACAGTCTATGAACGGGTGGATTTGTCTAATCTGCTATCGACAGTCTATGAACGGATAGCCGCCACCGACGGTCTATGAACGGGTGGATTTGTTTTGTTCGGAATGTCATCACCCCAAGTACATGTTGATGTTTTAACATCCAAGAAGCTTTGAAAGATTTGATTGATGAACTTGATTCATCCCATGCTTTGTTTTGTACAAGTTATGATATATGTATTGTTTTGACAAGGACTTCGGGAATCATTCATTTACCCCTTTATTATTTATACCATTTACTGAGTATCCAAGCTCACCCTCTCCATATATATATATGTAGGTAACAAGCTAGAAGACGGTGATGCCGAGATGTGTGTTTTGCAAGATGTTTTGGAATGCATGTTATGTCGGCAATCTTGAAGCTTATGTATTTTGAACATGCCGGCTTGAGAAGCCTTTTATCAAGATGTAGTATGTATTTTATTCTATTTGTATTCAAGTTGTAAAGCTATGTAAAGATGTATGTCATTTCATTTGATCTATACACCGCTCCTATGTAGGGCTGTTCAAAAATCCGTTCAAACCGGTAATCCGGACCGAACCAGACCGAATCATACGGTTTGGTTTGGTTCCATTAAGAATTGGTTCGGTTTCGGATTAAAAAATATGAGAACCGTAAAAACGGTTCGGTTTATAGATTTTATGAGAAAACCGCGGTTCGAACCGAACCGAACCGAATTTTAAAACATATATATAATATATTATCAAGTTTTATTTTTATTAATTGGTTTTTTATAATTTTAATGATATTAGGATGGTATAGATATGTAATATTAAGTAATGCCTTAATATTATTAGTTTTATCAAGAGTTAAATGTAATTAGTTTGAGTAATTATTTTGCTAATATTAACAATTTATTCTTGTAAATAGAAATTTTTGGAACCGTAAACCAAACCGAAACCGAACCGTTTTTTCGGTTTGGTTCTGGTCCGGTTTTACAAGTGTAACGGTCTGGTCTGGTTCTCAAAATCACAGAACCGTTAGGATCGGTTCGGTTCTTGGATTTTCTCAGAACCGAACCAATCCGGACCGTGTACACCCCTACTCCTATGGACTACTTAGATCTATATATATTGCTTCCGCATATGTAAACCCTATATATTATACTCTGATTGTGTGTGAACTTTGAAAGTTGGCCTTCAGTAATCTCGGATTATTGGCCATCACGGCATCATTCTACTAGAGGCGGAATGGGGTCGTGACAACCTGCCACTACCACTCACTACCCACCACCCGCCGCCACCACCCACCAGCCACCACCCACTTGCCACCCACTCGCCACCACTACCCACCCCTCGCCAACACCCGCCACCACCCACCACCCGCCACTACCATCCACCGCCCGCCACCACCACCCACCACCTACTTGCCACCACCACTCACGACCCACCTGCCACCACCATCCACCACCCGCCACCACCAGCCACCCATCCACCTGTCACCCACCCGCCACCACCAAACACCTGCCACCCACCCGCTACCACCACCCACCACCACCACCATCACCCACCACCCACCCGCCACCACTACTCACCCACCACTACCACCACCTACTCGCTACCACCCACCACTCGCTACCATCACCCACCCACCTACCACCCACCTGCCACTACCCACCACCACCACCACCCACCTACCCACTACCACCACCCACCACCACCCACCACCACCCACCATCCGCCACCCACCTGCCACCACCACCCACCACCCACCACCCACTCGCTACCACCCACCACCCGCCACCGTCACTAACCCACCCACCACCACCACCCACCTGCTACCCACCACCCACCGTCACCACTTTTCACCACCGTCTTCCGCCGCCACTTGCCACCACTTGTCATTTCTCATTCTTTTTTATATTTTTAAAATTTTTTAAACATTTTGTCAATTACCAAACACGTTTGTAGTTTATGTTTTTTTAAAAATAAACAAAAATCAGTTTATAAAATTTTTGTAAATATAAACTGAAAACGTAAACGTTACCAAACAGACCCTAAACAAATAAAATTTGTTCCATCGAACAAAAACTTGAACTAATCGCTGTGTTCTTAGATACACATATATATGTATGTGTAGGCGGAGAGAGAGAGAGAGAGAGAGACTGAAAACGCACCAAATGACTCACTGTGCTAACTAAACTAATCACTTTGTCCTCCTCCATGTCTTTTACACCTCTGTCCTCTACGTCGTTGATTAGGGTGCCATCGACCTCTCCCTCATCGATCCCAATGACTCACCCCAAGAGTCTCTACCAAAACTCAAAAACAACTTCAACAATTTCATCTGCATCAAGGCCACCTATCTCTCTTAGCCTCTCGTCGAAGCTCAAATTCCATCCAAGATTCATATAGTCAAGGACCACGATATGAAAGAGAGATTGTGGTTGGGGGTCGAGGCAGACCAGTAAGGGACGCCTCAGAACGGTTAGCGATTATTGCGTACATCATTGTATCTATATGATGGTAGTGGTTTGACAAGAGAGGTGGATGAGATAGATTCAGAGCTAAGCCCATCTCCATATCTCTGGCGGCTCCAGATCTCTTTCATAACCAAGCACATCAGATAGGAAGAGTATGAATTGTTTCAGCAGATAAAACAAACTTGGGAATGGAAACAGTCGTCCTCTCACATTCATGGGTAGAATAGAGAATAGAGGCGCGAATTTGAGAATATTTTACATAAAAATCAAATTGAAATATTTTATACGATCACACCTATTTAGAGAGTGTGATTAAAAATATTTATATATATATAATCACACTTTTTTAAAAAGTGTGATTAAAAATAAATATTATTAAGTATTATTGTAGTAATGTATATATAATCACACTTTAATTAGAATATGTGATTAAAAAAAAAAAATATATATATATATATATAATATCACACTTAATTGAAAAGTGATATAAAAAATAAATATTATCACACTCAATTAAATCAAGTGTGATTAAAATATCAATTAATTTTTTTTATCACACTTCCAATAAAAGTGAAATATTTTTATTTATTAAAGTGTGATCTTTAATTTTTTTATTTTTTTATTTATTTTTTTTTTGTAGTAATAGTAGTAGTGGTGGTGGTGGTGGTGGTGTATCTCACTATACTGAAATTCTTCCAAAATGCTATTTATAATGTTATTATTTATCTCATTTTCTTACCTTCAAGAGAGAAGTAAATAAGATCATGTATATTTAATATTGTAGGCGTTATTACTTTGTGTCTTAGGGTAGAAAACAAAAATAACAATTAAGAAAGCGTATAACATTACTATCTTCAATAAAGTTATTTGAATCTCATTTTCAGATCTTCAGCGTCCACGAATCAAAAGAAAGAAAGAGAGAATGAAAGAAAATAGTCCAATCACTTGTAAAGATGACGTACTGCTTTCATTTTTGGGAATTAATAGTACATTTAAAAAAAATTACAAACTGATGGTAAATTTTACCAATTTTAATGATTAAAGTAGTAAATTTTTATAATTTTTTTTGAAAAATATGGCTTGTAATTTTCTCTTCACTTTTTAGAAACCAATAATTTAAAGAAAAATGTTTGAGATATTTAAAAAGTACTCATAATAATGTAACAAAATGAACAATGATAGAGATCACTAAAAGTAGTGTTTCAAAGCAACCACTAATGATGTGACATCTATTTTTTTAAATAAAAAAAAAAAAACACAATAATATTGTGGCAGTGGGTGAGACCCACTACCACATCATTAGTGGTGGCACTAATTAGTACTCTCACTCATTTTTCGTAACAAAATATATGTAATTTTTAATTTGTTATATATTTAATTCTTAATGATAATAGACCTATCTCTTATATTACATAATTGTAGATAAATTTATAAATTTAAATATGTGTTAATTTTTAGAACATAAAATACTTTCAACGTGCAGCTTGTTTGGTTTTATTTTTTTAAAAATACTTTTCAAAAACTTTTACTTTCTTATTTTTTGTATTTTTTTGTTTTTACTGATTTTTTTAATATTTTAAACAATTTTTTTACTTTTTAGACACACCTAACATAAATACACTTAAAAAGTAAAAAAATATAAAAAAAAATCTTTTAAAAATTCACTAAATACCAAAAATATAAAAAAATACAATAATTCAATACATTTTTAGTATTTTTATGTATTTATTAATTTTTTAAAATATGTTTTCACAAAATTTTTACTTTTTAGATTCATCTAAGTAAGGTGTATCTAAAAAATAAAAAATATATTTAAAATTGTAAAAATATTCACTAAAAACAAAAAAAAATACAAAAACCAAAAAATTCAGTTTTCAAAAAACTTAATTCAAAAAACTCAAACCAAACGCACTAAATGGTCCTCCACTGCGAGAGGAAGGATCCTCTTCTTGGCTCTTTATTTGGTGGGCATTGAGCTCACTTTTAGATTTAATTTCGATAATCTGAATTGTTGATATTTTAAGATTTGTCATATATATATTATATTTGTAGAAAATCAAATTGATAGGATATAGGAAGAATTAAAAATCGTTTATTAAAAAAATTTAATAAACAGTTTTATTGTTTAATAAAAATTTTAGTTCACGTAATTTTTGATATCTAATCGACTTGATTTTTTACAGATATGATATATATGACAAATTCTAAAATATAAACTGTTTAAATTATCAAAATTAAATAAATAAATAAAAAATCCAATAACCCACCAAATAAAAAGCCAAGGTGAGGATACTTGCTCACTCCACTGCACCTCTATATAACCAGATCTTGGTCCTCGTACCAATTCACATCTATCCTACTGCTAAACACATCCTTTTTATAAGAGCCACTCAAACTTGCTTTGCCTTCCACACCACCAAATTTAACTTATTCCAAACCCAGATCACGAAAAAAATAATCTCCAGAAAAAAAAAAAAAAATGTTGAACAGTCAAGTTCACCAGTCTCATACTGTCCAAATTCTAATTCCATGGCACAAGCCATTCCCCTCCGGAACCGCTAGCCCTTCGTCGTCACTACACCTGCTGAAACCAGGGTTGTGTGGAAACCAAAAGGATAAAGGTCGTGTTCGGTGTGTTCCTAGCACCATTAAAGCCATAGCAACCACTACTACCGAGCAGACCACGATTGTTAAGGCTGTTGTTTGTGTGAAATTAACAGTCGGTGGTTTCTTGTCGAACCTTGGATTAAGCCGTGGGCTTGACGACGTTGCTGATATGCTTGGTAAATCAATCCAGTTGGAGCTTGTTAGTGCCGAGCTTGATCCCAGTAAGTATTTATCTATTTTTTTTTTTTTCTGAAAAAAAAAAAAAAAAACCTATATTGATGTTTGCTATAACTTAAAAGAGTTGATTACAACTCATATTAATTTGGGAGACATTGTCATATTATTTGGTGCAATCTCCATTTATAATAGAAGTAATTTAAATAAGTTAAAAAAAAATTTAATTAATTATCTAAGAATTTAAAAAATAAATGAGAGATTTATTAGAATTTTTTTTTTAAATGTTTGTATTCTAATTAGTCCATAAGAAATTTGTGTATTTTAATAAGTCTTATTATTTGAACATTTGATCCACTAAATCATAATTCTCATATTTAAAGTATTTTATAAATATTTTTACTCTTACAAATATCTTTTGAACAGTTAGAAATTTAATAATGTGAACATTCATATTTTATATTTACATTGACTTATAAATATTTACATTGACAGTGTGAACATTAACATTACGAAATATTCATACTATAAATGTTATTTTGATAATTATGTCATACATATAACTTATCGAAATATAAAAAATACTATGAATTAAATAAAATATGAATATGTGAAAAGGAATAGTTTTTACTTTCCAAGTCTCAAACACCAACAATAAATTGCACCACACTTTTAAGCCACTCCCCCTCCCGCTCTCCCTCTCAGGCAAACTCCACTCTCTTTCACTAAACATGTTTTCTTAATTTTATTTTTATTTGTTTTTAAAACATCATTTTGTAATATGAAAATGTTTCCTACTTAAATTTAGAAATGAAAATGTGACCAAACACAAAAGATTTTGTTGAAAAATGTTTTCTTCGTTTTCAACACATATTGCAGAAACCATGGGTCAGGGGGGAGATATGGATTTTTTTTGGCTTAGTTTTCACGGATTAAACTTTTAGTACATATTTTTATGAAAGTTTTGAAAATATTGGTAGAATAAGATATTTTTGTATGTTTTAAAAGTCTGTGTGCTTGGAGTATCTATGCTATGTGTTAATTATAAATTTTAAATGGTCATTGCAAACACTACAACATATTTTAATTTTTTGACATAAAAAATTAGGGACAAAATATTTTAGTTCTCAAAAATGTTATTGTTGTATTTGTAGCAACAAATTGAACTTTAGTGATGAATCACTATTGTTTTTGAACTGAAAGTCTTGTCTCAAAATGTAAATCTTTTTTACACCAAATTATTTTATTGCTAAAATAACATTTAATAGGGACATTTTAAAATTTTTGTCACTAAAAGTTTTTTTGTTTTGTTTTGTTTTTTTTTTTTTTTTTTGAGATGACTTTTTAATGACGGTTCGCACGATAAAAAAAAATTGATCCCTAAATGTTTACATTTGGAAATTAAAAAAAAAATAGTTCGTAAAACCTTTATATAATGTAAAGACATTGGTTCCGTATATCTATTAGGGTGAATAAAGCCATATATATATTGAATAATTTATATATTTAATTAAAACATTTCTAAAACTTGGTCAAAAAAAAAAAAAACATTTCTAAAACGTTTTATTTTGATGTATTTATGTTAGGTATATATAAAGTCTAACAAAAATAGCGGTCATTAACATTTGGGAAAATATCAATTTAGAGTAGGTTGAGAAAAATATTTTTAAATGACTAGTAAATTTTACAAACATTAAAATGCAAGCTTATAAACATTTTTATCAATATTTTAAAAACTGAATTGGTGAGCGAACTAAAAAAAAGATCTTGTGAATAGGTCACTAGTTCAACAGTCAGGTCAAAAATTGAATCGTAACGTCATTATTGTATCATAAATATAAAATATGATACATAAAGAATATAAGAATTAAAATTAAAAATTAATAAGTATCAAACATTTACAAAAAAATATTTATTTTTAATTTATTTTATATATTGATTTATTGAAAAAAACTAACTTTATAAAACATATGGCTATGCTTGGCTAGGCTATTTGGGTTAAAATAGTTATAAAAAGATAAAGTAAGTTAAAAAATTAATAAGAGAAAATGTCACATCTAAATCATAATAATTTCATTTTTTTCTCTCATAAAAATTAAAAAAATTAAAAAATTTATTACAAACGAGACTTTTCAATTTCAAATTAAAATAGTTAAAAAGTTAAAAGTCAAAAAACCAGTGCACAATCCAAACGAAGGCATAGAATAATGAAAAATGCTTCAGACCTCTAAATTGTGAGCTCTAGAAGAACTCTAACTTGTGAGTCTCACTGTGTGATTTGATGTTTTTGCCCGTGTTTTGTTTTTTTGTTTTTTTTTTAAGTTGCCATGTTACTAATGCTCTTATTAGAGTTCTATTATTAGAGCTCTTAATCACCACTCTAGAATAATTAGTGTACTTGGAATTAAACTAACAAGATCATTGGGTGATATTAGTGATTGCGCAGGTGCCACCTGAGTTTGTGGTTGCGTAATTCCAACGCTCAACTCATATTTTGAGCAATGAGAATTATACTGACCGGTTGTTACTGACTCTCTCCGATTTGGACAAATTGACGATTAAGGCTCCGTTTGGGAAGAAAAAAGTCAGACTTTTTTTGTTAAAATAGTCACAAAAAATAAAATAGGCTATTTTAGCCACAAAAAATAAAACATCAAATCTAACCCATAATCATTACAATCCTCTCTCACAAAAAAAGTTAAAAAAGTCAAAAAGTCAAAAAATCCTTCCCAAACCAGGCTAAAATAGCCCAGGCTAAAAAAGTCAAAAAACTAAAAAGTCAACCCACTTCCCAAAGGCTAAATCACCTGTTTGTTTGAATGATTTAAAAGAAATATGTGTTGGGATGGTTCGGCTTGTATGATTTGGTTTTCAAAACCATGATTTTTATAAATGTGTAATTAATTTTGAAAATTCCCATTGACATGTAACTTTGCCTTTAACATAAAAAATATTAAAATTGTTTCTTTTGTTTTGTTTTATTTATTTATTATTTATAGATATTTTTACGAGCATCAAATAAAACAATTTAAGAATGTCGTTGGAGTTAATTTATAGTACAATTTATAGTGTGTTTAAGATGATTCACATAAGTAAATTTTTTAATTTTTTATGAAAAATTTAAAAAAAATAAAGAGATAATGTGATTATAAAAATAAAAAGATAAAACAAAGGGTGTAGGGGATCCCACCGCACATTTTGATTGCCGAAACCTAGGTTTTTTTTTTTTTTTTCCAGAACGAAACAAAAAAGAGTAAAATGACATCTCTGTGCACATTTCGGTTGTCATATCCTATAGTTAATTTATGGTGTAGGAAGACTGGGCGTCACAGAAAAGGTGTCTGGATTCTCTCCAGTGGCTCTCTCCAGTAGTGGTCCTTGCGGGGGACGGGCCCAAATGGACCCGTTGAGATTGAAAATAAATAAATAAATAATTAAAAATAAATAAATTAGCCATCTTCTTTTGGCTTCACCTTCTTCAAATATTAGATTTGGATACTCTCTCTCCTCTAAAATGGAAGTAGAGATACCACAGAGAGGGAATTTCAAATCTCTCTCAAAAATGAAACCATGATTTTCAAATCTTCTTATTTCCCAAATCTAAAGATTTGTGTATCCAAAGCAAAAACTCTTAGAGCTCCAAAGTTTGAGAGAGAGAGAGAGAGAGATAAAGCAGGTCATGTTCATCACCTATAACTTCAAATCTCACCACCACAAACCACCACCTCTTCTTCTTTTTCCTCCGTTCGCTCTCTAAAAATCACCAAATCACACCCACCACAAAATAAAAGATTCAAACCCCAAAAAAATAAAAATAAATAAATAAATAAAAATATTTTGTGTAAATTTTGTATTTTGTGTATTTTGTATTTTTACTTTTTTGGTTCATTTTGTGGAGAACCGAAAAGCATAAAGTTTTTTTTTGAATTTTTTAAAAATATATTTTTTACTGGAGACGAAAAGAAAAACGACACAAAAAATACACAGAAAAACCAATCCAAGACACACCCTAATAGTAAGTCGGGTCAATTTGAAAATAACCATGGCAAGGAGAGGGAGTCTGATATTTTGGCCAACTAGTTTCACCTTCATTTTCGTTTGTATCTTTGTTTGAACTATGATGTCTTTTTTCATTGTTCTATCAATACAAGCTTATTCACTGATTAAAAAAAAAATTAAAAAAAAATTGAAAGATTTAATTATTATCAATCAATGATTAATTTTTTTCTTTATCTAAATCCAATGGTAAAAATGGTCTTTTGGATATGGTATCCATTTCCAACAAATTTTTTTTTTTTAAGTACTTTAAATGATATTTTTTACTAATTCAAAAAATTTACATTAACAAGAGTTAATGGGTGTGTTTGATTTGGTTTTAAGAGATAAATTTTCAAAAAAAATCTTAGAGAAAGGGTTTAGAAATTTTTTTAATTTGTTTGGTTGTATATTTTGAAAATAATTTTTTACTAATTCAAAAAATTTACATTAATAAGAGTTAATGGGTGTGTTTGATTTGGTTTTAGGAGATAAATTTTCAAAAAAAATCTTAGAGAAAGGGTTTAGAAATTTTTTTAATTTGTTTGGTTGTATATTTTGAAAATAGTTTTGGAGTTTAGGAGTTCAGGATGATTTGATATTTTGTTGTAGTTGAGTAAATATGCATGAGAGAAAAACTGATTGAGAACGAGAGATGAGAGAGAAAAAGTAATTGATTGATGTATAGGAGATAAAGTGATTTTAAAATTTTTTTCAATCAAATAAAATTTTCAAAAAAAATTTTCAAAAATTATATTTTGACAATTAAACCAAACAAGACTATTTAGATTGTTTGGTTTCGTTTTTCTGAAAATAGTTTTCAGAAAATTATACTTTCTTATCTTCCTTATTTTTTTTATTTTTAATGAAAATTTTTAATATTTTAAGTAATTTTTTTAATTTTTAGATATACCTAACATAAATATATACTTAAAAAGTAAAAAAATTGTGAAAAAAATCTTTTAAAAATTCACTAAATATCAAAAATACAAAAAAATACGAGAATTCAATACATTTCTTATATTTTTATGTATTTAATAATTTTTTAAAATATTCTTTTACAAATTTTTTAATTTTTAGATACATGTAAGTAAGGTGCATCTAAAAAATTAAAAAAAAATATATTTAAAATTTTAAAAACATTTATTAAAAATAAAAAAACACAAAAAATAAAAAATTTAATCTAAAAAATTAAAATTAAACACACTGATTGTTATTATGCGTGTACTCCCATTCAGAATTGATAAGATAAGACCCTTGTGATGTGTCGTGAAGTTTTGTCCCACTCTACGATAGTACCTTGTGATGTGTCAGCACAAAAATATTAAAACAGACGTCATATAAGTCTTTATTATTAGGTTAGAAGATGCCTCAAGATCAAGATTGGACCTGTTCCGTTCGGTCTATGGGGTTTATTTTTTGGGCCTGTTTTGATAATCCGAACCGTTTAATATGTAGAAATCGTCAAGTATTATATGCCTGTAAAAAATCACGTTGATTGGATATCAATAGCTATGTGATCAAATCAATTTTGTATAAAAAAAATAGACGGTAAAACAATTAACGGTTGATAAAAAATTATTTTGTTCATATAGCTATCGATATCCGATCAACGTGATTTTTTACAGGCATATAGTACTCGACGAGTTCTACACATTAAAAGATTCAAATTATCAAAATGGGACCCGTGATAGACCCCACGGGCCCAACAACACGGTCCAGTCCGATCTTGGACTGGACCAAAGCCACTGCCTAAAAGTAATGTTGTAATAGTACTGTTAATGTGGTAGTAGACTCCATTTACTATTTGGCCCCGTTTGTTTTGGGAGATAGAATGGAGGGGATTGATAGTGAGGGGATTAATAGTGAGAGGATTATTAGTGAGGGGATTGATAGTGAGGGGATTAATAGTGAGAGGATTATTAGTGAGGGGATTGATAGTGAGGGGATTAGTAGTGAAGAATTGTTAAATTATTTTTATATAAAATAATAAAACAAATATAAAAAATTAAAAATTATATTTTAAAAAAAATTTCCCATATATAAAAAATAAAAAAAATAAAAAAATTTCTAATCCCCTCACTATTTTTCTAATACCAATGTTTGTTTGGGCGGACTGGATTAGCATTCCCATGACTAATAGTCCTAGGACTATGAATTCGTTGGATTATGTATCCTATCTTAACTAATAGTCAAATTTAAAATAATTAGTCCGTACTTCAATTATTTAACCAAACATCGGATTAATAATGTTATTGGACTATTAGTCCAATCCTAAGTTCATGTCCACCCAAACAAACATGAGATAGTAATACCAAGGGACTAATAGTCTCAATGCCTTCTCCCAAAACAAACAAGGCTATTACTAATACCTTGGTATTAGCAATCCCAATACTCTCTCTTTCACCCAAAACAAACGGGGCCTTTATATCTTCTTCTCTTTTTTTTTTTTTTTTGACATTCTTATTGCATCAGTGTTATTAATAATTTTTTTTTAATAGTATAAATCATTGTTATTACTCTTTTGTATGATGTTTTGATTTGAGCCTTTTTTTCTCATCTATTCATCTCCTTATTTAAAAAAAAACATAAAAATACAAGAACTCTGGAAAATTGTATTAATGATATTCTAATCAATTTAGTAATGTTTGTAGTAATGTTTGAATGATATTCTAATCAATTTATGCAAAATTGTATTTGCCAAGAACTCTGGAAATGGGCCAGTTTTGCTAAACTTGATGAGGCCACAACATGTGATGTGTTTAAAAAAAATTAAAAATTAAAAATTAAAAATTAAAAATTAAAAAAATTAAAAAAAATAAAAGCAAATTAAATCAGTACTCGGGTGTGTTTGTTTTGAAGGATTAGAGGGTGAGATTGGACTATTAGTCCCACCGGACTAATAGTCTATTATTTGTTTCATTTTTTTTGTCCTGGACTAATAGTCCTCCCGGATTATTAGTCCCACAAATATGAGACTATCCTATCCCAGGGGGGAAGGTGGGATAGAAACCGTGGGATTGATATCTATGAGATTATTTTGTGAAATGTCCATTTTACCCTCCATGCTATTACTTAGCGAACAATTAGAAAATGATAAAATAGTCTTTTGAACATTTATAAATTATTTTTTTAATGTTGTTAATTTAAAATTATATATTACATAAAAAAATTTAATTATAAATCATAAATTAAATTTAATTAAAAATATTAAATTATAAATTATGGCCTTATAAATTAAATTTTTTTTATTGTTGTTAAAAACTTAAATTTACATATTAAATTAAATTATTTTTTTAGTGTTGTTAATTTAAAATTATATATTAAATAAAAAATATAAATTATAAATTAAATTTATTTAAAAATAATAAATTATAAATTATGGCCTTATAAATTAAATTTTTTTAGTGTTGTTGAAAATTTAATTTTTATCTTAAATAAAATTATTTTTTATTGTCGTTAATTTAAAATTATATATTAAATAAAAAATATAAATTATAAATTATAAGTTTAATTTAATTTAATTGAAAATAATAAATTAAAATAATTAAAATATTGTGCAAAAAATAAAATAAAACAAATTTTTATTTAATCTAACTAAAAATAATTAAAATATTAAAGCTATGTTTAATATTGCTATTACTTAGTAAATAATTGAAAAGGATAAAATAGTCATTTGAGCATTTATCATTCTCTATAATAACCCAAACAAACATTGGATAACTAAAAATAATCCAATCCAGACATCTAATCCCATGACTACACAAACATAAGATACAAACTTAGTCCAACCAAATAGTCTTAGGACAATATATCTAAGACTAATAGTCTGATGGATTACAATCCCTCCTTATCCAGTCCGTCCAAACAAACGCACCTTCTGTATTTTTTTACTTGTATAATTTTGGTTCTCGTAATTTCAAATAATTTGATTTGTACTCTTAAGTTTAGGATCTGTGTCAATTTGATCCAATTAATAACGTCTATTAGGATGTTTTGTAGAAAATGATCACTAGTTAATTGAAATTAACTTAAAAAGTTAAATAAATTTATAATTTTGTCTATAAAAACATGATATATGTTGTTCATGCATGCATTTTTCATAAAAAATAAAAAATAACAATTGTAGTTAATTGAATCAAATGAAGACAATCATAAATTTAGAATGAAAATTGAGACAATTAAAATTATAAGGATTGAAATGACACAAAATCAAAATATAAGAATTAATATTGTAATTTGCCTAAAATACTAAAGCAGATCCATGTGTGTCATCAAAAATATAATTAGTCCAAAGTTGAAATATAAAAGATTTATAAATTATAAGAATCGAAATGACACAAAATCAAAATATAAGAATTACTATTATAATTTGCCTAAAATACTAAAGCAGATCCATGTGCGTCATCAAAAATATAATCAATCCAAAGTTGAAATATAAAAGATTTACAAAATAATTTGTGTAATCTAAAATTTATTTTTGTAAATTTTTTTTGAATCATAGCAATGGTTTGTTTTCTGCATAACCATTTTATATTATAGCTTGTTTTTTACTTTGTCAGTTTATTCAAGTAAGATAAACAAAACAAATCAAAAGAAGAATTTTTTTTTTTCTTATGCTATAATTTGTAACTTTGATTTTCTCATGTTACAAAGTGTAACTTTTTCAACTTATTTCAAACTTTTAAGCGTTCGTTTGGGATGCGGATTGACTTTTTAACTATTTTGACCTGTGGCTAAAAAGTCTCGTTTGTGATATTCTTTTTGAATTTTTTGATTTTTATGAGAAAAAAAATAAAATAATTATAGGTTAAATGTGACATTTTGTCTCATATAGTTAAAATAGCCCAAACAAGTAATCCCAAACAAACCCAATTATGTTTTGACAAATGAGCCTTCATCATTTTTGCCTTAATTATAATTTTTTAGGACATATTGGATATTTGCAATATATATATATATATATATATATGTATATACCACAGTTTATTTAATCAACCACGTAGAATTTTTATTTATTTATTTATTAAATTATGAAAAGTTATACCAAACAAATTTACAAGTTATTTTAAAAAATTTAAATTAATAGTATAAAAAATTGTAATGATGAAAATTAAATTAGGAGTGATGCTAAACGGGGAGGTATATTTTTATGAGAGAAATAACTGCACTAGCAAAAAAATCAAAAAACAAAATCACAAAAATATAATATTTTCTAATTATTAAAATATGTAAATGTTTTCATTAATTTATAAATTTTTTACTACACCACTGTATAGTTATTTCTCTTATCTTTATCAGCTTTTCACAAATCATATCAAATTATACTTTCGTAGTATGGTAAGTGAAAAAAAAAATAAAAAATATATATAAATATAAATATACATATCACATCAAATAATATATGAATCTCACTTATTACTATACTATAGTGATGTGACAATAAAAAACAAAAATCAAAATACAAATCAAAATATCGCATTACAAGACGGACTCATTAAAACTCTCTATAACCCTTCGTCCAGTTCTTTTAAATATGTTTTTAATATTTTAATAAAAATTTTAAATGATGTGATTCATGATATATAATTGATTTGAGACATGACACGTCAATTTTTCACAAGTCATATTAAGTGATGTGATAGTCAAGTCATGCAAACCCACTTATTTTATTCACTTAAAAAAATCAATCATTCAATTAGTGAAGTAATTAATTGGAGAAAAAATAATATTGCAATTGAGCAGTAAAAAATTTTCATAAATTAACAGAAAAATTTATACATTTTAATAATTAAAATATTATATTTTTTATGATTCTAATAACCTTGCTTGATTTTGATTTTTAGAAAATAATTTTTTTTAAAAAAATAATTTTTTTATTTTTCGTATTTTAATTTTTTTAATGAAATTTTAATATTTTAAGACTTCATTTGGGAAGCCAAAAGCCAAACTTTTTTTAGCTATTTTACTCACAATGCCTAATAAAACAAAATATTACATTCAATCCATAATCATTACATTCTTTCTTTCACAAAAAAATCAAAAAAGCTTTGTCCTTTCCAAACTAGGCTTTTTAGCCTCATGCTAAAATAGTCAAAAAATTTAAAAAGTCAACTCACTTTCCCAACGAACCTTAAGTAATTTTTTTTTTTTTAAACATACCTAACATAAATACACTTAAAAAAGTATAATATTTTTGAAAAAAACTTTAAAAAATAAATAATAAAAAATATGAAAATTCTGTACATTTTTTGTATTTTTGTATATTTATTAATTTTTTAAAATATTTTTCACAAATATTTTACTATTTAGATACATCTAAATAAGATGCATCTAAAAAATAAAAAAAAAAATTATTTAAAATTTAAAAAATATTCACTAAAAATAAAAAAACACAAAAAATAAAAAACTTAATTTTTAAAAAATTAAATTAAAAAATCTGAAGTCAAACATATGGATATTTTTTTTAGGGGTTGTTTGGGATGACCTAAATAAGTGTACTTTTTGTCTTTTTACAAAAAGATGTACAGAAAAGTAGAGAGGTGATATGATGAAAAAAATATAAAAAGATGAATTATTTAGGACTTCCCAAACTTGACCTTACTGTCCCATTTTGCAGTTAGTTCTCCTTAATTAGATCCATCCATTGCATTGGACATCATCTGCCCTTGATTGCATTGGACATCATCTGCCCTTGAGCGGGCCTGATGCTTTTCAAATTATTATTTATTTATTTATTTATTTATTTTAATATGTTTGTCGGGCAAATTATACCGATGATCTGTATATATTATAATTTAAATGTTTATCTAACCGACTTATTTAGCTTATTTAATTTTTTTTTTATATTTTTTTAATTCCAATCCAAACTCAACCCACCAGTCAAATGGCAGCTTTAGTTTGGTTGCCTCCCCACAAATAAATTGAATTTGAGTACACATTGGATTTCTAATTTAATAGCGAGGAGGGGTACAACAGGATGTGTTGTGCGCCAAACGGTGCAATTTTGGTCTTCTGTTACATTTTAAAAATTTCTTTTTTTCCTGTTTGATGTTCAGCAAGAAAGACTATACTTTACGTCTTTCTTGTTAATTTTTTTCTGATTTTTTTAATATACCGTTTTTTTAAAGTAATACTGAAAATTTCTAAAATATTATTTCGAATACATTGCAGTGGCAATGATTGTGCTTTGGTTAATTATTAAACAAATTAACAACTGAAATGTTATAGTCTACATTATTAAAGGTATATTTAAAGGTAATATTTTATGGGTATTAAGTATTTTTTCTTCCTGCCTAAATGGGTAAAACATTGATGTTTTACATTTCATCCCCAGTTATAACTCAGATGATATGAATAATTATATGTTATTGTTGGAACTAGATTTTCACTAGAACACAAAGTCAACTGGACCATATTTGTTTGGAACCGTAGGTCTCATTATGGATTCCACCTCAATTATTTGAACCATTATTTTTATAGTCCATAACCTATAGATCATTTATGAAAAAATCATATTGATTTGATAATTGTAGAAACGTTTATTACATTTGTCTACCAAAAAATAAATAGTTTAGTTTTCAAATAATATGTCGTTCATTTTTTTTTTTTTTTTTTTTGTCAAATAAACGTCATACACTAAAGTGACTACAGTCATCGGAATGATTTGATTTTTTTAGTAAATGATCTACATGTTGTGATCTAAACAATTGACGAAAAATGCTCAATTTTTCGTGTTGTTGTTACGGTTAATGATCCTCTTCAGATAATTCGTCCAACCTAAGGATAGTTTTGTATTATCGAGATGAGAAACATCACGGTCCAAATTGAAAATAATTTTGTTGATTTGATTAGGAATTAATCAATTAAGACATAATTTTTTGATAATATTTTGGGAGACTATCAACATTTAAAAAAAAAAAAAAAACATGTAGAAGAAGACCAAAGTGGCACCGTTTGGCTGGCCAAATCTTGGTGCACAACAGGCACCCCTCCATTTAATTAATAGTAGTGCTTTCACATACTTGTAATATATATATATACATTTTTGTCTTAGAAGTAATAATCTAAAAATTGCATAATAAAAGTGTGTGATAATTACATTATTTGTTTGGATATATGGAAGAGACGGGATTAGAGAAGGAAACAATAAAGGGGTATGCACATCGGACGAGCCAAGAGGAGGATGAAGTGAAGTATGAATGCAATTTTGTAATTCCAGAAGGTTATGGTGAGATTGGTGCAGTCTTGGTCGAGAATGAACACCACAAGGAAATGTACCTCAAGCAAATTGTCTTTCATGGATTCCCTCCTGGTGGCCCTGTTCACGTCACTTGCAATTCATGGGTTGCTTCCAAATTTCATAATCCTCACAAGAGAATTTTTTTCACCAATAAGGTCAGCCTCCCTCCACCATCCACATAAATACCACACAACTACATGCATAAGATAAACACGACTTGACTGTTTTTCTTTCTTTTTTTTTTTTGTTTTAATTAACTTATCAATTTAAAATGTTATTTTTCGCACTATTGAATCTAAAATCCTTTAGTTTATCCTAAACAACCCCAGTATGTTGCAGTAGTGAGGGATTTTCGAAAGTGAATTATGATAAATAAATAAAAAAAAAAACAAAAAATAAAGAAAAATTTGAGATATTTGTAGGAGGTCTTTAAATTTTTATACAAGTTTCATTATCCGATACAAGTTTGAAAATCTTCATTTATAAACATCTTTGTTTGGACAAAAGAAGAAAAAAAACATGTGGAGTTTTCAACTTTCTATGGGGGGTTTATGTTTGAAATCATGTATAGCTAATCTTCGAAAAGGGTTCAAATTATGTTTTCAAACTGAGAGATTTTAAATCGTCAAACTTTTCAAATTTGTTTAGCATCTTGAATATTTCATAAAATTGCCCATTTTTCAGTCAGTCGATAAATAAGGATGTATTTCTAATCAATGTTATTATTTGAGGATTTAGATGTCTTTTTTTTTTTCTGTAATAGTTTTATTGTAATTTTCATTACAACAAGACACATTAGCCAAAGATATAAACTATCGCTTCAAGTTTAAAATTAAAATAAATTAACTTTATATATTTTAAAATATGCATTCTTTTGCTTTAAATTTAGACTTGGACTATTGAATTATCACAAAAAAATATCATTGCAAAAACAGTGCAAAACATTAATTTGTATAATATATATCAAAAAAAAATTGAAAAATCTAATGTTAAAAATATTATACCGAAAAATTCACACATTGATGTGACAATTACAATTTTGTAATTAAAAATCATTTTGAGGAGTGTTTATTTGAAAGTGAAAATTTCAAATTCAATCAAATCATTTTATAGGTTTGTGTTTGGATTTTGAAAAATCTATTAATCCATTTGAGGGTCTGCTTGGAATGACACAGTTTGAATAAAAAAAAAAAAAAAAAACATCAAAAAGTTTAAAAAAACAATTAAAAAAATTATACAAAAAGGTTAAAGGCTTGTTTCTATTCTTTTTTACTTTTTGCATTTTTTCCTGTAAGAACTGAAAAATCAACTCCAAACACTAGAATTTTTTTCACTTTGAATTTTAATTGAGAAATTTAAAATTATTAAAAGAAAAAACTACTTCTAAATGAACTAGAGTAATCGTTAATCTTAGGAAAAATTGCAAATCAATGGTATTTTTAAAAATATTTACAAATTCATAATTATAATTATTAAAATTAATAAAATTTAGTTAGATTTTTTTTTTATTTTATTTTAAACTTACACTAAAATAAAATTTTGCATTAATCATATGGTCCTGACGGTCCAATCCTAATTTATACGGACAGTGTCCATCTTGTCCAAGATCAAAATTGGACCGTTCAATCTTATTTATGGATTTATGTTTGGGTTCTATTTTGATAATTTGAACCGTTATTATATAAAACTTGTAGAATACTATATCTTTATAAAAAATCACGTTGATCAGATATCGATACTTATTTGATTAGATCAAATTTATATAAAAAAAAATTGACGGTGAAAAAATAAACGATTAATAAAAATCCAATCTAATCAAATAATTATTAATATCTGATCAATATATATTTTTATAAAACAACAATGATTCATCCCTCTTTTCCTCCCACCCCTTTGACCCCCTCTCTCTCTCATTGGTTACATTTTCTTTTTCTTTTTCTTTTTCTTTTTTTTCCTGCTCCTCCAATCACCACCCGTCACGTGACAAAGGGAGTGAGGAGGTGACCTCCAAAAAAGAATCCCAAACATTATTCTTTATAAAAATATAATATTTAATAAATTTTATATATTAAATAATTTAAATTATTAAAACGAGATACAAATATATATTCATAAGTCAGGCTAAGCGATTCAATCCCAATCTCAAACTTAAAATAAGCGGGACCCATCTGGATGTGTTTGTGTGATCCCAGTCCATATATCAACTTCGCAGTATTGTTTGGACGAGGTCCTCGGGCAGAGTGTGAGTTAGATTTTTCACTGAGAGCGGCCAAAACTCCACATCAGTAGCTGGTCCTTCTGGTACGACCAGACCGAGATGGGCTCCTACAGTGTTGTAGCCTTCAACGGATACATCGGATACCATAACATTATTATATTGGTACCATGGCCCATATTAGAATTTTCACAATGTTACAAATTGAAAAATATTATGTAAAAATTTATTTTAACAAAAAAGTAGCTTAGATTTATCTAATCAGAAAGTCTAAAAAAATCAGTTTTTGGCTTTTTAACCTTTTTAATAAAAAAAAGGCAATTTTTTTTGTTAAAAAAAATTATCAAAGAAGTTAAAAAATCAACTTTTTACTAATTTCTCAAAATACTCGTAAATCAAAAATAACTCAGAGTGGGTGTTTGGGAAGTTGATTTTTATGTAGGTTTTTTTAGTTGTAAGATATTATTAGAGAAAAAAATTTTGTATTTGAAAAGATAGTTGAATTTTTTTGTGATTGAATGTGATGTTTGTGAGAGAAAAAATGAAATGATTATGGAATTGGATATGATATTTTGTTTGGATATGTTTTTTTTTATTTTACAAAAAAATTGTCTTTTAATGAAAAAAATCAAACAAAAATCTCCAACCCAAGTTCTCACCAGAGTTTGTAATCAAGGTGTATGTTTAAAGTTGTTGGTGTGTGGTTATAGTATGAGTAAATCTTAGTAGTTCTACTTAATGAAATTCATTACAAGTTAAAAGTTGATAATTAGAAAGTATAAATTAAAAATAATCCTCCTTAACTTCTAGTTAATTAATTTTTTTAGATTATTTAATTTTTTTTACTTAATAAGTTATAAAAGTTGTACCAAATAATTTGACAATCTCAAATAAAAATAAACTATAAACAATTTATATGGTAATAAAGCATCCCTAATATTTTATTACAAAATTTGAATAATTTATTTTTGTAGGTTCCCAAAATAGACATATAGAACTTATGATATAGTATAATTCAATTTCAGATATACATCACGTGGAGATTTCACAATAAATTTTTTGGGTGCCCAGTTTTAGTGAGAATTAATAGAGTACTGTCGTTCAACTTCATTAATAAAAGCTAATGAATAAGGAATACAAAGTTAAAAATAAAAATAAAAATAAAATTAAAACTATGAAACTTGGATATATATAGCATCAATAATAGTTTTGTTTTGTTTTATTTATTTATTTACTCTGTTTATTTTATTTTGAGAACAGTCATATTTGCCATCTCAAACACCAGATGGGTTGAAGAGGCTACGAGAGAAAGAGTTAGAAAATCTAAGGGGAAATGGGCAAGGAAAGAGGAAAACACATGAAAGAATATACGATTATGATGTGTATAATGATATTGGTGATCCAGACACTAGCCCTACTTTGAAACGTCCTGTACTTGGTGGTAAACAACATCCTTATCCACGACGTTGCAGAACAGGTCGACCACGCTCTAAGAAAGGTCTCTCTCCAAAAACTTTGAAATTTTTTTAACAAAATTCACTAAAGACAAAGAAAAAAAAAAGTTAAAAAAGAAATTTCTTATTTATTTTTATTTTTTTTAAATTCTTTGGGCTTGTTTGGTTTGTTTTTGGGAGAGTCGTTTTTGAAAAAAAAAATTGGGGAGAGAGTTTAGAAATTTTTTTGGTTTGTTTGGTTGTATATTTTGGGAGAGTTGTTTTTTTGAGAGTTTGGGATGATTTGATATTTTGGGAGAATTTGAATAGATGTGTGAGAGAGAAAAAGTGATTGAAAATGAGAGAAGAGAGAGAAAAAATGATTGATTGATGTGTAAGAGAGAGAAATTGATTTTGGAAATTTTTTGAGAAAAACTCAAATCAAACAATTTTTTAAATTTTTTTTTCTAAAACTCATCTCCCAAATGCAAACCAAACATACCCTTTGCCTTTCGGTTTGCCTAATGGAATGTAATATATATATATGAATATATTTAAATACACTAGAAACGAAAATAATTAAAGGATTTGGATAATTAACGTGAGTTTCATGGAGGCCCAACAGTGTCCTCTCTTCTAGTTGGGATTACTAACAGAGAAAATCTCCATCCTAGAGGAGAAAATTACTGAAAGAATTGGGTTATATCAGGGTGATCAATACAGTATGTACTAGGACACTTACATAATTAAGTAAAGGAAAGTTGGTAGACAAATATAAAATATTTAGCATATTTATTTATTTATTTAGTTGTAGGGCCGGTTCTGGTTCAAGGCGAGCAAAGGCCTCCAACTAGGGGTGTAATTTTGGTCCGGCCCATGTCGGATCTTGCGGACTCCCGTCAAAAAATCGGGCTGGCCCACGGGCCAGAAAACTAGGTCTAGGCTCAAGCCCATGGGTATTCGGGCTTTGGACGGGCCAGTGGGCCAGGCCTCGGTCCGGGCCCATGGGCTTGGGCCTGGGCTTGGGCTTTGGGTGGGCTTAAACAATTTTTTTTATTTTTTTTACCAAAATTTTATTATTTTTCATTAGAAATAACACTAGGTATCGGATGAGCCGGGCTTTTGGGCGAGCCTTGAGCGGGCCAATGGATCAGACTGGGCTTCAAAACGATGGCCCAGGCCCAGGCCCAAGGCCTCGGGCTGGGCTTGGGCTCGGACCTAAATGAGCCTTAACAGGTCGGGCCCACCTCAGGTCGCGGGCAGGTTTCGGGCTGCCGTGGGCCACGGGCCAAAATTGCACCTCTACCTCCAACTAATTTTGTCAAGCCTTGGGTCTTCAAATTTTGACAAAGTTTAGGGCCTCCAACTAATTTTAATTTTTGTGGTTCTAGTAGGCTTAAAAATAAATGCCCAAACTAACTAATTGAAGGGCAAATTACTCGAGAGTTCTTTTTGAAAAGTATGTGTTTTATTTAATTTTAAAACTTTTTAGATGGATCTAAAAGTCCTGTGTCTATTTATCTCTTCCTCTTTCTCTGCACAGTTTTTTTTTTCTTTTTTTTTTCCCTCTGATATCCAGCAACAATCACGACCACGTATTCCTTATTTTCTTTCTCTTTCTAATCTATAGTCACTGGCAACCACCATTGATTGGGGTTTACTATCAACCACCGAGCACCGACTCATTGCTTCGCACTCACCAACGTTGAAGGAGATGAGTTTTCAACGAAGAATATGAATAAATCTACTCAGATCTACATCAGATCTGAGTAGATCTACGTTAAATCTAGTTAGATCTAAACAAAAAAAGTTGCTGGAGTACAAACCTGTCTCAATACCTATCTCTTTCCTTTGATCTTTCAGTTTTTTACTTTTTCTATACTACACACTTCTATTTCCTTGTTATAATGAAGAAAATTTTTAAATTCTGAACAAATTGTTTTCGAGTTTTACAAGCGGTGAAAATTATAAAATTTTACAGTTTCAATTTTTTTGGTATTGAAATGAATAATTCTTTAGTACTGTAAAGTTTTACAATTTCATAGCATACTTTTCAGTTTGATTAATAATGATAAATGTTTAATAGAATCATGCTTTCAAACTATAAAATGTTACAGTTTCAAAACTTATTTTTCAATTTGATCAATATTAGAGATTATTTACTTAAACCCTATAAAAATTGAAAATAACATATATTTTCCCCCCCTATTGTTGCTGTTTGTTATTGTTACGTTTGTTTTCTTCTTCTTTCAGTTTATCAATATTTAGCACATTTTTCTATGTTTTTTCCTCTAATTTTTCAATTTATTATTTTCGTTTTTCGAGTAATATTCTGAACATTCCGGTGAGTTTCCGGGGATATTCTTAACTTCCAATGAACATTTTAGTCATTTCGACGACTTTCGGTGATGTTGAGAACATTCCAACGATATTTCGACGAATTTTCGGTGATACTCTAGCGATTTTCCGGTGATGTTGAACATTTCGGTGAGCCTCCGGTGACCTTTTGGTGGAAGTCCAACAGTAGTGGGATATAGCAGCGTCTTTAATTTTTTTTTTTTAAATGATTTTTTTGGTAATAATTAAAAATATGTCGGACTAATTGATGCAATTATTTTGTTTTGAAACTAAATGAGTTTTGAATTTTATGTATGAGACCAATAGGTAAGTTCCCCCTAATTGAACTTCACAATTCAAATTAAAAGTACTTACAAATTATAGGTAAACATATTTAATAATTTTATTCCTAAAAATGCCAGAAAAGTAATACTTAATTTCATATTTTACTATAATTGTTTAATTTTTATTTGGTATTATAATTTTAGATATTGTTTGATCTTTTTTTTCTTCTTCTATTTTTTAATAGATTGGGTGATATTTTTTTCTTATTGTAAATTGAATTTGCTCAATTATAAAGCAACAAGACAACATTTTCATATTTTTTAGTTTGTAATAATTTTCTTCATGTCTTAATCTGTGTAAGTAAATTTTAATAAATAATTTTAGTGATCATATATGTATATTCTGCGTGAGTATTAGTATAAATATATATATATATATATATATATATATAAGAATTTATCATTTTACCCACAATTTCTATTTTATTTTATAAATTTGTATAAGATAATACTATATTTTCTAAAAAATTAACTCAAAAAAATATATTCATAGATCACATTCATCTAAGTAGGGCCCGAATCTCATTATATTAATTCTGAATCTACATTATACACTTTCATGATAAATTTATATATATATATAATAATAATAATAATAAATACATGAAACGCTCCAAGTTTAACTTCACCTTGGGCGTCAAGCATTTGAGGGCCGACCCATTTTACCTTTACAACAATGTTAGGTATCATGAAAAACATTTCATGAAAATAATCATGAAAATTTTGTGACTCTTGGATTACACTTAGAATAGAGCACCACACACTGATCAAGGTAATCCGAGGATCATAAATTTTTCATGATCATTTTCATGAAATTTTTTTCATGATCCCTAACTTTTCCCTTTGCTGTATGGTTAATGATGTGAATATTGGTAATTTATAGATCCAATGTCGGAGTCATGGAGCAGTGGTAGCATATACGTGCCAAGGGATGAGGCGTTCTCAGATGTGAAGCAGCTAACATTTTCAGGCATGCCCGTATACTCAGTGTTGCATGCACTTATACCATCTATTGAGACTGCAATTGTGGACATTGACCTTGGCTTTCCCTACTTCACTGCCATTGATTCCTTGTTCGATGAAGGAGTTAACCTTCTTCCTCTTTCCAAAAATGGACTCTTGAAGGACCTCCTTCCCAGGCTTGTCAAGTTTGTCTCTGATGCTGAAGAAGGTCTTTTGCGCTTTGAGACCCCTGCAATGTTTGAAAGTACGCCGTATATAACAAACAATAATCATCAACTATCATCATTATCTCTCTCTTTCTTTCTGATTACATGACGATGAGTGTCTACTTTTGTTGTTGCAAATTGTAGGAGACAAATTTTCTTGGCTTAGGGATGAAGAGTTCTCGAGGCAGACTCTTGGTGGTCTCAACCCATGCAGCATACAATTGGTCAAGGTAAACACATGCCTGGAAAAATTAAAATTAAAACACAAGCATAGCTATTAATCTGAAATAATAACTTGGACTAGTTTGGTAACATTTAATATTTTCGCATGGTTTTGTATGCAAATTTATGAAGAAACACCGACGTTTCAAAATAGGTAATAGAAAATGTTTAGAAACATAAAAATATTACATAATTATATACAATCCTCTTAAAAAAGGGTTTCATCCTCTGTGTTGACTTATTATTGACTAGTGACACCAATGACGTGATGTCACTAGATACTAAATTTCTACTCGTTAAACACACCATCTAGTGGATTAATTATATATATATATATATATTAAGATGTGTTGGGAAAACTTCATGGACACTTAGCTTTCATATTCCTTAGCATACCTTAGGTTTTATTTATTTATTTATTTTTTTGGAAAACTGATTTGAGATAAAAGAGGCACAATATTTAAGAAAATAATTAAATTTATCATGTTATATAAGAAATCAATAGGAGGTGAAATCTTTTTGTGACATATAGCAAAACTCAAACAAAATATATGGAAACAAAAAAAAAAATGAGAAATTGAAAAAATAAAATAAAAATACACATATATTAATGGGAGAATTGCAATTCAGTGCATTTTTGAGAAAATATTTACAAAGACATGAAAAAGTTTAATTTTTTAATTATTAATATTTATAAAATTTACCATTTTTGTACAATTTTTTCCCCCCTAAACCTACATTGAATTGTATTTTTCGCTATATTAATCGACATCTCTCATATCTTGTGTAGTACAATTATATTCACATAACATATGCAAATATTTTTCCACATTCATGCCTTATCTATATGCTAAGTTTTAAAAAGTGAGAGTGTGTTGTCGCAACAATGCTTGTGTACAATTCATATTGTGACAAGTGTAGTGCTATTTCTCAAAAGCCAATATAAGTGATGGGCCCTATTGTTTTAAGGGGAAATTACTTAACAGTTAGCTAGATAAAAAGAAAATACACAAATATAGAGGGGTGTAAATTTGCACCTCCACAGTTTTTCACTTGCACCCTACCATAGATTCACCTTTCATATTTTTGCATTTTTTTTTCTCTACCACACTGTCAAGTAATTCCCCCTTATTTTAATCTAGTAAAACAAATTAGGATACCATATATATTTGTCTTAAGGGCACTAAATAATTTTTCTTCTCAAGTCTTAGCTCAAGAGATTTTGTTATGTCATTTTATAGTCTTTTGAGACACACACACACAAAATAAATAAATAATAAAAAATAAATAAAGGGAATGTTAAAATGATATGATCATCTGAATGCAGGAATGGCCATTGAAGAGTAAACTTGACCCAAAGATATACGGCCCACCAGAATCGACAATCACCAAAGAGCTGATTGAGCGACAGATCAGGGGGTTCATGACCCTTGAAGAGGTAATGCAATATATAATTATTGAAAGTCCAATGTGGTATTTGTATTTGTCTATGCCTAAAAGCCTTGCATCCAGAGATTGAGATTGAGATTGAGATTGAGATTGAAATTTGGTGCAAATATGCAATGCAGGCCTTGCAAACAAAGAAGCTTTTTATGCTGGATTACCATGACTTGTTGCTACCTTATGTGAACAAAGTAAGAGAGAGCAAAGGGACAACACTGTATGGGTCGAGGACGCTCTTCTTCTTAACACCTGATGGCACCTTGAGGCCTTTAGCCATAGAGCTGACTCGGCCACCAGTAGACGACAAGCCTCAGTGGAAGCAAGTGTTCACATCTACCGGGGATGCTACTGGCTGCTGGCTTTGGAGGCTTGCCAAGGTTCATGCCCTTGCTCATGACTCTGGTTATCACCAGTTAGTCAGTCACTGGTATGTATACAAGCCATGACTTATTGCTCAAAGCTCTCTGAAATTAGAACAACTATATATGAATTTCCTTTCCTTTCCTTTCCTTGCCTTTAGCGACTTAATTTGTACATGCAGGCTAAGAACTCACTGCGTGACAGAGCCTTACATAATTGCGAGCAACAGGCAACTTAGTGCAATGCACCCGATTTACAAACTATTGCACCCTCATTTTCGGTACACAATGGAGATCAATGCTTTGGCTCGACAAGCCCTTATTAATGCTGGTGGAATTATTGAGACTTGTTTCTCACCCAAAAAGTACTCTATCGAGCTTAGCTCTGTTGCCTATGATCAACAGTGGCGTTTCGATCTCCAAGCACTACCGGCTGACTTAATTAGCAGGTAACTTACCAGCCAAGCTCTACCAAAGCAAGTGAGATTAGGATAATTGATGTGAATCAATAATCCATAATTTTTTCTTTTTTTTATTTAAATAAAAAAACTCAAAATGTACCAACCATCAACCATGGTTTTAGTATCCTGTATTGCCTGGTATGTACTACATACCCAGGTAAATCAATAAGAATACAAATCGCATACATTTCAGTTGGTTACCAACATGTACCGGTCTATTGTTACCTCATGACCTGGTTCACAATCAATACCGTCAGTTCACAACTGATACGGTCGGTTTGGCTGTTGTACAACTCTTTCTTGCAATTGATGATGTTGAAACTTTGACGATTGCATTACCCAATTCTCAATAAGTATCACTTGATATACTCCTAATACCCTTATACTATAATTGATCGTAAAATTCATCTCTAATACGATCATTTAAAATCGTGCCAATTGATGGTCTTTCTACCTTGGGGTAGGGAAGGGGCTAATTAGTGTCGTTATCTTTTGCTAACTTCTTCAATTTGGCTAATTATTAGGGGAATGGCTATGGAGGATCCAACAGCTCTGCATGGCCTAAGGCTAACCATCGAGGACTACCCTTACGCGAGCGATGGTCTGCTAGTTTGGGATGCCATAAAGCAATGGGTTACAGACTATGTCAAACACTATTACCAAGATGCAAGCTTTGTACAGTCTGACAAAGAGCTTCAAGCATGGTGGACAGAAATCCGAACGGTAGGTCATGGTGACAAGAAAGACGAAACATGGTGGCCAGTGTTGAAAACCCCACAAGATCTAATCGGAATTCTCACAACTATGATCTGGGTAACATCCGGTCACCATTCAGCTGTCAACTTTGGGCAATATATCTATGCAGGTTATTTCCCCAATAGGCCTACCATTGCTCGAACCAAAATGCCTACTGAAGAACCAACTGATGAAGAGTGGAAGTGTTTCATCAACAAGCCTGAAGTTGCACTCTTGATGTGCTTTCCTTCTCAAATTCAAGCTACAAAAGTCATGGCTGTTTTGGATGTGTTATCTAATCATTCACCGGATGAAGAGTATCTCGGTAAGGACATGGAGGCATCATGGATAGAAAATCCAATTATAAAGGCGGCATTTGAACGGTTTAATGGGAAATTGAAGGAGTTAGAAGGAGTCATTGATCGTAGGAATGTTGATAAGAACTTGAAGAATAGATGTGGAGCTGGTGTGGTTCCTTATGAGCTTTTGAAGCCATTTTCTGAACCTGGAGTGACAGGGAGGGGAGTTCCAAATAGCATCTCAATTTGAGAAGTGAATGCATTTGTAAGAAGTAACATTAAAACTGATAAGTTTGAGCATAAAATGATGAAATGCACCAAAAGATTAAAAGTGTGAATTTAAATTCAATCATCACGAGTTCATTTTGTAAGGATAAAATAAAGAATTGCTGGCAACTCCTTTTGGGTATATTGTTGGATTTATTTTTCTAGTGTGGCTCAATAACCTACATATTTTTTACATGTTTTTAATTTATTTGGACTCCACAAATAGATAAAGCCAATATTTAAGATCAAGTTCAGTAATTAAAATTGTAATATAATCACTCTTCTAAGATAAGAAGGAAACCTTGATGGATTAGAAATTCTTCTGATAGAGTTTATCTGGCCCTCTTCTCTCCTCTATATAAGGATGGGTGACTCCCCTTCTTTTGATTTATTCCATCACTCTAAGTTTTATAGTCATCCTAATAAAGTGAGAGACAGAGAGAAGAAGGTGAGCCAAGAATTAAAGGTTCAACTATTAGGGGTATTTTCTCAACTTCTCTAATTCAATGGCTGACAAAGGTATGTTCGTTTTATTCTTGAGTTGTATTGAATTCAAGATCCTGTAAAGTTTAATTCCGTATTATTATTATGGTTACATGTATTATTAAATCTTACATATATTCCTAAAACCCCACCCATGATTTACAAGTAGATAAATTATTTTTTTGAATACTCTTTTTTGGGTAAGTATATATATATATATATTTTGAATACTTACTAAGACATAAGCAACAAGATTTAGGATGGGGTTTTACTGTTTGAACAGAAGCTTATAGTATGGTTTTACTGTTTATGATATTAGTGCCAACAATTGCTCAAATTAGTATAGATAGGCTAAGGACAATTCGCTTTTAGTTATGAAGACTAATCTCTGTGTCATTTTGCACAGCTGACAATGTCATGCATAGGTATGGTACAAGCTTGAATCCCAAACCCATGGCATCAATGAGGTAGTCGATGATCACCCTCTACCCCTCCCGGTCTTTGTATCTAGGGTATACATGGATCGGATTGGTCCGATTTTAGAGTAACACTACAACATTTTCTTAGTTTAGTGATATTTGAAAGTGCCACAAAACTATTAGTTTAATGACATTTTTTAGTCTTGTGACATTTTGAACAAGTGTCATTTGTATCTGTGCCACGGTAGATACTTGCAAGTGCCACTACACCATCATGCCTAAAAACTTTTAATGACATTTTGATGTCATCGTAGATATTATTTGTGACACTATCAAGCGTCATTAAAAAAAGAGTTAGTGACACTTATAAGTGTCATTACACCATCAAGACTAAAACCTTTCAGTGACACTTTAATGTCATGGTATGCACTATTTGTGATGCTATCAAGTGACATTCGTAACGATAATTCGTTGTAGAACAATTTGATCCGCTCTTGTGGAGACTCAAACCGCCAACCTCCCGCACCATAAACCTTATACACTACACTCTTCCCACTACACGTCTATAGCACCACATGATTATATATGCAACATATATTATTTATATAGTACATACATCCATATTAATATAAAAGTATATGTATAAACATAATTATTTTATTGAACATAATTTATGTAAAATAAACTATTTACTAGCAAAATAAAAAAAGGCCACTTTTGGCGACTAAAATTTTTAGTCGCCAATTCTATACTTTTGGCTACTAATTGTTTTTTAGTTGCTAAAAAACTTAACTTTGGCCGACCAAAATCGGATTTGGTCACCGAAAATGCACTTTCAGTTACCAAAATTTTGGTCGCCAAAAAATTTAATTCTCGCCTTAGGATTTTAGTTCTCCCGCGCTAAAAATGACCATTTTTGGTGACTAAACTTATTTTTTAGTCGCCAATTGTAGACTTTTGGCTACTAAAATTTTTTTAGTCACCAAAAAGCTTTACTTTTGGCTACTAAAATTTTTTTAGTCGGTAAAACCCATATAATCAGTGACCAAACTTATTTTTAGTCGCCAATTGTAGACTTTTGGCTACTAAATTTTTTTAGTCGCAAAAAAGCTTTACTTTGAGCTATTAAAAATTTTTTAGTCACTAAAACCTATATAATCAGTGACCAAACATAGTTTTAGTCGTCAATTGTAGACTTTTGGCTACTAAAATTGTTTAGTCGCCAAAAAGCTTTACTTTTGGCTACTAATGTTGTTTTGGTTGCTGAAAGCTATACTTTTAGCGACTAATTTTTTTTTGGTCAGGAAATTTAGTCGCCGAATGTGCTTTTTCCTGTAATGTATATTGAGTTTTATTTATTTATTTTTAATCATTTATTGCATTTTAAAAATTTAGAAAATATATTGGCATTTTTTGTTTTTTAAAAAATGCCATTATAAGCTTGGAAAGTTTTTGGCTTAGTGGTGTAGACGTCCCCGAACGTCTCGGGAAAAATCCCGCTTTGTTCATTGGGTTCACTATAGTTCGGACTCAAATGTCACGGTTCTGAATATAATCTCACAAAGTACAATGCAAGATCAATAAATCACCAAAGAGTCCAAATCCGGCAAATCGTTTTGAAAAACTGATTTTTAGAAAGAAGTGCCAAACATGGACTGCTTTGCCAGATACAGAGTCGCCACCTAAATTTTATTTTGAGGGAATTTACGAAACCCTAACTCGTGCTTAAAGCCACGTGTCCGTCATCACCAAAGTTGCCTCAACTCGGGAACTTGGGTACGATTGGGGAAGGTCATGCAATGAGCACCTCCGCTCGCCCGATCAAAGATCGGCCACTACTGAATATGATATCTTGTTTTTGAAAAACATATGTGCTCTTATTCCGGTTTATTAGCCTAGAATTGCTACGTGATGCGCACAGCATACAAGTATAGACTGGATCGTCTAAGTTGAAACAAAGCATCTCATGTTTGTTTTTTAAAGCGGTTTGCTACTCACAAGTAGGCTAAAATGCAGATTATGCCACCCTCAGGTGGGTTTAGGAAACATGGTGATTTGCCACTCTCAAGTGGGCTTAAAACTTGCAATCGATGAATTGTTCCAATTTAAATGATCCAACCTTCACCCATAGGCATTCAAGCAGGTATATCAGATAAGCAGGTAGCCTCATGGTAAGCATGTTATCATGGCAGTCACTCACACACATGCAAGGATGCTAAAGCGTAACACTTACCGAGTACTCCGAGCTAAAACAGAAACTAGTTAGTAATCAATGCATGATCCTAGTTCATGTTAAGATGGCTAATGCAACACATGCAAAATGCAACTAAGATAGGCTCGGCTATTCTAAGATGGCATATAAGATGCTACAGATAACATGTATTCAATTTGGAATTGAAATACGATGCAGTTAGTATGATACGCCGAGCCCGGTGCATGTAAGACAGATGAATGGATGCAAACATACGAGGCTCCTCAGATATTTTGTTAACAAACTCTAACCATCTTATATAAAGCTGTGTAAACCCAAGTTAATTGATTCATTGAGAATTCATTTCAGATTTTCTTACTTATTATTTTTTTTATATGTAAAAATTAAAATATAAAAAATTCTCATAAGATTTGAACCGAAATTAATAAACTCTAGCTAACTTAACTAAACTAATTGTTGTCAATATATATATTAATATAAAATATTTATCATATTGTTATATAAATTTTCTAGGACCATAAAACCACACCAAACCAAACCAAACTAGTTTCTATGGTTAGGTTCCGGTTTGGTTCCACAAGTTTAACAATGTGGTTACGGCTCCAATTTTTCTGAAACTGTAGAAACTGGTTCCGTTCCAAGCTTACTCTAAAACCCGATCAATCTGATCTGTGTACACCCCTTGATACAAAGACTAGGGGGGTAGGGAGTGATCAGCAACTACCTTATTGATGCCATGGGTTTGGTATTCAAGCTTGTACCACACCTATGCACGACATTGTTAGCTGTGCAAAATGACACATAGATTAGACTTCATTCCTAAAAGAGAATTGTTCTTAAGCCTATCTATACTAATTTGAAACCGTAGAAACCGGTTCCGTTCCAAGCTTACTCTAAAACCCGATCAATTTGATCTGTGCACACCCCTTGATACAAAGACTAGAGGGGTAGAGAGTGATTAGTGACTACCTCATTGATGCCATGGGTTTGGTATTCAAGCTTGTACCACACCTATGCACGACATTGTTAGCTGTGCAAAATGACACATAGATTAGTCTTCATTCCTAAAAGAGAATTGTTCTTAAGCCTATCTATACTAATTTGAGCAATTGTTGGGACTAATATCATAAACATTAAAACCGTACTATGAGCGTCTGTTCAAACAGTAAAACCCCATCCTAAATCTTGTTGTTTATGTCTTAGTAAGTATTCAAATAAATAATTTATCTACTTTTAAATCATGGGTGGGGTTTCAGGAATATACCCAAAAGGAGTTGCCAGCAATTCTTTGTTTTATTCTTACAAAATGAACTCATGATGATCGAATTTAAATTCACACTTTTAATCTTTCAGTACATATCATCATTTTATGCTCAAACTTAACAGTTTTAAGGTTATTTCTCACAAATGCATTCACTTCTCAAATTGAGATGCTCTTTGGAACTCCCTTTCCTGTCACTCCAGGTTCAGAAAATGGCTTCAAAAGCTCATAAGGAACCACACCAGCTCCACATCTATTCTTCAAGTTCTTATCAACATTCCTACCATCAATGACTCCTTCTAGCTCCGTCAATTTCCCATTAAACCGTTCAAATGCCGCCTTTATAATTGGATTTTCTATCCATGATGCCTCCATGTCCTTACCGAGATACTCTTCATCCGGTGAATGATTAGATAGCACATCCAAAACAGCCATGACTTTTGTAGCTTGAATTTGAGAAGGAAAGCACATCAAGAGTGCAACTTCGGGCTTGTTGATGAAACACTTCCACTCTTCATCAGTTGGATCTTCAGTAGGCATTTTGGTTCGAGCAATGGTGGGCCGATTGGGGAAATAACCTGCATACATATATTGCCCGAAGTTGACAGCTGAATGGTGACCGGATGTTACCCAGATCATAGTTGTGAGAATTCCGATTAGATCTTGTGGGGTTTTCAGCACTGGCCACCATGGTTCGTCTTTCTTATCACCATGACCTACCGTTCGGATTTCTGTCCACCATGCTTGAAGCTCTTTGTCAGACTGTATAAAGCTTGCATCTTGGTAATAGTGTTTTCACATAGTCTGTAACCCATTGCTTTATGGCATCCCAAACTAGCAGACCATCATTCGCGAAAGGGTAGTCCTCGATGGTTAGCCTTAGGCCATGTGGAGCTGTTTGATCCTCCACAGCCATTCCTCTAATAATTAATCAAATTGAAGAAGTTAGCAAAAGATAATGACACTAATTAGCCCCTTCCCTAACCCAAGATAGAAAGACCATCAATTGGCATGATTTTAAATAATCATATTAGGGACAAATTTTAGTATCAACTACAGTATAAGGGTATTAGGAGTATATTGAGTGATACTTATTGAGAATTGGGTAATGCAATCGTCAAATTTTTGATCATCAATCGCGAAAAAGAGTTGTACAACAGCCAAACCGACCGTATCAATTGTGAACTGACTGTATTGATTGTGAATCATGTCATGAGGTAACATGTTGGTAACCAACTGAAATGTATGCGATTTGTATTCCGATTGATTTACCAGGGTATATAGTACATACCAGGCAATACAGGATATTAAAACCATGGTTGATGGTTGGTACATTTTGAGTTTAAAAATAAATAAATAAATATTATATATTATGGATTATTGATTCACATCAATTATCCTAAAGTAACTTGCTTTGCTAGAGCATGCCTGGTAAGTAAGTTACCTGCTAATTAAGTCAGCTGGTAGTGCTTGGAGATCGAAACGCCACAGTTGATCGTAGGCAACAGAGCTCAGCTCGATAGAGTACTTGCCGGGTGAGAAGCAAGTCTCAATGATTCCACCGGCATTAATTAGGGCTTCTCGAGCCAAAGCATTGATCTCCATTGTGTACCGAAAATGAGGGTGCAATAGTCTGTAAATCGGGTGCATTGCACTAAGTTGCCTGTTGCTCGCAATTATGTAAGGCTCTGTCACGCAGTGAGTTGTTAGCCTGCATGTACAAATTAAGTCGATAAAGGAAAGGAGAGGAAAGGAAAAGAAAAGAAATGAAATTCATATATAGTTGTTCTAATTTGAGAGAGCTTCGAGCAATAAGTCATCATGGCTTGTATACATACCAGTGACTGACTAACTGGTGATAACCAGAGTCATGAGCAAGGGCATGAGCCTTGGCAAGCCTCCAAAGCCAGCAGCCAGTAGCATCCCAGGTAGGTGTGAACACTTGCTTCCACTGAGGCTTGCCATCTACCGGTGGCCGAGTCAGCTCTATGGCTAAAGGCCTCAAGGTGCCATCAGGTGTTAAGAAGAAGATCGTCCTCGACCCATACAGTGTTGTCCCTTTGCTCTCTCTTACTTTGTTCACATAAGGTAATAACAAGTCATGGTAATCCAACATAAATAGCTTCTTTTTTTGCAAGGCCTGCATTGCATATTTGCACCAAATTTCACATCACAATCTCAATCTCAATCTCTGCATGCAAGGCTTAGGCATAGACAAATAAAAATACCACATTGAACTTTCAATAATTATATATTGCATTACCACTTCAAGGGTCATGAACCCTCTGATCTCTCGCTCAATCAGCTCTTTGGTGATCGCCGATTCTGGTGGGCCATATATCTTTGGGTCAAGTTTACTCTTCAATGGCCATTCCTTCATTCAGATGATCATATCGTTTTGACATTCCCTTTGTTTATTTTTTTTTATTGTTGTTTAGTTATTTATTTATTTTGTGTGTGTCAAAAGACTATAAAATGACATAACAAAATCTATTAAGATAAGACTTGAGAAGAAAAATTATTTAGTGGTCTTGGGGCAAATACACATTGTATCCTAATTTGTTTTACTAGATTAAAATAAAAGGAAATTGCTTGACAATGGGGTAAAAAAAAAAAAAAAAAAGGTTATAAAAATCTAGTATCTAGTGATATCATGTCATTGACAGTTGGTATCACTAATCAATAATAAGTCGACACAAAGGATAAATTCTCTTTCTAAGAAAATTGTGTATAATTATGTAATATTGTTTATATTTCTAAACATTTTCTATTACCTCTTTTAAACCGTCGGTGTTTCTTGCTAAATTTGCAGACAAAACCAACCAAAAATATTGAATGTTACCAAACTATAAGGTATATGCCCTTTTGAGTCGAAGTTACTATCACACATTAAAATAGGAATGTGTTTCTTCGGAGCATACCTTGAGCAATTGTATGCTGTATGGGTTGAGACCCGCAAGAGTCTGCCTCGAGAACTCCTCATCCCTAAACCAAGAAAATTTGTCTCCTACAGTTTGCAACAACAAAAGTAGACACTCATCGTCATGTAATCAGAAAGAAAAAGAGAGATAATGATGATATATAGTTGATGATTGTTGTTTGTTATATACGGCATACTTTCAAACAATGCAGGGGTCTCAAACCGCAAAAGACCTTCTTCAGCATCAGTGACAAACTTGACAAGCCTGGGAAGGAGATCCTTCAAGAAACCATTTTTGGAAAGAGGAGGAAGGTTAACACCTTCATTGAACAAGGAATCAATGGCAGTGAAGTAGGGAAAGCCAAGTTCAGTGTCAACAATTGCAGTCTCAAGAGATGGTACAAGTGCATGCAACACTGAGTATACGGCCTTGGCTGAAAATGTTAGCTCCTTCACATCTGAGAACGCCTCATCCCTTGGCACGTATACGCTACTGCTCCTCGACTCCGACATTGGATCTATAAATTACCAATCTTCACATCATTAGCCATACAACTAAATAGGGCCGGCCTCAGATTCTTGGCGCCCAAGGCGAAATTTTAAAATTGGGGCCTTCATGTATTAAAATATATATATATATATATTCAAAATTTATTTTGGAGGTATATAATATAAATTCAAAATTAGTGTAATGAGATTTGAGCCCTACTTAGATAAATGTGATCCGTAAATATATTTTTTTTGAGTTAATTTTTAAGAAAATATAGTATTATTGTATGCAAATTTATAAAACAAAATAGAAATTGTGGGTAAAATGATAAGTTCCTATAATTTTTATTATTATTATTTCATACTAGTACTCACAAAGAATATGCATATATAATCACTAAAATTATTTATTAAAATTTACTTACACAGGTTAAGATATGAAGAAAATTATTACAAACTAAAAAATATAAAAATTTGGTCTTGTTCCTTAATAATTTAGCAAATTCAAATTACAATTAGAAAAAAAAGTCATCTATTCTATTAAAAAGGAGAAGAAAAAAAAAATATCAAACAAAATCTAAAATTATAATACCAAATAAAAATTAAACAATTATAATAAAATATGAAATTAAATATTACTTTTTTGGCATTTTTAAGAATAAAATTACTAAATATGTTTACGTATAATTTGTAAGGACTTCTAATTTGGATTGTGAAGTTCAATTAGTTAGTTTGAGCCTTTATTTTTAAGCCAACTAACACCATAAAAATTAAAATTAGTTGAAGGCCCTTAAACTTTGACCAAATTTGAAGACTCAAGGTGGCACCTTGCTCGCCTTGAGTCAAAACCGGCCCGCAACTAAATAAATATGCTATATATTTTATATTTGTCTACCAACTTTCCTTTAGTTAGGTCTCGTTTGGGGATATATTTTTTTAGTCATTTTTAAGTTTTTTGACTAAAATATGATGTAAAAATTAGTATTTTTGAGATGACTTTTTAATTTTTTACAAAAAGATCTTTAAAAAGTAATGAGAAAATAGAATCTTTGACTTTTTGGTATAGGTTGTTAGTTTTTTGATTTTTTTAGTGACATTTTGACCTTTTAGCTAAAATCACCACTTGTCAAACGAGACCTTATGCTTATTTTGGCAATTTAGAAAAAGGTTAATGTGGTGTTTTGGAAAGTTAATAAAAAGCTGACTTTTTTTGTTTTTTTTGCTTAAAAAAAACTAACTTTTTGGTGGTTTTTTTTGTAACTTTTGTGTAAAAAAATTAAAAAGCCAAAAAACTAGTTTTTTAACTTTTTTAGCATGTTCCCAAATTGCTGAAATGTATTAACTTATTGGCTTATTTGAGTCACATCACCTCTCTATTTTTTTTTTACAATTTTTTTTAAAATAATTATAATAATAATAAATTAACTTCTTTTTTCTTTTCTTTTTTTTCCTTCCTAATCGTCAAAGTAGGGCTCAATTATGTAAGTTTCCTAGTACATACTTTATTGATGACCTGGTCCTCATTCTCCTCTTGGATGGAGATTTTCTCCAAAACTAATCCCAACTAGAAGGGCCTCATATGGCCTTCCACGAAACTCACGTTAATGATCCAAATCCTTTAGTTATTTTCGTTTCTAGTGAATTGAAAATATATATATATGTATTTGAAGCTAACTTTAGACTTTTATATTATATTCCATTAGGCAAACCGACAGAGAAAGAATTTGGAAAAAAGTTATAAATAAATAAATAAATAAAAATCTAAAGTCTGAAGTTTTTTTTTTTGTTTTTTTAGTCTTTAGTAAAAAAAATTAGATTCTTTCAAAGTTTTGAAGATAGACCTGTCTTAGAGCGTGGTCGACCAGTTCTGCAACGTCTTGGATAAGGATGTTGTTTACCACCAAGTACAGGACGTTTCGAGGTAGGACTACTGTCTGGATCACCAATATCGTTATAAACATCATAATCGTATATCCTCTCATATGTCTTCCGCTCTCCTTGGCCATTCCCCCTTAGATTTTCTAAATCTTCCTCTCGTAGCCTCTTCAACCCATCTGGTGTTTGAGATGGCAAGTATGACTGCTATCAAAAAAAAAAAAAACAGAATAAATAAAACAAAATAAAACTAAACTGGTATTGATGCTATATATATATATATATATATATCTCCAAGTTTAACATTTTTAATTTTCCATTAATTTTTTCATTTTTATTTTTAACTTTGTATTCCTTTAATTTTTATTAGTTTTTGTTGATGAAGTTGGACTGAGCCTATGACGACAGTATTTTTATTAATTCTCACTTAAACTGGGTACCCAGAACTTTACTATGAAATCTCCACGTGATGTACGGCTGAAATTGAATTACCAATGTCTATGCCTGTTTTAGAAACCCACAAAAATAAATTGAAAAGTTGCTCAAATTTTGTAATCAAATAGTGAGAATGTTTGTTACTGTTTAAATGACTTGTTTATAGTTTATTTTTATTTGAGATTGTCAAATTATTTAGTGCAACTTCTACAACTTATTAGACAGAAGAAATTGAATAAGCTAACAAAAATTAATTAAGTAGAAATTAAGGGATGAATATTTTTAGTTTCTACTTTTTAATTATCAGCTTTTAGCTAGTAACAAACTTACACTGTGACCATACACTAACAGCATTAAATATACACCTTTGATTACGAACTCGGAGTATTTTTGATTTAGTATTATATGAACTTTTAGACTTTCTGATTAGATAAATCTAAACTACATTTTTTAAAGTAAATTTTTAATAATATTTTTAAATTTGTAAATTGTGATTAATTCTAACACGGGACACACAGTGGTACCAATTGTGGTAATGTGTTGAAAGCTACAACACTATGGGGGTCATTGTGGGTCTGGTGGTACCAGAAGGACCAGCTATTGATTTTTAATTACAAAATTGCAACTGTCACATCAATGTGTGAATTTTTCGGGATAATATTTTTGACATTAGATTTTTCAAATTTTTTTTTGATATATATTATACATATTAATGTTTTACACTGTTTTTGCAATGATATTTTTTTGTGATAATTCAGTAGTCTAAATCGAAATTTAAAGCAAAAGAACGTATATTTTAAAATATATAAGAAAAAAAAAAGTTATTTTATTTTAATTTTAAACTTGAAGTGATGGTTTATATCTTTGGCTAATGTGTCTAGTTGTAAGAAAAGTTATATGGTGGTGTTTTGGGAACTTCGGTTTGGGATTTTTTTTTTGATTTTTTTTATTAAAAGACAATTTTTTTGCAAAATAAAAAAAAAACACATTCAAACAAAATATCACATCCAACCCCATAAACATTTCACTTTTTCTCTCACAAACATCACATCCAACCACAAAAAAATCCAACTATCTTCCCAAACACTAAAAAATTTTATCCAATAATATCTTACAACTAAAAAAACTTACATAAAAACCCACCTCCCAAACACCCACGTAATAAAACTATTACATTGAGAAAAAAAAAAAACACAAAAATGGACAGAATATCTAAATCCTCAAATAATAATATTGATTACAAATACATCCTTGTTTATCGAGCTGACTTACAAATGAGCAATTTTATGAAATATTCAAGATGTTAAACAAATTTGAAATGAAGGTATTTAAGTTTGACGATTTAAAGTCTTTGAACTTGAAAACATAATTTGAACTCCTTTTGAAGATTAACTATACATATATTTAAACTACTCATAGAAAGTTGTAAAATCCACATGTTTTTTTCTTCTTCTTTTCTCCAAACAAAGATATTTATAAATGCAATTCTCAAACTTGTATCAGATAATGAAACTTGAAACTTAAAATCCTCCTACAAATATATCAAATTTTCTTTTATTTTTTTGTATTTTATCATAATTCTCGAAAATCCCTGAGCAACATACTTAAAAGGACTTTAGATTCCCTGGTGCGAAAAATAACATTTTTAAATTGATAAGTTAAGTATATATATTTACAACACTGCTGCATATCCCCAGTGGGAGTCGCACCCCCAGTGAGGTGTCGCGCCCCCACTGGCTGAAACTCAAAAAAAAAAAAAAAAAAACAATTTTTTTTTGGACCAATTATGGAGTGTCACCTCACTGGGGGTCGACCCCCAGTGGGTGTATGAGACATTTTTCATATATTTAATGACAATAACAAGTTCACATGCATGTCAAAAAAAAAAAAAAAAAAGAGTCAAATCGTGTTTATCTTATGCATGTAGTTGTGTGGTATTTATGTGGATAGTGGAGGGAGGCTGACCTTGTTGGTGAAGAAAATTCTCTTGTGAGGACTATCAAATTTGGAAGCAACCCATGAATTGCAAGTGACATCAACAGGGCCACCGGGAGGGAATCCATGAAAGACAATGTTCTTGAGGTACATTTCCTTGTGGTGTTCATTCTCGACCAAGACTGCACCAATCTCACCATAACCTTCTGGAATTACAAAATTGCATTCATACTTCACTTCATCCTTCTCTTGGCTCTTCCGATGTGCATATCCCTTTATTGTTTCCTTCTCTAATCCCGTCTCTTCCATGTATCCAAACAAATAATGTAATTATCACACACTTTTATTATGCAATTTTTAGGTTATTACTTCTAAGACAAAAATGTATATATATATAGAAAAATGCTTTGGACAGTGATGTGATATTTTGATTTTGGTTTATTTTTATTTTATTTTTTTTGTTCATTACCATGTCATTAGTGTTTCATTAGAGTACCAAAATTAGTGATCTGAATCATTACTGACATATATATTACAAGTACGTGAAAGCACTACTATTAATTAAATGGAGGGGTACATGCTGTGCACCAAGATTTGCTGTATGGCCAAACGGTGCCACTTTGGTGTTCTTCTACATGTTTTTTTTTTTTTTCTTTTTTTGGGGGGTGGTCTTGTTTAAATTGACTTTGTTTTTTTTTTTTTTTTAAATGTTGAGAGAGACTCCCGAAATATTATCAATAAATTATTCACAGTGAGGTGATAAATAATTATGTCTTAATTAATTAATTCCTAATCAAATCAACAAGATTATTTTCAATTTGGACCATGATGATGTTTGTGCATCCGTGGAGTCCACCGGGAGTCTTATTTCAATAATGCAAAACTATCCTTAGATGGGACAAATTATTTGAAGAGGATCATTTAACCGTAATAAGAACACGAAAGATTGAGTATTTTTCATTAATTTTTTAAATCACAACATGCAGATCATACATAAAAAATAAAAATTAAAAAAAAATTCTAACCATTCCGATGACCAAAGTAGTCACTTCAGTTTATGACATTTATTTACACAACCAAAAAAAAAAAAAAATGACAAATATTATTTGAAAATTAAACTATTTATTTTTCAGTAGACAAATGTAATAACTATCGTGACTACAGTTATCATATCAATATGATTTTTTTTCATAAATGATCTATGTCTAAAAAAATAATCAGTATATTTGGCTTGAGTTTTCTAACTTAAGTTTTTTGAAAATTGAATTTTTTGATTTTCGTATTTTTTTGTTTTCAGTGAATATTTTTAAAATTTTAAACTTTTTTTTTACATTTTTAGATGCACCTTATTCAGATATATCTAAAAAGTAAAAAATTTATGAAAAGTATTTTAAAAAATTAATAAATACATAAAAATACAAAAAAAAAAGTGTTGAATTCTTGTATTTTTTTTAATATTTTTGGTATTTAATGAATTTTTAAAAGATTTTTTTTTTACTTTTTAGGTGTATTTATGTTAGGTGTGTCTAAAAAAAAAATTTTGTTTAAAATATTAAAAAAATTCAGTAAAAATAAAAAAATACGAAAAATAAGAAAGTAAAATTTTTTGAAAAATGCTTTTAAAAAAATGAAACCAATCAAGCTATATTGTTCCAACAATAACACGTAATTATTCATATCATTTGAGTTATATTTAGGGGTGAAATTTTATGTAAAACATCAATGTTGTAACCATTTAGGCCAAAAAAAATACTTAAAACCCATAAAATATTACCTTTAAATATATCTTTTAAAAAAACACAATAACATTATTTTCCCCCAATTAATTACTTCACTAAGGGCTCGTTTGAGAACTTTAAAAAAATTCAAAAAGTCAAAAAATTACTAAAAAAATTAAAAAATTATCACTATTTACTAAAAAAAATATAAGAAATTAATATACATAATATTAAAATATAAATCAACTTCATGCCACTCTAGGGGCTCACGTCAAACCAAAGGCAGTGGAAGAAAAAAAAAATTACATGTGTATATTCACTAAGTTGAATGGTAAAGTTGGACCAGTGGGGGCCCACCATGGGTCCCATTTTAATAATCCGAACCGTTCAATATGTAAAACTCGTCTAGTGTTATATGCCTATAAAAATCACGTCTATCGGATATCGTTAACGATATGATCAAATCAGTTTCGTATAAAAAATGAATAGTGTTATAGTTAACAATTGACAAAAAAAACTAACACGATCAGATAGTTATCGATATCCAATCAACGTGATATTTTACAAGCATATAGTACTCGACGAGTTCTACACATTGAACGGTTTCGATTAAAAAAAGGGACCTGTGATGGACCCCCATAAACCGAACAACACCGTCCAATTAAAGTCCGAAAAGGAGACAATATTTTCCCCATTTTCTACGCAACGGACTGCACTACCCAACTTTCAGCTTGATGACTATAGTGAAAGTCCATGCACATAGGAGATCAGTACTATTACTATCTTTCAGCTTGATGCTTTCTTATTTTTTTGTTTTTTCCTAAACTTTGAATTGTATGTTTTGAGTTGCAGTATGGAAACCAAAAAAAAAAAAAAAATCCAATATGAGGAAAAGACTATTGCATCTTTGATTTGTGTCAAAGTTTTTGTGTTATTTATGTTCTAATTTTTTTTGCGGGGGTTTAGGCAGATGTGAGTGGAATTTTTATTTATTTATATTTATTTATTTATTGGATCAGGCAATAGAATGGCACTTGACGCAGCAAATTAAGAACTTGGATGGAAAACTTGATAAGCAAGTGGAAATATCAAAGTTAATTAAGAATGAGGTACATTTAGAAACGGGTTATTTCCCTTAAGGTATACTGCATAGCATAGAATAAAGTATTTGAAATGCAACTTTTGACTCTGAGTGGGACTGGGGGAAATAATTTGGGTCAACTTTTCATGAATTATAAGGAGGCAAATCAATGAATCTGATTATGATTTAAAAATGATTCAGTAATAGCATAAAAAGAAGTTCTGACTTGTGGAACAGGTTACTGATGTTCGTGGTGATCTTTCTCAAATTGACTTTGACTTGGACGCACTATAGAGAATGGTTTGTGGCTCGATGAGTTTTGTCTCAAAGTTTTTAAATGATTCAGTGCAACCCATTCAACATAAATGATAAGTTTTTCAGGATATAAATGTGACTAGTCTCATTTTAATTCCACTACTTGGATATTGAGTTTGTGAGTTGTGCATGCAATAAATGTCCAACTATTTTATGATTTTCATCTCTTAAACATAATGAAATTTTTGAAACTTTTTTTATTTTTAAATTTTTATAGAGGTTATATGTATGTTTAGGAATTTTCATTATTAATTTTGTTGGGAATTTTGGTGAAAATTAAGTTTGAACCTTCTTTTTATTAGTTTATGTATGATTTTTCTTGTTTGATTCTATCAAAATCATCACAAACTGTGGAAACAGTAACTAATTTTCATGAGTATTGTGACCATATTTTTGGTTCTCTATTTTGTGTACTTTGTCCCATTAATTAGAGTCAAGTAGTTGGGTTTTGAGCTATTGTTGGGTTTTATTGAGTTGACTTTATTACGATAATCACCTTTTGGCTTAAACTGTTCAACACAAGTTTGGTTCTGTTGGCAGTTTATTTCGTGTCGAAAACAGGAAATTTTCCATAGTACATTTATTTATTTTTTAATTCCCCATATGCTCTTACAAACTAGTTTATCTCATGGTTACCCAAAAAATACATTTTAAGCTAAAATTTGATCAGGAAATTGGATGTGTAGTGGTCTCCAATAAAACTAAAAGGTAGTAATGGGAATCACATTGTCACAATAATCATTGAAAGATAAGAATCATGATCCTCCTTAAATATGTTTTCTTTTCATTTGTGTTTGATATGGGCTAAGGTTGGTTGCATTTTTCTTCATGATAAATTTGTTGCTGGACATTTGATGAAAGCAGTGCATCTTATAGTGCTTATATTCTTAGGTTGTTGACCACGTGATTGAGGAAACGGACTGTTGAGTCTTTTTTAAGTCCAAGTGTTTGTAATCCCTTAGTACGACACCTTGATTTTTTTCCCCCCTGTTTACATGTATTATGGTACATTGGTATGTCTTGCCCTTTCGACATTTAATGTTCAATGTATGTTGTGACTGCTTTTCCACAACATGGAGTTTGGTTTAAGATTCATTTATATCTGAAACTGTAAGATCTTGTGCTTGCCTTTTGTATGTCCAAGGGACCAGCTGCTAATGACAAACCAAATAAACATACTAATTAGGTCTCTTGTGCTTAAAAAACAGAAAGGGGAATTCCAGTTCAAAGGATGTTAAGAGTGCAGTTGCAAGTAAAGCTTCTAGAAAGAGGCGTTTAGCACCATTTTTTCTTGGACAATATACAAATGATGTTTGTCACCTCTATATGTGATGCTTAATGTTTGTTGCTTTCTATTTTCATGTTTGGCATTTTTTTTTTTTTTTTTTTTTTTTTTGGGTGTTGTTATGATGTCTGGTATCTATCGTTAGAGTTTAAATCCCATTTTCCTTGTCTGTCAAATGTTCAATAAAATGCATCAATGATGGCCTATTGTGATTTTGTTTATTGGGTCCATTTTTTAAACTTTTGGATCTTTGCGAATATAATTTAGGAGAATTTTGAACTCACACAATTCTTAATGTCTTTTTACATGTCCAATTATTTACACCGAAGACTTAGTTTCAATATAAAAATATATATATATATATATAAATAAATAATTCTTTCTAAATCCATTAAATTCTGATATAAATTGTTTTTCTAGCTTTGGTTCACTCTTTGCTATTGTGTGTGTATGTGGTCTTTTTTACTGCAAGAGATTATATATGTATTTCTGAGTGTCTATGGTAAGAGATTATATATGAATAATATATGTATCGCTTTGGAATAATATATGTATCATTTCAACCTGTTGTATGGTTATTGAGTTCTAATGTTGGAAATTGAATGCACATCATTTATTGAAACTTTAAAACAACATCCATTCTCAGAAGTGTTACTATAAACTTATTATATTCTTCAAAGTCATTTGATTAGTTGGATTGTATGAATGCTTGCATCTGTTGTGTTATTTTGTTTGCTTGGTGGAAATTTGACTTCTTAAGCTTGATGTCGTAATTGTTAAGATTATACTTGTAGCAGTAATTACTGTTTTTTTTTTTTTTTTTTTTTGGGTTAGTAGTAATTACTGCTTTTTAAGGTTTCCTTTGTTGTGTTTTTTAATGTTTATAGTACTGCTCGCCTCAAGAAGCTCAGTTATTGTCTTAGCATCAACCATTGCGACCCTGTCCTCGTCTTTCAGAAGGTCTATGTCGGTGTCTACAATGGCGTCACCACCAGCAAACTCGATGAATTGTCCACTAAAACTGCTGATGCCATGACTACTAACCATCCCAACTATGCTTCTGTGAGTTTCGTTCTGAAATTAGGATTGTAGCTTTTAATCTGAGATTATTGATTTGTTTTTAATCAAAGTCTCTCAATCAATATCTTTCCTTTCTGTTCTTACTAATTCCTCTTCGCAAAGCAGATATAAGCTTTCACATGCTTCTTTTTCCTTCATTTCTGGTTTGGCTATTGATCTGACTGCTGGTTAATTAATCTTTAAAAAGATGATCTTTGTGTGAGATTGATGAAAATGATTACAGCTTGAGACCAGCACGGTAGTTTTTTTTTTTTTTTTTATTGGCAAAAGTTAGCGATTAGTTTTTAGATTGGCACCTTAGAGGAGTTAAATTCACACCCTCTCATTGCAAGCACTTAAGACTTACCTTCTATTTGTAAACAATAATCGAAAGAGAGAATGAGAGGTAAAGAGCTGATAAAAATTCGTGTAATGAATATTCCTCAAGCACACTGAAATACAACATGAATGCATACATAGGTGCAAACAAGGTTTTAAAAAGCGGCCGCAACCGTTACGTAACGCCGTTACGTAACGGTTTTGGCGTTTACCGCCACCCGTTACGGCAGCTTTTGCAGTGTGATTGAGATTCACAGGTGTGTCGGCCGTAGCGGCTGCCATAGTAGTCGTAACGGTGTCGTAACGGCCTGTTACGCACCGTTACGTAACGGTTTCAAACTGTTTCTTTCGAAAAAAACACACAAAAAAAAGCTGAAAATAGGGGAAGAGGGATAGAGAGAAGAGGGAAGATAAAGAGAGAAAATTGAGGAGCAAAAGATAGAGAGAGAGAAGAGGGAAGATGAAGAACATGTTATTGATTTGTTGAAACTGTAAGACCTATGCTACTCTATTCAGCTGCTATCACTAAACCATTTTGTTTGTGTGTGTCTATCTATATATTGTTTGAAAATACTAATAACAATAATAATAATAAGTGTGGTCATTATCTATTTAGTTTGGTTAAAATATGTATATATATATTTAGGCTCTTATTTATTCTCTTACTTTTGTCATTGTTTATCTTATATATAATAGTTAGTAATTAATTTTTTGTATAATATAAAGTTATTAATTATTAAAATAAAATGTAAAAAACTCAGTTTATAATGATTTAAAAATATGAAATATATTGGATCATACTTAAAAATTTACAAAAATTGATCAATATTTATTTTTAACCCAATAAATATGATCATGGAAAAAAAATGTGTATCGGTAAATTTTTTTCAAATTGTGCGAAAAATAAAAAAATTCACGGTTCCGGTTACCGCAACCGTTATACTACGACCTTTACACCCCGCAACCGCAACCGCGTTACCGCCACCGTTACGGCGACTGCAACCGCTTTTCAGAACCTTGGGTGCAAACAATATGCACATGTCTGCTTGCCTCTACATGCACAAAGTGAGATAGAAGGGAGTTGGGAAGGTGATTAAATTTAAATGTGGGACAATCTTGAATTATGAGTTGATTTGGGCGGTGATAGAAGCCTTGTTGAATGGCATTGCCATCTCCAAACAAAAAACAAAAATGAAAAAACTTAATAAAGCACCTTACTGAGAAGAGGATTCATAAAGTCAGGACAAACACACAATATTTTTTCATATTATACTATATTTTTCTGTTTGATGTTGCTATTTCATGTGTTAGACCCAGTTAAATTGTTAAATCTGTACTTAATTTATCTATAATATGTGATTGGATGGCTCAACATCATTCATACTTTCAAGCATGACTAAAATGACTTAGGTGGTGCAAGCAAAGAACTAATGGACTAACAGAAAAAGAGATATGCAAGATTGTGGAGTGATTTTATACTTGTTAATCATTCTAACAGCAGCTTGGTCAACTTTTATTTGGATAATGTTGAAATTAGGATTGGCAATGGTGAAGGAATCATCTTCTGGGTAGATAATTGAATGGGAACCAATTGTTTGAAGTCCCAATTTCCTAGACTATATTACTTATCAGTGGATAAAAAACACAACTTTGAATTTGCAGGTGACTAGGGCTAGAAACCAAAGCAGCTGGGAATTCAACTTCAAAAGACCCGTATTGACATGGGAGGAAGGAGAATTGCAGAGACTACTTGATGTTATAGGTGAGGGCTCTGCATTGAGATTGTAGTCAAATGATAGTATTTGGTGGAAAGTTGATTCTTCAGGTATTTTTCTTGTTAAATGTGCTATTAATTGGTGCGAATCATTAAATGGTCTTACTCTGAAACCTCTTGACTTTATTTGGAACAATCCCTCCCCACCTAGCGCCCAATTTTCTCTTACTTGGCCTGGAAAGGGAGGATTAAGACCTTAGATTATCTACATAGAATTGGTGTTCTTAGTGATGATGCCAGATCTAAGTGTGTTATGTCACTTTAACATTAAATCACTCAATCATGTTTTGTTGATTTGCCCCTTTGCTTGCAAAGTTTGGTCCAACATAATCAACTGGTGGGGTTTGCAGTCGGCCTCTCCTAGTTCAGTGGACATGCTAATGCACTAGTGGATGGGTTATAATTTTAGAAAATGAGAAAAGAAACTTTGGAGATCAATTATTATGGCTGATTTATGGTCCCTTTAGAAATGTAGGAATGACTGTTTGTTCAATGAGCTGCAACCAAACTGTGAAGATCTTTGTGAGCTAATTAAAGTGAGAGTAGCCCTTTGGATGAAAACACACTCGGTGGGCTAAGGCTACACGGTGGATGATTTTGTATACAACATGCAACAAGTAAAAAGGTGCATCTGCTAGAAGATGATCAGAGGAGGCTTTCAAAACAGTGTTTGGAGTGAAACTAGTTGCTGTTAGTTGTTGCTGCTGCTAGTGCTACTGATTGTTTTTGGCATCAGGTGATTTTGGTGTTGTTTTGGTGTTGTTAGTGTTGCTGCTAGTTGTTGTTAGTTGCTGTTTTTGGTGCTGCAGAGCTGTTGTTGGCGCTGCTGGTGTTGCTGCTATGCTACTAGTGCTACTGCTAGTTGTTGTTAGTTGCTGTTTTTGGTGTTGTAGAGCTATTTTTGGTGCTAATTTTGGTGGTGTTGTGTTGTTTTGGTGCTGTTTGATATGTTAGTTGTTGTTTTTTTCTTGGCCTTGGTTGGTAGCTCACCAACTCTTGATTTAGATCTTTTTGGACGGTTTTGAAGTTGAGGACAATTTTTGATATTTAGAAACATAGTTTTTGGATGGCTTAGATTGTACAGATAGTTTTTGGATGTTCGAAACTTATGAATAATTTTTTTGATGTTTGAAATAATATTTTGGTGATTGATTGATACTTATATATATATGTGTGTGTGAAACTTGTTTGTAATGTTTTTTTAGATTGTATAAAACAGGTGAAATAGAACTTGCTGAATTAAAAATAAAAAAAAAATAAAAACCAAACATATTTGTGTTAAATATTTAATGAGTAGTAATGAGTGTCGTGGTTTGTCCCTTGAATTAACGGCACACAAAGTAGTTGTAGAAAAATTAAATATAACGTATAAGATTAGCTGTTAAAAGTTTTTAATAGCATGTTATGGCATGCCGTTGAAAGTGAATAACTTTTCATGATTAGTCATAATACGACTTTACCTTGCGCGTCGTAGAATCATATCCCCGACATGCATTTGGTGTTGTAAAAAAATTCATGCATAATTCAACTTCCAAATTCAACATAGATAACAAAATTTATGCTCAAAATGACGAAAAACTACATAATGATGCATGCATGTATGATTAACTCAATATTCATCCTCTTGAAACTATTTTCTTGTGTTCAATCTCAAATTCTCTATAAATTCATTAGCTAGATGTCTTAATTACACGAATTAGGGATCAAACTCTTACCTAGAGTTCTGAATTTGTTGGTTTCTTGCAAAATCTTGATCTTCTTCTTCTAATTCTTCAATCTTCTAGGTAGACCTTCAAGTTCTCTCTCTCTCTCTCTCTCTCTAAAATGAAGTTTCTCACTTTCTAGGAGCTCTCCAACAAATTTTGTGATGAAAATGAAGTAATTCTCCTCTCTTATCATATATATGCATTAGATTAGCTTAGTTACTTATTAGAGGTTAAGCTAATTTAATTAATACTTAAGACTATTTAAGACTAATTAAATAAAACTTAATTTACTAAATTGAATCAAATTTTAATTAAACTCTTCAAATGGCTCTAAATATTATAGCAAACTAACTAAACTCGCCAATTTCGGTTTTTGAACTTATCTAGACTTTCAATTTTTGATTCAAAATAGAATTCCCAACTGATACTTCACAAACCAGATATATACATACAAATTAAACACAAAGTACATAATTCAAATTCAAATTTCACATGAATAAATAAATGCAAATATGATATGCATGGTATAGCTATCACAAAAAGAGATTGTGGCGTCATGGTGTGGATGGAAGGATGGGGAAGTCTCAGAGAGAGTGAGGGGGAACAAAAATGGGATCAGAGAGCAAAAAGAAGTTTACCCTACCAAGTTGAGCCATTTTAGCAAGTTAACTTGTCTATACCGGGTTGATCCATTTTTAACCGAATATATTAAGGGGTAAAATAAAAAATTCAATACTAAAATTTCGTACATCATCACATTCCATCCAATCTTGTAATGGATTCCTAACAATGTAGTGCACAGTGTAATGCAACTCAAATATTAAAATAGGTCAATGTCATTTTCTAAATGTAGTGGGGTTAGTTACAATTTGAATAACAATTAGTGGAGGTTGGTGTAATTTGTTCAACAAAAAAAAAAAAAATAAGGAATAGAGGAAGAGAGAGAAAGATGAATGAAGGAAAAAAGAGCAAATTCATTGATACAATAAGGGTGTTCAAAAAATCGATGGAACTAGTAAATCAATCCAATTCAGTCCAAACCATCAATTTGGTCAAGTTTTTAGTAGATTTGATTATGATTCTAGGCTTGAAAATGGGGGAATGGTGGTCAATTTTCTAGTTCTAAGACTTTAGTTACAGTTCCAGAATGAACCAGACCGTGACATTTGTTTTGCAGCGCTTAGGCCAGAAAGAAAATGAGAAAGATTTCAATAGATATAAGAGAGATAGATATATAACTGAAAGGTATAGTTAGAAGAGAGAGTGAGGGAGTTAGAGTTTGTTATAACAGACTCTAACCATCTTGTATAAAGCTGTGTAAACACAAGTTAATTGATTCATTGAGAATTCATTTCAGATTTTGTTATGGTATCAGAGCACGATATAAGGCTCAGCTAGTTACAAAGGGTTATCTTCAACAGGAGGGTGTGGATTTCCAAGATACTTTCAGTCCTGTTGCCAAACAACCAACCATTTTTATTTTGTTGTGTTTAGCACTTCAGCGCAATTGGCCACTCAAACAGCTGAATATTTCTAATGCCTTTTTACATGGCCAATTTAGAGGAGGAAATCTACATGGTTCAACCTCAAGGGTTTATTGACTCTGCCTTTCCTCACCATGTTTGTAAACTTCAGAAGGCCCTCTATGGTCTTAAACAAGCTCCTGGAGCTTGGTATCTACATTTTCCTCCTTCTTGCTTGGTCAAGGTTTTTACCTCAGTCCCTCAGATTCTTCTTTGTTTGTCCGCAAAACTCCGCATCACATTACTATTTTACTTATCTATGTGGATGATATTTTGTTAACTGGAAGTGATTCTGTGTTACTCCACTCTTTACTTACCCAAATGCACAATGCTTTTTCCATGAAGGAACTTGATGATATCTCTTATTTTCTGGGCATTTCAGTTCATTCTCATTCACAAGGATACTTTCTCTCTCAGCAGAAGTATGCTAGTGGCTTACTTCAAAAAGCTGGTATGACAGAGTGTAAGCCTTGTTCTACTCTTTTGGCTATTCACCCATCTGTCTCTCCTTCAAATGATTTGTCTTATTCTAACCCTTGCTTTTATAGAAGTTTAGTAGGGGCTCTCCAATATTTGACCATTGCTAGGCCTGATTTGGCTTTAGCTGTTAATCAAGCCTGTCAACATATGCAAGCTCCTACCCTTGCTCACTTTGCCATGGTTAAAAGGCTCCTCAGATATTTTGTTAACAAACTCTAACCATCTTATATAAAGCTGTGTAAACCCAAGTTAATTGGTTCATTGAGAATTCATTTCAGATTTTCTTACTTATTATTTTTTTTATATGTAAAAATTAAAATATAAAAAGTTTCTTATAAGATTTGAACCGAAATTAATAAACTCTAGCTAACTTAACTAAACTAATTGTTGTCAATATATTTATTAATATAAAATATTTATCATATTGTTATATAAATTTTCTAGGACCATAAAACCACACCAAACCAAACCAAACTAGTTTCTATGGTTAGGTTCTAGTTTGGTTCCACAAGTTTAACAATGTGGTTACAGCTCCAATCTTTCTGAAACTGTAGAAACTGGTTCCGTTCCAAGCTTACTCTAAAACCCGATCAATCTGATCTGTGTACACCCCTTGATACAAAGACTAGGGGGGTAGGGAGTGATCAGCAACTACCTTATTGATGCCATGGGTTTGGTATTCAAGCTTGTACCACACCTATGCACGACATTGTTAGCTGTGCAAAATGACACATAGATTAGACTTCATTCCTAAAAGAGAATTGTTCTTAAGCCTATCTATACTAATTTGAAACCGTAGAAACCGGTTCCGTTCCAAGCTTACTCTAAAACCCGATCAATTTGATCTGTGTACACCCCTTGATACAAAGACTAGGGGGGTAGAGAGTGATTAGTGACTACCTCATTGATGCCATGGGTTTGGTATTCAAGCTTGTACCACACCTATGCACGACATTGTTAGCTGTGCAAAATGACACATAGATTAGTCTTCATTCCTAAAAGAGAATTGTTCTTAAGCCTATCTATACTAATTTGAGCAATTGTTGGGACTAATATCATAAACATTAAAACCGTACTATGAGCGTCTGTTCAAACAGTAAAACCCCATCCTAAATCTTGTTGTTTATGTCTTAGTAAGTATTCAAATAAATAATTTATCTACTTTTAAATCATGGGTGGGGTTTCAGGAATATACCCAAAAGGAGTTGCCAGCAATTCTTTGTTTTATTCTTACAAAATGAACTCATGATGATCGAATTTAAATTCACACTTTTAATCTTTCAGTACATATCATCATTTTATGCTCGAACTTAACAGTTTTAAGGTTATTTCTCACAAATGCATTCACTTCTCAAATTGAGATGCTCTTTGGAACTCCCTTTCCTGTCACTCCAGGTTCAGAAAATGGCTTCAAAAGCTCATAAGGAACCACACCAGCTCCACATCTATTCTTCAAGTTCTTATCAACATTCCTACCATCAATGACTCCTTCTAGCTCCGTCAATTTCCCATTAAACCGTTCAAATGCCGCCTTTATAATTGGATTTTCTATCCATGATGCCTCCATGTCCTTACCGAGATACTCTTCATCCAGTGAATGATTAGATAGCACATCCAAAACAGCCATGACTTTTGTAGCTTGAATTTGAGAAGGAAAGCACATCAAGAGTGCAACTTCGGGCTTGTTGATGAAACACTTCCACTCTTCATCAGTTGGATCTTCAGTAGGCATTTTGGTTCGAGCAATGGTGGGCCGATTGGGGAAATAACCTGCATACATATATTGCCCGAAGTTGACAGCTGAATGGTGACCGGATGTTACCCAGATCATAGTTGTGAGAATTCCGATTAGATCTTGTGGGGTTTTCAGCACTGGCCACCATGGTTCGTCTTTCTTATCACCATGACCTACCGTTCGGATTTCTGTCCACCATGCTTGAAGCTCTTTGTCAGACTGTATAAAGCTTGCATCTTGGTAATAGTGTTTCACATAGTCTGTAACCCATTGCTTTATGGCATCCCAAACTAGCAGACCATCATTCGCGAAAGGGTAGTCCTCGATGGTTAGCCTTAGGCCATGTGGAGCTGTTTGATCCTCCACAGCCATTCCCCTAATAATTAATCAAATTGAAGAAGTTAGCAAAAGATAATGACACTAATTAGCCCCTTCCCTAACCCAAGATAGAAAGACCATCACTTGACATGATTTTAAATAATTGTATTAGGGACAAATTTTAGTATCAACTACAATATAAGGGTATTAGGAGTATATTGAGTGATACTTATTGAGAATTGGGTAATGCAATCGTCAAATTTTTAATCATCAATCGCGAAAAAGAGTTGTACAACAGCCAAACTGACTGTATCAATTGTGAACTGACTGTATTGATTGTGAATCAGGTCATGAGGTAACAATAGATCGGTACATGTTGGTAACCGACTGAAATGTATGCGATTTGTATTCCGATTGATTTACCAGGGTATGTAGTACATACCAGGCAATACAGGATATTAAAACCATGGTTGATGGTTGGTACATTTTGAGTTTAAAAATAAATAAATAAATATTATATATTATGGATTATTGATTCACATCAATTATCCTAAAGTAACTTGCTTTGCTAGAGCATGCCTGGTAAGTAAGTTACCTGCTAATTAAGTCAGCTGGTAGTGCTTGGAGATCGAAACGCCACAGTTGATCGTAGGCAACAGAGCTCAGCTCGATAGAGTACTTGCCGGGTGAGAAGCAAGTCTCAATGATTCCACCGGCATTAATTAGGGCTTCTCGAGCCAAAGCATTGATCTCCATTGTGTATCGAAAATGAGGGTGCAATAGTCTGTAAATCGGGTGCATTGCACTAAGTTGCCTGTTGCTCGCAATTATGTAAGGCTCTGTCACGCAGTGAGTTGTTAGCCTGCATGTACAAATTAAGTCGATAAAGGAAAGGAGAGGAAAGGAAAAGAAAAGAAATTCATATATAGTTGTTCTAATTTGAGAGAGCTTCGAGCAATAAGTCATCATGGCTTGTATACATACCAGTGACTGACTAACTGGTGATAACCAGAGTCATGAGCAAGGGCATGAGCCTTGGCAAGCCTCCAAAGCCAGCAGCCAGTAGCATCCCAGGTAGGTGTGAACACTTGCTTCCACTGAGGCTTGCCATCTACCGGTGGCCGAGTCAGCTCTATGGCTAAAGGCCTCAAGGTGCCATCAGGTGTTAAGAAGAAGATCGTCCTCGACCCATACAGTGTTGTCCCTTTGCTCTCTCTTACTTTGTTCACATAAGGTAATAACAAGTCATGGTAATCCAACATAAATAGCTTCTTTTTTTGCAAGGCCTGCATTGCATATTTGCACCAAATTTCACATCTCAATCTCAATCTCATTCTCTGCATGCAAAGGCTTAGGCATAGACAAATAAAAATACCACATTGAACTTTCAATAATTATATATTGCATTACCACTTCAAGGGTCATAAACCCTCTGATCTCTCGCTCAATCAGCTCTTTGGTGATCGCCGATTCTGGTGGGCCATATATCTTTGGGTCAAGTTTACTCTTCAATGGCCATTCCTGCATTCAGATGATCATATCGTTTTGACATTCCCTTTGTTTATTTTTTTTTTTATTGTTGTTTAGTTATTTATTTATTTTGTGTGTGTCAAAAGACTATAAAATGACATAACAAAATCTATTAAGATAAGACTTGAGAAGAAAAATTATTTAGTGGTCTTGGGGCAAATACACATTGTATCCTAATTTGTTTTACTAGATTAAAATAAAAGGAAATTGCTTGACAATGGGGTAAAAACAAAAAAAAAAGGTTATAAAAATCTAGTATCTAGTGATATCATGTCATTGACAGTTGGTATCACTAATCAATAATAAGTCGACACAAAGGATAAATTCTCTTTCTAAGAAAATTGTGTATAATTATGTAATATTGTTTATATTTCTAAACATTTTCTATTACCTCTTTTAAACCGTCGGTGTTTCTTGCTAAATTTGTAGACAAAACCAACCAAAAATATTGAATGTTACCAAACTATAAGGTATATGCCCTTTTGAGTCGAAGTTACTATCACACATTAAAATAGGAATGTGTTTCTTCGGAGCATACCTTGAGCAATTGTATGCTGTATGGGTTAAGACCCGCAAGAGTCTGCCTCGAGAACTCCTCATCCCTAAACCAAGAAAATTTGTCTCCTACAGTTTGCAACAACAAAAGTAGACACTCATCGTCATGTAATCAGAAAGAAAAAGAGAGATAATGATGATATATAGTTGATGATTGTTGTTTGTTATATACGGCATACTTTCAAACAATGCAGGGGTCTCAAACCGCAAAAGACCTTCTTCAGCATCAGTGACAAACTTGACAAGCCTGGGAAGGAGATCCTTCAAGAAACCATTTTTGGAAAGAGGAGGAAGGTTAACACCTTCATTGAACAAGGAATCAATGGCAGTGAAGTAGGGAAAGCCAAGTTCAGTGTCAACAATTGCAGTCTCAAGAGATGGTACAAGTGCATGCAACACTGAGTATACGGCCTTGGCTGAAAATGTTAGCTCCTTCACATCTGAGAACGCCTCATCCCTTGGCACGTATACGCTACTGCTCCTCGACTCCGACATTGGATCTATAAATTACCAATCTTCACATCATTAGCCATACAACTAAATAGGGCCGGCCTCAGATTCTTGGCGCCCAAGGCGAAATTTTAAAATTGGGGCCTTCATGTATTAAAAAATATATATATATATATTCAAAATTTATTTTGGAGGTATATAATATAAATTCAAAATTAGTGTAATGAGATTTGAGCCCTACTTAGATAAATGTGATCCGTAAATATATTTTTTTTGAGTTAATTTTTAAGAAAATATAGTATTATTGTATGCAAATTTATAAAACAAAATAGAAATTGTGGGTAAAATGATAAGTTCCTATAATTTTTATTATTATTATTTCATACTAGTACTCACAAAGAATATGCATATATAATCACTAAAATTATTTATTAAAATTTACTTACACAGGTTAAGATATGAAGAAAATTATTACAAACTAAAAAATATAAAAATTTGGTCTTGTTCCTTAATAATTTAGCAAATTCAAATTACAATTAGAAAAAAAAGTCATCTATTCTATTAAAAAGGAGAAGAAAAAAAAAATATCAAACAAAATCTAAAATTATAATACCAAATAAAAATTAAACAATTATAATAAAATATGAAATTAAATATTACTTTTTTGGCATTTTTAAGAATAAAATTACTAAATATGTTTACGTATAATTTGTAAGGACTTCTAATTTGGATTGTGAAGTTCAATTAGTTAGTTTGAGCCTTTATTTTTAAGCCAACTAACACCATAAAAATTAAAATTAGTTGAAGGCCCTTAAACTTTGACCAAATTTGAAGACTCAAGGTGGCACCTTGCTCGCCTTGAGTCAAAACCGGCCCGCAACTAAATAAATATGCTATATATTTTATATTTGTCTACCAACTTTCCTTTAGTTAGGTCTCGTTTGGGGATATATTTTTTTAGTCATTTTTAAGTTTTTTGACTAAAATATGATGTAAAAATTAGTATTTTTGAGATGACTTTTTAATTTTTTACAAAAAGATCTTTAAAAAGTAATGAGAAAATAGAATCTTTGACTTTTTGGTATAGGTTGTTAGTTTTTTGATTTTTTTAGTGACATTTTGACCTTTTAGCTAAAATCACCACTTGCCAAACGAGACCTTATGCTTATTTTGGCAATTTAAAAAAAGGTTAATGTGGTGTTTTGGAAAGTTAATAAAAAGCTGACTTTTTTTGTTTTTTTTGCTTAAAAAAAACTAACTTTTTGGTGGTTTTTTTTGTGACTTTTGTGTAAAAAAATTAAAAAGCCAAAAAACTAGTTTTTTTAACTTTTTTAGCATGTTCCCAAATTGCTGAAATGTATTAACTTATTGGCTTATTTGAGTCACATCACCTCTCTATTTTTTTTTTACAATTTTTTTTAAATAATTATAATAATAATAAATTAACTTCTTTTTTCTTTTCTTTTTTTTCCTTCCTAATCGTCAAAGTAGGGCTCAATTATGTAAGTTTCCTAGTACATACTTTATTGATGACCTGGTCCTCATTCTCCTCTAGGATGGAGATTTTCTCCAAAACTAATCCCAACTAGAAGGGCCTCATATGGCCTTCCATGAAACTCACGTTAATGATCCAAATCCTTTAGTTATTTTCGTTTCTAGTGAATTGAAAATATATATATATGTATTTGAAGCTAACTTTAGACTTTTATATTATATTCCATTAGGCAAACCAACAGAGAAAGAATTTGGAAAAAAGTTATAAATAAATAAATAAATAAAAATCTAAAGTCTGAAGTTTTTTTTTTTGTTTTTTTAGTCTTTAGTAAAAAAAATTAGATTCTTTCAAAGTTTTGAAGATAGACCTGTCTTAGAGCGTGGTCGACCAGTTCTGCAACGTCTTGGATAAGGATGTTGTTTACCACCAAGTACAGGACGTTTCGAGGTAGGACTACTGTCTGGATCACCAATATCGTTATAAACATCATAATCGTATATCCTCTCATATGTCTTCCGCTCTCCTTGGCCATTCCCCCTTAGATTTTCTAAATCTTCCTCTCGTAGCCTCTTCAACCCATCTGGTGTTTGAGATGGCAAGTATGACTGCTATCAAAAAAAAAAAAAAAAAACAGAATAAATAAAACAAAATAAAACTAAACTGGTATTGATGCTATATATATATATATATATATCTCCAAGTTTAACATTTTTAATTTTCCATTAATTTTTTCATTTTTATTTTTAACTTTGTATTCCTTTAATTTTTATTAGTTTTTGTTGATGAAGTTGGACTGAGCCTATGACGACAGTATTTTTATTAATTCTCACTTAAACTGGGTACCCAGAACTTTACTATGAAATCTCCACGTGATGTACAGCTGAAATTGAATTACCAATGTCTATGCCTGTTTTAGAAACCCACAAAAATAAATTGAAAAGTTGCTCAAATTTTGTAATCAAATACTTAGTGAGAATGTTTGTTACTGTTTAAATGACTTGTTTATAGTTTATTTTTATTTGAGATTGTCAAATTATTTAGTGCAACTTCTACAACTTATTAGACAGAAGAAATTGAATAAGCTAACAAAAATTAATTAAGTAGAAATTAAGGGATGAATATTTTTAGTTTCTACTTTTTAATTATCAGCTTTTAGCTAGTAACAAACTTACACTGTGACCATACACTAACAGCATTAAATATACACCTTTGATTACGAACTCGGAGTATTTTTGATTTAGTATTATATGAACTTTTAGACTTTCTGATTAGATAAATCTAAACTACATTTTTTAAAGTAAATTTTTAATAATATTTTTAAATTTGTAAATTGTGATTAATTCTAACACGGGACACACAGTGGTACCAATTTGTGGTAATGTGTTGAAAGCTACAACACTATGGGGGTCATTGTGGGTCTGGTGGTACCAGAAGGACCAGCTATTGATTTTTAATTACAAAATTGCAACTGTCACATCAATGTGTGAATTTTTCGGGATAATATTTTTGACATTAGATTTTTCAAATTTTTTTTGATATATATTATACATATTAATGTTTTACACTGTTTTTGCAATGATATTTTTTTGTGATAATTCAGTAGTCTAAATCGAAATTTAAAGCAAAAGAACGTATATTTTAAAATATATAAGAAAAAAAAAAGTTATTTTATTTTAATTTTAAACTTGAAGTGATGGTTTATATCTTTGGCTAATGTGTCTAGTTGTAAGAAAAGTTATATGGTGGTGTTTTGGGAACTTCGGTTTGGGATTTTTTTTTTGATTTTTTTCATTAAAAGACAAATTTTTTGCAAAATAAAAAAAAAACACATTAAAACAGAATATCACATCCAACCCCATAAACATTTCACTTTTTCTCTCACAAACATCACATCCAACCACAAAAAAATCCAACTACCTTCCCAAACACTAAAAAATTTTATCCAATAATATCTTACAACTAAAAAAACTTACATAAAAACCCACTTCCCAAACACCCACGTAATAAAACTATTACATTGAGAAAAAAAAAAACACAAAAATGGACAGAATATCTAAATCCTCAAATAATAATATTGATTACAAATACATCCTTGTTTATCGAGCTGGCTTACAAATGAGCAATTTTATGAAATATTCAAGATGTTAAACAAATTTGAAATGAAGGTATTTAAGTTTGACGATTTAAAGTCTTTGAACTTGAAAACATAATTTGAACTCCTTTAACTATACATATATTTAAACTACTCATAGAAAGTTGTAAAATCCACATGTTTTTTTCTTCTTATTTTCTCCAAACAAAGATATTTATAAATGCAATTCTCAAACTTGTATCAGATAATGAAACTTGAAACTTAAAATCCTCCTACAAATATATCAAATTTTCTTTTATTTTTTTTGTATTTTATCATAATTCTCGAAAATCCCTCAGCAACATACTTAAAAGGACTTTAGATTCCCTGGTGCGAAAAATAACATTTTTAAATTGATAAGTTAAGTATATATATTTACAACACTGCTGCATATCCCCAGTGGGAGTCGCACCCCCAGTGAGGTGTCGCGCCCCCACTGGCTGAAACTCAAAAAAAAAAAAAAAAAAAAAACAATTTTTTTTGGGACCAATTATGGAGTGTCACCTCACTGGGGGTCGACCCCCAGTGGGTGTATGAGACATTTTTCATATATTTAATGACAATAACAAGTTCACATGCATGTCAAAAAAAAAAAAAAAAAAAAAGAGTCAAATCGTGTTTATCTTATGCATGTAGTTGTGTGGTATTTATGTGGATAGTGGAGGGAGGCTGACCTTGTTGGTGAAGAAAATTCTCTTGTGAGGACTATCAAATTTGGAAGCAACCCATGAATTGCAAGTGACATCAACAGGGCCACCGGGAGGGAATCCATGAAAGACAATGTTCTTGAGGTACATTTCCTTGTGGTGTTCATTCTCGACCAAGACTGCACCAATCTCACCATAACCTTCTGGAATTACAAAATTGCATTCATACTTCACTTCATCCTTCTCTTGGCTCTTCCGATGTGCATATCCCTTTATTGTTTCCTTCTCTAATCCCGTCTCTTCCATGTATCCAAACAAATAATGTAATTATCACACACTTTTATTATGCAATTTTTAGGTTATTACTTCTAAGACAAAAATGTATATATATATAGAAAAATGCTTTGGACAGTGATGTGATATTTTGGTTTTGGTTTATTTTTATTTTATTTTTTTTGTTCATTACCATGTCATTAGTGTTTCATTAGAGTACCAAAATTAGTGATCTGAATCATTACTGACATATATATTACAAGTACGTGAAAGCACTACTATTAATTAAATGGAGGGGTACATGCTGTGCACCAAGATTTGCTGTATGGCCAAACGGTGCCACTTTGGTGTTCTTCTACATGTTTTTTTTTTTTTTTCTTTTTTTGGGGGGTGGTCTTGTTTAAATTGACTTTGTTTTTTTTTTTTTTTTAAATGTTGAGAGAGACTCCCGAAATATTATCAATAAATTATTCACAGTGAGGTGATAAATAATTATGTCTTAATTAATTAATTCCTAATCAAATCAACAAGATTATTTTCAATTTGGACCATGATGATGTTTGTGCATCCGTGGAGTCCACCGGGAGTCTTATTTCAATAATGCAAAACTATCCTTAGATGGGACAAATTATTTGAAGAGGATCATTTAACCGTAATAAGAACACGAAAGATTGAGTATTTTTCATTAATTTTTTAAATCACAACATGTAGATCATACATAAAAAATAAAAATTAAAAAAAAATTCTAACCATTCCGATGACCAAAGTAGTCACTTCAGTTTATGACATTTATTTACACAACCAAAAAAAAAAAAAAATGACAAATATTATTTGAAAATTAAACTATTTATTTTTCAGTAGACAAATGTAATAACTATCGTGACTACAGTTATCATATCAATATGATTTTTTTTTCATAAATGATCTATGTCTAAAAAAATAATCAGTGTATTTGGTTTGAGTTTTCTAACTTAAGTTTTTTGAAAATTGAATTTTTTGATTTTCGTATTTTTTTTTGTTTTCAGTGAATATTTTTAAAATTTTAAACTTTTTTTTACATTTTTAGATGCACCTTATTCAGATATATCTAAAAAGTAAAAAATTTATGAAAAGTATTTTAAAAAATTAATAAATACATAAAAATACAAAAAACAAAAAAAATGTGTTGAATTCTTGTATTTTTTTTAATATTTTTGGTATTTAATGAATTTTTAAAAGATTTTTTTTTACTTTTTAGGTGTATTTATGTTAGGTGTGTCTAAAAAAAAAAAATTGTTTAAAATATTAAAAAAAATCAGTAAAAACAAAAAAATACGAAAAATAAGAAAGTAAAATTTTTTGAAAAATGCTTTTAAAAAAATGAAACCAAGCAAGCTATATTGTTCCAACAATAACACGTAATTATTCATATCATTTGAGTTATATTTAGGGGTGAAATTTTATGTAAAACATCAATGTTGTAACCATTTAGGCCAAAAAAATACTTAAAACCCATAAAATATTACCTTTAAATATATCTTTTAAAAAAACACAATAACATTATTTTCCCCCAATTAATTACTTCACTAAGGGCTCGTTTGAGAACTTAAAAAAAATTCAAAAAGTCAAAAAATTACTAAAAAAATTAAAAAATTATCACTATTTACTAAAAAAAATATAAGAAATTAATATACATAATATTAAAATATAAATCAACTTCATGCCACTCTAGGGGCTCACGTCAAACCAAAGGCAGTGGAAGAAAAAAAAAAATACATGTGTATATTCACTAAGTTGAATGGTAAAGTTGGATCAGTGGGGGTCCACCATGGGTCCCATTTTAATAATCCGAACCGTTCAATATGTAAAACTCGTCTAGTGTTATATGCCTATAAAAAATCACGTCTATCGGATATCGTTAACGATATGATCAAATCAGTTTCGTATAAAAAATGAATAGTGTTATAGTTAACAATTAACAAAAAAAACTAACACGATCAGATAGTTATCGATATCCAATCAACGTGATATTTTACAAGCATATAGTACTCGACGAGTTCTACACATTGAACGGTTTCGATTAGAAAAAGGGACCTGTGATGGACCCCCATAAATCGAACAACACCGTCCAATTAAAGCCCGAAAAGGAGACAATATTTTCCCCATGGAAAATGTCTCGTAGCTCAAATTTTGTGGCTCAAAAGTGGCTCAAATGGCCAAAACGACGTCGTTTTGGCCATTTTTATGTTATTCTGTACTCAAAACGACGTCGTTTTGGCCATTTGAGCCACTTTTGAGCCACAAAATTTGAGCTACGTAGCATTGTCGTTTCCCCATTTTCTACGCAACGGACTGCACTACCCAACTTGTACGACTTACTTCACTATCTTCTTCTACACACTTATATATATAATTTTTTAATACATATTTTTTCATAAAAATTTAAAAAATTAACTTAAATATTCATATTTTTTTCTTAATTTTTTAATTCAAAAAAATAAAAAATATACTTATTTAACCCACCCAAACAAATCTCTAATTGAATGATTGATGCTTATTTGTACAGAAAATCAAATGAGTGGGGATGCAGGATCCACAAGTGGAGTAAAGGTATCATTATTGTTCTTCCAACTAGGCAACAAAAGTCTGATTTGATATGATGTGAAAAGCTGATAAGGTTAAGAGAAATAACTGCAGAATGGTGTAGTAAAAAAAATTATAAATTAATGAAAACATTTATATATTTTAATAATTAAAATATATTATATTTTTATGATTTTATTTTATTTATTTGTTTGTTTTTTTCTTTCTTTCTTTCTGCACCAGGGTGCGGTTATTTCTCCCATAAAGATATACCTACCCATAACTTTTTACATTGTTAGTTTAAAATTTTTAAATTAATTTATAAATATATTTGGTGCATGACTCTTCATAATCTAATAAATAAATAAATAAATAAAAATTCTACGTGGTTGATTAAATAAACTGTTGTATAATTTATTTATTTTTAGACAAATATCCAGTATGTCCTAAAAAATTATAATTAAGGCAAAAAAGATGAAGGTTCATTTGTCCAAACATAATAAGCTTAAAAAGTTACCGATTGTAACATAAGAAAATCAAAGTTACAAATTATATCATAACAAAATTTCTTTCCTTTTTCATTTATTTTTTATTTTTTATTTTTTTTGGCTTGAATAAGCTGAAAAGGAACAATAAGCTATAATATAAAATGGTTACGTAAAAAACTCAGGGTCCGTTTGGAAAGGCCTTTTTCGAACTTTTTTGACTATTTTAGCCACAAAAGATAAAATAAGTTATTTTAGTCACAAAAAACAAAACATCACATCTAACCCATAATCATTACACTCTTCTCTCACAAAAAAAATCAAAAAAACTAAAAGGTCAAAAAATCAACCCAATTCCCAAACGGAGGCTCAATATGGCTAAGATTCATTTTACACAAATTGATTACACAAATAAATTTTAGTTTACACATTATTTTGTAAATCTTTTATATTTCAACTCTATATTGATAATATTTTTGATGACGCACATGGATTTGTTTTATTTTTTTTAAGGAACATTACAATAGTAATTCTTATATTTTGATTTTCTATTATTTCTTATAATTTTAGTTGTCTTAATTTTTACGTGATTTTATGATTGCCTTAATTTAATTCAATTAACTACAATTGTTAATATTTTTTTATGAAAAATACACGCATAAACAACATATATCATGTTCTTATAGAAAAAAATTAAAAATTTACTTAACTTTTTTAGTTAATTTCAATCAACGCAGTGATCATTTTCCACAAAACATCTTAATAAGCGTTATTAATTAGACCAAATTAATATAATTCTAAATTTAAGAGTCAAAATTAAATCGTTTGAAATTACGAGAACCAAAATTATACAAGCAAAAAAATACAAGGACTATTGATTTAATTTGCCTTTTTTTTATAACACATCACATGTTGTGGCCTCATCTAGTTTAGCAAATATAATAAAGTGACCGAAAATTGCTTTAGAGCTCTAAAACAGTGGCTTTAAATTAGCATTAAATTGTCCTTTTCCTTTCCTTATTTTGTCTTTTTCTGTTTTTTTTTTTTTTTTTTTATAAAGTGGTTGCCAGCTCAGTAGAGCTGCTGTTAGAGCAGCTCTACTAGAGCTCTCAATCAGAGCCCTAAAGTGACCCATTGGCATGAGTTCTTGCCAAAGATAATTTTGCATGAATTGATTAGAATATCATTCAAAAATTACTACAAAGGAATTTTTTTTCCTTTTTTCTTTTTTTTTCATAAGGAGATGAATAGATGAGAAAGAAAGCTCACATCAAAACATCATATTCACTCATCCTCTAACCTAATAATAAAGACTTCACATGACATTTGTTTTAATATTCTTGTAACACCCCCACAAGTTATTATCAAGTTTGAGTGGGACAAAACTTCACATGACATTTGCCCTTATATTTAACAACACATCACAAGTCTTATCTTTATCAATTCTGAGTGGGAGTACTCGTAGAATAACATAAACTCGCTCGTTAATGTAAATTTTTTGAATTAGTAAGAAATATCAGGTATGTTTGGTTTGTATTTTAATATAAAATTTATAAAAAAAAAATTTGGAGAGAGTTTAAAAAAAAATTAATTTATTTAGTTGTATATTTTGAAAATAGTTTTGGAGTTTGAGAGTTTGTGATGATTTAATATTTTATTATAATTGAGTAGATATGTGAAAAAGAAAAAGTGATTGAGAATGAGAGATGAGAGAGAAAAAATGATTGATTGATGTGTAGGAGAAATAAAGTAATTTTAAAAATGTTTCAAAAAATTTGAATCAAACAAAATTTTAAAAAGTTTCTCAAAAATTACATTTTGAAATACAAACCAAACAAGCCTATCATTTGAAGTGCTTCAACGAAAAAATGTAATGGAGTTAGATATCATATCCAAAAGACCATTTTTACCATTGGATTTAGATAAAATAATAATAATAATAATAATAATAATAATAATAATAATTGTTTGATAATAATTAAAACTAAGATTATTTTCAATTTTTTTTTAATTAATAAAAAGATAAGCTTGTATTGATAGAACAATGGAAAAAGACCTCATAATTCGAACAACCATACAAGCGAAAGGTTTAGCCAAAAACTCTCCCAGCCAAGGCTATTGTCAAAATTTGTCTCTACTTATTGAGGGCGTGTCTTGGTTTTTCAGTGTATTTTTTGTGTTGTTTTTCTTTTCGTCTTTAGTAAAAACATACTTAAAAATAAAAAATTCAAAAAATAATAAAACAAACTTTATGCTTTTGGATTCTCCACAAAATGAACCAAAAAAGTAAAAATACAAAATATAAAAAGTTTACTAAAAACAAAATTTACTAAAATAAATTGGTTTTTAAGGCTTTTTTTTTTTTTTTTTTTGTCTTTTTCAAATTTTAAATTTATTTTTTAAATCCTTCTACACTAAACAGACTTTGTGTGTTTGGTAACGTTTACGTTTTCAGTTTATATTTACAAAAATTTTATAAATTGATTTTTGTTTATTTTTTGTTTATTTTTAGAAAAACATAAACTACAAACGCGTTTGGTAATTGACAAAATGTGTAAAAAAATTTAAAAATATAAAAAAAAAAGTGAGAAATGACAAGTGGTGGCAATTGGCGGCGAAAGACGATGGTGGAAAGTGGTGATGGTGGGTGGTGGGTAGCTGGTGGTGGGTGGGTGGTGGTGGCGGGTGGGTGGGTGACGGTGGCGGGTGGTAGCGAGTGGGTGGTGGTGGTGGTGGTGACAAGTGGGTGGCAGTGGTGGCAGGGGGGTAGCGGATGGCGGGTGGTGGTGGCGGGTAGGTGACGAGTGGTGGTGGTGGTGGTGGTGGTGGTAGTGGGTGGGTGACGGTGGCGGGTGGTAGGGAGTAGGTGGTGGTGGCGGGTGGTGGGTGGTGGCGGATGACGGGTGGCGGGTGATGGGTGGTGGCGGATGACAGGTGGCGGGTAGGTGGTGATGGTGGGTGGGTGGTGGCGGGTGGGTGGGTCGTGATGGTGGGTAGGTGGGTGACGGTGGCGGGTGGTTGGTGGTAGCGAGTGAGTGGTGGTGGTGGTGGTGGGGGCGGCGGGTAGGTGGCGAGTGGTGGTGGTGGTGGTGGTGGTGGTGGGTGGGTGGGTGGGTGACGGTGGCAGGTGGTAGGTGGTAGGGAGTTGGTGGTGGTGGTGGGTGGTGGGTGGTGGTGGCAGATGTGTGGCGGGTGGGTGATGGTGGTGGTGGTGGTGGTGGGTGGCGGTGGCAAGTAGGTGGCGGGTGGTGGTGGCTGGCGGTGGATGGCGGTGGATGGGTGGTGGGTGGTGGGTGGTGGATGGCAGGTGGGTGGTGGTGGTGGTGGTGGTGGTGGTGGTGGCAGAGGACGGTGGTAGAAAATAGTGGTGGGTGGTTGCTAGTGTTGGGTGGTAAAAAAAAAAAAACTGAAAACTCAAAATAGAAACACATTTTTTGTGTTTTCATTTTTTAGCCAAATTTATAAACTGAGACCACTGATTTATAAATAAAAAATTTTACCAAACAAGTTTTTATTTGAGTTTTCTAAAGAAAACTGAAAACGTAAATTTTAAAAATTTAACATAGTGTTTTTTTTTTAAAAAAAAAATCATTACAAATAAGAAAATGGGAAAAAAAATGTGACATTTTAAAAACCTAATTCCAAACTCATCTTCAAACTGACTTTACTTCCATACATCAAATTTTTTAAAAAATTATGTCAATAACCATTAATTGAAAAATAGAAAATCAGTTGATAATGTAAAAATAATTTAACTATCTTTTGTGGTGCAATTCTGACACAATATAGACTTTTGAAAAATGTTTCATACCACTAATTTAGCACCACTAATGATGTGGCATCATGTGGACCCCCTAACTGATGTGATAGTTTGGCCTTTATTTTATTTTATTTTATTTTTTTTTACATTATCACCTCATTAATAATGTTTTTAGAACTTCAAATTTAATGTTCTAAATCACTACTCATAGACTTACACTATGCACAAAAGTGATTTGCTCACATTTCAAAAAAAAAAAAAAAAAAAAAAAAAAAAAAAAAAAAGTGACTGGCTCTATACATACAGAAAACTTATACTATCATGAAAGTGGAAAATATTTTTTTATTGTACCATTAAAATGTAATTTCCCCACCACTAATTTTGTACCATAATCGGATCCATAGATCATGGGAAAATTGTAAATCAACGGAAAGACCAAAAACAAATTGCAAATCAGAAGAAAAACTTATTATAATAATTAAAGTGATAATTTTTTATATATTTTTGCAATTTATTTTTGATTTTTCTACTGATTTGCAATTTTTCCACATATCAATGGTAAGTTGCTTTCTATAAAAGGACAGAGGGCCTTCTTTTGGAGCAAGGATCCCTCCATGCATCATTTCTTGCATCATTTCTTATTTGTAAGGTCATTGGTCCACTTTTAAGTCCAATTTTGATAATCTGAACCGTTCATATTTTAAGATTTGTTCAATATATTATACCTGTAAAAAATCAAGTTGATCGGATATAAAAAAACATGAGTTCGGAAAAATCGAACTAAAAACTATTTTTAAAAAAAATTTAATAAACAGTTTTCCAAACACATACTTTTTAATATTCGATCAATTTGATTTTTTACAGGTATGATATAATGAATAAATCTTAAAACATGAACGGTACGAATTATCAAAATTAGACCTAAAAATAAACCCAATAATCCTTCAAATAAAAAATATAAAAAAAAAAAATACAAGGAGAAGATCTTAACTCCTTTTGAATAGACCTAAACATATGAAAATCTAAAGGAGAAACGATAACTTAGAATACTAAGGGAATCATTGGGTATGTTTGGTTTGTGTTTGAGAGATGTGTTTTAGAGATAAAAAGTATGAAAAGTTGTTTGGTTTGATTTTTTTCAAAAGATGTTTTGAAAAATTATTTTGAGAGAGAGTTTTGGAAAAAGTGATTGATTTGATGTGTGTGAGAGAGAGATTTGTTTGGAAAACTTGTTTGGTTTACAAGTTTTGAGAAATTTTTTTGAGAAAATTTATTTGGTTTGATTACTTTTAAAAACTTATTTGTAGAGAAAATTTTCCAAAAATTTTTCAGAAATACAAACCAAAGCCCAGTCTTCCTACCCCATAAATTAACTTATGAGACAACAACCGACATCTGCACTAAGATGTCCTTTTCTCTTTTTCCTTTTATTTTTTTTTTCTGAAAACCAAAAAAAAAGAAAAATGCTTGGGAGTACTAATTAGTGCTCCCACTAATTAAGTGACAGTGGGTCTCGCCATTAATGATGTGATGTTTGGGTCTTGGAGTTGTATTTTTTTTTTTTTACTTTTTTAATGCATTAGTGCTATTAGTGACGATATTTTTAATGAGATGAATCATTGTCGAAAAAAAATACACTTAAGATATGACAACTTAGGATACGACAACCGAAATGTGCTAAAAATGTACTATAAATTAGCTTTTAACTTCAACTATCTTCAATTACTTTGCCTTTATTTAAAGAGCGGGTTAACTTTTTAATATTTTCACTATTTTAATCTAAATTAAATCGTTTTATATAAAATTTAGATGTAATATTTTATTTTATTAATTTTTTAATTTATTTTATTTTTTTACGATTAAAATAATCTAAAATCACATGTCAAACATAGCCCTTCAATTGATGCTTGTAAAAATATTTTAAAATAAACAAAACAAAACAAACGATTTTAAATTATTTATTTATTTTTTATTTATGTTAAAGGCAAAGTCACATGTCATTGTCAATGGAATTTTCAAAAATTAATTACTTATTCGTAAAAATCATGGTTTTGAAAATCAAATCATACAAACCGAAAATCAGGCCATCCCAACACATATTTCTTTTAAATCATTCAATTAGGTGGTTTAGTCGTCAATTTGTCCAAACTGAAGACGGTCAGTAACAACCGGCCAGTAATTCTCATTGCTCAAAAGATGAGTTAAGTGAAGGAACTGAACATGCAATCACAAACTCGTGTGACACCCGAGCAATCACTAATGCTACCCAATGATCTTCTTAGTTTAATTCCAAGTATACACTTCTATGTTTTATAAAGTTAGTTTTTTTTTCCATAAATCAATATATAAAATAAATTGAAATATTTTTTTTTTGTAAATGTTTATTACTTATTAATTTGTAATTTTAATACTTATATTTTTATATTTATGTATCATTTTTTATATTTATGATGTAATAATGACGTCATGATTCGATCCAATTTGATTTGACTGTTAAATTAGTGACTCATTAACTAGATTTCCTTTTCAATTTGCTTACTAGTCCAATTTTTAAAACATTGATAAAAAAAACGTTTATAAGCTTTCATTTTAATGTTTGTAAAATTTACTAATCATTTAAAAATATTTTTCTTAACCTAAAGTGATATTTTCCCAAATGTTAATGACCGCTGTTTCTGTTAGACATTCTTATTCACCTGACCTAAATACATCAGAATAAGTTAGAAATGTTTTAATTAAATATATAAAATATTTGATATAAATAATAAAAGGTTTTATTCCCCCTTATATATATATATATATATATATATGTAATCGATGCCTTTATACTACATCACATAAAGGCTTCGTTTGCATGCCAAAAAATTTAACTTTTTGGTTATTTTAATCATAAAAAAATAAAATAAATTAAAAAATTAATAAAATAAAATATCACATCTAAATCATAATTATTTTATTTTTCTTTCACAAAAATCAAAAAACATATCTCAAACGAAACTTTTTAATCCTAAACTAAAAAAATTAAAAAAAAATTAAAAAGTCAACACACACCCCAAATAAACCCAAAGGTTTTAAGGACTAATTTTTTTTGATTTCCAAAAATAAACATATTGTTGCGAAACAATTGGAGACTACTTTTTCTTGCGGCGAGAGTTGTCGTTAAAAAGTCATCTTAAAAAATAAAAAAATAGTACTTTGTGTCACAAAATTTTTAAAATGTCCCTACTAAGGCTAAGTTTGACAATTCAAAAATAATTCATCTTTTTATCTTTTTTCCATCACATTGCCTCTCTATTTTTCTGTACATCTTTTCATAAAAAGATAAAAAATACACTTATTTAGGTCATCCCAAACAATACCTAAATGTAATTTTAGCAAAGAAAATGATTTAGTGTCAAAAAAATTTACGTTTTCTGACAAGAATTTCGATTCCAAAAAAATAGTAATTTATCAGGGAACTAAATTATTTTATCCTTAATTTTTTATCTCAAAAAATTTAATATTATCTTCGTTTGGGATATAGATTGACTTTTTAATTTTTTAGACATCTTTTGGCCAGTGGTTTTTTTAGTCAAAAAATTAAAAATCACTAAAAAAATAAGCCATACTATAAGCGTATGTTCAAACAGTAAAACCCCACCCTAAATCTTGTTGTTTATGTCTTAGTAAGTATTCAAAAAAATAATTTATCTACTTGTAAATCATGGGTAGGGTTTCAGAAATATACCCAAAAGGAGTTGCCAGCAATTCTTTATTTTATTCTTACAAAATGAACTCATGATGATTGAATTTAAATTCACACTCTTAATCTTTCAGTACATTTCATCATTTTCTGCTCAAACTTATCAGTTTTAAGGCTACTTCTCACAAATGCATTCACTTCTCAAATTGAGACGCTATTTGGAACTCCCCTCACTACAATAATATTGGGTTTGTATGGCTTCACATCAAAGACATGCAATAAATGCAAGTCGTGGTATCTCACTTTTACCATTCTTTTTTTTTTTGCATGTCATAAATAATTTCTCAAGCATGATGTGTCTATTGCGTAGGTCGTGAATGCTAACAATAATAATTTTTTTACGACTTACAATGTTAGCTGTAAATAATAAGACTTTCTATGGCATGCATATGGTAAGCTGTTAATATATCAACTATCACGACATGCGTACACCAATTATTAAAAATATTGAACATTTAATGACGTGCTTAAAGCCAACTGTTAAAAATTTTACTTTTCACAACGCACAAAAGCCAACAGTTTAAAATATTACACTTTCCACAGGCTATCGTGAAAGGTATGACCAAAAAATAAAGTAGCGCCAAAATGAAAATTTTGAACGCCAAACACCAAAAATAAGAAATTTTCATCTCCTCTTTCTATACAGTATGTCTATTTCTACAAATAATTGTGAGAGGGAGAGGGAGAGGGAGAGGGAGAGGGAGAGGGGGTTGGGGGCGCGCGAGAGGGAGAGGGAGAGGGAGAGGGAGCCATTGAGCTTAGGGGTGCAACTCGGGCGGGCTCAACCCGAGCAACCCGAGCCCAGCCCGAGTTTTTTTAGGGCTTGGGCAACTATATCTTGTAATCTGGACGGGCTTGGGCAGATTTTTGATGCCTGAATTGCAATTCGGGCCGGGCTTGGGCAGAACCAATGGCCAACCCGAGCAACCCGAACCCGAATTCAATTTAATATATTATATAAATTATATAATATATAATATATAATATATATATAATTTAATAAATTATGTAATATATATAAATTAAGTAAAAGAGTTAGTCTTAATTTTTATTTTTATTTATTTTTTGGTTAGTCTTCTATTAAGTAAAAGAGTTAGTCTTAATTTTTATTTTTTATTTTTTTTGGTTAGTTTTCTACCATTAGATTAGCATCTTTTATGTCTACCCTTAGATCTACCTACAGGTTTCTGAACTCGGGCAATTCGGACAATTCGGACAACCCGAGTTCAAAATACAAAGCTTGGGCCGGGCTTGGGCAACAATGTTCGGGTTCATGGTCGGGCTTGGGTGGGCTTGGACAGTGCCAAATACAATTCAGGTCGGGCTTGAGCAGACCCCAACCCGACCGTACCCGCCGCCCGAGTTGCACCCCTAATTGAGCTAGTAGTATATATAAATATATCTTCAGTTTTTGAAAGGCAAAGAAGAAATGAGAACCCTCATCTCATCTCGTCTATTGTCTCTCTCTCTCTCTCTCTCTCTCTCTTTGAACTTTGAAGATGATGAACGACGGGAGGCGTGATAAGGAACGACGTTGATGGCGATGAGTGTCGACGTTGATGATCACCAGGGACTTAGAGACGTCGACAATCGGCAACTACTCACTGAGGATTTCATCTACTCGATGTTCATTGATCTCCGACAATAACTGTATCTACTCTTTCTGTTCATTCTTCGATTGATCTCCTTTTCTCCTTTTCTCTATATCTGAAATCTTCTCTGAGACTCTATATTTTGTAAATTGTAATCTTCTCTAATTTGCCAAAAAAATTAGGGTTTCGTTTGCTTGTAAATTAAGACGGTGTAAAGAATGATTAGATTCGCAATCAGAAGAAATTGCCAAAGCAAATACACAAATCACTTACCCAACAATCCATCAAGTTCCTAATTGGCAGAAGGTAAGTATCAAAGAACTCTCTCTATTTATATTTGTAGCCTTTTTTTTTTTTTTTTTTTTTTTGTTTTTAATGGATTTAAAACTAATATGGGTGAGTATTTTGGTATTTTTGATGGTTCATTATTAATTTTAATGGGTTTATGATTAATTTTGTTGGGTTCAATTGACATAAATCCTTCTGAACTCTTGGTTTTTTTTTTTTTTTTTTTTTTTTTTTAGTGGGTTTATGATTTTTTGTGCTAGTTTTGAGTGCTGAGTTCAATCTTTTATATTGGCCATTTTGGTACTCTGTTTTCTATAAAATGGTCTCTATTCAAACTATTAGTAATTTGTGTGATGATTTTTCCAGAATTTTTTTAATTAACAATCTCATAACTCGAAACTGAGTACATGATTTGTGGTAAAGAAAAGGGTAAGTGAAAATTCTTTTTGTGTTTTGCTAATTTTGTTATGTCTGTTTGTAGGTTGAAATAATAGAAGTTGAATCATTTTAGGTTGCAGTTGCAGACTTTGAATCAGGGTTTGGTAAGTATTCAACAGATGCTCCTTCTTATAGAGAACCATAAATAAGATAGAGTCTGCAACTATATTGAGCCCAAGATTTATATATATATATATATACATTATAGCAGGAAAATGAGTGATCTTCTAGAATGTTTGGTAGGTGTCTTAGGTGATGCAACTTAAATGTTGTGTGTGTTTGCGTGTGTGTAAGAGAGAGAGAGAGAGAGAGAGAGAGAGAGAGAGAGAGAGATGACTATAGTGAAAGTCCATGCACATAGGAGATCAGTACTATTACTATCTTTCAGCTTGATGCTTTCTTATTTTTTTGTTTTTTCCTAAACTTTGAATTGTATGTTTTGAGTTGCAGTATGGAAACCAAAAAAAAAAAAAAAATCCAATATGAGGAAAAGACTATTGCATCTTTGATTTGTGTCAAAGTTTTTGTGTTATTTATGTTCTAATTTTTTTTGCGGGGGTTTAGGCAGATGTGAGTGGAATTTTTATTTATTTATATTTATTTATTTATTGGATCAGGCAATAGAATGGCACTTGACGCAGCAAATTAAGAACTTGGATGGAAAACTTGATAAGCAAGTGGAAATATCAAAGTTAATTAAGAATGAGGTACATTTAGAAACGGGTTATTTCCCTTAAGGTATACTGCATAGCATAGAATAAAGTATTTGAAATGCAACTTTTGACTCTGAGTGGGACTGGGGGAAATAATTTGGGTCAACTTTTCATGAATTATAAGGAGGCAAATCAATGAATCTGATTATGATTTAAAAATGATTCAGTAATAGCATAAAAAGAAGTTCTGACTTGTGGAACAGGTTACTGATGTTCGTGGTGATCTTTCTCAAATTGACTTTGACTTGGACGCACTATAGAGAATGGTTTGTGGCTCGATGAGTTTTGTCTCAAAGTTTTTAAATGATTCAGTGCAACCCATTCAACATAAATGATAAGTTTTTCAGGATATAAATGTGACTAGTCTCATTTTAATTCCACTACTTGGATATTGAGTTTGTGAGTTGTGCATGCAATAAATGTCCAACTATTTTATGATTTTCATCTCTTAAACATAATGAAATTTTTGAAACTTTTTTTATTTTTAAATTTTTATAGAGGTTATATGTATGTTTAGGAATTTTCATTATTAATTTTGTTGGGAATTTTGGTGAAAATTAAGTTTGAACCTTCTTTTTATTAGTTTATGTATGATTTTTCTTGTTTGATTCTATCAAAATCATCACAAACTGTGGAAACAGTAACTAATTTTCATGAGTATTGTGACCATATTTTTGGTTCTCTATTTTGTGTACTTTGTCCCATTAATTAGAGTCAAGTAGTTGGGTTTTGAGCTATTGTTGGGTTTTATTGAGTTGACTTTATTACGATAATCACCTTTTGGCTTAAACTGTTCAACACAAGTTTGGTTCTGTTGGCAGTTTATTTCGTGTCGAAAACAGGAAATTTTCCATAGTACATTTATTTATTTTTTAATTCCCCATATGCTCTTACAAACTAGTTTATCTCATGGTTACCCAAAAAATACATTTTAAGCTAAAATTTGATCAGGAAATTGGATGTGTAGTGGTCTCCAATAAAACTAAAAGGTAGTAATGGGAATCACATTGTCACAATAATCATTGAAAGATAAGAATCATGATCCTCCTTAAATATGTTTTCTTTTCATTTGTGTTTGATATGGGCTAAGGTTGGTTGCATTTTTCTTCATGATAAATTTGTTGCTGGACATTTGATGAAAGCAGTGCATCTTATAGTGCTTATATTCTTAGGTTGTTGACCACGTGATTGAGGAAACGGACTGTTGAGTCTTTTTTAAGTCCAAGTGTTTGTAATCCCTTAGTACGACACCTTGATTTTTTTCCCCCCTGTTTACATGTATTATGGTACATTGGTATGTCTTGCCCTTTCGACATTTAATGTTCAATGTATGTTGTGACTGCTTTTCCACAACATGGAGTTTGGTTTAAGATTCATTTATATCTGAAACTGTAAGATCTTGTGCTTGCCTTTTGTATGTCCAAGGGACCAGCTGCTAATGACAAACCAAATAAACATACTAATTAGGTCTCTTGTGCTTAAAAAACAGAAAGGGGAATTCCAGTTCAAAGGATGTTAAGAGTGCAGTTGCAAGTAAAGCTTCTAGAAAGAGGCGTTTAGCACCATTTTTTCTTGGACAATATACAAATGATGTTTGTCACCTCTATATGTGATGCTTAATGTTTGTTGCTTTCTATTTTCATGTTTGGCATTTTTTTTTTTTTTTTTTTTTTTTTGGGTGTTGTTATGATGTCTGGTATCTATCGTTAGAGTTTAAATCCCATTTTCCTTGTCTGTCAAATGTTCAATAAAATGCATCAATGATGGCCTATTGTGATTTTGTTTATTGGGTCCATTTTTTAAACTTTTGGATCTTTGCGAATATAATTTAGGAGAATTTTGAACTCACACAATTCTTAATGTCTTTTTACATGTCCAATTATTTACACCGAAGACTTAGTTTCAATATAAAAAAAAATATATATATATATAAATAAAAAATTCTTTCTAAATCCATTAAATTCTTATATAAATTGTTTTTCTAGCTTTGGTTCACTCTTTGCTATTGTGTGTGTATGTGGTCTTTTTTACTGCAAGAGATTATATATGTATTTCTGAGTGTCTATGGTAAGAGATTATATATGAATAATATATGTATCGCTTTGGAATAATATATGTATCATTTCAACCCGTTGTATGGTTATTGAGTTCTAATGTTGGAAATTGAATGCACATCATTTATTGAAACTTTAAAACAACATCCATTCTCAGAAGTGTTACTATAAACTTATTATATTCTTCAAAGTCATTTGATTAGTTGGATTGTATGAATGCTTGCATCTGTTGTGTTATTTTGTTTGCTTGGTGGAAATTTGACTTCTTAAGCTTGATGTCGTAATTGTTAAGATTATACTTGTAGCAGTAATTACTGTTTTTTTTTTTTTTTTTTTTTGGGTAAGTAGTAATTACTGCTTTTTAAGGTTTCCTTTGTTGTGTTTTTTAATGTTTATAGTACTGCTCGCCTCAAGAAGCTCAGTTATTGTCTTAGCATCGACCATTGCGACCCTGTCCTCGTCTTTCAGAAGGTCTATGTCGGTGTCTACAATGGCGTCACCACCAGCAAACTCGATGAATTGTCCACTAAAACTGCTGATGCCATGACTACTAACCATCCCAACTATGCTTCTGTGAGTTTCGTTCTGAAATTAGGATTGTAGCTTTTAATCTGAGATTATTGATTTGTTTTTAATCAAAGTCTCTTTCTCAATCAATATCTTTCCTTTCTGTTCTTACTAATTCCTCTTCGCAAAGCAGATATAAGCTTTCACATGCTTCTTTTTCCTTCATTTCTGGTTTGGTTATTGATCTGACTGCTGGTTAATTAATCTTTAAAAAGATGATCTTTGTGTGAGATTGATGAAAATGATTACAGCTTGAGATCAGCACGGTAGTTTTTTTTTTTTTTTTTTTTATTGGCAAAAGTTAGCGATTAGTTTTTAGATTGGCACCTTAGAGGAGTTAAATTCACACCCTCTCATTGCAAGCACTTAAGACTTACCTTCTATTTGTAAACAATAATCGAAAGAGAGAATGAGAGGTAAAGAGCTGATAAAAATTCGTGTAATGAATATTCCTCAAGCACACTGAAATACAACATGAATGCATACATAGGTGCAAACAAGGTTTTAAAAAGCGGCCGCAACCGTTACGTAACGCCGTTACGTAACGGTTTTGGCGTTTACCGCCACCCGTTACGGCCGCTTTTGCAGTGTGATTGAGATTCACAGGTGTGTCGGCCGTAGCGGCTGCCATAGTAGTCGTAACGGTGTCGTAACGGCCTGTTACGCACCGTTACGTAACGGTTTCAAACTGTTTCTTTCGAAAAAAACACACAAAAAAAAGCTGAAAATAGGGGAAGAGGGATAGAGAGAAGAGGGAAGATAAAGAGAGAAAATGGAGGAGCAAAAGATAGAGAGAGAGAAGAGGGAAGATGAAGAACATGTTATTGATTTGTTGAAACTGTAAGACCTATGCTACTCTATTCAGCTGCTATCACTAAACCATTTTGTTTGTGTGTCTATCTATATATTGTTTGAAAATACTAATAACAATAATAATAATAAGTGTGGTCATTATCTATTTAGTTTGGTTAAAATATGTATATATATATTTAGGCTCTTATTTATTCTCTTACTTTTGTCATTGTTTATCTTATATATAATAGTTAGTAATTAATTTTTTGTATAATATAAAGTTATTAATTATTAAAATAAAATGTAAAAAACTCAGTTTATAATGATTTAAAAATATGAAATATATTGGATCATACTTAAAAATTTACAAAAATTGATCAATATTTATTTTTAACCCAATAAATATGATCATGGAAAAAAAATGTGTATCGGTAAATTTTTTTCAAATTGTGCGAAAAATAAAAAAATTCACGGTTCCGGTTACCGCAACCGTTACACTACGACCTTTACACCCCGCAACCGCAACCGCGTCACCGCCACCGTTACGGCGACTGCAACCGCTTTTCAGAACCTTGGGTGCAAACAATATGCACATGTCTGCTTGCCTCTACATGCACAAAGTGAGATAGAAGGGAGTTGGGAAGGTGATTAAATTTAAATGTGGGACAATCTTGAATTATGAGTTGATTTGGGCGGTGATAGAAGCCTTGTTGAATGGCATTGCCATCTCCAAACAAAAAACAAAAATGAAAAAACTTAATAAAGCACCTTACTGAGAAGAGGATTCATAAAGTCAGAGGACAAACACACAATATTTTTTCATATTATACTATATTTTTCTGTTTGATGTTGCTATTTCATGTGTTAGACCCAGTTAAATTGTTAAATCTGTACTTAATTTATCTATAATATGTGATTGGATGGCTCAACATCATTCATACTTTCAAGCATGACTAAAATGACTTAGGTGGTGCAAGCAAAGAACTAATGGACTAACAGAAAAAGAGATATGCAAGATTGTGGAGTGATTTTATACTTGTTAATCATTCTAACAGCAGCTTGGTCAACTTTTATTTGGATAATGTTGAAATTAGGATTGGCAATGGTGAAGGAATCATCTTCTGGGTAGATAATTGAATGGGAACCAATTGTTTGAAGTCCCAATTTCCTAGACTATATTACTTATCAGTGGATAAAAAACACAACTTTGAATTTGCAGGTGACTAGGGCTAGAAACCAAAGCAGCTGGGAATTCAACTTCAAAAGACCCGTATTGACATGGGAGGAAGGAGAATTGCAGAGACTACTTGATGTTATAGGTGAGGGCTCTGCATTGAGATTGTAGTCAAATGATAGTATTTGGTGGAAAGTTGATTCTTCAGGTATTTTTCTTGTTAAATGTGCTATTAATTGGTGCGAATCATTAAATGGTCTTACTCTGAAACCTCTTGACTTTATTTGGAACAATCCCTCCCCACCTAGCGCCCAATTTTCTCTTACTTGGCCTGGAAAGGGAGGATTAAGACCTTAGATTATCTACATAGAATTGGTGTTCTTAGTGATGATGCCAGATCTAAGTGTGTTATGTCACTTTAACATTAAATCACTCAATCATGTTTTGTTGATTTGCCCCTTTGCTTGCAAAGTTTGGTCCAACATAATCAACTGGTGGGGTTTGCAGTCGGCCTCTCCTAGTTCAGTGGACATGCTAATGCACTAGTGGATGGGTTATAATTTTAGAAAAGGAGAAAAGAAACTTTGGAGATCAATATTATGGCTGATTTATGGTCCCTTTAGAAATGTAGGAATGACTGTTTGTTCAATGAGCTGCAACCAAACTGTGAAGATCTTTGTGAGCTAATTAAAGTGAGAGTAGCCCTTTGGATGAAAACACACTCGGTGGGCTAAGGCTACACGGTGGATGATTTTGTATACAACATGCAACAAGTAAAAAGGTGCATCTGCTAGAAGATGATCAGAGGAGGCTTTCAAAACAGTGTTTGGAGTGAAACTAGTTGCTGTTAGTTGTTGCTGCTGCTAGTGCTACTGATTGTTTTTGGCATCAGGTGATTTTGGTGTTGTTTTGGTGTTGTTAGTGTTGCAGCTAGTTGTTGTTAGTTGCTGTTTTTGGTGCTGCAGAGCTGTTGTTGGCGCTGCTGGTGTTGCTGCTATGCTACTAGTGCTACTGCTAGTTGTTGTTAGTTGCTGTTTTTGGTGTTGAGCTATTTTTGGTGCTAATTTTGGTGGTGTTGTGTTGTTTTGGTGCTGTTTGATATGTTAATTGTTGTTTTTTTCTTGGCCTTGGTTGGTAGCTCACCAACTCTTGATTTAGATCTTTTTGGACGGTTTTGAAGTTGAGGACAATTTTTGATATTTAGAAACATAGTTTTTGGATGGCTTAGATTGTACAGATAGTTTTTGGATGTTCGAAACTTATGAATAATTTTTTTGATGTTTGAAATAATATTTTGGTGATTGATTGATACTTATATATATATATATATGTGTGTGTGTGTGTGTGTGAAACTTGTTTGTAATGTTTTTTTAGATTGTATAAAACAGGTGAAATAGAACTTGCTGAATTAAAAATAAAAAAAAATAAAAATAAAAATAAAAACCAAACATATTCTACGACGGGCAGAATAGGCCGTTGTGTTAAATATTTAATGAGTAGTAATGAGTGTCGTGGTTTGTCCCTTGAATTAACGGCACACAAAGTAGTTGTAGAAAAATTAAATATAACGTATAAGATTAGCTGTTAAAAGTTTTTAATAGCATGTTATGGCATGCCGTTGAAAGTGAATAACTTTTCATGATTAGTCATAATACGACTTTACCTTGCGCGTCGTAGAATCATATCCCCGACATGCATTTGGTGTTGTAAAAAAATTCATGCATAATTCAACTTCCAAATTCAACATAGATAACAAAATTTATGCTCAAAATGACGAAAAACTACATAATGATGCATGCATGTATGATTAACTCAATATTCATCCTCTTGAAACTATTTTCTTGTGTTCAATCTCAAATTCTCTATAAATTCATTAGCTAGATGTCTTAATTACACGAATTAGGGATCAAACTCTTACCTAGAGTCCTGAATTTGTTGGTTTCTTGCAAAATCTTGATCTTCTTCTTCTAATTCTTCAATCTTCTAGGTAGACCTTCAAGTTCTCTCTCTCTCTCTCTCTCTCTCTCTCTCTAAAATGAAGTTTCTCACTTTCTAGGAGCTCTCCAACAAATTTTGTGATGAAAATGAAGTAATTCTCCTCTTCTTATCATATATATGCATTAGATTAGCTTAGTTACTTATTAGAGGTTAAGCTAATTTAATTAAGACTTAAGACTATTTAAGACTAATTAAATAAAACTTAATTTACTAAATTGAATCAAATTTTAATTAAACTCTCCAAATGGCTCTAAATATTATAGCAAACTAACTAAACTCGCCAATTTCGGTTTTTGAACTTATCTAGACTTTCAATTTTTGATTCAAAATAGAATTCCCAACTGATACTTCACAAACCAGATATATACATACAAATTAAACACAAAGTACATAATTCAAATTCAAATTTCACATGAATAAATAAATGCAAATATGATATGCATGGTATAGCTATCACAAAAAGAGATTGTGGCGTCATGGTGTGGATGGAAGGATGGGGAAGTCTCAGAGAGAGTGAGGGGGAACAAAAATGGGATCAGAGAGCAAAAAGAAGTTTACCCTACCAAGTTGAGCCATTTTAGCAAGTTAACTTGTCTATACCGGGTTGATCCATTTTTAACCGAATATATTAAGGGGTAAAATAAAAAATTCAATACTAAAATTTCGTACATCATCACATTCCATCCAATCTTGTAATGGATTCCTAACAATGTAGTGCACAGTGTAATGCAACTCAAATATTAAAATAGGTCAATGTCATTTTCTAAATGTAGTGGGGTTAGTTGCAATTTGAATAACAATTAGTGGAGGTTGGTGTAATTTGTTCAAAAAAAAAAAAATAAAAAAAAATAAGGAATAGAGGAAGAGAGAGAAAGATGAATGAAGGAAAAAAGAGCAAATTCATTGATACAATAAGGGTGTTCAAAAAATCGATGGAACTAGTAAATCAATCCAATTCAGTCCAAACCATCAATTTGGTCAAGTTTTTAGTAGATTTGATTATGATTCTAGGCTTGAAAATGGGGGAATGGTGGTCAATTTTCTAGTTCTAAGACTTTAGTTACAGTTCCAGAATGAACCAGACCGTGACATTTGTTTTGCAGCGCTTAGGCCAGAAAGAAAATGAGAAAGATTTCAATAGATATAAGAGAGATAGATATATAACTGAAAGGTATAGTTAGAAGAGAGAGTGAGGGAGTTAGAGTTTGTTATAACAGACTCTAACCATCTTGTATAAAGCTGTGTAAACACAAGTTAATTGATTCATTGAGAATTCATTTCAGATTTTGTTATGGTATCAGAGCACGATATAAGGCTCAGCTAGTTACAAAGGGTTATCTTCAACAGGAGGGTGTGGATTTCCAAGATACTTTCAGTCCTGTTGCCAAACAACCAACCATTTTTATTTTGTTGTGTTTAGCACTTCAGCGCAATTGGCCACTCAAACAGCTGAATATTTCTAATGCCTTTTTACATGGCCAATTTAGAGGAGGAAATCTACATGGTTCAACCTCAAGGGTTTATTGACTCTGCCTTTCCTCACCATGTTTGTAAACTTCAGAAGGCCCTTTATGGTCTTAAACAAGCTCCTGGAGCTTGGTATCTACATTTTCCTCCTTCTTGCTTGGTCAAGGTTTTTACCTCAGTCCCTCAGATTCTTCTTTGTTTGTCCGCAAAACTCCGCATCACATTACTATTTTACTTATCTATGTGGATGATATTTTGTTAACTGGAAGTGATTCTGTGTTACTCCACTCTTTACTTACCCAAATGCACAATGCTTTTTCCATGAAGGAACTTGATGATATCTCTTATTTTCTGGGCATTTCAGTTCATTCTCATTCACAAGGATACTTTCTCTCTCAGCAGAAGTATGCTAGTGGCTTACTTCAAAAAGCTGGTATGACAGAGTGTAAGCCTTGTTCTACTCTTTTGGCTATTCACCCATCTGTCTCTCCTTCAAATGATTTGTCTTATTCTAACCCTTGCTTTTATAGAAGTTTAGTAGGGGCTCTCTAATATTTGACCATTGCTAGGCCTGATTTGGCTTTAGCTGTTAATCAAGCCTGTCAACATATGCAAGCTCCTACCCTTGCTCACTTTGCCATGGTTAAAAGGCTCCTCAGATATTTTGTTAACAAACTCTAACCATCTTATATAAAGCTGTGTAAACCCAAGTTAATTGGTTCATTGAGAATTCATTTCAGATTTTCTTACTTATTATTTTTTTTATATGTAAAAATTAAAATATAAAAAGTTTCTTATAAGATTTGAACCGAAATTAATAAACTCTAGCTAACTTAACTAAACTAATTGTTGTTAATATATTTATTAATATAAAATATTTATCATATTGTTATATAAATTTTCTAGGACCATAAAACCACACCAAACCAAACCAAACTAGTTTCTATGGTTAGGTTCTAGTTTGGTTCCACAAGTTTAACAATGTGGTTACAGCTCCAATCTTTCTGAAACTGTAGAAACTGGTTCCGTTCCAAGCTTACTCTAAAACCCGATCAATCTGATCTGTGTACACCCCTTGATACAAAGACTAGGGGGGTAGGGAGTGATAAGCAACTACCTTATTGATGCCATGGGTTTGGTATTCAAGCTTGTACCACACCTATGCACGACATTGTTAGCTGTGCAAAATGACACATAGATTAGACTTCATTCCTAAAAGAGAATTGTTTTTAAGCCTATCTATACTAATTTGAAACCGTAGAAACCGGTTCCGTTCCAAGCTTACTCTAAAACCCGATCAATTTGATCTGTGTACACCCCTTGATACAAAGACTAGGGGGGTAGAGAGTGATTAGTGACTACCTCATTGATGCCATGGGTTTGGTATTCAAGCTTGTACCACACCTATGCACGACATTGTTAGCTGTGCAAAATGACACATAGATTAGTCTTCATTCCTAAAAGAGAATTGTTCTTAAGCCTATCTATACTAATTTGAGCAATTGTTGGGACTAATATCATAAACATTAAAACCGTACTATGAGCGTCTGTTCAAACAGTAAAACCCCATCCTAAATCTTGTTGTTTATGTCTTAGTAAGTATTCAAATAAATAATTTATCTACTTTTAAATCATGGGTGGGGTTTCAGGAATATACCCAAAAGGAGTTGCCAGCAATTCTTTGTTTTATTCTTACAAAATGAACTCATGATGATCGAATTTAAATTCACACTTTTAATCTTTCAGTACATATCATCATTTTATGCTCGAACTTAACAGTTTTAAGGTTATTTCTCACAAATGCATTCACTTCTCAAATTGAGATGCTCTTTGGAACTCCCTTTCCTGTCACTCCAGGTTCAGAAAATGGCTTCAAAAGCTCATAAGGAACCACACCAGCTCCACATCTATTCTTCAAGTTCTTATCAACATTCCTACCATCAATGACTCCTTCTAGCTCCGTCAATTTCCCATTAAACCGTTCAAATGCCGCCTTTATAATTGGATTTTCTATCCATGATGCCTCCATGTCCTTACCGAGATACTCTTCATCCGGTGAATGATTAGATAGCACATCCAAAACAGCCATGACTTTTGTAGCTTGAATTTGAGAAGGAAAGCACATCAAGAGTGCAACTTCGGGCTTGTTGATGAAACACTTCCACTCTTCATCAGTTGGATCTTCAGTAGGCATTTTGGTTCGAGCAATGGTGGGCCGATTGGGGAAATAACCTGCATACATATATTGCCCGAAGTTGACAGCTGAATGGTGACCGGATGTTACCCAGATCATAGTTGTGAGAATTCCGATTAGATCTTGTGGGGTTTTCAGCACTGGCCACCATGGTTCGTCTTTCTTATCACCATGACCTACCGTTCGGATTTCTGTCCACCATGCTTGAAGCTCTTTGTCAGACTGTATAAAGCTTGCATCTTGGTAATAGTGTTTCACATAGTCTGTAACCCATTGCTTTATGGCATCCCAAACTAGCAGACCATCATTCGCGAAAGGGTAGTCCTCGATGGTTAGCCTTAGGCCATGTGGAGCTGTTTGATCCTCCACAGCCATTCCCCTAATAATTAATCAAATTGAAGAAGTTAGCAAAAGATAATGACACTAATTAGCCCCTTCCCTAACCCAAGATAGAAAGACCATCACTTGACATGATTTTAAATAATTGTATTAGGGACAAATTTTAGTATCAACTACAGTATAAGGGTATTAGGAGTATATTGAGTGATACTTCTTGAGAATTGGGTAATGCAATCGTCAAATTTTTAATCATCAATCGCGAAAAAGAGTTGTACAACAGCCAAACTGACTGTATCAATTGTGAACTGACTGTATTGATTGTGAATCAGGTCATGAGGTAACAATAGATCGGTACATGTTGGTAACCGACTGAAATGTATGCGATTTGTATTCCGATTGATTTACCAGGGTATGTAGTACATACCAGGCAATACAGGATATTAAAACCATGGTTGATGGTTGGTACATTTTGAGTTTAAAAATAAATAAATAAATATTATATATTATGGATTATTGATTCACATCAATTATCCTAAAGTAACTTGCTTTGCTAGAGCATGCCTGGTAAGTAAGTTACCTGCTAATTAAGTCAGCTGGTAGTGCTTGGAGATCGAAACGCCACAGTTGATCGTAGGCAACAGAGCTCAGCTCGATAGAGTACTTGCCGGGTGAGAAGCAAGTCTCAATGATTCCACCGGCATTAATTAGGGCTTCTCGAGCCAAAGCATTGATCTCCATTGTGTATCGAAAATGAGGGTGCAATAGTCTGTAAATCGGGTGCATTGCACTAAGTTGCCTGTTGCTCGCAATTATGTAAGGCTCTGTCACGCAGTGAGTTGTTAGCCTGCATGTACAAATTAAGTCGATAAAGGAAAGGAGAGGAAAGGAAAAGAAAAGAAATTCATATATAGTTGTTCTAATTTGAGAGAGCTTCGAGCAATAAGTCATCATGGCTTGTATACATACCAGTGACTGACTAACTGGTGATAACCAGAGTCATGAGCAAGGGCATGAGCCTTGGCAAGCCTCCAAAGCCAGCAGCCAGTAGCATCCCAGGTAGGTGTGAACACTTGCTTCCACTGAGGCTTGCCATCTACTGGTGGCCGAGTCAGCTCTATGGCTAAAGGCCTCAAGGTGCCATCAGGTGTTAAGAAGAAGATCGTCCTCGACCCATACAGTGTTGTCCCTTTGCTCTCTCTTACTTTGTTCACATAAGGTAATAACAAGTCATGGTAATCCAACATAAATAGCTTCTTTTTTTGCAAGGCCTGCATTGCATATTTGCACCAAATTTCACATCTCAATCTCAATCTCAATCTCTGCATGCAAAGGCTTAGGCATAGACAAATAAAAATACCACATTGAACTTTCAATAATTATATATTGCATTACCACTTCAAGGGTCATGAACCCTCTGATCTCTCGCTCAATCAGCTCTTTGGTGATCGCCGATTCTGGTGGACCATATATCTTTGGGTCAAGTTTACTCTTCAATGGCCATTCCTGCATTCAGATGATCATATCGTTTTGACATTCCCTTTGTTTATTTTTTTTTTATTGTTGTTTAGTTATTTATTTATTTTGTGTGTGTCAAAAGACTATAAAATGACATAACAAAATCTATTAATATAAGACTTGAGAAGAAAAATTATTTAGTGGTCTTGGGGCAAATACACATTGTATCCTAATTTGTTTTACTAGATTAAAATAAAAGGAAATTGCTTGACAATGGGGTAAATAAAAAAAAAAAAAGGATAAAAAAATCTAGTATCTAGTGATATCATGTCATTGACAGTTGGTATCACTAATCAACAATAAGTCGACACAAAGGATAAATTCTCTTTCTAAGAAAATTGTGTATAATTATGTAATATTGTTTATATTTCTAAACATTTTCTATTACCTCTTTTAAACCGTCGGTGTTTCTTGCTAAATTTGCAGACAAAACCAACCAAAAATATTGAATGTTACCAAACTATAAGGTATATGCTCTTTTGAGTCGAAGTTACTATCACACATTAAAATAGGAATGTGTTTCTTCGGAGCATACCTTGAGCAATTGTATGCTGTATGGGTTGAGACCCGCAAGAGTCTGCCTCGAGAACTCCTCATCCCTAAACCAAGAAAATTTGTCTCCTACAGTTTGCAACAACAAAAGTAGACACTCATCGTCATGTAATCAGAAAGAAAAAGAGAGATAATGATGATAGTTGATGATTGTTGTTTGTTATATACGGCATACTTTCAAACAATGCAGGGGTCTCAAACCGCAAAAGACCTTCTTCAGCATCAGTGACAAACTTGACAAGCCTGGGAAGGAGATCCTTCAAGAATCCATTTTTGGAAAGAGGAGGAAGGTTAACACCTTCATTGAACAAGGAATCAATGGCAGTGAAGTAGGGAAAGCCAAGTTCAGTGTCAACAATTGCAGTCTCAAGAGATGGTACAAGTGCATGCAACACTGAGTATACGGCCTTGGCTGAAAATGTTAGCTCCTTCACATCTGAGAACGCCTCATCCCTTGGCACGTATACGCTACTGCTCCTCGACTCTGACATTGGATCTATAAATTATCAATCTTCACATCATTAGCCATACAACTAAATAGGGCCGGCCTCAGATTCTTGGCGCCCAAGGCGAAATTTTAAAATTGGGGCCTTCATGTATTAAAATATATATATATATATTCAAAATTTATTTTGAAGGTATATAATATAAATTCAAAATTAGTGTAATGAGATTCGAGTCCTACTTAGATAAATGTGATCCGTAAATATATTTTTTTGAGTTAATTTTTAAGAAAATATAGTATTATTGTATACAAATTTATAAAATAAAATAGAAATTGTGGGTAAAATGATAAGTTCCTATAATTTTTATTATTATTATTATTATTTTATACTAGTACTCACAGGTCATGTTTGATTCACAATACTAATAGTGAGGTATTAATAATCCTATCAAATTAGTGTGGTATTAACTATCCCACCCCTACCCCATTACTAATAATCCTACAAATTTGTTGGATTAATTATCCATTGGATTAATAGTCCTAAACTAAAATGTCAAAACAAACATAGGATGATTGGGCCCACGGATTAATAATCCTAATCCCATGCTTTAATCCTTCCAATCAAACATGCCAACAAAGAATATGCATATATGATCACTAAAATTATTTATTAAAATTTACTTACACAGATTAAGATATGAAGAAAATTATTACAAACTAAAAAATATAAAAATTTGGTCTTGTTCCTTAATAATTTAGCAAATTCAAATTACAATTAGAAAAAAAAATCATCTATTCTATTAAAAAGGAGAAGAAAAAAAAAATATCACACAAAATCTAAAATTATAATACCAAATAAAAATTAAACAATTATAATAAAATATGAAATTAAATATTACTTTTTTGGCATTTTTAAGAATGAAATTACTAAATATGTTTACGTATAATTTGTAAGGACTTCTAATTTGGATTGTGAAAGTTCAATTAGTTAGTTGAAGGCCCTTAAACTTTGACCAAATTTGAAGACTCAAGGTGGCACCTTGCTCGCCTTGCTCGCCTCAAGGTGGCCGCAACTAAATAAATATGCTATATATTTTATATTTGTCTACCAACTTTCCTTTAGTTAGGTCTCGTTTGGAGATATGTTTTTTTAGTTATTTTAAGTTTTTTGACTAAAATATGATGTAAAAATTAGTTTTTTTGAGATGACTTTTTGATTTTTTACAAAAAGATCTTTAAAAAGTAAAGAGAAATAGAATCTTTGACTTTTTGGTATAGGTTGTTAGCTTTTTGATTTTTTTAGTGACATTTTGACCTTTTAGCTAAAATCACCACTTGCCAAACGAGATCTTATGCTTATTTTGGCAATTTAGAAAAAGGTTAATGTGATGTTTTGGAAAGTTGGTAAAAAGTTGATTTTTTTTTTTTTTTGCTTAAAAAAAACTAACTTTTTGGTGGTTTTTTTTGTGACTTTTGTGTAAAAAAATTAAAAAGCCAAAAAACTAGTTTTTTAACTTTTTTAGCATGTTCCCAAATTGCTGGAATGTATTAACTTATTGGCTTATTTGAGTCACATCACCTCTCTATTTTTTTTTTACAATTTTTTTTTAAATAATTATAATAATAATAAATTAACTTCTTTTTTCTTTTTCTTTTTTTCCTTCCTAATCGTCAAAGTAGGGCTCAATTATGTAAGTTTCCTAGTACATACTTTATTGATGACCTGGTCCTCATTCTCCTCTAGGATGGAGATTTTCTCCAAAACTAATCCCAACTAGAAGGGCCTCATATGGCCTTCCATGAAACTCACGTTAATGATCCAAATCCTTTAGTTATTTTCGTTTCTAGTGAATTGAAAATATATATATATATATATGTATTTGAAGCTAACTTTAGACTTTTATATTATATTCCATTAGGCAAACCAACAGAGAAAGAATTTGGAAAAAAGTTATAAATAAATAAATAAATAAAAATCTAAAGTGTGAAGTTTTTTTTTTTGTTTTTTTTAGTCTTTAGTAAAAAAAATTAGATTCTTTCAAAGTTTTGAAGATAGACCTGTCTTAGAGCGTGGTCGACCAGTTCTGCAACGTCTTGGATAAGGATGTTGTTTACCACCAAGTACAGGACGTTTCGAGGTAGGACTACTGTCTGGATCACCAATATCGTTATAAACATCATAATCGTATATCCTCTCATATGTCTTCCGCTCTCCTTGGCCATTCCCCCTTAGATTTTCTAAATCTTCCTCTCGTAGCCTCTTCAACCCATCTGGTGTTTGAGATAGCAAGTATGACTGCTATCAAAAAAAAAAAAAAAACAGAATAAATGAAACAAAATAAAACTAAACTGGTATTGATGCTATATATATATATATATATATATATATCTCCAAGTTTAACATTTTTAATTTTCCATTAATTTTTTCATTTTCATTTTTAACTTTGTATTCCTTTAATTTTTATTAGTTTTTGTTGATGAAGTTGGACTGAGCCTATGACGACAGTATTTTTATTAATTCTCACTTAAACTAGGTACCCAGAACTTTACTATGAAATCTCCACGCGATGTACGGCTGAAATTGAATTACCAATGTCTATGCCTGTTTTAGAAACCCACAAAAATAAATTGAAAAGTTGTTCAAATTTTGTAATCAAATAGTGAGAATGTTTGTTACTGTTTAAATGACTTGTTTATAGTTTATTTTTATTTGAGATTGTCAAATTATTTAGTGCAACTTCTACAACTTATTAGACAGAAGAAATTGAATAAGCTAACAAAAATTAATTAAGTAGAAATTAAGGGATGAATATTTTTAGTTTCTACTTTTTAATTATCAACTTTTAGCTAGTAACAAACTTACACTGTGACCATACACTAACAGCATTAAATATACACCTTTGATTACGAACTCGGAGTATTTTTGATTTAGTATTATATGAACTTTTAGACTTTCTGATTAGATAAATCTAAACTACATTTTTTAAAGTAAATTTTTAATAATATTTTTAAATTTGTAAATTGTGATTAATTCTAACATTGGACACACAGTGGTACCAATTGTGGTAACAACAATGCTAGAGGGCCACAATTTTTATGGCCACAATGGCTCAAAACTGTCAAAACGACGTCGTTTTAGGTGCAAAACATGCCAAAACGATATTATTTTGACAGTTTTAAGCCATTGTAGCCACAAAAATTGTGCCTCAAACATTTTTCTTGTGGTAATGTGTTGAAAGCTACAACACTATGGGGGTCATTGTGGGTCTGGTGACCAGCTATTGATTTTTAATTACAAAATTGCAACTGTCACATCAATGTGTGAATTTTTCGGGATAATATTTTTAACATTACATTTTTCAAATTTTTTTTTGATATATATTATACATATTAATGTTTTACACTGTTTTTGCAATGATATTTTTTTGTGATAATTCAGTAGTCTAAATCGAAATTTAATGCAAAAGAACGTATATTTTAAAATATATATAAGAAAAAAAAAAGTTATTTTATTTTAATTTTAAACTTGAAGTGATGGTTTATATCTTTGGCTAATGTGTCTAATTGTAAGAAAAGTTATATGGTGGTGTTTGGGAACTTGGGTTTGAGATTTTTTTTTGATTTTTTTTTATTAAAAGACAACTTTTTTGTAAAATAAAAAAAAATCACATCTAAACAAAATATCACATCCAACCCGATAAACATTTCACTTTTTTTCTTACAAACATCACATCCAACCACAAAAAAATCTAACTATCTTTCCAAACATTAAAAAAATTTTATCCAATAATATTCTACAACTAAAAAAACCTACATAAAAACCCACTTCCCAAACACCCACGTAATAAAACTATTACATTGAGAAAAAAAAAAAAAAAAATGGACAGAATATCTAAATCCTCAAATAATAATATTGATTACAAATACATCCTTATTTATCAAGCTGACTTACAAATGAGCAATTTTATGAAATATTCAAGATGTTAAACAAATTTGAAATGAAGGTATTTAAGTTTGACGATTTAAAGTCTTTGAACTTGAAAACATAATTTGAACTCCTTTTGAAGATTAACTATACATATATAGTTTCAAATTTAAACTACTCATAGAAAGTAGAAAAATCCACACGTTTTTTTCTTCTTCTTTTCTCCAAACAAAGATATTTATAAATGCAATTCTCAAACTTGTATCAGATAATGAAACTTGAAACTTAAAATCCTCCAACAAATATATCAAATTTTCTTTTATTTTTTTTGTATTTTATCATAATTTTCGAAAATCCCTCAGCAACATACTTAAAAGGACTTTGGATTCCCTGGTGCGAAAAATAACATTTTAAATTGATAAGTTAATTATATATATTTAGGCCTCGTTTGGGATGCTACTTTTTTAGCCAATTAGTCAAAAAGTTACTAAATTAGCCAATTAGCCAATTAGTCATACCAGAAAGTCAACAATTACGACTTCTCTCTACTTTTTGCACAACTTTTCGTAATTAGTCAAAAAGTCATCCCAAACATACAAGTTTTTTTTACTTACTTTTTTGGCCAATTAACTAAAAAGTTACTAAATTAGTCTGTTTCCAAACGAGGCCTTAATGACCGTAACAAGTTCACATGCATGTCAAAAAAAAAAAAAAAAAAAAAAAAAAAAAAAAGTCAAATCGTGTTTATCTTATGCATGTAGTTGTGTGGTATTTATGTGGATAGTGGAGGGAGGCTGACCTTGTTGGTGAAGAAAATTCTCTTGTGAGGACTATCAAATTTGGAAGCAACCCATGAATTGCAAGTGACATCAACAGGGCCACCGGGAGGGAATCCATGAAAGACAATGTTCTTGAGGTACATTTCCTTGTGGTGTTCATTCTCGACCAAGACTGCACCAATCTCACCATAACCTTCTGGAATTACAAAATTGCATTCATACTTCACTTCATCCTTCTCTTGGCTCTTCCGATGTGCATATCCCTTTATAGTTTCCTTCTCTAATCCCGTCTCTGCCATGTATCCAAACAAATAATGTAATTATCACACACTTTTATTATGCAATTTTTAGGTTATTACTTCTAAGACAAAAATGTATATATATATAGAAAAATGCTTTGGACAGTGATGTGATATTTTGGTCTTGATTTATTTTTATTTTATTTTTTTTTGTTCATTACTATGTCATTAGTATTTCATTAGAGTACCAAAATTAGTGATCTGAATCATTACTGAGATATATATTACAAGTACGTGAAAGCACTACTATTAATTAAATGGAGGGGTACATGCTGTGCACCAAGATTTGCTGTATGGCCAAACGGTGCCACTTTGGTGTTCTTCTACATGTTTTTTTTTTTTTTTTCTTTTTTTGGGGGGTGGTCTTGTTTAAATTGACTTTGTTTATTTTTTTTAAAAAAAATGTTGAGAGAGACTCCCGAAATATTATCAATAAATTATTCACAGTGAGGTGATAAATAATTATGTCTTAATTAATTAATTCCTAATCGAATCAACAAGATTATTTTCAATTTGGACCATGATGATGTTTGTGCATCCGTGGAGTCCACCGGGAGTCTTAATTCAATAATGCAAAACTATCCTTAGGTGGGACAAATTATTTGAAGAGGATCATTTAACCGTAATAAGAACACGAAAGATTGAGTATTTTTCATTAATTTTTTAAATCACAACATGTAGATCATACATAAAAAATAAAAATAAAAAAAAATTCTAACCATTCCGATGACCAAAGTAGTCACTTCAGTTTATGACATTTATTTACACAACCAAAAAAAAAAAAAAATGACAAATATTATTTGAAAATTAAACTATTTATTTTTCAGTAGACAAATGTAATAACTATCGTGACTACAGTTATCATATCAATATGATTTTTTTTCATAAATGATCTATGTCTAAAAAAATAATCAGTGTATTTGGTTTGAGCTTTTTAACTTAAGTTTTTTGAAAATTGAATTTTTTGATTTTCGTATTTTTTTTTGTTTTCAGTGAATATTTTTAAAATTTTAAACTTTTTTTTACATTTTTAGATGCACCTTATTCAGATATATCTAAAAAGTAAAAAATTTATGAAAAGTATTTTAAAAAATTAATAAATACATAAAAATACAAAAAAAAAAATGTGTTGAATTCTTGTATTTTTTTTTTAATATTTTTGGTATTTAATGAATTTTTAAAAGATTTTTTTTTACTTTTTAGGTGTATTTATGTTAGGTGTGTCTAAAAAAAAAATTTGTTTAAAATATTAAAAAAATTCAGTAAAAACAAAAAAATACGAAAAATAAGAAAGTAAAATTTTTTGAAAAATGCTTTTAAAAAAATGAAACCAAGCAAGCTATATTGTTCCAACAATAACACGTAATTATTCATATCATTTGAGTTATATTTAGGGGTGAAATTTTATGTAAAACATCAATGTTGTAACCATTTAGGCCAAAAAAAATACTTAAAACCCATAAAATATTACCTTTAAATATATCTTTTAAAAAAACACAATAACATTATTTTCCCCCAATTAATTACTTCACTAAGGGCTCGTTTGAGAACTTAAAAAAAATTCAAAAAGTCAAAAAATTACTAAAAAAATTAAAAAATTATCACTATTTACTAAAAAAAATATAAGAAATTAATATACATAATATTAAAATATAAATCAACTTCATGCCACTCTAGGGGCTTACGTCAAACCAAAGGCAGTGGAAGAAAAAAAAATTACATGTGTATATTCACTCAGTTGAATGGTAAAGTTGGACCAGTGGGGGTCCACCATGGGTCCCATTTTAATAATCCGAACCGTTCAATATGTAAAACTCGTCTAGTGTTATATGCCTATAAAAAATCACGTTTATCGGATATCGTTAACGATATGATCAAATCAGTTTCGTATAAAAAATGAATAGTGTTATAGTTAACAATTGACAAAAAAAACTAACACGATCAGATAGTTATCGATATCCAATCAACATGATATTTTACAAGCATATAGTACTCGACGAGTTCTACACATTGAACGGTTTCGATTAAAAAAAGGGACCTGTGATGGACCCCCATAAACCGAACAACACCGTCCAATTAAAGCCCGAAAAAGAGACAATATTTTCCCCATTTTCTACGCAACGGACTGCACTACCCAACTTGTACGCCTTACTTCACTATCTTCTTCTACACACTTATTTATATAATTTTTAATACATATTTTTTCATAAAAATTTAAAAAATTAACCTAAATATCCATAATTTTTTCTTAATTTTTTAATTCAAAAAAATAAAAAATATACTTATTTAACCCACCCAAACAAATCTCTAATTGAATGATTGATGCTTATTTGTACAGAAAATCAAATGAGTGGGGATGCAGGATCCACAAGTGGAGTAAAGGTATCATTATTGTTCTTCCAACTAGGCAACAAAAGTCTGATTTGATATGATGTGAAAAGCTGATAAGGTTAAGAGAAATAACTGCACAATGGTGTAGTAAAAAAAATTATAAATTAATGAAAACATTTATATATTTTAATAATTAAAATATATTATATTTTTATGATTTTATTTTATTTGTTTGTTTGTTTTTTTTTTCTTTCTTTCTGCACCAGGGTGCGGTTATTTCTCCCATAAAGATATACCTACCCATAACTTTTTACATTGTTAGTTTAAAATTTTTAAATTAATTTATAAATATGTTTGGTGTATGACTCTTCATAATCTAATAAATAAATAAATAAAATTCTACGTGGTTGATTAAATAAACTGTTGTATAATTTATTTATTTTTAGACAAATATCCAGTATGTCCTAAAAAATTATAATTAAGGCAAAAAAGATGAAGGTTCATTTGTCCAAACATATAATAAGCTTAAAAAGTTACCGATTGTAACATAAGAAAATCAAAGTTACAAATTATATCATAACAAAATTTCTTCCCTTTTTCATTTTTATTTTTTATTTTATATTTTTTTTGGCTTGAATAAGCTGAAAAGGAACAATAAGCTATAATATAAAATGGTTACGTAAAAAACTCAGGGTCCATTTGGGAAGGGCTTTTTCGGATTTTTTTTGACTATTTTAGCCACAAAAGATAAAATAGGCTATTTTAGTCACAAAAAACAAAACATTACATCTAACCCATAATCATTACATTTTTTTCTCACAAAAAAAAATTAAAAAAGTTAAAAAGTCAAAAAACCAACCTACTTCCCAAACGGAGGCTCAATATGGCTAAGATTCATTTTACACAAATTGATTACACAAATAAATTTTAGTTTACACATTATTTTGTAAATCTTTTATATTTCAACTCTACATTGATAATATTTTTGATGACGCGCATTGATTTGTTTTATTTTTTTTAAGGAACATTACAATAGTAATTCTTATATTTTGATTTTCTATTATTTCTTATAATTTTAATTGTCTTAATTTTTACGTGATTTTATGATTGTCTTAATTTAATTCAATTAACTACAATTGTTAATATTTTTTTATGAAAAATACACGCATAAACAACATATATCATGTTCTTATAGAAAAAAATTAAAAATTTACTTAACTCTTTTAGTTAATTTCAATCAACGCAGTGATCATTTTCCACAAAACATCTTAATAGGCGTTATTAATTAGACCAAATTAATATAATTCTAAATTTAAGAGTCAAAATTAAATCGTTTGAAATTACGAGTACCAAAATTATACAAGCAAAAAAATACAAGGACTATTGATTTAATTTGCCTTTTTTTTTTTTTTTATAACACATCACATGTTGTGGCCTCATCTAGTTTAGCAAATATAATAAAGTTACTACAAAGACAATTTTGCATGAATTGATTAGAATATCATTCAAAAATTACTACAAATGAATTTTTTTTCCTTTTTTCTTTTTTTTTCATAAGGAGATGAATAGATGAGAAAGAAAGCTCACATCAAAACATCATATTCACTCATCCTCTAACCTAATAATAAAGACTTCACATGACATTTGTTTTAATATTCTTGTAACACCCCACAAGTTATTATCAAGTTTGAGTGGGAGTACTCGTAGAATAACATTAACTTGCTCGTTAATGTAAATTTTTTGAATTAGTAAGAAATATCAGGTATGTTTGGTTTGTATTTTAATATAAAATTTATAAAAAAAAAAAAATAGGGAGAGAGTTTAAAAAAAATTTAATTTATTTGGTTGTATATTTTGAAAATAGTTTTGGAGTTTGAGAGTTTGTGATAATTTAATATTTTGTTGTAATTGAGTAAATATGTGAGAGAAAAAAAGTGATTGAGAACGAGAGATGAGAGAGAAAAAATGATTGATTGATGTGTAGGAGAAATAAAGTAGTTTTAAAAATGTTTCAAAAAATTTGAATCAAACAAAATTTTAAAAAGTTTCTCAAAAATTACATCTTGAAATACAAACCAAACAAGCCTATCATTTGAAGTGCTTCAACAAAAAAATGTAATGGAGTTAGATACCATATCCAAAAGACCATTTTTACCATTGGATTTAGATAAAATAATAATAATAATAATAATAATAATAATAATAATTGTTTGATAATAATTAAAACTAAGATTATTTTCAATTTTTTTTTTTAATTAATGAAAAGATAAGCTTGTATTGATAGAACAATGGAAAAAGACCTCATAATTCGAACAACCATACAAGCGAAAGGTTTAGCCAAAAACTCTCCCAGCCAAGGCTATTGTCAAAATTTGTCTCTACTTATTGAGGGCGTGTCTTGGTTGGTTTTTCAGTGTATTTTTTGTGTTGTTTTTCTTTTCGTCTTTAGTAAAAACATACTTAAAAATAAAAAAATTCAAAAAATAATAAAACAAACTTTATGCTTTTGGATTCTCCACAAAATGAACCAAAAAAGTAAAAATACAAAATATAAAAAGTTTACTAAAAACAAAATTTACTAAAATAAATTGGTTTTTAAGGCTTTTTTTTTTTTTTGTCTTTTTCAAATTTTAAATTTATTTTTTAAATCCTTCTACACTAAACAGACTTTAAAATTTTAAAAATTTAACATATTGTTTTTTTTTTTTTTAAAAAAAATCATTACAAATAAGAAAATGGGAAAAAAAAATGTGACATTTTAAAAACCTAATTCCAAACTCATCTTCAAACTGACTTTACTTCCATACATCAAATTTTTTAAAAAATTATGTCAATAACCATCAATTGAAAAATAGAAAATCAGTTGATAATGTAAAAATAATTTAACTATCTTTTGTGGTGCAATTCTGACACAATATAGACTCACGAAAAATGCTTCATACCACTAATTTAGCACCACTAATGCACCACTAATGATGTAGCATCGTGTGAACCCCACCACTGATGTGATAGTTTGGACTTTGTTTTATTTTATTTTATTTTATTTTTACATTGCCACCTCATTAGTGATGTTTTTAGAGCTTTAAATTTAGTGTTCTAAATCACTACTCATAGACATACACTATGCACAAAAGTGATTTGCTCACATTTCAAAAAAAAAAAAAAAAAGTGACTGGCTCTATACATACAGAAACAGAACCGCTACAGACCCCCAGTGGGGGTCGCACCCCAGTGAGGTGGCGTGCCCCCACTGGCCGAAACTCAAAAAAAAAAAAAAAAAAAAAAATTTTTTTTTTACCCAATCACCATCTGCTACCTCACTGGGGGTCGACCCCTAGTTGGGGTCCGAAGCATTAATCCATACAGAAAACTTATACTATCATGAAAGTGGAAAATATTTTTTTATTGTACCATTAAAATGTAATTTCCCCACCACTAATTTTGTACCATAATCGGATCCATAGATCATGGGAAAATTGTAAATCAACGGAAAGACCAAAAACAAATTGCAAATCAGAAGAAAAACTTATTATAATAATTAAAGTGATAAATTTTTTTATATTTTTGCAATTTATTTTTGATTTTTCTACTGATTTGCAATTTTTCCACATATCAATGGTAAGTTGCTTTCTATAAAAGGACAGAGGGCCTTCTTTTGGAGCAAGGATCCCTCCACGCATCATTTCTTGCATCATTTCTTATTTGTAGGGTCATTGGTCCACTTTTAAGTCCAATTTTGATAATCTGAACCGTTCATATTTTAAGATTTGTTCAATATATTATACCTGTAAAAAATCAAGTTGATCGGATATAAAAAAGCATGTGTTCGGAAAAATCGAACTAAAAACTATTTTTAAAAAAAATTTAATAAATAGTTTTCCAAACACATACTTTCTAATATTCGATCAATTTGATTTTTTACAGGTATGATATACTGAATAAGGCTAAGTTTGGGAAGATCCAAAAAAGTTAAAAAGTCAAAAAGTTATTCAAAAAGCTAAAAAGTTAACACTATTCACCAAAAGTCAACAATTACGGCTGCACAACTCCCAATTCAAATTTTTCCCTACAAATCAATTTTTACAATTTTTTATTACACATTTTTCAATAAAAAGTCAAAAAGTTAACCCAAACATCCATATTTTCAATCTCAATTTTTTAGTCCAAAAAGACAAAAAGTGCACTTTTTTAGTCTTCCCAAACTTGGCCTAAATCTTAAAACACGAACGGTACGAATTATCAAAATTAGACCTAAAAATAAACCCAATAACCCTTCAAATAAAAAATATAAAAAAAAAATACAAGGAGGAGATCTTAACTCCTTTTGAATAGACCTAAACATATTAGGGGTGCAACTCGGGCAGGCTCAACCCGAGCAACCCGAGCCCAGCCCGAGTTTTTTTAGGGCTTGGGCAACTATATGTTGTAATCTGGACGGGCTTGGGCAGATTTTTGATGCCCGAATTGCAATTCGGGCCGGTCTTGGGCAGAACCAATGGCCAACCCGAGCAACCCGAACCCGAATTCAATTTAATATATTATATAATATATAATATATATATAATTTAATAAATTATGTAATATATATATATTAAGTAAAAAAGTTAGTCTTAATTTTTATTTATTTTTTTTTTTGGTTAGTCTTCTATTAAGTAAAAGAGTTACTCTTAATTTTATTTTTTATTTTTTTTTTGGTTAGTTTTCTACCATTAGATTAGCATCTTTTATGTCTACCCTTAGATCTACCTACAGGTTTCTGAACTCGGGCAATTCGGACAACCCGAGTTCAAAATACAAAGCTTGGGCCGAGCTTGGGCAACAATGTTCGGGTTCATGGTCGGGCTTGGGCGGGCTTGGGCAGTGCCAAATACAATTCGGGTCGGGCTTGGGCAGACCCCCAACCCGATCGAACCCGCCCGAGTTACACCCCTAAAACATATGAAAATCTAAAGGAGAAACGATAACTTAGAATACTAAGGGAATCATTGTCTCTGGCCCAGTCTTCCTACCCCATAAATTAACTTATGAGACAACAACCGACATCTGCACTAAGATGTCCTTTTCTCTTTTTTCTTTTATTTTTTTTTCTGAAAACCAAAAAAAAAAGAAAAATACTTGGGAGCACTAATTAGTGCTCCCACTAATTAGGTGACAGTGGGTCTCGCGATTAATGATGTGATGTTTTGGTCTTGGAGTTGTATTTTTTTTTTTTACTTTTTTAATGCATTAGTGCTATTAGTGACGATATTTTTAATGAGATGAATCATTGTTAAAAAAAAATACACTCAAGATATGACAACTTAGGATACGACAACCGAAATGTGCTAAAAATGTACTATAAATTAACTTTTAACTTCAACTATCTTCAATTACTTTGCCTTTATTTAAAGAGCGGGTTAACTTTTTAATATTTTCACTATTTTAATCTAAATTAAAACGTTTTATATAAAATTTAGATGTAATATTTAATTTTATTAATTTTTTAATTTATTTTATTTTTTTATGATTAAAATAATCTAAAATCACATGTCAAACATAGCCCTTCAATTGATGCTTGTAAAAATATTTTAAAATAAACAAAACAAAACAAACGATTTTAAATTATTTATTTATTTATTTTTTATTTATGTTAAAGGCAAAGTCACATGTCATTGTCAATGGAATTTTCAAAAATTAATTACTTATTCGTAAAAATCATGGTTTTGAAAATCAAATCATACAAACCGAAAATCAGACCATCCCAACACATATTTCTTTGAAATCATTCAATTAGGTGGTTTAGTCGTCAATTTGTCCAAACTGAAGACGGTCAGTAACAACCGGCCAGTAATTCTCATTGCTCAAAAGATGAGTTAAGTGAAGGAACTGAACATGCAATCACAAACTCATGTGACACCCGAGCAATCACTAATGCTACCCAATGATCTTCTTAGTTTAATTCCAAGTACACACTTCTATATTTTATAAAGTTAGTTTTTTTCCATAAATCAATATATAAAATAAATTGAAATATTAATTTTTTTTTGTAAATGTTTATTACTTATTAATTTGTAATTTTAATACTTATATTTTTATATTTATGTATCATTTTTTATATTTATGATGTAATAATGACGTCATGATTCGATCCAATTTGATTTTGACTGTTAAATTAGTGACTCATTAACTAGATTTCCTCTTCAATTTGCTTACTAGTCCAATTTTTAAAACATTGATAAAAAAAACGTTTATAAGCTTTCATTTTAATGTTTGTAAAATTTACTAATCATTTAAAAATATTTTTCCTAATATTTTCCCAAATGTTAATGACCGCTGTTTCTGTTAGACTTTCTTATTCACCTGACCTAAATACATCAGAATAAGTTAGAAATGTTTTAATTAAATATATAAAATATTTGATATGAATAATAAAAGGTTTTATTCCCCCTAATATATATATATATATATATGTAATCGATGCCTTTATACTACATCACATAGAGGCTTCGTTTGCATGCCAAAAAATTTAACTTTTTGGTTATTTTAATTAAAAAAAATAAAATAAATTAAAAAATTAATAAGATAAAATATCACATCTAAATCATAATTATTTTATTTTTTCTTTCACAAAAAATCAAAAAACATATCTCAAACGAGACTTTTTAATCCTAAATTAAAAAAATAAAAAAAACTAAAAAGTCAACACACACCCCCAAATAAACCCAAAGGTTTTAAGGACTAATTTTTTTTGATTTCCAAAAATAAACATATTGGGGTGTTTTGGAAAGTTGGTAAAAAGCTGACTTTTGACTTTTTACCAAGTTTTTTGACTTTTTTGAAAGTGATTTGAAAAATTGGTAAAAAGTTAACTTTTTTACTTTTTGATTTAATATTTTTTAAAAGTGTCACATCACTCTAAAATAACCAAAATATTCTTACTTTTTGCATGTCAACATTTTTTTGAATTAATTAATTATAATGTTCTATAAGGTAGTTTGGTAAATTTGTAAGTAACTTTTTGGGCAAATTACATATACACCCCTCCAGGTTTGGTTAAATTACAGATACCCCCTGAGGTTTCGGAAATTACATCCCGCCCCCTGAGGTTTGTATTTTCATAACAATTTACCCCCTGAGGTTTATATTTCATAACAAATTACCCCCTAATTTCTTATGCAAATATAGCATTCAGGGGGGAATTCGTAATTTCTCAAACCTCAGGGGGTATCTGTAATTTTGTCAAACCTGGAGGGGTGTATATGTAATTTGCCCTAACTTTTTTGGGTCTTCCCAAATGAATATAGTGGCGTTTTTGCGATGGTGGCGTTTTGGGAAAATTGCTCAAAATGTAGCGTTTTGGGGAAGTTGCCAAAACGGCACATTGTTGCGAAACAAATGGAGACTACTTTTTCTTAGGGCGAGAGTTCTCGTTAAAAAGTCATCTTAAAAAATAAAAAAAAGTACTCTGTGTCACAAAATTTTTAAAATGTCCCTACTAAGGCCAAGTTTGACAATTCAAAAATAATTCATCTTTTTATTTTTTTTTCATCACATTGCCTCTCTATTTTTCTGCACATCTTTTCATAAAAAGATAAAAAGTACACTTATTTAAGTCATCTCAAACAATGCCTAAATGTAATTTTAGCAAAGAAATTAATTTCGTGTCAAAAAAATTTACGTTTTCTAACAAGAATTTCGATTCCAAAAAAATAGTAATTTATCAGGGAACTAAATTATTTTAGGGCAAATTACATATACACCCCTCGAGGTTTGGCTAAATTACAGATACCCCCTGAGGTTTCGGAAATTACATCCCGCCCCCTGAGGTTTGTATTTTCATAACAATTTGCCCCCTGAGGTTTATATTTCATAACAAATTACCCCCTAATTTCTTATGCAAATATAGCATTCAGGGGGGAATTCGTAATTTCTCAAACCTCAGGGGGCATCTGTAATTTAGCCAAACCTCGAGGGGTGTATATGTAATTTGCCCATTATTTTATCCTTAATTTTTTATCTCAAAAAATTTAATATTATCTTCATTTGGGATGTAGATTGACTTTTTAATTTTTTAGACATCTTTTGGCCAGTGGTTTTTTTAGTTAAAAAATAAAAAAATCACTAAAAAAATAAAAAAATCAACAACTTATATCAAAAAAATCAAAGATTCTTTTTTCTCTCTACTTTTTGCACATCTTTTCGTAAAAAGTTAAAAAATCATCCCAAACATGCTAATTTTTTTTACATCACATTTTAGTCAAAAAATCAAAAAGTTACTAAAAAAAATGTTCCCAACCAAGGCAGTATGGGGCAAAAAAATTCATTTAAGATGGATTTTTAAATTTTTTTTTGACTTTTATAAGAAAAAAATAAAATAATTATGATTTAATTGTAATATTTTTTAACCTAAATTTAAAAAACTTATTTTATCATTTTATAACTATTTTAGCCTGCTCAACCCCAACCTACCTGCCAAATCAGTGCATTGTAGTGTTTAAGATGGCCCTTCAAAATTTATAATTAACACATAGCATAGATACTCCAACCAGAGAGACTTTTAAAATATACAAAAGCGTCTTATTTCTACCAACTATTTCAAAACTTTTAGAAAAACATGTACTCCCTCCGTCCCAAAATATTAGTCCCTTATTTCATTTTTCATTGTCCCAAAATATTAGTCCCTCTTCAAAAATCAAGTACAAAAATAATGTGAATTTCCTATTTTGCCATTCTTTTAAATTAATAAACAATGTAAAAAGTATAATTATACATTGATATTCCCAAAAAATGTACTATCAAAAGGGTAATTTTGGAAAATTAACTTTTTCCAAATACAATAATTGTACTACCAAAAAAAGTTGGATTCCCCAAAAGGAACCATTATTTTGGGACGGAGGGAATACTAAAAGTTTAGGGGCCATTTGAATGGGAGAAAAAAAGAAAAAAAGTTAACTTTTATCTTTTAAATCATATCACTTCTCACATTTTTACACATAAAAAGAAAAAATAAATAAATAAGTTAAAAAAATTACCTTTTAAAACTTTCCAAATCATCCCTTAATTTGTGAAAACAAAACCCAAAAAATCCCATTTTTTTTCAAACAAAGATATACATCTTCCTAAATTTTGATCTCTAAACCAAATCTGAATTTTTTTTTTTAAAAAAAAATATTAGGCCAAAACATTACATCATATAACCCCCACACAAAAACTTTTAGAAATAAGATCTCGTTTGAGAACAGATTTTTTTTAGTAATTTTTTAACTTTTTGATTAAAATATGATGTAAAAAAATTAATATATTTATGATGACTTTTTGATTTTTTACAAAAAAAATGTACAAAAAATAGAGAGAAAAAACCCTTAACTTTTTAGTATAGATTGTTGACTTTGGCTCTTTTAGTGACTTTTTGATTAAAAAAATTATTTACCAAACGAGGCTTTAAGGGTTCATTTGAGAAGTTGGTTGACTTTTTGATTATTTTAACTTGGGGCTAAAAAATCTCGCTTGGGAAGAATTTTTTTGACTTTTTTTAACTTTTCGTGAGGAAAAAAATAAAATAATTATGAATTAAATGTGTTTTTTTTGTCTCATTGAACTAAAAAATCTATTTTATTTCTTTGTGAGTTTGGCATCTTTCACAAAGTCAAAAAGTCATTATTCTATTTAAGTCACATTATCTCATTTAAGTCACATATTTAAGTCACATCATCTCATTTAAGTCACATCACCCCTCTAACACATCACTTCAAACCCAACCCAAATCCAACCCATATTTTATAAAAAGTCAAAAAATACACTTATTTAATCTTCCCAAACTTAACCTAAAATAGTCTCAACCCCAATCCAACCCATCCTATCTTCCCAAACATAATCACAGAGAACCACCGTCTATCATGATGTGTTTGGTGCAATTTATTGATAGTTAAGGGTTGAGAATCACAAATGTAAAAATTAAAAGGATTTATTTTTTTAATTTTTAGATAATTAATATTTTATTTTTTTTAAGTACATCGGGAAAATAAAATAATTAATATTTTTTTAAAATTTATTTAAGTTATTTGTATTATAAATGGAAATTACACTAAATAATATGACACAGTCTTCCATATTAATATAAGTTATGATCAACTTTTTCAAGTTATAATCAATATAGGCTTTTTTTTTTTTTTTTTGGTGTGGGGGTGGGTGTGTAAATTAGATAAATACTTACTGGGATCAAGCTCAGCACTAACAAGCTCCAACTGGATTGATTTACCAAGCAAATCAGCGATGTCGTCAAGCCCATGGCTCAATCCGAGGTTATACAAGATACCACCAACTGTTAATTTCACACTAACAACAGCCTTAACACTCGTAGTCTGCTCGGTAGCAGTAGTTGCTATGGCTTTAATGGTGCTAGGAACACACCGAACACGACCTTTATCCTTTTGGTTTCGACAAAACCCCGGTTTCAGCCGGAGTAGTGACGACGAAGGGCTGGCCGTTCCGGAGAGGAATGGCTTGTGCCATGGAATTAGGATTTGGACAGTATGAGACTGGTGGGTTTGACTATTCAACATTTTTTTTTTTTTGTGGAGAATATTCTTTTCTTGATCTGGGTTTGGAATAACTTAAATTTGGTGGTGGGGAAGGTAAAAGCAAGCGTGAGTGGCTCTCATAATGTGTTTAGCAGTAGGCTAGATGTTGAATTTGTATGAGGACCAAGATCTGGTTATATAGAGCTGGAGTGGAGGACCATTTTCTTTCATGAGCTCATTTTTCTGGGTAATTTACTGCACGTGGAAAGTATTTCTATATTTCAAAAAATAATCCATATTTAAATAAAGTTATGTTACGGATCTCAAATAAATTATCAAATTTTTTACCAAATCTTTTATGAATAATGCTTGGGACCCCCTTTTGGGGGTCACCCCTCACCCCTTTGCTACGTGGCGGGTGGTGATTGGAGGAGCAGAAAAAAAAAGAAAAAGAAAAAGAAAATGTAACCAATGAGAGAGAGAGGGGGTCAAAGGGGGTGGGGAGAAAAGGGGGATGAATCATTGTTGATCTTTTATATAGGTATGGGACCCGCACACATGTGATTTGTGTGGAGAGGTTTGATAGAAAATTTGATAATTCATTTATGATTCATGATATTTTCCATTTAAATTAGAGTAATGTTAAAAATTCACACTTTCATATTTATAAATTCATTTATAATGATGTGATATGAAAGTTGGACCTACTATCATTAAGGGTTGGTTGGGTGTCCTAAAAAAGTGTACTTTTTGTCTTTTTATGAAAAAAATATGCAGAAAAGTAGAGAGGTGATGTGATGAAAAAAAGATAAAAAGATAAAAAGATGGATTATATAGTCTATGCCAAACCAGCCCTAAGTATATAACAAATTAACAGTTGACATATATCCTAATTTATGAGTATGTTTTGAGAATTTTAAATAAATTATTGATTTCTGAAAAATGAAGAAAAAATTACAAGCGTGACATTTTCAATTTTTTTTTTTTTTTACAGATTTATGAAAAGTTTATGATTTTAATGATTAAAATTTGTATAAATTATATTAATCTGTAATTATTTTTTAAATGTACTATTAATTTATTATTTCCCCAAAAATGAAAATAGTACATCGTCTTTACAAAGTGATTGGGTGATTTTTTTTTTTATTATTATTTTTTTTAAAAAAAATTTGATTCGTGGACGGTGAAGATGTGAAAATGAGATTCAAATAAATAAATTTATTGAAGATAGTGATGTTATACATTCTTATTTGTTATTTTTGTTTTCTACTGTAAAACGGGAAGTAATAAAACACTACATTATTAAATAAACATGATCTTATTTACTTATGGCCTGAAGGTAAGAGAATGAGATAAATAATAATATTATAGGTAGTATTTTGGGAGAATTTTAACACAGTGGCATAGGTAAAAAAATTATAAAAATATGTGGAATACAAGTAGTTTTGTGATGAGGTACAAATAGTTTTGTGATAAAGTTTAAGTGAAAGATTATGAAGTGCAAATGTGACTTATAGCCCTTCATATTTGTGTAAATTTTATTTTTTCTTCCATATACGTTTGCGCAAAAAAAAAATTTTTCCCCACTGAATTGTAATTCCCTAACATTTTCCTATTGAAAATGCTATTCACTCGTGAAATGTCATCCTGCTGAAATGTATCCATCACTTATTGAGAATGGTGAAATTATTATTATTATTATTATTATTAGGGTAAATTATGTTAATAATTCTTATATTTTAATTCTCGTGTTATTTTGATTTTTATAATTTTAATTGATTTGATTTTGACCTCAAATTTATATTTTTCCCTCAATTTAGTCAAATTACTGAAAATTGTTATCATTTTTTAATGAAAAATATGCACATAAATGACTTGCTTAATGCTTTTAGACGTAAAATTATAAACATGTTCAACTTAGTAAGTAAATTTCAACAAATTCAATGATTTTTTCCATCAAAAACACTAACGGTGTTATCGATTAAACTAAGCTGACACAAAATCTAAAATTAAAAGCCAAAATTGAACAAATTAAAAGTATAGGGAACAAAATGATACAAGAGACAAAATATAAGAACTATTAGTGTAATTTACCCTTATTACACTATGCTAAAATTGGGCTTTAGCGGCGGTTTTTTACCGCCGTTAAAGGATGTAAAACCGCCGTTAAAGCCTTTAACGGCGGTAATTTAGGATCGCCGTTTATACTCGTGTCGGAAAAGGTACAACCGTCGTAAAATGGTAAATTACCGTTGTTAAAAGTCGACCAAAAACGGCGGTTCTTTACCGCCGTAAATAGGTTCAATTTTTTTTAAAAATAATTATCTCTTCTTGCACCCCCAAGCCTCGAACCCGTGATCTTTAATCCATGCACACCAACCACTACACCACAACCACTCTATATAAAATATATTCCCTAAATAAATATTTAAACATTACTTTTGCCTTATTGTAGATGGTCATATTCAATCTCTGGCCGCGCGTGGTCACCACACGCCGGGGTTCCGCCGGAGCTCCGCCGGCAAAGACCGCCGTCATTAACGGCGATAATGAGAGGGCTTTAGCGGCGGTTTCGTTACCGCCGTTAAAAGAGAGCTTTAGTGGCAGTTTTTTTAACGACGGTTTCATTACTGCCATTAAAGATACTTTAGCGGCGGTTTTTTAACGACGGTTTCGTTACTGCCGTTAATAGTATCTTTAACGACGGTAACGAAAACCGCCGTTAAAAAAATCGTTGTTAATGCCCTATTTTGGCGTAGTGTTATTATTATTGTTGTTATTATTATTATTATTATTAGGGCACTCGGTCCAAAACTCTAAATTTTAATTTTGTTTAGTCAAAAGTGCAAGACTTAAAACAGTTTGTTCAAAAGGACAAGATCAAACAAAATAACCAAAACACCCTTCGTTATATATATCATATTCATGGTCCCAAATCCTAAGTCTTCGTTTGGCATTAGCTTTTTTAGTTGACTTTTTTGTGTTGTGATTTTTTTAGCCTCGTTTGGTTTGGTTTTTTTGACTTTTGTAAGAGTAAAAGTATAATGATTATGGTTTGGATATGAAATTTTGTCTTATTAACTTATGTAGCCAATTTTATCTTTTTATGCTGTTTTAACCAAAAATCAAATGCCAAACGAAGCTTAAATCACTCACTCTCTTTCTTTCTCTCTCTCTCTCTCTCTCTCTCTCTTCCCCCTCGTTGTAAGTTATCGCCCATCAGTGGTGGCTCTGACAAAGACAACTCCACGTGGCGAGGCGAGGCGAGGCGAGGCAACAAGCTGGTTAGGCGAAGGCACCGACAATCTGTAAACGACCTCTGAGATCTGTTATCACCACTGATGATCTCCACCGCCATCTAGATCTACACTGACAGCCAGTAGATATAAGCGGAGTTACCGTGGTCGTGCACCTTTTAAGACGGCGTATGTACGCAGATGATACGTACAGAATATTCCCCGATATATTAAGAAGACTAAGAGGGGAGTAAGAAAGTTACAATTGTATGATGAATAATTAAGGGATGTTAAATTTGATAATAAAGGTGTAGCGAGATTGCTAAATGGTATTAAGTTAGGTAATAAGAGATGTGACTGTCAATCAGACAAGATCGTAGTTAAGGGTATAAAATTAATTGGGAATGTTCAATTGAGATAAGATGCTAAAGATGAATCTGTGGTCCACCACGTATTGTTTTTCGTCATAAGTGATAATAGTCCATCAGATTCTATCCCCACACTTGACAAGATATTTATTAGAGTTGGTAAGGGTAATCTTGAGACTTGGATTGTTGATCCTGACCAGCTTGACCGGTTTTGGATACTAAAGAAAGCGAGATTTAAGCTCGTTGGTGACAAGGACAAAGAGTACGTTCGTCACGGAATAGAAGTTATAGACCGGTTCTTTCCAGTTGATGTTTGGATGGACTACAAAGATACGTTGTTGGGAAATATTTAAAGTATTCAGAAGGGTGTCATATATTTAGAGGCTGCTACTGTTAGTGGAAAAGAATACAAAATTACGTTAAGGAGTCAAATGTACTTTAAAACTGTTTAGAATTATAATTTTATGTATTTTTATTTGTAATGTTCAAGTGAATGAAGGTGGACGATATAAAAATTGGTGTTTTTAAAGGTGTTTCAGCAAGTGATTTCAGTTGTATTGAACTTGCTTTACCTAATTTATTTTCTCAGTTGAGATTGAGATACAAACAAAAGAGTATTAAGGTTGATAAAATATTCTTCTCTTTGCACACCCAATTGCAGTGGGTTGGTCAGAGTAAATGTGTATGATCGAATGTTAGATGGTAATAACAGTTTGCAGGCGTATTTTATTTTCCTTGTGGATTGTCAATGCGAGTTAATGTATTATGGGAATAGTTATTGTTCCAGTAACGACAAACAAGTGCCATGGATGGTAAAGTATCAACATGAAAATTTGAATATTAAAAGAGGTATTACGTATTGTAAAATGAAGGGGTATTTGAAGTATTCTACGAGCGACATGCCAGAAGATTCACAAATGAGGGCCCATCTATTGTTGTGTTATCTAAAAGATATACTAATGATAATGTTGATGTTTGGCATTGTGCTCCAACTAAGGCTATTTCGATTCTGACACGGACTATGTCTGTGGGTTTACTAGAAAGGCGAAGAGATTTGTTGTTAAGAGGTTTTGGGGAAAGTGATTCAATTATTCATGAACGCAGAGGTCGTCTGAGTTTGTCTGAGATTGATGTACGCAGAGGTGGTGATGGTGCTAGTGATGTTCATCCTGGTCCATCGATTTTGGAGGTTGGTGTTGCTAGAAAAGATGAAGTTGATCGGAGAGGATCAGTTGTTGTGGACCCCGTAGAATTTTCTGATGTTTTACGAAATGTAACAACGAGTGTAAAAAATAGTAATGAGACTCAAGATGTAATAGTTGATGATAAGGGAAATCAAGTAAGTAAATAAAAGTTTGAGTGGTTTCATAAATAAAATTAATAAATTTTTTCATTAACCATGAAAATGGTTACATTTACATCAAACCATTCTCTCATTTTTTGGGACATTGCATCTAACCAACTATTGTCCCCATTATTTAATATAATACAAGGAATTCCTCATTTAATAGTGAGATCTGGTTGGAATTTAACAAATACATGGAAGTCTCTCCCCATCCAGATCTGCAACTGAAAATCTCATCCTTCGTGGCTTCGGCGACACCACTGCAGTGCTGCCCTCTTGCCTTCCTTTCACCTCACGTCTTCTCCTCAACGTATTGCCACCATCAGACTCAACCACCATTGCGACCAGATCGTGATCACTGCAACACCATCCAAATTTCTCTCTCTCTCTCTCTCTCTCTCTCTCTCTCTCTCTCTCTCTTTCTGATAGTCGCGAATCCAGATCTACAACCAACGATCTCCTCCGTGGCTTCCGTGACGGTTGGTCTTCAATCAAAGTTGTTATCGATCTTCAACGCCTCAATAATGCTTCCCGACACTCCTCAGATTCCAGACCTAACGTTTTATTGATTTCTTTACTAGTAATTTTGTTGCAATGACGTGTGTAAATTATCTTTTTCTTTTTCTTTTTCTTTTGCTACAGTTTGGTTTCAAATGGATTTTGATTGTGTAGCTGAGTTTTAATTATATTGCATTTTGAATTAATTTGTGGTATTTGTTTGATTTTGGAAATTTATGGTGCTATTTAACATTTGTGAACTATGGAATGCTTCGTGAAATTGTGATGGAGTTTGGCAGGAGTATATTGAATTTGGTTGTGTTTGACCATTGAAGATCAAATTTAGTAGTATCTATAATGATTTTGGATAAATAAAAAAATTGGACATAGATATAGCAATTTTTTTTTATTATTGATTTATAGAGTATTTGAGTATTAGATTTACAAAGTATTTTATTTTTAGGTGAAGCTTCTAAGATCTACAACCATTTCTGGGATTCTTCCATTCAGATATCAAAATTACAAGTGTTGTACCAAAAAATAAAAAAAAAAAAGAAAAAAAAAAGAAAAGAAAAAAACAACAACAACAATAGATAGCCCACACTCTTGTTGATGAAGATAAAGAAAATGATAATTTGTTGAATGTGTTAGATTATTATTATTATTATTATTATTATTATTATTATTATTATTATTATTATTATTATTATTATTATTATTATTATTGTACATTTGAACTCATATCTATTGAATATATGTGGTAGATCTAGTGTGTGAGTGTGTTATTGATGATGATGAACAGATAGGATTTGATCAATGGAACAAATCTCTATTTGTTATATTTTTTTAGTTGTTGATGATGATGTTGATGATAATGAAACAAATATTGGACAAAATTTGAACAGATAAGTGAGATATAGGATTTGTTCAATTGAATAGATCTCTATTTTTTATATTTTTTTAGCTGTTGTTGATGATGATGTTGATGATAATGAAATAGATATTGGACAAAATTTGAATAGATAAGTGAGATCTAGTTCAAAATTTGAGCAAATGGTAATAGTTTGTGAATTTTTGTATAATATTTGAGTGCTGGTGTTGGATAATTCCAACATATAGAAAAATTAATTTGTAAATTTCAAACATATAGAAAAAATGGGCCTCTAAATTTGAGTAACAGATAAGAAATTGTTATTTTAACAAATAAGAAAAATTTTAAAAATACATAAAATTTAGAGAAAAAATTGAACAGATAGTTAAAATTTTTGAACAGATAGATATAAATTTAAACAGATAGACAAAAAAATTTGAATAGATAGAAATTTTTTTGAATAAATAGTCAACAAAAAGTCAAACAAATAAAAAAGGTTCAAAGGGTAAAATTGAAAATAAAATGTCTTTGTGGACTTTTCATCAAATTATTTCACAAAGTGTGGATCATTTATCAATAACAAATATTTGCTGGACCTAATGCTTTATACTCTCTTTGGATTGAATTTATCACCAATTTTATCTTATTATTATTATTATATTAGAGAACATGTGATTTAATACATTATAATAAATCGTTTAATAAAATATATTAGATTACAAGATGAATTATAAAAGGGAAAAAGAGAGCCTTCACAAAAATTTTAAAAAAAATAAATAAATAAGGGGTAAATTACAATAAACCCTTTAAAACTATGTGTAGACACCCCATTTTTGACCGACCTTAAGACTCAAACGCCATCGATTGAGCGCTTGGTGATTACACATGTTGTGCTCGTTTCGAGGTTTCGGAGTTCTTAGCTGAGAGCCTTGCCTCCGGACCTCGGGACCTTTTGTACTTTGACTCGGTTTGCAGACCAAGTCTTGTTTTCTCTTCCCGGAGGGAGGGAGAGGTTTTGTAGACCATATCTCAGTGGTCGTAGGCTACTTTTCGTGGTTGTAGGCTACTGTTCCCATTTGGAGACTAGTTTTTGGTTTTCAGAGCCGTCGACCGTGCGCCTCGGCTCAGGACCGCTTAACGTTCTTCATTTGGCTTGGTTCTTGAACCACACCTTGCTTCCTCTCCCTAGAGGGACACTGTGGTCCGGGGGACCACTTTCGTGGCCGTACGCCACTTTTGATGCTCGGCAGCTGGTTTTCGGGGCTCCCGACCGCGCGTCTTGCCTCTTGAACCCTCGTCTTGCATCCGTTTTGGTTTGTCTTGGGTACAAACCATACTTTCCAAGTTTGGGAAGTGGTACAAGGGTGGGAGACCAACTTTTATCCTTGGAGACCACTTTTTTTCCTGCCAGCCAGTTTTCTGGTCGGGAAACTGGTTTTCTTGGTCTTTGGGCCACATTTTCTGGTTTCCCACCCCACCATTGGCTTGCTTTCAGTGTGGAGACCACCAATTCCCATGGCCGACCACTTTTTTTTTCTGGGAGACTATAGCGATCCCGGTTCTTTCTCCTTTGGTTGTTGTATTCGGACTTAGTTCCGTGGATTCCGGTTGTTGTTTTGAACTTGTTTCTGTCCTTCAATTCTTTAAATTTGAGTTATAGAATGTTTTGGACTTGTTCGTTCCAGGTTGGGTGTGTTTGGGAGCAGGTGGTTGCTGCCCAGGTTTTTAGTCCTTCGCTCGAGCGAGATGTCTGTCGCTCGAGCGAGAGTGGAGTTTTGTGTCTGGTGGCTCGAGCCAGGGTTTCTTCGCTCGAGCGAGTGTTTGCGTCTAGTATAGACCTGAGAGCAGTGTTTCTTCGCTCGAGCGAGAGTTTCTTCGATCGAGCGAGCTTCTGGGTTGCAGACCTGAAGCATCGAGTTTTTGGCTCGAGCGAGCTTTTCTTCGCTCGAGCGAGGCTTTCCTGTGTCTGGTCGCTCGAGCGACCAAGTATTCGCTCGAGCGAGCCTGTCCAGTTTAAATAGGCAGCAGCGGGTTTTGATCAGTCTTTTCATCCTCTTCTAGTTTCCAAACCCTAGGTCCGACTTCTCTCTCTCTAAACTCATCTTCTTTCTAGGTTTTCATCTACTTCTAGTGTGAATCCATCTTAAGTTCTTTGTAAGAAAGATAGAGGGCGGCTTGGGCTTCATTTTAATCTGAAAAATAGTGGATTTGGAGCACTTGGATTCTGGGTCATCTTCTCCATTTTTGTTCTTCGTTCGAGGTAGGGATTCTCCTTGTTTCTTTTCAATACTTCGTCTATAGATAGACATGTGGTAGTTTTTGTATTGCATAAAAATGGTATCATGTTGGATTTGTGAAAATCATTGGGACTGAACCTGGGGTTGGTTGTTGAATTTGGGTTTATTATCATTAGTTGTGGTTTGGGCTAATTGGAGTGTTAATTAGCATGTAGTTGTTGAAAGGAGAGGAAACCCTAATTTCTTTTATTTGATTTAATAAATTAATTGAGGGGTTTTGATCTTTGGGAAAATACTTAGGTATTTTGAGTCTTAATTGTGGTTATTGTTGTTTGTTGATGTTAATTGGGCCTTTTTGGTCAATATTGAGAAAGAGGAAGGAAAGTCCCTAATTTATTGTTTATGACTTAATGTGCATAATTAGTTTGAAATGGCTTTGAAAAGAATGTAGCCAATTTAAATGAAGTATGGCTTTTGTCCATGGGAATGATTTTTGTGAAAACAAAGGAAGTGGAATTCATTTTGTGAAATGGGAAAGGTATTTTGAAACAAGTAGAATAAAATTGGAATGTTGTATCTTGAGTATTGAACACACTTGTGTGGGGTATAGCTTTAACTACCATGTTCATGTTGTTGCTGAGTTTTGTAATCTCATGTTAGTTGGGTTTGTTAATAGATGTATAATATGCATGCATCTGGAGATTTTGGTCATCAGTGGAGGATGATAAGGTTGTGTTGAATTGTTGTGTATGTATTACACCATTGTTGATTGAACATCATATGTAATGAAATGCTGAATTACATTATATTTGTATACCGGTTGGGGAGAAGAGAGGGGTTGTACTCCAGTGTGTGTGAGAAGATAGGGGATGGACTCTACACACTTATGTGTTCAGCGCTTATAATCAGAGGTATTATACCCTTCCAGCTAGCGCCTGGAGAACTGACGCGCTGATAATCTAAGGTACCATACCCTTCCAGCTAGCGCCTGGTAAACTGGTAGATTGTGGTGAGAAGTGTATCTTTGGCTTACTACGCATATAGCTAGTAGTGCAGTGTTGTTTTGTTATTGTTTCAATGTATCTGGAAACATTGTGGATTGTATTTGTTACAGTGTTGGAGGGACGAGTTGACTCATTGATTGATTTTATGTATGTAGTTGAGTTGTTCTCTTTTTATAGAGGTGTGCATGGATAATTATGATATAATTGGAATTGCATTGAAATGCCAAATATGTTTTGAAAAGGCACATCTGTTGTATGTGTGGCTAATGGAAGAGTAACGGGCTTAATGAATCTATTTTTTCTAAGTAGTTGTTAATGTTATAAAGATTGGGAACGGGGGTTAATGAAAGGAAAAAGGAAGGAGAAATCGCTTATAGCGGTGAATTAAAGGATTGTTTTCAAGAAAAGTTCATATATATATTCATATATATATTTTGTATAAATTGTCACATTATTATTCTAGTATGAGAATGGGTGTTCATGATCATAGCTATCTGTAATGTTGATATTGTTTAGGAGCATGTTGAGTTCTCTACTGGACTATATGTTCATCCCACGTTGTTGAATCTTTTTCAGGTGTTTAGCAGGGTGTGCTACAAGTTTGGATCTTCTTATTTGTTGGCCACGGGGCCTCAGTTATGTTGGCGGAATGCCATTGTTGTAAAGGGTTACACCCTTCTTCTTGTACTTTTAATGATGTAAGCCCAAGGGCAATTTATTAAGTTAGTTCATGTAATATTTACTTTGCATACGAATGAGAGTATTGTTAATCACTTCTACGGATTGAATGTATGAGTTTATTTCCGCATGTTATCTCTGAAATTGAATTAAGTTAAAGAATTTGGTAATGACTCCGAGTAATAAAAAGTGGGGCGTGACAGAGACCACTTTGGGTGGTCAGCCGACCACTAAAAGTAGTAGGCCGACCACCTTTTCTGGTCGGCAGCTTTCCTTCTGTTTTGTCAGACTGAATGGATGCCAGCTGTGCCAGCTGGAGGGCACAGACTGTATCCTCACGTGTATGGAGGGATTTAAACAAGCTCTTAGCTTGTCTAAGAAGCTTGAGAGTTGTTTCTCTATAAGAGGGAAGGCCTCTCTCCCTTCTTAGGTTGGAGAATTTTGTGCTTGAGCTATACATATCATCTATATCTATAATCCTCCATTTCCCTCTTGTTTTGTGCCTTAAAGTGACCATTCTTCACACTTTTGTGCACACAACCTCCTATCCAAACATCATCCTTTTGTTGCTGAGGCACCTAGGAGTTGTTTCTGGAGTTTTTGGACTGGTTTGAACTCAAAGAGGTTGCTGGAGTTGCAGCCTTGAAGAGGGTCATCAAGGGTGAGTTTCCAACCCTTAAATCCCCCATTTTTGCTTAAGATTTTAACCTTATTTGCATACTGTTTTAAGCTTAGCTCTTAACTAGAAAAAGATCTGTTTTTACATGCTTAAAAAATTTGTTTAAGGTCACTTTTTCGTTTGGGGTTGTTTACCCCCTTTTAGGCCTTGTTTGGCCATGTTTTTGTGCCTTTTTTTTCTGAGCTTTGGGACCACCTTGGTTTGGCCTTCTCACCACTGAAATCTAGAGGGATTTCAGTGGTGGGGATGGTGTTTTGAGGTCCCAAGAAGGAGAGGGCCATCCCCTCTCCTTGTTGTCTTCAATACTTGTCATATTTGCTTCATATTTGAGCACATTTGTTAAGTGTGTGTTGACCATATCTTAGCATGTATTTGGGGTTATTTCAGCATGCCTTAGATCTGTTTTGACTTGTCTTGGTCACTCAATGCATGCCTTATGCACTTGTAGTGTAAATCCCTCAAACTAGCTTTGTATGCATCATGAAGTAGCATGTTATTCTAGCTCGATTTGAGTCCATCTCAGCATGTTTTTTTGTCACGCCTCAAACTCGCTCCTAAAAGTTTGGGCATGACCTATTCAGAAACGGACATTTAACCTGATATACATAACACACGGGGCCTTGACAGAAGCATTCAATATTATAAAATTACAAAAACAAACTCCATTGAGCTATCACTACTATGCCAGGATCACAAACATCATAACAGATAAATAATACACAAAACATGTACCTGAGCATCGGTTATATACATATACATATATAGACCCAGCCCTACATTTGGGCGTAACAAAAACATTAGGTTAAGGAAGTTATGTACTTTCAACCCTACACAAAAATTAAGGTACAAGTCATCATCTTAACAAAACTTCACAAAAATGAAAGTGGCTTCATTTAGGGCCTGGACTCGTAAAGGTCGACCAAAGAGAATTGACTTCATGGGTTAGGACTGACCTCCCGGTTGGTTACCTACAGAAGCAGACATAACACAGAGTGAGTCAGGCTCAGTGAATAGTAATACTTGTATAATTGATGTTCAACTTAAATCATAATACAATTCAATGCGTATGTAAATGCAGAGATTACATGTTTAATCTGATTCTGTACTAATTTCAGAACGGCCTTGGGCCTATTCTTGAAACATAATGGCTTTAAGCCCTTGAACGAAGTGGCAATAAGCCCTTGAACATATTGGCATTAAGCCCTTAAACATGTTGGCATTGAGCCCTTGAATACATTGGCATTTAGCCCTTACACATGTTGGCATTGAGCGGACTACTTTGGTCTGCAAAAGTACTAGACGGTGTTAAAGTGGGCTCGAGCCATCACTTGACCGCTTGAGCCAAGTGCAATGTAAAACTGGGTTCGCTTGAGTGCACACTTGGTCGCTCGAGCCAAATGCAAAGCTCTACAAAAATACTGGGAGCTCGCTATGTCTGCTCGAACAATGACTTCGTTGCTTGAGCAATGAGGTCGAATTCTGTGTTTTCTAGTTTGAGTTCCAAAGCACAAATTCAAAGTTCAAAGGCTTGCATGGATGGGCTAAAAACATGGAAACTATTTGAATAACATATAAACATAGCCAATTTGCTCAAAACCATTGCCAATTCTCAAAATTAGCTTAAAACTTCATACTTTAGCCATGCATGCAAAAAATTCAATTCTTTTCCTTCAAAACATGAATATATGAGATAACAAGTGTAAAACTATGAAAAACCTTCAAACATGGTAAGTATAACTTCATGCATGTATTAATGTTTGAAAATCAAATTCAAAAAATGGTAAATTGACGCATGCATGTCCAATTTCAACTAATTCCTACAAAATTTAAAGTGATTCTAGCTTTTCCTCCCAAATTCATGCTAATGATCCTACAAACTTTATAAATTCAACTTCTACATGAATTATCTACAAAGGTTATGGGTGAGATTCATACCTAGAACTTGAATGTAAGAGTTGCAAGCTAAATCCTTCAATTCTCTTCAATCTCTACAATTCTTCTCCTCTCTAAAAATGTTGCTCTCACACTCTCTCTACAATTTTCAGCTCACACTTGTTGAGGAAATGAGTTCACTAAGCTTATATCGTATATATATATAGGCTAGATTAGTTGAAGCTAATTAAGTACGATTAAGGGTAATTAATCCTAGTAAATTCTAATTGATTTATTATAATTATTTTGATTCGAATCAAATTTTAATTAAACTTACTATATGATTCTAAATATTCCAATTAACTTATTGAAATAGTCAATTTTGGTTTCTGAATCCGTTTGGGCCTTCAATTTTCAGATCAAAGTGAGCAATTAAACATATATTCCATAAACAAATAGATAAGCACAAATTTAAACACATAATTATGCAAACATGTTCAATAAAATAATATGTAAAAATAATACACACATTGGGGTCATCACAGTCTCTCCCCCTTAGAAAGTTTGGTCCGCGAAACTTAAGTTATCTCCATTCGAAAATAGATGCTGATACCGTTGTCGCATCTCGTCCTCTTTCTCCCAAGTAGTCTTATTACCATAATGTTCTATCCACTCCACCTTCGCTATTGGGATTGATCTATTCCTTAGTTGCTTCACTTGTGGATTAATAATCTGTTCCAAACATTCTTCGTATTTCATATCATCATCTAAAGCTATCGGGTGGTAATCTATGACATGGAACGGATCCCAAAGATAATCGCGTGTTATCCCGGGTAGGCAACCCATGAAATGGGTGAATTAGGTTATTAAAAATAAATTCTTAATATTAACTATAATAATCAAAATATTCAAACTTTAACAAATAAAAAATAGAGCAATAATTATCAATATAAAAATAAAAGAGATAGAGAGAGAAAATCAAATATAGGGATTTATAGTGATTCGGCACACCGGGCTTCCGTCCACTCCTGAAGGATTCTCCTCGAGAATTTCTTCACTATCAAAACGAATCAATATAGCACCAAAGCTTTACCATGTTTATGGATTTTACACAGGTTTTACTCTTATCTGCTGAGCTTCATTCAACAGTAAATGCCTCACCCTTACAAAATTCTCTCACAAAATAATGAATAAAGATACGAGGTATTTCAACCCTCTTTCACAATAATTCTCTCACAAATAGTAGATATGAAAGTGTAAGAACAAATATAACACTTAGATTTGAAAGTGAAAGAGCAGAGTAAAAATACAATCAAGATTTCTGAATATACAAATTTTTTCTCTTCAAGTTCTTGATTTTTCTCCACATAAAACACTTTTATATATACCTAAAAATCTACCTATTGGGAAGACAGATACTTCTCTGCATGCCACTCAAACAGACAGCGTGCGACTAACTTTTCTTTTTCCAGCTTTGCAGTTGGCAAATTCAAACCATTATTTGATTACTTTATATAAATATAATATAAAACCTCTAGAGGCAATCAATTACAAATACATTATATTATAAATGATATGCACATTAACAACATACATACATCACACATGTAATGTATACATATATTTAAACATAATCAAATAAAAGTCTGATTTGCTATGAAACACCACTTGAGTATGTTTCTCTTTTCCTTTTAAAATATGAACATATTTAATATATTCAAATGATGTAAAATAATGGCTCATGATACTCATCACTTGGGTGTGCCTTACATATAATTAAACTATTAAAAGATGTAAAATAAATTTGAATTCGGTGCAACATGTATCAAAAAGATATAATACAATTTTATATTTTGTGTCAAATTATTATAACATATGTATATTAAAAAATTAAAATTTATCAAATAATATTTTAGACATCATCAAAATTAAATAACATAATTAACAAGCTCCCCCTTTTGATGATGCAATACATGTATGGATTTGACACAAAATTAAAATCAACATCAATACCTTTTAAATTTTTTTGTAACATAAAATATTTGATAACTAAAGCACATGCAGAATTCAAATTCATATTTTTTTCCTCCTTTGACATTATCAAAATAAAAGATGGATATATGAAGTTTTTATAGAGAATAAAATGTTCGATGTCCAAAATGAAAATCATACGAACATATTTGAGCAAATAATCTGATTTGACAATATAATAATTTTTCTTATTTCTTCCCCGAGATCATTTTGGAGATTTGGTATCATTACCCGAAAAATTGGTGCAGCAGCACCTAAAATGTTGACAAATAAGAGATATTAGATCTGTGGTGTGTATAAAAAGTGACATAGATGATGTGCAGAGATACGAAACCTTCAAGTGTTCTTAGCAAAAAGATTTGATTATAATCTGTGTAATCATGTCATTCCTTACCTTGGCCATCAATGGTTCTGACTTGAATGCGGTGCTTGAGATTCAAGCAAATGAAAGGTTACCTATAGTGTATTCGCACACTATTCTAGTAGCTGAGAGTCCTAGAGTATTTGGTAATCATAATGATACCAATGCTATTAATAATACTATGACTCTTAGTACACAGACGATGACTGCGGTTTCCAATATAGCTTGACGACTACAAGTAAGAATTCAAGAGAATTAGCAATTAAAAGAAAAGGTGATCTATTTAAAACAACAACTGGCTAAAACTAGTTAGGCGAAGAGAGATCTAGATAGAAAAAATTCTCAGTTGGAGAATGCGGTCTAATATTATGCAATCATTATCATGTCAATACTCACAGAAGTCGAAAATAGAGAGATGCATCTAAGGGAGGCTCATGAAAAACTATTTAGAGAAGTTAAACGCAAAAAATCTATGAAGTCTTCTTATAACTCACATGTAATCTAGAAATATTTTCTCCTTCTGAAATAAAATTGCAAGTATTTCTCTTGGTCAAAAAAATTGTCTATCTTGGTTACAAAAAGAATTTTTTGTGCAGATAAGGAATAAGATAAAAATTTTATTTGATAATTATATAAAGTCTCTCTAAAATTATGCATAAAATATATAAACTCCCTTTAAGATTGTGCTTCTTTGTCTGTTTCAATCTCAAAATATTACATAATAAGAGTCCCTTTCTAAATTAATGCCCTAAAAATTACACAGATGATAAAAATTTAAAGAAACATATTACCAATTTATAATACCAAAAGCCATCAAGATCCGACCATATACAACTAGACTATGTGAACTAGCATAAAATGAGAAAACACAAATAAAAATAATTTCTTCATACCAGGTAGAAGCAATTGTTATTAAATAAAAAAGAGTTTGTAGCACATACAACCATATAAGAAATATAACACATTGCAAAAATAATTTTATCATGTTAATAGGAAAATGATGCTGGTGGATGTAAAGATCGATAACAATGATAAAGATTGATGACGATGATGAAGATTTATGACGATGCTGAGAATCTGAAATAATGGTGAAGATCAGAAAAGAAGGCGAAGATCGGGGACGAATTTGTGTAGATTGGAAATGGATTTGTGTAAATCGGGGACAGATTTGTGTAGATCAGAGATAGATTTAGATAGATGATGGTGGTAATGAAGTTGGTGGATGATGGTGTCGGATGATGGTGGTGATAAAGATGGTGTTGGAGGATGAGAGGGAATGAGAGTAAGCAAGAGAGAGAGAGAGAGAGAGAGAGAGAGAGAGAGAGGAAAACAAAGAGCGAGAGAGAGACGATGGATGGGTGAGCAAAGAGAGAGAGAAGATTTATACAAAAAATTACACAAAAATGTTTTTATTTTTTTTTTAATTTTATATACATTATATAGAAGTATTCATCATATCAAGTTCAATTCTAATATAATAAAATTGTTCTTCATTAAGAGGCTTGATAAATATGTCAGCTAATTGACGATGTGTAGGCACAAATTCGAATTCAATGTCACATTTAAGTACATGATCTCTTAAAAAATGATACCTTATTTCAATGTGTTTAGTGCGTGAGTGCTAAATAAGATTTTATGAAAGGTTAATGACACTTGTATTGTCACATTTTATAGGAATATGATTATAATGAAATCCAAAATCTTGAAGTTGTTGTTTCATCCAAAGCAATTATGCGCAACACGCAGCGACGACAATGTATTCTGCTTCAGCAATTGGCAGAGCCACTGAGTTTTGTTTTTTGCAAAACTAAGAAGTGAGTTGAGTGTCCAAGAAAATCACAAATGCCATCAGTTATGATAACCCTGTCATGTGCTATGTTAATTAATCATGATTATGTTTGTAATTATGCGCTCAATTTGAATTTGGGTGTTAATTGCATGATTATGTGTTTGATATGATTTTGAGTGCCATTTATATGAATATATGTGGTTTTGAATTTCTATCTGTTCACCGTAGAAAAATCTATATGATTTTCTACTTTTGAATTTAAATTGAAGGTCTTATCGGCTACAAAAAACGAAATTGACTACGCCATTATAATTTGCGTAATTTTTAGAGCCTATGGTGAAATCTAATTGAAAATTGATTCGGATCAAATAATTAGATTCAAAACGATTAATTAGAGTACCATCATTGGGTTTTAATTAATTTGATTAAGAGAGCCTATAAAAAGGACCAATATACACTCTTATTCATTTGGTTTGAGCTCAAAATTTGATTTTGCTCTCTAGAGAGAGAGAGGGCTGAATTTGGAGAGAGAAAAGGGCCACCATTGTAGATTTTGCAAGGAAATTGGAGAACCAAGTGGATTAACTCAAGGATTAGTTATAGTTGAAGAATTGGAGCTCCTAGGTGAGTAAATTCATGAGTTTGAGTTGTGATTTTGTGAATTGAAGATTAAATGGTAATTTGGAACATGAATTGAGTTGATCTTGATGAATTTGAAGTCAATGAATGCATGCATGTAAGAAATTGCCATGAATTTGTATCTTTGAGCATGAAATAAATGATCCATGTTGAATTTTGATTAAAGTTCATGCTTTTGAACGCCTCTACATCATTTAAGTTGAGAATGAAAGTTATATCCCACATGCAAGTACAATTCATGGAGGTATGAGTTTTGAATGCATGAATTTGGTGTGTTGGAGATAGATTTGGTATAATTTGAGTATGCATGTGATTGATTCATAGGGTTTGAGCTTCATAATGTTGTAATTTCGCATTTGTATCATGTTAGAGGATGTGTATGTGAAGTATGAGTCATAATATGCAAGATACATTAGTTTGAATGCAAGTTTGAAGCTCAAACAGAATTCTGGAAAATCCAGAATTCGACATGTCCGCTCGAGCAGGGTAATGGCCGCTCGAGCGTGAAATGCTAGCTCCCAGCAGTTTTGCAGACATTGTCGTCCACTCGAGCAGGGAGAATCACGCTCAAGCGTCCTAGGCACATGTTTGACATTCAGCTCGAGCGTCCGAAGTCGCGCTCGAGCGTAAATGCAAGGCAACCAGTACATTTGCAGACCATGGGTTCCACTCGAGCGGTGTCACGACCCAAACCCGTCCCTATGGGTTTAGCACCATAACCGGCCAGTAATCCGAGATTACCGAAGGCCTGCTTAACAGTCAAACAGAATTGCAGAGTACAGGGGCTGGCGGAAGCCAAAACAGTAAGAAAAGATGTCCAATGAGCTGTGACAGTCTGTATGCAAATAGACTTTCATATCATATACACATATACAATCAGTACCAAAATAGTATGTACAATATATACAATCATTCAGAACAGGGACTTAATCCCTATTTAAAACAGTACAGTACAAAATCATTCAGTCTATACAGAACATAACCAAGAAGGGGGAAAAACTAAAACACCTCAAAAAGCCCTAGCTTGACAGGCTCAGAACCTCGCAGTGAGGCACAGTGGTTGGCTTTGACAAAAGGGAGTCTAACCCACGCTCCTAGCTCCGGTCTGGTGCTTGAACACCTACATATATATATGAGCAGTGAGCTAAAGCCCAATGAATAACATAATGCGTAAAGAGGTTAAGAATGAATGTCCTTTCAGTATTGAAAACAGTCAATTGATTCAGTGTATCCGTCATTCAGTCATAACAGTCATATATGGTACATCCATTAGCAGAACAGTACAGTAAACAGTAGGTCTTGAAAGATCGAACAGTCAATGATGTCCATTATAACAGTAAACAGAAGTTCCAAAATAGGAACTGGCAGAGATCTCTGTAACAGTAGCAGTAACAGTAACAGTAGTTGCTAAGGATGCCACAATACAGCTCAGAATAGAGGACAAACATTCATTCAGTTAATAGTAAACAGTTCAGAAAACAGTTCAGTTGATCATTCAAAGAATATTCATTTTCGAACATATCTTTACAACATTGTTACTCACAGAGTTCTGGGCTACAGATAAGCTAGTACGCGTCCACGGATGCCAACCCTACACAGTTACAGAGTGAACACACAATAAGCTACACAGTTGGGAAAAAATAGTAACTTAATCCCTATCTTGACTCGGTGTGGTTCTACATCAATATCCTCATTAAGATGCCTTAAACTAGGCCTAGGAATGCCTAGGATGGAATGAGGATGTAAGGATGCACTTTAAAGCATCTTTCAGAAAACAGGGGTTATGCTCGAGCGTGTCTACATCCGCTTGAGCGAAAATGCAGACAAGGGTCTCCGCTCGAGCGTGAATCAATCCGCTCGAGCAGACTGCAAGGTACAGTAAAAGTACTGGATATGTGAAAATCACGCTCGATTGGGCGCTCGATACCCGCTCGAGTGTGTGACACAAGTCCTCGCTCGAGCGTCCAATACCCCGCTCGAGCGAACTGTAAAATAGTGTAAAGTGCTGGATGCACGAATTTCACGCTTGAGCGCCAGTCACTCCGCTCGAGCGTGAGTCCAAAATCTAGAATTTCTAGATTTGAACCTCAAGCTCAGAAACAAGTTTCAATGTACCAAATTCGATCCTTTTGGGCTAATTTTCTGGAAAACACTTCAAAACTCATAATATAACATGTTTCAAAGATCAATTTGAGAAATTAAAGCCCAAAGGTAGTTCAATTAAATCCAATTTCAAACCAATTTTCATGAACATAACTCAAACATGACATGCATGAGTTTAAACCAATTCAAAGCTTCAATTACTTGCTCAAATGAGCCTCAACTTCCAAAAACAAGATGAAAACATGGACTATAACAATAATATGAACATGCATGTACCAAATTTCATGTAATCAACCTCAAAATGTAACAATGTAGACATGCATGCATGATATATGCTACAATTCAACATATTAAGCTAATTTTGACTCCAATTTTCAATATAACAAGAATCAAGCAAGAACTAACTTAAAGACAAGTTTAAGAAGGTGGATTCTCTACCTTAGACCTTGAATATCAAGTGTAGGAAGCTCAACTATGAAATCAACCTTCAATTTCTTTAATTCACCAAGCAATTCACAAGATGGAACTCAATTTCCCTCACTCTCTCCCTTTCTTCTCTCTTGGTCGGTTTGTCTCAAGAAAAATGGCTGAGGAAAAGTCCAATGCTAACATAAATGAATCAACAAAAGGGTCCTAGATTAATCCACTAGGATGGCAATTTGGTGATTGAGGCCAACTTTTATAATTTATCAACATTTGATCTAATTTAATCATACCAAATCACATTTCAATTAAATACACCATAAAATCATATAAATCTCAATTAACATAAAACACTAATCAATTTCCGGTTCGGCCGCCGATAAGGCCTTCAATTTGCAGTTTAAAGCTTAAAACATGAACAGATAATTTAACAATCAACAGATAGAATTGCACTTAAACAGATACAGACAATCAATCAGTTCAGGATTTCAGTCAATTCAGTCAATTATCATAATCAATCTCAGTTTAACAGTAATCAGTGGTTTATCAGTAAACAGTAGTGAGGGTTGTCACAAGCGGGGAGCCCTGTTTCAGAAACTTTGTAAAGATGTTTTGTGTCTCATTTTCCATTCTCTTTCATTTCTAAGTACTCTTAGACATATATTACGCATTGTAAATGAGTTAAAAGAATAAGAAAGAAGCCAAGGAGGGATGTATGAATTAAGAACGGATTGAATCGTTTGTGACCCATTATGTTCATGAAATGTGTAGGGTCAAGCACAAGGGCAAACCATCCGGCAGATCACTGTGAGTAATATCATAGTAAAGATATTTTCAAGTATGTTACTTTCCAAATGCTATTTCTGTATAAGCTTCACGGATTTTTTGATTTGGAATATGAATGAGTATTCTATATGCCTAATTTTGTATAAGGGTTGTTTAAAACGTTTAATATGTCCGAATTGGGCCGAAGGCCGTTTTCCATTTGATACGTTTGAATACCATGATAGGCCAAAGGCCGTTTGAATACCGTGATGGGCCAAAGGCCGTTTGAAGACGAGAGTAATGGGCCAAAGGCCGTTTGAATAAAAATGGATCATGATCATGAATATGAATTACGCATAGATATGAATATAAAGAGAATGGGCCCGAGACCATTTGATACGCCTGATATGTTTGAATTGGGCCCGAGGCCGTTTGATATGTTTGAATTGGACCAAAGGTCATTTTGAATAAAGAGTTGGTTGGACCAAAGGTCGTTTTGTATAGATGGACCCAAGGTCGTTTTGTCTTATATAAGAATTGGACCTGAGATCATTTTACATATGGATATGATGTGTTGGACCCGAGGTCGTTTTGCTTTGTTGAGATTTGTAAATCTGATGTGAATGAGAATAGTGGTTTGAATGTGTACATTATAAGTATGACTCATCTATGAACGAATCTCATTCATTAACCTCTTTATTTTGATATTATTCACTGGCCGTTAGCTCACTCTTATTTATATGTATGTAGGTGAGCAAAGGGATGTTCAACCCCAGCCTTAGTGGAATTTAAGAAAGGAACCCAAGTTTTGTGAAGTCAACCCAAGTGCCTCATGCAAGAGACTTTGTTTATGATCTTTGTGTTTCCTTTGCTATTTGTTTTGGTCATGATAGACCGTTTATGTATATAAGCTTTCGGTTTAGCCAACTATGTGTTTGAATGATCTTGGGTATACAAGATGTTAACTACTGATATGTGGTATGAGTTATTATTAAGTATATGTGCAATGTTTTGATATGCCATGTAAGTATAGCTCATTGGACAAAATTTTTAAGTTTGCTTCCGCATCTGACCCATATTGTTAATTATTAATTGACGTTAGGTTTGAGGCCATAGGTAATCTCATGATTACTGGCCAGTTATGACCTTAATTTATAGGGGCGGGTTCGGGTCATGACACTAGTGTTTTTTCGGTCAAGTCTACATCCTGCAAAGTTGGCATCCGAGTAACCAAAAAGTTCAAAAGTAGTTCCCTTTGGATACCATAATCCTAAATTTGAAGTGCCAACAAGATATCTAAAAATATGTTTGACTGTGGTGATGTATAATTCTTTAGGTGCGGATTGAAAGCATGAACACATACATATACTAAATATTATGTTAGGTCTACTTGTAGTAAGATAGAGTAAGGAACCGATCATACCTCGATATTTTTTTTCATCTACCGGTTTACCTTGCTCATGTTTGTTGATTTTTATTGATGTTCTCATTGGAGTTGCTGTGCTTTGATGATTCCATTTCGAACCTTTTGGGTAGATCCTTGATATATTTCGTTTGATTAAATGGATCTCATCCATGGTTTGTACGATTTGCAGTCTGAGGAAGTAATTTAACTCCCCCATCATATTCATTTCAAATTCACCTTGCATATTCTTAGCAAACTTTTTGCACAAAATTTCACTAGTGACACCAAAAATAATATTATCAATATAAATTTGAATAATTAGCATATCCTCCTTTTTGGTTTTATAAAAAGAGTTGTATATATTTTTTCTCGAAAAAAACCTTTATCAAGTAGAAAATTACTTAATCTTTCATACCATGCTCTAGGAGCTTGTTTTAAACCATATAAAGCGTTTAAAAACTTGAAAACATAATCCAAGTATTTATGATTTTCAAAATCATGAGGTTGTTCAACATAAACTTTCTCCAAAATGTATCCATTTAAGAAAGCACTTTTAATATCCATTTGACATAATTTAAAATTTTTAAAACATGCAAAAGCAACTACATTCTAATAGCTTTGAGTCTAGCAACTAGTGCAAAAGTTTCATCAAAATCAATGCCCTCTTCTTGATTATAACTTTGGGCTACCAATTTAGCTTTGTATCTAGCAACAACTCTAGATTTATCTATTTTATTTCAAAAAACTCATTTTATACCAATAACTGGATGATCCTTAGGCCAAGGGGTCAAAAATCAAACTTTATTTTTTCAAATTGATTTAATTCTTTTTGCATAGCTAAAATCCAATTTTCATCTTTTTCAGCTTCTAAAAACGATTTTGGTTCAATTTCCGAAATGAATGCTAGGTTACCACAAACATTTCTAATAGAGAAACGAGTTTTTTATACATTCCGCTACATCACCTATGATAAGGCCTTTAGGGTGGTCATGAGTATACTTTCATTCATTTGGTAGATTTGATTCGCTTTCTAGATGAGCATATTCTTCTTGAAGTTTTTTTATTGTGATTTCTTCTTTTTGTTCATGAGATGGATTTTCTTCATTTTTTGTAATGTAAATGTTCTCTGTTCTTGAATGTATTTCTGCAGTATCATCACTTATACGATTTTCGGAAACAACAGTGTTAGATTCATCAAAAGCAACATGTACAGATTCTTTAACAAGTAAAACTCTTTTATTGAATACTCTATAAATTTTACTAGAATTCGAATAACCAATAAATGCAGCTTCATCCAATTTAGCCTCAAATTTTCCTAAGTTATCTTTATTGTTATTCAATACAAAGCATTTATAACCAAAAGCACGGAAGTAGCTAATATTAGGGTTTCTACATTTCCAAAGTTCATAAGGCTTTTCTTAGGAATAGATTTAATCATGACACGATTTACAACATAGCATGCAGTGTTAACAGCTTTAGCCCAAACATATCTAGGTAAATTATTCTCACAAAGCATAGTACGAGTCATATCTTCAAGAGTTTTATTTTTACTTTCAACCACACCATTTTATTGAGGAGTCCTAGGGGCAGAGAAATTATGATATATTCGTAGGTCATCACAAAACATAATAAAATCATCATTTTCAAATTCTCTACTGTGATCATGTTTAACGCTACAAATATTAAGACTTTTTCATTTTGAATTCTTTTACACAATTTTGAAAAATTATAAAAAGTTTTATTTTTGTGTACTAAAAATAATACCTATGTATATCTAATATAATCATCAACACAAACAAGAGCATACAATTTTCTTCTTCTACTTAATATTCTAGATGGTTCAAATAAATAAATATGTAAGAGTTGAAGCGATCTAATAGTTTAAACAACATTTTTATATTTAAAAGAAATTCTAGTTTGTTTTTCAAGTTGGCATGCATCATAAAGTTTGTTTTCTTCAAAACTAATTTTAGGTAAACCAATGGCTAATTCATTTTTTGAAAGTTTTGAAATTAAATATGAATTAGCATGACCTAATCTTCTATGCTATAACCAACTAGTTTCATTTATTGCATATTTAATATCAAAATGAGAAGACAAGTTATGCAAATCAAACACATGCATTTTTATGTCTATGTCCTACAAGCAGAGTTTTATTATCTTTGGCGTTCTCAATTGTGCAGTGAATTTTCTCAAAAATAACTCTATTACCTTTATCACATAATTAACTAATACTAAGTAAGTTATGTTTTAAACCTTCAACAAGTAAAACATTTTTATAATACGAGAAGAATTTTTATCAATACTACCTACTGATCGGACGTTTTTCAATCAAAAATAAAGAACTAAACAAAGCACTAATTCAGTAGAATAGTGGATTGTCCAGGTATCGTACCACGAAGACTTTGGGCTGAGTTATATTAATTCGAGTGATAATTTTTAATTTAATTTGAGGAAGAGAGGATGATTTGATTTTTGCTAATGAGAATTTAAATTAAAACTAAAATAATTGCATAAATAAAGAGAATAATCTGAATATGGAAAGAGACTTAGGATTTCGAATCCATTACTAATCTTTTATCATGTAATTAAAATATCTAATTCTAGTAAATAAATAACCAGGACAATAATGATGTATCGTGGCTACAAGTCCCAATATGACACTAGAGTAATCTAATTTGTATAACAATGTATCACCGAACAGACACTTCACAAGTAGCCTCGAATTAATTTCTTGTTATCATCCAATCGAACGGCAACATATTGTTGAGAAAAAAAAGTTTATCCAGTAACATGACACTGGATTAATTCAAATTATTAGCATTGTATTGCTGAACAAGCTGGGCACAAATTTAAAAATCATTATTTGAAAGAAAGTGACTCTGTAAATGTATAGCAACGAAACACTGGAGAAATCTTTTTTTTTTGACAACATAACACCAGAGGAATGTAAATTGTTTAGCACTGTGTGACCAAATAGGCACTTTGCTATGGACTCCACTCTCTGTCTTCTCTGTGTCTTTCTCTTTCCCCTTGTTGCTTTTTCTCTATTCCCGTAATTTCTCTCCAAAAACTATTAGTGTAAAGAGATGAAAAAGTTTTGAAGTCTTATTTTAGGGTTAATTTTGATAATATGATAGGTGCAATGAGAATCATATTTTTTTTAGTGGTATAATAAGATGGAGAGTGTAAAGAGATAAAAGTAATGATATAAGTAGAATCACCCCTAGAAGAATATTAATAATTTGATTATATTTACTTATTTGTCCTTCAATTAATTGTTCAACTAATGCGTTTATTGTATACTTTGTGGTTATGTTAGATTTTAATGTTTTATGAAATTGAAAGTTTAATTTGATATAATTTTATCTTCTATTTATTGAAAAGAAAAAAAATCTTGATAATTTGATTACTTTTATTTTGTTTGATAAGTGAAACAAATTTGATAATTAAAAAATGATTGAGAGTTTTAATAAAGAAGTTTTAATAAGTTCTAATGGAAGTGGATTTTATTGTGATGTAATATTTTTTAACGGTAAACTATCAATAAGTTTCAATAATTAGACTTAATTCTCATCAAATCCTATTGAAAATAAGTCTTGGTAAAATTATTGTTAAAAATAATTTTTTTGTGACAATTTTTTACATACGTCGGTAAAAATTGACAATTAGATATTTTTTTGTCATAATTTTTATAAATTGTCACTAAAATTTACAATTAGTGACTTTTTTTATGACAATTTTTTTTTCATAAGACTATTAGGCAATAAGTCCAATTTTTAGGACCTATACACGTAAGTATCTCATATTTTAATTTTATTTTTTAATTTTTTTATATTTTCTACTATATCATTAAAGCTCAATTAAAATTTTAAAATTAAAAAATATATCATCGCTCTTCATAATTTGACTACTTGCCTGTGGTCCCTCCCATTCATCACTTCATGGGTCATTATTAGATTTATTAATTTATTTATTTTAGCAAACATTATGCTCTAATTCACGTTAATTCAAAGTTTTTGACATGAATTAATCAGCAATGATTTACTTTCACATGTACCTGAAAAAAAAAAAAAAAAAAACAATGATTGAAATGAAATAGTGAACAGTGGCCCTTTGTTGATCATAATTGCGAAAAGATTTGTTTATGTGATCCGTTTGTCAGATGTAACGTGTATGGACCATGGTGTTTTATTCGATAATGATACTTCTTATTAAAAGTGGTGTTTTAAAGTATTATTAATGAGTTGGTAAATATTTTAAATAAAAATAAAAAAAACAAGGCACAAGCAGTGGATCCCGTCCACTACCACATCACTAGTAGTGCTTTTAGAGCATCACTTTTAGTGATCTCAAGCATTATTGGTGTTTTATTATAGCAATAATTTTGAATCACGGTAGAAGGTTTGAATTTTTTAAAAATACTTCTCAAAAAATTTATTTTTTATTTTTTGTTTTTATTGAAAATTTTTAATATTTTAAGTAATTTTTTTTTTAATTTTTAGACACACCTAACATCTTAAAAAAATTCACTAAATAACAAAAATATAAAAAATTACGAAAATCTAATATATTTTTCGTATTTTGATGTATTTATTAATTTTTTAAAATATTTTTTCACGAATATTTTATTTTTTTAAATATATCTAAGTAAGGTGCATTTATAAAAGTAAAAAAAAAATTTAAAATTTTAAAAATATTTACTAAAAATAAAAATACACAAAAAATAAAAAAAATTAATATTTAAAAAATTAAATTCAAAAAACTGAAACTAAATATACCGAATATTATTCTATGAATTTGACATTTTGAAGATAAGCATACGTATACGTGCGGCCATTGCAGTGGTGTATTTTTTTTTATTTTTTATTTTTAGTTTTTTAACAAGAGACTCATATCATTAATGATGAAGACAAAAAAACATGAGTTTAGTAAAGAAACAAGAGAAACACGTGGGTAGACAGACAACCCACACTGCCAGTAAGGATTTGGACAGCATGGGCTTTGGCAATCCAACGAGCTACAGTTTTGTTTTGTCATCTCGTCCATGAGAAGGCAATCGGATGCGGAGGAGAGGAGCTATAGCGGATATTTTCTCTCAGAAAATGATTAATATAATATAAATAAATAATTGAGTAGTTTCTTATATGAAAAATGTTTGGGAGTACTAATTAGTGCTCCCACTAATTAGGTGGCAGTGGGTGTCGCCATTAATGATGTGATGTTTTGGTCTTAGAGTTGTATTTTTTTTTTTTTACTTTTTTAATGCATTAGTGCTATTAGTGGTAGTGTTTTTAGTGGGATGAATCATTGTTGTTCTTATATAGGCCTTGTTTAGTAAAGTTTTTTTTTTATTTTTTTTATTTTTTTTAAAGTTAAAATTCACAAAAAAAAATAGTTAATAAAATAAAATATTATATCAAATCAATAATTATTTTATTTTTTTCACAAATATCACATTTAACTATAAAAAATCCTAATCAGTGTGTTTAGTTTTAATTTTTTGAATTCAGTTTTCTGAAAATTAAATTTTTTATTTTTCGTATTTTTTTATTTTTAGTGAATATTTTTACAATTTTAGGTAATTTTTATACTTTTTTAGATACACCTTACTTCGATGCATCTAAATAGTAAAATACTGGTGAAAAAGTATTTAAAAAATTAATAAATACATAAAATATAAAAAATGTATTGAATTTTTATATTTTTTTATATTTGTTCGTATTTTGTGTATTTTTTAAAGATTTTTTTCACAAATATTATATTTTTTAAGTATATTTATGTTAGATGTGTCTAAAAATTAAAAAATTACTTAAAATATTAAAATATGAAAATTAAAAAAATAAATTTTTTGAAAACCAGAACCAAATAAAGTGAATCATCTTTTTAAATATAAATATTTTAATTTATTAAAATAATAAAAAATTAAAATAATTTATTAAAATAATTAACCTTTTAGACGAGGTCAAAATTGCCATTCTTTTTCAAACGGAACAAATGGTTGAAGCATCGTACCGTGCTCGTCAAAATATTTGTGGTGCATACCATACATGTACTCACTTCAATATTTGGGATACATAACAAATGTACTCACCTCAATAATGCACCAATACATGTACCCTTTCCCATCCCATCAAAGTAATCTTTATTGGCCTGTTTAGCGTAAATATTAAAATAGTTTATGGATTATAACTTAACAGATTATAAATTATAATTTTAATCAGAAGTTGTTAATCTGTTTGGTGTAGCTGTTGAATTATATATTTAAGTTGCTCAGTAGTGTTTGTTAAATAAGCTGTGAAATAGTTTTTTCAATTAATTTTTATTTTTTGTTTGTCTACATTTCTCATAAAAAATAATAATAATAATTTATAGTCCATTTGAGTCTTTTTCTATTTTTAAAAAAATAAAAAATAAAAAAATTTAAGAGTATAACCATAAATTAACATATCCACAGCAGAAGCTGATAATCAGAAGCAAGGGGTGCTCAGCTTCTCAGAATCAGCTTTTTTGAGTTAAAATAAGGTGTTAGAATTAGAAGCTGTTTGAAATAAGTTTAACCAAACACTTCAAAATAACTTTTTCAAAGCTAAAAGGTATAAATTAGCTCTAAAAAACTGAAACAAACACCCCCATTGTTCGCCACAATCTTTAGATGGATTTTGATTATAACGATAAGGGTTCAACTTTTTTTTCATATTGAGGTTTTGGTATAACAGATTTAGACGAATTTATAAAGCCTAATCCGAGTTTTATTTTAATTATTTAAATTATTCATTTTATATGATTTGTAATATATATTATTCAAAAAAAAAAATTAGTTCGATTTAACAATTGTATTTTTTTTTATTTTATTACATTTATCTTTAAAAAAAAGAAAAATATATATTTAAAATAGATTATTTATTTTTGCACAGAAAAATACAATAAAATAAAATATTACGTTTATTAGATTAGTCTAAATTTTTTAATAGATAATATATTACAAATCTTATAAAATAAACGATTTAAATTATCGAAACGAGACCCGTACTAAATCTTATAGTACTCTCAATTTCTTTCTTGTTAAAAGCTTAATCCTATAAGTAATGTACATATGCTATGGTTCCTCACATACTTTAGATGGACTTTAGGTTTTTTATGCATTTAAACAAGACCGTACTAGATCTTATAGAACTCTCACCTACTGAGATTTTGTATATATATTATTAAAAATTTATACATATTTTATTATTATTTAATAAAATTCTTAAATTTCATGTACTATTAAATAAATTCTTAAATTGTTAAGACATTATTAAATCAAAAAAAAAATACTTAATTTTTATTGATAAAATACTTAAAATGAAATAATCTCTCTAAAATTAGGGTATTTAGTCTAAAAATCCAAATTTAAATTTTGTATGGCCAAAGTTCCAGGCGTTGAATTAATTTGTTCATAAGGATTAGTTTAAGTAAAATGACAAAAAAACCCATACATATATATATGGTAAACATGGACCAAACAAACCAAACCCTTTGCTCGCTTCTCTCACACACTTTATCTCTTCTCTTTCCTCTTCACGTCCCACCGCTTCTGTCACCACTTCTACGCTGATACGCTTTGCTCTGCTCTAGCTCCCCAACCACTACCAAGGCCACTCTTCTTGCTCTCCCCAACCTCACGGTCAATATGGATATGGAACAGAGCAGTGTAGATATGGTTGTAGATATAAATAGTATCCTTGAAGGTTGTAGATCTAACCTCCATCATCGCCTTCACAACTATCATGGCCACTCCAGAGGTAGCGTCGGCGAGTCTTTCAACGGTGTCCTTCAAAATTCAGACGAGTAGTACCATAAATCCTTTCGAAATGAGATACGAAATCCATCACTGTAGACACTCCATTTTGACCGCCCTTGGGCGCTTCACTCTAAACACTTGATAATGAAACGTTATGCTGTGTAATCTTTCAAATCTTCAGGAAAATATTTCAGTTTTAAGCCTCGAACCCAAACCTACCAAACTATTTTAGACCCTTAAAAAATCCTCATTTCAAATTAGGACTCGACTGTATTTATTTTAGCTCGGCTGTGGGTATTTAGGACCGGCCTGCTCTTAGTGGCAACAGCACCAAGTAGGCCATTTTATGGGGCCGGTCGTACAATTCATTGGCCGCCGGCCATGTTCAGCGACAACAGATATTTTACAGTAGCCGGCTGTCCCCATGTGCATGCTTTGCACCAGCTGTCCCTTTGAAGATATTTCCGATGTGAGAAGCCTTTTGTCTATAAATACAACACCCTCCACATGGTTTGGGGTTAGAAAAAAATTCTCCAAGAGCCATAGCTTGTCTAACACATTTTCCTCCTCTCTTGCAATATACATACACCATAGATACACCTTACAAGCTTAAACTTAAAGCTTTTACTGAGATTCTTGAACACAATTTCAGCTCCTTAAGAGTGCTTGGTTTGTGGTTTGTTAACTAAGAAGCTTTTCCTATCTTTCAAAAGGCAAACTTTGTGCTCTTTTACCAACTTTTCTCTCTCTTTTCTTTGCCTTTTCATACTGATTTCAGAACTATTCTAAGCTTAAAATGTGATTAAAACTTGGTTACAAGTGAGTGAGCTAGCCACCCTTTCATTGGCTAGCTCACTAGTTATGTATCCCTTTGTTTTTCTTCCATTTTTTTAAATTTCTTTTCACTTTATTTGGAAAATTTTAGTACCCTTTTAGCACTATTTTTTGGTTGTTTTTGTGTGATATGACTTGAATAAGGGCTTATCAAAGGGTCCTAGTCCTCCCCATTACTTGTGCTCTTACTTATTATGCTTTGAATATCATATTTGTGTTGTAAGTCCTCTCAGATTTGGCGTGTTTAGGATATAGCGGCCAATCCGTTGAGTTGATCGTCTTTACCTTGTTGTAGCTTTACTTGGAACCTTGTGGTCATGGGAAGATTAGAGCTTAGGCTTAGCCACCCTACCACAAGTTTTCCTAACTAGTGTAAATTTCTTACTTTTATATTCTTGTTGTCCGCTTTGAAGCTAGGTAGTAGCTTTCGTGTTCAAAGTGTTGAAAAACTCTCTTATCGATCATTCTCAACACATAGAAATGAATGTCTCATCCTTGTTCCATGAAAAGAGAAGTTGTCAACAACTCTGACTAGTTGTGTGTTTAAGCTTTGATAGATATCTTGCTTTTTGTCTTTTTTTTCTCCTTACTTGCTTTGTTGCTCCTAAAGAGCTTTCTTTAAAAGATTGAAAACTTTATCCTAGTTCCACTTTGAAGCATGGAAAGGGATGTTTCATCCTTATTCCATGAGTAGGGAGATGAGTTGACAACACTTTTTGAGTTGTTACTTTTTTTTTTTTTTTTTTGTTTCCCTCTTTGGTTGCTCTATGATCATCATGTACTATCTTGTGACTTGATGATTTGTGAGTTAAGTATGCCTACCTCTTCTTTGACCAATTTCATGATCATAAGGACGTAACGAGAATAACTTTGTTTTGTGTTTAGCCAAGTCTTTTCTTTTTGCTCCTAAGATCATCATGCAAGCAAACTTGCTATGATTGATGATTTTGAAGCAAACATACTCTCTCCTTGAAAGTCCTCATGACAGGAGGGAGTAGAGGGGATGAACAGCTTTTGGAAACCCTCTATCTTGCTCTGTTCCAATTTCGCTATAGCAAGGTATTCTTTAGGAATAATAGCCGACCGACCTTTACTCTGTACGACCGACCACTCGATTAGGCCGACTGACCAAGAGTGTTATATGACAGTGGTAACAAAACAAAATAGTTTTTTTGGGCCAAATTGGAGCATGACCATTTTTCATTGGATCTGGTCGGGCCTCATTATAGGCCGGCCTGGCCTCAAAGTGTGCAAACAACAAACTGTTGTTGGCAAAATAGAGCAGATCCTAAGGCCAAAACAGAAAAATTTTCTAACTGTAAACAGAGCAGGTTCTGGTAGCAAACATAGAGGTTTCTAGAGGGTGTTCTCGGTTGTGCACATACGATTCCCTGCCTATTATTCAAGTCCATTAGATTAGCTACTTTAATTCACATATGTAATTAATCAATTGCTTTGCTTTCATTCAAATTTGTGATAGTTAATTAATTAGTTCATTCCTTAGTGTTTGTAATAATTAGTTAATTAGGGAATTCATTCGGACCCTCTTGTGCGAGGGCAAATTTGTAATATTTGTATATCTTCCAACCCCCATTTCTTTCTCCCTTTTACTTATATGCTTACCGTGGTAGCATCATGTTTTTCGTTTCATATCATTGCCAGTCTTTGTATCACTACAACAAAAGTAACTTATGGTGACGAAAAGTAGTGAAGAAAATAAATTTCATCACTAAATAAGAATAATTCGTGACGAATTATAAAATTTTGTCACATATAATAAAAAAATAAAAATAATAGGTGACGAAATTTATTTTCGTCAACAAATACTTTTTTTAGGTGAGGAAAAATTAAGTTTTGTCACTGAAAGTTTTCCCGCTAATTTTTTTTGGCTGGCCCCAAAATTTTGAGACTTTTGGTGAGAAAAAAATTTGTCACCAATTATAAAATTATTAGTGAGGAATATATTTTCGTCACTAATAATTATATATATATATATATATTTTGAGAAACTTGATTTTAAATATTTTAAAATTATTTGGTGAGAAATATATTTTTGTCACTAATAATTTTTAATATTTTGAGACTTTTTAGTGAGGAAATTATTTTGTCACTAATTTTGGAGGGAAAATTTTGACATATTTGGGCGGTAATGAAAAAAAATAAACTACTAACCTTTTTTCCTTTTTTTTATTAGTTCTCCTCTCTCTCTCTCTTTCTCTCTCTCTCTCTCTCTCTCTCTCTCTCTCTTTGAACAAAACACAAGTTAAGTAGATCTTTAAGTAACCTATGGTGATGAAAAGTGGTGAAGAAAATAAATTTCATCACTAAATAAGAATAATCCGTGACGAATTATAAAATTTTGTCACATATAATAAAAAAGTAAAAAAATTAGGTGTCAAAATTTATTTTCGTCAATAAATACTTCTTTTTAGGTGAGGAAAAATTAAATTTCGTCACTAAAGGTTTTCCTCTAATTTTTTTGGGTGGCGCCAAAATTTTGTGATTTTTGGTGAGAAAAAAATTTGTCACCAATTATAAAATTATGAGTAAATTACAAATGCACCCCCTGAAGTTTACTTAAAATACGGATGGTCTCCTGTGGTTTGAAAAATTACAAATACCCCCTTGTCAAATTTTTTTATTTATTAGAATTAACTGAAAAAATAAAATTCTTAACCACTGCTCTATATAATAATAAAATTACCTGAATTATTAATTAAAATAAAATTTTAACATCATTAAAAACTATTAATTAATTTGATATTTTATTAATAAAAGGGGTTATTCATTATGAAATTAAAAACCTTAGGGGGCGGGATGCAATTTTTAAAATCACAGGGGGCAATTTATATTTCAAACAAACCTCAAGGGTTGTGTTTTTAATTTATCCTAAAATTATTAGTGAAAAATATATTTTCGTCACAAATAATTTTAAATATTTAAAAAAAATTAATTTTAAATATTTTGAAACTATTTAATAAGAAATATATTTTTGTTGTCAATAATTTTAATATTTTAAAATTTTTGGTGAAAAAATTAATTTTGGAGGAAAACTTAGAGATATTGACAGAATGAAAAAAAGAACCCACTAATTACCCCCTCTCCCCCTTTTTTTGTTTTTGGGTGCTTCAGTTTTCCTTTCATTTCTCTCTTGCAAAACGTTGCCTTCAGCCCCCCCTTCTCCTCCTTCAGCCTGTTCTCCTTTAGCGCCGCCACTGACATCACCCATTCTCCTCCTTCAGTGCCGCCACCGACATCACCGCGTTCTCCTCTGAGCAATCGTCAACGCCGCCGGCGTCGCTTATTCGATTATTTATCTATTTTTTCTCTTTTCAGGTATGGGTCCTCTCTTTCACACTCAATTTCTCTGTTTTTCTGTCTTTGTTTTCCCTAATTGGCCGATATTTAATTACCTCCTCCATAGATGCCAGCATTTGAATTCAATACTACAAGTGCAACTGCGATTTGCAATCTTGAATCTGGAATGGGTTGGGTGTGGAAGAAGGACGAAGCCGAGGAGGATAATTCAAACCCTAGATCTGACGATCGATGCTCCACCACAAAGATCATCAAATCGCACTGCACAACCGAAGAAGTCGAGCCTGGCAAATTCATCAGAAAGTGTGAGAAAACCGAGCAGATTCTCAGGGACTGTGTTGGAAGGTATCTATCTCTTTCTGGAAACCCAATTTTTGTTTTTACAACTGTTTGATTGCTGAGAAAGTATGAGAAAATGACTGCAAGTCTTTTGAATTTTGATGCTAGGGATTTCGTTAATTTCAAATTCAAGTATGCAGAAATCTTTCATTCAATCTCGAGTGTTATGGAAAAAAAAAGGTGTTTCTCCACCTAATTTGCCTTTGTTTAGTTTTGTAGCTACATGTGTTATATACACACACTTATAATAGCAAAACCAAATAAATGGAACCGTGTAAGAAATAAATGTGAATTTGTGTGTTGAGAGTATTTATTGGAAGCATTTGTGATTTGCTTTCAAAATATTCTATGGACAAGGAAACTATAGATGCTTAAAGTGGCTCGATATTTGCATAAAGAAAATGTTGTTAGATTAAAGTTATTTGTGATTTGCTTTCAAAATATTCTATCTAGGTTTTGGAAACCATATTAAATGATGATATCCGGTCTTGCCAACAATCTTTACAATATCAGCAAACTAGTAAAAATACAAACAAATTTAGGACAAAATTGGTTAAGATAATTGGTTTTTGTGAAATGAAACATTTTATAGACTTAAACAAGCTTAGGAACAGATAAGATTCTCCCAGTGAATTGATTAGAATTTTTTGTGCGAAAAAATACATTAAGCCCCTCACCACACCACCTGACAAAATTGACTAGGAATCGCCTCTGGGATTTGTTGATGTCACCATCGGCTAAGCTTTTGCAAAGGAGTTTCCAAAGCTATTATATGTATGCATTGCATCTAAGCTTGTGGATTCAACAAGATTAGATGTTTCTTTGTTTGTTTACTGTGATTATTTAGATCTATAACTGTTGAGAAAATTGTAGGATTATAAATTTAGCTAATAAATTAACTTTTTAACTAACTCTTAAACAAAACTCTTATATTTCAAATAACTGCTGAGAAATCAAAATATAAATAAATGAGCAATTACAAAGTGATGAGGAAACAATGTGGAAATGTGCTGTATAGTCATGTGCACATACACCAAAAATAAAAATAAAAAAATGTACTGATAAAATTTTAAAAAGACAAGCCACCACAATTCGCCTTTTTCAACCATTTTGAATGAGAGATATCATGAAGACTAGTAACTCCTCTTAATAATAAATAAATAAATAATAAACTAATCTTTTAGTTATTTTACAATAAAGTTAACAACATTTTTCTCCTGTGGTGGTTGCAATAGTAACCATTTGAACATTGATGGTTTTGACTTTGCAAAAATCTTTCTGGTTGTTAGTTTTTTTATTTGTTTATTTATTTGTCAAGGATGATTTATACAGCTCTTTCTCTAAAAAACAAATGATATTACATATTTATATGTTTATTCTTTGTAATTTGCAAAAAGCTAGCTAAGAGAGTTCAGTTAATCAATCTAGATTCATTCAATTAATTGCCAAATTCTGATGATACAATATTCCTATCAAAAATAAAACAAAATCTTCAACCTTTTAATGATTTGTAGTCAAATTAATAAAGATATAACAGAAAACTGCCACATTTGGATTCTTTTCTGATTCACTTAGCTTTTGAAAGTAGTTAATCCATATATAAATATGCTATACCCAAAAGCCACCATTTACTTTATGGTTGAGGTTGCCCATACATATCACTCTTATATATGTTTGACTAACATTGGTCTCACTTGGGATTGGAAAAACCATATCAACCATAGATAGCACCACCAGTACTCATCACATCCTTTTCCAGTGTAACCTACTACTCATTCTCTGTTTTTCTATCTTTGTTTTCCCTAATTTTCGAAACTAATTTCGTTGTTTTCCCTAATTTTGAAAACTACTGAGACGCGCAGTGTCTCATATATTATTTCTTTGGATTGGTTATGAAGAAATGCATGCTTGAATATAGACTTGTTAAGTTAATGACTCGTTCATGTTATTTGCTTTATATGCAATTAACAGGAAACATTAAATGTAGCAAATTTACTAAAAAACAAAGATCAAGGGCACATATAAATTCTAGATAAATGAATTTTATGTACGTCCATAAGGGGTTGCCAATATGTTTATTGGGTTATCTAAAGGCGTGGCTAAGTATGGGTTTCTCGCGCTTTCCAGTGCTATTATGGCATTTACAGTGAGCTCTTATCTAAATTCTTCAATTCCTTTACTGTTGTTTAATTGAGACTTTTGCTTAAATCTATGTTGTGAGGGTGAAACCAAATCAATTAATTCCATAGGTGATTAATGCATATATGTATTTAAGCAAAATTTAGGGGATAGTAGGATGTTTGATAGATTCATAAATGGAGTATACACTGAGTTTTCAATTGGTTTGTCAAACATGTGGATTGGCCATCTCATTTGCAAGCAAGTACACCCAATGATTGTGATTTTTATCTCATACATACAAGCTTTTCACATTTTATTGGAACTAAACCAATGTAGTTTGTTGGAGGGTCCTTCATGGAACTTGTAAGTTCTAACAGGAATAGTGATTTAATTTAGTGATGATAAGGACATTGACAAATATCTTTTTTAGATTAGTAGACAAGTACTATTACTCAAATTTGTTTTCATCTGAGTAAATTATAGTTATTCAGGAGTGTATTGCTTATCTTCTTGTTGGTCTTGCTGGCAAGATAGTAGCAATTTTATGATCATAAGTTCAACATTTGAATTACATTTGCTAAAACAGTGGCTTTGTTCTTAACTAGTGCATTCAAAATCCATTAGCTGCTATTATGTGAATTGTGATTGTGTAGATCCATCTGCTGATCTTTCTTTCAACTTCCTTATTTTGATTGTTTTCTTGTTTAAGTGGATATTTGATTATTTGCATGCTATTATCTAAATTTTCACAATGCTTTGCTTAATTAAAGAGTGTTGATTGTATTTGCTTGTCCTAAGTACATGAGGAGGCTCGGCCAATGGTTTTTGGTGCAGCTAATAAGGAAACAAGTTTCTTTAATTGCAATTCTTCCTACTTGAGACAGTTATCATATAAATCACCATAATTAATTATAACGAGAGAATAGAATATGTGCTAACTCCACAACCTGCTGCTGGTGACTTTGTTGTTTCTTAGAAACAGTGAGACTAACAAGCCTTGATGAGATGTTTCACATTCGTATTTACTGTTTAAATTACCAGATATGATCAAATCTCATGAATCATGGGGGGACTATAATGCTTAATTGATAAGGTTCTTCTTGCTTGTTCAAATGCAAATCGGAGCAACTTTCTTGTTGACTCTTTTATCTACATTTGATTCTTTTTAAATTTAATGAGTAATTTTATGCAATCTTTGTCCGATAGGAACCCATAAAATAGAATGGCCTGCAAAGATATACTTTCCAAAGCATCATTCTTTGGAGCAAAATTCCCAATCACTCTCATCTTCATCAATACGTCATCATCAAATTCATCATTTTAGCTCACTCAAAATTATTCTCTGAAGTATCGACCCAACACCATATATGGCTCCATCATCAGCAATAGCATTATTGAATTAGATTCTTCATTCATATATACACTACAAGAATTTACATAATTGCCGACCACTTTTGCCGACCAAAAAAATTTTGGTCGCAAAAAAATGACATTTGGCAACCAAATATTAATTAGTCGCGAATGATCATTATTTTTGGCGACCAAATATTATTGGTCGCAGAAGGTTATATTTTGGCGACCAAAAAATGAGTTGGTCGCAAAAAGTGGTATGCTTTTGCCGACCAACTACAAATTTGGTCGCGGAAGGTCACATATTTTTTGGGGACCAAAAATTTGGTCGCCAAAAACTTATTTTCAGCAACCAAAAAAAATTAGTCGCCAAATTAGTACTTTTAGCGACTAATATTTTAGTCGCCGTTGATTAAGATTTGGCAACTAAAAAAATTTGTCGGTGAAGGTATATTTTGTGCGACTAATATTGTTTTTGGTCGCCAAAATTTTGAGCGCCAAACACCATAATATGAAAAAAAAAAAAAAAAAACAAAGAAAAGAAAACAAAAACCCCTTTACACAATGGATCTCTGGTTCTCAGTTTATTTTGGAGAGAAAAGAGCGAAACGAAGGAGAAAGAAAGAGGAGGGGGTTCGATCTATATATGCAATTGACGCGAAGCTCATTGATTGTTCTCCGGAGTAGATTGATTATTATTGTTGAAGGTCGCACATCACCGATTCGGCATAAGATCGAAATCGAATCGACTTTCTTATTATGAGGTTTGACAATCTGCGTTGCTCTTCCAATCTCAGCCGCTTCATCGCTGGCCTTCTCGTCTTCATTCTTTATTATTCCTTTCAATTAATCTCCAATTTTTTGATTCCTATACATCCCTAATTCTTCATCTTCTTCTTGTTCTTCTTCATCATCAAACCTTTGCTTTGCTTACATTACTTTTTTTCCTTTTTCCTTTATGGATCTCAAAGATTCAATCTCCAATAACTTTCTCGACTGAAGAGATGAAGGGAGCAAAACCGAGAAGAGATGGAGAAGAGAGAGGGTTCGAATGAGCAAAACCGCAGGAGAAGGGTTTCAATCTCTCTTGATATTGCATTCTCCACCCAATGTTTTCTTTGAATTCGAAGGTTTGTATTCCGACTTTGATTAATTAGATGTTTTGGTGTTTTTGTGAAGTGAAGGTGCACTCTCTGCTTAATGTTCTGATGTTCATTTTTGGGATTCTTTGTTGAAATGAATGATATGAGTTTTCTGAGGTTTCACATTAGGGCTATGGTTCTTAGATCTTTCGGAGCATTTTTATTTTCTGATACTTGTTTGAGTTTGAGATTTCTTGATGCTTTGGGATGATTAGTTGTTTTTGAATGGGACACTTGTGTGCCTCATTTTTTCTATGGGGTTTATCATTATGTTGGCATTTTGTGAATGATTTGTTGGGTATATGGGGTGAAGATTTAATCTGGAGAGTTTCTGGGTTGAGGAGTTGTGATTTTTAAATTTAGGTTTTAAATGGCCACTTCTCTGTAAATTTTTGACTGTTGTATATTTGGGACTGTGTAAAGTTTAGGTTTTTCAATTTTTGTTTGTGTCCATGTATCGATGAGAAATGGAACCCTTATCTAACCTATTCTTAGCAATAAAGTCTCGCATCATGTTGCATGAGACATCCAACCACATGATTGGCTTGCACTTTCAAGTTTCAATAGTTTTTATTTTCTCCTTATGACCTTCATGGGTTTTGAGATGGCCTGAACCATTGAGCTGTGTCTAATTTTCCAAAAGCAATAGACTAATGGAAATTGCTTATGGCTAATTGAGATTGAAGAAAAATGGCACTTTTAGTTTTGTAGAATAAGAAATGCAGGAAATCAGAAGATGGGATTTCATTATTTAATAAAAAAATTAGGTATTAAATCTTGTAAAAAAAATTATTTGTAAATTTTGATTCTAGTTTTTTTTTTTTTTTTTTGTTCTAGGTGTAATTAGATAATGATGATTGAAGGCCATTGGGCCCAATGGATCTTCATAAGGTAATATCAATTAATCGCCAATAATATCAAACTAATTTTTTTATTTTTTTAGTGACTTTTGTGATGTTGAATTTCTATATTGCTTCTTTGTATCATTTTTCTGATCGCAATCAAAATGGAACAGAATATAAGTACTTATTTCATTTGGTTTGTTCTTTTTTCTCATTTGACAATGCCATTGCCTAATAAAAAGAGCAATTAGTAGAATATGTATAGAGAAAAAAAAAGTGCAATGATGTGAGTAATTTTTAAAATTTTTTGGATACATAACAGTGAATTACTCATTTTGGCTGGTTTAATACATTTAACTAGAAGGAGATGGGATACATTGCGTCTTAGGTGGGGTTTCTTCAAGCATTGTTTGGACTTATACTTGCATTTCTTTTCTTGCATCTTGATCTGATAGTGATGTTTGTTGTGAGTTTTACACCAGTTTTCTATGCATTCAGGTAATATTAATTAAGCTCAATTGTATTGTTGCAGCTTGGGGACTACTCAACTACTGGTTTGTTCATTTTAGATTGGAACATCATTCAAGAGCTACTTGTTTTTCTATACTCTAAATTGAGAATTTTTAGTCTATTTGAATTTTAGGGCATTCTTTGGGAAAAGTCTGATGTAACAAGGGAAAGCTACAAATTACAAGAATTATCAGAACATCACCTTATGAGGCGAACTACAAGATAAAGTTGTGGCTTACTTTCTCTGTTAAGAGTTAATGAATTGGAGATTATTTTTCTTGAAGGGTGATTATGTTGATTATATTGTCTTTTATTTATACAGGAATGCAAACAAATGGAAAGGGGTAGTACTATGAGTTATTCCAAAATACCAGATTGGGGAATCCCATAATTCTCGATTTTTAGGTTTATGCTGTGTTGCATGGTATATTTTGCTTCTATTAATTATAATTTATATAAAGGAAACAAGGTGTTTATATGAGCTTAGTTTGTTTTCCTTATTTGATGAAAACCAATATACTCATAGATGGACATTCCTCATAGTTCACATAATTAGTTTTGTTTTTTTGTTTAATTAATGACTTTTGTGTGTCTGTATCTATATCATTGATTTTTTTATTTTTTGGGTGCCATGTATCATTGATTTCATGTGATAAGATCAGTTCTTTTTTGACATGTATATATATATATATATTGTAATTCAGATTCTCTCATCAGGCCCAATCTTATGATTATATTGTCAGTGTTGGTTTGGAGAAAAAAAAAGGATTTTGGTTCTTTACTTTGTTTTGATAATCTTTCAATCTACTTATGATTTATGTCATTCCTTTTAGGCATCTTGGAATTTATTCTTGGTGGTGGAAAATGTATTTATACCCAGAATTGGAACAATTTGAGATCAAAGCTTAAAAAGCAAGTACTGACTTATTCAAATGTATGCTTCATCTTATGTTTTGATATTGCTATGCCTTGCTTCAGGGCAGCCCATTTGTTATTCTCCCTAAAACTTTCTCTCTCTTTTCCTCTAAAAGCTAGAGTTCTATCTTTCCCTCTTAATGCTTAGATGGAGTTCATTATACTATTGTGCCAAAATATAATGCAAGAGATACTTGTTTCGAAAATATTTTACATTGCTCTGATATTGCTTCATCTAGTCGGATTACATTGAGAGGTGAGTATAATTTTTTAGTATCTTCATCTTTTTTAGTGTTTTGAATGTAAAATATATTTTTTTTCTTGATGTGCTTTAAGGGCCTCTAGTTGCTTCATCTAGTCGGATTACATTGATGTGTTTTGATATATATTTTTTTTTTAGTATCTTCACAACTTGCTCTGTAAGTATGTTTTTTTCTTTGTTCTCACAACTTGCTCTGTATTAAATATCTAAATGTCTCATGGGTGAAAACCAGGTAAAGAGCATTGTTGAGAGATAAAACAGATAATCACACAACTTGCTCTGTAAGTATGTTTTTCATAATTTAATTTTCAAATCACTAAAAGCACTTAAATTTTTTTTTTTTTTTTGAAACAAACTACTGTTGCTGTGTTGCTCTTGAGTTGGATGTTGCTTGTGTTGAGTCTTTTCCTTGGGTTTGACCTTGCAGTTTGCTGCCTTGCTTCACCTTGATTGTTGAAAGTTGAACTGGTTTGGTCCCAATCATCTGTGGGTTATGGTTTGGTCCCAAGATTTTCATTTTTTATTAAAAATAATTAAAATGCAGCATGTTCCTAATACAGATTTGCATCTATGCATCCAACCAATTCAACTTGCTTTGTTTTGTACCTAAGAAACAAAATCTAGGACAAAAAAACACAACCATAAATGATTAATATTATATATATAAGATTAAAATCTGATGATAGTTGCAGCTGTTGCTTGTATAATGCTCATACTTCAAGGTCGTTTGCCTATTTGTCCTCTTATGATTAGGCTTCTTAAATACGATATTCTATAGCTATCTTCACTATATATACCAATTGAAATTGATCATTGTTTTGAGACAAGAAGAAAAGGGTACCATAAACTTAGTATTCCCAAACTTCATCATTCTTCATTTTTCTTCTTCTAGTTAAGGAAAAAGTTACTTTTCTCCTGGTAATTATTATGCTAATTCTTTCACTTGAACCTTTGTTGTAGATCTCAAAATCATATGAATTCTTATTATAGCACAGGATTATTGTTTGAATGCATGCATGGCTTCAAACCCTAAAATTCATGAACTCTCATCAATTAATTAAATATTTATAATTTTGGTTTAAAGCTTGCATAATGATATTCCCAAAGTGACAGCTGAATCTAAGGATAAGACTCCAATTTCATGTTGAGGGGATGCATTGATATTTTACCTTCTTTTTTTTTTTTACAAATATAAGTTCGCCTTTAAGGTCTTGTGGTTTTCTAGAATTTGTTAGTTCCACAATTTTTGTCTTTTTAATTTGTTTTGTGTCTTTTATTTATTAGCGCCTATGTGTGGTTGTGCCGCTTTAGTGGTTTTTTTGATTATTTTCATTGGTGGGTTTGTTGAATTTCGTGTTTCCTTGATTTGGTTCGAGTGTTTGGATGAAGTGTGGTGGATATGATTTTCATAACAAAAAATCTGCTCTCTCTTCCTCTTGCCCCCGCCCAGCTGTTGCTTCTTCTTCTCTCTCTCTCTGTCTCTCTTCCTTTGTCTCTCTCTGCTTCTGCTTCTTTTACCAGACCAGGGCAAAGCTTTTCATCCTCTTCACTTTATTGTCTTGCTTTTTCTTTTTTCCTACTTCGATAATTGTTGTTTTTGAAACTTGGATGTTCATGTTATATATATTTGTTTGTTTAATGTTAGTATTTTAATGTTGGATGCTCTATTTTTTGGTTTTTGAAATTCTTTAAATTTTTGCTTAGTCCATTTCCAATCCTCGCCTATACTTTTACTCAAAATTATGCTTTTATATATCATTTTGAATTTCTATATTGGTGTGTAAGCTAAAAGCAAGACATTGAAGTACATAACTAGAGGAGCAAACTAAGCCTTTTTTTAACATATTAAATTTAAATTTTGTTCATTAATTGATATCTGTGAAGCCTCTAGTTAGAATTAAGAGGAGCAAATAAACTATCTTCTAAAATCACAAATCAGAGTAGTGGGATTCATGTAAACAGTAACACTCTGAACGTACTCTGTTGAAAATGCCAGACTTCTGACATTTTGTACCTGAATTTAAGAATTGTGCAATAAAATGCCATTCCTGTTTGCTTCTTTTACTTTATTTTTATACTGTTTTCCTGTGCTGTACTAGTTGCCTTTCTAAATTGGTACCATGGTGGTGGTCAACGTGAGTGATTTTGATGTACATTCTTACTGACCTATGCAGAATGTACATCATTGTCGAGCATTCCTCGTGGTAAATGGTATTGTAAATATTGCCAGAACATGTTCCAAAGGGAGAAGTTTGTGGAGCATAATGCTAATGCTGTAGCAGCTGGAAGAGTTTTAGGAGTTGATCTTATTGAACAGATAACCAAGCGCTGCATTCGAATTGTCAAAAATCCAGAAGATGCTAAGGTCATTGCATGTGTTTTGTGCAGGTACTGGTTACGCTATGCAAGATTAATTGTCGATCCTTAGATTTTCTTCATGATTTTTATTGCTATTCATTCTGAGTCTGACATTGTGCTTATATTAAACTTTACCTTTAGTTAATATCATCCTTTATTTATTTTTTAATGTTCTTCATTTGTTGGTTTATCTAGAGGTTGATGTTTTTCAATCTGCTTTATGCAGAGGTTATCAGTTTGGAAAATCTGGATTTGGTCCACACACAGTAATAGTTTGTGATCAGGTACTCTCTGTTCTTTATTTTAGTTCCTTCTTTTTTTAATTTATTTATTTTTTCATCCGAGTTACAAAGTGATTTGAATCATAGTTGTCAAATTATGAATCAAAATTTCCTTTTTGTTGAATTGTGAATTGATTTGGGTTGCAAACAGTAAAGATTCTGTTTTAATTTTTGATACATAAAAATATATCTAAACATATAGATATTAAAGATACACTATAAATAAATGAATTGCTTCTTTTAAATGATGGACATGGGTGTAATAGGGAAGATGCTTCTGTCTATGTTTAGTTTCATATATTACGAATAACAATCTTTTTAAATTAATGGCGTCTAAAATCTAACTCCTTTTTGACCATGCTTTTGCTACTAAGTATAGAATGAAGAGTGTTCCTCTGGTCGATCTAGGAGAAAGAAAGATTGATATCATCGTCATAATCTGCTGTTATTCACATGTTGGAGGAATGCGCCGGTCTTTTACCAGTCTAGTGTTGTTTAATTTTTCTTGTGCAGTTGGATGAGCACTCATCCTATGAAAGAATTTGTTTCCGTGTTTAAAGAAGGTTCCTTCTGAGGTAGGTACCTATGACCTCCAAATTCCTGTTTTTTTTTTTTTTTTTTTTTTTTTTCGCTCATCTCATTATGAAATTTTATGGTGTAGATTATGGAGAAACTTGTGGGTCATTCACAACACTGGATGTTCTTGTTAAGAACTATTTTTCTATTTAGTTCACTATCCATAGAAAATCCTAAATGGTTGAGAAGTGCTGTGTTGGGTTGTGTTTAATTTGATTTTTTCTTATGATCAGTAACAACTAATTTGATCTGCCTCTTCCTGCAGACTTCACAGTGAAAAAAAAGTCTATTATGTCCCCTTTGGCTTTCTGTTGTCTGTCATGCTGTCTATCAAGTCTGTAGACATTTTTTTGGACATCATCACATACTTAGCTATGTTGCACATAATCTAGAGCAACTAGATGTAGTAAGTTCATTATTTATAAGATATGTGCAACTGTCCAGGATTGCTTGAGAGAATATAGATTTTTCCGTATGGCCTGAGGATAATTTTTGAGAATTGATAGTCACTCTACTTTAAACTTCTCACACTCCAATTTTTGTCTTTTAGCCTTTCACAAGGGGAGTGTGAGAAGCTAGATGTGGAATGTTAACAATATCACTCTTAATTTTTTGGTGGTGCTGTTGCAGGATCTCTAATTGCAGCTGGGCCAGTTCAAGTAAGCCTTACTTTCATCTCTATAATTGGAATTGCTAAAATAGCCTTGTATTTTGTTCTTCTATAACTCCTGTTGATCCTAAAGGTAATCTCAGTTCTTAGTAGTTCTTAAAGTCCCACCAAACTTCATTCTAGCTACAGTTAAAAAGGTTCTTAAAAATTTCTTCAAAAAATCCAAAAAACCTTCATTTTTAGCAATTGTTTTATCTCCAAGAATGTATGGGGCTTCACTTACACAACCGTTTAGCTGACATGATCAATATAAAAAATTTTGTTATGCGCAACCTTGTCATTTACTCTACAAATGACAGTGAAGTGAATGTTCTGCTTGTGTTACTGTTTTTAGATTGTGGTATCTATAAGATCCATGTAATACTTATGTTAATTTCTTTTTTGATTTACCAGCTCATTATAGCAAGTTTCAAGCAGATAGCAAATATCCAAAAGATTAGCAAATAGGTACTCGACCTAGTTTGTTGCAGAATATATCTTATGCATCAGCAAAGAAGTTAGGATTCAGCATGCTGATTTCTGGAAGCCCCAGATCTGGCCAGAGGTATCTTGCTTCTTGCCTTCTCCACTGCTTTGTTGGAAACGTGGAAATCCAAAAGGTTGATTTGGCTACAATTTCACAAGAGGGACACGGAGATGTAACTCAAGGAGTAACTCGAATATTAAGTATGTTTCCTTTCTTCATCTTGTCTTCTAGATGCATGATTCTGAATAACTTGGATTTTTATTCAGTTTCATTTACAAATCAATACATCCATTATTACATGACACACTTTGTGCATCTTACATGGTTCCTATCTTTCTAGTTGATATAGGTGTATGTTTAATGGAACTCGACAGAAATGGGGTCTCTTGGTGAAAGATCCATCAAAATTATAAACCTTTGGACACAAGGATACATAACACTAATGTTGTGTTTGGATCTTGGATTTGTGAAGGGAAAAGGAAAGGGAAGAAATTTGTGGAAAAATTTTGCTCCTATTTCATTCACTTTTCCCTTCCCTTTTTCTTTTTCCTCTACAAATCCAAGAGTTTCCAACTTTTGTTCTCCTATACCCTAGGGTAAAACTTGTGTTCTTAGCTTAAAGGCACTTAATATGAGTACCTCATTCATCTCAAAGTCTCAATATGTCAGGAAAATGAACATATTAAGATAGTATCAGTGTCATGTTGTGTTCAACAGAGTTTGATTATGCATTTTGAGGTGTCCCTGTAACATAATTCTAGGCACTTTGGAGAAAGTAAAGAGGCTGTTCTTGCAAGGATGGATGGATGCCCTTATGATGAGTGTTATGTATCAAAGCTCCAGTTCCATTGACTGTTTTGTATTAAAGCTTGAGTCATGACAGTAAAATTTTGCCTTACTAATCAAATTGATCATTCAACAGTGTGTTCTGCTTATGTAGACAATAATGTGACAGCTGTTATGGTCAATTCTGAAACTATGAGTGTTTAGTGATGGTTTACTTATAAAGATTACTTGAGGTAAATATGAACCAAATTGTGTGCTCCATGTCCTTGATACTTAAGTTGTGATTGCTTCCATTGAAAGTGCGTACCTGTTTTTAGGTCAGCAACTCAGTTTTTCAAAGAATCCTGCTATAGTGTCAAAATTGTGAACAATTATAATAAGCAGTCAATGAAATGACTAAACCTTTAATATTCACAGCCTGACCAACACTATATTTTGTCTAGTTAGTCTTAATGTTTTGAGCCTTCGTAAAAACTTGCCAAATTATTGTATCTGGAGGAGGTTGCTCTGTTGGCTCAGCATCAAGGTAAGTTGGTTGTGCAGTTTTAGTGCCTTGGTAATTTTACCTACAAGTTCTATTAAGGAATTTGATGTCTAAGTCCTATGTTTCCTGGAAAATGAACAACTTAACAAGTGACTATGTCTGTGGAAGATTGTTGAAAACTCTGTGATTTATCACATTTGTGTTTTTGTGTTTGTAACATGTTTAGTGAATTAAAAATAAATAAATTTGAAAGGGCATTTAGATGCCCCATTGATATGATATTGTTCTATTATTCTTTATAGAGCATGCAATTACAAAAGTTAGTTTAGAATTGGAATCAACATTTTTAATCAGCAGAACAATAACAGTAGACAGAAATTATGTGATATGTTGAAATTGCATTAACTTCCTGTTTGAAGAAAGCTGAAGTATTTTTATTTCTTTTCAAATTGGAGTATTGTGACATTGTTTGATTGAGCAAACCAAATAGGATGTGCTGTGAATTGAACATTTGGGTTCATGCCTTGTCTTTCAGGAGGTAATGATGCTTCTCACTCAGCTGAAGCTACAGCCCGCAGGGGATTAAGTAGTTTTGCTATATGCATTCTAGATCAGGAATGGCAACTCTCTCTACTATTGGTGCTGTTGCATCTGCAATGGGACTTGCAGTTGAGAAGTCTAGCAAGGTTGTTTGCACTAAACCTAAATTTCCTTCTAACTTTGTATTCTATGTCCTTTAAATTTGACTTTAATATTGGGTAGTTGTTTCTTGCAGGGTATACTGTCAGATTTTGTAAATAATTTTATATATTTATCATGCTTCTCTGATAAATTTTCCAATTATGTTTCTTTATTAGGTGCCTGACATCACTACTGCTTTGATGGATGCGAAGCTTGGCACGGAAGGGCGCAAGGATCTTTTTGATTGGCTATCAAGGCAACTTAGTGGATTAAGCTGTGTTGTTGAAGGATTAAATATTTTTGGATGGATGTGTATGGATAACAAATATTAGTAGTTTTATTTGTTGATAGCTGTGCATGGATAACAAATAGTTATGTTTCAATTTGTTATGCTAGATGGATGTGACTTGTGAATGAAAACTTAGAATAGTTGTATTGTGTCGAATGTTAATGAATTATGTATTGTGTCGGATGTTAATGATTCAGTTAATTTGAATGATGCTTTAAAATTATAGGTTTATTATGGATTGAATGAATTATTAGGAATTACAGGTGTATTGTTTTCCTGCTTTGGCGGCTAATATATTAGTCGCGACAAATAAATTATTTTTTTCCGCAAAAAATGACAATTGCCGACCAAGAGTTTTGGTCGCAAAAAATACATCTATTGCCGACCAAAACAGCTCTTGGTCGTGGAAACTCACTTTTGCCGACCAAAAGTTTTGGTCGCGAAAAGTAACAAATGGCGACCAAAACCTTTTTTGGTCGTGGAATGTCACGATTGGCGACCAAAATTTTTTGGTCGCGGAATGTCACGATTGGCGACCAAAATTTCTGGTCGCGAAATGTCACAATTGGCGACCAAACTTTTTGGTCGTTGAATGTGATAATTGGCGACCAAACTTTATGGTCGGGAAAATATCACTTTTCGCGACCAAAGTGTTTTGCCGACAAAATAAATTAGTCGCGGTAATTAAATATTTAGCGACCAAAAATTTAGTCGCGAAATCCAACTTTTGCCGACCAACCACAATTTTGGTCGCGAATTACTTTTGCCGACCCTCAATTGGCGACCAAAGTAGCGACCAAAAAAATTGGTCGCGGATAACTTTTGCCGACCAAAAATTGACTTTTAGCGACCAATTTTTTTGTTGCCAAAAGTGTTAATTCTTGTAGTGATAATATACTAACAATATATTAATTTCAGAAAAAAAAAACTAGAACATCACTCACTTAGCATTGAATTAGAAGGCATGCTCTTACATATTGAGGAAGCCAAGAGTATATCTCCTTCAGTAAAGCTAGTGCTTCCATCCTTTTAAGTGGCCATCCTCTATGTATGGCCCGAGGAATCCTATGAACTGCAAGAATAAATAGATACATCACAATAGATTTAAAAAAAATAGAACCAACTTACTATTAAAATAAATGTGCAAATCTTGATCCTTACTGCTTAGACATACTTCTAAACAGCCCGGTTCTGTACAGCTCAGTTTTACTGCTCACCTAGGTTTTGCTGCTCTGCAGCCTAGTTTTTCCGTCCAGCAGCCCAGTTCTGTTGTCCTGCTGCCCAGGTATGCTGCCCTGCAGCCTCCAACTCTACAGCTCAATTCTGCAGGTCCACAGTCCAGTGCTGCCATTCCACAGCGTAGTTCCCTTTTGCCACAGCCTTAGTCCATGTTTTCAAGCTACTTCTATCCCTCTGCAACCTACTAACATAATTTGACACCTAAACTAACTAATAGTCACTTAGTCTGTCTAACATACTTTGCTACTTCATCATCTTCATTTACCATTCCATTTGTTTTATCAGCTCTGTTTTGGCTTGTATTATGAAAGCATCAAAAATTTTCTTTGATTTTAAACAGGAAACTCCCTTTTGAGTTAAAAATCTTTCTTTGGTTCATGGCTCATGATGTGCTACCAATGCTAATCTCAATTGCCCATGATTGTTGCCATTTGATTTACTAAACCAACCGAGAGGTTCGATGTAGGAGTCGGTGGTGGTGGTTTTGTCCTTCAATGTAGGCTTGAGAAATACAATTGAAGAAAGGAATAAAAGCCATGAATCTAGTTAAAACAAAGAGTTTAAGTTGAGATGAAATCAACCATTATAACTTGTAAAATATAGATTTTCTGTTGGATTGTATTTATTTATTTATTGTTTGTGTGTGTGAATGGGGACTAGTGATTTCAGTAATTTGTGTTAGTCACGTGTTCTGGTTTTTGCAACCAACTTTTGCAGCTTGTTGGGTCGTGCGCTGCTATCTATTACATGGCGATTTGGCTTGGATACACAAACATGCACTTAATAGTTGGTGTTTCTATGACTTTGGAGCATGTGTGGCTCAGCAGGGAGAGCTGAATAATCAGTTGAAGCAGTAGCTTTGGAAGTTCTAGGTATGCTATTCCAGTCTGTATCTCTACCAATGATAGGAATTGCCACTTGTTTTGTAACTTACTTTAGATACTATAGTTTTATCTGTTTCTCATTCTTCAGATGTTCTAGCCAATTCGTATTCAAGCTTTAAAATGTGATGTTGTTGATGAATATTTGTTTAGATTGTGAATGCTTTATTCATTTGCTTGCCTAGTGCTCATGTTATAGGGCTATAAACAAGCGAAGTCATGCCAAGTAGTTGGTTGTTCAAATTTAGCTTGAAAAATGAACAAGTTTCAAAATGAGTTCAAGTTTGACTTGTTTACCGTTGAAAATGTAGCGTGATTTGTTCACATACTAAGCTAATCCCAAATCTTGTCTCGTTTTATAGTATTAGTTTCAAAATGAGTTCAAGTTCTTCCTTAGCTGCGTCATCTCTCTCTTTATCAAACTGAGCAGCTGTTTCCTCTCTAGCAATCCTCCTAATTTTCGTACAATGATCAATTCCTTCTTCACTTGACAAGTGCCTCTGTAGACTACCGTCAGTAGAAGGTATTCCTAACCAGGTATAATTCTTCTTTTGCACAACCAACAAAACTTGGATTAGACAAAACTGCATCAATCACAATCTTCCCCCTCCTTAGACCTGCAAATGGAAGAATTTGTAGTTTTACAGTAGGGACCTCCCCGCAAGAGAACTCTTCATTATGAGGCCCAATTGAACAAGACTCCAAGGTAATGCTCAAGGGTGAAATTCGCTGAACCTTACCAAAATCAAGCTCGCGCTGAATATACTCGCCCAGAACCGAACAAACAGAAGATAAAAGCTTCGCTTCAACAAAAGTCTTGGCTTTTGCCTTCCCATACCAAACCAATAAGCACACCCAAGATATCATGGCAAAAAAAATAGAGCACCTGATTAAAAGTAACCCTTCTTCCCACAACCGAACCAAAGACCTAACCAAAGCTTTGTCCGCAGAAAAGGGCTTTGTTACATGTTTCACAATCAACCCACCTCTAAACCCTAGGTTCTTCCATTGCAGCTCCACATTTCTTCCACAAAAATGAGAAAACCTAATCCCCTGAAAAACCCAATGATTTTGCTTTGCACATTTACACTTGCTAAAAGCCCTCTTGGGTAGTTTTACTTTGTCTAGATAAACTAAATTGCCATTGTTTCTTCTATTTGCAGAGTGTTGAAGAGGAAACCACAGAAATGGGCTATGTAATTTGGTGCTCATTATCTCTATTCATACACTAACCCAATTCAGAACTCATTTTCCAGGGACCAAGAACCAGCTCAGTCCCCTAAATTTTCAGAATATTAACTAGTGCCAAAAGAATCAACACCTGCACAATAATCAAAATGAAACATCTCCAATTACCTATAATTTCAAAAAATAAAAATAAAAATAAAAAATCAAACACAACCACCAGATATTAGACATAACACTCTGTTTGGATAGGATGATTTGGTCAGAAATCATGAGAAATTGTGAGGACCAAAAACAAAAAAAAAACAACTCTCTTATTTTGGTTATTTCATTTCTCACCAAAAGTAATTGCCCCCCAAAATTCAAACAAAAAAAATGTCACCCATAACCCTTTCCCACATGTTTTGCTTGCTTACCCATCCAAACATATAGTGAAAAACACAATCACTTGCAATGATTTCTTTTCTTTTTATCACCCACAATCCAAACAGATTACAAGTTGTTTCCCCAACTCAAAATGGAAATTCATACACATTTTTTTAGGACTTGACAGAACATTAAAGAATAAAGTTTACCCACCAAAAACTGTGAAATCAACATACAGATATGAAACCCATATGATAGTAAAGATTTTGCACTCATTTTTATAATAGAAATACATACATATGCAATATGCATAGATAGATACAATGACATTTAAAGTAGAAAACCAGAGTCTAACAACATTTCTAGAGTACCTGTAAGGATAAGATTCAACATAAATCTCGATTTTAACAATTCTCTGAGATTGCTTCTACGAAGTTGCGTCTGTCCTTTGATTTCCCTCGCTTCCTGAATCTAGAGAGAGCGAGAGCGAGAGCGAGAGAAAGGTCTGGACTTGCTTGTTGATGAGTATTATATTTATTATTGTCCTTTATGCTAATTATATAAATGGTGTACATCATAACTTGTCTTTGTAGTCATTTTACCTAAGGTTAAAATTGTAATAAAAAATAAACTAATTAATGATTTGTCTTGAGAGGAAAAGTGGTGTGTACATAGAGCCTCCCTTCTTGTGTTGAATTCCACTTATCAAATTTACCTCATTGAAGAAGTCATCGGTCCATTTTCGTGAATCAAATGTACCTCAATGTTACATTATATTTTGGAGCTATTATATATATTCTGCCATTAGTGATAGTGATATATGGTATTCTTACAATTTTTTGGCATCTTATGTTATCCGTGTTGCTTTATCATCAAAGATCACATTAACTCTTTGAAGTTTTGAATTGTTATATGCATTTCTACTAAATTGGTTTATAAAATAAAATTATTTATATATGAGTTTAGATGTAATTGATAATATATTAACGTTTTCCTTATTTATTTTCTTTGCAGATTGGTTTTTGATGACGTTTGGAAGCATACTTGCAAATGAAGATCACCTGTTGAATTTTTTTTTCTTGAACTGATACTTAGTTCTTGTTGCAAATCAAGATCGAGTGTTATTTTTATTTTTGGACTCAACGTTAGTTCCTTTTGGAATTTGCTATGATGGTTTTTCTTTATTATACTTAATGGATTATTAAATTCATTTGTTTGATGGATATATTTTCATTTATAATATAAATTGTTTAGTGAATTTTTTTGTGGAATGGCGTATAATAGCTAGTGGATTTATTAATACATTGAAAAGACTATTGAGATATGAGCAGGGATATTTATGAAATAATAATTTAAATCGGAATATAAAATATGGAACAAGTTCAGTGACGAATTTTTTTTGTCATTTGTACTTGTTATTATGACAAAGTGATTATTTGTCGCTAATAAATATTTTTTGTGACAAAATTTATTATAGCTTTATATATGAAATACTTGGTTCATTTTGTTGTTTGGTGACTAAAATTTCGTCACGTATATATATATTTTCGTCACCTATGAATGACTTTTGGAGACAAAAAATTTCGTCACCTTTACATCTTACTGTGACGAAATTATTTCCTCATCAATGATCAACATGTGTGACAAATTTATTCGTCAACTAAAGTTATAAATATGGTACTGAATAACTATTTGGTGACGAAAATGAGAATTTTTGGCGACAAAATATTGTTTTATTGGTGACAAAAAAATTCGTCACTGAAGTAATCTCATTGGTGACGAAATTATTTTTCGTCACGGTGGTTTTTAGTGACGACGAAACCGGTGACGAAAATATTTCCTCACAAATATCTATAGTGACGAAATTAGCTCTTTGGAGACAAAAAAATTTCGTCATTGAAGGCCCAACTTGTTGTAGTGTATCCATTTTTGCATGCATTGGGTTCGGTTCATCATTTTCGAATATCATTGTCATTTCCTATTTTCTTGAATACGTGCGTGTGAGGAAGTGGTTTGGAAATACTCTTTTGATCCTGGGGGACGCTCGTGATCCTCAGCTAGTTACCTGAAAAGAAATGAATACTCCGGTCGGGGGTGCCGGAATTAGCACTCTGACGAATAAGTCAGTGTATACTCTATTGATTGCTTGTATCTTAAGTTAAGCACACTAGTTCTCACATACCTCTTTCTGGCTGATGTTCTTCTATTTATATATTTTCTTTCTTGGGCCTCGGGATTGGGCCCACTTTCAATTCGCCATTCGGTTTCTTTTGTAGCAAATCGCTTTTCACTCGGCCCCTTGCTCAACCAGCTATTTGGCCGAATAGGGTAGGATTTGAACGTGCGAGACGGGGCTGAATGCTATATATATTTCGACTCTCCAAGTTCAACTATTCGGCCTCTTTACGACTCCCAATATTCGGCCTCCACAATTGCCCCCCAAGCACTCCACTAACGACAGTTGGCTGGAGTGTTTGGTTTCGAACTCGAAAAGTTAGAGCCTAAATTCGGCGGCTGACCTCATTTCAACACAGATGTCTGAGCACATGCTTCTCGGTTATCATTTCAACTTCTCGTCCCTTCGTACACTTCTATTTATTGTGATTTAAAATTTCGACGTACATATTTTTAGGTGCTCGTCGCTGGATTGCCTTCCGAATTACCTCTACAACTTCCTTTTCTTCACTATTATCTTCGTCTCTTGTAAGTTCTCTCCCTCTCTGTTTTGAATCCTTTTTCCTGGTTTGTTTTTGGTTTAGCATATTTCTATAGGCTGAAGGAAATGGCAAAACATTTGAAAGATCTCCTCTCCTCGGATCAAATTTCTGGCTTCCGATGCCATTTTTCCATTCCTGATGACGTCCGTCTGTCACTCGTGACAGACGGCACCCTCGATATGGAAAGGGCTGATGAAACCACGATCATCTTCCTTCTCCTATCAATCGTAAAGGGTGGAGTCCGTTTCCCCCTTTCACCCATTCTTTAGGGCTGTGCTTTGCCATTGGGGTCTAATCCCTTCCCAACCCAATGTCAACTTCTTTGGAATCGTAATGGGGATTATAGAGCTAAACCGTCGCCTTAGGATTAACCTCGACATTCTTGCTATTCGGCATTGTTATGTCTTGGCCAAGTCTTCTGGTCGGCACGAACGTTATTTCCTTAAGGCCAAGGACACCGACCATCAATTAGTGACTATGCTTTCCAGTTCTAGAAAGCGAGTCGATGATGTTATGGTCGTTGTCCAAGGTAACTGGGAATTCGGTGAAGGCAAGGATCGCCTCGATCCTATTCCTAGACGGAGGGGCAAACCAGGTGGCCGTATAGCTTCTTGTGTTTATTTTTTTTGTTATATTATATAGCTTCATTTTTGAGACCTCATGGTTTTGCTTGTGCATGAAACGATTTGAAGAAAGTCCTGACTTCAACCGACGACGCCGTTCTTTCGAAAATCAAAGTCGCGCTCAAATATTTCGGCCATTCGAGTCTTCAGAAACAGGGGAGGGTGGCCCACGTTTTGCTTCTCTATGAGCCGATATATACGACCTTCTCGGTGGCAGAAAACATCCCAATTTCGAAGTGTGAAGAGTTTCTTACCGCTCTTATTTTGACTGACTTCAAAAACTTGCGGCAAGTTGGTTTCGAGGGGTCCAATTCGGAGCGGGCGGAAGTAGCTGAGGTCGTCGAGTCAGATCAATCTGAAGTGGAAGTAGATGAGGCTTTGAAGTTGGCCTTTGAGGAAGCCGGCCTCAATTCAGCCGACCCTCCGTCCACTTCGGGCTGAGGGGACCTTCCATTTGACGACGTTTTTAACGATTTAGAGGACCTTCTCGGCGCATACCCTGAAGACATGGTTGGGTTAAGCCTCACACAGCTTGCCAAAAAGAAAAATGTTGAAAGGATGGCCGCGCGGCGAAGAGCAGAGGCCATTCGATCTAAAGTGCCACATGCCGCCGAATCTCAGCCCTTCCTACCTGTTGCCGAATCTCAGCCCTCCTTGCCTGTTATTAAGGAGGAAACAACAAAAAACCAAAGCGCCGAGTCCGAGGTGGTTGTGCAGGCCGATCAAGAGGCTGAGCAGAGGGCAGCGAAGCGTCCTGCCGAGGTCGAGGCCAACTCAGAAGAAAACCGTGCTGACAAACGACCTCGTTTAGAGGAATCGGATGTGATTATGCCTTTTATCATTCAACTGAAGATAAAAAACACGCCGATCTCCTCTGATGCTTCGGCAATTAAAGACCTAGCCATCGCACTCAGCATGGCTACGTCCGTCTCATTGCCGGCTGACAAGGCAACTTTCCTGGCGGAGTCGGATCTGCTGGCGATAGCACTAGCCGCTTAATCGGCTCTCCTGGTATATACCTTGACCTTGTCTTTCCCTTTTATGCAAATATTATCTTGGTTTTAATTTCCTGTTTCGCAGACGATCGGGAGAATAGCCGAGATAGGTCGTCGCCAGCATGACGCCGTCGAACGACTTGGCCATTTACAAACGAAAATAGAAGGCCAAAGGAGCAGGGTTGATTTCGAGGCGGCGAGGGCGAAAATGGAAAGCGCCAGGGCCGAGGCCGAGATGGAGAGGGCGAGAAATGCAGATTAGCTGAGATTGGCCGCCGAGAAAAGGGTAGACGCGAGCGAAGACGTGCTCAAGTTAGCCCAAGAGGCGATCGCCAAACTGAAGGCTGAGTTGGAAGAATTAAAGAAGGCGAAGGAAGCAGCCGACTTAGAGGCTGCCAAGGCGTTCGACGCCGGGCAAAATGCTTCTCTCACTAACTATGTGGAAGAAGTCCCTAAGTTTGAAAATCGGGGATTCAAACGCGGCTAGCTCAAAGCCCTTACTGCTGCTGATGTGACATTGGCTATGCCGATTCCATACGAGCAAGTGGATGTTGAGCCGTTGGAGTCTAACTCCGAGGATTAATTTGGGCGACCCTTGTTTTTGTTTTAAGATTTTGAATGTATTCTTACAGCTTTTCATTTAGTAGTTTTCATGTATTGCTACAGTCATAGTTTTTTGCTAGGCATTTTCATGCGAACTTGTAGCTTTTTGTTTAGTAGTTTTCATATGTAAAATGGCTACAATTTGTGCCCAATTTACTAATGAAAATTTCCTTTGAACTTTGCAATTATTTGTGCTAAATTTTGTTATTGATGAATGGTATTGTTTTTTGCTATTTTGGATAAAACATTCATGTATACTTGCCGATTAGATGACTAGGCAATTTTAATTTATCCTCGTTGAATAGCCGATCGGATTACTAAATCTGCCCTTGCCCTAACCAATGCATGAACTCCAAAAAGTCGAATACTAATAGTTCATGGAGTGGCTGTGGCGCACAATGATCGGCATCGGGCTTAGGCGCTTGGCCGATCAGATTAATAAATCTGCCCTTACCCCGGTCAATGCATGAACTCCAAAAAGCCGAATGCTAATAGTTCATGGAGTGGCTGTGGCACACAATGATCGGCATCGGGCTTAGGTGCTTGGCTGATTAGATTAATAAATCTGCCCTTGCCCCAGCCAATGCATGAACTCGAAAAAGCCGAATGCTAGTAGTTCATGGAGTGGCTGTGGCACACAATGATCGGCATCGGGCTTAGGTGCTTAACCGATTAGATTAATAAATCTGCCCTTGCCCCAGCTAGTGCATGAGCTCCAAAAAGTCGAATGCTAATAGTTCATGGAGTGGCTGTGGCACACATCGATCAGCATTGGGCTTAGATGCTTGGTCGATCAGATTAATAAATCTGCACTTGCCCCAGCTAGTGCATGAGCTCCAAAAGCCGAATACTGTTCATGGAGTGGTTGTGGCATAAATCGATCGGCATCGGGCTTTTAGAGTTTAGCACTAATGAAGTCGCCTCGGGGGCGCTGCGTGCATTAGGAATAAATGGGGTGGATTCTTCGCGCCAATGATTCCACTTATCGAGTTCAGACTAAATTTAAGCTAGCTTGTTGCAGAAGGTCAGATAAGAGCAAATGTCAAATAGACTGTTCTTCAATAGCAAAAGAGAAGGACGAACATTGGCTGAGCTAGACACTGCAATGAATCGCAGCGGCGAGCCAACATGCACGGGAGGAAGGATGTCCAGGGAACGGGAAAAACGTCAGCCCCCAAGTCGTCGAAATAGATCACCCTGAAAAGAAAAATAGCAACGAGGAAGCTCCCCGCGACCGCGACCGAGAAACGAGCCCGACGCGACGTCGCGACCGTTGAGTTTTGCAATTTTCGTGGGGAATAAACCAATGATGGAGGCGGATTCTATCGTCAACGATGTAGGTGTGGCAGTCGAGTTTGCTCAACAGATCTTTCCACCGAAAGTGCAGCAGTCGATGGTTGGTCGACAAGATTTCGAAGTATTTCGAGAAGGCATCCATGGGGTGGTGAAAGGGCTGTATACTGCTTATGAAGTCGGCATACGCCTGCGCGCCGCGCGACGAGAAATAGAGAAGAAAGACGAACGATTTCGAAGTTTGGAGGCTCGCGCGGAGAAGGCCGAGCGTGAGCTTAGGGAGCTTAGGGAGGCTCAAACCACCGAGCCGAGTGCGGCAGGTCAGTCTAACCCGGCCATGGAGGAAAGAGTGACCCAACGGCTGTTAAGTCATGCGATTGCCGACCGAGATACGGTAAGCATGTTTGCCGTAGAAAATGCGAGGACCATGGGTTATGAAAAAGGCTTTCACGAGGGGCGAAATGTTGGGATAGAGAAGACCAGGGAAAAGCTCGCCGAGGAAGTTTGCCGACGTGAAAATCGTGGATTTAAGCATGGTTGGATCAAGGCATTTCAAGCCGCGGAGACTCTCCAAGCAGCGAGCGTTGATTCGGCGTTGCCGTTATACCAACGCGATCACTTCCCCTTTTTCGCCTTCGAAGTCGAGTAGAGTAACGACGAGGGAGACGCCGGATAAAAAATAGACATTGTAATGCTCAAACGCAGATTGTGTTCAAGATTATGTAATTACTGTCTAATTGAATAAAATTTTTTATTTTAAATGTTTGTGGTTCATTTTGAATTTTTTCATGCTTAATTAGGCATCTCATCCCGAACGTTTTTGATTTGTTTATACTGTTGCTCCGGCCCAAGTTAACTAAGCATTTTATTTTGAATGTTTATATGCTTTGATGTGTAAATGGTTTTTGCCAGCTCAACTTAACGGAGCATTCCACTTTAACCTTCGTCGTGAAGGGCGCTCCGAATTCGGAGTATTATTCGGCCCATAAGTGCCATTCACGAACGGCGCTCCGAATTCGGAGGATTAATCGGCCCAAAGGCATCATGCGTCGATGGGGCTCCGAATTCGGAGACTATTTGTCTCGGCCAATCATGATATCCACGAAGGGCGCTCCGAATTCGGAGTCTTAATCGGCCCGAAAGTGTCAAGCACTGATGGGGCTCTGAATCCGGACTTGGATCTTGGCCAATCGTGATATCCATGAAGGGCGCTCCGAATCCGGAGTCTTAATCATCTCGAAAGTGTCATGCACTGATGGGGCTCCGAATCCGGAGACTTGGATCTTGGCCAATCGTGATATCCACGAAGGGCACTCCGAATCCGGAGTCTTAATCGGCCCAAAAGTGTTAGGCACTGATGGGGCTTCGAATCCGGAGGCTTTTCGTCTTGGCCAATCATGATATCCACGAAGGGTGCTTCAAATCCGGAGTCTTATTCGGCCCAAAAGTGTCATTCACTGATGGGGCTCCGAATCCGGAGGCTTTTCGTCTTGGCCAATCGTGATATCCACGAAGGGCACTCCGAATCCCGAGGCTTAATCGGCCCAAAGGTGTCAGGCACCGATGGAACTCCGAATCCGGAGACTTGTATTGGCCAATCGTGATATCCACGAAGGCCGCTTCGAATTCGGAGGCTTAATCAGCCCAAAAGTGTCATGCACTGATGGGGCTTCAAATCCGGAGACTTGGATCTTGGCCAATCGTGATATCCACGAAGGGCGCTCCGAATCCAGAGTCTTAATCGGCCCAAAAGTGTCAGGCACGGATGGGGCTCCGAATCCGGAGGCTTTTCATCTTGGCCAATCGTGATATCCATAAAGGGCGCTCCGAATCTGGAGCCTTATTCGGCCCAAAAGTGTCATGCACTGATGGGGCTCCGAATCCGAAGGCTTTTCGTCTTGGCCAATCGTGATATCCATGAAGGGCGCTTCGAATTCGGAAGCTTAATCAGCTCAAAGGTGTCAGGCACCGATGGGGCTCTGAATTCGAAGACTTGTATTGGCCAATCGTGATATCCACGAAGGGCGCTCCGAATCCGGAGGCTTAATCCGAATGGCGCGATGAAGAAATGAGAAACTTTGCATTGCAAAAGTGAAATATGTACAAGTATCAAGCCCCACAAGTCGGGTCAATGATAGAATTTACGTAAATGCATTGAATTCCAAGGCCGTGGCAGACTCCTTCCAGACATGTCTTTGAGCCAATATGCCCCTACTCCCGTGATCGAATCGACCTGATAGGGGCCGTCCCAGTTAGGACCCAATTTTCCATCAGCCGGTTTCCTGGCAGTTGGGAGTACTTTCTTCAGGACCAACTTTCCTGGTGTGTAGCGGCGCAGCTGAACACGTTGATTATACGACTTGGCAAGTTGCTGTTGATACCGTGCCATGGATGCAAGGGCACGGTCTCTTCGTTTTTCAATCAAAATCAAATCCAAGGCCAGCATCATGTCGTTTTGGCCCATATCAAAAACTTTTGATTTCAAGGTTGGGAGGCCGATCTCCAGGGGTATGATTGCCTGTGTTCCAAAGCATAGAGCAAACGACGTTTTCCCAGTAGATCGCCTCGACGTAGTTCGATGAGTCCACAACACACTCGGCAATTCTTCGACCCATTTGCCTTTAGCTTTCTCCAGCCTCTTCTTGATGCCATCCAAGATGGATTTGTTAGAGGCTTCAGCTTGACCATTTCTTTGTGGATAAGCCGGTGTGGAAAAATAAGGCCGAATACCATACTTGCTGCACAACTCTCGGTAGACGCCACAATCAAACTGGGTGCCGTTGTCTGAGATAAGTGCTCTTGGAATGCCGAATCGTGTATGGGTCAAAGGAGAGAATTTCTGGCATTGTTCACATTTTTTCACGTAACATTCGGCATCGGCTCTCATTGTCGACTAGTAATACCCCTGTGTCACGGCTTGATGAGCCAAAGAGCGCCCGCCAGAATGGGCGCCACAATTGCCTTCATGTATTTTAGTCAGAAGCTCTTTGACTTTGTCTGGATGCACGCATTCCAAATATAGACCAGAAAAAGATTTTTTATAAAGCTTTCCTCTCGGATCCAAGTAGTATCGCAGGGCTTTGTTTCGCAGCTTGTGCGCTTCTTTCTTGTCCTCTGGGAGCTGTTCGGAAGACATGAATGCAACAATGGGATCCATCCAACTTGGTCCAGATTCTATAACATTAACCTGGATTTTCTCCGAAGGGCCAATGCTCGGCTCCGGATGAAACCTACTTCGATGGTCCGTTTAATCTCTGAGTTAATGGCGGAGGCTAGGCAAGCCAGGGCATCTGCATGTGTGTTCTGATCACGTGTTATCTGATTCAATTCATGATAGTTAAATTTTTCCAGCAAGGAGTTAGCCGTTTTCATGTAAGCCGCCATACGGTCATTTCTTGCTGCGTACTCTCCCTTTAGCTGATTGATCACCAGTTTTGAATCGCAAAATACAAGCAAATGCCGAGCACCCAGAAGATGTGCATTCCGCAAACCGGTTAGAAGGGCTTCGTATTCGGCTTCATTATTTGAAGCTTCGAAGCCGAGCTTGACGGCCTGCTCAATTATTGTGCCGTCAGGAGCCATGATTATTACTCCGGCTCCACTGCCTTGCTGATTGGATGATCTATCACAGTACAACTGCCAAATGTCCCCAACATAAATTCTCTAATTCGGCTTCGGTCGAATTTCATCAGACTTGAAGTCGGCAAGACCTCCAGTGAATTCGGCAACAAAGTCGCCAAGCATCTGTCCCTTGATTGAGGTTGTAGGTAGAAACTAAATATCGTACTGGCCGAGTTCAAGAGCCCACTTTGAAACACGTCCTGATGCTTCTACACTATGTAGCACTGATCGGAGGGGATAATCTGTTAACACCCTGATGCTATGCTCCTAGAAGTAATGCATCAGTTTTCTTGCCGCCATGACTAGGGCTAGGATGAGTTTTTCCAACGGAAAGTAGCGTGTTTCAGCGTCAACCATTGCCTTACTCACATAATACACTGGCTGCTGCTCCTCCAGGTCTTCCTTTATCTGTACGGCGCTGACGGTCTGGTCAGAAACTGCCAGATACAAAATGAGCTGGTCGCCAGCCGATGGTGTTGTCAAGAGTGGAACTGATCGGAGGTAGGTTTTGAGGCCGTTGAAAGCGGCTTCGCACTCGGCGGACCATTCAAAAGCCTTGTCCTGCCGTAGTGTATGGAAAAATTGTCGGCAGCGATCTGTAGACTGACTAATGAATCTGTTGAGTACGGCGGCCATCCCCATCAACTTTTGAACCTCTTTTACTGAACGAGGGGAGCCGAGCTCCAAGATTGCTGTGATTTGCCTCGGGTTGGCTTCGATTCCATGGTGGTTGACAATGTAACCCAAGAATTTTCCAGAGCCGATCCCAAATGCACATTTGAAGCGTTCAATTTCATTTTGTATTTGCGTAGAATACCGAATGTCTCTTCCAAATCGGCTAGATAAGTTTGCTCTTCTTTGGATTTGACCACCATGTCATCAATGTACACTTCCATAGTGTGGCCGAGTTACTCATTGAACATGGCAGTGACCAGTCTTTGGTAAGTTGCCCCCGCATTCTTCAGGCCAAAAGGCATAACCTTATAACAGTAGGTTCCTCTTGGGATGAGGAATGCAGTTTTGTCTTGGTCCATCGGATGCATGGCGATTTGATGGTAGCCTTTGTAAGCATCGGGGAAGCTCATACGTTGATGGCATGCCATCGCATCTACAAGCTGGTCAATTCTGGGTAGGGGAAAACAATCCTTGGGACAGGCTTTGTTTAGGTCCGTGAAATCAATGCACACTCGCTAAGTCCCAATTTTCTTCTTCACAACCATAGTATTAGAGAGCCATGTAGGGTAGGTCACTTCCTTGATTGCCTTGGCGTCAAGCAACCTGTCGACCTCTTCAACAACGGCGGCTGTATGCTCTGTGGCTGACCGCCGGCTTTTCTAAATGATCAGCTTGCATTTATGGTCAATATTCAAACGGTGTTGTGAAACAGACGGATTTATACCCGGCATCTCGTATGGAGTCCACGCAAAGACATCAAGGTTGCTGAGCAGGAAGGAAATGAGCTGCTGTCTGTCGGCTTGATTCAGGGAGGCGCTGACCATGAAGAACTTGTCTGGGTTTCCGTCAATTTCAACTCGATCTAGGGCTTCCGTGGACTTTTCACTTGGGATCCGCCCAACATCGTCGAGGCTCTCCCGATCCGGCACCTCGATAGAATTCACTTGCAACTCCTTTGGCGTCTTTCCGGCAAGGAGATAGCATGCTTGTGCCGACTTCTTGGAGCCACGGATTCGCTCAATGCCGCACTCTATCGAGAAGCGTAGCAGCTGATGATAGGTGCTTGGCATAGCCTGCATAGTTGCAACCAAGTTCGCCCTATGATGAGATTATACGACAATGGCAGTTTGACGACTAAGAACTCCACATCCACTGTTTAGGAGCCCGCTCGAATGGGTAGTGTGATTTTCCTCAATGGGTATTTTGGATTGGCGTTGAAGCCGAATAGTGGATAAAGAGCCAGAGAGAGATCCGATTCGGAGAAGCCGAGTTCTGTGAATGTCTTGTAATACATAACTTCTAATGTGCTTCCTAGGTCAATGGATACGCGCTCAACAGTGAATCAGTTTACGCGTAACTCGATTACCAAGGGATCAATGTGGGGAAGTGTCACTCTGGCCAAATCTGAATCATCAAAAGCAATGCTCGCAGCTTCATGGGGCCGTTTAGTCGGAGTGAGTTGATTTTGAGGGTCTGGATTCGACTGAATCGTATGCATCGCGGATGACATTGGTAGGCTATATATCATGTGGATCACGCCGAGTGGAGGGGAATCCTGTCTTAAAGTTATTGCTTTGGTTGAGTTGCCTTTTCGGACGTACTGTTGTAGCCGACCATCTTGCACCAATTCCTCCAGATGATCCTTTAATGCATAACAACTCTCAGTATCATGGCCATGATCCTTGTGATACTCGCACCGTTTATCCTGTCTTTGCGTGTCGGGAGGTCCCACCACTTTCGACGGCCATTTGAAGAACGAAAGATGTTGGATTTTGGACATGACCGCGCTGATCGGCTCTGATAACTCCGTATATTTCTTGTCAGCGCGCCTTGTGCGCCTGCTATCGACTTGCAATTGTTCATTTGCTCGGTGGGAGCATTGGTCGCTTGATCGGCGAGAATCCCGTCTCTTATCTCGTTTAGTCCGATGTCGTGGTTCAAGGCTCTGAGGTGGTACAGAATTTAATGGCTGAGTAATTTCAGAAGGAGCCGTCTTGTTGGTCACATTTTCGGCTTTAACCCGCAAGGCGTCATCTTTCACTTTACAGTATTCCTCAACTTTCTTCATCAACGACCAGACTGTTTTGGGGGGCCGTCTGGTCAAAGTGCTACGGTGGGCGCTGTCGGGATGCAGCCCCATCTTGAAGGAGGTAATGGCCACAGAGTTATTGCAAGCATCATCTAATAGATTAAAGCACTCCCAATACCACGCCGAATACGCACGAAGGGTTTCCCTTGGTTGAATCTGCATTGCCAAGAGGGAATCGGGCTGCTTTAGCTGGACCTCATTAGTGATAAACCTTGCCCTGAAGGATTTTTTATGTTGGTGGAAGCTCTTGATCGAAGCCGGCTCCAATTTATAATACCACCTGACAGCCAGTGGTCCCAGACTGCTCGGAAATATTTTGCACATGAGAGCCTTGTCGTCTGCATGCAGCGTCATGGCTTGCTTGTAATAGCGGATGTGATTGGTGGTGTCTAATTTACCGTCGTACAAGGTGAATGACGGTGCTTTGAATTTCTTAGGTAGCATTGCCATTGCAATCCGTCGCATAAAGGGATCATGTTGGTCTTCTTCGTCTGAACTATTTCTTCTTCGCTTATGCCTTATACATGGTCTTTCTTCAGATGAACTGGTAGTTTCGGGTTGCCCATTCTTCTTGGGCTCTGGGGATAATGAGTCAGAGTCGCTATCAGTGTCTTGTTGTCGGGCTCGAGGTCGGCGACCACCTGCCCTCAGAGGTCGTTCTGGATCTTGGCACACAGCTTGTTTGGACTTCGCCACTTCTAAGGCCAAATCCTGATGAAGACGTTTGTTCTCAGCGATCATGTTTTCCAACCTTTGTTTGTTTTGCTTTGCTTGTTCCATGATCGCTTGCATTGTCTCATGTGCTGAAGTCGAGGGTGAACCAAAGTTCAAGGCACGTCTTGCGGCGATAGTCCCCGGTCCAAGCATGTTCGTTGGAGTGAGGTCGTCTCTTTGTGTGGTCTCGTCAGTGACTATCGGAGGGTCTTCCATTACGCCCACCATGGATGTACTTGAGTATTCCCACAGTCGGCGCCAATTGTGAGGGAGTGGTTTGGAAATACTCTTCTGATCTTGGGGGACGCTCGTGATCCTCAGCTAGTTACTTGAAAAGAAATGAACACTCCGGTCGGGGGTGCCGGAATTAGCACTCCGACGGATAAGTCAGTGTATACTCTCTTGATTGCTTATATCTTAAGTTAAGCCCACTAGTTCATATACCTCTTTCTGGCTGATGTTCTTATATTTATATCTTTTCTTTCTTGGGCCTCGGGATTGGGCCCACTTTTAATTCGCCATTGGGCTTCTTTTGTAGCAAACCGCTTTTCATTCGGCTCCTTACTCAACCGGCTATTTGGCCGAATAGGGTAGGATTTGAACGTGTGAGACGGGGCCGAATGCTATATATATTTCGACTCTCCAAGTTCAACTATTCGGCCTCTTTACGGCTCCCAATATTCGGCCCCCACAGTGCGCTACTGCATGCTTTGAGTTAATCCATATGACATGTTGTAGACATCCCATTTTTGACTGTTCGCGAGACTTGGATGCTTTGTTCTGTGCACTCGATGATGAAGTTGTGTTGATTGTGATTCGAATTCTCAACGAAGGAATGTAGGCTCACACTTCAAAACCAATTTCAAACCTTTCATATTCATACTATTCTTACCCCATAAATCCATTTTTGACCATTATGCCACCCTACATTAAGTTTAAAATAGTGGAACAGGAGAGAGCATTGGGAGCCGGCTGACTCTCAATAGCGAGAAACATTGTTCTGGACGGGAATGGGCCAGCTGTCCAGTTTTTAAGATATTTATGACCTATTTTTCTCAAATTCTATAAATACGAGCATATATCTCAGTGTTAGAGGTTGGAAAAATTTTCAAAGAAGCTAAATAACCTTTGAGAGCTCCTTCTTCTTGTGCAAGCTACCTTTGAGATGTTTGATCATCCTTATACTATATCTATACACCATAGCCAACCTTAGAGAAGGAATTTAGAAGCTTATTTGAGCTTTGTAAGTCACAATTCAAGCTTGAGAGTGTGCTTGGACCAAGTTTGGTTCACAAACAAAAGCTTACCTTCATCTAGAGGTATAAGCTCACCACCTTTGTATTGCTTTCATTTCTGTCTTTCTTTGTTTATTTCTTGTGTTTTTGTATTGTTTTGATCCTATTTCAAGTGTTGGAACTTGGGTTTGAATGGCTACCAAAGGGTAGAAAGGGTGAACACCCTTTCTTGCTCTCTATTTCATAGCTCACACCTTTGTTCTACCCTCTTTTCTTTGCTTTTTTTTAAACTGATTTTCAGAGTTTAATAAAGGCTAAAAAAAACATGGTTTGAGGTCTTAAAAATGGAGGGGTTAGCCACCTCTCCTTGCTTTTGTTCACTAGCCTTGCTTTGCCTTATTCTTTCCTACCTTTTTTTATGCTCTTTAACATGAGTTTTAGCCACTGTTTTTAGCATATCAGGGGCTGTTGTAATTTATTTAATTAAGGTATGCTTTGCATATCTAGCTTGTTGTGTTGCAAATCTTCATATCTAGCTAGTTGTGTTGTGTCGCCCATGATAGTTTTTCTTTAGTTAATTTTCATGTCAAGAGTCTCATTTTAAATAATCAATTTTGCATAAGTCATTTCTGCTACCTCCATCTTTTCTTTTTTTGTTTTGTTTTGAGAGTTGCTTCAACCGATTGACGGTTATTCAAGGCATGGGATAGAGACCTATGCTTAATGGCTTAATCTTTATGAAGGTTCATCGTTAAGGCATAGGCTCTCTTTTATGCCAAGAATTACTTCTCGTTTGACGTTTCTTCTTATTTAGTGGACTTAAACATCATTTTGGACAAATTGATTAAAGAATGGTAAAGACTAATGAAATCGGCTTAAAATGAACTAAATCAACATAACGAAAATGTTTAGAGTTGGTTGGATTTGGCCGGACATTATGTTGAGTCTATCGTTTCTAGAATTATCATGTATCAATCCATAATACGTTGATAAGACTTAGAGCGCAGCTACTTCCCTCTTTGAGCCTTAATGATGGGGGAGGGGGAAGGGTGGTTTTTCATTACATTTATCAATTTTGTCCAAACATGCTCGGGATTATCAAGCCATCAACTTGTGCTAATTGATGGTTTCGAATGCAAATTTGTCTTTCTCTTGAGTTTTCTTTAACTGAGAGGGACAGAAGGGACAAACAGGGCCTAGAAAGGCTCTGTCTGCACTGTTCTCACCTCAGAGCACAAAATTTTTTTGGCATAAAATTTAGTGCCGGCTTGCACTTTTTTGGCCCGGCTGGATCTCATTTGGAGTCGGCCGGCTCCCAACGTTTGGTAAAACAGAGACTGTTGGCAGAAACCAAGGGCAATGGCTAAAGGTGTGGTAGAGCAATTTGGGTAGACAGAGCAGCTTCTTGACACTATGCATGCGATCATTGTGTCTCATGGTTTCTTAGATTAAATTTCTTATTAGCTTTGTTGTAATTATTATTGTCATAATTAATTATTATTGTCGTAATTAATTATTATTGTAGTTATTATTATTGTTTATTTGTAATTGCATGGCTAGTTAACTTAGATTGCTAGTTGATTGCTCATTATCATAATGCCTTTGTTGTAATAAATTAGATAGTTTAGTTATTCATTTATTATTTGTTCCACCTTGTAATAGGTAGTTAGTTTAGCTCAATTCATTCGTTTTGGTTTGTAGTAGTTAGTTTAATCCGGACACTTGGACACTTATTCGGACCCTCCTGCGCAAGGGCAAAAATATGTAATAAGCGTGTATATCTTCCAACTCCCATTTCTTTCTCCATTTTATTTACATGCTTATGATGGTGGCATAGAGCATCATATTTACTTAGCATTCTTATGTTTGCATACACTCATCTCATATGCATTTGGGTTCGGCTCATCATACTAACCACTATTAAAATTCAATTTCATTGCTTGAATACGTGATTTATCACATGTTTTGAATCAGATCATATACCATGCTCATAGTCGAGCCTATAAAAATTGCATAAATGTGTGCGTCGCATTAGTCACATTACATTATTTAGGAACATGCATATTTTTCTAATTATTTTGCTTTGTTTGGCTTGCCTTGGAGGACTAGATGAACGTTTTTTGCTTTAGCATCTTGCATTGAGTGTGATTGTTTCCATGTCGAGCATGTTTTGCATGAGGCTAAATGCTTAGATGATATATCTGTTTGAATATTGGTGGATGAAGGCTAATTGCTAAAATTGGGACAAGTTGACTAATGTACAAACTCACCTTTTCAAGTGACACGTTGGGATGTCTCTTGGGATGTCTGTATCCTCCTGGACATTCTGGACATTTGCCGTCTCCCCGGGTATTAGGACTCTTGGTGGGGGAGGAACCTGGTGTGAAGCAGATACTCCGGTTTGCTGTTGTGGCCTGGCAATTAACTCTGCCTGTTGAGCCATGACCTCGGCCTGTTGTTTGGCAAATTTGGCTTGACGAACAATGTCGTGCTGCATGGTTTTCATACTTTCTTGGAGTTGACGCATCATCTCCTCAATTCCTGCCATATTGCCCTGATCTAACTGATCTATCGGTATATCTGTCTCTATGGTAAAAACAGATATCTCAACCCAACTGCACACAGGTGAGATTGATAATGACTGTTGATCCGAAGACTGTTGAACTGATGATCTGTGCCTGACTGGCCTTTTTACCTTGCCTCTGGCGAAGGAACACTGATTTGCCCTTTGTAGACACCCCATTTTTGACCGACCTTAAGACTTAGACGTCACCGATTGAGCGCTCGGTGATGGTGCATATTGTACTCGTTCAGAGGTTTCAGAGTCTCGGCTGTGAGCCTTGCCTCCAGACTTCCGGACTCTTTTGTGCTTTGCCTCGGTTTGCGAACCAGGCTCTGTTTTCTCTGTTTTCTCTTCTCGAAGGGAGGGAGAGGTCTAGTAGATCATCTCTCAGTGGCCGTAGGCTACGCTTCATGGTCGTAGGCCATTTTTCCCATTTGGAGTCCGGTTTCCGATTTTTCGGAGCCGTTGGCCGTGTGCCTCGGTTCAGGACCGCTTAACCATCTCCGTTTGCTCCGGTTCTTGGCATACATCTTATATCCTCCCTTTTGAGGGACACTGCGGTCCGAGAAATCGACTTCGTGGTCGAACACCACTCCCGGTGCCTAACAGTCAGTTTTCGGGGCCCCGGGCTGCGCGTTTCGGCCCCCGAACCTTCATTTTGCATCGGTTTTGGTTCGTTTTTGGTAGGGACCTCTGTTTCATTGGTAAGAAGGTCGTAGAAGGGTGGGAGGCCAACAATTGTTCAGACAACCAGTTTTATTCCTCCATCGCCCTCCGTCGCCCATTTTTTTCTCACTTAGAAGCCAATGTTGACCACCCTTGGGCCATTTTCTTGCACCCTAAACCCCATATTTGTGTTGTACACATCTGGGAGGCCACCAATATTTGGTGGCTGGCCAGTAATTGATTTTGAACCTTTTGAACCCATTTGAAAAGTGGGTTGTTCTCTCTCCTGGTTCACTATCTCCAGTTTTTGAACACATGATTGTGTTGAGCACACATGGGAGGCCACCAATATGTGGTGGCCGGCCAGCAATCGTTCTTGGACCTTTTGACCCCTAGCCGACTGGCCATGGGAAGTAGCCGACCGGCCATCTGCAACCTGGATAACCAGCTGGCCTTGCTCCTTGCTGCAGGTACATTTCAAATATGCATCTCTTTTCCCCCCAGATTTTGTATCCGGGGGGCCAACTTTTTGGGGGGAAACTTGAATTGTTTTCCCCCCCATTTTCCCTCCCCTTTTCTCCCCCTCTTTTGCCTGTAAAACCAGCCTCCTAACTCTGGTTTAGGGGTTAGAAAATTTGCCTTTGAGCTCCCATATTGTATCTCTCTCCCTCTACACTTCCAAGCTTCAAACCTCTCAAGTCCTACACTCATTTCTACGCCACCACCTAACACCACACCACCACTCCATTCCAGCAGCTTGGAGGGCCTTCTCAGAGCTTTGGAGGCACCTTTTCTCAAGCCAAAAGGCTGCTAAAGTTTGGTCTTCAAGGGTGAGCAACATTTCCTCTCTTTTAAACTTATTTTTGTATCCTTTCTAAGCCATACATGCTTGCATATTTGGACTCCAACCCTAACTGAAAACAGCATTATTTTTAGGTCTTCTTCATGTTTGTTTTAGGGTCCTTCCATGTTTAAGGTCCCTAGCTACCACTTGCTTCATTACCCCTCTTGTATGCCTATTTCTTGTGTAGTATTTTTGGCCTACGTGTAAACTGTTTTGAGCTCTATCATAAACTGTAAAGTGGCTTATTTCGAGCCCTTCTTCAACATTGTTGAAGGGCTCATCACTATTTGAGGCTTCCATTTGCCACTTGCCTTTATATCCCTCTTTTGGCCATATTTTTGCATGATTTGTTAGCCCCTTGTGCTTTTTTTTTTTAGGCTTTGGTCCGAACTGTAAATGGCCTTATTTTGACCCCCTCTTCATGTTTTATCAAGGGTCTTTTGCTGTTTGAGGCTCCCTTTTTACACTTTGTGTTTAAACCTCTTTTTAGGCCTTATTTTGCATAGTATTTTAAGCTTACTTATTCACTGTTTTGGGCTCGGTTGTAAACTGTAAAGTGCTTCATTTTGAGCCCCTCTTCAACTTTGTTGAAGGGCTCTTATCCATTTAGGGCCAGAAGCTGCCACTTGCTCCATTACCTCTCTTTCGGGGCCATTTTTGCATGCTAGTTTACCCCTATTTGTGTTCATTGTTTGGCCTTACCTAAAACTGTAAATATACTTGTTTAGGGGCTGCCTTGAATCTTTCTTCACATTTCATGTTCAAATAATGCATGTTTTGTATAGCTATAGGCCAATGCATATGCCTAGTTTTGTGTTTCGGGTTCATTCCGTGCATCGGGTACCATATTGCCATGTTTCGGGGCTGTTTTGCATCGTATTTCGGTACTGAAATTTTCATGCTTGTACGCCATATTCCATGCCTTGCCGTGTCTTGTTAGAGTGGCATTTTGTGCCTTAGGGTCGATCCTCGGTTTGCGTGCATGCGTGCGCGCATCTCGAGTTGTCTCATTTTCATCGTATGGCCTCCTATGAGAGTGTGGCTGAGGTCCACTTGTGTTGGTGTAAGCCCATATTGCATTGTATATGCCATTTCATTTCATAGCATTGTGTATGCTAGGCCGTATGTTAGCGCATTGTGTATGCCATGTTATCTCGTGCATCGTGTATGCCATTTCATAGCATTGTGCATGCTAGGTTGTATATTAGTTGTATTCATGCATGTCATGCATATTGCATTGTGCTTGGGATAGGAGTTAGCCCGAGCACGGGAAACGAGGTACGTTTCGTACTCCGAGTGCCTGTCACCGACACTCCGGATTATCCATGATGGAGCCTCGGTCTTGCTATGTTTATATGCGCATTCATTTCATATTGAGTTGCACAATTCAACCCCTCGGCCATCATGCATCGAGATGCGTGATTGGTGGCACGAGGATCGAGGCATGCATACATTTGTGAAAAATACATTACCATGCCCCTTTCCTGCTCTCTGTTGCAGCAAATCAAGAATTAGCAGTCTTCCGGAGCTTGGCACGCATCCCGAGAATAATTACAAACAGAGGCTAATTGGGGCATCGCAAGGGATTTCCGCGCAAGGCAACCCGAACACGCATCATTCATCATCCGAAGCAGCGTTGAGGCAGTCCCTGGCTTGCATGCCAATTTATTGCTTCCTAGTTTAATTTGTTAATTAATTAGGGTTTTGTAATTATTTAGACTGTAATTATTCATTCGGGACTGTATATTATTTATTCGGACCCTCTGCGCGAGGGCAATGTTGTAATAAGTGTGCGTGTGTGTGATGTATGTCTTCCAACCCCACGTCTTTCTCCCTTTTATTTACCCGCTTATGATGGTTAGATTAGGACATGTTTTGATTAGCATACAGTATGATAGCATGTTTGCATTCATTCATCTGTTTTGCATGCACCGGGCTCGGCGCATCATACTAACTGCATTGTATTTTCAATTTCAAGTTGAATACATGTTAGCTGTAGCATTTCATATGCCATGTTTAGAATAGCCGAGCCTGCTATAGTTGCATTTTTGTATGTGTTGCATTAGGCATTTCTGTATAATTAGGATCATGCATGGATTTCTAATTAGCTTTTGTTTTGGCTTGGAGTATTCGGTAAGTTTTATGCTTTAGCATCCTTTCATGTGTGTGAGTGACTGCCATGAATAGCATGCTTACCATGAGGCTATATGCTTATGTGATATAACTGCCTGAATGCCTGTGGGTGAAGGTTGGGTTATTTGAATTTGAACAATTCATCAAATGTGTGTTTTAAGCCCACTAGATAGTGGCAAAATCATGTTTTTCTAAGCCCACCCGAGGGTGGCAAATCCACGTCTTAGCCTACTTACGAGTAGCACCATCAAACCATTTTCAAACAAACAAACATGAAATGTTTTGTTCCAATTCAGGCGATCCAGTCTATACTTGTATGCTGTGCGCATCACATAGTAAATCTAGGCTAATAACCGGAATAAGAATGCATAATGTTTTCAAAAATAGATATCATGGTTAGTAGAGGCCGATCTTTGATCGGGCGAGCGGGGGTGCTCACGAAGTGACCTTCCCCAATCGTACCCAAGTTCCCGAGCCGAGGCAACTTTGGTGATGACGGACACGTGGCCTTAGGCAAAGGAGTCAGGGTTTCCTAAATTTTCCCAAAATAAAACATTTAGGTGGTGACTCTGTATCTGGCAAAGCAGTCCATGTTTGACACTTCTTTCAAAAAAATCTGTTTTCTCAAAACGATTTGCTGGATTTGGACTCTTTGGTTCAGATTACGAACCGTGACAATTTGAGAGTCTTGAGCTGTAGTGAGCCCAATATCGAATGGAACGGGGGGAGCTCGTTCCTCCCGGGGCGTTCGGGGACGTCTACACCCTTGAACTGAATCTCTGACCTGACAAAGTCTATCAGTGCAAGCCCAATGTACCGGGGGATATTGGAGCCTTTTGAAGCTATGGTTCTGAGACTACCCTGCAAAAGAAGAAAACAGACAGTATCTCAGCCTGATTTCACCAAAATAGATATAAGCAAAGCTGAATGACTGTGCTCTCCACTGAATTCTGCCCCAAATTCTGCCTGTAAACTGATACCCTCAGGTAAAATTGATTCCCAAATATTGGTGTCCTCAGGCCTAATACTCGACTTGCAAATTGATACATGCATTCCTGTAGAGACGCACTCTAAAAGCACATAGCAAGCAAATGAGAGCCCAACACACCCCTATGTTGGGGTAGGGTTTCCCTGTCCTATTTTGTCAGGAGCTAGGGTTTCACTACGCACGCAACGGTTTTAAACAACCTATAATTAGGTAAGCAACCTGTCCTAGTTTGGAATGGTCACTATGGATTCTGATATGCACTAGGTCGAATGGTCAAAAAGGGTGCCCCGATAAAAATCGAGGTTTATGTTCCCATTGTGGCAGAGCCCATAACCGGTCAACCTTATGGCACGCTTCTCAAAGCCCCAGCAGAGTTGCCAGAAACTGTAGACGTCCCCGAACGTCCCGGGAGGGAATCCCGTTTTGTCCATTGGGCTTACTATAGTTCGGACTCGATGTCACGGTTCTTAATCTGATCTCGCAAAGTGCAATATGAGGTTGATAAATTACCAAAGAGTCCAAATCCGACAAATCGTTTTGAAAAACTGATTTTTAGGAAGAAGTGCCAAACATGGACTGCTTTGCCAGATACAGAGTCGCCACCTAAATATTTATTTTGGGGGAATTTAGGAAACCCTGACTCGTTGCCTAAGGCCACGTGTCCGTCATCACCAAAGTTGTCTCAGCTCGGGAACTTGGGTACGATTGGGAAAGGTCATCTATGAGCACCCCCGCTTGCCCGATCAAAGATCGGCCACTACTAAGCATGATATCTTGTTTTTGAAAACACATGTGCACTTATTCCGGTTATTAACCTAGAATTACTATGTGGTGCGCACAGCATACAAGTATAGACTAGATTGCCTAAGTTGGAACAAAGCATCGCATATCCGTTTGTTTTGAAAATGGATTGAAGTTTGCTACTCGCAAGTAGGCTAAAACACAGGTTTCGATGAATTATTCCAATTCAAGCAACCCAACCTTCACCCACAGGCATTCAGGCAGTTATATCACATAAGCACATAGCCTCATGGTAAGCATGCTATCATGGCAGTCACTCATACGCATGCAAGGATGCTAAAGAATAAACACTTACCAAGTACTCCGAGCCAAAAAAAGAAGCTAATTAAAAAGCATGCATGAATCCTAACTATGCTGAGATGCCTAATGCAACACATGCAAGAATGCAACTATGATAGGCTCAGCTATTCTAAAATGGCATATGAGATGCTACAAGTAACATGTATTCAACTTGGAATTGAACTACGATGCAGTTAGCATGATGCGTCGAGCCCGGTGCATGCAATACAGATGAATGAATGCAAACATGCGAACATATAGATGCTAATTGAAACATGCCCTAAAACTAACCATCATAAACTGGTAAATAAAAGGGAGAAAGACGTGGGGTTGGAAGACATGCATCACACATACGCACACTTATTACAAAGTTTGCCCTCTCGCGGAGGGTCCAAATAAATAATACAGACCGAATAATTAATCAACTACCCTAGCTAATTAAATATTACAAAGCCCTTAAGTAATTAACAAATTAATTACAAAACAATCTAAGTATGAAATTAAAGAGGCCGCCTCAGCTCCGCCTCGAAATGATTGGATGATGCATGCTCGATTCACCTCGCTCGGAAACCCGTTGCCATGCCAACTGTTGCCTCTGTTTGCATTGTTCATGCCTCTAAAAGCTGCACAAGTCCTAAGGCTACTTCTGAACCACTCCCTGAACACTGTGGGAGGTCACCGGCCAAGAGACAGGACTACCGGCCATGGAAGGATGGTCATCGACCAAAGATGGGGCCATCGGCTGGATGTTGGCAGTCGGCCGGCACTGAAAGTTGTCGACCTGCCATTTCTTCCTACGGAACACTAGTTTTGTTGCAACAGAGGACAGACAGTGCATGACATGGAATTTGCAAGCCAAATGTATGCACGACCACCCTCCCTATCATGCTATGAACTCAAGGGAGTATGGCTCTCGACCCTTGGGCCACCAATCACGCATTTCGATGCATGATGGCCAAAGGTGTCAAAGGTGCATATGAATATGGAATGAATGCAATAAACAGATGAATGCTACACACTCTATCATGTTGGGTCAAGAGTGTCGGCGACCGAAGATTGAGGCACGCTTCGTCACTTTAAGTACGAAACGTCCCTTGATCCTCATGTTTGGTTTGGCAACCCCAAACCAAACAACAATGCAATGCATGCAAGTATGCCAAATATAGTGCAATGCATGCAAACAATGCAACATGAGCATGCTGACTCAAAGTAATGCAATGTAACATGAATATGCCAAGTGCGACATGGCTCAAGCATGCACACAAAGGCTAAAGTAGCGAGCATGCCAAATGCAAAGCAACCTACACGAGCATGTGACAAAAGGTAAACTAGTAAGTATGCAACAAGATGTACCATGTTAAGCATGCGGCTATATACAAAGATGGACTTAGACCATAGTGGGAAGACCTCAGCCATGTCCAAAACAGTAGCCAAAGTGATGAATTAAAGAGCCGAAAGGGCAAAACACGCATGTTCACACATTGATCCATAAACTATGCAACAATGCACAATCCTCAAATATGAGTGAGATGTGGTAAACATGAGAATATGACAATGCAATAGGCTCTGAAATCATGTTAAGAGTGATACCAAATCAACTAAACAAGACAAACATGGCATGCTAATGGACTTAAAGCTCAAAGCTAGCCAAAGGACTTGAACCATGGCCATATCAACCAAGCCCCAAGGGACCAAGGTGACCCAAAACGGTCCCATGGCAGGCCAAAATAATGCTAGAACATGCATGGGATGAGGCCAAAACATGCTAGGAAATGGGCGCAAAAATAAGGGGCATTCAAAGCCACAAAGAGAGCACTCCACTACAACTACCTTAACCACACATGGCATGGATTATTCAAAGAAATATAGAACTATAATATGCCAAAAGAAGCCCCAAAACCCACTGATATGGCAGCCCAAGGACTTAAACAAAGAGGCATGCACAATGACCTATTTTAAGGCACAAAAGAACAACTCTTCAAAGCTTTGAAAGGATGGTAAATGCAAGCATACAAGCATGGAGCATGGACTGAAATAGCATGATAAATGATTCCAAATCACTGAAATAACCCAAATAAAGCATGCTCATGACTCATACACTCAAAGCTAACAAGCTAGGATACATGGTGGCTATACGAAACATGGCAAACATGACCAAATCAACACCAAACAGAGCTTAAACATGTCAAAACATGGATAAGAGCTTCATGAAGTCAAGCTAAAACATGCAAGTATGATGGTCTAAATGCATGATACATGTTATGACAATAGAGGGGATTACAAAGCAAGTGCATGATGCAAACAATAGGCCATCGAACCAACATGAAACAGAGGTCTAACATGATAGACTAACACCAAATACCCTCTGAAATGGAGCCAAGCAAACATGCTACCTTTATGAGCCTTAAATGCAAGCAAATGAGTCACAAGGGAAGAGGGGTGTCCCTCCCCTATACAAGACCTCAAAACCACTTCTCCACCACTGAAAATCCTCTGGATTTCAGTGGTGAGAAGATCAATACACGAGGGTTCCAAAGCCCAAAGAGGAAGGCACAAAAGGGGTCAAACAAGGCTTAAGAGGGGGTAGACAACCCCCAACACCAAAATGACCTTAAGAAACTATAACAAGCATGAAAATACAGAACTTTTATCAGTTATACACTAAGCTCGAAACAATATGAAAATAGGTCTAAAACCTTAAGCAAAAATGGGAGATAAAAAGGTAAGTTCTCACCCTTGAAGAACACTTCAAGAACACCAACTCCAGCACCTCTTTTTGATCAAAAACCAACTCAAAACTCTAAAATCAACCCCTTAAAACATCAGCAACCAATGTATAGTGTAACACTAGGTGTCTTAGTGCAAAACTAAGAACAAAAACCCCTTTTGAACACTATTACACACACAAATATAAAGAGAGAGGGAGATATAGAGAGAGAGTGATATATATCATATATCACAGGTTGTTCAACCTCTGGAAAGGGAGGGGAGGTCCTCTTTTTATAGGAATTCAATTCCTAAGCTTCTTGGAGAAGCCAACACAAGGGAGCAAATCCCTTCATACACGTATATGGAGGGGGTGTATTGTGGATGCCAGCTGTCACAGCTGGCATAAAATATCTGCCAAAAGCAGATGGAAAGGGGTCGGCTAGAAAGTATGGCCGATTGACCAAAAAAAATGGCCAGTCAACCAAAAACATTGCCGACCGACCAAAATCTTTGGCCGGTAGCAAGAAAACAAGGCCGGTGGCCTCAAGCCAAGGCCGGTGAGGTGTGGGGATGGCCAACAAGCCATTCCCTACCCTTAGAAGCAAGAACACAAGTGTTTGGTCCACAACCAAGCACAAAACAAACAAGTCGAGAGGTCTTGAGGCAAGGCATACAACCGAGACCTTCGAGAACTCAAAATGAACACAAACATGGATGATCATCGAGTGTTCAAATGATGACGTCCAAGTCTTGAGGACGGTCAAAAATGGGGTGTCTACAGTATTCGAACCAGTTTTCAAACAAACATGAAGTCAAAGCGTTTCAATTTTTGCAAATTAGTCTATACTTGCGTACAACATATAACAATATTAGCCTAAATAATCGGAACAAGAGCATATAATGTACCTAAAAATCACATCATGATTAGTAGAGGCCAATCTTTGATCGGGCGAGTGGGGTGCTCAATTCATGACCTTCTCTTCTCGTACCTAAGTTTCCGAGCTGAGACACTTTGGTGATGACGGACTAATGGCCTTTGGCACAAGTCTCAGGTTTCCTAAATTTTTTAAAAATATTTAGGTGGCAACTCTGTAATCTAGCAAAGTAGTCCATTTTTGGCATTTGATTCAAAATTGATTTTCCAAAAGAACTGCTGGATTTTGACTCTTTTTGTGTTTTCACTATTTCACATTGCACTTGTGAAATCAGATTCAGAATCATGGAAGTCTGAACTGTAGGGCTACTCGTATCCGAAAGGTGCATGAAAAGCAAGCTACACATGTTAAAAAGCTGAACCTAGTAGTTGCATTAGTCATGTACATTGTTAGGGTCATACATTTTTTCTAATCATTTTCTTTTTCTTTGGCTTACCTTGGAGTACTAGGTGAGCATTTTTGCTTTAGCATATTCATGTATGTACTTGTTGCCATACTTAGCATATTACTATGAGGCTACGTGTTTACTTGAAATAAATTGTTTGAATGCCGGTGGATGAATGTTGTTTTACTTGCATTGGGGGATGATTTTGATCAAATGTATGTATGAACTCATTATTTTCCTTTTGAGTTGTATGCACTCAAAACCCTTTTGAAAATCGCATGAAATCAAAGTCATTTCCAAAGCATGCAAACAGAAGCTATATTTGTGTGCCTCACATAGTAATTTAGCATAATAAAAGCATAACAAAAGCATATTGTAGACACCCCATTTTTGACCGTCCTCAAGACTTGGACGTCACCGTTTGAACACTCGGTGATCATCCATGATTGTGTTCGTTTGGAGTTCCCGGAGGTCTCGGCTCGCGCGCCTTGCCTCAGGATCCCCGAACTCGACTGTTTAGTGTCCGGTTTTGCACCAAACACTTTTGTTTTGCCTTAGAGGGGCAGGGAATGCCTTGTGAGACATCCCCATACACCACCGGCAGTGGCTGGAGGCCACCGGCTGGTCTTTTTCTTCCATCGGCAATTTTGTTTGCCGGTCGGCACACTTTATTGCCGGTCGGCATAATATGTTGCCGGTCGGCACCTTTTTTTGCCGGAATAGCTTTTTTGGGCAGCCGACCACTGTTCCTCCACTTTATGGAGATATTTTGTGCCAGCTGTGATAGCTGGCACCAACTCCTTTCCCCTCCATACACGTGTATGGAGGGATTTCCCTCTAGCCAAGCTTGTTGAATAAGCTTTGCAAGAGGGATCCTTATAAGAGAGAGGCTTTCCTCTTGGTTCTAGGTTAGAAAAACAGAAGCAAAATCAGCCTTTAGAGATATAGATACATATTATCTCTATACCTCTCTCCCTCTCCCTTCTTGTGTGTGTTTCTTGGCCCAAAAGGTGTGTTTTACCTTACTTTTGCACCATTACACACACCATTACACCTTAGTCCGAGATTGAGGGACTTGGGGGAGTTGTTTCTTGAGTTTTGGACTGGTTTTGATCCAAAGAAGGAGGTTAGGCCATTTGTTCTTCAAGGGTTCTTCAAGGGTGAGCATCTTCCCTTTTATTCCCCAAACTTGCATTGGTTTTCTACCTATTTTGTTTATTGTTTTGGCTCTTGTGTATAACATAAAAAAGGCTCATATTTTCCTGCTCTAACACTTTCATTAAGGTCACTTTGTGGTTAGATTGCAAACTCACCCTCATAGGCCTTGTTTGGCCTATTTTGGTGCCATTTTGATAAGGTTTTGTTCACTTCAGCATTTTGATCTTTTGATCACCAAAAATCAGTGTTTTTTTTAGTGTCAAAAAAGTTGGTTTGAAGTCTTGCATAGGGGAGGGACACCCCTCTCCCTTTATGGTTTTGTTTCCTTGCTTTTTGGGCTCAAAAGGATAACATGTGTGCTTGTTGTTTCTTGGCTTCATTTCAGTACTTTTTTAGGCATCTTAGGTCCTACATAACCTCTGTTTTTGGTCGGATTTGGGCCCTCTTGTATGCTTGTAATACTTGCTTTGTATTGCTCCATCTTGCTTAGAAATACATCCCATGATTAGGCCATGATTTTTGTGTGTGTTGGATTGGTTCCATGAAGCATTTAGCATTGTTTTTCCATGCTTAAAATCTGTTGGTTATCAACTTGGTCATGTTTGGCATATTTGTTATGGTTGCTATGTATTTTGGCTTGTGAGCCCTCAAGTATATGAGTCATAAGTGCTTTGGTTGGTCTACTTTGATGAGTGGAGGTTGTTTGCCATGCCATTTTAGTCCAAAAATCATGCCTACATGTGTGCATGCATGGTCTTTTCCATATCTTGAGATTGTGTCTTCCTATGCCTAAGAATGAGCCTTGGTGTATTTGTTTCATGGGGTTTATTTTAGTTGCCATATTAGGAGTTTTTGGGGTCCTATCTTGCATGCATAAATTCTGTTTTTACTTGTTTTAATCATGCCTTGAATGGCCATGTTGGTGGGGGTAAGTTGTCTCCTTTAGTGCCTTAGCTTTGGGACCATAAGTTTTCTTGTTAACATGAGTTGATTGTCTATCATTTTAAGCGCTTTTGGCCACTGTTTTGAGAAGGGTGAGGGCCTGCCCCTTTGCCACTTCAAGCCCTCTTGCATGCTTGCTCCATGTTTGTCGCATATTTGTTCCATTAAGCTTTGTAGCACATCAATTCCATGGTCAATTTGCTCCATGTTTGCATCATGTTTGTATCTTGTGTGCTTGGTATCATACATTTTTGCCATGATAGTTGCATATTGCTTGTCGTGTTTTCCATCTTGGTGGCATGACACATTTGAGGCTTGTGAGCATTACATGCATTGCATTTACTTGGTTTGGGGTGTCAAACCAAGTGCGGGAGTCAAGGACCATTCATACTTCAAGTGATGTAATGTGCCTTGATTCCCGGTCATCGGGACCTTTGACTCCTACTTGATAAGGCCCCGGTTTTCATGTTGTTTGTTGCATGCATTTTCATATCAAATGGCAAATTCGATCCTTTGACCCACCATGTACCATTGATGGTTCAAGGATCGAAAGTCATACTTCTTTGAGTTCAAAATATGATAAGAAGTAGGACCATGCTTACATGTGTCCAAAAACTCCATGCTATGCACTGTCTGTTCTCTGTTTGCTGTCAGATTGTCTTCTGCAGGAAGTTTCTGCCGACCGGCAGAATTTAGTGCCGACCGACACTATCTGGAGTGCCGATGAATCCGATAAAGTGCCGATGAGAACTTTGAAGTGCCGGTGGCAATTCTGTCTGGCCGGTGGTGCTCTGCAGGATGCAGAGAGATTGTTCCAGTACTTTGGAAATTTTCAGAAAGACAAGGCAGTACAAACAGAGGCGACAAGAGTATAGTACGGGTTTTCCGGGCAGGACGGATTCGAGCATGCATCATTCGCGCGCCCCGAAGCAGAGGCTGTGGCCACCCTCTTCATTCTTTTGCTTCCTTTTTTTTAATTAATTAGGAAATTTTGTAATAATTTTATTTGTTCATTATTTTGGGACTGTAATATTAATTCGAACCCTCTGAGTGAGGGTAAACATGTAATAAGTGTGGGTAAGTGTGTGTATGTCTTCCAATCCCCATTTCTTTCTTCCCTTTTATTTACCAGCTTATGATGGTAGATTAGGGCATTTTTGAAATTAGCATACCTTATGATATGCATGCGTGCATTCATGCATCTGTTAACATGCACCGGGCTCGGTACATCATGCTAACCGCATTCGTATTTTCAAATTCCAAAATTGAAAACATGTTACTTGTAGCATTTCATATGCCATTTTAGGGTTAGCCGAGCCTACTCTAAATTGCATCCTTGCCTGTGTTGCATTAGCCACTTAATATGAACTAGGGACATGCATGTTTGCTAACTAGTTTATTGTTTTGGCACGGAGTACAATGTAAGTATTTATGCTTTAGCATCTTGCATGCGTGTGAATGTTAACATGACAGTATGCTTACCATGCGGCTAGGTGCTTATATGAGATAAACTGTTTGAATGCCTGTGGGTGGAGGTCGAATTGCTTAAATTGGAATAACACATTAAAACTGTGAATTTTAAAGCCCACTAGATAGTGGCAAAACCATCTTTTCTAAAAGCCCGCTTGAGGGTGGCAAAACCTGCATTTTAGCCTACTTGCGAGTAGCAAACCATTTTCAAAACGAACATGAAATGTTTTGTTCCAATTCGGGCGATTTGGTCTATACTTGTTTGCTGCGCGCATAACATAGTAATTCTAGGCTAATAACCGGATTAAGAACACATAACGTTTTCAAAATTGGATATCACGGTTAGTAGAGGCCGGTCTTCGGACCGGGCGAAAGGGGGTGCTCATAGCTGACCTTCCCCGATCGTACCCAAGCTCCCGAGCCGAGACAACTCCGGTGATGACGGACATGTGGCCTTCAGCACCGAGTCAGGGTTTCCTAAATTCTCCCATAAAAAAATATTTAGGTGGCGACTCTGTATCTGGCAAAGCAGTCCATGTTTGGCACTACTTTTTCAAAAATCTGTTTTACAAAACGATTTGCCAGATTTGGACTCTTTGGTTCAGATTAAGAACCGTGACACAAATCGAGTCCGAACTGTAGCACGAGGCCCGCGGGCGCTGTTACACATATAATGCTGATAAAATTCACATCATGATTAGTAGAGGCTGATCTTTGATCGGGTGAGAGGGTGTTCAATTCATGACCTTTCCCTTTCATACCTAAATTCTCGAGTTGAGACACTTTGGTTATGACAGACAAGTGGCTTTTGGTACGAGTCATGTGTTTCTTAAATTTTCCAAAAATATTTAGGTGACGACTCTGAAATCTAGCAATGCAGTCCATTTTTGGCATATTTGATGATTAATGGAGTTCGTAAGATTTGCTAGATTTGGACTTTCATTTGTTTTCCGTTTCACATTGTACTTGTGAAACCAGATTCAGAACCATGGAAGTCCGAACTATAGGGATATCATATTGGAGGAGATTGAACTTCTCCGAGAAGCACAAAAAACCAGCTATGATCACGCTCTTTTGTTTTCTCTTTTTCCTTCCAGATCAAGATACAAATCTGATCTCGTAACTATAATGTCATTTCGAATTGCTTAGTATTGTTTGGGCATTGATTTGTCTACAGAGATGAACGGTGATGACGATGAAGGCATCGTGGTAGATCCGCAGGTCCACCACTATCTACCTTGAAGATGAACATATATGTTATTTACATGCTAAAGAACCTGTTTCATTTTGGTTCTAACTATGAGAGCTCTAATTTTTTTCCTATGTGCATACATAAATTTCTGATATTTTTTTTGCAAGGTCTATAACTTGATCATTGTGACCAAGATAATTGTGATGGTCAGCTCTAGAGACTGTTATCTAGATATGGAATTGCTAATTTTTGTTAGTTTTTAACTTGATTTGCTGATATATATATATTTAACTATATAAAAGATTTACGTCCAAGGGGCTGTGGAGTTATGTAGTAAGATTGAGAATATTGTACAGAACATTAATTGTTATGTTCTCAAATTTGTTCAAATGACTCCAAATCTCTCCAGATCTTTTTTACAATAAACTACAACAAATATAGAGAGAGAGAGAGAGAGAGAGAGAGAGAGAGAGAGAGTTGTTTCAACAGATAAAACAAAAGAGTGGTTCAATAGATCAGGTCTTTAACAGCTAAAAACATTAAATTGGGGATCAATTAGCTTAGGAAAAATGGGTTAGAGTGAGAAGCTCCTACCTCTCTCTAGAAACTCTGTGTTTCTAGGGTTTCAATTCCTCATTGAATGCGATGGTAGAAGTAAATGCAATGGCTAGTTCTGGGGGCCCATCTCTGGTGGATATGAATCTTCCGCTTTTGGGGGGTGAAGTGTTAAAAAATCCAACTGACGCTTTAGGGTTTACGAAAAATCAGTTTGAAATATTGAGTGAGTGTGAGATGGATCCAACGGCGACTTCTCATCTAGATCGCGATTCCGAAGTGGATCTCACTGTTGTTCCTGAACCAAGGGTTGAAACCCTACATCATCCGACTCGAGGGCTAGATCTCGTTTCGAAGGAGGATTTTCAAAGGGTTGCAGATCGTTTGAGGCGTTTGAAAGGGGAGGCTACACCAACCATCCAAGGTATAGATCCACCCCGTTGGTCAGATCGTATGGATAGCGTCCATTCTGTGTTTCAAAATCTTCCGGATAGCATTGTGGTGGCAAAAAATCGTAGTGATTCTCGCGCTCAGGGGGAAACGGAGACGTTACAGTCAGATCCGTCTCTTGCCACGATGGAAGACAACCGATCTCCGTCCATCGGTGTTCATCAGATTGAAGAGGTATATGATCGGAACCCCTCTGAGGAGCCCGTACAGGTTCGTGATGAGGTTGATCCTCCTCGGGGAGGTAGTTTTGTAGTCAGAGGAGGTAGAGGAGGGAGAGGACGCAGGGGTGGTCACGGGCAACCAAACACTAAATCCTGGGCAGAAATAGCGACGCCTTCACTTCGGTCCAATGTTCCGCTGAGGTATGTTCCACCAATTCGTAATGAGGGTGCTGTTAGTGTGGATCTGCCCCCTAGACCTAATCCTTTAGAAAAATGGGACTCGTGTTTGGTGGGTTATTTTTTGGACAAGGGAGTTTCTTTTAACTATTTACGCAATAGTGCTTTCGGTTTGTGGAAAAGTAAGGGGTTGAAAGAAGTTCTGGTTAATACTGAGGGATTTAGTTTCTTTATCTTCGATAATCCAGACTGTTGTAGCTCTGTCCTTGAAGGGGGTCCATGGTACATAGGGGGCTTCAATCTATTTCTCAAGAAGTGGACCAGGATGATGAAATTGACTAAGGAAAAAGCAACTAAAGTCCCTGTGTGGGCTAAATTTTTTAATGTCCCCTTTGAATACTGGGACAGTGATGGGCTTAGCCGTATTGCAAGTGCAGTGGGAATTCCGTTGTTTATGGATAATCTTACAGAGAAGGGAAGCCGGGTTTCATTTGCTAGAGTTTGTGTAGAAGCTGATGCTAGTTCCACACTGCCGTCTATGTTTAGAGCAAACTGCGGGGGTGAAGAGGTGGTTATCCATGTGGAATATCAAGGGCTTCCTCCTAAATGTGACCACTGCATAGCTTTTGGTCATGATACTACTAAGTGTGTGAAGACCCAAGTAGCCCATTTGATTTCCCTTCAAAAGGAGACTGAAGATCATCCTGATCCAGGATGGAGTACAGTGAAAGCCAAGGGTAAAAGGAAGGTGGGGGACCCTATCTTGGAGCAACTAGAAGTGCAAGAAGGGGCTACTCAAGAAACTCACGAAACTGGTCAGAGCCTTCCACATACAGCAGTGGCAGTGGAGGACTTAAGTGATGGGCTTAAGGAAATTGATCAGGGGGCTAGTCCTGGGGAGCAGTCTGTTCCCAACCTCGAGGGGCTGGATGAGCTTCAGAAGGAGTTGATGGCGCTTACTAAGTTGGTCCTACCACATGATACAGAGCTCATCAAGAAAGTGGAAAATTTGAAGGGTACTACACCAAAAAAAGTTGTTCCAATAGAAGAGCAGGCAAAACAAACTCAATCTGCAAAAAGTAGCTCCTCTGGCAAGGGCAAAAAGAGCCAGAGGAAGAAACAAAGGTAAGTCCCAGTTTAGTTTGATAGTGGGTTAGTAAAATTTTTTTGTTGTCTCCAATGACTTTTAAAATTGCATCATGGAATGTTAGAGGGTTTAATGACCCTTCTAGGCATAAAGAAGTTAAAAAAATTTTGAACCGTGAAGATATTAAGGTCTTGGGCATTTTGGAGACCAAAATAAAAGCTACAAATGAAAATCGAATTTTATCATCTTGTTTAAATAATTGGTCCTTTTTGACTAACTCACTTCCTACTCAAACTGGGAGAATTTGTGTATGCTGGGATGCTACTTTTTGTTCAGTTAAGTTAATTGAGTCATCTGATCAATTTTTGCTGTGTGAAATCACTGATTTTGCGAAAGATGCTGTTTTTAAAGCCTGTTTTGTTTATACCGATAATAGGCATGTTGTTAGGAAGGAGTTTTTTGAATACATGGTCAGGACCTCTTGTCTGCTGTCCAAAGACCCTCTGATTATGTTAGGTGATTTTAATGCTATTCGGTATGGGTCTGAGAAGTTTGGTGGCTCATCTGTGTGGTCTAGTGAAAAAGAAGCTTTAAATTCTCACATTCTTCAGTCTGAATTGGTGGATTTATCTTATGGTGGTTGCCAATTCACTTGGGCTAATAAAAGAGACAGTGGGGCTTATATTGCAACTAAAATTGATAGAGTTTTGGTGAATGAATCGTGGCTTGATTCTTTCCCAGCTTCCTCTGCGTATTTTCATCCCTCTTCTGTCTCTGATCACTCCCCGGCAGTGGTTACTGTCTCTACTGATGGGGCCTCTTTTAAGAAACCATTTAAGTTTTTTGATTTTTGGGCTCACCATGAAAACTTTATTCCTACTGTGTCTGAGGTGTGGAACCAGTATATCCCTGGGGTTCCTATGTTTCGTATTTGTCAAAAACTCCGCGACTTGAAGCCTGGTCTTAAAGCTTTGAACAAAAAGGATTTTAGTGATATCTCCACTAGAGTCCTGGCTACGAGTTCGGAGTTAAATTCTGTTCAGTGGAAGTTGGATAAGGACCCTGGCAATCCTGTTCTACAAACACTTGAAAAGAGTCTCTATAAACAGTATGTGGATCTTAGTGCTGCTGAAGAAAGCTTGGCCCGCCAAAAGTCTAGGATCCAGTGGCTTGGTTTGGGGGATAGTAATAGCAAGTTCTTCTTTAGGTCTATTAAAGGCAACATTAATCGGGGTAAAATTCTCTGTATTGAGAGACATGATGGGCTTAGAACTACTAAGCCGGAGGATATTCAAGATGCTTTCATTAGCTTCTTTACTGGCTTATTTGGCAAGCCTATTGATGATCACTACAATGGTTTTGCTAGGATTAATTCTCTGGTGCAAACTAAGCTGTCTCAAGACCAATCTTTGTTGCTTGCTAGTCCTGTGTCTGATAAGGAGATTAAAGAAGTCTTCTGGTCGTTAAAACCCAATAAGGCCCCTGGCCCTGATGGGTTTTCTGCTGGCTTCTTTAAGAGCTCCTGGGATGTTGTTGGTAGAGAGGTCACCCAAGCCATTAGAACATTCTTTGAATCTGGTCGGTTACTCTCTGAAGTCAATAGTACCATTATCGCTCTTATTCCTAAAGTTCCTAACCCTGTAAAAGTTGGGGACTATAGGCCTATATCTTGCTGTAATACCATTTACAAGTGCATTGCGAAAATTATTGCTAATAGGATTAAAACAGTTCTCCCTGATCTAATTGATCCTGTTCAGTCCGCATTTGTTTCTGGTAGGAAAATATCTGATAATATTTTCCTTTCCCAAGAGCTGCTGAGAGGGTACCATAGAGGCTCCCATACCCCTAAGTGTGCCATGAAAGTGGACATTATGAAAGCTTATGATAGCGTTAGATGGGAGTTTATTATTGATATTCTTCGTGCTATGGGCTTTCCTCCTACTATGGTGTCTTGGATACAAGCGTGCATTACTAGCCCTTCCTTCTCTATCAGTATCAATGGTAGCCTGCATGGCTATTTTAGAGGTGCCAGGGGGCTTAGACAAGGTGATCCCATGTCCCCCTACCTTTTTGTCCTAGCCATGGAAATTCTTGCTAGGATTTTTGCTGAAAAGTCTCATCTCCCGGCTTTCAAGTTTCATTGGCGATGTGACAAAACTAAAATTGTTAACCTCTGTTTTGCTGATGATCTTATGATCTTTTGTAGAGGGGATGTCCCCACGGTTGAACTTATCATGGCTGGCCTTGATGAGTTTAGTAGTCTTTCTGGCCTCACTCCCAGCTCTAACAAGAGCAATATCTAGTTCTCTGGTTGCAACCATGAGTTGAGAGAGTCGATCCTTAGAGTTGCTAAGTTTAGTGAAGGGACCCTCCCTGTTAAATATCTTGGGGTTCCTCTCATTACTACTAAGTTAAGAGCGGTTGACTGTAACCAACTCACTGATAGAATCACTAAAAGGGTTAAGAGCTGGACTAACAGGATTCTTTCATATGCTGGAAGAGGCCAGCTTATTCAGACCATTCTCTTTTCTATGCAAGTGTATTGGTCTTCTCTTTTCATCCTTCCTAAGAAGGTGGTTAAGGAGATTGAGGGTATCCTTCGGGCGTTTCTTTGGTCTGGTACTGAGCTCAAAAAGCATAGTGCTAAAGTAGCGTGGGACAAGGTGTGTGCTCCTAAAAATGAGGGCGGTCTGGGCTTTAAATCCATTGAGATTTGGAATAAGGCTGCTATTGCCAAACACATTTGGTTTCTTTTTTCCGGGGGGGAACAATCTATGTGGTGCCAATGGATAAAATCGTACTTACTCAAGGGTAGAAGTTTCTGGCATGTCAAAACTCCTAGTGACCCTTCTTGGGTTTGGAGGAAGCTTTTGTCTCTTAGGAATATTGTCTCCCCTCTTATTCTCCACAAGATAGGTAAGGGTGACTCCACATTCCTTTGGTATGATAATTGGCATCCTCTTGGGCCCCTTTGGGATAGATATGGGGATAGAATTCAGTATGATTCTGGCTTTAATAGTGAGACCAAAGTTAGTCAAATTGTTCGTGGTAACTCTTGGCATTGGCCTTTCCCTAATTCATGGGAAATTCAAGAGTGGATCTCGTCTACTCCTGAGAGTTGTAGACCTGATTCCTCTAAAAATGACCTTCTTAGTTGGACCCTCACTTCTGATGGGAAATTCACCATCAAGTCTACTTGGCACCACTGGAGAAGTAAGTTTGCCAAGGTAGCTTGGCATGATTTTGTCTGGGGTTCCCATAAAATACCTAAGGTTAGCTTTATTGTCTGGCTTGCTATTCAGGAGAGGCTTAATACTGGTGATAGAGTGTCTGCTTTTGGGGTGATCACAACCTGCTCCTTTTGCCAAGATCCCAATGAAAGTCATTCTCATCTCTTTTTTGATTGCATATTCTCGTCAAATGTTTGGCAAGCTATTCAAGGTAAATGCAATGTTAACTGGCCAGATCTTTATTGGTCTGGGATCATTACTCATGCTACAGGAGAAACTAAGGGTAAATCTCTCAGAGCTCATGTCCTTAAGTTGGCTTTGATGTGCACTGTTTACAATCTTTGGCTTGAGAGGAATAATAGGAAATTCAGTAATGTCTCTAAACCTGTACAGGTTGTGATCAAATCTATTATTCACATGGTTAGGGGGAGATTACTTTCTGTTAATACCTTTCCCAGATCTCCAGGGGATAAATGGTTTCTAACTCATTGGAATTTGCCTGAAAATGTTTTGAAGCCCCTTTCCTCTGTCAGGAATGGGAGGGCTGCTGAGTGATGTGAGTTCCTCTACATGAGGGTTGAGTGAAGGAGAGCAAAATTTGTTTACTAACTGTTTGCTCATATTTGCAGTTGCTGTGCTTACGGATTTCTCTTGAGAGTTGAGTGTTGTGAGAAACAAACACTTTCTGTAGCTTATTGTGGGTTGAGTGAATCCAGTTCCCAAATTGTTTTGTACTAATGTTTATATATATAGTAAATTTTTATATGCAGGCTAAGGATGCTGTTATTGAGTGGTGTGAGTTCCTATACTGTGGGTTGAGTGTTGTGAGGTCCTATATTGTGAGCTCTATTATTATGTTCCTGAAGCATGGTTTTCTTTCTTCATTTGGTTGTAATGTCTTCAAGTTACACAATGCAGGGTTTACTACAGAGTGTAAGCAAGGCATGGGTGGCATGGGAGGTCAGCTGCGTCTCTATGGGTATTGCTGGTCTGCTGGTACAAATGCCTCGGTTTTAAAAGTTTCCTGGTGTGTGGTTATGGCTGCTTGTAGCGCCTCTGGTGGGAAGATTGTCTTTCTTTTCGTTTATTTTGACTTCTTACGGTTGGACATTATAGATGGTTTGCTATGTTTAATTCTTTTTGGCCTATCCGTGCGGGATGTGCACGGTATTTCTGTTTTGCTGCTTTTTGGGTTTCGTACTGTGGATTATGGTACGCTTGTGAGCTGTCCTTGGTCTTCTTTCGACATGTTCCTCTTTTGCATAGGAGCAATATCTGTGAATAGCAGGACAGCCAAGAGATGGACTTCAGTTTTTTTGCTAACTATGGATGCTGGAAATGCTCAGGACGTGATGAACTTTTTGTTTATTGTTTATTTTATTATTTGGTTATCAAAGCCTGATGATTGCATGCTGTATTTTTTGGTCTTATGCTTTAACTGCGGGATGTGCATGTTTAAGCTGGTCTGTATGGTCCCAAACCTGTCTGATTGTGTTCATATTTCCCATATGTTTATTATGGGACACATGAACATATTTGTATGTTTGGGTCTGTGTCGTTGTGTGTGGACTGTTCATTAGGCATGTTTATTTTTTGCTATTTTGGATTCTTAGCTTGTTGATCTAGGTTGGTTCTGTTCATTTGTCTCCTTTGTTTCTTTGGTTAGGGCCTGGGGCATGCCCCTTGTATATGTGTAATTTTCTGTGTTTTTAATTTATGACTTATTCACCCAAAAAAAAAACATTAAATTGTTGTTCAAATCTATTCAAAATGGCTTAGATCTACTCGAAATAATGTAGATATTTCAACAGATAGTGGATTCTGAAGACAGATAACAAGATTTTGGGATTTGTACATATAGATTTAAACGGATAGCCAAGTAATGTCGTTTACACTAAATTAATGGATTGAGAGAATCTTGATATTGACAGCAAAAGTTAGGGAGGTTTCTGTAATTATTGAAACCACAGGAGAGGTTTCTGTATTTATCAAAAACCTCAAGGGAGGTAAGTGTAATTTATCCTTTTTTATTTTAGAAAAAGGTGATAACATTATGATTTTGCAAATATATAGTTTATTTCATTTGAAACTAAAATGATGAAATGTAATTATGATTATTAAATTAATTTTTTTTAATAAATAATCTAAACATAGATTTAAAATTAAAATTAAAAAAAAATCGAATCAAATCATCCAATTTTAAATAGTTTGGTTTATTATCATTGTTACATATATAGTATATATTCTCCATATATTTACATAACATATTCTGTGTATTACCATAGTTAGTTTCTCTCCTCCTATATAAAGGAGTCTTGTGTACATTGTTCATTCATTCAATATAATACAGTTTTCTATTTCTCTTTTTCTTTCTGTCTCTGTCTCTCCCTCTCTCTCTTTCTGTAACTCCAACCTCTGATTAACGTTAACCCATGATTAAATAAGCCTGATAAGTAATTAAGATGAAATCCTGAGTTAATTACTTGTGCATTGCATTATTTGTGTTTATATTTGTCTAATATAGAAATATCTGTTTGTGTTTGTGTTTCGGTTTACGAATTGAAGGCCTTATCGGCAACCGATCACGAAATTGGCTTGATTTATGTGTTATTCAGGATTTTTAGAAAATTATGATAGATTTAATTAGAAATTCGGTTCGGAATGATTTAATTAGAATAATTTAATGTCCAATTGATTAGCCTAATAAAAAATAATTAAGCCACTAACTAAGCCTATATAAGGCCAATATAACTCTTGATTTCTCTTACTCATAACTTCATTTACACTTTGAGACCCAAAACATGAGAGAGAGTGAGAGGCTAAGAAACTTGAGATCAAACTTAACGTAGAGAGGGCCATTGCTTGGAGACTTAAGGAATTGCTTAAGATTACCTCTAAATCTTAAGAGATTGAGAAGTTAAGGTGAGAATTTAAGCCTTAGGTCATGCTTTTGAGTTGGTAAATTCATGAATTCATGAGAATTGAGTGGATAAATATGAGTGTTGGACTAAAATGAAGAAGTAGTGATCATACCATGCTTGTATGTTCATGTTCATCATAGTTTGAGTTGAAATTTCAAAGAATTGGTCATTGCATGTGTTCATTCTACCTTTGTTTTGATAATTCATCTTGTTTTATATCATGTTATACCAAATGATCATGTTTTGGAAGCCTTGAAGCCAATCATGACATGCATGTTATGTTTTCAAAGATCTGAGTTTAGTTTTGAACAATTGGCAAACTTTTGGGCTTTGATTTTGTGAAATGATTTAGAATCTACCATGTTTTATCCATTTAAAGGTATTTTCTCAAGTTTCCTTAAGTTTTTGGCCCAAAAGACTATGATTCGCAGCTTTGGAATTGAGTTTTGCACTTGGAAGAGCAATCTGGAAATTCTGGATTCCGCCTCTTCACTCGAGCATCAAGTCCTGCGCTCGAGCGACCACTCTGTGATCTTGCACTTTCGCTCGAGCGACCAAAAGTTGGCTCGAGCGTGAAATGCAAGCTCCCAGAAGTTTCATGTTTTTGCAGATCGCTCGAGCGGCAAGAGTTACACTCGAGCAAGGAACTGAGTCTCACGCTCGAGCGACCATCGAGCGGTCGTCAAGCAGAAAAATCACACAATCAGTACTTTTTCAAAGTTTGCAGAGTGCTCGTGCAAAGGAAGTTGCACTCGAACATCCCCTCACATGTTTGCATATCCACTCGAGCGAAGGAAGTTGCGCTGGAGCGGGACCCCAGTTTTCAACAAGTTTTATTAAGGGTTCCAAAGTGCATTTTAGCATCCGTATTGCATCCTAGGCATTCCTAGGCCATGATTAAGACTCAATAAGAGGTTAAGACCTAGAAATACACTAAGATTGAGACGAAAGAAGTTATGTACCCAACGAGTGTGTGTTTCATTATGTTTTTCTGTTATGTATATGTAGGTCACGCGCCACAAGTTATCTAATTTGTCTATTTTGCAAGTGGAGCCATATGTGAGTAATAACTTAGTAAAGTTTTGTTCAAGTTAAATTATTTTCTATATATGGAATAAGATATGTTCTATGAAATGCCACATTTTGTATTATGAATGATTGTCCAACTTTGACAAATATTTGTGGCATTAATGTTGTGATTCAAGTATGCTATCTGTACCCGAACCAGAGGTTCCTTATGGAACTGACAAGTTATCTGTACCCGGCTAGAGGTTCCTATATGAAATTGACAAGTTATCTGATCTCAGTTTGGAGGTTCCTTCATGGAACTTACAAGTTATCTGTACCCGGCAGAAGGTTCCTCTATGGAACTGACAAGTATGATCTATGATGCTCTGTATATGATCTGTTAGCGCTAACGGATGTACCAAGGACAATTAAGCATGAACTCTGATTTATATATATGCTCTGAACAAGAATATGAATATGAATCCGTCTTCGATATGAACTTTGGCTTCTGAATTATTTTTGGGACATCATTCATTTAACCCTTTACTCTGTTATTATTCATTGGGTTTTCGCTCACTATTTATTATGTATGTATGTAGGGGGGTGACCAAGCTTAAGATGATGCCTGAAGAGTTTTGTGTTTATTAGTCACCCTTTTGTGCCTCTCGAGGAGGTTCTGGATTAAGTCAAGTCTTGTGGCCATGTTTTGTGAATGTTTAAGACTTTGTTTCTTTGGGTTTACAAACAAAATATCTTTCATATGTGTACATGGGGTGACGTATAGCTACTGTACCTTTATGACATCATATGTAAGATTATAAAATTTAAGATTATCTATCCCATGTATGTCTGCACAGCTTGATGGACTATGTATGTTTTTATATATCTGCTTCCGCAGCCCCTAATCATATGTTATTATGTTTAGAGGCCCTGGGTAATCCAAGGATTATTAGCCGGTTACGATGCTAAACCTACAGGGGCATATTTGGGTCGTGACACACACACACTCTCTCTCTCTCTCTCTCTCTTAGATATTGTAACATGGTATCAGAGCACTAGGTTTTAAAATCATAGCCTTTTTTCTTTTCTCTCTCTACTTAGTTCCATACATAGTGGTACTATAACATTCGTTCAATCACCCAAACACTGTATTGTCTCTATTTCCAGCACTGTTTTGTTGTTATTTTTGCATAATTTTTTTTCCCTTAGTATCAAACTGATCGGAATCTTCTCACGATTCCAATGGCATCGACCTCATCACTAGAAAACACCACACGTGCCCTTACGCGCCGTTTCTATGATTGGCGTGTCAACCGCTTCCGTTATCACTCTCACACGCGCTTTCACGCATGCACAGCCATGCTGACTATTCAGCCGCTCAGCCGAGCCATTCCGCTGTTTTTTCTACTGACGTCGTTTTATGTCGTCTAACGTCAATCCTATACATTGACATCCTCCCACGCGTCCTCTCACGTATCCTTGATGGACCACCCCCTAACATTAGCCCTTAATCTACTTGTGCAATTTCAGTCCAATTTCGGTCTATTTTTTGGACAGTTCACCTTGATTCCCATCTAATTTCAACCTTCCGGATTCACTAGTACACTCTGTTTTATCCAATTCTAATTCGACACTACTAGTTCCTTTTTGTGATTAATTATTTTATCACCTCATGGCTCGTTCAAATATTTTTACTCAGCATGGTAGCTATTTTGGACTCTCGGCACCATACAAACTACATTAGTCTTGGGCTCATTTTGCACCTACTACAGTTGCCCCTAGCTCATCATCCACTTCTGCACCTTCACCACTTTATACTTTTCAGGACATTGAAGCTATTGTCAAAAAGGTTCTTTCTACATCTGGTACTATATCTGGTACTATATCTGGTACACCCTCTACCACTCTCTCAGTCACTCTAAGTACCTCTTCTTGGTATTTTGATTCAGCTTGTTGTAACCATATGACCTCTGATCCTACACTTTTCTCCTCTACTACATCTTCTTTTAATTTACCTGTAATTCGCATTGCTGATGGCTCTCAAATGCATATTAGTTATATCAGTTATATTTCCACTTCTAATGTCTCTCTTCCTCATACTTATCTGATTCCCAATCTTACATTGAACCTTATTTCAATTGGTTAACTCTGTGATCTTGGCCTCACTGTTATATTTTCTCCTACTAGTTGTGTTGTGCAGGATCCGAAGACGGGACAAACTCTTAGGATAGGTCGTAGACATGGACGTCTATACGAGCTCATTTACCTTCGCATTCCTTCCTCCAGTCCTTCCACTATTGAGACTGCAGCTTCTGCTACTACTTGTTTCCTCCTTGCTTTATGGCATTCTCGGTTAGGACATATATCTTTTAGTTGTCTACAATCTCTAGTTTCAAGTGGTCAATTAGGTGTTGTTCCCAATGATAAAGTAGATTGTCTCTCTTGTCAGCTTGCTAAACAACCTGCTTTACCTTTTATTAGTAGTACCTCTATGTCTCATGCACCTTTTGATCTTATCCTCTTTGATGTTTGGGGGCCTTCACCTAATACCACTATGGGGGGATCTAAAAATTTTGTTATATTCGTCGATGATTTCACTCGTTTTACTTAGCTATTTCTTATGACATCTCGCTTTGAGTTACAACAAATATACTACGATTTTTCACAAATGATCAAAACTAAGTTTTCTTCCACCATCAAAATTTTTCGTGCTAATAATGCCAAGGAATACAAAGAAATACATTTTTTTTTTTGAGATTTCTTCGTTAAAATGGTACACTTTTTCACTATTCTTGTCCTGGTACCTCCCAACAAAATGGTCATGCTGAGCATAAACATCGCCGTGTCTTACACACTGTCCGTGCACTCTTAATCTCTTCTTCTTGTACTGAACGTTTTTGGGGGGAAGCTGCTCTCATAGTTGTTTATGCTATCAACCGTGTCCTTTTCCCTACCATCAACAATCAAACCCCATATGAGCATCTATATGACACACCTCCTACATATACTAGTCTTCGTGTGTTTGGATGTGCTTGTTTTGTTCTTTTTTAACCCCATGAACGTACCAAATTAGAACCTCGTGCCCGTCTGTGTTACTTCCTGGGGTATGGGATTGAACATAAAGGTTATCGTTGTTGGGATCCACTTTTTCGTCGTCTCCGTGTCTCTTGTCATGTGGTCTTTTGGGAACACAAGATGTTTTCATCTATATCTAAGTTTCATTTGTCCACTCGTCCCACTACACCATTCTTTACAGACCCTTCTCTTCTATTTGATGAGCTTGATACAGACATTACTTCCGACATGATGACTTCGGCCCATCCTGAGGATTCTGCTCCGTCTCCTGGTCTTGCTGTTCCACTCCTTGATCCTGAACCAGCTCCAACTCCAACTCTAGCTCCTAGTCTTGTCTTCATTTCCCTGCACAGTGAGCCTCATGCATCCCTTGATTCCCTTGCATCATCTTCTATACTAGAGGTACCTCTTCGTCATTCTACTCGGATAACACAACCTTTTGTTCTTCTTCATGATTTCATTGTTGGTTCCACTGCTTTTTCTTCTCATGAGCCTACTTTTTATCGCGAGGCTTGTTCTAACCCCCTTTGGCAGCAAGTTATGATTGATGAACTGCAAGCTTTAGATAACACTTATACCTGGGATGTAGTTGACCTTCTACCTGGAAAGAGTGTTGTTATTAGCAAATGGGTTTACAAGATCAAAGCCTATTCTGATGGTTTCACTGAGCGCTACAAAGCTTGTCTTATTGCCCGGGGGTTTATTCAAGAATATGGGACTGACTATGAGGAAACTTTTGCTCCTGTTACCCGTCTTACTTCAGTTCACAGTCTACTTGCCGTTTCTGCTGCTCGTCATTGGAGTCTTTGTCGAATGGATGTTAAAAATGCTTTTCTCAACGGTGATCTCACTGAGGAAGTTTATATGCAACCTCCTCTTGGTTCCTCGGTTCCATCTACCAAAGTTTGCAAACTTCGTCATGCCTTTTGTGGTTTAAAACGCACCAAGCATATTGAGATTGATTGTCACTTTAGACGATAACATGTCACGAGTGGCACTGTTCGTCTTCTCTATATTACCTCTGTCGATCAGACAATTGACCTCTTCACCAAAGTTCATCTTCCAGGATGCTTTGCTGCATTACTTTCCATGCTCAAGTTGATATCTGCATTACCACCTTGAGCTTAAGGGGGGTGTTACATATATAATATATATTCTCTGTATATTTACATACCATATTTTGTGTATTATCATAGTTAGCTTCTCTTCTCCTATATAAAGGAGTTTTGTGTACATTGTTCATTTATTCAATATAATATTGTTCTCTCTCTCTCTCTCTCTCTCTCTATACATACTGTAACAATCATTCTGTCTTGCTTATCTCCCTCCCTCCCAAAAAAAAAAAAAAAAAAAAAATTATCATTCTGTCTGTTTTTGGCAAAAAAATTTAAAAATGACCTCAATTGTATGGTCCCCCGGCCGATATTTCATCACTTGGATTCTTTTCTTTATCTATAAAAAATAAAATGTTGCTGGTCTTGGTCATTCAATGTGAAGAAATTTTTGAACAAACTAACTCCCTTCAACTCACAAAGACTGCGCACACAAGAAGTAATACGAGCACAAAATGCACCGATATCTCATTAAATATTTACATGTTGCATTATAGATGGGAATATTTTATGATATAACAGTGCATCCTTTGCGTATGATTTTTTTTTGCACATATCATTATTGTGTTTAACTTGCCCCATAAAACAGTCCAAACGAGAACTTTACATTTGAAATAAAAAAGTAGTTTCAAAATATAAATGCTAATAATATTTTTTTTTCTTTAACACCAAGGCCAAAGAAAAAATATATTTACTTGAGGAAATTTTAACAATAATAGGCCAAAATTATGCACAAAATAATTAAGTAATATCAGGAAAAAATTGGGTTCTTACCAGAAGTGAGGGAAGAACTTGGACTTGATGTGTTCGATAACAGAAATAGGTTAAAAATAAAAGATGAAAAATGTATGAGCATTGAACATATTTTATTAAGTATTTAGTTCAATAGTATTGTGGAAAATGATATATAAATTTACTTTTTAAATTTAAAATAATTAGTTGATAATTAAAAAAATAAATGATTGAGAGAATTAACTTAGATATTTAATAGACTATTATATCATTAGATCTAAAAAATAAATCTAATTTTTAAATTTGAATAACAATATTCTAGTATTATAGTCATTTACCTGATAAACTTATTGTTATTTGGGTCATTTGTTAACAATATTAAAGGTAAAAGAATTAGTGCAATTACTGAAAACATATGGACATTTTTTAGGGAAATTCTATATGCACCGTATAACGTGATTTTTTTAGTGGGGATAAACTTCTTTCATACCTCATCTTTTTATATCTCTTCATATATATTTTTTTTATATATTTTAATTTGGACTTGTATTGATGATCTGAAATTGTCTATCTCGTAAGTCCTGCAATGAAAGTTATCCATGTAAAAAATTAACTTTATCAGACAACTATATATACGGTAACAAATCACATTTTGTTTATATCAAAGTAGATGATTTTAATTTAATTATATTTGCCATTCATTTTATAAAAAAAGTACAATTTATTTTTGAATTTATAATTTTTTGATGAAGTTGATTTTTTTTTTTTTTTTTTTGCATGGATAGCTTTTATTGTGGAATCTACGAGATAGATGGTTCAGATCATTAATGCGGGTCCGAATTAAAACCTACAAGAGAAATATAGAGAGGTATGGAGAGATGGGGTATAGAATGGAACTTATCTCTTTGTGGTGTATGTTATGTATTTTTATAATAAATATTACATATTTTTATAATAAAAGTTACGACAATTTATAATTAAGAAATAAAATTACGTGTTTGTGTACTAATGTTATGTAATTTGTGGTATTGTCACAAATTTTGTGATTAGAAAATATTTGAACAAAAAAATATATAATATTATCACAAAAATATATAACATTACTACAAAATACGTAATTTTATTTTTAAATTATAAATTATCATAACTATTATAAAAAATATATATATATAACATTTATTATAAAAATATATAATATTTATCATAAAAATTTGTAGTAAATACAAATGATACACATTCTTTAATGAGTTGTGTACCTTAATGTTTCTTTTCTTTTTCTTTTTTCTATTTTTTTATTTATAGCAAATCTCCATCCTTATCTTATCTTAGATATGGTTTGCATGACAAGGCGCACCAACAATGTCATTGTCCCCCCCATGCGCATCAATAATGAGATTGTACCAACCCCCCTCTTTCTTGCATGGTTTTTTGACTTATTTTTAGGCTCAATTTTAATAATCTGAACTGTTTATAGTTTAAGATTTATTCAGTATATCATACTTATAAAAGATCAAGTTAATCGGATATCAGAAAGCATGTGTTCAGAAAATTGTTTATTAAATTCTTTAATAAAATAATTTTTAGTTTAATTTTTTTGAACACATGTTTTTTGATATCCGAACAACTTGATTTTTTACAGGTATAATATAGTGAATAAATTTTAAAATATGAACAATTTAAATTATTAAAATTGAAACTAAAAATAAACCCAAAAATCCTGCAAAGAAAAAGTATAAAGGAGGAGTGCAAGGAGAAGATCTTGACTCCCCTCACGCGCCTCAAAATTTCAACTAAATTCAGCACGTGAATTAAACGTGGTAACCTCGCAAAATATTTGTAAATTTATATAAAAATTTATAATTTTAATTAATAAAATTTATTACTAAGTTAAAATTATTTTTAAAACCATACATTGATTTACAATTTTTTCAACAAAGAAAATCTCTTAGAATCCGTTTGGCATGAACGTTTGGGTTAGATTGAAATTATTTTAGTTACAAAAATATAATATAAATTAAAAAGTCAATAAAATAAAATATTACATTTAAATCATAATCATCTTATTTTTTTATCACAAAAATTAAAAAAATCAAAAAATTCACTCCAAACTAAACTTTTTAACCCCCAACCTAAAATAACAAAAAAATTAAAAAATCAATCCACATCTCAAATGAAGGCTTATACTAATACAAAAGTAGGGTTGTCTCAATTTTAAGCCAATATAAAGTGCGTAAATAAATTTATACTTCAACTCTAATTGTCGGGGTTTGAAATAAGATTAATAATTTTTATTTTTATTTTTTTAATCAATAAAAGATTAATTATAAATGTAAAAATATTGGATCAAACAGAATACTAGTCTAATAATAATTAAAAAGTATTAACTACATGTAACCCTTCAAAATAGTACTACACAACTACTAGGTCAAAAATGGAATTAGGGATACTGCTGTGCAGCTCGTATAGTAACAACTGTTGTGTGGCGAAATGGGCCCATTTCGGGGTCCATTTTGATAATTCAAACCGTTCACATTTTAGAATACATCAAGAAGAACATACTTACAAAAAATCAAGTTAATCAGATATTATTTAAACATTTATCCACTCGCATTTGTATCTAAAAAAATAAATAACAATTATGATTTAAAGTATTAAAATGAATACAAATGTGAATGAATTAATGGATAAACGATATCTGATTAACTTGATTTTTTACAAAAATATTTTACTTGATGTATTATAAAATATGAACGATTCGAATTATCAAAATAAGTGTCGAAATGGGTCTATTTCGCCGCACAATAGTTATTACTGTGTGCCTGCGCAGCAACATTCCTAATTTTGTAAAAAACTCTTTATTGATTTGATTTGAAGAAGCCAAGGGATTAACATAATCAACACGATATAGTTGGTCAAAAACTCCTCATTGATTTGATTTGAAGAAGCCAAATTAATGATTAATATCAATCAATAGTGACTCGATATAGTTGGTCAAAAACTGATCTGATTTGAAGAAACCAAATTAAGGGATTAGCATCAATCAATACTAACTCAATATAGTTTGAGACTTAAAATACTGATTTTATTAAAGGATTAATTACATTTTACCTCTTTATAATTTAACTCAAAAACACATTAACCTCTTCAAATTTAAAAATGTAAACAAGATTTTGACTAAAATATGAAACTAACAAAGTCTGTTATAAATAACTGTGCGTGTTGCTCAACATTATTTAACAATGTTAAGAAAATAATTTGGAATAAAATTATGATAATACCCGCATTTCCTTGTTTCTTCAACATCAGTACTGTGTAGTACTGCCCCATCACTTAAGGGGCCATTTGGGAAGATTTTTTTTTTTTAATATTTAGTTTTTAACCTATTTTGAGTTATATCATCTTTCATATTTTTTACATATAAAAAGACAAAAATAAAAATAAAAATAAATAAATAAAACTAACTTTTAACTAACTTTCCAAATCACCTCTAAATTCCAACCTAGCACCGCCACACAACCCATGACTAGATCTCTTTGTATCGAAGCACAACCATCATTACTCCTCACGATTTTCTCAACACAACACTAGTCAATATACATCTATAGGAAAATGTTTGAGACCCCTTTTTGGGATGATTCCTACACTCTCAAAGTGATTTTGGCCCCTCATATATATATAGAGCCTACTCATATATGTATGGGGTCCACATCTTGAATGATTCAGATTTGTGAGAGCGTTATAGGCGTCTTGTGGGGGTAGGAGTCAATCATTACTCCACATATATATATATATATATATAAACAATCATGGTAGTCACAAAATGACTTACAAAATGATTTTTCTATAAACTTCTTCATTGAAATAAGTTAGTGATTAGCTTATTTGAGGTGTGCTATATAAGTATATTTTTTGTCTTTTTATTTTTTTAGATCATATTATCTCTTTATTTTCTGTACATCTTTTCGTAAAAATTCAAAAAACACACTTAGCCTTCGTTTGGCATGCCAGGCATTTTGGCTTTTTGACTATTTTAGTTTAAAAAAATAAAATAGGTTTTTCAACCCAATAAGACAAAACATCACATTCAAACCATAATCATTTCATTTTTTCTCTCACAAAATAAAAAAAACCAAAAAACCTATTCCAAATGAGGCTTTTTAGCCCTAGGCTAAAATAGCTAAAAAGCCAAAAAACCAACCCACATCCCAAACGAACCCTTGTTTAGATTATTCCAACTAAGAAAAAGAGAAATTGATTTGAACTTTAAACTTGAAGACATATTCTAATAAAGGGTTATTTCAGAAAGATGGTTGAAAATTATCTTCTAATTTTTAACCCATTTTGAATCTTATTAGCTTTCACATTTTTATACATTTTTTTTTAAAAAAGGCTAAAATAAGTCCCCAAAAAAATAATTTTTAATCATCTTTTAAAAATAATCTAAAAAATGTGGAAGCAGAAAAAAATATATATCAGCCTATTGAGACTAACCCAAAAAAGGCCTACAATTGGTCTAGCCCAAACAAATATCACACCTCCAATCTATATAAAGAGGGGGAGGGGTGGGGGAGGAGAGGGGCATCCCAGAGGAGGAGGTATGTCGTCTCATTACACACCAGCACTCTTCATTTTCTATACCTTTATTCTTCAATCAAGTGACTAACTTCACCATTAGAGTGTCTCCAGCCGATAACCCCGATTGGGTGACGCCGATCATGCTCATCTTTGCAGATCTACAGGGACAAAGTTCATCTCTTTGTTAGATCTCTACAATCTATGTGAGAGGATTTTCATGGTCTCACAATTGGCGTCGTCTGTGGGAAACGTTTGCAAGAGTTCAACGAAGAAAAGAGCAAATATGTTCTTGTAAGTAAAAATTTAACAACAATTTTGATCTTGCTCTCTGACAATTATTTTAAGATTGGTTCTTGGATTTGACATACATATGTTTGTGCTTACAAAATAGAGTTTTTTGTTCATTGGGAATTGTCATTCAATTCATGGTCTACTTTTTCATCTCCATTTTTTCTCTCTACAAATGGGTTTCACTTTTCTTAAAAAGAGCATTTTTTCAGCAATTCAACAAGGTTGGTCGGCCAAACTCAATTTATTTATTCTATCTATATACATTTAGACTCGCAGGTGGTGTCCAACCTTTATTGAATACATAGACTTGACCAAGTTTATATAAGGTGGTGTCCAACCTTATATATTGTTGCTTACGTTTATTAAAAAACAATGAATATAAATCAACATAAAAATAAATCAATAAAATACAATACAACAGCCGTGAGGACACCAAATTGTTCAGCACACCCATGCATGGAAACATCAAATTTGCCTCTGCTATATCATCGAATTTCTGCATTCCTTACATCAAATCGGCTCGGTATCATTATTCGGCCAACATTGCTTATCCAGCAAGATTTCTCGACTGTAACTATATTAATATTTGGACTTGTATTTGAAGAAATATTGCTCCATAATTAATTATTTTCTCTCAAAAAAATTGAGATTCAACGAGTTGTAGTAGTAAAACTCAAAAATAGGCATTTTTGGAGTTTATTTATATATTATACGTTGCGTGTATTGGAGCTAGAAACTTGTGACAGTTGCATATCTTGAGGAGCAGAATTCAAATGATAACAACAAATAGGTTTCAATACTCTCTTTCTACAAGATACTTCAACAACTCATCTCAAGATGAAGAGACTTACTAACTGCCAATGAGTGTGCACAATTTCTGTCGAGAAAAGAACGGGAACCAACATGAACCTCGCTAACTTTGCCAAAGTGAGGCTCCGCCGAAGTAATGCTACATATCGAAAGGAATCGCTAGAGACACGTTTTGGCAAGCAAAAGAAGTTGCCAACTTGCCGACCAAGAGTTTTCAGCAAGTCAAAGAAGATAGTCCAACTAAGAGGCTTCAGCAATGCAAGAAATCCAAGAGTTGCCAGTTCATTGTATACGATGCGGCATGACAACACCAAAGAACCAAATTACATCCATCAAGCCAAATGATGACTCTGCAATCCAACAACATCATTACCAAGCAACATTGCTTGGCAACATCCCTTAGTTGACATCGCCATTGGCCCATCGGCTTGCCAGTTCATTGAAGCCCATCTATCACGCTCGGTCACACATTGGTTATTTGGCAGTGCCGCGGTCATGCCAAATAGTTACCAACATGTTGAATTTGCACAAATGCCATTACGAACTTGCCAATCATGAGTTTAAGAACAATGAAGCTATTCGAAAATTCAACGAGGCTGCTCGGTAGTGTTACAGCGCTCGAGACCATGCATCTGCATTTTGGCACTGCTGTAACTCAGCAAATTTCTCGGCAAAGCTACAAAGCTACTCGGTAGCTCTATTACCCCGAGCTCTATTCTTTGGCAATGAGAACGGCTTCGATTTTTCGCCGCTGAATACACAGCCAACAATGTGCACTAAGCTTGTTTTTCGAATACATTCCTCCATCTAGCACATTCTTCTATCGACTACATTTTTGCTGAGCATAAAACCAACAAAAACAAAAAAGGTGTAAACCCATCTTATTGGTCAACTTTGGGAGGTCCACCGACATCGAGAAGTGGCAGAAAGAGGCGTATGAATGATGGAATGACCTCTAGGTCATGAGATGAATCCGACACCACAAAAATGAGGTGAATCGAACTTAAAACGAAAGAGATATACGAGCTCAAAGTCAGGTGTTTGAATTTAAAAATTCTGGATTTCACGACTTGCTGCATGGAGAAGATGACAATAGGATTTATTGTGCGCTTCTTGGCGTAAGGTGCTCCATTAAATCTTAGTGCATTTGGGTTATTCGAGTGGTCTGATAACTTCGGGCATGACTACCGTCGAGGTTTTCGCCGTGTGGAATCCATATTTGTGTCATGACCCTATTCTGCCCCTAGTAAAATGATGTCGTGATGGCCAGTAATCCGAGATTACCAAAGGCCAACTTACAAAGATCCACACAAACAGAGTATACATATGGGGCTTACATGTGCGGAAGCATAAATTTAAATTTAATTAGTCCATAAGAGTTGTGCATAGATCAAATGACATGACATACATCTTAACATGGTTTACAACTTGAATACAAATAAATTGAACTTAAATATTACATCTTGATCAAAAGGCTTCTCAAGCCAAAACATACAATAAAGCCAAGAAGCACAGTCTTCAAGATGCCAGCAAAACATGAATCAAAACATCTTCCAAACAAAGCTTAGGCGACATTGCCTTCTTGCTCATCACCTACATATATATAAGGGAGAGGGTGAGCTTGGAGACTCAGTAAATGATATAAGTAATAAAGGTTTGAATGAATGATATCCGAAATCTTTATCAAAACAATACATATCATAGTTTGTAACAAAACATGGGATGAACCAAGTTCATCAATCAAAGTCTTTCAAAGCTTTTTGGGATGTTTAATAACATTTACATAATACAAAGGATGACATTCCTAACAAAACAAAGGAATAATCGATTCGGAATCAAAAGCACACCCGTTCATGACTGTCGGTGGCCGACCCGAAATAGATTAGACAAACCTACCCGTACATGACCGTCAGTGGCAAAGGAGATATCTCAAACGTGGGTGCTACATGTATTAACATCCTCTAGCACGAAAGGACCTTCTAAGAATGTCATCAAAACAAAGATAATACTTGATACAAAAGCTAATAGATAATCATTCATACTTGATCAAATACTTTTTCAAAACAAAGCAAAGCAAAGCTTTTATCAAAAACATTATAACATAGCTTTATTAAAAATACCACTCACAATAACTCTTCGGATGTAGGAAATAAAGCAAGGATCCAAGACCTACAAATACATGGCAAAGTCCACTGAATGCATTTCAAGAAGACTCGAAGAGATGTTCAAAGATGGGTATGCAATGCACTCTCAAAACAAGCTTTAAATGAGTAAGAAAGATCCCGACATTTCTTTCTAAAACCAAGTCAAGGCAAAGCAAAACATGTGCTGGGAGTCAAATCGATGTTTTTCTTCTTGGAAAAAGCATGCTGGGTACAAACTAGGTCTTGGAATGGATGCACAGAGATGATCTATGCCAAAATGACCTAGCTGGGTGAACTCAGGAGGTCTTGGCTGAGGTTCCACACCTCTTGGCCGAGGTGTGATCTCCTAGGCCTAGGTATGCGGCTGTCTGCTGAGATGTTACAAGGTGTCGGCAAGGGTGTACCATGGTCGGCCTAGGTGCAGGTGGTCATGTAAGGTAGGCCAAGGTGAGATGCGATGCTTGGCCTCGGTGTGAGGTCTGAGCAAGAGTGGGTCTCAGCAACCACACTTAGGGAAATGAAGTTTGGAAATCTGGGCTTCCTCTTGAAGAACATGAACATGAAGAATATGAATGCTAAAATCATAACTTCTTATTCCAAATTTGAGATTTCATGATATGAGTTAAAAAACATGGACCTAGGTACCCATACTTGGAGATTTCATGAAAACAAATACAAAAACATGGAACTTGATACAAATTTTTTGATCAAAACATGGTTTTTCTTCAAGAACACAAGAACATCACTTTCTCTTTCTAAAACAAAACTTTAAATCAATGCATGACTCATAAAATCATTCTAAATCATGCAATGTGATCAGATTAACATAAAGAACAATAAGAGTAGATCAAGAATCTAACCTCAAAACGTAGATCCAATGGTTCAAACCCTAAGGATCAAGCTTGGAAATCTAGTTCTCACTCTAAGAACTCCTCCTTCTTCTTCCTAGAGTTTCTCTCTCTACAAGGCAAAGATATGGCAAACTGATATGGGTTCCTCACTGCTAGCTAGCTTAAACCACTACTGGGACACGTGGCTTTATCTAATTAGCTATCCTCGAAAGGTGCCAGAGTGAAAAGACAAGAGTATGACAAAGTGTGTATAACAAGCAAGATGGCATGGGCACTCTAACAAGGCAATAATCCCGAATCAAACATAGGCTTCGGGTAAGCAAGGTCTCTTTGATCTCGGCTAGGAAGGATAACAGTTGGCCTAGATGTGCCACATCTCGGCCTAGGTCATCCAGGTCAAGGAACAAGATTGCTAGGTTCAAGGATCAAAGATCTAGGATGCCTAGATGATAAATATCTCGGCCCAGATGATGCACATCTCGGCCAATATGGCAGGATGAAGGTGGAGGCCAACCAAGGTGGGTCCAAGATGGTCCTAGGTGCTGACGCTCAACAACCTAGGTGTAAGAGGTTCAAAGGTGTGACTTAGGCATGAGATAACAAAGGTACGAAGCCTAGGTTCAACACACCAAGCAAGGAACAAAGCATGCATATAACACTTAGGCAAAACACATTATCACAAAACAAGCCTGGAACCTTTGCTTAACAAGACAGGATCATATGAATTCGTATGAGCATGACTAAGACAAGAATGAGGGTTGTTATGTTTGCAGGCCAATTTTGCAAATTCTGAGTCTCAAATTGGGATCAATAAACTGGAAAATCGGGGGCGTTATACAATAGCTCAATGGTTAGATTGTGTCCAATTGGCATGCAATTTCAACAGCATGATCATGGAGCTAGGCCACAATCATCCGTCTTCGCCGATCATTCATTCATCACCTTGGCCATCTACCGCCAACTGCGACAAGACCCACAATTTGGATCTCTTTATTTACGGCTCCGCAACATTTGTCATCTTCTTAAAGAAAATAATAATAAAAATAAAAAAATAAAACAATAAATAATAATAATAACAAACATAAAATAAAACAATTTGGACATAATTTTAATTATAATGAGATGATTCTGATATTTTTGAGTTTTCTAAATCTATATCTCCAATATAACTTAATGAATTTATAGTTTACATGCATGAAGATGTGGACTTTATGGAGAAGGCTTAATACATTATGATTGGGTCAACATTATTCGGAGTCAGCAACTTATTCGGCAACCGTATTCGGCAAAACATTACACCGTATTCGACAAAACATTACACCGCAACATTGCTAACTCGACAAGATTGCTCGGTCACATTTCTTCTTCAGTAATACTGTTTGAAATTATTATCAGATGCAAATCATTCAGCTGCCAATTTGAATTCACACAACAGTTTGTTTTCCAAAATCTTGGCGCCATAATGCCGTTATCAAGCTTAATGGCAATGATGGCACGCGTCTATTATATCGACTGCAAACTATACAATCTTGCTCGACACTACTAACTTGGCATAAAACTAGCATCTCGGCTTGTCGAAATCCACATTTGAACTTGCCGCAGAATTTGTCTTGGATCAAAGAGTCAAAACCCACCAAGCCGAGGAGCCAAGAAGTAACCAAAGTTCATTGAAAGTTGTCAAACGGATCACATTTTCAACAAAATGATATTTTCGAAGTTGTCACAGTCAAGTTTTAACAATATCCATGTGAAGTACTCATTGAGACGAGTCCAACACAACAAATCGTGTCGAAATCGGAGCTAAAACACAGCCGTACAAGCCGATCGAAGTTTGCCGAGCAATTTTACTTCCATCGAAGAAGACGACCCAAAGTTAGCACATATGAGAAATTATTCACTGCATTGCGGCTAAGTTACATCCAATCCACATTCAAGTTCAAATATATATTTTGCAAAATATTGACAAAGGGATCTGTGGTGGCTAAGGGGTTAAGTCTTATTTATTCATCACAAGGGTGCAAGTTCAAACCTTGTCAGCAACAACATTTTCCGTTTATTTTTTGCTAACTCAACAATAGAAGAGCAATTATCCACTGCTTCGCAGAGCACAATTCTCAACCAATTTGAGTTGTCCAATCCACTTTGACTACAACGACGTCACCCGGAGTCCGATTACCACGATCCAATAGTCGTTTCCAATTATTTGGAGCATGTTGAACACATTCGTACAGTCTAAATTTGCAAATTCCATACCAAATATTTGTTGAGTTTATCTGCAGTTCCACTATCACAGCTCACATACAATATTTGTCGTCGCGCCTAAAGTGTGCTAAATGCTTGCCTATATATCTTCCTGCCTATATAACAGCTCGCATCACTCAGCAATTTTGGCTCAAGTCTATTCTAACTTCCTTCTGCATTACAACTTTCATTCGACAACAATGGGGCAAGGAATTTGCGTCACCAATTTGTTCTCGGCCTACTCCTCGGCAATGCTGGCCAATGTCCAATCTGACTTCCTTCTGCCTAACCACTATCAGTCGAAAGCAATGGGGCAACTATACAGCACAACACACCTTAAATAAATCGGCAATCTACTTCAATTTGCTTCCAAAATCTACTCGACAAATCCTTACAACGGAGCACCGCTATTTTTTAATGCTCTACTATTGGTGTACTTTTTTTTTTCCCACTTTTCACTTATTTTTGATTAACAGGTCTAGCTCATTTGGTACAGGCAATCAATGACATGGGATGCATTATTCAAAATCCTTTCCATGTTGGCAATTGATCGCCACTTAAAATCAGCAAAAATTTCCGAATACGGTGCAATCTTTGCGTTCAACATAGAGTGCCATCACCCTCGTCCGGGGGTCATAATATCGTGGCCTACACCCTTGCTCGGGGGTCATAATACCGCAGCCTACACCCTCACCCAGGGTCATAATACCGCGGTCTACACCCTCACCCGGGGATCATAATACCGCGGCCTACGGCCCTTGCCCGGGGGTAGCAATACCGTGGCCCATCGTTATGATTTGTTTGGAACTCATGTGATATAATTGCATACTATGATTGCCATCATTTATTTAACCTCTCTATACTATATTACTCACTGAGTTTTAGCTCACCCATCTCCCTTATATACATATATTTGTATATGCATTCAACCATACATGCATTCATACAATCATCCATTTATGTATGAAGAGACCTAACATTTATTTGAACATGGTAACTAGGCAAGAAAAACTTTTATTCCTTCTACCGTATCCTAGAGGAGGAAGTATGTCATCTTATTACACACCAGCACTTTTCATTTTGCATGCCTTAATTCTTTCAATCAAATGACTAAATTCACCATCGGAGTGTCTCCGACCGGCAACCCTGGTTAGGTGGCGCCGATCATGCTCATCTTTGCAGATCTATAGGGATAGAGTTCATCTCTTCATTGAATCTCTACAATCTACGTGAGAGGATTTTCATGGTCTCACAAAATATTTTAATCTAGGTTTCATAATGCATATAGAAAAATAATTTGACGAGACTAATAGAAGTGACAGGTTTATGGGATGGAGAAAAATAAAGGAAAGAGATTTTTTTTCATCAACCTGGGAGGAAACAACCACCAGGCCCACCACTATCCACGTATACATGCACATGTATATATATATATATATATATATATATGCGAGGTTGTTGATGAAGGTGGTGGGCGGGTGTAAGGTGGAGGCTGCGACGGTAGTAGAGAAGCAATGGTAGTTCACTGGTGAAAGAGAAAGAGCAAGAGCTAGGTTTGGCTGGTTTTATCGTTGAAGAGGTGTATTTAATATCTTATCTAGCTCAAGCTTGTCATCACCGTGGTTCTTCGTCACTTCGCCGCCATCGCCGCTCGTTGTCCCTCTTCGTCTCTCTATTTGTTAGGTTTGTGCTCTCATAAACATTCGAGACATACGAGAGAAAAGAGAAAGCTAGGAAAGGAAAAAAAAGAGTAATGCTAGAGACCACAAAAATTTTACCAAAATTTTTGCTAAATGTTTCACATGGGTGTGGGACCCACATAATATGGGTCCCATGTGGGTCCCGCACTGATATGAAACATTTCGAAAAATCTAGTGAACAAAGCCTCCGTCAACACAAACTGGGGCCAATTGTTATGGGGTTGGGGGCAATCGTGACTTTTCAACACAAACAACAAACAAAATTAGTGTCGTAGAAAAGTTCAAAACCAAAAAAAGAATAACGATTCGTTTGGGATGTGGGTTGATTTTTTTACTTTTTGGCTATTTTAGTCTGGGGTTAAAAGTCTCGTTTGAGATAGGCTTTTTGGTTTTTTTGACTTTTGTGAGAAAAAAAAAGGACATAATTATGGTTTTGATGTGATGTTTTGTCTTATTGGATTAAAAAGTTTATTTTGTCTTTTTATAACTAAAATTGTTAAAGGCCTAAAAAATCTAACTTGCCAAATGAAGTCTATGTACTTTAGTCCTTTGTCATTTTGGTTTTTATAATTTCGATTGACTTAATCTTGATTTTGAATTTATGAATTTTGTTTCAATTTGATCTAATTGATTACAACTGTTAGCATTTTTTTTTAATAAAAAATATGTATATAAGTGACATGTGTCATATTTTTTAAAGTAAAATTATAAATTTACTAATCTCAGTGAGTTAACCTTAATCAATTTAGTGATTATTTTCAGTCAAAAACGCTAATAACATTATTAATTGGACCAAATTAACACAAAATTTAAAATTAAAGGTTATATACCAACTAAAAGTATAGGGATCATAATGACATAAGGCAAAATGTAAGGATCACTAGTTTAATTTGCCTTTGATTTTGGATTTTCTATTTATATAAATGTCTCTCAATCTCTTGATCTTTTGATCTTTAGTAATGTAGAAGATTTTTATTTTTTTTTATCAATAGGCATGTGAGTAATTACAAATATGAGAAATATTTACATAATCAAACAGATGACTGGCACACAATAGCTAGCGAGTCATCAAATCCTAACAATCAATAAATCAACTAGCCCAACCCAACACAATTATCACTAATTACATAAGTCCCCATAATAGAGGAGAAATAGTTCATTACAAGGAGTATCAAACTTTTTTATATAAGTGTTAAAGTAAAAGATTAAAAATGGTTACTTTTAGATAATTTTTGGTTCATTAAAAGCAAAATGAAATGAAATGAGATAATAATTCTTTAATCTCCTTACACAATGCCCATTCACTTAAAATGGTGAATAATGGTTATATTTGCAATTCATTTTTTATTTTTTTATTTTTAATAAACCAAATATAAAAATAAACATTATGATATAATATTCATTTTATTTAACTTTCATTCCAGCAAAACAAACGTTGATACAAATTATGTCAATTAAAATCTAATTGATAATATCTTTTTAAAAAATGAATAAAAATATATTCATTTTTTTAAATGATTAAAGAGTTGTGTCTAATTTGAAAAGATTCAATAAAATTTTTGTCATTCTTCCGTGTTAAATTTTTAACAAATATTATTAATTAAATTATATTGACACAATATAAAAAATCAAAAAGATAAAATTGATATAACTGGAATTATAATGACTATTAAATATAATTTATCTAAAATTTTATTTTGAGACATGATATACTGTTCCATTGCAAATTGCCCTTGGGACAGTTTGCGCCATCGCACATGTTAAACGTGGTATGTTAATCTAAATTATTATTAATTGGGCTATTCAGTGCGGGCCCAGAAGGCCAGCAAGGCCGCTGTCTTGGCCACCAAAATTTTACTTTTAACTAATCGCCCGAGAGAATTGAAGATCTTTTAAAACATGTGAAAGAGATCATTTATTATTTGAAGAATTTAAGGACTTGAATTTTTTATTTTTATATATATATATATATATATATATATCAAAAGACATGACAAAACTAAATTGGTGAAATATTTGACGGTAATGAACGATTATTTTCAATTCAGTAATGATTGAGGGTCATAATTTTTGTGGCTTAAATGGCTCAAAATTGTTAAAACGATGTCATTTTTAGTACAAAATAACTTCAAAATTGCCAAAACGACGTCGTTTTGGCAATTTTGAGCCATTTGATCCACAAAAATTGTGACCCTCAAACATTTTCCTTTTCAATTACATGAATTTTATGGAAAATATTTGTTATACTACTAGTTACAGTTATCTACAGAGAAATAAACTCTTTCAAAATTATAACTGATCAAATCTTACTTTCATCAACGATGTTATCAAAAAGATTAGATAAATTATATATGTTATTTATTAAAAACTATATGATATTAAAGTAATAATTTGATACGATTGATTCAACTTATAACTATAATATAATTTTAAATTTTATTTTATTCTTTTTACATTTATAATTAATCTCCAATAATTGACTTAAAAAGAAAGTTAGCAAACTATAATATAATTTTAAATTTTATTTAATTCTTTTTGTTTTTATATTTAATCTCCAATGATTGACTTAAAAAGAAAGTTAGACTTTGTTAGACTATAAAACAAGAAGATTATATTTATTTATTTTTTTAGTTCTCATATCTTAATTTATTTTAGTAAATTTTATTATATAAATTTTTTAATGATATATACAAGCAAACTTTGTAGGGGTACAGTGACGCCCCCAAATTATTAACCCTTGGAGATCCCATATCGAACTGCCAGATGATTTAGTTTCCGGTTAACCAACTCAATTATATAAACCAATTAATATAAACCTAGCAAGATATAGAGAGTGACAACCTCAATATGCATATTATGATTACATATATTTAATTATGTGTTAATTTTTTAATTGTGATGTGTGCCATATGATTAATTTGTGTGTATTTGTCTGATTTGAAAGCTATCTTTTATCATTTATGTTCAGAATTCGAAATTGATGGCTTAAATGATCTCAAAAACTGAAACTGGCTACATGAATCAATTAGAAATTTTAAAATTATTTGGTAAGTTTGATTAAAAATTGATTAAGTTTGATTAATTAAATTGTGTTTGATGAGCCTAATGTTCTAATTAATATATTAAGCCATCCTAGCTATATAAATTTGCCCTAAGCTCATTCTTGAGCTCATCTTCTTCATTTGTAAGTGCAAAAATGTGAGAATTCATTTTAGAGAGAGAGTGAGCTCTCATTCTAGAGAGAGAAAAGGGAAGATTGAAGGAGAACTTGTTGATCTTTGCTGGAGGAACCAAGATAGTGTAAGAATTAGTGTATTTGAAGGCACTAGGTAAGAATTTAACTCTCAATTCTTGAAGATACTTCATTTTAGAGTTGGCTTGGGTGGGCACTTCCCCAAGGCTCTAGGAAAGAATTTAACCCCTCTTGGCCGGTCATCCGGTTGCACATAGATTCAACCCAGTTTTGTGTTTGGCTTGGTTGGGCACTTCCCCAACCCATTTTTTGACCTACCCATGCATTGAATGCGTGTATATTCAGCTTTCATTGCCTAGTGCTTAATCCATTGAAGCTAATGCTCTGCTTTTGCCTTCCATTAACTCTATTTGTGCTCCATTAGCTCCATTATTTTCATTAATGCTCCATTCTTGTCTTCCACCATTTCTCCACTTTCTCAGCCTATATGTATATATCAGATTGTTGAGAGGAGAAGGATGATAGATTAAGGAGAGAACACTTGAGATAGAGAAGAAGAAAGTTTAAGCTTTGATTTTAAGAGTTAGCCAAAATTGGATGTTAATTGTGAACTTCCATTTCTTAAGCTATTCACTTTATCTCATCTTCTATTACAAAAGTTCTCTAAGTCATATTATTGTAGCCAAATTCTAGAGCTTTGATAAAAGAGAGAGTAGTCCTTATTAAGTTCAAGAACTAAGTGATCATTTCCTACACTTGTTCAAAACTACCTTTGAAGCTCAAATTCCAAGCTCTTGCATTGACGATAAAAGAACACAATTCACAACCTTGAGGGTGATCAAGAGGAAGTATGAAAATCAAGAAGGTTAATATTTCTTTGAAAGGTAAATTTTCAATTCTTTCATTTTTCTTGCAAGTTCTATCTTATATTTGTTTTAGTTTCATAATAGTTTTGTTGTAATCTTGCATGTCATATTTTATATTTGTTTTCTTGTTTAGTTTCACGTTAGTTTGTTGTAATCTTGTATGTTCTATCTTATATTTGTTTTCTTGTTTTAGTTTCATGTTGTTTTAGTTTCATATTAGTTTTGTTATAATCTTACACTTTCTATCTTATATTAGTTTTCTTGTTGTTTCATGTTAGTTTTGTTGTAATTTTGCACTTTCTATTTGATATTCGATTTCTTATTTTAATCTAATCGGGAGTAGTTAGTTGAGCTACCTACATATTTCTTGTTTGTTCTTTTCTCGATATTGTAACAAGACAGGTTTTGCTAGGCCTAGTTAGGCCGGCTGATTAGCTTATTTTGGACAAAATGGAGTTACCTTTCGGCGTTGGGCATACTAGTTTCTGGTGGCTTCTATGGTGCATGAAGCTTCTATTTTGTTGTTGTTGTTTTTTTTTTTATTATTTATTTGAGTGATTCGTGAGGTTTTTATTTTGTTGAAATATTTTCCTCCTCCCTATCTAATTTGGTTCGTAATTCTTTTTTCAAGGTATTGTAATAATTTCCCATCCTGTTTCTTTCTATCCCGTTATTTTATTTTTTTTCCTTATTTGTAAAGAAACATCATTTTTTTATTTATTTTTATTTTTTTATAATTATTATATCCATGCTTTGCATCTATGTTTCATGCATCTTAATTCGACTAAGTTTGCATTTATGGATTTAATCAATTTCTCTGTGATTATGTGCACTACCTCAAGTTCTTGAGATGATTCACATGTCATAAAGAAACCGAATCTGTAGCTTCATCTCTTGTGTGAATTGCATTAGAATTTTGTATATAAGATCATGCATATTTTGTAGCAATTCGCGGGACGTCGGTAAACATGTAAGTTTTTATGCTTTAGCATTCTGCTTGCGTGTGTTTTTCTTATTATGTTTTGCATCGTACCATGCGGCTACTTGCTTATTTGATATAACTATATGAATGCCGGTGGATGAAGGTTGTGTTGCTTAATTTGAAATGAATTGATATTTCATGTTTGTAAACTCAATTTCTTTGGGTTGTACATCTTCAAAACTCTTTCAAAACACATGGAATTAATTTGTTCCAAAATGAGTGGCATAGTCTATACTTGTATGCTTCACATATATATTGACAACTTAGCCTTGCTCAAAGCTGACAACATTGCCTGTCAGTGTTCTCAGAAAGCCATGAGAAGCTCCTAGATGGAAATGTTTTCCTGGATCTTTTTCATTTGTTTTAGAACCAGGTCTTCTTCCACCTCTTTCTCTTTCTATTTCTCTTTCTCAAAATGGGTTGTCTACAATTGCTCATTTTTGGCAGAACTCGAAGTCATTTCATGACGTGAGTGAATGTCAAAGCCCGAAGATGGCCTTTTCGACAAAGCCGTAAGATCTGGAGAAACAATCAAGATGCAAATGCAATTGGTTGAACTCAAGGGTTGCCTACGTATCCCATTGCAAGGCATGGAACCAGCGTAGTTCAGGGACAAAATCCAAATGACATGTTCGAAATATAATTTAAAAGTTGGACTTACACGCTTCGCGTAACTGTTACACCCCCCTTTTGGGGTATAATATATATTAATATATATAATTCCACATGGTTAAGTATCAAGTTTAGTTAAAGGAGTATGTTCTAAAGCTTAATATTAATACAACCCCTAAGGTTTGATTTCTTACACTAATCTCGGGACATTGTTACATTAGTACATAAAATTTCATCAAAATAGATAAGGAGGTGGGCAAGATAGGCCTTAATGGCCAGGTTAAGACAGTTCTAAGTGAACCATGGCTGAACTTCAACATCTTCGATAAAATCTTCCCCGAGATTTTCTCTTTCTTCTTCACCTGGCATGAAACACCATGAGCTGTGAAGCCCAATAGGATACAAGAAACCCCAAAAAAATAGCCACTTCTTATAGTTTGAAAACTTATACAATATTAACACAGTGGAGTTAATTAACAACATTTAAAAATATACAATCATCACGAGAAAGGCAATAGCGCAACGAAAACAACATATATATATAACCATGATCCATCACGAATTATTCACAATGCAAATGTCTGGTTATCAATGAGTACATAACGTAATCTCAATTAATTATAAATTTGGTGAGCCGACAGTGACTCCTCGTGGAGTGCCGCCTTATCCAACCATTGACCCTGGCAAGGGACTATTCTACACCTTCTCTTGATCGCGAAGCAATGGACCTAAGGATACTATGTGCTAAGTTAGATACTCAGGGTGTATCGTCAGTAGTTTGTCTCAAGAGAACCGGCCTTCCAGAGGTACTCTTTCTGTATGAGACCCTCACTGCCACCCTTATCCCAAAACCAAATCGATGAGGTCAGAATACAATTTGGGCCATGCCAAGGCTTTGCAAGCTAAATAATCATATTTCCTTAGAACTAGGGCGCACCCTGCACCAACAAAACATCGATATACCTTTTTCTTGTATTCATCCGCATGCATATGGTCCAAAACCACCCATTTCATTTTCCCTATATTACAGTTATAACAACTCTTGATGAAAATACGCATATCATGATTCATTCCAACTGATCAAGCATTTTTAAGTGCATGCAAGACAAAATATGTAAAAACGAGGCAATACAAAATGGTTTTAAGCCATCACTAACTTGATTCCAGATTCTGATCAATAGTTTCCAGCAAACTGTTCTCTCAAATAAAAATATGGAAATGATAGTAAATAATATTTAAAAATTTTAATTTTTGGTGGACTTATAGATTATCAAGTTGGGAACATTTTTTAAAAGAGCTCAAAATCATTTTGTAGAGACCCTAATTTTTGTAATTACCATTAAATCCCTAACCTTGAGTTTATTTCAATAAAGCCCTTGAATTTTCGCTTAATTGCATTTTAAACCCTAGAATCGGGAAGCATCGCGGATTAATTCGAGTAAACCCTAATCAATCCCGTAGATTAATAATCACCTTTAAAACCATATTATTAGTTATTAGACCCTACCATTATATATTAATCACTCTAAAATTTTAATTCCCGGTAATGCCGTTTTTGCTCGGTTTCTTGCATTTGTTTGCGCTTTAATTTAACGGGACCCGAATTTATTATTTTAACTATTTTCTAATGTTAGTATATTAATAACATACATCAAGGTTTCATAAATTTAGACATGGTCCCTATATACTTTTATTTTATTTCATTCCAACCCTTAATTGTAATATTTTATTAATTAATGTACTTGTGACTATTATATTATGTTTATAAATAAAAATATCATATATATATATATATATATATATATGTCTTGGAGCCCAAGTTGTTGACCATGTGATGGATGAAAAGGGCCATAATGGCAACTTTGACAATTTGCACTTATAAAACTTGGTCCCTAAGAAACCTTCCCAATCTTTTCTCTCTCTATATATATATATCTATGCACACTTCTCCCCCCTCATTATATACATTTTCAGCCATTCACTAGAGGAGTGAGAGAGAGTGACCTTGGAAAAAAAAGAGAGAGGGAGAGAGTGAGAGAGAAGAGGAGAAGAAAAGGAAGAATTGTGTTAGTCTTGTACAACAAAGGTAAACATACAACATCTCTTCTCTCAAGTTCTCTTACCACTTTTTTTCCCCCTCCTAATACCTGCTATTTGTATATATTTGCTGTAGTCTAGGCCTACACTCTTGTATAAAGGTGTATTAATCAAGAAATGGTTGCTTCTCTTTCTTTCTTAATTTTCCAGCAGCAAATCTTTTCCCTCTCTTGAATTTATTTTCCTATCAAAACTCCATAAACTCAAAATTTGTTTTTATTGTACAATATTTGGTATGTCTAGAGTATGTGGTAATTTTTGTAGGTCCTAAGGATGCGTTTTTATAACCTAAACAATTTTTCTAAGTTTGTTAGAGCATCTCCAACGGTAGTAAGTATTTTACATATCTAAATATTACTATAAAGTATATATTTTATTTTGCCTATCAACTGTTTTATGTTTTTACTCCAACCATGCTCTTTATTTTAGCTATTTATCCAAATACTATTAATTTTATAGAATGCCACATCAACAACAAAGATGGAGGGAAATGATCCTAATGATTGAATACATTTTGCCTAGCGTTGAAGGCTAGCTACATGTAGCTAGTGAATATGAGTTGAGCCAAAATGCCTAATCATATGCCTAGTGCATTGGAATTGAAAAAAGTGAATCACACTAGGCATTTTAACTAACAAGTATTATATGCCTAGTGCATTGGAGATGCTCTTACTCACACAACCAGAAAAACAGTCAACTTTATTTATTTTTAGAAAATTCCAGAAAAATAACATTGAGCCCAATTTTATGTCAAAATCTTAATATTGGTGTTATATTTTAACTAAAATTTGTTTGAACTCAAGAGGGTGAGGGGTTTGAGAGAAAAACCGATTTGCGTAATGATCAACGAATCTGGACAGATCTTGGTAATTCTGAATTATCTTAAAATATAAAATACCTATCCTACTTTCGTAAATTGAGTTTGAAACTAGACTTATTTATCTACAAACTCACATGAGGCCAGGTCTTTAGGGCCAATAAAACTATTTTTTGCATAGTTATTTTCGAACTGGTTCAAATCTGGAAATCTAGAAATTTGTGTTAATATGCTCTTATTTGGTTTGCAACTTTTATATTCTATGTTTCTTGAATGTTTTAGTCTCGATATGTAATCTATGATAAATTGTAAATTTTCTTTACCATGAATAAATTACCTGTTGTTTAGTTTGGATTCGTAATTATATTGACCATGCTTTGCTATAACTGAGAACATAATGCACTTAATAAAGGGGAAATCAAATGGGATTGTAATGGGTTGCGATCATAATGAACGATGGATTCAAGAGTATGATATAATGGAATGTATTCCATTTTTGTGAAGTCTTGCGCAAGTGTGTTTCCGAACCCTAACATGGCACGGGAGATATTCTGGCTGCTTAACGGAAATGGGAGGCATAAGGGTGGCAGTGAGGGTCTCACACAGGGAGAGTATCCCTGGAAGCCCATTCCTTGGGGCAGACCGTGATGTCACCACTTGGGTATGTAACCTAGGTGCGTGGGCATCATTGGTAATTGTGCGGTAAGCGACGCACTGGTGGTTATGCGGTAAGCGATGCATTGGTATTGTATTAACCAAGGGGGAGGCAGAATTGCCCGTAGCCAGAGTTAGTGGTTGGGTAGGAATGACATTCCACGGGGAGTTGCCTAGAACTAACTAAAATTGGCTATTATTCATGAGAACTGAAATTTAATTATAAGCTCTGCTTAATTATTGCTTTCATTGTATGTTATGATCATGCCGTTATGTTCTTGTGTATTTGGAATGGGAAAAGGGTCGGGGTGTGTGTATTTACTGGGCATTCCAAGCTCATGGCGTTTTATGCCAGGTGAAGGCGAGTTTTACACCAAGAACAGAATCCCTAAAAGCTTTGTGGAACTGTGGCTGCCTTAGAAATTAGATTGTATATTTCCTGTATTTTAGATAATCTTTTGTATCAAGGAACCGATATGTATTTAAAGACTTGAAGAATTTTATCTGTAACTATTATTAATATTTTATTTTAGTGTAATTATTTACATTTTGTGCTAAAAAATGATGTGTACCCTCTAGTTAAACCCTGGTGCATCGTTGTATTATATTATTAAAATTTGGGGCGTCACACATTTGGCCACTGGAAGATGTCCAAATAAATTAAAAACAGTAGGTAGCTCCAAATTCACTAACTTGATTCCAGATGCTGAACAGCTTCTAGCAGATTGTCCTCTCAAATAAAAATATAGAAATGATAGTAAATAATATTTAAAAATTTTGATTTTTGTTGGAGTTATAGACTATCAAGTTGGGAACATTTTTTAAGTAAGACTTGAAGTCATTTGACTACTGGAAGATGTTCAAATAAATTAAAACAGTAGGTAGCTCTAGATTCCTTGTATTTTCGAAAAACAGACACATCTCTCTTAATTGCTTAATAAAAAATTATGAAACCAGTGGCATTTGAAAGGTAACTTAAAAATCTAACTTTTACAATTTGAATCAATTAGAAATTCATGCTGTAGAATAAATGGTGACCAGGTAAAGTCAACATTACTGCTGCCTCCAAACAGCAATGAAGTTAAAAAAATGTGTTTTGGCCACGAAACGTTGTTAAATAATTTTTCTGATATTCAAGCACCATGAAAACATGTTAAACCAACTTCAGTAGCTTCAGATTCTCAAGAGAGTAAATACGTGATTTATTTCATGGTTTTGAAGTGAAAACAGATTTTGCACAGTGCAATTTCTGTTCTTGCTTCCTTTATGTATTATAAGACATATCAGATTGTCATGCATTCATTTTCCAAAACTTAAAGAAGTGGAGTATTTCTAAGTATCCTACCTTAGTGAAGCTTTGAAGTCCTTTCAAGTGATGAGTCCTTCTTCTCCTTCCTTCCTCCTTTCTCTCTTTTCTTTCTCTCCCTCTCTACTCTCTAGCTCTGGCAGAAAATTTTAAGTAGGGAGTTAGGGAAGCTTGTGTTACATTTATAGACCAAAATGAGAGGGAGAGCTTGGAGAAAATGCTTGGTAAAAGAGTCCTTGCATGCATGGCCATTGGGGGGTTGTCTACCCAACAAGCACACCTATGACAACTTAGCCTTACTCAAAGTTGATAGCATTGCTTGTCGATATTCTCAGAAAGCCATGAGAAGCCCCTAGATGGAAATGTTTGCCTGGATCTTTTTCAGTTGTTTTAGAATCATGTCTTCTTCTACCTTTTTCTCTTTCTCAAAATGGGGTGTCTACAGTTGCCCCTTTTGGGCAGAGCTTGAAGTCATTTCATGACGTGAGTGAATGTCAAAGTCCGAAGATGGCCTTTTTGACAAAGTCGTAAGATCTGGAGAAATAATAAAGATGCAAATGCAATTGGTTGAACTCAAGGATTGCCTACGTATCCAATTGTAAGGAATCAAACCAGTGTAGTTCAGGGACAGAATCCAAATGACATGCTCGAAATATAATTTGAAAGTTGGACTTACAAGCTTCCTGTAACTGTGACACCCTCACTTTAGGGTATAATATATTAATATAAATAATTCAACATGGTTAAGTATTAAGTTCAGTTAAAGGAGTACGTTCCAAAGCTTAATATTAATACAACCCCAAATGTTTGATTTCTTACACCAATCTTCAGACATTGTTACATTAGTACATAAAATTTCATCAAAACAGATAAGGAGGTGGGCAAAACAGGCCTTAATGGCCAGGTTAAGATAGTTCTAAGTGAACCATGGCTGAACTTCGACATCTTCAACAAAATCTTCCCCAAGATTTTCTCTTTTTTCTTCACCTGGCATGAAATGCCATGAACTGCGAAGCCCAATAGGATACAAGAAACCCCAAAAAATATCCACTTCTTACAGTTTGAAAACTTATACAATATTAACACAGTTGAGTTAATTAACAACATTTAAAAATATACAACCATCACGAGAAAGATAACAGTGCAACGAAAACAACATATATATATAACCATGATCTATCATGAATTATTCACAATGCAAATGTTAGGTTATCATTGAGTTCATAACGTAATCTCAATTAATTATAAATTCGGTGAGCCTATTGTGACTCCTCGTGGAGTGCCATCTTACCCAACCATTGAACCTGGCCAGGGACTATTCTGCACCTCCACTTGATCGTGAAGCAGTGGACCTAAGCATGCTATGTATTGAGTTAGATACTCAGGATGTATCGTCAGTAGTCCGTCTGAAGAGAACCGGCCTTCCAGAGGTACTCCCTCTATATGAGACCCTCACTGCCACCTTTATCCCAAAACCAAATCGGTGAGGTCAGAATACAATTTGGGCAATGCCAAGGCTTTGCAAGCTAAATAATCACATTTCCTTGGAACCAGGGCGCACCCTGCACCAACAAAACATTGGTATACCTTTTCCTTGTATTCATCTGCATACATATGGTCCAAAACCACCCATTTCATTTTCCCCATATTACGGTTATAACAGCTCCTAATGAAAATATGCATATCATGATTCATTCCAACTGATCAAGAGTTTTTAAGTGCATGCAAGACAAAATATGTAAAACGAGGCAATACAAAAAGGTTTTAAGTCATCACTAACTTGATTCCAGATTCTGAACAGTTTCCAGCAAACTTTTCTCTCAAATAAAAATATAGCAATGATAGTAAATAATATTTAAAAATTTTGATTTTTGGTGGAGTTATAGATTATCAAATTGGGAACATTTTTGAAGAGAGCTCGAAGTCATTTGGCCACTGGAAGATGTCCAAATAATTTTAAAACAGTAGGTAGCTCCAGTAGATTCACTAACTTGATTCCAAATGCCAAACAGTTTCCAGCAAATTGTCCTCTCAAAGAAGTGGAGTATTTCTAAGTATCCTACCTTAATGAAGCTTTGAAGTCCCTTCAAGTGATGAGTCCTTCTTCTCCTTCCTTTCTTTCATTTCTCTTTATTCTTTCTCTCCCCCTTTACTCTTTAGCTCTAACAAAAAATTTTAAGTGGGGAGTATGGGAAGCGCGTGTTACATTTATAGACCAAAATGAGAGGGAGAGCTTGGAGAAAATGCTTGATAAAAGAGTCCTTGCATGCATGGCCATTGGGGGTTGTCTACCCAACAAGCACACCTATGACAACTCATTTCTTCACTCAAAGGTAAGAAAAGGCTGATCAAGCATGCTAAGAGAGCTGCATTTTATGAGATGAATGTTCATATAAGACAAAATCAACCCTTCCCCATAAGGGTTGACTTGGCAAGCTTACCCCTCCCTATTTTCTTTTTTCTTTTTTTTTTGATTTATATATATATACACACACACTCATGAATGAGACAACCAAGTGAGAACCAAATTCTAGATTGCCTTTAGAAGTTTCCATAATCTAATTGTGAACATTAGTGTTAATTAGGATTTAGTTTAATCAAGGCCTCTAACTAATGATTAATTTAAAGTGTGCCAATCTTTTATATCTTATGCAATAAATTAGAATAACTCTACAAGAAAAAGATAATTTTTATTTAATAAATTTGTTACAAAATTCCCGAGCCTTACATAGCCTGTTGTTTTGAAAATTCATGATTATGCAATGCAATGCAACGTCATGGAGTGATGATAAAGATATGACGACGGTAACATATGAGATAAGCTTCGTGCGAATTATATAAAACATAATAGGCGGTGCATCACAAACAAATGTGTGTAGACGTCCCCCGAACGCCTCGGGAGGGTGAGTCCCGTTCTGTTCATTTTGGGGTCACTACAGCTCAGGACTCTCAAATGTCACGGTTCTAAGTCTGAACCAAAGAGTCCAAATCCGCCAAATCGTTTTGAGAAAACAGATTTTGAAAGAAGTGCCAAACATGGACTGCTTTTCCAGATACAGAGTCGCCACCTAAATATTTTATTTTTGGGAAATTTAGGAAACCCTGACTCGTTTGCCTAAGGCCACGTGTCCGTCATCACCAAAGTTGCCTCGGCTCGGGAACTTGGGTACGATTGGGGAAGGTCACTTCGTGAGCACCCCCGCTTGCCCGGTTAGAGACCGGCCTCTACTAACCATGATATCTATTTTTGAAAACATTGTATGTTCTTATTCCGGTTATTAGCCTAGGTTACTATGTGATGCGCACAGCATACAAGTATAGACTGAGTCGCCTGAATTGGAACAAAACATTTCATGTTTGTTTATTTGAAAATGGTTTGATGGTGCTACCCGCAGGTAGGCTAAGACGTGGATTTGCCACCCTCGGGTGGGCTTAGAAAACATGATTTTGCCACTATCTAGTGGGCTTAAAACAAACATTTGATGAATTATTCCAATCCAAATAACCCAACCTTCACCCACAGGCATTCAGGCAGTTATATCACATAAGCATATAGCCTCATGGTAAGCATGCTATCATGGCAGTCACTCACACACATGCAAGGATGCTAAAGCATAAAACTCACAGAGTACTCCAAGCCAAAATAGAAACCATATTAGAAATCATGCATGATCCTAAGTATACAGAAATGCCTAATGCAACACATGCAAAATGCAACTATAGCAGGCTCGGCTATTCTAAACATGGCATATGAAATGCTACAGCTAACATGTATTCAATTTTGGAATTGAAATACTATGCAGTTAGTATGATGCGCCGAGCCCGGTGCATGCAAAACAGATGAATGAATGCAAACATGCTATCATACTATATGCTAATTGAAATATGCCCTAATCTAACCATCATAAGCAGGTAAATAAAAGGGAAGAAAGACGTGGGGTTGGAAGACATACATCACACTCACCCACACTTATTACAACATTGCCCTCGCGCAGAGGGTCCGAATAAATATACAGTCCCGAATAATAGAATATTACAGTCCAAATGCTACAGTTCAAATAATGTACAAATTCCTAAGTAATTTAACAAATTAACTAAGAAAGCTGTAAAGCTGGCGTGCAAGCCAGGGACTGCCTTGCTCCTGATGAATGATGCATGTCTGGGCTGCCTTGCGCGGAAATCCACTGGGATGCCCCAATTAGCCTCTGTTTATACCTTTTCTTGAAATGCGCGCCAGACTCCAAAAAAGTTACTGATTCTTCATTTTGCTGCAACAGAGAGCAGGAAAGGGGCATGGCAATGTATTTTCACAGATATATGCATGCCTCGATCCTCGTGCCACTAATCACGCATATCGATGCATGATGGCAGAGGAGTCGAAATATGCAACTTAATATAGAATGAATGCACGTGTAAACACAACAAGAACCTAACTCCATCATGGGTAATCCGGAGTGTCGGTGACTGGGAATTGAGACACGTTCCGTCACTCAGAGTACGAAACGCACCTCGTTTCCCGTGCCCGGGCTAACTCCTATTCCGAACATGATGCAATATGCATGATATGCATGAATGCAACTAAGATACAGCCTAGTATGCACAATGCTATGAAAATGAGATGCCTCGAAATGCGTGCACACGGGCACGCAAACCGAGAAAATGACATACGCAATGCAAATGGCACGGAAATATGATATGGGCTTACACTAACATGAGAGAGCCTCAGCCACACTCACATAAGAGGCCGATGGATGAAAATGAAGTGCCTCGAAACGCGTGCATACGGGCATGCAAATCTAGGCAATGGCATATGCAATGCAATAATGGGCTTACACCAACATGAGAGAGCCTCAGCCACACTCACATAGGAGGCCATCAGATGAAAACAAGATAAATCGAAATGCGTGCACGCGTGCATGCAAACCGAGGACCGACCCTCAGGCACCGAAATGCCACTCTAATGAGACATGGCAAAGACATGGGAAATGATATGCAAACACGCAATTTTCAGTAGCAAAATGAGGGGTAAATGATACCCAATGCATGGAATTTCTCCCGAAATGCAAGATTAAGTACGTGAAATGGCTTACAGCTATACAAAGCATGCATAATTGGTACATGGAATGAAAAGAAAGAAGCAAGGCAGCCTCAAAATAAGCATTTTTACAGTTCATAGCATGGCCAATCAGCAAACACAAATAGGGCAAAACTAGTATGCAAAAATGGCCCTAAATATGAGGTTATGAAGCAACTCACAGCTGCTGACCCCAAACAGGTTAGGGCCCTTCAACAACATTGAAGAGGGGCCCAAAATAAGCCACTTTACAGAACTGTAAAAACCCCCAAAACAAACATAGGTATGGCTAAGCTCTTATGCAAGAATTGGACCGAAAAATGGACAAAGAAGCAAGTGGTAGATGCAAAGCCCAAACAGAAAAAGAGTCTTCTATAACACTGAAGCGGGGCCAAAAATATTCACATTTACAGTTTATGGTAGCCCCAAAATCAGTATACAAACATGTTAGAAATGCAATGCAAAATGAGGCTCAGAAGTGGCTATAACATGAGGTATACAAAGCATTCACCAAACAAGCAAAGACCCTTAATAAAACATGTTAATAAGGTCAAAATAATGCCACTTTCAGTTCTGATCATGGTCCAAAAATAGAAAAATGATAGGCTAGTGAAGCATGCAAGAATATTGACATACAAAGAGATATTGAAACAAGTGTGAGATAGGGTTCTCAAAGAGGGTTGAGCCCTTCAACAAACATGTAGAATAGCTCAAAATAGACCTAGTTTCAGTTAAGTTCGGAGCCCAAAACAATAAGCAACTTGGCTAAGAAATTGGCGCAAAAATGAGCTACAAAAGGGGGAAAGTCTACTTACCCTTGAAGACCAACACTTTTGTTGCTTCTTGGACCAGATTTGACGACTCTAAGCTGCTGGAATCCCTTCCTTTGCTGCTGGAATGGAGTGGTGATGGTAGAGCTTGAAGATGATGAAGAAATGGAGCCAAAGCTTAGGAGTTTTTAAGGAAAATGAGAGAGATGGATGGAGATATGTATGTATATGCTTGAAGCAATTTTTCTAACCCCTAAGACCAATGCTGCCTGCTGGTTATATGAACCAAAAGGAGGGAGTAAAGGTGGGGAAAAGGTGGGGGAAAAGGAGGCAAGTTTTCCCCCAAAAAATATCCCCCGGATCAAGATATTTTCTGGGGGAAACAGCTATATTGCTGTAAAGTGCACAGTGTAAGGATTATGGCCGGCCACTTTTCAAAGCTGCAGGTGGCCGGCCGGCCACCCCCCCTAGCCGGCCGGCTAGGGGTCAAAAAGGTCAAGTTGATTTTCTGGCCGGCCACCACAAAAAGGTGTCCTCCCAGGTCCCCTCATCACAACCCTGTGGTTTGAATTTGAAAACTGTAAAACAGGAGAGAGAATAGGCCATTTTTAGGAGGGGGTCAAAAGGGTCAGGTGGAATTATTGGCCGGCCACCAACTTTTAGGGTCCTCCCATGTGTGTACAACACATATATGTGGTTAAAAGTTCAAGAAAGTGGCCCAAAGGTGTTCAACATTGGCTCGGAAGTGAGAAAAACGGGCGTCGGAGGGCGCCAGAGGAATGAAAATTGGTTGTTGAAACAATTGCTGGCCTCCCACCCTTCTACGGCCTTCCCGGTGATAAAACAGACGTACCTGCCAAAAATGAACGAAAACCGATGCAAAACGAATGCTCGGGGGCCAGAACACGCAGTTTAGGGACCCGAAAACTGCCTGTTAAACACCGAAAGTAGTATTCGACCACGAAGTGGGTCTCTCAGACCTCAGTGTCCCTCAAAAGGGAGTAAATAAGAAGTATGCCAAAAATCAAAGCAAACGGAGATGGTTAAGCGGTCCCGAACCGAGGCACACGGCCAACGGTCCCGAAAAATCGAAAATCGGGCTCCGAAATGGGCAAAATGGCCTACGGCCACAAAATGTAGCCCACGGCCACTGAAAGATGGTCTACGGGACCTCTCCCTCCCCTCAGGAAAAGAAACAGAGAAAATCGAGTCTGGTTCGCAAACCGAGGCAAGGCAAAGAAGAGGGTTCGGAAGTCCGAAGGCAGGGCTCACGGCCGCGACTCTGAAACTTCTGAACGAGCGCGATATGCAACATCACCAAGCGCTCAATCGGTGACGTCTGAGTCTTAAAGTCGGTCAAAAATGGGGTGTCTACAGTTGCCCCCTCTTTGATAGAACTCGGAAGTCACAAGTGACGGGAGTGAATGTCAAAGTCCAGAGACGACCCATTTTTGACAAGGCCGAAGACTTAGACAAACGTACAAGATAAACAGAGATGTGCCCGCAGGCATGCCCGCAGGCAAAGGGGGCAAAATGCAAAGCGATATGCACAGAGCCGGAGGTAACTTATGATCATGTCAAGAAAGCTGTAATGAAGCATACCATGCCACAGTTTTAAGCAAGTGAATACAAATCTAACTACATTTCATGCAGAAAGGATGTAAGAAAATTACGCAATTCTCATTGCGTCTCACGCGGAGAAGGCTAAAAGCGACTACTGAGAATACCCAGAGTCTCACAAACAACATCTCTCTGCGTATCACACATAGGAGAGGAAGAAGGTAAACCTCTCAGCGTATCACACGCAAAAGAGGAAAGGCAAATTTCTCAGTGTATCACACGCAAGAGAAAACCTCTCAGCATATCACATGCAAGGGAGGAAAGATAAATTTCTCAACGTATCACACGCAAGAGAAAACCTCTCAGCATATCACATGCAAGAGAGAAAAGGAAAATTTCTCAGCGTATCACACGCAAGAGAAAACCTCTCAGCATATCACATGCAAGAGAGAAAAAGGAAATTTCTCAGCGTATCACACGCAAGAGAAAACCTCTCAGCATATCACATGCAAGAGAGAAAAGGGAAATTTCTCAACGTATCACACGCAAGAGAAAACCTCTCAGCATATCACATGCAAGAGAGAAAAGATAAATTTCTCAACGTATCACACGCAAGAGAAAACCTCTCAGCATATCACATGCAAGAGAGAAAAGGGAAATTTCTCAGCATATCACACGCAAGAGAAAACCTCTCAGCATATCACATGCAAGAGAGAAAAGGGAAATTTCTCAGCGTATCACACGCAAGAGAAAACCTCTCAGCATATCACATGCAAGAGAGAAAAGGGATGAATGAACACCGGAACTCATCCAAATGTTCGAAACCAAAGATGCCCTAACGCATCGCATGCGAGAGGAGAAAAGACGACAATTGTAAGTGAAAAGGTGCATAACGACGCAGGTGAAGTGTACATAACAATGCAAGTAATGAGCATAATAATGCCAGATACAATGCTAGATAAATATGCATAACAATGCAACGAATGATCATAACAATGCTAGATAGATGCGCATAACAATGCAAGGAATGAGCATAACAATGCTAGATAGATGTGCATAACAATGCAATGAATGAGCATAACAATGCTAGATAGATGTGCATAATAGATAGATGTGCATAACAATGCAATGAATGAGCATAACAATGCTAGATAGATGTGCATAACAATGCAACGAATGAGCATAACAATGCCAGTGGAACGCGCGTGACAACACCAGTTTGAAACAAAAATACTGAATAAGGGAATACAAGCCTTAAGTAGACCAAATTCCAAACGCAACCTCCGATTTACCTCTCGGAGGGGTCACGATATATTCCAAAAAGGATACACCTCGTGCATGCCGACTGACGATGAGCTACACATCGAAGACATGAGTTGAAAATTCCGCAGAAACATTTTGAGCTGAAAAGAGTGGGTTCTCCTTGCACTTTCTTGATTGTACTTCCAAACCGCAGTTACTACCTTTCCTTCCTGGCCATGTTCACAACTTTCCCTATTCTCCAACGGGGTGACAGACTAGGTTGATTCAGTATCCAGAATCGAGGCGCATTCACATGCTATCTCAATCTATGGGGCTGCCATACAGATTTCAAGTCGAGGATACACCCCTGGGTATTTAAACCAGACTTTAGTCTCGGAAATCCCGAACCTTTGCGTTCTAGGCAATAGCCGTTCGAACTCTAGTTTCCACCGTCGCAGTTGGTCTCCTAGGAACTCATTGCAAACACAGCCAAGATGTATTTGGCAGTGGCTGGTTTTCTGAGGGAGCACTTCGATTGCCATTCTGGCATTGAAGTAGGCTTGAGTTTGGGAGTAGAGGCACACTCATACTTCGGAGCATTGACAAGGCCTGAAGAGGTACATCTGGAGTATAAAATCGGAGAGTATAATCATGGAAACAAACTCAAATGTTCCAATTTTCCCTCTTTTCTTTTGCTTCGCAGCCCGGAACCTATATAGCTTCAGATAGATCCTGATTTTACTGTTCTCACATGACTTGGGCTGAACCGTGCGGTTTTACGAAAGAACGAATCTTGTTTTGCACAATCATGAAGAATGGCACAGCACTCTGAGCACAAAACGATTTTATTTTTGAAATTAAGAAATGAGTTCTTAACCGGGTATTGAGCCTACGACTGAACACAGCGAAAAAGACTCAACAACGAAAGACAAAAAGGTAAACAACCTAAACACAACGAGACACGCTTGGGACGACTCAAAGCAGGAATCGAGACAAACAAAACAAAAGACACGACACACAGACGTATCACAAAGACGACAAACCTCTTTGATCGCGAGGAGCCAGTTTCTCCGGATATTGTTTCCCACCCTTTCTCATTTGTGATTCTCACATCACTCGGCCCTCAGGCTCGGATTTTCTCACAAAACCCTTTTCCTCACTTTTTCTCTCAGCGCACATCTCTCTATTCTTTAATCTCTCATTTTTTATCCCTCCCCTGGGTGGTTGATAGATAAGCAGGAAGTTGTGGGCTCTTGGCCCTGGTATTCTACCAGATTCTTTTTCTTGTTCACAACAGTGAGTTTCTTCCACAGAGGGGCTGTGCTACAATTGGGTGTGTAGCAAATCTGCAGCTGACATCGGTTGACGATGCTCTGTTGGGGAGTTTGGACGTGATCAGATCTGTCCAGATAAGGAAGTGGAATATCTTGTCCCATTCCGGTTCGTGCTTCACACTTGGCTTGATACCTCGCTGCTTGGAGGATGATAGAGCTTTCAGCCCTTTGTTGTTCCCTTTTCTGGCAAATATGGTGACAATGGGAAAGACAGGAAGCCTGACTCAACCGTGCCCCTAGTTCATCATCTTGACCATTTTTTGTTTTAGTTTTCTCCTAAAAAATTTTGACCAAAATGGGAGTTAGATTAACATGTTTGTTCAATTTTCTGATTTAAAATCATGCAAGTCAGGCCATGAGCACTGAAAATTTTCCTCTTTTGGATCCAAGAAATGGTCCAGTTTTGAAAATGGAATACTTTTTGAGAAGATTAGTCAACCTCAGTAAAAATTCTCAAAAACTATTTTTGCAAACGACCACTGCTCAACGAGCACGGAACCTACTCTTGAGATGCGCAACCTCGGATCCATGGCAATGGAAAATTGCCCCTTGTCTGAAGGACACTGCATGGCAACGGAAAGTTGCCCCTTGTTTGAATGGCACCGCAGCACATTGAATAGCAACGGAAAGTTGCCCCTTGTTTGAATGGCACCGCAGCACATTAAATAGCAACGGAAAGTTGCCCCTTGTTTGAATGGCACCACAGCGCATTGTAGTCAGTCCTCAGAGTAACGAACACAACCAAATCCTCAGATACAGAGAAGACAAAGATGACCAGAACCATCACATGGACACAGTCGAATTTGAAGTGTTTTACGGCTGGACTCCAGAATGAAGTTGCCTACGTATCCCAAAGATGGGAATCAAGCCTTACGTAGTTCGGGGTTAAGGTACACTCGGGTATTAACCTCTCCTTTTTAGGCTCTAACTTTTGCCAAGGCGCCTGTTGCGGGTTTTCGACCTTGCGAGCTTTGTTTTTTTTCTTTTCTTTTCAATTCTTTTCATTTCTTTTCTTTTTTGATTTTCTCTTTTTGTTCTTTTCTTTGCATTTTTCTTCATTTTTTTTTGTTTTCTTTTTTTTCTTTTGCATTTTTTTTTGCTTCTTTTTTTTATATTTTTCTCTTGCTCTAACTTTTGCCTGGGTCGCCCTTCCGGGTTTTCGGCCCAGCAAGCCTCTCAAGGGTAAAAGTGTAGCTTTGTCCGTGTCAAATGGTTTTGAGATCCTGAAGTCATCTAAATCCAGGAGAATGGCTGCTATATTGATTCGCTGAAGAACCCATCTTCGGTTCTTCGGGCACATCAGACATTTTTGCCCCTAGTTCGAGGGGTGTTTCTGTTCTAGCTTCGCAAGCTTCTTCTGATGAGGTCTGATCTTCTTGATCTGACTTTGGTGCCTCTTGTTTGAGGGCTGTTTCAAATTTGGCCGCACAGGCCTCATATCGCGGTTGACCGTTGAACACTCTGAATCCAAGGTCAAGGTTTGAAAGCAAGGGCTCAAGTCTCGAGGCTGAGAGCGATCCTAAACTGCATAATCTCAAGAGCGATTCCACACAAGTCTTCGCAGGACCGTGCAAAACATTTTGTTTCTTGAAAATTTTTAAGAAAGCGACAAATCGCCCGCGCTGAAGACGGTGTGGGACCAATTTGGATCAAGCCAGGATCCTTCTCAGTACTCACATTAACAAGCATGATTTCGATCATTAAAGGCTTAGCATGCATCTCTTTCTCTCAAATGATCAAATTTTGAAAAACCCGAGGAATTCCTTCCTCTTCTTTTTCACCGCAGTGTTCAAAAGGTTTTGAAAAACTTAGGTCAATGCAATGATTTTGGGGTGCAGAAGAGTAGGCGAAAAGTACTGCCGTTTCATTCAAACTGTCTGGCACAATTGGCACACGGCCGAGGCAAACACAAGATCGTGAAAAACCACTACTGTTTTATTCAAAATCTGTTGGCACAACTGGCTCCCTGATAGAAACAGACTCAAAACAAAACGAAAAGACAAACACAAAACAAAATGGTGATGCCCGAGGCAACACCCCCTGGAATCACCTGACTCCTATACAACAGGACTGACTCGATACAACAAGACAGACCCAAAACAAAAGAGACTGACTCAAAACAAAACGACAGACTCAAAACAAAACGACAAGACTGACTCAATACCCAAGTCAGAATGTAGCATTCGCCAACTGCTCAAAACGGTGCGTGCCATACGCCATATCTGGAGTAAACTGAGCGCCGCTCGCAGGTGGTTCATCCCTCGATCACATCACATTATCCCCTACAAGTTCACTGATCAAGTGCCGATAGACTTTGCAAGACCTGGTGCGGGGATGAGCCCATTGTCGATCAGATCTTGTATTTCGTGGCGGAGGCGAAAGCACATGTCAGTGTCATGGCCAGCTCGCTGATGGAAGGCACAGTAGTCGGTTGGGTTGTGTGAGAGAGGGAGGTTCTTTGGTAATGGCTGCGGTTCCAGGGGCTTCAGATGCCCTTTCTTGATCAAAACCCCTAGAGCCTTTGACAAAGGCGTATAAAGTGGGGTGAAAACTTTCTTGGCATGGGGTGGATATTTGGCTGCTTGCGAGCTACTCCCGAATGCACCGGTGAAAGGGGTAGCCTTTTTTGATGTGGTGGTAGTGACCGTGCCCACTTCAGAAGATCTTGCAGCTGCATCACCACTGGTGGTCGCATTCGAACTGCAGGTAAACGCCCTCCTGGGCTGCTCATTCTCCTGGTCAATGAGGCCCTGCTTCATAACATCCTCGATCTGTACTCCCATCTCATGTAAGTCTGAAAAGGTGGGGAAGGGGAGAACGATCATTTTCTGCATGAGCTTGGGCTGGAGATTGCGCACAATCATCCGAATTTGATCTTTGTCAGTGGGCCTAAGGGTCATCATTGAGGCCTTGGTCCTCCAGCGGGTCACGAATTCTGAGAAGCTCTCATTCGGCTCCTGCCTCATCGTCTCAAGATCACGGGTCGTAATCTCGATTTGGGTATTGTATGAATATTGTGCAACGAAGGCCTCGGCCATCTCCTCCCAGCTTTGTTTCACTGAATCCTCCAATTTGGCATACCAAGTGACTGCAATACCCGACAGGGTCCTGCCAAAAAGGGAGAGCTTCTGTAATCTTGTCAAGCCCATCGGGCGCAAAACATCTGAAAACAAGCTCAGGTGGACCATGGGATCTCCTAATGCATCAAAACGGTCGATGTGAGGCATCTTGAACCTATCCGGCAGAGTTACAGCTGCGTCGGTGTACCCGTCCCCAATGCCCGGGATGGACTTTACCCCCTGGGATTTTTTGAACAACTTTTCAAGCTTACTCAACTTCAACGCTGTGGGGTCGACCTCGAACTCGAAGGGAGAGTTCGGTAGATTGGTAGGTGTTTTGGATAGTTGGGGTAAAATTGGGGGTGGATCCGGCCCTACCGGAATGTCCGTACTTTCCTGGACATTTGGCGTCTCCCCAGGTGCTGGAGCTCCTGCTGGGGGAGGAACTTGTTGTGAAGCGGACGCGCTGCTTTGCTGTTGCAGCTTGATGATGAGCTCGGCCTGCTGAGCCATGATTGCAGCCTGCTGTTTGGCAAATTCCTCCTGACGGGCAGCATCCTGCTGCATGAGTTTCATACTTTCTTGCATCTGGCGCATCATTGCCTCCATCCCTGACGTGTTCTGCTGATCCATCTGACTGATTGGTATCTATCCCTGCAGTAGAAACTGAGACCTCAGCCTGACTGTTCACTGGTGGGGTAGATAAGGGCCACTGATCTGGTAACTGCTGAACTGGTGATCTGTGCCTAACTGGCCCCTTTTACCCTGCCTCTGGCGGAGGAACACTGATTTGCCTTTGAACTGAATCTCTGACTTGACAAAGTCTATCAGCACAAGTCCGATGAACCTCGGGGGATATCGGAGCCTTCTGAAGCTATGGTTCCAAGACTACCCTAGCAAAAGAGAGAACAGGCAGCATCTCAGCCTGATTTCACCTGAACAGATATGAGAATAGTTGAATGAGTGTGCTCTCTACTGAATTCTGCCTGAAAATCTGAGTCTGATACCCACAGGTAAAGCTGACTCCCAAATACTGATAGTAATGCCCGCAGGCCTGATGCCCAAACTCATACACTGATACATGCATTCCTGTAGAGACGCACTCTAAAGCACATAACAGATAAGTGAGAGCCAAAAACACCCCTATGTTGGGGTAGGGTTTCCCTGTCCTATTTTGTCAGGAGCTAGGGTTTCACTACGCACGCAGCGGTTTCAAACAACCTATAAACGGGTAAGCAACCTGTCCTAGTTTGGAATGGTCACTATGGATCCGAATATGCACTAGGTCGAATGGTCAAAGAGGGTGCCCTGGTGAAACCGGGGTTTGTGTTCCCATACTGGCAGAGCCCACAACCGGTCAGCCTTATGGTCATGCCTTGACAAGACAAGCCTCCGGCAAACCGTTCAGGAATAGCGGATGGAAAACACGGTGTCCTAGGCGCACCAATACAAATGCAATGCAAAGAGACACACAAGTGTAGTCAAAAACAGATATCAAGAGTTCGAGTCAAGTTCTCTAAATCCCAAGCAGAGTCGCCAGAAACTGTAGATGTCCCCCGAACGCCCCGGGAGGGTGAGTCCCGTTCTGTTCATTTTGGGGTCACTACAGCTCAGGACTCTCAAATGTCACGGTTCTAAGTCTGAACCAAAGAGTCCAAATCCGGCAAATCGTTTTGAGAAAACAGATTTTGAAAGAAGTGCCAAACATGGACTGCTTTTCCAGATACAGAGTCGCCACCTAAATATTTTATTTTTGGGAAATTTAGGAAACCCTGACTCGTTTGCCTAAGACCACGTGTCCGTCATCACCAAAGTTGCCTCGGCTCGGGAACTTGGGTACGATTGGGGAAGGTCACTTCGTGAGCACCCCCGCTCGCCCGGTCAGAGACCGGCCTCTACTAACCATGATATCTATTTTTGAAAACATTGTATGTTCTTATTCCGGTTATTAGCCTAGGTTACTACGTGATGCGCACAGCATACAAGTATAGACTGAGTCGCCTGAATTGGAACAAAACATTTCATGTTTGTTTATTTGAAAATGGTTTGATGGTGCTACCCGCAGGTAGGCTAAGACGTGGATTTGCCACCCTCGGGTGGGCTTAGAAAACATGATTTTGCCACTATCTAGTGGGCTTAAAACAAACATTTGATGAATTATTCCAATCCAAATAACCCAACCTTCACCCACAGGCATTCAGGCAGTTATATCACATAAGCATATAGCCTCATGGTAAGCATGCTATCATGGCAGTCACTCACACACATGCAAGGATGCTAAAGCATAAAACTCACAGAGTACTCCAAGCCAAAATAGAAACCATATTAGAAATCATGCATGATCCTAAGTATACAGAAATGCCTAATGCAACACATGCAAAATGCAACTATAGCAGGCTCGGCTATTCTAAACATGGCATATGAAATGCTACAGCTAACATGTATTCAATTTTGGAATTGAAATACTATGCAGTTAGTATGATGCGCCGAGCCCGGTGCATGCAAAACAGATGAATGAATGCAAACATGCTATCATACTGTATGCTAATTGAAATATGCCCTAATCTAACCATCATAAGCAGGTAAATAAAAGGGAAGAAAGACGTGGGGTTGGAAGACATACATCACACTCACCCACACTTATTACAACATTGCCCTCGCGCAGAGGGTCCGAATAAATATACAGTCCCGAATAATAGAATATTACAGTCCAAATGTTACAGTTCAAATAATGTACAAATTCCTAAGTAATTTAACAAATTAACTAAGAAAGCTGTAAAGCTGGCGTGCAAGCCAGGGACTGCCTTGCTCCTGATGAATGATGCATGTCTGGGCTGCCTTGCGCGGAAATCCACTGGGATGCCCCAATTAGCCTCTGTTTACACCTTTTCTTGAAATGCGCGCCAGACTCCAAAAAAGTTGCTGATTCTTCATTTTGCTGCAACAGAGAGCAGGAAAGGGGCATGGCAATGTATTTTCACAGATATATGCATGCCTCGATCCTCGTGCCACTAATCACGCATATCGATGCATGATGGCAGAGGAGTCGAAATATGCAACTTAATATAGAATGAATGCACGTGTAAACACAACAAGAACCTAACTCCATCATGGGTAATCCGGAGTGTCGGTGACTGGGAATTGAGACACGTTCCGTCACTCGGAGTACGAAACGCACCTCGTTTCCCGTGCCTAGGCTAACTCGTATTCCGAACACGATGCAATATGCATGATATGCATGAATGAAACTAAGATACAGCCTAGTATGCACAATCCTATGAAAATGAGATGCCTCGAAATGCGTGCACACGGGCACGCAAACCGAGAAAATGACATACGCAATGCAAATGGCACGAAAATATGATATGGGCTTACACTAACATGAGAGAGCCTCAGCCACACTCACATAAGAGGCCGATGGATGAAAATGAAGTGCCTCGAAACGAGTGCACACGGGCACGCAAATCGAGGCAATGGCATATGCAATGCAATAATGGGCTTACACCAACAAGAGAGAGCCTCAGCCACACTCACATAGGAGGCCATCAGATGAAAACAAGATAACTCGAAATGCGTGCACGCGTGCATGCAAACCGAGGACCGACCCTCAGGCACCGAAATGCCACTCTAATGAGACATGGCAAAGACATGGGAAATGATATGCCAACATGCAATTTTCAGTAGCAAAATGAGGGGTAAAACAGCCCCGAAACGAGGCGAAATGATACCCAATGCATGGAATTTCTCCCGAAATGCAAGATTAAGTACGTGAAATGGCTTACAGCTATACAAAGCATGCATAATTGGTACATGGAATGAAAAGAAAGAAGCAAGGCAGCCTCAAAATAAGCATTTTTATAGTTCATAGCATGGCCAATCAGCAAACACAAATAGGGCAAAACTAGTATGCAAAAATGGCCCTAAATATGAGGTTATGAAGCAACTCACAGCTGCTGACCTCAAACAGGTTAGGGCCCTTCAACAACATTGACGAGGGGCCCAAAATAAGCCACTTTACAGAACTGTAAAAACCCCAAAAACAAACATAGGTATGGCTAAGCTCTTATGCAAGAATTGGACCGAAAAATGGACAAAGAAGCAAGTGGTAGATACAAAGCCCAAACAGAAAAAGAGTCTTCTATAACACTGAAGAGGGGCCAAAAATATTCACATTTACAGTTTATGGTAGCCCCAAAATCAGTATACAAACATGCTAGAAATGCAATGCAAAATGAGGCTCAGAAGTGGCTATAACATGAGGTATACAAAGCATTCACCAAACAAGCAAAGACCCTTAATAAAAAATGTTAAGAAGGTAAAAATAATGCCACTTTCGGTTCTGATCATGGTCCAAAAATAGAAAAATGATAGGCTAGTGAAGCATGCAAGAATATTGACATACAAAGAGATATTGAAACAAGTGTGAGATAGGGTTCTCAAAGAGGGTTGAGCCCTTCAACAAACATGTAGAATAGCTCAAAATAGACCTAGTTTCAGTTAAGTTCGGAGCCCAAAACAATAAGCAACTTGGCTAAGAAATTGGCGCAAAAATGAGCTACAAAAGGGGGAAAGTCTACTTACCCTTGAAGACCAACACTTTTGTTGCTTCTTGGACCAGATTTGACGACTCTAAGCTGCTGGAATCCCTTCCTTTGCTGCTGGAATGGAGTGGTGATGGTAGAGCTTGAAGATGATGAAGAAATGGAGCCAAAGCTTAGGAGTTTTTAAGGAAAATGAGAGAGATGGATGGAGATATGTATGTATATGCTTGAAGCAATTTTTCTAACCCCTAAGACCAATGCTGCCTGCTGGTTATATGAACCAAAAGGAGGGAGTAAAGGTGGGGAAAAGGTGGGGGAAAAGGAGGCAAGTTTTCCCCCAAAAAATATCCCCCGGATCAAGATATTTTCTGGGGGAAACAGCTATACAGCTGTAAAGTGCACAGTGTAAGGATTATGGCCGGCCACTTTTCAAAGCTGTAGGTGGCCGGCCGGCCACCCCCCCTAGCCGGCCGGCTAGGGGTCAAAAAGGTCAAGTTGATTTTCTGGCCGGCCACCACAAAAAGGTGTCCTCCCAGGTCCCCTCATCACAACCCTGTGGTTTGAATTTGAAAACTGTAAAACAGGAGAGAGAATAGGCCATTTTTAGGAGGGGGTCAAAAGGGTCAGGTGGAATTACTGGCCGGCCACCAACTTTTAGGGTCCTCCCATGTGTGTACAACACATATATGTGGTTAAAAGTTCAAGAAAGTGGCCCAAAGGTGTTCAACATTGGCTCGAAATTGAGAAAAACGGGCGTCGGAGGGCACCGGAGGAATGAAAATTGGTTGTTGAAACAATTGCTGGCCTCGCACCCTTTTACGGCCTTCCCGGTGATAAAACAGAGGTACCTGCCAAAAATGAACGAAAACCGATGCAAAACGAATGCTCGGGGGCCAGAACACGCAGTTCGGGGACCCGAAAACTGCCTGTTAAACACCGAAAGTGGTATTCGACCACGAAGTGGGTCTCTCAGACCTCAGTGTCCCTCAAAAGGGAGTAAATAAGAAGTATGCCAAAAATCAAAGCAAACGGAGATGGTTAAGCGGTCCCGAACTGAGGCACACGGCCAACGGTCCTGAAAAACTGGAAATCGGGCTCCGAAATGGGCAAAATGGCCTACGGCCACAAAATGTAGCCCACGGCCACTGAGAGATGGTCTACGGGACCTCTCCCTCCCCTCAGGAAAAGAAACAGAGAAAACCGAGTCTGGTTCGCAAACCGAGGCAAGGCAAAGAAGAGGGTTCGGAAGTCCGGAGGCAAGGCTCACGGCCGCGACTCTGAAACTTCTGAATGAGCGCGATATGCAACATCACCAAGCGCTCAATCGGTGACATCTGAGTCTTAAGGTCGGTCAAAAATGGGGTGTCTACAATGTGCTACAACACAAATAATAAAGGGAGTGCATCGCATACAAATAAGCCATAACATCACATACAAATGTGCTACAACACAGTTGATAGAAGGGAAAGGTGAACTCGAAATCCAAACACGTTTCACGCGAGAGGATGAATAGTGAACCTGATATCCTAAAGCGTCTCACATGAGAGGAGAAAGAAATGAACTCAAAATCCAAATGCGTTTCACGCGGGAGGAGGAATATTGGTGTAACCAACAGGTGTATCTAACCGTATTTCATACGGAGAGGGGAAATGTTTTATAGCTAGGTAATCTGCAAAATCTAACACATTTCATGTGAAAGGAGAAAAGGTGGGGTGTAAGCAAATGACGTACCAAATCGTGTCTCATACGGAAATGGGGAAGGTTTTAACAGCCTAAACATGAAATCCTAACATGTTTCACGTGAAAGGAGAAAATGTGGTGTAACTGACATATGTACCAAACCGTATCTTATATAGAAAGAGGAAAGGTTTTAACCGAGTAAACATCGAATCTTAACACGTTTCACGTGAAAGTAGAAAAGGTAGTGTAACCAACAGGCATACCAAACCGTATCATATACGGAAAGAGGGAAGGTTTTAACCGAGTAAACATCAAATCCTAACACGTTTCACGTGAAATGAGAAAAGGTGATGTAATTAAAAGGCATACCAAACCGTATCTCATACGGAAAAGGGGGAGGGTTTTAACCAAGTAAACATCAAATCCAAACATGTTTCATGTTAAAGGAGAAAAGGTGGGTGTAACCAACACGCATACCAAACCATTTCTCATACGGAAAAGGGGAAGGTTTTAACCATATTTGAATGATGCACAAATACATTAGTATACGTATAGCGATCCCGGTATTCCCTGTTGTTATGAAACGGTAATCTAGACTTGGTTCCGTAGATTAGTTGATGTCTTATCCTCATTTTGATCCCTTACTCTTTGTTGTAGAGCCTTGGGTTGTATTGGGCAAGTTGGGAATAAGTTGGCTGTGTTTTAAAGCTTTGAATCTTTGCCCAGGTTTTGGTCTCTCCGCTCGAGCGGTGATTTGACGCTCGAGCGGGCTTTTGTTGTTGCCTTTCCGCTCTAGCGGCAGTTTGGACGCTCGAGCGTGAATTTCCTTCTCTCAGCATTTTGGACGTTTGCAGAAAATTCTGGGAGAGTGCATCCGGCGCTCGAGCGGATCTTGGGACGCTCGAGCGTGAACCTGTGTCTGACGCTCGAGCGGGGTGTTGTACGCTCGAGCGGACCTGTTTTTATATCAGTCCGTGAAATCACTTTTTGATCACTTTTTGATTTCCTTTCTCTCTCTTACTTTTTCAAAACCTCCATTGGAGAGCACCTCACTCTAAAACCTAACTTCTCTCTTAGGATTGATCTAGTTAGAGTATCTTCCTACCCTTTTGACTTTGTAAAAGTTGTGTTGATCGTCGAGGGCTTCGTTTTGATCCGAGAAATTTGGGATTTGGAGCACTTCCGAGTTTTGCTCTTCTTCTTCTTGAGTTCTACATTTGAGGTAGGGATTTCCTTGTTCTTTTTCAATACTTCGTCTATAGATAGACATGAGCTAGTTTTGTATTGCATGAAAACCATACCTATGTTGGGTTTGTTTGAAAATCATGAGGAAACCTAGAGTTGGTTGATTAAAAATGGATTTATTGTCTTTGGTTGTTCATTTGACTATTTGTGGCGTAAAATAGCATGTTGTTGTTGAAATATAGAAAAGCCCTAATTTATATGTGTCATGATAAATTTAAAAGAGGGGTTTTGTTCTTTGGGCAAATACTTGTGTATTTTGAGTCTCAAATGAGATCTTTGTTGTTTATCGTTGATGATTGAACCTTTTTGGTCAATGTTGAGGAAGAGGGAGAAAAACCCTAACTTAATAATTATGACTTAATTTGCATAATTAATTTGGAAGGTTATGAAAGGAACGGAATTGATTTTGGGGAAATGAGAAAAGTGTTTTTGGAATAAGTGGTGGAACATGTTGATTTTGAAAGTGCAGAATGAAACTTTAACTCTATGTGAGTCATAGAAAATAAATATGGGAATTGGATTGTTGTATCATGCATGTCGAGTACGTATAGTTGGGGAAATTAATTTGTAGCTACTATGCTTGGGTTGTTGATGGGTTTGGGATCTCATAATAATTGAGTCTGTTAATAGATGTACAATATACATGCATCTAGAGGTTTTGCCCTTGGTCATCGGTGGAGGACGACGTGGTTGTGTTGAATTGTTGTGTATGCATTATACCATTATCGATTGAATGTCGTATGTGATAAAGTGTTGAGATACATTATATGTGTATGCTTGCTCAGGAGGAGGTAGTTATGTGTTCATATATTTTAGCACATTACTTGCATCATGATGGTTTGTGTATATGTGTTACACATGTTGGTTATGCCCTGTTGCATTTCGATTGGTGGTGTTATACCTTGTGCTAAGAATCAGAGGTACCGTGACCTTCCAGCTAGCGCCTGGAGAACTGACTGCGCTGAGAATATAAGGCACCATACCCTTCCAGCTAGCGCCTGGTAAACTGGCATGTTGTTGTGAGAGGTGTATCTTTGGCTTACTATGCACATAGCTAGTAGAGCAAAGTTTTGTTGTTGATGTTTCAGTGTTTTGGGAAGTATCATGGATTGTGTTGATTATGGTTTTGGAGGGCCGAGTTGCCTCATTGGTTTATCTTACGCATGTCGGTGAGTTGTTATCTCTATTTATAACAGTGCATGTATAGATTTGATTGTATCGGGAAGAAGCCAAAATGTCATCTTTGTCTTTGGGAAAGTGTGAAGAAAACGGATTTTCTTTAAAGAAATTATAAATTTTGAGAAGGGTTATCTGTGTATGTTTGGAGAACGAAAGAGAGTAATGGGCTTAGTGAATTTATTTCCTAAGGTATTGTTAATGTTATGAAAGATTGGGAACATGGATTAATGAAAAGAAAATGAAAAGATGAATCACCTATGGCGTTGATTGAAATGGTTGTTTTCAAGAAAAGTTCTTACCTATGTATATTTTGTATAAATTGTCACATTACTATTCTAGTATGAGATTGAGCATTCATGATCATAGCTATCTGTATGTTGTTATTGTTGAGGGCCATGTTGAGATCCCTACTGGACTATATGTTCATCCTACGTTGTTGAAATCTTTTTCAGGTGTTGAGCTGAATGTGCTGCAAGATTTGGATCTTCTTATTTGTTGGCCACGGGGCCTCCCTTGTATTGGCAGAATGCCATATGTGTAAAAGGGTTGTACCCTTCTTCTTGATTCATTAATGATGTAAGCCCAAGGGCAATTTAATTGTTATACTCATGTTGTATTTACTTGCATATGAACGAGAGTAATGTTATTCACTTCTATGAGTTGAATATACGAGTTTATTTCCGCATGTTATATCTGAAATGGAATTAAGTAAACGGAATTGGTAATACTTTGAGTAATAAAAAGTGGGGCGTGACAATACGTCCAACATACATTAGTGTACAAATACATACATTAGTGTACATACACATACATTATATATACATACATATACATATATATACAGATAGACATACAAATATACATATACACATTGACACACTCACACACACATATATATACATACATAAAGATATATGTACATATATATATACATAACATACATACGATGTACATATGCATATATACATACATAAAGATATACAAATACATAAAATATACTATAGCTCGGCTTTTCGCTCTCCCTTTCGGAAGAGTGAAATAGCCCTTATAGTTCGGACTCCACTTGTGTGGTTCTGAATCTGATTTCACAAGTGCAATGTGAAACAGTGGAAACACAAAAAGAGTCCAAATTTGGCAATTTATTTTGGAAAATCGATGTTTTGAATCAAATGTAAAAAATGGACTGTTTTGCCAGATATCAGAGTCGCCACCGAAATATTTATTTTGGGAAATTTAGAAAACTCGTGACTCCTGCCAAAGGCCATTAGTCCGTCGTTACCAAAGTGCCTTGGTTCGGGAACTTAGGTATGAGAGAGAAAGGTCAATAATGAGCACCCCACTCACTTAATCAAGGATCAACCTCTACTAATTATGATGTGATTCATTTGTACAGTATATGTTCTTATTTTATCTCTAACATACAAGTATAGACGAATTTCACTAAAAGTTGGAACGTTTGATTTTCATGTTTGTTTGAAAAAGCGTTTTGAATATGTACCACTTGAAAAAGTAATCTCATATGTATACATTTAATCAAAGTATCCCAATTTCAGTGAATAGCCTTCATGCACAGGCATTCAAATAGGTATATCAAGTAAGCATTTAGCCTCATGGTAGTATGTTTGATATGACAGCAATCACACTCATGCAATATTGCTAAAGCAAAGAATGCTTACCTTATGTCCGAAGGCGAGTCAAAAGAAAGCAAACAGTTAGAACAAATGTACGATCCTAATTAATGCAACATGACTAATGCAATACATATAACGTGCAATTAATAAGCTTGGCTACAAGCATGGTATGCGAGTTAATTCAAGGCATGTGATAGCGCACGTATTCAAGTAAAGAGTTTGAATTTGACATTTGAATAATGTGATAAGCCGAACTTTATGCATGCAAAACGAATGAATGGAAGTCATGGAAATGCTAATTTGAAAATATGATGTCCCTATGCTAACCATCATAAGCAGATAAATAAAAGGGAGAAAGAATGAGAGTTGGAAGACATACAACTTATTATATATTTGTCCTTGCGAAGGAGGGTTCGAATGTCCAAGTGTCCGAATAAATAATTATTACAAATCCGAATTAATAATAATAACTAAAAGGGGGCTGTCTAATTTATTACAATAATAATATGCAATGATTGCTCGATGCTCCTCAGGAATTATTCTGTCTGCCTTGCTAGGATTTGTTCTGTTTCACCCCTAGTTACTGCTTTTGACCAAAAGTGTATTGTTTTGCAATTTATTGGAGCCTTGCTGACCCAAAATGCGACTTAGTCGGGCCCCAAATAAATCCAATACCTTGTTTTCTTGTGAAAATCTATTTATTATACCTGAGGTGAAACAGTGCAGATAGGGTATTCCTAGCCACGTTTGTCTCTTTTATCCTTCTCTATCATAAAAATTACTCAAGAGAGGAGTGAACTCGGTTCCCAAACCATCTATGGTTGCAAGTTGATTTGCAAGATGATTTTGGACACGATAGGACAAAGATCAACAAATGCAATGCATAACAACCACCTTTCCCTCCTATCATGAAGCGAATTCAAGAAGGGAAGTAGAGACGCTTCAAGGTTTATCAAATTACCATGAATTGATGTAAGACAAGCCTTGACACAATAGACTCCGGCACAACGTCTGGCCGTAAAGACGCTTCAAGATTCATCAAAACATCATCAATTGATGTAAGACAAGTCTTGACACAATAAACTCGGTATAACGTCTGACTGAATTCAATTAATCATATTGGTTCTTTATGTCAGTTAATTCATTTTAAACTCAAGTTTATTAGCCTCTTTTATATTACCTTCCCTTTTCTTTAATCCATTAAATCTACGGTGATATTTACACCCACTAAGTCCGAAACACATTAAAGAGAAATAAGTGTTGACTTAACCCGAGGAAATAAACCTTATTTTTCTTTGGGGAAAATTACAAAGGAAGAGTCAAACTTATTTACAAGTTAGGGATTTCAAGTCAAACCCAAGGTGCGCAACATGGACTAGTCAAACACAGAAGAGTAATAATGACTTAGAAAAACCCAAAGTGAGCGATAATGACTTGAAATCCAAACTTGATAATAAGTGATAATGACACTTTCCTTGGTAATTTCCAAGGGCCCGTTAGTCCCTTAAAAGTAAACACACTGGTGATAAAAAAAATAAAATAAAATAAATTAAAGATTGGTTTTAGTATAAAAAAGATGTATCCCTTTGGTAATGAACCTCCAAAGGGATTAAACTATTAAGCATGAAATTTTTTTTATGCCTTTGGTAATGAACCTCCAAAGAGATTAAACCATTAAGCATGGAAAAATTTCTTTCTTATACTTGAATAACAACCTTAATTTTTGCACAACTTTTTAATCAAAATAATCACAGAATGGAGGGAGATTGCAGAGATGATTATACAAAGTTGATTAATTGGTTATTATAAATAAAACATAATATGTAAAACAAAATTATTGAAATAAATTAAATAGCCCCTAAATAGCATAAAATAGTGCTGAAATTGAGCTATAGAAGGTACACAATCATAAAGAGGTTAAAACTAATAAACAAGTGTAAGGAAGGGTGGCTAACCCCCCCTCTCTTTTACAACTTCAAATCACGTAGTTTAGATGTTAAAAAACAGCCCCAAAACAGTCCCAAATCAGCCCCAAAATAGTGGCAAAAGTTGGCGAAAACAAGTGGGAAACACAAGGATTTAAGTTAGGAGTAAGATTCAAGCAACAGGGATTAACCCTTCCACCTTTTGGTAGCTTTCAATCACAAGTTTCAGCCCTCAAAACAGTCCAAAAATAATATGAAAACACAAGAAAAAGATGAACAAAGATTGAAATAAAAGCAAGAAAGCTTTACCTCTTGTAGAGAAGGTGTTCTTGTTGTAAATCAAACTTGATTCCAAAGCACCCTCAAGTTTGAGTATGATTTTCAATTTTTAAATCAAGTTCAAGTTCAAGCTCTTGTATGGTATATATGGGTGATATGACAGCTTCAAGGCTATGGAAGAACAAAGATGAACTCAACTATTGTATAGTTCTCACATTTCTTTGATATTTTTCTTGGATATTTCTATATTTTATCTTTGTAACTAATATCTCTCATTGATGATAGTAATATCTAACCCCTCATACAGCAGTTTCAGTCCTGTATTTATAGGCCTCGAATTGCTGCTGCTCAAAATATCAGCACATTTGGGCAGTTGGCAGATTGATATACAATCTGTCTGAAAAGTCAAGAGGTCCGGCCGGACCTTGGTGTCTCTGGCCGAATATCACTGAGATTCGGCCGGACTTCAGTGTATTTCTACTATTTCTTTCTTTCAGATTCAATACAGGTTGGTACAAGGTGCAATACTGAAATTATGGGGTAGAAATATAGTGGGTATGGTAGGTTGGAAATGTTTAGAGCTCGAACTCGGATTCTTTTATTGAGAATTTAAACCATTGACTCAATGTAATCGTCATCATCAAGTGCTCGGAATAAAGCGCCTAAGTCTTACGAGCAGTCAAAATTGGGGTGTCTACAGTTGCCCTTCTTTGACAGAGTTCGAAGTCATTTCACGACGTGAGTGAATGTCAAAGCCTGAAGACAACCCATTTGACAAGATCGTAAGACTTTGGCAAAAACAAAAAAATGCACATACAATGGGTTAAACTTGAGGGTTTCCTGCGTATCCCGTTGCAAGGAATCAAACCTACATAGTTCAGGGGCAAGATGCAAAATAATATGTAAAACATAACTTATGATCATACAATGAAATGCAATACATAACTTATGATCATGCAATGAAATGTAATCAAGACAATGATGTGACACTGAATGAAAGCATAAATCAGAGCAAAATAAATCCAACCTTGTTTCACATGGAATAGTGAAATTCAATCGCTCCGTTCATGAAAGGAGGAACTGCGAAATCCAATCGCTCCGTTCGCGAGAGGAGGAATAGTGAAATCCAATCGCTCCGTTAACGAGAGGAGGAATAGTGAAATCCAATCGCTCTGTTCGTGAGAGGAGGAATAGTGAAATCCAATTTCCCCGTTCAAGAGAGGAGGAATAGTAAATCCAATTGCTCCGTTCGCGAGAGGAGGAATAGTGAAATCCAATCGCTCCATTCGCAAGAGGAGAAATAGTAAAATCCAATCGCCCCATTCGAGAGAGGAGGAATAGTGTAATCCAATTGCTCCGTTCGCGAGAGGAGGAATAGTGAAATCCAATCGCTCCGTTCGCAAGAGGAGAAATAGTAAAATCCAATCGCCCCATTCGAGAGAGGAGGAATAGTGAAATCCAATCGCTCCGTTCGCGAGAGGAGGAATAGTGAAATCCAATCGCTCCGTTCGCAAGAGGAGAAATAGTAAAATCCAATCGCCCCGTTCGAGAGAGGAGGAATAGTGAAATCCAATCGCTCCGTTCGCGAGAGGAGGAATAGTGAAATGTAATCGCTCCATTCGCGAGAGGAGGAATCGTTCCGTTCGTGAGAGGAGGAATAGTGAAATCCAATTGTTCTGTTCACGCGAGGAGGAATATTGAAATCCAATCGCTCCGTTCACGAAAAAAGGAATAGTGAAATCCAATCGCTTCGCTCGCGAGAGGAGGAATAGTGAAATCCAATCGCTCTGTTCGTGAGAGGAGGAATAATGAAATTTGAAATCAGGCGTACCTCGTCACAGCTCATACGGAGAGGGCGAAGGCTTAAACCAGGTAAACATCAAATTCTAACACGTTTTACGCTAAAGGAGAAAAGGTAATTTTGAAGGCCAAACACGTCTCACGCAAGTGGAAGAAGGTATAATAGAGTGATTTCTTTGTTTTTGTTTCATTTGATTGATTTATGATTTTGTTTTTGATTTACCTATACATATACGAATATATACATAAATATATATGGGAGATATATATGATATGAGTACGCAAAATACAAAAAGAAAACAACAAAATGCATGGATGTGGGGATACAAGGTTTCGAACCCCTGATCTCAGGCTTAGCTCCTTGGCCCCTCAACCACTGAGCCAAGATATGTAAACGAATATTATATACATAGATGTGAGACATATATACAGAAAACTAAAACAAAACCAAAGAAACAATTGTTGTGGGGTCGTACCCCCGACCTCGGGCTCAGACTTTCAGCCTCCAACCACTGAGCCAAAGCCACTCTTGTAACAAAAATTCAAAAAAATATGTATATAATACATAATTATACAATACATATACATATATGTATATAATTCTCCTGTCTCTCTCTCTTTTTGGAAAACCACATCTGACACATGGCCTTGCTTTTTTGCGTCTGTCGGTGTCAGCTGGCCGACAAATTCCTCGGCCCTCTCTCCCTCTTTGTCTTTCTCTCTTGTATTCTTATTCTCTTATTTCTTCCGTCTCCTTCTTCTCTTCCTTCTCTATTTTCTTCTTCTCTTCTTTCTTTGAGAGAGGCAGAACAGAGGGACTAAGAGAGACAGAACTCAGTTTGCTCTCTGCCATTTCTCTGTGACTCCCTTCTTTTATACTTCTCTCCTTTCACAAATGGCTTCGTCCCGTCCCTTCTCTCTCTTTTCGAATCTTAATGATCCCTCAAGCTCCCCTGGGCCAAGTGCCCCTGCTCTTACTCATCCTAGTCTTCATACACTGACAGTTGAGCAAATGATGGCTGCTCAAACTGACATTGAGGCCAACCACTACACGTTGAAGTCGTGTATGGAGACAGTGGCCGCGGTCACTAACTTGTCTCACCGTCTGCAAAACAGGACGTGTGAGGTACAATGGGTTAACGCCCAACTCGCTCTGCTTCAGCATATGTACAAGGATGCGCGAGCAGAGATTTGCGCGCTAAAGCCGGAGAACAAAAAGCTGAAACGGAAGGCCACTTTCATGGAGAAAAAAGAGGTAAAACGATAGGCCACTTCTATGGCCCAGTTCGGAGCACCGTCGTACTTTGCCTTTGATGGTCGGTGAAGAGTTAACTCTCTTACTGAAATCACTGAGGCAGGGCCTTCAAAGGTCTCCCAGAATGAAATTAAGATGAAGAAATTGGCGGGAGAGTCAAGCAAATGAGGTCGGCATGTGGCTGTTGTCGGAGAAGAAAGAAGAACAAGATCCCTCTCTCTCTCTCTCTCTCTCTCTCTTCTTGTTTTTCTTTTATTATTATTTTTTTTTCCTGTATATATTTTGTACAAATGTGATCAATAAAACACGTTTTTTTTTTTTGGTGTGCAACTTTGAATAACAAATCCGAATAATGGACATAAAATAGACACTTTTTATGCAACTCCGAAATCCAAATAAGAAATCCAAATAATGAACATAAAATGGACACAAAACAGACAAAACTTGATAAATGGGCCCAAACAGAGCAACATGTACAGGACAAAATACCAACTTTACGGATTATTGGTACAAAACAAAATTCTTTCATTTATTTATTTACTTGTTTATTTAGTATTATTATTATTATTATTATTATTATTATTATTATTATTATTATTATTATTATTATTATTATTATTATTATTTATTACTATTATTATTCAACTCAAAATAAAACAAACTGATCTTTTTTATATATATATTTCTTATAGTATTTATTTATTTATATACTCAAATAAAATAAAAACACATTTTATATGAATAAAAGAAAACAACCCTCTTCTTTTTTTCTTTTTTTTTTTAATTTTGTTTTTTTACAGTATATATGTTTACTCAAAATGAAATAAAACTATACAACAAAAGGATTTGATTTCCCCCTCATTCTTCTTCTTCTTCTTCTTCTTTTTTTTTTTTTTTTTTGTAAAATAAGAATTAATAGAACAACACACAAAATGATTTGATTTGATGATTTTTTTTATATACTCAGAGATATAAAGTAAAAACATATTATTATTATTATTATTATTATTATTATTATTATTATTATTATTATTATTATTATCATCATCAAAGTTCGGCCGGATGTCAGCGAAGATCGGCCGGACACACGGATCTCCGGCCAAACTTCAATTTTTGGGAAGAGCCTCGGTTTTTCTCTTTTGAAAACACAAACCAACCTTTCATTTCTCACTTCCTCCATATCCGAACTTCCCCTCTGTCTCTCTCTCTCTCTAGGATCCCTCTCTCTCTAGATTTCTCTTTTCTTGAACTAAACAAAAATTGACTTAGTGCAAGTTTGGGTTTTCTCTTTGTTTTTCTCACTTTTACCCACATTTTCCCTCTTTCTCCCTTTGATTTTCCATCCTCTATTGACTTTCTCTCTCCTAGGGTTTTGAAATTTTTGGATTTTTACCAATTTTCACTCATTTCCTCACTTTTTCTTCACTCTTCTCTACTTTTCCTCATGGCTAGTGACGAGGTTCCCCTTTCGAACCAGGCCATAGATATTGGTGCCGCCCTTGGTGCAGATATGGAGGCCGAGGATGCTCTCGCTTTACTTCCCCTTGCGGATAGGCCATTTGATGCGGCCACTTACCAGCCACGCACTCACATTCTCCTACCAAGTGGGATTTTACGATTTATGGGCTTTATCCTTGGGCTGGAGGAGGACACACTTCTGTGTGAGCCCACGGAGCACTTATCCATCGACGCCTCCACGGTATACAACTTTCCTTTGTTTTGTACATATGCTGAAACTTATGAACAAACGATTTGTCTCTATTGTACATATATTGATACATTCCCTATTTACAGGTCGTAGCCAGGAGGATTATTGGCTATGGGACCATATCGGGCCCTCGACGCTGGTATGAGCGGCTTCTCGTGGAGGTTCGCACAGTAGTCGATGTTGCCGGCTTGGGCCCTTCCGTTCTGGGCTCATCCAAATGCGGGCTGAGTCCGTACTATGCGGAGCTTTAGCAGAGAGATGATAGGACACCATAGACTCGTTTCATTTCTCTTCGACTGGGGAGATGACGTTGACGCCATATGACTTCTCGATGCTCACTGGCTTGCGGGTCGGAGCTGGCGACCCGATCCCATTTGATCCAATCATGGCGTAGTGGAGAGCGGCACAACTCTAGTTTCTTGGAGTGATCCCGGATATCAGCAGTCAGGGGATGGTGTGCTACAGCTGGTTTTATGATCACTTCATCGACCGTCAGCCAGCTACTGCAGATGAGGTTGCCCAGTATGCCTGTGGCTTCCTCATGTATCTCCTTGGTACTACCCTGTTTGCGAACAGGGAAAATACTCTGGGGATATATCTTCTAGGGGCACTGGTGCACATACCGCGGGTGGCAGAGTATGATTAGCGTGGCGTTGGCCTGGCCACCTTATACTGCTACATGAGCTCCGTGTCCCGCCGCAAGGCGGATTTACTCGGTGGCTACTGGAGAGTTTGGGAGGTATGCCCTGCATTTGTCTGGCTTTTCATTTTGTACTTTGCATTTCCTGCTCATCTTTACTTTGCATTTTCATTTTTTGCTTATCTTCTTTATTCATACTCATCTGTTTACAGCTTTGGGTGTACACGTACTTCATCACTCTAGCTCCAGTCCCAGTGAGGTCGATTAAGTTGTCAATACCCCACTCTCGGTACTACAACTCACGATTCAGACACCGCTGCCTAGTAGATCAGACCTTCCCATATTTCCGTTGCTTCTTTGATACGATCACTGCAGACCAGGTAACACAATATCATTCTTTGCATTCCATATCACTGTTCCCTTACTGTACTAGCATCCTCATACTGTTGACATCTGCCACTACATTGCTTTGCTCACTATACACTGATTTTTCTAACACTGCACTGATTTCTGACACTGAGTGATATCTGACACTACACTATCACTACATTGATAACTAACACTACACTGACATTTGATACTCAGTAATTTACAGGTTGATTTGCATCGCTGGGCGGGTATCACTGCAACGTTCAGAACGACTTATGCTGCTGCCTGGTATGCCTCTACCATGCGGATTCTGTTTGAGGGCCCCTTTGGTCGGGCCTATTATCTGGGGGAGAGGTTTATCCGTCAGACTAGAGGGGTTGCCGATCCAGACGTTCCGCATCCTCCTCCTCTAGGCATGAGGACAGTTGATGAGATATAAGACAGACCTACGATCGACCTCTTGATGGAGGGAGAGGATGATGATAGATATCATATGGCCGGCGACTTCACTACTTTCTTGCATACTCAGGTGATGGCGCCTTTCACCCCGGGTGTGGCCAATGCTGTTCCAGAGGTCGGGTTGCTGTGGCTGGTGCTGGTGATACCCCTGCTAAAGGTGCCCCTGTCGTTGCTCCTATTCTTGGGTTTCCTATGATTCCCATGGAGATCACATACATGCGCCCAAACGGGGTCCTCGAGCAGATTCCGATTGATGAGATCGAGGAGAGGGACTATCAGATAGTGTTTGCTCCAGGCATTGAGCAGGTACACATTTCTTTATTGTTTCCACTCACTATACTTCATCTTGTTTTATTTATTCTATTTCTGGCTATAAATTCCGCTCTCTTTTTTTACAAATACCTCGGGCATTTTCAAATGACCTTGCGCGGACAATTGACCGGCTACTCCTCATGGCGCGAAGGAGTCAGACCATTCTACCCGCTCACGGGCTTGAGGTAAGCTTTGTCCCTAGTTTACAGTCATTTTATTCCGGCTCTGTTTGACATCTTATAACTATCTGCACTCTCATTTCCTTTCTTCTTTTCAGCTTGGACTAGCACTGGTGGCACCTGCCGGACCTCCTCTAGCTAGGAGACACAAGCGGGGTCCAGTGAGGGACAGAGGATGTAACAACCCTCATTTTGACTTTGTCATACTTGCATACATTTATGGATGATCTTGTTTTGATATGTGCATTTGTAAATCTTGTCTTGTTTTGCTTGAGTGATTGCTTGCATGCTTTGTTCTCGTCTGGTGCGTTGTCGAGGTCATCTTAAGTCTAGACACCTTCGAGACCTTTGTCACTTAGAACTATCTTGGAACCCTGTTAGTTGACCTCCATCTTCACCTTGGCATATTGGCCGAGATGTCACCGTCTAGGCCGAGGTGCGCGTCGCCTAGGCCGAGATGTGCATCATCTGGGCCTAGATGTTAATATCTAGGCGTTCTAGATTCTTGATCCTTGCATGGATGATTTTGTTCCTGGAATGGTATGACCTAGACCGAGGTGTGGCGCATCTAGGCCAAGGTGTGGCACAGTTTAGTCAAGTATTGTCCTTCCAAGCCGATGTCCTTGCCCCTTGATTGCCGGAGTCTTGTTGTTAGCCGATGTCGTTACTTGCCGGTGTGTTCTTGCCGCCTAGCTTGTTGAGTACACTTTGTCTTGGTCTTGTCCTGTCATGTCAATCACCTTTTTGGATAGAGCCAATCAGCCGATGTCATGTGTCTTGGCAAAGGGATTAAGTCAGTGATTGTCGTGAGGAGCATATCTTTTTGTATCAATCTTGCCTTTTAGAGAGAGAAACTCTAGGAAGAAGAAGAAGGAGTTTGAGCTAGAGAGAGTGAACTTCCAAGCTTGATCATTGAAGCTTGAGCCGTTAGATTCGAGTTTTGAGGTTAGAATCTTAACCTATTCTTGTTGTTCTTATTGATCATCTAGCTGCATTGCACGATCAAACCTGTTCTACACGCCATTCATCGATTTAAAGTTGGTTTTAGAAAGAGAAAACGGTTTTCATGTGTTTTTGAAGAAAAGCCTCGTTTGATCCGAAAGTTTGCATTAAGGCTCATGCTTTTGTGTTTATTTTGATAAGATCCTTGAGTGTGGGTGCCCAGGTCCATGTTTTTGAAATTATAGCATGAAATCTCAGCTTTTGTAATAGCAAGTTTTGATCTTTGCGTTCACTTTCTTCATTCTCATGTTCTTCATATTTATCAAGAGGGAAACCCAGATTTTCCCGACTTCGCTTTTGAATGTGGCCATCGAGGCTACACCTCAGCAAGGAGGTGTGGGACCTCGGCCTAGACCTGGTAGTTGCCCAGCATGTTTTTCCAAAGATAAGAAACTGTGTTTCGATTTGATTGACTTAGTTTTTGAAGAATGCCGAGGTCATTTGCATGTAAGCTAGACTTGTTTTGAGTAGTGCATTCAATAGACTTTGCCATGTGTTTGTAGGACTTGGACTTGCCTTGATCCCGACGTTTGAAGAACTATGTGAGTGGTATTTTTAATAAAGCTATGTTATACGTTTCGATAAAGACTTTGCTTTGCTTTGTTTTGAAAGTGTTTGTTAAGCATGAATAATTGTTCCTGTTTTGTATATCAAGCATGATCTTGTCTTGTTGACCTTCTCGGAAAGTCCCTTGTGCTGGAGGACTCTAACCTTTCGCAGCACATCTCGTTTGAAAGTCCCTTGTGCTGGAGGACTCTAAACTTTCGCAGCACATCTCGTTTTGGAAGTCCCTTGTGCTGGAGGACTCTAAACTTTTGCAGCACATCTTGTCTTGAAAGTCCCTTGTGCTGGAGGACTCTAAACTTTCGCAGCACTCTCGTGTTGAAAGGCTACGGGCCTTTGTAACATAGGTCCCTTGTGCTAGAGGACTCTAAACTTTTGTAGCACCCTTGTTTGAGATGCCTCTCCTGCTTTGTCTTGTTTTGCCACGGACGGTTTACCGCATGGATATGTTTGCCGGAATGCTATTATTTGTAATATGTGATGCTAGTAAGTATCCCTTGAAACTTTGAAAATTTGTTAGATGGACGAGGTCCATTCCTTGTTATATATAGTGTTTTGTCTTGTATTGTTTTGAAAGAATTTCGGCTATTATTCATGCAAACCCCTTTATTATTTATACTATTCACTGAGTATCCAAGCTCACCCTCTCTATATATATGTAGGTGATGAATAAGAAGGCGGTGATGCTTAGATGTGATTCTGGAGCTTATTTTGGGTTTTTGGTTATGTCGGCTTAACCTGTGTTAACGTCGGCAGTCTTGAAAATTATGCTTCTCAATTTGTACTGCTTGTATGTTGCATACGTCAGCTTGAGAAGCCTTTTGATCAAGACGTGTGTTTTGTATGATTGTTATGTCGGCAAGGAAGATGTCGGCAATCTAGCAGACTGTGTTCTTAGACCTGTAATTCGTACAATTTGTTTATGTCGGCTTGTGGAGCCCTTTGCTAATATGTAAAATGTAATTTGTACTTTGCTTTGTTTGTAATTAAGTTATAACCCATATGTAAATGGTTGCTATCTCATTTGACTTATGCACAACTCTTATGGACTAATCTGTTTGTATAAATCGCTTCCGTACTTGTGAGCCCCATATATTTATACTCTGTTCTGTGTGGATTTTGTAAGTTGGCCTTCGGTAATCTCGGATTACTGGCCATCACGGCACCAAACTACTAGGGGCGGTTTGGGGTCGTGACAGAGGAGGAGTTGATCGAGGGAGAGGCCGAGTGAGGTAGCACTAACCTTCCGAGGAGTCCATTGAGGGCTCTCTGACCCCTGAGGAGGAGGAGAGCTAGGACAAACTATTGATGACGATGATGACTTTCTTTCTTTTATTTTGCTTTTGTTTGTTTGTTTGTTTGTTTTTTTTTTTTTTTTTTTATCTTTTTTTTCTTTGTAGTTTTAAATATTAGCTTCAGGTAGACTCTTTATTTTTGAAAACCTTTCTTTTGTTTTATGTTTTATTTTGTAAAACAATGATCGGTATTGGACCCTCTTGTCATGACCCGAACTCGCCCCCAAGGGTTAAGGACATAACCGGCCAGTAATCATGAGATTACTTACGGCCTCAAACCAAATCGGACATGACTCAGCAGGGTAAAAGGGGCCAAAGGGAAGCAAAATTTAAATCTTTATCCATAGAGATGTGCTTACATGGCACATCATAACAAACGATACATAGACATATTAATAACTCACAACAGAAAACACAGTAACATAAAGTTCTGTACAAACATGATCATTTAAGTCTAAATCAACCCATGAAACTATGTACAATAGATTCAAAGTCTTCGCCAACATGAAAAAATATAAATATATAACAAAAGGGCGAAGACGAGTCTCGTGTGTGAGATGCAAGGGCTGACTCTTCAAAACCTTGGTTGTTCCACACAGACTTCATTGAGGCTGGGTCTGGACCTCTCTTGGCTCACCTACAAACACATGAATGAGCGTGAGCGAAAGCCCAGTGAATAATATCAATTAAAGAAAATGCATTGGAACAATATACATTAGACGGCCTTAGGCCCAATTCATATTTCTATCTAGTACATAAATAGATATGGATCAAGTAACTTCGGTTCCAAACACTTCGGACGGCCTCGGGCCCAATCCATTCATGTCAAACTGGCTTTTGGCCCATTTGTCTTTCACTCATGTCAGACTGGCCTCTGGCCCATTCATTCTTTCATTCAAATCATACTGGCCTCTGGCCTATTCATTTTACCATTCAAATCATACTGGCCTCTGGCCCATTCATTCATTTATTCATGTCAAACTGGCCTTTGGCCCATTCATTCTTTCATGTTAAACTGGCCTTTGGCCCGTTCATTCTTTCATGTCAAACTGGCCTTTGGCCCATTCATACTTTCATGTCAAAATGGCCTTTGGCCCATTCATACTTTCATTCAAATCATACTGGCCTCTGGCCCATTTATTTGGCATAGCAAACAATGTCCACCAATCAATTTAACAAACTTACAAACTTACATAGAAGTAAGCAATTGGACAACAACAAATTTTAGATATCTTTGTCAAGATATTACTCACAGTGATCGGTTGGTTGGTTTGTCCTGAAGCTTGACCCTACACATCACATAACACATACGGGTTACAAATGATTTAATCTGTTCTTTAATTCACATATTCCTCTTTAGGCTTTATTCTTATCCCTTTAATTCAATTATAATGCTCAATGTATGCCTAAGAGTACTTAGAAGTGAAAGAGAACAGAAAACAAAACACAGAATGCCTTTTTAAAATTTTCAGAAACAGGGTCCCCGCTCGAGCGGACCCATGAGGTCTGCAACAATACTGGATGCATCAAAATTACGCTCGAGCGTGAAGTCGGGTGCTCGAGCTGAAGGTCTGTCTACATAGCTCCCCGCTCAAGCGTGAACTTCCCCGCTCGAGTGGACACCTTGTCTGCAAAAATATACTGGGAGCACGAATTTCACGCTCGAGCGGAGGTTCTCCCACTCGAGCGGACATCAAATTTTCTGGAAAATCCAGAACATACTCTTGAGCTTCAACTTGATATTCAAAGGCTCTAATTGCATGCTTTTGGCTCAAACTTCACATATACATGTACTAACATGGTACAAACACCGAATTACAACATTATAAAGCTCAATTCCTTAAATTAATTACATGCATGACTCAAATTATCCCAAACTCATCACCAACATGCTAAATTCAAACATTCAAGACTCACACCTCCATGAATTGTACTTGTATGTGGGATATACTCATTATTCTCAACTTAGTTGGTGAAGAGATGATTAAATACATGGACTTCAACCAAAATTCAACATGGATTACACACTTTATGCTCAAACATGGAAATTCATAGCAACTTCCTACATGCATGCATTTATTGACTTCCAATCCAACAAAACCAACTCAATTTCATCATTATTCAACCTTGAATTCACAAAATTACAAGTTAACATCCATGAATTTACTTACCTAGAGGTTTAATTCTTCACAAATTCTAGTTGAATCACCAAGTTATTCAAGTTCCTTGCTCAAATCGCCAATTGCTTCCCTCTTTCTCTCTCTAGCCGACCCTCTCTCTTTTCTTAGAGTTGAAATCAGCCAAATATTGAACAAAAGAGAAGGATTGAACATATAATGGCCTTTATAAAGCTCCCTCTCAAATACATTATTATAATGTTAAATAATTGAGCACTTACCCATTAATTTAATCTGATTAATTTGATCTGAATCAATTATCAATTAAATTTCACTGTAGGCTCTAAAAATTAAGCCAATCACAATGGCGTAATCAATTTTGTGTTTCATGGCCGAAAAGGCCTTCAATTTAAATTCCAAAGCAGATAATCAAACAGATATTCATACGGTGAACAGATAGAAATCCAAAACCACATTTTCACATAACGACACACAAAATCATATCAAACACATAATCATATTCATATTAAGGACCAATTAGCATAATACGGAACAGGGATATCACACCTCTAGTTTATAAAAACAAGATTTTGTGGATGATCTCTTCTTGCGAATTTCTTGTATTGTGTTTGCATGGGATGAATGGACAGCAATTTGCATGATAATCTTCCCGATGCTTGTGCTTGATTCATGAATCAGATAACAACTTTCAACTAGGCAAAATGTACAATACAACTTGATAACAAGAAAACATAATGGAAACAACTCAAAACCATTACAACAGACTTGGTATAAGCAAAACAAGACTCAAAATACATCCACAACACAAGAGGACAAAGAGCAGCCTTTTCTGCTGTGCACTGTCTTGCCCACCACTAAGGTACGGCCGGACCTTAGTAGGCACGGTCGGACCCCACTGAGGTACGGCTGTACCATGACAAGAAGTTTTGGTGGGTGTCCAGCTATCACCCATTACTCCATCCAAAATTCTATAAATGGTGCTTCCATACTGTTGTTTCTGGCATAAGAGTAAGTCTTTTACATTTTGCTCTCAAAATGGAGATGTTGCTCATCTATAGGCTCCAAGACTGGATAACCAGTTTGGATGGTTCGGAAAAGGTGAACTTTTATGGTTTCGGCCTAAACGCTCTTTTTCCCATTGAGCTGCACTTCACTTTGTTTTCCATTTCTCCATGTCGCTGCTCGATACTAGAATCTAATCACGTATGTATTCCGCTTTTGGTCACAAGAGATGTGTCTGACACTTGAAGAATTTCAAGCACTGATGGAATCTTAACGTGATAAAGAAATCATGCTTCAACCCCGTTTTGGCCATGCTCAAGCTTTAGGATGGATGTGTGGGCTTACTTTGCACGAGGCTCAATCTTTGGCTCACAATGGGGAATTAGGCATTCCAGATTTGATTAGTTAGTTTTCCACTACCGGTGATAAAGAAAACCTCATTTGGCGGGGTTATCGTCAGCATGCCCTCTGCTTATGCTTACTTGCACACTTCCTTCTTGCCCCTAGTCACGGTGGAGCTGGTATTAAACTGATTGAAGTAGCCCAATGCCTTAAGGAGGGTAAGAGTTGTATGGGCTTAGTGTTGGCCGAGACTTTGATAGGTTTAGATGCTTTTCATCAACTAGAGACTACTCAATTTGCGGGGAGTCCATTACTTCTCTAGATATTATTGCCTACCCTTCTTATTTATGTTCCTCACATCACTTGACACTCGATCTCTATTTTTCTCTCGAAATTCTTTTCTTACTTTTCCCTCAACGTACATCTCTTTATTATTTTGTTCTCTCTTAGTTTCCTTCTCTCCCCAGGTATGATTAATGGATGAGCTGAAAGTAATAGACCCCTGCCCCGAGTACTCGGCCAGAATTTATTCTCTTTGCTTACAGCTAGTGGAGTTCTCCTCAGAGGGAATGTGGTGTGACTGGATGCGCAGCAGGTCTGTAATTGACATCTCTTGGCGTGGCCCCTAGCTTAACTTGGCTAAGATGAGTTATAGCATGTCCTGACAACCAGGTATACAGTTGATTGGCCTTACACACTGTGTGTTCTATTTTCCATTGAGGTTCAGACACCAGTTTGGACATGATTAGACTTGTCCGGATAAAGGATAAAGTACCGAGCTTTATTTCCCATTCGTAGTTCGTACTTGCCTCGATACCTTATTGCTTGGAGTATAAGAGAACTTCTGACTCTTGCCCTAAATTTCAGTTACATCGTTTCTAGCAAGTACTTGGCTTGGCTCGAGGACGAGGAACAATTAGGCCGACTTTGGTTACAGAGACTTCCATGGGTACGAGAAAGAGACAGAGAATTGACACTTGGCTCATCTATGCCCCTAGTTTATTGCTTTGTCTTTTCTTTTTATGTTTTTTTTTTTTTTTTTTTTTTTTTTTTTTTTTTTTTTGTAAAAGCAACTTTGTTTTGGAGAATGTACTTGTGTTAAAATCAATAAAATTAAAGTGAATATTGAAAAGTAAAATTGTGAGGAACTTTTCAAACCCATTTTTGGAAATGGTTACCACCGGATACACATGGAATCAATCTTAAACTGTACAACCCCAAATCGAAAAATCATAACTGCCCCTCAAATTACATTGATCATTACTGCTTCATTTTGTGACTAACCTTTTTACCCGAATGGAAGCAACACAACCAACCTGACAAACGATGGAGAATGATGGACTGATTAAACCAGATGAACATGACAGTTGAGTTGAAAATGGTTATGGCCGAACTTCGGGAGGAAGTTGCCTATGTATCTCAAAGATGAGAATTAGGTCTTACGTAGTTCAGTGGGTTCACTCGAGTATTTATTCTCTCATTTTGTGCTCTAATTTTTATGAAGGTTGCCCTTTCGAGTTTTCGGCCTCGCGAGCTCAATTTTTCTTTATCTCTAATTTTTCATGCTCTAACTTTTGCCTAGGTCACCCTTTCGGTTTTTCAGCCTGGCGAGCCTCTCAAGGATAATATTTCTTCAACTTGTCCATGTTGATCGGTTGTGAAAACTCCAGGCCATCCAAATCCATAAGAATAATTGCTCTTCCAGACCAGATTGACTTGATGATATAAGAGCCAGTTCAATTGGGTCTGAACTTGCCCCTAGGGTCATGGATGGGGGCTCGGTTGTCTTTGAGCACCATGTCTCCTTCCTTGAGATTTCTGTATTTGACTTTCTTGTTAAAAGCCCTAGCAATTCTACGCTGGCAGCCTTGGATATGATACAAGGTCTTGAACCTCCTTTTGTCGAATAACATTAATTCTTCAAATCTACTCTGTTGCCAATCCGCCTCCGCTATCTGACATTCGACCATAATTCTCAGTGACGATACCTCAATCTCGATTGGCAGAATAGCTTCCATCCCATAGACTAGAGAATAGGGGGTTGCCCCTGTAGATATTCGGATTGACGTTCTGTATCCCCAGAGTGCAAATGGTAATTTCTCCGGCCAGTCTCTATAGGTTTCCACTACCTTTTGTAGGATTCTCTTGATATTTTTGTTTGCAGCCTCAACGGCTCCATTGGTTTACGATCTATATGTTGATGACTTACAAAAAGCCAAGTAATATTTCTTAAGTAAGTCTATCACCTCTTTCTTGAAATGTTAGCCGTTATCTGAGATGATCTCGTTAGGCACCCCATACCTACAGATGATGTTGTTTTTGATGAACTTGGCTACATGCAATACTTTTAGCACGGAATAGGACTGGGCCTTCACCCACTTTGTGAAGTAGTCGATTGCTACTAAAATGAACTCGTGCCCATTCGACCCCTTCGGCGTGACTGCGCCGATAACATCGATTCCCTAAACTAAGAATGGCCAGGGCGAATTCGTATTGTAGAGCTTCGACGGTGGAATGTTCATGCGATTGGCATGGATCTGACATTTGTGGCATCACCGTACAAAGCCAATACAGTCCCCTTCCATGGTTGACCAATAGTAGCCTTGTCTAAGGATTTTTCGAACTAGCATCACACCGTTCATGTAAGCCCCGCACTCTCCTCCGTGAATAGCTTCCACAAGGTGCCTTGATTCTTCTTCCTCAACACACAACTTATGCATTTCCAGATGACCTCTTTTGTACAGCTTGTTTCCGCAGATGATAAATTGGATGGCTAGCTGTCGTATTCCCCTTTTGCCCTTGGCATTTGCCCTTATTGGATATGTCTCTTTTTCCAGGAAATTCCAAATGTCATAATACCAGGGGTTCGTATCTTGAACCTCATTTATCGCGACAATGGTCTCATAAGTCGGTGTATACTCTTGTTCAATAATGATCAGACACATCTTTACTCCAAGCGGGATGTCCACCATGGAAGATAGAGTTGCTAAAGCATCAATAAACCAATTGTTCTCTTTTAGCAGATGGGTGAATGTCAATTTTTCAAACCTCGGAATTAGCACATCCAGGGCCTGATGATAAACCTTCATTTTCTCTTCCTTAACCCGCCAATCTCCATTGGCTTGAGAGACAACTAAATTCGAATCCCAAATGACGTCCAACCTTATAGCCCTTAGTTCTAAGGCACCTTCCACGCCAGCAATACACGCATCGTGTTATGCTTTATTGTTGGACACTTTAAACCAAAGTTTAAAGGCTAAAGGTATATGTGAATCATCAGGTGTTATGAGCAATACACCTATCCCATAACCATATTGATTTGATGCTCCGTCAAAGTTCATCGTCCATGTTTTCTCATCTATCTGTAGGATGTCTTTATCTGGTAATAGATACTCCACTGCTTCATCATCTCCTTCTACAGGGTGTTCTGCTAGGAATTCTGCTACAGCCCTCCCTTTGACTGATGTGCACGTGACATACTTGAGGTCAAATTCGGAGAGAAGAACCAACCAACGAGCTAGCTTACCCGTAAGTGCTAGTTTCTCAAAGAGATACTTGATGAGATCTAATCTCAAAACCAAAATTATGGAATGTGCTAGCAGGTAGTGTCTCAACTTCCTCGTTGCCCAAACCAAAGCTAAGGAAGCTTTCTCGAGGGGAGTGTAGCTAGTTTCATAATCCAACATCTTCTTGCTTAGATAATAGATGGTTTTCTCCACCTTAGCTTCTAATTCTTGCGCTAGCATGCACCCCATGGTCGAATCTGTCACTGACAAATACAAGATCAGTGGTTTCCCTAGTTCTGGTGGCGACAATACAGGTGGATTTTGAAGGTATTGCTTGACCTATTCAAATGCAAACTGACATCGATCATCCCATTAGAACTTCTTTCCTTTTTTCAACAGAGTAAATAGTGGTTCACAAATCAAGGTTAATTTTGAGATGAGCCGTCTTATGAATTGCACCTTGCCCAGAAAGCCGTGTACCTCCTTTTCAGTCCTCGGTGGTGGAATTTCTATGATGACCTTGATTTTGGAGGGATCTACTTCAATTCCTCTTTGTGTGATCAGAAATCCCAACAATTTTCCTACAGTCACCCCGAAGGTGCATTTCTATGGGTTCAACCTTAATCTGTACTCCCTGATCTGCTCAAAGAATTTTTCCAATGTAGTGTAGTGGCCTTCTCGTTCTTTAGACTTGACAATCATATCGTCAACATACACCTCAGCCTCCTTGTGGATCATGTCGTGCAAGATGGTGGTTGCAGCTCTTTGATATGTAGCCCCAACGTTTTTCAATCCAAAAGGCATAACTCTATAGCAGTAGGTACCCCACGGCGTGATGAAAGCAGTTTTCTCTCTATCCTTTGGTGCCATCAAAATCTGATTATACCCGAAAAATCCACCCATGAATGAAAGCAAAGCATGGCCAGCTGTAAGGTCTACTAGTTCATCGATATGGGGTAATGGAAAGTCATCTTTTGGGCTGGCTCTATTCAGATCTCAGAAGTCGACGTGGACTCTGATTCTACCGTCCTTCTTTGGAACCGGAACGATATTTGCTAACCAAGTCGGGTACTCATATACCATCAAGAAACCCGCATCAACTTGTTTGGTGACCTCTTCTTTAATCTTCAATGCCCAATCTAGGCAAACTCTATACAGTTTCTATTTGACTGGTCGGGTTTCAGGGTTAAGAGGGATCCGTTGTTGTACAATCTTAGGATTGATTCCAGGCATGTTATAGACATGCCCGACCGTCACGGCTCTGCGCGCGAAGACGCAAAATTGTTTTGTTCATTAGATACTACCGTTCAGACTCAAAGTCATGGTTCTGAATCTAATCTTGCAAAGTGCAATGCAAGGTTGATAAATCACCAAAGAGTCCAAATCCGACAAATCGTTTTGGAAAACTAATTTTAAGAAAGAATTGCCAAACATGGACTACCTTGCCAGATACAGAGTCGTCACCTAAATATTTTATTTTGGAAAATTTAGGAAACCCTGACTCGTGCCTAAGGCCACATGTCCGTCATCACCAAGGTTGCCTCGGCTCGGGAACTTGGGTACGAGAGGGGAAGGTCATGCAATGGGCACCCCCGCTCGCCCAATCTAAAGATCAGCCTCTACTAACATGTTATTTTGTTTTTGAAAAGACATGCGTTCTTATTCCGGTTATTAGCTAGAATTACTACGTGATGCACACAACATACAAGTATAGACTAGATCGCCTAAATTGGAACAAAAGATCTCATGTTTGTTTGTTTGAAAATGGTTTGAAGGTGCTACTCGCAAGTAGGCTAAGACGTGGATTTACCACCCTCAAGTAGGCTTAGAAAACAAGATTATTTGCCACTTCAAGTGGGCTTAAAACTCACATTTTGATGAATTGTTCCAATTCAAGCAATCCAACCTTCATTCACAGGCATTCATGCAGTTAAACACTTAAGCAGTTAGCCTCGTGGCAAGCATGCTAAACATGGCAACACTTTACACACATGCAAGATGCTAAAACATGAACACTTACAGTGTACTCCGAGCCAAAACAACAACTAGTTAGAAATCATGCATGATCCTAGTTTATGTTAAGATGGCTAGTGCAACACATGCAAAATGCAACTAAAAATAGGCTCGGCTATTCTAAGATGGCATATGAGATGCAACATGATAACATGCTGTTGAACACGTATTCAAGTAAATGTATTGAAATACAATGCGGTTTGTAAGATGCGCCGAGCTCGGTGCATGCAAGACAGATCAATGATGCGCGCATGCGAAGCAGAAGGATGCTAATTGAAATAAGTCGTAAAACTAACCATCAAAAGCTGATAAGTAAAAGGGAGAAAGATGTGGGGTTGGAAGGCATTCACACACTCACGCACACTTATTACAACATTTGTCCTCTCGACGGAGGGTTCGAATAAATCAACTAGCTAGCTACGCTGCACTAATTAATTATTACAAAACCTTAACTAATTAAGCAAATTAATTAAGTTACAAAACCAAATAAGAAAGAAAAGAAAGAAGCTGAATCAAGCTGCCACAGCTCTGCCGCGGAATGATGAATGATGCATGCTTGGTCGCCTCGCTTGGAAATCCGTTACCATGCCTTATGTTGCCTCTGTTTGCACTGTTTTAAACTTCTAAAACTTATGCCAATCTCCAAAACACTTTTGATCCACCTCATGGACATGCAGAGAGGTCATCGGCCAAGAGGTATGGCCATCGGCCTAAGAATGATGGTCATCGACCAATTTTGAGGCTATCGGCCAATTATTGATAGCCGATCGGCACACTGGATAGCCTATCAGCTATGTCTTCTTGCAAACTCTCCTTTTTGCTGCAACAGAGCAGAAATAGAGGCATGTCAATGTATTTGCAAGAAAATGTGTGCGCAACTACACCCCTTATCATGTTTAAGGCGTAAAGGTGTGTAGTGCTCGGGTCCCAAGCCATCAATCACGCATTTCGACACATGATGGCCAAAGAGGCCGAATTGCACAAATCAATGGCAAATGAATGCACAAAAACACATAAATACCTTAACCTCTATCATGCATGATCAAGAGGGTTGGCGACCGAGAATTGAGGCACGTTTCATCACTTCAAGTATGAAACGTTCCTCGTTCCTCGTGTTTGGACTAACACTATATCCAAACAAAATGCAATGCAATGCATGCACAACTTAACAAAGATAATGGCATGCAAACGATGCTAATGCAACATGAGCATGCAAGTATTATGTAATGCAACATGATTAACTTAGTAATACTAATGGCATGTGATCAATGTAATGCAACATGATTGACTTATTAAGGCCAAAGGCATGCCAACTTAATGCAATGCAACCTAAGTATGCAAACAAAGCCAATGCAACCTAGGTATGCAAACAAAGCCAATGCGACATGAGCATGCCAACAACCATGTAAACAAAAAGTATGCAAACAACATGTAATGCAAACAAGCATGCAAGATGGACTTAAATCGGATATGGACAGACCTCAGCCATGCCCAAAATAGTGGCCAAAATGTTGAAGTGAAGACATGAAATGCAAGACAAGCATGCATGCCAATTGGCTCAAGAATTAAGGCATAAGAGGACCACCCTCAAGGCATAGAAAGAGTGACAAGCATGGACATGTGACAACACTATTAGCTCTGAAATCATGCATGGAATGATGCCAAATCAACCACACAATATAAGTATGGCATGCAAGAGGTTCAAAGCTTAAGGCTAGCCAAGAAGCTTGTGATACCCCTGTTCCGTATTATGCTAATTTATCCTCCTTATGCATACGATTATGTGTTTGTTATGATTTTGAGTGCCATTTATATGAATATATGTGGTTTTGAATTTCTATCTATTCACTGTAGGGATATTTGTTTGATTATCTGCTTCGGAATTTAAATTGAAGGCCTTATCGACCACCGAAACCAAAATTGATTACGCCATTGTGATTGACATAATTTTTAGAGCCTACGGTGAAGTTTAATTGAAAAATTGATTCGGACCAGATTAAATTGATGAATTAGTGCCCAATTATTTATTATTATTAAATTGGTTTAGTGGGACATTTATAAAAAGGGCAATACACACTCAACACCTCTCTTGGTTTCATCTTTTGGCTGATTTAGCCCTCTAGAGGAAGAGAGAACTGAACTAGAGAGAGAGAGAGAGAGTGTAGGAGAATCAAAATTTGGTCTTGAAGGCTTGGAAGTTTGAAGCTACACTCAAGAATTGATCTTGGTTTGGGAGATTAAAGCTCTTAGGTGAGTAATCAACCCTTAATTTATGGGTTTGAGTTGTAATTTTGTGAATTAAAGATTAAATAGTGATCAAGAACATGGAATGAGTTGGTTTTGATGAATTTAAAGTCCATATGTGCATGTATGTAGAGAATTCCTATGAAATTATATAATCTAGCATGTAATATGTGAATTTTGAAAGATTGTGAGTCGAATCATACATGCAAGCATGTTTTTGTTGAGTTCCATGAGAATGAACACCATTTGCATCATTTGAAAGAGAAATGAAGTCAAAATTAGCATGCATGTTTGAATATTAAAGATGTGGAGCTTATGTGAGGTTTGAATGCATGAGCCTTGATTATACAAAGGAATGTTTATTAATTTGAAGAAATGGACCATGATTTTGAGCAATTGACCTCATCTTGCTTGTATACTCATGTTATATATTGTATTTGCATGTTTTGGGACCAAAAACATGAGTTTTGAACCTTGGAAGGTCGGGTTTGAACTCAAGAACCCATTCTGGAAAACCCAGAGATTTGATGTCTGCTCAAGCGGGGAAACCGCCACTCGAGCGTGAATTTCGAGCTCCCAGAATATTTTGTTGACATGATATCCGCTCGAGCGGGGAAGTCCACGCTCGAGCGCGGAGCTATATAAGATGGACTTCCGCTCGAGCGTCCAAGTTCCACGCTCGAGCGTAAAAATGGCATAACAACACTTTTGCAGACCTCATGGGTCCGCTCGAGCGGGGAAGACCACGCTCGAGCGGGGACCTGTTTCTGGAAATTCTGTGTGATCGTTCTGTGTTTCGTTTTTCGTTCTCTTTCACTTGCAAGCACTCTTAGGCATGCATTAAGCATTGTAATTGAGTTGAAGAGATAAGAATGAAGCCTAAAGAGGAATATGTGAATTAAAGAACGGATTGAATCGTTTGTGACCCATATGTGTTATATGATGTGTAGGGTCAAGCTCCAGGGCAAATCCACGAGCCGATCACTGTGAGTAATACCTGAACAAAGATATCTGAATTATGTTGTTGTCCAAATTGCTTACTCCTATGTAAGTCTTATAAGTTCATTGATTCATTTGGTGGACAATGGTTGTTAGAATAAATGAATGGGCCAGAGGCCGTTTTGATAGGAATAAATGAATGGGCCAAAGGCCATTTTGATAAGAATGAATGAATGGGCCGAAGGCTGTTTTGACATTAATGAATGGGCCGAAGGCCGTTTTGACATTAATGAATGGGCCAAAGGCCGTTTTGACATGAATGAGTGGGCCGAAGGCCATTTTGACAAGAATAAATGATTAGGCCGAAGGCCGATTGACATGAATGATTGGGCCGAAGGCCGATTGATATGAATGATTGGGCCAAAGGCCGATTGACATGAATGATTGGGCCGAAGGCCGATTGATATGAATGATTTGGCCAAAGGCCGATTGACATAAATGATTGGGCCAAAGGTTGATTGACATAAATGGTTGGGCCAAAGGCTGTTTTGACACAAATGAAAGTTTGACATGCATGAATGGGCCAGAGGCCAGTTTGAAATGAAAGTTTGAAAGGCCTAAAGGCCAGTTTGATATGGAAGTTTGAAAATGCCAAAGGCCAGGTTGACACGAATAACAGTCTGTATAGAACTTTATGTTACTATACTTTCTGTTGTGAGTTATTAACATATGTATGTTTGAAATGTTATGATGTGCATATAAGCACGACTCTATGGATAAAGTTTTAAATTTGCTTCCGTTTGGCCCCTTTACTCTGATGAGTTTTGCCTTATTTGGTTTAAGGCCGTAGGTAATCTCGTGATTACTGGCCGGTTATGGCCTTAACCCATAGGGGCGGGTTCGGGTCATGACAGAGTGGTATCAGAGCTCGAGTTAATAACTCATACACTTGTCCAAAAGAGCAATAAGCATCTAGAGAAGATTTAGGATGCATTCATATGATAAGTATGAATTTGGAAGCATTGAGAATATGCCTAACTATTTTGATATGAACGATTATGTGCTATAAGTTGCGAATTACTTGCATTGCAAGATATCTGAATACGTATGCTCTTTTGTATATGCATACCCGTGAATCTTTTGTATAAAGTATAATGCAAGTTTAATCAGGTGGGGAGAACACGTGATTATATGAGATACGAATTGTTACACTAATGTGTACAACAAGTTTGTTTTGTTATAATGCACATACATGAATCATGAAAAGTTGCCTATGTGCATTTGATTCTGCAAATGGGTGTCTATGTGAAATATGAACATGATTTGAGTATATAACTACATAGTAAATGTTCAGCATGCGATATCTGACAAGTGTGCAATCATCTGTTACGTATGTGATTAAATGTGCCTATGTGCGAATGTACGCATGTGTATCCATGTTTATTTTCGTATTGGCCATCCCAGTGTTTGGCAAGGTTTAATAAGAATTTGTGTAGAGTGTGGATAAAGTAAGGGCATATGAGTTGGCAGACTCTTTCATAGCCCGACTTGATAGTCTGGAAGGAATAGTACAAGAAATGGCAGAGATCTTAAGACAACAACGTCAGTTGCCACTATGGCAAGAACCTTGCCATCACCAGTGTAAGAAACACCGAGGAGTTTGTTATCACATCTCTGGTGTTCGTTATAGGTGTGGTAAAGTGGACCATATGGTAAGAAACTGTCCCCGGACTAAACAAAATGTGAATAAATCTTCTACCTCAGCTAGATTCGTACCAATGGTAGGAATTGCTAGTCGAGATACAGTAATTGCACTCGTCTCAGAAAGTACTCAGAATGCTGCAATCGTTATTCCAGGTATCTATACTATTTATAAACGAATGCCTATATGTGATTGATTCTGAATTAGTGCATGTGTACACCTTTGCTTGGGGTATTGTTTGATTCGGATCAGCATGTCCCTTCATATTTGCTGCATGTGTATCTAGATTGATTAGACCCACAAGATCGAGACCGTATTCGTTGAATGTATATGTTCCATTTGGGAAGTTTGTGAAATATGTGTTAGGATATCGAATAACTCTACACATGCACATGTACATCTAAACCTATACTCGGGGTGATTTGTTATATTACTACCTTCATTGACTAAACCACTGGAATTGTGACTCTGTGATTGTGTGACTGAGTTGAGCACCCCAAGTAATGAACTCTATAACTGTGAGACCATGTACTCTGATTGGTAGAAAATTGACTGGACTATGTGGCTATATTAAGCTTGACTCGTTAACCTAAGTTTTGTGACTGATTTGGAACCTCTACGTGACAAATCCTATATTATGTGTAATCGAAGAACTTTGTTTAATGTGTTACTGTGTACCATGTGCTTGCATCTAAGACTTATTTGAGAACTGCTATATTAATTATGATACATACCTCCTGATATGAACAACTGCATACATATGCAACTACACCTGAACTTATGTGGACAATGCTATATTGTACATGACTTAAAATACTTTGATATGAACGGATGTGATGAATGACTCCGATATGACTTTAAGGACTGATGAACTTAGAACAGTTGTGAAACTATCAACCATGTACCTAAGCAAATGAAGTATGCCTTACAGAACCAAATGTACTCTATTTGAGAAAATTTTTATCTGATTTGACCCGATAGAACTTTTGTTTGGTTGGGCCTATTAGAACCCTCATTTGATATAATTTGATGGGTCCTTTGCTCGATTTGGTTTGGCAAGACCTTTGACGAGATTAATTTGATGAGAGCCTCTATCTGATTTGACCTTGTTAAAGGGAAGTACGGATTACGTATGAGTAAACTGCCAGATTATTCTTGGCCGGAAAATTGATAGACCCAAAACTTGAATCCGTTTGGAGTACTTGACTTACTTGAAAGACCTTTGGTGGGCTATCAATAGATTGATCTAACCATGAACACCGTTGAGAACCAACCTTCAACTATTGAGGACATATGTGTTAAAAATGAACAGGGTTGTGCGAATCCAGTGATTGGGTGTTGTAAGAAACAATGCTTGTGTGCTATCATGTTCTTGCTCATTTGACGTTATGGAAACCAATGACAGCGGATTGATTTGATTGTAAATGATACTGAACATTTGTCCTTGACTGATCAGAATATGTTTTGTATGGGAGAGTAGCTGCATCAGTGTTACTGGATTTCAGGAAATCAAGTTATGATGAGTGCTATTATGTTTGTTTTGATGACATTCTTGGGGCGTCCTTTCGTGCTAGGGGACGTTAAGCCTATGTAGCACCTTTGTTGAGATATCTCTTTTGCCACCGATGGTTTTGTACAGGTGGGTTTGTGTAATTGATCCCGAGTCGGCCACCGACGATCATGAACGGGTGTGCTTTGATTCCGAGATGATTATTTCTTTGTTTTGCCCGGAATGTCATCCTTTGGTATTATGTGGATGTTATTAGCATCAAAGGAGCTTTTAAAAACCTTGATTGTCCGAAAGTATGTGAGTTCAATACGCCTTGCGTAAATAACTGCTCAGTGCCATTATATTCTGTAATTGGGGCTCTGAGGATGTGTAAATTGTGTTTAACATGTGATTGACTATTTTGATATCATATTTGACATCATGGGGATTAATAGACGAATTGCCTTCTGCTTTTGGCAACTATGAGATAGTGTGGAAAGACTCGAAAGAATAGAGAATTGAATATTGAACCGAATTCCAAACTATAAACTATTGAATGAATTGTGAACACGTGTATAGGGGTAGAAATCGACTGCTTCGATGTTAGTGTGCTTTACAATTGGTACTATGGGGATATATGAGTTACGTATGTCATGTGATTGATTGCTTCGTTGTCATCTTTGTTGACTCGGGAATCAGTGTCTAGATCCACTTTATGTTCCTGTAGACTTCTGATTGATCTTGGATAACTGTGATAAGGCACTAAACTAAGTACTAAATTGGATTGTGCATTGTAAAATTCTCGAAGAACGAATTGAACTTCTGTGACAAGGATATGAACCGAACTTCTATGGGAAAGTTAGTGGGCGTTTGAAATAAATATGTTGGCGACCTGTGGTGAAAAAGAAAATTGTTGAATTTTGTCTAAATGTTTTCAGTGCCAACAAGTCAAAGTTGAATATCAGATTTGGCGGAACTACTTCAATCTCTCTATATTTCGGAATGGAAATAGGGATATGTGACTACGAAGTTCATTATGGGGATACCTTGAGCACCTAGGGTATAAGTCCCGTTTGCGTTGTTATATATAGGATTACTAACTTTGCTAATTTCCTCCCTGTAAAATCTTCGTGTGATGCATATAGACTAGCAACAATTTACATCGGCAAGATTGCTCGTTTGCATGGGACCCTAGTATCTATTGTTTGGACAGGGATCCTAAAATGTGTTTGAATTCTGGCAAGCTTTCTAGAGGTGATGAGAACTGGATTGTGAGTTAGCGCTACCTCCCATCTGCTAATTGATGTATAATTAGAAAGAACTTTTGGGAGAAATGCTCCAAATATATTTAACAGATCTTTTAGGGAATTTGGAAAGTCTATTCGTTGTTGGCAGACTCTGCTTATAACAACAGCTTGCACTCTAGTTTCGGTATGGCACCATACAAGCCTTGTATGGAAGAAAAAGGTAAGTCTCTGACTGATTGAGAACTAAGTGTTGCTTGATTTTGGGACTAAGTAAATGGCTATCAAAAAGGACTGGAACCGTTGAATGAAAAGTGTTCCGAATTGTGTTTGACTAAAGGTAAAATAAGTTTGGAGGACCAATCTTCCTAAAGGGGGGAAGACAGTGATACCCCTATTCCGTATTATGCTAATTTATCCTCCTTATGCATATGATTATGTGTTTGTAATGATTTTGAGTGTCATTTATATGAATATATGTGGTTTTGAATTTCTATCTGTTCACCGTAGGGATATTTGTTTGATTATTTGCTTCGGAATTTAAATTGAAGGCCTTATCGGCCACTGAAACCAAAATTGATTGCGCCATTGTCATTGGCATAATTTTTAGAGCCTATGGTAAAGTTTAATTGAAAAATTGATTTGGACCAGATTAAATTGATTAAATTGATGAATTAGTGCCCAATTATTTATTATTATTAAATTGGTTTAGTGGGACTTTTATAAAAAGGGCAATACACACTCAACACCTTCCTTGGTTTCATCTTTTGGCTGATTTAGCCTTCTAGAGGAAGAGAGAACCGAACTAGAGAGAGAGAGAGAGAGAGAGAGAGAGAGAGAGAGAGAGAGAGAGAGAGAGTGCAAGAGAATCAAAATTTGGTCTTGAAGGCTTGGAAGTTTGAAGCTACACTCAAGAATTGATCTTGGTTTGGGAGATTAAAGCTCCTAGGTGAGTAATCAACCCTTAATTTATGGGTTTGAGTTGTAATTTTGTGAATTAAAGATTAAATAGTGATCAAGAACATGGAATGAGTTGGTTTTGATGAATTTGAAGTCCATATGTGCATGCATGTAGAGAATTCCTATGAAATTACATAATCTAGCATGTAATATGTGAATTTTGAAAGATTGTGAGTTGAATCATACATGCAAGCATGTTTTTGTTGAGTTCCATGAGAATGAACACCATTTGCATCATTTGAAAGAGAAATGAAGTCAAAATTAGCATGCATGTTTGAATATTAAAGATATGGAGCTTATGGGAGGTTTGAATGCATGAGCCTTGATTATACAAAGGAATGTTGATTAATTTGAAGAAATGAACCATGATTTTGAGCAATTGACCTTATCTTGCTTGTATACGCATGTTATATATTGTATTTGCATGTTTTGGGACCAAAAACATGAATTTTGAACCTTGGAAGGTTGGGTTTGAACTCAAGAACCCATTCTGGAAAACCCAGAAATTTGATGTCCGCTCGAGCGTGAATTTCGAGCACCCAGAATATTTTGTAGACATGATATCCGCTCGAGTAGGGAAGTCCACGCTCGAGCGCGGAGCTATGTAAGATGGACTTTTGCTCGAGCGTCCAAGTTCCATGCTTGAGCGTAAAAATGGCATAACAGTACTTTTGCAGACCTCATGGGTCCGCTTAAGCGGGGAAGTCCACGCTCGAGCGAGGACCCTGTTTTCAGAAATTCTGTGTGATCGTTCTGTGTTTCGTTTTCCGTTCTCTTTCACTTGCAAGCACTCTTAGGCATGCATTAAGCATTGTAATTGTGTTAAAGAGATAAGAATGAAGCCTACAGCGGAATATGTGAATTAAAGAATGGATTGAATCGTTTGTGACCCATATGTGTTATATGATGTGTAGGGTCAAGCTCCAGGGAAAATCCACGAGCCGATCACTGTGAGTAATATCTTAACAAAGATATCTGAATTATGTTGTTGTCCAAATTGCTTACTCCTACGTAAGTCTTATAAGTTCATTGATTCGTTTGGTGGACAATGGTTGTTAGAATAAATGAATAGGCCAGAGGCCGTTTTGATAAGAATAAATGAATGGGCCAGAGGCCGTTTTGATAAGAATGAATGAATGGGCCGAAGGCGGTTTCGACATTAATGAATGGGCCAAAGGCCGTTTTGACATTAATGAATGGGCCAAAGGCCATTTTGACATTAATAAATGGGCCAAAGGCTGTTTTGACATGAATGAATGGGCTAAAGGCCCTTTTGACAAGAATAAATGATTGGGCCGAAGGCCGATTGACATGAATGACTGGGCCGAAGGCCGATTGATATGAATGATTGGGCCGAAAACTGATTGACATGAATGATTGGGCCGAAGTCCGATTGACATAAATGATTGGGCCGAAGGCCGATTGACATAAATGGTTGGGCCAAAGGCCGTTTTGACACAAATAAAAGTTTGACATGTATGAATGGGTCAGAGGCCAGTTTGACATGCATGAATAAGCCAGAGGCCAGTTTGAAATGAAAGTTTGAAAGGCCTAAAGGCCAGTTTGATATGGAAGTTTGAAAAGGCCAAAGGCCAGTTTGACATGAATAACAGTTTGACACGAAGAACAGGTTGACACTAATGAATTGGGCCCAAGGCCGTATGATGTGTTTGGAACCGCAGTTACTTAACTTACATATGTCTATGTATGTATGTATTAGTAGAACTAATAAATTGGGCCCAAGGTCGTTTGGTGTATATTGTTCCAATGTGTATTCTTTATTTGATATTATTCACTGGGCTTTCGCTCATGCTCATTCATGTGTTTGTAGGTGAACCAAGAGAAGTCCAAACCTAGCCCCAGTGAAGTCTGTATGGAACAACTAAGGTTTTGAGAGTTAGCCCATGCGTCTCACGCACGAGACACGTCTTCGCCCTTCTGCCATTCCATGTTACTTTGTCATGTTGGCGAGGACTTTGGTGTACGTCTGCATATGGCTTTGTTTTGGCTGACATAGATTTGAATGATCCTATCTATATAGAACTTTATGTCACTATACTTTCTGTAGTGAGTTATTAACATATGTATGTTTGGAATGTTATGATGTGCATATAAGCACGACTCTATGGACAAAGTTTTAAATTTGCTTCCGTTTGGCCCCTATACTCTGATGAGTTTTGCCTTATTTGGTTTGAAGTCGTAGGTAATCTTGTGATTACTGGCCGGTTATGGCCTTAACCCATAGGAGCGGGTTCGGGTCATGATAGAGCTTGTACCAAGGCCACATGAATCAAGCCTCGAAGGGCCAAGGACAACCAAAATAAAGCATGAACCCTCCAAAGCATTGAATGAATGAAAGATGTGAGGGCATGGCAATGAAACATGCTCTGAAATATCATGTTGAATGATGCCAAATCATGTACATGGCCCAAGCAATGCATGCTAGTGACTTGGGGACTTAAAGCTAACAAGCTATAATGAACCATGGCTATACAAAGCAATGCATGAATGACTAAAACAACACAAATCAAACCTTAAGCATAGTAAAACAAGGCTAAAAACTTCTTGGAGTTGAGCCAAAACATGCAAGAATGATGGTCTAAACACATGATGCATGTTATGCTAGCATGCAAGATTGCACTACAAGTATGTGAAGCATGCAAGATGCTATCAAACCAACCTAAAACAGAGGCATAGCATGGAAAAACAACACCAAAAACTTGCTGAAATGGAACCAAAACATGCTAAACAAACATGCTACTTTGATGAGCCATCTATACAAGCAAGCAAGACACAAGGAGAGGGGATGACCCTCTCTTATTTGGGACCTTAAAACGCCATTTCCACCATTGAAATTCCTCTGAGTTTCAGTGGTGAGAAGGCCAAAACAAGGTGATCCCAATAGCTTAAAAAGATGGCACAAGAACAAGGCCAAACAAGGCCTAAGAGGGGGTAGACTACCCCCAACACAAAAGTGTCTTTAAACAAACATGTTAAGCATGAAAAATTAGAACTTTTTTCAGTAGAAAGTTAAGCTTAAATCAGCATGAAAATAGGTCCAAAAGCTTAAACCAAAACAAGGGTTTAAAGGCTAGTTGACTCACCCTTGTAAAACACCTTTAAAACCACAACTCTAGCAGCTTTTATGAGCTCAAACCAACCCAAAAACACTAACACCAACTCCTAAGTACCTCAGCAACAAAAGGATTGAACACAAACGAGTGCAAATATATATAGAGAGATATATAACTTGTATCTCAACTTTTCAGACCCTCTGGAAAGGGAGAGGGGTCTCCCTTCTTACAGAAATTCAATTCTTAACCTTGTTGAGCAAGCTTGAGTCTTGATCCCATCCCTCTATACATGTGTATCGAGGATGAGATCTGTGCTCACCAGCTGTCACAGCTGGCAAGAAAATATCTGCAAAAGCAGGTGGAAAGGTCTTGGCCAGAAAATATGGCTGATCGACCAAAAGGAGTGTCGATTGACCAAAAAGAGTGCCGATCGGCCAACACTTATGGCCGATGGCACAAGGCCTTAGCCGATGGGTTGTGGGGATGGCCAACAAGCCACCCTCTTCCTTCAGAAGCAAAAGCACAAGTCCTTGGTCCACAACCAAGCACAAAACAGACAAGTTGAGAGATCTTAAGGTAAGGCCCGCAGCTGAGACCTTCGGGAACTCAAAACGAACACGAGCATGGATGATCATCGAGTGTTCAAACCATGACGTCCAAGTCTTAAGGACGGTAAAAAATGGGGTGTCTACAGTTGCCCCTCTTTGACAGAACTCGAAAGTCATAAGATGACGGGAGTGAATGTCAAAGCCTAGAGACAACCTATTTTTGACGAGGCCGAAGACTTAGACAAGAATACAAGATAACAAAGAGATGCGCCCGTAGGCAAGGGCAAGATGCAAAGGACATGCACGATGCCGAACATAACTTATGATCATGCAAAGAGAGCTGCAATGAAGCATTCATGCAAAACAAATACAACATTTTAAGCAAGCGAATAAGAAACAACAGTCCTACACATTCCAACAGAGAGGATGTAAGAAAATTATGCAATTCTCACTGCGTCTCACGTGGAGAAGACTAAAAGCGACTACCGAGGACACCCGAAGTCTCAAACACAACATCTCTCATCGTATCACACGCAGGAAAGGAAAGGACTATGCAAGAAAGCGCAGTCATCCAGACGCATGCCAAACGCGAGAGGAGAGAGATACGTCCAAACGCATGCCAAACGTGAGTGGAGGGGGGTAGCAGTCAAGCTGAACCGGAACTTCTCTTGAATGAACCGTACATACAATATCGTGCCTGCAAAAGAAAGAAATTCAACAAGTGCAATAGAGTAGAAACACACGTTCAACGTTAGATCAAGAAATCATTTCAATATGAGATAAACACATGCATATACAATGCGAGTGAGAAGGTGCATAGCAATGCAAGTGAAAAGATGCATGATAATGCAACTAGAACGAGCATAACAATGCAAGTAGGGCATGCGATAATGCAAACAAGAGGTGCATAACAATGCAACTGAAACAAGCATGATAATGCAAGTAAAACAAACGTGACAACGCAAGTAAGGGGATGCATGACAATGCAACCTAAGTGTGCGTGACAACGCGGATAAAAAAGTGCATAACAGTGCAAGAAAGGCATGGGCGACAACGCAAGCCATGGGGTGCATAAGAATGCAAGAAAGGCATGGGCGACAACGCAAGCCAAGTGGTGCATAACAATGCAAGTGAGGCATGCGCAACAACGCAAGCCAAGGGGTGCATAACAATGCAAGAGAGGCATGCGCGACAACAAGAGCCAAGGGGTGCATAACAATGCAAGAAAGGCATGCACGACAACGCAAGCCAAGGGGTGCATAACAATGCAAGAAAGGTATGAACACATGTAAGTAAAGCATGCATGACAAAGCAGGCAATGTGCATAACAATGCGAGGAAAAGCATGAACACATTTAAGTAAAGCATGCGCGACAACGCAAGCAATGTGCATAACAATGCGAGGAAAAGCATGAACACATGTAAGCATAGCATGCGCAACAATGCAAGAGAGGCACACGTTCAACATAAGCATGGGAAAGGCATGTTATCCGCAATGTTGGGATGCAACTTTAAAACGAGATGAGGTATGCTCAATGCAAGAGCAAAAAGCCGTATAACAAATGTGCGCCTTACAAACATGACAAAACACTCGTAAGGCAAGATATTCAAAAGAAATTCTCGAGCAATTCTTTCAATATACAAAAGGATACGAAAAAGGATACACCTCGTGCGTATCGAGTGCCGCAGACGGAAGACACGGTTCGGGGCCACCACAAAGACCGCTTAAGCTTCATAAGTGTATTTTCTTGCACTTTCATGAAAGATGAGGGTACCAATCAACAGAATTGACCCAAACAAGGGTATTGGAGGTCCATCGGCCACAAGGGGGAACCATCGGCCAACAATTTAACCGATCGGCTAACAATTTGGCCGATCGGCCAAAAGTGGCAGATTCGGGGCAATTTTGTCCATTTGCTTTGGGTCTTTAAATATAGGGTTCCAAACCCTATTTCCTCACTTCTCCTTAACCGAAAATCATTCCTCACTCTCTCTAGGTCATTTTCCTCCCTTCAATCTAAGCTTTTCTTCCGTTTTCAAGCCTCCCGCGACTTTCGATTCGCGAAACCCTCTTCGTTCCAAACACTTTGAACCGAACGAAACGTGATTTCGGTGCCACATTCTTGATGTCCATCACTTGGGGTTTGTTTTCCCCAAGTTTACCTTGATTTTCGTGCCCTCTTCCATACTTTGACCTTTTCTCTCATTTTTCACCCCTCGGGGTTGACTTTAGGTTGACTTTTTGCATTTTCACCCAATTTTCATACCCTTGGCCATTTTTGCACTCTTCTCGAGATGGCAGACGATATTCCACGGGGTGGGACTCCCCCAGAGATAGATACGGATCCTGAGGTTGAGCTCTTACCTCTCAGTGTTCGACCTTTCGATCTAGTGACATACCGGCCCGCGATACATGTACTGCCTCCCAATTGCATCCGCCAGTTTAGGAGCTACACGCGAGGTGCACCATTGGAGCTCCTGCTACGCGAGCCGGAGTCGCACCTTTCTTACGGCGCAGTTGAGGTATACTCTTCTTCTTTACTTTCTGCAATGTAGATCGTATATCTTGGATAGTTGATACTACCCTTTATCTGATAATCACAAATACACTTGTAGATCACATGCTTAGTCCACCGTGAGCACACTCATACACGATATCTCTGTAAACTCGAACACATGCACACACACTGCATTTTCATCAATTCTGAACATATTCAAACACTGTATTTCTAACACTGTTTCACATCTGTTTGCCTTGAACACAGGGAGATTCCCGTGCCTTCCGGGGGTATAGGAATACCATCGCCCGAGGTTGGTACATGGAGTTGCCTTATGAGGTCCGCCACATCGTTGATCAGACCGGTTTTGGCGCATTCTGCATGGGACTCTCGCGCCTCACTGCCAGTAGGCTCCTTCTAGGCACACTGGTGGAGAGGTGGTGGGACACCACCGATTCCTTCCACCTTTCCGCAGCGGGCAAGATGACGATGACCCCTTTTGACTTCTCCATGCTCACTGGCATTAGAGTAGGGGGTGATCCGATTCCCTTTGATACTGATATGGGCGAGTGGGATGTTACCCAAATGTTCTTGCTTGGCGCTCGACCACCTCTCTCCTAGCCAGGGTTCGTGAGCTATTCTTGGTTCGAGGACTAGGTCAAAGTACAGGCGCTGACGGCCCGCGAGGAGGTCGAGCAGTATGCCCGAGGGTTCATTATGTTCTTGCTGGGCACCACCCTCTTCGCCGACCGGGCGAACATAGTTGCCCTCTGTCTGCTGAGCGCATTGGTGGACGTGACCAGGATCTGATGCTATGACTGGGGTGGCGTAGGCTTGGCCACGCTTTACAGGTACATGAGCTCTTCATCCCGCCGCAGCGGACATTTGCTAGGAGGCTACTGGCGAGACTGGGAGGTACACCTTCCCTTTCTGTTTTATAGTTTTGCTTTACATTATCTGTACACCACACACACTACATACTTGCAATCTGCTTTACACTGGCTGTTCACTGCACAATACACTGCACACCGTTCTCTCTGGATACTGCCTTACTGATAAGCATACTCATTCTTACCCTGTTACACTCTGTAGTTGTGGGTATATGCCTACTTTCTGATGCTTGCTCTAGAGCCAGAGGTGGAGATGCCCCTCGCTGTCCCATATTCTCATCGATACGATGTTAGGTGCGAGCAGAGACCACGGGAGTCTTTCTTGTTCTTCCGCAGAAACTTCGACACCATTAACGCAGCTGAGGTATTTTAAACATTATAGATTATTTAAGCTTCGCTTTACATTGTACTTTCAACAGTAGATAACAAACTGTATATCCTGTCATTTGCAGATCACCTGGCAACCCTAGGCCGCATTGCCAGATGCAGTGAGAGACCAGTACATGGGCTCTCAGGAGACTGCCCGATTTTAAGTCTTATTGGAGGGTCCGGTTTGCTGGGCTTGGTACATGGGAGAGCACTTCCTGCGGCAGACCCTTGGTTTACCTGAGCAGATAGTCCCGAGGCCACCTCCCACCCATATGAGGCATACAGAGAGGTACACCCCGGAGGAGATGATCGACTTCACCATCGGTTGGGATGCTGACTTTTTCAGAGATGAGGGCGACTACACCATCTTCATCCAGACTTATCTCATACGGCCTCTGAATAGTGCTCGTCGAGTTGAGAGGGAGAGGCCTGCAGCCCCTATGGGACGAGCGGGAGCGCCGAGGGCGACTCAGGCCCGTGACAGGACTGGGTCCCGAAGGGGACAGAGAGCGGAGTGGCCAGCGCTGCCCACCACCATGACATGCCAAGGACAGGGTGGGGAGACTTATCAGATATCCATCGCTCCTCACCGGCTGATCATGAACTCGTCGGAGTTCGCAGCTCGACCCCGGTATGTGCTATACTCTTCACGTTGTACAGTCATTTCATTTTAGTTGATATCCCGCGAAATAATAATTACTTCAACACTTTCGCAGGCTTCTATTGAGTACATTAGACAGGCCCTAGAGCTGACGGCTTCGGTGATGGGGATGTTACAGAGGAGCATGGACTTGTTCAGCATTTACAGTATCCCGGTACGTTCTTTCAACCTCAGTCTCAAGACCTTGCATAATCTGTTCCATACTGATCTGAGGCATTACATTATCAATACGGCACTTGATACACTGCACTCACATACCACTCACGGCATTGATACACTGTAACTTATATACTGCTCACGGCACTGATATTGTAATCATACATTGCTCACGGCATTCATACATTGCTCATAGCATTCATACACTGTACTCATACACTGTATTTGATACCATACTCAACTTTGCATAGCATGACTGATGCATCTACCAATTTGTTCTTTTCAGGCCTCATTCCAGATACTGGCCACAGGGGGTGCTTTAGCAGGACCTTCAGCACCTGTCTGAGGAGCGGGGAGAGCAAAACGAAGGATCTCAGTACACAGCAGCAGCAGAGCCGGGCGTACTCACTCTGAGAGTAGCTCGCGGGCGCACATCTCAAATGACGATGAGTCTAATGCAATGGCAGATTCATCTCAGGATGAGGGTGGAGATGGCTCGAACTCAAACTCTGGCAACAGAGCCGACGGTGATGATCTGGACCTTCGTCCAGGAAGAGGACGAGGAGAGACTCCTGCACTTGAGGCGACTGGCGCCGATCTAGATGTTGCTCTTTCTTTTTTTCTTTATTTTTCTTTTTACTAGTAGTTTAAGAACATTATACTACGTCAGGCAGATTTTATTTTCTTCAAAACTACGTACTTTTGCAAAGGAAAACATGATGGAATGAAATAGCACTTTTTGTCAAAAAGGTGTTACATTTGTACATTCTAAGCAGCGCATCGCATCGCATCACATTACATAACAATGTAAATGAGATTGAACTTTGTTTTGAAAACTAAATACTCGAATTGCATTAATCAGGTAGTGAATTGACTGACAACAAAAGAACTCGATAAGCAAAACAAAGAACTTGACATGCTAACCAAATGTAAATACAACTCGATAAGCAAGACAAGGACTAAAGAACACAAAAATAAAACTCGATAAACAAAAGTACAACAACTCGATAAACAAATTGAAGTAACACATCCGCGAACCTGTTGTTCTCTCTTAACAGATGAGCGAAGTTCAATTTCTCAAACCGAGGAATCAACACGTCCAAAGTCTGGTGGTAGATTCTCATCTTTTCTTCTTTAACTTTCTAGTCTTCTTTAGCTTGAGATATAACAAGGTTCGAGTCTCCGATGACATCCAACCGTTTTACCCCCTAGGGCGGCTTCTAGTCCAGCAATACATGCCTCAGACTTTGCCTCATTGTTCAAGACTTTGCACCGGAGTTTGAATGCTAAAGGTATAAGGGAATTGTCGGGTGCTATCAGCAACACCCCTATCCCATACCCGTATTGGTTTGACGCTCTGTCAAGGTACATCGTCCAGGTCTCTTCTTCGACATAGGGAATGGCCTCGTCCGGGAACATATACTCAACTGCTTCATCCCCTTCCACTGGGTGATCGGCTAGGAGCTCCGTTACCGCTCTCCCTTTCACAGACTTGCGCGTCATGTATTTTAGATGAAATTCGGAAAGCAGAAGCAACCAACGAGCTAGCCTACCCGCAAGTGCCGGTTTCTTGAAAAGATATTTGATGGGATCTAATCTCGAAACCAGTATTACAGAGTGAGCTAACAGGTAGTGCCGCAGCTTCCTGGTAGCCCATACCAAGGCCAGACAAGCCTTCTCTAGCGGAGTGTAGTGGGTCTCGTAATCCAGCATTTTCTTGCTCAGGTAGTAGATAGCTTTCTCCACTTTGTCCTCAGACTCCTGTGCAAGCATGCAGCCTATTGTAGTTTCAATCACTGAAAGGTACAGAATCAACGGTTTTCCCAGCTCAGGTGGTGACGACACAGGTGGGTTCTGTAAATATTGCTTGATTTGTTCAAAAGCTGCTTGGCATCGGCCGTCCCATTGAAACTTCTTTCCTTTCTTCAGGAGACCAAAGAGTGGTTCACAAGTCAAGATTAATTTTGCAATAAACCGTCTTACGAATTGTACTTTACCCAGAAAGCCTCGCACCTCATTTTCAGTCCTTGGTGGTGGCATTTCTAAGATGGCATTGATTTCAGAAGGATTGACGTCGATACCTCTCTGTGTGATCAAGAACCCCAGCATTTTCCCTGCTGTAACACCAAACGTACACTTCTGAGGATTCAGCCGCAACCGAAACTCTCTAATCCGTTGAAAGAATTTCTGCAAGGTGGTGTAGTGGCCCTCTCTTTCCTTGGACTTGACAATCATGTCGTCCACGTACACCTCAACCTCTTTATGGATCATATCATGCAAAATCGTGGTTGTGGCCCATTGATATGTAGCTCCAGCATTCTTCAGCCCAAACGACATCACCTTATAATCATAGGTCCCCCACGGGGTGGTGAAAGCAGTCTTCTCCCGGTGTTCGGGTGCCATGAAAATCTGATTGTAGCCAGAAAACCCATCCATGAATGACAGTAATGCATGCCCAGCAGTGAAGTCCACTAATTCATCGATATGCGGCAGAGAAAAGTCGTCCTTCAGACTGGCTTTGTTCAAATCCCTGAAGTCCACACATACCCGAATTCTGCCGTCCTTCTTCGGCACCAGAACTATATTGGCCAACCAAGTTGTGTATTCAGATACCAGCAAGAACCCTGCGTCAATTTGCTTGGTGACCTCTTCTTTGATCTTGAGAGCCCAGTCCGGGTAGATTCTTCTGAGCTTCTGCTTAACAGGTCGAGCCTCAGGTCAAGAGGGATCCGGTGTTGTACAATCTCAAGATCGATTCCAGGTATGTCTTCATAGGACCACGCGAAAACATCTTTGAAATCTTTTAATAAAGCGACTAAGCGTTCGCGCTCCTCTGAAGACAACGTGGACTTGATCTGGACCAGCCGCGGGTCCTTCTCAATACTCACATTAATTGTGGAGATTTCATCAACCAATGGTTTTACAAACCTCTCCTGCTCTTGATCAAGCAAATATTTTAAAACCGGAGGAATTTCTTCCTCGTCGTTTTCATCGAAATTTTGAAAGTCTTGATTAATACAATAAATCAAAGGCATAAAAAAGTAGTCGAAGGCCACAACCGCACAATTCTCATTAATTACTTCCAAATTGCCTGATTTCTCTGTTACAACAGACTCAAAGGAAAAAGAAAAAGACGACCTAGACAGGACTGTGGTATCCGGGTTGTCTCCCCCAAGAATACCGGACTCAGACTCAGACGAGCTGGAATCTGATTCCGACTCCACAGACTCAGTGGAATCAGATTCCAGCTCACTATCTGACCCGGTGCTGCTCGATAAGAATCCCTCCTCGTATTGCCAGACGAGGGAGGGTGCGATGGATGCATCCAGAATGTTTGAAGATGGGCTCACAGCCGCTTCATTCCTGATCATGGACACTGAGAAGTTATCCCCCAAGCACTCATGTACGATCGGAGAATCTGAAAGTGGACAAGCCAGTGCTACCCCAATTTCAATCTTTGTGCTCTCGGAAACCTCCTCCTTGCACTGCTCAGCCTTAGCTGGTGGGTCTGTCTGCTCTTCGACAGCATCATCCCTGAACAACTGCAAGTCGAAGAAAATCTCAAATCTCGGCAAGCGTCGCCTTTCTGCATTTAGCCATGGCTCTGGGAAGTCGCAGAACGGAAAGTCTTCCCCCTCCCAGACAAAGCGTCTGTTTAGGATACTCTGGATATACCAGTGCATCAACTCATAAGGCTTCCCGGCCTGCTTGGCTCTAGCTCTTCCGGCCATCTCTTTGCCTTTCCTCATCCAATCCTCTTTGGTAGGCAGATAACTTAAACCAAAGGTATGCGGCTTGTGCGACACTTTGGCTGATGCTGTAATGCCCTTCCGGCCAATTTTCCCTAGTCCTATCCCAAGGATGTGCTGGAGCTTGTTCATGATGTATACAGACTGCGCACTGACATATAACCCCTCATCAACAGCTAAGATATTCTGAACAACCCGGGCCTCAGCTAGGATGAATCCTGACAGGAACACATCCTCCGCGCCATGCTCAATATCCATAACTGGTGTAGAAACCTTTGGCGGCGGATGGATTGAAGAATTCCCAAAGACAATTGCCACCCCCTTCCCGTGGGGGTACTTCAGCATTTGATGCAGGGTGGAAGAGACCGCCTTCACCTGGTGCTACCACGGCCACCTTAGGAGTAGATTAAAGGTTACGGGAACGTCCAAGACATGAAAGTTAATAACCTGTTGTCCTGGACCAACCTGAGTCCGAATATGCACAGTCCCCATCACCTCTCTGCTGGTATTGTCATAGGCCCTTATCACCTAGGCAGTTGGCACAAAATTCGCGGGCTTTTACCCGATTACATATGCCGTCCTTGATGGGCACACATTGATAGTGGATCCTGTGTCGACAAGAACCACTGGTATCCATTTTTCTCTACACTCGACAGAGATGTAGAGAGGTTTGTTATGGTTTGCGCCCTCAGGCGGCAGCTCCTTGTCAGTAAAGGTCAATGTCGGGGAAGCTCCTTTCGGAAAGACTAGCCCTACCAGCTGTTCAGGCGTGGTGTCGATTGATAGCTTAGCCTTGTCCATGGCAGAAAGGACAGCCTGCCTGTGAACTCTTGAGGCCATAAGTAGTCCCCAGACGGAGATGTCTGCTTGTATCTTCTTCAGCTGTTTCAGTACAGCCTCTTCCTCGAGCAGTTTATCTTTCTGCCTCTCTACTTTTTTGTCCTTTCTAGACACCTCTGGTTGATCTAAGTGCGGGGGCTTGAAATACCGCCCACTCCTAGTCATGTGGTCAACCTCGCCAACAAACTAGGTATCATCCAACTGATTGTTCCCCCAATCCTCGTCTGTGTGGGCAAGACATAAGTCCGTCGTCTTCCCACCACATGCCATCGGCAGCCGACAGACACCTGTCTAGCTCCGTTACAACTATATCTATGCTCACAGCACCTCCCGTTCCTGTGCTCGCAGCACGTTCCGTTCTTGTGCACACAACACGTTCTATCCTCGCAGGGGCTTTGGCCTTTCTGGCCCTCTCAGAATCTTCGATCCTTTCCCGTTCAAACTGCTTCAGTGCAGCCTGCTGTTCAGTATCCTCCGTACTCAAACTACCCGTATTCTGAGCAAAATTCTTAACACCAGTGCTCTCCGATGGTGCATCCCCGATTCCCGGCCCTTCCGGCCACTGTTGACATCCCAGCTCCTGGTTGCCCCTCCTTTGGTTAAGGTGCCTCAACAACATCCGGCTCATCGCTGAGCCACCCTGTAGCTTCTGCTGACCCTTCTAGATCAAACCAGTTGACAGTCACGTCCCTCGGATCCTGTTCATCGAAGAATTACAGACTCCCGATATCCTCCTCTAGTTTTGCAAGGTCATCCAGCCCCTGATTAGGGCCATCCTCTCAGACTACACAAATCTCTGCCCACACTGGCAATTCCACATTCGGTCTAGCCTGGCCTGCTGATGTGATGTAACCCCTCGGGTTGTACATGAAGCTCGCAAACCCCTCAGGCTCTGTATCATCATTCCCATCTACCTCTACAGTCGACCCAATTCTATCTTCGATAGTCACCACCACTGTTTTAGGTTGGGTTTGGGAGATGTCCAACATGCGCACGTCAATGCTGTCAGGAATGAACACCTCCGGGTTGGGTAGGTGGGAAGGGGCGATATATATGCTAGGGTCGTATGACACAACCCCAGTTTGGATCAGGTTAATGCGTTTGGGAGGTGGAGCTTGGTTATGTGGTGAGAGAGGGTTGGTTGTAACATTTGGTTTTTTTGGGGGTGCGATCACCCTATTGTCAACGAGATCTTGGATTTTGTGACGCAATCTGAAGCACTGGTCAGTTTTGTGACATGCTGTTGGTGATACGCACAGTATTTAGTTGGGTTGTGGGAGGGAGGAAGTTTTTCGGGCAATGGCCACGGCTCAAGGGCCTTCAAGTGCCCTTTCCTAATCAGAACCCCCAGAGCTTTGGACAGAGACATATACAGTGCGGTAAAGGTTCTCTGACCTCAAGGTGGAAACTTGGTTGTTTATGAGCTACTTCCAGACGCACCGGTGAATGGCGTAGTTGTAAGGGTTCTTGGGGTGGTGGTGGTGACCATACCCACGTCTGAAGTCCTGGCAGCTGCAGCACTGCTTGTGCCTGCAATCGTACTGCGGTTAAATGCCTTCTTGGGTTGCTCTCTCTCATGATCAATGAGGCCCTGTTTCATGACGTCCTCGATCTGCAACCTTATCTCATGTAGATCTGCAAAGGTGGGAAGGGGGAGGACGATCATCTTCTGCTTGAGCTTGGGCTGGAGGTTGCGCACAACCATCCGTATTTGGTCCTTGTCAACCGGCCTGATGGTCATCATCGAGGCCTTAGCCGTCCAGCGGGTCACAAAATCAGAGAAGCTCTCCTTTGGCTCTTGCCTAGTTGTCTCGAGATCACGAGTTGTGACCTCGATCTGAGTATTGTAGGAGTATTGAGCTACAAATGCCTCAACCATCTCCTTCCAGTTTCTCTTAACAGAATCCTCGAGTTTGGCATACCAGATAGCCGCTACACCCGATAGGGTCCACCCAAACAAGGAAACCTTCTGTAATCTGGAGAGGCCCATTGGCCTTAGGATATCTGAAAACAGCCGCAAATGCACTAGAGGATCTCCAGACCCGTCGAAACGGTCTATGTGCGGCATTTTAAACCGGTCTGGCAGAGTCACGGCCGAGTCGGTATACCCATCCTCTATATCTGGGATGGACTTCACGCCTTGGGACTTCTTGAACAACTTTTCCAGCTTGCTCACTTTTAGCGCTATCGGATCCACCTCAAACTCAAACGGCGTATCCCCCAGGTTGGTCTGTGCTTTGGATAGTTGGGGTAGGATTGGTGGCAGAGTCAGCCCTGTTGGAACGTCCGTATTGTCCTGGACGTGTGCTGTCTCCCTGAGTATTGCAAATCTAAGTGGAGGAGGAGGTGGGTGCGAAGCAGATGCTCCAGTTTGCTGTGGTTGTTGCTGTTGTTGAAGCCTAGCAATCAACTCTGCTTGTTGGGCCATAACCTCGGCCTGACGCGTGGCAAATTCTGCGTGACGGGCCGCATCCTGCTGCATAGCTTGCATACTCTCATACAGCTGAGGCATCATCTCCTCTATACCTGCCATATTGTGTTGGTCTAACAGAACAACCGGTATATCTGTCCCTGCAGTAAAAACTGAGACCTCAGCCTGACTGTTCACTGGTGGGGTGGTGGACCACTGATTTAGCGACCGTTGTACCGATACACTGCGGCTTACTGACCTCCGTCTAGTAACTGGTGGTAAGGAAAGGAACACTACTTGTCTGTCTATCAGATCTACGGATCGATTAAGTCTTCGACCTCTAACCCAGAGTGCTCGGGGAATATCTGGCTGGTCGGATGCAATGGTGCTAAACTACCTTGCAAAAAGATAAATAAAGCATAATAAGAAAACAAATAACTAGAAAAACAGACAGCATAACAGCTTAAATAAAGACAACACACAGTTAACAAACACAAGTTGAAAGAACTATTCTCAATTACTGATCACTGTTCCCAAATCACTACCCCGAATCTGAATTTGATACCCGCAGGCAAAACTGATTCCCCAAATACTGATGCCCGCAGGCCTGATACCCAGACTTGTAAACTGATACGTGCATTCCTATAGAGGCGCACTCTAAAAGAACATAGCAAGCAAGTGAGAGCCAAAACACCCCTATGGAGGGGTAGGGTTTCCCTGTCCTATCTTGTCAAGAGCTAGGGTTTCACTATGCACACAGCGATTTCAAACAACCTACAATTAGGTGAGTAACCTGTTCTAGCTTGGGATGGTCATTATGGATTCTGATATGCACTAGGTCAAATGGTCAAAAAGGGTGCCCTGGTAAAAATCGAGGTTTGTGTTCCCGTCGTGGCAGAGGCCGTAACCGATCAGCCTTATGGCAAGCTTCTCAAAGCGGGCCTCCGGCAAACCGTTCAGGAATAGTATACGGCAAACACGGTGTCCTAGGCGCACCAATGCAAATGCAATGCAAAGAAACCCATAAGTGTAGTCCAAATAAGATATCATGAGTTCGAGTCAAGTTCTCTAAATCCCCAGCAAAGTCGCCAGAAACTGTAGACGTGCCCGAACGTCACGGCTCCGCGTGTGAAGGCGCGAAATCATTTTGTTCATTGGCTACTACAGTTCGGACTCAAAGTCACGGTTCTGAATCTAATCTTACAAAGTGCAATGCAAGATTGATAAATCACCAAAGAGTCTAAATCCGAAATATCATTTTGGAAATTGATTTTAAGAAAGAAGTGCCAAACATGGACTGCTTTGCCAGATACAGAGTTGCCACCTAAATATTTTATTTTGGGAAATTTAGGAAACCCTGACTCGTGCCTAAGGCCACGTGTCCGTCATCACCAAAGTTGCCTCGACTCAGGAACTTGGGTACGAGAGGGGAAGGTCATGCAATGAGCACCACCGCTCGCCCAATCTAAAGATTGGCCTTTACTAACATGATATTTTGTTTTTGAAGATACATGCATTCTTGTTCCGGTTATTAGCTAGAATTACTATGTGATGCACACAACATACAAGTATAGACTAAATTACCTAATTTAAACAAAACATCTCATGTGTTGTTTGTTTGAAAATGGTTTGAAGGTGCTACTCGCAAGTAGGCTAAGACGTGGATTTGCCAACTTCAAGTGGGCTTAGAAAACAAGATTATTTGCCACTACAAGTGGGCTTAAAACTCACATTTTGATGAATTGTTCCAATTCAAGCAATCCAAACTTCATTCACAGGCATTCATGCAGTTAAACACTTAAGCAGTTAGCCTCATGGCAAGCATGTTAAAGATGGCAACACTTACACGCATGCAAGATGCTAAAACATAAACACTTACAGTGTACTCCGAACCAAAACAACAACTAGTTAGAAATCATGCATGATCCTAGTTTATGTTAAGATGGCTAGTGCAACACATGCAAAATGCAACTAAAAATAGGCTCGGCTATTCCAAGATGGCATATGAGATGCAACTTGATAACATGCTGTTGAACACGTATTCAAGTAAATGTATTGAAATACAATGCGGTTTGTATGATGCGCCGAGCCCGATGCGTACAAGACAGATGAATGATACACGCATGCAAAGCATAAGGATGCTAATTGAAATATGTCCTAAAACTAACCATCAAAAGCTGATAAGTAAAAGGAAGAAAGACGTGGGGTTGGAAGACATTCACACACTCACGCACACTTATTACAACATTTGCCCTCTCGGCGGAGGGTCCGAATAAATCAACTAGCTAGCTGTGCTACGCTGATTAATTATTACAAAACCTTAACTAATTAAGCAAATTAATTAAGTTACAAAACCAAATAAGCAAGAAAAGAAAGCAGTTGAATCAAGCTGCCACAGCTCTGCCTCCGAATGATGAATGATGCATGCTTGGTTGCCTCGCTCAGAAATCCGTTACCATGCCTCATGTTGCCTCTGTTTGCACTATTTTAGACTTCTGAGAATTATGCTAATCTCCAAAACACTTTTGATCCACCTCATGGACATGCAAAGAGATCATCGGCCAAGAGGTATGGTAGATGAATGCACAAAAACAATGGTAGATGAATGCACAAAAACACATAAATGCCTTAACCTCTATATGCATGATCAAGAGGGTCGGCGACCGAGAATCGAGGCATGTTTCATCGCTTCAAGTATGAAACATCCCTCGTTCCTCGTGTTTGGACTAACACTATATCCAAACAAAATGCAATGCAATGCATGCACAACTTAACAAAGCTAATGACATGCAAATGATGCTAATGCAACAAGAGCATGCAAGTATTATGTAATGCAACATGATTGACTTAGTAATACTAATGGCATGTGAACAATGTAATGCAACATGATTGACTTATCAAGGCCAAAGGCATGCCAACTTAATGCAATGCAACCTAAGTATGCAAACAAAGCCAATGCAAACTAGGTATGCAAACAAAGCCAATGCGACATGAGCATGCCAACAACGATGTAAACAAAAAGTATGCAAACAACATATAATGCAAACAAGCATGCAAGATAGACTTAAACCGGATATGGACAGACCTCAGCCATGCCCAAAACAGTGGCCAAAATGTTGAAGTGAAGACATGAAATGCAAGACAAGCATGCATGCCAATTGGCTCAAGAATTAAGGCATAAGAGGACCACCCTCAAGGCATGGAAAGAGTGACAAGCATGGACATGTGACAACACTATTAGCTCTGAAATCATGCATGGAATGATGCCAAATCAACCAAACAATATAAGTATTGCATGCAAGAGGTTCAAAGCTTAAGGCTTGCCAAGGAGCTTGTACCAAGGCCACATGAATCAAGCCTCAAAGGGCCAAGGACAACCAAAACAGTCTTAGATCATGCCAAAATGAGTCTAAAATATGCACGGACCAAAGCTAAAACATGCTAGCATAAAGGGTTAAAACAACAAGCTTACAAGGTCAAAATGGAGGATTACACTACACCTACCAAGACCAAGCCAGAGATGACTTCAGCAACAAAAATCAAAGCTATATCATGGTAAAATAAGACCAAATGCACACTAAAATGGTGGCCCAAGAGGCTAGGCAAGATGGCATGCACAAAGGCCCATGTTTAAAGCATAAAGCATGAACCCTCCAAAGCATTGAATGAATGAAAGATGTGAGGGCATGGCAATGAAACATGATTTGAAATATCATGTTGAATGATGTCAAATCATGTACATGGCCCAAGCAATGCATGCTAGTGACTTGGAGACTCAAAGCTAACAAGCTAGAATGAACCATGGCTATACAAAGAAATGCATGAATGACTAAAACAACACAAATCAGACCTTAAGCCTGGTAAAACAAGGCTAAAAGCTTCTTGGAGTTGAGCCAAAACATGCAAGAATGATGGTCCAAACACATGATGCATGTTATGCTAGCGTGCAAGATTGCACTACAAGTATGTGAAGCATGCAAGATGCTATCAAACCAACCGAAAACAAAGGCATAGCATGGAAAAACAACACCAAAAACTTGCTGAAATGGAACCAAAACATGCTAAACAAACATACTACTTTGATGAGCCATCTCTACAAGCATGCAAGACACAAGGAGAGGGGATGACCCTATCTTATTTGGGACCTTAAAACGCCATTTCCACCATTGAAATTCCTCTGAGTTTCAGTGGTGAGAAGGCCAAAACAAGGTGATCCCAATAGCTTAAAAAGATGGCACAAGAACAAGGCCAAACAAGGCCTAGAGGGGTTAGACTACCCCCAACACAAAAGTGACCTTAAACAAACATGTTAAGCATGAAAAATTAGAACTTTTTTTAGTAGAAAGTTAAGCTTAAATCAGCATGCAAATAGGTCCAAAAGCGTAAACCAAAACAAGGGTTTAAAGGCTAGTTCACTCACCCTTGTAGAACACCTTCAAAACCACCACTCCAGCAGCTTTTCTGAGCTCAAACCAACCCAAAAACACTAACACCAGCTCCTAAGTACCTCAGCAACAAAAGGATGGAGTTCTAGTAGGTGCTTTAGTGCAAAAGTGTGAAGAAATTACACTTTTGAGCACAAATGAGTGCAAATATATATATAGAGAGAGAGGAAATATATATATAGAGAGAGATATGACTTGTATCTCAACTTTTCAGACCCTCTGGAAAGGGAGAGAGTCTCCCTTCTTATAGAAATTCAATTCTCAACCTTGTTGAGCAAGCTTGATTCTTGATTCCATCCCTTGATAGATGTGTATCGAGGATGAGATCTATGCTCACCAGCTGTCACAGCTGGCAAGAAAATATCTGCAAAAGCAAGTGGAAAGGTCTCAGCCAAAAAATATGGCCGATCGACCAAAAAGAGTGCTGATCGGCCAACACTTATGGCCGATGGCAAGAAAACAAGGCCGACGGCACAAGGCCTTAGTCGATGGGTTGTGGGGATGGCCAACAAGTCACCCTCTAGCCTCAGAAGCAAAACCACAAGTCCTTGGTCCATAACCATGCACAAAACAGACAAGTTGAGAGATCTTAAGGCAAGGCGCGCAGCCGAGACCCTCGGGAACTTAAAACAAGCACGAGCATGGATGATCATCGAGTGTTCAAACGATGACGTCCAAGTCTTGAGGACGGTCAAAAATGGGGTGTCTACACATGTCTTTGTAGGACCACATAAAAATATCTTTAAATTTTTTTAATAAAGTGATTAAACGCTCGCATTCCTCTGAAGATTGCGTGGATCCAATCTGGACCAAATGGAGATTCTCTCAATACCCACGTTAATTACAATGATTTCATCTATGCAGGGCTTAGCATGCCTTTCCTCCTCTTAATCAACCAAATTTTGAAAATCATGATCAGTGCAACAAACTAAAGGCACAGAGAAGGTAACAAAGTCTACGCCATTCCCATTAGTAAAGTCTAGGTCCTCGATTACAGTTGACTCAAAAGAAAAACTAAAAGACCACTTCGACAAGACTTTGGTATTCAGGTTACCACCCTCGGAGGTACCAGATTAGAAGAACCCGAATCTGACTCCGACTCTACAGACTCAGTGGAATCAGATTCAGACTCGTCATCTGATTCAAAACTGTTGATGATGATCCCATTTTCAAACTTCTAGACTAGGTGCGGAGCCTCAGATGCATCCACAATAAGGTTAGAGAAATCCACAGTTGGTTTATCCTTGATCATTGAAATAGTAAAACTATCCCCCAAGTTGTCAGACTCAGTTCCAATAGTAGAATTCGTTAGTAGGTCAGTCAGTGTTTTTTCCAACAACTCTTCTTCTTCTTCAACATCCATATTTGCAGCCATGCCTTGATCTGTATTAATGTTCAGGTCCATCTGCTCATCTTCTTCTTCTGGTAATTGGTGCCCGAAGAAGATCTCGAATCGAAGACACATTGTCTTTGTCTTCTGGTTGAACCAAGGTTCTGGAAATCCACAAAAGGAGAAATCTTCCCCTTGGTGGACAAAGCGTCCGTTCAAGGTTCCTCGTATTGGCTTGTGGACTACCTCGTACTGTTTCCCAGCCTTTTTTGCTTTAATTATTCTTCTTAACTCAGCTCCCTTCCTTTGCTAATCCTCAGTAGTAGGTTTGTATCCCAGCCCAAAAGCATGGGGGTTGTGACTTATTTCCTAGGCAACAGTACCTCCTTGCCTGCCACTCCTGCCCAGTCCTGATCCAGGCATATGTCCCTGTTTGTTTATCATATAGATGGACTGAGCACTCACATAAGTTCTGTCATCTTCTGCCATGATGGTTTGAACCACTTGGGCCTCGGTCAGTGAGAAGCCAGAAAGGAATACATCTTATTCTCCATGCATGATTTCCAACACTGGAGTGGCAGTCCCTTGGGGAGGATGGATTGCAGAATTACCATACACAGTAGCAATTCCACCTTTAAAGGGGTATTTCACTAACTGATGAACTGTTGATGACACAGCCTTTATCTGATGAAACCAAGGCCTGCCCAGCAGTAGATTAAAAGTTGCTGGTATATCCATTGCATGGAATTCTACCTCATGTTCGGAGAGACCAATTGGGATAAGGCTTTTGAACGTTCCGATAACATCCCGGCTCGTGTTGTCATAAGCTCAAGCGGATTGGGTTGTGGGCGTGAAGTCAACAGGCCTCAAACCTATGGCATAAGCAGTCCGTACCAGGCACACATTAATTGTTGATCCAGTATCCACTAACACTACCGGAATCCACTTTTTTAAGCTCTCCAGAGTCACATACAAGGATCGGTTGTGGTTGGCACCCTCTGGTGGCAACTCTTTATTTGTGAAAGATATCACTGGCATAACATCTCCAGATATGACTAACGACACTAGTTGATCAGCGGTAGTGTTAATAGGCAGTTTGGTCTGATTCATTGCCTCTAGCAGTGCTTGCCTATGCTCCCGGAAAGCCATTATCAGTCCCCAGATTGATATATTTGCCTGAATCTTCTTGAGTTGCTTCAAGACCAGGTTCTTTTCACAATCATTCTCTTTGCGAATGCAATGTAATGCACTAACAGGTGCATACGAGGTGCGCAAAATAGCGCGGATGCAATGCAATGCACTAACAGGTGCATATGAGGTGCGCAAAATAGCGCGATATGCAAAATAGGGCGAATGCAATGCAATGCACTAACAGGTGCATATGAGGTGTGCAAAATAGCGCGATGCACAAAATAGCGTGAATGCAATGCAATGCACGTAAAATGCAAGTAAAGTGCACAAAACAGTGCGATGAAATGGTAGTATAGTAGATAAAAAAGGGTGACATACTCCAACCATGCTGGAAACATGAGAGGAAGAAAAACAAACAATCAGGCGTGTATACAACGCAGCCTGAGTCAAATTCCAAACACGCTGAAATTGTGTGAGGATGGGGACACTCAAACCACGCTGAAATCATGAGAGGAGGTCCAAAATAACCCGCCCAGGTGTGTTCAAAACACAACCTGAGATAAATTCCAAACACGTTGAAATCGTGTGATGGGAACACTCAAACCGCGCTGAAATTGTAAGAGGAGGTCCAAAACAACCCGCCCAGGTGTGTTCAAAACACAACCTGAGATAAATTCCAAACACGCTGAAATCATGTGAGGAATGGGGACACTTAAACCACGTTGAAATCATGAGAGGAGGTCCAAAACAACCCGCCCAGGTGTTTTCAAAACACAACCTGAGATAAATTCCAAACATGCTGAAATCATGTGAGGAATGGGGACACTTAAACCACGCTGAAATGATGAGAGAAGGTCCAAAACAACCCGCCCAGGTATGTTCAAAACACAACCTGAGATAAATTCCAAACATGTTGAAATCATTTGAGGAATGGGGACAGGGAGAAACATAGGGACATATCCCCACTATTTTGGAATGGTACGGGCATTGGAACGTATTCCAAATGTTCCAAACTAGAAAAGGAGAAACAAAGGGAGACATCCCCATGTTTCGGAAAGAAGGAGAAACATAGGGACATATCCCCGTGTTTTGGAAAGAAGGAGAAACATAGGGACATATCCTCGTGTTTCGGAAAGAAGGAGAAACATAGGGACATATCCCCATGTTTCGAAAAGAAGGAAAACCTCTCAGTGTATCACACACAAGAGAGGAAAGGACTGTGCAAGAAAGCGCAGTCATCCAAACGCGTGTCAAACGTGAGAGGAGAAATGTATCAGTTGAACTGAACCAGAACGTCCCTGAATGAACAATACATACAATACCGTGCAAGAACAGGAAAGAAACTAAATAGGTAAAAATGCAACACAATGCATGATGTTTGAGGAATGCAATAAACAAACAAAGCGGCACTTTAGCAAGCACCTCACGGGTTGAGTGGCGATAAATCGCTCTACTCTGACGGAGATCCCCCCCTCGTGTTCCTTGAACACTTATCTTTAACTCATTGTACAAAGGTGCTGAAATGATGACAAGGAGCGACATCTGCTGGGGAAACCACGGATGCCACTTTTCTTCCTGATCATACTCACAACTTTCCTTATTCTTCAACGGGGTGACAGACTAGGTTGGATCAGTATCCCGAATCGAGGTGCATACCCGCTACCTCAACCTATGGGGCTTCCGTATAGATTTCAAGCCGGGGATACACCTCTGGGTATTCAAACCAGACTTTAGTCCCGAAAATTCCAAACCTTTGTGTTCTAGGCAACAACCATTCGAACTCTAGTTTCCACCATCGCAATTGATCTCCTATTGCAAACACAACCAAGATGCCTCTGGAAGGGATTGGTACTCCGGGAGAGCACTTCTGATTGCCATTTTGGCATGAGAATAGTTGACACAGTATACTATTCATTTTGAACACACAGCTCGTAACACAGTACTCAGTTTATTCTGCACACGGCTCATTCTGAGCACACTGCTCACTCTGAACATACTGCTCATAACACAATACTCGGTTTATTCTGCACACGGCGAATTCTGAACAAACTGCTCATTCTGAACACACGGCTCAATACACAATACTCAGTTTATTCTGCACATGGCGAATTCTAAACAAACTGCTTATTCTGAACACACTACTCATAACACAATACTCGGTTTATTCTGCACACGGTGAATTCTAAACAAACTGCTTATTCTAAATAGATAGGATGCGAAAATGGAACATGCGAAAGTTGAAACAAACTCGAATGCTCCAAATTTTCCTCTTTTCTTTTGCTTTGCAGTCCGGAACCTATATAGCTTCAGATAGGTCCTTGTTTTACTATTCTCACATGACCTGGGTTGAACCCTGTGATTTTATGAAAGAATGAATCCTGTTTTGCACATACGTGGAGAATGGCACAGCACTCCGAGCACAAAACGATTTATTTGGAAATTGAGAAATGAATTCTCGACCGGGTATTGCTACGACTGAACACAGCGCACAACGACTTAACAAAGGAAAACAAAAGGTGAACAACCTAAACACATCGAGAAACACTCGAGATGACTCAAAACAAGAATCGAGACAAAACAAAAGACACGACACTCAGACGTGCACAGGGAGCTTGTTTCTCTGGGCATTGTTTCCCACTCTTTCTCATTTGTGGTTCTCACATCACTCGGCCCTCAGGCTCTGTTTTTCTGAAAAAGCTCTTTTCTCACTTTTTCTCTCAGCGTGCTTCTCTCTATTCTTCAATCTCTCATTTTTAATCCCTTCCCCCCTGGGTGATTAATGGATAAACAAGATATTACGGGCTCCTGCCCCTAGCATTCTGCTAGATTCTTCTTCTTCTACTCACAACAGTGAACTCCCCCCACAGAGGGGTCGCGCTACAACTGGGTGTGTAGCCAATCGCAGCTAACATCGGTTGACGATGCTCTGCTAGGGAGTTTGGACGTGATCAGATGTGTCCAGATGAGGGATTGGAATATCTTGATCCAATCCAGTTCGTGCGTCGCACTTAGCTTGATACCTCGTTAGTTGGAGGATGTTGAGAGCTTTTAGCCCTTTGTTGTTAGCTTGCCCTTTCTAGCAAATACGGCGCCCTTTCTGGGAAGTATGTTGGCAATGGGAAAAAGACAGAACATCTGACTCAACTGTGCCCCTAATTCATCATTTTGACCATTTTTTGTTTTGGCTTTCTACTAAAACAATTTTGACCAATATGAGAGTTAGATTAACATGCTTGTTCAACTTTTCTGATTCAAAATCATGCAAGTTAGATTGTGAGCACTGAAAATTTTCCTTTTTGGGTCCAAGATATGGCCCAGTTTTGGAAAAATGGAATAATTTTCAAGAGAATTAGTCAACCTTAGTAAAAATTCTCAAAAACTATTTTTGCAAATGGCCACTGCTCAACAAGCACGGAACCTACCCTTGAGATGCACAACCTAGAATTTGAAGCAATGGAAAAATGCCCCTTGTTTGAACGGCACTGTATGGCAACAGAAAGTTGCCCCTTGTTTGAATACTACCTCAGCACACTGAATGGCAATGGAAAGTTGCCCCTTGTTTGAATAGTACCGCAGCACACTGTAACCAGTTCTCAAGGTGGCAATCACAACCGAACTCTCGGATACAGAGAAGACAAAGATAATCAGAGCCATTACATGGACACAATCGATTTGGAAGTGTTTATGGCTGGACTTCAGAATGAAGTTGCCTACGTATCCCAAACATGGGAATCAAGCCTGACGTAGTTCCGGTGAAGGTACACTCGGGTATTAACCTCTCCTTTTGCACTCTAACTTTTGCCAAGGCCGCCCTTCTAGGTTTTCAACCTTGCGAGCTATGTTTTTCTTTTCTTCTTTTTTCATCTTTTCTTTCCATTCTTTGCATTTTTTCTTTTTTTTGTTCTTTTTGTTTTTTTTCTTGCTCTAACTTTTGCCTGGGTCTCCCTTCCAGGTTTTCGGCCTAGCGAGCCTCTCAAGGGTAAATGTGTAGCTTTGTTTATGTCAAATGGTTTTGAGATCTAGAAGCCATCCGAATCCAAGAGAGTGGTTGTTGTTCGCTGATGATGTTGGAGTGCATTCTATGGGGGTTGAATTTGCCCTTGGCATTGTGGATAGGAACTCAGTTGTCCTTCAACAATACTTTTTTCTTTCCTCCCTTCTGGGATTTGGTATTCTTGCCGATCTTCATTGATTTGCAGAATGATCCATCTTCGGCTCTTCGTGCACATCGGACATTTTTTCCCCTAGTTCGAGGGGTGCTCTTGATCCAGCTTTACAAGCTTTCTTTTGATCACATTTGATATTCTCGTCCCTAATTCATGGGCTGCTTTTGATCCGGCCACATAGGCCTTTCATTATAGTTGACGGTTAAACATTCTGAATCCAAGTTCAAGGTTTGAAAGTAAGGGGGGGTCGAGTCTTGAGGCTGAGAACGATCCTAAGAAACACAATCTCAAGAGCGATTCCACATAGGCCTTCGCAGGATTGCGCAAAACATTTTTTGAAATCTTTTAAGAAAGCGACTAGCCGCTCGCACTGAAGACGATGTAGAACCAATCTTAGATCAAGCCAGGATCCTTCTCAGTACTCACATTAACAAACATGATCTCATCCATTAAGGGTTTAGCATGCCTCTTTTTCTCTCAATTGATCAAATTTCGCAAATCCTGAGGAATTCCTTCCTCTTTGTTTTCACCGCAGTGTTCAATTTTTTTTTTGAAAAACTTAGGTTAATGTAATGATTTAAAGGCGTAGAAAAGCAGGTAAAAAGGACTGTCGTTTCATTCAAACTTTTGGCATGACTGGCGCAAGGCAGAAGCAAACGCAAGAGTATGAAAATCACTGCTGTTTCATTCAAAATATGTTGGTACAACTGGCTCCATGGCAGAAACAGACTCAAAAGAAAGTTAAAAGACAAACACAAAACAAAATAGTGATGCCTGAGGTAACACCCCCGGAATCACCTGACTTCTATACAACATGACTGACTCGATACAACAAGACAGACCCTAATCAAAAAGACTGACTCAAAATAATGAGACAGACTCAAAACAAAACAACAGAACTGACTCAATACCCAAGTCAGAAAGTAAAATAACCAGCATTCACAAATGCTCAAAACAGTGCGTGCCATACGCTACATCTGAGGTAAACTGAATGCCGCCCGCAGGTGGTTCAACCCCTGATCACATACTCGTACTATCCTCCAGGTTCACTGATCCAGTGACGACAGTCTTTGCTGAGCTTGGTGGGAGAATGACCTCGTTGTCAATCAAATCCTGTACTTCGTGGTGAAGATGGAAGTAGTTGTCGGTGCTATGACCAGTTTGCTGATGGTACGCGCAGTACTGGGTGGCATCACGACCAGATGGAAGACGACTAGGGAGAGACCGAGGTTCGAGGGGTTTGAGATGTCCCTTTTCAGCAAGGATTTGAAGAGCCTTGGACAAAGGCATATAGAGGGCATGGAAGACCCTGCGACATCGGGGTAGATACTTCAAGGTTTGTGAATTTTTGCTAGGTGCACTAGAAAAAGGGTCAGCAGGTACTGGCTTGGTCTGCTGATCTTTCCTGGGTGTAGGATTAGGGTTAGGAGGAACAGTTCTGGTATGACGGCCCTTCTCCCGATTTTTCCCTTGGCTCGAACTGCCCTCGTTTTGAGTGACAGAAGTGTCATCCACAGTTTTTGTAGCAACTGCGAGCACTTGCTGTTTGTTCAGTTCCCCAGCCTTCAAAGCCTCAACAGCCTGCAGAAGTTGTTCATAGGGATTAGTGTCTGCCTCCACTTTGTTCTTACCACTTGCCTCCACTTGGTCGAAGGTTTGGGTTGCCACATGAGAGCGGAGCCCTGTTGTTGTTGACATGTCATTGTTGGAACTTGGGACGGTTTCGGGTTGACTGAGCTCGATTACAATTCGCCCCAATAGTGGAGGCTCTTTCGGCATGAAGTTCCCAACATGTGATATGATCGATGGCGGAGCCGACATTCCGAAGACTAGGTCAGCCATAGACCTCTGAAGATCGCCAATCATTCCTATCAGCTCAAAAGTGGTGGGCTTACGGGTTTGGAATAATTGGGGTTCCCAGATTGGATATGCGATAGGTGACCTGGGCGGGCGTTGCATTTCAACATCGGTCGCACCCTGCATGGCGATTCCTTGGTTTAATGCTACTGTCATGACTACAATTTCTTCTGAATTTTGCGTCATCACGAGTCTGCTGAACTAAACCGAGGTGATGTAACTGGCGACTGATGGATCAGATGAACTGGTGAGCCTTGACTGGCCTTTCTCTGCCTTGCCTCAGCGAAGGAAAATACCGGCTGCTCTTGAACTGAATCTCTGACCTGACAAAGTCTATTAGCACAAGTCTAATGAACCCCGGGGGATATTGGAGCCTTCTAAAGCTATGGTTCCAAGACCTTGCAAAAGAGAAAACCAGCAGGATCTCAGCCCAAATTTACCAGAACAAATATGAGCACAACTGAATGACTGCTCTCTCTACTGAATTCTGCCCAAAATTTTGCCTGTAAATTGATACCCTCAGGTAAAACTGATTCCCCCAAATACTGATGCCCTTAGGCCTGATACCCAGACTTGCAAATTGATACATGCATTCCTGTAGAGACACACTCTAAAAGCATATACCAAACAAATAAGACCCGGAAAAATCCTGTTTTGTTCATTAGGCTGCTACAGTTCGGACTCAAATGTCACGGTTCTGAATCTAATCTTGCAAAGTGCAATGCAAGACCGATAAATCACCAAAGAGTCCAAATCCGGCAAATCGTTTTGGAAAACTGATTTTTAAGAAAGAAGTGCCAAACATGGACTGCTTTGCTAGATACAGAGTCACCGCCTAAATATTTTATTTTGGGGAAATTTTGAAAACCCTAACTCGTGCCTAAGGCCATGTGTCCGTCATCACCAAAGTTGCATCGGCTCGGGAACTTAGGTACGAGAAGGGAAGGTCATGCAATGAGCACCCCTACTCGCCCGATCAAAGATCGGCCTGTACTAAACATGATATCTTGTTTTTGAAAACACATGCGTTCTTATTCCGGTTAATTAGCTAGAATTACTATGTGATGCGGACAACACACAAGTATAGACCAGATCGCCTAATTTGGGACAAGGCATCACATGTCCGTTTGTTTAGAAATGGTTTTGAAGTTTGCTACTTGCAAGTAGGCTAAAACACGGATTTCAATGAATCGTTCCAATTCAAGTAATCCAACCTTCACCCACAGGCATTCAGACAGTTATATCACATAAGCAATTAGCCTCATGGCAAGCATGCTATCATGTTAACACTCACACACATGCAAGATGCTAAAGCATAAACACTTACCTAGTACTCCGAGCCAAAACAATAGTTAGTTAGTAATCGTGCGTGATCCTAGCTATGTTTAAGATGGCTAATGCAACACATGCAAAATGTAACTAGAAATAGGCTAGCTATTCTAAGATGGCATATGAGATACGATAATTCGATACATGTATTCAAGTAGGGACTGAAATACAATGCAGTTAGTATGATGCGCCGAGTCTGGTGCATGCAATACAGATGAACGGATGCAAGCATGCGAGCATAAGGTATGCTAAATGAAATATGCCCTAAAACTAACCATCGTAAGCGGTTAAGTAAAAGGGAGAAAGAAATGGGGGTTGGAAGACATGCATCACACACACGCACGCTTATTACACCAATTGGCTATCTCGAGGGAGAGATCGAAAGAATAATACAAATCGTCTAATTAACTAACTAACTAGCTAATTAATTATTACACAATCAAACGAATAACTAGCTACAACTAATTGTTACAACACTTAAATAATTAACAAATCAATTAAGCTACGAAAAACGGTAAAGAGGCCTCGAGGAGAGGGACAAATGCATCCTCGGTCGGCTTCGCTCGGAAATCCGTTGCCATGCCTCATGTTGCCTCTGTTTGCACTGTTCTGTACCTCTGCAAAGTGTGAAAATTCACAACACACTTCTGATTCACCCCATGGGCACTGTGGGAGGCCATCGCCCGAAAATCATGGTCATCGGCTAGGATAAATAGGCCATCGACCAAATATGAAGCCATCGGCCAAACACTTTTAGCCGACCGGCACTAAAGATGGCCGATTGGCCATCCCTTCCTATAAAATGCTCTTTTTTTGCTGCAGCAGAGGACAAACAGAGTATGGCAATGCATTTACAAGACAATGTTTGCAACTACACTCCTTATCATGTTTAAAACTTAGAAGAGTATAATTCCCGACCCTCGGACCATCAATCACGCATTTCAATGCATGATGGCCAGAAGAGTCAAGGGTGTAATTCAATATCAAATGAAATGCACAAAACACATAAGGGACCTTAACCTCTATCATATGTGATCAAGAGGCAAGGCAATGCACACACAATGCCATGCAACCTAAGCATGCAACAACATACAATGGAACTAAATATGTAACAAGCGTGCGACAACATGCAAGGCAAGATGGATGAGCATGCAACAACAGGTCAATTAGCAAGCATGTGACAACATGTAATATGACAAGCATGCAACAAGCATGTAAGCATGATGCAAAGTAACAACTTTGAACAACATGATAAATGGACTTAAACTAAAGAAGGACGGACCTCAGGCATGCCCAAAATCAGTGGCCAAAGTTATGGATTGGAAGCATGAAATTGCAAAACAAACATGCACATGTAAATAGTCCAACACCTAGGCATAGGAGGGCAACTTTCATGAGCACTTAAAAGAGGACAGATATGGACATGTGACAAACGTTATAATATCTGAAATCATGCATGGAAAGGTGTCAAACCAACCAAACAAAGCAAACAAAGCATACAAGAAAGCCCAAAGCTTAAGGCCAGCCAAGGGACTCAAACCATGGCCATGCAAGGCAAGCCCCAAAGGGCCAAGGGCACTCAAAACAGTCCGAAGGCAGGTCAAGACAAGACCAAAAACATGCTCGAAACTAGCCAACACAAGCTAAAATTGTGACGCCCCGATTCTACACTATTGGTTGCAGTCAAGAGAGAGTCACTAATGAGTCCTATGGTCAAAACCAAGTAAGATCCCAGATCGCCGGAGGAGTCAAAGTAGCCTCCCTTCTAAGTCCAGCTTTCTTAGGCAGCGCACTGCTCTTTTGACAGATCTTAAAAGGTATTGACACAAGGTCTTATAAGCAACGATAAGGTTCATACATAGAATATAATTACATAACAATCACAAATATACTTAATCCAAAAGATGGTTCCATTACATTACATCCCAAAAGAAAGCTTAAATCTTCACACGGGTCTTACAAATATCCAAAAAAGAAACTTCTAATTTTTCTAGGATAGCCAAAAGTCTTCGAAGGTTTCAGGCTCGTCGTCTCCAGCTATGAGTTCCTCTTCGTCACCTGGCATGATACGCCGTGAGCTTTGAATGCCCAGTAAACACACACACACCCCGCCCATTTTTCCCAGTCCAATACACAAACACCATTATAACATCAAGTAGTAAAGCATGATACTCAAATAAATAAATAAAGGGTTAAGTCAGATGTTAGCAAACTAGAAATCCCCGAAAGAGATTTCGTCCGCCCAACCACAAGAATCGGATGCGAATTATTCGGTATGCCCCCTCTTTTGCTGCTTTGTTGTAGAACTAACCTCAGATGCCTGCCAACGGTTATGTACTGCGTAGTGCCAACCGGAGGGCCTCAAAAGAGACGGTAAAATAGGACCTTGCCCGAATCCCTCCGTACACCAAACTACCTAGAATCTGAATACAACCGCTCCGTTCAAGGGTTTCGAAAACCACCTGCGCAAGACTTTAACTTCCAAATAGGGAACGCATCCCAACAAACCATATATCACATATTCTCATCTTTTCATTACTCAAGTGTTCGAAAACCCAATACCCTCCCTATTAGGTTTCCCATTGAATTAAATGTTTTAAATCAAGGTTAGTCCAACTTATAAGACAATAATATCCATATAAGCATGCATTCTTAAGATGAGAAAGGTAAATAACATAACCACAACACATATAATATCATGCCAAGATATGATCATAAGCTAATAAGCAATCTCATGAACTCAAGGGTATAAAACATCCACTCATAACAAAATTTCCAGATTTAGTATCGCATAAAGAATAAAATGAAAGGTCTATTTTGGATCCTTCACCGGACTTGGTCTTCCAATGGTTCGTAGGGAATTTGATCTAGTTTCTAGAACATTTTTCAGAAATAGGATTGCTTTTCCAGATTCTAAGTTATTCAGAAAATATTTCAGCGCTGTCTAGATTCTGTCCAGATTTGTCGACCGTTACAAAAATTTGATTTTCTTGCAAACCGCTTAATGTTTTTCGATGAAACCAATTTTAGTTGAAAGTTAACACCGTAAGGAAGGTTTTGACATAAAATAGAGGTCCAGAATAATTTTATACATTTTTCTAGAAGTTCTGGAAGTGGGCTGCAAAAACAGATTCTAAGGTACTATGCCGAAAACAAGAAGTTTTATGAGAAAAGGGTTCGACCAAGGGAAAGTTTTCATTTTATTTGTGAAGAAGACATGCTAACTAAAATATATTTAACACAGAAAATTTTCTTGAAAGAGTTCCCTTGGAAAGTTGAGAGAGTTGTATAAAAAAAGATGGTTTTGTGCCAAAATGGGGAAAATACAAGAGAGATGGAATCAATACTCAACCCTTAGCATTTTTAACATAAGAACTCCTTAATAACAGATCTGAAAACATTATTTAGAACCCTTAGAAACATGTATTGAAAAAAACAAAATGAAAGAGAAGGTTGTGTTTGTGGCTTACTTGCTACTTTGCACAAGAAGGCTCTCTTCTTCCTCCTTCTTCTCCTCTAGACTTATCTTTCTTGTTCTCCTCCCTCTCTCTAGCCGAATGTGTGTGTGTGTGTGTGGTGTTTGTGCTTTGCCAAGCTAGGGGAGGTTGGTACATATAGGCAATTTTGATGTAAAATGTCCTAAAAGCCCATTAGTTGGAAATAGATGGAAAGTTTAGGATTTGTTTGAAGTTTAAAGGAATATAAGTGATTTTTTTTTTTTTTTTGGGGGGGGGGGGGCTTATTCAAGGATTAGGCAACACTTAGTTAAAATGGAACTAGTTTTGGAATTTGCATCCTAGGTCTAGGGCACTAGGTTGTGTTTTTTTTCTAAAATTTCATGATGATATACTTTGAAAATGGTCTCCTCGCTTTCTCCTAGAAGGGCCGGCCATAGGGAAGGGTGGAAGGGCCATTTTTTTTTAGAAATTTTGGTCCTAGGGCACACTCCTCAAGGTGTATATATATATATCTTACATGATTGATGGTACTTCAAGGTACAAGGTACAAGAACTAGTTTTTGGGGTAAGTTTTGAATTTAAATAAAGAGTGAGGGCTTGGAGTTAAATACATGTAACTTATGTAGAATTAAATTAGCTTAGGGAACCTAATCCGGCTAGGGAATTTCCTGTTTTGATAAAAATAGAAATAGTAATGCTAACTGACATGATTCGAATTAATTCAAGTAACCGAGGGGCTTTAAGAAAATAATTCAAACATTAGAGTTCTTTATAGTGAATACATATTTTAGGGGCTTCACAACCTATCCCCCTTAAAACAATTTCGTCCCCGAAATTCAACTACATACTGCCTTCGAAAAGCTCGGGGTAGTTTGCCGTCACCCAATCCTGGCGTTCCCAAGTATATTCCTCAACTCCCCGATGACGCCTTAGCACTTTCACCAAGTGAACCGTTTTGTCTCTAAGGTTCTTTTCTTGACGATCCTATATTGCTACCGGTCCTTCTTTGAACGTAACATCTTGTCAAGACTGATCTCTTCCCATTTGAGGACGTGTGACGGGTCAGCGATGTATTTTCTCAACATAGATACATGAAAGACGTTGTGTATTCCTGCAAGCTGTGGGGGTAGAGCTAGTCTATATGCTACTTCGCCCACTCTTTCCAATACCTCAAAAGGCCCAATATATCGTGGTGATAGCTTCCCCTTTCTCCCAAAACATACCACTCCACCCCTAGGTTACACCTTTAGGAACACGTGGCTGCCTACTTCAAACATCAGTGGTCTTCTCCTCCTGTCTGCATAATTCTGTTGACGGTCTTGGGCAGTCTTTAACCGTTGTCGAATCAATTTGACCTTCTCAGTAGTCTTTAGAACAAGTTCGGGTCCTATCAGATTTGCATCACTGTAGACACCCCATTTTTGAATGACCTTAAGACTCAGACGTCGTCGATTGAGCACTCGGTGATGGTGCATGTTGTGCTCGTTCTGAGGTTTCGGAGTTTCGGCTGAGAGCCTTACCCCTAGACGTCGGGACTCTTTTGCGCTTTGTCTCGGTTTGCAAACCAGGTTCTGTTTTCTCTTCCTGAAGGGAGGGAGAGGTCTCGTAGACCATCTCTCAATGGTCATAGGCTACGTTTCATGGTCGTAGGCCACTGTTCCCGTTTGGAGACTAGTTTTCGATTTTCAGAGCCGTCGGCTGTGCGCCTCGGTTCGGGACCACTTAACTTTCTCTGTTTGCTCCGATTTTTGGCACACACCTCGTTTCCCCTCTCTAGAGGGACACTGTGGCCCGGGAGACCACCTTCGTGGTCACATGCCGCTTTCGATGCTTAACAGTCAGTTTTCGGGGCACCCGGCTGTGCGTTTTGGCCCCCGAACCCTCGTTTTGCATCCGTCTTGGTTCATTTTTGGTATGGACCCTATTTTCATTGTTTGTAAGGTGGTACAAGGATGGGATACCACCTTTTATCCTTGGAGACCACTTCTCTCCCACCGGCTAGTTTTATTGTCAGGTAGTTGGTCTCCCTCACTTTTGGGCCACAATTGCTAGTCTCCCACCACACCACTAGCTTGCATTCAATTGGGAGACCACCAATTAGGGCTGCCGACCACCTTTCTTCAACTTGGACCTTTTGAACTGGCCAGCCGATTAGGGGGAGTGGTCGGTCAACCCCCTAAATTGGTCGGCCTGCCTCCTCCTGTCTTGTCCTTGTGAGTTGTTGCCAGCCGTGCCAGCTGGAGGGCACATAATTAATCCTCCATACACGATCTTCAAACTTGGTTTTTGGCTTCTTGAAGAAGCTTTGGACCTCTTTGTCTATAAGAGAGACCCTCTCCCTCATTAGCAAAGGTTCAGAATTTTTGGTCTAAGGCATATATACCTTTCTCTCTATATCTCTACATTCAAGATCAAAACGGGACTTGTTCTTGCACCATTGCATATCAACCCTTATCCTAACACCTCCAACACCAACCTAAGCTTCTTGGAGGTCATTTGCAGAGGTTAAAGGCTGAGTTTTTGGTCCAGAGGTTGCTGGCCTTGCTGAGCTACAAGGATAACACACTAGTTCCCTCTTTTAGCATTGTTTTGATCCTTGTTTTAGCTATACTTTCAAGCATATTTGGGCTTTGTCATAAACTGAAAAAGTCTTATTTTGAGGTCCTTAACATGTTTGTTTAAGACCATTTTTCTGTTGGGGGTCGTCTGCCCCCTTTGCATGCTTCATTTCATCTTATTTTGAGCCATGCCTTGGGCCTTTGCATTGACCTTTGTTTGGTCTCTTAGCCACTGAAATCCAGTGGATTTTCAGTGGCTAGCATGTTGTTTTGAGCACCAAAATTAGAGAGGGGTGACCCTCTCAGCTCTTGTCTTGTTTACTAGCATATTTGGCCTAACAAAGGAGCCCTTATTTGCATGCTTCCAAGCCATGTTTCAGGCCATTTTTGGTGGGTTTTAGGACCCAAATAGGCTCTGTCCAGAGCCCATTTTTCCATTTTAGGTGTCCATCTTGCATGTGTAGAACAACCCTCTTTTTAGCCTATCAAAGGAGCCTATCATTCTTGCATGCATAGACCATGTTTCAGTGGTTTTTTGGACTTTATTTGGCATGTCATACCTCTGGCTTTTGCTGGTTTGGCGACCTATTGATTGCCTCACATTCTTGTAGTGCAAATCCTCTTTACTAGCTTACATTGCATGTTGTTTTGGCCTTTGATTCTAGCACTTTTTGGTTATGCTTTAAACTGATTTTTTGCATGTTTTGGACTGCCTTAGCTCTAATTTTATGCCTCATGGTTGAATGATGCTTGCTATGCATGGTTGTAGTTCAATACCCTTGCCTAGCTTTGAGTTTTGGAGCCTATTGCATGCTTATGTTGAGGTGTTTCCATGTTTTGGGACCATTGTGAATCATATTTTAGAGCTTACATGTATGCCATATTCCTATATTTTCCACTCTTTAAATGCGTTTGAGAGTCGTGCTTGTATGCCTCGTCTTTAGACCATTGCATGAGCTTCATTTTCATGCCTTTCGAGCCATCATTTTAGTCCACTTTTCCTACTGTCTTTGACCTGCCTAGGGTCTGTTTGGGGCTAGTTTTGCCATTTGTGCATTTCTTTGTGTACCTCTAGTGTAATGCGCTTCACTAGTTTCGGTATTCGGGCCATCTAGCATGCATTGTGTGAGGTGTTTGCATGATTCGGAACCATCTTGCATGTCATTTCAGAGCTGGAAAATGTATGATTGTATACCATATTTCATCCCTCGCCATGCTTTGGTAGAGTGGCATTTGATGCCTTAAGTTCGGTCCCTTGCATTGGGCATGTTTGCATGAGTGTTCCTGCCTTTAATTTCATCATGATTGGCCATTGACTTGAGTGTGGCTGAGGCCCATTCATTTTTGTTTAAGTCCATCTCGCATTGTGTATGCCTTGATTATGCCTTTGTGTATGTCCATCTCCATGTGTGCATGGCATGGCGTATGCCATATAGTTTTCATGTGCATTGAGTATGCCATTGATTATTCCATAGCATTGTGTATGCTAGTAGCATGTTTGCATATCATCATTTGCATGTTTGCATCATTTAGTGGCATTATGTTTAGGTTTCATGTTAGAGTTGCATTCATGCATGCCATGTGCATTGCATTGTGTTTGGAGTAGGGTTTAGTCCAAACACGGGAAATGAGGGATGTTTCGTACTCAAAGTGACGAAACGTGCTTCGATTCTCGGTCGCCGACACTCCGGATTACCCATGATGGAGTTTAGGCCTTATTGTGTTCATTTGTGCATCCATTTCACATTGAGTCATGCAATTCGAATCCTCGGCCATCATGCAACGAGATGCATGATTGGTGGCACGAGGGTCGAGGAATACACTCCCTAGAGCTCATGCAATGACGGGGAGAGTGGTCGTGCACACATATGTTGAAAATACTTTGTCATGCCCCTTTCTTGCTCTCTGTTGTAGCAAACTGGAAACCAATAGCAAAAACTGGTCGGTAGTATCCCTACAGCATGGTGGAGTTTCAGCCTTCTAGAGTTTTGTGCAATGTTCTGGGACCAGTTGCAAACAAAGGCAAATCGGGGCATCGTAATGGATTTTCTGGCAAGGCGACTCGAGCGTGCATGCATTCCTTATCATTCAAGACCGAGTTGAGGCAGCCCATTCCATATGTTTTGCATGCTAGCTTATTTATTTTAGTTAATTTGTTAATTAATTACGGTTGTGTAATAATTAGCTGTAATTCGTTATTCATTCGGTTGTATATTATTTACCAGCTTATGATGGTTAGTTTTAGGGCACGTTTAAATTAGCATCCTTATGCTCATATGTTTGCATCCATTCATCTGTTTTGCATGCACCGGGCTCGGCGCATCATGCTAACTGCATTGTATTTCAATTCCAAGTTGAATACATGTATCGATTGTTGCATCTCATATGCCATCTTAGAATAGTCGAGCCTATTGTAGTTCTATTTTTGCATGTGTTGCATTAGACATCTCAGCATAGTTAGGATTCATGCATGTTTTCTAATTAGCTTCTTTCTTTGGCTCAGAGTACTCGGTAAGTGTTTATGCTTTAGCATCCTTGCATGCGTGTGAGTGTCTGCCATGATAGCATGCTTACCATGAGGCTATGTGCTTATGTGATATAACTACCTGAATGCCTGTGGGTGAAGGGTGGGTTGCTGGAGTTGGAATAATTCGTCGAAACCCGTGTTTTAGCCTACTTGCGAGTAGCAAATTTCAATCCATTTTCAAAACAAACGGATATGCGATGTTTTGTTCCAACTCAAATGATCCAGTCTATACTTGTATGTTGTGTGCATCACATAGTAATTCTAGGCTAATAACCGGAATAAGAGCACTTAATGTTTTCAAAACTTGATATCATGTTAGTAGAGGCCGATCTTTGATCGGGCGAGCGGGGGTACTCACGATGTGACCTTCCCCATTCGTACCCAAGTTCCCAAGCCAAGGCAACTTTCGTGATGACGGACACTTGGCCTTAGGCACGAGTCAGGGTTTCCTAAATTCCCCCAAAATAAAATATTTAGGTGGCGACTCTGTATCTGGCAAAGCAGTCCATGTTTGGCACTTCTTTCTAAAAATCAATTTTTCAAAACGATTTGCCGGATTTTGACTCTTTGGTGATTTATCGATCTTGCATTGCACTTTATGAGATCAGATTCAAAACCGTGACATTGAGTCTGAGCTGTAGTAAGCCCAATGAACAAAACGGGATTCCCTCCCGGGACGTTCGGGGACGCCTACAATCACCCACTTCCGTCCAACAAATCGGCGATCTACAAGGTCATCCATATAATGCTTCAAAGGGTGCCATACCGATGCTAGCTTGAAAGCTATTGTTGTAGGCAAATTCAATTAGGGGTAGGTGTCGTTCCCAACTTCCTTGAAAATCCATTGCGCAAGCTCTCAACAAATCTTCGAGTGTCTGGATAGTGCGTTCAGATTGTCCATCTGTCTGTGGGTGAAAGGTGGTGCCAAAACATAACTCAGTACCAAGAGCTTCCTACAAGCTTCCCCAAAATCGAGAGGTGAATCGTGGATCACGATCTAACACAATAGATACTGAAATTCTATGTAGTCGAATAATCTCCCCAATCTAGAGTCTGCACATAGACTCTAAAGTGTCGGTCATCTTATAGGGTAAGACATGTGCTGACTTGGTGAGACGGTCCACTATTACCCATATAGCATCACGCCCTCTAGGTGACTTAGGCAACCCTGTCGCAAAATCCATCGTCACGTACTCCCACTTCCATTCGGCTATTGGTAAAGGTTGCAACATTCCCCCTAGTTTCTGATGTTCCGCCTTCACTTGTTGGCAAGTTAGACGTTTTGCTACAAATTTAGCCACTTCATTCTTTATTTCATTCCACCAATACTGCCTCTTCAAATCTTGGTACATTTTAGTCCCTCCTGGATGTACCGCAAATGCAGAATGATGGCATTCCTTCAGTACCTTCTCTCTAAGTAGCTCGTCACTTGGTACAAACAATCTACCTTGGTATCTTAAACTCCCATCAGGGTGTATCACCCAATCGGGCATGGGTTCTCCAGATTCCAGACGTCCCTTGATATAGGCTACCTCTTGATCGTGCTTCTAGGCCTCCATGACCTCATTCATCAACTTAGGCATCATCTTCTGTGCACTAAGATATGCTTTCGTGTCTCGATATTCTACTTGGATCCTAACTCATTGAGTGTCTTAACCATATCCCATTCCTTGACGGAGATCTTAGCCATCATCCCTCTGCTTTTACGACTTAGAGCATCTGCTACTACATTGGCTTTATCGGGGTGATATGAGAGAGCCAACTGGAAATCCTCAAGATACTCCATCCATTGTCTCTGTCTCAAGTTAAGGTCCTTCTGTGTGAATAGATACTTCAAACTCTTGTGATCTGTGAAAATCTCAAATTGTTCCCCATACAGGTAATGTCGCCACTACTTTAGGGAAAAAACTACGGCTGCTAACTCCAGGTCATGTGTGGGGTAGTTGCGCTCATGAGGTTTCAACTGCCTGGACCCATATGTGACTACCTTTCCATTTTGCATGAGCACGCAACCTAACCCTTCTTTAGACGCATCACAATACACAGTGTACCCCTCTTCTCGTTCTGGGATGGTAAAAATTGGCGCACTAGTTAACCACTTCTTTAGCTCTTGGAAGGATTTTTCGCAAGCTTCGTCCCACTCATACTTTACTTCTTTTTGCGTCAAACGAGTCATTGGTTTAGCTAGTTTGGAGAAATCTGGGATGAACCTCCGGTAATAACCGGCCAATCCTAAGAAGCTGCAGATTTCTGACACGATTTTTGGTTGTCTCCAATCTAATATTGCCTCCACCTTGGTTGGATCCACCGCAATCCCATTCTCTGATACCATATGCCCTAAGAATTTTACTTAATTCAACCAGAACTCACATTTACTCGCCTTGGCATATAACTGATTATCCTTAAGAACGTGAAGGACAATCTTAAATGTTGCTCATGCTCTTCTTCAGACCTTGAATATACCAAGATGTCATCAATGAATACTACTACAAACTGGTTAAGGTATGGTCTAAAAATCTTATTCATTAGGCTCATGAATACTGTCGGTGCATTGGTTAGTCCGAAGGGCATTACTACAAACTCATAGTAGCCATATCTAGTACAAAAGGCAGTCTTTGGTATGTCCTCCTCCTTGACTCGTAGTTGATGGTAACCTGACCTGAGATCGATCTTTGAATAGCACCTTGAGCCTCTAAGTTGGTCAAAAAGGTCATCAATCCTTGGGAGTGGGTATCGGTTCTTAATCGTGACTCGATTGAGTTGACGATAATCGATGCATAGCCTCAACGACCCATCCTTCTTTTTAGCAAACAACACGGGTGCTCCCCATGGCAAAGTACTTGGCTGAATTCTCTCTCGAGCAATTCCTGTAGCTGTGTCTTCAATTCTCGTAGTTCTGCCGGTGCCATACGATACGGAGCCATGGATATTGGGGTAGTTCCAGGTTGCAGCTCGATGCTAAAGTCTACTTCCTGGGTTGGCGGCAATCCTAGTAATTCCGTAGGAAATACATCTACATAATCGCATACTACACGTAGAAGTTCTATTTCTCCTTGGCCTTCCTCATTTAGAATCAGACTTGCTATCCTACCCGCAAGTTGATCGTGCCACTGTGTCTGACGTTTCGTTGAAGCCATGGGGTCTTGTCTATCCCTCTTAAACTGGAAACGTGTTCCATCTTGTGTGTGAGCTGCCACCTTCTTCTGATGACAGTCAATCACCGCTCAGTGGGTGGACAACTAGTCCATGCCCAAGATGATATCGAATTCTGACATTTCCATGACACGAAGGTCGCAAGTTAAGCGTAGGTTCGACATTCCTATCTTATAGTCCTTACAAATCGATTTGACCCGAACGCATCCTCCCATAGGTGACATTACACTTAAGGTAGTTTCTAAAGGTTCACATACAAGTTCTAATGACTTAGCACAAACAGAGGATATAAAAGAATGTGATGCACCGGTATCAACTAAAACATGCACCCAAGAATTGTATAGTACTAAATTACCCTCAATTACAGACGGGTCCGATTCTTCCTCTTGCAGGGCAAAGATTCTGCCGGTTGCCTTCTGGTTGCCACTGGTTTTGGCGTTTTGAGTTCCTCCACTCTTCTGGTGCTGCTGCCCGGTAGATCCTGTCTTATTTGTCCAAGGCTTCTGCCCACCTAATGCCTGGGCATTTGCTCAGCATATGAGGGGATATGAGGGGAGTCGTCTACCGGGCAGTCGTTGTGGAAGAACTCTTCCCCTGATTGTAAGGTCCAGTCCCCACTCAAACATCCTTGCTTTCTCTTCATCATTTGCTACGTATCTAGTTGCGTAACAGGCTAGCTCTTCAAATTTTGCAGCATACTGAGTCACAGTCATATTTCCTTGTTCCAGGTTTTGGAATTCCTTGACTCGTTCTCAGCGGATAGTACTTGGGAAATATTTACTTAGGAATAGTTCCCTGAACTGGTTCCATGATAGGCTTACTACGTCACGAGTATTCTTGATTAACTCCCACCAATGGTCAGCCTCATCATCAAGCTCGAATACTGCCAAAGCTATTCTATCAGCAGCCTCGGTTATGCCCATGGTGTCTAGCGTTTTCTCTATCTACCGAAGCCAATTTTCAGCTATCTTCGGGTCCGGTACGCCTATAAACTTTGGGGGCCTCTGCTTCCGACACTCAGAAAAGAGTCAAGTCCTCTCATTCTGCCGATTGGTCCTTATTTGCCCTAGTTCCACCAAAATTTGATGACCTAGGTTATTGGGGATGTCAGCCCCTGCGGGGATGGGTCTGTGTTGATTTCTGGGATGGTATCGTACATTGTTACTAGTTTCGGTATAGCCATTAGCTCGCGTGTCCACCATTCTGTTCATGGCACGTGATGAGTTTGTTTCCAGTCTTTGAAAATCTTACTACTTAGATTTGAAATAAGGGTTCAGTTTCCTTAGGATGCACCAAAGCAAGTAACAGTCAATAACATAGATCAATACATCATTCATATATTATAATAGGCATCATTACAAAAGGGCTCCTATGTCGGAGTTACATTCAAAGAGCATCCACGCATTACAAAGTTCAGGCTATCTTATTCTAAGGATCCCCATTAGTGGATCTTACAAAAGTCTAGTTTTACTATCCCTCGAATTAGTTCTCGTTTCCCAACCAATCAAAGTCTTCTTCTGGGTCTTCATCAGCGGAGTCAGTGGCTTGGTCCAGAGAGTGGGGGGTGTACATTGGTGAGGGGGGATCGTGTTCAGATGACACCTCTAGGGTAGGCTGGGTTTGCTCCTTGCTGTCTTGGTGACTGCTCCATTCGGATCGCCTTCTTCACTACCCGGCTCAAGAATTGTAGGCGGCGCCGCACCAGGGACCTCTTCTGCTCCCTCGTATAGCGGGAGTACTCCGTCTCCACCTTACGTATCTCGGTTCTGATCATTTCCTCGGTGGCACTTATACATCATCGGCGGCTAAAGCAGGGGCTAACAGACATGGCCCTCCTTCCTTGCATGCGGAAAGTACCCCACGAGTCGAGACTAACGGCGCGTCCTAGATAGTCTCCCGATGACATCCTAAGGTGGAAAAAGACTTTCATTAGTTAATCTTCTTATAATAGTGTGATAGAATAAAATAAGATAAGGGGTAAGGGCTTCTAGAGTCGTGTATAGGGTTGCGAGGGTTAAGGGTTGAACCTATCCTTGACACTAAGTTGTGACGCCCCGATTCTACACTATTGGTTGCAGTCAAGAAAGAGTCACTAATGAGTCCTATGGTCAATAACAAAGTAAGATTCCAGATCGCTGGAGGAGTCAAATTAGTCTCCCTTCTAAGTACAGCTTTCTTAGGCAGCGCACTGCCCTTTTGACAGATCTTAAAAGGTATTGACACAAGGTCTCATAAGCAATGATAAGGTGCATACATAGAATATAATTACATAACAACCACAAATATACTTAATCCAAAAGATGGTTCCATTATGTTACATCCTAAAAGAAAGCTTAAATCTTCACATGGGTCTTATAAGTATCCAAAAAAGAAACTTCTAATTTTTCTAGGATAGCCAAAAGTCTTCGAAGGTTTTAGGCTCGTCGTCTCCAGCTATGAGTTCCTCTTCGTCACCTGGCATGATACGCCGTGAGCTTTGAATGCCCAGTAAACACACACACACCCCGCCCCTTTTTCCCAGTCCAATACACAAACACCATTATAACATCAAGTAGTAAAGCATGGTACTCAAATAAATAAATAAAGGGTTAAGTTAGATGTTAGCAAAGTAAAAATCCCCCAAAGAGATTCCGTCCTCCCAACCACAAGAATCGGACGCGGATTATTCAGTATGCCTCCTCTTTTGTTGCTTTGTTGCAGAACTAACCTCGGATGCCTACCAACGGTTATGTACCGCGTAGCACCAACCGCAGGGCCTCAAAAGAGACGGTAAAATAGGGCCTTTCCGAATCCCTCCTTACACCAAACCACCTAGGGTCCGAATACAACCGCTCCATTCAAGGGTTCCGAAAACCACTTGCGCAAGACTTTAACTTCCAAATAGGGAACGCATCCCAACAAACCATATATCACATATTCTCATCTTTTCATTACTCAAGTGTTCGAAAACCCAATACCCTCCCTATTAGGTTTCCCGTTGAATTAAATGTTTTAAATCAAGGTTAGTCCAACTTATAAGACAATAATATCCATATAAGCATGCATTCTTAAGATGAGAAAGGTAAATAACATAACCACAACACATATAATATCATGCCAAGATATGATCATAAGCTAATAAGTAATCTCATGAACTCAAGGGTATAAAACATCCACATATAACAAAATTTCCAGATTTAGTATCGCATAAAGATTAAAATGAAAGGTCTATTTTAGATCCTTCACCGGACTTGGTCTTCCTATGGTTCATAGGGAATTTGATCTAGTTTCTAGAACATTTTTCGGAAACGGGATTGCTTTTCCAGATTCTATGTTATTCAGAAAATATTTCAGCGCTGTCCAGATTCTGTCCAGATCTGTTGACCGTTACGAAAATTTGATTTTCTTGCAAATCGCTTAATGTTTTTCGATGAAACCAATTTTAGTTGAAATCTAACACCGTAAGGAAGGTTTTGAAATAAAATAGAGGTCCAAAATAATTTTATACATTTTTCTAGAATTTCTGGAAGTGGGCGGCAAAAATAGATTCTAAGGTACTATACCGAAAACAAGAAGTTTTATGAGAAAAGGGTTCCACCAAGGGAAAGTTTTCGTTTCTTTTGTGAAGAAAACATGCTAACTAACATATATTTAACTCAGAAAATTTCCTTGAAAGAGTGCCCTTGGAAAGTTGAGAGATTGGTATAAAAAAAAGATGGTTTTATGCCAAAATAGGGAAAATACAAGAGAGATGGAATCAATACTCAACCCTTAGCATTTTTAACATAAGAACTCATTAATAACAGATCTGAAAACATTATTTAGAACCCTTAGAAACATGTATTGAAAAAAACAAAATGAAAGAGAAGGTTGTGTTTGTGGCTTACTTGCTAATTTGCACAAGAAGGCTCTCTTCTTCCTTATTCTTCTCCTCTAGACTTCTCTTTCTTGCTCTCCTCCCTCTCTCTAGCCGAATGTGTGTGTGTGGGTGTGGTGTTTGTGCTTTGCCAAGCTAGGGGAGGTTGGTATATATAGGCAATTTTGATGTAAAATGTCCTAAAAGCCCATTAGTTGGAAATGGATAGAAAGTTTAGGATTTGTTTGAAGTTTAAAGGAATATAAGTGATTTTTTTTTAGGGGGGGGGGGCGGGACTTACTCAAGGATTAGGCAACACTTAGTTAAAATGGAACTAGTTTTGGAATTTGCATCCTAGGTTTAGGGCACTAGTGTAGACACCCCATTTTTGACCGTCCTCAAGACTTGGACGTCACCGTTTGAACACTCGATGATCATCCATGTTTGTGTTTGTTTGGAGTTCCCGGAGGCCTCGACTACGCGCCTTGCCTCAGGATCTCCGAACTCGACCATTTAGTGTCTGGTTTTGTACCAAACACTTGTGTTTTGCCTTGGAGGGGCAGGGAATGCCTTGTGAGGCATCCCCACACATCACCAGCCATGGCCAGAGGCCACCGGCTGGTGTTTTGATGCCATCGGCAATGCATATTGCCAGTCGGCACTCAATTTTGACAAAATGGCAATTTTGAGCAGCCGACTACTGTTCATCTACTTTTGGTAGATATTTTGTGCCAACTGTGATAGCTGGCACCCACTTTGTTCCCCTCCATACACGTGTATGGAGGGATTTCCCGCTAAGCAAGCTTGTTTAGTAAGCTTTGCAAGGGGGACTTCTATAAGAGGAGGGCTCTCCTCCTTGTTCTAGGTTAGACACTTGAGAGAGAAAAACATTGTGAGAGCTCTGGTTTTAGGTTTAAGGTTTGATATATATTCTATCTCTGTACCTCTCTCTCATTTAGCCTTAGTGTGTGTGTTTTGTCTTACTTTTGCTCACAAGCACCCACCATTACACCATCCCTTGGAGCTGAGACCTCTTGAGGGTTGTTTTTGAGGTTTTGAAGCTGGTTTCAACCTAAAAGAAGCTGCTGGTCCACCATTGTTGAAGGGGTCTTCAAGGGTAAGAAACTAGTCCCTTTATTCCCCATTCTTGCATACTTGTTTTGCCTATCTTAGAACTGTTTTTGTGCTTAGTGTATAACACAAAAAAGTTCTATTTTTAGGCCCTCTAAATAGTTTATTTAGGGTGTTTTGTTGTTTGAGGTTGTTTGACCCCTCCTAAGCCTTGTAAGGCTCCATTTTGTGCTATTTTGTATAAGCTCCGAGACCTTGGTGTTTGGACCTCCTCACCACTGAAATCTTGAGGGATTTCAGAGGTGAGGATGGTGCCTTGAGGTCCCAAGAAGGAGAGGGCCACCCCCTCTCCTTGTTGTCCTTGAAATGGACCATTTTTGGCCTTTTGAGGGAGTACCTAGCTAGGCTTCTTGTTGACCATGCCTTGGCTGTTTTTTGTGCCTATTATGTCATAATATGCCTCTGTTTTTTGTTGGTTTTGGTACACCATGCATGCTTAGCATACCTACCTTGTAATGCTACTTTGTTGCCTTAACATGCCTTAGGTTGTAAACCCTTGTTCTAGCATGTTTTAGGCTTAGCCTTGTGAATCTTTCATGCTTATTTTGCCATGTTTAAAGTCTGTCCATAGTTGGTTGGGTCGACTTTGGCATGCATTGTATAGCCCCTTTGCATTTTTGGCTTGTTGGCCTTAAGTATTTTAGGGTATAGCATGCATTACTTGCTTTGATTTAATGGTTTGGCATCATTTATAGCACCATTTTAGTCCCCTTTGCATGCTTGTATGCTTACCTTGGTTGTCTCTTTGATGCCTTATAAGCTTGTGTTATATGCTCCATGTTTTGGCCATTGTACATACCTTTGAATTTGAGCCACTTAGATGCCATCTAGGGGACCCCCTTTGCATGGTCTAGGTCTGCCTTGCACTTGTTTCAAGCCCTCTAGGCCTTGTGAGGCATGGTTGGCTTAGCCATGGTTCAAGTCCCTTTGACTTGCTTCAAGTACTTGGGCCGTTTATTGCATGCTTAGCCTATCTTGTTTGCTTGGTTTAGCACCATATTCTTGCATAATTTTCAGAGCTTAATGCAGGTCATTTATCCATGTTTGCATCCTCTTAAATGTGCTTGAGAATTGCTTTTAAATGCTTGAAGTATTGGACATCCTTTGCATGCATGTGTGTGTGTGTTTTAGTCCTTCATTTTGGGCACTTATGGCCACTGTTTTGGGCCTAATTAGAGTTGCCCAAATCATGTTTAAGTCCAATCTTTACATATTGTTACATGTCTAACACTTTGCATGCTTTGATTGCACCATGTCTTGCATGTCCACTAGCTTGCATGCTTGTTCATCGCTTGCTTGTTCGCATTGCCATGTTGCATCCCTAGCTAACATGCTTAGGTTGCATTGAACATGCATATCTTGTCCCTTGATTTAGTGATAGGGATTGGACCCCTTTGGTTTGTTGGTTTGCATTGCATTTGACATCAAAATGTGCATGCATGGTCTCTCGGGCCATCACGCATTGAAATGCGCGATTGGTGGTCCGAGAATCAAGAAGCATGTCCCTTTGACTCATTCACATGATAAGGAACATGTTTGATGCATATATGGCTTGAATTGTATTGCCATGCTCTGCCTTGCCCTCTGTTGCTGTCAATTACAGATTCTGCAGGAGCTCTCTGCCGACCGGCAGTGATAAGTGCCGACCGGAAATCCTCCCTCTGCCGATAGCTTCACCAATGGCCAATGACCACATACCACTGCCGGTGGCAATCCTGCTCAGCCGGTGATGTCTCCCAATGCCCAGAGAAACAATCCTGAGACTTTGGCAGTCTCCAGAGGAGTATAGCAAGGAAAACAGAGGCAACCTATGCATGGCGGTGCGCTTCCGAGCAAGACCCGAGCATGCGTTGCATTGAGCTCTCTTCCCGAGGCAGTTTACTGTTTTTCCTAGCTCAGTTAGTTTGTTAACTAATTAAGTAATTTGTAATAATTAATTAGCTAGGATAGTTAATTCATTATTCGAACTGTATTATTCTTTTAGTCCCTCCGAGCGAGGGTAAACTTGTAATAAGTGTGGGTGCGTGTGTGTGCATGTCTTCCAACCCCCACTTCTTTCTCCCTTTTACTTACTTGCTTTGATGGTTAGTAATAGGTCATGTTTAAATTAGCATACCTTATGCTATGCATGCGTGCATTCATACATTTGCCTTGCATGCACCGGGCTCGGTACATCATGCTAACTGCATTTGTACTTTAATTCCAAAATTGAATACGTGCATCAAATGATTGTATTTCACATGCCATTTTAGGATTAGCCGAGCCTATCCTAATTACATTTTGTATGCGATGCATTAGCCACTTAACATAGACTAGGGTCATGCATGTTTGCTAACTAGTTTATTGTTTTGGCACGGAGTACGATGTAAGTATTTTTATGCTTTGGCATGCTGCATGCGTGTGGATGTTAACATGATAGTATGCTTGCCATGCGGCTAAATGCTTACGTGATATTACTGATTGATTGCCCGTGGGTGAAGGTTGGATTGCCTGAGTTGGAATAGCTCGTTGAAATCCGTGTTTTAGCCTACTTGCGAGTAGCAAATTCCAAAACATTTTTCCAAGACAAACGGATGTGCAATGCTTATTTCCAAATTAGGCAATCTAGTCTATACTTCTTTGCTATGCGCATAACATAGTAATTCTAGGCTAATAATTGGAATAAGAACACATAATGTTTTCAAAAACGGATATCATGGTTAGTAGAGGCCGATCTTCGGATGGGGCGAGAGGGGGTGCTCATAGCTGACCTTCCCCAATCGTACCCTAGCTCCCTAGCCGAGGCAACTCTGGTGATGACGGACATGTGGCCTTCGGCACCGAGTCAGGGTTTCCTAAATTCCCCTATAAAAAATATTTAGGTGGCGACTCTGTATTTGGCAAAGCAGTCCATGTTTGGCACTTCTTTTCAAAAAATCTGTTTTCTCAAAACGATTTGGCAGATTTGGACTCTTTGGTTCAGATTAAGAACCGTGACACAAATCGAGTCTGAGCTGTAGCAGCGGGGCCCCCCCACGCGGGCGCGTCTACAGTTTCTGGCGACTCCACTGGGGAGATTTAGAGAGCTTGACTCGAACTCATGATATCCTGTTTTGATCTCATTTATGTGTCTCTTTGCATTGCATGTGCATTGGTGCGCCTAGGAACGCAGTGTTTGCCATCTGCCATTCCTGAACGGTTTGCCGGAGGCTTGTCTTGTCAAGGCATGACCATAAGGCTGACCGGTTATGGGCTCTGACAGCATGGGAACACAAACCCCGATTTTACCGGGGCACCCTTTTCGACCATTCGACCTAGTGCATATTCGGATCCGTAGTGACCATTCCAAATTAAAACAGGTTGCTTACCCAATGTTAGGTTGTTTGAAAACTGCTGCGTGCGTAGTGAAACCCTAGCTCCTGACAAAATAGGACAGGGAAACCCTACCCCAACATAGGGGTGTTTTGGCTCTCTTTACTTGCTATGTGCTTTTAGAGTGTATCTCTACAGGGAAAGTACATATCAGTTTGCAGGTTTGAGTATTAGGCCCGACGGCACCAGTATCAATGTTGTTGAGAATCAGTTATCTGCGGGTATCAGGTTCAGTTTTGGGAACAGTGATTCTGGGGAACAGTGATCAGCAGTAGAGTATAGTTGTTCAGCTACACCCGTGTTTGATCCATTTGGGCTGAAATGCTGTTTGATGTCTCTTTCAAGGTTCGGACAGCTGGTACAGAATAGCTAGTGCTCCCCTTTGCTAAGGCAGGACTTATGATGACGCAGAATTCAGAAGAGATCGTGGTTATGTCAGTTGCATTAGAGCAAGGGATCACTCTGTAAGGTGAGACCAATATTGATATGCCACATCCACCCAAGTCGCCTGTTGCGCACCCGGTCTGGGCCCCCCAGCTATACCAGGCTCGCGAGCCTACTACATTTGAACTAATGGGGATGATAGGTGATCTCCAGAGGTTTGTGGCGAATCTCGCCTACGGAATGTCAGCTTCACCTCCAGCCGCACCATATGCCGGGAGTTTTGTACCCTAGGAGCCCCCGCTGTTGGGGCGAATTGTGATCGAACTTAGCCAACCGGAGATGGCCTCCAGCTATGGCAATGACATGCCAACATCAATCCAAATCCTCGATCAAGCTGAGGCCAGAGGCAAGAACAAAATGAAGGCAGATGCCGACCCTAGTGAACTACTGCTGTGGGCAGTCGAGGCTTTGAAAGCCGCGGGGATGAACAAGCAACAGATATCCGCAGTTGTGGCAAAAACTGTGGAGGATGCTTTCCCCACTTCACCTGAGGGGAGTTCAAGTCAGTCGGAAAATCGGTATAGGCCCCGTCATGCCAGAACAGTTTCTCCTGTTCCCGCCCCTGCACCCGGGAAAGACCAGAAAGCCAAAGCAGTGCCTGCCGACCCTTTTGCTTGTGCAGCTAGTAAGAACGCTCAGCCTCCAAAGTACCTGCCCCGAGGGCGCAGGACCTTTCATGCTCTCTACATGCCCCTATCTAAGGCACTTCAGATCCTTGCCGAGAGGGGACACCTTAAACCCTTGGAGCCTCGGCCTCTCCCGAAGAATCTCCCTGCTACGCATGATGCTACCCAGTACTGCGCGTACCACCAGCAGACAGGCCATGCAACCGACAATTGTTTCCGCCTCCGTCATGAGGTGCAAGATTTGATTGACAACGAGATTATCCTCCCACCCACCTCAGCCACGTCCGTTACCACCCAGTTATTGGATTTTGAGGACACAGATACTGCAAGTATGTAATCAGAAAGTGAACCACCTGCGGGCGGCATCTGGTATATTTTGAATGTGGCGTCTGGCACGCATTTTTGAGCATCTGTGAACGCTAGCTTTGTAAATTCTGGCTTGGGCATCGAGTCAGTCTTTTGTTTTGAGTCTGTCTCTTTGTCTTGAGTCAGTCTTTTTTTGCTTAAGGGTCTGTCTTGTTGTAGCGAGTCAGTCCCCTTTGTATAGAATACCAGGTGATTCCGGGGTTGTTGCCTCGAACACCGTTTTGTCTTATAATTACCCGTTTTTGTTTTTGAGTCTATTTCTGCCTAGGGGCCAGTTACACCAACAAATCTGAATGAAACAGCTGTGGTTATCTCATTTTCATGCTTGCTTTCAGTGTGAGTTAGTTGTGCCAGAGGATTTGATTGGGCTGACAGTACATCTCGCTTGCTCTCCTGCGCGCCAAACTCATTGCATTAGCCTAAGTTTTTCGAAAACCCCTTTTGAACACTGCAGTGATAAAAACGAAGAGGAACGAATTCCTTGGGATTTGCAAACCTTTGATCATTTGAGAGAGAGAGAGGCGTGCTAAGCCCTTAACGAACGAAATCATGCTTGTCGGCGTGAGTACTGAGAAGGATCCTAGCTTGATCCAGATTGGTCCCACACTATCTTCGGCGCGAGCAATTTATCGCTTTCTTAAAAACTTTCAAAAACAAATGTTTTGCGCAGCCCTGTGAGGACCTATGTGGGATCGCTCTTGAGATTGTGCAGACTAGGATCGCTCTCAGCCTCAAGATTCGACCTGTTGTCTTGAACCTCGAACTCATTCGGAACATTCAACAGTCAACCGTCAGAGGAGGCTCATGTGACCAGTTTTGAAGCAGCCCTCAAGCAAGAGGCACCGAAGGCAAGTCAAAAGGATCAGATCTCACTAGAAGAAGCTCGTGGAGCAACCATGATGGATTTTTCTGCAAATCAATACAACAGCCACTCTCCTGGATACGGATGGCTTCAAAACCCTAAAACCATTTGGCATGGACTTGTTACACTTTTACCCTTTGAGAGGCTCACTGGGCCGAAAACCCGGAAGAGCGACCCAGGCAAAAGTTAGAGCAAGAGAAAAATGAAAAAAAAAAAAAAACAAAAAGAAAAAAATACAAAAATGAAAAGAAAAGAAAAGAAAAAAGAAAAGAAAAGAAAAGAAAAATGCGAAAAATTCAAAAAAAAAAGAGAAAGAAAAGCTCGCAAGGTCGAAAACCCGCATCGGGCACCTTGGCAAAAATTAGAGCTTGAAAAGTGAAGGTTAAAATACCCGAGTGTACCTTAACCGGAACTACGTGAGGCTTGATTCCCATGTTTGGGATACGTAGGCAACTTCATCATGAAGTCCAGCCCCCAACGCTTTCATAGCGTCTCAGTCCATACAATGGTTTCGATTTCATCCCAAAGTCCAGTCGCCAACGCCTCCAAGGTGACTGTGTCCATATATTTGTTATAACCGTCTTCATCGTCTCTGTTCGACCACCACCAACGAAGACTGTTTGCGGACTGCTGCGGCATCATCCAAACAAGGGGCAACTTTCCGTTGCCACGAGTCGTCACAAGCCGCCATTCAAACCAGGGGCAACTTTCCATTGCCGTGCAACGTCCTTCAAAGCCAGGGGCAATTTTCCATTGCCTCCGATCCGAGGTTGCGCATCTCAAAGAGTAAGTTCCATGCTCGTTGAGCATTGACTGTTTGTAAAATAGTTTTTGAAAATTTTTACTGGGGTTGACTATTTTCTCGAAAACTGTTCCATTTTTCAAAACTGGACCATTTTCTTGGACCCAAAGAGGAAAATTTTCAGTGCTCATAGCCTGACTTGCATGGTTTTCAAATCAAAAATCGAACAAGTATGTTAATCCGACTCTCATCTTGGTCAAAACTGTTTTAGTAAAAAACCAAAATGAAAAAATGGTCAAAATGATGAACTAGGGGCGCAGTTGAGTCAGGCGTTCTGTCCTTCCCCCGTCGCCAACATACTTGCCAGGAGGGCATTCTACCCACCAGAAGAAATAGCTGTGAGCTAACGGCATTGGGCATTAACCCGCAACTTCCTATTCATTCATCGACCACCTCGGGGAGGGACGAAAAATGAGAGAATAAAGAATAGAGAGGTGTAAGTTAAGAGAAAAGTGAGGAAAAGGGTTTTGAGGAAAAAAATCGAGCCTGAGGGCCGAGCGATGTGAGAATCACAAATCAGAAAGGGTGGGAAACAATACCCAGAGAAACTGGCTCCTCGTGATCTGAGGTCCCCCGTCTTCGTTGACGCATCTGTGTGTCGTGTCTTTTTGATTTGTCGGTTTCGTCTTTTGTTTTTAGCCTTTCCCGAGCGTGTCTCGTTGTGTTTAGGTCGTGTACCTTTGTCGAGCCCTTTTCCGCTGTATCCAGTTGTAGGGTCTATACCCTGGTTAAGAAACCCCCTTTTCCAAAAATTAGTCGTTTATGCTCAAAGTGCGGTGCCATTCTCTACAACTGTGCGAAGCAAAAGAACAAAAAAATTGGGGCGTTTGGTCGTCTCCAGCCCCAGCCGGTTTCACCTTTGAAGGCCGTCTTATCAGATTGGGCTGTTTTGTTTAAAGTTTGTCGTGTGCAGAATAAACCAAGTGTTGGGTTATGGGCCGTATGCAGATTAATCCTCAGCAGAGTATGGGCCGTGTGTTCAGGTTAAGCAGTGGTTTGTATGGGTTGCTTTGCCATTAATTGGTTTGGTTATCTTGTTATTACAATGCAAGTGTTCAACATTCAGACAACAAATCAATTTCATTTACATTGAGGTGTAACATGATGCAATGCAGTGGAATATAAAAAAAAAAAAAATGTAATGCTTCTTCAGATAAAAAGTTCGTTTCATTTCATAATCTTTTTCAAGTACAAAGTTTTGAGGAAAAAAAAATCTGCCTGCGGCAGTACAAAGTAGCCTAACTACCAACAAAAGGGAAAAGTACAAAAAAAAGAAAAACAACAAAAATCTACATCCATGTCAAGCGGCTCTGGGGCCTATCAGTCTGTCCTAGTCCTCTTCCTGGACGAAGGTCCAGGAGCATCATCAGCATCGTCGTCTGAGCCTGAGTCTGAGTCATCTCCAGCCTCCTCAGATAACCCGGCCTCTGCCTCTGCCTCGGACTCATCATCGTCATCGTCATCATCGTCATCAGGGGTCGGCGCCCGAGAACTACTCCCGCCATGAGTACTCCCTCCCCTGGTACGGGGAGGTGCAGTGTCTCCACGCCCTCCTCGAACAGGAATAGAAGGCCCAGCTGGAGCACCGCCCACCAGAGGAATCTGGAAGGGAGGCTGAAAAGCACAAAAGATAAATACATCAGAATACTATGAGGAGTGTATCAGTGCAGAATGCAGTATACAGTGTGTGAATGCCGTGAGCAGTGTATCAGTACAGAATGCAGTGTATGAGTACAGTGTGTAAATGCCGTGAGCAGTGTATCAGAGCAGAGTATAGTGTATAAATGTAGTGTATGTAGTGTATTAGACGCTGTGAGATCAGCGTGTCAGGTGTTGTGTCGTGCATCAGATAATGTGAAGCAGTGCACGAATGGTTTGAGGCCATTGTCAGAAGAACATACTGGAATGCTATAGAGGGCCAGAAGATCGAAGGTCCGCTGCAGCATCCCCATCATGGAGGCATTCAACTCCACGGACTGCCGGGTGTACTCAGAAGACGCCTGCAAGAGTATAAGATATATCAGTATTCTGCGGAATATCAAATAAACTGAAATCAAATGCAGATGCAAGATGCAAAATGAAGTAATACATACCGGAGGCAAGTCGGGGATACCGGCTAACTCATGACCAGCCGGGGGAGGAGCAAAGGGGATCTGGTAGGTCGCCCCATCCTGCCCTCTATATGATAGTACAGTGGGCAAGACGGGCCAGCCAGTCCCCCGTCCCCCCTGAACTCCGCTCCTGCCATGTACTCAAGCCCTCCTTGATGTGCCCGCTCCAGCCCCAGCTCCCGCTCCAGCTGCCGGCGCCGCTGGCCTCTCCCCCTCAGCTCGGCGACCACCGCTCAAGGGTCGCATAATATAGGTCCGGACGTTCTCTGTGTAGTCGCCCTCACCTCTGTGATGCTCTGTACCCCAGCCAACGGTGTAGTCTCTCATCTGCTGGAGAGAGAACCTCTCTGTATACCTCATATGCGTAGGAGGCGGACCCGGCACTATCTGCTCCGGTAAACCTAGGGTCTGACGCAAGAAACGCTCGCCCAGGTACCAAGCCCGACAGACCGGGCCCTCCAACAGAATCCGGCAATGGACAGTCTCCTTCGCGCCCTCATAATGATCCCTCACCACAGCCGGTAACAGAGCCCAGGGCTGCCAGGTGATCTGAAAATAATATGCAGTTTATTATCTACCGTTATTGAAAATATACGGCGCGAAGCAAAGCCAAAATAATAAACTCTAAAGTTGAACATACCTCCGCGGCAGTGATGGTATCGAAGTATCGGCGGAAGAAAATAAGAGACTCCCGTGGTCTCCGCACGCATCGCACATCGAAGCGATGAGAGAAGGGGACGCCAAGCGGGATCTCCTCATCGGGTACTGGGGCAAGCCTAGGAAAGTAGGCATACACCCATAACTGCAGAACAGATATCAGTATGATGATCAGATAAGGCAGAATACAGAATAAAACAGAAATAGCAGAACCGTGTGTTGTGCAGTGTATTGTGCAGAGTGTACAGTGTGAGCAGTGTGCAGACAATGTAAAGCAGAGTATATGTGTGTCGGGTGTGCAGTATACAGTCAGTGTGGGGCAGTGTACAGTATATGTGCAGTGTGTAGAATACAGAAAGCAGAAAGCAGAAATATAAAAAGGGAAGAGAACGTACCTCCCAGGCTCGCCATTAGCCACCAAGGAGCTATCCGCTGAGGTGGGAAGAAGAGCTTATATAACCGTACAAAGTGGCCAGAGCGGCGCCACCCCAGTCGTAGTGGCGGATCTGCCTGACGTCCACCAGTGCGCTTAACAAGCATAAGGGCACGGTGTTCGCCCGATCGGTGAAGAGAGTCGTCCCGAAGAGGAACATGATGAAGCCCCGTGCGTACTGGTCCACCTCCTCCGGGGACATCTGCGCCTCCTCTGCCAAGGCCGGCTGGATCCGGAAGTGGCTCTCAAACCACGAGTACCTAACAAACCCCGCTCGAGCGAGGGGAGGCTGAGTACCAAGCAGGTACAGCTGGGCAGCGTCCCACTCGTCCATATCCGTGTCAAAGGGGATCGGATCACCCCCTACCCCAATGCCAGTAAGCATCGAGAAGTCGTAAGGGGTCATCATCATATCCCCTGCGACGGAGAAGTGGAAGGAGTCGGTGGTATCCCACCACCTCTCCGCCAGAGCGGCAAGCAAGGGCCTGCAGGTAGTCAATCGAGAGAGCCCCCTGCAGAAGATGCCAAAGCCGGCCTCGTCGATGATGTCACGAACCGCATCTGGCAGCTCGAGGTACCAGTCCCGAGCAACGGTGTTCCCATACCCGCGGATGGTATGGGAATCCCCCTGTAATCAAAAACAACAAATTGCAAGGCAATATTCAAAATGCAATTCCGAGAAGCATACAGTGAACTACAGCGTGTGATGTGTCAGCGTGTTTGGGTGGTTCAGGGCAGATGTAGCATGTGTGCAAGTTTTAACAGATTCAAACAAATACCGGGTGCCGGTGTGCCTACAGCGAACTACAACGTGTGACGTGTCAGCGTGTTTGGGTAGTTCAGTACAGTGTAGCGTGCGTGCATATTTTCAGACTCAAGCCAATACCAGGTAACAGTGTGTGTGCAGTGAAATACAGTGTGCGCCGTGTGTTTGGGTGATTCGAAGCCAATGCAGTGCGTGTACATGTGTCAGTCTCAAACAGATATCAGTTGCACGTATGTTTACAATCAACTACAGGATACAGCATATCAGAATTAAGCAGTTAAAGAGCATAACCAACTACGGCAGTTTTGCATCCTACATTGCAGAAAGTAAAGCAGAGAAGGAAAGTTACCTCGGAAGCGCTGAAGGACAGGTGGGAGGTAGTCTCGCGAAGTAGTAGCTCGCGTGGCACGTGCCTCTCGAAGCTCCGGAACTGGCGTAGTCTGTCGGGGATCATCTCATGAACTGCAGGCCTGTAGGTCTCCGGATCGAACGGCCGAATACGGAGTGGCAAGGGCTCGGCCTCAGGGTCTATCTCAAGCCCCGGAGGAGCCCCGCCCTGTGGAAGATCATCCGCCATCTCGGAGAGAATGTGAAAATGGCCGGAATGCGGAAAATCGGGCGAGAAGGTGAAAAGTCAACAAAAAGTCAAACCCCGAGAGGGTCAGAAAAGGCTGGAAAAGCCGGAGTGTGGAAAAGGCACGGGTATCAAGAAAAACTCGAGGGAAACAAGCCTCGAGTGGCGAAAATCAAGAAAGAAACACCGAAACGAAGTTTCGTTCGGTTGAAAATGTCTGAAACGCGAAGGAGATCGCGAATCGAACGACGAAATGGGAGCTAGAATGCAAGAAAAGGAGAGAATCAAGGGAGGAAAACACTCTAGAGAGAGGAGGAGGATTTTCGACCAAGGAGGAGTAAGGAAAATAGGGTTAGAAACCCTATTTTAAAAAACCCGTACCGAAATGACAGTACTGCCCCGATATAGGAATTCTTTGCCAGTCGGCCACACTCTTTGCCGGTCGACAAAATATTGTGCCGATGGAATTGTATGATGGCCGATGGATGGCCGGTGATGTATTTTGATGGCCGGTAGACATCCGGTGGTCTCCTACAGTGATTTTTGAGCCTCCTACACCCTTGTTTGAGTTATTTGTGGGGTTCAAGGCCTTCATTGATCAAAACAGTGCAAAATAGTGCATTTTCGACGCTCAACCGGCCTCCGTTTTGACCTCGGGTCGTGTCTTCTGTGCATGGCACTCGAATTCGTGCAAGTTGTATCCTTTTCGTATCCTTTTGGCTTTTACGAAACTCAAAAGTTGCCCCCCTGTGCATCGCATATCAATCGCGCTGTCTTGTGCACTTCAAATCTATCGCACTGTCTTATGCATTTCAAATCTATCGTACTGTCTTGTGCATTTCAAATCAATCGCACTGTCTTGTGCATTTCAAATCAATCGCACTGTCTTGTGCATCTCAAATCGATCACGCTATCTTGCGCATCGCACTGTCTTGTGCACTCGCGTTGTCTAACGCATCACGCTGTTTTGCGCATCTCATTGCATTTTACATGCATTCCATCGCACTATCTTGCACATCGCACTGTCTTGTGCACTCGCGTTGTCTAACGCATCGCGCTGTTTTGCGCATCTCATTGCATTTTACATGCATTCCATCGCGCTATCTTGCGCATCGCACTGTCTTGTGCACTCGCGTTGTCTAACGCATCGCGCTGTTTTGTGCATCTCATTGCATTTTACATGCATTCGATCGCGCTATCTTGCGCATCGCACTGTCTTGTGCACTCTCGTTGTCTAACGCATCGCGCTGTTTTGCGTATCTCATTGCATTTTACATGCATTCCATCGCGCTATCTTGCGCATCGCACTATCTTGTGCACTCGCGTTGTCTAACGCATCGCGCTGTTTTGCGCATCTCATTGCATTTTACATGCATTCCATCGCGCTATCTTGCGCATCGCACTGTCTTGTGCACTCGCATTGTCTAACGCATCGCACTGTCTTGTGCATCTCAAATCGATCGCACTATCTTGCGCATCGCACTGTCTTGTGCACTCGCGTTGTCTAACGCATCGCGCTGTTTTGCGCATCTCATTGCATTTTACATGCATTCAATCGCTCTATTTTGCGCATCACACCGTCCCGGCAACGGAGCGGTCTAGGAGACCTTAAATCCTTGGAAGGTGCAAAACCTTTAGTGCATTGATGTGCACAGTTCATTGACATTATCATGCATATCTTAAGCCGCACGTCGTCGCATATTTAAGTTCACTTGCATTGTTATGCATTTCTTGTGTGAACTATACGCACGGTCTAAGAGACCCTAAATCCTCTGAAGGTGCAAGTCCTTCGATGTTTGTCGTGCCCGAACGACTTTTGATAAATTTGCATTGTCGTGCATCTTAAAGCCGCGTGTTGTCGCACATTCCATGCAACATGCATTTTATACATCATTTGCATTTCAAAAAAAAAAAACAAAAAACACACATGCATTACCACGCATCATCGTAAATAGTTGCATTGTCATGCATCATTAGAACATAGTACATACTGCATTGTCATGCATGTTTGTAAATATCCATTCCGTTGCATATTTGTAGATATTGCATTGTAGTTTGCATGCATTTATTGCATCACCTTCCATCTATGGCTTGCGCCTTTCCAGGTTGAGCTTGGTCTGGTATGTGCCCTTACTTTTCACGTTAAAGCATAGTTCTGCATGTGTACGCGCCTATTCCACGCTGGTATGTTGGTTTGAGGGTTGCGGCACCTTTTCTGTGTTAGACATGGCTCGTATGCGTACATACCTTTCCTAGGTAAGATTTAGTTTGGCCCGCGCGCCATATCCATTGTATCCATTTCCATTACATATTTGTAGATATTGCATTGTAGCTTGCATGCATTCATTACATCACATCCATCTATGGCTTGCGCCATTCCATGATTGAGCTTGGTCTGGTATGTGCCCATACTTTTCACGTCGAAACATAGTTCAGTGGACCGTTCTGTGTTAGACCTGGGTTGTACGCGTACATGCCTTTCCTAGGCAAGATTTGGTTTGGCCCGCAGGCCATATCCGTTGTATCCATTTCCATTGCATATTTGTAGATATTGCATTATAACTTGCATGCATTCATTGCATCGCCTCCGCCCATGGCTCGCGCCTTTCCATGTTGAGCTTGGTCTGGTATGTGCCCATACTTCTCGTGTCGAAGCATAGTTCAGTGGACCGTTCTATGTTAAACATGGCTTGTATGCGTACATGCCTTGCCTAGGCAAGATTTGGTTTGGCCCGCGTGCCATATCCATTGCCATTTCCCCAGCATTTTCATTATATATTACATTGTAGTGTAATTATTGCATCCAGCATTAGGATCGTAGTCCTTTCCCCTGCGGGTCGTTTCCCCACTTATGTCATTCCACCCAATACTTGTTCTTGTGTCCGTCTACATTACTCATAGTTCAGTAGACCGTTCTATGGTAGACGGACTTGTTACCTCCATCAATCTATTTGACATAGGCGTGGTTTCGAACCGCTCACGATTGGATCATGATTCAATTGCTTTGCATGTAGTTTGCATTGTTTCAATTCCATTGCATCTTTATTTGCATTGTTTGTACATTGTTTTGTATATATTGCATATCATTTTGCGACCATTTTTGCATTGTCATGCATGTTGCTAACAACATCGTACCTGTTGAGTTGTTTTCTTTACAGGCACGATATTGTATGTACGGTTCATTTGAGGCTGGTGCAACCAGAGGAGCCGCACAGGTATTGTATCCTCCGAGTGAGACGTATCGAGAATTGCATAATTCTCTTACATCCTTCCTGCATTGTAGTGTAGTTTGGTGTATGCCAGCTTAAAACTGTTGCATATGTGCTTCGCTACAGCTTTCTTTGCATGATCATAAGTTATGTCCGGCTCTGTGCATTGTCTTGCATTTTGCCCCTGCCTTCGGGCGCATACCTTGTTTGTCTTGCATGTTTGTCTGAGTCTTCGGCCTTGTCAAAAATGGGTCGTCTCTGGGCCTTGACATTCACTCCCGTCATTGTTATGACTTTCGAGTTCTGTCAAAGACGGGCAACTCTAGACACCCCATTTTTGACCGTCCTCAAGACTTGGACGTCACCGTTTGAACACCCGGTGATCATCCATGTTTGTGTTTGTTTGGAGTTCCCGGAGGCCTCGGCTACGCGCCTTGCCTCAGGATCTCCGAACTCGACCGTTTAGTGTCTGGTTTTGTACCAAACACTTGTGTTTTGCCTTGGAGGGGCAGGGAATGCCTTATGAGGCATCCCCACACATCACCGGCCATGGCCAGAGGCCACCGGCTAGTGTTTTGATGCCATCGGCAATGCATATTGCCGGTCGGCATTCTTTGTTGCCGGTTGGCACTCAATTTTGACAAAATGGCAATTTTGAGCAGCCGACTACTGTTCATCTACTTTTAGTAGATATTTTGTGCCAGCTGTGATAGCTGGCACCCACTCTGTTCCCTTCCATACACGTGTATGGAGGGATTTTCCTCTAAGCAAGCTTGTTTAGTAAGCTTTGCAAGGGGGACTTCTATAAGAGGAGGGCTCTCCTCCTTGTTCTAGGTTAGACACTTGAGAGAGAAAAACATTGTGAGAGCTCTGGTTTTAGGTTTAGGGTTTGATATATATTCTATCTTTATACCTCTCTCTCATTTAGCCTTAGTGTGTGTGTTTTGTCTTACTTTTGCTCACAAGCACCCACCATTACACCATCCCTTGGAGCTGAGACCTCTTGAGGGTTGTTTTTGAGGTTTTGAAGCTGGTTTCAACCTAAAAGAAGCTGCTGGTCCACCATTGTTGAAGGGGTCTTCAAGGGTAAGAAACTAGTCCCTTTATTCCCCATTCTTGCATACTTGTTTTGCCTATCTTAGAACTGTTTTTGTGCTTAGTGTATAACACAAAAAAGTTCTATTTTTAGGCCCTCTAAATAGTTTATTTAGGGTGTTTTGTTGTTTGAGGTTGTTTGACCCCTCCTAAGCCTTGTAAGGCTCCATTTTGTGCTATTTTGTATAAGCTCCGAGACCTTGGTGTTTGGGCCTCCTCACCACTGAAATCTTGAGGGATTTCAGAGGTGAGGATGGTGCCTTGAGGTCCCAAGAAGGAGAGGGCCACCCCCTCTCCTTGTTGTCCTTGAAATGGACCATTTTTGGCCTTTTGAGGGAGTACCTAGCTAGGCTTCTTGTTGACCATGCCTTGGCTGTTTTTTGTGCCTATTATGTCATAATATGCCTCTGTTTTTTGTTGGTTTTGGTACACCATGCATGCTTAGCATACCTACCTTGTAATGCTACTTTGTTGCCTTAAATGCCTTAGGTTGTAAACCCTTGTTCTAGCATGTTTTAGGCTTAGCCTTGTGAATCTTTCATGCTTATTTTGCCATGTTTAAGGTCTATCCATAGTTGGTTGGGTCGACTTTGGCATGCATTGTATAGCCCCTTTGCATTTTTGGCTTGTTGGCCTTAAGTATTTTAGGGTATAGCATGCATTACTTGCTTTGATTTAATGGTTTGGCATCATTTATAGCACCATTCCAGTCCCCTTTGCATGCTTGTATGCTTACCTTGGTTGTCTCTTTGATGCCTTATGAGCTTGTGTTATATGCTCCATGTTTTGGCCATTGTACATACCTTTGAATTTGAGCCACTTAGATGCCATCTAGGGGGCCCCCTTTGCATGGTCTAGGTCTGCCTTAGACTTGTTTCAAGCCCTCTAGGCCTTGTGAGGCTTGGTTGGCTTAGCCATGGTTCAAGTCCCTTTGACTTGCTTCAAGTACTTGGGCCATTTATTGCATGCTTAGCCTATCTTGTTTGCTTGGTTTAGCACCATATTCTTGCATAATTTTCAGAGCTTAATGCAGGTCATTTATCCATGTTTGCATCCTCTTAAATGTGCTTGAGAATTGCTTTTAAATGCTTGAAGTATTGGACATCCTTTGCATGCATGTGTGTGTGTGTTTTAGTCCTTCATTTTGGGCACTTATGGCCACTGTTTTGGGCCTAATTAGAGTTGCCCAAATCATGTTTAAGTCCAATCTTTACATATTGTTACATGTCTCACACTTTGCATGCTTTGATTGCACCATGTCTTGCATGTCCACTAGCTTGCATGCTTGTTCATCGCTTGCTTGTTTGCATTGCCATGTTGCATCCCTAGCTAACATGCTTAGGTTGCATTGAACATGCATATCTTGTCCCTTGATTTAGTGATAGGGATTGGACCCCTTTGGTTTGTTGGTTTGCATTGCATTTGACATCAAAATGTGCATGCATGGTCTCTCGGGCCATCATGCATTGAAATGCGCGATTGGTGGTCCGAGAATCAAGAAGCATGTCCCTTTGACTCATTCACATGATAAGGAACATGTTTGATGCATATATGGCTTGAATTGTATTGCCATGCTCTGCCTTGCCCTCTGTTGCTGTCAATTACAGATTCTGCAGGAGCTCTCTGCCGACCGGCAGTGATAAGTGTCGACCGGAAATCCTCCCTCTGCCGATAGCTTCACCAATGGCCGGTGACCACATACCACTGTCGGTGGCAATCCTGCTCAGCCAGTGATGTCTCCCAATGCCCAGAGAAACAATCCTGAGACTTTGGCAGTCTCCAGAGGAGTATAGCAAGGAAAACAGAGGCAGCCTATGCATGGCGGTGCGCTTCCGAGCAAGACCCAAGCATGCGTTGCATTGAGCTCTCTTCCCGAGGCGGTTTACTGTTTTTCCTAGCTCAGTTAGTTTGTTAACTAATTAGGTAATTTGTAATAATTAATTAGCTAGGATAGTTAATTCATTATTCGAACTGTATTATTCTTTCAGTCCTTCCGAGCGAGGGTAAACTTGTAATAAGTGTGGGTGCATGTGTGTGCATGTCTTCCAACCCCCACTTCTTTCTCCCTTTTACTTACTTGTTTTGATGGTTAGTAATAGGTCATGTTTAAATTAGCATACCTTATGCTATGCATGCGTGCATTCATACATTTGCCTTGCATGCATCGGGCTCGGTACATCATGCTAACTGCATTTGTACTTCAATTCCAAAATTGAATACGTGCATCAAATGATTGCATTTCACATGCCATTTTAGGATTAGCCGAGCCTATCCTAATTACATTTTGTATGCGATGCATTAGCCACTTAACATGGACTAGGGTCATGCATGTTTGCTAACTAGTTTATTGTTTTGGCACGGAGTACGATGTAAGTATTTTTATGCTTTAGCATGCTGCATGCGTGTGGATGTTAACATGATAGTATGCTTGCCATGCGGCTAAATGCTTACGTGATATTACTGATTGATTGCCCGTGGGTGAAGGTTGGATTGCCTGAGTTGGAATAGCTCGTTGAAATCTGTGTTTTAGCCTACTTACGAGTAGCAAATTCCAAAACATTTTTCCAAGGCAAACGGATATGCAATGCTTATTTCCAAATTAGGCAATCTAGTCTATACTTGTTTGCTGTGCGCATAATATAGTAATTCTAGGCATTAATTGGAATAAGAACACATAATGTTTTCAAAAACGGATATCACGGTTAGTAGAGGCCGATCTTCGGATCGGGCGAGAGGGGGTGCTCATAGCTGACCTTCCCCAATCGTACCCTAGCTCCCGAGCCGGGGCAACTCTGGTGATGACGGACATGTGGCCTTCGGCACCGAGTCAGGGTTTCCTAAATTCCCCCATAAAAAATATTTAGGTGGCGACTCTGTATCTGGCAAAGCAGTCCATGTTTGGCACTTCTTTTTCTAAAAATCTGTTTTCTCAAAACGATTTGCCAGATTTGGACTCTTTGGTTCAGATTAAGAACCGTGACACAAATCGAGTCCGAGCTGTAGCAGCGGGGGCCCCCCACGCGGGCGCGTCTACAACTAGGTTGTGTTTTTTTTCTAGAATTTCATGATGATATATTTTGAAAATGGTCCCCTCACTTTCTCCTAGAAGGGCCGGCCATAGGGAAGGGTGGAAGGGCCATTTTTTTTTAGTAATTTTGGTCCTAGGGCACACTCCTCAAGGTGTATATATATATATCTTACATGATTGATGGTTACTTCAAGGTACAAGGTACAAGTACTAGTTTTTGGGGTAAATTTTGAATTTAAATAAAGTGTGAGGGCTTGGAGTTAAATACATGTAACTTATGTAGAATTAAATTAGGTTAGGAAACCTAATCCGGCTAGGGAATTTCCTGTTTTGATAAAAATAGAAATAGTAATGCTAACTGACAAGATTCGAATTAATTCAAGTAACCGAGGGGCTTTAAGAAAATAATTCAAACATTAGGGTTCTTTATAGTGAATACATATTTCAGGGGCTTCACAAGAATACAACTCCAAAAGGCATGAGGCATGCAAGGCTACAAATGGGGTCTTACACTACACCTATCACAACCAAACATGGCATGAATTGTCCAATGAAAAACAGAGTTATGGCATATCAAAATAAGCCTAAATACCCACTTAGATGGCATCCCAAAGACCTAAGTATGGAGACATACACAATGGTACATTCATGAGGCATAAGGCATCAACTCTTTAAAGCATTAAAGGGATGATAAGTGCAAGTATATGAGCATGAAACATGAACTGAAATAACGTTACAAATGATGCCAAGTCATTGAAATGAGCCAAGTAATGCATGCTAGAGGACTCAATACTCAAAGCTAACAAGCTAGATTGAACCATGGCTATACAATGCAAGTCATGCATGACTAAAACAACCTAAATCATAGCTAGAGCATGCTAAAACATGGACAAACACTTCTTAAAGTTAAGCCAAAAGCATGCTAGAATGACATGTTAAGGCATGATGCATGACAAGGAAAATGAGAGGTTTGCAAGACAAGTGCATGAAGCATGTAAGAGCCAACTAAACCCACCCAAAACAGAGTCATGAAATGCTAAAACAACACCAAAAACCCACTGAAATGAAGTCGACATAAGCTAGAAAGACATGCTCAAACATGAAGCATAAATGACTAGTTTGTGTGATTTACACTACAAGTGTATTAGGCATGCATGGAGTGACAAAACCAAACAAAAAAAAGTGTTGTATCATGGAAAAACAAAGCCTAATACATATTGAAATGAAGCTATAACAAGCTAAGCCAATGTGCTATCGACATAAGCCACTTATGCAAGCATACAAAACAATAAGGAAAGGGGATGGCCCTCTCCTATTTCAGACCTCAAAACTACCTTTCCACCACTGAAAATCCTCCGGATTTCAGTAGTAGAAAGGTCATGCAAAGCCAAGAACAAGGGCCAAAAGGGATGGCCTAAAACAAGGCCCTAACAAGGCCTAAGAGGGGGTAGACAACCCCAAACAAAAAGTGATCTTAAACAAAGATCTAAAGCATCAAAAATTAGAACTTTTATTAGTTAAGAGTTAAGCTTAAAACAATAAGCAAGTAGGTCTAAAAGCTTAAGCAAGAATGGGGGTTTAAAAGCAAAAAAGCTCACCCTTAAAGACCACCTTCAAGAACACAACTCCAGCAGCCTCCTCTGACCAAAACCAGCTCAAGAACACTAAAAACAACTCCTGAGGGCCTCAGCAACCAAAGGATGGTGTTCTACTAGGTGCTCTAGTGCAAAAGTATGAACAAAATACACTTTTGAGCACAAATACACACACAAATATAGAGAGAGGGAGATATAGAGAGAGTGTGATATATATCTTCTTCTCTCAACTTTCTGAACCTCTAGAAAGGGAGGAGGAGCTCCCTTTTTATAGAAGTTCAATTCCTAAGCTTGTTGAGCAAGCTAAGCAATTGAATCAAATCCCTCCATACACGTGTATGGAGGATGTGAATTGTGCATGCCAGCTATGACAGCTGGCATAAAATATCTGCATAAAGCAGATGAATAGAGCTCGGCTAGAAAATATGGCCGATCGACCAACATAAGTTCCGACCGACCAAAAAAAAGTACCGATCGGCCAAAACTTTTGGCCGATGGCAAGAAAACAAGGCCGATGGCTTCAAACCTTGGCCGATGGGTTGAGGGAATGGCCAACAAGCCACCCTCTTCCCTCAGAAGCAAAAACACAAGTGCTTGGTCCACAACCAAGCACAAAACAGACAAGTTGAGAGATCTTGAGACAAGGTGCGTGACCGAGACCCCTGAGAACTCAAAACGGACACGAGCATAGATGATCATCGAGTGTTCAAACGATGACATCCAAGTCTTGAGGACGGTAAAAAATGGGGTGTCTACAGTTGCCCCACTTTGACAGAACTCGAAAGTCATAAAAATGACGGGAGTGAATGTTAAAGCCCAGAGACGATCCATTTTTGACAAGGCTGAAGACTTAGACAAGCATACAAGATAGCAAGATATGTGCCCGCGGGTGGGGGCAAAATGCAAAGGACATGCACAGTGCCGAACATAACTTATGATCATGCAAAGGGAGCTATAATGAAGCATAACACGCAATAGTTTTAAGCAAGCGGATAAAAACCAAACTACGTTACACGCAGAAAGGATGTAAGAGAATTATACAATTCTCGTTACGTCTCACACGAAGAATATACAATACCATCCGGTTCATCTGGTCGCGCCAGCTTCAAATGAACCGTACATACAATATCGTGCCTACAAAAGAAAGAAACTTAACAGGTACAATATCGTTAGAAACATGCGTAGCAATGCAAGTGAGAAGTGCGTGACAACGCGAGTGAAGGGGGTGCATGACAGTGCAACCTAAGTGTGACGCATAATAATGCAGAAAGGGATGCAAAACAATGCAATGTAAGTGTCACGCATAATAATGCGGAAAGGGATGCAAAACAATGCAACCTAAGTGTCACGCATAATAATGCGGTGAAAACAAGCATAACGATGCAAGTGAAGTGTTCGTAACAATGTAATGCACTAATAAGTGCAGGTACGGTGCGCAAGGTAGCGCGAACAATGCAATGCGCTAGCAAGCGCAGGTGGAATGCGCAAGATAGCGCGAATGATACTATGTAATGCACAAAACAGTGCGATGCGTAAGATAGCGTGATGTGCGAAATAGCACGAACAATGCACTGACAGGTGTAGATGAGGTGCGCAAAATAGCGCGATGCGCGAAATAGCGCAAATGCAATGCAATGCACTAACAGGTGCATATAAGGTGCGCAAAATAGCACGATGCATAAAATAGCGCGAATGCAATGCAATGCACTAACAGGTCCATATGAGGTGCACAAAATAGCGCGAATGCAATGCAATGCACGCAAAATGCAAGTAAAGTGCACAAAACAATGCAATGAAATGATAGTATAGTAGATAAAAAAGGGTGACATACTCCAACCATTCTGGAATTATGAGAGGAGGAAAAACAAACAATCAGGCACGAATACAACGCAGCCTGAGTCAAATTCCAAACATGCTGAAAGGCTATCTTTTTTGCAGGCGTATTTTTTTTGTTATCACTTCCTCACGTATACAATCAGGTGCATTTTTTTTTGTTATCACTTCCTCACTCCAAGACTATCTTCCTTTGGATTGCTTCCATTCTTTCTTGTTGGAATTGTTTCAACATTTGTTCTGGGCTAATCAAGAATGTAGCCTCGGCCTTTTCCTTCTTGACCTCTCTTGTCTGTTCTGCCTCATCTAGCTCTTTGTTACTAAACCAACCGTCGTTTGTTTCTAGCTAACTTGAACCCCACCAACCTATCTAGACACTGCTTGTATCCTCTTTGTCAAAGTAGTAGAGATCAACTAGGTCTTCTTCTATCTGGGCTAGGTCTTCCTCCAGTTCGTCCAAGTCATTTAGGTTTTGTTCAGGCCAATCGTCCTGGTGTTGTCCTAATTGGCCTTCCTCGATAGCATTGATACTGAGAACATCTGGAAATATGACCACTGGTTTTGGCTGATCAATGGCCACAATGTAAAAGCTGGGGTCATACTCTTCTACATGTGAAGCCCTCTTTTCTATGACATAGGTATCAGACAGCCCAGTCTTTGGTGTATTCTCCTCTTTCTCTGTTTTTGCCATTACATTCATGGGTTAGATTTGTGGGGTTAAGTCTATCATGAGTATATCCATGCCTTCTAGAAGAATTACCTCTGGTTTTGGTAGGTGGGATGAGGTAATAAATGTGCTGGGGTTGAAGGTAGGCGGTAGTGTTTGGATATGGTTAATATTTCTAGAGGGAGGAACTTGGTTGTGTACGGGAAGTGGGTTGGTTGTCACATTTGGTTTAGGAGGGGCGATGACTTTGTTGTCAATAAGATTCTGGATTTCATGACATAGATGAAGGCATGAGTCTGTAGGATGGTCGTGTTGTTGGTGGAAGGAACAATATTGAGTTGGGTCGTGTCTAGCTGATAGTGGGTCTGGCAGAGGTCGTTGATCAAGAAGCTTGAGATGCCCCCTTTCCAGCAACATCTTGAGGGCGCGAGTTGGACTCATATGGAGAGGGGTAAATGTTCTTCGGTACCAAGGTTGACCATTTTGTGCAATTTGTGAGTTTGTAGTAGCAGCAAAGGGATCGACCATCTTGGTCGACGATGTAGCCACGGTACTGACATCCGTAGACTGCGGAATAGTGCTAGTACCAACATTGGTACTTCGAGTGAATGGCCTTTTTGCAGGTTCACTAGTTCAATGGATAATCCCTTTCTTGAATGCACTTTCAATTTGGACGCCTAACTCGTGTAGTGAAGCAAATGTAGACAACAGAGTCACTATCATCTTTTGTAGCATATCAAGCTTGAGATTATGGACTACTAGCCTGACTTGCTCCCTTTCAGAGGGTCTGTTTGTCATCCGAGTTGCTATAGACACACTCCGGGAACTCCACGACATCCGCGCGCGCGACGAGGCAGCGCGAATCTCGCTTTGCTCTCTGAGCTACTACAGGTCGGACTCAAAGTCACGGTTTTGAATCTAATCTTACAATGTGTGATGTAAGACCGATAAATCACCAATGAGCCCAAATCTGGCAAATCATTTTGGAAAACTGATTTTTAGAAAGAAGTGCCAAACATGGACTGCTTTACCAGATACAGAGTCGCCACCTAAATATTTCATTTTGGGGGAATTTAGAAAACCCTGACTCGTGCCTAAGGCCACGTGTCCGTCATTATCAAAGTTTCATCGGCTCGGGAACTTAGGTACGATTGGGAAAGGTCATGTAATGAGCACCCCCGCTCGCCCGATCAAAGATCGGCCATTACTAAACATGATATTTTGTTTTTGAAAACACATGCGTTCTTAGTCCGGTCAATTAGTTAGAATTACTATGTGATGCATACAGCATACAAGTATAGACTAGATCACCTAATTTGGAACAAAACATTGCATATCCATTTGTTTGGAAATGGTTTGAAGTTTGCTACTCACAAGTAGGCTAAATCAAGGATTTCAATGAATTATTCCAATTCAAGTAATTCAACATTCACCCACAGGCATTCAGGCAGTTATATCAAATAAGCAGTTAGCCTCATGGCAAGCATGCTTTTATGGTAATCGATAACACATGCAGTATGCTAAAGCGTAAACACTCACAGTGTACTCCGAGCCAAAAGAAAGAACTAGTTAGAAATCATGCATGATCCTAGTTCATGTTCAGATGACTAATGCAATACATGCGAAAATGCAATTAAAATAGGCTCGGCTATTCTAATCATGTCACATGAAATGCAACTTGGTACATGTATTCAAATAGGAATTGAAATACAATGCAGTTAGTATGATGCGCCGAGCCTGGTGGATGCAAGACAGATGAATGAATGCACGCATGCAAGCATAAGGTATGGTAAATGAAATATGCCCTAAAACTAACCATTGTAAGCGGTTAAGTAAAAGAGAGAAAGAAATGGCGGTTAGAAGACATGCATCACACACACGCACGCTTATTACAACATTACGCCCTCTCAACGGAGGGACCAAATAAGAAGCTAATCTAAGCAAATTAAACTAATTATTACATCACAAATTAATTAACTAATCCTAGTTAACTAATTATTACAAAACAAATTGAAATAGCTAAACGCATTAACTATTAAAGTACAAGCCAAAGCAAAGGCTAGCTATCTAAGCATGGCAACTAAGGAAAGCAATAAAATCAGGAGGTCCTCCGAGGGAGAAGACTGGATGCATGCTCCGTCGCTTCGTTCAGAAATCCAATGCGATGCCCCGATTTGCCTCTGTTTGCAATTGTCCTCAGAACCTTGCACAAAGCTCTAGAAAGCTAAAACTCAACCTTGGGGACCTGTGAGAGGGTGGCCGACCAGTTCTTGCTGTCTGCAGCCACCTGCCGACCACTTTCTTTGCAAAAAGCTAGAAAAAGTGGTCAGTCAGCTAGTTTTTCTGGTTGCCCGACCAGTTCTTGCTATTGAATTCCAGTTTGCCGCAACAGAGAGCAAGAAAGGGCATGGCAATGTATTTACAAGATATGTGTGCACAACCACCCTCTCTATCATGTCATGAGCTCAAGGGAGTGTAGTTCTCGACCCTCGGGCCATCAATCGCGCATTTCAATGCATGATGGCCGAGGGGCGAAGTTGCACAATTTAATGTAAAAATGAATGCACAAGTAAACACATAAGGCCTAAAACTCTATCATGTGTGATCAAGAGCGTCGACGACCGAGAATTGAGACATGTTTCATCACTTTAAGTATGAAATGTCCCTCGTTTCTCGTGTTTGGACTAACACCTATTCCAAACACCAATGCAACACATAACATGGCATACACAATGCGACTCGAGCGTGCAACCATGCAATGCAACTAGAGCATGCAAACATGAAATGCAATGAAACAAGCATATGAACAACATGCGGGGGACAAGCATGCAAATATGCAAGGCAACGCAAACAACCTAACAAGGCTAATGGCATGCAAACAATGCTAATACATGCATGCACAATGCAATGCTACAAGGGCAACTTAGCAATGTTAGGAACATGCATACTCAATGCAAAGAAACAACTTGGCATACATAATGCAAATAACCACATGGCATGCACAATGCAATGTAAGATGGCATACTTAATGCAATGAACAATAAGCATGCGAACAACATATAAACAAGCATGCGAAATGGACTTAAACCGAATGGGGGTAGACCTTAGTCATGCCCAAACCAATGGCCATTGGTGATAAAATTAAGGCACATGAAGCATATACAAGTATGCACATGCAATGGCCCATCAAAGAGGCCTAAGAGCACAACTCTCAAGAGTGCTCAAAGAGTGACAAATGTGCAAGTGTGACAACACTAAGTGCACTGAAATTAGACAAGAAATGATGCCAAATCACTTAAACAATGCAAGTAAAGCATGCTAGGGTCCTAAAGCGTGAAAGCTAATAAAGAGGACTACAAAGAAGGCATGCAATACATGGAAAATAAGCATGAACTAAGCATGGACAGAGCTCAAGGAGGTCAAAACAAAGACCTAAAACATACTGAGATGGGGACTCAAAGACCTAGGCATGCATGCATACAAGCTAAGCCATAAACTAGGCAACAATGCACAACACTCAAAGACACTTAAAGAGTGAATGAAGTGGGAACATGGCAATGCTATAAGCTCTGAAATGAAGTATTGAATGACACCAAATCATCTAAATAGCTCAAAGATAGCATGCATGAGTCAACAAAACACAAAGCTAGCAAGGCCAATTGCACTACAGCTATACAAAGCATGAAGGATATGGCAAAGGCAACCCAAAATAGTCCTAGAACATGTTAAAATAACTCTAAAACATGCATGGAAGGAAGCCAAAATAAGCTAGCATGAAGGGTATAAGTCATGATGCATACAAGGCAAATAAGGTGGATTACACTACACCAATTAAGACCAAGCATGGGATGACTCAATCAACAAAAATCATAGTTATATCATGGCAAATAACCCCAAAAACACATTGAAATGATGGCTCGCAAGCTAAGGCATGAAGGCATACATAATGGCTCATGTTAAGACATAAAGGGGGATACCCTCCAACGCATTGAATGAGTGATAAATGCAAGTGAATGAGCATGAAACATGGTCTGAAATCACATATGAAATGATGTCAAATCATTCAAATAGGCCAAGTAATGCATGCTAGTGGACTTGATGCACAAAGCTAACAAGCTAGATTGAACCATGGTTATACAAAGCAAGGCATGCATGGTCAAAACAACCAAAATCAGGGCTAAAGCATGCTAAAAAATGGACAAAAGCTTCATGAAGTTAAGCCAAAAGCATGACATGTTACAACATGATGCATGTTAGGCTATTTCATGGAATTACGCCACAAGTGTATGGAGCATGCAAGGGATGACCAAACCAAACCCTAACAAAGGTATGACATGGAAAAACATCACCAAAAACATGCTAAAACAGAAAGAAAACAAGCTAGAATGACATGCTACTTCATGAAGCATACAAAGCTAGTGTGTGTGATTTACACTACAAGTGTATTATGCATGCATGGAGTGACAAAACCAAGCAAAAAAAAGTGGCATGCCACAGAAAAATAACCACAAATACAAGCTAAGATAAGGCCAACATAAGCTTAACAAACATGCTCACACATGAGGCTAATGAAGACAAGTATTGAAGACACAAGGAGAGGGGATGACCCTCTCCTTTTTGGGACCTCAAAACACTTTTCCCACCACTAAAATTCCTCTGAGTTTCAGTGGTGAGAAGGCCAAAACAAGGTGGTCCCAAAGGCTCACAAAGGAGGCACAAAAGCAAGGCTAAACACGGCCTAAGAGGCGGTAAACAACCCCAAACACAAAAATGACCTTAAACAAACTTCTTAAGCACCAAAATACAGAACTTTTTGTAGTAGGAAGTTAGGCTCAAAACAGCATGCAAAATGGCTCAAAAGCTTAAGCAAAAATGGGGCATTTAAGGGTTACAGACTCACCCTTGATGAACTTCTTCAAGGCTGCAACTCCAGCAGGTTTTTCAAGCTAAAACCAACCCAAGAACACCAAAACCAGCTCCTAAGCACCTTAGTAGCAAAAGGATGGTGTTTGAGTGTGTGTTTGTGTTAAAGTAAGACAAAATGACCCTTTTGAACACAAAACAAGAGCAAAATGAAGAAGTATAGATACAAAACTATATGTATCACTCCAGCCCTTTTTTTCTTAACCTAGAGGAGGGAGGAGATGGTTCTCTCTTATCGAGAACCAAAACCAAAGCTTCTTGGAGAAGCTAAGGTTCAAGGCAATCCCACCATACACATGTATGGAGGATAGCTTTAGTGCCCTCCAGCTGGCACAGTTGGAGGGAAATATCTCCAAAAAGGTGGCAAAAAGCAGCCAACCACTTGAAGTGGTTGGCCAGCTACTTCAAGTGGTCAGCCGACCACCACAAGTGGTCTCCCAAGACAATAAGTGGTCGGCCATGGTGGGAGATGATCAGCACACTGAAAACAAGCCAAGGGTGGGGTGATCGACCAGAAAAGATGGCTTAAAGACCTAGGAGACCAATTGTCAGATCAGAAAATTGGCTGACGGGAAGAAAAGTGGTCTCCAAGGAAAAAAACTGCTCTCCCACCCTTGTACCACCTTCCAAACAAGGAAAACAAGGTTTGTACCAAAAACAAACCAAAATGGATGCAAGACGAAAGTTCGGGAGGCAAAGCGCGCAGCCGGGAGCCTCGAAAACTACCTGACAAGCACCAAAAGTGGTTTACGACCACAAAAGTGGTCTCCCAAACCACAGTGGCCCTCTAGGCCAAGGAAACAAGGTGTGGTTTAAAAAACTACGCCAAACGGAGAATGTTAAGCGGTCCCGAGACAAAGCGCGCGGCCGAAGGCTCCGAAAATCGAAAACTAGTCTCCAAACGGAAAAAGTGGTCTACGACCATGAAAAGTGGTCTACGACCACAAAGAGATAGTCTACAAGACCTCTTCCTCCCTCAAGGAAGAGAAACAAGGCCTGGTCCGCAAACCGAGCGAAGCACAAAGAGTTAAGAGGCCCGGGGGCAAGGCACTCGGCCAAAACTCTGGAAACTCGAAACGAGCACAACATGCACTATCACCGAGCACTCAATCAATGACGTCTGAGTCTTAAGGTCGGTCAAAAATGAGGTGTCTACAGTTGCCCCTCTTTGACAGAACTCGGAAGTCATAAGTGACGGGAGTGAATGTCAAAGCCCAGAAACGACTCATTTTTGACAAGGCCGAAGACTTAGACAAACAAGCAAGACAATAAAGAGATGTGCCCACAGGCAGGGGTAAAAAATGCAAAGGACATGCAAGATGCCGAATCATAACTTATGATCATGCAAAGAAAGCTGTAATGAAGCAAATATACACAATAAATGCAACAATTTAAGCAGGCGAATACGAACCAAACTACATTACATGCAGAAAGGATGTAAGAGAATTATACAATTCTCGCTACGTCTCACACAGAGAATACAATACCGTTCGTTTCGTCTGGTCGCGCCAACTTCAAATGAACCGTACATACAATATCGTTTGGTCGCGCCAGCCTCAAATGAATCGTTCATACAATATCGTGCCTGCAAAAGAAAGAAACTCAACAAGTACAATATCGTTAGAAACATGCATAGCAGTGCAAGTGAAAAGTGCGTGACAATGCTGGTGAAGGGGTGCATGAAAATGAAACCTACGTGTGACGCATAACAATGCAGAAAGGGATGCAAAACAATGCAACCTAAGTGTGACGCATAACAATATGGAAGGGATGCACGACAATGCAACCGAAGTGTGACGCATAAAAATGCAGAAAGGGATGCAAAACAATGCAACCTAAGTGTGACGCATAACAATGCGGTAGGGATGCAAAACAATGCGAGCAAAAACGAGCGTATCAACGCAAGTAGTGAGTGCATAACAAAGCAAGAAGTGGTGTGCATAATGAATGCAAGAGAGGAAAATGTGCACGACAATGCGAGAGAAGTACCACTTCAATAATATGTTCGAAACAAAATGCCGAATAAGGAAATACAAGCCTTAACCCGAGCAATTTAACTGGAACCTCCGAGTTACCTCTCGGAGGGGACACAACATACTTAAAAAGGATACATCTTGCTCTTGACGAGTAACGATGAGCTACGCATTGAAGACTTGAATTTGATGTTCTCACGGGGAAATTTCGCGCTAAAAAGTGTACTTTTCTTGTATTTTTCCGAAAAAAAAAGAGCTCCAATCACCACCAAAACACACAGGGAGAACAATGGAGCTCTGAGGATCAACCAGGAGGGTGGCCGACCAGTTATATCAGTGGCCGACCAGTTGTTGCTTAGAAAAGTGGTCGGCCGGCCAGAAAAACTGGCTGGCCGACCAGTTTACAAAATCTGGGGCAGTTTTGTCTTTTCATGCTTGGTTCTTTAAGTACACCACTCCAAATCAGTTTTGCTCACACCTCCAAGGCTGAAATCAGTTTCTCTCCATCCCTAGACCCTTTTCCCTCTTAGATCTGCACTTTATACGCGTTTTCCAACGCCCCACGTGAAGTTGTTTCGCGAAAACTTTCGATTTTCTTCGTTTTGAACCGATTAGAATTTGTTTTCGGAGCTTCTTTCTCCATTTTCACCACTTGAGGTATGTTTGTCTCAAAGTTTGGCACATTTTCCCGGGTGTTGACTTTTGTTGACTTTTTCTCTTTCTGAGAGTTGACGTTTGTTGACTTTTTGCAATTTTTGCTCATTTTTGTTCATTTTTGCATCTTTTTTCAGATAGCTGATCATATTCCATATGGCGGTGGCTTCCCGAGAGTAGAGGACGAGCCGGACATCATGCCGTTGCCTCCGAGGATATGGCCATTCTATCCAGAGGAGTACCACCCGAAGGAGCATATCCTCCCTCCGAGTACTTTTCACCATTTCACCGACTTCGGGCGATGGGAGCCTGCAGACTTGCTGCTACGAGAACCCGAGTCTCATCTATCGCATCACGCGCGAGAGGTACATACTTCACTTTTACATTTTCTTGGAAGTATTTGATCTGCTTGTTCTGAACACATTTGCATACACAATGCTTCTGCTCAAACTTGAGCACAACTTGCACACAGCATTTTGTCCACTTGGCACACAGCTTTCAACATAACACTTTGCTCATCTGGCACGCAACTCTTGATATAGTATTCCATTCATTTGGCACACAGCTTATTTGGGCACACAACTCATTTAGGCACACAGCTTATTTGGGCACGCAGCTCATTTTGGGCAAACAGCTTATTTGGGCACACAGCTCATTTTGGGCACACAGCTCATAACACTGCTTAATCTGAACACACAGTTCATGACACAGCATTCGATTTAGTTTACACACAGCTCATAACACTGCTCAATCTGAACACGCAGTTCATAACGCAGCATTCTGTTTAGTTTACACACAGCTCATAACACTGCTCAATCTGAACACACAGTTCATAACACAGCATCCTGTTTAGTAAGATAGCACACTGCTCAATCTGAACGTGCAGTTCATAACACAGTATTCGATTTATTGACTTAGAACACCGCTCAATCTGAACACGCAGTTCATAACGCGATATACTTTATATCACACTACTCAATCTGAACACGCAGTCCATAACACAATATTCGATTTATAGCACACTGCTCAATCTGAACACGCAGTCCATAACACAGTACTCGATTTATAGCACACTACTCAATCTGAACATGCAGTCCATAACACAGTATTCAATTTATTGACTTAGCACACCGCTCAATCTAAACACACAGTTCATAACGCAATATACTTTATAGCACACTACTCAATCTGAACACACAGGCCATAACACAGTATATTTTTATTGACTTAGCACACCGCTCAATCTGAACACGCAGTTCATAACACGGTATTCGGTTTATAGCACATTGCTCAATCTGAACATGCAGTCCATAACACAGTACACTTTTTCAAAACATAGCACACCGCTCAATCTGAACACGCAGTTCATAACACGGTATTCGGTTTTATAGCACACTGCTCAATCTGAACACGCAGTCCATAACGTAGCACACTTTTTCATAACATAGCACACCGCTCAATCTGAACGCGCAGTTCATGACACGGTATTCGGCTTTATAGCACATTACTCAATCTGAACACACAGTCCATAACGCAGCACACTTTTTCATAACATAGCACACCGCTCAATTTGAACACACAGTTCATTACACGGTACACTTTTGTAGCACACTGCTCAATCTGAACATGCAGTCCATAATGCAACACACTTTTTCATAACATAGCACACTGCTCAATCTGAACACACAGTTCATAACACGGTACACTTTTGTAGCACACTACTCAATCTGAACACGCAGTCCATAACGCAACACACTTTTTCATAACATACCACACCGCTCAATCTAAACATGCAGTTCATAACACGGTACACTTTTGAAGCACACTGCTCAATCTGAACATACAGTCCATAATGCAGCACACCTTTTCATAACATAGCACACCGCTCAATCTGTACGCGCAGTTCATAACACAGTACACTTCTGTAGCACACTGCTTAATCTAAACACGCAGTCCATAACGCAGCACACTTTTTCATAACATAGTGCACCGCTCAATCTGAACACGCAGTTCATAACACGATACACTTTTATAGCACACTGCTCAATCTGAACACGCAGTCCATAACGCAGCACACTTTTTCATAGCACAGCACACTGCTTAATCTGAACACGCAGTTCATCACACGGTACACTTTTTCATTGGCACGCAGCTCATATTTCTTCATTTTGGACACACGGCTCACACTTTTCAATTCTGAACACACAGCTCGCCCTTTTCAATTTGAACACACAACTCATACTTTTCATTCTAAGCACGCAGCTCACACTTTTCATTCTGAACACACAGCTCACACTTTTTAATTTGAACACACAGCTCATACTTTTCATTCTGAACACACAGCTCACACTTTTCATTCTGAACACACAGCTCATACATTTCATTCTGAATGCAGGTATCCTCTCATTTCACACGAGGTTACGGATCTATTATTGCGAGGGAGTAGTACATGGATCTCCCTGATGTTGTTCGCCACATTGTGGATGAGGCAGGATTTGGCTGATTCTGTATGGGGTTCTCGCGCCATCCAGCGAGTAGGACCCTTATGGGTGCACTGGTAGAGAATGCAATTAGGATAGGCTCGGCTAATCCTAGGATGGCATGTGAAATGCAACCATTTGATGCACGTATTCAAGTTAGATTTGAAATACTTATGTAGTTAGCATGATGCGCCAAGCCCGGTGCATGAAATACTGATGAATGATGCACGCATGCATAGCATAAGGTATGTTAAATCAAATATGTCCTAATACTAACCATCAAAGCAGGTAAGTAAAAGGGAGAAAGAAGTGGGGATTGGAAAACATGCACACACGCACCAACACTTATTACAAGTTCGCCCTTGCTCGGAGGGACCAAAAGAATAATACAAATTAATTAACCTACAAGCTAATTAAATATTACAGACCACTTAACTAGCTAAGCAAATTAACTAAGCTAAGAAAGCAGTAAAAGGCCTTGGAAGAGGGTCCAATGCACGTGTGCTCGGGTTTGCTCGGAAATCCGTCGCCATGCACAAGTTGCCTCTGTTTACCCTGCTCTGCTCCTCTGAAAATTTCACAACTCCCAAGGTATGCTCCATGGACACTGTAGAGTACCACCGGCCAAGGGGAATCATCACCGGCCATTGGTAATGGTCATCGACCATTGATTGATCTCTCGGCCATCCATATTTGGTCGGTCGGCACTAAGGATGGTCGGCCGGCCAAAGCTTCCTGCAGAAACCTGTTTTGACAGCAGCAGAGGGCAAAACATGGCATGGCAATGCATTTCAAGCAATGTTTGCACCAACACTCCCCTTATCATGTTTATGACTCAAATGGGGATGGCACTCGATTCTCGGACCACCAATCGCGCATTTCAGTGTGTGATGGCCCAAGAAACCAAGTTGTGCATTTTGATTTCAAATGACATACAAACTAAATAAACACATAAAGCCCAACTTCTATCATACTCTATTCAAGAAGCAAATCATGCATGCTCTATGCAATGCAACCTAGGCATGGAGGCTAAGTATGCAACATGAACATGAGGGCAAGTATGCAAGTTAGCAAACATGCAAAGTGTAATCTTAACCATGCACACATGCAAGGCATGTAACATGTTAGACAACTTAGCAAGAAATGCATGCCAAATGCAACACCATTTAAACATGCAACAAAATATCATGAGCCAAGTACCTAAGCATGCAAACATGCATGCAAACATGGTTGAATACCTAAGCATATAGAAGCAACTTTCAAGCAGACTTAAAAGGGAAAAACATTGGCATATAGCATGCACATTAAGCTTTGAAAATCATGTAGAAGATGATGCCAAACCAAGTAAACAAGATAGACATGGCATGCAAATAAAACCCAAAATCCAAGACAAGCCAAAGGGCTTAAATCTTGATCATGTGACATATGAAGCAAATGATCAAAATGAATCAAATCAGTCCCAAATCACGTTAAGGCAAGCCCCAAAAACCACTTAGATGGCATCTAAATGATCTACACATGGAGGCATGCACAAGTGCTTAAACATGGAGTGTACAACACAACCTCTTAAAGCATCAAAGGAGCATTAAATGCAAGCATGCGAGCATGTTAAGTGGACTGAAATGACCTGATATGTGGTGCTAAACCACTAAAAATGATGCAAGTAATGCATGCTCATGGTTCATACACTTAAAGCCAACAAGCTAAAATGTAAATGGGCTATACGAAGCATGGCAAGCATGGCTAAGACAACCTACATCAGACCTTAAGCATGGAAAAACAAGCCTAAAAGCTTCACAAAGCTTGGCCAAAACAAGCGAGCATGGTAATCTACATGCTAAGTACATGTTAAGGCAAAATTATGGCATTACAAGACATGTATGCAAGGCATGCAAGGTGTGTTTAAACCAACATGAAACAGAGGTAATATATGGAAAAATATTATCAAATAATAGTTAAGGCATGGCCAACATGGACCTAAACTAGGTGCTCACACATGAAGCAAAAATGGCCCTTTTTAAGGACAACAAGGAGAGGGGGTGACCCTCTCCTTCTTAGGACCCTAAACCACCATCCTCACCACTGAAATCCTTCAAGATTTTAGTGGTGAGAAGGGCCAAACAAGGTGGTCCCGGAGCTCACCAAAATGGCACAAAAATAGAGCCTAACAAGGCTTAAGAGGGGTCAAACAACCCCAAAGCTTAAAACACCCTTAAACAACTATTTAGAGCAGGCAAAAACAAGGCTTTTATATGTTATACACAAAGTCTAAAAATAGTCGCAAGATAGGCAAAAAGACTATGCAAATATGGGGTAAAAAGGGGTAAGTTCTTACCTTGTTGACCTTCTTCAAGAATGATGCTCCAGCTGGTCCTCAAAGCTCAAAACCAGTCAAGAACACCAAGAACAACCCTCTGGCCCCTCAGCAACCAAGAGAAGGTGTAGAACTAGGTGTTTGTGCACAAAAGTAAGACAAAACACACACAAGGCAAACGAGAGAGAGAAATATAGAGATAGGATAGAGACACTATGACCTAACCGTAATATCAGAACTCCTCTAGCTTTTTTTTTTGGTAACCCTAATGGAGAGAGAAGAGGACTCCTATTATAGAGCTTCCCTCTTGCAAAGCTTCTCAAGTAAGCTAGTCAAGAGGGAGATCTCTCCATACACGTGTATGGAGGGGAACAAAGTGTATGCCAGCTAGCACAGCTGGCATAAAAATATCTACAAAAGTAGATAAACAGTGGTCAGCCGGTCAAAAATGCAATTTGACCAAAATAGATGGCCGGTTGACCATCTAGAGTGCCAGTCGGCCAAGCATTTGGCCGATGGCAACAAGACACAGCCGGTGGCCTCAAGCCATGGCCGGTGGAGTGTGGAGATGGCCAACAAGGCATTCCCTGCCCTCCAAAGCAAAAACACAAGTGTTTGGTGCAAGACCAAACACAAAACAGTCAAGTCGAGAGATCCTGAGGCAAGGCGCGTAGCCGAGACCTCCGGGAACTCAAGACGAACACAAACAAGGATGATCACTGAGTGCTCAAATGGTGACGTCCAAGTCTTGAGGACAGTCAGAAATGGGGTGTCTACAGCATTCTGCACTAAGCATTTTGCACTCAGCATTCTGCTTTTTCTGATTTTCATTATCTGTAAACTGCACACAGCATTCTGTACTCAGCATTCTATATTTTCTGATTTTCATTATCTGTACACTGCACACAACATTCTGTACTCAGCATTCTCTATTTTCTATAAATTCTGTATTCTGACAGCCACCGCCTTGCCTTTCACAACTATGGGTTTACGCATACTTCCCCGCACTCGCTCCCGAGCTCGAGGTCGAGGCACCTCTTGTGATCCCTTACTCATGCAGGTTTGAAGGTCGGTGACGGTCCAGGCCCCGGGAGACTCTGCCATATCTCCGACAGTACTTTGACACTGTGCGGGTGTCTGAGGTAAACCAGAACTCTCAGTTCTTCATGTTTTCAGCTTTGATTCATCTTACATATTTATGACATCTAATCAGTTTATGCACTTGTTATCCGCAGATTACTTGGCAGCCTTAGATGGCGATGCCTGGGTCTCCACGATTTCAGTTCCCTGGGGCATGGGCCTCCCCCCGATATAGGGTTCTGTTTGAGGGACCGGCCGGCAGAGCCTGGTTTCTTGGGGATCGCTTCATGCGTCAGACGATGGGCAGTGCCGATCATGAGGTCCCATCAGTGCCTCCATTGGATATGCGGTCCACGGAGGAGCTCACTTCCCGGGAGGTCAAGGACCTTATGTTAGGTGTTGATGTAGTTCTGTTCCTGGTGGAGGGGGATTACGCGACATACCGCCATACATACCTGATGCCTCCATTGACAGGCGTTCGTACCCCTACGAGGAGGGCTGCTGATATGCCATCATTGAGTCACGCTCGAGCCGCAGATGTCCCTTCCACTAACAAGGTTGGTACATCGAGGGGTATGGCTAGCGGGATGCCCTTGACTTGTCATTATGCTGGATGGCCAGATCTTCCGACCGAGCTGACGGGTTGGCAGTACGGGACTTCTTACCCGATTCCACTGGAGCCTCCGATGCCTGACCATCGATACGTCAGTGACCCTGACTCGCCACTGGTACGTTTTGCAGTTTTCATTTATCACTCAGATAGTTAGACATTCATTCATTCACTGATGACTTGAACTTGTATCTGCAGCCTCCCAGAGATTATATTGAGGGGTTACTCGGAGTGGTGGCCTCACTCGAGAGCATGGTCTTGCGGAGGGAGACGATGTTGTACGCTACCGGCATTCCAGTATTTTCAATTTCCTTGTATTCATCATACTTCCGATGACATATTGAAACTGCACATTTCACCATATTGATTCACTGTACATGTAGAGCACATCTGACACATCACATCTACATACTACATCTGTATGCACATACTTCACGCATTATAATTGCATCTGATATACATATACATACTCTGGCTGATGTATTCAAACTGCCCTTTTCAGGTTCCACTGTCACGGCCTGGGTCGTCCAGGCCTACCCGAGCAGCTGGGAGATGAGGTTCGACTCGCGGCCATGGGAGGCGTAGAGCACCTGTCAGGTATGACGATGAGTCCAGCGAGGATGAGGAGTCAGCACATCCACAGTCAGAGACATCTGCGGGCAGGGATGATGATTCTAGTTCCGGTTCCGAGGACGGAGGTGATGCCGAGGAGGATTTCGAGGACGGTGACTCCAATTCAGATGGTGGCGGCATAGAGGCTGTTCAGCCGAAGAGGACGAAGAGGGCCTCTCGGTCTTGAGCTTGATAGCACCGATGCAGATGCTTCCTGCTTTATTGTTCTTTTTACATGTAGTTATAGCACATTGTATAGCTTAGACAGTTTTATTTTCTTTCTTCAAAACTTGTACTCTTTTGTAAAATGTTGTAAAAATAAGCTATGATGGAATGAAAACGACCTTTTGTTCAAAAAGTGTTGTATTTTACATTCTAAGCATCGTGTCGCACCATTTTGCACCAAAAATGGAATTGAATGGAAATTGAACCTCGTGTATTACCAAGTCAGGTAATGAACCGACACAACAAACTAAACAACTTATCATACTAAGAAACAACAAAACCTTAGCAAGTTTACAACTCGATAAACAATGAGCAATAACTCGATAATCAAAAAGCAACAATTCGATAATCAAAGAGCAACAACTCGATAAGCAAAACTTAACAACTCGATAAGCAAACACAATTTAGACAAACCAGGCGACAGAACATACCCGAAACAGAGGTAAACTCGAACCTTCAACACCCTCAACACACAGGAAATCTAGAGACTCTCTTCTGGAGACAAGAAATAGCTGGAGACCAACTTTTTGCACATGGCCGACCACCATAGGAGCTGGCTGACCACTTTCTTCTGCTGTAGGCCAAAAAGTGGCTGGCCGACCAGGAAAAGTGGTCGGCCGACCAGTTGGCCCAGGGACCTCCAGTTTTGTGACACTTGTCCTCCAAACAGTGTCTTATCCTTTATAAAGGTTCCAGCTTCGTGGTTCCCTCATTCTAACCCAGTTTTGCACCAAAATGGAGGCATTCTTCATCCAAAATCTCACAAATTGGATTGCTTCCTTGGATGGTTCGGAAAAGGTAAATTTTCGGAGCTTCGGCATAAATGCACTATCCACGCTGAGTCACACCCCACTGTGTTTTTTATTTCTTCATGACGCAGCAAGGTTCTGGAATCCGGTAACACACGTCTTTAGCTTCGGTGGACAAGAGGTATGTCCTACATTGTAAGACTTCCAAGCTTTAATGGAATCTGAGCGCGATGAAGAAATTTTACGGTAATTTCTCTTTGGCCACACCCAAGCCTTAGGATGGATGTGTGGGCTTACTATGCATGACACTCGGTCTTTGATCCACGATGGAGAATTGGACATCCCCAACTTAGTTTATCAGTTTTCTGATGCCGATGACCGCGAAGATCATCATCGGCAAGGTTTTCGGCGACATGCGCTTTGCTTGTGCATGCTATCACATTTCTTGCTTGCCTCAGGCTCCGGAGTGTCCAGCGTCCGTTTGATCAAGATTGCCGAGGGCTTGAGAGAGGGCAAGAGCTACATTGCCATGACACTGGCTGAGACATTGATGGGTTTAGATGCTTTTCATCGCCGAGAGACGACCAGATTTGCGGGGAGTCCACTACTATTGCAGGTAAAGTTTCCCACCCCGTCTCACGTATATTCCTCACATCACTCGGCCCTCAGGCTCGGTTTTTCTCTCAAAACCCTTTTCTTACTTTTCTCTCAACGTACACCTCTCTATTCTTTAATCTCTCATTTTTTATCCCTCCCCAGATATGGTTGATGGACAAATTGAAGGTTGTGGACACATACCCAGCATACTCAGCTCGCGGCTATTTCTACTGGCAACGTCTAGTCGATGCCCTTGATGAGGGTTGGTGGTGCGACTGGATGTGCAATTTGTCCGTAGACGACATTGCTTGGCGCTGTCCTTGTCTCAATCTACCGGCAATGAGTTACAGCATGTCCCGGCAGACCGGGATTCAGTTGATTGGCTTGACACACTGCGTGTTTTACTTTCCTTTCCGATTCCGACATCAAATCGAACATGATCAGACATGCCCGACAAAGGGGGTAGAGTATCCTGCTGCATTTTCGGTCCGAGGCGCACAGCTAGCTCGGTATGCCACGACATGGAGGACTAGAGAACTTCTGGCCCCCGTTCCCACTTTCAATTGCACCCTTTCTGATGAGTGCACAGTATGGTTTGACGAGGAGGCACAGGTTGGGCCCACTTTGATATCAGAGGCTTCAACCAACTCTGGGAGGGGGCGCAGGAACACCTGACTTATCCATGCCCCAAATTTATTGCTTTATCAGTACTTTCAAGTTTTCTTTATGAATGTAATATAAAGCAACTTCAATTTGTATTCAAGAGTAGGAGAACTTTGTATTGAAATCAATGAAATTGAAGGTTGTGGGTACTAAAATGGTGTAAGTTGTAAAAATATTAATTTGAACAAAATCAACTTTTTTAAAAAAATTTCAAAACCATTTTTGATATAGATCAGAACTGGACACACCTGAGATTTGTCACTGAGATGCACAACCCCAGATCCCAGCAACTGGAAAGTTGCCCCTAGTCTGAATAGCACTGTACTGGAGATCATGACCGAGCTCCTAGATGCAGAAAAGACAAAGATGACCAAACATGATCACATGGACAAAGCTGATCGGGGAAGTGTTTATGGCTGGACTTCAGGATGAAGTTGCCTACGTATCCCAAAGATGGGAATCAAGCCTTACGTAGTTTGGCTCAGGTTCACTCGTGTATTAACTCTCTCCTTTTGTGCTTTAAATTTTTCCAAGGCCGCCCTTTCTGGGTTTTCAACCTTGCGAGCTCAGTTTTTATTACTTCAAATTTTATGTGCTCTAACTTTTGTCTAGGTCACCCTTTCGGGTTTTCAGCCTAGCGAGCCACTCAGGGATAATATTTCTTCAACTTGTCCATGTTGATCAGTTGGGAGAACTCTAGGCCATCTAGGTCCATCAGAACGACAGCCTTGCCTGACCAAATAGACCTAATGATGTAAGGGCTAGTCCAACTGGCTCTGAACTTGCCCCCAGGGTCATGAATGGGAGCCCGGTTGTCTTTGAGCACCAGATCCCCTTCTTTCAAATTCCTAGAGTTAACCTTCTTGTTGAAAGCCCTGACAATTCTTGGTTGATAACCCTGAACATGATATAGTGCTTTCAGGCTTCTTTCGTCAAACAGCATGAGTTCTTCGAACCTGCTTTGCTGCCAATCTGCCTCAGCTATCTGACACTCAGCCAATACTCATAATGACAGGACCTCAACTTCGATAGGCAAAACAGCCTCCATCCCATAAGCTAAGGAATACGGAGTCGCTCCAGTAGAAGTTCGAATTGACGTCCGGTAGCCCCACAGAGCAAATGGCAACTTATCTGGCCAGTCCCGGTAGGTTTGCACCATCTTCTGCAATATATGCTTGACGTTCTTGTTGGCGGCCTTAACTGCTCCGTTGGTCTGTGGTCGATATGTGGATGACTTATGAAAAGCCACGTTATACTTCTCCAGCAAGTCGATCACTTCCTTCTTGAAGTGAGAGCCATTATCTGAAATGATCTCATTCGGGACCCCATAACGGTAGATGATGTTGTTTCTGATGAACTTAGCAACATGCGATGCCTTTAACACTGCGAAAGACTGGGCCTCAACCCACTTTATGAAGTAGTTTATCGCTACCATAGTGTACTCATGCCCGTTGGACCCCTTCCGGGTGACAGCTCCAATCACATCAATCCCCTAGACTGAAAACGGCCATGGCAAAGTCATGTTGTACAGCTTCGACGGCGGAATGTTCATACGGTTTGCATGAATTTGACATTTGTGGCATCGCCGGACAAAGCTAATACAATCCTCCTCCATGGTGGACCAGTAATAACCCTGTCTAAGGATCTTCCGGGCTAGCATCACCCCCGTTCATGTGCACTCCGCACTCTCCTCCATGGATGGCCTCCATCAGGCGCTTGGATTCTTCAACATCAACACACAACTTATGCATCCCGAGATGACCTCTCTTGTACAGTTTACCTCCACAGACAATGAACTGAGCAGCCATTGTTCGAATTGCCCTCTTATCTTTGGCATTTACCCCTGGTGGATATACTTCCTTCTCCAAGAAGTTCCAGACGTCGTAATACCAGGGATTCTCATCTTGTACTTCATCTATGGCGGCAAGTAGCTCATAGGCCGGCACAAATTTCTGTTCGATGATGATCGGACGCATCCGAACTCCGAAAGAGATGTCTATCATGGAAGATAGAGTTACTAGTGAACCGGCGAACCTGTTGTTTTCTCTTAACAGATGAGCGAAGTTCAACTTATCAAAGCAAGGGATTAACACGTCCAAGGTCTAGTGATAAATTCTCATCTTTTCCTCTTTGACTTTCCAATCTCCTTTAGCTTGAGATACAACAAGGTTCGAGTCCCCGATGATGTCCAACCGTTTTGCCCCTAATTCTAGGGCGGCTTCTAAACTGGCAATACGTGCCTCATATTCTGCCTCATTGTTCGATACTTTGAACCAGTGTTTGAATGCTAAAGGTATACGGGAATTGTCGGGTGCTATCAGCAACACTCATATCCCATACCCGTATTGGTTTGACGCTCCGTCAAAGTACATCGTCCAAGTTTCATCCTCGACATGCATAATGGCCTCATCTAGAAATAGGTACTCAACTGCTTCATCCCCTTCAACTGGGTGATCGACTAAGAACTCTGCTACCGCTCTCGCTTTTACTGACTTGCGCGTCACGTACTTCAGATCGAATTCGAAAAGCAGAAGCAACCAACGAGCTAGCCTACCCGTAAGTGCCGGTTTCTCGAAAAGGTATTTGGTGGGATCTAATCTTGAAACCAGTGTTACGGAGTGAGCTAACAGGTAGTGCCGCAGCTTCCTAATAGCCCATACCAAAGCCAAACAAACCTTCTCCAGTGGAGTGTAGCGGGTCTCGTACTCCAGCATTTTCTTGCTCAGATAGTAGATAGTCTTCTCCACCTTGTCCTCAGACTCTTGTCCAAGCATGCAGCCCATTGTAGTTTCAGTCACTGAAAGATATAGAATCAACGGTTTCCATGGCTCAAGTGGTGACAACACAAGTGGGTTCTGTAGATATTACTTGATCTGATCGAAAGCAGCTTGGCATCGGCCGTCCCATTGGAACTTCATTCCTTTCTTCAGGAGACCAAAGAGTGGTTCACAAGTCAAGGTTAATTTAGAAATAAACCGTCTTATGAATTACACTTTACCCAGAAAGCCTCGCACCTTATTTTCAATCCTCGGTGGTGGCATTTCTAAGATGGCCTTGATTTTGGAAGGGTCGACTTCGATGCCCCTTTGTGTGATCAAGAACCCCAGCATTTTTCCTACTGTAACACCGAACGTGCATTTCTGAGGATTCAACCGCAGTCGATACTCCTTGATCCGTTGGAAGAATTTCTGCAAGGCGGTGTAGTGGCCCTCTCTTTCTTTGGACTTGACAATCATGTCGTCCACGTACACCTCCACCTCTTTATGGATCATGTCATGCAATATTGTGGTCGCAGCCCGTTGATATGTAGCCCTAGCATTCTTCAACCCAAACGGCATTACCCTATAACAATAGGTTCCCCATGGGGTGGTGAAAGCGGTCTTCTGTCGGTCTTCGGGTGCCATCAATATCTAATTGTAGCCTGAAAATCCATCCATGAACGAAAGCAACGCATGCCCTGCAGTGAAGTCCATTAACTCATCGATATGCGGCAGAGCAAAGTCGTCCTTCAAACTGGCTTTATTCAAATCCCGGAAGTCCACACATACCCGAATTCTTCAGTCCTTCTTCGGCACCATAACTATATTGGCCAACCAAGTTGGGTATTCGGACACCAGCAGGAACCCTGCGTCAATTTGCTTGGTGACCTCTTTTTTGATCTTGAGAGCCCAGTCCGGGCAGATCCTTCTGAGCTTCTGTTTAATAGGTCGGGCCTTTGGGTTAAGAGGGATCCGGTGCTGTACAATCTCAAGATCGATTCCAGGCATGTCTTTGTAGGACCACGCGAAAACATCTTTGAATTCTTTTAACAAAGCGACTAAGTGCTCACGGTCCTCCGAAGACAACGTGGACCTAATCTGCACCAGTCACGGATCCTTCTCAGTACCAACATTAATTTAGGTGATTTCATCAACCAAGGGTTTTACAAACCTCTCATGCTCTTGATCAAGCAAATATTGCAAAACCGGAGGAATTTCTTCCTCATCGTTTTCATCAAATTTTGAAAATCCTGATTAATGTAATAAATTAAGGGCACAGAAAAGTATTCGAAGGCCACAGCCGCACAATTCTCATTAAGTATTTCCAAGTCGCCTGGTTCCTCTATTACAACAGACTCAAAGGAAAAAGAAAAAGACGACCTAGACAAGACTGTGGCATCTGGGTTGTCACCCCCAAGAATACCAGACTCAGACGAGCTGGAACCTGATTCCCACTCTACGGGCTCAGTAGAATCAGATTCCGGCTCACTACCTGACCCGGTGCTGCTCGATAAGAATCCTTCCTCATATTATTAGACGAGGGAGGGTGCGATGGATGCATCCAGAATGTTTGAAAATGGGCTCGCGGCCATTTCATTCCCGATCATGGACACTGATAAGTTATCCCCCAAGCACTCATGTACAATCGGAGGATTTGAAAGTAGACAAGACAGTGCTACTCCCATTTCAATCTCTGTTCTCTTGGAATCCTCCTCCCTACACTGCTCAACCTCAGCTGGTAGGTCTGTCTGCTCCTCAGCAACATCATCCCCAAACAAGTGCAAGTCAAAGAATATCTCAAACCCCGAAAAACGCCTACTCTCTTTGTTCAACCATGCTCTAGGAAGCCGTAGAACGGAAAGTCCTCCCCCTCTCGGACAAAGCGTTCGTTTAGGGTACCCAAGATAGGCCGATGCACCAACTCATAAGGCTTCCCGGTTCGTTTTGCTTTAGCCCTTCCGGCCATCTCCTGGCCTTTCCTTACCCAGTCCTCTTTGGTAGGCAGATAACCTAAACCAAAGGTATACGGGTTATGCGGCACTTTGGCCGATGCTGCAACACCTTTCCGGTCACTTTTTCCTAATCCCCATCCCGGGGATGTGCTGGAGTTTGTTCATGAGGTACACGGACTGTGCACTGACATATAGCCCCTCATCAATAGCTAGTATGTTCAGTACAACCCGAGCCTCGGCTAGGGTAAATCCCGATAAGAACACATCCTCTGCGCCATGTTCGATCTCCAGAACCGGCGTAGACACCTCTGGCGGTGGATGAATTGAAGAATTCCCAAAAACTATAGCCACCCCCTTCCCATGGGGGTACTTCAGTATCTGATGCAGGGTGGAAGAGACCGCCTTTACCTGGTGTAGCCACGGCCGCCCTAGGAGTAAATTGAAGGTCGCGGGAACGTCCAAGACATGAAAGTCAACATCATGTTGTCCTGGGCCAACCTAAGTCTGAATTTGCACAGTCCCCATCACTTCTCTGCTAGTATTATCATATGCTCGAATCACCTGGGCAGTGGGTAAGAAGTCCACGGGCTTCAACCCGATTACATATGTCGCCCTTGACGAACATACATTGATGGCGGATCCCGTATCGACAAGAACTACTGGTATCCATTTGTCCCTACACTCTACAGAGATGTAAAGTGGTTTGTTATGGTTTGAGCCCTCAGGCGGCAACTCCTTATTAGTAAAGGTCAATGTCAGGGAAGCTCCTCCCGGAAAAACCAATCCTACCAGCTACTCAGGCGTGGTATCGATCGAAAGTTTAGCCCTATCCATTGCAGAGAGGACAGCCTATCTGTGTACTCTTGAAGCCATATGAAGTCCCTAGATAGAGATGTCTGCTAGTATCTTCTTAAGCTATGTCAACATAGTTTCCTTTTCGAGTAACTTTTCTTTCTGCTTCTCCGCCTCCCTATCCTTTCCGGGCACCTCTGGTTGATTTAGGTGTGGGGGCTTGAAATACCGCCCACTCCTGGTCATGCGGTCCACCTCTCCAATATACCAGGTATCATCCGGTTCGTTGTTCCCCTAATCTTCGTCTATGTGGGCAAGACATAGGTCATTATCTTCCTGCCACATGCCATCGACCATCGACAAGCAGCTATCCGATTTTGTCACAAATGTTCCTGTGCGCACAGCACATTCCATTCCCGTGCCCACAGCACATTCTGTCCCCACAGGGGCTTTGGCCTTTCTAGCCTTCTCCAGCTCTTCGATTTTTTCCTGCTCAAACTGTTTCAGTGTAGCCTGCTGCTCAGCATCTTCCGTAATCAAACTGTTCTGATCCTGAGCAAAATTCTTATCACTGGTGCTCTCCGGCAGTCCATTCTGATCCCCGGCCATTCCAGCCACTGTTGATGTCCCCGTTTCTAACTGTTGTAGACACCCCATTTTTGACCGTCCTCAAGACTTGGACGTCATCATTTGAACACTCGATGATCATCCATGCTCGTGTTCATTTTGAGTTCTCGAAGGTCTCGGTTGTGCGCCTTGCCTTAGGATCTCTCAACTTGTCTGTTTTGTGCTTGGTTGTGAACCAAGGACTTATGGTTTTGCTTATGAGGGAAGAGGGTGGCTTGTTTGCCATCTCCTCAACCCACCGGCCAAGGCTTGAAGCCATCGGCCTTGTTTTCTTGGCATCGGCCAAAAGTGTTGGCCGGTCGGCACTTATTTTGGTCGATTGGCCATATTTTCTGGCTGAGGCCTTTTCTTTGCCTTTTTCAAGAATTGTGCATGCCAGCTATGCGCACAGACCCTCCCCTCCATACACATGTATGGAAGGATTTGAACCAAAGCTTAGCTTCTCTAAGAAGCTTTGAACTTGATTTCTTATAAGAAGGGAGCCTCCCCTCCCTTTCCATAGGTTCAGCAAAATAGATATAGAGTTCATATATCCCTCTATCTCTATATCTCTCTCTCTATATTTGTGTGTGTGTTTGTGACCTAAAGTGTGTTTTTGTTCATACTTTTGCACTAGAGCACCTAGTAGAGCACCTTCCTTTGGTTGCTAAGGCACTAGGAAGTTGGTTTCAGAGTTCTTGGGCTGGTTTTGATCCAAGGGATTGGCTAGAGTTGTGTTCTTGAAGGTGTTCTTCAAGGGTGAGCAACTAACCTTTTGTTTCCCCATTTTGGCTTAAGCTTTTAAACCTATTTGCATATTGTTTTAAGCTTAACTATAAACTAAAAAAATTTCTAATTTTGTATGCTTTAGATGATTGTTTAAGGTCAATTTTTGGTTAGGGGTTGTCTACCCCCCTCTTAGGCCTTGTCTGGCCTTGTTTGGAGCCATCTCTTTTGGCCTTTGTTCTTGCTTTGGTCTGACCTTTCTACCACTGAAATCCAGAGAATTTTCAGTGTTGGAAAGGTGGTTTTAGAGTCTTGAATAGGAGACGGACACCCCTCTCTCCTTGTGTCTCATTTGCTTGCTTTGATGGCTCATAATAGTAACATGTTTGCTTAGCTTGTTTTGGCTCCATTTTAGCAAGTATTTGCTATTATTTTGTCATGCTATACCTCTGTCTAAGGTTATTTTAGTGGTCTCTTGCATGCACCATATACTTGCCTTGTAATCCTCTCTATTGCCTTAACATGCTTTGTGCTTTAAGCTATGGTTTTAGCATGATTTTGACTCGACTCAAAGGGGCTTTTGTTCATATTTCAGCATGTTAAAGCCCTATTTCATGTTGTTTTGATCATACATGCATTACTTTGTATAGCTACCATACATTCTAGCTTGTTAGCTTTGAGGGTCCAAGTCATTAGCATGCATTACTTGGGCCTTTTTCATGATTTGGCATCATCTCATATGTGATTTCAGTCCATGTAGTGCAGCCTTACACTTGCATTTGTCATCCTTTCAAAGCTTTGAAGAGTTGGTGTCTTATGCCTTAAAGTTGGGTCATTGTGCATGCCTCCATGATTAGGTCTTCGGGATACCATCTAAGTGGGTTTTTGGGCCTATTTTGACATACCATATCTCTATTTTTCATTGGTTAAGTCATGCCATGTTTAGTTATAATGGGTGTAGTGTAATCCCCTTTGTTGGCCTTACTTGCATCTTGCCTTCGGCCTTTCATTTTGGTTTGTTTTAGCTTTGGCCCTTGCATGTCTTAGACTCCCCTTAGCATGATATAGGACTATTTTGGTTGTCCTTGGCTCTTTGGAGCTTGTTTCATGTGGCCTTAGCACAAGCTCCTTGGCTAGCCTTAAACCTTGAGCTTTCTTGCATGTTATGCTTGACTTGTGTGTATGATTTGGCATCATCCTTGGCATCATTTCAGAGCATGTAGTGTTGTCACGCTTGCATGCTTTGCACTCTTTGAGTGCTTTCGAGAGTGGTCCTCTTTGTGCCTAAGTGATGTACCAATATGTGTACATGTTTGTTTTGCATGTTGGTGTCTTAGTTTAAGTGTTTTGGCCACCGATTTGGGCATGGTTGAAGCCTGCCCATTTCAGTTTAAGTCCATCTTGCATGATCCTTGCATATTGTTGTATGCTTGTTCCATTTCCTCGTTATTGCATACTTGGTACATTGCATTTTGCATGCTTCGTACATTGTACATTTGCAGGTTTAGGATGCATAGTATTGTTGCATACTTGTTGCATGCCATGTTGTTTACATGTTAGGTTGCGTTGTATTGCCTTTGGTGTGCTCATGTTGCATTGCATCGCATTTCCATGATTGCATTGTATTTGGCATACTTGCATTGCATTATGTTTGGTTTGGGGTATCAAACCAAACATAAGGACCGAGGGACGTTCGTACTTGAAGTGATGAAATGTGCCTCAATCCTCGGTCGCCGACACTCTTGATCCAACATGATAAAGCTCTAGGCATTCATGTGTTTTTGTGTATTCATTCCATATTGAATCGCACACTTGGCTCCTTTGGCCATCATGCATCGACATGCATGATTGATGGCCTGAAGGTCGAACACTACACTCCTTTGTGCTCATGACATGATAGGGAGGGTGTTTGTGCACACATTGCCTTGAAAATGCATTTACATGCTCTGTTTGTCCTCTGCTACAGCAAAACAGCATTCTGCAGGAAGATATGGCCGGCCGGCCATCTTCAGTGCCGATCGACTAGAAATTGTTAGCCGAGATCCTCACAAATGGTCGATGACCAATTCCACATGGCCGATGTTCCTATATTTTGGGCGATGACATCTCACAGTGCTCAGGAAGTGGTTCAGAAGCATCCTTGGGACTTGTGCAATTTTCGGAGGCGCAGAACAGTGCAAACAAAGGCAACATGTGGCATGGCAATGGGTTTCCGAGCGAGGCGACCGAGCATGCATTTGTCCCTCTTCCCGAGGGTGCTTTCCTATTCTTCATAGCTTAATTAATTTGTTTAATTAGTTAAGAGTTATGTAATAATTAATTAGCTAAGGTAGTTAATTAATTGATTTGTATTATTTATTTGGACCCTCCGTCGAGAGGGCGAATTTTGTAATAAGTGTGCGTGAGTGTGTGAATGTCTTCCAACCCCACGTCTTTCTTCCTTTTACTTACCTGCTTTCAATGGTTAGTTTTACATCATGTTTCAATTAGCATCCTTATGCTATGAATGTTTGCATCATTCATCTGTATTGCATGCATCGGGCTCGGCGCATCATATCAACTGCATTGTATTTCAATTCTAATTTGAATACATGTTATCAAATTGCATTTCATATGCCATCTTAGAATAGCCGAGCCTATTTCTAGTTTCATTTTGCATGTGTTGCATTAGGCATCTTAACATAGCTAGGATCATGCATTGATTACTAACTAAATATTGTTTTGGCTTGGAGTACTAGGTAAGCTTTTATGCTTTAGCATCTTGCATGTGTGTAAGTGATTGCCATGATAGCATGCTTGCTATGAGGCTATCTGCTTAAATGGTATAACTGCCTGAATGCCTGTGGGTGAAGGTTAGATTACTTAAATTGGAACAATTCATTGAAATGCGAGTTTTAAGCCCACTTGATTGTGGCAAAATCATGTTTTCTAAGCCCACTCGAGGGTGGCAAAATTCACGTCTTAGCCTACTTGCGAGTAGCACCTTCAAACCATTTTCAAATAAACAAACATGAGATGATTTGTTCCAACTTAGGGGATCTAGTCTATACTTGTGTGTTGTGCGCATCACATTGTAATTCTAGGCTAATAACCGGAATAAGAACGCATGTGTTTTCAAAAACAAGATATCATGTTAGTAAAGGCCGATCTTTGATCAAGCGAGCGGGGGTGCTCATAGATGACCTTCCCTAATCGTTACCAAGTTCCCGAGCCGAGGCAACTTTGGTGATGACGGACACGTGGCCTTAGGCACGAGTCAGGATTTCCTAAATTCCCCAAAATAAAATATTTAGGTGGCGACTCTGTATCTGGCAAAGCAGTCCATGTTTGGCACTTCTTTACAAAAATAAGTTTTCCAAAACGATTTGCTAGATTTGGACTCTTTGGTGATTTATCAATCTCACATTGCACATTGTGAGATTAGATTAAGAACCGTGACATATGAGTCCGAACTGTAGCACTGCATAAAACCATTCGGGGCGCGTCTACAATGGTCCTTGCTCTGACTGATATACCTTAAAAACGTCCGGCTCGTCGCTGAGCCATCCGGTTGCTTCCGCTGACCCTTCTAGATCGAACCAGTTGACAGTCACGTCTCCTGAATCCTGTTCTTCAAAGAATTGTAGATTCGTAATGTCCTATTCTAGTTCTGCCAGGTCATCTAGCCCTTGATTAGGTCCATCCTCTCGAGCTACACAGATCTCTGCCCCCACTGGCAATTCTACCCTTGGCTTAGGCTAATCCATTGGTGTGATATAACCGCTCGGGTTGTACTCAAAACTCACAGATCCCTCAGGCTCTGAATCCTCATTCTTCTCTATTCTCAAAGTGATCCCTGCTCTATCTTCGATAGTCACCACCACCGGTTTTGGTTGGGTTTGGGAAATGTCCAACATACACAACTCAGTGTTGTTAGGAATGAATACCTCCAACTTAGGTAGGTGGGAAGGGGTAATATATATGCTCGGGTCATATGGGATGACCGAGGTTTGGATGAGGTTGATGCGTATGGAAGGTGGAGCTTGGTTATGTGGTGGGAGAGGGTTGGTTGTGACGTTCGGCTTCTCCGGGGGCATAATCACCTTGTTGTCTATGAGATCCTGAATCTCTTGACGTAATCGAAAGCACTGGTCGGTTTCGTGACCATGCTGTCGGTGATAGGCGCAGTACTTCGCCGGGTTATGGGTAGGGGGGAAGTTTTTTTGGTAAAGGTCGCGGCTCTAGGGGCTTCAAGTGCCCTTTCTTGATCAAAACCCCCAAAGCCTTGGACAAAGGCATGTATAGTGGGGTGAAGGTTCTCTGGCCTCGGGAGGCATATCTGGTTGTTTGCGAGCTACTTCCGGACATACCGGTAAAGGGTGTAGCCGCAAGGGCTTTTGGAGTGGTGGTGGTGACCATTCCTACATCTGAAGATCTGGCAGCTGTTGCGCTGCTTGTGCCTGCATTCGTACTGCAGTTGAATGCCCTCCTGGGCTGCTCTTTTTCATAGTCAATCAAACCTTGTTTCATTGCGTCCTCGATCTGCACCCCAATCTCGTGTAGGTCTGCAAAGGTGGGGAGGGGGAGAATGATCATCTTTTGTATGAGCTTGGGCTGGAGGTTGCACACAACCATCCAAATCTGATCTTTGTCAATGGGTCTGATGGTCATCATCGAGGCTTTAGCCCTCCAACGGGTCACGAAATCGAAGAAGCTCTCCTTCGGTTCTTGCCTAGTGGTCTCGAGATCACGAGCTGTGACCTCGATTTGTGTATTATAAGAATATTGAGCTATAAAGGCCTCAGCCATCTCCTCCCAACTTTTCTTAACGGAGTCCTCTAATTTGGCATACCAAATGGCCGTTACACCCGATAGGGTCCAGCCAAACAGAGAAAGCTTTTGTAATCTGGAAAGGCCCATTGGCCTTAAGATGTCTGAAAATAGCCGCAGGTGCACCATAGGATCTCCAAACCCATCAAAGCGGTCGATGTGCAGCATTTTAAATCGGTCTGGCAGCGTCACGGCCGAGTCAATATATCCATCCTCAATATCTTGAATGGATTTCACACCTTGAGACTTCTTGAAAAGCTTTTCTAGCTTGCTTACTTTTATCGCCGTCGGATCCACTTCGAACTCAAACGGTGAATCCACTAAGTTGGTGGGCGCTTTAGATAGCTGGGGTAGGATTGGGGGTGAAGCTGGCCTCGTTGGAATGTCCATATTTTCCTGGACATTTGGCGTCTCCCCGAGTATTGGAACTCTTGGTGGGGGAGGAGGTGTGTGTGAAGCAGATGCTCCGGTTTGCCGCCGTAGTCTGGCAATTAACTCTACCTATTGGGTTACTACTTTTGCTTGACACACAACCACTTCTGCCTGGTGGGCAACATTCTGCTGCATGGTTTTCATACTTTCCTGGGGCTGACGCATCATCTCTTCCAAGCCTGCCATATTGTCTTGATCTAACTGAACAACCGGTATATCTGACTCTGCAGTAGAAACTGAGACCTCAGCCTGACTGTTCAAGGACCGCTAATCTGACAACCTCTGTACTGATACACTGCGCCTTCTTGACCTCTGCCTAGCAACTAGCGGTAAAGAAAGAAACACCGCTTGTCCGTCTATCAGATCCCTGGATCGATTAAGTCTTCGACCTCTAACCCAGAGTGGGTCGGATGCAATTGTGCTAAACTACCTTGCAAAAAGATAAATAAAGCATAATAAATAAACAAACAACCTGAACGTGCTGTGTGCTATGTTATGAACTAGATAAATTAAAGACAACACACAGTTGGCCAAACAACACACAGTCGGTATTTATAAACACATTGTTCTCAAATGTTGTTTACTGTGCCCAAATGGCTGCCCCAAATCTGATATCCTCGGATAAAACTGATTCCCAAACACTGATGCCCTCAGGCCTGATACCCACACTTGCAAACCAATACGTGCATTCCCTGTAGAGGCACACTCTAAAAGCACATAACAAGTAAATGAGAGTCAAAACACCCCTATGTTGGGGTAGGGTTTCCCTGTCCTATTTTGTCAGAGGCTAGGGTTTCACTACGCACACAACGGTTTCAAACAACCTACAACCGAGTAGGCAACCTGTCCTAGTTTGGAATAGTCACTATGGATTCCAATATGCACTAGGTCGAATGGTCAAAAAGGGCGCCTCGGTAACAACCGAGGTTTGTGTTCCCATCGTGGCAGAGCTCGTAACCGGTCAACCTTATGGCATACAGCCTTAAGGTAACCGTTCAGGAATAGCAGACGGCGAACACGGTGACTTAGGCGCACCAATGCAAATGCAATGCGAAGAGACACATAAGTGTAAACAAAACAAGATATCATAAGTTCGAGTCAAGTTCTCTAAATCCCCAGCAGAGTCGCCAGAAACTGTAGAAGCGCTCCCTTGAACTCCCCGACATCTCCACGAGCGACGAGGCGGCGTGAATCTCGCTTTGTTCTCTGCGCTGCTACAGTTCGGACTCAAAGTCACGGTTTTGAATCTAATCTTACAATGTGCGATGTAAGACCGATAAATCACCAAAGAGTCCAAATCCGGCAAATCATTTTGGAAAACTGATTTTTAGAAAGAAGTGCCAAACATGGACTACTTTGCTAGACACAGAGCCACCTAAATATTTTATTTTGGGGGAATTTAGGAAACCCTGACTCGTGCCTAAGGCCACGTGTCCATCATCACCAAAGTTGCCTCGGCTCGGGAACTTGGGTACGATTGGGGAAGGTCATGAAATGAGCACCCCCGCTCGCCCGATCAAAGATCGGCCTGTACTAAACATGATATTTTATTTTTGAAAACACATGCGTTCTTATTCCGGTTAATTAGCTAGAATTACTATGTGATGCGCACAGCATACAAGTATGGACTAGATCGCCTAATTTGGAACAAAACATTGCATATCCGTTTGTTTGGAAATGGTTTGAAGTTTGCTACTCGCAAGTAGGCTAAATCAAGGATTTCAATGAATTATTCCAATTCAAGTAATCCAACCTTCACCCACAAGCATTCAGGCAGTTATATCAAATAAGAAGTTAGCCTCATGGCAAGCATGCTTTCATGGTAATTGATAACACACATGCAGTATGCTAAAGCGTAAACACTCACAGTGTACTCAGAGCCAAAACAAAGAACTAGTTAGAAATCATGCATGATCCTAGTTCATGTTAAGATGGCTAATGCAACACATGCGAAAAAGCAATTAAAATAGGCTCGGCTATTCTAATTATGTCATGTGAAATGTAACTTGGTACATGTATTCAAATAGGAATTGAAATACAATGCAGTTAATATGATGCGCCGAGCCCGGTGCATGCAAGACAGATGAATGAATGCACGCATGCAAACATAAGGTATGCTAAACGAAATATGCCCTAAAACTAACCATCGTAAGCGGTTAAGTAAAAGGGATAAAGAAATTGAGGTTGGAAGACATACATCACACACACGCACGCTTATTACAACATTATGCCCTCTCGACGGAGGGACCGAATAAGAAGCTAACTAGCTAATCCAAGCTAATTAAACTAATTACTACATCACAAATTAATTAACTAATCCTAGTTAACTAATTATTACAAAACAAATTGAAATAGCTAAACGCATTAACTATTAAAGTACAAACCAAAGCAAAGGCTAGCTATCTAAGCATGGCAGCTAAGGTAAGCAATAAAAGCAAGAGGTCCTCAGAGGGAGAAGACTGGATGCATGCTCGGTCACTTCGTTCGGAAATCCAATGCGATGCCCCGATTTGCTTCTGTTTGCAATTGTCCTCAGAACCTTGCACAAAGCTCCAGAAAGCTGAAACTCCACCTTGGGGACCTATGGGTAGCCGACCAGTTGTTGGTGTCTGTAGCCACCTACCGACCACTTTCTTTGTAGAAAGCTAGAAAAAAGTGGTCGGCCAGCTAGTTTTTCTGGCTGGCCGACCAGTTGTTGCTGCTGAATTCCAGTTTGCTGAAACAGAGAGCAAGAAAGGGCATGGCAATGTATTTACAAGATATGTGTGCACAACCACCCTCCCTATCATGTCATGAGCTCAAGGGAGTGTAGTTCTCGACCCTCGGGCCATCAATCGCACATTTCAATGCATGATGGCCGAGAGGTGAAGTTGCACAATTCAATATAAAAATGAATGCACAAGTAAACACATAAGGCCTAAAACTCTATCATGTGTGATCAAGAGCATCGGCGACCGAGAATTGAGGCACGTTTCATCACTTTAAGTATGAAACGTCCCTCATTTCTCTTGTTTGGACTAACACCAATTCCAAACACCAATGCAATACATAACATGGCATACACAATGCGACTCGAGCGTGCAAACATGCAATGCAACTAGAGCATGCAAACATGCAATGCAATGAAACAAGCATATGAACAACATGCGAGGGACAAGCATGCAAACATGCAAGGCAACACGAACAACCTAACAAGGCTAATGGCATGCAAACAATGCTAATGCATGCATGCACAATGCAATGCTACAAGGGCAACTTAGCAATGTTAGGAACTTGCATACTCAATGCAAAGAAACAACTTGGCAGACACAATGCAAATAACCACATGGCATGCACAATGCAATATAAGATAGCATACTTAATGCAATGAACAATAAGCATGTGAACAACATATAAACAAGCATGCGAAATGGACTTAAACCAAAAGGGGGTAGACCTTAGTCATGCCCAAACCAGTGGCCATTGGTGATAAAATTAAGGCACATGAAGCATATACAAGTATGCACATGCAATGGCCCATCAAAGAGGCCTAAGAGCACAACTCTCAAGAGTGCTCAAAGAGTGACATATGTGCAAGTGTGACAACACTAAGTGCACTGAAATTAGACAAGAAATGATGCCAAATCACTTAAATAATGCAAGTAAAGCATGCTAGGGTCCTAAAGCATGAAAGCTAATAAAGAGGACTACAAATAAGGTATGCAATACATGGCAAATAAGCATGAACTAAGCATGGACAGAGCTCAAGGAGGTCAAAAATAAGACCTAAAACATGCTAAGATGGGGACTCAAAGACCTAGGCATGCAAGCATACAAGCTAAGCCATAAACTAGGCAACAATGCACAACACTCAAAGACACTTAAAGAGTGAATGAAGTGGGAACATGGCAATGCTATAAGCTCTGAAATGAAGTATTGAATGATGCCAAATCATCTAAATAGCTCAAAGATAGCATGCATGAGTCAACAAAACACAAAGCTAGCAAGGCCAATTGCACTACAGCTATACAAAGCATGAAGGATATGGCAAAGGCAACCCAAAATAGTCCTAGAACATGTTAAAATAAGTCTAAAACTTGCATGGAAGGAAGCCAAAATAAGCTAGCATGAAGGACATAAGTCATGATGCGTACAAGGAAAATAAAGTGGATTACACTACACCTATTAAGACCAAGCATGGGATGACTCAATCAACAAAAATCATAGTTATATCATGGCATAATAACCCCAAAAACACATTGAAATGATGGCTCGCAAGCTAAGGCATGAAGGCATACACAATGGCTCATGTTATGACATAAAGGGGGAAACCCTCCAACGCATTGAATGAGTGATAAATGCAAGTGCATGACCATGAAACATAGTCTGAAATCACATATGAAATGATGTCAAATCATTCAAATAGGCCAACTAATTCATGCTGGTGGACTTGATGCACAAAGCTAACAGGCTAGATTGAACCATAGCTATACAAAGTAAGGCATGCATGGTCAAAACAACCAAAATTAGAGCTCAAACATGCTAAAAAATGGACAAAAGCTTCATGAAGTTAAGCCAAAAGCATGCTAGAATGACATGTTACAACATGATGCATGTTAGGCTATTTCATGGAATTACACCACAAGTGTATGGAGCATGCAAGGGATGACCAAACCAAAACCTAACAAAGGTATGACATTGCAAAACATCACCAAAAACATAATGAAATGGAAAGAAAACAAGCTAGAATGACATGCTACTTCATGAAGCATACAAAGCTAGTGTGTGTGATTTACACTACAGGTGTATTATGCATGCATAGAGTGACAAAACCAAGAAAAAACAGTGGCATGCCACAGAAAAATAACCACAAATACAAGCTAAGATATGGCCAACATAAGCTTAACAAACATCCTCACACATGAGGCTAATGAAGACAAGTATTGAACACACAAGGAGAGGGGATGACCCTCTTCTTTTTGGGACCTCAAAACACCTTTCCCACCACTGAAATTCCTCTGAGTTTCAGTGGTGAGAAGTCCAAAACAAGGTGGTCCCAAAGGCTCACTAAGGAGGCACAAAAGCAAGGCCAAACAAGGCCTACGGGGGGGTAAACAACCCCAAACACAAAAGTGACCATAAAAAAACTTCTTAAGCACCAAAATACAAAACTTTTTGCAGTAGGAAGTTAGGCTCAAAACAGCATGCAAAAGGGCTCAAAAGCTTAAGCAAAAATGGGGGTTTTAAGGGTTAAAGACTCACCCTTGATGAACTTCTTCAAGGTTGCAACTCCAGTAGGTTTTTCAAGCTCAAACCAACCCAAGAACACCAAAACCAGGTCCTAAGCACCTCAGTAGCAAAAGGGTGGTGTTTGAGTGTGTTTTTGTGTGTTAAAGTAAGACAAAATGACCCTTTTGAACACAAAACAAGAGCAAAATGAAGAAGTATAGATACAAAACTATATGTATGACTCCAGCCCTTTTTTTCTGAACCGAGAGGGAGGAGATGATTCTCTCTTATAGCGAACCAAAAGAAAAGCTTCTTGGAGAAGCTAAGGTTCAAGTCAATCCCTCCATACACATGTATGGAGGATAGCTTCAGTGCCCTCCAGCTGGAGGAAACTATCTCCAAAAGGGTGGCAAAAAGCAGCCAGCCACTTGAAGTGGTCGGCCAGCTACTTCAAGTGGCCGGCCGACCACAAGTGGTCTCCCAAGACAACAAGTGGTCGGCCATGGTGGGAGATGATCAGCACACTGAAAACAAGCCAGGGGTGGGTGGTCGACCAGACAAGATGGCTCAAAGACCTAGGAGACCAATTGTCATATCACAAAATTGGCTGGCGGGAAGAAAAGTGGTCTCAAGGGAAAAAAATTGGTCTCCCACCCTTGTACCACCTTCCAAACAAGGAAAACAAGGTTTGCACCAAAAAAACTGCAAGGCGAAAGTTCGGGAGGCAAAGCGCACAGCCGGGAGCCTCGAAAACTACTGGACAAGCACCAAAAGTGGTTTACGAGCACAAAAGTGGTCTACCAAACCACAGTGGCCCTCTAGGCCAAGGAAACAAGGTGTGGTTCAAAAAACCATGCCAAACGGAGAACGTTAAGCGGTCCCGAGACGAGGCACGCGGCCGAAGGCTCCGAAAATCGAAAACTAGTCTCCAAACAGGAAAAGTGGTCTACAGCCACAAAGAGATGGTCTACAAGACCTCTCCCTCCCTCAGGGAAGAGAAACAAGGCCTAGTCCGCAAACCGAGCCGAAGCACAAAGAGTTAAGAGGCCCGGGGGCAAGGCACTCGGCCAAAACTCCGGAAACTCGAAACGAGCACAACATGCACTATCACCGAGCGCTCAATCGATGACGTCTAAGTCTTAAGGTCGGTCAAAAATGGGGTGTCTACAGTTTCCTTTGCTCTCCATCTGGCGACAAAGTCCATAAAAGGTTCTTTGGGGTTCTGGGTAGTTGCCTCCAACTCATTGATGGTTACCTCGATTTGAGTGTTATATGAATACTAGTTAACAAACCCCTCAGAAAATTCTTCCCATTTCTATTTCATAGAATCCTCCAGTTTCGCATACTAGATGGTCGCTATATCAGACAGAGTTCTCCCAAACAACAACAGTTTCTGAGCACGAGAAAGACCCATTGGCCTCAGAACATCTGAAAACAAGCAAACATGTACAATTGGATCCCCACTTCCATCGAATCTGTCAATGTGGGGCATTTTAAACTTCTCCGGTAGTCTAACTGAAGCCTCAGTGTACCCGTTTTCAATATCTGGAATGGAATTGAAGCCTTGGAATTTTTTTAGCACTTTTTCTAGTCTGGCAATTTTTATCATGGCTAGATCATCGTTGATGTCAAAGGAAGGGATTTCCCCATGGGGTTGTGCCAAGGACCTATAAGCTAGAGCATGTGGAAACACCTCTTGGGCATCTGGGACCTGGGGATTTTCCATTGGTGGAGGAAGATCGGGATTTGGCTGAGCAGTTGGGATTGGATGCACTGTAGATGCAGATGCCCCAGATGGGCGTTGCAGATCAACGATGACCTCATCCTGTACGGCCATCCATTGATTTATAGTATCCATGGTTCTCTAAACAGCTGCCAACACGACAGCAAGCTCTTCTTCATTCTGTGCCATCCTTGTTCTAGATGGGAGAGATATTGGTGAATTATATGCACGAACAGGTGTTGGTGGACTTCTCTGTACCGATGCTGATGCCTGTTTGTTCTTACTTTGTCGAGTAATCAGTGGAAGAGAGACTAACACTGGCTGACCATTAACAAGATCTTGAGTTTTACACAGTCTATGAGAACGAGTCCATACAACTTGAGGGATATCAGATCTTTCTAAAGCTATGATGAAAAACTACCTAGCAAAAGCAAGAAAGAAAACATAATCAAAACTCGGACATCACTTCGGCCCTAACTTTCATCAATCACAACACGCAGCTGAACTGTGATCCCCACTGAACTTTGTTCTCAAACTGACTGCTCATTTGTACCACTGATATGGACCACCCTGTACAGTTTCATTGTAAAAGCACATAGTATGTAAAATAACCAAAACACCCCTATGAGGGGGGTAGGGTTACCCTGTCCTAGATTTTGACATGATCTAGGTTGCACTATTTCAAGCAAATGGTTTCATAACATCCTGTACGGGTGGCATCCAATCCTAATTTGGAATAGTCACTAGAACGTACTATATGCATTAGGTCAAATAGTCATAGAGGGTACCTCAGCAAGACTACCTAATATACCTCTCACACCAAACACTGAGAAGTGAAAGGAGGATCAAATGGTACAGTAGTAATCCAGATCCAAGGGTTGTGTTTCCAACATGACAGAGCCCATGACTGATTAGCCTTTTGGCAAGCTAGTAGGCAAGCCTCCGGCAAACCGTCCAGGAATAGCAGATGGCAAACACAGGGACTTAAGCGCACCAATGTAAATGCAATGCGAAGAACATATAAGTGTAGAGTCACCAGAAATTTCAAGTCAAGTTCTCTAATTCCCCAGCAGAGTTGCCAAAAACTGTAGCTCGGCTTTTCGCGCTCCCTTTCGGAAGAATGAAATAGCCCTTACAGTTCGGACTCCACTTGTGTAGTTCTGAATCTGATTTCACAAGTACAATATGAAACAGTGGAAACACAAAAAGAGTCCAAATCTGGCAATTTATTTTGGAAAATCGATGTTTTGAATCAAATGCCAAAAATGGACTGCTTTGCCAGATATCAGAGTCGCCACCTAAATATTTATTTTGGGAAATTTAGGAAACCCGTGACTCCTACCAAAGGACATTAGTCCGTCGTTACCAAAGTGTCTTGGTTCGGGAACTTAGGTATGAGAGAGAAAGGTCAATAAAGAGCACCCCACTCACCCCGATCAAGGATCGGCCTCTACTAATTTTGATGTGATTCTTATGTACAATATATGTTCTTATTTTATTTCTAACATACAAGTATAGACTAATTTCACTAAAAGTTGGAATGTTTGATTTTCATGTTTGTTTCAAAAAGTGTTTTGAATATGTACCACTTGAAAAAATGATCTCATATGTATACATTTAATCAAAGTATCCCAATTTCAATGAATAGCCTTCATCCACAGGCATTCAAGCAGGTATATCAAGTAAGCATTTAGCCTCATGGTAGTATGTTTGATATGGCAACAACACACTCATGCAATATTGCTAAAGCAAAGAATGCTTACCTTATGTCCGAAGGGTAGTCAAAAGAAAGCAAACAGTTAGAAAAAATGTATGATCCTAATTAATGCAACATGACTAATGCAATACATACAATGAGCAATTAATAAGCTCGGCTACTAGCATAGTATGCGAGTAAATTCAAGGCATGTGATAGCACACGTATTCAAGTAAAGAGTTTGAATTTGACATTTGAATAATATGATGAGCTGAACTTTATGCATGCAAAACGCATGAATGCAAGTCATGGAAATGCTAATTTGAAAATATGATGTCCCTATGCTAACCATCATAAGCAGATAAATAAAAGGGAGAAAGAATGGCGGTTGGAAGACATACAACTTATTACATATTTGGCCTTGCGAAGGAGGGTTCGAATGTCCAACTGTCCGAATGAATAATTATTACAAATCCGAATGAATAATAATAACTAAAAGGGGGTTGTCTAATTTATTACAATAATAATATGCAATGATTGCTCGATGCTCTTCAGGAATTGTTCTGTCTACCTTGCTGGGATTTGTTCTGTTTCACCCCTAGTTACTACTTTCGACCAAAAGTGTACTGTTTTGCAATTTATTGGAGCCTTGTCGACCCAAAACGCGACTCAGTCGAGCCCCAAATAAATCCAATACCTTGTTTTCTTGTGAAAATTTGTTTTTTGTACCTGAGGTGAAACAGTGCAGATAGGGTATTCCTAGCTATGTTTGTCTCTTCTATCCTTCTCTATCATAGAAATTACTCAAGAGAGGAGCGAACTCGGTTCCCAAACCATCTATGGTTGCAAGTTGATTTGCAAGATGATTTTGGACACGATAGGACAAAGATCAACAAATGCAATGCATAACAACCACCCTTCCCTCCTATCATGAAGCAAATTCAAGAAGGGAAGTAGAGACGCTTCAAGGTTTATTAAATTATCATGAATTGATGTAAGACAAGCCTTGACACAATAGACTCAGGCATAACGTCTGGCTGTAAAGACACTTCAAAATTCATCAATACATCATGAATTGATGTAAGACAAGCCTTGACACAATAAACTCGGTATAACGTCCGACCCAATTCAATCAATCATATTGGTTCTTTATGTCGGTTGATTCATTTTAAACTCAAGTTTATTAGCCTCTTTATATTACCTTTCCTTTTCTTTAATCCATTAAATCCACGGTGATAGTTACATCCACTAAGTCCGAAACACATTAAAGGGAAATGAGTGTTGACTTAACTTGAGGAAATAAATCTTATTTTTCTTCTGCGAAAATTACAAAGGAAGAGTCAAACTTATTTACAAGTTAGGGATTTCAAGTCAAACCCAAGATGCGTAACAAGGATTTGTCAAACTCAGAAGAGTGATAATGACTTAGAAAAACCCAAAGAGAGCGTTAATGACTTGAAATCCAAACTTGATAATAAGTGATAATGACACTTTCCTTGGTGATTTCCAAGGGTCCCTTAGTCCCTTAAAAGTAAACACACCAGTGATAAAAAGAAATAAAAAAAATAAAAGATTGGCTTTAGTATAAGAAAGATGTATCCCTTTGGTAATGAACCTCCAAAGGGATTAAACTATTAAGGATGAAAAAAGTTTTACGCCTTTGGTAATGAACCTCCAAAGAGATTAAACCATTAAGAATGGAAAATTTTCTTTCTTATACTTGAATAACAACCTTAATTTTTCACAACTTTTTAATCAAAATAATCACAGAATGGAGGGAGATTGCAGAGATGATTATACAAAGTTGATTAATTGGTTATTATAAAACAAACATAATATGTAATACAAAATTATTGGAATAAATTAAACAGCCCCAAAATAGCATAAAATAGTGCTGAAATTGAGCTATAGAAGGTACACAATCATAAAGAGGTTAAAGCTAATAAAAAAGTGTAAGGAAGGGTGGCTAACCCCCCCTTCCTTTTACAACTTCAAATCACGTAGTTTAGATGTTAAAAAACAGCCCCAAAACAATCCCAAATCAGCCCCAAAATAGTGGCAAAAGTTGGCGAAAACAAGTGGGAAACACAAGGATTTAAGCTAGGAGTAAGGCTCAAGCAAGGGGGTTTAACCCTTCCACCTTTGGGTAACTTTCAATCACAAGTTTCAGCCCTCAAAACAGTCCAAAAATAATATGAAAACACAAGAAAAAGATGAGCAAAGATTGAAATAAAAGCAAGAAAGCTTTACCTCTTGTAGAGAATGTGTTCTTGTTGTAAATCAAACTTGATTCCAAAGTACCCTCAAGTTTGAGTATGATTTTCAATTCTCAAATCAAGTTCAAGTTCAAGCTCTTGTATTGTATATATGGGTGATATGTGAGCTTCAAGGCTATGGAAGAACAAAGGTGAACTCAACTATTATATAGTTCTTACCTCTCTTTGATATTTTTCTTGGATATTTCTATATTTTATCTTTGTAACTAATATCTCTCATTGATGATAGTAATATCTAACCCCTCATACAGCAGTTTCAGTCCTATATTTATAGGCCTCGAACTGCTGCTGCTCAAAATATTAGCACATTTGGACAGCTGGCAGATTTTTTTTTTTTTTTTTTTTGGGTAAGTAAGTCATAAAATAAAGACAGTAAAATGTACAAGTTTACAAGGGGCATACCCCAGGTACGCCCTACAACAAATAATAGACAAACGAATACATCACAAAACTACCACTGGACATCCTACAACATAAACAGAAATATAAAAAACAGAACCCCACTTTGCCCATATATCATTTTTGTCCCCAAGTAACCCCTATCATCAAAGATAATAGATGGAAACTTGGGGTGGATATATGGGCAAATAAACAAACACACACCATAGACGTATAAAGCATAACAGAAAACACACAATACAAATGTAACTAACTAAAAATCCAACAAGACCAATCGAAAAATGATAGCCGCCCCCGCTTGCTCCCAGTCTCTACCTCGGATGAAAGCATGGAATCCAATAAGCATCTCGCTTCTCAAAGCCGTGACATCCTAGCCACTCAACCAAAGCCATGACGAAGGAAAATATCTATCCCATGAAAGATCCTAGCTGAGTCACATGAAGCCTGCATAGTCAATCACCATAATCCACGGTCTTGAGAAGTTTAGTGGAAAAACAATAGCCCCGCTACAACAAACCAATACATAGCCAATCAAAACATGAGAGCAATCATCACATCCCCCAGTCCCTTCCTTGGTAGATCACAAGCCTCAAACCCCACGGCAGTGTCCCCATCACTCCATGTCAGGCGTGGCAATATAATCAATTAGGATGGGTCACATGAAGACAAGAAGCGACCATAAAACCGGTAGCTATCCTCCCGCTCATCTAGATGGCAGATTGATATACCATCTGTCCAAAAAGTCAAGAGGTCCGGCCAGACCTTGGTGTCTCTGGCCGGATATCACTGAGGTCCGGCCGGACTTCAGTGTATTTCTACTATTTCTTACTTTCAGATTCAATACAGGTTGGTACAAGGTGTGCAATACTGAAATTATAGGGTAGAAATACAGTAGGTATGGCAGGTTGGAAATGTTTAGAGATCGAACTCGGATTCTTTTATTGAGAATTTAAACCACTGACTCAATGTAGTCGTCATCATCGAGTGCACGAAATAAAGAGCATAAGTCTTACGAGCGGTCAAAATTGGGGTGTCTACATATATATCTCTTCCTCTCCCTTGTTCTTCTCTCTCTCTCTCTCCCTCTCTCTCTATTCCATTTGTCTTAGTTGAGCGCTGTGTCTGGCGCGCGATTTCAACAAGACTGACAGCAGCTGGATCGACCTCCACTGTCAAAGATTGCCTCGGCAATCCTTCTTCTCTTGGGTTCTTCTTCTCTTCCATCCTCTTCGTAAACAGAGGCCTGCAAGAGAACAGAGTAAAAAGCTGCAAAACTTCCCCTGCCATTACTCTGCTAATCCTTCTTCTTTAACCGTATTCCCTTCTATCATGGCCTCATCCCGCCGTACTCTTTCCCTCTTTCTAGACCTTAATAAATCTCCAATTGAGATTACTAGCTCCCCTGATCTCAACAGAGTGCCCCTGCCCCTATTCTCAATTTTCCTTCACTGTCAATCGAGCAAATAATGGCAGCGTAATCTGACATTGAGGCCAACCACTTTATCTTGAAGTCCTAAGTGGAAACAATGACCACAATCTCTAATTTGTCCCACCAGTTACAAAACAAGACAAGTGAGGTACACCAGTTAAATGCCCAACTATCTCTGTTCCAGACTATATACAAGAATTCTCGAGCATAGATTAGCACACTGAAGAAGGCGAAAAAAGAGCTGAAAGGATAGGCCACCTCCATGGCCCGATTCGGAGTACATTCGCACTCTGCATTGGTCATGACCTAAACCCGCTTTTATAGGTTTAGCATCATGACCGGCCAATAATCCTAAGATTACTGAAGTCCTCTTAACAGATTTACAAAATAAGGGGTTGGCTGACTTATATGGGACAGAAAACTTTAAACATTTACATAAATATATCATAACATCATCATTACGTCATTACACTGTACAGATAAGTTAAAAGGATTATACCACGTATACAAAAACTTGTCTTAATATTTAACATCTTTAACAAAAGAAAACAAAGGCTTAAGCCTTAATTACAGAACCATGATCACTTGACAGTATCAGAACCTCCATGTGAGGCACTTAGGTTGGCTAACAAAACAGAAGTCCAGACAGGTGCCATTAAGCTCGGTCTTGCACTCGCTCACCTACATATATATATATATATATATAAACAGTGAGGTAAAACCCAGTGAATAACATTAAGGTAAAGAGGTTAGTGAACAAATTCCGAACATTTCATAATCATAAAATAGATCATAACATTCTCATATCTAAACATAATAATGGTACATCAAACATAACATAACATATCGTCTTCCGACTAGAGTAATCGGTTCCGGACACCGATTATCAAACATAACACCACTTTGTCAAGTGGCTAGTGAGATCTCGCAATCACATATATGTCATGGACCCGCATTAACTGGTTGTCCCCCATGACTTGGGACTTCCTTTGGATACCATAACAGATCAAAATAGGGCATTCGTTCACGTAAACAAAATATCATTTCAGAAATCATAACTTATCCAATAACATTTCAAACATAATTCATATGAACATATCTTTACAATAATGTTACTCACAGTGGGCTTCCAGAAATGGTTGATCGGTCTTCAGATCTTGACCCACAATCACAAACGTACATAGCACAAAACTTGTCTTATCATTACACATTCATAAGGCCATCATGGCTTAACTTTCCTTACATTAGCTTTTTTATTCTTCCATATCGCATTGTTTATACGCGTTGAAATCTGAATACACTTGACTTATAATATTTCATTTTTAGCTGTGTTTCCATTTCTTATCCTCATTATTATGGCTTAACCCTGGCTTAAGAATGCCTAGAATGGAATGATGATGCAATTATGCACTTTGAAACACTTGACAAAATTTTTAAAAATAGGGCAGTTTGCTTGAGCAAATCTTTGGTCGCTCGATCGAACCCCTTGGTCTACAAAAACTTATGTAATCTCGCATTTTAGGCTCCTGCCAACTTTTGGTTGCTCGAGCCATATGCCTCGACAATGTGAGTTAGCTCGAGCAAATTTTTTTTGCTCGAGTTAACTACCTTGACTGCAAAAGTTTTGATAGCTTGCAAAGTGCGCTCGAGTGAAATTTTTGTTCACTCGAGCGGTGTGACAGAATTTTGGAACTTCCAAATTTGCATTCAAAGCTCAAAACTCAATTTCAATGCATCAAAACTCATTCTTTTGAGCCAAAACTTAAGAAAACATTTAGAAACTTGTATAACATCATGAATTGAAGGTCATTTCACAAAATCAAAGCCCGAAAACATTCAATTTTTCAAAACCAAATTTTAAAGCACATGCATGTAATGATTTTGAAATCCAAACATCCAAAAAACATGGACAAATGAAATGTTCAAGTATGCAATATGGTGAGCTCTCAAATCTTAGCAAATATATACACTTGCATGTGTGAATTCTTAGAAACTAAACTCAAAACTTGCATGCATATGGAAATCTTTTCCGAAATTCTTTTCTAAACTTCAAAAACCTAAAATTCACTTTAAAAACTTTATGACTCAATGATGCATGTAACGTATAGCTTCTAATTTCATCTCTATTGACATGTATTATGCTAAAAAATGAGAGTTCATGACAAATTCATGCATGCATGTATGGAATTGACCATAATTCTCACAATCTTAGCTTAATTGTAACACCCCGTATTTTATTACTCAGATAACCTTACCAATATTAATTAATTCAGTCCATTTACAAATAATATTTCATCCTTGGATGAAATGATGAATAATTAAATATATATATTCCCTCTCGTTATACAATAATGACATTTACATACAAATAAAAGAAATACCCTGAGGCTTACAATAAAAGAGATGACACTACTCTTTACAAAAAAAATAGCACTCAGCCAAACAACAAATGAAGTCTTACAGTCCAGCACTACATTACACTTATGAAATGGTAAAAACCATTGTTTGATCTTCAAATCCGAAAAGCATTCCCTGTACACATGTATAGACAGGGGGTGAGCAACCATTAGCTCACTAAACAATCTCATATTAAAACATTAGAAGATATGCGGGTACCAAAATACTCGTACATATACATGAAATCATATCATGTCAAAACCATATGATTTTATTACATAATCTCTTAAATCCAATTTATTTAATTAACCACAACAAGTTAACTTAAATAAATAAACATGTTTCAATAACAATAGGACGTCCTTTTCAATTCATTCAGTTATCTCATTATCAATTCAATCAAATAATTAAACAATTCATCAAATCCATTTTATACAGTCTTATGAGATAAATGCATATGCCATGTCATGCTAAAAATACTTTTCTCATCTTTTGAAAATCTTACGCACAATGCCATTTTGAAAACACATTAATCCAACAATTTCAATAAAATTTCAAGATCGTAAATACGACTCAGGTAATCCCTAGGCTGGTGTCTGCAAGTAGACTATACAAGTACTACCAATTTGTCATTTTTACCAGTATTAACTAGAAGGCTGGACACCTATCATCTACAACACCTTTCAATCCCTAGGCTGGTGTCTGCAAATAGATTATACAAGTACTACCAATTTGTCATTTTTACCAGTATTAACTGGAAGACTCGACACCTATCATCTACACCACCTTTCAAGACTTACAACCGTATTTACTCCAAAATCATTTCATAAAAACTTGTTTCCCAACATTCCTTTCTCAATGCAAAGTTTTCAAATCATTATCAAATGATTTGATATGCCAATGCAATGATTAATAATACAATGCAATATTTTTTCCACTTTCAATACTTCCACACAATATTCCCATTGTGATCAAAATTCCCATTTCTCATTTCAATATAATTTCTCAAGATGAATATAAATACTTTTATTCCAATTCATCCATGCGAGAACAAAATTCTCACACTTAGAGTAATCTCAACCATTTAGTCACTTCAAGACTATATCAACATTTTGAACAACAACTTTCAAAACTTCAACAATTCTCATATTCCATGAAAACCATCATTTATATGTAAACAAATAAACAATTTTTCAAATATCATTTATTTTGGCACACAAAACAAATATAACAATATCTTCAAAGATTGTCAACATCTTTCTTAAAAACCCTCAATTTCTAGTTTTTCTCACCAAAACCACTTATCTTCATTTATTGAAAGAAAGTCACCAAAAACATCTCTTTTCAATCCTCATAGTTCAAAACCCTCAATTTCTATTTTGAAAGGAACAAGAAAGTACTCATTTTCAAAAAAAAATATCTCATCTTCTTGAATCAACAATTAATTTTCAAAACAAATCAAAGGATGATTTCGAAAATCAGTTAGATCTTGCAAAAACATATATATAACTCAAAGGAAATCCCTACTTATTAAATGTTACCATTTCCATCCTACTATGTCAAAGTTATGGTATAATCTTAATAACACATTTTTAACCATAACGGATATAACCTTTTAACCAAAACTAATTTAATCCACTAAATTAGTAAGTTTATTATATTCAAAATATTTCAAATTAATAATACCAAACCTAACTTCACATGTATCATCCCTTAAACATAACTATATTTCAACATAACCATTTTTCATGCCAAGCTATTTAAAGAGGTAATATTTTTACCAAATTCTCTACTGATAACAATTTCACAACTTTTTCTAAGATTACTTAACTAACATGATATTTACATCAAAAATTATGAAATATGACCAATAGTAACATTTTCAAGGTTATGAGTTTGAAAGTTCACATTTCACATTTTTATTTTCATAAAAATGAACACAACTTAATCATCAACATATCATCTTTTATAAAATATCATGAATATAACACTTTTAGAGTTTTTAATCCTAAAGCAACTCTATAATTCCTACTTAAGAATTTACTCCATATTCCTCAACATCAATTTATTTTTCTTCTCAAAAATAAATTTCAAAACTCAAGGATGAGACAAATATTTCAACATAATTTTTCCAAAATAAATTATCTAACCATGATATGAGCTAGATACAACTCATACAACTATTAATTTTATTTTATTTTTGGATTTTTAACAAGTATTTCCACCACAAGATGATTTTTCCAAATCAATTTCAAAACAACAATATTCTTAACACTTCAACCTAATTTTTCTTCCAAAAATTACCAAACAAAAATCTGAAAAAAAATTATATATATGCAATACCTCTTATAATGACATTTTCTCAAAATAACCCTAACATAACGTTAATGTAAAAATATGAAGAAAGTCCCTACCTCAAATATGAAGAAAGGCTAACCCGAAAATGCAAACATCACTCGATCATGGATTCGAGATCACCATTGCGAAGATCATGACAAGCTCTCTGACTTTCATGTACAACACTTTGGCAAAGTCTCACTTTAAAGACTCCTATTTCAAGCTCAAAGATTGAGCATCAATGGAGAAATAAAGAGGGAGAGAGAAAGAGAGAGACGTTGAGAGAAAGAGTGAGCCAAGCTCTCTGCTCAGCAAAAGAAAAGAGGAAATGAAGAAGGAAAAAGGGAAAGGAGGGGAAATGATGGCAAGGACAAAAATGAAGGCCACCCACATGGGTTTGTTTCCCAAAGCTTGATTTTTCCCAAAAAATATAATTTTTGTAACAATACCTCAAAATTTTATAATATAAAATATAAAATGATATAATTTTTCTCACCACAAAATATAATATTTTTGTACACAAAATATAATATTTTGTTCACTACGAAATATACACATTTTCATTCTTTATAAAATATATAATTTTTTGCCATATGGTACACACCATAAAATCAACTATCAAATATTTATTATAATCCTATATAATAAATAATAACAACTCTTAAGGTGGTTACTATCAATCACCTAATTAAAAAGGATCAAAATAGTTAAACATGAGTCATTAAACAAACTCAAATTAAATTAAATATAAATCATGGGTCTCACCCATAAGTTAAACATGGTCCAATTATACACCAAAATAATCCCAACAAATTTATCTCAAATCCTAGTCTGAACACCCAAAACTCAATTTCAAATTCTGCTATAAATTAAACTGAACACCAAATCAGTCCGTGAATTTTCATAAAATAAATACTCATCATCTAATTCTGAAATTTTTATCCAACGTCCTAGACTCATATGGGAACAACATGTAAAAATTTCATAATTTTCTAAGATCGAAAACTATTTTTAAAAAATACAAAACCGAACTATTTTCGCACAGAATTTACACAGCAATCAAATTCGAAAATTTACTCAATTAAATTATGCACTGGCTATTTAAAAAAAAAATTATGGGTCATTACATTAATTATCATATTATTCATATGCTCTTCTTGAATTCACAAACTTTATGACTTAATTTCAAGAATTAGAGTTCAAACTCTTACCAAAAGTCTTCGATCACACTTGTACTAGCAAATTCTTTGAGTTTCACTTCACAAATCTTCCATCTCCTTGAATTTCTTCAAGTTCTTCTTCAATTACACACTTTCTCTCTCTACAAAAGAGCTTACCCTCTCTCTCTAAAACTTGATTTTTTAGATTTTACTCTCAAATGGTGAAGTTGAGCTCACAAATGGGCTTAAGGCTCAATAGCTCTAAGAAAGAGCTATAGACAGTGTAGACTATTACGCTCTTCCCTTTTGGGGGCAAACTATCGACTTGTGACCTAGGTAGCCGCACTTGAAACAAGTGATCCCTCCCTGACCACCTCTCCCTGACCCTAAACTCAGTATAGGTAAAGTGGACCTAGACTGTGCTCCCTGGGACTGTTGTGGGTTGGAACGCTCTCTACCTGTTACTGTCTTAAGTCTCCCTCTAAAACTCTTGACTCTTTTATCTTGAGCCTCTCATCCTCTCCTCCTCGGTTTGAATCACGGTCTCTAAGTGAGCCGCCACCTCCACAAGACAACCAAAATCCCTAATCATGGACGCAGCCACCTTGAAAAGGAGTCTGGTCCTCAACCTCTTCTCAAACTCCTAGCAACAGCGTTCATCTGTCGCCACAAGCATCGGTACAAACCTCGACAGACTAGTAAAGGTAGCCTCAAACTCAGCCATCGACATGTTAAGCTGCTTGAGCTCCAAGAACTGCTCCCTCAACTTCTCCCTCACAGTGGGAGGCAAAAACTTGTCTTGGAAGGCGTTGGCAAAGGCCTCCCAAGTCACCCCGATACGCCCCCTATAGACACCCCATTTTTGACCGCCCTTAAGACATGGGCACCTTAAGTTGAACACTCGATGATAAAAAGTACGTTGTACAATTGTTCAAGTTCTTCGGGAAAATGGTTCAATTTTTGAGCTTCTAATCCCAACCTTATACCCAATTTTCACCAAAACAATTTTAGACCGTAAAACCCACTTTTTCTAAAAAAATTTCCAAATGTTTCTATGATGTTCCAAGGCTCGTATTTCGTTTAAAATACTGTACTTTTCAATAAAACGAGTAAGGACAAAGTGGAAATAAATGAAAAGGGGTGAAATCTTTGAAAAATATTTTAAAACATCTTATTTATAGGTTTGGAGTTAGAGGAAATAGTAGGGGTGGAAGAAAACTAGTTTAGGGATGAATTAGGCATCAATCCGTTAACCTTCACTAAATTAGGCATATCTCTTTGTACACTTAGAATTTATATGTGAAGTCACTACCATTGGAACTTAGACTTCTGGGGCTTCAATTTGGACTCAAGAATCACCTAAAATCGAGTCCGGATGAGAGATATATGGTTGTTTGAAGTTAGGCATCAATCCGTTAAGAAAGAAATGAGTAGGCTTCACTAAATTAGGCATATCTCTTTGTACACTTAGAATTTAGATGTGAGGCCATACCATTGAAACGTAGACTTCGGGGGCTTCAATTTGGACTCAATAATCACCTAAAACCGAGTCCGGATGAGGGAGATATGGTCGTTTGAAGTTAGGCATCAATCCGTTAAGAAAGAAATGAGCAACCTTCACTAAATTAGGCATATTTCTTTGTACACTTAGAATTTAGATATGAGATTACCACCATTGGAAAGTAGACTTTCGGGGCTTTAATTTAGACTCAAGAATCACTTAAAACCAAGTCCGGATGAGAGATATACCTATTTGAAGTAGGGCTTGAGATCAGATTTTTGTGGCTGATCAGCCAATTTTTGGTGGTCGTTCGTCCCCTATTTGGCCAGCTGGCCAGGTGTCCCTACAGACACATATTTTATTGTCAGCTGTCCCCCTCCATATGCCTGCCTTGCACCAGTTGTCTCTATACAGATATTTCCGACTAGAGAAACTGTTTTTCTATAAATATAAGCCCACCTCTCTTGATTTTAGGTTAGAAAAAATTACTAAAGGCCAAAAACTTGTGAAAAACTCTCCATCTCTTTCTTGCAATCTACACACACTCTCTCTACACTTCCTAAACCAAAAATTTGGCTCTTCTTGCTGAGGTTCTTGAATTCAAATCTCAGCCCTTGAGAGTGAATACTTTGTGGTTTGTGAACAAAGGAGTTACTCCTCTTCCAAAGGTATAACTTGTGCAATCCTTACACTACTTCTTCCAACTCTTTTCTTGTTGATTTCATACTATTTTTACATTATTTTTATGGGCTGAAATTTGTGGCTTAAAGCTATCAAAGGTAGAGGGGTCAACTACCCTTCTTTGAACCTTGTTTTCTAATCTTTTGCCCTTGTGTTTCCCACTTCTTTGTCAACTTTTTTTCAACTTTTTACTACTATTTTCAAAGTTTTTTCAGAGGCTAAAAATGTGGTTTTGAAGTTCCCAAAAGTGGAGGGGTTAGCCACCCCTCCTTAGGCTTGCTTACTAGCTTCATTTGTCCATTATTTTAGTTCACTTTTTTTAGCTTTTTCATGTTAAATCTAGCACTGTTTTTTTGAGTTTTAGGACTCTTTTAATGTGTTTAGTTCATTCATGCTTTGTATAGTATGCTTGTAGTGTTGTAATCCTCATAGGTTTGGTAGTTTAGGCCTTAGACACCAACCTATTTGAGTTGATAGCTTTTATTTTACGCTTTTCATACATGTTCTCTCACTTGTAACAACCATCTTTGCAACCTCCCTCATTTCTTGGTTTTCTTTCTTTTTATTAAGAGTTGTTTCAAACAATTGAGGTTGTTTAAGGCATGCGAAAGAAACCTTCCATGCTTAATGGTTTAATCTCTTCTGAGGTTCATTACCAGGGCATTACATCTCTCTCATGCCAAGAAGAACCTTTTGTTTGACATTTCTCCTCATCAGTGGACATAATTCTCACTTTTGGACTAAAATGATTAAACAATGGAAAAGTAATTAAATGGGCTAATAAAATTGGACTAAAATAGTAACAAGAGTAATAAAATTGGTTTGAGTTTAATCAAACGCTAATTGAACCTATCGTATCTCAAGTCATTACATACTCATTAGTGATGTTAATGATTCGAGAAGTGATGTCTACCACTTCCATAGAGAGGTAACTCCATGATAGAGAGGAGGTTTCGTTGGTCTTTTATTTTCATTTATTGAGATTTTGTCCCATTGATTCGTTGATTATCACACAACAAGTTTGCACCAATTGATAGTTTGCGAATTAGGCCTACCCATCCCTTAATCAGTCTCATGATAGGGAGAGGCAGAAAAGGCAAACATCCCTTGGAAACACTCTGTTTGTGCTCTGTTTCTTTTCTATTGCAGCATGGCAGACCTCCAAAATAATGGCCGGCCAGCTACCTAACCTTCCGGCCAACCACTTTTAAAGGCTGGCCGGCCACTTCATTTTACACAGGCAGTGCCATTTTCATGACAGAACTGAGCAGAGACTGGGGCTAAAATGGATCATTTTTTTTACTGCAAAACATAACAGTTTTGGTAGCAAAACAGAGGTGTTTTCGGGTGGATATTCCCGTTCATGCATGCACATTTCTTTACTTCCCGTGGCTTGAAAAATTAGTGCTTTACTAGTAGTGTGTTGTACTTAAATTTGTAGATCCATTTGAAACTTGTAATAGCTAGTACATAAATTATTTAAATTCCTTTGAATTTGCAATAGCTAGTTAAATAGTTAAGTAATTCGGTGTTGTAATAGTTAGTTTAATCCGGACATTCATTCGAACCCTCTTGTGCGAGGGCAAATATGTAATAATATGTGTATGTCTTCCAACCCCCATTTCTTACTCCCTTTATTTACCTGTTTATAATGGATTACATGTAGCATTATATTTTCCTTAGCGTTTTCCATGATGTGCATTCATTTGTTTTGTACACATAAGGTTCGGCTCATCATATTAATCAATGTCAATTTCAAATTTCTTAATTGAATACGTGTTTTACACATGCCTTGAATTGACTCACATGTCGTGTTAGGAAGCCGAATCCGATAGTTGCATTTTGTATGTGTTGCATTAGTCACTTGCATATTAGAGCATGCATTTAACTAACTATTTTCTTTCTTTTGGCTCGCCTCAGATAGTTAGGGTAAGCATTTTTTGCTTTAGCATATTGCATACATGCGATTGTTGCCATGTCAAAGCATATATACCATAAGGCTAAGTGCTTAGTTGATATACCTATTTGAATGCCAGTGGATGAAGGCTAATTGCTTAAATTAGGATGATTTGATTAATGTACATATGAGATCACTTTTTCAAGTGGTACATATTCAAACACTTTTCAAAACAAACATAAAATCAAAGTATTCTAACTATTGCAAATTAGTCTATACTTATATGCATCACATAGTAAAATTAGCCTAATAATCAGAACAAGTGCATATAACATAAATAAGAATCGTATCATGATTAGTAGAGGTCGATCTTTGATCGGGTGAGTGGGGTGCTCAGTTCGTCATACCTAAGTTCCTGAACCAAGACACTTTAGTGATGACGAACACGTGGCCTTTGGCATAAGTCATGAGTTTCCTAAAATATTTAGGTGACGACTCTGAAATCTGGCAATGTGGTCCATTTTTGGCATTTTTTTATTAAAAATAGATTTTCCGAAAGAATTGTCGGATTTGGACTCTTTCTGTTTTCACTGTTTCACATTGTACTTATGAAATCAGATTCAGAATCACGGGAGTTCGAACTGTAGGGCTATCGTATCCAAGGAGACTAAACCCCTCCGAAGAGCATGAAAAGCAAGCTATACCCCAGCAAAAATATCCACCACTGACCTACATCTCCCTTCAACTGAAGGATGCCACGATCACTCTCAGCCCATTGTCCTCGATGCCAAGCATCTCAAACCTCTTCACCATATGATCCAACCACTCATCTGCCTTTAGTGCCTCCTTTAGATCCCCAAAAACTCATCTGAATTCGACCAGAAGAACTCTCTTTTCAGAAAAGACGGCCTTGTCTCAGTAACATGGGCCTTGACTTGATTCTCAACCCTGAGAATGTCCACGGATTCCCGCAAAGCTCCGGCTATAACTTTCCAAGACGATGCTTGGTTACAACAAAAGTGAGTTTTAAACTCAATATAGATAAAGCCCTAGGCTTGTAAAAAAAAATTATAGCAAGTAAACACAATGAAGCTCTTGTTCCAAGTCGTCCCAAGCTATTACCTTGGCGGAGGCATATCATCAGCACCTGAAAATGGTTTTCCACATAGGGTGCGCTAGAGGCCAGTAGAAATACTCTAACACAGTTTATGATCTTAACAAAGATATACGGTGAATGTATATGCAATGCTCGTGCTGAAAAAAATTTATATCTCTTTCCAAAACTATGTAATGCCAAGTTTACAACACAATTCATGAAATCATTTCCTTTACAATAGAAAACAGGGCAATGAATACAACACTATGAATCCCTAGGACGTGTCTGCAAGTAGGCTACAAGCACTACAAAATTGTCATTTTTACTAGTATTAATCGGAAGGCTCGACACCTAACCGCGTAGCTTCTGGACTTTCACCAAGGACATTCAAGCCAACATAATACCACACTACACTCTTACCCTGATTCATCAAGCTATTCACCCATTTTTTCTCAGCACAACAACATTTTCAATTGTGTTAAATATGCAACAATGCTCAATGCAATGGATGAGAAAATAGTTTCAATTCTCCTAATTCTCGTGTAATTTCTACAACAATCATAGCTATCCTCCACCGATAACTCAAAACAGATATCTCTAAACAGATAAATAATTTCCATAAAGATAAACTTTTCAAAAATTTCAAGATGGGAGTGATAATACGTATCCAACTCCATCATCCTCATTAACATCAATCTAGTTCCACATTTCTAGCATCAATTCCATTTATCATTACAAAATCAACATTTGAAATCTTTAGGGCAAAACCCACTTTTCTTTATAAATCAATCCCAAGAATAAAAACACATCATTTTATCACAACCCATCCTCATTTACAATCCCATAACCATTTCTAAGAATCTATTTGAAAACCCCTCTTTTGATTCTTAACCCAAAACCCTAGATTTGTCTAAAAATTCCCAAATCACAATATCATTTTAGAAATAGCAAACAACTAAGTTAAAAATTATAAGAATGTGTGGAGAATCCCTACCTTAAAGCTAGAAGGCAAGAGAAAGAGTGATGGAACCTCAACAACACCGAAACCCAACTTTGTTCCAATCAAAAGAAAGCTCTCGGAGTGCTCTACCTTTTTGTCAAAGGGACTAGGGTGGATAAACCAATGAATCTAGGTGTATTTGTAGAGAGAAAGTGAGTTTGAGAGAGAGAAACTTTAGATCTAGGTTTTGTAGAATGTTTAGAGAGAGAAATGTTTTTATTTTTTGCGATGTCTAGAAATCATTGCAAAACTACAATCAATTAATAAAATATATAATTATTTTAGAAAAATATTTTTTATGTGACACTAATAAACCATCGCTAATGTAATCATCATTTCCTCCGTGGTTATTTCTTATGGTTTAAACTGTCGCATATACATATTTACCTCAATTCTTTAGCAACGGTTTAAGTTGTCTCAAATACATTAATGATTTAACTCTCTTTTTTTGATGGTGTAAATCGTTGCTAAAATTAGTGCTGAACACTACCATCTCTAAAATTTACTTTTGGTGACATTATCATAAACCATTGAATTGCCATTACTAAAAGTAAGAAATGGTTTGTAACCATTGCAAATACCTTTTGCCTTCCCTCTTTCTTGTCGCTACTCTATTGCAAAGTCTTTTGTGACGGTAAGTGTACCTTTTGCGACGGTTTGATTCTGCCACAAAAATTCTGATAACCTAGATGTTTTTGGAGAAATAAAAGAGAAAAAGAGATAGACATGAAGTTGAGAGAGAGAGAGAGAGAGAGAAAGAGAGAATAGTGTCACGCCCCGACAATTTATGTGACACAAGGAGCAGCGTGGGCGATATGCTGAAGGCGCTGGAAGGTTCCGGAATGTGGGAGACCAACCTAGAGTATGCTGGAAGACTCTAGAACGTGGTAGAAGGGTCCGGAGTGGCCTGGAAGATTCCGGAATGTGGAAGAACCTTGGAGTGTCCAGCAGAGTCTGGATGGGTCTGGAACATCCTAGATTGTCCTGGAGAAGCCTACCATGTACTACACTAGTGTGGAGAGTTCTAGATTGTAGTAGATAGGGTAGTTGTCCTAGATAGTTCTATGGAATGTTCTAGATGAGAGTTTGTAGCCCTTGGATCAAAGTGATCCTAGCCATCCATTGAGGAGGGGTATGGCTATATAAGGGTGAGGGATCTCATTTGTTAGGTACCTAGAGACCTGGAGATCCAAGAGAGCTCTAAGAGTGAAGCACTTGTGAGTGTGAGTGTGAGAGCCTTGTAAGCTTTGTGCACGACTATACTTGTAAAGTTAACTTGTATAGTGAAGGCATTCTTCCAACTAAACTGTGTGTGTTAGTGTGGTTGAGTGGCATTCTTCCACCTAAACTGCGTGTGTTAGTGTGGTTGAGTGGGTAAGGCTGACTTAGGTGCAACCAAGAGGGTTGAAAGGCATCTAAGGCCGTACGGTAGGCTTGCGAAGTCTAAGTCCGTGACAATAGGAAGGAGAGAGAATAGCGAGTTTTAAATTATTTTTTTTTCAAATTTTCTAACTTTTATTTATTAGTCGTTTAGAACCTAAATATATGATTTTTTGGATAGGTCAGGTCCTAATAGGTGGACTTATTGTCTAATAAATCTTGTGAAAATTAATGACATTTTTCATCAAGCACTAATAAAAAAATTCACTAATTGTTAATTTTTACCGACAATTTAAAATTTTTGTCACAAAAAATGTCACTAATTATAAGCTTTAGCGACAATTTAAATAAATCGCAACAAAAAATGTCACTAATTTTCAACTTTCAGTGACAGTTTGAAAATTGTCACAAAAAAATATCACTAATTGTAAGTTTTAGCGACAATTTATAAAAATCATGACCAAAAAAAAATCACTAATTGTCAATTTTTAGTGACATGCAAAAAATCATCAAACAAAATTATTCATAGCAACAATTTTAGGACTTTTTTTCAATAAGACTTGATGGGAATTAAGTCTAACTATTAGAACGTATTGCTTGTTTATCCTATTTTTTTTCAAAAAAAGTTATAAAAAAGATCACAAAAGATAAAAATAAAATAAATAAAATAAAATAATTAACAAAAAATTAATCGAAAAACAAAATGCAAACACCACCTAAAAAATAGGAGAATTTGGTTGACATTGTGCTTAAATGACATATCACCATTATGGTACTATGCCAATACATTTTGCTATTATAACATACCAAATTATAAATTTGACAATGCTAAAATAGCTAGCATCGTTAGAGATACTCTAAAAAAGACATTTTAGACATTTCACTGTTATTATTCTTTCTTCCAACCCAATTCACAGTAGACATCATTAAGTTAACTAACTTTAACCAAATCTATGTTTCAACACACCTTCTGTAATGCCCCCAACATATAACAATAAAATGATCTCACAGTATTCATTAAATAACAACACAGTTCTAAATATAATATCCTTCCATTCATATGATTTCTGTTGTACAAAAGATGGCACATGCAGTTATACATTCATAAGCCCTAACCCTAAATCTATAGCATGTGTCATAAGCAAAAGATATGAAATAAGAGTTAAACAGATAAATGAATCCCTTAATGGCTACAACTTTCCAAATCGATGCTTGGTTACAACAAAAGTGAGTTTGAAACTCAATACAAATAAAGCCATTGGCTTGTACCAAAATAATTGCAACAATAACAAATGAAACTCTTAACTCCAAGCTACGGCCTTGGCAGAAGCATATCATCAGTACCTGAAAATGGTTTTCCACATAGGGTGAGCTAAAGCCCAATAAATAAACTCTATCACAATGTATGAATCTTAACAAAGCTATAAGTTGAATGCATATGCAATGCTCGCGCCAAAACATTTTATATCTCTTTCCAAAAAAATCATACAATGCCAGGTTTATATCACAATTCATGAAATCATTTCCTTTACAATAGAAAATAGGGCAGTTGATACAACATTGGGAATCTCTAGGATGTGTCTGCAAGTAGGTTACAAGCACTACCAATTGCCATTTTTACCAATATTAATCGGAATAGGTTTCTAGACCTTCACCAACGACACACAGGCCAACATGATACCACAACCACACTCCTATCCAGATTCACCAAAGTATTCACCCATTTTTCTCAAAACAATAAACATTTACAATGTGTTAAATATGTTATAATGCTCGATGCAAATGGATGAGAAATTAGTTTCAATTCACCTAATTCTCATACAATTTCTACAACAATCATATCTATCATTCCCCGATAGCTCAAAACAGATATCTCTAAACAGATAGATAATTTCCAATAAAGATATATTTTTCCAAAATCTCAAGATGGGAGTGATAACGTATATCTAACTCCATCATCATCATCATCATCATTCCAATTCCATAAAACCCACATCATTTCCATTTCATCTTTACAAAATCAAATATTCATATTTTAGGGCAAAATCGCATTTTCTTTATAAATCAATTCCAATGATAGAAATACATCATTTTACCACAACTTAACCACAAATTACAATTCCACAACCATTTTCAAGAACCCATTCAAAAACCCCTCTTTTGATTTCAAACCTAATCCTAGATTTGTTCAAAAATCCCCAATATCAAAATTTTTTCAAAAAACAAATAATCAAGTTAAAAATCATACTAAAATGTGGAGAAGTCCCTACCTCAAAGGTAGAAGATGAGACAGAGAGTGGTGAAACCTTGACAAAGCCAAAAACTGACTCTATTCTGACTAAAATAAAGCTCTAGGTGAGCTCTACCGTTTTATCAAACGGACTAAGGTGTAGAGATCAATGAATGATAGTGTATTTGAAGGTAGGAGATGAGTTCTATAGAGAAAGGGTCTAGATTTATAGTTTTGAAATGTTTTAGAGGGAGAGAGATATGAAAAAGTGACTGAAAAAGTGACTTTTACGGACTGATATACAGGCAGACTGCTCGAGTGACCAGAAACAAAAAAGAGATCGCCCAAGCGAACAAAGTACCACTCGAGCGAAAAACACCACCCTCCTAGTACTTTTGTAGCCCTGTAAAACTATCGAGAGTTCCAAAAGACTGCTTAAGCGCAAGAAGGACCGCTTAAGCAAAAACTGCTCAAACGAAAGAAACACCACTTAAGCGAAGAATGCCATACTCCTACTACTTTTGCAAACCCGTAAAAGTATTAGATGTTCTTAAAGTTCGCTCGAGCACAAGAAAGTTCACTCAAGTGAACAAGCCAAAATCTGGGTAGCAACAGTTTTGAAAAACTAACTCTAAACCTATTTCAAACACAACCAAGACACTCCAATAACCAATCTCAACAAGGAATAAGAAAGAAGAAGACATGAACAACCATCAAGACTAGAAATCCCAGATCCAAAACAATGAACGGGTTGGGTTTAAAACCAAAATCATTACAACTTCTCCCTTTAAGAAATTTCGTCCTCGAAATTTTAAAATCAACACAATAACCACCATATTTAAATCAACCAAAGCAATGATCCAACCATCCTCATAGCCATGACCCATCCATCGGTCATTCATTCTCATAACAACAATAAACAAGGTTTTCAACATTGAATATACAATTCACTTTTTCCAAAACATATGCAATGTTTTACATTTAATCTACATAATAAGATTTTCAATACAAGTTTTCACCCATTAACAAAAAGGTCCAGATACTTTTCATAGACTTCCGCCTCACGTTCCCAAGTCGCCTCCTCAACCCCATGGTGTCGCCACAACACTTTCACTAATGGAATTGTCTTGCCTCGCAAGACTTGGTCCCGTGTATCTAGGACACTAATCGGTCTCTCCTCGTATGAGGCATTCTCATCTACCTCTAACTTGGTCTAATCCAACACATGTGATGGATTCGGCTCATACTTCTGAAGCATATAGATATGAAACACGTCATGAACCCTAAAGAGCTGTGGCGGCAAAGCCAAACGATAAGTTACCTCCTCAATGTGCTTTAAGATCTCAAAAGGTCCAATAAATCTAGGAGACAACTTCACACTCTTCCCAAATCTCATCAAATCCCGTCTAGGTGATATTTTCAAGAAGACGTGATCTCTTACTTCAAATCATAACGGTCTTCTCCTACGGTTGACATAGCTCTTTTGACAACTCTGAGCTGAAACCAACCTCTTACGGATGCGACCTTCTCCATCGTTTCCCGGACTAACTCAAGATCTAATATAAGTGAGTCACCCATCTCGGCCCAACACACGGGAGATCTACACAGTCATCCATACAAGGCCTCAAAATGTGCCATGCCAATACTCGCTTGAAAGCTATTGTTGTAGGCAAACTCCACTAAAGGTAAGCACCTCTCCTACGGCCCTTTAAAGTCAAGAACACAACCCTAAAGCATATCCTCTGATATCTGAATGGTACTCTCTGACTGCCTGTCAGCCTAAGGATGATAAGTGATGCTAAAATTCAACCTAGTGCCCAAGGCATTCTGTAGACTCGGTCACAACCAAGTCGTGAAACGCGAATCTCTATCTGAAACAATAGTCACAGGGACCCCATAAAGTTGAACTATGTCCCTAACATATAGGTCGGCAAGATAATTTACCAAGTCACTTGTGCTCATAGGTACAAAGTGTACTGACTTAGTTAACCGGTCGACTATCACCCACATGGTATCATTACCCCGTTGAGTCCTTGGACACTGCCACGGCCATAGGCAAGGGTTGTGACAAACCCGCTAGCCTCTAATGCTCGGCCTTCACTTGTTGACAAATAAGGCACCTTGATACGAACAAGGCTACGTCTCTCTTCATTTCCCTCTACTAAAATTGGCAGCTAAGGTCGTGATACATCTTTGTGATTCCCGGATGTACTACAAGGTGTGAATGATGGAACTCTTGGAGTACCTCATCCCTACAAGATTCTGATACAAAAAGACAGTCAAGGTATTTAACACTCAAGTCAGAATACATGTTCAAGCCATTCTCTACCTTCCCTCTAGATATCTTCTCTCGGATGGATGCTACATCATGATCACCTCACTGTGCTTCCATAACTTGGCTCACAAGTGTAGGTTGTACAACTATAGTAAACAAAGCTGCCAATTCAACGGACTCACCAAGATACAAGTCAAACTCATCAATAGCACCCAACATCTCCCATTCTTGAATGGTAATACTAGCTACACTACTAATGGACTTCCAACTCAAGGCATCGGCCACTATATTGGCCCATCCCCAGATGATAACGCAACTCAAAGACATAATCCTCCATGAACTACTTTGCCTTAAATTCAAGTCCTTCTTTGAAAGCAGATACTTCAAACTCCTATGATCGAAGAATACCTCGAACCTCTCACCATACAAGTAAGGTCTCCAAATCTTCAAGGCAAAGATCACTGCTACTATCTCTAAGTCATGAGTAGGATAGTTTCTCTTGTGTGTTTTCAACTGCCGTGAGCCATATGCTACTACCTTTTCCTCTTGCATCAAGACACAACCCAAACCCTCCTGAAACACATCAGAATACACTGAATAGCCCAAACCCCTATCCAAAATAATCAACACTAGAGCAGCGGTAAGTCTAACCTTAAGTTCTTGAAATGATTTCTCACAAGTCTCGCTCCACACAAATTTGATTGACTTCCTCGTCAGTCTAGTCAATGGCGAGGCTAATCTAGAGAAATCCTTCACAAAACGATGGTAATACCCAGCTAACCTCTAGAAACTCTGGATCTCAAAGGCATTCTTAGATTGTTCCCAATCTTGCACTACCTTAATCTTGAAAGAATCTACAGTCACCCATTCCCTGGATACCACATGGCCTAAGAATTTGACTTCTTTCAACCAAAACTCACACTTCCTGAACTTATCATACAATTTGTGGGCTCTAAGTAACTCAAGAGCAAGTTGCAAGTGTTCTTCGTGTTCCTCCTCAGAGGGTGAGTAGATCAAAATTTCATCAACGAAAACAACCAGAAAATGGTCTACGAACTCATGAAAGGTTAGATTCATCAAATCCATAAACAAAGTCGGTGAGTTGGTTAACCCAAATGGCATCACTAGGAACTCATAATGTCCATACCGCATACGGAATACCATTTTCTAGATATCCTCTTCCTTCACTCTCAACTGGTGATTATCCAATCTCAAGTCTATCTTAAAAAAGCAACAAAATCCTTCAACTGGTCAAACAAGTCATCAATACGAAGCAATGGGTACTTGTTCTTAACAGTTACCCGGGTCAACTTTCGGTAATCAATACAAAGTCGCAATGTGCCATCTTTCTTCTTAGCAAAGAGAGTTGGTCGTCCCCAAGGCAAAAAGTACTAGGATGGATAAAGTCTTTATCTAACAATTTTTGGAGTTGAATCTTTAACTCACTTAACTCGGCAGGTTCAAATCTACATGATGCCATGGAAATCGATGTCGTGTCAGGCTCTAAATCAATAGAGAACTCAATCTCATAGTGAGGTGGTAAACTAGTGAGATCCTCAGGAAAAACATCTGGGTATTCACAAACTACTCTCGACCACATCACTCTCAACACCCAAGAATGTGGCGAAAAGGAGACCAAGGTCGCCCCGACCAAGTGGATCACACACTGGCAACAAGGCTGTATCAACTTGGCTCCATCAAACTCGGCTCCCCAGGAAATAAAAACAATCACTACTCGAGGTGCACACCGTAACCCTCTAACGGTAACAATCTATAATGGCCCAATATGATGACAACCATTCCATGCCCAAAATAATGTCAAAACTCGACATGTCAATCAACACAAGTCGGCGATCGGCAACCTCTATCTCACAACCTCAACACCCCTAGTCTAACATAACCTCACCACCAACTGGTGACTCTACCTTAAGTGGAGACGGTAACTGAGCCACTTCTAACCCCAATGCTAATGCGAATGTAGATGAAATAAAAGAATGTGATGCACCAGTATCAATCAATACATTGACAATAGAATTACACAACAAGAAGTTACCTCTTACTACCGAAGGTGCTGGCAACAAATCTGGCGTAGTAACAGCATACACCCGCCCCGTAGGTGTTTGCTCCACCTGCTTACCCCTCGGAGCATAAGTCTAATACACGGATTGAGTCGAAGAGGCTCCCTGATCGGCCCTCAAGGCCTGTGCTGACGATGTAGAATGATGGCTCTATGTCTGCCTCAAACCAAACACACCAGGTGTGCCACCTGCCTGAGGAAAAAACCCCCTCAAGTGATCTGACCACCCACACTAATAACAGGTAGGCGGCTGCCCTCTGCCCTAACTCTAGCTTTGAGAACAAGCTGAAGACGGTGCAGATTGTTGCCCTCATCCTCTTTACGGGAAAACTACAGACTTGTAGCCCAGCTGACCGCACTTGAAACAAGTGATCCCTCCCTGGCCACCTCTCCCAGACCTAGAACTCGATACCGGGAAATTGGACCTAGATTGTGCTCTCTAGGATTGCTGTGGCGTGGAGCCCCTCTACCTCTTACTATCCCGAGTCTCCACTTAAACCTCCTAACTCCTCTACCTGGAGCCCCTCATCCTCTTCTCCTCAATTTGAATCAAGGTCTCTAAGTGAGTTGTCACCTCTACAAGACGACCATAATTCTTAATCATGGATGCGGTCATCTTTAAAAGGAGTTCGACCCTCAACCTCTTCTCAAACTCCAAACAACAGCATTCCTCTGTCGCCATGAGTTCCAGTGCAAGCCTCGACAAACTGGTAAAAGCAGCATCAAACTCGGCCACCGATGTGTTAAGCTACTTGAGCTTCAAAAACTGCTCCCTCAACTTCTCCCTAACAATGGAAGGTAAAAACTTGTCCTGGAAGGCATGGACAAAAGCCTCCGAAGTCACTCCAATGCGGCCATGTACATACTTCCACCACTGACCCACATCTCCCCTCAGCTGGAAGGATGCCAAGGTCACTCTTAGCCCATTGTCCTCGATGCCAAGCATCTTGAACGTCTGCACCATCTGTTCTAGCCATTCATCCACCTTTAGTGGTTCATTTAGATCTCCCAAAAACTCATCAAGATTCAACCGGGAGAATTCCCTCTTCAAAAGCGATGGCCTTGCTTCCACAACCTAGGCCTGGACTTGATTCTCAGCTATGAGAATGTCCATGGATTCCCGCAAAGCTCCAACCATCTCACGGCTAAAGCACCCATGGCCGGCTGACCATTTGGTTCGGCTATATTGGTTTGACCAACCCCTTTTTCCTGTGCCGAAATATCATCTGGTAATGGCACTTCCTGCTGTCTAGGCCTGCCATGCCTACCACCACCAAGTTCACGTCTTAACATCCTAATGAAAGTAACAGAAGATATTAGCACATTTACAAATGTGGCGAAGCTAACTCACTCGTGTCCTAATGCGATAGACAACAATTAATTCACTCCACATAAGCACGTAGGCACATAAACATATACGAATTTCCTTTCTATATAATGATTGTCCAGCAATGTTGCCAAAGTTCCAGTTAGAAATAGCAGTCATCAAGTGCTCTTCTAATGGGACTTCTAGAAACTCGTAGACCCAATTAATAACTTAGAAATTAAATCTCATACCAATCTAGTCACATAAGCATGTTATCATATAGCATACTAGGTTTATTTCTAATATCATCTAGCAAGAGAACCCATTGTGGTAACAACTACTTCCCACAATCCCAAAATATTCAAACCCAGTAGCTCTAATATCAAGTTGTAACGCCCCCAAAATATAACAATAAAATTATCTCACAGTATTCATTAAATAACAACATAGTTCTGAATATAATATCCTTCTATTCATATGATTTCTGTTGTACAAAAGATGGCACATGTTGTTATACATTCATAAGCCCAAACCCTGAATCTATAGCATGTGTCATAAGCAAAAGATATGAAATAAGAGTTAAACAGATAAATGAATGCCTTAATGGCTACAACTTTGCAAGTCGATACTTGGTTACAACAAAAGTGAGTTTGAAACTCAATACAAATAAAGCCCTTAACTTGTACAAAAATAATTACAACAATAACAAAAGAAGCTCTTGGCTTCAAGTCCTTTTAAGCTATGATCTTGACAAAGGTATATCATCAGTACCTAAAAATGGTTTTCCATATAAGGTGAGGCAAAACCCAGTAGAGAAACTCTATCATAGTGTATGAATCTTAACAAAGATATAAGATGAATGCATATGCAATGCTCGTGCCAAAACATTTTATATCTCTTTCCAAAAAAAAAAAAATATGCAATGCTAGGTTTATATCACAATTCATAAAAACATTAATTTTACAATAGAAAATAGGGCAGTTGATACAACACTGGGAATCTCTAGGATGTGTCTGCAAGTAGGCTACAAGCATAATCAAATGCTTGGTTCCTATTTACATGGTATGATGAATATATATATATAAACATGGCAAGAGCAAAACTTGGGAAAATTTATAGAGAGAATTCATGTGATTATGTAAATGCTCTTGTGAGGGGGGAAAAAAATAAGTACACCACGTTGCATAGTTATGGATTATCATGTGTATGGCAGTTGTAAAATCCTCATCAAATACTGCAATATTGTTTTATGTTATGCAAAATTCATCAGGAGGTGAAATCTTCACTGATATAGAAGTCTTAAACAGCCGTGATAGAACTTCTAGAACATTCAAACTACTTGTTAGGAAAATCACTATATATTATAAATAGGCAACACACTTATAGGATGAGGTACGCAATTTCTCTCTATGAATTTGTCCATTAAATATTTTGATAATATTGGAGGACTGACTTGCGCTTCACAAAGTCCCCAGCTACAGTTGGGGATGTTTTGTCTTGCATATGGCGATCGCATGGTGGTGCTAATCATCTTCTTCCTTGGATTTTTTTATCATCAAGTACGATATTTTTTTATATCCGTCCAGCTTTTATGCTTAGTTCTTTTTCGATGAATTTTTTTGTCTATTTTGTTTTGTTTGTTTCAAAATCTATATATCTTTTTTCTTATTTTTTTTTATTTTTCCAGCAATGCTACTCAAGAATATGAAGTTGAAATCCAAAATTGATGCTTCAAAAGTGTTTCGGTCCACCCTTTATAAACTACTTGTAATGTAGTTTCTATTATATTTATATCTTTTCTTGGTTCATTGTATTTTAAATTTTGGAATGAGACAGCCCCAAGAGCTTGGCTTGGTGGCAAGGCCTTGGTCTTGGGGATGTGCTCCCTCCAAGGTTCGAAGATCAAAACTTCTTAGATGCTAACAATTCCTTGTGGCCATTGAATTGGGGGAAAACCTTTGAATTAATTGTGGTGCACTTGTAGAACACTCTTTGTTGAGGGCCTGAGGATTAGTTGAGCTTTGATCTGGACACCCTGATGCCAATATATATATATATATATATATATATATTTGAAATGAGTCTATAAGTGTGAATATTTGGCTAGTAAGACTCTAGGCAAACTTGTTTGTGTCTAGCTTTTGGGGTGGAATTTTGGTGTTTGTATTTGTATTCGTGCGCATGTCGTGAAAGAGTTTTCACAGCATGTATCGCAAGCCATAAAAATCTAATTTTGTTGTAGTTCGCATTCTTCTTCGATAATGTATTTCTTCAATGCTTTGAAGTATGTTTTCTTGTTCACTAAAGGCCAATGAGAAGTGCATCACTGATTTAGGAATTCAATAATAGTATTCCCCAAATACTTCTATTATTCTACCTTTTGTTTTTAAGTTTTTCTTTCACCTATGAATATTTTTTTTTTGTTTGATTTATTTGTTTGTTTGCTTGGCGTTAAATGTTACATATGAATAAGCCATAATGATCAAGTGGATACTGTTGAGTATCCATACCAATGCTTTGGAAGTCAAGAATAGATGCTGCAAATTTGGGTTAGAGATCCTGTGGAGATTTTTAGCCAGGCTATCCTCTTGTAGGATGGCTATGTTGGTGACTTGTCATTAACTCTGGTGGTTGGTTATTGGTAGGCAACTGTTAATTTTTGACTCTCCCATTTGTGTATAAATAGGATGAACTATGAGTTGAGTTTAGACAGAGAGAGTGAAGGGAATAAGAGTTGTAAGAAGTATATGTGAGCTGTGAGTTGAGTTGAGTGAGTGAGAGACTCCTCGTCCTCTATTTAGTATTTGTTTTGTTCATAGTGAAACTTTCTCTCTTTCTCCCATGGACACATGCATTGGGCCGAACCGTGTAAATACTTGTGTTTCATTTGTGTGTGATTGTGTGTTGATTGATTTTTGGGTGTGTGTAATTCCAATAAGTGGTATCAGAGCCAAGATGAGTGATTTTTAGAAAAACAGAGTGTTTTTCTTCAAAATTGAAATTTCTAAGTTGCTCGAAATCACGTTTTGAGCACACCAAGAGGACCATCTCGACGTGAGTTGTCATGACCCGAACCCGCCCCTATGGGTTAAGGACATAACCGGTCTACTAAACAAGACAGATCTCATCAGAGTAAAGGGGCCAAACGGAAACAAATTTAAAACTTTGTCCATAGAGTTGTGCTTATATGCACATCATAACATTTCACATAAGTATTCGCTAATAACTCACATCAAAAGGGAGGCTAACATAATAACTTTACATAACAAGATCATTCAAGTCTTAGTCAGCCTAGCCAAAACTTATATACAAAGGTAGTCCAACATTTCACCAACACAACGAGATTACAACAAGAGATCAAAAGAGGTGAAAGTAAGTCTCATGCGTAAGACATTTAGGGCTGACTCTCCAAAATTTGACCTTTCTCACAGACTTCACCGGGGCTGGGTTTGGACATCTCTTTGCTCACCTACATACACATGAATGAGTGTGAGCGAAAGCCTAGTGAATAATATCAAATAAAGAAGGTACGCAAATGAGATTCACATATATCAAACGGCCTTGGGCCCATGTAGAATTCTATTTAGTGCATTATTTTGGTACATTACGTGATTCAAGCCCGAACATATCAAACGGCCTCTGGCCTACTTCGTTCCTTAGCGTATAGCCTCGAGCCCAATTCATTCATGTATATCAAACGACCTTTGGTCCAATCATTCATGTCAGACGGCCTTCGGCCCATTCATTCATGTCAGACGGCCTTCGGCCCATTCATTCATGTCCAACGGCCTTTGGCTCATTCATTCATCAAACGGCCTTCGGCCCATTCATTCATCTCCAACGGCCTTTGGCCCATTCATTCATATCCAACGACCTTTAGCCCATTCATTCATCAAACGGCCTTCGGCCCATTCATTCATTCATATCAAACGGCCTTCAGCCCAATCAACTGTATCCAATGGCCTTTGGCCCAACCATATGGCATAGCAAACATTTGTCCACAATTCAAATTAACAAGCTTATAGAACTTGTATGGAAATAAGTAATTGGACAAATAACATACTTCAAAATATCTTTATTAAAATATTACTCACAGTGATCGGCTGGATGATTTGCCCCCGTGCTTGACCCTACACATTTCATAAACATAACGGGTCACAACGATTTAATTCGTTCTTAATTCATACATCCTTCTTAGGCTTCTTTCTTATCCTTTTACCTCATTTATGATGTTCAATGCATGCCTAAAAGTGCTTAGAAATGAAAAAGAAGGAAAAATGAAACACAGAACACCTTTACAAATTTTCTAAAACAGGGGTCCCCGCTCGAGTGGACATCAATGTCTGCAAAAATTCTGGGAGCTCGCATTTCATGCTCGAGTGGCGCTTTCCCCGCTCAAGCAGACATGCCAAATTCTGGGTTTTCCAGAATTGTTCTTCAAGTTCAAACTCCATGTTCAAAGGCTCAAAACTCACATTTTTTATACAAAACATGGAGAGGCACTACATAATATAAAAATACAACCAATGTGAGGCTAATTATTCAAAATCATGATCTAATACTCAAATAGATCAACATTTCTCTTGCATGGTCCAAACTTATGCACTCAAGCTTCATACCAATGTCATAACTCCATCAATCATGCATGCATGTCAATTTTTGACTTCATTTCTATTTCATATGGTGCAAATGGTGTTCAAAATCATGAAGCTACACAAAATTACTCATGCATGTAAAGTTTAGTGCTCAATTCTTCATATTCAATATGCTTCATGCTTGAACATACAAAATTATAACAATCATGCACATGCATGTTCATACAAGCTCCAAATTCAACAAATTCAATTCAAGTTATGTTCTTGACCACAATTAAACCTTGAATTTACAAAATTACAAACTCAAACTTATGAATCCACTCACCTAGGAGCTTCAAACACCCAAATTCTAGCTAATTCTTTGAGTTTAACCTCCAATTCTCAAGCTTTTAGTTCAATCTTCAATTTGAGCTCCCTCTCTCTCTCTAAGTTCAGTTCTCTCTCTCTCTCTCTCTCTAGAGAGCAAAATCTTATTTGAGCTCAAAAACAAATGAATGAGAGTGTAAATTGGCCCTTTATATAAGCTCCTTTAATCACATTTGATTATAGCTAATTAATAGCACTTAATTAATCGTTCTGAATCTAATTATTTTGATTCAAATAAATTTGCAATTAAATTTCACCGTAGACTCTAAAAATTATGCCAATCATAATGGCGTAGTCAATTTTGGCTTCTGTGGCCGATAAGGCCTTCAATTAAATTCTAGAGCAGTTAAATCAAACAGATTTTCCTACGATGAACAAATAGAAATTCAAAACCACATATATTCATATAAATGGCACTCAAAATCATATCAAACACATAATCACAATCACAATTAAGATAAATTAGCATAATATGGACCAGGGTTATCACATGAGTAGTCCAGGCCCAGAAAAATCAATCCAAGAAGATTACCCATGCGCCCTTACACACGTCGCCGGAGACTCACCAGAAAGTTCAGTCTGACGAGGAAGTAGAGGTTGAAGAAGGTTACCTATCACCAAAACTGAAGTCTTTAAATATTTATTTGAAAAATTATACAATACAAGTCTTGCGTTGGTAGTGTGGTTAAGGTTCTGGTATTTCTCTTGGAAGTTAAAGTTCGAAACTGTTTGGCAACAATGTTTTTAAAAAGATTTCTCACTGCCATGTATCATTACCACATCATTTGTCTAGTCATCCCCACGTGTTACCACATCAGCAATTCTTCCATGCCATCAAAATGTTTTGGTAATTGCAAGTTTGTCCCTCAAATTTTGGTAATTTGTAATTCAATCCCTAAGTTTTTTAGATATTATGATTTGGCCCCTGTATTTTTGAAATTTTCATTTTCCCCATATTTTTTGGTGAAATTATATTTTTTGTCTCTGAAGTTTGTAGAAATTGTTGTTTGGCCTCTATTCTATTTGGCTTTTTTAGTGAGGCCCTTGGAAAATTTAAGAAGGAAAGTCTTTGGCTAATTAGACTGTTCTGGACTCAACCATGTAAACCATTTGCCTAGATTCAAATCTGAAAGTTGACTAAATCCTTTTGGTGCATTTTACAAGTTTGGTGTCAGTGATAGAGATGAAAGAATCTACATCAATAGCTGGATCCATGATAAAGTTGAATGCTTACAAAGGTGGTCTTGAGAGACAAACTCAAAGTATGCAGGGACATTGCTGGGATGGACTTCCAGTAAGGATCATACTCCCCATTGGTGTGGAGGGAGAGAATTGTTGAGTATCCACATCATGGCTTTGGAAGTCAAGAATGGTAGGTTCCAAATTTGGGCGAGAGATCTTGTAGAGATTTTTAGCCAGGCTATCCTCTTGTTAGGTGGTTGTGTTGATGACTTGCCATTAATTTTGGTGGTTGGTTGTTGGTAGGCAAGTGTTAATTTTTGGCTCTCCTGTTTGTGTATAAATAGAAAGAGCTATGAACTAAGTTTAATGAGTTGTGAGAAGTGTATGCAAGTTGTGAGTTGAGTTAAGAGAGTGAAAGACTCCTCCTCCGCTGTTTAGTATTTGTTTTGTTAATAGTGAAGCTTTCTCTCTTTATCCCGTGGACTTAGGCATTGGGCCCAAACCACGCAAATGTTTGTATCTCATTTGTGTGTGATTGTGTGTTGACTGATTTCTGGGTGTGTATAATCCCACAGATATCTCTAGCATTTCACCTTTCTGCAAGTAAGCCTCGCAATTTTTCTGCTTCCTATGTACAGAGTTACTGAACTAATTGTAGTTACAAAAAATATTCCAAAATGTTGCATTCTAATTTGATATGCCATGAATGCTATTAAGGCTAGGAAACTAAATATACCCAAGTGAAAGAAAGAAAAGAAAAAACTTGTGCCTTGTAAAAATAGAGTTAAAACAAAACTTTGCTTGTTTTTAGATGAAAATGATTTTTATTATAGATTAGCTTAATTCTTTCATACCTTAGTGATGAAACTGGGCACCAGCATTGCAATGGACAATATTTTGATTATTGATCTTGTGTTGACACAAGTGCAAGCCCCTTCTCTTTGTGATCATGGAGACTTTCAGTTAAGCTCCTTCTCCTTTTCAGGTGAGTTCTCTCTCTATCTGTGTTCCTCCTCTTCAAAATTCTAAGATTTAGGTCCAATATTCGGGTTTTGGAAACCAAGATGGTAAATATATCTGCCAAGTGCCAACTTTCAGTATCATGTAACATGATTGTAGTAAAGATTTTAAAGGGAAACTCTTACCAGCAAATGCCAAGTGAAGATTAATGATAATCCCACTTGAATGATATACTGTAAAATGTCATCATACAGAGATTATTATCCATCAAAATTGTCCTGGTTTGGGAATTAAATGAAACTGAACTCTTAAACTCTTTAAACAGGCTTCCCAAAAACTTCTTTATGATCTCATGTCTCTATTTGCTCATGGGATTGTGAAAGAGTTGGATTTTCAAGTTTTCACACTTAACAATTAAACAGTTCCTTGTATTTTTAGATATTAGAAATTGGGCGCCCATGTGGCATGACCCTTTGAACCTTTTGAACATGAACCTTTTGAACCTTATCCATGTAAGTTTGAATTTGAATTCAAAACTTATTTGGATAATCATTCAGGATATCTATATCTATCATATCAATAGATATAGATAGATGGATAGATAGGTATTGGTTATTATATTTGATTATATACATCTGATATGATGGGAATAATATATCGATATCAGATACGTTATGTGGTTTTTACCCATAACTTTTTTTCCCAGACTCTCTCTCTAACTCTCTCCCATATGAGAACGATCCAGCTTCTGCACTGTGACTTGTGTAGGTGATACTCATTTTGTAGTATCACTCCACTGCTGGGTTGGTTGTTCACATCCTACAAACACGTGATTTACCTACGAGATTCTTCGCTTCAGGCTCTACTAAAAGGTATGACTATGAAATTTTTCATCCGCTGCGTTTTATATTTTGATTTACATTCGTATCAGAGCCAATATGGGTATTTTCGTGCTTATTTTTATGCATTAAAATATGTGTATATTTTAATATAAATATATATACATGATATATGCATAAATATTAATATATGAGGAAGATGTCCACTCTCATTAGATGAATAGCGTAAAATACCTATTAAATGTCATTTTTAATGCCATAAATGTATTTATTTTGGAAAATGGAGTCTGGCAGTACCGAAATTGGACCAGAAAACACCTTGGAAGGCGGCGAGTGGGCCGCACGCGCCATCTGATGCCGTCAGCGGCTTCCATGCGCCTCCACGCGCTGAAACGCACTCTCACGCGCTGCCTAGCGCGCATTGTCCGCGTTTTCACGCGCGCGCCGAGCGCTGAGCCACGTGCTAAGCCACTCGCTGAGCCGCGTGCTGCGTTGTGCGCTGAGCCGTCTGCTGAGCCGCGCCGTTTTTTCTCCGCCGGCTTGGCTGCTGATGTTAAGGGTCTGTTTGTTTTTTTTTAAATTCAGAATTAGGTTGAGTGGTCATAAGTAATTCGTTATAGCTTTGTTTTAAGTGTGGTTAGTACTGTTAGACTCAGAATTAAATTTTCTATCTTCTGTAAAATTTTCAAAATTTTATGAAAATAAAAATATTTTTCCTAAAATAATAGTTCATTAGTTCTGCTTTAAATTGCATCTGGTGTTGCATGATTAAGTTTCTAGGGCTGAATTTTTTATTGTAGACTACTGTTGTAGTTTACTATTTACTGGTATGGTTATTTCCTTTTACCAGATTCTGGAATATTTATTTCTAATTTTATGTGTCTTTATTAGTTATTTAAAATTTCAGAAAATACCAGAAAATTCCATAAAATTTCAGAAGTGATATACTTTCTGTTATGGCATAATTTGAATATCAAATGCAGCATATTGTTGTTTTTTGCCTATAATTTCTAATATGTTGTAATTAGAATAGCATGATTAATTGTTTTTTATTTTTATTCTATTATTAAATGTAACATAGCATGTATTGATTGTGAATCTACATAATGATGCTATTGTATAGAATTAGAAAATTTTATCATATTTTTTAGACATGCCATAATCAGTGGAAGGTTGTTCGGTTGAGAGAAATCTTTGTAGATTTACTCCCGAAAACTAATATTTTGCGTGTATTGATTGTGAATCTACATTATGATGCTATTGTATGGAATTGGAATATTTTATCATGTTTTTTAGACATGCCATAATCAGTGGGAGGTTGTTCGGTTGAGAGAAATCTTTGTAGATTTACTCCCGAAAACTAATATTTTGCGCATGAATTAAATTAAATTTTGGATAATTGTCACCTGTGGCGCAAGAGATGATTACGAGCATAGCGGATTTTCGATCTTGCGACTTGTGTAATATTGTCACTATTTAATTTAGATTTTTGTGGCAAAATTATATCATGCGAATCAAATTAATCCCAATGCGAATTTCTCTCTAAATTGATTTAGCTTATGGAAGTTAATTTGGTTGACCTAGACTTAGCAAAGATGTTCAAATGTGAACAATGTAATCCTATTCTTTAGATGAGTAAAAGTCTTGGAGACTTTAGGTCAGACCTTAATTGAGCCAAAGTAAGGAAACATGACTCAAAATCGTCTTGGTTTTGTTGCCTTGTTTGGCACAATAAAAACTAATGTGTGCGCTATGGTTAGCGGCACGCTACGTAGTTTTGGTTGGCGAGTTTTGGAGTCATGAAATTAGTAAGCCCTCAATAGATCTCTATATGATCTTGACTATTGAGCTGCACGGATTGACTTTGTAATTTGACTTGTAATGATATTGCATCATTGGATGAAGTAACATTCAAGAGTCACGTCATCCAAGAAATGCGAGCTTTAATGAGTTAGTCATTAAGTGTAAGACGAGTAGCCAGTATGAGCAGTGTTTTTCTCTTTACCCAACTATTGGGAGTGGATGGAGAAAAATTTCGCACACTATAATAGTGTGTATTAAAGTATCACTTGAAGTTAAAAGATTAGCGCTTAGTAGCAGCAAAATCTACTAGCATTGCCAACTTGTCTAAGTCTGGACACTTACTGTTTCCACACTTGAGTGTGAGACATGTTGAGGTGCTTCTTTGTAGGATTCCTTAGCTATGCTAACATTTTTTTTAATAACGTTTACCACTAAGCACAAACGTTGCAGCATAGTAATGAAAAGGTCAAGGCCGACAAGGTTGTTATGACTCTAAGAATTTGACGCATCGCTTGTGAGAGCATTGTGTTGAATAAGACTCTTTAGCCTAATTCGCGCTTAAGTTACTTCAGAAGCTGGCATAAATTGATAGCTTATTCTCTCCTTCTTGTAGATAGTAGAATTAATTACAAGTAACTATGAAGCGAGAAATAGAAATGGCAAAAGGAGTATCGTCATCTTTCAACTAGATGTAGTAAAGTGTATGGAGAATAAAATTAACTTGAAGGTGCAGGAGATTAGCACTTATTAGTTAAATTTGTGACTTAGGCGCACTTGATATCTCCATGACATCCTTTATGATCTAGTGAATATGAATTAGTCGTGAGTCATTACCTAGTTGGGCCTAAATCTTTAAAACTTGTCTTCGAGAACTCACACATTGAGATGATTGGAATTAGTTTATGACATTGGTCATGAACCGGTGTCTTATTATACTTAATCACATTAATGAGATGATGACACGATGGTTTGAGTAAGCTTTCTCGGGCCCACTCGCTTATGACATCATGCTATCATGTGAATATATAACTTTGTTCGCAATGGGTGCGCACAAGTAAGTAGGAAAGCCATAGAAGGTCATTTGTTTTGCCGCATTTAGTCCACTATGATATTTGTGACTAGATATGTGTAAGGGTATGATAGCTAAGCCTCAATCTTGACACATTTATAGATTACGATACACATCTGAGTCAAGACTATTTGATCTCCCATAAGTCAAAAGTTTTGAGATGATTTTTGAGATTGCACATATGAGGTCGAGATCAATTAGATAAGAGCTTTTGTGCTTTTAGCTTTGACCAAGGTAGCGAGTATCTATTTGAGTTTTTTTTTTTTTTTTAGAAAGCTCTGTGAAGAGAAATTGTTGCTTAGAAAGTTGATTATTCCTAGTACTCAACAACACAATGGTGTAGTAGAGATAAGGAATTAAATATTGTTAATGTTAGGTGGATAATGGCGCAAAATGTTTCCCAATTGAGAATTGCACTAGTTTGTTGTCTATATCGCTAACTAAGTGCCCTCCATATCAGATTTTACACTCCACTTGAGTAACGGGTTAGCGGAGAGCCATCTATGGGCGATCTGTAACTGTTAAGTAGCTTATCTTTATTTTACTTATTCACCCAAAAAAAATCTTTATTTTACTTCTCATAAGGTTGCGAAGTTAAGACCTAGGGTTCTATAGCGCATTATTGTATGTTGTCTTATAAACACATAGGGTCATGTGGCGCATTATTGTATGCGGTCATGTAAACCCTTCGGGTCATGTGCATATAGGTAAGCAGCTTTGTGGAAGTGTAACTAAGTCACGTAAAGTTTTCTTAGTAAATGTGACGTGAATAGAGTTTTGGAACTCTATAAGATAGAGAATTCTAAGCATAGCGCTTTTATGTAACCTAGTTGAGAATGGAAAGAAATTTCCAATATCCTAGGGACAGTGGGAGTGATGTGCCTACTAATGGATTACTCCATTAGAGAAGAATACTCTACATTCTTAGTTGCGTGGTAGCGAATGTGAAAATTTTTCACGTCATCACTGGGTGATTGAGAAGGAAACATTCATGATTGCTTCACAAGATGATAAAGAGCCTAGGATAATGCCAAAGGCTCTAGTCCCCTGTTTTTAGAAAGTGGATCAATGTTGCGCAGTTTAAGACAAAGTCTTTGAGGATTAACCATTTCTATAATTTGGTTGACTTTCCATTATGACGCGAAATTGTTCTAAAGTTATGCGTAATTTAGATAGTCATTGTTGAGGCATAAGGCTCGCTAAATACTGAAAAGTCGCACCATTGAGGAAAGTGTAGACCATGAGAAGACTTCCTCCTAAGGAGTGAGGTTATTTTGACTTAGGCTATGATTGACATAAGTTCGGAATATTGATTTGTGGACATTGTGACCCAACTTTCTCATTAGAGAATTGGATAAGTAGATCCGTCGGGATTTACCTTCTGCTTTTATGGTGAAAAGTTAGAAGCGCAAAAAGGTTGCTAGTTCCAATAAATCTTTTACAGCCTAAAACAGTTATCCAAATAGTGGTTCTTAGATTTCATCAAACCATGATAGGCCAACGATGATCGATGAAGACCACTGAGGCATGATCAATGGTCCAAAAGAAGTTTTTCCTTACTTAGTCATTATGAGCCAGGAATTTATAAGGTTGTCGCCACCTAGGGTGGGCAATCCTCTATTTTAGATATGATGGACATGGGTGATGTAATTTATATGCTCGGATGTACGATCCTTAGGGATTGTTTTGGGAGAATTCCTGTTTTGTCTTCGATGACTTACATAAGGAATATCCTAGAACAATTCTAGATAGGTAAGTCAATTGCAAACCCATTGACTTACCTATCGGTAAAAGCCAGAGCCTTAGCTATTGAGTGAATCCTCAGATTGTCTTTAGGAGAAACAGATGACCTATATTCATTGATCTTTTCTTTGTTGTGGGAGCCTAAAGTACGCTATGTGGGCATATTCGGCATGATAAGTGTTATCTTTGGTAAATGGTCAACTGAGTTGTTTAGACATTGACCTTTCTCATTAGACTGTGGATAGAATGCTTTACTAGTAGTATATTAATTTGCTCCTTGTAAGATTCAATGCGCTAGTTGGGCGTATCTGCGCTAGTTGGGCGCATCAAGAATGAACTCAAATTGGTCGCCAAAATATCTTTAGAGAGGTTATTGCGCAAGAGGTGGTGATCTTGAATCACTTCATGTGAGGCGCACATGGACGATTCCGTTGTATATGCTTATCACAAGAGGTGCTGATAAGGCTTATGTTTGGAATCTAAAATTGCGCAAGCTGTGGTTATGTTTTTTTGATCGATCATTTATTTGTTGTGAGATGATGGGATGTTGACACTATTATGGTTTGTGTCATAATGGTTAGCAGATGATGATGTCAGCTGGCAAGACTGGCTCACTCACACGAGCAATCGCCCTTGGCGCTTGGGAGCGAGCAAGGATGAGACTAGTGGTTTATTTTTATTTGGAGCCAAGAGAGGCTTAAATTATCCACTATGCATGTCGCCTTGGTTACAACCAAGATGAGGTCATGTTAAGGACTAAACATGGATGTTAGTACCCACTTTCCATGTTGTGCCTATTATGATTAGCCAGATATGAGATCTCATTTGGCGGTTGGAAGGCGAGCAAATAGAGAATTTGGGTTAGGCGCTAGAAAGCGACTAGACTAATATCTGTACGGTGTATCGAGTATGACGTCACTCTTTTGGAAGAGTTACTCCACCGTAGCATGTATTCATACTATATGTGCTTGGCGACCGAGTAATGAGGTAAGAGAATGGATCCCTGTTTCCTCACCGTGTGAGTCTTACGTGTCATTATTGATATGACTTTCATTTATGTACCATTTTGTGACTTTTGACTATGTCATAAGGTAAGGGGTTAATAATCTGCTACTTTAGTATGTTGCCTGCGGTCATGTATGATTCGGCCTTAAGGGACATCACTGGAAAAGCGGTCAATCCTAAACTAAATGACATGATGGCAAAGGGAAGATCATCTAATATTACACCACTGTTGTATGTTCACTGTCGGCAACTCACATCGCTCCGTATGAGAGACGGATTGAGTGTGAATATATTGCAAGAATTGAGAGGGTCAAACATGCTCTTTTTGAGGGATTAGAGATGTTTTTTGGACCGGTGTAATTAGATGGGTCTGGGGTATATGAGACACTATTTCTGTTCTTTTTGGGTTGATGTCTCTATGCTGGCTCGTTTTGAGTTTCTAGTATAGAGCTCCCACATGCAGGTGTTCTCAGCAGTCGCACGGTGCATTGGCTAGTATGAGATTGTTCATTTTTTGGGAGATTGAGATAGAGATGTGGCAGTGTCATGCCAACTCATGTGCGAGTGGGAGATGTTAGAAATTGGGCGCCCATGTGGCATGACCCTTTGAACCTTTTGAACCTGAACCTTTTGAACCTTATCCATGTAAGTTTGAATTTGAATTTAAAACTTATTTGGATAACCATTCAGGATATCTATATCTATCATATCAATAGATATGGATAGATGGATAGATAGATATTGGTTATTATATTTGATTATATATATCTCCTATGATGGGAATAATATATCGATATCAGATACGTTATGTGGTTTTTACCCATAACCGTTTTCCCAGACTCTCTCTCTAACTCTCTCCTATATGAGAATGATTCAGCTTCTGCACTATGACTTGTGTGGGTGATACTCATTTTGTAGTATCACTCCACTGCTGGGTTGGTTGTTCACATCCTGGACGTACGTGATTTATCCATAAGATTCTTCGCTTCAAGCTCTACTAAAAAGTATGACTATAAAATTTTTCATCCGCTGCGTTTTATACTTTGATTTACATTTAGAATATGATAACCCAGCTTCACTTTTGGATTCACACAAACCGGAGGCTTTGCTTTATTGTACAGTTAAATAGTATTAATATAATAATATAATAGTGTGGGTACATATATATTATCATGCTATTGTTTTTTTGCTCTCTGTTTACTTCCACCGTCACAGGTGTATTGCAATGCTTATTTGGTTTTCGATCGAATTTCATAACGGAATAATGGCTATGAGAAAGCTCTTTTTTATTTTTTTTACCATCCATTGCTGCAATTTTTATGGTAGAGGCTTCTCTAGAGGATTGTTGTTACTGCATCATTCTCAAATATCAATGCCAGACTGCCTTTCTCTTTGCTGATGAGAGAGATGCTCTTAGCATGTTTCTGCTAGACCGACATTCTGTTATTTTTTAGATTAAATGCTCTTTTCTCCTTGGCTTTGTAAACACTTATTTTAATATTTTTATTTTGTATCTCACGTATTTTAATTACATGTTTATGATTTCTTCTTCTTCTTTTTTTTTTCTTTTTTTTTTCCTTCTCTTTTTTCTTTTATAGATATGTGATGGAGATGGATTCATGGAGCAGGATATTTTGATATACTCATTGAGTGTAATCAAATACTTGTATTTTGACATTTATATTTTGTATGAATAATTGGGTTAGACTGTTTTGAATATTTTTGGACATTTAGATATGTTTTGTTGAATGGATTAGAAACATGTTTTCGTTCAATGAATTTGCCTTGGATTAGTTGATGGATTTTTATTTGTTAATTAAATTTGAAGGTTGAATGAATGTGGTTTGAATTTTGCATAGGTGAATGATAAGTTTTCGCAACAAATGTTATTCTGTCGCTAAAAGTGATCATTTACAACAATTAGTGTGTCGCTAAAGTTCTGGAACAAAAGTTGACTTTTGGCAACAAATATGTGTCTCTGTTTGTATAACTTTTGGGGACAAATTTTAGAATTTGTTGCCAAAACTTTCCGTGACAATCCTTTGGCCACAACCTTGGCGACAACTGTGTGATTGTTGCGAAAAACTTGTAGTGACAATTTTATACGTTGCAAAAGGTGATTTTTCTTGTAGTGTCTTTTTTAGTCTCAATTAATGAACCCAGATGGACTTACCTCCTTAAGCACCCAGTCATAGCCCAAGCATTAGATGAAATTAGAGCCTCTGTTTTACCAAAGATGATAACGGTTTAGCTAAATCACCAAATTCCATTTACATTTTAAAATTTTCATTTGGTCAACCTTTGCTATATACATATATCAATTGAGGAGTGGGGCCATAGCTCAAGCTTTTCTTTTTACAGCCAACAATGTCATGTGGGTGAACTGCGATGGTGGTGGTGGTAAACTAAAATTGATGGGTTTAACTTTAGTATTTAGAGATTTTGCATGTTTAGGAGGATTTGTATGTACAAGTAATAAAGGAGCAAACTTCGCGGAAGAAGTGTTTAGGGTAAATGGGGTTCTAGTGTTGAGTATCAGTGGTTGGGTGGTGCGGTTCGGTTCGGTGGTGGCGAGGTCACTACAAGAAAATGCATGTTTGGCGACTAAAATTGGCGACCAAACCAATTTTAGTAGCCAAAAACACCACATTCATCGACTAAATATTAGCTTCAGTCGGCATTGATTGAAACCTTTTAGCTACTAAAGTATTTTAGTCGCCATATAGTATCATTGGCGACCAAATTTCCCTTTAGTCGCTGTTTGTTACCAGTTAGGCTACCAATATTTCATTTTGTTGCCGTATGGTTTAATTTGGCGACTAAACAGTTTTGTCGCCTAAAAAAGGGCATTTTTGTGATTAGTTTTTGACGACCAAATCTGGGTTAGTTGTTGTATATTCAGTATTGCTGACGAATTTTTGAATTTAGTAGCCAAAAAGGCATCTTTAGGCGACCAATTTTTTGTCGCCAAACATGCATTTTGGCGACAAATTGTCGTTTAGTCGCGAAATGTTCGAATTTTTTTTTAGAGGGAAAATAAGTAATTTTCGCGCCCAATACATATATATTACACACAGAGTCTTTTTTTCTCTTTTGTCTCACTCTCACACACCGACATCAACATACCAAACCCGTCCCTACCAAACCCGTTGCTCACCAACGGCGATCATCACCATCGCAGGCCACCGGCGCTCGCCACCAACACCACTGTAAATCGGTGATCATCACCATCGGAGGTATGTTTCTGTCGTCTCTCTCCCTCTCTGTCGATTTGGTTCTATCTGGTTGTCAATGTCTCTCCCATCCCCTTCTCTCACGATTAATTTTAGGGTTTGACATGTTTTTGTCCTTTCATTTTCCATTTATTTCGTACACAAATTTTTAGGGCTTTTCCTGACTTCGTGAATGGGTGTGGTTGACATTACGGATTGTCCATTTGGATTTTGGATTTGGATTCTTTTTGTATCGTTTAAATGTGCCTCTGTTTTGGAGAAATGTTCCAAATCGGTTCGAAAATGTTCGAAATGAGAGCAGCCCCCGAAACACTGTGGGGGGATGGCACGGGTAGCTTCCTCGTGTCAAATAGAACTTGTGGGGACAGACGGGACGTAATTAGCACGTGTACGTTGGGAGTTGGCGTGAAAAATGCATAAAGCTTATACAAATATATTAAAACTTAGCAATATATATATGTTCTATAACGATCTCTATATATGTACAGTTATGAATAAAATATATGTATGTTTACACATTAGAGTAAACTTGAGTTGGGGTTGACTTGGAAATTTGTTTGCACTTTAAATACAAGTTAACGTGTACAGAAACTATATTGAAATTCCTAAATTCAAACTATATTTACATACAATTTCAATTACAATTGACATCCGTGCAATTTGTGTTTTGTAGATGGCTATAACTTTTTGTTTACAATGGAACTAATGGGTGTAATTTTTGTTGTGTAGATGGCTTTTGGCATTGACATGTGGATCTTCTAATTTTTTCTCGGAAGATACACTTATGCAAAGTTGGGAAGTTTTTTGTCGTCCTATACTTTTTGCTGTGGACTGTGAATGCATCGAACATATAATTTTTGATGAGGTACAAAATATTTTTGGAGCTTGTATTAATTGCTCCGGTGGTATAGCATGAATGAACCGTGAAATTTGGATGCATCGTACATATAATTTATGGTGGGGTACATAATATTTTTGGAGCTTGTATTACCTTTTGTCGTGGGACTTATTACCATAGTAATTTGTACCTTGTCAAATGGTCATTACAATGCATAGTATAGTAAAAATGTTGTGTATAGAGGACATAATTTTGGTAACGTATTTGGAATGTATGATGTTATTATTTGTAATTGGAATATATATAGTTCGTTCATACATAAGTTTACATTATTATTTGTAGTTGGAATATATATAGCAGGTGTTCATTTTTGTTTTATGGTTCTACGTGAACCATGTAGATGATACATACAGGTTGTATACGAATTACAGGTTGCGGTAGATATATACAGGTTCGGACGAAATTTAGTAAAATTAAACAAACAAAACAAAAAAATAAAATGACGCTTTTGGTCACGAATCAATTTGTAGTTAAAAAGAAAAATCTTTTGACGACTAAATTTTTAGTAGTCAAAACGAATAAAAAAATAGTTATGGCGACTAATAATTTAGTAGCCAAAAAAACTGGAAAATAGTTATGGCGACTAAATGTGTAGTGGCTAAAGCTCAAAAGACTTTTGGTGACTAAAGATTTAGTCGCCAAAACATAATAAAATAATCATGGCCGACTAAACATTAGTAGCTGCAGTTGCACTGTTAGCAACTAATAATGTCGCCGCCGTAGATATTGTATTTTTTAGCGACAAAAACCTTAGTAGCTAAATAGTTGAGTTAAAATATTTAATGAACGGTTTGGGCGACTAACGTGTTAGTCGGCAATGTCACTTATCTGCGACTCCGACTGTTTTCGTCGCCAATGCCTGTTATTTTTGCCTACTAACATGTTAGTCGGTATTTTGTACTATTTATGGCGACTAAATGGATTTTAGTCGCTAATTTCTTCGGCGACTATGTGTGGCCGACAAATCCAACGACCAAATTATTCAGTCGGAAAATACTTTCGGCGACTAAAATATGTACTTTTGGCGACGAATTTTTTAGTCAGCAAAAGTGTATTTTCTTGTAGTGGGTACGGTGGTATTATATGGCAGAGAGCTTTTAGCAGTGGGGTTTGTGAATTCCATTCTAGTATGGGAGGAGAGGATGATAGGAAAGACGCCATTGTCAGCTTAGAGGGAGGGAGGGCGAGTGATTCAGTGTACTCAACTTCATGTATAGTTTGTGATGAATGGTCTTGATTTGTTTGAAGAAAAAGATGGGAGTTTTTGTCCATAAAAGTGAATCACATGTAGCACAGGGCTTTTTTTTGGTCGAAAATTACAATGTTGGTTAATTATTGGACTTATTTGACACATTCTAAGAAATTAGAGGATTAATGTGTTGCAACTGAAAATAGAGGGACCAAATCGGAGCACCAAGAAAACTACAAAGACCATTGGTGTAATTTGCCTATATTGTTTTTATGAAAATTTAAATAATGTTTAGAGGTATATGTAGGCAATGGCATATGATTATTATTTTAATGGAATTGACTATAGCCTTAATCTTACGCAAAGTAAAGATAGGCATCAGATTCAATCTCTATGAATTAACTATGTATAGCATTCATGCCATGCCATGCTAACAATAAAAATAAGGAAAAAAGCAAAACCATTAACTTGTTGGGCATCAGATTCATTCTCAAAGAATTGACTCAGCATGCAAAGCAAACCCTTTTAACATTCCAATGTTAAAAGGCAACAAGATGAGGGAAACCTTGGCTTGGCAACCATAGACAATTATGGAGACTCATCAAACCTATCTCGTCTTGGGTCTCCTACTTGTTCTTGGTAGCGCAGTGATGACAAGAAGTTCAAGAGATGAAATAGAGTGTAATTCCAGGACTCCCCTCGATCGTAGCAGTTTCGAAGAAGGTTTTATCTTTGGAGCAGCAACATCTGCTTATCAGGTACATGCTTAATGGGATATCATTTGTTATGTATTTTATTAGCTATTACGTAACGGAATTATATTGGCCCTTACTGTATTACTGGTATCAATTTTCCGATACCATTTTTTAAAATCATGTATACTCCAAATGTATGCCGTAATTGTTACAAATATGTAAAAATGTAGTGCTATACAGGTTGTATAGATCAGATCTAATATGAACTAAATTTATTTGTTGCTCGATTTATACATGAACTTAGAGTTTGTTGGAAGAATTCTTACTCGAATATATCAAAATATTATGATATTCTTTTGATGAAAGTTAGTGTACGGTGGGCCTATGGCAGAGGCTTAGATCTATGACCAGGTTGGGTTAGTTGATCGGATTTCAGGTCTTCCGTGAGTGACCTGCACACAAATCCTTAAGGGGGGTGTTTGGGAAGTTTGGTCTGTGGTTTTTTTTTTTTTAATTTTTTTCACTAAAAGACAAATTGGTTACAAAAAAATCAATCCAAACAAAATATCACATCAAACACTATAATCATTTTACTTTTTCTCTCACAAACATCATATTCGACCACAAAAAAACTCAACTATCTTCCTAAACACAAAAAAAAAATTTCTCCAATAATATCCTACAATTAAAAAACCCTACAAAAAAAATCCACTTCCCAAGCACCGACACCCACGAGAACTCACTTGTGAGCGTCCTTTTTAATGGCCTTTTAACGAACAAGTTTGTTCCTTAAAAGATTGAACTCTAATGGAAGAATGTAAGAGATGAGAATGAGATAGATATCAAGAATGTGTTGTGGTTATATATATATATATATATATATATGTATATCCTCACACCTGTGAAGGTGGAGAGTGCTCCTAAACCATCTCACTTTTGTCACCGGTCGCCATATGGCATGCCTCTCATGTAATAATAGACTAACTAGTAGTTAAACCGTGTGATGCAGGGCTAGACATATTTATTTTAAAATAATTTTTTAATAAAATTTAGTTAAATTATTTATATTTTTTAATATATAAAATATTTAGCATAATCATTAAATTAGAGAAAAAAAAATAAGTAATAATTTAAAATTTAAATAATGATTCTAATTATTTATTTTAATAATTTTAGTTGTATCGTTCCATAAAAGAGTTACATAAATCAACACATATCACTACAAGAATTCACACTTTTGCCGGCTAAAAATTTGGTCGGCAAAAGTCCATTTTTAGTCGGCAAAAGTTATCCGCGACTAATTTTTTTGGTCGCCACTTTGGTCGCCAATTGAGGGTCGCGGAAAGTAATTAGCGACTAAAAAAATTTTTAGTCGCGAAAAAGTTATATTTGCCGACTAAATTTTAGTCGCTAAATATATAATTACTGCGACTAATCCATTTAGTAGCTAAAACACTTTAGTCACGAAAAGTCATATTTTCCCTACCAAACATGTTAGTCGCCAATTCGCACATTCAACGACCAAATAGTTTGGTCGGCAATTGTCGCCCATTTCCACGACCAACTAATTTGGTCGCCAATTGTCACATTCCGCGACCAAAAAATTTGGTCGGCAACACATTCCACGACCAAAAAGATTGGTCGGCAATATTAATATTCACGAAATTACACTTTTGCCGACTAAATATTTTGTCGGCAAAAGTCTATTTTTAGTCGGCAAAACTCATTCGCAACTAATTTTTTTGGTCGCCACTTTGGTCGCCAATTGAGGGTCGACAAAGGTAATTGGCGACCAAAACTTTTGTTAGTCAGGAAAAAGTTAGATTTGCCGACTAAATTTTTGGTCGCTAAATATATCATTACCGCAACTAATTCATTTAGTCGCTAAAACACTTTGGTCGCGAAAAGTAATATTTTCCCCACCAAATATGTTTGTCGCCAAAAGCAAAAAATCAGCAACCAACTATTTTCGTCGCCAAAAGGTAAGGAATTGCCGACCAATTATTTTAGTCGCAAAAGTGTAGAATTTGGCAACCAATTATTTAGTTGCCAAAACTTTTCTCAACCAAATATTTTGTCGCCAAAAGACATTAAACAATCAACGACTAATTAGTTAGTCGCCAAATCTCTTCCTTTTTTTTTTTTTTTTTTTTTGAACAATCAATTTTTGTTTATAAACATTCAATCCAATATTGAACAAAATTCATTCAACCCAACCTAAATATAACATTAAAATTCATCACATTTTCTTGCTCAATCCCAAACTTTACAATCATTCCATTCAAAACATTAATTGAGACAAGTTTTAAACATCCATCCATTGAAAACCAATAAGTAATTGAACAAAAATTAAAAGGAAAATCAATGAAGGAATCCAAAAAAAATTCTAAACCAGGAAGGAATATATATGGTTTTGAAGCATCAGCCTTGTGCTTGATCGTTTTTGGAAGTCACCTACAAATAAAATAAGAAAAGTTAGAATTCATAAAAAACATTTAACCATATGGCAAAAAATTGGAAAACAAAAAATTGAGATTCTGAGGTGGCTCAGCCTGATTTGCTTTCTTTAAAAGATGCTATAGTTTACTAGAGTATATAGGCAACACTCAGAAGTACAATGGTTACAGTATTTTCATTTGTACTTCAGTTGAGACTTCGCTTTTCAGGTACAAGACAGCTTTCAAAACTTAGCTATTATAATGTAACAAAAGTAGAAAATGAACCAGGCATTTCACAGCAGGATCAGGTCTTCTGAAACTTTAGCAAGTAAGCATAAAAAAATAAAAAATCAAGTGAAATTTGTTGAAATTACACATTACCAACGAAAATGGATCTATTAAATTACAATTTTTACAAAATTACCAGTACTTGCGAGCTAGATCAATCTGAGTATGGAGATGATTGAGGTTTGTTCAAACATTTAATAACCATGAATTTTAGACTCAAGCGTGACCCATGAATACTACCAAGCTTTGCTCTAAGCAAACCAAGCTCGAGAAGTTGGACTCCTTTTTTATCTTAGCATACCATTTGAAAACATCACACCAACCCCGCAAAACAACAGATAATGTGTACATACCTTCAGAGATGATAAAGCGGCAAGAGTGGAAATCTCAAGTTCATGGTTTTTGACAGTCTCTGCAACTACATCGGTTCGGCAGAGTGCAAAAGCAGCTCGCCTGAAAAAAGAATAACATTTTGCCACTATTATTACGATATTCTAAAAAAGATTTCAGAACAATATTCTTAACCAGCTAGAAATTTTAAATATTGAGTTCTATTTGGGATCCTAATTCCTACCCATTCTCCCTGAATCACATGACGCAGTATTTGAATTTCAGAAAACCTGAACTAACTCTGCTATTTATATTTTAAACAAAATGAAGATACAGAACATATACAGCACTGACATAGCATCTATTATCAGAAATACAAAAGAGAATTATTAATATAAAACAAAGATACAACAAGAGAACAAGAAGTCCTCTACAATGAGACAAAACACCTAGAAAAGGCAAAGGCAAAATAAGCCCTTAAATCACAAATCGCCATTTAATTCTTGTTACGCCATCCCTCTTTAGAAAAAAGCAAAGACCAAAAACAAGAACAACAATAATTCTGCATTCCACTTTGCATGATTAATCATTTATTGTCTATCGAACACGTAATTAGAAATGAAACAAATATTAAAATCTCTATTTAAATAAACATGAATAAATAAAACAAGTTTGCACCATCATAACCAAAAGTTGATAAACAGATACAGTACAAATCAACACTATTTAGTTTATCCAATTAGTTCTTCACATAGAACAACCCAAACTGATGAATACTTGTATGTATTATGCATACCAGCTGCTGCCAATGCATAAAAATCGAGAAAGATTTTCTAGGAGAAAATTTAAAACCGTCCAAAAAGTATAAATCTCTTGCATGAAAGATTCATTTCCATAATTACAACATTAAATGCTTGTCATAACAATCCATGGAAAACAACTGTTGTATACAACTAGAAGCAGTATAATAATCATACCCAACGCAATATGCATAACCATAGGCATTTCATAAAATAATGATTGAAATATTTTGAATGAGGAATGAAAAAAAATAAAAATTAAAAAAAAAAACTTAGATGCTTTAACAAAATAACTTATAAAAAAATGGTTTTAAAAAAAATTAAAAGAAGAAAAAAAATCAAAAAAAAAAGGTAACAAAACAGTATCATTCAAAGCTCTACCTTTCATGCCTTTACTTTGCAGGCATCAATGACTTGAGTGATTTAACCGCAGACTCAACCATATCCATCTCATACTCTATCCTACCATTGGTCCAACACTGCAAACAGTAGAACAAAAGTCAAGCAGGAGCATTAATTGATGTTACTATTTAGTATTCAAAAAGCTTATTACCACCACTAATGATACACAATAAAAATAACAACAACAGACCCATCATCCAGCCAGTCTTTCGTTTATAGGCCCAAACAAAGAAAGAAAGTGCAAATTAACATGTCAGCTAACAATCAACATGATTTTTCCAAATCGTTAGGACCACCACTCAATCAAATGTGTAATGTAGAGTATATTTAGCAAATGAGTGAAAATGAACATTAACTAAGCACTTGTCCCCTTTTCACAATCAAAAAGTTAATTTATCAATAACTCATTCAACCGACCCACATAATATTTTGTAGTGCAAGAAGATCGAGCTAAAGATGCACCTTTAGGTTCTATCAAACGAAAAAGTAAATAAATTTCCAGTATTTTTATGGTTACTGGTATCTATAGACATAATTTGTGTATTGCCACTCTCGATGTCTTCCCAATTCAAAATGAAATCCCTTGTGCTTTGCATACTTGGAAAACAAAAAATGAAAATAGCTCAAGATAGATACAGTGTAAACACAGACCACAAATGAATGCTCAGTGTGTGGATCCCATGCTACAGTTTCAACATCTGCTGAAACTAACCACTTAAATCCTGTATGAGAAGGTATCCTTCCATCCTTCTGCAATCACATAAACATAAATTTAATCAAAATAATGTTGAGGCAAGGCAACTTAGCAAAGTGAATGCACAAGCGCGCACAAAAAAAAAGTAAAAAAAAGAAGCAAAATGCAGGAAAACAATAATTTTGAAGTTTATAATTAATAAACAGACCCGATAAAACATTTCCATTACCATGACTACTGTATGATCAAAGGATCCACTAAGTAGAACTTGTGGCACATGATGATTCCATGCGACGGCTTGAACCTGAAAACCAACTATAGCAAGGTCATAAAAATTATAAACAAATGAAGTTTTGCCACAGTAAAACAGATGACTTGAATCCTGAAAAAAAGAACTGTTAGCCTATAATTTGTGGATATAGATACAAGTGCCGAAATAGATACAAGGTGTTAGACTGTGAACACCTTCGAATTCCAAAACATATTTGTCTACATTCTCAATAGAAAGAATAAGGTAAAGCATTAAAAACTTAATCTTATTAAGAATGAAGGATGACATAACTTTTCTTTCAGTCACTCTTCAATTACAGATACAAGAGTTTTCCAAAACTAAGCACTACAATGCATTGAAATGCATAGTGGGGTTTAACATAATAACCAAAACAATTAAACTAATCTAAAAACAACAAAAACCAAAACAGAATTTAACTGCAGACTTGAGACTTAAGGTGGTTGCACGACTGTATTCTGAAAACAAGCAATTTAAATCAATAGATAACAGTCCAGATAGCTAACCTAACGCCACCCATTTGTTTAGAAATCCACCCTGCAACATTTAACTTTGCACCCATCCTTGCGGCTACAATATCATCACCACTGCCTCTTAATCGCTCCTGAAAATAAAACAACTCATGGAATAGATTAATTAATAATTAATAAAGTTCACTTTTGATGACAATTTGTTCAAAGACTACAAGACATATACCTCCGTTCTAGCCTTGCTTTGGGAAACAAACTGCTTAAACCACTTCTGGTCTTTAAATTGAACATCTTGAAGAATGCGGTTGACCTACAACCAACCAAAGGGATAACACAAATTTTTATCAAAAACATTAAAATGATTAGGCAATCAAAGTGATAGGCTAAATATAAGACACAAGTTGATACATTTATCACAATAAGGAAAAAAAATTCAGCATTTATATTTTCAACTGTACCTGGTTATTTTTCCCTTCAAGTTCCCAGCCTATACAAAGCTAATGAGGGAACCGACATTACCCTCAGATTCAATGTGCTCCACTTAAATAAATTTTCTTTTACTCCAGCTCTTGGAACATCCTACTTAATTAAAAGCTGCCCATGAATGAGAATTTTCTAACAGATCATATGATGAAAACCATTGGCCTAAGGTATAGTGACTCGAAACCTAACTATTTTTCTCTTCTCTCTCTTTTCTGTTATTTTCTTATTGGGTAATTTACAATTAAATTTTTGTTTTCTTACTCTACTCCATCTTCCCCTTTTGTCAATCTATATATAATAATCAACACTCCCATATTTTTATAAAATTTAATTTGAAATCCTTCCATTTGAAATGCATTAATCCAAGCAGAACCTTGGTTTCTCGTAGCATGCTACAATCACTCCACATAATGATTTGTGCCACATATACCGGGTTAGGGGGGACTTCAAACAATGTAAGCACAATATTTATCTTTCTCTTTTCTTTATAGATGACAAGTGCAGAAATAACTCCTTGTGCAACTATAAGATCTTTCTTGTAAACTTGGGAAACAAAGTCCAAATTCCTATAATGAAGGATATAGTATCTTCCATTGCATTTCACATCAAACAAATCAATTGAATGAACAAATTCAATTGAAAGTATCTTCCAAATATGAACAAAAATGCCTAATGAATGAACAAATTCTCCTAACCCCATTGCATTTCACATCAAACAAATCAATTGAAAGTATCTTCCAAATATCTTCCAGTACTAAGTGAAAATCAATTGAAAGTATCTTCCAAATATAGCGCACAAAGCTTGATTATTCATAAATTGAAACCCTATGGCCAGTCGGCTCTTCAATTTGACTGATTAGAAGAGGATTTAAGTGTTTTGGATCTGAGATCATTTGCATTGAGTTAGAGAGCCATGAATGAGAGTGCAAGGCTGTTCAAAAAAATAAAAATAAAAGAATAAAAGAATGAGAGCGCAGGGAAGATGGGTTTGTCTTTGGCCATAGTGGAGATGAACCGAATGGCCATAGGGTTTAAGATCTGTTCGGATTATAAAACTACATCATTGTTGTTCCAAGGATACACAGTCACATAGAGATATAGAGGAACCAATTCAACCCAGTCGATAGAGGGACCGACTGGAGTGAGAGAGTGGAAAGAAGAGTCAAAAGAATCGTACCATCTCGCCGCCGAACCAGTCTCGCCGAACTAGTCTCGCCGCTGCTGAACCAGTCTCGCCGCTGACTGAAACCCTTCCCCTTCAACCCCAGTCTCTCTTCAAACCCTCTATCTTCTCTCTCTCAGAATAAGGTTTGCACACTGTTTTGAAACAGTGTTGTGAAATTAAGGGCTCTACAAATCTGAAAGGAAATGAAAAAAAAAAAGGGGGGGGAAAGAAAAGGCAGATGGAAAAAAGGGGGGAAATAAGTTTGGCGGGCCGTCCGGTGAGTAAGTGAAACCGGGGGGGGGGGAAATTAGTTTTATTTTTATTTGAATGAATTTTTTTTTATTTGACAGAAATAGAGGTAATATTTTAATAAAAAATATTTTTCGTTAAAATAAAGTTAATTTTTTATGTTCGATGAATAATTTTTTTTGTGGCCCATTTTTTTTTTTTTGCTACTAAAAATCAAGAGATAATTTTTGTGGTAGAGGAGAGGGAGCGGCAGTAGTGGTGAAAATGGTGGATAAGAGGTGAGGTGGTGGTGGCGGTGGTAGTGGTGGTGGCGGCGAAGGAGATTAGTGGTGAATTTGTGGTAATGGTAGAGGAGATGGAGTGGCGGTGGTGAAGGAAAGGTAATAGTAGTGGTGGTAGTAATAGTGGTGGTGGTGGTGGTAGCAGTGATGGTGGTGGTAGTGGTAGCGATGGTGGTAGTAATGATAGTCGTAGAGTTGGAGTGGCAACAGTGGTAATAATGGTGGTAGTGGAATGACATTTGCAGTAGTGGTGAAGGTGGTAGAGGAGATGGGTGGTAAGAAAGAGATGAGTGAGAGACAGATAGAGAAGAGAGATAGAGAAAGAGATAGAGTGATGAGTGAGAGAGAAAGAAAGAGAGAAAAAATGGTCGCTAAAAGTGCATTTTCTTGTAGTGGAGAGCTCGGTAAATAGAGAAGAGGGGAGGGAGAGAGTGAGCAAGATGAACACAATGGGGGAGAGAGAAAGACAGACACGGAGAGAGAAAGAAAGAGAGAAGAGTGATGAGTGAGAGAGAGAAAGATATATAGAGAGAGAGAGATAGAGAGACAGACAGACAGAAAAAGAGAGAAAAATAAGAGATGAACGAGAGATAGACAGAGAGAGAGAGTAAGAGAGCAAGAGAGCAAAAACAGATGATCGAGAGAAAGACAGAAAAAGAGAGAGACAGAGAGAGAAGAAAGATAAGCGAGAGAGACAGAAACAGAGATAGAGAAAAGATAGATGAGCGAGAGAGATAGAGAAAGAAGAGAGATAAAGAGAGATAAAGAGAGATAAAGCGAAGAGAGATGAGCAAGAGACAAATAGAGAAAGAGACAAAGACAGATAGACAAACAGACAGACAGAGAAGAGTGATGAGTGAAAGAGAGAAAGAGAAGAGAGAGAGAAAGAGAGAGACAAAGAGAGAAAGAGATAGAGAGTGAGAGACAGAGAGAGAAAAGAGATGAACGAGAGAGACAGATAGAGAGATAGAGAGATAGAGAGATAGAGAGAGAAGAGATATGAGAGATAGAGAGATGAGAGATGAGCGAGAGAGATAGATAGAAAGAGAGGGATATTTATACCTCAAATTGTTTTTAGGGAGAGTTGAGCATGCTCTAGAAAATTATTTTAGTTGCCAAAACTATCTATACCGCGACTAAAATATTTTTTAGTCGCTGAAATTAAATTTTTGCCGACCAAAATTTTGGTCGTGCAAAGATAAAAAGTGAATTTTTATTTTTCATTAATTTAGTCGCCAAAACTATCTATACCGCGACTAACATATTTTTTAGTTGCTGAAATTAAATTTTTGCCGACCAAACTTTTGTGGTAGAGGAGAGAGAGCGGCAGTAGTGGTGAAGGTGGTGGATAAAAGGTGATGGTGGTGGCAAAGGAGATTAGTGGTGAAGTTGTGGTAGTGGTAGAAGAGATGGAGTGGCGCCGGTAGAAGAGAGGTAATAGTAGTAGTAGTGGTCGTACTAGTGGTGGTAGTGTTAGTGGAGTGATAACGACGGTGATAGTAATAGTAGTCGTAGAGGTGGAGTGGCAACAATGGTAATAATACTGGTAGTGGAATGACATTTGCAGTAGTAGTGAATATGGTAGAGGAGATGGGTGGTGAGAGAGAGATGAGTAAGAGACAAATAGAGAAGAGAGATAGAGAGAGAGACAGAGTGATGAGCGAGAGAGACTAAAAGTGCATTTTCTTGTAGTGAAGAGCTCGGTAAATAGAGAAGAGGGGAGGAAGAGAGTGAGCAAGGTGAACACAATGGGGGAGAGAGACAGACAAGCGGACAGACACACAGAGAGAAAGAGAGATAAAAGAGTGAGAGACAGCTAGACAGACATAGAGAGAGAAAGAGAGAGAGAAGAGTGATAAGTGAGAAAGAGACAAAAAGGGAAAGAGATAGAGAGAGAGAGAGAGGGACATAGAGAGAAAGAGATAGACACAGAGATAGAGAGAAACAAAAGATGAGTGAGAGATAGACAAAGACAGAAAGAAAGAGAGTGAAAAGAGATGATCGAGAGAAAAACATAGAAAAAGAGAGAGATAGAGAGAGAAGAAAGATGAGCGAGAGAGACAGAGAGAGAGATAGAGAGAAGAGAGATGAGTGGGAAAGATAGGGATAGAGAAAGAAAAAAGATGAAAGAGATAGAGAGAAGAGAGATGAGCGAGAGACAGAGATAAAGACAGACAGACAGACAGACAGAGAACAGTGATGAATGAGAGAGAGAAAAAGAGAGAGAGAGAGAGAGAGAGACAAAGAGAGAAAGAGATAGAGAGTGAGAGACAGAAAAAGAGACAAAGAGAGAGGAGAGATGAACAAGAGAGACAGGGAGAGAGATAGAGAGAAGAGAGATGAACGAGAGAGACATAGAGAGAAGAGAGATGAACGAGAGAGATAGAGAGAAAAGAGGTGAGCGAGAGAGACAGAGAGAAAAGAGATGAAAGAAGAGATAGATAAGTGAGAGACACACAGAGAGAGAGAGACAGACAGACAGAGAAGAGTGATGAGTAAGAGAGAGAAAGACAAAAGAGAGTGGAAAATGAAAAAATTGGTGAAAAGAGACAGACAGAGAGAGAGAGAGAGAGAGAGAAAAAAAAAAGAGCGAAAAGAGATAAACGAGAGAGAGACATGAAGAGATGAGCGAGAGAGGGAGAGAGATAAAGAGAAGAGAGAGAGAAGAGAGACAGAGAGAGAAGAGAGATAAGAGAGATAGAAAGAAGAGAGATGAGCGAGAGACACAGAGAGAGAGAGAGAGACAGACAGACAGACAGAGAAGAGTTATGAGTGAGAGAGAGAAAGAGAAAGAGAAGAGAGACAGAGAAAAAAAACAGAGACACGGAGAGAAAGAGAGTGAGAGACAGACAGACAGACAGATAGAGAAGAGTGATGAGTGAGAGAGAGAGAGAGAGAGAGAAAGAGAAGAGAGACAAAGACAGAGACACATAGAGAAAGAAAGAGACAGAAAGAGAGAGAAAGAGTGATGGGTGAAAGATAAAAAATAAATTTTTATTTTACATTCAGCGACTAAATTATTTTAGTTGCCAAAACTTATATACAGCGATCAAAATATTTTTTAATCGCTGAAATTAAATTTTTGCCGACCAAAATTTTGGTCGCCAAAGACAAAAAATAATTTTTTCTTTTTCATTCAGCTCCTAAATTATTTTAGTCGCCAAAACTATGTATACCGCGACCAAAATATTTTTTAGTCACTAAAATTAAAATTTTGCCGACCAAACTTTTGGTCGCTAAAGATAAAAAATAACTTTTTATTTTTCATTCAGCGACTAAATTATTTTAGTCGCCAAAACTACCTATACCACGACTAACATATTTTTTAGTCGCTAAAATTAAAATTTTGCCGACCAAACTTTTGGTCGCCAAAGATAAAAAATAACTTTTTATTTTTCATTCAGCGACTAAATTATTTTAGTTGCCAAAACTTATATACAGCGATCAAAATATTTTTTAATCGCTGAAATTAAATTTTTGCCGACCAAAATTTTGGTCGCCAAAGACAAAAAATAATTTTTTCTTTTTCATTCAGCTCCTAAATTATTTTAGTCGCCAAAACTATGTATACCGCGACCAAAATATTTTTTAGTCACTAAAATTAAAATTTTGCCGACCAAACTTTTGGTCGCTAAAGATAAAAAATAACTTTTTATTTTTCATTCAGCGACTAAATTATTTTAGTCGCCAAAACTACCTATACCACGACTAACATATTTTTTAGTCGCTAAAATTAAAATTTTGCCGACCAAACTTTTGGTCGCCAAAGATAAAAAATAACTTTTTATTTTTCATTCAGCGACTAAATTATTTTAGTCGCCAAAACTACCTATACCGCGACTAACATATTTTTTAGTCGCTGAAATTAAAATTTTGTCGACCAAACTTTTGGTCGCCAAAGATAAAAAATAAATTTTTATTTTTCATTCAGCGACTAAAATAATTTAGTCGCCAAAACTATATAACCGCGACTAACATATTTTTTAGTCACTGAAATTAAAATTTTGCCGACCAAACTTTTGGTCGCCAAAGATAAAAAATAAATTTTCATTTTTCATTCAGTGACTAAATTATTTTAGTCGCCAAAACTATTTATACCGCGACTAACATATTTTTTAGTCACTGAAATTAAAATTTTGCCGACCAAACTTTTGATCGCCAAAGATAAGAAATAAATTTTTATTTTTCATTCAGCGACTTAATTATTTTAGTCGCCAAAACTATGTATACCACAACTAACATATTTTTTAGTCGCTGAAATTAAAATTTTGCCGACCAAACTTTTGGTTTCCAAAGATCAAAAATAATTTTTTCTTTTTTCTTTCAGCTACTAAATTATTTTAGTCGCCAAAACTATATATACAGCGACCAAAATATTTTTTAGTCGCTGAAATTAAATTTTTGCCGACCAAACTTTTGGTCGCCAAAGATAAAAAATAAATTTTTATTTTTCATTCAGCGACTAAATTATTTTAGTCGCCAAAACTATCTATACCGCGACTAACGTATTTTTTAGTTGCTGAAATTAAATTTTTGCCGACCAAACTTTTGGTCACCCAAGATAAAAAATAAATTTTTTTTTTCATTCAGCGACTAAATTATTTTAGTCGCCAAAATTATCTATACGGCGACTAACATATTTTTTTAGTCGCCAATTGTGGAAAATTTAGCGACTAAATTTTTTTAGTCCCCAATTGTGAGATTTTTTGCGACTAAATTTTTTTTTAGTCGCCAAAAATTAATATACCCTGACTAAAAAAATTTAGTAGCTAAATATTGTACTTTTACCGACTAACATAATTTTTGGTCGCCAATTCCACAACTTTTGGCAACCAAAATATTTTTAGTCGGCAAAAGTGGTCGCCAAAACTGTATTTTCTTGTAGTGTATACTAATTTTAAATAAATTATTTATGTGTATTTTAATAATTTTAGCGCTATTGTGTTATAAAAATGTAACTTACATTAATATATATAATAAATTTCATAAAAATAAATATTTTTAATATTTAATTTTTAAAAGAAAAGTGAAAAAAAGTAGAATAAAATTAATTGGTAAAATATTTTTAGTATGTGTAATTCTATTAAATTTTGTTTATGGGTAATTTAGATTAAGTAGAAATCTTTTAAATATTAAATTTTAGAAAGAATTTTGATAAGGGTATATTGATATGAAATTTCAATAAAAAATAAAAAGGAAAAAAAAAGGAGATGTGCTATATAGGAAAGAGAGAGAAAAAGTTAAAGGTACACAGTATTTTTTTATTTATTTTGATAATCTTAGTCTTATCGTTTTGTAAAAGTCTTATTTAAATCAATACATATAATAATTTTAAGTAAATTATTTATATATATTTTAATAATTTTAACTCTATCGTTTAGGTGTGAGAATTTACGACACGACAAAATAACATAATTTGAACCGTACACGAAATTAGCAGGTTGGGACTAACCATTTCCTGATATGAACACAACTGGATAACACGAATATTAAACAGGTCACATTAGTGTTAAATCTATACAACACGAAATTGATACGGATAACCTGTATAATGAAAAATTAGTTACACATTTTACTATTATTTCCACTAAACAGTATCATTACATTTTTTAATCTCTTAAGTAATTACATAAAATTTATTAAAAAGTATGTAACATATGATTTTAAGTTTAATATAAATTTTTTTTTTCTTTTAATTGAGATTAATGTATTTTTTGTCTTTTATTTGAGTTAATCTAGTAATATATATATATATATATATATAATGATAAAATATAATTTTTATAAATTAAGAAAATAGAAGTAAGTTGAAATCAAACATTTTTTTATAAATAATTTCATTTAATAAAGATTAGTTCCATTGAATTTAACTTGTGAAGAAATTTTCAAATCTTTTTCATACCTTTGATATTTTTAGTTAATAGTAAAAATTTTTAACATGACACGTTAATGCGACACAAACCGGACACGGATTGAAAACGACACGACACTTTAACACAAAATAATAAATGGGTCAGGTTAGTATTGAGATAATTCTGACACGAACCTGAGATGATATAATACGAACACAACCCAGACCCAACACAACACGACGTCCACCCTTCATATTATAAAATTTTAAATTAAATAAATATATATAATGATTTTAAATTATATTAAATTATAACACAAAAAAACAAACATTCATTTGGTTATTCATTTGGTAATTCTAACATTTCATGCTATAAAAATGTAACTTAAATAAATAAATATATATATATATATATAATAAATTTATATGAAATTAAATTATAACTTGATAATAGAAATAATTGTTATAAAATTAAAAGTGATTCTAATTATTTAACAAATTCAATATAATTAATATTATAAATAAGATAGACATAAAAATAAGAAATAATTTTAATATTTTATTTAAAAAGTGAGAAAAGTATAATAAAATTAATTGGTATTTTTAGTAAGTATAATTCTATTAGGTTTTGTTTATGAGTAATTTAGATTAAGTATAAATTTTTTAACTATAAAATTTAAAAAAAAAATAGTAAAAGGATATATTGATGTGACATTTTAATAAAAAAAAAGGAAAAAAATAGAGATGCGCCACACAAGAGAGAGAGGGAGAAATTGAGAGTAAATACTACTTGTAATAATATATATATATATATATATATACATATTGTACATTTGCAAGTTCACATCCCTTTGTTTCGACGATAGATTCAAGTAGCTAGGGAGACATGCATGCGACATAACACGTCTTCTAAAACCATCTCTAATGGTTACTCAAACGTTTCATCAAATTTGAATTTGATAAAAAAAAAAATTGAGTTCTTTTCCTACTCCAACGATTGCATCAAATAGGTATCAAATTAAGAATTTCACTTTTTTTATCAAACTAAGGACAAATGTGCATTTCATCAAATCACTGTTCATTGATGTTGCCGGATGTCTCCCTGAATGTCTCCCCAAATATCCTCTCGGATAACCACCTCAAGGAAAAAATTTGTGAAAATATTGCAGTGGCCGGTCGAGGTCTAGTGCCTAATCGTCTGCCTGGTCGACCACCTCAAGCCAAAAAGGGAAGAAAAAAAAATTACACTGGTCAGTCAATCGGTCAGATATCCGCCCGATCAGTCGATCGGTGTTCTGATGAAACTCCAAAATCCTCTGTTGGAGCACTTGATATCAAAGGAAGCAATTATTCAAATTTATATTCAAATTTGATGAAAAAATTAATATACCGTGATATGTTCTAAGTGGCTGCGTTGTACTTGGTACGAAGAGTGGCAGTGGTTAGCCGCATGTCCTTTCTCCCTAGTTTATTCCAAGGAACCTTAGTTATGGTTGTCTTCGTTTTCTAACTTGGTTATTTGGTTTTTCTCTGCTTGTCAAGGATGGCGTACTCGGGCTGGCATATGTGAATTAGGCCCTAACTAAGGTGGTTCAATGGATTTGGGTTAGTCCGTATTTACCTATAGATGATTCTATTTACACCTAAAAAATAATTTAAAATGCCTAATTAAAATTTTTAATTTTTAATTCTTATAAATTTATTAATAAGGATAACACATATTAAATCATAAAATAAAATTTCTATTTACACTCTAATCACTTATATGTATTCTTCATATTCAAATTTCTTTATCTTCTTCCTTAAGTTTCAATTATTTTCTCTTATTCTTCTTCACTGAAAAATTCCAATCCACCCACCAAACTCACTATTATTATCAACATCATTGTTTTTTTATTATGTTGTTACTTACAAATAGAAAAAAACGTTTGAACAAAATTAAACAATTGATGAGAATAATAATCGAAACTATTTTTGAAGCAATCTATCAAAGAAGAGGTAAGTTCTTACATAAATATCAAAATACAATTCTTAATTTCTATGAATATTTAGCCTGTTTTACGTCAATATTGTTCGGATCTAAAAGTTCAAACAAAACAATCTTGTTCACCATTGGATAGCCGAACAAGCTGACTATGTTCGACTTTGTAAGTCCAAACTGTTGGACAATCTTCACTGTATTTAAAAAGATTAAATTCTGTTGTGTACAAAACAACAACAAGAATAAAAGAAATAGAGAAAATGAGAGAATTTGTTTGATTACAAAAATCAAACTCGAAATAAAAATAAATAAATAAAACCACAGATTTTATTTTGTTACAAAAACAAAAATAAAATCTGATTAAATAAACATAATAAAAAACAGAATAAAATTAAACAACTTACTTGGTTAATTTATTTGAATAACTTTTCTGATCAAGTCCAGTGTTTAACACTGTGTCCTTAAGACAGATTCGTCCTCTCCACGGTGCTTTCAGAATTTGGACGTCTATCTCCCAAGATGAAATGATCTTACCACAAACAATAGCAGCACTACAAATTATTTGCCTTACGAACACACTAAGTGTTTACACTCTTTCTTTCGGAAATAAAATGCAGCAAGATGAAGAATATAATTTGCAGAGGATGGAGTACGAAAAATTTGAGTAAAATCCAAATGGGAGGCTAGTCTATTTATAGATGTAAAGGTGGCTTTTGGTTTTGAATTGAACAGGTATGAAACCTGTTAGATTCAAATTTAAACAGATTTGAATCTGTTTATTCAAACAGATAGAAACGGGAAGGGCTCTGTTTGGATGAGCAATAAATCCAAAACAGTTTAATTCTGTTTGAAAACGGGAAGGGCTCTGTTTGGATGAGTAATAAATCCAAAACAGTTTAATTTGAATTCTGGATTTTATTTTAATAAAAAATAAAATTAAATTCAAATGTTTTTAGCCCAAAAAGATTAGAAGCCCAACCCAACCACGCACCCAAGCCCAGCCCGCCCGACCGGACAGCCGGCGGCGCGCACGTGTGGTGATTTTTTGGTCCAATGGGTCTAGCCCATTTTGCCCATAACCTCTCCCTCTAAAACACTTGGGTACCCCTTGGGGCACACCCCAAGTATCTCACCCTAAGCCTTATAAACTCTTTCAAAACTTCCCACCACATCAATGTGGGACAAGCCAATTTACAACTTTAAGGAATTTCCACCATAACTCCATTTCCATGGAGCACACTTTGGCTTCAATTTCCCATTCACTCGGTGATGGTTTTGAGCAACTAAATATACCACGTGAATCACAACGCGGCATAGAACGCGTTACCACTTTGACCCGAGTAAATCGATGCTCGGAGCCCACCTAAAAAATAGACCAAACTTGAGGAAAAATTCTGATTTTACCCAGAATTTTTCCACCATTTCCAACACAAACTAAACCATCGACGTTCGTTTTGTCTTTCTCCTTCTTCTTCAACGTGGACCCAATATGCTTCTTCTTCAATAATTAACAATGAAAAGATTGAGAAGATGATGACATGTCTGAGATGTGGTTGAGAATGGCTAAGAAGAATATGTTGTGGCTAAGAATGACTTCGAAGAGACGAGGGAAAAAAATTTTGAATTAATTTTTATATTAAAGTTATTATTTGAGTGTACCATAAAATTAAAATATTATATTATTCAAGGATAATTTGTAAAAAAAAAAAATATAGAATTTATTAAAAATAAATTGTATATTTAAATAACTTAATAAGAAGTACTGAAAAATTAAGCTTACTAATTGATTTTTTGAATATGAATAGAATCCCCCATTTACCACAATATTCTTCATTTATATGTATAAAATAAAATACACATTATATCAACCTCATACAACATTCTAGATGAAAGTTTTTTATTTTTTATTTCTTTGTCAAGATTTGTTTGTATAAATTGTTGAATTGTTAATCATCAATTCATCTCAAAACTTTAAGTTGTTATAAAAAATTAACTTTATTATTTATATTCCAAATAAAACTTCCTCACACGTGATTGGGTTTACCTCCATAAATGAGTCAATCACAGAAATATTTTAATTATCGAATAAGTAATGATGTTTGAAAACATGGTATATTTCATCTGCACGTTTGGATATGACCTTTGTGTATTTAGTTATGACTTATTATATTATTAATTATGACACATTATAATGTTAGTTATGATATTATTTTAATTATAATTCAAGAATTATTTGGTTATACCTCAAGTAATGTGTGGTTATAACTCAATTTTTTTTTTTTAATTTTTTTTTTTAGATATAACTCACATAGTATTGAGTTATATCATTTATGATAATCACACTCACAAATAACATAACTTCCATATACTACACACCTTTTTTAGAGTGTGTTACGTAACATTTTCCTTTAAAATATAACCTTTTTGTTTGTTCTAAAATCGTATCAAATTATCAACCATCAACTGATGGTTAATTTATTAAACTGATGGTTAATTTATTAATTATATATTCTTAACCTATGTCAAATGAATACAATATAGTACAATACAATGTATAAATGAAAAAAAAAAAAAAAAAAAAAAAAAAAAAAAAAAATTGATGGCCCTAGATAACCCATAACTCATGCCACGTACTAATCACAATATATCATACCTTCTAACATTTCTATCATTCGATACAAAATCATAACCCTATCACCAGAGGTGACTCAATGAAAGGGGTGATCGGATTCTATCCACCTACCCTACGAAGCACCTTGAATGGTTTTTTTTTTTTAATAATAAAAAAATATTTGATAACTAATTGATCCCATTATAAAAATTATAAAAAAATAAAATAAAATAAAAGACCTTGTCTATTAGAAACTAAAACTCATTAGTAACCTAATCATTTTCTATTACGTTTTCCTTCCCAACATTCAAACCAAATGAGAGGTGAGTGGTTAAATGCTTGTTTAATCACATATATTGTCACGCCCCAAACTCGTCCCTAAAAGTTTGGGTATGATTTACTCAGAAACGGACACTTAACCTGCCATATATAATATATAGGGCCTGAACGGAAGTATTAAATATTAGAAAATAACATAAAGTAAAAATAATTACATCCATTGAGCGACCACCATCATGCCAGGATCACAAACAGTGCATTCGATAATAAATATTTACGTACACATATACAAACCCCGCCCCGTATTCGGGCGGATAACAAAAACATTAGAAACCTCAACAAATTAAAGGCAATCAGAGTACAAGCCAAAACTTAACAAAACTCTACTAAGATGGGCAGGCTTCATTCGAATGCCTGGACATACAGAGGTTGACAAAAGAAAGTCGAGCATCGAGGGTTAAGGCTAACCTCTAGATTTATTACCTACAGAATCAGACAAAATACAGAGTGAGACAATCTCAGTGAATAATAGTACTTTAATAAACCGATGATTAACTTGAATTATAATCCAGATTAATGTGTATCTAAAGTAAAAGGACATGTAGTTAAACTAATGCTGTAATTATTTCCAGAACGGCCTTAGGCCTAGTTTTTATAATCAGAATGGCTTTGAGCCCTTGAACAGAGTGGCATTGAGCCCTTAAATAAAATGGCAATCAACCCTTTTTATGTATCTATGAACTCAAGAGGTGACTCGCACGGATTCTAGAGGTGACTCGCATGGCATCACTTAGTTCCGTGCAGCACTTTATTTCATACTAACAGATCATACAGAATGGCCATAGGCCCAGATGTCACAGATTGGCCATAGGCCTCACAACTTCCACAGAACGGCCATAGGCCTCATAACTTTCACAGAGTGGCCATAGGCCCCATAACTTTCACAGAACGGCCATAGGCCTCACAGATTTTAACAGATTGACTTTAAGCCAGTTCATATATGTATGGACTCAAGAGGTGGCTCGTACGGATTCTAGAGGTGACTCGCATCGCAGCACTTAGTTTCGTACAACACTTTGTTCCATACCAGAAATCATTAAGTCTTAAAGACCGGATAATCCATATCACGTCATAGCACACACGGAACGGATAAATAGAACAGACTAGTTTCAGAGCTATACGTATCCTTTCAATCATTCACATGAGTTAATATAGTTAGTTTGCGTTTAACAGAGTGTAGACAATAATTGTTAGCAATAAGTAAAGCGTATTTTACCGATCGGCCTTAGGCCAAAGTGATTCCAGAACCGTATCAATGTACACCGATTTTCCAGGCATTTATAGCTATTAACATAATTAACTTGCGAAGAACAGAACGTTAATAATAATAACTATTAACGATAGGTAATTGTGCAAATACAGTACCATTACTCAATAGTGCACAAAGACTTTCCCATGGTTTAAACCTAGATTGACATAATTGTCTTGCATATAACAGAATAATAATAACAGCTATTAACCGAAAGCACATGCATCATTACAGTACACTTAATAGGGACAAAACAGTTCACATTCTAACGTGGGTTATATAACGATGTCAGACCTTTGTATTCATATCATACATCCTGGATGACCTCCGGACCATGTAACACGACAGAATATCCTTAGAAGCACACAGTTAACATCGTTCAAGGATGAACATAAATTCCATTCGTTTGTTAAGAAATGGCGTAGTTTACTTACGGATAACAGAGGGTTAACGTTAGCTATTAACAGTAATCAAACGTACTATACAGTACTATTACTCACAGTGCCGTGGTCGAGCGTTAGTCCTTCTCGGAGTGTGCCCTGCACACATACATAACTCACCCATTAGTTCCTTTTTCTTTGTTGAATAATTTCTTGACTCACTTTGCTTCAAATGCATTTTACAAATATCAGAAGGCAGAAATTATAGATTTCAAAAATATCGGAGGGTCAAGCACATAAAACGGAGCGGTTCAATTTTTCCGGCATGGGCCGCACGTGCGGCTGTAAGCCCCGCACATGCGGCGGTTAGTCCAGCACGTGCGGCTGGAAGGTCCCGCACGTGCCTTTTTAGCAGAATGCAAAGTCGAATTTTCCCCTGTTTTCCGCACGTGCAGCTGTGAGCCCCGCACATGCGGCGATTCAGCTTCAATTTCCAGTCTGAAATTCAGATAAAATCCCATCTTTGGTGAGTATTTACAAGGTTCCAAATAGACTTATAAATTGCTAAACATGGTTCGAAAATCATATATTTGGAAGGTACAAACATATAACAATCTAGATATGAACTAGATCCTTAATTCTTAACCCATAAACATCACTCAAGAATTCAATTCTCTTTAGCATGCAACATCACAAGTCATTTCCTTCAAGATCTTAATACATCCTTATATACATTTTCACACATAATTGGGTGCAAGCATGGAGAATCAAGAATATGATGTAATCTCCTTTACATGGTTCAAATTAATCACAACAACAACATGATGAAAACACTTATTCAATTCTTTTTTTTTTTTTTGGGTGAATAAGAATAAATTAAAACAAAACAAAAATTACATGATTACAAGGGGCATACCCCAGGCCCTACCACTACTACAACAAAACACCAAAAGGAGCAGCAACCAAGCTACAAAGCTACAGGCTACAACCTAGCTACAACACAAGAACCCAACCGAACAGACTTACAAACAAGACAGACCGCATAAAACCTGTTCAGGCGCCATGTCCATGATAAACAGGGGGCCTGCACAAGGCCACCATGAAATGCAAGCGAAAACATGTCCAAAACAACATAAAAAACATAAAAAAAAATAATAACAAACAGCCCAAAATGGGCCCCACACACTAGCTAAATGGACTACAAACATCCAGGAAGTGTACAAATTACAACCAAGAATAAAACACCAAGAGGACACAAAATAACTAATACAGCCATAAGTAGACCTATCCTTTGACTTATTGAGGATTTTAGACAAGGCGCCTTTAGCTGCCTTTGCCGAAACGGGTTTCCAATCGTCACGAAGCCACCAAGAAGGGCGCAAAATGGTGCCACCTCTCCACCACCAGTAAAACATTTTGGGAACAAAACTGCATCTTCCAGATTTGCACAGCTTGATGTCACATAAACTCCCCCTGTACATGGAACTGTAAACATGAACAAAAAACAGCCACATATAGAAGTTGAAACTGTTTTTGTGATCAAATAGGAGCAGAAAAAGAACATAAATTATATTAATTCTCACTACACTCGGCCCACAATAATATATGTCTCTCCTCTCCATATAGTGTCTCACTTCACTCAACCCACAAATCACAGATATAGACTCCGTCTGGAATAGTAGCTGAGTTGAAAGAGCATCCCTGTCCTGCAAAATAGAAAATATACAGCATATATACAAACTCATTAGAATGCCAGCTTTGGTACTACTCACATCTCTCAACCCACATTTAGAGTGTATAATGTACTGGCTCACTTCACTCAACCCACATTGAGTCTTGACCTGTCCATTCCTTAGATTAAACAGCATAAAGCATCTGATTGTCAAGTGTACCTGCAAAATAATAACCATTTAAGAAACACTCAGTATATGCTACTTTCACTCAACCCTCAAAATATAGGTGAACTCACATCCCTCGTGCCTCTTCCAGCAATAGGCAAACTCATGATTGTTGTTGGCAGATTCCATTGTGACAAATACCAGCTATCACCTGTAGACAACATCACATTACTCAAAGAAATAATCCTACCCCTCACCATTTGGATAATTTGTTTGGTGACAATCTCAGCAGGAATACTAGTTTGACTAAAAACTCTATTATTCCTCTCCCTCCAGATGTGATACACCGTACACATAAAAGACAACTTAGTAATAGCAGACTTCAGAGATCTACCTTTAGTAGAAATCACAGCCAGCTCAACATTGTCAGCCTAGTTGAGGTTAGGCCAACTCACATTACATTTACCCTGGATAGCAGCCCAAATCTATGATGAATAGGCACACCTAAAGAAGAGATGTGAATGACTCTCCGTAGGATCATTACAGAGGGGACAACTAGGGTGAGTAATAAGCCCAAAGACCTGCAATCTATCCCTGGTGTTCAATCTCTCATGAATAGCCAACCAAACAATAAAGCTAACCCTAGGAATATAGGGATGCCCCCAAAGCAATTTACTCCAAGAGACTTTAGGACCCTTATCCCTCCAGCAGTCCCAAGTAGACTGAATAGTGAAAAGACCATCACCAGTAATACTCCACCAAGGACAGTCCTGAGTGTTCACAGAGGGTTTAAAAGTGGTGGGAGTAGATGCAATCCACTCTCGGATCTCCCAAGAATTAGGGAAAGGCCACTTCCAAGCACCACTAGAGATGATGGAGCTAACTTTAGAGTTGCAGTCAAGACCTGAATCATAGGCAATTCTGGGTCCAAACCTGCTCCACAAGGGTCCAAGGGGGTGCCAGTTATCAAACCATAGAAAAGCTTGCTCCCCATTACCAATTTTAAGTTTAATAAGGGGGAGAAGGAGATGTCTAAGCTTCAGGATTTTCCTCCAGACCCATGAGGGGTCACTAGGGACTTTAACATACCAGAAACTCCTACCTTTGAGTAAGTAGGACTTGACCCATTGGCACCACATAGAGCCCTCTCCACCAGAGAAGAGGAACCAAACATGTTTAGCTACAGCAGCCTTATTCCAAATACCCATGTCTTTGAAACCCAAACCCCCCTCATTCTTGGGTTTACAAATGGAGCTCCAAGCAATCTTAGCACTATGCTTCTTCAAATCAGACCCAGACCAAAGAAAGGCTCTAAGCAGGCTCTCAATATCTCTAATAACCTTTCTAGGAAGGATGAACATAGAAGACCAATACACTTGCATCGAAAAGAGGATGGTTTGAATGAGTTGAGCTCTACCCGCATAGGATAGAAGTTTATTAGTCCAACTCCTAATACGCTTCGTTATCCTATCAATCAAAATTTGGCAATCAAAAGCCTTGAGCTTAGTTGTAATCAAAGGAACTCCCAAGTATTTAACCGGGAGAGTCCCCTCATTAAACTTAGCAATATGAAGAATCTCCTCTCTGAGGTGCCTGTTACACCCAGAGAAGAAAATATTACTCTTGTTAGGACTCGGAGTAAGGCCTGATAGCCTTTTGAATTCATCCAATCCTTGCATAATAAGGTTCACAGTCCCAGGATCACCTTTACTGAAAATCATCAGATCATCAGCGAAACAAAGGTTCACAATTTTGGTCTTATCGCACCTCCAATGGAACTTAAACATAGGACTCTTGGCTTTTTCAGCAAGGATTCTAGCAAGAATTTCCATAGCTAGCACAAACAGGTAAGGAGACATAGGGTCTCCCTGTCTAAGCCCTCTGGCACCTTTGAAGTACCCATGAAGACTCCCATTAATGCAAATAGAGAAAGAGGGACTGGTCATACACGCCTTGATCCAATTAATCATATTTAGAGGGAAATCCATTGCTTTGAGGATATCAAGAATAAACTCCCATCTAACATTGTCATAGGCTTTCATGATGTCCACTTTCATAGCACACCTAGGGACCTTGGAGTCTCTATGGTAACCTCTCATGATCTCTTGGGACAGAAATATATTATCCGATATCCTTCTACCAGGATTATTCAATTCTTTAGGCGATATATACATACACAAACCTTCATTTGCATGAATATCCAAGAAATTCCTCATCCATACACAAGAGAGAAGTCAATTAAAGCAAAACCTCCATACCTTGAGCTTTAAATCTCTAAAACCCTTTCACTTCCCAAATTTCTCCCTTGAAGAACTCTTCTTCCACCCTAGCTTCCTTCTCTCAGGATAGTTTTTGAGTTCCAAGTTCATAAGTCAACATTTAAGGGATAACTATATATATAAAAAGTGAATAAAACAAAAATCAACCAGTTTAATCATCCCCAAATCAAATTTCTACAAACATGCTTATTATTACTTAAAAATTATGCTGATTCCAAATATAAAATCAATTCCGGATTACCAAGTCCCTGAGGCCCTCAATTTCTGATTTACACATTCTAATTATGACAGATACTTTCCTTACCAAACAGATATAGGTTCAAATCATAAGATCCATGTGCTTAAACTTAATTTTACATACTTTTTTACATTAAGCATTTGAATGTACAGAATTGGGGACCAAAAATATGCCAAAAACAGATATGAGGGTCGAGCTATTACATATATATATAAAAAGAGATGTGTTATTGACAATGAGATTATCATGTAACAATTCATAAAAAAAATGACACCTCGTTGAATAGGATAAGGAAAATGTCATGGATTCTAAATAATTTATCAATTTTTTTATCAAACCTCTCATATAGGTGTAGGACCCACACAAATCTACATGTGTGTGGGTCCCACACCTATGTGAAATGTTTGATAGAAAATTTAGTAGATTATTTGGGACCCCTAGCATAACTCATAAGATAAAAGTTTATGTATATATTTTTTTTTATTGAGACAATAACATTTTATTAAAAGTTTATCTTACTTAAATGTGAAGAAGTTCAAATGTTAATTAACTTAAAAAAAAATTTAAAATAAAAAGTTATTTTTCAAAAAGTTTATTCCTAAATGTTATGTTCAATTTAACCTGTCTTTTATATATATATACATATATATTTCATTAGGTCATATTTAGGGTAATATGACCAAAACATCCTTCCAAACTTTTTGCATCCCATTTTGAAATCAATACACAATAAAATAACAACAGTTCCATATTCCATAGAAAAAAAATCTCTTCCTTATTATAAGGAGAAAATCTATCCATTATTCTATGAAAAAAATCTCTCACATTCTCAAAACCCTAAATTGTCTACCTTCTAAATCGTCAATCTCTCAAATAAATGTTGATGTAAACTTTCACATTACAAATGTTTGCTGGTAAATAACATCCCCTCATGGAACCATGCACACTCAATGTTGCGTGAGTGTGTGACCATTAATATTGAGTGCAACTAACTATTTGTATTACAGAATTAATGTGAACATCCACATCTTTATGTACACACTATGTTTGTGGTCAAAATAGCACATTATTGTTTGTGCTAGTATGACTATTTTTGAATGTTTTGAATATGAATATTAACATCGACTGTGATTTGTGAGTAATTCATTGTTGATGTTGCCATGTTATTTTGGTATTATAGAAACACTATGACTATTCACATTGTTGGTACTTGCTTGTTATTGTATACACATAACCATTGACTTAGTGTGCATTATGATAAATGCAATCTTGATGTGAACATTCACATTTCTATGTTGTACTGTTAAGATGCACAATATGTTGTGACCAAAATAACACATTGTTGTTTGCGTTTGTATGACTATTCTTGAATGTGAATATTAACATTGATTAATGATGTAATGATCACAACACCAATTGCAACAAATTAAAATTTGCTAATCTATAACAACAATGACTTTAGTGGATGTAAACGTTCACATTCACTGAAATACCAAACCAATAAGCATACACACACTAATACATAATACCATATCAATTCATCTCGAAACAAAAAGTCGAATCTAATTTTAATCAATTATTGAACAATTCTAAACATACATCCCTACCAAACATTATTGAATATTAATCCTTTCCAAATGTATACCTACATGATGTTGCAAAACAAAAACGGGACTAACCTTGCTCCTACGATCTCTGAATAGAAGAAAATAGAGTTACAAACTACAACAATTGAAGAACATAGAGCTTTGAACTACAACAATTGAAGAACATAATGTTCTCTCACCACCAACATATAAAACAAAGCTTCAAAACCCTACCAAAACATATAAAAAAAAAAGTATCCCACTAATTTCTCTAGAATCAGTGATCACCAAAACAGAAAAAAGAAACATGAAGATTACAATTGTGTGTAATACGTACAATTAAAAATAAAAACATAGGGTATACTAGTCCCAAAAATATTATAAATAAGAAAAAAAGGAGGAAACTTCTATTTACACACCACTAATTATCTCATCCCATATCCATTTTTTAACTTTTTTAATTACCATTTTACCCCTGAATAAAATTACCAAAGAGGACAATTATACAACCATTCAAACCCTCTGGCAGCCATGTCGCTATAAACCCTAGTTGACGCCGGCGACACCATTCCCAACTTGGCAAGCACCTCCGATGACCCCCTTTAACCATCATTCCCTTCCATCTCCCTCAACAAACCACTGCCAACCTCCTTTACCATTGCCAAACTCCAACCACCACCATAACCCTCATCCCCAACCACGTCGCGAACAATTGCGCCTCTACCCTCGCCGTCACAATCAACCTTGTCATCCAGATCTACCATTGCCCTTCCATCACAAGCTCTCACCATCACAGAGATTAAGAGAGAAATCGCAATTTTGAGAGAGAGAGGGGGGGTTGCGATCGAGAGTAAGCAAAAGAGATTGCAATTGAGCGATCGCGAAGAGAAAGGGAGTAAATGGGGGTGGGACGACTGCTAAGGAAGAAGGGCGCCGTAGCAACAATAGATAGATTTTAAGGTTATTAGGGTTAGTGGAGAAACAATGAAGACAAGGGAATTTGAAGTATTTTGAGGTGTGAATTGAGAAAATGATAAAAATATAAAAATTGTGGGTGGTGTGAACTAAGTAATGGTGTGGGACGAGATAAATCTTGGTGTGTAAAATAGAGGCTTCCAATCTGAGATACAAGTCTAAATATATGGGACTAGGTGAAACATAAGAAAACTTTATGGACTTATTGAGCTATAAGTCCTCTAAATGGGATTTATGAATAAATATGTCTTTAATAAAATTTATAGAACTTAAATTTTTTGGATGACCCTATCTATAAAATTTTCTGTAGTCGCTATTGCCTATCACCTCTATCAATCACAAAAATTATGATACACCATTTGACCATGTCCTTGGGGCATAGTGATTATTTGGTGATCTTTGAGTATTATTTCATATCACTTGACACTTGTTGTCTCTCAAAATCCTAACAAAACATATTGAGTTCCACAATTTTAACCAATAAATAACAGACTGAAGCATCATGTGAATTTGTTATTACATACATATAAATGTATGTCACACCTCATATTACTTACATATTTCCATGAAAATCTATTAAATAATTAAATTAAATTATATATATATATAGATATATATAACACCCCTGATTCATCTCTTAGCAATTTGTGAATTACTATTTTCAAAACAATTTAATTTCTTCCCATGCTTTATTCCAGGTTGAAGGTGCAAAAAGTGAAGGAGGCCCAAGTATATGGCGTCAATTCACACGGATCCCTGGTCTCTCTCTCTCTCTCTACCATGTTTTCTTCACCCAATAACAGTAGTGAAATTCAGTTAAAATAAAAAATTTAAAACATGCCAAAGGATGCCATATGGAGTCATTTTTCTTGTTCATGTATAAATATTGTTATATGGGTTTGGCTTCTCTTATTTTCTTATCTCAATTTCAAAGAGCATTTTGATTTGATAGACTTATTCTGGGACTGATTTTAGTAATTTGAATTATTTATTTTTTAAGACTCGTTGACTAAAATATTTATTCAAAAAATTAAGATGATTGTATATCAATAGCCATATGTTTGAATTATATTTGTTTTAAAAAAAATAGATGAAAAATATAATTTCAGGAATAGCCATCCGTTTTTTATAATACAAATTTTATTCAAACATATAGCTACTGATATCTAGGGGTGTTCAAAAAAACCGGTGGAACCGATAAACCAATCCAATCCAGTCCAAATTGCCGATTTGGTTTGGTTTTTTAAACTTCGATTACGGTTCTGAAAAATAGTGGAACCGTTCAAATCGATCTGATTCTCGATTCTAAAGCTTTGGTTACAGTTCTGAACCAAACTGAATCGTGACATATTTGTTTATTATTATTTTTTATTTTTATATACTAGTTGTCGTGCACGTGCGTTGCATGTGATTTTTCATCTCAATGAATTTTACAATTTTATATTGACTTTTAAGGGTAAAATTTCTGTATATAGTAGATTTTTCTCATTCGAACTTAGGTCCTATAAATTTCTATATTGACTTTTAATTCTGCTTTGATAATGACTTTTAAGGGTAATATTTCTAATGGGTTATACTACTTTGGGGATCCACCGGACAATAAACACAATGTCATGACCCGAACCCGCCCCTATGAATTAGGATCATAACCGGCCAGTAATCATGAGATTACCTACGGCCTCTGTCAAAAATCAAATCATATTTAATAATAGGGGGGCCAAAATGCAGAAACAGAACTTGCAAAGATTGTTCAATGAGCTATGCATACATGGCATAATAAAAACTTTTCTCATTCATATAATAACTCACACCATACCGTTAATATAGATGTACATATATCCAGGATCATTCATACAGTCTTATCAAAAACCAAGGTTATACATATAGATTTGGCCACATAAGACCACAAAAAAGAAACAAAAGGAAAATAAAAAACAAACCCTCATCCGTGATGAAGCGACCTTGGTTAACTTCAAAAACTCAGTACTCTTTTCACATTTCCACTAAGGTTGGGGCTGGACATTCCGCTGCTCACCTATATACATATAGATACAGGGTGAGCTAAAGCCCATTGAATAATACCAAATTAAAGAGGCTACATGAATGAGATTCTCAAATAAGTTGTCCAAACTCATGTATAATGCATATAAATCATTATCTAAGCAAAATGACCTCGGGTCCATTCCATTATGCTCAAAGCATATCAAAGGAGCAAAATGACCTTGGGTCCAATTAATTCCTTATTCAAAATGACATTAGGTCCATTTAACAATCATGCAAAATGACCCTGGATCCAACATTCTTATATTCACATTTATGCACATATTTATATCCATGATCATGATCACATCCGTATTCATATTCAAAACGATCTTTGGTCCATTTAACAATCATACAAAACGACCTTCAGTCCAATTCATATATAAGACGACCTTTAGTCTATCTTATTAAACATTCCGAACAACCTTACGCCCAATCTGTATCCTTGTCAACCAAACGGCCTTGGGCCCATTTTGTATTCATACATCAATCACCTTACATATTCTATTATGAATCAAATAGATAAAATACTCATTCATAGTACAAATTCATAACTTCAAAAACTTACCATTTCAATAATAATACATACACAAAAATATATTTATTAAGATATTACTCACAGTGTTAAGATGCTTGATTCATCCTTGCAATTGACCCTACATAATTCACAACACATTGGGTCATAATACAATTCAATCCGTTCTTTAGTTCGCTAAATTTTCTTAGGCTTCTTTCTTGTTCTTTAATTCATTTAGGATGCTCAGTGCGTACCTAAGAATGCTTAGAAATGAAAGAGAACGAAAATTGAAGCATAAAACAACTTTTCAAAAGTTCCTGAAACTGGGCCTTTTGCTTGAGCACAACATTGGTCGCTCAAGTGAACCCCTTGGTCTGCAAAAGTACTGGATGCCTCATTTTTATGCTCGAGCTCAATTTTGGTCGCTCGAGCCAATGCTCAAAAATGTGAGTGGTCGCTCGAGCGGTACTTTTGTCGCTCAAGCCAACCTCCAATGTCTGCAAAAATACTAGGAGCTTTCATTTTACGCCCGAGCAACATTTTCTTCGCTCAAGCGAACTGCACGAATTCTAGAATTTCCAGAATTCTGTTTGAGCTTCAAACACAACTCCAAAGCTCCAAATTCATGTGTGACTCACCCAAACATGCAAGAACACTCCCAACTACATACATTTGAAGATAGTTTCAACCCTTTTTCCAAAATTCCATGAATTCATCAAAATTCAAACCACAAACTTCATGTATGTAAAATCCATGTTTTATATCTTGCATTAGAAGCTTCAAGATTTGGAATTGGGCTTCAAAACATAACAATTCATGCATGCACATGCCAAACAACTCTTAATTCAACATGATCATTATGGTTTATACTCAAATATGAGAAGTCATAACAAATCCATGCATGTGATCTCAAATTCAACACAATCTTTGGTCAATTCACACCTTTACTCTCATTATCTTCTTAAATCCACAATTTAAGTGACTTAACTCACAAATTGAGGTTCAAACTCTTGCCTACTATCTTCAATGAGGCTAGGTTTAGCAATTTCTTGAGCCTAGCTTCCAAATTCTTCAATCATCCAAGCCAATTTCTCAAGATTGAGCTCTTATCTCTCTAAGATGAAGATTTCTCTCCCTATATAGCTTAATCTCAGCAAAATGTCGAAGATGAGCTCAAGTTATGAGCCTAGGCACTAACTCAACATATATGTAGTGGATGATTAGCTTAAGCTAATTAAGCATGATTAACACTAATCAACCTTATTTAATTTAATTCAATTAATCTAATTAATTTGTTTTGAATCAATTTTTAATTAAATTTCAATATAGGCTTTAAAATTTATGCTAATCACAATGGTATAATCAATTTTGGTTTATGTCGTCTCTACGGCCTTCAATTTCAAATTATACCCGATAGAAGAACAGATTTCTCTACGATGACCGGATATAAATTCAAAAAGATAATTAATCACACAACTAGCATCCAAAATATGCCAAAATCATATTAAGCACATAATCATAAGTATAATTAAGATTAACATTATAACACATAATGGGGTCACCATACGGTTTTTATGTTTAGCAACACCATTTTGTTCAGGGGTCCAATGACAAGTAAGTTGTTGACGAATACCGATTTGATTAAGATGGGAACAAAATGCATTAGAAATATATTTCCCACCATTATCATAATGGATAGTCCTAACAACTGCATAAAATTGAGTTTTAACCATCTGTAAAAATTACACAAAAATAGGAAAGACGTTAGACTTACGACAAATTAGATAAATCCAAGTGCACCTAGTGTGATTATCAATAAAAGTCACATAATATCTATGACTAGAAAAATCAATAACAGGGAAAGGAACCCAGATATCAGAATGTATAAGATCAAAAACACTAGGAGCAAGAGCAAATCACCTAAAACCCGAATTATAAATATATATAGATATATAAAAATATTAAATATACATATAAATTACTAATCATTACATAATATTAAAGTAATTTAGATTATTAAATCATATTGAATATATATTAGAGGGGCATTTACACGCAAGTACTAATTTATGAACTTATATTCGATTAAGTCCTAGTTAAGATTTCTCGAACCTTCAAGTCCCATTAAATTTTTAATAGTTGAAATTGTCTTTCTAACAATGATTGTTCATCATTTATGATTATCTATAAAGGAACATTTATTTTGATTTTCAAAACTTTAAAACATCAACTTTGAAATTGAAAAAAAAAAAAATTATGTGCAAAAAAATAATTAATATCTTTTTTTTAAAAAAAATTGAAAAAACTGAATTATTTCTTTGTGCAAAATTGAAAATTTTGTGTCTATAAAGGAACATGATGATGGAACATTGATGTGCAAAACTGGGGAAAAAAAAAGGATAATGTTCTCAGTTTTATTGAATAACTGAATCAAACCAATAAATAAAAGGGTAAAAACATTTAATCTCATACTCTATTTTTTTATCAGTTAGTGAAATAATTATCTATAATATTATTATGCAAAATTAATAATATTCTTAGTTTTAAAAATTAGAAAAACTGATAATATTATCAGTTTACTAAATAGGACTTATTGGTTCAAAAAATCTTAAATAGAACATGCGCTACCATAACATTTGAAACTACGACTTTTAGATAATTAAATCTATATTATATATACAAGTAACACAAAATCTTACTTTTTTATTATCACTCATAAATTGTAGAGATTACCATAGTGACATCTCTCTTACATTATATAAATTATTTGTTTTGATATTATTAATGATTTTCTAAAAAGAAATGTAAATATTTTGATAAATTAATAATTTAGCTAGAAATAAAAATTGAAATTCATGCACAATTCGGACGATTTGGTCAATTTGGGTTTAACTTGGGTCAGATTTGGGTAGACAATCTCGAGATACAATTCAGGCCTAGTGCGGGCTTAGGCAGGTCTCAACACAACTTGGTTGGCCTTGGATAACCTCCCAACGCAATCGAACATGCTCGAGTTGCACCCCTAATTTTAGGATAAATTACCAATAGGTCCTTCTTTTGGGACTTATTACCTATTAAGTCTTATTGAAAAATTTAGGGTGAAGCACCAATAAATTCCAAATAGTGATTTTATGAACTGTTTGATCCTCCTTTTTTTTAAGGACCCAAAGGTCCAATTCAAGTATGAATTACATAAAGGGCCAAGCATAAACATGCATGTGTTATGTGTTGAAGGACAAATATGAATTTTCTCATAATGTTGAAATTACTAAATGTAACACTTTAAAAAAAATTCCTTAGCGTACTTTTTTCAAACGTGTTACTCCAATGTAACACTCTAAAAATGTAACACTCCAATGTAATATATTAAAAAACTTTTTAGTGTACTTTTATCAAATGTAACAACGTAACATTTTATAAAAACTTCTTAGTGTACTTTCCTAAAAGTAACACTCTAATCAATGTAACATTAAAAAATTTCTTAGTGTACTTTTTCCACACGTAACACTCCAACGTAATATACTAAAAAACTCATTGATGTATTTTTCTCAAACGTAACAACGTAATATTCTAAAAGAACTCTTTAGTGTACTTTTTCAAAACGTAACAATCTAATGTAACACACTAAAAAATCCATTCGTATACTTTTCTCAAACGTAACAATGTAACATTCTAGAAAAAACTCCTTAGTATACATTTCTCAAACATAACACTCCAATCAATGTAACACACAAAAACTTTTTACACTGTGTTTAGTTGGAGGATTTGGGAAGGGATTTGGAAAGGGAATGAGAAAAAGTGTATAGAATTAGGTGAAATTTAGGTATATTTTATTCATATTTTACATACATTTTTCATTTCTCTTTCCAAATTCCTTCTCAAATTCCCCAATCAAACACAGCATTAATGTACTTTTTTCAAACGTAGTACTCTAATGTAACATTCCAATATAACACTAGAAAATCGCAATAATAGAAAATGTAGATTTTCACGTTCGACAACCAACACTTTAGCCACCAATCCCCCCCTGCCAAAAAAAAAAAAAGAATCTTCCACACCTCATATTTTCATTTCTATCCTAAAAATAAATCAAAAAATTGAAAAAATGAATGACAAAATGGCATTCACTTAAACTCAAATGGCACCAAATCAAATAAATACAACTTTGCAAAACAAAATGACTAATTAGTTCATAAGAAAACTCTTAGAACTAAATGGATCAACATTTCCCCATATGGGATCTATGGATAAATTTTCAATAAATTTATCAATCTCTTATTTTTATGAATAAATTTATGATGATAAATTTATTAATAAAACATGTAAGTAAATAAGTCTAAATAATATGACTGATTGGTAAGTGTCCTTAATTTTTATTGAGCTCTAACTCAAACTTCTTAAAATTTTAATAAATAAATTGAAACGTACTAAATCCAGTTCAACTCGACTCGACTAATTTACAATCTTAGTTATTACTGAAATTACACTGCCCTCCCTTATTTTACCTAACAATATGCACACACCTCTTCTCCGTTAATGGATTGTTAATGACTTCACGAAAAATATTTATATCAGCATTCTATATGATTAAAATGCCAATTTTACCTGTGAAAGGCAATTTTCAATCATTCAGTTCAAAAAAAATTTAAATAAAAATAATTCATTTACTGTAGTTTTTTACCTACAACCAATCGTATCACACCTTATTAGTCTTCTATTTAATTAAAAAAAAAAGTTATATTTGAAATGACAGATATGATAAAAGATGGAAGTAATGGAGATGCGGCTGATGATTCTTACCATAGATACAAGGTGACTACAATATATAAGAGTTTTAAGATCAAATATTATGGTTTTTAAAAGTGAAAATTTTGTTACAAAAGATATTTAAGGACCAATTTCTATCGTCATGAGGATAGTCACTAAAAGGTCGTCCCGAAAAGTCAAAAACAAGGTTTTTAGCGACAAAATTGTTGGACAATCTTCACTGTATTTAAATAGATTAAATTCTGTTGTGTACTAAACAACAAAAAGAATATAAAGAAATAAAGGAAATGAGAGAATTTGTTTGATTACAAAAATCAAACTAGAAATAGAATAAATAAATAAAAACAGATTTTATTTTGTTACAAAAACAAAATTAAAATCTGATTTAATAAACAAATAAAACAGAATAATAAATTAAACAACTTACTTGATTAATTTCTTCTAATAAATATATGATCAAGTTCGGTGTTTGACACTGTGTCCTTAAGACAGATTTGTCTTCTCCACGGTGCTTTCAGAATGTGGACGTCTATCTCCCAGGATGAAATGATCTACTACAAACAATATCAGCACTACAAATTGTTTGCCTAACGAACACACTAAGTGTTTATACTCTTTCTCACACAAATAAAATGCAACAAAATGAAGAATAAATTTACAGAGGTGAAGTACGAATTCTGCAAGTTTTGAATTAAACAGATGCAAACCTATTTGAACAGGTATGATTGGTTTTGAATTTAAACAGATTTGAATCTGTTCAAAAATTCAAATAGATAAAAAACGGGAAGGGCCCTGTTTGGGTGTACAGTAAAACCAGACCAGTTTATTTCCGGAATTAATTTGAATTCTGGATTTTATTTCTTCCAAAAAATAAAATTCAATTCAAATGTTTTTGACCAAAAAAGAAAGGTATTGTGCCGAACAAGCCCAACGCGCGCGTGTGTGGTGATTTTTGGGTCCAATGGGTCTAGCCCATTTTGTCCATAACCTCCTTCTCTAAAACACTTGGGTACCCCTTGGGGCACACCCTAAGTTCTAATCCCATGCATTATAAACCCATCCAAAACTTCCCACCAAATCAATGTGGGACAAGTCTTATTCAAACCTAAGGATTTTTCACCAAAACTCCATTTCCATAGAGCATACTTTGGCTTCAATTTTCCATTCATCCGGTAATGGTTTTGAGCAACCAAATGTACTACGTGAATCACAACGCGGCATAGAACGCGTTACCACTTTGACTGGCGAAAATCGACGCACGGGGCCCACCTAAAAAATAGACCAAACTTAGGAAAAAATTATGGTTTTACCCCGAATTTTCCAACTATTTCCAATAATCCCCCACATGAATAGAATTTGATGACAACGGAAATGCAACAATATGCAGACTTTATTGAAAGAGTATAAGTCGAAAATATCTTGCATCAGGATAAGTAACTTTCGGCCTTGAACCTTCTCTAGTGATAACCTATCGAACTTACTGGTTAACTAATGGACGCGAAGTCTTGAATTGTTCAGTCGTTTGTTTAAGCCAAGACAATAGATTTCACACAAAATATCTTCTAACACATCGTGGTTCTCACTGTTGTGTTCATTTTGGCCTTGAACGCTCCTGGTTTTCATGAGTGTTTCTAGAGAATTTAGCCTCTTCATTCTCATAGAACTGACCCCAGTTCGACACTCATATAGGTGATTCTTATTGTAAGTATCTCTTTATACTTGTCTTGATTTTTATACCTAAATCAAGATATAAGTAATCAATAAAAGCAAGCTTATCCTTATATCCCTGCATACAATATATGTTGCAGATATCACTCTCACCATAGGAATGGGTAGGGAATTTAAATCCCTTGGTGATTTCTGGCGAGCCATACATAACTTAGTTGTCCCTTTGAACTTAGTTCTTGGGATCTCCAGTCATATAAGTAGAGTTACCATTATGACGACTCTTATGTAATAGGCTTTAATCCCATCCCCTTCAATGAACTATACACTAGCTCTTTTGTCAAACCTTTTGTTAACGGATCCACAATATTCTCTTTAGATTTTATATAATCTATTGAGATTATTTCATTTGACAACAATTGCCTTACGGTATTATGTCGACGACGAATATGTCGTGACTTACCGTTATACATATGATTCTGTGTCCTGCCTATTGCAGATTGACTATCACAATGAATACAAATTACTGGCACAGGTTTTGGCCACATTGAAATGTCTTCTAAGAAGTAATGAAGCCATTCTGCTTCTTCTCCTGCTTTGTCTAAAGCAATGAACTCGGATTCCATTGTGGATCGTGCGATGCAAGTTTATTTTGTGAATTTCCAAGAAACAACAGCGCCTCCCAGAGTAAAGACATATCCACTTGTGGATTTTGAATCTTTAGTATCCGATATCCAATTGGCATCACAATAACCTTCGAGTACTGCTAGATATCGAGTAAAGTTCAAACCATGATCACGAGTAAATCTTAGATATCTAAGAACCCGAATGATCGCTTTCTAATGGTCTTCTCCGGGATTACTAGTGTATGTAATAACCCGACCCTCGTACATGTTCTTTGTTATATTTTCGGATCCTATTTGGTGATTTTGAATGCTTACTGTGGAATCCTATGGGAAATTTAAATTAAGTAAGTAAACCATATGATTCAAGATGTCTATCTGTTCAATAAGGAAAGTATCTGTTACATGAGAACGCTTAGATCAGAAATTTGAAGCCTTAGAGGCTTAATTATCTGAAATTGATTTCACATATGTGATCAGCATGATTTTTAAGTAATATTAAGTATGTTTATGCAATTTCAATTTAGGATGATTAAACTGAATGATTTTCGTTTTATTCACCTATGATATGCTTATATAGAAGGATATATTCATGTTCATATCATATAACTTAGAAGAGTTTCTTCAAGCTATTTCCTAAGAGAGAAAGGATGAGAGAGAGAGTGAAGGTTTGAGAGGAATTCAACAAGGAGAAGGTAGAGAATCTAAGGAGCTCAAGCTTAAGGTAAATCTAATTATTTCCTACAACCTTTCTCTTAGCTTTGAGTAAGATTTTCCCTTGGTTATGGTATTTGAAGATAGTAATTGTAACCTTATGTATGTGTAGAAGTTAGTGAGTAGAATACTCTTACTTGGTTGCTTGATTCACTTTGAATTAACCATGGAGAAGTTGTATTTGAGCTTTTACTTTGAATTCAAATATGTGGATATATGTTTATGGATGTGTAAAGTTAGAATTCTCATGGATATGTGTATGTTGTGAGCTCAAGAATGATGAACTAAATTAAATTGATGTAATTGCCATCATCTTGACATGATTTTGGACCATGTATTATCAAGTAAGAATGTTAATTTGAGCCTTGTAAATATGTACCAAAAGATGGGATTTTGTAAGAAATTTTCGGACAATTTGAGCAGAATCGCCGCACGTGCGGGGGTCATGGCCGCACGTGCGGGAGGTGCTGCCGCACGTGCGGGAGTCATGGCCGCACGTGCGGGAAATGGTGAAAAACAGGGGCTTGGACACTGTCAAAAAGTCACGTGCGGGACATTTTTGCCACACGTGCGGGAGAGTTTGCCGCACGTGCGGGGCTCACAGCCGCACGTGCGGCCCATGCTGAAAAACATAAATCGCTCCATTTTGCGTGTAGAACCCTCTAATGTTTTCGGAATATGTATTTGATGCCTTTTAATATGTATAAATTCCTTCGAAGTAAAACGAAACAGAAAGTGATCTAATATGGAAAGGAAACTAAATTGTGTAAGGTTGAATGTGTGCAGGGCACACTCCGGGAAAAACAAGCACATCATCGCAACACTGTGAGTAGTACTATCATTATCTTCTTTACATATGGTTAATGATTTTCATTAGCATTTCGTTTACACGACTATGTTAATGTCTCAAGTACGCAACTATGATTAATGTTTCAAGTATGTATGACTCATGTATGTATGTTAATGTTCAAGCATGTTCCAAGTATGTAAAGAACAGAATAGGAAAGATAAAATACCTTTATTCTATAAGACGCTGGGCCTATGGCCACTCATTATAAGCTATTGTGATATGAAGCAAAGTGCTACACGGAACTAAGTGCTACGACGTGAGCCACCTCTAGAGTCCGTGTGAGACACCTCTTGAGTTCGTATAAGTATACTTTCAAAGGCTTCAAAGCCAACAAGTTACAAGGGCCTTGTGCCACACGTTTCAAGGGCCTTAGCGCCATATGTTACAAGGGCTTTGTGCCACCATGTTTAAGGGCCTTGTGCCACTATGTTCAAGGGCATTATGCCACCATGTTTAAGGGCTTCAAGCCGTTATGAATTAAGAATGTGATATATCAAGCTTTTATGTTCAAGATTGGGCCTAAGGCCGTTATAAGATGAATACAGAATCAGGTTAACTTTGTAACCTCTGCATTTACACATATACTGATATATGTCATGTTTCAAGTTGAGCATTGCTTCATTATGTATTACTATTCACTGAGCCCGGCTCACTCTCTGGTATGTCTGTTTCTGTAGGCAACCAACCAGGTGGTCAATCCTAACCTATGATGCCCGGTTCCTTTTGACAACCTTCGTGTATCCAAGCACTTACAAGGCCACCCATTTTGTGAAGTCTACTAAGATAATTGGCTTATTTCTTGGCTACCCTTCCAAGGTTGATTGTGTATAACTCCAATAGTTTTTGTTACATGCCCGACTACAGGGCTGGGTCTGTATATGTGTTTGTATATATATACTGTCAAAGAAATATTTTTGGATTCTATCAACCTCTTATGGTGCATGTAATGTATGAGATCCTGGCATGTTAGAAATAGCTCAATGGGATTTGCTTAATTTTGTGTTCTTGTATGTTTTGTGCTTCCGTCAAGGCCCCATATGATATATATATATATACCAGGTTATATGTCTGTTTCTGAATGGGTCATGCCCGAACTTTTAGGGGCAAGTTGGGGGTGTGACAATGTACCTACTCAATTTACTGATAGCATAAGCTATATCAGGACGAGTACAATTCATTAGGTACATTAGACTTCTAATAATTTGGAAGTATTTTAACTGAGACACTGCATCACCTTTATTTTTTGATAAATAAAGATTGACGTCTACAAGTGTTCTAGCTCAATTCATATCATCCTTGATAAATTTACCAAGAATTTTCTCAATATAATGTGATTGAGATAATGCATATCCGTCAGACGTTTTAGTAATTTTCATTTCTAATATAACATCTGCAACCCCCATATCTTTGATATCAAATCTTTTGTTAAGTATTTGCTTAGTTGATTTGATCATGTTTTGACTACTTCCAATGATAAGCATGTCATCCACATAACGACAAACTATGACATATCCTTGGTCAGTGTTTTTAACATAGACACATTCGTCACATTCGTTTATCTTAAACCCATTAGTAAGCATTGCATGACTAAATTTTTCATGCCATTGCTTAGGTGCTTGTTTTAATCCATAAAGAGACTTTACAAGCCGACAAACTTTCTTTTCTTGCCCCGACACTACAAACCCTTCGGGTTGCTCCATATAGATCTCTTCATTTAGATCACCGTTTAAGAAAGCTGTCTTAACATCCATTTGATGTATTTCTAAATTAAACAATGCTGCTATAGAAATAAGCATGCGAATGGATATTATTCTTGTCACAGGGGAATATGTGTCAAAATAGTCCAGACCTTCTTTTTGTCTGTAACCTTTTACTACAAGTCTTGCTTTATACTTGTCAATTGAACCATCTGCTTTCATTTTTCTCTTAAATATCCATTTATATCCAAAAGGTTTAGAACCTGATGGAAGATCCACCAATTCCCAAGTATGATTTTGCATAATAGATTCAATTTCATTATTAACAGCCTCTTTCCACAAAGATGCTTCAGGACCTGTCATTGCTGCCTTAAAGCTTTGAGGTTCATTTTCTAACAGGTATGTCAGAAAATCTGGACCAAAGGATTTTGATGTTCTTGCTCTCTTACTTCGTCTTGGTTTATCATCAGTTAAATCCTGTTGGTCGAGACCATTACTAGCCTCTTGTGTTTGATTGTCATTAGCCTCTTGACTTTTGTATAATCATAAGTTCTTTTCTGTGAACTTAATTCCTGTCCTTTCTTTTAAGCAAAGACATGTTCAAAAAACACAGCATTCCTTGACTCTATAATAGTGTTCACATTTATATCAGGTATTTCTGATTTATAAGTCAGAAACCGATATGCACTACTATTCTAAGCATAACCAATTGATGATACTGTTTGTTCCAGTGAATGAATCAGACTGGTCCAAGCTCCTCAAGCCCACGTCCAAATGATCAAGCCCACCGGATAACCTGCAAACAAGTTCAATGGGGAACTGGGTAGTCCTCCAGTGAACCCTCTGACGAGCAAGTTAGGGAGAGAAGTGGAGTGTAGAGAGAGAGAGATTATAGATAGAAAAGCTTAACATTCTTCTTGTCTTCAACGTTTGCTTATATCCTTTGGTAATCATTTCGCTGTCCCTTCCGACCTGCCCTCCTCACCGAAAGTCTATGCTGTAGCTTACCTTGTTCAGGGTAAGGGGGTCCTGTTCCGACGGAGAGGTGTTGTCGTAATAAATGCTGTGATGGGCTGCATTAATGGTGATGTGCAGTGGCAATATCTTTGCAGATCTTTGTCTACTGATGTGGCTCGTCCTTCACCTACCGTGTGTCTGAATGTCATTGGCTCTTTATGCCATGTTGGACTCCAGCTGTCCTGGACCTCACCAGCTAGGTTATGCATTGGGCTCCAAGTGATGGGCTTGGATTGTTCATAGTGATTCGTGGCCTTTATGGGCTTATACACGTCAGTAGTCCCCCATTCCCGAGTGCAGCTTTAGTCCAACGAAGGGAATATTAATGAAGTAGATGAGGGTGTTAGGGATTGGCAGGATGGAGGTCGACCGGCAGGGGTGACTGAGAGGGTGAACCGACCGGGAGGTGGTCCGACTATGCAGGGCGACCGAGCGAAAGAGCCAATCACGGGGAGGACCGACCGCAAAGGTTGGCCAAATGAGAGGGTCGACCACGAGGAGGGCCGACCGCGAAAGGGGCCAACTGCGGAGGTTGGCTGAGTGGGAGGGTCAACCACGAGGAGGGCCGACCGCGAAGGGGGCCGACAGCGGAGGTTGGCCGAGTGGAAGGGTCAACCGCAAGGAGGGCCGACCGCGAAGGGTGAGGTAGAGGGGCGTGGGGCTCGAGAGGCGGCGTGTCACGTGGTGATTTGAAATGAAAAAGGCAGGATAAGGGGAGCAGATAGTGGATCATGGTCATACACATGGCAACATCCCGCCGGGGGGGGAGATTAGGCGCTAGATCAGAAATGAAACGATAGGTCATTATGGGTGTTGAAAAGATAGTTTTGGCGGATGATTTGAAAAGTTTTCAAACTGGCGAAAATTAATTGGGATCCTTGGAAAACAGGCAAACCGTGGGCTTTTGGCATTATTCGATTCACCTACTTGTTTACGAAAAATCAAAATATTCCAAGTGTGAATTCCTTTGTTGCTCGCGATACACCTCTGTAACACTTTTTTAACTTCCTTGCACCTGCATTCGAAGCGATTCGCAGGCATACCACAGAAATGGCCCAAGAAGGAACTGCGAATGTCAGGGTGGATCCACTTGGTGATGATGATGCAGTGGAGTTAGCACAGCAATATAGGATGGAGAGGGTGGGGGAGTCGGTGGTACGATCCCATGGTTCCACTATGACAGCAGTGGTTCCACTGCTGAATAAGAGTTGTTGTTGCCGATGTCGACGGAGAGGCCATCCGACGCCAGGCCAGGGGAGTTTGCCCTTTATGATGAAGCATTGAAGGGAGGACTGAGGCTGCCCCTGCCGCAAGTGGTGGTAGATGTCCTGAATCGTTTGGAGGTAGCGCCGGGCCAACTAATGCCCAATGCGTGGAAGATCTTACTGGCTTGTGCAAGTGCGTGGCCAAAGGCGAACGAAGGGGCGGCCATGACAGTAGACGAATTCTTCGCATGTTACAAGGCCTCAGGGCAGCAAGAGACTTGGGTCACTTTGCAGGCAGCGGCAGGGAAAGGGCTGGTGGCAGGGCTACCGTCATCGATCAAGGGGTGGAGACCACGGTGGTTCTATGCATCTGCTAGTGGGGGGGTTGGAGTGCGCACCATTTGGAAAGTGCCAACCAAGTCTGTGGAGCCAAGGCTGGGAACAGCAGCAGAGGAGAGGGTGAAGAGGGTAAAGGAATGGAGGGAGAAGGAAGGGGCCAGGTGGGACGAACTTGTTTAGCCATTGGCTTTGTTTGAGGCAGGGTTGGGTCCACAGTCGAGTGGTAGGGACCTCGACCGAACGGAGTTGGAGGCAAGGAGGAAGGCTCAAGAGGCGGAGGATCAGACCATCCTTGCCAAAGCCCAAAAATTTAAAGAGTCTCAGGCAAACCGACCGCCAAAGCCGGTTGTAAGGGAGAGGATCCGACCGCGACCCAAACCCTTGGGGGAAAAAAACTTAGGTGAATTTGTGCCGCAACCGCCCCTAATAGATCCTTTGAATGAGAGGTCGTTGAAGGAGATGGAGGTGTTGGGAGTAGTGAAGAAGAAGAGGAGAGTGAGGAGAAGTGAAGAGGAAAAGCCTGCCTAGAAGAGGAAGAGGGAAGTGAGGGCAGAAGAGACCAGTATGGCGAAGGGGGCAGAGGGGGGGGGAAGTGAAGGAGACCCCAGGAAGAGTAATTGCCCCAGAAGTGGTGGACATTGCCTCAGAGGGTATGGAAGTCGTTCTAGTAGTGGCGGCGATCGCCGCGGGGGTCGCGAGGGTCGTCCCTAAAGTGCAAGTAGAAGGTGGGGCGACTGGCCCTGAGCCAAGGGGGGAAGAATAGCCCCAGGGGGCTCCTGCACCCCAAGGAGGGGGAGTCAGTCTGACTACTGTGATCTACTATGCTCATGCGGTGGTTGGGCAGCTGGAGGGAGAAGAAGGCCCAGCCAGGGTAGGGGGAGACCGCCTTGTGGGGATCGTAGAAGAGGCAGCCTTGCGCTCAGCAGCCAGATTCAATGAGGCTAAACTGCTGAGGGGGTTATGCTCCGCTCGAATGGAGGTAACCACCTTAGCAGGGGCTCTGCTGAGGAAGGCTTGGGCTGCAAAGCTCAAGGCAGATGAGGCCAAGGCTCAACTTGCAAGGTTGAAGCAGGAGAGCGCAAACTGGGAGAGTACCCACGCTGAGCTGCAAACGGTCAAGGTGGAGCTGGAGAACACACGCCGCCAGGTTGTGTCGCTCGAGTTCCAACTGGCTGGCGAGCAGAAGAGGTTGGATGAGGCCCAAAAAGCTTGCGCGGTCGCGGTCGAACGACATGAAGAAGCGATGAGCAGTAATGAAGAGCTGGTCAGGCAAAAGAATGAGGCAGACGTGAAGATTAGCAATCTGCAGAAGGAGCTGGAGGGCGAGCGTGCAAAGGCACTGGAAGAGAGGGAGAGCCTTCGAAGGAGTTGGAGGCAGAAAGGGCCAAGGCAACTGCTGAAAGGGCGTCCCTGAAGAAGGAGTGGGAAGAAGAGAGGGCTAAGGCAGCCTCTGAAACGGCGACCCTGCAGAAGGAACTGGACGAAGAGAGGGCGAAGGCAGCCTCTAAAACGGCCGCTTACCCCAATCTGTATTTGGCAGCAATGGATTAATTCAAGGGGTCTGCTGAGTTTCAGATGACAGTGGATGCCGCAGTCGCCAGCAGCTTGGCGAGGGAGGAGTCTGGGGGGGCAGGCCCATCGAGACGACCGCTGGGGGCAGAACTGAAGCGGAAGTGATTGAGAGCTTCCAACAGTTAGACTTCTATAAACACAAAATGGCTGAGTTCTGGGACAGTGGCTGGAAAATGTTCAAACGTAGGGCTGAAGAACTGTTCCCAGACTTAGACCTCAGTAGTGTAACAATTGGTGAAGATGATGTGGCCCAGACCCCCCTGGATGAGGGTATTGAAGAAGAAGACCTTGTCTCCAGTGAGGAGGAATGAGTGAAGTGAAGAAAGTTTGTACTTAATTGTTTTTTTTTTTTTGTGTTTGTTTTTGTTTTGAATGGCTGTAATGAACTCATGTACAAATTTCTAAATAAATAAAATTGCAATTATGTTTTCATTTGATTGTCTGTGCTTGTGCAGTTGAAATGAATGAGGCGTGGGTGAAGCGGGTGTATAACTCATTGTGAAGTGCAAAGTGAAGTTAAACTTGTAATAAGAACTAAATTTAAGAACTCCTCAGTGTAGAGTGAAGTTGAAGTTGTAATAAAAACTCAATGCAAAGTGAAGTTAAGAACTCCTCAATCCAGAGTGAAATTGAACTTGTAATAAAGACTCAATGCAGAGTAAAGTTAAGAACTCCTCAATGCAGAGTGAAATTTAAAATCTAATAAAATTATAAGTTTGTGTTTGCCACACTGCTGAAGTAGATTAGTAGTTTATTGGAGTGAGGCTTGGCTTGTAAGGAAACAGGCTGATTTGTAAGAGTTTGATTGAGAAGAAAATAACCTGACTTGTAAAGAAAACGTGTAAGAACATCTTTGGAATTTGACTAAGCAAAGAGTGGTGTAAAGACTTGGACCTGGAATTGTGACTAAGTGTGTCTACTAATTCCACAAGCATGAAGTGTGCATAGATGGCTTTGACCGAGCCCTGCACGCGTGCTCAGTTGGGGCTAAGCTATGATTCACTGACGTCGTAAGGAATTCAGTCTGAACTTGAAATTGTGGTGCTCGGTCCGGCTGAGACTTGTTATGCTTAGGCTGGCTGAGGCTTGGTCTGGCCGAGTGCTTCATGCTCAATCTGGCTGAGGCTTTATGATGCTCATTCTGGCTGAGGCTTTTTTATGCTCAGTCTGGCTGAGGCTTCATGATGCTCAGTCTGGCTGAGGCTTTATGATGCTCAGTCTGGCTGAGACTTTTCATGAGTGCTGCAATCAAAACGTCATTGAGACACCATACAGATAACTGAGATATATAATTGATGGCAGGGGAAGTGTAACCCAGTTAATTAAAAAGTTACATTGCGTAAGGAGATATCAAGAATGTGTAAATTTGCCGAAAAGAAAATACAATAACTGAGCGATACAAAAGTAGGAGCTTATTGAAAGTCACGTTTTAGGTGTTCGGCATTCCATGGGTGGAGGAGGTCTCGACCTTCCATGTCCTGAAGTCGGTAGGTGCCCGGACGTGGTCTAGCTTTCACAACGTAAGGTCCCTCTCATTTGGCTGCCAGTTTACCCTCAATCGGATTTTTGGTGGCAAGAGTTGCTTCTCTCAAGACAAGGTCCCCTACAGTGAACTCCCTTGGTCGGACTTTCCAGTTGTGGTGTGTTCTCATTTTCTATTGATATGAGGCCAGTCTAACAGTGGTGATCTCTCTAAGTTCTTCGATTAGGTCCAGGTCTGCCCGACGGAGCTCTTCGGTTTGTGCTGGATCCGGATGTAAAACCCTGGGAGTAGGCAGACCGACTTCTACTGGAATAATCGCCTCAGCGCCGTATGTTAAGCGGAAATGGGTTTCCCCAGTGGGAGTCCGAGCTGTAGTTCGGTAAGCCCAGAGTACATTCGGCAGTTCCTCAGCACAAAGTCCCTTAGCAGCTTCGAGCTTAGTTTTGATGATCTTCAGGAGAGAACGGTTGGTGACCTCGACTTGGCCATTGGCTTGGGGATGACCGGGGGAAGAGAAACATGGTTGAATGTGGAGGTCGGCACAGAACTTCCTGTACTTGGCGTTGTCAAATTGTTTATCGTTGTCAGAGACGATGGCCTGAGAGATGCCAAATCTGCAAACGATCGACTGCTAAATGAACTTAGTTGTGTTTCGCTCGGTAATGGTGGCAAGGGGTTCTGCCTCTACCCACTTGGTGAAGTAATCAATGGCGACGATCGCGAACTTGGTCTGACCTCCGCCGGTGGGAAGTGGACCGACCAAGTCGATCCCCCATTTGGCGAACAGATAAGGGCTACAAAGTGTGATCAACTCTGTAGGAGGAGCATGGGGGATGTTGGCAAAACGTTGACACTTATCACATTTGAGCACGAAATCAGTCGCATCTTGATTGAGAGTTGGCCAGAAATAACCAGTACGGAGTATTTTGTGGGCCAGAGACCTGCCGCTCGAATGATTACCACAAATTCCCTCATGGATTTCCCGCATTACATAGGTTGTTTGAGCCGAATTGAGGCATCGCAGGTATGGGCGTGAAAAACCACGTTTGTACAAGACCCCGGTGACCAGCATGTAATTGGACGACCGGGCCCTAACTTTGGCGGCCTGCTGTTGGTCATCTAGGAGTTCCCCCGTTGGCAAAAATAGGAAAATGTCGGAGGCCCAAGGGATGGGTTCGTTTTGGAGGAACTGCACTTCTTGTAAGTCGGGTGAGATGGCCGGGTGGGCTAGGTATTCGAGGCGGACACCATGGCTGAGTTCGGACTGGTCTGCAGAGGCCAACTGAGCCATCTCATCTGCCTTGGAGTTTTCCGCCCGAGGTATGTGCTTGATGTGGAAGGTATTGAAGAGGCGAACAAGGGGGAGGGCCATATCCCTGTAAGCCCGCATTGTGTCCTCCTTGGCATCGAATTCCCCGATAATCTGGTCGACGATGAGCTGGGAGTCGCTGAACACCCGGATGTGGCTGACTCCAATGTCCTTGGCGAGGCGGAGTCCTGCTATCAATGCCTCATATTCGGCCTCATTGTTACTGGCATTAAACAAGAAATGGAGAGCACATTTGAAATAGCCGCCCTCAAGGGCGGTGAGAATGAGGCCAGCCCCACTACCTTCCCTGCGGGATGATCCGTTCACGTTGAGAGTCCATGAATGTGGGTCTTCTAGCTCGGTAGGGGTTGGTGGGGGTGGGGGCGCAGCGGTTCGGGTAGGATTAGTGAATTCCAAGATGAAATCCGCAACAGCCTATCCCTTAATTGCTATTCGAGGCCGGTAGGAGATGTCAAACTGACTGAGTTTCACTGACCACTGCATGAGTCTGCCAGAAAGTTCTGGTTGTTGCATGACCTTCATCAAGGGTTGGTCGGTGAGAACCACTATGGAATGGGCCTGGAAATAAGGACGGAGCCATCTGGAGGCGGTGACCAAGGCCAAGGACAATTTTTCTAACAACGGGTAATTCTGCTCTGCTCCCCTGAGAGCTCGACTGATGTAGTAGACCAGCCGTTGGACAGAGTCGTCTTCCCTGATAAGAGCTGCACTGACTGCTGTGCTTGAGACGGCTAAATAGAGGAAGAGGGGCTCGCCCGTAATTGCTTGTGAAATGAAGGGGGGATTTGCCATGAACTGCTTCAACTGCTGAAAAGCTTCTTCAGATTCAGTTGTCTATTCAAAAGTTTGCCGAAGAACTTTGAAGAATGGTAGGCACTTATCTGTTGCGCGGGAAATGAAGCGGTTGAGGGCCGCAACTCGGCCAGTGGGCCTTTGAACCTCCTTAACCGTTCTGGGTGACTGCATCTCAATCAAGGCCTTGATCTTTTCAAGGTTAGCTTCAATGCCCCGCTGACTGACCATAAAACCCAGAAACTTCCCAGATCTTATACCGAAGGCGCACTTCTCTGGGTTGAGCTTCATTTGGTACTTGCGTAGGGTGGCGAAGGTCTCTCGCAGGTCGGACAGATGATCAATAGAGAGTTTGCTCTTGACTAGCATGTCGTCGACATAGACTTCCATATTTCGACCTATCTGATGATGGAAAACGGCATTGACCAACCGTTGGTAGGTGGCCCCAGCATTCTTCAGTCCGAATGGCATCACACGGTAGTGGTAGGTACCTCGGTCGGTAATGAAGGATGTATGTTCCCGATCGGACGGGTGCATCAGGATTTGGTTATACCTAGAGAAAGCATCCATGAAGCTGAGCATTTGATGACCGGTCGTGGCGTCGACCAGCAGATCTATGCGGGGAAGAGGATAGCTGTCTTTGGGACAAGCTCGGTTTAGGTCAGAGTAATCGACACAGAGTCGCCATTTGCCATTGTTCTTGCGGACTAGAACCACGTTTGACAACCATTTAGGGTAATCCAAGTTTTTGATGAATTGGGCCTTAAGGAGCTTGTCAACCTCTGCGGCTATAAGTGTATTGCGCTCTGGATGGAAGATGCGCTGCTTCTGGCAGTAAGGTCGGAAATGGGGTTCGATACTGAGGCGGTGAGTTATGAAAAAGGGGTCAATGCCCGGCATGTCTGAATGGGTCCAGGCAAATACATCATTGTGCTCGATCAGAAGGGCGGTAAGGTCGGCCTTGGCTTGGGGGGATAGTTGGCTGCCGATCTTGCAGTCTTCATAGGGTTGGTGGGATCGATGAGAACCTCAACGAGCTCCTCCACCGGTTCTCCTAGAACCAACTCGTCCTCATCTCGGACGTCAAGTCCTTCAATGATCATGGCCTCTTTCAGCTTGACTTCCTTGAGTGAGGTGACATAACATTCCCTGGCTACAGTCTGCTCTCCCCTTACTGTCCCTACGCCCAAGTTGGTAGGGAACTTTATGGCAAGGTGGTAGGTTGAAGTGATAGCTTGGAAAGCGTTGAGGGCGGTGCGGCCAAGGATGATGTTGTAGGCAGACGAACAGTCGACCACAAGGAAAGTGACCAACTTGGTAGTCTGCCGTGGGTATTCGCCGATGGTAAGGGGGAGATCGATGGAGCCGATGGAGATCACTCGGTTGCTAGAGAAACCGACCAAAGGGGTTTGGAGGGGAGACAGGCTTTCCTCCCCAATCTTGAGCTGGCGGAAGCAGTTGAGAAATATGATGTCTGAAGAACTGCCGTTGTCGATGAGAACCCGTCTGACCTTATAGTTGGAGAGGAGGGCAGAAATGACGAAAGGGTCATCATGAGGATAACGGATGCCTGTACAGTCGGTGTCCGTGAAGGTGATTGGCTCTGTCTACTGCTTGGGCTGTTTGGAGGGTCGGTCTACCGTGGCAACTGCTCTGTCTGAGCCTTGCCCTATCTTCTTGAGTTCTGCCCTCTAAGCGGAGCGGGATGGTCCACCACAAGCAAGGCCATCTAAAATGACTCAGATTTCACCAACTGGCGGAGGGGGATTACCTGGCGACCGAGGCTGTTATGGGGGGCGATCACGGCCTTGGTTAGGTTGGGCTGGCTGCCGGGGTGGGGTACGCCGGCGGTTGTTTCTAAGGGGCTCGGTTCTTTGCCTCTGCTGTGGGCGGGTGTCTGTGAACTAGCTGAGACGCCCTTGACGAATGAGGGTCTCGATCTGATCCTTGAGGTTGATGCAGTCATCAGTGTTATGGCCATGGTCCTAGTGGAAACGATAATATTTGGACTAGTCTTTCTGATTGGAAGGGATCCGTGAGGGTAGGGGCCATTTGAGGGTGTAGTCCCATTGGATCTGGTGGAGGACTTGTTCCATGGGAGAATTAAGGAGCGTGTACCGCTCGAACCAACCGGGCGGTCGGGCTGGTGCTGACCGGTCAGCGCGAGGAGGTCGGTCGGTATAGTGGGGTGTTTGGCTGCTATATTGGGTGTTTCTGGGTTCTGAGTCTTTTCTCTTTTCTCTAGGGGTCGGGTTTTTAGATATTGGATCCTGCCGAGCGGCTAGTGAATCTTCAGCATTCATGTATTTCTGGGCTTTGGAGAGTAGGGCTGCCATGGAGGTCGGGGGGTTTTTGGAGAGGGAGAAAAGGAAATCGAACGATCGTAGCCCGGCCATGAAAGCCGTGAGGATGACCTTGTCATCGTTTTCCGCTACTTGTAGGGCTTCGGTGTTGAAGCGGGTAACGAAACTGCGCAGCGACTCCCCCTCGGTCTGACGGATGTTGAGAAGTTGGGTTGCAGGGCGGCGTTGGCACTGGGCTCCAATGAAATGGCTAAGGAAGGAGTCGCTGAGATGCTGGAAAGTGGAGATAGAGTCTGCTGGTAACTGGCTGAACCACAGTCGAGCTGATCCCTTCAGTGTCACGGGGAAAGGCCGACACATGATCTCGTCAGGGAAGGCATGGAGGATCATGAGAGTACGGTAGGTCTCCAGATGGCCGACTGGGTCCGTCGTACCGTCAAAAGAGTCAATGGTGGGCATCTTGAACTTGGCGGGCAGAGGTTTGTCCCGGATGGAGGCAACAAATGATGAGCTTGCCGTGGTAGAGGGTTTATGCTGAATGTTCTGCATGACCCCTTGGAGCTGGAGCTTCATTGCTCGGAGTTAAGCGTCCCAGAGGGGAATGTGGTCACCATGGTCAGTCAATGGGGGCTGGACGCTGCTGGCTTCCCCTTCAGGGGCTGGTGCTACGACCGAAGGGTGTGGGGGTGGAGGTGGTAGATTTATATGCGGGGGAGGAGGTTGCAAACCTTCCAAGTTGGGTGGATAGGGTTGCGGAACAGTATGGCTCGGGGCTCTTTCTTGGTTGGGTGGAATATCTGGAGGTGGTAGAGGAGGCATCGGAAGGTTTCTTTGGAGTAAAGCATTTATCAGGGCCTGGTTTTGTTCGGCCATGCAGTTAATGCTGTTGGTAAGCTCAATGATATACTGTGGTGGGTTGTTTGGATTGGGAGGGTCGGTTTGATGGTCGGTAGCATTATGGTGAGAAGCCATGTATCTAGTCGTGACCATACACTTGGATGGGTAGGAGGAAAAGGTTGTTAGGACAGGGTCTCCAGCGACAATGAGCACAACTGGTGTCCGGATAAGAACCACCTTCCCACAGACGGCGCCAACTGATGATACTGTTTGTTCCAGTGAATGGATCAGACTGGTCCAAGCTCCTCAAGCCCACGTCCAAATGATCAAGCCCACCGGATAACCTGCAAACAAGTTCAACGGGGAACTGGGTAGTCCCCCAGTGAACCCTCCGACGAGCAAGTTAGGGAGAGAAGTGGAGTGTAGAGAGAGAGATTAGAGATAGAAAAGCTTAACCTTCTTCTTGTCTTCAACGTTTGCTTATATCCTTTGGTTATCATTTCGCTGTCCCTTCCGACCTGTCCTCCTCGCCGAAAGTCTATGTTGTAGCTTACCTTGTTCAGGGTAAAGGGGTCCTGTTCCGACGGAGAGGTGTTGTCGTAATAAATACTGTGATGGGCTGCATTAATGGTGATGTGCAGTGGCAATAACTTTGCAGATCTTTGTCTACTGATGTGGCTCGTCCTTCACCTGCCGTGTGTCTGAATGTCATTGGCTCTTTATGCCATGTTGGACTCCAGCTATCCTGGACCTCACCAACTGGGTTATGCATTGGGCTCCAAGTGATGGGCTTGGATTGTTCATAGTGATTTGTGGCCTTTATGGGCTTATACACGTCACCAATAAACACACAATCTACTGTTTTTGATCCAATCTTAGTCTTTTTAGGAACAGGAACTTCAACTTTTGCCAAACGCCCCCACACTTTCAAGTATTTGTAGGAAGGCGGTCGACCTTTCCACAATTCATAAGGAGTGTTGTTGGTTTTCTTGTGGGGTATTCTGTTAAGAACATAATTAGCAGACAATATTGCTTCCCCCCACAAGTTATGTGGTAAGCCTAAACTTAGTAACATGGCATTCATCATTTCTTTAAGGGTCCTATGCTTTCTTACAGCAATTCCATTTTGCTGAGGAGAGGGTGTTGTAGTTTGGTAAATAATGCCATGTTGTGCACAAAATTCATTTAATGGTGCATCATATTCACCACCCTTATCATTTCTAACCATTTTAATGGTTTTACCAAGTTGATTTTTAACTTCTGTTTTGTAGAGTTTAAACATTTCTAAGGCTTCATCTTTACTTCTAAGTAAATAAACATAACAATATCTTGTGCAATCATTGATAAATGTAATGAAATACTTTTTGCCTCCTCTAGTTTGAATAAATTTTAGATCACATACATCAGTATGAATTAATTCTAGAGGTTCGGTTTTTCCTTCAACCGATTTAAATGGAGCCTTAGTTAGTTTCGCTTCTACACAAACTTCACATTTATGATTAGGATTAATTTCAAACTTTGGTATATAATCCAAGCCAATTAATCTACGCAAAGCGTCATAATTTACATGTCCTAATCTACCATGCCATAAATTCGACTCAAGAATATAAACAAAAGATGTGTTATTTTTATTCATAGCAACTTTCGGTACAACTGTCATTACATTCAACTTAAAGAGACCATCACTCATGTATCCCTTACCAACATACATACCACTCTTTGTTAATACAAATTTATCAGACTTGAAAACAAGCCTAAAACCATTTTTACTTAACAAAGAACCAGAAATTAAATTCTTTCGGATGTCAGGTACATGCAGTACGTTGTTGAGGGTCAGTTCTTTCCCTGATGTCATCTTCAAGATCACTTTCCCTTGTCCAGCCATAGTAGAAGTAGAAGTAGAAGAATTTCCCATGAAAAGTTGTTCACCATTTGCAGTCTCATTGTAGGTAGTGAATATCTTCTTATCCGCACAAATGTGACGAGTTGCCCTAGTGTCAACCCACCATTCTTTGGGATTTCCAACCAGATTAGCCTCAGACACCACAGCAGAGAGGTTGATGTCATTCACTCTGTCAGAGATGTAATCTAATTCAGTTACATTGGCCTGATTAGTAGTCTTCTTGCTTGTACTTCCATGATCCTTCTTAGGGCGGCGGCAGTCAGAAGCTCGATGTCCAGTCTTGCCACAGTTATAGCATTTTCCTTTAAACTTCTTGTTGCTATCGCCTTGTTTAGGACCATCGCCAGTAAACTTCCTTTTTTTATTATATGGTTTATGAACTTGTTCAACCACATTAGCCTTGGAATCAATGGGATTTTTCCCATTCCTCTTTTCAGCCTTTTGGTTATCTTTCTCAATTCTCAGTCTTACAATAAGTTCATCCATGGTCATCTCTTTGCGTTTATGTTTTAAATAATTTTTGAAATATTTCTAAGCCGGTGGTAACTTTTTCACTAGAGCAGCGACTTGGAAAGACTCGCTTAGAAACATACCCTCAGAATGAATATCATGTAAAATTAATTGAAAACTTTGAACTTGAGAAATTACCGTTTGGAAGTCTACCATAACAAAGTCCAGAAATTTACTGACAACAAATTTCTTTGTGTCGGCATCCTCTGTCTTGTATTTCTTCTCCAAGAATCCCACAATTCTTTTGCTGGCTTCAAAGGACTGTAAACATTATACAGCATGTTGTCAAGGCCATTGAGGACGTAGTTTATGCATAGGAAATCTGAATGTTTCCAAGCATCTACAGTGGCAACAACTTGCCAATCACTTTCACCCTCTTTAAGTGCTGGAGCCTCTTCATGGAGAAACCGGGTCAAATTAAGAGTTGTAAGATAGAACAACATCTTCTGCTACCATCTCTTAAACTCGGTACCGTTAAATTTTTTCGATTTTTCTCCATGATTTATTGGTACATGAACATGGTTCTGGATAGGGACCGGTGTTGGTGTAACAATTGAAGTACCACTTCCAGTTGCAGTTTCAGTAGCAGTAGCCATAATCTCTGATTACAAAAATTAGGAAAAAAAATTAAAACACAAATTAATTTTCTAGTTACTAAAACCAGAAAATAAATTATAACACAAAATAATTTATTTTCCTTGTTACTAAAACTTAGAAAAATAAAATATCACAATAATTTTCTGTAACACAAAATTAATATTCTGCAATTGTTAATGACACCAGTATATTACTACTATCTGTCAAAGAAAAGAGACAGTATATTACTACTGTCTATCAAATAGCATAAATCACTATTTGTTTTTCCAACCAGAATATGTCTTTTGAAATCACAAAAAATTAAATACAATGAAGATACCAAAAATATGTTTGTCTTAAGATTGTTAGACAATCTTCACTGTATTCAAATAGATTAAATTCTGTTGTGTACTAAACAACAACAAGAATATAAAGAAATAAAAGAAATGAGAGAATATGTTTAATTACAAAAATCAAACTAGAAATAGAAATAAATAAATAAAAACAGATTTTATTTTGTTACAAAAATAAAATTAAAATATGATTTAATAAACAAATAAAACAGAATAATAAATTAAACAACTTACTTGATTAATTTCTTATAATAAATATCTGATCATGTCCAGTGTTTGACACTGTGTCCTTAAGACAGATTCGTCCTCTCCACGGTGCTTTCAGAATGTGGACGTCTATCTCCCAGGATGAAATGATCTACTACAAACAATAGCAGCACTACAAATTGTTTGCCTAACGAACACACTAGGTGTTTATACTCTTTCTCACAAAAATTAAATGCAGCAAAATGAATAATAAACTTACAGAGGTGAAGTACGAATTTTTTGAATGTAAACATCAAATGAAGGATGTCCTATTTATAGATGTAGTGGTGGCTGCAGGTTTTGAATTAAACAGGTGCAAACCTGTTTGAACAGGTATGATTGGTTTTGAATTTAAACAGATTTGAATCTGTTCAAAAATTCAAACAGATAAAAAATGGGAAGGGCCCTATTTAGGTGTACAATAAAACCGGACTAGTTTATTTTCGGAATTAATTTGAATTCTGGATTTTAATTTTTCCAAAAAATAAAATTCAATTCAAATATTTTTGACCCAAAAAGAAAGGTATTAGGCTAGACAAGCCCAACCCAACTTCACACCACACACCCGCGCCCAAGTCCAGGCCCAGCCCAGCCTGAACGGTGGTGCGTGCGCGTGTGGTGATTTTTGGGTCCAATGGGTCTAGCCCATTTTGCCCATAACCTCCCTCTCTAAAACACTTGGGTACCCCTTGGGGCACACCCCAAGTTCCAATCCCATGCCTTATAAACCCTCCAAAACTTCCCACCAAATCAATGTAGGACAAGCTTTATTCAAACCTTTAAGGATTTTTCACCAAAACTCCATTTTCATGGAGCATACTTTGGCTTCAATTTCCTATTCATCCGATAATGGTTTTGAGTAATCAAATATACCACGTGAATCACAACGCGGCATAGAATGCGTTACCATTTTGACCGGCGAAAATCGACGCACGGGGCCCACTTAAAAAATAGACTAAACTTAGGAAAAAATTCTGGTTTTGCCAGAATTTTCCAACCATTTCCAACAAAAATTTTGAAAATGTCACTAATAAATGGATTTTTAAGGATAAAATAATTTGATATCAAAATGGTTTATTTTTTTAGACAAAAAATTTGGTCCCCAAAAGATAAGAATTCATCACTAATGTCTAATTTTTGTTACTAAAAATATAATAATGATAGTTTTCATAGTAAAAATATTTAGCTCCTAAAAAATAATTTTATCTCTAAATTTTAACTTCTAAAACTTTAATTTTTTGTTGTGGATACACGGCATCACAAGGTCTGTGTTTGGCCATGTTTCTAGGAGGGAGGCTAGTGGTTATTGAGATTATTTTGCTCCCTTTTATGGCACTTCAATGGGTTTAATTTCTTGCCCAATTATTTATCTATTTATTTATTATTTTTTACCTAAGGCCTAGGTGCTGTTTTTGTTCAGTTAGATTGATCTGTGATTTTTCAGCATTATTTTGCTGCTCTCTTTGTTTTTATTATTTATTATTATTCATGTATGTATTGACATGTACCTGTGTAGTGCTCTTTATTTTACATCAATATATTTCTTTTTTGCCAGTTTAAAAATAATAATTATAGTGCTAACTTTATTTAAGCATGCCACAGGAAGATATAATGATTTTGAAGGAAATGGGTCTAGATGCTTACAGATTCTCAATCTCCTGGTCAAGAACATTGCCAAGTATTACATTTCTTCTTCTTATTTCATGTGTATATCTAAGTGATTAGAAATATGAAATGTTTTTTTATTTTAAATAGAAGATAAAAAAAAAACAATATAAAAACAACCCTTGACGTTTGATAAAAAACAAAAAATATTTGTGATTTAAAAAATAACAAATCTTCCTGAAATTTGGGATCAAATCACAATCAATCATATATTGGAGTCACTAGGATTAAAGACAACTAGGTTTCAACTTTTATGCATGTCAAATTTTAAAATTATCTTCATCAGTAGATAATGTAGTTTTCCATGAATTCAACACATATTTAACTTTTAGACTTTTTAATCTTGGTTATGAAGGCAATTTTAGTGTTTAGTCACATTGAAATGGGAGTTTTTTTAGTAAATCCCATTCTTAAGATCTATGTTTCATCTAATCCATATTCCTTTTGAGTATTATATCAAGTCTTTTTTATTTATTTATTTATTTATTTTGGATTAAAAGAAAATCCATTGAAGGAAACCAAATCGACACTTACAGAGACCATCTAAAAATAGAACTTACACCAAACAAAGTAGAGATATTACAATAAGCATATAGGAGGGGAAAAAATATGAATATATTCAGACGCATATTTCGTGCTATTGCTCGTACTGCAAAGTAGAACCAATCCTAAGGTATGTCTGAGATAAAACATATGTTTCACCACAGAGTCCTATTTTTAAGTCCTATTTGGTTTAATATGACCAAATATTCTATTAAGTTCTGTTCGGCAATAGATACAAGTATTTTATTAAGTCATATTTGATTTAATATGACCAAATCATTATTATAACTTTCTGTGCTTGTTTCTATTTTAAAATTAATACACAATAAAAATAATAATAATTCCTTATTCGATGAAGAAAATCTCTTCCTTATTCCATGAAAAAAAATTCTCATCATTCTAGAAAAAATCTCATCATTCCAAGAATATAATCTCTCCCTTATTCCATGGAGAAAAACTATTCTAGGGGAAAAAAATCTCTCCCTTATTGAAAAAATCTCTTACATTCTCAAAATCCTAAATCGTCTCACTAAATATTGATGTGAACTTTCACATTACAAATGCAAGCTAATAAATAACACATTCTCATGGAACCATACATACACTCAATATTACATGAGTGTGTGAACATTAACATTGTGTACAACTACCTATTTATATTACAGAATTAATATGAACATCTACATATCTATTTACATACTATGTTCATGCTAGTATATACAACTAATCTTCGAAGAAATAAAACATATACCAAAGTACAATGTGAATGTTTACAATAAATAACAAACATACAATTAACCTTCAAAAAAAATAAAACTCATATCAAAATACAATGTGAATATTCATAATTTAAAATTAACATACAATTACCCTTAAAAAATTACATTCATACTAATGTGGACATTCACACTATAACATGAAAACATAAAACAAAATTAAAAAGAGTAAAAATCGACTACTTTGATTGTTTAATGATAACAAAGATGATTGTTCAACCAATAAGTATAGTAACAAAAACAACAAACATACAATTAACTTTCAAAAAAATAAAATTCATACTAAAATACAATATGAATGTTCACAGTTTACAATTAGCATACAATTAGCCTTGAAAAACACTAAACTCATACCAACGTGAACATTACACTACAACGTGAAAACACGAAACAAAATTTTAAAAAGTGAAAATCGAATATTTCGATTGTTCAATAGCAATACAAATGATTGCTCAAGCAAAAATCATATATAGTAACAATCAATATATTAAAAACCATCAAACAATATAAAAAAAAATCATCAAATAGTTCATTATTGAAGCAGCTTTTTAGAAACAATATGTATATAATCAACTCCGGCATAATACCAATGAATAAACTATACAATATCAGTGACTACACAAATTGACGAAGAGACTACGGTTTATTTATAACAATGGCAAAAAAAATGATTGTTAATCACCGATTTACCATCATCTCTATTGTGAGTCCATATCTCCATCATTGGTCTACATGTACAACTAACCTTCTTTTCCAAATATTTTTCCATGACAGGACCTTATTGTAAAATAATGGTGAAGATCTTTGATCAAGTGAATTCCCCCGCATTGAGGCAAAGAAAATATTAAGAATAATAATCTTCTATATTTATATACAGTATTTTGTATGTATCATAAATGAAATATATCTAATAATAATTTTCTCTCTCTAGATATGTGGTATAATATATATATTACAATAAAAGCTTATAAGGGTAAAATATTCCACATAGTACTTCTAGTGTGAGAAAAAAGACTTATTGGAATATAAGTTCAAATGTGTGGGACTAGATGGAACACAAGAATACTTTGTGGACTTATTGGCCTATAAGTCCTCTAAATGAGATTTATAAATAAATCTCTCAAGCTCAATACCCCTTCCCGTCCCCCCCTTCCCCTCATTCAATTCTTTTTGTTACAACTATTAAATTTTATATCTGTAACTTATGGCTCACTTAATCCCATAGATATTTTTATAATTCAATAAGTCCTATGCAACATCAAAATTTTCCAAATGAAAAGTACCCACATTTGGAAACGTAAAATGTGTATGTGAATATGATATTTCAAATTGCAAAATCATAGTTGTTGAAAAATCTAGAAATCCCCTAGATATTGATCCTTTGTTCCAAAGACCAATAGTAACCATAGCACACTTGAGCTCTTCCTCCTTTTTGATCATTAGTTCTTCCAAAGCAACTTGTGACATCTCGAGAGATTCAATCTTTTCTTCATACATGGCATGGGTTTGCAGTAGCTCATTCCTCTCTGTCTCACAAGTCAACAGTTTTGCACAAAGAACTTGTCGATCATCAGCTACCTTGATGGCATTAATTCTGGCCTCGGAAATCTCCTCCTTAAGTTTGGCAATGCCGTAATCTTGGAATCTATATCACAATCCTCATCAGAATCCTCTCTAACTTTATGAGCACTACTAAAAGCAATATCTTTTTGTTTCGTTTTGAAATTCCTGTGTGCCTCATAAGTTTGGAGATTTCCAACCAACTGATCCAGCTGGAGATTTCGTTTTAAATCCCCTAGATGTTGATTTGTGATTATGTATCAATTTTAAGCAGAATATAACAATCCCAATCAAACAATCAAGACAAAGAGACACAACGATTTAACGTGGAAAAAACCACAATTGGACACCTCCAACTGTGATAAAAAAACCACGGGCAACAGCCACAAGAACAATCCACTAAGAAGATTTAAAGGAATTACACAGGTATACTCTCAATTACCTAGCGAATCCACAACGCCTAATTGAACCAACCTCTATGTGCCTCTTCCAACCCCATCTTCACCTCGGAATTGTCTTTACGATGAGCCACCCCGGAATCCACCAAAGCTTCAGGCTCGAATTCTTCAGAATCCACCGAAGAACAACTCTCTCTTTTGTATAGCAAACAAAAACCTTTGATGTACTCTCTTTTAAACCATGAGTTGAATACTCAATAAAACATCAAAGAAAACTCACAAAGTATCCCCAGATATAAACCCTAGAAACCAAAAAGAAGATCTGGAGTCGTAATCCTAAAATCTGACCCAACACGCGAATTTATAGAATCTGTCCCGCGATCTCCGCTCGAGCGCCCAACAGCCCGCTCGAGCGTCTTCAGTAAAATCTGCGCGTGATATAACAGAGGTCCGCTCGAGCGCCAGAAAGCCCGCTCGAGCGTGAAATCACACATCTCAGTACTTTTGCAGGCGACCAAAAACTGCTGGAACCAGGGATTATACGCTCGAGCGCGGGTATGTCCGCTCGAGCGGACAGGCAATTTTGAATGCATTTTTGCATTTTGCTTCGGGGGCGCTGCCCCTCGACCCCGCCGTGGCGCTGCCCCGGACCCGTCAAGGGGCGCTGCCCTAGACCCGCCAAGGGGCGCTGCCCCCTGGACCCCCGCGAGCTGACCGGGCAGCTCGATCCCCGTCATAATCAGCGAAGTGGCAATCTTGAAAGCTTTATCATCACAAACTTCTCTGAAATGCTTGATTCGGGTTGGATTCGCATCTAACAACTCATAGCCTCACTGAAATAAAAATGCGAATAAAATTACAACTCAAAGGAGTTTTGTCAAACGGGAATGCCAAGAAATAAAACCTAACAGTTGTCATACTAGGTCCCATTGTCATATTTTAAGAATGACACATTTGACAAAAGTTTAATAAGACAATAATGCACACATTAAAGTGATTATCCCATTATCACATTTTAAGAATGACACAATTGGCATTTTAAGAATGATGTCCAATTGTCACATTAATTTTAAGAATGACACATTTGACAAAAGTTTATACCCACATTTGGAAACCAAACGTAGTATAACCCAAGAATCTCTAGGAAATATAGTGAAATGATCTCACGGTGTACATTTTCAAATTCAATGGGATTGTGATTGTCCACAAAAAAATTCATAGGACTTTTCAAAACACACTTTTATGGGATGGGATTTCTAGGTAAATTACCCTTAATAAAACTACCTTTAAAAACAAAAACTCTAAATGTAAAACAAGAAAACTTATCTACTGACTCATTCTACTTGCTACCAACTCACTTGTTAGTGCCCACTGCCATCAACCCTCCCAACCCATCAACCATTGACACCACCCTCTTCCCCATCTATTGCTTCCATTTGTTACGATACCATTCATCTTCCATCACACCCACTACTAGCTTATTGACTCCCTCAAACCCTATCCCTGCCACCTCCTTCCTAGTCAACTCCTATCTCACCATCTCGACACCCTAACCTCTTCCCACCACTTCTAATCCCATTTTTCCTTTGCCAACACCCTCTCTTCTATGAAACCCTACAACCACCAAACACTACCACCCTCCACCCACAAACCTTTAGATTTGAATACCCTAGGCCTCTCCCTTAAAAGTCTCTCCCTATGTCTCTCTCATACATGATTTGCAAAGGTAAGTCAATTGGGGTTTCGTGATTATAAGAGGAATGGATTGAGGCTAGCAAGAAAGCTAGTAGGTATCATTGTGGTAGAGAAGTGGGTAACATATAAGAGAGGGACTAGGGTGGTGGTTGGAAGTGGTGCTAGTTGTGGGTTAAGTTTTGCAGGGTTAGAGACGTCAAGATAATATGCAAGGTTAGATATGAGAGTATTTTGGAATATGGGGCGAAAAAAGGGGAAAACAAAAATCCAAATTTTAAATGAGTTTGAAAATGTGGGTGTGAGAAGAAGAATTTGTGGTGTAAACATAGACTCCCTTTTGGAACACGGCACTAAAAAATGTTAACATCAAACAATTTTCTTCCAAATTTTCCTTAAGTGTATCAAGAGTAAAGATTCTAAGGTATTGGTGAAGGATGAAGAGATTAAGGATAGATGGAGAAACTATTAAATGAGAAACATGGAGATACGTCAATAGGAGAAGAAATATCCAGTAATACGATAAAGCAAGACTACAGGTTCTATTGCAGGATTATGAACTTGAAGTAGAGATTGCACTTAAGAAGATGAAATCAAATAAGGCTTTAGAACCCAATGATATCCCTATTGAAGCTTGGAAGCGTTTGGGTAAAAAGGGGTTGCTTGGTTGACTAGGTTGTTCAGCAAAATTTTGTTGACTAGGAACATGCCAGATGAGTGGAGGAAGAGTATTTTAGTGTCAATCTATAAGAATAAAGGAGATGTTCAGAATTGCAACAACTATAGAGAAATCAAGCTAATGTGTCATATAATGAAAGTGTGGGAGAAGGTGACGGAACACCGATTGCGAGATATAACAGAGGTGTCAGAGAATCAATTTGAGTTTATGCCTAGTAGGTAAACAATGGAAGTTATCTATCTTTTGAGGAGAGTAGTAGAAAGTAAAGAGAAAATAAAAGAGACATTCATATGGTGTTTATCGACTTTGAGAAAGCATATAATAGAGTGTCTTGGGATATAATATAGTGGGTGTTAGAGAAGAAATGAGTGACAAAAGGTTACATTGATGTGATTAGGGACATATATGAAGGGGTGACGACCACTATTAGATTGCTTGCTGGAGAGACAAATGAATTCTCTATCACTGTAGGGTTACACCAAGGATCTACCTTGAGTCCTTATCTTTTTGCTTTAGTTATGGATGAGTTGACGAGAAATATTCAGGATGACGTGCCATGGTGTATGCTTTTTGCAAACGATATCATGCTAGTGGATGAAACTAGAGAAGGAATTAACACAAAGTTGGAGATTTTGAGAAAAGCACTTGAATTTAAAGGATTCCGGATAAGCAAAACTAAAATAAAGTACATGGAGTGTAAATTTAATAACAGTAACAATGAAAGCATGAGAGAGGTGAAGATTGAAAACCAAGAACTGCTTAAGAGTGAACATTTTCGTTATTTAAGGTCGATTATCACAACAGCGGGGAGATTGATACGGATGTGACCCATAAGATTAAGGTGGGATGGTGTAAGTGTAGAAGTGTGTCTGGGGTACTGTGCGATAAACAAATGCCCACTAGACTAAAAATTAAGTTCTATAGAACAACTATTAGACCAGCGATATTGTATAGGACGGAGTGTTGGGCAACCAAGAAACAACATGTAAATAAGATGAGTGTGGTTGAGATGAGGATGCTAAGGTGGATGTGTGGCAAGACTAAACAAGATAGAATTAGGAATGAGTGTATGCGGGAATGGGTAGGAGTAACACCAATAGAAAATAAGTTGAGAGAGAATCAATTGAGATGGTTTGATCATATTTAACAGAGACCAACAAAGACAGTAGTAAAGAAAGGTGATGCAATGACAGTAGATGGAAGTGTTAGGGGATCAGGTAGGCCTAGATTAACGTTGGCTAGCATTCTAAATAGAGATATGGATATACGTAATTTGACTAACGAAATGGCCTTTGATAGAGCCGCATTGAGAAGAAGGATTCATATAGTAGATCCTATTTGATGGGACTTAAGGCTTGGTTTGGTTTGTAAACTTCAAACCTCATGATTTTTTCTTTTTTAATTTTTTGAAAGGGAAATGCTAACCACCTTGTAATGTTCATATATCAAAATATGTGAAAATATTTAAAAACATATAGTAAAAAAATGTGTGGAATTATATCAAATATGTATTGAAATTTTAAACTTTTTGACATTATTTGGTTTGTAACGAATTGCCAATGGACAGTTATTCACAAGACTACTTTTCAAATCACAGGATTTATTATTATTTTTTTCTACTTTTTTTTTCCATTTTTTTTTTTTTTGGTATGTTCACCTTTTGCTCTTAAACATATGATAGAAGAATATCGGGCCGCAAAAACGAAACATAAACATAATGAAAGAAAATAAAGAAAAAAAGAAAAGAAAAGATGTGCAAATGAAAAAAAAAATGCTAGTTTTAGGAATCCCAAATATCATGTGTTTCCATCGTTTAATCAAAATATCTTAAAATATGTGATATCTCAATGGAATGTTATAATCCTTTCAATCAATCGATCCCATTTTATTTATTTGGTTTCTATTTTTTTTTTTTTTTTTCTTTTCAAAATTTGGAATTATTAGATGGAAAGTTTAGTGGAGGTGTAATGAAGAAGGAATCAAATACTACAACAACCTCATAGATGAGCTTCTTGCCAATGGTTATTGATTCAACCTCAACTCTTTCATAATCTATTTAACAAGTCAAAATGCATATATATATATATAGATATTCTTATGTGAAGACATATGTTTATGCTAAATTATATATGCAGGTATAAAGCCCTTTGTGACTCTCCTTCATTTTGATGTTCCCCAAGCTTTGGAAGATGAGTATGGAGGCTTCTTAAGTTCTCGAATTGTGTAAGTCAATCATGTTACTTTCATCATATGATCCGTCTGTATAACTGCCTATAAAAGACATTTAAAAGTTGTTTTTGAATTTTTAAAGAACTATTTTTACATAAATGAAAACTACATGTGTGTTTTCAAAGTATTCATTGTTTTATTTTTAAAAATACAATTATGAAAACACTATCAGACAGACCATTATCTAAGATGTGTTTACACTGCTAAGAGTACTTGTATAATCTAGACATTGCTACTACATTTCTACCATATCATCCAAATCGAAGTGTTGTTGAGCCTTTAAGCTCATAAGGCTAGGCTTAAATGAAGCCATGTCAACCTGTGTTAACAGGAACGATTTTTACGACTATGTGGATATATGCTTTGGGAAATTCGGGGATAGGGTGAAGCATTGGGTCACTCTGAATGAGCCGTGGAGCTTTAGCTATGGTGGATATGCAATGGGTTTCCTTGCACCGGGTCGATGCTCTTCTTGGCAACAACTACGTTGCACTGGTGGTGACTCTGCCACTGAACCTTATTTGGTGGCACATTACCAACTTCTTGCCCATGCAGCTGCTGTAAAATTGTATAGAAGCAAATATGAGGTAAAATTCAGTATACATATATATGCTATATTGCTACAATGTGTGTTTGATACTTTGCAGTAAATGCATTATTGGTGATTTTTGTGTAGATTAAGTGGGCTATTATGACTTCTTTTCTTCTTCTTTTTTGGAATTATGTCCCACACCATTTTTTATTTTTTTTTATAGCTCTGGTTACAACTTACTAGTTAAAAATAATTTTAATTTGCTGAAAATGCTTATCATCTAAAGGTAGGAGAAGAGTATTTTTAGATTCTGCTTAGAGATTCTATGTTGTCAACCAAACCAAAAAAAAAAGGCTAAAACACACAAAACCATACTTAAAATTAAGTTTTCTGCAAGAAAACTGTTGGGTATACCTCCTTATTGGAGTGTGGGACCCAATTGATTTATTAAAAGAGTTTTAATTTGGCTTGGTTTAGTATAATATATTTTTATATATTATATTTGAGGAGACCCAATTCAATTTGGATACAATTAGGATTTAATTATAAAAATCCAAGATTCACAACATATATAATATATATATATTGTCTTCGTTTTTGCTGGGGAAAAAAAAGAGACGCAGCGGCTGCCTTACTTGATTTGTTTTTCCCGAAGTTGAGAAACACAGCAACAAACATTGATTTGTGTGGGTGCACAGTGGGTTTGTTTCAGTTTTGTGTGGAAGTTGATTTGGTTCGTTATTTTGGGTCTTCTACAACTTTGGTTCTGAAGATTTTGGTTCATCTATTTGGTGAGGTCTTTCCTCTTTGTTTATTTGTGATTATTTGGAATTCACCTAAGGGTGGTTTTGTGAGACCATTAGTGTCTCGTTTGTAATCGTTTGGAACTTATTTGGTTGATAGTGGAATCGGATTTCGATCCCGTGGACGTACCTCACATTGAGGGAACCACGTAAAATTCTTGTGTTGCTTTTGATTTAATTTTTCCGCATTAGTTTTTATTCCCATTGATTGATTTACTTGTGGGGAATCACATCGATTTTCCCTAACAACTGGTATCAGAGCTTACGGTTTATTTGGGTCTATTTATTTGTGTAAATCAATGGAGGGGAATGTGGGTCGTATGTCTAGCTTCAATGGAAGCAATTGGGTAACTTGGAAAACTAAAATGGAGGACCTATTATTTTGTAAAGATTTATATGGACCCATTGAGGGTGATTCTGGCAAACCCGAGGGTATGAAAGATGATGAATGGAATAGGCTTAATCGAAAAGCCGTTGGTGTTATCCGTCAATGGATTGATGACAGTGTGTTTCATCATGTTGCTACTGAAACTTCAGCACATGATTTATGGAAAAAATTAGAGGGCCTTTATGATAGGAAATCAGCCACAAATAAAGCCTTTCTGTTTCGTAAGTTGGTTAATTTAAAATATAAAGAGGGCAGCCCTATTCCGGAACATCTGAATGAAATAAAGAGTATTGTTAACCAACTTGCTTCTATGAAAATTGTTTTTGATGATGAGTTGCAGGCTTTGATGCTACTTAGTTCTTTGCCCGAAAGTTGGGAGACTTTGGTTGTGACCGTCAGTAATTCAGCGCCCGATGGAGTTGTCACAATGGGCCAAGTCACTAGTAGCCTGTTGAATGAAGAAACTAGAAGAAAATCAGCAGGTTCCTCTCATTCGGAAGCATTCGTTGTGAGAGGTCGAAGCAAAACAAGGGGGAGGAGTAAGACTCCTCATGGTCGTGATCAAAGCCGTGACAAATCGAAAGATGGTTCTTTTTCAAAGAAAGACATTGAGTGTTATTATTGCCATGAGAAAGGGCACATGAAGCGGGAATGCCGAAAGCTCAAGAATAAGGAGAAAAGGCGTGACAAAAGTGTGGACAAGAAGCAAGAAGACACAACGGCAGTTACTACCAATGCTGATCTCATGGTTGTTTGTGAAGATGAATGTATCAATTTTGTGGGCCAAGAGAGCAATTGGGTGATTGATTCCGGTGCTTCTTTTCATGTGACTTCTCGAGTTGATTTCTTCACTACCTATACCGAAGGAGATTATGGCTCTGTTCGAATGGGTAATGAAGGTTTGTCCAAGATTATCGGCATGGGTGATGTTTGCTTGGAAACAAATCTGGGCTGCAAGTTGTTGCTTAAAGATGTGAGGCATGTTCCCGACATTCGCCTCAATTTGATCTCTACCGGGAAGCTAGATGATGAAGGCTACAACAACAAATTTGGTGATGGAATATGGAAGCTCACAAAAGGTTCCTTGGTGGTGGCTAAGTGTAAGAAGACTCATACACTTTATTCGATGCAAGGAAAAATTTGTAAAGGTGTTGTCAATGCACTTGAAGAAGATACTTCTACTGAATTATGGCACAAGCGGCTTGGCCATATGAGTGAAAAGGGGCTGCAAGTATTGTTCAAGAAAGAGCTTCTACCCGGTTTGAAAGGTACACATCTTAAAACTTGTGTTCATTGTTTGGCGGGTAAACAACATAGAGTTTCTTTTCATAAAAATGTTGCTTCTAGAAAAGAAAATGTTTTGGAGTTGATTCACTCGGATGTTTGTGGTCCTTTAAAAGTTAGAACACATAGTGGTGCACTTTATTTTGTTACTTTCATTGATGATTATTCAAGGAAAGTTTGGGCTTTTCTACTAAAAACTAAAGATCAAGTTTTAGAAGTATTTAAGCATTTTCAGGCCATGGTTGAAAGAGAAACAGGGCAAAAATTGAAGTGCATCCGATCAGACAATGGTGGTGAATACATTGGGCCATTTGATGAGTATTGTCGCAGCCAAGGTATTCGACACCAAAAGACAGTTAAGAAGACTCCTCAACAAAATGGCGTTGCCGAGAGGATGAACCGCACAATTGTGGAAAGAACAAGGTGTTTGCTTTCACAAGCTAAATTGCCAAGATCCTTTTGGGGTGAGGCGTTGAAGACAGCGGTTGACGTGATCAATTTGTCTCCTTCCTATCCTTTGAATGGTGATGTTCCAGAAAGAGTTTGGACCGGCAAAGATGTGTCTTATGAGCACTTGAGAGTGTTTGGTTGCCGAGCCTTTGTTCACATTCCAAAAGATGAAAGGTCCAAGCTTGATAGCAAGTCAAAACAATGTATTTTTCTTGGCTATGGGCGTGATGAATTCGGGTATAGATTGTGGGATCCGGTCGACAAGAAAGTCATTCGAAGCCGTGATGTTGTGTTTCTTGAAGACCAAACAATTGAAGACTTTGGCAAAGGTGATCAACCGGAACCAAAAACAAGTGATCCCATTGACATAGATCCATCTCCTTCATCTTCAGTTGATAATGAAAATGGGGGAGATGTGCAGCCACCTATTGAAGATGTAGAGGATGATGCTAATTCTAATGAAGTTGAGCCAGAAATTGAGGAAGAGCATCCAACTCAAGTACCGTCACCACAACTTGAGTTGAGGAAATCTACAAGGGACCGACAACCTTCAAGAAAGTATCCTCCCAATGAATTTGTGTTGATTTCTGATCAAGGGGAGCCTGAGAGCTACCAAGAAGCAATTGAGCATGCAAAGAAAGGTGATTGGAAAAAGGCCATGGAAGAGGAGATGAATTCCTTAGTTGAAAATCACACTTATGATTTAGTGAAGTTGCCTAAAGGGAGGAAAATTCTGAAAAATAAGTGGGTCTTCAAATTGAAGAATGATGGCAAGAATCTGAGGTACAAGGCACGTCTTGTTGTGAAAGGCTTTGGGCAAAAGAAAGGTATTGATTTTGACGAGATTTTCTCACCAGTTGTAAAGATGTCTTCTATTCGGGTTGTACTTGGCATGGCTGCAAGTATGAACCTTGAAGTTGAGCAACTTGATGTGAAGACCGCGTTTCTGCATGGTGATCTTGAAGAAGAAATTTACATGGAGCAACCGGAAGGCTTTGTGGAAAAAGGGAAAGAGAAATTTGTTTGCAAATTGAAGAAAAGTTTGTATGGTCTCAAGCAAGCCCCGCGGCAATGGTACAAAAAATTTGACTCTTTCATGATGAATAATGGTTTTTCTAAAACCACTTCGGATCATTGTGTGTTTGTGAAAAATTTTCCAGATGGTAAATTTATTATTCTTTTGCTTTATGTTGATGACATGTTAATTGTGGGTCAAGATTCTACCATGATAAACAGGTTGAAATTGGAGTTAAGCAAGTCTTTTGCTATGAAAGATTTGGGACCGGCAAAGCAAATTCTTGGTATGAAAATTGTTCGTGATCGCAAAGAGGGACTGATTTGGTTGTCTCAAGAAAGCTACATCGAGAAAGTTCTTGAGAGGTTTAATATGGATAAAGCAAAGCCGGTTGGTTGTCCACTTGCGGGTCACTTCAAGCTTAGTTCGAATCAATGTCCTACAAGTGAGAAAGACAAAGAAGAGATGTTGAAAGTTCCTTATGCTTCAGCAGTTGGTTCTTTGATGTACGCCATGGTTTGTACAAGGCCGGATATTGCTCACGCAGTTGGTGTAGTGAGTCGGTTTCTCTCTAATTCGGGTAAAGAACATTGGGCAGCGGTAAAATGGATTCTAAGGTATCTTCGAGGGACTTCGAAGGTGTGTTTGTGTTTTGGGGATGGTAAGCCGATGCTTGATGGGTTCACAGATTCTGACATGGCCGGTGATGTTGATTCTCGGAAATCTACTTCGGGGTATTTGATGACTTTTGCAGGGGGAGCTGTGGCATGGCAATCTAAATTACAAAAATGTGTTGCTCTCTCAACTACCGAAGCTGAATTTATTGCCATTACGGAAGCTTGCAAAGAAGAGTTATGGTTGAAGAAATTTTTGCAAGAGTTGGGTTTGAAGCAAGAAAAGTATGTGCTTTATTGTGATAGTCAAAGTGCTATTCACTTGAGTAAAAATTCTACTTTTCATTCGAGATCGAAACACATTGATGTGAGATACCATTGGATTCGTGATGTGTTAGATTCGAAATTGTTACAACTCGAAAAGGTTCACACAGATGATAATATTTCAGATATGTTGACGAAGACTTTGTCGAGGGACAAACATTTAAAGCGTCGAACTTTGGCGGGTATGGTTGATGTCTCCACCTAAGTCGGTAGGGGGAGAATTGTTGGGTATACCTCCTTATTGGAGTGTGGGACCCAATTGATTTATTAAAAGAGTTTTAATTTGGCTTGGTTTAGTATAATATATTTTTATATATTATATTTGAGGAGACCCAATTCAATTTGGATACAATTAGGATTTAATTATAAAAATCCAAGATTCACAACATATATAATATATATATATTGTCTTCGTTTTTGCTGGGGAAAAAAAAGAGGCGCAGCGGCTGCCTTACTTGATTTGTTTTTCCCGAAGTTGAGAAACACAGCAACAAACATTGATTTGTGTGGGTGCACAGTGGGTTTGTTTCAGTTTTGTGTGGAAGTTGATTTGGTTCGTTATTTTGGGTCTTCTACAACTTTGGTTCTGAAGATTTTGGTTCATCTATTTGGTGAGGTCTTTCCTCTTTGTTTATTTGTGATTATTTGGAATTCACCTAAGGGTGGTTTTGTGAGACCATTAGTGTCTCGTTTGTAATCGTTTGGAACTTATTTGGTTGATAGTGGAATCGGATTTCGATCCCGTGGACGTACCTCACATTGAGGGAACCACGTAAAATTCTTGTGTTGCTTTTGATTTAATTTTTCCACATTAGTTTTTATTCCCATTGATTGATTTACTTGTGGGGAATCACATCGATTTTCCCTAACAAAAACAGGGGAATTTTTTCTGGTCCTTGCTTGTCTACTACTGAGTGTGGTGGTTTTGTTTTGGGTATCTATGTTTCTTTTCTTTGTTTTTGTTGGCATCTTGTCACGTGGGATATCTTTTTAAAATACGTTGAGCTGTTTTCTATTGGTGGACTTTCTAAAATAGAATAAGTGCCTTCAACAAACGTGAACTACACAAATGGAAGTAATGCGAGGGATACTTATAATCTTACTAACAATCTTACTAACACATTCACAAAGACTCACAAGTTTTGACAAAATCAACTATCACTTGGTATGGGATCCACATCAACTTGTTAGTGTGTTGGTAAGATTGTAAGTATTCCTAGCATTATTCTTATACTTGTAGGCTGGTACTTTTTTATGAAAAATGTTTGGAATCACCTTTGGAGATAATCCCCACACTCTTAAAGTGATCTTAACTCTCTATGTATATGTGGGGTCCACTCATGTATATGTGAGGTCCACATTATGAGTCGTCCAGATTTGTGAAGATCTTGTTGGAGTCTTGTAGGGATGGGGTTTCAATCATTATTCCTTTTTTATTTCCTTTTTGGTTGTGTGGAGGCTTTTTTCAAAGAGGCTTTCTAAAAAAATAAAAATTTGTATTACGACTTTGTTTGGAGAGTTTAAAATCTACTTTAAAGTGGAGCCTTTTGCAAGATGAGAGTTTGGAATTTTCTCTAAAATGGGGCCTTTTGCAAAATGAGGCCTAAACCACAAGCTTTAAAGGCTTCAAGAATAATGATGAAGTTTCTTCCATAGTGCTTATAACCTGAATGTACTATTTGTTTCAAGCTTAATAAAATTCTTCTTCCCAAATTTTTCCATTGACCCTTTCAACTGCTCTTGCTTGTATAAATACATGATCTTACCACTTACCACCACATAACACTAGGTCTAATTGTTTTCCAAATGAACCAACCGTAATTAGCGCAATACACAACATAAACCCAGCTCTAGTTAAATTACATAAGTCAAGTAGGTTGTTAAAGACAAACACAATACATCAACAATACAAATTTCCATGATGGGACAAATTATTACCATGTATGATTTAATGATTATTCTTGTGAACCATATTAAACCAAATGGGAAGAACTATTTGTTTGTATAGGATGCAAATACAAAATAATTTCATTAAAAATTTGTTTGCATGCTTGTAATTAATTTGATTTTGGAAGTGTAGAGAAGACAAATGGGGAAGATTGGAATTGCACTTATATCAGAATGGTTTGAGCCGTGCTCCAGTACAAGAGAAGACTATGAAGCTGCATTACGAGGCCTTGATTTCATGTTTGGTTGGTGAGTACTACTTGATGCTTTCTCTTTTTCTTCACTATGCATATCTCATATTCCAATCGGTGTTTCTTGATGCTTATTGAAAGGATTGTTCTTTGTCGAATTTTTTCTTCTTTTTGTCATAGGCCTAACATTAGACTTAAATGCCTTTTCACTGTTAAGTCCTAATTTTGTTTATACATGTATCTTAGGTTTATGGACCCATTGACAACCGGGGATTATCCACAAATAATGCGATCTCTTGTAGGAAGCCGCCTTCCTACATTCTCAAAAGAACAATCCAATTTGCTAATTGAGTCGTTTGATTTTCTAGGATTGAACTATTATTCTGCTGTATATGCAGCCAATGCACCTAATTCATTTACCTTGATTCCAAGTTACATAACTGACTCTCGGGTCAATCAATTAAGTTCGTTCAAATGGAACTTTGATCCTAATAAGTTAAGAAGTTTTAATTAAGTTGACAAAAATACAAATTGACCATTATATTATGTTTTTGTAGGTGAACGTGATGGTGTCCCAATTGGCCCCCAGGCAAGAACATTAAGTTCTATTTGCCCTCTTCTTTAGGGTTTGTTTTAAGTGTATAGTAAAATAAGTGAACTGTATAGGAACAAAAAATGGAACATAAAAGATACACGGACTATTCAAAAGTTTGTATTCGCCCTCTTCCTTTTGTTTCCATAGAACTGGTCAGATACAAAATATGTATTTTGACCAAGTGTAACTTAATATTGCTATCCATTTTGATGAAAAGGAAGTATGAAACCTACATTGCAATCCAAGTGGCTCTACATTGCTATCCATTTTTTTTATGTATCAGAATAAAAAATAAAAAAAAGAAAGAAAACTACAATATTTAACAGCTCTCTTTGTATGTTGAATTTTTGAACCTTAATTTTGCAGACTAGTTCACCATGGCTCCATGTTTATCCAAGTGGCATTCGCGATCTTCTGCTCTACATTAATGCTGTGTTTGGTTGGAGGATTTGGAAAGGGATTTAGAAAGGGAAAGGGAAAAGGTGTGTGAAACTATGTGAAATATAGGCATGATTTATTCATATTTCACCTATCTTTTCCATTTTCCTTTCTAAATCCCTCCCCAAATTCCCCAACCAAACACAGTATAAGGAAAAGTACAATGATCCAATTATTTATATTACAGAAAATGGCATGTAATAATAATATATTTTTGGGTGAGTTTCTCCCTTCCTCATATTTTTGGCATATATAAAAGGGTTAAACTTTTAAGAGAGCATTGTTTGGTCGACCAAATAATTTTTTCTAGCAAGGTACATAGAAAAATCACAAAACTACACACAATAAATAATTATTGTGTTACCTAGATGCTGACTGAAATAAATTTGGGTGACACATTTATTTTTATATATACTTTTTGTTGCACTTTTTTGTGAAGGGAGTGGAAAGTTGTATATATATATGTATTTAGAAATTGATAAATGTGAAGTATAGAAGGATTTGATTTTTTGTGTAGAGGTGGAGTGAAGGTAGGTGGCTACTTCATATGGTCATTGCTGGACAATTTCGAATGGTCTGATGGTTACAGCGTTCGGTTTGGAATAAACTACATAGACTACAAGAATGGGTTGAAGAGATACCCAAAACATTCAGCTGTATGGTTCACCGATTTTCTACGAAAACATAATCAAAACTCTCAGCCAACAATTTCTGATCATTAAGCAGAAGAGAATTCTTCTTGGCCTTCTTACGTCTCCCTCTTTTTCTTTTCCCTTTCCATTTGCTGTATTCTCTACTTTCTTGAATAATGTTTATGTTGCTATGTTCTTAGCCATTAAATTGGTCATGTTGTTTCACGTAGCAGCTATTCTAATCACACAGAATTAAAGCATAAAAAAATCAGTAAAGATACGTGCACAAAATATATGTAGAAAAGTATATCCAGAAAAAAAATAATGTTCAGTTCATATTTAACTTTTGTATAGTAAAATCCACATCTGGAATGAATTTAAACAACACATTAAATTTTCTGAATATTTTTCTGTGTATGAATCTTGGGCAGTAGCATTACTTATCCCCATTCTGTAGCTGATACCCAAATGTTCCTTTCAGACCAATAAAATTGAGCAGAAAATTGACAGTTATTCGCACCATCCATACCTATGAAGCACAGGTACGGGTACGAGTACTGGTACTGGTACGATACGGGTACGTCGATACGGTAAAATTCAAAAAAAAATAGGGTATAGGTACGGCTTGGTACGCTTGTAACAAAATATTTATTTTTAATTTAGAGTAATACAAAAATTAATTAAATGATTTAATTTGTTAAGGTCCAACCTATAATTAACATTTAATGCCAAAAATAAAAGTATAAATCAAAATTAAATGTCAATATATTAAATAACTTACAATCTATAGCTTAATTTTAAAATCATGCTATGCATGAAACAAAAAATAAAAAAGAAGTCTAGTGAAATAAATTTCATCTGTGCAGTAGAAGGAAAATATTATTTTAACTGAGATACAATACGGTTTGAATATATACTAGGTACGTCTGGGTACGTCAAAAGTTAAAAAAAAAAAAACTTGGATACGTATTTCGTGTACCCGGTAAGTATGCAGAAGTACCATACGAGGTACGGTACGCCGGTAAGTCCCCAGTACGGGTACGGCAAGTTTTCCAGAGTACCCATGCTTCATAGATCCATACTAACTTCAAATGTCCTGAATAAAATATATTTATGGTCCTTAAAATATATTTCCAATTACTTTGATCCTCTAAATTTTAGTTTTGTCAATTTTATGCTTCGTACTTGATTTGACTCGACTCGTTTATCCCTTACCAATCAAATTACAAGAGTCAGCTCCACTTAACAAAAACCCCATGTTCACTAAGGGCCCGTTTGTTTTGGGAGATAGAATAGAGGAGATTGATAATGAGGGGATTAATAGTGAGGGGATTATTAATGAAGAGATTGATAGTGAGGGGATTAGTAGTGAGGGGATTGATAGTGAGGGGATTAGTAGTGAGGAATTGTTAAATTATTTTTATATAAAATAATAAAACAAATAAAAAAATATAAAAAATTAAAAATTATATTTTTAAAAAAAATTTCCATATATAAAAAATAAAAAAAATAAAAAAATTTCTAATCCCCTCACTATTTTTCTAATACCATCTCTACCTCCTCCGTACCAATCCCCACTCCAAGGGTATTAGTAATACCAAGGGACTAATAATCCCAAGGCCTTCTCCCAAAACAAATAAGGCTATTACTAATATATTGGTATTAGCAATCCTAATACCCTCTTTTTCACCCAAAACAAACAGGGCCTAAGGGTGTTCAAAAAAATTGGTCAAACCCGTAAATTGATCCGAACTATTCCAAATCATATGGTCTGGTCTGGTTTTTTGAGGGTACCATTTAGTTCTGGTTCCAAAAAAATTAAGAACCACTGCGTATGGTTCGGTTCACAGATTAAAGGTCAAAAGAACTGGAAAAGTCAAACCTAAATGAATCTATAAAATGAGAAACAACTGTACAAAGGAGCACAACACAGGACATAAAAGAGCAACAACTCTAAATAACAAAAGAGAAAAATATAAAAGAACAGAGAAAATTGGGAAAAAAAAAACTACTTCATTACAATAGAGAAAATTGGTTAACAAACTCTATTTCTCATAATAGACTAAATAATTTGACTACTTTACCAACCAACTTACTGACAGCTCAACTAGACTCACTCAGCCCGGACTCTCAAACTGTTCTCTCAGTTTATTGTCTCTCTTATTCTTTTTTCTTTTGTAAATTTTTCTACCAAACCTCAAATTTATATAACCTACAAATGTCCCTAATCATACCAATATTATGCCAAGATTTTGTTGTCTTTGTTTCACCGAACTCAATTGAAAATAAAAATCCAATATATCAAGATAACTTTGTAATGTTTGGTTCAAGTGTTACTGCTGCGAATTCAACTTATTTTTCCCTATTCTCCAATTGTAATAATAATAATAACCTATAAAATAAGAGAGCTCCATTCTATGACTAATTAGGATTTCAAGTTCCAGTAACGAGTGGCTGAAAGAGGGATTGGTGAAGAACCAATATGTTAGAGTAGCCTATCTGTATATCCATTTTTTGAATATAAAAAAAAAATGCTGTTACATTGTCAACATTATAGCATTATGATCCCAAAAGGCCATTTAGATTAGGCATATTACAAATACAAAATGAAAAAATGAACCCGAAGCATTTAATTGACAGTCTCTTCCTTCATGGCCAGTGAGAGAGCACCAAGACTAGCTCCACACTCCACTGTGACACCAGGCATGGCTACAGCTCTACTCCCAACAAACCCACCTTTCCCAATCCTAATACTCCCATACTTCACTTTCCCTCCTTCACCTTCATATATGTGTCCAAACAGCAATGCTTCTCTTCCCACACACCCTCCTTTCTCAATCCTCACCAATTCTGGATTCAACACTGCCCCCATGCTGTCAACATACACCCCTTCTTGGTCCCACCCAATCTCTGAACCCATGAGTTTCATCCAAACCCCAAACAAAACAGACCCACTTGTCATTTCCATGAAGTATTCCCCAACCACTGTCCTAATTGCCTGCCATATGGTGTCCATAAAGATCCTTCTACTCCAAATCAACTCACTCTCACCTTCTTTCTTCTTCCCCACTAGTACCCATTTGGCCCAAGAACAAGCTAGTCCTGCTAATATTCCTGAGTGAACCCAAAACACAGGCAACAACCAATGCAAAGGCAGACTCTTCACCTCCTTCAAGTTAAAAAGCCAGTTTAGAGGAGCAGAGAGTACTAAGCCCATGAGAAAGTAAGGCACAAGTGTTTGTAGTAATGGCTGAGCTGAAACGGTCCACAAGGACTGATACCATGTTCTTGCCAGTGTTACTTTTCTGGCATCTTTGTTCTCCAATGACACTGTTGATGCCATTGGACAGCCTGAGAGGTCAATTTTCACATCAGATTGATCCAAGAAAATCCTCCACGCCTCTGGAAGTGGTCTCTTGTTTCGCAAATGCTGGCATATTGCGTAGACAAGTGAGCGGCCATGATCCATCGATGCACTCTGAGAGCATGATGTAGCCCGGATGACATCTAATTCGTGGCATCGGAAAAATGGGTTGAATTCCAGCTTTTCTGATTCTTCTTCATTGAGCACTTGATCAATGGTTATCTCTCCAATCTCTATGTATGGAAATTGAGTTTCATCCCATGACTTGGTGCAATCAAGTGCAGTTTCACGAGTGCCTTCGTCTGATGGCACTGATCGGATTTGCAGTTGAAGGACATAACGCACCTTGTCAGGTGAATTCACGCGACTTTGGAAATCATCAGCAAGGAAAAGCAGTGGGCGGGTATCATTCTCATCTCGCGGGATTGCACCTGTTTCTGGTGGAAGTATACCTGTCGGCTCCACTTTACCCGAATCCTCACCGATGTTTTCATCAAAAGGCCTTAACTTGAACTTAACATACATTTCTTGTCCATCTTTGAACCGAAATAACCGGCAAATATTTGAGTAGTAATGCAACTCTGCATATGAGTCAGATTGTCGAAGGGAGTCCCACATTGCTTCTCTCACATGTGGCACATGCTTTACATGCTCTTCTCGTGCTGCAACCCCACATACTAGCCATGTTGCAAAGTCACCAATCGTGCGAGCATGGAATGCCCTACCTGTCTTCAGTGTGAGATCTAGAAGTGGAGTATCATCACCATTTTCATCTGAAAATATCCTTAACGCTGCTCCACGTGGATCCTTTCTTGCATCATCATCCGAACTTAAGCAATTACTGTGCCTTATAATGACAGAGTAATTTTTCCCGCGACTAAAGATTTTGTGCTCTGGTAAGCCTTCTATATCCTCATAGATCCTTAAGAATCCTTTTCCAGCAGCGCCAATTCGATGGAAGTATCTTGATTTGACTTTGAGGGTTGTTGCAGCTAAATTTGCAGCAAGGTTGCCAAGTACCTTCTTGTATTTCATGTCCATTTCCTCTATTCGATCATCCAAAGAATGCATGTTGTTCTTAACCATTACCGGAGTTTGAGAACCAACAAAGACACCACCTCTTTGAAGAAATGAATTTGTTGGAGCAACTGAAAGTGCGCCAAGTATGACATCCTTCTGAATGACAGAACCTGGGAGAATTACTCCTTGACTCCCAACTACCGAGTTATCATCCACCTCAATCTTTCCGGATATAAACAACCCATCGGAGGAATAAAATCCGGTAATGATTCGGCTGAAGTCACCTAGATGAACACCGTTGCCAATTGAAATCAATGCCGGGTTTGAGATTGGATTGATAGCTCTGATAGAACAGTGTTGGCCAATTTTTGCACCCAAAAGGCGGAGATAAATGCAGAAAGCCTCTGTTCCAGAAAGGAACTTCCCAAATCTCAGGTGGCAGGAAATAATAATTCGATGTCGAAGCCAAGTCCTAACGTCTATTTTCCTTGTAATTTGTGGTTTGGCAAGAACAGAGTTCAAGGTGCAAGTGAGGAAGCTGAGGATGAGACCGTGAGCTAGGTAAGCAATGGCTACAGAGAGGGCAAAGTTAATTGCACTTGAAGGGGCGGTATTAAACATAGTTCCATATGCAACAATGGCAAATGGAAACCAGTGAAATGCTCCAGATATGCAGAAAAAGCTGAAGTTTTGAACAGAACAAGGCTTCTGTAATAGCCAAACATAGATGACGTAAATTATTGCTGCAGATAGAGTGCTGAGGAAAGCAACCATGTAGATCCCAAAAAAATGGTAAACAGCTTCATTATTTTCATGAGTTCTGTTTGTTTTCTTTTGTAGCATTTCAACCTGCAACCATCAAAAGACAGAAGGTTGTCATCTGCTTGTCAATTAAACCTTAAATAATAATATTCAAATGTGTTTAAAAACCTCAGTATCATCTTATGTTATTTAAAAGGTCTGAGTATGTTAAGAAGTACTAACACCAAGGTGAACCAAAGAAACATCATAAACTTCAATGAAAACTTTTGTGAAGAGTAAATCTTAAATACGAGGGGCAATCAAAGGACAAACAGGTCCCAATTAAGATTAATAATGTTAAACTTGGTTTATGTTAAACCATATGGTTATGAAGAATTCATAAAATAATACACCTTGAGTAGTTTGTTTGATGAGGCTTTGTTTCCTATCTTTTCCCTATTTCAGCCAACGAAAACTAGGAACAGAAAATTCAGCGAAAATGTAGAGTACTTAATTGGATACAAGATCAATTTGATTATGTTTCCATTGAGAATATGAGAGGTGGAACATCATTTGTGGGTCCTGGAAGACCAAAGAAAAATTCCACATCCGACGAGGAGTTTGACGAGCAAAAAATTGAGTTCGATGACCAAGTACATGTTTTGGTACCTCGTTCTGAGAAAAGAGTGCTCATGTAAAAATGGAGTGGAGAAGCAGAAATACGGTGCATTTTATATCTATTTGTAAGAGCTTTCTCGTCAAAGCATAAATATTCATCAAATACAAAAAGCAAGGATTGTGTAAACAATTCTATAGAGGTGGAAAAATCTAAAGCACTTACCAAAAAAAATGGTTAAAAATATGTTTTTAGTTAAACCAACTCTAGCATGTTTTACTTAACATTCTAAAGTAAGCAATAATAATGGTGAATTGAGAAGTATTAAAATCGATTACCTTTTGAACACTATCGGCCTTAACAGTTTTAGACATAGTCTTTCCTGCACTCATCTGCAGGGCCAATACCTCAGCTCCATCTCCCACAATGCTTGCTTTCTGAATCATAGCATAAGGGCCAACTGAAGAATTTTGGCCGATTCTAGTGGGGTAGAAATTCAAGATTCCATTCTTCACCTCGTGGCTTTGAATTAATGCTCCTTCTGCAATTACAGCTCCATCCCCAATTGAAACCATATATGGATCTGTAATGTCAACAGTGTCGAGCAAAACAAACGATCCAATTTTAGCTCCAAGCATCTCAAACCAGTATTTCAGAAACACTGTTCCTCTCAAATGCACTGCTAAAACTTTTGAGGAAACTTCTTGAACCTTGTAGAGTGCCCACCATTTAACGAATGCTATCGACCAAATGGAAATTCGAGGGTTCAAGGCATAATTTGGTTGCAGGAATGAGTTCCCAAAAAAAACAATACAAATGCATGTAGAGAATATGCAAAAGATCCAAGCAACAGGAGCACAAGCTAATGAAATCAAGTAACCAAACAAGGGAATTCTGTCTATCAGGATATCGCTGGCAGAGATCAAATTTGTGAAAGTACAGACTGATAGATATGCAGGAAATATCAGTATGATGGAAATATAAGTTAGAGCTAGCAATTGAAGAAACCAAATTTTTAACTTCTGAGGTAATGAAACTTCAACTACTAATTCGGAAGGGTTTGTCTCAATTTCAGGATGATGGGACAAACGGGTGATGAATTCAGGTTGAGATTTCTGTACAAGATCCTCTGCAAAATTTGCCAAGTCTTCAATGCAGGTTGCTGTGAAAATATCAATTGCTCCTACTGGAACTCCAAGAAAAGAAGAAAGTTTTTGAGCTGCTCTAACCACGCCAATGGAATCAACCCCGTACGACATTAGGCTTTCAGTGATTGAGATTTTTGCAATTGGAATACCAGTTTGTTCCGAAAGAAGCCCCTTCTAGAAATATATTATTTCTCTCTTACATGTATCAGGATTAGTGGAAAGAGGAGTTCTTGGGACATGATTTTGGGATGCTTTTCTCATGCTCTGAATTGACGACCTTTCTTGGTGAACTAGCTCCTCTATCACATTCAATGTCCCATCAGTAAACTGTTTGAGACATTCAAATCTCTTGATTTTCCCTGAACTTGTTTTGCTGATAGTTCTTGGTTTGATCAGCACAATAGAAGAAACTATGATGCCGTGTTCTTCTACAACTCGGGTTTGAATCTGTTCAATAACTTCCTTCAAAAAAGTTTTGATTTCTCGAACTTCTGCAATCACAACCAAGCCAACATGGTCAGTGCTTTCAGGAACAGATAACCCTTTTGCCAACAGAATATCTTCTGGAACTCCAATAACAGAACAGCAGCCCGGACGCAGAAGTTCAGATGAACTCTCGACAGTCTTTTCTATATCCGATGGGTATATATTTCGTCCACCAACAATGATAAGGTCTTTTATTCTTCCAGTGACAAACAGTTTGTTGTTGATAATGCGTCCTAAGTCTCCAGTTCTAGTATACTTTTTCCCGTGGTGGTTTTGAAGCTCATTCCTGAAAGTTTTCTGGCTTAGCTCTTCCCTGCCCCAATACCCAATTCCCGCGCTCAGACTACTAATCCAAATTTCTCCTTCTTTTCCAGATTCTTGATGCTCTTTACCAATCTCTGGATCCACTACTCTAATATCAACATCTAGATCATTTGGATCCACATACCCACAACAAACCCTTCCTTGCCAATCTACAAAGATGGGTTTGCCCCCTCCAAAAGCACTACTTACATACACACAATTTTCTGCCAAGCCATAACCAGGAGCAATCACCTCTTGAGAAAGGCCATAGGGTTGTGTCAATTCAATAAATCTTTTTAGAGTTTTAGGCCTCACTGGCTCGGCAGCAACCATAAGGAAAACTATTGAGGACAGATTAAAATTGTGTGCTTTGTCCTTTGTTGACTCGAGTCTTCTCACAATGAGTTCAAAAGAAAAGTTGGGCCCAGCACTATGAGTAGCCCGGTATGTGCTCATGGTCTGAAGCCATAGCAAGGGTTTCTTGATAAATGTTACAGGAGAAAATAAAATTGCAGATCCACCACTCACCAGTGTTGTAAAAAGTCCCCCAATTAAACCCATGTCATGGTAGTGAGGCAGCCAGCTAATGGACACTGTCCTTGATGTGCTCTTGTATCTCTTTCTCATTAACTTCACATTATGAATAAGACCACCATGACTGATCATGACTCCTTTAGCATCACTGGTTGAACCTGAGGTGAATTGGAGAAAGCATAAGTCATCTGGATGAGGTTCAGATCTTTCGGCTATGTCTTCTTGATGCAAGATATTTTCGGAGTTCCTGATCCAAGAGTCGGTGTATAACCAAGGCAAGTCAGGCCATTGAGGGGAACATTTTCCTTTCCTGGCCATCAATATCATGTTCTTTACAGAAGCTGCACGAACAGAGGTGTGGTAGCCAAAAGTCGATAGAATTCCTACTGCATCGCATGTTTTGGCAATGTTCTGAATTTGGAGAAGAGCTTGCCCACCTCTTTGCATTGGATCATGAGGAATAACTGGTACTGGTATGACTTGTGCTCTCAGACACCCAAAAAAGGCTTCAATGAAGTCAAGACCGGGGGTGTAGACCAAGAGAACTCTGTCACCATTCTTGATAATTGGTTTTTGGCTTGTCAAGAGCTTATGAGCAATATGAGATGCATTTGCATGAAGCTCCCCGTATGTCCTCCCACCTACCGCTTCTCCTCTGTCATTAATCCAAGTATAAAGGGTCTTCTTTCGTGTGACACTATTAGTTCCCCAGTGTCTCAAATAACCATTGAGGGAAGAAAGATCAGGAAACTCCACTCTGGGTGATTCATCTAATTGCTTCGATATCCAGGCTTGGGAATTTGATTTCAATGGAAACAACCTCTGCACAATCACATCCTTCTGATTAACAAACTGCTTAATAAAGTTGTTCAAAATTTCAAACGTTAACACTCTTTTCTCGGACTTAACATTATGGCATTTCATACCTTAACATAAGGAAACTCCGGCACAGGACTGTCATTTGAGAAGTGCTTGCACACTAAGGCCAATGCATAGGATGAATTCCTCTCTGTCAACTCAAACGCCATGAGCCCGCCTACGAAGTAAGTGTTTTGCTGACCTTGCAGTTGAAACTCCAGCTTATCATAAAATCCATTCTTCATGTCTGCATTATAGTTACATATTAATTTATGATACATAAATAATTAAAAACTATTTTCATAGTTCATAATCCCAAAGCATGACTAGAAGTAGTTTATTGAGCATACCTTGACTGTTGACATGAGGAAAGTACTTGAAACGTCGCTGCAAAACGACTTTCTCAACTTCGCCTCCCATACTAGTAACTGTATTCACTGCAAGCTCAGTGACTTTTGGTCCCTTAATGTCTACAGAGTTACCATAAGACCAAAACAGGAAAACATTGGTGTCTGCATGGAATCTCTGCATTGCAACAGGGTGCCCAATAGATGCAGGATCATCCATGAACTCTCCAAAGTAATAAAAACCCATTGGAATATGTTCTAGTCCGGTTATCTTCAACACAGTTGTATAGTAATCAATAGTTTGTACTTTACTGAACATCTCTCTTTCTAGTTCACTCGTATCGATATGCTCAGGTGAAAATTCTACAAAAAACCAAAAACAAAAACTGAGTCATTTTAGAGGGAGGAAATTTTTTTTATTTTTTATTGTTTGATAAAGTTTTTCAACAAACCTGCAATGTTTGGGGATGGTGATCTGTATGTCTTTCCACTGCCAAAAGGAAAAGCACCAGAGATAATGATTTTGTCAAACTCCATGCCTTGTTTTTCTCCATTTTCATCTCTGACATCAATACTGATGATCCCAGCAGGTTTTCGTCTGACTGCCAATACTTCAGCTTTGCAGTGGACTTGTATGGGTAAGCCTTCACTGATCTTCTGCCAAACACTCGCGTAACCTCCTTTAAAACGTCGAATCTTTCCAGCCATGGAAGTCCTAGTGAATTCGTGAACGTAAGCATAAGGCATGTCTTGAACAAATCCATACCCAGAAGCAGTGAATCCATAAACCACAGATTTAGGAACTGATCTTAAACCATGACCCTTGAGAAATTCAGGACTTAGATCCGAAGCAATGTTGCTCACAGAATGGACTCCCATACGGCCTGAAGACTTAGCTTCGTCCTGTTGGCAGATGACATTTGAGGTTAAAATATAATACTGGGATTTAAAATGAAAAAAATCAAATTAAAATTTTTTTTTTCTTTTTTTTTGGGAGCAGTTATAAGAAATTAAATTAACCTGGAGTTTCAAGGTTAATGAGATAATGGATACATAATCATCTACCACTTTCATGTCCTCATACTTTCCAGTGGAGCTATCAATGATAGCAAATTTATGGAAGTCCATGTCCTCTGTTTCAGCTCCGATTTCTTTTGCCAAGTGAAAGATGAAAGGAGCACTGTTTGCTGCAAGAACTTGACCTCCCAGGTCATATATTCTACCTGCCATAATCACACATCATTAATTAATACAAAATTTGTTCAAAATTTCCATTTCAGTTATTAATATTCTTCATCTTAGGATTTACAATATGTATCCGACAACTATGTTGTATAATATGTTCCTCAACTTTTGTGGCAAAGTTGTGATCATTATAGCTTCATGGCTTTTGCAATATCTTTCTCTGAATAATCTCAATTCTCATGGTTTGTGTATATCAATATTAGACTTTACTATAACAATATTTTCAGTAGGAAAGAGTACAAGTTTAAACAATGACTTCAATTTTAACTGATTAATTTAGACATGCCTCCAACAGGTTGATTGTTCTCTATGACAGTGGCATTGGTGTAACAAAGCTGAAACTGCATACTAAAAAGAGTTCAATATATATATTTCATCAAGCCTGGTTATAAAACACTTTCATATCAATTAAATTTGACTATTCATAAATTTTTCGATCAATATGACAACTTTGTGATGACTTCTACAACTTGAAAATATGTGTGATGTCCTCATAAATTACTTATCTACACTTGAAATTATGTTAGTGAACTTCTCTAGCAGGTTGTGATCACTAGCTTCATGGCATTTATAGAATGAATTCATAAACATTCTCAGATTCCTCATTTTCCATAATGAGATTGATTATACCTCATAACAAAAATATATTCCAAAGGAGCAGCATACAAATCTTATTATTAGATACGGAAAATACCTTCAATTTCAACTGATTCACACATGCCTCCAACAGATTGATTTTTTTCTACAATGGTCACATTGGAGTAACCGAGCTTGCATAGAGCATAGGCAGCTGATAAGCCACTTGGTCCACCTCCTACTATACCGATCCTCGTGTTTACTGGAAAACAAGGATGAAGCTTTGAAAATTGATCTTCTATTGGTTTTTCAGGGTCCATTATTCAAATCTCAGGCCTTTTAGCAGCAATAACCTCTTGAATAGATGGTTCAATGATCCTATGAAGAACAAAAGATGCAAAACTAATATCATATTTTTGTACCAAGCCAATATAAGTATAGACTTTTGAATCTGAGTTAGTGCAAACAAAGATGCAAGTGAAGAGTATAACACGAAAAAAAAAAAAAAAAATGCGAGTGAAGGAAAACAGTTATGGAAGTGCAACCAGCAACAGATTCACCATTCTTGTGGAAAAAAGCACCTGCAACTCTTAACTGAGAATTTTTTTTTTATAAAAATGTGTAAAATCTAACAGCAGTTTATACCAACACAAGAAAGTTAATAATATTTATCATCATCAGCTAGGCATTCTTTTGTGAACGTAGTTGAATACAAAAATATATCATACAATTGAATATATTCTCTTGTCCGCATTAACTCATAAAAAATAGGAACTATTGTTAAATGTTCCTATCTATTAAAATTAGTCATATGAAGGCTTTTCTTTTCTTCATCATAGAAAAAACATTTATTAATGGTTCAATCTTAAAACTTTGAATAATGTTTTTCTTATATATGTAATCAAGTAACTAGTTAAAAAATCATATTTCTATTATAATTTGACCTATGTCACCGTATACACAGAATCATACAAATGACGCACACAAAAAAAACAATGTACAGAGATATACGTAGTTCGACCCGATTATAAACTAGTGGAGATAACAAATATGAAATACAAAACTCAAGTCCTGAAGTTGCACACAATTCTCTTTCTCACTGATAATTTTTCTCTCCCCTCTGTTGCTCTCACTGATAATTTTTCACACTTTTCAACTGAACAACCATCTTCAATTATTGATAGTCTTACCTCACCATCTTACACCAAGAAAACCCATGCCATTGGTACCTCCTTTCATGCTTTTCCCTAGCTGAATAGCCGCATAATTTATGAAATAATCATCCATTTAATTAATGTTATGCCAACATTGCTTTTTATTTTCTTGCTTGACTTGACAAACAAATGCATCTCCTTTTGTTTGGTTGTAATTGTTGTCTTTTTTAAAACACAAAAATAAAAAAAGACATAAAAATGTTAGATTATTTTAGCCAATAAAAATTTACAGCACGACTATAAATTCAGATTTTTTAATCAAAATTTAATTAAAAAAATCAATTTATGGTTCTAATTTATTTTATATGTGAGCCCACACTATACAAATCTAATCTTCACTCTACAATCTTAATTCTCGGATAGTGACAAATTAAAACATATAATGTTTTAAACTTGGAAACTACACATTACAATGCTTTGTTAAAACATATAAAATTAATGCACAACAAATCAATCTATCTTAAAGAATAACTTATTTCAATAAACAGCATCAAATTTGATGAACTCATCTTAAAAAATGTCATGTCAATGCAATATTCACATTGTCAAATTATGAATAAAAATACATCATAAAACAAGGGATATTAACAAATTAAATTGTAATGTACAAAACAACATAAATGAAATTACACATATTGGACAAAAAATAAAAATATGTATCATGACTTTACCATCTATTGGGGAACAATAAAAATAAGAAATTAAGAACGAAAAAACAACCAAACATATATATTCATAAAGGCATTCTTGTGAGAGTGGTGATTCATCCCACTAATTTTTGGACCACTAATAGCTCTAATGAGCTTAAAAAAAAAAAAAAAAAAAAAAAAAAAAAAAAAAAAACTCAAGCCAAAACATCACATCACTTTGGTAGGGGCCACTGTGCCACATCATTAGTGATACTCTAGAGCTCCCAATTTAGTGCTCTAAAGCATTATTCTTCTTGTGACGATTCAGTGTGTTATTTAAGAGATTTTTTTTTGGAAATGTTGACTTCAAAGAAGAACTTTAGAGGTTGACTAATAGTTTACTTACCAATCTATACTATTATATTTAGCAAAACATATTTTTTTAGACTCCAAAGTCTTAATCCGATTTTTTTTTAGATGAAGAATTTTTTAAAATTTTAAAACTTACAAAATGTAAAACGATATATGTCATGTAATAATTAGTTTCCATATTTTTCAATATAGTAATGAGTATATGTCTTTTTGTTTGTTTGTTTTTTTTTTTAATAAATAGATATACGAATAATTACAAAATTAAAAGAATTACATATAAACAATCATAGTCAAACAACTATAAATACTTTGGGAACAGGCTAATTTAGTAATTTTTTGGCTATTTGGCTAAAAAAGTAGGTAAAAAAAACTTATATGTTTGAGATGACTTTTTGACTAATTACGAAAAAATGTGCAAAAAGTAGAGAGAAAAGAGAATTTTTGACTTTTTTATATAAGTTGTTGGCTTTTTGACTAAAAAGATAACTTTTTGACTTTTTGGCTAAAAAAGTAAATCCCCAAACGAGGCCTTAACAACCAACTTCACGACCAACTTCACAACACAACTCAACAAAAACAAACCCCTATAATAGAAGAAAATTAACTTTTGGCAATGGTTGACCCCCTAATAGGTTAAAAGTTTTGAGTAATTAATTTTTAAAACTACAAATTTAGAGTTGACTCAAAAAATAAATTCATTAAAGTTTTAACTCAAAAAATTTATTGTTATGACTTTACTACTGTGATCATCACCATATTTATTGCCATCTCACAACTATTATCACCAACTCCACCACCATTAGCATAATTACTATAGGTACCACTATCATTTCACTGCCACTACCACATCACTATTACAGTCGTCTCCGGCATTACCACCTTCTCCCCACTGCTACCTTTCCACCACCATTATCACAACTCTCCACCTGTATCACTGTTACTGACTCTGCCGCTGTCACCACCACCTTACCATCACAACATAAAAATTTAAAAACCATAATTTTTAAATTTAATTTTTGTGCATATCAAATAATTTATTTTAATTTAATATTTAAAGAGTTTTTAACTTGAATTTTTTTAAAACTTTACCAATAAATCCTATCTGAGAAATGGTGATTCGTTTAATTTTAAGGTTTTTCTAATAGACCAATTAGTGTATTGATTTTGGAAAGGTGAATTTAATATATTCTTTAAAAATTGAGTTAACGGTCAAGCCATTATTCCATTACGTTTCCTTATTTTTTTCTTTCATGCTAGAAAGGTAAAATACACAACCTATTATTTTGTTGAATTCAATTGAGTGAATCAAATGGCACAAATGTCTTGCACAACCAAAAAAAAAAAAAAAACTATACAAGTTCACATTGTTTCACATTAAAAATGTTGTAAATTAAATATATATATATATATGGATAATGTTTGAGAGCTCGAAACATTGCCCCCCCGAATCCCCCTAATGCTCAAAACAACGTCGTTTTGGGCATTAGGCTTTTTTTTTTCTTTTTTTTCTTCCATTTTCGACCATTTTCGATCTGAAACGCAGGGGGGAAGAGGGAGAGGGAGAGAGAGAGAGTAAGAGCGGAGAGGAGAGAGAGAAAGAGAGGGAGAGAAGAGAGAAGAGGAAATGGAGACACACACACACACAGAGGCCCCTACATTCCGGCCGATCGTCGCAGCTCCGCCGATCGTCGGTCCGCCGTCCGCCGTCTGCCTCCGCCGCCGCCGTCTGCCTCTGCTTCTTCTTCTTCCCTTCTTCTTCCCGATCTTCTTCCCTTCGTCTGCTTCTTCTTCTCTGATTGAACCAAAAACGGCGTCGTTTTTGGTTTTGGGAGATTAGAGGGGGCAATGTTTCGAGCTACGTAGCACGGTCCATATATATATATATAACATTGTACGTCCACATTGACTTCCATTAAATATAAAATTTTTGATATGAAAATCTTTTTGGGGTGGGATGCGTGTATTCGAATTTGGAGAGGATTTTGATATGAAAATCTTTTTTATTTTGAATGGCTTGAAATGTGGGATTTCTCAAGTATTTTAAAAGGAGTACATAAACCCCTTAGCATGCTTTGGGTATATGTATAATTTCAAACTGTGAGGATTTAAGTAATTTATTTTGTGAAATTCAATTAAGTAAATCTAGTGGCACAAATGCCTTGCACGGGAGAGGGCACACACAAAAAAAAAAAAAAAAAAAAAAAAAAAAAAAAAAAAAATCACACTATACATGTCCACATTGTTTCACATTAAATATGCTAAAAAATATGTAACATTGTGCATGTCCACATAGATTTCCATTGAGCATAAAATCTCCTGATATGGAAATCATTTTGGAGGGTGTGGAGTGGGTATTCAAATTTGGGGTGGATTTTAATGGAAGCCAAAAACGACATTTACAAGGGCCATCAAACAACAAAACTTACACCAAACAAAGTGTAAGCTTGAAATGTAAAATTCAAGCTTGAAATGTAAAATTCTTGAAACATTTCAAAAAAAAAGTATAAAAACCCTTAATAAATTTTGGATAAATGTGTAATTTTTGACAGTGAGAATTTCAGTTATTTATAAGTATTAACTAGCATTCACGCGTATAAACTATAGAGTTATACTGTCATTTTCAGACAAATATGACTATTAGATTCATTAAATTATTTAAAAGACTTATTGATTACCAGATATGAAAATAGGATCTATTGATACTTTTCTCAAAAATTTAACATTTATTTTGAATTTTAAATTTTTTAGTTATTAATTTTATAAAACACCACCGAAGCGACCGTTATGATTTCATATATAACTCACAAAGTCGCCATCATTAGTGGGGCGCACCAGCTGCGGATCTCACACAATCAATCAGGTCGCACTAATAATAAGGGTAAATTACAAATACTATCCTAAAATTTAATTAAAATATGAATCGTCTTCTATAATTTTAAAAATTACATTTTGTATCTTGAGATTTGTAATTTCATAATAAATCACCTCTTTTATTAATAAATTATCAAGTCATTTAACAGTTTTTAATAATGTTAAAAATATATTTCAATTAATAATTTAGGTAATTTTATTATTATATAAGAAAGTAATTATGAATTTTATTTTTTTATTAATTCTGTAAAATAAAAAATTATGACAAAGGAATATTCGTAATTTTTTAAATCACATGAGACAATCTGTATTTTAAGAAAATCTTCAAAAATGCATTTGTAATTTAGCCTAATAATAAATTGTGGATTGTCACGGTCTCAAATAGAGTTGCATACTATTCGACTTGTTCAAGAGTTCAATTGGATTCCTTTGGAGCTACTTTAGCTCAATTCGATAAATAAATAAATGAATTTGAACAAATTTTTAGTCTCATTTAATAAATGTTAAATGAGCTGAAATCAAATTTGAATAAATTCGTCTCGTTTATTTTTATTTAAAATTGCTATATTATTAATATATTAAATAATATAAATAATATCAAAAGAAAATTTATTATTAAGGTTTCGTTTGGAAACATATTATTTTAATAATTTTTTTATGAAAAAATATATAGGAAAATAAAAAAGTATTGTGATAATTTATAATGATTTTTTTAACTTTTTAACCTGAGTTTTAAATTTAATTTAAACTTGATTAATATTAACAAGTCAAAATAAACTCGAACGACGTAATTGTACTTGATAAATAAATGAATTAAGCTCAAACATTGCCAGCTCGGCTTGACTCAATTGATTTAGAATCAAATCTTAAACAACTGATTACGAACAGAAAGAGACCAGTTTTATTTGGTGCTAAACAGAAACGTGTGTAAATCGAATGTTGACTTCTGTAAAATTTATTAGTACCACCTTCTGGGTTCAATTGCTGTAAAAAAATCAGTCAAACATTCTAAGGCGACTATCTAGACTTTTTAAAGATTTTTTTTATTATTATTTTTAGTTTCCTAGTAGTTCATTTGTTGTAAAAAAAAATATTAGTCAAACATGATGAATGATTTTCTGGCTCGTCTCCCATGAAACCTTCCACAAACAGAGGTTTTATGAAAAGCAAAAACTCACCGAGAATGATAGCCCTCATATTTTTATAAATCATGGCTCACAATATTACATATTTTAATTTACAATAAATAAATTATAAAATTACGTACCATACCATATTAAAACGAATTATGCCAAAATTTACATTTGTAATAATATTAATATTCTACACAGCTCAGACGCATGTACTGACAAAAAGACGTATATGATACTTTTGAATTTGAATACATTGATTATAAATAATTTGACATCATTTTGGAACAACATTTTAAGGTTTAATTAGGGGAGCTTCTATTTGTACATCCCTATTTCCCTCTTTACACACACCAAATAAAAATTATTTTTATTATAATTTTATTTTCAGGTGAAATTACTATTATGGACATTAAATAAACACATTCGGAAATTGAATGTCGAAAAAATAAAAAAAATTCGGAACTCTACTTCCGAACAAGTTATTTATTTTCGGAATTCTACTTTCGAACCAATTGTTTATTTTCGGAAATCTACTTCCGAACCAATTATTTATTGAAAAAGATGTATAAAAAGAGGAATGAGTGTGTGCAAATAGAAGCTCCCGTTAATTACATATAGACTTCCATTTTAATTTATGATATGACACTAATCTCCCTCATCGTCGTTGATAATATCCTCATACCTCCACTCCATTAACTTGCCATTAGGTTATTAACAAAAATTTATGATGCCATCATTTTTAACATTTAAATGCCAAGAATCTTGTAGCCAAACACCTTTTTTAAAACCAAACACCGCTATCCATTCTTCTATTAATTCCCATAGCCAAATATATTCTTCTCTCTCTCTCTAATCTTTGCCAATATCCACTCTCTCCACTGGCCCATTCATCACCCTAAGATCCCAACCGATTTGGCCAATTCACCCTTGCAGTAACATATAGTTTTGACAAGGATTCAACAATGACAATTTGAAGGCCACAATCATGACCACAACCTTGCTAGAATTAGTTCACTTATGTGGTAGATGTGGATCCCATATAATTTGGGTTAGTTTATACATGGATTTGAATGAGAATAGTAGAGTTTAGAATCTATTGAAAAATTAAATACGTACGGAATTTGGTTAACTAATTGTATGAAATTACGTTTCTTATAGGTAGAATACCATAAATAGTTATGGAGACTATAGATTTTGGGGAGTTTGAGAGGATGAATAAATAGAAATGTCATAGGTAAAGGAAAAAACTCAACTACCCCTGATTATGGATTTAGATAGTAGTGTGGGTTTTGAGTGTTTTGGTAACATTACTGTAATTAAATATAGAGCACTCATGGCATAAGTCCATTTTGTAATATTTTGGGCCATTAGGCCCAAGCTTTGATATCTTTAGGTCAAAAGGAGATAATTTGTCCAAAAGGACAAATATATGTTGAAATTAACTTATTTGTCTCTTGAAATCACGAAAAATTATTAAATATTCTGAGAGTACCACATGTTTATGCTCATTTACCAATCATCATTTATCATGTCCCCTCATGTTCTTCAATTATCCAACACAAAATCATAATACCTTACCTTCTCCACCAATTATAATACCATAGAACACCACGTGGCTGTATTCCGGGAGTACCCAATAGCCACTTAATTTGTCTATCTGTTGATATTTACTAAGCCTATTTTCCAATCTACTAAAATCTACCAAATTACATATCTATTGAAATGTGACACATGTTACTCATTACACACTTTATCTGTTGAATATCACATATTTCTCTACCTCACCATCACCACATGCTGCCATCGACTGTCAATCATTACTGACTGCGACCGTAAAGTCACCGACGAAATTTCTCGTGCCATTGACTTTTTTGATATATCTTTATTACCAAATAAGATTTTATCTTGGATCTAATACCTTATACACTCTTTAAATTAGACTTTTCACCAATTTCCTTTTAAATATATTAGTACTAAATAGCACAACATAACATGAAATATTCATTCTAGCAGTGTAATATATCATGTGTTAAGATAGTACAATGTTATTTTATGTACCAAATTTGAAACTGGATATGTCATTTCATTTTGCACGTCTAACCAGTTAAATTTTTAAATAAAAATTACATCTATGCCATTGTAATTAAAATTTAACTTGCCATTAGCCATTATGAATTCAACAACAATGGAATTTAAATCTTTGCCTCTTTGCACTAATTATTAATAACAATTGAAATCTTTGCTAAAAGTATTTTTTACATTAATAATAATTTCACTTGGGAAGATTTTAAAAAGTCAATAAATCATCCAACCCCTAACTCTACCCCAATCCTCTCTCTTTTATTTTGATATTTTTATTTCTCTAGACTTCAATTAAGATGTATTTAAAGTTAGTGTTGGTTCTCCAAGAACTAAAAGATCTAATGGAAGAAAGGTCAAGTGATAATCAATCAGATGATTTGAGATTTGATGAAGAATTTTAACAAGCAAATATATAATAGATTAGAAGAAATAAAAATGTGATAATATGATTATGGCTTTGGATATCTCCAGCATAAAATGTCAAGCAAAAGTATATCATCAACGTTATGAAAATGAGATTTATACTAAAATAATAAGGGAGACTTGCGCATAAGTTTTAATAGGTAGTCTTATTGTTCAATAGATCATGTGAGAATTAATGGCGTTTTCCATCAAATATTATTAAACAATGTCACTAATTGTTATTTTTCAATGACAATTTAAAAATTGTCACTAATTAAAAATTTTAACGACAATTTAAAAAAAATCGTCATAAAAAAATCACTAATTTTTAACTTTTAGCAATAGTTTAAAAAATTCGTAGCAGAAAAACGTCACTAATTGTAAATTTTAGCGACAATTGATAAACCGTAACAAAAGAAAAATCACAAATTATCAATTTTTAGCGACATGTGCAAAAAATAATCACAAAAAATTATTTGTTGAGACAATCTTATTAGGACTAATTTTTAATAGGACTTGATAATAATTAAGTCAAACTATTAAGACCTATTGATAGTTTGCCCAAATAATACACTCAACACACCCGATTTTAATGAGTCTTTTTTTATAAATTTTCATTATTTTGTATTGTATTTGTTTTGTTTAATGAAAATTTCATTTGTTTTGTATCTTTGACTTAAATTATACTTTAGTGAATGGCTGTGGTTCATACAAAAAAAATTTCATGACAAATCAAAGTTAAATAATGCCAAATTGTTAAAACTTGACAATTTTCTTGTATAATCGCGCTTCTCATATTATGCTATTTAAGAGTCCCATTATAAGAGAGATAGAAAGAAAAAAAAAAAAATTTGGCAAACTTAAAAAATAGTTAATAATTGTTCCCTGATTGCATTAATACAATAATTTGATAATAATTTGACAAAGAAGAATAGGACTATTGAAAGTGACTTTTTTACATGTGTTACCCAATTTAGATTTTGATCAGTGGTTTTGACACGCTAGTGGAGATGTTTGTTAACTATTACCTATGTGTCACCCAATTTAAAGTCATTTTTATGTTATATTCTCAATTGTGGTTAATAGTAATAATAAAATAAAATAAAAATTGAACGAAAACATACCTGCGGAGACAAAAATTGTGTATATTATAATTATGAATGAGTGGTTACGGCCAAAATAAGCTCTGGACTGGAGAGATGTATACTGTAAGAGAAGATAGAAAGTACTGAAGGTGACACATGTATATATAGGGAAATTCTCTCTCCATATGTATACAAGTTATAGGTTTGTTGTGTTTTTTCAACGGAGATGAGATGAGAGACACAAACAAAACAAAACAAAACAAAATAAAACAAAACAAAGGTATGCATTCTTTACGGCCTACGAAATATTTTTGAAGGATTTAAATTTGTTAAGGCGAGTTTGAAAACTTGACTATTTTAATTTATTTTTTGGTTATTTAGGCCTCGTTTGGGGAGTGACTATTTTAGCCAAAAAATCAAAAAGCCAACTAAAACTAGTCACATCACCTCTCTACTTTTTTGCACATCTTTCCGTAAAAAGTCAAAAAGTTACTAAAATAGTCTGTTCCCAAACGATTTAGTCTAGCTAAAATAGTTGTATTTGAGATAATAGTTAACTTTTTTTTAATGTTGATTTGATAGTTGTGAGAGAAAAAATAAAATGATTATCGTTTGACTAATGTTATATGTACCAATTAATGCACTAACTAATATACCAATTGATGATATGACATAATTTAAGATGCTTTTTGGTATTTGTAATTTGTATAATGAGTGGGGTCAATAGTGTTGGTACACTAGTTAGTACACTAATTGGTGCATGTAGCACCACTATTATGGTTTAGATGTGACATTCTATCTTATTGACTATTTTAACATATTTTATCTTTATTGACTATTTTAACTAAAAAAAAAGTCATCCCAAACAGGGCCTAAATTAACTTATATTTACCTTTATGTTCATTGTCTATTTTGACAAGTTGCTTAAAGTCAGTTTTTTGATTTTTTTAAATTTTTTTGGGTATGTTTTTTCCAACAAAAATAAAAATAAAAATAAAAAATTGACTATTAAAATGATCTATACAATTAGACCAAATCAATCTTTAGAGTTCTAGAAAAATTAAAATCACACCTAACCGTTAACTTTATATAACTAGACCAAAATCATAGAAAAAGATTTGGTTTGACTCCATTCAAGTGTACGGTTCTAAAAATTTTATAATACAAAAAATATGATAGTGAAAATAATAAGCGATTATATTCTTATTGTTGTTAGACTAGTTGGTTTAGAATTTGTCAATTTTCATAATCGAGACTACTCTACAAATTTTACAAATAATTTCTATATTCTTACTTTTATATATAAAAATATTAGAAGTAATAAACAATTATATCACGGTCCAGTTCATAATTATAATTAAAATATTAAAATTTAAAATCAGACCGATTTAAATCGTTCAACTATTTTTTAAATTCGAACCAAAACCAAAATTAAATAACGTATCAAACTGATAATTTAGACCAAATTAAATTGATTTACTGATCAATCAATTTTTTTAATACCCCTTTCATTATATACCTTGTAAACTTGTATTTCAGAAATTAATGTGTACATATACCCCATAGAAAAGTCCAGAAGTATATTTAAAGCCTCCCATAGTTTTTCAAGAGACTAGGCCGACAAGTTTGACCATTGATCAAGTGTAGTTTGTCATGCCACTGTTCTTCAGAGATTTTAAACAATGGAATAGGACAATAATTTTTCTAATATTTGGAGCAGAAAAAATACACATGGAGATCAAGGGAATCAAAGTCTTGGATCTTTCAATATGCAATAATGCATGTTACGACCAAAACCAACCACCATAACAAATTAAGATTTAAGATGCAAAAAATTTGGTATAAAATTATTTTTAAGAATGGAATATTTTTTTAATAGTGTCATTTTTATATTTTTAGTGATAGAATTGGTCATTTAATAATAAATTATTATATTAGTATTTGGGACAAGAAATTATGATTCCTAAAACCCTTATACGGTTTAGTCACATTTTCTTCTTCTTTTTCTTATTTTTTTTATTTTTTTATTTTTACAATTTTAAGTGTATAGAGTGGCAAAAATCCTAAGTATTGATCTAACCTCTGAGGTCTCCTTAATTAGAGGAGTAAATATGATTAAAGGAATTAGAGCAACACCCTAAGGAAAATGGGTCAACTAGAAAGCCGAACCAGGTCTAACCTACTAGATTCAAAAAGACCTTTCGTGACAAAGTACCTAAGGGAACCTGCAGAGGTACTACCTGCTGCGGTCTAGCTGAGGTAACCCACCTCAGCTTCGCCATTCCACTAGAAGGTCATTGCAGTGCTACCTTTGAGATAGTACTTGAAGCACACTTGTCAAAGGAAGAGTAGCCGAGGTGACTGCAACCTTTGCAACCACGTTCTGAAGTAAGGCTCCTTAAGGTGATAGCAACCTTCGAAGGAGGCCTCCCCTCTGCAAACAGAGACTAAAGCAGACTCCAAAGCTTACTGGTTGGAGCTGATAGCAGGCCGTCGAGATACCAGTATATCACAATAACCCCGCGAAGATGGAAGTAAGGCAACTTGAAAGCAAGGGACTCCCTTTCTATTACCTAGGTCATGGACCTACCTTGGTTGTACTTGTAGGACCAACGAAGCCCCCTAGGCTTGGTACTAAGGCATAACATGGCTGAAAACAAGCTTAGTTGTGGCCTTCACCCTGGAAAGCTATGGAGTTTGTGGTTTGGCGGTTAAGAGTAGAGGAGTTGCTAAGATAAACACAAGTATGGCTAATAACAGGTCATGAGTCCTGAGAATGCATGCTTTGGGAAATTGAATTGAGAAGGCGGGTGCTACAACAAGTACCATCTCATAGAGTGCCACTGAAGCCAGTGCACCTCTTGCAGTCCGTACCAAAATGACACTCGCTACGGTTCGCACCAAAAGCGTACTTGTTGAGGTTTTGTGCCAGATAGATAATACAGTGGTAGTTACTGAGGTTCATACCAAAACAACACATGCAAAAGGACACGTGTCTACCAAAGCCTGGTGGTTCAGGAAATAGAATATTCCATTTGTCCTCTAGGATATATGTCATCACCATATTTGGCCACTTGGAACTCTTAGTACTAAGGAAAAGCCTCTAAATAGACCCACTTTCCCAAGATTTAAAAACTTAAAAAGAGAACCAAGAAGAGAGCACTCTTAGGAGAATTCTTGAAGAGAACTTTGAGGGATTTAAGGAGGTACTGCCCATTTCTTTATTGCCATATTCTTCTCTTGAACCACTTGCTCTACCTTCACTCGGCTACTCATTCTCCAACCTTCTTAGATTATTGACCTATTAACACGATTTTGCCTCTCTAAGTAATATTATTATTGCTATTCATTTTGGACCCCCTATATTCTGGTGACTTCACTGCAGAGGCAGCTACTCATAGTGGTTTACACACTATACCTAAAAGAATGGCAGAAAATGAGGTTCACCAGTAGCCTTAGCAGCAAGGAATTAGTAGAGCTGCACATATTGAGGGCCATAAGAGCAGTGTTGTAGTCGAGGCGTTACAATCTCTTCAGGATACTCAAAGGGAGATCTTCTGCCTTGTAGACTCTTACCTAAACTATTCTGATCTTGGCACCCAGACTAGTTCTTACGCAAGTTCCTTTACCTTTAGTAGTTCCAAATGTTGAGGTCAACTAGTTCCCTAGAAACTAGGCTCTGATCCTGATGCCTAACGTTTCGGTGATTCCTCAGGTGAACGGTATGGTTGTAGGTTTCGTTAATCAAGGATAGACTGGTCCCTTCCAATTGAACCACTTTGTCACCATAGTCGATGTCCAGGCTATGCTCGTGCAAGAGCGTAGCAAGAAGCAACTACCATTACTTTCAGATTTAGATATTAAACCCTCGTACCCTCATGAGATACTAGCTATGCCTTATCTAGTTAGGTACACATTGCCTAAATTTATGAAGTTTGACCGGAAGCAAGGCAACACACGAGAGCATGTTGTGCGGTTCATTGAACCCCTCGGTATTCATGGTACCAACCACCCTCTATGCCTTCGAGAATTTTCCAAATCACTTGCAGAAAGAGCCTATAGTGGGTACGTGAACTTGGCACCTAACTAGATCAAGAGTTGGGAAAAGATGGTGAATAAGTTCGACACTAAGTTTTTCTAAGTCCCAGAGAAAGTCATTACTCTCACGCTTGGTTGAGATACTCAGAGGAAAGGTAAAAACATGAGGACAAAGCTATTGATTGTCACAAGCCAATGGATGAGCCTCACCTAGTTAGCATATGTGCGCAGAGCGGCTCGTGAGATTACAAACTCTTTCTAGTAAATCATGGTTCGCTTACCTTTTTAGCTCTGATTGAGGCAATTCGCAACCTTAGTATGATTGGTCCACTGCCCATGCCTCACGAAACTAAAGAAACCTTGAAGGCTGATAAAGTTGTCGAGGTAAAGTTGCTACTGTGGGACGACATTCAAGATAAAGTGCCAATAAGCAGTAGGCACAAGAGAAAAATTCATCAGGCCCTTCACCAAAGATTATCAAAGTTGGCGAGGAAGGCAAGACATTCTATTACCTTTGATAGTCTTGGGGGCCATATTTCATATCTTGGGAGGATGGCCCCGAGGCAAGTAAGTGCAAGGAAGATGCATTTGAAAAAGAGCTAGTTAAGGCACGCAAAGTAACTACAGAATACATACAGAGCAGACCAAAACCTCAACAAGAGGTACTAAGCGAGGTCAACCTCATCAACTTGTCATGTGTAACAACCCCGATCCCTAATTAACGTTAATCTATGGTTAATTATGCTTAATTGGTAATTAAGGTGAAATTCTGAATTAAATTGCATGTATGTGTTGCATAAATTATGTCTATATCTGTTTAACGTAGGAAATTTATTCATGTATTTCTTTCGGTTTGCGAATTGAAGACCTTGCCGGCATCCAAATTAGAAATTGGCTTAATTTACGTGTTAATTAGGATTTTTAGAATTTTATGGTAAGCTTAATTAAAATTCAATTCAAAACGATTAAATTAGATTAAATTAATGTCCACTAAGTAACCTTAATTAAATATATTTTAATTAATTTTCTTTCTCAAGCCTAATTAAGGCATTAGTGGCTTCATTGAACACATATACATTCTCCACTCACCCTTTTCTTCATCATACATACATCTTTGAGCTCCCTATGACCTAAAAACATGAGAAGGAGAGAGAGAGTTCTAGATTTGAGAATTTGGTGAGACTTGAGCTCAATTAAGAGGAATTGTTGGCATTTGAAGAAGATTTGAAGATCTCAACCTCAACCATTGTAGATTCAAGCCTCTAGGTAAGGGGCTAAACTCTTAATTGAGTAATTGAATTAGATTCTACAAGATCACTAGTGAGTTAAGTGAATACATGAGGGAATTGCATTAGAATTGAGAAGAATTGGGCCATACCATGCATACATGTGTATTTCCTCACAAATTGAGCATGATTTCAAAGAATTCTCTCATGCATGTGTTTATCTCATCTATGTTTTGAGAATTCATCATGTTTTCTACCGAGTTATCAAGTTTGATCTTGTTTTGAAGAGGTTGGATTCATGAAAAATTCATGCATGTTGTGTTCTTGAGGCATTCATAAGGTCTATGTTGGAATTTTGTACAATTGGCATACTTTTGGGTCTTGATTTCATGAAATGATCTTTAAACTGTGATGTTTTATAAGTTTCTAAATGTTTTCCAAAATTTTGGCTCAAGAGGATGAGTTTTGGTGTGTTGAATTCATGTTTTGAAGCTTGGAAGCAAATCTGGGAAACCCAGAATTTTGCTTCCACGCTCGAGCGAAGGATCCTACGCTCGAGCGACTGTCCTTATTTTCATGTTTCTGCTCGAGCGACAAAAGGCTGGCTCGAGCGTAAATTGCAAGCTCTTAGAAATTTGCGTGTGTAGAAGCACGCTCGAGCGACAGAACTTGCGCTCGAGCGAGGACCTGTGTCTCATGCTCAAGCGGGCATCGAGCGAGCGTCGAGTGGGGATTTCATACAACCATAACTTTTTTACATTTTACAGACCGCTCAAGCGAAAAATTCTACGCTCGAGCAACCACTCACATTTGGCATGTCCGCTCGAGTGAAGAAAGTCACGCAGCAAAAGAGTCTACGCTCGAGCAACCACTCACATTTGGCATGTCTGCTCGAGTGAAGAAAGCCACGCTTGAGCGAGACCCCTGTTTCAGCAAAATTTTGGCTAAGTGTTTCGAGTACATTTTTGCATCCTCATTTCATTATAAGCATTCCTAGGCCATGATTAAGACTCCATTATGAGGTTAAACACTAGAAACACACTAAGAACAAACAAAATAAGTTTTGTACAATTGAGCGTGTGTTTCCAATGTATAAATCTACCTTGTTATATAGGTTACGCGCCTTAGGATAAGTGAAGTGCCATTTTGCCATCTAATTGGAGCTACCAATTATTTGTGAGTAATAACTCTGTAAAGTTATGTTCAATGTTAAGTATTTTCTGAACATTATGATATGAAATGATTAGTTTCTGATATACTACGCTGTGTTTGAAATGAATGAATGATTGTCCAAGATTCTGAAAGTTATTTGTGGCATCTTTAGCACCATATGATATGCATCCGTTTATGGGTCATCAGGTCCCTGTATGGGTCATTAGGTTCCTTTGTGGGTCATCAGGTCCCTTTATGGATCATTGGAAACGTCTTTGTGCACATGAGTCATCAGAAAGCCTTCATGGCAGTCTCTCGTGGGTCATCGGATTTGTTAATGCTAATGGATATGTCACGTGCTATGACATGATACATGTGCAAGTTTTGAATACGAATGTAACTATATCTATGAATCTGCTCTGTTATGACAATTGATTATGTACAAGGCTTTGTTTCTATATGGACATCATTTTGTAAACTCTTTACTCTGTTATTATTCACTGGGCTTTAGCTCATTATTTATATTATGTATATAGGTGAGTAGGCACGTGACCAGGCCCAGAGTTGATGGCCTATACTTCAGTTTTGTCAGCTAACCTTTGTGCCTCAAGAGAAGGTTCCAGATCAAGTCATGCATTGTGGTTGTGTCCATATGAATGTATAAGACTGTTTCTTTTGCTTTATGAACAAGTTCGCCTTTCTGTATGTACTTGATAGTGACGTGTAAACATTGTACCTATGACGTCACTTATGTGTATATAAAGTTTTAAGATTTTCAGTTCCATGGACGTCTTCACAGCTCAATGGACTGTATATATTCTGTATGTTTGCTTCCGCAGCCCCTAGTTATACGCTATTATGTCATGAGGTCTTTGGTAATCCAAGGATTACTGGCCGGTTACGACGCTAAACCTATGGGGGCGGGTTTGGGTCGTGACATCATGGCAGAACAGGCCTGTGTTCATCAATAGTACAATGGAGCTAGCTGCGAAGGCAAACTTGATAGCACTCTTGAAACAATATATTGATGTCTTTTCTTGGACATATGATGAGATGCTTGGCCCTAACCCATTCTTTGTCACCTATCACCTCAACATCTTCCCTAACACCATGCTAGTAAAGTAGTATGATAGGACGTATCATCCTAACCTAGAGGCACTGAAGAAATTCTTAGACAAAGTGCCTTATCTTGGTAAGTTCATTCCAGCCCTTGTTGCAATAACTTTCTTCTTTGGTACATAGCCAAAAGAGAATCACAAGTTGAGAAGGCTCTGAAGACATTCCTAGGTAAAGTGTCTTACCTCAGGAAGTTCATTCTAGTGCTTGCTAAAATAGCCTTATATTTTTTTACACTGCCAAAAGGGAATCATTAGTTCAAGAAGCTCTAAGAAAATTCCTAGGCAAACTGTCTTGCTTCCGAAAGTTCATTCCAGCCATTATGGAAATAGCATTCTCCCTTGGTACACTGCTGAAAGTGAATCACGAGTTTGAATGGTTACAAGACCACCAGCAGACCTTTGATATAGTAAAGAGAGCACTTACCATGATTGCCTTGCAACCTAGGAAACCTCTGCGACAGTACTTTACTTCTATATCTCAGTCTATTGGAACCTTAGTTGTTTAAGATTGAGAAGCACTACCTAGAAGCTGTGGTATTATTTTAGTACATCCGATCCAAGTTGTGACCATGAGTGATCTACAGCATAGTACTTGTTGACCCTGAAAACTATCAAGAATCAAGTTGTTTGCGAAATTTTTTCCTTCTTGATGCGTTGGTTACACTGGGGACAAAGGTGGATCTTTGAAAATAGTATAGCCATTGCCATCGAGAAAAGAACAACACCGGCGACTATAACCAATGAATGAATGCAATGATGGAGAGGCAATCAACTCCCAAGTTTTTACCAAAGTGGGAAGACCCTTATGAAGTTGTTGAGGCAAGTAGCAGCAGGTATTACAAGTTAGCGAGGGTTGTGGATGAGTTCAGAACTGGCTATAAATGCTAATGTTTTTTTTAAAATTATATATATATATATATATATCTTTTCTTAAATTATGTAAAGCATTGTAAAAAACATAGTGGAATGAAACTCAAAAATACAACCAAAACATTCATACTTTTCATATAAGTCAAACTTCTAGAACATGATTGCTGTGTTTGAAAAGAAGTTACAACGAAGAAAAGAAAAGAAGAAACTACATCACATCAAACCCTTCAACAAATGAGTCTATCAAACCAACATTCTGAGGCAGTTGAGCGACAAGGACGGTGTCTTTCTCCTTGAACCGAGCTAGGTTCATGCTGTGCTGCTCCATTGTGCACTTGTAGCCCTTAATGGACTTTTCCAAAGAGGCAATGACAACAATGTTGCCAGCTTGATCAAGCAACCCATCGACCTCCTCAAGCCTAGTCTTTATCCATGCTAAGTTCAAGCCATCCACCTTGAACCTGCTAAGGTTTAGCTCAGAAGTCTTCACAAACTTCCCTAAAGTTGTCAATACTCTCTTAGCAGCGAGGTCATGAATGAAGTCAGCAAGAGACTCCAACAACACTGTTTGCACCATAGTATCTGGGACATTGAAGGCATTGAGATTCAACAGAATGCGATAAAGCCCCAAAGACAACACTCCATTTGGGAAGGGGCTCAAGACCAAGTGTTGCATTTACGCCATGGTCATCTCTAGGAGTCTCAGAAACGAAGTCATCACTATCAATAGAGGAACAATTAGAGTGTACAGATGAATGTGGCACAAGGACAAGGCTAATAGTGTCTGGAACCTCTATGTTTAGAACACCTTCAATAGCTATCTCATCACCCACAACTTAGGTGTCAATTATAACTTAACACCTATCACCCTCAACAAAGAAGTTGCCATGGTCTACCTTGATAACTTGGCCCTCGCCAACAAGTTCATTCGTAATGTCTGAAAACACTAGCCTGTGAGTCATCGGCTGAGGGATCAGTAAGGCAATAGGGTCCTTATCATCCTTAGAATCTGAAGAAAGCCCAACAATTGTCGATGGGCCACCTAGGCTTGAAGAAGGAATTGCAGAGACATTGCTCCCTCTAAAACAAAGAAACCTATCACTGGGCTCCTCCTAGTGCAAGACAAGGTCATCAGCAAGATCATCCACATTTAGACCAACAAAAAGGTCTTGATACACAAGTTTAGAGGGTACCTTCAGAAAGTAAGTAGGGTACAAGTCAACAAGTTGTTCAAAAGTTGCAGAGCCAACGAGGTCAAAAGTTTTAGCGACAGCAGTGACAGCCTCTAAATTCATAACTAACTCCGCCAGGCGAGCCAAGCCTAGAGGGGAAATATTGAGGTCAACCATGATGTTTTCAACTTCCGCAACAACTTGGGTTCCAACAACCTTAGCATGGGGAACCAGTAGAGATTAGGCAGGAGAAGAACCTCTAGAAGCAACCTCCACATTGAGCGGTTCCAGTTCCAAGAGATACGTTCACCTAATGATCAGCTCTAGGGGTCTCAAGGATGGAGTTTTCACCACCACCTTCTACTACACCAACATCTTCATTAGGGAGCTCCTAATGACCACAACTTTCACCGCCTTCGATGCTAGAAGTCACTATTCTTTGAGTTTTGAGTCGATGAAACAGCGATCCAGTGGGTACATCATTGAAGTCTGAAAAAAGCCCCAGAATATTAGATGGGCCACCTGAACCTGAGGGAGGAATAAAAGACACATTGTCCCTCTCTGAGATGAACAGGCCTTTCCTAGATAACAAGGCGTGAGCCTCAGAAGGTGCATTAGCCACCGCTACTTGAACCGCTCTTATACAAGAACTAGTTATACAGGAAAATTGAACTTGAAATGATTAAACTGCCAAGGCTTTTCACTGGTGAGGTTCACTTGAAGCCTAACATTACGCATGCGTAGAAAACACATGTTTTCCATGCGTGCTAGGGGCAAATGTAAAAGGATAGAAACCCTAAGTAATGATCTAACTTCTGAGATCACCTTAATCAAAAGAGTAATTATGATTAAAGGAATTGGAGTAAAACCCTAAGGAAAATAGGCCAACCAGAAGGCCAAACCAGGTCTGACCCACTAGATCCAAATAGACCTTCTGCGACAAAGTACCTAAGGGAACTACAGAGGTGATACTTGCTATAGTCTAGTAGCTAAGGTAAGCCACCTTAGCATTGCCATTCCACTGGAAGGTCATTGCGGCGCTGCCTTTGAGATAGTACTTGAAGTACACTTGTCGAGGGAAAAGTAAATGTGGTGACTATAACCTTCGCAACCACGTTCTGAAGCAAGACTCTATAAGGTGATAGTAGCCTTTGATAGAGGCCTCCCCTCTACAAACAGAGACTAATGCTTAGTGCTGATAGCAGACCCCAATGCATTACTAACTTGATGCTGATAGCAAGCTCCAAAGCTCACTAGTTTGTCGCTGATAGTAGGCCCTAAAGCTTACTGGTTGGAGCTAATAACAGGCTCTTGAGATACTAATATACCGTAACGACCCCGCAAAGATAGAAGTAGGGCAGTTTGAAAGCAAGAGACTCCATTTCCACTACCTAGGTCATGGACTTGCCTTGGTTGCATTAGCAGGACCAATGAAGTCTCCTTAGGCTTGGTACTAAAGCACAACATGCCTGATAACAGGGTTAGTTGTGCCCTTCACTCTGGGAAGTTGGGGAGTTTGTGGTTAGCTTGCTAATAGTAGATGAGTCACTAGGGTAAACACAACCATGGCTGACAGCAGGTCATGAGTCCTAAGAATGTATGCTTTGGAAAATCGAACTAAGAAGGTGGGTGTCGTAGCAAGTACCATAGCATAGAGCACCACTGAAGTAGGTGCACCTCCTATAGTCTATACCAAAACGACACTCGCTGAGGTTTGCACCAAAAAAGTACTTGCTGAGGTTTTGTGCCAAACAAATAGTAAAGTGGTAGTTACTGAGGTTCGTACCAAAAAGGTACATACAAAGGGACACGTGTCTACCAAAGGCTTGTGGTTCAGGAAATAGAATATTTCATATGTCCTCTTGGACACATATCATCACCCTATTTGGCCACTTGAACTCTTAGTAATAAGGAAAAGCTTATAAATAGAGACCACTTTCCCAAGATTTAAAAAACTCAAGAAGAGAACCAAGAAGAGAGCACTCTTAGGAGAATTCTTGAGGAGAACTTTGAAGGATTTGGGGAGGTGTTGCCCATTTCTCCACTACCACATTCTTCTCTTGAACCGTTTGATCTACCCTCACCACTCATTCTCCAACCTTCCCAGATTATTGACCCATTAATATAGTTTTGCCTTTCTAAGTAATATTATTATTACTATTAATTTTGGAACGCTTACAAAATGTAATTGTGTTTACACTACATGGGTGATAAACACGAAATGTGAGATTTATTAAACTATACGGTATAAACCCATAAGATAAAAACAAATTATAATTGAGAAATATGATCATCTTAATATTATTATTATGGGATGACCTTTTTGTCATCATTTAAACTGGATAGGTGATATTTGGACTCATAGAGCCTATCATGGGCCGTATTTTTGATAATTTGAGTTGTTCATTTTTTTAACGATTTTTTTTTTTTTTTGGTATCACTCGGAAAAAAGATCAGGTCGATTAAATAATTTTAGTATCTTCATTTCATAACATTTGTCTTAAAAAAAAGAATGTTTTATTTTCAAAAACAACTTTGCCGTTCATTTTTTTAAAAACAAATAGTTCACTTTTTTTAGAAACAAATACAATAAAATGCAAACATTATAATTATCGGATCGACCCAATTTTTTAATTAATGATATACATGAAATCCTAAAATATGAATAGACAAAAAATCATCGAATTAGGGCCTATGGTAGATTCCACTAGCAGAAATCATTGAATTAGGGCCCATGATGGACTCCACTAGCGTGAAAATGCCTCGCTAGTCAAGAAGAGAACTGGAGAGAATCCGATACGACGCATCGTAAAATGTGAACGAAAGCAAAATGGCACAGTAAAGAAAGCTGCAACTCTTCTACAATCTATTGAATTTGAAATTATCATGAATATATATAAAAAATATATATATATATATTCTCTCAACAAAGTATATATAATATATCAAGAAGTGTTTTTCCCTAAAACTTATAACTTTTATTTATAATAGAATGAAATACTAATTAAATTAAGAAATAAATGGAAAAAGTTACACCTGTTAATCAAGCCTAAATCAAAGAAATTATGAAAATTACCAAAAATAAAAAAATAAAAATTGAGTTAAGGTTAAATCTGGAAACTATAATAAAAAATACATATTCTGAAGAAAAAAAAAACTTAGCCCCAGTTGGATTCATCTAATCCAAGTTATAGACGAATCAATTGTTTCAAAAAATGACAAAATCGAGAAATTGAAAACATAAACATTGGAATTTGACTAAAATCTATTGTAAGTCATGGCAACACGATGGGTATTAACTGTCATGTCATTTTTCATGTCCCGATCAAATTTTACGTCAATCTAAACATGTGTAGTCTTGCATCTACTAGTACCATTTTGCATTTGCCTTACTCGTCCATAATTTTCAAAAACTCTATGACCAAATACTCTGCATCACAATTCCTATTATTTTTAGAGTTAATTACCTAAAAGTCCTATCAACAAATGTTATGATAGCTTATGTCATATCTAAAATTTTTTGAACCAATATGTCCTATTTAGTAAAACTGAAAATATTATCAGTTTTTTTTTTTCAATTTTTAAAACTAAGAATATTATTAATTTTTCATAGTAATGTTCCAAATAATTATTTTACTAACTGATAAAAAAATAAACAGAGTATGAGATTAAACGTTTTTGCCAGGCCTGGTCCTGAGATTTTCGGGGCCCAAAGCCAATAATCAACTATTAAATTTCTAGGGCCCTTCACATTTTTTTTTTTATTGAATGAAAAAAAAATTAAGGTAAAGGACAAAAGATTTATATTAAAATCACAAAAAATACTTAGCATTACAGTATAACAACTAATATGTATCACTTGATCCTCGCTCTTCTTGCATTTTTAGAAGCAAATAAATCAATCATACTTGCATAATCTAGTTTTTTTGCAAAATCATTTTCAATGGATAACAATGCTAATCCATTCAATCTTTCTTGTGACATGGTTGATCGAAGGTAATTTTTGATGATTTTTAACTTTGAAAAGCTTCTTTCCCCCGATGCAACTGTAACCGGAATAGTCAAAAGTATCCTGTAAGCAACCCATGAATTTGGGAAACAATTTGCCATCAACTACAGATGATTGAGCACTTCAATTGGCTTACTGACTTCTTTTGGCAATCTCTCTTTCAAGACTTTAGCTCCATCAATAAATCTCTTCCATCAATATCGAAAATCTCACCGTGTTTTAAAAATTCTTCAAGGTTCACACACCCCGCCTTCAACGATTCATCGCTGTACTTTTTCAAGTCAAACAAAAAGCCAAAGTTTGCCTCATATACTTTGAATTGTTCGAACCTATTTTTGAGTGAACAAAGGGCTTGATCAACAAAATAAAGGAAGTAACCAACTCTAAATGATTCTTCAGCTGACTGGGTCACCTCTCCACTAACATTCTCATCAAATTGTTTCTTTCTAGAAATGATGCGCTTTTCAACAAATGTAGGTTCAATTCCTAATTCACTTGCCATTTCTTTAGCTTCAACCATAGCCTCCGTGAAACCAACTTCTCTATACATTGAAACATACTTAACAAGCCCATCTAGCTGCTTTACAGTAACTGCTATATCCATATCTTCACTTTGAAGAAGCTTGCTAACAGAGTTCACATGAAACAACAAATTGTACCAAATTACAATACTAAACAAGAACTCAAAAGTCTCAAGTTCATGAGTTACCAGGGATTTAGCTTCACTTTTTGCAATTGAATCTGTGGTAGGATTGTTGTACAAGTCAACTAAAGCATCTCTTATTTTTGAAGCATGGTATCTTAGTGGTTTAACACTTTCAATGCGACTTTCCCAACGCGTTTGCGACAACGACTTAACCGTGAGGCCTTCCTTTAGATTATCTTTTAAAATTTCCCAACGTTGAAAGGAAGATGAAAACAATACATATATGCGTTGTACCACACCAAAAAAAGTTTTTGCTCTGGAGCAAGAGTTGGCCATATCACAAAGCACAAGGTTAAGACTATGACAACCACACAGCGTATAGAATGCTATAGGATTTACTTGAAGTACTCTTGTTTGAACACCTTTGTTTTTGCCTTTCATGTTAGAGCCATTGTTATATCCTTGCCCTCTTAAGTCACCAATACCAAGTTGAAGGTTAACTAATGCTTCTTGAAGTTTATCAAAAAGTCTCATCCCCAATGTATCATCCACATTCAAGAATTCCAAGAAAAACTCTTTCACTTTAATTGGACTTGTTGAAACATCCACGCATCGTATGACAAGAGACATTTGTTCTTGATGGCTTATATCCGGTGTACAATCAAGTATGACCGAAAATGTCACGACCCAAACTCGCCCCTATGGGTTTAGCACCGTAACCAGCCAGTAATCTGTGATTACCAAAGGCCTGCTTAATAGTAAAGACAGTAACACAGAGTAAGGGGCCGGCGGAAGCCAAAACAGTAAATAAAAGGTTCCAATAAGCTATGACATTCTGAATGCAAAACGACTTTCCTGAACATATTCACATTCAAAACCAAAATAGTATATACATACATCATATATAGGCATTCAGATTAGGGACCAAATCCCTAACATAACAGTACAGTGCAAGTCCCAACATTTATTACAGAACAGAAGCAAAAGAGGAAATCTAAAACACCCCAAACTAGCCTTGGCTTTGACGTACTCGGAACCTCGAAGTGAGGCACAATGGTTGGCTTTGACAAAACGGGAGCTTAGCCTGACACTCCTAGCATCGGTCCGGTGCCTGGACACCTACATATATATATAAACAGTGAGCTGAAGCCCAGTGAATAACAGTTATGTAAAGAGGTTAAGAATGAATGTCCTTCCAGTAATTAACCAGTCATATCAGTCGTTTAGAAACCATAGCAGTCATATGTGGTACATCCTATAGCAAAACAGTACAGCAGGTCTTAACAGACCGAACAGTCAGTTGATGGCCATCATAACAGTGATAGTAGTGGTTCCAAACTTGGGAACCGAAAGAGATCTCTGTGACAGTAGCAGTAATAGTACAGTAACAGTAAGTTGCTAAGGATGCCACAAATACAGTTTACAAATAGGACAAACATTCATTCATTAAACAATAATGTTTCAGTAAACAGAACAGTTGATCATTCAGAAAATATTCATAATTGAACATATCTTTACAACATTGTTACTCACAGAGCACTGGGGTATAAGCAGCTAATGAGCGTCCTCGGATGCCAACCCTACACAGTTACAAAACGAACACACAGTAAGTTACACACTTGGGAATCAACAACTTAGTCCCTATCTTGACTCGGTGTGGTTCTACATCAATATCCTCATTAAGATGCCTTAAACATGGCCTAGGAATGCCTAGGATGGAAAAAGGATGCAAAGATGCACTTTAAAACACTTTTCAAAATTTTCAGAAAACAGGGGTCTCGCTCGAGCGTGGCTTTCTACGCTCGAGCGGACATGCAGACAAAGGATCTCCGCTCGAGCGTGACTTCCTTCGCTCGAGTGGACTGTAAACTTCAGGAAAAGTACTGGATGCATGCAATTCACGCTCGATGGACGCTCGACCTCCGCTCGGGCGTGAGACTCAGGTTCTCGCTCGAGCGGACTGTAAAACACAAGAACTTCCGGGTACATGCATTTCATGCTCGAGCGCAACTTTCCACGCTCAAGCGGAAGTGCACGACTCAAAGGGTACGCTTGAGCGTGAAGTCCTACGCTCGAGCATGGGTCCAAAATCTGAAATTTCCAAATTCATCCTCAAGTACAAAACTCAAGCATTTAAGCCTCAAACTCGATCCTTTTGGGCTAATTTTCTGGAAAACACCTAAAAACCCATAATACAACATGTTTCAAAGATCAATTTTGTAAAATCAAGCCCAAAGGTAAACCAATTGATGAATCTGGTCCACAGTTTGTTCTACAGTCTGAGTAAGGGCATCACACATGTCGCTTTCGAGGCCAGGCGTATCAGCAGCAACTTCGGAGAGACCACCAGTTTGACGTAAAACTACACCTTGGATGTAGAGCCCTAACAGCTTCAATTTTCAGGATAGTCGTTCATCCCTTTCAGTACCAACCTCCGGCAAATCGAAATGGAAAAAATGAGGCTCATCATACGAGAGAAAATCGTCAATCCTCCAGATGGAATCACACAACGATTTAGACGTGAATCGTTTCTTTTTGTAATAACTATGTTTCCGTAGTTTAAAATAACTTCGACCGGAAACACCAGATCTGCTGGATGTTGTCCAACGATGACTAAACTTTAATTTAGTTCTGGCGGTATATGGACGCCGTTGCGAAAAACGGAAAGTAGTCACCATAATCAACGGTCAGGAACCCCACCATTAAATGCATCACATTGATTTTATTTTATAGGCATAATATGTTGACTCTGACATGGGTCAACATGAACAGTTGCTATTTTAAAAACTAGGTTCCTGTATAACGTATGGCACAGAATAATAACAGATCACAAACGATGCAGAAAAACCAAATCGTGGGCCATACGTAGGTTAACTATTTAAACTTGCAGCCTGCGCTTCCCTTTAAATTTAAATTTCGTGAGAGGAGCACATCGCCAATGTTTCAAAAATTGTGGGGCCACATCATTGGTTATGTTGTAGAAAGCGTCGTCCTTGTGGTCCCTCAGGTCGATGTGGCCAGAATAATAATTATGTGGTCCCAAAAACCGGGCCCAACATGTTTTCCCAATTCTAGATAGGCCTTCAATTATAATGCTCTTGGGCCTGTGCGGTCTTTGGGTTTCGTCTCTTATATTGTCTGCAACCCATTGTTGTATGGCTGTTGAAACGATCCATACTGTGTCCGTAAATGGATGAACATACAGCAATGGTGGATTAAATGAAATCTAGTCATAATTGGATGACAACTTGTCATAATTTAACCAGAAACATTTTGGATCGCCATTTCGTACCAGTGCTAGTGCTTCGTCCTTGGTGCCGGCGGCAAGTGCATCGCGATATATATTTTCTTTGTTACTCTGGTTAGCGCAGCGGCTCCTCTCATGGAATTCACCCCATTCCGTGTAATCCCCGTGTTTGGAGATGTATTCCAGTACATTCTGTTGGTTGTAGGCCCCTTGTACATTCGGATGGAAATGGCGACTAGTTCGATCGTGAGTAACGTCGAAGAATTGTTCGTTCTGCGTCTGAAAACGGTATGGAAATTGGACAAGGGCATGGAGATGTGGTTACCCATCCTCGTGTAATTCATGTGTAACCCTCACTTAATTTGGTGGCCTGGTTGTGAACAGCGCTCTAATTTGCTCTAACAATCTTTCTTTAGGTATAGAACATTGGGCATATGTGAGGAAAATGTTCTTGCTTTGAACTCTAAAACGATGTCGCATTGAGGCCATAACTCACTCTCAATGGCGTCACTTACTCTCTCGGATGTCGCAAGTCACTCTTTGAAAACTTTACTGGTGGAAGGGAGTTAAGGAGTGAGTTATATAGGTGCCCAGGAGCATCCCACTAATATTACCTATGACGCTCCCCCCGTGCCACGTGTCATCCCCCGATTAGTGCTCCCTTCCGCAATTCGTGGCGTGTTGTCGTCTAGGGGCTCCGCTTCGCGCCCAGATCTGCGGCCAGGATTAAAAATCTAAAAAGGCAAGCGCAAGCGGGAATTTGTTATATAAGCCAAAATAATGGGGGAGTTTGAATTATTTTGGAAATGGATCGCGGAGATCTAGGCCAATTTAGGCGGTTGATTTTAAAATACGAGCTGGATCTATTATTGGTGCACTGGTCCTTGTTGGTCATCGGCGAAAACAACGCCGAAAAGTTAATCCAGCTCATCAATGCCTGTCAGCGGCAACAAGATGCTCTATTCGCCGGTATGAAAGTGGTTTCTGAACTATAAACCCAAGCGACATCAGACACATATTCCGTCGCTGATTATTATTACGTCACGGCGCTTGAACCAGATGTGCCTGTGTGGTCTAGCACTGGATTTGGGTGTAATAAAAAAAAATTGTAAATTATTATTTTTTTTCATAATTTGTGTTGCTTTGGAATATGTAATAAAATTATTTTATAAAACGGTATTTCATTACTGGGCCGCGCCTCAATTACTGATGGGCCTATGTCTAATGGGCCTCTGGGCCGCGCCTCAATTAATGATGGTTTATGTCTAATGGGCCTCGAGTATCCACTTCTTTCATAGTTTAATGGGCCTATTTGAACTGTTCATGTAAAACATTATATAGGCCTTATTATTGTAATTGGTCCATTGGTCTATCTACCAATTACAGCCCATTAAACATTAAACATTAAACCTGCTCAGAAATCGAATTTATGAAGACAATATAAATTCCATAAACTTGCATTTTATTTAATCATAAAAATGTACATAAATATTTTCCCATCGCCAGTCTTTTACATAGTATGAAATTTCGTCGAGTACAATGGTCAGTGCGAGACAATAATTAACTACACTAATAATCCCAAAGCTGGATAATTTGTTCGTCATCCTGCGTGCAATAAGCTGGGTAAATACAGTCTCCGTGAGGCTTCTGCGACCATGGGATGTCAGCCATGTATACATTGTCGCTGTAAACGTCCGGATTCCCAATGCTTTCTGGAGGTTGTAGTTGAACAGGCATTCTATCTTGTACACCCCCTGATTGCCCAGTCTGGAGAGGTCTACAGCTTTGAACCACATTGGGTTCTTCAAATCAACCTCCTAAAGCCTCACAGAAAGCATTGGGATTATTAGTTGAACAGGCTTACCACCAAATTATGTAGCATGTGTTTAATCTGAGTGTACACCGGTTACAATTACTCAGAAAATTCTCTTTCCTGAACATATTCACATTCAAAACCAAAACAGTATATACATACATCATATATAGGCATTCAGATTAGGGACCAAATCCATAATATAACAGTACAGCGCAAGTCTCAACATTTATTACAGAACAGAGGCAAAAGGGGAAATCTAAAACACCTCAAACCAGCCTTGGCTTTGACGCACTCGAAACCTCGAAGTGAGACACAATGGTTGGCTTTGACAAAACGGGAGCTTAGCCTGATGCTCCTAGCATCGGTCCGGTGCCTAGACACCTACATATATATATAAACAGTGAGCTGAAGCCCAGTGAATAATAGTTACGTAAAGAGGTTAAGAATGAATGTCCTTTCAGTAATTAACCAGTCATATCAGTCGTTTAGAAACCATAGCAGTTATGTGTGGTACATCCTATAGCAAAACAGTACAGTAGGTCTTAACAGACCAAACAGTCAGTTGATGGCCATCATAACAGTAACAATAGTGGTTCCAAACTTGGGAACCAATAGAGATCTCTGTGACAGTAGTAGTAACAGTACAGTAATAGTAAGTTGCTAAGGATGCCACAAATACAGTTTACAAATAGGACAAACATTCGTTCATTAAACAATAATGTTTCAGTAAATAGAACAGTTGATCATTCAGAAAATATTCATAATTGAACATATCTTTACAACATTGTTACTCACAGAGCACTGGGCTATAAGTAGCTAATGAGCGTCCTCGGATGTCAACCATACACAGTTACAGAACGAACACACACTAAGTTACACACTTAGGAATCAACAACTTAATCCCTATCTTGACTCGGTGTGGTTCTACATCAATATCCTCATTAAGATGCCTTAAACATGGCCTAGGAATGCCTAGGATGGAAAAAGGATACAAAGATGCACTTTAAAACACTTTTCAAAATTTTCAGAAAACAGGGGTCTCGCTCGAGCGTGGCTTTCTACGCTCGAGCGGACATGCAGACAAAGGATCTCCGCTCGAGCGTGACTTCCTTCGCTCGAGCAGACTGTAAACTTCAAGAAAAGTACTGGATGCATGCAATTTACGCTTGATGGACGCTCGACCTCCGCTCGGGCGTGAGACTCAAGTTCTCGCTCGAGCGTGAACTCTCTCGCTCGGGCGGACTGTAAAACACAAGAACTTATGGGTACATGCATTTTACCCTCGAGCGCAACTTTCCACGCACGAGCGGAAGTGCACGACTCAGAGGGTACGCTTGAGCGTGAAATCCTACGCTCGAGCATGGGTCCAAAATCTGGAATTTCCAGATTCATCCTCAAGTACAAAACTCAAGCATTTAAGCCTCAAACTCTATCCTTTTGGGCTAATTTTTTGGAAAACACCTAAAAACCCATAATACAACATGTTTCAAAGATCAATTTTGTAAAATCAAGCCCAAAGGTAAACCAATTGAACACCAATTTCAAATAAACTTCAAGAACATGATGTACATTTAACATGCATGTGTTCAATTGAATTCAAAGCTACTAACGTATGACCAAATGCAAGTTTTAGCTCAGGAACATGACGAATTCATGGACTACAACTAGAAAATGGACATGTATGTGGAAATTCATAAAGAACAACCTCAAAATTCAAGAATATGTACATGCATGCATGGATTAAGCCTCAATTCAACACTTTAAACCATAATTTGACTCTAACCTCCAATAATCCCATGAACCATGCAAGAACAACTCAAATGCACAAATGAGAGGATGAAATCTCTACCTTAGGTCTTGAATTCAAGGTACACAAGCTCAAATATGAAACCTCTCTTCAAGTCTTCTAATTTTCCAAGCCAATTCTAGGTGAACTCAACTTTTCTTCCAACTCTCTAGCTCTCTCTCACGTTTGCTCTAGGAAGTGGCTGAAGAAATGTTATGTCACTTGTGTATGAAGTGAAGAGGAGTTAGCCTAGAATCACCCACTCAATGGCATAAATGCAAATAACTCAAGTTGATGTATTTTAACTTTATTTAATCTAATTTAATCATACCAAATCACATTTCAATTAAATCTACCATAAACTCACATAGATTCTAATTATCACAAAATACCAGTCAATTTTAGATTCGGCCGCCGATAAGGCCTTCAATTTACAGTTCGAAATTAAAACACGAACAGATCATTTAGTAGTCAAACAAATACAAATGCATTTACAGACAATACACTCATGCAATCAGTTTAGGATTTCCTCCTTATCAGTTACTTATCATATTCAGTCATAGTTTAGTAGTAATCAGAGGTGAAGGTTGTCACAGAAAAGTATTTTTCTAGTTTGATTATCGACAAAACTACACTTTTGACTTCCCCGGCCAACATTTGTATCACCACATTTTGAATTTTATGACTCAGATAATGGTAATGAATCTCACCCTTTTCTATCCGCCGCAAGTGTTGTTCCATCGTTGGATCAAACTCGCCAATCATTTCAATTATGCTTAAAAAAAGTTCATTGCTCTCTTCATAAATCTTCTCATGGCTTCCACGAAAAGGCAAATTATTCTTGGCAAGTGTTTTCACAACTGCAATTATCGTCAATAAAACCCGTCTCAAGTGCTCTTTTTCTTTGTTAACTTGTTCTTGTATACTTTTATCTATTGTTTGATGCTTTCCCAATCTTTCCTCCAACTCAATCCATTTGCTCATGCAAGTGATGTGTTCGTTACCACTTTCATGGCCTTTATGTCTCTCACCAATATTTCTCCAGTCTTTAAATCCTTCGGTAGCCAATTGAGTCTTATTTCCCTCTTGCTTAAACAACTTACAACAAAAGCAAAATACTCTATCCAAAAGTTCCGAGTATACCAGCCATGTCCTATCAAATTTTTCTCCATTTGGTAAATGCCGAATATAATGAACAAGTAAGAAATGCCTATGCCTAGAAGAATCATCCTTAGGGAAGTTGAACTCACAATTTCTTCTCACGGGACCTCTTTCGACTAAAAGATCTCGTAAGTTCTGATTAATTATTTTCCAAGTCCCTGGATCATCTATATTTGAATGCTCACATTCCGTATTCATCTCATCATCTTGATTGGCATCTGCACTCCCAAATTCCCCATTTCCTTCTTCAGCCACCAAATTTTCATTCTCATTATCCACCAAATTTTCATTCTCATTATTCACCAAAGTTGCAAATTCTTCACTATTCAAGCCTTCAACTGATTGTTCTATTTGTTTGTCACTCGTAAAGAATTTATCAATAGCTCCTCTTTGACACTCGACTAATTTTTCGACTCTTTGCTTCTTTTTCCTTTTTGCGAATCCAGACGAATAATTTCTTTTAAGAGTCATGATGAGCTGAGATCAAAATATTTTTTTAGATCAAAATTCAAAACAAGAGCACCACCACTTAACAAAACATAAAACTTTTAAATTATGTGATGTGAACTATTAAATTTAAATGAATTCTTCTTGATGATGTAAACACCAATATTATAATAGCAATTAATTGGGCAAAAGACAAGACAAATATTTAATTAATTGAATAGAAAAAAAAATATTTACCTGTGCTTACTATGTTGACATCAAAATATTTTTTTAAATCAAAATTCAAAACAAAAGCACCACCACTTAACAAAACACAAAACTTTTAAATTATGTGATGTGAACTATTATACTTAAATAAATTTTTCTTGATAATGTAAATACCAATATTATAATAACAATTAATTGTGCAAAAGACAAAATAAATATTTAATTAATTAAATAGGAAAAAAAATATTTACCTATGCTTGCTGTGCTGAGATCAAAATATTTTTTTAAATCAAAATTCAAAACAAGAGCACTACCACTTAACAAAACACAAAATTTTTAAATTATGTGATGTGAACTATTAAACTTAAATAAATTTTTCTTGATGATGTAAACACCAATATTATAATAGTAATTAATTGTGCAAAAGACAAGATAAATATTTAATTAATTGAATAGAAAAAAAAAAAAAATTACCTGTGCTTGGTCGCTGCTTCGTCTGGGCTGCACAGCTTCTTCTCCTTGCAGGTGTGTGCTATCAAAGGGAAGGTTAGATTAAGAGATGATAGGGTTAGGAATTAGAAAAAAAAATGGGCCTTTTAGATTGTTGGGCTGGGCCTTAAATTGTTGGCCTTTTAATGGGTCAAAAAAAATTAAGTTGGTTTGGGCCTTTTTTTTAATTTTTTTTGGATTCAAAACACACCTAACATATTATACTAACTTATAATAGGAGGAGGCCCCATTTTGGGCCTATTTTGAGGGGCCCTAAGCCATGGCCTTGTGGGCCTATGGCCAGGGTCGGGCCTGGTTTTTGCCTTTCTACTTATTGGTTTGATTCAACAATGTAATAAAATTGAGAATATTATCATTTTTTTTTCTAGTTTTAAAACTGAAAACATTATTATTATTATTATTATTATTATTATTTTCATTTTTGAACTTCTTCTTCTTCTTTTTTTTTTTTTTCCAGTTTTGCAAATCAATGTTCCATCATCGTGCTCCTTATTTTTTTTTCTTTTAGTTTTTTCAATTTGAAAGTTGATGTTTTAAAGTTTTGAAAATCAAAATAAATGTCAAATTATCATCTTCCTTTATAGATAATAATAATTGAAGAAACAATCATTGCTTGAAGGGTAATTCTGACTATCAAAAATTTAATAGGACTTGAAGATCCAAACAATCTTAGTTAAGACTTAATGGAGTATAAATTTATAAATTATAACTTATGTGTAAATGCTCCTAATTATTATGGATAAATTAAACTTGTAAATTTGATTAATTTAGTAAGTTAATGTCAACTAACTCAGTGATTATGTTTAATTGGACTTAATTCATACCAAATTTAAAATTAAATGTCAAAATTAAGCTAATTAAAAATATAAGAGTCAAAATAATACAAGAATCAAATTATAAGAATTACTGATGTAATTTGTGCTATTATTATTGTTGATAATGTATTGTGTTAATAATCAGCATCGAATGAGCAATTGGCTTAAAGCCTGAACTCTGAATTCGAGAACTAGAATATTACAGGTTACGTAAATAACACTGTTCCGTAGCTTGAATTTAAGTTTGGCTCGAATGACTCGAAATTTATCTTGTCGGTCATCCGGCGAGAAAATTGACAGCCGCGATCGACAAGGTAACAACCGCGATAGACAAGTGTTTCACCCAATTGTCTGAGTGATCGTCCAGTCGGTCGTACAGTAAATACTAATTCAGGCCATTCGAACCCTCATTTCTCAAGTTATAAGGCATTTTTCTTACATAAATTACTTGATGGTAGAGTAAGAAGAGTTGTCTGGGTTAACTGTATACATAAGTGGTGTGGAATATTACATGATTTACTTCACATTGTGCTACAACAGCACCGAATAAATTCCGTGGCTAGTGAGAGTGGATAATTTTGTTTTGAGCTGAGAGGAATTAGTCATGGTTTCTTTGTTTTTATTTGAGAGCTTATACGCAAGTCTTAATAGTTGAATTTATTATTTAATAGGTTTTGTAAAAATTAGGGAAAATTAGTCTAAGGTCTCTGTTCCATTTTTAGTAATGGAAGAGATCCAAAATATTATTTTATGATGTCTAAGATCCCTCAACCCCACACCCTTGTATTACAGAGAAATTTGGTATACCTTATGGCTTCAAACCTTCACCTCTCTCTCTCTCTTCTCTTACTCAGACTCACGCCTCATCTCTTCTCTTTCTTCGCTGCTCTTCTCTTTCTATCTCTCTCATCGATCCAGCTCGATCAATCCAAGAAGCCCTATGCCAATAACTCCTTGGCCACTCTTGCTCCGATTGAACCGCCGTATGAAGATCGTCCACCGTCGCTCGGTGACGATCTTCGACCACTCTTGAAGCTTCTTCAGAGCGTTGATCCCTCGATCCCATCACATCTCCTTCTCCTTACTATGGTCCATGAAGAAAGCCATTAAGAACAATCACGATTAGATATTAAATCCAGATATAAATCTCCCCCCTTTATGGTGTCTTTGATATTTTCATACATTAATTCTTACAAATACAGTGTAACTCTGTAACTATAAACAATGTCTATTGAAGCTCTGGCAATAGCAGGTGTAGATTACCTGGAATGTGATATCGATCTCGAGGCTTGGGAGCGATGCGAACAATAACAACCACCTTCATATCTTCTAGCAGAAAAGCATTCAAACAGTCATCAGAATGTAAAAAAAAGGCACTATTGATGATAAGTTGATCTTCATCAATGGTGAGTTGTGACGAGAGCAAAAACTCAGGAATGGGCTAAGGCAGTGGCTTCTATGAAAAATGCCTCTGGTTTTGAAAAGAGAAATACATTTAGAGAGACTTTTTCTAAATTAGTGTATTAAGTTATTTATCTATTGCTATTTCCTTAATGTTCAAAAAAAGAAAACTTTTAAAAGAAGTTTGGATCCAAATCCAAGTGGAATGTTGTACTTTCAGATCCATGTTCAAGTATGATCTGGGCAAGTTTGTAGAATTGATCTGCTTGAGGATATCATTGAAGATGTAAGAAATAACAAGGTAGTTTCGCTAGTTTTTCAATTTGTTTATTATGATCATAAGCTACTAAAAGTGCAAGTTTACAGAAATTCTTCCTTATTTAACTTTTTGTTATTAGGAACCCTTCCTTATAATCTCAGGGTAGTGAAAACAAAACCACCTTGCTGTTAAACCTTTTTCAATACTCTATGTGAGAAATTTGTGCTAAAATTTCTCTAGTTTGGTTAATTTTCTCTGCCTTGTTTAAGTTTTTCTGTGGTGTTCAATTTTCTCTAGATAGATAGAGAGATTTGAATGTTGATCTAGAGAAATTTGATATTAGTCCAGAGAAATTTGAATATTAATCCAGAGAAATTTGTGAAAGATTCAAGGGTTTTTGATATTAGTCCAGAGATCTAGAGAAATTTGAATATTAGTCCAGAGAAATTTGAAAAAGGTTCAAGGGTTTTTGATTTTAGTTTAGAGATTCAAAAAAAATTGATATTAGTCCAGAAAAATTTGAATGTTCAAAGTCTTGAACCCAAAGAAATTCCAAGAATTGCTTTGTATGTTGAATTTATTATGAATATAGACATAAACATGGTTATTAGAGTAAGTCTCTTTTTGTAGTATAAGAATAATGTTGAATCAAATCACTGAAGCCATCAAACTGCAGACAACACAAGTGAATTTCTCTGGTTGGAGGAGATTTTCTTTGGGATTGTGTAAATGTCTCCGGGGTGGAGAGGAAAATTTCTCTAGGTTGAATCCAGAGAAATTATCTGGTGAGATTTTCTCTGTAATGTGTCCAGAGAAATTTGAAATTTTCTCTGTGATTTGTCCAGAAAAATTCTCTCGATCGAATTTTCTCTAGATCAAAGTTGAGGGACCATAGACATTATGAAAATATTTAGTGTCTTTTATGCTATAAAATCTTAATACTAGGGACCTTAAAAAAAAATTCCCTAAAAATTAATAATGTTTTTTTATTAAATACTATTAAAAAATACTACTAATTGTTAAATTTTAGTGATAATTTAAAAATTTTATCATAAAAAATGTTACTAATTACAAGTTTTAGTGACAGTTTAAAAAAATCGTCATAAAAAAGTCATCAATTTTTAACTTTCAACGACAGTTTAAAAAATTTCTCACAGAAAAACGTCACTAACTGTAAGTTTTAGTGACAATTTATAAAAATCGTGATAAAAAAGAGTTATTAATTGTCAATTTTTAGATACATCCGTAAAAAAAATAGTCACAAAAAATTATTTGTAGCGACGATTTTATTAAAATTTATTTTTAATAGGATGTGATAAGATTTAAATTTAATTATTAAAATTTATTGATAATTTTATATAATTATAATTTTATGGTATTTGGGGATGAATGAGTGATTATGGGATGGAAACATGGAACCAAATTGATTGCTGCAACCGAGTCAACATTGACAATTGTGTGCACAAGTTACCGACTCGATCTACTCTCTCCTCTGGTGATTACATGGGTTTGCAAGTTCACATCTTCCAGATGAATCTATCTATATATTATGTACGTAAAACAGAGGTTTTTAATGAGAAGGTTACTGGGTGTTTCAACTCTTAAATTAAATTTTATGTTTTTTTCATTCTTAAATAATAAAAAAAATTATTGGTTAAACTCTCATTTAATCATAATAATAAAACTCTAAATATTCTATAAATTATGATTTTTAAAAGAAAGGTATGCTCAACTATTCATTAATTTAAATTTATTTGCCACTATATATGAAAGCAATTCACTAAAATCTAATTATTTTTTATTTTAAAAAAAATTAACTCTAATTTAACTAGGGATGGCAATGGATAACCTATCGTGTGGGTATTCATGGAGACCCAACCCAAATACATGAGTTTTTCTCTTTTTTCTTATCCATTAGGTAGGGTAGGTGATATTCTTTAAATATCCACTGGGGATGGGTTGGGGATGGGTACCCACTAATTTCCTCATATGTTTTATTTATTTATTTTTTTAAGATTCACAATCAAAACTAAATATACATTCAATTTTTTTTCTTTTATTTATTTTTTTTTCAGGTTCACAAAAAACTTTTTTTTTAATTTTTTTTTTAAGATTCACAATCAAAACTAAATATACATTTAATCTTTTTTCTTTTATTTATTTTTTTTTTCAGGTTCACAAAAAACTCTTTTTTTTTTTTTTTAAGATCCATAACCAAAACTAAATATGCCTCCAATCTTTTTTTATTATTATTTTTATTTTTAAGGTTCACAACCATTTTTTTTTAATTTTTAAGATTCACAACCAAAACTAAATATACATTCAATCTTTTTTCTTTTGTTTTATTTTTTTAATTTTTTAAGGTTCACAACCTTTTTTTTTTTTTTTTAAGATTCACAACCAAAGCTAAGTATACAATCTTATTTTATTTTATTTGGCTCAACATTAAAATTAAATACACATTAATTAACATTATCACATTATTCTTGTCAAATTTTATGCATATCTAGAATTTTTTTAATTTATTTAAAAAAATTAAGGACACTGTCTAGTGTAGGTTTCGGTTTACTTTTCTATGTTATTTTATTTTGTTATGTATTGTACTTTTCAGAATGGTTTGCTTGTTCTGAAATTTCAATTAACGAGTATGAATCTATTTGTTTCATGTTATCACACAATTTATACAATATGTACATATATATATATATAAATATATTTGAAAATAAGGAAATTGTAGAGAATCGAAACAAGCATGAGTCGTGATTGGTTAGAAATGATGGATACAAAGATTTATTTGCTGGAAAAACAAAAAGGGGATACAAAATCTTACTAAATAATTTTTTTTTAAAATAAAAGTATTTTTCTTAGTTATGAACAGATTTAACTGAAATCAGCTTGTTTCCCAATGTTATGCTTCATTTATTTAGATAGAAAATATTTTTTAATGAAAAATATTTTTTATAAAAAAAAATTAAAAATATTTTTTTTTATATTTGGTGGTGGTGGTGGTGGTGATGGAACGAAGGTGAAAGTAGAGATTGTGACATAGTGGTGGGGTGATGGCGGTAGTGATGATAGTAGTGGCTATGGTGATGGTAGCGTGATAGTGAAGGTCAGAATAGTGGTGATGGTGTTGTGAAATAAATAAAAATTTAATTGAAAAAACATTTTTTGTTTTTTAAAAGTAACAACCAACAAAATTCGTGGGGGACTAAAGGAAGAAGATGGAGAATGGATTGGGTGTGGTAAGGCATAGATATCTTAAAATGAATGGTTCAGATTTGTTAAAAGGTATAATTAGATTTTGGATAAATTAAAATGAATGGCTCAAATTTGCTAAGAGAAAGATGGTTTAATGTCTAAAATGTCCGTGGCTAAGAGATCAACAAACAATTCCTTGTTTATGCCCTGATGCAATTTGACGTGGGTCTTATAACACTTTCTTCAAACAGGTTCTTTCACATTTTATTTCTTCAAACAGGCTCTTATAACATTGTAAACATGTTCTTATAACATGTAGGGGAGAGAGTGAGAGTGAGAGTGAGAGAGAGATGGTTGTAATTTTTTTTTTAATCTTCCACGTTCTTCCACATTTTTTTTAATTACTAAAACTTAGTTGATTGTCTCAAAATTATATATTTGATTATTATAAAACAAACTTTTTTAATTAATTAATTAATGTGTATTTGATTTTGTTGTTGAACCAAATAAAATAAAATAAGATTGAATGTATATTTAGCTTTTGTTGTGAACCTTAAAAAAAATATAAAAAATAAGTTGTTAACATTAAATATATTAAAAAAGAAAGAAAAAAGATTGAAGGTATATTTAGCTTTTGTTGTGAACCTTAAAAAAAAAAAAGTTGTTAACATTAAATATATTAAAAAAGAAAGAAAAAAGATTGAATGTATAATTAGTTTTTGTTGTAAACCTTTAAAAAAAAAAAAGTTGTTAACATTAAATATATTAAAAAAAAATTTTGAATGTATATTTAGCTTTTGTTGTGAACCTTAAATAAATAAATAAATAAATAAAAGTGATTGTTAACATTAAATATAAAAAATAAAAATAAAATAAAAATGGGGATTAAAGTGGGTTGGGGAAAATCCAAACCCATTAAGATATGGGGAGGGTGGTACCCATGGGGAATGGGGAATGGAGAATGGGAAAAATTTATTATAGAGGAATGGGGATGGGAAATTAATATCCACCCCATGAACCCCCATTGCCATCCCTAAATTTAACCATAAAAATTAAACTCTAATATTCCATAAATTACGACTTCTAAAAACAAAGTATGCTTAATTATTTTAAAATTTAAATTTGTATGCCACTATTATGGAAGCAATTCACTAAATCTAATTATAATCATAAAAAAACTCTAATTATTCCATAATTTATGATTTTTAAATATATATTTTTTTCATTTCAAGATTTAAAATTATGTAATATGATAAACAATTCAATAAAATCTAAAAATTATAAAAATATTTTCAATGGTCACGTTATCTATGCTACAACTAATATAGCAGTCGTTTGAGAAGTTTTGGGGGTGGGTTGGGGTTAAAATAGTCACAAAAAGATAAAATAAGCTTTTTAGCCTAATAAAACAAAATGTCATATTTAAACCATAATCATTTTATTTGTTTTCTCACAAAAGTTAAAAAAGCCAAAAATCCTATCCCAAACGAGATTTTTTAGCCCTAAGCTAATAACAAAAAAGCCAAAAAGTCAACCCATATCCCAAATAAAGCCGTAGAAATCTTTTTCAAAAATTATAATGATGCTCCTTTCAAAATTCAATATAGTAAACTTTTAAAATTACATTTAAAAAAATCAAAATTATTTATATTTTTATTTATTTCCAAACCCACATACTTAATTTCTTGATTAATTTTTATTTATTATTAAAAATTAAAAAACATTCTATTGGGTAACACTTTTTCAACAATAAAAATATAACTATCTAATGATTTATGAAATTTAAAAGGAAAAACCATTTTCAAAATTCAAAAGTGCGCCATTTAACCATTAAAAAAAAAAATCTAATTTTCTCATAATTTATAACTTTGAAAAGGAAAGAACACTAGATAAATTTTAAAAATTTAAAATTGTGTATCACAAATTATGAGAAGTAATTCACATCTCCCATAAAATCTTCTCTCTTGCACTCATTAGATTCAAGTCAAATTAGAGTCGGAGTTCATCAAGTGTTGTAAGTGTTGGCGATGGGAGTAATTGTGAAGAATTTAATTGATAAATTTTTTTACTGTAAGTTTATTTTTTATTTTTTTTTTATAAAGATCAATTTTTAATCTTTAGTCTCCCGTATCCTTATTTTTATTATGCATCTAACAATTATGTTAAATTTTAAAAATTTATTGCATGCTTATTTAATCTAAGTGTATTTTTATAAAATAAATCTCCAATCTTTTCGGTCGCGGTTCAATGGTTTAAAATCCATATTTATCAAGTGCATTAATATGGATGACAGAAACTATTGAGAAATATGCATATTTTGCAATATAGCCAGTAACAAATTTTCATTGTAAGTTTCTGCTTCTTCTAGAGAATGCATATGGTTATAATATTACTTATGCATTTATGTTTTGTAATTTCTATGATTTTATATTTCAAAATTTTTATTTTTTAATTTTTAAAATTTTTAGATTTTATAGTTGGTGCATTTTTTCTTGAATAATGTTATACTTATTATATTTTATACTATATTATATTATATTGTATGACTAAGTTTATTTGGTTGTAATTTTAAATTATAATTTATTTGATGTTTTTATAGCTTATTTGACTAAAAAATAGAGGTTTTTTAAACTACAATTTGTAACATTTTTTTAAAACTTATTTGAAACCCTTGAATATATATGAACATAAGAGTCTCATATATTTCGTCTTACTAATAACTTTTGAAGCATTATGAATATTTACACAATAAAAATGTTACATAGATTATCAAAAGATACACTGCACCAAATAAATTTACAACTTATTTTAAGTTAATAATTTAAAATTTTACTTACAATTTATGACCATTATATGGTCATGCCAAATATTAAACAAAGTTTAAGAAATACAAGACGCATTAACGTTAGGGCTTAAGTTACATAAATTTAATAATGACCGTGAACATGGTGCACTAACATGTGGATAATTTTCCTAAATAAACATTTGCTAAAATTTTGAATGAAAAAATTTTGCTTAAAAAATAGGCTAATGATTAGATTTTATAATGCTAAAAGTTTTAATAAAGTATAAAAATTTTAAATTACATAAATTTATTCATAAATATTAAATGTGAAAAATGCTAGAATTATTTGAAAATATTAAATTTTCAAATGCTAGAAAAGCTATTTAATTAAGTACATAATTTTTAATAAAAATAGTTTATTAATAAGGTTATGTCATACATATTTATAATGTATCATGCCCTTTTTTTTTTCTTCCTAAAGTTTGTGATTAACTCTTAAAAATTTGTAAAATTCTTATTTGAAATGTAGATTATGCATAAATCTATTAACAAATGAGAAAAAAAAATTTTAAATTCACATATAGTACATACATTACCTTTTATTTGAACCATGCTAACTATAGGCCAAGCAATCATTCTGGCTCAAGCTATCCATTGTACAAATATCGCGATTTAGGTACTAGCCATTAAATGGTCTAATACATTTTCAATCAAAAACACAATAAAAAAACTTAGGCCTATGGGCTAGAGTTAAGTTGTTTTATATATATTCACCCAAAAAAAGTTGTTTCATATACATATTTAGTTTAATTTATTTGTTTAGTATATTAGTTCTAATTTTTTTTTAATATAAACCAATTAACAATATAAAAACTCAAAAATTAAAAATTAAAAATGATCTATAATAGTGATTGTAGGGGAAGGTTCGATGTGGGTAGTGAGTAGATAGACAAAACTATGTTAATGGTCTAACAGTAGTGGAATGACTAGAGGATGAGTAGCTAGGTGAGGATGAAGCAGGTAGCTCAAGAAGAGATGAATGGCAGTGCACAAATAATGATTAGATAGGCAAATAATGATTAGATAGGCAAAACTATGTTACTGGTCCAACAATGATTAGATAGGCATTATCTCCCCCAAATCCCCAATAATCCTCCTCTGGACCTTGAGAAATTGGGTCCTATATATAGGCTTTTCCTTGGTACCAGAGGGACACCAAGTGGCTAAATAGAGAGAAGACATGTGTCCCTAAGGATCACATGGAATATTCTTCCTTGAGCCATTAGGCTGAAGGTGTTACGTGTCCTTCTGCATGTACTGTGTACTATCTGTTTGGCACAGATGCCTCAGCAAGTGCACTTGCGTGGGAGTGTTTGGTGTTGTAACTACTTTTTGAGCCTCAGCAAGTGCACTTACGGCGGTAGTGTTTGCCACTGCACCTTTCCTTCTCAACTCGAACCTCAGCAAGTGCACTTGCAACGGTAAGCTTTGCTGCTGCACTTGTCTTCTCAGTTCTATTTAGCCAATACATGCTTTCTCAGGACTTCATAGCTTGCTATCAGCCATATTTTCGTGTTCACATCAGCGAAGCCTCCACCCTTAGCCACCTAACCACAAACTCTCCTAGTTTCTAGGGCAAAGGCTACAACCAAGCTTGTTATCAGCCATGATGTGCCTTAGTACAAAGCCTAAGGGGGCTTCCTTAGTCCTGCCTATGCAACTAAGGCAAGTCCATGACCTGGGTAATAGAAAGGGAGTGCCTTACACTTGGGTTACCCTGCTCCTATCTTCACGGGATCACCGTAGTATACTAGTATCTCTAGGCCTGTTATCGGTCTCAACCAGTAAGCTTTGGGGCTAGCTATCAGCTCCAAGCTAGTGAGCCTCGGGGCCTACTATCAGCGTTGAGTTAGAAATGACTTTGGGGGCTTGCCATCAGTCGTAGGCCAGTAATGCCTTGGGGCCTGTTATCAGCACCAAACATCAGCCTCTACTTGTGAATGGAAAGCTTCTCTCAAAGGTTGCTATCACCTTGGCGGGGTGTTCCCTCCGCAAGTTAGTTGCTGCGGCAGTCATTTCCCGCGACAAGTTTAGATGGCAGTACCGATAGTATTAGAGATGGCGACACTGAAAAAATACCTCCGTTACTTGGTCGTTGCAAGTGTTGCCTCTGTAACTTAGTTGCTTCGGTTTTCTCTTTCCCTCAACAACTTCAGATGGCAACGGAACCGACAATATTGGGAATGACGGCGCCTCAGCAAAGTGCCTTAGCAAAGTGCCTCAACAACTTGACTGCTGCAAGTATTGCCTCTGCAACTTAGTTGTTTTGATTTTCTCTTTCCCTCAGCAACTTCAGATGGCGGTGGACCGATAATACTAGGAATGGTGGCGCTGAGGCAAAGTGCCTCAGCAACTTTACCGCTGTAAGTGTTGCCTCTGCAACTTCACTTAGACACTTTCCTTTGTGGGGTCTGTTCGGATCTTCGGCGGGTTGGACCTTCTTCAGCCTACTGTTGGCCTACTTCCCTTGGGCTTTAGCCCATGCTCCTTTACTCATTCTTGGTCGCCTAATAGGGGGGACCTCAACACTTAGGCCCATACTTAATTTAGACCTTAATTTCTAACCCTCTACATTTGCCCCCTGCATGTGTGAGAGATACGCCCCTTGTTTCCCGTGCGCGCATGATGTCAGCAAGTAACCCTGGGGTTACATCGGTTGGGTCAAAAGTTGTGTCGGCTCTTTGTAAGGTCATGATGACTCTGAAAAAGTGTGTTTGAGTGATGGGTCATAATGGTCCTGGGGAGACGCATTGGCACCCTTTCACTAATTTCTTTATAAATAAGCCCCCTCTGGGTCCACTGGTCCCCCACTTCCACCAAAACTTATATTCTTGTCTTCTTCTCTCTCTAGCCTCCCTCTTCCAAGGTCTTTTTTTCCTTTCTTTATTCTTCTTCGCCTGATTATCAAGTCCAAGGAAAGAGAGGGCCACTACACCGTCTTGAAGAAATTTTTCCAACGGATTAGAGAATATCGGTTGAGGCTAAACCCACAGAAATGCACTTTTGGTGTTACAATAGGGAAAATGCTGGGGTTCTTGATTACACAGAGGGGTATTGATGTAACGACCCAAACCCGCCCCTAAGGGTTTAGCATCGTAACCGGCCAGTAATCCGTGATTACCAAAGGCCTGCTTAACAGTAACAACAACAATACAGAGTAAGGGGCTGGCGGAAGCAAATCAGTAAATAAAAGATGTCTAATGAGCTGTGAAAATTTGAATGCAAAAAGACTTTTATGAACAAAGCCACATTCATAACCAAAACATATATACATATCGGATATGCGTAACATACAGGTTAGGGATCCAATCCCTTCACCACAACTGTACAGTCAAAAATCTTAAACATTTGTTACAAAACAGAGACAAAAGGGTGAATCTGAGACACCGCAAAAAGCTTTGGCTTGAACAGACTTGGAACCTCGAAGTGAGGCACAACGGCTGGCTTGACAAAACGAGAGCTTAACTTGACACTCCTAGCTTCAGTCCGGTGCCTGGCCACCTACATACATATATAAACAGTGAGCTAAAGCCCAGTGAATAACAACTGTGTAAAGGGGTTAAGAATGAATATCCTTTCATTAATTAAAACAGTCGTTTGCATCAGTAAATCAGTTATTCAATCAGTGGCTCATATTTCATGCCATATCAGTCATTTAGGAATCATAACAGTCATACATGGTACGTCCAATAGCAAAACAGTACAGTAGTTCTTAATAGACCGAGCAGTCAGTTGATGGCCATCAAACAGTAAATAGTAAACAGTAGTAGTTCCAAACATTGGAACTGACAAAGATCTCTCTAGCAGTAGCAGTAACAGTACAGTAATAGTAAGTTGCTATGGATGCCACGAGTACAGTTTACAAATAGGACAAACATTCATTCAGTAAACAATATCATTTCAGAAAGCAGTACAGTTAGTTGTTTAGAAGTAATTATAGTTGAACGTATCTTTACAACATTGTTACTCACAGATTACTAGGCTATAGACAGGCTAGTCAGTGTCCTCGGGTGCCAACCCTACACAGTTGCAGAATGAACACACACTAAGTTACACACTTGGGATTAATAACTTAGTCCCTATATGGCTTGGTGTGGTTCTATAACATTATCCTCAATAAGATGCCTTAAACATGGCCTAGAAATGCCTAGGATGGAATGAGGATGCAAAAATTGCACTTTAAAACACTTTTCAAAATTTGCTGAAAACAGGGGTCTCGCTCGAGCGTGGCTTTCGCCACTTGAGCGGACATGCAGACAAAGAAGCTCCCCTCGAGCGTGACTTCTCTTGCTCGAGTGGACTACAAACTCAAGAAAAGTACTGGTTGCACGCTATTCACACTCGATGGACGCTCGACCCACGATTGAGCGTGAGACTCAAACCCTCGCTCGAGCGCGGATTACCTCGCTCGAGCGGACTACAAAACACATGAACTTCTGGGCATATGCATTTCACGCTCGAGCGTGACTATCGACGCTCGAGCGGAAGTGCATGTACTCAGAGTGTACGCTCGAGCATAAAGTCCTTCGCTCGAGTGTGGATCAAAAATCTGGAATTTCTAGATTGATTCTCAAGCACAAAACTCAACTCTTAAAGCTTCAAACTCGATTTTTCTGGGCCAATTTTCTGGAAAACACTTAGAAACCCATAATACAACATGTTTCAAAGATCATTTTATAAAATCAAGCCCAAAGGTGTGACAATAGAACACAATTTTGAATGAAACTTGAAGAACAATGCAAGAACATAACATGCATGAGTTCTCAAGAACTCTAATGCTCCAAAACATGATCAAATGCAAGATTGAACTCTAAAACATGGTGAATTCTTGGATCACAACTAGAATATAAACATGCATGTAAGAATTTCATGAAAAAATTACTTCAAACTCTATGATATGGACATGCATGCATGAATTCACTCATAAATCAACAATTTGAGCTAATTCTTGTGTGAAACCCCGTATTTTTGAGGTATAAATATTTTAGTGAGAGGTATTGGTGGTAGTTTGGTGGTGAGATATTTAGATGAGAATCTAACTTATTTTCTCCATTTATTTTATCTCTTTTTCTCTCCACCTCATTATTATTCATCTCCTTTGTTTTCTATTATTTTTTTTTTCATTATTCTTGGGCACCAAGTAAATTTCTTTTCTTTGACCCCAAGTTAGTACCATTGTATGTATATATATTTGTACCTCTTATTCCTCAAATCTTTTTGTACACAATATCTATGAAATTTGTACACAAAATAAATAGGAAAATCTCCCCAAATCTTGAGCACATGGCTAGCTATCATAGCTCCTAGGCTATAATCATTGTGCTTTAGTACAAACAAATCCCTTGAAATCTTGGAGCAATGATGGCCTTGGTACGTACCAATTCTATATATATACATTGGGAATATGTCCATAGTACACATATATTGAATAAAATGTTCTCCATTTCTCTTCCCCATAGCTGGCAAACGTAGGAGAGCATGAGGGATCAATTCTCAAGGCTTGTAATCATGGCATTGTAGAAGCAAAAGTACCACGTACACCCCTTTCTTGCCCACCAAGTAAACTTTATTTTATTATTTTTCCTTTTCTTTTGTCCCAAGCATCCTTGCCTATAAATTGATTTCTATCATTCTTCTTCTTGGTCCATCCATATCTCTATCTCTCTCATTTTGTTCTCTCTTAAATTATAGAAATTTTGAGTTTAGATTAAGAGTGCATAGAGTGAGTGTAAGCATTTTCGTAAAGGAAGAGAGTTGTAGAATCTTACATACCTTATGCCACTTTGGAGATTCATGGAGAAAGATCGAGATTCAAGTGTTGGAGACGGAGGAGATTGATTTGAGGTAATTCGGTGGTATACAATATGCTTCCCTAAATTCTCTTTGCAAAGAGTTTATTTTTAATTCCCATAAATTTGTACTCCTCTTGATTATTCTGATCGTTTGACAAATCCTGTGGAATTATTTGTTGTTGATTCATTTGATTACCCTAGTCATTTGATGAACTCTGTGTAGTTATTCTGTGTTGGAAATGTTGATTTGTTTGGCTAAATGACGTGGAAATGCTCCGTACATGGATCGAGTGGACTTTGCCAATATGCTCCGTACCAATAGCCCGGATAAGCGGTTGTGCTTGGGTGAGGGGGGTGAGGCCAGTCACTGGTCATGTACCGAGTAGGACCCGGTATTTGGTTCTAGATAAATTATTATATGTCGAGTTGACTTGTTTGTGCAATTTGGTAAATTGTTTGATTATCGAATCTAGTCGGTTGTGTAATTGTTGGATCTCTGTTGATTTATTTTCTATCCGAGCCTTATTATTCCTGTTGTATTGTATACTTCCCGAATTAATTTATTTTTCAGGCGTGGAGCAAATTTAGTGGTGATTGGAGTTGCAGCATCTAAAGAGATTATTTGAGTTGGAGTTTTTTTTTTTTTTAGTCCACAACTATATATTATTTTGGAGATTTGTATTATTTATGTTTTGGAGACATTTGAGTTAATTATTTATGGAGACGATTTGTATATTTGGGATTACGAGTTATCTGCGATTATAAATTTGAGGTTGATTTGATTTATTAACGGCCTGGAAGTTGGGGCGTTACATTTTGATTCTAATCACCAATTTTCCATGAACCATGCATGTAACATCTCAAATTCTTGATTAAGAGGGTGAGATTCCTACCTTAAGTCTTGAATTCCAAGTATGTTAGCTCAATTTTGCAAATTCTCTTCACTTCCTCTAATTTTCCAAGCTAATCTCTTTTTGAATCAACTTTTCTTCCAACTCTCTAACTCTCTCACATTTTTGGGTCAAAAAGATGAAAAGATAAGTCAATTTGTGAATGAGGTGTGCAACAAGGTATAAACCCACTCAATGGCGAAATCGTAATAACTCAAGCTAATGTAATTTAACTTTATTTATTCTAATTTAATCATTCCAAATTAAATTTTAATTAAACCTACCATAAAATCCTATAAATCCTAATTAGCATATAACACTAATCAATTTCTGAATCGGTCGCCGATAAGGTTTTCAATTCGCAATTCGAAATTAAAACACGAACAGATCATTCAGTAATCAAACAGATAGAAATGCATTTAAAACAACACACTCATGCAATCAATTCTGGATTTCATCTCGATCAATTGCTTATCATGCTTAATCACAATTTAGCGCTAATCAGAGGTGAGGGTTGTCACAATTGAGGTTGATCCTTCCAAGATTAAGGTCATTTTAGAAATGCCACCACCAAGGACTGAAAATGAGGTGCGCCGCTTTCTAGGTAAAGTGTAATTCATAAGATGGTTTATTGCAAAATTAACCTTGACTTGTGAACCACTTTTTGGTCTCCTGAAGAAAGGAACGAAATTCCAATGGGATGACCGATGCCAGGTTACTTTTAAGCAAATCAAACAATACCTTCAGAACCCGCCCGTGTTGTCACTACCAGAGCCGAGGAAGCCATTGATTTTATATCTGTCAGTAACCGACACGACAATCGGCTGCATGCTTGCGCAGGAATTTGAGGATAGAGTGGAGAATGCCTCTCTACCTTTGAAGCACAGCACAAAACAACCACAATTTTAAGCTCAAATCTCCTTCCAAAGGTCAAACTAAGCTCCAAGGGACCTCAGCTCTACAGTGGTCAAGTTTGGTTAAGGGTTAGTGTGCAAAAGTGTAGAGAAAACTAACTACAAAGCACAAAACAAGAAGAGAGAGAGAGAGAGAGAGAGAGAGAGAGAGAGAATTCTAGAGAGAGAGGGAGAATTTTGATCCAAATTTTCTAACCCCTCCAAATTGGGGAGAGCACCCCCCATATATACAAAATCAAGGTTGAAGCTTGAAATCATCCTACCATACACGTGTATAGAGATGCACTTCAGTGAACAAGGCAAACAAATATCTAAAAAAGGAGAAAAATGGTTGTCGGCCACCACTGGTGGCCAACTGGCCAACAACATACCCGACCGGCCATCACTGATGGCCGGCAGGCACAAGTCATGGCCGATAGGCTATGGGGCTAGCCGACAAGCCACCCTCTCCTCTAGACTTGAAACAACAAGCTCCTGGTCCACAACCAAGCACAAAGCATATAAGGTTTGAAGGCTCAAAGACGAGGCGCCCGGCCAAGACCTTCGGGCACTCAAAACGAACACGAGCATACAAATTCATTGAGTGTTCAAATGATGATGTCCAAGTCTCGAGGACGGTCAAAAATGGGGTGTCTACACAAAGTCCTCCCATCTAGAAACATTAACCAAATACATACACTACCGCCATCATTTAACCCTAGCGTATACATTACCCCATCCCATCTACCCAAGCCAAAGGTGATTATTCCAAAAGGCATGGACATGTGCATGATGGATTTAACACCACGAACCCAACCCAAACCTGTGGCAGTAAAAACGGAGAAGAAAGAGAGTGCACTAAAGAAGGGCTTATCTGACACCCGAGTCATAGAGAAAGGGGTCTCTCTTGCAAAGGAGTACGACCCCAGCTTATATCTCGTGGTTGTGGATTAGCCAAAGCCGGTAGACATATTACCGGACTTCCTCAGCATTAATGCTATTGGAGAGGACCAGCTAGGTGTAGACACCCCATTTTTGACCGACCTTAAGACTCAGACGTCACTGATTGAGCGCTTGGTGATGTTGCATGATGTGCTCGTTCAGAAGTTTCAGAGTTGCGGCCGTGAGCCCTGCCTCCGGACTTCCGAACCCTCTTTTGTGCTTTGCCTCGGTTTGTGAACCAGGCTCGGTTTTCTTTGTTTCTTTTCCTGAGGGGAGGCAGAGGTCCAGTAGACCATCTCTCAGTGGCCGTGGGCTACATTTTGTGGCCATAGGCCATTTTGCCCATTTCGGAGTCTGGTTTTCGATTTTTCGGGACCGTTAGCCGTGTGCCTCGGTTCGGGACCGCTTAACCATCTCCATTTGCTCTGATTTTGGCATACATCTTATTTTCTCCCTTTTGAGGGACACTGGGGTCTGAGAAACCCACTTAGTGGCCGAATGCCACTTTCGGTGCTTAACAGCTCATTTTCGGGACTCCGAACTGCGCGTTTTGGCCCCCGAACATTCGTTTTGCAACGATTTTCGTTCATTTTTGGCAGGTACCTCTGTTTTATCACTGGGAAGGCCGTAGAAGGGTGGAAGGCCAGTAATTGTTGCAGCAACCAGTTATATATCCCCCGACGCCCTCCGATGCCCGTTTTTCACACTTCCGGGATAATGTTGAACACCTTGGGCCCACTTTCTTGAACTTTGAACCACATATTTGTGATGTACACACATGGGAGGACCCTAAAAGTTGGTGGCCGGCCACTAATGTCACTTGACCCTTTTGAACCCCTCCTTCCGGGCTAATGTTGAACACCTTGGGCCCACTTTCTTGAACTTTGAACCACATATTTGTGATGTACACACATGGGAGGACCCTAAAAGTTGGTGGCCGGCCACTAATGTTGCTTGACCCTTTTGAACCCCTCCTTCCGGGCCAATGTTGAACACCCTTGAGCCACTTTCTTGGACTTTTAACCACAGGGTTGTGTTGAGGGCACATGGGAGGACACCATTATGTGGTGGCCGGCCACTAAACCAACTTGACCCTTTTGACCCCTAGCCGGCCGGCTAGGGGGTGTGGCCGGCCGGCCACCTGAAACAAAAATACCTGGCCGGCCATGATCCTCACACTGTTCACTTTACAGCTGTATAGCTTTATCCCCCAGAAAATATCCCAATCCGGGGGATATTTTGTGGGGGGAAAACTTGCCTATTTTCCCCCACCTTTTGCCCCTCCTTTACTCCCCCTTTTTTGTCCATATAATCAGTTGGCAACATTGCATACAAGGGTTAGAAAAATTGTCTTCAAGCCTTGATACACTAATATCCCTCTATCTCTCTCATTTTCTCAAAAACACCCAAGTTTCACGTCATTTTCTTTATCACCACCAAGCTCTACCACCACCACTCCATTCCAGCAGCAAGGGGAGGAATTCCAGGAGCTAAGAGGCAACAAATTTGGTCCAAGAAGCAACAAAAGTATTGATCTTCAAGGGTGAGTCCATTTTCCCTCTTTTCTAGTTCATTTTTGCACCATTCGTCTAGCCATTATACTTACTGTTTTGAGCTCCGACCAAAACTGAAAAGGTCATTTTTTTGAGCTTATTATCATGTCTCATTAAGGGCTCAACCCTGTTTGAGCCCTCCATCTTGCACTTGCTTCAATACCCTCTTTGTATGTCAATATTTTGCATGCTTTTTCTAACCTACGGGTGATCTATTTTGGAGTTTCTCATGAACTGTAAGTAGGTTTATTTTGAGCCCCTCTTCAACATTGAAGAAGGGCTCATCTTTGTTTGGGACCTCCATGTACCACTTGTCTTTATATCCATCTTTGGTCCCCTATTCTTGTATGACTTGGCAGCCTATCTTGGTTCCATTTTTGGTCATTTTACAGAGCTAGAAAAGTTCTTATTTTGGCCCATTCTTCATGTTTCATTAAGGGCCTTTCATGGTTTGAGGTATATTTTATGCACTTCATGTTATATCTCTCTTTTAATCCCCATTTTTGCATGATTTGTTAGCCTATCTTGCTCCGGTTTGTGGCCTTTTTACAGTACTAAAAATAGTCTTATTTTGGCCCATTATTCATGTTTAATCGAGGGTATTTGGCTGTTTGATGAGTATTTTGCATACTTTGTGTTATAGCCACTTTTGAGCCTCATTTTGCATTGCATTTCTAGCATGTTTGTATACTGTTTTGGAGTTTTTACAGTTCTGTGAATAGTCATATTTTTGGTCCCTCTTCAATGTTGTAGAAGGGAATTTTTCAGTTTGGGCTTTTCATATACCACTTGCCTCTTTGGCCACTTTTTGACCCTTTTTCTTGCATGGGAGTGCAGCCATACCTGTGTTTGTTTTTGGGGTTTTTACAGTTCTGGAAAAACATCATATTTTGGGCCCCTCTTCAACTTTGTTGAAGGGTCCTAACCTGTTTGAGGACAGCAGCTGTGAGTTGCTTCTTCATCCCATGTTTAGGGCCATTTCTTGCATGCTAGTTTTGCACTGTTTTTGCTTGTTATTTGGCCATGTTTTGAACTGGAAAAATGCTTATCTTGGGGTTGCCTTGCTTCTGTATTTTCATTGCATGTCCATATTGTGCATGTTTGGTATGGCTATAGGCCATTTCGGGTGCCAAAATTCATATTTCGGGACTATTTCATGCATCGGGTGTGTTTTCGCCTCATTTCGGGACTGTTTTCCCCCACATTTCATTGCTGAAAATCCATTAGCATGTTTGCATATCATTTCCATGCCATTGCATTGCATATGTCATCGCCTCGGTTTGCGTGCCCGTGTGCACGCATTTCGAGGCACTTCATTTTCATCCACCGGCCTCTTATATGAGTGTGGCTGAGGCTCTCTCATGTTAGTATAAGTCCATGTTGCATTTTCCATGCCATTTTAGCCATATTGCATTGCGTATGTCATCGCCTCGGTTTGCGTGCCCGTGTGCACGCATTTCGAGGCACTTCATTTTCATCCATCGGCCTCTCATGTGAGTGTGGCTGAGGCGCTCTCATGTTAGTGTAAGCCCATATCATATTTCCATGTCATTTACATTGCGTCTGTCATTTTCTCAGTTTGCGTGCCTGTGTGCACGCATTTCGAGGCATCTCATTTTTACAGCATAGTGCATACTAGGTTGTATCTTAGATCGCATTCTGTCATTTTCTCAGTTTGCGTGCCTGTGTGCATGCATTTTGAGGCATCTCATTTTTACAGCATAGTGCATACTAGGTTGTATCTTAGATCGCATTCTGTCATTTTCTCGGTTTGCGTACCCGTGTGCACGCATTTCGAGGCATCTCATTTTTACAGCATAGTGTATACTAGGTTGTATCTTAGATCGCATTCTGTCATTTTCTCAGTTTACGTGGCCGTGTGCACGTATTTCAAGGCATGTCATTCCATAGCATTGTGTATGTTAGGATTGTATCTTAGTTGCATTTCATGCATGTCATGCATATTGCATCGTGTTCGGAATAGGAGTTAGCCCGGGCACGGGAAACGAGGTGCATTTCGTACTCCGAGTGACGGAATGTATCTCAATTCCCCAGTCACCGACACTCCGGATTATCCATGATGGAGTTAGGTTTTAGCTGTGTTTTCATGTGCATTCATCCTATATTGAATTGTGCATTTCGACTCCTCGGCCATCATGCCTCGGTATGCGTGATTGGTGGCACGAGGATCGAGACATGCATATATCTGTGAAAATACATTGCTATGCCCCTTTCTTGCTCTCTGTTGCAGCAAAATGAAAAATCAGTAATTTTTCGGGATTTGGCGCGTTTTCCAAGGATAACTGCTAAACAGAGGCTAATTGGGGCATCCCGGTGGATTTCCGCGCAAGACAACCCGGACAGGCATCATCCATCAGAAGCAAGGCAGTCCCTGGCTTGCATGCCAGTTTTACAGTTTTCTTAGTTAATTCATTAATTAATTAGGAATTTGTATAATATTTGGACTGTAATATTCTTTTATTCGGGACTGTATTATTTATTCAGACCCTCTGCGCGAGGGCACAACTGTAATAAGTGTGCGTGTGTGTGTTGTATGTCTTCCAACCCCACGTCTTTCTTCCCTTTTATTTATCTGCTTATGATGGTTAGATTAGGGCATATTTTAATTAGCATACAGTATGACAGCATGTTTGCATCATTCATCTGTATTGCATGCACCGGGCTCGGCGCATCATACTAACTGCATTGTATTTTTCAAATCTAAATTGAATACATGATAGTTGTAGCATCTCATATGCCATGTTTAGAATAGCCGAGCCTGCCATAGTTGCATTTTTGCATGTGTTGCATTAGGCATTTCTGTATACTTAGGATTCATGCATAGATTTCTAATTAGCTTCTTTTTTGGCTTGGAGTACTCGGTAAGCCTTATGCTTTAGCATCCTTACATGCGTGTGAGTGACTGCCATGAATAGCATGCTTACCATGAGGCTATGTGCTTATATGATATAACTGCCTGAATGCCTGTGGGTGAAGGTTGGGTTACTTGGATTGGAATAAATCATTGAGTGTGAGTTTTAAGCCCACTAGATAGTGGCAAAACCATCTTTTCTAAGCCCACCTGCGGGTGGCAAAATCTGCATTTTAAGCCTACCTGCGGGTAGCAAACCATTTTCAAAAAAGCGAACATGAAATGTTTTGTTCCAATTCAGGCGACTCAGTCTATACTTGTATGCTGTGCGCATCACATAGTAACCTAGGCTAATAACCGGAATAAGAACACACAATGTTTTCAAAAATAGATATCATGGTTAGTAGAGGCCGATCTTTGATCGGGCGAGCGGGGGTGCTCACGAAGTGACCTTCCCCAATCGTACCCAAGTTCCCGAGCCGAGGCAACTTTGGTGATGACGGACATGTGGCCTTTGGCACTGAGTCAGGGTTTCCTAAATTTCCCAAAATAAAATATTTAGGTGGCGACTCTGTATCTGGCAAAGCAGTCCATGTTTGACACTTCTTTCAAAAATCTGTTTTCTCAAAACGATTTGCCGGATTTGGACTCTTTGGTTCAGATTTAGAACCGTGACTACAAATCGAGTCCGAGCTGTAGCGAGGTCCCCCGCGGGCTTTTTACAGTTTCTGGCGACTCTGCTGGGGATTTAGAGAACTTGACTCGAACTCATGATATCTGTTTTTGACTACACTTGTGTCTTTCTTTGCATTGCATTTGCATTGGTGCGCCTAGGACACCGTGTTTGCCATCTGCTATTCCTGAACGGTTTGCCGGAGACTTGTCTTGTCAAGGCATGACCATAAGGCTGACCGGTTGTGGGCTCTGCCAGTATGGGAACACAAACCCCGGTTTTACCGGGGTACCCTCTTTGACCATTCGACCTAGTGCATATTCGGATCCATAGTGACCATTCCAAACTAGGACAGGTTGCTTACCCGTTAGGTTGTTTGAAACCGCTGCGTGCGTAGTGAAACCCTAGCTCCTGATAAAATAGGACAGGGAAACCCTACCCCAACATAGGGGTGTTTTGGCTCTCACTTATCTGTTATGTGCTTTAGAGTGCGTCTCTACAGGAATGCATATATCGGTATATGAGTTTAGGCATCAAGCCTGCGGGCATCAGTTCATTATTGTCAGTATCAGGCCTGCGGGCATCAGTTCAGTATATGAGTTTGGGCATCAGGCCTGCGGGCATCAGTTCAGTATTATGGGTATCAGGCCTGCGGGCATTAGCCAGTATTTGAGAATTAGTTATCTGCGGGTATCAGATTCTGTTTTAGGGGACAGTAATACAGGGATAATAATCAGTGTTTGAGGACAGTGTGTATTCAGCTTATTGACTGTGTGTTGTTATGCCCGGCTGTGTGTCATGCATTTTATTTTAAGCTGTTATGCTGTCCGTTTATCTGTTTATTTATTTCCTTTTCGCTTTATTTATCTTTTGCTAGGGTCAGTTCTAGCACAATTGCTTCCAACCCAGCAGGCATTCCCCAAGCACTTTGGACACGAGGTCGTCGACTCAATCGATCTGAGGATCTAATCGACGGACAGCCAGTGTTCCATTCTCTACCCCCTGTTACCAGAAGAAAGCAGGAAAAGCGCAGTGTATCTGAACAGAGATCACCAAAACAGTGGTTTCCCCCATCAGTGGACAGTCGGATTGAGATCCCCATTGAGACAGACCTGCCAGTAGTTCAGATAGATCAAAACAGTATGGCAACGCCAACAGGAGTTGAGGAGATGGTGCGCCAAATGCAAGAAACCATGCGGGCCATGCAGTAGGATGCCGTTCGCCGAGATGAACTCGCCAAGCAACAGGCCGAGATTATGACCCAGCAGGCTGAGCTAATTACCCGACTGCAACAGCAGAATGCTGCATCTGCTTCACATCAAGTCCCTCCTCCGGCAGGGGCTCCATTACCTGAGCAGGCACCTACTGTTCAGAACACCCCACCAAATGCCCAGAATACCCTGCCAAATATCCAAAACTTACAAGAGGACACGAATCTTCCAACGGGGCCAGCTCCGCCCCCGCTTCCACCACAACTGTCCAAGGTCCATGCACCCAATTGCCCCGACTCTCCCTTCGAGTTCGAGGTTGATCATACAGCTCTGAAATTGAGCAAACTTGAGAAGCTCTTCAAGAAATCCCAAGGGGTCAAGGCTATGCCGGATATCGAAGACGGATATACCGAGGAGGCCGTGACACTCCCCGATAGGTTGAAAATGCCACAAATCGACCGCTTTGACGGGTCCGGCAACCCCATGGTCCATCTCCGACTGTTTGCAGACATCTTGCGGCCAATGGGCCTAACACGACCACAGAAGCTTTCACTATTCGGCTGAACCTTGTCGGGTGTGGCCGCCCACTGGTACGCAAAGTTACAAGATGAAGTGAAAAAGAATTGGGATGAAATGGCTGAGGCCTTTGTCGCGCAATATTCGTACAACACTCAGATCGAGATCACAACTCGTGATCTCGAAACGACAAGGCAAGAGCCCAAGGAAACTTTCTCGGACTTTGTAATCCGATGGAGGGCAAAGGCGCCAATGATGACTTTAAGGCCCACCGACAAAGATCAAATCCGGATGATTGTGCGCAATCTCCACCCAAAGTTGATGCAGAGAATGATTGTAGTCCCCTTTCCTACTTTCGCGGATTTACACGAGATGGGGGTGCAAATCGAAGATGCAATGAAACAAGGTCTGTTTGACCACGACAGGGAACAACCGAGGAGGACTTTCAACCGTAACAACAATGCGGGCCCGAGTGGCGCTGCAAATACAAGAGCCTCGGAAATCAGTATGGTCACCACCACTCCCCCTCCCCCTCCAAGGCCCATGGCCGCCATACCCTTCTCCGACGCGTCCGGAAGCAACACACAAACCAACAGATTCCAACCGCGAGGCCAAAGAACCTTTACCCCACTATATATGCCCCTGTCCAAAGCTCTAGGGGTATTGATGAGGAAAAAGCATTTGAAACCCCTGGAGCCGAAGCCACTACCGAATCCACTCCCTCCCTCTCATGACCCAGCAAAGTACTGCGCGTATCACCAACAACACGGTCACGACACCGACCGTTGTTTCAGACTGCGTCATGAGATCCAAGATCTTATTGACAAACAGGTGATCGCACCTCCTAATAAACCCAATGTCACAACCAACCCTCTCCCACCACATAACCAAGCTCCCCCTCCCAATAGAATCAATTTTATCCAGACTGGGGTCGTGTCTTACGATCCTAGCATCTATATTACTCCCATCCACCTACCCAAGCCGGAGGTGTTCCTCCCCGATTGCACTGACTTCTTGTGCATGGTGGACATCTCCAAAGCCCAACCAAAGCCGGTGGTGGTAACCGTCGAAGATGGGGCAGGGCAAATTTCGGGAGAGAATGAGATTGTTGAATCTGGGGCTGGACAGAGTTTTGCTGGGGGAGCCTATGATCCAAGCGAGTACATCCTATCAACGAGCCGAATTGGGCTAGGTGTAGAATTGCCAGAGACAGGAGAGCTGCGCATGATCCAGGGAGATGGATCTGGGCTAAGGGCAGATAATCTGACAGCCGTAGAGGAGGACTTTGCCAACCTGCAAATTTTCAATGACCAGGAACCGGGGGATTCGGCAATCAACTGGTTCGACTATGAGGAATCGGCAGAGGCCACTGGATGGCTCGAGGATCAACCAGATGAAGTGGGGGAAGCCCAACCAGAACAGAGCCCGGCAGGGGCAGAGGTATCAGTTGTGGCCGGAATGGCCAGAAGTCAAGTTGTATTGCCGGAGAGCGCCGGTGCTAAGAATTCCGCTCGAGACATGGGCATTATGGATACGGGAATTGTTGAACAAACAGCTGTACTGATGCAGCTGGAACGAGAAAAGTTTGAGGATGCCGAGAGAATTAGGAAAGCTAAGGGCCCTGAGGGGACTGAAAGTGCTGTGTGCACGAAGATAGAGAATGCTGCGAGCATGTGGACAGGAAGTACTGCGAGTGCAACTAAACCGGAGCCAGACAGGTGTCTGTTGGCTGCCGACGGAATGTGGTGGGAAGATGATGACTTATGTCTTGCCCACACAGATGAAGACTGGGGAAATAATCAACCGGATGACACTTGGTACCTCGATGAGGTTGACCATATGACGAGAAGTGGGCGGTACTTCAAACCCCCACACCTGGACCAACCCGAGGCATCCGGGAAGGATAGAGAAGCGGAGAAACAGAAGGAGAAGCAGATTGAAGAGGAAGCTGTGCTGAAACAGTTAAAAAAGATACAAGCAGACATCTCCATCTGGGGACTGCTAATGGCATCACGAGTACATAGGGAAGCTGTCCTATCTGCTATGGACAAGTCCAAACTCTCCATAGACACCACGCCTGAACAGCTGGTTGGCCTGGTTTTTCTGGGAGGAGGTTCCCCGGCATTAACCTTTTCGGACAAGGAACTACCGCCTGAGGGCACAAATCATAACAAACCTCTCTATATTTCTGTGGAATGTAGAGATAAATGGATACCGGTGGTACTTGTTGATACCGAGTCTGCGATTAATGTCTGCCCGACCAGAACGGCATATGCAATCGGGTTAAAGCCCGCGGACTTCGTCCCAACTACCCAAGTGATCAGAGCATACGACAATACCAGCAGAGAAGTGATGGGGACTGTTAAAATTCAAACCAAGGTTGGTCCAGGACAACACAGCATTGAATTTCATATCTTGGACGTTCCCGCAACCTTTAACCTACTTTTGGGGCGACCGTGGTTGCACCAGGTCAAAGCAGTCTCTTCTACTCTACATCAGATGCTAAAGTACCCTCACGGGAAAGGGGTAGCGATCGTTTTTGGGAATTCATCAATCCATCCGCCGCCGGAAGTGTCCACACCTGTCTTGGAGATCGAGCACGGGATGGAGGATGTGTTTTTATCGGGGTTCACTTTGGCCGAGGCTCGAGTGGTGCAGAATGTCATGGCTGTGAATGAGGGTATGTACGTCAGTGCTCAATCTGTCTACCTCATGAACAAGCTACAACATATCCCCGGAATGGGATTAGGAAGAAGCGGCCGGAAGGGCGTCGCGGTATCGGCCGAAGTGCCACACAACCCTCACACCTTTGGATTGGGTTATCTGCCCACCAAAGAGGACTGGGTGAGGAAAGGGAAAGAAATGGCCGGAAGGGCCAGAGCGAAGAAGGCTGGGAAGCCATTTGAGTTAATGCATAGGCCCATCTGGGGTACCCTAAACGGACGCTTCGTCCGGGAGGGGGAGGACTTTCCATTCTGCGGCTTCCCAGAACCATGGCTGAACGCGGAGAAGAAGCGCGTGCCTGGTTTCGAAATCTTCTTCGATTTACAATTGCCTGGGGATGACGTTGCCGAAGCGCAGACAGACCTACCAACTGAGGTTGAGCAGTGTAGAGCAGTGGATCCTGAGAGCACAGAGCTTGAAATGGGGGTAGCACTGGCGTGTCTACTTTCAGATCCTCCGATCGACCAAGAGTGCTTGGGGGATAACTCTTCGGTTTCTATGATTGGAGATGAAATAGCTGCGGGCTTTCCAGCGCCAATCTTGGATGCATCTATCGCACCTTCTCTTATCTGGCAATATGAAGAAGGCTTTTTATCTAGCAGCTCCGGGTCAGGTAGTGAGCCGGAATCTGATTCCACCGAATCTTGTGCGTCGGAATCAGATTCCAGCTCGACTGAGTCTGAGTCCGGTATTCCTGTCTAGGTCGTCATTTTCATTTTCTTTTGAGTCTGTTGTAACAGAGAAATCTGGCGGCTTGGAAATATTTAATGAGAATGATGTGGATGTGGTTTCTGAGTATTTCTCTGTGCCTTTGATTTATTGCTTAAATCAGGATTTTCAAAATTTTGATGAAAACAACGAGGGAGAAATTCCTCCAGTTTTGCAACGGTTAATTGATCAAAAGCAGGAAAGATCCGTTAAACCTTTAATGGATGAAATCACTACTGTGAATGTTGGTACTGAGAAGGACCCGCGGCTGGTCCAGATCGGGTCCACGTTGTCTTCGGAGGAGCGCGAGCGCTTAGTCGCTTTATTAAAAGATTTCAAAGATGTTTTCGCGTGGTCCTACGAAGACATGCCTGGAATCGATCCTGAGATTGTACAGCACCGGATCCCTCTTGATCCCGAGGCCCGCCCTGTCAAACAGAAACTCAGAAGGATCCGCCCGGACTGGGCCCTCAAGATTAAGGAAGAAGTCACCAAGCAAATTGACGCAGGGTTCCTGCTGGTATCTGAATACCCAACTTGGTTGGCCAACATTGTTCCGGTGCCAAAAAAGGATGGCAGAATTCGGGTCTGTGTAGACTTCAGAGATTTGAACAGGGCCAGTCCGAAGGACGACTTTCCCTTGCCACACATTGATGAATTGGTGGATTTCACGGCAGGACACGCCTTGCTTTCGTTTATGGATGGTTTCTCAGGCTATAATCAGATAGTAATGGCACCCGAAGACCGGGAGAAGACTGCGTTCACTACCCCGTGGGGTACATATTGTTATAGAGTGATGCCATTCGGGTTGAAAAATGCTGGAGCTACTTATCAACGGGCAGGAACTACAATATTGCATGATATGATCCATAAAGAGGTCGAGGTGTATGTAGACAACATGATTGTCAAATCCAAAGAAAGAGAGGGCCACTACACCGCCTTACAAAAATTCTTTCAAAGGATCAGAGAGTTTCGGCTGCGATTGAATCCCCAGAAATGCACGTTTGGTGTTACAGCAGAGAAGATGCTAGGGTTTCTGATTACACAAAGGGGCATCGAGGTCGACCCTTCCAAAATCAAGGCTATCCTAGAAATGCCACCACCAAGGACTGAAAAGGAGGTGCGAGGCTTTCTGGGTAAAGTGCAATTCATAAGACGGTTTATTTCTAAATTAACCTTGACTTGTGAACCACTTTTTGGTCTCCTGAAGAAAGGAAAGAAATTCCAATGGGACGGCCGATGTCAAGCATCTTTTGAGCAGATCAAAGAATATCTACAGAACCCGCCCGTGTTGTCACCACCAGAGCTGGGGAGACCGTTGATATTGTACCTTTCGGTAACTGAGACTACCATGGGCTGCATGCTCGCGCAGGAATCAGAAGACAAAGTGGAAAGGGCCATCTACTATCTGAGCAAAAAGATGCTGGATTACGAGACCCGCTATACACCGCTGGAGAAGGCTTGTTTGGCCTTGGTATGGGCAACCAGGAAGCTGCGGCACTACCTGTTAGCTCACTCTGTAATGTTGGTTTCGCGTTTGGATCCCATCAAATATCTTTTCGAGAAACCAGCACTTATGGGTAGGCTAGCTCGTTGGCTGCTGTTGCTCTCCGAATTTGATTTGAAGTATGTAACGCGCAAGTCAGTAAAAGGAAGAGCGGTAGCAGAGTTCCTTGCCGACCACCCGGTTGAGGGGGATGAAGTGGTTGAGTACCTATTCCCAGATGAAGCCATTCTGCACGTCGAAGATGAAACTTGGACGATGTACTTTGACGGAGCGTCAAACCAATATGGGTATGGGATAGGGGTGTTGCTGATAGCGCCTGACGATTCCCGTATCCCTTTAGCATTCAAGCTCCAGTTCAAAGTCTCGAACAATGAGGCAGAGTATGAGGCATGTATTGCTGGCCTGGAAGCAGCCCTAGAACTAGGGGCAAGACGGTTGGACGTCATTGGGGACTCGAACCTTGTTGTGTCTCAAGCAAAAGGAGACTGGAAAGTCAAGGAGGAAAGAATGATAATTTACCACCAAACCTTGGATTTGTTAATTCCTCGGTTTAAGAAGCTAAATTTCACCCACCTCGTAAGGGAGAACAACAGGTTCGCAGATTCACTAGCAACTCTATCTTCTATGATAGACATCCCGTCCGGAGTCCGGATGCGTCCAGTCATTATTGATCAAAGGTTTGCGCCAGCATACGAGTCGATTTCCGCCATAGATGAGGCTCAAGACGGCAACCCTTGGTATTACGACATCTGGAACTTCTTGGAAAAGGAGACGTATCCACTAGGGGCAAATGCCAAGGATAAGAGGGCCATCAGAAGAATGGCTGCTCAGTTCATTATCTGCGGGGGAAAGCTGTACAAAAGGGGTCATCTAGGAATGCATAAGTTCTGTGTAGAAGCTGAAGAGTCAAAGCGCCTGATGGAGGCCATCCATGGGGGGAAGTGCGGTGCACACATGAATGGAGTAATGCTGGCCAGAAAGATCCTCAGACAGGGCTACTACTGGTCAACCATGGAGGAGGATTGTATTAGTTTTGTTCGGCGATGCCACAAGTGTCAAATTCATGCAAACCGCATGAACATCCCGCCGTCAAAGCTGTACAACATGACTTCACCATGGCCTTTTTCAGTTTGGGGAATTGATGTGATCGGAGCTGTTACCCCGAAGGGGTCAAACGGGCATGAGTTTATCCTAGTAGCGATAGATTATTTCACAAAGTGGGTCGAGGCCCAATCATACGCGGTGTTGAAGGCGTCGCACGTCGCAAAGTTCATCAGAAACAACATCATCTGTCGCTACGGGGTGCCAAACGAGATAATTTCAGATAATGGTTCCCACTTCAAGAAAGAAGTGATAGACTTGTTGGAAAAATACAATGTGGCTTTCCATAAGTCATCTACATACCGGCCGCAGACCAACGGAGCGGTTGAGGCCGCCAACAAGAATATCAAGCATATACTGCAGAAGATGGTGGGAACCTACCGGGATTGGCCAGACAAGCTGCCATTTGCTCTATGAGGCTACAGGACTTCAATCAGAACTTCTACTGGAGCAACTCCATATTCATTGGTCTATGGAATAGAGGCTGTTCTACCCATCGAGATTGAGGTTCCGTCATTACGAGTATTGGCTGAATGCCAAATAGCCGAAGCAGATTGGCAGCAAAGCAGATTCGAAGAACTCATGCTCTTTGATGAAAGAAGACTGAAAGCACTGTACCACATCCAAGGCTATCAACGCAGAATTGCCCGGGCTTTCAACAAGAAGGTTAAGTCCAGGAATCTGAAAGAAGGAGATTTGGTGCTCAAAGACAACCGAGCTCCCATCCACGACCCAAGGGGCAAGTTCAAACCCAATTGGACTGGTCCTTACATCATCAAAGCTATCTGGTCAGGCGGAGCTGTGGTTCTGATGGATCTAGATGGCTTGGAGTTCTTACAACCGATCAATATGGACAAGTTGAAGAAATATTATCCTTGAGAGGCTCGCTAGGCCGAAAACCCGAAAGGGCGACCTAGGCAAAAGTCAGAGCACAAAAATTAGAAAATATAAAAACTGAGCTCGCAAGGTTGAAAACCCGCAAAGGGCGGCCTTGGCAAAAGTTAGAGCGCAAAAGGAGAGTGAAAATACTCGAGTGAACCTCGGCCTGAACTACGTAAGGCTTGATTCCCATCTTTGGGATACGTAGGCAACTTCACCTTGAAGTTCAGCCATAAACTTTTCCCCGATCAACCTTGTCCATTTTGATCATCTCAGTCATCTTTATCCATCAGCATTTATCGCGATCTCCGGTACAGTGCTGTTCAGACTAGGGGCAACTTTCCGTTGCCGCGACGGTGCAAAGTTACTCAGACTAGGGGCAACTTTCCGTTGCCATGAAGTGCCGCATTGTTCTTCAGACTAGGGGCAACTTCCCAGCTACAGGGATCTGGGGTTGTGCATCTCAGTGACAGATCTTCGGCGTGTCCAGTTCTGATCCACATCGAAAATAGTTTTGAAAAGTTTTAATAAAAGTCGACTTTGTTCAAATTAATCTTTTTACGACTAAGACCATTTTTGGACCAAAGCGGAAAATTTTCAGTACCACAACCTTCAATTTCATTGATTTCAAAACAGAGTTCTCTTGCTCTTATATATAATCGAGGTTGCTTTTTAGTACATTCATAAAGAAAACTTGAAAATGCTAAGTAAGCAATAAATTTGAGGCATAGTTGAATCAAGTATCTCTGCGTCCCCTCCCAAAGCTGGACGAAGCATCTGATGCCAAGCTAGGCCCAACCTGTGCCTCCTCGTTGAGCCAATCCAAGCACTCATCGGACAAAGTGCAACTGAAAGTAGAAGCAGGGGCCAGAAGTTCTCTAGTCCTCCATGCTGTGGCATATCGGGCAAGCTGTGCACCCCGGACCGGGAAAGCAGCTGGGTACTCAATCCCCTCCGGTGGGCAGGTCTGATCATGACCAAACTGACGCAGGAACCGGAACGGAAAATAGAATACGCAATGGGTTAGACCAATCAATTGGATCCCAATCAGCCGGGACATACTATAGCTCATTGCCAGGAGGTTGAGCCAAGGACAACGCCAAGCAATGCCGTCTGCGGACAAATTGCACATCCAATCGAACCACCACCTTTCGTCAAGAGCATTGACTAGGCGCTGCCGAAAGAAGTAGCCTCGAGCTGAATAGGCCAGGCAAGAGTCCACAACCTGCAACTTGTCCATTAACCATACCTGGGGGAGGGATGGAAAATGAGAGAATAAAGAACAGAGAGATGTACGATGAGAGAAAAGTAAGACAAGGGTTTTATGAGAAAAAAAATCGAGCCTCAGGGTCGAGTGATGTGAGCAAATATATATGTAAGGTTGGGTGGGAAACATTACCTGCAGCAGCAGTGGACTCCCAGCAAACCTACTCGCCTCCCAGCGATAGACAGAATCTAAACCCATCAGCGTCTCGGCTAAGGTCATAGCGACGCAGCTCTTTCCCTCTCTCAAGCCTTGGGCAACTTCAATCAGGCGAATGCTAGCTCCGCCAAAGCCCGAGGAAAGCAGAAAGTGAGACAACAAACACAAGCAGAGGGCGTGTTGCCGAAAACCCTGCCAATAATGGTTGCTGCGGTCACCGGCGTCGGAAAAATGATGGATCAAGCCGAGGATGTCCAGTTCCCCACTGCAGATCAAAGATCGAGCATCATGCGCCGTGAGCCCACACATCCGCCCTAAAGCTTGGGCATGGCCAAAACGGAGCTGGGGCAAGATCACTTCAGAGCATTCAGACTCCATCAAAACCTGAAAATCTTCGAAAGTGGGACATATCTCTTGGCCGCCGAAGCTAAAAACGTGCGTCACTGGGTTCCAGAACCTTGCCGCGGCATGGAGAAAAGGGAGATGTAGCGGAGTACGGCTCAGCGTGAATAGTGCATTCAAGCCGAAACCCCGGAAGTTCAGCTTTTCCGAGCCATCTAGAGAAGAGATCCAAGATGTGAGATTTTCCGTGAGAAACGCCTCCATCTTTGTGTAAAACTAAGATGAAATGAATGTTCCCGAAGTTGAGGCTTTTATAGAGGGAAAAACACTATTCACGGGGACACGTGTCAAAAACTAGGTGGCTGCAGGAATAAGTGGCTGGCCGGCCACTATTTCTGGCTGGTCGGCCATTCTCTTTTTCAAAAACTGGCCGGCCGGCTCCCACTCTCCATAAAATTGGCCGGCCGACTCCCAAACCGGCAATGCTCCAGTGTACCTCCTTGGCCTTGTTTTACCCTTCGAGAGAAAGTTTCCAGCATTTCCATGCAACGGGAGAGTCAAAGGCCTTCATTTCCCTCTGTTTCGGATGCGTTCCGGTGCCCAGATCGTCCGAAGTACACTCTGTTGTTGTTGTTTTGATTATCGAGTTGTTGTTTTGATTATCGAGTTGTTGTTTTGCTTATCGAGTTGTTTGTCGAGCGGACGTGTTTCGTGTTTTCGAGTCATTGCTCTCTGTTTAAACAATCTTTGTTTAAGTCTTGTTTATTTACGTTGTCAACACTGTTGTTTTTGCTTATCGAGTTGTAAACTTCCTAAGGTTCTGTTATATCTTAGTAAGTTGAGTTGCTTAGTTTGTTGCGTCGGTTCACTACCTGACTTGGTGATTACACAATGCACATTCCCATTCAATTTCATTTTTGTGCAAAATAAAATGATGCGATACGATGCTAAAGGTTTAAAATGAAAACACCTTTTCAAAAGCTGTTTCATTTCATCATGTTTTACAACGAATAAAGGTACAAGTTTTACAAAAAATAAAACTGCCTAACAATGTGCAAAGTGCTACAAATTACTAGCAAAAAGAAAAGTAAAGCAGGAAATAGCAGCATCAATGTCCTCGGGAGCGGGAATGAGAAGCACTCCTCAACCTCTTCTGCGGGACAACCTCTGCACCATCATCATCATCCGGGTCGGAGCCGTCATCCTCAGAATCCCCCTCAGCCTCGCCTCTGTTCCCTGAACCAAGACCGGAGCCCCCCTCCTCGGCAGATGTCTCTGACTGGCGGTCGGTAACCTCCTCCTCCTCCTCCTCGGGCTCCGCCTCCACAACGCGTGCCCTACGTCTGCGGGAGGACCCTCCTCGAGCTCCTCGAAAAGGCCTGGATGGCCCAGCTCCTCGGAAAGGCCTAGATGGCCCAGCACCCTGAGAAGGCCCAGATGGCCCAGCTCCGTAAGAAGGCCCAGATGGCCCAGCTCCCCAAGGAGGCCCAGGTGGCCTGGCCCGCGGCGGAGCATATACAGGAGGCATCTAAAAATGAAAAGTTCAATACATCAGTTCAAATATGAAAATCAGATACGAGTACAGTATGTGAGTGGGGTGTGTGTCAGATGTGCTCTACAATACAGAAGAATGCTCAAAACCAGTGTGTCATCAGAAGTGTGATAAATACAAGAAAAATGAACGGTACCTGCACACCCATAACAGATAGGTGTGTCTCTCTCCGAAGGACCATGCCCTCAAGTGCGGCCATCACCCCGAGAATCTCGTCCACATACTCAGCCGGAGGCTGCAGATACAAAGGCAAAACTATCAGTAAAGGAATGAATGTCTAAGTACTCGACTGATAAATCAAAGCTATAAATCATACCGGTGGTGAATCAGGATCCCTGACATATCTATGGTCAGGAAGCGGAGGCTCTAGCGGAATCTGGTAAGGAGTCCCAAAACGCCATCCCGTCAACTCGGACGGCATGTCCGGCCATCCAGGATGAGGATAAGTCGAAGGAGTCGGAGGAACCGATCTACCCCCACCTCTCGATGTACCAGCCCTACTAGTAGAAGGGGCGTCTGCAGCCCGAGCCCGGGCCTGGCCCGAGGATGACATATCGGCAGACCTCATCATCGGGGTGCGAGCTCCCGTCAATGGAGGCATCAAATATGTGTGACGGTAAGTGGCGTAGTCCCCCTCCTCAAGATATAGTAAAGCATCACTACCCAGCATGGCGCCGACTACCTCCGAGAAAGAGAGCCTGTCAGCAGTCCGCATACTGACTGGGGGGTACTGCGGGAGGATCCTGAGAAAGATACCCCCATACCTGACGCAGAAAGCGTTCCCCCAGAAACCATGCCCTGCCAACAGGTCCTTCGAGCAGGAACCTGTACTGGGAGGTGCCCGATCCTCTGGGATACTGAAATCGAAGACCATCGCCCAAGGGTGCCCAAGGCTGCCATGTGATCTGCGGATAACAAATACATAAGCCAATCAGAAATCGGGAATACACAGAGCAAATCAAAGATGAAAATGAAAAGAACTGAAAGTTCTGAAGTACCTCCGATGGGCGCACAGTGTCAAAATACTATCGCAGATAAATAAGAGTCTCTCGGGGTCTCGGCCGGTGCGGGCCCTCGAATACCAATGAATATGGGGTCATGGCAGGCCCTGCCACCTCCAACTCTGGGGCTAATGCTGGGAAGTATACATAGACCCATAGCTGAGAAAAGCAGTGCAGAATGTAAGTACAAAGTGCTGAGAACAAAATACAGACTGTAGAGTGCGCTGTGTGTGTGCAATGTACAAGTAATGAAGAGCATAAATGTAAATCAAGGGGACAGAAAAGTACCTCCCAGGCTCGCCAGTAACCGCCAAGTAAGTCTCCCCGCCCGCGGGAGGTGGCGCTCATATAATAGTAAAGGGTAGCCAGGCCGGCACCACCCCAGTCGTATCGACTGACCTTTGATAGGTCAACCAGAGCGCTCAGTAAGTATAACCCGACTGTGTTTCCTCTATCGGCGAACAGGGTAGTCCCGAAGAGGAACATAAGGAAACCACGAGCATACTGCTCCGTCTCCTCAGGAGTCTCGGGCACCATCTCCGCCCGCCGGAAGTGGGAAGAGAACCAAGTATATCGGACTCTCCCAGAAACCCTGTCAACAGGCGGGCGAGCCCCCAGCAGATATGTCCAAGCGGCCTCCCACTCGCCCATGTCCTCGTCATAGGGGATGGACCAACCTCCTATGTCTAGGCCGGTCAACACAGCGAAGTCTAGAGGGGTCATAGTCATGTCCCCGGTGGTAGAGAAATGAAAGGAGTTGGTGGTGTCCCACCATCTCTCTACCAATGCCGCCATCAGTGTCCTCCTGGCAGAACAACGTGACAACCCAATGCAGAAGGCCCCGAACCCTGCCAAGTCTACTAAATCTCGGACACCCTCCGGGAGCTCAGCGTACCAGTCCCGCGCGGCGGTCGAACCATACCCCCGTACACTGCGAGAACCAACCTGCATTCAGAATGAATACATGTGTCAATAATGGAAAGTTTAGGCTGCGTGCTAATGAAATGAAATGGGCTGCGTGCTAATGAAATGAAATAGGCTGTGTGCCGATGAAATGAAATGGGCTGTGTGCCGTTGAAGTGAAATAAGCTGCATGCAAATAAAATGAATGAGCCGTGTGTTCAGAAGTGAAGTGTACGAACTGTGTGTTCAGTATAAGCTACTTTCAATCAGTGTGGGCTGCGTGTTCACTATGAATCTGGGCTACGTGTTCAGGAAATTTAAGTTTGGGCTGCGTGTTCAACTTTCAATCAGTGTGGGCTGCGTGTTCACTATGAATCTGGGCTGCGTGTTCAGGAAATTTAAGTGTGGGCTGCGTGTTCACTATTCTAATCTGGGCTGCGCGTTCAGAAAATCGAAGTTTGGGCTGCGTGTTCAACTTTCAAATCAATCTGGGCTGCGTGTTCAGAAAATTTAAAATGAATGAACTGCGTGTTCACTACTAATCTGGGCTGCGTGTTCAGAAAATCGAAGTTTGGGCTGTGTGTTCAACTTTCAAATCAATCTGGGCTGCGTGTTCAGAAAATTTAAAATGAATGAACTGCGTGTTCACTATGAATCTGGGCTGCGTGTTCAGAAAATTTAAAGTTTGGGCTGCGTGTTCAACTTTCAATCAGTGTGGGCTGCATGTTCACTATGAATCTGGGCTGCGTGTTCAGGAAATTTAAGTTTGGGCTGCGTGTTCAACTTTCAATCAGTGTGGGCTGCGTGTTCACTATGAATCTGGGCTGCGTGTTCAGGAAATTTAAGTTTGGGCTGCGTGTTCAACTTTCAATCAGTGTGGGCTGCGTGTTCACTATTCTAATCTGGGCTGCGTGTTCAGAAAATTTGAAGTTTGGGCTGCGTGTTCAACTTTTAATCAATGTGGGCTGCGTGTTCACTATTCTAATCTGGGCTGTGTGTTCAGGAAATTTAAAGTTTGGGCTGCGTGTTCAACTCTCAATTAGTGTGGGCTGCGTGTTCACTATCAAATCTGGGCTGCGTGTTCAGAAAAATCGGAGTTTGGGCTGTGCGTTCTACTCTAAGTCAGTGTGGGCTGTGTGTTCACTTTCGAATTCGGGCTGTGTGTTCGGCAAATCAGTGTTTGAGCCGCGTGTTCACCTCTTAACTAATGTATACTGTGCGCTCGCAATTAATTAATGAGCCGAGTGTTCAGAAATTCTAGTGTTTAAACTACATGTTCAGGATGCAAGCAAAGTACTATGTCATAAGCTAAACTGCGTGTTCAAGCATGGCCAAGGTACGAAATGTACGAAAAATGCAGAAAATGAAGTAAATACCTCTCGGGCCTCATGGGAGAGGTGATGCTCTGGCTCTCGGAGAAGCAGATCCCTAGGTGCTCGCTCATCAAAATCAGTGAAATGACGGAAAACGGTACGAGGAAGGACATGTGCTGGCGGGGCGTACCTCCCGAGAATAAAAGGTCGGACCCTCGGGGGCAAAGTCATAGGATCAAAATCGTCTCTGGCACCTGGAAAGCCTCCACCATGAGGAGAATGACCCGCCATTTTCAGAAAATCTGCAAAAGGAGCAAAAATGAGCGAAAATGAGCCAAAATTGGAAAAAGTCAACAAAAGTCAACTCTCGGGAAATGAAAAAGTCAACAAAAGTCAACTCCCAAGAAAATCTTCCAAATATTGAGACAAACTCACCTCAAGTGGCGGAAATGAGAAAAGAAGCTCCGAAACCAAAATTTAATCAGTTCAAAGTGCTTGAAACTGAATATTTTTGCGGAAACAACTTGCGTGGGGCGTTGGAAAACGCGTATGGAACTCAGATCTGGAGAAGAAAGTGGTGTAGAAGGCAAGGGAAGAGAAGATCTCGGCTGCATTTATAGGCTCCAAGTCTTGGGATAAAGGAGCATGAAGAAAGGAGGTGAAAGGACCAAAATACCCTCGGATTTGGTCATATAGCCGGCCGGCCACCTTTTCCAGCCGGCCGGCCATTTCCTTTTTGGAAAACCGGCCGGCCAGCCATTCACTTTTTGTAAAACCAGCCGGCCACCTCCCATCCCTCATAAAACTGGCCGGCCATGTCCCTCACAGGCTCACCTAGCTCCCTGCAAATTTTGAGGAAGATTGGAGTTCCCGGGACCTGAAAAAGTTCAAGAAAAGTACACTTCCGGTCGCGAAATTGCTCCTCCGGAACTTCAGCTTCAGGATTTGACATGTGTCTCATCATCATTCATCAAAATCAAAGTGTATCCTTTTTGAATGAGTTGTAGCCTTTCCAGGAAGCGGATCGGAGGCCGTGATCGAGTTGCCTTCGCCGAAACACGCATTTCCGTGCTCGTTATTTCATGACAAACGGGCACCCTGATTTATGCTCGTTTTGCACTATCATGCACATAACTTGCATTCTCATGAGCATACTTACATTTTTATGCACATTTCTTGATATTGGCATACCTCTATGCTTGAGCATGCGTTGTCACGCATGTTCCACTCTTGCATTGCGATGCATTCACTCACCGGCACTGCGTGTGTCAAACTTCCAGAATCACATTGAATATATGTTGGTAGCATATTGTACTTGTTGCAATTTCTCTCTTTTGCAGGCACGATATTGTATGTACGGTTCATTTGAGGCTGGTGCGACCAGACGAATCGCGCAGGTATCGTATCTTCTCCGTGTGAGACGTGGCGAGGATTGAACAATCCTTCGCATTCTTAACTGCATGAAATGTAGTTGTTGCTTTGCATTCTTGCTTAAAACTGTTGCATCTATTTGCGAATACTTGCTTCATTACAGCTTGCTGCATTTGCATGATCATTGAGTTATGTTCGGCTTCTTGCATATCGCTTTGCATTTTGCCCCCCCTACCTGCGGGCACATCTCTGTTTACTTTGTACGTTTGTCTAAGTCTTCGGCCTTGTCAAAAAATGGGTCGTCTCTGGGCTTTGACATGCACTCCCGTCACTTGTGACTTTCGAGTTCTGTCAAAGAGGGGCAACTGTAGACACCCCATTTTTGACCGACCTTAAGACTCAGACGTCACTGATTGAGCGCTTGGTGATGTTGCATGATGTGCTCGTTCAGAAGTTTCAGAGTTGCGGCCGTGAGCCCTGCCTCCGGACTTCCGAACCCTCTTTTGTGCTTTGCCTCGGTTTGTGAACCAGGCTCGGTTTTCTTTGTTTCTTTTCCTGAGGGGAGGGAGAGGTCCAGTAGACCATCTTTCAGTGGCCGTGGGCTACATTTTGTGGCCGCAGGCCATTTTGCCCATTTCGGAGTCCGGTTTCCGGTTTTTCAGGACCGTTGGCCGTGTGCCTCGGTTCGGGACCGCTTAACCATCTCCATTTGCTCTGATTTTGGCATACATCTTATTTTCTCCCTTTTGAGGGACACTGGGGTCTGAGAAACCCACTTCGTGGCCGAATGCCACTTTCGGTGCTTAACAGCCCATTTTCGGGACCCCGAACTGCGCGTTTTGGCCCCCGAACATTCGTTTTGCAACGGTTTTCGTTCATTTTTGGCAGGTACCTCTGTTTTATCACTGGGAAGGCTGTAGAAGGGTGGGAGGCCAGTAATTGTTGCAGCAACCAGTTATATATCCCTCGACGCCCTCCGATGCCCGTTTTCCACACTTCCGGGCTAATGTTGAACACCTTGGGCCCACTTTCTTGAACTTTGAACCACATATTTGTGATGTACACACATGGGAGGACCCTAAAAGTTGGTGGCCGGCCACTAATGTCACTTGACCTTTTTGAACCCCTCCTTCCGGGCTAATGTTGAACATCTTGGGCCCACTTTCTTGAACTTTGAACCACATATTTGTGATGTACACACATGGGAGGACCCTAAAAGTTGGTGGCCAGCCACTAATATTGCTTGACCCTTTTGAACCCCTCCTTCCGGGCCAATGTTGAACACCCTTGAGCCACTTTCTTGGACTTTTAACCACAGGGTTGTGTTGAGGGCACATGAGAGGACACCATTATGTGGTGGCCGGCCACTAAACCAACTTGACCCTTTTGACCCCTAGCCGGCCGGCTAGGGGGTGTGGCCGGCCGGCCACCTGAAACAAAAATACCTGGCCGGCCATGATCCTCACACTGTTCACTTTACAGCTGTATAGCTTTATCCCCCAGAAAATATCCCAATCCGGGGGATATTTTGTGGGGGGAAAACTTGCCTATTTTCCCCCACCTTTTGCCCCTCCTTTACTCCCCCTTTTTTGTCCATATAATCAGCTGGCAACATTGCATACAAGGGTTAGAAAAATTGTCTTCAAGCCTTGATACACTAATATCCCTCTATCTCTCTCATTTTCTCAAAAACACCCAAGTTTCACCTCATTTTCTTCATCACCACCAAGCTCTACCACCACCACTCCATTCCAGCAGCAAGGGGAGGAATTCCAAGAGCTAAGAGGCAACAAATTTGGTCCAAGAAGCAACAAAAGTATTGATCTTCAAGGGTGAGTCCATTTTCCCTCTTTTCTAGTTCATTTTTGCACCATTCCTCTAGCCATTATGCTTACTGTTTTGAGCTCAGACCAAAACTGAAAAGGTCATTTTTTTTGAGCTCATTATCATGTCTCATTAAGGGCTCAACCCTGTTTGAGCCCTCCATCTTGCACTTGCTTCAATACCCTCTTTGTATGTCAATATTTTGCATGCTTTTTCTAACCTACGTGTGATCTATTTTGGAGTTTCTCATGAACTGTAAGTAGGTTTATTTTGAGCCCCTCTTCAACATTGAAGAAGGGCTCATCTTTGTTTGGGACCTCCATGTACCACTTGTCTTTATATCCATCTTTGGTCCCCTATTCTTGTATGACTTGGCAGCCTATCTTGGTTCCATTTTTGGTCATTTTACAGAGCTAGAAAAGTTCTTATTTTGGCCCATTCTTCATGTTTCATTAAGGGCCTTTCATGGTTTGAGGTATATTTTATGCACTTCATGTTATATCTCTCTTTTAATCCCCATTTTTGCATGATTTGTTAGCCTATCTTGCTCCGGTTTGTGGCCTTTTTACAGTACTAAAAATAGTCTTATTTTGGCCCATTATTCATGTTTAATCGAGGGTATTTGGCTGTTTGATGAGTATTTTGCATACTTTGTGTTATAGCCACTTTTGAGCCTCATTTTGCATTGCATTTCTAGCATGTTTGTATACTGTTTTGGAGTTTTTACAGTTCTGTGAATAGTCATATTTTTGGTCCCTCTTCAATGTTGTAGAAGGGAATTTTTCAGTTTGGGCTTTTCATATACCACTTGCCTCTTTGGCCACTTTTTGACCCTTTTTCTTGCATGGGAGTGCAGCCATACCTGTGTTTGTTTTTGGGGTTTTTACAGTTCTGGAAAAACATCATATTTTGGGCCCCTCTTCAACTTTGTTGAAGGGTCCTAACCTGTTTGAGGACAGCAGCTGTGAGTTGCTTCTTCATCCCATGTTTAGGGCCATTTCTTGCATGCTAGTTTTGCACTGTTTTTGCTTGTTATTTGGCCATGTTTTGAACTGGAAAAATGCTTATCTTGGGGTTGCCTTGCTTCTGTATTTTCATTGCATGTCCATATTGTGCATGTTTGGTATGGCTATAGGCCATTTCGGGTGCCAAAATTCATATTTCGGGACTATTTCATGCATCGGGTGTGTTTTCGCCTCATTTCGGGACTGTTTTCCCCCACATTTCATTGCTGAAAATCCATTAGCATGTTTGCATATCATTTCCATGCCATTGCATTGCATATGTCATTGCCTCGGTTTGCGTGCCCGTGTGCACGCATTTCGAGGCACTTCATTTTCATCCACCGGCCTCTTATATGAGTGTGGCTGAGGCTCTCTCATGTTAGTATAAGTCCATGTTGCATTTTCCATGCCATTTTAGCCATATTGCATTGCGTATGTCATCGCCTCGGTTTGCGTGCCCGTGTGCACGCATTTCGAGGCACTTCATTTTCATCCATCGGCCTCTCATGTGAGTGTGGCTGAGGCGCTCTCATGTTAGTGTAAGCCCATATCATATTTCCATGTCATTTACATTGCGTCTGTCATTTTCTCAGTTTGCGTGCCTGTGTGCACGCATTTCGAGGCATCTCATTTTTACAGCATAGTGCATACTAGGTTGTATCTTAGATCGCATTCTGTCATTTTCTCAGTTTGCGTGCCTGTGTGCATGCATTTTGAGGCATCTCATTTTTACAGCATAGTGCATACTAGGTTGTATCTTAGATCGCATTCTGTCATTTTCTCGGTTTGCGTGCCCGTGTGCACGCATTTCGAGGCATCTCATTTTTACAGCATAGTGTATACTAGGTTGTATCTTAGATCGCATTCTGTCATTTTCTCGGTTTGCGTGCCCGTGTGCACGTATTTCAAGGCATGTCATTCCATAGCATTGTGTATGTTAGGATTGTATCTTAGTTGCATTTCATGCATGTCATGCATATTGCATCGTGTTCGGAATAGGAGTTAGCCCGGGCACGGGAAACGAGGTGCATTTCGTACTCCGAGTGATGGAATGTATCTCAAACACCCTTCATAATCTCCAAGGATCTACTTAATTTGGAAAGTTTTTTTTTTTTTTTTTTTTTTCTTTTTAGAAGTTGTCTTTTGATCACATATTTGCTTGGGGTTTTAAATTTTGAAGAGGCAATCATTTTCAGTTGATCACTAGGGTAAGATTTCAAATTCAGACTCAAATCCTTTAAATTGGGAAACTACCCCCTAATTTACCATTGATTGACAAAATCAAAATCAAATCAAATCACTGCCAAATATGACCTCTCAAAAATTTGGAATTGAATTACTGCTTAGAATAACTCAAATTGCCCAGAATCAAATCATTGCCATATCATATTTCCCAAATTTTCTTTTTCTTGTAGTGAAATCACTACCTTTTTTGACCGTTGATATTTGAAATCAAATCAAACCATTTCCATTCAAGACAAGATACCACATAAGCATATAATTTGCATTCATGCTTATTTGGGGATAAGTTTGCTCTATCCTAATTTGGAAATGAGATATAGGATTCACTAAATCATACAAAAAGGCAACAACACAATCCTAGAAAAGAAGGTATCCTGTCCTCGTTTGGAAAGCGCTAATGCTTTCTATATGCAAAAAGTAGGTTCGGTCACAAAAAAGTACATTAGTTATTACTATCAATATACCTCTCATACCACAAGGGCATGATCAAACAGTACTAATAGCATAATCTAACGCTTGCTTTATTGACATAGCATAGCCCGCGAATAGTGTTTGGGATATTATGCAACAAAGTAAGTTTCCTTAGTTCTAAAATGATGCAATGCAATTAACAATTAACCACTAATTTCATAAAATAAATTTTTTTAAGTCAAGCTAACTTAATTCTCCAATAGAGTCACCAACCATGGGTGTCGTGCCTTTTTCTAGTCCAAGGCATGCATTCCACATCGACTTGTTTTGACCAACAAAGAGTCGCCACGTAATTTTTAAAGAAGACTTAAGAAACATTTAACAATGAAAACTAAGTTAAGGCCCAATCTGTCACCACCAAGAAAATTCTAGGTTCGAGAGCTTCAATACAAAAGGAGAAGGCCATTTTCATGGAAGCACTCCCTTTTTTCCCAATCCGAAGATTGGCCTCTACTCATTTTCTATTTTATGATTTTAGTGGTTAATTATTCATACAAATTCAATTTAAACCATAAAACCCTTAACTAACCTATAACTACGTGATTTAAGAAAAAATAAGGGATTGTTTGGAATGATCTAAATAAGTATACTTTTTGATTTTTTACAAAAAGATGTGTAGAAAAATGGCGAGGTGATGTGAGCCAAATAAGTGCACTTAGTTTATGCCAGATAGTGCCTAAGTATCATTCATTTAGTTACAAGAATAAAGCCATATTTTTTAGTAAAATAAAGATTTTCCACAAAAAAATGGGTTTTAAATAAAACGTGGCTATCAACTTGAACTAAGATGAATAACACTTGTAAAACATCCAAAACAACCAATTTTACATATAAAGAGCATATAAACTTGCATAATTGAAAAACAATGCAAATATCAGGCACATTCTAAGAAGGAAAAAAGGACTTAACCAATCGCCTACTTTCAGTATCTTATATGCATGCACGAAATAAACATGACCCAAAAGCAACTAATACATACAAAATATGAACCTAGGCTCGGTTTGAGGCTATTAACATAATGATTATGCAAGAAAAGCAAATAGCACATAATGGAAAGAAAAACAATAATATAAGTTGTTTACATGATGATTCAAACCGGGCCTACCACATGATTTTTACATGATTAAATGATCTTAAACATGTTGTCCTAACAAGGTAGAGAGAAAAGACATGAAAATAACCAAAAAATGGTAGAAAAACTAACAAACTACATGATGTAATGATGAATGAACACCCTAGCTAAGATTAATCACTAAAAATAGGCTAAGAGAGGTACTGAAATTAAAAGAACATGAGGATTTACCTGCTCGTCTATGTAAACCGAAGAGAAAACACGAAAGAAAGCGAGAAAAATCGAGTTCCTTGCATGCAAGCCTCTTTCAAGCTTGGTTTCGGAGTTAGGGTTAAGTTCTTCAGTCCTTAGATATTTTTCAGAGGTTTAGAGTTACTTTGAGGTGTGGGAATTCGAAGCTAAGGCAAAACGAGGGAGTCGGGTGGTGTTTCTCTCTTGAAATCTCAAAAAGTGGCCCAATTTCTTAACCTCCTTCAAAGAGAGAGGGAGAGGCTCTATTTATATAGCTAGGGGGGAGGCTCTGGAACCCTTCTAGGGTTTCATCGCTTTCCCTTCTGCCATACCCACAAAAAATACACCCAGATTAAGTTTTCATACCTAGGTCTGCAATACTACAATGTGCACACACACCAACTTCGTGCGCACGTGCAATGATTATGAACAAATGAGCACTCTCATCTAACGTGCACATGCATGCATACACAAGTGCGGGGTCTCATACCCTTCGCTTGCTTGTGGTACAAGTAAGGCCGAATTGTATTTTGATAAATGTTTTTGATAAAATAGGCCACTAATTTTGAAAAATACTTTTGATCAAAGGACAACCGGGCTTTCTCCTCATTCTCAGGGTTAAAAGGTTGGTTTTCAGCTAAAAATGGGTCCAGTGGTAATGGTCATTTTTGTAAAAAGTTGATTTTTGGCTAAAAAAAGGTTCATATTACAACTCCAAACATCCTCGAACATTCTAAAATTGAAGTATTTTACCATTTCATCATCAGGAGACTTGCAAGCTCCTGAAGTCTTAGAGTCAGTCAAATGGAGTGTCTACATTTGGGAGGTGAGAAAATGAGAGAGAAAGTGCAAGAAAACTATAATTAAATCAACTCCAACAATCCTAGGTAGGGGTGGCTAATCCCTCAACTATCCACAAGGCCCAATCACATCTTGAACAAAATAATTCATAAATTTAGAGTGTTTGGCAAGAGAGGAAAAAAAAAGAAAGAAAGAAAATAGGAGAGAAAGTTCAAGAGTTTACCTTACCTCAAGCAAAGGGGAAGATCTCATTGATTAGCAGGCTCCACTCTAGACACCCTCAAACTTCTGAAATCTTCTTTGAATCTCTACCAAGAAAAGCTTCAATCTAAGCTCTAATGGAGGTGTATCTATAGGTGTATGTATAAAGAGAGAAATTGAAGTTCCAAAAGCTTTGAAATCAAAATGGGCGTCTCTATACTCTTGTAAACCTTACAAAACCTTCCAACCTTTTGTCTTCTTGAAACAAGGGTGCTTTTATAAGCCAAGAGGTTGCTTGCTCTGCAATTCCCCTGAGAATTGCGGAGGTGACACCTCCACTTGTATGGGGGGACCATTTTCTAGAAATTGCTCTATTTCTCAACAAAATTGCCTAGCCAGACAAACCTTATTCGGCCATTAATTCTTGTTTGGCCTGTACAAAATTGTATGGCCAAACAAAAATTTTGTACGACTTCGCAAGTTCTGTACGACTAGGGCAAAAATGAAGGGAAAATTGGGTTTTTCTAGAGGATTCTCCTCATTTCCATTCATTTCCACTCTGTCTTTAACCAGTTATCGAAAAGTGCAATGTTTTGATTTGAAAAGTGAGCTTGAACATTATAGAAATGATTGGATTATACATGGCTAAAAACATTTAGAAAATGGTTTTAACGATCTAAAAATAGTTGGCCAAAATGAAAGTAAGGTTGGAATCTACTCTTAGATATAACTTTTCTACTGCAGAAATCGAATGATTGCGCGTTTTGGTTTTCATCATCGAGTGCCTAGAGTGAAGCGCTCAAGTTTTAGGGCCAGTCAAAATAAGATGTCTACAGTATGAACATAGAATAATTTCACAGAATTTATCAAATGATCAGAATAATTCAGAGCAATACAAATTAAAGGTAATTAAAATAAAAACTTTTTGCAAAGATATTTAAAGAAACCATATTGTATACCACCCAGTTACATCAAAACAATTCCATGGTCACTTGATGCTAAATTCCTTCATCACCAATACTTTAATCATTTGAGATTTCTCCATATATCTCAAAATTTGATAAATTAAAAATTTTAAGGTATAAGGTATGTAAGGTTTGGCAAGATCAACAACTCTCATTTTAAGATCACTAAATCTCACTCTAAACACTCCCAATCTAATTTTAAAATTAGTATTACAAACAGAGAGAGGGAGAGAGAGAGAGAGAAAAGTGTACGTGATTGTTTTTTCAATTTGTGACTTAGGCCTCATTTGACAAGAGCTAAAGTGACTAAATAAGCATAAAAAAAATAAAATATGCTAATTTAGTTAATAAGACAAAATGTCACATCTAAATCATAATTATTTTACTTTTTATCTCACAACTATCATATCCTAAATGAAACTAATTTAATTAGGTTAAATTAGTGAAAAAAAAAGAAAAAGTTAAATTAGTTGTTTCCAATTCCAAGCTTGAATAATGGAAAAGATTAGTGGCCCCAAGAAAACTTGGAGGGGAACAAAAATTAAATAAATAAAAAGCAAAAGACAGAAAATGAAAGATGTGATGGTATGGCAAGGCATGACCTTGATGAAAAAATTGATGAATGGATGATGGAAATAAAAAATAAAAAAAAAAAAAAGAAAAGAAAACAAAAGAGATGAATAAAATAACAACGAAGTAAAGACAAAAAGAGACAAAATAAGTTAAATTCTCATTTAAAAATTTCACCACCAAACTACTATATGAAATAAAACGCAGATTATCATGTTTGGTTCTAGAAAATTAAGTCAACTTTTCAAAAGATTGAGTTTTTTATTTTTCATATATATATATATATATATATATTGTTTTTAGGGCAAATTTTTTATTTTTTAAGTACACTTAATCTAAATACGTTTAAAAAGTATAATATTTGTAAAAAAAATTAAAAAAATTCACTAAATACAAAAAATATAAAAAAATTGAGAATTCAATATATTTTCATATTTTGTTATATTCAATGAATTTTAAAAAGTTTTTGGAGAAATTTTTTATTTTTTACGTGGATTTAAAAATAAAAAAAAATTGATTAAAATATTTTATAAAATAATTTAAAAAAAATATGAATTGAACACGAAGAAAATTATTTTTAAAAATTCAAAACCAAACTTATCTTTTATTAAAATATTTAATACCTTAAAAATACAGGATTTCACAGTGGCCTCCGATGAGAGAGGTTAAATTTGTTGTGCTGCTCTATGTGAGAAGTTGAGTGGAGAGAATTGAGACTGAATCGATTTGCGAGGTGTGCTATGTATCTCTCTAAGATTTTGAGCCGTTGTTTGAGAAGAATTAATTTAGCTTGACTAAAAAAGTTTTGTTTAGGATAAATTTTTGACTTTTCTTAATTTGAATGTGATGATTGTGAGAGAAAAAAATGAAATAATTATAATTTGAATGTGACATTTTATCTTGTTGATTGAATTAGCATATTTTATCTTTTAATGAGCTAATTTAGCATAACCAACTTTCCAAATATAACTATTTAAAATAATTTAAATTTTAATATAAGATATGCAAAATATTTAGATGTTCAACCCTTGTTTTTGGGATAAATTACACTAACAGTCCTTGTAATTTGGGGCTTGTGTCACTTTAATCCTTAACTTTTCAATTATGATATATTTGATCTTGAATTTTGAATCTTGTTCCAAATAAAAACAATCAAAGATGTTTCATTTGCAAACGGTTCATTTGAAGGGTAAAATCGTCATACAACTTATTTTATGATGCTTAACTTTATATTATTTGAAATGTAATTTTTTTTTAATAAATAATGCCGGAACTTTCTTGGTTATAAAATTTTATTTGGTTTGGTTTTTAAGAACCATTTTCATAAATCTTTTCTAAGAAACTTAAAATTAAATTTGTGAAATTTTTTTTAAAAAAATATCATTTTTATATAATTTTATCTTTTGGGAGGGTAGAAAAATATTTTAAAATAATTTTTTTGGATATTTATTTTTGTTAAATTAGTTTTTATTTTTTCAAAACTCAAGCATGGCAACAACCTTGATATAAATATTAAACCAATCCATTAAATTAAAAAAATTCAAAACTAAAAAATTTCGTATATTAAACATATAGATTACAAACTAAAAACATAATAAACCATTCATTACATAATAACCATCCAAAAAACCTGTTAACAACAAATATATTCATCTATTACATAATAACTATCTAAAAATATTAACAAAAAAACCACCAATTACAGGATTATCATCCAAACACATACTAAAAATTAATTTGGTAAGAAAATAAAAATGTAAAAGATTAATTATTTTTATATAATTTTATCTTTTTGTGAGTAGAAATAATTTTTAAAAATTCAAAAATAATTTTTGGACATTTATTTTTATCAAACTAGTTTTATATTTTATGAAATTGATGGCTTTGCTCTTGAAATGAAGCAATAATATCTTCAATTATTTTTATTTAAAATAAAATTCAAAATTTAAAATTAAATATATCACAATTAAAAGGTCAAATGGGTTCATTTTCATCATTTAACCATGGGTTAATCAAGGGAAATTCTATTTCTATACACCTAATTATCTCAATACACAAACTTAATAAAATATTATTTTAATGACAATTATATCCTAAACTAAAATGATTATAATGGACATCTACTAACACGCATAATATTATATGAAAATATTCTTTGTACACATCTTTTAAAAACAAAAAAATCGCATTGTACACATTTTGAGTTAAAAAAAAACTGAACCCTAGTTTTTCCATTGTTGTCATTTTGCTTACTACACATTTTATGCTCCTCTATTCCTTGCAAAGTAATACTCTCATAACAACTCTGATATTGCTTTAATCTCTAGATTTTATACTCTATTAGTGTTGAAATGTTAGTTTTTTCTTGCAGAGCTTCTTTTTTTTTTTTTTTTTTTTTTTCCGGATTTCAGTCGAACAACCAGTGCCGAATTATTTCATTATATTTAGACATCTCTTTCATTATATTTGGACATTAGCTGCCAAAAAATTTTATTTTTATTTTTTTCGGAACAAATTTGTTGAACTAATTACTTTTATTCGGAAGTTAAGTTTCGAATTAAATGTATAATTTCAAAAAACCAATGCTGAAATCCCTAAACTGAAAAACATAAAAAATGAAGAAGAGAGTTTTATGACGATGAAGTGCACAGAAATCTGGGAACGGTAAATGCAATAACAAATGAAAAGATGTCATATCTTCAACAATATTTTGAAGAGTTTTTAATGGTATTTTTAATAGAGGTTCAATAGGGTTTTTAATAAAGGTTTTCAATAGAGTACTTTGTTTTCACTTCATTTCATCTCACACTGTTGGTCTTACATGATCTTCACATAAATCAATAAAAGTCTTCAATAGAGTATTTTGTTTCACTTCATTTCATTTCACACTATGGACTTACATGATCTTCACGTAAATCTATAAATTTAAAAGTAAAATCACTCAACAAGTGGATAAAAAAGAAAATTGAATGCCATTTATATAATAATTATGAGTAAGAGTATAATTATAATTTTTAATGTGTGAATTGTTTATAATAATAAAATGTATACTAAGAAAAATGTAGACTGAGTCGTTAAAGTATGTGAAAATAGGATTTACCGTTAATCAAACAAAATTATCCCTTCCCTTCCCTTGCCCCCTTTGCCTCTTCCCTTGCCCCTTTGCCTCACTGCGTCACTGGTATGAGTCGCTATTTCTCCAAATCACCCCACATCAAACCATAAATTCCTTTCGTTTTACATAGATTTAATTCCAAACAGTGATTCTGATTGCCTACCCATATACATATGTACATATCTATCTCATTGTTGATTCGATCATATCGATTTACTCAGTGATCTGGGGAAGATGACGAAGCCACCTCAGATCGCCATTCTTGGCGCTGGCATTTTCGTCAGAACTCAATACATCCCAAGATTAACTGAGATCTCTGACCTTGTTGTTCTCAAAGCAATTTGGAGCCGTACTGAGGTACCCATGTTTCTTTCTTTCTTTTTTCTTTTCGCAATTTTCTTGGTAACCAAACAGGCAAATAGAACGGTGTTATGGATTATGAATGTGTGCTTTGTATTCAGGAATCGGCTAGAGGTGCTGTTGAAATTGCCCGCAAGTTTTTCCCAGAAGTGGAATGTAAGTGGGGTGACACGGGTCTTGATGAGATTATTCAGAATACTTCCATCGTTGCTGTTGCAGTGGTTCTTGCTGGACAAACTCAGGCATCTATATATTTCTCTCTCTCAGTTGATTTTTTTAAATAGTTGTTATTCTTTATAGGAATGTTGTCACACACATATATACTTCTCATATACCATTCTATGTGTTCTATTTTGTAATATATATATATATATATAAACATGTCCACATTTAGATATTAATGTGCACATGGATAAATGTTTGTATATGTTTGTTTTGTATGCGAAAAGGAAAAGGGAAGGGAAAAAGTTAACGAATTATAACTTGTCTTTTTCTTTCCATTCATAAATTCATAATGTTTTTTTTATTTTTTTTCAATAATAAGTAGAAGAGTAATTACAAAATGAGAAACATTATATCAAACAAACTGGACAATTAATGTTAGGAAACCAATTATATTAGGAAGTTCTTTTCAATTACTATTTAGAAAGTCTAATTATGTTAGGAAGTTTATGTTATTTTTCTTATATAAAGAAGCTTATTGTAAAAGGATCAAATTCGGGTCTAGGGCCCTGTCAATTAAGTCCAACAATCACCACAACACAATGACTTCCGATCCCATTAATGAGGGACAAATAAACATCAGACTCTTGTATCCATAAGAGTTTGAACCCGCAACCTCTACACAACCACTAGGCCATGGCCCTAATTCCATAAATTCATATTCCAAATACGTCATTATGTAATTTGTCGACATGCCGAGATCAAACTTAGTCAAAGGGTGGAACTTAAGAATCGGATTCTGATTAGGCAGACTGTGTGTGGAATTTCACAATGTTCCCATTTGATGAAGAGAAAATTTGACATTTATGATAGGAAAGTTCTAGAGCACGTAATGAAAAGTGTTGGAATTAACTTGCAGTTAAGACAAAAATGAGATTAATAAAGAGAACAATAGATAACAAGATCCAAGATCCTGGGGTTTAGAAAGGGAATTATATTAAAGGATAAGAAATGAAAGATAAAGATATTGTAAATAATCTAACAATACTACAATGACAACGAAGAAGATAAGAGTAAATTACAAAAATATCCCTTGAGATTTATTAAAAATACACTTGACTCTCTTAGGTCAACTAATTGATTTGGTTGATGTAAGCAATTTTTTCTTCTGAAATACTCAATTTACCCTCAATATACACTCTCTCTTTTTCTCTCTACCAAACCAAGACCAATGGCACCCTCACTACTATTGACCCACCACAATAATTTTGCCAATGAAAATGATAAAAAGAAAATCAAAGAACATAGTGAGAGAGTGGGAAAAACATAACCACCCAAAAAAAAAGTGGGAAAAACACATTCATATATAAATAATAAAGGTTAGCTATAATTATACACATATATAAACATATATATGTATTTATAGTAAGTAAAGAAGCAAAGACATACTGATAGAGATTTGTAATTGCTTATTGGAGTTTCAGCCAGTATCACTAGGTAAAGATTCTTTCATCCCAACAACTTTATGATCATTTTTAGTGCTTTCTGTAATTTTTGAGAAGAGAAAATGAGTGATATCTCACCCTCTTTTATATTAACTCATTCGCATAATTACATGAGCACTCTAAGGCATAAATAAAGATACTAAATATACAAAAGGATGAAATAGGAAATATTTCAACATTCTAAAACTCTCCCTCAAGCTGGTGTGAAGATATCTCTCATGCCCAGCTTGTTGAGAATGTCACAAAATGATTTATTCCCTAATCCTTTGGTGAGAACATCAGCCAGTTGGTCCTTAGACCTCACAAATAGAGTACAGATAGTGCCACTAGTGAGCTTTTCCTTGATAAAATGCCTATCAACCTCTACATGCTTGGTCCTGTCATGTCGGACCGGATTGTGAGCTATATTGATGGTTGCCTTGTTGTCACAATATAGCTTCATTGAATCTATCTTATGAATCCCCAAATCTCTAAAAAATAAACGAATCCAGAAGAGCTCACACACACCCTGAGCCATAGCTCTGAATTCAGCCTCTGCACTGGACCGCGCAACTACATTTTGTTTCTTGCTTCTCCAAGTTACTGCATTTCCTCCAACAAAGGTACAATAGCAAGAGGTTGACCATCTATCAGTGACTGAGCCAACTCAATTAGCATTTGTATATGCCTCCACACTCAGATGACCATGTTTGGAGATATAGTGACCCTTTCCCGGAGAAGACTTCAAGTACCGCAGAATCCGCATAACTGCCTCTAAGTGACTTGCACGTGGAGCATGCATAAACTGACTAACCATACTCACGGCGATAGCAATGTCAGGACACAAATGAGATAAGTAAATAAGCTTCCTCACTAGCCTCTGGTACCTACCCCTGTCTACAAGCTCGCCTCCTTGATCCTCACTAAGCTTCAGCCCAAGCTTTAGTGGTGTATCACACGTTTTACTGCCAAGCATTCCAGTTTCTCTTAGCAAATCAAGCACATACTTTCTTTGACATATGAAAATGCCATCTTTAGACCGAGCAACCTTAATACCTAGAAAGTACTTCAAGCTGCCTAAGTCTTTAATTTCAAACTTATTGGCCAAATATTCCTTTAACCGAGGAACCTCCTCAACATCATCTCTTGTGAGTACAATATCATCGATATAGACAATAAGAGTTGTCGTCTTACAATGGGAGGAGTGTTTCACAAACAAAGTATGGTCAACTTGACTCTGTTTGAAACCATATCGCAGCATGGCCTAAGTAAATCTCTCAAACCAAGCCCTATGAGACTGTTTTAAGTCCATAAAGTGACTTGCATAGTCGGCACACTTTTCCTTTGGTTTTAACATCCTCAAAGTGTGGAGGAATGTCCATGTACACTTCTTCTTCCAAATCACCATGGAGGAAAGCATTCTTCACATCAAATTGATGGAGAGGCCAGTCGAGATTGGAGGCAAGGGAGAGAAGGACTTTGACAGAGTTCATCTTAACAACAGGTGCAAATGTCTCCTGGTAGTCTACTCCATAAGTTTACGGAAAGCTCTTGGCCACCAATATTGCCTTGTAACGTTCAATTGAACCATCGGCTTTGTGCTTCACAGTGTACACCCATTTACATCCAACAGGTCGTTTGCCCTTAGGTAACTCAGCCAATTCCCAAGTGCCATTTTTAGTAAGAGCTCTCATCTCCTCCATCATGGCATGCATCCACTCAGGAGTAGAAAGAGCATCTTGAAAATTAGAAGGAAGACTCACAGTAGAAACTTTAGACACGAAAGCCTTATAGGAAGAAGATAAATTAGTACATGAGACAAAATGAGAAATAGGATTCTGAGTACACGGCCTAACCCTTTTCTTATTAGCAATGGGAACATCTAGATCAGAAAGAATAGAGTTACTAGGAGTTTCATAAGCGGAAGAGGATTCTGGACACTCATCAGAAGGAGAAGACAGCAATGGAGAATCCGAATTGGTCTCTTGTACCCAAGTAACTTGTTTTCTATCCTTGTTGCTGACATAAACTTTGCCATCCTTCACTGTTGTTTCAGATGCAGACCCAACAGTCTCAATAGCTGAGTCACCCTTAACATCTTGCTCAATTAATGATGGGAGTGATACAAGTAGGGATACATGAATCGAAGGAATCGCTTCACACCAAGGCTCCCCTTGAAGGGATGACTGGGGCACCAGTGAGGACATGAAATAGGACTGAGACTCAAAGAAAGACACATCCATAGAGATAGACCACTTATGAGAGGGTGGATGATAACGCTTGTAGCCCTTTTGTGTGGCAGAGTAACCCAGGAAGACACAGCGAAGAGACCTAGGATCCAACTTACCATGGGTAGGAGAATGGTTATGAACAAAGCACACACACCCAAAGGTTTTGGGAGGAATAGAGAAACTAGAAGAGTGGGACGCGAACAAAACCTGAAGAGGAGTGTGTTTGTGAAGAACTTGGGTAGGCAGACGATTGATGAGGAAGGCTGCCGTGAGAACAGCTTCCCCCCCAATATGAGCGAGGAACATGCATTTCAAAGGTCAGACAACGCGTAATATCAAGAAGATGGCAGTTTTTACGCTCTGCAATACCATTCTGTTGAGGGGTATTGGTACAAGAAGTTTGGTGAATAATACCATGAGTGGCAAAATAGCTGGCAAGGCTAGAGTCAATGTATTCCCCCCATTATCAGAACGCAGAATTTTGACAACTACCCCAAATTGAGTGCAAATCATTTTATGAAAATTTTGAAACACAAAAAAAACCTCACATTTATCCTTCATAAGATATATCCAGGTTAAAGATACAAAACGGGAGGAACCCCATACATCAGAATGAATCAATGAAAAAGAAACTAAACTTTTATTAATAGAAGGAGCAAAAGAAGCTCTGTGTTGTTTGTCAAGTTGACACGACTCACAATGAAACTCAAAAAAATTATTTTTCAAAAAAATTAAAGGAAAAAGATGCTTAAGAAACAAAAAAGATGAATGTCCAAGACGATAGTGCCATAGCCATAAGTCTTCCTTGGTAGATGGTAACTGAATGGATGAATGAGCAGGCTTGTCTGCTTGATCTAGGGTATAGAGACCATTCTCATTTCTACCACTGCCAATCATCTTCCTCGTGATAAGGTCCTGAAACAGACAATGATCAGGAAAAAAGGTCACACTACAATTTAAGTCCCGAGTAATACGACTTAAAGATAAAAGATTAACAATAAAATTGGGAACATGTAGTATAGAAGACAAAGGAAGGGAAGCAGTGGCATGAATTAAACCTTTCCCAAACACCGAAGAAATGGTACCATCAGCAATGCGAACTTTATCCTGGCTTGAAGAAGGGGTATATGCTGAGAACAAATCAGAAGACCTAGACATATGGTCTGAAGTACCAGAATCGATAATACAAGGCAATATTTGATGAGATAGGAAAGCACTTGGAGAAGATGCTAAATTACTTGAATGGGCAAAGTTACCTGAAGAAGAACTAAATGCCTGACGGTCTAGCAAGTGGCGAAGAGCAACCTCTAACTCAGAAGTAGAAAAATCAGAGATATTAGCAGAAGAAACATCTGGAGTTGGGGACTGTGGCTCAACTGTATCAGAATGATGAGCTCAAGCATTGGGCCCTTGGCCTCTAGACTGACCGGAGCGACCCCCATGAGAACTAGAACAATCTCCACGACCCCCAGATGGCGGCCTATGCAACTTCCAACAAGTCGCACGGGTATGGTGAGATCGATGACAATAGTCACAAAAGAGTGTATCCTTATCAAAAGGAGGATAGGAACCACGATCCTCATCTCTAGAGGGTGCAAAAACCAGGGCAGATCAGTCAGAAGAGGTAGCCGGAAGCATAGCAGAACGACGACTCTCCTTATTCTGCACATAAGCAAGCGCCTCTTGTAGAGAAGGAAGCACATCCATACCAAGCGCACGATTCTGAACAGGATCAAACTCCACATTCAGACCTTCCAAAAACTTGAAGACCCGCACTTGTTCAACAAGTTTCCGGTAACTAGCAGAATTAGCGGGACAAACAGGCTTGTAGTCCTAAAGATGATCAAGTCTCTTCCACCCATTGCTAAGAAAAGTAAAATATTGAAGGATAGGCCTCTCACCCTAGACAGACCGGTCAATGGAGCGACGCAACTCAAAAGTGTGGGAAAAATTGCCTTTGCTAGAATACGTAGTGGCCACAGCCTCCTAAATATCCTGTGTTGTGTCCATAGACAAGTATCCCTCACCAATCTCCGAAACCATGGAATGTATGAGCCAACCTATGATAAGAGAATTGGTAATCTCCCACTAATCATAACCCGGATCTGTGATACTGGGGGGCTGAACACGCCCATCAATATGTCCCATCTTCCCTTTGTTCTTCAGAAAAATAGTCAAACTCTGCGACCATACTAGATAATTCTAACCATTAAAGAGAGAGGTGGTGATTTTCTGGCCAGAGTGGAGAGAATCACTCATAGTAGGAGGCAAAACAGGACTCGCTCCATGAGGAGCAGACGGCGAAGTAGTAGACTCACTAGTCAATTCTGCCATGAATACTCTACTAAGGAACCCTCACAAACAAACACTGGTCTAATCACTAACTTGGAAGAGGCGAGAACAAAACAACTAGAACCAAAAAGTAAAAAGAATTTAAGAGGACATTTTTTGTTTTGTTTTTGTTTTTGTTTTGTTTTGCTTTTTTTTTTGTTTTTTTAAGAAGAAAGAAAAGAGATACAGAGGAAAAATAATTTATATGATGCGAAACTGAGAAACACAGAGAGAGAGAGAGAGAGAGAGATTAAAGTCTTTACAGCAACCCAGACTGACGAGAGTGAAAGACCAGCCACCGACAACTCCTTGGCGTTTATCGACAGTCGGAGAAGAGAGGAAAGACACCCACGACTGGTCCTCCAACTTGCCGACAAACCATGGCTGAGAATAAGGAGGCCCCGATGAGCCCTAGGGTGCTGTCGAAGCCCTAGGATGCTGCGGCTAGGCCCCCCGACAGACAAGCTGACTACGATGGGAAGAGTCAGAACCCTAGGAGGTTGCTACTGGTGCTATGGTGGAGAGACAGAGGCTGTAGTGGTGCGACTGGTGGCGGCAGCTGGTGTGATGATCCTGTGGTCTCTAGGGTTTCATAGTGGCTCTGATACCATGTAATTTTTGAGAAGAGAAAAGTTAGAGGTATGAGTGATATCTCATCTTCTTTTATATTAACTCATTCGCATAATTACAGGAGCACTCCAAGGCATAAATAAAGATACTAAATATACAAAAGGATGAAATATGAAATATTTCTACATTCTAACACTTTCCAATTTATGATATGCTAGATTTAATTCATTGTGAAATATTTTAAGCTTTCTGCATCAGCAAGCTTTTCAATGGGATTTCCTAATGTATCTTATAAATTTTTTTGTGGCAAAATCTACTTTGGCCCTGTTTGGTAGAGTTGTGAAAAAGTGATTATAGATTATAGCTTAACAGATTATAACTTATAGCTGTAAACATAAGCTGTTAACCTGTTTGGTGCAGCTGTGAGATTATGGATTTAAGCAGTAGAGTAGTGTTTGGTTAATAAGCTGTAAAATAACTTTTTGCTGTGTAATCGTTCTTTTTGCCCTTATATGAAATAAAAATGATTATTTGTCATTTTTTTCAAGTTTAATTTTAAAAAAGTTATTTCATTAATAAAAGTTAATATAATTAGTATTACAAAAATTATTATTTTCATTAATAGTATCAATTAGTATAAAATTATGTCATTTTTTCATTATAAATTAATTAGTGTCAATTAATGATTTAATTAGCATCAATACTTTTTTTTTTCTTTTTCTTCATTTTTTTTTTCTTTTTCTCCTTATCAGTACAATTAATATTACAATTAATATCCATGTATCCCTCTGTGGTATGCCTGTATTTTAAAAAAAGCCACACATCCCCCATGTGGTTTTGGTCTAAAATGCAATGCTAACTTTGGTAATGATAGTTGGAAAATGACCTTAATACTCCTAAGCTATTTTCTCTTCTCTCTCTTCTGTTTGCACATTATTTTCTAACTTAATCCCATATTTACTAATTAAATTGCATGTTAACCCAAATACCCTTAATTTTATAATCTAATTTTTAACTTTTTAACATAATTTCTAATTTATGTACTTTATTTAATTATACGCATAATATATACATACACACAATATATACATAGGTTGGAAACAAGAAATAGTTTAGTGGTTTCAAGAATGAGCGAATTTCAATGAAGACTATTATATCTTAGTCTAAGGAATGGAATTGGAAAGTACATATGTACCTATGCATGCATCTAAGGATTTAATATCTATAAAAATAATTTGTGTGAATATATTGTAATTCCAAACAATAGGCATTCCATTAACAATCAAGCTTGAGTGTACAGATGGCTTACATTCCAATTGATCACACTTTTTTTTGGAAAAATTACATAGTAAGAGAATTGTGCTCAAAATAGTTCAACCAACACTGATGAATTGGCTTGTTATCACAGAATCATTGGTTGGTTCTCCTTCAAATATTCATCCGCTTGTGGTTGATATTTCGATTGGTGGTGGAGGTGAGAATAGGTGCATCACATGTGTAAAATGTCGTATTTACCTAATAAGCAATATTATGACATCTACAAGTTAGATGTCCATTTGCTTCATCCACATCTTCCGGGTCTCCCTATCGTCACTCATTTGGTAAAAATCAATGGCAATGAAGTTTGGCCACCGTTTTCCTACTAGATATCAAGTATTCATCATACTAATCAATGAAATAGAATTATCAACGCAAGATCCTATTACATTGGGATTAGCGGGACAATAGTTTTGAAGAACCAATGATATTGTTGGTGTTTGTAGAAGGTGATTTTGTGCGGCTTGGCATAGAACCAACTTTTATTTGATCATTTCCATACTATAGGGGGTGGGGGCCAAGGGTGGCAAGGGGGGAAGGAGGCAATGGTGGGGAAGTGGTGGGAGAGGTGGCTGGAGGGGGTGGTGGGATTGGTAGGGGAGTTAGGTTTAGGATTTGGGTTGAAGTTTGAAGGTAAAAGATGAAAAAAATGGTACACGTCTTTACACATTGATATTTGACTTTAACTAAAGAAATAATCTTCCCTACTCTCTAAACAAGCGTGTGTAGCACAATCTTCGTCTATTTAGAAGGAAATTGTAATGGTAGCACTTTAGTTCAAAATCACATGGTAGGCACGTGGCCTTTATAAAGGGTAAAATGCTAGTGGGGTAAAGTAGATTTTGACCTTTTTCTTTTTGTCTTTTGTTACATTCAGGCAATCATTCAAACCGTTCCACATCCACCTAATTGCCTCGTTACAACCACTACCACCCCTTTCTCTCCCCCCTCCGCTCTCCCTACCTTTTCGATGCTCTCGCCTCCGCCACTACCACCAAGCAACACCCTACCCACTTCCATCACTTCTACCCCCCAAAACCACACATTCTCGTGTTGATAAAACCCAAAATCAAAGGTGTTCAAATTATGGATATAGAGAAGGCTGCCATGGCATTGGTAGGTCCATGCAGGAATCTTATGCTTCTTTGGTATTTTTTGATCCAATTACTCAGTAAGGAAGATAAAAGTAGAGAATTGGTGGTGACATGGGTAGATGGTCAGAATTTATATATGGAGAAATAAAAAATTAAATGAAAGCTCTCACAACACTTGATACTTGCAATTGCTCCCCCTTATGGTAATAGATAAACAGGTGGACATGTATTTGCAACCTTTGTTATTAGTAGATTGACTACTTTATATGGGCTTGGGGCTACTCTAGCTCTAGCTCTAGCTCTAGCTCCCCTTACTTGATCCAATACGGCACCTATGAACCACTAAAGATAGATGTCCATGAGCGAACCTTTCCGAAACTGGTTAGGAATGGGCGGCAGGCGCCACTATCCGAGTCTGGATCCAACTAGGTTCTGTTGATCATGTCTCCTTCCCAACAGTTGTAAATTGGCTTGTGGCGTCTTTGGCTTTACGAGAAAGCCCGCTAGAGAAAAGAGTCTTTCTTTTCCCATCTCGGGTCATACTCTAGAGCGTCCATGTAGAAGGAAATTGCGAATGCCTCTTGCGTAGCAAGCATAGCTTGGAGTGGGAATGTAGTGGGGGTAAGGTAAGGAAAGTGACCATCAAAGGAAGCCAAACCGGCCTATTAAGTGTAGCCAAGCTAATATGCACTACAGAAGGCAGATGGTCGTAAGTAAGCTCTATTTGGCCCGGAGCATTAATTTCTCAATTACCTATCCTGTGCTCGAGGAGGTCAAGCTAGCTCTATTACTCAATTACCTATCCTGTGCTCGAGGAGGTCCTTCAGTTCGTTGGCAAAACCTTGAGGTCCATTTAATTTTCTTACATGAGATTCGAGATATTCCCCACTCCATGTCATGGTACCTTTTCACTCATCCACAACCATCTCTTTTTTATAGGTTCTATGGACCAATGCCTATTGCTTCATTTAGGAGAAAGGAATCATAGATATGTTAGTCATTAGAATGACGAATTGCTATAGAATGATTCCTCTTGTATCATTTCTACCAAAACTATGAACGGGAGTTGGTAATTAGGACTGTATTGAAGAGGTTCCTGAGATGCAACATGGAAGAGTCACATTATTAAAAAGAGAGGTCCAAGAATGAAGAAGGGGTATAATTACTGATTGAATACGAGATGTGGCTAATACTCAAGGTATAAAAGAAGCATTTTCTATGGGATCGTAAAACCACCAGCCACCCCAACCTAATTCACAATGATCCCACCAACTTCCTGGGAAGATGCCTATGGTTAAAAACCACCGACATGTCAAGATCCAAATTCAAATTTGTTCCTGGCCTCTCTTCAACACCACTATGCCATCCATGATCAACCAAGTAATTTCATAACCACCACCAAACGCCACTACCACAACTTGTAAAGGAAGAGAATGAGAAAAGATTGAAGAAATTGTTGCCAACCCACAATCACTACATCATTGGGTCTATAGAATAGTTGGCTGTGGTTTTTGTAACAAAAGCATTGACTGCAGATGGTGATTGTGGCCGAGATCAAAGAAATAGGGAGATTAGGATGGGGTTTGCCTATTTTCATTGTACATATATATAAATTTAGAGGGTGGGGAATGGCTAAGGAGTATATGGGTGGGCAGGGGGGTGTGATGGGAAAGGTGGGGAAGTGGGTGAGGGAGTGGTTGTGGAAGGTAGGCGATAGTGATCGTGTGGCGGCTGATGGTGGGGAGTATGGTTGTCATGACCCCAACCTGCCCCTAGAGGTTAGGGTGCTGACCGGCCAGTAATTTATGATTACCAAAGGCCTGGTTTAACAAATCTGCTTAACAAATCTCAAATGGACTAACATATATATAGGGCTAAACAACGGAACATTTATTATTAAGTCCATAGAGCAGTGCATAAGTAATATGAAATGAAACAAACAACCTTTATTGCTTATCTTTTTAATAATTTACACCAATGTACATAGACAAAAATATAAGTACAACATTCATATTCCAAAGTACAAACCTCGTTACATACAAAATTCGTCCTTCCAAACTCGATCTCCAAAAAGAAAAGACAAAAGAACAAAAGAAGAAAATAAAAGAGACTCGAAACGGGTCCAAGACCTCTATTAATGTTCCTCCTCCTAATCACCTACATATATATATATATATATAATAGAATGAGCCAAGCTCAGTGAATAATACCAAAGTAAAGTGGTAGTGGTGGATGAATGAGTTCCAGACATTTGTAAAAGATCTATTCCAGTTCATAACTTCAAAGCATTCGAATAATTCATGCGAATAGCTTATAATAAAAAACAAGATAACATGGTACATCTAATAGAGTAACTATCCAACCATACATGGTTGTCAAAGGGAGATCTCTGCAAATTATATAATCAAAGGGCCATGGTATTATATCCCCCAATTGCGGGGCCTCACTAAAGGATGCCACTACTAGATTCATAGAAATATGGAACATTCATTCATTCTGAATAAAATAAACATTTCATAAACAAAGCACTTTTCACTTTTATAAAACACTTTTTCAAACATAACTTTATTGAAGTATTACCCACAGATGACTCGTGCTTGACAAAACTCTTTAATGGTCTTGACCTACACAATAGAATACAAATACTGATGAAATAAAGCTATAACAACCAAATTACTTTAATTGGGTTTTCCATTTATATTTAATCTTAATTTTGATTGGTTTCTAGTTGTATTCAACTTCTAATTAGGTTCAGAAAAGGGTGTCTGAGGGTCGAAGAAATCGAAAAGAAAACGAAACGGGCAAAAGCCCTGAAATCCGGACGTGCGGGGCATAGGGCCGCATGTGCGGAACCCTGGCTGCATGTGCAATTAATGCAGTCTGCAACTTTGGTTCTGGGTTTGGGGTGCCGCACCTGCGGGAAAGTCTGGGTAAGGTGCTGCTGCTTGTTCTTTGCGGTTCTTGAGGTTCTCAATTCATTTTTCACACTTCTAAGGTCCAAAACATGGTTCTTAACATCTGAACATGCATATATATGATGTAGAATCAATAAAAACTCATTTGTATACGTAATTCTAGGATTACAACAAACAAAAGATAGGATTCAATTCCTATTTCTTATCTTTTCAATACTTCTCTTTATTCCTTTTTTTCAACATCTTAGGACAATATTTGAAGGCTCCTAAGTATAAGAAAATGGTGTAGGTTTATGGTATAGTACTTGTATAACTCAAACCTATGACAAAAACAACTCAAAACACAATTTTTCAATCAAATCTTCAAACCTTTTTCTTGTTTTCAAACTTTCCCATTTCTTTTCATTTTAATCTTTCCAAAACTTGTTGCTAATGAATTTCTAGCTAGGTTTTGATATCAAACTAGGGAAGAGGATTGAGTTTCTTACCTTGTAGTGATTTTCTTTGGTTTTCTAGGATCAAATCTTATCTCCCTTGAATTTTTCTTTGATTTTCCCTTCTTTTCTCCCTTGTTCTTCTTGCAATCCCTCATGAACTCTAACTCTCTCAAATTCTCTCCAACCTTCTCCAACCTTCTCCAACTTCCTAATTTGTAGGGTAGATTAGGTTAATCTACTAATTATCTCATTAGGTTAGTTAACTAGGCTTAGTTCTAATTAACCTCGTTTAAGTCCTAATCTTGGTTAGCCTAATTAACCCTACTTAGGCTTAAGGTAATCTTGTTTTACTTTTGCTAATACTACTGAAGTTTTGATGAAGTACTCATTAGGCTCTACTCATTAGACTAAGTTCATTAAGCTCCTTGCTTAAGGTCTTCTAAGTTACCTAGGCATTCAATATTTCAATTCAAACAACTTCCCTAACTTTTCATGGTTGCTTAATTTTCCATCCTTAGGTTTCTTATTCAAGTTCTTCAAATTTACTAAGGTTTCCTACTCAAACTCAACAAAGCCCAAGTCCTAAGATAGCAAACATATCATATGCATTATGTCCATGAAATAAAAGAATTTCCTAGCATAAATGAATGCATGAATGTGTTATGCATGCTGGCTATCACAATGGTGGTGATGGAGAGAGTGGGTTTGGGTGAGAGGAAGGAGATGAGGGTAGTTAGGTAATTTTGTTTTGTTATTAGAGGGTAATTAGGTAAAGTTTCTTTTTTTGTTAAACTCAGTTAAAAGACAAACTCTCGTAGCGGTAATTTTTCAAACTAAAGGGGAAAGTCTATAATTTTCGTAAATCTTAGGGGAAGTATTTGCAATTTACCCTTAAAATAATGATAAATTTTCCTAAATGTTGTTGACTGGGGAGCATGGATATATATCCTGTAAATATAGTTGCTAGGAGATGGTGGTTGCTATCCTATGAAGCATGGGTACTTCGAAAAATATGCCGTACCCGTGCCGGGTATTTACCGGCATATGGTACCTTGTATGGTACTTCTTCATACATACTGGGTACACGAAACACGTACCCACAAGTTTTTTCTCTTAATTTTTGACGTACCCAGGCGTACCTAGTATACACCCAAGCCATACCATACCTCAATTGAAACAATATTTTCTTCTACCACAAAGATAAAACTCCTTTCACTAGACTTTCTTTTTTATTTTTTGTTTTATGCTTAGTATGATTTTAAAATTAAACTATGGTTTGTAAGTTATTTAATATATTGACATTTAATTTTGATTATACCTTTACTTTTGGCATTAAATGTTAATTATAAGTTGGACCTTAACAAATTAAACCATTTAATTAATTTTTGCATTATCTAAATTAAAAATAAATTTTTTTTTTACAAGTGTACTAAGCCGTACCCATACCTTATTTTTTTAAAATTTTACCATATCGACATACCCGTATCGTACCAGTATCAGTACTCATACCCGTACCCGTGCTTCATTGTTGATATCTAACCATAACCTAACTTTCATATTTTGTGCTCCCATTTCCTGTTGAAGTGGTTAGTTAGTGGGGTTTCCATCTTATTTTTTTTACATGCCAGCTACTTGACCCATATTGTAATTATCCACTGATCATGACCGACATCGTAATGACATGTGTTACTGTTGCACCTCTGTATCACCCCATGACACTACCTAAGACCCACTCCAAGCTGTTATGAGGCCTAGCACGAAGGACTTCCCCTTGGACTCTGAAGGCCTATTGTACTCACTAAAAGGCCTCCCAAATTAACTATTAGGTCTATCAAACTGTTGCAAGGTCTATTCAATTTTCTGCAATGCATTAATTCTTGTGTATGAAGACTTTAGTGTGGCAAAATCTCTCTTGTCTAATTCATATTTAAGGTTCAGGGATCGAAACTTCTTAGGTGCCAACAATTCCTTGGGGCCCTCAGACTGAAGGAAAGCCATTGAATTAACCGTGGTACACTTGCGGGAAACTCTTTGCCAAGAGCCTGTGCACCCCTGGGTATTACTTGGGCTTTGACCCGAACACCCGGTGCCAATAAAAAATATTAAAAAACTCTCTATTCTAGTCGCGTGTGGCATCTCTTTTGTGACCATTCAACTTCCACATTGGTGTGTCATTTTTGGTACGGACAATATCAAAGCACTTGAAAGACTTTTGCCATTGAATGGCATAAGTTTGCATACTGAGTTCAAATTGTGATGTCAATTTAAGCTTGTTATTTGTATTGTTCTTAGAAAGTGCATACCAGAAGTGACAAAATAATGGAATGCTTTTAAGGTTAGTTTAGTTATCGATATATAATTGAGGAAATTAATTTGTGTGAATAAATGATGGACATGAGTTTTTGTTGGTACTTTAAAACCATTGGCAGCTTGTGCAGTTTGTCCGGGTTATTGGGATAGGCTTGATGTTATAATAGGAAAAACAATCTTGCTCATCTCCTGCTCTGTTTGTATAATGTTGCATCTTTATATTGAGCTCCACAAGATTAATCTCTCTCTCTCTCTCTCTCTCTCTCTCATATATCCAGAACTTATATAGCTCAGCTGTTGAAACACGAAGACATACATGGAACACAAACCCAAGCAATGACATAATACTAATAAGCCAATTTGATGAGTCTTAAAAAAGTAAAACAAGGCCATGGAAAACCTTATGATTGAAAAAACTAATATTCTATGAATGTAACTTGCAGAATAAAACTTTTAATTTATGATCCATAATAATTGCTAAGCACCTATTGTGTGTAGAGAAATACACTACGACGACATGAAATGTGTGCACACATCCATTGACAATTCCCTTCTGTCCTCTCATCTCCAGTCCTTTGATAAATCCTTTATGCATCTTGCTTTGATGTTACCTGTGGTCAAGTTTTATGCTTATTTTAATATGAAGTTATGAATCCTCAATGTTGTTTTCAATTTCAATCTGTTTGACATGGACACTTGTAAATGCATGGAGTATTTATGTATTAATATGTTGTTCGGCATGTTGATGGGGATCAATGAAGGAGAAGAATAAAGACATATGGTTAGGTGCAAGAGGCGTCAACCAAAAGATTAGAATTTTTATGAGATTTAGTTTTATTAGGATTTTGCTTGTATCTTTATTTATTTGTTAATTTCCTTATTGGTTATGGAATACATACTTACGTGTATGTAAGGATTGTGTATGAAAAATGAATATTGATTGATAATTCTTCAGAGCGCTAGTTTTTGTGTCTTTGGCTCTGGTTCTACACGTCTTGCTTGAAACAACAAGAATATCTAGTTCCAAATTTACTGTGTAATTGTTTGTAAGACTACCTCATGATGTTCATTTCATGATGCAGTTGTTCTTTGATGAGTGAAGTAGCCACATTAATACTATTTCATGAATGAAGCATATTGAAAATATGAACAGTTGGTTTTGTCCCTGGATTTGAAGATCACATAATTCAAATCAGCAGTGATTTAGACCCCCTCAAACTTCTACCCCCACTATCCCCACACACACGTGGCGGGTGGTGATTGGAGGAGAAGAAAAAAAAAAGAAAAAGTGACCAATCAAAAAAGAAAGGGGGTCAAAGGGGGTAGGGAGAAAAGGGGTCTTAAACATTTTTGAATTCAAATACCCTGACTCACGCTCTCACCAGACAATTGTATGCGAGTCCCTGTAGCATAGTCTTCAATTATAGGTTTTTCCACACCATATTGCCTGTTCATTGTCACATGTTTGCTAGGGATTTCTAATATTGTAAATTTTATTTTTGGATTATAAACAAGTTCACCAAGAGTCGAACATGTTTCTAGAAGTTTCCTAGAAGTGTTGGTGTTGGGCACATGAGACTTTGACACAGCGACAGACATGGCTCCTCCTCAGCAGTGTCTGTGCTTATTAGGCTTAAGTTGCTGAAGTTGAGCAAAGATGTGTGTGTTGTAAGCACTAAAATATCCCATAATAGTGCTCATCTTAATACCCACGACAAGTTCTCTTAAGAATTTTGGCTTTGTAATAAAACTAGTGCTTCAGCTGTTTAAAAATAAATAAAATAAAATAAAATTAGTGTTTCAGTAAACCTTGCCAATCCACCAAATTCACAGAGTTCGATGAACAAGATTCCTATGATATCTTTTCCTTGCTGGTTCTGTTTCTTATAGTATGTATGATGCAAAACTGGAAAACTGCTGGCCAAACCTACTACTTTAGATATTCCAGTGGACATAGAGTGATAACTTTTTTGCTTCTTTCTCCTTTTTGTATTTTATTTGTCCAATGAAAATTTTTGTAAGAATTTTTCTTTGCAATGATAAATCAAACCAATCTAAACCTTGTGTACCACGCAAATGAAGCTGGCTACATGATCAGTGGAGGCAGTTCTCAAACTGGTCCTGTCATTTTGAAGGTGAAGTACTCCTTGATCATTCTGTCTGAAGTGCGTAAGTTCTAACTATGAATTGAAACCAACAGAAATTACATAAATAAATAAATAAATAAATGTGTGTGTGTGTGAGTGTGAGAGAGAGAGCATGCTTTAGTTCCAGCACTCTGCCTTCCATTTCCAGCCTCTATACTTTATGCTGGTCCATGAGTTTTAAGATGCTTTGAACAGTCATAAAATCATGAGTTTAATTATTAACACTGTCTATTGCATGCGAACCAATTCATGCAGGTGGATATGTCATTGAGGATGCTAAAGGCAGGGAAGCATGTCCTTCAAGGTGATTTGATTTTTAGCTAACAATAAACCAAAGGTCTTATTTTTTCATTTGGACTCAAATATTCTTCTATGAGTTAGATCAATGTTGAATTTTCTTTAAAGAAAGATAATATTCCCTGTAGCAGTTACACCTGAGATTGTAATGATGGTTGGATTTTGAATTTTATGGTGTTATGTGTGTGCACATGCATGTTTTAGTGTGTCTGTGTATATATATAAGATACAGTTTTTGCTATTTAGACAGTATTTCTTGTGCAGTAAACTAACACTTTTTTTTCTTCATGTTGGGGGCATGCCTTCAATATTGCTCGGCCAACATTGTGGATCTGAAGAGAAACCAGCTGCAGCTTGTAAGTTGGACACCTTCAATTTAATTGTATTTTTTTTGGGTATAATTTCTTCACTGCCAACCTATGATGTCCAGAACTGGAAATTGTTCCAAATATTCTGTTCACGTTGTTGAATATTTGAAGAAGTATACTTCCATTTCTAGGGAAGCAATTAAACATGGTAAAAAGTGATCATGATTTCTAAATCAGCCTCACGAGACATTATTGAGTTTGAGGAATGTGTTAAGCATGTTTTGTCTTGCATCTCAATCCTATCTATATTACACAATGCAACAAGCTGTTCGAAAGATTGCTCCGTGTTTTTATTTTATTTTATTTATTTTTTTTTTTGTTTTTGATAAATACTTCGTGTTGTCTTTTTCTGATCTCAATGATGAAGTACAATAGACACCACTGGATGTGAGCCCCACAGAGTCAGCATCCCATCCTCAATGGTGGCATCTTTATTAACAGCTGAGGGAAAACAATTTTGGAAGTCTTGTCAAAGGGTTATTTCATATTTGCCACATCGTTCCCAATCTTTTTTCCTCACTGTTTCCATTGGAAAATATTATAATAGAAAGTATTGAAACATTTCAGTTACTTCTTTAGTATGGTATCTATTTTGCCTCCATTTAGTACATTCTTTCTGTTACTTCTTTAAAGACTTCTCATTCTATTATTTTCTTTCAATTCCCATCTTTTTAAAGTACGTAATTGGTTTTAAGCATGCTGCCAAGGACTTCAGGTTGAGCACGGTATTATGATGATAAACTTCGTACACTCTTGTCTTGTATCAGCCCCTCCTTATGTATATTAAAGAAGTAAAATCAGGTATTCAAGTATAGAACCTATCTATGGGAAAAACCTCCAAATAAATAGAAGGAAACCATCTAAACCAGAAATGGACATCCAAGGGGGGCAAAAACCCATACATATGCATCAATCAAGAATGGAAAGTTTAAATGTGAAAAGAAAAAAATCCCAAAGGTATTTAGAGGCATGAGACAACTCAATAGCTCCACAATAGAACACCAGTAGTGATGATCTACATAAGCCAAATTCAATTGACCATGCAGGAAATGAGGGAATGATAGATAAATAGGGGAAATCAGATATAGTGGAGCAGGTACCTGAACTGTCTGTTCAAACTTTAAATATAACAGGATAGAAAATAAAGCAGAAGCCCAATTATTTAGTGAGCAGAGTATATTCACAATTCTGAAAATATGAAGTGGTCAAAAGCCCTATTAAAGTTCAGCTAACTTTTAGTTCCCAACAGTTCCACGAACTGAATTGACACATTTTGATCAAAGCATCTTAATCAATTTTTCCTCATTTTATCCTCAATACATGCTACATGAATCTTATTCACCATTTTGCTCGATCAAGGTAACAAATCTCTCTTTATCATCTTAACCCTTGTGTTTTTAGCTTCCCTTGTCTCCTAACATTACTCAATATAGGTAACCACTTTTTTTAACGGATGTAATTGTCCGTCTTTGTTGTGCATTCCCTAAGCATCTTAATCAAATTTTCCTCATTTTCTCCTCAATACATGCTAACCCTACCATCTTAAGAATTTGTTCATTCCTAATCCCAGAAGAAACTTCAAACTTGTACAAAATTGGCGTACCCTAATGTGGGTGAGGCCATGTCTATATATAATGAATATATGATACACAAAATATAGACAGAAAAGGAAATAATTAATTACATAATAAATTCCTAAATAACCGTAATTTATACAAATCACAGGATCTCCTAAATATAATCTATTCTATATTTCAACACTCCCCCTCAAGCTGGGTCAAAAATATCGACCAAACCCAGCTTGCCAATGGAAGACTCAAGTAGAGATGGTCCTATAGATTTGGTGAAGATGTCCGCAGTATGATCAGAAGATGGAAGGAAAGAGGGACAAACAATACTTGCTTTAACTATTTCCCGAATGAAATGAATGTCAACTTCAATATGCTTAGTATGCCGATGAAGCACAGAGTCAGAAGCAAGTAATGTGGCAGACTTGTTGTCACAAAACAACTTGGAGGGAATATTTTCTTCAAAGCCTAACTCAGTAAGAAAGGATTGAAGCCATAGTAACTCACATGTCCCATGAGCCATGGCTCGGTACTCAGCTTTAGCAGAAGACCGAGAAATGATAGCTCGCCTTTTGTTTTCCATGACAAAAGATGAGTACCATAGAAAGTAATCAATGACCCTAGAGGTCCAACGTTTGTCAGTCAATGACCCTGCGTAGTTTGCATCAGTAAAGTAGGACAACCCTGTCTAAATCCTAGTAGTGAAAAATAAACCCAAACCAGGACAAGACTTGAGATATCTCAAGATGCGGTGAACAACATCGAGGTGAGCAGTACGAGGTGCATGCATGAACTGATTAACCACACTTGCAGCAAATGTCAAATCTGGTTGGGTATTAGTCAAATAGATTAAACATCCTACCAATCTATGGTATCGAAATGTGTCAGAAAGCAACTTACCATACTCAGTCGAAAGTTTCAAATTTGGATCCATAGGAGTAGAAGCAGGCTTGCATCCCATCATACTAGTATCTAGAAGGTACTTGTGTTGAGACAATGATATTCCATTTTGAGAACGAGCTACTTCAATCCCTAAGAAATACTTGAGAGGACCCAAGTCCTTGATGTCAAAGGCTTGACTAAGCTCCTGTTTTACCAGAGCAATACTGAAGGTGCCATCTTCTGTAAGAATTATATCATTCACATAAACCAACAAGATAATACATCGACCATTAGGCAGATGGCGAATGAAGCACATTGAACAAAATCCATGGGTAAGATAATAGAGTTGAAACGATGGAACCATGAGATTGCTTCAAGCCATAGAGAGACTTACGCAGACGACATACCTTCCCAGCATACTCCCTCTCAGCCTGAAACTTGGGAGGAGGATCCATGTAGATCGCCTCAAGTAAGTCTCCATGCAGAAAATTATTCTTGACATCAAGTTGATAAAGGGGCCAAGAATAAGAGGCATCCAAGGAAATAAACAAATGAACAGTGGTCAATTTAGCAACAGGTGCAAAAGTAGCCCCAAAATCCTTGCTAGGAACTTGTGTAAATCCCTTAGCAACAAGATGAGCCTTGTAGCATTCCACTGTACCATCAGCCTAGTACTTCACATTGAAAATCCACTTGCACCCAACAGTTTTCTCACTGTAAAGAGACAAGGGCCAAGGTGTGATTATGCTCCAAAGTAGCCATTTTAGTTTGCATAGCCGCAACCCATTGGAGATTCTGGAGAGCCTTAGACACAGACCGAGGGATGGAAACTGACTCAAGTTTTCCAAGAAAAGACCTATGCCAAGCTGAAAGTCCATAATAACATAAAATTGGGAAATTGGGTAATTAGTGCTATTAAGCCAATCAAAATGATCTGGGGGATGACGTTCATGGGTTGAATAACGGGAAGGGGTTGGGGAGCGAAAAGGAGAGGAAGTACTTGAGCGAAGAGGAGAGGAAGTACCTGGGCCTGAGCGCGAAGAATATACTGGAGGGGGAGGGGGAGGGGGAGGGGGAGGGGGGGAGCACGAGGGCGACGAGAGAGTGTCTATAATCGTGTAGGACTTGAAGGTGCAAATGCAAGCTGAGGTGAGGTTCGTAGCCGAATCAAAGATAGGAATAGGATGAGCACTCGGTGACGTAGTAGGAGGCGGTGTGCATGAGGCAGAATCCTGCAATAAAGGGGCTAGAACCAAAAAACAGCATATCTTCACAAAATGTGACATCCATAGAATGATAAAAGCGACGAGACAAGGGATCATAGCACCTATAGCCTTTAAAACGGCATGTAAAAGCAACGAGACAAGGGATCATAATGCCTACAGCCTTTAGAGAGGGCTAAATAGCCCAAGAAGATACACTTAAGAGACTAGTTAGCTAACTTGGTTCGAGTAGGACTACGATCTTGAATAAAACAAGTACAACCAAACACACGGGGGACTAAGTGAAATAACAAGGTGGTTGTTTGAAGTAATTGAAAAGGAGCCAACCCGTGTAGAACCCAACTAGGTGTCCGATTAATTGGGTAAACAGAACAGCAGTAAGTACAACCATATGCCAGTAAGATTTGGGAACATTGATCCCACAAAGAAGACACTGGACTATAGACAAAATATGACGATTTTTATGTTCAATGATCCCATTTTGTTTAGGAGTATAGGTATAAATAAGTTGTTGCAAAGTTCTTTGCTGATTAAGTTAGGAGCGGAATGCATCAAAGATGTACTCCTCCCCCCCCCCCCCCCCCACGTTATCAGAACGAATGTTGTGCACAACAGTGTGAAATTGGGTTTTGACCATTTCAAGAAATTGAATAAAAAGTCAAAGCACATCAGATTTCTTTTTAAGGAAATAAACCCACGTACACCGAGAGTGATCATCTATGAAAGTCACATAATAATACCTATCCAAACCAAACCAAGCCTTAAGTCCTATCAAATGGGGTCGGCTACATGAATCCTTCTTCTCCACGCGACCCTATCAAAGGCCATTTCATTAGTCAAATTAAGTAGATTTATATCTCTATTTAAAACGCTAGTCAACGTTAATCTAGGCCTACCCCGTCCCCTAACACTTCCATCTACCGTTACAGCATCGCATCTCTTCACTACTGCCTCTATTGGTCTCCGTTGAATATGATCAAACCATCTCAAACGATTCTCTCTCAACTTATCTTCTATCGGTGCTACTCTTACCCATTCCCGAATACACTCATTCCTAATCCTGTCTTGTCTAGTCTTACCACACATCCACCTTAGCATCCTCATCTCAGCCACACTCATCTTATCTACATGTTGTTTCTTGGTTGCCCAACACTCCGTCCCATACAACATAGCTGGTCTAATAGCCGTTCTGTAAAACTTACCTTTTAGTCTAGTGGGTATTCGTTTATTGCACAATACCCCAGACGCATTTCTCTACTTACACCATCCCACCTTAATCCTATGGGCCACATCTGCATCAATTTCTCCCGTTGTTGTGATAATCGACCCTAAATAACGAAAATGTTAACTCTTAAGCAATTCTTGGTTCTCAATCTTCACTTATCCTCTGCTTTCATTGTTACTGTTACTAAATTTACACTCCATGTATTCTGTCTTAGTTCTGCTTATCCGGAGTCCTTTAGATTCAAGAGCTTTTCTCCAAATCTCTAACTTTGTGTTAACTCCTTCTCTAGTCTCATCCACAATATTGTCTGCAAAAAGCATGCACCATGGCACGTCATCCTGAATATTTATCGTCAAATCGTCCATAACTAAAGCAAAAAGATAAGGACTTAAGGTAGATCCTTGGTGCAACCCTACAGTGATAGGAAATTCATTTGTCTCTCCAGCTGGCGATCTAATAGTGGTCATCACCGCTTCATACATGTCCTTAATCACGTCAATGTATCCTTTTGTCACCCCTTTCTTCTCTAACACCCATAATATTATATCCCGGGACACTCTGTCATATGATTTCTCAAGGTCCGATAAACACCATATGAATGCGTCTTTGCTTTTCTTTATACTTTTCTATTACTCTCCTCAAAAGATAGATCGCTTCCATTGTTAACCTACCAGGCATAAGCCCAAATTGATTCTCTGACACCTCTGTTATATCTCGCAATCAGCGTTCCATCACCCTCTCCCACACTTTCATTATATGACACATTAGCTTGATTCCTCTATAGTTGTTACAATTCTGGACATCACCTTTATTCTTATAGATTGGCACTAAAATACTCTTCCTCCATTCATCTGGCATGTTCCTAGTCAACAAAATTTTGCTAAACAACCTAGTCAACCAACCAACTCCCTTTTTACCCAAACACTTCCAAGCTTCAATAGGGATATCATCGGGTCCTAAAGCCTTATTTGATTTCATCTTCTTAAGTGCAATTTCTACTTCAAAGTTCCTAATCCTGCGATAGAACCTATAGTCTTGGTTTATCGTATTACTGGCTATTTCTTTCCTTATTGTCATACCTCCATGTTCCTCATTTAATAGTTTCTCAAAATAATTCTTCCATCTTTCCTTAATCTCATCACCCTTCACCAATACCTTAGAATCCTTACTCTTGATGCACTTTACGTGATTAAAATCTCTTGTTTTCCTCTCCCGTATCTTAGCAAATTTGTATACCCTCTTCTCTCCCTCCTTACTATCTAGCCTAGTGTATAGGTCATCATATACCACATAATAATACCTATTCCCACAAAAAGCCAAAACAGGGTAACCCCAAATATTAGAGTGGATAAGGTCAAACATATAAGAGGCATGATATATGTGAGAAATATAAGTAGTACGAGTATGTTTAGACAATTCACAAACAACACAATGAAATTGATCGTCCTTGCAAGCTTTATTAAGTAATGAAAAAAGTAAACATAATGTCACACCCTAAACTCGCCCCTAAAAGTTTGGGTATGACCAACCTGATAACGGATTCAGAATTCCATAAATATACAATATGGGGCCTGAACGAAAGCAATTGCTAACTTAAGATGACATCCATTGAGCTAATGTTACATGCCAGGATCACAAACATTTCAACATATAACTTAACGCATAAAGAGACATATACAAAAGCGACAACTATATACAGACATATACAAAAGTGACAACTATATACAGACATATACATAGTCTCAACCCCGCAACTGGGGGCATAACTTAAGCATCGGGAGTGAAGGATGTATATGATTAACTACATTTGACAAAAGGCTAGTGGCCAAAGTCAAAAGCTATGAAAGGAACTCCACAAAAAGAATGAGCTTTAACTGCTTGGACACAGCGGGGGTTGACAAAAGAAAGTTGCTAAGGCTGGACTAGGATTGACCTCCGAGCTAGTTACCTACAGAGATAGACATAACACGGAGTGTGCAAAGCTCAGTGAATAATAGTATGTAGGTAATTCAAGTGAATAAACATAAATTACACCGTATATGAGTACATGGTTCACATATCAGATCCTGTTCTGTGGTCATTTCCAAAATGGCCTTGGGCCCAATGTTAATGCAGAACGGCCTCAGGCCCACTATTATACAGAACAGCCTCGAGCCCACATATCAACAGCTGTCTAGAGCACTGGAGGGTAGGTAGAACATCGACATGTACACTACTTCCCTTGGCCTTAGGCCATGAATCAGAATCAATTCGAATCATATTAAGGTCGGTGAGACATCGGCATGTCACCACCTCCCTTAGCCTTAGGGCTACCATTGAGTTGTAAATCATATTTGAACGGCCTCGGGCCTAGCAATAACAAAACAGAACGACCTCTGGTCCTTAACGATATGATATCATCGCTCAATAACGTATATAAGTTTTCCAATTGTTCGCCATTAGGAAACATAGTTTACTTATGCATAACAGAACGCCAATGATAACTAGTAGCAGTAAACGAATCATAGCACTACACTACTATTACTCACAGTGCTGTGACGGTCTTGTATGTGACCTACACACACATGCAGTTCAGAAATTAGTCTATTTTCCTTTTTAATCAATATTCGATTCGTTCGACATTCAATTAATTATAAGCATTTAAAAGCTTCAAACACACATTTTAGCAATCTCAGAGGGGTCAAACAAAGGAAACGGAGTAGATAGAATTCTTCCACATGGGCTGCACGTGCGGTAGTCCACCGCACGTGCGGAAAGGTGGGCTGCACGTGCGGCAATCCTCCCCCGCACATGCTTTTATTTCAGTACCTCAACTTTGGTTTGCCCTGTTTTCCACACGTGCGGCTGTGAGCCCTGCACGTGCGGTCGGAACCCCTGTTTTGTGCAATCCGATTCAAGGCACACACCCAACTAGGTTACAACATTTCAAGGCACAAAATAGAGGAATTTAGCACAATATAATGATATAATGCTACACTAACATGAATCATAAGCTTAATTAAGTCTTTAATTCCTTCAAACTCATAAACACAATTCAATTCCTTTAAATTTGTAGCTATATTTGGTCTTCCACATATATATATATATATATATATATCACCATCTAAACACATGGATGAATTTCAACATGCAAGACTATAAATAAAGTGTAATCCCCCCTCCAAAAAGCTCAAATAATTCCAAATCAACTAAATACAAGAGGTATTCTTCAACTAATTGATTCATACACACTTGATCTATTTCACAACCCTAATTTACAAGAACACAAAAGAAATTCTTATTCAAGTTCGAGTGGGGAGTTGTTCTAGGTGGATTGAACCTAACTTGAGCTTAAATTTCTATACTTCCTCTCAATTTCTCAAGCTTCTTCCTTGTTGAACTTCTTCTCCCTTAGCTCTTCTTCTCTACACTCTCTCCTTCTCTCAAGAGATATTTTTCTTATGATAGACCAAGTGGCTCAGTGAGGAGCTTAAGAGGGTTTTATAGGACTTGACCAAAATTAATCAATTTAATCGTTCCGAATCAAATTTTTACAAAAATTTGTATTATGATCTAAAATTCATGTTGATCACAATTATAAAGTCAATTTTAGATTATTAAGCCTCGAAGGCTCTCAATCACTGATCCAAACGTCACAATTGTAATAGATATTTTTCATAGTTGACAGATATAAAACCATAACCATGTAATTCACATAATTAAACTTAATTTCCCATGAAATTTCACATTAACCAGATAAGTGCACATAGTAAGAGATAGAAAGTATACCAGGAAGCATATAGGAGGGTCGGGTTATTGCACATAAATAGTTATAGTTTGCATGTCCTAAATGTCACGACCCAAACCTGCCCCTATAGGCTTAGGTCATGACTGGCCAGTAATTCCAGATTACCTTTGGCGTAATTCACATAATTAAACTTAATTTCCCATGAAATTTCACATTAACCAGATAAGTGCACATAGTAAGAGATAGAAAGTATACCAGAAAGCATATAGGAGGGTCGGGTTATTACACATAAATAGTTATAGTTTGCATGTCCTAAATGTCACGACCCAAACCTGCCCCTATAGGCTTAGGTCATGACTGGCCAGTAATCCCAGATTACCTTCGGCCTCAATGAAAAAACAACCATAATATAATAATGGGGCTTAGCGGAAGTAATAAAGAAATATAACTGAGTCCATTGAGCGGTGCATACATGCCAAAATCATAAATGTTAAAAACTTTGAAGTTCATTCAAACTTGCATATAATATATCAAAGTTGGACTTCTCATACATCACTATTCATAAAAATTTCCAAAACATCAAAAAGAAACAAAACAAAACGAAGGATGGGTTGACAAAGCTTGACTCCAAGCATGCCCCTTCACAGAGGCACTTCAAAATGGTTTCACAGGGGTAGACACCGAGGCGGCCTTAAACTTGATGTCCCGTTTGCTCACCTATATATATATATATAAGGGAGATGGGTGAGCTGAAGTCCAGTGAGTAATATCAGTATAAAGGTTTTATATGAATGAAGTCCAGCATGTTACAAAACATATCTTTCGTTTTCGGAACAATTCATGTCAATAAGCAAACCATTAGAATACACAATCATATCAGTCTCTTCTTTATGATAACAATAATCAACCATTCAATTTACGTAGTACATCCAATAGAGTGATAAGAGACAATGTGTCGAAGCCAAAAGGACCACAAGGGTCAATCCAGTGTGGCCATGATAGGTCATTCAATAATTCATAATTCAATTTGAACCATCAAGGTCTAACATCAGAGATATCTGTAATTCAATTAATCCAATGGGCCATGGTATTGTTTTTTCCAGGCAAGGGCCACGGTATTGTTTTTCCCGGGCAAGGGCTTCACTAATGGATACCACGATTACAATTCAAAAGGGACACTCATTCATAGATAACAAAATAGAATTCAAAATACCAATCTTGAACAATTTCAAAATACATTTTGAAGATAGCTTTATAAAGATATTACTCACAATGGGTTAAATCAATATTAGGCCTCGGGCGTCCAACTACACAATACACATATTGAAACACAAATCTCAATCAAATGTTCTATAATTTGATTCCCTTTTAATGTGTTTCTAATTCATTTCCCTATTAAGGATGCCTAAACAATGCCCAAAGATGCCTAAACAATGCCCAAGGATGAAAGCATGCACATGGGGGTGTGTTTCAAAAATGCTGAGAACAGGGCAGTTCACTTGAGCACACCTTTGGTCGCTTAAACGGTGTGGCTTGTCTACAAAAGTACTGGATGATCGAACTGTGCGCTCGAGCCATATGGTATAAAAGGGTGGGTTCGCTTGAGCAGTAATTATCGAGCCATGTGCAACGTGTCTGCAAAAATAATGGATACACGCAAAGTGCGCTCGAGCGACAACTTCATCGCTCGAGCGAAGTGCACAAATTCTGGGTTTTCCATAATTGAATTTGAAGTTTAAAAACATGAGTTTCAACTCCCAAGTTTGCATGGCTCAAGAGAATATGAAGAAACAGTTTTTAAAACGTGAATTCATGAAAATTAAGCAACCATGATCTCAAATTCTCTTTCAATTCTTCAAAACAAGGCTCCAAATTCAAAGTTCTTTCCATGCATGGGTTAAATTCAACTCTTTTCTTTTCAAATCATGTTCATATGAGATGTTTAGTGTGAAATCATGAAGAACCTTCAAAGATAGCTAGTAAAACATCATGCATGTAAGGATTTTGTTGAGAATTAAGCTTGAAAATATTGAATTATGCATGCATGTACTCAATTAGCTCAAACTCGTTAAATTCATGGTGATTCTAACTCTTTCCTTTCAAATTCATGCAAATGTTCTTATAAACTAAGTGAATTCAACTTCTTCATGGATAATTTACAAGAATTATGGGTGAATTCCATACCTATAGCTTGAATTCAAGGGTTAGGACCTTAATTTTTTCAAGTCTTCTTCAAATCTTTACAATTCTCTGAGTTCTCTCTCTCAAAGTTGAAGTCTCTCTCTCGTTCTCTCTCTAAATCTCAGCCAAGTTGATGTCAAAATTAGCTAATCAAGTTCATATAACATATATATAGTTGGATTAGGTTAGACTAATTAAGTGGGATTAGGCTTAATTCTAATCAATTCTAATTAATTTATTCTAATTATATTGATTCGAATCAAATTTTTATCAAACTTGCCATATGATCCTAAATATTCTAATTAGCCTATTGAACTAATCAATTTCGGTTTTTGAATCTGTTTCGGCTGCCAATTTCCAATTCAAAGTAAGCACTTAGATAGATTTTCCATAAACAGACATATAAGAACAGGTTAAACGCATAATTATGCAATTATGCTCAATGAAATAATATATAAGAATAATATGCACGTTGGGGGTCGTCACACTAAATGGGCATGCCACAAAGTTAAAAATCTGAAAAGAAAACACATATGAAGACGACTTAGGTAACACAGGTGCTTGTAGGCTAGAAGTGATAGGACGAGAATGCGGTGGATCCTCGAAGTAGTATGGCCCATCGCGCTCAAACCCCTAACCCCTTGCAAAAAATCTTCTTCGAAGTCAAGTCCTATAATAAGCAATGAGTGGGTAAGAAAATGACAACACAATGAAGATTTTTAGTAACACGACTAACATATAGGAGATTATAAGCAAAACATGGCACATGTAATACAGAAGTAAGTGTAATATCAGACGACAATGACACATCACCCTTATGTCGGACATCTAAGATAGACCCATCTATATTGGCCATTCCTCGTACTTCATATCTTCGTCTAAGGCTATTTGGTGGTAGTCAATGACATGGAATGGGTCCCTGAGATACCCACGGAGCATTGACACGTGAAACACATTATGCATTTGTTCCTATTCCTGGTGGTAAAGCAATACGATAAGCAACATGGCCAAGTCTTTCTATAATCTGGAACGGCCCGATGTAATGTGGTGTCAATTTCTCTTTTTTGCCAAACCTTGTTTGCCTTTTCATTGGTGTTACTTTGATGAACACGTGATCTCCCACTTCGTATTCCAAATCCCTCCTTATCTGATTAGCATAGCTTTTCTTTCGGCTCTGAGCAGCCTTGAGCCTCTGTTGGATGATTTTGATCTTCTCGGTTGTTTCTTGCACAAGTTCAGACTCATATAATGCTCTATCACCAACCTCAATCCAACAAATTGGAGACCTGCATTTTCTTTCATACAACGCTTCATATGGTGCCATACCGATAGTAGTATGGAAATTGTTGTTATATGCAAACTCTGCCAACGGTAACTACCTTGAAATTCCAAGACACACATACGAAGCATATCTTCCAATGTTTGGATAGTCCTCTCGGTCTACCCATCAGTTTGTGGGTTAAAGGCAGTGCTAAATCTGAACTCTGTGCCCATAGCCTATTGCAAACTGTTCCAAAATCTAGAAACGAATTTAGGATCTCTATCTGAAACTATAGATACCGGAACTCTATGCAATTGAATAATTTCATCAATATAGATTGTAGCAAATCTATAAGCATTGAAGGAAGTTTTCACAGCAAGGAAATGAGCAAACTTTGTCAATCTATCTGCTATAACCCAAATAGCATTCATACCTCTAGACGTTCGAGGTAGACCGACGATGAAGTCTATGGTTATATGTTCTCATTTCCATTCTAGAATAGAGAGGGATTGAAGTAAGCTTACCGGTTTTTGATACTCAGCTTTTACTTGTTGGCATTAGAGACATTTGGAGTTGTAGTTGGCAATTTCTCTCTTCATGTTTGGCCACCAGTATACTTGTTTCAAGTCTTGGTACATCTTAGTATTCCCCGGATGCATAGCAAACGTTGACTTATGGGCCTCTTTGAAAATCCTTCTCTTCAATTTCGCATCATTAGGAACACAAAGCCATCCTTGAAACTTCAATACTTGATCTTCAATTGTGAACCCTGGTCTGGGCTTGGTTTCAAACTCATCACAAATCTTCTTAAAAGAGTCATCATTCACTTGCTTCTGTTTGATCTCTTCTATGATTGCTGGCTGTGCTAAAATTGCAGCTAATAAATGATCTTGCTCATAAGGTACCACTTCTAATTCAAGCTTTTCAAATTCTTGCAGAAGCTCTTCTTGATCAGTAAGCAAACAAGCCAAATTTCCCACATTTTTTCTACTGAGTGCATCAGCTACAGTGTTAGCCTTGCCTGGATGATAATGAATTTGCAGGTCATAGTCTTTGATTAATTCAAGCCATCTCCTCTGTCGCATATTCAACTCTTTCTGTGTAAAAAAATATTTCAAACTCTTATGATCTATATATACCTCACATTTTGCCCCGCATAACTAATGGCACCAGATTTTCAATGCAAAGACAACAACGGCGAGTTCTAGATCATGTGTCGGATAGTTCTTTTCATGTGATTTCAACTGTCGGGATGCATAAGCAATCACCTTGCCATTCTGCATTAACACACAATCCAACCCGCTGTAAGAAGCATCACTAAAAATTACAAATCTCTTGGTATCTGACGGTAGAGTAAGGATTGGAGTTGTGGTCAGTCTTGTTTTCAACTCTTGGAATGCAGATTCCCTTTGGTTTGTCCATACAAATGGTTCTCCTTTCGGGTTAATTGTGTAAACGGCACAACAATCTTTGAAAAATCTTTGACAAATCTCTGATAGTAACCTGCCAATCCCATAAAACTTCGAACCTCCTTTACATTAGTCGGAATAGGCCAATCTATAATTGCTTCAATCTTTTGCGGGTCAACTGAAATGCTATCGTTGTTAATAACATGCCCCAAAAATATGATTTTATCTAACCAGAATTCACACTTTTTAAATTTCCCATACATATGTTTCTCTCTAAGTGTTTGAAGGATTATTCTCAAGGGTTGTTCATGGTCATCTTTACTTCTTGAATAGATCAGAATGTCATCAATAAATGCAACAATGAAGTCATCCAAGAAAGGTTTAAGGACTATTCATTAAATCCATGAATGCTGTAGGTGCATTAGTGACTCCGAAAGGCATGACTAAGAATTCATAATGTCCATACCGGTTTGGAAAACACTTTTCTCAATATCTTCGGCTTTAACCTTCAACTGATGATATCTTGATCTCAAATCAATCTTTGAAAATACTTGAGTCCCCTGTAACTGATCAAACAAATCGTCAATCTGAGACAAAGGATATTTATTTTTAACGGTTACTTTGTTGAGTTCCCGGTAATCAATACACAATCGGAGTGTGCCATCTTTCTTCTTTACGAAGAGGACCGGTGCACCCCATGGCGATGTACTCGGCCGAATAAACCCCTTATCGAGTAATTCCTATAACTGAACTTTCAATTCTTTCATTTCAGTAGTAGACATACGATATGTAGTTTTAGATATAGGTTGAGTACCAAGCATCACATCAATTACAAATTCAATTTCCCTATCAATTAGTTGTCCTGGTAGCTCATCTGGAAAAACATCACGAAAATCTCTTACTATAGGAATGTTATCCAAGGTGATGTCCATGGTTTGATCATTTATCACACTACCCAAGTACCCTTGACATCCCTTACTAATTAGTTTACGGGTTTTCATTGCAGATATTAGATTAGGTGGAGAAATTGCACCCTTACTCTCAAAATAAAATTCATCCTGACCCGGAGGTTAAAATATCACTCGTTTAGATGCACAATCAATAGTTGCATGATACTTAGATAGCCAGTCCATATCCAAAATAACATGAAAGTGTCTCATATCAAGGGGTAACAAATCAGCATATAAGGTGGCATTTCCAAGTATTAGTTTCCATGCAGAGTAAACAGATGAACATAAAATAGATCCTCCCGTTGGTGATGCAACACATAATATGTACCTTAAGGATTCCATAGGTCTATTCAATTTACCAGCAAATATCATGGAAACAAAAGAATGTGTGGAATCCAAATCAATCAATACATATGCAGATTGGCCACAAACAGAAAGTGTACCTGAAACCATAGCCTTAGGGTGTGTTTGATTGGACGGACTGGAAAATGGGGGATTAGAATCCATCGGACTTGAGTCCTGGGACTGTGAATCCCCCGGACTATTTGGTCGGATTGGATATGTATCCTGTGTTTGTTTTTTCATGGGATTAGATGTCTGGATAGGACTATTTTCAGTGAATCCAACGTTTGGTTGGACGGACTGGATAGGATAAATGAACAAAAGACTATTTTACCCTTTTTCAATTGTTTACTAAGTAATAGCAATATTAAACATATCTTTAATATTTTAATTATTTTTAATTAAATAAATTCGTTTTTTTTAAATTAAATAAATAAATAAATAAAATATCAATAAAATTTGTTTTAAATCATTATTGTATAACAAATCATTATTTTTTTTACATGCAAAACTTTACTGTGTTTGTTTATTTACACAATTAAATAAATTTATTTTTTTACACAATTAAATAAATAAATAACCACTAAATTTGATTTAATAAAATACTGTATAACCTGTATAAAAAATTTATATTATTTTTTTAATTAAAATTTTAAATAAAACACATATTAAAATTTATATAATGAAATTAAATAAATTATAAACAAAATTTTAAAATAAAACATCAATAAAATATCTATAAAAAATTATTTTAAAAATTTAAATAAATAAAACATCAATAAAAAGTTAAATAAAATTATTTTATTTTTAAATTGAGACATTTAAATTTTATTGAATTTTATTAAATATAATACATAATTAAATAGTAGAGGGTCAAAATGGTCATTTCTGCATCTAATCCCAACAGTGAATAGTCCCCCACATTCTATCCCACCCCCCCCCTCCTAGGACACAGTAGTCCCCCATATGGGGGATATGGAGTCCGGCCGGATTCCATGTCCGGCGGACTAAAAAAAAATCAAACGGCGGATAAGGAACACTATTTGGATTGTAATCCAAATAGTGGATAGTCCCCCCCTCCAATCCCCCCAATCAAACACGCCCTTAGTGTTCTGAATATCCCCTGGAATAAGTGCGAAGACTCTTCCTTGTTTGACATCATTTCTTATTGTAGTTGGTGTTGCATTTGGTCTCGCTGTTGGGATTGACCCGGTCGAACTTGTAGCGCTTGTGGAATCCGAATCAATCAATACATATGCAAATTGGCCACAAACAGAAGTGTACCTGAAACCATAGCCTTAGTGTTCTAAGTATCCCCTGGAATAAGTGCGAAGACTCTTCCTTGCCTGACATCATTTCTTGTTGTAGCCGGTGTTGCATTTGGTCTCACTGTTGGGATTGACCCTGTCGAACTTGTAGCGCTTCGGTTACCATCTCTTCGAGGTTGTGTACAATCTCTTGCCATGTGACCAACATTACCACACTGATAGCAAGCTCCCATAGTACGGTAACAAACACCTCGATGCTTCTTTCTACATATATTGCAAGTGGGTACCAAATTGCCACTATGATTTGAACCTGAGTTATAGGATTTTGATTTCTTGCTCATTAAAGACATTACTTCCTTATTGAAATTTTGTCTCTTATCTCTCCATTCAAAATTCTTGTTGTGAGCGACCATGTTTGCTTCTGACATCAACGCTCTGTCCAGTACATCAACATACTTTGGCAATTTATACGTTAATTCTTTCCAAGATTGAAGCACGAAGACCTCCCTCAAACTTCTTAGCCTTCTTGTAATCTGTATCAACCATGTGCGGTGCAAAGCGTGCTAATTCTGTAAATTAGGCTTCATATTCGACCATTGTCTCGTTCCCCTACTTCAGTTGCTCAAACTCAGATACTTTTCTATCTCGGACGCATTGCGGGAAGTACTTCTCATAGAAAATCTCTAGAAATCGAGCCTAATCAATTCCCTTATTATCATCGCGAACTAACATCCACCACCTCCTCGCTTCATCTTCTAAAGTGAATGCAGCTAATAGAGCCTTTTGTGCCTCTGTACATGGTAACACCTTAAATAGCTTTTCAATTCCCAATACCCAGGCCATAGCCTTTAGTGGATCAACTCTCCCATGAAACAAGGGTGACTTCATCATTTTGAATTTGTTGGTGAGGGCAATAGTTTTGTCATCTGATTGTTGGTCTTGTACTGGTGGTGGCACGGGCATTGGAGGTGGGGGTGGCGATTGTTGTTGTTGCCTTAAGCTTTCAGTCATGTCATGTATCATTCTCTCCATTCTATCAAGTCTTGAGGAGGTTGACTCCTCCAGTTCATCCCCTCTTGTTTTTACCATTATCTATATAAAACTTGTATTATGATACATGAATGCACGCATATATATGTACAAAAGTCATGTCATTATGATATTTAACTGCATATGAATGCAATCCTTAAGTCTTTTCCAAACACCATATTGCTCAATAGACAAGTGAGTGAGATATAACTTGTGCTCTAATACCACTCTGTCACGACCCAAATCTGCCCCTATAAGCTTAGGTCATGACCAGCCAATAATCCCAGATTACCTTCGGCCTCAATGACAAAACAACCATAATATAATAACAGGGCAAAGCGGAAGCAATAAAGAAATATAATTGAGTCCATTGAGTAGTGCATACATGCCAAAATCATAAATGTTAAAAACTTTAAACTTCATTCAAACTTACATATAATGCATCAAAGTTGGACTTCTCATACATCATCATTCATAACAATTTCCAAAACATCAAAAAAAAAAAAAAAAAAGACGAAGGATGGGTTGATAAAGTTTAACTCCTCTCGAGTCCAAGCATAACCCTTCATGGAGGCACTTCAAAACGGCTTCACAGGGATAGACACCAAGGCAGCCTTAAACTTGACGTCCTGCTTCCTCACCTACATATATATAAGGGAGAGGGGTGAGCTGACGCCGAGTGAGTAATATCAATATAAAGGTTTTATATGTATGAAGTCCAACATGTTACAAAATATGTCTTTCGTTTCCGAAACAATTCATGTCAATAACCAAACCATTAGAGTACACAATCATATCAGTCTTTTCTTTATGATAACAATAATCAATCATTCAATTTACATGGTACATGCAATAAAGTATCAAAGAGACAATGTGCCGAAGCCAATAGCACCACAAGGGTCAATCCAATGGGACCATGATAGGTCATTCAATAATTTAGAATTCAATGTGAACCATCAAGTTCTAACATCAGAGATCTTTGTGTTTCAATTAATCTAATGGGACATGGTATTGTTTCCCTCAGGCAAGGGCCTATTAATCAATGGGCCACAGTATTGTTTCCCCCTGATGAGGGCTTCACTAATGGATGCCACGATTACAATTTAAAAGGGACATTCATTCATAGATAACAAAATAGAATTCAAAATACCAATCTTGAATTTCAAAATACATTTCGAAGATAGCTTTATAAAGACATTAATCACAGTGGGTTAAATTGATATTAGGCCTCTAGCGTCCACCTACACAATACACATATTGAAACACAAATCTCAATCAGATGTTCTATAATTCGATTCCCTTTTAATGTTTTTCTAATTCATTTCCCTATTAAGGATGCCTAAACAATGCCCAAGGATGAAAGCATGCACATGGGGGTGTGTTTCAAAAATGCTGAGAATAGGGTAGTTTGCTCAAGCGCATCTTTGGTTGCTCGAATGGTGTGATTTGTCTGCAAAAGTACTGGATGATTGATATGTGCGCTCGATGGTCGCTTGAGCTATATGGTATAAAAGGATGGGTTCGCTCGAACAATAATTAGGTCACTCAAGTCATGTGCAACGTGTCTTCAAAAATACTAGATGCATGCAAAGTGCGCTTGAGCGACAACTTCATCGCTCAAGCGAAGTGCACAAATTCTGGGTTCTCCAGAATTGAATTTGAAGTTCAAAAACATGAGTTTCAACTACCAAGTTTGCATGACTCAAGGGAATATGAAGAAACTCTTTATAAAACATGAATTCATGAAAATTAAGCAACCATTATCTCAAATTCTCTTTCAATTCTTCAAAACAAGGCTCCAAATTCAAAGTTCTTGCCATGCATGGTTTAAATTCAACTCTTTTCTTTTCAAATCATGTTCATATGAGATGTTTAGTGTGAAATCATGAAGAACCTTCAAGGATAGCTAGTAAAACATCATGCATGGAAGGATTTTGTTAAGAATTAAGCTTGAAAATGTTGAATTATGCATGCATGTACTCAATTAGCTCAAACTCATTAAATTCATGGGGATTCTAACTCTTTCCTTGCAAATTCATGCAAATGTTCTTATAAACTAAGTGAATTCAACTTCTTCATGGATAATTTGCAAGCGTTATGGGTGAATTCCATACCTATAGCTTGAATTCAAGGGTTAGGAGCTTAATTTCTTCAAGTCTCCTTCTAATCTTTACAATTCTCCAAGTTCTCTCTCTCAAAATTGAAATCTCTCTCTCAAAATTGAAGTCTCTCTCGTTCTCTCTCTACATTTCAGCCAAGTTGATGTCAAAAATGAGCTAATCAAGTTCATATAACATATATATAGTTGGATTAGGTTAGACTAATTAAGTGGGATTAGGCTTAATTCTAATCAATTCTAATTAATTTATTCTAATTATTTTGATCTGAATCAAATTTTTATCAAACTTGCCATATGATCTTAAATATTCTTATTAGCCTATTGAACTAATCAATTTCGGTTTCTGAATCTGTTTCGGCTGCCAATTTCCAATTCAAAGTAAGTACTTAGGCATATTTTCCATGAACAAACAGATAAGAACAAGTTAAACGCATATTTATGCAATTATGCTCAATGAAATAATATATAAAAATCATATGCACGTTGGGGGTCGTCACACTAAATGGGCATGCCACAAAGTTAACATCTGAAAAGAAAACACATATGAAGACGACTTAGGTAACACAGGTGCTTGTAGGCTAGAAGTGATAGGACGAGAATGCGGTGGAACCCTGAAGTAGTATGGCCCATCGCGCTCAAACCCTCGGCAAAAAATCTTCTTCGAAGTCTGGACCTGTAACAAGCAATGAGCGGGTAAGAAAATGACGGCACAATGAAGATTTTTAGCAAGGCGACTAACATATGGGAGATTATATGCAAAACAGGGCATATGTAATACATAAGTAAGTGTACTATCAGACGACAATGACACATCACCCTTATGTCGGACATGTGAGATAGACCCATTAGCAAGATAAACAGTCTGAGCGGTAGGAGAGACAGGAGAGGATGAAAAAGAGAATTCACCAGTTATAGATCATTGGCACCAGAATCCAGTACCGAAGTTGGTTTAATGCGACATAAAAGGTTGTTGGAGTACCTGTAGCAACGGTGGCAGTAGAAGACACAGGGACACTCAGAGACTGGGGAGTGAATAATCCAAGCTGCTCCTGAAGACGACCAATTTGAGATGGAAGCTGATGTAAGTCAACAAAGCTGGAGGGCTGAACATCACTAGATGTATTGGCGATATCAGCAGTATGGGAAGAGCCTTAAGAGCGTGCCTTAGCAAAATGTTGCTTCAACTCAGGATGGAGCTTGAAGCACTGAGGTTGGACATGACCCGGTTGCACCACAATAGTGGCAAATAGCCTTACCACGAGAAGCCCGAGAACTAGAATTCGCAGCAAGGGCCATTTGATCTGAAACTAAAGAGGCAGGGATAGAGGAAGGAATCATAGCAATAGGTTGAACCAACCAATGATATGGTGGTGGTCATCGCTATCAATAGTAACAAAAGCCTCATACAGAGTTGGCATATGTGATGTGTTCAAAATTTGAATACGAAGAGATTCAAATTTAGGTTTTAAACCCATCAGAGCCTGGTAGGTGCCAACAAGGTGAGTAGACACAATAGAGGCAACAGTAGTTGAAAAATCACTCAACGGCTCATACTATGCTAACTCCTCCCAACGTGACTGAAGATACCCAAAAAATTCAGCAATGGTAAAACCCAAAGCTTCCTGAGAAGCATGAGAAATATCTATCTTGATAGAGCTCGAAAATACAAGCATCATTGTGGGCATGTGCATACATCTATGTAAGAGCCCTCCACAACCAAGGAATGATATAATAGTGCATAAACATGTTATAAATGCATTCCACCATTGAGTTGAACATCCAACAAAGTAAGGTGCAATTATCAATATCCCATTCAACTTGGTAAAAATGCGTTCCACCATTTAGGGTCACCATTTAGAGGTTGCGTCTCAGTTTCTAGGAGTCATCCATACTTTGTGTAGGAAACTAGGTTTGTTCAATAGATTTAGTCATTCTGGAAAATAAGGAAAGGAACACACACCCAATACCAATTAATAGAAATGTTTTGAAAAGCGTGCCTAAGCGCAAGGCAAGGCGAGGTGAGGCGAGGCACAGGGCTGTGCTTCATGCATAGAAGGTGAGGCGACGTGGGTAAGGCGTGCAATTGAGGCACTGAGGCGCGAGGTGAGTGCCTTCTGCGCTTCACTTGTCTTCCACTCCAACAGCTCATATGGTTTTCTGTGTGGATACCCACAATGAATAAAATCTCGTACATTATAAAATGACCAAAACATGGTCCAGAAGAGCAAAAAGGATTAAAAAAAATCCTAGTTGGTGGAGAAGAAGAAGACGATATAGTTCTTTGGCTTTCGACACACAACACGTCAAGTTCTTCTCTTCTCTTCTTTTCTCTCTCTTCTCTGGTTCTTCTTTGCCTTTTTTTTTTTTGTTTTTTTGTTTTTTTTTACTTTATTTTTTTGGTCTTCTTCTCTTCTCTCTCTTTTCCTCTTCTTTTCTTCTCTCTTTTCTGGCCTTTTTCGCTTTGTTTTTTTCTTCATTTTTTCTACCTCTATTTTTTTTCTCCTTTGTTCTTTTCTTCTTCTCTAGTCTTCTTCTTCTCTGTATCTCTCTTCTCCTCTTATTCTCTGGTCTTCTTCTCTTGCTCTCTGTTTTCTTTCTCCTTTGTTCTTCATCTCTGTTTCTCTCTATTTGCACTTCGGATGTAGGAGACCTTATTGCCTTGGTGCGCTTGGAGCCTTTTAAAACACTGAGACAAAGAATAGGTGACCAATAAACACCACGAGGCCAGAAGAGCAGCGTCAAGCACAAGAGATGCTACCGAACAAATTGGTAGCCCAAATCAACAAGAACACACAAAGGTTGCTTATCACATCAGCAACACACAACCCAAAAGGAGTAGAAACCAGCCTGGACCACCCTAGGATGGTGCTAAAAGACACAGGACCAGGAAAGTCCTAGTCGGCTGCTGCAGAAGCCTTGGCAGTGACTGGAAAGTGCTGCCGAGGGAGAGAGAATGAGTTTCAGGTTGTGTAGGGTGGTGGGAGGGAGCTGGGTAGGTGAGTCGGCTGCTAGGGAAGGAAGGAGAGGCTAGCAGTGGTGATGGATAGTGAGGGAGGAGGCTAGGGTTTCTTTGGCTCTGATATCAAGAAGAAACTTGTACAAAATTGGCTTATCCTAATGTGAGTGAGACTGTCTATATATAATGAATATATGATACACAAAATATAGACAAAAAAGTAAATAAATAATTACATAATCAAATTCCTAGACAACTATAATTTATACAAATCACGGGATCTCCTAAATATAATCTATTCTATATTCCAACAATCCCATCTTTCATAATTTTACCACACATCCACCTTAATATCCTCATCACAATTAAACTTCTTTTGTGAACATCTGTTTCTTAACTGACCAAGTGTTTCATGGACATGACCACAAACACAGGACATTTAGTCATTGAAATGACATGATATGGACACGTCAAATAGAAAACATTAATGACATGATTTGGAGACCTCATACACAAAATATTAAGCTTATAGGGGATAGGCATATCAAGGACATTGAAATTACGCATAAACATATGTATGTTGGTATAATAGTTTGTGGGTACTTGTATCAAGCTCAATACGTGGTAAGCCCTACAGGTGCCACATCACCAAAACCCCACCCACGTGGCAGACCAATAAGGCACCACATCGGGCATGTTGTATGTTCAATACATGGCAAGCCCTACGGGTGCCATGTGCCAAGGCAACCAAGACTATATGCTTAGCCTAAGCGGGAGCATACATATAAGCCCAAATATATCTAGATATGAAGAGCCCTGCAACAGGCAGCACCATGGCCCCGCAGGGCCCATGGTCCTGCATACCTCGCTTCAAGATCAAACAACAATACAATCGGCCCCCGGTTCACTTGGACTTGGATTGATAAACACTGGCTCTCCTAGACATTGAAATAAGCCCGCGGCCCATTCTCCTACTTGGTCGCTTAGAAGCGAGCCCCTCTCCTAAATATTGAGACAAGCCCGCGGCCTATTCTCCTACTTGGTCGCTTGGAAGCGAGCCCTTGGCTCTCCTAAACACTAAGGTGGGCCCTAGCCCATTCACCTACTTGGATGCCTGGGTTGGGAGCAGGACCCAGACACTATTGCTCGGGATCATCAGAGGATACTGGATTGGCGGCTGAGGTCATGGGATCGTCGAGATGGTTGTCTTCTTGCTAAAACAACTCCATCTCGACCAGGCTTGGAGAAGAGGCAACAATGACCTTACGTTCATGTCATCCGATGCATATACGAAACGTTACTTTCCACCTGCCATGAAACGTTGCTCTCCGCCTGCCGTCAAGCCACAGACAGCAGAAGGGCTTGTATCACTTCTGGCAGAGTTGAGGAGAACGAGCCACGTGCCCAACAGTTTGCTTAGGCTCCAATACTCCTGTGGCCTATATAACGTATCGTATATGCAGTGAGACACAAAAACAACAATACAACCAAGTCTCATGCTTAAACACCCTCTCACTTTACATTTGTGTTCAAGGTCTATCACTGCCAACCTCTTTCTCTCCAAGCTTGCCTTGATCTCCTCCTCTCCACCTTCGCTGATCTCAGGCCATTGAAGTGCCCGCCATCTTCCCGGACTACCTCTAACCACTACTCTCACCCACATAGTTTATATATATGCATATGCAAATTTGTCATATGCATTATCACTACGACTCCTTTCCTATCAAAGGAAATAATTGCAATGACTTGCATCTCCTCTCTTCTCCACCACTTTGATTAAATCCTTTATTTGCATTATTCTTGTTTTTCAGTCCCATCAAATTTTTTAATGTTATTTCATTTGATATTAAAAAATTTATTTTTATTTTTATTTTTATTTTTATTTTATTTATTTATTTTTTAAAATTACAAATTACAATTCTTTTTTGTATCCAGATAGTGTCTATCTATTGTGTTAGACATGATTTCTATATCAATGGTAACCAAAGTCAAATCAGCGAAGACCTAAAATAAGAAACAAAATATCAATAAAACTTTTAACTAATTTATAATTATTAAAATAAATAAATATAACTATTAAAAACATAAAATTACAATTATAAAATTGTAATGCCAAAACGGGTGCATGCACGTTCCGCATCATTTCATAAAAAACTTAAGTTGTTAGAGAGGAACCAAAAAAAAAAAAAAAAGAAAAAAAATTATATCCAACAATAGTCATTTCTATTTGCCTCTTTTTTGTCAAAAGAAAAGATTCATGAAAAAAAAAAAAAAATTCTTAAATTTATTAGAGAATCTAAGAAACTAGAAAGGCAAAGAGGAGAAATAAAGAGAATATAGAACAAGGATGAGAAAGTCACTTATTCTCTATTTTTGTTATCGTAAAGCACTTTTTTTTATAAAGATTTTGTCACTAGTATTTTTTTTTCTTTCCTTCTCTCTCTCTCTCTCTCTCTCTCTCTCTCTCTCTCTCTCTCTTTCCTTACACAACGGAAAACCCCCTTCCTCAAGTAAGCCTTTAAACATTTTGTTTTTGAGATTATAATATTCGTAGACCTCAACATCATCAATTATTTAGATATTGAGAATGTATTAGCATTTATATAGCTTTTAATTTGTTTCCAAACATTTCTGTATGTTTTGAAATTATTTGGTCACTTTCCTCATGTTTCTTAAATGTTTCTGTTTCCAAGCTAACCAAAACAACAGACTGAAATGAAATTTGATCCTTGACTATATCCAATAATTACAGCATCCTCATCAGATGTTGTTTTTAAGAAAATCATTTTATCAATTTAATTATGCAGCCATTAGTGGAGCAGAAACTGCATTGTCAAGCTATAATTCTACTTTGGGCAATCTTCCTGCGCAACCAATCTGGGCTGTTGCAGAAAATTATCGGTTTGAGCCTGCTTTAGTGGAGGTACTTGTTAATGTTACATTTAAAATGGTTTCTGTTATCAGGGCTTGCTATAAAACTGATTCTTGCTTGTACAGTGCAAAAAATTAGTGGCTGAGATTGGGGAAATGATGAGTGTCCAACTTATTGTGGAAGGATCAATGAATAGCTCAAATCCTTACTTCTCAAGCTCTTGGAGGCGCAATTTTTCTGTATGTCTTTCATTGTAAAACTCATCACATTTGTTTGTTCTTTAAGCGGCAAAAGGAGATTTGTCATATGCCTGGATGGATCAATATTATACAAAGCTACTTCTTGATGTTACAGTGATTATATATTTTATGTTGAGATACTCCCAGGTGCTGAACTAAAATGTTACAATATTAAGGTAGCAGCAGAACCCATCCCTGAGAGAATGCATCCACCTGTAATCATGATGTTCATGTTTATTGAGGCAAAACAGTTAGGTTTTATATCATTTAATTGTGGTCAGTATAAGTAATATAGTGTACTTTTTCCTGTGAAATTTTTCTTTTAAGTCCGAATATTAAAGAATCTTGTTTGTTTGGATTATTAACCTAATTACATAACCAATTCTTCTACTATGTTGTCCAACTCAAAGAGCCTATTCAGATAATCTTAAGCTGATATTTTCTCCCTATATTTTGGCAGGGGGGTTTCATTCTAGATATGGGGGTACATTTCATTGCTGGTTTGAGGATGGTAAGCTATTCCTTTTAACTGAAATTGCATTGCCACATCATTCTTGTGATTTCTTTTGTATGAATTTTATGTATGGATAGCATTTTCCATTTTAAAAATAAAACAAATTATTTCAAGGAACGTTGTTGGAATGTGTCTCACATTGCCTGGAGTTGCCCTATCTGTGGTGGTTATAAGGCTCTAATTTCCCTCTCCTTAACCTAGGTTTTAAGGTGAAGTGTGGGCTAGGCTCTTCAATTTGATATCAGAGCCTACCAAACCCTAGGCTTGTTTCTCTCTAGAGTGCTTTCTTACTCCACATTTTTTTTGTTATCAAGATGTTTTTCTCTCTTTCGTAAGTTGACCAATAGTTTGCTGATGTGATTAGAAAATTTTGTGATTTTTACTTGTTTCGGGGCTACCGGTGTGTTCGGTAGCATTGTTTTGTGATACGCTGAGTTTTCCGACTACTTCTCTACCCTTTTAGGATCCTCGTGTTGATGTGGTAAGTACATATTTGGTTCTTTTTTGTTTTTAGGCCACCATTGTGTTCAGTAGCATTCTTTGTGGGACGCTATTTTTTCAGCTTTTCTGTTTGTTGTGATTTGTCGTTGCTTCGGCCTTGTTGCTTTCTCTCTCTCGGTTGGTTTCTCTTGGTGCCATCGGGACTGATTCCATGCACGTTTCTTCTTTGTTGCAAGATGTTGATTCCTTGTCTATGTTCTTTGAAGTTGTCATTGAAAGGAGTGATTACAATTGTTATTGTCTCTTGGGAACTTCATTGTAGTTGTTTGCAATGATCATCATATTTTCAGGTTCAAGTTGGACACTTCACTTTAACCATTCCATGTTCCAACTTAAGGGAGAGTGTTAGAGATAATATTATATTGTCAAACATATTAAAAAATATGGAAGATATCAGAATATATGGAGATCCCATAATTTGTTCTTATTATGATTTTTTTGTATCTTTGATTTATTTCAATTCCTTAACTGAAGGGATTTGATTGTATCTCCCATTCTATATATATGGTTTCTCATGTAAACAAGAGTATTAAGTTGAGTGAATGAAAGATGTAGCCTATAGCGCTTTGTGTGTGTGGATGTAGGCTAATATTGGCTGAACCACGTTAAACCTTTGTACTCTTTTTTTTTTTTTTTGGTCTCTATTATCTCTCCATATTCAAACTTGTTGCCTTATTACAAAATTCAACTTGGTATCAGAGCTTGGTTGGGCTTGTGGCTGGTGTGCTATTTGTACGGCTACTGTATGTTGTGATTCAGGAGGGTGTGTTAAAATGTGTCCCGTATTGCTTGGAATTGCTCCATCTGTGCTGGTTATAAGGCTCCAATTTCCTTCTCCTTAAAACCTTAAAGAGAAGTGTGAACTGAGCTTTTCAATTAATGTTAATTTCACGACTTTATGATTGAAGATGTATTCTATAAAAGATTTGTTCCACAAATTCAGTGATCATGATATCCAAGCATTCACACATACAAAGGAGACAAAGGCTTTATAGTGGAAAATCCTTTCGAACTTGAATGTAAAAACCAACATGCGATTCCACTAGTGTCACGACCCCAAACCGCCCCTAGTAGTTTGGTGCCGTGATGGCCAGTAATCCGTGATTACCGAAGGCCAACTTCCAAAATTCACACACAATCAGAGTATAGATATAGGGGGCTCGCAAGTGCGGAAGCAATAATCCAAAATACAAGTGGTCCATAAGAGCAGTGCATAAGTCAAATGAAATGGCATACATCTTTACATAGCTTTACAACTTGAATACAAATAGAAATGAAGTACAAAAATACATATTACATCTTGGAAAAAGGCTTCTCGAGTCGACATGTTCAAAATACATAAGCTTAAAAAATTGCCGACATAAACAAAAACACTTGAGCCACAAATCATGAAACATAATCTTCAGGATCGCCGACATCCTTACAGCCGACATAACATGCATACAAAACACACACATCTCGGCGTAGCCGACTTCTTGCTTGTTACCTACATATATACATAGGGAGGGTGAGTTTGGATACTCAGTGAATGGTATAAGTAATAAAGGGGTTGAATGAATGATACCCAAGATCCTTTCAAAACAATACATAGTATATCTTGTCAAAACCATACATAACATAGCTTAGCTTGGCTTAAAACAAAACATCATTCAACTTGGCCTTTCAAAACTTACTTGCTCACTTAACACACGTCAATCCTAAAACATGGGGTGATGACATCTCGGCAAAACAAAAGCATGACCTCGGCATCGAGCACACCCGTTCATAGTCCGTCGGCGGCCGATATCTAAACAAGGGTGCTACTTAGGCTTAACGTCCCCTAGCACGAAAGGACGGTGCTACCTAGGCTTAAAGTCCCCTAGCACAGAAGGACTATGTTACATAGGCTTAACGCCCCCTAACACGGAAGGACGGCGTTACTTAGGCTTAACGTCCCCTAACACGAAAGGACGGTGTTACTTAGGCTTAACGTCCCCTAACATGAAAGGACGGTTCCAAGAATGTCATCCAAAACAAAGCTTATACTTGATACATAAAATAGGGATATCATTCATGCTTAACAAATACTTTTATCAAAACAAGACAAAGCTTTATCAAAACCTTAAGAACATAACTTTATTAAAAATACCACTCACTTTAGTTCTTGGGACGTCAGGATCAAGGCAAAGGTCCAAGTCCTACAACACATGGCAAAGCATACTGAACGTACTTCTCAAAACAAGTCTTACATGCATGCAAATGATCTCGGGAAAACATGCTGGAAGTCAAAACACTGTTTTACATGTCAAGAAGACATGCTGGGTACCAACCAGGTCTTTGCCGAGGTCCCACACCTCCTGGCCGAGGTGTGGCTACCTAGGCTTCGGCATGCGGCTGCATGCCGAGGTGCGCACAAGACAGACTAAAGGTGTAAGTGATCATGCAAGGTAGGCCAAGGTGAGATACGATGCTTGGCCTAAGTGTGAGGTCTAGGTAAGAGTGATCTCGGCGACTACACCTCAGGAGGTGAGGTCTGGAGATCTGGGTTTCCACCCGTGAAGAACATGAAGAACATGAACATGAAGATCATGAAGAACATGAATGCTAAAATCATAACTTCTTTATTACAAAATCTGGGTTTTCATGCTATGAGTTCGAAAACATGGACCTGGGTACCCATACTTGAAAATCATGCGAAAACAAACACAAAAACATGGGTCTAGGCATGAGCCTTCGGATCAAAACATGACTTTTCTTGAAGAACGCATAAATGCTATTTTCTCTTTCTAAAACCGAACTTCAAAGCAATGCATGGCTTACAAATCATATTCAATTATGCAATGCGATAACTTGAACATAAAGAACAACATGAGCAGATCAAGAATCTAACCTTAGAACACGGATCTAACGGTTCGATCTCTAGGGATCAAGCTTGGAAGTCTACCTCCTCTCAAGAACTCCTCCCCCTTTTCTAGAGCTTCTCTCTCCTCTTCGAAACAAGTATACAACAAAATGATGGGTTCTCTCTCTCTATCGGCTGACTTAACTCTCAGCTCGGACACGTGGCAACGGCTGGTTGGTTCTCCTCAAAAAGGTGATAGATTGACAAGACAAGACTATGACAAAGCATATCTAACAAACTACTCGGAATGGCACTCCGGCAAGTGGTGACATCGGCTAAGGACAAGGCTTCGGCAACTAAGGTGACAATGACCTCGGCTAGGTAGGATGACACTTGACTAAGCTGTGCCACACCTTGGCCTAGATGTGCCACACCTCGGTCTAGGTCATACCATTCCAGGACAAGATCACTCAGGTGCAAAGGTAACATCTCGGCCTAGAACTCAAGAATTGGGAATTTGAAGATTGAACTCAAGAATTGGCTAGAACTTGGGTGTTTGAAGCTCCTAGGTGAGTAAATCCATGAGTTTAATGTGTAATTTTGTGTGTTCAAAGTTGATTAATGATCAAGAGTAAGGATTGAAGTGTAATTAAATTGGTTTTGATGAATTGAGAGCCAATATGTGCATGCATGTACGAAATTGTTTTGAATTTGCATGTTTAAGCTTGAAATACATGATTCATGTAGAGTTTTGGTTAAAACTCGTGTTATGATCACCATTTGTATCATCTAAGTTGAAGATGAGAGTAATACATCACATGCATGTACAATTTATGAGGATAGGAGCTTTGAATACATGAATGTGTTATGATGACAATGAGTTTGGTGTAATTTGAGCCATGCATGTGATTATTTTGTGAAATTGAGCTCCATTATGTTATAATTTAGTGTTTGTACCATGTTAGTACACAAATATGTGAAGTTTGAGCCGAGATTATGAGTTTGGAACCTTTAGAGGTCAGATTTGAGCTCAAGAACACATTCTGGAAAACCCAGAAATTTGATGTCCGCTCGAGCGGGGAAACCACTGCTTGAGCGTGAATTTCGTGCTCCCAGTATTTTCTGCAGACCTTGATGTCCGCTCAAACGGGAAAGTCCACGCTCGAGCGGGGAGCTATGTAAGATGAACTTCCGCTCGAGCATCCAAGTTCCACGCTCAAGCATCCAAGTTCCACGCTCGAGCGTAAAAATGACATAACCAGTACTTTTGCAGACCTCATGGGTCCGCTCGAGCGGGTAAGTTCACGCTCGAGCGGGGACCCTGTTTTTGAAAATTTTGTGTGATCGTTCTGTGTTTCGTTTTCCGTTCTCTTTCACTTGCAAGCACTCTTAGGCATGCATTAAGCGTTGTAATTGAGTTAAAGAGATAAGAATGAAGCCTAAAGAGGAATATGTGAATTAAAGAACGGATTGAATCGTTTGTGACCCATATGTGTTATATGATGTGTAGGGTCAAACTCCAGGACAAATCCACAAGCCGATCACTGTGAGTAATATCGATATTTTGAAGTTTGTCAATTGTCCAATTGCTTATTTCTTTACAAGTTTGCTAGTTTCAATTATGGACAACCAATTGACATAAATGAATGGGCCAAAGGCCGTTTTGATAAGAATGAATGAATAGGCCGAAGGCCGTTTTGATAAGAATGAATGATTGGGCCGAAGGCCGATTGACATAAATGATCGGGCCGAAGGCCGATTAACATAAATGAATGGGCCAGAGGCCGTTTTGATAAGAATGAATGAATTGGCCGAAGGCTGTTTTGATATTAATGAATGGGCCGAAGGCCGTTTTGACATGAATGAATAGGCCGAAGGCCGTTTTGACAAGAATAAATGATTGGGCCGAAGGCCGATTGACATAAATGATTGGGCCAAAGGCCGTTCTGACACAAATGAAAGTTTGATATGCATGAATGAGCCAGAGGCCAATTTGACATGCATGAATGGGGCAAAGGCCAGTTTGACATGCATGAATGGACCAGAGGCCAGTTTGGCATGCATGAATGAGCCAGAGGCCAGATTGACATGAATGAAAGTTTGAAAGGCCTAAAGGCCAGTTTGACACGGATAACAGTTTGGCACGAATAACAGTTTGACACGAATAACAGTTTGACACTAATGAATTGGGCCCAAGGCCGTATGATGTGTTTGGAACCGCAATTACTTAACTTACATATGTCTATGTATGTATGTATTAGCAGAAATATAAATTGGGCCCAAGGCCGTTTAGTGTATATTGTTCCAATGTGTATTCTTTATTTGATATTATTCACTGGACTTTCGCTCACTCTCATTCATGTGTTTGTAGGTGAGCCAAGAGAAGTCCAAACCCAGCCCCAATGAAGTCTGTATGGAACAACTAAAGTTTTGAAGAGTCAGCCCTTGCGTCTCACGAATAAGACACGTCTTCGCCCTTCTGCCATTCTATGTTATTTTGTCATGTTGGCGAGGACTTTGGTGTACGTCCGTATATAGCTTTGTTTTGGCTGACTTAGATTTGAATGATCCTATCTGTATAGAATTTTATGTTACTATACTTTCTGTTGTGAGTTATTAACATATGTATGTATGGAATGTTATGATGTGCATGTAAGCACGGCTCTATGGACAAAGTTTTAAATTTGCTTCCGATTTAGCCCCTTTACTCTGATGAGTTTTGTCTTATTTGGTTTGAGGCCGTAGGTAATCTCGTGATTACTGGTCGGTTATGGCCTTAACCCACAGGGGTAGGTTTGGGTCATGACAATGAGACTAAGTGAAACACAAGAAAACTTTATGGACTTATTGAGCTATAATTCCTCTAAATGAGATTTATGAATAAATATGTCTTTAATAAATTTTATAGAGCATAAATTTTTTGGATGACCCCGTCTATAAAATTTTCTGTAGTCGCTATAGCCTATCATCTCTATCAATCACAAAAATTATGATACACCATTTGACCATGCCCTTTGGGCATAGTGATTATTTGGTGATCTTTGAGTATTGTTTCATATCACTTGGCACTTCTTGTCTCTCAAAATCCTAACAAAACATATTGAGTTCCACAATTTTAACCAATAAATAACAGAATGAGGCATCATGTGGATTTGTTATTACGTGCATATAAATGTATGTCACACCTCATATTACTTACATATTTCCATGCAAATCTATTAAATAATTTAATTAAATTATATATATATATATATCACCCATGATTCATCTCTTAGAAATTTGTGAATTACTATTTTCAAAACAATTTAATTTCTTCCCATGCTTTATTCTAGGTTGAAGGTGCAGAAAGTGAAGGAGGCCCAAGTATATGGTGTCAATTCACACGGATCCCTGGTATCCCTCTCTCTCTCTCTCTCTCTCTCTCTCTCTCTCTCTATACCGTGTTTTCTTCACCCAATAACAGTAGTGAAATTCAGTCAAAATAAAAAATTAAAAACATGCCAAAGGATGCCATATGGAGTCATTTTTCTTATAAATATTGTTATATGGGTTTGGCTTCTCTTATTTTCTCATCTCAATTTCAAAGAGTATTTTGATTTGGTAGACTAATTCTGGGACTAATTTTAGTAATTTGAACTATTTATTTTTTAGGACTCGTTGACTAAAATATTCATGTAAAAAATTAAAATGATTGGACATCAATAGCCATATGTTTGAATTATATTTGTTTTAAAAATAAAAAAATAAAAAAAGATGGCAAATATAATTTTACGAATAGCTATTCGTTTTTTATAATACAAATTTATTCAAACATATAGTTATCGATATATAAAGGTGTTCAAAAAAACCGATGGAACTGGTAAACCATTCCAATCCAATCCAAATTGCCGGTTTGGTTTGGTTTTTTAAATTTCAATTCCGATTCTAAAAATAGTGGAACTGTTCAAATTGGTCTAATTCTCGGTTCTAAAGCTTTGGTTACGGTTCCGAACTGAACCGAACAGTGACATATTTTTTTTTTTAATTTTTATATACTAGTTGTCGTGCAAGTGCGTTACATTCGATTTTTCATCTCAATGAATTTTACAATTTTATATTGACTTTTAAGGGTAAAATCTCTATATATAGTAGATTTTTCTCATTCGAACTCAGGTCCTTTAAATTTCTATATTGACTTTTAATTATGCTTTGATAATCACTTCACTACTGAAAATTTCACATTTAGTGGCGTTTAAAAAACGCCGCTATAGGTGTAAAAAACGCCGCTAATTCTTTTTGCGACGTTTAGTACCAAACGTCGAAGATGCGGCCGTCGCTATAATGTTATGGCGCTTTAAAAACGTCGTTAAATTATCATAGACAGCGTTTCTAAAAATGCCACTAAATGTGATAAATAAAGGTAAAATGACGTCATCCACTATTTAGCGACGTTTTAAAAACGCCGTGATAGATTTTTTCCTATTTTAAAAATATGACCCTTGGCACTGTAGTGGCGTTTGTGAAAACGCTGTTATAGCTTCTTCTTTTTTTTTGAAATTGTTCTCTTGTTTTCTCTCAGTCAAAAGACTGAAGCAAAATAAATAGTCACTGGCCATGTTGCCTTTGGTCTCTTCTAAAGTAAATTTGTTAGAATGCTAAAAACTTCATAACCAATAGCATTTTGACAAATTAAAACTTCATAAACATTAAGTTATTTCTTTTGTAGTTGAATTTGTCAGAATGCTAAAAACAGAATGCTACACCACAAAATTAAACCTCACACACAAAATTAAGCACCACAAACAACCCTCGGTGGGTCAGTAAGTTCAACTGTAAAAGCAATACAATAAAACTCTTCGCGACCAACTAGATAACGAGTCTTAGAAATTTCTCAATTAGGGCTGAATGAGAGGGTAAAGATAAGTAGAAGTGCACCTTCCTACACCTAGTTGAGAGAACATTGTGACCTCAAAATGAGGTGATTTTGCCATATTTCTATGGACTTAAAAAGGATGGGTCAAAGGTACCATTTTCTTGATCAAGCATTTGAACGACCTCAGAGACAACGGCTGCAAGTTCCTTCTGGATGAGATCATCGGGCATATCAAATGTCCTCCTTCGTATGAAAAAAGATCTGCCAGGAGGCTGAAGGTCTACCACATCGAGCATTGCTTCCAGCTCATCAACCATCGACCTTTTTGCAACCCACACCATAAGATCAGCACCCTAATAAAGTGCAAAATCAGCAAATTAGAGGATCAGTTTTGTTGCCTAGTGATCGGAATAAGAAATATAAACTTGAGAACCTGTAAAAAAAAATTAATGAGAAGATCAAGAATCATAAAGAACACTATACTCAAACTTCAACCAGTATAGAGAAATCATCAATGTCGTTAGCCAGCATCTGATGACTAAGAAGATATACATATTATAGAAGTAATACAAACATTATGCTATTTCTTTTGTACTTGAATTTGCTTTCATCAAAGCATCAGCATCTTCATGCCCTGCATCTCGCATAAAATAACAGTAAGCAGGAACCACACCATCTTTAGTTATAAGATTAAGCTATTTCTTTTGTAATTGAATTTGTCAGAATGATAAAAACGGGAACAATACCAACAGCAGTTCCTGTGCAGAAAACTTCATAACCATCAAGCAATTCCTCTACTGGAATAGTACGTTCCTCAACCTGCGTGTTCGGGGAAATTTTTAAATCCCAAAAAGCAAAAAGCATAATAAACTTGTTATCCAATCATCAGATTTCCCTGTGAAGGTTGATATATACATGAGTCTAAAGTCGATATAAATTTGTTTAAGTCTAGGAAATACTCTTTCTCCATCTATTTGTTTCAACTTGTGTGATAAAGGATAGACGATAGTTACCTCATAGTTTGAATAAAATGAGTTAAATCAATTTTATTAACTTAACATTAAAACTAATTTTTGGCAATAGTTATTTTTTTCTCTCTATTTTCTTGTCCATCATTTTGTCTAGAAATCTCAAATAAATTAAATTTTAAAATTTTCAAAAAGTTGTAGTCAAATAAAGCTAGATAGAAAAATAATAACAATAATCTATGCATCTAAAGCTCTTCTAGGCATGCCTTCAAAACCAAATGGATAGCAGCCCCAAGACAGATAAATGAACACACAAGCCTATGGTACATGAAGGATCTCAGGAAGGATACAAGTTTCATCAAACAATATGTGCTAATTACAATGATATCTTTTCAGGTGATGGGCAACAATCAGAACATTATGAAGAGCCACATTCCAAGTGAAGGATCCCAGGAAAGAATACAAGTTTTGACTAAAACCAACACATCATGCCCCCATCTTCCCTAAGGAAAAGTAAGTAGGTTCAGCCCAACCGCTTCCTTAAACAAATATTGGATTAAATTCCTTTGATTGAAATAAAAAAAAAAACTCACAAGTCATTAGGTGAACAATAAAAGACAATTTGTTGTTTACTATATTTAACAAAAGTCTGAAATAATCCTAGTCTATGTAAAAACCCAAGAATTAATATGTATTTTCATTTCCATTCACTTAAAAGTGTTTTTTAGTCCTAACCACATATCACTTTCTTCAAAAAAATCAGACATACACACCATTAAAGAGTTTGTAGGCACTTAAACTTTGATTACTAGATGAAGTGTCCGCAACACCAAACAATGATATTGCCATCACAGCAAGAAACTTACAGTGTGCTGCCCTGAAATGATTTTAGACATGTGACTTAGTTTGAGGTGTTTCTCCTCTTTCCCCGAGAACCATATTAGTACAGATTCATCCTAAAAGCAATAACACCACAGCTTCTAAATGATTTTAGCAGTGAAACTCTACTTTCAGTGAAATACAAATGAAGGAAGCTATTGTTTGACAATAACACAACTAATGGCAGGTGATTGAGTATTAAAATAATTTGAAAATGAATATAAAAGTAAGCATATACATAAGACAATTATATAAAAATTAAGACTTTCAGGTATCATTTAACCAGATGCCCCTATGCAAGCTTCTGTTATATTCTACAATTTCAAATTGACAAAAAGTGAAGGTCTGAATATCTAATAACAAGGAGCCACACACCAATATAAGGAGCAAAGCTACATGGGTATGTATCCCACAATCCATCTAAGCTAAAAACGGTAAAACTTTGGAATCAAGTTGTTACAGTGAGAAAGAAAGAAGCATAAACATTTCCTGCTCAGCTAAGGATTTTCCCTCATCTTAGTATATTCCTATAACCAACGGAAAGCTTTTAAAGAATCTATTATTGTTTAATTAGTCAAGCTGTGTAATCCATCCAGTTTTCCATAGAAAAGCAAAATGGATGCATGTGTGAACTGTGATTATTATCCCATATCCATATCCAAGTCAATTCATATTTAATATGAGAATTTTGCTTCTTTAGAATTTATGTCTCCTATTACTAATGAGAAACTCTAATTAAACTACAATGCAAATGCCAAGCCTTGGGCCCACTTTTCCAGCACTTGAAAGACAATACATGCATCACACAAAGGTCAAAATCAATGTAAGTAATTCCCACAGATTTCTCCAGCACACAGAAAATACGCATCTTACAAAGTCAAGGTCAAATTGTACCTCAAGATCATGGCGCCAAGCTTGATAATTGACAATTTCAAAAAACATAACTGGTGGTAATCCAAAAAATAATATATATATATATATATATAATTTGCTTAGAACACAGCAATCCCCTGTTTCCTAATCTAAGTTAAGAAAGGTCCCAAAATGATAGGCTTAGGTAAATGTCTTCTACCGTGCATGCAGTAGCTTCTTACAAATATAGACAACCTCCATCTTCCTAAACCACAAAGTCAATGTTTTACATATCCCTAACTAGACTTTGTAAAGATTAAGTTAGGTGCCCCAACCATTTGTTTCTGTCAATACTAATTAGTGAGAAAACATGACTTGGAGACACTTTCGAAACTTTGCAACCACAACATAACGAAGTGACCCTCCACTTTGTGGTTCAATATAGTTTAAATTTTCAAACACAACCAAGATGTGATAAATGGAGTAACTCATTGTCAGTGGCATACCGCAACTGGATTACTAAAATAACCGTACACATAAACCTAACACATGAAAGGCTGCCAAGAACTCAAAAAGACACACAAAACCCTGACTGCAAAAAACAAAATTTTCCCAAAATATATTAACCAATAGAAAGTAAAATTAGCAAACTCTATGACTCATCTAGCGTTGGCATTGCAACACGTTAAGTGGACCACTATATTAGCTACCAACGTAACCAATGACGAATGTTGGCAACACAATCACAAATCAATACGTCAACTACGTTGTTCCATACATAAAACAGAAAATCCAAGGGCATACTACGAAGCTAGTAACGCCATGACAAAATCGTTACCTTAACTACGAATGCCACAAACCGACACACATTATCCAAAAATTCCAACTATTTCAATGACATAACCGCATATAACAGCCACACACCATAGACCACACTGTTCCCTACATACTTTACAAATAAATTCATGCCAAGTTTAGAAACATAAAAGCCCTGATCACATAATTATCATAGATTTAGTTGCATTATTAACAAATAAGGTTTCAGAGCACAGTCCCTAATCAATTCAAGACATCAAATTGCATACAATCACCAAGAAGCCTTCAATCAAAAACCCTAATTTAATTCTCATAACAGATACACAAACACATATGCATATATAAATGAAGTCATTAATAAACAATTCGATAAATGAAAAACCAAATTTCAAAACCGTTCTCACCTAACGTCACCGCCACTTTTGACCAGCTGTGCCGCCGCTGCCGCCAGAGAACTGTCCTTTCCCTTCCAAATGAACCTGGACCAAAGTCTCCAACCAACCGAAAATGCCGTGAAGGCGAGCCAGAACCTCCAAGCCCCGAACCCTGGTGGCGCGGTCCAGGCGAACCAGAGCTTGGAGCGGTGACCGAGATAGAGCAGACCGGTCCACCTAGGGCGCCAGGATTAGCCAATAACAAGGCCGATCATGATAGCGAGCCAAATCAGGACTGAGGAGAGCAAAACGTCGAGGAATGTCCCAGCGAGGCCTGGGCAGTGTAGAAAATAGATCAAATCGAAGAAACTCTACTCCATTATTGATCGGTGTCTATACAGATACGTGTATGTACATGAGAGAATCGATAAATATACATATATGTCTATGAATATACAAAGTGGAAGAGATAAGGAGATGAGGTGCTAAGCCATGGAAGCTTGCATAGATGGTGCTGGTGGTGGAGCTTTGAAATCAAGAGAGAGAGAAATTGAAATCGCTCTGAAATGAAATCAAAGATGAATCTCTGAGAGAGAATCGAAATCGGAGTGGCAGTGCAGACCGATCTGAATCGAAATCGCGGTGGCGGTGCAGATCGATCTGAAATCGGTGAATCTGTGAGATTTGAATCAGTGAATCTGTGAAATAGGTGAATCGGTGCCTCTCGCTACCTCGCCGGTGCAGATGGTGGTGGAAGTGGAGCTTCGAAATCGGCGAATCTGTGAGATTTGAATGTGAGATTCAAAATAAGGGTTTAGAGAGGATTGAGAGAGAGGCGATGTGAGGATAAGGGTTTAGAGAGGATTGAGAGAAAGGAGCGACGTGAGGATAAGGGTTTAGAGGATTCAATGTTTATGTCTGAAGACCTGAGGGTTTACAAAGCTTTATTCTCAGATTCAAAATAGGCGCGTGTGATGTACAGCATTTTGAGACGCTTTTAAATGCCGTTGATCATAAATATGCAACGTTTTTAAAACGTCGTTAAACATTAATAAAGATGACGTTTAAGAAAACGCCGTTAAAAAAACGTCGCAAAAACCCTTATTTCTTGTAGTGCTTTTAAGGGTAAAATTTCTGATGGGCTATACTACTTTGGGGATTCACGGGACAATAAACATAATGTCATGACCCGAACCCGCTCCTATAGATTAGGATCATAATTGGCCAGTAATCATGAGATTACCTACGGCCTGTGTCAGAAATCAAATCATATTTAATAATAAGGGGCCAAAATGCAGAAACAAAACTTGCAAACATTGTCCAATAAACTGTGCATACATGGCATAATAAAAACTTTTCTCATTTGTATAATAACTCACACCATACAGTTAATATAGATGTACATATATCCAGGATCATTCAAACAGTCTTATCAAAAACCAAGGTTATATATATAGATTTGGTTGCATAAGACCACAAAAGAGAAACAAACAGAAAATAAAAAACAAAGCCTCATCCATGAGGCGACCTTGGTTAACTTCAAAAACTCGGTACTCTTTTCACATTTCCACTAAGGTTGGGACTGGACATCCCGCTGCTCACCTACATATATATAGATACAGAGTGAGCTAAAACTTAGTGAATAATGCCAGAATAAAGAGGCTGTATGAATGAGATTCTCAAATAAGTTGTCCAAACTCATGTATGATACATATAAATCATTATCAAAGCAAAACGACCTCAGGTCCATTCCATTATGCTCAAAGCATATCAAAAGGGCAAAACAACCTTGGGTCCAATTAATTCCTTATTCAAAACGACCTTAGGTCTATTTAACAGTCATGCAAAATGACCTTGGGTCCAACATTCTTATATTCGCATTTATGCACATATTCATATCCATGATCATGATCACATCCATATTCATATTCAAAACGACCTTTGGTCTATTTAACAATCATACAAAACGACCTTCAGTCCAATTCATATATAAGATGACCTTTAGTCTATCTTATTAAACATTCCGAACAACCTTAGGCCCAATCCGTATCCTTATCAACCAAACGACCTTGGGCTCATTTTGTATTCATATATCAATCACCTTACAGATTCATAGTACAAATTCATAACTTCAGAAACTTACCATTTCAATAATAATACATACACAAAAATATCTTTACTAAAATATTACTCACAGTGTTAAGATGCTTGATTCGTCCTTACAATTGACCCTGCATAATTCACAACACATTGGATATAATACAATTCAATCTGTTCTTTAGTTCGCTAAATTTTCTTAGGCTTCTTTTGTGCTCTTTAATTCATTTAGGATGCTCAATGTGTGCCTAAGAATGCTCATAAATGAAAGAGAACGGAAATTGAAGCATAAAACAACTTTTCAAAAGTTCCTAAAACAAGGCCTTTCGCTCGAGCGCAACATTGGTCGCTCAAGCGAACCCCTTGGTCTGCAAAAGTACTGGATGCCTCATTTTTACGCTCGAGCTCAATTTTGGTTGCCCAAGCCAATGCTCAAAAATGTGAGTGGTCGCTCGAGCGGTACTTTTGTCACTTGAGCCAACCTCCAATATCTTCAAAAATACTGGGAGCTTTCATTTTACGCCTGAGCAACACTTTCTTCACTCAAGCGAACTACATGAATTCTGAATTTCCAGAATTCTATTTGAGCTTCAAACACAACTCCAAAGCTCCAAATTCATGTGTGAGTCACCTAAACATGCAAAACACTCCTAACTACATATATTTGAAGATAGTTTCAACCCTTTTTTTCAAAATTCCATGAATTCATCAAAATTCAAACGACAAACTTCATGTATGTAAAATCCATGTTTTATATCTTGCATTTACAAGCTTCAAGACTTGGAATTGGGCTTCAAAACATAACAATTCATGCATGCATGTGTCAAACAACTCTTAATTCAACATGATCATTATGGTTTATACTCAAATATGAGAAGTCTTGACAAATCCATGCATACATGCCCAAGTTGATCTCAAATTCAACACAATCTTTGGTCAATTCACTCCTTTACTCTCATTATCTTCTTTAACTCACAAATTGTGGTTCAAACTCTTACCTACTATCTTCAATGAGGCTAGGTTTAGAAATTTCTTGAGCCTAGCTTCCAAATTCTTCAATCATCCAAGCCAATTCCTCAAGATTGAGCTCCTATCTCTCGAAGATGAAGATTTCTCTCCTTATATAGCTTAGTCTCAGCAAAATGTTGAAGATGAGCTCAAAGTTATGAGCCTAAGCACTAACTCAACATATATATAGTGGATGATTAGCATAAGCTAATTAAGCATGATTAAGACTAATCAACCTTACTTAATTTAATTCAATTCAACTAATTAATTTGATCCGAATCAATTTTTAATTAAATTTCACTATAGGCTCTAAAAATTATGTTAATCACAATGGTATAACCAATTTTGGTTTCTGTCGACTCTACGGCCCTCAATTTCAAATTATACCCGATAGAAGAACAAATTTCTCTACGGTGAACAGATATAAATTCAAAAACATAATTAATTACACAACTAGCACCTAAAATATTCCAAAATCATATTAAGCACATAATCACAAGTATAATTAAGATTAGCATTATAACACAGAATGGGGTCATCATACAGTTTTTATGTTCAGCAACACTATTTTGTTCAAGGGTTCGATGACAAGTAAGTTATTGAAGAATATCGATTTGATTAAGATGGAAACGAAATGTATTAGAAATATATTTCCCACCATTATCAGAATGGATAGTCCTAACAACTGCATAAAATTGAGTTTTAACCATCTGTAAAAATTGGACAAAAATAGGAAAAACGTTAGACTTACGACGAATTAGATAAACCCAAGTGCACCTAACCTAGTGTGATCATCAATAAAAGTCACATAATATCTATGACTAAAAAAAGTAGTGACAGGGAAAGGACCCCATATATTAGAATGTATAAGATCAAAAACACTAGGAGCAAGAGTCATATGAGGGAATATATTAACCTTCTTTATCAAATCACCTGAAATCCAAATTATATATATATATATATTAAATATACATATAAATTATTAATCATTACATAATATTAAAGTAATTTAAATTATTAAATCATATTGAATATATATTATAGGGGCATTTACACGCAAATCTTAATTTATGAACTTATCTAAGATTTTTTGAACTTTCAAAACCCATTAAATTTTTAATAGTTGAAATTGTCTTTCAAACAATTGTTCATCATTTATGATTATCTATAAATGAACATTTATTTTAATTTTCAAAACTTTAAAACATCAACTTTGAAATTGAAAAAAGAAAAGAAATTATGTGAAAAAAAAATTAATTAAAAAAATTGAAAAAGCTAAATTATTTTTTTGTGCAAAATTAAAAATTTTGTGCCTATAAAGGAACATGATGATGGAATATTGATATGAAAAAAAAAAGGGGGATATTGTTCTTGGTTTTGTTGGATAATTAAATCAAACCAATAAGTAAAACGCTAAAAATATTTAATCTCATACTCTGTTTTTTTCATCAGTTAGTGAAATAATTATCTAGAATATTACTATGCAAAATTGATAATATTCTTAGTTTTAAAAATTAGGAAAAACTAATAATATTCTCAGTTTTACTAAATAGGACTTATTAGTTCAAAAAATCTTAAATAGGACTTGAGCTACCATAACATTTGTAATTAGGACTTTTAGATAATTAAATATATATTATATACACAACTAACACAAAATCTTACCTTTTTTATTATCACTCATAAATTGTAAAGATTACCATAGTGACATCTCTATTACATTATATAAATTATTTGTTTTGATATTATTAATGATTTTCTAAAAAGAAATGTAAATAGAGTCTAATTTTTATAAATTAATAATTTAGCTAGAAAAAAAAATGAAATTCATGTACAATTCGGGCAACTTTGGTCAATTTGGGTTTAACTTGGGTCGAATTTGGATAGACAATCTCAAGATATAATTCAAGCCTAGCGCAGGCTTGGGCAGGTCTCAACGAACCTTGAGTTAGTCTTGGATAACCTTCCAACTCGACCGAACATACCCGAGTTGCATCCCTGATTTTAGGGTAAATTACCAATAGGTCCTTCTTTGGGGACTTATTACCCATTAAGTCCTGTTGATAAATTTAGGGTGAAGCACTAATAAATCTCAAATAGTGATCTTATGAACTGTTTGATCCTTCTTTTTTTTAAGGACCCAAAGGTCCAATTCTAGTATGAATTACATAAAGGGTCAAGCATAAACATGTTGGTGTTGTGTGTTGAAGGACAAATGTGAGTTTTCTCATAATGTTGAAATTACTAAATGTAACACTTTAAAAAAATTCCTTAGTGTATTTTTTTCAAATGTGTTACTCCAATGTAACACTCTGAAAGCGTAACACTCCAATGTAATATATTAAAAAACTCTTTAGTGTACCTTTATCAAATGTAACAATATAACATTTTATAAAAACTTCTTAGTGTACTTTTTCTAAAAGTAACACTCTAATCAATGTAACACTAAAAAATTTCTTAGTATACTTTTTTCAAACGTAACATTCCAATATAACACACTAAAAAACCCATTGGTGTATTTTTCTCAAACGTAACAACGTAACATTCCAAAAAATCTCTTTAGTATACTTTTTCAAAATGTAACAATCTAATGTAACACACTAAAAACTCTTTCGTGTACTTTTCTCAAACGTAGCAACGTAACATTTTAAAAGAACTCCTTAGTGTATATTTCTCAAACATAATACTCCAATCAATATAACACACAAAAACTTCTTACATTGTGTTTGGTTGGGGGATTTGGTGAGAGATTTGGAAAAGGAAAGAGAAAAAGTGTGTGAAATTAGGTGAAATGTAGGTATATTTTATTCATATTTTACCTAACTTTTCCATTTCTTTTTCCAAATTTCTTCTCAGATCTCCCAATTAAACACAACATTAGTGTACTTTTTTCCAAACATAGTACTCTAATGTAACACTCCAATGCAACACCAGAAAATCACAGTAACAGAAATACAAATTTTCACATTTGACAACCAACACTTTAGCTACCAATCCCATCCCCCCCCCCCCCCTCCCCCCTGCCAAAAAAAAAAAAGAATCTTCCACACCTCATATTTTCATTCCTATCCCAAAAATAAATAAAAAAATTGAAAAAATGAATGACAAAAGGGCATTCACTTAAACTCAAATGGCACTAAATCAAATAAATATAACTTTCCAAAATAAAAGGACTAATTGATTCATAAGAAAACTCTTAGAACTAAACGAATCAACATTTCCCCATACGGGATTTATCGATAAATTTTTAATAAATTTATCAATCTCTTATTTTTATGAATAAATTTATAATGATAAATTTATTAATAAAACATGTAAGTAAATAAGTCTAATTACTATGATTGATTGGTAAATACCCCTAATTTTTATTGAGCTCTAACGCATACTTGTTAAAATTTTAATAAATAAATCGAAACATACTAAAGTTCGGTTCGACTCATTTGCAGTCTTAATTATTACTAAATTTACACTGCCCTCCCTTATTTTACCTAACAATATGCACACACCTCTTCTCCGTTAATGGCTTATTAATGACTTCACGAAAAATATTTATATCAGCATTCTATATTATTAAAATGCCAATTTTACCTGTGAAAGGCAATTTTCGATCATTTATAGTTCAAAAAAAAATTAAAAATAAAAATAATTCATTTACTGTAGTTTTTTTACCTACAACCAAGGGTATCACACCTTATTAGTCTTCTATTTAATTAAAAAAAAATTTATTTTGAAATGACAGGTAAGATAAAAGATGGAAGTAATGGAGATGCGGCTGATGATTCTTACCATAAATACAAGGTACATGGCATGTTGTACTCTTCAGGACTCTACCAGGTCTGTGTTTGGCCATGTTTCTAGGAGGGTGGCTAGTGGTTATTGAGATTATTTTGCTCCTTTTATGGCACTTCAATGGGTTTAATTTCTTGCGCAATTATTTATCTATTTATTTATTATTTTTGATCTAAGGCCTAGGTGCAGTTTTTGTTTAGTCATATTGATTTTTCAGCTTTGTTTTGCAGCTCTCTTTGTTTTTATTATTTATTATTATTCATGTATGTATTGCCCTGTTCCAGTGTAGTGCTCTTTATTTTACATTAATATATTTCTTTTTTGCCAGTTCAAAAATAATAGTTATAGTGCTAACTTTATTTAAGCATGCCACAGGAAGACATAAGGATTTTGAAGGAAATGGGTCTAGATGCTTACAGATTCTCAATCTCGTGGTCAAGAATATTGCCAAGTATTACATTTCTTCTTCTTAGTTCATGTGTATATCTAAGTGATTAGAAATATGAAACCTTTTTATTTTAAATAGAAGATAAAGAACAATATAAAAACAACCCTTGACGGTTGATAAAAAGCAAAAAATATTTGTGATTTAAAAAATAACAAATCCTCCTGAAATTTGGGATCAAATCACAATCGACCATATATTAGTCACTAGGATTAAAGACAAATAGGTTTCAACTTTTATGCATGTCAAATTTTAAAATTATCTTCATCTGTAGATAATGTAGTTTTCCATGAATTCAATACATATTTAACTTTTAGACTTTTTAATCTTGGTTATGAAGGCAATTTTAGTGTTTAGTCACATTGAAATGGGAGTGTTTTTTAGTAAATCCTATTCTTAAGACCTATGTTTTATCTAATCCATATTCTTTTTTAGTATTCTATTAAGTCTTCTTTTTTTCTTTTTCTTTTTTTTTTTGATCATAAGAAAATCCATTGAAGGAAGCCAAATCGACACTTACAGAGACCATCTAAAAATAGAACTTACACCAAACAAAACAGAGATATTATAATAAGCATATAGGAGAAAAAAAATATGAATATATTCAGACGCACATTTCGTGCTATTGCTCGTATTGCAAAGTAGAACCAATCATAAGGCATGTCTGAGATAAAACATATGTTTCACCACATAGTCCTATTTTTAAGTCCTATTTGGTTTAATATGACCAAGTTTTCTATTAAGTCCTATTTGGCAATAGATCCAAGTATTCTATTAAGTCCTATTTGGTTTAATATGACCAAATTATCATTATAACTTTATGTGCTTGTTTCTATTTTAAAATTAATACACAATAAAAAATAACAATAATTCCTTATTCCATTGAGAAAAACTCTTCCTTATTCCATGAAGAAAATCTCTCATCATTCTAGAAAAAAATCTCATAATTCCAAGGGTGTAATCTCTCCGTTATTCCATGGAGAAAAACTATTCTAGGGGAAAAAAATTTCTCCCTTATTGAAAAAATCTCTTACATTCTCAAAATCCTAAATCGTCTCACTAAATATTGATGTGAACTTTCACATTACAAATGCACCTTGATAAATAACACATTCTCATGGAACCAGTGGTGGAGGTAAGTGAGGACCAAGGGGGTTACGTGCCCCCCCCCTCCCTTCCTCCCTGGATTTTGGGTTTTTTTTTTTACAGAAAATATTTTAAATAAAAAAATTATAAAAATATTATTAGAGTAAAATGTCAATGACATTTTAAAAATTATGAAAACAATAATAGTTGTTTTGATTGAAAATGAAGAGACTACTATAAATCATATTATCTATGAAAAATTTTGAATGTAACGGTGATGTCGTTGTTATTGATATGAAATTTATTAGATTGTTAGTTACATTTGACATGTGAGGTTCACTTTTTATGTATTTATTTACTATTAGTTGAAGATATCACATACTAATGATGACATGGGATTACCATTATATTGAATTTTTAATCAAATTTTGCATAAAAAAATAATTTATCATTTTATCATTATATAATTTATTTTAAGTCTTATATTCATATTTTTCTTTTATATTGTCTATGATACACTAATTATAAATAACATTATTTTTTTTTATGTTTCTCAAAATCAATCATAAAAACTTGCGTGAAATATTTTTGTAAAATTTTTTAATATTGTAATTAATAAGTGTCCTTTCTAATTTAATTTTCTGGTTTCGCCACTGCATGGAACCATACACACACTCAATATTTCATGAGTGTGTGATCATTAACATTGGGTACGACTACCTATTTGTATTATAGAATTAATATGAACATTCACATATCTATATACATACTATGTTCATGCTAGTATATACAACTAATCTTGGAAAAAATAAAACATATACCAAAGTACAATATGAATATTCACAATAAACAACAAACATACAATTAACCTTCAAAAAAATAAACTCATATCAAAATACAATGTGAATATTCACAATTTACAATTAACATACAATTACCCTTAAAAAATTACATTCATACTAATGTGAATATTCACACTACAACATGAAAACATAAAACAAAATTTAAAAAAAAAAAAAAGAAGTAAAAATCGACTACTTTGATTGTTTAATGATAACAAAAATAATTGTTCAACCAACAAGTATAGTAACAAAAACAACAAACATACAACTAATTTTCGAAAAAATAAAATTCATACCAAAATACAATATGAATATTCACAGTTTACAATTAGCATACAATTAGCCTTAAAAAACACTAAACTCATACCAATGTGAACATTACACTGCAACGTGAAAACACGAAACAAAATTTTAAAAAGTGAAAATCGACTATTTCGATTGTTCAACAGCAATAGAAATGATTGCTCAACCAAAAATCATTGTAACAATCAATATATTAAAAACCATCAAACAATATAAAAAAAAATCATCAAATAGTTCATTATGGAAGCACCTTTTTAGAAACAATATGTATATAATCAACTCCGGCATAATACCAGCGAATAACCTACACAATATCAGTGACTACACAAACCAACGAAGAGATTACGGTTTATTTATAACAATGTCAAAAAAACGATTGTTCATCGCCAGTTTACTATCATCTCTGTTGCGAGTCCATTATCTCTATCATTGGTCTACATGTATAACTAACATTCTCTTCTAAATATTCTTCCATGATAGGACCTTATTGTAAAATAATGGTGAAGATCTTTGATCAAGTGAATTCCCCACATTGGGGCAAAGAAAATATTAAGAATAATAATCTTCTATGTTTATATACAGTATTTTGTATGTATCATAAATGAAGTATATCTAATAATAATTTTCTCTCTCTAGATATAAGGTATAATATATATATATATATATATATACATATATATATTACAATAAAAGCTTATAAGGGTAAAATAATCCACATAGTACTTCTAATATGAGAAAAAAGACCTATTGGAATATAAATTCAAATGTGTGGGACTAGATGGAACACAAAAATACTTTGTGGACTTATTGGGTTATAAGTCCTCTAAATGAGATTTATAAATAAATCTCTCAAGCTCAATACCCCCTTCCCCCATTCAATTCTTTTTATTACAACTATTAAATTTTATATCTGTAACTTATGACTCGCTTAATCCCATAGATATTTTTATAATTTAGAAAGTCCTATCAAACATCAAAATTTTCCAAATGAAATGTACCCACATTTGGAAACGTAAAATGTGTATGCGAATATGATATTTCAAATTGCAAAATCGTAGTTGTCATATTAGGTCCCATTGTCATATTTTAATAATGACACATTTGACAAAAGTTTAATAAGACAATAATGCACTCATTAGAGTGATTGTCCCATTATCACATTTTAAGAATGACACAATTGGCATTTTAAGAATGATGTCCCATTGTCACATTAATTTTAAGAATGACACATTTGGCAAAAGTTCATACCCACATTGGGAAACCAAACGTAGCATCACCCAAGAATCTCTAAGAAATATAGTGAAATGATCTCACGGTGTACATTTCCAAATTCAATGGGATTGTGATTGTCCACAAAAAAAATTCATAGGACTTTTCAAAACATACTTTTCTGGGATGGGATTTCCAGGTAAATTAACGTTAATAAAACTACCTTTAAAAACAAAACTCTAAATCTAAAACAAGAAAACGTATCTACCCACTCATACTACTTGCTACCAGGTCACTTGTTAGTGCCCACTGCCACCAATCCTCCCAACCCATCAACCATTGACACCATCCTCTCCCCCACCTATTGCTGCCATTTGTAACGATACCATTCCTCTTCCATCACACCCACTATTAGCTCATTGACTCCCTCAAACCCGGCCTCCGCCACCTCCTCCCTAGTTAACTCTTGTCCCGCCATCTTGACACCCTAACCCGTTCCCACAACTTCTAATCCCTCTTTTCCTTTGCCAACACCCCCTCTTCTATGAAACCCTACAACCACCAAACACTACCACCCTCCACCCACAAACATTTAGATTTGAATACCCTAGGCCTCCTCCTTAAAAATCTCTCTGTGTCTCTCTCATACATGATTTACAAAGGTCAGTCAATTGGGGTTTTGAGATTATGAGAGGAATGGATTAAGGCTAGCAAGAAAGCTAGTAGATATCATGGTGGTAGAGAAGTGGGTAGCATATAAGAGAGGGACTAGGGTGGTGGTTGGAAGTGGTGCTGGTTATGGGTTAGGGTTTGTAGGGTTAGAGATGTCAAGATAACATGCAAGGTTTGATATGAGAGTATTTTGGAAATATGGGGTGAAAAAAGGGGAAAACAAAAATCCAAATTTTAAATGAGTATGAAAAGGTGGGTGTAAGAAGAAGAATTTGTGGTGTAAACATAGACCCCCTTTTGGAACATGGCACTAAAAAATGTTAACATCAAATAATTTTTTTTTTCCCAAATTTTCCTTAAGTGCATCAAGAGTGAGATTTTAAGATATTGGTGAAAGATGAAGAGATTAAGGATAGATTAGAAGAACTATTTTGAGAAACTATTAAATGAGGAGCATGGAATAAGGGAAGAAATAGCCAGTAATACGATAAACCAAGATTATAGCTTCTATCACAAGATTAGGAACTTTGAAGTAGAGATTGCACTTAAGAAGATAAAATCAAATAAGACTTTAGGATCCGATGATATCCCTATTAAATGAGGAGCATGGAATAAGGGAAGAAATAGCCAGTAATACGATAAACCAATATTATAGCTTCTATCACAAGATTAGGAACTTTGAAGTAGAGATTGCACTTAAGAAGATAAAATCAAATAAGACTTTAGGATCCGATGATATCCCTATTGAAGCATGGAAGTGTTTGGGTAAAAAAGGGGTTGCTTAGTTAACTAGGTTGTTTAGCAAAATTTTGTTGACTAGGAACATGCCAGATGCGTGGAGGAAGAGTATTTTAGTGCCAATCTAGAATAAAGGAGATGTCCAAAATTGCAACAACTATAGAGGAATCAAGCTAATGTGTCCTATAATGAAAGTGTGGGAGAGGGTGATGGAATACCGATTGCGAGATATAACAGAGGTGTCGGAAAATCAATTTGAGTTTATGCCTGGCAAGTCAACAATAGAAGCGATCTATCTTTTAAGGAGAGTAATAGAAAAGTATAGAGAAAAGAAAAGAGACATTCATATGGTGTTTATCAACCTTGAGAAAGCATATAATAGAGTGCCTCGGGATATAATATAGTGGGTGTTAGAGAAGAAGGAGTGACAAATGGTTACATTGATGTAATTAGGGACATGTATGAAGGGGTGGTGACCACTATTAGATCGTCTGTTGAAGAGACAAATAAATTTCCTATCACTGTAGGATTACACCAAGGATCTACCTTCAGCCCTTATCTTTTTGCATTAGTTATGAATGAGCTGACGAGAAATATTCAGGATGACGTGCCATGGTATATGCTTTTTGCAGACGATATCGTGCTAGTGGATGAGACTAGAGAAGGAGTTAACACAAAGTTAGAGATTTGGAGAAAAGCAATTGAATTTAAAGGATTCCGGATAAACAGAACCAAGACAAAGTACATGGAGTGTAAATTTAGTAACAGTAACAATGAAAGCAGGGGAGAAGTGAAGATTGAGAACCAAGAACTGCCTAAGAGTGAACATTTTTGTTATTTAGGGTCGATTATCACAACAGCGGGAGAAATTGATGCGGATGTGGCCCATAGGATTAAGGCGGAATGGTATAAATGGAGAAGTGCGTCTGTAGCACTGTGCAATAAACGAATACTCACTAAACTAAAAGGTAAGTTCTATAGAACGGCTACTAGATCAGCAATGTTGTATGGGACGAAGTGTTGGGCAACCAAGAAACAACATGTAAATAAGATGAGTGTGGTTGAGATGAGGATGCTACCGTGGATGTGTGTCAAGACTAGACAAGACAAAATTAGGACTAAGTGTATTGCAGAATGGGTAGGAGTAGCACCGATAGAAGAAAAATTGAGAGAGAATCAATTGAGATGGTTTGGTCATATTCAATGGAGACTAACAGAGGCAATAGTGAAGAGATGCGATGCAGTGACGGTAGATGGAAGTGTTAAGAGACCAACTAGGCCTAGATTCACATTGGCTAACATTGTAAATAGAGATATGGATATACTTAATCTGACTAACGAAATAACCTTTGATAGAGCCGCGTAGAGAAGAAGGATTCATGTAGTCGATCCCATTTGATGGGACTTAAGGCTTAGTTTGGTTTGGTTTGTAAACTTCAAACTCATGATTTTTTTCCTTTTTAATTTTTTGAAAGGGAAATGCTAACCACGTTGTAATGTTCGTATATTGAAATATGTGAAAATATTCAAAAATATATAGTAAAAAAATGTGTGAAATTATTTCAAATATGTATTGAAATTTTAAACTTTTTGACATTATTTGGTTTGTAATGAATTCCCAATGGACAGTTATTCACAAGGCTCCTTTTCAAATCACAGGATTTATTATTATTTTTTTTACTTCTTTTTTTTTGTTTTTTTGTATGTTCATCTTTTGCTCTTAAAAATATGATAGAAAAATATCGGGCCACAAAGACGAAACATAAACATAATGAAAGAAATTAAGAAAAAAGAAAAGAGAAGAAAAGATGTGCAAATGAAAAAAAAAAAAAAAAAAAACTGGTTTTTGGAATCCCAAATGTCATGTGTTTCCATCGTTTAATCAAAATATCTTAAAATATGTGATATCTCAATGGAATGTTATAATCCTTTCAATCAATCGATCCCATTTTATTTATTTGGCTTCTATTTTTTTTTTTTTTCTTTTCAAATTTGGAATTATTAGATGGAAAGTTTAGTGGAGGTGTGAATGAAGAAGGAATCAAATACTACAACAACCTCATAGATGAGCTTCTTGCCAATGGTTGTTGATTCAACCTCAACTCTTTCATAATCTATTTAACAAGTCAAAATGCATATATATATATATATAGATATTCTTATGTGAAGACATATGTTTATGCTAAATTATATATGCAGGTATAAAGCCCTTTGTGACTCTCCTTCATTTTGATGTTCCCCAAGCTTTGGAAGATGAGTATGGAGGCTTCTTAAGTTCTTGAATTGTGTAAGTCAATCATGTTACTTTCATCATATGATCCGTCTGTATAACTGCCTATAAAAGACATTTAAAAGTTGTTTTTGAATTTTTAAAGAACTATTTTTACAGAAATGAAAACTACATGTGTGTTTTCAAAGTTTTCATTTTTTTTATTTTTGAAAATACAATTATGAAAACACTATCAAACAGACAATTATCGAAGATGTGTTTACACTACTAAGAGTACTTGTATAATCTAGACATTGGTACTACATTTCTACCATATCATCCAAATCAAAGTGTTGTTGAGCCTTTAAGCTCCTAGGGCTAGGCTTAAATGAAGCCATGTCAACCTGTGTTAACAGGAACGATTTTTACAACTATGTGGATCTATGCTTTGGGAAATTCGGGGATAAGGTGAAGCATTGGGTCACTCTGAATGAGCCGTGGAGCTTTAGCTATGGTGGATATGCAATGGGTTTCCTTGCACCAGGTCGATGCTCTTCTTGGCAACAACTAAGTTGCACTGGTGGTGACTCTGCCACTGAACCTTATTTGGTGGCACATTACCAACTTCTTGCCCATGCAGCTGCTGTAAAATTGTATAGAAGCAAATATGAGGTAAAATTCAGTATACATATATATGCTATATTGCTACAATGTGTGTTTGATACTTTGCAGTAAATGCATTATTGGTGATTTTTGTGTAGATTAAGTGGGCTATTATGACTTCTTTTCTTCTTTTTTTTTGGAATTATGTCCCACACCATTTTTTATTTTCTTATAGCTCTGGTTACAACTTACTAGTTAAAAATAATTTTAATTTGCTGAAAATGCTTATCATCTAAAGGTAGGAGAAGAGTATTTTTAGATTCTGCTTAGAGATTATATGTTGTCAACCAAACAAAAAAAAAAAAAAAAGGCTAAAACACACAAAACCATACTTAAAATTAAGTTTTCTGCAAGAAAACAGGGGAATTTTTTCTGGTCCTTGCTTGTTTTGGGGTATCTATATTTCTTTTCTTTGTTTTTGTTGGCATCTTGTCACGTGGGATATCTTTTTAAAATACGTTGAACTGTTTTCTATTGGTGGACTTTCTAAAATAGATTAAGTGCCTTCAACAAATGTAAACTACACAAATGGAAGTAATGCGAGGGATACTTGTAATCTTACTAACAATCTTACTAACACATTCACAAAGACTCACAAGTTTTTATAAAATCAACCATCACTTGGTATGGGACCTACATCAACTTGTGAGTGTGTTGGTAAGATTGTTAGTAAGATTGTAAGTATTCTTAGCATTATTCTTATACTTGTAGGTAGGTACTTTTTTATGAAAAATGTTTGGGATCACCTTTGGGGATAACCCGTACACTAAAGTGATCCTAACTCTCTATGTATGTGTGAGGCCCACTCATATATATGTGAGGTCCACATTATGAGTGATCCAGATTTGTGAGGATCTTGTTGGGGTCTTGTAGGGATGGGGTTTCAATCATTATTCCTTTTTTATTTCCTTATTGGTTGTGTGGAGGCTTTTTTCAAAGAGGGCTTTCTAAAAAAACAAAAATTTGTATTACGACTTTGTTTGGAGAGTTTAAAATCTACTTTAAAGTGGGGCCTTTTGCAAGATGAGAGTTTGGAATTTTCTCTAAAATGGGGCCTTTTGCAAAATGAGGCCTAAAGCACAAGCTTTAAAGGCTTCAAGAGTAATGATGAAGTTTCTTCCATAGTGCTTATAACCTGAGGCCATGTTTGTTTGGGCGGACTGGATTAGCATTCCCATGACTAATAGTCCTAGGACTACAAATCCGTTGGATTATATATCCTATCTTAACTAAAAGTCAAGTTTAAAATAATTAGTCCCTACTTTAATTGTTTAATCAAATATCGGATTAATAATTTTATTGGACTATTAGTCCAATCCCAAACTCATGTCCACCCAAACAAACATGGCCTGAATGTACTATTTGTTTCAAGCTTAATAAAATTCTTCTTCCCAAATTTTTCCATTGACCCTTTCAACTGCTCTTGCATGTATAAATACATGATCTTACCACTTACCACCACATAACACTAGGTCTAATTGTTTTCCAAATGAACCAACCGTAATTAGCGCAATACACAACATAAACCCAACTTTAGTTAAATTACATAAGTTAAGTAGGTTGTTAAAGACAAACACAATACATCAACAATACAAATTTCCATGATGGGACAAATTATTACCATGTATGATTTAATGATTATTCTTGTGAACCATATTAAACCAAATGGGAAGAACTATTTGTTTGTATAGGATGCAAATACAAAATAATTTCATTAAAAATTTGTTTGCATGCTTGTAATTAATTTGATTTTGGAAGTGTAGAGAAGACAAATGGGGAAGATTGGAATTGCACTTATATCAGAATGGTTTGAGCCGTACTCCAGTACAAGAGAAGACTATGAAGCTGCATTACGAGGCCTTGATTTCATGTTTGGTTGGTGAGTACTACTCGATGCTTTCTCTTTTTCTTCACTATGCATATCTCATATTCCAATCGGTGTTTCTTGATGCTTATTGAAAGGATTGTTCTTTGTCGAATTTTTTCTTCTTTTTGTCATAGGCCTAACATTAGACTTAAAATGCCTTTTCACTTTTAAGTCCTAATTTTGTTTATACATGTATTTTAGGTTTATGGACCCATTGACAACCGGGGATTATCCACAAATCATGCGATCTCTTGTAGGAAGCCGCCTTCCTACATTCTCAAAAGAACAATCCAATTTGCTAATTGAGTCGTTTGATTTTCTAGGATTGAACTATTATTCTGCTGTATATGCAGCCAATGCACCTAATTCATTTACCTTGATTCCAAGTTACATAACTGACTCTCGGGTCAATCAATTAAGTTCGTTCAAATTGAACTTTGATCCTAATAAGTTACGAAGTTTTAATTAAGTTGACACAAATACAAATTGACCATTATATTATGTTTTTGTAGGTGAACGCGATGGTGTCCCAATTGGCCCCCAGGCAAGAACATTAAGTTCTATTCGCCCTCTTCTTTAGGGTTTGTTTTAAGTGTATAGTAAAATAAGTGAACTGTTTAGGAACAAAAAATGGAACATAAAAGATACACGGACTATTCAGAAGTTTGTATTCGCCCTCTTCCTTTTGTTTCCATAGAACTGGTAAGATACAAAATATGTATTTTGACCAAGTGTAGCTTAATATTGCTATCCATTTTGATGAAAAGGAAGTATGAAACCTACATTGCAATCCAGGTGGCTCTACATTGCTATCCATTTTTTTTACGTATCAGAATAAAAAATAAAAAAAAAGGAAAGAAAACTACAACAATATTTAACAGCGCTCTTTGTATGTTGAATTTTTGAACCTTAATTTTGCAGACTAGTTCACCATGGCTCCATGTTTATCCAAGTGGCATTCGCGACCTTCTGCTCTACATTAAGGAAAAGGACAATGATCCAATTATTTATATTACAGAAAATGGTATGTAATAAAAATATATTTTTTTGTATTATTAGCATTGAGCAAGGACAATTAATTGAAGAGGCATAACAATTTTATTAAACAACAGTTTCTAGATAAAATATTGACCTTGATTGTGCAGGGGTTACTTCAATTTTATTAATTGAAGTTTTTGTATTATTAGGATTTGATTGTTTGTGTAGAGGTGGAGTGAAGGTAGGTGGCTACTTCATATGGTCATTGCTGGACAATTTCGAATGGTCTGATGGTTACAGCGTTCGGTTTGGAATAAACTACGTAGACTACAAGAATGGGTTGAAGAGATACCCAAAACATTCAGCTGTATGGTTCACCGATTTTCTACGAAAACATAATCAAAACTCTCAGCCAACAATTTCTGATCATTAAGCGGAAGAGAATTCTTCTTGGCCTTCTTATGTCTCCCTCTTTTTCTTTTTCCCTTTCCATTTGCTGTATTCTCTACTTTCTTGAATAATGTTTATGTTGCTATGTTCTTAGCCATTAAATTGGTCATGTTGTTTCACCTAGCAGCTATTCTAATCACACAGAATTAAAGCATAAAAAAATCAGTAAAGATACGTGCACAAAATATATGTAGAAAAGTATATCCAGAAAAAAAATAATGTTCAGTTCATATTTAACTTTTGTATAGTAAAATCCACATCTGGAATGAATTTAAACAACACATTAAATTTTCTGAATATTTTTCTGTGTATGAATCTTGGGCAGTACCATTACTTATCCGCATTCTGTAGCTGATACCCAAATGTTCCTTTCAGACCAATAAAATTGAGCAGAAAATTGACAGTTATTCGCACCATCCATACTAACTTCAAATGTCCTGAATAAAATATACTTATGGTCCTTAAAATATATTTCCAGTTACTTTGATCCTCTAAATTTTAGTTTTGTCAATTTTATGTTTCATACTTGATTTGACTCGACTCGTTTATCCCTTACCAATCAAATTACAAGAGTCAGCTCCACTTAACAAAAACCCCATGTTCACTAAGGGTGTTCAAAAAAAATTGGTCAAACCGTAAATTGATCCGAACTATTCCAAATCATATGGTCTGGTCTGGTTTTTTGAGGGTACCATTTAGTTCTGGTTCCAAAAAAATTAAGAACCACTGCGTATGGTTCGGTTCACAGATTAAAGGTCAAAAGAACTGGAAAAGTCAAACCTAAATGAATCTATAAAATGAGAAACAACTGTACAAAGGAGCACAACACAGGACATAAAAGAGCAACAACTCTAAATAACAAAAGAGAAAAATATAAAAGAACAGAGAAAATTGGGAAAAAAAAAACTACTTCATTACAATAGAGAAAATTGGTTAACAAACTCTATTTCTCATAATAGACTAAATAATTTGACTACTTTACCAACCAACTTACTGACAGCTCAACTAGACTCACTCAGCCCGGACTCTCAAACTGTTCTCTCAGTTTATTGTCTCTCTTATTCTTTTTTCTTTTGTAAATTTTTCTACCAAACCTCAAATTTATATAACCTACAAATGTCCCTAATCATACCAATATTATGCCAAGATTTTGTTGTCTTTGTTTCTCCGAACTCAATTGAAAATAAAAATCCAATATATCAAGATAACTTTGTAATGTTTGGTTCAAGTGTTACTGCTGCGAATTCAACTTATTTTTCCCTATTCTCCAATTGTAATAATAATAATAACCTATAAAATAAGAGAGCTCCATTCTATGACTAATTAGGATTTCAAGTTCCAGTGACGAGTGGCTGAAAGAGGGATTGGTGAAGAACCAATATGTTAGAGTAGCCTATCTGCATATCCATTTTTTGAATATAAAAAAAAAAAATGCTGTTACATTGTCAACATTATAGCATTATGATCCCAAAAGGCCATTTAGATTAGGCATATTACAAATACAAAATGAAAAAATGAACCCGAAGCATTTAATTGACAGTCTCTTCCTTCATGGCCAGTGAGAGAGCACCAAGACTAGCTCCACACTCCACTGTGACACCAGGCATGGCTACAGCTCTACTCCCAACAAACCCACCTTTCCCAATCCTAATACTCCCATACTTCACTTTCCCTCCTTCACCTTCATATGTGTCCAAACAGCAATGCTTCTCTTCCCACACACCCTCCTTTCTCAATCCTCACCAATTCTGGATTCAACACTGCCCCCATGCTGTCAACATACACCCCTTCTTGGTCCCACCCAATCTCTGAACCCATGAGTTTCATCCAAACCCCAAACAAAACAGACCCACTTGTCATTTCCATGAAGTATTCCCCAACCACTGTCCTAATTGCCTGCCATATGGTGTCCATAAAGATCCTTCTACTCCAAATCAACTCACTCTCACCTTCTTTCTTCTTCCCCACTAGTACCCATTTGGCCCAAGAACAAGCTAGTCCTGCTAATATTCCTGAGTGAACCCAAAACACAGGCAACAACCAATGCAAAGGCAGACTCTTCACCTCCTTCAAGTTAAAAAGCCAGTTTAGAGGAGCAGAGAGTACTAAGCCCATGAGAAAGTAAGGCACAAGTGTTTGTAGTAATGGCTGAGCTGAAACGGTCCACAAGGACTGATACCATGTTCTTGCCAGTGTTACTTTTCTGGCATCTTTGTTCTCCAATGACACTGTTGATGCCATTGGACAGCCTGAGAGGTCAATTTTCACATCAGATTGATCCAAGAAAATCCTCCACGCCTCTGGAAGTGGTCTCTTGTTTCGCAAATGCTGGCATATTGCGTAGACAAGTGAGCGGCCATGATCCATCGATGCACTCTGAGAGCATGATGTAGCCCAGATGACATCTAATTCGTGGCATCGGAAAAATGGGTTGAATTCCAGCTTTTCTGATTCTTCTTCATTGAGCACTTGATCAATGGTTATCTCTCCAATCTCTATGTATGGAAATTGAGTTTCATCCCATGACTTGGTGCAATCAAGTGCAGTTTCACGAGTGCCTTCGTCTGATGGCACTGATCGGATTTGCAGTTGAAGGACATAACGCACCTTGTCAGGTGAATTCACGCGACTTTGGAAATCATCAGCAAGGAAAAGCAGTGGGCGGGTATCATTCTCATCTCGCGGGATTGCACCTGTTTCTGGTGGAAGTATACCTGTCGGCTCCACTTTACCCGAATCCTCACCAATGTTTTCATCAAAAGGCCTTAACTTGAACTTAACATACATTTCTTGTCCATCTTTGAACCGAAATAACCTGCAAATATTTGAGTAGTAATGCAACTCTGCATATGAGTCAGATTGTCGAAGGGAGTCCCACATTGCTTCTCTCACATGTGGCACATGCTTTACATGCTCTTCTCGTGCTGCAACCCCACATACTAGCCATGTTGCAAAGTCACCAATCGTGCGAGCATGGAATGCCCTACCTGTCTTCAGTGTGAGATCTAGAAGTGGAGTATCATCACCATTTTCGTCTGAAAATATCCTTAACGCTGCTCCACGTGGATCCTTTCTTGCATCATCATCTGAACTTAAGCAATTACTGTGCCTTATAATGACAGAGTAATTTTTCCCGCGACTAAAGATTTTGTGCTCTGGTAAGCCTTCTATATCCTCATAGATCCTTAAGAATCCTTTTCCAGCAGCGCCAATTCGATGGAAGTATCTTGATTTGACTTTGAGGGTTGTTGCAGCTAAATTTGCAGCAAGGTTGCCAAGTACCTTCTTGTATTTCATGTCCATTTTCTCTATTCGATCATCCAAAGAATGCATGTTGTTCTTAACCATTACCGGAGTTTGAGAACCAACAAAGACACCACCTCTTTGAAGAAATGAATTTATTGGAGCAACTGAAAGTGCGCCAAGTATGACATCCTTCTGAATGACAGAACCTGGGAGAATTGCTCCTTGACTCCCAACTACCGAGTTATCATCCACCTCAATCTTGCCAGATATAAACAACCCATCGGAGGAATAAAATCCGGTAATGATTCGGCTGAAGTCACCTAGATGAACACCGTTGCCAATTGAAATCAATGCCGGGTTTGAGATTGGATTGATAGCTCTGATAGAACAGTGTTGGCCAATTTTTGCACCCAAAAGGCGGAGATAAATGCAGAAAGCCTCTGTTCCGGAAAGGAACTTCCCAAATCTCAGGTGGCAGGAAATAATAATTCGATGTCGAAGCCAAGTCCTAACGTCTATTTTCCTTGTTATTTGTGGTTTGGCAAGAACAGAGTTCAAGGTGCAAGTGAGGAAGCTGAGGATGAGACCGTGAGCTAGGTAAACAATGGCTACAGAGAGGGCAAAGTTAATTGCACTTGAAGGGGCGGTATTAAACATAGTTCCATATGCAACAATGGCAAATGGAAACCAGTGAGATGCTCCAGATATGCAGAAAAAGCTGAAGTTTGAACAGAACAAGGCTTCTGTAATAGCCAAACATAGAAGAAGTAAATTATTGCTGCAGATAGAGTGCTGAGGAAAGCAACCATGTAGATCCCAAAAAAATGGTAAACAGCTTCATTATTTTCATGAGTTCTGTTTGTTTTCTTTTGTAGCATTTCAACCTGCAACCATCAAAAGACAGAAGGTTGTCATCTGCTTGTCAATTAAACCTTAAATAATAATATTCAAATGTGTTTAAAAACCTCAGTATCATCTTATGTTATTTAAAAGGTCTGAGTATGTTAACAAGTACTAACACCAAGGTGAACCAAAGAAACATCATAAACTTCAATGAAAACTTTTGTGAAGAGTAAATCTTAAATACGAGGGGCAATCAAAGGACAAACAGGTCCCAATTAAGATTAATAATGTTAAACTTGGTTTATGTTAAACCATATGGTTATGAAGAATTCATAAAATAATACACCTTGAGTAGTTTGTTTGATGAGGCTTTGTTTCCTATCTTTTCCCTATTTCAGCCAACGAAAACTAGGAACAGAAAATTCAGCGAAAATGTAGAGTACTTAATTGGATACAAGATCAATTTGATTATGTTTCCATTGAGAATATGAGAGGTGGAACATCATTTGTGGGTCCTGGAAGACCAAAGAAAAATTCCACATCCGACGAGGAGTTTGACGAGCAAAAAATTGAGTTCGATGACCAAGTACATGTTTTGGTACCTCGTTCTGAGAAAAGAGTGCTCATGTAAAAATGGAGTGGAGAAGCAGAAATACGGTGCATTTTATATCTATTTGTAAGAGCTTTCTCGTCAAAGCATAAATATTCATCAAATACAAAAAGCAAGGATTGTGTAAACAATTCTATAGAGGTGGAAAAATCTAAAGCACTTACCAAAAAAAATGGTTAAAAATATGTTTTTAGTTAAACCAACTCTAGCATGTTTTACTTAACATTCTAAAGTAAGCAATAATAATGGTGAATTGAGAAGTATTAAAATCGATTACCTTTTGAACACTATCGGCCTTAACAGTTTTAGACATAGTCTTTCCTGCACTCATCTGCAGGGCCAATACCTCAGCTCCATCTCCCACAATGCTTGCTTTCTGAATCATAGCATAAGGGCCAACTGAAGAATTTTGGCCGATTCTAGTGGGGTAGAAATTCAAGATTCCATTCTTCAGCTCGTGGCTTTGAATTAATGCTCCTTCTGCAATTACAGCTCCATCCCCAATTGAAACCATATATGGATCTGTAATGTCAACAGTGTCGAGCAAAACAAACGATCCAATTTTAGCTCCAAGCATCTCAAACCAGTATTTCAGAAACACTGTTCCTCTCAAATGCACTGCTAAAACTTTTGAGGAAACTTCTTGAACCTTGTAGAGTGCCCACCATTTAACGAATGCTATCGACCAAATGGAAATTCGAGGGTTCAAGGCATAATTTGGTTGCAGGAATGAGTTCCCAAAAAAAACAATACAAATGCATGTAGAGAATATGCAAAAGATCCAAGCAACAGGAGCACAAGCTAATGAAATCAAGTAACCAAACAAGGGAATTCTGTCTATCAGGATATCGCTGGCAGAGATCAAATTTGTGAAAGTACAGACTGATAGATATGCAGGAAATATCAGTATGATGGAAATATAAGTTAGAGCTAGCAATTGAAGAAACCAAATTTTTAACTTCTGAGGTAATGAAACTTCAACTACTAATTCGGAAGGGTTTGTCTCAATTTCAGGATGATGGGACAAACGGGTGATGAATTCAAGTTGAGATTTCTGTACAAGATCCTCTGCAAAATTTGCCAAGTCTTCAATGCAGGTTGCTGTGAAAATATCAATTGCTCCTACTGGAACTCCAAGAAAAGAAGAAAGTTTTTGAGCTGCTCTAACCACGCCAATGGAATCAACCCCGTACGACATTAGGCTTTCAGTGATTGAGATTTTTGCAATTGGAATACCAGTTTGTTCCGAAAGAAGCCCCTTCTAGAAATATATTATTTCTCTCTTACATGTATCAGGATTAGTGGAAAGAGGAGTTCTTGAGACATGATTTTGGGATGCTTTTCTCATGCTCTGAATTGACGACCTTTCTTGGTGAACTAGCTCCTCTATCACATTCAATGTCCCATCAGTAAACTGTTTGAGACATTCAAATCTCTTGATTTTCCCTGAACTTGTTTTGCTGATAGTTCTTGGTTTGATCAGCACAATAGAAGAAACTATGATGCCGTGTTCTTCTACAACTCGGGTTTGAATCTGTTCAATAACTTCCTTCAAAAAAGTTTTGATTTCTCGAACTTCTGCAATCACAACCAAGCCAACATGGTCAGTGCTTTCAGGAACAGATAACCCTTTTGCCAACAGAATATCTTCTAGAACTCCAATAACAGAACAGCAGCCCGGACGCAGAAGTTCAGATGAACTCTCGACAGTCTTTTCTATATCCGATGGGTATATATTTCGTCCACCAACAATGATAAGGTCTTTTATTCTTCCAGTGACAAACAGTTTGTTGTTGATAATGCGTCCTAAGTCTCCAGTTCTAGTATACTTTTTCCCGTGGTGGTTTTGAAGCTCATTCCTGAAAGTTTTCTGGCTTAGCTCTTCCCTGCCCCAATACCCAATTCCCGCGCTCAGACTACTAATCCAAATTTCTCCTTCTTTTCCAGATTCTTGATGCTCTTTACCAATCTCTGGATCCACTACTCTAATATCAACATCTAGATCATTTGGATCCACATACCCACAACAAACCCTTCCTTGCCAATCTACAAAGATGGGTTTGCCCCCTCCAAAAGCACTACTTACATACACACAATTTTCTGCCAAGCCATAACCAGGAGCAATCACCTCTTGAGAAAGGCCATAGGGTTGTGTCAATTCAATAAATCTTTTTAGAGTTTTAGGCCTCACTGGCTCGGCAGCAACCATAAGGAAAACTATTGAGGACAGATTAAAATTGTGTGCTTTGTCCTTTGTTGACTCGAGTCTTCTCACAATGAGTTCAAAAGAAAAGTTGGGCCCAGCACTATGAGTAGCCCGGTATGTGCTCATGGTCTGAAGCCATAGCAAGGGTTTCTTGATAAATGTTACAGGAGAAAATAAAATTGCAGATCCACCACTCACCAGTGTTGTAAAAAGTCCCCCAATTAAACCCATGTCATGGTAGTGAGGCAGCCAGCTAATGGACACTGTCCTTGATGTGCTCTTGTATCTCTTTCTCATTAACTTCACATTATGAATAAGACCACCATGACTGATCATGACTCCTTTAGCATCACTGGTTGAACCTGAGGTGAATTGGAGAAAGCATAAGTCATCTGGATGAGGTTCAGATCTTTCGGCTATGTCTTCTTGATGCAAGATATTTTCGGAGTTCCTGATCCAAGAGTCGGTGTATAACCAAGGCAAGTCAGGCCATTGAGGGGAACATTTTCCTTTCCTGGCCATCAATATCATGTTCTTTACAGAAGCTGCACGAACAGAGGTGTGGTAGCCAAAAGTCGATAGAATTCCTACTGCATCGCATGTTTTGGCAATGTTCTGAATTTGGAGAAGAGCTTGCCCACCTCTTTGCATTGGATCATGAGGAATAACTGGTACTGGTATGACTTGTGCTCTCAGACACCCAAAAAAGGCTTCAATGAAGTCAAGACCGGGGGTGTAGACCAAGAGAACTCTGTCACCATTCTTGATAATTGGTTTTTGGCTTGTCAAGAGCTTATGAGCAATATGAGATGCATTTGCATGAAGCTCCCCGTATGTCCTCCCACCTACCGCTTCTCCTCTGTCATTAATCCAAGTATAAAGGGTCTTCTTTCGTGTGACACTATTAGTTCCCCAGTGTCTCAAATAACCATTGAGGGAAGAAAGATCAGGAAACTCCACTCTGGGTGATTCATCTAATTGCTTCGATATCCAGGCTTGGGAATTTGATTTCAATGGAAACAACCTCTGCACAATCACATCCTTCTGATTAACAAACTGCTTAATAAAGTTGTTCAAAATTTCAAACGTTAACACTCTTTTCTCGGACTTAACATTATGGCATTTCATACCTTAACATAAGGAAACTCCGGCACAGGACTGTCATTTGAGAAGTGCTTGCACACTAAGGCCAATGCATAGGATGAATTCCTCTCTGTCAACTCAAACGCCATGAGCCCGCCTACGAAGTAAGTGTTTTGCTGACCTTGCAGTTGAAACTCCAGCTTATCATAAAATCCATTCTTCATGTCTGCATTATAGTTACATATTAATTTATGATACATAAATAATTAAAAACTATTTTCATAGTTCATAATCCCAAAGCATGACTAGAAGTAGTTTATTGAGCATACCTTGACTGTTGACATGAGGAAAGTACTTGAAACGTCGCTGCAAAACGACTTTCTCAACTTCGCCTCCCATACTAGTAACTGTATTCACAGCAAGCTCAGTGACTTTTGGTCCCTTAATGTCTACAGAGTTACCATAAGACCAAAACAGGAAAACATTGGTGTCTGCATGGAATCTCTGCATTGCAACAGGGTGCCCAATAGATGCAGGATCATCCATGAACTCTCCAAAGTAATAAAAACCCATTGGAATATGTTCTAGTCCGGTTATCTTCAACACAGTTGTATAGTAATCAATAGTTTGTACTTTACTGAACATCTCTCTTTCTAGTTCACTCGTATCGATATGCTCAGGTGAAAATTCTACAAAAAACCAAAAACAAAAACTGAGTCATTTTAGAGGGAGGAAATTTTTTTTATTTTTTATTGTTTGATAAAGTTTTTCAACAAACCTGCAATGTTTGGGGATGGTGATCTGTATGTCTTTCCACTGCCAAAAGGAAAAGCACCAGAGATAATGATTTTGTCAAACTCCATGCCTTGTTTTTCTCCATTTTCATCTCTGACATCAATACTGATGATCCCAGCAGGTTTTCGTCTGACTGCCAATACTTCAGCTTTGCAGTGGACTTGTATGGGTAAGCCTTCACTGATCTTCTGCCAAACACTCGCGTAACCTCCTTTAAAACGTCGAATCTTTCCAGCCATGGAAGTCCTAGTGAATTCGTGAACGTAAGCATAAGGCATGTCTTGAACAAATCCATACCCAGAAGCAGTGAATCCATAAACCACAGATTTAGGAACTGATCTTAAACCATGACCCTTGAGAAATTCAGGACTTAGATCCGAAGCAATGTTGCTCACAGAATGGACTCCCATACGGCCTGAAGACTTAGCTTCGTCCTGTTGGCAGATGACATTTGAGGTTAAAATATAATACTGGGATTTAAAATGAAAAAAATCAAATTAAAATTTTTTTTTTCTTTTTTTTTGGGAGCAGTTATAAGAAATTAAATTAACCTGGAGTTTCAAGGTTAATGAGATAATGGATACATAATCATCTACCACTTTCATGTCCTCATACTTTCCAGTGGAGCTATCAATGATAGCAAATTTATGGAAGTCCATGTCCTCTGTTTCAGCTCCGATTTCTTTTGCCAAGTGAAAGATGAAAGGAGCACTGTTTGCTGCAAGAACTTGACCTCCCAGGTCATATATTCTACCTGCCATAATCACACATCATGAATTAATACAAAATTTGTTCAAAATTTCCATTTCAGTTATTAATATTCTTCATCTTAGGATTTACAATATGTATCCGACAACAACGTTGTATAATATGTTCCTCAACTTTTGTGGCAAAGTTGTGATCATTATAGCTTCATGGCTTTTGCAATATCTTTCTCTGAATAATCTCAATTCTCATGGTTTGTGTATATCAATATTAGACCTTACTATAACAATATTTTCAGTAGGAAAGAGTACAAGTTTAAACAATGACTTCAATTTTAACTGATTAATTTAGACATGCCTCCAACAGGTTGATTGTTCTCTATGACAGTGGCATTGGTCTGAAACTGCATACTAAAAAGAGTTCAATATATATATTTCATCAAGCCTGGTTATAAAACACTTTCATATCAATTAAATTTGACTATTCATAAATTTTTCGATCAATATGACAAACTTTGTGATGACTTCTACAACTTGAAAATATGTGTGATGTCCTCATAAATTACTTATCTACACTTGAAATTATGTTAGTGAACTTCTCTAGGAAGTTGTGATCACTAGCTTCATGGCATTTATAGAATGAATTCATAAACATTCTCAGATTCCTCATTTTCCATAAAGAGATTGATTATACCTCATAACAAAAATATATTCCAAAGGAGCAGCATACAAATCTTATTATTAGATACGGAAAATACCTTCAATTTCAACTGATTCACACATGCCTCCAACAGATTGATTTTTTTCTACAATGGTCACATTGGAGTAACCGAGCTTGCATAGAGCATAGGCAGCTGATAAGCCACTTGGTCCACCTCCTACTATACCGATCCTCGTGTTTACTGGAAAACAAGGATGAAGCTTTGAAAATTGATCTTCTATTGGTTTTTCAGGGTCCATTATTCAAATCTCAGGCCTTTTAGCAGCAATAACCTCTTGAATAGATGGTTCGATGATCCTATGAAGAACAAAAGATGCAAAACTAATATCATATTTTTGTACCAAGCCAATATAAGTATAGACTTTTGAATCTGAGTTAGTGCAAACAAAGATGCAAGTGAAGAGTATAACACGAAAAAAAAAAAAAAAAAAAATGCAAGTGAAGGAAAACAATTATGGAAGTGCAACCAGCAACAGATTCACCATTCTTACTTGTGGAAAAAAGCACCTGCAACTCTTAATTGAGAATTTTTTTTTTATAAAAATGTGTAAAATCTAACAGCAGTTTATACCAACACAAGAAAGTTAATAATATTTATCATCAGCTAGGCATTCTTTTGTGAACGTAGTTGAATACAAAAATATATCATACAATTGAATATATTCTCTTGTCCGCATTAACTGATAAAAAATAGGAACTATTGTTAAATGTTCCTATCTATTAAAATTAGTCATATGAAGGCTTTTCTTTTCTTCATCATAGAAAAAGCATTTATTAACGGTTCAATCTTAGAACTTTAAATAATGTTTTTCTTTTATTTGTAATCAAATAACTAGTTAGAAAAATCATATTTCTATTGGAATATGACCAATGTTACCGTGTACACAGAATCATACAAATGACACACACAAAAGAAACAATATACAGAGATATACGTAGTTCGACACGATTATAAACTAGTGGAGATAACAAATATGAAATACAAAAATACCCAAAACTCAAGTCCTGATGTTGTACACAATTCTCTTTCTCACTGATAATTTTTCTCTCCCCTCTGTTGCTCTCACTGATAATTTTTCACACTTTTCAACTGAACAACCATCTTCAATTATTGATAGTCTTACCTCACCATCTTACACCAAGAAAACCCATGCCATTGGTACCTCCTTTCATGCTTTTCCCTAGCTGAATAGCCGCATAATTTATGAAATAATCATCCATTTAATTAATGTTATGCCAACATTGCTTTTTATTTTCTTGCTTGACTTGACAAACAAATGCATCTCCTCTTGTTTGGTTGTAATTGTTGTCTTTTTTAAAACACAAAAATAAAAAAAAAAAGACATAAAAGCGTTAGATTGTTTTAGCCAATAAAAATTTACAGCACGACTATAAATTCAGATTTTTTAATCAAAATTTAATTAAAAAAATCAATTTATGGTTCTAATTCATTTTATATGTAAGCCCACACTATACAAATCTAATCTTCACTCTACAATCTAATTCTCGGATAGTGACAAATTAAAATATATAATATTTTAAACTTGGAAAATACACATTACAATGCTTTGTTAAAACAAATAAAATTAAGGGTTCGGCTTCTGTCCAGTCCGGGATCGGACTGGACCGTGCTGTTGGGCCTGTAGGGTCCACTACGGGTCCCGTTTTGAAAATCTGAACCGTTCAATGTGTATAACTCGTCGAGTACTACATCTCTATAAAAAATCACGTTGAGTAGATATCGATAGCTATGTGATCAAATCAGTTTTGTATAAAAAAAAAATGGACGGTAAAAAAATTGACGGTTGATAAAAAACTGTTTTGTCCACATAGCTATCGATATCCGATCAATGTAATTTTTTACAAACATATATTACTCGACGAATTTTACACATTAAACGATTCAAATTATCAAAACGAGACTCATGATAGGCCCCACAGACTCAACAATACGGTCCAGTCCGGTCCGATCCGGACTGGACAGAAGCCCTGGCCTAAAATTACTGCACAACGAATCAATTTATCGCGCGTCCCTGTCGCCCTCCAAAACCATGTTGTTTTTTTGGAGGGTGTTTTTTTTTTTTTTCTTTCGTCTCCTTCTTTTTCTCTCTCTCTCTCACACATCTTTAAAATCAGCCCCGAACAACCAACAATCCCTCTCTCTCTCTCTTCAACTTTCTCTCTCCACTGATTCCATCTATGTTTTCCTCTGCAACTCCATTGCTATTTTTTAGGACTAGTGGAGTGAAGAAAAGAATAACCACTACTTCTCACAAAGAGATAAAAGTGGGAGGAGAGAGAAAGAGAGTGTGTGATACAGTGAACCCATCTTTTTGTTTTGTTTTGTTTTTCAGGTTCCTTTGAATTTATGGGTCTTGTCTGCATCGAAAGCTCTTGAAATCTTTAACTACGGTGATAAAAGAACAGAAAAGAAGAGAAAAAAACCAATTTTGCTGAAATATTATTATTATTACTAGCAGTGAAGGATACAAACAAAACCGTATAAAGCAAATCGAAAAAGCAGATTAAAATACAACCCCTTTTTTCGATTTTTGTTTGTTTGTTTGTGTTTATTTGTGTGTGTGTGTGTGTGTCTAGTACTGATCATGACCAGGTGATAGCTTTGCTCCCATGTCGGTTGTGAGAGATTGGGAATGAGAATGGGTTTCTTGCTGATAAACTAGAGAAAGAAAGTGCGAGAAAACCGGGGAAAAAGTCGACTCTTTGTTTCTTGTTATTTTCTCGGATTTTAGCCATGGAGGTCACAGTTTTTTAGATTATAGAAGAAGATAGAGATCGAATTCATGGTTGCCTATTCTGATTTTTTTGATTTCTGGGTTTTATTCTTTGATAGAACTCCAAGGTGGGTCTTGCAAATTCATGGCGGTATCTAGCTAAAGTCCCATTTCTTTTCTGGTCCGTAGTCTCTCTTTCTCTCTCTCTCTCTCTCTCTCTCTCTCTATATATATATATATCTATATCTATATATCTATCTATCTATGTGTGTATGAATATTTGATGGGTTTTGGTTTTGATGATTTCTTTTGGGTATGAACAGAGAAGACTGATGTTGAGGAAGAGATCAAGAGCAACAAGTAAGCAAGCTCTAATGGCGGATCATGGTTATTCACCATCACCGAAGGAGCCTTTTCTTTTGTTTCTTGAATTTTTTTCCTTAGGCATTGGAAAGGTGGGCCTCTTCTAGATTCCTCATCTCATGCTCATGTCACAAAAAAGTTGTCATATTCCCTTCAAATGCTTCTTGACTTGATGCCTTTTTGTTCTTAAAAACCTCCACTTCTCTGCATTTCCTCCTCAGAGAGAGAGAGAGAGAGAGAGAGAGAGAGAGGGGGGGTTGTGAATTCTATGGCTTTCTTGCTATGTCCACCAATTGTTCACTATACCACCATGAGAGCTAAGGTACAGACGCAAAGAGGGATGCGCCGCAGTGAGAGAGAGAGAGAGTTATCAGTGAGAGAGAAAGAAGAAGCAGAAAAAAGAAAAAAAAAAAAAAAAAAACCCTCCAAAACGAGGGCGACAGGAACGCCCTCTCGGAAAGGGTGACGGAGGGTCGGATTTATAATTTATTTTAATAAATTGCATCAAATTTGATGAATTCATCTTAAAAAATGTCATGTCAATACAATATTAACATTATCAAATTATGAATAAAAATACATCATAAAACAAGGGATATTAACCAATTAAATTGTAATGTACAAAACAACATAAATGGAATTACACATATTGGACAAAAAATAAAAATATGTATCATGACTTTACCATCTATTGGGGAACAATAAAAATAAGAAATTAAGAACGAAAAACAACCAAACATATATATTAATAAAAGCATTCTTGTGACTATTCAGAGTGTCATTTAAGAGAATTTTTTTGGAAATGAGAACTATTATTTCTTCTTTTCGACTTCAAAGAAGAACTTTAGAGGTCGACTAATAGTTTACTTACCAATCTACACTATTATATATAGCAAAACATTTTTTTTTTAGACTCCAAAGTCTGAATTCGATATTTTTTTAGATGAAGAATTTTTTAGAATTTTAAAACTTACAAAATGTAAAACGATATATGTCATATAATAATTGGTTTCCATATTTTTCAATATAGTAATGAGTATATTTCTTTTTGTTTGTTTGTTTTTTTTTTTAATAAATAGATATACGAATAATTACAAATATTAAGAGAATTACATATAAACAATCATAGTCAAACAACTATAAATACTTAACAACCAACTTCACAACACAACTCAACAAAAACAAACCCCTATAATAGAAGAAAATTAATATTTACATTTCGCAATGGTTGACCCCCTAATAGGTTAAAAGTTTTGAATAATTAATTTTTAAAACTACAAATTTAGAGTTGACTCAAAAAATAAATTCATTGAAGTTTTAACTCAAAAAAATTATAATTATGACTTTACTTCTGTGATCATCACCATAGTTATTGCCATCGTCACTATTACTATCACCAACTCCACCACCATTAGCATAATTGCTATAGGTACCACTATCATTTCACTACCACTGCCACATCACTATTACAGTCTCTGGCATTACCACCTCCTCCCCACTGCTATCTTTCCACCACCATTATCACAACTCTCCGCCTCTATCACTGCTACTGACTCTGCCGCTGTCACCACCACCTTACCATCACAACATAAAAATTTTAAAACAATAATTTTTAAATTTAATTTTTGTGCATATCAAATAATTTATTTTAATTTAATATTTAAATAACTTAAATTTTTTTACCAATAAATCCCATCTTCAGATATAGTGATCCGTTTAATTTTAAAGTTTTCTTATAGACCAATTAGTGTATTGATTTTGGAAAGGTGAATTTAATATATTCTTTAAAAATTGAGTTAGCGGTCAAGCCATTATTTCCATTACGTTTCCTTATTTTTTTCTTTCATGCTAGAAAGGTAAAATATACGACCTATTATTTTGTTGAATTCAATTGAGTGAATCAAATGGCACAAATGTCTTGCACACCCAAAAAAAAAAAAAAAAAAACACTATACAAGTTCACATTGTTTCACATTAAAAATGTTGTAAATTAAATATATATATATATATATATATAACATTGTACGTCCACATTGACTTCCATTAAATATAAAATTTTTGATATGAAAATCTTTTTGGGGTGGGATGTGTGTATTCGAATTTGGGGAGGATTTTGATATGAAAATCTTTTTTATTTTGAATGGCTTGAAATATGGGATTTCTCAAGTATTTTAAAAAGAGTATATAAATCCCTTACTATGCTTTAGGTAAATGTATAATTTCAAACTGTGAGAATTTAAGTAATTTATTTTGTGAAATTCAATTAAGTGAATCTAGTGGTACAAATGCCTTGCGCGGGAGCAGACACGTGCACACAAAAAAAAAAATCACACTATACAAGTCCACATTGTTTCACATTAAATATGCTAAAAAAAATGTAACATTGTGCATGTCCCCAGATTTCCATTGAGCATAAAATCTTATGATATGGAAATCATTTTGGAGGGTGTGGAGTGGGTATTCAAATTTGGGGTGGATTTTGATAAGTAAATCTTATTTATTTATTTATTTAGGTTTTGATCGGTAGAAATCCATTAATGGAAGTCAAAAACGACATTTACAAGGGCCATCAAACAACAAAACTTACACCAAACAAAGTGTAAGCTTGAAATGTAAAATTCAAGTTTGAAATGTAAAATTCTTGAAACATTTAAAAAAAAAGTATAAAAACACCTTAATAAGTTTTGGATAAATGTGTAATTTTTGACAGTGAGAATTTCAGTTATTTATGAGTATTAACTAGCATTCACGCATATAAACTATAGAGTTATACTGTCATTTTCAGACAAATAAGACTATTAGATTCATTAAATTATTTAAAAGACTTATTGATTACCAGATATGAAAATAAGATTTATTGATACTTTTCTCAAAAATTTAACATTTATTTTGAATTTAAAATTTTTTAGTTATTAATTTTATAAAACACCACCGAAGCGACCGTTATGATTTCATATATAACTCACAAAGTCGCCATCATTAGCGGGGGCGCACCAGCTGCGGATCTAAATAATAAGGGTAAATTGCAAATACTATCCTAAAATTTAATTAAAATATTAATCGTCTTTTATAGTTTTAAAAATTATATTTTATATCATGAAATTTTTAATTTCATAACAAATCGTCTCTTTTATTAATAAATTATCAAGTCATTTAACAGTTTTTAATAATGTTAAAAATATATTTCAATTAATAATTTAGGTAAATTTACTATTATATAAGAAAGTAATTATGAATTTTATTTTTTCATTAATTCTGTTAAATAAAAAATTATGACTAGAAGATATTCGTAATTTTTCAAATCACAAGAGACAATTTATATTTTAAAAAAATCTCCAAAGGTGCATTTGTAATTTACCCTAATAATAAACTATGGATTGTCACGGTCTCAAATAGAGTTGCATACTATTCAACTTGTTCAAGAGTTCAATTGGATTCCTTTGGAGCTACTTTAGCTAAATTCGATAAATAAATAAATGAATTTGAACAAATTTTTAGTCTCATTTAATAAATGTTAAATGAGCTGAAATCAAATTTGAATAAATTCGTCTAGTTTATTTTTATTCAAAATTGATATATTATTAATATATTAAATAATATTTTTATTTAAATAATATAAATAATATCAAAAGAAAATTTATTATAAAGGTTTTGTTTGGAAATATTATTTTAATAATTTTTTACTTTTTATGAAAAAATATATAGGAAAATAAAAAAAGTGATGTGATAATTTATAATGATTTTTTAACTTTTTGACCTGAATTTTAAACTTAATTTAAACTTGATTAATATTAACAAGTTAAACTAAACTCGAACTAAATAATTGTACTCGATAAATAAATGAATTAAGCTCAAACATTGCCAGCTCGGCTTGACTCAATTGATTTAGCTTCCGTTTGGGAAGTGAGTTGGCTTTTTAGTTTTTTGGCTTTTTTGGTTATTTTAGCCTGGGCTAAAAAGCTTAGTTTGGAAAGGATTTTTTGGCTTTTTGACTTTTTTGACTTTTTTTGTGAGAGAAGAGTGTAATGATTATGGGTTGGATGTGATGTTTTGTTTTTTATGACTAAAATAGCCTATTTTGTCTTTTGTGGCTAAAATAGCCAAAAAAGTCCCAAACTCTTCTTGCCAAATGAAACCTTAGAATCAAATCTTAAACAACTGATTATGAACAGAAAGAGACCAGTTTTATTTGGTGCTAAACAGAAACGTGTGTAAATCGAATGTTGACTTCTGTAAAATTTATTAGTACCACCTTCTGGGTTCAATTGTTGTAAAAAAATCAGTCAAACATTCTAAGGTGACTATCTAGACTTTTTAAAGTTTTTTTTATTTTTTATTTTTTATTTTTAGTTTCCTAGTAGTTCATTTGTCGTAAAAAAAAAATATTAGTCAAACATGATGAATGATTTTTTGGCTCGTCTCCCGTGAAACCTTCCACAAATAGAAGTTTTATGAAAGGAAAAACTCGTCGAGAATGATAGTCCTCATATTTTTTTTATAAATCATGACTCACAATATTACATATTTTAATTTACAATAAATAAATTTTAAAATTACGTACCATTCCATATTAAAAAGAATTATACCAAAATTTACATTTGTAATAATATTAATATTCTACCGAACTCACGTGCATGTACCGACAAAAAAAAACGTATATAATACATTTGAATTTGAATATATTGATTATAAATAATTTGATATCATTTTGGGACAACATTTTAAGGTTAATTACATAGACTTCCCCTCAGGTTTCTTACAAATATATGCTCTATTTGGTTGTGTTCTAGAAATGTGATTCCATGTGTGTTTTTGAGTTGCGTGTTTGTTTACGGTTTTTAAAAATCAATTACACGTTTTGCTTTGAAAACTCTGTCACCCGGATGTCCCCCTGTTGTCGACCCCTCGGATGTCCCACAGGAGTGAATTTTTTTTTTTTTTTTGAATTGACACATGTTATGTTTTATATATTAAATAAAAAATATTTTCTGAATTTTTAAAAAAAAAAATTATGAGTTTTGTATAGAATTTTAAGTTGTGTGTTTGGTTATGAATTGTTAGTTTTTGTATCAAATATCACATGTCACATCAAAAATTCCCCACTCAATTTAAAATTCTTTTCAAAATTCTTTTCAAAACTCATAACCAAACAAATTTTCTACACTCAAATCATAATTCCAAAACTCACAAACTCAAAATACAACTCATATTTTCAAATCATATTTACAAAACTCTACCAAACGCAACCTATAAACTTCCAATTTAATTTATAAAATTACACTAATCTCCCTCATTTTTGTTGATAGTATCCTCATACCTCCCCTTCATTAACTTGCCATTAGATTATTAACAAAAATTTATGATGTCATCAGTTTCAACATTTAAATGCCAAGAATCTTGTAGCCAAACACCTTTTTCAAAACCAAACACCTCTATCCGTTCTTCTATGAATCCCCATAGCCAAATATATTCCTCTCTCTCTCTCTCTCTCTCTCTCTCTCTCTCTCTCTCTCTCTCAATATCCACTCCCTCCAGTGGCCCATTCATCACCCTAAGATCCCAACCGATTTGGCCAATTCACCCTTGCTAGAATTAGTTCACTTATGTGGTAGATGTGGATCCCATATAATTTGGGTTGGTTTATTCATGTATTTGAATGAGAATAGTAGAGTTTGGAATCTATTGAAAAATTAAGTACTTACAGAATTTGGTTAACTAATTGTATGGAATTATGTTTCTTGTGAGTAGAATATTATAAATAGTTATGGGGACTATAGATTTTGGATAGTTTAAGAGGATGAATAAATAGAAATGTCGTGGGTAAAGGAAAAAACTCAACTACCACTGATCATGGGTTTAGATAGTAGTGTGGGTTTTGAGTGTTTTGGTAACATTATTGTAATTTAATATAGGGCACTCATGCCATAAGTCTATTTTTTTAATCTTTTGGACCATTAGGCCCAACCTTTGACATCTTTAGGTCAAAAGGAGACAATTTGTCTAAAAGGACAACTATATGTTGAAATTAACCTATTTGCCTATATCTTGAAATCATGAAAAATTATTAAGTACTCCAAGAGTATTACGTGTTTATGCTCCTTTGCCAATCATCATTTATTATGTCCTCTCATATTTTTCAATTATCCAACACAAAATTATAATAATACCCTACCTTTTCTACCAATTATAATACTATAGAACACCACGTGACTGTACTTCGGGAGTACCCAATAATCACTCAATTTGTCTATCTGTTGAAATTCACTAAGCTAATTTTCCAATCTACTGAAATCTACCAAATTACATATCTATTGAAATGTGACAAATGTCATTCATCCAACACTTCATCTGTTGAATATCATATATTTCTCTACCTCACCATCATCACCTGTTGCCACCGACCGTCGATCATTACCGACTGCGACGGTAAAGTCACCGACGAAATTTCTCGCACCGTTGACTTTTATGATGTCATTATCACCCAATAAGATTTTATCTTGGGTCTAATACCTTATACACTCTTTAAATTAGACTTTTCACCAATTTCCTTTTAAATATATTAGTACTAAATATAGCACAACATAACATGAAATATTCATTCTAGCAGTGTAATATATCATGTGTTAAGATAGTACAATGTTATTTTATGAACCAAATTTGAAACTGGATATGTTATTTCATATTGCACGTCTAACCAGTTAAATTTTTAAATAAAAATTACATCTATGCCATTGTAATTAAAATTTAACTTGCCATTAGCCATTATGAATTCAACAACAATGGAATTTAAATCTTTGCTTCTTTGCATTAATAACAATTGAGATCTTTGCTAAAAGTATTTTTTACATTAATAATAATTTCATTTGGGAAGATTTTAAAAAGTCAATAAATCATCCCACCCCTACATCTACCCCAATCCTCTCTCTTTTATTTTGATATTTTTATTTCTCTAAACTTCAATTAAGATTTATTTAAAGTTAGTCGCTACAACAAAAACATATTTTAGTGGCACTACACTAGTGGCATATTTTTAGAAAATGCCAAAAAAAATGATATTTAGTAGCACATTTTTAAAAAATGCCACAAAACGACAAACATAAAAGGCTCTAATGACATTTCAATGAACAAGTGTCACAAAACTACAACAAAAACATACTTTAGTGGCACTACACTAGTGGCATATTTTTAGAAAATGCCACAAAAATGATATTTAGTGGCACGTTTTTTAAAAATGTCACAAAACGACAAACATAAAAGGCTCTAGTGACATTTCAATGAACAAGTGTCACAACACTACAACAAAAACATATTTTAGTGACACCATACTAGTGGCATGTTCTTAAAAACTGTCACAAAAAGAATATTTGGTGGCCTTTTTTAGAAAAATGTCATAGAGCCACAAACATACAAGGCTCTAGTGGCATTTCAATTAAAAAAAGTGTCACTTCACTACAACAAAAATGTCACTACAAAAACTTTTTATGAATATTTGCAATGGCATTTTTTAAAAAATGTCAGGACACTAGGTAGGTACAAATTACTTTTTATGGCACTTAGGTGAAAAGTGTCATAAACAAATATTTTATAGCATTTTGAGAAATGCCACTAAGCCAAAAACTTTCCAAGCTTATAATGACATTTTTGAAAAAATAAAAAATGCCAATATATTTTCTAAATTTTTAAAATGCAGTAAATGATTAAAAATAAATGAATTAAACTCAATATACACTTCAGGAAAAAGCATATTTGGCGACTAAATTTCCTGATCAAAAAAATTTGGTCCCTGAAAGTATAGCTTTCAGTGACCAAAACGGCATTAGTTGCCAAAAGTAAAGCTTTTTGGCGACTAAACAATTTTAGTAGCCAAAAGTCTACAATTGGCGACTAAAACTAAGTTTGGTCGCTGATTATATTGGTTTTAGTGACTAAAAAATTTTTAGTAGCCCAAAGTAAAACTTTTTGGCAACTAAAAAAATTTAGTAGCCAAAAGTCTACAATTGGCGACTGAAAATAAGTTTACTCGCTGATTATATGGGTTTTACTGACTAAAAAAATTTTAGTAGCCAAAAGTAAAACTTTTTAGTGCCAAAAAAAATTTTAGTAGCCAAAAGTCTACAATTGGCGACTAAAAAATAAGTTTAGTAGCCAAAAGTGGTCATTTTTAACGCGAGAGAACTAAAATCCTAAGGCGGGAATAAAATTTTTTGGTGACCAAAATTTTGGTAGCTGAAAGTGCATCTTCGGCGACCAAATCTGATTTTGGTCGACAAAAGTTAAGTTTTTTAGCAACTAAAAAACAAATAGTAGCCAAAAGTATAGAATTGGCAACTCAAAAATATTTTTAGTCGTCAAAAGTGGTCTTTTTTTTATTTTGGTAGTAAATAGTTTATTTTACATAAATTATGTTCAATAAAATAATTATGTTTATACATATACTTTTATATTAATATGGATGTATGTACTATCTAAATAATATATGTTGCATATATAATCATGTGGTGCTATAGAGGTGTAGTGGGAAGAGTGTGGTGTATAAGGTTTATAGTGCGGAAGGTTGGCGGTTCGAGTCTCCGCAAGAGCGGATCAAATTGTTCTACAACGAATTATTGTCATGAATGGCACTTGATAGCGTCACGAATAGTGCCTACCATGACATTAAAGTGTCACTGAAAGGTATTAGTCTTGATGGTGTAATGACACTTACAAGTGTCACTAACTCTTTTTTTAATGGCACTTGATAGTGCCACAAATAATATCTACCATGACATTAAAATGTCATTGAAAGTTTTCAGCCATGATGGTGCAGTGACACTTGCAAGTATCTACCGTGGCACTTGCATCTACCGTGGCACCTATAGAAGTGGCACTTGTTCAAAATGCCACAAGATCAAAAAATGTCATTAGAAGAATAATTTTGTGACACTTTCAAATGTCACTAAACTAAGAAAATGCTATAGTGAGTGCTTGTTCTCCAAGGACTAAAAGATCTAATGGAAGAAAGGTCAAAGGATAATCAGATGATTTGAGATTTGATGAAGAATTTTAACAAGCAAATATATAATAGATTAGAAGAAATAAAAATGTGATAATATGATTATGGCTATGGATATCTCCAGCATAAAATCTCAAGCAAAAGTGTATCATCAACGTTATAAAAATGAGATTTATACTAAAATAATAAAGGAGACCCACGTATAAGTTTTAATAGGTAGATTTATTGTCCAATAGATCCTATGAGAATTAATGACGTTTTCTATCAAATATTATTAAACAATGTCACTAATTGTTAATTTTCAATAACAATTTAAAAATTGTCACTAATTAAAAATTTTAATGACAGTTTAAAAAAATGTCATAAAAAAATCACTAATTTTTAACTTTCAGCAACAGTTTAAAAAATTCATCACAAAAACGTCACTAATTGTAAATTTTAGCGACAATTTATAAACCGTAACAAAAGAAAAATATCAATTATTAATTTTCAGCGACATATGTAAAAAATCATCACAAAAAAATTATTTTTTGAGAAAATTTTATTAGGACTAATTTTCAATAGGATTTGATTATAATTAAGTCATACTATTAGGACCTATTGATAGTTTACCCAAATGATACACTCAACACTCCTGATTTTAACGAGTCTTTTTTATAAATTTTCATTATTTTGTATTGTATTTGTTTTGTTTAATGAAAATTTTATTTGTTTTGTATTGAATGGCTGTGATTCATACAAAAAAAAAAATTCATGACATATCAAAGTTAAATAATGCCAAATTGTTATAACTTGACAATTTTCTTGTAAAATCGCGCTTCTCTTATTATGCTATTTAAGAGTCCCATTATAAGAGAGATAGAAAGAAAAAAAAAATTGGCAAACTTTAAAAATAGTTGATAATTGTTCCCTGATTGCATTAATACAATAATTTGATAATTTGACAAAGAAGAATAGGACTATTGAAAATGACTTTTTTACATGTGTTACCCAATTTAGATTTTGATCAGTGGTTTTGACACGATAGTGGAGATGTTTGTTAACTATTACATATGTGTCAACCAATTTAAAGTCATTTTTATGTTATATTCTCAATTGTGGTTAATAGTAATAATAAAATAAAATAAAAATTGAACGAAAACATACCTGGGGAGACAAAAATTGTGTATATTATAATTATGAATGAGTGGTTAAGGCCAAAATAAACTCTGGACTGGAGAGATGTATATTTTGTAAGAGAAGATAGAACGTACTGAAGGAGACACATGTATATATAGGGAAATTCTCTCTCCATATGTATACAAGTTATAGGTTTGTTGTGTTTTTTCAACGGAGATGAGATAGAGACACAAACAAAACAAAACAAAACAAAACAAAACAAAGGTATGCATTCTTTACGGCCTACGAAATATAGAGACACAAACAAAACAAAACAAAACAAAACAAAGGTATGCATTCTTTACGGCCTACGAAATATTTTTGAAGGATTTAAATTTGTTAAGGCGAGTTTGAAAACTTGACTATTTTAATTTATTTTTTGGTTATTTAGGCCTCGTTTGGGGAGTGACTATTTTAGTCAAAAAATCAAAAAGCCAACTAAAACTAGTCACATCACCTCTCTACTTTTTTGCACATCTTTCCGTAAAAAGTCAAAAAGTTACTAAAATAGTCTGTTCCCAAACGATTTAGTCTAGCTAAAATAGTTGTATTTGAGATAATAGTTAACTTTTTTTTAATGTTGATTTGATAGTTGTGAGAGAAAAAATAAAATGATTATCGTTTGACTAATGTTATATGTACCAATTAATGCACTAACTAATATACCAATTGATGATGTGACATAATTTAAGATGCTTTTTGGTATTTGTAATTTGTATAATGAGTGGGGTCAATAGTGTTGGTACACTAGTTAGTACACTAATTGGTGCATGTAGCACCACTATTATGGTTTAGATGTGACATTTTATCTTATTGACTATTTTAACATATTTTATCTTTATTGACTATTTTAACTAAAAAAAAGTCATCCAAAACAGGGCCTAAATTAACTTAGGCCTTGTTTGGCATGTACTAAATAAGTCAAAAAGTCACTATCTTATTTAAGTCACATCATCTTATTTAAATCACATCACCTCTCTAACACATCACATCAAACCCAATCCAAACCCACCAATAAGTCAAAAAGTGCACTTTTTTAGGACATTCCAAACCAACCCTTATTTTTACCTTTATGTTCATTGTCTATTTTGACAAGTTGCTTAAAGTCAGTTTTTTGATTTTTTTAATTTTTTTTGGGTATGTTTTTTCCAACAAAAATAAAAATAAAATTAAAAAATTGACTATTAAAATGATCTATACAATTAGACCAAATCAATCTTTAGAGTTCTAGAAAAATTAAAATCACACCTAACCGTTAACTTTATATAACTAGACCAAAATCATAGAAAAAGATTTGGTTTGACTCCATTCAAGTGTACGGTTCTAAAAATTTTATAATACAAAAAATATGATAGTGAAAATAATAAGCGATTATATTCTTATTGTTGTTAGACTAGTTGGTTTAGAATTTGTCAATTTTCATAATCGAGACTACTCTACAAATTTTACAAATAATTTCTATATTCTTACTTTTATATATAAAAATATTAGAAGTAATAAACAATTATATCACGGTCCAGTTCATAATTATAATTAAAATATTAAAATTTAAAATCAGACCGATTTAAATCGTTCAACTATTTTTTAAATTGGAACCAAAACCAAAATTAAATAACGTATCAAACTGATAATTTAGACCAAATTAAATTGATTTACTGATCAATCAATTTTTTTAATACCCCTTTCATTATATACCTTGTAAACTTGTATTTCAGAAATTAATGTGTACATATACCCCATAGAAAAGTCCAGAAGTATATTTAAAGCCTCCCATAGTTTTTCAAGAGACTAGGCCGACAAGTTTGACCATTGATCAAGTGTAGTTTGTCATGCCACTGTTCTTCAGAGATTTTAAACAATGGAATAGGACAATAATTTTTCTAATATTTGGAGCAGAAAAAATACACATGGAGATCAAGGGAATCAAAGTCTTGGGTCTTTCAATATGCAATAATGCATGTTACGACCAAAACCAACCACCATAACAAATTAAGATTTAAGATGCAAAAAATTTGGTATAAAATTATTTTTAAGAATGGAATATTTTTTTAATAGTGTCATTTTTATATTTTTAGTGATAGAATTGGTCATTTAATAATAAATTATTATATTAGTATTTGGGACAAGAAATTATGATTCCTAAAACCCTTATACGGTTTAGTCACATTTTCTTCTTCTTTTTCTTATTTTTTTTATTTTTTTATTTTTACAATTTTAAGTGTATAGAGTGGCAAAAATCCTAAGTATTGATCTAACCTCTGAGGTCTCCTTAATTAGAGGAGTAAATATGATTAAAGGAATTAGAGCAACACCCTAAGGAAAATGGGTCAACTAGAAAGCCGAACCAGGTCTAACCTACTAGATTCAAAAAGACCTTTTGTGACAAAGTACCTAAGGGAACCTGCAGAGGTACTACCTGCTGCGGTCTAGCTGAGGTAACCCACCTCAGCTTCGCCATTCCACTAGAAGGTCATTGCAGTGCTACCTTTGAGATAGTACTTGAAGCACACTTGTCAAAGGAAGAGTAGCCGAGGTGACTGCAACCTTTGCAACCACGTTCTGAAGTAAGGCTCCTTAAGGTGATAGCAACCTTCGAAGGAGGCCTCCCCTCTGCAAACAGAGACTAAAGCAGACTCCAAAGCTTACTGGTTGGAGCTGATAGCAGGCCGTCGAGATACCAGTATATCACAATAACCCCGCGAAGATGGAAGTAAGGCAACTTGAAAGCAAGGGACTCCCTTTCTATTACCTAGGTCATGGACCTACCTTGGTTGTACTTGTAGGACCAACGAAGCCCCCTAGGCTTGGTACTAAGGCATAACATGGCTGAAAACAAGCTTAGTTGTGGCCTTCACCCTGGAAAGCTATGGAGTTTGTGGTTTGGCGGTTAAGAGTAGAGGAGTTGCTAAGATAAACACAAGTATGGCTAATAACAGGTCATGAGTCCTGAGAATGCATGCTTTGGGAAATTGAATTGAGAAGGCGGGTGCTACAACAAGTACCATCTCATAGAGTGCCACTGAAGCCAGTGCACCTCTTGCAGTCCGTACCAAAATGACACTCGCTACGGTTCGCACCAAAAGCGTACTTGTTGAGGTTTTGTGCCAGATAGATAATACAGTGGTAGTTACTGAGGTTCATACCAAAACAACACATGCAAAAGGACACGTGTCTACCAAAGCCTGGTGGTTCAGGAAATAGAATATTCCATTTGTCCTCTAGGATATATGTCATCACCATATTTGGCCACTTGGAACTCTTAGTACTAAGGAAAAGCCTCTAAATAGACCCACTTTCCCAAGATTTAAAAACTTAAAAAGAGAACCAAGAAGAGAGCACTCTTAGGAGAATTCTTGAAGAGAACTTTGAGGGATTTAAGGAGGTACTGCCCATTTCTTTATTGCCATATTCTTCTCTTGAACCACTTGCTCTACCTTCACTCGGCTACTCATTCTCCAACCTTCCTAGATTATTGACCTATTAACACGATTTTGCCTCTCTAAGTAATATTATTATTGCTATTCATTTTGGACCCCCTATATTCTGGTGACTTCACTGCAGAGGCAGCTACTCATAGTGGTTTACACACTATACCTAAAAGAATGGCAGAAAATGAGGTTCACCAGTAGCCTTAGCAGCAAGGAATTAGTAGAGCTGCACATATTGAGGGCCATAAGAGCAGTGTTGTAGTCGAGGCGTTACAATCTCTTCAGGATACTCAAAGGGAGATCTTCTGCCTTGTAGACTCTTACCTAAACTATTCTGATCTTGGCACCCAGACTAGTTCTTATGCAAGTTCCTTTACCTTTAGTAGTTCCAAATGTTGAGGTCAACTAGTTCCCTAGAAACTAGGCTCTGATCCTGATGCCTAACGTTTCGGTGATTCCTCAGGTGAACGGTATGGTTGTAGGTTTCGTTAATCAAGGATAGACTGGTCCCTTCCAATTGAACCACTTTGTCACCATAGTCGATGTCCAGGCTATGCTCGTGCAAGAGCGTAGCAAGAAGCAACTACCATTACTTTCAGATTTAGATATTAAACCCTCGTACCCTCATGAGATACTAGCTATGCCTTATCTAGTTAGGTACACATTGCCTAAATTTATGAAGTTTGACCGGAAGCAAGGCAACACACGAGAGCATGTTGTGCGGTTCATTGAACCCCTCGGTATTCATGGTACCAACCACCCTCTATGCCTTCGAGAATTTTCCAAATCACTTGCAGAAAGAGCCTATAGTGGGTACGTGAACTTGGCACCTAACTAGATCAAGAGTTGGGAAAAGATGGTGAATAAGTTCGACACTAAGTTTTTCTAAGTCCCAGAGAAAGTCATTACTCTCACGCTTGGTTGAGATACTCAGAGGAAAGGTAAAAACATGAGGACAAAGCTATTGATTGTCACAAGCCAATGGATGAGCCTCACCTAGTTAGCATATGTGCGCAGAGCGGCTCGTGAGATTACAAACTCTTTCTAGTAAATCATGGTTCGCTTACCTTTTTAGCTCTGATTGAGGCAATTCGCAACCTTAGTATGATTGGTCCACTGCCCATGCCTCACGAAACTAAAGAAACCTTGAAGGCTGATAAAGTTGTCGAGGTAAAGTTGCTACTGTGGGACGACATTCAAGATAAAGTGCCAATAAGCAGTAGGCACAAGAGAAAAATTCATCAGGCCCTTCACCAAAGATTATCAAAGTTGGCGAGGAAGGCAAGACATTCTATTACCTTTGATAGTCTTGGGGGCCATATTTCATATCTTGGGAGGATGGCCCCGAGGCAAGTAAGTGCAAGGAAGATGCATTTGAAAAAGAGCTAGTTAAGGCACGCAAAGTAACTACAGAATACATACAGAGCAGACCAAAACCTCAACAAGAGGTACTAAGCGAGGTCAACCTCATCAACTTGTCATGTGTAACAACCCCGATCCCTAATTAACGTTAATCTATGGTTAATTATGCTTAATTGGTAATTAAGGTGAAATTCTGAATTAAATTGCATGTATGTGTTGCATAAATTATGTCTATATCTGTTTAACGTAGGAAATTTATTCATGTATTTCTTTCGGTTTGCGAATTGAAGACCTTGCCGGCATCCAAATTAGAAATTGGCTTAATTTACGTGTTAATTAGGATTTTTAGAATTTTATGGTAAGCTTAATTAAAATTCAATTCAGAACGATTAAATTAGATTAAATTAATGTCCACTAAGTAACCTTAATTAAATATATTTTAATTAATTTTCTTTCTCAAGCCTAATTAAGGCATTAGTGGCTTCATTGAACACATATACATTCTCCACTCACCCTTTTCTTCATCATACATACATCTTTGAGCTCCCTATGACCTAAAAACATGAGAAGGAGAGAGAGAGTTCTAGATTTGAGAATTTGGTGAGACTTGAGCTCAATTAAGAGGAATTGTTGGCATTTGAAGAAGATTTGAAGATCTCAACCTCAACCATTGTAGATTCAAGCCTCTAGGTAAGGGGCTAAACTCTTAATTGAGTAATTGAATTAGATTCTACAAGATCACTAGTGAGTTAAGTGAATACATGAGGGAATTGCATTAGAATTGAGAAGAATTGGGCCATACCATGCATACATGTGTATTTCCTCACAAATTGAGCATGATTTCAAAGAATTCTCTCATGCATGTGTTTATCTCATCTATGTTTTGAGAATTCATCATGTTTTCTACCGAGTTATCAAGTTTGATCTTGTTTTGAAGAGGTTGGATTCATGAAAAATTCATGCATGTTGTGTTCTTGAGGCATTCATAAGGTCTATGTTGGAATTTTGTACAATTGGCATACTTTTGGGTCTTGATTTCATGAAATGATCTTTAAACTGTGATGTTTTATAAGTTTCTAAATGTTTTCCAAAATTTTGGCTCAAGAGGATGAGTTTTGGTGTGTTGAATTCATGTTTTGAAGCTTGGAAGCAAATCTGGGAAACCCAGAATTTTGCTTCCACGCTCGAGCGAAGGATCCTACGCTCGAGCGACTGTCCTTATTTTCATGTTTCTGCTCGAGCGACAAAAGGCTGGCTCGAGCGTAAATTGCAAGCTCTTAGAAATTTGCGTGTGTAGAAGCACGCTCGAGCGACAGAACTTGCGCTCGAGCGAGGACCTGTGTCTCATGCTCAAGCGGGCATCGAGCGAGCGTCGAGTGGGGATTTCATACAACCAGAACTTTTTTACATTTTACAGACCGCTCAAGCGAAAAATTCTACGCTCGAGCAACCACTCACATTTGGCATGTCCGCTCGAGTGAAGAAAGTCACGCAGCAAAAGAGTCTACGCTCGAGCAACCACTCACATTTGGCATGTCTGCTCGAGTGAAGAAAGCCACGCTTGAGCGAGACCCCTGTTTCAGCAAAATTTTGGCTAAGTGTTTCGAGTACATTTTTGCATCCTCATTTCATTATAAGCATTCCTAGGCCATGATTAAGACTCCATTATGAGGTTAAACACTAGAAACACACTAAGAACAAACAAAATAAGTTTTGTACAATCGAGCGTGTGTTTCCAATGTATAAATCTACCTTGTTATATAGGTTACGCGCCTTAGGATAAGTGAAGTGCCATTTTGCCATCTAATTGGAGCTACCAATTATTTGTGAGTAATAACTCTGTAAAGTTATGTTCAATGTTAAGTATTTTCTGAACATTATGATATGAAATGATTAGTTTCTGATATACTACGCTGTGTTTGAAATGAATGAATGATTGTCCAAGATTCTGAAAGTTATTTGTGGCATCTTTAGCACCATATGATATGCATCCGTTTATGGGTCATCAGGTCCCTGTATGGGTCATTAGGTTCCTTTGTGGGTCATCAGGTCCCTTTATGGATCATTGGAAACGTCTTTGTGCACATGAGTCATCAGAAAGCCTTCATGGCAGTCTCTCGTGGGTCATCGGATTTGTTAATGCTAATGGATATGTCACGTGCTATGACATGATACATGTGCAAGTTTTGAATACGAATGTAACTATATCTATGAATCTGCTCTGTTATGACAATTGATTATGTACAAGGCTTTGTTTCTATATGGACATCATTTTGTAAACTCTTTACTCTGTTATTATTCACTGGGCTTTAGCTCATTATTTATATTATGTATATAGGTGAGTAGGCACGTGACCAGGCCCAGAGTTGATGGCCTATACTTCAGTTTTGTCAGCTAACCTTTGTGCCTCAAGAGAAGGTTCCAGATCAAGTCATGCATTGTGGTTGTGTCCATATGAATGTATAAGACTGTTTCTTTTGCTTTATGAACAAGTTCGCCTTTCTGTATGTACTTGATAGTGACGTGTAAACATTGTACCTATGACGTCACTTATGTGTATATAAAGTTTTAAGATTTTCAGTTCCATGGACGTCTTCACAGCTCAATGGACTGTATATATTCTGTATGTTTGCTTCCGCAGCCCCTAGTTATACGCTATTATGTCATGAGGCCTTTGGTAATCCAAGGATTACTGGCCGGTTACGACGCTAAACCTATGGGGGCGGGTTTGGGTCGTGACATCATGGCAGAACAGGCCTGTGTTCATCAATAGTACAATGGAGCTAGCTGCGAAGGCAAACTTGATAGCACTCTTGAAACAATATATTGATGTCTTTTCTTGGACATATGATGAGATGCTTGGCCCTAACCCATTCTTTGTCACCTATCACCTCAACATCTTCCCTAACACCATGCTAGTAAAGTAGTATGATAGGACGTATCATCCTAACCTAGAGGCACTGAAGAAATTCTTAGACAAAGTGCCTTATCTTGGTAAGTTCATTCCAGCCCTTGTTGCAATAACTTTCTTCTTTGGTACATAGCCAAAAGAGAATCACAAGTTGAGAAGGCTCTGAAGACATTCCTAGGTAAAGTGTCTTACCTCAGGAAGTTCATTCTAGTGCTTGCTAAAATAGCCTTATATTTTTTTACACTGCCAAAAGGGAATCATTAGTTCAAGAAGCTCTAAGAAAATTCCTAGGCAAACTGTCTTGCTTCCGAAAGTTCATTCCAGCCATTATGGAAATAGCATTCTCCCTTGGTACACTGCTGAAAGTGAATCACGAGTTTGAATGGTTACAAGACCACCAGCAGACCTTTGATATAGTAAAGAGAGCACTTACCATGATTACCTTGCAACCTAGGAAACCTCTGCGACAGTACTTTACTTCTATATCTCAGTCTATTGGAACCTTAGTTGTTTAAGATTGAGAAGCACTACCTAGAAGTTGTGGTATTATTTTAGTACATCCGATCCAAGTTGTGACCATGAGTGATCTACAGCATAGTACTTGTTGACCCTGAAAACTATCAAGAATCAAGTTGTTTGCGAAATTTTTTCCTTCTTGATGCGTTGGTTACACTGGGGACAAAGGTGGATCTTTGAAAATAGTATAGCCATTGCCATCGAGAAAAGAACAACACCGGCGACTATAACCAATGAATGAATGCAATGATGGAGAGGCAATCAACTCCCAAGTTTTTACCAAAGTGGGAAGACCCTTATGAAGTTGTTGAGGCAAGTAGCAGCAGGTATTACAAGTTAGCGAGGGTTGTGGATGAGTTCAGAACTGGCTATAAATGCTAATGTTTTTTTTAAAATTATATATATATATATATATATATATATATATCTTTTCTTAAATTATGTAAAGCATTGTAAAAAACATAGTGGAATGAAACTCAAAAATACAACCAAAACATTCATACTTTTCATATAAGTCAAACTTCTAGAACATGATTGCTGTGTTTGAAAAGAAGTTACAACGAAGAAAAGAAAAGAAGAAACTACATCACATCAAACCCTTCAACAAATGAGTCTATCAAACCAACATTCTGAGGCAGTTGAGCGACAAGGACGGTGTCTTTCTCCTTGAACCGAGCTAGGTTCATGCTGTGCTGCTCCATTGTGCACTTGTAGCCCTTAATGGACTTTTCCAAAGAGGCAATGACAACAATGTTGCCAGCTTGATCAAGCAACCCATCGACCTCCTCAAGCCTAGTCTTTATCCATGCTAAGTTCAAGCCATCCACCTTGAACCTGCTAAGGTTTAGCTCAGAAGTCTTCACAAACTTCCCTAAAGTTGTCAATACTCTCTTAGCAGCGAGGTCATGAATGAAGTCAGCAAGAGACTCCAACAACACTGTTTGCACCATAGTATCTGGGACATTGAAGGCATTGAGATTCAACAGAATGCGATAAAGCCCCAAAGACAACACTCCATTTGGGAAGGGGCTCAAGACCAAGTGTTGCATTTACGCCATGGTCATCTCTAGGAGTCTCAGAAACGAAGTCATCACTATCAATAGAGGAACAATTAGAGTGTACAGATGAATGTGGCACAAGGACAAGGCTAATAGTGTCTGGAACCTCTATGTTTAGAACACCTTCAATAGCTATCTCATCACCCACAACTTAGGTGTCAATTATAACTTAACACCTATCACCCTCAACAAAGAAGTTGCCATGGTCTACCTTGATAACTTGGCCCTCGCCAACAAGTTCATTCGTAATGTCTGAAAACACTAGCCTGTGAGTCATCGGCTGAGGGATCAGTAAGGCAATAGGGTCCTTATCATCCTTAGAATCTGAAGAAAGCCCAACAATTGTCGATGGGCCACCTAGGCTTGAAGAAGGAATTGCAGAGACATTGCTCCCTCTAAAACAAAGAAACCTATCACTGGGCTCCTCCTAGTGCAAGACAAGGTCATCAGCAAGATCATCCACATTTAGACCAACAAAAAGGTCTTGATACACAAGTTTAGAGGGTACCTTCAGAAAGTAAGTAGGGTACAAGTCAACAAGTTGTTCAAAAGTTGCAGAGCCAACGAGGTCAAAAGTTTTAGCGACAGCAGTGACAGCCTCTAAATTCATAACTAACTCCGCCAGGCGAGCCAAGCCTAGAGGGGAAATATTGAGGTCAACCATGATGTTTTCAACTTCCGCAACAACTTGGGTTCCAACAACCTTAGCATGGGGAACCAGTAGAGATTAGGCAGGAGAAGAACCTCTAGAAGCAACCTCCACATTGAGCGGTTCCAGTTCCAAGAGATACGTTCACCTAATGATCAGCTCTAGGGGTCTCAAGGATGGAGTTTTCACCACCACCTTCTACTACACCAACATCTTCATTAGGGAGCTCCTAATGACCACAACTTTCACCGCCTTCGATGCTAGAAGTCACTATTCTTTGAGTTTTGAGTCGATGAAACAGCGATCCAGTGGGTACATCATTGAAGTCTGAAAAAAGCCCCAGAATATTAGATGGGCCACCTGAACCTGAGGGAGGAATAAAAGACACATTGTCCCTCTCTGAGATGAACAGGCCTTTCCTAGATAACAAGGCGTGAGCCTCAGAAGGTGCATTAGCCACCGCTACTTGAACCGCTCTTATACAAGAACTAGTTATACAGGAAAATTGAACTTGAAATGATTAAACTGCCAAGGCTTTTCACTGGTGAGGTTCACTTGAAGCCTAACATTACGCATGCGTAGAAAACACATGTTTTCCATGCGTGCTAGGGGCAAATGTAAAAGGATAGAAACCCTAAGTAATGATCTAACTTCTGAGATCACCTTAATCAAAAGAGTAATTATGATTAAAGGAATTGGAGTAAAACCCTAAGGAAAATAGGCCAACCAGAAGGCCAAACCAGGTCTGACCCACTAGATCCAAATAGACCTTCTGCGACAAAGTACCTAAGGGAACTACAGAGGTGATACTTGCTATAGTCTAGTAGCTAAGGTAAGCCACCTTAGCATTGCCATTCCACTGGAAGGTCATTGCGGCGCTGCCTTTGAGATAGTACTTGAAGTACACTTGTCGAGGGAAAAGTAAATGTGGTGACTATAACCTTCGCAACCACGTTCTGAAGCAAGACTCTATAAGGTGATAGTAGCCTTTGATAGAGGCCTCCCCTCTACAAACAGAGACTAATGCTTGGTGTTGATAGCAGACCCCAATGCATTACTAACTTGATGCTGATAGCAAGCTCCAAAGCTCACTAGTTTGTCGCTGATAGTAGGCCCTAAAGCTTACTGGTTGGAGCTAATAACAGGCTCTTGAGATACTAATATACCGTAACGACCCCGCAAAGATAGAAGTAGGGCAGTTTGAAAGCAAGAGACTCCATTTCCACTACCTAGGTCATGGACTTGCCTTGGTTGCATTAGCAGGACCAATGAAGTCTCCTTAGGCTTGGTACTAAAGCACAACATGCCTGATAACAGGGTTAGTTGTGCCCTTCACTCTGGGAAGTTGGGGAGTTTGTGGTTAGCTTGCTAATAGTAGATGAGTCACTAGGGTAAACACAACCATGGCTGACAGCAGGTCATGAGTCCTAAGAATGTATGCTTTGGAAAATCGAACTAAGAAGGTGGGTGTCGTAGCAAGTACCATAGCATAGAGCACCACTGAAGTAGGTGCACCTCCTATAGTCTATACCAAAACGACACTCGCTGAGGTTTGCACCAAAAAAGTACTTGCTGAGGTTTTGTGCCAAACAAATAGTAAAGTGGTAGTTACTGAGGTTCGTACCAAAAAGGTACATACAAAGGGACACGTGTCTACCAAAGGCTTGTGGTTCAGGAAATAGAATATTTCATATGTCCTCTTGGACACATATCATCACCCTATTTGGCCACTTGAACTCTTAGTAATAAGGAAAAGCTTATAAATAGAGACCACTTTCCCAAGATTTAAAAAACTCAAGAAGAGAACCAAGAAGAGAGCACTCTTAGGAGAATTCTTGAGGAGAACTTTGAAGGATTTGGGGAGGTGTTGCCCATTTCTCCACTACCACATTCTTCTCTTGAACCGTTTGATCTACCCTCACCACTCATTCTCCAACCTTCCCAGATTATTGACCCATTAATATAGTTTTGCCTTTCTAAGTAATATTATTATTACTATTAATTTTGGAACGCTTACAAAATGTAATTGTGTTTACACTACATGGGTGATAAACACGAAATGTGAGATTTATTAAACTATACGGTATAAACCCATAAGATAAAAACAAATTATAATTGAGAAATATGATCATCTTAATATTATTATTATGGGATGACCTTTTTGTCATCATTTAAACTGGATAGGTGATATTTGGACTCATAGAGCCTATCATGGGCCGTATTTTTGATAATTTGAGTTGTTCATTTTTTTAACGATTTTTTTTTTTTTTGGTATCACTCGGAAAAAAGATCAGGTCGATTAAATAATTTTAGTATCTTCATTTCATAACATTTGTCTTAAAAAAAAGAATGTTTTATTTTCAAAAACAACTTTGCCGTTCATTTTTTTAAAAACAAATAGTTCACTTTTTTTAGAAACAAATACAATAAAATGCAAACATTATAATTATCGGATCGACCCAATTTTTTAATTAATGATATACATGAAATCCTAAAATATGAACAGACAAAAAATCATCGAATTAGGGCCTATGGTAGATTCCACTAGCAGAAATCATTGAATTAGGGCCCATGATGGACTCCACTAGCGTGAAAATGCCTCGCTAGTCAAGAAGAGAACTGGAGAGAATCCGATACGACGCATCGTAAAATGTGAACGAAAGCAAAATGGCACAGTAAAGAAAGCTGCAACTCTTCTACAATCTATTGAATTTGAAATTATCATGAATATATATAAAAAATATATATATATATATTCTCTCAACAAAGTATATATAATATATCAAGAAGTGTTTTTCCCTAAAACTTATAACTTTTATTTATAATAGAATGAAATACTAATTAAATTAAGAAATAAATGGAAAAAGTTACACCTGTTAATCAAGCCTAAATCAAAGAAATTATGAAAATTACCAAAAATAAAAAAATAAAAATTGAGTTAAGGTTAAATCTGGAAACTATAATAAAAAATACATATTCTGAAGAAAAAAAAAAAACTTAGCCCCAGTTGGATTCATCTAATCCAAGTTATAGACGAATCAATTGTTTCAAAAAATGACAAAATCGAGAAATTGAAAACATAAACATTGGAATTTGACTAAAATCTATTGTAAGTCATGGCAACACGATGGGTATTAACTGTCATGTCATTTTTCATGTCCCGATCAAATTTTACGTCAATCTAAACATGTGTAGTCTTGCATCTACTAGTACCATTTTGCATTTGCCTTACTCGTCCATAATTTTCAAAAACTCTATGACCAAATACTCTGCATCACAATTCCTATTATTTTTAGAGTTAATTACCTAAAAGTCCTATCAACAAATGTTATGATAGCTTATGTCATATCTAAAATTTTTTGAACCAATATGTCCTATTTAGTAAAACTGAAAATATTATCAGTTTTTTTTTTCAATTTTTAAAACTAAGAATATTATTAATTTTTCATAGTAATGTTCCAAATAATTATTTTACTAACTGATAAAAAAATAAACAGAGTATGAGATTAAACGTTTTTGCCAGGCCTGGTCCTGAGATTTTCGGGGCCCAAAGCCAATAATCAACTATTAAATTTCTAGGGCCCTTCACATTTTTTTTTTTATTGAATGAAAAAAAAATTAAGGTAAAGGACAAAAGATTTATATTAAAATCACAAAAAATACTTAGCATTACAGTATAACAACTAATATGTATCACTTGATCCTCGCTCTTCTTGCATTTTTAGAAGCAAATAAATCAATCATACTTGCATAATCTAGTTTTTTTGCAAAATCATTTTCAATGGATAACAATGCTAATCCATTCAATCTTTCTTGTGACATGGTTGATCGAAGGTAATTTTTGATGATTTTTAACTTTGAAAAGCTTCTTTCCCCCGATGCAACTGTAACCGGAATAGTCAAAAGTATCCTGTAAGCAACCCATGAATTTGGGAAACAATTTGCCATCAACTACAGATGATTGAGCACTTCAATTGGCTTACTGACTTCTTTTGGCAATCTCTCTTTCAAGACTTTAGCTCCATCAATAAATCTCTTCCATCAATATCGAAAATCTCACCGTGTTTTAAAAATTCTTCAAGGTTCACACACCCCGCCTTCAACGATTCATCGCTGTACTTTTTCAAGTCAAACAAAAAGCCAAAGTTTGCCTCATATACTTTGAATTGTTCGAACCTATTTTTGAGTGAACAAAGGGCTTGATCAACAAAATAAAGGAAGTAACCAACTCTAAATGATTCTTCAGCTGACTGGGTCACCTCTCCACTAACATTCTCATCAAATTGTTTCTTTCTAGAAATGATGCGCTTTTCAACAAATGTAGGTTCAATTCCTAATTCACTTGCCATTTCTTTAGCTTCAACCATAGCCTCCGTGAAACCAACTTCTCTATACATTGAAACATACTTAACAAGCCCATCTAGCTGCTTTACAGTAACTGCTATATCCATATCTTCACTTTGAAGAAGCTTGCTAACAGAGTTCACATGAAACAACAAATTGTACCAAATTACAATACTAAACAAGAACTCAAAAGTCTCAAGTTCATGAGTTACCAGGGATTTAGCTTCACTTTTTGCAATTGAATCTGTGGTAGGATTGTTGTACAAGTCAACTAAAGCATCTCTTATTTTTGAAGCATGGTATCTTAGTGGTTTAACACTTTCAATGCGACTTTCCCAACGCGTTTGCGACAACGACTTAACCGTGAGGCCTTCCTTTAGATTATCTTTTAAAATTTCCCAACGTTGAAAGGAAGATGAAAACAATACATATATGCGTTGTACCACACCAAAAAAAGTTTTTGCTCTGGAGCAAGAGTTGGCCATATCACAAAGCACAAGGTTAAGACTATGACAACCACACAGCGTATAGAATGCTATAGGATTTACTTGAAGTACTCTTGTTTGAACACCTTTGTTTTTGCCTTTCATGTTAGAGCCATTGTTATATCCTTGCCCTCTTAAGTCACCAATACCAAGTTGAAGGTTAACTAATGCTTCTTGAAGTTTATCAAAAAGTCTCATCCCCAATGTATCATCCACATTCAAGAATTCCAAGAAAAACTCTTTCACTTTAATTGGACTTGTTGAAACATCCACGCATCGTATGACAAGAGACATTTGTTCTTGATGGCTTATATCCGGTGTACAATCAAGTATGACCGAAAATGTCACGACCCAAACTCGCCCCTATGGGTTTAGCACCGTAACCAGCCAGTAATCTGTGATTACCAAAGGCCTGCTTAATAGTAAAGACAGTAACACAGAGTAAGGGGCCGGCGGAAGCCAAAACAGTAAATAAAAGGTGTCCAATAAGCTGTGACATTCTGAATGCAAAACGACTTTCCTGAACATATTCACATTCAAAACCAAAATAGTATATACATACATCATATATAGGCATTCAGATTAGGGACCAAATCCCTAACATAACAGTACAGTGCAAGTCCCAACATTTATTACAGAACAGGAGCAAAAGAGGAAATCTAAAACACCCCAAACTAGCCTTGGCTTTGACGTACTCGGAACCTCGAAGTGAGGCACAATGGTTGGCTTTGACAAAACGGGAGCTTAGCCTGACACTCCTAGCATCGGTCCGGTGCCTGGACACCTACATATATATATAAACAGTGAGCTGAAGCCCAGTGAATAACAGTTATGTAAAGAGGTTAAGAATGAATGTCCTTCCAGTAATTAACCAGTCATATCAGTCGTTTAGAAACCATAGCAGTCATATGTGGTACATCCTATAGCAAAACAGTACAGCAGGTCTTAACAGACCGAACAGTCAGTTGATGGCCATCATAACAGTGATAGTAGTGGTTCCAAACTTGGGAACCGAAAGAGATCTCTGTGACAGTAGCAGTAATAGTACAGTAACAGTAAGTTGCTAAGGATGCCACAAATACAGTTTACAAATAGGACAAACATTCATTCATTAAACAATAATGTTTCAGTAAACAGAACAGTTGATCATTCAGAAAATATTCATAATTGAACATATCTTTACAACATTGTTACTCACAGAGCACTGGGGTATAAGCAGCTAATGAGCGTCCTCGGATGCCAACCCTACACAGTTACAAAACGAACACACAGTAAGTTACACACTTGGGAATCAATAACTTAGTCCCTATCTTGACTCGGTGTGGTTCTACATCAATATCCTCATTAAGATGCCTTAAACATGGCCTAGGAATGCCTAGGATGGAAAAAGGATGCAAAGATGCACTTTAAAACACTTTTCAAAATTTTCAGAAAACAGGGGTCTCGCTCGAGCGTGGCTTTCTACGCTCGAGCGGACATGCAGACAAAGGATCTCCGCTCGAGCGTGACTTCCTTCGCTCGAGTGGACTGTAAACTTCAGGAAAAGTACTGGATGCATGCAATTCACGCTCGATGGACGCTCGACCTCCGCTCGGGCGTGAGACTCAGGTTCTCGCTCGAGCGGACTGTAAAACACAAGAACTTCCGGGTACATGCATTTCATGCTCGAGCGCAACTTTCCACGCTCAAGCGGAAGTGCACGACTCAAAGGGTACGCTTGAGCGTGAAGTCCTACGCTCGAGCATGGGTCCAAAATCTGAAATTTCCAAATTCATCCTCAAGTACAAAACTCAAGCATTTAAGCCTCAAACTCGATCCTTTTGGGCTAATTTTCTGGAAAACACCTAAAAACCCATAATACAACATGTTTCAAAGATCAATTTTGTAAAATCAAGCCCAAAGGTAAACCAATTGATGAATCTGGTCCACAGTTTGTTCTACAGTCTGAGTAAGGGCATCACACATGTCGCTTTCGAGGCCAGGCGTATCAGCAGCAACTTCGGAGAGACCACCAGTTTGACGTAAAACTACACCTTGGATGTAGAGCCCTAACAGCTTCAATTTTCAGGATAGTCGTTCATCCCTTTCAGTACCAACCTCCGGCAAATCGAAATGGAAAAAATGAGGCTCATCATACGAGAGAAAATCGTCAATCCTCCAGATGGAATCACACAACGATTTAGACGTGAATCGTTTCTTTTTGTAATAACTATGTTTCCGTAGTTTAAAATAACTTCGACCGGAAACACCAGATCTGCTGGATGTTGTCCAACGATGACTAAACTTTAATTTAGTTCTGGCGGTATATGGACGCCGTTGCGAAAAACGGAAAGTAGTCACCATAATCAACGGTCAGGAACCCCACCATTAAATGCATCACATTGATTTTATTTTATAGGCATAATATGTTGACTCTGACATGGGTCAACATGAACAGTTGCTATTTTAAAAACTAGGTTCCTGTATAACGTATGGCACAGAATAATAACAGATCACAAACGATGCAGAAAAACCAAATCGTGGGCCATACGTAGGTTAACTATTTAAACTTGCAGCCTGCGCTTCCCTTTAAATTTAAATTTCGTGAGAGGAGCACATCGCCAATGTTTCAAAAATTGTGGGGCCACATCATTGGTTATGTTGTAGAAAGCGTCGTCCTTGTGGTCCCTCAGGTCGATGTGGCCAGAATAATAATTATGTGGTCCCAAAAACCAGGCCCAACATGTTTTCCCAATTCTAGATAGGCCTTCAATTATAATGCTCTTGGGCCTGTGCGGTCTTTGGGTTTCGTCTCTTATATTGTCTGCAACCCATTGTTGTATGGCTGTTGAAACGATCCATACTGTGTCCGTAAATGGATGAACATACAGCAATGGTGGATTAAATGAAATCTAGTCATAATTGGATGACAACTTGTCATAATTTAACCAGAAACATTTTGGATCGCCATTTCGTACCAGTGCTAGTGCTTCGTCCTTGGTGCTGGCGGCAAGTGCATCGCGATATATATTTTCTTTGTTACTCTGGTTAGCGCAGCGGCTCCTCTCATGGAATTCACCCCATTCCGTGTAATCCCCGTGTTTGGAGATGTATTCCAGTACATTCTGTTGGTTGTAGGCCCCTTGTACATTCGGATGGAAATGGCGACTAGTTCGATCGTGAGTAACGTCGAAGAATTGTTCGTTCTGCGTCTGAAAACGGTATGGAAATTGGACAAGGGCATGGAGATGTGGTTACCCATCCTCGTGTAATTCATGTGTAACCCTCACTTAATTTGGTGGCCTGGTTGTGAACAGCGCTCTAATTTGCTCTAACAATCTTTCTTTAGGTATAGAACATTGGGCATATGTGAGGAAAATGTTCTTGCTTTGAACTCTAAAACGATGTCGCATTGAGGCCATAACTCACTCTCAATGGCGTCACTTACTCTCTCGGATGTCGCAAGTCACTCTTTGAAAACTTTACTGGTGGAAGGGAGTTAAGGAGTGAGTTATATAGGTGCCCAGGAGCATCCCACTAATATTACCTATGACGCTCCCCCCGTGCCACGTGTCATCCCCCGATTAGTGCTCCCTTCCGCAATTCGTGGCGTGTTGTCGTCTAGGGGCTCCGCTTCGCGCCCAGATCTGCGGCCAGGATTAAAAATCTAAAAAGGCAAGCGCAAGCGGGAATTTGTTATATAAGCCAAAATAATGGGGGAGTTTGAATTATTTTGGAAATGGATCGCGGAGATCTAGGCCAATTTAGGCGGTTGATTTTAAAATACGAGCTGGATCTATTATTGGTGCACTGGTCCTTGTTGGTCATCGGCGAAAACAACGCCGAAAAGTTAATCCAGCTCATCAACGCCTGTCAGCGGCAACAAGATGCTCTATTCGCCGGTATGAAAGTGGTTTCCGAACTATAAACCCAAGCGACATCAGACACATATTCCGTCGCTGATTATTATTACGTCACGGCGCTTGAACCAGATGTGCCTGTGTGGTCTAGCACTGGATTTGGGTGTAATAAAAAAAAATTGTAAATTATTATTTTTTTTCATAATTTGTGTTGCTTTGGAATATGTAATAAAATTATTTTATAAAACGGTATTTCATTACTGGGCCGCGCCTCAATTACTGATGGGCCTATGTCTAATGGGCCTCTGGGCCGCGCCTCAATTAATGATGGTTTATGTCTAATGGGCCTCGAGTATCCACTTCTTTCATAGTTTAATGGGCCTATTTGAACTGTTCATGTAAAACATTATATAGGCCTTATTATTGTAATTGGTCCATTGGTCTATCTACCAATTACAGCCCATTAAACATTAAACATTAAACCTGCTCAGAAATCGAATTTATGAAGACAATATAAATTCCATAAACTTGCATTTTATTTAATCATAAAAATGTACATAAATATTTTCCCATCGCCAGTCTTTTACATAGTATGAAATTTCGTCGAGTACAATGGTCAGTGCGAGACAATAATTAACTACACTAATAATCCCAAAGCTGGATAATTTGTTCGTCATCCTGCGTGCAATAAGCTGGGTAAATACAGTCTCTGTGAGGCTTCTGCGACCATGGGATGTCAGCCATGTATACATTGTCGCTGTAAACGTCCGGATTCCCAATGCTTTCTGGAGGTTGTAGTTGAACAGGCATTCTATCTTGTACACCCCCTGATTGCCCAGTCTGGAGAGGTCTACAGCTTTGAACCACATTGGGTTCTTCAAATCAACCTCCTAAAGCCTCACAGAAAGCATTGGGATTATTAGTTGAACAGGCTTACCACCAAATTATGTAGCATGTGTTTAATCTGAGTGTACACCGGTTACAATTACTCAGAAAATTCTCTTTCCTGAACATATTCACATTCAAAACCAAAACAGTATATACATACATCATATATAGGCATTCAGATTAGGGACCAAATCCATAATATAACAGTACAGCGCAAGTCTCAACATTTATTACAGAACAGAGGCAAAAGGGGAAATCTAAAACACCTCAAACCAGCCTTGGCTTTGACGCACTCGAAACCTCGAAGTGAGACACAATGGTTGGCTTTGACAAAACGGGAGCTTAGCCTGATGCTCCTAGCATCGGTCCGGTGCCTAGACACCTACATATATATATAAACAGTGAGCTGAAGCCCAGTGAATAATAGTTACGTAAAGAGGTTAAGAATGAACGTCCTTTCAGTAATTAACCAGTCATATCAGTCGTTTAGAAACCATAGCAGTTATGTGTGGTACATCCTATAGCAAAACAGTACAGTAGGTCTTAACAGACCAAACAGTCAGTTGATGGCCATCATAACAGTAACAATAGTGGTTCCAAACTTGGGAACCAATAGAGATCTCTGTGACAGTAGTAGTAACAGTACAGTAATAGTAAGTTGCTAAGGATGCCACAAATACAGTTTACAAATAGGACAAACATTCGTTCATTAAACAATAATGTTTCAGTAAATAGAACAGTTGATCATTCAGAAAATATTCATAATTGAACATATCTTTACAACATTGTTACTCACAGAGCACTGGGCTATAAGTAGCTAATGAGCGTCCTCGGATGTCAACCATACACAGTTACAGAACGAACACACACTAAGTTACACACTTAGGAATCAACAACTTAATCCCTATCTTGACTCGGTGTGGTTCTACATCAATATCCTCATTAAGATGCCTTAAACATGGCCTAGGAATGCCTAGGATGGAAAAAGGATACAAAGATGCACTTTAAAACACTTTTCAAAATTTTCAGAAAACAGGGGTCTCGCTCGAGCGTGGCTTTCTACGCTCGAGCGGACATGCAGACAAAGGATCTCCGCTCGAGCGTGACTTCCTTCGCTCGAGCGGACTGTAAACTTCAAGAAAAGTACTGGATGCATGCAATTTACGCTTGATGGACGCTCGACCTCCGCTCGGGCGTGAGACTCAAGTTCTCGCTCGAGCGTAAACTCTCTCGCTCGGGCGGACTGTAAAACACAAGAACTTATGGGTACATGCATTTTACCCTCAAGCGCAACTTTCCACGCACGAGCGGAAGTGCACGACTCAGAGGGTACGCTTGAGCGTGAAATCCTACGCTCGAGCATGGGTCCAAAATCTGGAATTTCCAGATTCATCCTCAAGTACAAAACTCAAGCATTTAAGCCTCAAACTCTATCCTTTTGGGCTAATTTTTTGGAAAACACCTAAAAACCCATAATACAACATGTTTCAAAGATCAATTTTGTAAAATCAAGCCCAAAGGTAAACCAATTGAACACCAATTTCAAATAAACTTCAAGAACATGATGTACATTTAACATGCATGTGTTCAATTGAATTCAAAGCTACTAACGTATGACCAAATGCAAGTTTTAGCTCAGGAACATGACGAATTCATGGACTACAACTAGAAAATGGACATGTATGTGGAAATTCATAAAGAACAACCTCAAAATTCAAGAATATGTACATGCATGCATGGATTAAGCCTCAATTCAACACTTTAAACCATAATTTGACTCTAACCTCCAATAATCCCATGAACCATGCAAGAACAACTCAAATGTACAAATGAGAGGATGAAATCTCTACCTTAGGTCTTGAATTCAAGGTACACAAGCTCAAATATGAAACCTCTCTTCAAGTCTTCTAATTTTCCAAGCCAATTCTAGGTGAACTCAACTTTTCTTCCAACTCTCTAGCTCTCTCTCACGTTTGCTCTAGGAAGTGGCTGAAGAAATGTTATGTCACTTGTGTATGAAGTGAAGAGGAGTTAGCCTAGAATCACCCACTCAATGGCATAAATGCAAATAACTCAAGTTGATGTATTTTAACTTTATTTAATCTAATTTAATCATACCAAATCACATTTCAATTAAATCTACCATAAACTCACATAGATTCTAATTATCACAAAATACCAGTCAATTTTAGATTCGGCCGCCGATAAGGCCTTCAATTTACAGTTCGAAATTAAAACACGAACAGATCATTTAGTAGTCAAACAAATACAAATGCATTTACAGACAATACACTCATGCAATCAGTTTAGGATTTCCTCCTTATCAGTTACTTATCATATTCAGTCATAGTTTAGTAGTAATCAGAGGTGAAGGTTGTCACAGAAAAGTATTTTTCTAGTTTGATTATCGACAAAACTACACTTTTGACTTCCCCGGCCAACATTTGTATCACCACATTTTGAATTTTATGACTCAGATAATGGTAATGAATCTCACCCTTTTCTATCCGCCGCAAGTGTTGTTCCATCGTTGGATCAAACTCGCCAATCATTTCAATTATGCTTAAAAAAAGTTCATTGCTCTCTTCATAAATCTTCTCATGGCTTCCACGAAAAGGCAAATTATTCTTGGCAAGTGTTTTCACAACTGCAATTATCGTCAATAAAACTCGTCTCAAGTGCTCTTTTTCTTTGTTAACTTGTTCTTGTATACTTTTATCTATTGTTTGATGCTTTCCCAATCTTTCCTCCAACTCAATCCATTTGCTCATGCAAGTGATGTGTTCGTTACCACTTTCATGGCCTTTATGTCTCTCACCAATATTTCTCCAGTCTTTAAATCCTTCGGTAGCCAATTGAGTCTTATTTCCCTCTTGCTTAAACAACTTACAACAAAAGCAAAATACTCTATCCAAAAGTTCCGAGTATACCAGCCATGTCCTATCAAATTTTTCTCCATTTGGTAAATGCCGAATATAATGAACAAGTAAGAAATGCCTATGCCTAGAAGAATCATCCTTAGGGAAGTTGAACTCACAATTTCTTCTCACGGGACCTCTTTCGACTAAAAGATCTCGTAAGTTCTGATTAATTATTTTCCAAGTCCCTGGATCATCTATATTTGAATGCTCACATTCCGTATTCATCTCATCATCTTGATTGGCATCTGCACTCCCAAATTCCCCATTTCCTTCTTCAGCCACCAAATTTTCATTCTCATTATCCACCAAATTTTCATTCTCATTATTCACCAAAGTTGCAAATTCTTCACTATTCAAGCCTTCAACTGATTGTTCTATTTGTTTGTCACTCGTAAAGAATTTATCAATAGCTCCTCTTTGACACTCGACTAATTTTTCGACTCTTTGCTTCTTTTTCCTTTTTGCGAATCCAGACAAATAATTTCTTTTAAGAGTCATGATGAGCTGAGATCAAAATATTTTTTTAGATCAAAATTCAAAACAAGAGCACCACCACTTAACAAAACATAAAACTTTTAAATTATGTGATGTGAACTATTAAATTTAAATGAATTCTTCTTGATGATGTAAACACCAATATTATAATAGCAATTAATTGGGCAAAAGACAAGACAAATATTTAATTAATTGAATAGAAAAAAAAATATTTACCTGTGCTTACTATGTTGAGATCAAAATATTTGTTTAAATCAAAATTCAAAACAAAAGCACCACCACTTAACAAAACACAAAACTTTTAAATTATGTGATGTGAACTATTATACTTAAATAAATTTTTCTTGATAATGTAAATACCAATATTATAATAACAATTAATTGTGCAAAAGACAAAATAAATATTTAATTAATTAAATAGGAAAAAAAATATTTACCTATGCTTGCTGTGCTGAGATCAAAATATTTTTTTAAATCAAAATTCAAAACAAGAGCACTACCACTTAACAAAACACAAAATTTTTAAATTATGTGATGTGAACTATTAAACTTAAATAAATTTTTCTTGATGATGTAAACACCAATATTATAATAGTAATTAATTGTGCAAAAGACAAGATAAATATTTAATTAATTGAATAGAAAAAAAAAAAAAATTACCTGTGCTTGGTCGCTGCTTCGTCTGGGCTGCACAGCTTCTTCTCCTTGCAGGTGTGTGCTATCAAAGGGAAGGTTAGATTAAGAGATGATAGGGTTAGGAATTAGAAAAAAAAATGGGCCTTTTAGATTGTTGGGCTGGGCCTTAAATTGTTGGCCTTTTAATGGGTCAAAAAAAATTAAGTTGGTTTGGGCCTTTTTTTTAATTTTTTTTGGATTCAAAACACACCTAACATATTATACTAACTTATAATAGGAGGAGGCCCCATTTTGGGCCTATTTTGAGGGGCCCTAAGCCATGGCCTTGTGGGCCTATGGCCAGGGTCGGGCCTGGTTTTTGCCTTTCTACTTATTGGTTTGATTCAACAATGTAATAAAATTGAGAATATTATCATTTTTTTTTCTAGTTTTAAAACTGAAAACATTATTATTATTATTATTATTATTATTTTCATTTTTGAACTTCTTCTTCTTCTTTTTTTTTTTTTTTCCAGTTTTGCAAATCAATGTTCCATCATCGTGCTCCTTATTTTTTTTTCTTTTAGTTTTTTCAATTTGAAAATTGATGTTTTAAAGTTTTGAAAATCAAAATAAATGTCAAATTATCATCTTCCTTTATAGATAATAATAATTGAAGAAACAATCATTGCTTAAAGGGTAATTCTGACTATCAAAAATTTAATAGGACTTGAAGATCCAAACAATCTTAGTTAAGACTTAATGGAGTATAAATTTATAAATTATAACTTATGTGTAAATGCTCCTAATTATTATGGATAAATTAAACTTGTAAATTTGATTAATTTAGTAAGTTAATGTCAACTAACTCAGTGATTATGTTTAATTGGACTTAATTCATACCAAATTTAAAATTAAATGTCAAAATTAAGCTAATTAAAAATATAAGAGTCAAAATAATACAAGAATCAAATTATAAGAATTACTGATGTAATTTGTGCTATTATTATTGTTGATAATGTATTGTGTTAATAATCAGCATCGAATGAGCAATTGGCTTAAAGCCTGAACTCTGAATTCGAGAACTAGAATATTACAGGTTACGTAAATAACACTGTTCCGTAGCTTGAATTTAAGTTTGGCTCGAATGACTCGAAATTTATCTTGTCGGTCATCCGGCGAGAAAATTGACAGCCGCGATCGACAAGGTAACAACCGCGATAGACAAGTGTTTCACCCAATTGTCTGAGTGATCGTCCAGTCGGTCGTACAGTAAATACTAATTCAGGCCATTCGAACCCTCATTTCTCAAGTTATAAGGCATTTTTCTTACATAAATTACTTGATGGTAGAGTAAGAAGAGTTGTCTGGGTTAACTGTATACATAAGTGGTGTGGAATATTACATGATTTACTTCACATTGTGCTACAACAGCACCGAATAAATTCCGTGGCTAGTGAGAGTGGATAATTTTGTTTTGAGCTGAGAGGAATTAGTCATGGTTTCTTTGTTTTTATTTGAGAGCTTATACGCAAGTCTTAATAGTTGAATTTATTATTTAATAGGTTTTGTAAAAATTAGGGAAAATTAGTCTAAGGTCTCTGTTCCATTTTTAGTAATGGAAGAGATCCAAAATATTATTTTATGATGTCTAAGATCCCTCAACCCCACACCCTTGTATTACAGAGAAATTTGGTATACCTTATGGCTTCAAACCTTCACCTCTCTCTCTCTCTTCTCTTACTCAGACTCACGCCTCATCTCTTCTCTTTCTTCGCTGCTCTTCTCTTTCTATCTCTCTCATCGATCCAGCTCGATCAATCCAAGAAGCCCTATGCCAATAACTCCTTGGCCACTCTTGCTCCGATTGAACCGCCGTATGAAGATCGTCCACCGTCGCTCGGTGACGATCTTCGACCACTCTTGAAGCTTCTTCAGAGCGTTGATCCCTCGATCCCATCACATCTCCTTCTCCTTACTATGGTCCATGAAGAAAGCCATTAAGAACAATCACGATTAGATATTAAATCCAGATATAAATCTCCCCCCTTTATGGTGTCTTTGATATTTTCATACATTAATTCTTACAAATACAGTGTAACTCTGTAACTATAAACAATGTCTATTGAAGCTCTGGCAATAGCAGGTGTAGATTACCTGGAATGTGATATCGATCTCGAGGCTTGGGAGCGATGCGAACAATAACAACCACCTTCATATCTTCTAGCAGAAAAGCATTCAAACAGTCATCAGAATGTAAAAAAAAGGCACTATTGATGATAAGTTGATCTTCATCAATGGTGAGTTGTGACGAGAGCAAAAACTCAGGAATGGGCTAAGGCAGTGGCTTCTATGAAAAATGCCTCTGGTTTTGAAAAGAGAAATACATTTAGAGAGACTTTTTCTAAATTAGTGTATTAAGTTATTTATCTATTGCTATTTCCTTAATGTTCAAAAAAAGAAAACTTTTAAAAGAAGTTTGGATCCAAATCCAAGTGGAATGTTGTACTTTCAGATCCATGTTCAAGTATGATCTGGGCAAGTTTGTAGAATTGATCTGCTTGAGGATATCATTGAAGATGTAAGAAATAACAAGGTAGTTTCGCTAGTTTTTCAATTTGTTTATTATGATCATAAGCTACTAAAAGTGCAAGTTTACAGAAATTCTTCCTTATTTAACTTTTTGTTATTAGGAACCCTTCCTTATAATCTCAGGGTAGTGAAAACAAAACCACCTTGCTGTTAAACCTTTTTCAATACTCTATGTGAGAAATTTGTGCTAAAATTTCTCTAGTTTGGTTAATTTTCTCTGCCTTGTTTAAGTTTTTCTGTGGTGTTCAATTTTCTCTAGATAGATAGAGAGATTTGAATATTGATCTAGAGAAATTTGATATTAGTCCAGAGAAATTTGAATATTAATCCAGAGAAATTTGTGAAAGATTCAAGGGTTTTTGATATTAGTCCAGAGATCTAGAGAAATTTGAATATTAGTCCAGAGAAATTTGAAAAAGGTTCAAGGGTTTTTGATTTTAGTTTAGAGATTCAAAAAAAATTGATATTAGTCCAGAGAAATTTGAATGTTCAAAGTCTTGAACCCAAAGAAATTCCAAGAATTGCTTTGTATGTTGAATTTATTATGAATATAGACATAAACATGGTTATTAGAGTAAGTCTCTTTTTGTAGTATAAGAATAATGTTGAATCAAATCACTGAAGCCATCAAACTGCAGACAACACAAGTGAATTTCTCTGGTTGGAGGAGATTTTCTTTGGGATTGTGTAAATGTCTCCGGGGTGGAGAGGAAAATTTCTCTAGGTTGAATCCAGAGAAATTATCTGGTGAGATTTTCTCTGTAATGTGTCCAGAGAAATTTGAAATTTTCTCTGTGATTTGTCCAGAAAAATTCTCTCGATCGAATTTTCTCTAGATCAAAGTTGAGGGACCATAGACATTATGAAAATATTTAGTGTCTTTTATGCTATAAAATCTTAATACTAGGGACCTTAAAAAAAAATTCCCTAAAAATTAATAATGTTTTTTTATTAAATACTATTAAAAAATACTACTAATTGTTAAATTTTAGTGATAATTTAAAAATTTTATCATAAAAAATGTTACTAATTACAAGTTTTAGTGACAGTTTAAAAAAATCGTCATAAAAAAGTCATCAATTTTTAACTTTCAACGACAGTTTAAAAAATTTCTCACAGAAAAACGTCACTAACTGTAAGTTTTAGTGACAATTTATAAAAATCGTGATAAAAAAGAGTTATTAATTGTCAATTTTTAGATACATCCGTAAAAAAAATAGTCACAAAAAATTATTTGTAGCGACGATTTTATTAAAATTTATTTTTAATAGGATGTGATAAGATTTAAATTTAATTATTAAAATTTATTGATAATTTTATATAATTATAATTTTATGGTATTTGGGGATGAATGAGTGATTATGGGATGGAAACATGGAACCAAATTGATTGCTGCAACCGAGTCAACATTGACAATTGTGTGCACAAGTTACCGACTCGATCTACTCTCTCCTCTGGTGATTACATGGGTTTGCAAGTTCACATCTTCCAGATGAATCTATCTATATATTATGTACGTAAAACAGAGGTTTTTAATGAGAAGGTTACTGGGTGTTTCAACTCTTAAATTAAATTTTATGTTTTTTTCATTCTTAAATAATAAAAAAAATTATTGGTTAAACTCTCATTTAATCATAATAATAAAACTCTAAATATTCTATAAATTATGATTTTTAAAAGAAAGGTATGCTCAACTATTCATTAATTTAAATTTATTTGCCACTATATATGAAAGCAATTCACTAAAATCTAATTATTTTTTATTTTAAAAAAAATTAACTCTAATTTAACTAGGGATGGCAATGGATAACCTATCGTGTGGGTATTCATGGAGACCCAACCCAAATACATGAGTTTTTCTCTTTTTTCTTATCCATTAGGTAGGGTAGGTGATATTCTTTAAATATCCACTGGGGATGGGTTGGGGATGGGTACCCACTAATTTCCTCATATGTTTTATTTATTTATTTTTTTAAGATTCACAATCAAAACTAAATATACATTCAATTTTTTTTCTTTTATTTATTTTTTTTTCAGGTTCACAAAAAACTTTTTTTTTAATTTTTTTTTTAAGATTCACAATCAAAACTAAATATACATTTAATCTTTTTTCTTTTATTTATTTTTTTTTTCAGGTTCACAAAAAACTCTTTTTTTTTTTTTTTAAGATCCATAACCAAAACTAAATATGCCTCCAATCTTTTTTTATTATTATTTTTATTTTTAAGGTTCACAACCATTTTTTTTTAATTTTTAAGATTCACAACCAAAACTAAATATACATTCAATCTTTTTTCTTTTGTTTTATTTTTTTAATTTTTTAAGGTTCACAACCTTTTTTTTTTTTTTTTAAGATTCACAACCAAAGCTAAGTATACAATCTTATTTTATTTTATTTGGCTCAACATTAAAATTAAATACACATTAATTAACATTATCACATTATTCTTGTCAAATTTTATGCATATCTAGAATTTTTTTAATTTATTTAAAAAAATTAAGGACACTGTCTAGTGTAGGTTTCGGTTTACTTTTCTATGTTATTTTATTTTGTTATGTATTGTACTTTTCAGAATGGTTTGCTTGTTCTGAAATTTCAATTAACGAGTATGAATCTATTTGTTTCATGTTATCACACAATTTATACAATATGTACATATATATATATATATATATATAAATATATTTGAAAATAAGGAAATTGTAGAGAATCGAAACAAGCATGAGTCGTGATTGGTTAGAAATGATGGATACAAAGATTTATTTGCTGGAAAAACAAAAAGGGGATACAAAATCTTACTAAATAATTTTTTTTAAAAATAAAAGTATTTTTCTTAGTTATGAACAGATTTAACTGAAATCAGCTTGTTTCCCAATGTTATGCTTCATTTATTTAGATAGAAAATATTTTTTAATGAAAAATATTTTTTATAAAAAAAAATTAAAAATATTTTTTTTTATATTTGGTGGTGGTGGTGGTGGTGATGGAACGAAGGTGAAAGTAGAGATTGTGACATAGTGGTGGGGTGATGGCGGTAGTGATGATAGTAGTGGCTATGGTGATGGTAGCGTGATAGTGAAGGTGAGAATAGTGGTGATGGTGTTGTGAAATAAATAAAAATTTAATTGAAAAAACATTTTTTGTTTTGTAAAAGTAACAACCAACAAAATTCGTGGGGGACTAAAGGAAGAAGATGGAGAATGGATTGGGTGTGGTAAGGCATAGATATCTTAAAATGAATGGTTCAGATTTGTTAAAAGGTATAATTAGATTTTGGATAAATTAAAATGAATGGCTCAAATTTGCTAAGAGAAAGATGGTTTAATGTCTAAAATGTCCGTGGCTAAGAGATCAACAAACAATTCCTTGTTTATGCCCTGATGCAATTTGACGTGGGTCTTATAACACTTTCTTCAAACAGGTTCTTTCACATTTTATTTCTTCAAACAGGCTCTTATAACATTGTAAACATGTTCTTATAACATGTAGGGGAGAGAGTGAGAGTGAGAGAGAGAGAGATGGTTGTAATTTTTTTTTTAATCTTCCACGTTCTTCCACATTTTTTTTAATTACTAAAACTTAGTTGATTGTCTCAAAATTATATATTTGATTATTATAAAACAAACTTTTTTAATTAATTAATTAATGTGTATTTGATTTTGTTGTTGAACCAAATAAAATAAAATAAGATTGAATGTATATTTAGCTTTTGTTGTGAACCTTAAAAAAAATATAAAAAATAAGTTGTTAACATTAAATATATTAAAAAAGAAAGAAAAAAGATTGAAGGTATATTTAGCTTTTGTTGTGAACCTTAAAAAAAAAAAAGTTGTTAACATTAAATATATTAAAAAAGAAAGAAAAAAGATTGAAGGTATATTTAGCTTTTGTTGTGAACCTTAAAAAAAAAAAAGTTTTTAACATTAAATATATTAAAAAAAAAGAAAAAAAAATTGAAGGTATATTTAGCTTTTGTTGTGAACCTTAAAAAAAAAATGTTGTTAACATTAAATATATTAAAAAAGAAAGAAAAAAGATTGAATGTATAATTAGTTTTTGTTGTAAACCTTTAAAAAAAAAAAAAGTTGTTAACATTAAATATATTAAAAAAAAATTTTGAATGTATATTTAGCTTTTGTTGTGAACCTTAAATAAATAAATAAATAAATAAAAGTGATTGTTAACATTAAATATAAAAAATAAAAATAAAATAAAAATGGGGATTAAAGTGGGTTGGGGAAAATCCAAACCCATTAAGATATGGGGAGGGTGGTACCCATGGGGAATGGGGAATGGAGAATGGGAAAAATTTATTATAGAGGAATGGGGATGGGAAATTAATATCCACCCCATGAACCCCCATTGCCATCCCTAAATTTAACCATAAAAATTAAACTCTAATATTCCATAAATTACGACTTCTAAAAACAAAGTATGCTTAATTATTTTAAAATTTAAATTTGTATGCCACTATTATGGAAGCAATTCACTAAATCTAATTATAATCATAAAAAAACTCTAATTATTCCATAATTTATGATTTTTAAATATATATTTTTTTCATTTCAAGATTTAAAATTATGTAATATGATAAACAATTCAATAAAATCTAAAAATTATAAAAATATTTTCAATGGTCACGTTATCTATGCTACAACTAATATAGCAGTCGTTTGAGAAGTTTTGGGGGTGGGTTGGGGTTAAAATAGTCACAAAAAGATAAAATAAGCTTTTTAGCCTAATAAAACAAAATGTCATGTTTAAACCATAATCATTTTATTTGTTTTCTCACAAAAGTTAAAAAAGCCAAAAATCCTATCCCAAACGAGATTTTTTAGCCCTAAGCTAATAACAAAAAAGCCAAAAAGTCAACCCATATCCCAAATAAAGCCGTAGAAATCTTTTTCAAAAATTATAATGATGCTCCTTTCAAAATTCAATATAGTAAACTTTTAAAATTACATTTAAAAAAATCAAAATTATTTATATTTTTATTTATTTCCAAACCCACATACTTAATTTCTTGATTAATTTTTATTTATTATTAAAAATTAAAAAACATTCTATTGGGTAACACTTTTTCAACAATAAAAATATAACTATCTAATGATTTATGAAATTTAAAAGGAAAAACCATTTTCAAAATTCAAAAGTGCGCCATTTAACCATTAAAAAAAAAATCTAATTTTCTCATAATTTATAACTTTGAAAAGGAAAGAACACTAGATAAATTTTAAAAATTTAAAATTGTGTATCACAAATTATGAGAAGTAATTCACATCTCCCATAAAATCTTCTCTCTTGCACTCATTAGATTCAAGTCAAATTAGAGTCGGAGTTCATCAAGTGTTGTAAGTGTTGGCGATGGGAGTAATTGTGAAGAATTTAATTGATAAATTTTTTTACTGTAAGTTTATTTTTTATTTTTTTTTATAAAGATCAATTTTTAATCTTTAGTCTCCCGTATCCTTATTTTTATTATGCATCTAACAATTATGTTAAATTTTAAAATTTTATTGCATGCTTATTTAATCTAAGTGTATTTTTATAAAATAAATCTCCAATCTTTTCGGTCGTGGTTCAATGGTTTAAAATCCATATTTATCAAGTGCATTAATATGGATGACAGAAACTATTGAGAAATATGCATATTTTGCAATATAGCCAGTAACAAATTTTCATTGTAAGTTTCTGCTTCTTCTAGAGAATGCATATGGTTATAATATTACTTATGCATTTATGTTTTGTAATTTCTATGATTTTATATTTCAAAATTTTTATTTTTTAATTTTTAAAATTTTTAGATTTTATAGTTGGTGCATTTTTTCTTGAATAATGTTATACTTATTATATTTTATACTATATTATATTATATTGTATGACTAAGTTTATTTGGTTGTAATTTTAAATTATAATTTATTTGATGTTTTTATAGCTTATTTGACTAAAAAATAGAGGTTTTTTAAACTACAATTTGTAACATTTTTTTAAAACTTATTTGAAACCCTTGAATATATATGAACATAAGAGTCTCATATATTTCGTCTTACTAATAACTTTTGAAGCATTATGAATATTTACACAATAAAAATGTTACATAGATTATCAAAAGATACACTGCACCAAATAAATTTACAACTTATTTTAAGTTAATAATTTAAAATTTTACTTACAATTTATGACCATTATATGGTCATGCCAAATATTAAACAAAGTTTAAGAAATACAAGACGCATTAACGTTAGGGCTTAAGTTACATAAATTTAATAATGACCGTGAACATGGTGCACTAACATGTGGATAATTTTCCTAAATAAACATTTGCTAAAATTTTGAATGAAAAAATTTTGCTTAAAAAATAGGCTAATGATTAGATTTTATAATGCTAAAAGTTTTAATAAAGTATAAAAATTTTAAATTACATAAATTTATTCATAAATATTAAATGTGAAAAATGCTAGAATTATTTGAAAATATTAAATTTTCAAATGCTAGAAAAGCTATTTAATTAAGTACATAATTTTTAATAAAAATAGTTTATTAATAAGGTTATGTCATACATATTTATAATGTATCATGCCCTTTTTTTTTTCTTCCTAAAGTTTGTGATTAACTCTTAAAAATTTGTAAAATTCTTATTTGAAATGTAGATTATGCATAAATCTATTAACAAATGAGGAAAAAAAATTTTAAATTCACATATAGTACATACATTACCTTTTATTTGAACCATGCTAACTATAGGCCAAGCAATCATTCTGGCTCAAGCTATCCATTGTACAAATATCGCGATTTAGGTACTAGCCATTAAATGGTCTAATACATTTTCAATCAAAAACACAATAAAAAAACTTAGGCCTATGGGCTAGAGTTAAGTTGTTTTATATATATTCACCCAAAAAAAGTTGTTTTATATACATATTTAGTTTAATTTATTTGTTTAGTATATTAGTTCTAATTTTTTTTTAATATAAACCAATTAACAATATAAAAACTCAAAAATTAAAAATTAAAAATGATCTATAATAGTGATTGTAGGGGAAGGTTCGATGTGGGTAGTGAGTAGATAGACAAAACTATGTTAATGGTCTAACAGTAGTGGAATGACTAGAGGATGAGTAGCTAGGTGAGGATGAAGCAGGTAGCTCAAGAAGAGATGAATGGCAGTGCACAAATAATGATTAGATAGGCAAATAATGATTAGATAGGCAAAACTATGTTACTGGTCCAACAATGATTAGATAGGCATTATCTCCCCCAAATCCCCAATAATCCTCCTCTGGACCTTGAGAAATTGGGTCCTATATATAGGCTTTTCCTTGGTACCAGAGGGACACCAAGTGGCTAAATAGAGAGAAGACATGTGTCCCTAAGGATCACATGGAATATTCTTCCTTGAGCCATTAGGCTGAAGGTGTTACGTGTCCTTCTGCATGTACTGTGTACTATCTGTTTGGCACAGATGCCTCAGCAAGTGCACTTGCGTGGGAGTGTTTGGTGTTGTAACTACTTTTTGAGCCTCAGCAAGTGCACTTACGGCGGTAGTGTTTGCCACTGCACCTTTCCTTCTCAACTCGAACCTCAGCAAGTGCACTTGCAACGGTAAGCTTTGCTGCTGCACTTGTCTTCTCAGTTCTATTTAGCCAATACATGCTTTCTCAGGACTTCATAGCTTGCTATCAGCCATATTTTCGTGTTCACATCAGCGAAGCCTCCACCCTTAGCCACCTAACCACAAACTCTCCTAGTTTCTAGGGCAAAGGCTACAACCAAGCTTGTTATCAGCCATGATGTGCCTTAGTACAAAGCCTAAGGGGGCTTCCTTAGTCCTGCCTATGCAACTAAGGCAAGTCCATGACCTGGGTAATAGAAAGGGAGTGCCTTACACTTGGGTTACCCTGCTCCTATCTTCACGGGATCACCGTAGTATACTAGTATCTCTAGGCCTGTTATCGGTCTCAACCAGTAAGCTTTGGGGCTAGCTATCAGCTCCAAGCTAGTGAGCCTCGGGGCCTACTATCAGCGTTGAGTTAGAAATGACTTTGGGGGCTTGCCATCAGTCGTAGGCCAGTAATGCCTTGGGGCCTGTTATCAGCACCAAACATCAGCCTCTACTTGTGAATGGAAAGCTTCTCTCAAAGGTTGCTATCACCTTGGCGGGGTGTTCCCTCCGCAAGTTAGTTGCTGCGGCAGTCATTTCCCGCGACAAGTTTAGATGGCAGTACCGATAGTATTAGAGATGGCGACACTGAAAAAATACCTCCGTTACTTGGTCGTTGCAAGTGTTGCCTCTGTAACTTAGTTGCTTCGGTTTTCTCTTTCCCTCAACAACTTCAGATGGCAACGGAACCGACAATATTGGGAATGACGGCGCCTCAGCAAAGTGCCTTAGCAAAGTGCCTCAACAACTTGACTGCTGCAAGTATTGCCTCTGCAACTTAGTTGTTTTGATTTTCTCTTTCCCTCAGCAACTTCAGATGGCGGTGGACCGATAATACTAGGAATGGTGGCGCTGAGGCAAAGTGCCTCAGCAACTTTACCGCTGTAAGTGTTGCCTCTGCAACTTCACTTAGACACTTTCCTTTGTGGGGTCTGTTCGGATCTTCGGCGGGTTGGACCTTCTTCAGCCTACTGTTGGCCTACTTCCCTTGGGCTTTAGCCCATGCTCCTTTACTCATTCTTGGTCGCCTAATAGGGGGGACCTCAACACTTAGGCCCATACTTAATTTAGACCTTAATTTCTAACCCTCTACATTTGCCCCCTGCATGTGTGAGAGATACGCCCCTTGTTTCCCGTGCGCGCATGATGTCAGCAAGTAACCCTGGGGTTACATCGGTTGGGTCAAAAGTTGTGTCGGCTCTTTGTAAGGTCATGATGACTCTGAAAAAGTGTGTTTGAGTGATGGGTCATAATGGTCCTGGGGAGACGCATTGGCACCCTTTCACTAATTTCTTTATAAATAAGCCCCCTCTGGGTCCACTGGTCCCCCACTTCCACCAAAACTTATATTCTTGTCTTCTTCTCTCTCTAGCCTCCCTCTTCCAAGGTCTTTTTTTCCTTTCTTTATTCTTCTTCGCCTGATTATCAAGTCCAAGGAAAGAGAGGGCCACTACACCGTCTTGAAGAAATTTTTCCAACGGATTAGAGAATATCGGTTGAGGCTAAACCCACAGAAATGCACTTTTGGTGTTACAATAGGGAAAATGCTGGGGTTCTTGATTACACAGAGGGGTATTGATGTAACGACCCAAACCCGCCCCTAAGGGTTTAGCATCGTAACCGGCCAGTAATCCGTGATTACCAAAGGCCTGCTTAACAGTAACAACAACAATACAGAGTAAGGGGCTGGCGGAAGCAAATCAGTAAATAAAAGATGTCTAATGAGCTGTGAAAATTTGAATGCAAAAAGACTTTTATGAACAAAGCCACATTCATAACCAAAACATATATACATATCGGATATGCGTAACATACAGGTTAGGGATCCAATCCCTTCACCACAACTGTACAGTCAAAAATCTTAAACATTTGTTACAAAACAGAGACAAAAGGGTGAATCTGAGACACCGCAAAAAGCTTTGGCTTGAACAGACTTGGAACCTCGAAGTGAGGCACAACGGCTGGCTTGACAAAACGAGAGCTTAACTTGACACTCCTAGCTTCAGTCCGGTGCCTGGCCACCTACATACATATATAAACAGTGAGCTAAAGCCCAGTGAATAACAACTGTGTAAAGGGGTTAAGAATGAATATCCTTTCATTAATTAAAACAGTCGTTTGCATCAGTAAATCAGTTATTCAATCAGTGGCTCATATTTCATGCCATATCAGTCATTTAGGAATCATAACAGTCATACATGGTACGTCCAATAGCAAAACAGTACAGTAGTTCTTAATAGACCGAGCAGTCAGTTGATGGCCATCAAACAGTAAATAGTAAACAGTAGTAGTTCCAAACATTGGAACTGACAAAGATCTCTCTAGCAGTAGCAGTAACAGTACAGTAATAGTAAGTTGCTATGGATGCCACGAGTACAGTTTACAAATAGGACAAACATTCATTCAGTAAACAATATCATTTCAGAAAGCAGTACAGTTAGTTGTTTAGAAGTAATTATAGTTGAACGTATCTTTACAACATTGTTACTCACAGATTACTAGGCTATAGACAGGCTAGTCAGTGTCCTCGGGTGCCAACCCTACACAGTTGCAGAATGAACACACACTAAGTTACACACTTGGGATTAATAACTTAGTCCCTATATGGCTTGGTGTGGTTCTATAACATTATCCTCAATAAGATGCCTTAAACATGGCCTAGAAATGCCTAGGATGGAATGAGGATGCAAAAATTGCACTTTAAAACACTTTTCAAAATTTGCTGAAAACAGGGGTCTCGCTCGAGCGTGGCTTTCGCCACTTGAGCGGACATGCAGACAAAGAAGCTCCCCTCGAGCGTGACTTCTCTTGCTCGAGTGGACTACAAACTCAAGAAAAGTACTGGTTGCACGCTATTCACACTCGATGGACGCTCGACCCACGATTGAGCGTGAGACTCAAACCCTCGCTCGAGCGCGGATTACCTCGCTCGAGCGGACTACAAAACACATGAACTTCTGGGCATATGCATTTCACGCTCGAGCGTGACTATCGACGCTCGAGCGGAAGTGCATGTACTCAGAGTGTACGCTCGAGCATAAAGTCCTTCGCTCGAGTGTGGATCAAAAATCTGGAATTTCTAGATTGATTCTCAAGCACAAAACTCAACTCTTAAAGCTTCAAACTCGATTTTTCTGGGCCAATTTTCTGGAAAACACTTAGAAACCCATAATACAACATGTTTCAAAGATCATTTTATAAAATCAAGCCCAAATGTGTGACAATAGAACACAATTTTGAATGAAACTTGAAGAACAATGCAAGAACATAACATGCATGAGTTCTCAAGAACTCTAATGCTCTAAAACATGATCAAATGCAAGATTGAACTCTAAAACATGGTGAATTCTTGGATCACAACTAGAATATAAACATGCATGTAAGAATTTCATGAAAAAATTACTTCAAACTCTATGATATGGACATGCATGCATGAATTCACTCATAAATCAACAATTTGAGCTAATTCTTGTGTGAAACCCCGTATTTTTGAGGTATAAATATTTTAGTGAGAGGTATTGGTGGTAGTTTGGTGGTGAGATATTTAGATGAGAATCTAACTTATTTTCTCCATTTATTTTATCTCTTTTTCTCTCCACCTCATTATTATTCATCTCCTTTGTTTTCTATTATTTTTTTTTTCATTATTCTTGGGCACCAAGTAAATTTCTTTTCTTTGACCCCAAGTTAGTACCATTGTATATATATATATTTGTACCTCTTATTCCTCAAATCTTTTTGTACACAATATCTATGAAATTTGTACACAAAATAAATAGGAAAATCTCCCCAAATCTTGAGCACATGGCTAGCTATCATAGCTCCTAGGCTATAATCATTGTGCTTTAGTACAAACAAATCCCTTGAAATCTTGGAGCAATGATGGCCTTGGTACGTACCAATTCTATATATATACATTGGGAATATGTCCATAGTACACATATATTGAATAAAATGTTCTCCATTTCTCTTCCCCATAGCTGGCAAACGTAGGAGAGCATGAGGGATCAATTCTCAAGGCTTGTAATCATGGCATTGTAGAAGCAAAAGTACCACGTACACCCCTTTCTTGCCCACCAAGTAAACTTTATTTTATTATTTTTCCTTTTCTTTTGTCCCAAGCATCCTTGCCTATAAATTGATTTCTATCATTCTTCTTCTTGGTCCATCCATATCTCTATCTCTCTCATTTTGTTCTCTCTTAAATTATAGAAATTTTGAGTTTAGATTAAGAGTGCATAGAGTGAGTGTAAGCATTTTCGTAAAGGAAGAGAGTTGTAGAATCTTACATACCTTATGCCACTTTGGAGATTCATGGAGAAAGATCGAGATTCAAGTGTTGGAGACGGAGGAGATTGATTTGAGGTAATTCGGTGGTATACAATATGCTTCCCTAAATTCTCTTTGCAAAGAGTTTATTTTTAATTCCCATAAATTTGTACTCCTCTTGATTATTCTGATCGTTTGACAAATCCTGTGGAATTATTTGTTGTTGATTCATTTGATTACCCTAGTCATTTGATGAACTCTGTGTAGTTATTCTGTGTTGGAAATGTTGATTTGTTTGGCTAAATGACGTGGAAATGCTCCGTACATGGATCGAGTGGACTTTGCCAATATGCTCCGTACCAATAGCCCGGATAAGCGGTTGTGCTTGGGTGAGGGGGGTGAGGCCAGTCACTGGTCATGTACCGAGTAGGACCCGGTATTTGGTTCTAGATAAATTATTATATGTCGAGTTGACTTGTTTGTGCAATTTGGTAAATTGTTTGATTATCGAATCTAGTCGGTTGTGTAATTGTTGGATCTCTGTTGATTTATTTTCTATCCGAGCCTTATTATTCCTGTTGTATTGTATACTTCCCGAATTAATTTATTTTTCAGGCGTGGAGCAAATTTAGTGGCGATTGGAGTTGCAGCATCTAAAGAGATTATTTGAGTTGGAGTTTTTTTTTTTTTTAGTCCACAACTATATATTATTTTGGAGATTTGTATTATTTATGTTTTGGAGACATTTGAGTTAATTATTTATGGAGACGATTTGTATATTTGGGATTACGAGTTATCTGCGATTATAAATTTGAGGTTGATTTGATTTATTAACGGCCTGGAAGTTGGGGCGTTACATTTTGATTCTAATCACCAATTTTCCATGAACCATGCATGTAACATCTCAAATTCTTGATTAAGAGGGTGAGATTCCTACCTTAAGTCTTGAATTCCAAGTATGTTAGCTCAATTTTGCAAATTCTCTTCACTTCCTCTAATTTTCCAAGCTAATCTCTTTTTGAATCAACTTTTCTTCCAACTCTCTAACTCTCTCACATTTTTGGGTCAAAAAGATGAAAAGATAAGTCAATTTGTGAATGAGGTGTGCAACAAGGTATAAACCCACTCAATGGCGAAATCGTAATAACTCAAGCTAATGTAATTTAACTTTATTTATTCTAATTTAATCATTCCAAATTAAATTTTAATTAAACCTACCATAAAATCCTATAAATCCTAATTAGCATATAACACTAATCAATTTCTGAATCGGTCGCCGATAAGGTTTTCAATTCGCAATTCGAAATTAAAACACGAACAGATCATTCAGTAATCAAACAGATAGAAATGCATTTAAAACAACACACTCATGCAATCAATTCTGGATTTCATCTCGATCAATTGCTTATCATGCTTAATCACAATTTAGCGCTAATCAGAGGTGAGGGTTGTCACAATTGAGGTTGATCCTTCCAAGATTAAGGTCATTTTAGAAATGCCACCACCAAGGACTGAAAATGAGGTGCGCCGCTTTCTAGGTAAAGTGTAATTCATAAGATGGTTTATTGCAAAATTAACCTTGACTTGTGAACCACTTTTTGGTCTCCTGAAGAAAGGAACGAAATTCCAATGGGATGACCGATGCCAGGTTACTTTTAAGCAAATCAAACAATACCTTCAGAACCCGCCCGTGTTGTCACTACCAGAGCCGAGGAAGCCATTGATTTTATATCTGTCAGTAACCGACACGACAATCGGCTGCATGCTTGCGCAGGAATTTGAGGATAGAGTGGAGAATGCCTCTCTACCTTTGAAGCACAGCACAAAACAACCACAATTTTAAGCTCAAATCTCCTTCCAAAGGTCAAACTAAGCTCCAAGGGACCTCAGCTCTACAGTGGTCAAGTTTGGTTAAGGGTTAGTGTGCAAAAGTGTAGAGAAAACTAACTACAAAGCACAAAACAAGAAGAGAGAGAGAGAGAGAGAGAGAGAGAGAGAGAGAATTCTAGAGAGAGAGGGAGAATTTTGATCCAAATTTTCTAACCCCTCCAAATTGGGGAGAGCACCCCCCATATATACAAAATCAAGGTTGAAGCTTGAAATCATCCTACCATACACGTGTATAGAGATGCACTTCAGTGAACAAGGCAAACAAATATCTAAAAAATGAGAAAAATGGTTGTCGGCCACCACTGGTGGCCAACTGGCCAACAACATACCCGACCGGCCATCACTGATGGCCGGCAGGCACAAGTCATGGCCGATAGGCTATGGGGCTAGCCGACAAGCCACCCTCTCCTCTAGACTTGAAACAACAAGCTCCTGGTCCACAACCAAGCACAAAGCATATAAGGTTTGAAGGCTCAAAGACGAGGCGCCCGGCCAAGACCTTCGGGCACTCAAAACGAACACGAGCATACAAATTCATTGAGTGTTCAAATGATGATGTCCAAGTCTCGAGGACGGTCAAAAATGGGGTGTCTACACAAAGTCCTCCCATCTAGAAACATTAACCAAATACATACACTACCGCCATCATTTAACCCTAGCGTATACATTACCCCATCCCATCTACCCAAGCCAAAGGTGATTATTCCAAAAGGCATGGACATGTGCATGATGGATTTAACACCACGAACCCAACCCAAACCTGTGGCAGTAAAAACGGAGAAGAAAGAGAGTGCACTAAAGAAGGGCTTATCTGACACCCGAGTCATAGAGAAAGGGGTCTCTCTTGCAAAGGAGTACGACCCCAGCTTATATCTCGTGGTTGTGGATTAGCCAAAGCCGGTAGACATATTACCGGACTTCCTCAGCATTAATGCTATTGGAGAGGACCAGCTAGGTGTAGACACCCCATTTTTGACCGACCTTAAGACTCAGACGTCACTGATTGAGCGCTTGGTGATGTTGCATGATGTGCTCATTCAGAAGTTTCAGAGTTGCGGCCGTGAGCCCTGCCTCCGGACTTCCGAACCCTCTTTTGTGCTTTGCCTCGGTTTGCGAACCAGGCTCGGTTTTCTTTGTTTCTTTTCCTGAGGGGAGGCAGAGGTCCAGTAGACCATCTCTCAGTGGCCGTGGGCTACATTTTGTGGCCATAGGCCATTTTGCCCATTTCGGAGTCTGGTTTTCGATTTTTCGGGACCGTTAGCCGTGTGCCTCGGTTCGGGACCGCTTAACCATCTCCATTTGCTCTGATTTTGGCATACATCTTATTTTCTCCCTTTTGAGGGACACTGGGGTCTGAGAAACCCACTTAGTGGCCGAATGCCACTTTCGGTGCTTAACAGCTCATTTTCGGGACCCCGAACTGTGCGTTTTGGCCCCCGAACATTCGTTTTGCAACGATTTTCGTTCATTTTTGGCAGGTACCTCTGTTTTATCACTGGGAAGGCCGTAGAAGGGTGGGAGGCCAGTAATTGTTGCAGCAACCAGTTATATATCCCCCGACGCCCTCCGATGCCCGTTTTTCACACTTCCGGGCTAATGTTGAACACCTTGGGCCCACTTTCTTGAACTTTGAACCACATATTTGTGATGTACACACATGGGAGGACCCTAAAAGTTGGTGGCCGGCCACTAATGTCACTTGACCCTTTTGAACCCCTCCTTCCGGGCTAATGTTGAACACCTTGGGCCCACTTTCTTGAACTTTGAACCACATATTTGTGATGTACACACATGGGAGGACCCTAAAAGTTGGTGGCCGGCCACTAATGTTGCTTGACCCTTTTGAACCCCTCCTTCCGGGCCAATGTTGAACACCCTTGAGCCACTTTCTTGGACTTTTAACCACAGGGTTGTGTTGAGGGCACATGGGAGGACACCATTATGTGGTGGCCGGCCACTAAACCAACTTGACCCTTTTGACCCCTAGCCGGCCGGCTAGGGGGTGTGGCCGGCCGGCCACCTGAAACAAAAATACCTGGCCGGCCATGATCCTCACACTGTTCACTTTACAGCTGTATAGCTTTATCCCCCAGAAAATATCCCAATCCGGGGGATATTTTGTGGGGGGAAAACTTGCCTATTTTCCCCCACCTTTTGCCCCTCCTTTACTCCCCCTTTTTTGTCCATATAATCAGTTGGCAACATTGCATACAAGGGTTAGAAAAATTGTCTTCAAGCCTTGATACACTAATATCCCTCTATCTCTCTCATTTTCTCAAAAACACCCAAGTTTCACGTCATTTTCTTTATCACCACCAAGCTCTACCACCACCACTCCATTCCAGCAGCAAGGGGAGGAATTCTAGGAGCTAAGAGGCAACAAATTTGGTCCAAGAAGCAACAAAAGTATTGATCTTCAAGGGTGAGTCCATTTTCCCTCTTTTCTAGTTCATTTTTGCACCATTCGTCTAGCCATTATACTTACTGTTTTGAGCTCCGACCAAAACTGAAAAGGTCATTTTTTTGAGCTTATTATCATGTCTCATTAAGGGCTCAACCCTGTTTGAGCCCTCCATCTTGCACTTGCTTCAATACCCTCTTTGTATGTCAATATTTTGCATGCTTTTTCTAACCTACGTGTGATCTATTTTGGAGTTTCTCATGAACTGTAAGTAGGTTTATTTTGAGCCCCTCTTCAACATTGAAGAAGGGCTCATCTTTGTTTGGGACCTCCATGTACCACTTGTCTTTATATCCATCTTTGGTCCCCTATTCTTGTATGACTTGGCAGCCTATCTTGGTTCCATTTTTGGTCATTTTACAGAGCTAGAAAAGTTCTTATTTTGGCCCATTCTTCATGTTTCATTAAGGGCCTTTCATGGTTTGAGGTATATTTTATGCACTTCATGTTATATCTCTCTTTTAATCCCCATTTTTGCATGATTTGTTAGCCTATCTTGCTCCGGTTTGTGGCCTTTTTACAGTACTAAAAATAGTCTTATTTTGGCCCATTATTCATGTTTAATCGAGGGTATTTGGCTGTTTGATGAGTATTTTGCATACTTTGTGTTATAGCCACTTTTGAGCCTCATTTTGCATTGCATTTCTAGCATGTTTGTATACTGTTTTGGAGTTTTTACAGTTCTGTGAATAGTCATATTTTTGGTCCCTCTTCAATGTTGTAGAAGGGAATTTTTCAGTTTGGGCTTTTCATATACCACTTGCCTCTTTGGCCACTTTTTGACCCTTTTTCTTGCATGGGAGTGCAGCCATACCTGTGTTTGTTTTTGGGGTTTTTACAGTTCTGGAAAAACATCATATTTTGGGCCCCTCTTCAACTTTGTTGAAGGGTCCTAACCTGTTTGAGGACAGCAGCTGTGAGTTGCTTCTTAATCCCATGTTTAGGGCCATTTCTTGCATGCTAGTTTTGCACTGTTTTTGCTTGTTATTTGGCCATGTTTTGAACTGGAAAAATGCTTATCTTGGGGTTGCCTTGCTTCTATATTTTCATTGCATGTCCATATTGTGCATGTTTGGTATGGCTATAGGCCATTTCGGGTGCCAAAATTCATATTTCGGGACTATTTCATGCATCGGGTGTGTTTTCGCCTCATTTCGGGACTGTTTTTCCCCACATTTCATTGCTGAAAATCCATTAGCATGTTTGCATATCATTTCCATGCCATTGCATTGCATATGTCATCGCCTCGGTTTGCGTGCCCGTGTGCACGCATTTCGAGGCACTTCATTTTCATCCACCGGCCTCTTATATGAGTGTGGCTGAGGCTCTCTCATGTTAGTATAAGTCCATGTTGCATTTTCCATGCCATTTTAGCCATATTGCATTGCGTATGTCATCGCCTCGGTTTGCGTGCCCGTGTGCACGCATTTCGAGGCACTTCATTTTCATCCATCGGCCTCTCATGTGAGTGTGGCTGAGGCGCTCTCATGTTAGTGTAAGCCCATATCATATTTCCATGTCATTTACATTGCGTCTATCATTTTCTCAGTTTGCGTGCCTGTGTGCACGCATTTCGAGGCATCTCATTTTTACAACATAGTGCATACTAGGTTGTATCTTAGATCGCATTCTGTCATTTTCTCGGTTTGCGTGCCTGTGTGCACGCATTTTGAGGCATCTCATTTTTACAGCATAGTGCATACTAGGTTGTATCTTAGATCGCATTCTGTCATTTTCTCGGTTTGCGTACCCGTGTGCACGCATTTCGAGGCATCTCATTTTTACAGCATAGTGTATACTAGGTTGTATCTTAGATCGCATTCTGTCATTTTCTCAGTTTACGTGGCCGTGTGCACGTATTTCGAGGCATGTCATTCCATAGCATTGTGTATGTTAGGATTGTATCTTAGTTGCATTTCATGCATGTCATGCATATTGCATCGTGTTCGGAATAGGAGTTAGCCCGGGCACGGGAAACGAGGTGCATTTCGTACTCCGAGTGACGGAATGTATCTCAATTCCCCAGTCACCGACACTCCGGATTATCCATGATGGAGTTAGGTTTTAGCTGTGTTTTCATGTGCATTCATCCTATATTGAATTGTGCATTTCGACTCCTCGGCCATCATGCCTCGGTATGCGTGATTGGTGGCACGAGGATCGAGACATGCATATATCTGTGAAAATACATTGCTATGCCCCTTTCTTGCTCTCTGTTGCAGCAAAATGAAAAATCAGTAATTTTTCGGGATTTGGCGCGTTTTCCAAGGATAACTGCTAAACAGAGGCTAATTGGGGCATCCCGGTGGATTTCCGCGCAAGACAACCCGGACAGGCATCATCCATCAGAAGCAAGGCAGTCCCTGGCTTGCATGCCAGTTTTACAGTTTTCTTAGTTAATTCATTAATTAATTAGGAATTTGTATAATATTTGGACTGTAATATTCTTTTATTCGGGACTGTATTATTTATTCAGACCCTCTGCGCGAGGGCACAACTGTAATAAGTGTGCGTGTGTGTGTTGTATGTCTTCCAACCCCACGTCTTTCTTCCCTTTTATTTATCTGCTTATGATGGTTAGATTAGGGCATATTTTAATTAGCATACAGTATGACAGCATGTTTGCATCATTCATCTGTATTGCATGCACCGGGCTCGGCGCATCATACTAACTGCATTGTATTTTTCAAATCTAAATTGAATACATGATAGTTGTAGCATCTCATATGCCATGTTTAGAATAGCCGAGCCTGCCATAGTTGCATTTTTGCATGTGTTGCATTAGGCATTTCTGTATACTTAGGATTCATGCATAGATTTCTAATTAGCTTCTTTTTTGGCTTGGAGTACTCGGTAAGCCTTATGCTTTAGCATCCTTACATGCGTGTGAGTGACTGCCATGAATAGCATGCTTACCATGAGGCTATGTGCTTATATGATATAACTGCCTGAATGCCTGTGGGTGAAGGTTGGGTTACTTGGATTGGAATAAATCATTGAGTGTGAGTTTTAAGCCCACTAGATAGTGGCAAAACCATCTTTTCTAAGCCCACCTGCGGGTGGCAAAATCTGCATTTTAAGCCTACCTGCGGGTAGCAAACCATTTTCAAAAAAGCGAACATGAAATGTTTTGTTCCAATTCAGGCGACTCAGTCTATACTTGTATGCTGTGCGCATCACATAGTAACCTAGGCTAATAACCGGAATAAGAACACACAATGTTTTCAAAAATAGATATCATGGTTAGTAGAGGCCGATCTTTGATCGGGCGAGCGGGGGTGCTCACGAAGTGACCTTCCCCAATCGTACCCAAGTTCCCGAGCCGAGGCAACTTTGGTGATGACGGACATGTGGCCTTTGGCACTGAGTCAGGGTTTCCTAAATTTCCCAAAATAAAATATTTAGGTGGCGACTCTGTATCTGGCAAAGCAGTCCATGTTTGGCACTTCTTTCAAAAATCTGTTTTCTCAAAACGATTTGCCGGATTTGGACTCTTTGGTTCAGATTTAGAACCGTGACTACAAATCGAGTCTGAGCTGTAGCGAGGTCCCCCGCGGGCTTTTTACAGTTTCTGGCGACTCTGCTGGGGATTTAGAGAACTTGACTCGAACTCATGATATCTGTTTTTGACTACACTTGTGTCTTTCTTTGCATTGCATTTGCATTGGTGCGCCTAGGACACCGTGTTTGCCATCTGCTATTCCTGAACGGTTTGCCGGAGGCTTGTCTTGTCAAGGCATGACCATAAGGCTGACCGGTTGTGGGCTCTGCCAGTATGGGAACACAAACCCCGGTTTTACCGGGGTACCCTCTTTGACCATTCGACCTAGTGCATATTCGGATCCATAGTGACCATTCCAAACTAGGACAGGTTGCTTACCCGTTAGGTTGTTTGAAACCGCTGCGTGCGTAGTGAAACCCTAGCTCCTGATAAAATAGGACAGGGAAACCCTACCCCAACATAGGGGTGTTTTGGCTCTCACTTATCTGTTATGTGCTTTAGAGTGCGTCTCTACAGGAATGCATATATCGGTATATGAGTTTAGGCATCAAGCCTGCGGGCATCAGTTCATTATTGTCAGTATCAGGCCTGCGGGCATCAGTTCAGTATATGAGTTTGGGCATCAGGCCTGCGGGCATCAGTTCAGTATTATGGGTATCAGGCCTGCGGGCATTAGCCAGTATTTGAGAATTAGTTATCTGCGGGTATCAGATTCTGTTTTAGGGGACAGTAATACAGGGATAATAATCAGTGTTTGAGGACAGTGTGTATTCAGCTTATTGACTGTGTGTTGTTATGCCCGGCTGTGTGTCATGCATTTTATTTTAAGCTGTTATGCTGTCCGTTTATCTGTTTATTTATTTCCTTTTCGCTTTATTTATCTTTTGCTAGGGTCAGTTCTAGCACAATTGCTTCCAACCCAGCAGGCATTCCCCAAGCACTTTGGACACGAGGTCGTCGACTCAATCGATCTGAGGATCTAATCGACGGACAGCCAGTGTTCCATTCTCTACCCCCTGTTACCAGAAGAAAGCAGGAAAAGCGCAGTGTATCTGAACAGAGATCACCAAAACAGTGGTTTCCCCCATCAGTGGACAGTCGGATTGAGATCCCCATTGAGACAGACCTGCCAGTAGTTCAGATAGATCAAAACAGTATGGCAACGCCAACAGGAGTTGAGGAGATGGTGCGCCAAATGCAAGAAACCATGCGGGCCATGCAGTAGGATGCCGTTCGCCGAGATGAACTCGCCAAGCAACAGGCCGAGATTATGACCCAGCAGGCTGAGCTAATTACCCGACTGCAACAGCAGAATGCTGCATCTGCTTCACATCAAGTCCCTCCTCCGGCAGGGGCTCCATTACCTGAGCAGGCACCTACTGTTCAAAACACCCCACCAAATGCCCAGAATACCCTGCCAAATATCCAAAACTTACAAGAGGACACGAATCTTCCAACGGGGCCAGCTCCGCCCCCGCTTCCACCACAACTGTCCAAGGTCCATGCACCCAATCGCCCCGACTCTCCCTTCGAGTTCGAGGTTGATCATACAGCTCTGAAATTGAGCAAACTTGAGAAGCTCTTCAAGAAATCCCAAGGGGTCAAGGCTATGCCGGATATCGAAGACGGATATACCGAGGAGGCCGTGACACTCCCCGATAGGTTGAAAATGCCACAAATCGACCGCTTTGACAGGTCCGGCAACCCCATGGTCCATCTCCGACTGTTTGCAGACATCTTGCGGCCAATGGGCCTAACACGACCACAGAAGCTTTCACTATTCGGCTGAACCTTGTCGGGTGTGGCCGCCCACTGGTACGCAAAGTTACAAGATGAAGTGAAAAAGAATTGGGATGAAATGGCTGAGGCCTTTGTCGCGCAATATTCGTACAACACTCAGATCGAGATCACAACTCGTGATCTCGAAACGACAAGGCAAGAGCCCAAGGAAACTTTCTCGGACTTTGTAATCCGATGGAGGGCAAAGGCGCCAATGATGACTTTAAGGCCCACCGACAAAGATCAAATCCGGATGATTGTGCGCAATCTCCATCCAAAGTTGATGCAGAGAATGATTGTAGTCCCCTTTCCTACTTTCGCGGATTTACACGAGATGGGGGTGCAAATCGAAGATGCAATGAAACAAGGTCTGTTTGACCACGACAGGGAACAACCGAGGAGGACTTTCAACCGTAACAACAATGCGGGCCCGAGTGGCGCTGCAAATACAAGAGCCTCGGAAATCAGTATGGTCACCACCACTCCCCCTCCCCCTCCAAGGCCCATGGCCGCCATACCCTTCTCCGACGCGTCCGGAAGCAACACACAAACCAACAGATTCCAACCGCGAGGCCAAAGAACCTTTACCCCACTATATATGCCCCTGTCCAAAGCTCTAGGGGTATTGATGAGGAAAAAGCATTTGAAACCCCTGGAGCCGAAGCCACTACCGAATCCACTCCCTCCCTCTCATGACCCAGCAAAGTACTGCGCGTATCACCAACAACACGGTCACGACACCGACCGTTGTTTCAGACTGCGTCATGAGATCCAAGATCTTATTGACAAACAGGTGATCGCACCTCCTAATAAACCCAATGTCACAACCAACCCTCTCCCACCACATAACCAAGCTCCCCCTCCCAATAGAATCAATTTTATCCAGACTGGGGTCGTGTCTTACGATCCTAGCATCTATATTACTCCCATCCACCTACCCAAGCCGGAGGTGTTCCTCCCCGATTGCACTGACTTCTTGTGCATGGTGGACATCTCCAAAGCCCAACCAAAGCCGGTGGTGGTAACCGTCGAAGATGGGGCAGGGCAAATTTCGGGAGAGAATGAGATTGTTGAATCTGGGGCTGGACAGAGTTTTGCTGGGGGAGCCTATGATCCAAGCGAGTACATCCTATCAACGAGCCGAATTGGGCTAGGTGTAGAATTGCCAGAGACAGGAGAGCTGCGCATGATCCAGGGAGATGGATCTGGGCTAAGGGCAGATAATCTGACAGCCGTAGAGGAGGACTTTGCCAACCTGCAAATTTTCAATGACCAGGAACCGGGGGATTCGGCAATCAACTGGTTCGACTATGAGGAATCGGCAGAGGCCACTGGATGGCTCGAGGATCAACCAGATGAAGTGGGGGAAGCCCAACCAGAACAGAGCCCGGCAGGGGCAGAGGTATCAGCTGTGGCCGGAATGGCCAGAAGTCAAGTTGTATTGCCGGAGAGCGCCGGTGCTAAGAATTCCGCTCGAGACATGGGCATTATGGATACGGGAATTGTTGAACAAACAGCTGTACTGATGCAGCTGGAACGAGAAAAGTTTGAGGATGCCGAGAGAATTAGGAAAGCTAAGGGCCCTGAGGGGACTGAAAGTGCTGTGTGCACGAAGATAGAGAATGCTGCGAGCATGTGGACAGGAAGTACTGCGAGTGCAACTAAACCGGAGCCAGACAGGTGTCTGTTGGCTGCCGACGGAATGTGGTGGGAAGATGATGACTTATGTCTTGCCCACACAGATGAAGACTGGGGAAATAATCAACCGGATGACACTTGGTACCTCGATGAGGTTGACCATATGACGAGAAGTGGGCGGTACTTCAAACCCCCACACCTGGACCAACCCGAGGCATCCGGGAAGGATAGAGAAGCGGAGAAACAGAAGGAGAAGCAGATTGAAGAGGAAGCTGTGCTGAAACAGTTAAAAAAGATACAAGCAGACATCTCCATCTGGGGACTGCTAATGGCATCACGAGTACATAGGGAAGCTGTCCTATCTGCTATGGACAAGTCCAAACTCTCCATAGACACCACGCCTGAACAGCTGGTTGGCCTGGTTTTTCTGGGAGGAGGTTCCCCGGCATTAACCTTTTCGGACAAGGAACTACCGCCTGAGGGCACAAATCATAACAAACCTCTCTATATTTCTGTGGAATGTAGAGATAAGTGGATACCGGTGGTACTTGTTGATACCGAGTCTGCGATTAATGTCTGCCCGACCAGAACGGCATATGCAATCGGGTTAAAGCCCGCGGACTTCGTCCCAACTACCCAAGTGATCAGAGCATACGACAATACCAGCAGAGAAGTGATGGGGACTGTTAAAATTCAAACCAAGGTTGGTCCAGGACAACACAGCATTGAATTTCATATCTTGGACGTTCCCGCAACCTTTAACCTACTTTTGGGGCGACCGTGGTTGCACCAGGTCAAAGCAGTCTCTTCTACTCTACATCAGATGCTAAAGTACCCTCACGGGAAAGGGGTAGCGATCGTTTTTGGGAATTCATCAATCCATCCGCCGCCGGAAGTGTCCACACCTGTCTTGGAGATCGAGCACGGGACGGAGGATGTGTTTTTATCAGGGTTCACTTTGGCCGAGGCTCGAGTGGTGCAGAATGTCATGGCTGTGAATGAGGGTATGTACGTCAGTGCTCAATCTGTCTACCTCATGAACAAGCTACAACATATCCCCGGAATGGGATTAGGAAGAAGCGGCCGGAAGGGCGTCGCGGTATCGGCCGAAGTGCCACACAACCCTCACACCTTTGGATTGGGTTATCTACCCACCAAAGAGGACTGGGTGAGGAAAGGGAAAGAAATGGCCGGAAGGGCCAGAGCGAAGAAGGCTGGGAAGCCATTTGAGTTAATGCATAGGCCCATCTGGGGTACCCTAAACGGACGCTTCGTCCGGGAGGGGGAGGACTTTCCATTCTGCGGCTTCCCAGAACCATGGCTGAACGCGGAGAAGAAGCGCGTGCCTGGTTTCGAAATCTTCTTCGATTTACAATTGCCTGGGGATGACGTTGCCGAAGCGCAGACAGACCTACCAACTGAGGTTGAGCAGTGTAGAGCAGTGGATCCTGAGAGCACAGAGCTTGAAATGGGGGTAGCACTGGCGTGTCTACTTTCAGATCCTCCGATCGACCAAGAGTGCTTGGGGGATAACTCTTCGGTTTCTATGATTGGAGATGAAATAGCTGCGGGCTTTCCAGCGCCAATCTTGGATGCATCTATCACACCTTCTCTTATCTGGCAATATGAAGAAGGCTTTTTATCTAGCAGCTCCGGGTCAGGTAGTGAGCCGGAATCTGATTCCACCGAATCTTGTGCGTCGGAATCAGATTCCAGCTCGACTGAGTCTGAGTCCAGTATTCCTGTCTAGGTCGTCATTTTCATTTTCTTTTGAGTCTGTTGTAACAGAGAAATCTGGCGGCTTGGAAATATTTAATGAGAATGATGTGGATGTGGTTTCTGAGTATTTCTCTGTGCCTTTGATTTATTGCTTAAATCAGGATTTTCAAAATTTTGATGAAAACAACGAGGGAGAAATTCCTCCAGTTTTGCAACGGTTAATTGATCAAGAGCAGGAAAGATTCGTTAAACCTTTAATGGATGAAATCACTACTGTGAATGTTGGTACTGAGAAGGACCCGCGGCTGGTCCAGATCGGGTCCACGTTGTCTTCGGAGGAGCGCGAGCGCTTAGTCGCTTTATTAAAAGATTTCAAAGATGTTTTCGCGTGGTCCTACGAAGACATGCCTGGAATCGATCCTGAGATTGTACAGCACCGGATCCCTCTTGATCCCGAGGCCCGCCCTGTCAAACAGAAACTCAGAAGGATCCGCCCGGACTGGGCCCTCAAGATTAAGGAAGAAGTCACCAAGCAAATTGACGCAGGGTTCCTGCTGGTATCTGAATACCCAACTTGGTTGGCCAACATTGTTCCGGTGCCAAAAAAGGATGGCAGAATTCGGGTCTGTGTAGACTTCAGAGATTTGAACAGGGCCAGTCCGAAGGACGACTTTCCCTTGCCACACATTGATGAATTGGTGGATTTCACGGCAGGACACGGCTTGCTTTCGTTTATGGATGGTTTCTCAGGCTATAATCAGATAGTAATGGCACCCGAAGACCGGGAGAAGACTGCGTTCACTACCCCGTGGGGTACATATTGTTATAGAGTGATGCCATTCGGGTTGAAAAATGCTGGAGCTACTTATCAACGGGCAGCAACTACAATATTGCATGATATGATCCATAAAGAGGTCGAGGTGTATGTAGACAACATGATTGTCAAATCCAAAGAAAGAGAGGGCCACTACACCGCCTTACAAAAATTCTTTCAAAGGATCAGAGAGTTTCGGCTGCGATTGAATCCCCAGAAATGCACGTTTGGTGTTACAGCAGAGAAGATGCTAGGGTTTCTGATTACACAAAGGGGCATCGAGGTCGACCCTTCCAAAATCAAGGCTATCCTAGAAATGCCACCACCAAGGACTGAAAAGGAGGTGCGAGGCTTTCTGGGTAAAGTGCAATTCATAAGACGGTTTATTTCTAAATTAACCTTGACTTGTGAACCACTTTTTGGTCTCCTGAAGAAAGGAAAGAAATTCCAATGGGACGGCCGATGTCAAGCAGCTTTTGAGCAGATCAAAGAATATCTACAGAACCCGCCCGTGTTGTCACCACCAGAGCTGGGGAGACCGTTGATATTGTACCTTTCGGTAACTGAGACTACCATGGGCTGCATGCTCGCGCAGGAATCAGAAGACAAAGTGGAAAGGGCCATCTACTATCTGAGCAAAAAGATGCTGGATTACGAGACCCGCTATACACCGCTGGAGAAGGCTTGTTTGGCCTTGGTATGGGCAACCAGGAAGCTGCGGCACTACCTGTTAGCTCACTCTGTAATGTTGGTTTCGCGTTTGGATCCCATCAAATATCTTTTCGAGAAACCAGCACTTATGGGTAGGCTAGCTCGTTGGCTGCTGTTGCTCTCCGAATTTGATTTGAAGTATGTAACGCGCAAGTCAGTAAAAGGAAGAGCGGTAGCAGAGTTCCTTGCCGACCACCCGGTTGAGGGGGATGAAGTGGTTGAGTACCTATTCCCAGATGAAGCCATTCTGCACGTCGAAGATGAAACTTGGACGATGTACTTTGACGGAGCGTCAAACCAATATGGGTATGGGATAGGGGTGTTGCTGATAGCGCCTGACGATTCCCGTATCCCTTTAGCATTCAAGCTCCAGTTCAAAGTCTCGAACAATGAGGCAGAGTATGAGGCATGTATTGCTGGCCTGGAAGCAGCCCTAGAACTAGGGGCAAGACGGTTGGACGTCATTGGGGACTCGAACCTTGTTGTGTCTCAAGCAAAAGGAGACTGGAAAGTCAAGGAGGAAAGAATGATAATTTACCACCAAACCTTGGATTTGTTAATTCCTCGGTTTAAGAAGCTAAATTTCACCCACCTCGTAAGGGAGAACAACAGGTTCGCAGATTCACTAGCAACTCTATCTTCTATGATAGACATCCCGTCCGGAGTCCGGATGCGTCCAGTCATTATTGATCAAAGGTTTGCGCCAGCATACGAGTCGATTTCCGCCATAGATGAGGCTCAAGACGGCAACCCTTGGTATTACGACATCTGGAACTTCTTGGAAAAGGAGACGTATCCACTAGGGGCAAATGCCAAGGATAAGAGGGCCATCAGAAGAATGGCTGCTCAGTTCATTATCTGCGGGGGAAAGCTGTACAAAAGGGGTCATCTAGGAATGCATAAGTTCTGTGTAGAAGCTGAAGAGTCAAAGCGCCTGATGGAGGCCATCCATGGGGGGAAGTGCGGTGCACACATGAATGGAGTAATGCTGGCCAGAAAGATCCTCAGACAGGGCTACTACTGGTCAACCATGGAGGAGGATTGTATTAGTTTTGTTCGGCGATGCCACAAGTGTCAAATTCATGCAAACCGCATGAACATCCCGCCGTCAAAGCTGTACAACATGACTTCACCATGGCCTTTTTCAGTTTGGGGAATTGATGTGATCGGAGCTGTTACCCCGAAGGGGTCAAACGGGCATGAGTTTATCCTAGTAGCGATAGATTATTTCACAAAGTGGGTCGAGGCCCAATCATACGCGGTGTTGAAGGCGTCGCACGTCGCAAAGTTCATCAGAAACAACATCATCTGTCGCTACGGGGTGCCAAACGAGATAATTTCAGATAATGGTTCCCACTTCAAGAAAGAAGTGATAGACTTGTTGAAAAATACAATGTGGCTTTCCATAAGTCATCTACATACCGGCCGCAGACCAACGGAGCGGTTGAGGCCGCCAACAAGAATATCAAGCATATACTGCAGAAGATGGTGGGAACCTACCGGGATTGGCCAGACAAGCTGCCATTTGCTCTATGGGGCTACAGGACTTCAATCAGAACTTCTACTGGAGCAACTCCATATTCATTGGTCTATGGAATAGAGGCTGTTCTACCCATCGAGATTGAGGTTCCGTCATTACGAGTATTGGCTGAATGCCAAATAGCCGAAGCAGATTGGCAGCAAAGCAGATTCGAAGAACTCATGCTCTTTGATGAAAGAAGACTGAAAGCACTGTACCACATCCAAGGCTATCAACGCAGAATTGCCCGGGCTTTCAACAAGAAGGTTAAGTCCAGGAATCTGAAAGAAGGAGATTTGGTGCTCAAAGACAACCGAGCTCCCATCCACGACCCAAGGGGCAAGTTCAAACCCAATTGGACTGGTCCTTACATCATCAAAGCTATCTGGTCAGGCGGAGCTGTGGTTCTGATGGATCTAGATGGCTTGGAGTTCTCACAACCGATCAATATGGACAAGTTGAAGAAATATTATCCTTGAGAGGCTCGCTAGGCCGAAAACCCGAAAGGGCGACCTAGGCAAAAGTCAGAGCACAAAAATTAGAAAATATAAAAACTGAGCTCGCAAGGTTGAAAACCCGCAAAGGGCGGCCTTGGCAAAAGTTAGAGCGCAAAAGGAGAGTGAAAATACTCGAGTGAACCTCGGCCTGAACTACGTAAGGCTTGATTCCCATCTTTGGGATACGTAGGCAACTTCACCTTGAAGTTCAGCCATAAACTTTTCCCCGATCAACCTTGTCCATTTTGATCATCTCAGTCATCTTTATCCATCAGCATTTATCGCGATCTCCGGTACAGTGCTGTTCAAACTAGGGGCAACTTTCCGTTGCCGCGACGGTGCAAAGTTACTCAGACTAGGGGCAACTTTCCGTTGCCATGAAGTGCCGCATTGTTCTTCAGACTAGGGGCAACTTCCCAGCTACAGGGATCTGGGGTTGTGCATCTCAGTGACAGATCTTCGGCGTGTCCAGTTCTGATCCACATCGAAAATAGTTTTGAAAAGTTTTAATAAAAGTCGACTTTGTTCAAATTAATCTTTTTACGACTAAGACCATTTTTGGACCAAAGCGGAAAATTTTCAGTACCACAACCTTCAATTTCATTGATTTCAAAACAGAGTTCTCTTGCTCTTATATATAATCGAGGTTGCTTTTTAGTACATTCATAAAGAAAACTTGAAAATGCTAAGTAAGCAATAAATTTGAGGCATAGTTGAATCAAGTATCTCTGCGTCCCCTCCCAGAGCTGGACGAAGCATCTGATGCCAAGCTAGGCCCAACCTGTGCCTCCTCGTTGAGCCAATCCAAGCACTCATCGGACAAAGTGCAACTGAAAGTAGAAGCAGGGGCCAGAAGTTCTCTAGTCCTCCATGCTGTGGCATATCGGGCAAGCTGTGCACCCCGGACCGGGAAAGCAGCTGGGTACTCAATCCCCTCCGGTGGGCAGGTCTGATCATGACCAAACTGACGCAGGAACCGGAACGGAAAATAGAATACGCAATGGGTTAGACCAATCAATTGGATCCCAATCAGCCGGGACATACTATAGCTCATTGCCAGGAGGTTGAGCCAAGGACAACGCCAAGCAATGCCGTCTGCGGACAAATTGCACATCCAATCGAACCACCACCTTTCGTCAAGAGCATTGACTAGGCGCTGCCGAAAGAAGTAGCCTCGAGCTGAATAGGCCAGGCAAGAGTCCACAACCTGCAACTTGTCCATTAACCATACCTGGGGGAGGGATGGAAAATGAGAGAATAAAGAACAGAGAGATGTACGATGAGAGAAAAGTAAGACAAGGGTTTTGTGAGAAAAAAAATCGAGCCTCAGGGTCGAGTGATGTGAGCAAATATATATGTAAGGTTGGGTGGGAAACATTACCTGCAGCAGCAGTGGACTCCCAGCAAACCTACTCGCCTCCCAGCGATAGACAGAATCTAAACCCATCAGCGTCTCGGCTAAGGTCATAGCGACGCAGCTCTTTCCCTCTCTCAAGCCTTGGGCAACTTCAATCAGGCGAATGCTAGCTCCGCCAAAGCCCGAGGAAAGCAGAAAGTGAGACAACAAACACAAGCAGAGGGCGTGTTGCCGAAAACCCTGCCAATAATGGTTGCTGCGGTCACCGGCGTCGGAAAAAATGATGGATCAAGCCGAGGATGTCCAGTTCCCCACTGTAGATCAGAGATCGAGCATCATGCGCCGTGAGCCCACACATCCGCCCTAAAGCTTGGGCATGGCCAAAACGGAGCTGGGGCAAGATCACTTCAGAGCATTCAGACTCCATCAAAACCTGAAAATCTTCGAAAGTGGGACATATCTCTTGGCCGCCGAAGCTAAAAACGTGCGTCACTGGGTTCCAGAACCTTGCCGCGGCATGGAGAAAAGGGAGATGTAGCGGAGTACGGCTCAGCGTGAATAGTGCATTCAAGCCGAAACCCCGGAAGTTCAGCTTTTCCGAGCCATCTAGAGAAGAGATCCAAGATGTGAGATTTTCCGCGAGAAACGCCTCCATCTTTGTGTAAAACTAAGATGAAATGAATGTTCCCGAAGTTGAGGCTTTTATAGAGGGAAAAACACTATTCACGGGGACACGTGTCAAAACTAGGTGGCTGCAGGAATAAGTGGCCGGCCGGCCACCATTTCTGGCTGGTCGGCCATTCTCTTTTTCAAAAACTGGCCGGCCGGCTCCCACTCTCCATAAAATTGGCCAGCCGACTCCCAAACCGGCAATGCTCCAGTGTACCTCCTTGGCCTTGTTTTACCCTTCGAGAGAAAGTTTCCAGCATTTCCATGCAACGGGAGAGTCAAAGGCCTTCATTTCCCTCTGTTTCGGATGCGTTCCGGTGCCCAGATCGTCCGAAGTACACTCTGTTGTTGTTGTTTTGATTATCGAGTTGTTGTTTTGATTATCGAGTTGTTGTTTTGCTTATCGAGTTGTTTGTCGAGCGGACGTGTTTCGTGTTTTCGAGTCATTGCTCTCTGTTTAAACAATCTTTGTTTAAGTCTTGTTTATTTACGTTGTCAACACTGTTGTTTTTGCTTATCGAGTTGTAAACTTCCTAAGGTTCTGTTATATCTTAGTAAGTTGAGTTGCTTAGTTTGTTGCGTCGGTTCACTACCTGACTTGGTGATTACACAATGCACATTCCCATTCAATTTCATTTTTGTGCAAAATAAAATGATGCGATACGATGCTAAAGGCTTAAAATGCAAACACCTTTTCAAAAGCTGTTTCATTTCATCATGTTTTACAACGAATAAAGGTACAAGTTTTACAAAAAATAAAACTGCCTAACAATGTGCAAAGTGCTACAAATTACTAGCAAAAAGAAAAGTAAAGCAGGAAATAGCAGCATCAATGTCCTCGGGAGCGGGAACGAGAAGCACTCCTCAACCTCTTCTGCGGGACAACCTCTGCACCATCATCATCATCCGGGTCGGAGCCGTCATCCTCAGAATCCCCCTCAGCCTCGCCTCTGTTCCCTGAACCAAGACCGGAGCCCCCCTCCTCGGCAGATGTCTCTGACTGGCGGTCGGTAACCTCCTCCTCCTCCTCCTCGGGCTCCGCCTCCACAACGCGTGCCCTACGTCTGCGGGAGGACCCTCCTCGAGCTCCTCGAAAAGGCCTGGATGGCCCAGCTCCTCGGAAAGGCCTAGATGGCCCAGCACCCTGAGAAGGCCCAGATGGCCCAGCTCCGTAAGAAGGCCCAGATGGCCCAGCTCCCCAAGGAGGCCCAGGTGGCCTGGCCCGCGGCGGAGCATATACAGGAGGCATCTAAAAATGAAAAGTTCAATACATCAGTTCAAATATGAAAATCAGATACGAGTACAGTATGTGAGTGGGGTGTGTGTCAGATGTGCTCTACAATACAGAAGAATGCTCAAAACCAGTGTGTCATCAGAAGTGTGATAAATACAAGAAAAATGAACGGTACCTGCACACCCATAACGGATAGGTGTGTCTCTCTCCGAAGGACCATGCCCTCAAGTGCGGCCATCACCCCGAGAATCTCGTCCACATACTCAGCCGGAGGCTGCAGATACAAAGGCAAAACTATCAGTAAAGGAATGAATGTCTAAGTACTCGACTGATAAATCAAAGCTATAAATCATACCGGTGGTGAATCAGGATCCCTGACATATCTATGGTCAGGAAGCGGAGGCTCTAGCGGAATCTGGTAAGGAGTCCCAAAACGCCATCCCGTCAACTCGGACGGCATGTCCGGCCATCCAGGATGAGGATAAGTCGAAGGAGTCGGAGGAACCGATCTACCCCCACCTCTCGATGTACCAGCCCTACTAGTAGAAGGGGCGTCTGCAGCCCGAGCCCGGGCCTGGCCCGAGGATGACATACCGGCAGACCTCATCATCGGGGTGCGAGCTCCCGTCAATGGAGGCATCAAATATGTGTGACGGTAAGTGGCGTAGTCCCCCTCCTCAAGATATAGTAAAGCATCACTACCCAGCATGGCGCCGACTACCTCCGAGAAAGAGAGCCTGTCAGCAGTCCGCATACTGACTGGGGGGTACTGCGGGAGGATCCTGAGAAAGATACCCCCATACCTGACGCAGAAAGCGTTCCCCCAGAAACCATGCCCTGCCAACAGGTCCTTCGAGCAGGAACCTGTACTGGGAGGTGCCCGATCCTCCGGGATACTGAAATCGAAGACCATCGCCCAAGGGTGCCCAAGGCTGCCATGTGATCTGCGGATAACAAATACATAAGCCAATCAGAAATCGGGAATACACAGAGCAAATCAAAGATGAAAATGAAAAGAACTGAAAGTTCTGAAGTACCTCCGATGGGCGCACAGTGTCAAAATACTATCGTAGATAAATAAGAGTCTCTCGGGGTCTCGGCCGGTGCGGGCCCTCGAATACCAATGAATATGGGGTCATGGGAGGCCCTGCCACCTCCAACTCTGGGGCTAATGCTGGGAAGTATACATAGACCCATAGCTGAGAAAAGCAGTGCAGAATGTAAGTACAAAGTGCTGAGAACAAAATACAGACTGTAGAGTGCGCTGTGTGTGTGCAATGTACAAGTAATGAAGAGCATAAATGTAAATCAAGGGGACAGAAAAGTACCTCCCAGGCTCGCCAGTAACCGCCAAGTAAGTCTCCCCGCCCGCGGGAGGTGGCGCTCATATAATAGTAAAGGGTAGCCAGGCCGGCGCCACCCCAGTCGTATCGACTGACCTTTGATAGGTCAACCAGAGCGCTCAGTAAGTATAACCCGACTGTGTTTCCTCTATCGGCGAACAGGGTAGTCCCGAAGAGGAACATAAGGAAACCACGAGCATACTGCTCCGTCTCCTTAGGAGTCTCGGGCACCATCTCCGCCCGCCGGAAGTGGGAAGAGAACCAAGTATATCGGACTCTCCCAGAAACCCTGTCAACAGGCGGGCGAGCCCCCAGCAGATATGTCCAAGCGGCCTCCCACTCGCCCATGTCCTCGTCATAGGGGATGGACCAACCTCCTATGTCTAGGCCGGTCAACACAGCGAAGTCTAGAGGGGTCATAGTCATGTCCCCGGTGGTAGAGAAATGAAAGGAGTTGGTGGTGTCCCACCATCTCTCTACCAATGCCGCCATCAGTGTCCTCCTGGCAGAACAACGTGACAACCCAATGCAGAAGGCCCCGAACCCTGCCAAGTCTACTAAATCTCGGACACCCTCCGGGAGCTCAGCGTACCAGTCCCGCGCGGCGGTGGAACCATACCCCCGTACACTGCGAGAACCAACCTGCATTCAGAATGAATACATGTGTCAATAATGGAAAGTTTAGGCTGCGTGCTAATGAAATGAAATGGGCTGCGTGCTAATGAAATGAAATAGGCTGTGTGCCGATGAAATGAAATGGGCTGTGTGCCGTTGAAGTGAAATAAGCTGCATGCAAATAAAATGAATGAGCCGTGTGTTCAGAAGTGAAGTGTACGAACTGTGTGTTCAGTATAAGCTACTTTCAATCAGTGTGGGCTGCGTGTTCACTATGAATCTGGGCTGCGTGTTCAGGAAATTTAAGTTTGGGCTGCGTGTTCAACTTTCAATCAGTGTGGGCTGCGTGTTCACTATGAATCTGGGCTGCGTGTTCAGGAAATTTAAGTGTGGGCTGCGTGTTCACTATTCTAATCTGGGCTGCGCGTTCAGAAAATCGAAGTTTGGGCTGCGTGTTCAACTTTCAAATCAATCTGGGCTGCGTGTTCAGAAAATTTAAAATGAATGAACTGCGTGTTCACTACTAATCTGGGCTGCGTGTTCAGAAAATCGAAGTTTGGGCTGTGTGTTCAACTTTCAAATCAATCTGGGCTGCGTGTTCAGAAAATTTAAAATGAATGAACTGCGTGTTCACTATGAATCTGGGCTGCGTGTTCAGAAAATTTAAAGTTTGGGCTGCGTGTTCAACTTTCAATCAGTGTGGGCTGCATGTTCACTATGAATCTGGGCTGCGTGTTCAGGAAATTTAAGTTTGGGCTGCGTGTTCAACTTTCAATCAGTGTGGGCTGCGTGTTCACTATGAATCTGGGCTGCGTGTTCAGGAAATTTAAGTTTGGGCTGCGTGTTCAACTTTCAATCAGTGTGGGCTGCGTGTTCACTATTCTAATCTGGGCTGCGTGTTCAGAAAATTTGAAGTTTGGGCTGCGTGTTCAACTTTCAATCAATGTGGGCTGCGTGTTCACTATTCTAATCTGGGCTGTGTGTTCAGGAAATTTAAAGTTTGGGCTGCGTGTTCAACTCTCAATTAGTGTGGGCTGCGTGTTCACTATCAAATCTGGGCTGCGTGTTCAGAAAAATCGGAGTTTGGGCTGTGCGTTCTACTCTAAGTCAGTGTGGGCTGTGTGTTCACTTTCGAATTCGGGCTGTGTGTTCGGCAAATCAGTGTTTGAGCCGCGTGTTCACCTCTTAACTAATGTATACTGTGTGCTCGCAATTAATTAATGAGCCGAGTGTTCAGAAATTCTAGTGTTTAAACTACATGTTCAGGATGCAAGCAAAGTACTATGTCATAAGCTAAACTGCGTGTTCAAGCATGGCCAAGGTACGAAATGTACGAAAAATGCAGAAAATGAAGTAAATACCTCTCGGGCCTCATGGGAGAGGTGATGCTCTGGCTCTCGGAGAAGCAGATCCCCAGGTGCTCGCTCATCAAAATCAGTGAAATGACGGAAAACGGCACGAGGAAGGACATGTGCTGGCGGGGCGTACCTCCCGAGAATAAAAGGTCGGACCCTCGGGGGCAAAGTCATAGGATCAAAATCGTCTCTGGCACCTGGAAAGCCTCCACCATGAGGAGAATGACCCGCCATTTTCAGAAAATCTGCAAAAGGAGCAAAAATGAGCGAAAATGAGCCAAAATTGGAAAAAGTCAACAAAAGTCAACTCTCGGGAAATGAAAAAGTCAACAAAAGTCAACTCCCGAGAAAATCTTCCAAATATTGAGACAAACTCACCTCAAGTGGCGGAAATGAGAAAAGAAGCTCCGAAACCAAAATTTAATCAGTTCAAAGTGCTTGAAACTGAATATTTTTGCGGAAACAACTTGCGTGGGGCGTTGGAAAACGCGTATGGAACTCAGATCTGGAGAAGAAAGTGGTGTAGAAGGCAAGGGAAGAGAAGATCTCGGCTGCATTTATAGGCTCCAAGTCTTGGGATAAAGGAGCATGAAGAAAGGAGGTGAAAGGACCAAAATACCCTCGGATTTGGTCATATAGCCGGCCGGCCACCTTTTCCAGCCGGCCGGCCATTTCCTTTTTGGAAAACCGGCCGGCCAGCCATTCACTTTTTGTAAAACCAGCCGGCCACCTCCCATCCCTCATAAAACTGGCCGGCCATGTCCCTCACAGGCTCACCTAGCTCCCTGTAAATTTTGAGGAAGATTGGAGTTCCCGGGACCTGAAAAAGTTCAAGAAAAGTACACTTCCGGTCGCGAAATTGCTCCTCCGGAACTTCAGCTTCAGGATTTGACATGTGTCTCATCATCATTCATCAAAATCAAAGTGTATCCTTTTTGAATGAGTTGTAGCCTTTCCAGGAAGCGGATCGGAGGCCGTGATCGAGTTGCCTTCGCCGAAACACGCATTTCCGTGCTCGTTATTTCATGACAAACGGGCACCCTGATTTATGCTCGTTTTGCACTATCATGCACATAACTTGCATTCTCATGAGCATACTTACATTTTTATGCACATTTCTTGATATTGGCATACCTCTATGCTTGAGCATGCGTTGTCACGCATGTTCCACTCTTGCATTGCGATGCATTCACTCACCGGCACTGCGTGTGTCAAACTTCCAGAATCACATTGAATATATGTTGGTAGCATATTGTACTTGTTGCAATTTCTCTCTTTTGCAGGCACGATATTGTATGTACGGTTCATTTGAGGCTGGTGCGACCAGACGAATCGCGCAGGTATCGTATCTTCTCCGTGTGAGACGTGGCGAGGATTGAACAATCCTTCGCATTCTTAACTGCATGAAATGTAGTTGTTGCTTTGCATTCTTGCTTAAAACTGTTGCATCTATTTGCGAATACTTGCTTCATTACAGCTTGCTGCATTTGCATGATCATTGAGTTATGTTCGGCTTCTTGCATATCGCTTTGCATTTTGCCCCCCCTGCCTGCGGGCACATCTCTGTTTACTTTGTACGTTTGTCTAAGTCTTCGGCCTTGTCAAAAAATGGGTCGTCTCTGGGCTTTGACATGCACTCCCGTCACTTGTGACTTTCGAGTTCTGTCAAAGAGGGGCAACTGTAGACACCCCATTTTTGACCGACCTTAAGACTCAGACGTCACTGATTGAGCGCTTGGTGATGTTGCATGATGTGCTCGTTCAGAAGTTTCAGAGTTGCGGCCGTGAGCCCTGCCTCCGGACTTCCGAACCCTCTTTTGTGCTTTGCCTCGGTTTGTGAACCAGGCTCGGTTTTCTTTGTTTCTTTTCCTGAGGGGAGGGAGAGGTCCAGTAGACCATCTTTCAGTGGCCGTGGGCTACATTTTGTGGCCGCAGGCCATTTTGCCCATTTCGGAGTCCGGTTTCCGGTTTTTCAGGACCGTTGGCCGTGTGCCTCGGTTCGGGACCGCTTAACCATCTCCATTTGCTCTGATTTTGGCATACATCTTATTTTCTCCCTTTTGAGGGACACTGGGGTCTGAGAAACCCACTTCGTGGCCGAATGCCACTTTCGGTGCTTAACAGCCCATTTTCGGGACCCCGAACTGCGCGTTTTGGCCCCCGAACATTCGTTTTGCAACGGTTTTCGTTCATTTTTGGCAGGTACCTCTGTTTTATCACTGGGAAGGCTGTAGAAGGGTGGGAGGCCAGTAATTGTTGCAGCAACCAGTTATATATCCCTCGACGCCCTCCGATGCCCGTTTTCCACACTTCCGGGCTAATGTTGAACACCTTGGGCCCACTTTCTTGAACTTTGAACCACATATTTGTGATGTACACACATGGGAGGACCCTAAAAGTTGGTGGCCGGCCACTAATGTCACTTGACCTTTTTGAACCCCTCCTTCCGGGCTAATGTTGAACATCTTGGGCCCACTTTCTTGAACTTTGAACCACATATTTGTGATGTACACACATGGGAGGACCCTAAAAGTTGGTGGCCAGCCACTAATATTGCTTGACCCTTTTGAACCCCTCCTTCCGGGCCAATGTTGAACACCCTTGAGCCACTTTCTTGGACTTTTAACCACAGGGTTGTGTTGAGGGCACATGAGAGGACACCATTATGTGGTGGCCGGCCACTAAACCAACTTGACCCTTTTGACCCCTAGCCGGCCGGCTAGGGGGTGTGGCCGGCCGGCCACCTGAAACAAAAATACCTGGCCGGCCATGATCCTCACACTGTTCACTTTACAGCTGTATAGCTTTATCCCCCAGAAAATATCCCAATCCGGGGGATATTTTGTGGGGGGAAAACTTGCCTATTTTCCCCCACCTTTTGCCCCTCCTTTACTCCCCCTTTTTTGTCCATATAATCAGCTGGCAACATTGCATACAAGGGTTAGAAAAATTGTCTTCAAGCCTTGATACACTAATATCCCTCTATCTCTCTCATTTTCTCAAAAACACCCAAGTTTCACCTCATTTTCTTCATCACCACCAAGCTCTACCACCACCACTCCATTCCAGCAGCAAGGGGAGGAATTCCAAGAGCTAAGAGGCAACAAATTTGGTCCAAGAAGCAACAAAAGTATTGATCTTCAAGGGTGAGTCCATTTTCCCTCTTTTCTAGTTCATTTTTGCACCATTCCTCTAGCCATTATGCTTACTGTTTTGAGCTCAGACCAAAACTGAAAAGGTCATTTTTTTTGAGCTCATTATCATGTCTCATTAAGGGCTCAACCCTGTTTGAGCCCTCCATCTTGCACTTGCTTCAATACCCACTTTGTATGTCAATATTTTGCATGCTTTTTCTAACCTACGTGTGATCTATTTTGGAGTTTCTCATGAACTGTAAGTAGGTTTATTTTGAGCCCCTCTTCAACATTGAAGAAGGGCTCATCTTTGTTTGGGACCTCCATGTACCACTTGTCTTTATATCCATCTTTGGTCCCCTATTCTTGTATGACTTGGAAGCCTATCTTGGTTCCATTTTTGGTCATTTTACAGAGCTAGAAAAGTTCTTATTTTGGCCCATTCTTCATGTTTCATTAAGGGCCTTTCATGGTTTGAGGTATATTTTATGCACTTCATGTTATATCTCTCTTTTAATCCCCATTTTTGCATGATTTGTTAGCCTATCTTGCTCCGGTTTGTGGCCTTTTTACAGTACTAAAAATAGTCTTATTTTGGCCCATTATTCATGTTTAATCGAGGGTATTTGGCTGTTTGATGAGTATTTTGCATACTTTGTGTTATAGCCACTTTTGAGCCTCATTTTGCATTGCATTTCTAGCATGTTTGTATACTGTTTTGGAGTTTTTACAGTTCTGTGAATAGTCATATTTTTGGTCCCTCTTCAATGTTGTAGAAGGGAATTTTTCAGTTTGGGCTTTTCATATACCACTTGCCTCTTTGGCCACTTTTTGACCCTTTTTCTTGCATGGGAGTGCAGCCATACCTGTGTTTGTTTTTGGGGTTTTTACAGTTCTGGAAAAACATCATATTTTGGGCCCCTCTTCAACTTTGTTGAAGGGTCCTAACCTGTTTGAGGACAGCAGCTGTGAGTTGCTTCTTAATCCCATGTTTAGGGCCATTTCTTGCATGCTAGTTTTGCACTGTTTTTGCTTGTTATTTGGCCATGTTTTGAACTGGAAAAATGCTTATCTTGGGGTTGCCTTGCTTCTGTATTTTCATTGCATGTCCATATTGTGCATGTTTGGTATGGCTATAGGCCATTTCGGGTGCCAAAATTCATATTTCGGGACTATTTCATGCATCGGGTGTGTTTTCGCCTCATTTCGGGACTGTTTTCCCCCACATTTCATTGCTGAAAATCCATTAGCATGTTTGCATATCATTTCCATGCCATTGCATTGCATATGTCATTGCCTCGGTTTGCGTGCCCGTGTGCACGCATTTCGAGGCACTTCATTTTCATCCACCGGCCTCTTATATGAGTGTGGCTGAGGCTCTCTCATGTTAGTATAAGTCCATGTTGCATTTTCCATGCCATTTTAGCCATATTGCATTGCGTATGTCATCGCCTCGGTTTGCGTGCCCGTGTGCACGCATTTCGAGGCACTTCATTTTCATCCATCGGCCTCTCATGTGAGTGTGGCTGAGGCGCTCTCATGTTAGTGTAAGCCCATATCATATTTCCATGTCATTTACATTGCGTCTGTCATTTTCTCAGTTTGCGTGCCTGTGTGCACGCATTTCGAGGCATCTCATTTTTACAGCATAGTGCATACTAGGTTGTATCTTAGATCGCATTCTGTCATTTTCTCAGTTTGCGTGCCTGTGTGCATGCATTTTGAGGCATCTCATTTTTACAGCATAGTGCATACTAGGTTGTATCTTAGATCGCATTCTGTCATTTTCTCGGTTTGCGTGCCCGTGTGCACGCATTTCGAGGCATCTCATTTTTACAGCATAGTGTATACTAGGTTGTATCTTAGATCGCATTCTGTCATTTTCTCGGTTTGCGTGCCCGTGTGCACGTATTTCGAGGCATGTCATTCCATAGCATTGTGTATGTTAGGATTGTATCTTAGTTGCATTTCATGCATGTCATGCATATTGCATCGTGTTCGGAATAGGAGTTAGCCCGGGCACGGGAAACGAGGTGCATTTCGTACTCCGAGTGACGGAATGTATCTCAAACACCCTTCATAATCTCCAAGGATCTACTTAATTTGGAAAGTTTTTTTTTTTTTTTTTTTTTTTCTTTTTAGAAGTTGTCTTTTGATCACATATTTGCTTGGGGTTTTAAATTTTGAAGAGGCAATCATTTTCAGTTGATCACTAGGGTAAGATTTCAAATTCAGACTCAAATCCTTTAAATTGGGAAACTACCCCCTAATTTACCATTGATTGACAAAATCAAAATCAAATCAAATCACTGCCAAATATGACCTCTCAAAAATTTGGAATTGAATTACTGCTTAGAATAACTCAAATTGCCCAGAATCAAATCATTGCCATATCATATTTCCCAAATTTTCTTTTTCTTGTAGTGAAATCACTACCTTTTTTGACCGTTGATATTTGAAATCAAATCAAACCATTTCCATTCAAGACAAGATACCACATAAGCATATAATTTGCATTCATGCTTATTTGGGGATAAGTTTGCTCTATCCTAATTTGGAAATGAGATATAGGATTCACTAAATCATACAAAAAGGCAACAACACAATCCTAGAAAAGAAGGTATCCTGTCCTCGTTTGGAAAGCGCTAATGCTTTCTATATGCAAAAAGTAGGTTCGGTCACAAAAAAGTACATTAGTTATTACTATCAATATACCTCTCATACCACAAGGGCATGATCAAACAGTACTAATAGCATAATCTAACGCTTGCTTTATTGACATAGCATAGCCCGCGAATAGTGTTTGGGATATTATGCAACAAAGTAAGTTTCCTTAGTTCTAAAATGATGCAATGCAATTAACAATTAACCACTAATTTCATAAAATAAATTTTTTTAAGTCAAGCTAACTTAATTCTCCAATAGAGTCACCAACCATGGGTGTCGTGCCTTTTTCTAGTCCAAGGCATGCATTCCACATCGACTTGTTTTGACCAACAAAGAGTCGCCACGTAATTTTTAAAGAAGACTTAAGAAACATTTAACAATGAAAACTAAGTTAAGGCCCAATCTGTCACCACCAAGAAAATTCTAGGTTCGAGAGCTTCAATACAAAAGGAGAAGGCCATTTTCATGGACGCACTCCCTTTTTTCCCAATCCGAAGATTGGCCTCTACTCATTTTCTATTTTATGATTTTAGTGGTTAATTATTCATACAAATTCAATTTAAACCATAAAACCCTTAACTAACCTATAACTACGTGATTTAAGAAAAAATAAGGGATTGTTTGGAATGATCTAAATAAGTATACTTTTTGATTTTTTACAAAAAGATGTGTAGAAAAATGGCGAGGTGATGTGAGCCAAATAAGTGCACTTAGTTTATGCCAGATAGTGCCTAAGTATCATTCATTTAGTTACAAGAATAAAGCCATATTTTTTAGTAAAATAAAGATTTTCCACAAAAAAATGGGTTTTAAATAAAACGTGGCTATCAACTTGAACTAAGATGAATAACACTTGTAAAACATCCAAAACAACCAATTTTACATATAAAGAGCATATAAACTTGCATAATTGAAAAACAATGCAAATATCAGGCACATTCTAAGAAGGAAAAAAGGACTTAACCAATCGCCTACTTTCAGTATCTTATATGCATGCACGAAATAAACATGACCCAAAAGCAACTAATACATACAAAATATGAACCTAGGCTCGGTTTGAGGCTATTAACATAATGATTATGCAAGAAAAGCAAATAGCACATAATGGAAAGAAAAACAATAATATAAGTTGTTTACATGATGATTCAAACCGGGCCTACCACATGATTTTTACATGATTAAATGATCTTAAACATGTTGTCCTAACAAGGTAGAGAGAAAAGACATGAAAATAACCAAAAAATGGTAGAAAAACTAACAAACTACATGATGTAATGATGAATGAACACCCTAGCTAAGATTAATCACTAAAAATAGGCTAAGAGAGGTACTGAAATTAAAAGAACATGAGGATTTACCTGCTCGTTTATGTAAACCGAAGAGAAAACACGAAAGAAAGCGAGAAAAATCGAGTTCCTTGCATGCAAGCCTCTTTCAAGCTTGGTTTCGGAGTTAGGGTTAAGTTCTTCAGTCCTTAGATATTTTTCAGAGGTTTAGAGTTACTTTGAGGTGTGGGAATTCGAAGCTAAGGCAAAACGAGGGAGTCGGGTGGTGTTTCTCTCTTGAAATCTCAAAAAGTGGCTCAATTTCTTAACCTCCTTCAAAGAGAGAGGGAGAGGCTCTATTTATATAGCTAGGGGGGAGGCTCTGGAACCCTTCTAGGGTTTCATCGCTTTCCCTTCTGCCATACCCACAAAAAATACACCCAGATTAAGTTTTCATACCTAGGTCTGCAATACTACAATGTGCACACACACCAACTTCGTGCGCACGTGCAATGATTATGAACAAATGAGCACTCTCATCTAACGTGCACATGCATGCATACACAAGTGCGGGGTCTCATACCCTTCGCTTGCTTGTGGTACAAGTAAGGCCGAATTGTATTTTGATAAATGTTTTTGATAAAATAGGCCACTAATTTTGAAAAATACTTTTGATCAAAGGACAACCGGGCTTTCTCCTCATTCTCAGGGTTAAAAGGTTGGTTTTCAGCTAAAAATGGGTCCAGTGGTAATGGTCATTTTTGTAAAAAGTTGATTTTTGGCTAAAAAAAGGTTCATATTACAACTCCAAACATCCTCGAACATTCTAAAATTGAAGTATTTTACCATTTCATCATCAGGAGACTTGCAAGCTCCTGAAGTCTTAGAGTCAGTCAAAATGGAGTGTCTACATTTGGGAGGTGAGAAAATGAGAGAGAAAGTGCAAGAAAACTATAATTAAATCAACTCCAACAATCCTAGGTAGGGGTGGCTAATCCCTCAACTATCCACAAGGCCCAATCACATCTTGAACAAAATAATTCATAAATTTAGAGTGTTTGGCAAGAGAGGAAAAAAAAAGAAAGAAAGAAAATAGGAGAGAAAGTTCAAGAGTTTACCTTACCTCAAGCAAAGGGGAAGATCTCATTGATTAGCAGGCTCCACTCTAGACACCCTCAAACTTCTGAAATCTTCTTTGAATCTCTACCAAGAAAAGCTTCAATCTAAGCTCTAATGGAGGTGTATCTATAGGTGTATGTATAAAGAGAGAAATTGAAGTTCCAAAAGCTTTGAAATCAAAATGGGCGTCTCTATACTCTTGTAAACCTTACAAAACCTTCCAACCTTTTGTCTTCTTGAAACAAGGGTGCTTTTATAAGCCAAGAGGTTGCTTGCTCTGCAATTCCCCTGAGAATTGCGGAGGTGACACCTCCACTTGTATGGGGGGACCATTTTCTAGAAATTGCTCTATTTCTCAACAAAATTGCCTAGCCAGACAAACCTTATTCGGCCATTAATTCTTGTTTGGCCTGTACAAAATTGTATGGCCAAACAAAAATTTTGTACGACTTCGCAAGTTCTGTACGACTAGGGCAAAAATGAAGGGAAAATTGGGTTTTTCTAGAGGATTCTCCTCATTTCCATTCATTTCCACTCTGTCTTTAACCAGTTATCGAAAAGTGCAATGTTTTGATTTGAAAAGTGAGCTTGAACATTATAGAAATGATTGGATTATACATGGCTAAAAACATTTAGAAAATGGTTTTAACGATCTAAAAATAGTTGGCCAAAATGAAAGTAAGGTTGGAATCTACTCTTAGATATAACTTTTCTACTGCAGAAATCGAAGGATTGCGCGTTTTGGTTTTCATCATCGAGTGCCTAGAGTGAAGCGCTCAAGTTTTAGGGCCAGTCAAAATAAGATGTCTACAGTATGAACATAGAATAATTTCACAGAATTTATCAAATGATCAGAATAATTCAGAGCAATACAAATTAAAGGTAATTAAAATAAAAACTTTTTGCAAAGATATTTAAAGAAACCATATTGTATACCACCCAGTTACATCAAAACAATTCCATGGTCACTTGATGCTAAATTCCTTCATCACCAATACTTTAATCATTTGAGATTTCTCCATATATCTCAAAATTTGATAAATTAAAAATTTTAAGGTATAAGGTATGTAAGGTTTGGCAAGATCAACAACTCTCATTTTAAGATCACTAAATCTCACTCTAAACACTCCCAATCTAATTTTAAAATTAGTATTACAAACAGAGAGAGGGAGAGAGAGAGAGAGAAAAGTGTACGTGATTGTTTTTTCAATTTGTGACTTAGGCCTCATTTGACAAGAGCTAAAGTGACTAAATAAGCATAAAAAAATAAAATATGCTAATTTAGTTAATAAGACAAAATGTCACATCTAAATCATAATTATTTTACTTTTTATCTCACAACTATCATATCCTAAATGAAACTAATTTAATTAGGTTAAATTAGTGAAAAAAAAAGAAAAAGTTAAATTAGTTGTTTCCAATTCCAAGCTTGAATAATGGAAAAGATTAGTGGCCCCAAGAAAACTTGGAGGGGAACAAAAATTAAATAAATAAAAAGCAAAAGACAGAAAATGAAAGATGTGATGGTATGGCAAGGCATGACCTTGATGAAAAAATTGATGAATGGATGATGGAAATAAAAAATAAAAAAAAAAAAAGAAAAGAAAACAAAAGAGATGAATAAAATAACAACGAAGTAAAGACAAAAAGAGACAAAATAAGTTAAATTCTCATTTAAAAATTTCACCACCAAACTACTATATGAAATAAAACGCAGATTATCATGTTTGGTTCTAGAAAATTAAGTCAACTTTTCAAAAGATTGAGTTTTTTATTTTTCATATATATATATATATATATATATTGTTTTTAGGGCAAATTTTTTATTTTTTAAGTACACTTAATCTAAATACGTTTAAAAAGTATAATATTTGTAAAAAAAATTAAAAAAATTCACTAAATACAAAAAATATAAAAAAATTGAGAATTCAATATATTTTCATATTTTGTTATATTCAATGAATTTTAAAAAGTTTTTGGAGAAATTTTTTATTTTTTACGTGGATTTAAAAATAAAAAAAATTGATTAAAATATTTTATAAAATAATTTAAAAAAAATATGAATTGAACACGAAGAAAATTATTTTTAAAAATTCAAAACCAAACTTATCTTTTATTAAAATATTTAATACCTTAAAAATACAGGATTTCACAGTGGCCTCCGATGAGAGAGGTTAAATTTGTTGTGCTGCTCTCTGTGAGAAGTTGAGTGGAGAGAATTGAGACTGAATCGATTTGCGAGGTGTGCTATGTATCTCTCTAAGATTTCGAGCCGTTGTTTGAGAAGAATTAATTTAGCTTGACTAAAAAAGTTTTGTTTAGGATAAATTTTTGACTTTTCTTAATTTGAATGTGATGATTGTGAGAGAAAAAAATGAAATAATTATAATTTGAATGTGACATTTTATCTTGTTGATTGAATTAGCATATTTTATCTTTTAATGAGCTAATTTAGCATAACCAACTTTCCAAATATAACTATTTAAAATAATTTAAATTTTAATATAAGATATGCAAAATATTTAGATGTTCAACCCTTGTTTTTGGGATAAATTACACTAACAGTCCTTGTAATTTGGGGCTTGTGTCACTTTAATCCTTAACTTTTCAATTATGATATATTTGATCTTGAATTTTGAATCTTGTTCCAAATAAAAACAATCAAAGATGTTTCATTTGCAAACGGTTCATTTGAAGGGTAAAATCGTCATACAACTTATTTTATGATGCTTAACTTTATATTATTTGAAATGTAATTTTTTTTTAATAAATAATGCCGGAACTTTCTTGGTTATAAAATTTTATTTGGTTTGGTTTTTAAGAACCATTTTCATAAATCTTTTCTAAGAAACTTAAAATTAAATTTGTGAAATTTTTTTTAAAAAAATATCATTTTTATATAATTTTATCTTTTGGGAGGGTAGAAAAATATTTTAAAATAATTTTTTTGGATATTTATTTTTGTTAAATTAGTTTTTATTTTTTCAAAACTCAAGCATGGCAACAACCTTGATATAAATATTAAACCAATCCATTAAATTAAAAAAATTCAAAACTAAAAAATTTCGTATATTAAACATATAGATTACAAACTAAAAACATAATAAACCATTCATTACATAATAACCATCCAAAAAACCTGTTAACAACAAATATATTCATCTATTACATAATAACTATCTAAAAATATTAACAAAAAAACCACCAATTACAGGATTATCATCCAAACACATACTAAAAATTAATTTGGTAAGAAAATAAAAATGTAAAAGATTAATTATTTTTATATAATTTTATCTTTTTGTGAGTAGAAATAATTTTTAAAAATTCAAAAATAATTTTTGGACATTTATTTTTATCAAACTAGTTTTATATTTTATGAAATTGATGGCTTTGCTCTTGAAATGAAGCAATAATATCTTCAATTATTTTTATTTAAAATAAAATTCAAAATTTAAAATTAAATATATCACAATTAAAAGGTCAAATGGGTTCATTTTCATCATTTAACCATGGGTTAATCAAGGGAAATTCTATTTCTATACACCTAATTATCTCAATACACAAACTTAATAAAATATTATTTTAATGACAATTATATCCTAAACTAAAATGATTATAATGGACATCTACTAACACGCATAATATTATATGAAAATATTCTTTGTACACATCTTTTAAAAACAAAAAAATCGCATTGTACACATTTTGAGTTAAAAAAAAACTGAACCCTAGTTTTTCCATTGTTGTCATTTTGCTTACTACACATTTTATGCTCCTCTATTCCTTGCAAAGTAATACTCTCATAACAACTCTGATATTGCTTTAATCTCTAGATTTTATACTCTATTAGTGTTGAAATGTTAGTTTTTTCGTGCAGTGCTTCTTTTTTTTTTTTTTTTTTTTTTTTTTTTTTTTTTCCGGATTTCAGTCGAACAACCAGTGCCGAATTATTTCATTATATTTAGACATCTCTTTCATTATATTTGGACATCAGCTGCCAAAAAATTTTATTTTTATTTTTTTCGGAACAAATTTGTTGAACTAATTACTTTTATTCGGAAGTTAAGTTTCGAATTAAATGTATAATTTCAAAAAACCAATGCTGAAATCCCTAAACTGAAAAACATAAAAAATGAAGAAGAGAGTTTTATGACGATGAAGTGCACAGAAATCTGGGAACGGTAAATGCAATAACAAATGAAAAGATGTCATATCTTCAACAATATTTTGAAGAGTTTTTAATGGTATTTTTAATAGAGGTTCAATAGGGTTTTTAATAAAGGTTTTCAATAGAGTACTTTGTTTTCACTTCATTTCATCTCACACTGTTGGTCTTACATGATCTTCACATAAATCAATAAAAGTCTTCAATAGAGTATTTTGTTTCACTTCATTTCATTTCACACTATGGACTTACATGATCTTCACGTAAATCTATAAATTTAAAAGTAAAATCACTCAACAAGTAGATAAAAAAGAAAATTGAATGCCATTTATATAATAATTATGAGTAAGAGTATAATTATAATTTTTAATGTGTGAATTGTTTATAATAATAAAATGTATACTAAGAAAAATGTAGACTGAGTCGTTAAAGTATGTGAAAATAGGATTTACCGTTAATCAAACAAAATTATCCCTTCCCTTCCCTTGCCCCCTTTGCCTCTTCCCTTGCCCCTTCGCCTCACTGCGTGACTAGTATGAGTCGCTATTTCTCCAAATCACCCCACATCAAACCATAAATTCCTTTCGTTTTACATAGATTTAATTCCAAACAGTGATTCTGATTGCCTACCCATATACATATGTACATATCTATCTCATTGTTGATTCGATCATATCGATTTACTCAGTGATCTGGGGAAGATGACGAAGCCACCTCAGATCGCCATTCTTGGCGCTGGCATTTTCGTCAGAACTCAATACATCCCAAGATTAACTGAGATCTCCGACCTTGTTGTTCTCAAAGCAATTTGGAGCCGTACTGAGGTACCCATGTTTTCGCTTTCTTTTTTCTTTTTGCAATTTTCTTGGTAACCAAACAGGTAAATAGAACGGGGTTATGGATTATGAATGTGTGCTTTGTATTCAGGAATCGGCTAGAGGTGCTGTTGAAATTGCCCGCAAGTTTTTCCCAGAAGTGGAATGTAAGTGGGGTGACACGGGTCTTGATGAGATTATTCAGAATACTTCCATCGTTGCTGTTGCAGTGGTTCTTGCTGGACAAACTCAGGCATCTATATATTTCTCTCTCTCAGTTGATTTTTTTAAATAGTTGTTATTCTTTATAGGAATGTTGTCACACACATATATACTTCTCATATACCATTCTATGTGTTCTATTTTGTAATATATATATATATATATATATATATAAACATGTCCACATTTAGATATTAATGTGCATGTACCTGGAATAGATAAATGTTTGTATATGCTTGTTTTGTATGCGAAAAGGAAAAGGGAAGGGAAAAAGTTAACGAATTATAACTTATCTTTTTCTTTCCATTCATAAATTCATAATGTTTTTTTTTATTTTTTATTTTTTTGTCAATAATAAGTAGAAGAGTAATTACAAAATGAGAAACATTATATCAAACAAACTGGACAATTAATGTTAGGAAACCAATTATATTAGGAAGTTCTTTTCAATTACTATTTAGAAAGTCTAATTATGTTAGGAAGTTTATGTTATTTTTCTTATATAAAGAAGCTTATTGTAAAAGGATCAAATTCAGGGTCTAGGGCCCTATCAATTAAGTCCAACAATCACCACAACACAATGACTTCCGATCCCATTAATGGGGGACAAATAAACATCAGACTCTTGTATCCATAAGAGTTTGAACCCGCAACCTCTACACAACCACTAGGCCATGGCCCTAATTCCATAAATACATATTCCGAATACGTCATTATGTAATTTGTCGACATGCTGAGATCAAACTTAGTCAAAGGGTGGAACTTAAGAATCGGATTCTGATTAGGCAGACTGTGTGTGGAATTTCACAATGTTCCCATTTGATGAAGAGAAAATTTGACATTTATGATAGGAAAGTTCTAGAGCACGTAATGAAAAGTGTTGGAATTAACTTGCAGTTAAGACAAAAATGAGATTAATAAAGAGAACAATAGATAACAAGATCCAAGATCCTGGGGTTTAGAAAGGGAATTATATTAAAGGATAAGAAATGAAAGATAAAGATATTGTAAATAATCTAACAATACTACAATGACAACGAAGAAGATTAGAGTAAATTACAAAAATATCCCTTGAGATTTATTAAAAATACATTTGACTCTCTTAGGTCAACTAATTGATTTGGTTGATGTAAGCAATTTTTTCTTCTGAAATACTCAATTTACCCTCAATATACACTCTCTCTTTTTCTCTCTACCAAACCAAGACCAATGGCACCCTCACTACTATTGACCCACCACAATAATTTTGCCAATGAAAATGATAAAAAGAAAATCAAAGAACATAGTGAGAGAGTGGGAAAAACATAACCACCCAAAAAAAAAGTGGGAAAAACACATTCATATATAAATAATAAAGGTTAGCTATAATTATACACATATATAAACATATATATGTATTTATAGTAAGTAAAGAAGCAAAGACATATTGATAGAGATTTGTAATTGCTTATTGGAGTTTCAGCCAGTATCACTAGGTAAAGATTCTTTCATCCCAACAACTTTATGATCATTTTTAGTGCTTTCTGTAATTTTTGAGAAGAGAAAATGAGTGATATCTCACCCTCTTTTATATTAACTCATTCGCATAATTACATGAGCACTCAAGGCATAAATAAAGATACTAAATATACAAAATGATGAAATAGGAAATATTTCAACATTCTAAAACTCTCCCTCAAGCTGGTGTGAAGATATCTCTTATGCCCAGCTTGTTGAGAATGTCACAAAATGATTTATTCCCTAATCCTTTGATGAGAACATCAGCCAGTTGGTCCTTAGACCTCACAAATAGAGTATAGATAGTGCCACTAGTGAGCTTTTCCTTGATAAAATGCCTATCAACCTCTACATGCTTGGTCCTGTCATGTCGGACCGGATTGTGAGCTATATTGATGGTTGCCTTGTTGTCACAATATAGCTTCATTGAATCTATCTTATGAATCCCCAAATCTCTAAAAAATAAACGAATCCAGAAGAGCTCACACACACCCTGAGCCATAGCTCTGAATTCAGCCTCTGCACTGGATCGCGCAACTACATTTTGTTTCTTGCTTCTCCAAGTTACTGCATTTCTTCCAACAAAGGTACAATAGCAAGAGGTTGACCATCTATCAGTGACTGAGCCAACTCAATTAGCATTTGTATATGCCTCCACACTCAGATGACCATGTTTGGAGATATAGAGACCCTTTCCCGGAGAAGACTTCAAGTACCGCAGAATCCGCATAACTGCCTCTAAGTGACTTGCACGTGGAGCATGCATAAACTGACTAACCATACTCACGGCGATAGCAATGTCAGGACACAAATGAGATAAGTAAATAAGCTTACTCACTAGCCTCTGGTACCTCCCCCTGTCTACAAGCTCGCCTCCTTGATCCTCACTAAGCTTCAGCCCAAGCTTTAGTGGTGTATCACACGTTTTACTGCCAAGCATTCCAGTTTCTCTTAGCAAATCAAGCACATACTTTCTTTGACATATGAAGATGCCATCTTTAGACCGAGCAACCTTAATACCTAGAAAGTACTTCAAGCTGCCTAAGTCTTTAATTTCAAACTTATTGGCCAAATATTCCTTTAACCGAGGAACCTCCTCAACATCATCTCTTGTGAGTACAATATCATCAATATAGACAATAAGAGTTGTCGTCTTACAATGGGAGGAGTGTTTCACAAACAAAGTATGGTCAACTTGACTCTGTTTGAAACCATATCGCAGCATGGCCTAAGTAAATCTCTCAAACCAAGCCCTATGAGACTGTTTTAAGTCCATAAAGTGACTTGCATAGTCGGCACACTTTTCCTTTGGTTTTAACATCCTCAAAGTGTGGAGGAATGTCCGTGTACACTTCTTCTTCCAAATCACCATGGAGGAAAGCATTCTTCACATCAAATTGATGGAGAGGCCAGTCGAGATTGGAGGCAAGGGAGAGAAGGACTTTGACAGAGTTCATCTTAACAACAGGTGCAAATGTCTCCTGGTAGTCTACTCCATAAGTTTACGGAAAGCTCTTGGCCACCAATATTGCCTTGTAACGTTCAATTGAACCATCGGCTTTGTGCTTCACAGTGTACACCCATTTACATCCAACAGGTCGTTTGCCCTTAGGTAACTCAGCCAATTCCCAAGTGCCATTTTTAGTAAGAGCTCTCATCTCCTCCATCATGGCATGCATCCACTCAGGAGTAGAAAGAGCATCTTGAAAATTAGAAGGAAGACTCACAGTAGAAACTTTAGACACGAAAGCCTTATAGGAAGAAGATAAATTAGTACATGAGACAAAATGAGAAATAGGATTTTGAGTACACGGCCTAACCCTTTTCTTATTAGCAATGGGAACATCTAGATCAGAAAGAGTAGAGTTACTAGGAGTTTCATAAGCGGAAGAGGATTCTGGACACTCATCAGAAGGAGAAGACAGCAATGGAGAATCCAAATTGGTCTCTTGTACCCAAGTAACTTGTTTTCTATCCTTGTTGCTGACATAAACTTTGCCATCCTTCACTGTTGTTTCAGATTCAGACCCAACAGTCTCAATAGCTGAGTCACCCTTAACATCTTGCTCAATCAATGATGGGAGTGATACAAGTAGGGATACAGGAATCGAAGGAATCGCTTCACACCAAGGCTCCCCTTGAAGGGATGACTGGGGCACCAGTGAGGACATGAAATATGACTGAGACTCAAAGAAAGACACATCCATAGAGATAGACCACTTATAAGAGGGTGGATGATAACACCTGTAGCCCTTTTGTGTGGCAGAGTAACCCAGGAAGACACAGCGAAGAGACCTAGGATCCAACTTACCATGGGTAGGAGAATGGTTATGAACAAAGCACACACACCCAAAGGTTTTGGGAGGAATAGAGAAACTAGAAGAGTGGGACGCGAACAAAACCTGAAGAGGAGTGTGTTTGTGAAGAACTTGGGTAGGCAGACGATTGATGAGGAAGGCTGCCGTGAGAACAGCTTCCCCCCCAATATGAGCGAGGAACATGCATTTCAAAGGTCAGACAACGCGTAATATCAAGAAGATGGCAGTTTTTACGCTCTGCAATACCATTCTGTTGAGGGGTATTGGTACAAGAAGTTTGGTGAATAATACCATGAGTGGCAAAATAGCTGACAAGGCTAGAGTCAATGTATTCCCCCCATTATCAGAACGCAGAATTTTGACAACTACCCCAAATTGAGTGCAAATCATTTTATGAAAATTTTGAAACACAAAAAAAACCTCACATTTATCCTTCATAAGATATATCCAGGTTAAAGATACAAAACGGGAGGAACCCCATACATCAGAATGAATCAATGAAAAAGAAACTAAACTTTTATTAATAGAAGGAGCAAAAGAAGCTCTGTGTTGTTTGTCAAGTTGACACGACTCACAATGAAACTCAAAAAAATTATTTTTCAAAAAAATTAAAGGAAAAAGATGCTTAAGAAACAAAAAAGATGAATGTCCAAGACGATAGTGCCATAGCCATAAGTCTTCCTTGGTAGATGGTAACTGAATGGATGAATGAGCAGGCTTGTCTGCTTGATCTAGGGTATAGAGACCATTCTCATTTCTACCACTGCCAATCATCTTCCTCGTGATAAGGTCCTGAAACAGACAATGATCAGGAAAAAAGGTCACACTACAATTTAAGTCCCGAGTAATACGACTTAAAGATAAAAGATTAATAATAAAATTGGGAACATGTAGTATAGAAGACAAAGGAAGGGAAGCAGTGGCATGAATTAAACCTTTCCCAAACACCGAAGAAATGGTACCATCAGCAATGCGAACTTTATCCTGGCTTGAAGAAGGGGTATATGCTGAGAACAAATCAGAAGACCTAGACATATGGTCTGAAGTACCAGAATCGATAATACAAGGCAATATTTGATGAGATAGGAAAGCACTTGGAGAAGATGCTAAATTACTTGAATGGGCAAAGTTACCTGAAGAAGAACTAAATGCCTGACGGTCTAGCAAGTGGCGAAGAGCAACCTCTAACTCAGAAGTAGAAAAATCAGAGATATTAGCAGAAGAAATATCTGGAGTTGGGGACTGTGGCTCAACTGTATCAGAATGATGAGCTCAAGCATTGGGCCCTCGGCCTCTAGACTGACTGGAGCGACCCCCATGAGAACTAGAACAATCTCCACGACCCCCAGATGGCGGCCTATGCAACTTCCAACAAGTCGCACGGGTATGGCGAGATCGATGACAATAGTCACAAAAGAGTGTATCCTTCTCAAAAGGAGGATAGGAACCACGATCCTCATCTCTAGAGGGTGCAAAAACTAGGGCAGATCAGTCAGAAGAGGTAGTCGGAAGCATAGCAGAACGACGACTCTCCTCATTCTGCACATAAGCAAGCGCCTCTTGTAGAGAAGGAAGCACATCCATACCAAGCGCACGATTCTGAACAAGATCAAACTCCACATTCAGACCTTCCAAAAACTTGAAGACCCGCACTTGTTCAACAAGTTTCCGGTAACTAGCAGAATTAGCGGGACAAACAGGCTTGTAGTCCTAAAGATGATCAAGTCTCTTCCACCCATTGCTAAGAAAAGTAAAATATTGGAGGATAGGCCTCTCACCCTAGACAGACTGGTCAATGGAGCGACGCAACTCAAAAGTGTGGGAAAAATTGCCTTTGCTAGAATACGTAGTGGCCACAGCCTCCTAAATATCCTGTGTTGTGTCCATAGACAAGTATCCCTCACCAATCTCCGAAACCATGGAATGTATGAGCCAACCCATGATAAGAGAATTGGTAATCTCCCACTAATCATAACCCGGATCTGTGATACTGGGGGGCTGAACACGCCCATCAATATGTCCCATTTTCCCTTTGTTCTTCAGAAAAATAGTCAAACTCTGCGACCACACTAGATAATTCTAACCATTAAAGAGAGAGGTGGTGATTTTCTGGCCAGAGTGGAGAGAATCACTCATAGTAGGAGGCAAAACAGGACTCGCTCCATGAGGAGCAGACGGCGAAGTAGTAGACTCACTAGTCAATTCTGCCATGAATACTCTACTAAGGAACCCTCACAAACAAACACTGGTCTAATCACTAACTTGGAAGAGGCGAGAACAAAACAACTAGAACCAAAAAGTAAAAAGAATTTAAGAGGACATTTTTTGTTTTGTTTTTGTTTTTGTTTTGTTTTGTTTTGTTTTGTTTTTTTTTTGTTTTTTTAAGAAGAAAGAAAAGAGATACAGAGGAAAAATAATTTATATGATGCGAAACTGAGAAACACAGAGAGAGAGAGAGAGAGAGAGATTAAAGTCTTTACAGCAACCCAGACTGACGAGAGTGAAAGACCAGCCACCGACAACTCCTTGGCGTTTATCGACAGTCGGAGAAGAGAGGAAAGACACCCACGACTGGTCCTCCAACTTGCCGACAAACCATGGCTGAGAATAAGGAGGCCCCGATGAGCCCTAGGGTGCTGTCGAAGCCCTAGGATGCTGCGGCTAGGCCCCCCGACAGACAAGCTGACTACGATGGGAAGAGTCAGAACCCTCGGAGGCTGCTATTGGTGCTATGGTGGAGAGACAGAGGCTGTAGTGGTGCGACTGGTGGCGGCAGCTGGTGTGATGATCCTGTGGTCTCTAGGGTTTCATAGTGGCTCTGATACCATGTAATTTTTGAGAAGAGAAAGGTTAAAGGTATGAGTGATATCTCATCTTCTTTTATATTAACTCATTCGCATAATTACAGGAGCACTCCAAGGCATAAATAAAGATACTAAATATACAAAAGGATGAAATATGAAATATTTCTACATTCTAACACTTTCCAATTTATGATATGTTAGATTTAATTCATTGTGAAATATTTTAAGCTTTCTGCATCAGCAAGCTTTTCAATGGGATTTCCTAATGTGTCTTATAAATTTTTTTGTGGCAAAATCTACTTTGGCCCTGTTTGGTAGAGCTGTGAAAAAGTGATTATAGATTATAGCTTAACAGATTATAACTTATAGCTGTAAACATAAGCTGTTAACCTGTTTGGTGCAGCTGTGAGATTATGGATTTAAGCAGTAGAGTAGTGTTTGGTTAATAAGCTGTAAATTAACTTTTTGCTGTGTAATCGTTCTTTTTGCCCTTATATGAAATAAAAATGATTATTTGTCATTTTTTTCAAGTTTAATTTTAAAAAAGTTATTTCATTAATAAAAGTTAATATAATTAGTATTACAAAAATTATTATTTTCATTAATAGTATCAATTAGTATAAAATTATGTCATTTTTTCATTATAAATTAATTAGTGTCAATTAATGATTTAATTAGCATCAATACTTTTTTTTTTTCTTTTTCTTTTTCTTCATTTTTTTTTTCTTTTTCTCCTTATCAGTACAATTAATATTACAATTAATATCCATGTATCCCTCTGTGGTATGCCTGTATTTTAAAAAAAGCCACACATCCCCCATGTGGTTTTGGTCTAAAATGCAATGCTAACTTTGGTAATGATAGTTGGAAAATGACCTTAATACTCCTAAGCTATTTTCTCTTCTCTCTCTTCTGTTTACACATTATTTTCTAACTTAATCCCATATTTACTAATTAAATTGCATGTTAACCCAAATACCCTTAATTTTATAATCTAATTTTTAACTTTTTAACATAATTTCTAATTTATGTACTTTATTTAATTATACGCATAATATATACATACACACAATATATACATAGGTTGGAAACAAGAAATAGTTTAGTGGTTTCAAGAATGAGCGAATTTCAATGAAGACTATTATATCTTAGTCTAAGGAATGGAATTGGAAAGTACATATGTACCTATGCATGCATCTAAGGATTTAATATCTATAAAAATAATTTGTGTGAATATATTGTAATTCCAAACAATAGGCATTCCATTAACAATCAAGCTTGAGTGTACAGATGGCTTACATTCCAATTGATCACACTTTTTTTTGGAAAAATTACATAGTAAGAGAATTGTGCTCAAAATAGTTCAACCAACACTGATGAATTGGCTTGTTATCACAGAATCATTGGTTGGTTCTCCTTCAGATATTCATCCGCTTGTGGTTGATATTTCGATTGGTGGTGGAGGTGAGAATAGGTGCATCACATGTGTAAAATGTCGTATTTACCTAATAAGCAATATTATGACATCTACAAGTTAGATGTCCATTTGCTTCATCCACATCTTCCGGGTCTCCCCATCGTCACTCATTTGGTAAAAATCAATGGCAATGAAGTTTGGCCACCGTTTTCCTACTAGATATCAAGTATTCATCATACTAATCAATGAAATAGAATTATCAACGCAAGATCCTATTACATTGGGATTAGCGGGACAATAGTTTTGAAGAACCAATGATATTGTTGGTGTTTGTAGAAGGTGATTTTGTGCGGCTTGGCATAGAGCCAACTTTTATTTGATCATTTCCATACTATAGGGGGTGGGGGCCAAGGGTGGCAAGGGGGGAAGGAGGCAATGGTGGGGAAGTGGTGGGAGAGGTGGCTGGAGGGGGTGGTGGGATTGGTAGGGGAGTTAGGTTTAGGATTTGGGTTGAAGTTTGAAGGTAAAAGATGAAAAAAATGGTACACGTCTTTACACATTGATATTTGACTTTAACTAAAGAAATAATCTTCCCTACTCTCTAAACAAGCGTGTGTAGCACAATCTTCGTCTATTTAGAAGGAAATTGTAATGGTAGCACTTTAGTTCAAAATCACATGGTGGGTACGTGGCCTTTATAAAGGGTAAAATGCTAGTGGGGTAAAGTAGATTTTGACCTTTTTCTTTTTGTCTTTTGTTACATTCAGGCAATCATTCAAACCGTTCCACATCCACCTAATTGCCTCGTTACAACCACTACCACCCCTTTCTCTCCCCCCCCGCTCTCCCTACCTTTTCGATGCTCTCGCCTCCGCCACTACCACCAAGCAACACCCTACCCACTTCCATCACTTCCACCCCCCAAAACCACACATTCTCGTGTTGATAAAACCCAAAATCAAAGGTGTTCAAATTATGGATATAGAGAAGGCTGCCATGGCATTGGTAGGTCCATGCAGGAATCTTATGCTTCTTTGGTATTTTTTGATCCAATTACTCAGTAAGGAAGATAAAAGTAGAGAATTGGTGGTGACATGGGTAGATGGTCAGAATTTATATATGGAGAAATAAAAAATTAAATGAAAGCTCTCACAACACTTGATACTTGCAATTGCTCCCCCTTATGGTAATAGATAAACAGGTGGACATGTATTTGCAACCTTTGTTATTAGTAGATTGACTACTTTATATGGGCTTGGGGCTACTCTAGCTCTAGCTCTAGCTCTAGCTCCCCTTACTTGATCCAATACGGCACCTATGAACCACTAAAGATAGATGTCCATGAGCGAACCTTTCCGAAACTGGTTAGGAATGGGCGGCAGGCGCCACTATCCAAGTCTGGATCCAACTAGGTTCTGTTGATCATGTCTCCTTCCCAACAGTTGTAAATTGGCTTGTGGCGTCTTTGGCTTTACGAGAAAGCCCGCTAGAGAAAAGAGTCTTTCTTTTCCCATCTCGGGTCATACTCTAGAGCGTCCATGTAGAAGGAAATTGCGAATGCCTCTTGCGTAGCAAGCATAGCTTGGAGTGGGAATGTAGTGGGGGTAAGGTAAGGAAAGTGACCATCAAAGGAAGCCAAACCGGCCTATTAAGTGTAGCCAAGCTAATATGCACTACAGAAGGCAGATGGTCGTAAGTAAGCTCTATTTGACCCGGAGCATTAATTTCTCAATTACCTATCCTGTGCTCGAGGAGGTCAAGCTAGCTCTATTACTCAATTACCTATCCTGTGCTCGAGGAGGTCCTTCAGTTCGTTGGCAAAACCTTGAGGTCCATTTAATTTTCTTACATGAGATTCGAGATATTCCCCACTCCATGTCATGGTACCTTTTCACTCATCCACAACCATCTCTTTTTTATAGGTTCTATGGACCAATGCCTATTGCTTCATTTAGGAGAAAGGAATCATAGATATGTTAGTCATTAGAATGACGAATCGCTATAGAATGATTCCTCTTGTATCATTTCTACCAAAACTATGAACGGGAGTTGGTAATTAGGACTGTATTGAAGAGGTTCCTGAGATGCAACATGGAAGAGTCACATTATTAAAAAGAGAGGTCCAAGAATGAAGAAGGGGTATAATTACTGATTGAATACGAGATGTGGCTAATACTCAAGGTATAAAAGAAGCATTTTCTATGGGATCGTAAAACCACCAGCCACCCCAACCTAATTCACAATGATCCCACCAACTTCCTGGGAAGATGCCTATGGTTAAAAACCACCGATATGTCAGGATCCAAATTCAAATTTGTTCCTGGCCTCTCTTCAACACCACTATGCCATCCATGATCAACCAAGTAATTTCATAACCACCACCAAACGCCACTACCACAACTTGTAAAGGAAGAGAATGAGAAAAGATTGAAGAAATTGTTGCCAACCCACAATCACTACATCATTGGGTCTATAGAATAGTTGGCTGTGGTTTTTGTAACAAAAGCATTGACTGAAGATGGTGATGGTGGCCGAGATCAAAGAAATAGGGAGATTAGGATGGGGTTTGCCTATTTTCATTGTACATATATATAAATTTAGAGGGTGGGGAATGGCTAAGGAGTATATGGGTGGGCAGGGGGGTGTGATGGGAAAGGTGGGGAAGTGGGTGAGGGAGTGGTTGTGGAAGGTAGGCGATAGTGATCGTGTGGCGGCTGATGGTGGGGAGTATGGTTGTCATGACCCCAACCTGCCCCTAGAGGTTAGGGTGCTGACCGGCCAGTAATTTATGATTACCAAAGGCCTGGTTTAACAAATCTGCTTAACAAATCTCAAATGGACTAACATATATATAGGGCTAAACAACGGAACATTTATTATTAAGTCCATAGAGCAGTGCATAAGTAATATGAAATGAAACAAACAACCTTTATTGCTTATCTTTTTAATAATTTACACCAATGTACATAGACAAAAATATAAGTACAACATTCATATTCCAAAGTACAAACCTCGTTACATACAAAATTCGTCCTTCCAAACTCGATCTCCAAAAAGAAAAGACAAAAGAACAAAAGAAGAAAATAAAAGAGACTCGAAACGGGTCCAAGACCTCTATTAATGTTCCTCCTCCTAATCACCTACATATATATATATATATATATATAATAGAATGAGCCAAGCTCAGTGAATAATACCAAAGTAAAGTGGTAGTGGTGGATGAATGAGTTCCAAACATTTGTAAAAGATCTATTCCAGTTCATAACTTCAAAGCATTCGAATAATTCATACGAATAGCTTATAATAAAAAACAAGATAACATGGTACATCTAATAGAGTAACTATCCAACCATACATGGTTGTCAAAGGGAGATCTCTGCAAATTATATAATCAAAGGGCCATGGTATTATATCCCCCAATTGCGGGGCCTCACTAAAGGATGCCACTACTAGATTCATAGAAATATGGAACATTCATTCATTCTGAATAAAATAAACATTTCATAAGCAAAGCACTTTTCACTTTTATAAAACACTTTTTCAAACATAACTTTATTGAAGTATTACCCACAGATGACTCGTGCTTGACAAAACTCTTTAATGGTCTTGACCTACACAATAGAATACAAATACCGATGAAATAAAGCTATAACAACCAAATTACTTTAATTGGGTTTTCCATTTATATTTAATCTTAATTTTGATTGGTTTCTAGTTGTATTCAACTTCTAATTAGGTTCAAAAAAGGGTGTCTGAGGGTCGAAGAAATCGAAAAGAAAACGAAACGGGCAAAAGCCCTGAAATCCGCACGTGCGGGGCACAGGGCCGCATGTGCGGAACCCTGGCTGCATGTGCAATTAATGCAGTCTGCAACTTTGGTTCTGGGTTTGGGGTGCCGCACCTGCGGGAAAATCTGGGTAAGGTGCTGCTGCTTGTTCTTTGCGGTTCTTGAGGTTCTCAATTCATTTTTCACACTTCTAAGGTCCAAAACATGGTTCTTAACATCTGAACATGCATATATATGATGTAGAATCAATAAAAACTCATTTGTATACGTAATTCTAGGATTACAACAAACAAAAGATAGGATTCAATTCCTATTTCTTATCTTTTCAATACTTCTCTTTATTCCTTTTTTTCAACATCTTAGGACAATATTTGAAGGCTCCTAAGTATAAGAAAATGGTGTAGGTTTATGGTATAGTACTTGTATAACTCAAACCTATGACAAAAACAACTCAAAACACAATTTTTCAATCAAATCTTCAAACCTTTTTCTTGTTTTCAAACTTTCCCATTTCTTTTCATTTTAATCTTTCCAAAACTTGTTGCTAATGAATTTCTAGCTAGGTTTTGATATCAAACTAGGGAAGAGGATTGAGTTTCTTACCTTGTAGTGATTTTCTTTGGTTTTCTAGGATCAAATCTTATCTCCCTTGAATTTTTCTTTGATTTTCCCTTCTTTTCTCCCTTGTTCTTCTTGCAATCCCTCATGAACTCTAACTCTCTCAAATTCTCTCCAACCTTCTCCAACTTCCTAATTTGTAGGGTAGATTAGGTTAATCTACTAATTATCTCATTAGGTTAGTTAACTAGGCTTAGTTCTAATTAACCTCGTTTAAGTCCTAATCTTGGTTAGCCTAATTAACCCTACTTAGGCTTAAGGTAATCTTGTTTTACTTTTGCTAATACTACTTAATTTTTGATGAAGTACTCATTAGGCTCTACTCATTAGACTAAGTTCATTAAACTCCTTGCTTAAGGTCTTCTAAGTTACCTAGGCATTCAATATTTCAATTCAAACAACTTCCCTAACTTTTCATGGTTGCTTAATTTTCCATCCTTAGGTTTCTTATTCAAGTTCTTCAAATTTACTAAGGTTTCCTACTCAAACTCAACAAAGCCCAAGTCCTAACATAGCAAACATATCATATGCATTATGTCCATGAAATAAAAGAATTTCCTAGCATAAATGAATGCATGAATGTGCTATGCATGCTGGCTATCACAATGGTGGTGATGGAGAGAGTGGGTTTGGGTGAGAGGAAGGAGATGAGGGTAGTTAGGTAATTTTGTTTTGTTATTAGAGGGTAATTAGGTAAAGTTTCTTTTTTTGTTAAACTCAGTTAAAAGACAAACTCTCGTAGCGGTAATTTTTCAAACTAAAGGGGAAAGTCTATAATTTTTCGTAAATCTTAGGGGAAGTATTTGCAATTTACCCTTAAAATAATGATAAATTTTCCTAAATGTTGTTGACTGGGGAGCATGGATATATATCCTATAAATATAGTTGCTAGGAGATAGTGGTTGCTATCCTATGAAGCATGGGTACTTCGAAAAACATGCCGTACCCGTGCCGGGTATTTACCGGCATATGGTACCTTGTATGGTACTTCTTCATACATACTGGGTACACGAAACACGTACCCACAAGTTTTTTCTCTTAATTTTTGACGTACCCAGGCGTACCTAGTATACACCCAAGCCATACCATACCTCAATTGAAACAATATTTTCTTCTACCACAAAGATAAAACTCCTTTCACTAGACTTTCTTTTTTATTTTTTGTTTTATGCTTAGTATGATTTTAAAATTAAACTATGGTTTGTAAGTTATTTAATATATTGACATTTAATTTTGATTATACCTTTACTTTTGGCATTAAATGTTAATTATAAGTTGGACCTTAACAAATTAAACCATTTAATTAATTTTTGCATTATCTAAATTAAAAATAATTTTTTTTTTTACAAGTGTACTAAGCCGTACCCATACCTTATTTTTTTAAAATTTTACCATATCGACGTACCCGTATCGCACCAGTACCAGTATCAGTACTCATACCCGTACCTGTGCTTCATTGTTGATATCTACCCATAACCTAACTTTCATATTTTGTGCTCCCATTTCCTGTTGAAGTGGTTAGTTAGTGGGGTTTCCATCTTATTTTTTTTACATGCCAGCTACTTGACCCATATTGTAATTATCCACTGATCATGACCGACATCGTAATGACATGTGTTACTGTTGCACCTCTGTATCACCCCATGACACTACCTAAGACCCACTCCAAGCTGTTATGAGGCCTAGCACGAAGGACTTCCCCTTGGACTCTGAAGGCCTATTGTACTCACTAAAAGACCTCCCAAATTAACTATTAGGTCTATCAAACTGTTGCAAGGTCTATTCAATTTTCTGCAATGCATTAATTCTTGTGTATGAAGACTTTAGTGTGGCAAAATCTCTCTTTTCTAATTCATATTTAAGGTTCAGGGATCGAAACTTCTTAGGTGCCAACAATTCCTTGGGGCCCTCGGACTGAAGGAAAACCATTGAATTAACCGTGGTACACTTGCGGGAAACTCTTTGCCAAGAGCCTGTGCACCCCTGGGTATTACTTGGGCTTTGACCCGAACACCCGGTGCCAATAAAAAACTCTCTATTCTAGTCGCGTGTGGCATCTCTTTTGTGACCATTCAACTTCCACATTGGTGTGTCATTTTTGGTACGGACAATATCAAAGCACTTGAAAGACTTTTGCCATTGAATGGCATAAGTTTGCATACTGAGTTCAAATTGTGATGTCAATTTAAGCTTGTTATTTGTATTGTTCTTAGAAAGTGCATACCAGAAGTGACAAAATAATGGAATGCTTTTAAGGTTAGTTTAGTTATCGATATATAATTGAGGAAATTAATTTGTGTGAATAAATGATGGACATGAGTTTTTGTTGGTACTTTAAAACCATTGGCAGCTTGTGCAGTTTGTCCGGGTTATTGGGATAGGCTTGATGTTATAATAGGAAAAACAATCTTGCTCATCTCCTGCTCTGTTTGTATAATGTTGCATCTTTATATTGAGCTCCACAAGATTAATCTCTCTCTCTCTCTCTCATATATCCAGAACTTATATAGCTCAGCTGTTGAAACACGAAGACATACATGGAACACAAACCCAAGCAATGACATAATACTAATAAGCCAATTTGATGAGTCTTAAAAAAGTAAAACAAGGCCATGGAAAACCTTATGATTGAAAAAACTAATATTCTATGAATGTAACTTGCAGAATAAAACTTTTAATTTATGATCCATAATAATTGCTAAGCACCTATTGTGTGTAGAGAAATACACTACGACGACATGAAATGTGTGCACACATCCATTGACAATTCCCTTCTGTCCTCTCATCTCCAGTCCTTTGATAAACCCTTTATGCATCTTGCTTTGATGTTACCTGTGGTCAAGTTTTATGCTTATTTTAATATGAAGTTATGAATCCTCAATGTTGTTTTCAATTTCAATCTGTTTTACATGGACACTTGTAAATGCATGGAGTATTTATTGTAAAATAAATTGATGTATTATTATTGATTGATATATTTATTACAAATGGTGAGTGGCTCATTATATAGGAGAGGGTGAGTGTAGTAGGTGAGGAGTAGGTGGTGGTAGGTGATGGTAAATTGGTGGTAGGTGATGGTAAATTTTAACAGCCCCCCGCAAACTCAAGGAGGATAGAAACTAACCAACTTGAGTTTGGAGAGAGTAACAAAACAAGAAAATACATAAAAATAAAAGAGGATAGGAGACACTGTATGGTCGTGTCAGACCATTGGTGAAGACACTGGATGGTGGTGTCATAACGTTGTAGAGGACACTGTATGGGTTTGTCATAACGGTGTAGAGGACACTGGATGGCGGTGTCAGACCGATGTAGAAGACAGTTTATGGGGTCATGTCGGACCGTTGTAGCAGACAATGTGGTGACAGTTGTTGTGATAGTTTACAGAGTCTTGCTGGACCCTTGTAGAAACTAACTGGAATCAATGTCGGGACAGTTTACAGAGTCTTGTCGGACCCATAAAGGAGCTAACCGGAATCAATGTCGGGACAGTTTACAGAGTCTTGTCGGACCCATGAAGGAGCTAACCGGAATTAATGTCGGGACAGTTTACAGAGTCTTGTCGGACCCATAAAAAGTCGCACCCTCAAAAGGTGTGCCCAATCTATCAAAAGGCGTGCCATCAAAAGGCGTGCCCAATTCATCAAAAGGCGTGCCATCAAAAGGCGTGCCATCAAAAGGTGTGTCCAGGTTGGCGTCGAGCGCCGAGCGGCGCATGATGCGCGTGGCTGCCTTGGCTATTTAACCAAGGTTGATGCTGAGGCTGAGGCAGACAAAAAACTTCTGAAAATCCTCTGAAAAAACTCTTCCTTTGCTGAGGGAGAAACGCTGTAATACTCTGTAACCAACCCGTCTCTGAAACACTCAGCAACATGGCCTCTTCTTCCCGTCCAGCTACCCAGAACATGGCCTCCTCGTCCCGTGGTCTGCTCACGCTCTTTCCAGAACTGAACGAGTCCACAAGAGAAATAACTGGTGCGGTGGCCAGTGAACCTCAACCAAACACCTCTGGTTTTGCTCCGTTGAACTTTCCGATGCGGTCGGTGGAGCAAAAAATGGCGGTGCAAACTGATATTGAGGCCAATCAGTATACTCTGAAGTCATGTGTGGAAACCATGACTGCGGTCACAAACTTGTCGCACCGGCTGCAGAGCAGGACAAATGAGGTGCAACAGTTAAACGCCCAACTGGCTCTGCTCCAACGCATGTATAAGGATGCGCGAGCAGAGATAAGTGTGCTAAAGGCGGAAAATAAGAAGCTGAAGCGGAAGGCCACCGTTATGTTCCGATTTGGAGGGCCGCCATATGCTGCAGTGGAGGAGCAGGGAGTAGTGATCATGCCCAGTGGAGTGGGAAACACAGAGGCAACACTGTCAAGGGCCGGCCAGGACGGAGGCAAGAAGAAGAGACCGGCGGCAGAGTAGAGAAAAATCCCGCCTGTGGATGTGTTTGTTTTGGTGTGTGTTTTTTTTTTTTTTTTTTTTTTTTTTTTTTTTTTTTTGTATGGTGATCGGGGTGAGCCCCGACATGAATAAAATGAGGTTGAGTTTGGTTGGCAGTTCATCTGCGTCGTTGGGTTTTTTTTTTTGTTTTGGTTTTTTTTTTTTTTTTTTTTTTTTGTGTTAAAGACATAATAATGAAAAAAAAAATAAAAAAAGAGGAAAAATAAAGGGAAAGAGTGGGTCACGTGGGTGTGTTGGCCACGGTTAAAGTAATAAAAAAAAAGAAAAAAAAAGAAAAGGGAAGATGCAAAGGTTATGTGGTGGGTGGAAAATGTTGTCGTGGAATGTGTGGATAATATCAATCAAGAAAAAGAGATATAATATATATATATAGAAAAGAAAGAAAGTTGGCAAAATAGTGGGTGTGCTTGAGTGGAGAGAGAGTTTAAAGTGTTGGTTAGTGGGATCACGTGGGTAGCTGATGAGAAAAAGTAAATGAAACAGAAGATAGAAAAATATCTCTGATACTGGAACTTTGTGTGTTGTCATCTCAGAATAGCAAACAAAGGAGAGACCATCCAAAGATCAAGCTCCTGACCATCTTCTCCATGGACCACGACTTCTCCACCCCACTCGTTTCGGGAGCAGACGGTGAAGGCGATGTAGCCCCCCCGTTGGTCGGCGCTGGTGCTGCCGTTGGCGGTGCCGGAGGACTCACTGCCAACGGCGACGACGACGGAGATTTTGGCTTCTTGCGCGGAGCTGGGGCCGGAACCTGAACAGGTGGAGCAGCAGCAGTGCAGGTGGAGGAACAGCCGGAGGAGGAAGCTTTTTGTTGGTGGAAGGTTCGGCCTAAGAAGAACATGAAGCAGTCAAGGTGAGTGACGCTGTCTGTGTGTTTTCCGGAAGAGAGAGTTGCCGAGAGAGAGAGGTGATGGGTGTGTGTGTGAGCTGCTGGGTTTGTGTTAGAGAGAGAAGAGAGAATGGTGTCTATGTGTGGCTGGTCTGTGTTGGGTTTGTCCAGCGGGCGGCCAAGGCGAGATTGCCGCCCGCCGGTGGAACGAAAATATTAGGTTCTTAACCTAGCTCTGATACCATGTAAAATAAATTGATGTATTATTATTGATTGATGTATATTGATTGATATATTTATTACAAATGGTGAGTGGCTCATTATATAGGAGAGGGTGAGTGTAGTAGGTGAGGAGTAGGTGGTGGTAGGTGATGGTAAATTGGTGGTAGGTGATGGTAAATTTTAACATTTATGTATTAATATGTTGTTCGGCATGTTGATGGGGATCAATGAAGGAGAAGAATAAAGACATATGGTTAGGTGCAAGAGGCATCAACCAAAATATTAGAATTTTTATGAGATTTAGTTTTATTAGGATTTTGCTTGTATCTTTATTTATTTGTTAATTTCCTTATTGGTTATGGAATACATACTTACGTGTATGTAAGGATTGTGTATGAAAAATGAATATTGATTGATAATTCTTCAGAGCGCTAGTTTTTGTGTCTTTGGCTCTGGTTCTACACGTCTTGCTTGAAACAACAAGAATATCTAGTTCCAAATTTACTGTGTAATTGTTTGTAAGACTACCTCATGATGTTCATTTCATGATGCAGTTGTTCTTTGATGAGTGAAGTAGCCACATTAATACTATTTCATGAATGAAGCATATTGAAAATATGAACAGTTGGTTTTGTCCCTGGATTTGAAGATCACATAATTCAAATCAGCAGTGATTTAGACCCCTTCAAACTTCTACCCCCACTATCCCCACACACACGTGGCGGGTGGTGATTGGAGGAGAAGAAAAAAAAAAGAAAAAGTGACCAATCAAAAAAGAAAGGGGGTCAAAGGGGGTAGGGAGAAAAGGGGTCTTAAACATTTTTGAATTCAAATACCCTGACTCACGCTCTCACCAGACAATTGTATGCGAGTCCCTGTAGCATAGTCTTCAATTATAGGTTTTTCCACACCATATTGCCTGTTCATTGTCACATGTTTGCTAGGGATTTCTAATATTGTAAATTTTATTTTTGGATTATAAACAAGTTCACCAAGAGTCGAACATGTTTCTAGAAGTTTCCTAGAAGTGTTGGTGTTGGGCACATGAGACTTTGACACAGTGACAGACATGGCTCCTCCTCAGCAGTGTCTGTGCTTATTAGGCTTAAGTTGCTGAAGTTGAGCAAAGATGTGTGTGTTGTAAGCACTAAAATATCCCATAATAGTGCTCATCTTAATACCCACTACAAGTTCTCTTAAGAATTTTGGCTTTGTAATAAAACTAGTGCTTCAGCTGTTTAAAAATAAATAAAATAAAATAAAATTAGTGTTTCAGTAAACCTTTGCCAATCCACCAAATTCACAGAGTTCGATGAACAAGATTCCTATGATATCTTTTCCTTGCTGGTTCTGTTTCTTATAGTATGTATGATGCAAAACTGGAAAACTGCTGGCCAAACCTACTACTTTAGATATTCCAGTGGACATAGAGTGATAACTTTTTTGCTTCTTTCTCCTTTTTGTATTTTATTTGTCCAATGAAAATTTTTGTAAGAATTTTTCTTTGCAATGATAAATCAAACCAATCTAAACCTTGTGTACCACGCAAATGAAGCTGGCTACATGATCAGTGGAGGCAGTTCTCAAACTGGTCCTGTCATTTTGAAGGTGAAGTACTCCTTGATCATTCTGTCTGAAGTGCGTAAGTTCTAACTATGAATTGAAACCAACAGAAATTACATAAATAAATAAATAAATAAATGTGTGTGTGTGTGTGAGTGTGAGAGAGAGAGCATGCTTTAGTTCCAGCACTCTGCCTTCCATTTCCAGCCTCTATACTTTATGCTGGTCCATGAGTTTTAAGATGCTTTGAACAGTCATAAAATCATGAGTTTAATTATTAACACTGTCTATTGCATGTGAACCAATTCATGCAGGTGGATATGTCATTGAGGATGCTAAAGGCAGGGAAGCATGTCCTTCAAGGTGATTTGATTTTTAGCTAACAATAAACCAAAGGTCTTATTTTTTCATTTGGACTCAAATATTCTTCTATGAGTTAGATCAATGTTGAATTTTCTTTAAAGAAAGATAATATTCCCTGTAGCAGTTACACCTGAGATTGTAATGATGGTTGGATTTTGAATTTTATGGTGTTATGTGTGTGCACATGCATGTTTTAGTGTGTCTGTGTATATATATAAGATACAGTTTTTGCTATTTAGACAGTATTTCTTGTGCAGTAAACTAACACTTTTTTTCTTCATGTTGGGGGCATGCCTTCAATATTGCTCGGCCAACATTGTGGATCTGAAGAGAAACCAGCTGCAGCTTGTAAGTTGGACACCTTCAATTTAATTGTATTTTTTTTTGGTATAATTTCTTCACTGCCAACCTATGATGTCCAGAACTGGAAATTGTTCCAAATATTCTGTTCACGTTGTTGAATATTTGAAGAAGTATACTTCCATTTCTAGGGAAGCAATTAAACATGGTAAAAAGTGATCATGATTTCTAAATCAGCCTCACGAGACATTATTGAGTTTGAGGAATGTGTTAAGCATGTTTTGTCTTGCATCTCAATCCTATCTATATTACACAATGCAACAAGCTGTTCGAAAGATTGCTCCGTGTTTTTATTTTATTTTATTTATTTTTTATTTTGTTTTTGATAAATACTTCGTGTTGTCTTTTTCTGATCTCAATGATGAAGTACAATAGACACCACTGGATGTGAGCCCCACAGAGTCAGCATCCCATCCTCAATGGTGGCATCTTTATTAACAGCTGAGGGAAAACAATTTTGGAAGTCTTGTCAAAGGGTTATTTCATATTTGCCACATCGTTCCCAATCTTTTTTCCTCACTGTTTCCATTGGAAAATATTATAATAGAAAGTATTGAAACATTTCAGTTACTTCTTTAGTATGGTATCTATTTTGCCTCCATTTAGTACATTCTTTCTGTTACTTCTTTAAAGACTTCTCATTCTATTATTTTCTTTCAATTCCCATCTTTTTAAAGTACGTAATTGGTTTTAAGCATGCTGCCAAGGACTTCAGGTTGAGCACGGTATTATGATGATAAACTTCGTACACTCTTGTCTCGTATCAGCCCCTCCTTATGTATATTAAAGAAGTAAAATCAGGTATTCAAGTATAGAACCTATCTATGGGAAAAACCTCCAAATAAATAGAAGGAAACCATCTAAACCAGAAATGGACATCCAAGGGGGGCAAAAACCCATACATATGCATCAATCAAGAATGGAAAGTTTAAATGTGAAAAGAAAAAAATCCCAAAGGTATTTAGAGGCATGAGACAACTCAATAGCTCCACAATAGAACACCAGTAGTGATGATCTACATAAGCCAAATTCAATTGACCATGCAGGAAATGAGGGAATGATAGATAAATAAGGGAAATCAGATATAGTGGAGCAGCTACCTGAACTGTCTGTTCAAACTTTAAATATAACAGGATAGAAAATAAAGCAGAAGCCCAATTATTTAGTGAGCAGAGTATATTCACAATTCTGAAAATATGAAGTGGTCAAAAGCCCTATTAAAGTTCAGCTAACTTTTAGTTCCCAACAGTTCCACGAACTGAATTGACACATTTTGATCAAAGCATCTTAATCAATTTTTCCTCATTTTATCCTCAATACATGCTACATGAATCTTATTCACCATTTTGCTCGATCAAGGTAACAAATCTCTCTTTATCATCTTAACCCTTGTGTTTTTAGCTTCCCTTGTCTCCTAACATTACTCAATATAGGTAACCACTTTTTTTAACGGATGTAATTGTCCGTCTTTGTTGTGCATTCCCTAAGCATCTTAATCAAATTTTCCTCATTTTCTCCTCAATACATGCTAACCCTACCATCTTAAGAATTTGTTCATTCCTAATCCCAGAAGAAACTTCAAACTTGTACAAAATTGGCGTACCCTAATGTGGGTGAGGCCATGTCTATATATAATGAATATATGATATACAAAATATAGACAGAAAAGGAAATAATTAATTACATAATAAATTCCTAAATAACCGTAATTTATACAAATCACAGGATCTCCTAAATATAATCTATTCTATATTTCAACACTCCTCCTCAAGCTGGGTCAAAAATATCGACCAAACCCAGCTTGCCAATGGAAGACTCAAGTAGAGATGGTCCTATAGATTTGGTGAAGATGTCCGCAGTATGATCAGAAGATGGAAGGAAAGAGGGACAAACAATACTTGCTTTAACTATTTCCCGAATGAAATGAATGTCAACTTCAATATGCTTAGTATGCCGATGAAGCACAGAGTCAGAAGCAAGTAATATGGCAGACTTGTTGTCACAAAACAATTTGGAGGGAATATTTTCTTCAAAGCCTAACTCAGTAAGAAAGGATTGAAGCCATAGTAACTCACATGTCCCATGAGCCATGGCTCAGTACTCAGCTTTAGCAGAAGACCGAGAAATGATAGCTTGCTTTTTGTTTTCCATGACAAAAGATGAGTACCATAGAAAGTAATCAATGACCCTAGAGGTCCAACGTTTGTCAGTCAATGACCCTGCGTAGTTTGCATCAGTAAAGTAGGACAACCCTGTCTAAATCCTAGTAGTGAAGAATAAACCCAAACCAGGACAAGACTTGAGATATCTCAAGATGCGGTGAACAACATCGAGGTGAGCAGTACGAGGTGCATGCATGAACTGATTAACCACACTTGCAGCAAATGTCAAATCTGGTTGGGTATTAGTCAAATAGATTAAACATCCTACCAATCTATGGTATCGAAATGTGTCAGAAAGCAACTCACCATACTCAGTCGAAAGTTTCAAATTTGGATCCATAGGAGTAGAAGGAGGCTTGCATCCCATCATACTGGTATCTAGAAGGTACTTGTGTTGAGACAATGATATTCCATTTTGAGAACGAGCTACTTCAATCCCTAAGAAATACTTGAGAGGACCCAAGTCCTTGATGTCAAAGGCTTGACTAAGCTCCTGTTTTACCAGAGCAATATTGAAGGTGCCATCTTCTGTAAGAATTATATCATTCACATAAACCAACAAGATAATACATCGACCATTAGGCAGATGGCGAATGAAGCACATTGAACAAAATCCATGGGTAAGATAATAGAGTTGAAACGATGGAACCATGAGATTGCTTCAAGCCATAGAGAGACTTACGCAGACGACATACCTTCCCAGCATACTCCCTCTCAGCCTGAAACTTGGGAGGAGGATCCATGTAGATCGCCTCAAGTAAGTCTCCATGCAGAAAATTATTCTTGACATCAAGTTGATAAAGGGGCCAAGAATAAGAGGCATCCAAGGAAATAAACAAATGAACAGTGGTCAATTTAGCAACAGGTGCAAAAGTAGCCCCAAAATCCTTGCTAGGAACTTGTGTAAATCCCTTAGCAACAAGATGAGCCTTGTAGCATTCCACTGTACCATCAGCCTAGTACTTCACATTGAAAATCCACTTGCACCCAACAGTTTTCTCACTGTAAAGAGACAAGTGCCAAGGTGTGATTATGCTCCAAAGTAGCCATTTTAGTTTGCATAGCCGCAACCCATTGGAGATTCTGGAGAGCCTTAGACACAGACCGAGGAATGGAAACTGACTCAAGTTTTCCAAGAAAAGACCTATGCCAAGCTGAAAGTCCATAATAACATAAAATTGGGAAATTGGGTAATTAGTGCTATTAAGCCAATCAAAATGATCTGGGGGATGACGTTCATGGGTTGAATAACGGGAAGGGGTTGGGGAGCGAAAAGGGGAGGAAGTACTTGAGCGAAGAGGAGAGGAAGTACCTGGGCCTGAGCGCGAAGAATATACTGGAGGGGGAGGGGGAGGGGGGGAGCACGAGGGCGACGAGAGAGTGTCTATAATCGTGTAGGACTTGAAGGTGCAAATACAAGCTGAGGTGAGGTTCGTAGCCGAATCAAAGATAGGAATAGGATGAGCACTCGGTGACGTAGTAGGAGGCGGTGTGCATGAGGCAGAATCCTGCAATAAAGGGGCTAGAACCAAAAAACAGCATATCTTCACAAAATGTGACATCCATAGAATGATAAAAGCGACGAGACAAGGGATCATAGCACCTATAGCCTTTAAAACGGCATGTAAAAGCAACGAGACAAGGGATCATAATGCCTATAGCCTTTAGAGAGGGCTAAATAGCCCAAGAAGATACACTTAAGAGACTAGTTAGCTAACTTGGTTCAAGTAGGACTACGATCTTGAATAAAACAAGTACAACCAAATACACGGGGGACTAAGGGAAATAACAAGGTGGTTGTTTGAAGTAATTGAAAAGGAGCCAACCCGTGTAGAACCCAACTAGGTGTCCGATTAATTGGGTAAACAGAACAGCAGTAAGTACAACCATATGCCAGTAAGATTTGGGAACATTGATCCCACAAAGAAGACACTGGACTATAGACAAAATATGACGATTTTTATGTTCAATGATCCCATTTTGTTTAGGAGTATAGGTATAAATAAGTTGTTGCAAAGTTCTTTGCTGATTAAGTTAGGAGCGGAATGCATCAAAGATGTACTCCTCCTCCTCCCCCCCCCACGTTATCAGAACGAATGTTGTGCACAACAGTGTGAAATTGGGTTTTGACCATTTCAAGAAATTGAATAAAAAGTCAAAGCACATCAGATTTCTTTTTAAGGAAATAAACCCACGTACACCGAGAGTGATCATGTATGAAAGTCACATAATAATACCTATCCAAACCAAACCAAGCCTTAAGTCCTATCAAATGGGGTCGGCTACATGAATCCTTCTTCTCCACGCGACCCTATCAAAGGCCATTTCATTAGTCAAATTAAGTAGATTTATATCTCTATTTAAAACGCTAGTCAACGTTAATCTAGGCCTATCCCGTCCCCTAACACTTCCATCTACCGTTACAGCATCGCATCTCTTCACTACTGCCTCTATTGGTCTCCGTTGAATATGACCAAACCATCTCAAACGATTCTCTCTCAACTTATCTTCTATCGGTGCTACTCCTACCCATTCCCGAATACACTCATTCCTAATACTGTCTTGTCTAGTCTTACCACACATCCACCTTAGCATCCTCATCTCAGCCACACTCATCTTATCTACATGTTGTTTCTTGGTTGCCCAACACTCCGTCCCATACAACATAGCTGGTCTAATAGCTGTTCTGTAAAACTTACCTTTTAGTCTAGTGGGTATTCGTTTATTGCACAATACCCCAGACGCACTTCTCTACTTACACCATCCCACCTTAATCCTATGGGCCACATCTGCATCAATTTCTCCCGTTGTTGTGATAATCGACCCTAAATAACGAAAATGTTCACTCTTAAGCAATTCTTGGTTCTCAATCTTCACTTATCCTCTGCTTTCATTGTTACTGTTACTAAATTTACACTCCATGTATTCTGTCTTAGTTCTGCTTATTCGGAGTCCTTTAGATTCAAGAGCTTTTCTCCAAATCTCTAACTTTGTGTTAACTCCTTCTCTAGTCTCATCCACAATATCGTCTGCAAAAAGCATGCACCATGGCACGTCATCCTGAATATTTATCGTCAACTCGTCCATAACTAAAGCAAAAAGATAAGGACTTAAGGTAGATCCTTGGTGCAACCCTACAGTGATAGGAAATTCATTTGTCTCTCCAGCTGGCGATCTAATAGTGGTCATCACCGCTTCATACATGTCCTTAATCACGTCAATGTATCCTTTTGTCACCCCTTTCTTCTCTAACACCCACAATATTATATCCCGGGACACTCTGTCATATGCTTTCTCAAGGTCCGATAAACACCATATGAATGTGTCTTTGCTTTTCTTTATACTTTTCTATTACTCTCCTCAAAAGATAGATCGCTTCCATTGTTGACCTACCAGGCATAAGCCCAAATTGATTCTCTGACACCTCTGTTATATCTCGCAATCAGCGTTCCATCACCCTCTCCCACACTTTCATTATATGACACATTAGCTTGATTCCTCTATAGTTGTTACAATTCTGGACATCACCTTTATTCTTATAGATTGGCACTAAAATACTCTTCCTCCACTCATCTGGCATGTTCCTAGTCAACAAAATTTTGCTAAACAACCTAGTCAACCAACCAACTCCCTTTTTACCCAAACACTTCCAAGCTTCAATAGGGATATCATCAGGTCCTAAAGCCTTATTTGATTTCATCTTCTTAAGTGCAATTTCTACTTCAAAGTTCCTAATCCTGCGATAGAACCTATAGTCTTGGTTTATCGTATTACTGGCTATTTCTTTCCTTATTGTCATACCTCCATGTTCCTCATTTAATAGTTTCTCAAAATAATTCTTCCATCTTTCCTTAATCTCATCACCCTTCACCAATACCTTAGAATCCTCACTCTTGATGCACTTTACGTGATTAAAATCTCTTGTTTTCCTCTCCCGTATCTTAGCAAATTTGTAAACCCTCTTCTCTCCCTCCTTACTATCTAGCCTAGTGTATAGGTCATCATATACCACATAATAATACCTATTCCCACAAAAAGCCAAAACAGGGTAACCCCAAATATTAGAGTGGACAAGGTCAAACATATAAGAGGCATGATATATGTGAGAAATATAAGTAGTACGAGTATGTTTAGACAATTCACAAACAACACAATGAAATTGATCGTCCTTGCAAGCTTTATTAAGTAATGAAAAAAGTAAACATAATGTCACACCCTAAACTCGCCCCTAAAAGTTTGGGTATGACCAACCTGATAACGGATTCAGAATTCCATAAATATACAATATGGGGCCTGAACGAAAGCAATTGCTAACTTAAGATGACATCCATTGAGCTAATGTTACATGCCAGGATCACAAACATTTCAACATATAACTTAACGCATAAAGAGACATATACAAAAGCGACAACTATATACAGACATATTCAAAAGTGACAACTATATACAGACATATATACATAGTCTCAACCCCGCAACTGGGGGCATAACTTAAGCATCGGGAGTGAAGGATGTATATGATTAACTACATTTGACAAAAGGCTAGTGGCCAAAGTCAAAAGCTATGAAAGGAACTCCGCAAAAAGAATGAGCTTTAACTGCTTGGACACAGCGGGGGTTGACAAAAGAAAGTTGCTAAGGCTGGACTAGGATTGACGTCCGAGCTAGTTACCTACAGAGATAGACATAACACGGAGTGTGCAAAGCTCAGTGAATAATAGTATGTAGGTAATTCAAGTGAATAAACATAAATTACACCGTATATGAGTACATGGTTCACATATCAGATCCTGTTCTGTGGTCATTTCCAAAATGGCCTTGGGCCCAATGTTAATGCAGAACAGCCTCAGGCCCACTATTATACAGAACAGCCTCGAGCCCACATATCAACAGCTGTCTAGAGCACTGGAGGGTAGGTAGAACATTGACATGTACACTACTTCCCTTGGCCTTAGGCCATGAATCAGAATCAATTCGAATCATATTAAGGTCGGTGAGACATCGGCATGTCACCACCTCCCTTAGCCTTAGGGCTACCATTGAGTTGTAAATCATATTTGAACGGCCTCAGGCCTAGCAATAACAAAACAGAACGACCTCTGGTCCTTAACGATATGATATCATCGCTCAATAACGTATATAAGTTTTCCAATTGTTCGCCATTAGGAAACATAGTTTACTTATGCATAACAGAACGCCAATGATAACTAGTAGCAGTAAACGAATCATAGCACTACACTACTATTACTCACAGTGCTGTGACGGTCCTGTATGTGACCTACACACACATGCAGTTCAGAAATTAGTCTATTTTCCTTTTTAATCAATATTCGATTCGTTCGACATTCAATTAATTATAAGCATTTAAAAGCTTCAAACACACATTTTAGCAATCTCAGAGGGGTCAAACAAAGGAAACGGAGTAGATAGAATTCTTCCACATGGGCTGCACGTGCGGTAGTCCACCGCACGTGCGGAAAGGTGGGCTGCACGTGCGGCAATCCTCCCCCGCACATGCTTTTATTTCAGTACCTCAACTTTGGTTTGCCCTGTTTTCCACACGTGCGGCTGTGAGCCCTGCACGTGCGGTCGGAACCCCTGTTTTGTGCAATCCGATTCAAGGCACACACCCAACTAGGTTACAACATTTCAAGGCACAAAATAGAGGAATTTAGCACAATATAATGATATAATGCTACACTAACATGAATCATAAGCTTAATTAAGTCTTTAATTCCTTCAAACTCATAAACACAATTCAATTCCTTTAAATTTGTAGCTATATTTGGTCTTCCACATATATATATATATATATCACCATCTAAACACATGGATGAATTTCAACATGCAAGACTATAAATAAAGTGTAATCCCCCCTCCAAAAAGCTCAAATAATTCCAAATCAACTAAATACAAGAGGTATTCTTCAACTAATTGATTCCTACACACTTGATCTATTTCACAACCCTAATTTACAAGAACACAAAAGAAATTCTTATTCAAGTTCGAGTGGGGAGTTGTTCTAGGTGGATTGAACCTAACTTGAGCTTAAATTTCTATACTTCCTCTCAATTTCTCAAGCTTCTTCCTTGTTGAACTTCTTCTCCCTTAGCTCTTCTTCTCTACACTCTCTCCTTCTCTCAAGAGATATTTTTCTTATGATAGATCAAGTGGCTCAGTGAGGAGCTTAAGAGGGTTTTATAGGACTTGACCAAAATTAATCAATTTAATCGTTCCGAATCAAATTTTTACAAAAATTCGTATTATGATCTAAAATTCATGTTGATCACAATTATAAAGTCAATTTTAGATTATTAAGCCTCGAAGGCTCTCAATCACTGATCCAAACGTCACAATTGTAATAGATATTTTTCATAGTTGACAGATATAAAACCATAACCATGTAATTCACATAATTAAACTTAATTTCCCATGAAATTTCACATTAACCAGATAAGTGCACATAGTAAGAGATAGAAAGTATACCAGAAAGCATATAGGAGGGTCGGGTTATTGCACATAAATAGTTATAGTTTGCATGTCCTAAATGTCACGACCCAAACCTGCCCCTATAGGCTTAGGTCATGACTGGCCAGTAATCCCAGATTACCTTCGGCGTAATTCACATAATTAAACTTAATTTCCCATGAAATTTCACATTAACCAGATAAGTGCACATAGTAAGAGATAGAAAGTATACCAGAAAGCATATAGGAGGGTCGGGTTATTACACATAAATAGTTATAGTTTGCATGTCCTAAATGTCACGACCCAAACCTGCCCCTATAGGCTTAGGTCATGACTGGCCAGTAATCCCAGATTACCTTCGGCCTCAATGAAAAAACAACCATAATATAATAATGGGGCTTAGCGGAAGTAATAAAGAAATATAACTGAGTCCATTGAGCGGTGCATACATGCCAAAATCATAAATGTTAAAAACTTTGAAGTTCATTCAAACTTGCATATAATATATCAAAGTTGGACTTCTCATACATCACTATTCATAAAAATTTCCAAAACATCAAAAAGAAACAAAACAAAACGAAGGATGGGTTGACAAAGCTTGACTCCAAGCATGCCCCTTCACAGAGGCACTTCAAAATGGTTTCACAGGGGTAGACACCGAGGCGGCCTTAAACTTGATGTCCCGTTTGCTCACCTATATATATATATATATATAAGGGAGATGGGTGAGCTGAAGTCCAGTGAGTAATATCAGTATAAAGGTTTTATATGAATGAAGTCCAGCATGTTACAAAACATATCTTTCGTTTTCGGAACAATTCATGTCAATAAGCAAACCATTAGAATACACAATCATATCAGTCTCTTCTTTATGATAACAATAATCAACCATTCAATTTACGTAGTACATCCAATAGAGTGATAAGAGACAATGTGTCGAAGCCAAAAGGACCACAAGGGTCAATCCAGTGGGACCATGATAGGTCATTCAATAATTCATAATTCATAATTCAATTTGAACCATCAAGGTCTAACATCAGAGATATCTGTAATTCAATTAATCCAATGGGCCATGGTATTGTTTTTTCCAGGCAAGGGCCACGGTATTGTTTTTCCCGGGCAAGGGCTTCACTAATGGATACCACGATTACAATTCAAAAGGGACACTCATTCATAGATAACAAAATAGAATTCAAAATACCAATCTTGAACAATTTCAAAATACATTTTGAAGATAGCTTTATAAAGATATTACTCACAATGGGTTAAATCAATATTAGGCCTCGGGCGTCCAACTACACAATACACATATTGAAACACAAATCTCAATCAAATGTTCTATAATTTGATTCCCTTTTAATGTGTTTCTAATTCATTTCCCTATTAAGGATGCCTAAACAATGCCCAAAGATGCCTAAACAATGCCCAAGGATGAAAGCATGCACATGGGGGTGTGTTTCAAAAATGCTGAGAACAGGGCAGTTCACTTGAGCACACCTTTGGTCGCTTAAACGGTGTGGCTTGTCTACAAAAGTACTGGATGATCGAACTGTGCGCTCGAGCCATATGGTATAAAAGGGTGGGTTCGCTTGAGCAGTAATTATCGAGCCATGTGCAACGTGTCTGCAAAAATAATGGATACACGCAAAGTGCGCTCGAGCGACAACTTCATCGCTCGAGCGAAGTGCACAAATTTTGGGTTTTCCATAATTGAATTTGAAGTTTAAAAACATGAGTTTCAACTCCCAAGTTTGCATGGCTCAAGAGAATATGAAGAAACAGTTTTTAAAACGTGAATTCATGAAAATTAAGCAACCATGATCTCAAATTCTCTTTCAATTCTTCAAAACAAGGCTCCAAATTCAAAGTTCTTTCCATGCATGGGTTAAATTCAACTCTTTTCTTTTCAAATCATGTTCATATGAGATGTTTAGTGTGAAATCATGAAGAACCTTCAAAGATAGCTAGTAAAACATCATGCATGTAAGGATTTTGTTGAGAATTAAGCTTGAAAATATTGAATTATGCATGCATGTACTCAATTAGCTCAGACTCGTTAAATTCATGGTGATTCTAACTCTTTCCTTTCAAATTCATGCAAATGTTCTTATAAACTAAGTGAATTCAACTTCTTCATGGATAATTTACAAGAATTATGGGTGAATTCCATACCTATAGCTTGAATTCAAGGGTTAGGACCTTAATTTTTTCAAGTCTTCTTCAAATCTTTACAATTCTCTGAGTTCTCTCTCTCAAAGTGGAAGTCTCTCTCTCGTTCTCTCTCTAAATCTCAGCCAAGTTGATGTCAAAATTAGCTAATCAAGTTCATATAACATATATATAGTTGGATTAGGTTAGACTAATCAAGTGGGATTAGGCTTAATTCTAATCAATTCTAATTAATTTATTCTAATTATATTGATTCGAATCAAATTTTTATCAAACTTGCCATATGATCCTAAATATTCTAATTAGCCTATTGAACTAATCAATTTCGGTTTCTGAATCTGTTTCGGCTGCCAATTTCCAATTCAAAGTAAGCACTTAGATAGATTTTCCATAAACAGACATATAAGAACAGGTTAAACGCATAATTATGCAATTATGCTCAATGAAATAATATATAAGAATAATATGCACGTTGGGGGTCGTCACACTAAATGGGCATGCCACAAAGTTAAAAATCTGAAAAGAAAACACATATGAAGACGACTTAGGTAACACAGGTGCTTGTAGGCTAGAAGTGATAGGACGAGAATGCGGTGGATCCTCGAAGTAGTATGGCCCATCGCGCTCAAACCCCTAACCCCTTGCAAAAAATCTTCTTCGAAGTCAAGTCCTATAATAAGCAATGAGTGGGTAAGAAAATGACAACACAATGAAGATTTTTAGTAACACAACTAACATATAGGAGATTATAAGCAAAACATGGCACATGTAATACAGAAGTAAGTGTAATATCAGACGACAATGACACATCACCCTTATGTCGGACATCTGAGAGAGACCCATCTGTATTGGCCATTCCTCGTACTTCATATCTTCGTCTAAGGCTATTTGGTGGTAGTCAATGACATGGAATGGATCCCTGAGATACCCACGGAGCATTGACACGTGAAACACATTATGCATTTGTTCCTATTCCCGGTGGTAAAGCAATACGATAAGCAACATGGCCAAGTCTTTCTATAATCTGGAACGGCCCGATGTAATGTGGTGTCAATTTCTCTTTTTTGCCAAACCTTGTTTGCCTTTTCATCGGTGTTACTTTGATGAACACGTGATCTCCCACTTCGTATTCCAAATCCCTCCTTATCTGATTAGCATAGCTTTTCTTTCGGCTCTGAGCAACCTTGAGCCTCTGTTGGATGATTTTGATCTTCTCGGTTGTTTCTTGCACAAGTTCAGACTCATATAATGCTCTATCACCAACCTCAGTCCAACAAATTGGAGACCTGCATTTTCTTTCATACAACGCTTCATATGGTGCCATACCGATAGTAGTATGGAAATTGTTGTTATATGCAAACTTTGCCAACGGTAACTACCTTGAAATTTCAAGACACACATACGAAGCATATCTTCCAATGTTTGGATAGTCCTCTCGGTCTACCCATCAGTTTGTGGGTTAAAGGCAGTGCTAAATCTCAACTCTGTGCCCATAGCCTATTGCAAACTGTTCCAAAATCTAGAAACGAATTTAGGATCTCTATCTGAAACTATAGATACCGGAACTCTATGCAATTGAATAATTTCATCAATATAGATTGTAGCAAATCTATAAGCATTGAAGGAAGTTTTCACAGCAAGGAAATGAGCAAACATTGTCAATCTATCTGCTATAACCCAAATAGCATTCATACCTCTAGACGTTCGAGGTAGACCGACGATGAAGTCTATGGTTATATGTTCTCATTTCCATTCTAGAATAGAGAGGGATTGAAGTAAGCTTACCGGTTTCTGATACTCAGCTTTTGCTTGTTGGCATTAGAGACATTTGGAGTTGTTGTTGGCAATTTCTCTCTTCATGTTTGGCCACCAGTATACTTGTTTCAAGTCTTGGTACATCTTAGTATTTCCCGGATGCATAGCAAACGTTGACTTATGGGCCTCTTTGAAAATCCTTCTCTTCAATTCCGCATCATTAGGAACACAAAGCCATCCTTGAAACTTCAATACTTGATCTTTAATTGTGAACCCTGGTCTGGGCTTGGTTTCAAACTCATCACAAATCTTCTTAAAAGAGTCATCATTCACTTGCTTCTGTTTGATCTCTTCTATGATTGCTGGCTGTGCTAAAATTGCAGCTAATAAATGATCTTGCTCATAAGGTACCACTTCTAATTCAAGCTTTTCAAATTCTTGCAGAAGCTCTTCTTGATCAGTAAGCAAACAAGCCAAATTTCCCACATTTTTTCTACTGAGTGCATCAGCTACAGTGTTAGCCTTGCCTGGATGATAATGAATTTGCAGGTCATAGTCTTTGATTAATTCAAGCCATCTCCTCTGTCGCATATTCAACTCTTTCTGTGTAAAAAAATATTTCAAACTCTTTATGATCTATATATACCTCACATTTTGCCCCGCATAACTAATGGCACCAGATTTTCAATGCAAAGACAACAACGGCGAGTTCTAGATCATGTGTCGGATAGTTCTTTTCATGTGATTTCAACTGTCGGGATGCATAAGCAATCACCTTGCCATTCTGCATTAACACACAATCCAACCCTCTGTAAGAAGCATCACTAAAAATTACAAATCTCTTGGTATCTGACGGTAGAGTAAGGATTGGAGTTGTGGTCAGTCTTGTTTTCAACTCTTGGAATGCAGATTCCCTTTGGTTTGTCCATACAAATGGTTCTCCTTTTCGGGTTAATTGTGTAAACAGCACAACAATCTTTGAAAAATCTTTGACAAATCTCTGATAGTAACCTGCCAATCCCATAAAACTTCGAACCTCCTTTACATTAGTCGGAATAGGCCAATCTATAATTGCTTCAATCTTTTGCGGGTCAACTGAAATGCCATCTTTGTTAATAACATGCCCCAAAAATATGATTTTATCTAACCAGAATTCACACTTTTTAAATTTCCCATACATATGTTTCTCTCTAAGTGTTTGAAGGATTATTCTCAAGGGTTGTTCATGGTCATCTTTACTTCTTGAATAGATCAGAATGTCATCAATAAATGCAACAATGAAGTCATCCAAGAAAGGTTTAAGGACTATTCATTAAATCCATGAATGTTGTAGGTGCATTAGTGACTCCGAAAGGCATGACTAAGAATTCATAATGTCCATACCGGTTTGGAAAACACTTTTCTCAATATCTTCGGCTTTAACCTTCAACTGATGATATCTTGATCTCAAATCAATCTTTGAAAATACTTGAGTCCCCTGTAACTGATCAAACAAATCGTCAATCTGAGACAAAGGATATTTATTTTTAACGGTTACTTTGTTGAGTTCCCGGTAATCAATACACAATCGGAGTGTGCCATCTTTCTTCTTTACGAAGAGGACCGGTGCGCCCCATGGCGATGTACTCGGCCGAATAAACCCCTTATCGAGTAATTCCTATAACTGAACTTTCAATTCTTTCATTTCAGTAGTAGACATACGATATGTAGTTTTTGATATAGGTTGAGTACCAAGCATCACATCAATTACAAATTCAATTTCCCTATCAATTAGTTGTCCTGGTAGCTCATCTGGAAACACATCACGAAAATCTCTTACTATAGGAATGTTTTCCAAGGTGATGTCCATGGTTTGATCATTTATCACACTACACAAGTACCCTTGACATCCCTTACTAATTAGTTTACGGGTTTTCATTGCAGATATTAGATTAGGTGGAGAAATTGCACCCTTACTCTCAAAATAAAATTCATCCTGACCCGGAGGTTGAAATATCACTCGTTTAGATGCACAATCAATAGTTGCATGATACTTAGATAGCCAGTCCATATCCAAAATAACATGAAAGTGTCTCATATCAAGGGGTAACAAATCAGCATATAAGGTGGCATTTCCAAGTATTAGTTTCCATGCAGAGTAAACAGATGAACATAAAATAGATCCTCCCGTTGGTGATGCAACACATAATATGTACCTTAAGGATTCCATAGGTCTATTCAATTTACCAGCAAATATCATGGAAACAAAAGAATGTGTGGAACCCAAATCAATCAATACATATGCAGATTGGCCACAAACAGAAAGTGTACCTGAAACCATAGCCTTAGGGTGTGTTTGATTGGACGGACTGGAAAATGGGGGATTAGAATCCATCGGACTTGAGTCCTGGGACTGTGAATCCCCCGGACTATTTGGTCGGATTGGATATGTATCCTGTGTTTGTTTTTTCATGGGATTAGATGTCTGGATAGGACTATTTTCAGTGAATCCAACGTTTGGTTGGACGGACTGGATAAGATAAATGAACAAAAGACTATTTTACCCTTTTTCAATTGTTTACTAAGTAATAGCAATATTAAACATATCTTTAATATTTTAATTATTTTTAATTAAATAAATTCGTTTTTTTTTTAAATTAAATAAATAAATAAATAAAATATCAATAAAATTTGGTTTAAATCATTATTGTATAAAAAATCATTATTTTTTTTACATGCAAAACTTTACTGTGTTTGTTTATTTACACAATTAAATAAATTTATTTTTTTACACAATTAAATAAATAAATAACCACTAAATTTGATTTAATAAAATGCTGTATAACCTGTATAAAAAATTTATTATTTTTTTAATTAAAATTTTAAATAAAACACATATTAAAATTTAAATAATGAAATTAAATAAATTATAAACAAAATTTTAAAATAAAAAATCAATAAAATATCTATAAAAAATTATTTTAAAAATTTAAATAAATAAAACATCAATAAAAAGTTAAATAAAATTGTTTTATTTTTAAATTGAGACATTTAAATTTTATTGAATTTTATTAAATATAATACATAATTAAATAGTAGAGGGTCAAAATGGTCATTTCCGCATCTAATCCCAACAGTGAATAGTCCCCCACATTCTATCCCCCCCCCTAGGACACAATAGTCCCCCATATGGGGGACATGGAGTCCGGCCGGATTCCATGTCCGGCGGACTAAAAAAAAATCAAACGGTGAATAAGGAACACTATTTGGATTGTAATCCAAATAGTGGATAGTCCCCCCCTCCAATCCCCCCAATCAAACACGCCCTTAGTGTTCTGAATATCCCCTGGAATAAGTGCGAAGACTCTTCCTTGTTTGACATCATTTCTTATTGTAGTTGGTGTTGCATTTGGTCTTGCTGTTGGGATTGACCCGGTCAAACTTGTAGCGCTTGTGGAATCCGAATCAATCAATACATATGCAAATTGGCCACAAACAGAAGTGTACCTGAAACCATAGCCTTAGTGTTCTAAGTATCCCCTGGAATAAGTGTGAAGACTCTTCCTTGCCTGACATCATTTCTTGTTGTAGCCGGTGTTGCATTTGGTCTCACTGTTGGGATTGACCCTGTCGAACTTGTAGCGCTTCGGTTACCATCTCTTCGAGGTTGTGTACAATCTCTTGCCATGTGACCAACATTACCACACTGATAGCAAGCTCCCGTAGTACGGTAACAAACACCTCGATGCTTCTTTCCACATATATTGCAAGTGGGTACCAAATTGCCACTATGATTTGAACCTGAGTTACAGGATTTTGATTTCTTGCTCATTAAAGACGTTACTTCCTTATTGAAATTTTGTCTCTTATCTCTCCATTCAAAATTCTTGTTGTGAGCGACCATGTTTGCTTCTGACATCAACGCTCTGTCCAGTACATCAACATACTTTGGCAATTTATACGTTAATTCTTTCCAAGATTGAAGCACGAAGACCTCCCTCAAACTTCCTAGCCTTCTTGTAATCTGTATCAACCATGTGCGGTGCAAAGCGTGCTAATTCTGTAAATTAGGCTTCATATTCGACCACTGTCTTGTTCCCCTACTTCAGTTGCTCAAACTCAGATACTTTTCTATCTCGGACGCATTGCGGGAGGTACTTCTCATAGAAAATCTCTAGAAATTGAGCCCAATCAATTCCCTTATTATCATCGCGAACTAACATCCACCGCCTCCTCGCTTCATCTTCTAAAGTGAATGCAGCTAATAGAGCCTTTTGTGCCTCTGTACATGGAAACGCCTTAAATAGCTTTTCAATTCCCAATACCCAGGCCATAGCCTTTAGTGGATCAACTCTCCCATGAAACAAGGGTGACTTCATCATTTTGAATTTGTTGGTGAGGGCAATAGTTTTGTCATCTGATTGTTGGTCTTGTACTGGTGGTGGCACGGGCATTGGAGGTGGGGGTGGCGATTGTTGTTGTTGCCTTAAGCTTTCAGTCATGTCATGTATCATTCTCTCCATTCTATCAAGTCTTGAGGAGGTTGACTCCTCCAGTTCATCCCCTCTTGTTTTTACCATTATCTATATAAAACTTGTATTATGATACATGAATGCACGCATATATATGTACAAAAGTCATGTCATTATGATATTTAACTGCATATGAATGCAATCCTTAAGCCTTTTCCAAACACCATATTGCTCAATAGACAAGTGAGTGAGATATAACTTGTGCTCTAATACCACTCTGTCACGACCCAAATCTGCCCCTATAAGTTTAGGCCATGACCAGCCAATAATCCCAGATTACCTTCGGCCTCAATGACAAAACAACCATAATATAATAACAGGGCAAAGCGGAAGCAATAAAGAAATATAATTGAGTCCATTGAGTAGTGCATACATGCCAAAATCATAAATGTTAAAAACTTTAAACTTCATTCAAACTTACATATAATGCATCAAAGTTGGACTTCTCATACATCATCATTCATAACAATTTCCAAAACATCAAAAAAAAAAAAAAAAGACGAAGGATGGGTTGATAAAGTTTAACTCCTCTCGAGTCCAAGCATACCCCTTCATGGAGGCACTTCAAAACGGCTTCACAGGGATAGACACCAAGGCAGCCTTAAACTTGACGTCCTGCTTCCTCACCTACATATATATAAGGGAGAAGGGTGAGCTGACGCCGAGTGAGTAATATCAATATAAAGGTTTTATATGTATGAAGTCCAACATGTTACAAAATATGTCTTTCGTTTCCGAAACAATTCATGTCAATAACCAAACCATTAGAGTACACAATCATATCAGTCTTTTCTTTATGATAACAATAATCAATCATTCAATTTACATGGTACATGCAATAAAGTATCAAAGAGACAATGTGCTGAAGCCAATAGCACCACAAGGGTCAATCCAATGGGACCATGATAGGTCATTCAATAATTTAGAATTCAATGTGAACCATCAAGTTCTAACATCAGAGATCTTTGTGTTTCAATTAATCTAATGGGACATGGTATTGTTTCCCTCAGGCAAGGGCCTATTAATCAATGGGCCACAGTATTGTTTCCCCCTGGTGAGGGCTTCACTAATGGATGCCACGATTACAATTTAAAAGGGACATTCATTCATAGATAACAAAATAGAATTCAAAATACCAATCTTGAATTTCAAAATACATTTCGAAGATAGCTTTATAAAGACATTAATCACAGTGGGTTAAATTGATATTAGGCCTCTAGCGTCCACCTACACAATACACATATTGAAACACAAATCTCAATCAGATGTTCTATAATTCGATTCCCTTTTAATGTTTTTCTAATTCATTTCCCTATTAAGGATGCCTAAACAATGCCCAAGGATGAAAGCATGCACATGGGGGTGTGTTTCAAAAATGCTGAGAATAGGGTAGTTTGCTCGAGCGCATCTTTGGTTGCTTGAATGGTGTGATCTGTCTGCAAAAGTACTGGATGATTGATATGTGCGCTCGATGGTCGCTTGAGCTATATGGTATAAAAGGATGGGTTCGCTCGAACAATAATTAGGTCACTCAAGTCATGTGCAACGTGTCTTCAAAAATACTAGATGCATGCAAAGTGCGCTTGAGCGACAACTTCATCGCTCAAGCGAAGTGCACAAATTCTGGGTTCTCCAGAATTGAATTTGAAGTTCAAAAACATGAGTTTCAACTACCAAGTTTGCATGACTCAAGGGAATATGAAGAAACTCTTTATAAAACATGAATTCATGAAAATTAAGCAACCATTATCTCAAATTCTCTTTCAATTCTTCAAAACAAGCCTCCAAATTCAAAGTTCTTGCCATGCATGGTTTAAATTCAACTCTTTTCTTTTCAAATCATGTTCATATGAGATGTTTAGTGTGAAATCATGAAGAACCTTCAAGGATAGCTAGTAAAACATCATGCATGGAAGGATTTTGTTAAGAATTAAGCTTGAAAATGTTGAATTATGCATGCATGTACTCAATTAGCTCAAACTCATTAAATTCATGGTGATTCTAACTCTTTCCTTTCAAATTCATGCAAATGTTCTTATAAACTAAGTGAATTCAACTTCTTCATGGATAATTTACAAGAATTATGGGTGAATTCCATACCTATAGCTTGAATTCAAGGGTTAGGACCTTAATTTTTTCAAGTCTTCTTCAAATCTTTACAATTCTCTGAGTTCTCTCTCTCAAAGTGGAAGTCTCTCTCTCGTTCTCTCTCTAAATCTCAGCCAAGTTGATGTCAAAATTAGCTAATCAAGTTCATATAACATATATATAGTTGGATTAGGTTAGACTAATCAAGTGGGATTAGGCTTAATTCTAATCAATTCTAATTAATTTATTCTAATTATTTTGATCTGAATCAAATTTTTATCAAACTTGCCATATGATCTTAAATATTCTTATTAGCCTATTGAACTAATCAATTTCGGTTTCTGAATCTGTTTCGGCTGCCAATTTCCAATTCAAAGTAAGTACTTAGGCATATTTTCCATGAACAAACAGATAAGAACAAGTTAAACGCATATTTATGCAATTATGCTCAATGAAATAATATATAAAAATCATATGCACGTTGGGGGTCGTCACACTAAATGGGCATGCCACAAAGTTAACATCTGAAAAGAAAACACATATGAAGACGACTTAGGTAACACAGGTGCTTGTAGGCTAGAAGTGATAGGACGAGAATGCGGTGGATCCCTGAAGTAGTATGGCCCATCGCGCTCAAACCTTCGGCAAAAAATCTTCTTCGAAGTCTGGACCTGTAACAAGCAATGAGCGGGTAAGAAAATGACGGCACAATGAAGATTTTTAGCAAGGCGACTAACATATGGGAGATTATATGCAAAACAGGGCATATGTAATACATAAGTAAGTGTACTATCAGACGACAATGACACATCACCCTTATGTCGGACATGTGAGATAGACCCATTAGCAAGATAAACAGTCTGAGCGGTAGGAGAGACAGGAGAGGATAAAAAAGAGAATTCACCAGTTATATGATCATTGGCACCAGAATCCAGTACCGAAGTTGGTTTAATGCGACATAAAAGGTTGTTGGAGTACCTGTAGCAACGGTGGCAGTAGAAGACACAGGGACACTCAGAGACTGGGGAGTGAATAATCCAAGCTGCTCCTGAAGACGACCAATTTGAGATGGAAGCTGATGTAAGTCAACAAAGCTGGAGGGCTGAACATCACTAGATGTATTGGCGATAGCAGCAGTATGGGAAGAGCCTTAAGAGCGTGCCTTAGCAAAATGTTGCTTCAACTCAGGATGGAGCTTGAAGCACTGAGGTTGGACATGACCCGGTTGCACCACAATAGTGGCAAATAACCTTACCACTAGAAGCCCGAGAACTAGAATTCGCAGCAAGGGCCATTTGATCTGAAACTAAAGAGGCAGGGATAGAGGAAGGAATCATAGCAATAGGTTGAACCAACCAATGATATGGTGGTGGTCATCGCTATCAATAGTAACAAAAGCCTCATACAGAGTTGGCATATGTGATGTGTTCAAAATTTGAATACGAAGAGATTCAAATTTAGGTTTTAAACCCATCAGAGCCTGGTAGGTGCCAACAAGGTGAGTAGACACAATAGAGGCAACAGCAGTTGAAAAATCACTCAACGGCTCATACTATGCTAACTCCTCCCAACGTGACTGAAGATACCCAAAAAATTCAGCAATGGTAAAACCCAAAGCTTCCTGAGAAGCATGAGAAATATCTATCTTGATAGAGCTCGAAAATACAAGCATCATTGTGGGCATGTGCATACATCTATGAAAGAGCCCTCCACAACCAAGGAATGATATAATAGTACAAAAACATGTTATAAATGCATTCCACCATTGAGTTGAACATCCAACAAAGTAAGGTGCAATTATCAATATCCCATTCAACTTGGTAAAAATGCGTTCCACCATTTAGGGTCACCATTTAGAGGTTGCGTGTCAGTTTCTAGGAGTCATCCATACTTTGTGTAGGAAACTAGGTTTGTTCAATAGATTCAGTCATTCTGGAAAATAAGGAAAGGAACACACACCCAATACCAATTAATAGAAATGTTTTGAAAAGCGTGCCTAAGCGCAAGGCAAGGCGAGGTGAGGCGAGGCGCAGGGCTGTGCTTCATGCATAGCAAGGTGAGGCGACGTGGGTAAGGCGTGCAATTGAGGCACTGAGGCGCGAGGTGAGTGCCTTCTGCGCTTCACTTGTCTTCCACTCCAACAGCTCATATGGTTTTCTGTGTGGATACCCACAATGAATAAAATCTCGTACATTATAAAATGACCAAAACATGGTCTAGAAGAGCAAAAAGGATTAAAAAAAATCCTAGTTGGTGGAGAAGAAGAAGACGATATAGTTCTTTGGCTTTCGACACACAACACGTCAAGTTCTTCTCTTCTCTTCTTTTCTCTCTCTTCTCTGGTTCTTCTTTGCCTTTTTTTTTTTTTGTTTTTTTGTTTTTTTTTACTTTATTTTTTTGGTCTTCTTCTCTTCTCTCTCTTTTCCTCTTCTTTTCTTCTCTCTTTTCTGGCCTTTTTCTCTTTGTTTTTTTCTTCATTTTTTCTACCTCTATTTTTTTTCTCCTTTGTTCTTTTCTTCTTCTCTAGTCTTCTTCTTCTCTGTATCTCTCTTCTCCTCTTATTCTCTGGTCTTCTTCTCTTGCTCTCTGTTTTCTTTCTCCTTTGTTCTTCATCTCTGTTTCTCTCTATTTGCACTTAGGATGTAGGAGACCTTATTGCCTTGGTGCGCTTGGAGGTTGGAGCCTTTTAAAACACTGTGACAAAGAATAGGTGACCAATAAACACCACGAGGCCAGAAGAGCAGCGTCAAGCACAAGAGATGCTATCGAACAAATTGGTAGCCCAAATCAACAAGAACACACAAAGGTTGCTTATCACATCAGCAACACACAACCCAAAAGGAGTAGAAACCAGCCTGGACCACCCTAGGATGGTGCTAAACGACACAGGACCAGGAAAGTCCTAGTCGGCTGCTGCAGAAGCCTTGGCAGTGACTGGAAAGTGCTGCCGAGGGAGAGAGAATGAGTTTCAGGTTGTGTAGGGTGGTGGGAGGGAGCTGGGTAGGTGAGTCGGCTGCTAGGGAAGGAAGGAGAGGCTAGCAGTGGTGATGGATAGTGAGGGAGGAGGCTTGGGTTTCTTTGGCTCTGATATCAAGAAGAAACTTGTACAAAATTGGCTTATCCTAATGTGAGTGAGACTGTCTATATATAATGAATATATGATACACAAAATATAGACAAAAAAGTAAATAAATAATTACATAATCAAATTCCTAGACAACTATAATTTATACAAATCACGGGATCTCCTAAATATAATCTATTCTATATTCCAACAATCCCATCTTTCATAATTTTACCACACATCCACCTTAATATCCTCATCACAATTAAACTTCTTTTGTGAACATCTGTTTCTTAACTGACCAAGTGTTTCATGGACATGACCACAAACACAGGACATTTAGTCATTGAAATGACATGATATGGACACGTCAAATAGAAAACATTAATGACATGATTTGGAGACCTCATACACAAAATATTAAGCTTATAGGGGATAGGCATATCAAGGACATTGAAATTACACATAAACATATGTATGTTGGTATAATAGTTTGTGGGTACTTGTATCAAGCTCAATACGTGGTAAGCCCTACAGGTGCCACATCACCAAAACCCCACCCACGTGGCAGACCAATAAGGCACTACATCGGGCATGTTGTATGTTCAATACATGGCAAGCCCTACGGGTGCCATGTGCCAAGGCAACCAAGACTATATGCTTAGCCTAAGCGGGAGCATACATATAAGCCCAAATATATCTAGATATGAAGAGCCCTGCAACAGGCAGCACCATGGCCCCGCAGGGCCCATGGTCCTGCATACCTCGCTTCAAGATCAAACAACAATACAATCGGCCCCCGGTTCACTTGGACTTGGATTGATAAACACTGGCTCTCCTAAACATTGAAATAAGCCCGCGGCCCATTCTCCTACTTGGTCGCTTAGAAGCGAGCCCCTCTCCTAAATATTGAGACAAGCCCGCGGCCTATTCTCCTACTTGGTCGCTTGGAAGCGAGCCCTTGGCTCTCCTAAACACTAAGGTGGGCCCTAGCCCATTCACCTACTTGGATGCCTGGGTTGGGAGCAGGACCCAGACACTATTGCTCGGGATCATCAGAGGATACTGGATTGGCGGCTGAGGTCATGGGATCGTCGAGATGGTTGTCTTCTTGCTAAAACAACTACATCTCGACCAGGCTTGGAGAAGAGGCAACAATGACCTTACGTTCATGTCATCCGATGCATATACGAAACGTTACTTTCCACCTGCCATGAAACGTTGCTCTCTGCCTGCCGTCAAGCCACAGACAGCAGAAGGGCTTGTATCACTTCTAGCAGAGTTGAAGAGAACGAGCCACGTGCCCAACAGTTTGCTTAGGCTCCAATACTCCTGTGGCCTATCTAACGTATCGTATATGCAGTGAGACACAACAACAACAATACAACCAAGTCTCATGCTTAAACACCCTCTCACTTTACATTTGTGTTCAAGGTCTATCACTGCCAACCTTTTTCTCTCCAAGCTTGCCTTGATCTCCTCCTCTCCACCTCCGCTGATCTCAGGCCATTGAAGTGCCCGCCATCTTCCCGGACTACCTCTAACCACTACTCTCACCCACATAGTTTATATATATGCATATGCAAATTTGTCATATGCATTATCACTACGACTCCTTTCCTATCAAAGGAAATAATTGCAATGACTTGCATCTCCTCTCTTCTCCACCACTTTGATTAAATCCTTTATTTGCATTATTCTTGTTTTTCAGTCCCATCAAATTTTTTAATGTTATTTCATTTGATATTAAAAAATTTATTTTTATTTTTATTTTTATTTTATTTATTTATTTTTTAAAATTACAAATTACAATTCTTTTTTGTATCCAGGTAGTGTCTATCTATTGTGTTAGACATGATTTCTATATCAATGGTAACCAAAGTCAAATCAGCGAAGACCTAAAATAAGAAACAAAATATCAATAAAACTTTTAACTAATTTATAATTATTAAAATAAATAAATATAACTATTAAAAACATAAAATTACAATTATAAAATTGTAATGCCAAAACGGGTGCATGCACGTTCCGCATCATTTCATAAAAAACTTAAGTTGTTAGAGAGGAACAAAAAAAAAAAAAAAAAAGAAAAAAAATTATATCCAACAATAGTCATTTCTATTTGCCTCTTTTTTGTCAAAAGAAAAGATTCATGAAAAAAAAAAAAAAAATTCTTAAATTTATTAGAGAATCTAAGAAACTAGAAAGGCAAAGAGGAGAAATAAAGAGAATATAGAACAAGGATGAGAAAGTCACTTATTCTCTATTTTTGTTATCGTAAAGCACTTTTTTTTATAAAGATTTTGTCACTAGTATTTTTTTTTCTTTCCTTCTCTCTCTCTCTCTCTCTCTCTCTCTCTCTCTCTCTTTCCTTACACAATGGAAAACCCCCTTCCTCAAGTAAGCCTTTAAACATTTTGTTTTTGAGATTATAATATTCGTAGACCTCAACATCATCAATTATTTAGATATTGAGAATGTATTAGCATTTATATAGCTTTTAATTTGTTTCCAAACATTTCTGTATGTTTTGAAATTATTTGGTCACTTCCCTCATGTTTCTTAAATGTTTCTGTTTCCAAGCTAACCAAAACAAGACTGAAATGAAATTTGATCCTTGACTATATCCAATAATTATAGCATCCTCATCAGATGTTGTTTTTAAGAAAATCGTTTTATCAATTTAATTATGCAGCCATTAGTGGAGCCGAAACTGCATTGTCAAGCTATAATTCTACTTTGGGCAATCTTCCTGCGCAACCAATCTGGGCTGTTGCAGAAAATTATCGGTTTGAGCCTGCTTTAGTGGAGGTACTTGTTAATGTTATATTTAAAATGGTTTTTGTTATCAGGGCTTGCTATAAAACTGATTCTTGCTTGTACAGTGCAAAAAATTAGTGGCTGAGATTGGGGAAATGATGAGTGTCCAACTTATTGTGGAAGGATCAATGAATAGTTCAAATCCTTACTTCTCAAGCTCTTGGAGGCGCAATTTTTCTGTATGTCTTTCATTGTAAAACTCATCACATTTGTTTGTTCTTTAAGCGGCAAAAGGAGATTTGTCATATGCCTGGATGGATCAATATTATACAAAGCTACTTCTTGATGTTACAGTGATTATATATTTTATGTTGAGATACTCCCAGGTGCTGAACTAAAATGTTACAATATTAAGGTTGCAGCAGAATCCATCCCTGAGAGAATGCATCCACCTGTAATCATGATGTTCATGTTTATTGAGGCAAAACAGTTAGGTTTTATATCATTTAATTGTGGTCAGTATAAGTAATATAGTGTACTTTTTCCTGTGAAGTTTTTCTTTTAAGTCCGAATATTAAAGAATCTTGTTTGTTTGGATTATTAACCTAATTACATAACCAATTCTTCTACTATGTTGTCCAACTCAAAGAGCCTATTCGGATAATCTTAAGCTAATATTTTCTCCCTATATTTTGGCAGGGGGGTTTCATTCTAGATATGGGGGTACATTTCATTGCTGGTTTGAGGATGGTAAGCTATTCCTTTTAACTGAAATTGCATTGCCACATCATTCTTGTGATTTCTTTTGTATGAATTTTATGTATGGATAGCATTTTCCATTTTAAAAATAAAACAAATTATTTCAAGGAACGTTGTTGGAATGTGTCTCACATTGCCTGGAGTTGCCCTATCTGTGGTGGTTATAAGGCTCTAATTCCAATATCCTTAACCTAGGTTTTAAGGTGAAGTGAGGGCTAGGCTTTTCAATTTGATATCAGAGCCTACCAAACCCTAGGCTTGTTTCTCTCTAGAGTGCTTTCTTATTCCACATTTTTTTTGTTATCAAGATGTTTTTCTCTCTTCCTAAGTCGACCAATAGTTTGCTGATGTGATAAGAAAATTTTGTGATTTTTACTTGTTTCGGGGCTACCGGTGTGTTCGGTAGCATTGTTCTGTGATACGCTGAGTTTTCCGACTACTTCTCTACCCTTTTAGGATCCTCGTGTTGATGTGGTAAGTACATATTTGGTTCTTTTTTGTTTTTAGGCCACCATTGTGTTCAGTAGCATTCTTTGTGGGACGCTATTTTTTCGGCTTTTCTGTTTGTTGTGATTTGTCGTTGCTTCGGCCTTGTTGCTTTCTCTCTCTCGGTTGGTTTCTCTTGGTGCCATCGGGACTAATTCCATGCACGTTTCTTCTTTGTTGCAAGATGTTGATTCCTTGTCTATGTTCTTTGAAGTTGTCATTGAAGGGAGTGATTACAATTGTTATTGTCTCTTGGCAACTTCATTGTCGTTGTTTGCAATGATCATCATATTTTCAGGTTCAAGTTGGACACTTCACTTTAACCATTCCATGTTCCAACTTAAGGGAGAGTGTTAGAGATAATATAATATTGTCAAACATATTAAAAAATATGGAAGATATCAGAATATATGGAGATCCCATAATTTGTTCTTATTATGATTTTTTTGTATCTTTGATTTATTTCAATTTCTTAACTGAAGGGATTTGATTGTATCTCCCATTCTATAAATATGGTTTCTCATGTAAACAAGAGTATTAAGTTGAGTGAATGAAAGACGTAGCCCATAGGGCTTTGTATGTGTGGATGTAGGCTAATATTGGCTGAACCACGTTAAACCTTTGTACTCTTTTTTTTTTTGGGGGGGTCTCTATTATCTCTCCATATTCAAACTTGTTGCCTTGTTACAAAATTCAACTTGGTATCAGAGCTTGGTTGGGCTTGTGGCTGGTGTGCTATTTGTACGGTTACTGTATGTTGTGATTCAGGAGGGTGCGTTAAAATGTGTCCCGTATCGCCTGGAATTGCTCCATCTGTGCTGGTTATAAGGCTCCAATTTCCTTCTCCTTAATACCTAGGTTTTAAGGAGAAGTGTGGACTGAGCTTTTCAATTAATGTTAATTTCACGACTTTATGATTGAAGATGTATTCTATAAAAGATTTGTTCCACAAATTCAGTGATCATGATATCCAAGCATTCACACATACAAAGGAGACAAAGGCTTTATAGTGGAAAATCCTTTCAAACTTGAATGTAAAAACCAACATACGATTCCACTAGTAAGGCAAATGAAGAACAAGTTACAAGACCTCCCAGACCATCATCTTGTTAAGTGATACACCTAACTAGGATCAGTGAGACACGAGACACAAATAGAAATAAAACAAGAATCAAAATCAAGCACACAAGAACTCAAAGGTTTACTGGGTTCACCCTAAAAATAATGCTACCATGTCCACGGTTGCTGGAATGTCACTGTGATCCAAAAAGAGTTATGATACAATACCAAGAGATGCGACACTTCAACTATAAATACATAGTATTTGGGCAACATGCCAGAACTATGAAATACAAAAATATCTATCGCGGGCCAGTGGTTAATGTCCAGTACTTTACTGGATCCACATTACCCAACAGATCCAATCTACTCATACCCAGAGTAGCTCCTTAGCTCCAATCTTCCAGTCTGTCGGGTCTCCTTGATGTCTACAAATTCACTTTCCCTACCACGTCATGAACCCACAATCACAATAATGCCTCCACCTGTTAGATCAACTGATGACTATTGTGTGAGCAATGGTTGTGTATGCTCTATATGATTGTGTAGTGTCCAAGTTCCTCATTTCCTCACACACAATTATGGAGACTTCAAATCTCAATGTAACAACCATATCAAAATCTCTACATTTTTACCCTCAAAATTCATATATTGAAAGTACCACGTATACACCATATACAACTCATTTAAATAAGAAAATCCCTACCTCAAAGGTGAAGAGGAGAAAAAGCCCTAGAATCCAAAGTGATTGGATTGAAAATTGAATCCGATGAAAATGAAGCTCTTGATGTGTTCTACAATCTTTGTTCTTGAGTTTTTTGGCAAACTTACACTCTAGGAACCTTAGTTCAAGGCTTTAATGGAGTTACAAACACTAATTTTAGAAAGAGAAAGTAGAGAGAAGGAAGAGAGGAAAGATCAGAAAGAGGGAAGAAAAGTGAGCGGGAAAAAAGAAAACAAGCACTTAAGTAATTCTTGATAAAGTGATCAATCACACTAACCCAAGCGATTGATCACTTCAAAGGGGATCGATCACTTAACAACCACTAGGTACTGCCTGAAATTTCAAATTTTGTTCAATTGAAGCGATTGCTAGACACTGCTAAAGAATTCAAATTAATCGAAGTGGAGCAACCAACCTAGAAAATTCAACCTTTTGCCCCCAAGTTCACGCTTTACAACCCAAATCAACAAATCTCAAACTCAGGATGATTTGTGTGACAGTAGCAACAATGACAACAATAAAGAGAAGTAATTCAACCTCTAAGATGGTAGGTGCAAATACAATTGATCCAAAGAACTTAAGTGGGTCGGGTATAGACCTGGACGTTACACCATGGATTGAAATGCTTTGCTCTCAGCTAGCAACCTTAAACTAGGTCCTGTTATTACAACTGGGGGTAAGCAGTGTGCAGTATGGTGATATAAGCTGCTATTTTCGGAGTGGTTGAATATTGCTGGTGTATGAGATAGGGTAAAAGTTAAAAAATCATAATTCACTATAAGATGCAACTTCATTTTTCAAATTTCAAAAAAACATAAAAGCATCCGAGCATCCCAGAAAATTGGTCTGGGTTTGAATTTTTTTCTTTGTGAAGTGAGTTTCTTGTAAAACAAAAAAGAAACAACATAAGTCTGGCAACATTTATGGATACCAACCCAATGATTTTGAAGCAGCTGTACTGATTCTGCTGTTTTCAAACAATTTGTGACGTATTAAAATCTTGCGACATAAATCCTCTAAATTCTTAATGACACAAAACCTAATTCCAGTATCAAGCTTGACTATTGATTAGTAAATAACATTAGCATGCATGGCTTTGGCCATAATCTGGATCATAATGTGATTTTTCCTCATCATGTAAAACAGATTGTTGGATGTGAGGTTAAGTCGGTGTCAGCTTTCACTTCTCACGTAGATTCGACTTTGCCTCCACCAGATAATATCTCCTCTGTATTGTAAGTTCTAAAACATGGTGTTCATTTTACTAAGAATACTGATATGATTTGAAATCTGAAAATTGATAGTTTGGAATTTTTGTTGCCTCTCTAGTCAGCTGGAGAATGGTTGCTCTGGGGTTTTTGTCATGGCGGTATCTTCAAGAGCACCGAAGGCATGTGCCATGCTAAAATAATACTTCATATCTTCTAAAGATGCCATTATTATGCTTTATTCACTTATATTGTTTAGTACCTGTAGATATTCTGGCGAGTCGTTGGCTTAAAAGGTACTTTGCAAGTTGAGCGAGGAAATAGAGACGGAAAACATGGATACTCAGTAATCCTCTTATCCTATGAAGGAACTTATATATGTGGCAATTTAGAACTTCCTGAATCATTGATTTGATTGAGAAATCATTACCTTCCATTCTCTCACAATAATATTACAGGTGTCACTCTATACTTCTGATGGGCAAACCAAATGCTCCTTCTTTCCATTCAGTGGGGTGACTGAAGAATTAAAAACTTTTTTAAGTGATGTCTCCCAGGCCATTCTTAAGGTACTTCAAATTTTAAATGCTTCTATAGATGTGCTGATAAATTGATTAGTTGCCATTTCTTCAGTAACTTGCCTGTTTAACTGCATGATTTCATGAAATTGTTTTGTGATATCTATTTTGTGAACGTAGATAAATTAGTGACCTACAAAACTGAAATCTTGACTGGCTCCAAAGCAGTTCATCTCCTGGTTTTTTCCCACCTCAAATCTTTGAATAAATAATAGCTTGTCCATACAACTGCTTTTACGTTTATATGTTTTTTTGCTAGGTTTTTATGCACCTTTCCAGGGTTTGATTTCCAAGTTTCACCTTCTTCTACTAATCAGACATCTGTTCTATTTAGTGACTTAGCTATTCTTATTGTCACATTTCATCTCCAAAATGAAATTTCTATTTACCCTTGAGCGCTTCTAACACTCGAAAACTCTGATTTCTTCTGTTGGGCTGCAATTTGCTGATGTCTGGTTACAGAGAGTACCATATTCTGATCCTATATACTCACTATTTGGTTGCAGGAGGGTAGCTATGAAGCAGAACCTCGCTGCTCTTACGTGGAAGGTGCTAGGGATGTTGCTGTTCTGGAGGCAATGCTTGAATCTGGAATGAAGCAAGGAGCACTTGTCCAAGTCAAAAAGTTTTAGTCTCATTTTCCGATCCTTGTTGCCAATGTGATGTAGCGTGCATCAGTGTGATTTATATGTTTAATGATTCGTTTTTGGAAAAGTTAATATTATTCTTTAGAATGATAGAGTTGAAACATGTACACACGGATATACAAGCACTTTGGTAGGGGAGATTTTGTGCAACTATGACTTGAATCTATTTTATAAAAGCACTTGGATCTCACAGTGGAGTGGACTCCACAACAGTGAGCTCCACTCTTACAATTTTTGAACTTGACTGCGCAACCAACTAGAAAGAATCCAAGCTCTATAATAAAGACATATATCATATATTAGAATTCTAGAAATTATTATCTAGACAAAGCTTTTGCATAACGGAGAAGAGAAAAGAGAAACATTTTGAATAAATTGAAGGAGATAACAAAAACTATCATGTGATGATTTCTCAGTAGCCTATGGAATCTATGCATATGGTCATATGGAATCTAGTTTGTTAAATTTGAAGAATGAATACCTTAGAGATATCGTTTTATCGATTGAAGTTCAACAATGAGTTCCCTTGACATTTTACAGGATATACGAGGTATTTTAGCAAAAGGAAAACTGAAAAATAGAAGCATTAATTTAAAAAAATAAGTTGTTAAATAGTTTGCGTTTCAAAAATTTAATCTCCAATTTTATGTAATTCTCATGAGATGCTTGTATTATGCTTTCTTTGATAATTGAATGCTAGCTTATTGTAATTCATGTTTGTAATTTATATCCTTCCAATTGAATTTAAAGAAAAAAGAAAAAAAAAAAAAAAAAAAAAAAAGAAGAAGAAGAAAGATTTAGTCAAAATCCTATTATAATAAAACATGAATTAAGGACGAGTACAATTTTTTTTTTTTTTTTGAAAAATCTAACACAATACTATTATCAAAATATCTTAAGTGATTAATTTAATATTTTAAACTTTAAAATGATATAATTTTTAATCTAGTTATTAATTTTTAATAAAATTAATATTTTTAAAATCCTCTCATCAAGATTTATTAAACACAATCCAAGTAGACTATGAAATTATTATTATTATTTTTTTAAATTTATTGTCAAAATTGATGTAAAGGTAACATTTTACTCTGTTTAATAGTAATAATTTATTTTGTTTCACAATAAAATATTATTGACTATTAGAGTAATACTTTATTGCCTTTAACAAAAAAAAAAAATATTAACTGAAGGAAATTTTACGAGTTCTTTCCCTATAAGTTTACAAACAAATCAACGATAATCAATAAATAACAATTCAAATCAACAATAGGGATACATGTGTAGTGTTATCCAACAAAGAAGAGTACATAGTGGCCTGTAACAGTAATAAGATCAAACCTCTCAAATGTGTGATTAGAGAGTGGTCATTTCGATACCGCTGTAGATGATAGAGAGTGTCTTGTTGGACTTGTTTGTCAAGCTCTCAAATTGAATCTTATCCAATGCCTACACACCACAATCAAATTAAGAAAGTCAGAAATTTAAGTCCCATTCTAAGAACATACGAGTTAGAATAGATAGAGAGAGAGAGGATTAAGACTAGTTATATTAGAGGAGTTGCTGATGAGTTCACGAAGGAAAATCACCTTGTTGCTGTAGAAAGTGTTGATAATGAGCTTGAGAAGTTGGTTGATTTCGGTTTAGAAGGCGAACGTCTCACTCAAATCTCTCACGTATATATGAAAAGGAAAGATTGTCCAAGAAGAAATAAAAAAATATTTATGTGTCCTCTATCAGGTACGGGCCTCTAGGTGAGAGGGTTTATGAAAAAAAATTTATGAGTGGTCATTTTTATCAAAGAAGAATCCAATAGAGCGGTTTTGTCCAAATTTCAAAATAATAATAATAATAAATAAATGAAAGATTAAGAAAAAGAAAAAGAAAAAAAAGTCAATAATATTACATCAAATGTGATATTAGATAAGTTTTAGCTATTGAATTTCAATTAAGTTTTTGGAAAGAGATGTAAATGTAATGAAAGTAAAATATATGTGATGCACCCGTCTTTGTGTTTATGTGTGGAATCGAGTCAAGTTGTAAGTTGTTCAATTTTAATTTGATAATTTAACAAATTAAAATTGTGTTTAAACTTTACTTGTTTACATAACGAGCCGAATACGAGTTGAGCTCGAGTAACTTTATTTTTTTTTATTTTTTTTATAGTGCATATAAGCTTATCGAACTGAGCAGTAAATTGTTCAAACTTGACGAGTTTAAAATTGTGTTTAAGCTTGACTTATTTATATAATGAGTTAATTTCAAATGAATTTTTAACAAGTTGAACACGAATAGTAACTTAATTGGTTTAACAACCCTAGTTGTTCACGTGAAATTGAATATATATATATATATATATATATATGTCATTATTGTGGATATGGATGTTGGTTTTTGACCACACAACCAAAATGTGAACTCAGCTAGAGAGTACTAGCAGAATAGATTAAGCCCAACAACTTGTAACAAGAAGGTGAGAATCCGGCAGTAGTTCATCCACCTGGGGGCACTTTGATGATCAAGTCAGTAAACAATATCTCTCACAGATAGAAAATAGTACTTTAATTCACAAGAAATAACTTACTTCAGACCCATGAGGGTGTCTTGCTTTTATAACCAGCAGTGACCTGATCATTTTAGAAGCCTCACTTCAGTGGACTCAGGCTCAAGCTCATCCTAGACTCTCAGCTAGATAGGGATAAACTCTTCATGAGCCTTATCCTTATCCTAAGTGAAAGCCTCCCCTGTTCTAGGACTTTTGTCCCTTGTCCGGATACCTCGGATTCCGACATCTTCGCAGATAACCTCGGCTTAGTCGAGATCATCTCGACAAGCATGACCAAGCCACGTGGCACCTCGGCTGACACTTTGGCATCACCTTAGTTACGTGCTGTCACTCACAAAATAGTTCCCCACAACTGCCCCCTAGGTTCTATTACCTCGGCAACCTGAGGTGATGAAACTTACATAATCTGTCCATTCAGCATGTCAGATCAAACATGCATTCATTACTTTGACCGAGATCATGACTCATTGGTTTTCAAGTAATCAGGAGTAAGTTGCCCACTTTATCAAGTGTCAAGAACTAAGAATCAAGTTGTTTAGGTGTCTCGACGGAGATCGCCCTTCAAGCCGAGGTTATTGCCTCATTACTTCAATAATTTCAAGAGTTCCAACTATGCATGAGCTGTCACGCATAGTCTTTTCAACTGTTTCCTCCACGTGTCCCTGTCCTATTGGCTCGTACCTGACACGCGCTATCAAATCGCGTTGCTTCTGGCCACGTCGTTTGACCAGCACGTCGCCCAAGGCCAATTCATTATGGTTTGCCGCCTTTTCGAATTTTGACAAAACTCCAAATTCTCTCTCTTCACCCCTTTACTTCTCATTCTCGCATTGTCTCTCTCTACTCAGACTTTCTCTCTCTAAAGTGTTTCAATCCCCCATTTTCATACCTTCAAAGTTTTGCAATTGCTACGTTTACCTCCTCTGGTGATTCACACAATGTCGCCATTCTACCTTTTAACTGAGTTCGGCGAACCTCACTCCAGCGTCCCTATTGTCAACCGCATTCAGTAATTTATTAATTTCTTCTTTTTTAATTTCAGTCTTATACTGTTCTCGAATATGTTGTTGTTGTGAACTATTTGCACACTCCCGCTGTTCCTTGTATCAAATTCCACACTAATTGCGAGTCGCCTGATTTGCTTGCCATTTTTCATGCTTTAGATATCGCGACTTAGCTCTTGTTCCTGAATTTATTTACTTGTACTGCTTGTGGTTCTTTCACATTGCCTTGCAGATTTGTAACTTTTCGTGCTCTTGGATCTTCATTTCTCACCACTATGCTTTTCACATTGTTGCTTTTCTTTGTTGCTTTCTTGATTCTGAATCATGTTCCTTTTCTGTTTTCCTTGCTTGTTTTTAGATCTTTGCATTTGATTCTTGTTTTTCCATAGAATTAGGTTTGGGATTTGCCTAGAAACTATACATTTAGGAAAACTGAAACAAATTTCCCCTTAAATCTTCAAAAATCCTCACCCTAGTGCTTGTTTAGGGTTTAGTCGAGGTTCTCAAACCCATATCGGTTTCTTTTCTCTGAAATCCAACACAAAACAATTTAAGTCGATATCATGGACATGTTTAGGCAGAGGGTGGATACCCCGACCAAACTAGAATACTTTCACCAGGAATTCTCCATCCCAGACGACGTTCATCTCAGGTTGGCTGGGAATGAAGATTTTATTATACCTGGGAAGGACTACATGCCATTCCTTGTAGTCGCCTTTATTGAGTGTGGACTTTCGGCTTCCTTTAAACATTCTTTTTCGAGAAGTCTTGCATTACTACAAACTTAACCCCATACAATTAGCCATCAACTCATTTAGGGTTTTCAATGGCATAGTCAAATTGGTACGTCGAGAAAACACTAGGATTACCCTAGCCAACATCCAATTCTGTTACACCACGTGTGGCCTTAAGTCAGCCAGTGGCTACATGTACTATCTCAAGCCCAGATCCACCGCCTACGAACTCATAGCTGACCTCCCAGACTTTAACAAAGATATGGAAGATGACTACCTGATTGTCTCGGGCAATTGAAAATTTGCACCTGATGATGATCTTCACCTCTTTGCTCTGCGTCAAGGAGTTTTTAGAGAGGATGAGGGTAAGAACTTTGCACGAGTGTAATTCTTTTGAGCCTTTGCATCTATATTGTATATCTGTTCTGAAGCTTAATGTCATTTTTTCTGTTTTTACAGTTTTTCCTCAACCGAGCAATTCGTTTCAGGAATCCTACACACCCAACCGAGATCTCAAGAGGCTTCTGAACCTGCCAATTGAGAGACACAAAGCCCCACTGCTGCTCAACTACATACCAACCTACCAAAGTTCTTTGCCCGACACTCTCAGAAGAAGCAAGACTTCAGTAGCCACTCAACCAACTACCTCTTCACCAAGGCCAGATCAAGCCTTTTCATCGGATCTAGTGGACCAGCCATCCACATCAGTTATTACAACTTATTTCGCCATCTCAGCGCCAACACCGTTGCCGAGTTCTCAACGGCCCTACCGGCAGAACACAAAGTCGAAGACGCTGAGATTCGGAGGCATCGGCTTACGACCCAGCCAATCCTCTCATTGTTTTTCTTGCCATCAACTTTGGCACGAGAGTTATAGTTACTACAACAACTGAAGAAATTGGGCGCAAACCAACTGTTGCCGAGGACCTCCTAGTCGATATCCCAAGGGTTATAACGGTCCAACCCTTCCCTTCTCAATCCCAGCCCAAGCCAAATTGAATGAAGAAGGCCAAGGCTAAGGCCACAGTGACTCAAATTCCTTCTGAATTTGAGAAGGATCCAGAGGACTCTATGCCAATATCAAAATTGGCCAAACCTAAGAAGAGGCCATTCGAGGCCGCAACATTTGATGCCCCACCATCGAAGAAGCCGAGGTTTGATTGCTTAGAGGGTGGTAGGGGCTTCCCCTACGATTAGACTTGGGCCTCCGAGGTGATGGTTTCGACTTCTAAGAGTCGGTGATAGCGTGATCAAAAGCGTAGAGGTCGACGCTGCTCTGTCTATGGCTGTGCTCCTTTCAGCCGATATGAACCACATGATTGAGCTTCATGAGTATGAAAACTTCGCCCTCATGATGCAACACTTTGTCTTGGTAGGTTTCTTATTGTTTCCACTTTAGCTTTCCAACACTTAGCCAAATTTTACTTATCCGTTTTGTTCCTTGCAGGCCATCCAACATGCACATTCTTACGCGATCAAGACCGAGATGATAAAAAAGGAGTTGGTGAAGAAGACTGAAGAAGCTTCCAAACTTCTCTCTTCACTCAACCAGGTTGAGACCAGCAATTGAAGTTTGCTGGATAAGGCCAAGGCTACTAAGGTTGCTCAAAACAAAGCCGAGGTTGCCGAGGTCGCTGCTGAAGCTGCCAAGGCTGACGCTATAGCTGTCGAGGTCAGAGCAGTAGAGGCTGAGGCCAAGCTTAAGGAGGCCATCGAAGGAAGCCGAGATTAAAGCGGCCGATGAAAAGGCCTATGTCGAAGGTCATGTCGATGTGCGCGATGCCTATAAAGCCCAAGTCAACCAAGCTTGCAATAAAGGTTATTACCTCGGTTGGACGACAACCCTCAACAAGCTCCTCAACATGCCTTTCCCTCCCTCTTCTAATCAATCTGACGACGAAGCTGAAGAGGAGGAAGCTGAGGCTGAAAAGGCTAATGAAGAGGTAGAGGTTGCTACTGGGGCCAAGTCTCTTACTCCGAATGATCAAGTCTTGGACTTGACTTAGGATGCGGAAGTGGAGGTCTCCAAAAGTCCCTCTCCCAAAGCCAGTCCTGAGACCGAGGTCAAGACTGCCGAGAAGAACTTGGACCAAACATTGCTTGAGATAGATGCCGAGATAGCGGCGGAGAAGGAGGCAACATTGCCAGCCGAGGCCGACACAACGCCAATAGTCAAGGTTGAGCAATCCGAGATCAACGCCATTGATTCCAGTGCTTAGGATTTTTTTTCTTTACTTTTTTACTTTCCTTTTTTCAGTAATTGTAATCTTTTTGTGTTGAACATTTTTCTATTTTGTCAAGCCGAAGTACCATCTTGTGTAGTTGAACAAGTTATCTTTTATGCCAGGCTGATGTGCGTTTTTTAAACAAGTTGTTTCTGTGAATGCCAATCTTCTTTTTCCTTCTAAGTGTTAGATGCCTTCCATGTGTGCTCATTGCCTTTTTGCTTTATGCCTTGCATATTGTTTCATACTTAGAATTTTTCTGATCCTTTCAAGTCTGGCAACTTGGCTCCTCATCTCGAGTCCCCAGACCTTGGATACATTTACACCTCGGATTTGAACATACTAATCACCTCAGGTAACAACTATTACTATTTATCTCGACCAAACAACACTTACAAATATTTCATCAAATTTTCACAAGTGTTGTTTCTTTATTTGTACTTGCTGTCTTCTAGCAAGACTTCACCCTTCCAAGTCTAGGGCCTTGGCAGGGTATCTCGGACAAAGATATTTTGGGTACAGTATAGTACTCTCATCTCAGATTAACTTATCTCGAATAGTTCCACCTATAAATGATCTCAGATAACTTCAACTTGCAAAATTATTTCAAAAATTTTACAAGTGTTATGCTCATTCCCACTTCATGCCCCCTAATGTGAACCTAAGTACCATTTATGTTCACATTAAGGACATATCAACTATTGTTGCCAGAGTCTGACTTAGACAATTTTGGTCAAGGTTTTCTACCCCGATGTCTTTTGCAATCTGTCCAGATCAAACTTAGTTCAATTTTGCCATCATGGCAAGTCTAAGTTACTCGCCATGTTTCAATTGGAAAGATCACAAACTTAGTTCAACTCTACCATCGCACTATCTTGCACATCATTTGTATCACGCTATCTTGCACATCCTTTGTATCACGCTATCTTGCACATCCTTTGTATCACGCTATCTTGCACATCCTTTGTATCGCGCTATTTTGCACATCCTTTGTATCGTGCTATCTTGTGCATCCTTTGTATCGTGCTATCTTGTGCATCATTTGTATCGTGCTATCTTGCGCATCATTTGTATCGCGCTATCCTGTGCACCCTGTATCGTACTGTCTTGTGCACTCACAAGGTCTAGGAGACCTTAAATCCTTTAAAGGTGCAATTCCTTTGGTGTTTGTCATGCCCGAACGACTTCAGGCGGTCTGGTATAGCCATCTGACTGTGTTTGCGATGAGTGCCTAGGAGATCAACTGAGACGGTGGAAAGTAAAGTTCGAGTGGCCGAGGCCTAGAACGCAAAGGTTCGGAATTTTTGAGACTAGAGTTTGGTTTAAATACCCAAGGGTGTATCCTCGGCTAGCAACCATAGGTTAAGGTAGCTTGTACGCGCCTCAATTCTGGATACTGAACCAACCTAGTCTATCACCCTGTTGGAGAATGGGGAAAGTTGCCAACATAGCTAGGGAGAAAAGTAGTACTTGTGGTTTGGAAATGCCAGATGCAGAAGAGGAAGATCCCCAGTAGCATAAGGTGAGTCATCGCCAATTGCCCCTATAAGGTACTTTCACTTCCTAGCTGCTACATCGTATTTTATTATCTATTACATCCATCGCATTACATATAAAACTTATTGCATGCATCTACTACACTATCCATTTTATCCATTACATAATATCATTTTCTCGCATGTATCCTTTCCATGTTAAGCTTAGTTCGACATGTGCTCACATCTTTCCCTTGTTGAAACATGGTTCTGTCATGTGTAAGTACCCATGCTGTGTTGAGGTCACTATTGAGTGTGTCAGCACTTTTTCTATGTTAGACATGGTTTGTTTTGTGTCCATGCCTTTTCTTGGTAAGATGTGGTTCGACCTACGCCTCTTATTCACTGCATCCATTGCATTGTACTTTATTTTGTTGCATACAACAATTAGGATCATTATCTTTCCACAGCAGATCATTTCTCACTTATATCATACCACCCAATTACTTGTACTCTTTCTCTTTCTACGAAAAACATAGTTTTGGAGATGTCTGCACCCCTTTCATGTTAAAACATGGTTCTATTATGTGTAAGCATCCATGCTGCGCTGAGGCCAGTATTGAAGATGTAGGCATTTAGCCGATGTAGGCATTTAGCCTATGCTAGGCGTCGTTTGGCTGTGTCCACTTCTTTTCTATATAAAACGTAGTTTGCTTTGCATCTCTATTCCTTTATGGTATTCGTGTGTTTTGCACTACTTGTGGTTTGATGATTTCATTACATTGTATATCATTTCCTTGATTTCATTACATTGTTTTGTTGCATTGTATATCATTTGTATCCTGCCCCTGAACTACACTGGTTTGATTTCTTGCAACGGGATACGTAGGCAACCCTCAGGTTCAACCAACTGCATCTGCATTTTGTTCGTTTGCCCAAGTCTTAAGGCCTTGTCAAAATGGGTCGTCTTCGGGCTTTGACATTCACTTATGTCATTTTATGACTTTGAGATCTATCAAAGGGGGGCAACTGTAGACACTCCATTTTTGACGGCCCTTACGACTTGGACGTCATTGCTTACACACCCAATGATGAATTTGTATGCTTGTCAAGTGCTTAAAGTCCTCAGTGGAATGCCACATCTTTGAGCCTTTCAAACTCTACACCCCAATTGCCTTGTTTTTAGACCAAACCCAGTGATCTTCAAGCCTGCAACCTCTGGTGGCTTGCCGGCCACCTCTATGGGCTGTCGGCCATTGCTCTTGGTTGCCGGCCACTAATGTGGCCTGCTGGCCATCGGTGATGGCCGGCCTGTCATCAATGTCTTTTGCAGATATTTTGTGATAGTTGTGCCAGCTGTTTGCACAGATGCTTGCATCTGCTCCCACGTGTATGGTTGGATCTTCTTAAGGGAGATTCATGTTCTCTACATATAGAGGGCCTCCCACTCATGTTTTAAGGTTAGAAAAATTTTGGAGCAATATTTTTCCTCTCTCTCTATAATGCTCTTTCTCTCTCTCTCTCTCTCTCTCTCTCTCTCTCTCTCTCTCTCTTGTAAATTTCTACACTTTTGCCAACATATCCTTAACCTTTGCCTATACACTCTTAACCAAACCACTCTATATTTGAGCTGAGGTGTCTTTGAGCTTTGTTGGAGCTCTTGAGGGTGTGTTTGCTTGGTTTTATTGCTTGGAATTGATTTCCTCTTCAAGAGGTATAAGGCTTTGCCTCTTTACTTGCTTTAACTACTCTTTTTCTTGCTATTTTCCAACTTTTTTGAGCTATAAAAACTCTATATTTTTGGACTGAAACTTGGGTTTTAAGACCAATAAAGGTTGAGGGGTGGTTCACCCTTCTTCACACCTTGTTTTGAAGGCCTTTACTCTTGTGTTTTCCACACTCACACTATCTTTTTTTGAGATTTTAAACACTAATTTTCAGAGTTGTTTCAGTGGTTGAAATCATGGTTTAAAGTCCATATTTTAAGGGGTTAGCCTCCCCTCCTTGTGTGTTTACGTTGTGCTATGTTTTAGCTTATTAATCAAGCTTTTCTTTTTTTTTTTTGGTCTTAATTCCAGCATGTTTTAGGACTATTTTTAGACTGTTTTACCACTATTTTTGGTTGATAGTTTTGTTTGAGCTTTGTTTTGCATGCTTATAGTGTAATTATCCTCATGGGTTTGGTGTTTTAGGCCTTAGACACCATCTTATTTGAGTTGATTGCATTTATTTATGGCTTTCCATACTTGTGATCACTCTTAATCATCTCTACAACCTCTCTCCTTTCTTGGCTTTTGTTTTGCTTTGAAAATGGTTTCAACTTACTTGTTTGTTTAAACATGGGATTGAGATGCCATGCTTAATGGTTTAATCCCTTTGGAGTTTCATTACCAACGGTATGATGTCTCTTTCATGCTCAAATAAACACTTGATTTGAGCCATTTTTCCATTAGAGGACTTAAACTCACCATTGGACTCAATGAATTAAAGGATGGTTGGTAATTAAAAAGAAGTAATTAAAATATGATTAAAATGATACAAGATAAGAATTTGGTTGTGTTCAATCGGACGTTAATTGAACACATGGAAGCTTGAGGCATTTCATACTCATTAGTGATGAAATGATTCAAGTTTCCAAGGTCACTGCTTCCTTTAATCAATTCATGAAAGGGAGGAGGTTACAGTCTTATTTTGTTGCATTTATTGAACTTGCACACTTTGGTTCATAAGCCATCATGCAATGAAATTGCTTAAGTTGATGGTTTGTGGACCAAGTTTTGTCTCTTATTTGATCTGTTCATGATAAGGAGGGGTGAATTGTGCAAACAAATTCTTGAGAATATCCTGTGCATGCTCTGTTTGTTCTCTGTTGTAGCAAGATGAACTATGCAGCAGTGGCCGGTAGGCCACTTTCTATGGCTGGCAGGCCACCTTTGGTGGACGGTAGGCCATCGCTGGTGGACGATAGGCCATCACTTCTAGCTGGTCGGCCACCAATGCAAAATCCAGCAGTGTGTTTTTTGAGCAGAGCAGAGACATTCTAGAAGTGGACAAAGGCGTAAGTGTTCTACTGTGCAATAGAGGCTTTCTGGAAGCAAAATAGTGGTATTTTCAGGTGGAAACCGAGCATGTGTATGAGCATTCCTCACGTACCGAGCTTGTTTAAGTTCAAATATTTAACTTAGATATTTATTGTAATTAATTTGTTGTAGCTAGTTGATTTTATAAAAGTGTTCTAATTATTTTAATTAGCTAGAATAGTTCATTAATTTATTGTAATAATTAGTTAAATAGTTAGCTTAATTAGCTTAGCTTTAATTAGTTAGCTAGTTAGTTCATTTGGACCTTCTTGTGTGAGGGTGCAATGTTGTAATAATATGTATGCCTTCCAACCCCACGTCTTCTTCCTTTTATTTATTAGCTTATGATGGTTAGTTTAGGGACATCATGTTTTGCTTAGCATACTTCATGTTTGCGCATCCATTTGTATTGCATGCACTGAGGTTCATCATTCTAACTTGCATTGTTAGTTTAAATACTTCTTTTAATACGTGCTTAGACCGCATGCTATCAACTTGATTCATATGCCATATTAGTAGCCGAACCTATTAGTTGCATTTTTGCATACGTTGCATTAGTCATATTGCATAGTTAGGAATCATGCATTTTTATAACTCATTTCTCTTTTGGCTTGGAGTACTAGATAAGCCTTTACGCGCTTTAACGTATCGCATGCATGTGATTGTTGCCATGTTTAGCATGCTTGCCATGAGGCTAATTGCTTGATAAACTGTTTGCATGCCTGTGGATGAAGGCTAATTGCTTGAATTGGAATGATTTGATTCATGTACATTTAAGCCCACTTTGTCAAGTGGCACAAACTCTTTTCAAAACAAACATGAAATCAAAGTGTTCCAATTTTTACAAATTAGTCTATACTTTTGTGTGTGCGCATCACATAGTAATGCTAGCCTAATAATCAGAACAAGAGCATATAATGTAGATAAGATTCATAGCATGATTAGTAGAGGCCAATCTTTGATTGGGTGAGTGGGGGTGCTCAATTCATAACCTTCCCCTCTCGTACGTAAGTTCCCGAGTCGAGACAGTCTTGGTGATGACGGACATGTGGCCTTTGGCACAAGTCATGGGTTTTCTAAATTTTTCAAAAATATTTAGGTGACGACTTTGTATCTGGAAAAGTAGTCCATTTTTGGCAATTTGATTCAAAACCGATTTTCCAAAAGATTTGTTGGATTGGGACTCTTTGGTGTTTATCTATTTCACATTGCACTTGTGAGATCAGATTCAAAACCGCGAGAGTCCGATACTGTAGGGCTTATTCGTCTTCCGAAAGGGGGCATGAAAATTCGAGCTACACTGTTTCAGTGCCATATGCCATGGCAAATGGGGACTCTCCAGTTGATCTTCTTGGCACAGTTCGATATGCCCACAAGACACTAGGCAATTCCTCAACCCACTTGCCCTTGGCAGCTTCCAGCCTCTTCTTGATCCTATCCAAGATGGTCTTGTTGGATGTTTCTACCTGTCCATTGCTTTGGGGAAAGCTAGGAGTCGAATAATAGTTTTTGATCTTGTATTTTGCATAGAAGTTTTTGATCAGCTTACTGTCAAACTGGGTGCCATTATCTGGCACAATGGCTCTTGGGATCCCAAACCTAATAATTATGTTCTTCCAGATGAAATTCTTCACATCCAAATCTCGGATTTTGGTCAGGGGTTCAGCCTCTACCCACTTCGTAAAATAATCAGTTGCTACCAGCAAGAACTTCCTCTGTCCAGTTGCCTGGGCCAGTTGCCCAACAAGATCCATGCCCCACTGGGCAAATGGCTAGGGACTGGATATTGGATTCAGATCTACGGCTAGTTGGTGTATCAATAGTGCAAACCTCTGACATTTTCTGCATTTCCTTATATAGGCTTTAGCATCCTTCTACATGTAGGGCCACTAGTATCCTTGAGATATTGCCCTATGAGCAAGTGATTTGCCCCCTGTATGGCTTCGGCATACACCTTCATGGATCTCATAGGGAAAGTCCTGAACCAGGGATGGATCCACATATCTCAAAAGAGGCCTAGTGAGGACCTTCTGTAGAAATGGCCTTTTGATAACAAGCAAAACCTGGCCGGCTTTAATCAAATCTTGTGTGCTTCCTTTTTATCTACTGGCAACCTACCATCTCTGAGGAACACAACTATGGTGTCTATCCAGCTTGGACCCATCTCCACATGCATCACTTTATACTCGGTTAATAGGGGTTCTATACATGGGCCTGATAGATAATCCACAATTATTGTCCTTGCCTTACCGAACTTCATTGTGCTGGTGAGGTTAGCAAGTGCGCTGGCATGACTGTTATCATCTCGGCAAACTTGCTACACCCGGCAGTTCTGGAAATATCTTAACAACTTGACAACCTCCTTGACATAGGCTATCATCCTCTTATCCTGGGCTGCATATTCGCCCATCACTTGATTCACAATAAGTTAGGAGTCACAAAAGATTACCGCCTCCTTGGCTTTCATAGCTGCTGCTAGTTTCAATCCTGCAATCAGCTCCTCATACTCCGCTTCATTATTTGAGGCTTTGAGCCCCAAACAAATTGACTACTATATTATTCACCCCTCCGGTGATACCAACACTACTCCTGCCCCGCTCCCTGTCGGTTTGAGCTACCGTTGACGAAGAGCCGGAAGGAGTCTCCAATGTAGATATCGCAAGGTTTTGGTTTCTCTTCTTCATTCTGCTCTGCTGGTGTGGAGTTCTTTGGCCCCGGTTGGGTTTCTTCTTGTTCTTCTGGACATCCCAAGCTGTGGCTCACCGAAGCCTTCCTAGGGATCGCTCTTGGAGTGAACGCAACCACAAAGTCGGCCGGAACTTGACCCTTGATTGCTGTTCTAGGCCTGAATTCCAAGTCGTATTGGCCTAGCACCATTGCCTATTTGGCTACTCCGCCTGTCAAGTCCCCATTCTGCAGCAGAGACTTTAGGGGACGCTCTGTCAGTACCACAATCCTGTGGGCTTGAAAGTAGTGGTTTAATTTTTTCGAGGCCATTACCAGGGCCAATGTTAACTTCTCCATAGGCAAGTATCTGGTTTTGGCACTTGCCAGGGTTTTGCTCATGTAATAAACTGCCTTCTACTCTCCCTCATCTTCTCAGATTACCACCGCACTCACAGTGTGGTCCGAAACTGCCAGGTACAAGTACAATTCCTCTCATGCTACCAGATTTGACAATACTGGAGCTGTTGCCAAGTACTTTTTCAAGTCAGCCAGAGCGACTTCGCACTTATTTGTCCACAAAAAATCTGTGGCCTTCTTTAACAATTGAAAAAATGGTTTGCATTTATCAAAACTTTGGCTGATAAACCAATTCGCTATGCATAACTAGTGCTCCTATTTTCTGCCTATCAGCACCGGTATTCCCTCGGCCTCATTTCGGTGAGCTGTTTCTCCTTTCTGGCTTGGATGTCGCCATTCCTTATGTGTCTTCTTCCACTCTAGCATACTTCTCAATCCGTGCCATGAGCTCTTCCATGTTCTTCGGTAAGGTCTTTGCGAATGAATTTCGAAGCGATCATTTATCATTCAGGCCGTTCTTGAAAGACATGACCGCCAACTCTTGGTTATGACCCGGAATCCGGTTGTACACCTCATAGTATCTTTTGGCGTAAGCCCTGAGGCCTTTGCCATCGTTGATCTTCAAAGCCAATAAGGAATCTACCCTTATAGTGGCTACGATTTGTTCGTAACAAACCTGGCCACAAACATCTCGGTCAGGCCTTCCCAATTCTTCACAGTTCCTTTCGGCAACTTATAGAACCAATTCGATGCTATGTCCCCAAAGGACAAATTGTGGGTGCTGATTTTTGACCACATAACTAAAAGGGGAATTCAACTGGAGAGCACCGGAAGAATAAATTAAGCCCAACAACTTGTAACAAAAAGGTGAGAATCCAGCGGTGGTTCGTCCACCTGGAGGCACTCCGACGATCAAGTTAGTAAACAATATTTCTCACAGATAGTAAATAGTACTTAAACTCACAAGAAATAACTTACCTTAGACTCACGAGGGTGCCTTGTTTTTATAACCAGCAAAGACCTGATCCCTTTAGAAGCCTCACATCAGTGCACTCAGGCTCAATGCTCATCCTTGACTCTCGGCTAGATAGTGATAAACTCTTCATGACCCTTATCCTTATCTTAACCGAGACCCTCCCCTGTTTTAGGACTCTTGTCCCTTATCCGGATACCTCAAATTCTGGCATCTCCGCAAATAACCTCAGCCTAGCCGAGATCATCTCAGCAAGTATGACCAAGCCATATGGCACCTCGGATGATACTTCGACATTACCTTAGCCACGTGCTGTCACTCACAAAATGCTTTCCCACAATGGAGAATTCTACTATAGACACGTCTAAATTATGTTATTTTTTTTCTTTAGTTATGATATTATTTTAATTATGACTCATGAGATCGTTAGTTATGCCTCATGTTATGACCTTTTTTTTTTAATTTTAATTTTAATTTTTATTGTATAGTTATGACTTAAAAAAAGCATAAGATAGTGTTTGTCATGACCCAAACCAGCCCCTAATAGTTTGGACATGACCAGCCTCACATGAGGCCTAAACTTAGTTACTTTAATAGCACTTAACCTCGGGGCTTAAACGGAAGCAAAACAATAAAAGAACAAACATTCATTGACCTGTGTCTAAATGCCAAGATCATGTTGCTTTGCCATACGTATATATAACATTACATGAACATTTCATAATACATAATGCAAAGAAAAACACCTTGATAGTTAAGCATCACCAACTTTTATACACATGCCTATTGTTCCTTAAACTTACAACAAAACAGTTCACCGTAGAGATTGACCAATATGAGACAAAAGAGTCACTTTGAGTGACTAACAAAATAGGTTTAGCTACAGGCTTCTGGGCTAGCCTAGGGTTGATCCACAAGCTGGTCACCTACAATATATTCAGAAAAGTAAAGTGAGCAAGGCTCAATGAATGATAGTAGTATAACAAATTCAAAGTATGAACATAAATTAATAGTGCGTTTCTCAAATCATATGCCTAGCCATATTTCCCTTTTCTGAACGGTCTTGGATTCACATACGACAAAACAGCCTCAAGCCCAACCGAGTACAGAATGGCCTTAGGCCCATCATAGTAGCAAAACGGCCTTAGGCCCAACAAACTACAGAACGGTCTCGGGCCCATTATAGTAACAAAACGGCCTAAGGCCCAACAAACTACAGTACGGCCTCGGGCCCATTATAGTAACAAAACGGCCTTAGGCCCAACAAACTACGGAACGACCTTGGGCCCATTATAGTAACAAAACAGAACGGCCTCGAGTCCATACCTCATATGCTGGGGTTTAAACATATATATATATATATATATATTTCGTAGACATTACATAAAACATAATGCACTCACCCAGTGAATTGGGTCGTAAATAACATTTATAAATACAAAACATGAACTAAGTGTTTAGTAAGCTACTATCACTCACAGTGATGTGGGTGGATGTCGGTTCCTTCCTACGGATGCCCTACACAAGGCATATAAATTATTAGTACATCACTTTTCTTCTTATTTCTCTTATTTAATTCGCTATGCTTCACGTAATTAAGTGCATCATGGAAGCATTAAATGGACATAACCATATTTTTAAGAGGTCGGGAAGAGCGAGAGAAGATCGCGAAATTTTCCAGCTTGGGCCGCACGTGCGGGAAGGTTGACCGCACGTGCGGGCCGCACGTGCGGGCCACACGTGTCTTTTTAGCAGAATGCCCTTACCCTTCTGCCCTGTTTTCCACACATGCGGCTGTAAGCCTCGCACGTGCGGCTGTGCCTCCCGTACATGCGGCCATGAGCCCCGCACGTGCGGTCGTTTGCCCTGTTTTTCAGTCCAAATCTTCAAAACTCCTAGGGCACAAGGGGGTAGTTTTATAGCCAAACTCAAGATAGATTGGCATTAAAACATGACATAACAACACATAAACATGTGATTCTAGCTCTTTGGCTTTTTATACTTCAAATTTCCATGATTTCTCACGCTCACTATGTAGATATATATGTACAAATGCTTAGCTATTCATTGATATGAATTCAAACACATAAAAGAGTGAGACTAGGCAAAGCATAGAGAAATCAAGTGATTATGTTGCTAGCTTACACATTCAAGAGGTACATGATCATGTATCCAAACAAACCCTAGCTTTCATGGAGGAAGAATACTTCTATACAAAGTTTAATTCAAGTCAATTTAAGAGGAATTGAGAGTGTACCAAGGATCTATACTCACTTGAAGTTGAATTCTTCAATTACTCCTGACAAGTTTCTTAATCCCCAAATTTGTTGACTTCCCTCTTCTCCCTTCCTTTCTTCCTTCTACCAAGTTTTCTAAATTTCCCACTCCACTTATATTTCAAAGAATGAGTACAAGGAAAGGGCCTATATATCACTTATATAAGTTTAGCTTCTATCCTAGCCAAATGAGCCTTAACGATTCAGACAAAATAGATTTTTAATTAAGTTTTCCAAGTGGCTCTAAAAATTCCCATTAGCATGTTCCCATACTCAATTTCAATCTATTACGCCTCTACGGCCTTAAATTGTCAAGTTAACAATTTAATTTTAACAAATATATTTCAATAAACAACAGGTAGATAACCATAATTCAACTATTCCCAAATGTAAGCATAACTTTGCATGAAATTTCATATTAAACATATAATTTCTCATAAAACTAGAGATGGAAAGCACATAAGAGGGTCGGGTTATTACAGTGTTTGGTAGAGTTTTAGAATTATGATTTGAAAATAGAGTTGTATTTTGAGTTTGTGAGTTTTGGAATTATGATTTGAAAAGATAAAATTTGATTGGTTATGAGTTTTGAATTGTGTTTTGAATTTTTGATGTGACATATGAAATGAAAAAAGTTGTTTGGTCATGAGTTTTGAAAAGAATTTTCAAAACTTAATTCAAAAACTTATAACTCATAACCAAACACAATACTCAAAACTATATTGAAAATAATATTCAAAACTTATAACCAAACTCTTTTTAAAATTCAATTCAAAAAAAGAATTTGTCATTTTGGTCTAAAAAATAATTTGAATATTTAAAAAATATCAAAAACAAATATATATATATATATATATTTGCAAATAACAGGTGGCGATTGACAATTACAAAATATATATATATATATATATATATATATTATTCCAATCAACCTGTCGGACGACCAACTGGACATCCAGGAGGATATACGGACGGACGACCGGATAGACCAAAAATTTAAAAATTGCCTGATTTACCAAACATGTTTTTAAATGTGTTTTGAAATTGATTTGAAATCATAATTTGAAAACTCAAACCAAACATAGCATTCAAATATAAGGGTGAAAACTTGATTTGAAACTCACACAAAGCACAGCTTAAAATATTGCCATTTTTTTTTAATTATAAGGTGCATATAATACACATTTGTTGAGGGGTGTGTACCACAATCTTTCCCAATTATTGTAATTGCAAAGATTATGTAATAAATTAATAATACAACATTGACAAATAGAATCCTATCCTAAGGCATTGTTTGGCAAATGGGTTGAGCTAATTTAGCCTTAAAAAAAACAAAATAGGTTAAAAAGTCGAAATAAGACAAAATGTCGCATTAAAATTACAATCATTTTATTTTTTCTCTCACAACCATCAAATCAATTAAAAAAAATGTAAAAAATTTATCCCAAGTAGAACTCTAACCAAGCTAAAATAAGAAAAAAAAAACAAAAAATCAAAAACTTAAGAGTTAAAAAATTTATCCCAACGAAATCTAAATAACTGATCGGTGATAACGGGAGGGAGCGGACCGAAAGCACCTTTTATAAGAAAATACCTTGAAAACGAAAACGCCTTCAAAGCATGCTATCATTGCTATATATATACTCTTGAGCTGGGCATATGATATGAGTGTGCACCCAAAGCTGAGGATTCACCCTGTGTACTTGCAGGTCTGCAAAAGAGTATTTTGATATTAATTTCAGTTATTATCTTCTGTTCATCATCCATCCAGTGTGATAGATTTTTTCCCACACAGCAAATAGGAAATTAAAAAAAAAAATGTAATTGTCTATGTATATAGTGATTGAACAATGGAAAAAGTTAAATAGAAAAATTAATACGTGGCCTATATTTATTTCGTGGCCCAAATTCATATAATCTTTTCGGAGATGGGTCACTGCAGTGCTAAAAGCATAACAGTGACTGTTGTACTTCAATTTGAGATATATTATGTGCTTATTTTTATAATTCGAACCGTTCATTTTGTAAGGTTTGTTGAGTATTTCATGCCTACTAAAAATCATATTAATCGGATATCAATAATTATATGATCGAAATGCATATTTTTTATGCTATTTCGCAAAAGCAAAACTTATTATTTATTTTTTTGATTATCAATCATATATTTATTGATATCCGATTAATATGATTTTTGGTAGGCATGAAGTACTCAATAAACCCTACAACATAAATGGTTCATATCATAAAAATAAGCTCATAATACATGTTAAATTGAGACACGACAATCACTGCTGTGCTAAAGATCCCATTTCCAATGTTTACTATTTTAAAATGAATTTAAACTATTTATTATATAATACTTTTTTTTCGGTGGTGCTATATGCACCAATTAGTGTACACACTAGTATACCAACTAGTGTTATAATATTATTATTGATTATATTTATTATATAAGTTACAAATATCCAAAATCATACAAATGATGCAACATCATCTGTTAGTACACTAATTTATCCATTAATTGATACATATAACATTATTATTATTATTATTATTATTATTATTATTATTATTTTCATTCTTTTGAGTGCTTTTGATAAACAATATTCATGTACGGAACCCCCCATCAACCAATAATAATGTTACAATAAAAAGGACCATAACCAAAAATACCTTTGATGCATTAACAAGTAACGTTTTTAGTCATAATTAAAATTATAATTAGAATACGTGATAATTAAGTTATAACTAATATTATAATGTGTTATAATCAAATATCATAACTAAATAAGGCATAACCAAAGAATTATTTGGTCATAGCCAAATACTAATTATAAAAAGTCATAGCTAAGACATTTATAACATCACAATAATTTATAATTAACATCATAATAGATAATAACTAAATACAACAAAGATTATAATTGGGATATATGATATACACCTTTTAAAAGTATGTATTATGAGAAATTCTACTATGCACATTCCATGAAAGAGATGTATCACATGCACCTCTAGTTCTTTTCTTCTTTAGTTATGATTAATTTTCTTTTCTAGTTATGACATTATTTTAATTATGACTCATGTAATATTTGGTTATAATTTTTTATTTTTATTTTTATTTTAGTTATAACTCAAAAAGTATAGAGTTATATTATTTTTTTATTTAGTTATAAAGTACATATGATGGGTTGTTTTAGGAAGTATGTTAAAAGTTGATTTTATTTTTTTATTTTTTTTTTAAAAATATATAAAAAAATAGAGATGTGACGAGACCTAAAAAAATCAAAAAATAAAAAAGGCTATAAAAGCTAAAATTGCCAAAATAGACCTAAATATTTCCCATTTAATTCATATATAAATACGTGTAGAACGGGATATATATATTCTAACTTTGTGTGGGGATGTCCCGACTCCAGGTTTTTTCCCTCCTCATTTTAATATTTTAAATGTTGTCAAAAGTCATTTAAATACTGAACAAATTGGGACACTTGATCAACCGTTTTCAATGGTGGAGATCAAAAACGCAGTTTTTCAAATGGGAAAATTAAAGACTCCTGGACTTGACGGGTTTATAGCGGGTTTTTACCAATCATACTAGGATGAAGTGGGTCAATCCGTGGGTGAGTGTGTGCTTAATTTTCTAAATACTGGAAACTTAATTCGGTCTTTAAATTCAACATTTTTATGTTTAATACCCAAGAAGAAGGTTCCACTCACTGTAAACGATTACCGTCCAATAAGTCTGTGCAACGTGTTATATAAAATCGAGGCCAAAGTTCTATCAAATAGACTTCGAGAAATTCTGCCTGACTTGATATCTACTAATCAAAGTGTGTTTTCAAAGGGGCGGTTGATCTCTGACAATATTTTATTGGCACATGAACTTGTAGAATATATTTAAAAAAACAAAAAGGGTAGAAAGTCTATTTTTGGAATGAAACTTGACATGAACAAGGCCTATGACAGAGTTAGTTGGGAGTTTTTATTTGCGATCATGCGAAGAATGGCGTTTTCTCAACACTGGATTAGGTTGATTGAACAATGTGTCTCTACTGTTTCCTTTTTTGTATTAATTAATGGGAGTCGCTCTGATTTTTTCCATCCATCAGCAGGCCTTGGGCAAGGGGATCCGTTGTCTCCTTATTTGTTTTTATTGGTAATGCAAGCTTTATCGGATGGTTTTGCTCACCTTGAAAATCAAGGAATATGTAAAGGGATAGCTATTTGTAAACAAGCCCCCCCTCCCCCCGTAAATCATCTCTTATTTGCAAATGACTGTTTCATTTTTCAAACCTTTGAGTTATCCCATGTATGGTGTTTAAGATGGTTTTTGAATGCTTTTTGCTCACAAACAGGGCTTCGTCTTAACTTTCACAAGTCGAAAATTTTCCCGAGCCCAAATATGACGGAATTAGATAAACAGAGTCTACAATCAATTTTATGTGTTAAAGTTGGGACTCACTCGGTCATTTATTTGTGTCACGACCCAAACCCGGCCCTATGGGTTTAGCACCGTAACCGGCCAGTAATCCGAGATTACCGAAGGCCTGCAGAACAGTAATACAGTAAAACAGAGTACAGGGCCTGGCGGAAGCCAATACAGTAAATAAATAGTGCCCATTAAGCTGGGACAGTCTGTATGCCAAAAAGATTTTTCATGCATTCACGTACAACAGTACAGTCTATACAAAGTTTACAGTCACACAGTACGGGGACCTAATCCCCTGATAACAGTACGGTAAGCAGTCAGTCTATACAATCCATTCAGTTATTACAGAACAGTAAGACAGTGCAGAAGGGGGAATTGTAAAACACCCCTAAGCCTTAACAGATAGGCTCGGAACCTCGCAGTGAGGCACAAAGGCTGGCTTGACAAAACTGGAGTCTAACCCACGCTCCTAGCTCCGATCTGGTGGCTGAGCACCTACATATATATATAAATAGTGAGCTAAAGCCCAGTGAATAACATAATGCGTAAAGGGGTTTAGAATGAATGTCCTTACAGTAATGAAAACAGTTCAATTCAATCAGTATTTCAGTTGTTCAGTATAGTAAACAGTCATATGTGGTACATCCATTGGCATAACAGTAACAGTAGGTCTTAAAAGACCGAACAGTAATGATGGCCATCAGTCAGTAAACAGTAGTGGTTCCACAAGGGAACCGACAGAGATCTCTGTAACAGTAACAGTAACAGTAACAGTAACAGTAAACCGTAGGTACTAAGGATGCCACAGTACAGTTCAGAAATAAAGGACATACATTCATTCAGTAAATAATACCAGTTCAGTAAACAGTTCAGTTCAGTATTCAAAAGATAATCAGTTGAACATATCTTTACACAATTGTTACTCACAGAGTTCTGGGCTACAGTATGCTAGAGCGGGTCTCCCCAGTTGCCAACCCTACACAGTTCACAGGTTGAACACACACTAAGCTACACAGTTGGGAAATATCATAACTTAATCCCTAATTTGCCTTGGTGTGTTCTACATCTATATCCTCATTAAGATGCCTTAAACTAGGCCTAAGAATGCCTAGGATGGGATGAGGATGCAAAGATGCACATTTAAAAGCATTTTTAGGATTTTCAGAAAAACAAAGTCTCGCTCGAGCGCAGGTTTCCACGCTCGAGCGTACAGGCAAACAAAGGTACACGCTTGAGCGTAAACTTTTCCGCTCGAGCGTACCGTAAAAGTACCGGATGGGTAAAATCTCCGCTCGACGCCCGCTCGAGCTTGAGACGTGACTCCGCTCGAGCTCCCAATCCTCCGCTCGAGCGGACTGCAAAACAGTGCAGACAGATGCTGGTTGCTCGGATTCCACGCTCGAGCGTAATTTTCCCCGCTCGAGCGGAAGTGCGAAATCTGGAAAACCCAGATTGCACCTCCAAGCTCAAACTCAAGTTTAAATGCATCAAGACCGATCCTCTTGGGCTCATTTTCTGGAAAACATTTATAAACACATAGAATAACGTGGTTCAAAGCTCAATTTGAGAAATCAAAGCCCAAGGGTGTTTAATTCAAACCCAATTTCAAATCATTTTCAAGAACAATCTTCAAACATGACATGCATGATCTTAAATCATTTTCAAAGCTTTAATGCTGCTTCAAAAGAGCTCAAGCCTTCAAAAACAAGATGAACTCATGGAGTATGACCAAAAGATGGACATGCATGTGAGGTATGATGAACTACCACCTCAAAACTTCAATATATGTACATGCATGCAACAATTAAGCTTCAACATAGCAATTTGAGCCATAGGGTGGCTCTAGACTTCAACTTAGCTCTATACCATGCAAGAATCAACTCAAAACATGAACAAGAAGACAATGGAGCTACCTTTAGTCTTGTAGTTCAAGAAGGGAGCTCAAATATGCAATCTCCTTAACAATTTCTTCAATTTCCAAGCAAAACCAAGCCAAAAGAGGTGAAATCTAACTCTCTCCCTTAACTCTCTCCCTCTAGTCGGCAAAAGCAAGAAAGGAGCTGAGCAAAAAGTTTGATTCAAGCATACCAAGGCTCTAATATGTTATAATAAGGGCCCACTAACAATGGCAATAAGGTAAATAAGGCAACTATTGCAATTAACTCATTTTATTCTAATTTAATCATACCTAATCAATATTCAGATAAATATACCATAAAATCACATAAATTACGAGGGTCATAGAACACTAATCGGTTTCGGATTCGGCCGCCGATAAGGCCTTCAATTAGCAGTTTAAACACTAAAATACGAACAGATCGAATAAACAATCAACAGATAGAATGCAGTTCAAACAGATGTATTCATTCAATTCAGTTTCAATTTCGGTCAGTCAGTTCAGTACTTTAGTCAGTTCAATTATCAGTCATTATCAGTTCCATTTCGCAGTAATCAATGATTAACGGTAATCATTCAGTCATTAATCAGTAAACAGTATGAGGGTTGTTACAGTCTCCCCTCCTTAAAAAGAGTTTAGTCCTCTAAACTCGAGTTACCTTCATTCTGGAAGAAAACAGGATTCAGTGGAAACAGTTCAGGATATCTTTTGGCCATGTCATCTTCCCTTTCCCAAGTGGCATACACACCACCATGGTTCTGCCAGTCAACTTTCACTAGCGGGATCTCTTTGTTCCTCAGTTTCTTGATCCGTCTGTTAACAATCTGTATAGGCCGTTCCTCGTAAGTGTAGTCATCACTCAGCACTACACGAGTAGGCTCTATTACATGGAAAGGATCCCGAAGGTAGTCTCTCAACATAGAGATGTGGAAGACGTTATGCATATGCTCCATTTCAGGAGGAAGCGCAACTTGATACGCCACCGGATTGATTTTCTCAATGATCTCGTATGGTCCGACGTATCTCGGTGCTAACTTGCCTTTGACTCCAAAACGAGTCTGGCCTTTCATTGGTGTCACTTTCACAAAAACGTGATCACCCACTTCATACTCTCTGTCCCGTCTTCTGACATCTGCATAACTTTTCTGTCTACTCTGTGCAGTTTTCAGTCTTTGCTGTATCAGTTTCACTTTCTCAGTCGTTTCATATACAATTTCGGGCCCAAGCAAAGGCCCATCTCCGACTTCTGCCCAGCAAATCGGAGATCTACATTTTCTACCATACAATGCCTCGAAAGGCGCCATACCAATACTCGAATGGTAGCTATTGTTGTAGGCGAATTCAACTAATGGCAGATGACTTTCCCAGTCTCCCTGACAATCAAGGACACACATTCTCAGTAAATCCTCCAGAGTTTGGATGGTCCTTTCTGACTGGTCATCTGTCTGAGGATGATAGGCACTACTCAGCCTCAATTCAGTACCCAATGCAGTCTGTAGGCTTTGCCAAAACCTCGATGTAAACTTCGAATCCCTGTCAGAAACAATAGACACAGGCACTCCATGCAGTCTAACAATTTCATCAATATAGATAACAGCCAATTTGTCCGCATTATAGATTGTCTTGACAGGTAAGAAGTGAGCAGATTTGGTTAGTCTATCAACAATAACCCAAATTGAATCCATACCTTTTCTGGAGCGAGTCAATCCCACAATGAAATCCATCGTGATATGCTCCCATTTCCATTCCGGTATGGGTAAGGGTTGCAGTAATCCGGCAGGTCGTTGATGTTCAGCTTTGACCTGTTGGCAATGAAGACATTTGGATACAAAATCAGCAATTTCTTTCTTCATTCCCGGCCACCAGAAATTCTGTTTCAGATCTTGGTACATTTTCGTATTCCCCGGATGGATAGACAATTTCGAATTGTGGCCTTCTTGCAGAACTCTTCTTTTCAGTTCAGTATCATTTGGTACACACAGTCTTTCTTGAAATTTCAGTACATTATTCTCAAATTTGAATCCCGGTCTCGGTTTAGATTCTCTTTCTTCGATGATCTTCTTCAAGAAGTCATCCAGTTGCTGTTTCTCTTTAATCTCTTCAATCAGTGCCGGTTGAGCAGAAATAGCAGCTAAGGTTCCACCTTGTTCTCTCAAAACAATTTCAATTTCAGATTTTTCAAGGTCACAAAGCAACTCTTTCTGTCCGGTAAGCAAACAGGCTAAGTTTCTAATCGATTTCCGGCTCAATGCATCGGCAACGGTATTGGCTTTTCCCGGATGGTACAATATCTGTAGGTCATAATCTTTAATCAGTTCTAGCCATCTCCGCTGTCTCATGTTCAGTTCTTTCTGTGTGAAGAAATATTTTAAACTCTTGTGGTCGGTGTATACTTCACATGTCACCCCGTACAGATAGTGACGCCAGATTTTCAGTGCAATACTACTGCAGCAAGTTCCAGATCATGGGTCGGGTAGTTCTTTTCATGCGGTCTCAGTTGACGGGAAGCATAAGCAATAACTTTCCCATTCTGCATTAAAACACATCCCAACCCCTTATGAGAAGCATCACTATATACAGTATAACCATCCGTACCTGATGGTAAGGTCAAAACTGGTGCAGTCACAAGTCGAGTTTTCAACTCCTGGAAAGCAGATTCTCTTTGATCAGTCCAGTTAAATGATGTCCCCTTTTGAGTTAACTGAGTCAATGGTAGGGCAATTTTGGAGAAGTCTTTGACAAATCTTCTGTAATATCCAGCCAATCCCAAAAAGCTTCGGACTTCAGTCACATTTGTTGGTCTAGGCCAGTTCACTACGGCTTCAATTTTCTGCGGATCAACAGAAATCCCATCTTTGCTAACAACATGCCCCAAAAACATAACATGGTCAAGCCAAAATTCACATTTAGACAGTTTAGCATACAGTTTCTGTTCTCTTAAGGTTTGCAGGGCAAGTCTCAGATGATGTTCATGTTGTTCTACACTTTCGGAGTAAATCAATATGTCATCGATAAATACAACAATAAAGTCATCAAGGTATGGTTTAAAAATTCTGTTCATGAGGTCCATAAAAGCAGCTGGTGCGTTCGTGACTCCAAAAGGCATAACTAGAAATTCATAATGGCCATACCTCGTTCTAAAAGCAGTTTTATCAATGTCTCCTGGTTTAACCTTCAGTTGATGATACCCCGATCTGAGATCGATTTTGGAAAACACTTGTGCACCCTGTAACTGGTCAAATAAATCATCAATACGTGGTAATGGGTATTTATTCTTTACAGTTACCTTGTTCAGCTCACGGTAGTCAATGCACAGTCTCAGTGAGCCATCTTTCTTCTTGACAAACAAAACAGGAGCACCCCATGGCGAAGTGCTAGGTCTGATAAACTTCTTATCCAGCAGTTCCTGCAGTTGTACTTTCAATTCTTTCAGTTCAGTTGGGGCCATTCTGTAAGGAGCTTTCGAAACTGGCTGTGTTCCGGGAATCACATCCACGGTGAATTCGATCTCCCTGTCAATCAAATCCCCTGGCAAATTTTCTGGAAAAACGTCTGGGAATTCTCTGACTATAGGAATACAGTCCACATTAGTATTATCATCAATAGGCACAGTCAATACAGAACACAGATACCCTTTACATCCCTTTCTAATCAGTTTACCAGCTTTCACAGATGAAATCAGATATGGGGGAGGTACTACTCCAACCCCATTAAACACGAATTCAGGTAAACCAGGTGGACGGAAAACTACTTGTTTCGTCACACAGTCAATAGTGGCATGATATTTCTGTAACCAATCCATCCCCAGTATTACATCAAAATGATCAATGTTCAATGGCAGTAAATCAATAAACAGATGCATATCCCCAACAATGATTTCACATGCGGGGTACATATATGCACAGGTCATAGATCCTCCTACGGGTGATGATACAGCTAACAGATAGTTCATGGGTTCCAAGGGTCTATTCAATTTTCGTGAAAAGGCATGCGACACATATGAATGCGTAGACCCCGAATCAATCAGTACATATGCATTTTGAGTACAGATAGAGAGAATACCTGACACAACGGTCTCGGTATTCTGCACATCTCCCGGTACTAGTGCGAACACTCGGCCTTGCCTCACAGGCTCTTTCCCGGTAGCTTTAGGGTTCGGTTTTGGTGGAGCGTTTGATGCTGCGCCGCTGGCTGCAGCTTTGCTATTGCCCTGAGGAGCAGAAGGACAATCTTTAACCATGTGGCCCACCTTGCCACACCTGTAACAGGCTCCAGATAATTTGTGACAAATCCCTTTATGCTTGTTACCACATACAGAGCAGGGTGGAATAAATCCACTCCCTTGGCTGGGGCTAGTCGTTGACCCCGTATTCTGTTTCTTGTTGGCTGGGTTGTGCTTGCCCTTCTTAAATTTGAAACCCTGCCTTTTACCATGTCATTCAGTTGTTGGTGTTTCAGATTGTTTCACTGCTGCAATGTTCGACTCGGCCATCAATGCCCGGTCGAGAACACCCACAAAAGTCGGTAATTTCAAAACATTTATTCGGTCAAGTATTGCCACATTAAGGCCACCTTCAAATTTTCTGGCCTTCTTATATTCAGTATCCACCATGTACGGTGCATAACGGGCAAGTTCAGTAAATTTGGTTTCATACTCTGCAACGGACATTGTGCCCTGCTTCAGCTGCTCAAATTCAGTCACTTTTCTATCCCTGACACACTGAGGGAAATACTTTTCAAAGAAGGACTCCTTGAACTGAGCCCAAGTCATAACAGTATTTGTATCGCGGATCAACATCCACCACCTTCTAGCTTCTTCTTGTAGGGTGAAGGTAGCTAGCAATACTTTATTCGCTTCCGAGCACGGAAACACTTCAAATAATTTTTCTGTCTCAAGCACCCAAGCTTCAGCCTTTAACGGTTCGAGGCCTCCCTGAAAGGATGGCGGTTTCATCTTGCTGAATTTATGGATGAGAGCAATAATATCCCCATCATTCACATTAACATTAGGTTCCGATTGAACCGGAGGAGGAGGAGGCTGTTGGTTCTGTTGATCAAGTCTAGCAGTTATCAGTTCCATCATTCTTTCCATTCTTTCCATTCTTGCCTCAGTAGATGAGGATTCAGGTTCCTTTGCATTGGTTGCATTATCCATTTCACTATAAGCAGTTAGAACAGTTTTTAAACATAAGCAGTCATTTGTTTAACAGTTTACCACATTAGCAGATATTCAGTTATAACATAACCATACGCTTTTCATGCTCATGTGATGCCCTAATCACTTTTCTAGGACACCCTATAGCTCATTTGGACACGTGTGTGCGGTATAACTCGTGGTAAGTATCGCTCTGATACCACTCTGTCACGACCCAAACCCGGCCCTATGGGTTTAGCACCGTAACCGGCCAGTAATCCGAGATTACCGAAGGCCTGCAGAACAGTAATACAGTAAAACAGAGTACAGGGCCTGGCGGAAGCCAATACAGTAAATAAATAGTGCCCATTGAGCTGGGACAGTCTGTATGCCAAAAAGATTTTTCATGCATTCACGTACAACAGTACAGTCTATACAAAGTTTACAGTCACACAGTACGGGGACCTAATCCCCTGATAACAGTACGGTAAGCAGTCAGTCTATACAATCCATTCAGTTATTACAGAACAGTAAGACAGTGCAGAAGGGGGAATTGTAAAACACCCCTAAGCCTTAACAGATAGGCTCGGAACCTCGCAGTGAGGCACAAAGGCTGGCTTGACAAAACTGGAGTCTAACCCACGCTCCTAGCTCCGATCTGGTGGCTGAGCACCTATATATATATATATAAACAGTGAGCTAAAGCCCAGTGAATAACATAATGCGTAAAGGGGTTTAGAATGAATGTCCTTACAGTAATGAAAACAGTTCAATTCAATCAGTATTTCAGTTGTTCAGTACAGTAAACAGTCATATGTGGTACATCCATTGGCATAACAGTAACAGTAGGTCTTAAAAGACCGAACAGTAATGATGGCCATCAGTCAGTAAACAGTAGTGGTTCCACAAGGGAACCGACAGAGATCTCTGTAACAGTAACAGTAACAGTAACAGTAACAGTAAACCGTAGGTACTAAGGATGCCACAGTACAGTTCAGAAATAAAGGACATACATTCATTCAGTAAATAATACCAGTTCAGTAAACAGTTCAGTTCAGTATTCAAAAGATAATCAGTTGAACATATCTTTACACAATTGTTACTCACAGAGTTCTGGGCTACAGTATGCTAGAGCGGGTCTCCCCAGTTGCCAACCCTACACAGTTCACAGGTTGAACACACACTAAGCTACACAGTTGGGAAATATCATAACTTAATCCCTAATTTGCCTTGGTGTGTTCTACATCTATATCCTCATTAAGATGCCTTAAACTAGGCCTAAGAATGCCTAGGATGGGATGAGGATGCAAAGATGCACATTTAAAAGCATTTTCAGGATTTTCAGAAAAACAAAGTCCCGCTCGAGCGCAGGTTTCCACGCTCGAGCGTACAGGCAAACAAAGGTACACGCTCGAGCGTAAACTTTTCCGCTCGAGCGTACCGTAAAAGTACTGGATGGGTAAAATCTCCGCTCGACGCCCACTCGAGCTTGAGACATGACTCCGCTCGAGCTCCCAATCCTCCGCTCGAGCGGACTGCAAAACAGTGCAGACAGATGCTGGTTGCTCGGATTCCACGCTCGAGCGTAACTTTCCCCGCTCGAGCGGAAGTGCGAAATCTGGAAAACCCAGATTGCACCTCCAAGCTCAAACTCAAGTTTAAATGCATCAAGACCGATCCTCTTGGGCTCATTTTCTGGAAAACATTTATAAACACATAGAATAACGTGGTTCAAAGCTCAATTTGAGAAATCAAAGCCCAAGGGTGTTTAATTCAAACCCAATTTCAAATCATTTTCAAGAATAATCTTCAAACATGACATGCATGATCTTAAATCATTTTCAAAGCTTTAATGCTGTTTCAAAAGAGCTCAAGCCTTCAAAAACAAGATGAACTCATGGAGTATGACCAAAAGATGGACATGCATGTGAGGTATGATGAACTACCACCTCAAAACTTCAATATATGTACATGCATGCAACAATTAAGCTTCAACATAGCAATTTGAGCCATAGGGTGGCTCTAGACTTCAACTTAGCTCTATACCATGCAAGAATCAACTCAAAACATGAACAAGAAGACAATGGAGCTACCTTTAGTCTTGTAGTTCAAGAAGGGAGCTCAAATATGCAATCTCCTTAACAATTTCTTCAATTTCCAAGCAAAACCAAGCCAAAAGAGGTGAAATCTAACTCTCTCCCTTAACTCTCTCCCTCTAGTCGGCAAAAGCAAGAAAGGAGCTGAGCAAAAAGTTTGATTCAAGCATACCAAGGCTCTAATATGTTATAATAAGGGCCCACTAACAATGGCAATAAGGTAAATAAGGCAACTATTGCAATTAACTCATTTTAATCTAATTTAATCATACCTAATCAATATTCAGATAAATATACCATAAAATCACATAAATTACGAGGGTCATAGAACACTAATCGGTTTCGGATTCGGCCGCTGATAAGGCCTTCAATTAGCAGTTTAAACACTAAAATACGAACAGATCGAATAAACAATCAACAGATAGAATGCAGTTCAAACAGATGTATTCATTCAATTCAGTTTCAATTTCGGTCAGTCAGTTCAGTACTTTAGTCAGTTCAATTATCAGTCATTATCAGTTCCATTTCGCAGTAATCAATGATTAACGGTAATCATTTAGTCATTAATCAGTAAACAGTATGAGGGTTGTTACAATTTGGGAGCCAACTTGGGTTTTATGGGCCGATCCAAAGGGGTTATTTTCAATTCCATTTTAGAAAAAATAACAACTAAACTTCAAGGATGGAAATGTAAGATGTTAAACTTTGCAGGGAGAGGGGTTTTGGTTAGACATATGTTGCACTCGATATCGGTATACTTAATGTCGGTATTCCGAATGCCAAACACCTTTCTGAACAAACTTTCTAACATAATCAGAAATTTCCTATGGAAGTCCAATGGTGAGGGGGGAATTTACTGGAAAAAATGGATGCGTTTATGCTTCCCAAAAGATTGGGGTGGTTTGGTGTCACGACCCAAACCCGCCCCTATTAGCACTGTAACCGACCAGTAATCCGTGATTACCAAAGACCTGCTTAACAGTAATAACAGTAATACAGAGTACAGGGGCTGGCGGAAGCCAAAATAGTAATAAAAGATGTCCAATGAGCTGTGACAGTCTGTATGCAAAAAAAGACTTTTCATACATATTCACATTCAGAACCAAAACAGTATATACATACATATACAATCATCCAGGACAGGGACCTAATCCCTATTAGAACAGTACAGTACAGGTACAGTCAGTCTATACAAAAACAGAGACAGAAAGGATGAACTAAAACACCCCAAAAAGCCCTAGTTTGAAGGACTTGGAACCTCTCAGTGAGGCATAGTGGTTGGTTTGACAAAAAGGGAGTTAAACCCAACGCTCCTAGCTTCGATCCGATGCCTGGACACCTACATATATATATATAAATAGTGAGCTAAAGCCCAGTGAATAACATATGCGTAAAGAGGATAAGAATGAATGTCCTTTCAGTATTTAAAACAGTCAGTTATAATAGTATATTAGTCATTCAGTCATAGCAGTCATATGTGGTACATCCCATAACAAAACAGTACAGTAGGTCTTAACGGACCGAACAGTCAGTTGATGGCCATCATATCAGTAAACAGTAGTGGTTCCAACATGGGAATAGGGCTGTTCGAAAATCTGTTCAAACCGGTAATCCGGACCGAACCAGACCGAATCGTACGGTTTGGTTCGGTTCTATTAAGAATTGGTTCGGTTTCGGATTAAGAAATATGAGAACCGTAAAAACGGTTCGGTTAATGGATTTTATGAAAAAACCACGGTTCGAACCGAACTGAATTTTAAAAGATATATATATATATATATATATAATATCAAGTTTTATTTTTATTAATTGATTTTTTATAATTTTAATGATATTAGGATGGTATAGATATGTAATATTAAGTAATGCCTTAATATTATTAGTTTTTATCATGAGTTAAATGTAATTAGTTTGAGTAATTATTTTGCTAATATTAACAATTTATTCTTGTAAATAGAAATTTTTGGAACTGTAAACTAAACCGAAACCGAACCGTTTTTTCGGTTTGGTTCTGGTCCGGTTTTACAAGTGTAACGGTCTGGTCTGGTTCTCAAAATCACAGAACCGTTAGGATTGGTTCGGTTCTTGGATTTTCACAGAACCGAACCAATCCGGACCGTGTACACCCCTACATGGGAACCGACAGAGATCTCTGTAACAGTAGCAGTAACAGTACAGTAACAGTAAATTGTTATGGATGCCACGAATACAGTTCGCAAATAGGACAAACATTCATTCCGTAAGAAATATCATTTCAGAAAGCAGTACAGTTGGTCATTCAGAAAATATTCATGATTGAATATATCTTTACAACATTGTTACTCATAGAGTTCTGGGCTACAGATAGGCTAGTGAGCGTCCTCGAATGCCAACCCTACACAGTTACAGGATGAACACACACTAAGTTGCACATTTGGGAAACAATAACTTAGTCCCTATATTGACTCGGTGTGGTTCTATAGCACTATCCTCATTAAGATGCCTTAAACTAGGCCTGGAAATGCATAGGATGGAATGAGGATGCAAAGATGCACTTTAAAACACTTTTCAAATTTTTGCTGAAACAGGGGTCCCGCTCGAGCGTGGCTTTCTCCGCTCGAGCGGACATGCAGAAAAAAGAGCTACGCTCGAGCATGACTTTCCTCGCTCGAGCGGACTGCAAAAGTACTGGATGCATGAAATTCACGCTCGATGGGCGCTCGACCCCGCTCGAGCGTGAGACACAAGTCCTCGCTTGAGTGTGCATTCCCTCGCTCGAGCGGACTGTAAACACATGCAAAGTACTGGATACACGCATTTCACGCTCGAGCGTTACTTTCCCTGCTCGAGCGGACTGCATGAACTCAGAGTGTACACTCAAGCGTGGAGTTCCTCGCTCAAGCGTGGATCCAAAATCTGGAATTTCCAGATTTGTCTCCAAGCATGAAACTCAACATTTAAAGCATCAAATTTGATCCTTTTGGGCTAATTTTCTGGAAAACACTTTAAAACTCATAATATGACATGTTTTAAAGATCAATTTGCAAAATCAAAGCCCAAAGGTAGTTCAATTGAACCTATTTCCAAACAAAACTTCAAGAACATGAAGTACATGCAACATGCATGAATTTAATCAACTTCAAAGCTTCTAATACAAGAACAAATGAGTCAATCCTTCCAAAAACATGCTGAAATCATGGACCAAAGCTAGAACATGGACATGCATGTGAGGATTTCCATGAAATCAACCTCAAAACTCAACAATTTATACATTCATGCATGAATTCCTACTCAATTCAACATATTAAGCTAATTCATGCCTTAAATCACTAACCTTACCATGAATCATGCAAGAACAACTCAAACTCACAATTAAAAGGGTGAGTCTCCTACCTCAAGTCTTTAATTCAAGGTATAGAAGCTCAAATTTTGCAAGTTCCTTCAAATCTTCTAATTCTCCAAGTAATCTCCTAGTTGAAACCAATTCTCCCTATTCTCACTCTCTCTCTCGAAATGGCCTCAATATGGCTGAAGAGTGATGTGTGATCAAGTGTAATAAAGCTTCAACATTGTCTTAGGTAGTGGCCCACTAAGTGGCAAAATGGTAGATAAGTCCAACTAATGTAATTTAGCTTATTTAATCCAATTTAATCATACCAAATCAAATTTCAACTAAATTTACCATAAAATCACATTAATTCTAATTAACACAAAACACTAATCAGTTCTGGATTCGGCCGCCGATAAGGCCTTCAATTCACAGTTCGACACTTAAAACATGAATAGATCAATTAATAGTCAAACAGATAGAAATGCGTTTAAACTAATACACTCAATCAATTAGTTCAGAATATCAGTCAAATCAGTTACTTAATCATGTTCAGTCACAATTTAGCAGTAATCAGTGGTATTATCAGTAAACAGTGGTGAGAGTTGTCACATTTAGGTTTTAGGGATTTAATGTGTTTCAATCAAGCCCTACTTGCAAAACAAGCGTAGCGGTTGATTTCTAATCCAAATGGGTTATTGACATGGGTCTTAATGAGTAAGTACTGTCATAGACAATCTCTCCTTCATGTTACTTTAAGTTCCACTGCTTCTTGGGGGTGGCGCAGTATCATATAGGGTAGGGATTTACTGAAGTCGGGTCTTTATTGGGTAATGGGGAATGGACAACAAATTCAGCCTTTCGAATATCAATGGATTCCATCTATGCTCAACCCCTTGCGAGGAAGGGAAATCACAAGACTTCTTCCGGATATGTGGGTTGCATATCTTATTGACAGGGATCAAGGCTGTTGGAGAGAAAACTTTCTACGATTGTTTTTCCCAGTAGCTTGCTCTCGTGCTATTATGTCGATTCACATACCCAATTGTCCTTGTGACGATAGACTAGTTTGGAGTCCCGTTAAAAACAGTGTTTATTCTGTAAAATCTGGGTATAAATAGGCCTTGATTGTACTTACCCTATGTTTTATAGGACTTGTTCTACTCAAGGGGTATGGAAGAAGTTATGGAAAATAGGCTTACATCCATAATGGTTTGTCTTCATTTAGAAATGTCTCCACCAAATTCTTCCTGTACAATGGGAATTAAAAAAACGTGGAGTCCATGTTAGTACTAGATGCGCCCGATGTCATAATGAGGAGGAGACAATTGAACATGTATTTTTTGAATGTGAGTGGGTACAACGAGTATGGAGGGGCTTACCTTTGGGTCTGGATATTCGAATCTGTGTACCGGTATCTTTCTTTCAATGGTTTTCTGATTGGATTGAACAAGTTCATGACACTCAAATAGTTATCCACTCGGTTGCCATTCTATGGGCCATTTGGCTACAAAGAAATCGGGTGATTTTCCAGCACATTGGCCCGAATGTTGGCAACACCTTAGAGGAGGCCAGGAAACTCTTTCATATGTCCTCATGTCTTATTAAAAAAGATAATGGCACTTGCTCTATTTTTGAAAATCATGGCACTAATACCTCTAAATTTTGTATTTTGTAGAATGTTATAGACACCCGCAGTGTTTTTGATGTTTGGCACTTTATCATAGATGGCTCATGGAAATCACCAACCGATCACATAGGAATTGGGTGGATTTGCTTGGACAACCAGCATCAGTTGATTAAAAGGCAGGCTATGGTGAAACCATTCTTATCACATGCCTTACTAGCTGAAGCACATGTGTGTTTGAATGCCATCCGATGGGTTGTACAACAAGGCTTGAAAAATATATGTGTGTACACTGACTGTTAGGTTTTGGTTCACATGTTTCAACATCCCCAATGCCAAGAGGATTGGCATGTTAGTACTCTTGTTCATGATATTCTAGCTTATGCACAATGTTTGAATCATGCTCATATTTGTAAAGTTGATAGACATGTTATTCAGCCAACACATAATCTGGCCAAAAATGTAACTTCAAATACTTAAGATATAATACATGGCTGGTTTCGTTCTTAAAAAAAAAAAAGAAGCAACACAATGACACATGTGCCAATATTTGCTATTCTCTATTATGTGAATTTAATGAAGGCTTATGTTATGAGTGTTGTGAAGTACACATTCACTCAACTCGTCTGTCATCAACACTTCATGTTCTGAAAAGCTATGCCATTTCTTTTTGTTTTGACAACATTGATAGGGACATTAGGCTCTTTAAAAAGGGAACAAAATGTGATTGAGTTGTTGATAATGTGTACAGTTTCCAAACAGTCTAAAGTTAAATTTAAGGGTGACGTTACATTTCATCATTTTTATGACTTGTAATGGCGCACTAATAATTAGGCATGATAATATGACGATGATATTAAATAAAATAATATTTTTTATATATGATGTAAATTTTTTTTTTAAATAATTAGAATAAGAATATTTGCTATAAAAGAAATACTGATTATTTAGAAAATTATCTTAAGATTTTACTTTTTCATACCCACATTGCTTCATCTGCTGCGAATACTTTTCAAACCTTTCAATGAGTAGAAAGCGTAATTTCTTGCTCTTGATGAATATTACTTCTGCTTATATCACTATTCGTAGATCGTCCAAAAAATTAAAAGACAATAGACAAAGTCTGTATGGAAATAGAAAACTTTTATTAAATACTTGAAAAAGTAGAGAGATTACGAGAAACCTAGAGAAATAATACTCTTAGCCCACTTATAAGACCCTTCTTCTTGATTCTACTTGTATAAGAAGCAGCCACACCCTTTTATAGGCAAAGAGTGGACTTCAACTTCAGAATTGAAATACATGAAATTAAAAGATACGATTTTTGTAACATGACAATAAAACTTTTACATTCTGATTTATTGAAACTAACAACTTAGTATTGGTATCTCCACCACTATGGTGTTATTCAGCAAGTGACTTCCTTGTCTTTATTCACCATGTGATCCACTTTGTTGTGTCTTTTTTGATGTATCTGTCATGTGAGTTTTCTTTTTGGCTTTTCTGTCATATGAGCCTTGCTTGGCTTTGTCTTCCATGTGACTTGTCTGAAGGATTCTTGCCTTTTTGGCTTGATTTATCATGTGAACTTTTGCCTATTTTAAAAAAATGTAGAGGTTCATGTCTTGCATTGATTCATAGTGAATTTGGGCTCTCATCTTGATTTTGTAGAGTTCCCAAACAGCTGCAGAAATATCTAGTGTTTCAATTATCTTTTCTTGGAGCATCTTAAGTATTTCCTTTGCTTTGCCTTCTCCTAACTTAAATGGTTCAATGAATTTTTTTTCGCTTCTTACGACCACAACTCTCTTATAATCACAGAAGATTGCTGGTTTTAAATGTTGGAGAAGAGTTTCCAATGTATTATGGAAAAATATAAGCCTATCAATTTTGTCGATGGCAGGATCATACCCCTTCCATGATCTTTCTTTCTTATCATGGTAAAAAGGATTTTGACTATTTATTGGGTATAGGTACCAGATCTGAAATGGTTAATAAAACGAAGTTCAATTCGTTGAGCCAGAGTGGACACGATGTGTACCGTAATTAGCATTGGGCTTGCGTCCATAATTGTAATATCATCTTCAACTATTGCTAGAAATTCGTTTAAGAGTTGAAAATCGTCTCTATCAGTTTCCTCAAAATCAACAATTTCAAGTTTAATCTAGCACATATTTAATTTTATCCATAGATAACTTAAGACTTGCCTAACCATAATCCCAGTTTAAGGATTCTCCTATGGAATCTTAAGAAGTATTTCTTAGTGTTCATCTTATCTTTTGGCAAGTTGTTTATTTTTTTTTCCAGCTAACACTTTTGGAAAGAATGTTTATATTTATTTTAAAATAGAAATTCATTGCCCTCTTTCTTCCATCATTTTTTCATCATTGCAAATGATGTTAAGCTCCTTTTCTAGAAACCCAACATAATCAGTGAGAACATTGATAATTCTACGCACATCTTTTCATTTATTGTTGCGTGGAGCAAGCCAAAATTCTTTGAAAGGTTTGCTACTTTCTGGTGCTAGTCTAGAATTATAAAACGATTTTTCAATTATAGTAGGGAGTTTTGTTATATCTATGCCTTCGAGTTCGGAGATTAACTCACCTTTTCGTTCATTTGTTGATTCTTCTTTTAAGAATCCCTTTGAATTTTTTGGTTTAAAAATTGGATTTCTTCTCTTTGCTGTCACTATTTCAACTGTACTCCCTTTGTTACCTAAAGCAGTTTTTTGAATCCTTCCACCAACAATTTTAAGCTTTGTGGCCTAGTTTGTTGCAGTTTTAGTAAAATGACATGGGTCTCTTCCTTTTTTTTGCTGAAGTTGTGATTTCTTGCATCATAAAACTCATAAAACTTAATTCCTTAGTTAGACAATCTATAATGAAATTTTTCTCAGAATAAATATATTCAACATCAAAGCTAAAATAATGAAATCATTGTTGCCATCTGTGTTATCTTGTTTCAACATCTTTGAAACTACCATTCTAACATCGACATATCCAATCTTCAGATTTATTAGGAGGTATTGATTTTAATACTACTCCCCAATTATTCTCAAAGGCATCTTCTTCTAAGATTAATTTATCTCTTTGATTAGGTAAACTTAACTTAGGAAGATATTTTTTACTATTTTCTTGATATTAGATATGTTTTTAGTATCTTCTAGATTCCAACTCCAATTTCCTTTTCTAAACTTTTTACTTAATGAGTTTACTAATTCAAATAAGTTTGGAATAAACTTTCTGATATAATTAATTATTTCCAAATATCGTTGAAATTGTTTGACATCTCTTATCTCTTCAGGAAACTCTGTGACTTTTTCGGAGATATGATATTGATGCATAACTTTTTTTGTTGTCATCAATTACTAATACCAAAAATTTTAGGTCACAGGTTCCATTCTCCTCGGGGCCAACCACTCGGACAACAACACATACAGTTGGTAGAACGAATGTTCTAGGCTTGGGCGAACCATACCTAGTTTGAACCCCGCCTATGTGCGAGTCCGCAACTTGTTACTACATGGTTGAGTGGCCCTGCTATGTAGCACCACCTAAGGGTTGTAATGGTTCGAGTCGAGATCCAAGTTTTCTGTCAAAAATTAGACTTAGTCTGAAAATTTTCTAAGTGTAAAAATTGGATTTTTCAAAACTTACAATTTTGAAAATAATATTTGGCGGTAATTGTGATTGTGGTCGAATTGTATATCATTGAGGCTGATAACCAAGATTTCTTAACCTTATTCTCCATTCAATTTGTACATTTTACTTATGTTCAATGTTAATCAGGTTGGATGTGGTTGAAGCACAAAATGAGCAAAAACACAGATTTTTAGCCAAAAAATTATCTCCCGCATGTGCAGAGGACTATTCTCACATTGTGGCCGAACCAATGAAGCCAAACATAGATTAAAAAAATCGCACGTGCAGTGAGTTTTTCCCACATGTGTGGTCATACCTTGATTTGTGTAAAAAATGTGATACAATTGTTTAGAAGGCTACGAAGTATAAAAGGAAGGAAAAAAAGGCTGGAATAGGGCTTTGATATTTTTCAAAGGAAGACAAAGGCTAGGGTTTGAAGAGAAAGAATTTAAAAGTGGAAGAATGTCTCCCATGGTGGCTTCTTCTCCCTCTACCTCTTCTCATTCCTCCATGAGTGGCTAGTTCTCCAGTTTCTAAGCTCACCATGTTGGGCTGTGTAGAGAGGTTCAATTTGTATTAATAAATATGGTTTTGCAATTTTAACTAGGTTAAAACCAAATTTACATTTTTGAGATGCATATTTTAGCAATGGGAGTTCATGTATTTTAAGAATAATATATGATTGATCTTGAAGAAAAAGGTCTATTTTCTTCTTGTTTTAAAAATGCATTGCCAACTAAAAAATCTCCATCCAAAAATGGAAATTGAATTATTCTGTCCATTTTATTAAGAATAATAGGAACGTGATAACTTTCATATTCTATAGTTATTGACTGACCGTTTGCCAATTTTAATACAATTAGATTTTCAGCTAAGACCTATTTGTTTGGAGGTAATACTCTAGGTTTTGCCAAATTATATGAAGCACCAGTGGCAACTAATGAATCAACAATGTAAGAATGATAGCTCGAAAAGTGAAACAATAATTCAACTTATTGTGGGGCTAACTTCAGTTGTTTTTTCAAAAATTTCATGAGATTTTTTACTCATATCTTTATTTTTTTTTTTGAATTATTTCTTCTACTCCTTTTTGGAGTTCCTCTTCGAATAATCTCCGTTCCTTTAATTTTGCATTTAAAGTGATGGAGAGATTATAGAGAGAAACCATTTTTAGGCTTTGGCGTTCTTTGATTGATATCTTTGATAAATATTTATTGGTAATAGGGATACTTATTGTTTTGTATCCTATTATTTCTTCATCAAAACTTTCTTGTACACTCGATTTTTCTATGATAGACATATCTTTTCTTTTGTTCTTTCAAGGCTACTTGTAGAATTAGATTTAGTATAAAGAATCAATTTTCGTCTAAATTTGTCTAGATAAACACCTCTATTTTCTCGAATTGTTAAATTTTTGAGTTGTTTTTTTTTTTTTTCAATTTGGAGTTTCTCCCAAATCCCATTTCTTACACCATGATAATTGTTTTACATTAACCCTTTTGGATAGAAATTTTTGAGTGTGAGCACTCATTTTTTCAAATAGCTCTACTTCAAGTACATGTTTACTAAGATGATTAATTATATTAACTACTCTATACATAAGCCTGTAATTAATAGTAATGTTTTTGCTTCTTGCATCAAGGTCATGCATACCTCGAGTTTTTATTTTCAATCCTAATGCTCAATTAAGATTATGATCTTCCAATGCCAAGAAATAATTTGGTTTGACAGTGAACCAAATTGGTCCATTATACAAATTTCTTTGAATTCCTCTAATTAAGGAATTTTCAAAGCTATGCCATTTATTATCCATGACACATGTTAAGACATGAATGTCTTTTTCGCCTGGAAATAAAGGATATATACTAACTTGTATAAGTCCAAAATGAATGTAATTATATTTTTTATTACAATATTGTTTGATCTTATTCATATCAAACAGTGGTATATGTACATATGTTTTTTTTTTTTTTTTTTTTTTTGGGTGTATAAGTCATAAAATAAAAGACAAGAAATATATAAATATACAAGCGGCATGACCCAGGTCCTACCAAACTATACAAGACATAACACCACCAAAGCCAACTCAAACCTAAAACAAAGAAAATTCAAAGTCCACAAACAAGAGGACTAAGAACATCTAGAGAATAGCTCACAAAACTAGAACAAAATATATAAAGAAACATCCACAACCCAAACTTAAGACAACAAAATAGATTGCCAAAAAAGAACCAACCAACACATGTATAGCCCACATGGAAGAGCAATAAACCGATAAAAGAAGATCAATCCATAAAGAAGATCCACTACAACCTATTCAAACACCACATACAAACAAATATGGAGGGGTTGAATAGACCAAAACAAGGAGCTAAAGTACAGCCACCTTGAGCAAAAACAAAACAAAACCAACAAACATACTAAAAGAAAAGAACTAAAAACTAGAACCATGCATAGCCCACATAATAGAGCAAAGAAAAACCAAGAAAAGGACAAGCCTACAAGAGAGCTGACAAAGACAGTAGGATAAGCCTTCTAGTAGTAGTAGCAAATCAACAAAAGATCCCAACCAAGAGAGCTAGATTACTTGCTCCATAAGACACCAATCAGGCAACTCTAGAAAGCACAAGATATCAACAATAGCTCAAGGAAACACAATTACTAACAAGCTAAGCTGCATACAAACAAAGCTCACAACATATAAACCTAAAATCACTTATCCCTCAAATAAGCACTCCAACTTGGAAAGAAAAAAAAAATATGCATCATAGTAGATTAATCCATAGAAAGGATAAATAAAACCCAAGACAAGATACACACACTCCAAACATATATATAGCTCTCATTATTCAACCCTCAACAAGGATTCCCCTCACAATGAAGCCAACCAAGAGACTAAAACAAAAAAAAAAAAAAAAAAAAACACAATCAGAAAAGAGGTATATTGCTCACATCACTCAACCCTTAGCCTCACAACACTCACTCAAACCTAATGTATACCTCACCATACTCAACCCTCCTTCTTAAAAAATATGTGCCAGCTGAGAATCTGCATTTGCAAACAGTTCGACAAACTTATGAGGGTTCCCATCACTCAACCCTCTAGAGCTAACACACTCACTCAACACCTATTATCCGTCTCACTTTACTTAACCCTCATCCCTAGAGAGAGACTAGCAAACCTGCTAAAGAAAGTTAGCACAAAGATACTTACACCAAAGCAATCCCAAAAACTCCATTCACAATGATGCATCAATATCCTCATAGAACAACAAAAGCTTCCAAACACCTACAGCTAAAAAGATTAATTACAAGCTTGTAAAATAGAATTAGGAAGGGACTACTACCTCAAAAACCAATCATTAGTCTTATCCCTCTTAAATTTATTAATAGAAAAAATCCTATATCTAACAAGGTTCTTGATTGTGCACATGTTAGCAACCTCATTAAATTTGGACTCCTTAAAAATCCCACAATTCCTTTTCCTACCAAATACAATAGATGGTGCAAGTGAAAACCAACTTACTAATGGTAGTAGCCAAAGACTTACCATGGGTATAAGTAAACAACTATTCAACAAAATCAAACCAAGGCAAATGAGGCAACATTACATTTAGCTTACATGGCTTGCCAGATTCTTAAAAAAAATATGGCTACGATCCTCATCCTTATCATCACACAAAACACACATAAAAGACTCTCTGATCCCAAAAAAAAACAAGTCTATCCATGGTATTAAGCCTATTATGAAAAGCCATCCAAACAACAGTGCTGATTCTAGGAATGTGATACTTAAACCACAAAAGGTAAGCCCAAAGAACTCTAGGATTGTGTGGTATCCACTCGTTCCAGGTAGACTTGATAAAGAAGCACCTATCAGCAGAAGGATGCCAATCCGGTCCTTCATCTGTGAACACTTCATATTCTCAAGAATAGCAGCCTTAATTTCATATTCTCAAGAATAGCAGCCTTAATTTCATCTGTGAACACTTCATATTCCCAAGTTTGTTAGCTAGGCCATCGCCAAGTGGACTCATTCACAATGGACTCAACTTTAGCTTGGGCCTCAATACCAGAACCATAAATCACCCCATCACCAAATCTCTCCTTAACCTAAAGGATGCCAATTATCAAACTAAACACTATGGGAAGAAGGGGATATGGTGGCATTTTTTTAACGATGTTTTTTTAAACGTCATTGTTATTAATATTTAACGACATTTATAAAACACCGCATATTCTTTTAAACAACATGACACCGTTTTATAATAGGAGGCGTTTAGAAATGCCTCCAAATGCGGTGGCCACATGCGCGTTCTTTTTGAAACCCTTATTTTGAATATGACCCCTTTCTCTCTCTCAACCCTTATATGCACACGTCTCTCTCTCTCTCTCTCTCTCTCTCAACCCTCTCTAAGCTCCATCGAGAATTCAAATCGAAGCTCCATCGAAGCGATTTCGAAGCTCCATTGAAGATTCAGATCTAAACTCCATCGAAGATTCAGATGAAGCCCTATCAAAGCGATTTTGAATCTCTATCGCCAGCACCATATGCACCGGCGAGGTAGTGAGCTTCACCATCTCTCTCTCTCTCTCTCTCTCTCTCTATCTAGCTCTATGAAATCAATGTTTTAAGGCATTCTTGCTTGATCCTCATTTGCAGAGATTCAGAGATTTAGTGATTTCTAGAAACTCAGATCTGAACTCTGAGCCCTCAATTACTCGTATTTCAAGCTCTAATGGCGGTGAATAGTCTACTTTGTTTCTGAACTTTAATCGTTATACTCTCTCTCTCTCTCTCTCTCTCTCTCTCTCTCTCTCTCTCTCTATTTGTGGTCTTATTGGCCAAGGCATTGCCAATTTGATCACGACAACTAAACAGTATAGTTCTATCTAGATGCATCTTGTATTAGTTGTCTTTCTAGAATATATTCAGTGTAGTGACTAAACGACATATATGGGACATGATCTCTAGTCTATATTTCATTCGTTAAGACTAGTGAATAATCCACAGGAAAAGATCATTTGCCTAGAAGCATAGAAGAAATGGAAAACAGGATCTCAGGCTTTGAATTTCCTTTGTATGAAATTCCACCCTACAAATCAACATGTCAACTCGAGAGCTCCAGAAACATTTTGTGTCCTTTCTGCAAACTGATAGCTTAAAATATTATAGTGTGGCCTATTATAGGCTGTAGGAAGGTTTTTAAGCTTACTATATCATGTAATTTGATAAAGTTTGGGGGTAGTTCAGTTGAAAATAACATTGGCTAAATAAAAACATGGAAAATGTATTCAACCTAGATGTAAAGGTTTCTGCTACCGTATAATTTGGTTCAAATCCCATCCTTCCATTCTAAACTTTGTGATCATGATTTGACTCTCTAATTGTGCAAGCTTTTTACAATTTTCTGGCTTTATCTTGAGGATGATAATTGCATTTCTTTTTTTGTACTTTGATATGGCTAGAAGAATAAACAAATCAAAAGAGGACATTCTTGTGCCACCTCTATTTCAAAGTGCTGCTCTTTGGGGTATGTCTAACTATTTATTTTGATTCATGTTTTTGGCCGCTATTCATGTCTTAATATGAACTTTATGGTTACTTGACTAGTATTTACCTTAGGCTATTGGCAGACGAAGCTTTAATTTTTATCCTCATCCACTATAAACTTCAATTAAATTTCAGGAAAAAAAAAGAAAGGCTTTCTTTCTTTGCAATTTGAGGTTTTTGTTGCTTTTGTTTGAAATCAAAAGGAGGTTGATCTGTTTTGGTTATAATTTGGTTTTCAAGTGCAGTGTACTTTGTTATTATACAAAAAATTTGAGACTTAGTTGGTTGATTAGGAGCTCCAAGCTTTCAATTGAATAATGTGTTTCTCATATTAGTGTTTTCATTACAACAATGTTAGACATCATGAAAGAAATATCATAAAAAAATTTATGAAGATTCTCCACTATTGAATTAGTTTGTTGTGTTTTATTGTATGTTATGCAATCACCTTGGATTAATTTCATAAAAATTTTTATGATATTTATTTCATGATGCCTAAAGTGGCCTTCATGATCTTTTCATGATGCGTGAACTTTTTATGATCTTTTCATTAAGGTGTTTCATGATTAAAAAAAAAAAAAAAATGGCCTTCACCTTGAATAGAGTGGATTCAGTAAAAAATAATGTTTTAAATCTAAAAATATATATAAAACAAGCTAGATTATTATTGTCATTTTTACTCCTTTGAACTATCATTTAATATCATTTTATTTCCTCTAACTAAAATATATTACATTTTGTCACATTAGACTGTCAATTTGTATAAATTTAAAAATTACATTGACATGTAATTCCTCATTTCCTATAACTGGATCTAACATTGACATGTAACTTACACATGGTATCTAAAATGTTATGAAATAATTTATTGTTTTCTCTATTTCTCCTTCTTATGGGAACAACAAAGGTAATCATATTTTGTAGGTACCTATAGTTATTAACGTGGATATAGCAAATGAGGGAGCAAGAGAGGGAAAAGAATGTAAAAATAATAATAAAGTAATTTTAAATAGTTCTACACATTTTGAGATATCATGTCTGATTGGCAAGCCAATTATTATTTATTTTTTTATTTTTTATTTTTTTATCTTCTAAGTTCCCTGGACATGTTTCTGGTTCCTTACTTGGTGGCTCCTCTAAATTATCATCAGAATCAAAGTTAGGACTTGATTGTGATTGTGATTGTGATTATGAATGTGAATATGATTCCTCATTTGGTAGCTGCTCTTTGGTGTTTTCTGAATCATCATCATCATCATCAGAAGTATTTGAGTTTTGGTACACTTATTGGTTTGGGTAGTGGGTTTGAACTTCCCATGTCCATGAGTTCCTGCCAAAATTATTCTATTATTGATTGATTTGAGAGAGTAATGTATTTCTTGATTGATTGATTTGAGTGATTCATCATCATCAAAAGTATTCGAGCTTTGGTACACTTATTGGTCTTTATTGATTGATTTGAGAGAGCAACGTATTTCTTAAATCTATCATAATCTATCAAGAGCATTGTAGAAAATTTTGGTTTTTTCATTAATATGCTTCATACTAGATATGCCTCTAGTATGCTTGATAGTACCGATTTAGATTGCACCATCGGAATGCAATCATTAATGGTGCATGCATGCATAAGTAGCCTTAGACCCCATCCAAGAATCTTCATTAGAGATACCTAGTCATCTTTGATGAAGCTCTTCTTGGATTATCTAGTTTGGACAGTTCAGGAGCACAAGTCTGTATTGTAATTAGTAGTTATACTGGTTACAGTCCATCTCGTAGAGATTTGTGTAGCAGCTCCTCATGTTCTCTGAGTGCATACTAGACAAGGTGCAGCAGTACACCTAGTCTATATCTTGTATTTGGAGAACCATGGGGAGATGCTGCCGAAATTTCGTTAGAGATGAATAGAGCAGTATGAGCTGCTTTTTACAATATAGACTGTGCATTCCTGAATGGAAAAGCAGGATGAACCAACATATTAGAGACCAGTTAGAAGTGAATGATGTCATATCGCATGCATTATAAGGTACTTAATTGAGGTTAAGATTAATTAAAATGGAACGGTAATTTGAGCTTTGTTGATTTGGTAGTGACATTTGTAGTGTAAGACGAAGTCAGATGGATAAAAGTTGGATAAATCAGCATAGGTTACACCCGGAATACATACAAGGGTTTAAGAAATTTATTAAATTTGCATGCGAAAATAAGCCGTTGTTGAATGAAGTCACATGCCCATGTAAACGGTGTCGTAATGTCAAATTGGTGGAGAAAGGCTTGTTAGGGGAACATTTAATGATCAATGGGTTTCTTCCTAGTTACACCAATTGGATTTTTCATGGGGAGAATTTGTTGTCGCTTGTGACACACAATGTAAATGTTGGGAAAACTTATTTGAATGATGGCGATGAAAATTATGAAATGCTATACGAAGGATTTGGACTTCCTCCACCAAGCTTTATTCATGAGGCAACAAGTTCTGGTATTAAACAAGGTCCAGATGAAAAAACTAAAAAATTCTTTAATTTATTGAAAGTGGCCGAAAGAGAGTTGTATCCTGAGTGTCAGAAGTTTTCAACACTCTCATTTATTGTTCGGTTATTGCACATCAAGTGCCTTAGTGAATGGAGTGATAAGTCTTTCACGATGTTGCTCGAGCTTTTGAAGGATTCGTTCCCAAAGGGTGAAACCTTGCCAGTCATTTTATGCAACTAGGAAACTCCTTAGGGACTTGGGCCTCGATTATCATAAGGTACATGCATGCCCAAGAGATTGTTCACCATATTGGAAGGAAACAGCTAGTATAGATGATTGCATAGTGTGTCATATGCCTAGATACAAACAGTTTGAGGGGGAGGAGAATGATGTTAAGAAGAAGCAACAAAAAATTCCACAAGAGATTGTCAGATACTTTCCTTTGATTCCAAGGCTTCAAAGATTGTTTATGTCATCCAAAGCATCTTCTTTAATGAGATGGCATGCAGAGGGCCGAATTGATGACAACAAAATAAGACATCCTATAGCGATCCCGGGTTTACCCTTGTTGTACAGTGATCCGGACATGTGTCCGTGGATGTTGGTAGTTGTTTATTATCTTGTTTACATCCTTTCTTACTTTGTATTTGAGTTATAGGATGTGTTGGGCGGGTTGGTTACAGGTTGGTTGAGTTTAGAAACCAAAACTAGTTGCCCAGATTTTTGGCCTGTCCGCTCGAGCGGAGGTGTTGGCGCTCGAGCGGGGAATACATCCATCCAGTATCTTGTTGTGCAGTGTTGTGAGCTCGAGCGTAGGGTTGGGAGCTCGAGCGGAGGCCTGGTTCTGCAAATGTGCTGAGCGAGTGCATTCTGCGCTCGAGCGGGAGGTTGGCCGCTCGAGCGGAAGTCTGTGAGTGGCCGCTCGAGCGGGGTGTTTTACGCTCGAGCGGAGACCTGGGTTAAAGTCCCGAATTTGTGACTCTTTAAATCACTTTTTCACTTTCTCTTCTCTCTCTTACTTTTCCAAAATCACCATTGTTGAGCCTCTCACTCTAGATACTACCTTCTCTCTAGGTTTTGATCTAGTAAGAGTGATTTACTCACCTTTGGCCTTTACAAAAAAGTTGATGATCGTCGAGGGCTTCATTTTAATCTGAAAATCTCGGGTTTTGGAGCACGTTGGGTTTTGTCGTCTTCTCCTTTGGGACTCCGAATTTGAGGTAGGGATAACCTACTCCTCTCTATGGGTTTTGTCTTTAAATTTTGGTAATTTGAGATGTTGGGTTTGGTTTGGTAATTTGGTGAAAGTTTGGGACTTTTGCGTAATTTTACAAAAGTTGGGGTTTTATTCATAATAAACCTAGATGCATGTTTGGCATGGAAAATGGAATTAATGTTGAATCATTGATGAAAATGGGACCTAAGGGTTGAAATGTTAATTATGGGAATTGACCTAATTACATTGTTTAATTAATTGGGATAATTAATTGAGAGGAATGAAGGAATGAAATGTTGATTGAATATCCATTGTGCATTTATTTTCTGTTTAGAAATAACTGCTTTGGGCTATCGGTGGAGGATAGTCGTGATTGTTGTAGACAATGCTTGATGATTAAGTAAACTGAAACTAATCAATGGAATGTGTCATGGAACTTGACGGTTGATAGAATACATTAAATGTGTGTATTGTGTGATTGTATATAGAACCAATGTGTTTATATGCGTTATGTGTAGAGGAGGAGATAGGGGATGTACTCCGCGGTTTAGGGGAAGATAGGGGATGTACCTCTAAACCGGATAGGTATTTGGAGGAGATAGGGGATGTACTCCGTAGACAGAGCTCATATGCTTGTCTAGAGAAGTGAAGATAGAGCTCATATGCTTATCTTTGTGAAGTGAAGTGTGGATACAGCTTGTATGCTTATCTGTGGATATTGTTGATATACATATCTGTTGTAGAGTGTGGATACAGCTTGTATGCTTATCTGTGGATATTGTTGATATACATATCTGTTGAGAATGTGGATATAGCTTTTATGCTTATCTGAATGTGAGATATAGTTTTTATACATGTCTGTGGAAATGATGATAGAGCTAGCATGCTTATCTGTTGAAAAAGGGAAAATGAAAAGTAATTGGGACTTGTAAGTCGTTGACATAAATATGTAATTTATGTGATTGTATCAGTGTTGACCAACTATCAATTGCTAATGTTTTAGTCATTGTCCATGGTTGGTTTAGTGTATTTCTACTGGGCTGTGGCTCACCCTATATGGGAATATCATTTTCAGGTGCAGGAAGCATGCCACCTCCAAGGACATAGCTGGGAGGCTAGTGGCGGACATAGTTTTGTTGTTGTACTTTTGATGTATTACATGTAATTGCAAGCCAAGGGCTTAATGTGTAAACGAGTTAGAACTCTTTGTTGTAACCAAGTGTTAACTTGGAAAGCTGTAAGCCCGTAGGGCATTTTGTTATGAGATTAACATGTAATACTTATGTAATGGAATTCTAATGAATGATAGAAGGTGGTTAGTTTATCTATCAACGCTCGTCTTATTTGTTGGGTTTAATGTTATTATTTTGAGGGCGTTACAACTTGGTATCAGAGCGTACCGGGTTCGAATACTTTGGGTACGTGGGAAGTGATTAGGATCACAATGGGTTTGTCTCGCTTGATAGAGACTTAGATGTAGTATCATATGCTATGTGCTCAATTGATAACATGCTTCTGTGACTATGTGGGTATGGGATTTAATTTCTAGGATGTTGATTGGATCCTTGAGTTTCTGGGAGTCTTGTTGGAAAAGCACTTGATCAATGCTGTTTCTAACCGGAACTCTAGTAACGTCTCGGGACTATCATTATCCGGAAATGAAGTTCGTAAGTGCTTATGTGTTTATGTGCTTATGTGGAGTGAATTACAGTTGTCCATGCACTAGGACGTGAGTGTTTAGTTTCGGCACATTTATGAATGTGCTAACGTTCTGTGTTGCCTTTATTAGGATGTCAGGACGAGGAAGAGGTGCTAGGCGTCGTAGACCTGCAAGGCAGGAAGTACCGTCACAGGGTGAGATCCCGGTAGTGCAGGAGGGAGTTGGGCAGGCCAATGTGGCCGAGCCAGTAGGTCAGCAGGCTATGGGTGCCTTGGCCAGAGAGATAGCAGGAGCTTTGGGTATTCTTAGAGCTGGGAATCAGGCAGCTGAGACAGGGCCTTCCTTCTTGAAGAGGGAGTTCTTTCGGTGTAATCCGGATGAGTTTATCGGGGATCCTAAAGAGCCGCTTAAGGCAGATGAATGGCTCGAACAGACAACGAAGACGTTTGAGATGCTTGGCATCGAGGACGGAGCACTGAAAGTGACCTTGGCATCCTTTCAACTGAAGGGAGATGCGGGTCAATGGTGGAAGTACGAGAAAGCTCGTGTTGGTGGTACTTGGGAGGCGTTTGTGAATGCTTTTCAGGAGAGGTTTTTATCAGCAGCAGCTAGGGAGAAGTTGAGGGATCAGTTTAGCCGGCTTAATCAGCAGGGCTTGTCAGTGGCCGAGTTTGAGGCTACTTTTACCAGTCTGTCTAGGTTTGCACCTGAACTGGTGGCGTCTGAGGAACGCCGTTGCTATGAGTTTGAGCGGAAGTTGAGGCGGGGCCTCAAGTTGAGAGTTGGTGGGTCTTATATTCGAGAGTATAGACACCTAGTGGATGCTGCAGCTCATATGGAGCTTATGATGCAGGAGGAGGATGAGGGTCAGAGAGGCTCCAAGAGGAGCCAGGATAGTCAGAGTGATGGCAGGAGGCAGAGGGGTTCTAACCCTCAGCAGTCTCAGGGTGCAGTCTCTAGATCGACCTTTCCAGTGCCTAGTGTAGGCTCGGGGAGAGGCAGTCAGGGAGAATTCACTTGTTACAAGTGTGGCCAGCTGGGTCACAAGGTTTCTGTTTGCCCGCAGAAGGGTGGGGGTCAGAAAGCTGCTTCTTCTTCAGCTAGACCGCCGAGTCAGAGTTTGGGCAGGGGGCAGCTCTTGATTTGTTATCAGTGTGGACAACCTGGGCACATGAAGAGGTTTTGCCCACAGTTGAGTGCCACTTCGGGAGCGTCTGGTTCTAGGCAGACGCAGGGTTTTCAGCCAGCTCAGTCTGTGCAGGCCTCGAGGGCCAATCCGGGAGCTTCGTCATCCCAGTCTGTGCAGCAGTCTTTTGCTCCGAGAGGTGAGCAGGTAGACCAGGGGCCTACGGGGCGCGTGTATGCTGTTACCGCGCAGGATTTAGTACCAGCTCCATCAGTAGTGAGAGGTACTTTTCTGTTTTGCAACTCGGTTGCTAATGTGTTGATAGACACGGGTGCATCTCATTCTTTTGTATCTGCTGCATTTGCATCTGTTTTGGAATTGGAGTTAGCACAGTTAGCATCTCCTATTTGTGTGGTATCGCCTTTGGGCGGTGAGTTGATCCTGAAACAGGGTGTTAGAGGATGTGATATTGAGGTCGCCGATTATAGGCTTCCTTTTCCGTTTGTTGTCATGCCCATGAAGGGTTTTGATGTTATTTTGGGTATGGACTGGTTATCGTCATACCGGGCTGTTATTGATTGCTACCGCCAGAGGGTTACATTGTGTACCTTGAGCGGGGAGTGGTTCCATTTCTTGGGAGACCGGGTTGGTAGTGTTTTGCCACCGGGGTATGATTCGCGAGGGCGAAGTGAGCTTAGTAGTCTACTTGCTAGCTTTGAGAGTGGTGAGAGTGGTGAGACCCAGCATGTATTGCCGAGGGTGGTTTGTGAGTATTCGGATGTCTTTCCCGAAGATCTTGTTAGTTTGCCACCCCACCGAGAGATAGAGTTCTCTATTGATTTAGTGCCTGGTACGGCGCCGATTTCTATGGCACCTTACCGTTTTGCTCCAGCAGAGTTGGTTGAGTTGAAAGTTCAGCTCCAGGAATTGCTCGATAAGGGCTTTGTTCGCCCTAGTGTTTCACCGTGGGGAGCACCGGCCCTCTTTGTTAAAAAGAAAGATGGTGCCTTGAGATTGTGTATAGACTACCGGAAGTTGAATCGGGCTACGGTTAAGAATAAGTACCCTATGCCCCGAATAGATGATTTGTTTGACCAGTTGAAGGGTTCCCGTTGTTTCTCTAAGATAGACTTGAGATCGGGTTACCATCAGTTGAGGGTCAGGGAGGAAGATATTCCGAAGACGGCATTCCGTACGCGGTATGGCCATTATGAGTTTTTGGTGATGCCATTCGGGCTTACCAATGCACCGGCAGTCTTTATGGACTTGATGAACCGGATTTTCCGGGAGTTCTTAGACCGCTTTGTGGTTGTTTTTGTGGACGATATCCTTATCTATTCGTCATCTAAGGAGGAGCACGAGGAACACTTGAGAGTGGTGCTTAAGTTACTTAGAGCCCATAGGCTGTATGCCAAGTTTGGGAAGTGTGAGTTCTGGCTGGGGGAAGTCAAATTCTTAGGCCACGTGGTATCCGGGGAAGGGGTGTCTGTTGATACATCCAAGGTTGAGGCAGTGCAAGATTGGGCACAGCCTAAGAGTGTGTTTGAGATCCGCAGTTTTCTGGGATTGGCTGGGTATTACCGTCGGTTTGTGAAAGATTTCTCCAGGTTAGCGTCACCGTTGACTAGACTGACTCGGAAGGGAGTCAAGTTTGTGTGGAGTGAGACTTGTGAAAAGTCGTTCCAAGAGTTGAAAGTTAGATTGACCACCGCTCCGGTATTGATTATTCCGGAGAGAGGGTTGGGTTATGCGGTTTATTGTGATGCTTCACGAGAGGGTTTGGGTTGTGTGTTGATGCAAGAGGGGAAAGTGGTAGCTTATGGCTCACGTCAGTTGAAAATACACGAGAAGAATTACCCCACACACGACCTAGAGTTAGCAGCTGTGATCTTTGCCTTGAAAATCTGGAGGCACTACCTTTATGGTGAGAGGTTCGAGGTATTCTCGGATCATAAGAGTTTGAAGTATCTGTTTACACAGAGAGACTTGAATCTGAGGCAGAGGAGATGGATGGAGTTCATCGAGGATTATGATTTTGAGTTGCATTATCATCCGGGAAAGGCCAATGTTGTGGCCGATGCCCTTAGTAGGAAGACCATTAGTGATGTAGCTTGTATAGCCATCCGGGAATGGGTGATGTTGGGAGCACTTGGCGAGTTTGATTTGCTACTGGGCGAATCTGTTGAGGCTGCGGCCTTGTTTTCTGTTGTTGCGCAGCCTACACTTATGATTAGAGTGTTAGAGGCACAGAGAGGTGACCTTGAGGTAGAATCCCTCCGAGAGAAGATCTCCAGTGGGAAAGTTGAGAAGGGTTTGACGGTGTATCCCGACCTGAGTGTGAGATACCGAGACCGTTTGTTTGTACCGGAGGCTTGCCGTGAGGAAGTACTCCGAGAGTTTCACCATTCGCGCCTTGCGGTGCATCCGGGAGGTACTAAGATGTATCAGGATTTGGGTCGCCAGTTTTGGTGGCGGGGTATGAAAAGAGATGTGGCTGTTTTCGTATCGAAGTGCCTTACTTGCCAGCAAGTGAAGGCCGAGCATCAGAGGCCAGCGGGTTTGTTGCAACCCTTGCCTATTGCCGAGTGGAAGTGGGAGCATGTCACTATGGACTTCGTTGTAGGTCTTCCGAGGACTCAGCGGGGTAGTGATGCTATTTGGGTGGTTGTAGACCGGTTGACTAAGTCGGCGCACTTTATTCCTATGCGCGTGAGAGATTCGGTAGATCATCTTGCCGACTTGTATATTCGGGACGTAGTGAGATTGCACGGGGTCCCAGTGACGATCGTCTCAGATAGAGATCCTCGTTTTACTGCTAGGTTGTGGCAGAGTTTACAGAGTGCCTTGGGCACTAAGTTGACCTTTAGTACGGCTTATCATCCTCAGACTGACGGGCAGTCCGAGCGTACTATTCAGATCCTCGAGGATATGCTTCGGGGTTGTGTCCTGGACTTCAGTGGGACGTGGGAGAGGCACTTGCCATTGGTAGAGTTTGCCTACAACAACAGTTTTCAGTCTAGCATCGGTATGGCACCGTTTGAGGCCTTGTATGGCCGACCGTGTAGGTCTCCAGTTTGTTGGGCCGAGGTGGGTGATGCACCTTTGTTGGGTCCGGAGTTGGTTAGGGAGACGACGGAGAAAGTTGAGCTTATCCGTAGGAGGCTTGTTACAGCCCAGAGTCGACAAAAGAGTTATGCCGACCATAGGAGGAGGCCTTTGGCGTTTGAGGTAGGTGATCATGTCTTTCTGAAGATATCACCTAGGCGAGGCTTGATGAGGTTTGGGAAGAGTGGAAAGTTATCCCCTCGGTTTATTGGTCCTTTTGAGATCCTTGAGAGGATAGGTGAGGTTGCTTATCGGTTAGCCTTACCGCCGCAGTTGTCCGGAGTGCATGACGTGTTTCATGTGAGTATGCTTCGGAAGTATGAGCCAGATCCATCACATGTGTTGGATTGGACTGATTTAGAGGTAGATGAGGATGCCTCGTATGAGGAGAGACCGGTACGGGTCTTGGATAGGCGGGATCAGGTCCTGCGTGGTAAGACCATTCCTTTGGTGAAAGTCTTATGGAAACATCACGGAGTGGAAGAAGCCACTTGGGAACGTGAGTTGGAAGTCCGCGAGAAATATCCGGACTTGTTTATTGATATGTAATCTTGTATTTAAATTTTACATTTTGTTGAACTTAAGAGCTTTTGTATATGTCTTAAGTTGTGAAACATTGAAAATGTTTTAGTTATTGGCAGTATGTTTTGGAACTTGCCTCATATGGAAGTTGAATGTAACATTATAGGTGTTAAGTATATTGTTGGCATTGGAAAGTTAGTGCATAATGTTGATGCATGTTGATAATACATATGTTGTTTACATATTGTGATAAGTCTCTTGTTAAAGGGATGGGATGACCGGTAATGGGTCGAATTGTTGAATGTTAAATTGTAACACTGTTTAAAATGGAGGAAAGCTTGTTTTGCAACTTGTGCTTAATTTCGGGGGCGAAATTCTTTAAGGGGGGGAGGTTATAGCGATCCCGGGTTTACCCTTGTTGTACAGTGATCCGGACATGTGTCCGTGGATGTTGGTAGTTGTTTATTATCTTGTTTACATCCTTTCTTACTTTGTATTTGAGTTATAGGATGTGTTGGGCGGGTTGGTTACAGGTTGGTTGAGTTTAGAAACCAAAACTAGTTGCCCAGATTTTTGGCCTGTCCGCTCGAGCGGAGGTGTTGGCGCTCGAGCGGGGAATACATCCATCCAGTATCTTGTTGTGCAGTGTTGTGAGCTCGAGCGTAGGGTTGGGAGCTCGAGCGGAGGCCTGGTTCTGCAAATGTGCTGAGCGAGTGCATTCTGCGCTCGAGCGGGAGGTTGGCCGCTCGAGCGGAAGTCTGTGAGTGGCCGCTCGAGCGGGGTGTTTTACGCTCGAGCGGAGACCTGGGTTAAAGTCCCGAATTTGTGACTCTTTAAATCACTTTTTCACTTTCTCTTCTCTCTCTTACTTTTCCAAAATCACCATTGTTGAGCCTCTCACTCTAGATACTACCTTCTCTCTAGGTTTTGATCTAGTAAGAGTGATTTACTCACCTTTGGCCTTTACAAAAAAGTTGATGATCGTCGAGGGCTTCATTTTAATCTGAAAATCTCGGGTTTTGGAGCACGTTGGGTTTTGTCGTCTTCTCCTTTGGGACTCCGAATTTGAGGTAGGGATAACCTACTCCTCTCTATGGGTTTTGTCTTTAAATTTTGGTAATTTGAGATGTTGGGTTTGGTTTGGTAATTTGGTGAAAGTTTGGGACTTTTGCGTAATTTTACAAAAGTTGGGGTTTTATTCATAATAAACCTAGATGCATGTTTGGCATGGAAAATGGAATTAATGTTGAATCATTGATGAAAATGGGACCTAAGGGTTGAAATGTTAATTATGGGAATTGACCTAATTACATTGTTTAATTAATTGGGATAATTAATTGAGAGGAATGAAGGAATGAAATGTTGATTGAATATCCATTGTGCATTTATTTTCTGTTTAGAAATAACTGCTTTGGGCTATCGGTGGAGGATAGTCGTGATTGTTGTAGACAATGCTTGATGATTAAGTAAACTGAAACTAATCAATGGAATGTGTCATGGAACTTGACGGTTGATAGAATACATTAAATGTGTGTATTGTGTGATTGTATATAGAACCAATGTGTTTATATGCGTTATGTGTAGAGGAGGAGATAGGGGATGTACTCCGCGGTTTAGGGGAAGATAGGGGATGTACCTCTAAACCGGATAGGTATTTGGAGGAGATAGGGGATGTACTCCGTAGACAGAGCTCATATGCTTGTCTAGAGAAGTGAAGATAGAGCTCATATGCTTATCTTTGTGAAGTGAAGTGTGGATACAGCTTGTATGCTTATCTGTGGATATTGTTGATATACATATCTGTTGTAGAGTGTGGATACAGCTTGTATGCTTATCTGTGGATATTGTTGATATACATATCTGTTGAGAATGTGGATATAGCTTTTATGCTTATCTGAATGTGAGATATAGTTTTTATACATGTCTGTGGAAATGATGATAGAGCTAGCATGCTTATCTGTTGAAAAAGGGAAAATGAAAAGTAATTGGGACTTGTAAGTCGTTGACATAAATATGTAATTTATGTGATTGTATCAGTGTTGACCAACTATCAATTGCTAATGTTTTAGTCATTGTCCATGGTTGGTTTAGTGTATTTCTACTGGGCTGTGGCTCACCCTATATGGGAATATCATTTTCAGGTGCAGGAAGCATGCCACCTCCAAGGACATAGCTGGGAGGCTAGTGGCGGACATAGTTTTGTTGTTGTACTTTTGATGTATTACATGTAATTGCAAGCCAAGGGCTTAATGTGTAAACGAGTTAGAACTCTTTGTTGTAACCAAGTGTTAACTTGGAAAGCTGTAAGCCCGTAGGGCATTTTGTTATGAGATTAACATGTAATACTTATGTAATGGAATTCTAATGAATGATAGAAGGTGGTTAGTTTATCTATCAACGCTCGTCTTATTTGTTGGGTTTAATGTTATTATTTTGAGGGCGTTACACATCCCGCTGACTCTTCTGTCTAGAAAAATTTGATAATTTGTATCCTAAGTTTGCAAGTGAGCCTCGCAATGACAGACTGGGTATAGCAGTGGATGGATTCAATCCATTCAAGGCAATGAATGTCTCTCATAGCAGTTGGCCAGTTATTATGATGCCATATAATTTGCCACCATGGTTGTGCATGAAGCAGCCTTATATGATGATGACATTGCTCATTGATGATCTTTCTTCACCTGAAAATAACATTGACGTCTACTTATGCCTTGCAGTAGATGAATTGAAAGAATTATGGGAAAATGGTGTTGACACGTATGATGCGAAAACTAATCAGATGTTCCGAATGCATGCTGTGTTATTGTGGACTATAAATGATTTTCTTGCCTATGCAATTTTGTCTGGATAGAGCACGAAAGGCACTTTAGTTTGTCCTTGTGGTAACACACATACTCGTTCTCGATATTTGAAGAACAAAAGGAAATTATATCACATGAGGCATCGTCATTGGTTGAATAGGGGTCACAAATTTGGAAAAGCCGATGCGTCTTTTGATGGCACTCGCGAATTCAAACCATATCCAACTTGGTTATTAGGGGCTATTGTGCTACGGCAACTAGGGCCTAAGTTCAAATTGAATTCTAAGCGTCAACAATCTAGCAACGAAATAGAAAGGGGAAAGAAAATGAGGAAAATGGGGACTCAAGTCATAATTGGAAGAAGAAGAGTAGTTTTTCTTTGAGCTGTTATATTAGGAGCATAATTTGATTCGCCATAATCTTGATGTGATACACATTGAGAAGAACGTGTGTAATAATGTATTGTGGACGATATTAAATGTTGATGGGAAAGGGAAGGACAATTTAAATACTTATCAAGATTTGCAGGATATGGGAATTCGGAAGGCACTACATCCTTAAAAAAGGGTTGGGAACAAGTATTATTTGCCTCTTGCATGTTTTCCCATGAACAATAGAGAGAAAAGTCTATTTTGTACACTTCTAAAGAATATCAAAGTTCCAGATGATTATGCATCCAATATCTCTCGTCAGGTTAACCTCAAACAGCGTAACATATCTGGACTAAAAAATCATGATAACCATATACTCATGCAACAAATACTTCCAATAGCAGTGAGAAATTTGTTACCGAAGAAAGTGGTTGAACCATTAATTGAGTTAAGCAATTTCTTCAGGCAGTTGTGCTTCTAAACCCTAGAGATGGATGGTCTAAATCGTCTTCAATCCGAAATTGCTCTTACACTTTGCTATCTTGAGAGAATTTTTCCTCCATCATTTTTCGATATAATGGAGCACTTACCCATTCACCTTGCAAAGGAAGCGAAGATTACTGGTCTGGTGCAATATCGATGGATGTACTTTGTAGAAAGGTGTGTAATTCTACTCCAATGTCCATTTTGTATATATTTGCTTGTTTATACTTGGAAGTCATGCATGCATCTTTTTGTTTATAGGTACCTTATGACACTTAAATCATACATGCATAATTGAAATCATCCTGAAGGTTCAATTGCACAGGGATACTTAGTCGAAGAATGTATGACATTTTGCACAAGATACTTGCATGATGTCGAGTTGAAATTGCATTGACCATTAAGGAATTATGATGTTAGCGACAATCCTGAGATATTAATGGGATAGGCTTTAGGAAAAGGAAAAGTGTTTGTGCTTGATAACACAACATGGGTACAGACTCATTGGTATGTGTTATTTAACATTGCTATAGTGGTTCCATATCGAGAGTAAGATAGATGCAACCTTTGTCTCATCGTGAATGTATTTATACCAACTATACTTATCTTGCATTTTACAAATAGTTTAATTGTGTATGGAACATCATGAATTTATTAAGCGGTCACATCGTTATCTTAGAGATTATGATAGTTGGTGACTTTGATCAACAAAAGCCAAGCAAACTATTTTAAACTAGGTTTATGGACTGTTCTGTCATTTCGATTAGTGGCTTAATTAAGATGGTTAAATTGAGCAAACACATTGATTAAACAGCTTCTCCAGAAATGAGATAAGGTTGAGTACATCTCATCTACAAATCCCACTTCAACATAATCATCGTGTGCTCTTTATATCGATTAGATAAACGTGAAGTGAGAGATGAGTAGGCTTGCTTATTCATCGATCGATCAGTATTTAGTAGTTGTAGTCACATGGACTTGATTAAGAAATTGTACCTCATTTCTTTGGCCATAATCTGAATCTTAAACTTGTTTTTAGGTTTTTTAATATCACATGGCATTGATTATCTGACCTAGCAGTTATTTCCATTAATAGTTCTTGATTAGAATTTAAGAAAGCACTGATATTGCACTTTTGTTATGGAAACAGAGAAACTAGTCAGTTACCCCTAGTCTTTAAACAACAGCTAAAAAGTATTGGTGATATTTTTGGTCCACTTTTATAGAAGCCTTTCCACTACTTCCTCGAGGGATTCAGACAAGCGTAATAGTTCACCTTTTTGTTTCTCTCCCATGCTTGATCAACTCTTATTTATCTTAAGATTTTGGTTGTCGTTCATTTACAGGAGACGAAAAAGAACAATGGGGTTCCTACTAGTTGGCTACAGGTGTGGATGGATGTATGCATGAAAGATGGGATGTCAAATAGTGATTCAGTTAATGAGGTTATGGTATGTGATACTACTTTATTTCTTGACTTTTAATATGATTTATATTTATATTGGAGGCTAATTATTGAATTCAAAACTGCAAACTCAAATGAATGAGTTAACGGAGCACATGGAGGGATCTTCTACTAACCCTGCAGCATTACATGAGCATATCTTTACACAAGTTCTGGGCCCAGAGCGACCTAGCGCTGTTCAGACATTTGGATTGGGACCGTCCCCCACTGATGTTTTTGGAGGTGGATATAGGCGATCACAAAAACAAAATCGTATCTTCCAAACTCAAGTTCAGGAACAAGTTCAAGAGCAACTTCAACGGTATCAAATGCAGTTAGAGTCGAAGATGAATGACGTAATGGAGAAACAGAATCAGGCTATACGCACAAATTTTCAGTCACAAATTGAGATTTTGGAATTTCAATTGCAAGTTGCAGGCGTGCCCGTTGATCCAGCTGTTGCACCCTCAAACCCATTACATAGGTAGCACGTATTTTAATTATTTTTACTAGTTATTACTTTAAATTTCCTAGAGCTAATATACAACTTAAGCCTATTATTAAATGATAGGTTGTGGATTCACTTAGTAGTCATCCCACTGTTTGGCCAATGCCACATCAACAACAATCTCATGCATTTTCATCACAAGAGGTGAGCAATCATTTAATCAAAGCCTTTTTGACAATACAATATCTTATTAATTAAAATACTTGTTCTTATTAAATGTAGGTTCACCTTTCAAAGAAAGAGAAGAAGAAGAATAAGAAGAAGAAGAAGAACTAACAATGTAAAAGTACCAACATCACTAGTTTTTAATTTCTCACTTTTCTAAATCTATTAAGACATGATGTGATTTGGTCTTTATTGATTAATTTAAAAGAGCAATGCATTTCTTGAATTTATCATCATCTATCAAGAGCATTGTAGAAACTTTTGGTTTCTTCATTCTTTCACTAAACTATTTATTACATTTTCGTTTCTTGAAATGTATCAATTTCTAGATATAAGGGTAGTTCTCTCTTTAAATTGGAGCCTGCAGATAAAGTGCAACTTTTATGAAAGAAGTGGAAAAAACCACATGAAAACTGTCGGAACAACATGTGATGTTGATACAATAAACAACTATAGGAACTGACTTCCTTGTATTGCTATTCATTCTTAGTGTTGAAGTTTGAAGACTTTAATTAACTACTTTATCTTTGTTTTTCAACATTCTGGAATTATGTTGAGTATGAATTGTTTTATCTGTATATTTTAGTCGTCGTATAACTGCTTCAAATAGAATCCAAAGATGTTTGAGCATGGGGTAATTCAGGCATACTAAAAATTTGTCAAGGACATCAATTAAGGTGTTACCTTCTAATAATGGTGTAAAATATGTGCTTATATATGAATTTATGTGTGTAGATGTTTATGTATGTGTATTTGGTTTGTTTATTTCAATATCTACATGTGCTATGTGGGATTATTTTTTGACAATTTGGTTATATGATGTGATAATGAAGCAAGTTAGATCATCCAGGAATCGCCACATTGGTTGCAGCACATGCAAAGCCTCCAAATTACATGTCTTTCTTCAAATTCTACGAGTCCCTAAATTTGGCCAAGAAACTACATGTAAAAGAGTGGAATCCAAGTTTTGATTAAGTGCTCACCATCTCAGTCCAGTTAGGTATGTCTTTGATGATCTTGGCTTCATTTGAGTTTGTTTTAATTTTGTGAAGTAACCATTTAATCCTGTACTCGTCACTGAAATTCTTTGTATTTTCTTTATGATATTATGTGCAAAATTCCTCTTATTGAGGGTAAATAAGTAGTATAGATTATGTGAACATGACACTCATAGACTCATAGTGTTTTATTACTTGTCATGATTAGTTTAGGTAATATGAAATACTTGAGACGATTCTTGTAGATGCTTAGTTCACATTGATGATGACATGTTAGTGACGTCGTGTAGATTTCAGGTTTATGTTCCTAACTACTGTAAAGTTATATTGTGAGTTTCCATTGGTGGTTTCTTGCTTGAAGTCGCTTTTTACTTTGAGTGTTGCTAATGGCGTTGCTCGTGCTCTGTCACAATTATTACAAATGATGAATTTTCAGAATTCTTGGACATTTAGTCTTTTTTGGAAAAATAATAAACAAAGAAATGTAGTAAATCCCTTAAACAGAGCCTTCTATTAAACCTAAATTGTTTTTAAAGCATCTTTTCAATTCTGGACGAAAACAAAAATTTTAGCCCTAATTTTTGTTTATATACAATTGAAGAAGTAAAGTTGTAACTTAAATCATAGATTTGTGTCAGGAGAAAATTTTCAACCACCCCTACCTGTAGACGCGCCCTCGGGCCTCATGCTACAGTTCGGACTCAATTGGTGTCACGGTCCTGTATCTAATCTCACAGAGTGCAATGCAAGACCGATGAATCATCAAAGAGTCCAAATCTGGCAAATCTTTTTTTGAAAACAGATTTTTTTTGAAAGAAGTGTCAAACATGGACTGCTTTGCCAGATACAGAGTCGCCTCCTAAATATTTTTTATGGGGAATTTAGGAAACCCTGACTCGGTGCCAAAGGCCACGTGTCCGTCATCACCAAAGTTGCCTCGGCTCGGGAGCTTGGGTATGATTGGGGAAGGTCAGCTATGAGCACCCCCTCTCGCCCGATCCAAAGATCGGCCTCTACTAACCGTGATATCTGTTTTTGAAAACGTTATGTGTTCTTATTCCGGTTATTGGCCTAGAATTACTATGTTATGCGCACAGCAAACAAGTATAGACCAAATCGCCTAAATTGGAACAAAACATTTCATGCTTGTTTTGAAAATGGTTTGCTACTCGTAAGTAGGCTAAAATGCAGGTTTTGCCACCCTCAAGTGGGCTTTAGAAAAGATGGTTTTGCCACTATCTAGTGGGCTTAAAACTCACAGTTTTAATACATTATTCCAATTTAGGTAATTTGACCTCCACCCACAGGCACTCAAGCAGTTATATCACATAAGCAGCTAGCCTCATGGTAATCATACTATTATGGCAACACTCACACGCATGCGGTATGCTAAAGCGTAAATGCTTACCTAGTACTCCGAGCCAAAACAAAAGCTAGTTAGTAATCAATGCATGATCCTAGCTCATGTTAAGATGGCTAATGCAACACATACAAGATGCAACTACAATAGGCTCGGCTATTCTAAGATGGCATGTGATGATGCTACAACTAACATGTATTCAACTTTGGAATTGAAATACAAATGCAGTTAGTATGATGCGCCCAGCCCGGTGCATGTAAGACAAATGTATGGATGCACGCATGCTATCATACTGTATGCTATTTGAAACATGCCCTAGGCTAACCATCGAAAGCTAGTAAGTAAAAGGGAAGAAAGACGTGGGGTTGGAAGACATACACACACTCACGCACGCTTATTATACAATTGCCCTCGCTCGGAGGGTCCGAATAAATATTACAAACCACCTAATTAATTAACTCTCAAACTAAATAATTAATTACAAAAATTTCTAATTAATTAACAAATTAAATGCAGAAGAAAGGTGGCCGCAGCCCCGCCTCGAGGTGTGCGGACGATGCATGCTTGACTCGTCCCGCCCGAAAACTCGTTGCCATAGCACTGTTGCCTCTGGTTGCACTGCCCTGCTCCTCTGAAAATTCTCACAAGCCCCAAGGATGCTTATATGGACACTGGGGAGCATTACCGACCGAGTGGGGACATCATCGGCCAAAGGGGATGGTCACCAGCCACTGATCAAGCTTATCGGCCACAAATTATTGGTCGGTCGGCACTCCTGGTAGCCGACCGACCAAAATTTCCTACAGAACCTGCAGTTGACAGCAGCAGAGGGCAAGCAATGTATAGGATGGAATTTTTAGGCAAATGTATGCATGGACACACTCCCTGTTATGTAATGGACTCAAGGGAGCATGGCTCTCGACCCTCGGGCCACCAATTATGCATTTTGATGCATGATGGCCTAAGAGGCTAAGTTAGCAACTTAATGTAAATGCATGCAAACAAAACACATGAATGTCAACACCCTATCATGTTGAGGTCAAGGGGGTCGGCGACCGAGGATCGAGGCGCGTTACGTCACTTTGAGTACGAACGTATCTCAATTCACTTGTTTGGTTTGACACCCCAAACCAAACAATGCAATATATGTATGCAAATGTGGCTCAACTATGCAACATGAGGCTAAGTTACAAGGTATGCCAAATGCAGGGTAACCTAAACATGCAAATGTAATGTACTAAGCATGCGAGATGCAATGCAATGCAACCTAAAATGTAATGTAAACATAGCACAATGCAAGCATGCAACTAAAGGTAACAAGTCAAGCATGCAACCATATACAAGAGTGGACTTAGGCTGAAATGGGAGGCCCCAGCCACACCCCAAAACAGTGGCCAAAGAAGCCAAAATGATGGACAGCAAGCATACCAAACAAGCAAATCAAAGGGGCCTAAAGCTAAGGCATGTAGGGCTATTCTCAAGAGCACCCAAAGGTGAGGTACATGGATACCAAACACTCATGTTAGACTCTAAAATGCATGCAAAAGATGGCACCAAAACATGCTAGGAAATGGATACAAAAGAGGAACCATTCAAGGCCACTAAAGAGAGTATCCTACTACAACCACCCCAACCACTCATGGCATGCACTTTTCAATACAAATCAGAGTTTCAATATGTAAAATGAGCCCCCAAAATCCACTGGTATGGCAGCCTAAGTGACTTAAACAAAATGCATGCACCAAAGCTCATTTGTAGGCATAAAAGGACACATCCTCAAAACATGAAAGAGGTGATGAATGTAAGCATACAAGCATGGTTTGAGGACTGAAATGACATATAAAATGACTCCAAATTACTGAAATAGACTCAACAAAACATGCTCATGCCTCACACTCTTAAAGCTCATAATGTCAAGATGCAAGGAGGTCATACCAAACATGGCAAACATTATTAAATTAGTACCCCACAGACCTTAAACATGGAAAAATATGACCAAGGACTTCACAAAGAAAGGCCAAAATATGAGAGCATGGTGGTCTAATGGTATGATGCACTTTTAGACAACATGGAGGAATGTAAAGCAAGTATAATATGCATGCAATGGGTCATTAATCCAACCAAGACAAAGGCAACATATGACCTAAACAACACCCAAAACATCTGATATGGAACCAAAAACAAACCAAACATGCATGTTACCCTTAAACATGAACAAAATGAGAGACCAAGGGAGAGGGGTGTCTCTCCCCTATGCAAGACCTCAAACCCCCTTCTTCACCACTAAAAATCCACTGGATTTCAGTGGTGAGAAGGCTAATACACCAAAGAAATCAAAACTTAATAAAGGAAGCACAAAAAGGGGGCCAAACGAGGCCTAAGAGGGGGAGGTCGACCCCCAATGCCAAAACAACCTTAATGAGATATCTTAAGCATGCAAATACAAGACTTTTTTTAGTTATACACAAAGTCTAAAACAATGAGCAAGATAGGCAAAATTCTAGTGCAATATTGGGGAATCTAAAGTAAAAGAGTTACCCTTGAAGAACCCTTGATGAACAGCAAGTGCAGCCTTCTTCTTTTGATCAAAACCAGTCCAAACCCTCAAGAACAAATGCTCAAAGCCACTCAAACTCAAAGTAAGGTGTAATGCTATGTGCTTTAGTGCAAAACTAAGAACAAACACACACTTTAGGCCCTCAAATTGTCACGCCCTAGACTTGCCCCTAAAAGTTTGGGCATGACCTAAGCAGAAAAGGACACTTAACCTGATTCCATAGAGGGGCCTGACCAGAAGCTGTAAAAAAAATAAGTGATATAAACCAGAAAATATGACATCCATTGAGCTACTAAGTCATGCCAGGATCATAAACATTTCATAGGACAAGTACATCAAAAGCCAAAATACATTTGAGAGTTAGTTATTTACAGGCATATACAAATCCAACCCCGAGGTGGGGTATATAACAAAATTATTAAGTACATACTAAGTACATACTAACTTAAGCCAATAGCAAAAGTGTAAGCCATCATCTAACAACTCCACAAAAGTAGGGTCCCGACCCCAAGCTTGGCTGTGCCTAGGCTGACAAAAGTATGACAATGCCGAGTTAAGATCGACCTCCCGGTTGATTACCTACAGAAACAGGCGTAACACAGGGTGAGCCAAGCTCAGTGAACAATAGTACTGGTACGCTTGTAAACATAATTAATGTTGAAATCATGTAATCAGTCTGTCTCTGTACAGTTCGTTGGGACAACGTAATCGGTTTATATTCGTCATAATGTGGCCCCTGGCCTAAGAACTTCACACATTCAGAAAAGAGTCCTTGGGTTCATAATTTACAAGTCATGACATAGACCTTTGGTTCTTTTGATTCACAAGCTTACAATAGTATAAGTTCATATTTCACACATCGGCCCTTGGCCTCATAATTTCGTCGTTCACAAATGGCCCTTGGCCACATTGATTCACAATTCACAAATGACCCTTGGTCACGTAGTTTCACATTAGGGCTCGTAGCCACATTGGCTCACAAATGGCTCTAAGCCACATTGATTCATAAATGGCTCTAAGCCGCATTGATTCATAAATGGCTCTAAGCCGCATTGATTCATAAATGGCTCTAAGTCACATTGGTTCATAAATTCACAATTGCCTTGATACATTCCATTATTCACAAGCTTTCACATAAGATGTGTACACTTCACAACCTTCTTCAATGTTTCCACAATTTCGTATTGAATCACTTGTAGCAAATATATTATTTCATGCCAACACAAGTTTGATAGTGAAGTTCGCAATGTCAAGCTATAACGTCAATACATAATATGATAATACTTTCAACAAGGGTCACAACGTCATTAAGAATAAATACTGAGTAGAGGTACATTGAAGTACTATTACTCACTGTGTTGTGTCGGTGCACTTCCTTTTGAGGCGTTTCCTACACACATGAAAAATCACATTAGTCCCTTTTTATCCTTGTTAAATCAACATTCGGTTCACTTACTTTGATTGAATTAACGAATATTCAAACAATATAAATTGCAGGTTTTGACAACATTAGAGGACCCAACACGCAAAACGGAGCATCCCAACTTTTCTGACTTGAGCCGCACGTGCGGCTAGGATCTCCCGCACGTGCGGCACACCTCCTGCACGTGCGGCATTGAGGCCGCGCACGTGCTTTTTTTGCAGTGTTGAATTCCCAAAATTTGCCATTTTCCCGCACGTGCGGCAGTGTGCGGCTGAGGTTCCCGCACGTGCGGCCTTAGGCCCCGCACGTGCGGCGATTCTGCACCAAAAAGTCCGAAAATTCTGTATAATTTCCTCTTCTTGTAGACATGTTTAGGGCCTCAAATATCTAGCTTTACATTACTAATATATAAGCTCAAAGCATGTGAATACATGTGAACAAGGATCAAATTACATGTTTCATTTGAGTAAAAATCAAATCATGAATCCACAACTTAAATTCACTCCAATTCATAAGGTTCCTACTTGTTCTCACATCTCAATACATAAACATAAAATCATGCCACTTACTTGAATTCAAACAAGTCAATTGAAGAAATAGAGTAAAGCCTCTCATAGGTACTTCAAATTAAGTCAAAACATGCAAAGTAAGGTCATTTTGCTAATTTACTTCCCATACTCACAACACCACAATCCCAACTCTTAGGTACATGATTATAGAAACATCTTTACATAAATTATGACAAGAAGGGTTGTGGATGAAAATTAAACAAACATTTACATACCTTAAGCCCAAGTCTCAACCTTCTTGAGGACCTTCTCTCTCTACCCTTCAATTCTTAAGTTTAGAGTTATGAATTCCTTGGTTTGTCAAATGACCAAGAACACACATATATATTTTCCATTAAGAGAGAATAAGACGAAAACCAATCGTTTACACATCTGAAATTGAAATTTCACAGAAGTGTTTAATATTACCTAAAAATTATGCTGGTTCCAAATATATGATCAATTTTGACTTATTAAGCCGCTAAGGCTCTCAATTCCTACTTTATCGTTCTAGTAGTAACAGATACATTTCTTTCCTAACAGATACAATTCATTCCACAAGGCATTACAACATAGTTACTTGAACTTATTTTCTTGTACAGTTTCATCTTAGGCATTGAATAGCACAGAATAAGGGACGAACATATATCACAAGCACTTATGAGGGTCGGGTTGTTACACTCTCCCCCCCTTAAAAAAGTTTGGTCCCTCAAACTTGCTTTTTCCTCAAAACCGAAACAGATATGGATATTGTTGCTGCATATCCTCTTCTTTTTCCCAAGTAGCTTCAGTGCCATAATGTTCTTGCCACTCTACCTTTACCATTGGAATTTCCCGATTGCGTAATTGCTTTACTTGTCGCTCCAAAATTCGAAGTGGTCTCTCTTCGTAGCTTAATTTATCATCTAGCACAAGTTGATGATAGTCTATGATATGAGATGGATCTGGTAGGTATCCTCGAAGCATGGAAACATGGAACACATTATGTACTTGACTCATACTCAGCGGAAGAGCCACTCGGTACGCTACCAAACCCACTCTTTCTAGAATTTGGAAAGGGCCAACATACCGGGGTGTTAATTTACCCTTTTTCCCAAATCTCGGATGTCCCTTTAACGGGGTGACTTTCACGAACACATAACTACTCACTTCAAATTCCAAATCCCTTCGTCTGTTATCTGCATAGCTCTTCTGCCTGCTTTGTGCTGTTTTCAACCTCTCCCGGATAATTTTAACCTTTTCAGTTGTTAATTGCACAATTTCAGGACCCAACAATGCCCTATCCCCGACTTCAGCCCAACATACAGGGAAACGACACGGTCTTCCATATAGAGCTTCATAAGATGCCATCTCAATGCTCGAATGGTAACTGTTATTGTAGGCGAACTCTATCAACGGTAGATGGGTTTCCCAGTTTTCTTGAAAATCCAATACACACAATCGGAGCATATCTTCTAAAGTTTGTATGGTTCTCTCGGATTGACCATTAGTTTGAGGGTGAAAAGCGGTGCTGAACGTAAGTTCGGTACCCATAGCCTCCTGTAAACTTTGCCAAAATCTTGAAACAAATTTGGGATCCCTATCTGACACAATTGACACTGGAACACCATGAAGCCTTACAATTTCATTTATATACAATATTGCCAGCTTATCCGCATTATATTGAGTCTTCACAGGCAAGAAGTGAGCAGACTTGGTTAATCGGTCCACAATGACCCAAATCGAATTCATACCTCGAGGAGTCCTCGGTAACCCCACAACGAAATCCATGGTCAAATGCTCCCATTTCCATTCCGGGATTGGAAGGGGTTGTAATAACCCTGCTGGTCTTTGATGTTCCGCTTTTACTTGTTGACATTGTAGACACTTAGAAACAAATTCCACGATCTCCTTTTTCATATTTGGCCACTAAAAATTTTGTTTTAAGTCTCGGTACATTTTAGTACTTCCCGGGTGTATTGATAATCTCGAGGCATGTGCTTCTCCTAGCAACTTCCGTTTAAGCTCCAACACATTGGGGACACATATTCGACTTTGAAACTTTAATACCGAATCCACGTAACTGAACCCCGATTTTGGTTTTGCCTCTAACTCATCATAGATTTTCCTTAAAGTCTCATCTTCCAGCTGATGTAACTTAATCTCTTCCAACAAGGTGAGTTGAGCTCTTACTGCTGCTAGTATGGCCTCCTGTTCACGTACCACTAGGTCCATATTCATTTTATCCAGTTCGATCCTCAACTCCTTTCTTTCTACCAACAGATTTGCCAAGTCCCCCATATTTTTCCGACTAAGTGCATCTGCCACCATGTTAGCTTTACCAGGATGATACTGGATCTGCAAGTCATAATCCTTAATCAACTCAAGCCATCGCCGTTGTCGCATGTTCAACTCTTGCTGGGTAAACAAGTACTTGAGGCTTTTATGATCAGTGTAAACTTCGCAGGTTGTACCATAAAGATAGTGCCGCCATATTTTCAAAGCAAAAACTACTGCCGCTAATTCGAGGTCGTGTATGGGATAATTCCTCTTGTGGGGTTTCAGTTGTCGAGAAGCATAGGCGATAACCCTTCCATTCTGCATTAGCACACAACCAAGCCCCTTGTGCGAAGCATCACTGTAAATTACGAATCCTTCGGTACCAGATGGCAAAGCCAGAACTGGTGCTGTCGTCAATCTTGTTTTTAATTCTTGGAAAGCAGATTCCCGTTCCTCTGACCATTCGAATGCAACCCATTTTCGTGTCAGTTGGGTAAGTGGCACAGCGATTTTGGAGAAATGTTGAACAAACCTCCTGTAATATCCAGCTAACCCCATGAAACTTCGTATCTCAGTTACATTAGTGGGAGTTGGCCAATTCACAATTGCTTCAACTTTATGTGGATCAACAGAGACTCCTTCCTTTGTCACCACATGCCCCAAAAATGCCACTTCTTGTAGCCAGAATTCACATTTCTTTAACTTTGCATACAGTTTCTTCTCCCGGAGTGTTTGAAGAATTAGGCGAAGATGATTCTCATGAGCTTCTGCACTCTTCGAGTATATAAGGATGTCATCAATAAAAACCACCACAAACTCGTCTAAATAGGGCTTGAAGACGCGATTCATTAGATCCATAAATGTTGCTGGTGCGTTTGTAACTCTGAAGGGCATAACCAAAAATTCATAATGGCCGTACCGGGTTCGAAAAGCTGTCTTCTCCACATCATCGGCTTTAACTTTCAATTGATGGTAGCCAGACCGTAAATCAATTTTTGAGAAAACTTGTGCCCCTTGTAATTGATCAAATAGGTCATCTATCCGTGGTAAGGGGTACTTATTTTTAATTGTCACCTTATTCAGTTCCCTATAGTCGATACATAACCGAAGTGTTCCGTCCTTCTTTTTCACAAACAATACCGGCGCACCCCAAGGAGATACACTCGGGCGGATAAATCCCTTGTCAAGCAGATCCTATAATTGAACCTTTAACTCTTTCATTTCGGCTGGTGACATCCTATAGGGTGTCTTCGAAATGGGTTGGGTTCCAGGCGCCACTTCAATTATAAACTCGATTTCCCGGTCTATTAGTTGGCCCGACAATTCTTCGGGAAAAACATCCGGAAACTCACGGACCATTGGGATCACATCAACATCCCCATTCATCCCTTGCCCTTCCAAAATACTACATAAATACCCTTGACAGCCTTTTCGTATTAAGTTGCAAGCCTTTACGGAAGATATCAGATAAGGTGGCGAGATCACTTCCTGCCCTTGAACCATAGACTCTGATTGCCCCGGAGGATAGAAATTAATTTGCTTAGTCACACAGTTTATAGTTGCACCATAAGCACTTAGCCAATCCATCCCCAGAATAACATCAAAATAGGTCATATCGAGAGGCACTAAATTAGCATACACCCAAATATCCCCAAGTTGAAGTTCACAAGCTAGGTATATAGTAGCACAAATCATAGACTCTCCCAAGGGGGAGGACACACACAACATGTAAGGTAAGTTTTCTTCCATTTTATCTAATTTAGGAGCGAAGAGTTTCGACACAAAAGAGTGAGTTGAGCCAGAATCAAACAATACATGCGCAGATTGACCATAAATAGTAAATGTACATGACACCACCGTTGCTGTGTTTTGTACATCACCTGGAACCAAAGCGAACACCCTACCTTGTCTTGCAGTGTCTTTGTTATCACTCAGTTTGGCAGCCGCCTTCACATTGGGGGTTAGTGTAGACCCCGCGGAACCTGTAGAGGATCTATTGCCATTTTGTTGAGCCCATTGTGGGCAATCCCTTACCAAATGTCCCGCTTTTCCACATTTAAAACATGCTCCAGTCTTCCAGTGACAAGTTCCTCGATGTTGCCTTCCACAGTCTGGACACACCGGAGTGGAATTTTGAGCAGAAATAGTGGTGCTGAAGTTCCCTGAATTGTGCTTCTTAGCGGGTGGAGTAACGGATCCCTTTGACCATTGGTTGTTTTGTCTCTTCCCTTTCCACTCGGAAATCCGATTCTGGGCCGCAAGGTTTCCTTCTGCGATAACAGCCCTTTCTAGCACCTGAACATATGTGGGTAATTTTAGCATATTGACCCAGTCTAAAATAGCACCCTGCAATCCCCTTTCAAATTTCCGTGCCTTCTTATAGTCTGTATCCACCATATGAGGTGCAAACCGAGCTAATTCAGCAAATTGGGCCTCATATTCTACAACCGTCTTATTTCCTTGTCTAAGAGTCTCAAATTCTGTCACCTTCTTATCTCGCATGCTTTGAGGAAAATACTTATCATAGAACAGCTCTAGAAATCTACCCCATGTTAAGTCCCGATGCACTATTCTTGTAAGCATCCACCATCTTCGCGCCTCATCTTCAAGAGTAAAGGCGGCAAGTTGCACTTTCTGGGCTTCAGTACATGGAAATACTTCGAACAATTTCTCTATTCCCAGCACCCATGCTTCAGCTTTCATAGGTTCTATTCCCCCCTTAAATGACGACGGTTTCATCTTTTTAAACTCCTTTGTGAGTGTGATGGTTCGGTCCTCAACATGAACATCTTGTGCTGCAGGTGGAGGTACTGGTGGTGGTGGCAGTTGTTGCTGTTGTTGCCTTAGGGTCTCCGCCATGTCCATAATCATTCGTTCCATTCGGTCCAACCGTGCCGAGGTAGCCTTGTCCGAATCTTCCACCCTCGTTCTCACCATAACCTGCATAACATTCAAATATATCCGGCAAACAAAGTTCAAATTGTTAGCGTTAGCATAGTACATTCTACGTTGCCATCGATCTTTCATACATTTTTAGGATGCCATGCATGATGCTTAAGTCTTTTCTAGACATCCTAAGGCTCAATGGATCTGTGTGTGAGATAGCAACTCGTGCTCTGATACCACTTGTCACGCCCTAGACTTGCCCCTAAAAGTTTGGGCATGACCTAAGCAGAAAAGGACACTTAACCTGATTCCATAGAGGGGCCTGACCGGAAGCTGTAAAAAAAATAAGTGATATAAACCAGAAAATATGACATCCATTGAGCTACTAAGTCATGCCAGGATCATAAACATTTCATAGGACAAGTACATCAAAAGCCAAAATACATTTGAGAGTTAGTTATTTACAGGCATATACAAATCCAACCCCGAGGTGGGGTATATAACAAAATTATTAAGTACATACTAAGTACATACTAACTTAAGCCAATAGCAAAAGTGTAAGCCATCATCTAACAACTCCACAAAAGTAGGGTCCCGACCCCAAGCTTGGCTGTGCCTAGGCTGACAAAAGTATGACAATGCTGAGTTAAGATCGACCTCCCGGTTGATTACCTACAGAAACAGGCGTAACACAGGGTGAGCCAAGCTCAGTGAACAATAGTACTGGTACGCTTGTAAACATAATTAATGTTGAAATCATGTAATCAGTCTGTCTCTGTACAGTTCGTTGGGACAACGTAATCGGTTTATATTCGTCATAATGTGGCCCCTGGCCTAAGAACTTCACACATTCAGAAAAGAGTCCTTGGGTTCATAATTTACAAGTCATGACATAGACCTTTGGTTCTTTTGATTCACAAGCTTACAATAGTATAAGTTCATATTTCACACATCGGCCCTTGGCCTCATAATTTCGTCGTTCACAAATGGCCCTTGGCCACATTGATTCACAATTCACAAATGACCCTTGGTCACGTAGTTTCACATTAGGGCTCGTAGCCACATTGGCTCACAAATGGCTCTAAGCCACATTGATTCATAAATGGCTCTAAGCCGCATTGATTCACAAATGGCTCTAAGCCACATTGGTTCATAAATGGCTCTAAGTCACATTGGTTCATAAATTCACAATTGCCTTGATACATTCCATTAGTCACAAGCTTTCACATAAGATGTGTACACTTCACAACCTTCTTCAATGTTTCCACAATTTCGTATTGAATCACTTGTAGCAAATATATTATTTCATGCCAACACAAGTTTGATAGTGAAGTTCGCAATGTCAAGCTATAACGTCAATACATAATATGATAATACTTTCAACAAGGGTCACAACGTCATTAAGAATAAATACTGAGTAGAGGTACATTGAAGTACTATTACTCACTGTGTTGTGTCGGTGCACTTCCTTTTGAGGCGTTTCCTACACACATGAAAAATCACATTAGTCCCTTTTTATCCTTGTTAAATCAACATTCGGTTCACTTACTTTGATTGAATTAACGAATATTCAAACAATATAAATTGCAGGTTTTGACAACATTAGAGGACCCAACACGCAAAACGGAGCATCCCAACTTTTCTGACTTGAGCCGCACGTGCGGCTAGGATCTCCCGCACGTGCGGCACACCTCCTGCATGTGCGGCATTGAGGCCCCGCACGTGCTTTTTTTGCAGTGTTGAATTCCCAAAATTTGCCATTTTCCCGCACGTGCGGCAGTGTGCGGCTGAGGATCCCGCACGTGCGGCCTTAGGCCCCGCACGTGCGGCGATTCTGCACCAAAAAGTCCGAAAATTCTGTATAATTTCCTCTTCTTGTAGACATGTTTAGGGCCTCAAATATCTAGCTTTACATTACTAATATATAAGCTCAAAGCATGTGAATACATGTGAACAAGGATCAAATTACATGTTTCATTTGAGTAAAAATCAAATCATGAATCCACAACTTAAATTCACTCCAATTCATAAGGTTCCTACTTGTTCTCACATCTCAATACATAAACATAAAATCATGCCACTTACTTGAATTCAAACAAGTCAATTGAAGAAATAGAGTAAAGCCTCTCATAGGTACTTCAAATTAAGTCAAAACATGCAAAGTAAGGTCATTTTGCTAATTTACTTCCCATACTCACAACACCACAATCCCAACTCTTAGGTACATGATTATAGAAACATCTTTACATAAATTATGACAAGAAGGGTTGTGGATGAAAATTAAACAAACATTTACATACCTTAAGCCCAAGTCTCAACCTTCTTGAGGACCTTCTCTCTCTACCCTTCAATTCTTAAGTTTAGAGTTATGAATTCCTTGGTTTGTCAAATGACCAAGAACACACATATATATTTTCCATTAAGAGAGAATAAGACGAAAACCAATCGTTTACACATCCGAAATTGAAATTTCACAGAAGTGTTTAATATTACCTAAAAATTATGCTGGTTCCAAATATATGATCAATTTTGACTTATTAAGCCGCTAAGGCTCTCAATTCCTACTTTATCGTTCTAGTAGTAACAGATACATTTCTTTCCTAACAGATACAATTCATTCCACAAGGCATTACAACATAGTTACTTGAACTTATTTTCTTGTACAGTTTCATCTTAGGCATTGAACAGCACAGAATATGGGACGAACATATATCACAAGCACTTATGAGGGTCGGGTTGTTACACAAATACACACAAAATGAAGAGAGAGAGGGAGATATAGAGAGAGAGGATGATATATATCAGATATATATGTGTATAGCTCTGGTTTTTTGCTGAACCAAACAAAGGAGGAGGAGGGGCTTTTATATAGGCAAGGTAATTGGCCAAAGCTTCTAAGGGAAGCTACTCAAAAGGGTCAAGGCTTACAAGGGAAGCCAAGCTAAGGATGCAAGGCTTCTTGAGGAAGCTAGGACAGCTGGCAAGCTTCTTGAGGAAGCTTTGGCAAAGGGTCAAGCTTCCTCAAGAAGCTTTGACCAAAAGGGTGCAAAAAGGGCAAAACAGCCACCTGTATGCCCCGGGGCAGGTTTGGTGCATTCCTGCCAGCTGGAATACACCATGCCTGAAAAAGGTAAAAAGGTGCTACCGGCCAGAAAAGGAGGTCACCGGCCAAACAGATGGCCGGCCGACCATATTGAGTGCCAATCGGCCAATGGTATAATTCACCAATGGACAGTAGCCTCAAAACATGGCCGGTGGCCTCAAACCAAGGCCGGTGGGTGTCAGGGGTAGCTAACAAGCTACTTTCTACCCTCAGAAGCAAAAACACAAGTGTTTGGTGCCAAACCAAACACAGAACAGTCGAGTTGAGAGATCCTGAGGCAAGGCGCGTAGCCGAGACCTCCGGGAACTCAAAACGAAACACAAACATGAGTAATCACCGAGTGTTCGAGCGGTGACGTCCAAGTCTTGAGGACGGTCAAAAATGGGGTGTCTACACTACCAAAAAAATAATAATTATTATTATAAAAGAAAGAATTCTCCACTTGTTTTTTGGTGATAAGGAACTCATCATGAAGCCAGAAAGAAGACAACAATTCTTTCAAGATGAGTTGGAGAACTTCCTAAAGAAGATGATTACTATACTGATATTGACAAGAAATATGCCACTATTTTAGATCATTTGTATTAATTTTATTAGTATGTGGAAAGTTGAAATCAATGTTATCTAAGGTAAAAGTCGCAAGCGTTGCATGTGTTTTATTGAAGTGAAGTTCATGTTATAGATATTGCATAGTTTTTTTTATGATTGAGAAATTTATTGTTTTTCTGCCTACTATGTACTAACTAATGACATTGTATTTTTACATCACATGATTACCAGCAAGCACATGTTTAATAACTTGGACTACTGTAACAATTTCAAATCAAAGAATTAAACAATTAAAAATAAATAAATGCAATCAAGTGATTAAGAAAATTAAGTTTACAAATTCTTCAATTTATGTTTTTGGTGAATCTGATTGCAGTTTATGTTCTGATGTAGGTATGTAGACCAGTGAAGACTAACAGTGAACTCTTTTATCAATTTGAATTTAACTCATCCAAGCTTGAAATTTATGTTATAAGCAGGAATAGATTTTTGAAACGCAATCTAGTAAAGTTCAATAGAGTCTCTTACTTTGGTGATATCTTGAGTTGAGGATAATTTTCTTGGTAATAATTTGCCATCTCTTGTGTAGTTGGATCAATCATTATAGCTCAACACTTCTTTCTCCGTTAATGTCTTTGCTAAAACATGATTTGTAGATATGTTATTTTATGGTTAATGGTGACTGGATATTAAATTGAATGGAATGTTGTATTTGCTATTTGAATGGGAGTTATTATTTCATATTAGTGATATTTTTTAGTTTTATTTCATATTTTTTTAGTTTAGTCCCATAAAATTAGCACAAATTTTTTTATTATTATTTTAAAAAAAAGGGCTATCCTGGTGTTTCTAAAAACGTCTCTAAGTATCGTACCAACGGTGGATTTTTTTTTAAAAAAAAGATACGACGACATTTTCAAAACGTCGCTAAATAGCATAGTGACGTCGTGTTGCCGTTAATAGAACTTTTAGCGGCGTTTAAACGCCACCTATAATAATATGGCAAGATTTCTAAAGTGCCATAAAGTTATAGCGATGGCCGCATCTTCGGCGTTTGGTGCTAAACGTCACAAAAGGATTTGACAGCATTTTTAGGACCTATAGCGGCATTTTTTAAACGTCGCTAAAACCCCTATTTCCAGTAGTGAAAGAAAGGAAGATTTCCGATTCCCAATCCTATATCTAATGTAGTGCACAAGATCAACTCTAAGCCCAAGAATTTTCCTCTAGACCCAAGAACGATCACTAGGAACCTTAACACTCCAAAAACTCCTCCCATTTAAAAGGTAAGATTTAACCTATTGGCACCACATGGATTGCTCACCACCAGCAAGCAAGAACCATACATGTTTAAAGACAGCAACCTTATTCGAAATAGCAATAGATCTAAACCCCAGACCATCCTCATTTCTAAGGAGGCGGAGATGAACCCAAGCCACCTTTGCCCTATATTTCTTTAACTTAAGCCCAAACCAAAAGAAAGCTCTAAGAAGGGCCTCAATCTTTGTAATAACCTTTTTTGGGAGAATAAAGAGAGAAGACCAATACACTTGCATGGAGAAAAGGATAGACTTAATAAGTTGGGCTCTCTTACCAAAAGACAGACTTATTAGTTGTAACGCCCCAAAATAATAACGACAACCCATCTCATGATGTTCAATAGAAAAACATAAACTTGTGAAAATATTAACGTTTCATTTATATTTTGTTACCGTACAAAAGATGACATATGCATGCATACATTCATAAATCCTAGATCCTAAATCTATAGCATATGCCATGTATGAGTGAACTGGAAATAAAAGGGAATATCGACAAGTTATACCCTAATGGTTAGACATTTACTAACACACTCAGGTTATCTTGTTTTGGATACTGGACACACATAGGGGATATGATATGCTTTCTCTAAACACTAGTCTATACGCTCACAAGGTTTTTGATATATGATATGCTTTGTCTAAACACTTGTCTATATGCTCACAAGGATTTTGATATCTGTTGTGCTCATCTCTATTTGCATGTGTTTCATATCCTAATATCATATTTTTAGTGTTGTGGTTTATGGCTTAACAAGTGGCTTCGTGGCTTGTTCTTTGTGTTCCAAACTGTTTAGGCGTGTTTTCGTTTGTTGTTTAAGTTTGTTAGTGTGTCTAGTGCGGGTGTTATTTAGGAAAAATTGTTAGAAAGTTTTGTCCAGGAATTGACAAAGGGGGAGATTGTTAGGTCCCTACTTGTTGCCAATTCCATGAACAAGCTTGGTTTAATCGAGTTATAATTTTTCCTTGGTTTTTGGTCTTCCCACTCAAGCGGGGAAAGCTACGCTCAAGCGTAGTTTTCACACCCTCAGTAGTTTGGCTTGTCTGCAAAAATACTGGGAGGTTTGTTTTTACGCTCATGCGTGGACCTTGGTTTGGAACACTCATTTTAGTGCCATCGCTCAAGTGGGGATTGCATTTTCAACTGCTATAAATCTACAGTTTGCTCCAATTCTAGAGTACGGCTTCCAGATCTTCTTTTTGGGTTTTAGGATTTTTGTTCTAGAGGTTTTGTTCTTGTTTTCCTTTGATTTCTTTATGAGTTTATTCATGGATCAAGAGAGTTAAAATCAAAGGGTTGTCAGTTTGTTTTTATTAATCCAAGAGAGTTGTTCTTCGGTGGATTCCGAAGATTCAAACGTGGAGTATTCGAAGGAGTTCGAAGCTATGCGTGGTCATTGATTCAACATGGATGTTGTGGATTCAACATCAAACTGATCATTTCCGAAACGAAGGCGGCGGTGAAAGAGATATAGATCGTTGAAGACAAATTGATAGAGTTTGGGTAATTTGTTTTGGTAAATATGTATTCTTTATTTCTTTCATAGTGGATTAATTAGTGGCATTTCAGCTTTGGTTTTTAATCGCAATTAGAGGTGCTCCAATTGTGATTTTTCCACGAAAAAATCGGTTATGTTGATTTATTGTGTTTGAAGCAACAATGTAAATCATTTTCGTATGAGTAAGTTGATTTAAATTGTTAGTTTTAATTGTTTGGAAATTATTGCAATTACTCTTAGTCCGAATCACGAATCACTTAGGTTGTTCAATAACAAACGAAACACACATTGTTCAATCTTCTATTTCACTTGAAAAACCCTTCAACAACTATTCACTATTTCATTTAAAGAAACAAACGAAATACACATCTCTTGTACAACTTAACCTCAAGTTTTAATTCAAACAATCATCAAAATAGAATAAATAAAGTTTGTTGAATTGATTATGGAACTATCTCTTACAATTTTGTAAAAATTTTCCACTTAGAACGTTGAAAACAATATATATAGAGAGAGAGAGAGAGTTTTTATCACATTAATAATTAGAATGGGAAAAGAGAAGAAATAGAAGATAAAAATGAAAAAATCGTCTAAATTTTTATGTCTTTAATCCATAATAAATAAATTTTAAAGGATTTTATACATTAAAAAATATTCACTTGTTCTTTAAACACTATACAATTATGTCAATGAATTTTTTGGCTAAGCGGTTGGTTGATATGATTTAAATAAGTATATTTTTTAACTTTTTACGAAAAGATGTACATAAAAATGAAGAGGTGATGTGACCCAAATTAGTGCATTTATTTAGTTTATGCCAAATAATGCCTAAATTTCTCTATTATTTAGGGTGTTCAAAATAGTAGACTAAATTTTAAATTTCTGATTGGGGTATCCAACTAATCGTTTGGGATACAAATAGAGTCACCCGCTCTAGTATTCCAATCCTACTAGGGATAAATACTAACATGTACTAATTATAGAGAAATTTCACAATTATTTTTGTGTGTGTGTGTGTGTGTGTGTGTGTGAAATTTCTCTTTGAAGAGTTGTTATGTGCTGAAATTTTTCTATAAAAATATTAAGAGACCCCAACTACTATGAAACTGTTGCATGTCCTTTATCTTATAAAATCTTAATATCATTGATCTTAAATTAAAAACCCCTATTTTTCTATAATGAGAAAATTTAAGACTTTTTAAATATGTTTTATATTGGTGGAATTATCATTTGGTATTGATACTAATAAATTTATAAAAGTGATAAATAATTAGAATATGTTTTTTCTTTTATTTATGAGTTTTGATTTATTTATGTTAGTTTATATTGAAATATGATGTAATAATTGTAAATGGTTGAATTGTATTTAAAAAAATAGTTTAATTCAAATTTCACGTTAGTCTTTATACTTTCGAATGAGCTTACGAATTTTTCTTAATCTTTTTCTACATTTTAGACTAAAAAGGTGATGAGTGTCTAAAATTTATTAATTTTAATTTAAATTTAGACAGAATAATTAAATTAAAATTATTATTCAATTTAAAATTATATATACTAAATGTAATTAATCTTTAAAATTTTTTTTTTTGGGTGAATAAGTCATAAATTAAAAACACAGAAAATTACAAATATACAAGGGGCATGCCCCAGGCCCTAACCAAAGAAACAAAGAAAACAAATGAACATAACCAACCTAGATCAACACGCTAAGGATACAAAAGAACCAAAAATAAACAAGCCTAATGAACAGTCCACACACACCGACACAGACCCGAACATACAAAAATGTTCATATGTCCCATAATAAACATATGGGAAATATGAACACAATCAGCCAGGTTTGGGACCATACAGACCAGCTTAAACATGCACATCCCGCAGTTAAAGCATAAGACCAAAAAATACAGCATGCAATCATCAGACTTTGATAACCAAATAATAAAATAAATAATAAACAAAAAGTTCATCACGTTCTGGGCATTTCCAGCAGCCATAGTTAGCAAAAAAACTGAAGTCCATCTCTTGGCTGTCCCATTTAGCAGAGAACTTAGAATGCTATTCACAGATAATGCTCCTGTGCAAAAGAGGAACATGTCGAAAGAAGACCAAGGATAGCTCACAAGCGTACCATAACCCACAGTACGAAGCCCAAAAAGCAGCAAAACAGAAATACCGTGCACATCCCGCACGGATAGGCCAAAAAGAATTAAACATAGCAAACCATCTATAATGTCCAAACCTAAGAAGACAAAATAAACGAAAAGAAAGACAAACTTCCCACCAGAGGCGCTACAAGCAGCCATAACCACACACCAAGAAACTTTTAAAACCGAGGCAATTGTACCAGCAGACCAGCAATACCCATAGAGACACAGCTGACCTCCCATGCCACCCATGCCTTGCTTACACTCTGTAGTAAACCCTGCATTGTGTAACTTGAAGACATTACAACCAAATGAAGAAAGAAAACCATGCTTCAGGAACATAATAATAGAGCTCACAATATAGGACCTCACAACACTCAACCCACAATATAGGAACTCACACCACTCAATAACAGCATCCTTAGCCTGCATATAAAAAATTACTATATATATAAACATTAGTACAAAACAATTTGGGAACTGGATTCACTCAACCCACAATAAGCTACTGAAAGTGTTTGTTTCTCACAACACTCAACTCTCAAGAGAAATCCGTAAGCACAGCAACTGCAAATATGAGCAAACAGTTAGTAAACAAATTTTGCTCCCCTTCACTCAACCCTCATGTAGAGGAACTCACATCACTCAGCAGCCCTCCCATTCCTGACAGAGGAAAGGGGCTTCAAGACATTTTCAGGCAAATTCCAATGAGTTAGAAACCATTTATCCCCTGGAGATCTGGGAAAGGTATTAACAGAAAGTAATCTCCCCCTAACCATGTGAATAATAGATTTGATCACAACCTGTACAGGTTTAGAGACATTACTGAATTTCCTGTTATTCCTCTCAAGCCAAAGATTGTAAACAGTGCACATCAAAGCCAACTTAAGGACATGAGCTCTGAGAGATTTACCCTTAGTTTCTCCTGTAGCATGAGTAATGATCCCAGGCCAATGAAGATCTGGCCAGTTAACATTGCATTTACCCTGAATAGCTTGCCAAACATTTGACGAGAATATGCAATCAAAAAAGAGATGAGAATGACTTTCATTGGGATCCTGGCAAAAGGAACAGGTTGTGATAACCCCAAAAGCAGACACTCTATCACCAGTATTAAGCCTCTCCTGGATAGCAAGCCAGACAATAAAGCTAACCTTAGGAATTTTATGGGAGCCCCAGACAAAATCATGCCAAGCTACCTTGGCAAACTTACTTCTCCAGTGATGCCAGGTAGACTTGATGGTGAATTCCCCATCAGAAGTGAGGGTCCAACTAAGAAGGTCATTTTTAGAGGAATCAGGTCTACAACTCTCAGGGGTAGACGAGATCCACTCTTGAATCTCCCATGAATTAGGGAAAGGCCAATGCCAAGAGTTACCACGAACAATTTGACTAACTTTGGTCTCACTATTAAAGCCAGAATCATACTGAATTCTATCCCCATATCTATCCCAAAGGGGCCCAAGAGGATGCCAATTATCATACCAAAGGAATGTGGAGTCACCCTTACCTATCTTGTGGAGAATAAGAGGGGAGACAATATTCCTAAGAGACAATAGCTTCCTCCAAACCCAAGAAGGGTCACTAGGAGTTTTGACGTGCCAGAAACTTCTACCCTTTAGTAAGTACGATTTTATCCATTGGCACCACATAGATTGTTCCCCCCCGGAAAATAGAAACCAAATGTGTTTGGCAATAGCAGCCCTATTCCAAATCTCAATGGATTTAAAACCCAGACCGCCCTCATTTTTAGGAGCACACACCTTGTCCCACGCAACTTTAGCACTATGCTTTTTGAGCTCAGTACCAGACCAAAGAAACGCCCGAAGGATACTCTCAATCTCCTTAATCACCTTCTTAGAAAGGATGAAAAGAGAAGACCAATACACTTGCATAGAAAAGAGAATGGTCTGAATGAGCTGGCCTCTTCCAGCATATGACAGAATCCTGTTAGTCCAGCTCTTAACCCTTTTAGTGATTCTATCAGTGAGTTGGTTACAGTCAACCGCTCTTAACTTAGTAGTAATGAGAGGAACCCCAAGATATTTAACAGGGAGGGTCCCTTCACTAAACTTAGCAACTCTAAGGATCGACTCTCTCAACTCATGGTTGCAACCAGAGAAGTAGATATTGCTCTTGTTAGAGCTAGGAGTAAGGCCAGAGAGACTACTAAACTCATCAAGGCCAGCCATGATAAGTTCAACCGTGGGGACATCCCCTCTACAAAAAATCATAAGATCATCAGCAAAACAGAGGTTAACAATTCTAGTTTTGTCACACCGCCAATGAAACTTGAAAGCCGGAAGATGAGACTTTTCAGCAAAAATCCTAGCAAGAATTTCCATGGCTAGGACAAAAAGGTAGGGGGACATGGGATCACCTTGTCTAAGCCCCCTAGCACCTCTAAAATAGCCATGCAGGCTACCATTGATACTGATAGAGAAGGAAGGGCTAGTAATGCACGCTTGTATCCAAGACACCATAATAGGAGGAAAGCCCATAGCTCGAAGAATGTCAATGATAAACTCCCATCTAACGCTATCATAAGCTTTCATAATGTCCACTTTCATGGCACACTTAGGGGTAGGGGAACCTCTATGGTACCCTCTCAGCAGCTCTTGGGAAAGGAAAATATTATCAGATATTTTCCTACCAGCAACAAATGCGGACTGAACAGGATCAATCAGATCAGGGAGAACTGTTTTAACCCTATTAGCAATAATTTTCGCAATGCACTTGTAAATGGTATTACAGCAAGATATAGGCCTATAGTCCCCAACTTTTACAGGGTTAGGAACTTTAGGAATAAGAGCGATAATGGTACTATTGACTTCAGAGAGTAACCGACCAGACTCAAAGAATGTTCTAATGGCTTGGGTGACCTCTCTACCAACAACATCCCAGGAGCTCTTAAAGAAGCCAGCAGAAAACCCATCAGGGCCAGGGGCCTTATTGGGTTTTAACGACCAGAGGACTTCTTTAATCTCCTTATCAGACACAGGACTAGCAAGCAACAAAGATTGGTCATGAGATAGCTTAGTTTTCACCAGAGAATTAATCCTAGCAAAACCATTGTAGTGATCATCAATAGGCTTGCCAAATAAACCAGTAAAGAAGCTAATGAAAGCATCTTGAATATCCTCCGGCTTAGTAGTTCTAAGCCCATCATGACTCTCAATACAGAGAATTTTACCCCGATTAATGTTGCCTTTAATAGACCTAAAGAAAAACTTGCTATTACTATCCCCCAAACCAAGCCACTGGATCCTAGACTTTTGGCGGGCCAAGCTTTCTTCAGCAGCACTAAGATCCACATACTGTTTGTAGAGACTCTTTTCAAGTGTTTGTAGAACAGGATTGCCAGGATCCTTATCCAACTTCCACTGAACAGAATTTAACTCCGAACTCGTAGCCAGGACTCTAGTAGAGATATCACTAAAATCCTTTTTGTTCAAAGCTTTAAGACCAGGCTTCAAGTCGCGGAGTTTTTGACAAATACGAAACATAGGAACCCCGGGGATATACTGGTTCCACACCTCAGACACAGTAGGAATAAAGTTTTCATGGTGAGCCCAAAAATCAAAAAACTTAAATGGTTTCTTAAAAGAGGCCCCATCAGTAGAGACAGTAACCACTGCCGGGGAGTGATCAGAGACAGAAGAGGGATGAAAATAAGCAGAGGAAGCTGAGAAAGAATCAAGCCACGATTCATTCACCAGAACTCTATCAATTTTAGTTGCAATATAAGCCCCACTGTCTCTTTTATTAGCCCAAGTGAATTGGCAACCACCATAAGATAAATCCACCAATTCAGATTGAAGGATGTGAGAATTTAAAGCTTCTTTTTCACTAGACCACACAGATGAGCCACCAAACTTCTCAGACCCATACCGAATAGCATTAAAATCACCTAACATAATCAGAGGGTCTTTGGACAGCAGACAAGCGGTCCTGACCATGTATTCAAAAAACTCCTTCCTAACAATATGCCTATTATCGGTATAAACAAAACAGGCTTTAAAAGCAGCATCTTTCGCAAAATCAGTGATTTCACACAGCAAAAATTGATCAGATGACTCAATTAACTTAACTGAACAAAAAGTAGTATCCCAGCATACACAAATTCTCCCAGTTTGAGTAGGAAGTGAGTTAGTCAAAAAGGACCAATTATTTAAACAAGATGATAAAATACGATTTTCATTTGTAGCTTTTATTTTGGTCTCCAAAATGCCCAAGACCTTAATATCTTCACGGTTCAAAAATTTTTTAACTTCTTTATGCCTAGAAGGGTCATTAAACCCTCTAACATTCCATGATGCAATTTTAAAAGTCATTGGAAACAACAAAAAATTTTACTAAGCCACTCTCAAACTAAACTGGGACTTACCTTTGTTTCTTCTTCTGGCTCTTTTTGCCCTTGCCAGAGGAGCTACTTTTTGCAGATTGAGTTTGTTTTGCCTGCTCTTCTATTGGAACAACTTTTTTTGGTGTAGTACCCTTTAAATTTAAATCTTTAAAATTTATATTAATGAATTAGTAAGTTTAAAATTACAAGAAAGAGTCCATGACTTATGACTTTTTTGGGGTGGATCCATGAGTTGTGACTACTTGAACTCTGAATTTATGCTGATCCGACAACAAAAAAAAAAAAAAAAAAAAAAAAAATTAGAATGAAAAAAAATGCTGGGATACTTACGTGTAAGTCTTAATAAGTAGACTTATTGTCTAATAAGTTCTATGAGAAAAATTTGTCATAAAAAAAGTCACTAATTGTAAATTTTAGCGGCAATTTATAAAAATCATGACAAAAAAAGTCATTAATTGTCAATTTTTAGCGACGTATGTAAAATTGTCACAAAAAAAATATGTTTAGCAACAATTTTACCAAGATTTATTTTCAATAGGACTTAATAGAAATTAAGTCCAACTATTAAGATCTATTGATAGTTTACCCAAACAAAAACTCTTGATTTTATGACTGCGACGAAGACACTATGAATCATTGGGCAAGCACCAATTGTAGATGAACATTGTTTGAAAAGAAAATTATATAATCGCTGAGCGTATTACATGGTTATATTCTTTCCCTAATTATCATTAATTATATATTTTTTTATATTTTTTAGGGAGACTTATTTATAAGTCTTTTTTCAGACACTTATGGTAGGCTAAGTCCTGTGTAATTTTTTATAGAGTCTCAAGTCCTATTTAGATAGGAATGTATTCCACAAGATCCTACATAAACGTAACGTAACGTGACACTTACATAAACGTAACGTAACGTGACACCTGTATAAACGTAACGTAACGTGATACCTACATAAACGTAACGTGACAGCTACATAAACGTAGCGTAACGTGTCACATTACGTTTCGCAAACTTAATGAGTTTTTATTTTTTAAAATTGAATGTGAAAATGTTGCTGGTTTATGTTGGTGTCACGTTAAGTTTCATATAACTATAATCTATGGTAACATTCAATTTCCTATATAGGAAATTTGAACAAGTTTATACTTTAGAAAAACCTAGGGAAACTTGCTGTTTATTTGATGCTAAATTAATCAAAAGACATTTAAATAATGGTTACAATTTTATGCATATTGGTTTAATTCAAGTTGGTGTTAATCCATTAACCATAGTAGGATGAAATACTTCTGCTCTGTTATGTTTACGTGATGCTCGTTTTCTTGATTATAATGATAGTTTAGTGGGAATGATGGAAACTGGTCTTCATAAAGATGCAGTACATTTTAATTGTTTTCCTGATTTTACACTTAGTTTACGTGATCCACATATTTTAGATGTATTAACATTAAACATTCAATTACATGGTTCATTTACAAACATGAAAGAAAAAGTTCATAATATTGCTTTAATTTATCGAGTTCATTATAAATGCATGCAAACTAATTTAAATGTTCATGCTCTACACAAGAGTCCCAAAGATAAAACTCTATTAATCCAAAGTAGTAGTAATCATGAATCCAATATTAATGTTCCTCAAATGATTGAATGGAAAAATATAGATCTTCCTGATCAATGGATTACTGTCAATGAAAATTACGAACATAATCAACAACAATCTTCAATACAAGATATTAAAGATATTCAACAATTCAATGATGGTTCTGTAAGAATAAAATTTAATCGCAGTCAGTCTTCTCGACATACTACATCCAGTGTTCCAACTGAAATTGAAACTGAAGATGAAATATTTAATACTCCATTATTTCGAAAAAATAGTCAACTCCATATTGGTCAACCCTCCACTAATAAACTCAAAGGCATTGATAATACTACTTCCTCACAAATTAGTAAACCTGTTTATTCTACACACACACATTTACCTGAAGAAGATATTGCTTCTCATAATTCCCCAACTCAAACTGATTTCGACGAATTTATATCATCGGTCAATCCTCATTTAATGACAATCAAAAAAGAATTTAAACCTGATTTAGATAAATTACTTATTGACTTTAAATCCTCTAAAAATAGAACACAAAGACATGCTTATTATGCTAAATATAATTCTTCTCAAATGTCCAAAATTACTTAGACAATGGTATGATTTTATGGTCGAATATAGTTTTGAATTACCTCTCTTAGAATATGTTGACAAATATTACAAAAAGATTAATACAATCACAAAATATAAATGGAAAACTTCTGATACTACTTTTGTTAGTTCTAGTCATCCTCCTTTAGAGAAACTAATCCTTATTCAACAAGGTTCTGAAATCCCTGCTTCTCCTTTCAAATTACCTGGTAATGATAATGAGATTAAAAAAGTCATTGAACAAAATAATTATACGAATCAATGTTTAAATACAATTGGTAAACAATTAGACAAAATAGAAACCAATTTAGAATCTGTTCAAAACACATCTACTAAACAACTTTTAGATCCACCTTTACTCAACCTACCCAGTAATCGTTCCAAACGAACCAACTTAGTTACCAAGGATCAATCCACTGTTAAAGCTATTGAAAAATTATTTACTCAATTATCTACCTCTGATTATGCTTCACCTTCTAAGGATAAAGGTCTTACTGTTTTAAATCAACAGCCTAATACTGATATTGTTTCTACCCAATCTGAAACTGAATCTACTAATAATGAAATCAATCAATTAGCTCAACAATTCCAATCCTCTAATCTAAATAAAATTCATTATCCCAAAGTTAATCCACAAACTACCAAAAATTGGTATTCCCGACCTACTCCTGTTGATCTTCAATTTGAAGAAACTAATCTTAATAATCAATTTTCTGTTTTTGCTAAAAAATTATACGAATGGAATATTGATGGTCTTAGTGAAGATCACATCCTCCAAAAATTAAATCATTTATCTATGGTTTCCAATAGTTATCTCTCCAATTATCCCTAATATACTCAACCTGAAATTGTTACTCTTCTTACGTCTGGTTTCATCGGTATGCTCAAATCTTGGTGGGAAAAATATTTAACTGAAGATCAAAGAGAATCCATAATTTATGCCAATCGAACTAATGATAATGGTGTACCTATCTTTGATGAAAATATTGGTTGTTGTCAACCTGATGGAATTAATGCATTAATTTATACAATTGTTAGACATTTTATTGGTATCCCTACTAATATTTATTCTCGCATACATGATCAACTTAGTAATCTTACCTGTCCAACCTTAAGTGATTTTAGATGGTATAAAGATGTATTTACTTCTAGAGTTATGTTAAGAGAAGACTGCACTAAGTCATTTTGGAAAGAAAAATTTATTAACGGATTACCTAGTTTATTTGCTCACAAAATTCGAGATGTTCTTAGTCAACCTACTGGTGTCATCGAAAATGATAACCTCACATATGGCGATATAATTAGTACTATTCAAAAAGAAGGATTAAAAATGTGCATTGATCTTAAACTTAGTCAAAAAGCCACTAAAGATAAACATAAAGCTAAATATGAATTAGGAAATTTCTGTGAATAATATGGTTTACCTCATGTAGCACCCTCTCATAGGAAAACACATAAATATTCTAAGCATAAATATAAATCCAAATATTCTAATAAATATAAAAAGAATTATTCACCTTCCAAATCCAATGATAAATTCTATACTAGACCCAAAAAGAAATATTACAAAAAATTACATCCAAAATCTAAATCCAATAAGGATATTACATGCTATAATTGTGGTAAAAAAGGTCATTATTCTAATAAATGTAAAGAGAAACAAAAATTAAAAGATAAAGTTAATCAACTCCAAATTGATGATATATCAAAAAATCAATTATTTGAAATCTTTCAATTAAATCAATCTGTTAGTAATTCCTCTTCCGAAAATCCAGATATTTCCTCTGATGATCATTCAACCAATACTGAGTCTGATAATAATATAACATTAGGGTGTAATGATGTCTGTTGTAAACCAGTTAAACAAATTACCGTTCTTACCAAATCAAATCAAGAAGAATCTGCTCTAATTGAATTAATTAGCAAATTAGATGATCCTAAGTTAAAGCAACAATATATTGATAAGTTAAAATCCCTATTACTTCATACATATAATAAACCTAAGTTTGATAAACCTATTATTAGTTTGTCCAAAACTTTAGCAAGATTCCAAAACAAACATAAAGAAATTACACTTCAAGATTTACAATCTGAAATCAATCAAATTAAACAAACTATTCGAGATTTACAACATAAAGATAAAAAATTAGAAGATGAAATTATTACTCTAAAACTTAATCAAAGTTTAGATAATTTCCAACCTAATCCAAATATCTCGCCTAATGCATCTGGAAATAATTCTGAACATGATTCTGATCATACTAATCCAGATAAACTTTTATTTGATAATCGCTCTCAATCTAATAAGCTTGAAGACAAACGATTAAATCTAATTAATAAAATATATATTCAAAAATGGTACTCAAAAATTAAAATTGTTGTTGAAGATTTTGAATTAGAATTAATTGCTTTAATTGACACTGGTGTTGATTTAAATTGTATACAAGAAGGGTTACTTCCTACTAAATATTATGAAAAATGTTATGAGAAATTAACTTTTGCTAATGGTAGTCAAATGTATATTAAATATAAATTACCTAAAGTTCATATTTGTCAAGATAATGTATGTTTTAAAACTTCATTCGTTTTAGTTAAAAATATGATTGACAAAATTATTTTAGGAACACCGTTTATCTATTTACTATATCCATTTACTACATCAAGTGAAGGAATAACTACTCATGTTTTAGGACAACCTGTTACATTTAAATTTTTATCTCCACCTGAAATGCTGGAATTAAATCAATTAAAAGATTGTTCTATTTCTCACACAATTAATCGTCTAACTAGACATTTAAACTTTCTTAAAGAAGAAATTAATTATAAACGAATTGACCAACAATTAACTGATCCAGTTCTTATTTCTCAAATTAATGATTTCAAATTAAAATTAGAATCAACTGTTTGTTCCACTTTACCTACTGTATTTTGGCATAGGAAAAAGCATGTAGTTACTTTACCATATATTAAAAATTTTAATGAAAAACAAATACCTACTAAATCTAGACCTATTCAAATGAATAATGATTTACTCGAAATGTGTAAAAAAGAAATTAAAGAATTATTAAAAAATCGAATCATTAGTCCTAGTAAATCTTCATGGTCTTGCCCAGCCTTTTATGTTAATAAAAATGCTGAATTAGAACGAGGTGTCCCTCGCTTAGTTATCAATTATTAACCATTGAATGCTGTTTTAGAATGGATTCGATATCCTATTCCCAATAAAAAAGATTTGATTAAAAGACTTAGTCAAGCTGTTATTTTCAGTAAGTTTGATTTAAAAAGTGGTTTTTGGCAAATCCAAATTCACCCTGAAGATAGATACAAACCTGCTTTTAATACACCTTTTGGTCAATATGAATGGAATGTCATGCCATTTGGATTAAAAAATGCTCCTAGTGAATTTCAAAATATAATGAATGACATATTCAACCCATTTAGTCATTTTTCTATTGTTTACATTGATGACATACTGATTTTTTCAAAATCAATTAATGAACATTGGAAACATTTAACTGCATTCTTTTATACAATTAAAAGTCATGGTTTAGTCATATCTGCTCCTAAAATTAAATTGTTTCAAACCAAAGTTAGATTTTTAGGTTATGATATTCATCACAATACTATTCTCCCTATTAGTTGCTCCATTGAGTTTGCGTCTAAATTCCCTGATGAAATTCTTGATAAAACCCAATTACAAAGGTTTTTAGGTTCACTCAATTACATTGCTAAGTTCTATAAAGACCTTAGGAAAGTCTGTCAACCTCTATTTGATAGATTAAAGGATAATCCTCCTCCTTGGTCTTCTGTTCACACTGCTATTGTTACACAAGTCAAACAATATGTTAAGTCTCTTCCTTGTCTTGGTATTCCTACTGAAAATTCATTCAAAATTATTCAAACTGATGCTTCTGATATTGGTTATGGTAGCATTCTTCTTCAGAAAGTCACTCCTCAATCCTCTGAACAAATTGTTCACTATTATTCTGGTGTCTGGAATAAAGCACAATTAAATTATAGTACTATTAAAAAAGAAATTTTATCTACTGTATTATGTATTCAAAAATTTCAAGATAATATTTTAAATCAAAAATTTTTACTTCGTGTCGATTGCAAATCTGCTAAATATGTTTTAGAAAAAGATGTTCAAAATCTTGCTAGTAAACAAATTTTTGCCCGTTGGCAATCTATTTTAAGTATTTTTTATTTTGATATTACCTATATACCTGGTTGTCAAAATTCCCTTCCTGATTTTCTTACCCGGGAATTTTTTCAGGGGGGTAAGGGATGAGTGCTACTCCACAAATTGCCTATATTAAAACCCAAATTACCCATTACAAAACCCTGTTACGCCAAGTTAAACACCGTATTCATCGCCTCAAATTTGCCCGACCCACTACTAAAAGAGCTCAATACATTAATTATCACCAGCTTCAAGCTCGTCGCAATTTACTTATTAATTACATTAATCATTTGAATTCCTACCAGAATTATTTAGATCTTCTTTCTGGTTGCTAATTATTGTTTCTTATTCAACAGATGTCTCACCCAAGGCCTCCTTCCAAGGCTTTGGTCCCATCCTCTAGTAAACCTAATCAACTTCTTGTTCCTCCTTCTTTGGAGTCAATCACTCAATCTCATTCTCTTGAAATGGTTAATCGTTACCAAGTCCTTGGTAGTATTTATCGACCTAATTACTCATCTGCTTTGGCTACTGATCCTTTTGCCTCTTCCAGCCAAGCAGTCTCAATTACTCCATTTCCTGTTAACCCAGTTAGATCATTCCAATCTGAGTACACCAAATCACATGTTACTAATCTATTTTACAAAGAACCAAGTCACCCCAAGAGTCAAACCATTCATGAAATTGCTCAATCCTATTTTGGCTCTGGATGCCATTTCATCCTCTAACATCCAGAGAAAATACTCTCCTATTACAAAGATATTTTGATCTATCATCAATCAGTTCTGATCAAACCAATCCAAGATCGAACCTATGCTTACAAGGTTCTGTACCATTCTATTTACATACACAACATTGTTTCCTTAGCTGAATGGGGTTCTCCTTATCAGCTTCGTGATTTACCTGGTCACTCTATTCAATACCATTACCATGATTGTCACGCCCCAAACTCGCCCCTAGAAGTTCGGGCATGACCTAAGCAGATACAGACACATGGCCTGATATACATAATATACGGGGCCTGAACGGAAGCATTTAATATTACAAAGTAACATAGAATAACATCCATTGAGCTAAAACTAACATGCCAGGATCACATACATGAGAGCCATTTATCTATATACATACCCATACATATAAGTGAGTGTATATCCGAACATTGGTAAAGAAAGGGGGGTATATACATACATTTTAACCTTAAATAAATCATTAAAGTGCACGACAAAATCTTAACAAAACCTCACATAAATGCATAGGCTTGGTCGGGGAGTCTAGGCATACTGAGGTTGACAATTGAAGGGTAAGCGTCAAGGGTTAAGACGGACTCCCAAAGTAATTACCTACAGAACAGACATAACACACAGTGAGCGAAGCTCAGTGAATAGTAGTATATAAATGATTCAATATTCAACTTAATCATAATACATATCAATGCGTATGTAAATGCGGAGATCATATAATTAAGAATTCTGTACTAATTTTAGAATGGCCTTAGGCCCAATCTTGGCGATAGCCCTTGAACATATTAACATTAAGCTTTTACACATGTTAGCATATAGCCCTTGAACATATGGCATGAAGCCCTTGAACATATGTATGGACTCAAGAGGTGGCTCGTACGGATTCTAGAGGTGACTCGCATTGCAGCACTTAGTTCCGTACAGCACTTTGTTCCATACCAGAAATCATTAGGTCTTAAAGACCGATCAATTCATATCATGTTATAACATGGCATAAACGAAACGGATAAATAGAAGCATATTCATACATATTCTTACTTATGCTTGAATCAGAAACAGAAATCAGAGTTCATGCTTGATCATAACCCACCCGTACAAGACCGTCGGTGGTAAAACATAATCCACCCGTACAAGACCGTCGGTGGTACCATCCGTACAAGACCGTCGATGGTAAAACATAATCCACCCGTACAAGACCGTCGGTGGTACCATCCGTACAAGACCGTCGATGGTAAAACATAATCCACCCGTACAAGACCGTCGGTGGTACCATCCGTACAAGACCGTCGATGGTAAAACATAATCCACCCGTACAAGACCGTCGGTGGCAAGATATATCTTGTAACATAATTGAACCACGGTATTATTACCCCCGGGCAAGGGCCATAAGCTACAGATGTCATGAATACCTTACATATATGGACATCTGTTCATTAAGTCAAAACGTAACATATCAAAACATAGAGCATTTCTTGTTATATCATGTTATTACAGTACATTTAACAAGACAGAATAGTTTACATCATAGCGTGAGCCATATGACAAGGTCATTGATATTTAATTATGTCTTCAGGTTGAGTCATCCGTAAATCAATCCGTTGTTTATCATAATGCTTAGCATATATTAACGTATAAAACAATCCGGGGTCTTAACTAATTATTCATTAAGAAATGGCGTAGTTCACGTGATCTATTAATAGCATATAGAAGCATACACCTTTGTTTGATCGTTCACACATGTTACCATAGTTGACTTGTACTTAACAGAGTACTAATGGTAGCCGTTACATCATTTACATGAGTTAACATAGTTAACTTAAGTTTAACAGGACATTCCTGATAATTATTAATGAGAGATAAGCACATTTACAGATTGAATGATTTCAGAGATACGTGAATACCATGGTTCCATAGTGCTTATACGTTCCTTTTGTTCGTCGTGAATCACTATAGCTATCTTGCAAATAGCAGAATGTTAGTCTTCTTTGTCAACAGTAATACCGCTCAATAATGCCTCTAGATTTTCCAATCGACACATTGTTAACTTGATTACTTGCAAGGAACAACATACTAACGATAAAAATAGTCAACGATAATTGAACGTACGACTACCGTACTACTACTCACAGTGTTGCGATGACGTGCTCGTTTCTCCCGGAGTGTGCCCTGCACATACCGAAACCTTACAATTTAGTTCCCCTTTTCATATCAAATTACTTCCTGTTTCGTTTTACTTCGAAGGAATTTATACATATTAAAAAGGCATCAAATACATATTCCGACAACATTAGAGGATTCTACACGCAAAACGAAGCGATCCACATTTTTCAGCATGGGCCGCACGTGCGGCTGTGAGCCCCGCACGTGCGGCAAACTCCCCCGCACGTGCGGCAGAATGCCCCCGCACGTGCCTTTTAGGCAGAACCAAACCCAAAATTTTCAGCATTTGCCGCACGTGCGGCAATGACTCCCGCACGTGCGGCGATTCCCCTATTTTGGTCCGAAATTTGCATCAAAATCTCATCTTTTGGGGAATATTTCCAAGGCTCAAGGATGGATCTTTTCAATGCTAGATCATGGTTCAAAACATGTAATTCAAAGCATCACATACACAATCGAACTTGCATTAATCATGAACACAACTCAATTTAATCAACCAAGAATTGAAACTCATAAACATAATTCCCTTTCTTGAAATTCTTAACTTCACTTATATCTATCATAATCAAAATCATAATTATAAGAATGAATATCAATTGGATGAGGAAGGAGGCACAAATGATAGGATTATCATACCAAAACTTCACCATACACAACCAAGATTCTCATTACACTCTAGATCATACCCAATCAAGAACTTTTTATTTCAAATTGAGGAAGGAGATTGGATTAGGGAATTTAACCTTACCTTAGCTTCAATTTCTCTTAACTCTCCCTTGATCTTCTCCTCTCTTCACTTTTCTCCAAGAAATATGTTATATGGAAGTTCCTAAGTCTTGAGTTCATAGAGGCTCTTATAGACATACATATATAAAGGGTGAATAAAGACGAAAATCAATCGTTTAAACATCTGAAATTGAAATTCCACAGAAACGCTTAATATTACCTAAAAATTATGTTGATCACATATATAAAATCAATTTCAGATAAGCAGGCCCCTAAGGCTTCCAATTTCTAATTCAAACTTTATAGTTGCAACAGATACATTTCTTATCAAACAGATAGGCATCTTTAAACATGAAGTTCACTTTCTTAACCGTAATTTCTCATAGGATTTCACAATAAGCATCCGAAAGCACAAAACAGGGACTGAAAATATATCAGAAAACATGTACGAGGGTCGGGTTATTACAATGATTATGTTGATGCTTGGTTCAAGATCTTCTTGTACCAAAATGAAACTTTGAGTCACTCTTGGTTCATTTCTTTTGATCAAAAATTCAAGTCTGAATTACCTTTCTGGTTTCTGCGATGGTGGACTCATTATGGCGCTATTTCAGATATCCTCCCTGGTGATCTTAGTGAACTAATTCATTATTTTGCCTCTGTTTACCCATTCACCACTCATCAACGTCAATTTCCATTATTGTTAATTTTTATATCCAAATATAAAATCCCTTGGATATTTAAATGGCATTATGGACTTGATGATAAAATAGTCATCCGTCAGCATTCAGTCAAATGGTGGGCTAAGTTCAATTTGCCCCACATATTTGAAATTGTTCAAGAAGAATTCCCATTTGATCAATGTGCTCCTACTCCTGCAATGGTTAAAGCTCAGCAGAACCCAACTGCTGCAATCAGTCAAGCAAGTCAGCCCAGTCTTCCTCCAATCAACCTTGGAAGCCCCACATCTAGTGGTTTCAAGCCCATTTCATCCAAGTCCAATATTCAACCCACAACTGATAAATCAAAGTCCAAGGCTAAGTCCAAAGCTCCTGCATTACCGGCTCAGCCCAAGACTTAATCAAAGCCCAAATCAAAATCCAAATCCAAGGCTCAGTCCAAGCCCATTTCACCTCTTGCTCAGCCCAAAGTCTAGTCCAAAAGCAAGTCCAAATTATCTACAGATGAAGTGCTCCAGCTAGTCCAACAAATTATGGATCAAAGTGAAGCCCATTCATCCAGTTCAGACAATTCAGAAGAAGGTTCAGAGAATTCACACTCTTCTGAAGGATCAACCAATCAATATTCCGGTCCTGAATTTCAAGATGCTCAGGATCCATTTATTTGATCAACATTAGATTTCATATAGATACAAATTAGCTTCAATCAATACTCTTTTTGAAAAAAGCTGCCAATTTGTATTTATATTGATTCCTCTATTCACATGTTTCACCGAAAGTGATGAATAGTAAAAGTTACTGTTCACTTTTACTGTTCGCTGTCACTATTCGTTCAATCAACTTTTGTTAAAGCTGCTCAATTGTTCAATCAATCAGCTGAAAGCAACCGACAGCCCTGCTCAGTCTTCAATGCTGCCAGCTGCCTTCGATCAATCAACCAAGTCACATGCTGCATAGTTAATTTGCTTTTCTATATATTGTAATCACTCAGCAATTCTTCAATTTTCTTCTTCCATTATTGTAAAAAAAAAAACCCAGAGTGTTCTGAGTGCCAATTACCTTTTCTCGTCTGTAACCTAGTTAAGATCCTTGCAACTACAACGATTGTATTTGTACTGCAACTCTTGTAATTGTAAGTTATTTTCTGTAAAAGTTTTATTAAATGATTTTATTAAATGATTTTCTTTAATTAGTGCCTTCCAATTCTGATTGTTCAATTTTAGTCATATTTAATTTCGTAATCCATGTTCTTCATTTTACTTGCTGCTTCCGCATTTATGGTAGGAAATTGAATGTTACCATAGATCATAGGTGTCACGTTACGTTTATGTAGGTGTAACGTTACGTTACGTTTATGTAGATATGATCTATAGTAACATTCAATTTCCTATATAGAAAATTGAATGTTGCCATAGATCATACGTGTCACGTTACGTTTATGTAGGTGTCACATTACGTTATGTTACGTTTATGTAGATATGATCTATGGTAACATGCAATTTCCTAACATGCAATTTTACCATAGATCATAGGTGTCACGTTACGTTTATGTAGGTGTCACGTTACGTATAGGTGTCACGTTACGTTTATGTAGGTATCACGTTACGTTTATATAGATATGATGTATGGTAACATTCAATTTCCTATATATGGTTTTACTATTATTTATGGTATTAACAACTAATATTGAGGCTAATTGTGTCAACAAACTTTCCACATGACTAATGGGAACATAAATTTTTTAGTAGGACCATATGTAGTATAAGTCTCCCTAATAAGACTTATAAATAATTTTCACTATTTTTTAATCCTTAACATAAATAATTAATATTTTATTTTTTTCACCAATTATACAATTATGAAATATTTTGTAGCCGTATTCACAGCTACCGAACAATCAGCCTGTTTGAAAATGCGAATCTGTAAAAGAATGTTACATAGCAAGTGATAAAAAAGGCAAGCATAACTTCGAGATGACCGTCGACGTTTGCTAATTAATTCCGCCATGAAACACAAACAGCGCACAGAGAGAGAGAGAGGGGACGGTCCAAATCCTTTTTTTTTTATTTTTTTTTTTATTTCTCTCTCTCTCTCTCTCTCTCTCTCATCTATATATAATATAATATACATAAATAATCTCTCACTGAGCAAGTGTATAGTATAGCAGAGTATATGCTGGTGATAGAATAGAATACTACAGTATCTATCAACATCAACAAATAGTCCTAGGTTGTGGTGGTTGACAAGACGGACATTACAAAATGCCACCTAGGTGTTTTTGCACAAGGAGGAGAATATTAGTATATTGCTGGGTATATGATTTGATTTTGATATTTTCAGAGTGTCAACGTTGTAAAAATAAAGAAGAAATTATCGGATTCGCCGAAGGAAAACATGAAGTCAGTATTGATCTGACAAATGAAAGGTTTGTCGTGTATTACTTGGGACCTAACAAGCATCTTTTATGGTTGTTTAAATTCGACTCAACCATGAGATCATCAGTTACGCTTTGTGGAGAATAGGTGGTCGTCACAAATCTAAGAACTGCAACTCTGCCATTTGGCATTGTATTACACTACTCTGCCTTTCCCAATTTCACTTCTCAGGTTGGTTTTATTTAATCTACTATACTGTGCCTTCTTTAGTTATTTATTTTGAATCCTTCAATGGCTTACTCTCTGTTTTACCTGTTTTGTACATTGTAGGAGATAGAGGTTTATTTATATATATATATATTTTTTTTTAATTAAGGTGTGAATTGTTTTGTTTATGTAATGTAAATATAAAGGAGGGTTTCTCAAGTGAGAGATGTCATTTCTTTTTGGTAATGAGGGTATACTGAGTGACCCCAAGGGCGTCAAATGCTTCATGTGTTCTGTTTTGTTGATATCAAAATGTTATTGTAGATAGAAAAAGAAGGTGATTTTTTTCGTTACGGGATGATTATGTTTTGTTAATGTTGTAATGTACATGTCTATATATATACATATATATATATATATATATAGAGAGAGAGAGAGAGAGAGATAGTTTGTCAATGGATCACAATGTTTTATTGATTTTGTAATGAAAATTTGAGGAGAAACAGATTGTAATGATAGAAGAGATGATTTTTTTAAAGGAGAGTTTTCTTTTTCAATGACTTACTGTTTGATTGTTTTTGAAGGGTATACATTAAGAGAGAAAATGTTGGAGAGAGAGAGACAACTGTCTTTCTCGGTGACCCACGCAGGTTCATTGATTTTGGTAAATATTCAAACCGTGAGAGAAACATAGTATAGAGATTGAAGAGACAATCTCATAGAGAACAATCGAGAGGAGTTTTCTTTCATGATAACTGGCTCTGTTTCAGAGATCATGTAGTATCTATAGTAAGAGGGGATAAGAGAGAATGAGGAGGGAGTGAGAGTAATGCTAGTTTGGTGGGTAAAGAATAATTTATCTACCTGATTCATATGCCAATTTTTGGATTCTTAAACTCCATCAACAGTGGCATTACAGGGAGGGGTATATAGGGTGCTCCAAGCCGGCTAAGGCAGCTCCAGAGGTGGAGATAACTTCTTTTCATCTCAAAGGTATGTTCTCGATTCTGTTATGCGGTTTTCTAAATATGATATTGATTATTGGAATTGTTGGTTTCTCCACAGTCCACACTACAAATCGTAGCCTTTCAAGATTTATGCAGCAGTAACATTAATGAATAACTTTTTCGTAACATGATGAAAGTTGGGATTTTAAAGCCATATTCTCTTGCTGTTATGATTGGTTTTTTTAGCTGCAACGTTGAGGGGGGGAAATAAAGTTGGGATGATTCCAGTGTGTTCTGGCTGTTTCTTATGAGGAAGATTTTTTTTAGCAGATAAGTTTGGCATATCTTTCATATAATATGTCAATATTAGGAATATATTTAGGAGCTTTGTTTTAAACATTAAGAATCTTTTTGTCTGACAAGGGTTTCTGTTTTTGCTGTTCTTCCTGCTGGGTGGTTATATAACCCACTAGAAGCTCTCTGATATTTAACACAACAATGAAGAACATATAAAGTGCTAGTGTTTCTTTTATAATCTAAGATTAGTGTTTGTTTGATTCAAGATTTTGTGTTATTCTTGTATACGCCCTTGTGTATTGTTTGGAAAAATTGGGAGTGATGCAAATGGAAGCTAGGTCTCAGCTTGTTTTGTAATCTTGACAGGGAAGATGGACCCGAAAAAATCAGTAGAAGATCAATTTTCCAAGGTTCATCCATGCTTGCCTGTGAACACCAGAGTCGGGATAATTGGTGGGGGTCCAAGTGGATTATCAGCTGCTTATGCACTAAGTAAGCTTGGTTACACTAATGTAACTGTGGTTGAGAAGTATCACACTGTTAGTGGCATGTGTGAATCGGCTGATATTGAAGGTACAAAGCAAACACAGCTGTGTTATTAGTCTAAATTGTTTTTTTCTGCCTTAAATTCTAACGAGACATGCATATTTTTCTTTTTCTTTTACAGGAAAGATTTATGATCTCGGAGGTCAAGTTCTTGCAGCAAACAGTGCTCCAACAATCTTTCATTTGGCAAAAGAAAGCGAGTCTGAACTAGTTGAATTGGACTCCCACAAACTTGCACTCATTGACTACTCTACGGGAAAGTATCAGGACATCCAAGTAGCTGATGATTATGTATCTGTAATTTCACTGACCTTAGAACTCCAGGTCAGTTTCTATTGTAGTTCACAGAACTAGATTGTTGCTTGATTTTAGAGCGCAGCAGTTAGTTTTACTCTCCACTTCTCTTTTTGGTTTAATTCTCCACTTTGAATCCTGACAGGAGAAAGCAAAGGATTCAGGTAGAATTGGGGTCCATGCTGTGAGTGATTTGGCTTCAGATTCAACTCCTGTGTTTCTTGAGGGTCGTGGATTCAAATCTGTTCCCAAATCTGTAGCTTATGGATACACTGCTTCTGGATATGGTTTTGTTCAAGACATGTCCTATGCTTACATTCATGAGTTTACCCGAACTTCTATGGCTGGAAAGATTCGACGTTTTAAAGATGGATACATGAGATTTTGGCAGAAGATCAGTGAAGCTCTGCCAATAGAAGTGCGCTGCAACACTGAAGTATTGGCAGTTCGACGCAGTTCATGTGGTGTCAGCATTGATGTTAAAAGTAATGACAGAGATGTTGAAGTAATGGAATTTGATAAGATAATTATTTCTGGGTCTTTCCCTTTCAAGATTGGAAAAACTTACAGATCACCTCAATGTTTAGCAGGTTTGTCAGATTTGTATATAAATATTTCCTTTTAGGCTTCTCATTGCTTTAAGCTTTTGTCATTTTAAATTTTAAACTACGGCTTTTCTCACTGCAGAAGACGAAAACCACGTAATGGACTATAGTGAGCTGGAAAAGGACTTGTTCAGTAGAGTACAAACTATTGATTACTATACCACTGTTTTGAAGATTAGAGGGCTGGAACATTTGCCAGTTGGGTTTTATTACTTCGATGAGTTCATGGACGATCCTGCAACTATAGGAAATCCAGTTGCAATGCAGAGATTCTATGCGGAGACAGATATTTTCCTGTTCTGGTCTTATGGCAATTCTGCAGATATTATGGGAACAAGGGTCACAGAGCTTGCAATGGATGCAGTTAAAAATATGGGGGGGATAGTTGAGAAAGTAGTTTTGCAACGGCGATTCAAGTACTTTCCTCATGTAAACAGCCAAGGTAAGCTCAATGAGTTAATGTCTCACCATTTACCATTGCAATCTTTTCGATTACAAATTTTCTTTAATTTGGATACAGATATGAAGGAAGGGTTCTATGACAAAGTGGAGAGTCAACTTCAAGGTCAGCAGAACACTTACTATGTAGGTGGACTTGTGGCATTTGAGCTCACTGAAAGAAATTCATCTTATGCCATAGCTCTAGTCTGCAAGCATTTTGCAAATGATAGTTCATTGCCGACATTCCCATATCTTAAGGTAAACTTCACATTCTATATTTTTAAAAAGACCAGTAATCAGATTACATTTTTTGATGTTCTGAACATACACTGTTTCTGCAGAGAATTTTTCCACTTCAATCAGATCGCTGGGATAGAAAACCCAAAGCGTTAGAAGAATCCTCAGGAGTGAAATTTCCTGATTTGTGTACACTTGATGGCTATCTGAAGCACTGGGGATCTCATAAAGTCACTCAAAATAAAACCCTCTACACTTGGATTAATGAAGAAGGGGAAGGGGCGTATCAGAGGACTTATGGAGAACTTCATGCCAATGCTTCTTGCATAGCTCGAAACCTCTTGAGAGGCCAGAAACCAGTAATCAAGCCTGGTGACCGGGTTCTCCTGGTCCACATCCCCGGACTTGATTTCATTGATGCTTTCTTTGGGTGCTTGAGAGCTAGAGTATTACCAGTCCCAGTTCTTCCTCCAGATCCGCTTCAAAGAGGCGGACAAGCACTTTTGAAGATTGAAAACATTGCCAAATCATGCAATGCAGTGGCAATCCTATCAACCACTGGTTATCATTCAGCTGTTTGGGCAGGTGCCGTGAAGAATTTGATCTCATTGGCGAGTAAAAATGGGAAATCCTCAGCTCGCTGGCCTAATCTTCCATGGTTACACACAGATTCTTGGATTAAGAACTCCAAAAACACACTTCCAGAGGACATAGATTATCCTTCTGAACCCCAGGCCAATGATCTCTGCTTTCTGCAATTCACATCAGGATCAACTGGTGATGCTAAAGGAGTGATGATAACTCATGGAGGACTAATTCATAATGTGAAGTTAATGCGGAAAAGATACAGCAGCACATCAAAGACAGTCCTAGTAAGCTGGCTTCCTCAGTACCATGATATGGGACTGATAGGAGGAATTTTTACAGCTATGGTTAGTGGGGGATCTGCCATATTATTCTCCCCAATTACATTCATCAAGAACCCCCTCTTGTGGCTTCAGATCATAAGCAAATATCATGGTACACACAGTGCCGGCCCCAACTTTGCTTTTGAACTTGTGGTTCGAAGATTAGAATCAGACAAGGATAAGGTTCGGAACTATGATCTTTCTTCAATGATTTTCTTCATGGTTGCTGCTGAACCGGTGAGACAGAAAACTCTCAAAAGATTTGTTGAGCTCACCAGTTCTTTTGGTCTTTCCCAAGAGGTGATGGCTCCTGGTTATGGACTGGCAGAAAATTGTGTGTTTGTTAGTTGTGCTTACGGTGAAGGGATTCCCATCTTGGTAGATTGGCAAGGAAGAGTTTGCTGTGGATATGTGAATCCAGATGATGCGGATGTTGACATTAGAATAGTTGATCCAGAAACCGACAAAGAGCACAAAGAAGCTGGAAAGGAGGGAGAGATATGGATTAGCAGTCCAAGTGCAGGAATTGGATACTGGGGTAGGGAGGATCTGACTGAGAGAACTTTCGGAAATATATTTCAGAGTTGCCCCAATAAAAAGTACACAAGAACTGGTGATTTGGGGCGGATAATTGATGGGAAGTTGTTCATCACTGGTAGAATCAAAGATCTTATCATTGTTGCTGGTAGAAACATATACTCGGCAGACGTAGAAAAGACAGTTGAGAGCTCATCTGAACTTATTCGCCCAGGTTGCTGTGCCGTCATTGGGGTTCCAGAGGAAATATTGTCAACAAAAGGGATATCAGTTCCTAATAGTTCTGATCAAGTAGGCTTGGTTGTCATTGCAGAGGTCAGAGATGGTAAACCTGTTCCTAAACATGCCATTGAACAAATTCAAACCCGAGTTGCAGAAGAACATGGGGTCACTGTTGCTTCTGTTAAGCTAATCAAGCCCAGAACCATCAGTAAAACAACATCTGGTAAAATCAAGAGGTTTGATTGCCTCAAACAGTTCACTGATGGAACACTCAATTTAGTGCCAGATCCAATTATGTCAAAAAGATTTCTGGCTCGTTCCTTCACTACAGGTACATGTAAAGAGGGAAAAACACCTCGATCTCAGATGGTTAATGGTCCTCCTTTACCATTTACGAGATTGGGTAACAAAGAAATCACAGAGTTTCTGAGGCGGCTTGTTTCAGAACAGGCAGGTATTTCTATCAACAAGATCTCTACAACTGAGAACCTGGTATCTTATGGAATTGATTCGATTGGTGTAGTCAGAGCAGCTCAAAAGCTTTCAGATTTCCTAGGAGTGCCAGTGGGGGCAGTTGATATTTTCACTGCCACTTGCATTGAAGAACTTGCAAGTTTCTCAGAGGATCTTCTTAAGAAGTCTCAACCTCATAGTACAACAATTCCATCTTATCTTCCAGAACCAGAGACTGATTCTTCTGAGTTGATACCTGAAGTTTCCCATTCTTTCCAACTGGGAATTTGCTTATTACAACTTCTAGCTCTTACGTATGTTTCCTCCATGCTGATCCTCCCTGCATATCTATCAGTTTCTGCTTTTATGAATCTGATATCTTTGAGCCAAAGTCCATGGTTGAATTATATGATTTCCCTAGCCTTTGCCCCGCTTGCTTGGATCCTTTGCACATTCTTAACCTGCATTTGTATTGCTTTCTTCGGGAATTCATTCCTTCAACCAAACTATGCCCTCACCCCTGAAGTTTCCATATGGTCAACAGATTTTGTGAAATGGTGGGCACTCTACAAGGCCCATGAAGTTTCTTCAAGAGTTATGGCGGTGCATCTACGAGGAACAGTGTTCTTGAAATTTTGGTTTCAAATGCTTGGGGCTAGGATTGGATCATCAGTTTTGCTCGATACTGTTGACATTACAGATCCATCACTAGTTTCTATAGGAGATGGGGCTGTGATTGCAGAAGGGGCATTGGTTCAAAGCCATGAGGTGAAAAATGGAATCTTGAGTTTCCTTCCAATAAAAATTGGAAGCAATTCTTCGGTTGGTCCTTATGCCTTGATCCAGAAAGGAAGTGTTCTGGGAGAAGATTGTGAAGTACCAGCTTTGCAAAAGACCGAAGGAGGCAAGCCTGTTTTCAAATCTACCAGGGGTAAAAATATTCAGAAGGTACATACTTTAACTTCTCATCTTTATTTAAATTATAGATATGCTAATTAAGAAGTTTGGCTTGTTCTAAAGTTGAAATACTAAAAAGTTTTCTTCTAAATGCATCTTATGTTCTGTTACTTCCATGGATTCTGAATTGATTACTTAGAAAAGTATCTTATTTTTCTTTCGATCCATTTGTCGGCACCAAAGATCATGTTTTTAAGTCATGATATTGTACTTGTAGATGGCATTTTGCATTACTCATTCAGCAAGATAACACTAAGGTCTCTCATTTTTCTCAATACAACCATCGTTCTTTTTTCTTTATTTTTTTTTTCCTTCCCTGGAAGCATTGGTTCCAAATGCTAGTTCTTGTTCAGATGAGGCAATTATCTTACAAATCGGAAATTAACATGAAAAGGTACTGTCATCATAGTTTGTTACTTGCATTAATAAGATTTATGAGTGTCTCGTCACTCACTTGTAAGTTTGGAGATTTCCAAGTTTTATTTATTTATTTCAAGAAATTCACCATCTAGCCATCTAGTGACAACAGTCTAAAAAGAAAAATAAAATAAGAAGGAAGTATTGTCTTATATAATCACTTACTTTCAGACTTGAATTTCATTCATCTTTCTCGTTATACTTTTTCATTTTAGACTACATGCCTATTCCCTTGTCAACTTGCATGGAGATGACTGTGATTATGAGAATTTCTGATGATAAAATATGTTGTTGTGGAATGTATTGTAAATTACTACTAGTCACCAAGGTGGTTAAATACAAAAATTCCAATTTTGTTTGGCTTTCTTGTGCATTGCACTGATCAGATGTTACCGTTTTGCCTTACTGTGCTCATACTGACGTATCTGTGAGATGACTGTCGTTTAATATTTAATGAATGCATGCAACTTGTCCTGGATCGCTAGTGCCTTATGTTTTTTTACCATGGTTGCAGGGTGCAACACTGCAAAAAGCCACTAGTGATACTCAAACTGGAGCTATTTACCACCTCATGGGTATCTACGTGGTTGGTTTTCTCAGCTCCTTCTCAGCAGCTATCCTTTACTTCCTCTATATTTGGATATCCCAAAAGCCTCCTTCAATACAACATTTTGCATTCCTCTGTATCTCTGGTGCTTTCCACTGGTTTCCCTTTGCCATCATTGCATATGCCACTATGATTGGTAGTGCCTTTTCAACAGCAAAGAGCTTTGCCATCTCAGTTGCCATTGCTTACCTTGCTCATGGCTTGATACTCAGCTTCCTCACCGCTATTGTGGCGCATTTTCTTACCAGACACCAGGAAACAAAGCAAAGCCACTTGCAAACTTGGCTTTGCCACCGGATTACCATAGCCTGCCACCTTAGATTTGCCAAGCTGCTTTCTGGAACAGAAGCCTTTTGCATGTACTTGCGTCTTTTAGGTGCAAAAGTTGGAAAACATTGTTCTATTAGAGCCATAAACCCTGTTTCAGAACCCAAGTTAATTTCAATCGGTGATGGTGTCCATCTAGGTGACTTCAGCCGGATCATAGCTGGTTTCTATTCATCCATTGGGTTTGTATCTGGTAAAATAGAGGTGCAAGATAACTCTGTGGTGGGGAGTCAAAGCCTAGTCCTTCCTGGTTCAGTTATGCAGAAGGATGTTCTTCTTGGTGCACTTTCTGTTGCTCCAATGTATTCAGTTCTCCGAAGGGGTGGTGTTTATATTGGTTCTCAAAATCCAATCATGATCAAGAACACCATGCATGCTTTGGATGAACGAATAGAAGAGATGGACATGAAATACAAGAAGATAGTTGGAAATCTAGCTGCAAATTTGGCTGCGACAACTCTGAAGGTTAGAACAAGATATTTCCATCGAATTGGTGTCAGTGGGAAGGGAGTTTTGAAGATATATGATAACATCAAAAGCTTTCCAGATCACAAGATATTCCAACCTGGAAAGAGTTATCCTGTCATAATTCGGCACAGTAATAGCTTGAGTGCTGATGATGATGCTAGGATCGATGCACGTGGTGCAGCGGTAAGAATTTTCTCAGATAAAGCAGGTGCAGATTCTCCGCTGCTTGACTTGACCTTGAAGACAGGCAATGCATTCTATGCCCGGACAATTTCTGATTTTGCAACATGGCTTGTATGTGGTCTACCTGCAAGGGAAGCACATGTGAAGCGTGTCCCACATGTTCGTGATGCAGTGTGGAATTCCCTCCGCAATTCAAACTCATATACCGAGATGCATTACTACTCTAATATATGCAGACTCTTCCGGTTCATAGATGGACAGGAAATGTATGTGAAGTTCAAGTTGCGGCCTTTTGATGAAAAGATCAGTGAAGATTCAGGTAGAGTGGTGCCCATTGGGATTCTCCCTCCAGAAACAGGGGCAATTCCAAGGGATGAAAATGACAGTCGCCCGCTACTTTTCCTTGCTGAAGATTTCCAACACCGCATTGATTCACCTGGTGGGGTCCGCTATGTTTTCCAACTCCAATTTCGGTCCATACCACAGGATGAAGCCATTCGAGACATTGCACTTGACTGCACAAAGCCATGGGATGAGACTGAGTTCCCATTGATTGATGTTGGGGAGATAGTTCTTGATCAAAAACTCACCAAAGAACAATCAGAGGAGTTGGAGTTCAACCCCTTCCTCCGATGCCCCGAGGTGGATGTCATCCGAGCTACATCGTCTTCCCAGAGTGCTTCAATTGATCACGGCCGTTCATTGATCTATGAGATTTGCCAGCATTTGAGAAATGGGGAACCACTTCCCGAGGCATGGAGGTCCTTCATAGAGCAATCCGATGTTAAAGTAGATCTTTCTGGCTGTCCTATGGCGGCAGCATTGGAAAAAAAGGATACACAAGAAGTGACTTTGGCAAGGACTTGGTATCAAGCTTCATGGGCTATATTTGGTCAACCTATTCTACAAACTGTTCTTCCATATTACTTCATGGGGTTAGTAATCTTTGGTCCTCTAAGTTGGGTTCTTTACATGAAGGACACCATGAAGTATCCATTGCATTGGTTGCTTCCTCTGTTCTGGGTTTCTTCAGGGATTTTGACTGCATTAGCTTGTGTTGTGGCCAAATGGGTCTTGGTGGGGAAGAAAAAAGAAGGCAAAACAGTGCTCATTTGGAGTAAAGAAGTGTTTATGGACACTATATGGCAAGCTTTTAGGACAGTAGTTGGGGATTATTTCATGCAAATGACAGGAGGGTCTGTTTTGTTTGTGATGTGGATGAAGCTTATGGGATCAGATATTGAGTTTGGTGCTTATGTGGATAGCATGGAAGCAGTTTTGAACCCTGAAATGGTGGAGATTGAGAGAGGTGGTTGTGTGGGTAAGGAAGCTCTTCTGTTTGGACATATATATGAAGGTGAAGGAGGAAAAGTTAAGTTTGGGAAGATCAGTATTGGGGAAGGTGGATTTGTGGGAAGTAGGGCTGTTGTGATGCCTTCAGTCAGAGTGGAATGTGGTGGCAAGCTCAGTGCTCTCTCTTTGGCCATGAAAGAAGAAATTGTCAAGTCTAGGTAAGGTAGACGGGTTGATTGCTTGACAATAATGTTATGATGATTATACTCTTTTTTTTCTTTTTATATTTGGTTTGTTCACCATTTTATGTTAAACACTGTATTGATTTAATGAGTCTCGTCACTTGTTATCAATGCAATGGTGACATATGAGATGGTGTACAAAAATAATAAGAAAATATGATCATCATAGTATTATTGATAACCAAACCCTTATAATGTGACAAGTAGTAACCCCATTTTTAACTACAGTGTAATTTTATATTGTAAAGCTGGTCTAGTAATAAATAAATCACCAGCTTTTTAATTTCTATAGAGGAAACATCAGTTACAGAAACTCTCTCTCTCTCGTTTATACATGGCCTGCAATGTGAGTTGAGTCTTGCCAAGTCATTGTAGTAAAATGCTAAAAAAAAAAAAAAAAAAAACCTGCCATGACATCTAAAAAAAAGAGAGAAGGATTTAAGGGTTCAATTCGTGATGGGAAAAGTCTACGGAATCAGAGAATAGTAAAAAATTGTCAAGAATTTTTGATCTATCGTGTACTTTTAAAGTTCTTGTAGTGGGGTTACATCTTGAGTGAATTTTGGTCATAGATTTTAAATTACAGGTACCTTTTTTATTTATTTATTATTATTATTTTTTTTTTTTGTGTGTGAGTTCGTAGTATTACTATTCTTGAAGTCCATAGGAATGACAATGTGGCGGGGGCGGGTTTGGAGTCCCTTGTCTCCATCCCCTACTTTATCGGGGTAGAGAAAATGGGGGCAGGTAACAGATAAGAGAGCAAATATTGATGAGCAATGAGCTAAACAGATTTAAAATGGGACATAGAGGGGAAAAAATGAGATATATAAGAATGTTTTCGTGGAAGGAGAATGTACTTAGTGGAATGGTGCTGTTTTTGGTACTGAGAAAGTGACATCGTTTTGGTAAACAGGGGCTAATGGCAGTCACTTTTTTTTATCAAGTCATTCACTCTTCACTCAGAATACCTACCCCATCCAATTTTGCTCTAAATCAGATCCACAGTGCAAGAGGCTCCTCCATTAATGGTCAACTCCAACCCCGGCATCTCCAAGCCTTTTCCAGCAGCGATGTTGCCCCTCCATCAGCAGGTTGGTATCGCGTTTTTTCTTGGATTGAGAAATTTTGAAAATAAACTTTCTTCTGGCATTACATTACAAGTGTATGATGAAATGCTTCATGCATTTACCGAAAATGCATTGCAAGTGTATAATGTCATATCACATTTTTATTTAGAGCATGATGATGGCCTTGGAAGTGAAGGCAGACCAGCATGTAGATGCGCTTTCCTTCTATATTGGCTTGTTGGAGAGACAGTTCATTCAGCACAGTTAAGGACACTGCTTTTTGTATAATATTCATGTCTAATTTGGTCAGAAGCATTAACCTTATGTTTATTCAAGAGACTAAGCTCTTCTGTGTTGGGCAATTTTTAAAATGGGTTTTCAAATTTATTGTGTAGTTTTTGGGTGTTTTCAAAATCTTCCATGTTTCTTTGGAAAGTCTGAAATAAGTTTGGGGACTTTGTCCCACATTGGAAAGAGAGCAAAAAATGGAGCACTTAATAAAGTGTTACATGGAATATTCCTTCGAATATGGAATTGTGAGGTGAAAACTAGTGTGCATGCACTCACACTGCAAGGATGGTGCTTTGCACCACACGTGTGCCCAGCATGGGCAATGGACTGTGTGGGGTTTGATGGCACACTTTGCACGGACGCATCGGCGCAAGGCACCATGAGGGCGCTTCTCAATTTGCATCGGACAGGTTGGAGCGATGACGTGGCATGGGTGACGTGGAATATAGTCAGCTCCACGTGGCAGTGATGTGGCATCCGTTGGTGATGAGTCAACTAACTAATCGAACGGTTGTGTGTTAGATCTGGAGTGGTTTGATCATAGTCGTTGATTGGAGATGCGCGATCGAACGAATGAGATGGAACCCAATTACAATCAGGTATGATTAGTCAATGCGTCTATTCGTTGTGAGAATGATCTACACCATAGATCGTCGATCCAACGGTCAGATCTGATCGGGTGCAATCAAGGGATATGATCATTCGATCAAATGCATCAAGGCCTATAAATAGGTTGCGAAATCAGCCATTTCAATCCATCCAAAATTTAGAAAGCATTCCTGCAATTCTCACACTCTCTCCCTCTTGATTTAGAGTTTTCAATCAAATGTTTCTTAAGCAAGTTTCTACTTTTCTTACAGGTAGACTTATTAGTGTTTTGGTTTTCTTGATTATATCATGAGTATTCTGATCTACTGTCGTCAGTGCAGACACCAGTAGACTTGATCTTTAGATCATGCTTCATTGTATCCTAGAGGCGAATTTGCTGTAATCCCCTGCACACTTTTTGGTGGATGCAAATATTATCTTTAGAAAAACGACTACGTAACACAACTTGAAGCACTAAATTTTTGTTCTATATAGACAAGATCATTGCCAAGTCTTGATGACCTGAAAACCACCAATTGAAGAATTCAAGACTAATTGTTCTAACAATCTAAAGACAATAATTGATATGGCGATGTTTATTCAAAAAATGACTCAAGATTTCACGAAGCTTGACCAATTGGATGGAGGAAATTTTTGACGCTGGCAAAAAAAGATGCATTTTTTGCTCCCAACTTTCAAAGTGGTCTATGAGCTGAATACTCCTTATCCAGCGGAGCAAGAAGATGAGACTATGGAGCAAACCCCTACTAGAACCAAATGGAAGAATGACTACTACATTTGCCGAGGACACATTTTGAATACGCTGTCAGACTTTTTGTTCGATGTGTATCAACATCTGGAAACGGCAAAACAACTCTTGGACATATTACAGTCAAAGTACCTCACCAAGGATGCCACCAGTAAGAAATTTTTTGTTATTAATTTTATGCGTTTTACTATGATTGATACAAAGCCCATTATGGAACAATTCCATGAGATCCAACATATTCTGAATCAGTTTCGACAAAAGAATATGAACATGGATGAATCTATTGTAGTTTCATCTATAATAGAGAAACTGCCATCTTCTTGGAAGAATTTTAAGAAAACTCTAAAATACAAAAAAGAAGATCTAACTTTAGAGGAATTGACTCAACACTTCCAAGTTGAGGAAGAGTAAAGACTTCTTGAAAGTAAAGAAAGCCAACTGGCTCAGACTTCTAAGATTCACATAGTGGATGATGGCAAGAGGTTCAACAAAAAGAAGTGTAAGCATGACCCCCAACCTGAGAAAGATGCTAAGAAGCTAAAAGGCGCTTGCTGGCATTGTGGCAAGCCAGGGCACTTCAGAAATGAATGCCGGTCATACAAGAAGATGCTGGTGACTGGTGGATTGACTCAGGAGTAACAAGGCACGTCTACAAACAAGAGTTGTTTCACTACTTATGAACAAGTGAGTGATAAAACCGTTCTCTACATGGGCGACTCTTCAATTGCTGCTATTAAAGGCAAAGGGACGGTGGGTCTAGAGTTCACATCTAGAAAAGTCTTAAGTCTTAATGATGTTTATCATGTACCTAATGTCAGGAAAAATCTTTATCTGGAAGCCTGCTTAATAAGCATGGTTTCAAGTTAGTATTTGAGTCAGACAAATTTGTCTTGTCTAAGGGTGGGATTTTTGTTGGGAAGGGCTACGTGTATCAATGAATGTTCAAACTTAACGTTATTAATAATACATCTATTTTTGCCTATATTGTTGACTCTCTTTCTTTATGGCATGCTCGTTTAGGTCATGTTAATACTAGGAAAATGCATGATATGGTTAATTTAAATTTAATTCCTAAGTATGACATTGATATGTTTGAGAAATGTAAATTTTGTGTGCAATCTAAAATTACTCGCATTCCATTTCCTAAAGTAGATAAAACCACATCTCTGCTTAAACTTGTGCATAGTGATGTATGTGACATGTATTGTACCCCCACTAGAGGTGGTAAGAAATATTTTGTAACGTTCATTGACGATTTTCCTAAGTACTATCATATCTATCTTTTACATTCAAAAGATGAGGTGCTTGATAAATTCAAGATTTTTAAGACAGAAGTAGAAAATCAGTGTAATTTCAAAATAAAGAGTCTACGGTCTGATAGAGGCAGTAAATACCATTTTTCAGAATATTGTGAAAATGTTGGTATTATTCATGAGAAGTCTACACCCTATACACCACAATAAAATGGAGTAGCTAAAAGAAAGAATAGAACATTAACAAAAATGATTAATGCTATTCTTTCTTACTTTAGCTTAAGTTCTGGTTTTTGGGGTGAAGTATTGTTCACTGCCTATCACATACTCAATAGAATTCCTCTCAAGGAAAGAAATGTTACTCCTTATGAACTTTAGAAAAACAAGAAACCCAATCTAGGTTACTTGAAAACATGGAGTTGTAGAGCAATAGTCAGATTTCCTGAACCTAAAAAGAAGAAATTAGGTGAAAAAGGAATTAAATGCATATTCCTTGGCTATGCTATACATAGCAAAGCATATAGGTTTTTGGTAGTAGATCCCAATGGTTCAGTGGAAACAAATAACATCATTGAATCACGTGATGCGGTATTTTATGAGAATCGTTTCACAACCATTTCAAAATTGGATTCTAATCAAAGAAATAAATCAACTCCTTTGATGTCTACAGAGGAAAGTGAACGACATGAACCCATTGAGCCTAATGAACCTAATGAGCCTGTTGAGTTAAGAAGGAGTAAAAGGGCTAGGATTGAGAAGTCATTTGGCCCTGATTTCATTATTTATCTTGTAGAAGGAACTAGGAAAGCTTATTGTATGCAAACAATGATTTCTTTGAATATAGATTCAAATCCATCAACCTTTGAGAAGGTTATGAAGTCTCAAGATGTTGCTTTCTGTAAAGAAGCAATAAACGATGAGATGGATTCTATCATGGGTAACAATACCTGGATACTTGTTAATTTGCCACCTGGATCCAAACCAATTGGTTGTGAATAGATTTTCAAAAGAAAAATGAAAATTGATGGCACAATTGACAAGTTCAAAGCAAGATTAGTTGCTAAGGGTTTTACTCAAAAGGAGGGTATCGATTATTTTGATACATATGCTCCGGTGACTAGAATCGCCACCATTCGAGTGTTGATTGCCTTAGCTTCAATCTACAAGCTTGAAATCCATCAAATGGATGTTAAGACCGCTTTCTTATATGAAGAGTTAAATGAGGAAATCTACATACAACAACTGGAAGGATTTGTTGTACAAGATCAAGAACACGAAGTGTGTAAACTCGTGAAATCACTATATGAACTGAAACAAGCTCCAAAACAGTGGCATGAGAAATTTGACAAAGTAATAATGTCAAGTGGTTTTAGGATACATGAATCTGATAAGTGTGTGTACAGTAAATTTACTAGCAATAGAGGAGTAATCATATGCCTATATGTAGATGACATACTTATTTTTGGTACTGGCAATGTTGTCATTGAAAGTACTAAAAATTTCTTGTTATCTAGCTCTAGTATGAAAGACATGGGCTTGGCTGATATAATTCTAGGCATTAAGATCAAATGAGAGGACAATAATTTAATTCTTACCTAGTCGAACTATATTGAGAAAATTCTTAAGAAATTTAATCAATATAATTGCACACCTATGTCTACACCTTTTGATTCAAATTTGAAATTGTATCCTAATATTGGAAGAACTGTTGATCAACTAGAATACTCAAGAGTGATAGGTAGCCTGATGTATACCATGACTTGCACTAGACTTGATATTGCATTTGCAGTGGAAAAACTTAGTAGATACACTAGTAATCCCAGTAGTGTGCATTGGCATGCTGTTAACTGAATACTTACATACTTGAGGAAAACGATAGACTATGGAATAGTCTATAATGGCTATCCAGCAATGCTGGAAGGATTCACGGATGCTAGTTGGATAATTGACCGTGAAGATCACTCGTCTACAAGTGGTTGGATTTTTACTCTTGGAAGAAGAGCTATCTCTTGGGGTTCAAAGAAGCAAACATGCATAACAGACTCAACCATGGCGCCAAAGTTTATAGTATTGGTTTCTTGTAGCAAAGAGGTAGAGTGGCTAAGAAATCTCTTGTTAGAGATTAAGATATGGTGAAAGCCTATGCCACCAATATCTTTGCATTGTGATAGTGAAACAACTTTACCATGAGCCTATAGCCATGTCTACAATGAAAAGTCCAGGCATATAGGACTGAGACATAGCTGTGTTAGGCAATTAATCACAAAAGGTGTGATTACCATTAGTTATGTGAAGTCAAGTGAAAACTTGGCTGACCCCTTAACAAAGGGACTTGCAAGGGATTTGGTGTGTAAAACATCAAAGGGGATGGGCCTTAATCCCACTTAACATAATCACTCCGGGTGGAAACTCGACTCAACGCTTGAAGAAATATCAAGTCTTGAGTTCAATGAGCCCAAGTACACCACATGTCGTGATTGCAAGCACTTAATTTTATTTTTATTTTCATCCTAAGGTTGAAGTGCTTGGTACCTGTAATGTGAAAAGAAGAGGATAACTCTTAATAAGCTTACAATTAGGTTATTAGGGTACTGTAAATTACAGGGGTACTCTCAGTAAGCTTACCTAAGTAAGTGTAGGAGGTGGTGCTGCTTCCTATGAGTCTAAGGGCTTGACTCTAGAGCACTTATGAAACAAGATATAGACACAAGGCCAATCCACGCGTTGGTTTGTTTGAATACTTGAGATAACCTGTACTGTGCATGAGACATGTCTGGTTAGTCATATAAGATCACTAGTTCAAAGACAAGTCTACTATGCCATCTTGACTAACTTTGAGGTGTCTTTAGTAAGTGGATGATCCAAATCGTAAGATATCTTCACCAATGCATAAGGTTGCCAAGTGACCAAGAATTATTATTAGATATTTTGAAAATAGAGGGGGAATGTTGGGGAATTTTCAAAATGGGTTTTCAAATTTATTGTTTAGTTTTTGGGTGTTTTCAAAACCTTCCATGTTTTTCTTTGGAAAACATGAAATAAGCTTGGGAACTTTGTCCCACATTGGAAAGAGAGCAAAACATGGAGCACTTAATAAAGTGCTACATGGAATATTCCTTTGAATATGGAATTGTGAAGTGAAAGTTAGTGTGCATGCACTCACACTGCAAGGATGATGCTTTCCACCATCCGCACAAGCACACGTACGAGCAGACGTGCGTGCTCGTGGCGTGGGCAGTGGGCTATGCGGTGTTTGATGGCTCACTTTGTACGGACGCATCGGTGAAGGTGCCATGAGGGCGTTTTCCTATTTGCATCGGATAGGTTGGAGTGATGATGTGGCATGGGTGACATGGAATACAGTCAGCTCCACGTGGCAATGATGTGGCATCCATTGGTGATGAGTCAACCAACCGATCAAACGGTTGCTTGTCCGATTTGGAGCGGCTTGATCATAGCCATTGATTGGAGATGTGCGTGATCATACGGATGACATGGCACCCAATCGTGATCAAGTATGATTAGTTAATGCGTTTGTTCGGTGTGAGAATGATCTGCACCATAGATCGTTGATCCAACGGTTAGATTTGATTGGATGCGATCAAGGGACATGACCATTTGATCAGATGCACCAACGTCCATAAATAGGCTGCGAAATTAGCCATTTCAATCCATTCAAAATTCAAAAAGCATTCCTGCAATTCTCGCTCGCTCTCTCTCTTTCTCTCTCCCTCTTGATTTAGAGTTTTCGATCAAGAGTTTTTTAAGTAAGTTTCTGTTTTTCTTACTGGTAATCAAATTTTGCAGACTTGATTATCAGTGTCTTGGTTTTCTTAATCATATTAAGAGTATTTTGATCTACTGTCGTCAGTGCAGACGTCGGTAGACTTGATCTTAGATCAAACTTCATTGTATCCTAGAGGCGAATTTGTTGTAACCCCCTACACACCTTTTGGTGGGTGTAAATATTGTCTTTAGAAAAACGACTAAGTAAAGTGATTTGAAGCACTAAATTTATGTTCTACATGGACAAGATTATCGCAAAGTTTTGAAGACTCGAAGACCATAAACTGAAGAATTCAAGACGAATTGTTCCAACATCCTTTGTTTCTTCTCTGTTTCAGAAATAATCAGATGAATCTCAGCCAAGGTGATTGCCAGTGGGAATCTGTTGATTCTAAAGGTCTCTCTCAGGTGATGTTCTATCTTTTGGGCTGAAGGATTTCTTTCTTGATGGACAAGAAATCAAATTTGAGGTTTGTCAAAGCCAAGATTTAATGGAGTTTGTGAAGTCTATTGCCTATTGTGGCGCTACAACTAAGGCGCTTCGAAAAATGTCACATTAGTCAATCTATCAAAGTTTTCTTAAACGTCATATTACCAGTGGTGTGCTACGACACCATTTTGCTGCCGTAGGGCAACAAACGGACATTTTACAACTCATAGACATTATCCAAAGTGCTGTTTCAGTACCCCAGGCCAAACTAATTATAATCTCTCGTTTCTAGACCAAAACAATCACTTTCTCTCTAAAATGCTCATTCTTTTTGTTTAATGGTAGAAACAAAGCAAACGGTCCACTAGCCATCAACCAAGCAAATGAATTTCTAGATCTCAATTGTTTCTCCTTAGATTATATTTGTTTGGTGTTCCTTTGATCTCCTTCGCTATTCATCGAGTTAGGGTTTTGGATTGCTCAAATAAGGGTTTTAGATATTAACTTCCCGTGTTTACTTGAGATTTCCATGGCTACATGGTAAAGATCTGTTATTTCATTCAATGTGAGTTGTTTCTACTAGAATTTTATTCCGAAGCATTTTGTATTCTTTCAAGTTCGTTCAATTGACTCTAACTATTGTTTATGATTTTGATTTTTATCGATACTTAGATATGGTTGAGTTCAATTTGGATTTGACTGACCTAGATCTGGATCTGGATCTATGGTTGTTGTTTTATTGGGTATGAATTTCTGAAACATTTCTATTAACGAGGTTTTGGCTGCAGTTTCTCTTAAAAGATTAGGGGTGTAGCAGTTTTTAGATACCTAATTTTAGGTTTTTCTTTCTCTATTTTTATTTTTTCCAAAATTTTCCTTTTTGAAACATTTGTGTTATGGAAATCTTTTTTAATATTGAAGGAAACAAATATAGATTTAAGTTTTATGTTCTACTAAATTTTTTATTCTTGTCTGTCTCTCCGTATTTATAAATGTACTCTTCGTGTAGGATAACTCCTTGATTGAGAAACAAGGGACTTCAAGGATCACTTTCTTCTTCTTAATCCAACCAAGGTTGTCCATGCTGTAAATTTGAAAGTAAAATGCTAAACAAAACTTCATAACTTTTCTTAATAACATTGTTTTTTTCATTGGAAACTTGATATTCTTTTATTTATATTTATTGAGATCTATCTAAAACAATATATATTTAATGAGAAACTATATAAAAAACCTAAAAGTTGTGATACTAAAAAATTTACAAAACTGATAAATTCGAAAGGAAATTTCAAAAACTCATCCAATTTAGTTGTGGGATTAAATTTCACAATTTTTTATTAAACGTTTTTCTCAAAAATTATTTGGAAATGACTACTGTATAGATGTCACCAAGGTTCAATGGTTGTTGTACCCATCAAATATGTGGGTATTTGTTAAGAAGTCTAATTTTTATGCTTCACTAAATTTTGGAGATTTTATGTTGAACAAGCAATGATGTTTCTAACAATCATGCTATCTATCTGTCATATGTTTTGAGTGCAGAAAATGGATTAGTAACATGTTGAAAAAAATGGTTTTATAGTGATTTTAACGTGAAATTAAAGTAGATTCCAACCATCAGTTGAACAGGGATCAAATGGATTTAGATTTTTTGTAACAAGATCTTTACCCCACAAAAAGAATGATAAAAAACTATTAAGAATTGAATGAGAAATTGTCTAATAAAGTTGGCTTCATGAATGAGGTATTGGGAATAGTGTATAACTATTTATCCCACATTGATTGTAGAGGAAAATATTGATAGGTATTTAAACCTCAAGATTTTGATAAGGGCATGAGCCATTTGGGCATCCAAATTTTCCGAATGGAGTTATGGATGCTTCAAGGATGAGTTTGGGCCAAAACTATGGTCCAAGTTGGTTATGCAAAAATTATTACACGTGCGTTGTCTACCTGCCCGCCCGGACTAGGTCCGTGATCCGTCGATCGTTGATCTTGGGAGGGCTAGGCCGGATTGGTAGTTCATTAACCTAATCTTTTTGGGCTAAGTTTATTTAGTGGCTGCAGATATACACACATATGTATATAGAGTATGTAACTCACACACTTATGTTCCATTAGTTTTGCTGCATTAGTTGGGCAATTTTGCAGAAATTGATTTCAGCATTTGTTGCTGGAAGGCGCCTTATCTCTCTCCCATTGTGTATAAAAGGAGACCATCCTCTTTGGTTGGAGTACAGAATTTTCGGCTCTCATATTATATAGTAAGTCTGCTCCTATATTCTTCTTCCTGTATGAGAGAGTTCTGTCATTGTCATTTCGCTAGAGCTAACTAGAAGATGCTTCTACGTTAGTGGGTCTAAACTGTCGTATCCTTGGAGACAGATGTTGACATACCTCCAACACTCACGGTGAGGCGCCAAATCTGTTTTTAAGGAGACTGTGATATCACACAGGTTTTGGTTTACTTGCTTGTCTTATTTCAATAATTTATTTTGATATATATTTATGTTTATCATTTTGGTTAGTTTTATGATTTTTGATATGTAATTTAAATTATTAAATATGAATTTGTTTGTTTTTATTTAATTACACAATTTGTATAACAATCTTAAAACAAATTTATGTGTTTCCCATGAAATTGGTTGTATAGATTCATATGTAATAGTTTATTTTCCTAGGAGATTTGTATACTGCATAAGTTCTTTGTTTCAGTAAATAAAATAAAATATATATATGCATGCTACTGCTTTGTTTTCCAAATCATTGGTGTGACGACCCCAACAAGCATATCATGATTTCATTTATTTAATTATGTGTTAAGTTTTAATTATGATATATGCCATGTGATTAATTTGTGTATACAAAAATGCTTTAGAGCTCTAATGGGAAGGTGGGACCCACCCTGATGTGATGTTTGTGCCTTGTTTTGTTTGTTTTTTTTTTGCTTTGACACATCACTAGAGCTCAAATTAAAGCTCTATATTTTGAGCTCTTTAGCATTTCCCTTTGTGTATATCTGTCTGATTTGAAACTATCTGTTATGATTTATGTTCAAATTTTGAAATTGATGGCTTAAATGGTTTTAGAAACCGAAATTGGGTACATGAATAGACTAATTGGAATTTTTAGAACCATTTGGTAAGTTTGATTAAAAATTAATTCAATTTGATTAATTAAGTTGTGTATAATTAGCCTAATGTTCTAATTAATGTATTAAGTCATCATAGCTATATCTATGTGCCTCAAGCTCATTTTGACCTCAACTTCTTCGTTTTTGAGAGCAAAAATCTTAGAATTCATTTTAGAGAGAGTGACCTCTTATCTAGAGAGAGGAAGGGAAAGATTGAAGGAGAACTTGTTGATCTTAGCTAGATTGGTCAAGATAGTGCAAGAATTAGTGTATTTGAAAGCTCTAGGTAAGAATTTAACCCTCAATTCTTGAAGATAATGTGTTTTAGAGTTGAGTTCATGGAATTAACATGATCATTTGCATGTGAAAGTATGTCAAGAAAGTGTTGTTGCTTTACACGCATGTATGAATATGTGAAATTTCACCAATTTGAATTTGGTTTTGATCATCTATGTTGAGTTTGAGAGTTAATTTGAACGTGCATATTTGATTAATCATGTTTTAACCTTTAAATTCATGTTTTGGAAAGGACTTTTGTACATGCATGGAGCTTTTGAGCTCAAATTTGTTAAATTCATGAGTTTTGAGAAAAAAAGCTTGGAAAACCTTACATGCATGAGTTTTTGAGCAAAGAGATTTTGAGAAAATGGTTTTTGAGGGGTCATGTATACATGTTTTCTAAAGCAATTCTATGATTTTGAACAAGCCATGCATGACCGAATGCTTTGAATTAGCGTTTGGAAGCTCAAACTTTCAATTTGGAAATCCAGAATTTTATCAGATTGCTCAAGTGACCAAGTGGTAGCTCTAGGTTCGGGGAAAACAAACTCTTATTCGGATTTGCATCGCCCGATGAGCGAACTTGACAAACTCCCAGTATCTTTGCAGTCTTTGGGATGATTATAGGTTTTTCAAATTTAAGATATTTATAAGCTTGCAAATAAGCCAAGTTTGGGAAGATTAAATAAGTGCACTTTTTGACTTTTTATGAAATATGGGTTGGGTTTAGGTTGGGTTTGAAGTGATGTGTTAGAGAGGTGATGTGACTTAAATAAGATGATGTGATTTAAATAGGATAGTGACTTTTTGACTTTTTGGATTTTTTAAGAGTTGCCAAACTTGACCTTAATTTGTATTTGAAATTTCAGTTACAAAATTAGACATTCTGAGTTTCAAAATTTGTTAACAATATTTTAGTTGTGCCAAAATGTTTGCAAAAACAAGAAAGCCAATATTTATTAATGTTTGTTAATAGATTGATTAGTCTTCTTTTAATTTTATCTACTTCTACGACAACAATAAAAATTATCCAAACTAACTACGCAAACAATATTTTTTTTTTTGTTACTTATGTTCACCCTCCTAAGGTTAAAAGAACTAAATCAGTTGGGTTAGCTCTTATATACGATCCTCTGTTTGACATGCATGATACATTAATCAAAGGTACTCAAATAGAATACTATTGAAAAACCTTGAAATTCACATATATGATTATAAAGGTACTCAAATATAACCACCAATAAAAATACAAAACAAAACCATCAATCAAAGGTACTTAAACACAAAACTATTGAAAAGCTTTTGAAGTAGGCTCACATATATGATTATAAAGAGAGAGAGAGAGAAGAGAGAGAGAGAGAGAGAGAGGCACTACAAGAAACTCAAGAATGCAACTATACAAGAAAAACAACACTAACTAAAAAATTGGTTGTACAAGAGTATTATGAACCAAAACAATATTGGTGGTAAAAAAAAAAGAAGCTAATGTTTGCACTCATTTTTCTAACATGAAGTCTATTGGGCTTGAAGAGGGCAAATGCCAAGTAGTATGTGAAGTATGGGGTGAAGAACACGTGGCCATAGACACGTGATTGTAGCCATGACATCATCGCAAAGCAGGTGAAAGGGGTGGTTACAAGCAGTTGCATTAGACAAGAAGCAAAGTGACAAGTAGCAATCTCATAGGAGGAGTGAAAACCAAGATTACCCAAGATTAGAGAAAAGTGTTAGGCAGTGGTTACAAAGGAGAGTATCCAGCGGTTGTTGACCGACTGCCCTAAAGGTTATAAAAGGGGGCAGTAGAATGCAGGCGAGAGAACAAGAACTTCACACCAAATTAACGTAGTTTAGGAGTTTTAGGGTAGGAATCCCAGTTTGTAGTTGTAATTTTCCTTGTGATTTTTCCTTGCAAACTTCAAAGGTTTGATTAATGCAATTTCTTTTGTTTACTTTCTTTTGCATTACTCTGTTCCAAAGAAGTCCTTCAAGGCATTGAACTAGCAAGCACAATTGCCTAATCTTTTTTGTTTGTGAAATGTGTTGGAAAAATAATGGTTTTTTGGTGACTTTAATGCGATATTAAAGTGGGTGTTAATTCTCAATTGAGGTTGAGTAAAGTGGGTCTAGATTCTTTGTAGTGAGATCTTTACACCACAAAAAGAATGACAAAAAACCATTAAGATTTGAATGAGAAATTGACTCATTAGGTTGGCCTCATGAAAGAGGTGTTGGGAAATGTGTAAAACCTTGTATCCCACATTGACTGTAGAGGAGAACATTTATGGATATTTAAATCCTATTTTTTGCCTAAGGGTTTGAACCCTTTGGGGCATTCAAATTTTCCAAAGGAAGTGGGTTATGAATGTTTCAAGGATGGACTTGGGCCAAGACTATGATCCAAGTTGGTTACGGAAAAATTGCCACACGCGCGCGCGTGCGCCACTTGCCCACTCGGATCGAGCAAGGTCTGTGGATCTTGGGCTTGAGGTTGGATTGAGTGTAGGGGTTGGGCTTGACCCACCCATCTTAATTTTTTTGGGCCAAGCTAGTGTTGTGGGCTGCAGTATTATACACATTACACAAGTATATAAAATGTGTGTAACTCATCCATAATGATGATGAATTATTCCAGCAGTTTTGCAGGTTTAATACAGAATTCATTTATGCATTTGTGGTGGGCCTTGATGGCCGGAGTCTTTTCCTCTCCCTTCATGTATATAAAAAGAGGCCCTCTCCTTCCTTTTCATTACCAAGAATTGTTATTCTTCTTGTCTACAAAAGTTGTCCTTCAATTTTATATTTTTCATAGAGAGTGTGCTGCAAAGTTCTATTCGTCGAAACTACCCAGTCAATGCATTGATGTAGCTGATCCAACCCTCGTATCCTAGGAGACAGATGTCAAACAACCTCTAACACCCAACCGGTGAGGCGGCGAATATGTTTTAAGGATACTCTCTGGAGAACGCATCGATCTGCTTTTTGTTTCCCATTTTATTTTGTTATTTATTTCTGTTATGTTTGTAATTTCCAGCATGTATTCTGCTTCGGCAATTGTAATTCCTAAATATGAATCTATTTGTTTCTTTAATTACACAATTATGTACAACAAAACTTAAAGTTAAGGCCCTTTCCATCTTGATCTAACAAAAATTTTACTAACAGAGAGCTAAAAGATCAGACCCACAAAGAAATATAACCAATACCCAAAATTGATTCACAATATGGGTAGGTGTTAACATGAACCACTTCCCATTTTAGGGCAATTGCATAAAACAAAAAAGTGGATCTAAATCAAGATTGTAAAAGAAAACTAATACTAACGGAGATCAGCCTTGTTGATGGGTTCTTCTCTTCGCCAAATTGAATCTGATGAATGGAGGTTCTTCACTTCACCCGACGCCATTGATACTAGATGTATGTCGATCACTGTCACAGGGTTCATTGATGATAGAGGGTTTCTCTCTAGATTGGATGGAGAGATAGCACTAGGACTGATATAATGTCATGGAGTGAAGTGAAGAGTGCTGGTTTAATTTGGGAATACGTTCATTACTGCGCTCTGTAATGCCAAAACAACATCGTATTGCCCAAAATGACGCCATTATACTAAATTCATTTCCTTCTCCGCAACGTGGTATCATACAGCTCCATGGATTGCTTCTCACCCACGTGTCACCATCCTGTTTGAACTGCTAGACTACCGTTAGACATAGGAAAAATGCAGGAGACCTCATTTTTTAGAGACCCCCGTAATCCCCTTTAGACCTCCACTATTGGTGTATGTGTGGGACTCACTCATGTATATATGGAACTTACACCATCAATGGTGGAGATCCAAAAAGGTTGTGAGACTAAAAACTGTGAGTCTCAACCATTGTTGTAGACATAAAGCTTCATGGATTGCTTCTCACCCACGTGTCACCATCCGATTTGAGCTGCTAGACTACCATTACACATAAAATTGCTGGAGAGGAGATGAATCCCAATCACAAACTATTATGTCCCTGGTTGTTGTTCATCACTTAACACAAAATCACGAGTCTCGCTTGCTCCACAGTCACCAGAGGTGTGAGGCATCACATGGCCATTGGGGCACCAAATAACGTCTCCTGAGATCATTCTTACGTCAGGACAGCCCAATATTTTTGGTGAAAACAAAATCTAAAATCTAAAATCAAAATCATTTAATATTGTTAATTAATTTTTTTTAAAAAAATCAATTACAATTTTTAAAACTATTGCACGCATTGTATCATAAAATCACTAATAAATCATATAATCAAGATTTTATTTTATTTTTTAGTCTATATTTTTATGGTCTTCTAACCTAATAAGATTTAAGAAGTTAAAAAAAAAAAAAAAGGACAAATTTTAAATTAAAAAAAAATTACTAAAGCAAAAAAAAATCTCGGAAAGCAATGTCAAACCCCCATTGAAAAACTGAATTCCTAGTTTTTTAAATCTGAAAAATTATTTGATTAAATTAAGTAATTTGATAAGTACAAAATTTTGAGGTTTGAAACTAATTATTTAAAAAAATTTTGTCTTTCACTTTTTTTATTGTGGTGGTTACCTTGGTAGCATTATGGTGATGGTGGTGTTGTGTGGTAGTAGTAATCAGGGGCAAAAGCAAGATTTTATTTGGAGGGATATGTAACTATAAAATATGTACATTAAAACAAACAATTGCGCTAATATTTTTATAAAAAACTAAAAGAAATCATAGAGGATGAATATATATAATTTAGAATTATTCATAACTAATATTAACTAAGGTTAATTGGTGAAAAATCTATTTTTATAGATGTATATGGCATGAGATCCAATGATTGATTTATTTTGATTATAAGGATATGGTCAATGAAATATATTGGTGAGAAGAACAAATTATTGTTTTAAAGGATATTTTTCTTTCTTCCATTTTCACCATTATTTTTTCTCTCTCTATTTTCTCTCCTTCTCACAACACTACTATCAATCACTGTCAACCATTGTCCTTGTCATGACTCGCCAAAAAATTGGCCGTTGCTAGAGAAGTCACTAGCAATCGATGGCAATGGACAAGTGGATAGACATGCATGATAAATAGGTGGATGTGTGAACAGATAAGTAGAACACATTAATAAATAAGTGAACACTTGAATAGATAAATGGACAAGTGGACAGATAAATGCACACATTGATAGTGGGTGTTATGGTCTTTCAAATTGTTGTTGTCCTTCTAACCCAAAAAAAAAAAAAAAAAAAAGAGAGTAAAATTGCTCTAGATATTAAAAAAAATGGACTTTCGACCAGAGCACCCTATTAACTAAAGGGTTTTCAAAACTTTGGAGTAGTTGTAACAACCCAAATCCATCTTAGCAATAGTGGTAATAGAGTAGCAATCACTATGCTTTGTTATCATTTTTCAAAAACACTTTTCAGAAAATTTTACTTTCTTATTTTTCTTGTTTTTTTGTTTTTACTAATTTTTTTTAATATTTTGAGCAATTTTTTTAATTTTTAGACATACCTAACATAAATATACCTAAAAAGTAAAAAAATTTGAAAAAAACCTTTTAAAAATTCACTAAATACCTAAAATATAAAAAAAAATACGAAAATTTAGTACATTTTTTTATATTTTTATGTATTTATTAATTTTTAAAAATGTTTTTTCGCAATTTTTTTACTTTTTAGATATATCTAAGTAAGGTACATCTAAAAAAGTAAAAAAATATTTAAAATTTTAAAAATATTCACTAAAAACAAAAAAATACGAAAATAAAAAAACTCAATTTTCAAAAAACTTAATTCAAAAAATTTAAACCAAACACACTAAATGATATTTTCGTGCTAGGGATAGTGATAATGATAATAAAGTGACGGTGGTGATGTTCGTGTTGTGGAATAAAGGTCATGAAAGTAGTGGTGAGTTGGTGGCGGTTGGTTGAATGTGGGTGGTAGATACTGTGCACAAAAGACATTAGGAGTTACTAAGGCCTTATTTGAGAATAGGCTATTTTAGGTGACTTTTTGGCTATTTTAGTTTGGCTAAAAAAATTGTGTTTGGAATAATAGTTGGCATTTTTTTTTTTTTTGCAATTGATTTGATGATTATGAGAGAAAAAGTAAAATAATTATGAGTTGAATGTGATATTTTATCTTATTGACTATTTTAACCTATTTTATCTTTATTAGCTATTTTAACCTAAACTACACTTCCCAAATACCCCCTAAATCTACTATCAAATTATTCTCATCAGCCAATGTTAAAATATTTTTCTGGAAATTCCTAGTGTATGTCATGGGTGATGAGAAAAAATATAAATGTGTATTTAGAAATTCCAAGCATATACTACGTGTTACTGTGACGCACCGTCTCATTGAACTGTAACTCAATCAAACACGGGATTTTCTTCTTATCTTTGAAATTTCTAATCAAACACGGGATTTTCTTCTTATCTTTGAAATTTCTTTGGTCAAGATTAATACAACAATTGTTTTTCAATGTCCTCCTCCACCAAATACTTGACATATTTTGGAGGTAAATCCCAATCAATCAATGTGTGACTATAATGATGAAGATTTGAGTTCTGCTCGGTAGCTCGAAATCAGTTGGCCCGAGTGGCTCGAAAATGCAAAACGACGTCGTTTTGCCTCTTTTTTTTTTTTTTCCGTCTTTTTCTTCCTTCCTCCTCTCTTTTGTCTCAAACATTTGTGAACATTGACAAACAGAACCTCCTTTCCAAAACCTCCTTCATCTTTTTCTTCCTCTACTTTCTTTTCCTAAAAACTACCAAACCCATCACAAAATTGAAACAAACCCACTTTCTCTCTCCAAAAACTATGAAATCCATCACAAAGCTAAAATCAAAATCAAAATCAAACCTACCCACCGATCTAACACAAAAATCAAACCCAATCAAGCAAAAAAATCAAACACAAAAATCAAACCCATCCACAAAAAATCAAACCCACCCACCGAGTGAGAGAGAGAGAAAGATCTTCCCAAGAGATACACACACATAAATACAAGAGGGACCTTCCCCTTCCATCATCATCAACACACATAGATACACGAGATACATACACACAGAGATCTTCCCCCTCCCTCTTCTCTCTTTCTCTTTCTTCGCTCTCTTTCTCTTTTCTCTCTCTGTTTTCGGCGATATAAGAGGGAAAGTGGGAAATAAAAAATACCAAAAACGACGTCGTTTTGGGTATTCGAACCAATTCGTGCCAAGTGTTTCTTGAACTACCAAGGATTATTCTGAAGATTTTGTATGAAAATATTTCAACAGATTCTTCTTTTACTGTAGTGATCCAATTTAGAAATTGTTCAACTGTAAACAATCCTTGAACTCTAATATGTCAAGTTTTAAACTTAACTCATTGATTGGATGCATTATTTGCCATCGGACGCCTTCTTTGGCATATCTGCACGAGAACTCGTATTTAATTATTCTTATAAATGTATTATCAGGTATGAATAATAAATTAATTTATCTAGAGACTATTTAATAAATATATATTGTATAAATTAGTTTTAAAATATTCTAATTTAGTCACTAACAAAAATATTAGTAAGAATAATTTTGTGGGTACTTAAATTTTTTTCGTTTGTAACTATTTTGATAAGGATTCAACTTAATAATTGCTTTTACTAAATATCTTAGTTAAAAATTTTATTTAATTAATTTTAATAAACCCACAGAGATACACAATTATATAAATTTATCCTCAAATTTAAAAATATATATATATATAATAAAACAAGATAATTTTTGAATTTGTCTTACACACATTGGACTTTTCAAATCTATTCAAATTACAAAACAACGGCTGTGATGTATTTTACTTTTCAATTTCTTTCTCTCGCTTTGTCCTTTTCTCACCCACCCTCCCATGATATATATATATATATATATATATAATTGCATTACGTGACCGGTGAGGTGAGTCTCACCCCACCACTCGTACTATTAATGCATGGCAGCCTATAGAATAGGTTATGATGATGCTCTTGGTTTTTGAAAGATTTGAGATCAATAGACAATTATGACAAGAGCAAAGGTTGGATGTGTTTTATGGAGTCTATTTATACAGACTCCATTTCTTAATTGATGGGAGAGAGTGAAAGTTTAAAATATATATAAAAAAAAAATCTTTTGATAGCAAAGTTATCATTGGGAGAGAAGGAGATGAGAAGGAGAAAGGAATCTTCATACCGTTTCACTACCCTACTTTAATACTATTATTAAGTAAGAAAATCTTTTTAATTTTATCATTCTTTTTATTTGTTTAAATTTTTAAATTATATTCATATATTAAAATGATTAAAATTTTTAGATAGAACTTGTTTGTAGTTGCATGTAAATTTATGATATATATATATATTAGATGTTTGAAAATTAGTTATATATTAGTAGCCTTCAAATCATGATATAATCTTAGATTTAGGCTTGCATGTGTAATTTGTGATGTTAAATAGATGTTTGAAGATTCTATTTGGTTTGATCATATGATTCTTAAATCTGTCAGAATTTTGTACAATTTTTTAGACAATTTTATACTCAAAATTTCGGGATTATTTCTTCTGCAAAGTAGTTAATAGCGATTTATAGTTCATCTAGAAATTTTTGTATCAATTATTCTAGCTTTGTACAAATCTATATGAAATTTTTATCAAATCTGAATTTTTAGACAGATTCTGCTTCATGTTTGGAAAATCACTAAAAGTCCTATATTAGACCAAATCTTGCATTTTATGAGTTGAAAATGAAATTTGTAAAGTCTAGTTTCATACTCAATTTTTAGATTATGGATTTGATTTATAAATTTCAGTGTGGAATTATTTTAAGAAAATGTGACGAATTTGTGTTATGTAAAGTCTTGTAATTTTACAGAATTATTTATAACTTATTTTTTTGGAAATTATCTCTGAAAGATGACCATAACATATTTGTTGAATATTCCAAAGAATTACATGAATTTTAGAATTGTTTAAATAATTTAATTGTAATTTTAACCATGAAGATTGTGTTCTGAAAATTCTGGGTAGAATGTTAAAGAATCAAGATTACCAATTCAATTATTTATTAGAACTAAAAATAAGTGTTGTGCTAGTCTATTTAATTAGATCATGTAAATTAGTATTTTATGCATGTGTGTTGTTGTGATTTATTTTAGTATTTAAAAATTATTATTTCACACCATGGCTTGATTTAACTATATCCAATAATTTGTGAACATTGATGGATTATTGTAGAACGTATATGTTAATATTTTCTATTGAAAATGGTATCAAAATGGTATAATAGCTATTCTGATCTAATTTTTTTAATTATTAGTGATTATTATGGAAGTTAATTAAAATGTCCAACGAAGTATAGGAAATTAATGGTTGACGGTTAATACCGGTTGTTCAGGATGAGACTTGGTTTTAAATAGTGTACGAAATTAATGGTTGACGGTTAATATCAGTTGTTTAGCGTGAGCCCTGGTTTTGAGAATTTTCTCGTAAATTGTGTCTCAAAACCCTAACATGGCACGAGACTTATTTGAATCCTTTCAGTATTCGGTGTTGGAATAAGCGTGGATGTGCAGTTGGCACACAGGAAACTTATGTACCCTTGGTAGACCGTTTCCTTGAGGCAGACCACGGATGCCACTGCTTGGATATATAACTCTGGATGTGAGCATTCCTGATAGTTACGGTTGGTAACCCTTGAATATTTGGCCAAGGAGAGGGGGGGTTTCAAATTAACGATGGCCATGACTTAGTGGTTAGTAAGTTAAATATCTTTGGTGAGATTTCAAGTGTCACTTAATTTATTAAAATTGTTAAAATTATTTTAATGGTTGTAATTTATGTTTTCAATTATATTATATCATATTTATAATCTTGTTATTTTTCTCTTAAAAAGAAAGGTAGGTTTGTTGTGTTTTTTCAGTGTGTTGCAAAGCTCATGGCATATGTTTTGTTGCCCTGGCATTTTATGTTAGATTTTGACAAGGAATGAATGGAAGTTGAAAATGGAGTTGACGCTAACATAGAGCCTTAGCTTACTTGAAACCATGACTGGAGCCGAATAAATTTTATTTTCTTATGTACTAAAAATTAAGGACGTTATGATTTCATTTGATGTTGTATTTGGATAATTGTAAATTTTTATTTAAGGTTGTTTGAACCTTTAGTGATGTACGAGAGTTGGAATTTCCGATATTAAGTTTTTAATTAAGTTATTTTGTTTACTTAATTTCCCTTGATGTTCCAAAATTTGGGGTATCACAATTTGGTATCAGAACTTAGATTGAGAACCCCTTGAGACCTTGGGAATCCATACGGCCTACATTTTTTTGTATAAATTACTTATGGTTATATCTAGTGTTTTTTTTCCCTACCATACAAAACAAACCCTTTCGATTTGAAGGATGACATGCCTACTAGAAGGAACTGGATAATTGGATGAAGAATTTGGCTCTGACCCACGGAAGAGCTTTAGGTTATAATACCCAGGAATGGTGTGAAGATATCTAATCTCGATTGAAGCATAGAGTCACGAATTCAAGGAATAGGCTTATATGATTTATGTTTTTATTATAAGACACATGCTAGTCATGATAACCATCTTAACTTAATCCTTAGTTGTATCCTTGATTTGATGTCATATCTTCGAATGTAAAATCATCACTACCCTACCGTAATTGAACCAATCTAATTTAGCGGAAGATTATCAATTGGCAATCTTTGAGCCTTGATTATTGTATCTAGTATAAGGTTATTTTTGTAAACCAGTTGCTTTCTTTTAGTCTTTACTGAGTGATGAATCTTAGATGTTTAGTTTGAAATGCGAATGGCCAATTATACCTTTTATTCAAATTCCATTTGAATCCTTGTGTTAATTGATATTATTGTTATAGTTACATAGTATTATTTTATTCTACCACTTCGTATTCTTTCATCTCTACTCCAAGTTCACCAACCTTGGGCTTAAAGTCAAAGCAATTCAAAATAGTCATGAGTCTAGGAATACCATTGTGTAGTTCGATTTGAATAGATTTTGTGTTTAAGTTATGTGATTTAAAAGTCTTTGACCTGCAACCTAAAAGTTATTGAAATGTCAAACTTTGACATAATCCTAAAAATAAATAAATAAACTAGTTGTCAGTCCATCGAGTAATTATCAATTGTTATCATAAGGCAATAACACCATACTCTTCTAACGGTTAGTGTTTCTAATTTATGGGGGGATAGACAAGATTCTTCATTCTTGACATGTCATAAACAACGGAGGAAAGAGCAGCTGGCTAGATGGTTGGTCAGTTTAATCTAGGAAGATAAAGATTGAAAGGATTTGGAAATCGTTCTTGTGATGTGCGAATATGCAGACGTTTTTCCTGAGTAACTACTAGAATTACATTCAAAGCGTGAGTTAGATTTTATGATCGAACTGAAACCTAGGATGTCACCAATATCAATGGCACAACATCGTATAGCCCTAGCAGAACTTTGAGAACTGAAGGAGCAATTGCAAGAATTATTGGATAAAAAGTTCATCAAACCTAGTATGCCATAGGGAGCACCGACATTGTTTGACAAAGAGAATGATGAAACATTGAGGTTATACATTGACTATTGACAACACAATTGAGTCACTGCTAGGAATCGATACCCATTACCAAGAATTGATGACTTATTGAAAGATTCAAAATGTTTATGCGGAATCGACATCATGTCTCAATATAACCAACTACGTGTCAAACAAAAAGACATATCAAAAACTACATTTCGAACCTGTTATGGCCATTATGAGTTCGTGGTAATACCTGGTTTGACTAATGCACTGGTGTATTCATGAGCTTAATGAACAAAATTTTGACACCTTACTTAGCTCAATTTGTAGTAATGTTCATGAATGACATTTTGAGTACTCACGATTAGAAGATCATGAGCAGCATTTAAGAGAAATTTTATAAGTTCTAAGGGAGAATTAGTTGTATGCCAAAAACTAGTAAATGCAACTTTTTGTTGAAGAAGTAAAATTCTTAGGTCATGTTGTGTCTGAATCATGAATATGAGCGGACCCTACGAAAGTAGAAGCAGTAATGGGTGGAGACAACCTAAGAATACATTTGAGATTCGTAGCTTCTTGGGATTAGTGGGTTGTTATAGAAGGTTCATACAAGACTTCTTCAAATTAGCCAAGCCAATGCCAAGTCTAGCATATAAATGAGTAAAGTTTAAATGGAACGAAACTTCTGAGCAATCATTTCAAGAACTCAAGAAAACAATAACAAGCGCTCATATACTAATTATACCTAAACCTGATATTGGGTACTCATTTTATTGTGATGCTTCTAAAGAGGGATTAGGAAGCAGATTAATGCAAAATGGAAATGTAGCTAGTGGCTTATGGGTCAAGATAATTGAAGAATCATAAAGGAAAAAATAAAAAATGCACCCACGATTTGGAGTTAGCAGCTGTGGTCTATGCGCTTAAGACTTGGAGACACTACCTTTATGATAAAAAGGTTGAAAATCTTTACTGACCAAAAAAAAAAAAAAAGCTTTGAAGTATTTGTTCACACAAAGGGATTTGATCATGCAACATGGACGTTGGATGTAAAATCTTGAAGACTATTAATTCACTTTGTTACCATCCCGGGAATGCTAACATTGTAACTAACACGCTAAGTAGAAAGACGAGAGAAATCATCTCCAGCATAGCAATTAAAAAGTGGCAAATGATGAGTACAATGAATGAGTTTATGTTACAACTAAGAACTCAAAATGGAAAAGCTAGTTTGTTCGCAACATTCACAACACCCTAAGTTCTTACTAAAGTGCTAGAAGTCAAAAGATTTGATCACAAGACTGACTTCATTAAGGCACGATTAGTGTCAAGAGAACCCTCACCTGACTGGGTGCTTCATCTAGATAATAGTTTGAGGTATCTAGGTCAAATTTTTGTGTTAAACATTGAACAATTGAGAGAATAAGTACTTTAAGAGTTTCACCATTCAAATTTTGCAATTCATCTAGGGAAACAAGATGTACAAGATCTCAAGCGGCAGTGTTGGTGGAGTGTAATGAAGAAACCATACACAATTCGTATCTAAGTGCTTAAAGTGTTAGCAAGTGAAAGTAGAACATTAAAAGTTGGCAAGGAAGCTCCAGCCTTTGCCAATACCTAAATGAAAATGGGAACACATAATGATGAATTTTGTAACGGGATTGCCTTGGTCCCCACAAGGGCCTAATGCCATTTGGGTTGTGGTCGATTGGTTAACCAAAAAAAAATACATTTTCTACCAATAGGACCGACAGATACACTCGAATCACTAAGTCGATTATTTATTTGAGGATTCTTTAGATTGCATGGAGTGCTAGTCTCAATGGTATCAGATTTTGACCCTCACTTTACATCATAATTTTGACAAAGTTTGCAAAAGGCTATGGATACGGAGTTGTGATTTTGTAACAATTAGTTTTGGGAGACCACTTGAGTAGTTAATCGGCCGCTCGAGTGGTGATGCAAAGCTTCCAGTATCTTGGTTGGTTGTAGGCGAGACCGCTTGAGCGGTCGAATTGTCGCTCGAGCAAAGATGTGAGGCTCTTAGTATTTTCATTGTAGCTCTGCAAAACTTATGGGACTTTGAGTTTACTGCTCGAGTGGTGGAAAGATCACTCGAGTGGTCTGTTCGGGACAACAGAGTTAAAATACGATCTAAACACATTTTTGGCTCACTTTTTCCGACTCTCTCTCTCTCTCTCTCTCTCTCTCTCTCTATCAGCCGTTTTAAAAAACCCTAGCTTTAAAATGCTAGATTTCATCCATTTATAGCAAGAATCCATCCTTGTGTCTTCAATAAAGTTGTTACTCTAGCCGAAAGCTATATTTTGAACCGATTAGATTGTGCTATTTTGGAAGTTCATTGTTTGGATCTTCATCTTTCACTCACAACCTTTGAGGTAGGAATATCTTTACCCTTGTGTATTTATAATATGGTTTAAGTGTGTGTGAATCTTAAGGTGTGGGTGATTATTGAGATCGGTGCTATATATGTATATGTATATAAGGATTTTGTGATGATAGTAAGTTTTGTTTGAAATTGATGAAGCGTTGAGTATCTATCTATGGAAGATAGTGTAAAAGGACTCAAATCAAGGAAAATTAACACATAAAAGAAAAAGCATTAAAACTTATTGTGTAATCCTAAAGATTGTCCATGGATTATGACTTAAGAAGGAAAAGGATATTGATGAGTAGAATTGGAGCGACCTTGTGATTCCTTGCAATATGTTTAAGGTGTTATTTTTGGAATGTGGTTTTGTTGTACTTTATGGCCTAACTGCGCGGAAAGAATTGAGGTGCCCACTTGCCTAGTCATGTGAGGACGACAAATGTGGGAATGCATAGAGGTGTCCACTTGTCCAATCGTGTGAGGAAGACAAATGTGAAGGGATTTAGGTATCCACTGGCCATCCATGTGAAGACGGAAAAATGTAGAATTGAATGTAGAGTCGTGTGTTGTTTGATAAAATTGAAGACCTTGAATTCATGGGGATTGGTAGTGATCATGCAGATTTCAAATCAAATACTTATATACTTGGTTAAATATATTCTTTATTGGGCAATCACTCATTCCTATCTAATCACTTGTCAGGACACGATGAGCCACAACCTTGCTAATGAAGAAGATGACAACTATTCCTATTTGACATTAATATATTTGTGAACTTAGAAGTTGTAAATTTACTGTTGAACTTCTATATATATATATATATATATTTTCTTTTGGAATTGGGTCTTGTATTCAACTGTCACATTGTAATGAGTAAACCCAAGGGAATAAGGTTTTGTTTTCTCTAGCTTGGTGAACTATGAACTGTAACATGTAATTTTGTAAGTTGAAATTCATAGTTCAATGAGAAAGAGAAATATTGGAAATTGATTTGTGTTGTTTGGAATTGTGGGTACGTTCTTAATGGTTGTTTAATTGGAATTGTGGGCACGTTCTTAATGGTTGTTTAATTGGATTTGTTTCTAGGGTGTTACAGTTTTAGCACGACTTTTCACCCTTAAACTAACAGACAATTAGAACGAACAATTTAGACTTTGGAAGACATGCTTCGACTCTGCGTGATGGATTTCAAGGGTAATTGAGTGAAGCATTTACCAGTTTTCAAATTCACTTGCAACAATAGCTTTCAAGCATCTGTATAACACCTTACGAAGCATTGTACAGATGACAATGATGATCACTGATCTATTGGATAGAAGTAGGACAAGCTGCCCTGTTGGGACTAGATCGAGTTAGAGAAATTACATAGAAAGTGAAATTAATTAGATAAAAACTTGAAACCACTCAAAGTTGGCTGAAAATGTTATACGAATCAGAGAAGAAGACCTTTGACATTTAAAGATAGATATCATGTGTTTATGAAGATCCAACCTCGCCAAGAAATTGTTCGTTTCAGAAAGAATGGAAAGCTATCATGTCGCTTTATTGGACCTTTCGAATTTTTAGAGAAGTTGTGCACCGTTTGGCTCTATTACCTCAACTTGTTGGCTTACATAATGTTTTTTTTTTTTTTTCCACATCTCTATGTTATGAAAATATGAACTGCAACTTTCTTATGTCATTAATTGAGAATAAATTAATCTTGATGAAGATGTGACGTTCAAAAAAAAGAAAAGAAAAAAGGGCTATCAAGATTTTAGATCATCGCAAAAAAATAAATAAATAAAAATAAATTTGAGGTAAAATCATACCAGTGGTTCAAATTCTCTAGCAACATCGTGTGATGGAGGAGTCGACATGGAAATAAGAAGATATGGTACGTGTTAACTACTTGCAACTTTTCAAATCTAAAGGTATGAATTAATTTCGATGATGAAATTTTTTTTGAGGGGGATAGATTGTGAGAATGCGCATTAAATTATTCTTATAAATGTATTATAAGATATGAATAATAAATTAATTTATCTAGAGACTTCAATAAATATATATTGCATAAATTAGTTTTAAAATATTCCAATTTACTCACTAAAAAAAATTTGACTAAGAATAAATAATTTTGTGGGTATTCAATATTTTTCATTTGTTACTATTTTTGACAAGCATTCAACTTAATAATTACGTTTACTAAATATCTTAGTTGAAAATTTTATTTAATTAATTTTAATAAACCCACATAAATACACAATTATATAAATTTATCATCCAATTCCCAAAAAATAAATAAATAAAATATTTTGCATTAGGTGGCCGGTGAGGTGAGTCTCACCCCACCACTTGTCCCCTCGCATGGCAACCTGTAGAATAGGTTATGATGATGCTCTTGGTTTTTGAGATATTTGAGAACAATCACAATTATGACAAGAGCAAAGGGTTGGATATGTTTTATAAGTCTATTTATACAGACTCCATTTCTTAATTGATAGGGGAGAGTGAAAGCTAAAAACAAATTCTTTTGATAGTTGTTGGCTATATATTTTGTATAAGCCAATCGCAGCTTAACACATGGATCGTAAAGGGTAATTTGGGGAGTTAATGCAAGTCTCCAGTCAACAATAGACATGTGGTAGTTTATATTGGCAACAATGAATCTGTGTAGCATTGGAGCAATTAGAATGCGCAAGGTGACGTGGCCCATTGGTTACTCGCAATTCAAATTCAAATTTATGAAGGAAGTCTAATTGCAAGAATGGTGTAGTGGAAGCAAACTGTTCAAGGCCATGACTAGTGATCGTGGAATGGCATTTCGATGGTTAGAAGACTACTTTGATGGTTACCATTAGAGGGTATAAATAGAAGAGAAGGCTAACCAAAATGGACTCAAGCTCAGATCTAGAAACCAGCTATTTACTTGATATTTTTCTTTCCAATTTCTACATTTCTAGTTCTTCAATTCATGTATTGCACTTCAATTCTTAGGAGTAGTTCTAAGTAATCTATTGTTTTAAAACCCTTCGAGACTGTGGAAGTGCGAGGGTATCATTGTAAGATCTTATTATTTAACGAAATTCAGTTCATGAAACTGTTTTTACCTATTTTTATTGTCAATATCTTTAATTTTTTCCTAAGCAAAGCCACCAGTAAAAGTCTTCTTCATTGAGGCTGAAAGAACTTCAATACAATCGTCTGATAATTGGTTGGCAATTAAAATTTCTGTAAGGACTTATTGATCCTTGCTAGCACGCTTAAAATTACATTATTAACCTTTGAAAGCCAAAAAAGCCAACATATATTTTTTGGCACGCCCAGTGAGACCTTTAAAATGGCTAGACGTCGAGCAAGAGGAGAAAATGACCACCTCGAAGAAGGTGTAGAAGGAGCTAATATAGAGGACAATGTTGAGCCATATCCTGAAAATTTGCTCGCTTCAAACAATCCTCCATAGTTGGTTGAAGAAACCATTACTTCAAGGATATACAACCCAAGTTGAGAATATTGGGCAAGGCCAAGAAGTTGGCCTTTCGACTGTCTCATCCACACAACCAGTTAATCAATGGGGTGGTTTAATGGATATTATGGGACAATAGTTAATGTATACAATAGAGAGGTGGGTAGTATCCTTTTTGGATCAAATGCATACATATCAACCATTCATCGTTACACATGCTGAAGTAAACATAAATCTGCTTCAGCAGCAATTGGCTCAAAATAGACAGCCTATATAAAATAATGGGCAAAACAATGGTCAAACCAGTAATCAAACACCTGAAAGACCAATACCAGTGTCTCAGTCATGGTATGAGCCCCTTTCTAGATTGCCAACAGGCCAAAACATGCCTATACTTACCAGCGAAGCCATAAATATTGATGGAGTAGGATCAACATAAGGAAATGGTAGAGCATATACTAATCCTATGTTCGATGTTACATCCGGAGGGTTGGATGGGATTCTTGTAATTGGAAGAGAAACAATGCATGTTCCCCTTCCAGTGGTTGCTTTTGCAGTACCTTTGTAGGCCAACCACCTGCCCAAAGGGATCAGCCATATCCTCAGGTTTACCAGGCACAACAGGGACAACCAGTCCCAAATATGCCTTTGTCTGGACCAAAAGGACTCCAAGCACAAGTGGTTCTTCCAAGCTCAGTGTTTGCTTCCCCAATAGTGGCACAATTAGCACCAAACATGGTACCTAGAGACCACATTGTTGATATAGTAAGAGAAATTTGTGGACCCATGGCTCAGGGGGTCTAGACTGATGTCTACAGAAAGCCTTACCCAGAATGGGTAGATAGGCTGCATAAGTACCCAAGGGGATATAAAATACCAGATTTGGCCATTTTTTATGGGAATGGTTTCCATTGCCAGATTTACAGGTCAATGTGGTAAGTTTACCAATAATGATTATATGAAACTATGACTTTTTCCAAATTCTCTAACTTGGGCAGCTTTTGTTTGGTACACGGGACCTTACACCTGGTTCTATTAAAACTTGGCAACAAATGGAGGAAATGTTTCATGCCTAGTTTTTTCAAACAGAACCTGAGGTTTCTATGGAAGACTTGGCAAGATTGAACCAAAGGTCTAATGAGATGGCTGTTCAATTCACTACTAGATTCAAAAGAGCACGTAACAAATGTAGGGTCGTTTTACTCGAACTTGAATTTGATAGATTGGCCCAAAATGGGCTAGAATTCAGGCTTGAAAATAAGTTTGATTCAATAGAGTTTCGAGATCTAGTCGAACTCACTTATAAAGTTTCTAGATATAAAGCAATGCATCCTATAGGACCTATTATAGAGACCATAACTTTGAAATTGATGCAGCAGACATCATAGGAAAATAACCTATGACCTATGAAGCATTGATTTAGAAAGATACTACAATTAACAAACAATTTTAAAAGAAAGACATTCATAGGAAATATTCTTTTGACATAACCAAAGCAGATGACATATTTGATCATTTGCTTGCAACACATTTCTTAAAGTTGCCCAAGGGAGTTAAGATCCCAACTTCTGAAGAACTTAAAGGAAAATTGTATTGCAAATGGCATAATTCTTAGTCCCACTCAACTAAAAACTGCATTATTTTTCGGGACAGGATCCAAGAACAAATTCGGAAAGGGAGATTGAAATTTCCAACCAAGACTGAAAAGGCCATGGGAATTAATACCAACCCATTTCCAGAAATTGGAGAGGTAGCAGCTAATGTTGGCATACCAGATTTCTAGAATCTCTCTTTGAAGGAATTGGAAGAAGTCAATGTGCAAATGCATGTTGCTAGCTAGGCTACCTTTAAGAAGAACACAAAAGGTTCACCAGCCAGTGGACAAAGCTTTGTAGGTCAAAGGGATGGCTCCAATAGGAAGCATTGGATGATGACTCCCTTAAAGTAACTGTAATGTAGAGAATGTATCTAGATGCAGGTTGAGTTATAAATGGCTGACGAAGATGTGCAGAGAGACAGTAGGCCAGCCAACACTTATGGCAGGAGGCCATTTCCAATTGGTTCTAGGCGGCAGCCACCCTTGGCTGGTCCTCCAAACACTAGGAATCTATCATGGGGTAAGACACCTCTGAATGAGATCAGGCCATATAACTACTACAAGACAGTTAGCTAGCCTGAAAGAAAGCCTGAATTTAGCTCAAGAAAAGGCACCAAAGCCAATGATTGGCCTTCAAAGACGGCTTCGAAGATAGTTTCAAAGACGAGAGTAGCAAGCCCTACAGCCAGAGCAGTAGGTACATGGGTACCAGGGGTACTTGATTGGTTTGTCATGCTAAACAAACCTAAAGTGATGCCTACCCAGGAAAGGGTTTTTGAAGGAAAGGAAAGAATGACCAAGCCCCATTTGGTAGCCCCAAATAACTTGGTATTACTCAAAAACCCAAAGACAAGGGAACCAAATATGGTTCCTGTAATCTCCAGATCTCAGAGAAGGAAAATCCAGTGAAGTTATACCCAGTACCACAAAAATTTGAAGAAGAATGAAGAAAGTACTTTCTTCGCATAGTCAAAAGGCTAGATAGGAAAAGGAAAAGTTCAAAGCCTGGTCCTAAGATCAAAAGGAGTGCTAGTAGAGAACAATTGGCCAAAGTTCATGTTGAACTAAGAGCTAAAGAGAGATCCAGTCTAGTAGGCCTCGAAAAGGCCTTGATGGAGAGTGATGATGAGACAGATGAAGGAATTGAACTAGGCTAAGAAAATGTATTGGCTGAAGAGGAAATGTTCGAAGCTTTTATGGTTGAACTGACCTTCTTAGTTGAAAAGCCAACAGAGGTACACCACCAACAAACTACTTTGAAGAAACTTGCTAGTACTGAGGTACCAGAATGCAGTATGGAGGATGATTCCCTAGTATCAGAGCAAACCAATATGGAAGGAGAGCAAACACAACCAGTAGTACAATTTGGCTCATTCCCTCTGATGCTAGTTAATATGGTTTATGTGCTGTCTCAGGAGTTTCAAACTAAGGAGGAGAACCAAGAAGGCCAGGAGGGTGATCCCATTCTAGTTTCTAGTGAGGATTCACAAACTAACATGGTCCAAGATGAATCTGAGGTAGCCAGGCCTATGGAAATTGATGAAGAGAGTGAAGAGGTAAGCATTAACCTCTCATATCCCTTCGAATACCCTATAGTATCCATGACCCAACATGTTAAGGCCCTATACATTAAGGCTTAATTTGATGGAATAGAAATGGGTAGAGTACTGGTGAACAATGGGGCAATAGTGAACTTACTTCCACGATCCTCCTTGAAGAAGTTTGGGAAAAGAAATCCTAGGTTGATTCTAACAAGCGCTACCATTGTTGGTTTTGCTGGAGACAAGCAGATGGCTCAAGGCATTTTGCCTATCAACCTAAGTGTGGGAACTAGAGATTGTATGATAGCATTTTTTTTTTTGTCATAGACAACAATGCCAAACATAATGCTTTGCTTGGCAGGGCTTGGATCCACACAAACAAATGTGTGCCTTCTTCTTTGCATCAGAAGATAATGATAGCACTAGGCAATGGGGAAACAGAGGAGATTAATGCAGATCCACAGCCTTTTATTGCCTGTGCAGATTTTGCAGAAGCCAAGCTGTACACTGAAGGAGTTGTACCACTTAGTGTACTAAGGAAGTCTGATGTCACAGCCGAAATAACCGCTGATGAGGAAGTGGCACACCTGAAGCATCTAGTACAAGAAAGTGCTGAAAAAGAGTTCATCATCAAAGATGCCAACGATGCCTGGTTGTATGCAAAAAGATCAAGATCAAGAAGCCAGACCATTGGCTTTAATCAAATTTTCAACATTGGACATAAAGACAATAGTCCAGAAGGTGTAGGAAGAAGAGAAAGAGTCGTAGTGATTGGCTGTAGTCAGGGGCAACAAAAAGACAAACCTTTGGCTTTTGGTAAGTATTGTGCATTGGACATTGACACTAAAGTCTAGGAAATACAAGAAGAAGAGGCTCGATGGACAGATTTTGTCTATGAAAAAGAGAGTAAGAATGTTGAACCAGAAAGGGTAGGAGTAGAACAAGATGAAAGGGTTGTTTCGAAGGTAGAAAAAGTCAAAGGGGGAGCATCAATGAGTGCTCATGTGCAAGATCCCTTGGAAGAAGTCAACCTAGGGCAAGGTTCAGTACAACAACCCACCTACATCAGTTCTTGGTTGGATCCTATTGACAAAAACCAGTTGTTGGTCATCCTGAAACAATATAAAGATTGTTTTGCTTGGTCTTATAATGAGTTGCCTAGGTTGGATAGGTCATTAGTGGAACATAGGCTCCCAATGAAGCCTAATTTCAAGCCACACAAGCAGAAACCAAGACGGATGAGCCTTGAAGTGGTTCAAAAGGTGAAAGAGGAGATTGTTAGACTCATTAAAGCAGGCTTCATTAGAACATCTAGGTATGTTGAACGGTTGTCCAATATTGTGCATGTGGTAAAAAAGAATGGCAAGTTGAGGGTATGCATTAATTTCAAAAACCTGAATTTGGCAACTCCAAAAGATGAGTACTTAATGCCTATAATTGATTTATTGGTGGATAGTTCGGTAAGACACATGATTTTGTCTATGATGGATGGACATTCTAGTTACCAACTGATCTGTATAGCAGAGGAGGATGTTCACAAGACAGCTTTCAGGTGTCCTAGAAACATTGGCAACTTTGAATGGGTTAAGATGCCATTTGGATTGAAGAATGCTGGAGCAACATATCAAAGAGCAATGAACACTATCTTCCACGATCTCATTGGAGGATACTTAGAATGTTATATTGATGATATTGTCGTGAAATCCCAGTCTATGGAGGAGCATCTAGTTTACTTGACAGCAGCCTTCGAAAGAATGAGAGAGTTCAAGCTGAAACTCAATCCTCTCAAATGTGCTTTTGGTGTATCAGTTGGAAACTTCTTGGGGTATGTAGTAAACAAGAAGGGAATACAAATTGATCAGAACAAAGCCAAAGCCATCATTGAGGCCAAACCTCCATCAAGTAAGAAAGAATTGCAAAAATTCCTTGGTCAGGTTAATTTTTTTTTTGAAGGTTTATTTCTAACACTACTGGAAAAACTAAAGTGTTTTCTTCTTTAGTGAAGTTAAAAAGTGAAGAAGAATTTGTGTGGACAGTAGAGCATCAAGCTACTTTTGAAGGAATCAAATCCTACTTGGCCAAGCCTCGAGTATTGATGCCACCAAGGAGAGACAGACCTCTGAAGCTATACATTGCTATAGCAGAAGAATCATTGGGAGTTTTTCTAGCTCAGGACAATGAAAAAGGCAAGGAACAAGCAGTATATTACCTTAGTAGGTTTTTAAATTCTTGTGAATGTAAATACTTAGCTGTAAAAAAAAAGTTGTGTTTAGCATTGTATTTTGTAGCAATGAAATGAAGATATTATCTTTTGCCTACTGTTGTCTTGGTAATTGTAACCACAGATTTGGTTAAATACATGCTATCTAGACCCATGTTAAGAGGAAGAATTGACAAATGGAATTTAGCTTTATCAGAATTTCACTTGGAATATGTTCCCCAAAAGGCAGTAAAAGGACGTGTTTTGGCTAACTTTTGGGCTGATCATCCATGTCAAACAGAAAACCAAGAGATGATGGAACTTGGCATAATTGATGTTGAACCATGGAAAATGTGGTTTGATAGATCAAAAGCCAATGGTCTAGTTAGAATTGGTGTTGTAATTAAGTCACCATAGGGGGTAGAAACCACACATGGTTTCAGAATTGATGAAGCTACTTGTTCTAACAACCAAGCTGAGTGTGAAGCTTTGGTAATGGGACTTGAGATACTTATCGGATTACAAGCTCATGTAGTTGATAAATTGGAGATTCTCAATTGGTAATCAACCAAGTAAAAGGAATTTTTAAATGTCAAAGTGCAAGCATGTTACCATATTATGTTGCTACATTACATTTGTTTTCTCAATTTCAAATAGCAAATGTGACTTATATCCCAAGATTCATGAATCGCAAAGCCAATGATGTAGCTCAGAGAGCTTTAAATTTCAGAAGAAGGGTTGACACTCAAATAGACATAAGTCAAGCAACATATCAGAAGCTAATACCGTCTTTAGCTAAAAGGGGTATCATGGTAGAAGTTAACCAGAATAATTTGGAAGAACGTGATTGGAGACATCCAATCATCCAGTATTTAACTAGTCCTTCTTCGAAGGCCAGCAGAAAGCTTAAATTGCAATCAATGCAATTCATAGTGTATAAGAATGCCCTTTACAAAAGGAGAGGGATTTGAAGAGTTCTAAGAGTTGTTCTTTTGGGCAAGGGCATTGTGGGTAGGTGAGGAAAACATTCTTGGCATAGAAACAGAAAGAGGCTGGACGAGGCATTTTGTAGGTAAACAGTGAACTCACACCAACCGTACAAGGCCTCCCTATTAGTTAAAAAAACCGGTGTGAATGGTGTGAGTGTTGTGACTGGAGGGCGCTGTATTAATATTACTAGTGCCCCCTTCCCGCGCTGATCTAGGCCGTCTATTGTTGTACTTGTGGACACGTGTATGGATAGGGTTAAAAGGAAGTCACACCCGGGTCTAGGTGTGAGTGGTGTGAGTACTTTTGATTCATTTTCCAGATAGTGCGATACACGTGTCGTGTTTCTAGTGGTTTGCGTGGTTGTAAAGTAAAGATTCTTGTAGAATGATTGACATGAAGCAAAGGTAGGAAAATGATTAAGCTTTTGAATTATTTTGAATGGGAAATCTTCGTCCTTACACGTGGGCCATTTTTACTATTTATTTGGTACCACAAAACATTTGATGGCAGAGGGGAATATGTTTTTGCAGTAGGATAGCTATTGTGGTGACGTTGTTTTCTGGTACCTTGTTTCATCCCTCATTTTCTGCCTTTCTTTTTCGTTGATTGTATTGGTATACAATGTTGTACTCCTTAGAAGAGTATCCTCAGAATCACAGGTAGTTCACTCAAATGTGTGTAGATCGTTTTTTGATGTGGCAAATAGGACTTTGGGAAAAGAGCTGTCGGTCAACTCCGGCGAAGTTTATTGCGGTTTACAAGAAGCAGAGGGAAAAAATATCAAAGCTAAGGTGTCTGAACAGAACAGTTAACAGAGGTAAGAGAATCTGCAAAATTTGTAGGATAAAAGATTTGGAGTGTTTTATCAAAAATTGAAGGAGTAGTAAGCAGCCAATATCGGACTCCCTTTGCGTACCGGAGGTCAAGGACACTAGCAGCCAGTGGATAAAGTGTATTAACCATGGTTGTACACCTTTTAAGGCGACATACATTCGCGGACGGTCAGAATATTCCCTGATATATTAAGAATTCTAAGAGGGGAGTAAGGAAATTACAACTGTACGATGAACAATTAAGGGATATTAAATTTGATAATAAAGGTGTGGCGAGATTGTTGAATGGTATTGAGTTGGGTAATAAAAAATGTGACCATCAATCAGACAAGATCGTAGTTAAGGGTATAAAATTAATTGGAAATGTTCAATTAGGATAAGATGCTAAAGAGAAAGCTATGGTCGACCACGTATTGTTTTTCGTCATAAGTGATAATAGTCCGTCAGATTTCGTCCCCACACCTGACATGATATTTATTGGAGTTGTTGAGAGTAATCCTAAGACCTGGATTGTTGATCCTGATCAGTCTGACAGGTTTTGGATGCTAAATAAATGAGATTCAAGCTTGTTGGTGGCAAGGACAAGAGTACGTTCGTCAAGGAATAAATGTTGTGGACTGGTTCTTCCCAGTTGATGTTTGGATGGACAACAAAGATATACTGTTGGGAAATGGTAGAAGTATTCAAAAGGGTGCCATATATTTAGTGGCTACTTCTGTTAGTAGAAAAGAATGCAAAATTACGTTAAGGAGTCAAATGTACTTTAAAACTGTTTAGAATTATAAATTTATGTATTTTTATTTGTAATGTTTAGGTCAATGGAGGTGGACGATATAAAAACTGGTGTTATTGAAGGTGTTTCAGCAAGTGATTTTAGTTGTATTGAACTTGTGTTGCCTAATTTATTTTTTCAATTGAGGTTGAGATAAAAACAAAAGAGTATTAAGGTTGATAAAATATTCCCCTCTTTGTGGACCCAATGCCAGTGGGTTAGTCAGAATAAATGTGTATGACAGGAGGTTAGATGGTAATGACAGTTTGCAGGCTTACTTTATTTTCCTCGTGGATTGCTAGTGCGAATTAGTTTATTATAGGAATGACTATTGTTCAATTAATGTCAAACAGGTGCCATGGATGGTGAAGTATCGACTTGAAAATTCGAACATTAAAAGGGGTATTACTTATTGTAAAATGAAGGGGATTTGAAGTACTCTATGAGTGATATGCCAGAAGATTCATAGATGAGGGCCCCATCTACTATTGTGTTATCTAAAAAATATACAAATGATAATGTTGATGTCTGCCACTGTGCTCCAACCAAGGGCATTCCGATTCTGACACGGACTATGTCTGTGGGTTTACCGGAGAGGCGAAGATATTCGTTGTTAGGAAGTTTTGGGGAAAGTGGTTCAATTATTCATGAACGCAGAGGTCGTTTGAGTTTGTCTGAGATTGATGTACGCAGAGATGGTGATGGTACTAGTGATGTTGATCCTGGTTCGTCAATTTCGGAGGTTGGTGTTAGCAAAGAGGAAGTTGATCGGTGAGGATCAGTTGTTATGGACCCTGCAGAATTTTTTGATGTTTTACAAAATGTAATAATGAGTGTAAAAAATAGTGATGAGACTCAAGATGTAATAGTTGATGATAAGGGAAATGTAGTAAGTAAATAAAAGTTTGAGTGGTTACATAAATAAAATTAATAAAAATTTTCATTAATCATGACAGTGGTTACTGTAGACACCTTATTTTTGACCGCCCTTAAGACATGGGTGCCTCAGGTTGATGACTCGATGATGAAAAGTTATGCTATACAATCGCTCAATTTCTTCAACAAGAAGAGCTTCTAAATCCCAACCTTACACCCCATTTTGGGCTAAAACTATTTTATACCATAAAACCCTCTTTTTCAAAATATTTTTCCAAATGTTTTTACGACGTTCCAAGGCTCACATTTCATTGAAAATATTACACTTTTCGGTAAATCAAGCAAGGACAAAGTGGAAATAAATGAAAGAGAGGTGAAATCTTTGAAACAATCTCTCAAACATCTTATTTAAAGGTTTGGATTTGAAGAAAATAGGAGGGGAGGGAAGAAAACTAGTTGAGGAAGAAGTTGGGCATCGATCCATTAGGATAGAAATAAGCAGCCTTCACTAAAATAGGAATATCTCTTTGCCCATTTAGAATTTAGATGTGAGGCCACCTCCATTGGAAATTAGAATTTCGGGGCTTTAATTTAGACTCAAGAATGACCTAAAACCAAGTCTAGATGAAGTAGATATGCCCGTTTGAAGTCGAGCCTGGAAGTAGATTTTTGTCTGGCCGGCCACTAGTGGCCAGCAACCCACTTTTTATGGCCTGCTGGCCACTTGTGTGAAAACGCAGATATTTGTTGTTAGCTGTCCCCCAAAAGCTCTAGCTGGTCCTATACATATATTTTTGACCTGAGGCCATTTTTCTATATATACAAGGCCAACCCTCTTGGTTTTAGGTTAGAAAAAATTCCAAAAGTTCCAAAACTAGAAATTCTCTCTCTATCTCTATCTTGCAACACACACACCTTACCCAAACAATTCCTAAACCAATATTGGAGCTCTCCTTGCTGAGATTATTGAGTACAAATTTCAGCCCTTGAGAGTGTAAGCTTTGTGGTTTGTGAGCAAAAGAGTTACCTTGCTTCAAGAGGTATAATTTTGAGCATCTTTACACTACTTCTCTCTTATCTTTTCTTGTTGTTTTTGAACTATTTTTGGAATATTTTTTATGGGCTGAAACTTGTGGTTTAAAGCTACCAAACGTGGAGGGGTTAATCGCCCTTCTTTGAACCTTGTTCTCTAAGCTTTTGCCCTTGTGTTTCCCATTCTTTTCTCAACATTTTTTTGATCTTTTCACCACTGAATTTCATAATTTTTTAGAAGCTAAAAATCTTGTTTTCAGGTCCCAAAAATATAGGGGTTAGCCACCCCTCCCATGGCTTGTTTGCTAGCTTAAATTCTTCATTATTGTAGCTCACTCCTTTAGCTCTTTCGACTTTAATTCCAACACTGTTTTAGCCTATTTTAGGACTATTTTTATGTGTTAGTTTCATTTATGCTTTGTATTGTATGATTGTAGTGTAATGGTCCTCATAGGATTGGTGGCTTAGGCCTTAGCCACCAACCTTTTTGAGTTGGTAGCATTTATTTCTTGCTTTCCATACTTGTGTTCACCTCTAAGCATCTCTACAACCTCCCTCATTTCTTGATTTTTCATTCGTTTTGAGAGTTGTTTCAACTGATGCATTGTTTAAGCTTGAGATTGAGATCGTTGTGCTCAATGGTTTAATCTCTTCGGAGGTTCATTACCAACGGCATGACATCTCTCTCATGCCGAAAACAACCCTTTGTTTGACAGTTCTTTCCATTAGAGGACTTAATCTTCATATTTGGACTAAATGAATTAAGGAATGGAAAGGTAATTAAAAGAGGTAATTAAAATTGGGATAAAATGGACCAAGATAATAACATAATTTGGTGTTCAATCGGACGTTAATTGAACACATGGAGACATGAGTCATTTCATATTTATTAGTGATGAAATGGTTCAAATTTCCAAGGTCAACCACTTCCCTTGATCAATCCATGATAGAGAGGAGGTTTTGTTGGTCTTTCCTTACTATTTATTGAAATTGTGTCCCTTGATTCATAAGTCATCAAGCAATACAATTGCACTGATTGATGCCTTGCGAATCAAGCCTATCTCTCATTTGAGAATTTGATGATAAGGAGAGGCAGGGTGGACAAACATCCCTTGAGAGTGCTCAGTTTATGCTTTGTTTGTTCTCTGTTGCAATAGGAAAAAACCAACATTAGTGGCCGGCAGGCCACTTTTACCGGATGGCAAGCCACTATTAGTGGCCGGCCGGCCACTACTTCTGGGTTGCCAGCCACTTCTTCCTGCTAGGCGGTGTCCCTTTTCCAGCAGAGCAGAGCAGAGGCTGAGGAGGAAAAACAGTGTAATTTTCTAACTGTGCAACAGAGGCATTTCGGTAGCAAAACGGGGGCTTTTTTGGGTGAAAATCCACATCCATGCATGAGCCACCCCTCGATTCTCGGGATCTGTCAAAATGATGTTGTAATATTAGTATGTTGTGCTCGGAATAGCGGACTTTCAACTAATTAGTTAGAATAGCTAGTCAGTTTTTGTGTTGTACTTATTTAATTAGCTGGAATAGTTAGTTAAATTTGTTGTTGGAATAATTATTTAATTAGCCAGTGTATTTAATTTATTTTATTTCATTTGTAATAGTTAGTTAATTTGTAGTAATTAGCTAGGGCATTTATTCGGACCCTCTTGTGCGATGGCCAATATGTAATATTTGTGTATGTCTTTCAACCCCACGTCTTTCTTCCTTCTATTTATCTGTTTATGATGGATAGAATAGAACATCATGTTTCATTTAGCATATTGCCATGTTTGCATCCACTTGTCTTGCATACATCGAGGCTCAGTTCATCATTCTAACAAGCATTGTCGTTTATTACTTCGTTGAATACGTGTTTAAACCGCATGCTATCAAATTGATTCACTTGTCATAATTAGTAGCCGAGCCCATTAGTTGCATCTTGCATGTGTTGCATTAGACATATTGCATTAATTAGGGGCATACATGTTTTCTAATTATTTTGCTTGTTTTGGCTCGCCTCAGAGTACTAGGTGAGCATTTTATTGCTTTAGCATATTACATGAGTGTGATTATTCCCATGTTTAGCATGCTTGTCGTGAGGTTAATTGCTTAAGTGATAAATTGTTTAAATGCCTGTGGATTGAGGCTAATTGCTTAAAATAGAATAATTTGATGAATGTGCATATGAGATCACTCTTTCGAGTGGTACATATTCGAAACAATTTTCAAACAAACATGAAATCAAAGTGTTCCAATTTTTACAAATTAGTTTATACTTGTGTGCAACATATAGTAAAGTTAGCCTAATAATTGGAACAAGAGAATATAATGTAAATAAGAATCACATCATGATTAGTAAAGGTCGATCTTCGATCGGGTGAATGGGGTGCTCAATTCATGACTTTCCCCTATCGTACCTAAGTTCTCGAGCTGAGATAATCTTGGTGATGATGGACACGTGGCCTTTGTCACAAGTCATGGGTTTCCTAAATTTTTCAAAAATATTTAGGTGGCACCTCTGTATCTGGCAAAGCAGTCCATTTTTGACATTTTGATTCAAAATCGATTTTCCAAAAGATTTGCCAAATTTAGACTCTTTTGTGTTTGTCTATTTCATGTTGCACTTGTGAAATCAGATTCAGAACCATGAGAGTCCTAACTATAGGGCAATTGTATCCGAAAGGAGCATGAAAGTCGAGCTACAGTCACATTTACATCAAAAGAGGGCCAAAAAAAGGCATTGAGTGCCATGGCTGAGGTGTATGAAGGCATTTATGGTGCCCATAAACCTCGTGTGAAGATTAGGTGGTTGCTTCGAAGGCATTCCTATTATTGGCCAACCATCCTTAAGGATTGTATAGAGTATGCAAAGGGTTATCAGGCATGCCAGAAGCATGGCATGATAAGACATGTGCCAGTGACTGATTTACACGCAGTAATGAAGCCCTGGCCATTTAGAGGATGGGCAATGGATATGATAGGGAAAATATATCCACTCTCTTCGAAGCAACATTGTTTCATTCTGGTGGCCACATATTACTTCACTAAGTGGGTTGAAGCTAAGCCTTATAAGGCTGTAGATCAGACTGAAGTTATTGACTTTATCAAAGAGTTAATCCATAATTGTGGCATCCCACAGGCCATAACTGTGGATAATGAGATTGTGTTTGATGGAAAGATGGTGTACGGGGAGCAAATATTCAGGCAAGCCCGTACTCCTTTCTTCCAAGCTCCGCTTTTTTCCAATCACCTGCGTACACAAAGGCGATGAGCTACCCGGCGGTGTGTGGCTGGAAAACCCCTCCGACGGTCAAGTTAGAACACACACCAGGGGATAGATAGAGAGAAGGGAGAGTGTTGAGTGTTTAGTGTACGTCTCACCAAATGTTCATCTGTCCGCGTATGGGGGGCACAGACGTGCTTATATACCTTCTGCGCCCCAAATCTACTCCCAGTGACCTCTCAACACGTGGCACTGCTATCCCATCTGTCAGCATAAACCTTGCTGAGCACCACCTAACCCAACTGCCTGCCCATTCTCCTGGGAGCTCGGCAGCCAGGCAGTTCCATCTCGGCCATCGTCTGCCATGCTGTGCTTCATGCCCAAGTACTCCAACAGCTAAGCTCAGATGAGGACTGGACTCGGCGGCATCTCGGCAAAGCCGAGCTCGGGACTACTTACGCTTGTCTGCGGTCGACCAACCTGTCGAGCAAACAGGTACCTTGGTCCAACCTTGCCTTTCCTGGCGCTGGATTTTTCACCTGACTGGCTTCGTAACCACAGATCCTTGCAGCTCGGTCAATCAACGCGCTGCCTTAACCGAGCAGCTTCCTTCAAGGCCGGGCTACACAACTTGGCCCAACACCTGTTCGCCCCAAATCTGTCCGGCACAACTCTGTCCGGCCCAAATCTGTTCGGCCCAACTCTGTCCAGCCCAAATCTGTCCAGCACAAATTCCATATCATTAATCTCCCTCTCAATTGCCCCTTAATTCCGTCTGCTGAAGCGTGACTGGGATTACCTATCCTGACCGGGGTAATACTTCCTCAGTCCTCAGTATGCAAGACGGTGACAGCACTAATAAGGCGAGCAAGGTCCGCTCCACGACTTCCTTCTTGGCGAGCAAGATCAGCTCGGCCAAGGAACTCGAAAGAAGGCGAGCAACATCAACTCGGCAAGGAACTCCAAGGAAGGCGTGCAAGGCCCGCTCCGTGACTTCCTTCTTGGCGAGCAAAGCTCGGCAAGGAACTCCAAGAAAGGCGAGCAAGGTCTGCTCCGCGACTTCCTTCTTGGCGAGCAACATCAGCTCAGTCAAGGAACTCCAAGGAAGGCGAGCAAGGTCCGCTCCGCGACTTTCTTCTTGGTGAACAACATCAGCTCGGCAAGGAACTTCCAAGGTCAGCGAGCAAGATCCGCTCCGCGACTTACTTCTTGGCGAGCAACATCAGCTTGGCAAGGAACTCCAAGGAAGGTGAGCAAGGTCCGCTCCGCGACTTCCTTCTTAGCGAGCAACATCAGCTCGGCAAGGAACTCCAAGGAAGGCCAGCAAAGTTCGCTCCGCGACTTTCTTCTTGGCGAGCAACATCAACCCGGCAAGGAACTTCCAAGGTCGGCGAGCAAGGTCCGCTCCGCGACTTGCTTCTTGGTGAGCAACATTAGCTCGGTCAAGGAACTCCAAGGAAAGCGAGCAAGGTCCGCTCCGCGACTTCCTTCTTCGCAAGCAACATCAGTTCGGTCAAGGAACTCCAAGGAAGGCGAGCAAGGTTCGCTCTGCGACTTCCTTCTTGGCGAGCAACATCAGCTCGATCAAGGAACTCCAAGGAAGACAAGCAAGGTCCGCTTCGCGACTTCCTTCTTGGCAAGCAACATCAGCTCTGCAAGGAACTTCCAAGGTCGGCGAGCAAGGTCCGCTCCACGACTTGCTTCTTGGCGAGCAACATCAGCTCGGCAAGGAACTTCCAAGGTCGACGAGCAAGATTCGCTCCGCGACTTGCTTCTTGGCGAGCAACATCAGCTCGGTCAAGGAACTCCAAAGAAAGCGAGCAAGGTCCGTTCCGCGACTTCCTTCTTGGCGAGCAACATCAGCTCGGTCAAGGAACTCCAAGGAAGACGAGCAAGGTCCGCTCTGCGACTTGCTTCTTGGCGAGCAACTTCAGCTCGGCAAGGAACTTCCAAGGTCGGCGAGCAAGGGCCGCTCCGCGACTTGCTTCTTGGCGAGCAACATCAGCTCGGTCAAGGAACTCCAAGGAAGGCGAGCAAGGTCCGCTCCGCGACTTCCTTCTTGGCGAGCAACATCAGCTCGACAAGGAAATCCAAGTAAGGCGAGCAAGGTCCGCTCCGCGACTTGCTTCTTGGCGAGCAACATCAACTCGGTCAAGGAACTCCAAGGAAGGCGAGCAAGGTCCGCTCCGTGACTTCCTTCTTGGCGAGCAACATCAACTCGACAAGGAACTCCAAGTAAGGCGAGCAAGGTTCGCTCCGCGACTTCCTTCTTAGCGAGCAACATCATCTCGGCAAGGAACTCCGGTCTTTCCACCAAAATGATTGTCAATTGCCTCTTTTCCTCGGCCTTCTGACTGACGACTTCCACAACCAAACTCCCTAGATCTCTTCCACGGTTGTTCGCACCGCCATCCTCTGAGCTTCCCACCGGGATAGAGCATCTCGGCTAGAGCCTTGAGTTGAGCAAATCATCAACTCATTTGGCCGGAGTAAATCCTCTCGGCTGAATCTTCTGAGTTGAGCAAATCATCAACTCATTTGGCTGGAGTAAATCATCTCGGCTGAATCTTCAGAGTTAAGCAAATCATTAACTCATTTGGCCGGAGTACATCATCTCGGCTGAAACTTCAGAGTTGAGCAAATCATCAACTCATTTGGCCGGACTACATCATCTCGGCTGAATCTTCAGAGTTGAGCAAATCATCAACTCATTTGGCCGGAGTAAATCATCTCGGCTGAATCTTTTGAGTTGAGCAAATCATCAACTTATTTGGCTGGAGTAAATCATCTCGGCTGAATCTTCAAAGTTGAGCAAATCATCAACTCATTTGGCCGGAGTACATCATCTCGGCTGAATCTTCAGAGTTGAGCAAATCATCAACTCATTTGGCTGAAGTAAATCATCTCGGCTGAAACTTCGGAGTTGAGCAAATCATCAACTCATTTGGCCGGAGTAAATCATCTCGACTGAATCTTTTGAATTGAGCAAATCATCAACTCATTTGGCCGGAGTAAATCATCTCAACTGAAACTTCGAAGTTGAGCAAATCATTAACTCATTTGGCCGGAGTACATCATCTCGGCTGAATCTTCAAAGTTGAGCAAATGATCAACTCATTTGGCCGGAGTACATCATCTCGGCTGAATCTTCAGAGTTGAGCAAATGATCAACTCATTTGGCCGGAGAAAATCATCTCGGCTGAAACTTCGGAGTTGACCAAATCATCAACTCATTTGGCCGGAGTAAATCATCTCAGCTGAATCTTCGGAGTTGAGCAAATCATCAACTCATTTGGCCGGAGTAAATCATCTCGGCTGAAACTTCGGAGTTGAGCAAATCATCAACTCATTTGGCCGGAGTAAATCATCTCGGCTGAATCAGAAAAGTTCTTCAGCAAAAGTAATTCATTTCTATTACATTGACAAAAAGAGTATCACATCCAGAAGTGTAGGGGAAACAAGTTCTTCCTCAAAAAATTACTTAAGAACGATAAGAATATAATAGTTTGAGGTTAGCCGCATTCCATGGCCGGGGTACGCCTTTGCCATCCAAATCTTCTAAGTGGTATGCCCTTTTACCCGCCAGACCGGTTATCTTGTAAGGCCTTTTTGTCTGTTGCCACCGGGGTTGTCTTCGCGGTGGACGCCACTGCATCATCCTCTACTCGGATGTGCTCATTGATGCGCTGCATTAGTTACCCCATGGATGGCGGCTAGTTCATTGTAAACGAGTCCCTCAACCTATGTCCGACCGGGAGACCGCGCTTGTATTGGGTGATTGCTAGGTTGACCGGGCAATCCAAGATCTCGTTGAAGGTTTCCCAATATCTGGAGTTGTATGCCTTCAGTGTGTCGCTCGGCTCCATCTTGACACTGAGAAGGTGGTCAACTTCCTTTGGCGTTTTGGTGTTGGTTTTGAAGCGCGTCACAAAAGTTTCGGCCAACTGCTGCCACCTTTCTATGCTTCCCTCCGGCAGCCTCTCAAACCATTTCAAGCCCAGCTCGCCCATACTTGACGGGAAGATAAGGCACATAAGAGCATCATTCCGCCTATGTCCGGCCATGACCTGTTGGAAGTGGCTTACATGCATATAGGGATCGGTTTTTCCGTCGTAAAGCGTAAACTTAGGCTGGTGGAAGCCCGCAGGGAGCGGTGTTGTTTCTATCCCCACGGAGAAAGGGATAGCGCTTAGCCTTGCCAAGTCTGTATCTAAAAGGAGAGGCGCAGCTAGGCGAGGTGGAGGCATTCCGACCTCTTCACTAGCGTGAACCCCATAGGATAGCCGCTGGAACGCCGGCACCCTCTGAGCCTCTCGCCGGCGAGCCCGTTCCTTAAAGACTGCCCGCAAATCCTCTGAACGAGCGGAATAAGAATACCTCGACGTCGTCGCCGGACATGAGGGTTGATAGGTGCTGTCTTGCGCGCTGGACTTCTCTACGTGCACGTCGGAATCTCCAACCTTGTAACTTCTGGTGATTGAGATGGACGGAGTACACCGCTGGCTCTGACTGTATGAACGGTGGGTTTGGGTGCGCTCACTGTGGTCTCCCACTCTAGCTACACCGTTCCCTTTGACATGCCGCTTCAGCTCCTCCATCTCTGCCGCCATTCGCCGGATGACGGCGTCCTGGTCCCTTAACTTGTGTTCCAGACGTCTGGCATGCGATTCTCTCCGCCGCCGATGACCGTCTGGACTCCGTGAATGACCATAACTTCTTCTGCGCTTATCCCGCGCATCTCTTGAATGTCCTCCAGGAGAAGTCTCCAGGTCCGCCATCGGAGGAACGATGGTGGAATGCCCTTCTCTCCGTTTGCCTGACTCTGGGGTGGCTCCGTCGATGGCAGACAACGGAATCTCATCGTTGTTTGCCATGAACGGCGATCAGATGAGCCTGGAAGACAAGGTTTTGTCTGTCAAGTTCCCACAGACGGTGTCAATTGTACGGGGAGCAAATATTCAGGCAAACCCGTACTCCTTTCTTCCAAGCTCCGCTTCTATCCGATCACCTGCGTACACAAAGGCGGTGAGCTACCCGGCGGTGTGTGGCCGGAAAACCCCTCCGACGGTCAAGTTAGAACACACACCAGGGGATAGATAGAGAGAAGGGAGAGTGTTGAGTGTTTAGTGTACGTCTCACCAAATGTTCATCTGTCCGCGTATGGGGGGCTCAGACGTGCTTATATACCTTCTGCGCCCCAAATCTACTCCCAGTGACCTCTCAACACGTGGCACTGCTATCCCATCTGTCAGCATAAACCTTGCTGAGCACCACCTAACCCAACTGCCTGCCCATTCTCCTGGGAGCTCAGCAGCCGGGCAGTTCCATCTCGGCCATCGTCTGCCATGCTGCGCTTCATGCCCAAGTACTCCAACAGCTAAGCTTAGATGAGGACCCGACTCGGCGGCATCTCGGCAAAGCCGAGCTCGGGACTACTTACGCTTGTCTGCGGTCGACCAACCTGTCGAGCAAACAGGTACCTCGGTCCAACCTTGCCTTTCCTGGCGCTGGATTTTTCACCTGACCGGCTTCGTAACCACGGATCCTTGCAGCTCGGTCAATCAACGCGTTGCCTTAACCGAGCAGCTTCCTTCAAGGTCGGGCCACACAACTTGGCCCAACACCTGTTCGGCCCAAATCTGTCCGACACAACACTGTCCGGCCCAAATCTGTTCGGCCCAACTCTGTCCGGCCCAAATTTGTCCAGCACAAATTCCATATCATTAATCTCCCTCTCAGATGGTAAAATCTTTCGCAGTAGAATTTGGAATTAGTCTTATTAATTCCACCCTTTATTATGCACAAGCAAATGGTCAAACTGAATCATCTAACAAATCTTCGAAAAAGGCAATACAAAGAGTTGTGAAAGATAATCCTAGGGATTGGCATAATTTGTTGTTAGACGTGTTATGGGCTTATAGGACTTCTCTGAGGTCAAGTACAGGAATAACCCCTTATGCCTTAGTATATGGGCATGATGCAGTGTTGCCTGTGGAAATTAATATCAAATCCTTGAGGGTCAAATGTCAAGGCCAGTTAACTATAGAGCAGTATGATCAGAGCATGTTCTTGGAGTTAGAGAATGTGGATGAGGCTAGAATTTTGGCATTAAATAGTATCATTTTCCAAAAGAAAAGGTAGACAAAAGCTATAATAAAAAAGTCAAACATATTAGCTTTGATGAGGGTGATTTTATGTAGAAGACAATACTTCTAATAGAAATTAAAAGCCATAAATTTGGCAAATGGTCACCTAATTGGGAGGGACCATACCAAAATCATAGAGTCCTGCTTGGGGAGCCTACTGTAGACGTCCCCGAACGCCCCGGGAGGATGAGTCCCGTTCTGTTCATTTGGGGTTACTACAGTTCGGACTCGACTTGTGTCACGGTTGTCAATCTGAACCAAAGAGTCCAAATCTGGCAAATCATTTTGAGAAACAGATTTTTGAAAAAGTAGTGCCAAATCGTGGAATCGGCACGATACACATGCAGAACTGTGTTTTAACATGAAAAGTAAGGGCACATACCAGACCAAGCTCAACTTGGAAAGGTGCAAGCCATGGATGGAAGGTGATGCAATGAATGCATGCAATCTACAATGCAATATTTACAAATATGCAATGGAATGGATATTTACAAAATGCATGACAATGCAGTATGATGCGATCTACGGGGAAGATGCAATGAATGCAAGCTACAAATGGAAATGCATGACAATGCACTATGATGCAATGACTATGATTGCAACTTTCCCTATCTTACCAACAGGATGATATACTAGGTTGGTTCAGTATCCAGAACTGAGGCGTAGACATGCCGCCTCAACCTATGGGGCTTCCATACAGATTTCAAGCCGAGGGTAAACCCCTGGGTATTTAAACCAGACTTTAGTCTCGGAACTCCCGAACCTTTGCGTTCTAGGCATAAGCCGTTCGAACTCTAGTTTCCACCGTCCCAGTTGTTCTTCTAGGAACTCATCGCAAACATAGGCAGGTGGCTCTACCAGACCACCGAAAGTCGTTCGGGCACGACAAACACCAAAGGAATTGCACCTTCAGAGGATTTAGGGTCTCCTGGACCGTGCGTGTTTAAGGTCTCGCCAGACCGCAAAATACCTGTCCGGTTCGTGTGGTCGCTCCAGCCTCAAATGAACCGTACATACAATACCGTTCCTGAAAAGAAAACAAACTTAACAGGTACAATATTGTTAGCAATATGCATGACAATGCAAGAATGAGGCACGCATGCCGTATGGAATGTAAGTTGATGCAAATGGACTTATATGCCAAATAAAAAAAACATGCACATCAATGCACCGGAGGTTTCGCACCTCCCAAGGATTTAAGGTCTCCTAGACAGTACGTGTTTAAGGTCTCGCCAGACCATGCGTGTTTAAGGTCTCGCCAGACCGGGCGTGTTTAAGGTCTCGCCAGACCACGCGTGTTTAAGGTCTCGCCAGACCGAGCGTGTTTAAGGTCTCGCCAGACCGGGCGTGTTTAAGGTCTCGCCAGACCATGTGTGTTTAAGGTCTCGCCAGACCGAGCGTGTTTAAGGTCTCGCCAGACCGGGCGTGTTTAAGGTCTCGCCAGACTGGGCGTGTTTAAGGTCTCGCCAGACCACGCGTGTTTAAGGTCTCGCCAGACCGAGCGTGTTTAAGGTCTCGCCAGACCGTGAGCAAAATGTAAGTGTGGTGCACAAAACAGTGCGATGCGCAAAACAGCGCGATTGAAATACAATGCACAAAACAGTGCGACAATTTGAAATGCACAAAACAGTGCGATGGTTTCAAATGCACAAAACAGTGCGACGGTTTGAAATGCACAAAACAGTGCGATTGATATGCGATACACATGGGGCAACTTTTGAATTTAAAAGGATACAAAAAGGATACACCTTGCATGGGTTGGAGTGCTACGCACGGCAGATGCAGTCCGAAGTAAGAACGGAGGCCGGTTGAGCGTCGGGAATGCACTTTCTTGCACTTTCTTGAGCCATGAAGACCAAAAACAACTCAAATGGCCTAAACAAGGCTGTGGGAACATCACCGGCCGGGAGGGGAGGCCACCGGCTGGCCGCCGGCATCAAAATAAGTCCATCGGCACAAAAAAGTGCCGGCCGGCACAAAACATTGCCGACCGGCAAACAGTTGCTGATGCGGGGCAGTTTTGACTTTTCACCTTGGGTGTTATAAAATAGGGCTTCAAGCCCTATTTCCTCACTTCCCTACCGCCGAAATCCCTTGCTCTCTCTCTCTAGAGTGTTTCTCTCTCATTTTTCGCCCGTTTCTTCGCGTTCTACGCTCGTTTCGTCGTCGGATTCGCGATTTCCTTCGCGTTTCGGACATTTTCCACCGATCATATTTTCGTTTCGGCGCCTCGTTTGGCGTTCTCGCCTTTTCGGGGTTTGTTCCCCTAGTTTTCCTCTTCATTCTTGTGCCTTTTCACATTCCGGCCTTCCCAGTCATTTCCGACCCTCTCAGGAGTTGACTTTCCGGTTGACTCTTTGTATTTCGGTCCGGTTTTCCTTTTCCCGGCCATTTTCACACCATTCTCTTCATGGCGGACGACATTCCACGTGGCGGGACTCCCCCGGACCACGAGATGGATCCCGGGGTCGAGCTCTTACCACTGAGCGAGCGCCCGTTCGACCCGGCGACCTACCGGCCGGCAATCCACGTTCTGCCCCCCGACGGCCTGCGTCAGTTCCGGAGCTTCGAGAGGCACGTGGCGCCTGAGCTACTGCTGCGTGAGCCTACCTCCCACCTTTCATTCGGCACTTCCGAGGTGACTCTCTGTCTTCTGCTTTACTTTCCGCAATGTAGGATACAAAAACTGTCATAGTTAGTTGTATTCTTTAACTGCTGAAAACTGATATGTTGTAGACCGTAGTTGACTGTAAACATACATACAACTGATATCTGTTTGAGACTGACACATGCACACACACTGCACTAGCCCTGAATCACTCAAACACACTGCACTCACTGTTTTTCACTGCATACACACTGGCACCCAGTATTTGTCTGAATCTGTCAAACCTGCATGCATGCTATATCTGTCCTGAAACACCCAAACATGCTGACACATCACACGTATTTCACTGTAAGCACATGGGCACCCGGTATTTGCCTGATCCTGACAAACTTGCATACATGCTATATCTGCTTTTTCAAAACTGCATTTTGAATGTTGTCTTGCCACCGTTATTTTCTGTTTACAGGAGGGTTCCCATACCATCCGCGGGTATGGGAATACTGGTGCACGGGAGTGGTATGATGAGCTCCCCGACGCAGTCCGACGCATCGTGGACCGGGCAGGCTTCGGCACCTTTTGCCGAGGGCTCTCCAGATTGTCCACATGCAGACCTCTCCTTGCCGCTCTGGCGGAGAGGTGGTGGGACACCACCGATTCTTTTCATTTCTCTGCTGCAGGGGATATGACGATGACCCCTCATGATTTCTCGATGCTCACTGGCATCGGGGTATGAGGGATCCGATCCCTTTTGACATAGACATGGATGAGTGGACCGCCGCTCAGGTCCATCTACTGGGGGAGGTGCCACCCCTAGCTTGCCCAGGTTTCGTTCGATATTCCTGGTTTGAGGTCCAGTTTCGGGTCCAGCCCGCGTTGGAGGAGGAGGCAGAGATGACCTTGGAGGACGTGGAGAGGTATGCTCGCGGCTTCCTCATGTTCCTGTTTGGGACTACCATCTTCGCCGACCGGGCGAACACCGTGCCTCTCTGTCTTCTCAGCGCACTGGTGGATGTCCGGGACATTCTGCACTATGACTGGGGCGGCGCTGCTCTGGCCACCCTTTACGGGTACATGAGCTCGGCTTCGCGCGGCAGCGGCCAGCTACTCGGAGGCTACTGGCGGGCTTGGGAGGTACATTTCTTCTCCGCTTTTTCATTTCTGTCTCGTACTTTCTGTACTTTGTACACTGCACACACTGTAGTCTGCTCTATACTTGCTGGATACTGTACACACGGCACACACATACATTCTGCTTTACATTGACTGTACACTGCTTACACTGTACACTGCACACAATACACTGCACAACACACGGCTCTGCCATTTCTGCTTTATCTGACGGTCATACTGACATCTGTTTTGCAGTTGTGGGTTTACGCCTACTTTCCTAGGCTTGCCCCCGTGCCAGTTGCGGAGACTCCCCTGGCCGTCCCGTTTTCGAGCCGTTTCGACGGGAGATGCACCCGGCGACCACGGGAGACATTCGGCTTCTTCCGCCGATATTTCGACACCATCACCCCCGCGGAGGTATGCCTTACTTTCAGTTCATTTAAGCTTCGCTTTTCAACTGTATATTTCAATAACAGTAGATAACAAACTGTCTGTCATTTTCAGATCACATGGCGGCCGTGGGCTCCTATGCCAGCGGCGATGCGGGGTCGGTTCCCTGGTGCGGAGGAGACCTCGCGTTTCCGGATTTTGCTTGAGGGCCCGGTCTGTCGGGCTTGGTACCTGGGGGAGCGTTTTCTACACCAGACCCTAGGGTTACCTGAGCAGATAGTCCCGGTTCCCCCTCCTGCAGACATGAGGGAGACCGAGGGGCTCACCACTGAGCAGCTGGATGATTACTCCATCGGCTGGGAGGAGGCCGGCTTCCGAGGCACTGGAGACTATCAGGAGTACGTGCGGACGTACCTGATGCGCCCCCTGAGCGGCCGTCGAGCAGAGGGGGCCAGGCCTGTGGCATCAGCGGCTGGGGCCGGAGCGGGAGCAGGGGCTGGATCTTCGAGGTGGGCCCGGGTCCGTGGTAGGGGTGGAGTGCAGGGAGGACGGGGAGCTGGCTGGCCTGCCCTGCCTGCTGTACTGACTTTCCAGGGGCATGGTGGGTCGACCTATCAGATCCCCTTCGCCCCTCCACCGGCTGGTCACGAGTTCATCGACGTCCCCGACCTACCTCCGGTATGCATCACTGCACTTCGTACAGTCATTTCATTTCAGTTTACTTGATATTCCACAGAATACTAATGCATCTGATATTTTGCAGGCCTCTTCTGAGTACACCCGTCAGTCGTTGGCGATGAATGCCTCGATGATGGGGATGCTTCAGCGGACTTTTGACCTCCTAGCCCTCTACAGCATACCGGTATGTTCTTCTGACATTGGCCTCAAACCACTCATACACTGCTTTGCATAATCTGATTCGTGGCACAACACCTGATACACCGATCTCACAGTATCTGACACACTGCATACACTGCATTCTGCACTGTTAAACTGCCCACGGCATTCATACACTGTACTCACACACTGCATTTTGCACTGATAAACTGCTCACGGCATTCCTACACTGTATTCATACACTGCATTCTGCACTGATAAACTGTCTACAGTATACTGATGCATTTCCCTTTTGTGTACTTTTTCAGCCTCCTTTCCAGATCCCCACGGCAGGAGGTGCTCCAGCTGGGCCTTCTGTCCCTCCCCGGGGGAGAGATGAGGAGGGCCGGATATTTCCCCGTACCAGGGGAGGGCGTACTCACATCGGGAGTAGCTCGTGAGCTCCAGTCCCGGACGATGATGATGATGACGAGGAGTCAGAGGCGGAGGCAGAGGCGGAGTCAGAGTCATCAGAGGAGGAGACCGAAGGAGGCACTAGCTCGGGCTCTGACGACGATGCTGATGATGCTCCTGGACCTTCGTCCAGGAAGAGGACCAGGACGGACTGACGGCCCTTGGAGTGCTCGACAGAGATGCGGATTTTTATTATCTTTCTTCTTTCTTGTACTTTTCTTTTTGTTGGTAGATAGATTACCTTGTACTGCCGCAGGCAGATTTTTGTTTCCAAAACTTGTACATTTGAAAAGATAGTTAAATGAACAGATTTTTGCTTAAAAAGTGTTACATTCACATATCTCATGTATTGCATTGCATCTCATCATGTTACACCTCAATGTAAATGAAATTGATTAGCTGTCTGAAAATTGAACACTTGCACTGCAATAATCAGATAACTTAAACAGCCAACAGCAAAATAACCCAAGCAGCCCACTGCCTGATTCTGGACACACAGCCCTTGCTCTACTGGGGATTAATCTGTATACAGCCCTTAGCACAGCATTCGGTTCATCCTGCACGCAGCAAATTCTAAACAAAACAGCCCAATCTGACAAGACGGCCTACAGCGGTGAAACCAGCTAGGGTTGAAACATGCTCAAATGTAGAGAATGGCACAGCATTCCGAGTGTAAGTGATTTTTGAAATTGAATGAGGGTTTTTCAAACCGGGGTATCGAGCCTACAACTGAACACAGCGGGGAGGACTCAAATATAAAGGTACACGACCTAACACAACGAGACACGCTCGGAAAAGACCTAAAACAAAGGTTGAGGTAAACAAAACCAAAGACACGACATACAGACGCGTTAGCGAAGATGGGGGACCTCGGACCACAAGGAGCCAGTTTCTCTAGGCATTGTTTCCCACCCTTTCTGATTTGTGATTCTCACATCACTCAACTCTCAAGCTCGGATTTTCTCTCGAAACCCTTTTCCTCACTTTTCTCTCAACTTACACCTCTCTATTCTTCATTCTCTCATTTTCCATCCCTCCCCGGGGTGACTGATGAATGAACAGGGAGTTGCGGGTTCATGCCCGATGCCGTTAGCTCACAGCTATTTCTTCTGGCGGGCAGAGCGCCCTTCTGGCAAGTACGTCGATGACGGGGGAAAGACAGAACGCCTGACTCAACTGTGCCCCTAGTTCATCATTTTAACCATTCTTTGTTTTTTGCTTTTTTCTAAAGCAGTTTTGATCAAAATGAGAGTTGGATTAACGTACTTGTTCGATTTTTGATTTGAAAACCGTGCGAGTCAGGCTGTAAGCACTGAAAATTTTCCTTTTGGGTCCAAGACAACGGTCCAGTTTTGGAAAATGGAATAGTTTTCGAGAAAATAGTCAACCTCAGTAAAAATTTTCAAAAACTATTTTTCAAACAGCTGATGCTCAACAAGCATGGAACTTACTTTTCGAGACGCGCAACCTCGGATCGGAGGCAATGGAAAATTGCCCCTGGTTTGAAGGGGGGTGGGAGGCAACGGAAAGTTGCCCTTAGTTTGAATGGCGTCTCACGACAGCTTGTGGCAACGGAAAGTTGCCCCTTGTTTGGGATGGTGCCGCAGCAATCCGCAGGCAGTCTTCATTGGCGGTGGTCGAACTCTCAGACACAGAGATGACGAAGACGGTGACAACACATATATGGACACAATCACCTTGAAGGGTGTCGGCCACTGGACTTTGGGATGAAATTGAAACCATTGCATGGACTGAGACGCTGTGAAAGCGTTGGGGGCTGGACTTCATGATGAAGTTGCCTACGTATCCCAAACATGGGAATCAAGCCTCACGTAGTTCCGGTTAAGGTCCACTCGGGTATTTTAACCTTCACTTTTTTTGGCTCTCACTTTTGCCAAGGCGCCCAGTGCGGGTTTTCGACCTTGCGAGCTTCTTTTCATTTTCTATTTCTTTTTTTCTCGCATTTTTCTTTTTCTTTTTCTTTTCTTTTTTGTATCTTTTGTCTTTTCTTTTATTTTCTTCTTTTTTGTATTTTTGCTTTTTTGCTATTTTTTGCTTTTCTGTATTTTTCTCTTGCTCTAACTTTTGCCTGGGTCGCCCTTCCGGGTTTTCGACCCAGCGAGCCTCTCAAAGGGTAAAAAGGGTAGCAAGTCCACGTCAAATGGTTTTTTGAAGTTGAAGCCTCTCTGTGTCCAGGAGAACGGCTGTTGCGCTGATTTGCGGAGAATCCATCCCGGTTGCTCCACGAGCTTCTTCCGGCGAGATCCACTCCTTCTGATTCAATTTCTGCGCCTCTTGGTCGAGGGCTGCTTCAAAATTGGCCACACGGGCCTTCTCTGACAATCGGCCGTTTAGATGTTCTGAACGGGTCCAAGGTTCGGAGCGGGTGAGTTGAATCTTGAGGCCAAGAGTGATCCTAGGCTGCGCAATCTCAAGAGCGATTCCACACAGGTCTTCACAGGGCCGCGTAAAACATTTGTTTTTGAAAGTTTTGAAGAAAGTGACTAATCGCTCGCGCCGAAGATAGTGTGGAACCAATCTGGATCAGGCCAGGATCCTTCTCAGTACTCACGCCGACAAGCATAGTTTCATCATTAAAAGGCTTAGCACGCCTTTCTCTCTCTCAAAATGATCAAAATTTTGCAAAACCCGAGGAATTCCTTCCTCTTCGTTTTCATCACTGCAGTGTTCAAAAAGTTTGTTTTTGGAAAACTTAGGTTAATGCAATGAGTTTGGCGCGCAGGAGAGCAGGCGAGATGTACTGTCAGCCCAATCAAATTCTCTGGCACTTATGCTGAAAGCAAGCATGAAGTTTAAGATAGCAACAACTGTTTCAATCGACTTTGTTGGTGCAACTGGCCCCTTGGCAGAAACAGACTCAAAACAAAAACAAATAATAACAAAATGGCGTTCGGGACAACAACCCCAGAATCACCTAGTATTATATACAACGGGGACTGACTCGATACAACCAGACAGACCCTTAAGCAAAAAAAAAGACTGACTCAAGACAAAGAGACAGACTCAAAACAAAAGACTGACTCGATATGCAAGCCAGGATTTACAAAACTCGGTTTCACCGATGCTAAAAAATGCATGCCAGACGCTTCAAAAATACACCAAATGTTGCCCGCAGGCGGTCCACTTCACATACTCGCAGTATCTGAGCCCTCGAAATCCAACAACTGAGTAGTGACGGGCTTGCCTGAGGTGGGTGGTAGGATAACCTTGTTATCAATAAAATCCTGCACTTCATGACGAAGGCGGGAACATCCATCGGTACTGTGACCGGACTGTTGATGGTACGCGCAGTACAAGGTAGCATCATGAGTGGGAGGGAGATTCTTCGGGAGTGGCCAGGGCTCCAAAGGCTTAAGATGCCCATTCTTCGCCAATATTAGCAATGCCCTAGACAAAGGCATGTGGAGGTCGTGAAAGACCCTGCGCCCTCGGGGCAGGTACTTTGCAGTTTGAGGATTCTTGCCAGATGCGCTGGCGAAAGGATCGGCTGGCGATGCCTTGGCTTTTTGAACCTTCCCCGGTGCAGGGTTGGGAACTACAGGCATTGTCTGGGCATGACGGGGCCCATCTCGATTTTCTACCTGGCTTGAACTGCCTTTGATCAGAGCGGGGAAAGCATCATCCACAGCTTTGATCACGATCGCAGATGTTTGTTGCTTGTTCATTCCTCTGACTTTCAGAGCCTCGACTGCCCATAGTAGCTATTCAATAGGATCGGCATCTACCTTTGCCTTGTCTTTTCCTTTGGCCTCAGCCTGTTCAAGGGTCTGGGTCGGTGCTGGCATGTCGCGGCTGTAGCTGGAAGCCACCTCTGGCTGGCTGAGCTCTATCACAATCCGCCCCAGTAGCGGGGGCTCCTGTGGTACGAAATTCCCGGCATACGGCGCCGCTGGCGGTGAAGCCGACATTCCATAGGCCAGATCGGCCACGGACCTCTGGAGGTCCCCTATCATTCCCATCAACTCAAAGGGGGTGGGCTCACGAGCCTGATATAACTGGGGAGCCCAGACCGATGTGCACAACGGGCGACCTGGGTAGGTGTGACACACTGATGCTGGCCTCATTCTGCGGAGCGGTCCCCTGCTCCAATGCAGCCGTCATAACCACAACTTCTTCTGTATTTTGTGCCGCCATAAATCCTGCTTCAGCAAGGGGAGACACTGGCTATTCTGTATCAACTCTGCGACTCTCTGAACTGAAAGGAGAAATAAACAGCGTTTCAGTCCAAACTGATCAAACACGGGTGTAGCCAAACAACTGTACCCTACTGCTGATCACTGTTCCCAGATTTCTGTTCCCAAAATACTGAATCTGATACCCGCGGATAACTGATTCCTGATAACTGATTCTCAACAATACTGATTCTGGTGCCCTCAGGCCCGATACTTAAACTCGCAAACTGGTATATGCGTTCCTGTAGAGATACACTCTAAAAGCACATAGCAAGTAAGTGAGAGCCAAAACACCCCTATGTTGGGGTAGGGTTTCCCTGTCCTATTTCGTCAGGAGCTAGGGTTTCACTACGCACACAGCGGTTACAAACAACTTAGCATCGGGTAAGCAACCTGTCCTAACTTGGAATGGTCACTACGGATCCGAACATGCACTAGGTCGAATGGTCAAAAAGGGTGCCCCGGTAAACCGGGGTTTGTGCTCCCATACTGTCAGAGCCCATAGCCGGTCAGCCTTATGGACATGCCTTGACAAGGCAAGCCTCCGGCAAACCGTTCAGGAATGGCAGACGGCAAACACTGTGTTCCTAGGCGCACCAATGCACATGCAATGCAAAGAAACACATAAGCGAAATCAAAACAGGATATCATGAGTTCGAGTCAAGCTCTCTAAACTCCCCAGCAGAGTCGCCAGAAACTGTAGACGTCCCCGAACACCCCGGGAGGATGAGTCCCGTTCTGTTCATTTGGGGTTACTACAGTTCGGACTCGACTTGTGTCACGGTTCTCAATCTGAACCAAAGAGTCCAAATCTGGCAAATCGTTTTGAGAAACAAATTTTTGGAAAAGTAGTGCCAAACATGGACTGCTTTGCCAGATACAGAGTCGCCACCTAAATATTTTAAAATGGGGGAATTTAGGAAACCCTGACTCGGTGCCGAAGGCCACATGTCCGTCATTACCGGAGTTGTCTCGGCTTGGGAGCTTGTGTACGATCGGGGAAGGTCAGCTATGAGCACCCCCTTTCGCCCGGTCCGAAGACCGGCCTCTACTAACCGTGATATCCGTATTTGAAAACTTTATGTGTTCTTATTCCATTTATTAGCCTAGAATTTACTCTGTTATGCGCGCAACAAACAAGTATAGACTAGATTGCCTAATTTGGAAACAAGCATTGCATATCCGTTTGTTTTGGAAAATGCTTTGGATTTGCTACTCGCAAGTAGGCTAAAACACGGATTTCAATGAGTTCTTCCAACTCAAACAATCCAACCTTCACCCACAGGCATCCAAGCAGTTTATAACACATAAGCATCTAGCCACATGTTAAGTATGCTGACATGGCAACATTCACACTCATGCAATATGCTAAAGCGGAAATACTTACATCGTACTCCGTGCCAAAACAAAGAACTCGTTAGCAAACATGCATGATCCAAGTCCATGTTAAGTGCCTAATGCATCGCATACAAAGTGTTGCTAGAATAGGCTCGGCTATCCTAAACATGGCATGTGAGAAATGCACAACTATCACATATTCAGTTTAGAATTTGAAGTACAAATGCAGTTAGCATGATGTACCGAGCCTAATACATGTAGCATAAATGCATGAATGCACGCATGCATAGCATAAGGTATGCTAATTTAAACGTGCCCTAATCTACCATCATAAGCAGGTAAATAAAAGGGAGAAAGAAGTGGGGGTTGGAAGACATACACACACTCACCCACCCTTATTACAGATTTGCCCTCACTCGGAGGGATCGAATAAATATTACAGATTAATTAACTACGCAAGCTAATTAATATTACAAATTAATTAATTTAATTAACAATTTAAATAAATTAATTAAAACAGGAAAATCGCCTCGGGAAACGCGCCGCCATGCGCAAGCTGCCTCTATTTTCTTTCCTCTGCTCCTCTGGAGGTTGTCAAAACCTCAGGACTGCATCCTTGGACACTGGGGAGTGCCACCGGCTGAGTGGAATTACCACCGGCACTGGTGTGTGGCCATCGGCACGAAATGGAGTTGTCGGCAGAGGAAAGATTGCCGGCCGGCACCTTACACTGCCGGTCGGCAAAGAAAGCCTGCAGAACCTGCAACTCACAGCAACAGAGGGCAAAACAAAGCATGGCAGCACAATTCAAGGCATGTATGCACCAACCATATCCCTTATCATGATAATGACTCAAAGGGGCATGTGCCTCGATTCTCGGACCACCAATTACGCATTTCCATGCATGATGGCCCAAAGAACCAAGTATGCAAATTTGATTTCAAATGCATGCAAACCAAATCCAACCAAACAAGGCCCAATTCCTATCATCAATTCAAGGAACAAGGCATGCATGCAAGATGCAATGCAACCTAGGCATACAAGCTAAGGATGCAACATGGCATGGCAACAAGCTTATGCAAGCATACAAGCATACATATGGCAATGCAAACCAATGGAAAGATGGACTTATACATGGATTAGGCAGCTCTAATAAGGCCCAAAACAGTAGCCATAACGCCCAAAAATGAAGGCTAAACATACATACATACATACACATGTTAAGGCCCAACATTTAGGCACAAAGCAAGCAACATTCAAGCACACTTGAAAGAGGCAATCATGAACAATTGGCATGCAACGCGAGCTCTAAAATCATGTTATAAAATGATGCCAAATCATATTAAACAAGACAAGCAAGTGCATGCAAGCATGGTCCAAGTACTTGAAGCAAGTCATGAAGCTTTGAAGCATGTTTATCACAACAAACATGGCATGCATTAAACTACTAAAACAGATTTTTAGCATGTCAAAACAAGGCCAAAGGACTCCTTAGATGGCATCTAAGTGGCTCAAATACAAAGGCATACATAGACACCAAAACATGGAGCATTGCTACACAAGCTTCCAAAGCATTAAAGAGGCATGCAAGGCAATCAAACAAGCATGGAAATGGGACTGAAATAACATGTGGAGGGACCCCAAATCACCAATTCGATGCAAAGATGTCATGCTACACATGCACATACTCAAGGCTAACAAGCCCAAATACAAATGAGCTATATCAAGCATGCCAAAATCGACCCAAACACTTATGGACAGACCTAAAACATGGCAAAATAAGCACATAATCTTCACAAGACTAAGCCTAAAACATGCTCCCACAAAGGCTAACAACCTAAGGCACATTAAGGCATAAACAAGGCATTACAAGGCAACTATGCTAAACATGCATGGAGTACCAAAACCAACTTAAAGTCATTGTATATTATGGATATATAAGCATGAAAAACATCCTAAACATGCTCAACACACACTCAAGCATAGGCTTCCTTAAGAGGCCAAAATATGTCCTTTTCAAGGACAATAAGGAGAGGGGGTGGCCCTCTCCTTATTGGGACTTCAAAGCATCATCTTCACCACTGAAATCCCTCAAGATTTCAGTGGTGAAGAGACCTCAACACCAAAATCCCGGAGCTAGCACAAAATGGCTCAAAATGAGGCCTTTCAAGGCCTAAGAGGGGTCAACAACCCTCAAACAACAAAACACTCTTAATAAACTATAAAGAGGGCCTAAAAACAGAAATTTTTTATGTTATACAATAAGCACAAAAACAGCTCTAAGATGGGTATAAAATCAATGCAAAAATGGGGGAAAATGGGACTAGATTCTCACCCTTGAAGCCTTCTTCACAAATGGTGCTCCAATGGCCTCCTTTAGCTTGAATCCTACACCAAAACTTCAAAACCAATCCTTTAGAACCTCAAGAGCCAAAGGAAGGTGAAACACTAGGTGTTTGTGTGCAATAGTAAGACACAAAACACCTAGTGCACAAATGAGAGGGAAAGAGAGATAGAAAATGTATCTAACTCAAACCCTAGAACAAGAGCTCAACAATGGCTGTTTTTTGCTCTCAAAATCTCTCAAGTCTCTAACCTCTCTAGCCAAGAGACAAGCCTCTCTCTATATGTCTTGTAAAGCTTACAAGACAAGCTTTTCAAGAGGGAGATCCCTCCATACACGTGTATGGAGGGATGCAAAAGAAAGACAGCTGTCTAAAAATATCTGCAAAAGCAGATGAACAGCAATCGGCCGGCCAAAAATGTCATCTTGGCCAAAAAGAGTGCCGACCGGCACAAAATAGTGCTGACCGGCAAAAAAAGGTGCCTGCCGGCAATAAAAATTGCCGGTGGCAGCAAACACCAGCCGGTGGCCTCTAGCCACTGCCGGTGGTGGGTGGGGATGGTCTACAAGCCCCACCCTGCCTCTCAAAGGCAAGACACAAGTGTTTGGTGCAAAACCAGACACTAAACGGTCGAGTTCGGGGATCCTGAGGCAAGGCGCGCGAGCCAAGACCTCCGGGAACTCCAAACGAACACAAACATGGAAGATCACCGTGTGTTCAAACGGTGACGTCCAAGTCTTGAGGACGGTCAAAAATGGGGTGTCTACACCTACTATTTGAGAAATCTAAATAGTTATGTGTATCCCAAGAAAATCAATGGCAGATATTTGAAGCCTTATTATCCAACTGTATGGGAAACACGATGAGTGTAAGAAATGCTAAGTAAGAGTAATGAAGGAGCATTCAACACTTAGATAAACATGATAAGGATTTTCATTTCATAAGGATTTAAGCACACGTAGCCATAAATTGGCCCAAAATTCAGTATAATGTCTCAGTTGTTCCCTTACAATTGATTCTCTACTCCTAAGGGATGTGATGTTAGATAACCCTTGATTAGTACTCTGCAACCTCTCCGCATTTTGATCCAATGCTAGGTTGACTGCTGCTAGCTCCTCCTCCAGTTGTGCCTTCCACTGCAAAAGTCAGGTTCGAAGTTGAGAGGCATAAAATTGTTGTCCCTTCAAGTTAAACACTTCAGCATGAATTTGGGAAACAAACTCTTTATCCTTTAGTAGCTCCTCTTCTGCAGCTTTGGCCATATAGCAAATGTTGATATAAAAATAAATGGTGGCTGCTGCTTATGATAAGTGGCTTGCAAAGGCCATGTTGGATTGCTCAAAGATTTTGCAGCATTTGAGGAAACGATTTTTGATAATGGGTTTTTGAAGGGCTTCAAATGGAATCCTCGAGAATGATCTCAGCAAATCCAAGCAAGTGCCTAAGTCCACCCAAGGCAAAGAGGTTTCTACAGCGGTGGAATAGCTCTCAATGATCTCCAACAGGGAGTCGGCAAGGATGAATGGCTTAATCTCATTGCTTGCTGCTAGAGCTAGTGAAGATATATCAAATAAACTAGCCAGTTGGGCTTCAAAGATGTCCATCTCTTCCTCTGACATTAGCATTTTAGAGGAATCACTAGTTGAAGGAAGAGATGGAAGCATGGAGAAAGAGTGGAGGATTCCCCAGTAGTATCTATTATCTTGACTACTAGTAAGTCAAGAGAAGAGGGACTGGAGCTGGATGGTAGAAAGGGAATTAATGAGCTACTAGTGTCACCCTTAAAAGTACCAGCTACCACTGAAGAAGAAGTGACAACTAGGATTCACTCAGGTGATAATTTGGTAGCCAGGACTCTGGGAGAAGTGTGCAGAGGTAAGGCAATTGAGATCAGGGATAGATTCAAAGGATTGAAAAGGCTAGGAGAAAAGGAAAACGGAATGCTTGGCCTCAAGGAAAACAGGAAAGAAGGTGTGGGGAGTGTAGAGCCAAGAAATGGAAGTATTATATGCAGGGGTTCTACACTCATTGGCACTCCAAGGTTAACTTTCCCTTTTCTTTTTAAAGTTGTCCTTAGCTCCGAAGAAGTCAAGAAGGGCCCTTCATCCCTAGACAAGGTAGAAGAAGGCAATATTAAAGTGGGAAGGGGGTAGGCTGGCTACTGCTGCATTTAAAAAAAAAGAAATGTTAAATTAATGCTAAGCCTTGAAAAAGAAAATTGTCAAAGTCACAAGGGACTGAGGGAAATTACCAGCTTCAGTGGTTGTAGTGGTAATGATTGAAGAGCTACGAAGGGCATAATGCTCAGCAGTTTTACTCTTTCTCGTAGCTTCCTTTTGTACTGCCTCAGCAGCAACAACTTCTTCCTTTAATATTTGTTTCTGCCTCCTTTTTTCTGATCTCTGAAAGACAATGATTTCTTTGGTTTGTTCCTTCTCCACTGCTTTGGCAGCTGCCTTATGAGTAAAGTCCATGAAGAGCTCAGTAGGGGAGAATGTCTTTTTCTTCCTCTTTAGTGGAACTTCTTCTTCTTATTCGTCCTCTGATTGGACCTCAAGTGTTGTCTCTATAGGGCCAGGTTACAGTTGGAGTTTTCTTTTCTTTTGTTGTTGCCTACCCTTGAAGATGTTCAATGCTTGAGTCCTTTGAGGAGAGACCTCCTGTGAAGCTCCTGCACCAAAAATTGAAGCTATAAGTAAGACATCATAAAAGGAAAGGGGTAAAGGAGGGAAAGTGTGTACCTTTCTTCAAGGTAGCCTTGGTGACTCTAAGAGGAGGAGATGAGGTAGCAAGAGTAGAAGATGAGCCAGCAAGAGCAGGAGATGAGGCAACAGGAGCAATGGTGGAGGTAATGGTGATGCCGGTCTCTTTAGTTTTGGCTTAAGATGCCAAATCTAGCCTTTTTAGTAGATCCTTGGGAGGGGTGACCAGGTGCACCTCCATATTGCCTGTCCACCAATCTTGAAATCTCTTTAGGGCTTTGCCTTGTGGGATGAAGGAGATGAATCCAAATTCGTCCAAGTCTTTGATTAGTTTGAAGTTTGTTTCATCCAACCTGGTTTTGGGCACCTTTAGCTCTTTGGTTGGAAGATCTGAATTAGAGAGGGTGCAAAGAGGGATAGGAATCCCCTGAGTGATCCCAACTTACCTAGTATATTGGGAAGGGCAGTAGGCTTCAGAGATGCATTTGTGAGCTCGAGGGTTTAAAGCGCCAATAAAGAGCTCCCTTGGAATCAGAATGGATGCCCACATGTCTTTGTGTAAAGGTTTGGAGCATTTTTTATCAGCCAAAAAGGTTTTCAGCCATGATGGCCCTGTGCTAGCTTTGAAGGGCAAAAGAAGGTGAAAAGTGGGAAAATTGGGAGTTGATAGAAAAAAGTGAAGTAATAAGAAAAGCTAGAAGGGTAGAGGGAAACTCTGGCATATTTCTCTCTATAAGTAGTGGGGTCTTGCACTAAGAATTTCAAACATCTAGACTGTAAGTCAGTGAAATATGCAAAAAGCCAGAGTTAGAGTACCCAGAATGGGCCTCCTTGATTAATGTCTAGAGGTTTCTCACAAAATTGGGAACAGGCCCTATAAACATGTCCTAGAACATAAGGAGCCAAGGCTATCTTCTTCTTCGAAGCAAGAGGCTTGACAAGAAGGGCAAACTCAGGCATGATCCGCTGAAATGAAGTACAAAAAAGGAATTTTCATAGCCAATATAAAATAAATGAAAAGAACTCTTGGTAGGTCACAGGACCTTCCTTCTTATTCTTAGTTTTTACAAAGTCACTGAAAGAAGAGTCCAAAGATGGAATGGTGAAACTGACCGAAGGGTCTGGGTAATCAGGGTTGAAGGGATCACCAATTGATGAGAGCCCTAGGAGATAGCATATGTTAAGGATAATGGGAGCTGTCATACCACATCAAAATTAGAAAAAATTAAAGGTTGAGTTTCAAAAGCAAAGAGCAGCATGAATTAAAAAGGGGTCTTTAGGGATAATGAACCTAGAGAGACGAAGGGCATCGATGATGCAGAGCTCTTGCAGGTCCCATTCTTTGGCACGGACAACTCTGTCATACCATTCCTCTCATTTTGTCCTCAATATGAGGCAGCAGCGATGAGGTCGGTTCATCTTCCAGCTTCTCCAGTTAGGTTTCCCTTCGTAGAGGAGTTGGTGATCCTCCAAGCGAGGATACGAAGCATGAAGCGAGGTAAGGGCTTCTTTGAAGACAGGTCAAAGGATGTATTCTCCCTGAGTGTGGTGACTGGGGATGAAGATGCACCCATCAATGGTACTTGGTTCACCAGCTTTGTATATATCTATCTCATTAGTGAGACACCTCGTCAAATCCATAGACAGGCTCATACGCTTAATAACAGGAATGCTCAAGGAAGAGGAAACCATTGGTGGATAAGGGTGAGGAGAGAAAGAGTTGGTAAGTTGAGGTGAGAAGAAAGGGAGAGTAAGAATGAGATGGATTTGAAATGAACAAGTGAAGGGAAGAGTGTATAAGTTGGGGTTTTATACCTTTTGTATCCAAAAATGAACCATTTTTAACTAGGTTTTGTTCAGCCTATAAGAATTAAACTTCAAATAAACATTTAAATGATTGGGAAAGCTTATTTTAAGACTTTTCCAGTAATGAAAAGTCGTATAAAAAGTTCGGAAGAAGAAAGGTGCTTCGAAGCATTTTTTTACTTCGAAATACATAGGTTATTACAAAGTACAATTCGAAAGAGTAGGGAGTGTTCTGGATGATCTTTTAAGTAAGATGGTTCCCTTTGAAAAAGACTTCACTGTTTATAAAGATGGTCTATATGTCAAACTGCTTAGCCTGAAACCAGTTTTGGTTATATAATAGCCATGTATTGGTTTTTTATTTGGGAAGTGCATTTGTGGGTTTATCTATTAAAGAGATGTCCTTCGAAGAAGGTTGCCTATTTTTGAGAAGGAGGGAAATATATGGTAAAATACTTAGTAAGTTACTTGAGAACCAGTTATTGTCAAAATTATTGAGTACGAACCATTTGTTGGTAATTTTCTAACAAGAAACCTCTTTCGAAGGATACGTAATGAGCCATTTGTGAACACTTCCACAAGGAAAGGTTCTTTCGAGGGATATCTAGATGTTGTTAATGGTTTGAGCCACGTATTGGTCCTTTCATTGAAATGTTTCCTTCGAACATGTTGCTAAGTGATTGATTTGGTTTCAAATGAAGTGAATTGCTTCGAAAACTAGTGTTTGTTGATACACAAGTCTTGGAATTAAAGGCATAAGTAATTCACAAACAAAGATCATTGACATCCATCAAGGAATAGAGGCACAGTAAGCACACACCACACTTTATTGATAATTCATTGAAGCACATATTAAATTTCATAATAATAAGGAATAGAAAAAGTCACAAGCTCATGGAACTTAGTCCAGTAGTGATCTATGAATTTGTGTTCTTTTTCTAACCTAGCTTCAATTTTATCTAAGTGGGGTTTTTGCAGCTGATGTGTTCTTATTTGATGGAAAAATTGTTCATCTCTCATCTCAAATCCTGTTTCCTTTAGGCCTTTTTCCATCTCGTCCATAACTACATCATCCTAGTATGATGAATCTTTGTTCTTGAAGGCTTCATATTCTTCAAGAAGGTTTTGTGCTTCGCATTAGGTATGAATGCAGGTGGCAGAGATCTCATCTAGTGAATTATTGGTGGCTAGGGAGTTCTCATGCCAATTAAGCAAAAGGGGGAGCTAGTCTAAGAAGGCGTAGAGCTCTGCTTGTGCTATGGAATTGAGGAAATCACCTCACAAGCCCATAAAAAATTCTTGTGGTGGATTTCATATTGAAGCACTTCGAAGGAAAGGTGAGAAAAGATTACAAGTAAGGTTTGAGCCTTGAACTGCTGATATGCAATTGGGGAAACCAGAGGTTGGTAGGATGAGAAATCCTGACCCTAAAAAAGAGTGAGTCTCAAGTCCTCAATCCAGTTAGGGTTTTGAGGAGGAGGAGATGCAGAGGGATCGACTCCAAAAGGAGGGAATTGGGGGTCGTTCACACATTCAAACTAGTCAGAAGAGCAAAATTTTGCTTTCTTGGCTAAGAATGCCGGACTAAACCCCAAAGCTTCAGTTGGAGTGGGTGTTCTCTACACTATCTTTGTGGGTAGGGAGGAAGTATACCACGCTGTAAGTAGATTGTCTTCCAAGCACCGAAGACGGTCAAATGGTACATAGGGGTATACCACTGAACTACAGGCATAATGAGGAACCAAAAAGGGTTCATCGAATTCGACCAATTTGTGGCGAATTTGTTCCTTTAGTTACGGTTGAGGTTGAGGTGGCCAGTTATTCCAGGCAGAGAAATCATCCCAGCTAGTGCCCTTCGAAACAACGGCCTTTTCCCAAGCATTGGGAATGGATGAAGAATTTAGGGAAAAAGAAAAACTTGCAAGGTCCATTTGAGCAAATTGTTGTTCTATGGGTTTAGGTTTTGAGGAAGCCTCAAGCAACTGTTCTGGAGTTTTGCACTTTGCAAGGGCTTCTAGAACTTTTATATGCGAAGGAGGATAAGTATAGCTAATGTATGTGTGGGCATTTTTATGAGAATGGCTATTGCCATCCATCGCCTCTTCATATGCTTGATCAATAAGGGAGAAGGATTGGTTAGCCATGGGGAGGTGTATCAGTCTTTTTGTTTGCCCAAGTAATGAAAGATGAAGTTCAAATATTAAAAGGGAGTTCAATATAAGCATGCGTGCAGGCGGGTCTGCTTCTTGAGCAATTCATTCTTTTCGTTTGCCCAAGTAATGAAAGATGAAGTTCAAATAGTAGAAGGGAGTTCAATATAAGCATGCATGCAAGCGGTTACGCTTCCTGAGCAATTAATTGTCATGCATGTCTCTTGTCATGGGTGATATGTTCAGTGCATAAATCCACTAATATTCCCAAGTATTGATCATATTAGTGCGGAGGGTAATGTTGGCTATATATTTTGTATAAGCCAATCATAGCTTAACACGTGGCTCGTAAAGGGTAATTTGGAGAGTTAATGCAAGTCTCCAGTCAATAACAGACATGTGGCAGTTTAAATTGGTAACAGTGGATCTGCACAGCATTAGAGTAGTTAGAAAGCGCAAGGTGACATGGCCCAACAGTTACTCACAATTCAAGTCCAACTATAAGAATGGCGTAGTGGAAGCAAACTGTTCAAGGCCATGACCAGTGATCATGGAAAGGCATTTCGACGGTTAGAAGACCACTTCGATGGTTACCATTAGAGAGTATAAATAGAAAAGAAGGCTAACAGAAATGGACCCATAATTAGATCCAAAAACCAGTTATTTACTTTATATTTTTTCCCCAATTTCTACATTTCCAGTTCTTCAATTCTTGTAATGCACTTCAATTCTTAGGAATAGTTTCAAGTACTCTGTTGCTGTAAAACCCTTCGATACTGTGGAAGTGCGAGGGTACCATTGTAAGTTCTTATTATTTAATGAAATTCAATTCATGAAACTATTTTTATGTATTGTTATTTTCAATATCTTTTATTTCTCCTAAGCAAAGCCACTAGTAAAAGTCCTCTTCATTGAGACTGAAAGAACTTCAACACAATCATTTGATAATTGGTTGGCAATTAAAATTTTTGTAAGGATTTATTGATCCTTACCGGCATGCTTAAAATTACATTATTAACCTTCGAAAGCCAAAAAAGCCAACAAAAGCAAAGTTAGAGTTGGGAGAAAGGAAGAGGAAAAAGAGAAATGTTAGAATCTTCATACCATTTCACCACCCCATTCCAATCCTACTACTAAGTAAGAAAACCTTCTCAACCCTCTTATTCTTTTTATTTGTTTAAATTTTCAAATTATATTCATTTGTTAAAATGACTAAAACTTTTAGATAGAACTTGTTTGTAGTTGCATGTAAATTTATGATATATATATATATATATTAGATGTTTGAAAATTAGTTATATATTAGTAGTCTTAAAATTATGATATAATCTTGGATTTTGGCTTGCACGTGTAATTTGTGATGTTAAATAGATGTTTGAAGATTCTATTTGGTTTAAACATATGGTTCTTTGCACAAATTTTTAGACAATTTTATACTCAAAATTTCGGGATAATTTCTCTACCAAGTTGTTAATAACGATTTATAGTCCATCCAGAAATTTTTGTAACAATTATTCTAGTTTTGTACGAATCTATATGAAATTTTTATTAAATCTGAAATTTTAGACAGATTCTACTTCATGTTTGGAAAATTACTAAAAATCCTATATTAGATCAAATCTGGTATTTTTCTGTGTTAAAATGAAATTTGAGGAGTCTAATTTCATACTCAATTTTTAGATTATGGATTTGATTTATAAATTTCAATGTGGAATTATTTTAAGGAAATGTGACGAATCTGTGTTATACAATTTCTTGTAATTTTACATAATTATTTATGACTTATTTTTGGGAAATTATCACTGAAAAGTGACCATAACATATTTGTTGAATATTCCAAAGAATTACATGAATTTTATAATTTTTTAAATAATTTAATTTAATTTTAACTACGAAGATTTTGTTTTGAAAATCCTGGGTAGAATGTTAAAGAATCAAGATTACCAATTCAATTATCTATTAGAACTAAAAATAAGTGTTGTGCTAATGTATTTAATTAGATTTTGTAAATTAGTAGTTCATGCATGTGTGCTGTTGTGACCTATTTTAGTATTTAAAAATTATTATTTCACACCATGGCTTGATTTAACTGTTTACAATAATTTGTAAACATTGATGGATTATTGTAGAATGCATATGTTAATATTTTCTGTTGAAAATGGTATTAAATTGGTATAATATCGATTGCGATCTAATTTTGTAATTATTAGTGATTATTATGTAAGTTGATTAAAATGACCAATGAAGTGTACGAAATTAGCAGTTGACTGTTAATACCGGTTGTTTAAGTTGAGGCCTAGTTTTAAATAGTGTACAAAATTAATGGTTGACAGTTAATGCTGGTTGTTCAGGGTGAGCCCTAGTTTTGAGAATTCTCTCATAAATTGTGTCCCGAAACCCTAAGTTGGCATGGGACTTATTTGAACTCTTTTTGGTATTCAATTTTGGAATAAGGGTGGATGTGTTGGTGGCACACAGAGAGGTTACATACCCCTGGCAGACCGTTTCCTTGAGGCAAACCACGGATGCCACTACTTGGGTGTATACCTCTGGATGTGGGCATCCCTGGTAGTTACGGTTGGTAACACAAGAATATTTGACCAAGGAGGGGTTTCAAATTAACCGTGGTTATGACTTAATGGTTGGTAAGTTAAATTTCTTTGGTGAGATTTCGAGTGTCACCTAATATATTAAAATTGTTGAAATTATTTTAAAGGTTGTAATTTATGTTTACAATTATATTATACAATGTTTATAATCTTGTTATTTTTCTCTTAAAAAGAAAGGTAGGTTTTTTGTGTTTTCTTACTATGTTGCAAAGCTCATGGCATATGTTTTGTTACCCTGACGTTTTATGCCAAATTTTGACGAGGAATGAATGAAAGCTAAAAATGCAGTTGACACTAACATAAAGCCTTGGCTGACTTGAAGCCATGACTAGAGCCGAATAAATTTTATTAACTTATGTACTAAAAATTAAGGATGTTACAATTTCGTTTGATGTTGTATTTGGATAATTGTGAGTTTTTATTTAAGGTTATTTGAACCTTTAGTTGGTACGTGAGTTGGGATTTCCTATTAAGATATTAAGTTTTTAATTTTGTAAGTTATTTTGTTTACTTAATTTCCCTTGATGTTCCAAAATTAGGGGCATCACAATCTCCATCTTCCTTCACAAATCATGGATTTGGTAAACAAGTTTTAGGGCAGTTTCTAATGTCCATGGCCTCGAAACGCTCCAACAAGGTTGTAAACATCCCTTCAGAGCTCTCCACACGTCGAAACCTCTCATCTATTTGGGCATCTCATATTGCATCATCTTACTCATACACTCCTCAACTGTGGCATGTTGGATTCCACGATCTCTAAGGACAACTTCTCCATGAAACATTGTCAGTACTAGAATTACTCTACTGTAGCAACAACCTTCTTGATTAATTAGGCTAATCATATGATTTGCATTGATTATGTGTTATGTGCTCTTATGTGCTATGTGTGAATTGAAATGTGTTAATATGAACAAATGTGGTTAGGTTATGAATTGAACCTATCTGACTTAGTAGACTATAAGGTTACAATTAAATAATTGGATAGGAAATTAGAGTCTAATTCGTATTAGTATGATTAAGTTTGGTTTAAGTTAAATTAGGTTATAATGAGAATTGATTTAATTTAAGTGAATATTACATGATTTAGTTTTAACATATAAGTAATTAAGCTTAGGGTTTCTTAACTCCCTCATCAAGTTGATAAGAGAGAGAGAGGGAGAGAGAGAGAGAGAGAGAGACTTAGTGGGTTTTGTTATGATAAGAGGAGCTTTACACTTGACAGATAGCTCTAGAAAGGGAGAGAGATGCTCAAAAAGAAGAGGAAGAAGAGGAATTGGCAAAGCTTCATAGATCAAACCCTTAAGGTAAGAATTTCTTGCTAATCTTATGAAATTAGGGCTTATACACTCAACATCTTGAAATATTGGAACTTAATTTGAATGAATTCATAGTTATTTAGAGTTGTAAACCCTTATGACCAAAAAAGACAGGAATGTTAAGAATTAGTTCAAGATTTGAGCATGCATAGCATCATTCCATGAAAAATCATGACCACAAACTTGTTTTCTTGCAATGGCCTCTCTTGATTTCAAAGGAATTTCTATTTATATAAGCTTGAGGTGAGGCTCTTCAAGTTGTATTTCTTGATTCTATAATTTTGTCCAAAGAATTTGATCTTTGTATGGAATAGAGGTTTGATTTGAAGTTATGATTTTGTTTAAAGTTAGATATGGAAAAATTAAGTTGTTTTTATGAGTTTTGAGCCTTGATTTGCATAGAGTTGAAGATGGATTTTGAAGAGAGGAAGTTCCACATGAAGAGCAGATTTTCGGACTGAAACGAACCCAGACTGCACTTGCGGCTTGAGGCCCGTCAAGTGCGGCCAATCCTCCTTTGTTCCAAGTTACATTATGCTTTAATTGTACATACAGCCAGTGCTCCCGCATGTGGGGTTTACAGGGCAGGCTCAGTTTTGTTTTCTTTTTATTTTTCAGATTTCTAGGCCTCAATTTGCATGGTTTTCATGTGTTTTTCATATGCATATGCATAGTATGAACATGAAAGAAGTTAAAAAAACAAATAGAAAGAATCGACTGAATGAATGAAATGTATTTTGAGCTGTAGTGCTTGAATATATTTGTGTAGTTTAGACGCCGTATGGTGACCACGTGAGTCAAGAAGCCAACTGTGAGTAACAACGTTGTACTACCACGTTCAAATTATAATTATTTTTCAAATGATATTAAGCTTTATTTCTGAAATGACACTGCTTATGTAGAGACCCTAATTTTTGTAATTACCATTAAATCCCTAACCTTGAGTTTATTTCAATAAAGCCTTTGAATTTTTGCTTAATTGCGTTTTAAACCTTAGAATCGGGAAGCATCGCGGATTAATTCGAGTAAACCCTAATCGATCCCGTAGATTAATAATCACCTTTAAAACCATATTATTAATTATTAGACCCTATCATTATATATTAATCACTCTAAAATCTTAATTCCCGGTAATGCCGTTTTTGCTCGGTTTCTCGCCTTTGTTTGCGTTTTAATTTAACGGGATCCGAATTTATTATTTTAACTATTTTCTAATGTTAGTATATTAATAACATATACCAAGGTTTCATTAATTTAGACTTGGTCCCTATATACTTTTATTTTATTTCATTCCAACCCTTAATTGTAATATTTTATTAATTAATGTATTTGTGCCTATTATATTATGTTTATAAATACAAATATCTCATTTATATATATATATATATATATATTTCTTGGAGCCCAAGTAACTAGTCATGTGAGGGTTGAAATGACCTTGATGGCATTGATCGACAACTTTGACCAATTACACCTATGGAACTTGGCCCCTAAGAAACCTTCCAATCCTTTATCTATATATGCACACTTATCCCCCTCATTTTACACATTTTCAGCCATGCACTAGAGGAGTGAGAGAGAGTGATCTTGGAAAAAAAGAGAGAAGAAGAAAAACAATAATTGTGTTAAGTCTTGTACAACAAAGGTAAACATACATCACCTCTTCTCTCAAGTTCTTTTCCCACTTGTTTTTCCCCTCCTAATACATGCTCTTTATATATATATATATATGTATGTTGCAGTCTAGGCCTACATTCTTGTATAAATGTGTATTAATCAAGAAATGGTATGCTTCTCTTTCTTTTTTAAATTTCCAATAGCAAATATTTTCCCTCTCTTCAATTTATTTTCCTATCAAAACTCCATAAACTCAAAATCTATTTTTATGGTGCAATATTTGGTATGTCTAGAGTATGTGATAATTTTGGTAGGACCTAAAGATGTATTTTTATAACCTAAACAATTTTTCTAAGTTTGTTACTCACAGAACTAGAAAAACAGTCAACTTTCTCTATTTTTATAAAATTCCAAAAAAACAATCTTGAGTCCAATTTTATGTCAAAATCTTAATCTTGGTGTTATATTTTAACTAAAATTTGTTTGAACTCAAGAGAGTGAGGGGTTCGAGAGAAAAACCATTTGCGTAACTGTCAACGAATCTGGACAAATCTTGGTAATTCTGAATTATCTTAAAATCTAAAATACCTATCCTACTTTCGTAAATTGAGTTTGAAACTAGACTTATTTATCTACAAACTCACATGAGGCCAGGTACTTAGGGCCAATAAAAGTATTTTTTTCATAATTATTTTCAAACTGGTTCAAATCTGGAAATTTGGAAATTTGTGTTAATAGGCTCTGATTTGGTTTGCAACTCTTATATTCTATGTTTCTTGAATGATTTAGTCTCGATATGTAATCTATGATAAATTGTGAATTTTCTTTACCATGAATAAATTACTTGTTGTTTAGTTTGGATTCATAATCATACTGGCCATGCTTTGCTATAACTGAGAACATAATGCACTTAATAAAAGGGAAATCAAATGGGATAGTAATGGGTTGCGATCACTGTATTAAATTTTATGAGATAATGAACGATGGATTCAAGAGTATGATATAGTGGAATGCGTTCCATTTTTGTGAAGTCTTGCGCAGGTGTGCTTTCGAACCCTAACATGGCACGGGAGGTATTCTAGCTGTTTAACGGAAATGGGAGGCATAAGGTTGGTAGTGAGGGTCTCACACAGGGAGAGTATCCCTGGAAGCCCGTTCCCTTGGGGCAGACTGTGATGTCACCATTGGGGTATGTAACAGAGGTGTGTGGGCATCATTGGTAATTGTGTGGTAAGCGACACACTGGTGGTTATGCGGTAAGCGATGAATTGGTATTGTATTAACCAAGGGGGAGTCAGAATTGCCCGTGGCCAGTGTTAGTGGTTGGGTAGGAATGGCATTTCGCGGGGAGTTGCCTAGAACTAACTAAAATTGACTATTATTCATGAGAATTGAAATTTAATTATGAGCTCGACTTAATTATTGCTTTCGTTGTATGTTATGATCGTGCCGTTATGTTACTTGTGTATTTGGAATAGGAAAAGGGTCGAGGTGTGTGTGTTTACTGGGCATTCCAAGCTCATGGCGTTTTATGCTAGGTGAAGGCGAGTTTTACACTGAGAACAGAATCCCTAAAAGCTTTGAGGAACCATGGCTGCCTTAGAAGTTAGATTGTATGTTTCCTGTATTTTGGATAATCTTTTTGTATCAAGGAACTAACCTGTATTTAAAGACTTGAAGAATTTTATCTGTAACTATTATTAATATTTTCTTTTAGTATAATTATTTGTAATTTGTGCTTAAAAATGACGTGTATCCGCTAGTTAAACCTCGGTGTATCGTTGTATTGTATTATCAAAATTTAGGGCATCACAGCTTACTGATTGAATGATTACCCTATTTTATGAACTATATTCGTGGCATCCATAGCATCTGTTACTGCTACTGTTTACTGTTATTGTTTACTGTTACTATTACAGAGATCTCTGTCAGTTCCAAACTTTGGAACTACTGTTTACTGTGTTGATGACCATTAATTCTGATTGTTCAGTCTTTAAGACCTACTATACTATTTTGCTATTGGATGTACCACGTATGACTGCTATAATTTCAATATGAGTTCAATTTTGAATGACAAGTTATGAGATACTGATTGAAAAAGTAATCCATTGTTGAATTGACTATTTTAGACATCATTCATAACCCCTTTACACTGTTGTTATTCACTAAGCTCTAGCTTATTGTTTTATATATGTATGTAGGTGAGCAAGCACAGGACTAGACTTAGCAGTGTCGACCTAAACCCATTTTTTCAAGCCAACTCCTATGCCTCATTGTGAGGTTCCGAATGGTCAAGCTTTAAGGCTTTTTGGGTGATTCAGGATTCATCCTTTCATAATAGAGATCAAGTGTTGTGAAGTTTTGACTTAAAACTTTTATTTTGACTGATTTTTGTTATTGGGGTTAAATCCCTAAGTGTTGTTTATGTTTTGTACTTAAACATGACTTGGACTTGTGTGCATGTGTGTATATACATAAAATTTTGTTCTATTCATTTAAGTCTTCACGGCTCATTGGACATTAGATTTTAATATTTATTAGCTTCCACCAGTCCCTATTACTGTATTATTGTTACGTTGGCCTTTGGTAATCTCGGATTATTGGCCGGTCACTTCTCTAATCCCTTGGGGCAAGGGTTGGGTCCTGATAAAGTGGTATCAGAGCACACGTTATACCACACACACGCGTCCAAATGAGCTATAGGATGTCCTAGAAAAGAACTTAGGGCATTACAGGAGCATGTGTGAGTGTGTGGACTTGTTATGTGTATATGTGGCAACACGAATATGAGAACCATCTTTTCCCATGTTTATTATTACCATGTTTACATATAGACCAATGGAGAACGCAAGACATACAGATGAAACTGAATCATCAGATGCATGAATAGACCGGTTGGAAAGAATTGTGGAATTATTGACAGAATCTTTGAGACAACAATGGAGACAACAACTTCCCCCTCCTCCTCCACCACCAATCCAAGTCGAGCCGAGCCGAAAAATAGTGAAGATATTATAGCCTTGACAGAGAAATTTATTAAAATGAAGCCGCCAATGTAATAACCCAACTCGTATTATGCTTAATTATGCATGTGATTACGTGTTTGATATTAAGTTGCATGTTTAAGTGTGTGAATTATGTGATTTTGGAATTATATCTGTTGAATGTAGGAATATTTATTGCAATTACAACTTTGAACTGAAATTGAAAGCCTTAGAGGTGCCAAAAACCAAAACCGACTTCATATCTGTGTTCAACATGATTTTTAAAGCCCACTGTGAAATTTTTTAAAATTACAATTCATAATGATTAATTAAGTTAATTGGCCCAATGTATATATATGTATATAGCTTCTTTTCTTCATCACTTTTGTTGAGAGCTTGCTAGAGAGTGAGTTAGAGAGAGTGAGGAAGAGAAGAAGCTAGGGTGATGGAAGAGATTCAAGGGGCAAATCCTAAAATTGAGCTAAGGTATGGAAATCTATTTAGAATCTTTGTAAATAACTCATCTTTTGCATGAAGTCAAAAGGAATTTGAAGATTTAACACTTATATGAGTTAGGGTATGAGTTATGTAATTGTTTGAGCTAAATTTAAGAAATTGGACCTTAATCTCTTCAACTTTGTTTGATTTGAGTTCAAGCTTATGATTAATGCATGAAATAAACCCTAAATTGTCCATACAACAAGCATTTATGTAATCCATGTGTATATATATATTGAACTTGATCATGAGGTTTTGTATATATATGGAAAAAGGTGAGACTTCGATTTTGACATTGAAGCAAGATTGATGTGTTTGAATTGAAATTATACTTGAATCATGTTAGTATATCAAGTTCTGAGTTAGTTTTGCATGAATTTGGGCTTGAAATTGAGTTTGGAACTTGGTTTCAAAACTCCATTTTTGGACTGTTTGGAATTGCCTAGACCGCTCGTGTGGCTATGAGCTCTTACCAAATTAGGGGAAATCATTTTGTACGTTTGAGCGGCCACCACATCCGCATGAGCGGAACCTGACCGCTCGAGTGGTTGGACCGGCGGCACGAGCGGCCAATAGGGGAGAAAAATTTTACTTTCTCCTGTTGACCTCCCCGGCCTCTCAAATGCATTCCTGGCCTTATTTAAACCCTCCAGGAAATAAAATGATGGTTAGAAACCCATTGAAAAAGGTTGTGAACTATTAAGAGAAAAATGTATAAAATTCAACGAATTATTTATCAAATATGTATGTGACATGTTTTGTGTAGGTCGTGTGCCGGAGGCAACGCCACAAGACCAAACACACTGTGAGTAATAGTATTATAAATATATGTTCTTAATTGATTATTTTGATCTAGATACGGTGACTCATTTTGATATTGTGTTTTGATTGAAATGAACGAGTTTTATGAACATTATATGACATCCGCAATATGGGCCTAAGGTCGTTCCATTTATGCTATAATATATGATTGGGCCCGAGGCCGTTGTGTTAATATGCGGGCCCAAGGCCATTTTGTTAATATATGGGCCCGAGGTCATTGTGATATATGTGGGCCCAAGGTCGTTTTGTAAAATGTTGGGCCTGAGGCCATTCTATTATATGTTGGGCTTGAGGTCATTCCGTAATATGTTGGGCCTAAGGCCATTCCGTAATATGTTGGACCTAAGGCCGTTCTGTAAATATGATTATGGATAATGCTGTAAAGGATGTAATTGCGGAAGTGTATTGTGTTAACATAATGTGCTTTCTTTTAAATCAAGATTATTCGTTTGATTCTCTTTACTTTACTATTATTCATTGAGCATTGCTCACCCCCTATGTTGTATCTGTGTAGGTGCTCAACATGGAAGTCAACCTTAGAGTCTGCCTCAGGAGTTATTTTTGTGAACTTATTTGGTCGAGTCTCCAAGATGGAGCTTTTGGTTTTTTTGACTCATATTCTGTTATGACTTTTGTTTTGTTTGCTTAATGGTCTTGGGATATGTAAACCATATGTATGGAATGTTCTTTGGTACATAAGTTTTTGCATGGTCATGTAAATATGCGAATGTGCTATGTTGTAAGCTGTATAATTTTGATCATTTTGGCACGGCTCAACGGACTTCTTCATTTGTGTTATGCTTCCTTTTATGGCCCCATTATTATAATTATTCTGTATGTTTGTTTGAGGCCGAAGGTAGTCAAATGATTCTTGGTCGGTTATGATCTGAACTTTTAGGGGTGAGTTTGGGTCATGACAACCAACCTTTCAAGGAGGACTTGACCCTTTGAAAGCTGAAGTGTGAATCTTGGAGATTGAAAAGTTGTTTGAGGTTTTTCCATGCACAGAGGTGCAAAAGGTTTTATTAGCAACCTTCACATTACAAGAAGAAGCAAGACGATGGGGGATGCCTATCCGAGATAACAATGGTTCCTTGACATGGGCTTAGTTTAAAGAGGCATTCTATGAAATTTTTTCCCCTCAATGTGTCCGTCATCGCAAGTGTTGGAGTTTGAGCAATTAAAGCAAGGTACTATGTCTGTAGCCAAGTACGAAGCAAAATTCACGGAGCTTGCTTGATATGCGCCACACATGGTCGACTCTAACTAGAAGAAAGCTTGGAAATTCGAAGGAGGACTCAATGTTGAAGTGCTTGATCGGGTGAATGTGTTGAAATTGACAAAATATGTAGATGTTCTTGATCGAGCTCTTATGTCCGAGGCAAATATTGCATCTTTAAAAGAGGCCAGAATACCGGTGACAGAATGGAAGGGTAAAAGGAAAGGGCTTCATTTCAATAAGGGCCGGAACAACTCGAACAACTCGCAGAACAAGAAAAAAATTACGGGGTCATCGAACAATTCTATCCAAGGGCATAATTCTATACCGTCTTGCCCTGAGTGTGGTAAAAGACATAAGGGGGTTTGCTACAAGTTTTAGGAGCATGCTTTAGATGTGGCAAAACTAGCCACATGGTCAAAGATTGTCCTCTTTTAGCCCAAGGCACTAACAGACCCATCGCAAGCTCACCCTCATCAGCCTCTACACTGAAACCAGATCCTAAAGCTTCCTCGGGGAAAAAACCTCTCAAGCAAGGACTCAAAGAGTGCAATTGTTGATAACTCTAATGTAGACAATATTCCTGTAGTCAGAGAGTTCCCAGATGTTTTTCCAGATGAGTTGCTAGGGAATTTAATTGATAGGGAGATTGAGTTCATTATTGAGGTAATATCGAGTACATAACCAATTTCCAAAACTCCGTACAGAATGTCAACTACCAAATTGAAAAAGCTGAAGATTCAATTACAAGAGTTGTTGGATAAGAAGTTTATCAGACCTAGCACTTCACTGTGGGGCGCTCCAATCTTATTTGTGAAAAAGAAAGATGGATCATTGAGGCTCTGTATTGATTACTGTGAATTGAACAAGGTGATTGTGAAGAACAAGTATCTATTACCTCATATCAATGATCTATTCGACCAATTGCAAGGGGCACAAGTCTTTTCCAGAATTGATGTTAGATCCGGACCATCAATTGAAAGATAAAGCTGAGGATGTAGAAAAGACTGCTTTCCGAACAAGGTACATACATTATGAATTTCTTGTTATGCCTTTCGGAGTAATTAATACGCCAGCTGCTTTTATGGATCTTATGAATAGAATTTTCAAGCCGTTCCTCAATGAGTTTGTTGCTGTTTTTATAGATGATATCTTCATTTATTCAAAAAGTAAAGAGGAACATGAACATCACTTAAGACATGTTTTGTAAACCTTGAGAGAGAGGAAGTTATATGCTAAACTAACAAAGTGTGAGTTCTTGCTTGATCGTGTTATGTTCTTTGGGCTTGTGATAAATAAAGATAGAATTTTAGTCTATCCACAAAAGATAGAGGCAATTGTTGTGACGCCCCGAATCTACACTATTGGTTGCAGTCAAGGGAGAGTCACTAATGAGTCCTATGGTCAATAACCAAGTAAGATCCCAGATCACCGGAGGAGTCAATTTAGCCTCCCTTCTAAGTCCGGCTTTCTTAGGCAGCACACTACCCTTTTGACAGATCTTAAAAGGTATTGACACAAGGTCTCATAAGCAACGATAAGGTGTATACATATAAATATTAGAATATAAGTACAAAACAACCACGAATATCCTTAATTTCAAAAGCTTGTTCTATTACATTACATCCCAAAACGAAAATTTAAATCTTCATATGAGCCTTACAAAATACCAAAAGAAATTTCTAACTTTCCTAAGGTAGCCAAAATTCTTCTAAGGTTTCAGGCTCGTCGTCTCCAGCTATAAGCTCCTCTTTGGCACCCGGCATGATACACCGTGAGCTTTGAATGCCCAGTAAACACACACACACCCGTCCCTTTTTCCCAGTCCAATACACAATCGCAAATATAACCTCAAGTAGTAAAGCATGATACTCAACTAAATCAATAAAGGGTTACAAGTTAGATGTTAGTAAACTAGAAATCCCCCAAAGAGATTTCATCCTCCCAACCACAAGAATCGGACGTGGATTATTCGGTATGCCCCCTCTTTTGCTGCTTTGTTGCAGAACTAACCTCGGATGCCTATCAACGGTTATATACCGCGTAGCGCCAATCGCAGGGTCTCAAAAGAGATGGTAAAATAGGGCTTTGCCCAAATCCCTCCTCACAACAAGCCACCTAGGGTCCGAATACAACCGCTCCGTTCAAGGGTTCCGAAAACCACTTGTGCAAGACTTTAACTTCCAAATAGGGAACGCAACCCAACAATTATCATCTTTTTATTCCTCAAGTGATCGAAAACCTAATACCATCCAAATTAAGTTTTCCGTTGAATTAAATGTTTTAAGTCAAGGTTAGACCAACGTAACAAGATAATAATATCCACATAAGCATGCATCATTAAGATGAAGAAGATAAAGAACATAACCATAATACGTACAATATCATGCCAAGATGTGATCATAAGCTAATAAGCATTTTCATGAATATAAGAGCATAAAACACCCATGCGCAACAAAATTTCCAGATTCAATACCACATAAGGATTAGAATGAAAGGACTATTTTAGATTTTTCACCGGACTCAGCCTTCCTATGGTTTGTAGAGAATTTAATCTAGTTTCCAGAACATATTTTGGAAATGGGATGGCTTTCCTAGATTTTAAGTTATTTAGAAAACACTCCAGCGCTATCCAGATTCGTCGACCGTTACGAAAATTTGATTTTCTTACAAACCACTCACTGTTTTTCAATGAAACCAATTTTATTTGAAAGCTAAATCCTTAAAGAAGATTTTGACAAAAAATAGCGGTCCAGAATAATTTTCTACATTTTTCTAGAAATTTTGAAAGTTGGCTGCGAAAAACAGATTCTAAGGCATAATACCCAAAACAAGAAGATTTGTGAGAAAAGAGATCCACTACGGGAAAATTTTTATTTATTTTGTGATGAAAACATGCCAACTAACATATATTAACTCAAAAAATTTGCTTGAAGGTGTGCCTTTGAAAAGTTTGAGAGATTGGTATGAAAAGATAGTTTTGGTACTGAAATGAGGGAAAATACAAGAGAGGTAGAATCATGGCTCAACTCTTATCATTTCTAACACAAGTAACTCATCAATAACACATTTGAAAACAATATTTAGAATCCTTAAGAACATGTATTTGAAAAAGGAAAATGAAAGAGAAGGTTGTGTTGTGGCTTACTTGCTAGGCTTGAGTCAAGAGTGCTCTTCTCTTCCTTCCTCTCCCTCTCAAGAATTCTCTCTTGCTCCCCTTTCTCTCCTCTAGGCCAAATGTGTGTGTGAGTGTGTTGTTTGTGTTTGCCAAGCTAGGGAGTGGTGGTATTTATAGGCAAATTTTGGTGTAAAAAGACAAAAAGGCCCTCTAGTTAGAATTGGATGGAAAGGTTAGGATTTACTTGGAGTCTAATGAAATAGGTGTGATTAGGGAGCTTAATCATGGGATTAGGCAATATCTAGTTGGTCCCTAGTTGAAATGAAACTAGCATTGGAAACAAAACCTTAGGTTTAGGGGTACTAGGTGTTAGGGTTTCTAGAAGACCATGATTACAATTCTTGAAAATAGGCTCCTCACACTTACCTAGGTTGGCCGGCCATTGGGAAGGGTGATTGGGGCATTTTTTTATTCAATCTAGGTACTACGGACACATTTCCCAATGTATATATATATATATATATATCTCAATTTGATTGATGGTACTTATAATATAAAAGCACATGTACTAGTTTTGGGGAAATTTTTGAATTTAAATAACGAAGTGTGGGCTTGGAATAAAATTCATGTATTGGACCCTTACTTATGTAGAATTAAATTAAATTAGGCTAAGGAACCTAATTTGGCTAGGATATTCCTGTTTTGATAAAAATAAAAATAAAATGCTAACCGACAAGATTTGAAATAATTCAAGGAATTGAGGGGCTTTAAGAAAATAATTCAAATATTAGGGTTTCAAAGAGAATACAATTTTCAGGGGCTTCACAACCTATCCCCCTTAAAACAATTTCGTCCCCGAAATTTAACTACATACTGCCTTCGAAAAGCTCGTGGTAGTTTGCCTTCACCCAATCCTAGCGTTCCCAAGTAGGTTCCTCAATTCCCCGATGACGCCATAGCACCTTTACCAAGTGAACCGTTTTGCCTCTAAGGTTCTTCTCTTGACTATCTTGTATTGCTACCGGACCTTTCTTTAAATGTAACATCTTTGTCAAAACTGATTTCTTCCCATTTGAGGACATGTGATGGGTCGGCGATGTATTTTTTCAACATAGATACATGAAAGACGTTGTGCATCCCTGCTAACTGCGGGAGTAGGGCTAGTCTATATGCTACTTCGCCCACTCTTTCTAATACCTCAAAAGGCCCAATATATCATGGTGATAGCTTCACCTTTCTCCCAGAATATACGATTCCACGCCTAAGTTGCACCTTGAGGAACACGTGGCTGCCTACTTCAAACATCAATGGCCTTCTCCTTCTATCAGTATAATTCTTTTGACAGTCTTGAGTAGTCTTTAACAATTGTCGGATCAATTTGACCTTCTCAGTAGTTTCTAGAACAAGTTCAGGTCCGATCAGATTTGCATCACTCACTTTAGTCCAACAAATCGGCGATCTACAAGGTCGTCCATATAATGCTTCAAAAGGCGCCATACCGATGCTAGCTTGAAAGTTATTGTTATAGGTGAATTCAATTAAAGATAGGTGTCGTTCCCAGCTTCCTTGAAAATCCATTACGCAAGCTCTCAACATATCTTCGAGTGTCTGGATGGTGCGTTCAGATTGTCTATCTGGTTGCGGGTGAAAGGCGGTGCTAAAACATAACTCAGTACCAAGAGCTTCCTACAGACTCCCCAAAAATTGAGAGATGAATCGTGGATCACGATCTGACACAATAGACACCGAAATTCCATGTAGTCGAATGATCTCCCCAATGTAAAGCCTGCACATAGACTCTAAAGTGTCGGCCATCTTATAGGGTAAGAAATGTGCTGACTTGGTGAGGCGATCAACTATTACCCATATAGCATCACGCCCTCTAGGTGACTTAGGCAACCCTGTCACAAAGTCCATCGTCATATACTCCCACTTCCATTCGGCTATTGGTAGAGGTTGCAACATTCCCCCTGGTTTTTGATGTTCCGCCTTCACTTGTTGGCACATTAGACATTTTGCTACAAATTTAGCCACCTCCTTCTTCATTCCATTCCACCAATACTGCCTCTTCAAATCTTGGTACATTTTAGTCCCTCCTGGATGTACTGTAAATGCAGAATGATGACATTCCTTAAGTACCTTTTCTCTAAGCAACTCGTCACTTGGTACAAACAATCTACCTTGGTATCTTAAACTCCCATCGGGGTGAATTACCCAATCGGGCATTGGTTCTCCTGCTTCCAGACGTCCCTTGATATAGGCTACCTCTTGATCGTGCTTCTGGGCCTCCATGATCTCATTCATCAACTTAGGCATCACCTTCTGTGCACTAAGGTATGCTTTTGTATCCTGAGATTCTACTTGGATTCTGAATTCATTGAGTGTCTTAACCATATCCCATTTTTTGGCGGAAATCTTAGCCATCACTCTTCTGCTCTTGCGATTTAGAGCGTCCGCTACTACATTGGCTTTACCGGGATGATATGAGAGAGTGAACTAGAAATCCTCAAGATACTCCATTCATCGCCTCTGTCTCAAGTTAAGGTCCTTCTGAGTAAACAGATACTTCAAACTCTTGTGATCTGTGAAAATCTCAAATTGTTCCCCATACAGGTAATGTTGCCATTGTTTTAGGGCAAAAACTACGGCCGCTAATTCCAAGTCATGTGTGGGGTAGTTGCGCTCATGTGGTTTCAACTGCCTAGATCCATACGTGATTACCTTTTCATTTTGTATGAACACACAACCTAATCCTTCTTTAGACGCATCGCAATACACAGTGTACCCCACTTCCCGTTCTGGGATGGTCAAAATTGGCGCACTAGTTAACCTCTTCCTTAGCTCTTCGAAGGATTTTTCACAAGCTTCGTCCCACTCATACTTTACTCCTTTTTGCGTCAAACGAGTCATTGGTTTAGCTAGTTTGGAGAAATCTTGGATGGACCTCCGGTAATAACCGGCTAATCCTAAGAAATTGCGGATTTCTGACACGATTTTTGGTTGTTTCCAATCTAATACTGCCTCCACCTTGGTTGGATCCATCGCAATCCCATTCTCTGATACTACATGCCCTAAGAATTTCACTTCATTCAACCAGAACTCACATTGCTTGCCTTGGCATATAACCGATTATCCCTAAGAACTTGAAGGACAATCCTTAAATGTTGTTCATGCTCTTCTTCAAACCTTGAATATACCAAGATGTCATCAATGAACACTACTACAAACTGGTCAAGATATGGTCTAAAAATCTTATCCATTAGGCTCATGAACACTGCCGGTGCATTGGTTAGTCCGAAGGGCATTACTACAAACTCATAGTGGCCATATCTAGTACGAAAGGCAGTTTTTGGTATATCCTCCTCCTTGACTCGTAGTTGATGGTAACCTGACCTGAGATCGATCTTTGAATAGCACCTTGAGCCTCTAAGTCGGTCAAAAAGGTCATCAATCCTTGGGAGTGGGTATCAGTTCTTAATCGTGGCTCGATTGAGTTGACGGTAATCGATGCATAGCCTTAACGACCCATCCTTGAACAACACGGGTGCTCCCCATGGCGAAGTACTTGGCCTAATGAATCCTTTCTCGAGTAACTCCTATAGTTGTGTCTTTAATTCTCATAATTCTATAGGTGCCATGCGATACGGGGCCATGGATATTGGGGTAGTTCTAGGTTGTAGCTCAATACTAAAGTCTACCTCCCGGGTTGGTGGCAATCCCAGTAATTCCGTAGGAAGTACATCTGCATATTCGCATACTACGCGCGAAAGTTCTAATTCTCCTTGGCCCTCCTCATTTAAAATCAGACTTGTTATCCTACCCACAAGTTGATCGCGCCACTGCGTCCTACCTTTCATTGAAGCCGTGGGGTCTTGTCTATCCCCCATAAACTGAAAACATGCTCCATTGGATGGGTAAGTCATCTCCTTATTCTGGTAACTATCGATAATTGTCAAGGTATGAGTAACGAATCTATTTTTAAGATGAGGTCGGAGTAGGGTATCTTCATCAAGTTGAGTTTCCTCCCACAAGCTCCAAATCCCCTTGGATCCTACCTCCTTCCATTCTGAAGTCAATGTTGTGCCGATTATTTCCACAAAGATGGTAAGACTCCTCCAAAATTTGATTCTTGATAGGGTTCGGGATTTTAGCCACGGTTACTAGTCCAATCTTAAGGTTTCAATTTCCTGATACCGCATTTCTATTGTTGCTTGCAAGCTCATGTTATTACTTGTCTCGAAGTATGGTCCACATTTGTTTTTCTTTGAGTGGGGGTGAGGCGTGAGTCAAAAACTACAGAGGCAATTCCTTATGGGTAAGCTACTAATCTTAAGTTAGAGTTTAATTATCCTAGGGTGTTCACACATCACAACTTCATGTATACATAATAATAATTACAAGATTCCCCAAATTGGATTGAAGTGGAGACGAAGAATACGAAGCAATTATGGTGATAACATCAGGATTAACTGAAATATGGATGAACGGTATGATGTTATGGTTTCGAACTTCAATGTGGTCAAGGTTATAGATGTAGTGACTAACTAGATATTTAACTTGAAACTGCATTGGCCATCCGCGTTTCAAACTGAATATCCAAGATTCATCACTGAGTAAAGAAAATGAAATTATTTACAAGAAGCCTTGGGCTAAATAAAATAATCAAGGGTCAAAGGAGGTCAAATTTACAAATAGTAGTATATAAAATAGGATTAGATGGACAAGACTTAATCTTGGAAAAGGATGACAATGAATAAAGGTTATGAATACAAGGTGAGGATACGACAATCGATAGAAGGCGCGTAGAACTAATAGTACCCCCTACTGCGCGATGTGACGACACACTCAAAGTTAAAACCATTTCACGTTCCTGAAGTAGGTCCTCATGAGTTGATGTTGGTGTGCTCAAAACTCGAAGAAATTCCCTAAGATAGGTCAAGAAAGGTTCTATTTTTGATGTCTTTTAGTTGATAGGATGGGTAGTGTAATAATATAACATAGTCTGGGCAAGGTAGTCTCTAACCGCAGGTCCAAATGCGTGGGTAAGGGTTGAACCTAGGCTCTGATACCATATTGTGACGCTCCAAATCTACACTATTGGTTGCAGTCAAGGGAGAGTCACTAATGAGTCCTATGGTCAATAACCAAGTAAGATCCCAGATCGCCGGAGGAGTCAATTTAGCCTCCCTTCTAAGTCCGGCTTTCTTAGGCAGCGCACTACCCTTTTGACAGATCTTAAAAGGTATTGACACAAGGTCTCATAAGCAACGATAAGGTGTATACATATAAATATTAGAATATAAGTACATAACAACCACGAATATCCTTAATTTCAAAAGCTTGTTCTATTACATTACATCCCAAAACGAAAATTTAAATCTTCATATGAGCCTTACAAAATATCAAAAGAAATTTCTAACTTTCCTAAGGTAGCCAAAATTCTTCGAAGGTTTCAGGCTCGTCGTCTCCAGCTATAAGCTCCTCTTTGGCACCCGGCATGATACACCGTGAGCTTTGAATGCCCAGTAAACACACACACACCCCGTCCCTTTTTCCCAGTCCAATACACAATCGCAAATATAACCTCAAGTAGTAAAGCATGATACTCAACTAAATCAATAAAGGGTTACAAGTTAGATGTTAGTAAACTAGAAATCCCCCAAAGAGATTTCGTCCTCCCAACCACAAGAATCAAATGCGGATTATTCGGTATGCCCCCTCTTTTGCTGCTTTGTTGCAGAACTAACCTCGGATGCCTATCAACGGTTATATACTGCGTAGCGCCAACCGCAGGGCCTCAAAAGACACGGTAAAATAGGGCCTTGCCCAAATCCCTCCTCAGACCAAACCACCTAGGGTCCGAATACAATCCCTCCTCAGACACGGTAAAATAGGGCCTTGCCCAAATCCCTCCTATTTTAGATTTTTCACCAGACTCGGCTTTCCTATGGTTTGTAGAGAATTTAATCTAGTTTCCAGAACATATTTTGGAAATGGGATAGCTTTCCTAGATTTTAAGTTATTTAGAAAACACTCCAACGCTGTCCAGATTCGTCGACCGTTACAAAAATTTAATTTTCTTACAAACCGCTCACTGTTTTTCAATAAAACCAATTTTATTTGAAAGCTAACTCCTTAAGGAAGATTTTGACATAAAATAGTGGTCCATAATAATTTTCTACATTTTTCTAGAAATTTTGAAAGTTGGCTGTGAAAAACAGATTCTATGGCACAATACCCAAAACAAGAAGATTTGTGAGAAAAGAGATCCACTACGGGAAAATTTTCATTTCTTTTGTGATGAAAACATGCCAACTAACATATATTAACTCAAAAAATTTGCTTGAAGGTGTGCCTTTGAAAAGTTTGAGAGATTGGTATGAAAAAGATAGTTTTGGTACCGAAATGAGGGAAAATACAAGAGAGGTAGAATCATGGCTCAACTCTTATCATTTCTAACACATGTAACTCATCAATAACACATCTGAAAACAATATTTAGAACCCTTAAGAACATGTATTTGAAAAAGGAAAATGAAAGAGAAGGTTGTGTTGTGGCTTACTTGCTAGGCTTGAATCAAAAGTGCTCTCCTCTTCCTTCCTCTCCCTCTCAAGACTTCTCTCTTGCTCCCTTTTCTCTCCTCTAGGCCAAATGTGTTTGTGAGTGTGTTGTTTGTGTTTGCCAAGCTAGGGAGTGGTGGTATTTATAGGCAAATTTTGGTGTAAAAAGACAAAAAGGCCCTCTAGTTGGAATTGGATGGAAAGGTTAGGATTTACTTGGAGTCTAATGGAATAGGAGTGATTAGGGAGCTTAATCATGGGATTAGGCAATATCTAGTTGGTCCCTAGTTGAAATGAAACTAGCATTGGAAACAAAACCCTAGGTTCAGGGGTACTAGGTGTTAGGGTTTCTAGAAGACCATGATTACAATTCTTGAAAATAGGCTCCTCACACTTACCTAGGGTGGCTGGCCATTGGGAAGGGTGATTGGGGCATTTTTTTATTCAACCTAGGTACTAGGGACACATTCCCCAATGTATATATATATGTATAGATCTCAATTTGATTGATGGTACTTATAATATAAAAGCACATGTACTAGTTTTGGGAAAATTTTTGAATTTAAATAAAGAAGTGAGGGCTTGGAATTAAATTCATGTATTGGACCCTTACTTATGTAGAATAAAATTAAATTAGGCTAAGGAACCTAATTCGGCTAGGATATTCCTGTTTTGATAAAAATAAAAATAAAATGCTAACCGACAAGATTTGAAATAATTCAAGGAATTGAGGGGCTTTATGAAAATAATTCAAACATTAGAGTTTTAAAGAGAATACAATTTTCAGGGGCTTCAGAGTTGTAAATTGGCCTAGACTGACCAGTGTTACCAAAGTCCGAAGCTTCTCGGGTTTGGCTGGCTATTACCGTAGATTTGTGAAAGACTTCTCCAAAATTGCTTTGCCTCTTACTCAGTTAACACAGAAAGGAGTATTGTTCGAATGGACTGATCAGAGAGAGTCAGATCTTCAAGAGCTGAAGACTTGGCTTGTAACTGCACCGATTCTCACCTTACCCTTAGGTACGAATGGTTTTACTATTTTCAATAATGCATCTTATAAAGGTTTTGGGTGTGTGTTGATGTAGAATGGCAAAGTGATAGCATATGCTTCCCGACAACTGAGACCACACAAAAAGAATTATCCGACCAACGATTTGGAGCTTCCAGCCGTGGTATTTGCATTGAAAATTTGGCGCGACTACCTGTATGGGACAATGTGCGAAGTGTATACAGATCATAAGTGTCGTGACCCGAACCCGCCCCCATGGGTTAAGGACATAACCGGCCAGTAATCACGAGATTACCTACGGCCTCAAACCAAATAAGACATAACTCATCAGAGTAAAGGGCCAAACGGAAGCAAATTTAAAACTTTGTCCATAGAGCTGTGCTTACATGTCACGTCATAACAAACCATACATATACATATTAATAACTCACATCAGAAAATACAGTAACATAAAGTTCTGTACAGACAGGATCATTCAAGTCTAGGTCAGCCAATCAAAACTATATACAAATGTATCTAAAGACCTCGCCAACATGACAAAATATAGTAAGATAGCAAAAGGGTGAAGACGAGTCTCGTGCGTGAGACGTAAGGGTTGACTCTTCAAAACCTTGGTTGTTCCACAGAGATTTCATTGAGGTTGGGTTTAGACCTCTCTTGGCTCACCAACAAACACATGAATGAGCGTGAGCGAAAGTTCAGTGAATAATATCAAATAAAGAAGTTACACAAACGGTATTTAGAACAACGTACTTCAAACAGCCTTGGGCCCAATTCGTATTTCTATCTAGCTTATATATAAATATAGGCCAAGTGACTGCAGTTCCAAACACATCGTACGACCTCGGACCCAATTCATTCGTATCATTTATGTCGGGCGGCCTCTGGCCCATTCATTCAAGTCATACGGCCTTTGGCCCATTCATTTATGTTAGACTATCATTCGAGTCAGACTATCATCCATTTCATACGACCTCTGGCCCATTCATTTATGTCATACGGCCTTTGGCCCATTCATTTTTGTCATACGGCCTCTGGCCCTTCCATTATTTCATTCATGTCAAACTGGCCTTTGGTCCATTCATTCTATCATTCGTGTCAAACTGGCCTTTGGCCCATTCTTTTGGCATAGCAAACATTTGTCCAACATTCAAATTAACAAACTTATAAGACTTACACAGAAGTAAGCAATTGGACAAACAGCATATTTCATATATCTTTATTAAGACATTACTCACAGTGATCGGCTGGATGATTTGCCCTGGAGCTCGACCCTACACATTCCATGAACATAATGGGTCACAAACAATTCAATTCGTTCTTAATTCACATATTCCTCTTTAGGCTTCTTTCTTATTCTTTTAACTCATTTATAATGCTTAATGCATGCCTAAGAGTACTTAGAAGTGAAAGAGAACGGAAAATGAAGCACAAAATGCATTTTCAAAATTTCGGAAACAGGGGTCCCCCGCTTGAGCGTGGACTTCCCCACTCGAGCTGACCCATAAGGTCTGCAAAAGTACTGGTTGCCTCACTTTTACGCTCGAGCGTGAAGTCGAACGCTTAAGCTGAATGTCATCCCACATAGCTCCCCGTACGAGCGTGGACTTCCCCCGCTCGAGTGGACATCGTGTCTGCAAAAATACTGGGAGCCCGAATTTCCCGCTCGAGCGGCGCCTTCCCCGCTCGAGCGAACATCCCAAATTCTGGAAAATCCAGAATTGTTCTTGAGCTCAAATTCAACATTCAAATCAACATATCTTGCATATTATGACTCAAACTTCACATATATATGTACTAACATGGTACAAACACCAAATTACAACATTATGAAGCTCAATTCCATGAATTAATCACATGCATGCCCCAATTTACACCAAACTCATTTTTCAACATCACAATTTCATGCATTCAAACTCATATTCTTATGGATTGTACATGCATGTGGAACACAACTTCTATTCTCAACTTAGATGATGAAGAGATGGTCAAAAATATGAGCTTCAACTAAAATCTCACATGGATTACGCATTTTGTGCGCAAATATGCAAATTCAAAGCAATTTCTCACATGCATGTGCATATTGACTTCCAATTCAACAAATCCAACTCAATTCCATCATAATCAATTCAACTCATGTTCTTGATCACCATTCATCTTAGAATTACAAACTAGAATCCATGAATTTACTCACCTAGAAGCTCAATCTTTCCAATTTATGGTAAATTCTTGAGTGTGTCTTCAAGATCACCAAGTTCCGTAGCCAAATCTCTACCTTGAGCTTTGTCTCCCATTAAATTCGGCTCCTCCCCCTCTCTAGAGCATAATTTCATATGTTGAGCTCAAAGAAACAAAATAAGAGTGTATAATGGCCCCTTAAAAGCTCCCTCTCATATACATATCTTTAATATTAAATAATTGGGCACCATTTCATTAATTTAATCCATTTAATTTGATCCGAATCAATTTTCAATTAAATTTCACCGTAGGCTCTAAAAATTATGCCAATCACAATGGTGTAATCAATTTCGATTTCTGTGGCCGATAGGGCCTTCAATTTAAATTCCAAAACAGATAATCAAACAGATATTCCTACGGTGAACATATAGAAATTCAAAACCACATATATTCACATAAGTGGCACTCAAAATCATATCAAACACATAATCAAATTCATAATAAGGACCAATTAGCATAATACGGAACAGGGTTATCACAGTCTTCTCCCCTTTAGGAAGTTTGGTCCTCCAAACTTATTTTACCTTCGTCAGGAAACAAATGTGGATAGCGTAGTCGCACTTCATCCTCTTTTTCCCATGTGGCATCCGTCCTATAGTGTTCTTTCCATTCCACTTCCACCATTGGGATGGACTTGCTTCTCAGTTGTTTCACTTGCCGGTCGATGATTCATTCCGGCCACTCGGCGTACTCCATAATTTCATCAAGAGCTACCCGGTGATAATCAATCACATGAAACGGGTCTCGAAGATAACCCCTCAATATCGACACATGAAACACATTATGGATTTGCTTGAATCCCGGTGGCAAAGCAACTCGATAAGCAACTGGGCCAAGCCTTTCTAGAATTTGAAACGGCCCAATGTAACGGGGTAACAACTTACCCTTCTTTCCAAATCTGACTTGATCCTTCATCGGAGTCACACGGATAAACACATGGTCACCAACCCCATACTCAAGAGGTCTTCTCCAAACATCTGCATAATTCTTTTGTCGGTCCTGAGCTGTTTTAAGCCTTTGCTGAATAGTTTTGATCTTTTCAGAAATGTCTTGCACAATTTCAGGCCCAAGTAAAGCTCTATCCCCGACTTCTGTCCAACAAATCGGTGATCTACACCTTCTACCATACAAAGCCTCGTACGGTGCCATACTGATGTTGGAGTGGAAGCTGTTATTGTATGCAAATTTTGCAAGTGGCAAATAGTCTTCCCAACTCCCCTGAAAATCCAAGGCACACATCCTTAGCATATCTTCTAACGTCTATATAGTCCGTTTTGATTGCCCATCTGTCTGCGGATGGAATGCAGTATTAAATCTCAGTTCTATCTCCATAGCTTCTTGCAAACTCTTCCACATTCTAGATACAAATTTCGGATCTCTATTCGACACAATAGATACCGGAACTCCGTGTAAACGGACAATCTCATCAACATATATGGTAACCAGTCTATAAGCATTAAATGTAGTTTGAACTGGTAGAAAATGTGTAGATTTAGTCAGTCTATCAACTACAACCCAAATAGAATCCATACCTCGAGAAGTCCGAGGTAGACCAACAACAAAATCCATAGTCACATGCTCCCACTTCCATTCAAGAATAGGGAGAGGTTGAAGTAGACTGCTCGGTTTCTGATGTTTAGCTTTGACTTGCTGACATTAAAGACACTTGGACACATATTCTGCAATTTCTTTCTTCATTTTAGGCCACCAATAGCTTTGTTTCAAGTCCCGATACATTTTATTATTACCCGGATGCATAGCAAACACTGATTTATGGGCTTCATCTAAAACCCTTTTCTTTAGTTCCGGAATATCTGGGATACACATTTGGTTTTGAAATCTCAACACTTCGCCTTTGATGCTGAACTCTGCTTTCGGATTTGTCTCAAATTCGTCGATCACTTTCTTGAGGAATTCATCCTTTTTCTGTTTCTGTTTAATTTCATCAATGATTGTTGGTTTGGCTGAAATAACGACTATCAATCCGCCCTGTTCACACAATACTACTTCAATTTCAGACTTCTCAAAGTCTTGTAAAATTTCTTTCTGTTCAGTAAGTAAACAAGCCATACTCCCTGTTGATTTTCTGCTTAAGGCATCAGCAACTGTGTTAGCTTTCCCGGGGTGGTACTGGATTTCAAGATCATAGTCTTTTATCAGTTCGAGCCATCTCCTCTGACGCATGTTCAACTCCTTCTGTGTAAAGAAGTACTTCAGACTTTTGTGATCCATGTAGACTTCACACTTTGCCCCATACAAATAATGTTGCCAGATTTTCAAAGCAAAAACAACTGCGGCCAATTCTAAATCATGTGTTAGGTAGTTCTTCTCATGCGGCCTCAACTGTCGAGAGGCATAGGCAATAACCTTTCCATTCTGCATTAATACACAACCCAAGCCTTTATAAAATCCATCACTGAAATTACAAAATTTTCCGTACCTGTGGCCAATGTCAATACCGGTGCAGTGGTTAGTCTCGTTTCAGTTCATGAAAGGCAGATTCTCTTTCGTCGTTCCATTCAAATGATTGCCCCTTGCGTGTCAACAGGGTAAGAGATACAGCTATCCTTCAAAAAAATTTCACAAGCCTCCTATAATAACCGGCTAAGCCCATGAAACTGCGGACCTCTATTACATTTGTCGGTGTAGGCCAATTCACAATTGCCTCTATTTTCTGTGGGTCCACTGAAATTCCTTCCTTGTTGGTCACATGTCCTAAAAAGATAAATTCATCCAACCAAAACTCACATTTCTTTAGTTTAGCAAACAATTTCTTTTCCCTAAGTATTTTCAGGACAGTTCTCAAATGATGTTCATGTTCAAGTCTATTCTTGGAATATATCAAAATGTCATTGTGGAGAAGTGGTTTGGAAATACTCTTCAGATCTTGGAGAACGCTCGTGATCCTCTTTCGATCACTTGAAAAGGAATAAACACTCCGGTCGGGGGTGCCGGAATTAGCACTCCGACGGACAAGTCAGAATCCACACTCAAGAATGCTTGTATTCTAAGTTAAGCACAATAATTCTCACATACCTCTTTCTGGTTGATGTTCTTCTATTTATATCTTTTCTTCCATGGGCCTCGGGTTTCAGTCCATTTCCAACTCATATTCGGCGCATTTTATAATAGATCGACCTTCACTTGGCCCATTTCCTAATCGGTCATTTGGCCGAATAGGGTTGGATTTGAGCTTGTGAGCCAATTGCCGAGTGCTTCGAATCTCGACTCTCAGAGATTCGGCTATCCGGAATCTCTACGACTCCCTCTTCTCGGCCCCCACAATTCCCCCCCAAGCACTCCACTAACGACAGTTAGCTGGAATGTTTGGCTTCAAACTCGAAGGGTCAAAGCCGAAATTCGGCGGCTGACCGTATTCCAATACAAATGTCTGTACATAAGCTTCCCGGTTGTCATTTCAACTTCCCGCCTCTTCATACATTTTTATTTATTGTGATTTAAAATTTCGACGTCTTTTCAAATGCATACATGCTTTTAGACGCCCGTCGCTGGATTGCCTTCCGAACTACCTCTACAACTTCCTACTTTTCTCTATCTCCTTCGCCTCTTGTAAGTTCTCTCCTTCTCTATTTTGTTTTTTGGCTTAGCATAATCCTATTGGCTGGGGGAATGGCGAAACATTTAAAAGATCTCCTCTCGCCAGATCAAATTTCTGGTTTCCGACGCTATTTTTCCATTCCTGATGATGTCCGTCTGTCATTTGTGGCAGACGGCACCCTCGATATGGAGAGGTTTGATGAAACCATGATCGTCTTCCCTCTTCTATCAATCGCAGAGGGTGGGGTCTGCTTTCCCCTTCACCGATTCCTTAGGGCCGTGCTTTGCCATTGGGGGTTAATCCCTTCCCAACCCAACGTCAACTTCTATAGGATCGTGATGGGAATTATCACACTAAACCGCTGCCTTAGGCTTAACCTTGGCATTCTCCCTATGCGGCATTGCTACGCCTTGGCCAAGTCTTCTGGTCAGCACAGGCGTTATTTCCTTAGGGCGAAAGACACCGACCATCAACTAGTGACTATGGTTTCCAGCTCTGGGAAGCGAGTCAATGATGTTATGGTCGTCGTCCAAGGAAACTGGGAATTCGGCGAAGGCGAGGATCACCTTGATCGTATTCCTAGACAGAGGGGCGAACCAGGTGGCCAAGTATATACTTTTATTTATTTACTTGTTATATTTATAGAACTTTATTTTCGGGAACTCATGGTTTTGCTTTTGTAGGAAACGATTTGAAGAAAGTCTTGATCTTGATCGACGACACTGTCCTTTCGGAAATCAAGACTGCGCTCAAGTATTTCGACCGACCGAGTCTTCAGAAGCAGGGGAGGGCGGCCCACGTTCTGCTCCGCTACGAGCCGACTTATACGACTTTTTCGGCGGCAGAAAACATCCCAATCCCGGAGGGTGAGGAGTCTCTTGTCGCCCTTATCTTGACTGATTTCAAAAATTTGAGGCAAGTCGGTTGCAAGGGATCAAATTCGGAGCGACCGGAAGTAGTTGAGGCCGCCGAGTCAGGCCAATCCGAAACTGAGGTTGACGAGGCTTTGAAGTTAGCATTTGATGAAGCCGGCCTCAATTTGGCTAATCCTCCGTCCACTTCAGGTCGAGAGGACCGTCTGCTCGACAATATTTTTCACGGTCTAGAGGACTTTCCCGACGCGTTCCCAGAAGATATGGCTGGGTTGAGCCTCACTAAACTTGCCAAGAAGGCAAACGCGAAAAGGATGGCCTCGCGGCGAAGGGCGGAGGAGATTCGGGCTGCCAAATCTCAGTCCCAGACCTCCTTGCTTGTTATTGAGGAGACGGCAAAGAACGGAAGTTCCGAGGCAGAACCTTTTGTGCAGGCAAGTGTAGAAGCTGAGCAAAGGGTGGAGAAACACCCTGCCGACGTCGAGGCCGGCTCAGAAGAAGACTGTGCCGACAAATGACCTCGTGTGAAGGAGTCGGATGTGATTGTACCTTTTGTTATTCAGCCTAAGATAAAAAAAAAAATACGCCGATCTCCTCCGATGCTTCGGTAATCAATGATCCAGCGGTTGCACTCAGCTTGGCAACATCCGTTTCACTGCCCGCTGACAAGGCGACTTTTCGGGCAGAGCTTGATCTGGTTGCAATTGGGTTAGTTGCACAATCAGCTCTTTTGGTACATATCTGGACTCTGTCTTTTCTCTTTACGCAAATATTATTTTGTCCTTGACTTCCAGTTTTGCAGGCCGTTGGGAGGATAGCCGACATAGGCCGTTGCTATCACGATGCCGTTGAGCTAATTGGCCGTTTACAAGCCGAGGTTAAGGGCCAAAGGAGTAGGGCCCAGACGGAGGGCGCTGGTGCCAAGGCCGAGATGGAGAGAGCCCGCAGTGCTGAAGAATTGAGGTCAGTCGTCGAGAAGAGGGCGAATGCGAGCGACGACGCGCTTAAGTTGGCCCAAGAGGCGATCTCTAAATTCGAGGTTGGGTTGGAAGAGATGAAGGCGGCGAAGGAAATAGCTGACCTGAAGGTTGCCAGCGCATTCGATGCTGGGAAGAAGTCTGCTTTTGATGAATATGTAGACGAACTCCCCAAATTTGAAAATCGGGGATTTAAACACGGCTAGCTCAAAGCCCTTGCTGCAGCTAATGTGACATTGGCTACGCCAATTCCAAACGAGCAAGTGGATGTTGAGCCGTTGGAGTCTGACTCCGAGGGCTAATTTGGGCGGCTTGTGTTTTTGTTTTACGATTTGCATGTAATTTTCGGCTTTTTATAACTTTTTCTTTAGTAATTTTCATATGTCAAACGGTTACAATTTGTGTCCAATTTACTTAATGAAAATTCATTTTGTACGTTTCTGTTACTAACGAAAGGAATTGTTTGGTTGCTGTTTTGGATAAAACCTTTTGTATACTTGCCGACTAGATAATTAGGCCGTTTAGAAAGCTAGAAAATTAGTGCATGGAGTGGCTATGGCAGATATCAATCGGCATGGGGCCAAGATGCCCGGCCGGTTAGATTAATAAATCTACCCTTGCCCCAGCCAGTGCATGGACTTCAAGGCATTCTCTCATAATTGCCGTTTAGATCATTAGGCCATTTAAAAAGCCAAAAATCAGTGCATGAAGTGCCTATGACACATATCAATCGGCATGGGACCAAGATGCTCGGCCGGTTAGATTAATAAATCTGCCCTTGCCCCAGCCAGTGCATGGACTTCAAGGCATTCTCTCATAATTGTCATTTAGATAGCCAAAAATCGGTGCATGAAGTGGCTGTGGCACATATCAATCGGCATGGGACCAAGATGCTCGGCCGGTTAGATTAATAAATCTGCCCTTGCCCCAGCCAGTGCATGGACTTCAAGACATTCTCTCATAATTGCTGTTTAGATAATTAGGCCGTTTAGAAAGCCAAAAATCGGTGCATGAAGTGGCTGTGGCACATATCAATCGGCATGAGACCAAGATGCTCGGCCGGTTAGATTAATAAATCTGCCCTTGCCCCAGCCAGTGCATGGACTTCAAGGCATTCTCTCACAATTGCCGTTTAGATAATTAGGCCATTTAGAAAGCCCAAAATCAGTGCATGAAGTGGCTGCGGCACATATCAATCGGCATGGGACCAAGATGCTCGGCCAGTTAGATTAATAAATCTGCCCTTGCCCCAGCCAGTGCATGGACTTCAAGGCATTCTCTCACAATTGCCGTTTAGATAATTAGGCCGTTTAGAAAGCCAAAAATCAGTGCATAAAGTGGTTGTGGCACATATCAATCGGCATGGGACCAAGATGCTCGGCCGATTAGATTAATAAATCTACCCTTGCCCCAGCCAGTGCATGGACTTCAAGGCATTCTCTCACAATTGCCGTTTAGATAATTAGGCCGTTTAGAAAGCCAAAAATCAGTGCATGAAGTGGTTATGGCACATATCAATCGGCATGGGACCAAGATGCCCGGCCGGTTAGATTAATAAATCTACCCTTGCCCCAGCCAGTGCATGGACTTCAAGGCATTCTCTCACAATTGTCGTTTAGATAATTAGGCCGTTTAGAAAGCCAAAAATCAATGCATGAAGTGGCTGTGGCACATATCAATCAGCATGGGATCAAGATGCTCGGCCGGTTAGATTAATAAATCTGCCCTTGTGCATGGACTTCAAGGCATTCTCTCATAATTGCCGTTTAGATAGCCAAAAATCGATGCATGAAGTGGCTGTGGCACATATCAATCAGCATGAGACCAAGACGCTCGGCCGGTTAGATTAATAAATCTGCCCTTGCCTCAGCCAGTGCATGGACTTCAAGGCAGTCTCTCACAATTGCCGTTTAGATAATTAGGCCGTTTAGAAAGCCCAAAATCAGTGCATGAAGTGGCTGTGGCACATATCAATCGGCATGGGACCAAGATGCTCGGCCAGTTAGATTAATAAATCTGCCCTTGCCCAGCCAGTGCATGGACTTCAAGGCATTCTCTCACAATTGCCGTTTAGATAATTAGGCCGTTTAGAAAGCCAAAAATCAGTGCATGAAGTGGTTGTGGCACATATCAATCGGCATGGGACCAAGATGCTCGGCCGGTTAGATTAATAAATCTGCCTTTGCCCCAGCCAGTGCATGGACTTCAAAGCATTCTCTCACAATTGTCGTTTAGATAATTAGGCCGTTTAGAAAGCCAAAAATCAGTGCATGAAGTGGCTGTGGCACATATTAATCGGCATGGGACCAAGATGCTCGGCCGGTTAGATTAATAAATCTGCCCTTGTCCGTCATTTGAAGAAATTGCCTCGGGGTCGCTGCATACCTACGAATAAATGGGGTGGGTTCGCGCCAGTGGGTCCACTTATTCTTATTCAGACTCGATTTGAACTAGCTTGAGGTGAGGGCGAATGTCAAATAGACTGTTATTCAACAGCAGAGGAGAGGGATGAACGCTGGCTGAGCTAGATACTGCGATGAATCGTAGCAGCGAATCTGCGCGTACGGGAGGAAGGACATCCAAGGAAGGCGAAAAACGTCAACCTTCAAGCCGTCGAAGCAGATCACCCCGAAGAGAGAAGCATCAACGGGGAAGCTCCCCACGACCACGACCGAGGAATAAGTCAGACACGACACCACGACCATTGAGTTTTGCTGTGTTCGTACGAAATAAACCGATAACTGAGGCAGATTCCATCGTCAATGATCTGGGTGTAGCGGTCGAGTTCGCTCGATAGATCTTTCCACCAGAAGTCCAACAATCGATGGTTGGACGACGAGATTTCGAAGTGTTTCGAGAAGGTATTCATGGGGCGATGAAGGGGATGTACACCGCCTACAAAGTCGGCATGCGTCTGCGCGCCGCGCGGCGGGAGATGGAGAAAATGGGCGAACGGGTCCACAGTTTGGAGGCTCGTGCGGAAAAGGCCGAGGGCGAGTGTAGAGAGCTTAGGAAGGTTAAAGTCGTTGATCTGCATACGGCGGGTCAGTCTAACCTGATTTTGGACGAGAGGGTGACCTAACGGCTATTGAGTCATGCCATCGTCGACCGAGATACGGTAGGCATGTTTGCCGTTGCAAATGCGAGGACCAAGGGTTACGAGTAGGGTTTCCATGATGGCCGGAAGGTTGGGATCGACAAAACGAAAGAGAAACTTGCTGAGGAGGTCTGCCGATGCGAGAATTGCGGTTTTAAGCATGGTTGGATCGCGGCTCTTCAGGCCGCTGAGGCTCTCCGAGCGAAGGGTGTCAATTTCAACTTATGTGGCCTGGATCATCGTGATCATTTTCCCTTTTCTGCCTTTGAAGTTGAAAAGAGCGATGATGAGGGAGTCACCGAATAAAAATACTCGTTATAAATGTTCGAACGCGAATTGCGTCTAAGATTATGTAATTATTGGTTGGTCGAATGAAAAAGCATCTTATTTTTGATGTTTTGTTATAAGTTGTGTTCGGCACACACGTGATTGCATGTGTTTTATTATATAAATGTTTCAATAAATGTATTTCAGACGATTGTGTGGACATTGTTCGGCCTGATTTAATCAACTGTTACGTACGACCCAAAGGGTTCACCGGCCCAAAGACGTCAATCGTAATACCCAAAGACATCATTCGCCGATAGGGCTCCGAATCCGGAGACTTTAATTGGCCAGTCGTGATATCCACGAAGGACGGTTCGAATCCAAAGGCTTGGTCGGCCCAAAGACATCGTTCGCCGATGGGGCTCCGAATCCGGAGACTTTAATTGGCCAATCGTGATATCCATGAAGGGCGCTCCGAATCCGGAGGCTTGGTTGGCCCAAAGACGTCATTCTTCGATGGGGCTCCGAATCTGGAGACTTTAATTGCCCAATCGTGATATCCACGAAGGGCGCTCTGAATCCAGAGGCTTAATCGGCCCAAAGACGTCATTCACCGATGGGGCTCTGAATCTGGAGACTTTAATTGGCCAATCGTGATATCCACGAAGGGCGCTCCGAATCCGGAGGCTTAATCGGCCCAAAGACGTCATTCGCCAATGGGGCTCTGAATCCGGAGACTTTAATTGGCCAATCATGATATCCACGAAGGGCGCCCCGAATCCGAAGGCTTAATCGGCCCAAAGACGTCATTTGCTGATGGGGCTCCGAATCTGAAGACTTTAATTGGCCAATCGTGATATCCACGAAGGGCGCTCCGAATCCGGAGGCTTGGTCAGACTAAAGACGTCATTCGCCGATGGGGCTCCGAATCCAGAGACTTTAATTGGCCAATCGTGATATCCACGAAGGGCGCTCCGAATCTGGAGGCTTGATCGGCCCAAAGACGTCATTCGCCGATGGGGCTCCGAATCCGGAGACTTTAATTGGAACATCTTTGAACTAGATTCAGTAGTAGGTGAATGGGAATCTTTGTATTACAGAAAAAGAGATGTATATAATGAACAGGTCGGAGCAAGCATCATGTCCCACAAGTCAGGTTAATGATAAAATTTGCGTAAATGCAAGGAATTCCAAGGTCGTGGCAGACTCCTTCCTGACATGTCTTTGAGCCAATATGCCCCTACTCTGGCGATCGAATCAATCTGGTATGGGCCGTCCCAGTTAGGACCCAATTTTCCATCAGCCAGTTTCTTGTCAACTGGAAGCACCTTTTCAGGACCAATTCTCTTGGTGTGTAGCGGCGTAGCTGAACCCGTTGATTATATGACTTTGCCAGCTGCTGCTGGTATCGCGCCATTGACGCAAGGGCTCGGTCTCTTCGTTCTTCGATTAGGATCAGATCCAAAGCCAGCATCATGTCGTTTCGGCCCGTATCAAAGACTTGCGACTTGAGTGTCGGGTGGCCAATCTCCAGGGGTAAGATTGCCTGGGTTCCAAAGCATAGGGCAAACGGCATTTCTCTAGTCGATCTTCTCGGTGTAGTTCGATGAGCCCACAGTACACTCGGCAATTCCTTGACGCATCTGCCTTTGGCTCTCTCCAACCTCTTCTTGATGCCGTCCAAGATGGATTTATTAGAGGCTTCGGCTTGGCCACTTCTTTGGGGATAAGCCGGCGTAGAAAAGTAAGGCCGAATACCATATTTGCTGCACAGCTCTCGACATACGCCACAATCAAACTGTGTGCCGTTGTCTGAGATAAGAGCTCTGGGAATGCCGAATCGTGTTATGATGTTCCTCCACACAAAGCGTTTAATGTCAGCATCTCGGATGTGTGTTAATGCCTCCGCTTCGATCCATTTCGTAAAGTAATCTGTTGCGACAATCAGGTATCGCTTGTTCCCTGGAGCCCTCAGCAGTGGTCCTACGATATCAAGCCCCCACTGGGCAAACGGCCAAGGGCTGGTGATTGAGTTCAACTCTTCAGCAGGCAGATGGTTTAACGGGGAGAATTTATGGCATTGTTCACACTTTTTTGCATAACATTCGGCATCTGCTCTCATTGTCGGCTAATAATACTCCTGCATTATAGCTTGATGGGCCAAAGAGCGTCCGCCAGAATGGACCTTGCAACTATCTTCGTGTATCTCAGCTAGAAGCTCCCCGACTTTATCCGGGTACACACATTCCAAATATGGGCCAGAGAGTGACTTTTTATAAAGCCTTCTTTATGGGTCCAAGTAGTATCGCATGGCTTTGTTTCGCAGCTTATGTGCTTCTTTCTTGTCTTCTGGGAGTTGTTCAGAAGATAGGAATGCAACAATGGGATCCATCCAACTTGGTGTAGATTCTATAACGTTGATTTGTACTTCCTCCGAAGGGCCAATGCTTGGCTCTGGGATGAATCCTACTTCAATGGTCCGTTTAATCTCTGAGTTGATTGCGGAGGCTAGGCAAGCCAAGGCATCTACATGGGTGTTCTGCTCACGTGTTATCTGGTTCAACTCATGATGGTCAAATTTTGCCAACAGGGAATTGGCCGTTTTCATGTAGGCCGCCATACGGTCGTCTCTTGCCGCATACTCCCCCTTTAGCTGATTGATCACTAGCTTTGAGTCGCAAAACACAAGTAAACGTCAAGCACCCAGAATATGCGTACTCTGCAAACCAGCTAAAAGGGCTTCGTATTTGGCTTCATTATTCGATGCTTCAAAGCCGAGCTTGACGGCCTACTCAATTATTTCGCCGCCAGGGGTTATGATTACAACTCCAGCTCCACTGTCCCGCTGATTGGATGATCCATCACAATACAACTGCCAGATGTCCCCAACATAAATCCTCCAGTTCGGCTTCGGTCGAACTTTATCTGGCTTGAAGTCAGCAAGGCCCCCTGTGAATTCGGTGATAAAGTCAGCAAGCACCTGTCCCTTGATTGAGGTTCCGGGTAGAAATTGAATATCGTACTGGCCAAGTTCCAGAGCCCACTTTGAAACACGTCAAGATGCTTCCGCACTGCGTAGTACTGATCGGAGGGGATAATCTGTTAGCACCCTAATGCTATGTCCCTGGAAGTAATGCATGAGCTTCCTTGCCGCCATAACTAGGGCTAGGATGAGCTTTTCCAATGGAAGGAAGCGTGTTTCGGCGTCAACCATTGCCTTGCTCACATAATACACTGGCCGCTGCTCCCCCATCTCTTCCTTTATCAATACAGCGCTAACGGCTCGGTCAGAAACTGCCAAGTACAAAATGAGCGGGTCGCCAGCAGAGGGTGTTATCAGGAGTGGTACTGAGCGGAGGTAGGTCTTCAGGCCGTTGAAAGTGGCTTCACACTCAGCGGACCATTCAAAGGCCTTCCCCTGCCGTAGCGTATGAAAGAATTATCGGCAGCGATCTGTGGACCGGCTGATAAACCTGTTGAGTGCGACAGCCATCCCCATCAACTTTTGAACCTCCTTTATTGAACGAGGGGAGCCGAGCTCCAGGATTGCTGTGATTTGCCTTGGGTTGGCTTCGATTCCTCTGTGGTTGACAATGTAGCCCAAGAATTTGCCAGAGCCGATACCAAACGCACATTTGGAAGCGTTCAACTTCATTCCATATTTGCGTAGGATGTCGAATGTCTCTTCCAGATCGGCTATATGATTCTGCTCTTCTTTGGATTTAACCACCATATCATCAATGTACACTTCCATAGTTTTGCCGAGTTTCTCCTTGAACATGGCGGTGACCAGTCTCTGGTAGGTTGCCCCTGCATTCTTTAACCCAAAAGGCATTACTTTATAGCAATATGTTCCTCTTGGGGTGAGGAATGCAGTTTTCTCTTGATCCTCCGGATGCATAGCAATTTGATGATAACCTCTATAGGCATCAAGGAAGCTCATACGCTGATGGCGCGCTGTAGCATCTACAAGCTGGTCTATTCTGGGAAGAGGAAAACAATCCTTCGGGTAGGCTTTGTTTAGGTCTATGAAGTCGACGCACACTCGCCAAGTCCCATTTTTCTTCTTCACCACCACTGTATTAGAGAGCCATGTAGGGTAGGTCACCTCCCTAACTGCTCCAGCGTCAAGCAGCCTGTCAACCTCCTCAACAACGGTAGCAGTGTGCTCTGCGGCTGACCGCCGGCTTGGCATTGAAGCCGAATAGTGGATAAAGCGTCAGAGAGAGATCCGATTTGGAGAAGCCAAGTTTGATGAATGTCTTGTAGTACATAATCTTCGATGTGCTCCCCGGATCAATGAGTACGCGCTGAACTGTGAATCGGTTTACGCGTAACCTAATTACCAAGGGATCAATGTGGGGCAGTGTTACTCCAGCCAAATCCGAATCATCAAAAGTGATAACCTCGGCTTCATGAGGCCGTTTAGCCGGAGTGAGTTACTCTTGAGGGTTAGACCTCGACTGAATCGTGTGCACCGCTGATGACATTGCCAGGCTGTATATCATGCGGATCACGCGGGGTGCATGTGAATCCTGTGTCAAGGCTATTGCTTTGGTTGGGTTGCCTTTTCGAGCGTACCATTGTAGCCGGCCATCTTGTGCCAATTTACCGTCGTACAAGGTGAATGACGGTGCTTCGAATTTCTTAGGTAGCACTGCCTTTGCAATCCGTCCTACAAAAGTATCGTGTTGATCATCATCCGAGCTGTTCCTTCTTCGCTTAGGCCTTGTACGGGGACTCCCTTAAGAAGAACTGAAAATTTTAGATCGTCCCTTCTTCTTGGGCTCCGAGAATAATGAGTCGGAGTTGCTATCAGTATCTTATTGTCGGGCTTGAGAACGTCGAGCAGCTACCCTCACGGGTCATCCTGGGCCTTAGTATGTAGATTGATTGGACTTCGCCACCTCCAAGGCTAAAACCTGACGGAGATGTTCGTTCTTTGCGATCATGTTTGCCAATCTTTGTTCGTTTTGCTTTGCTTGTTGCAGGATCGCTTGCATTGCTTCGTGCTCCAAAGTCGAGGGTGAGGCGAAATTCATGGCACGTCTTGTGGCGATAGTCTCTGTTCCAAGCATGTTTGTTGGAGTGGTTTCATCTTGCGGTATAGGGTCGACAGTGATTGTCGGAAGGTCTTCCGTCACGCTTGCCATGGATGTGCTTGAGTATTCCCACAGACGGCGCCAATTGTGGAGAAGTGGTTTGGAAATACTCTTCAGATCCTAGAGAACGCTCGTAATCCTCTTTTGGTCACCTAAAAAGAAATAAACACTCCGGTCGGGGGTGCCGGAGTTAGCACTCCGACAGACAAGTCAGAATCCACACTCAAGAATGCTTGTATTCTAAGTTAAGCACAATAATTCTCACATACCTCTTTCTGGTTGATGTTCTTCTATTTATATCTTTTCTTCCATGGGCCTCGGGATTCGGTCCATTTCCAACTCATATTCGGCGCATTTTATAATAGATCGACCTTCACTCGGCCCCTTTCCTAATCGGTCATTTGGCCGAATAGGGTTGGATTTGAGCTTGTGAGCAAATTGTCGAGTGCTTCAAATCTCGACTCTCCGAGATTCGGCTATCCGGAATCTCTACGACTCCCTCTTCTCGGCCCCCACAGTCATCAATAAAAACCACAACAAATTCATCAAGGTAGGTTTTAAAAATTTGGTTCATTAAGTCCATAAACGTTGCCGGAGCATTAGTCACCCCAAATGGCATAACAAGAAATTCAAAATGACCATACCTCATTTTGAATGTGGTTTTCTCAACATCTTCTGCCTTTACTTTTAGCTGATGATACTCGGATCTCAAATCGATTTTGGAAAGCACTTGTGATCCCTGCAACTGATCAAATAGGTCATCAATACGAGGTAGGGGATATTTATTCTTTATCGTTATCTTATTCAGCTCTCGATAGTCGATGCACAAACGCAAAGTTCCATCTTTCTTCTTCACAAATAACACCGGTGCACCCCATGGTGAAGTACTGGGTTGGATAAACCCTCTATCGAGTAGGTCCTATAACTGTTCTTTCAGTTCTTTCATTTCTGCAGTAGCCATTCTATAGGGAGTTTTAGAAATAGGCTAGGTGCCTGGCGTAGTCTCAATTGTAAACTCTATCTCCCTGTCCACCAATTCCCCTGGTAATTCATTTGGAAACACATCTGGAAATTCTCTAACAATAGGAATACTGTTCAATTCAACATTTACAGATTGTTCAGACAACATATAACACAAATACCCGTGGCACCCTTTCCTGATCAATTTACATGCCTTCATTGCAGATATTAAATAAGGTGGAGGTACTACCCCGTTACCCACAAATACAATTTCTTCCTGTTCTGGTGGTCTAAACACAACCTGTTTTGTCACACAATCAATGGTGGCACAATATTTAGTTAACCAATCCATGCCCAAAATTACATCAAAGTGCCTAAAGTTCAAGGGCAACAAATCCACATATAGGATGGCATTCCCAACACGCATGTCACAAAAACGATATACAGATTCACACAATACAGATTCCCCGGATGGAGCAGATACACATAGCAGATATGGCAATAATTCTAGAGGTCTACTTAGTCTAGATGCAAATGAATATGTCACAAAAGAGTGTGTTGATTCGGAGTCAATTAACACAAAAGCATCCTGATTACATATAGAAATAGTACCTGAGACAACTGCGTTAGCATTCCGTGTATCGCCCGGAACAAGCGCAAAAACTCTCTGTTTCCTCACGGTATCTCCGGTGGTAATAGATCTCATAGTATTTCCTGGTTTTGGGATCGATGCAGTGGAACTAGCAGCTATCTTTCCACTGTTCTGATTACAATCTCGGGCCATATGCCCTTGTTTGCCACATTTGAAACAGGCTCCTGACACACGGTAACAAACCCCACGATGCCTTTTACTACAAATGTTGCACATTGGGGATGTATCTCGGGAAGAATTCGAAGTACTTGAGAAGCTCGTGTTTTGCTTTTTTCGAAAATTTCTTCTTTGAGAAGAAGCCTTGCCTTTTGTTGCCTTTCCAGTCAGTTGTTGACTTAGTTTGTCTAGCTATGTTAGCTTATGATATTATGGCCCTGTCTAGCACCCCAATATAGGTTTCCAGCTTCAAGACATTCACCCTTTCTAAAATGTCGCTTCGAAGCCCACCTTCAAAGTGCCTCGCTTTCTTATAATTAGTATCAATCACATGTGGTGCAAACCTGGCCAATTTAGTGAATTTGGCCTCATACTCAGTTACAATCATGTTGTTTTGTCTAAGTTCCATGAACTCTGACACTTTCCTGTCCCGGACACATTACGGGAAGTACTTATCATAGAAAATTTCTAAAAATTTTACCCAATCAACATTCTATGATTTTCACGCATTAACATCCACCATCTTCTTGCTTCGTCTTCTAGCATAAAAGTGGCTAGAAGCACTTTCTGTGTCTCCGAACAAGGGAACACTTCAAACAACTTTTTGATGCCAAGAACCCATGCTTCGGCTTTCAACGGATCTAATCCCCCATGGAACTGTGGTGGTTTTATTTTCTTAAACTCTTTGGTGAGAGTTATTATCCGATCATCATTCTAATTATCTGGCACAAGAGGTGCCGGAGGTGGAGGTGGAGGATGTGGTTGCTGCCACTCTTGTTGTTGCCTCAATGTTTCTGCCATTTCCTGAATCAATCTTTCCATCCTATCCATTCTGGCAGTAGAGGACTCCTCTATCTCATCACCTCTCGTTCTCACCATTTGATTAAACTTGCATTATACTTTATACAAAAGATTCACAGATATGCATATATTAAAGAGCATACATATTCAAATAATTTACAATGCAAGCAAATCACAAACTTATAGCACATAATTGTTCATATCAAACCATTTATGCATATTCTCGATGCTTTCGTATTCATGCTTATCACAAGAATGCATCTTAGATCTTTTCTAGACACTTATTGCTCTTTTGGACAAGTGTGTGAGTTATTAACTCGTGCTCTAATACCACTCTGTCGTGACCCGAACCCGCCTCCATAGGTTAAGGACATAACTGGCCAGTAATCACGAGATTACCTACGGCCTCAAACCAAATAAGACATAACTCATCAAAGTAAATGGGCCAAACAGAAACAAATTTAAAACTTTGTCCATAGAGCTGTGCTTACATGGCACGTCATAACAAACCATACATATACATATTAATAACTCACATCAGAAAATACAGTAACCTAAAATTCTGTACAGATAGGATCATTCAAGTCTATGTCAGCCAATCAAAACTATATACAAACATATCCAAAGACCTCGCCAACATGACAAAATATAATAAGATAGCAAAAGGGCGAAGACGAGTCTCGTGCGTGAGATATAAGGGCTGACTCTTCAAAACCTTGGTTGTTCCACACAGACTTCACTGAGGCTAGGTTTGGACCTCTCTTGGCTCACCTACAAACACATGAATGAGCATAAGCGAAAGCCCAGCAAATAATATCAAATAAAGAAGTTACACAAACGGTATTTAGAACAACGTACTTCAAACGGCCTTGGGCCCAATTTGTATTTCTATCTAGCTTATATATAAATATAGGTCAAGTGACTACGGTTCCAAACACATCGTACGGCCTCGGGCCCAATTCATTCATATCATTTATGTCGGGCGGCCTCTGGCCCATTCATTTGTATCATGCGACCTCTGGCTTATTCATTCAAGTCATACGGCCTCTAGCCCATTCATTCATGTCATACGACATCTGGCCCATTCACTTATGTCATATGGCCTCTGGCCCATTCATTTATGTCAGACTATCATTCGAGTCAAACTATCATCCATTTCATACGGCCTCTGACCCATTCATTTATGTCATACGGCCTCTGGCCCTTCCATTCTTTCATTTATGTCAAACTGGCCTTTGGTCCATTCATTCTATCATTCGTGTCAAACTGGCCTTTGGCCCATTCTTTTGGCATAGCAAACATTAGTCCAGCATTCAAATTAACGAACTTATAAGACTTACATAGAAGTAAGCAATTGGACAAACAGCATATTTCATATATCTTTATTAAGACATTACTCACAGTGATCGGCTGGATGATTTGCCCTGGAGCTCGACCCTACACATTCCATGAACATAATGGGTCACAAACAATTCAATTCGTTCTTAATTCACATATTCCTCTTTAGGCTTCTTTCTTATTCTTTTAACTCATTTATAATGCTTAATGCATGCCTACGAGTACTTAGAAGTGAAAGAGAACGGAAAACGAAGCACATAATGCATTTTCAAAATTTCAGAAACAGGGGTCCCCCGCTTGAGCATGGACTTCCCCACTCGAGCCAACCCATAAGGTCTGCAAAAGTACTAGTTGCCTCACTTTTACGCTCGAGCGTGAAGTCGGACGCTTAAGCTGAATGTCATCCCACATAGCTCCCCGCACGAACGTGGACTTCCCCCGCTCGAGCGGACATCGTGTCTGCAAAAATACTGGGAGCCCAAATTTCCCGCTCGAGCGGTGCCTTCCCCGCTCGAGCGGACATCCCAAATTCTGGAAAATCAAGAATTGTTCTTGAGCTCAAATTCAACATTCAAATCAACATATCTTGCATATTATGACTCAAACTTCACATATACATGTACTAACATGGTACAAACACCAAATTACAACATTATGAAGCTCAATTCCATGAATTAATCACATGCATGCTCCAATATACACCAAACTCATTTTTCAACATAGCAATTTCATGCATTCAAACTCATATTCTTATGGATTGTACATGCATGTGAAACACAACTTCTATTCTCAACTTAGATGATGAAGAGATGGTCAAAAATATGAGCTTCAACTAAAATCTCACATGGATTATATATTTTGTGCTCATATATGCAAATTCAAAGCAATTTCTCACATGCATGTGCATATTGACTTCCAATTCAACAAAACCAACTCAATTCCATCATAATCAATTCAACTCATGTTCTTGATCACCATTCATCTTAGAATTACAAACTAGAATCCATGAATTTACTCACCTAGAAGCTCAATCTTTCCAATTTATGGTAAATTCTTGAGTGTGTCTTCAAGATCACCAAGTTCCCTAGCCAAATGTCTACCTTGAGCTTTTTCTCCCACTAAATTCGGCTCCTTCCCCTCTCTAGAGCATAATTTCATATGTTGAGCTCAAAGAAACAAAATGAGAGTGTATAATGGCCCCTTAAAAGCTCCCTCTCAAATACATATCTTTAATATTAAATAATTGGACACCATTTCATTAATTTAATCTATTTAATTTGATCCGAATCAATTTTCAATTAAATTTCACCGTAGGCTCTAAAAATTATGCTAATCACAATGCCGTAATCAATTTCAATTTCTATAGCCGATAGGGCCTTCAATTTAAATTCCAAAGCAGATAATCAAACAGATATTCCTACGATGAACAGATAGAAATTCAAAACCACATATATTCACATAAGTGGCACTCAAAATCATATCAAACACATAATCACATTCATAATAAGGACCAATTAGCATAATACGAAACAGGGTTATCACAATAAGAGTTTAAAATATTTCTTGACCCAGAAAGAGTTGAACACGAGACAATGGAGATGGCTGGAACTGATTAAGGATTATGATATGTAATTCCTGTATCATTCGGGGAAAGCTAATACCATTGTCGATGCTCTTAGTCAGAAATCAATTGGGAACTTAGCTTGTTTACTTACAGGGCAAAGAGCATTACTACATGACCTAGAGTGATTTGAAGTTGAAGTTGTTTTGCGAGAACAGGAAGGGACTTTAGCTGCTACATCTGCACAGCCGACAATACTTGAAGAAATCAAAGAAAAACAGTCACAAGATGAATTTCTGAAGAGAGTGGTAGATGAAAGGGACTCTAAGCCAAGACTGGGTTTCTTGTTTGAAAATGATGTGCTAAAATTCCAAGGTTATGTCTACCGAATGATATTGAATTGAAGAAGTGAATTATGCAAGAAACACATAGTTCAAAGTTTGCCATCCATCCGGGGAATTCAAATATGTATCAAGACTTGAAGAAAATTTTTTGGTGGCCAAGAATGAAGAAAGAAATTATTGAATTTGTGTCCAAGTGATTACAATGCCAACAAGTTAACGACCCACAAAATTGCTTCAGCCACTGCCAATGCCGGAGTGGAAATGGGAGCATATCACTATAGATTTCATTGTTGGACTACCTCGCTCCAATAGAGGTATGGATTCGATTTGTGTTATTGTTGACCGTTTGACTAAATCTGCTCATTTTTTACATGTCAAAACATTTTACAATGCAGATAAGTTGGCTACGATTTATATTAATGAGATTGTGAGATTTCATGGAGTGCCTATGTCAATTGTTTCTGATAGGGATCCAAAGTTCACTTCGAGGTTCTGGCAAAGTTTGCAGAAGGCATTAAGGACTGAATTAAGACTGAGCAGTGCATATCATCGACCAACCAATGGGCAGTTAGAAAGGACAATACAGACTTTGGAGGATATGTTGTATATGTTGTGTATGTGTGTACTAGACTTTCAAGGAAATTGGAAAACCCATTTTCCTCTAGCCAAATTTGCTTACAACAACAGTTTCCATTCAAGCATTGACATGGAGCTTTTCGAGGGTTCATATGGCAGAAAATGTCGATCACCAATTTTTTCAGCTGAAGTTGAAGACAGACCTTTACTTGGACTCGAGATTGTACAAGAAACAACTGAAAAAGTGAAATTAATTCAACAATGGCTAAAGATAGCGCAAAATCGACAGAAAAGCTACGCGGATGTTCGAAGACAGGATAGAGAATATGAAGTGGGCGATCATATCTTTATTAAAGTGACACCCATGAAAAGGCAAACTCGTTTTAAAACCAAGGGCAAACTAGCACCTTGGTACATTGGACTATATGAGATCATTGAAAAGATAAATCCAGTGGCGTACCGGGTAGCTCTCCCTCCCGATATGGAGCAAATGCACAATGTATTCCATGTTTCAATGTTGTGGGAATACCTCCGGGACCCTTTTCATGTTATTGAGCCTACCCAAGTTCTTTTGAGTGATGACTATATGTATGAAGAACAGCCTATTCAAATTGTATATCGGCGAATCAAAAAGTTGAGGAACAAGAATGTTTCGTTAGTGAAAGTAGATTGGCAAAATCACGGTGGACGTTATGCGACTTGGAAAAAAGAAGACGATATGAAGAAAAGATATCCCAAGCTCTTTCCATTAGATCCTGTGTTCTTTACAGAAAAAGGTAATTAAGTTTGGAGGACCAAACATCCTAAGGAGGAGAGAATGTAACAACCACCTTCTTGATTAAGTAAGTTAATCATAGGATTTGCATTGATTATATGTTATGTGCTCTTATGTTCTATGTGTGAATTGAAATGTGTTATTGTGAATAGATATGGTTAGGTTATGTATTGAATCTATCTAACTCAGTAAACCATAAGGTTACAATTAAATAATTGGATAGGAAATTAGAGCCTAATTCATATTAGTATGATTAAGCTTGGTTTAAGTTAATTTAGGTTATATTGAGAATTGATTTAATTTAAGTAAATATGATATAATTTAGTTTTAACATAGAAGTAATTAAGCTTAGGGTTTCTTAAGTCCCTCATCAAGCTGATAAAAGAAAGAGATGGAATTAGTGGGTTTTGTTGAGATAAGAGGAGCTTTACATTTGAGAGAAAAAGAGAGAGAGAGAGAGAGAGAGAGAGAGAGAGAGAGTTCTAGAAAGGGAGAAAAAGGCTCAAAAAGAAGAGGAAGAAGAGGAATTAGCAAAGCTTCATAGATCAACCCTTTAAGGTAAGAATTTCTTGCTAATCTTATGAAATTAGGGCTTATACACTCAGCATATTGAAATATTGGAACTTAATTTGAATGAATTCATGGTTATTTAGAGTTGTAAACCCTTATGAACAAAAAAAAAGAGGAATGTTAAGAATTAGTTCAAGATTCGAACATGTATAGCATCATTTCATGAAAAATCATGACCACAAACTTGTTTTCTTGCATGGCCTCTCTTGATTTCAAAGGAATTTCTATCTATATAAGCTTAGTTGAAGCTCTTCAAGTTGTATTTCTTAATTCTGCAATTTTGTCCAAAGAATTTGACCTTCGTATGGAATTGAGGTTTGATTTGAAGTTATGATTTTGTTTAAAGTTAGATATTGAAAAATTAAGCTATTTCTGTGAGTTTTGAGCCTTGATTTGCATGGATTTGAAGATGGATTTTGAAGAGAGGAAGTTCTACCTAAAGAGCACATTTATGACTAAAATGAACCCAGACCGCATGTGCGACTTGAGGCCCCACACGTGCAGCCAAACCTTCCCTATTCCTAGTTAGATTCTGCTTCAACTACACGTGCAAGACGCACGTGCGGTGGAGGTTCCGTACGTCCAGCTAGTGCTCCTGCAAGTGCGGTTTGCAAGGCAGGCTCGATTTTGTTTTCTTTCCATTTTTCAAACTTCCAGGCCTCCATTTGCATGGTTTTCATGTGTTTTTCATATGCATATGCATGGCATGAACATGAAAGCATTAAAGAACAAATAGAAAGAACTGACTGAATGAATCAAATGTATTTTGAGCTATTGTGCTTGAATATGTTTGTATAGGTCAGACGTCGTATTGTGATCACATGAGTCAGGAAGCCAACTGTGAGTAACAATGTTGGAAAGCAATGTTCAAATTATAATTATTTTCTGAATGATATTAGGCTCTCTTTCTGAAACGGCACTGCTTACTGAATGAATGATTGTCCTGTTTTATAAGCCATATTTGTGGCATCCATAGCATTTGTTACTGTTTCTATTTACTATTACTATTATAGAGATCTCAATTAGTTCCAATATTTGGGACTACTGCTTACTATATTGATGGCCATCAATTCTGACTGTTTAGTCTTCAAGACCTACTATGCTATTTTGCTATTGGATGTACCACGCATGACTGCTATAATTTCAATATGAGTTCAATTTTGAATGACAAGTTATGAGATACTGATTGACAAAGTAATCCACTGTTGAATTGACTATTTTAAATACTGTAAGGACATCATTCATACACTACAACAAATTAGGTCTTGGATGACGAATTTTTTTTGTCTCCAAAGAACTAATTTCGTCACTATAGATATTTGTGAGGAAATATTTTCGTCACTGATTTCGTCATTGAATGTTTGTCACTAAAAACCACCGTGACAAAAAATAATTTCGTCACCAATGAAATTACTTCAGTGACGAAATTTTTTGTCACCAATAAAACAACATTTTTTCGCCAAAAATTCTCATTTTTGTGACCAAATAATTATTCAGTACCATATTTATAGTTTTAGTTGACCAATAAATTTGTCCTCTATGTTGATCATTGATGAAGAAATAATTTCGTCACAGAAAGATGTGAAGGTGGCAAAATTTTTCGTTTCCAAAAGTCGTACATGGGTGACAATATATTTCGTCGCAAATATATATATATATATATATATACGTGACGAAATATATTTCGCCACCAAACAACAAAATTAATGAAAACTTTCATATATAAACTGCAATAAATTTTGTCACAAAAAATGTTTATTAGCGACGAATAATCACTTTGTCATAATAACAAATATAAATGACGAAACAAATTTGTCACTAAACTTGTTTCATATTTTATATTTCAATTTCAATTTCAATTATTATTTCAAAAATATCGCTGCTCATATTCCAATAGCCTTTTAATTGTACTAAGAAATCTACTAGCTATTATACATCACTCCACACAAAAATTCACTAAACAATTTATATTATAAATCAAAATATATCCATCAAACAACTTTAATAATATAAACCATTAAGTATAACAACAAAACCATCATAGCAAATTCTAAAATGAACTATCGCGGAGTCCACAAAAAAATAAAAATAAATAACACTCGATCTTGATTTGCAACTAGAACTAAGTATTAGTCTAGGAAAAAAAATTCAAAACTTGATCTTGATTTGCAAGTATATTTCCATAAGTCATCAAAAACCAATCTGCAAAGAAAATAAACAAGAAAAACATTAGAGATATAGAAGGGGCACTCCCCAGGCCTTACAAAAGCAAACTAAAAAAAGTAGAGCCATACAAGAGAAACAAAACCAAATAGATAAACTAAACTAAATAAACTATAAAGAGAATCATCCTAAAATAAACCACACAAAGGAATGTTCGTTTGCCATATGAGGAAACAAGAACATTCAACAGAGTAGCCAAAAACAATACAAAATACACTTGCACAACCCTTAAGAGAGAAAAAGCAAGCAAAACTAGAGAATAAACCCAAGAAAAGCGTTGCATAAATAGCACTAGCAGCAACCACACAGATACAGCTGCAGCTTTCTTCCCTACTCCCAAGTTGATGCTTTTCCTTCCTCAAGCTACTGAAACACTTGCATGGATCCACCCAAAAGGAAAAGGCGAATATTTGTCTCGGACTTCAAAAATTTCTTCTTCATTCAAGGTCTGACACTGAACATTAAAAAATGTATTGATAAGTATCATTCAAATTATCAGTAGCTACAAATAAAAAACTGCAAACCTGAAACCAATGGCCCACATGGACACTACATGACATGCTGCAGGTATGGGGTAGGACTCGACATCAATAACACACACAGAAGCTTTCTATAAGATTTGATGCCACTGTTGTGGAACTACTATGACTGAAAGTTCCCTATGACTTTTTAAGTGTTTTCACAACAATAACAACAAAAAAAAAATTATTCTACTGTTATTTTTTTTTTCAAATATCAAGAGACTAACCACGATATTTTGCCCATGTTTTAAAATTGCAACTTATCAAAAACTATTTTCATCAAAACCCTTACCTTAAATTGCTTTCTTTCATAACCACCTCACCTCCATTTTAGGACACATTAACCAGTGAGGAATGTTGCTTCATTTGTATCGGTGGCAAAAGCATGATAAATATATCAAAATGGAAAATGGGACTATTCTGGCTTTTTTAGATATCATATCACTTAATCATAGAACCTTAGTTCTACCACAAAAATACCAAAGTGGTACTCGATTTGCAATTAGCTAGTCATTAGTTTCAAGTTGACAACATCAAAAACTGACAAAGCTGAAATATCAAGACAAAAATATACAAGACTTAAAATTAAAAAGAAAGGAGAGAAAGCAGGGGAGAACTAACAGCACCACAATAATTAACACAACACAGAAAAACTATCTTACCGAATCTGAAGTTGACTCTTGCTTTAGGACTATCAGTGTAGTGATATGGAACACCCTGTTTTTCTACAAAATGTGATCAAGTACATAAGTAACCACGAGTATAAAATATCTAAACATAGTTATCATTTTCTTTTTGTATTCACAAATCTTGTACCAATTACCAATGAACCACATGAACACCACATGTTTCTAAATTTTTTGCAGTATTTTCTCATGCCAATTTCAAAAAATCATCCATCATTTTTACTGGCTGCAATGAAAGTTAAATGAAACTAGCATCTTGTTCAGCAATAATAAAAAATCAACATAAAATGTTATGTAGGCATAAAATTGTAATCAAAACAGAAATTGCCGAAACTGTGCGAATTGTGTTGTCAGAGTTATGATCAAAATTCAGTACACAAAACCTTGGGTTACATAAGATTTGCGAATTATGCGAATTGTAGTGGGGAGTAAAAGCAAGAGTACCCTTGGGTTACATAAGATTAACGTTTATTGATATTCATGGTGCATGGAAGAGAGAATTCTCTTGAAATCAAAGAGTTTGAAGGAGAAAACACCCACTCTGATTTTGCTATGGAAACATTGTGAGACTAAGTCTTTTTTCAATACCTGCAAGTGCACAAACATTAAGACCTCGAGATTGTGTAGGCAAGTGATCATGATGCCATACAGTATATACATAACCTGAAAATGGTTTTCCCAAAACTAAAGTTATAAACCAACTCGCACATTGTCAAAACTCATTTCCTCTAGTTGCAATTTCACAGAAATGAGCCAATGGCCCAATTTTCCAACACACACAAATCGTTCCATCAGAATGTGTAACCAGTAACTCACATTGACTTGCCAAAAAGTAGGAGTGAAAGAAATTTGAGAACTGCTGGATTACCTACTCAGGAATATGTTCAAGCAATTGTGAGTCGCTCTTCAAGGATCCTGTGGAGTTCTTGAGTCCAAGGAAGACGATTGGGGATTTCACGTCACTCACAATCTTGAGGCCGTGTATATTTGACAATCCTGCAATTGCCAATATAAGAGACAAATGGTTAAGACCGATCAGATAAAAACAATTTAGTTCTGTTGTTCTATTTTGACTGAAAGATGAAAGCCACACATACCCCTGAATTGGTAACCAACACCTTCAGCAACACTTGAAAGAGCTAGCAAAGATGCAGGATAAAGAAGAGCTAGTACCACAAACACCTACTGTTTGGTAACATTGACTATTTGTCGTTTTTTATTTACACACAACATTAAGCATGGTTGTCATATATATATATATATATTTATAAGAATGAAGGTAAAAAAACACATGTTTGGTACAAGGGAGAGGTGGCAGGAGGGGGTCAGAGGTGGAGGGGGACTCGCCGGAGATGGTGACCAATGGGGCCAGAGGTGGAAGGGACAAGCCGGAGGTGGTGACTGGCAGCCAAAAGTAGTGGCCGGTGACTTGGGTGGTGGCCGGATGGGTCGCTAGCAGTATTGATAGGCTGTGGGTGGTGGCAAGAGGAGGTGGGGAAGGGAGAAAGGAATGAAACCTTGTTTTAAAACAAATAAAAATAACTTTTTTGTTTATAGAATTTAGTAACTTTTTGTAAACTAAATGAATTTTTTTTTTTAAACGAAAACAAATGGCAAACAAGTTTTTATTTCCAATTTTCAATTTTTTTGCAAATATAAGAAGAAAATTGTAAACATAAAGGTTATCAACCAGATTAACATTTTTCTTATGCTTTCTCTAGCTGCAAGTGGTTGATTTACATAACCTCTAAGAATCACATGTGCAAGCAGACTAAGAGGTCCATGCATCCAACAATAGATCAATATATCAGTGACACTGACTCATCTGATGCCAATGGAGCTACAAGATTTTCCCGAGTCACTTCGAGATAGTAACATAGGCACTTTATAAGTGATCTCAAGTTGAGGATAGCTCACACATCAACCATATCCCCAATGAGTACCTAGCACTTCGATATAGATTAAAAGAGAGTGAAAATAAAACAAACCTTGGCATAGTACAACAATATTTTTGTTCAGTTTTGTAATAAGATTAGGATTTTCCTCTAAAACATCAATAGCAATAATAGCAGCAGTTGGAAGATACGGAGACAAGGAAGCAGAGAAGACATAACCAGAACTACTGAGATGCTGCAAACATGTAACATGTCATCAACAATTAAGAATAGAAAACTAGGAAAAAAGAGCACTAATATCAATCAGTTAATAAACAGCTACATAGACACGGAATTCTGATTATAAAAAAAAAAAAATTCTTCCAAACAAGGTTCCCTTTTTCAAGTGGTGGTAATTTCATACTTGATGAGCAGTGACTCTAACGCTTCCTACGCGGCAGAATCCTCCTTCCGTGGCCAATGAATGTCCCATGGAAGCAGTTATGATATCTACCTTCTCAATCTACACAACCAAGTACCAACACCATCATAAAACCACAAATTGAGAATTCATGAACTGACTAAATCTAAAATATCTTCAAAACATACCGGAACCCCATATTGCTCGGTGGTACCTCTTCTGAAACTGCCGAGCACACCAAAATAGTTGCTCTTATCCAATAAGACACGGAAACGATATTTCTCTTTCAGTCGGATGATCTCATCTAATGGAGCAATTTGACCTGAATTATGCAAATTGAAGAAATCTGTCAAAACATTAACATTTCCCAATTCTGCACGGGAAACAGAAATGCAGGGTATACATGATAATATGGTATTAGTAAATAAGAAAACTGTTAATTGTCAATACTAGTCTGATGAAAGCTACAAGATATGTTATCAACATAGTAAAATTAAAGCATAATTGCCAAAAGATACCTGGTACACAGCTTCAACCACAATATAGCGCCTTAGCTTCTTAGCTCGCTTATTTTCTACAGTAACGTTCTCCGAAGTACTTTGTAGAGACTCCATGTCATTGTGCTTGAAATACACAATTGTACTTCTGGAAAGATAAAGGCCATTTTGTATTCCCCAGTGGACACCCTCATCCTAAAAAATTCCCACCCCCAGTCCAAATAAATAAATCAATAAGAAAAGCTCTAAAATAGAGAGAAAAAAATTAACCTCATATACATGGCAGATTGCAAAGCCAAACCAATGCTAATTTTAAGGGACCCAAACAAATGTGCCAATAACTACTCATATTACCATGCATATGCATAAATGTTTCCAAAATACAAATTAATAGAGGTTCTCAAAAAACTAAACAACAAAAAGAGAAAGCAAATTGCCAATTGATCGTGATTGATCCAATATGGCACAACCATTTAAACCATTGATCAGTATCTTTATTATAGCTGAATGGCTTATTATAAGCTCATGATATAAAATATCCACATCTTAATATAAACTCAAATGATTATATTTACATCAACAGAACACAGTCAGCTAATATGCAGTCTTAGCCCTCTTCGCTCTTTTCACAATCATATTACAGCAGGTAAATTTAGTCAAGAAACGATACAAAAGCAATAACATATCATTATGTTTTCATATAACAATATTAGCACTTTCAACGACTAACTAAATAAAACATAGTCAACCATTGAACAATACTTGTCATGCATTCTTCAATAGTAACCTTTGTAGGAAAGTCCTTGTAGCCTTAACGCTGTGTATGGTTTGGGAATTTGGAAAGGGATTTGGAAAGAGAAAGGGAAACACAATGTAAAAGATTTATGCCATACCAAATGAAAATTAATAATTAAACAGTAAAGATAATATTCACGCAACAATAATATCCCCTTTCTTAGAAAAAGATAGAATTGCACTGAACATGGTGGAAAGTCCATAAGGATATAATATGCAATCAAGAGTTCCCAAAAACTTAGCGATTCTGGATTCACAATCAAGGTGGACATCTATGCAAAATAACATAGTTAGAATGGTAATCATTTTCATGCACAAGGAGATAATTCAATTTAGTTAGTTATGGTTTGTAAATATAGTAGAGAAAGGTTATTGGGTTTCTAAGAAGGGCTGTATTTGCTTGATTTGCAAAGACTAGGTACTAGAATTTCTAGAGAACCATCGTTTTGAGAGGATTGGGTATTAGATTGAATGCCATGAGGTAGGATTTTGTTAGGATATTGATTGGCTAGGGTTTTAGGTTTGAATAGTTTTATTTGGGGTTATAAATTGTACTATAGTAACTGGGGGTTTTCGTGGACCAGATTGATTCGGTTTTGGAGTGGACCTACGATTGAATCGGTCTGTACCGTTCCATAAATTTTGGATTAGAATCAGACCACTGAAGATATGTATCTGAGCTGTAGAAATCGGTTTGATTCCAAGTTTCTAGACTATTTTGTTCCATAAAATTCCAATTATCAATCAACATAAAACTGATCTATTGCAACAAATAAGGCAACAACTTAAATCTAGTTGATTTCAACAAATGGAAAGAGAAAGATTGCAACATTTGTAGCTGAAACAAAACGACCGAAAATCCACCTTTCATTCAATTTGAAGTATGATATATATAAACCTTAGAACAGATATATATAAACCTAGATATATATATATATATATATAAAGCTTAAAAATTACCCAAAAAAGATTTTCATAGACTAACTGTTGTTCTTCTTTTTCCGTTGTGGTCCAAATTCGAACCTCCTAGACCTGCAAATCACTGAAAATTATTAGTAGCATGCACTCAATTGCAGCCTTCGAAGGGAGGAAAAAAAGAACAAAGAAAAAGACAATTGAAAATATAATATATAGCTCCAAAAACAGGGTAGATATTAGCAACAAACTAAACCCTTAAGCGTTAAAAAAAAATAATAATAAATAAATAAAAGAAGAAAATATAAAGCTTAAAAATTACCCCCAAAAAAGACTTTCATAGACTAACTGTTGTTCTTCTTTTTCCGTTGTGGTCCAAATTCGAACCCTATCTTTCTTATTTTGTATCATCATTGTCTTTGAGGTTTTGGGTTCGAAAACCCTTGAATTGACCAAACCATTGGGTCGGTAAAAGTGGTTTTCGTGTGTGAGTAGAAAGAGAGGAAAAAGATGAAGCGGAAAAGAGAGGAAGAGATGAAACAGAGAGTAGTGGCAACAGCAACAAGTCTCATTGTTGATTCGATCGGTTGAGAGAGATTAATCATTGAGATGAATCTCTCACCCCCTCTCTGAGATGAATCGAAATCACTAAGATGAATCATTGTTGATTCGATGAATTGAGAGAGATTAGGGTTTAGGGAAAGAGTGAGTGAGTCGATCGGTTTCCTCAGATTCAAAATAAGGGTTTGAAAAGAGAGAGGGGGAGGCTGTAGACATTTCGAACGATGCTTCATGTTCTTCAGAATAGGATGAGGGAATATTAGATATAAAAATAAAATTTAATATATATATATATATATAATCGCACGTTAATTATAAGTGTGATTAAGAAATTATATATAATCACATTTAATTAAAAAGTGACTTAAAAAATAAATATTATCCTACTTAATTAAATTAGGTGTGATTAAAATATTGATTTGAGTTTTTCAATCACACTTTCATTAAAAGTGTCATGTTTTAATTTCTGTAAGTGTAATCTTTAAGTATTTTTGGAGTAGTGACTTTTATCAACTAATATAATTGTTGGTTACCAATTCCACAACTTTTGCCGATTAAAGTTTTTTAGTCGCCAAATTTGATTGTCAAAAGTGTAATTTCCTGTAGTGTAGGTTACTTAGAGAGCTAATTAACTTGTGTTTTATTTTGAGAGAGAGAGAGGAAAGCAATACTGATGAAAAAAAAATTTAAAAAGTTAGTAGTCTATTTTTTTTCATTTCCGCCCAATGTGTCAAAATTTTTCTCCAAAATTAGTGACAAAATAATTTCCTCACTAAAAAGTCTCAAAATATTAAAAATTATTACTGAAAAAAATATATTTCTCAAAAAATTCGTCACTAAAATATTTAAAATCAAGTTTTTTAAAAATATATATATAAAAAATTATTGGTGACGAAAATATATTCTTCACTAATAATTTTATAATTGGGGACAAATTTTTTTCTCACCACAAGTCTCAAAATTTTGGCGCCACCCAAAAAAAAATTAGCAAGAAAACCTCCGATGACGAAACTTAATTTTTCCTCATTTAAAAAGAAGTATTTGTTGATGAAAATAAATATCGTCACCTATTATTTTTACTTTTTTATTATATGTGATAAATTTTTATAATTCGTCACGGGTTACTCTTATTTAGTGACGAAATTTATTTTCTTCACTACTTTTCGTCACGATAGGTTACTTAGAAAGTTAATTAACTTGTGTTTTGTTTTGAGAGAGAGAGAGAGAGGAAAATTGATTAAAAAAAAAAAGAAAAGAGAGAGAGAAAAAAAAAAAAAGATCGTAGTCTATTTTTTTTTTATTACCGCCCAAAATGTCAAAATTTTCCCTCCAAAATTAGTGATAAAATAATTTTCTCACTAAAACGTCTCAAAATATTAAAAATCATTACTGACAAAAATATATTTCTAACCAAATGGCCTTATAATATTTAAAATCAAGTTTCTCAAAAATATATATATATATATATATATATATATATATATAAAATTATTGGTGACGAAAATATATTCTTCACTAATAATTTTATAATTGGTGACAAATTTTTTTCTCATCAAAAGTCTCAAGATTTTGGCGCCACCAAAAAAAATTAGCGGGAAAACCTTCAGTGACGGAACTTAATTTTTCCTCACCTAAAAAAAAGTATTTGTTGACGAAAATAAATTTTGTCACCTACTAGTTTCATTTTTTTATTATATGTGACAAAATTTTATAATTCGTCACGAATTATTCTTATTTAGTGACAAAATTTATTTTCTTCACTACTTTTTGTCACCATAGATTACTTTTGTTGTAGTGATAACACCTTTGCACTGTTGTTATTCACTGGGCTCTAATTCACTGTTTTATATATGTATGTAGGTGAACAAGCACAGGACCGGACTTAGTGATGTTGGCATGAACCCTGTTTTGTCAAGCCAACTCTTATGCCTCATTGTGAGGTTTCAAACGGTCAAGCTTTAAGGCTCTTTGGGTGATTCAGGATTCACCCTTTCGTTGTCAAGATCAAGTGCTGTGAAGTTTTGTCTTAAGCCTTTTATTTTGACTGATTTTTGTTATTAGGGTTAAACCCCCAAGTGTTGTTTTTGTTTTGTACTTAAACATGACTTGGACTTGTGTGTATGTGTGTATATATATAAAGGTTTGTTCTATTCATTTAAGTCTTCACGGCTCATTGGACGTTAGATTTTAATATTTGTTGGCTTTTGTCAGCCCCTATTACTGTATTACTGTTATGTAGGCGTTTGGCAATCTGACCGGTCACTTCTCTAATCCCTTGGGACGGGGGTTGCATTGTGACATCTCCAGTCATAATCACCAACTGTTGCATAGAAAGTAATGAGATGAACAATCGAACACTAAAGCAAACACAAATTTGATAAAAGAAATACTCTCTCTTGTAATAACATTAATTCACCAAAATAAACTAAAATTGATTAGTCTAAGGCTTACGACTTTATTTATAATAAAAGATAATTCTTAAAAAAACTAATACTAAAAATGAAAATACAAAATTAGGAAATAAAACTATTGTTTGTAAAGCAAGCAAATCTAATTTTTGTAGGACAAAAAAATAAATCAAATAGGTAACCTAAATAAATAGAAAACTAAATATTTTAGCCTTAAATAATAATTCTAATGAAATACTGAAATAATGAAAATAAAATCTATAATTTATAAATTATGATCTGCATCAGTGTGAAAAAAAAGTACGTTCAATTTTGTGATTGAATTTTGTGCATGTGAAGAACAGATAACCTAGTTGTTGAGCATATGCTAGCTTATTTAGAATGTGCCCTTTTTACAATGGCGTCGGTCTTGCCTTAGCCCAATGGATATAATCATGAGAAACTTGTTGAAATGTCCAATCTAATGAGGGTATAAGGCATTAGATTCAGTGAATATTTTTTATTAGTAAAAGGTTCACCCTTTGTGAAATAGTTTGGTAAGAAGTCCTTTTATTAGTTTTGGAGGACATTTTATTTCAAATTTTACCCCTTGTCTATTTGTTGACTTTTTAACTATCTGTTGACTTTTTTATGACTATCGGTTCAAATTTATTTTCTATCTGTTCAAATTTATTTTCTATTTATTCAAATTTATATCTATCAATTCAATCTTTTTGACTATTTGTTCAATTTTTCCCTTATCTATTCAAATTTTATTATTTGTTCAATTCTTTCACTGAATTCTATATATCTGTTGAAATATTTGTTATTGAAATACACTAAAGCCACTAACAACAATTTTTTTTTTAACCTATTTGTTTAATTTTTTGAACAGCTATGGAGACACAAGCAGATCTTTGTGTTCAACAACAACACACATTTTCTATCACTATCTATTGGAATCATCAACAACAACAACAAAAATAAAGGGAAAAAAAAAAGATAATCAAATAATGAACAATAAGAAGAAGCCAAATACAAAAAAAAAAAAATTCAACGCCACTCCTCTAAGATCTACAACAGATTAAACATAACAGATCTGTCAAAAAAAAAAAGAAAAAAGAAATCATTTAGAGAACTTTGTCACTAATCTTGATAATCATCATGAGCAGGAACATAACAATGGCTCATCATCTTTATCATCATCGCGACTCAACAAATAATCTCCCATTTCAACCTCAAATCGAAACACAAAATTAAATTAAAGCATTATAGGGTTACAAACACATATTTATTTGTATATGTATATATTTAGTGACTAGAGTTAGGAAATTGTACCATATGACATCGAATTTGTGTTATCGTCTTTAATCTTGGTGAGACGCTTAAGCAATAGCACCATTGATCAACACCACCACTGACTATAAAGTTCTCTTTGAAGTCTCACGAGCAATCAAAGCTTGCAGGATTGCTTGTTCCATCGCAAGTGTTCGAAGCTGATAGAGTCAAAGAAACAGTTTGAAATTGCAATCGAGATCGCAAAAGGGTTGAACTATCTCCACTATGACTATGATCCCGTGATGATTCACGGCAATGTAAAACCTTGCAACATTCTATTGGATTTGAATTTCAATGTGAAAATTGGAAATTTTGGATTAGTGAGGTTGAAATTGGAGGAATAGTGTGAGATTGCAGTAATAAATGATGGATTGGAGGGACGAGATGAGCACAATTGATCTATTGTTGAAGAGACTGGTTTTAATGAGTCCAATTTGTTCAAATCAGCAGTTCATGATTGGAGATGAAGAAAGAGGAGAGCGAGAGAGAGAGAGAGAGAGAGAGAGAGAGAGAGGTAAGAGCGGCAGCTCCGACGAGAGAGAGTGGATGAGATCGGAAGAGGAGAGCGATGGTGGGGCGAGTCGGACATAAAGAGATCGCGCGATCTTAGATCTAAAGTGTATAGATGCTGATGGTAGAGTTGTTGGCTGGCGGCAGTGATGAAGACGAACGAGGTCTCGCCACCATCTTCCTTCTTTACTAATCTCTCTCTCTAGGGTTTCAATCTCTGTTTCATTTGCTCTGTGTGGTAGATATGGAATATATATAATGAAAACCTTATGTGATTCGTGATTCGTAATAGATTTAATTGCAAAAAATCCCAAATGACTAAAACTAACAATCTAAATTATCTAGTACATACAAAAGAGATTTAGATTGTTGTTTCACAATTAATAAATCAACACAAATGATTTTTACATGGAAAAAATCACAGTTGGATCATGGAAAAAATCACAGTTGGATCATGGAAAAACTCACGGGCGAAATGTCACAAATCAATCCACTATGAAGAATGAAAGAATACAAATTTTACCAAACAATTTACCCAACTCTGTAAAATTATCTTCAACAATTTGTTCCTCTTTCACCAACGCCTTCGTCTTGGAATTGATCTGCTTGATGTCGAATCCACGACCACGAGTAGCTTCGAACTCCTTCAAAGACTTCACGCTCGAACCTTCGGAATCCACCGAAGAAGAACTATTTGTATTGAATGACTAAACACAAACCCTTTGATTTGAATTACTTAATTCATGAGATAAACTCACACAATTATCACAGGAAGCCAATAAAGAAGTTCCAGAAGAAAACCCTAATGTCCAAGAAGAAGATCTGGAAGTCGTACACTAGAATTGCATTTGTTCGTAGCTTTATAGTAGATAGATTCGCGATCACCACTCGAGCCATGGAATGGTCACTCGAGTGGTGTGACTTAAACGTGTGTTTTGCGTAAGTGACTTCACTTAAGCGATGGAAAGTTCACTCGAGCGTTGGAAATTTCGCTTGAGTGTGAAAACTTAACTCCTAGTATTTTTGTAGTCAGGCCAAACTTCTATGAGGCTTGCATCTTCGCTTGAGCGACACTTTCATCGCTCAAGCGGTCAAGCCAAAAACGCTGCCAAAATTACAACTCAACGGGACAAGTTTGTTCACAAAATTGACAACAAGTAGGGACCTAACATATAATATGGGTAGTTTGGTCATTTTGGCTAAGCATGTCCTTATGGACATAATGTTTTAACTTGTGGATTTTTGGACAAACAAAGTTCAGATTTGGATTTATGGACCGAGTGCCCTATAATCATTTGTATTTTGGCTATAATTTAATGTTTTGCGTTAGGGAAAATTTATTTTTGATAATCATTAAAAAAAATGATTGTTAATTAATTTTAATTTGACAATTGATTCGAACCAGGGCCTTTGACCAAATGGTTGTGTAGCACTATTTTACATTGTAGATTCAAATCTTATGGAAATGAATTTGATACATTTTATTTCTACCTCATTATGATAGTTGTATTATGTAATTCTTGGATTGGACTATATATTTTTAACAAATCAAACCTCAAGTCCCATTAAATGAGTTCAGTTACATGAATTTTTTTTTTTTTCCGCTCAATTCTATCAACGACTATTTAGTTAGTCAAATTCAAGAGATGATATCTCTATTATTTTATTTTTGTGTGTGTAGTTGTTAGGATTTTGGATATATAATTGTCAATGTAATATAATTATTCTTATATTTATAAAATCTCCTATTGATTGGGGGAAAAAAAAATAATGGTTAGTAATCCCCGGTCAAGGATAACTAGCATGGAACAACCATGGGCCTGGGTTTTCACCGGTCAGCGTAAAGTTGAAACATCCCCCCTTTTTCGCTTTTGATCACTATTACAATATGAGAGGGGAGATTTGCGCCGTTAGTACTGCCGAGCTAAGATAGGGCGGGTCGTGACAGACCTCACGGCGCCGTGCTATTTCTTCTATCGAGAGGGCCGGTGGGTCTGTTTTGCTCGGTCGAAAAGATCGGCTGACCGGGCGTGAACTAAGCCTGGCCGAGTTGCGACTAGCAAACCTTCGGCAGGGCACACAGCCAAGTGGCGAGACCGGGCTACGGGTGGCTCGGGCTAAACTATAGGCAAGTGAGGAATGGTGCGTCTCTGACCGGTTAGCCGAGATGGGCAGATTCCAGATAACCTCGGATGAGGGTAGAACGGACGGAGGCCGGCATGCCTCGCGACCGGTTTGCCACGATAGACCGGTCAATACCAGCCCGGCCCATGAGCATTACCCCTCTGCCCCTTTGCCAAGGGGCAGTCCGGTGGGGCATAGCGCGGTTGAGTGCCTGTAGTGATAGTTCTACGCGGTAGATAGGCCGGTTGTGGTACTACGATCAGGTGTGCCACTGCGATCAGGTGTGCCACCTGGGCCAATGGCACGAGGGAGAGGACATCTGCTCCACGCATGCCTCAATACCGTTAGACAGTTCTGCGTATACTGGTGGGAGGACTAAGCCTGTACACGCGTAAGGTGGTGAGAGGCGAGCACTGCCACCTGTCTTGGGAAGGACAGCAGAGGTAGTGCACGTACAATCTTGAGGCTGCATGGCCAGCCTTGAAACAGGGAGAAGGACGAACGTTAGAGGTATGCAACTTCTCCTCCAAAAGAAAATACTCTCTCTCTATCTGTCTTCTCCTTCCTCAAGTGGACTGACTTGATCGTCGGAGGGTCTATCCGGCACACCACCGCCGGGCAGCTCACCTTTTTTGTGTTACCAGGTAGACGCCGTCAAGAGAAGCTTGGAGTACAAGGAGTACGGAAAATAGAGGATATTTCGCCCCCGTACAATTGGCGCCGTCTGTGGGAAGTTTTTTGATACTCAACCCTTGTTCTTAGAGCTTCTTCGACCATTTCCATGGCCAACAACGGTGAAGCCCCACTGTCCGTCGTCGATGGCGTCACACATGAGTACGTTCCCTTGAGAGAAGGTCCTCCGAATATTCCAGCCATGGCGGGCCTAGAGACTCCTTCGCGAAGTGCGCGAGACAAACGCGGGAGGAGTACTGATCGCTCGCAGAGCCCTGAGGGCCGCCGACGCCGGGGGGAGTCCCATGCGCAGCGCCTGGAGCACAAACTCAAGGACCAAGGCGCCGTCATTCGCAAGATGGCGGCAGAGATGGAGCTGCTAAAACGCCAGATTAAAGGGAAGGGTGTTTCTGGAGAGGGCAACCTCAGTGAGCGCACCCTGTCCCCTCGCTATAGCAGTCGCCACCAGGGAAGGACTCACTCACTCTCTCCATCACCAGGAACTATGGGGTTGGAGGTTCCGACCAAGGAGAGGGCAGGTCCCTCTCTCGCGACAGCACCTACCGCCCCTCACACCCGACGCCGACGTCGGGATCCTCTTTCTCCACACGTTCCAGGGACTTGAGGGATGTATTGGAGGAGAGGGCGCGCCGTCGGGAGGCTCGGAGAGTGCCGGCATTGCAGAGGTTAAGCGCCCCAGTTCGTTACAGTGAGGAAGTGGCGATGCCAGCCCCCAAAGTGATGGCCCCTGCGCTGGTGGACAAAGAGCTGGCGCGACTTACTGCCACGCCGCTGTCTCCAGAGATTGAGAGTACGCCACTCCCCGCCGGATTCCACTAGCCAAAGTTCACTTTGTACGACGGCAAGACGGATCCATACATGCATGTGAGCCATTACCGGCAAGTAATGGCTAGACACCAGCGGAATGACGCCTTGATGTGCCTCATATTCCCAGCAAGCTTAGGAGAGCTGGGTTTGAAATGGTTCGAAAGGCTCCCGGAGGAGAGTATTGAGGGGTGGCAGCAACTAGAGGAAGCCTTCGTCACCAGATTCAAAACAAACACACGAGCACCGAAGGAGGTCGACCATCTCCTGGGCGTCAAGATGGAGTATGGATGTTCGTTGAAGGCATACAATGCGAAATACTGGGAAACTTACAATGAGATCCTCGACTGCCCCACCAATCTGGTGATCACTCAGTATAAACGGGGTCTCCCAGTCGGACATAGGCTGCGAGATTCACTCACGATGCATCAACCCACAACCATGGAGTCATTGATGCAGCGGATCAATGAGCACATTCGTGTGGAGGATGATGCTGCCTCCGCGACCGAGAAGGCTAATCCGGTCGCAGTAGACAGAAGGGTTGCGGGGAAAGTTCACTCGGTTGGGCAAGAGGATAACCGCCCAAACAACCGGTCGAAAGATCAGCGCCATGGTTCAAACTGTGATGACAGAAACAAGGGCCGCCGAAACAACCGGGCTGACCCTCCCCGTGATGCAGTGGAGGATGCCAAAAGAAAATTGAAGGCGCGGACTGGGATCACCACAGTATTTAAAATCCCCACCTACCACATTTTGAGCGAGATTTGAGGTGAACCCTTCGTCCGTTGGCTGGCCAAGTTGGGGAGTGCGCAGAGGGGCTTCAATTCAAAATATCGCTGCACCTTTCATGAAAAACGGGGGCACCGAACAGAGGACTGCTTGCCGCTCAAACAACACTTAGAGGAGTTGGTGGCGGCGGGGCATCTTGACCAATACATAGATGGGGGCATCAAGGCCATGCCAGCGGACCAAGCCGAGCCAAATGGCCTGGCTGCCCTAGAGGCGCCCCTGCAAGGTGTAATCAACGTCATCCACGGTATCATTGAACCGGCCAGGGTTTGTGAGCTGAAAGGGATGATCAAGAAGGCCGAGCACATGAGGGAAGTGCTCTCTGTTCAGCCCGCTGTGAAGAAGGGAAAGACCGAAGAAAGGGATATCCTTTCATTCTCAACCAAGGATTTGGAAAGAGTTCAGATGCCATACAATGATGCTTTAGTAGTCACTCTTCGCGTCAAAGACTTTGACATCAAGAGAATCTTGATCGACCAGGGGAGTTCGGTAGAAATTATGTATTATGACGCGTTTAAACAAATGAAGTTAGAAGACAAGGACTTGGCCCCCGCAACGTCCCCTTTGGTCGGCTTCAACTCGCAGCCAGAATGGCCAAACGGAAAGATTGTTTTGCCGGTCAACGCGGGATCGATCGTAAAGCAAGTAGAGTTCTGCGTGCTTAAAATTCCATCAACTTACAACTTGATCTTAGGCAGGGGTTGGCTGCACGCCATGCAAGCAGTTGCTTCGACCTTCCACCAAGTCATGAGCTTTCCGGCACCAAGCGGACAAATAGAGGAAGTTTGGGGGGACCAGATGATGGCGAAACAATGCTTCGTTGCGGTAAATGGCAGCCGAGCGGCCAAAGGGTTCGTCCAAATGATTGAAGGGCCCGAGGGTAAAGAGGTCCTTGAAGACGTAGGAAGAAAGGCCGAGGAAAAGTCGGTCGAAGATTTGGTAGAAGTGCGCATTGACGAGAACGATCCAACTAAATTCTTCCTCTTGGGATCATCCTTGTCTAGCGCCGAGCGGATGGATTATGTCAACTTCTTGGTTTCCAATTTGGAGGCCTTTGCCTGGACGCCTTACGACATGCCTGGCATCGACCCGAGCTTCATTTGTCATCAGTTGAATGTCTTCCCTAATACACGGCCAGTCATTCAAAGGACGCGCCGCTCAGCCTTGCACCATGCTGAAGTGGTCACAGAAGAAGTAAAGAATTTGTTGGAAGCTGGGGCCATAGAGGAGGTGCAGTACCCTCGGTGGATATCCAACACGGTGGTTGTTCCAAAGAAGAACGGCAAGTGGCGAGTCTGTGTTGACTACAAGACTGTCAACCGAGCTTGCCCCAAGGATAGCTTTCCCCTCCCACGAATTGACCAGCTGGTGGACTTAACCGCTAGCCATCAGAGGTTTAGCTTCCTGGACGCATATTGCGGCTACCACCAGATAGCCATGTATAAACCGGACAGAGAGATCACGTCGTTCACAACCCCCAGAGGCTTATATTGCTACAAAGTCATGCCGTTTGGACTAAAGAACGCCGGGGCGACTTTTCAGAGGATGGTAACGAAGATGTTCGCTCCTCTTCTGGGCCAAACAATGGAGGCCTATATCGACGACATGGTGGTGAAGAGTAAGGAGAAGTCTCAATACCTCGCCGACCTTGCAGAGATGTTCGCCATACTTAAGCTCCACAAGCTTCGTTTGAACGCCACAAAGTGCGCCTTCGGAGTTGGCACCGGCAAGTTTCTGGGTTTTCTGGTCACAAATCGAGGGATTGAAGCTGACCCATCACAGATCAAGGCCATACAAGACCTGGAGTGCCCCAACTCCACGAAGGACGTACAACATCTTGCCGGGATGGCAGCCGCGTTGAACAGATTTATCAACCGGTCTTCTAATCGTTGCAGGCCCTTCTTTAAAACTCTGAAGTCCAAGTTCTTCTGGGACGACGAGTGCGACCGCGCACTAGCAGACCTGAACGCATATCTCTCCTCAGCCCCTATTTTGGTCACACCTCAGCCAGGCAAGAAGTTGTACCTCTACTTAGCTGTCTCTCAACACGCAGTCAGCGCGGTATTGGTGCGAGCTGAAGGCATCCAGCACCTACCGATCTTCTATGTAAGCAAGACTCTTCTCCCAGCCGAAACGAGATATCTGCCCTTGGAGAAATTGGCGCTGGCCCTAATGATGGCGTCAAGAAAGCTAGCACACTATTTTCATACCCATACAATAGTTGTGTTAACCGAGTTCCCGCTTAAAGTGCTTTTTGAAAAGGTAGACCTCATTGAGAGAATTTTGAAATGGGCCGTGGAATTAGGACAATATGACATTAAGTTCCGACCGCGCACCGCAATCAAGGCTCAAGCACTTGCCGACTTTGTGGCGGAATTTGCCCCTGGGATGCATCCAGTATGCCCGGTTGATTTGGTTGGTGCGGATTTAGCACAACCCATGGTTCTGGCAACAGAAACGAGTGTTGGTCCGCAAGTAGGAAAAGGGACAAGCACGACCGGACTAACAAAGTCCGACGATGATGAACCCAACTAAGACAAAGAAAGGGACCAGAATGAAACGATCAAAGACTTGGAAATAAGGAGCTCCCAGAACCCCTCTGATTGCTGGAAGCTGTTTATTAGCGAGATGTGGAAGCTCTTCGTTGATGGGGCGTCCAACAGATATGGGGACGGGCTGGGCATCGTGCTGAACTCGCCGGACGGGCTGATCATCGAGCAGGCAATTACACTCGGCTTCCCAGCATCTAACAACGAGGCTGAGTATGAAGCTCTCCTTGCCGGACTACGAAGCGCGCTGAGAATGAAAGCCACAGCCCTTATGGTATTTAGTGATTCCAAGTTGGTGGTCAATCAGGTCTCAGGGGAGTATGAGGCAAAGAACGAAAGAATGACCAAGTATCAGGCGCTGGTACAGACAGAGATCAAGAAGTTCGCTGCAATAAGGTTGGAACAAATCGACCGCGAGGAAAACAGCGCGGCTGATGAATTGGCCGGACTTGCTTTTGCTCAGACAGCTTTTCCTAACCCCTTGATGATAGAATTTTTACCCCGGCCAAGCATTGAGGAACCAAAATCAGCCGAGGTACTCTGCACCGACTTGGGCCCTTCTTGAATGGATCTTATCATCGCCTTCCTGAAAGATAAAATTCTACCAGAAGAAAAGAAGGCGGCACACAAGATCCGGGCAAAGTCAGAGCGGTTTTGGCTCTCCCCGTCTAGGGCCTTGTACAAGAAATCTTTCACCGGCCCGTATTTGAAATATGTCCAACCCACTAAGGTGGAGGCTTTCCTCTATGAGATACATGAGGGCATTTGTGGCAGCCATACTGGAGGCAGATCCTTGGCTTACCGAGCAATTTCTCACGGTTATTGGTGGCCGCGCATGTAGGCAGATGTGCAGAAATATGTTCGCAGGTGCGAGAAGTGTCACAAGTTCACCCACCAGATCCACCAGCCGGCTAGAGATTTGCTCCCCCTCACAAGTCCTTGGTCGTTCACGCTTTGGGGGTTGGATATTGTTGGGCCACTCCCAACTGCACCAGGAAACTGTAAGTTCTTCATCGCCGCCACCGACTATTTCACCAAGTGGGTTGAGGCCAAGCCACTAGCGACCATAAGGGAAAAGGACGTGAAGAAGTTTGTATGGCAAAACGTGATCACCCGTTTCGGTATACCCAAGGCCCTCATCTCTGATAATGGCGTTCAATTTGATGGTAAACTCTTTCGCGGATTTTGCGAAGAGTTGAAGATCGAGTTCTACAATTCGATGCCGGCCTATCCTCAGTCAAATGGTCAAGCAGAGGCCTCAAACAGAACCATCCTGGACGGGCTGAAGAAGTGGCTTGAGAAGGCTAAGGGCAAGTGGGCTGAAGAACTCCCTAATGTGCTCTGGGTATACCGCACTATGCCAAGGCGGTCCACCGGGGAAACACCATTTGCTTTGGCCTACGGCATGGAGGCCATCATCCCGTTGGAAATTGGCATGCCAACCATCCGCTCTGAAAGTTTCCAGCTAGATCTGAATAGTGAAGCGGTGGCATTGGAGTTGGACCTTGCTGAAGAAAAGAGGGAGCAAGCATTGATCCACATAACGGCTTATCAACAAGAACTCTCCAAAAAGTACAACAAGGCTGTGCACCCCAGGATGTTCAAGATCGGGGACTGGGTATTAAGAAAGGTGCTTGGCAACACAGTGGTCCCTGGCGAAGGAAAGCTCGGTGCAAATTGGGAAGGACCATACAAGGTGATTGGTCTTGCTGGTAAAGGGGCGTACCATTTGGAAGATATAGATGGCAAGGTTGTCCCCAGACCATGGAATACGGCCAACCTTACGGTCTTTTACTTTTAAGATGTAATTTGCTTGTGTTGTTTAGTTTTTTTAGACCTTTAGCCCTTTGGCACTTAATGTAAAGGATAGCAATGCTTTTGTAATAAAAAATAGCCCTCTTGTTGTTTGGAATTACATCTTTGTACAAATGGAATCGCAAGGACGCAAGGCAATTATGAATACTAGGGGCAAGAGACCGACCTGAATGGGACCGGACTGATTTCCTCTCGCTGGAATGAATGCAGACCGCACCAACAGTTGGTGCATTGTCCAACGATGTAATTGGCGTATGGCCCCATTCGCATTAGGGCCGAGATGGATTTTCTCGCCCGGTTGAAGTGTTGGCGTCATGACCAACTCAACTAAAGCATTGGTGTTTTGCCCAGTGTGAGGGCCAAGCTGATTTTACTCGGCCTAGTGGACGTATTGGTGTCTTGCCCAATATGGAAAACGAGCGGAGTTTGCTCGGCAGAATTCGGAGTGTTGGAGTTTTGTCCAACCAATAAGAAGCCGAGCTGAATTTGCTCGGCCTAAAATAAATGTTGGCGGCTTATGCAACTTAAAAAGCGAGTTGATTTTGCTCGGTCACGTCAAAATCGCATGAAATTTACAAATGAATGAAGGCCGAGCAGATTTTGCTCGGACGAGTTAAAATATCAGTTCATTTGAGAGCTCATGGAACCGAACTACTAGAAAACGTTTGAGCTGATTTTAGCTCGGCAAACTGTACGGCACAGCCGGCCTGGTAGTTGTGAATTTTCAACAATTGAATCAAGGAATCCATGCAGGCGCAAACCGAACAGAAATAGGGGATGAGCGAGCAAAAAGTCAAAAATTTTCATTGATAAAGGGAATTTAAGTACAAGACGGGGGGCATAGCCTAGTTACATTAAAAAAAAACGGGGGGTCAATCCAACTCTACGTCAACCGTTTGTTCAGCGACTTGCACAGTTTGCTCGGCCTCTTCCACATTATGCTCGGGCAGGTTTTCTTCGGCGTCATCGTTAATGCCTTCCACCACGGCAACATCCCGATCAGCTTCTTCCTCCGCATCTGGAGATGCTTCGAGAGGATTTTGCTCGGCTTGTTTCGCGGCGGCGGCTTCCTCCTCGGCCTCTTTCCTTGCATCCGCGATGAGCCGGTTTTGGGTGGCCTTGGAGTACGCCTGCATATAGACCGAGATATAAGCAGCAGGTGGATTGATGAACATGTCACAATCCTGACCAAGACCAACTTTCTCCACGGCAGCTTTCCAGCCGCATTGGAAAAAGATGTCATTGGTCGCTTTGACCTGCCGTTCGTAGGTCTTCTCGCCCTGCGCGTATCCCCGGTCTTCTACATCATCAACGGCCTTGTCCTTCTCAGCTTTGTGCACATCGCGCAGTTTCCTCAACTCGGCGAGATACCGGGCCTTCGTCGACTTCACGACCCGAAGTTTGTCCTCGTTAGCTCGGTCAACCTTTTGCCTCAAGATATCTCGCTCGGCCTCAACTGCTTCCTGCGCAGCTTTAAGCTTCGCTATCTCGGTCTTTTGTGCCTTATTCTCTGCTATGGCATCCCGCAGGCTTTGCCGCACTTTGATCATTCGGTCGTGGGCCAAATAGTTCTTTTGCGCGGCTTGAAAACAAGTGAGAGATCGTCAGTATTCGAAAAACTGCACAAAAATCGAGCAAACAGTTGACATAAAGAATGGAGAACTTACCAGCATTATGGATTTCACCGCCGAGCGGAGGACCTTGAGGTCTGAAAGCTCATCGTGTTTTTTCATGTCAACGGGCAATATTAACCCCTTGGTCAAATTGAAACCAAGCGAGTAGTCCTTGTCCGCATAGACGGAGTCCTTAGAAGAAACTGCTCGGCCCTGGTATTTGAACTCGGACGCCCAGACCGGGGGGGTAGCTGGGCCCTTGGACTTGCCAGTCTGCGGTTGCTCAGCCTGGTCCCCGAGCTCGGTGGAGACGCCATCGGTAGAGTCCTCATCGGCCAGACGCGGCCCGGTTTGCTCTTTCCTCGGCCGCTTCTTGGACTGACCAGCCGGTTGCTCGCTGGCGAGCGCTAGTACCGCCCCTTCTTGCTGCACGGTGGGTGTGGAGGATGTCCCCCCGGTTGCCTCTAGTTTTTGGGACTCGTCTTCCTCCCCGGTGATCATGGACTTGATGGCCCGGATTTTCGCCATTTTTTGCTCGGCAATGAGTGGAATAAGCCTGATCGGTGGTAGGTTTGGATCCAGTTCTGGGGTTGGCGCACGCAGAAAATCGGTAACCCGGCTCCTGCGCGGCGTGGTGTAGTGGTAGGTCTGTTCGAAGCCTCTCAATTTCGAAGCCTCCCTCTCCTCGGCACGATGGCACAGCAGGACTCTGATGGCCTCTTGGTTGGCCCGGTAGTAGTCTGCTGCTAGGTGCTTATCTGCAAAAAGAAGACAAGTGTTAGATCGGCATGGAAAGTAATTGATGTATAAAGAAAATAGCATGGTCAGCCGAGCGACTCACTGGCACTGCCAAAATCCTTTCTAATATACCATCCCGGTATAGGTGCCTCGGTGTCCTCATAGCGATCGGACACCCACAAGAAGTCGTCGTCGTTGGTCTCCTTGTCCGTGTTGCCCTCTATTAACTTTGCTCAGCTCTTCTTCACTTTGAGGTACCAGCAAAACCCGCTCTTATTTCTACTAAGACTATACTGATGGAAAATTTCAGCCAAACCGAGATTGAGACCGAGCCTCCGATTCAGTTCGGCGACCCCGTTTATTATTTTGTAAGTGTTATTTGAAACTTGGGTCGGGCAAAGCCTTGTTTGCCTCAAAAACTCACAGATCAAGGGTTGAACCGGGAAGCGGAGCCCTCCCTCTACTATTGATACGACGGTAAAGGGGCACCGGTCTAGGTCCCCCCAAGGGGTGTCTCCCTTTTTGGCGAGCTCTAAGACGACGTCGTCTGGGATGTTGTACTCCCTTCGAAACTCCGCCATCGTGCCGGGTGAGCTGACCATAAAACGGTACTTCCCCATTTATCTCGGTTTTATTTGGTTTATTGAGTATCTCGGTCAAAAAGGATGGTGTATCTGCTCGGACCTTGAGCTCCACCAATGATGGTTCTGGGATGGCCTGGACGGTCCTAGTGTGTTCTGCATTATTAAAAATAATTTCCAAGGATTAGCACGGCAAAAATTGCGCGGCTCTTATTGCAACTAGCTCAATGAAAGGGTCACTAGTGTTTGGCCGGTTCGACCCCTACCTCGGCTAGACCACTTTGTCGATTTCCTAGCTCGGTTCATTCTTATTTGCAGATCTAATGGAGCATTCAGCTCAGCTAGGGTATTCAGCTCGGTGCGTTCCTATTTACCGGTCTAATTAAAGTATTCAGCTCGGTTGCGACCTCGGTAAAAAGCCACAAACCAGCTTTTGCTCGGCAATAGCTCTACCTGTGGATCTAAATGAGCGCTTAGCTCGGTTCTACCCAGATTTAAACTATTCATCCCAGAAGTGGAGCGAACTCGCTTGAACCAAGGAGGAACAGGGGGCTCAGAGGCCCCTTCCATTCTCAAAGTTCCCATTTGCCTTAGGGTGTGCAGGTTCTAAGCAAAGAAAGGGGGCTCCGGTGGTCACAAAGAAAAAAAAAAAAACACAAAGCACAGTGGCACGGAATCGAAGAACATGTATAAAGAATTTCGAGAAACAGAAACAGAAAATGCAAGGGAAGGTAGTGTAGCTTACCAGGGGGACAGATGCGAGGGTGAACGCGATCTCGAGAGCTTGATTGTGGCCTTCGAAAGGATCACAAATGGAGGATGTAGCACTGAGACAGTAATGGCAGTGGTCTAGGGGGTTCGAAGGTTTGAGAGGCTTAGGGTTAGTGTGGAAGAGAAGGTGAAAAGTGAAGGGTTTTAGGCCTTTCGTTGGAATACAAAAGAGGGGGGAAGGAACCCCAAACGGCTGCACCGATTGAATTTTGCGCGTGCAGAACAGCTAGTTGTACAACCCAGTGGCGTGGAGCCACATGGCACTGGAAACGCGGCTGTCAGTACGGTGATACGACGCTTGACAAGACTGCAGTAGAAATGACCGACCAAACGATATAGCTCGGCGACAAATATCACCCCAACCATGCTTGGCCAGGAAAGGATGCAATTCACTAACCGTTGGCTCGGTCACGGAGATAATCCCAATCACGATGACTCGGATGCGATTAAGGGGCAATTGAGAGGGGAGATTTGCGCCGTTAGTACGGCCGAGCTAAGATAGGGCGGGTCGTGACAGACCTCACGGCGCCGTGCTATTTCTTCTATCGAGAGGGCCGGTGGATCTGTTTTGCTCGGTCGAAAAGATCGGCTGACCGGGCGTGAACTAAGCCTGGCCGAGCTGCGACTAGCAAACCTTCGGCAGGGCACACAACCAAGTGGCGAGACCGGGCTACAGGTGGCTCGGGCTAAACTATGGGCAAGTAAGGGATGGCGCGTCTCTGACCGGTTAGCCGAGATGGACAGATTCCAGATAACCTCAGATGAGGGTAGAACGGACGGAGGCCGGCATGCCTCGCGACCGGTGTGCCACGATAGACCGGTCAATACCAGCCCGACCCATGAGCATCACCCCTTTGCCAAGGGGCAGTCCGGTGGGGCATAGCGCGGTTGAGTGCTTGTAGTGATAGTTCTACGCGGGAGATAGGCCGGTCGTGGTACTGCGATCAGGTGTGCCACTTGGACCAATGGCACGAGGGAGAGGACATCTGCTCCACACATGCCTCAATACCGTTAGACAGTTCTGCGTATACTGGTGGGAGGACTAAGCCTGTACACGCGTAAGGTGGTGAGAGGCGAGCATTGCCACCTATCTTGGGAAGGACAGCAGAGGTAGTGCGCGCACAATCTTGAGGCTGCATGGCCAGCCTTGAAATAGGGAGGAGGACGAACGTTAGAGGTATGCAACTTCTCCCCCAAAAGAAAATACTCTCTCTCTATCTGTCTTCTCCTTCCTCAAGTGGACTGACTTGATCGTCGGAGGGTCTATCCGGCACACCACCGCCGGGCAGCTCACCTTTTTTGTGTTACCAGGTAGACGCCGTCAAGAGAAGCTTGGAGTACAAGGAGTACGGAAAGCAGAGGATATTTCGCCCCCCTACACAATATAATCTGTTGATGCCACATGCATTAATCTAGACTTTTATTTATCAAAACGTTTGGAAGCTTTAAACTATAAATTTTAAAGGAGTTTTAGGAGGTAAGTCTTATTTATTGATGTGATATTTTGATTTTGATTTTTTTTTTTGAATTTTTATCTCATTAGTGTTCAATTAAAACTTCTAAATTAGAGATATGAATTATTATTGTTTATTTATATGTTTATTTTTGTTTATAAAAATTTATGAAAATGTTTGAGATTCTTATAAAAAGAGGACTTTCATTATCTCTATTAATTTATTGATCATCGATGTAATTAAATTTTTTTTAAGAATTATATCTGACAGTAACTTAAATGATTTAAATCATTATAATTTCAAATGAATGATTCAAATCATTTCAAAATTATAAGGATTATATTTTGGCTTATTTTGAAAAGATGGTAAAAAGTGACTTTTTGACTTTTAACGAAATTTTTTGTTTTTTCAGACAAATAATTTGAAAAATTGATAAAAAGTAATTTGACTTTTTTTTTTATTAATATTTGTTTAAAATGTCAAATCATAATAAAATGACTAAACTACTCACATTTAATTTAAAAAATTTATAATTTCACTCATATAACACATTTTGACTCATGATAAATAGAATTATAATTTCACCATTAATTAAAAGTCAACTCCTCAAGTGAATTTATTTTTAAAAAAACTAACTTTTAATTTTTATTACAAATCAAAAAATATTACTAAAAGCCAACTTCTCAAAGCAAGCCTCCGTAAGAATCCTACTGAAAGTTTATAAAGCTGCTTTTGGTCTTCCACCCAAAAAAAAAGGCATCCACAGAAATGTGAGGATGTGTCATCAAATGTATGGTGCTGCTTTATACCTCACAGATACTCTGCTACTTTAAGGAGTCAAATCTGCATCGCTATGATTATCTCCACCTGAAATTATTAGATGACTATTTTTGAAGTAGCATTTTTTGGAACAAAAATTAGCATGCCAATCAATGAATTTGGTCTTATACATATGATAGGAAAGTAATAAAAAAAAAAGTAAAACCATAAGTCTTTTGTTTTTATTATTATTATTTATAACAGTAATACTTGGTAGCTCGAGAAATGCGGTTCAAATATTGACTCGAATCGACAAAACGACGTCGTTTTGTCGATTTTTTTTTTTTTCTTGCTTCAGTTTTTTTGGATGGATAATTTTATTGCTTCAGTTGCTTCACAGAGGAGAGAAGAGGCGACTCAGGCGAGAGAGCAAAGAGAAGAGAGGAGGAAGAGAAGGAAGAGAGGAGGATGATCTGGATCTGTATTTTTTTGTTGCTTCAGTTTAATTTTTTTGTTCAGTTTTTCTTGTTGATGATCTGGATCTGTTTGCTCTGCATTTTTTTTTCTTCTTCTTCTTCTTCTTCTTCATCAGAAAAATCTGCAAAAAAAAAAAAAAAACATCAAAACGAAAAAATCCAGATCAACTAAAAAAAATGATGAAGATGAAATATTGATGAAGATGAAGATCGGTTGATATATGAAAAATATTATATGAAGATCTTGAAAAATAGTTGATGAAGATCAGATGAAATATTTTTGATGAAGAAATATTTTTTGTTTTTTCAGATGAACAAAAAAAAAATTTAGATGAACAAAATTTTTTTTTTCAGATGAAATATTTTTTTTTTAAATTATTATTATTTAGGTAACTATTTTTCATATAAACAAAAAAAATTTCAGATGAACAAAAAAAATATTATATGAAGATCAGATGAAATATTTCAGATGAACAAAAAATGTTTTTCTGAAATATTGATGAAGAAATGATGAAGATCAACTAAAAAAATCCAGATCAACAGTTTATCTTCTGGATCTGAACAAGATCTGCAAAAAAACAACGATGCAGAGCAAACAGATCAAGAAGAAGAAAAAGGAAGAAGAAGAGGAAGATGGAGCAACCAGATTTTTCTGATGAAGAAGAAGAAAATGATCTGTCATCAAATAACATTAATCAACAAATCTTCATGGATTTGTCATCTACTTCAGAGGGCAGATTTAGATCAACAAATCTGAGGATCAAATTTTTTTTGGGTTTGATTTGGTTAATCTCTTTCTCTCTCTGCTGGGTTTTCAATGTTGATTTGAGCACTTTCAAGATGAACAAATTATTCCCTTCCTTCTCCTCTCTGAACAAATTATTTGGTTGAAAGTGCTCAAATGAACAAATGAACAAATGAACAAATCTGGGTTGATCTCTCTGAACAAATGAACAAATGAACAAATTTGGTTGAAAGGGAATAAACACGGAAAAAATCTGGGTGCAGCCATCATATATTTTCTGGGTTGATGTTCATCCTTCATTTCAGAAAAAACACGGGAAAAAAGGGGGAAAAAAAAAAAAAAAAGCAAAACGCATCAAAACGACGTCGTTTCACTCTCGAGCCATTTTCGAGCCACATTTTTCGAGCTACGTATCGGAACCGTATTTATAATTGGTGTGCAATAAAAGTCCATGTACAATTTTAAATGAGAGAAAGAAGCGAGGAATCATCTTTTTAATTTTGACTCTTCCACTTTAATCGTTGCAATACTTTTTGTTAATTTGAAAGAAACTGTTTTACTTTAGTCACTCGAATTTTCAATATATTTTTTATATATCTCATCAAACAAATAGTAAGTTTTTATAAAAATCCTAATTATTCTTAGCATGACATTGGAAAATTCCATTGTTATAACTCAAACAAGCATGAAATGTATATTTGCATATTCATTCGTAGGTTAAATTAGATATGTAATTATTAGGATAATTGTTGAATTTGTAGATTTGAAATTGGCCATTCACATGCCTCCAACAATATCAAATTTGACGTAGTCAAAAGGAGATGTTAAATTCTTTTAGCGAAAATTACAAAAACAAAAAGCTAAGGAATCAATGAATTTGGTCTTATACATATGCGAGGAAAGTAATCAAAAAAGAAAAAGAAAAAAAACGGAGAAGATTAGTCTTTTTTTTTTTATTACTTAAAATTCATGTGAGATGAAAGGCTGATGTACAGTTTTAAATGAGAGAAAAAAAAGTGAGGAATCATCTTTTTAACTCTAACTCTTCCACTCCAGTCATTGTAATTCCTTCTATTACTTCGAAAGAAACTGCTTTAGTTTTAGTCACTCGAATTTTCAATACTTCTTTTTATATCTCATCAAACAAATAGTATGTTTTTTTTGAAAATCCTAACTATTCTGTGCATGATATTGGAAAATCCCATTGCTATAACCCAAACAAGCATGAAATATATATTTACATATTCATATCGGATATGTAATTATTAGGATAATTGTTGAATTTGTAGATTTGAAATTGGTGATTCACATGTCTGCAAATATCAAATTTGACCTAGTCAAAAGGAGATGTTAAATTCTTTTAGAGAAAATTACAAAATAAAAAATAAAAAAAAAATATCTAGAGATTTGAGTTTTGTAACAAAATAAACATTAAATTTTTAATCTTCTCAATTTAAATCTTAATCTTCTAATATATTTTGAAACGAAACATCTGTCTATTTCTATGAAGTAAAACTGTCAAAATATATATTTTAGTCATTAAACTTAATGTAAAAGGCTATTGCAGAGATATTTTGCACCTACATTAAGTTTAATAACTAAAATATTATTTTTATTTTTTGGTCAATTTTACTTAACGAAAATCGATGAATAGTTTAGATTGATAAAATTAAAACCTTATTTTGTTATAAGGCACAAAAATTGAGGGTTTTTTTTTTTTTTTTGCAATTTTTTTCATTCTTTAATTTTCACCATTTTAATAATGAAAATCACCTACAAAAAGAGTTCAAATGATAGGAAAGAAAAATAAAACAACATCAAAGTAAAAAATAATAAAATAATAAATTTAATGAGTACTTTATTTTAGAAATATCAAATTACCAAGCCTTTAAAAATGCTGGCATACTAATTTTGAAAGTTTTGAGGGAGAAGCTCTAACAAGCAATTATTCATGCAATAAACAAATAGTTCTGATTCAATTATATGAGATCTACATAGTTGGACGATTTAAATTTTGAATCCCACATTAATGGATGGCTCAAATTTATTTAAAGGTCATGAATTACAAGTAACTCATACACTAATTTCTATAAAGATAAAATAAAAAAAATTATTATATTTTCATGCATTTGAAATTATTTTATTATATTTCAACTCTTCTTTTTTTTTTTTTTTTTTTTTTTTTTTACCACACTTATCACAAGTCTTCAAGATTAGTACAGCAGGATATCAAACCACTTGACTGTGCCACACCCCTGGAATGACAAATCTTGGCTCATGCCCATATCTATCTTTAATATGTCTACTGTCCGCTGATGCATACCAGTTAGGGCTAACGATTAGAAGAAAATTTTATAAAAGCCTTATTGACAGGGATTAATCGGTGAACTTATTATTTAATAAATTTTATGATAATTAATTATATTTTTTATCTAATATTATTAAAAAAAGTTATTAATTGTTAATTTTTAGTGACAGTTTAAAAATTTTGTCACAAAAAATGTTAGCAATTATAAATTTTAACAATAGTTTAAAAAAATCGTTACAAAAAGTCATTAATTTTCAACTTTTAGTGATAATTTGAAAAATTTGTTACAGAAAAACGTCACTAATTGTCAATTTTAGCAACAATTTATAAAAATCGCGTCAAAAAAAAGTTGCTAATTTTTCAATTTTTAGCAACATATGCAAAAAATTGTTAAAAAAAAAATATTTTTAACGACAATTTTAGTAGGATTTATTTTTAATAGAATTTAATGGGAATTAAATATAACTATCACGGGCTATTACTAGTTTATTCAAAATTTTAATAGTCCATTAATAAGTCCCATTTGATAAATTTATTTTTAGTTAAAATAGTTAAGAAGTTAATATATATATATATATAAGTCACTAAAAAAAATTTAGTAATTCACAATTTTTGATACAACTAAAAGAAAGTCATTTCTAAATACATTAATTTTTTTCATCTCATTAAAAAGTCAAAAAAAAAATCTCTAAATCAATTACTTTCCAAACCGAAGCCTAAGTAGGAAAATTTTAATCCCTAAATGTGAAAAATTTAATACTCCATTAATAAGAACAACAATGTTATATGTATTTAAAATTGGGCACTTGGGGTAATAAATCTAACTTCGAATTTTCTTTATCCAAAGGTCTATGCGTTAAAATACTATGTCCATAAGGACAAGGTTCTGCAAAATAACTAAAATACCCATTCCTATGCACACACGGATTTGTATGGAAAATTTGGCCAAAACCTCCTAGGCCCAATATGTTAGTGTGGAAAGGACAATACAAAATATTTTACTTCCTAAACCCCCTGAACATGAAGCATGTTCTTCATGAAGGATAAATTAATATATTTTTCTTCTTTTTTGGGAAATTTATTCTTCCGCATTCGAGTGATTCACAAAAAGAGCAATGAATGCCGTCATGTTCTTCTAAAGAGAAGCTAGAGCTCTCAACAAGGACATGGTGTTTACGCAACATCTTTTGCCAAGGTTAATTGCTGAAAGTCGTGGTCCTGATAGGTTTCTTGGCTCTAGCATCACCATTGACATTACTCACGATTGTGTTCGACGTGTGTGAGTGATTTTCTGACCACACTGCCCGCTTAGTAACCAGCTGGAGAGCACCGCCAGAATAAATGGCACCTGGCTGACCTGCAACAGAAAGAGAAGATTCCGGCTGTGGTTCGTCCACCCGGGGGCACTCCGACGATCAAGTCAATATATCTCTCAAAGATAAATCAAGTGTTAAACTCACAAGTTTGAGTATCAAAAGCATACCTTAGACCCATAAGGGTGCCTCTCTTTTATAGCCAGCATAAACCTAGTCCCAATAGAAGCCTAACTTCTATGGACTCAGGATTACTACAAATCTTGGACTCCCACTAAGATTAGGATAAACTCTCTAAGAGTCTTATCTTAATACAAACTGAAGTCTTCTCTTATTCTAGGACTCTTACCCTTCATCCGCTTATCTCGGATTCGGATATCTTTGGAGGCAACCTCGGGCTATCCGAGATGACCTTGGCATAACAACCAGGACACGTGGCACCTCGGCTGACAGGTCGGCGTCACCTTGGCCACGTGTTGGTACTCAGAAAATATATCCCCACAACTGCCTCCTAGGTTATATTACCTCAGCATTCTGAGGTGATAGAACCTACACTGTTCGTTCATCTGTGCCCCTCTGTCCGAGATCAAACTCGCCGACCTCAAAGTTCCCTGGACTTTACTGTCCACTTCTGTCAAGTATCAAGCTTCATGCTTTCCAAGCTGCTCGAGATCACATCTCCTAGCTGAGATTCTTGTTCCATTAATTCGTAAACTCCAAGAGCTTTGCAACTGTTCCACTCACATTCTTCAATGGGTTCCCGACTTCCAGTCATCTATTTTACTCCAGCGATCTTCTTATCGGCGTTTATTTCTCTTGGTAGGTTCATAAACTCTTTTATTAAGCTCAATCTTTTATAACTCTTCTGAATCCGTCTACTTGCCCTCTATTGTCTTCTATTTTCGTCTGTTTTTAAGTTTTGAATTGCTTGAACGCCTGGCACTATTCTTGCCATATCCGCTTTTTGTTGCTAGCATCATGTATGGGTCATTACTTTCTTGTTCTTCACATATTTACTTAGTGCCTGTGCACTTGGCTTTATTCTTAAACTTTGTCGTCTTCTTGACTCTGATTTTTCTCTTTTTTCATTCAATCTTCTGACTTTTTCTCTTTCTAGCTCTTTTGCTTAAATCCGTCATTGTTCCAAGCTTTCAAGCTCTGCAACTGTTTTCGTTTCTCTTCTCCGGTGAAGCTGACGTCATTCTGTCATTTTCGCATCCGTCGTTAGAGTTCGGCAATTCTCATTCCGGCTTCCCTCTTTCTGGTAAGCCACTGTTCCTCCTAGTTTTATTTCTTGTTGCTTTCCAAGAAGCTCTGCTTCATTGTTAATCACCATTGCTGTTTTACCCGTTGTTTCCAAATCATCTTCTTGAATACACACTGTTCACACATCTGTTGATTTCTGTCACTGTTCTTGGCTTGACACACCTGTGCAATCTTTTGGTCTTGATTTCCTAATAGTTTCATCACAATTTTTTATTACGAATTACATTCTTGTTTCAGTTTTCTGTGTCTTTTTTCAGATTCTTGCTTTCAATCCTTGCCTTCAAACTCCGAGGTGCCAATCGCCAAAAAGAGCTTTGATCAAACTCTTTGGGAGATCGATGCTAAGCTCGAGGCCGAGAAGGCTGCTGAGAAGTCTTCCCAACTGTCTTCTATATCTTGTCATTGATGCCGAGTAGTTTTGTTTCGTTCTTTTACTCCTTGTACCTTATACCTTGTACTTTGTCCTTCTCTGTATGCTTTTAATCCGACTGACGTGCCATTTTTGTAGTCTGAATAATTTATTTTTCAATATTCAGGCCGAAGTGCCTTCTTTCTTCTTTAAATGCATTTCTCTAATTTCTTCTTTTACTGAATGTCTTCTTTTTTCTGCTCTTGTATGATTCTACACTTAGAATAATTTGCATGTCTTCAAAGTACACCTTAACTGTGCAATCTCTTCGGGTAAAATACCTTTGTCACAACTTCTAATCTTGCTCATCTCGGCCTTGTCCTAACACTTGAAAATATTGTAACAAATATTTTCACAAGTGTTGCGTAGGACTTGTCATTTTCTCAATGTCTTCTATTAAAACTTCAGTTTTCCATATTTCAAGTTTTGACAACCTGGTAGTCTCGGCAAGTACGCAGATATTGCTTGAGCTTGACTTTAACTTTTAATTTTTTTTTCAAAAATTTCAACAAGTGTTTTAACCATCATCCTTTATCATAACCTCGGCTTAACTTCAGCTTGTAAATTTTTCTCAAAATTTCAACAAGTGTTAAACCATCTTTCTTTCAATACGACCTCGATTTAACTATAACTTGTAAATTCACACAGAATTTCAACAAGTGTTAAATATCACATCGGTTTATCTTCAACTTGTAAATTCACACAGAATTTCATCAAGTGTTAAATATGACATCGATTTAAGCTTAACTTGTAAATTCACACAGAATTTTAACAAGTGTTAAATATTATCTCGGTTTAACTTTAACTTGTAAATTCACACAGAATTTCAACAAGTGTTAAATATCACATCGGTTTAACTACAACTTGTAAATTCACACAGAATTTCAACAAGTGTTAAATATGACCTCGGTTTAACTTCAACTTGTAAATTCACACAGAATTTTAACAAGTGTTAAATATCATCTCGGTTTAACTTCAACTTGTAAATTCACATAGAATTTCAACAAGTGTTAAATAATGATTTCGGTTTAACTTAACTTGTAAATTGTCCACAATTTTAACAAGTGTTAAATAATGATTTCGGTTTAACTTAACTTATAAATTGTCCGCAAATTTCAACAAGTGTTAAACAATGATTTCGGTTAACTTCAACTTGTAAATTGTCCACAAATTTCAACAAGTGGCAAACATATTCTTCTTCTATCTACCCCCTGCATGGCTTCCACATACTTCTTTGCGAACCGTATAAAAGGTCTTCAACCTGGCTAACTGTAGTCCAACCTTGTGTGTTTTCTTTTTTTATCTTCTAGGATCTGAGATTTGCTCACTGAGCTCTTCTTTTCTCGGACTTAAGTGCCGAGATCTTGTCTACTAGAATCTTGGATCTGCTCACTCAGGTTGAGCTCTTCTCTTATCGGACCTACTTATCTTGGCCGAGATCATGTCTTCTAGGATTCGGGATCCAGGGTCTAGAATCCGGGATCTGCTCACTTAGAACGAGTTTTTCTATACTTGAATGTTATCTCCTTGGGAGCGCTCATGCCCTCTGTCTTTGCATCCCTTCTGGAAGGGTCTTCGTTCCTCCGCAGGTATCTATCCTTCCATACCTGGAGGTCATCTTCGTTGTAGTATCCGCTTCGATCTGTTGTCTTTGGTGCGTCACCTTTCTGGCCGGCGTCTTTCACTCCGTGACTCTGGTCACGAGTTTCTGTGTTGCGGTCATCCCCTTCAACGTTGAGGTTGATAGGTCTTCCATTCCCAGCAGGAGTGTTGTCTCCAATTTGATCTTTCTGTCCGTCATTGGCCATCTATTCTTCTTTCTTTCTCACAGACGGCGCCAAATTGTGTGAGTGATTTTCTGACCACACTGCCCGTTTAGTAACCAGCTGGAGAGCACCGCCAAAATAGATGGCACCTGACTGACTTACAACAGAAAAAGAAGATTTCGGCGGTGGTTCGTCCACCCGGGGGCACTCCGATGATCAAGTCAGTATATCTCTCAAAGATAAATCAAGTTCTAAACTCACAAGCTTGAGTATCAAAAGCATACCTTAGACCCATGGGGGTGCCTCTCTTTTATAGCCAACATAAACCTAGTCCCAATAGAAGCCTAACTTCTATGGACTCAGGATTACTATTAATCTTGGACTCCCAGTAAGATTAGGATAAACTCTCTAAGAGTCTTATCTTAATATAAACTGAAGTCTTCTCTTATTCTAGGACTCTTGCCCCTCATCCGCTTATCTCGGATTCTGATATCTTTGGAGGCAACCTCGGCCTATTCGAGATGACCTCGGCATAACAACCAGGACACGTGGCACCTCGGCTGACAGGTTGGCATCACCTTGGTCACGTGTTGGTACTCAGAAAATATATTCCCACACGACGTATTTGGCATAATAATGAAAGTAATGATCAAAATTAAGTTGATTCTAAGGCTTCTTCTGCCACTGATGTGCAATTTTCAATTAGCACAAAAAGGGTTTTTGAAATTGCGATTGGTTTTTATTTCTAGAAGTAGCGTGAGTTTATATGTATAGAGGGTCGTACTCCTTTTTTGTTGATGATGAAGTTCAGAATAGACAGTAAAATATTATTGTTAAGCAGAATAACATTTTATTGTGAGACAAAATAATATGTTACTATTTAGGTCAATTGCGAAGATTTTTTTTATAAAATTTTTTTAAACAATTTTATACATGAATCTTGTTTGATAGATCTTTGGAGGCAACCTCGGCCTATTCGAGATGACCTCGGCATAACAACCAGGACACGTGGCACCTCGGCTGACAGGTTGGCATCACCTTGGTCACGTGTTGGTACTCAGAAAATATATTCCCACACGACGTATTTGGCATAATAATGAAAGTAATGATCAAAATTAAGTTGATTCTAAGGCTTCTTCTGCCACTGATGTGCAATTTTCAATTAGCACAAAAAGGGTTTTTGAAATTGCGATTGGTTTTTATTTCTAGAAGTAGCGTGAGTTTATATGTATAGAGGGTCGTACTCCTTTTTTGTTGATGATGAAGTTCAGAATAGACAGTAAAATATTATTGTTAAGCAGAATAACATTTTATTGTGAGACAAAATAATATGTTACTATTTAGGTCAATTGCGAAGATTTTTTTTTAAAAATTTTTTTAAACAATTTTATACATGAATCTTGTTTGATAGATCTTAATGAAAGGATTATAAAAATACTAATTTTATTAAAAATTGACATTTACATCAAAAGTCCTACTTTTTTAAAATTTAAAATATTTAATTACTTAGTACAAATATTTTGATAATAGTAATATGTGCTAAATTTTTTAAGAAATTGACATATAACATTTCTTCAAATCCTCTATCTGTTGAATTTCATTTCCCCAAACCTACTCTTTCTCTCTCTTCTTATTCTCTCTCTTCATCTCTTCTTCAATATCGTTTCTCTCCACCCCCCCCATCACTCTCTGTACTCCAACAGATCCACCTACTTCGAGGCCTTGTCCGATGCCCAGAACACCGTTCATGTCTATTGTTCTTGTTTATGAGTTGAGTCTTAATGTTTCTTTTCTGTTTCCATTTTTTTTTCTTGTTCTTGTTTAGAAACAAGCTTGGTTGTTCTCCAAGTGGATGCTTAGACTGTCCGACCACCACCACAACCACCAGGTCGCCACCTAGACGACACCTCGCAATGGCTTCTCAAATACATTCTGCTCAGTGTCCCCTTCCTCCACATCAAATACTGCGACGAGCTCTCCACCAACCACATCCTTGCTGAGCGCCGTCGCAGAGAGAAGCTCAACTGAAGCTTCATTATTCTCCGACCACTTGTCTCATTCGTCACTAAAATGAATAAGGCTTCAATTTTGGGAGATATGATCAAGTAGGTGAAGCAATTGAGAAAAACAAATTCAACATCTCTAGACCAGGGCACGCCAGAACGAGAGCGATCAACGGTCCAGATCATCTTCGAACCTGTAGAGAACTAGTAGAAAGAAACAAAACGAAAAGAGAAGTGATGAGTAGAGTATACTTGCAGACAGATCTAAGCCTTTGCCTTGACTTTTTAGTTTAATTTACTTTTTTTTTGACTTTTTAATTTAATTCAATGAAGAGGGTAGTCATCATCATCATCGTACTCAACATCCTCATCAAATCCGTATGTATATTAATGCCATACTTTTAAATCGCGGTATCAGATAACGTAACGATATCGACGGCGAAATATTGGTATTGGTAATATCGGTCGGTACGAATCGGGAATCGGGAATCGTGACCGTGAAATTTTAAAAATCATTAGCAATCCCTCTAAAACTAAATTTTATGCATTTTCTTACTCTTTTAGCTTTAATTTGTTACATTTTAATCAAAATTTTGATATGTATGAACATTTTTTACTCATTTTTAACTAAATGATATGTATTTATTTTAGTCTCAAACTTTTTTTTGACATATGTTAAACTTTTAATAAAAAAAATTAATTTGATTATTTATTTTTCTTGTACTGAGAAAAAAAAAACTAAATATATATATATATGTATATTAATATAAATAGAGGTGTAGGTGTATAAACAAATAAATAGAAGTAAAAAAATAAATAAAAAAAAACTAGACAATTACAATCTAAAATCCACCATAAACATCAGCACCTCCATGTAGCTAAGTACCTCTCCCTTCCTATCCATTTCAATCTCACTCCCAATGCACCTCCATGTACCTAGTTATCTCTCTCTTCTTATCCCTTCCAACCTCAAACACCCATACCAGAATACAAGATTGCAAGACGCTGACCAGAAGCAAGACGCCCACACCATCTATCCACCCTCTCTCTCTCTCTCTCTCTGCAAAAACGCTAACCGGAAGCTACAGAATCCGGCCAACCCAGACAAACATTTCAGCTTTAGATCGACCAAAAAAAAAAAAAAAAAAAAAAAAACAGAGAGACCAGAAATAGAGCACAACAACAGCACAACAAATCTGTATCGGACTGTATCGTCGCATGTATCGGATTTGGGCCGCTACGTACCGGGACTCGGACGGTACGACTATGAATTTCATTCTCACCGGTATACCGATCGATATCCGAATCGGTGATATGATTTTCCGGTACATTTAGAACTATGATTAACACAAGTGATAGATTCCGTCAAATTTGTTTATGTTGGATTTATATAGATACAAAAAAAAAAAAGAGAAAAAAAAAGAATTTGAATAGATAACTCTCTTCTCTCTCCAAAAAGGCACATATATGTTCAAAAAATTAAATAAATAGGTTGAGATATGTTCAAAAAATTGAATAGATAGAATAAAATTTCAACAAATAAAATTCACACAGATAAAAATTCAACTGATAGAATTTCACACAGATAGATTTTTAAATAGATAGAATAAAAAATTTCAACAAATATAATAAAAATTTCAATAGGTAGAATAATAAATTTCAATAGATAGAATAAAAAATTGAACAAATAGGTGAAATAAAAATTAAAAGGTTAAAATTGGAAATAAAATATCCTCCAAAACTACAAAATGTACTTCGCATCACAATATTTCGCGGAGTGTACTTCTCATAAATAAATAAAAAAGAAATACTTATGGGACCTAATGCTTTACACCCTATTTAAAATGTAATTTTTACCAATTTTCTCTTTAAAACTTTACTTATTATTTTACTTCCTCACTCATGAGGTGTGTGACTCACATTCTATATAAGAGAGTAAGATAGTAGGCAAACACTTTATATAAAATAGGGGAATAAATAACATGTAAAGTTTTAGGTATGTCTAACATTGTAGAGTCTTATTTTGTTCACATAGTTAAACAGTGTATGAACATGTTGGCTATATATTTTGTATCAACCAATTACAGCTTGACACGTGGTCTATTAAGGGTAACTTGAGGTATTAGTAAAGGTCTCCAGTCATCAGAGGACACATGGAAAATCATGTCAATGGCAATGGATTTGCAAAGTATTGGAACGATCGAAAGGAGTAAGGTGATGTGGCTAAACAGTTCTTGAAAATTTAAATTCAAATTCAGGAGGGAAGCCCAACTGCAAGAAATGGCATAGTGGAGGAAAAATGCTTGGGGCCATGTCCCATGGTCATGGAGGTTACTTTGACAATTATCATCCACTTCGATAGCTATCAACCACTTCGACGGTTACTACTAGAGCCTATAAATAGAAGAGAAAATTGATAGTGGACGACGTAGAACCAGATCCAGAAACTAGTTTATTTTACTTTACTTTTCTAGTTCTTTATTTTCCCAGTCCTTTACTTTCCAGTTCTTTACTTTTTTGCACTGCAATTTCAGTTTCTTAGGAGTAGCTCTAAGTTAGTCTATTCGTTACTGTAATCCCCTTCGACGCTGTGGAAGTGTGAAGGTACTATTATAAATATTTGTTTACTTAATGAAATTTAAATTCTGACACTGTTCTCTCCCTCATTCTTTTACTTTTTGATTAATTTTTCTAAATTTTCTCCTAAAACAAGCCACCAGTAAAAGTCCTTTTCATTGAGGTTAGAAGAACTTTGAAGCAATTGTTTGATTAATTGGTTGGCATTTACTATTTCTTTAAGGAGTTATTGATCCTTGCTGGCATGCTCTAATTATATTTTTAACCTTCGAAAGCCAAAAAAGCCAACATATATATTTGGCATGCCCAATAGGACACCATTATAATGGCTAGACATAGGAGACAAGGAGAAAATGAATGCCTAGAAGAAGGTGTAGAAGGAGATCTAGAAGCACATAACCCAGAGAATAATGTTGTGTTACATCCCATGGATGTGCCTGCTTCAAGTGATCCTACACAATTGGTCGAAGAGACTAGCACTTCAGGATATGCAACGCACGTCCAAAATGTTGGATAGGGCCATGAAACTAGACCTTCAATTGTTCCATCTACCCAACTAGTGAATCCATGGGAAGGATTGGTTGATGTTATGGGACAACAATTAATGCATACAATGGAAAGATGGGCAACATCCTTTTTGGATCGAATGAGCTTCTATCAATCACCTGTCATAAGACACGCTGAAGAAAATATAAACTTACTTCAGCAGAGATTGGCTCGAGATAAACAGCTTGTGTAAAGTAATGGAACTAATAATCAAAATCATAAGAGACAATCATCTGTGCCTCAATCATGGTACGAAGCTCCTCCTAGACCACTAATGAGTCAAGGCATACTTTTGCCTACCAGCGAAACCATACACATTGGTGGGTCTGGGCTGACATAAGGAAATGGTATTCGAGTGTTTTCAAATCTTGTGTTTGAACCTATGCCTGGCACTTGAGTGTTCACTAATCCTGTGTTTGAACTTACACCCGGGGGGTTGGAAGGAATTCTTGCAGTTGGAAGAGAAACAACACCTGTTCTTCCTCCAGTAGTTCCGTTCGCAGTACTTTTTGTGGAACAAATGCCTACCCCAAGGGGACAACCATACCCTCAACATCAATCAACACTATAGGGACAACTAGTCCCAAATGTGCCTTTACATGGACCAAGAGGGCCTTAAGCACAAGGAGTTCCTCTAAACCTTGTGTTTGCTCCTCCAATGGTGGCTCAGCCAGCACAAAATGTTGTACCTAGGGACCGAATTGCTGACATTGTTAGAGAAATTTGTGGACCTATGGCCTGGGGGGTCCATACCCCTATCTAAAGAAAGCCTTACCCAGAATGGATAGATATGTTACATGAATATCCAAGGGGTATAAGATACTAGACTTTGCCCTCTTCTATGGGAATGAAAATCAATTAACTGTTGAACATAGTGCCAGGTTTACAAGGCAATGTGGTGAGTTCACCAACAATAACTACATGAAGTTGAGTCTTTTTCCAAATTCTTTAACTGGGGCAACCTGTGTATAGTATACAAACCTTATACCTAGTTCTATCTAGACTTGGCAACAAATGGAAAAAGTGTTTCATGCCCAGTTTTTCCAAATAGAGCCTGAAGTATCTATGGCAGACATGGCAAGGTTGCACCAAAGGCTTGATGAGAATGCTGCTTAATTCGTTGTCAGATTTAAAAGAGCACGAAACAAATGCAAGATCATATTACCTGAACCTAAATTTGTGAAGTTGGCCCAAAATGGGCTAGAGTTTAGGCTTTGAAAGAAGTTTGACTTAACCGAGTTTCGAGACCTAGTAGAACTAACTTATAAGGTCACTAGATACGAGATTCTCCTCGAAGAAGAACAAGATTGTGGTAATGCATCCTCTAGGACCTATTACAGGGACCCTAACTTTGAAATTGATGTAGCAGAGATCAGAGGAATGAAGCTTGTGACTTGCGAAGCATTAATTCAATAGGATACCGCTATTGATCATCAATTTAAAAAGAAAGACCTACATATGAAATATTTGTTTGATATATCAAAAGCAGATGAAATATTTGATCATTTACTAGCAGAACCATTTCTGAAATTGCCTAAAGGAGTTAAAATCCAAATTTTAGAAGAAATTAAAGGGAAAATGTACTATAAATGGCATAACTCTTGGTCTCACGACACTAAAAACTATATATTTTTTTGAGACAGGATTCAAAAGAAGATTCGGAAAGGAAGGTCAAAGTTTCTAGCCAAAGCAGAAAAGGCAATGGAGATTGACACAGATCCATTTCTTGAGATCAGAGAAACAGCAGCCAATGTTGGCATGCCAGACTTCCTTGCCCATGCTATGGAAAAGAGTTGTTCCTTGAAGGAGCTGCATGAAGTCGATGTGCAGATGCATGTTGCCAGTCAAGCAGCCTTTAGAAAGGTTTCTCAACATTCACTAGTAACTGGAAAAAGCTTCACGAGTGTAGCTGGCTTTTCGTGCTCCTCGGAGGGGTTTCAGACTCCCGTGGTTTTGAATCTGGTTTCACAAGTGCAATGTGAAACAGAAAACAAATGAAAGTTCAAATTTGGAAAATCTTTAGAAAATCCATTAATCATCAGAGATTCCAAAAATGGACTGCATTGCCAGATTTCAGAGTCGCCACCTAAATATTTTTGGAAAATTTAGGAAACCCGTGACTCATGCCAAAGGCCACTTGTTTGTCGTAACCAAAGTTGTCTCGGTTCAGGAACTTAGGTATGAGAGGGGAAGGTCATGAATTGAGCACCTCTCACCTGATCAAAGATCGGCCTCTACTAATCATGATGTGATTTTTATCAACATTATATGCTCTTGTTCTAATTTTGTTATGCTGACTTACTATGTGTGGCACACAAGTATAGACTGTCTCGCTTGCTCTGGCAATGACTTGATTTTATGTGATTTTTAAGAGTTTTGAGTGCATACAACTTAAAAGGAAAGAAATGAGCTCGTACATACATTTGATCAAAATCATCCCCTATACAAGTAAAATAACCTTCATCCACAAGCATTCAAACAGTTTATTTTGAGTAAACACATAGCCTCATGGTATGATGCAAAGCATGCCAACAATCACATACTTGAATATGCTAAAGCCAAAATTCTCACCTAGTACTCCGAGGTAAGCCAAAGAAAAAGAAAGTAATTAGAAAAATGCATGAGTCTAACAATGCACATGACTAATGCAACACATCTAAGAATGCAACTATCAGGTTTGACTTTATTATGTTATATGGATTAACTCAAAGCATGTGGTAAAGCACACATTCAAGTAAGTAGGAAATGACAATGATATTCAAAATGATGAACCAAACCCTAAAGCATGCAAAAATGGATGCAAAGCATGGCAAAGATGTGAAATGAAAATATGATACTATATACAACCATGGTAAGCATGTAAATAAAAGGGAGAAAGAAATGGGGTTGGAAGACATACAAATGTCACAAATTTTCCATCATACAAGAGGGTTCGAATGTCCTATTTACCTAATTATTACAACCCAAATGAATAAACTACTTAATTAATTATTACAAATCCGAATGAAAGTGACTAATTAATTACAAATTATTACAATATGAAAGCCACTAATCTAATGGACTTGAATGAGCAATGAGTTGCATGCGCACAAGCGAGAACATCCTCCGAAAACCTCTTTGTTTGCTGCCAGAAGCTGCTCTGTTTATAGTTAGAAAATAGCTTTGTTTTGTTCTAAAAATCTGCTCTGTTTTGCTAGAAAATACCACTGTTGTACAAAATGCTTGGCCGGCCGGCCTGTTAAGATGGTCGGCCATACAGAGTAATGGCCGGCTGGCCACTGTTTCTGAAGAATATCCTGCTGCAGCAGAACTGGAACAGAGCAAAACAGAAGGATTCCAAAAGTTGTTCATCCTTCCTGTTCCCACTTATTATGAGGATTTTCAAGGAGGGAGTAGGTTATTTTCTTAAATCATCAATTATTGCAAATTTGTTGCGTGATGATCATAAGAGCCAAAGGAAAAGGCCTAGCTAAACACAAAAAACAAGTTACCTCATCCTTATCATGGATTTGCTCGAGGAAGAGGTTAACATGTTTCACTCATGATCATAGAGCAACCCAAAATGAAAAAATGTAACAACTCAAAAAGTATTGTCAACTCATCTCCCTACTCATGGAATAAGGATGAACCATCCCATTCCGTGCTTCAAAGTGTAACTAGGAGAGAGTTTTCAACACTGCTCAAGAAATAGCTCTCTTGGAGCAACAAAACAAGTAAGGAAAAAAAGACAAAAAACAAGCAATCTATCAAAGCTTAAACACATAACTAGCCAAAGTTATTGGTAACTCCTCTTTTTCATGGAACAAGGATGAGACATCCATTTTCATGTTTTGAAAATGATCGAAAAGAGAGTTTTTCAACACTTTGAATACGAAAGATATTATCTAACTTCAAGGTGGACAACAATAATATGAAAGCAATAAATTTACAATAGATAATCAAACTTGCGGCGGGGTGGCTAGGTCTAAGCTCTAATCCTCTTGTGACCACAAGGTTCCAAGAGACATAATGAAAGATAAAAAATGATCAACTCAACAGATTGGCTGCTATATCCTAAACACACCAAATCTAAAAGGACTTACAATAACACAAATATGATATTTAAAGCATAGGAAGTAAGAGCACAAGTAGTGGGGAGGACTAGGACCCTTTCATAAGCCCATATTCAAGTCATATCACACAAAAACAACCTAAAATAGTGCTAAAAGGTACTAAAATTGAACCAAAAGAAATGAAAAGAAAGTGAAAAAGAACGAAAGAAAGCAAAGGATATACAACTAGTGAGCTAGCCAATGGAAAGATGGCTAGCTCACCCACATTTAATGAGGTTTTAATCACATTTTAAGCTCAAAATTAACTCTAAAATCACTATGGAAATACAAGAAAAAGAGAGAGAAAAGATTATGAAAGAGTTTAAAATTCACCTCTTGAAAGAGATGATGAGCTTCTTAGTTAATGTACCACAAACTAAGCACTCGCAAGGAGCTGAAATTGTGTTCAAGAATCTCAGCAAAGGCTTCAAGTTTAAGCTTGTAAGGTGCATCTATAGTGTATGTATATTGCAAGAGGGTAGGGAAAATGGTTAGGCAGGCTATATGTCATGACCCAAACTTGCCCCTATTGATTAGAGTCATAACCGGCCAGTAATCATGAGATCACTTATGGCCTCAGTCAGAAATCAAGTCATATTTAATAACAAGGGGCCAAACTGCAGAAGCAACGCATACAAGAATTGTCCAATGAGTTGTGCATATATGGTTCAGTCAAAAACTTTTTCATATATAAGAAACAACTCACCATGCAATATCTACATTATGTAGTACCACGTACATCTAGGATCATTTTATAGTTTCAACACCAAGTTCTACATTTATACACAACATTGGTCATACACGACCATGAGAAAACAAAAACAAAAACAAAAGTAAGGTCTCTACATGAGGCGACCTTGGTTGTCCTCACAAAACTTGGTTTCTCAATGCTCACTGGGGCTGGGGTTGGACGTCTTGCTGCACACCTACATACATATAAATATAGAGTAAATGCCTGGTGAATAATACCAGAGTAAGGATTTTAATGAATGAGATTCGTTCACAATGAGTCATACTTATAATTTAAACATTTGAATTACTATTCTTTGCGTATTAGATTTATAGGTCATAATAAAGCAGAACGACCTCAGGTCCAATACATCATAGCCATATACAAGACGACCTCGGGTCCAACTTAATATGAAACAAAAACCACCTTAGGTCCATCACAAAATGACCTCGGGTCCAATTCTCATTCATAAACCGACTTTAGATCTAACGGATCCATGTACCAAGGACCACCGGCCCACATATCATATTACCAAATGGCCTTGGGTCCACCATTCTTATATTCATAATTATGCGCATATGATTGTGATCACATCCGTACTCATATTCATAACGACCTTTGGTCCAATTTTATATAAGATGACTTTTATTATTTCTTGTTAAACATTCCAAACGGCCTTGGGCCCAATTCGCGTCCTTGTCAATTATACCAAATGGCCTTAGGCCTAATCTGTGTTCTTGTCAAACATACCAAACGGCCTTAGGCCCACTTCATATTTTTATATCAATCACTTTACAGATTCTATTACGTATCGAACGGATAAAATACTCATTCATGGTACAAATTTATGAGATTAGAATTTACCACATAGGTAATATTTAGAAAATAATGTATACACAAAAATATCATTACTAAGATATTACTCACAGCATTCCGGTGCTTGATTCGTCCTTGCACTTGACCCTACATAATTCATAACACATTAGGTCATAATTCAATTCATTCCATTCTTTAATTTTTATAATGTTCTTAGGCTTCTTTCATACTCTTTAATTCATTTAGAATGTCCAATGCATGCCTCAGAGTGCTTAGAAATCAAAAAGAACAAAAAATGAATCATAAAATGACTTTTCAAAATTTCTGAAACAGGGCTCTCCGCTTGAGCGTAGCTTCTTTCACTCGAGCGGGGATTCAAAATTAAGGGTGATAGCTTGAGCGTAACTTCCGTCGCTCGAGCGGTCTACAAAAGTACTGGTTGCATGAATTTCCCGCTCGATGGTCGCTCGAGTGGAAGACTAAGTAAAAAGGGTCCTCGTTTGAGCACCACTTTGGTTGCTTAAGCGATCTGTAAGATTTTTCAAAACTTCTAGGAGCTCGACTTTCACGCTCGAGTGACACTTTCCTCGCCCGAGCGGACAAGTCGAATTCTGGGTTTTCCAGAACTCTATTTGAAGTTCATAACTTAATTCCAAAGGCTTAAAACTCACATTTTTGATACAAAAACATGGAGATCTTTATACAACATGAGAACATAGGTAAATTACGTCTAATTTGTCCAAAATCATAGTTCAAATCCCAAATCATTTCACATTCTTCTTGACAACTTCATAATACAAGCTGCCAAGCTTCATATCTTCATTGACACATGCATGTAAAATATAGACTCTAATTCCGTATCAAGTGATACAAATGATGATGAAAATCATGCATGCATGTAAATTTTGGTGCTCAATTCTTCATGATCATGTACATTCATGGTAATTCTTCACATGCATGGAGATATTAATTTCAATTTCATCAAACACTACTCAAATCTTGTACTTGATTACTAACTCTCTTGGGAATTTACATAATTACAAGTTTAAACTCATGAAGTAAGGGTTGGTAACTCACCTAAAGGCTCCAATTCTCTCAAATATTGATAAGCCTTGAGTTAGTTCTCCTCAATTCTTCAAGCTTGAGCTAAATTCTTTAAATTGTGTTGTCTCTCTCTCTCTAAAATCATCTTACTCTCTCTCTCTAGAGTGTAATCTCAGCCAAATGAGTTCAAAGGAAGGAACTTGAGTGTATATAAGCCTATATATAGGCTTGCCTAATCAAATTGATTAAGGCTAAGTAATTATGCTTTAATTCAATCGTATTGAATCTAATTATTTTGATCCAAATCAGTGTTCAATTAAATTTCACCATAGGCTGTAAAAATTATGCTAATCACAATAATACGACCAATTGTGGTTTCAAACAGATTTTCCTACGGTGAACATATATGAATTCATAAACACCCATAATCATATAGTTAGCACTCAAAATTATATCAAATTCATAATCATAAGCATAATTAAGATTAATTAACATAACACAGAGTAGGGTTGTCACACTATAGGCCTTGGAGAATTTTTCTAACCCCAAACCATGAAGGGGGTGTTGTATTTATAGAAAAATAGATTCTCATCTCGAAAATATCTCCAAAAAGACAGCTAGTCCAAAGCAAGTGCATAGGAGTAGGTGGCAATTGTCAAAATATTTGCTACGCTAAACATGGCCGGCTGGCCATGAGGCTGTACGACCAACCATCTGAAAGTGGCCTGTCGGCCATCTGTTGGCCAACTGTTCTCCGAGTGGTCAGGCTAGAAAAAAAAAGGTTTTGGTCCAAATGGGGTGCAAGGTTTAGGTTTTAAAGCTTGAAATCGAATCATTTTGTTGAAGATTTTGAACGATAGCATGGCGTAACATTTCATCATTGAGTGTTCAGAGTGAAACGCCCAAGTCTTAGGGGCAGTCAAAATGGGGTGTCTACAATTGTCCCTTTTTGACAGAACTCGAAGTCATGAAATGACGTAAGTGAATGTCAAAGCCCAAAGATGACCCGCTTGACAAGGCCGTAAGACTTGGGCAAACAAACAAAATATAAATGCAATTGGTTGAACTCGAAAGTTGCCTATGTATCCCTTTGCAAGGAATCAAACCAGTATAGTTCAGGGGTAGGATGAAAATGATATGCTCAAAAATGCACTTGGAAACTGGACTTACAGGCATCGCGAAGCCGATTATTTTTGAAAATCCATGATCATGCAAGACAATGCTATGAGTAATAAATAGATGACAACATATGCAACAAGCAAGATGACAACATATGGATGAAACAAGCCTCAAGCCTAAATCAAAACAAGTCCAACCGTGCCTCACATAGAAAGGAATAAGCAAATGTTAATTCCAAACATATTTCATGCAAAAGGAGGAAATATGATGTAACCAACATGCATATCTAACCGTACCTCATACGAAGAGAGAGAAGGTTTGAACCGACTTCAAATCAACATCCTAATAGCATTTCATGTGAAAGGAAGGAAGGGTGGTGCAACCAACAAGCGTGTCTTACCGTATCTCATACAGAGAGAGGGAATGTTGTAACCAGGTAAATCAACATCCCAATGCGTTTCACGCAAAAGGAGTGCAAAGGTGATGTAACCAACAGACATATATAATCGTATCTCAAACGGAGAGAGGAAAGGTTAGCCAAACTATATCTTACGTAGAAAGGGTGAACAGATGCAAGCCAAACCACGCTTTGCGCAAAAAGGGTAAAAGCTTCATGCCAAACTACGCTTCACGCAGAAAGGGTAAAAGATCAATGCCAAACTACGCTTTATGCAGAAAGGGTGGAGGGTGCAAGCCAAACTACGTTTCGCACAAAAAGGGTAAAAGGGATACAAGCCAAACCATGTTTCACTCGAAGAGGACGAGGTGTAGCCAAACTACGTTTCAAGTAGAGAGGGTAAAAGGAGCCAAATCACACCGTCGGGTGATAAGGGTGAATATAATGAGAAGAATGCACGCTGCATATGAATGCAAGATAATTATTGTAATTAACGCGAAATACAATGCGATGCATGTTCCATGCAACATAACATGCAACATAATGGAAAGATAAACAAAAAACGATGGCTTTGAAAACACCTCATAGGGGGAAGTGGCGATGAACAACCCTATTCTGCTGGGGATCCTCCTTTTTTTTTTTTTTTTTTTTTTCAAACATCTACCTTCAAACTCACAGGCAAACGTATTCATATGCTAAAAAGAGGGTAAACTTGCTTGAACTTGAGGTCGAGGCACATTCACACTTTGGAGACATGGCAGGACCTGGAACGAGGCATCCAGAATGGAATTTCACAATTTTCTGTAACTGAAACAGACCCAAACTCTTCAATTTTTCATTTTTCAGATGAATATAAGATCAACCATGCTCCAAATTAGGCAAAATCCTAGAAAAAAAATCATCAAAACACTTCAAAATACTATGGGACAGTCAGTCGGCCAAAAAAGGGCCAACCGTACAAAAGATTGGCCGGCCAGCCAGCCGATCGTATTAGGTTCAGGGCAGAATCGGGTTTCACACCTATGGCTCTTTAAAACATAACATTGGGTCATTGTATGACCCACAAGCCATCCAAAATCCCTCTCTTTCTCTCTCTAGGCTCTGTATCTCTCTCTCTAGATTTTCATTATACTCACTTTATCCAACGACCCATGCAAACTTTATTTGTAAAGCCCTATTGGCCCTTTACATTTTGAACCGATTAGATTTTGATTTGGTAGAGTTTTTGGGTCTCTCATGATTTTTTGGTTGTTTTTCATGGGTTTTCCTTGGTTTCCATGTACTCATTCTCGCATTTTCACTTTTTTCCCCCTATTTTCTCTCTCCTAGGGTTTGGTTTTGGGGATTTTTCCTATTTCTCTCATTTTTCTTGCTTTTCTCTCATCACCCACCACATTCTCTATGGCTAATGATATTACACATGATAATGCCCCTCTCGAGGTACCTATTTCTCTGCTTGATGCAAGTATAGGGGATCTGATTATAGAAGAGGCCGATAAAGTGGCAGAGGACATTGCTGCGAGCATCGCCGCAGAGGAGATTTACCCTCGGAGCCTAAGCCCGAGTTACCACCATTGAGGGTGAGGCCTTTTGACCCAGTTACCTACCACCTGCACACGCATGCGATGGCCCTCAGGGGCATGTTGAGATTTGAAAACTTAGCCTGGGGCATGCCCGAGGATTTCCTCCTGCGAAAGCGCACCTCGCACCTCTCCCATAGTGCCTCTAAGGTAAGAACTTTTGCTTCTTTTTCATGCATTTTGCTTGCTTTGACATTCATTTCCCATGTTGGTATGGTCAGGCATAAAAGATTGTTCGAATCTTGTCCCTTGATGTGACGCTAAAGTCAGCAAATACTAAAATCTAAACATCTATCGACCGCTGGGGATGATTTTGTCTCAGCCGTGAGAAGGATCAACAAAAGATATGTTCTTTCGAATGAGCGGATTCAGTGGCTACGTTGAGGTTAAAGCTATATGTCTAGGGAATAATGTTAGCCAGTTTCAGTTTTATGTATTCTTGTACAACCTATCTTTAGAAAGGAAGGAATGCAGGGAACAACTCTTTCCTTTCCACTAGTTCTTTAAAGCTATCAATCCGCTAGGTTAGGAAGCCAGATGGAAAAGATAGACTCGAACTCACTAGGTGGCTTTCCGAAACGAGACCCTGAACTACACGCTCAATTCACATTTCTTTCTCCATCTAAGGTCGGGGAAGAACCTGAGGGAAAACCACTATGTTTGTTCCTTTTCCTGCTGTTAACAATTGAGGAAGGAGTTGTGAAGGAAGGATTTGGAGCTTGTTGAACTTGTGGGTCTTTCACTTCTCCGTTCTTCATTGACCTGGGAGAAAAGGAACCATCTACCAGTTGGGAAGGCCTTAGTGCCAAGGGATTTTCATCAAGGGTTCTAGGAATGCCCCTATTTATAGGGAGACCCGTCGAATTCACAAGCAGCTTCTAGAGTTTCACATACCATTTCTTCCGCATCTTCTGTGATATAGGGTCACCACCAATTTCACATATTCCCATAGGGATTCTTGGAGACCTATAATAAATGCTTCAAACTCTGTTACCCTTATTCCAATCAAATCTATTCTAAGGTGTTCGGGGGCAGGAGAGATTTGAGAAGTAGAGACATTAGTAAGAGAATGAGTATTTGTACATCTCCTCAGAGGCAGCGTTCGCCTCAAAAAGTAAAGGCTGAGCTGTAGGTCACGTGACCTGCACTGAGTTGGTGGCTGGATGGGCTTTCTCCTTGATCAAAGTAGATCAGCTCACCTTGCTAATTTCGGGTGCTCTGTTGTCTCTGTGCATTATGTTATGCTTGAACCGCATTAATTTGATTCGGACTGGTGGTAACCTCTTGAGTTGGCTTTTGTTCTGACCTAATTGGAGGCTGAGGAAAGAGTACTCTTTCAGAAAACCCCACCTAAAACATATGATGACCCCCCCCAGTCCACTTCCATTTGTCCTTCTTTCTTGTGGTGGAACCTGGCATTCTCCCTTCCAAAAGTGATTATTGCCAAAACAAAAAAGGCATATTCAAATTTTGCTATTGGCCTGATCATAATCGGTTAGTAAAGTGACAACCTTGAAATCAATGCACTGGCTGTGCTTTGTGAAAAAGATTTGACTCATTCTATTCTCTCTGAGGTTAGGTAGGTGAAGTGTCTAGCTTGGGGTTTTTTTTTTTTTTTTTTTTTTTTCGTTTTAGAACCCCCTAGACCTGACTTGGATATGAGCTTTGTCGTCTGTCCATTTTTCTCTTTTTACTTAATTTTTCACTTCTTTCCATGGAGAGCCAAACGTCTTCGAGCATGCCAAAACAACAACAAGCTAGCCTTAATCAGACTTCTCATCCTTATGGTGCAGTGTAACTTCCACTCTTATACTGCAAGCTTCAATAAGAAAGATGCTGCACCATCTCTTAGTGAGTAACTGTTGGTCTTTGCAGTTCTCATTGTTTCATCGACGTCCATGCGTCAGACTGATTTTCAGTGGTTTTGTCCCCTTCTGTGGGTAGGTCAACCAAAGAAACAAGGGAACAAGAAAAGATTCTCTCAATTGGTTATTTCAATCCAGCTACTAAAGTGGCCCCATTATTGAGTTGAGGACCCCTTGAACTGTCCCTGGTGTCCGTAACCCTCTGGATTTAGTTTCTATGGGTTGGCTTCTCTTATTGCTCTCTTCATTAATCATTAAGGGAGGGAGATCTTTCTTCAGAGGTGTAGACACCCCATTTTTGACCGTCCTCAAGACTTGGACGTCATCGTTTGAACACTCGATGATTATCCATGCTCGTGTTCATTTTGAGTTCTCAGAGGTCTCGGTCGCACAAACATACTAGTTGTATCAACATTTCAACAGATAAGCATACAAGCTGTATCCACATTTCAACAGATAAGCATATTAGCTATATCAACACTTCCAAAGATAAGCATATGTGTAGACGCGCCCGCGGAGGGGCCTCGCTACTACAGTTCAGACTCGCGATTTTGTTGTCGCGGTTCTTAATCTGAACCAAAGAGTCCAAATCTGGAAAATCGTTTTGAGAAACAGATTTTTGAAAAAGTAGTGCCAAACATGGACTGCTTTGCCAGATACAGAGTCGCCACCTAAATATTTTTTAAATGGGGAAATTTAGGAAACCCTGACTCGGTGCCGAAGGCCACATGTCCGTCATCACCGGAGTTGTCTCGGCTCGGGAGCTTGGGTACGATTGGGGAAGGTCAGCTATGAGCACCCCCTTTCGCCCGGTCCGAAGACCGGCCTCTACTAACCTTGATATCCGATTTTGAAGACGTTATGTGTTCTTATTCCATTTATTAGCCTAGAATTACTATATTATGCGCGCAGCAAACAAGTATAGACTAGATTGCCTAATTTGGAAATAAGCATTGCATATCCGTTCGGTTTTGAAAAGTGCTTTGGAATTTGCTACTCGTAAGTAGGCTAAAATGCGGATTTCAACGAGTTTTTCCAACTCAAACAATCCAACCTTCACCCACAGGCAATAAAACATTTTAACACATAAGCACTTAGCCGCATGGCAGGCATACTGTCATGGCAACACTCACACGCATGCGGGATGCTAAAGCATAAATACTTACATCGTACTCTGTGCCAAAACAATAAACTAGTTAGCAAACATGCATGTCCTAGTTCATGTTAAAAATGGCTAATGCATCACATGCAAAAATGCAATCTAGGCAGGCTCGGCCAACCCTAAACATGGCATGTGAACTGCGATCAACTACCACATATTCAATTTGTGAATTGAAGTACAGATGCAGTTAGTGTGATGTACCGAGCCTAATGTATGTAATACAAATGTATGGATGCACGCATGCATAGCATAAGGTATGCTAATTTTAAAGATGCCCTAATCTACCATCATAAGCAGGTAAATAAAAGGGAAGAAAGAAGTGGGGATTGGAAGACATACACACCACCCACACACACTTATTACAGATTTGCCCTCACTCGGAGGGACCAAATAAATATTACAAATTAATTAACTACGCAAGCTAATTAAATATTACAAATTGCCTAATTAATTAACAAATTAAATAAGCTAAGGAAAGCAGTAAAATCGCCTCGGGAAATGCACCGCCATGCATAGACTGCCTCTGTTTTCCTTCCTTCACTCCCCTGGAGGCTGTCAAAACCTCAGGACTGCTTCCTTGGATGCTGGGAGACATCACCGGCTGCATGGAATTGCCACCGGCAGTGGGATGTGGCCACCGGCACAAAGTGAAGCTGTCGGCAGAGAAATGATTGCCGGTCGGCACCTCACACTGCCGGTCGGCAGAGTGTTCCTGCAGAATCTGCAAATGACAGCAACAGAGGGCAAGGCAAAGCATGGCAGCACAATTCAAGGCATATATGCACCAACCATGTCCCTTATCATGGTAATGACTCAAAGGGGCATGTGCCTCGATTCTCGGACCACCAATCACGCATTTCCATGCATGATGGCCCAAGGAATCAAGTATGCAACTTTCATGTCAAATGAAATGCAAACCAATCAAACAAACTAAGGCCCAATTCCTATCATCAAGTCAAGGAATAAGGCATGCATGCAAGGTGCAATGCAACCTAGGCATGCAAGCTAAGGATGCAACATGACATGGCAACAAACTTATGCAAGCATACAAGCAAGCATGGGACCATGCAAATGGATGTAAAGATGGACTTATACAAGACTTGGGCAGCTCTAATAAGGCCCAAAACAGTAGCCAAAATGCCAAAAAATGGAGGCTAAACACACATGCACACATACACTTGTTATGGTCCAAACCTCAAGCATTAAGCAAGCAACATTCAAGCACACTTGACAAGAGATTTCATGGACGATTAGCATGAGCTCTAAAATCATGCTATAAAATGATGCCCAATCACGTTAAACAAGACAAGCAAATGCATGCAAGCATGGTCCAAGTACTTGAGGCAAGTCATGAAGCTTTGAAGCACATTTATCACAACAATCATGGCATGCATTAAACAACTAAAAACAGGTTTTTAGCATGTTAAAACAAGGCTAAAGGACTACTTAGATGGCATCTAAGTGGCTCAAATTTAGAGGCATGCATGATGGTCAAAACATGGAGCATGCAACACATGCTTCCAAAGCATTAAAGAGGCATGCAAGGCAGTCAGGCAAGCATGAAATTGGGACTGAAATAACATGTAGGGTGGCCCCAAATCACCAAATCAATGCAAAGATGTCATGCTATACATGCACATACTTAAGGCCAACAAGCCAAAATGCAAAGAGGCTATATGATGCATGCCAAAATCAACCCAAACACTTATGGACAGACCTAAAACATGTCAAGATAAGCACAAAATCTTCACAAATGTAAGCCTAAAACATGCTAGAAACAAAGGCACACGACCTAAGACATGTTAAGGAATCACAAGGCATTACATGGCAACTATGCTAAGCATACATGCAGTACCAAAACCAATTTAAAATCATGTTATATTATGGAAAAATAAGCATGAAAAACAGTCTATACATGCTCAACACACACTCAAACATAGGCTCCCTTTAGAGGCCAAAACATGCCCTTTTCAAGGACAACAAGGAGAGGGGGTGGCCCTCTCCCTTTAGAGACTTCAAGGCACCATCTCCACCACTGAAATCTCTCAAGATTTCAGTGGTGAAGAGGCCCAAACACCAAAGTCGCGAAACTAGCACAAAATAGCACAAAATGAGGCCTTTCAAGGCCTAAGAGGGGTCAAACACCCTCAAACCACAAAAAACTCTTAATAAACAATCAAGAGGGCCTAAAAACAGAACTTTTTTGTGTTATACAATAAGCACGAAAATAGCTCTAAGACAGGTAGAAAATCAATGCAAAAATGGGGAATAATGGGACTAGATTCTCACCCTTGAAGACCCCTTTACAAATGATGCTCCAATGGCTCTCCTTGGCTTGAATCCAACACCAAAACTTCAAAATCAGTCCCTTAGAACCTCAGTAGCTAAGTGAAGGTGAAACACTAGGTGTTTGTGTGCAATAGTATGGACTAAACACACTAAAACACACACAAGAGGGAAAAAGAGAGAGATAAGGTGTATCAAACCCTAACCCTAGAACTCAAACCCTAGCAATGGCTGTCTAAGCTCTCTCAAGTGTCTCAAGTGTCTAACCTCAGCAACAAGAGAGAGTCCCTCTCTATATAGAAGCCTTTTGTCTTGTAAAGCTTACAAGACAAGCTTCATAAGAGGGAGATCCCTGCATACACGTGTATGGAGGGGAGCAAAAGCAAGACAGCTGTCTTAAAATATTTGCAAAAGAAGATGCACAGTAGTCGGCCGGCCAAAAATGCCATTTTGGCAAAAAAGAGTGCCGACCGGCACTAAATAGTGCTGACCGGCAACAAATAGTGCCGGCCGGCAATATACACGGTGGCAGCAAAAACCGGCCGGTGGCCTCTAGCCACTGCCGGTGGTGGGTGGGGATGGTCTACAAGCCCTACCCTGCCTCTCAAAGGCAAGATGTCATTGTTTGGTGCAAAACCAGACACTAAACGGTCGAGTTCGGAGATCCTGAGGCAAGGCGCGTAGCCGAGGCCTCCGGGAACTCCAAACGAACACAAACATGGATGATCACCGAGTGTTCAAACGGTGACGTCCAAGTCTTGAGGACGGTCAAAAATGGGGTGTCTACAGTTGCCCCTCTTTGATAGAACTCGAAAGTCATAACAATGACGAGAGTGAATGTCAAAGCCCAGAGACGACCCATTTTTGACAAGGCCGAAGACTTAGACAAACATGCAAGACAAACAAGATATGCGCCCGAAGGCAGGGGCAAAATGCAAGACAATGCACGGAGCCGGACATAACTTATGATCATGCAAAGAAAGCTGTAACGAAGCACACATGCGACGGTTTTAAGCTAGCATACACCAAACTACACTACAATGCAGAAATGATGTAAGAGAATTATGCAATTCTCAATACGTCTCACTCGGAGGATACAATACCTGTGCGGCTCGTCTGGTTGCACCGGCTTCAAATGAACCGTACATACAATATCGTGCCTGAAAAGAAAACAAACTTAACAGGTACAATATTGTTAGCAACATGCATGACAATGCAAGAATGGATGCAAAATGATATGCAATATATACAAAACAATGTATAAACAATGCAAATGAAGATGCAATGTAATTGAAACAATGCAAACTAAAATGCAAAGCAATTGAATCACGATCCAATCACGAGTGGTTCGAAACCACACCTATGTCAAATAGATTGATGGAGGTAACAAGTCTGTCTACCACAGAATGGTCAACTGAACTGTGAGCATTGTAGACAGACACAAGAACAAGTATTGGGTGGAATGACATAAGTGGGGAAACGACCCGCTGGAGAAAGGACAACGATCCTAATGCCGGATGCAAAAATTATACTACCATGTAATGGAAATGAATATGGCACACGGGCCAAACCAAATCTTGCCTAGGTAGGGCATGTACGCATACAAGCCACGTCTAACATAGAACGGTCTACTGAACTATGCTTCGACACGAGAAGTATGGGCACATACCAGACCAAGCTCAACATGGAAAGGCGCAAGCCATAGATGGAGGTGATGCAATGAATGCATGCAATCTAAAATGCAGTGGATATGGCACGCGGGCCAAACCAAATCTTGCCTAGGAAAGGCATGTACTCGTACAAGCCATGTCTAACACAGAAAAGGTGCCGCAACCCTCAAACCAACATACCAGCGTGGAATAGGTGCGCACACATGCAGAACTGTGTTTTAACGTGAAAAGTAAGGGCACATACCAGACCAAGCTCAACATGGAAAGGCGCAAGCCATAGATGGAAGGCGTGATGCAATGCATGCATGCAAACTACAATGCAATACTTACAAATATGCAATGGAATGGATATTTACAAAATGCATGACAATGCAGTATGATGCGATCTACTGGGGAAAATGCAATGAATGCATGCAAGCTACAATGGAAATGCATGACAATGCACTATGATGCAATGACTATGATTGTCACGCCCCTAACTTGCCCCTAAAAGTTTGGGCATGACCTGAACAGAAGATGACACTTAACCTGGTTCCAAAGAGGGGCCTGCCCGGAAGCTATAAAACATGATTGATAAAAAAAAAAAAAACAGAAAGTATGGCATCCATTGAGCTACTAAGTTATGCCAGGATCAAAGCATTTCACAGGACAAGTACATCAAAAGCCAAAATACACTTAAGAGTTAGTTATTTACAGGCATATACAGAACTAACCCCGAGATGGGGTAGATAACAATATCATTAAGTACATATCAACTTAAGCCAAAAACAAAAGCGTGAGTCATCATCTGATAACTCCACAAAGGTAGGGTCCCGCCTCCAAGCTTGGCTGTGCCTAGGCTGACAAAAGTATGACGATGCCAAGCTAAGATCGACCTCCTGGTTGATTACCTACAGAAACAGACATAACATAGGGTGAGCCAAGCTCAGTGAATAATAGTATTAGCATGCGCATAAACATATTTAATGCTGAAATCATGTAATTAGTCTGTCTCTGTACGGCCTGTTGGGACAACATAATCGGTTTATACTTGTCATAATGTGGCCCCTGGCCTAAGAACTTCACACATTCGGAAAGAGTCCTTGGGTTCACAATTTACAATCCTTCACATAAACCTTTGGTTCTGTTTAATTCACAAGCTCACAATAGTGTCATTCATATTTTACACATCGGCCCTTGGCCTCGTAATTTCATTGTTCACAAATGGCCCTTGGCCACATTGGTTCACAATTCACAATTAACCCTTGGTCACGTAGTTTCACATTAGGGCTCTTAGCCACATTGGCTCACAAATGGCTCTAAGCCACATTGGTTCACAAATGGCACTAAGCCACATTGGTTCACAAATGGCACTAAGCCACATTGGTTCACAATTCATAATTGCCTTGATACATTCTATTAGTCACAAGCTTTCATATGAGATGTGTACAACTTCACAACCTTTTTCAATGTTTTCACAATTTCGTATCAATCACTTATGGCAAATATATCATTTCATGCCAATCATTTCATACCATCACAAGTTTAGTAGTAACATTCGTAACGTCAAGATATAACCTCGATATATAATACGATAGTACTTTCTATAAGGTCACAACGTCATTAATAATAAGTACCGAGTAGGGGTACATTGAAGTACTATTACTCACTGTGTTGTGTCGGTGCACTTCCTTTTGAGGCGTTTCCTACACACATGAAAAATCACATTAGTCCCTTTTCATCCTTGTTAAATCAATATTCGGTTCACTTACTTTGATCAAATTAACGAACATTCAAACAATATAAATTGCAGGTTTTGACCACATTAGAGGACCCAACACGCAAAACGGAGCATCCCAACTTTTCTGCCTGGAGCCGCACGTGCGGCTAGGATCTCCCGCACGTGCGGCACACCTCCCGCACGTACGGCATTGAGGCCCCGCACGTGCTTTTTTTGCAGTGTTGAAGCCCAGAATTTTGCCATTTTCCCGCACGTGCGGCATTGACTCCCGCACGTGCGGCTGAGGTTCCCGCAGGTGCGGCCTTAGGCCCCGCACGTGCGGCGATTCTGTACTAAAGGTCCGAAATTTTGCACAATTTTCTTCTTCTTATAGACATATTTAGGCCTCAAAAATCTAGCTTTAATTTACCAATATAGAAGCTCAAAGCATGTAATTACATGTGAACAAGGATCAAATTACATCTTTCATTTGAGTAAACAAAATCAATCATGAATCCACAACTTAAATTACTCCAATTCACAAGATTCCTACTTGTTCTCACATCACAACTCATAACAAAAATCTTGCCACATACTTGAATTCAAACAAATCAATTGAAGAAATAGAGTAGAGTTTCTCATGAATACTTCAAGAGGCAAAACATGCAAGGTAAGATCATCTTGCTAATTACTACCCCTCATACTCACATCACTCCAATCCCAACTCTTAGGTACATGATTATAGAAACATCTTCACATAAATTATGACAAGAAGGGTTGTGGATGCAAATTAGACAAACATTTACATACCTTAGCCCAAATCTCAACCTTCTTGATGATCTTCTCCCTCTACCCCTTCAATTCCTAAGCTTAGAGTTATGTTTCCTTAGCTTATCAAATGACCAAGAACACTCTTATATTTCCATGAAGAGAGAATGAGACAAAAATCAATCGTTTACACATCCGAAAATTGAAATTTCACAGAAGTGCTTAATATTACCTAAAAATTATGCTGGTTCCAAATATGTGAACAATTTTGACTTATTAAGCCACTGGGGCCCTCAATTTCCACTCGATCGTTCTAGGAGTAACATATACATTTCTTTTCTAACAGATACAATTCATTCCACAAGGCATTACAACATAGTTACTTGAACTTATTTTCTTGTACGGTTTCATCTTAGACATTTAACAACACAGAATAAAGGACGGACATATATCACAAGCATATATGAGGGTCGGGTTGTTACAATGACTGCAGCTTTCCCTATCTTACCAAGAGGGCGATATACTAGGTTGGTTCAGTATCCAGAACTGAGGCGCCGACATGCTGCCTCAATCTATGGGGCTTCCATACAGATTTCAAGCCGAGGATACACCCCTGGGTATTTAAACCAGACTTTAGTCTCTGAACTCCCGAACCTTTACGTTCTAGGCGTTAGCCGTTCGAACTCTAGTTTCCACCATCCCATTTGGTCTTCTAGGAACTCATCGCAAACATAGGCAGGTGGCTTTACCACACCACCGAAAGTCGTTCGGGCACGACAAACATCAAAGGAATTGCACCTTCAGAGGATTTAAGGTCTCCTAGACCGGGATGCAAAATGCATGCAAACTGCACACGTCAATATGCTGAAGGTTTCGCACCTTCCAAGAATTTAAGGTCTCCTAGACCGTGCGTGTTTAAGGTCTCGCCAGACCGGGCAATGTGCGGAACAATGCAAGAATAAGGCACGCATGCCTATGCAAATGAAGCATGATACAAGATGATACAAGTGAGACACGCGTGCCTCATAAAATGCAAAATGATACAAGTGTGACACGCATGCCACACGGAATGCAAAATGAAACAAATGAGACACGCGTGCCTCATAAGATGCGAAATGATACAAGTGTGACACGTATGCCACACAGAATGCAAAATTAAACAAATGAGACACACATGCCTCATAAGATGCAAAATGATGCAAGTGTGACACGTATGCCACACGGAATGCAAAATTTTGAAAATTGGACTTATACGCTACGCGAAGCCGGTTCGTATTCAAAACAATGCAATGTACTAACAAGTACAAGCAAGGTGCGCAAAATAGCGCGAACAATAAACTGCACAAAACAGTGCGATGCGCAAAACAGCGCGAACAATTAAACTGCACAAAACAGTGCGATGCGCAAAACAGTGCGAACAATTTTGAAATGCACAAAACAGTGCGATGCGCTAAACAGCCCGATTGAAATGCGATGCACAAAATAGTGCGATGCGCAAAAAAGCGCGAGTGATTTTGAAATGCACAAAACAGTGCGATGCGCTAAACAGCGCGAACAATTTTGAAATGCACAAAACAGTGCGATGCGCTAAACGGCGCGATTGAAATGCGATGCACAAAACAGTGCGATGCGCAAGAAAGCGCGAGTGATTTTGAAATGCACAAAGCAGTGCGATGCGCTAAACAGCGCGAACAATTTTGAAATGCACAAAACAGTGCGATGCGCTAAACGGCGCGATTGAAATGCGATGCACAAAACAGTGCGATGCGCAAGAAAGCGCGAGTGATTTTGAAATGCACAAAACAGTGCGATACACTAAACAGCGCGATTGAAATGCGATGCACAAAACAGTGCGATGGATTGCATGCTCTATGCAAATGACGACACGCATGCCAATGAAAGAGTGATACACATGTCGATGAAAATAAGGCACGCGTGCCAATGCAAATGGGGCACGCATGCTGATGCAAAATAAGGCACGCGTGCCGATGCAAATGGGGCACGCATGCTGATGCAAAATAAGGCACGCGTGCCGATGCAAATGGGGCACGCATGCTGATGCAAAATAAGGCACGCATGCCGATGCAAATGGGGCACGCATGCTGATGCAAAAATAATACAAATGAAATAAATGAAACACGCATGCCTCAAAAGATGCAAAATGATGCAAAGTGTGACACGCATGCCATACGAAATGTAAATGGACTTAAATGCATAACAACGCACGTGTTTCGAGATGCATGACAATGCAGACAATGCGCGAGACGACGTATGTCTTGAAATACGCGACAATGCTAGTAATGAAGATGCAATAACAATGCATGGGAGATGTGCATGACAATGCAAGGGGTGCGTGTTACAACACATACAGTATGTGCATAACAACGCAACTGTGAGGCGCACGACAGCGCGATATAATGCACCGAAGTTAGTGCGATGAACGCGTGCAACGCATATGGGGCAACTTTTGAATTTAAAAGGATACAAAAAGGATACTCCTTGCACAAATTCGAGTGCCATGCACAGAAGACACGACCCGAGGTCACAACGGAGGCCGATTGAGCGTCGGAGATGCACTTTCTTGAGCTATGAAGACCAAAAACTACTCATATGGCCCAAACAAGGCTGTGGGAACACCACCGGCCGGGAGGGGAGGCCACCGGCTGTCCACCGGCTGCAAAATAACTCCATCAGCACAAAATAATGCCGGCCGGCACAAAATATTGCCGACCGGCAAAAAGTTGCTGAGTCGGGGCAGTTTCGAGATTTCACTTTGGGTGTTTTAAAATAGGGTTTCAAACCCTATTTGCTCACTTCCCCACCGCCGAAAACTCTCACTCTCTCTCTCTAGAGTGTTTTTCTCTCATTTTTCGCCCGTTTCTTCGCGTTCTACGCCCGTTTCGTCGTCGGATTCGCGATTCCCTTCGCGTTTCGGACATTTTCAACCGAACACATCTTTGTTTCGGTGCCTCGTTTGGCGTTCCGGCCTTTTCGGGGTTTATTCCCCTCACCTTCCTCTTGATTTCCGTGCCTTTTCACATTTCGGCCTTCCCGGCCATTTTCGGCCTTCTCAGGAGTTGACTTTTCGGTTGACTCTTCGCATTCCAGCTCGGTTTCCCTTCCTCCGGCCATTTTCACATCATTCCTGACATGGCGGACGACATTCCACGTGGCGGGACTCCCCCGGACCACGAGATGGATCCCGGGGTCGAGCTCCTACCTTTGAGCGAGCGTTCGTTCGACCCGGCGACCTACCGACCGGCGATCCATGTTCTGCCCCCCGACAGCCTGCGTCAGTTCCGGAGTTTCGAGAGGCACGTGGCGCCTGAGTTACTACTGCGCGAGCCTACCTCCCACCTTTCCTTCAGCGTTTCCGAGGTAACTCTCTTTCTTCTGCTTTACTTTCCGCAATGTAGGATACAAAACTGCCATAGTTAGTTATACTCTTTAACTGCTTGAATCTGACATGCTATACACCGTAGTTGACTGTAGACATACATACAACTGATATCTGCATGAGACTGACACATGCACACACACTGCACTAGCCCCGAATCACTCAAACATACTGCACTCACTGTATTTGTCTGAATCTGTTAAATTTGCACACATGCTATATCTGTTCTGAAACACCCGAACACGTTGACACATCACACGCTGTAGTTCACTGTAAGCACACCGGCACCCGGTATTTGTCTGAATCTGTCAAACTTGCACACATGCTTTATCTGCTCGGAACCACCCAAACACGCTGACACATCACACGTATTTCACTGTAAGCACACCGGCACCCGGTATTTGTCTGAATCTGACAAACTTGCACACATGCTTTATCTGCTCGGAACCACCCAAACACGCTGACACATCACACGTTGTAGTTCACTGTAAGCACACCGGCACCCGGTATTTGTCTGAATCTGTCAAACTTGCACGCATGCTACATCTGCTTTTTCAAAACTGCATTTTGAATGTTGTCTTGCAATTGTTATTTTCTGTTTACAGGAGGGTTCGCATACCATCCGCGGGTATGGGAACACTGGCGCTCGGGAGTGGTACGATGAGCTCCCTGACGCGGTCCGACGCATAGTGGACCGGGCGGGCTTTGGCGCCTTCTGCCGAGGACTCTCCAGGCTTTCCACCTGTAGACCTCTCCTTGCCACTCTGGTGGAGAGATGGTGGGACACCATCGATTCGTTTCACTTTTCCGCTGCAGGGGACATGACGATGACCCCTTACGATTTCTCGATGCTCACAGGCATCGGGGTAGGGGGTGATCCGATCCCATTTGATATCGACATGGATGAGTGGACCGCCGCTCAGGTCCATCTACTGGGGGAGGCCCCACCTCTTGCTCGTCCAGGCTTTGTGCGGTACTCCTGGTTCGAGGTACAGTTTAGGGTCCATGCCGTGTTGGAGGAGGAGGCGCAGATGACTCAGGAGGACGTGGAGAGGTACACCCGCGACTTCCTGATGTTCTTATTCGGGACGACCATCTTCACCGACCGGGCGAATACCGTGCCTCTCTGCTTACTCAGCGCACTGGTGGACGTTAGGGACATTTTGCACTATGACTGGGGTGGCGCCGCTCTGGCCACTCTCTACGGGTACATGAGCTCGGCTTCGCGCGGCAGCGGCCAGTTGCTCGGAGGCTACTGGCGGGCTTGGGAGGTACACTTCTTCTCCGCTTTTCACTTCTGTCCGATATTTTCTGTACTCTGTACACTGCACACCCTGTAGTCTGCTTTATACTTGCTGTATACTGTACACACGGCACACACATACATTCTGCTTCACACTGACTGTACACTGCTCACACTGTACACTGCACACAATACACTGCACAACACACGGCTCTGCCATTTCCGCTTTATTCTGTATTCTGCTTTATCCGATAGTCATACTGACATCTGTTTTGCAGTTGCGGGTTTACGCCTACTTTCCTAGGCTTGCCCCTGTACCAGTCACAGAGACCCCTCTGGTCGTCCCCTTCTCACGGCGCTTTGACGGGAGATGCACCCGGCGGCCGCGAGAGACTTTCGGCTTTTTCCGCCGATACTTCGACACCATTACCCTGACCGAGGTATGTTTTACTTGCAGTTCATTTAAGCTTCGCTTTCCCACTGCATATTTCAATAACAGTAGATAACAAACTGTCTGTCACTTTCAGATCACTTGGCGGCCGTGGGCTCCGTTGCCAGCATTGACTCGAGATCGGTTTGCCGGTGCCAATGAGACCTCACGTTTCCGGATCTTGCTAGAGGGCCCGGTCTGTCGGGCTTGGTACCTGGGTGAGCGTTTCCTACGCCAGACCCTGGGGTTACCTGAGCAGATAGTCCCGGTTCACCCTCCTGCAGATATGAGGGAGACCGAGAGGCTCACCAGCGAGCAGATTGACGACTACACCATTGGATGAGAGGAGGCCGGCTTTAGAGGCACCGGAGACTATCGGGAGTACGTGTAGACGTACCTGATGCGACCTCTGAGCGGCGGCCGTCGAGCAGAGGGGGCCAGGCCTGTGGCATCGGCGGCTGGGGCCGGAGCAGGAGTTGGAGTAGGGGCTACGAGGAGGGCCCGAGTCCGTGGCAGGGGCGGAGCTCAGGGAGGACGGGGGACTGGCTGGCCCGCCCTGCCCGCTGTACTGACTTTCCAGGGGCAGGGTGGGGTGACCTATCAGATCCCCTTCGCCCCTCCGCCAGCTGATCACGAATTCGTCGGTGCCCCCGACTTACCTCCGGTATGTATTACTGCACTTTGTATAGTCATGTCATTTCAGTTTATTTGATATTCCACAGAATATTAATGCATCTGATACTTTTGTAGGTTTCTTCTGAGTACACCCGTCAGTCGTTGGCGATGAATGCCTCGATGATGGAGATGCTTCAGCGGACATTTGACCTCCTAGCCCTCTACAGCATACCGGTATGTTCTTCTGACACTGGCCTCAAACCATTCATACACTGCTTTACATAATCTGATGCACGGCACAACACCTGATACACGTCTCACTGTATCTGATACACTGCATACACTGCATTCTGCACCGTACTCTGCGATGATAAACTGCTCACGGCATTCTCATACTATACTCATATACTGCATTCTGCACTGATAGACTGCTCACGGCATTCTCATACTGTACTCATACACTGCATTCTGCACTGATAGACTGCTCACGGCATTCATACACTGTACTCTGCATTGCATTCTGCACTGATAAACTGCCTACAGTATACTGATGCATTTCCCTTTTATGTACTTTTTCAGCCTCCTTTCCAGATTCCCATGGCAGGAGGTGCTCCAGCTGGACCTTCCGTCCCTGCCCGAGGGAGAGATGAGGAGGGCCGAGTATTCCCCCGCTCCAAGGCGGGGCGTACTCATGTCGGGAGCAGCTCGCGAGCTCTAGTCCCGGATGATGATGATGACGAGGAGTCAGAGGTAGAGGCAGAGGTGGAGTCCGAGTCATCGGAGGAGGAGACCGGAGGCGGTTCTAGCTCGGGCTCTGACGACGATGCTGATGATGCTCCTGGACCCTCGTCCAGGAAGAGGACCAGGACTGACTGACGGCCCTTGGAGTGCTCGACACAGATGCAGATTTTTGTTATTTTTCTTCTTTCCTGTACTTTTCCTTTTTTTCTTTGGTAGTTAGATTACCTTGTACTACCACAGGTAGATTTTGTTTTCTTCGAAACTTTGTACCTAAAAAAAAGATTATGAAATGAACAGATTTTTGCTTAAAAAGTGTTACATTTACATATCTCATGTATTGCATCGCATTCCATCATGTTACACCTCAATGTAAATGAAATTGATTGGTTATTTGAAAATTGAACACTTGCACTGTAATAATCAGATAATTAAACAGCTAACAGTAAAATAACCCAAGCAACCCACTGCCTGATTCTTGGACACACAACCCTTACTCTGTGGGGACTAATCTGCATACAGTCCATAACACAGCATTCGGTTCATTCTGCACATTGCACACCCCGAACAAACAGCCCAATCTGACAAGACGGAGCTCAAAGATGGAACCGGTTGGAGTCGAAACACGTTCAAATGTAGAGAATGGCACAGCATTCCGAGTGTAAATGATTTTTGAAATCGAATGAGGGTTTTTCAAACCGGGATATCGAGCCTACAACTGAACACAGCGGGGAGGACTCAAATATAGGTACACGACCTAAACACAACGAGACACGCTCGAACAAGACCTAAAATAAAGGTTGAGATATACAAAACAAAAGACACGACATACAGACGCGTTAGCGAAGATGGGGAACCTCGGACCACGAGGAGCCAGTTCAATCTGGGTATTGTTTCACACCTCCTTCTGATTTGTGATTCTCACATCACTCGGCTCTCGATCTCGGATTTTCTCTCAAAACCCTTTTCCTCACTTTTCTCTCAACTTACACCTCTCTATTCTTCATTCTCTCATTTTTCATCCCTCCCCAGGGTGATTAATGGATAAATAGAAAGGTGTGGATTCATGCTCAACACTGTTAGCTCACGGCTATTTCTTCTGGCGGGTAGAGCGCTCTTCTGGCAAGTACGTCGATGACGGGGGAAAGACAGAACGCCTGGCTCAACTGTGCCCCTAGTTCATCATTTTAACCATTTTTTGTTTTTGCTTTCTACTAAAACAAGTTTGATCAAAATGAGAGTCGGATTAACGTACTTGCTCGATTTTTGATTTGAAAAGTATGCAAGTCAGGCTGCCAGCACTGAAAATTTTCCTTTTTGGGTCCAAGACAATGGTCCAGTTTTGGAAAATGAAATAGTTTTCGAGAAAATAGTCAACCTCAGTAAAAATTTTCAAAAACTATTTCTGCAAACAGTCAATGCTCAACGGGCATGGAACTTACTCTTTGAGATGCACAACCTCGGATCGGAGGCAATGAAAAATTGCCCCTGGTTCGAAAAAGGGGGGGGGAAGGCAACGGAAAGTTGCCCCTGGTTTGAACGGCGTCTCGTGGCAACAGAAAGTTGCCCCTTGTTTGGATGGTGCCGCAACAGTCTGCAAACAGTCTTCATTGGCGGTGGTCGAGCTCTTGGACACAACGATGACGAAGACGGTCACAATAAATATATGGACACAATCGCCTTTGGAAGCGTTGGCGACTAGACTTTGGGATAAAATCGAAACCATTGCATGGACTGAGACGCTATGAAAGCGTTGAGGGCTGGACTTCATGATGAAGTTACCTACGTATCCTAAACATGGGAATCAAGCCTCACGTAGTTCCGGTTAAGGTACACTTGGGTATTTTAACCTTCACTTTTTCAGGCTCTAACTTTTGCCAAGGTGCCCGATGCGGGTTTTCGACCTTGCGAGCTTCTTTTTATTCATTTTCTTTTGTTCTTTTCTTTTTCTTTTCTTTTTTGCATTTTTCTTTTTTTTTTGTCTTTTTTTTCGCTTTTTTTTTTTTGTATTTTTCTCTTGCTCTAACTTTTGCCTGGGTCGCCCTTCCGGGTTTTCGGCCCAGTGAGCCTCTTAAAGGGTAAAAGTGTAACAAGTCCATGCCAAATGGTTTTTTTGAAGTTGAAGCCTCTCTGTGTCTAGGAGAACGGCTATTGCACTGATTTGCAGAAGAATCCATCATGGTTGCTCTACGAGCTTCTTCTGGTGAGATCTACTCATTTTGATTCGGCTTTGATGCCTCCTGCTCGAGGGCTGCTTCTGATCTGGTCATGCGGGCTTTACATGACGTTTGACCGTTGAACTTTCTGAACGTTCTGAACGGGTTCAAAGTCGGAAAACAAACGGGTTGAATCTTAAGGCTGAGAGCGATCCTAGGCTGCGCAACCTTAAGAGGGATTCCACACAAGTCTTCACAGGGCCGCGTAAAACATTTGTTTTTGAAAGTTTTTAAGAAAGCGACAAATCGCTCGCGCCGAAGATAGTGTGGAACCAATCTGGATCCAGCCAGGATCCTCCTCAGTACTCACGCCGACAAGCATGATTTCACTCATTAAAAGGCTTAGCACGCCTCTCTTTCTCTCAAAATGATCAAAATTTTGCAAAACCCGAGGAATTCCTTCCTCTTCATTTTTATCACCGCAGTGTTCAAAAGGTTTGTTTTTTGAAAAACTTAGGTTAACGCAATGAGTTTAGCGCGTAGGAGAGCAGGCGAGATGTACTGTCAGCCCAATCAAATTCTCTGGCACTTATGCTGAAAGCAAGCATGAAAGTGAGATAGCAACAGCTGTTTCATTCAGATTTGTTGGTGTAACTGGCCCCTCGGCAGAAACAGACTTACAAACAAAACGGGTAATTACAAGACAAAACGGTGTTCGGGACAACAACCCCAGAATCACCTGGTATTCTATACAAAGGGGACTGACTCGATACAATAAGACAGACCCTTAAGCAAAAAGACTGACTCGAGACAAAGAGACAGACTCAAAACGAAAGACTGACTCGATACCCAAGCCAGGATTTACAAAGTTAGCGTTCACAGCCACTCAAAAATGCGTGCCAGACGCCACATTCAAAATACACCGGACGCCGCCCGCAGGTGGTTCATCTTCTGATTACATACTTGCAGTATCTGTGTCCTCAAAGTCCAATAGCTGAGTGGTAACGGACTTGGCTGAGGTGCGCGGGAGGATAACCTCGTTATCAATCAAATCTTGCACCTCATGACGGAGGCGGAAGCAATTGTCGGTAGCATGGCCTGTCTGCTGGTGGTACGCGCAGTACTGAGCAGCATCATGCGTTGCAGGGAGATTTTTCGGGAGAGGCCGAGGCTCCAAGGGTTTAAGGTGCCCCTTCTCGGCAAGGATCTGAAGTGCCTTGGACAAAGGCATGTAGAGAGCATGAAAGGTCCTGCGCCCCCGGGGCAGGTACTTTGGGGTCTGAGCGCTCTTACTAGCTGAACAGGCGAAGGGGTCGGCAGGCGCCACCTTGGTTTTCTGATCTTTCCCGGGTGCAGGGGCGGGAATAGGAGGAACTGCCTTGGCATGACGGGGCCTATCCCGATTTTCTGACTGGCTTGAACTACCCTCAGGTGGAGTGGGGAAAGCATCCTCCACAGTTTTTGCCATAACTGCGGATATCTGTTGCTTGTTCATCCCCCCGGCTTTCAAAGCCTCGACTGCCCACAGCAGTTGTTCGATAGGATCGGCATCTGCCTTCATTTTGTCTTTTCCTCCGGCCTCAGCCTGGTCAAGGGTTTGGGTTGCTACTTCAGAGCGAAGCCCGGTTGTTGCTGACATGTCGTGGCTGTAGCCGGAAGCCACCTCTGGCTGGCTGAGCTCTATCACAATCCGTCCCAGCAGCGGAGGCTCCTGTGGTATGAAATTCCCGGCATACGGTGCCGCTGGGGGCGAAGCTGACATTCCGTAGGCGAGATCCGCCACAGACCTCTGCAGATCACTTATCATCCCCATTAGCTCAAAGGTGGTGGGCTCACGAGCCTGATACAACTGGGGGGCCCAGACTGGGTGCACAACGGGCGACCTGGGCGGATATGGCATATCCAAGTTGGTCTCACTTTGTAGAGCGATCCCTTGATCCAATGCAGTTGTCATGACCACGATCTCTTCTGTATTCTGTGTCGCCATAAGTCCTGCCTCAGCAAGGGGAGACACTAGCTATTCTGTATCAACTCTCCGACTCTCTGTACTGAAAGGGAAAACAGACAGCATTTCAGCCCAAACTGATCAAACACGGGTGTAGCCAAACAACTGTACCCTACTGCCGATCACTGTTCCCAGAAATCACTATTCCCGAAAACTGAACCCTGATACCCACGGATAACTGATTCTCATAACTGATACGGATACTGGTGTCCTCAGGTTTGATACTCAAACTTGCAAACCGATATATACTTTCCTTGTAGAAATACATTCTAAAAGCACATAGCAAGTAAAGAGAGCTCAATCACCCCTATGTTGGGGTAGGGTTTCCCTGTCCTATTTTGTCAGGAGCTAGGGTTCTACTATGCACACAGTAGTTCTCAAACAACCTAACATCGGGTAAGCAACCTGTCCTAACTTGGAATGGTCACTATGGATCCGAATATGCACTAGGTCGAATGGTCGAAAAGGGTGCCTCGGTAAAAATCGGGGTTTGTGTTCCCATATTGTCAGAGCCCATAGCCGGTCAACCTTATGGTCATGCCTTGACAAGACAAGCCTCCGGCAAACCGTTCAGGAATGGCAGATGGCAAACACTGTGTTCCTAGGCGCACCAATGCACATGCAATGCAAAGAAACACATAAATGAGATCAAAACAGGATATCACGAGTTCGAGTCAAGCTCTCTAAAATCCCCAGCAGAGTCGCCAGAAACTGTAGATGCGCCCGCGGAGGGGCCTCGCTACTACAGTTCGGACTCGCGATTTTGTTGTCGCGGTTCTTAATCTGAACCAAAGAGTCCAAATCTGGCAAATCGTTTTGAGAAACAGATTTTTGAAAAAGTAGTGCCAAACATGGACTGCTTTGCCAGATACAGAGTCGCCACCTAAATATTTTTTAAATGGGGAAATTTAGGAAACCCTGACTCGGTGCCAAAGGCCACATGTCCGTCATCACCGGAGTTGTCTCGGCTCGGGAGCTTGGGTACGATTGGGGAAGGTCAGCTATGAGCACCCCCTTTCGCCCGGTCCGAAGACCGGCCTCTACTAACCTTGATATCCGATTTTGAAGACGTTATGTGTTCTTATTCCATTTATTAGCCTAGAATTACTATATTATGCGCGCAGCAAACAAGTATAGACTAGATTGCCTAATTTGGAAATAAGCATTGCATATCCGTTCGGTTTTGAAAAGCGCTTTGGAATTTGCTACTCGTAAGTAGGCTAAAATGCGGATTTCAATGAGTTTTTCCAACTCAAACAATCCAACCTTCACCCACAGGCAATAAAACATTTTAACACATAAGCACTTAGCCGCATGGCAGGCATACTGTCATGGCAACACTCACACGCATGCGGGATGCTAAAGCATAAATACTTACATCGTACTCTGTGCCAAAACAATAAACTAGTTAGCAAATATGCATGTCCTAGTTCATGTTAAAAATGGCTAATGCATCACATGCAAAAATGCAATCTAGGCAGGCTCGGCTAACCCTAAACATGGCATGTGAAATGCGATCAACTACCACATATTCAATTTGTGAATTGAAGTATAGATGCAGTTAGCGTGATGTACAGAGCCTAATGTATGTAATACAAATGTATGGATGCACGCATGCATAGCATAAGGTATGCTAATTTTAAAGATGCCCTAATCTACCATCATAAGCAGGTAAATAAAAGGGAAGAAAGAAGTGGGGATTGGAAGACATACACACCCCCCACACACACTTATTACAGATTTGCCCTCACTCGGAGGGACCAAATAAATATTACAAATTAATTAACTACGCAAGCTAATTAAATATTACAAATTGCCTAATTAATTAACAAATTAAATAAGCTAAGGAAAGCAGTAAAATCGCCTCGGGAAATGCACCGCCATGCATAGGCTGCCTCTGTTTTCCTTCCTTCACTCCCCTGGAGGCTGTCAAAACCTCAGGACTGCTTCCTTGGATGCTGGGAGACATCACCGGCTGCATGGAATTGCCACCGGCAGTGGGATGTGGCCACCGGCACAAAGTGAAGCTGTCGGCAGAGAAATGATTGCCGGTCGGCACCTCACACTGCCGGTCGGCAGAGTGTTCCTGCAGAATCTGCAAATGACAGCAACAGAGGGCAAGGCAAAGCATGGCAGCACAATTCAAGGCATATATGCACCAACCATGTCCCTTATCATGGTAATGACTCAAAGGGGCATGTGCCTCGATTCTCGGACCACCAATCACGCATTTCCATGCATGATGGCCCAAGGAATCAAGTATGCAACTTTCATGTCAAATGAAATGCAAACCAATCAAACAAACTAAGGCCCAATTCCTATCATCAAGTCAAGGAATAAGGCATGCATGCAAGGTGCAATGCAAATTAGGCATGCAAGCTAAGGATGCAACATGACATGGCAACAAACTTATGCAATTTAAAACTCATAGTGCCAAAATTGCCTGGGATTCTGTGTGTGCTCCGAAAAATGAGGGAGGTTTGGGCTTTAAATCTTTAGATATTTGGAATAGAGCGGCCATAGCTAAACACATTTGGTTTTTGTTTTCTGGGGGTGAGGGATCGATGTGGTGTCAGTGGGTCAAATCTTACTTATTAAAGGGGAAGAGTTTCTGGATAGTTAAGGTTCCTAATGATCCCTTTTGGGTGTGGAGAAAATTATTGTCTCTTAGGAAGTGGGTTTCCCCACTGATTAAGCATAAGATTGGGTGTGGGGACACCACTTTCCTTTGGTTTGATAATTGGCATCCCATTGGTCCTCTTTGGAACAAATTCGGGGATAGAATTATTTATGACTCTGCCCTTAACAGTGATACAAAAGTCAGTAAAATCATTGATGGGTCTTCTTGGAAGTGGCCTTTTCCCAATTCTTGGGAAATTCAGGAGCTAATCTCCTCTACTCCTGTGTGTTTTCTTCCTAATCCTTCCAGCACTGATCAAGCTATTTGGAATCTTACCACTGATGGTAAGTTTTCCATTCAATCAGCCTGGAATCATTGGAGAAAGAAATTCGATAAAGTGGTTTGGCATAAGCTTGTGTGGGGCCCTCACAGAATCCCTAAAGTCAGCTTCATTGTTTGGGTGGCTCTCCACAATAGACTTTACACTGGTGATAGGCTCCGTATGTTTGGCCTGTCCACTAGCTCTCAATGCCCCTTTTGCCTCCACCTGGAGGAAAGCCACTCTCATTTATTCTTTGAATGAATCTTCTGTAGTAGAGTCTGGAGTGCCATTGAAGTCGCTTGTAACATTAAGTGGCCTGTCCTTGGCTGGCCTGAGAGTGTTACTTTTGCTTCTAAGGAGACTAAAGGTAACTCTTTGAGGGTGAATATCATTAGTAATGCATTCTTGTGTTCTGTTTACATGATCTGGATTGAGAGAAATAACAGAATTTTTAACAAAGAGCTAAAACCTGAAGAGGTGGTCATTAAATCTGTTATCCAAATGGTTAGAAATAGAATGCTGTCAATTAAGAATATTCCTAGATCCAATGGTGACAAATGGTTTCTTGATAAATGGAGTTTGCCGGAGACAATTCTGAAGCCCCATAGCATCAGAAATGGGAGGGCTGCTGAGTGATGTGAGTTCACTAAATGTGGGTCGAGAGATGGTGAGCTTATATGAGGGTTTTATGTATTTAAGCTTTTTTCTTTTGCAGGTATATTCGGGTGTCCCAAGTGGATCTATCTATCCTTGAGGGTCGAGTGATGAAAGTTACTTTATATATTCTCCAACTATCTGTGGGTCGAGTGATGTTAGCCATAAATTTTTTACTAATGTCTATATATACTGTAAATTTTTATGTGCAGGTTAAGGAAACTAATTTCGAGTGGTGTGAGCCCTTAAATTGTGGGCCGAGTGTTGAGAGTTACTACATTGAGGGTGCTGCTGCTATGTTTTGTCTTTGGTATCACTGGATATACTCATTTCTGATTTCTTCTACAGGGTCTATTACAATGTTTGAGCAATATGGTGGCTGCCTGGATAGGGATACGTGCTATGCGTCTGAAGAATGTGACTGTTATGAAATTCCTATGCTGGGCAGATCGGGCTGCTGTGGGTCCACTATTATGTTTGAGTTCTATTGGGGCTGTATGGACTGCTTTGGGTTCGATGGCACTATGGGTGGTCGTGTTTGCTGGCAATTGTTGATGGCTGCTTGTAGCGCCTTTGTGGATACTTGTCTTTCTTTTATTTGTATTTTATTTGACTGTGTATGGACTATGAGTGTTTTGCTAGGTTATCACTCCTTTTGGCCTAGCCGTGTGGGATGTACATGGCCTATCATTTTGTGTCTGCTGCTAGGTGTTGCCGTTTTGTGGGCTGATTTCGCTCAAATTTGGGTCGCTGTTTGGATGTGTTCATGGTCCTCATTCGAATTTATGCGGCTCATGAACATATTTTGGGGGGTTATTATTTTCCCATGTTTTGATTTCCTTTCTCCAGTTATAGTCTTGTTTGTTACTGGTCCTATTTTATTTTGGCTTTTGCTGGTTGTGTGAGTTCGCCTTTTTCCTTTGTTCTTGTATAGTTTCTGTCAGGTCCTGGGGTATGCCCCTTGTAGCTGTGTAATCTCTGTTTTTTATTTATGTCTTATTCACCCAAAAAAAAAAACAAACTTATGCAAGCATACAAGCAAGCATGGGACCATGCAAATGGATGTAAAGATGGACTTATACAAGACTTGGGCAGCTCTAATAAGGCCCAAAACAGTAGCCAAAATGCCCAAAAATGGAGGCTAAACACACATGCACACATACACATGTTATGGTCCAAACCTCAAGCATTAAGCAAGCAACATTCAAGCACACTTGACAAGAGATTTCATGGACGATTAGCATGCAACATGAGCTCTAAAATCATGCTATAAAATGATGCCCAATCACGTTAAACAAGACAAGCAAATGCATGCAAGCATGGTCCAAGTACTTGAGGCAAGTCATGAAGCTTTGAAGCACATTTATCACAACAATCATGGCATGCATTAAACAACTAAAAACAGGTTTTTAGCATGTTAAAACAAGGCTAAAGGACTACTTAGATGGCATCTAAGTGGCTCAAATTTAGAGGCATGCACGATGGTCAAAACATGGTGCATGCAACACATGCTTCCAAAGCATTAAAGAGGCATGCAAGGCAGTCAGGCAAGCATGAAATTGGGACTGAAATAACATGTAGGGTGGCCCCAAATCACCAAATCAATGTAAAGATGTCATGCTATACATGCACATACTTAAGGCCAACAAGCCAAAATGCAAAGAGGCTATATGATGCATGCCAAAATCAACCCAAACACTTATGGACAGACCTAAAACATGTCAAGATAAGCACAAAATCTTCACAAATGTAAGCCTAAAACATGCTAGAAACAAAGGCACACGACCTAAGACATGTTAAGGAATCACAAGGCATTACATGGCAACTATGCTAAGCATGCATGGAGTACCAAAACCAATTTAAAATCATGTTATATTATGGAAAAATAAGCATGAAAAATAGTCTATACATGCTCAACACACACTCAAACATAGGCTCCCTTTAGAGGCCAAAACATGCCCTTTTCAAGGACAACAAGGAGAGGGGGTGGCCCTCTCCCTTTAGAGACTTCAAGGCACCATCTCCACCACTGAAATCTCTCAAGATTTCAGTGGTAAAGAGGCCCAAACACCAAAATCCCGAAACTAGCACAAAATAGCACAAAATGAGGCCTTTCAAGGCCTAAGAGGGGTCAAACACCCTCAAACCACAAAACACTCTTAATAAACAATCAAGAGGGCCTAAAAATAGAACTTTTTTGTGTTATACAATAAGCACGAAAATAGCTCTAAGACAGGTAGAAAATCAATGCAAAAATGGGGAATAATGGGACTAGATTCTCACCCTTGAAGACCCCTTTACAAATGATGCTCCAATGGCTCTCCTTGGCTTGAATCCAACACCAAAACTTCAAAATCAGTCCCTTAGAACCTCAGTAGCTAAGTGAAGGTGAAACACTAGGTGTTTGTGTGCAATAGTATGGACTAAACACACTAAAACACACACAAGAGGGAAAAAGAGAGAGATAAGGTGTATCAAACCCTAACCCTAGAACTCAAACCCTAACAATGGCTGTCTAAGCTCTCTCAAGTGTCTCAAGTGTCTAACCTCAGCAACAAGTGAGAGTCCCTCTCTATATAGAAGCCTTTTGTCTTGTAAAGCTTACAAGACAAGCTTCATAAGAGGGAGATCCCTCCATACACGTGTATGGAGGGGAGCAAAAGCAAGACAGCTGTCTTAAAATATCTGCAAAAGCAGATACACAGTAGTCGGCCGGCCAAAAATGTCATTTTGGAAAAAAAGAGTGCCGACCGGCACTAAATAGTGCTGACCGGCAACAAATAGTGCCGACCGGCAATATACATTGCCGGTGGCAGCAAAAACCAGCCGGTGGCCTCTAGCCACTACCGGTGGTGGGTGGGGATGGTCTACAAGCCCTACCCTGCCTCTCAAAGGCAAGATGTCAGTGTTTGGTGCAAAACCAGACACTAAATGGTCGAGTTCGGAGATCCTGAGGCAAGGCGCGTAGCCGAGGCCTCCGGGAACTCCAAACGAACACAAACATGGATGATCACCGAGTGTTCAAACGGTGACGTCCAAGTCTTGAGGACGGTCAAAAATGGGGTGTCTATAATATGAGCTGTATCAACACTTCCAAAGATAAGCATATGAGCTGTATCAGTGGAGTCCATTCCCTATCTCCTCCCAAACAACATCCGGTTTAGAGGTCCATCCCCTATCTTCCCCTAAACCGTGGAGTACATCCCCTATCTCCTCCCATACACACAACGTATATACACATAGGTCATATACACAATCAATCAATACATAACGTTAATGTATTCTATCAACCGTCATACTCTATGACATATCCAATTGATTAGTTTTAGTTTGCCTAATCATCATGCATTGTCTACAACAATCAAAACTACCCTCCACCGGTAGTCCAAGCAATTATTTCTAAACAGATAATAAAAGCTCCAACAGATAAAATATCAATGTTTTCAAAAGTGAGCGATTAACAAATCCAACTCCACTATCCTACTATGTAATGAGTCAATTTCATTATTTCCAACTCAATTCCATATAACCACAATTTGCCCAAATTAATCATACCAATTAAATTAGGGTTTTCTACCCCATTTCCCAATATTGACCCAATGGTCTATATATCAACAACCAACAACAATATCATTATTTTGAAACTCATAATACACATTCTTGGAATCAAAATAACAAAACCCTCTTTTAGCATTTTGAAACCCTATGTCCCAAAATTACCCAACTTCCACACTTTATCAAAACAACCAAAAATCTATGTCAAAGACTATAAGAGTGAGTAGGAATCCCTACCTCAAAAATCAGAGCTCAAGGGAAGAAGATGAAGAAACTCAACGTGCTCCAAAACCCAATATTCTCGGATCAAAGTGTAGCCCTCGACGATCAACCCAACTTTTACAAAGGCTAAAGGAAAACGAAACACTCTAACTAGATCAAACCCTAGAGAGAAGGGAGTTTCTAGAGAGAGGAACTCTCAAAATGTCTTTTTAGAAAGTACGAGAGAGAGAGAGAATGTAAAAAGTGATTTTAAAATGCCCAGCTGCCAACTGATATACGACATTCCCGCTCGAGCGGAGAACACAGCGCTTGAGTGTTAAGAACAAAAAACTAGGTACGCTTGAGCGCAAGAAGGCCCTCTCGAGCGCCAAGACACAAGAATAAAGTACATCCGCTCGAGCGCGAAAACCAGTCCGCTCGAGCGTAGATTTCCCCCTCCCAGAACTTACACCAAAAAGTACTACCCGCTCGAGCGCCAGAGTACCCGCTCGAGCGTAAAGAAACCCGCTCGAGCGTGAAAAACATGCTTGCAGAAGTTCTGCAGAGCACCGAAATACAGGGAGTGTGCAATCTCCGCTTGAGCACAGTAAGGCCCGCTCGAGCGGAACGACCAAAAACCTGACAACAAGATTTTAGACCAAGGTTCAACCCACTTGCTCGAAACATGCCCAACACATCCTAAAACTCAAACAAATGGAATTAAAGGACGACAACAAGATAGATACAACTACCAACTCCACGGAACCGAGTCCGAAATACAACAGAACAATAAAGGGACAACTGGGATCGCTATAACCTCCCTACCTTAAAGAATTTCGTCCCCGAAATTAAATACAAGTTTATCAAAAGCAAGTTTTCTCCATTCCCAACAATATTACAACATAATGTTAAACAACCCGACCCGTTATCGGTCAATCCCATCTCTTTTCAAGAGGCACATCACATTATACATAACAACCTGAATTATCAACATGCATTTTTTTTTTTTTTTGAAATTTACCAATTTCAACTCATTTTTCACAATTCCATAATACATGCAACATTAACATCATGCTTGCATTTCCACAATACATTGAACACATGCAATGTTATAACAAATTTCCATTAACCAAAACATTCACAATGTTTTACAACTTAAGACACATATAATGTTCTTAAAGTTCAACGATATTACAAAATTACCAATACATGGTTACACATCAACAAACAAGTCCGGATATTTCTTGCGGACTTCCAACTCACGTTCCCAAGTGGCTTCCTCCACTCCGTGATGTTTCCACAAAACCTTCACCAAAGGAATGGTCTTGCCACGCAGGACTTGGTCCCGCCTATCCAAGACCCGAACCGGTCTCTCCTCATACGAGACATCCTCATCTATCTCTAAGTCGGTCCAATCTAACACATGGGAAGGATCCGGCTCATACTTCCGAAGCATACTCACATGAAACACGTCATGCACTCCGAACAACTGCGGTGGTAAAGCTAAACGATAACCAACCTCCCCAATCCTCTCAAGGATCTCAAAGGGACCGATAAACTGAGGGGATAACTTCCCACTCTTCCCGAACCTCATCAAACCTCACCTAGGTGATATTTTCAAGAAGACATGATCACCTACCTCAAACGCCAAAGGCCTCCTCCTACGGTCGGCATAACTCTTTTGGCGACTCTGGGCTGTAACAAGCCTCCTACGGATAAGCTCAACTTTCTCCGTCGTCTCCCTAACCAATTCCGGACCCAACAAAGGTGCATCACCCACCTCGGCCCAACACACTGGAGACCTACACGGTCGGCCATACAAGGCCTCAAACGGTGCCATACCGATGCTAGACTGAAAACTGTTGTTGTAGGCAAACTGCACCAAGGGCAAGTGCCTCTCCCACGTCCCACTAAAGTCAAGGACACAACCTCGAAGCATATCCTCCAGGATCTGAATAGTACGCTCGGACTGCCCGTCAGTCTGAGGATGATAAGCCGTACTAAAGGTCAACTTAGTGCCCATGGCACTCTGCAAACTCTGCCACAACCTAGCAGTAAAATGAGGATCTCTATCTGAGACGATCGTCACTGGGACCCCGTGCAATCTCACTATGTCCCGAATATACAAGTCGGTGAGATGATCTACCGAATCTCTTACGCGCATAGGAATGAAGTGCGCCGACTTAGTCAACCGGTCCACAACCACCCAAATAGCATCACTACCTCGCTGAGTCCTCGGAAGACCTACAACGAAGTCCATAGTGACATGCTCCCACTTCCACTCGGCAATAGGCAAGGGTTGCAACAAACCCGCTGGCCTCTGATGCTCGGCCTTCACTTGTTGACAAGTAAGGCACTTAGACACGAAAACAGCCACATCTCTCTTCATACCCCGCCACCAAAACTGGCGACCCAAACCCCGATACATCTTAGTGCCTCCTGAATGCACCGCAAGGCGTGAATGATGGAACTTTTGGAGTACTTCCTCTCGGCAAGACTCTGGCATAAACAAACGGTCTTGGTATCTCACACTCAGGTCGGGATACACTGTCAAACCCTTCTCAACCTTCCCATTTGAGATTTTCTCTCGGAGGGATTCTACCTCAAGGTCATCTCTCTGTGCCTCTAACACTCGGGTCACAAGTGTAGGCTGCGCAACAACAGAAAACAAGGCCGCAGCCTCAGCTGATTCACTCAGAAGCAAGTCAAACTCGCCAAGTGCACCCAACATCTCCCATTTCCGGATGGCTATACAAGCTACATCACTAATGGATTTCCTACTAAGGGCATCGGCCACAACATTGGCCTTTCCCGGGTGATAGTGCAACTCAAAATCATAGTCCTCAATGAACTCCATCCATCTTCTCTGCCTCAAATTCAAGTCTCTCTGTGTAAACAGATACTTCAAACTCTTGTGGTCCGAGAACACCTCGAACCTCTCACCATAAAGGTAGTGTCTCCAAATCTTCAAGGCGAAGATCACTGCTGCTAACTCTAGGTCGTGTGTAAGGTAATTCTTCTCGTGTATTTTCAACTGACGTGAGCCATAAGCTACCACCTTCCCCTCTTGCATCAACACACAACCCAAACCCTCTCGTGAGGCATCACAATAAACCGCATAACCTAACCCTCTCTCCGGAATAATCAAAACCGGAGCGGTGGTCAATCTAACCTTCAACTCTTGGAACGACTTTTCGCAAGTCTCACTCCACCCAAACTTGACCCCTTTTCGCGTCAATCTAGTCAACGGCGAAGCTAGCCTGGAGAAATCCTTCACAAACCGACGGTAATACCCAGCTAATCCCAAAAAACTGCGGATCTCAAACACACTCTTAGGCTGTGCCCAATCTTGCACTGCCTCTACCTTGGATGTATCAACAGACACCCCTTCCCCGAATACCACATGGCCTAAGAATTTGACCTCTCCTAGCCAGAACTCACACTTCCCAAACTTGGCATACAACCTATGGGCTCTAAGCAACTCAAGCACCACTCTCAAGTGTTCTTCGTGCTCCTCATCAGAAGGCGAATAAATCAGAATGTCGTCTACGAAAATGACTACAAAACGGTCTAAGAATTCCCGGAAGATCCGGTTCATCAAATTCATAAAGACTACCGGTGCATTGGTGAGCCCAAACGGCATCACCAGGAACTCATAATGGCCATACCGCGTACGGAATGCCGTCTTCGGAATATCCTCCTCCCTGACCCTCAATTGGTGGTAACCCGATCTCAAGTCTATCATAGAGAAACAACGGGAACCCTTCAACTGGTCGAACAAATCATCTATACGGGACATAGGGTACTTATTCTTAATCGTAGCCCGATTCAACTTTCGGTAGTCGATACACAATCTCAAGGCACCATCTTTCTTTTTAGCAAAGAGGGCCGGTGCTCCCCACGGCGAAACACTAGGGCGAACAAGACCCTTATCTAACAATTCCTAGAGCTGAATCTTCAACTCACTCAACTCGGCTGGGGCAAAACGATAAGGTGCCATAGAAATCGGTGTTGTGCCGGGCACTAAATCAATAGAGAACTCTATCTCTCGGTGAGGTGGCAAACTAACGAGATCCTCGGGAAAAACATTCGAATACTCACAAACCACCCTTGGCAATACAATCTGGGTCTCATCACACTCACCACTCATAAAGCTAGCAAGTAGACCACTAAGCTTATTTCGCCATTGCGGATCATACATCGGTGGCAACACATTACCAACCCGATCCCCCAAGAAATGGAAACACTCCCCGCTCAAGGTACAAACCGTGACCCTCTGGCGGTAGTAATCAATAACAGCCCGGTATGACGATAGCCAGTCCATACCCAAAATAACATCAAAACCCTTCATGGGCATGACAACAAAAGGAAAAGGAAGCCTATGATCGGCGACCTCTATATTACAACCTCTAACACCTTGTTTTAAGATCAACTCACCACCAACAGGCGATACTACACATATAGGAGATGCTAACTGTGCCAACTCCAATTCCAAAATAGATGCAAATGCAGCAGATATAAAAGAATGAGATGCACCCGTATCAATCAATACACTAGCAACCGAGTTGCAAAACAGAAAGGTACCTCTCACTACTGATGGAGGCGGTACTAGGTCCTGCGCGGTAACAGCATACACGCGCCCTGTAGGCCCCTGATCTACCTGCTCACCTCTAGGAGCAAAAGACTGCTGCACTGACTGGGATGACGAAGCTCCCGGATTGGCCCTCGAGGCCTGCACAGACTGAGCTGGCTGATAACTCTGCGTCTGCCTAGAACCAGACGCTCCTGAAGTAGCACTCAACTGTGGGCAATACCTCTTCAGGTGCCTAGGCTGACCACACTGATAACAAGACAGAGGTTGGCCCCTGCCCTGACTCTGGCCTTGAGGTCTAGCTGAAGAAGAAGCAGCTCGCTGACACCCTCCCTTCTGCGGGCAAACCGAAGACTTGTGACCCAGCTGGCCACACGCAAAACAAGTCAAGCCTCCCTGACAACCTCTCCTAGAGCCCGCACTCGGCACTGGAAAGGTCGATCTAGCCAAACCACCCTGAGACTGCTGAGGGTTAGAACCCCTCTGTCTCCTGCTGTCACCCTGACCATCTTGGCTCCTCTTGGAGCCTCTCTGCCCTTCATCCTCTTCCTGTATCATAATCTTCATATGAGCAGCAGCATCAACCAAACGTCTGTACTCTTGGATAAAGGACCCTCAAACTCTCAGCTTGAGTCCACGCCTCAACTTCCGCTCAAACTCAAAACAACGGCGTTCCTCGGACGCCACCAGTTCAGGTGCAAACCTGGACAGACTAGTAAAAGTAGCCTCAAACTCGACCACTGACAAGCCCTGCTGTTTAAGCTGGCAAAACTGCTCCCTCAGCTTCTCCCTAGCAGCTGAAGATAAAAACTTCTCCTGGAAAACATTCACAAACGCCTCCCATGCACCACCAACACTGCCCTTCTCGTACTTCCACCGTTGACCCATATCTCCCTTCAGTTGGAAGGATGCCAAGGTCACCTTTAAAGCCCTGTCCTCGATGCCAAGCATCTCAAACGTCTTCTCCATCTGCTCCAACCACTCGTCAACCTTAAGTGGCTCCTTCGGATCCCTTACAAACTCGTCTGGATTGGACCGGAAAAATTACCGCTTCAAGAAGGAAGGCCCTGCCTCAGCTGCGTGGGCCTGTTCCTGATTCCCAGCTCTGAGAATACCCAAAGCTCCTGCTATCTCTTGGGCCAAGGCACTCATAGCCTGCTGACCCGCTGGCTCGGCCCCATTGGCCTGACCAACTCCCTCCTGCTATGCCGGAATATCATCCGGTAAAGGCATCTCTTGCCTACCACGCCTACCACGTCCTTGTCCTGGCTTCCTAATAAAGGTAACCAAGACCATTAGCACATTTACAAATGTGCCGAAGCTATAACACTCACGTCCTAATGCACGGACAACTGTAATTCACTCCACGTAAGCACTTAATCACATAAGCAATTACGAATTTCATTTCTGGATAATGATAGTCTCGAGGCGTTACTAGAGTTCCGGTTAGAAACAGCCTTGATCGAGTGCTTTTCCAACAAGACTCCCAGAAACCCAAGGATCCAATCAACATCCTAGAAACTACATTCCATACCCACATAGTTACATAAACATGTTATCATACAAGCACATAACACTACATCTAAGTCTCTATCAAGCGAGACAAACCCATTGTGATCCTAATCACTTCCCACGTACCCAAAGTATTCAAACCCGGTAGGCTCTGATACCAAGTTGTAACGCCCTCAAAAAAAAGAAAAACATAAAACCCATCACTTTAGACATGCATTGATATAAAAGAAACCAACCATTTCTATTCATTAGAGTAATTCTTACAATTGTATTACATGTTAACAACAAAAGCAAATGCCCTATGGGCTTACAGCTTTCCAAGTCAACACCTGGTTACACAAAAGATGAGTACTAACTCTATATAAAATAAGCCCTTGGCTTGATATACATGTAATACAAACAAAATAAACAAAAGGAGTCTTCAACTCTCATCATCATCATCCAAGCTATGTCCTTGGAGGTGGCATACTACCTGTACCTGAAAATAATGTCCCATATAGGGAAACTGAAATGAAACATGGTCATGAAATGGAAATGGATTAAGAATTGATTTATGGAAATTGAACATTTATCAATTGCTAATGTCTTAGTTATTACTCATACTGTGGTTAGCATATTTCTACTGGGCGTTGGCTCACCCTATATGGGACATTATTTTTAGGTACAGATAGTATGCCACCTCCAAGGACATAGCTTGGATGATGATGATGAGAGTTGAAGACTCCTTTTGTTTATTTTGTTTGTATTACATGTATATCAAGCCAAGGGCTTATTTTGTATAGAGTTAATACTCTTCTTTTGTGTAACCAGGTGTTGACTTGGAAAGCTCTAAGCCCATAGGGCATTTGCTTTTGTTGTTAACATGTAATACAATTGTAAGAATTACTCTGATGAATAGAAATGGTTGGTTTCTTTTATATCAATGCATGTCTAAAGTGATGGGTTTTATGTATTTTTTTTGAGGGCGTTACACGCGCCTTGCCTCAAGATCTCTTAACTTGTCTGTTTTGTGCTTGGTTGTGGACCAAGAACTTGTGTTTTTGCTTTTGAGGGTAGAGGGTGGCTTGTTGGCCATCCCCTCAACCCATCGGCCAAGGCATGAAGCCATCGGCCTTGTTTTCTTGCCATCGGCCAAAAGTGTTGGCCGATCGGCACTCTTTTTAGCCGATCAGCCCTTTTGTTGGTCGATCGACCATGTTATCTGGCTGAGCCCTGTTCATCTGCTTTATGCAGATATTTTATGCCAGCTGTCATAGCTGACATGCACAATTCACATCCTCTATACACGTGTATGGAGGGATTTGTTTCAATTGCTTGGCTTGCTCAACAAGCTTAGGAATTGAAATTCTATAAGAAGGGAGCTCCTCCTCTCTTCTCAGAGGTTTAGAAAATTAGGGTTTGAGTGTTAGATATAGTTTTGTATCTATCTTGCCTTGATTCTTCATTTTGTGCTTCAAAGTGTCATTTTGTCTTACTATTGTACACAAACACCTAGTAGAACACCATCCTCTTGGAGCTGAGGTCCCTTGAGGTTGATTTCAGAGTTCTTGGACTGGTTTAAGCTTGGAAAAGTTGCTGGAGTTATGTTCTTGAAGGTGGTCTTCAAGGGTGAGTTCCTTGCTTTTAAAGCCCCATTCTTGCTTAAGCTTTTAGACCCTTTTGCTTATTGTTTTAAGCTTGACTCTAAACTACAATAAGTTCTAATTTTTGATGCTTTAGATCTTTGTTTAAGGTCATTTTGAGGCTGGGGGTGATCTACCCCCTCTTAGGCCTTGTTAGGCCTTGTTTTAGGCCATCCCTCTTGGCCCTTGTTCTTGGCTTTGCATGACCTTTCTACCACTGAAATCTAGAGGATTTTCAGTGGTGGAAGTTTAGTTTTGAGGTCTTAAATAGGAGAGGGTCATCCCCTCTCCTTGTTGTCTTGCATGCTAGTATAAATGGCTTATATTGGTAGCATGTTTGCTTAGCTTGTTTTAGCTTCATTTCAACAATTGGCCGATCGTATAGCGAGATTGAAAGACCCATCCTCATCGATAATGACCTCGCCATCTACCACGGGTTCATTATTTTCAGCACGATGGTCAGATCGTACGGATTTTGAAACCCCTTTGTTTCAAAACCTACCTGATAGTGTCCTGGTTGCTCGAAACAGGCTTGATGGTAAGAATCAGGATGAGAATCTTCTAGATCGTCCTACAGATCTAGGGCTGGAAGAAAATACTGTCTCAGTCGAGGTGGTCCAAACTAGTGAAGAGATCCCAGTGCAGACGCCGAACCCCGGAGATGTTGGTCGCGAAGATATGGCTTCCCGAAGTGGTGCGCTTTCAAATTTTAGAGGAGGTAGAGGAGGTAGAGGGCAAGGAGGAGGCAGAGGTCAAGGCCCTTCAAAATTCTGGGCTGATGTGGCTGCATCCTCATCGAGATCTAACATCCCGTTGAGGTATGTCCCCCCTATTCGGAGTGATGGCTATGTTAGTGTGAGTCTCCCCCCAAGGCCCAACCCCTAAGAGAAATGGGATTCATGTCTGGTAGGGTACTTCCTGGACAAAGGGGTGGCTTATAATTACTTGAAAAACAGTGCGTTTGCTTTATGGAAAAATAAGGGTTTGAAGGAAGTTCTAGCAAATGGAGAAGGCTTTAGCTTCTTCATTTTTGAAAGCCCTGAATGTTGTAGTGCGGTCCTTGAAGGAGGGCCATGGTACATAGGGGGTTCTAACCTTTTTCTGAAAAACTGGACTCGGATGATGAAGCTTTCGAAGGAAAAAGATACTACTGTTCCAGTCTGGGCTAAGTTTTTCAATGTGCCTTTTGAGTATTGGGATAGTGATGGGTTGAGCCGGATTGCAAGTGCCGTAGGTACTCCTCTGTTTATGGATCAACTCACTGAACAGGGTAGTAGAGTGTCCTTTGCCAGAGTCTGCGTGGAGGTTGAAGCAACATCTACTCTTCCATCGACTAAAGGAGGATTTAATAATCCTCATCGACTGAAGGAGGTTAAAAAATTTTTGTTAAATGAAGACATTAAAATTTTGGGCATTTTGGAAACGAAAATAAAAGCTTTAAATGAACAGCAGATTTTTTCTGGTGTAAACAATTGGCCCTTTTTGACTAACTCACAACCTACTAAAACTGGGAGGATCTGCGTCTGCTGGGACCCAGCTTTTTGTAAGGTTACATTGTTATCAGCTTCTGACCAATATATTTTTTGCGAAGTTCATGAATTTTCGTCTAATAACATGTTTAAAATCTGTTTTGTTTATGCTGATAATAAACCTGACATTCGAAAAGAGTTTTTTGAGTTTATGGCTACGACTTCCCATTTGCAGTCCAAAACTCCTACCATGTTTCTGGGGGACTTCACTGCTATAAGATACCCGTATGAGAAATCTGGGGGCTCTGTTAGTTGGTCTAGGGTCAAAGAGGAGTTTAATTCATACATTTTGAAATCTGAGTTGGTTGATCTATCTTACGGGGGTTGCCAATTTACCTGGGCCAATAAGAGAACTAGTGGGGATTACATCGCAACCAAAATTGATAGAGTGCTGGTTAATGAGGCTTGGCTGGATACCTTTCCTGCCTCTTTTGCCACATTTTTACCCTCTGGCATATCTGATCACTCTCCTGCTGTGGTTAATGTTTCTGACAAGAAATCTTCTTTTAAGAAACCTTTTAAATATTTTGACTTTTGGGCCGACCATAAGGACTTTAATTCTATGGTTTCTAGAGTTTGGAATCAGTATATTTATGGTGTTCCTATGTATAGGGTGTGCCAAAAATTGAGATATTTGAAGCCTGAACTTAAGGCTCTGAACAAGAAAGACTTTAGTGACATAACTACTAGAGTCCAAACCTCTAAGGGTGAGCTCTTCTCTGCTCAATGTAAGCTGGATAAGGATCCGAGTAATTGTGAGTTGCAGAAAATTGAGCACACTATCTTCAAGCAGCATGTTGACCTCCTGGCTGTTGAAGAGAGTTTGGCTCTCCAGAAATCTCGTGTCCAGTGGCTTAGCCAGGGGGATAGAAATAGTAGCTTTTTCTTCAAAACCATTAAGGGTAATATTAATAGGGGTAAGATTTTGAATCTGGAGTTGATGGATGGCCAAAAATCTTCTAAAATAGAGGACATCCAGAATGCATTTACAAACTTTTTCTCTGGCTTGTTTGGTACCCCGTTTGATGACCAGTATCATGGTTTTGGTAGAATTCAGTCCCTGGTTAAGACCCGTGTTTCTCCTGATCAATCTCTTTTGCTTGCGAGCCCTGTGACTGACCATGAGATCAAGGATACTTTTTGGTCTCTTAAGACCAATAAGGCTCCCGGTCCTGACGGTTTCTCTGCGGGTTTTTTTAAGTCATCGTGGGCTATTGTTGGCAGAGATGTTATCCAAGCCATTAGAACGTTCTTTGAGTCTGGCAAGCTTCTGTCTGAAGTTAATAGCACAATCATTGCTCTCATTCCCAAAGTCCCCAACCCTGCGAAAGTGGGTGACTTCAGGCCTATTTCTTGTTGCAACACCATCTATAAGTGCATTGCCAAGATCATAGCTAACAGGATTAAATCCGTTCTCCCTGATCTTATTGACCCTGTTCAATCCGCTTTTGTTCAGGGTCGGAGAATTTCTGATAATATCTTCCTATCTCAAGAGCTTATGAGGGGGTACCATAGGCATTCCCCTACTCCGAAGTGTGCTATGAAGGTGGATATCATGAAAGCTTATGATAGCGTGAGATGGGATTTTATACTTGATATTCTCAAGGCTATGGCCTTTCCTCCTGTCATGATCTCTTGGATCAAGGCCTGCATCACTAGCCCTTCTTTTTCAATTTGTATCAATGGTAGCCTTCATGGCTATTTTAAAGGAGCTAGAGGTCTTAGACAAGGTGACCCTATGTCCCCTTACTTATTTGTTTTGGCCATGGAAATCCTGGCCAAAATCTTGGCGGAGAAAGCTAAGCACCCTCTTTTTAAGTTTCATTGGAAGTGCGACAAGACTAAAATTATCAATCTTTGCTTCGCAGATGATCTTATGATCTTTAGTAGGGGTGATGCCTCTACTGTTAAGCTCATTATGGAAGGCCTTAAGGAGTTTTCATCCTTGTCTGGCCTAATTCCTAATCCCAGCAAAAGTAACATCTACTTTTCTGGTTGTGATATGGAGTTGAGAGCTTCTATTCTTGAGATTGCTAAGTTTAATGAAGGGACTCTTCCTGTTAGGTACCTTGGTGTCCCCTTAATTACCACGAAGTTGAGGGCTGCTGATTGTGGTCCTCTCATTGATAGGATCACCAAAAGAGTGAAGAGTTGGACCAATAGAGCTTTATCTTACGCTGGTAGAAGCCAGCTCATTCAATCCATTCTCTTTTCTATGCAAGTGTACTGGTCCTCCCTTTTCATCCTCCCCAAGAAGGTCATTAGGGAGATTGATAGTATTCTTACAGCCTTCCTTTGGTCTGGAACTGATCTTAAAACTCATAGTGCCAAAATTGCCTGGGATTCTGTGTGTGCTCCAAAAAATGAGGGAGGTTTGGGCTTTAAATCTTTAGATATTTGGAATAGAGCGGCCATAGCTAACCACATTTGGTTTTTGTTTTCTGGGGGTGAGGGATCGATGTGGTGTCAGTGGGTCAAATCTTACTTATTAAAGGGGAAGAGTTTCTGGATAGTTAAGGTTCCTAATGATCCCTCTTGGGTGTGGAGAAAATTATTGTCTCTTAGGAAGTGGGTTTCCCCACTGATTAAGCATAAGATTGGGTGTGGGGACACCACTTTCCTTTGGTTTGATAATTGTCATCCCATTGGTCCTCTTTGGAACAAATTCGGGGATAGAATTATTTATGACTCTGCCCTTAACAGTGATACAAAAGTCAGTAAAATCATTGATGGGTCTTCTTGGAAGTGGCCTTTTCCCATTTCTTGGGAAATTCAGGAGCTAATCTCCTCTACTCCTGTGTGTTTTCTTCCTAATCCTTCCAACACTGATCAAGCTATTTGGAATCTTACCACTGATGGTAAGTTTTCCATTCAATCAGCCTGGAATCATTGGAGAAAGAAATTCGATAAAGTGGTTTGGCATAAGCTTGTGTGGGGCCCTCACAGAATCCCTAAAGTCAGCTTCATTGTTTGGGTGGCTCTCCACAATAGACTTTACACTGGTGATAGGCTCCGTATGTTTGGCCTGTCCACTAGCTCTCAATGCCCCTTTTGCCTCCACCTGGAGGAAAGCCACTCTCATCTATTCTTTGAATGCATCTTCTCTAGTAGAGTCTGGAGTGCCATTGAAGTCGCTTGTAACATTATGTAGCCTGTCCTTGGCTGGCCTGAGAGTGTTACTTTTGCTTCTAAGGAGACTAAAGGTAACTCTTTGAGAGTGAATATCATTAGTAATGCATTCTTGTGTTCTGTTTACATGATCTGGATTGAGAGAAATAACAGAATTTTTAACAAAGAGCTAAAACCTGAAGAGGTGGTCATTAAATCTGTTATCCAAATGGTTAGAAATAGAATGCTGTCAATTAAGAATATTCCTAGATCTAATGGTGACAAATGGTTTCTTGATAAATGGAGTTTGTCGGAGACAATTCTGAAGCCCCATAGCATCAGAAATGGGAGGGCTGCTGAGTGATGTGAGTTCACTAAATGTGGGTCGAGAGATGGTGAGCTTATATGAGGGTTTTATGTATTTAAGCTTTTTTCTTTTGCAGGTATATTCGGGTGTCCCAAGTGGATCTATCTATCCTTGAGGGTCGAGTGATGAAAGTTACTTTATATATTCTCCAATTATCTGTGGGTCGAGTGATGTTAGCCATAAATTTTTAACTAATGTCTATATATACTGTAAATTTTTATATGCAGGTTAAGGAAGCTAATTTCGAGTGGTGTGAGCCCCTAAATTGTGGGCCGAGTGTTGAGAGTTACTACATTGAGGGTGCTGCTGCTATGTTTTGTCTTTGGTATCACTGGATATACTCATTTCTGATTTCTTCTACAGGGTCTATTACAATGTTTGAGCAATATGGTGGCTGCCTGGATAGGGATACGTGCTATGCGTCTGAAGAATGTGACTGTTATGAAATTCCTATGCTGGGCAGATCGGGCTGCTGTGGGTCCACTATTATGTTTGAGTTCTATTGGGGCTGTATGGACTGCTTTGGGTTCGATGGCACTATGGGTGGTCGTGTTTGCTGGCAATTGTTGATGGCTGCTTGTAGCGCCTTTGTGGATACTTGTCTTTCTTTTATTTGTATTTTATTTGACTGTGTATGGACTATGAGTGTTTTGCTAGGTTATCACTCCTTTTGGCCTAGCCGTGTGGGATGTACATGGCCTATCATTTTGTGTCTGCTGCTAGGTGTTGCCGTTTTGTGGGCTGATTTCGCTCAGATTTGGGTCGCTGTTTGGATGTGTTCATGGTCCTCATTCGAATTTATGCGGCTCATGAACATATTTTGGGGGGTTATTATTTTCCCATGTTTTGATTTCCTTTCTCCAGTTATAGTCTTGTTTGTTACTGGTCCTATTTTATTTTGGCTTTTGCTGGTTGTGTGAGTTCGTCTTTTTCCTTTGTTCTTGTATAGTTTCTGTTAGGTCCTGGGGTATGCCCCTTGTAGCTGTGTAATCTCTGTTTTTTATTTATGTCTTATTCACCCAAAAAAAAAAAAAACTAGTCTTATATGCTTCATGTTTGAGCATGTCTTTCTAGCTTATGTTGACTCCATTTTAGTGGGGTTTTGGTGTTGCTTTAGCATGCCATGACTCTATTTTGGGTGGCTTTAGTTGGCTCTTACATGCTTTATGTACTTGTCTTGCAATCCTCTCATTTGCCTTAACATGCATCATGCTTTGACATATCATTCTAGCATGCTTTTGGCTTAACTTCAAGAAGCTTTTGTCCATATTTTAGCACGGTCTAGCTCTGATTTGTGTTGGTTTAGTCATGCATGACTTGCTTTGTATAGCCATGGTTCATTCTAGCTTGTTAGCTTTGAGTGTCCAAGTCTCTAGCATGCGTTACTTGGACTATTATCATGATTTGGCATCATTTGAAATGTTATTTCAGTCCATGTTTCATGCTCATATACTTGCACTTATCACTTCTTTAATGCTTTAAAGAGTTGATGTCTTATGCCTCATGAATGGACCATTGTGTATGCCTCCATGCTTAGGTCTTTGGGATGCCATCTAAGTGGATTTTTGGGCTTATTTTGATATGCCATAACTTTGGTTTTATTGGTTTAAGTCATGCCATGTTTGGTTTTGATAGGTGTAGTGTAACACCCCTTTGTAGCCTTGCATGCTTCATGCCTTTTGGAGTTGTATTGTAGCTTGTGTTGGCTAGTTTCGAGCATGTTTTTGGTCTTATCTTGACCTACCTTGGGACTATTTTGGATGCCCTTGGCCCTTTGGGGCTTACCTTGCATGGCCATGGTTTGAGTCCCTTGGCTAGCCTTAAGCTTTGGGCTTTCTTGTATGCTTTGCTTGCTTTGTTTGGTTGGTTTGACACCTTTCCATGCATGATTTCAGAGCTTAAAATGTTTGTCACATGTCCATATTTGTTCCCTTTTAAGTGCTCTTGAAAGTTGCCGTCCTATGCCTAGGTGTTGGACCATTTACATGTGCATGTTTACTTTGCATTTTCATGCTTCCAATTCATAACTTTGGCCATTGATTTTGGGCATGGCTGAGGTCCGTCCATCTTTAGTTTAAGTCCATTTACCATGTTGTTTAAAATTGCTACTTTACATCATGCTTACATGCTTGTTGCATGCTTGTCATATTGCATGTTGTCACATGCTTGCTAATTGACATGTTGCATACTCATCCATCTTGCATACTTGTTGGATTACATGTTGTCACATGCTTGTTGTTGGTATTGTTGTCACATACCTATGCCATGAATCTTTACATGTTTAGGTTGTATGCCTATTGCATATTAGTTGCATTGCATGATATTGTTGCATGTTGTTGCATGCTTGAGTTGTTTGCATGTTTGCTTGCATGCTTAGGTTGCATCGCATTGTGTGTACATTGCCTTGCCTCTTGATGAAGCATGATAGAGGTTAAGGTCCCTTGTGTGTTTTGTGCATTTCATTTGATATCAAATTGCACACTTGGCTCCTTTGGCCATCATGTATTGAAATGCGTAATTGGTGGTCCGAGGGTCGAGAACTACACTCCTTTGAGTCTCAAACATGATAAGGGGTGTAGTTGCAAAAATTGTCTTGTAAATGCATTGCCATACTCTATTTGTCCTCTGCTGCAGCAAAAGGAGCACTCTGCAGGAATAGATGGCCGATTGGCCATTTTCAGTGCCGGTCGGCTACAAATGTTTGGCCGATGGCTTCATATGTGGTCGATGACCCCTGTTTCTTGGGCGATGACCATGATTTTTGGCCGATGGCCTCCCACAGTGCCCATGGGGTGAATCAGAAGTGTGTTGGGAATTTTCACACTTTGCAGAGGTACAGAGCAGTGCAAACAGAGGCAACATGAGGCATGGCAACGGATTTCCGAGTGAAGCCGACCGAACATGCATTTGTCCCTCTTCTCAAGGCCTCTTTACTGTTTTTCATAGCTTAATTAATTTGTTAATTATTTAAGTGTTGTAATAATTAGTTGTAGCTAGTTATTCATTTGATTGTGTAATAATTAATTAGCTTGTTAGTTAGTTGATTAGATAGTTTGTATTATTCTTTCGGTCTCTCCCTCGAGAGACCCAATTGGTGTAATAAGCGTGCGTCTGTGTGATACATGTCTTCCAACCCCCATTTCTTTCTCCCTTTTACTTAATCGCTTACGATGGTTAGTTCTAGGGCATGTTTCGATTAGCATACTTATGCTCGCATGTTTGCATTCATTCATCAATATTGCATGCACTAGGCTCGGCGCATCATACTAACTGCATTGTATTTCAATTCCTATTTGAATACATGTATCAAGTTGTCGCATCTCATATGCCATCTTAGAATAGCTGAGCCTATTTCTAGTTGCATTTTGCATGTGTTGCATTAGCCATCTTAACATGAGCTAGGATCTTGCATTTGATTACTAATTAGTTTTTATTTTGGCTCGGAGTACACTATAAGTGTTTATGCTTTAGCATCTTGCACGTGTGTGAGTGTTAACATGACAACATGCTTGCCATGAGGCTAATTGCTTATGTGATATAACTGCCTAAATGCCTGTGAGTGAAGGTTGGATTACTTGAGTTGGAACAATTCATTGAAATCCGTGTTTTAGCCTACTTGCGAGTAGCAAACTTCAAACCATTTCTAAAGAAACGGATATGCGATGCTTTGTTCCAAATTAAGTGATCTAGTCTATACTTGTGTGTTGTGCGCATCACATAGTAATTCTAGCTAATTAACCGGAATAAGAACGCATGTGTTTTCAAAAACAAGATATCATGCTTAGTACAGGCCGATCTTTGATCGGGCGAGTGGGGGTGCTCATTGCATGACCTTCCCCTCTTGTACCCAAGTTCCCGAGCTGAGGCAACTTTGGTGATGACGGACACGTGGCCTTAGGCACGAGTCAGGGTTTCCTAAATTTCCCAAAAATAAAATATTTAGGTGGCGACTCTATATCTAGCAAAGCAGTCCATGTTTGGAACTTCTTTATAAAAATCAATTTTCTAAAACAATTTGTCGGATTTGGACTCTTTGGTGATTTTTCAGTCTTGCATTGCACTTTGCAAGATTAGATTCAGAACCATGACATTGAGTCCGAACTGTAGTATGCTAGAGAACAAAACGAGATTTTCTCGGGAGTTCTCCGGGCACGTCTACAAGAGGGTACAGGCCTAGATAAAAATCTTTCTTGTATGGGATGATACTTTCCAAAAAGAACAGGAAGATAGCGGGAGTGCGAAACTAAGGAACTGGCTTTAGATCGGCTCATTTGGAGGGAATAAAGATGAATCAATAAACATTACAATAATTGGCTTGACCCTGATCAAGTTGCATTTCTCGATCACTAGATACATGATATGTCAAAGGCTTGATGACCACAGGCTTTTCAAACAGCAAGTTTCTGCCCTTGTCCCCTTCTGTGTAGGATTCCAACTCCTTCGTTACTGATCGACTGATTCTTTTCCTTCTATTCACCTCTCCTTCACTATTGCAAAGCAGCTTCGCTCAATCAATGCTACAACATTTTAGTTGAGTCTAAGAATGTGGGTTTTTCTAGTGGATTGGAGCAGCTTCGCTGTCCCATGCAGGTGAAGGGCCAGGATCTACCAAAGTGGTTTCTTGCCAGTAGAAATCGAGCTTGAAACAGATTAGAATCCGAATTGGTATGAAGAAGGTTGCTGATTACAGCCCATGGGTACTCTAAGAACAAGGAGGCCTACTAGCATCTATAAGCCATCCATACAAGAAGAGAATACTTAAAGAAGTGTCACGCTTCGCTTGGGTAAGTCCACCAGACTGGTCACTTCTGCTAGGGAAATAGATGGTAACGATAGGGCATTGACCTTGACTCTTTTGGAAACAGACTGAGACTTTTCTATATAGGTGCTCTTTCGTAAGTAGGAGTGTAGCGCTTCACAGGTAATGGTATAGGATGTGCTTCTTCCTTTTATAGCGGCTTCTGTCATTTTTACATAGATGTTTTAATAAATGCTATGTCTCCCTCTCTTTACTTCTGCTAATGAAAGCATGGTTCTTGCCCCCCTCCCTTCTTGGAGCTCGTCCATTCATTGGGTGATCCCTTGCTCTCATGTTCAAGTGTTTGCTCGTCGTTTAGGCCGGTGAGTGAGAGCCCCAATACTTTGAAGTGAGTGGGCGGCTATGAGTTAGTTAGCTTCCCTTTCTTTCATGATAGAGTCTCTAAGAGAGAATGCGATGGTTCTACCTGAGTGGCTTGTAGTGGGAAGGTTCATAGTCAGAAAGCAGTCGCTAGCTAGTTGATTTAGACATGGAGTTCCATCAAGCAAAGTAACATATCTCAACGTCGAAGTCAAAGGTGGGCATGTAGGTCCATCCTAACAATACGAAAAGAAAGCAGACTTGATCATCTGAGTAGTCTGATATAACATCTACCAATGACGAAAGTAGCCAACCTACGAGCACAGAAGAGCGTGGTACCGTTGCCCTTCTCTAAGGACCTACCTTGAAATGCTGCACCTATTCCCTTCTCCTAACTGCGACCTAATTGGATGTCTCACCCAGTGTAAAAGAGTGAATTAGATGTGTATTAGTAAGTATTGGAGATGACTCTTTTAAGTGATGTCTTAATTCCCAAAAACATATCTTTTTTCACGAGTTAGGAAAGCATGGTCTTGTTCTATGGACGAAGAAGAGTGAGGGTAGAAAGATTGAATAACATAGAAGGGAATAAGAATAGTATAAAAACCACTACCAGAAAGGATAGTCGTGATCTCCCTTCATGGCCGGTCGACCTAAACCTCCACCTATTGTTTTCTCAACCCCACCACTTTCTATAAGTAAGGGAAGGTAAGGCAGGCTCGGTCGGGAATATTGAGTGAAGTTTCATCGATTTGCAACTTCAAACAATGGTTTGCGTGGGCTCGAGCAACTTAGTGAAAGACCTCCCCTACCTACAACTATTCTCAGCCACTACCTACACCGATGGTTGCTCTTGGGCTGTAGTAAGTAGATCGAGAGATTGTTTTGTCCCTTGTCCCCGAATATGGGTAAAAAATTCGCATACAATGTTGCTCTAAAGGTTTGTAATCTCTTTTCGAAACTTCAAAGCCTTTACTACAACGAAGAGAGAGTTGCGCCAGGGTTGAAGCCAAAACCTTTTGGTATGATAGGCTCAAGGTGAGGAAAGCCTTTTGACAACCTTACTAGTACCGGTCTGAGAAAAAAGGGCGCTGAGTAGTAAAAATTTGGAAGTAAACATAAGAAATGGAAACTGTTTACCCGCTAGATCGGATGGTCTTTCAAGCAACCCATCAATCCCATCCAGGAATAGAAACCCTAAAAAAAGAAAAATGGCATGATAGTGTTGTTACCCGAAGACTTAAATGAATAGCCATCTCAGGTAAGAGCAACCGAGATCCAATGAAAATTTGCGTGTAGCTTTTATGCATAGCCTATATGTTAGTGATCTAAAATATTCCCCTAACTTTTTGAGACTTGTTTTGTCTCATGCGATGGTTAACTCGGACCTTATCTTGATGGTATGCTTAATGACCTAGAAAGAAGCGACGAGGAAGCAAAGCCATCTACAAAGCTTTGCCTGCAGTCATAGTACTCGGCTCGTCACTACTTTGATTCAAAAGGTAACCGACAGTTCCCGACTTTCTTCGATTTTCACAACCGTAACATGAACTGTCCCACATTGAGGGTATTTTGACAGGCAGGGCATCTGGGACTTGCCTGTTCCCTTTTCCTATTGCTTCTCGCGTCTCTTCTTTGCTTACCTTGAATTTTAAGATTTCAGTTCAACCTTTCAACTAGCTATGCATTTAATAAATTCTTCTTTCAACACAGGGTGATGTGTAGCTTGCTTTTCGTGCTCCTCAGAGAGGTTTAGTCTCCTCAGATACAATAGCCCTACAGTTCAGACTCCTACGGTTCTGAATTTGGTTTCACAAATGCAATGTGAAATAGAAAAAAACATAAATGAGAGTCTAAATCCAGCAAATCTTAGAAAATTCATTTTTCATCAGAGATGCCAGAAATGGATTGCATTGTCAGATTTCAGAGTCGCCACCTATAAATTTTTAGAAAATTTAGGAAATCCGTTACTCGTGCCAAAGGCCACTTGTCCGTCATAACTAAAGTGTCTCAGCTTGGGAACTTAGGTGTGAGAGGGGAAGGTCATGAATTGAGCACCCCACTCACCTAATCAAAGATCGGCCTCTACTAATCATGATGTGATTTTTATATACATTATATGCTCTTGTTCTGATTATTTTACTAACTTTCTATGTGAGGCACACAAGTATAGACTAAGTCACTCACTTTGGAATGCTTTGATTTCATGTTTTTTTGAAAAGTGTTTTGAATATGGGTCACTTGAAAAAGCGAGCTCATATATACATTAATCAAATACATCCCAACTTAAGCAAAATATCCTTCATCAACCAGCATTCAAGAGGTATATCAAATGAGCACTTAGCCTCATGGTAATATGCTTGTTATGGCAACACAAACATTTATGCAATATACTAAAGCGAAAATACTCACCTAGTACTCAACCGAGATAAGCCAAAATAGGAGAAAATAGTTTTTAAAATGCATGTTCTAATATGCAAGTGACTAATGCAACACATACAAAATGCAACTACTTGGTTCGGTTTCTTAAAATGACATATGGCTCAACTCAAAGCATGCGTTTAGCGCACATATTCAAGTACGTAGGAAATGATAATAAAGTTAGAGTGATGAGCGAAACCCAATGCATGCAAAAATGGATATTTACACATGATAATGATGTGAGACCAAAAATATGATACTATATGCAATCCATCATAAGCAAGTAAATATAAGGGAGAAAGAATGGGGGGCTAGAATACATACACAATATTACAAGTTTGCCCTTATGTAAGAGGGTTTCAATGTCCGAGTTTAAACTAATTATTACAACACCAAATTAACTAATTTAACTAGCTATTACAATTTCAAATGAATCTAATTAATTAAACATAATACTATCAAAGTATTGATTTTAAAGAACCATGGGAAGTGAAGCGTCGCATGCACAATTGAGAACATCCTTCCTGAAACCTCTCTGTTTGCTACCAGATTTTGTTCTGTTTGTAGTTAGAAAATTATTCTATTTTTGTCCTAGCTTTTGCTCTGTTCTGCCATGAAAATGCCACTGCCTACACAATAAAAGGTGGCCAGTTGGCCTTGAAAAGTTGTCGGCTGGATAGAAGTGTGGCCGGTCGGCCACTGTTTTTAGGTACTGCCCTGCTGCCACAGAATCAAAACAAAGCAAAGACAGAGTGTTTCCAAGAGGTGTTTATCCTTTTTGCCTTTCCCTATCATGAAACTAATCAAGGGAGGAGTAGACTCGATTCATAAACCATCAATTGTTAGAAAGTTGTTACATGATGATCTATGAACCGATAGGACAAAAGATTAATAAATGGAAATAAAAGACCAACAAAACCATGTCCCTATCATGGAGTTGCCTCAAGGGAAGTGGTAGACATTGCTTCTTGAATCATTAACGTCACCAAAGAGTATGTAATGATTCGAGACGAAACGGGTTCAATATAACGTCCAATTGAACACAATCCAATTTTATTACTCCTTTTTTCCTATTTTATTCCAATTTTAACCTCTTTTACATTACCTTGCCATTGTTTATTCATTTGTGTTCAAAAGTGATAACTACGTCCACGAAGTGTGGAAAGCGATAAAGAGAAGTATGAAACAAAAAAAGTTGTGCTTAGCATGAGAGAGATATAATGCCTTGGTAATGAACCTCCGAAGAGATTAAACCATTAAGCATGAAATGTCATGACCCAAACCCGCCGCTAAAAGTTTGGTCCATGACCGGCCTGTACTTAGGCCTCAAAATAGAAATTTTAGAATAACATTTAACCACATACGGGGCCTTAAACGGAAGCAATATCAATAAAGACAACATCCATTGAGCTTGTGCATACAGGATAGCTTAATTATTTTAGCATTTACATACATTCCCATAGTTACATATACAATCATAGAATTATGTAGATCTCACACACACTTAAATAAGACTCCAAAAATTGCATAACTCCTATCAAAATTAAGGCCTCAACACAAAGGCGTACCCCAGGCGGCTTGGCAAACAGGTTGACCCCAATACAATACTAGTGTCAATCCCCGATGGCTCATCTACATAAACATACATAAAAACAGAGTGAGCAAGTCTCAGTGAATAATAGTACGTAATAATCCAATAAATAACTTGAATCACAAGGTGTATAAATGCAGAGAACTTATAGTTAATCTTATCCTGTGGTTGCTTTCAGAATGGTCATAGGCCCAGTTTTTAATCAGAATGACTTTAAGCCCTTGAACAGAGTGGCATTGAGCCCTTAAACAGAGTGGTGTTAAGCCCTTATCAGAGTGGCATTAAGCCCTTATCAGAATGGCATATAGCCCTTATTAGAATGGCATTAAGCCCTTATCAGAATGACATATAGCCCTTATCAGAATGGCATTAAGCCCTTATCAGAATGTATGAACTCAAAAGGTGTCTCGCACGGATTCTAGAGGTGACTCGCATGGCAGCACTTAGCTCCGTGCAACACTTTGCTTCATACTAGCAGATCATATAGAATGGCCATAGGCCCAGATGTCATAGATTGGCCATAGGCCTCACATATGTCACAGAATGGCCATAAGCCTCATAACTTTCACAAAACGGCCACAGGCCTCAGTTCACATATGTATGGACTCAAGAGGTGGCTCGTACGGATTCTAGAGGTGACTCGCATTGCAGCACTTAGTTCCATACAGCACTTTGTTCCATACCAGAAATCGTTAGGTCTTAAAGACCGGTCAATCCATATCATGTCATAACATAGCGTAAACAGAATGGATAAACAGAAACATATTTATACATATTTTTAGTTATACTTGAATCATAAACAGAAATCAGAATTCATGTTTGATAATACATGGTACATCCAGTAGCGCTAACAAATCAACATAGAACATACTTGTTAGTTCCCTAAAGGAACCCCCGTACCGGGAACTTGTAACATACTTGAACCTCGGTATTATTACCCCCGTGCAAGGGCCATAATACCACGGTATTATTACCCCCGGGTAAGGGCCTTGTGCTAAGGATGCCATGAATACTTATATATATATGGACAATCATTCATTAATTCAAGACGTAACATATCAGAAAATAGAGCATTCCGTGTCACATCATGTCATTACAGTACGCTTAACAAAGACAGAATAATTTACATTCTAATGTGGGTTACATAATGATGTTAAACCTTTGTTTTCATATCGTAGATTCTAAACGACCTTGGGTCCATACGTAACACAACAAAATAATCTTGGATTCATACCGATACCATTGTTCAAGGATGAACATAAGCTCCATTTATTCTTTAAGAAGTAACGTAATACACTGATAAATAACAAAGGGTTAATATTTGTTATTGACAGAACAAAAGGATTCCAAAGTCATACCGATGTACGCAAATCTTCCCATATTCATAGAAGTTCACATTGATTTCCAATCGTCATAAATGTTTGTGTAACACTTACGAAGAACAGAGTGTTGGTGACAATAATTATCAACGATAAATAAGATATACATTTCTGTACTACTACTCACAGTGGTAGGTCTCTGATAGCGGTGGAACGATGTCCTCGTCTTGACCTACAAACATAATGCACATAGCAGATTATGAGGATAAAGCCAATCTCTTCTTATTCCTTAATCAATAGCCATGGTGGTTCTAAACTCATTAGTCCTCCATAGGTTATAATCCATGCCTCAGAAGATAGGAGGAATCGATAGGAAAATAGTTTAAGTGAAGAAATGGTACAAAACCGGGAGACAGAAAGTGAGCAACTCTCACTAATTTGGGCATAACTATTTCTTTACTTAGAATTTCGGAGTGAGACCACCACCAATGGAAACTAGACTTCCGGGGCTTGATTTTAGGCTCAAGAATCACTCAAAGTGGAGTCCGGATGCAAAAGATATGCTTGTTCAAAATTACCCAGTAAATGCTGAAACAGGGGTGGCCGCTTGTACGCCCACCTTAGCCGCTCGTGCGGTCCAATTCCGCTCGAGCGGAAGAACTCGGCCGCTTGAGCACCCAAAAGCAGAATGAAAACCCCTTTTTCCTCTTCATGTCCGCTCGTGTGGTGCCCATGGCCGCTCGTGCGCTCTGGGCAAAAAAACCAGTCCGAAAATAGCTCTTTTGCTCAAACATTTGGTTTTTTTCATTTTAAGCTTGGTTCTAAATATCAATCACTCAAAAACATATAAAATTGCCTAATAACATGATAAACTAAAATCAACCAAGTATAATCTCATCTCAAATAAATCAATCTTTGCCTCAAGTTAGGAATCCAAGTCTCACCTTTTTCATATATTCAAATTTCCATAAGATATACTCAAAATCATGCTAATACATCTTACCCATGGTTGATTCTCACATACCAAACTTCCAAATTAATCTTTGATCTCATGTATTAGATGAATTATCTACAAAAATGATAATTAGAGCCCCATACCTTCAACCTTTCCTTTTCCCCTTTGATCTCTTCCATCTTCCAAGCTTTAAGGTTGATCTTCTCTCTTTAATTCCCTTCAACCATCCATGAGTGTTGAGCTTCCTTAAAGAATTTGCCTCTCCTTCTCTCTCTCTCTCTTTCACGGTTCTCTCTATCTCTTTCTATCTTAGATATTTTTGGCTTTCCAAAAGATGAGTTCAACCCCCCCAAAACATATCTACTTATATAAATATATGCCCACATAATGTTTAACACAATAAGGAGAGGCCAAACGCGGCCTTACGAATTGCACAAAATCAAATTCCAATTAAACTTCCCAGATGGCTCTAAAAATTATGCTGATCATAAATACGTCCTCTGTTCTGGTTTCTGAAGCCTCTAAGGCCTTCAATTTGCATTACCAAGTTAACCACCCAAACGTACATTAACGAATCAGACAAATTAGATTTCCAATTAATTTTTCCAAATAGTTCTAAAAATTCTCATTAACATATTCAAGTACTCAATTTTGATTCCTGAACCCATAAAGGTTGGTATTTTAAATTTGTGGGAGCCGAATAAGTAAAACAGTCGGAAGATGTGTACCCCAGAAATTAGATACTGTTCGGCTTCATGTTGCGTGACTAGGACGCCGAATACGTTAGAAAAGCCGAATAGACGGAGGTCAGTGGCTCCGAATGAATAAAAAGAGAATGGGATAAAAGTAGGCTCAGGCCCCGAGGCCCAAAAAGCAAGTATAAATACAAGAACCAAAGATTTAGAAAGGTATGTAAGAATCACTTCACAAAACTGAGTAGACAAGCTATTCTGAGTGTTTGAACTAACTTGTCCGTCGGAGTGCTAATTTCGGCACCCCCGACCGGAGTGTTTGTGTCTTTTCAGGTGACTAGCGTCGGATCACTAGCGTCTCCCAGGATCTGAAGAGTATTTCCAAAACCACTTCTCCACAACTAGCGCCGTCTGTAGGAATACTCAAATACATCCATGGCAGGCGTGACTGAAGATCCTTCGATAGTCACTGATGAGACCGCACAGAGAGGTGACCTCATTACAGCGAACTCGTTTGGACCAAAAACCATCGTAGCAAGACTTGCCTCGGACCTCTGCTCATCTCCAAACCCAACGCAAAAGACAATACAAGTGACCATGGCACAAGCTAGGCAAACCAAACAGAGGTTGGACAACATCATTGATGAAAACGAACGCCTTTGTCACGATCTAGCCTCAGAAATAGCAAAATCCAAACAAACGGTGCGCCAGGCTTTTGAGCGACCCCCGAGGGCAGATGATCGACGATCTCGAACCTGACAGTAAGAAACTGACGGCCGCCATGCTTCAACAGATCATCTTAAGGAGTTGGGAAAGGACGAATGTCTCCACCAATGTGTCCGGAGGAGTGTGGTCGAAACACCTGCTCATCCAAAGGATGTATTTCCACTTGACATCGTCCACATGATATACAGCCTGCCAGCAGCCCCGGCCGTGCATGCGATCTAATCACATCCAGGCCCCCAACAGCAACTCACGCCATCAAAGCGGCCCCGAGAAATGCCAAGTATCACCTTTGACGATTCTATTTTGATCGGTGTAACACTCCCTCACATAGATCCGTTGGTTGTTGAGCTGCGTGTAAACCGGTTCACCGTCGAACGTGTTCTTATTGACCAGGGCAGTACCTCGGAGGTTATGTATTATAAAACCTTCACCAAACTCGGATTCAGCGAGTCAGACCTAATTCCGTCTCCTTATCCACTATTCGGCTTCAATGCCACTCCAGAGTACCCATTGGGAAAGATCAGCTTACCCGTTCGAGCAGGCTCCAGAACAGTGGACGTGGAATTCTTGGTCGTCAGGCTGCCATCGCCGTACAATCTCATCATGGGGTGATCGTGGTTGCATACCTTGCAGGACGTCCCAAGCACCTATCATCAACTGCTACGTTTCCCAATAGAACACGGCATTAAGCAAATCCGTGGATCCCAGAAATCGGCACAAGCATGTTATCTCCTTGCCGCCAGAATGCCAAAGGAACTGCAAGTAAACTCCATTGAGGTGCCGAATCGGGAGATCCTGGACGATGTTAGGTGGTATCCAAATAAGAAGGCCACGGAAGATTTAGACCGAGTTGACATTGATGGCAGCCTAGAAAAGTTCTTCATGATCGGCGCCTCACTGAATTAGGCCGACAGGCAGCAACTGATCTCTTTCTTGCTCAACAACCTTGACGTCTTTGCGTGGACTCCGTACAAAATGTCGGGAATAGACCTGTCAGTTTCACAGCACCATCTGAATGTCAATCCGAAATGTAAGCCGATCATTCAGAAAGGCCGACGGTCAGCCGTGGAGCACACTACCGCCATTGTTGAGGAGGTAGACAGACTGCCTCTCCAATACAGTGGTGGTGAAGAAGAAAAATGGGACTTGGCGAGTGTGCGTCGACTTCACGGATCTGAACAAAGCTTGCCCCAAAGACTGTTTTCCTCTACCTAGAATCGACCAGCTCGTCGATACGACAGCACGTCATCAACGCATGAGCTTCCTTGATGCTTACAGGGGATACCATCAAATCGCCATGCATCAAGATGACTAGGACAAAACTGCCTTCCTCACCCCAAGAGGAACCTATTGCTACAAAGTTATGCCCTTTGGACTGAAGAATGCAGGGGCAACCTACCAAAGATTGGTCACCGCCATGTTCATAGAGCAACTCGGCCACACTATGGAATTATACATCGACGATATGGTGGTCAAGTCCAAAGAAGAACAGAGTCATATAGCCGATCTAGAAAAGACATTCAGCATCTTACGCAAATACAGAATGAAACTGAACGCTTCCAAGTGTGCGTTCAGAATCGGCTCTAGCAAATTCCTGGGTTAAATCTTCAATCACCGAGGAATCGAAGCCAACCCGAGGCAAGTCACAGCAATCTTGGAACTCGGCTCCCCCCGTTCCGGAAAAGAAGTCCAAAAGTTGACGGGGATGGCCGCTGCACTCAACAGGTTCATCAGCCGGTCTACAGATCGCTGCCGACAATTCTTTCAAACACTACGGTAGGGTAAGGCTTTTGAATGGTCCACCGAATGCGAATCAGCCTTCAACGGACTCAAGACCTACCTCCACTCAGTACCTCTCTTGACAACACCCGCCGCTGGTGACCCGCTCATCCTATATCTGGCAGTTTCCGATAGGGCCGTCAGCACCGTACTGTTAAAAGAGATGTAGAGGGAGCAACGACCAGTGTATTATGTGAGCAAGGCAATGGTTGACGCCGAAACACGCTACCTTCCGCTGGAAAAACTCATCTTAGCCTTAGTCATGGCGGCAAGAAAAATGATGCATTACTTCCAGGGACATAGCATTGGGGTGCTAACAGAGTATCCCCTTCGATCAGTTCTACGGAGTGCAGAAGCATCAGGACGTGTTCAAAATGGGCTCTTGAACTCAGCCAATACGACATTCAATTTTTACCTAAAACTGCAATCAAGGGGCAGGTGTTGGCCGACTTTGTTGCCGAATTCACCGGTGAGCTTGCCAGCCTCAAACCTGATGAAGTTCGACCAAAGGCTGAAGTTCGACCAAAGCTGAACTGGAGAATTTATGTCGGGGATATTTGGCAATTATACTGTGTTGGATCATCTAACCAAAGGGGCAGTGGCGCCGGAGATGTAATCATGTCTCCAGACGGCACAGTAATTGAGCAGGCCGTCAAGCTTGGCTTCGAAGCATCAAATAACAAAGCCGAATACGAAGCCCTTCTAGCCGGTCTGCGGAATGCGCACCTTCTCGGTGCTCGGCGTCTGCTTGTGTTTTGTGATTCAAAATTGGTAATCAATCAGCTAAAAGGGGAGTACGCGACAAGAAACGACCGTATGGCGGCCTACATGAAAACGGCCAATTCCTTGCTGGCAAAATTTGACCATCACGAACTGAACCAAATAACACGCGACCATAACACACACATGGATGCCTTAGCGTGCCTAGCCTCCGCCATCAATTTTGAGATCAAACGGACCATTGAAGTAGGTTTCATCCCGGAGCCAAGTATTGGCCCTTCGGAGGAAATCCACGTCAACGTTATAGAATCTGCACCAAGCTGGATGGACCCCATTGCTGTATTCCTCTCTTCTGAATAACTCCCAGAGGACAAAAAAGAAGCACACAAGCTGCGAAATAAAGCCCTGCGATACTTTCTGGATCCGCAAGGAGGGCTTTATAAAAGTCCCTCTCTGGTCCATATTTGGAATGCTTGCACCCCGACAAAGTGGAGGAGCTTCTGACAGAGATACATGAGGGCAGTTGTGGTGCCCATTCTGGCGGACGCTCCCTGGCCCATCGAGCTATAACGCAGGGATACTATTGGCCGACAATGAGAGCTGACGCGGAGAGTTATGTAAAAAATGTGAACAGTGCCAAAAGTTCTCCCCATTAACCCATCTGCCTGCTGAAGAGTTGAACTCTATCACCAGCCCCTGGCCGTTTGCTCAGTGGGGACTTGATATCGTAGGACCGTTGCCCAAGGCCCCAGGGAACAAGCGATTCTTAATCGCCGCGACAGACTACTTCACAAAATGGGTCGAAGCGGAGGCTTTAACACATATACGAGATGTCGACATTAAACGCTTTGAATGGAGAAACATCATAACACGATTCGGCATTCCGAGAGCTCTCATCTCAGACAATGGCACCCAGTTCGATTGTGGCGTATATCGAGAGTTATGCAGCAAATATGGCATTCGGCCTTACTTCTCGACACCGGCCTACCTCCAAAGTAATGGTCAAGCCGAAGCCTCTAACAAATCCATCTTGGACGGCATCAAAAAGAGACTGGAAAAGGCTAAAGGCAAATGGGTCGAAGAATTGCCGAGTGTATTGTGGGCTCATCGTACTACGCCGAGGAGATCCACTGGAGAAATGCCGTTTGCTCTATGTTTTGGAACCCAGGCAATCTTACCCCTGGAAATCGGTCTCCCAACTCTAAAATTGCAAGTTTTTGATATGGGCCGAAACGACATGATGCTTGCCTTGGATCTGATTCTGTTCGAAGAGCAAAGAGACTGCGCCCTGGCATCTATGGCAAGGTATCAACAGCAGCTCGCCAAATCGTAAAATCAGTGAGTTCAGTTGCGCTGATACACGCTAGGGGAGCTTGTCCTGAAGAAGGTACCTCCAGCCGACTGGAGATCGGCCGATGGAAAATTGGGTCCAAACTGGGACGGGCCCTATCAGATAGATTCCATCGCAGGAATAGGGGCATATTGGCTCTCAGACATGTCAGGAAAAAGCCTGCCACTGCCTTGGAATTCAACACATTTATGTAAATTCTATCATTGACCCGACTTGTGGGCATGATACTTGTACATATTCCACCGTTGCAATACAAAGCTTTTCGTTTTCTCAAGCTCGCCCCCAAGCCTTTAAGGGCCGATTAAGCATTCTAAGGCCAAAATAAGCCTATGGATTCAGAGCCCCCTTTGGTGCAGGTCACCTCAAGGCTGATTAAGTCTCCGGATTCGGAGCCCCCTTTTGTGCAGATCACCTCAGGGCCGATTAAGTCTCCAGATTCGGAGCCCCCTTTGGTGCATGTCACCTCAGGGCCGATTAAGTCTCCGGATTCAGAGCGCCCTTCGTAGATATCACGATTGGCCACACTAAGTCTCCGGATTCGGAGCCCCTTTTGGTGCATGACAACTTAGTGCCGATTAAGACTCTGAATTCGGAGCGCCCTTCGTGGATATCACGATTGGCCAAAATGAAGCCTCCGAATTCGGAGTCCCCTTTGGTGCATGTCACCTTAGGGCTGATTAAGTCTCCGGATTCGGAGCCCCCTTTGGTGCATGTCACCTTAGGACTGATTAAGTCTTCGGATTCGGAGCCCCCTTTGGTGCATGTCACCTCAAGGCCGATTAAGCCTCCGGATTCGGAGCGCCCTTCGTAGATATCACGATTGGCCAAAATAAAGCCTCCGGATTTGGAGCCCCCTTTGGTGCATGCCACCTTAGGGCCGATTAAGCCTCTGGATTCGGTGCGCCCTTCGTAGATATCACGATTGGCCAAAATAAAGCCTCCGGATTCGGAGCCCCCTTTGGTGCATGTCACCTCAGGGCCGATTAAGCCTCCGTATTCGGAGCGCCCTTCGTAGATATCACGATTGGCCAAAATAAATCCTCCGAATTCGGAGCCCCCTTTGGTGCATGTCACCTTAGGGCCGATTAAGCCTCTGGATTCGGAGCGCCCTTTGTGGATATCACGATTGGCCAAAATAAAGCCTCCGAATTCGGAGCCCCCTTTGGTGCATGTCACCTTAGGGCCGATTAAGTCTCCGGATACGGAGCCCCCTTTGGTGCATGTCACCTCAGGGCCGATTAAGCCTCCGGATTCGGAGTGCCCTTTGTAGATATCACAATTGGCCACACTAAGTCTCTGGATTCGGAGCCCCTTTTGGTGCACGACACCTTAGGGCCGATTAAGTCTCCGAATCCGGATTGGCCTTTTTGAGAGATGAATTCGGACCACTTCATTGGCCGAATAAATATTCACTGAATCGTTCTTAATTCAAGTTGGTCAATGCATGTTTAAACATTTACGCCACACAACACAAAACTTGCCAATAAGTTGAAATAATACGATTAATTAAACACATGACATTTCAAGACCAAATATGAACGTTGAAAATAAAAGATATTCTGTGGGTATTCGGCGTGAGGTCTACTCATTCGGTACCCTCATCGTCGCTCTTCTCAATGTCAAAATCGGAATAAGGAAAGTAGTGGCAATGATACAGGGGCGAGGCCGAATCAATAACCACGGCTTCGAGAGCTTCCTCGGTTTTAAGGGCCTTGATCCAGCTGTGCTTGAGTCCACGATTTTCACATCGGCAGACCTCCTCGGCAAGGTCCTGTTTGGTCTTCTCTATCCTGACCTTCAGGCCGCCTGAAACCCCTTTTCATAACCCGAGGTCCGTTTGGTCACTCCCTCTGCAACAACCAATTTAGATTGACCGGCCGCTACCGACGCGCTCGTTTGAACATTCTTCAGCTCCCTAAGCTCACGTTCAGCCTTTTCCCCACTAATCTCCAGACTGCGATTCCTTTCGTCCTTTTTCTCACTCTCACGACGCGCTTCCCGCAGTCGCATGCCGACTTCGTAAGTAGTATATAGTCCTTTCACGGCCCCATGTATGCCGTCTCAAAATACTTCGAAATCTCGACGTCCGACCATCGATTGTTGGACTTCCGGCGGGAATATCTGTCGAGCGAACTCGACTGCCAGATCTGGGTCTTTAATGATAGAATTCGCCTCCGTCATTGGTCTATTCCTCACAAAAACTGCAAAACTCAACGGTAGTGGCGTCGCATCAGGCTCAATTTTCGGTCGCGGGCGCGGAGAATTTCCCCGTTGTTCTCTGTCCTTCCGGGGTGATCTGCTTTGATGACTAAGGGGCTGCTGTGTTTCCCGATCCTTGGACGTTCTTCTTCCCGTGTGCGTAGGCTCACTACTACGACTCATTACGACGTCTGATTCAGTCAATCTTCGTCCCCCCCAAGTTGCCTGAACGAAAATAAATAGGGCATTTAGTGTGCACCCGCCCTATTTATCCTTCAAATGTTTGCAGCTCTCCCGAGGCAACATCAGTAATCCCAAACGTCAACAGTCGGATGACAATTGTCCAGCCCACGAGCTGGGCCAGCTCATGCCCTGGCTAAGGCAAGGACATATTTGCCTTACTAATCTAGTCAGCCATGTTTTTAAGCACAAGCGTCGATCCATGTGTGCTTCAGCTAGCCCACGATTACACCCATTCGAATTCCAAGCTCGCGCCCTGGCTAAGGTAAGGGCAGATTTACTAATCTGGTTGGGCATGCTTTCAAGCGCAAGCACCGATCCATCTGTGCTGCCCATTCGGCTTCCCAAGCTCGCGCCCTGGCTAAGGCAAGGGCAAATTTACTAATTTGGTCAGCCATGTTTTCAAGCGCAAGCGCCGATCCATCTGTGCCTCAGCCAGCCCATGAGTTACGCCCATTCGGCTTCTCAAGCTCGCGCCCTGGCTAAGGCAAGGGCAGATTTACTAATCTGGTCGGCCATGTTTTCAAGCGCAAGCACCGATCCATCTGTGCCTCAGCCAGCCCACGAGTTATGCCCATTCGCACATGTTTTCAAGCGCAAGCGCCGATCCATCTGTGCCTCAGCCAGCCCACGAGTTACGCCCATTCGGCTTCCCAAGCTTGCGCCCTGGCTAAGGCAAGGGTAGATTTACTAATCTGATCGGCCAAATACCTAAGCTAAGCAGCCGATCTAACCACAACCGAAAGCAATATCATTCATCAACGTTTTCCTTAGCCGATTAAGCACAACTCATAAAATTTTATATACTCAAGTTACCAAACAAAAAGCTATAAGCCCACATAAAAATCCATAGCAAAAAACTATGACTGTAGCAAAAGATGAAAAATACTAAATTAAAAACTGTAAAAATACATTCGACATCCTAAAAACTATGTCAGTCGGCCGGATCAGCCATCGGAATCAGACTCCAATGGCTCAACATACACTTGCTCATATGGTATTGGCATAATCAATGAAGCGTTAGCAGCAGCAAGGGCTTTGTGCCAGCCATGTTTGAATCCCTGATTTTCAAACTTGGGAACTTGGTCCACGTACTTGGCGAATCCAGCATTTTTCCCAGCCTCGAATACTTTGGAAGACTCTGAGTCGGCTGCTTCTTTCGCCGCCTTCATTTCAGCCAACTCAGCCTCCAGTTTGGAGATCGCCTTCTGGGCTAATTTGAGCACATCTTCGCTCACGTCCGCCTTCTTCTCGGCATCCGATCTTAATTGATCCGCGCAATGAGCCCTCTTCATCTTGGCGTCGGCCCTTGAGGCTTCCTTGTTCGCCCTCAAAGCTTCGACCTCGGCCCTTCTCCTCTGGCCTTCAACTTCCTCGCATAAATGACCAATCTATTTGACGGCGTCGCCATGGCGATGGTCCATATCGGCTATCCATCCGATGGTCTGCAAAACAAGAATTCAAAACCATAACTTCAACAGTATTTGGATTAAATAAAGCTAATTTCGAATATGTACCAAAAGTGCCGATTGGGCGGCTAGTGCTGTCGCATTCAGATCCGTTTCCACCCGGAAAGCCTCCTTGTCAGACGGCAACGACACAGACGTAGCCAAGCTGAATGCGACTTTTGGATCTTTAAGCGCCGAAGCGTCAGAAGAAACCGGCATGTTTTTTATCATCGGCTAAATGACAAAAGGAACGATCACGTCTGATCCCTCTAATCGAGGACGTTTGCCGCCGTGTTCTTCTGAGCCGACCTCAAACCCAGCAGGGCGTTTCTCTGCCTCAACTTCTTGGCCGGCCTGCACGATCAACGTAGATTCGGCATCCCGATTTTCCGCTGTCTCCACCTCAACGCGCAAGAACTCTGATTCGCTAACAGGCAGTGAGAATTGAGATTCGGTGGCGGGTGGTACTTCAGACGGAAGGGCCTCTACTCTTCGCCGCGCAGCCAACCTTTCCGCATTCGCCTTCCGGGCAAGTTTTGTCAGGCTTAACCCGGCCATGTCTTCAGGGTCTGCAGCGGGAATATCCTCTAAGCCGTGAAAAATGCCGTCAAGTGAATGATCCCCTCGGCCCGAAGTGGATTGGGGATCGGCCGAATTCAATACCGCGTCAGACTCGGTTTCAGACTGATCTGATTTGGTAACATTAGCTACATCCCGCTCCGAATCGGACCCTCCAAAACCAACCTGCCTCAAGTTTTTGAAGTCGGACAGAATAAGAGCGATGAGAGAATCTTCACCCTCCAGAACTGGGATATTTTCCGCCACCGAGAAGGTCGTATATGTCGGCTCGTAACGAAGCAGAATGTGCGCTGCCCTGCCTTGTTTCTGAAGCCTTCGACGACCGAAATATTTGAGCGCGACTTCGATATCCGAAAGAACGGCGCCGTCAGTTGAAGACAGAACTTTCTTCAAATTGCTCCCTGCACAAGCCAAGTCGTAACATTTCAAAGAAGAGGCTTTACAACAAAAACGAACAAATAATAAAAGCGAGAAGGAAATCAGCCACCTGGCTCGCCCCTCCGTCTAGGAATAGGGTCGACGTGATCCTCCCCTTCGCCAAATTCCCAGTTACCCTGGACAACGACCATAACATCATCAACTCGTTTTCCAGAACTGGAAAGCATAGTAATCAGCTGATGGACGCACGTGCCGACCAGAAGACTTAGCCAAGGCATAACAATGCCGGATGGCTGGAATGCCAAGGTTAATTCTTAGGCGACGGTTGAACGCTATAACCCCCATTATGATTCTAAAGAAATTCACATTAGGTTGGGAAGGGATTAAACCCCAATGGTGAAGCACAGCCCTAAGAAACGGGTGAAGGGGGAAACAGACTCCACCCTCTGTAATTGACAAAAGAGGAAAGACAATCATGGTTTTGTCCTCCCTCTCCATATCAAGAGTGTCGTCTGCCACAAGCGACAGATGGACATCATCAGGAATGGAGAAATGACGTTTAAAGCCAGCAATTCGATCTGACGAGAGGAGGTCTTTTAAATGTTTCGCCATACCCTACAGTTTATGAGAATATGCCAAGGAAGGAATAAACTAGAAAGAGTCTTCGAAGCAAGGGAGGAGAGAACTTACAAAGGACGAAGAGGATATCGGAGAAGAGAGTTTCAGAGACGATTCAAAAGGTAATCTAGCGATGAGCGTCATAAAATACATAAAAGGACGTCAAAATTTTAAATCGCAATAAATAGACACGTATGACGGGATGGGAGGTCGACATGACAACCGAAAGGGGTGCGCTTAGATATCCGCATGAGGATGAGGCCAACCGCTGAATTTTGGCTCTGACTTTTCAAAATTCAAAACCAAGCACTCCAGCCAACTGTCGTCGGTGAAATGCTTGGGGGGCAATTGTGGGAGCCGAATAAGTAGAACAGTCGGAAGATGCGTACCCCAGAAATTAGATACTGTTCGGCTTCATGTTGCGTGACTAGGACGCCGAATATGTTAGGAAAGCCGAATAGACGGAGGTCAGTGGCTCCGAATGAATAAAAGGGGAATGGAATAAAAGTAGGCTAAGGCCTCGAGGCCCAAAAAGCAAGTATAAATACAAGAACCACAGATTTAGAAAGGTATGTAAGAATCACTTCACAAAACTGAGTAGACAAGCTATTCTGAGTGTCTGAACTAACTTGTCCGTCGGAGTTCTAATTCCGGCACCCCCGACCGGAGTGTTTGTGTCTTTTCAGGTGACTAGCGTCGGATCACTAGCGTCTCCCAAGATCTGAAGAGTATTTCCAAAACCACTTCTCCACAAAATTGTAAAGTCGTAACTCAACAGATCATTTTTCAATTCAAACAGATATCATCAAATTGAAGAACATTAATGCACAAATGCATAAAGGTAATTTCTGATACGGATTTTGGGGTTGTTACATGAAAAGTCCCTTTCTCGTGCTTTGAACAACAACCAAGTGTTTGAGACAACTCTTAATCAAAGAAAAAAAGAAAGAAATGAGGGAGGTTGTAGAGATGATTAGGCGTAGATGATTACAAGTGTGAGACTTTTCACATGAAAAATAAGGAATGGAAAGCTATCAACTCAAATGACTTGGTGTCTATGGTCTAAACCCCCAAATCCATGAGGACTTACAACAACACAAGCATAGGATTCAAATCATAAATTAAATAAACAACTAAAACAGTCCCAAAAGCTTAAAAAATAGTGCTGAAAATTAGTTTGAAAAGCTTGAAAAAGCAAGTAAAAGCAGAGGAGAAAAAAGCTAGTAAGCAAGCCTAAGGAAGGGTGGCTAACCCCTCCACTTTTTGGACCTTAAAATCACATGTTTTAGCCTCTGAAAACTCTGAAAAACAGTAGCTAAAAGTTGAGAAATAAGTAGGGAAAAAACAAGGATCTAACCTATGGAATATGGTTCAAGAAAGGGTGGTTAACCCCTCCACCTTCGGTAGTTTTTTAATCACAAGTTTCAGCACTTTTTCAATCCAAAACAGAGTATAAACACCAAGAAAAAGAGAAGGGAATAATAGTTTAAAGAAGGAAAAAATTATACCTTTGAAGAGAAGATACTCTTTTGTTCACAAACCATAAGTTGAATCCTCTTAAAGGCCGAAAATTGGGCTTAATGATATTAGTAAGAAAACTCAAATTTTTGGTTTAGGAAGTGTATGTATAGTGTATGTATATTGCAAGATAGAGAGGGAGAGTGTTTGGCAAGTTTTTGACTCTTGGCAAAATTTTCTAACCTTAAACCATGAGAGATGGTCATCTATTTATAGAAAAAAAGGTTCCACTATTAGAAATATCTGCATTGAGCCAGTTGGTGCAAGACATGCACATGGGGGGGATAGTTGGCAGCAAAATATCTACTGGCCGTTGGACATGGCCGGCCAACCATGGAAGGGGATGGCTGGCCAATAAAAATTTCCTTGCCAGCCACTTTTTGGCCAGCAGGCCTCTGAGTGGCTAGGCTAGAAAAAAATAGGTTTTGGTTTAAAGAGGGTGCAAGGTTTGGGCTCTGAAGCTTGAATACCAAAGCCTTTTGCTAAGGAAATTGAACAATTTGGACAGCGAACAATTCATCATTGAGTGTTCACCATGAGGTGCCCAAGTCTTAAAGGTGGTAAAAAATGGGGTGTCTACATGATGCCTATGCCTGGAGAGGTTACGGTGCGGTGACAGCGAGAGACTAGTACTAGGAGCTCCCCGTTCAAGTCCAAGAGATAGTAGACGAGGCAAGCTTCAGCCTATTCTGCTTCAGGCTCTCATGGTTACAGGCGAGCTAGCCCTTGCTCGATGCCTTGGTGGAGAAGTGGTGGGACACCACCAACTCCTTCCACTTCTCCACTACTGGGGAGATGACGATGACACCCTATGACTTCTCCATGATCACGGGGCTATGAGTAGGGGGTGATCCGATCCCCTTTGATCTAAATATAGGCCAATGGCAGGCCGCCTGGGTCCATCTGCTTGGACCACTTCCTCCATTGGTTAGGCCATCCATGGACGACCACTTTCACGAGAACCAGCCGGAGACTAATGAGCATATGGAGTAGTTCACCCACAGATTTCTAATCTATCTCCTTAGCACCACCTTGTTTGAGAACATGTGGAACACCGTGGGCCTCTATCTTTTGAGCACCTTGGTAGTATTACCACGGGTGCGCTACTATGACTGGGGTGGTGCTGACCTCGCCACCCTGTAGGGCTACATGAGCTCCGGTTCTCGCAAGAAGGGAAACATGGTTGGTGGCTACTGGAGAGCCTGGGAGATATGTCATGCACTTCCATTTCAAATTATGTTATAAACCATGCTTTTTACTTTGCATTTTTTGCCTTTATTTTTGTTTGCAACTTGTTGACTCACAAACTATTCTCTTCTTGCAATTATGGGTATATGCTTACTTTCTCACTCTGGCTCTAGTTTTGAGAGATGAGGTGACAGTCGTTGTGCCTCACTCAAGGTTATATGACGGCAGATGCTACCCTCACTGCCGTAGTGTCACCATCGTCACGTACTACAATCGCTTCTACGATACTGTGATGGCACGCGAGGTAATCTAAAACTCATACCTATTCCATTCCATGTCTACTGATTTCATTCCATTCTCTTATGATTGACGTCAACTATAAATCCCTCATTTGCAAGTCACGTGGCAGCCATGGGTGGTCATGCCCTCAGGGATGAGGGATGAGTACGCCAAGTCTTGGGATACCTCCTTGTTGCGGATCCTACTGGAGGATCTTTTCTGCCGAACCTGGTATCTAGGGGAGAACTTTCTACCCCAGACCTTCGGCCTACTAGATCCTATTATTCCTACTTCCTCTTCGCTATCAATGAGGACAACTGATAGTGTTCGTGTCGAGGCTATCATGCAGTTCATGGCGGGGTGGGATGCTGATATGTTCAACAAAGTTGGGGACTACACTGCCTTTATCGGGACCCACCTTATGTTGCCTCTGACCCGAGCTCGCATAGGTGGCACTATAGATGTACCCCCAGTCAGAGGTGTCGCTCGTGCGGCTAAACCTGATGTTGGAGGGGTTTCCTTTGTCATTCATGTAGCTAGTCTCCCCATGATCCCGACTACGATCACATACTGGCGACCGAACGAGGTAGCCCACCAAATTCCGATTGAGTACTCGGAGGAGCACGACCCCGTCAGGGACCCTGACGTGCAGTAGGTATGCACAAATACGTTAATACTTGGTTGGACCCCATTGCCAGGGATCAGGTATTGGCTGTCCTAAAATCATTAAAGCACTATTTTGCTTGGTCATACATTGATCTACTTGGGTTGGACAAATCAATGGTGGAAAATAGACTTCCAGTCAAGCCAAACTTTAAGCCATATAAGCAAAAACCCAGGCGAATGAGTCTTAAGGTGGTTCAGAAGGTTAACGAGGAGATTGCTTGGCTCCTCAAAGCAGGTTTTATTAGAACAACTAGATATGTTGAGTGGCTATCTAATATCGTGATTGTGATAAAGAAGAATGGCAAATTGAGGGTATGCATTGACTTCTGAAATTTGAATTTGGTAACCCTAAAGGATGAGTACCCCATGCCCGTAGTTGATTTGTTGGTGGACAATTCAATAGGACATAAAATCTTGTCTGTGATGGATGGACACTCTAACAACAATCAGATATGCATATGTCACGACCCAAACTAGCCCCTATAGGTTTAGACCATAACCGGCTAGTAATCACTTGATTAGTTGTGGTCTCATATGAACATACAAAATAATTATAATAATGGGGCCATAAGCGGAAGCATATCACAAATGAAAAAGTCCATTGAACTGTGCCACTATGATCAAAATATACATTACTTGCATAATAACACATTCACAAATTTACATGTCCATGTAAAACTTATATACCATAGGAAATTTCATACTTATAGTTTACATATCCCAAGGCTATTATAGAAAAATCAAAACAAAAGTCATAACATAATGGGAGTCAAAGACAAAAGCTCCATCTTGGAGACTCGACCAAACAAGTTCACAAAAATAACTCCTAAAGCAGACTCTAAGGTTGGGCTCCATGTTGCTGATCACCTACATACACATACATAATATAGAGTGAGTGAACCTCAATGAGTAATAGTATAGTAAAGAGGTTTAAATGGATCAGCATAAGTTTCCAATAATATTCATAATCACATTATGAAACGGCCTCAGACCCAACATATTACGGAACGGCCTCAGGCCCATCATATAAATAGAACGGCCTTAGGTCCATCACATTAACAGAACGACCTTAGGCCCATCATTATCGGAACGGCTTCAGGCCCACATAAAGTACAGAACGGCCTCGAGTCCACACATTAATAGCTGTTCAGAATGACCTCAGGTCAAATCATATACTATAATATCAATAACAACATGGCCTCGGGCCCACACATGGTATAGAACAGCCTGGGCCCACAGAAAGGCCTCGGGCCCAAACATATCATAACATAACGGAACGACCTTAGGTCCACATTGCATATGTCATATAACATTCATGAAACCCATTCATTCGATCAAAACACAATAGCAGAATAAATCACTGGTCATGGATCAAAATAAGTAATTGAGAACACATCTTTACAATACTATTACTCACAGTGCGTTTGGTCTTGTGGCGCTCCCTCTGGCACACGACCTACATAAAACTTTTCGCACACACATTCGATAAATAATTCGTTCATTTCGCACATGTTTCTTTTAATGATTCACAACATTTTTCAATTGTTTCTAATAATCATTTCACCTTCTGGCAGGTTTAGATAAGGTCGATAATGCGTTTAGAAGGCTAGAGAGGTCAACACAAGAAAGCAGGATTTGTTTCCCTGCTGGCCGCTCGTGCTGCAGGTCCAACTACTCTAGTGGTCATGCTCCGCTTATAAAGAAGTATGAGCTGCTCAAACAAGCAAAATGCAACCCACAGATTTTTTTCATGTTCCACTGATGCAGAGCTCGCAATCGCAAGAGCGGTGTGGGCAAAATCCAGACAATCTGAAAAATGACACAAAATGCAATCTTCCACACTCATTTCCAAGCACAAATTCATGCAAAACTAACTCAAAAACATGATATACTAACATGATTTAAGTGTAATTTCACTTCAAACACATCAATTTGTGTTATATGAACAATTTAAAGCTTATTTCATGAAGTATTCACAAGATTGAACTCAACTCAAGCAAAGTTAAAGAGATAAAGGCTGCATTTCTTAAACTTACTCTAAATTCAAAACCCGAACTCTTTTAGGTGTTGAATCTTCAAATTCCTATTGATTTCAAACAAAAGATGAGTTATTTATGAGGATTCTAGGTAGATTTCCATACCTTAGCTCAAATCTAGGAGTTTCCCTTTAAATCTCTTCCAAATCCCTAGCTTCTTTTCTTTATCTCTCTCTTTCTCTAACTCTATCTACCAAATGCTCTCAACATAGATGAACTCAAGATAGCTAGATACATATATAACTTAGGCTAATTGACTTAATTAAATCATTAGTAAATCATAATTTCACAAAATTTCATAGTAGGCTCTAAAAATCATGCTAAACACAGATATGATGTCGGTTTTGGTTTCTAGCGCATCTAAGGCTTTCAATTTCAGTTCAACGTTGTAATTGCAACATATATTCCTACATTCAACAGATATAATTCCAAAATCACATAATTCACACACTTAAACTTGCAAATTCGTATCGAACACATAATCACATGCACGATTAAGCATAATACAGGTTGGGTTATCACAGCCTTCCCTCCTTAGGATGTTTGGTTCTCCAAACTTGTTTACCTCAAGTCGAAAACAATTCTGGATATCGTTGCCTGATGTCTTCTTTCCGTTCCCAAGTGGCTTCTTTTCTATAATGTTCCTTCCATTCAACTTTTGCCATTGGGATCGTCTTGTTTCTTAATTGCTTGACTTGTCAATCAAGGATTTGAATAGATTTTTCCTCATAAACCATATCGTTATCTAGAGTAATTTGATGATAATCAATAAAATGAGAAGGATCTCGAAGGTAGCCTTGCAACATTGACATGTGGAACACATTATGCACTTGCTCTATACCTAGTGGTAAAGTAATTTGATATGCAACCAAACCCAATCTCTCTAAAATTTGGAATGGTCCTATGTATCGGGGTGACAAGTTCCCTTTTCTCCCAAATCTTGTTTGCCTTTTCATTGAAGTGACTGTGATAAAAACATGATCCCCAACCTCAAATTCTAGGTCTCTCTTTCTTTGATCCGCAAAGCTCTTTTGTCGGCTTTGAGCAGTTTCAATCTCTGTTGAATGATCTTGATCTTCTCAATAGTAGTTTGCACAATTTCAGGCCCAATCAATGCTCTATTCCCAACTTTGGTCCAACAAATCGGAGTTTGACATTTTCTCCCATATAAAGCTTCATATGGTGCCATCCCTATATTGGAGTGGAAACTGTTGTTATATGTAAATTCTGCCAAAGGTAAATAAGTTTCCCAACTCTCATGGAAATCTAAAACACATATTCAGAGCATGTCCTCCAACGTCTGTATAGTCCTTTCAGACTGCCCATCAGTTTGTGGATGAAATGTGGTACTGAACCTCAATTCTGTTCCCAAATGCTATATGTAAGCTCTGCCAAAATCTTGATATAAAGTTAGAATCTCTATCCAACACAATGGAGACTGGAACACCATGCAATCGAAAAATCTCATCAATGTATACAATAGCAAGTCTATTAGCATTATAAACAGTTTTCACAGGCAAAAAATGAGCAGACTTAGTCAATCTATCCACAATAACCCATATAGAATCCATACCTCGGGGTGTTTGGGGCAAACAAACAACAAAATCCATAGTTATGTGCTTCTACTTCCATTCCGGAATAGAGAGAGGCTAAAGTAAACCCGCTAGTCTTTGATGCTCCACTTTCACTTGTTGATGTTGAAGACATCTTGAAATAAACTCTGCAATTTCTCTGTTCATGTTAGGTCACCAAAAAAGCTTGCTTGAGATCTTGATACATTTTAGTATTTCTAGGATGCATAGCCAATTCTAGAACATTTGGAACACATAGTCTTCCCTTAAACTTAACACTTAAGCTTCCAAGGAGAATCTCGGTCTTGGCTTCGTTTCAATCTCATTGCATACTTTCTTGAGAAATTCATCCTCCAATTGCCTTTGTTTAATTTCTTCAATGATAGCTAGTTGGGCTGATATTGCGGCTAGCATTCCATCCTATTAATGTAGCACAATTTCCACTTCCATTCTCTCCAAGTCAAGTAATAATTCGTTTCACTCCATAAGTAAACATGCTTGATTTCCCATTGACTTTCTGCTAAGAGCATCCACTACCATGTTGGGTTTTCTGGGATGGTAATGAATCTGCAAGTCATAATCTTTGATGAGTTCTAACCACCATCTTTGTTGCATATTAGGCTCCTTTTGAGTAAAGAAATACTTGAGGCTCTTATGGTCGGTGTAGACTTCACATCCTCTATAAAGATAATGCCACCGTATTTTCAATGCGAAAACCACTATAGCTAACTCCAAATCATGGGTAAGGTAATTCTTTTCATGTGGCTTCAATTGTTGAGGCGCATACGCAATTACTCTTCCATTCTGCATAAGTATACACCCCAAACCATTATAAGAAGCATCACTATAAATAAAAAAATCCTTCTGTATCTAACGGTGGGGCGAGGACCGGTGCTATTGTGAGCCTTGTTTTCAATTCTTGGAAGACATACTCCTTCTGCTCTGTCCACTCGAATAGAACACCTTTTTGAGTCAATTGGGTAAGCGACACTGCAATCTTGGAGAAATCTTTAACAAATCTTCGGTAGTAACTTGCTAAACCCATAAAACTATGCACTTCTGTAAAATTATTAGGGCTAGACCAGTTCAGAATAGCTTCTATCTTTTGCAGATCAACAGACACACCATCTTTATTAATCACATGCCCCCAAAACACAACTTCATTCAACCAAAAGTCATATTTCTTCAATTTAGCATATAACTTCTTGTCTCTAAGTGTTTGAAGAATTAATCTCAAGTGCTTTTCATGTTCCTCTCTACTTTTCGAATAAATAAGGATATCATCAATGCAAACTCATCCAAATATGGTTTGAAAATTCGATTCATTAAATCCATAAAAACTGCTAGTGCATTCGTGTGGGGGCCGAATACATGGAAAAATCAGATGGTGCGTACCATTGGAAGACTGATATTAGCCGGCTATATCCTACGAGAGTGGGGAGCTGAATATAATATATGTGCCGAATAAGTGTAAGTCCTTAGGGCCGAATAAAAGAAAGGACAATGATTAAAAAGTAGGCCCTGGCCCCGAGGATCAAAAGGAACAGGTATAAATACAGGAATAACGGTTGTAGAAAGGTATGTAAGAATCACTTCACAAAACTTTGTAAAGAAGCTATCCTGAGTGTCTGAACTAACTTGTTCATCGGAGTGCTAGTTCCGACAGCCCCGACCGGAGTGTTTGTATCTTTTCAGGTGACTAGCTGAGGATCACTAGCGTCTCCCAGGATCCGAAGAGTATTTCCAAACCACTTCTCCACAATTCGTAATCCCAAATGGCATTACTAAAAATTTATAATGGTAGTTCCTAGTTCGAAAGGCAGTCTTCTCAATATCTTCTACTTTGACTTTCAACTGATGATACCCGAATCTCAAGTCAATTTTAGAAAACACTTGTGCCCCATATAATTGATCAAATAAATCATTAATCGTGGTAAAGGGCATTTATTTTTTACAGTTACCTTATTAAGTTCCTGATAGTCAATACATAACCAGAGTGTCCCATCTTTCTTTTTCACAAATAGAACTGGTGCACCCTATGGCAATGTACTCGGTCGAATGAACCCTTTGTCAAGCAACTCTTGCAACTGTATTTTCAATTCCTTCATTTCTGTTGGGGACATTCTGTAAGTAGTTTTTGAAATCAGTTAAGTATTCGACACAATATCAATAACAATTTCAATCTCACAGTCTATCAAGTCCCGTGGCAAATCCTCAAGAAATACATCCGAAAATTCTATAACAATTGGGATATTATCAACACTTACATATGTTGTTTGTACATGAAGGATACTACACAAATAACCCTTACAACCCTTCTGAAGTAATTTATAAGCTTTCATAGCTGATATCAAATAAGGTGGAGGAACTACCCCATGTCCAACAAAAGTAAATTCGTGTTGTCCTGGAGGCTGGAAAACAACTTATTTAGACACACAATCGATGGTTATCCATCCCCAAGATTATATAAAAAAGAACCATATCAAGAGGCAAATATCCCCAAATAAAATCTCACATTCAGGATAAATAGAAGCACATTACATAGAGCCCCCAGATGGTAAAGACACACAACACATAATTCAATGGTTCCACAGGTCTACTCAAATTATGAGCAAATGTTTTTGAAACAAAGGAATGAGTGGAACTCGAATCAAGTAACACATGAGCAGGTTGGCCATTGATAGAAAGTGCACCTGAGACCACAGTCTCTGTATTTTGAACGTCACCAAGAACAAGACCAAAGACTCTTCCTTGCCTAACATTGTCTCTAGTAGTAGTCGGTCTCGCCGTAGTATTCGTTGCAGGAGTGGAACCGACTGAACTAGCAGTTGGTCTATTCACCTTTTGTTGCTCAATCAAAGGACAATCTCTCACTACATGCCTTGTTTTCCCACACTTAAAGCAAGTCCTGGTTGGTAGGTAGCAAACTCCCCGATGTTTCTTTCTACACTCCGGGCAAGTTGGTGCTAAATCACGAGTAGAACCAAAAGCACTCAAAGTCCCCAAATTATGTTTCTGGTTTTGTGAGGATGCCGACCCTTTATGCACATTAGAACCCTACCTCTTACCCTTCCAATCTAAGAACCAGTTGCGGTTAGCAATGTTACCCTCAGACATTAGAGTCCTATCCAACACATCAACATATTTCGGCAACTTTAAAACATTAATCTTCTCAAGGATAGAATCTTGTAGCCCTCTCTCAAATTTGCTCACCTTCTCATCGTTTGTATCAACCATGTGCGGTGCGAAACGAGGTAACTCACTGAACTGTGCCTTATACTATGCTACAATTTTGTTTTCTTGCTTTAAGTTTTCAAACTCTGTCACCTTCTTGTCTCGGATACACTGTGGGAAGTATTTTTCATAAAAGACTTCCAAAAATTGAGCTCAATTCATTCTCAGATGTTGATCTCTAATAAGCATCCACCAACGGCGTGCTCTATCTTCTTGTGTAAAAGCAGCAAGTAGGACTTTCTGTGCCTCGGTACATGGAAAGACTTCAAATAGTTTTTCAATGCCAAGCACCCATGCCTCAACGATTGGCAGGTTTGTAGAGGAAGAAGTAGCCATTTGGTGAAAGCTAAAGCTGGAATTAAAGAAGCAAGCGCAAGGGTAGGAGGAACAATAGCTAAAGTAAGCACAAAGGTGCGTAAGAGTGACAGTAAGAGTTAGAAATGGACAAGTGAATAGGTAAGAGCGCGAGAGTAAGGGCTTTATACCTTCTGTCTAAGTTGCCCATTGTTACCTAATGGGTCAAGTAGTTCCAAGCTATTTGGGTTTTATTTGATCCAAGTGGAGTTAGGGCCCATTTAACATTTGAAAGGCCTTGAAAGTACATTTTTGGACTTTCTACTAAGAAAATTTTCTTCGAAGAACTATCTTGCTACCTTTTGAGAAAGGAAAGTGTGCTTCAAAATGCTTGACTTGGCGTCGAAGCTAGTATTTGCTAATATGTTAATGACTTTTGAGATTAAAGGTGTGAATATAGCAAATACAAACCATGAAATTGGCAAAGAGAAACCCATGTTTTAATTTCAAAAATTTTGAAATTACATTCTTGGACTTTCTACAAAGAAAATTTCCTTCGAAGGAATATTTTACTACCTTTTGAGGAAAGAAAGTGTTCTGCGAAGTGCTTGACTTGGCTTCAAAATGAATGGGTTACTTTGAAGCCAGTATTTGCTAATTTGTTAATGAGTTTGAGATTAAAGGCTTGCATATTAGCAAATACAAACCATGAAATTGGTAAAGAGAAACCCGTGTTTTAATTTCACAGGTGTTGGAACACATTTCTGACTGTCTACCAAGAAAAATTCCTTCAAAGGAATTCTTTACTACCTTTTTGGGAAGGGATCGTGCTTTGAAACACTTGCTTGACTATGCTTTGGGATAAATGGGTAACTTCAAAACTAGTATTTGCTAGTATGGAAATGAGTTTGAGGTCATACATATTGACAAATACAAACCATGTAATTGGAAGTAAGAAACCCATGTTTTATTGAATAAATAAATGATTTCGTTGAAGGGCCTATCTGGTTACATTCTCAATTTTGTAAAAATAAGGAATGCAAAAGGTTACAAGATCATCAAACTTAGTCCAGCAAAACTCAATGAATACACGTTCTTGCTCTAACCTTTCCTCTATCTTATCTAATTGGGGCTTCTCTAGCTAGTGCGCCCTTATTTGGTGAAAAAGTCGTTGGGCCCTCATCTTAAATTATGTTTGCTTCAGTGCCTTTTACACCTGATCCATCCTATCCATCCTATCCATATTAACATCCTCTTCATATGCTAAATCGTGGTTCTTGAAGTCTTCGTATTCTTCAAGGAGATTCTATACTTCGTATTGGGTTTGAATATGAGTGGCAAAGATCTCATCCAATGATTCGCCGGTGGCCAAGGTATTTTTATGCCAGTTAAATAGGGGAGGGAGTTGGTCCAGGAAGGTATGGAGTTCTATTTGGGCTACTGGATTGAGGGTATGGCTTCGAGAGACTATATCATAAGCCCATAGAAGGTTCTTGTGAGGGGTGTCATTTCGAAGCACTTTAAAGGATAAGTGGGAGAAGGTAACTGTAGACAACCCATTTTTGACCGACCTTGAGACTCAGACGTCACCAGTTGAGTACTTGGTGATATTGCATAATGTGCTCGTTCAGAAGTTTCAGAGTCGCGGCTGCGAGCCCCCGCCTCCGGACTTCCGGACCTTCTTCGGTGCCTTGCCTCGGTTTGCGAACCAGACTCGGTTTTCTCTATTTCTTTTCCTAAGGGGAGGGAGAGGTCCCGTAGACCATCTCTCAATGTCCGTAGGCTACATTTGGTGGCCGTAGGCCATTTTGCCCATTTCGGAGTCCGGTTCCCGGTTTTCGGAGCCGTTAGGCCGTGTGCCTCGGTTCGGGACCGCCTAACCATCTCCGTTTGCTCTGATTTTTGGCATACATCTTATTTTCTCCCTTTTGAGGGACACTGGGGTCTGAGAAACCCACTTCGTGGCCGAACGCCACTTTCGGTGTTTAACGGGCAGTTTCCGAGGCCCCGAACTGCGTGTTTTGGCCCCCGAACATTCGTTTTGCATCGGTTTTCGTTCATTTTTGGCAGGTACCTCTGTTTTATCACCAGGAAGGTCACTGAAGGGTGGGAGGCTAGTAATTGTTGCAGCAACCAGTTATCTCTCCTCCGGAGCCTCCCGGCGCCCGTTTTTCCAACTTCCGGGCTAATGTTGAACACCCTGGGGTTAGTGTTGCCAACTTTCAACCACATATTTGTGATCTACACACCTGGGAGGACCCTAAAAACCCATGGCCGGCCAGTAATTGTAAAATTACTTTTTTACCCCTCTCTTCCGGGCCAATGTTGAACACCCTGGGGTTAGTGTTGCCAATTTTCAACCACATATTTGTGATCTACACACTTGGGAGGATCCTAAAAGTTTATGGCCGGCCATTAATTTTTCTTTCCATTTTTGCCCCTCCTCTTCTGGGCCAATGTTGAACACCCTGGAGTCACTGTTGCCAACCCCAAACCACATATATGTGATCTACACACATGGGAGGACACCAAAAGTTGGTGGGAGGCCAGTAATTTTGCCAAAAAGCCAACTTCTTTTTGGTCAAAAGTGGTTCAGCATGAATCCGGGAAGGAGAAAAAGCTGCGCGGCTTCACCGAAACGGGCGTAACTCTTTGCACAAGAGGAATTAAGATATGAGGCCACCACCATTGGAAAGCTTACTTCCGGGGCTTCATTTTGCACTCAAGAATCTCCCAAGTCCAAGTCCGGGGGGGAGAGATGTGGTTGGTTGAAGTCCGCTTGGACTGAATCTGCGCAGCTTCACGGAAAAGGGCATAACTTTTTCTACAAGAGGAATTTTAATGCAAGGTTTGCGCCATTGGAAAGTTAACTTCTGGGGCTTCATCCTAGGGGGTGACCGGCCATTTTTTCTGGCCGGCCGGCCGTTGTTTTCTTTGACCTAGCCGGCCGGCTATGTTAAGTGGCTGGCCGGCCATCTGCAGAAAAAGTAACTGGCCGGCCTACTTCTTCAGGTTGAGTGCATTCCAGCTGTGCCTTGGTTTTTCCCCAAAAAATATCTACATCCGGGGCCCCTTTTGAAAGAAGAAAAAGGCTCATTTTTCACTACACTTTAGAGGAGGCTCTTCTCTCTCTCTCTTAAATTTTGCTGGCCTCCCAACTCAAGAAAAGGGGTTACAAGGCTTGCTTGGAGGAGATACATACATAGCACCCCATTTCCTTCAAGTTTTGGGTTCCATTTCTTCATCATCTTCAAGCTCTACCACCACCCTTCCATTCCAGCAGCAAGGGGAAGAATTCCAGCAGCTTAGAGTCACCAAATCTGGTCCAAGAAGCAACAAAAGTGTTGGTCTTCAAAGGTAAGTCCAATTTCCCTCTTTTCTAGCTCATTCTTGCACCATCTCTAAGCCATACATGCTTATTAATTTGAGCTCCGACCAAAACTGAAAAGGGGCCTATTTTGAGGTCATCTTCACTTTTCATTAAGGGCTCAACCCTGTTTGAGCCCTCCATAATACACTTGCTTCATTGATCCTCTTATATGTCATGATTTTACATACTATTTTTGGCCCATGAGAAATTTATTTTCGAGCATGTTGTAAACTGATATTAGGCTTATTTTGAGCCCCTCTTCAACATTGAAGAAGGGCTCAACCCCATTTGGGGTTTCCATGTTATACCTACCTTTATACTCCTCTTTTCTTCCCCATTCTTGCATGCAATGGCAGCCTACCATGCTTTTGTTTTTGGCCATTTTACAGTTCTGTAAAAGTTCTTATTTTGGTCCATAATTCATGTTTCATTTAGGTCCTTTCATGGTTTGGGGTCTCCATAGGTCACTTCATGTTATATCTCTCTTTTATTCCCCATTCTTGCATGTTTAGTTAGCCTACCATGATTTTGTTTTTGGCCATTTTACAGTTCTGGAAAAGTGCTTATTTTGGTCCATTCTACATGTTTTATTAAGGGTCTTTGGCTGTTTGGTGATTATTTTGTATACCTCATGTTATAGCCACTTTTGAGCCTTATTTTGCATCACATTTCTATCATGTTTGTATACTGATTTGAGGTCTGCCATATACTGCAAATATTCATATTTTTGGTCCTTCTTCAATGTTGTAGAAGGAAATTTTTCAGTTTGGGTTTTGCTTATATCACTTGCTTCATTACCCCTCTTTTGGCCCCTATTCTTGCATGCCATTTTTGCCATACCTATGCTTGCTGTTTGGCCATGTTTATAACTGTGAAAGTGCATCTTTTGGGACTGTCTAGCTTCTGTCTTTGCATTGCATGTCCATATTGTGCATGTTTGGCATAGCTATAGGCCATTTCGGGTGCCTAAATTCGCCTTTCGGGACAATTCCATGCATTTCATGTCATTTCGCCTCATTTCGGGACTGTTTTCCCCCATATTTTACTGCTGAAATTCCATTAGAATGATTGCTATCCATTCCATGTCATTTCATCGCATTCCGTCATTGCCTCGGTTTGCGTGCCCGTGTGCACGCATTTCGAGGCACTTCATTTTCTGCCATCGGCATCTTATGTGAGTGCGGCTGAGGCTCTCTCATGTTAGTATAAGTCCATACTTCATTTTCCATGTCATTTGCATTGCGTATGCATTGCCTCGGTTTGCGTGCCCGTGTGCACGCATTTCGAGGCACTTCATTTTCACCCACCGGCATCCTATGTGAGTGTGGCTGAGGCTCACTCATGTTGGTATAAGCCCATTTGTCATTTCCATGTCATTTCATCATATTTTACCATTGCCTCGGTTTGCGTGCCCGTGTGCACGCATTTCGAGGCACCTCATTTTCATAGCATTTACCATTGCCTCGGTTTACGTGCCCGTGTGCACGCATTTCGAGGCATCTCGTTTTCATTACACCTATCATCGCCTCGGTTTGCGTGCCTGCGTGCACGTATTTCGAGACACCTATCATCGCCTCGGTTTGCGTGCCCGCGTGCACGTATTTCGAGACACCTATCATCGCCTCGGTTTGCGTGCCCGCGTGCACGTATTTCGAGACACCTATCATCACCTCAGTTTGCGTGCCCGCGTGCACATATCTTGAGGCACCTCATTTTCAGTGCATTCTGTCATTTTCTCGGTTTGCGTGCCCGTGCGCACGCATTTCAAGACATCTTATTTTCATAGCATTGTGTATGTTAGGATTGCATCTTAGTTGCATTTCACGCATATCATGCATATTGCATCGTGTCCGGAATAGGAGTTAGCCCGGGCACGGGAAACGAGGTACATTTCGTACTCCGAGTGACGGAATGTGTCTCAATTCCCCCAGTCACCGACACTCCGGATTGTCCATGATGGAGTTAGGTTTTAGCTGTAGTTTCATGTGCATTCATCCTATATTGAGTTGTGCATTTCGACTCCTCGGCCATCATGCCTCGGTATGCGTGATTGGTGGCACGAGGATCGAGACATGCATATATCTGTGCAAATACATTGCTATGCCCCTTTCCTGCTCTCTGTTGCAGCAAAACCAGGAATCAGCAACCTTTTGGGGCTTGGCACGCATTTCAAGAACAGGTGTAAACAGAGGCTAATTGGGGCATTCCGGTGGATTTCCGCGCAAGACAATCCGGACATGCATCATCCATCAGAAGCAAGGCAGTCCCTGGCTTGCACGCCAGTTTTATTTGCTTTCTTAGTTAATTCATTAATTAATTAGGATTCTGTAATATTCTCATATTCGGACTGTAATATTTGGACTGTAATATTCTTTTATTTGGGACTGTATATTTATTCGGACCCTCTGCGCGAGGGCCACAACTGTAATAAGTGTGTGTGTGTGTGTTGTATGTTTTCCAACCCCACGTCTTTCTCCCTTTTATTTATCCGCTTTTGATGGTTAGATTAGGGCATGTTTAAATTAGCATACAGTATGACAGCATGTTTGCATCATTCATCTGTATTGCATGCACCGGGCTCGGCGCATCATACTAACTGCATTGTACTTTCAATTTCAAAGTTGAATACATGATAGTTGTAGCATTTCATATACCATCTTAGAATAGCCGAGCCTGCTATAGTTGCATTTTGCATGTGTCACAATTAGGCATTTCTGTATATTTAGGATCATGCATGATTTCTAATAAATTCCTATTTTGGCTTGGAGTACTCGGTAAGTTTTATGCTTTAGCATCCTTACATGTGTGTGAGTGACTGCCATGAATAGCATGCTTACCATGAGGCTATGTGCTTATGTGAAATATCTGCCTGAATGCCTGTGGGTGAAGGTTGGGTTACTTGAATTGGGACAATTCATCAAATGTTTGTTTTAAGCCCACTAGATAGTGGCAAAACCATCTTTTCCAAAAGCCCACCTGAGGGTGGCAAATCCGTGTCTTAGCCTACCTGCGGGTAGCACCATCAAACCATTTTCAAATAAACAAGCATGAAATGTTTTGTTCCAATTCGGACGACCCAGTCTATATTTATATGCTGCGAGCATCACATAGTAACCTAGGCTAATAACCGGAATAAGAACATACAATGTTTTCAAAAATTGATATCATGGTTAGTAGAGGCCGGTCTATGACCGGGCGAGCAGGGGTGCTCACGAAGTGACCTTCCCCAATCGTACCCAAGTTCCCGAGCCGAGGCAACTTTGGTGATGACGGACACGTGGCCTTTTGGCACCGAGTCAGGGTTTCCTAAATTTCCCAAAATAAAATATTTAGGTGGCGACTCTGTATCTGGCAAAGCAGTCCATGTTTGGCACTTCTTTCAAAAATCTGTTTTCTTAAAACGATTTGCCGGATTTGGACTCTTTGGTTCAGATTTAGAACCGTGACTACAAAGTCGAGTCCGAGCTGTAGCGAGGTCCCCCGCGGGCTTGTTACAGTTTCTGGCGACTCTGCTGGGGATTTAGAGAACTTGACTCGAACTCATGATATCTGTTTTTTTTACTACACTTGTGTGTTTCTTTGCATTGCATTTTCATTGGTGTGCCTAGGACACCGTGTTTGCCATCTGCTATTCCTGAACGGTTTGCCGGAGGCTTGTCTTGTCAAGGCATGACCATAAGGCTGACCGGTTGTGGGCTCTGCCAGTATGGGAACACAAACCCCGGTTTTACCGGGGCACCCTCTTTGACCATTCGACCTAGTGCATATTCGGATCCATAGTGACTATTCCAAATTAGGACAGGTTGCTTGCCCGTTTATAGGATGTTTGAAACTGCTGCGTGCGTAATGAAACCCTAGCTCCTGACAAAATAGGACAGGGAAACCCTACCCCAACATAGGGGTGTTTTGGCTCTCACTCATCTGTTATGTGCTTTAGAGTGCGTCTCTACAGGAATGCATGTATCAGTGTATGAGTTTGGGCATCAGGCCTGCGGGCATCAATCAGTATCTGGGAATCAGTTTTGCCTGAGGGTATCAATTCACCGGCAGAATTTTGGGCAGAATTCAACAGAGAGCACACTCATTCAACTATGCTCATATCTGTTCAGGTGAAATCAGGCTGAGATGCTGCACGTTTTCTCTTTTGCTAGGGTAATCCTGGAACTATAGCTTCAGAAGGCTTCGATATCCCCCGGGTACATTGGATCCGTGTTGATAGACTTTGTCAGGTCGGAAATTCAGTTCAAAGGCAAATCAGTGTTCCTTCGCTGAGGTAAGACAAATGAGGGCCAGATAGGGTTCATTTTGTTCATCTGATCCGACAGTCACCAGTCACATCATCAGCAGACTCGCGATGACGCAAAATTCGGAAGAAATTATGGTTATGGCAGCCGCATCAGACCAAGGAATCACATTGCGTGGTGATACCGATGTTGGAGTGCCACACCCACCCAGGTCACTTGCCGCACATCCGATCTGGGAACCCCAGTTATTTCAAACCCGTGAACCCACTACTTCTGAGCTAAAAAGAATGATCGAAGACCTTCAAAGAACTGTGACGGATCTAGCTTCTGGGACATTGGCTCCATCATCGACCACAGCACATGCCAGGAGTTTCACGACAAAAAGCTCCCTAATCTTGGGACGGGCTGCATTTGAAGAAGGCCGATCCCTTGACCAAGCGGGGGGAAGTGGTGAAAACAAGATAGGGACGGACATGGATCCCCATGAACATCTTCTGTTGGCTGTTGAGGCTTTGAAAGCCGAGGGACTGAACAAAGAGCAAGTGCTCGCGGTTGTTGCAAAAACTGTGGACGACACTTTTGCCACTCAGAATGAGAGCATTTTGAATCAAGGGGCAAGCCGGGAGAAGGGTCTTTGTATCAGAAACGTTCCTTTCAGTTATAATCCTGCACTCGGGAGAGATCAACAAACCAGGCAAGCACCTGCCAATCCCTTTACTGGTGCGTCCAGCAAAAATCCACAAACCTCGAAGTATCTACCCCGAGGTCAAAGAGTCTTCCATGCTCTCTATATGCCTTTGTCCAAAGCTCTCCAAATCCTTGTTGGACAAGGCCATCTCAAACCCCTTGAGCCTCGGCCTCTCCCGAACCTTCTTCCGGCTACACATGATACTACCCAGTACTGCGCGTACCATCAACAAACTGGCCATACTACCAACGCTTGCTTCCGTCTTCGCCATGAAGTACAGGATCTATTTGACAATGGGGTCATCCCCGCGCCAGGTCCTGCAAAGTCTATCGGCACTTGATCAGTGAATTTGTAGGGGATAATGTGATGTGATTGGAGGGATGAACCACCTGCGAGCAGCGCTCAGTTTACTCCAGATATGGTGGATGGCATGCACTGTTTTGAGCATTGGCGAATGCCGGTTTTCGACTCGGGTATTGGGTCAGTCTTGCTGTTTTGTTTTGAGTCTGTTTTTTTGTTTTGAGTCAGTTTCTTTTTTATTTTGGACCTGTCTTGTTGTATCGAGTCAGTCCTGTTGTACAGGAGTCGGGTGATTCCGGGGGGTGTTACCTCGAGCGTCACCATTTTGTTTTGTGTTTGTCTTTTCATTTTGTTTTGAGTCTGTTTCTGCCAGGGAGCCAGTTGTACCAACAGATTTGAATGAAACAGCAGTAATTTTTGCACTTCTATGTTCGCTTCTGTCGTGTGCTAGTTGTGACGGAATCTGAATGAAATGGCAGTACATTCCACCTGCTCTCTTGTGCCCCAGAATCATTGCATCGACCTAAGTTTTCCAAAACTTTTTGAACACTGCAGTGAAAACGAAAAGGAAGGAATTCCTCGGGATTTGCAAAACTTTGATCATTTGAGAGAAAGAGAGGCGTGCTAAGCCTTTAACGAATAGAATCATGCTTGTTAGCGTGAGTACTGAGAAGGACCCTGGCTTGATCCAGATTGGTTCTACACTATCTTCAGCGCGAGCGATTTGTCGCTTTCTTAAAAATTTTCAAAAACAAAATGTTTTGCGCGGTCTTGCGAAGACCTGTGTGGAATCGCTCTTGAGATTGTGCAGCCTAGGATCGCTCTCAGCCTCGAGACTCAACCCCTTTGCTTCCAAACCTTAAACTTGAATTCAGAAGGTTCAACGGTCAACTACGACGTGAGGCCTGTGTGGCCAGATTTGAAGCAGCCCTCGAACAAGAGGCCAGGAAAGTCAGATCAAAAGATCAGAAGATCAGAAGAAGCTTGCAAAGCTAGAACAGAAGTACCCCTCGAACTAGGGGCAAAGATATCAGACATGCTCGAAGAGCTGAAGATGAGTCCTCTTGCAAAGCAGCAGCCATTCTCCTGGATTCAAATGACTCTAGGATCTCAAAACCATTTGGCATGGACTTGTTATACTTTTACCCTTATGAGGCTCGCTGGGCCGAAAACCCGGAAGGGCGACCCAGGCAAAAGTTAGAGCAAGAGAAAAATACAAAAAAAGAAGAAGCAAAAAATGCAAAAAGAAAAAAAAGAGAACAAAAAAGAAAGATGCAAAGAAAAGAACAAAAAAATCAAAAAAGGAAAAAGAAATGAAAAGAATTGAAAAGAAAAGAAGAACAAAGCTCGCAAGGTCGAAAACCCGCAACGGGCGCCTTGGCAAAAGTTAGAGCCTAAAAAGGAGAGGTTAATACCCGAGTGTACCTTAACCCTGAACTACGTGAGGCTTGATTCCCATCTTTGGGATACGTAGGCAACTTCATTCTGAAGTCCAGCCGTAAAACACTTCAAACTCAATCATGTCCATGTAATGGTTCTGATAATCTTTGCCTTCTCTATATCTGAGAGTCTGGTTGCGTTCGTCGCTCTGAGGACTGACTACAATACACTACGGTGCCATTCAGACAAGGGGCAACTTTCCGTTGCCATTCAATGCACCGCGGTGTCATTCAAACAAGGGGCAACTTTCCGTTGCCATTCAATGCGCTGCGGTGCTATCCAAACAAGGGGCAACTTTCCGTTGCCATTCAGAACGCCGCAGTGTCATTTCAAACAAGGGGCAACATTCCGTTGCCATGCAGTGTCCTTCAGACAACGGGCAATTTCCCATTGCCATGGATCCGAGGTTACGCATCTCAAGAGTAGGTCCCATGCTCGTTGAGCAGTGGTCGTTTGCGAAAATAGTTTTTGAGAATTTTTACTGAGGTTGACTAATCTTCTCGAAAAGTATTCCATTTTCAAAACTGGACCATTTCTTGGACCCAAAAAAGGAAAACTCTCAGTGCTCACTGCCTAACTTGCATGATTTTAAATCAGAAAATTGAACAAGTATGTTGATCTAACTCTCATTTTGGTCAAAATTTTTTTTTAGGAGAAAACTAAAACTAAAAAATGGTCAAAATGATGAACTACGGGCACAGTTGAGTCAGGCTTCCTGTCTTTTCCCCATTGTCAACATACTTGCCAGAAAGGCCACTCTACCCGCCAAAAAAGGGGATAACCGAAGTTAACAACGAATGGCTGAAAGTTCTTTCATCCTCCAAGCAGCGAGGTATCAAGCCGAGTGCAAAGCACGAATTGGAATGGATCGAGATGCTCCATTCCCTCATCCGGCGCATCGACAGAGGTCACCGAAGGAAATAGCCGCGAGCTGATTATGTTAGGCATGAGCCCGCAACTTCCTGTTCATCCATCAACCACCCAGGGGAGGGATGAAAAATGAGAGATTGAAGAATAGAGAGATGTGTGATGAGAGAAAAAGTGAGAAAAGGGCTTTTTCAGAAAAATAGAGCTTGAGGGCCGAGTGATGCGAGGATCACAAATGAGAGAGGGTGGGGAACACTACCCGGCGAAACAGGCTCCCTGTGCGCGTCTGAGTGTCGTGTCTTTTTGTTTTATCTCGATTCTTGTTTTGAGTCGTTTCGAGTGTTACTCGATGTGTCTAGGTTGTGTGCCTTTTATTTCCTTGTTGAGTTGTTTTGCTGCGTTCAGTCATAGGCTCAATACTTGGTCGAAAGCTCATCTCTGAATTTCAAGAACAAAATCGTTTTGTGCTCCGAGTGCCATGCCATTCTCCACATTTGTACAAAACAAGATTCATTCTTTCATAAAACCGCAGGGTTCAACCTAGGTCATGTGAGAACAGTAGAACCAGGACCTATCTGAAGCTATATATGGTTCCGGACTGCAAAGCAAAAGCAAAAGTGGAAATGTCGAGCATCTGAGTTTGTTTCAACTTCAGTAAGTTCCGAGACTACATTCCGTGATGTATACCTCTTTAAGTCTTGCCAAAAAAAAAAAAAAAAAAAAAGAGAAGCAAAAAATGCAAAAAGAAAAAAAGAGAACAAAAAAGAAAGATGCAAAGAAAAGAACAAAAAAATCAAAAAAGGAAAAAGAAATGAAAAGAATTGAAAAGAAAAGAAGAACAAAGCTCGCAAGGTCGAAAACCCGCAACGGGCGCCTTGGCAAAAGTTAGAGCCTAAAAAGGAGAGGTTAATACCCGAGTGTACCTTAACCCTGAACTACGTGAGGCTTGATTCCCATCTTTGGGATACGTAGGCAACTTCATTCTGAAGTCCAGCCGTAAAACACTTCAAACTCAATCATGTCCATGTAATGGTTCTGATAATCTTTGCCTTCTCTATATCTGAGAGTCTGGTTGCGTTCGTCGCTCTGAGGACTGACTACAATACACTACGGTGCCATTCAGACAAGGGGTAACTTTCCGTTGCCATTCAATGCACCGCGGTGTCATTCAAACAAGGGGCAACTTTCCGTTGCCATTCAATGCGCTGCGGTGCTATCCAAACAAGGGGCAACTTTCCGTTGCCATTCAGAACGCCGCAGTGTCATTTCAAACAAGGGGCAACATTCCGTTGCCATGCAGTGTCCTTCAGACAAGGGGCAATTTCCCATTGCCATGGATCCGAGGTTACGCATCTCAAGAGTAGGTCCCATGCTCGTTGAGCAGTGGTCGTTTGCGAAAATAGTTTTTGAGAATTTTTACTGAGGTTGACTAATCTTCTCGAAAAGTATTCCATTTTCAAAACTGGACCATTTCTTGGACCCAAAAAAGGAAAACTCTCAGTGCTCACTGCCTAACTTGCATGATTTTAAATCAGAAAATTGAACAAGTATGTTGATCTAACTCTCATTTTGGTCAAAATTTTTTTTTAGGAGAAAACTAAAACTAAAAAATGGTCAAAATGATGAACTACGGGCACAGTTGAGTCAGGCTTCCTGTCTTTTCCCCATTGTCAACATACTTGCCAGAAAGGCCACTCTACCCGCCAAAAAAGGGGATAACCGAAGTTAACAACGAATGGCTGAAAGTTCTTTCATCCTCCAAGCAGCGAGGTATCAAGCCGAGTGCAAAGCACGAATTGGAATGGATCGAGATGCTCCATTCCCTCATCCGGCGCATCGACAGAGGTCACCGAAGGAAATAGCCGCGAGCTGATTATGTTGGGCATGAGCCCGCAACTTCCTGTTCATCCATCAACCACCCAGGGGAGGGATGAAAAATGAGAGATTGAAGAATAGAGAGATGTGTGATGAGAGAAAAAGTGAGAAAAGGGCTTTTTCAGAAAAATAGAGCTTGAGGGCCGAGTGATGCGAGGATCACAAATGAGAGAGGGTGGGGAACACTACCCGGTGAAACAGGCTCCCTGTGCGCGTCTGAGTGTCGTGTCTTTTTGTTTTATCTCGATTCTTGTTTTGAGTCGTTTCGAGTGTTACTCGATGTGTCTAGGTTGTGTGCCTTTTATTTCCTTGTTGAGTTGTTTTGCTGCGTTCAGTCATAGGCTCAATACTTGGTCGAAAGCTCATCTCTGAATTTCAAGAACAAAATCGTTTTGTGCTCCGAGTGCCATGCCATTCTCCACATTTGTACAAAACAAGATTCATTCTTTCATAAAACCGCAGGGTTCAACCTAGGTCATGTGAGAACAGTAGAACCAGGACCTATCTGAAGCTATATATGGTTCCGGACTGCAAAGCAAAAGCAAAAGTGGAAATGTCGAGCATCTGAGTTTGTTTCAACTTCAGTAAGTTCCGAGACTACATTCCGTGATGTATACCTCTTTAAGTCTTGCCAAAAAAAAAAAAAAAAAAAGAAGCAAAAAATGCAAAAAGAAAAAAAGAGAACAAAAAAGAAAGATGCAAAGAAAAGAACAAAAAAATCAAAAAAGGAAAAAGAAATGAAAAGAATTGAAAAGAAAAGAAGAACAAAGCTCGCAAGGTCGAAAACCCGCAACGGGCGCCTTGGCAAAAGTTAGAGCCTAAAAAGGAGAGGTTAATACCCGAGTGTACCTTAACCCTGAACTACGTGAGGCTTGATTCCCATCTTTGGGATACGTAGGCAACTTCATTATGAAGTCCAGCCGTAAAACACTTCAAACTCAATCATGTCCATGTAATGGTTCTGATAATCTTTGCCTTCTCTATATTTGAGAGTCTGGTTGCGTTCGTCGCTCTGAGGACTGACTACAATACACTACGGTGCCATTCAGACAAGGGGCAACTTTCCGTTGTCATTCAATGCACCGCGGTGTCATTCAAACAAGGGGCAACTTTCCGTTGCCATTCAATGCGCTGCGGTGCTATCCAAAGAAGGGGCAACTTTCCGTTGCCATTCAGAACGCCGCAGTGTCATTTCAAACAAGGGGCAACATTCCGTTGCCATGTAGTGTCCTTCAGACAAGGGGCAATTTCCCATTGCCATGGATCCGAGGTTGCGCATCTCAAGAGTAGGTCCCATGCTCGTTGAGCAGTGGTCGTTTGCGAAAATAGTTTTTGAGAATTTTTACTGAGGTTGACTAATCTTTTCGAAAAGTATTCCATTTTCAAAACTGGACCATTTCTTGGACCCAAAAAAGGAAAACTCTCAGTGCTCACTGCCTAACTTGCATGATTTTAAATCAGAAGACCCTCCGATCCCAAGTTTCAGTGAGGAAGGAGACCGTGAGGAGATGCGTCCGCAAAGGGGGGGTAACCCTAACTTCAGAGGAGGCAGAGGAGGTAGAGGTCAAGGGGGTGGTAGAGGCCAAGCTTATACTCGAACCTGGGCAGATGTGGCCGCCTCATCTACGCGATCTAGCGTTCCTCTCAGGTATGTGCCTCCTAATCGCAGTGAGGGCTATGTCAGTGTGAACCTACCCACCCGTCCTAACCCTTTAGAAAAATGGGATTCGTGTTTGGTTGGATATTTTCTGGATAAAGGGGTCTCCTACAATTACTTGAAAAATAGTGCTTTTGGTCTATGGAAAAATAAAGGTTTGAAAGAGGTTTTAGCTAATGGGGAAGGGTTCAGTTTTTTCATATTTGATAATCCAGAATGTTGTACCTCAGTTCTCGAGGGAGGGCCTTGGTATATTGGAGGTTTTAACTTGTTTTTGAAAAAATGGACCCGTATGATGAAACTATCTAAGGAAAAAGCTACCAAGGTCCCTGTGTGGGCTAAGTTCTTCAATGTCCCATTTGAATACTGGGATAGTGATGGATTAAGTCGAATAGCTAGTGCTGTAGGTGTCCCTCTGTTTATGGACCAACTCACGGAACAGGGTAGTAGGGTGTCCTTTGCTAGGGTGTGTGTTGAGGTAGAAGCAGCATCTACCTTACCGGCTATGTTTAAGGTGGATTGTGAAGGTATAGAAGCCACAGTCAAAGTTGAATACCAAGGTTTACCTCCAAAATGTGATCACTGCATAGCCTTTGGGCACGATACAGCCAGATGTGTGAAAACTCAAGTTGCGGCTCTAATCAACATCCAAAAGGAAGTTCAAAATCACCCTGATCCTGGCTGGGAAACTGTTATGGCCAAGGGTAAGAGGAAAGTTGGTATTCCAGAAACGACTACTGAGACAGTAAACAATGAGGAGCCTATTGAGGAAGGCTTGCCACAAACTGGGGAAGAACAGTGTCACCCAGAAATGCAAGTTCAGGTGGAGACTGCAGTGGAACTAGCTGATCAAACTCACAGAGAGGTGCTAAACTCAACAGAGGTGGAGTCAAAGGATGAGAATATGGAGGATCTGGTGGCCCTTCAGAAGGAACTGGTAAAAATCACAAGCCTAGTCCTCCCTCACGAGACAGAACTGTTGGCTAAAGTGGAAAATCTTGTGGAATCCACTCCTGGCAAATTTCATACTGGCAAGCAAGCCCAAGCAGGCTCAAGTGCAAAAGGTAAATCCTCTGGCAAGGGTAATAAAAGCCAGAGGAAGAAACGCAGGTAATTCCAGTTTTACTGGTTTGTGGGTTTGTGAATTTTTGTTATTTCCAATGTCTTTAAAAATTGCATCTTGGAATGTTAGAGGATTTAATAATCCTCATAGACATAAAGAAGTTAGAAAATTTTTGCTGAATGAAGATATTAAAATTTTGGGCATTTTGGAAACTAAAATAAAAGCTTTGAATGAACAACAGATTTTTTCTTCTGGTGTCAACAACTGGCCCTTTTTGACAAACTCACAACCTTCTAAAACTGGGCGGATCTGTGTCTGCTGGGACTCAGCTTTTTGTAAAATTCAAAAGCTACATGAATCTGATCAGTATATTTTTTGTGAAGTGCATGATTTAACCACGGATTATACGTTCAAAGTCTGTTTTGTTTATGCTGAGAATAAACATGAAGTTAGGAAAGATTTTTTTGAGTCCATGGTCAATATTTCCCAAGCTCAGTCCAATATTCCTCTTGTAATTTTAGGAGATTTTAATGCTATTAGATTTCCTTATGAAAAATCTGGAGGCTCTACTGGTTGGTCTAAGGATAAAGAGGAGTTCAACTCTCGTATCTTACAAGCGGAGCTGGTTGACCTCTCCTATGGAGGCTGCCAATTCACTTGGGCCAATAAGAGAACAAGCGGGGATTACATTGCATCTAAGATTGACAGAGTGCTGGTAAATGAGGCTTGGCTTGATGCATTCCCTGCCTCTTTTGCTACCTTTTTGCCCTCTGGCATATCTGATCATTCGCCTGCAGTGGTTCATATATCTGATAAGGTGACTTCCTTCAAGAAACCTTTCAAATATTTTGACTTCTGGGCTGACCATGAGGACTTTTCCTCTGTGGTTTCTACAATTTGGAACCAATACATTCAAGGTGTCCCTATGTTTAGAGTGTGTCAGAAACTGAAAAATCTGAAACCAGCTCTTAAGGCTCTGAATAAGAAAGACTTTAGTGACATTACTACTAGAGTCCACACTTCTAGGTCTGAGCTCCTCTCTGCTCAGTGTAAGCTGGATAAGGATCCTAGCAATACGTCCTTGCAACATCTTGAGAGAACCTTTTACAAAAAGTATGTTGATCTTCTGGTTGTTGAGGAGAGTTTGGCTCATCAAAAATCTAGAGTCCAGTGGCTTAGTCAGGGTGATAACAATAGCAGGTTTTTTTTCAAAACCATTAAGGGTAACATCAATAGGGGTAAGATCTTAAGTTTGGAGATGACGGATGGCAAAAAATCTTCAGATCCTAAGGACATTCATAATGCTTTCATAGATTTCTTCTCTGGCTTACTTGGTACCCCTATTGATGACCATTACAATGGGTTTGATAGAGTCCAGTCTCTTGTTAAGTCTAAAATATCTTCTGATCAATCGCTTCTGCTTGCTAGCCCTGTGACTGATAAAGAGATCAAGGACACTTTTTGGTCTCTTAAAGCTAATAAGGCCCCTGGCCCTGATGGCTTTTCTGCTGGCTTTTTCAAAAGTTCTTGGAATATTGTGGGGAGAGAGGTCACCCAAGCTGTTAGAACCTTCTTTGAGTCCGGAAGACTTCTATCCGAAGTTAATAGTACCATTATTGCTCTCATTCCTAAGGTCCCCAATCCTGTTAAAGTGGGTGACTTCAGACCCATCTCTTGCTGCAACACTATCTACAAATGCATTGCCAAGATCATTGCAAACAGGATTAAAACTGTTCTCCCTGATCTTGTTGATCCTGTTCAGTCAGCATTTGTTCAAGGTAGGAGAATATCTGACAATATTTTCCTATCTCAGGAGCTTATGAGAGGGTACCATAGGAAGTCCCCTACCCCGAAGTGTGCCATGAAAGTGGATATCATGAAAGCTTATGACAGTGTGAGATGGGAATTTATTATCGATATTCTTAAGGCTATGGCCTTTCCACCTGTCATGGTTTCTTGGATCCAGGCCTGCATCTCTAGTCCATCCTTTTCTATTTGCATTAATGGTAGTCTTCATGGCTACTTCAAAGGGGCTAGAGGTCTGCGTCAAGGAGACCCTCTATACCCTTACTTATTTGTTCTAGCTATGGAAATTCTTGCTAAAATCTTGGCTGAGAAGTCTAGGCATCCTTTGTTCAAGTTCCATTGGAGGTGTGAGAAGACTAAGATTATAAATCTCTGTTTTGCTGATGATCTCATGATTTTTAGCAAAGGTGATGTGCATACTGTTAAGCTTATTATGGAAGGCCTTGAGGAATTTTCTAACCTCTCGGGCCTTATCCCTAATCCCAGTAAGAGTAATATCTACTTTTCTGGTTGTGAGATGGGGTTGCGTACCTCTATTCTTGGTATTGCTAAATTCAAAGAGGGCACACTTCCGGTTAAATATCTTGGTGTCCCTCTTATCACAACCAAATTGAGGGCTACGGATTGTGCTCCTCTCATTGATAGGATCACCAAAAGAGTTAAGAATTGGACTAACAGAGTTTTGTCCTACGCGGGGAGGAGCCAGCTTATCCAGTCCATCCTTTTTTCCATGCAAGTTTACTGGTCTTCCCTGTTTATTCTCCCTAAGAAGGTCATTAAGGAGATTGAAAGCATTCTTAGAGCTTTCCTCTGGTCTGGCAGTGAGCTCAAAACTCACAGTGCCAAGATTGCTTGGGATTCTGTGTGTGCTCCTAAAAGTGAGGGGGGTCTTAGGTTTAAATCTCTTGATATCTGGAATAGAGCTGCTATAGCTAAACATGTTTGGTTCCTTTTTTCTGGTGGTGAGAAGTCTATGTGGTGCCAGTGGGTTAAATCTTATTTACTCAAGGGTAGAAGCTTCTGGAAGGTCAAAATTCCCCCTGACCCTTCCTGGGTTTGGAGGAAAATATTGTCTCTTAGGGACTGGATATCTCCTCTAATTAATCACCAAGTTGGTTGTGGAGACTCTATATTCCTTTGGTATGACAATTGGCACCCTCTTGGCCCTCTTTGGAATAAGTTTGGTGACAGGATTATGTATGATTCGTGCCTCAACAGTGAGACCAAAGTCAGTCAAATCATTAATGGTCATTCCTGGAAGTGGCCTTTTCCTAACTCTTGGGAAATTCAGGAGTTGATTTCATCCACTTCTGAATGCTGCAAACCTAACCCTTCCAAGTGTGACCAGGTTATCTGGAGTCTTACTTCTGATGGTCAGTTTTCCATCTACTCAGCTTGGAATCACTGGAGACGTAGCTTTGGTAGAGTGGTTTGGCATAAACTCCTTTGGGGCCCTAATAGGATCCCGAAAGTCAGTTTCATTGTCTGGGTTGCTATCCATAACAGGTTGTACACTGGTGATAGACTAATGTTGTTTGGTTTAGCTCCTCATTCACAGTGCCCTTACTGCCTCGACCCTGGAGAGAGTCATTCTCATCTCTTTTTTAAGTGCAAATTTGCCAATAGAGTCTGGGGTGCTATTGAAGGCAAATGTAACATTAAATGGCCTGATTTGGATTGGCCGGATATTGTTACATATGCTACGAAGGAGACCAAGGGTAACTCTCTTAGAGCTAATATTCTTAGCAATGCTTTCCTGTGTTCTATTTACCACATCTGGATTGAGAGAAATAATCGTGTTTTTAACAAAGAATTTAAACCTGAAGAGGTGATAATCAAATCTATAATCCAGATGGTGAGAAGTAGAATGTTGTCCATTAAGAACTTACCTAGTTCTGCTACTGACAGCTGGTTTCTTGGCCAATGGAACCTACCAATAACAATATTGAAGCCCCATATTATCAGATATGGGAGGGCTGCTGAGTGATGTGAGTTCCATATATGTGGGTTGAGTGTTGGTGAGCAACATTGTGTGTTTGCGTAATGGTTTGTTTTGTGCAGGATCTGGTCAGAATTCTCTGTGGATGCATCTGTGTACTTGAGGGTTGAGTGATGAGAGGAATCAAAATTTCACTTCATATGAGGGTTGAGTGTAATAAGCCACCATATTTACTAATGTTAATATATATTATATATCTTTATTTGCAGGGTAAGGAAGCTCAAGTCGAGTGGTGTGAGCCTCTAAATTGTGGGCCGAGTGATGTGAGATTCTATAATGAGGGCACTGTTGTTGTTTCAATTTCTAGTAGATTGTATCTTATCTGCTGGAGGTACTTACTTATGGCTGTTCTTACAGGGTCTATTATAATGTATGAGCAGGCCTTGGGTTGTATGGGTCGAAAGAGGTGGCCAGGTTTCGGGGACTGCATACCTGCTGTTTCGGAAACTCTTGGCATTTCTGGTTTCATCAAAATGACTAAGTCCTGTTGGAATTGCATGGAGAGGATGACTTCTACTTCTCCTATTGAATGCTGGCTTATTGATACTCAGTTGTTTGGCAGTTTGCACGCCAAAGGTTACTATGCTGGGATGATGGCTGCTTGTAGCGCCTTGGTGGTCACTTGTTTTTTCTTAATCTTTATTTCTGTATTGAACTTCTGTTTTTGGATACTAGACGGTTTTGATGTGATGATTTTTTTGGCTTACCCGTGCGGGTTGTGCCGGGTTTTAGTTCAGTGGTTGTTTTGTTTGTGTTGTCAGAGGACAGGTTCTTTATTTTCAGCTTTGGGTTATCGTTTGGATGTGTTCATGGGCCTCATTCGTCAGAATGCGGCTTATGCACATATCCCTGGGGGGTTTATTCTTCTATGTATTGCTTTTCTTATCCTTAATTTTGGCAGCCGGTTTTGATCCTTGCTAGTTGACTGGTTTTTTGTTTTTGTTTTTTGTTTGCTCTCTCATCAGATGTATAGTTTGTTAGGTCCTGGGGTATGCCCCTTGTAGCTGTGTAGTTCTCTGTCTTTTTTATTTTATGTCTTATTCACCCAAAAAAAAAAGTCTTGCCAAAGCTCCGAAGTATGAGTGTACCTCTACCTCAAGCTCAAGATCAAGTCTGCTTCAAGCCAGAATGGCGATCAAGTGCTCTCCCTGACTACCATTCCCTGCTAGAGGCATCTTGGCTGTGTTCGCAATGAGTTCCTAGGAGACCAACTGCGACGGTGGAAACTAGAGTTCGAATGGCTGATGCCTAGAACGTAAAGGTTCGGGATTTCCGAGACTAAAGTCTGGTTTAAATACCCAGAGGCGTGTCCTCGGCTTGAAATCTCTATGGAAGCCCCATAGGTTGAGATAGCATGTATGCACCTCAATTCTGGATACTGAACCAACCTAGTCTGTCACCCCGTTGGAGAATAGGGAAAGTTGTGAATATGATCAGGAAGAAAGGCAACATCCAAAGTGTTCTACGTGAAGAACCCTTGTCAGTATTTCAGAGCCTTTGTACTGTGAGATGAAGGTAAGTGTTCGAAGAGCACAGGGGAAGATCCCCATCGGAGCAGAGCGGTTCACCGCCACTCACCTCATGAGGTGCTTTCTAAAGTGCTGTTTTGTCCATTTATTGCTTTCCTTAAGCATCATGCATTGTAATGCATTGTACCTATCAAGTTTCTTTCTCATTTCATGCACAATATTGTATGTACGGTTCATTCAAAGAAGTTCCGTTTTAAGATCATTTATTTAGTGTATCAATCACACTTCATTCATTTAGTATATCAATCATACTTTGTTCACTTAGTGCATCTATCACACTTTGTGCTCACCTTTTTGTGTATCAATCACATGTTCGCTCTGTGTATCTATCACACATGCACACTGTATTCGCAGTGAGAATTCCATAATTTTCTTACATCCTTTCTGCACGAGGTGTAGTTTGGCTCGAGTTTACTTGCTTGCCTAGCATTCGCTTAAAATGTTGCATTTATTTCGCATAATTGCTTCATTACAGCTCTCTTTGCATAATCATGAGTTCAACTTGGCTTCGCGTAGCGTATAAGTCCACTCTTCAAATTGGCTTCGCGTAGCGTATAAGTCCACTCTTCAATTTGGCTTCGCGTAACGTATAAGTCCACTCTTCAATTTGGCTTCGCGTAGCGTATAAGTCCACTCTTCAATTTGGCTTCGCGTAGCGTATAAGTCCACTATTCAATTTGGCTTCCCGTAGCGTATAAGTCCACTCTTCAATTTGGCTTCGCGTAGCGTATAAGTCCACTCTTCAACTTGACTTCGCGTAGCGTATAAGTCCACTCTTCAAATTGGCTTCGCGTAGCGTATAAGTCCACTCTTCAACTTGGCTTCGCGTAGCGTATAAGTCCACTCATCAAATCGGCTTCGCGTAGCGTATAAGTCCACTCTTCAACTTGGCTTCGCGTAGCGTATAAGTCCACTCGTCAAATCGGCTTCGCGTAGCGTATAAGTCCACTCGTCAAATTGGCTTCGCGTAGCGTATAAGTCCACTCTTCAACTTGGCTTCGCGTAGCGTATAAGTCCACTCTTCAAATCGGCTTCGCGTAGTGTATAAGTCCAACTTTCAAATCGGCTTCGCGTAGCGTATAAGTCCAACTTTCAAACCGGCTTCGCGTAGCGTATAAGTCCAATCTTCAAACCGGCTTCGCGTAGCGTATAAGTCCAACTTTCAATACCGGCTTCGCGTAGCGTATAAGTCCAATCTTCAAAATCTTCTTGCATATCATTTGCATTTTTGCCCCCTGCCTGCGGGCACGTCTCTGTTTGTCTTGTATGTTTGTCTAAGTCTTCGGCCTTGTCAAAAATGGGTCGTCTCTGGGCTTTGACATTCACTCCCGTCACTTGTGACTTCCGAGTTCTGTCAAAGAGGGGCAACTGTAGACACCCCATTTTTGACCGACCTTGAGACTCAGACGTCACCAGTTGAGTACTTGGTGATATTGCATAATGTGCTCGTTCAGAAGTTTCAGAGTCGCGGCTGCGAGCCCCGCCTCCGGACTTCCGGACCTTCTTCGGTGCCTTGCCTCGGTTTGCGAACCAGACTCGGTTTTCTCTATTTCTTTTCCTAAGGGGAGGGAGAGGTCCCGTAGACCGTCTCTCAATGTCCGTAGGCTACATTTGGTGGCCGTAGGCCATTTTGCCCATTTCGGAGTCCGGTTCCCGGTTTTCGGAGCCGTCAGGCCGTGTGCCTCAGTTCGGGACCGCCTAACCATCTCCGTTTGCTCTGATTTTTGGCATACATCTTATTTTCTCCCTTTTGAGGGACACTGGGGTCTGAGAAACCCACTTCGTGGCCGAACGCCACTTTCGGTGTTTAACGGGCAGTTTCCGAGGCCCCGAACTGCGTGTTTTGGCCCCCGAACATTCGTTTTGCATCGGTTTTCGTTCATTTTTGGCAGGTACCTCTGTTTTATCACCAGGAAGGTCACTGAAGGGTGGGAGGCTAGTAATTGTTGCAGCAACCAGTTATCTCTCCTCCGGAGCCTCCCGGCGCCCGTTTTTCCAACTTCCGGGCTAATGTTGAACACCCTGGGGTTAGTGTTGCCAACTTTCAACCACATATTTGTGATCTACACACCTGGGAGGACCCTAAAAACCCATGGCCGGCCAGTAATTGTAAAATTACTTTTTTACCCCTCTCTTCCGGGCCAATGTTGAACACCCTGGGGTTAGTGTTGCCAATTTTCAACCACATATTTGTGATCTACACACTTGGGAGGATCCTAAAAGTTTATGGCCGGCCATTAATTTTTCTTTCCATTTTTGCCCCTCCTCTTCTGGGCCAATGTTGAACACCCTGGAGTCACTGTTGCCAACCCCAAACCACATATATGTGATCTACACACATGGGAGGACACCAAAAGTTGGTGGGAGGCCAGTAATTTTGCCGAAAAGCCAACTTCTTTTTGGTCAAAAGTGGTTCAGCATGAATCCGGGAAGGAGAAAAAGCTGCGCGGCTTCACCGAAACGGGCGTAACTCTTTGCACAAGAGGAATTAAGATATGAGGCCACCACCATTGGAAAGCTTACTTCCGGGGCTTCATTTTGCACTCAAGAATCTCCCAAGTCCAAGTCCGGGGGGGAGAGATGTGGTTGGTTGAAGTCCGCTTGGACTGAATCTGCGCGGCTTCACGGAAAAGGGCATAACTTTTTCTACAGGAGGAATTTTAATGCAAGGTTTGCGCCATTGGAAAGCTAACTTCTGGGGCTTCATCCTAGGGGGTGACCGGCCATTTTTTCTGGCCGGCCGGCCATTTTTTTCTTTGACCTAGCCGGCCGGCTATGTTAAGTGGCTGGCCGGCCATCTGCAGAAAAAGTAACTGGCCGGCCTGCTTCTTCAGGTTGAGTGCATTCCAGCTGTGCCTTGGTTTTCCCCCAAAAAATATCTACATCCGGGGCCCCTTTTGAAAGAAGAAAAAGGCTCATTTTTCACTACACTTTAGAGGAGGCTCTTCTCTCTCTCTCTTAAATTTTGCTGGCCTCCCAACTCAAGAAAAGGGGTTACAAGGCTTGCTTGGAGGAGATACATACATAGCACCCCATTTCCTTCAAGTTTTGGGTTCCATTTCTTCATCGTCTTCAAGCTCTACCACCACCCTTCCATTCCAGCAGCAAGGGGAAGAATTCCAGCAGCTTAGAGTCACCAAATCTGGTCCAAGAAGCAACAAAAGTGTTGGTCTTCAAAGGTAAGTCCAATTTCCCTCTTTTCTAGCTCATTCTTGCACCATCTCTAAGCCATACATGCTTATTAATTTGAGCTCCGACCAAAACTGAAAAGGGGCCTATTTTGAGCTCATCTTCACTTTTCATTAAGGGCTCAACCCTGTTTGAGCCCTCCATAATACACTTGCTTCATTGATCCTCTTATATGTCATGATTTTGCATACTATTTTTGGCCCATGAGAAATTTATTTTCGAGCATGTTGTAAACTGATATTAGGCTTATTTTGAGCCCCTCTTCAACATTGAAGAAGGGATCAACCCCATTTGGGGTTTCCATGTTATACCTACCTTTATACTCCTCTTTTCTTCCCCATTCTTGCATGCAATGGCAGCCTACCATGCTTTTGTTTTTGGCCATTTTACAGTTCTGTAAAAGTTCTTATTTTGGTCCATAATTCATATTTCATTTAGGTCCTTTCATGGTTTGGGGTCTCCATAGGTCACTTCATGTTATATCTCTCTTTTATTCCCCATTCTTGCATGTTTAGTTAGCCTACCATGCTTTTGTTTTTGGCCATTTTACAGTTCTGGAAAAGTGCTTATTTTGGTCCATTCTACATGTTTTATTAAGGGTCTTTGGCTGTTTGGTGATTATTTTGTATACCTCATGTTATAGCCACTTTTGAGCCTTATTTTGCATCACATTTCTATCATGTTTGTATACTGATTTGAGGTCTGCCATATACTGTAAATATTCATATTTTTGGTCCTTCTTCAATGTTGTAGAAGGAAATTTTTCAGTTTGGGTTTTGCTTATATCACTTGCTTCATTACCCCTCTTTTGGCCCCTATTCTTGCATGCCATTTTTGCCATACCTATGCTTGCTGTTTGGCCATGTTTATAACTGTGAAAGTGCATCTTTTGGGACTGTCTAGCTTCTGTCTTTGCATTGCATGTCCATATTGTGCATGTTTGGCATAGCTATAGGCCATTTCGGGTGCCTAAATTCACCTTTCGGGACAATTCCATGCATTTCATGTCATTTCGCCTCATTTCGGGACTGTTTTCCCCCATATTTTACTGCTGAAATTCCATTAGAATGATTGCTATCCATTCCATGTCATTTCATCGCATTCCGTCATTGCCTCGGTTTGCGTGCCCGTATGCACGCATTTCGAGGCACTTCATTTTCTGCCATCGGCATCTTATGTGAGTGCGGCTGAGGCTCTCTCATGTTAGTATAAGTCCATACTTCATTTTCCATGTCATTTGCATTGCGTATGCATTGCCTCGGTTTGCGTGCCCGTGTGCACGCATTTCGAGGCACTTCATTTTCTGCCATCGGCATCTTATGTGAGTGCGGCTGAGGCTCTCTCATGTTAGTATAAGTCCATACTTCATTTTCCATGTCATTTGCATTGCGTATGCATTGCCTCGGTTTGCGTGCCCGTGTGCACGCATTTCGAGGCACTTCATTTTCTGCCATCGGCATCTTATGTGAGTGCGGCTGAGGCTCTCTCATGTTAGTATAAGTCCATACTTCATTTTCCATGTCATTTGCATTGCGTATGCATTGCCTCGGTTTGCATGCCCGTGTGCACGCATTTCGAGGCACTTCATTTTCTGCCATCGGCATCTTATGTGAGTGCGGCTGAGGCTCTCTCATGTTAGTATAAGTCCATACTTCATTTTCCATGTCATTTGCATTGCGTATGCATTGCCTCGGTTTGCGTGCCCGTGTGCACGCATTTCGAGGCACTTCATTTTCACCCGCCGGCATCCTATGTGAGTGTGGCTGAGGCTCACTCATGTTGGAATAAGCCCATTTGTCATTTCCATGTCATTTCATCATATTTTACCATTGCCTCGGTTTGCGTGCCCGTGTGCACGCATTTCGAGGCACCTCATTTTCATAGCATTTACCATTGCCTCGGTTTGCGTGCCCGTGTGCACGCATTTTGAGGCACCTCATTTTTATAGCATTTACCATTGCCTCGGTTTGCGTGCCCGTGTGCACGCATTTCGAGGCATCTCATTTTCATTGCACCTAACATCGCCTCAATTTGCGTGCCTGCGTGCACGTATTTCGAGACACCTATCATCGCCTCGGTTTGCATGCCTGCATGCACGTATTTCGAGACACCTATCATCGCCTCAGTTTGCGTGCCCGCGTGCACGTATTTCGAGACACCTATCATCGCCTCAGTTTGCGGTTTGCGTGCCCGCGTGCACGTATTTCGAGACACATATCATCACCTCGGTTTGCGTGCCCGCGTGCACATATTTCGAGGCACCTCATTTTCAGTGCATTCTGTCATTTTCTCGGTTTGCGTGCCCGTGTGCACGCATTTCGAGACATCTTATTTTCATAGCATTGTGTATGTTAGGATTGCATCTTAGTTGCATTTCACGCATATCATGCATATTGCATCGTGTCCGGAATAGGAGTTAGCCCGGGCACGGGAAACGAGGTACATTTCATACTCCGAGTGACGGAATGTGTCTCAATTCCCCCAGTCACCGACACTCCGGATTGTCCATGATGGAGTTAGGTTTTAGCTGTAGTTTCATGTGCATTCATCTTATATTGAGTTGTGCATTTCGACTCCTCGGCCATCATGCCTCGGTATGCGTGATTGGTGGCACGAGGATTGAGACATGCATATATCTGTGCAAATACATTGCTATGCCCCTTTCCTGCTCTCTGTTGCAGCAAAACCAGGAATCAGCAACCTTTTGGGGCTTGGCACGCATTTCAAGAACAGGTGTAAACAGAGGCTAATTGGGGCATTCCGGTGGATTTCCGCGCAAGACAATCCGGACATGCATCATCCATCAGAAGCAAGGCAGTCCCTGGCTTGCACGCCAGTTTTATTTGCTTTCTTAGTTAATTCATTAATTAATTAGGATTCTGTAATATTCTCATATTCGGACTGTAATATTTGGACTGTAATATTCTTTTATTTGGGACTGTATATTTATTCGGACCCTCTGCGCGAGGGCCACAACTGTAATAAGTGTGTGTGTGTGTGTTGTATGTTTTCCAACCCCACGTCTTTCTCCCTTTTATTTATCCGCTTTTGATGGTTAGATTAGGGCATGTTTAAATTAGCATACAGTATGACAGCATGTTTGCATCATTCATCTGTATTGCATGCACCGGGCTCGGCGCATCATACTAACTGCATTGTACTTTCAATTTCAAAGTTGAATACATGATAGTTGTAGCATTTCATATACCATCTTAGAATAGCCGAGCCTGCTATAGTTGCATTCTGCATGTGTCACAATTAGGCATTTCTGTATATTTAGGATCATGCATGATTTCTAATAAATTCCTATTTTGGCTTGGAGTACTCGGTAAGTTTTATGCTTTAGCATCCTTACATGTGTGTGAGTGACTGCCATGAATAGCATGCTTACCATGAGGCTATGTGCTTATGTGAAATATCTGCCTGAATGCCTGTGGGTGAAGGTTGGGTTACTTGAATTGGGACAATTCATCAAATGTTTGTTTTAAGCCCACTAGATAGTGGCAAAACCATCTTTTCCAAAAGCCCACCTGAGGGTGGCAAATCCGTGTCTTAGCCTACCTGCGAGTAGCACCATCAAACCATTTTCAAATAAACAAGCATGAAATGTTTTGTTCCAATTCGGACGACCCAGTCTATATTTATATGCTGCGAGCATCACATAGTAACCTAGGCTAATAACCGGAATAAGAACATACAATGTTTTCAAAAATTGATATCATGGTTAGTAGAGGCCGGTCTATGACCGGGCGAGCAGGGGTGCTCACGAAGTGACCTTCCCCAATCGTACCCAAGTTCCCGAGCCGAGGCAACTTTGGTGATGACGGACACGTGGCCTTTTGGCACCGAGTCAGGGTTTCCTAAATTTCCCAAAATAAAATATTTAGGTGGCGACTCTGTATCTGGCAAAGCAGTCCATGTTTGGCACTTCTTTCAAAAATCTGTTTTCTTAAAACGATTTGCCGGATTTGGACTCTTTGGTTCAGATTTAGAACCGTGACTACAAAGTCGAGTCCGAGCTGTAGCGAGGTCCCCCGCGGGCTTGTTACAGTAACAAGCAGAGTTTGGGCTTTGTACTGCTGGTAAGCAATGGGAAGAGCTGAGGCTTGGTAGGGGCGAAATACCGGTCCTCGAAGAGGATGAGCTTTAATTCCTCAATCTAGTTAGGATTATGAGGAAGTGGAGGTGCTGCTGGGTCCACTCCAAAGAAGGGAGGAAACTAGGGCTCATTCACACACTCTAGCTAGTCAAAAGAGTAGAGTTTTGTCTTCTTAACCAAGTGTGAGGGACTTAATCCCAGAGCCTCGATTGGGCGAGGAAAGTCTTTCGTACAATTTTGGTCGGCAAGCTGGAGGTATACCATGCCAAAAGTAAATTGTCTTCGAGGCAATGGAGGTGGTCAAATGGTACATAGGGGTATACCACTGAGATGCGAGAAGAAGGAAGAACCAAAGTAGGGTCATCGAATTCAACAAATCTTTGGTGAATTCGCTCCCTTGTTTGAGGTTGGATTGGTTTTGGCCAGGCATTCCAACCAGTAGTTTTGGTAGAAAAGGAGGCAGCCTCATCCCAAGCAACCTTTGGGGTAGACGAAAAGTTTTCGAGATCCATATGAGCAAGTTTTTGTTCTAAAGGTGCATTTTCTGCAAAAGCCTCCATAACTTGTATAAATGGAGTAGAATAAATACGACTAATAAATGCATGAGAGTTCTTTCGAGGTTGGCCATCATTGTCCAAAACCTCTTCATATGCTTGATCAATGAAGGAAAATGTTTGATTATCCATTAAGGATGTATCAGTCCCTTCGTTTGCATAGATAGTGGAAGTAAGGTTCAAGCACAAGGGGAAGTTTAGTGTTTTAAACATTGCTTGAAGACGATTATACTTCCAGAACAATTAATTACCATGCACGTTCTAGAACGTGGGCAATATTGCATCGATCCACTAATATTACCAAGTATTGGTTATATTAGCGTGGGGAGTAATGTTGGCCATATATTTTGTATCAGCCAATCACAGCCTCACACATGGTCCATTAGGGATAACTTGAGGAATTAGTAAAGGTCTCCAATTATCCGAGGACACGTGGAAAATTATGTCAATGGCAATGGATTTGCGAAGCACTGAAAGATCGAAAGGAGCAAGGTGATGCGGCTAAACGATTCTTAAAGATTTAAATTGAAATTCATGAGGGAAACCCAATCGCAAGAAATGGCTTAGTGGAGGCAAAATGCTTGGGGCCATGTCCCATGATCATGGAGGTTACTTCGACAGTTATCATCTACTTCGACAACTGTCAGCCACTTTGACGATCACTACTAGGGCCTATAAATAGAGGAGAAAGCTGATAGTGAAGGACGCAGAACCAGATCCAGAAACCAGTTTATTTTACCTTAATTTTCCAGTCCTTTACTTTTTAGTTCTATATTTTCCTACACTGCAATTTCAGTCTCTTAGGAGTAGTTTTAAGTTAGTCTGTTCGTTGATGTAATCTCTTTCGAGACTGTGGAAGTGTGAAGGTACTATTGTAAATATTTGTTTACTTAATGAAATTTAAATTCTGACATTGTTCTCTCTCTCTCTCATTCTTTTACTTTTTGATTATTTTTTTGGAATTTTCTCCTAAAACAAGCCACCAATAAAAGTCATCTTCATTGAGACTAAAAGAACTTCGAAACAATTGTCCGATTAATTAGTTGAAATTTACTATTTCTGTAAGGACTTATTGATCCTTGCTGGCACTCTCTAATTACATTTTTAACCTTCAAAAGCCAAAAAAGCCAACAGAACAATACACATATTTTGATTAATTAAAAATAATGAGACATATCATTTGGATGGAGTTATTACTCTTTTTGAATATGGGATTCACATATTTAGAAAATCACATTTTATGTGTTGTTTACCTACTAAAAGAATGTGTAAACAAATAATTGGTAAAATAAATACGCACTTTGTATATTTGGAAAGTAGCATTAAATGAATACACTGGACTAATCCAAAATGAAATATTGAAATTGTGTTTTCATCTTGAATACATTTACACATTTAGTAAAATAAACTAAAAACCTTATTTTGACATGAAGGTGAGGTTTAATATCATTGTAAATTATGAAAACCAAATTCATGTTCTTTATTTTTTAGGAGCATTTTTTTGATAAATCCCTCCTCTACAACTTATGTTCCAACTAATTCAAATCATATTTTTATTTTTTTATTTTTATTTGGGACATTTTTTTAGGGCTATGTTTATTTATTTATTTATGTTCCCCTAATAGTAATAGTGTGCATTGATCTCTCACACTAATGTAGAGCACTTGTCTTTGGTTGGAACATATATGTCACAAATTTCTCATTTAAGTCCTAATTTCTAATACCTACCCATACATATAGTGAGCAATGTTAGAGATTAATATTTTAGATAAAATAATAATAGTAATAATAATAATATTCTAGAACATTTTCTCGTTGCAAATATTCACATTGACCTCATTGATCATTTCGCGTACTTAGAAATGAGTACCAAACGCAAGTCAATTTGAATTCTATTTTTGTGTTATGTTGAAATCATAGTTGTCAAATTTGCAATGACTTACAAATATGAATATCAAATATATTTTGTGAAGTTATATGGTTTTTATTTTGAAATATCCAATTTTGGTTGTGAAAACATCAAACACCATAGGTAGAATTTTGGTGTGGTGTGAACGTGTAGCAATGTGAAACACACAATATGTTAGCATGTATGTCCTTGTATTTTAGGTTTGATTTTCACATCTTATTAAGTATTATGTTTAACTTTTGATTACATTATTTTGTGCATATTCTCATTGTGTTAATCATGATTTTTTAAATATTCACACTGTGCATTATGATCTCAACTTGAGAGAGTTTTTGGGCTTGATAGGCCTATTTTAGGACCGATTCGGTGATTCTAATTGTTCACTTTTTAGGACTCGTTGAATAGAATATTCATGAAAAAATTAAGATAATTGGATATTAGTATCTATAAGTTTGAACATATTTATTTTTAATAAATAGACAAGAAATATAATTTTAAAAATAACCAAAAATTTTTTGTAATAAAAATTTGATTCAACCATATAGCTACTAATTTTTGATCATTTTCGTTTTTTGCATAAATATTCTATTCAATGAGTCCTAAAAAATGAACGGTTTGGATTATCAAAATCGATCCCAAAATGGGCCTACCAAGCCCAAACGCCCTCTTAAGTTGAGATTGCTAGGTTAAGAGAAGCCAAAGCATTAAAAATATTCTAAATTAGCGTATGCCAGTGCATATGAAGTTGTTATGGTTTCAGAAAAGGGAAATTTGGTCAAAACGCCCTCATAATAAAACTTTAACGCATTAAGGGTAAGCACAAAAAAATTTCCATGAAAAGTCCAACACACCACTATTATCAAAATATCCTTAGTGATTGATTTAATATTTTAAACTTTAAAATGACATAACTTTTGATTCAGATATCGCTTTTTAATAAAATTAGTAATTTTAAAATCCTCTCATTAATATCTATCAAACAAGATTTAGATTGATTATGAAGTTCTTAAAAAAAAATTATAACTTACTATCGAAATTGACGTAAACAGTAAAATTTTTCTTTATTTCATAGTAAAATTTTACTCTGATTCACAGTAAAATTTTGCTATTAATCAATTAGGAAACATATTTTTACTACGAGTTCAAAAACAAATCACACAAGGACACACTACTTGAGTAAAATTTTACTGTCATTCTATAAACATGTCATAAAAAAAAGAGTACATCTTACAATGAGAAACCATAACAAGTAGAGATGAAATTTTATATTCATACTTACAAACTAGTAAACAAACACTATTACGAATTACACACAACAAAAAGAAATCGAAAAAAAAAACAATTAATCAAAAATTCAACATACATGATCAAACTTGAACAACAATCAAACACTAATTGAATGAAATTTCAACTCTAACACGAACACTGATCAAACGAAGTGATTTAATGAACTGATCTAACTTGAACAGTAATTGAATGAAGTTTTGCAAGTTAAATCAAAATCTCATGAAGAACAATGATCAAACTTGCAACCACGACGCATATGGACAATGATTGATGTAGAAAGGTGAGCTATGTTAGGGAATGAACAAGACTTTCAACATCAATCGCACTAACAGATTTGATTCAAATCTTTAATATATATCTAGAGTAAGATTGTCTAGGAAAAAGAGAAAAAATATTAGCTTGTCTCTCATGAAGAACGCACCTCTTGCTCAAGGGATTTAGGAAGTAAAATATGTTGGGTTGTCGTTTACATACTAACATGTTGGGCCTAGGGGGTTTTAGCTAAATTATCTATACGGGTAAAATTGTCTATAAAAGACCTCAAGCATGGGAATTAGGATTTGGTGGATCAAATCTCCAAAATATTAGGGCTTATTGGAATACAAGAATATCTATGGATTAATTGGGATACAAATGCATAATTTGAGAATTTTCACTAATTTCACGTTTGTTTCTACACAATTATTTTCTAAATATATAAAAATTTGAAATTAACCTTAAAGTCAGGGTTGATATTGTTTAAAGGGCGTTGTAGCTCGGCTTTTGCGCATCCCCTTTCGAAGGCTTGAAAAAAAAGCCCAACAGTTCGGACTCCCGCGGTTCTGAATCTAATCTCACAAGTGCAATGTGAAACTGACAAATACCAAAGAGTCTAAATCCGGAAAATCGTTTTGAAAAACTGATTTTAGAATCAAAAATGCCAAAATTGGACTGCTTGGCCAGATATAGAGTCGCCATCTAAATAATTTTATTTTTGGGGAAATTTAGGAAACCCATGACTCGTGCCAAAAGCCACATGTCTGACATCACCAAAGTTGCCAAGGCTCGGGAACTTAGGTACGAGAGGGGAAGGTCATGAATTGAGCACCCTCGCTCGCCCGATCAAAGATCAGCCTATACTAATCATGATATGATATTTTATAAATATTATGTGCTCTTGTTCCAGTTATTAAACTAGCATTACTACGTGATACGCACAAGCAAGTATAGACTAGTTTGCTCAATTTGGAACAATTCAACTCATGTTTGTTTGCGAAAATGGTTTGAATTTGCCACCTCAAGTGAGCTTAAAGTTTGTGGATTTGCCACTAAACATAGTGGGCTTAAAACTGATTTACCACTCAACAAAGTGGGCTTAAAAAGCACATTTGTTGAATCGTTCCAATTCAAACAATAAGCTTTCATCCACAGGCATTCAATTAGTTTAGCGTATAAGCACATATCTTCATGGTAAGTATGCTAGTCATGGAAATCACTTACACTCATGTAAGTATGCTAAAGCGTTAAAACCTCACCTAGTACTCCAAGCTAAGAAAATAAGAGTTTAGAAAAAAAAAATGCATGATTCCTAACTATACAAGATGCCTAATGCAAGGCATGCAATATGCAATTAGTAGGCTTGATTACTAATATGGCATACGAAGCAATTTAAATAACATGCGGTTAAACACGTATTCAAATAAGATATTGAAATGACAATGTAGTTTGAATGATGCGCCAAGCCTCGGTGCATGCAATATGAATGAATGTATGTAAACATAAGGCATGCTAATTGAAATATGTCCCTAATCTAACCATCAAAAATGGGTAAATCAAAGGGAGAAAGATGTGGTCTTGGAAGACATACATGCACACACACACACTTATTACAACATTACGCCCTCACGAAGAAGGGTCTGAATGAATAAAAGCTAACTAGCTAGCTAAACTAAACTAAGCTAATTAAGCTAAATATTAGAAAACTTGAATTAATTAACTAAACTAGTTTAACTAATTATTACAACACAAATTAATTACAATACAAACTAATTGAATTACAGCAACAGGCTAATCATAGGCTCATTAAATTAAACTAATTAACAAGATAACTCGTCACGGGGTGCGAGGGATGCCCATGCATGCTTGGTTTCCACCCAAAGAACATCCTCTGTCTACCCCCGAATGCTTCTGTTTGAACAACCCTTGCATCATTTCCTTCTCCAAATCAACTCTGCCATGCCTCACAAGCATACTGCTCAAAATTCATTGGTGGTCAGCCGGCCACCATTGAGGGGTTGCCGTCCATCACTAGTGGCCGACAGGCCAGTAACAGTGGCCAGCAAGCCACTGATGATACACCATTTTTTGTTACAACAGAGAGCACACAGGGCAAAGAAAAGGTATTCTCATAGGTTGTTTGTACTGTGTATCACCCTTTATCATCAAAACAAGCTCAAATGAGTGATACACTTGGCCCTCAAACCATCAATCAAGCAATTTCCATGCATGATGGCTAAGGGACCAATTTGTACAAGTTTAATGAGTACAAAACAAGACTCAAAAGCCATCACCCTATCATGCATGATCAATGGCAACGTAGACCTATGAAAATGGCACATTTCATCACTTTTGAGTATGAAATGTCCAATTTTTCTTGTGTTCAAATTAACGTCCGATTTGAACACATGCAATGCAACACAAAGAAATGCTGATCTTGCAAATTTTACTTGCCAATTTTGTTTACACATTTTAGTTACCAAATCATTCTTTAATCAATCTGTCCATTTGGTGAGTGTCCTCTAAGATGAAAGAAGTGTCAACCGAGGGATAATGTAAGGCATGAGAGAGATCATGCCGTTGATAATGAACCCTCAAAGAGGATTAAACCATTAGGCATGACCTCAATCTCAAGCTTAAAGGATCCTAAGCTTGAAGCAACCCTCAAAAGCAAATGAAAGAGTGAAGCAAAAAAGGAGGTTACAAAGTTATAGTGCTGAAATAGAGTGAAAAACAACACCAAAAGATGCTATCAACTCAAACAAGAAGTGTCTAAGACCCTAAAACACCAAATTGTGAGGATTATTACACTACAACCATGCAAAACAAGACTCAACCGACCTAAACAGCCCAAAACAGAGCTAAAGCATGATATTTCAGAGGCAAAAACATGTTGGACTTGAGCTAAGTTAAGCTAGAAAAACATGCTAACATGTGAAGCTAACTAGGCATGCAAATAAGAGACAAGGAGGGGAGGCTAACCCCTCCAAATTTGGATTTCAAAATGAGTGTTTTGCCATTGAAAAGCCTCTGAAATTTAGTGGTTAAAAGGCCCAAAAAAGTTGGTTTGAAAGTGATGAACAAAGGCACAAAAACTTTACAAGCAAAGAAGTAAGAAGGGTGAACCACCCCCTAACTGAAAATGGCCTCAAATCGTTACCTTTAGGCCACAAAAACAGAGTTTTTTCCAGTTCAAAATCAGCCCCAAAACAGCCCAAAAACAATAGAAGAAGATGGCAAAGCAAGTATGTAAAACAAGCTTAAAAGGCAAGTATTATACCTCTTGAAGGGAAGATGCAAATGAAGTAATAAATCAAGCTAAGACCACCTTCTAGAGCTCAAAGAGGGTCCCAAGTAACCTTAGCCCAAAGATAAGCAACTTTGGTTAAGGGTTAATAGGCAAACTTGAACTGAATCTCTACTTGTATGCACTTATGCACAAAAGTTCAAGAGAGAGAGAGAGAGAGAAATGTAGAGAGAGCAACTCCCAATTTTTTTTCTAACCTTAAAACAACAGAGAAGGTCCTCTATATATAGCAATATATGAACTTTAAGTCGAAATATCAACAAAACAGATAGTTGATGCTTTTGAGAGATAGCTGGAGGAAAATATCTGCAAAATCTGAGCTTTTGTTTCACCAGTGGCCGGCAGGCCACCATTTGTGGCCAGCCACAAAAATCTATTTTTTGGCCCGATTTCAAACACGCATAACTCCTTCATCCGGACTCCATTGCAGGTCATTCTTAAGTCTTAATTGAAGCCCCAGAAGTCTACTTTCCAATGGTGGTAGCCTCACATCAAAATTCGGAGTGTGAAAAACCATATGCCTATTTTAGTGAAGACTGCTCAGTTTTGGTCCTTACTGGATTGATGCCTAACTTCTCCTCAACTAGTTTTCTTCCCTCCTTTCCTATTTCTCCAACTCGAAACCTTTAAATAAGGTGTTTTGAAAGATTTTTCAAAGAGTTCACCTCTCTTTCATTTATTTCCACTTTGTGCTTGCTCGGTTTATCGAAAAGTGCAACATTTAACGAAATACGAGCCTCGGAACATCGTAGAAACATTTTCAAAAATATTTTTAAAGAGAGGGTTTTAAGGTCTAAAATAATTTTGGTCAAAATAGTTTTGGTCCAAAAAAAAAAAAAATGGGGTGTAAGGTTTGGATTTGAAGCTCCTCTTGCCGAAGAAATTGAACCTTTGCATAACATAGCCTTCCTTCTCGAGTAATCAACCTGAGGCGCCCAAGTCTTAAAGGTGGTCAAAAATGGGGTGTCTACAGTTGCCCATTTTTAACAAAGCTCAAAGCCATGAAGCGATGTGAGTGAATGTCAAAGCTCTAAGATGACCCATTTTGTCAAGGCCGTAAGACTTGGGCAAATAAACAAAATGCAGATGCAGTTGGTTGAATCCAAGGGTTGCCTATATATCCCATTGCAAGGAATCAAACCAGTGTAGTTCAGGGGCAGGATGCAAATGATACACAATGCGACAAAACAATGTAAATGATATACAATGTAACAAAATCATGCAAATGATACATAATGTGACGAAATCATCAAACCACAAGCAATGCAAAAACAAAAATATCATAAAAGATTGGCGATGCAAATCAAACTACGTTTTATATAGAAAAGGTGTTGGAGCACTCTAACCACAATTCTTGCGGAATAGGTGCATGCACATGCAGAACTATGTTTTTCATAGAAATAGAAAGAGTACGAATAATTAGGTGGGATGATATAAGTGAGGAATGATCTGGTGGGGAAAGATAATGATCTTGAATGCTATATGCGACAAGACAAAGTACAATGCAATGAATGCAATAGATACAGTGAATAAGGGGTAGGTCGAACCATATTTGACCTAGAAAAGGTATGGACACAAAACAGACCACGTATAACACAGAAAAGATGTCGAAACCCTCAGACCAGAATTCTTGCAGAATAGGAACGTACGCATACAGAGCTATATTTTAACGTGAAAAGTATAGGCACATGCCAAACTAAGCTTATCATAGAAAGGATGCAAGATGTAATGGATGATGATGTACTGGATATGATAGATAACGTAGCAGATACATGTAATAAATTCTATATACAATGCGATAGATGTAATAGATAATAATGGACATGATGATGCAGCTAGGAAATGATGCTTTAGAAAGTACCTCACAGGGGCAATCGGTGATGACTCACCTTATGCTGCTGGGAATCTTCCTCTTCTGCATCTTGCACTTCCAAACCACAGATACTATGTTCGCAACTTTCCCTATTCTCCAACAGTGTGATAGACTAGGTTGGTTCTATATCCAAAATTGAGGCGTATACAAGCTACCTCAACCTATGGGGTTGCCATACAGATTTCAAGTTGAGGATACACTCCTGGGTATTTAAACCAGACTTTAGTCTCAGAAATCCCAAACCTTGGCGTTCTGGGCCCCGGCCATTCGAACTCTAGTTTCCACCGTCTCAGTTGATCTCCTAGGAACTCACCACAAACACAGGTAGGTGGCTATACCAGACCACCGGAAGTCATTTGGGCAGGACAAATACCAAAGGGATTACACCTTTAGAGGATTTAAGGTCTCCTAGACCAATGAGTGCACAAGACAGTGCAATGCAGAATGAATGCGCAAAACAGTGCTATACAAGTGCACAAGATAGTACGAGCTCAAGGTGCACAAGATAGTGCGATGAAAGGTGCACATGATAGTGTGACACCGGGTACACAAAATAGTGCGATGCAAGGTGCACATAATAGTGCGATACTAGGTGCACAAAACAGTGCAATGTAAGTTTGAATGCACGAAATAGATGTGAATGCACAAGACAGATGTGAATGCACAAGTGTGGACTTGCCTTTTTTCGCACCCCGCCTTTCAGAAAGGGTTTGAAAAGAAGGTCTCACAGTTCAGACTCTTGCGTTCTAAATCGAGTCTCACAAGTGCAATGTGAAACTGATAATTGCCAAAGAGTCCAAATCTGGCAAACCTTTTTGGAAAATCGATTTTAAATCAAATGATGCCAAAATTGGACTACTTTGCCAGATACAGAGTCACCACCTAAATATTTTATTTTTGGAGAAATTTAGGAAACCCTGACTCGTGCCAAAGGCCACGTGTTCGTCATCACCAAAGTTACCTCGGCACGGAAACTTGGGTACGAGAGGGGAAGGTCTAGAAATGAGCACCCCCACTCACCTGATCAAAGATCGGCCTCTACTAATCATGATATGTTTTTTTATAAACATTATGTGTTCTTGTTCTAATTATCAGCTAACTTTACTAGGTGACGCATACAAGCAAGTATAGATTAAAATTGCAAGAATTGGAACAACTCAACTCATGTTTGCTTTTGAAAATGGTTTGAATTTGCCTCCCTCAAGTGGGCTTAAAAGATGCAGATTTGCCACCAAACATAGTGGGCTTAAAACATGATTTTGCCACAACAAAGTGGGCTTTTAACGTACATTTGTCGAATTATTCCAATTCAAACAACAAGTCTTCATCTACTGGCATTCATACAGTTTAGCATTTAAGCACATAGCCTCATGGCAAGTATGCGAAACATGGCAATATGGCAATCACACTCATGCAAGTATGCTAAAGCATAAAACTCACCGAGTACTCCAAGCCAAAACAAAAACTAGGTAGAAATATGCATGATCCTAACTATACAAGATGCCTAATGCAACGCATGCAATATGAAATTAATAGGCTCGGCTACTAATATGGCATATGAAACCACTTGAACAACATGCGATTAAACACTTATTTGAAGAAGTATTAAAATAACGATGCAGTTTGAATGATACGCCAAGCCTCGGTGCATGCAAGACAAAATGAATGGATGCAAACATGCAAGCATAAGGTATGTTAATCGAAACATGATCCCTAATCTAACCATCAAAAGCGATTAAATAAGAGGGAGAAAGACGTGGGGTTGGAAGACATACACACACGTACGCACACTTATTATGACATTATGCCCTCACGAAGGAGGGTCTGAATGAATAAGTTAACTAGCTACGCTAGTTAAGCTTACTATTACAACACAATGAAAATAATTAACTATTCTAAGCTAATTATTACAACAATTGAAACAAATTAACTAACTTATTTTAAGCTAAGTAAATATTACAAATCGGAATTGAATAATTAGTTACACTAACTAATTAAGTACAACACTTGAATTAACTACCTATTCTAAGCTAACTAAGCTAACTAAAGCAATTAAATGGCCTTGAGGGCGAGGGATGCATGCATGCTTGATTGGTTTCCTCTCGAAAATCCACCGCCTTGCCATTGCAGCCTCTGTTTGCACACTTTTGATCACCAACAGTGCTGTCAACTTCCAGAATGCCTCTGCTCCACCTTAGAAACCCACTTGTGTCAAATTTCGTTGATGATTGATTGGGTACCAATGGTGGTCGCCGGCTACTATTGGTGGCCGTTGGCCACCCCTTCCCTGAACTTCCTTTTTTGCTGCAACAGAGAGAAAGCATAGGCAAAGCAGTGCATTCTCAAGATTTCTGTGTACTGTTACTCTCTTTATCATTACACAAGCTCAAAGGAGTGCAACCCTTGGCCCTCTGTAGACATCCCATTTTTTACCGTCCTCAAGACTTGGACGTTCTTGCAGGTATATATCCAGTGATGAGTTTGATTGCTCGTTGAGCATTCAAAATCCGCGGTGGAATGCCACAGGTTTGAGCTTTCCCAAACCCTGCATCAATTCTGTCTCATTTTTTGGACCATGTTTAGGTCCTTTCCACTTGTTTTTTTGATGCACTGCCGGCTATGTTTGGGCTCTGCCGGCCACGAATTTTGTCCTGCCGGCCATTGATGTGTCCTGTCGGCCATCAATGAGCCCCTGATGGTCGGCCACCAGTGTATCAGTAGATATTTTCTGATATTTTGTGCCAGCTGTTTGCACAGATTGAGCCATCTTCTTGCACATGTATGGCTGGATCTCTTTGAGGGGATTTTGCATCTTCTATATATAGAGGCCCCCTCTTGCATATGAGGGCGTTGGAAAGTTTGAAGACAAAAAAATTTCTCTCTCTCTCTCTCTCTCTCTCTCTCTCTCCCTCTCTCTAGAATCCTCTCTCTAAATATTTTGTGCCTTACAGCTTAAATTCTCTACACTCTTGCATATCAGCCCTTGATCAAACTTGATCACCTTTGAGTTGAGGTTGCATGAGGTCCTATTTGAGCTCTAGAAGAGGATATTGGCTTGGTTTGGCTTGATTTTGGTGCCTAAATTGTATCTTGTCTTCAAGAGGTAGAACACTTGTGTTTTAAGCTTATTTTAAATACTTGTTTTGCCATCTTTGCATACTGTTTTGAGGCTGGTTTTGACCTCTGAAATCTCTATTTTTATGGTCTAAAATGGTGGTTTGAGGTTTGATTGGAGTTAGGAGTAGGCCACTCTTCTTGTTGCTTGATTATTAAGTTGTTGTGCCATCTTTCAAAGCTTTCTAAAACAACTTTTTTGGTTCTTTTAACCATTATTCAGTGGTAAAAACTATGTTTTGAGGTCCAAAATAGGAGGGGGTAGCCTCCCCTCCTTGTGTCTTGTTTGTAAGTGTAGATAGCTTAACATGTGACCATGTTTTTCTAGCATTTTGTGACTTGATATCAGCATATTTTTGCTACTATTTTGATTGGCTTTAGCTCTATTTTGAGATGGTTAAGTCACTTGAGGCATGCTTTGTATGCTTGTAGTGCAATCGTGCTTGATAGTCTAGTGTGTGCCATGTTTTGGCCTCTTATTCTAGCTCTTTTTAGATTACTTCAAGCATGTTTTAGGACTCCTTTCAAATTGTTTTAGGACTGTTTTGAAGTGTTTGTACCTTATGAGATTTGTTTTGCATGCCTATAGTGTAGTGATCTTCACTAGTTTGGTGTTTTTGGCTTTTTAACATGTTTTGTATGAGTTGCTTATATGTTGCAGTGTCATTTTGCATGCAATTTCAGTACATATAATATCTGCAACCTCCCTCATTTTCTCACTTTTTCATTTGCTTTGACAGTTGGTTAACCTTTGGGTTGTGTTTAAGCTTGAGATTGAGGTTTGTGCTTAATGGTTTTAATCCTCTTTTGAGGGTTTCTAATAACCAACAGCATGATCTCTCTCATGCCTTAAATCACCCCTTGGTTGACACCTCTCTCATTAGAGGACACTCACCTTGGACAAATCAACTAAAGAATGGATCAGTAATTAAAATGTGTAAATAAAACATGACAAGTAAAACTTGAGCAAGTTAAGCATGTTGTGTTTGTATTGCATGTGTTCAATCAAACGTTATATTGAACACAAGGAAGATTGGAGCATTTCATACTTAGAGTGATGAAATGAGCCAATCGCCTTGGTCTCCAGCCCTTGATCACTCATGATAAGGTGGTGGTCTTGAGTGTTGTTTTGTGCTTTTATTGAAATTGTACTCCTTGGATCTTTGGCCATCATGCAATAAAATTGCTTGGTTGGTGATTTTGGATCTAAGAATGCCACTCCTTTGATGTTTTGAGATGATAAGGAGGGGTATAGTACAAACATATCCTTGGAAAACCCTTCATTTTCCTCTATTTGTGCTCTATTGCAGTGTGGTGACTCAGAGGACCAGTGGCCGGCAGTGGCTCATTGATGGCCAGCAGTGCCTCATTCTTGGCCGACAGGGCACACTTTTGGCAGGCAGATGGCCGGCAGCAAGCATTCATGGTCGGCAGGCCACTGGTGCAATCCTCAGCATTGATTTAGTAAGGTAGAGCAGAAAGATTCTGGAGTATGGTCAACCCTGCAAACAGAGCCTCTCAAGAGCAAACTGGAGGGCTTTTCGGGGTGAAAATCGAGCGAATGCATCCTCCATTTCCCGAGGCAGAGCTGAGGCAGTGTAGTTTAAATATCTTGCATGATTAGTTAGTAAACATTTGATTTAATTAACTAGTTTGCTAATTAGTTAAGTGTTGTAATAATTAGTAGTTTGCTAGTTATTCATTGATTTGTAATAATTAGTCTAATTAGTTTAATTAGATTAGTTTGATTTAGCTTAGCTTAGATTAGCTTAGCCTATTCATTCGGACCCTCCTTCGCGAGGGCATAATGTTGTAATAAGTGTGCGTGCGCGTGTGCATGTCTTCCAACCCCACATCTTTCTCCATTTTATTTATCCGCTTTCGATGGTTAGATTAGGGACATATTTCATTTAGCATACCTTATGCTTGCATGTTTGCATCCATTCATTTGTCTTGCATGCATCGAGGCTCAGCGCATCATTCAAACTGCATCGCGATTGCAATACTTATTTGAATACGTGTTTCAAAACATGTTATCAAATTGAGTCAAATAATATGCCATATTAGTAGTCGAGCCTATTAATTTCACATTGCATGTGTTGCATTAGGCATCTTAACATAATTAGATCATGCATTGTTTCTAACTAGCTTTTGTTTTGGCTTGGAGTACTCGGTAAGCTTTTACGCTTTAGCATATTGCATGAGTGTAATTGCCATAAATGCCATGATTAGCATGCTTGCCATGATGCTATGTGCTTAAATGCTAAACTGCATGAATGCCTGTGGATGAAGGCTTTGTTGCTTGAATTAGAACAATTCAACGAGTGTGAGTTTTTAGCCCACTTTGCGAAGTAGCAAATCATGTTTTAAGCCCATCATGTTTGGTGGCAAATCTGCGTTTTAGCCCACTTGAGGGTGGCAAATTCAAACCATTTTCGAAAGCAAACATGAGTTGAATTCGTTCCAAGTCTTGCGATTTTAGTCTATAATTGCTTGTGTGCGTCACATAATAATGTTAGCCAATAATTTGAATAAGAACACATGAGGTTTATAAAACAACATATCTTGCGAGTAGAGGCCGACCCATTGATCGGGCTAGCGTGGGTGCTCATTTCAGGACCCACGAGAGGAAAAAAATGGGTGGTGTAAACACCAGGCGTACTCGAATCCTTTTAACCAAAACAAGGGGGGTGGTATAAACATCGGAACTCGTCCAAATGATTCTAGCGAAAACAGGGTGTGGTATGAGTATCGGAACACGTCCGAATGCTTCTAACCAAAACAAGATGTGGTATAAGCATCGGAACACGTCCAAAATGCTTCAAACCAAAACAGGGTGTGGTATAAGTATCGGAACACGTCCGAACGCTTCTAACCAAAACAAGATGTGGTATAAGCATCGGAACACGTCCAAATGCTTCTAACCAAAATAGGGTGTAAACATCGGGACATGCCCAAATGCTTTTAACCAAAGGGAGTGGTGTAAACATCGGGACAAGCCCGAATGCTTTTAACTAAAGGGAGTGGTATAAACACCAGGACACGCCCGAATGCTTTTAACCAAAAGGAGTTAAAAGGATAGGAATTATCTCACTTGGAATTCCTCTGAATGAACCGTACATACAATATCGTACCTGCATAAGAAAGAAACTCAACAAGCATAACATAGCAAGTGTGCATGTTCTGTGCAAAATAGATAACCATGACACAATGTTAGCGACATATTGTATGCAAAACATGCGAGAAACAAAACGGAAGCATATTCTATGCAACGAGAACTGGAGCATGTTCTATGCGACATCGGAATGCATATTCGATGCATTAGTACAAAATGCATGTTCTATGCACGATCAATAACAAATGCATGTTCTATGCAAGATTACTAGCAAATGCATATTCTATGCAAGATTAACACATGTATGCTCTACACAAGATTGAAAATTGAAGGATGCTCTTTGTAAATGCAAAAATAGAGAATTCTATGCAACAATGGAAGGATGAACATTCGATGCAACAATGAATTGAATAGCAACTTCCAATTTACCTCCCGGAAGAGTTGCAACAAGTTAAAAAGGATACACCATTAGTGATGAATCATCATGCACCGAAGAGACGGTTCGAAAGTTCTTCAGAGGCCATTTGAGCTTAAAAGTGAACTTTCCTTGCACTTTCTCGAGAACGAAGGGCACACCATAGCAGCAAAACACACAGGGAGAGTATTGGAAGATTGTCGGTCACCTTCGAGATGTTTTGGCCACCTGTCGGCCATAAATGGTGGCCGTCGGCCACCATGGCCACCAATGGTGGCCCGTCGGCCACCGATGGTAATTTGGGTCCATTTTGGTCTTTTCTTCTCGGGCCTTTAAATAAACACACCCAAACTTCATTTCCTTACGCCTTTATAGCCGAAATTCACTCCTCTTCCTCTCCAGACACTTTTTCCCTTTAGATTCGTGTTTTGTATGCGTTTTCCAACGCCCCACGCGAAGTTGATTCGCTAAAACCTCTTGATTTCCTCCGTTTTGAACTGATTGAAATTTGTTTTCGGTGCTTTTTTCTTCATTTTGACCACTTGAGGCTTGTTCCCCTCGAGTTACTCTTGGGTTCCGTGCCTTTTCTCGGGCTTTGAATTTTTCTCCCATTTTCTCTCTCTTAGAGTTGACTTTTGTTGACTTTTGGCATTCTCCACCCATTTTGCTCATTTTTGCCCATTTTCTCACCTCATTTTCAGATGGAAGACGACATTCCCCATGATGGAAGTTCTCCAGGGATGGGGGGAGATCCCGAGCACATACCCTTGCTACCCAGGGTTTGACCCGGAGACATACCACCCCGAGGTGCATGTACTACTGCCCGATACAGTCCGTCACTTCACCGGATTTGCACAAGGCGTGCCAAAGGATATCTTGCTACGAGAGCTAGAGTCTCACTTATCCTACGACGCCTCTGAGGTATACACTGTTTTCTTACATTTTTCGCAATGTACTTTGTGTTTCCTGTATAGCTCACACTGTCTTTCATCCGCTCATCCCTAACACATTCATGCATTATACTTCTTACACTACCTTTCATCTACTCATTCTGATTACAGGGGGACTCTCGTTTAACCTGAGAATGTGGGACCACATCTGCGAGGGAGTGGTATATGGACCTTCCCGTTGGTGTCCGCCAAATCATCGACGAGGTTGGGTTTGGCTTATTCTGCATGGGGCTGTCGCGTCTCATAGCGAGCAAGTCCTCACTTGGCGCACTGGTAGAAAGGTGGTGGGACACCACCAACTCTTTCCACTTCTCTACTACGGGAGACACGACGATGACTCCGTACGATTTTGCTATGCTTATCGACATCGAGGTAGGAGGTCGGCCGATCCCATATGACACAAACATGGGTGAGTGGGAGACCTCCTAGATATACCTACTAGGGGCACACCCACCTCTCTTTCGATCAGGGACAGTTCGATACAGTTGGTTTGCAGACCATTTCAGAGGGACAACCCCAGAGACCCTAAAGGAGATCGAGAAGTATGCCCGAGGTTTCCTGATGTTCCTCTTTGGCACCACATTGTTCACCGACAGGGCAAACACTGTCGGGCTATATCTCCTAAGTGCCGTGGTGGACTTGTCTCAGGTCCGGCATTACGACTGGGGTGGCGCTGGCCTTGCTATCTTGTACTGCTATATGAGCTCGACATCCCACAGGAGCGGGAACAGAGTTGGCGGCTACTAGAGAGCCTGAGAGGTATTTTTTTTTTTTTCTGCTTTACATTCCCTGCTGTGCTTTCTGCTTTGCACTTTTTGCACATACATAGTCTGATTTCTACTTCGCATTTGTACTTTATGTACACTGTACTACTCACCCTACGTTCTGCATTTTCTCTGTATTCTGTATTCTCTACATTCTACATTTTCTAGACATTGCACACATATTCTGCTTTCCTCATTACATGTGTTTATCTGTTGTATACTCACTATCACCTTTTTGCTTCTGCAGCTATGGGTGTATGCATATTTTCTGACACTTGCCCCAGAGCCAGAAATCGAGATGCCTCCTAGGGTGCCATACTCTCACCGATATGACGGGAGATGCCAGCGGAGGACCCGAGAGACTCTTTCATTTTTCCATTGATATTTTGACACAGTGAGGGTAACAGAGGTAAGTCAAAACTCACAGTTATTTCTTCTTTTCTTTAATTCTGATTCACATTACAATATCTAATGGCAACTAACAATCTGTGCATTTGCTGTTTTCCGATCTCATGGAAGCCCTGGGCGACGATGCCAAAGAGTGTCAGATATTAGTTTACTGGTGCCTGGGGCGCTTTTTGTTACCAGCTCGTGCTTGAGGGACCGATAGGCCGAGCCTGGTTCCTAAGCGAGTGCTTCCTGTGCTAGACCTTGGGTTTGCCACTAGAGATGGTTCCCCTGCCACCTCCGCTATCCATGTGGGCCACAGAGAGTCTCTCCTCCCAGGAGGTGATTGACTTTACATGAGTCGTGAAGGCCGACTACTTTCTGGGCGAGGGGGACTACGCGACATACATCCAGACGCATCTTATGCCCCCTTTAACGAGTGTCCATGCTTATGGAGGGAGAGCAACAGATGCCCCGTCAACGAGCAGAGCTCGAGCACCGAGAGGCTGGGCCAGAGGGGTGCCCCCCACCAGACAGAGCTTTGGTTGGCCAGAGCTTCTGACTGAGTTGACAGGTTGGCGGTACAGTGGAGAGGCTTACCAAATTTCGATTGAGCCTCCGTTGGCTGGCCACAAATATATCAGGACACCTGATTCACCTCTAGTATGTACTATAATTTTCATTTTTTCCATTCTTGTTCAGATACTCTGACATTCATTCCTTCCGAACACTGATCATTCTAAATCACATTTGCAAGCATCCGCTGGGTATGTCGAGGGATTGCTCGAGATGTTGGCCTCATTCGAGGGCATGATCTTGAGGAGGGAGGCACTACTCGGCTTCCACGACATCCAGGTAATTTTGGCATTCCAATCATCACATTTCCATTGACACACTGAAACTGACACTTCAACTGAACAGTTCCCCACACCGCACTGATACACTGCATGTATAGATCGTATCTGACACATTGTATTCACACACTGTATCTGACTTCTGCATGTACTCATTCCGCACACCATACTTGCATCTGATACACATACTAAGCATGACATATACCAATTGCCTTTTTAGGTCCCACCTTTATCGACAGCACTGGCGATAGCAGCAGCAGGACCATCAGCACCCCCTCCAACATTAGGGAGAGAGAGATAGGCTTTGGAACACAACCGACGGAGACGTCGTGAGCCTATCATGCGCGATGATGATGAGACCAGGGAGATCGAAGAGGATGTAGGTCAGCATGTCGAGTCATCCGAGAGAGAAGACGAGGATGCTGGCTTGGATTCCACTAGTGGAGATGAGGCTAAGCCAGGCTCTGATGCAGAGGGTGTCGACGACTCTGGTTCTGATTTTGATTCATCATCGGGTTCAGATAGCGGTGCGGATGGAGACAGCTCTGCAGAGTCCACTCCACCGAGGAATAGGACGAAGAGGGTCTTTAGAGCTTGAGCTAGCTGGCGCTGATTTATATGTTTTTGCTTAGTTTCTTTTTGCTAGTAGTGTTGACACATTGTACAGCTTCAGGCAGTTTTATTTTCTTAAAAACTTATACTCTTTTGTAAAAATAAACGATGATCGGAATGAAAACCAGCTTTTTGATGAAAAAGCGTTGTCTTTTACATTCAGAGCATCGCATTGCACCACAGGGCATGAAAAAACAAGATTGATGAACATTGAACATTGTGCTTTATATCCATCAGGTAATGAACCGATCAACACATAACAAATAAAGTAAAACAACTCGACAGACAATGCAACAACTCGATAAACAAAAACAAAACCAATACAACTCGATAAGCAATACAACAACTCGATAAACAAAGTGAAACAACACGATAAACAAATTGAAGCAATTTACAAGCAACTCGACAAAACTACTAAAAGAGGACAGTAGAATGCACTAAAAGCATAACAAAACACAGGTTCTCAGCACTCTCAACACACATGAAGACCACAAGAATGCTGTCGGCCATAAACAGAGGCTGTCGGCCACCAGTGGTGGTTGTCGGCCACAAATGGTGGCTGCTCGGCTACCAGCACTGGCCGGTCGGCCATCAGTGCAAGGAGCATCCAGATTGCTGCCACCTGTCTTCCACTCAGTGCCTTATCTTCTACAAAGGTTGGAACTTCGTAGTTTCTTCATTTCAGCTCTATTTTTGCCACAAATGGTGCCGTTCTTCACCGAAAAACTCTCAAATTGGATTGTAACTTCAGATGGCTCGAAAAATTGAATTTCTGGGGGTTTCGGGATAAATGCACAATTCCCGCTAAGTCGTTCTCTGTTGTGTTTTCCGTTCCTACATGTCGTGGCTAGGTGTTGGAACACGGTTACACATGTATTTAGCTTTGGAGGACAAGAGATATGCCCTGCAATTGAAGAATTCCAAGTTTTGATGGAATACCGGCGTAATGAGGAAATCTTACCCCAGTCCCGATTTGGCCACATTCAAGCTTTAGGAAGGATGTGCGGGCTCACTTTACATGAAGCTCGATCCTTGGTGCACAATGGAGAGCTAGAAATCTCCAGCTCGATTCATCGATTTTCTGACGCTGGTGATCGAGGCGACCGACTTTGGCAGAGTTTTTGACAACATGCCCTTTGTTTGTGCATGTTGGCTCATCTCCTGCTTACCTCTAGTTTTAGAGGGTCCAGCATTTGACTGATCGAGGTAACTCAAGGCTTGAAAGAAGGTAAAAGTTGCATTGGCTTGACACTAGCTGAGACTTTGATGGGTTTGGACGTCTTCCATTGGTGGGAGATGACCAAATTGGCAGGGAGTCCACTACTTTTGCAGGTAATGTTTCCCATCCTATCTCACATGTATTTCTCACATCACTCGGCACTTAGGCTCTGTTTTTCTCTAAAAACCCTTTCCTTACTTTTCCCTCCACATACATCTCTTTGTTCTTTAATCTCTCTTATTTTTCATCCCTCCCCTGATATGGCTCATGGGCAAGTTGAAGGTAGTGGACTTATGCCCTGCATATTCAGCACGAGGCTATTTCTTTTGTCAACAACTAGTTGATTTCCCGAACGAGGGGTGGTAGTGCCATTGGATGTGCAACAGGTCTCCTGTTGACATTGCCTGGCGTTGCCCCTGGTTTGATCTACCCAAAATGAGCTACAGAATGCCTCGACAACCCCGCATTCAACTGATTGGCTTAACACACTGCATCTTCTATTTTCCATTCTAGTTTAAGTGTTAGTTTAGACATGATTAGACTTGTCCAGAAGAGGGGGTAGAGTACCCTGCTTGATTTCAAATCCGAGGCTCACAACTAACTCGATATCCCATTGCATGGAGGACAAGAGAATTTTTGGGTCCCAGTCCCAATTTCAATTGCACCTTATCTGGAGAATGCATAGCTTGGGTTGAAGATGAGGCGCAAATCGGGCCTACTTTAGAATTTGAAGCTTCCACAAGCTCTGGAAAAGGACGCAGGAACACCTGATTTATCTATTCCCCAAGTTTATTGCTTTGATCTGTACTTTCAAGTTTTCCTTTTGAATGTAATAAAAAACAACTTTGATGTGTATCGAGAGTTAGAGAACTTTGTATTGAAATCAATGAAATTGAAGTTATGGGAACTGAAAATTTTCCTTCTGGTCCAAACAATGGTCTATGTTGTAAAAAGATTAATTTGAACAAAATCAACTTTTATTAAAACTTTTCAAAACCATTTTCGATAAGGATAACAACTAGACACACCTGGAATCTATTCTCGAGATGTTCAACCCCGGATCCAACAAATGGAAAGTTGCCCCTTGTCTGAATAGCACTTGCACTATACTGTGATCAGCTTTTTTCTCAGGGTAAAGATCGCAATGGAAGTTTCAGATAATAAGTAGACATAGATGCCTTGATCAAACAACATGAACACAGTTGATTTGGAAGTGTTTATGGCTGGATTTCAGAATGAAGTTCCCTACGTATCTTGAAGATGCGAATCAAGCCTTACGTAGTTTGGTTCAGGTTCACTCGTGTATTAACACTCTCCTTTTGCGCTCTAACTTTTGCCAAGGCCGCCCTTTCTGGTTTTTCAACCTTGCGAGTTCAGATTTTCTTATTTCTAATTTTTTTCTGCTTTAACTTTTGCCTAGTTCGCCCTTCCATGCTTTCGGCCTAGCGAGCCAGTCAAGGATAGTATTTCTTCAACTTGTCCATGTTGATTGGCTGGAAGAATTAGAGGCCATCTAGGCCCATAAGGATGACAGCTTCACCCGACCAGATAGATTTGATGACGTAAGGACCAGTCCAATTGGGTTTGAACTTGTCCCTAGGGTCATGGATGGGAGCCCGGTTGTCTTTCAGTACCAAATCCACTTCCTTAAGATTCCTGAACTTAACTTTCTTGTTGAAAGCCTAGGTAATCCTTCGTTGATAACCTTGGACATGGTACAGTGCTTTCAGCCTCCTCTCGTGAAACTGCATCAGTTCCTCGAACCTGCTCTGTTGCCAATCCGCTTCTGCTATCTGGTACTCAGCCATAGCCCGCAGCGACGGAATCTCAACTTCAATAGGCAGAACAGCCTCCATCCCATAAACCAGAGAATATGGAGTTGCCCTAGTAAATGTCCAAGTTGATGTTCTACAGCCCCAGAGAGCAAACGATAGTTTATCTGGCCAGTCCATGTAAGTCACAACCAATTTCTGCAAAATGTGTTTGATGTTCTTGTTGGCGGCCTCAACAGCTCAGTTGGTTTGCGGCCGATATGTGGATGACTTATGAAAAGCCACGTTGTACTTCTCTAACAAGTCAATCACTTCTCTCTTAAAATGGGAGCCATTGTCTGAAATGTTCTCATTCAGGACCCCATAATGACAAATAATGTTTTTCCTGATGAACTTCGCTACATGCGACGCTTTCAGCACTGCGTAGGATTGGGCTTCCACCCACTTTGTAAAGTAGTCTATTGCCACCAGGATATACTCATGCCCATTCGAGCCCTTCAGCATAACTGCCCCAATAACATCAATTCCCCAAACTGAAAAAGGCCATGGTGAAGTCATGTTGTACAGTATCGACGGCGGGATGTTCATGCGATTTCCGTGAATTTGGCATTTGTGGCATCGCCGAACAAAACCAATACAATCCTCATCCATGGTTGACCAGTAATAACCTAGCCTGAGAAGCTTCCGGGCTAGCATTACTCCGCTTATGTGCGATCTGCACTCCGTTCCGTGGATGGCCTCCATTAGGCGCTTCGATTCTTCTGTATCAACACACAACTTGTGTATTTCCAAATGGCCTCGTTTGTACAACTTACCCCTATAGATGATAAACTGAGCAGCCATTCGCCGTATTGCCCTTTTATCTTTGGCAATTACCCCTAGTGGATAAACCTCTTTTTCCAAGAAGTTCTAGATATCGTAATACCAGGGGTTCTGATCTTGTGCTTCACCTATTGCGGCAATCAACTCGTAGGCTGGCACATATCTCTGTTCAATAATGATCGGACGCATCCGGACTCCCAAATGGATGTCTATCATGAAAGATAGAGTTGATAAAGCATCAACGAACCTGTTGTTCTCTCTTAATAGATGCGTGAAGGTTAGCTTCTCAAACTTAGGAATTAGAACATCCAGGGTTTGGTGATCGATTTTCATCCTTTCTTCCTTAACCTGCCAGTCTCCTTTTGCTTGAGACACAACCAGGTTCGAGTCCCCAATGACGTCCAACCTTTTTGTCCTTAGTTCTAGGGCGGCTTCCAATCCAGCGATACATGACTCGTATTCTGCTTCGTTGTTAGATACCTTGAATTGGAGTTTGAAGGCTAAAGTTATATGGGAATTGTCGGGTGCTATCAGCAAGACCCTAACCGTACTGGTTAGACGTTTCGTCAAAGTACATAGTCCAAATCTCTTCATCGACTTGCAGAATGGCCTCATCTGGGAACAAATACTTTACTGCTTCATCCCCTTCCACTGGGTGATCTGCCAGGAACTCAACTACCGTTCTCCCCTAAACAGACTTGCGAGTCACATATTTTAAATCAAATTCAGAGAGAAGAAGTAACCAACGGGCTAGCCTACCCGTAAGTGCTAGTTTCTCGAAGAGATATTTGATGGGATCTAATCTCAAAACTAGAATTACGAAGTGAGCTAACAGGTAGTGCCTCAACTTCCTGGTGGCTCATACCAAGGCTAAGCAAGCCTTCTCTAGCAGGGTATAACGGGTCTCATATTTTAGCATCTTCTTGCTCAGGTAATAGATGGCTTTCTCCACTTTATCCTCAGATTCCTGCGGAAGCATACAACCCATAGTCGTGTCGGTTACTAATAGATACAAAATCAACGACTTCCCCGGCTTTGGCAGTGACAACACGGGTGGGCTCTGGAGGTACTGCTTGATCTGCTCAAAAGCAAACTGACATCGGTCATCCCATTGGAATTTCTTTCCTTTCTTCAGGAGACTAAATAGTGGCTCACAAGTTAAGGTTAATTTTGTAATACACCGTCTTATGAATTGCACTTTACTCAGAAAGCCTCGTACCTTCTTTTCAGTCCTTGGTGGTGGCATTTTTAAGATGGCCTTGATTTTGGAAGGATCAACTTCGATGCCCCTTTGTGTAATTAAGAAACCCAGCATTTTCCCCGCTGTGACCCCAAAAATGCATTTCTGTGAATTCAACCTCAACCGATATTCTCTGATCCATTGGAAAAATTTCTTCAAGGCGATGTAGTGGCCCTCTCTTTCCTTGGACTAGACAATCATGTCGTCCACATACACCTTAATCTCTTTGTGGATCATATCATGCAGGATAGTGGTTGTAACCCGTTGATAAGTAGCCCCAGCATTTTTCAGACCGAACGACACCACCCTGTAGCAGTAGGTTCCCCACGGCGTGGTGAAAGTAGTCTTCTCCTTATCCTTGGGTGCCATCAAAATCTGGTTGTACCTGAAAAATCCATCCATAAAGGAAAAAAACACATGGCCTGTGGTGAAATCCATCAATTGATCGATGTGAGGTAGAGGAAAGTCGTCCTTCGGACTAGCTTTATTCAGATCTCTGAAATCCACACACACTCGAATTCTACTATCTTTCTTCGACACCAGAACAATGTTGGCCAACCAAGTAGGATACTCAGTTACTAGCAAAATCCTGCCTCTATCTGCTTGGTGACCTCCTCATTGATTTTCAAAGCCTAATCCGGGTGTATTCTCCGAAGCTTCTGCTTGATGGGTCGGGCCTCAGGGTCAAGAGGGATCTAATGCTGTACAATCTCAGGATCGATTCCAGGCATCTCTTTGTAGGACCACGTGAAAACATCTTTGAAATCTTTTAATAAAGCGACATGTTCCTCCGAAGACAACGTGGACCCGATCTGGACCAGACACAGATCCTTCTCAGTATTCACATTATTTGAAGTGATTTCATCAACAAGAGGTTTTACAATTCTCTCCTCCTCTCGATTAATCAAATGTTTTAAAACCAGAGGAATTCCTTGCTCGTCGTTTTTATCAAAATTTTGAAAGTCATGATAAATGCAATATATAAGTAGCACAGAAAAGTACTCAGAAACAACAGTGGTACCATTCTCATTCAAAGCTTCAAGCTCGTCCAATTCCTCGGTTACAACCGACTCAAAAGAAAAGTAAAAAGACGACCTGGACAAAACAACGACATCTAAATTATCAACCTCAGGAATACCGGACTCCGACTCAGAAGAACTGGAATCTGATTTCGACTCCATAAACTTTGTGGAATCAGATTCTAGCTCAATACCTAATTCAGAACTGCTGGAAAGAAAACCCTCCTCTAGCTGCCAAATGAGAGAGGGTGCGTTGGATGCATCTATAATACCACCGGAAGGGTCTCCACTTGATTGGTCTCCGATCATGGAAACAATGAAGTCACCCTCGAGCTCTTCGGTTTGATCTGAGGACCAGAAAGGAGACAAGCTAGTGCTACTCCAATCTCAAGTTTGCTACTGCTAGACTCAACCTCTATAATTTGTTCTGCCTCAGTAGGTAGGTCAGTCTGTTCCTCTGTAGCTTCATCCTCTTGCAGTTGTAGGTCAAAGAAAATCTCAAAGCCAGGCAGATGCCGCTTCTCAAAGTTCAACCATGGCTTAGGAAAACCGCAAAATGGGAAGTCTTCCCACTCTTGGATGAAGCGGCCGTTCAAAGTTCCCTAAATTGGTCTATGTATAAGCTCATAGTGCTTCCCACTTTGCTTAGCTTTGGTTCTTCCTGCCATTTCCTTTCCTTTTCTCACCCAGTCCTCTTTGGTAGGCATATAGCCTGAGCCAAAGGCATGAGGGTTATGTGGCACTTTGGCCAGTGCAGTAACACCCTTCCGGCCACTCTTTCCCAATCCCATCTCGGGTATATGCTGTAGCTTGTTCATGAGGTAGACTGATTGAGCAATGACGTATAACCCCTCATCAATAGCTAAGATATCTTGCACCATTCGGGACACAGCCAAGGTACGACCAGACAAGAAAACATCATCATCGTCGTGTACAATCTGCAATACTGGTCTAGTAACCTCTGGCGGAGCATGTATAGAAGAATTCCCAAAAATAGTGGCCACCCCTTTTCCAAGAGGGCACTTCAGCATTTGATGTAAGGTGGAAGAAATAGCTTTTACTTGGTGCAGCTAGGGTCACCCAAGTAGCAAGTTGAAGGTGGCCGGAACATCCAGGACGTGAAACTCAATGTCTTATTGTGCCGGGCCGACCTGTGTTCTGATCTGAACTGTTCCCATCACTTATCTGCTTGTGTTGTCGTAAGCCCGGATCACCTGGGCCGTTGGTACGAAGTCTGCTAGCTTCAAGCCAATAGCATAGGCCGTGCGCGATGGACAAACACTAATTGCAGACCCAGTATCAACCAATACAATAGGCACCCACTTCTTTCTGCATTCGACTGAGATGTATAGCGATTTGTTATGTTCAGAGCCCTTAAGCGGCAATTCCTTATCAGAAAAGGTCAAAGACGGCGCAACACCTGTCGGGAAGACATGTCCCAGCAATTGTTCTGGAGTTGTATCGATAGATAGCTTAGCCTTATCCATTGCAAATAATACAACTTGCTAGTGTACGCGCGAAGCCATGAGAAAAACCCAAATGGATATGTCTGCCTGAATCTTCTTCAGCTGCTTCAGTACAGCTTCTTCTTCTAACAGTTTCTCCCTCTATTTTTCAGCCTCTTTGTCTTTTCCAGATGCTTCTGGTTAGTCTAGGTGTGAGGGCTTGAAGTACCGCCCGTTCCTAGTCATATGATCCACTTCCTCAGAATACCAAGTATCGTCTGGTTGATTCTGTCCCTAATCTTCATCAGTGTGGGCAAGATACAAGTCATAATCTTCCCACCATATTCCTCTAGTAACCGACAAGCAACTATCCTGTTCTGTTGTAAGTATTCCGAGATCCACATCACGGTTATTCCCCGTAGGGCCTTTGGCTTTTTTAGCTTTCTGACTATTCTCAACTCTTTCCTATTCAAACCGCCTCAGTGTGGCCTCTTGCTCTGTATCAGCTGTACTAACACTACTTAATTCCTGAGCAAAATTCTTAGTGCCGGTGCTCTACGGCAACTTTCCCTTGTCATCGACTGTTCCGACCCTTGTAGCAGTTCCTGCTTCTAGCTCTTCCAGCTTTGGTTGAGGTCCCTCATCCACATCAGGTTTATCACTAAGCCACCCCAAGTTATCCGCTGACCCATTCAAATCAAACCAGTCAATTTGTACATTCCCCAGATCTTGCTCATCGTAGAACTGCAAATTATAGATGTCCTCCTCGAGGTCAACTAAGTCATCCAATCCCTGGCTTGGTCCATCCTCCCGGACCACACTAACTTCCATTCCTATTGGCAACTCTACCTCTGGTCTGGCCTGATTGGTTGGCACAATGTAATAGCATGGGTTGTATCCCTCTTCAAACAAATCGACGGAGCCCTCAGGCACTGGACAGACATGCCCATTCTCCACCAAGGTTAGCCTACCTTCCTCGACTACAGTCACCGCCACAAGTTTGGTTTGGGGTATAGACGCGTTCATCATGCACAGATTGGTGCTCTCTGGGATGAACAACGCCGGCTTAGGTAGGTGGACTGGAGTGATGTATATACTGGGGTCGTAAGGGATGGCCAATGTATGGAGGAGGTTTACTTGCCGAGGTGGAGGGACCTGGTTATGTGGTGAAAGGGGATTTGTAGTGACGTTAGGCTTTTGAAGAGGTGCTATCACCTTATTGTCAATGAGATCCTGAATCTCATGACGTAATCTAAAGCAAAAATCAGTATCATGACCATGCTGTTGGTGGAAAGCGCAATATTTGGCCGGGCTGTGTTTTAGAAGGAGAGGATCGAGTAGAGGGCGAGGCTCTAGTGGCTTCAGGTGCCCCTTTTTTATCAGGACCCCTAAGTGTAACGACCCCAAAATCCGTATCCGAAATTACTTTTATGTCCTTGTGGGTTAATGCATTTTAATTTAATGATATATGTTCAAATTGAGGAATTATCTGTTGAGTCACGGCTTTAAAATTGAAATTACCGACCTTTACGGGTTCAGAAATCAAAATTGAGTACTTGGGTATGTTAATGGGAATTTTTAGAACTATTTGGGAAAATTAATTGGAAATCTAATTTGTCTAATTCGTCAATGCACGTTTGGATGGTTAACTTTGTACTGCAAATTGAGGGCCTTCGAGGCTTCAGAAACCAGAAAAGAGGACGTATTTATGATCAGCACAATTTTTAGAGTCACCTGGGAAGTTTAATTGAAATTTGATTTCGTGCGATTCGTAAGGTCGCGTTTGGCTCTCCCTATTGTGTTAAACCTATGTGTGTATAGATTTATATATATAGACGTGCCTTTGAGTTGTGGAACTCATCTCTTGGAACCTAAAAATATCTAAAGAATAGAGAGAGGAAACCGCGAATGGGAGAGAGAGAAGGGAGACAAAGCTTCTCAACATCCATGGTGGCTTTGAAGATGATTAAAGGGAATTGAAGAAAGAGAAAGAAGATCACCCATGGAAACTTGGGGGAAATTAAAGAGAGCTAAGAGATAGACAAAGATTGAGATAGGTATGATAATCTATCTTGAAACCTTGTGTTTAAAGTATCAATTTGGTGAAATCAAAAAGATCTTGGAAGATTTAAACCCACTTCAGGTTAAGGTTTTATGTATGTATTTGCTTGAGCTAATTTGAGGAATTAGAGATTGAGTTCTATAATTTTGTTTATGAGTGGAGCTCAAGCTCATGGATATCATGAAATGAACTTTAGATTATGCAAGAATCAAGTGAATTTGTGGGTTTGTGGGTTGTGTTTTAAGAACCTTGAAGATCATGAAAGATTAAGCATTAATCTTGAACTTTGAGGAAAAGATTGATTTGTTTGAGATGGAATTACACTTGGTTGATGTTAGTTTATCATGTTATGGGGCAATTTTACATGTTTTTGAGTGACTTATGTTAGAAACCAAGCTTAAAAATGGAAATACCAAGTGTTGGAGCAAAAACCATTTTTGGACTGCAAAAATTGCCCAGAACAGCATGTGCGGGAGTCCATGCCCAAAACCAAGTTTGATTCTGCTAAAAAGGCACGTAGTCCCGCACGTGCGGGGACAACTTTGTTCAACCAACTTTGAATAAGCATATCTTTTGCATCCGGACTTCAGTTTTGAGTGATTCTGGAGCCTAAAATCAAGCCCCAGAAGTCTAGTTTCCAATGGTTGTGGTCTTACTCCAAAATTCTAAGTACAAAAATAAATATGCCCAAAGTAGTGAGAGTTGCTCACTTTCTGTCTACCGGTTTTGTGCCATTCCTTCGTCTGAACTTTTTCCCTATCGATTCCTCTTATCTTCTGAGACATGGATCATGACTTATTGAAGACAAATGAGTTTAGAACCACCATGACTATTGATTAAAGAATAAAATAAAGATTGGTTTATTCTCTTATTCTGCTATGTGCATTGTGTTTGTAGGTCAAGACGAGGACATCGTCCCAATGCTGTCAGAGAGCTATCACTGTGAGTAATAGTAGTGTAACGATATGTTTCACTTACTTCCTGTGATTATGATTTATGTATTGTTATTTGTGAATGGCCTATTCCATTGATATTGTGCTTTGATTAAATTAATGGATATGATTGAATAATGGCATTGGTATGGACCTAAGGTCGTTCTGTCCCTATTAATAGAAGTGGGCCCGAGGCCGTTATGATGTGAATTATTTTGTCCCTATTAATAGTACTGTAGTGATACATGTGCCTTCTGTTAATAGTTATTATTAATGTCTGTTATACGCAAGACAACTATGTCGACTTGTAATAAACCATGGAGAAATTTATGTGCACTATTGTGAAATGGTATTCTTATGAATCTGGGATTATTTTGTTTTGCTAATATTGGGCCCGAGGCGATTATGTATAATCTGTTGGGCCTACGGCCGTTCTGTATAATCTGTTGAGCCTACGGCCGTTCTGTATAATCTGTTGGGCCTACGGCCGTTCTGTATAACATGTTGGGCCTGAGGCCGTTCTGTATAATCTGTTGGGCCTGAGGCCGTTCTGTATTATTATATGGGCCCGAGGCCATTTTGAGATATAGCTATGAATGAGATTTGTGGATGGTTAATATGCTTATTTGCATTCTCTAAGATTATGCTCATTCACTTAACCCCTTTACATGGCTATTATTCACTGAGCCTTGCTCATTCCATTTTATGTATATTTCTATAGGTGAGCCATCGGAGATTGACACTAGAGTTGTATTGAGATTCGCCTGTCCGCCAAGTCACCTAGGGTATGCCTCCGTTTGGAGGCCGTAGTTTGTGTTAGGAGTCATACAAATTATTAAGTCTTATGTAAGTGTGGATGAGATCTATATAAATTTTGTGATTGTATACGTAACTCTGGGAATGTATTTAAATGCTTAAATCTAATTAAGCCATCATGTATGCACAAGCTCTATGTATGTTGTCTTTTATTGATATTGCTTCCGCTTAAGGCCCCGTACGTGGTTAAATATTGCCTATGTACAAGCCGGTCATGGACCAAACTTTTAGTGATGAGTTTGGGTCGTGACACTAAGGCTTTGGATAAGGACATGTACAGAGGGGTAAAGACCCTTTGGCCTCGGGGTTGGTGCTTCGGGATTTGTGAGGTTGTATCAGATGTTTCGGAAAAGGGGTTGGCAGTTTTCAGTGTGGTGGTGACCATACCCACATCAGAAGGTCTTGTAGCTGCACTGCCAGTCGTGGTCACATTAGAACTGCGTGTGAAAGACCTCTGTGGCTGCGCTTTCCCGTGGTCTGTTAGACCCTGCTTCATTGCATCCTTTATCTGCACCCTTATTTCATGGAGGTCAGCAAAAGTAGACAGAGGTATGACTATCATCTTCTGTAACAGTCTTGGTTGTAGATTGCAGGCCACCATTCTAATTTGGTCCTTTTCAGCCGATTGGGTAGTCATCATGGAGGCCTTGGCCCCCCATCGAGTGACAAAATTAGAGAAGCCCTCATTTGGCTCTTGTCGAGTTGCTTCGAGATCACGAGTTGTGACCTCGATCTGAGTGTTATAGGAGTACTGCACTATAAAGGCCTCAGCCATTTCCTCCTAGTTTCTTTTCACAATGTCTTCAAGTTTGGCATACAAGATGGCTGCTATACCCAACAGGGTCCGACCGAAGAGAGATAGTTTCTGTAGTCTGGTGAGACCCATAGGTCGTAGGATGTTAGAGAATAGGCGCAGATGGACCATAGGATCTCCGGAACCATCAAACTGGTCTATATACGACATTTTGAATCCATCTAGCAAAGTCACTGCCGAATCAGTATAGCTGTCCTCTATATTCGAGATTGAGTTCACACTCTGCACCCGTTTAAAGAGCTTCTGAAGCTTGCTGACTTTCAGGGCGGTAGGGTCGACCTCGAACTTAAACGGCGCCTCTGTTTGGTAAAATGGTGCTTTGGAGGTCTGGGGTGGGATCGGCTCTGCCAGAATGCCCGTATTTTCCTGGACATTGATGGTGACCTTGGGTGCCGGGATTCCCGCTGGGGGTGCATGTGATGCTAAGGCCACTGCAGGCTGTGGCTGCTGTTGAAGGCTTTCTATTACCTCGGTTTGGCGGGCTATAACCTAGGCTTGCCGAGCTGTGATTTTGGCTTGGAGGGCAGCATCGAATTGCATATTCTCGATAGTTTGTTGGAGGTGGCGGAGCATTTCTTCTATTCCGGCTGGATACTGAGCCATTTGAACAGGTGAATACTCTCTTACTGAAGTGGAAGTAGAAGACTGGGCTTTGCTAAATGACGGTAACTGTCAAACCAGTGAGTTATGCCTGACTCTCCGGCATCTTGTAACTGGGGACAGTGAAGAAAACACTGGCTGTCCTCTTACAAGATCCCCGGATCAGTAAAGTCGTCTTACTCGAGTCCATAGTGCTTGGGGGGTTACAGACTCGTCTGAAGCAATGGTGAAAGACTACCTTGCAAAAAGAAAATAAAGCAAAAAGAAACAAAAATCAGAAACTGCATAGTACCTCGGCTTAGACAGAAACAAGACACAGTTGCAATCTTAAGCTGGATGACTGTACTCAAACACTGATTTCTGCCTCAAATCTAATACCTTCAAACTGATACCTAGATTTGTAACTGATACATACATTTCTACAGAGTTTCACTCTAAAAGCACGTATCAAGCAAGTGAAAACCAAAATACCCCTACGATGGGGTAGGGTTACCTTGTCCTTATTTCATCAGGAGCTAGTGGTTCACTATGCAAACAAGCAGTTTCAAACAATCCTACATTCGGGTGAGCAACCTGTCCTAGTTTAGAACAGTCTCTACAGCTTCCGATATAAAACTAGGTCGATTGGTCAAAAAGGATACCTCAGCAAACCACCTAATATACCTCTCACACCTAATACCGAGAAGTGAATGGAGGATTAAATGGTACAGCGGTAGTCCAGATCCAAGAGTTGTGTTCCCATCGTGGCAGAGCCCGCAACCGGTCAGCCTTATGGCTAGCTTTTCCAAGCAAGCCTCCGGCAAACCGCTCAGGAATAGCAGATGGCAAACACTATGACTTAGACTCACCGATGCAAATGCAAATGCAAAGAAACACATAAGTGCAGATAAAACAACATATCATGAGTTCGAGTCAAGTTCTCTAAATACCCAGCACAGTCGCCAGAAACTGTGGACTCGCCTTTTTCGGCGCCTCGCCTTTTGGAAAGGGTTTGCAAAGAAGACCTCATAGTTCAGACTCCCGTGGTTCTGAGTCTAGTCTCACAAATGCAATGTGAAACTGATAATTTCCAAAGAGTCCAAATTAGGCAAACCCTTTTGGAAAATTGATTTTAAATCAAACAATGCCAAAATGGGACTACTTTGCTAGATACAAAGTCGCCACCTAAATATTTTATTTTTGGGGAAATTTAGGAAACCCTGACTCGTGCCAAAGGCCACGTGTCCGTCATCAACAAAGTTGCCTCGGCTCGGGAACTTGGGTACGAGTGGGGAAGGTCTTGAAATGAGCACCCCCGCTCGCCAGATCAAAGATTGGCCTCTACTAATCATGATATATTCTGTTATAAACATTATGTGTTCTTCTTCTAATTATTAGCTAACTTTACTATGTGACGTACACAGCAAGTATACACTAAAATTGCAAGAATTGGAACAACTTAACTCATGTATGCTTTTGAAAATGGTTTGAATTTGCCACCCTCAAGTGGGCTTAAAAGATGTGGATTTTCCACCACACATAGTGGGCATAAAATGTTCATTTGTCGAATTGTTCCAATTCAAACAAGTCTTTATCCATAGGCATTCATGCAGTTTAGCATTTAAGCACATAGCCTCATGGCAAGCATGCGAAACATGGCAATATAGCAATCACACTCATGCAAGTATGCTAAAGCATACAACTCACCGAGTACTTCAAGCCAAAGCAAAAACTAGTTAGAAATATACGTGATCCTAACTATACAAGATGCCTAATACAACACATGCAATATGAAATTAATAGGCTCGGCTACTAATATGGCATATGAAACCACTTGAACAACATGCAATTAAACACGTATTCGAAAAAGTATTGAAATAACGATGCAGTTTGAATGATGCATCGAGCCTCGGTGCATGCAAGACAAAATGAATGGATGCAAACATGCAAGCATAAGGTATGCTAATTGAAACATGATCCCCAATCTAACCATCAAAAACGATTAAATAAACGGGGACTTGGGGTGGGAAGACATACACACACGCACGCACACTTATTATGACATTATGCCCTCATGAATAAGATAACTGGCTACGCTAAATAAGCTTACTATTACAACACAAAGAAACTAATTAACTATTCTAAGCTAATTATTAAAACAATTGAAACAAATTAACTAACTTATTTTAAGCTAATTGAATATTGCAAATTGGAATTGAATAATTAGTTACGCTAACTAATTAAGTACAACACTTGAATTAACTAGCTATTCTAAGCTAACTAAGCTAACTAAAGCAATTAAATGGCCTCGAGGGTGAGGAACGCATGCATGCTTGGTTAGTTTCCTCCCAAAAATCCACCACCTTGCCACTGCAGCCTCTGTTTGCACACTTTTGATCACCAACAGTGCTGCCAACTTCCAGAATGCCTCTGCTCCACCTTAGAAACACCCTTGTGCAAAATTTCATTAATGGCTGGTCGGCTACCAATGGTGGCCGTCGGCTACCATTGGTGGCCCGTCGGTTGCTACTCGTGGCCGTCGGCCACCACTTCCTTGAACTTCCTTTTTTGCTGCAACAGAGAGCAAACATAGGCAAAGTTGTGCATTCTCAAGATTTGTGTGTACTATTACTCTCCTTATCATTACACAAGCTCAAAGGAGTGCAACCCTTGGCCCTTAAACCATCAAACAAGAATTTTCCATGCATGATGGCTAAGGAACCAAGCTTGTATAAGCTTAATGAGTGCAAAACAAGACTCAACAAAACCACTACCCTATCATGCATGATCAAGGGTGGTGGTGACCAAGGAAAGTGGCACGTTTCATGACTTTGAGTATGAAACGTCTCATTTTCCCCGTGTTCGAATTAACATCCAATCCGAACACATGCCATGCAACACAAAAGATGCTTAATCTTGCCTCTTTTACTTGTTTATTTTTTATTTACTCATTTTAGATTACCGATCCATTCTTTAACTGGTTAAGTCCGAAAGTGTGTGTCCTCTAATGGAAGAGGTGTCAACCAAGGGATGGTTTAAGGCAAGAGAAAATTCACGCCGTTGGTTAGTAGAAACCCTCAAAAGAGGATTGAAACCATTAAGCATGAACCTTGATCGCAAGTTTAAGCACAACCCGAAGTTTAACCAACCCTCAAAGCAAATGAAAAAGTGAAGAAATGAGGGAGGTTGCAGGTATTTAAAGTGTTGAAATGGAGTGCAAAACAACACTAAATCATGCCATTAACTCAAAATAAAGATGATTAAGGCAATGAAAGAACAAACTAATGAAAGAAATTGCACTACAACCATGCTATACAAGGCTCAAAGGACCTAACCAGTCCAAAACAGAGCTAAAACAAGCCAAAATAGTGGCAAAAACATACTGAGATCAAGTTACAAAATGCTAGAAAAACATGCTTGCATGTTTGGCTATCTAGGCATGCAAATAAGACACAAGAAGGAGAGGCTAACCCCTCCAATTTTGGACTTCAAGAGAAGGTTTTTGTCACTGAAATAACTCTGAATTTCAGTGATTAGAAGGCCCAAAAAGTTTGATTTGAATATGCTAAAAGATGATGCAAAAGTCTACACAATTAAGCAACAAGAATGGTGAATCACCCCTTAACACAAAATAGCCTCAAACCATCATGTTAAGCCGAAAAAAAAATTGAGTTTTTTATAGTTGAAAACCAGCTCAAAAACAATACAAAAGGATGGAAAAATAAGTAATCAAAGCAAGTACACTAAGCAAGTGAACTTCCTCTTGAAGCTCAAGCACAAAACAGCCCCAAATTCCAACTCAAACCTCCTTCAAGAGCTCAAACTACACTCCAAAGAACCTCAGCAGAAAGGTGAGAGTGTTTGGTTAAAGATTGATGTGCAAAAGTGTAGAGAAACTAGACTTTAAGGCACAAAATAAGAAGAGAGAGAGAGAGAGAATTCTAGGGAGAGAGAGATTTTTGTTCTAAAATTTCTAACCCCTCCAAATGGGGGAGAGCACCCCCTATATATGGAAAATCAAGGTTTAGGCTTGAATTCATCCTACCATACACGTGTATGTAGATGCAGTTCAGTGAGCAACAGCTGGCACAATTGGCAAACAAATATCTGAAAAAGGAGGCAAATGGTTGTCGGCCACAACTAATGGCTGACAAAGGGAAGGACTGGTCGATAGATCACCTCCCTCTCCAGGCAAGAGACAAGAAGCTCTTGGTCCAAAAGGATGCACAAAATAGGCAAGGTTTAGAGGCTCAAAGACAAGGCACTCCGCCGAGGACTTCGGGCGCCCAATACCACAAACAATGGCGTCTAAGTCTTAAGGACGGTCAAAAATGGGGTGTCTACAACAAGACAGTGCGATACAAAGTGCACAAAATAGTGCGATGCAAGGTGCACATGATAGTGCGATACGGGGTGCACAAAATAGTGTGATGCAAGTTTGAATGCATGAAACAGTGCGAATAAGGTGCACAAGATAGTGCGAATGTAAACTGAAATGCAAAAGATAGTGCGAATGTAAAGTGAAATGCACAAGATAGTGCACATACAAGTTGAAATGTACAAAATAGTGTGATGCAGGTGCACAAAATAGTGTGAATGTAAAGCGAAATGCATAAGATAGTGTGAATGTAAAGTGAAATGCACAAGATAGTGCACATACAAGTTGAAATGCACAAAATAGTGCGATGCAGGTGTACAAGATAGTGCGATGCACAAGATAGCGTGATTGAATTGAAATGCACAAAATAATGCGAAGGTGAAATGCACAAGATAGTGCGATGTAAAATGCACAAGATAGCGCGATTGGGTTGAAATGCACAAGACAATGCGATAAAATGCACAAGATATTGTGATTCAAGTTTGAAATATGAAATGAATGCACAAAATAGTGCTATATGGGTGCACAAAATAGTGCGAGTGAAGGTGCACAGGACAGTGTGAATAAGGGTGCACAAGATAGTGCGATACAAAGTGCACAAGATAGTGCAATAGAAAGTGAAGATGTATGAATGCACAAAACAGTGCGATACAAGGTGCATAAAATAGTGCGATACAGGGTAGAATGCAAAAGATAGAACGATGTGCAAGATAGCGTGATTGAATTGAAATTGTGCGATAGATGTACGAAGTGAGATTATTGTGCGATAGATGGACCAAATGAGCAAATGAACAAGATTACAAATCAATACAGGGACAACGCATGTTCCATGCAAGATTGACAACCGATGCATGATGTTAACTGAAAACATGTTCTATGCAAGAAAGAAGAGCATATTCTATGCAAAATTGAAAGCATGTTCTATGCAAAATTGAAAGCATGTTCTATGCAAAAATCAAGAGCATATTCTATGCAAAATTGAAAGCGTGTTCTATGCAAGAATCAAGAGCATATTCTATGCAAAATTGAAAGCGTGTTCTATGCAAAAATCAAGAGCATATTCTATGCAAAATTGAAAGCATGTTCTATGCATGAATAAAAAATGATGCATGACATGCGCGCAACATAAGTGTTTATGAAAGTGCACATTCTATGCAATAGAAGAGAATCAAATATGTACTTTTTTACCTCCAATTTACCTCTCAGAGGATTTTGCAATATGCTCAAAAGGAATACATCATGCTCATATTGGCAAAGGGGTAATATCTGTATGCAAAAACCACGGATGCTATTTTGATCGCCATTCTGACTTGAAGCAGGCTTCAACTCGGGGTTGAGGTACACTCATACTCCAGAGTAATGGCGAGACTGGAGAAGCTGCACTTGGAATGTAGTCTCAAAATTTGCTGAAGTTGAAACACACTAAGATGCTCTATATTTTCCTTCTTTTCTTTTGCTTTGCAGTTCGGAACCCATGTAGCTTCAGATAGGTCCTAGTTCTATTGTTCTCACTTGACCTAGGTTGAACCCTACAGTTTCTGAAAGAAAGAATCCCATTTTGTAATCCCGTTGGGAATGACACGACACTCTGAGCACAAAACGATTTATTTTTGCAATTGAAACCAAGAAAGAGTTCTTAATCGGGTATTGAGCCTACGACTGACTACAGTACACCACAACTCAACAAAGGAAAACAAAGTAAAACAACCTAAACAAAACATTTACATTTGGAACGACTCAAAACAAGAATCGAGACAAACAAAAACAACAAACACAACACTTGGATATGTTACAATGGCGAGAAACCTCTTAGTTCTCGAGGTGCCTGTTTCTCCAGGTATTGTTTCCCACCCATTCTTATTTGTGATTCTCACATCACTATGGAACTCAATCTCTGTTTTCTCTGTAAAGCCCTTTCTTTACTTTTTCTCTCAGCGCACATATCTCTATTCTTTAATCTCTCTCTTTTTTTTTCCCTCCCCTGGGTGGTTAATGGATATGCAGGAAGTTGTGGGCTCTTGTCCCTGGTATTCTGCTAAATTCTCTTTCTTTCGCTCACAACTAGTGAGCTTTTCCCACAGAGGGGTTATGACGTGACCGGATGTGTAGCAGATCAGCAACGGACATCGGTTGATGATGCATTTGGCCAGTTTGGATGTAATCAGACCTGCCCAGGTGAGGGAGTGGAATATCCTACTCCATTCCAGTTTGTGCTTCGCAGTTGTCTTGATACCTCACTGTTTGGAGGATGAGAAAGCATTTGGCCCCTTGCTGCTAACTTCAGCTGTGCCCTTTTCTAGCGAGTACATTAATGGGGAAAAGACAGAAACCCTGACTTGACTGTGCCCCTAGTTCATTATTTTGACCATTTTTTATTTTTGGCTTTTTGCTAAAACAATTTTGGCCAACATGAGAGTTTGATTAACATACTTATTCGATTTTCTAATTTGAAATCATGTAAATCAGGCTGTGAGCACTGAAAATTTTCCCTTTTTGGGTCCAAGAAATTGTCCAGTTTTGGAAAAATGGAATAATTTTTCAGAGAATTAGTCAACCTCATTAAAAATCCTCAAAACTATTTTTGCATATGGCCATTGCTCAACCAACGTGGAATTTACTCTTGAGATACAGAACCTCATATCTGAACTTGAATTGTCTTGCAGCTGAATCTTGTAATGGAATAGGATAACCGAATTTAAACGAAGACGAGCCAATTTGCACATGGATAAGATAGCTGAGTTAAACAAGGATCATCCAGACAAGCCGAGCAACATCGATGAGACAAGCAGGTTGAAAATGGTTGGGGCCGAACTTCAGGATAAAGTTGCCTACGTATCCCAAAGATGGGAATCATGCCATACATAGTTCCAGTGTTGAGGTTCACTCGAGTGTTGACACTCTTCTTTTCCGCTCTAACTTTTACTAAGGCTGCCCTGCCGGGTTTTCAACCTTGCGAGCTATTTTTCTCTTCTCAGTTCTCTTCATTTTTATTTTCCTTTTATTTTTTTTCTTTGTTTCCATTTTTTTATTTTTGTTCTCTTCATTTTTTTTTCTTTTTCTTCATTTTTCTTCATTTCCATTTTTTTCATTTTTGTTCTTTTCTTGCTTTAACTTTTTCCTGGGTTGCCCTTCTGGGTTTTTAGCCCAACGAGCCTCTCGCAGATAAAAAAGTTTAACTTGTCCATACTGATCGGTTTTGAGATCTCGAAGCCATCTGAATCCAGTAGAATGGCTGCTGTTCGCTGATGATGTAGGAGTCCATCAAATTGGGTTTGAATTCGCCCCTAGTGTTGTGGATAGGAACTCGATTGTCCTTTCAATAAATTTTCTTCTTTCAAGTTCTGGGATTGTGCTTTCTTGTTGATCTCTATTGGCTTGAGAAATGACCCAATTTTGAATCTTCGAGCACATCTGACATTTTTTGTCCCTAGTTCAAAGGCTACTTCTGATCTAACTTTGAAAACTTCCTTTGATCACATCTTATCTTATTGCCCCTAGTTCAAGAGCTGCTTCCAATGGCCATACCAGGCTTATATTGTGATTGATCTTTTGAACATTCTGAGTCAAGGTTCAAGGTTTGAAAGCAAAATGGGTCAAGTCTCGAGGCCGTGAGTGATCATATGTTGTACAATTCCGAGAGCGATTCCGCGCATGTCTTTGTATGACCACAAAAAACATTTTTTGAAATCTTTTAATAAAGCGACTAGTTGCTCGCATTGAAGACAATGTAGAACCAATCTACATCAAGCCAGGATCCTTCTCAATACTCACATTAACAAACATGATCTCATTCATCAAGGGCTTAGCAAGCCTCTCTTTCTCTTAGTTGATCAAATTTTTGCAAATCCTGAGGAATTCCTTCCTCTTTGTTTTCAACACAATTTTGGAAACAATTTTGAAAAACTTTGGTCAATGCAATGATTTAAAGGCACAGAAAAAGTAGGTGAAAATTACTGCAGTTTCATTCAGATCTTCTGGCACAACTGGCACAATGGTAGAAGCAGATGCAAAAGAAAGAGTGTAAAAGACAAACGAAAATAAGAAAGTGATGCCCGAGTTAACATGCTCGAAATCACCAACCTCCGACAGAAGACAGACTCCATACAAAAAGACTAACTCAATACAACACAACAAGACTAACTCAATACCCAAGTCAGAAAGTAAAATAAAGAACATTTGCAAATTGCTAAAACAATGCGTGCCATCCGCCATATCTGGAGTAAAATGAGTGCCATTGGCAGGTGGTTCATCCCCGATCACATAGTCACATTATCCCCCAAGTTCATCGATCCAGTACCGATAGACTTTGTAGGACCCGGTGCGACGATGACCTCGTGGTCAATTAGATCTTGAACTTCATGGCGAAGACGATAACAATCGTCAGTGTCATGATCGATTTGTTGATGGAAGGCACAATACCTGGCAGCATTATGCTTGGCCGGAAGGGGATCGAGGAGAGGCCAAGGCTCAAGGGGTTTGAGATGGCCTTGTCATATAAGGATTTGGAGAGCTTTGGACAAAGTCATATAGGGGGGGTTGAAGGTGCGGTTACCAGTTCTGACAGGCTTGACAGAGGGCTTGGTAGGTGTTGACTGGGTTTGATAATCTCTTATGGGTGTGGGATTGGAGTTGAAAGGGGCATTTTTGGTACCACATCCCCTTTCTCGGCTTGCCCCTTGATTTAGAATGCTCTCATCCTGAGTGGCAAAAGTGTCATCCACAGTTTTTCCAACAACTATGAGCAGTTGCTATTTGTTCAGTCCTGCGGCTTTCAAAGCCTCAACAGCCCACTGAAGATGTTCATAGGGACCAATGCCTACCCCTACCTTGTTCTCGCCATTTGCCTCCACTTTGGCAAGGGATTGGCCTTCTTCCAATGCAGCCTGTCCCAAGATTGGGGAGCCTTTTGATACAGAATTCCTGGTATGTGATGTGGTCGATGACGGAGCCAATATCCCAAAGGCTAGATCTGCCACAGTTTTCTGAAGATCTTCAATCATGCTCATTAGCTCAGAAATAGTGGGTTCGTGGGTTTGAGATGATTGGGGTTCAAGTGCATCTATCATACACAAGTCCATGCTTTCTGGAATAAACACTATAGGCTTTGGTAGATGGGCCGGGGTGATGTATATGCTGGGATTGTAGGTGGATTGCAGTGTATGGACGGAGTTAAGATATGGATGAGGTACTCGGTCATTGGGGTCTTGAGGTGGAGCTATCGTCTGGTTGTCGATGAGATTCTGAACCTCATGACGAAGGCGATAGCAATGATCGATACCATGACCGCGCTATTGATGGTACACACAGTATTTGGTAGGGTTATGTCTGGCATGGAGTGGGTCAGGCAGAGGTTGAGGATCAAGGGCTTTGAGATACCCTCTTTCCATCAAGATTTTTAGTATGCTAGTTAGGCTCATATAGAGGGAGGTGAAAGTTCTGCCTTAAGCTTATGTTGGGCTGGCCGTTTATGGGCTTGTATTGGAAGATGGGTCGGCAATTTTGGGATTAATGATGACAGTATTGATTTCAGTGGGTTTGAGAATAGAGCTACTGCCAGCATGGGTACTCCTGGCAAAAACTCTCCTTGTTGGTTAACTTGTTCTCGGAATAATCCCTCTGTTGAACGCACTCTCAATCTAAACCCCCAATTCATGCAAACTTTTGAAAGTGAACAGTGGAGCCATTATTTACTTTTGTAACATATCAGGCTCAAGGTTCTGCACCACTATTTGCACTTGGTCCCTCTCAGAAGGTCGATCTGTCATTTGTGATGCTTTCGTTCTCCACCTTGCAACAAATTCGACAAACGACTTTGTAGGATTCTAGTGAGCTACTTCAAGGTCTTGAGTGGTTATTTCAGTTTGGGTATTGGAAGAGTATTGATTGACAAAGGCCTCAACCAACTCTTCCGGTTTTGCTTCACTTTATCCTCCAACTTGCGGTACCAAGTGGCTGCTATACCCGATAGGGTTCTTCTATACAGAGAGAGTTTCTGAGGCTTAGTCAGACCCATCGATTTCAGGACGTCCAAGAAAAATCGGATATGTACCATAGGATCTCCAGACCTGTCAAAATGGTCAATGTGTGGCATTTTGAATCTGTTTGGAAGCCTTATGGCAGTCTCGGTGTATACATCCTCAATGTCGGGAATGGAGTTAAGGCCCTATGCCCTTTTGAATTGCTTCTCAAGGTTCACAATTTTCACCGAGGTCGAATCAAGATCATTAGTGTCAAGGGGATAAAGCCTCTCATTAGGCTGCACCAAGGGTCTGAAAACTCGAGCTCGAGCCAACCCTTCTCGGGTATCCGGACCATGCAAATCTTAGCTGGCAGAAGTGGGTCAAAGTTTGGTTGGGGGCCCAGAGCTTGATGTGTGGCAGATGCCCTAGATTGGCGTTGCATTTCATCGTTGGTCTTATCTTGCATGGCAATTCCCTAGCTTAGTGTTGCTATCGTGACCACAGCTTCTTTTGGACTTTGAACCATCACAGGTCTGCTGAGTTAAACAAGGATGATCTAACTGGTGACTGTCGGATCAGTAGACCCAATGAGCCCTGTTTTGGCTCTTCTTTACCCTGGCACCGGCGAAGGAAACACTAGTTGACACAATCTATCGGCACTAGTTCAAAGTACCCGGGGGATATCAGAGCCTTCTGAAGCCATAGTTCCAGGACTACCTTGAAAAAGAGAAAACCGACAGCACCTCAAATATGATCACAGCTGAATGACTGCACCCTGCATTCTATCCCAAAATAGATACCAAACTACAGATACGAAACTTGCAACTGATACGCACATTCTTGCACAGTTTCACTGTAAAGCACATATCAGTTAAGTGAGAGCCAAAACAACCCTATGATGGGATGGGGTTACCCTCTCCTAGTTTCGTCAAGAACTAGGGTTCACCACTCAAGCAAAGTGTTTCACACAATCCTGAATTCGGGTAAGCAGCCTATCCTAGTTTGGAACAGTCTCTATGTCTTTCGATATGCAACTAGGCCGATTGGTACAAAAGGGTACCTCAGCAAGACTACCTAATATACCTCTCACATCTAACACCGAGAAATGAAAGGAGGATCAAACAGTACAGCGGTAGTCCAGATCCAAGGGTTGTGTTCCCATCGTGGCAGAGCTCGTGACTGGTCAGGCTTTTGGAAAGCTTTTCCAAGCGAGCCTCAAATAAACCGTCCCAGAATAGCAGATGGCAAACACAGTGACTTAGGCACACCAATGCAAATGCAAATGCGAAGAAACACATAAGTGTAAATAAAAATGTCATTTCATGAGTTCGAGTCAAGTTCTCTGAATCCCCAATAGAGTCGCTAGAAACTGTAGCTTGGCTTTTGCGCTCTCCTTTTCGAAAGCTCTAAAAGAAAGCCCTACAGTTCGGACTCCCATCATTCTGAATCTAATCTCACAAGTGTAATGTGAAACTGATAAACACCAAAGAGTCCAAATTCGGCAAATCATTTTGAAAAACTGATTTTAAGATCAAAAGTGCCAAAATTGGACTGCTTTGCCAGATACAGAGTGTCCACCTAAATATTTTTATTTTTAGACAAATTTGGGAAACCTATGACTTGTGCCAAAGGCCACGCGTCTGTCATCACCGAAGTTGCCTCGGCTCGGGAACTTAGGTACGAGAGGGGAAGGTCATGAACTGAGCATCCCCACTCGCCCAATCAAAGATCAACCTTTACTAATCGTGATATGATATTTTACAAACATTATGTGCTCTTGTTCCGATTATTAAACTAGCATTATGATGTGATGCGCACAAGCAAGTATAGACTAGTTTGCTCAATTTGGAACAATTCAACTCATGTTTATTTGTGAAAATGATTTGAATTTGCCACCTCAAGTGGGCTTAAAGTTTACGGATTTGTCACCAAACATAGTGGGCTTAAAACTGATTTGCCACTCAACAAAGTGGGCTTAAAACACACATTTGTTGCATCGTTCCAATTCAAACAACAAGCCTTCATCCACAGGCATTGAATCAGTTTAGTGTATAAGTACATAGCCTCATGGTAAGTATGCTAGTCATGGCAATCGCTTTCACTCATGCAAGTATGCTAAAGCGTTAAAAACTCACCTATTACTCCAAGCTAAGAAAACCTGAGTTTAGAAAAAAAAAATATGCATGATTCCTAACTTTACAAGATGCCTAATTCAATGCATGTAATATACAATTAATAGGCTCGGCTACTAATATGGCATATGAAGCAATTTAAATAACATGCAATTAAACACGTATTCAAATAAAATATTAAAATGACAATGCAGTTCGAATGATGCGCTGTGCCTCGGTGCATGCAATACGAATGAATGTATGCAAACACAAGGCATGCTAATTGAAACATGCCCCTAATCTAACCATCAAAAAACGGGTAAATAAAAGGGAGAAAGACGTGGGGTTGGAAGACATACATGCACACACGCACACTTACTACAACATTACGCCCTCGCGAAGGAGGGTTTGAATGAATAAAAGCTAACTAGCTAGCTAAACTAAACTAAGCTAATTAAGCTAACTATTACAAAACTTGAATTAATTAACTAAACTAGTTTAACTAATTATTACAACACAAATTAATTACAATACAAATTAATTGAATTACAACAATAGGCTAATCATGGGCTAATTAAATTAAACTAATTAACAAGATAACTCGTCATGGGGTGCGAGAGAGGCCCATGCATGCTTGGTTTCCACCCGAAGAACATCCTCTGTCTGCCCCCGAATGCTTTTGTTTGCACAACCCTTGCACCATTTCCTTCTACAGATCAACTCTGCCATGCCTCACAAGCATATTGCTCAAAATTCATTGGTGGCCGGCCGGCCACCATTGAGGGGTTGCCGTCCATCACTGTTGGCCGGCAGGCCAGTAACAGTGGTTGGCTGGCCACTGATGATACTGTAGACACCCCATTTTTGACCGACCTTAAGACTCAGATGTCATCGATTGAGCACTCGGTGATTGTGCATGTTGTGCTCGTTCTGAGGTTACGGAGTCTCGGCTGAGAGCCTTGTCTCCTGACTTCGGGACTCTTTCATGTTTGGCCTCGATTTGCGAACCAGGTTCTATTTTCTCTTCCCGAAGGGAGAGAGAGGTCTCGTAGACCATCTCTCAGTAGCCGTAGGCTACTTTTCATGGTCTTAGACCACTATTCCCGTTTGGAGACCAATTTTTGATTTTCAGAGCCGTCGGCCATGCGCCTCGGTTCGGGACCGCTTAACTTTCTTCGTTTTCTCTGATTTTTCGCACACACCTTGTTTCCTATCTCTAGAGGGACACTGTGGCCCAGGAGACCACCTTCGTGGTCGCACGCCACTTTCGATGCTTAACAGTTAATTTTTGGGGCACCCGGCTGCGCGTTTTGGCCCCTAAACCCTCGTTTTGCATCCGTCTTGGTTCATTTTTGGCATGGACCCTATTTTCATTGTTTGGAAGGTGGTACAAGGGTGGGAGACCACCTTTTCTCCTTGGAGACCACCTTTCTCTTCACCGGCCGATTTTCTTGACAGGAAGCTGGTGTCCTTGGTTTTTGGGACACATTTACTGGTCTCCCACCATACCACTTGCTTGCACTTCATGTGGAGACCACCCTGGGAGGCTGCCGACCACTTGAACCTTTTGACCCTGGTCGGCCGACTTGAGCATGCATACATCCCTATCATTCGGAACAGAGCTGAGGCAGTCCATTTTGTTTAATTTGCATGCTAGTTTCCTTACTTACTTAGTTGATTCGTTAATTAATTAATGTTGTGTAATAATTAGTTTAATTAGCTTAGATTAGCTAGTTTATTCTATACTATTCATTCGGACCCTCCGAGGAGGGCAATGTTGTAATAAGTGTGCGTGTGTGTATGATGCATGCTTTCCAACCCCACGTCTTTCTCCCTTTTATTTACCAGCTTGTGATGGTTAGTTTAGGTCACGTTCCAATTAACATACTTATGCTCGCATGTTTGCATCCATTTATCTGTCTTGCATGCACCGGGCTCGGTGCATCATACTAACTGCATTGTATTTCAATTCCGAGTTGAATACGTGTATCAGTTGTTGCATTTCATATGCCATTTTAGAATAGTCGAGCCTATCTTAGTTGCATTTTTGCATGTATTGCATTAGGCATTTTAGCATAGTTAGGATTCATGCATGATTTCTAATTAGCTTATTTCTTTGGCTTGGAGTACTCGGTAAGTATTTATGCTTTAGCATCCTTGCATGCGTGTGAGTGACTGCCATGATAGCATGCTTACCATGAGGCTATTTGCTTATGTGATATAACTGCCTGAATGCCTATGGGTGAAGGTTGGGTTATTTGAATTGGAACAATTCACCAATTAAGAGTTTTAGGCCCACTTGAGAGTGGCAAAATTATGTTTTCTTAAGCCCACTTGAGGGTGGCAAATCCACGCCTTAGCCTACTTGCGAGTAGCACCATCAAACCATCTTTCAAATAAACAAACATGAAATGTTTTGTTCCAACTCAAACGATCCAGTCTATACTTGTATGCTGTGTGCATCACATAGTAATTCTAGGCTAATAACCGGAATATGAGCACATAATGTTTTCAAAACCCGATATCGTGGTTAGTAGAAGCCGATCTTTGATCAGGCGAGTGGTGGTGCTCACGAAGTGACCTTCCCCAATCGTACCCAAGTATCTGAACCGAGGCAACTTTGGTGATAACGGGCACGTGGCCTTATGCACAAGTCAGGGTTTCCTAAATTCCCCCAAAATAAAATATTTAGGTGGCGACTCTGTATCTGGCAAAGCAGTCCATGTTTGGCACTTCTTTCTAAAAATCAGTTTTTCAAAATGACTTGTCGGATTTGGACCCTTTGATGATTCATCGGTCTTGCATTGCACTACGCGAGATTAGATACAGGACCATGACATTGAGTCCAAACTGTAGTAAGCCCCGATGAACAAAACGGGATTTCGCCCTTGACGTTCGGGGACCTCTACAGTTTCTGGCGACTCTGCTAGGGAATTAGAGAACTTGACTCGAACTCATGATATCTTGTTTTGTTTGCACTTATGTGTTTCTTTGCATTGCTTGTGCATTGGTGCGCCTAGGACACCGTGTTTGCCATCTGCTATTCCTGAACAGTTTGCCGGAGGCTGCATGCCATATGGCTGACCAGTTACGGGCTCTGCCACGATGGGAACACAAACCCCAGTTTTTACTGGGGCACCCTTTTTGATCATTCGACCTAGTGCATATTCGGAATCCATAGTGACCATTCCAAACTAGGACAGGTTGCTTACCAAATTATAGGTTGTTTGAAACCGCTGCGTGCGTAGTGAAACCCTAGCTCTTGACAAAATAGGACAGGGAAACCTTACCCCAACATAGGGTGTTTTGGCTCTCACTTGTTTGCTATGTGCTTTTAGAGTGTGTCTCTACAGGAATGCATGTATCAGTTTACAAGTTTGGGTATCAGGCCTGCCGCACCAGTTCAGTATTTTGGGAATCAGTTATTTGTGGGTATCAGATTCAGTTTTGAGGGCAGTGATTTGGGAACAGTGATCAGTGTTTGAGAACAGTCTATTCAGCTTATCAACTGTGTGTTGTGATGCCCAACTGTGTGTTGCGTGTTTATTTACGCTGTTATGCTCTCCGTTTGTCTGGTTGTTTATTTCCTTATTATTGCTTTATTTATCTTTTTGCTAGGGTAGTTTAGCGCAATTGCTTCAAACCAAGCAGATATTCTCCAAGCACTCTGGACTAGAGGTCGCCAACTCAATCGATCTGAGGATCTGGTCGACAGACAACCAGTGTTTTATTCCTTACCCCCGGTTATCAGACAGAGGTCGAGAAGATGCAGTGTATCCGAGTAGAGGCTGCTAGAACAGTGGTCTACCCCGTCAGTGGACAGTCAGGCTGAGGCTTCAGTTTTTACCACAGAGATAGATATACCAGTCAGTCAGCTGGAACAACAGAACATGGCAGGGATGGAGGAAATGGCGCATCAACTCCAAGAAAGTATGAAACTCATGCAGGAGGATACTGCTCGTCAAGTGAAATTTGCCAAACAGCAGGCTGTGGTCATGACCTAGCAGGCAGAGCTAATTACCCGGCTACCGCAGCAAGCCGGAGCATCAGCCTCACATCAAGCTCCTCCCCCACCAAGGGTCCCACTACCCGGGGAGACACCAAATGTCCAGAATGTCCAGGAGGATACAGACATCCGAACAGGGCCGGCTCTGCCCCCAATTTTACCTCAACTATCCAAGGCACCTACGCCTATCAATCAACCAGACTCTCCCTTTGAGCTCGAGGTGGACCCTACAGCGTTGAAGTTGAGCAAGCTTGAAAAGTTGTTCAAGAAATCCTAAGGCGTAAAGTCCAGCCCAGACATTGAGGACGGGTACACCGACGCGGCTGTGACACTGCCGATCAGTTCAAGATGCCACAAATCGACCGTTTTGACGGGTCCGGGGATCCCATGGTGCATCTACATTTGTTTTCGGACATACTAAGGCCGATGGGCCTCACCAGACTACAAAAGCTTTCATTGTTTGGCCGGACCCTGTCGGGTGTGGCGGCCATCTGGGACATAAAATTGGAAGATGATGTCAAGCGGAACTGGGATGAGATGGACGAGGCTTTCATTGCACAGTACTCCAATAACACGCAAATCGAGATTACAACCCGTGATCTCGAGACAACAAGACAGAAGCCTAAAGAGAGTTTCTCTGAATTCGTAACCCGCTCGAGGGCCAAGGCCTCAATGATGACCATAAGGGCGACGGATAAGGATCAAATACGGATGGTTATGCGCAACCTCCAACCCAAACTGATGTAGAAAATGATCGTGCTCCCCTTCCCTACCTTTTCAGATCTGCATGAGATGGGAATACTAATCGAGGATGCCTTGAAGCAGGGCTTGATTGACAATGACAAAGTGCAACCTAGGAGAACCTTCAACCGAAACAACAATGCAGGCACAAGCAGTGCTGCAATTGCTAGAGCTTTGGAAGTAAGCATGGTCACCACCACCCCTCCAAGAACCCTGGTAGCTACACCATTCTCCGGTGCGTCCGGATGTAACACACAAACAACCAAATACCAACCTCGAGGCCAAAGAACCTTCACTCCATTATATATGCCCCTGTCCAAAGCTCTGGGGGTATTAATCAGGAAAGGGCACTTGAAGCCCCTGTAGCCGAGGCCATTGTCAAATCCACTTCTCCCCTTCCATAACCCAACCAAATACTACACATATCACCAACAACATGGTCACGACACCGACCAGTGTTTTAGATTGCGTCATGAGATTCAAGATCTCATTGACAAACAAGTGATTATGCCTCCAGAGAAACCCAATGTCACAACCAACCGTCTCTCTCCACACAACCAAGCTCCACCTCCCAAACACATCAAATTTATCCAGACTGGGGTCGTGTCTTACGATCCTAGCATCTATATCACTCCTTCTTACCTACCTAATCCAGAGGTGTTCATTCCCGACAGCACTGACTTGTGCATGTTGGACATCTCTCGAACCCAACTTGAACCAATGGTGGTGATTGTCGAAGACAGAACAGGGATGACTTCGGAGGAGAATGGGATTGTTGAGTCAGAGTCTGAGGAAGTTATGAGCTTTGCTGAGGAGGTATACAATCTGAATGGCTATACTGCATCAGTGGGCCAGGCTAGGCCAAACTTTGAATTGCCAGCAGGGGCTGAGATTTGTGTAATACGGGGGGACGGATTTGATCAGAGGCAGGATGACTTAGCAACTCTGAAAGGGGACTTTGCTAACCTCCAATTTTTCAACGAACAAGATCCAGGAGACATGGCAGTCAACTGGTTTGATTTTGAGAAATCAGCAGAAGTTATCAGGTGGGTTGATGACCAACCAGACGTTGCTGAAGAATCTCAACCGGAACAGGTCCCATCAGGGGCAAGTACATCAGTTATGGCTAGAAGGGCCGGAGATCAGAATGCATCGCCGGAGAGCGCTGGTGCTAAGAATTTTGCTCGGGACTTGGGCATTGTGAATGCAGGAAATGTTGAGCAAGCTGTGTTGAAGCAGTTAGAACAAGAAGGGGTCGAAGATTCCGAAAGAGCTAGAAAGGCTAAAGCTCCTGTGGGGGTGGAGAGTGTTGTGTGCACAAGAACATAATGTACTACGAGTACAGGAACGCAAGGTGCTACGGGCACAAGGATTTTTGTAACGGAGCCAGATAAGGGTCTGTCAGTTGCCGATGGAATGTGGTGGGAAGACGACGATCTATGTCTTGCCCATACGGATGAGGATTGGGGGAGCAATAACCTGCTGATACCTGGTACATCGGCGAAGTCGATCATATGACCAGGAGCGGATGGAATTTCAAGCCCCCGCATCTAGATCAACCAGAAGCGTCCGGGAAAGACAAGGAGGCATAGAAACAGAAAGAGAAGCAACTCGAAGAAGAGGCTGTGTTGAAAAAGTTGAAAAAGATAAAAGTAGACATCTCCATATGGGGACTGCTTATGGCTTCTCGAGTACATAGATAGGCCGTCCTTTCAGCCATGGACAAGGCCAAACTCTCGATAGACACCACGCCGGAGCAGCTAGTTGGATTGGTTTTTCTGGAAGGAGGTTCCCCGACGTTGACATTTTCTAACAAAGAACTACCGCCTGAGGGCGCAAATCACAACAACCTCTCTACATCTCTGTGGAATGTAGAGGCAAGTGGGTACCAGTGGTTCTTGTCGACACGGGATCCGCTATTAATGTGTGCCCATCGAGGACAGCATATGCAATCGGGTTGAAGCCCGCGGACTTCGTGCCAACTGCCCAAGTGATTTGGGCATATGATAACACAAGTAGGGAGGTGATGGGGACTGTCAAAATTCAGACCCAGGTCAGTCCAGGACAACACGAGATCAATTTCCATGTCTTGGACGTTCCCGCAACCTTTAACCTACTTTTGGGGCGACTGTGGTTGCACCAGGTAAAGGCAGTTTCTTCCACCTTGCACCAGATGTTGAAATACCCTCACGGGAAGGGGTTAGCTATAGTTTTTGGAAATTCATCAATCTATCCACTGCCAGAGGTGTCTACACCAGTCATGGAAATCGAGCACGGCACGGAGGATGTGTTCTTATCGGGGTTTACTCTGGCTGAGGCTCGAGTCGTGCAAAACATCTTGGCTATTGATGAGGGGGTGTATGTCAACGCACAATCAATATACCTCATGAACAAGCTTCAACACATTCCCAGGACGGGATTGGGAAAGAGTGGCCGGAAAGGCATCGCAGTATCGGCCGAAGTGCTGCACAACCCGCATACCTTTGGCTTGGGTTATTTGCCCACCAAAGAGGACTGGGTGAGAAAAGGCAAGGAAATGGCTGGAAGAGCCAGAGCAAAGCAAATAGGGAAGCCATATGAGTTAATGCACCGACCCATTCAGGGTACCCTAAACGAACGCTTCGTCCGGGAGGGGGAGGATTTCCGTTTTGCGACTTCCCAGAGCCATGGTTGAATGCGGAGAGGAAGCGCGTGCCAGTTTTTGAGATCTTCTTCGACCTACAGTTATCTGGGAATGATGTTGCCAAGGAGCAGACAGACCCATCAGCTGAGGTTGAGCAGTGTAAAAATACGGATTCCGAGAGTGCTAAAATTGAAATGGGGGTAGCACTGGCTTGTCTACTTTCAGATCCTCCGATCGTACAGAAGTGCTTGGGAGATAACTTCTCGGTGTCCATGATTGGCAATGAAATGGCTGCGAGCCTACCTGTAAGTATTTTGGATGCATCCATCGCATCCTCTCTCATCTGGCAGTACGAGGAGGGTTTTTTGTCAAGCAGCACCGGGTCAGGTAGTGAGCCAGAATCTGATTCCACTGAGTCTGTGGAGTCGGAATCAGGTTCCAGCTCGTCTGAGTCTGAGTCCGGTAATCCTGTGGGTGATAACCCGGACGCCACAGTCCTATATAGGTCGTCTTTTTCTTTCTCTTTTGAGTCTGTTGTAACTGAAGAATCGGACGATTTGGAAATGCTTAATGAGAATGGAATAGATGTGGTTTCTGAGTACTTTTCTGTGCCCTTGATTTATTGTATTAATCAGGACTTTCAAAATTTTGATGAAAATGACGGGGAAGAAGTTCCTCCAGTTTTGCAACGCTTAATTGATCAAGAGCAGGAAAGATTTGTTAAACCTTTAGTTAATGAAATCACTACTGTTAAGGTTGGTGCTGGGGAGGACCCGCGGTTGGTCCAGATCGGGTCCACGTTGTCTTCAGAGGAACGCGAGCGCTTAGTCGCTTTATTAAAATATTTCAAAGATGTTTTCGCGTGGTCCTACGAAGACATGCCTGGAATCGATCCTGAGATTGTACAGCACCGGATCCCTCTTGACCCAGAGGCCTGACCCGTTAAACAGAAACTCAGAAGGATCCGCCCGGACTGGGCCATCAAGATTAAAGAAGTGGTCGCCAAGCAAATTGATGCAGGGTTCCTGCTGGTATCCGAATACCCAACTTGGTTGGCCAACATTGTTCCGGTGCCGAAGAAGGATGGCAGGATCGGGGTATGCGTGGATTTCAAGGATTTGCACAGAGCCAGTCCGAAGGACGACTTTTCCTTGCCGCATATTGATGAGTTAGTGGACTTCACAGCGGGGCAAGCTTTGCTTTCGTTCATGGATGGATTCTTGGGCTATAATTAGATAGTGATGGCACCTGAAGACCGGAAGAAGACTGCTTTCACCACCCCGTGGGGGACTTACTGTTACAGGGTGATGCCATTTGGGCTGAAGAACGCTAGAGCTACATATCAACGGGTTGCGGCCACAATATTGCACGACATGATCCATAAAGAGGTTGAGGTGTATGTGGATGACATGATTGTCAAGTCCAAAGAAAGAGAGGGCCACTACACCGCCTTGCAAAAGTTCTTCCAAAGGATCAGAGAATTTTGATTGCGGCTGAATCCTCAGGAGTGTACGTTCGGCGTTACAGCAGGGAAAATGCTAGGGTTTCTGATTACACAGAGTGGTATCGAAGTTGACCCTTCCAAAATCAAGGCCATCTTAGAAATGCCACCACCAAGGACTGAAAAGGAGGTGCGAGGCTTTCTGGGTAAAGTGCAATTCATAAGACGGTTTATCCCAAAATTAACCTTGACTTGTGAACCACTTTTTGGTCTCCTAAAGAAAGGAAAGAAGTTCCAATGGGACGGCCGATGCCAAGCTGCTTTTGAACAGATCAAGGAATACTTACAGAACCCACCCGTGTTGTCACCGATTGAGCCTGGGAAACCTTTGATTTTGTATCTTTCAGTAACTGAGACTACAATGGGTTGCATGCTCACACAAGAGTCTGAGGACAAGGTGGAGAGGGCTATCTACTATCTGAGCAAGAAGATGCTGGAGTATGAAACCCGCTACAAAGCATTGGAAAAGGCTTGCTTAGCCTTGGTATGGGCTAACAGGAAGCTGCAACACTACCTGTTAGCTCACTCGATAATGTTGGTTTCAAGATTAGATCCCATCAAATATCTCTTCGAGAAACCAGCACTTACGGGTAGGCTAGCTCGTTGGTTGCTGTTGCTTTCTGAATTCGATCTAAAATATGTGATGCACAAGTCAGTCAAGGGATGAGCAATAGCGGAGTTCTTAGCCGATCATCCAGTGGAAGGAGGTGAAGCAGTTGAGTACTTATTCCAAGATGAGGCCATTTTCCATACCGAAGTCAAAACTTGGACGATGTACTTTAACAGAGTGTCAAACCAATATGGGTATGGGATAGGGGTGTTGCTGATAACACCCGACAATTCCCATATCCCTCTAGCATTTAAGCTCTGGTTCAAAGTCTCGAACAACGAAGCAGAGTATGAAGCATGCATTGCTGGTTTAGAAGCAACCCTAGAACTAGGGGCAAAATGGTTGGACATCATTGGGGACTTGAACCTTGTTGTATCCCAAGCTAAGGGAGATTGGAAAGTCAAAGAAGAAAAGATGAGAATGTACCACCAGACCTTGGACCTGCTGATTCCTCGGTTTGAGAAGCTAAACTTCGCTCATCTACTAAGAGAAAACAACAGGTTCGCAGATTCACTAGCAACTCTATCTTCCATGATAGACATCCCTTTTGGAGTTCGGATGCATCCGATCATCATTGACCAGAAGTTTGTGCCGGCTTATGAGTTGATTGCTGGCATAGATGAGGTTCAAGATGAGAATCCCTAGTATCACGATGTATGGAATTTCTTGGAGAAAGAAACATATCCACCAGGGGCAAATGCCAAAGACAAGAGGGCAATTCGAAAAATGGCTACTCAATTCATCATCTGCGGAGGAAAACTGTATAAGAGAGGTCATCTGGAATGCATAAGTTGTGTGTTGAGGCTGAAGAGTCGAAGCACCTAATGGAGGCCATCCTTGGAGGAGAATGCGGAGCTCATATGAACGGGGTAATGTTAGCTCGGAAGATCCTCAGATAGGATTACTACTGGTCCACCATGGAGGAGGATTGTATCGGCTTTGTTTGGCGATGCCACAAATGTCAGATCCATGCAAACCGCATGAACATCCCGCCATCGAAGCTGTACAATATGACTTCATCATGGCCATTTTTAGCTTGGGGAATCGATAAGATCGGGGCTGTCACACTGAAGGGGTCTAATGGGCATGAGTTCATTCTGGTCGCAATAGACTATTTCACGAAGTGGGTCGAGGCCCAATCTTATGCGGTGTTGAAGGCTTCGCACGGTGCAAAGTTCATCCGGAACAACATCATCTGTCTTTACGAGGTCCCAAACAAGATTATTTCAGATAACGGTTCCCACTTCAAGAAGGAAGTGATTGATTTGTTGGAAAAATACAATGTGGCTTTTCATAAGCCATCCACCTATCAGCCGCAAACCAATGGAGTAGTCGAGGCCGCCAACAAGAATATCAAACACATTTTGCAGAAAATGGTGGAAACCTACCGCGATTGGCCAGATAAGCTGTCGTTTGCTCTGTGGGGCTACTGGACTTCAATCAGAACTTCTACTAGAGCGACTCCGTATTCATTGGTTTATGGGATGGAGGCCGTTCTACCTATTGAAATTGAGGTTCCGTTATTGCGAGTATTGGCCGAGTGTCAGATAGCCGAAGCAAATCGGTAGCAGAGCAGATTCGAAGAACTCATGCTCTTTGATGAAAGAAGACTGAAAGCACTATACCATTTTCAGGGTTATCAGCGCAGAATTGCCAGGGCTTTCAACAAGAAAGTTAAGTCCAGGAATTTGAAAGAATGAGATTTGGTGCTCAAAGATAATCGGGCTCCCATCTACGATCCTAGGGGCAAGTTCAAACCCAATTGGACGGGTCCCTACATCATTAAGTCTATCTGGTCAGGTAGAGCTGTCGTTCTGATGGACCTAGATGGCCTAGAGTTCTCGCAGCCAATCAACATGGACAAGTTGAAGAAATATTACCCCTGAGTGGCTCACAAGGCCGAAAACCCGAAAGGGCGACCTAGGCAAAAGTTAGAGCATGAAAAATTTGAAATTACAAAAACTAAGCTCGCAAGGTTGAAAACCCGCAAAGGGTGGCCTTGGCAAAAGTTAGAGCGTAAAAGGAGAGTGAAAATACTCGAGTGAACCCGAGCCTGAACTACGTAAGGCTTGATTCCCATCTTTGGGATACGTAGGCAACTTCATCCTGAAGTTCAACCATAAACTTTTCCCCAATCAACTTTGTCCATTTGATCATCTCTGTCATATTTGTCTATTCAGCATTCAAGAGTTCAGTTGTGATCTTCGGTGCAGTGCTACTCAGACTAGGGGCAACTTTCAGTTGCTGGAATCCGGGGTTGTGCATCTCAGTGAGAGATCTCAGGCATCTCCAGTTCTGATCCATGTCGAAAATGGTTTTGAAAAGTTTAAATAAAAGTTGATTTTGTTCAAATTAATCTTTTTACAACTTAGACCATTTTTTGACCATAGCGAAAAATTTTCAGTACCCACAACCTTCAATTTTATTGATTTCAATACAGAGTCCTCATGCTCTTGCATACAAATTGAAATTGCTTTTGGTTATATTCACAAAGAAAACTTGAAAGTACTAATAAAGCAATAAATCTAGGATATAGCTAAGTCAGGTGTTCCTGCGCCCCCTCGCAGAGCTGGTCGAAGCTTCTGACACCAAAGTGGGCCCAATCTGTGCCTCTTCATTGAGCCAATCTATGCACTCATCAGACAAAGTGTAACTGAAAGTGGGAGCGGGGGCCAATAGTTCTCTCGTCCTCCATGCTGTGGCATACCGAGCAAGTTGTGTGCCTCGGACCGGGAAAGCAGCAGGGTACTCTATCCCTTCTGGCGGGCAAGTCTGATCATGGCCAAACTGGCACTGGAACCGGAAAGGAAAGTAAAACACGCAGTGCGTCAGACCAATCAACTGAATCCCAGTCTGCCGGGACATGCTGTAGCTCATTGCCGGTAGATTGAGCCAACGACAACGCCAAGCAATGCGGTCTACGGACAAATGGCACATCCAGTCGAACCACCATCCCTCATCATGGGCATCGACTAGGCGTCGTCAGAAGAAGTAGCCACGAGCCGAGTATGCTGGGCAAGAGTCCACAATCTGTAACTTGTCCATCAACCACACTTGGAGAGGGATGAAATTTGAGAGATTAAAGAATAGAGAGGTGTACGTTGAGAGAAAAGTGAGAAAAGGGTTTTGTGAGAAAAACTGAGCCTGAAGACCGAGTGATGCGAGCAATATATATGTGAGATAGGGAGGGAAACTTTACTTGCAATAGTAGTGGACTCCCCGCAAATCTGGTTGCTTCCCGGCGATGGAAAGCATCCAAGCCCATCAGTGTCTCGGCCAATGTCATGGCAATGCAGCTCTTACCCTCCTTCAAGCCTTGGGCAACTTCAATTAGACGAACGCTGGACCTGCTGAAGCCCAGGGCAAGCAAAAAGTGAGATAACATGCACAAGCAAAGGGCATGTCGCCGAAAGCCCTGCCAATGATGGGCACCGCGGTCATCGGGATCAGAAAAATGTTAATTCAAGCTGAGGATGTCCAATTCTCCATTGCAGATCAGAGACCGAGCATCGTGCATAGTGAGTGCACACATTCGTCCTAAGGCTTGAGCATGGCCGAAGCGGAGTTGGGGCAAAATCTCCTCGTTGTGCTCGGACTCCATCAAAGCTTGGAAATCTTCGAAGGTATGACACATCTCTTGCTTGCCGAAGCTAAAGACATGTGTTACCGGATTCCAAAACCTCACCACGACATGGAGAAACGGAAGATGCAGCGGAGTGCAACTCAACGTGAATAGTGCATTCAAGCTAAAGCCCCGGAAGATCAACTTTTTCGAGCCGTCTAAAGTAGCAATCCAAGCTGCGAGATTTTCGATGAGGAATGCCTCCATTTTGATGCAAAACTGAGATGAAATGAAAGAACCACGAAGCTGGAACTTTTATAGAGGATAAGGCACTGTTTGGAGACACGTGTCAAAAATCTAGTGGTCGCCAAACCAGATGGTCGGCCGTCCACTTTTTCTGGTAGGCCGACCACCCCTTTGGTCTCCAAGGAAAATAGTTGGTCGGCCAGCCCCTTCTGGTGGTTAGCCATGGAGAAAAGTTGGTCTTTGGTCTGTTCCTAGTTTCTAGAAGAGAGATCCTAGCTTTACCATGCATTGGGAGTGTTGAAGGTCCGAGTTTACCTCTGTTTCGGATGCGTTCCGTCATCCAATTGTCTGAGATGCATTTGCTTATCGAGTTGCTGTTCTTTGTTTATCGAGTTGTTGTTTGGTTTTGCTTATTGAGTTGTTAAAGTTTTGTTTATCGAGTCGTTGCTTATCGAGTCGTTGAGTTCCGTATATTGAGTTGTTATTCTTTGTTTAATCAACATTGTCGGGATTTGCTTATCGAGTTGTAAACTTGCTAAGGTTTTGTTGTTTCTTAGTAAGTTAAGTTGTTTAGTTTGTTGCGTCGGTTCACTAACTGACTTGGCAATTTTCGATGCTCAATTTTCATTCAATCTCATTTTTGTGCAAAGTGATGCGATGCGATGCTAAGAACATAAAGTACACCACTTTGTCAAAAAGCTGTTTCATTCCATCATGCTTCCTTTGTTACAACATTTTACAACAAGGGTACAAGTTTTACCGAAAATAAACCTGCCTAATAATGTACAATGTGCTACAACTACTAGTAAAAAAGGCAAATAAAGCAGGAACATCTGCATCAGTGCTCTCGGACTCAAGATCGGGAGGCCCTCTTCATCCTCTTCGCCTGAGCAGTCTCAGCAATACCTCCGCCAGCACCATCATCTGAATTAGAGCTGTCATCCTCGGGATCCTCCCTGAGATCACCTCCACTCTCAGAACCAGAACTGGAGCCCTCCTCTCTGTCTGCGGATGTCTCTGACAGAGGATGCACAGACTCCTCCTCACTAGACTCATCGTCATCTATGACGGGTGCTCTACGCCTGCCTCGTCTGCGATACGAGTCCCCTCTCCCAGCTCCTCGAGAAGGCCTGGATGGCCCGGCCTGTAGTGGTGGCATCTGAAAAGGGCAATTTGAGTACACTAGCCAACATGTATATCAGATGCAGAGACAAGAATGCTACATAGAGTGGGTGTATGCAAATACAATGTATGAATATGGTGTTTCTCAGATATGCTCTACGCATACAGTCAAGAAATGCAGTGAAATGGTTAAATACAGCATGTCATTAGAAGCATGATAAATGCGAGAAAATTGAAAAATACCGTAACACTGGCGATGAACAACTGTGTCTCCCTCCGCAAGACCATGCCCTCAAGTGAGGCCACCAATCCGAGCATATCATCAGAATACTCCCTGGGAGGCTGCAGATACAAGCTCAAGTCATCAATGAATAAATGAATGCCTAAGTATCTGAGTAATAAATGAAAAGCAGTGGAACATACCGGTGGTGAGTTAGGATCACTGACATATCGGCGATCGGGCATAGGAGGCTCTATTGAAATCGGGCAAGATGACCCGTATCGCCATCCAATCAACTCGGTTGGAAGATCTGGCCACCCGACGTGCTGATAAGTCGGGGAAATCGGGGGAATCTGTCTAGCCCCACTCCTCGATGTGTCGGCCCTGCTAGACGAAGGAACGTCTGCAGCCCGGGCTCGAGCTGACGATGATGCACCAGCAGGCCTCCTAGTAGGAGTATGGACACCCATCAGTGGGGGCATCAAGTACGTGTGGCAGTAAGTCGCATACTCCCCCTCCTCCGTGTGCAGAGCTGCATCGGTACCCAACATAGTGACATCGACCTCCTCGGTAGTCATTCTCTCTGCGGACCGCATGTCATCTGGAGGTGCTGAAGGGACACTCTGCTCAGGGACGCCCATCGTCTGGCGCATGAAGCGGTCTCCCAGAAACCAGGCCCTGCCAACTGGCCCCTCACACAAAGTCCTATACTGAGAAGAAGCCCATGCCCCAGGGAATTGGAAACGAATATCTCCTCCCAAGGGTGCCCAGGGCCGCCAAGCGATCTGAGGATAACAAGTGCATGAGCCGATCAGATGTCATAAATATGCGAGATGAATCAAAGCTGAAAATATGAAGAACTGAGAGTTCTGAAGTACCTCGGTCACTCGCACCGTGTCAAAAAACTGTCGCAAGAAGGGCAGAGTCTCTCGAGCTCTCGCCCGGCATCGACCCTCAAATACGTGAGAGTAAGGGATCGTAAGAGGCACCTCCACCTCGAACTCCAGGGCTAGCGTCGGAAAGTATGCGTAAACCCATAGCTGTGGAAAACAAGGCAGTGGCCATCAGAATACAGAATATACAGAAAATATAGAGTGCTGAGGGAAAAATGTAGAATACAGAATGTAAAGTGTGCCGTGTGCAGTGTACAGATAATGAAAAGCAGAAATGTAAATCAAGAGGGCAGAAGGTACCTCCCAGGCTCTCTAGTAGCCGCCAACTATGTTCCTCCGTCCGTGGGAGGTCGCACTCATATAGCAGCAGGGGGTAGCGAGACCATGCCACCCCAGTCATACTGGCTGACCTGTGACAGGTCCACCAAAGCACTGAGCAGATACAGTTCAACTGTGTTCCCCCTGTCGGAGAACAAAGTGGTCCCAAGGAGGAACATCAAAAAACCTCGAGCATATTGCTCTATCTCCTCAAGAGTCTCAGGCATACTCCCCCTATACTGCACGGGGAACTAAGTGTACCTGACTCTGCCCGAAGATCGGTCAATCGGTAGGCAAGCTCCCAATAGATAGATCCAGGCAGCCTCCCACTAGCCCATACCCTCGTCGTAGGGGACCGGTCGGCTGGCCACATCAAGGCCAGTCAACATCGCAAAGTCGAACAGGGTCATCGTCATATCCCCGGTAGCTGAGAAGTGGAAAGAGTAGGTGGTGTCCCACCATCTCTCCACGAGTGCCCCCATCAAGGTCCTGCTCGTAGGGTAGCGAGATAGCCCCACGCAGAAGGGCCCAAATCCTGCCCCGTCCACCATGTGACAAACGGTCTCTGGGAGCTCCGCATACCACTCCCTAGCGATAATCGAGCCATAACCTCGCGTAGAACGAGAGGGTACCTGCATTCAAAATGAACAGATGTATTCAGTTTTAGAATGAAATGTATAAGCTGCGTGCAAATGAAATGAATGAGCTGTGAGTTCAAAAGTGAAATGTAAGAACTGTGTGTTCAATATGTGCTGCGTGCAAACGAAATAAGTGGGCTGCGTGTTCAACTTTCAAAAATAGTGGGCTGTGTGTTCACCTCAAGAGTTTGGGCTAAGTGTTCAACTTTCAAAAACTGTGGGCTATGTGTTCACCTCAAGAGTTTGGGCTGCGTATCTGTAGATGTCCTCGAACGTCTCGAGAGGGAGATCCCGCTTTGTTCATTTTGGACCCACTACAGTCCAGACTCGAATTGTCACGATTTTTAATCTGATCTCACAATGTGCGATGTGAGATTAATAAATCACCAAAAAGTCCAAATCCGGCAAATTGTTTTGGAAACTGATTTTTAGAAAGAAGTGCCGAACATGGATTGCTTGGCCAGATACAGAGTCACCACCTAAATATTTTATTTTTGGAGAATTTAGGAAACCCTGACTCATGCCTAAGGCCAGGTGTCCATCATCACCAAAGTTGCCTCGGCTCGGGAAGTTAGGTACGATTGGGGAAGGCCAGCTATGAGCACCCCCGCTCGCCCGATCCGAAGATCAGCCGGTACTAAGCATGATATTTTATTTTGAAAACATATGTGTTCTTATTCTAGTTAATTAGCTAGAATTTACTATGTGATGCACACAACACACAAGTATAGACTAGATTCCCTAATTTGGAACAAAGCATCGCATATCCGTTTTGTTTGGAAAATGGTTTGAGGTTTGCTACTCACAAGTAGGCTAAAACACGGGTTTTGACGAATTATATCTATTCAAGCAACCCAACCTTCACCCACAGGTATTCAGGCAGTTATATCACCTAAGCAACTAGCCTCATGGTAAGCATGCTTTCATGTTAACACTCACATACATGCAATATGCTAAAGCATAAACACTCACAGTGTACTCCGAGCCAAAATAAAGAACATGTTAGCAATCAATGTATGATCCAAGTCCATGTTAAAATGGCTAATGCATCGCATACAAAATGTCATTAGAATAGGCTCGGCTAATCTAAGGATGGCATGTGAAATGCAACAACTCGATGCACGTATTCAAATTGGAATTGAAATACTATGCGGTTAGTATGATGCGCTGAGCCCGATGCATGCAATACAGATGAATGGATGCACGCATGTATAGCATAAGGTATGCTAAATCAAATATGCCCTAAAACTAACCATCATAAACCGTTAAATAAAAGGGAGAAAGAAGTGGAGGTTGGAAGACATGCATCTCACACACGCGTGCTTATTACATAATTTGCCCTCTCAAGGGAGGGACCGAAAGAATAATATAAATTAATTAACTAACAAGCTAATTAAATATTATAGACCCTTAATGAATTAAACAAATTAATTAAGTTACTAAAAGCAGTAAAACAGCCTCTGGAAGAGGGACGAATGCATGCACACTCGGCTCTGCTCGGAAATCCACCGCCATACTCATGTTGCCTCTGTTTACATTGCTCTGCACCTCTGCGGACTGCACAAGTCTCAAGGTTACTTCCGGACTACTCCCTGAGCACTGTGGGAGGTCATCGACCAAGGGGAAACACCACCGGCCATGGAAAACTAGTCATCGACCAAACATTATACCACCGGCTGTGTTTTGATAATCGGTCGGCACTGAAAGTTGCTGACCGGCCATTTCTTCCTACAGAAGACTGGTTTGCTGCAACAGAGGACAGACAAGACGTGGCAATGCATTTTCAAAGCAATTTATGCACCACCACCCTCCTCAGCATGTTTGAGACTTAGAGGAGCATGGTTCTCGATCCTCGGGCCACCAATCGTGCATTTCAAGCGTGATGGCCAAATGGGTCAAGTATGCAACTTCAATATTAAATGCACAAAACACAAAACATACTAGGGGACCCCCAACCTCAATCATGGTTGATCAAGAGGCAAGGGATGCATGCTCAATGCTATGCAATCCTAAACATGCAATCACACTAGTACAACATGGGCATGCCAACAAGCAATGTATAATAAGCATGCCAAATGTAATGCAACCTAAACTAATATGCAAACATGCAAGGCATGTGACAATATTCATGGTTAGGCAAGCATGTAACAACATGTGAGGGACAAACTCATGCAAATATGCAAAGCAATTTAACACAAGATGCATGCCAAATGCAACACCACTTGAGCATGCAACAACATGTCAATGGGCCAAGTATGCAACAACATACATGGCAAGCATGCAACAACATGTGAAATTGGTCTTAAACCAATTCGGACAACTCTCAAATAAGCCCAAATCAGCGGCCAAGATGCTATGGGGATGGGGACAAAAGTACATACAAACATGCATGCCAATTGGCCTAACACTTAAACGTGAAAGGGCAACTTTTAAGCACACTTAAAAAGGAAGATAAGCATGCAAATGTGACAACATTACATGCTCTGAAATGATGCTAAAGGTGATGCCAAATCACATGAATAAGCCAAGCATGCATGATTAAGGCTTAAGGCTTAAGGCTTAAAACTAGGCAAGGAACTTGGACCAAAGCCATACAAAACAAAGAGCATATGGCTAGTATGGCCTAAAACAGTCCTAAATCATGGCAAGGTAAGCCTAAAACATGCAATGAACCAAGCCAAAACAAAGAGGGCAAGACATGAGGCACACAAGACCACAAAAGAGGCATTACTCTACACCCAATACAACCAAACATGGCATGATTTAGGCAATCAAAAACAGAGGTATGACATGCTAAAATGAGCCTAAAAACCCACTTATATGGCATCCCAAATGCCTAGACATGATGGCATGTGACACAATCACGGAGCATAAAACACCAACCTTTTAAAGCATTAAATGAGTGATAATTGCAAGCATGTGAGCATGAAACAAGGACTGGAATATCATAACTAATGGTGCCAAACCACTGAAATGATGCAAATAGAGCATGGTAGAGGAGCCAACACTCAAAGCATACAAGCTAGGTTGCATGGTAGCTATACAAAGCAAGCCATGGATGACCCAAACAACCAAAATATGACCTAAAGCATGCCAAAACATGCATAAAAACTTCAAGGAGTCAAGCCAAAATCATGCTAGAAAGACATGTTACAACATGATGCATGTTAAGGCCAAAACATGGGATTACAAGACAAGTGTATGAAGCATACATGGCATGTCTAAACCAACTTGAAACAAAGGTATAACATGGCAAAAAAAAGCCTAATACCTACTAAAATGAAGCTAAAGCAAGCTAGGCATACAAGCTACAACACAAGCCACTTATGCTAGCATCAAAGACGACATGGAGAGAGGACAACCCTCTCCCATTTAGGACCTCAAAACCACCTCTCCACCACTAAAAATCCTCTGGATTTCAATGGTAGAGAGGTTATGCAAAGCTAAGAAAAATGGCCAAAAGGTATGGCCTAAAACAAGGCCTAACAAGGCCTTGGAGGGGGGAGACAACCCCAAACCTCAAAATGACCTTGAACAAAGTTCAAAACCAAGTAAAAATAGAACTTTTCTCAGTTATACACTAAGCTTAAAAACGGATGCAAGATAGGTTAAAAGCTTGTGCAAAAATGGGGAATAAAATGGTAAGTTTCTCACCCTTGTAGACCTTCTTCAAGAACAACACTCCAGCACTTTTTCTGAGTTCAAAACAACCCAAGAACTCCAAAACCAACTCCTTAGCACCTCAGCAACTCAAGGATGGTGTAACACTAGGTGTCTTAGTGCAAAAATGTGAACAAAGCACACTTTTGGTCACAAATACACACACAAAGGGAGATATATGAACACTAACCCTAAATTCCAAAACCTCTGAGAAGGGAGGAGGGCCTCCCCTCTTATAGAAATCCAATTTCTAAGGCTTCCAAGAGAAGCAAAATAAGAGGCAAATCCCTCCATACACGTGTATGGAGGGGGTGTAAAGTGGATGCCAGCTGTCACAGCTGGCATAAAAATATCTGCAAAAGTAGATGAACAGGGTTCAGCCAGCAAAAATGGCCGATTAACCAACAAATGTGGCCGGTCGACCAAAAACAACGCCGACCGGCCAAATATTTGCCCGGTGGCAATAAAATGGGGCTGGTGGCTTCAAGCCTTGGCTGGTGATGTGTGGGGATAGCCAACAAGCCATTTTCCGCCCTCAGGTGCAAAGACCACAAGTCCTTGGTCCAACCAAGTACAAAACAAATAAGTCAAGAGATCTTGAGGCAAGGCGTGCGACCGAGACCTCTGAGAACTCAAGACGAACACGAACATGGATGATCATCGAGTGCCCAAACGATGACGTCCAAGTCTTGAGGACGGTCAAAAATGGGGCGTCTATAGTGTTCAACTTTCAAAAACTGTGGGGCTGTGTGTTCACCTCAAGAGTTTGGGTTGCGTGTTCAGATTTCAAAAACTGTGGGCTGTGTGTTCACCTCAATGTTCAGATTTCAAAAACTGTGGGCTGCGTGTTCACCTCAAGAGCTTGGGCTACGTGTTCAGATTTCAAAAACTATGGGCTGTGTGTTCACCTCAAGAGTTTGGGCTGTGTGTTCACCTTAAGAGTTTGGGCTGCGTGTTCAGATTTCAAAAACTGTGGGCTGTGTGTTCACTTCAAGAGTTCGAGCTACGTGTTCAGATTTCAAAAACTGGGGGCTGTGTGTTCAACTTTCAAAAACTGTGGGCTGTGTGTTCAGATTTCAAAAACTGTGGGCTGTGTGTTCACCTCAAGAGTTCGAGCTGTATGTTCAGATTTCAAAAACTGGGGGTTGTGTGTTCACCTCAAGAGTTTGGGCTTAGTGTTCCACTTTCAAAAACTGTGGGCTGTGTGTTCACCTCAAGAGTTTGGGCTGCGTGTTCAGATTTCAAAAACTGTGGGCTCTGTGTTCACCTCAAGAGTTTGGGTCACGTTTTCAACTTTCAAAAATTGGGGGCTGTGTGTTCACCTCAAGAGTTTGGGCTGCGTGTTCAACTTTCAAAAACTATGGGCTGTGTGTTCATAATCAAGAGTTTGGACTGCGTGGTCAGATTTCAGAAAAATGTAGGTTGTGTGTTCACCATCAAAAGTTTGGGCTGCTTGTTCAACTTTCAAAAAAGTGGGCTGTGTGTTCACCATCAAGAGTTTGGGCTGTGTGTTCAACTTTCAAAAACTGTGGGCTGCATGTTGACGATAAAAAGTATGAGCTGCGTGTTCAGAAATTCGAGTGATTGAGCTGTGTGTTCAAAATGCAAATAGAATGCTATGATTATAGACTAAGTGTTCAGAACAAGCTGTGTGCCCACTCAACAGAATTCTGTGATGTGAGATATGTGCTAAAACAAGCAGAAATATGGTGTGCAAATGTGTTCAGAACGAGCGGATAAGCATACATAGCAAAAGTATGAAATGTGCATGAAATGCAGAATACATTGCAGAGAATGTAAAAGTGAAGTACGTACCTCTCGTGCCTGATGAGAGAGATAAGTCTTTGGCTCCCGTAGCAACAGATCCGCAGGCTCTCGGTCATCAAAGTCAGTGAAATGGTAGAAAGTGGCCTGAGTAAGGACGTGCTCCCGAGGATAATACCTCCCGGGATCAAACCGCCGAACTCTCGGGGGCAAGGACATGATATCTGGCTCACCCTCAGCACCTGGAGGACCTCCACCATGAGGAAAATGACCCGCCATTTGAAGAAATCTGCTAAAATGAGCAAAATGAGCCAAAATTGGAAAAAGCCAACAAAAGTCAACTCCCGGGAAATGAAAAAGTCAAACAAAAGTCAACTCCCGAGAAAATGTACCAAATGTCGAGACAAACTTACCTCAAATGGTGAAAATGAAGAAAGAAGCTCTGAAATCAAATTTTAATCGATCCAAAGTGAAGAAAACTGAAAGATTTCACAAAACAACTTTGCGTGGGGCATTGGAAAACGCATATAAAGCACAGATCTGAGAGAGAAAATGGTCTAGGAAGGAAGGAGAACTAATTTCGGCCTTGAGGATGTGAGGAATAGTGATTTGGACATGTGGATTTAAAGAAACAAGTGTAAAAAGACAAAACTGCCCCGGATTTGGACAAGTGATTGGCCGACCACCTTTCCTGGTAGGCCGACCACCCCCATGCACAAAACCTGGTCGGTGGCCTCCCTAGGTGGTCGGTGGCCCTCCTGGGTGGTCTCCAATGACTCTTTGTTCTCCCTGCAAATTTTGGTGGTGATCGGAGTCCCCAGCTCTCAAGAAAGTACAAGGAAAGTGCACTTTTCGGCGCGAAATCCCTCCGTGGGAACTTCAAATCCATTCCTCGATGCATGGCTCATCGTTACTCGCCAAGAGCCAGGTGTATCCTTTTTGAGTACGTTGCGACCCCTCCAAGAGGTAAACTGGAGGTCGCGTTTGAGTTGCGCTCGTCGAGGCTTGCTTTTCTATGCTCAATGTTTTGTTTCAAACATGTTTTTGAAGCTGCGCTTATCCTGCATTGATATGCACGTCACTGGCATTATTATGCGCATCGCTTGCATTGTTGTGCACGTTTCACTGGTATCGTCATACCTCTATGCTTTACCTATAATGTCGCGCACGTTTCTTCTTGCATTGCGATGTACTTTTTCATCGGCACCATGTTTGCCTGCGTTCGATATAGCATTGAACATATGTTGCTAACTATGTTATGCCTGCTAGGTTTCTCTCTTTTGCAGGTATGATATTGTATGTACGGTTTATTTGAAGCTGGTGTGACTAGACGAACCGGACAGGTATTGTATCTTCTCCGTGTGAGACGTAGCAAGAATTGTAATTCTCTTACATCCTTACTGCATGAAATGTAGTTTTGCTTTGCATTCTTGCTTAACACTGTTGCATTTATTGTGAATATTTGCTTCATTACAGTTTGCTGCTTTGCATGATCATGAGTTACGTTCGGCTTTGTGCATGTTGTTTTGCATTTTGCCCCTACCTGCGGGCCCATCTCTTGTTTATCTCACCTATTTGTCTAAGTCTTCGGCCTTGTCGAAAATGGGTCGTCTCTGGGCTTTGACATTTACTGCCGTTACTCATGACTTTCGAGTTCTGTCAAAGAGGGGCAACTGTAGACACCTGATTTTTGACCGACCTTAAGACTCAGATGTCATCGATTGAGCGCTCGGTGATTGCGCATGTTGTGCTCGTTCTGAGGTTACAGAGTCTCGATTGAGAGCCTTCCCTCCGGACTTTGGGACTCTTTTGTGCTTTGCCTCGGTTTGCGAATCAGGTTTTATTTTCTCTTCCCGAAGGGAGGGGGAGGTCTCGTAGACCATCTCTCAGTGCTCGTAGGCTACTTTTCGTGGTCGTAGGCTGTTTTTCGTGGTCGTAGACCACTATTCCCGTTTGGAAACCAGTTTCTAGTTTTTGGAGTCGTCGGCCGTGCGCCTCAGTTCGGGACCGCTTAACTTTCTCGGTTTGCTCTAATTTTTGGCACACACCTTGTTTCCTCTCTCTAGAGGGACATTGTGGCACGGGAGACCACCTTCGTGGTCGCACGCCACTTTCGATGCTTAACAGTCAGTTTTTGGGGCACCCGGCTGTGCGTTTTGGCCCCCGAACCCTCGTTTTGCATCCGTCTCGGTTCATTTTTGGCATGGACCCTATTTTCATTGTTTGAAAGGTGGTACAAGGGTGGGAGACCACCTTTTCTCCTTGGATACCACCTTTCTCTTCGCCGACTGATTTTCTTGACAGGAAGCTGGTCTCCTTGGTTTTTGGGCCACATTTACTGGTCTCCCACCATACCACTTGCTTGCATTTCATGTGGAGACCACCCTGGGAGGCTGCTGACCACTTGAACCTTTTGACCCTGGTCGGCCGACCAGGGCAAGTGGTTGGCCGACCACTTGAACTGGTCGGCCAGCTCCCATCAGTTGGGAGGCACAGACTACATCCTCCACACACGTGTATGGAGGATGTTTGCCCTTGGTTTTAAGCTTCTAAGAGAAGCTTTAGTCCCTCTTGTCTATAAAGAAAGGCCTCCCTTTCCTTGTAGAGGGTTGAAAACAAAAATTTTGTCTAAGGCATACAAGACTTCCCCCTCTATATCTCTACATCCAAGCTCAAAAAGTGCATGGTTCTTGCACCTTTGCATACCATCTCCCGACCGAACCCCTCCACTATCACCCCAAGCATCTTGGAGACCATTTTCAGAGGTTGAGAGGCAGTCATTGTGGTCTAGAGGTTGCGGGTCCTTTTGTGCTACAAGGGTAACACACTTTCTCCCTTTTAAGGCTTTATTTTGCTTCATCTTTTAGCTATACTTGAAAGCATATTTGAGCTTCAGTGTAAACTGAAAAAAGTCTTATTTTGTGGCCCTTAACATGGTTTTTTCAGATCATTTTTATGTTGGGGGTCATCTACACCCTTGCATGCTTCATTTTACCTTATTTTGAGCCATGCCTTAGAGCATTTGTGTTGGCCTTTGTTTGGCCTTTTAGCCAATAAAATCCAGTGGATTTTCAGTGGCTAGCATGCTATTTTGAGTGCCAAAATCAGAGAGGGGAGACCCTCTCTCTCCTTGTTTTGTTTTTTTAGCATTTTTGGCTTTACGAAGGAGCCCTTATTTGCATGCTTCCAAGCCATGTTTCAAGCCATTTTTTATGAGTTTTAGGACCTGGATAGGCTCTATCCAGAGCTTGTTTTTCCATATTGGATGTCCATCTTGCATGTGTAGAATAACCCTCTTCATAGCATATCAAAGGAGCATCTCATTCTTGCATGAATTAACCATGTTTCAGTGGGTTTTTGGGCTTTATTTGGCATGTCATCCCTCTGAATTTTTCTGGTTTAGTGGCCTCTTGATTGCCTCACATGCTTGTAGTGCAAATCCTCTTTACTAGCTTACATTGCATGCTATTTTGGCCTTTGATTCTAGGACTTTCTGGCCATGCCTTAAAGTGATTTTGTGCATGTTTTGGACTGCCTTAGCTCTGTTTTTGGGCCTCATGGTCGAATGATGGTTGCTATGCATGGTTGTAGTTCAATACCGTTGCCTAGCTTTGAGTTTTGAAGCCTATTGCATGCGTATTTTGATGTGTTTCCATGTTTTGGCATCATTGTGAATCATATTTCAGAGCTTATATGTATGCCATATTCCCATGTTTTCCACTCTTTAAATGTGTTTGAGAGTTATGCATGAATACCTCATTTTTGGACCATTGCAAGAGGTTCATTTCCATGCTTTGCGAGCCATCATTTTAGTCCATATTTGCTACTATTTTGGCCTGCATTGGGATTGTTTGGGGCTGGTTTGGCCATTTGAGTATTGCTTTGCATGCCTATAGTGTAAACCACTCCACTAGTTTCGGTATTTGGGCCATCTAGCGTGCATTGTGTGAGTTGTTTGCATGATTCGGGACCATCTTCCATGTCATTTTAGAGTTGGAAAATATGTGATTGTATGCCATATTTCATGCTTACCATGCTTTGGTGGAGTTGCACTTTGTGCCTTAGGTTTGGTCCCTTGCATTTGTGCATGTTTGCATGTGTGTTGTTGCTTCGTCTTCATCATGTTTTGCAACTGATTTGGGTGTGGCCGAGGCCCATCCATCTTGGTTTAAGTTCATCTTGCATTGTGTATGCCATATAATCCATGTTGTTGCATGTTCGATCATTGCATTGAGTATGCCTCCTTCATAACATCGCGTATGTTAGTGCATTGTGTATGCATGCCATATAATCCATGTGCATTGAGTACGCCATTGATTAGTTCATAGCATTGTGTATGCCATTTGCATGCTTGCATGTCATCTTTTGCATCTTTACATCACTTAGTCGCATTACATTTATGATTGCATACTAGAGTTGCATTTTGTACATGCCATGCCATTCTATTTGTTGCATTGTGTTTGGAGTAGGGTTTAGTCCAAACACGGGAAACGAGGAATGTTTCATACTCCAAGTGATCAAACGTGCCTCGATTCCTGGTCACCGACACTCCTGACCATCCATGATGGAGTTGTTGGTTTTAGTTGTTTATATGTGCATTCATGTCGCATTGAGTCATGCAATCTAACTCCTCGGCCATCATGCATCGAGATGCGTGATTAGTGGCACGAGGATCGAGGACTACATTCCTTGGAGCTTGTGCAATAATGGGAGAGTGGTCATGCACACATATGTTGAAAATACTTTGCCATGCCCCTTTCTCGCTCTCTGTTGCAGCAAACCGAAAACCAGCAGCAAAAACTGGTCAGCAGCCTTCTGGAGCTTTGCACAGTGTTTTGGGAGCAGTTGCAAATAGAGGCAAATCGGGGCATCGCGATGGATTTCCCGACAAGGCGACTTGAGCATGCATGCAACCCTATCATTTGGAACAGAGCTGAGGCAGTTCATTTTGTTTAATTTGCATGCTAGTTTCCTTACTTACTTAGTTGATTCGTTAATTAATTAATGTTGTGTAAGAATTAGTTTAATTAGCTTAAATTAGCTAGTTTATTCTGTACTATTCATTCCGGCCCTCCGAGGAGGGCAATGTTGTAATAAGTGTGCGTGTGTGTATGTGATGCATGCCTTCCAACCCCACGTCTTTCTCCCTTTTATTTACCAGCTTATGATGGTTAGTTTAGGGCACATTCCGATTAGCATACTTATGCTCGCATGTTTGCATCTATTTATCTGTCTTGCATGCACCGGGCTCGGTGCATCATACTAATTGCATTGTATTTCAATTCCAAGTTGAATACGTGTATCAGTTGTTGCATTTCATATGCCATTTTAGAATAGTCGAGCCTATCTTAGTTGCATTTTTGCATGTGTTGCATTAGGCATTCCAGCATAGTTAGGATTCATGCATGATTTCTAATTAGCTTCTTTCTGTGGCTAGGAGTACTCGGTAAGTATTTATGCTTTAGCATCCTTGCATGCGTGTGAGTGACTGCTATGATTGCATGCTTACCATGAGGCTATTTGCTTATGTGATATAACTGCCTGAATGCCTGTGGGTGAAGGTTGGGTTATTTAAATTGGAACAATTCACCAATTAAGAGTTTTAAGTCCACTTGAGAGTGGCAAAAACATGTTTTCTTAAGCCCACTTGAGGGTGGCAAATCCACGTCTTAGCCTACTTGCGAGTAGCACCATCAAACCATCTTTCAAATGAACAAACATGAAATGTTTTGTTCCAACTCAAACGATCCAGTCTATACTTGTATGTTGTGTGCATCACATAGTAATTCTTCGCTAATAACCGGAATAAGAGCACGTAATGTTTTCAAAACTCGATATCATGGTTAGTAAAGGTCGATCTTTGATCGGGCGAGCGGGGGTGCTCACGAAATGACCTTCCCCAATCGTACCCAAGTTCCCGAGCCAAGGTAACTTTGGTGATGACGGACACGTGGCCTTATGCACGAGTTAGGGTTTCCTAAATTCTCCCAAAATAAAATATTTAGGTAGCGACTCTGTATCTGGCAAAGCAGTCCATGTTTGGCACTCCGCGAGATTAGATACAGGACTATGACATTGAGTCCAAACTGTAGTATGCCCCAATGAACAAAATGGGATTTCACCCTTGACGTTCGGGGACGTCTACAGTTTCTGGCGACTCTGCTGGGGAATTAAGGAACTTGACTCGAACTCATGATATCTTGCTTTGTTTGCACTTATGTGTTTCTTTGCATTGCTTGTGCATTGGTGCGCCTAGGACACCGTGTTTGCCATCTGCTATTCCTGAACGGTTTGCCGGAGGCTGCGTTCCATAAGGCTGACCGGTTGCGGGCTTTGCCACGATGGGAACACAAACCCCGGTTTTTATCGAGGCACCCTTTTTGACCATTCGACCTAGTGCATATTCGGAATCCATAGTGACCATTCCAAGCTAGGACAGGTTGCTTACCCGATTATAAGTTGTTTGAAACCGCTGCGTGCGTAGTGAAACCCTGGCTCCTAAAAAAATAGGACAGGGAAACCATACCCCAACATAGGGGTGTTTTGGCTCTCACTTGTTTGCTATGTGCTTTTAGAGTGCATCTCTACAGGAATACATGTATCAGTTTACAAGTTTGGGTATCGGGCCTGCAGACACCAGTTCACTGTTTTGGGAATCAGTTATCTGTGGGTATTAGATTTAGTTTTGGGGGCAGTGATTTGGGAACAGTGATCAGTGTTTAAGAACAATCTATTCAGCTTGTCAACTGTGTGTTGTGATGCCCAACTGTGTGTTGTGTGTTTATTTACGCTGTTATGCTGTCCGTTTGTCTGGTTGTTTATTTCCTTATTATTACTTTATTTATCTTTTTGCTAGGGTAGTTTAGCACAATTGCTTCAGACCAAGCAGATATTTCCCAAGCACTCTGGACTAGAGGTCGCCGACTCAATTGATCTGAGGATCTGGTCGACGGATAACCAGTGTTTTATTCCTTACCCCCAGTTATCAGACGGAGGTCGAGAAGATGCAGTGTATCCGAGCAGTGGTCTACCCCGTCAGTGGATAGTCAGGCTGAGGCTTCAATTTTTACCACAGAGATAGATATACCAGTCAGTCAGCTAGAACAGCAGAACATGGCAGGGATGGAGGAAATGATGCGTTAACTCCAAGAAAGTATGAAACTCATGCAGGAGGATGTTGCGCGTCAAGCGTAATTCGCCAAACCGCAGGTTATGGTCATGACCCAGCAGGCAGAGCTAATTACCCGGCTACAGCAGCAAGCCGGAGCATCAGCCTCACATCAAGCTCCTCCCCCACCAAGGGTCGCACTACCAAGGGAGACACTAAATGTCCAGAATGTCCAGGAGGATACAGACATCCCAACAGGGCCGGCTCTGCCCCCAATTCTACCTCAACTATCCAAGGCATTGAAGTTCGAGGTGGACCCTACAGTGTTGAAGTTGAGCAAGCTTGAAAAGCTTTTCAAGAAATCCCAAGGGGTAAAGTCCATCCCTGACATTGAGGACAGGTATACCGACGCAGCTGTGACGCTGCCAGATCGGTTCAAGATGCCACAAATCGACCGCTTTGATGGGTCCGAGGATCATCTACGTTTGTTTTCGGACATACTAAGGCCGATGGGCCTCACCAGACTACAGAAGCTTTCATTGTTTGGCCGGACCCTGTCTGGTGTGGCAGCCATCTGGTACGCAAAATTGGAAGACGATGTCAAGCGGAACTGGGATGAGATGGCCAAGGCTTTCATTGCACAGTACTCCTATAACACGAAAATCGAGATTACAACCCGTGATCTTGAGACAACAAGGCAGGAGCCTAAGGAGAGTTTCTCTGAATTTGTAACCCACTGGAGGGCCAAGGCCTCAATGATGACCATAAGGCCGACAGATAAGGATCAAATATGGATGGTTATACATAACCTCCAACCCAAACTGATGCAGAAAATGATTGTGCTCCCCTTCCCTACCTTTTCAGATCTGCATGAGATGGGAGTATAGATCGAGGATGCCTTGAAGCAGGGCTTGATTGACAATGACAAAGAGCAACCCAGGAGAACCTTCAACCGAAACAACAATGTAGGCACAAGCAGTGCTGCAACTTCTAGAGCTTCGGAAATAAGCATTGTAATGGAGCCGAACAGGTGTCTGTCGGCTGCTGATGGAATGTGTTGGGAAGACGATGATCTATGTCTTGCCCACACGGATGAGGATTTGGGGAGCAATCAACCTTATGATACCTGGTATATTGGCGAAGTCAATCATATGACCAGGAGCGGGCGGTATTTCAAGCCCCCGCATCTAGATCAACCAGAAGCGTCCGGGAAGGACAAGGAGGCAGAGAAACAAAAAGAGAAGCAACTCGAAGAAGAGGTTGTGTTGAAACAAATGAAAAAGATACAAGCAGACATCTCCATCTGGGGACTGCTTATGGCTTCTCGAGTACATAGACAGGCCGTCCTTTCAGCCATGGACAAGGCCAAACTCTCGATAGACACCACGCCAGAGCAGCTAGTTGGATTGGTTTTTTCGGGAGGCGGTTCCTCGACGTTGACCTTTTTTGACAAATAACTACCGCCTAAGGGCGCAAATCACAACAAACCTCTCCACATCTCTGTGGAGTGTAGAGGCAAGTGGGTACCGGGGGTTCTTGTCGACACGGGATCCGCCATTAATGTCTGCCCGTCGAGGATGGCATATGCAATCGGGTTGAAGCCCGTGGACTTCATGCCAACTGCCCAGGTGATTTGGGCGTATGATAACACAAGCAGGGAGGTGATGGGGACTGTCAAAATTGAGACCCAGGTCAGTCTAGGACAACACGAGATCGATTTCCATGTCTTGGACGTTCCCGCAACCTTTAACCTACTTTTGGGGCCACCGTGGTTGCACCAGGTAAAGGCAATTTCTTCCACCTTGCACCAGATGTTGAAATACCCTCACGGGAAGGGGGTAGCTATCATTTTTGGAAATTCATCAATCCATCCGCCGCCGGAGGTGTCTACACCAGTCTTGGAAATCGAGCACGGCACGGAGGATGTGTTCTTATCGGGGTTTACTCTGGCTGAGGCTCGAGTCATGCAAAACATCTTGGTTGTTGATGAGGGGGTGTATGTCAGCGCACAATCAATATACCTCATGAACAAGCTTCAACACATCCCCGGGATGGGATTCGGAAAGAGTGGCCGGAAAGGCATCGCAGTATCGGCCGAAGTGCCGCATAACCCGCATACCTTTGGCTTGGGTTATCTGCCCACCAAAGAGGACTGGGTGAGGAATGGCAAGGAAATGGTTGGAAGAGCCAGAGCAAAGCAGATAGGGAAGCCATATGAGTTAATGCACTAACCCATTCAGGGTACCCTAAACGGACGCTTCGTCCGGGAGGGGGAGGATTTTCCGTTCTGCGGCTTCCCAGAGCCATGGTTGAATGCGGAAAAGAAGCGTGTGCTAGGTTTTCAGATCTTCTTCGACCTGCAGTTATCCGGGGATGATGTTGCCGAGGAGCAGACAGACCCATCAGCTGAGGTTGAGCCGTATAAAAATGTGGATTTCGAGAGCGCTGAAATTGAAATGGGGGTAACACTGGCTTGTCAACTTTTAGATCCTCCGATCGTACAGAAGTGCTTAGGGGATAACTTCTCAGTGTCCATGATTGGGAATGAAACGGCTGCGAGCCTACTTGCTAGTATTTTGGATACATCCATCGCACACTCTCTCATCTGGCAGTACGAGGAGGGTTTTTTGTCAAGCAGCACCGGGTCATGTAGTGAGCCGGAATCTGATTCCACCGAGTCTGTGGAGTCAGAATCAGTTCTAGCTCGTCTGAGTCTGAGTTCGGTATTCTTAGGGGTGATAACTCGGATGCCATAGTCCTATCTAGGTTGTCTTTTTCTTTCTCTTTTGAGTCTGTTGTAACCGAAGAATTGGACGATTTGGAAATGCTTAATGAGAATGGAATGGATGTCATTTCTGAGTACTTCTCTGTGCCCTTGATTTATTGTATTAATCAGGACTTTCAAAATTTTGATGAAAACGACGGGGAAGAAATTCCTCCGATTTTGCAACGCTTAATTGATCAAGAGCAGGAAAGATTGTTAAACCTTTAGTTGATGAAATCACTACTGTTAATGTTGGTACTGAGGAGGACCCACGGCTTGTCCAGATCGGGTCCATGTTGTCTTCAGAGGAACGCGAGCACTTCGTCGCTTTATTAAAAGATTTCAAAGATGTTTTCGCGTGGTCCTACGAAGACATGCTTGGAATCGATCCTGAGATTGTACAACACCGGATCCCTCTTGACCCAGAGGCTCGACCCGTTAAACAGAAACTCAGAAGGATCCGCCCAGACTGGGCCCTCAAGATTAAAGAAGAGGTCACCAATCAAATTGACGCAGGGTTCTTGCTGGTATCCGAATACCCAACTTGGTTGGCCAACATTGCTCCGATGCCGAAGAAGGATGACAGGATCCGGGTATGTGTGGATTTCAGGGATTTGAATAGAGCCAGTCCGAAGGACGACTTTCCCTTGCCGCATATTGATGAGTTAGTGGACTTCACAGTGGGGAATGTTTTGCTTTCGTTCATGGATGGATTCTCGGGCTATAATCAGATAGTGATGGTACCTGAAGACTGGGAGAAGACTGCTTTCACCACCCCGTGGGGGACTTACTATTACATGGTGATGCCATTTGGGTTGAAGAACGCTGGACGTACATATCAACGGGCCATGACCACAATATTGCACGACATAATCCACAAAGGTGTTGAGGTGTATGTGGACGACATGATTGTCAAGTCCAAAGAAAGAGAGCGCCACTACACCACCTTCCAAAAGTTCTTCCAAAGGATCGAAGAATTTCGGTTGCGACTGAATCCTCAGGAGTGTACGTTCGGTGTTTCAGCAGGGAAAATGCTGGGGTTTCTGATTACACAGAGAGGTATCGAAGTCATCCCTTCCAAAATCAAGGCCATCTTAGAAATGCCATCACCAAGGACTGAAAAGGAGGTGCGAGGCTTATTGGGTAAAGTGCAATTCATAAGACGGTTTATCTCAAAATTAACCTTGACTTGTGAACCACTTTTTGGTGTCCTGAAGAAAGGAAAGAAGTTCCAATGGGACGGTCGATGCCAAGCTGCTTTTGAACAGATGAAGGAATACTTACAGAACCCACCCGTGTTGTCACCACCCGAGCCGAGGAAACCTTTGATTTTGTATCTTTCAGTAACTGAGACTACAATGGGTTGCAGGTTTGCACAGGAGTCTGAGGACAAGGTGGAGAGGGCTATCTACTAGTTAAGCAAGAAGATGCTGGAGTATGAAACCCGTTATACACCATTGGAAAAGACTTGCTTAGCCTTGGTATGGGCTACCAGGAAGCTGCGGCACTACCTGTTAGCTCACTCGGTAATGTTGGTTTCAAGATTAGATCCCATCAAATATCTCTTTAAGAAACCGGCACTTACGGGTAGGCTAGCTCGTTGGTTGCTGTTGCTTTCCGAATTCGATCTGAAATATGTGACGCACAAGTCAGTCAAAGGAAGAGCGGTAGCGGAGTTCTTAGCCGATCATCCAGTGGAAGGAAGTGAAGCAGTTGAGTACTTATTCCTAGATGAGGCCATTTTGCATACCGAAGACGAAACTTGGACGATGTACTTTGACGAAGCGTCAAACCAATATGGGTATGGGATAGGGGTGTTGTTTATAGCACCCGACAATTCCCGTATCCCTCTAGCATTTAAGCTCCGGTTCAAAGTCTCGAACAACGAAGCAGAGTATGAAGCATGCATTGCTGGTTTAGAAGCAGCCCTAGAACTAGGGGCAAAATGGTTGGACGTCATCGGGGACTCGAACCTTGTTGTATCCCAAGCTAAAGGAGATTGGAAAGTCAAAGAAGAAAAGATGAGAATGTACCACCAGACCTTGGACCTGCTAATTCCTCGGTTTGAGAAGCTGAACTCCGCTCATCTACTAAGAGAAAACAACAGGTTCGCAGATTCACTAGCAACTCTATCTTCCATGATAGACATCCCTTTTGGAGTTCGGATGCGTTCGATCATCATTGACCAGAAGTTTGTGCCGGCTTATGAGTTGATTGCTGCCATAGATGAGGTTCAAGATAAGAATCCCTGGTATCACGATGTATGGAATTTCCTGGAGAAAGAAGCATATCCACCAGGGGCAAATGCCAAAGACAAGAGGGCAATCCGAAGAATGGCTGCTCAATTCATCATCTGCGGAGGAAAACTATATAAGAGAGGTCATCTGGGAATGCATAAGCTGTGTGTTGAGGCTGAAGAGTCGAAGCGCCTAGAGGAGGCCATCCATGGAGGAGAATGGGGAGCGCATATGAACGGGGTAATGTTAGCTCGGAAGATCCTCAGACAGGGTTACTACAGGTCCACCATAGAGGAGGATTGTATCGGCTTTGTTCGGCGAAGCCACAAATGTCAGAACCATGCAAACCGCATGAACATCCCATCGTCGAAGCTGTACAATATGACTTCGCCATGGCCATTTTCAGTTTGGGGAATCGATGTGACCGAGGCCGTCACTCCGGAGGGGTCTAATGGCATGAGTTCATTCTGGTCGCGATAGATTATTTCACGAAGTGGGTCGAGGCCCAATCTTATGCGGTGCTGAAGGCTTCGTACGTTGCAAAGTTCATCTGGAACAACATCATCTGTCGCTACGGGGTCCCAAACAAAATTATTTCAGATAAATAATTTGTGTGGATTTCAGAAAAATACAATGTGGCTTTTTATAAGTCATCCATCTATCGACTGCAAACCAATGGAGCAGTTGAGGCCGCCAACAAGAACATCAAACACATTTTGCAAAAGATGGTGGAAACCTACCAGGATTGGCCAGATAAGCTGTCGTTTGCTCTGTGGGGCTACCGGACTTCAATCAGAACTTCTACTGGAGCGACTCCGTATTCATTGGTTTATGGGATGAATGCCGTTCTACCTATCGAAATTGAGGTTCTGTCATTGCGAGTATTGGCAGAGTGTCAGATAGCGGAAGCAGATTGGCAGCAGAGCAGATTCAAAGAACTCATGCTCTTTGATAAAAGAAGACTGAAAGCACTGTACCATGTTTAGGGTTATCAGCACAGAATTGCCAGGGCTTTCAACAAGAAAGTTAAGTCCAGGAATTTGAAAGAAGGAGATTTGGTGCTCAAAGATAATCGGGCTCCCATCCACGACCCTAGGGGCAAGTTCAGACCCAATTGGACGGGTCCCTACATCATTAAGTCTATCTGGTCAGGTGGAGCTGTCGTTCTAATGGACCTAGATGGCCTAGAGTTCTCATAGCCGATCAACATGGACAAGTTGAAGAAATATTACCCCTGACTGGCTCACTAGGCCGAAAACCCGAAAGGGCGACCTAGGCAAAAGTTAGAGCATGAAAAATTTGAAATTACAAAAACTGAGCTCGCAAGGTTGAAAACCCGCAAAGGGCGGCCTTGGCAAAAGCGTAAAAGGAGAGTGAAAATACTCGAGTGAACTCGAGCCTGAACTATGTAAGGCTTGATTCCCATCTTTGGGATACGTAAGCAACTTCATCCTGAAGTTCAGCCATAAACTTTTCCCCGATCGACTTTGTCCATTTGATCATCTCTGTTATCTTTGTCTATTCAACATTCAAGAGTTCAGTTGTGATCTCCGGTGCAGTTCTACTCAGACTAGGGGCAACTTTCCAGTTGCTGGAATCCGAGGTTGTGCATCTCTGTGACAGATCTCAGGCATGTCCAGTTCTGATCCATGTCAAAAATGGTTTTGAAAAGTTTTAATAAAAGTTGATTTGGTTCAAATTAATCTTTTTACAACTTAGACCATTTTTGGACCAAAGCAGAAAATTTTCAGTACCCACAACCTTCAATTTTATTGATTTCAATACAGAGTCCTCCTGCTCTTGCACACAAATTGAAATTGCTTTTTGTTACATTCATAAAGAAAACTTGAAAGTATTAATAAAGTAATAAATCCGGGGCATAGCTAAGTCAGGTGTTCCTGCGGCCCCTCCCAGAGCTAGTCGAAGCTTCTGATGCCAAAGTGGGCCCAATCTGTGCCTCTTCATTGAGCCAATCTATGAACTCATCAGACAAAGTGCGACTGAAAGTGGGAGCGGGAGCCAAGAGTTCTCTCGTCCTCCATGCTGTGGCATACCGGGCAAGCTGTGCGCCTCGAACTGGGAATGTAGCAGGGTACTCTATCCCCTCTGGTGGGCAAGTCTGATCATGGCCAAACTGGTGCTGGAACCGGAAAGGAAAGTAAAACACGCAGTGCATCAAACCAATCAACTGAATCCCAGTCTGCCGGGACATGCTATAGCTCATTGCCGGTAGATTGAGCCAATGACAATGCGAAGCAATGCGGTCTGAGGACAAACGGCACATCTAGTCGAACCACCATCCCTCATCAAGGGCATCGACTAGGCGTCGTCGGAAGAAGTAGCCATGAGCCGAGTATGCTGGGCAAGAGTCCACAACCTGTAACTTGTCCATCAACCCCACCTGGGGAAGGATGAAAAATGAGAGATTAAAGAATAGAGAGGTGTACGTTGAGAGATAAGTGAGAAAAGGGTTTTGTGAGAAAAGCCAAGCCTGAGGGCCGAGTGATGTGAGCAATATATATGTGAGATAGGGAGGGAAACTTTACCTGCAGTAGTAGTGGACTCCCCGCAAATCTGGTTGCTTCCCGGGGATGGAAAGCATCCAAGCCCATCAGTGTCTCGGCAAATGTCATGGCAATGCAGCTCTTACCCTCCTTCAAGCCTTAGGCAACTTCAATCAAACGAACGCTAGACCCGTTGAAGCCCGGGGCAAGCAAAAAGTGAGATAACATGCACAAGCAAAGGGCATGTCGTCAAAAGCCCTGCCAATAATGGTCGCCGCGGTCACCAGGATCAGAAAAACATTGAATCAAGTTGTGGATGTCCAATTCTCTGTTGCAGATTAGAGACCGAGCGTCGTGCATAGTGAGCCCACACATTCGTCCTAAGGCTTGAGCATGGCCGAAGTGGAGTTGGGGCAAGATCTCCTCGTTGCACTCGGACTCCATCAAAGCTTGGACATCTTCGAAGGTAGGACACATCTCTTGCCCGCCGAAGCTAAAGACATGTGTTACCGGATTCCAAAACCTCGTCGCGGCATGAAGAAATGGAAGATGTAGCGAAGTGCGGCTCAACGTGAATAGTGCATTCAAGTCGAAGCCCTGGAAGTTTAACTTTTCCAAGCCGTCTACAGTAGCAATCTAAGCTGCGAGATTTTCGATGAGGAATGCCTCCATTTTGATGCAAAATTGAGATGAAATGAAAGAACAATGAAGCCGGAACGTTTATAGAGGATAAGGCACTTTTTGGGGACACGTGTCAAAAATCTGGCGATCGCCAAACCAGGTGGTCGGCCGACCACTTCTTTTGGTAGGCCGACCACCCCTTTGGTCTCCAAGGAAAATAGCTGGTCGGCCAGGCCCTTCTGGTGGTCTGCCATGGAGAAAAGTTGGCCTTTGGTCTGTTTCTAGTTTCTAGAAGAGAGATCCTAGCTTTTCCATGCGTTGGAAGTGTTGAAGGTCCAAGTTTACCTCTGTTTCAGATGCGTTCTGTCACTCTAATTGTCCGAGATGCATTTGCTTATTGAGTTATTGTTCTTTGTTTATCGAGTTGTTGTTTGGTTTTGCTTATTGAGTTGTTAAAGTTTTGTTTATCGAGTCGTTGCATATCGAGTCATTGAGTTCCGTATATCGAGTTGTTACTCTTTGTTTAATCAACATAGTCGGGATTTGCTTATCGAGTTGTAAACTTGCTAAGGTTTTGTTGTTTCTTAGTAAGTTAAGTTGTTTAGTTTGTTGCGTCAGTTCACTAATTGACTTGGCAATTTTCGATCCTCAATTTCCATTCAATCTCATTTTTGTGCAAAATGATGCGATGCGATGCTAAGAACATAAAATACAACACTTTTTCAAAAAGCTGTTTCATTCCATCATGCTTCCTTTGTTACAACATTTTACAACAAGGGTACAAGTTTTACAAAAATAAAACTGCCTAATAATGTACAATGTGCTACAACTACTAGTAAAAAAGGCAAATAAAGCATGAACATCTGCATCAGTGCTCTTGGACTCTAGATCGGGAGGCCCTCTTCATCCTCTTCGCCTGAGCAGTCTCTGCAATACCGCCACCAACACCATCATCTGAATCGGAGCTGTCATCCTCGGGATCCTCCCCGACATCACCTCCACTCTCAGAACCAGAACCGGAGCCCTCCTCTCCGTCTGCGGATGTCTCTGACTGAGGATGCACAGACTCCTCCTCACTGGACTCATCGTCATCTATGACGAGTGCTCTACGCCTGCCTCGTCTGCGACACGAGTCCCCTCTCCCAGCTCCTCGAGAAGGCCTGGATGGCCCGGCCTGTAGTGGTGGCATCTGAAAAGGACAATCTGAGTACATTAGCCAACATGTATATCAGATGCAGAGACAAGAATGCTACATAGAGTGGGTGTATACAAATACAATGTATGAATATGGTGTGTGTCAGATGTGCTCTACGCATACAGTCAAGCAATGCAGTGAAATGGTTAAACACAGCATGTCATCAGAAGTATGATAAATGCGAGAAAATTGAAAAATACTGTAACACCGGCGATGAACAGCTGTGTCTCCCTCTGCAAGACCATGCCCTCAAGTACGGCAACCAATCCGAGCAGATCATCAGAATACTCCCTGGGAGGCTGCAAATACAAGCTCAAGTCATCAATGAATAAATGAATGCCTAAGTATCTGAGTGATAAATGAAAAGCAGTGGAACATACCGGTGGTGAGTCAAGATCACTGACATATCGGTGATCGGGCATAGGAGGCTCTATTGGAATTGGGTAAGATGACCCGTATCGCCATCCAGTCAACTCGGTCGAAAGATTTGGCCACCCGGCGTGCCCCACTCCTAGATGTGCCGGCCCTGCTAGACGAAGAAACGTCTGCAGCCCGGGCTCGAGCTGATGATGATGCACCAGCAGCCCTTCTAGTAGGAGTACAAACACCCATCAGTTGGGGCATCAAGTATGTGTGGTGGTAAGTCGCATACTCCCCCTCTCAGCGGACCGCATGTCATCTGGAGGTGCTGAAGGGACACTCTGCTCTGGGACACCCATCGTCTGGCGCATGAAATGATCTCCCAGAAACCAAGCCCTGCCAACTGGCCCCTCAAACAAAGGCCTATACTTAGAAGAAGCCCATGCCCCCGGGAACTGGAAATGGATATCACCTCCCAAGGGTGCCCAGGGCCGCCAAGCGATCTGAGGATAACAAGTGCATGAGCCAATAAGATGTCTAAATATGCGAGATGAATCAAAGCTGAAAGTATGAAGAACTGAGAGTTCTGAAGTACCTCGGTTGCCCGCACCGTGTCAAAAAACTGTCGCAAGAAGGGTAGAGTCTCTCGAGCCCGAGCCCGATATCGACCCTCAAATACGTGAGAGTAAGTGATCGTAAGAGGCACCTCCACCTCGAACTCCGGGGCTAGCATCGAAAAGTACGCGTAAACCCATAGCTGTGGAAAACAGGGCAGTGGCCATCAGAATACAGAATATACAGAAAATACAGAGTGCTGAGTGCAGAATGTAGAATATAGAATGTAAAGTGTGTCGTGTGCAGTGTACAGATAATGAAAAGCAGAAATGTAAATCAAGAGGGCAGAAGGTACCTCCCAGGCTCTCTAGTAGCCGCCAACTATGTTCCCCCATCCGCGGGAGGTCGCACTCATATAGCAGTAGAGGGTAGCGAGGCCGGCGCCACCCTAGTCATACTGGCTGACCTGTGATAGGTCCACCAAAGCACTAAGCAGAAATAGTCCAATTGTGTCCCCCCTGTCGGAGAACAAAGTGGTCCCAAGGAGGAACATCAAAAAACCTCGAGCGTACTGCTCTATCTCCTCAAGAGTCTTGGGCATACTCCCCTATACTGCACGGGGAACCAAGTGTACCTGACTCTGCCCGAAGATCGATTAATCGGTGGGCGAGCTCCCAACAGATAGATCCAGGTAGCCTCCCACTCGCTCATATCCTCGTCATAGGGGACCGATCGGCCGGCCACATCAAGGCCAGTCAGCATCGCAAAGTCGAACAAGGTCATCGTCATATCCCCGATAGCTGAGAAGTGGAAAGAGTTGGTGGTGTCGCACCATCTCTCCACGAGTGCCCCCATCAAGGTCCTGCTCGCAAAGTAGCGAGATTGCCCTGCGTAGAAGGGCCCAAATCCTGCCCCGTCCACCATGTGACGAACGGTCTCTGGGAGCTCTACATACCACTCCCTAGCGATAATCGAGCCATAACCTCGCATAGAACGAGAGGGTACCTGCATTCAAAATGAACAGATGTATTTAGTTTTAGAATAAAATGTATAAGCTGCGTGCAAATGAAATGAATGAGCTGTGAGTTCAAAAGTGAAATGTAAGAACTGTGTGTTCAATATGCACTGCGTGCAAATGAAATAAGTGGGCAGTTCACCATCAAGAGTTTGGGCTGCGTGTTCAACTTTCAAAAACAGGGGGCTGTGTGTTCACCTCAAGAGTTTGAGCTGCGTGTTCAGATTTCAAAAGTTGTGGGCTGTGTGTTCACCTCAAGAGTTTGGGCTAAGTGTTCAACTTTCAAAACCTGTGGGCTGTGTGTTCACCTCAAGAGTTTGGGCTGCGTGTTCAACTTTCAAAAACTATGGGCTGTGTGTTCACCTCAAGAGTTTGGGCTGCCAGTTCAGATTTCGAAAACTGTGGGCTGTGTGGTCACCTCAAGAGTTTGAGCTGCGTGTTCAGATTTCAAAAACTGTGAGATGTGTGTTCACCTCAAGAGTTTGGGCTAAGTGTTCAACTTTCAAAAACTGTGGGCTGTGTGTTCACCTCAAGAGTTTGGGCTGCGTGTTCAGATTTCAAAAACTGTGGGCTGTGTGTTCACCTCAAGAGTTTGGGCTGCGTGTTCAGATTTCAAAAACTGTGGGCTGTGTGTTAACCTTAAGAGTTTGAGCTGCGTGTTCAGATTTCAAAAACTGTGGGCTGTGTGTTCACCTCAAGAGCTTGGGCTAAGTGTTCAACTTTCAAAAACTATGGGCTGTGTGTTCACCTCAAGAGTTTGGGCTCCATGTTCAGATTTCAAAAACTGTGGGCTGTGTGTTCACCTCAAGAGTTTGGGTTGCGTGTTCAACTTTCAAATACTGTGGGCTATGTGTTCACCTCAAGAGTTTGGGCTGCGTGTTCAACTTTCAAAAACTATGGGCTGTGTGTTCATAATCAAGAGTTTGGGCTGCGTGTACAGATTTCAGAAAAATGTGGGCTGTGTTTTCACTATCAAAAGTTTGGGCTGCATGTTCAACTTTCAAAAAAGTGGGTTGTGTGTTCACCATCAAGAGTTTGGGCTGTGTGTTCAACTTTCAAAAATTGTGAGCTGCGTGTTCACGGTAAAAAGTATGAGCTGCGTGTTCAGAAATTCGAGTGATTGAGCTGTGTTCAAAATGCAAATAGAATGCTTTGATTATAGACTACGTGTTCAGAACAAAGTGTTGTGAGATATGTGCTAAAATAAGCTGAAATATGGTGTGCAAATGTGTTCAGAACGAGCGGATAAGCATACAGAGCAAAAGTATGAAATGTGCATGAAATGTAGAATACATTGCAGAGAATGTAATATGTACCTCTCGTGCCTGATGAGAGAGATGAGTCTTTGGCTCCCGCAGCAACAGATCCGCAAGCGCTCGGTCATCAAAGTCAGTGAAATGGTAGAAAATGGCCTGAGGAAGGACGTGCTCCCGAGGATGATTGCTCTCGGGATCAAACGGCCGAACTCTCGGGGGCAAGGACATGATGTCCGACTCACCCTTTGCACCTGGAGGACCTCTACCATGAGGAAAATGACCCGCCATTTGAAGAAATCTGCAAAAAGGAGCAAAAATGAGCAAAATGAGCCAAAATTGGAAAAAGTCAACAAAAGTCAACTCTTGGGAAATGAAAAATTCGAACAAAAGTCAACTCCCGAGAAAATGTACCAAATGTCGAGACAAACTTACCTCAAGTGGTGAAAATGAAGAAAGAAGCTCTGAAATCAAATTTTAATCGGTCCAAAGTGAAGAAAACTGAAAGATTTTGCAAAACAACTTTGCGTGGGGCGTTGGAAAACGCGTATAAAGTGCAGATCTGAGAGAGGAAATGGCCTAGGAAGGAAGGAGAACTGATTTCGGCCTTGAGGGTGTGAGGAATAGTGATTAGGACATGTGGATTTAAAAAAACAAGTGTAAAAAGACAAAACTGTCCCGGATTTGGACAGGTGGTCGGTCGACCACCTTTCCTGGTAGGCCGACCACCCCCTTGCACAAAACCTGGTCGGTGGCCTCCCTAGGTGATCGGTGGCCCTCCTGGGTGGTCTCCAATGACTCTTTGTTCCCCCTACAAACTTTGGTGGTGATCGGAGTCCCCAGCTCTGAAGAAAGTAGAAGGAAAGTGCACTTTTCGGCGCGAAATCCCTCCGCGGGAACTTCAAATCCAATCCTCGACGCATGGCTCATCGTTACTTGCCAAGAGGCAGGTGTTTCCTTTTTGAGTACGTTGCGACCCCTCTGAGAGGTAAACCGGAGGTTGCGTTTGAGTTGCCCTCGTCGAGGCTTGCTTTTCTTTGCACAATGTTTTGTTTCAAACATTCTTTTGAAGTTGCGCTTATCCTGCATTGTTATGCACGTCACTGGCATTATTATGCGCATCGCTTGCATTGTTATGCACATTTCACTAGTATCGTCATACCTCCATGCTTAACCTACGTTGTCGCGCATGTTTCTTCTTGCATTGCGATGCACTTTTTCATCGGCACCATGTTTGTCTGCGTTCGATATAGCGTTGAACATATGTTGCTAACTATGTTGTGCCTGTTAGGTTTCTCTCTTTTGCAGTCACGATATTGTATGTACGGTTCATTTGAAGCTGGTACGACCAGACGAACCGGACAGGTATTTTATCTTCTCTGTGTGAGACGTAGCGAGAATTGTAATTCTCTTACATCCTTACTGCATGAAATGTAGCTTTGCTTTGCATTCTTGCTTTCAACTGTTGCATTTATTGTGAATATTTGCTTCATTACAGTTTGCTGCTTTGCATGATCATGAGTTACGTTCGGCTTTGTGCATGTCGTTTTGCATTTTGCCCTTGCCTGCGGGCCCATCTCTTGTTTATCTCGCCTGTTTGTCTAAGTCTTTGGCCTTGTCAAAAATGGGTCGTCTCTGGGCTTTGACATTCACTCCCGTCACTTATGACTTTCGAGTTCTGTCAAAGAGGGGCAACTATAGACACCCCATTTTTTACCGACTTTAAGACTCAGACGTCATCGATTGAGCGCCCGGTGATTGTGCATGTTGTGCTCGTTCTGAGGTTACGGAGTCTCGACTTAAAGCCTTGCCTCCAGACTTCGGGACTCTTTTGTGCTTTGCCTCGATTTACGAACCAGGTTCTGTTTTCTTTTCCCAAAGGAAGGGAGAGGTCTCGTAGACCATCTCTCAGTGGCTGTAGGATACTTTTCATGGTTGTAGACCATTGTTCCCGTTTGGAGACTAGTTTTCGATTTTCAGACCCGTCGACCATGCGCCTCAGTTCGGGACTGCTTAACTTTCTCCGTTTGCTCCGGTTTTTGGCACACACCTTGTTTCCTCTCTCTAGACAGACACTATGGCCCGGGAGACCACCTTCGTGGTCGCACGCCACTTTCGATGCTTAACAGTCAGTTTTCGGGGCACCCGGCTGCGCGTTTTGGCCCCCGAACCCTCGTTTTGCATCCGTCTTGGTTCATTTTTGGCATGGACCCTATTTTCATTGTTTGGAAGGTGGTACAAGGGTGGGACACAACCTTTTCTCCTTGGAGACCACCTTTCTCTTTGCCAGCCAGTTTTCTTGACAGGAAGCTGGTCTCCTTGGTTTTTAGACCACATTTACCGGTCTCCCACCATACCACTTGCTTGCATTTCATGTGGAGACCACCCTAGGAGGCTGCCAACCACTTGAACATTTTGGCCCTGGTCGGCCGACCAGGGCAAGTGGTCGGCCAACCACTTGAACTGGTCGGCCAGCTCCCATCAGTTGGGAGGCACAGATTGTATCCTCCATACACGTGTATGGAGGATGTTTGCCCATGGTTTTAAGCTTCTAGGAGAAGCTTTAGTCCCTCTTGTCTATAAAGGAAGGGCTCCCCTTCCTCGTAGAGGGTTCAAAAAAAAATTTTGTCTAAGGCATACAAGACTTCTCCCTCTATATCTCTACATCCAAGATCAAAAAGTGTATGGTTCTTGCACCTTTGCATACCATCTCCCAACCTAACCACTCCACTATCACTCTAAGCATCTTGGAGGCCATTTTCAGAGGTTGAGAGGCTGTCTTTGTGGTCCAGATGTTGCTGATCCTTTTATGCTACAAGGGTAACACACTTTCTCCCTTTTAAGGCTTTATTTTGCTTCATCTTTTAGCTATTCTTGCAAGCATATTTGAGCTTCGGTATAAACTGAAAAAAGTCTTATTTTGAGGCCCTTAACATGTTTGTTTAAGATCATTTTTCTGTTGGGGGTCATCTACCCCCTTGCATGCTTCATTTTACCTTGTTTGAGCCATGCCTTAGAGCATTTGTGGACTTTGTTTGGCCTTTTACCCACTAAAATCCAATGGGTTTTGGTGGCTAGCATGCTGTTTTGAGTGCCAAAATCAGAGAGGGGTGACCCTCTCTCTCCTTGTTTTGTTTTCTAGCATTTTTTGCCTTAGAAAGGAGCCCTTATTTGCATGCTTCCAAGCCATGTTTCAGGCCATTTTTTATAAGTTTTAGGACCTGCATAGGCTCTGTCCAGAGCTTGTTTTTCCATATTGGATGTCCATCTTGCATGTGTAGAATAACCCTCTTCATAGCATATCAAAGGAACATCTCATTCTTGCATGCATTAACCATGTTTTAGTGGGTTTTTGGGCTTTATTTGGCATGTCATACCTCTGAATTTTGCTGGTTTAGTGGCCTCTTGATTGCCTCACATGCTTGTAGTGCAAATCCTCTTTACTAGCTTACATTGCATGCTATTTTGGCCTTTGATTCTAGCACTTTTTGGCCATGCCTTAAACTGATTTTGTGTATATTTTGGACTGCCTTAGCTCAATTTTTGGGCCTCATGGTCGAATGATGTTTGCTATGCATGGTTGTAGTTCAATACCCTTGCCTAGCTTTGAGTTTTGAAGCCTATTGCATGCGTATTTTGAGGTGTTTCCATGTTTTGGCATCATTGTGAATCATATTTCAGAGCTTATATGTATGTCATATTCCCATGTTTTCCAATCTTTAAATGTGTTTGAGAGTTATGCATGAATACCTCATTTTTGGACCATTGCAAGAGCTTCATTTCCATGCTTTGTGAGCCATCATTTTAGTCCATATTTGGTACTGTTTTGGCCTTCATAGGGACTGTTTGGGGCTGGTTTGGCCATTTGAGTACTGTTTTGCATGCCTATAGTGTAAACCACTTCACTAGTTTCGGTATTTGGGCTATCTAGCATGCATTGTGTAAGGTGCTTGCATGATTCGGGACCATCTTGCATGTCATTTCAGAGCTGGAAAATATGTGATTGTATGCCATATTTCATGCTTACCATGCTTTGGTGGAGTTGCACTTTGTGCCTTAGGTTTGGTCCCTTGCATTTGTGCATGTTTGCATGTGTGTTGTTGCTTCGTTTTCATCATGTTTTGCCACTGATTTGGGTATGGCCGAGGCCCATCCATCTTGGTTTAAGTCCATCTTGGATTGTGTATGCCATATAATCCATGTTGTTGCATGTTCGATCATTGCATTGAGTATGCCTCCTTCATAACATCGCGTATGTTAGTGCATTGTGTATGCATGCCATATAATCCATGTGCATTGAGTATGACATTGATTTGTTCATAGCATTGTGTATGCCATTTGCATGCTTGCATGTCATCCTTTGCATGTTTGCATCACATAGTCGCACTACATTTAGGATTGCATACTAGAGTTGCATTTTATACATGCCATGCCATTCTATTTGTTGCATTGTGTTTGGAGTAAGGTTTAGTCCAAACTCGGGAAACGAGGAATGTTTCATACTCCAAGTGATCAAACGTGCCTCGATTCCCGGTCACTGACACTCTTGACCATCCATGATCGAGTTGTTGGTTTTAGTTGTTTATATGTGCATTCATGTCCCATTGAGTCGTGCAATCTGACTCATCGGCCATCATGCATCGAGATACGTGATTGGTGGCACGAGGATCGAGGACTACACTCCCTGGAGCTTGTGCAATGATGGGGAGAGTGGTCATGCACATATATGTTGAAAATACTTTGCCATGCCCTTTTCTAGCTCTCTGTTGCAGTAAACCGGAAACCAGTAGCAAAAACTGGTCAGCAGCCTTCTAGAGCTTTGTACAGTGTTCTGGGACCAGTTGCAAACAGAGGCCAATCGGGGCATCGCGATGGATTTCCTGACAAGGCGACTTGAGCATGCATACATCCCTATCATTCGGAACAGAGCTGAGGCAGTCCATTTTGTTTAATTTGCATGCTAGTTTCCTTACTTACTTAGTTGATTCGTTAATTAATTAATGTTGTGTAATAATTAGTTTAATTAGCTTAGATTAGCTAGTTTATTCTGTAATATTCATTCGGACCCTCCGAGGAGGGCAATGTTGTAATAAGTATGCGTGTGTGTGTGATGCATGCCTTCCAACCCCACGTCTTTCTCCCTTTTATTTACCAGCTTATGATGGTTAGTTTTGGGCACGTTCCAATTAGCATACTTATGCTCCCATGTTTGCATCTATTTATCTGTCTTGCATGCACCGGGCTCGGCGCATCATACTAACTGCATTGTATTTCAATTCCGAGTTGAATACGTGTATCAGTTGTTGCATTTCATATGCCATTTTAGAATAGTCGAGCCTATCTTAGTTGCATTTTTGCATGTGTTGCATTAGACATTTCAGCATAATTAGGATTCATGCATGATTTCTAATTAGCTTCTTTCTTTGGTTTGGAGTACTCGGTAAGTATTTATGCTTTAGCATCCTTGCATGCCTGTGAGTGACTGCCATGATAGCATGCTTACCATGAGGCTATTTGCTTATGTGATATAACTTTCTGAATGCCTGTGGGTGAAGGTTGGGTTATTTGAATTGGAACAATTCACCAATTGAGAGTTTTAAGCCCACTTGAGAGTGGCAAAATCATGTTTTCTTAAGCCCACTTGAGGGTGGCAAATCCACGTCTTAGCCTACTTGCGAGTAGCACCATCAAACCATCTTTCAAATAAACAAACATGAAATGTTTTGTTCCAACTCAAACGATCCAGTCTGTACTTGTATGTTGTGTGCATCGCATAGTAATTCTAGGCTAATAACCAGAATAAGAGCACATAATGTTTTTAAAACTCGATATCATGGTTAGTAGAGGCCGATCTTTGATCGGCCGAGCGGGGGTGCTCACGAAGTGACCTTCCCCAATCGTACCCAAGTTCCCGAGCCGAGGCAACTTTGGTGATGACGGACACGTGGCCTTAGGCACGAGTCAGGGTTTCCTAAATTCCCCCAAAATAAAATATTTAGGTGGCGACTCTGTATCTAGCAAAGCAGTCCATGTTTGGCACTTCTTTCTAAAAATCAATTTTTCAAAACGATTGCCAGATTTGGACTCTTTGATGATTCATCGGCCTTGCATTGCACTCCACAAGATTAGATACAGGACCGTGACATTGAGTCCAAACTGTAGTAAGCCACAATGAACAAAACGGGATTTCTCCCGGGACGTTCGGGGAGGTCTACAGATAGACCATTTTTTGTTGCAGCAGAAAGCACACAGGGTAAAGAAAGGATATTCTAATAGGTTGTTTGTACTGTGTATCAACCCTTATCATCAAAACAAGCTCAAAGAAGTGATACACTCAAGCCATCAATCAGGTAATTTCCATGCATGATGGCTAAAGGACCAATTTGTACAAGTTTGGTGAGTGCAAAACAAGACTTAAAAGCCATCACCCTATCATGCATGATCAAGGGCAACGGAGGCCGAGGAAAATGGCATATTTCATCACTTTTGAATATGAAATGTCCCATTTTCCTTGTGTTCAAATTAACATCAGATTTGAACACATGCAATGCAACATAAAGAAATGCTTATCTTGCCACTTTTACTTGCCAATTTTGTTTACACATTTTTGTTACCAAATCATTCTTTAATCAATCTGTCCATTTAGTGAGTGTCCTCTAAGATGAAAGAAGTGTCAACCGAGGGATAATGTAAGGCAGGAGAGAGATCATGCCGTTGATAATGAACCCTCAAAGAGGATTAAACCATTAGTCATGACCTCAATCTCAAGCTTAAAGGATCACAAGCTTGAAACAACCCTCAAAAGCAAATGAAAGAGTGAAGCAAAGAGGGAGGTTACAGAGTTATAGTGCTGAAAGAGAGTGAAAAGCAACACCAAAAAATGCTATCAACTCAAACAAGAGGTGTATAGGACCCTAAAACACCAACTTGTAAGAATTATTACACTACAACCATGCAAAACAAGACTCAACCGACCCAAATAGCCCAAAACAGAGCTAACGCAGGCTATTTTAGAGGCAAAAACATGCTGGACTTAAGCTAAGTTAAGCTATAAAAACATGCTAACATGTGAAGCTAACTATGCATGCAAACAAGACAGAAGGAGGAAAGGCCAACCCCTCCAAATTTGGACTCCAAAATGAGTTTTTTGCTACTAAAAAACCTCTGAAATTCAGTGGTTAAAAGGCCCAAAAAAGTTGGTTTGAAAGTGATGAACAAAGGCACAAAAACTTTACAAGCAAAGGAGTAAGAAAGGTGAGCCACCCCCTAACTGAAAATGGCCTCAAACCACCACCTTTAGGCAACAAAAATAGAGTTTTTTGTAGTTAAAAATCAGCCCCAAAACAACACAAAACAATCGAAGAAGATGGCAAAGCAAGTATGTAAAATAAGCTTACAAGGCAAGTATTATACCTCTTGAAGGAAGACACAAATGAAGCAATAAATCAAGCTAACACCACCTTCTAGAGCTCAAAGAGGGTCCCAAGTAACCCCAGCCCAAAGATAAGCAACTTTGGTTAAGGGTTGATAGGCAAACTTCAAGTGTATCTATACTTGTATGCACTTATGCACAAAAGTTCAAGAGAGAGAGAGAGAGAGAGAGAGAAATGTAGAGAGAGAGACTCCCAAAATTTTTTCTAACCTTGAAAACAATAGAGAAGGTCCTCTATATATAGCAATATATGAACTTCGGGTCGAAATATCAACAAAACTGACAGCTGGAGCTTTCGGGAGATAGCTGGAGGAAAATATCTGCAAAATCTAAGCTTTTGTTTCACCAGTGGCCGGCAAGCCATCAATGTGGCCGGCCACAAAAATCTGTTTTCTGGCCCGATTTCAAATAGATATAACTCCTTCATTCGGACTCCGTTGCAAGTCATTCTTTAGTCTAAATTGAAGCCTCAGAAGTATACTTTCCAATGGTGGCAGCCTCACATCAAAATTCTGAGTGTGCAAAAAAGATATGCCTATTTTAGTGAAGACTGTTCATTTTGGTCCTAACCAGATTGATGCCTAACTTCTCCTCAACTAATTTTCTTCCCTCATCTCCTATTTTTTTCAACTCCAAACCTCTAAATAAGGTGTTTTGAAAGATTTTTCAAAGAGTTCACCTCTCTTTCATTTATTTTCACTTTGTCCTTGATTGGTTTACCGAAAAGTGTAACATTTAACGAAATACGAGCCTCAGAACATCGTAGAGACATTTTCAAAACTATTTTGAAAGAGAGGGTTTTAAGGTCTAAAATAATTTTGGTCAAAATAGTTTTGGTCCCAAAAATGGGGTGTAAGGTTGGGATTTGAAGCTCCTCTTGCCGAAGAAATCGAACCTTTGCATAACATAGCCTTTATTCTCGAGTAATCAACCTGAGGCGCCCAAGTCTTAAGAGCAGTCAAAAATGGGGTGTCTACAGGCGTTTGTGCGAAAAATCCAATCTTGGATTTTTGTTGCCCAAAGGTCCATGCGCTAATTTATTACGTCCATAAAGACAAGCTAAGACAAAATGGACAAAATTCCCTAACATATATATATCATACACATGAGACAATAGTGAACACAACACAACACACCACACACACACACACACTCTCTCTCTCTCTCTACTTTATGCCGTCGAGTTGTTTCTGTCATGACCCGAACCTGTCCCTAGAGGTTTGGATCATAACCAACCAGTAATCATGAGATTACTTACAGTCTCAAACTGAAATCAAATCATATTTAATCATATGGGGGCCGAAAGTGGAAGCTGAATAATAAAATTTTGTCCGATGAGCTATGCATATATGGCATGTAATAACAACTCGACCCTCTTCTATGCTTTAATTCCTTCAATAGATGTGTGATTATATGCGGAATGATATGCTTGATGTGAAATTCCATGTTTAAATGTGTGAATTCCATGTTTATATACTTGTATCTGTCGGTTATGAAAAAAATCTATTGAAATTGCAACCTTTAGATTGATAAATTGAAAGCCTTAAAAGTGCAATAAACCGAAATTGACTTTACAGTTATAATGAGCATGATTCTTAGAACATAATATGAAGTTTTGTAAAAATTTCATTCGTAATGAATTAATTGGATTTATTTAGGCCCAACTTATAACTAAGCTTGACTTAGGCTTTAATAAGTTTAGTCCTTGGTGTAAGATACAAAAGAGCCCTATATGAGATTTAGACTCAACCAAACATAGAAATATCTCCTAGGAAGAATTCTAGAGAAAGAAAGAAGAGAAAAGAGAGAAAAAGAAGAGAGTTCACCAAGGAGCTTGGAATTTGGGGATTCAAGGGGGAAATCTAGACAATAGCTCAAGGTATGTGTAAATCACTAAGAATACTCTAATCCTTCTTCAAATTGGTTAAAATCAAGCCTTAAGATGAAGTTTCTTACCTGTATATAAGTTAGGGTTTATGAATTATGATTTTGATTGAATACTTCTCATGAAATTAAAATGGGTTCCTCACATTTGTTGATTTAAGAGTTGATTTCCTCATTTTTAGTTTGATTTGAGGTTGATTGTGAGAACTTGACTTGTAATCTTGAGCCCTTGAACTCATATAAGCATATATAACTATATATATCATCAAAAGATGGAAGAAATGAAAGAATTATTAAAACTAGGAAATTATATGTCAAATTAAAAGAAGTTTGATTTCATTGAGCTTGAGTTTCATGTTTATTATAGTCATATGTCATGTTTTTGAAGTGAAATTGCTTGAATTGAACCTTAGACATGAGTTTGGAAGGCTTGAATTTGTTGGCTTTTTAGACTGCACAAACAAAGCCTAGGACCGCACGTATGGGGCTCATGGCCGCATGTGTGGGGCTTACAGCTGCACGTATGGAAAACAGGGGAGGCAAGTTGGGGATTTTGAAATAAAAGCATGCGTAGGGCCACAAGTGCGGCACACCTCTCCGCACTTGCAGGAATTGAGAAAAAATCCGGTCAACTTCTGTTACCCTTTTTGACCCTCTAAATCTATTAATGTGTATATTTAATCCCTCTGAAATACTTAAAAATGAATAAAAAGTGAACGAAATGGAGAAATAATTAAAGTGAACGAAATGGAGAAATAATTAAAGTGAAGAAGCTAAGAAAAGATGAATTGCTTATCAAGTTGTGTATGTGCCGTGTCCAAGTCACTTGTTGGAAGGGACCATTGTGCGACCAAATCACTGTGAGTAATAGTAGTGTAATGATATGTTAGGATTTATGTATTTTTGATAGTGAATGACATACGCTATATAATTTGTGTTTTGATTGGAATGATTGGCATATGAAATGGACCCAAGGTCGTTCTGTTTCTGTTTTGTATGATGGGCCTAAGGTCGTTATGTCTGATATGGATTGTTTATGACTAATGGCCCTAAGGTTGAGGGAGTCGGGCACATGCCAATGTTCCATCTACCCTATAATGTTCTAAACAACTGTTGATATGCTAGGCCTAAGGCCGTTCCATATTATGTTGGGCCCAAGGCCACTTAGCCTTATGTGGGCCCGAGGCCGTTTTGAATATGATTATGGTTCAGACAAGTGTATGTTATATATATATTCTTCAAGACATATGATCATGCTTATAAATCTCCTTACATTATTATCACTCACTGAGACTTGCTCACTCTATATTTTTATATATATTTATGTAGGTGATCAGCTCGGAGGCTAGCCCTAGGTCAACTTCAGGAACTTTTGATGGACCTATTTTGTTGAAGCCCTTTTGTCCTTTTTGTCTTTTTTTTTTTTTTTTTTTTTTGAGGAGTCCCTTGATGCCACAATTTTGTTAAGTCCTTGGTGGCTTTTATTAAACACTTGGTCAAAATGTAATTTTGGGCTTCTAACTTTTTGTATATACCTACATGACTTGGACTTGTACATATATGAATTGTGTATGTGAACTCTTTATATGTGACTTGATGCTTAAAATCCTAGCATATAAGCACTGCTCAATGGACATTTTGTTATTTTATTTGCTTCCGCCAGGCCCCGTTATGATAAATTCTTGGTAATTTTGTCTGAGGCCATAAGTAATGAAGAGGATACCGGCCGGTCATGATCCAAACTTTTAGGGGCAGGTTTGGGTCGTGACAGTTGGTATCAGAGCACGAGCTATTCCCTCACACATGGGTCCATTTAAGCTTTAAGGAGTTGAGAAAAGACTTAGGTTACATGCATATTGCTTCCTTCTGATATGCATACAATATGAACTATAGTAACATGATTTGTATATGCGAACAATGCTATGGAATATGAAATGAATATTGTTATTATGTACTTGTGTATCTTTTTTGTGTGTATTATAATCCATTGTTATATAGATCATGGTGAGAACAAGAGTAGATGAAGTGAAGGAGTCGACCTCCACACGGCTTGATAGATTGGAACGAATGATAATGGACATGGCAGAAGCTATAAGACATCAACAACAACCACCACCGCCAGTGGTGCAAAATCATCAAGTCAAGGACCAAACAATTGCTCTTATGAAAGAGTTTAAGAAGATAAAACTATCGTTCTTCAAGGGGGTATTGATCTGATGAAAGCAAAGGCATGGGTACTGGGTATCGAGAAATTGTTTGAGGTCTTTCTAGGCACCGAAGCACAGAAGGTACAACTCGCCACCTTTACTCGCGAAGATGAAGCACAGAGATGGTGGATGCTCACTAGAAACGAACATCAATTATTGAACTGGGCTCAATTTTTGGAGCTTTTCTATGATAAGTATTTTCCACAGTGTATGCGAGATAAAAAAGTGATAGAATTTGAAACTTTGAGGCAAGGAAACAAGGCTGTAGCAAACTATGAAGCGCAATTTGTAAAGTTAGCGCGTTTCACACCACACATGGTGGATATGGATTAAAAGAAAGTAAAGAAAGTTTGAGGGAGGACTTCAGAATGCCATTCTAGATCGGATCAATGTGTTAAAATTGTCTACATATGTTCATGTGTTGGAAAGATCAATAATGGCTGAGGGTAATATAGCTACTCAAAATCGAATTTCTGAGTGGAAGGGGAAGAGACAGAATATGCTACAAAAGGGACCGGTTGCATCACAGAATAAGAAACCGAATTTGGGGACCTTTAGTACTTCCGCCTCTACGTGTGACTCGGGGCCAGTGTGTCCGGAATATGGGCAGAGACACCGCGAGATTTGTTATCAGGTAATTAGGATATGTTTCAAGTGTGGAAAGACGGGTCACTTAGTGAGAGATTGCCCTCAGAGAGATTGACAAAATGGAAATAGAACTACTACAAGTTCAGCTAGCTCAACTCCAGCTCCAACTACAAAGACTACTGCAAAACCCACCAATACCAGAGACAATGTAGATAGGAAAGAGTGTTTTTCCTCATTCTTGGTGATGTGCAGAATACTGAGACTGTCATGTCAGGTACATTCTCTATCAATGGTCACTCTACTCATTTATTATTTGATTTGGGTTCTACCCATTCATTTATGTCAAAAATATTTGCTAGTCATTTGAATAGACCTATGGAACCCTCGTATTATGTGTTGTGTGTGTCTTCACCATCGTGGGGCTCCACGTTATGTACGCCTATTTATCTTTCATGTGAGATCATGATTAGGGATGTTCCGTTATATGCCAATTTGCTACCTCTTGACATGGCATATTTTGATATAATTTTGGGGATGAATTGGCTAAGTAAATACCATGTGACTATTAAGTGTATGTCTAAGAAAGTCATTTTTCGACCTCTGGGACAATTTGAATTTATTTTTACGGGACATGGGGTGATTCCACCACCGTACTTGATCTTAGCTATGAAAGCATGTAAGCTATTACAAAAGGGTTGTTGCGGGTATTTGTGTAGCATTTTGAATTAACAACCAGCGGATGAGTGTGTTGATAATATTCCAATTGTCTGTGAATTCCCAGATGCTTTTCCGGAAGAGTTTCCAGGGGAGTTAGTGGACCGTGAAATTGAATTTGCAATTGATGTAGCTTAACCGATTTCAAAAACTCCATATAGAATGTCACCGGCTGAAATGAAGGAATTGAAGGTACAGTTGCAATACTTGCTTGATAAAGGGTTCATTCGCCCAAGTACCTCTCCTTGAGGTGCACCAATTCTTTTCGTAAAGAAGAAAGATGGGACACTTCGGTTATGTGTTGACTACCGGGAGCTCAATAAAGTAACTGTAAAGAATAAGTATCCCTTGCCTAGAATCGATGATTTATTTGATCAACTACAGGGTACGCAAGTCTTTTCAAAAATAGATTCGGGTACCATCAGTTAAAGGTGAAAGTCAAAGACATTGAGAAGACTACTTTTCGAACGCGATATGGACATTATGAATTTTTGGTTATGCCATTCGGGGTTACTAATGCACTGGCAGCCTTTATGGATTTGATGAACTATGTTTTTAAACCTTACATAGATGACTTTGTGGTTGTGTTTATTGATGACATACTTATCTATTCGAAAAGCATGGAAGCCCATGAGGATCATTTACGATTAATTCTTCAAACACTGAGAGAAAAGATATTGTATGCGAAATTGAAGAAATTTGAGTTTTGGTTGTATGAAGTGGTGTTTTTGGGACATGTAATTAATAAGGAGGGTGTTTCTGTTCATCCACACAAGATAGAAGCCATTGTGAATTGGCCAACTCCTACGAATGTGACAAAAGTGCGTAGCTTCTTCGGTTTAGCAGGATACTACCAAAGGTTTGTTTAAGACTTTTCCAAGATTGCAATGCCACTTACCCAATTGGCCCAAAAGAGTGTTCCATTTGATTGGACAGAACAAAAAGAATCTACCTTCTAGGAATTGAAGACAAGGTTAACTACAGCACCAGTTCTTGCTATACCTTTTGGTATGGAGGGGTTTGTGATTTACATTGATGCCTCATATAAAGGATTGGGATGTGTACTTATGTAGAATGGAAGGGTTATTGCCTATGCTTCTCATCAACCCAAACTGTATGAAAAGAATTATCCCACACACGACTTGGAGCTAGCTACAATGGTCTTTGCTATGAAGATATGGCGACATTATTTGCATGGTACCACATGTGAGGTCTACACTTACCATAAAAGCCTAAAGTACTTCTTTATCCAAAAGAAGTTAAATATGCGATAGACACTGTAATAACAGTGTCTTGTACTATGTTAATTAATTATGATTATGTTTGTAATTAGGTGCTTAATTTGAATTTGGGTGTTAATTGCAATTATATGTGATTTTGGTTTTGTATCTGTTCGCCGTAGGAAAATCTTTTAGAATTTGTGCTTTGAACTAAAAATTGAAGGCCTTATCAGCCACATAAACCGAAATTGACTACGCCATTGTGATTGGCGTAATTTTTAAAGCCTATGGTGAAATTTAATTAGAAATTGATTTGGATCAAAATAATTGGATTCAGAACGATTAAATTAAGCACCATTACCTAACCTTCATCAATTTGATTAAGGCAAGCATATATAAAGGCCCCATTACACTTATATTCATTTGGCTTGAACTCAAAATCTGAAATCACACTCTAGAGAGAGGAGAGGGGGCCGGTTCTAGAGAGAGGAAGAGGAAGAATCATGTATTTTGGCTCAAAGTTTGCAAGTTTGGAAGCTACACTCAAGAATTAACCATAATTTGTGAAGATTTGAGCTCCTAGGTGAGCAACTTCATGAGTTTGAGGTTATGAATTTGTGAGCCCATGTTAGATGGTAATCAAGAACATAAATTGAGTTGGTTTTGATGAATTTGAGGTCTATATACACATGCATGTAAGAACTACCATGAATTTGTATGTTTGAGCATGAAATACATGATCTATGTTGAATTTTGATTGAAGTTCATGCTTTTGATCATCTCTTCATCATTTAAATTGAGAATGGAAGTTATGTTTCACATGCACGTACAATTCATAGGAGTATGAGTTTTGAATACATTTGTGATGTTGGAAGTATGTTTGGTGTGATTTGGGGCATGCATGTAATTAATTCATGAGATTTGAGCTTCATAATGTGATAAATTTGGTGTTGTATCATGTTAGTAGATGTATATGAGAACTATGGGTCATAAAATGCAAGATGCATTAGTTTGAATGCAAGTTTGAAGCTCAAAATGGTTGCTAGAAAACCCAGAATTTGGCATGTCCGCTCGAGCGGGGAAAGCGCCACTCGAGCGTGAAATGCGAGCTCCCAGAACTTTTGCAGACATTGATGTCCACTCGAGCGGGGATATTCACGCTCGAGTAGGGAGCCATGTAGTGTGGCTTTCAGCTCGAGCGCCCGAATTCATGCTCAAGCATAAGAATAAGGCAACCTGTATTTTTGCCGACCGAAGGGGTTTGCTCGAGCGGCCAAAGCAACGCTCGAGCGGGGACCCCTGTTTCTGAAATTTTGAAAAGATGTTTTGTGTTTCATTTTCCGTTCTCTTTCATTTCTAAGCACTCTTAGGCATGCATTGAGCTTTGTATATGACCTAAAATGATAAGAAAGTAGCCTAAGAGGAATGTATAAATTAAGAACGTATTGAATCGTTTGCGACCCATATGTGTTATGTAATGTGTAGAGTCGAGCTGAAGGGAAAATCCATCAGCAGAACACTGTGAGTAATATCTTAGTAAAGATATTTTCAAGTATGCTACTTTCTGAATGGTACTTCTGTACAAGCTTCATGGATTTGTTGATTTGAAATATGAATGAGTATTCTATATGCCTAATTTTGTATAAGGCCATTAGATACGTTTGATATATCTGAATTGGGCCTAAGGCCGTTTGACATGAATGATTGTGCCAAAGGCTGTCGGATATGAATGATTGGGCCAAAGGCCATTGGACATGAATGATTGGGCCTAAGGCCGTTTGACACGAATGATTCGGCCAAAGGCCATCGGATATGAATGATTGGGCCAAAGGCCGCCGGATATGAACGATTGGGTCAAAGGCTGTTAGACATGAATGCAAAGATGGGCAAACGGCCTTTTGAATATGTCATTTGATATGTTTGAATACAGTGATGGGCCACAAGCCGTTTGAATGAAAGAGGTCATGATCATGAATATGAAATACGCATGGATATGAATATAAAGAGAATGGGCCCGAGGTCGTTTGACACGCCTGATATATTCGAATTGGACCCGAAGCCGTTTGATACGTTTGAATTGGACCCAAGGTCGTTTTGAATAAAGGGTTGGTTGGACCAAAGGTCGTTTCGTATAGATGGACCCAAGGTCGTATTGTTTTATATAAGAATTGGACCTGAGGTCGTTTTGCATATGGACATGATGTGTTGGACCTAAGGTCGTTTTGCTTTGTTGAGATTTGTAAATCTGGTGTGAATGAGAATAGTGGTTCAAATATGTACGTTATAAGTATGATTCATTTATGAACGAATCTCATTCGTTAACCTCTTTATTTTGATATTATTCACTGGGCGTTAGCTCACTCTCATTTATATGTATGTAGGTGAGCAAAGGGACGTTCAACCCCAGCCTTAGTGGAATTTAAGTGAGGAACCCGACTTCTGTGAAGTCAGCCCAGGTGGCTCACGCAAGAGGCTTTGTTTACGATCTTTTGTATTTCTTCTGCTATTTCTTTTAGCATGGCTGACTATGCATTTAAATGATCCTGGGTATACAGGATGTTAACTACTGGTATGTGGTGTGAGTTATTACTAAGTATATGTGAAATGTTTTGACATGCCATGTAAGCATAGATCATTGGACAAAATTTTTAAGTTTGCTTCCGTTTTAGCCCCTTCACTCTGTTGCTATACGCTTGTTTAGGTTTAAGACCGTAGGCAATCTCATGATTACTAGTCGGTTATGACCTTAATCTATAGGGACGGGTTCGGGTCATGACAGAGACGGTGGTTAAAACTTATGAAAGATTCTGACCTACAAATCCACTACCACTTCAACAACGCTAATACAGTTGTAGATGCTCTTAGCAGGAAAGTTATGGGAAATTTGGCAAGTTTGTTCATAGGGCAAAAAGAGTTTCTCCTTAAGTTGGAAAGAATGAACATCGAAATTGTGCTACGAGAACAAGGCGCCGTGTTAGCAGTAATATCGACTCAACCAGCAATTGTTGAAGAAATCAAGCAAAGACAAACAAAAGATGACTTTCTGAAGAAACTTTGTGATGAGATAGAAACAAAGCCAAGGCCTGGGTTAACCCCTGAAAATTTAGTGTTGAAATTTAAAGATAGATTGTGTGTCCCAAATGTTCTAGAAATTAAACGGAGAATTGTGGAAGAAGCACGTACATATTTTCACTACAACTCGATAACACAAAAATGTACCAAGATATGAAGCAATGTTTTTGGTGGCTGTAGACACCCCATTTTTGACCACCCTTAAGACTAGGGCGCCATTGATTGATTACTTGGTGATGAAAGTCGTGCGGTGCAAAGATTCGATTTCTTCGGCAAGAGGAGCTTCAAATCCCAACCTCACAGCCCATTTGTGGACCAAAACCATTTTGACCAAAATGATTTTAGACCTTAAAATCCACTCTTTCAAAATATTTTTGAAAATGATTCTACAATGCTCCGAGGCTCACATTTCGTTAAATGTTGCGCTTTTCGATAAACTGAGCAAGGACAAAGTCGAAATGAATGAAAGAGAGGTGAAATATTTGAAAAATATTTTTAAAAACCTTATTTAGGGGTTTGGGGTTGAAGAAAAGAGGAAAGAAGGGAGGAAAACTGGTTGAGGAGAAGTTAGACATGAATCTAGTTGAGCCAAAGCTGAGTAGTCTTCACTAAAAGAGACATATCTTTTGCACACTTGGAATTCTTACGTGAGGCTGCCATCATTGGAAAGAAGACTTCTGGGCCTTCAATTTAGACTCAAGAATGACCTGAAAAGGAGTCCATATGAAGGAGATATGCCCATTTGAAGTTGGACCCAGAGAGCAGATTTTTGGTGTCAGCCACGGGTGTGTACGGTCGGCCACCGATGATGGCTGTCGGCCACCAGTGGTGCCCGGTCGGCCACCAATGATGGCCGGTAGGCCACTGGAGTCCAAAACTCAGATTTGTTGCAGATATTTTTCTCCAGCTGTTCTATACTGCTCCAACTGTCCCATTTTGAGATATTTTCGACCAAGGCTCTTGTATTTCTATATATAGAAGGCCCTCTCTATTGTTTTCAAGGTTGGAAATTTTGGGACCCTCTCTCTCTACAAATCCTCTCTCTCTAGACTTCTCTCTTTCTTTGCCTTTTTTTGCATACAAGTAGAGATACACTTCTAGTTTGCCTATCAACCCTTAACCAAAGTTGCTTGCCTTTGGGCTGAGATTACTTGGAGCCTTGTTTGAGCTCTAGAAGGAGGATTGAGCTTGGTTTGTTGCCTATTTTGTGCCTAAGTGGTTCTTTGCTTCAAAGGTAAAACATTTACCGTATTTAAGCTTGCTTTGAACACTTGTTTTGCCATCTTCTTCTGTTGCTTTTGGCCTAGTTTTCAATTGAAAAAAACTCTATTTTTGAGACCTAAAATTGATAATTTGAGGCTATTTTGAGTTAAAGGCTTGTCCACCCTTCTTATCTCTTTGCTTGTTAAGCTTTTGTGTCATTTCTTATCACTTTAAAACCAAAATTTTTGGGCCTTTAAACCACTGAAATTCAAAGTTATTTCAGTGGTGGAAAACATGTTTTGAAGTCCAAAATTTGAGGGGTTAGCCTCCCCTCCTTGTGTCTTACTTGCATGCCTAGTTATCTTCACATGGTAGCATGTTTTTGTAGGTTAACTTAGCTTATTTCTAGCATATTTTTGCCTCTAATTTGGACTGTTTTAGCTCTATTTTGGGGTGCTTTGGTCATATGAGTCTTGTTTTCCATAGTTGTTGTGCAAATGGCTTCACTAGTTTGGTGTTTTAGGCCTTTAAACATGAGTTGCTTGAGTTGGTTACATGTTGTAGTTTCTTTTTACATGTAATTTCAGCATATATAGCTCTATCACATGCTCATTTGTTTCACTCTTTCATTGCTTTTGAGAGTTGCTCTTGAGTCTTGTTTGCAAGCCTAGATAGCTTAACATGCGAGAACATTTTTCTAGCATTTTGTACCTTCATTTCAGCATGTTTTTGCCACTGTTTTGATTGGTTTTAGCCCTATTTTGAGCTGGTTTGGTCCTTTGAGGCTTGTATTGTGTGGTTGGGGTGCAATCTCCTTCACTAGCTTAATGTTTTAGGCTTTTAAATGTCACGTCCCTAAACTCGCCCCTAAAAGTTTGGGCATGACCTACTTGGAAACGGACACTTAACCTGCTGTACATAACATATGGAGCCTGAACGGAAGCATTAAATATAAAAAAATAACATAAAGTAAAAGAATGACATCCATTGAGCGACTACTATTATGCCAGGATCACAAACTGTGCATCAGATGATAAATATTTACATACACATATACAAACCCCGCCCCTTAATTGGGCGAATATCAAAAACAATGGAAAAATCAAAGTGCAAGTCAAAACTTAGCAAAACTCCAAAGAAATGATCAGGCTTCACCCAAATGCCTAGACACATAGAGGTTGGCAAAAGAGAGGCGAGCATCGAGGGTTAGGGCTGACCTCCAGATTTAGTACCTACAGAATCAGACAAAATATAGAGTGAGACAATCTCAGTGAATAATAGTACTTAAACAAACTGATGCACAACTTAAAATATAATGCATCTTAATGCATGTATAAATGCGGAGGTCATGTATTTAATCTGATTCTGTACTAATTTTCAGAACGACCTTGTCGGTTCACAACTTCACAAATTGGCCCTTTTTCAGAACAGCATTAAGCCCTTATCAGAATGGCATTAAGCCCTTATCAGAGTGTGTATGAACTCAAGAGGTGGCTCGCACGGATTCTAGAGGTGACTCGCATGGCAGCACTTAGTTTCGTGCAACACTTTGTTTCATACCAGCAGATCATACAGAATGGCCATAGACCCAGATGTCACAAATTGGCCATAGGCCTCACAGATGCTACAGAACAGCTATAAGCCTCAATCACTTGTCACAGAACGACCATAGGCTTTATAACTTTCATATCGGCTTTAAACCCAGTTCACATATGTATGGACTCAAGAGGTGGCTCGTATGGATTCTAGAGGTAACTCCCATTGCAGCACTTAGTTCCATACAGCAATTTGTTCCATACCAAAAATCATTAGGTCTTAAAGACAGGTTAACCCACATCATGTCGTAACATAGCATAAACGGAAAGGAAAGGATAAACAAAAACATATTCAGATATATTTTTACTTATGCTTGGATCATACACAGAAATCAGAATTCATGTTTGATTATACATGGTACAACCAATAGCGCTAACAGATCAAGATAAAGCATACTTATTAGTTCCATAAAGGAACCTCCAGTACCAGGAACTTGTAACATACTTAAACAATCATTCATTGATTAAACGTAACATACCCGAAAGTAAAGCATTTCTTGTCATATCTTGTCATTACGGTACACTTAACAAAGACAGAACAATTTCATCATAATATGGGTTGCATGACATTGTCATTCTTAACAGTTGCTAACATATAAACAGCCCATGATCTTATCCAATTATTCATTTTGAGGGTCTACTCTGGGTAGATATGTATGCCATAAAACATGCGTTGAGCCAAATGAACTATAGTAGCCTTTCGATAGGCCATTCAGAATGTCATGTTCCTAGTAAGTGGGGTTTACGTTTACCATTTCTTCCCGTTGACCAATTCCACAGTGTTAACTCCTGAATACAGAACACAGTACAATAATTCTCTTAAAACACATCACTCCTGTTAGATTTATCTTTAAACTAATCCAACGTTAATAATTCGTATGAAATTCTCATGCGAAGTCATAGATAATTTACAGACTATGGTCCATTATCGACAACCATTAACCATAACCGGAATGCAGATTAATTTCAGAGTCATACCAGTGTACATAAGTCTTTCAACGTTTCCATATATTCGCACCGATTTCCAACCAACATAAATGTCAATATAATTACTTGCAAGGAATAAAGTGTTAAGAATAAGAATCATTAACGGTAAGCAAATGCACGATCTCCGTACTACTACTCACAGTGTTGTGGCAGAGCGCTACTCCCCCCTGAAGCGTGTCCTACACACATACAAAGTTCACAAATTAACTTCCCTTTTTCCTTGTCAAATTACTTCCTGACTCATTACGATTCGAATGAATTTACAACCATCCTAAGATCATCAGAAAAATATTTTAAAAATATCAGAGGGTCAAGTGCGCGAAACGAACCAGAATATTTTTTTTAGCTTGGGCCGCACGTGCGGCAATGAGCCCCACACGTGCAGCGATCTGGACAGATTACAGTTTGAAATTTCAGCAAAACTCAATTTTTGGTGAGTATTCTTGAGGCTCAAAATAGATCTTTTAATTGATGAAATATGGTTCAAAAATCATAGACATAAACATTACAAACATATCTTAATCCCAATATGAACATTACAAACATTACATAGCTTCTCTTGACAACATCTCCAATCAACCAAGTGACAAGAGCATTTCTCAATTCAACAATTGGCACACACACAACTTCAATTACAACCCCAAATCTTACAAATGAAAGGGGGAATTCTTACTCAAAGTTAAGAAAAGACTTAATTAAAACAAAATTCACATACCTTGAGCCTTAAACCCTACAACACCTCTCAATTCCCCAATCTTTCCTCTTGATGAGTTTCTTCCTTTCAAACCCTTTCTTTCCTTCTCTAATTTTCTTCTCCCAGGAGATATTTGAGCTAAAGGCTCCTAAGTCCCAATATATCATATATATATATATATATAAATATAAATTTAAGTTATATAAGACAAACCTTAATCAATTTAATCTCTCCAAATCAAATTTCTACAAACATGCTTATTAGTACATAAAAATTATGACGATCTCAAATGTAAAATAAATTTCAGATTATCAAGCCTCTAAGGTGTTCAATTTCTGATCTGAACATCATAATTGTGACAGATATGTTTCCTTATTAAACAGATATGAATCTATAATCATAAGGTTCACTTAAGTACACTTAATTCCGTATGGAGTTTCACAATGAGCATTTAACTGTGCAGAATAAGGGGCTGAGAATATATCAGAGAACATGTACGACGGTCGGGTTACTACACTCTCCCCCCCTTAAATAAGTTTGGTCCCTCAAACTTGTCCTATCATGTAACAGATTAGAAACATTTTTATTTCATAAGTTCATATGTCGAATGAGATGAGACTACTAGAGTTCACTGCAAAATATTCAAGGCATAAATCCCCAATGGGCAGGGCTTATACTCACAATATTTTCCTGTCAATAAGTTCCATAGCATCAATTTTCAAGTACAGAAACATACCATTCTCAATACAGAGACATAATAAATATCACTTCCTTAAGCACATAATTCATGTGTTCCCATAGCATACGTTAATTTCAATTGCCATAAGCAAACGTTCCTTACTATGTTCATAACTAGATCAATCCAATATTAGTAGGTCATATGTAAATCGAAGATACATGTTCGACTTGCTTAGTTAAGTAATTCTTTGGGTAAAGCACATATTACAAGCCACTCAGAGACGAGTCAGCAATTAAGATCATACATAGTTTTCAAAAGAAATCAATTACGTGCCTAGATTCAAATCCGGTTATGCATAATTAAATCAGCTATTAGAGCCTGCCAAACAAGATTCTACCTAAGAAGCGAGGCATATTCCTTTCCAGAAATCACAAACAAATCGCTTAGGTACATAGCCACTAGCTTCACCATTAGTTTCTAGCATTCTTATATTTCTAAAAACACGTCAAAATCGTATCGTTATATTGATTCACAATCACATATATTAATTCTTAATAAATTCATAACGATGGGGAGAAGAATCTCAATCAATATCATAATTCTTCACAGCATTATTTCTAAATACAGTAACACAAAGAGGAGCATATTCCAAATCAAAGCTTCTCAGGATGTTTACTAACATCTACCTGATACAAAGATGACATTCCCGACAAAACAAAGGAATAACCGCCCTGGATTAGAAGCACACCCGTTCATGACCGTCGGTGGCCGACCCGAAATCGGTTAGACAATCCACCTGGAAAATCGTCGGTGGCAAAATATAACCCACCCGTACAAGACCGTCGGTGGTACCATCCGTACAAGACCGTCGATGGCAAAACATAACCCACCCGTACAAGACCATCGGTGGTACCATCCGTACAAGGCCGTCGATGGCAAGAGATATCTCAAACAAAGGTGCTACATAAGCTTAACATCCCCTAGCATGAAAGGACCTTTCAAGAATGTCGTCAAAAGAAAGCTAATACTTGATACAGAAACCAACAGATAATCATTCATTATTTTGAGCAAAGGAAGCCACTCTTAACCATAAGGTGGAACATCTTCCCCTAAGAAGCATTTCTTCTTGTTGCAGCACCAATTAATTTGGCCTCTTTTTAATCGTTTCAGTATTCCACTATTCAAATGGTTCTTTCTTTCCTACTATAAGACACAAGATCAACCACATGGTTTCGTATTCACAACTTATAATTACCGTGGGTCAGCAATAGCCATACAGAAATTATAGACTAGTCATTTGGCTCAATCGATTAACACAACAGAGTATCTAGTTACTTCATATACGTAGGTCCTACTAGGTTCGTTCATAGGATCAACAATTTCATTACATATACAGTAATCACATCATCCAGATTCCATAATGTCTAGGAATTCAATAATATAGCAACAAAATGATTTGACCATTAATATCAGAGTTAGAATTTTTAGCAACGTCAGTTCAATATGACAGTAAGTCAATTCGTAATCATATCGTGAGTGTGGTACATATCGGTACCATCAACATAGAATATCTCCATGTCCTTTTCTTTTTAAGAAAGTTTACCACATCCTACAGAACAGTTCATAGTATAGCTTCTAACACAAAATAGAGGACCAGAGTGACAATTTGGACTATTCAACATTTACATATCTACACAGAAATACATCACAGAAATGATTCCTTACTCTTAAATCACTCATACACCTAGGCGGGGTTTTGTTCTTGCAGTAAATTGTCAGATTACCAATCATCTACATTAGTCTCAACGTAGTCAATAACTACTTATCCTTCAAATACAGAATAGGGATTAATTTAACAAGTTGCAATAGCTAACATTTGCATATTTACACCGAAATATTTCACAAAAATGCTTTCTTAATCTTAAGTCATTGATATACAAGAACAGGTTTTTTTTTTTTTTTTTTTTCTTGCAAGGGTCAATAACTGCATCTCTTTTTACAAGTGTCATGTAAGCAAACACATAAGCAAACATATAATGTGGGTAAGGTCCTTCATGTCGTTCAACCATTTGTTATACGAATTCCTGGTTGTGGATTACAATTTACATATAACGAAATAGATTACAGATTACAAATAATAGAGTACAAATTTTAGATCACAGGTTCCCATAAACAAATTACACAATTCTTAAAAGGGGTCATGGTCTGCATAACTTCTTCGTACAACCAATTGTACAACACAATTCCAGTTGGCATACAACACATCTCATCAAAATACAGTAATTTCTCAAGATCACAGATCTAAACATTGTTATGGTAAGGAGATATAACGCTAGCTTAAAGTTAAAGTATCACGTATAGAATTTCCTTTAATCTTAGAAATATTCCATGCTAAAAGGTTAATTAATTCACTTAAAGAGATGCTAAAAAGCTTAAGTATATCATCATCATTTCTTACAGATGACTAACAACCGATAACACACAGTTCCTTTAATCATTTACATGTAAGTTGTCTTACCAACCAGTTCAAGCCCTTACCACGCTTCCGCTGTGCAACTTTATTGATTTAATCCCATCTGCAGGTCTTACCATGTTCTGCATAGCAATCAAGTACAATATACACAAGGAATGTACAATAGACATGGATCAAAATCATTAGTTAACGTTGCCACCAGTCTTTTCATATGCACTAAGGATGTCATGTGTGAGACCTAAGTCTTTTCTAGACATCCTAAAGCTCAATAGATCCGTGTGTGAGATAGCAACTCGTGCTCTGATACCACTTGTCACATCCCCAAACTCGCCCCTAAAAGTTTGGGCATGACCTACTTGGAAACGGACACTTAACCTGCTGTACATAACATATGGGACCTGAACGGAAGCATTAAATATAAGAAAATAACATAAAGTAAAAGAATGACATCCATTGAGCGACTACTATTATGCCAGGATCACAAACTGTGCATCAGATGATAAATATTTACATACACATATACAAACCCCGCCCTTTAATTGGGCGGATATCAAAAACATTGGAAAAATCAGAGTGCAAGTCAAAACTTAGCAAAACTCCAAAGAAATGATCAGGCTTCACCCAAATACCTAGACACGCAGAGGTTGGCAAAAGAGAGGTGAGCATCGAGGGTTAGGGCTGACCTCCAGATTTAGTACTTACAGAATCAGACAAAATACAGAGTGAGACAATCTTAGTGAATAATAGTACTTAAACAAATTGATGCACAACTTAAAATATAATACATCTTAATGCGTGTATAAATGCAAAGGTCATGTAGTTAATCTGATTCTATACTAACTTTCAGAACGACCTTGTCGGTTCACTACTTCACAAATTGGCCCTTTTCAGAACAACATTAAGCCCTTATCAGAGTGGCATTAAGCCCTTATCAGAATGGCATTAAGTCCTTATCAAAATGGCATTAAGTCCTTATCAGAATGGCATTAAGCCCTTATCAGAGTGTGTATGAACTCAAGAGGTGGCTGGCACAGATTCTAGAGATGATTCGCATGGCAGCACTTAGTTCGTGTAGCACTTTGTTTCATACCAGCAGATCATATAGAATGGCCATAGGCCCAGATGTCACAAATTGGCCATAGGCCTCACAGATGCTACAGAACGGCTATAAGCCTCAATCACTTGTCACAGAACGGCCATAGGCTTTATAACTTTCATATCGGCTTTAAACCCAGTTCACATATGTATGGACTCAAGAGGTGGCTCGTATGGATTCTAGAGGTGACTCGCATTGCAACACTTAGTTCGATACAGCACTTTGTTCCATACCAGAAATCATTAGGTCTTAAAGACCGGTTAACCCACATCATGTCATAACATAGCATAAACAGAACTGATAAACAGAAACATATTCAGATATATTTTTACTTATGCTTGGATCATACACAGAAATCAGAATTCATGTTTGATTATACATGGTACAACCAATAGCGCTAACAGATCAAGATAAAGCATACTTATTAGTTCCATAAAGGAACCTCCAGTACCGAGAACTTGTAACATACTTAAACAATCATTCATTGATTCAAACGTAACATACCCGAAAATAAAGTATTTCTTGTCATATCTTGTCAATACGGTACACTTAACAAAGACAGAACAATTTCATCATAATATGGGTTACATGACAATGTCATTGATATTTAATTCTGTCTTCAGGTTGAATCATTCGTAAGTCAATCTGATGTTTATCATAATTCTTAATAGTTGTTAACGTATAAACAGCCCATGATCTTATCCAATTATTCATTTAGAGGGTCTACTCTAGGTAGATATGAATGGCATAAAACAGTTGTTGAGCCAAATGAACTATAATAGCCTTCGATAGGCCATTCAGACTGTCATGTTCCTAGTAAACGGGGTTTACGTTTACCATTTCTTCCCGTTGACCAATTCCACAGTATTAACTCCCGAATACAGAACACAGTACAATAATTCTCTTAAAACACATCACTCCTGTTAGATTTATCTTTAAACTAATCCAACGTTAATAATTCGTATGAAATTCTCATGCGAAGTCATAGATAATTTACAGACTATGGTCCATTATCGACAACCATTAACCATAACTGGAATGCAGATTAGTTTCAGAGTTATACCAGTGTACATAAGTCTTTCAATGTTCCCATACATTCGCACCGATTTCCGTCCAACATAAATGTTAATATAATTACTTGCAAGGAATGAAGTGTTAAGAATAAGAATCATTAACGGTAAGTAAATGCATGATCTCCATACTACTACTGACAGTGTTGTGGCAAAGCGCTACTTCCCCCTGAAGCGTGTCCTACACACATACAAAGTTCACAAATTAACTTCCCTTTTTCCTTGTCAAATTACTTCCTGACTCATTACGATTCGAATGAATTTACAGCCATCCTAAGATCATCAGAAAAATATTTTAAAAATATCAGAGGGTCGAACACGCGAAATGGAGCAGATCATTTTTTTCAGCTTGGGCCACACGTGCGGGGCGCACGTGCGGCAATGGGCCCCGCATGTGCAACGATCTGGACAGATTACAGTTCGAAATTTCAGCAAAACTCAATTTTTGGTGAGTATTCTTGAGGCTCAAAATAGATCTTTTAATTGATGAAATGTGGTTCGAAAATCATAGACATAAACATTACAAACATATCTCAATCCTAATATAAACATTACAAACATTACATAGCTTCTCTTGACAACATCTCCAATCAACCAAGTGACAAGAGCATTTCTCAATTCAACAATTGGCACACACACAACTTCAATTACAACCCCAAATCTTACAAATAAAAGGGGGAATTCTTACTCAAAGTTAAGAAAAGACTTAATTAAAACAAAATTCACATACCTTGAGCCTTAAACCCTACAACCCCTTTCAATTCCCCAATCTTTCCTCTTGATGAGTTTCTTCTTTTCAAACCCTTTCTTTCCTTCTCTAATTTTCTTCTCCCAGGAGATAATTGAGCTAAAGGCTCCTAAGTCCCAATATATCACATATATATATATATATATAAATATAAAGTTATGTTATATAAGACAAACCTTAATCAATTTAATCTCTCCAAATCAAATTTCTACAAACATGCTTATTAGTACATAAAAATTATGACGATCTCAAATGTAAAATAAATTTCAGATTATCAAGCCTCTAAGGTGTTCAATTTCTGATCTGAACATCATAATTGTGACAGATATGTTTCCTTATTAAACAGATATGAATCTATAATCATAAGGTTCACGTAAGTACACTTAATTCCACATGGAGTTTCACAATGAGCATTTAACTGTGCAGAATAAGGGACTGAAAATATATCAGAGAACATGTACGAGGGTCGGGTTATTACATTAAACATGAATTGCATGAGTTGCTCGCTAGTTTTAGTGTCTTTTTGCACTCCATTTCAGCACGGAAATCTCTGCAATCTCCCTCTATTCTTCACTCTTTCATTTATTTTGAAAGTGACCTTGAACCCTTTGTTGGCTTGAGTGGGAAATTGAGACACTTGTGCTTAATGGTTTTAATCCTCTTTTGATGGTTTCTACTAACCAACAGCATGAGGACTCTTTCATGCTCAAGGCACTTGCGGTTTAAGCCTACTTTCAATTAGAGGACACTCACTTTTGGACTAATAAATTAAAGAATAGATTGGTAAGCTAAAATGGGTAAATAAAACATGACAAGTAAAAGAGACAACATAAGCATCTTTCATGTTGCATTGCATGTGTTCGGATCGGACGTTAATTTCAACACGAGAAAAATGGGACATTTTATACTCAAAGTGATGAAATGTGCCACTTTTCTTAGTCACCATCACCCTTGATCATGCATGATAGGGTAGTGGTTTTGTTGAGTCTTGTTTTGCACTCATTAAACTTGTACAAGCTTGGTTCTTTGGCCATCATGCATGAAAATGCTTGGTTGATGGCTTGAGAGCCAAGAGCTACACTCCTTTGAGCTTGTGTGATAATAAGGAGGGTAGCAGTACATACACTCCTTGAGAATACACTACTTTGCCTCGGTTTGCTCTTTATTGCAGCAAAAAAGGAAGTTCACGGAAGGGGTGGTCGACCGGCCACCAGTAGTGGTCGACCAGCCACCAGTGGTAGCCGACTGCCACCATTGGTAGCCGACCGGCCAGAAATGAAACTTTGTGCAAGTGTGTTCCTGAGTTGGAGTAGAGGGGTTTTGGAAGTTGGCAGCACTGTTGGTGTTCAAGCGAGTGCAAACAGAGCTGTCCGATGGCAAGGCAATGGATTTTAGGGAGGAAGCCAACCGAGCATGTGTGCATCCCTCACCCTCGAGGCCATTTACTCGCTTTGTTTAATTAATTAGCTTAATTCGGTTTTTAATATTTAATTAGCTTAGAATAAGTTAGTTAAATTTGTTTCAATTGTTGTAATAATTAGCTTAGAATAGCTAATTAGTTTTGGTTTGTAATTGTTAGCTTAATTAGCGTAGCTAGTTAGCTTATTCATTCGGACCCTTCTTCGTGAGGGCTCAATATTGTAATAAGTGTGCGTGCGTGTGTGCATGTCTTCCAACCCCACATCTTTCTTCTTTTTATTTATCCGCTTTTGATGGTTAGATTAGGGACACGTTTTGATTAGCATACCTTATGCTTGCATGATTGCATTCATTTATTTGCCTTGCATACACCGAGGCTCGGCCCAGCATTCAAGCTGCATTGCATTTTCAAGTACTTCTTTCAATACGTGTTTGATCACATATTGTTGAAATTGATTCATATGCCATATTAGTAGCCGACCCTATTAATTGTATTATTGCATGTGTTGCATTAGGCATCTTGTATAGTTAGGATCATGCATCTTTCTAACTAGTTTTTGTTTTTGCTTGGAGCACTCGGTAAGTTTTATGCTTTAGCATACTTGCGTGAGTGTGATTTCCATATTGCCATGTTTCGCATGCTTGCCATGAGGATATGTGCTTATTTGTTAAACTGCATGAATGCTTGTGGATGAAGGCTTTGTTGTTTGAATTGGAACAATTCAACGAATGTGGGTTTTAAGCCCACTTTGCGAAGTGGAAAATCATGTTTTAAGCCCACTATAGGGTGGCAAATGAGCACCCCCGCTCGCTCGATCTTTGATTAGGCGAGCGGGGGTGCTCATTTCAGGACTTCCCCTCTCGTACCCAAGTTCCCGAGCCAAGGCAACTTTGGTGATGACGAACACGCGGCCTTTGGCACGAGTCAGGGTTTCCTTAATTTTTCCAAAATATAATATTTAAGTGGCGACTCTGTATCTGGTAAACTAGTCCAATTTTGGCATTATTTGATTTAAAATCGTTTTTCCAAAAGATTTGCTGGATTTGGACTCTTTGGTGTTTATCAGTTTCACATTGCACTTGTGAGACTAGATTCAGAACCGCGGGAGTCCGAATTGTGAGGCCTTTCTTTTCAAACCATTTTTGAAAGGTGGGGGCATGGAAAAAGGCGAGCCCATAGTTTCTGGTGACTCTACTGTGGACTTTGGGAACTTGACTCGAACTCAGGATATGTTGTTTTATCTACACTTATGTGTTTCTTTGCATTTGTATTTGCATCGGTGCACTTAAGTCACAGTGTTTGCCATCTGCTATTCCTGAACGGTTTGCCGCAAGGCTGACTGTTTGCGGGCTCTGCCACGATGGGAACACAACCCTTGGATCTGGACTACCGTTGTACCATTTGATCCGCCTTTCACTTCTCGGTGTTAGGTGTGAGAGGCATATTATGTAGTCTTGCGAGGTACCCTTTGGACCAATCGACCTACTTGCATATCAGAAACCATAGAGACCATTCCAAACTAGGACAGGTTGCTTACCCAAATGCAGGATTGTGTGAAGCCACTTGTTGTGCATAGTGAAACCCTAGCTACTGACGAAACTAAGACAAGGTAACCTTACCCCCTTATAGAGGTGTTTTTGCTCTCACTTAACTGGTATGTGCTTTACAGTGAAACTGTACAGGGATGTGCATGTCAGTTGTCAAGTTGGTATCTGTTTTGGGGCAAAACTCAGTAGAGAGCACAGTCATTTAGCTATGATCATATCCATTCTAGTGAAAATGGGCTGAGATGCTGTCTGTTTTCTCTTTTGCAAGGTAGTCTTGGAACCATAGCTTCAGAAGGCTCCAATATCCCCCAGGTACTCTAGACTTGTATCGATAGACTTTGTCAGGTCGGAATTGGTTCAGAACCAACTTGTGTTTACCTCATCCCCACTAGTTACAAGACGAAGAAGGTTCAGGCAGAATTTACCAGTGCAGTTTCTACAACAGTCACCCCGCAGTTCACCCGGGTCTAGTCTGGTCTAGGAACAATTGTCTGCATTCAACTTAGCACAAGATCAATCACCCATTCCCATGGCTCAGTATCCCCCAGCCAGTGTGGAAGAACAGATACAACACCTGCAACAAACAGTAAAGGCACTGCAGCAGGACGCACTTCAATAAGCTGAAGTCATGGCTCGTCAGGCCAAAGTGATAACCTGGCTACAACAACAACAACCACAACCGACAGTAGCTTCTGTATCTCATACACCTCCCACGGGTAACACGACACCCGAAGCCACTGCCCATACTGCTAATGTCCAAGAGACTCAATGCAATCTGGCAAAGCCAATCCCAGTGCAGGCCTCTAAAGCTCCTGTCTATCAAACCGAAGCCCCGTTTGAATTTGAGGTTGACCCAACTGCACTTAAGGTCAATAAACTAGAGAAGTTATTCAAACGAGCACAAGGAGTGAACTCTATCTCAGATTTAGAGGACGGATATACTGAATCTGCAATTACCTTACAGGAGCGATTTAAAATGCTGTATAGCGACCGCTTCGATGGCTCTAGAGACCTAATGATGCATCTCAGCCTATTTTCTGATATCCTGAGGCCAATAGGTTTGACCCCAGCCCAGAAGTTGTCTCTCTTCAGCCGAACTATGTCTGGAATAGCCGCAATCTGGTATGCGAAATTGGAGGACTCTGTGAAACAGAACTGGGAAGAGATGGTTGAGGCCTTTATTGCTCAATACTCCTACAACACACAGATTGAGGTCACAACTCGTGATCTCGAAACCACTCGGCAAGAGCTAAGGGAGGGTTTCTCAGAGTTTGCGTCGAGATGGAGAGCGAAGGCCTCGATGATGACTACAAGGACTTCCAACAAAGATCAGATCATGATGATTGTTTGGAATCTACATGGCAAGTTACTGCAGAAGATGATCGTTCTACCTCTATTTACCTTTCCAAACCTTCATGAAATAAGGGTTCAAATCGAGGATGCCATCAGACAAGGGGTCTTTGTAGAAGATAATGAGTCTTTGAGAAAGAATGTTGTTCGCAGTTCTGATGCTACTACTGATGGTAGCACAACTGCAAAGTGCTCAGAAGTAAACACTGTCACCACTCCCTTCAATGGCCAAAAACCAACCACTTCAACTCAGCCTCAAGCCCAAAATTTTCATCCTCTTTATATAAGTCTCTCTCAAGCTTTGAAAATGCTGCGAGAAGAAGGGTACCTACAGCTTCTAGAACCTCAACCCTTTTCAAATCCTCTTCCACCAAGATATGACCCAGCTAAATACCGTGCCCATCATCAATAGCACGGTCATCATACAAACCGTTGCATCAGTCTCCATCATAAGATTCAGGATCTTATTGACGAAGAGATCACGGCTCCACCAAAAGGACCTCAGGCTAACACTAACCTATTACCTCAACACTCAATTTAATCTATACACTACAATCCACCTACAACCCCAGCATATACATCACCCTGGCCAATCTACCCAAGCCTGAGATGTTTATCCTAGAAAGCACAGACTTGTGCAAGATGGATGCATTTGAACCCTAATCATCTCAAACCCATGAACCCACTACTTCTAAGCCGATGAGCATGATTGAAAATCTTCAGAGAACTGTGGTAGATTTAGCCTTTGGGGTTTTGGCCCCATCATCAACCACATCACATGCCAGAAATTTCAAGCCAAAAGGCTCCCCAATCTTGGGACGGGCTGCATTTGAAGAAAGCCAATCCATTGGCAAAGCGGAGGCAAATGACAAGAGCAAAGTACGGGCAGGCATTGGTCCCTATGAATATCTTTAGTGGGCTATTGAGGCTTTGAAGGCTGAAGGACTGAACAAACAGCAAGTGCTCGCAGTTGTTGCAAAGACTATGGATGACATTTTTGCCACTCAAGATAAGAGCATTCTGAATCAAGGGGCAAGCTGGGAAAAGGGATGTCATACCAGAAATGCCCCTTTCAGCTCCAATCCTACACTTGGAAGAGATTATCAAACCTAGTCAGCACCTGCAAATCCCTTTGCCGGTACATCTAACATAACTCCACAAACCTCGAAGCACCAACCCCGAGGCTAGAGGGTCTTCGCCCCGCTTTACATGACCTTGTCCAAAGCTCTTCAAATCCTTATAGGACAAGGCCATCTCAAAACCTTTGAGCCTCGGCCTCTCCCGAATCCCCTTCTAGTTAAGCATAATCCGGCCAAGTACTGTGCCTTCCATCAACAAATCGGTCATGACACTGACAGTTGTTTTCGTCTTCGCCATGAAATACAAGATTTGATTGATAAAGAGGTCATCATCGCCCCAGGTCCTGCAAATTTTATCGGTACTGGATCAATTAAATTGGGGGATAATATGTTATATGATCGGGGGATGAACCATCTGCTGATGGTGCTCATTTTACTCCAGATATGGGGATGGCACGCACTGTTTTGAGCAATGTGCAAATGTTGTTTATTTTACTTTCTGACTTGGGTATTGAGTTAGTTCTGTTGTGTTGTATTGAGTCTGTCTTGTTGTATCGAGTAGTCTTTCTGTGTTAGAGTCAGGTGATTTCAAGGGTGTTACCTCGGACATCACTATCTTGTTTTGTGTTTATATTTTACACTCTTTCTTTTGCGTCTATTTCTGCCATTGAGCCAATTGCGCTAGAATATTTGAATGAAACGATAGTGCTTTTCATCTACTTTTTCTGTGCCTTGAAATCATTGCATTGACCTAAGTTTTTCAAAACTTTTCTAACACTATGATGAAAACAAAGAGGAAGGAATTCCTCGGGATTTGCAAAAACTTGATCAAACTGAGAGAAAGAGAGGCGCGCTAAGCCATTAATGCATGAAATCATGTTTGTTAATGTGAGTACTGAAAAGGATCCTGGTTTGATCCAGATTGGTTCTACATTGTCTTCAGAGGAACCTAAGCGACTAGTCGCTTTATTAAAAAATTTCAAAAAATGTTTTGCATGGTCCTGCAAAGGCATGCGTGGAATTGATCTTGAGATTATGCAGCATAGGATCGCTCTCGGCCTTGAGACTTGACCCCTTTTGCTTTAAACCTTGAACTTTGATTTAGAATGTTCAACGATCAATCACAACGTAAGGCTTGTATTGTAATAACCCGACCCATGTATGTGTTTCTGGCATAATTTAGTCCCTTGTTCTGTGCATTTAAATGTTTAATGTGAAATCTCTCGAGAAATTTAGTTTAAGCACATAGCTCTTATAAATTGAAACCTCCATCTGTTTGGTAAGGAAAGCATTTGTCACAATTATAATGATTGAATCAGAAATTGGAAGCCTTAGAGGCTTAATTACCTGAAATTGATTTTACATCTGAGATCAGCATAATTTTTAAGTAATAATAAGCATTTTTGTAGAAATTTGATTGTGGATGATTAAACTGATTAAATTTTGTCTTTACTCACTTTTAGTGTAACGACCCCAAAATCTGTATTAAATATTACCTTTACGGCCTTATGGGTTAATGCATTTTAATTTAATGATATGTGTTTAAATTGAGGAATTATCTGTTGAGCCACGACTTTAAAATTGACATGACTGACCTTTACGGGTTCAGAAATCACAATTGAGGACTTGGATGTGTTAATTGAAATTTTTAGAACTATTTGGGAAACTTAATTGGAAATCTAATTTGTCTGATTCGTTAATGTATGTTTTGGTGGTTAATTTGGTACTGCAAATTGAAGGCCTTAGAGGCTTCAGAAACTAGAACAGGGGGCATATTTATAATCATCATAATTTTTAAAGTCATCTGAAAAGTTTAATTGAAATTTAATTTTGCGCGATTCGTAAGGCCATGTTTGGCTCTCCCTTGTGTTAAGCTTAAGTATGCGATATATACATATATGGATAGGCCATGTGAGTTGGGGATTTTATCATTTGAAGTCAAATAAAATATCTAAGGGAGAGGGAGAGAGAGAACCGTGAAAGAGAGATAGAGAGGGAAAGAGGATCATCCATGGAAGCTTAGAAAATTGAAGAGATTAAAGGGGAAAAACAAGGAATTAAGTTAAGGTATGTGGTTTCAACTATTATCTTTGTAAATAATGCATCTACTACATGAAATCAATGATGGATTTGGGGAAAATTAATATGCAAATGAACAAGTGTGTTGGGTTATGAATGGAATGCGTTAAACTCAAGGAATTGAACCTTGATTTCTTTAAATTTGCTTGAATTGGGTTCAATCTTAAGAATGATTCATCGAATACCAAATTGTGGTGTGAAGATCAACCATGTGTAAGATGTATTTGTATGATTTTGGAGTATATATTATAGAAGCTTGATTATATAGAAGATGAGACTCGAATTTCTATTTTTGAGGCAAAGATTGATTTGTTTAAAATGGAATTGCACTTGATTGATGTTAGTTTATCATGTTATGAGATAATTTTACATGTTTTTGAGTGATTTAGGTTAAGAACCAAGTTTAAAAATGGAAAAACAATGTGTTGGAGAAAAAAGAGCCATTTTCGGACAGCAAATTGCCCAGAGCCGCACGTGCGGCTCTGTTTCCCGCACGTGCGGGAGACAGCTTTCTTTAGCCAATTTTGAATAAGCATATCTTTTTCCTCGAGACTCCGTTTTGAGTGATTCGTGAGCCTAAAATCAAGCCCCGGAAGTCTAGTTTCCAATGGCAGTAGTCTCACTCCCAAATTCTAAATACAGAAATAGTTATGCCCAAATTAGTGAAAACTGTTCACTTTTTGTCAACCAGTTTTGTACCATTTCTTCACCTAAACCATTTCACATCAACTTCTCCTGTTTTCTGAGACATGGATTATAACTTATTAAGGAATAATGAGCTTGGTACCACCATGGCTAATTGGTCGAATGATCAAAGAGAATAAGTAAAGGATCGAGTACAATCTCATATTATGTGTTGTGCACTGTGCTGTAGGTCGAATCGAGGACACCGTCCCATTGCTACCGGGAGCCGATCACTGTGAGTAGCAGTACAGAAATGTATATTTTATTTACTGTTGATAATTATTGTCACTAGCACTCTGTTCTTCGTAAGTGGTACACAAACATTTATGACGATTAGAAATCAGTGTGAATTTATATGAACATTGAAAGATTTGCGTATATCGGTATGACTTTGGAATCCTTTTGTTCTATCAATAACAAATATTAACCCTCTATTATTTATCAGCATACTACATTACTTCTTAAAGAATAAATGGAACTTATGTTCATCCTTGAACAATGGTATCTGTATGAATCCAAGATTATTTTGTTGTGTTACGTATGGACCCAAGGTCGTTTAGAATCTACGACATGAATGCAAAGGTTTAACATCATTATGTAACCCACGTTAGAATGTAAATTGTGTTGTCTTTGTTAAGCGTACTGTAATGACATGATATGGTGAGAAATGTTCTATTTTCTGATATGTTACATTTTGAATTAATGAATGATTTTCCATATATGTATATACTTAGCACAAGGCCCTTACCCGGGGGTAAGAATACCGTGGTCTTATGGCCCTTGCCCGGGGGTAATAATACCGTGGTTCAAGTATATGAATTTGTTCTATTTATCTGTGCCAGTTATGCTATGCTCTGACATGATATGGATGGTTCGGTCTTTAAGACCTAATGATTTCTAGTATGGAACAAAGTGTTGTACGGAACTAAGTGCTGCAATACGAGCCACCTCTAGAATCTGTACGAGCCACCTCTTGAGTCTATACATATGTGAACTGGGCTTAAAGCCGATGTGAAAGTTATGAGGCCTATGGCCGTTCTGTGAAAGTTATGAGGCTTATAGCCGTTTTGTAACATTTGTGAGGCCTATGGCCAATTTGTGACATCTGGGCCTATGGCCATTCTGTATGATCTGTTAGTATGAAACAAAGTGCTGCACGGAACTAAGTGCTGCCATGCGAGTCACCTCTAGAATCCGTGCGAGCCACCTCTTGAGTTCATACATGCATGAAAAGGGCTTAATGTCGTCTGTTTAAGGGCTTAATGCCGTTCTGTTTAAGGGCTGAAAACCATAGGCCTAAGGCCATTCTGAAAATAATTACAGGATAAAGCTAACTATATGTCCTCCACCCTTATACATGTACATTGTAATTCAAGTTAATTGTTAAATTGTTACGTACTACTATTCACTGAGTTTGGCTCACTTTATGTTATGTCTATTTTTGTAGGCACTCCACCTGGAGGTCAGTCTCAACCAAGGCATCCGTTCCTCTTATGTCAACGTCAGGGTGTCCAGGCACTTAGATGAAGGCAACTCATTTTACGAAGTTTTGCTAAACTATTGATTTCGTACCCTGATTGTCTGTCTAAAGAGGAAGTGTGTATAATCCTTTTACCTTTCAATGCTTTTGTTATACGCCCAATCTTGAGGGCTGGGTCTGTATATCTATGTGTATAAGCATATAGCTAAATTCTTAGATGCACGTCACTATATGTTTATTTGCCTTATGTTTCGTTAGTGATCCTGGCATGGTAGTTATAGCTCAATGGAGATGGTTTTCTGTTCTTTTAAAATATTAATGCTTCCGTTCAGGTCCCATATCTCATATATATATCAAGTTAAATGTCTGTTTTTGAAGTGGTCATGCCCAAACTTTTAGGGGCGGGTTTGGGGCGTGACATGTATGGCCGAAAACCCGGAAGGGCGACCCAGGCAAAAGTTAGAGCAAGAAAAAGAAAAAAGAACAAAAGAACAAAAATGAAAAAAAAATTAAAAGAAAAAAAATGAAAAAAAGAAAAGAAAAGAAGAAAAAGAAATGAAAAGAAAAGAAAAACAGAGCTCGCAAGGTTGAAAATTCGGAAGGGCGACCTTGGCAAAAGTTAGAGCACAAAAGGAGAGTGTCAACGCCCAAGCGAACCTCAAACCCGAAACTACATATAGCCTAATTCCCATCTTTGGGATACGTAGCCAACTTCATCCTGAAGTCTGGCCCCAACCATTTTCAACATGCTGGTCTCATCCATGTCGATTGGTTTATCCTTGTTCAACTCAGCTATCTTATCTATGTGCAAATTGGCTGGTCTTCGTGCTCATCTTTGTTCAAAATCGGATTGTCCTATTCCGTTACAAGATTCATCTGCAAGACATTTCAAGTTCAGATCTGAGATTGTGCATCTCGAGATTAGATTCCGCGTTGGTTGAGCAGTGGCCATTTGCAAAAATAGTTTTTGAGAATTTTTAGTGAGGTTGACTAATTCTCTCGAAAATTATTCCATTTTTCCAAAACTGGACCATTTCTTGGACCCAGAGAAAGCAAAATTTTCAGTGCGCACAACCTAACTTACATGATTTCAAATCAGAAAATCGAACAAGCATGTTAATCTAACTTTCATATTGGTCAAAATTGTTTTAGTGGAAAGCCAAAAAACAAAAAATGGTCAAAATGATGAACTAGGGGCACAGTTGCGTCAGGTTGTCTGTCTTTTCCCCATTATCAATGTATTCGCTAGAAAGGGCACAACTGAAGCAAACAGTAAAGGGCTGAAAGCTCTCATATCCTCCAAGCAGCGAGGTATCAAGCCAAGTGCGAAGCACGAACTGGAAATGGGGCTGGATGTTCGGTTCCTTCATTCGGACGATCACACGCAAATTGGCATTTGACCCAGAATGGGGACGTAGAAAACGCAATGTGTGTGAGACCAATAAATTGTATACCTGGCCGGCAGGACATGCTGTAACTCATCTCGGTCAAGCTAGGCCAAAGGCATCAGCAACTGATGTCAGTTGCAAATCTGCTGCACATCCAGTCGCATCGCAACCCCTCTATGGGAAAGCTCACTGTTGTGAGCAGAAGAAAGAGAATCTAGTAGAACGCTAGGGGCACGAGCCCACAACTTCCTGTTTATCCATCAACCACCCAGGGGAGGGATAAAAAAATAAGAGAGATTGAAGAATAGATAGATGTACGTTGAGAGGAAAAAGTGAGAAAAAGGCTTTTTCAGAAAATAGAGATTGAGTGCCATAGTGATGTGGGGATCACCAATGATAAAGGATGGGAGCCAATACCCGGAGAAGTAGGCTCCTTGTGAACTGAGAGGTCTCTCATCATTGGAACACATTCAAATGTTGTGTTTGTTGTTTTTGTTTGTCTCAATTCTTGTTTTGAGTCATTTCGGGTGTCAATAGATGTGCTTAGGTTGTTTTACCTTTGTTTTCCATTGTTGAGTCATTTTGACTGTGGTCAGTCATAGGCTCAATACCGGTTAAGAACTCATTCTCAATTTCCATTTCAAAAATAAATTGTTTTGTGCTGAGAGTGTTATGTCATTCTCAACATGATTTGCAAAATAGGACTTTTTCTTTCATAAATTGCAGGGTTCAACCCAGGTCGAGAGAGAGAGCAATAGAACAAGGACCTATCTGAAGCTACATAGGTTCCAGACTGTGAAACAAAAGAAAAGAAGGAAAACGCGGGCATCTGAGCTTGTTTCAACTTTAGCAAATTCCGAGATTGCATTCCGAATGTACCTCCTCAGGTCTTGTCAATGCTCCGAAGTATGAGTGTACCTCTACCTCAAGCTCCAGCTTAAGCCTGCTTTAAGCCAGAATGGCGATCAGAAGTGCTCTCCCTGAGTACCATTCCCTGCCAGAGGTATCTTGACTATATTTGCAATGAGTTCCTAAGAGACCAACTGCGACGGTGGAAACTAGAGTTCGAATGGCAATGCCTAGAACACAAAGGTTTGGAATTTTTGAGATTAAATTTGGGTTTAAATACTCAGGGGTGTATCCTTGGCTTGAAATCTGTATGGCAGCCCCATAGATTAAGATACCATGTGTGCGCCTCAATTCCGGATACTGAACCAACCTAGTCTGTCACCCTGTTGGAGAATAGAGAAAGTTGTACATATGATTAGGAAAAAAAGCAGCATCCGTGGCTTCTACATGCAGATGTTGCTCCTTGTCAGTATCTCTGGACCTTTGAACTGTGAATTGAAGGTAAGAGTTCAAAGAACACAAGGGGGAGATCCCTGTCAGAGTAGAGCAGTTCGTCGTTACTCACCCCATGAGGTGCTTTTTAAAGCGCCGCTTTGTTTGTTTATTGAATTCCCAAAACATCATGCACTACATTGCTTGTAACATGTATCATATCATCGCACTTATTGCATTTATTTGCATCTTGTGCTATCTTGTATCATTTATCCTTTTAAGCAGAGCAGCGTTTAGGATCATTGTCCCCCGGGGCTTATCTCAAGATGCGTGGAACGCGCTCCTAATTGCTTTTCTTTAGACCTCTTCTTACGATTTCGACATGGTTATAGAGTCCTTTTCGTCACACGATTTCAACGTGTTTGGAATTTATCTCAAGATGCGTGGAACACGCTCCTGATTGCTTTTTTTCTGACCTCTTCTTACGATTCCAGCGTAGTTAGAGTGTTCCTTGCCTCATACGATTTCAGCGTGTTTGGAATTTATCTCAGGTTGCGTGGAACGCGCCCCTGAGTAGTTGTTTTTGAACCTCTTCTCACGATTTCAACGTGGTTAGAGTACTCATTTCCTCACACGATTTCAGTGTGTTTGGATTTTATCTCAGGACGCGTAGAACACATCCCTGATTGTTTTTTCTCAAGACCTCTTCTCACGATTTCATCATGGTTAGAGTGCTCATTTCCTCACAAGATTTTAGCGTGTTTGGAATTTATCTCATGACACGTGGAATGCGCCCCTAAACGGCTTTTCTTTAGACCTCTTCTCACGATTTCAGTGTGGTTAGAGTATTCCTCTCCTCACACGATTTCAGCGTGTTTGAAATTTATCTCAGGACGCGTGGAACGCGCCCCTGATTAGCTTTTCTTTTAACCTCTTCTCACGATTTCAGCGTGGTTAGAGTGTTCTTTTCCTTACATGATTTCAGCGTGTTTGGAATTTAACAATTTTCCCAGGACCTCTTCTCACAATTTCAGTGTGATTAGAGTATCTCAAGATGCATGATGCGTGAGCCTGGGCGTGTTTTATCTCAGGACGCGTGAAACATGACCTCGGACGGTTTTGGATTCTCAGTTTACCTTGAGCGGTGTTTTCTTTCCTCGTCATGTGTTTTTGCGTGGTTAGAGTGTTCATTTCCTGACATGATTTTAGCGTGTTTGGAATTTATCTCAGGACGCATGGAACGCGCCCCTGAATGGTTTTCTCAGGACCTCATCTCATGATTTTAGCGTGGTTTAAGTGTCCCCTTCCTAACACGATTTCAGTGTGTTTGGCATTTGTTCTTCCTCCTCTCACGATTCCAGCGTGGTTGGAGTATGTCACCCTTTGCATCTTCTGCACTATCTGTTACGCCCATTACAGCATACTATTTTATCGGCTGTATCCTTTCCATGTTAAGCTTAGTTTGGCATGTGCTTATACATTTCCTTCATTGAAGCATGGTTCTGTGATAATGTGTACGTTCCTATTCCACTAAAAGAATTGTGGTCTGAGGGTTTCGGCACCTTTTCTGTGTTAGACGTGGTCTGTTTTGTGTCCATACCTTTTTTAGGTAAAATGCGGTTCAGCCTGTGCCTTATTCACTGCATCCATTGCATCGTACTTTGTTTTGTTGCATTCAGCATTTAGGATCGTGATCTTTCCTCAGCAGATCATTCCTCACTTATATCATCCCACCCAATTACTTGTATTCTTTCTGCAAAACACATTGTTCTGCATGTGCACATGCCTATCCCCCTAAGAGAATTGTGGTTTCAGGGTTCTGACACCTTTTTTTATGTTAAACGTAGTTTGATTTTGTATCTCCATCCCTTTATGATATTTGTGTGGTTTTGCATTGCTTGTGGTTTGATTATTTCATTGCACTATATTTCATTTACATTGTTTTGTTACATTGTGTATCATTTTGCATCTTGCCCCTGAACTACGCTAATTTGATTCCTTGCAAAGGGATACGTAGGCCACTTTCAGGTTCAACCAATTGCATCTGCATTTTGTTTGTTTGCCCAAGTCTGACAGCCATGTCAAAATGGGTTGTCTCTGGGCTTTGACATTCACTCACGTCATTTCATGACTCTGAGCTCTGTCAAAGAGGGGCAACTGTAGACACCCCGTTTTTGACCGCCCTTAAGACTTGGGCGCCACTGATTGATTACTTGGTGATGAAAGTTGTGCAGTGCAAGGTTCAATTTCTTTGGCAAAAGGAGCTTCAAATCCCAACCTCACACCCCATTTGTGGACCAAAACCATTTTGACCAAAATGATTTTACACCTTAAAAGCCTCTCTTTCAAAATATTTTTGAAAATGATTCTACGATGCTCCGAGGCTCGCATTTCGTTAAATGTTACGCTTTTCGGTAAACCGAGCAAGGACAAAGTGGAAATGAATAAAAGAGAGGTGAAATATTTGAAAAATATTTCAAAAAAACCTTATTTAGGGGTTTGGGGTTGAAGAAAAGAGGAGAGAAGGGAGGAAAACTGGCTGAGGAGAAGTTAGGTGTACTAACCCGACCCTCGTGTGTGTTTTTTGTATATTTTCAGTCCCTCATTCTGTGCATTTAAATGCTTACTATGAAATTTTATGTGACATTAAGTTTAATTAAGTGAATCTTATGAATATGGATTCATATCTATCCAATAGGAAAAAAATCTGTTACAATTAACATGATTAGAACAGAAATTGAAGGCCTTAGAAGCTTAATAATCTAAAATTGATTTTACATTTGAGATCGGCATGATTTTTAAGTCACAATATGATTTTCTGTGGAATTTCAATTCGGAATGATTAAACTGATTGAGTTTTGTCTTATTCAACCTTTTTATATTATGTATATGTATATATATGCTTCTTTGACCATTGATATGGAAATAAGTTTAAAACAAATATCTCCTGAGTGAGAGAATTAGAGAAGATGAGGGTTTGAGAGAAAGGATCAAGAGGAAAGCTTCATCAAACAAGAAAGTTGGAATTGAGAAGAATTTAAGAGAAATAAGCTCAAGGTAAATTTAATTCATCTTGTATAACCTTTGTCTTGGAGTTGGGTAAGAATTTCCTTTTCATTCATGTCACTTAGGGTTTGTAATTGTGATTTGGTGGGTGTGCAAGTAGTTAATTGGCAAGATAACCTTACCCTTGATTGTTTTGACTCAACTTGAATTATCTATGAGAAGTTACATTCTATTTCTTCACTTATCAAGCTTGAATTCATCTTTATGACCAAATGGTTATATATGTGTGTGTGTGTGTGTGAGAGGAAGTTGGAAATATTATGTAATTGAGTTATGTTATGAGCTTTAAGGATTGAAGATCTAATTCATAGTTAGATTGTTATAGGTTTGTAAATCTTGTTAACATGATTTTTGGACTATATTCTTGCAATAAACTACTCTATTTTGAGCCTTATAAATGCTTACCAAAGTTGGGTTGTGCTTGAATTTCGGACTGCCCAAAACAGGGACGACCACGGCCGCATGTGCGGAGGTCATGGACACGTGCGGAAGCACCACCGCACGTGCAGAGGTCATGGCCGCACGAGCAGAAGAGAGGAAAAAAGTGGGCATTACATTCTGCTTTCTACCGCTCGTGCGGGGAAGGAGTACCGCACGTGCAGCCCACCCTTCCGCACGTGTGGAGGGGACTACCGCACGTGCGGCCCGTGCCGGAAAATGTTGTCTGCTCCGTTTTCCCTGTTTGACCCTCTTATATTATTAAAATGATTATTTGATGCCTTTTTGATGTTTGTAAATTCATTTGAAGGGAAGCGAGTCTGAAAATGACTTAACAAGGGAAAAGACTAATTTATAAGTTGTGTATGTGTGTAGGTCACAACTCAGGAGGAACAACCGTTTTGCTACCGCACAGTGAGTAATAGTACCGTAGATGTACATTTACTTACCATTAGGAATTATTGTTATTAACGCTTTGTTCTTCACAAGTAATTACGTTAACATTTACATTGATTGGAAATCGGTGTGAGCTTATGTGAATGTTGAAAGAATCTGTGTACATCTGTATCACTCTGGAGTTACTCTGCTCTGTTGATATCGGGGCCAAAGGCCAATCTGTAAAATCTGTTAGGCTGGAGGCCGATCTGTAAAGTCTGTTAGGCTAGAGGCCGATCTGTAAAATCTATTAGGCCTAAGGTCGTTTTGTATATTACTGGGCTTAAAGCCACTCTGTTTAAAGACTGGGCCCAAGGCCATTCTGGAAATAATTACAGGATAAGATTAACCATAAGTTCTCTGCATTTATATACATTGTAATTCAAGTTAATCATTGAATTGTTTACGTATTATTATTCACTGAGCTTCACTCACTCTGTGTTATGTATGTTCTGTAGGTACTCAGTCTGGAGGTCAATCCTAGTCTAACCTAGATCACTTGTCTTTTGCCATTACACCACAACCAAACCCTTAGATGAAGCTCATTCATTTTGTGGAGTCCTTGTAGAGCTTTTGGCTTCGTGTACTGAACCTTATGTCGGATATTGTATAACATGATTAACTTCTCTTAACCTGGTTTTGTTACATCCCTAGACTCAGGGATGGGTCTGTATATCTGTTTATATATATATATATATATAGCTATGTGCGTGGTTATTATTCGGTGAACTACCGATATTAAGTGTATGATCCTGGCATGCTAGTATTAGCTTAATGGATGTTTTTTTTTTTTGTTTTGTTTAATGCTTCCGTTCAAGCCCCATACATTATACATGTTGGATTTTATGTCTGTTTCTGGAGAGGTCATGCAAAAACTTTTAGGGGTGGGTTTAGGGGCGGGTTTAGGGGCGTGACATTAAGCATGAATCCGGTTGACCCAAAACTGAGTAGTTTTCACTAAAAGTGGCATATCTTTTTGTACACTTGGAATTTTGATGTGAGGATTCCACCATTGGAAAGACAACTTTTGGGGCTTCAATTTAGACTCAAGAATGACCTAAAAAGGTGTCCAAATGAAAGAGATAGGCCCCTTTGAAGTTGGACCTAGAGAGCAGATTTTTGTTGTTGGCCACGGGTGTGTACGGTCGGCCACCAATGGTGGTTGTCGACCACCGGTGATGGCTATCGGCCACCAATGATGGCCGGTCGGCCACTGGTGTCCAAAACTCAGATTTTTTGCAGATATTTTCCTCCAGCTGTCCCATTTTGAGATATTTTTTACCAAGGCTGTTGTATTTCTATATATAGAAGGCCTTCTCTATTGTTTTCAAGGTTGGAAATTTTGGGACCCTCTTTCTCTACAAATCCGCTCTCTCTACAATTCTCTCTCTCTAGATTTCTCTATCTCTTGTCTTTTTTTGCATACAAGCAGAGATACACTTCTAGTTTGCCTATCAACCCTTAACCAAAGTTGCTTGCCTTTGGGCTGAGATTACTTGGAGCCTTGTTTGAGCTCTAGAAGGAAGATTGAGCTTGGTTTGTTGCCTATTTTTTGCCTAAGTGGTTCTTTGCTTCAAAGGTAAAACACTTACCGTATTTAAGCTTGCTTTGAACACTTGGTTTGCCATCTTCTTCTGTTGATTTTGGGCCCTATTTTTCAACTAAAAAAAACTCTATTTTAGAGACCTAAAAGTGATAATTTGAGGCTATTTTGAGTTAAGGGCTTGTCCACCCTTCTTATCTCTTTGCTTGTTAAGCTTTTGTGCCATGTGTTATCACTTTAAAACCAAAATTTTTGAGCCTTTAAACCACTGAAATTCAGAGTTATTTCAGTGGTGGAAAACATGTTTTGAAGTCCAAAATTGGAGGGGTTAGCCTCCCCTCCTTGTGTCTGACTTGCATGCCTGGTTATCTTCACATTGTAGCATGTTTTTGTAGGTTAGCTTATTTCCAGCATATTTTTTACTCTAATTTGGACTGTTTTAGCTCTATTTTCAGGTGCTTTGGTCATATGAGTCATGTTTTGCATAGTTGTTGTGCAAATGGCTTCACTAGTTTGGTGTTTTAGGCCTTTAAACATGATTTGCTTGAGTTTGTTGCATGTTGTAGTGTCCTTTTACATGTAATTTCAGCATATATAGCTCTATCACATGCTCATTTGTTTCACTCTTTCATTGCTTTTGAGAGTTGCTCTTGAGTCATGTTTGCAAGCCTAGATAGCTTAATATGCGAGCACGTTTTTCTAGCATTTTGTACCTTCATTTCAGCATGTTTTTGCTACTGTTTTGACTGGTTTTAGCTCTATTTTGAGCTGGTTTGGTCCTTTGAGGCTTGTATTGTGTGGTTGTGGTGCAATCTCCTTCACTAGCTTAATGTTCTAGGCTTTTAAACATGAATTGCATGAGTTGCTTGCTAGTTTTAGTGTCGTTTTGCACTCCATTTTAGCACTGAAATATCTACAATCTCCCTCTATTCTTCACTATTTCATTTATTTTGAAAGTGACTTTGAACCCTTTGTTGGCTTGAGTGGGAAATTGAGACACTTGTGCTTAATGGTTTTAATCATCTTTTGAGGGTTTCTACTAACCAACGGCATGAGGACTCTCTCATGCTCAAGGCACTTGTGGTTTAAGCCTACTTCAATTAGAGGACACTCACTTTTGGATTAATCAATTAAAGAATGGATTGGTAAGCTAAAGTGGATAAATAAAACATGACAAGTAAAAGAGACAACATAAGCATCTTTCATGTTGCATTGCATGTATTCGGATCGGACGTTAATTCGAACACGAGAAAAATGGGACGTTTCATACTCAAAGTGATGAAACGTGCCACTTTTCTTAGTCACCATCACCCTTGATCATGCATGATAGGGTTATGGTTTTGTTGAGTCTTGTTTTGCACTCATTAAACTTGTACAAGCTTGGTTCTTTGGCCATCATGCATGAAAATGCTTGGTTGATGGCTTGAGAGCCAAGAACTACACTCCTTTGAGCTTGTGTGATAATAAGGAGGGTAGTAGTACATACACTCTTTGAAAATACACTGCTTTGCCTCTGTTTGCTCTTTATTGCAGCAAAAAAGGAAGTTTAGGGAAGGGGTGGCCGACCGGCCACCAATGGTAGCCGACAGCCACCATTGGTAGCCGACTGGCCAAAAATAAAACTTTGCACAAGTGTGTTCCTGAGTTGGAGCACAGGTGTTCTAGAAGTTGGCAGCATTGTTGGTGTTCAAGCGAGTGCAAACAGAGCTGTCTGATGGCAAGGCGATGGATTTTCGGGAGGAAGCCAACCGAGCATGTGTGCATCCCTCGCCCTCGAGGCCATTTACTCGTTTTTTAATTAATTAGCTTAATTCAATTTGTAATATTTAATTAGCTTAGAATAAGTTAGTTAATTTTCTTTAATTGTTGTAATAATTAGCTTAGAATAGCTACTTAGTTTTGTTTTGTAATAGTTAGCTTAATTAGCGTAACTGGTTACCTTATTCATTCGGACCCTTCTTCGCGAAGGCTCAATATTGTAATAAGCGTGCGTGCGTGTTTGCATGTCTTCCAACCCCACGTCTTTCTCCCTTTTATTTATCCACTTTTGATGGTTAGATTAGGGACACGTTTTGATTAGCATACCTTATGCTTGCATGATTGCATTCATTCATTTGTCTTGCATGCATCGAGGCTCGGCGCATCATTCAAGCTGCATTGCAATTTCAAACACTTCTTTCAATACGTGTTTGATCGCATGTTGTTCAAATCGATTCATACACCATATTAGTAGTCGAGCCTATTAATTGCATTATTACATGTGTTGCATTTGGCATCTTGTATAGTTAGGATCATGCATCTTTCTCACTAGTTTTTGTTTTGTCTTAGAGTACTTGGTAAGTTTTATGCTTTATCATACTTGCATGAGTGTGATTGCCATTTTGCCATGTTTCGCATGCTTGCCATGAGGATATGTGCTTATTTGTTAAACTGCATGAATGCCTGTGGATGAAGGTGTTGTTGTTTGAATTAGAACAATTCAACAAATGTGAATTTTAAGCCCACTTTGCAAAGTGGCAAATCATGTTTTAGGCCCACTTGAGGTTGAAAACCGCATCTTTTAAGCCCATTTGAGGGTGGCAAATTGAAACCATTTTCGAAAACAAACATGACTTGAAATGTTTTAATTCTTATGATGTAGTCTATACTTGTATGCGTGCGCATCACATAGTAAATCTAGTCAAATAACCGGAATAAGAACACATGAGATTTATAAAATATCATATCATGATTAGTAGAGGCCGATCTTTGATCGGGCGAGCAGGGATGCTCATTTCAGGACCTCCCCTGTCGTACCCAAGTTCCCGAGCCGAGGCAACTTTGGTGATGACGGACATGTGGCCTTTGGCACGAGTCAAGGTTTCCTAAATTTCTCCAAAATAAAATATTTAGGTGGGGACTCTGTATCTGGCAAAGCAGTCCAATTTTGGCATTATTTGGTTTAAAATTGATTTTCTAAAAGATTTGTCGGATTTGGACTCTTTGGTATTTGGACTCTTTGGTGTTTATCAATTTCACATTACACTTGTGAGACTAGATTCATAATCGCGGGAGTTCGAATTGTAAGGCCTTTCTTTTCAAACCCTTTCCGAAAGGCGAGGATGCGAAAAAAGGCGAGCCCATAGTGGCCAAGTATGAAGAAGGAAATTGCAAAGTTTGTTTCGAAATGTTTGCAATGTCAGCTAGTAAAAGCAGAGCACCAAAGACCGACAGGTCTCCTTCAACCTATTCCAATCCCAGAGTGGAAGTAGGAACATCTGACTATGGATTTTATTGTTGACTTACCTCGAACACCCCGAGGTATGAATTCCATATGGGTTATTGTTGATAGACTAACTAAATCTGCTCATTTCTTGCCTATGAAAATCCAATATAATGAGGATAAACTTGATATGGTATATATGAATGAAATTGTGCGACTACGTGGTGTTCCAGTTTCAATTGTATCCGATAGAGATTCAAAATTTTTATCCAGATTTTGGCAGAGTTTACAGGATGCTATGGGAACATAGTTGAAATTCAGTACGGCATTCCAGCTCTAAACTGATGGCCAATCAGAGAGAACGATACAAACATTGGAGGATATGCTTCGGATGTGTGCCTTGGACTTCCAGGGGAGTTGGGAAACTTATCTACCATTGGCAGAGTTTGCATACAACAATAGTTTCCACTCCAGTATAGGAATGGCACCATATGAAGCATTATACGGAAGAAAATGTTGCTCTCTAGTGTGTTGGACCGAAGTCAGCAATAGATCCTTGTTTGGGCCGGAACTTGTGCAATTGACTACAGAGAAAATTAAAACCATTCAACAAAGATTGAGAACTGCTCAAAGCAGGCAAAAGAGTTATGCGGATCACCAACAAAGGGATTTGGCATTTGATGTTGGTAATTATGTCTTTGTTAAAGTCACCCCGATGAAAGGACACACAAGATTTGGCAAGAAAAGGAAATTAGCACCTTGATATGTTGGTCCATTTCAAATTCTGGAAAGAGTGGGTCCAGTGGCTTATCGTGTTGCCCTTCCACCGAGTATGGACCAAATACATAACATTTTCATGTATCCATGTTCCGGGGTTACCTCCAAGATCCATCCCATATTGGAATTCTCTTGTTCCATAGCAAGAACACTACGGGAAAGAAGCCACCTGGGAAAGGCAAGAGGAAATGAAATAACGGTATCTATAGTTATTTTCACCCTGAGGTAAAACAAGTTTGAGGGACCAAACTTCTTGAAGGGAAGAAGAGTGTAATAACTCGACCCTCTTCTATACTTTAATTCCTTCAATAGATGGGTGATTATATGTGTGATGATATGCTTGGTGTGAAATTCCATGTTTAAATGTGTGAATTTCATGTTTATATACTTGTATTTGTCAGTTATAAAAAAAAATATGTTGAAATTGCGACCTTTGGACTAAAAATTGAAAGCCTTAGAGGTACAATAAATCAAAATTGACTTTACAGTTATGATGAGCATGATGTTTAGAACATAATATGAAGTTTTGTAAAAATTTGATTCGTAATGAATTAATTGGATTTATTTAGGCTCAACTTATAACCAAGCTTGACTTAGGCTTGTTTAACTTATAACTAAGCTTGACTTAGGCTTAGATAATTTTAGCCCTTGGTGTAAGATATAGAAGAGCCTTATATGAGATTTAGACTCAACCAAACATAAAAATATCTCCTGGGAAGAGTTCTAGAGAAAGAAAGAAAGAAAGAAGAGAAAAGAGAGAAGAAGAAGAGAGTTCAACAAGGAGCTTGGAATTTGGGGATTCAAGGGGGAAATCAAGACAATAGCTCAAGGTATGTGTAAATCACTAAGAATACTCTAATCCGTCTTCAAATTGGTTAAAATCAAGCCTTAAGATGAAGTTTCTTACATGTATATAAGTTAGGGTTTATGGATTATGATTTTGATTGAATATATCTCATGAAATTAACATGGATTCCTCACATTTGTTTGATTTAAGAGTTGATTTCCTCATTTTTAGTTTGATTTGTTGATTGTGAGAACTTGACTTGTGATCTTGAGCCCATGAACTCATGTAAGCATATATAACTATATATATCATCAAAAGATGGAAGAAATGAAAGAATTATGAAAGTTAGGAAATTATATGTCAAATTAAAAGAAGTTTGATTTCATTGAGCTTGAGTTTCATGTTTATTATAGTCATATGTCATGTTTTTGAAGTGAAATTGCTTGAATTAAACCTTAGAAATGAGTTTGGAAGGCTTGAATTTGTTGGCTTTTCGGACTGCACAAATAGAGCGCAGGACTGCAGGTGCGGCGCTCATGGCTACACGTGCGAGATACATAGCCGCTCGTGCGGGGCCGTACGGGTGGCACACCTCTCCACACGTGCGGTGAGAAACTTCTGCACGTGCGAATATTGGGGAAAAAAAAAATTCAACTTCTGTCACCCTTTTCGACCCTCTGAATATGTTAATATGTATAATTAATCCCTTCGAAATGCTTAAAAATGAATAGAAAGTGAACAAAACAAAGAAATAATTAAAGAGAAGAAGCTAAGAAAAGATGAATTGCTTATCAAGTTGTGTGCGTGCCATGTGTAGGTCACTTGCCGAAAGGGACCTTTGTGCGACCAAATCACTATGAGTAATAGTAGTGTAACGATATGTTATGATTTATGTATTTTTTTATCGTGAATAACATACATTATATAATTTGTGTTTTGATTGGAATGATTGAGCATTGGATTTCAATGGCATATGAAATGGACCCGAGGTCGTTCTGTTTCTGTTATGTATGATGAGCTTGAGGCCGTTATGTCTGATATGGATTGTTTATGACTAATGGTCCTAAGTCTGAGGGAGGTGGAGATATGCCGATGTCCCATCTACCCTATAATGTTCTAAACAGTTGTTGATATGTTGGGCCTAAGGCCGTTCCGTATTATGTTGGGCCCAAGGCCATTCTGTATTATATTGGGCCTGAGATCGTTCTGTATTATGTTGGGCCAAGGCCGTTCCATCTTATTTGGGCTCGGGGTCGTTTTGGAATATGATTATGGTTCAGACATGTGTATATTGTATATCTATTCTTCAAGACATATGCTTGTGTTTATAAATCTCCTTACGTTATTATTACTCACTGAGCCTTGCTTACTCCATATATGTCACGCCCCAAACCCGCTCCTAAAAGTTTCGGCATGACTTATTCGAAAACGAACACTAAATCTGATATACATATCATATGGGGCCTGAACGGAAGCATTTAATAGCATATAATAATATACATGACACCAATTGAGCTATCACTACTATGCCAGGATCGCGAACAGAACATAAGGCAGATAAACATACAGTGACGTGCATCTGAGAATTCGGCTATGTACATATACATATACCGACCCAGCCCTCAAAATTGGGCGCATAACAAGAATATTGAAAGGTTAAAGGATTATATACACTTCGACTTTAGACAGACAATTAAAGCATAAACCAAAAACCTAGTAAAACCTTGCAAAATGTATGGTTCCATCTAAGTGCCTGGACACACTGGGGTTGACAAGAGAGAGATGAGCCTTAAGGGTTAGGACTAGCCTCCCGGGTGCTTACCTACAAAAACGGACAAAATACAGAGTGAGTAAAACTCAGTGAATAATAGTATATAAGTAATGTAATGGTTAACTTGAATGATAGAGCATATAACTGCAGGGATATATGATTAACTTCTTTGTGTAATTATTTTCAGAACAGCCATGGGTTCAGTTTGCTTAACAAAGTAGCTTTAAGCTCAGTAATGTATAGAACGGCCATAGGCCTAACGGATACAGAATGGCCATAGGCCCAGAAATATCAGAACGGCCATCGGCCCAAAAATAACAGAACGGCTTTAAGCCCAGAAATAACAAAACGGCCATCGGCCTAGAAATAACAGAATGGCTTTAAGCCTAGAAATATCAGAAAGGCCATCGGCCCAGAAATAACAGAACGGCTTTAAGCCCAGAAATAACAGAACGGCCATCGGCCCAGAAATAACAGAACGACTTTAAGCCCAGTTCATATATGTATGGACTCAAGCGGTGGCTCGCACGGATTCTAGAGGTGGCTCCCACCAAAGTGTAGCACTTAGTTTCGTACAGCATTTTGTTCCATATCAGAAATCAATAAGTCTCATCATGTCATAATATAAACGAAATGAACATCATAGCGGAATAACCACAGATATCATCAGAGCAGACTAGTCTTATAGTTATACAGAGGCACACGGTTTCTTTTTATCATTCAATTGAGTTAGCATAATTAAGTTACATTTAATAAAGTGCTAACAACAACCATTACCAGATTGGGCAATTCCAAAGGTACATAACTACTGTAGTTTCATAATGTACCCACATTTCACTTGTTCATCATGAATTAATGCCACTAACTTGCAGATAACAGAATGTGCATATTAATTATTAGCATAGTTGTCTCGTAAATAGCAGAACATAAACATGAACGAGGATTAAGAGCGAATATACCATTAACAGAGGGCATACATGCCATTCCATTGCATTTCATAAGGATAGAACACTTCACATTCTAACGTGGGTTATATGATAACATTAGACCTTTGCATTTATATCATAGGATCTGAACGATCTCAAGTTCATGTGTGATATAACAGAATAATCTTGATTCATTAGTGGCAACCTATAATGATCTTAAATGCACCCAAATTTCATCATTCTAAGATGAACATAAGTTCCCTTTATGCTTAAAAGACGACATAGTTCGTTTATAGATAACATGGAGTTAATGTTCGTTATTGACAGAACAAAATGATTCCAAAGTCATACCGACGTATGTAAACCTTTCAACATTCCCATTGATTTCCAGCTGACATAACTGTTAGTGTAATCACTTACAAGGATAAGACGTTAGTAACAACCCTACTATTACTCACAGTGGTAGGCCTCTGATAGCGGTGGAACGATGTCCTCGTCATGACCTTATGCCTAGATCTCTCAAATTCCCAACCTTCTTTGATGATCTACCTCCCTTAGCTCTCAACCCTTCTCTATTCTAAACTCTTCCTCCAGGAGATATTTTGAATGAAGTCCCAAGTCCCTTTGTTTAAAGAGCTTTGATACAAATATATATATATATATATATAACATGTGAATAGGACAAAAATCATTCATTTAATCATCCCAAATTGAAATTTCACAGAAACGCTTATTATTACCTAAAAATTACACTGATCTCAAATGTAAAATCAATTTTAGCTAATTAAGTCTCTAAGGCTTCAAATTTCTGATTCAAACATTATAATGGTGACAGATACTTCCTTATTAAGACAGATAGAAATCAATGTTCATAAGTTTTGCTTAATTAAACCTCATTTCACATGAAATTTCACAGGAAGCGAGTAAATGCACAGAATAAAGGACCGAAAATGTACCAGAAACAGATATGAGGGTCGGGTTATTACACCCTCCCCCCCTTAAAATAAGTTTGGTCCCTCAAACTTGTTTAACCATATAATAGATTAGAAGTCTCAGTCTCACACCATTGGCTAATTCTGTTATAGAGATTCATATAATTCCCCAGTTTGAATAATTCGCGGTTAATCCGATATTCTTCTACAATTATGAGAGCTATCCACATTTAAGGCAAACTTTATACTTCTATTTTAAAAAATCATATGTCAAATAAGAGAAGACTATAAGACTCCCTGGCAGGACATACAGGGTATATCATCCCCCGTGGCAGAGTTTACATTCACAATACGTTTCCTGACAACACGTTCTATCATATTAATTACCACATGCAAAATACAAATAAACCATTCCCTTATACACATACTTCAAATATTCCCATAGCATAGGTCAATTTTTATCATATTATGCATAACGAAATCAAATATTAGAGCCCACCACAAGATTCTGCCCATTTGACAAGGAATACTTCACTCCAATAGTTACAATTAAATCACTTAAGTACGTAATCTGTAGCTTCTTAATTTGTTCGTAGTATTTCCCTAGTTCCATAAGCATTTCAGGGTCATACCAGTATATTGGCTCAGAATGATAGGTAATAGTTCTTAACACAGTCAGTACAACAGAAAGAAAGATCACTGTATACATCGTGAATTCCTCATAGCTTTATTCTTAATGCAGTAACACAAAAAGAATCCTACTCCGAATTAAACAGCTATGATAATATCAAACTAGTATCATATGCTTTTACAAATTCATACCAACATAATACTGTCATAAATTTAAGTCTGAGCAATAGATACAAATATGGCAACCATCATTTCGAGCAAAGGGAGCCATTCAAAGATAGAGTTAGAAATCAAATTTCGAATTGTATTTCATAGTCAGTCATAACGGTAAGGTACCACATCCACTTTTGTTAAGCAAAATTTTTTTCATCACCTCAGGGTTCTATTGGTCATATAACTTCTCCTTTTCTAACTATAGGGTATAAAATCAGTCACATTGTTTCGTATCCACAATTTAGAAATACAGTGGTTAACACCAGTCATACAGCTTAGTTCTAAAATCACAGATCCCGTTAAATATGCTGCAATCATAGTTATCACATTCATCCCGATTCTGTAATGTCAAAACCCAATAGACAATGATATAGCAAAAGAATAATTTCTCGTAAATCAATTCATAACCACGTGCTGAATATCGGTCAAATCTGTATCCACTTGCAATAAGAGGTAAATGCCCGGTGCATAACCTCTACCAAACATTATCATAGCATATTCCCAATTCCATTTGTTCCTATCAGAGTTCACAATGTCCTGCAGAACAGTTCACATTATAGTCTCTCCAAGTAGGTAATAGAGGACTAATTCACAATATCCAATATTCGCATTTTACACAGAAATGATTTCTCCATCTTAAATCATTAACACACATAGACAGAGTTTTCGTTCTTGCGATAAATTATCAGATCCCACTCATTTAATTTGGTTTCACGGTGGTCCTTAACTACCCCTTTTTTTTTCGGGTATCATATAAGCAGATACATAATATAGGTGGGCCTCTTCATGTTCTTCGGCTATTTCTTATAAGAAATCTCGATTACAGATTAGAAATGAAACGTAAACAGAACATATTACAAATTTCAGATTTTCAGTTTCAGATAACAGATTACAGATTACAGATTACAGATTATAGAGGGCTGAGTGCAGAGTACAAATTACATATTACTTAACTATGAGCAGACAGAATTATGGTTACCGATTCCCATAATCAAATTCCGGTTACACACAAACACTACTCCTTAGATCCCATCAATAATTCCCCATCAGAAGTCTTCGATAATTTCCTTAGTTCACGAAATCATATCACTTGCATACTATTTCAAGATCATTTATTCTGTACTTAGAGTTTAATCAAGTCACGTAAGCAGATGCTAAAAGCCCATTCATATTATCATTATTCCCATGATAACACACATTTCATCTAATCATTTGCATATAAATTGTCTTACCGACCAGCTTGAATCGTCACCACGCTTCCGCTACGCAACTTTATTGATTTAATCCCATCTGCAGGTCTTACCATGTTCTGCATGGAAATCAATCACAATATACACAAGGAATGTACAACCGACATAAATAATAACCATTACGGTTAGCGATATACATGCACCATTATCGTTGCTATCAATTTCTTCATATGCATTAAGGATGTCATGCATGATACCTAAGTCTTTTCTAGACATCCTAAAGCTCAATGGATTCGTGTGTGAGATAGCAACTCATGCTCTGATACCACTTGTGACGCCCCAAACCCGCCCCTAAAAGTTTGGGCATGACTTATTCGGAAACGGACACTAAATCTAATATACATATCATATGGGGGCTGAACAGAAGCATTTAATAGCATATAATAACATACATGACATCCATTGAGCTATCACTACTATTCCAGGATCGCGAACAGAACATAAGACATATAAACATACAGTGGCGTGCATCTGAGAATTTGGCTATGTACATATACATATACCGACCCAGCCCTCAAAATTGGGCACATAACAAGAATATTGAAAGGTAAAAGGATTATATACACTTCGACTTTAGACAGACAATTAAAGCATAAACCAAAAACCTAGTAAAACCTTGCAAAATGTATGGTTCCATCTAAGTGCCTGGACACACTGGGGTTGACAAGAGAGAGACGAGCCTTAAGGGTTAGGACTGGCCTCCCGGATGCTTACCTACAGAAACGGACAAAATACAGAGTGAGTAAAACTCAGTGAATAATAGTATATAAGTAATGTAATGGTTAACTTGAATGATAGAGCATATAACTGCAGGGATATATGATAACTTCTTTCTGTAATTATTTCAGAACAGCCATGGGTTCAGTTTGCTTAACAGAGTAGTTTTAAGCTCAGAAATAACAGAACGGCCATCGGCCCAGAAATAACAGAACGGCTTTAAGCCCAGAAATATCAGAATGGCCATCGGCCCAGAAATAACAGAACGGCTTTAAGCCCAGAAATAACAGAATGGCCATCGGCCCAGAAATAACAAAAGGACTTTAAGCCCAGTTCATATTTGTATGGACTCAAGCGGTGGCTCGCACGGATTCTAGAGGTGGCTCCCACCAAAGTGTAGCACTTAGTTCCGTACAGCACTTTGTTCCATACCAAAAATCAATAAGTCTCATCATGTCATAATATAAACGAAATGAACATCATAACGGAATAACCACAGATATCATCAGAGCAGACTAGTCTTATAGTCATACAGAGGCACACAGTTTCTTTTTATCATTCAAATGAGTTAGCATAATTAAGTTACATTTAATAATGTGCTAACAACAACTATTAACAGATTGGGCGATTCCAAAGGTACATAACTACTGTAGTTTCATAATGTACCCACATTTCACTTGTTCATCATGAATTAATGCCACTAACTTGCAGATAACAGAATGTGCATATTAATTATCAGCATAGTTGTCTCGTAAATAGCAGAACATAAACATGAACAAGGATCAAGAGCGAATATACCATTAACAGAGGGCATACATGCCATTCCATTGCATTTCATGAGGATAGAACACTTCACATTCTAACGTGGGTTATATGATAACATTAGACCTTTGCATTTATATCATAGGATCTGAACGATCTCAAGTTCATGTGTCATATAACAGAATAATCTTGATTTATTAGTGGCAACCCAGAATGATCTTAAATGCACCCAAATTTCATCATTCTAAGATGAACATAAGTTCCCTTTATGCTTAAAAGACGACATAGTTCGTTTATAGAAAACATGGAGTTAATGTTCGTTATTGACAGAACAAAATGATTCCAAAGTCATACCGATGGATGTAAACCTTTCAACATTCCCATTGATTTCTAGCTGACATAACTGTTAGTGTAATCACTTACAAGGATAAGATGTTAGTAACAACCGTACTATTACTCACAGTGGTAGGCCTCTGATAGCGGTGGAACGATGTCCTCGTCATGACCTGGTGCCTAGATCTCTCAAATTCCCAACCTTCTTTGATGATCTACCTCCATTAGCTCTCAACCCTTCTCTATTCTAAACTCTTCCTCCAGGAGATATTTTGAATGAAGTCCCAAGTCCCTTTGTTTAAAGAGCTTTGATACAAAGATATATATAACATATGAATAGGACAAAAATCATTCGTTTAATCATCCCAAATTGAAATTTCACAGAAACGCTTATTATTACCTAAAAATTACACTGATCTCAAATGTAAAATCAATTTCAGCTAATTAAGTCTCTAAGGCTTCCAATTTCTTATTCAAACAGTATAATGGTGACAGATACTTCCTTATTAAGACAGATAGAAATCAATGTTCATAAGTTTTGCTTAATTAAACCTCATTTCACATGAAATTTCACAGGAAGCGAGTAAGTGCACAGAATAAAGGACCGAAAATGTACCAGAAATAGATATGAGGGTTGGGTTATTACAATATATATATATATATATATATATTTATGTAGGTGATCAGCTCGGAGGCCAGCCCTAGGTCAATTTCAAGAACTTTTGATGGACTTGTTTTGTTGGAGCCCTTTTGTCTTTTTCTTTTTTTTTTTTTGTTTTGTTTTTTTTCTTCTTTTTTTGAGGAGTTCCCTTGATGCCATAGATTTGTTAAGTCCTTGGTGGCTTTTATTGAACACTTGGTCAAAATGTAATTTTGGGCTTCTAACTCTTTGTATATACCTACATGACTTGGACTTCTATATATATGAATTGTGCATGTGAGCTCTCTATATGTGACTTGATGTTTAAATCCTGGCAGATAAGCACTGCTCAATGGATGTTCTGTTATTTTATTTGCTTCTGCTCAAACCCTATTATGATAAATTCTTGGTAATTTTTTCTGAGGTTGTAAGTAATCAAGAGGTTACTGGCCGGTCATGATCCAAACTTTTAGGAGCGGGTTTGAGTCGTGACATGGCATATCAAAGACATCTCATTTATATTAATAATTCACATTCATACATACATAAGAACTCTTACATGTCTAAGATTATACATATGTCATGACACACAATCATTAAACCTATATATAGACACAGTCCAGCATGACCAATAAAAGAAAAAAGTAAATCAAAAGACAAATGCCTCATGCGTGAGGCATCCTTTGCTAACTCCACAAAAATTTGATATTTCTTCGTAGGTTCACTAGGGCTGGGCATCCCGTTGCTCACCTACATACATATATATATATATATATATATATAATAGAGTGAGCTAACGCCCAGTGAATAACATCAGAGTAAATGGGTCATTTGAATGAGTTCTAGTAATTGACATAAGCATTTCTATATCATAAACAATACATAGCAGAACGACCTTGGGTTTGACAGATAACAGAACGACCTTAGGTTCAACGTGTAACAGATGTACAGAATGGAATTATCATAACAGAATGACCTCAAGTCCAATCATTTGCAGTTGTATATTGACCATTTGGTCAACTCATAACAAATAATTAAATTCATAAAATGTTTAGAAGGACCTTAGGTCCATCTTGTCAAATGTACAGAACGACCATGAGTCTATTTCAGATATACAGAATGACCTTAGGTCCATTATATACATTCATGTCACATCAATCACATTTAAAGATATCATGTCAATCAGACAAATAGAAACTCATTCACACTTTCAAAATCACAGTTTCAAAAAAACTCACCATGTTAGGACATTCAGAAAATAGAGTAATTAAGAAAATATCTTTACTAAGATGTTACTCACAATGATTTGGTTGTTGACTTGTTCTCGTAGATTATCCTACACAATTCATAAACATACACACATTGAATTAGATTGCTTAACCGAATTATTCTTTAACTTAATCAATTCTTTTAAATCTCATTCTAACCCATAAATTCATTTAGGATGTTCAATTCATGTCTAAGAATGCCCAGAAAGGAATGAGAATGCCAGACTGAGTAAAACATGACTTTTCAAAATATGCAGAAACATGACAGTTCGCTCGAGCGTAACATTGGTCACCTGAGCAGTCCACATGGTCTGCAAAAGTACTAGATGGTCCGAATCTAGGCTCAATGTTCGCTCGAGCCAAGGTGCAAAATAAAAGGTGGTCACTTGAGCCAACTGTAAATGTTTGTAAAAATACTAGATGCATGAAATGTGCACTTGAGCGATAGATTGTTCGCTCGAGCGGTGAGGCAGAATTCTAGAATTTCCAAAACAAAATTGAACTTCAAAACATGTGTTTTCAAATCATGATTTTGTATGGCTCAATCACAACTTCTCAAACACTTAAAACTGTTCCATAAACATGGATTCAAGACCAATTCTCAAGCCTCATGGCCAAACTTTATGAATTCAACTCAAATGATCATGCATGTATGATTAAACTTCAAATTCTTTTCCAAAGTGTCAAAAACATGAAATTGAGTTCAAAAGCAATATAATTCATGGATGCATGTATGATATAATCCTCCATTCAAACATAAATAACATGAACCATGCTTAAAATCATAAAAATTTACTAAATTATGCATACATGTTTGAATTGACTCAAAATTCATCATCTCTAGCTCATTTCTTTCCTTTAATTACACAATCCTCATGAATTCGCATATTTGATGGTTTAAACTCAAGAGTTAAGGTGTAAACCCCTACCTAGAATCTTCAAGAACACTAATCCTAGCAAAAACTTGAGCTGTCTTCCTCAATTGTTCAAGCCTCTCTCTCTCTCTCTCTCTCTCTCTCTCTATCTCTCTAAGTTGCTCTCACTTTCTCTTTAGAATGTAAATTTTAGAATTTGAGCTCAAGAAAAATGAACTAATCTCATCACTTAACATATTTATATATATAGCTTAATTAACTTAATACACTGATCAAGGATTAAGCTAGTTAATTGAACTTAAGTTAATTAATCAAAAGCTCAATTTAATTGATTTAATCTAATTAATTTATTATAAATCAAATTTTAATCAAACTTTGCAATATGCTCTAAAAATTATGCCAATCTCAGTAAACTAACTAATTTTGGTTTATGTCGCCATTAAGACCTTCAATTTTCAAATTATAGCAAAAATCGTAATAGATTTTCCTACGATCAACAGATATGAAGTCAAAACCACATTAATCACATAATTAACATTCAAATTCATACCTAGCACATAAGCACATGTATAATTAAAGAATTAAAAGCATAATACGTATCGGGGTTATCACACTTTCTCCATGGACTATAATGCAGGAGATGGTGACGTCTATCGACGCATTGAGTTGCACGGCCTGGCAGAGTGCGATGTCGTGATGGACAATTGTTTCTAAGATGGTAGTGGTGCGGTGGTTGTGGTGGTGAGGTTGGTGGTGGTCAGAGGACTACTATATCTGCTGCTTCTCCAACTACTACTCTACCGACCTTTACCGCCAACATCCTTCACTCTAGATCTAGTTCATCAACAAGATCTTCTATATCAGACTTCAACAAGATCAATGACGCAATAATAGACCCGACCCTTGGATCTAAGAGATTAAGGTAGATCCGGTTCATCGATAATGACAAGTGCTACCATCGACACCACGTCTTTCTTCGACCAGTAGCGGTAGCAATGAAGACGAATCTGAGTTGGACTAGCCAGATTTGAGTTGGACTTGCCTAGATTTGAACTTGAATCCATATATGATGCTCTACTTAACACTAACATATTAAGATAGCTCTACTTTAAGTATTTCTTCTGAAACTGTAAACCATGAATGAATGTATGTGTTGTACAATCATGGTCTTGACTAACTAATGATATCTCTATTGCAATAGCTGATATTATCATCAGTTGGTCATATATCCTTCCAACTCAAACCATGCAGATTTCTATTTTAATGATGGAAGATCCTCATCTTCTTCACGATCTCAGAGCAACCATCATCATTTTTCAGAAGAAGAAGACTCACAGAAGTAGTATCTGAAGAACATTAAATCTCTTTTGGTTTTTGAAATATGTTTGAAACAACCTTTGAGTCTGTTCTATACAACTACTTCTAATGTGTGAAACAATATCGAATGTCCTAGCAAAAGTAAATATACATATAGAAAGAAATCTGTTTGGAGTAAGAGAAAATCATTTGGTGGGTTAGGTGAAACTTTGGTTAATTTTGTAGAAAGAACTGGGATTTCTTTCTTTTGTTGTTAAATGATTTATTGAGCATTGGAGAGAAAGAGATAAATAGACAGAGAGAGAGAGAGAGAGATGGAGAGATGATATTCTTCTTCTTCATTTTTTCAAGTGTTTTCATGAGTCAGCTAAGGATTCTGTTTGCATTTATGCTTGATCTGTTTGAAATTTGTTTTTCCTCAAATTTGCACAGATAAAAAATTTGAACGAATAAAAAAGTAGACAAATAAAATTTGTACAAATAAAAATGAGGACAGGAATTTCAACAGATAAGGGTAAAAATTGAACAGATAAGGGAAAGAATTTTGGATAGATAATAAAAAATAAACACATATTTCAACAAATATTGTTTCGACATATAAGAACAAAGAGAAATCCGTAGAATTTGAATAGATAGAGAGAGAAACCCATATATTTTAAACAGATAGGGAAAAAATTGAACGGATAGGGTAAAGAAATTGAACTGATAGGAAAAAATTGAACTGACAGGGAAAAGTTTTGAACATATAGGGAAAAAAATTTGAATAGATAGTTAATGAAAGTCAACAGATAAATAAAGGGATACAATTAGAAACAAAATGTATTTCAAAACAAACAAAAGGATTTCTCATCAAACTATTTCACAAAATATGGACCTCTCACAAAAAAAAAAAAAAAAAAAAAAAAAAAATTTCACTGGACCTAATGCCTTATACCCTCTTTATCTTGGATTTTTCAATAAATATCTTTTGTTTAAATTGAAATAATAAATATTAAAGTAAATGGTCATTTTTTGATAAATCATCTTTCTAAGTGTTTTATTCCATCTAACCCATATTTTTTTTGAGTATTTCATTAAATCATGTTTAATGTAATATGACCAAATCACCCTTTCTAATTTTTAGTACATGTTTCTATTTTGAAACTAATAATAACAATAGTCCTTCATTTTATGAAGAAAATCCCTTCCTCATTCTAAAAAGAGAAACCTTTCCCTTATTCCATAGAAAAAATCTCTCCCTAATTATAAAGAGAAAATCTCACCCTCATTTCATGGGAAAAATCTCAAATTATGAATTTTGAACCTTTTTATAATTTGAAATTTTTTAAAATAATGCAAAAAAAAATCTAAATGAAAATTAAAATACAATGTGAATGTTCACAATAAACAACAAACATACAAGTAACCTTTGAAAAAATAAGATTCATACCAAAAAATACAATGTGAATATTTACAATTTATAATCAACATACAACTAGCCTGAAAAAATAAATAAATAAATAAATTACACTCATACCAATTCAAACATTTACATTGTAACATGAAAACATAAAATAAAATTGAAAAAAGTGAAAATCGACTATTTCAATTGTTCAATGGTAACAAAAATGATTGTTCAACGGTAACAAAATGATTGTTCAACTAACAAGCATAATAACAAAAACAACAAACACATAATTAACTTCCGAAAAAAAAAAATTTATACCAAAATACAATTTACAATTAATATACAACTAATTTTTTTTTAAAAAAAGAAAAAACTCATACTAATGTGAACATTCACACTACAACGTGAAAATATAAAATAAAATTGAAAAAGTGAAAATCGACTATTTCGATTGTTCAATGGTAACAAAAATTATTGATCAACCAACAAGCATAGTAAAAAAATAACAAAATAAAATTAACTTTTGGAAAAACTTAAAAAAAAAAAAAAAAACTCATAATGAAATACAATGTGAATATTTACAATTTACAATTAACATACAACTAACCTTAGAAAAACTAAATTCATACCAATGTGAACACTCACACTGCAACATGTAACAAAATTGAAAAAACAAAAATTTATTTCAATTGTTTAATGGTAATAAAAAATGATCATCATCTTCATCATCATCATTATCACTATCATTAATAATTTATGCAATTTTACTATTTCACCAATTCAAATCAAACCAAACTCACCTTTGAAGAATAAGTTTGTAACAAAATTAACTGGATAAACACAGATTCGACTAACAACAATATTGGAGAAATATAAAGTTTCGAACATAGAGTAACAATAGACGAATACAAAACTTTGAAAACAAAGTGACAATAAAGAAACACAAAATTTCACCACAACAATGGAGGAACATAATATTATTTCACCACCATGTGTAAACTAGAGTTTTTAAACCCTACCATATAGAGAGTTTCAAACCCTAGCACAATGAAACAATACTACAAATGTTAATGAAACTGATCAAAAAGAAAAACGTGAATAATGATAATTACCAAAATAGAGGTAGTAACGAAAAGGAAAATGTTTATATCATTTTTCTATATAATACATATCAATAATAGACATAAGGATATAATAATTCAACAAACAATATAAATAAAAAAAAAAGAGCCTCATGGAAAAAAAAAAAAAAACATAAATATATAAGACTAATTAAGTTATAATTTTTCTTGGTAGATTTATAGGGTTAGTATACCTCCAAATGAAATTTATCAATAAAAAACTCTAAAGTAAAATTATATGAGTTAAAAATTGTAATTTTATGCAAAAATAAGCTTTTATTTTTAATTTTTATTTTTGTTTAAAAAGGAGAAGAAAATAAAAGAAACATAGACCAGAATGTTATCAATTCAGTGGGCCAAAAAGGTGGGTCCGAGGCTTTGTTTGACAACTAGTATAAAAGTTAAAAAATTATTTAAAAAATTAAAAAAATTATAATTTATGTTAAAATATCAAAAAAAAAATTTCTCTTTATTTTTTACATATATTTTTTTTAAAATATCAAAAAATTACCTCAAATATATTAATTTTTTTATTTCATATTTTAATTAAAAAATCAAAAAATTATTAAAATGATATCTTCCAAACTAGGCCTATGCATCGTGTGTAGACGTCATGCAGAACACACATAGACCCCTCTCGTTTTGCTTTGAAAGTCAGAGGTGTTTCCGACTCATTTCCTAACAACGCATCAACCGGTGTTCAAATTTGTTTTGTGCTCTGTAAAATTCTCTCATTGTGAAAAACCCTTTTATTTATTTTTATTTTTAAGTTTTAATTTTCCAGACTCGACCGAAAAAGGAGGACGAACCAGCTGTGTGTGGTGGCAATCGAAATCGAAATAAAAATAGACATAGAAAGAGATGGGTGTTTTCGAAGAGATTGGAGCCGATATTAGGTAAGGATTTCAGATTCTTCCCCCTCACACCCAAAATCTTCAATTTTCTTATGTCTTATTTCTCTCTCGTGCTTTCCCCAATCTTGTTTCTCTCAATTTTCGATTTGGTATGTTGAACTAATCTGAATTCGGATTGTTGTAATTTTACAGAATTTTGTTGGGTTTATTAAAAATTTTGTTACATAACTCCATCTTTTTAACATTGGAGAATATAATTTTGGGTTGTGTATATTGTTTGCGTTTCATCTCTCAACTCTTGAAATTGATTTAGTGGGTTTGCTTAGAAATCCAAATACTGTATTTTAGTTTTGTGTGATAGATGTTAATTTCCTGCGTTTCAATTTGTGGCCAGATGACAATTGTAGTTGTTGATGTAATAAGCAAGGGCCTGTGTTTGAGATAAGGGGTGGAAGTTCTTTTGGATGAATTTTGTGTTTTTAGTTTCTATTATTATATACTTTTGAATCGAATGGAGCATTTTATGATTGATGCCAATGGGTTGGACGACAGTTCCGATATTGAAGTGGACGAGATAAGGTGTGAGAATATCACAGATAAAGATGTCAGTGATGAAGAAATTGATGCAGAAGACTTGGAGAGGCGAATGTGGAAGGACCGTATCAAACTTAAGAGGATCAAGGAAAGACAGAAGCTTGCAGCCCAGCAAGCTGCAGAGAAGCAGAAGCCAAAGCCAACAACCGATCAGGCTAGGCGTAAGAAAATGTCAAGAGCTCAAGATGGGATATTGAAGTACATGTTGAAGCTTATGGAAGTGTGCAAAGCCCGTGGATTTGTGTATGGGATAATTCCTGAGAAGGGTAAGCCAGTCAGCGGTTCATCTGATAATATAAGGGCTTGGTGGAAGGAGAAGGTGAAGTTTGATAAGAATGGGCCAGCGGCGATAGTGAAATATGAAGAGGAGTGTCTTGCCAAGGGAAAGGCCAATGGTTTTCAGAAAGGGAACTCGCAAAGTATTCTTCAAGACTTGCAAGATGCAACTTTGGGGTCTCTTTTGTCTTCTTTGATGCAACACTGTGATCCACCTCAGAGGAAGTACCCTTTAGAGAAAGGTGCTCCTCCACCTTGGTGGCCCACAGGGAATGAAGACTGGTGGGTGAAATTGGGACTATCCAAAGGTCAGAGTCCTCCGTATAAGAAGCCTCATGATTTGAAGAAGATGTGGAAAGTTGGAGTTTTAACTGCTGTCATAAAGCACATGTCACCTGATATTGCAAGGATTAGGAGGCTAGTCCGGCAATCAAAGTGCTTACAGGATAAGATGACAGCTAAGGAGAGCTCAATTTGGTTGGCTGTTTTGAGCCGAGAGGAATCCCAAATTCAGCAGCCAAGCAGTGACAATGGAACATCTGGCATAACTGAGGCACCTTCAGGTGGCCGTGGCGAAAAGAAGAAACCTACCATCAGTAGTGACAGTGACTATGACGTAGATGGCATTGATGATGGTGTAGGCTCGGTTTCATCGAAAGATCAACAGCTGGATGTGGAACCAGCTATTCAACCTCGAAATTCTACAACTCGTCTTTTCGAGGATAAAGAGCGACGAGAGGAGCAACCTAGAAGAAAAAGAGCACGTGTACGATCAAGCCCTGCTGACCAACAGCCTGCACCATCTTCTAGTGAGCATCTGCATGATGAACCAAGAAACACCCTGCCTGATATAAACCACATTGATGTTCCTTCCCATATGTACGGAAGCCAACACAAAAATGATACAACTGAAACTGTGATGCCTGCAGAGAAAGATCTTCAGGAAGGTTACCAGTTACCAGCATCCGAGTTTGATCAAATCTCACCAGTTCCTTTTGCCGATGTAATACACACGCAGAACATGTTTGTGGGCGGCAGGTCATTACCATATCCTGTGGTTCAAGGCTCTGGGTTGCATCATGGACCTCAAGACTCCGGTTTGCACAATGAAACTCAAAATACCAGGTTGCTTAATGGATCTCAAAATTCTGGGTTGCATCAAGGACCGCAGATTTCTCAGTTGCATCAAGACCCTACTTATGATTTTTATAATCCATCATTGGAGTATGGGCCCAGTGGTGTTGGACAGCAGAGCCAAATGGCATTTAGTGAACCATGGATGAGGCCGGTGGATTCTGTAGTCAATCTACCAGCTCTACATAGAAATGAAAATGATATTGCTGGAGGAGATATGCAGCAGTATTTGAAAGATACCTTTCAGAATGAGCTAGATAGACCTGTTACTAATCACTTCGGGTCTCCAATCAATAGCCTGTCACTAGATTATGGAGGATTCAACAGTCCATATCATCTTGGAATTGATAGTACAGGTTCATTAGATACCAATGATATAGACCTTTTCCTCGATGATGACTTGATCCAATACTTTGGGGCATAGATTTATCAGATTTGGTACTTCGAAGTTCAGATTGTGAGTGACTGCCTCCTTTCTTGTCTTTCCCCTTATTTTGGGAACTTGTTTCCATGGATCTTATAATGATGTTATATTTTATGCAGGGGCATAAAAAAATGCAATATCTGGTGTTGAGCTAGGTGAACAACTTCTCTCTTGGACTGTTGGCTGTGCTGATGTTGTCATCCATGCATCACAAGCCTGTAAATTATGACCTCAGTACTTCCATCCCTGAATGTAGTGCAGAAGTAAGGAATTGACTTAAGATTTTTTGGGTTGCAATTGACCTATCTTATCTTATGTAATTTTGAGGATCCTTGAGTCGTTCCTGTAAATGAGTCAATTTGTTTAGTTGGTAAAAACAGCAAGGTACTAGTATTTTGCACATTCTCCTTGGACAAGGTTGAAATTAATAACAAGTTGTCCATAATGTTCCTTTGTCTTCAATTCTCTATTACGCATCTTTAGTTTTTTGGTTGATATAATAGTTATTTATGTTACAGCTCTTTATTTTGAAAATTATTTGCTTCTAAATCCTAATTCTGTTTGATGGCCCAACGAGTTTTGAGGCAGAAGCTGTGCTTTTACTGTGATTGTGCCATGGTATTAATTGCACACAAGTTAGGCATTTCTTGTGACAGTATGTATACATGTTTGTGGCATTCCAGAGCTAAGGCAGCTAATAGAGTAAGATACGTACCACACAAATCATCTGAAGTGAATTCATCCCAAACTACATCTCAGTGACCTCGGTTGTATTGTAGTTGTAGTTACCCTCTTGGTGGCATTTTGAGTTTTGCCCCAGTTTTGAGGTGTTGCCCTATTGCAGCATCGCAGTGTATCTGTGAAACCTTTGAGCCCCAACTGCCCACAAAACAACACTGAACACCCACCGCAGAGGGGAGCAATGGGGATGAACTCTATGGAAGTCTCATGCAAGCCAAAAATACCTGCGTTTGTGGTGTGGCTTATGATATGTGTTTAACATGTTAGAGATATGTTCAATTTGAATTTACTAATTTTTTTTGTCCGTTCTTCAATGTGTTTTACCTCTTGCATAGCTATGAAGCATGAATATAGATACGGTTTTGGATATAATATAATACGTATATGACGGTACGACTAAATTTTAAAAAATAGGATGAGTAAAGCTATATACGTAGTAAATTTTTTTTAATAATCTGTAGTATTATCTTATACATAAGCTGAAAGAAGAGTGATACGCCATTCTTTATTAATTAGGTATTAGTTTAAGAGCTAATGGCCAAGTTGCTATTTAATTTTTTTAGTAAGCTCTATAAAAATGTCATTTTATTGTCAAGTCTAAATTGTTTATATAGTCCATGTGCTTTTTCATTTCGCACTTAATCTGTTAAATACAATAGCGTGAAAGTTTTGTACACTAGTTTGTTTAGTTTACTAGTTTAATTGTTAACATACTATATTTTCAAATTTATCCTTACTTTCGATCGATATGAGTACAAAGTAGGATACTAATCTAATCACTATTTTCTTTTTGTCTAAGAAGCAAGCAAAGTACTGAAAATTATTCATATATTTATTTTAATATTCACATTTTAATACTATGTAAGAATTATTACAATTTCAATTTCATAAAAGTTCAGATACATGAACTAGAGTATCCAATACTTCTCAAAATTAAAGAAAATTAATTTCAAATTATGGATATGCTTTGGACGTATCAAATACATATTTTTGAATATCCGAAGAGTATAGATATTTGATATATAGACAATACAATATATGAATCTCTTGTACAATCATTTGTGCTTCATAGCTACACAATATATATGCAGAAAAGACCTAATTGACTGGAAATGTTAATGGCGTTGATCATAAAGATTATTGTAAATCTGGTTTCTCTTTCCTTTTCTTATTTTATTATTTTTTTTTTCTAATTTTTTTATTTTATTATTATTATTATTTTTATTTTTACACATTTTATCTGGAGTAAAAGATACACTCCCTCAACTAGACCATATTGATTTTACTTTTTAATAATGTTGTAACAATAAGCTTAGTTATATAATCGGTTACAAAATTTTGATGAGAAGGTTGACAATGGAGATTTTTAATGTGTATCAGTGCCTGTGTTGTGGATTCTGTTTTATCAGGTGACATCTTAGCTATTTGGCATTATGATTGTGGAGAGTGTAATAGTGTAGGTTACTTGATCAATAAGCTGAATAAGAATGATTGATTCACATTCCCTCTAACCCGCCACCCACCCCAAATCCAGAATCCACACCCGAACAGAGAAGAAAGTGTAATGAATATTGCAAAACCATTTGCATTGCAATGAGAAATATTTTTTCCCAGATAAGAAGTTCCATGAATTAGATCATCTGGCCTGGATAGGTCCTTGTGCCTTGTAATATTTTAACTGACAAAAGTGATGATCAAAGCGTTTCTAGGAATGGCGGGAGAATACATTCAGTAAAATCAAACTAAGGATAACAAATAAAGGATAAGCCGTAGCGATTTAGAATTAATGGTTCTTTGAATACCCAAATTAAGGCTTTTGGCAGAATGGAAAACCATAATTCTGTTCCTGACTAGAATGAGTTTGGACTAATAAAACTGAAAATACCTTTGTTGGAGGTTTCTTGATAAGTTTGTCCTAATTTTCTCAATCTGGGGGCCTTTGCTATGCTAAGCCAAAATTGAGTGATTAATTTAAACCCCCAAGGGGTTGACTGAGGCCTAGGGTTGTACTCACTTTAAAGTCTCAGGTTCGAAATCTCTTAAGTGCAAACAATTTATTAAGACTTGTTCACATGGGACTTTGACTTGATTGTAATTGGGGCCCTCCGCTAGCAGATGATGGGATTAGTTTCCTGGATTAATTCGCTCGGTGGGCTAGATACCAAGTTATCAAAAAATAAAAAGTAAAAAATAAATTGTTTGATTAATTTGACTCGGGGTTTAACTAGTTAATTAGATAGGATCGTTATGCCTCAAATAGAGATGAGAAAAGTTGTAGGCTGAATGTATGTATATATATGCCAGGATTAAGTATGATCCAAATGTGATTGAGAGCTAATGTACTCGAAACTAAATTCTAATGAAAACAAAAGCCTGTGACATAAAGGGCAAGTCACACAGATTGTTTTTGTATCAATGAAGAGAACTTGATTATTTTCTGGGTAGGAGTGTTTTAAACAAGGTAAGTAAATATTACCGGATGAAATAGTGATGATTACGGATATGAATAGTGATAAAACTATTTGTAAGCTAAGGAAAACTAAGCTACTATTGCGCTAAGCTAATGATAAGGGTGATGGGCGAAATTTGAATAGAATGATTGTGGTGCAGGACTCTTTGCCATGCCTGAAAATCTTCTATTTATAATTACTGTCAGTTTATTCAATCCTGAATTTGCGTCTGTGCTCCCAACCAAATGCTGTATAATGTATCCAGGCTTTCACCCCACTTCTAGAACCACTTCCAACATTTTCTGATGATTCATTCCCATAATCTATCAACTATCTCTTAGAAATCTTGCGCATGTTCTTCAAAGTCCTTCATACTTCGTCATGTGTCACTCTCTTAACTTTTAAGAACTGCCATTTTGATGTAGGAAGTTGTATTGCCAGAAATAATGGATGTGATCATAAATATGACTTAATCCTTGACGAGTGTCATGCATCATGGCTTGAGTTCATCTCTACATGTATAGTTAAGAGCACGAAAAAAACAAAAATAATCCAAATTTATATCTATTCTCCTTTAGACTTTGAAAATTACTTTTTTGACTTAAATATTCATATATATGATATATAATAATTATTTATTCTTGTATATAAAATATGATAATTATATATTTTCCACATATCCCCTACATGTCGTGTCTCATATTTTTTAAAAAAAATCTCATGTCGGCATATCCGTACCATGTCACATGTCTGTGTCCGTACTTTGTAGTATATAGTTGTTTGGCAATTATAGTTGAGAAAAAAATAGCAATAAGTGTCATACCCCAAATCCAGGCATAACCAGCCGTGACCCACAAAGACTTAGCCCAAGGCACACGCAAGCCTAAACACGAATCCAATATCACATAGAATAAATGTAACGATAGTTCAGAAATAAATAAATCAAAATCCAATCGCAAGTATACGGTAAAACCAATCCTAATCAATACCATCCAAACGAATGGGATATAAACCGCCCATACAACAAAATAATCCTAAATGAAACTCAATTAAAAAAAAAAAAATGTATGCACAAACTTGACATAACAATCTAAAAAGTAAACATAAAAAAATAATAATAAAAAAAAAAATGAATGTCTTAGAGGTCCATGCAATTGACTCCCTACTACACCATGAGTCTACTTTTAAGTTTCTCTAACACTTGAAAATGATAAACAACTACGGTGGTATATCAACGACTTGGTTTTTAATTTTCTGGACTTGGTATATCAAATGAATGAAAATGATAAACAATCTACTGTTTATTTAACGTACCGAATTTATTTATCGAACCGAATTAAAAATTAAAAACCAAGTCGAGTGTCTGACACTCTGTCCTTAAGTCAGATTCGCCCCGCTACGGTGCTTACGGTTAAGTGGCGTCTATCTCCCAGGATATAATGATCTTCACAAATTTATAGTAGCACTGCAAACAAATTTGTCCGGCGAACTATAACCTTGTGTTTTATACTTTCTTTAATTTTCTCTAAAACTAGAATGAAGATTATAAATGCAAAGGAACAAAATCTGGACAACAAAATGTATTTTTTTATACTGTTTTTTATGCATAAAGACTGCTGAAAAGTGGCTGGTATTTATAGGAAAATAAATATGTTCGAACAGGTGCAGAAAGAACCGAACAGGTATGAAACAGATTTGAACATATGCTATTTTGAATTCAAACAGATTTGCAGCCAGGTTTTGAATCTGTTCGGAAGTTACAAATCTGTAACTGCTGGGCAGTTATAACACTGTTCAAAACAGTTTAAATCTGTTAGGAATATAAGACTGGAGAAGGTTGGTTTCAACAAAAATTTAAATTCAAATTTGAATTCAATTCCTAGAATAATTTTTGAAAAAATTCAAATGAATTTTGTCTAAAAAATTAATACAAGAATCGACCCAACCCACAACCCACACCCACGCCCGGCACGGCTCGGCCGCCGCCGCCGACGCAAGCGCATGGTGGTTTGGGCCAAGGTTCCATTTGTCCATAACTCCTCCCTTCTACAAACTTAAGGTGCCCCTTGGGGCCCAACCCAAGTATTGCACTCTAGAACTTATATACATACACAAGCTCTCTTAAAGTTTCAATGTGGGACAACCCATTTCAAGGAAACCCACATTTAATCCTTTAAATGTCCAATTCCACGAACCCGAAAATGACGTTAAATTTTCATTCACTCATAAATGGTTTTGATAAACCGTTTTCCCCGTGTGACTTGTCACGCGGCAAGGAACACGTCACCTCTTCGGACCCACCAAAAAAAATGTTCGGGACCCACTTAATTTTGGGCTCAAAGTTGGCCCAAAATAAGCCTATATAAAACCCATTTTCCAACAATCCTCCACATGAATGGAATTTGACAGAGAGAAAATCCAACAACATGATCTAATTATAGAGAGTACAGAAATTAAAAATATTCTACAAAGGATAGGTAGCTTTTGGCTTTGAACCTTCCATTGTGAGATACTATTGGATTTACTAGATAACCAGTGAACATGATGTCTTAAACTGTTCAGCCGTTTGTGTAAACCAAGACAATAAAACTCACACAGTATATCCCCAAACATAGTTTAGTTCTCACTATTGTGTTTATTCTGGCCCTGAACAACCTGGTCTTTCATGAGTGCTCGAGAGAATTGTAGCCCTTCACAAATCTCATAGAACTAGCCCAGTTCACACTCACATAGGTGATTCTTATGAAGAGTATCCTGTTATACTCCACTAGGTTTACCTAGATATAAGAATCATTAAAATTTTACTTAACCTAAAATGCTACAGACATTACTATTTCATCCTAGAAATGGGTAGGAGTTGGACTCCCCAGTGATCCTTCTGAGTCATTCACAACTCAGTTGTCCCTTTGAACCTAGATCTTGGGATCTCCAGTCAACTAGGTTGGGTTGCCGTTGTGGTAACTCTTATTTAATAGGCTTTAGTCCCATTCCCCCTCGATGAATTCTCAACTAACTCTCTTGCTAACCCTTTGGTTAGTGGATCCGCTATGTTGTCTTTAGACTTTACATATTCAATGGAAATAATTCCATTAGAGAGCAGTTGTCTCACGGTGTTATGTCGATGACGAATGTGACGTGACTTACTGTTATACATATGACTCTGTACTCTACCAATTGCTGATTGACTATCACAATGTATGCAAATAGCAGGCATCTGTTTTGGCTATATTGGAATATCTTCAAGGAAGTGGTGAAGCCATTCTGCTTCTTCCCTAGCTTTGTCTAAAGCTATGAATTCTGATTCCAGAGTAGACCTAGCAATGCAAGTCTGTTTGGAAGATTTCCAAGATACAACCGCCCCACCAAGAGTCAAGACATACCCACTGGTGAACTTTTGAGTCTCTAGTATCCGATATCCAGTTTGCATCACAATAACCTTCATGTACTGCTGGATATCTAGTATAATTCAGCCCAATGCTACGAGTAAATCAGAGATATCTTAGAACCCTTATAATTACTTTCCAGTGTTTTACTCATCGATTACTCGTATATTTACTTAATTTACTTACTGCATAAGCTATATCTGGGCGAGTGCAGTTCATCAAGTACATTAAGTTTCCAATAATTTGGGTATACTCTAATTGAGAAATACTTTCCTGTACATTCTTAGATATAAACAAATTAACATCTACAAGTATTCTTGTCACGACCCCATTCCGCCCCTAGTAGAATGGTGCCGTGATGGCTAGTAATCCGAGATTACCAAAGGCCAACTTACAAAGATTCACACACAATCAGAGTAGACATATGGGGCTTACATGTGCGGAAGCAATATATTTAAATCTAAGTAGTCCATAAGAGCTGTGCATAGATCAAATGAAATGACATACATCTTAGCATGGTTTTACAACTTGAATACAAATAAAATAAAGTACATGTTACATCTTGATCAAAAGGCTTCTCAAGCCGACATATACAAAATACATGAATTATAAAGTCAAGAAGCATAATCTTCAAGATGCCGACATAACATGAATCCAAAAACATCTTGCAAAACAACACATCTAGGCGTCACTGCCTTCTTGCTTGCCACCTACATATATATATAAGGAGAGGGTGAGCTTGGATACTTAGTGAATAATATTAGTAATAAAGGTTTAAATGAATGATATTCGAGATCTTTATCAAAACAATACATATCATAGCTTGTAACAAAACGTAGGATGAATCAAGTTCATCAATCATGGTTTTTCAAATATTCTTGGGATGTTTAATAACATCTACATACAACATGGGGGATGACATTCCGGACAAAACAAGGGAATAATCGACCCAGAATCGATTAGACAAATCCAGCTGTACACCAGACCGTCGGTGGGGCCATCCGTTCACAGACCGTCGATGGTAGAGATCTCTCAAACATGGTGCTACATGGGCTTAGACTCCCCTAGCATGAGAGGACTTTCCAAGAATGTCATCAAAATAAGATAATATTTGATATAAAAACTAGGGATAATCATTCATGCTTGATCGAATACTTTTCAAAACAAAGCAAAGCTTTATCAAAACTTTATAACATAGCTTTATTAAAAATACCACTCACATAGCTCTTCGGACGTCGGGGTTAAAGCAAGGATCCAAGACCTACAAATACATGGCAAAGCCTATTGAATGCACTCTTAAAAACAAGCTTTACATGAATGCAAATGATTTAGGGAAAACATGCTGGAAGTTAAAACACTGTTTTTCATCTAGGGAAAACATGCTGGGTACCAACCAGGTCTTGGAATGGATGCACAGAGATGATCTAGGCTAAAATGACTTAGCTGGGTGAACCCGGGAGGTCTTGGCCGAGGTCCCACACCTCTTGGCCGAGGTGTGGTTACCTAGGCTTCAGTGTGCAGCTGCCTACCGAGGTGTTATAAGGTGCCGGCAAGGGTGTACCATGGTCAGCCTAGGTGTGCATGCAAGATAAACTAACGTGCAAATGATCATGCAAGGTAGGCCAATGTGAGATATGATGCTTGGCCTAGGTGTGTGATCTAGGCAAGAGTGGCCTAGGTGATCACACCTAGGGAAATGAAGCTTGGAAATCTGGGTTTCCTTCTTGAAGAACATGAAGAACATGAGCATGAAGAACATGAAGAATATGAATGCGAAAATCATAACTTGTTATTGCAGGATCTGGGATTTCATGCTATGAGTTCGAAAACATGGACCATGGTACCCATACTTGAAGATCATATGAAAACAAACACGAAAACATGGATCCTGATACAAACTTTCAGATCAAAACATGGCTTTTCCTCAAGAACACATGAATATCACTTTCTCTTTCTAAAACCGAACTTCAAAGCATTGCATGGCTCATGAAACATGTTAGATCATGCAATGCAGCTAGATGAACAATAAAAACAACAAGAGTAGACCAAGAATCTAACCTCAAAACACGGATCTAACGGTTCAAAGTGTGAAGATCAAGCTTAGAAATCTACCTCTTTCTAGAATTCCTCTTCCTCTTCCTAGAGCTTCTCTCTCTTCTAAGACAAGGATAGCAAATGATATGTTTTTCTCTCTCTGCCGGCTGATTTAACCCTCTGCAGGGACACGTGGCACTACCGGATTGGTTCTCCTCAAAAAGGTGATTGAAAGACAAGACAAGTGTATGACAAAGTGTGTATGACAAGCAAGATGGTGTGGGCACTCCGACAGGTAATGATCTTGGCTTAGGACATAGGCTTCGGCAAGTAAGGTTCCAATGACCTCGGCTATGAAAGATAACACTTGACCTAGCTGTGCCACACCTCGGCCTAGATGTGCCACACCTCGATCTAGGTCATTCCAGTCCCGGAACAAGATCACTAGGTGCAAGGATCAAGGATCTAGGACGCCTAGATGATAACATCTCGGCCTAGATGATGCACATCTTGGCCTAGGTGATGCACACCTCGGCCTAGATGATGACATCTCGGTCAATATGCCTAGGTGATGGTGGAGGTCAACCAAAGTGGTTCCAAGATGGTCCTAGGGGTAAGAGGTTCAAAGGTGTGACCTAGGCTTGGCATGACCTAGGCTTAACATGACCTAGGTTTAAGACAGCAAGGAAGGAACAAAACATGCATACAACACTTAGGCAAATCACATAAGTACAAAACAAGACAGGGATCTTTACTTAGGAAATACAAGTCAAAGTCTGCAAATGCAAGCTTAACAAGACAAAATCATGCAAATGTACATGAACATGACTAAGACATGAATGTGGGTTATTACAATTCTAGCAAGATGATCATCATCTTTGCTAAATTTGTCAAGTATTTTCTCAATGTAATGAGATTGTGACAAAGCATAATCTTCTGATGTTTTGGTAATTTTCATACCAAGAATTACAACAACAATGCCCATGTCCTTCATGTCAAAATATTTATTCAACATTTTCTTGTTAGTTTTAATCATGTCATTATTAATACCTATAATGAGCATATCATCCACATAAAGACATACTATGACATAACCTTTATCTGTGTTTTTAATATAAACACATTTGTTACACTCATTAATTTTAAATCCATTTGACATCATTGCCTTGTCAAATTTCTGATGCCATTGTTTTGGCGCTTGTTTTAAACCATATAATGATTTAACCAATTTACACACTTTCTTTTCTTTTCCTGGAACAGAAAAACTTTCTGGTTGTTCCATGTAAATTTCTTCATCTAATTCACCATTTAAGAAAGCGGTTTTCACATCCATTTGATTAATTTCTAGATTGTACAAAGACGCAATAACAACTAGCATTCTAATGGATGTTATTCTAGTAACTAGTGAGTATGTGTCAAAGTAATCAAGACCATCTTTTTTTCTATATCCTTTGACCACAAGTCTCTCCTTGTATTTGTCAATTGATCCATCTGCTTTCATTTTCCTTTTGAAAATCTACTTATATCCAAGAGGTTTACAACCTGGTGGCAAATCCACCAATTGGATTCAACTTCACTATTGACAGCTTCTTTCCATAAAGTAGCTTTAGGATTGGACATAGCCTCTTTAAAAGTTAAAGGCTCATTTTCTAACAAAAAAGTTAGAAAATCTGGATCAAAAGATTTTGAAGTTCTAGCACGTTTACTACACCTAAGTTCCTCTTCCTCATTTTGATCTATCTCTTGCTCTTGTTCTTGATCATGTTCTTGATCTTAACTAGTAATAGCATCATGAGATCTTTTGTTAGTACTAGTCTCTTGTCCAGTTTTATTCGGAAACACATGTTCAAAGAAAGATACATTCCGAGATTCAATAATAGTATTTACATGCATTTCGGAATGTTCTGATTTATTAATCAAAAATCGGTATGCACTACTATTCTTGACATAACTAATGAAAATGCAATCAATGGTCCTAGGACCTATCTTAATCTTTTTAGGACTAGGAATAGTTACTTTAGCCAAGCACCCCCACACTTTTAAGTATTTGTAGGATGATACTCTTCCATGCCACTATTCATAAGGTGTTTGATTCACTTTCTTTCGGGACACTTTATTTAAAATATAATTTGCAGGAAGTATTGCTTCCCCCCAAAAGTTTTGAGGTAATTCAGAACTTATTAACATGGCATTCATTATTTCTTTTAAAGTCCTATTTTTCCTTTCAGCAATTCTATTTTGCTGAGGTGAGTAAGGAGCGGTGGTTTGATGGATTATTCCATGTTTTTTACAAAACTCACCAAAAGGTGATTTATATTCACCACCTCTATCACTTCTTAGTTTTTTAATTTTCTTACTAAGTTGATTTTCAACTTCATTCTTATATTGAATGAAAGTTTCCAAAGCTTCATCCTTAGTTCGAATTAAAGAAATATAACTATATCTAGTATAGTTATCTATAAAAGTGATAAAATATTTTTTTCAACCTCTTGTTTGAATTGATTTAAAATCACAAATGTCACTATGAATTAATTCAAGTGGTTTCAAACTTCTTTCAATTGAATGAAAAGGAGTTTTGGATAATTTTGCCTCAATGCAAATTTCACATTTATGATTTGAATCAATGTAAAATTTGGGTAAACATTCCTTATTAATTTAATCTTCGCAAAGATCCATAATTAACATGTCCTAATCTACCATGCCATAAATTTGAAGACTTATGCAAGTAAGAAGAAGATGTATTTTTATTAATAACTGAGGGTACAACGGTCATTACATTCATCTTGAAAAGGCCATCAGATATGTAATATTTTCCTACATACATCCCATCACTATTACAAAAATAGTTAAAGATCACACTTTGACAAGAAAAAAATATCTCACTTTTATTGGAAGTGTGATAAAAAAAAATTAGATTGATATTTTAATCACACTTAATTTGATTGAGTGTGATAATATTCATTTTTATGTCACTTTTCAATTAAGTGTGATTATATATATATATATTTTATTAATCACACATTCTAATTAAAGTGTGATTATATATACACTACTACTTTTTAATCACACTTTTGAAATAAGTGTGATTAGATATGTATTTTTTAATCACACATTGTAATTAAAGTGTGATTATTTATATATTTTTTAATTACATCTTCTAATTAAAGTGTGATTATATATACACTACTACTTTTTAATCATACTTTTTAAATAAGTGTGATTATATATATATATATATATTTTAATCACACATTGTAATTAAAGTGTGATTATTTATATATTTTTTAATCACACCTTCTAATTAAAGTGTGATTATATATACATTACTACTTTTTAATCATACTTTTTAAATAAGCGTAATTATATATATATATATATATATATTTAATCACACTCCACTACAAGAAAAAGCATCTTTGGCGACTAAAAAAGCACCTTTGGTCGCTGAAAGTATAGGTTTTGGGGACTAAAAAAGCATTAGTAGCCAAAAGTAAAGATTTTTGGCGACTAAAAAAATTTAGTAGCCAAAAGTATAAGTTTTGGCAACTAAAAATCTGTTTGGTTGCCCATATATGGCTTTTACTGACTAAAAAAATTTTAGTAGCCAAAAGTAAGGTGTTTTGGCGACTAAAAAAAAATTAGTAGCAAAAAGTGAGGCATTGGGTGACTAAAAAGATGTTTGGTCGCCAAAAGTGAGGCTTTTACTGACTAAAAAAATTTTAGTAGCTAAAAGTGAGATTTTTTGGCGACTAAAAAAGATTTAGTAGCCAAAACTGAGACATTGGGCGACTAAAAAGATGTTTAGTAGCCAAAAGTGAGGCTTTTTGGCGTCTAAAAAGAAGTTTAGTCGCCAAAAGTGATAATTTTAGCCCGGGAATTAAATTTTTTAAAGACTAAAAAATAATTAGTAGCCAAAAGTATAGAATTGGTGACTAAAATTATGTTTAGTCGCCAAAACTGGTCTTTTTTTTTTTAGTAAATAATTTATTTTTACATAAATTATGTTCAATAAAAAATAATTATCTTTATATATATATTTTTATATTAATACGGGTCTATATACTATATAAATAATATATATTGCATATATAGTCATATGATGTTATAGAGATGTAGTGGAAAGAGTGTGTTGTATAAGGTTTATGGTGTGAAGGGTTGATGGTTCGAATCTCGACAAGAGCAAACTAGAAGCTAGGGAATATAAATTTTTTTTCACGAATGAGCTTTTGGCGACTAAAAGGTTTGATCTAAATGTTATTAATCACACTTAAAAAGGTGTGATGTAAATATTATTAATCACACTTAAAAAGTGTGATCTAAATATTTTTAATTACACTTAAAAGGTGTGATCTAAATGTTATTAATCACACTTAAAAAGTTTGATTAAAAATGACCACTTTTAATCACACCCCCAAAGATCACACTTTAATAAAACTTAAAAGATGTGATTAAGTAACATACATCACACAAAAAAAGTGTGATCTTTATCTATTTTTGTAGTAGTGCATTCTTAGTAAGTACAAATTTATCACTCTCAAACACTAGCCTATATCCATTCTTGCTCAACAAAGAATCGGAAACAAGATTCTTGCGAATGTCCGGTACATGCAGCACATTGTTGAGAGCGAGTTCCTTTCCGGATGTCATCTTCAGAACAATCTTCCCTTGTCCTTCAACTTTGGAAGTTGAGGAGTTGTCCATAAAAAATTGTTCACTGTTGTCCACTGTAGAATAAAATTTGAACATCTTTTTGTCGGCACAAATATGGCGAGTAGCACCAGTGTTCACTCACCATTCTTTAGGATTTCCAACAAGATTTGCCTCGGAAACAACTGTAGAAAGATTGATGCCATCTACACCATTGGAAATATTGTCCACTTCGGTCATATGGGCTTGAGCAGGCTTTTTGCTTGTTCTTCTTTTGCTTTTGTCTTTGCCACGACAATCTTTGGTCCGATGTCCCTCTTTGTCACAGATGTAACACTTGCCATTAAACTTGTATTTTTTAGTTTCCCCCCCTTTAGAGCCTTGTGATGAACTTTCTCCAGAAAACTTTCGTTTCTTCGCTTTTAGAGCATGTTCCACCACATTTGCCTTAGACTCCATAAGATGCTTACCAGCCCGCTTTTCAGAATTACGATTGTCCTCCTCAATCCTCAAACGCACAATTAATTCTTCTAAATACATTTCTTTGCGCTTGTGTTTGAGGTAGTTCTTGAAATTCTTCCAGCCTTGTGGTAATTTCTTAATTATGGCTGCAACTTAGAATGATTCACTGAGAGATATGCCTTTTGCATGAATGTCATGCAGAATGAGTTGGAAATCTTGATCTTGGCTGATCACAGTCTTATAATCAACCATCACAAAGTCTAGGAATTTGCCAACCACAAAATTTTTTGAGCCGGCATCTTCTGTTTTGTAGTTTTTCTCCAAAGACTCCCAAAGTATAATGTAGACATTGTATAATGTGTTGTCATGTCCGTTCAAGATGTAGTTCCGGCAAAGAAAATTAACATGTTTCCAGGCATCGACTGCAGTAAGCACTTGCCAGTCGGTTTCATCCTCTTTCAAACTAGGAGCATCCTCATGGAGAAAAAGAGCCAGGTTCAGAGTTGTAAGATAGAACAACATTTTATGTTTCTATCTTTTAAAATTAGTTCCAAAGAACTTCTCTGACTTCTCACCGTGATTCACTGGTACTGTCACAACAGGAGAGGGGGTTGGCGCAATCGCAGCCACCACACTAGTACTTGTTTGGGCATTAGTTTCAATAACTATGAATTTTAAATTATAAAACAACATTATAATTAGAATTTATACTACACAGAAAATTAGTCCAAATTCACAGAATTAAATTCTGTAAAAATAAAAGAAACAAGAATGTAACTTTTATTTTTCAATTAATTTGGAAATAAAATAAAATTTTATTTAACCAAATTAATTCCACACAGAAAATTAAATTTCTGTAACACTTCAATAATTAAAAAAAAAAACTAAAACAAAATTTTTTAATTTAAGAACACTCAGAAATAAATTAAAAAAATCAAAATTAATTTCTAACAAAATTTCACAAATAAATATTCTGAATTGTTAATGACACCATTATATTAGTACTAATTGTCAAAGAAAATAGACAGCATATTACTACTATCTGTCAAACAGTATATTACTACTATTTATTTTCCAACCAGAATATTATTTTGTAAAGTCCCAGAAAATAATTTCTGTAAGAAGAAGAAAGAAGAAAGGAAATAAATGAAAAATTCTGTAAACAGAATAATTCGAATCTGTCTTAAGATTGTTGAAACAATCTTCTGTGTAAATAAAATAAATTGAAACAAAACCAAATAAACAAATAAATAACGTACCGAATTTATTTATCGAATCGAATTAAAAATTAAAAGACCAAGTCGAGTGTGTGACACTCTGTCCTTAAGACAGATTCACCCCGCTACGGTGCTTACGGTTAAGTGGCGTCTATCTCGCATGATACAATGATCTTCACAAATTTGTAGTAGCACTCCAAACAAATTTGTCTGGTGAACTAGAACCTTGTGTTCTATACTCTCTTTAATTTTCTCTAAAACTAGAATGAAGATTATAAATGTAAAGCAACAAAATTTGGACAGCAAAATGTATTTTTTCAGACTGTTTTTGATGCATAAAGACTACTGAAAAGTGGCTGGTATTTATAGGAAAATAAATATGTTCGAACAGGTGCAGAAAGAACCGAACAGGTATAAAAAAGATTTGAACAGACTGTTTTGAATTCAAACAGATTTGTAGCCAGGTTTTGAATCTGTTCGGAAGTTACAAATCTGTAACTGTTGGGCAGTTATAACACTGTTCAAATAGTTTAAATCTGTTAGGAATATAAGATTTGAGAAGGTTGGTTTTGACGAAAATTTAAATTCAAATTTGAATTCAATTCCCGCAATAATTTTTGAAAAAATTCAAATGAATTTTGCCCAAAAAATTAATACAAGAACCGACCCGACCCACACCCGCGCCCGGCTCGCCCGGCCGGTCAGACGGTGGCGGCGGCGCGCGCGCTTGTGTGTGGTGGTTTCAGCCAAGGTTCCATTTGTCCATAACTCCTCCCTTCTACAAACTTGGGGTACCCCTTGGTGCTCAACCCAAGTATTGTACTCTAGAGCTTATATACATATACAAACTCTCTTAAAGTTTCAATGTGAGATAGCCTATTTCAAGGAAACCCACATTTAATCCTTTAAATGTTCAATTCCGCGAACCCGAACCCGAAACTGACGTCAAATTCTCGTTCACTCATAAATGGTTTTGACGAACCGTTTTCATCGTGTGACTTGCCACGTGGCAAGGAACACGTCACCTCTTCGGACCCACCCCAAAAAAACGTTCGGGGCCCTCTCAATTTTGGGCTCAAAGTTGGCCCAAAATAAGCCTATATAAAACCCATTTTCCAACATCTTCAACCTCAATGGCTTGAGCCCTCTATCTTCCCTCCATGCTGGAAAATAACAACAAATTGAGGTGCATTTTGTGTGCAAACCAATGACCTTTAAACATGAATCATGTATACCTTTATCCTGAGTTTGAGTTTGCCTTGCCTATACCTGTATTGCATTTATAGTATTGTAGGATCAGAAGAAGGTAGCAAACTCCTTTCATCTCTTCCAAGTGGGAATCAAGGTCTTTCAAATGTTGTTCTAGTTTCCCATAACGTTGCTGATAATAAATTAGAGCTTTACTAGTTATATCAACTAGTGCCTGCATTTGAAATTCCAGGGTAGGACACTATCTCTCTATCACGACCGCAACCTGCTCCAAACAAGATAGTATAGTGATTGGCCGGTAGTCCTCAAATACCAAAGGCCTAACAAAGCGAAAACAAGATGGAATCTTAATATAATTGGGACAAATTTTCTTTAATAGATGTGCGAAAGCCATTATCTGTTATATTAAGTCCATTTATAACATCCATTTAGAGCAGTGTATAACTATATGAAATGAAAGCATACATTCTTTTTAATTTCATTACATTACATTATTACATAACTTAAATGATAAAATAAAATACAATACATATGTCATAACTTTACAAATTAGTACAAGCACACAAGTCTGGCTTCTAATTTAACTTCTTTTCATATCTAAACTCTTCATCACCTACATATATATATATATATATAAGGGAGAGGGGTGAGTCATTGCCCAGTGAATAGTAATAAAATAAGGTGGTAAATGAATGAACATTGGTGAGTATTAGAAACACAACTTCAAAATATATCATTAGCTTGTACAAGGAAAAACATGACTTGACTTTGCAAACATTATAGAATGATAAGCATTTCATGGATTACAAGGTGCTTGACCGGTTCAGGTAACGGCTAAATGGATCAAGTGTGAGCTCGGCCATAATACATGATTGCATATTTCCCCAATTATAGGATATTCCCCCAATGGTCAAAACATAATTAGGCAACATAACGTTACTAAATTACTACTCAGAAATGGCTCCGGAAGCGAGGTTGTAACCTCTTCAAAGCTTAACCTACACAAAACAAGAACAAGCCACTACAAGAAAAAACACTTTTGGCGGCCACCTTTTTTGAGTTGGTCGTAGATAGTTTACTTTCTGTGACTAACATTTTTTTTGGTTGCTGATACATTGTGTTTTCGCAACCAACAACTTTTTGGTGGCTAATAGGTAATTTTTGGCCACCAAAAAATAAAATTTGGTGGCGAAAAATAATGGCGGGAGAGAAAATGATGTGGACTATAAAAAGTTTAAGGAATGGTAAATTCAAAGAAGCAATGATATTTGGACATTGGCATTATGTCAAAGAGAAATTGATAGAAATCTTATATAATTATGTTTATAGTTTTATTAGAGTCTTATTTTATAATTACATTTATGTTTTCTAGGATTTTAAGCTTAGAGGTATTTTGGTAATTTGCATAATTTTCAAATATGTGTTGTGTGGATCGCCCATGGATCTTCTTGTGGATCAAGATATTTAATTAGTATTTATTTTTTTTAGCTTCTCAGCAGTCGCACGATCCATTGGCAAGTATGAGTTTGTTCGAGGTTTGAGCAGATTGAGATTAAGATTGAGATAAAGATGTGGTATTGTCATGCCAAACCATGTGCAATCGGGTCAAGTTTCAGACCTGAGTTTGAGCACCCATAGTGGCATAACCCATAACTCATGTATTGACCTCATCAGTTCGAATTTCAAGCCACCTGATATTGATGATAAGAATGAATAACCCACAATCTCATCTTATGGGAAGATAGAGTTGTGGGTGGTTATATCTCTTGCATCTATACATATTACGTATAATGTGATATAGGTTTTTTAACCGAATAGTTCTTTTGGAAAAAAAGACTTTCTCACTCTAATTCTCTGTCATGGGAGAACAACCATGCATTTGTATTGTGATGAGTGTGGGTAGTTCTCTAATAGTTCTACCTTACTAATGGGAATTGTTTGAAAACATCAATGGAGGCACATGATTCACCTACATGATCCATAGATTTGAGCATAAAAGGTATGCCCGCATCCGTTTTATTTTTGCTGTGTATTATTTCTTGTTTTTCCTACTATTTTAATGGGTGAAAGTTTTTTTATGGTGTAAAGAGGGAAGATAGAAGGGATGGAGCGACACTATGGGTAACGTGGAGGTGGGTTTGACGGTGAGAGTTTGATGGTGACAGTTCGACTAATGAAAACTTTCAAGTTTTCATAGATGTTTTGCATTTGTATAGATGAGATGGCAATGGCTGTATAAATACAAGAGAGAAAAAAAAATGGAAAGAAGGAAGGATGGGTTTGATGGTATAGGGGCTAGAGAAACAATTTTACCAAAGAGTGGTGTCACATCCCTAATACACCACCTTATTTTGACCTATAATGAGGTGGAAGAGAAAGAATAGAGAGATGAGTGTAGGTCTGCCCCTTTACATTGTCTATTCCATGTCATTAAGACGGATTGAGAGTACTCAATTAGAATTTCGAAACATTTTTCTTTACAAAATAAACAATTAATCGATGTGCCACATTTTAATTGGCTGTGCATAAACGTCAAAGTAAAATCAAATAATTGGGAAAATTAATAAAGGGAAAGACTATGGTACATACTTCTCAAAATGTGTGTACCATATGCACCTTATAATTATAGAAGAAAATGACATAATGTTATACTTTTTGAGTCATAACTAACAAAAGATAAGAAAGTCATAACTAAATATCTCAAAATAATGTCATAACTAAAGAGAAAAATTAGTCATAACTAAAGAAGAAAGTAACGTGATTAAGGATGCATATAGTATGAGAGTGTGTATAATTCTCCATTAATGAAATATTAACCAAACTAAACTAAATCAAATCTTAAGTTCCATTAAATAAGGCCAGATTAATGAAATTGAATAGTTTTGTTGTTAGATAGCAAATTAAATTGAATAGTTAAAGTAAAAAGTTAATATAATTAAAAAAATAATTTTCAAAAATAATTTGAGAAATAAAGTAAATTTTACTTCAAAATACGCACGGTCGGATATTTTGGTCATATGACAAAAGCGCAAGTGGGAAAAATATCAAAATAATTTTTTATGTGAAAAAAAGGAAAAAAATGCACCTCTAGCCAATGTTTTAAAAATTGGATTGGCGAATGAATCAGAAAAGAAATTGGGTGGATGGATCACCCCTTCAATAATAAGAACCTTTACGTATATCATTTATATATAAATATATATATATATATATATATATAGATCAAATCGATAGTTGTAGCTTATTCAATTTATCGTGTCTAAAAATGAACGACAAGAATGTTTTCAAATCCATTATTTTTATAATAAAATATGATAAATTAAATATGTTATAATTATTGAATTGGTCTAATTATTTGTCTGTATTGATAATATATATGAAAGATGTTACAAAATAAATAATTTAGATTATCAAAATAAAACTCGTAATAGGTACCACAACCAAACAACCTAATGTCATTATAAGAATCATACCATGTTTGGTATTGAATTTTCAAAAACAGTTTTCTAAATTTTAAATTCGTATTTTTTATATTAGTGAATTTCTTTAAGTTTTGTTTTTTCACAAATATTATAGTTTTTAAGTTGTTTAGAATAGATGTATTGAAAAAATAAAAAATAAAAAATTGTGTCAAATATTTAAAAAATTACTAAAAATACAAAAAAATAAAAATCTTAATTTTCTGAAACTAAACATGGTGAAAAAAGACAATAAAGATATTTAAGGCAAAACGCATTTTACGCTAACCCACCTGTTAGGAATAACAATTGGGACAATTACACTAACATTGTGTGACATTATGTGAGTGTAAATTAATTATAAATTAATAAAAAAAATTATCAATTTATTTATTAATTTTTTATAATATATTTCACATTTTTTGTAATTATTTTTTCCTGACTCATTACCACCTTATTTCCCCATAACAATTTCGTGAATTCAGATATACCAAACAGGTCCTTGCATGTACACAAAATGTGTAAATGGTGCTTGGCCTTCTTCTTGGTGTACACACACACTCACACAGAGAAGATCAATTCAGAGTTGGGGATATTACCATAATTTTCATAGTGAAGCAATGATCAACACTTCCCCACCCAAGTGGGGAGGACAAGCGTCTCTCCTGAAATTCTTTCTGACGGCTCTCCGTCCATCCATAACGAAAACGTGCCATTTATCCAACCTTGTCTCGCTACGAGTCGCCACAGCCCGCGCATTGCATTGCATGTATTTACCGCACCACTCGAAAACCAGCTGTCAAGAAAGGTTTTCTTCTACTATTTTTCATCCTGTGGCTGTGGTAAGTATGAGGAATTAACCAAAAGGACATTTTTAGCTCTGCATTTTACTTTAGCCCACATTTTACATTTTTCATTGTAGCGTGAAGCTAATATTGCCGTTTTAAGTAGGGTAACAACACCGAAAACAACCAGCTTTCCTTCCGAGAGGGTTTATATATGCATTAAGGGCATGTTTGATTGGGTGGATTAGAGCACGAGATTAGGATTATTAATCCGTGGGTCCAATTATTCTATGTTTGTTTTAATATTTTGGTTTAGGATTATTAATCTAATGGATAATTAATCCAACAAATTTGTAGGATTATTAGTAATAGGGTAGGCATGGGATAATTAATCTAATGGATATTAATCCAATTGAATAGTGAATATTATACTAATTTTATAGGATTATTAATACTTCACTATTAGTCTTGTGAATCAAACATGACCCAAATATATATATATATATATATATGTGTGTGTATATTTTTGATATTTCTTCATTGTACAAGTACGAGGGTTTATATGCTCTTCATCGTCTCTCTCTCTCTCTCTCTCTCTCTCTCTCTCTCTCTCCTCTTAAGAAAGGTGGCTGCTTTATTATTTTGGGGTTTAACAGAGCAATGGCGCTATGGACGGCTCTAGCCTGGTTTTACATCTTTGTAGTGGCTTCATCACCGTTTGTCCCCAGCTCCACTCCCTGTTAATTTCTCTCTCTCTCTCTCACAGATATTTTCTTGCTCTATATACATTCATTCATACATACATAGGCTAAGTTTTGCAGAATTATGTAACATATATGTAGGAGATGTGTAGCATATGTAAGCTAATTGTGTTTGGCCCTCCCAATTTTTTTATTATTTTTTTTAATTTTATATGTATACCATATATTCTGCAAAATCTTATGAGTTTTTTTGTCATGTTAGGTATACATCATTATAATTATGTTATGAATAAGGTGCACCACAAAAGAATCTAGTTATGTAATATATAAAAAAACTATTATACTTATGTTTTTAACATTAAAATAAAATATTAACTATTATCTTTTAGGACTTTGATACAGGTTATTATGATATAGTTTTCAAATGGTATATGATACCTGATTTTTAGAGGTGTGTATCAAATTTTTTTCCTCCACTTAACTTTTTTTCTTCTTCCATTCACTAATATGAGTAAACTTCAAAATCTGTGTATGCAATATGACTTGTAATCCATTATCATTCATATACTAGATGAATTATGTATTATTATTTGTAATTTTCTAGTGATGAATTTCAAATTCGTGGAACGCATTTAGAGTGTTTTCATTATTTGTTTGGTTATTTTTAATAGTGATTGATAAGAACCAATTTGGCTGCTCCAAGGAAAACCAAAACCAAATTCCTCTGGCTGCTCCCCACCAAAAATTATGTATTAAGAGGAAACTATGGAGAAAGGGGGATGGATCCCGGTGTTGAGTCAGAGAGACAGAAAAGGAGGATGGAGAAAGAAAGCAAGATTTTTCACAATTTTTGTCGATGATCTCCCCAGATCTATGAACTCGAAGATGATGGTTGACATATTCAGGAAGTTTAGAGTGGTGAAGGATGTCTACATCCCTTTGAAGAGAAGGAAAGTGAGAAACACTAGATTTGCTTTTGTCCGTTATGATTGTGCAGTGGCAACAGAAGTAGCAGTGCAAAAGGCCAATGGGATATGGGTGGAGGATAAGCAATTGATAGTGAAGCATGCAGACTATGGCAAGAAAGCTAGGGACGTCAAAACCCATTATCATCCTCAAACAAAAGGTCTTCCACATGGTGGAAGGGGTGAATGCAATGTTTGGAAGCCAGCAGCAGGTGTTCGGACATATGTAGAGGTCATTAAGAACACTAATGGTATGGAAAAAGGAATTGTGTTAATCCAGGCAGAGGAAATAGGAAATGGGTGGCTTTATGAAAGTGTGGTGGTTCGTCTTAAAGTTGAATATGCCAATTTTAAGCTTAAAAATGAATTTCAGAAGAGGGGCATGGAGAATGTACTAGTGAGGGATGGAAGGGGTAAGGATGTGTTGTTAACGTTCACATCTAAGGAGTGTAGGGAAGCTAGTTTGGGAACTGTGAAGGAGTGGTTAGAGGATTGGTGTGAGGAAATTGTGGTGTGGAATCATGATCTTCACAGAGTGAGAGAACGCTGTAGACCGCCCGGAACTCTGCTCCGCGCGTGAGGGCGCGAATCGATTGTTCATTAGCTACTATAGTTCGTACTCGCGTCACGGTTCTGAATCTAATCTCACAAAGTGCAATGTGAGACCGATAAATCACCAAAGAGTCTAAATCCGGCAAATCGTTTTGGAAAATCGATTTTAATAAAGAAGTGCCAAACATGGACTGCTTTTCTAGATACAGAGTCGCCACCTAAATGTTTTATTTTTTGAGAAATTTAGGAAACCCTGACTTGTGCCTAAGACCACGTGTCCATCATCACCAAAGTTGTCGCGGCTCGGAAACTTGGGTACGAGAGGGGAAGGTCATGCAATGAGCACCCCCGCTCGCCCGATCAAAGATCGGCTTTTACTAACATGATATTTTGTTTTTGAAAACACATGTGTTCTTATTTCGGTTATTAACCTAGAATTACTATGTGATGCGCACAACATACAAGTATAGACTAGATTGTCTAAGTTGGAACAAAACATTTCATGTTCGTTTGTTTGAAAATGGTTTAGAGGTGCTACTCACAAGTAGGCTAAGTCGTAGATTTGCCACCCCAAGTGGGCTTAAAACTCGCATTTTGATGAATTCAAGTAATAAAGTCTTCATCTACAGGCATTTATGCATTTAATCAGCTAAGCAGTTAGCCTCATGGCAAGCATGCTAACATGACAACATGCACATCTCATGTAGTATGCTAAAGCGTAAACACTCATAGTGTACTCCGAGCTAAAACAAAAGCTAGTTAGTAATCAATGTATGATCCTAGCTATATTAAGATGGCTAATGCAACACATGCAAAAATGTAACTAAAATAGGCTCGGCTATTATAAGATGTCATGTGAATGCAACTTGATAACATGTATTCAAATTGGAATTGAAATACAATGCAGTTTGTATGATGCGCCGAGCTCGGTTCATGCAAAACATATGAATGGATGTACGCATGCGAAGCATAAGTACGCTAATCAAAATATGCCCTAAAACTAACCATCGTAAGCAGATAAGTAAAAGGGATAAAGAAATAGGGGTTAGAAGACATGCATCACACACACACATGCTTATTACAACAATACGCCCTCTCGACGGAGGGTCCGAATAAAGCTAACTAGCTCCAGATAGCTTTTGCTGCACCTTGGAGACCTCCAGGAGCATGGCCGACCAATTGTTGATGTTGTAGACCACCTGCCGACCACTTTCCTTTGCTGCAAACCAAAAAAAGTGGTTAGCCAATTAGTTTTTCTGGTCGGCTGACCAATTTTGCTACCATACTTCCAGTTTGCTGCAACAGAGATCAAGAAAGCGCATGGCAATGTATTGGCAATGTATTTGCAATGTATGTGTACACAACCACCCTCCCTATCATTTCATAAGCTCAAGGGAGTGCGATCATCGACCCTCGGGCCACCAATCACGCATCTCGATGCATGATGGCCGAGAAGCCATGATTGCACGAATGAATATGAAATGAATGCACACATAACACATAAAGCCTTAAACTCTATCATGCTTGATCAAGAGTGTCAGCGACAGAGAATTGAGTCACGTTTCATCACTTCAAGCATGAAACGTCCCTCGTTTCTCGTGTTCGGATTAACACCTAATCCAAACAAATGCAATGCAACTCAAGCATGCTAAACAAAATGTAATGCATGCAACATGGCATATACAATGCGAACAACAACATAGCATACACAATGCAATATAACATGGCATACATAATGCAAACAACAACATGGTATGTACAATGCAAACAACAACATAGCATACACAATGCTAATGGTATGCATACTCAATGCAAAGCAACATAGCAACCTACCAATGCTAATGGCATGCATACTCAATGCAAGGCAACATAAGCATGCAAACAACAAGAAAACAAACATGCTCAATGGACTTACACCGAATATGGATAGACCTCAATCATGCCCAAAACAGTGGCCATAATGCTAAAATAAAGGCATGAAAGCAAGAGAAATGCATGGACATGTATTGGCCTATCAACTAGGCCTAAGAGCACAACTCTAAAGAATGCTCAAGGAGTGACAATCATGGAAGTGTAACAACACTATAAGCACTGAAATAAAGTATTAAATGATGCTAAATCATCCAAACAACACAAGTATGGCATGCAAGAGTCCTTAAAGCATTAAAGCTAGTAAAGAGGACTATACAAGGGACATACAATACATGGCATAAATGCATGAACCAACCATGGACATAGCTCAAATAGGTCTAAACAAGGACTAAAAACATGCCTAGGCATGCATGCATACACACTAGGCCATAAGCAAGGCAACAATGCACAACCCTTAGAGGCACTCAAAGGATGAAGGAAATGGGAACATGAAAATACTACATGCTCTGAAATATCATGGTAAATGATGCCAAATCATGCACATGATACAAATGAAGCACGCTATGGTGCCCAAAGCTCAAAGCTAGCAAGGCTAATTGCACTACAGCTATGCAATACATGAATCATATGGCTAAGGCAATCCAAAATAGTCCTCGAGCATGCCAAAATGATGCTAAAACATGTATGGAAGGAAGCCAAAATAAGCTAGCATGGTGGGCATGAAGCATGAAATATACAAGGCCAAAAGGGAGGATTACACTACACCAACCAAGACCAAGCATGAGATGGTTTCACCAACACAAATTAGAGCTATATCATGGAAAAATAACCCCAAAAACTCACTGAAATGATAGCTCGCAAGCTTAGGCATGAAAGCATACACAATGGCTCATGTTTAAGGCATAAAGGACCAACTCTCCAACGCATTGAAAGAGTGAAAGATGTGAATGCATGGCAATGAAACATGCTTTGAAATCACATAAAAAATGATGCCAAATCATGCAAATAGCCCAAGCAATGAATGCTAGTGGCTTAAAAACTCAAGGCTAGTGAGCTAAAATGCACTATGGCTATACAAAGCATGGCATGCATGACCAAAACAACACAAATCAGAGCTATAGCATGCTAAAACATGAACAAAAGTTTCTTAGAGTTAAGCCAAAATCATGCTAGAATGATGGTCTAAAACATGATACACGTTAGGCTAGTGAATGGAATTGCACTACAAGTGCATGGAGTATGCATGGGGCCATCAAACCAAGTCAAAATAGATCTAAGGCATGTTAAAATAACACCAAAAACCTACTGAGATGGACTCAAAATATGCTAGAAAGACATGCTACTTCATGAAGCACACAAAGCTAGTTTGTAAGATTTACACCACAAGTGTATTAAGCGTGCATGAGGTAACAAAACCAAATCAAAACAGTGGTATGCCATATCAAAATAACCCCAAATACATGCTAAGATGGAGCCAACATAAGCTTAACAAACATGCTTAAACATGAGGCATATAAAGCAAGCCTAGAAAACACAAGGAGAGGGGATGACCCTCTCCTATTTGGGACCTCAAAACACCCTTTCCACCACTAAAATTCCTCTGAGTTTCAGTGGTGAGAAGGCCAAAAGAAGGTGGCCCCAATAGCTTAAGAGGAAAGCACAAAAACATGGCCAAACAAGGCATAAGAGGGGGTAGACCATCCCCAACACAAAAGAGACCTTAAACAAACATTTTAAGCATACAAAATTAGAGATTTTTGTAGTTTAAAGTTAGGCCTAAAACAACATGCAAATAAGGTCAAAATCTTAATAAAAAACAAGGTTCAAAGGGCTAGTTGACTCACCCTTGAAGAACAACTTCAAAGCTGCAACTCCAGCAACTTTTCTGAGTTCAAACCAATCCAAAAACTCCAAAACCAACCTCAAAGTGCCTCAACAACAAAAGGATCGTGTTTCACTATGTGTTTGTGTGCAAAAGTGTGATAAAATGACACTTTAAGGCACAAATATGAAAGAGATAGAGGATTATAGAGATAGAGTGATATGTATAGCTCAAGCACAAAAATCTAAACCAAAAGAAGGGAGGGAGGGCCTTCCTTATATAGGAAATCAAGCAACAAGCTTGTTGAGGAAGCTAATGGTTTTTGTGCCTTCCAGCTATTACAGCTGGCAAGAAAAGATCTTAAAAAGGTACTGGAAAGTTGCCGACTAGTTGAAGTGGCTGGCCAGCTACTTGCACTGGTCGGCCAGCTACTTTTTCTGGTTTTTCGGAGGAAAAAGTGGTCAATAAGAATGAAAAGTGGTCGAAAAGTGACTTCTAAGTCCAAAAAGTGGCTGGCAAGTGTCCAAATTGAAGCCCCAGAAGTTAGATTTCCAATGGCGCCAGCCTTGCATCAAAATTCCAATTGTGCAAAAAGTTATGCCTGTTTTGGTGAAGCCGCGCAGTTTCGGTCGACCCGGATTGATGCCCTACTTCAACCAACCATATCTCCCCTGTCCGGACTTGGATTAGGAGATTCTCAAGTGAAAAATGAAGCCCTGGAAGTAATCTTTCCAATGGTGGTGGCCTCATAACTGAAATCCAAGTATGCAAATGAATAGGCCTGATTCAGCGAGGGCTGCTCGACTCTATGCCCATTTTCTCCCCCAACTAGGTTTCTTCCCTCTTCTCTTCTTTTCTTCAACTCCAAACCCCTAAACAAGGTGTTTTGAAAGATTTTTCAGAGATTTCATCTCTCTTTCATTCATTTCCACTTTGTCCTTTGCTCGGTTTACCGAAAAGCGCAACATTTAACAAAACGCGAGCGTCGGAACATCGTAGGAACTTTTTCAAAAACTATTTTGAAAGAGAGGGTTTCAAGGTCTAAAATCTTTTGAACAAGATTGTTTTGGTCCAAAAGGGGTATGAAGTTGGGATTTGATTCTCTCATTACCGAAGAAATTGAACCTTTGCCCTGCACACCTTTCACCACCAAGTAAACCATCAGTAGTGCCCAAGTCTTAAGGGCAGTAAAAAATGGGGTGTCTACAAACGCAAGGTGTGGTTATGCTGCTATGGGATCCCATGGAATCTATGGAATAGAACAACCTTAAATAGAATTGGTAATATCTGGGGGGAGGTTATTTGTATTGAAGGTGATGTATGCAACCCAAATTCGTTTGAATATGCAAGGATTCAAATTCTAACAAGTTGTATGGAGCCAATCAATAAAGCCATTAATTTGGAGTGCAAAGGATCCTCCCATTATGTGAGAGTGTGGGAACAATTATCTGGGTTACCAAATATATTGGCAAGGAGAAGTGACTATTCTACGAAGTATAATGGGGAAGGAATTTGTAGCTCAAACAATGGTGAGAAGATTGGTGTAGGGGTAACTGTAGGTGATGTGGCTGTAGAAGATGATGACTGGGATGGTGAGTCAGCTCGGGAGCTGGGCCATACTAAGGAGGTGTGTGTAGGGGGTGTAAGGTGTAGCGATGAGGTGGATATGGAGTTACCTAGGCGATCTAAAATAGTGGTGGCAGAGTTTGCTGGTAATGAGCTCGAGGGGAAAGCAGATAGCATCATGAAGGCAGCTAGGAGCATAGGCAACGGCTGTGAGTTGGTAGGTCAAGAAAACATTGAGCAGGTAGTTACGCATGGTGTTATCAGAAGCTTGAGTGGCTCTAGTCTACTTAAACCTGGGGTCCATTTAGAGGTGGAGCTGGGTCAGAGTAATGAGGTGGGCCTATGTAATGGGCTTGTTGATATGAGGGCAGGAGTGGAGATGCACACCCAGGGCTTGAAGGCTGGTCTTCAATGTGGGCTTCAAAATGTAGTAGGCCCTTTAATGATATGTTCAGACCTATCACAAACACAAAGTAACGATATTAGCTCAAGTAAAAAGCTTCAGAAGAATAAAGGGACGAAGAGAGTAGTTAGAAAGTCTAGTGGAAAGAAGATCAATGAGATGAAGAAGGGTTATATTGAGCTTCCAAAAAGATATAGTCACAAAGGAGCTTCATCTAGTAAATTGGGTCCTAAAGGGGCTTTATGGAGAGCAGCAGCTGCGGCAACATCTAGTTCAGCATTAACTGCTAGTGGAGTAGCTAGAAGCAGATCTCTGCTTAAAGAGGCTCAGGAAACTATCCAGATGGGAAAGTTGCTGGGAATAAATTACAAAGGAAAAGAAGAGGAAGTGTTGGCCAAAATTATGGACCTTGAGGCAAAGGATAGAAAAACAAGGGGAGGGGATTTAGTTTTTGCAGCTTAAAATAGCCTTTGGGGGCCAGAGTTTAGTGTATATGGGTAATGATGAAGCTACTAACATGGAATGTGAGAAGTTTGGGGAGGAAGGAAAAAGGAGCAAAATAAAGAGTATGTTGAAAACTAGAGGAATTGATATTGTTCTTTTTCACGAAACAAAGAAGGCATCTATGTTAGAAAAGGAGATCAAAGAGCTTTGGGCTAGGGATATAATGGAATTTATGACTGTGGATGTTGAAGGCTCTGCTAGTGACCTATTATGCATATGGGATCCAGGAGTATTTCAGGTGTCAAGTTGCTGCTGTAATAGAAGGTTTATTCTTCTCTCTGGGTCCATGTTCTTCTCTTTTGATTGTGTCTTGATTAATTTGTATGAACCAAATGATGTGGGCCAAAGAGGTAAACTGTGAGAGTGCCTTTTGAAGTTAAGGGAGGACTATTCTAATCCCTGGTATATAGGGGGGATTTTAATGAAACTAGAAATATTGGAGAGAGGAAAGGTTGTTCTAGGAGGGATAAGGGTATGAAGGAATTGAATGACTTTATTGATAAAAGTGAGGTGAATGTCTTGCCCTTATTAGGCAAAAGGTACACATGGTGTAATGGCAGGGAAGGGGAGAAATGGAGCAGAATTGACAGGGTTATGGTGGATCCAAAATGGTTGGAAACTTTCAATCTGAAGTTGTGGAGGGCTACCAAGAGTAATGTTTGATCATAGTCCTTTACTGTTAATGAAAGATGAGAGAGATTGGGGGCCCAAACCCTTTAGGTTTGTAAATGCTTGGACTTTACATCCAAATTTCTTACCTTTTGTGGAAAAGTGGTGGAGGGAGCATTAGGTGGAGGGATGGGCTGGTTTTATGCTATTCCAGAAGCTAAAAGAGTTGAAAATAGCACTTAAATAGTGGAATAGTGAAGTTTTTGGCAATGTAAATACTAAGTTGAAGAAGGTAGAGGATGAGCTTCATATGTTTGACTTGTTAGCAGAGGAAAGAGAGCTTGAAGAGGAAAAAAAAACAAGAAGAAGAGAGGCTAGAGTTGAGGCTTGCAGATTAACTAGAATGGTGGAATGATTGTGGCTTCAAAAATCAAGGCTTAACTGGAATTTTAATGGTGATAAAAACATAAGATATTTTTATGTGTTAGTTAAGTGTAGGCAGGGAAGAAATGAAATTAATTCTCTAACTATTGGGGATGTGGTATTTGATGATCCATGCAGAGTTAAGCAAGAGGTCAAAGCCTATTTTCAAAAATAGTTTTCTGAGGATTGGCAGCATAGGCCTACATTGGAAGGACCATTTCAGTCAGTGAGGGAGAGTCCTTTTTTTGATTTGTTGGAAGCAGAGTTCTCTGAGGAAGAGGTTTGGGGTGCTGTTAAGGGTTGTGATGGGAATAGGGCTCCAGGTCCAAATGGGTTTAACTTGGCTTGTATTCAGAAATTATGGAAGGTAATGAAGGCTGATGTGCTGAATTTTTGTCTGAATTTCATAAGAACTGTAAGTTAGTTAAAGGGATCAATAGCGCTTTCATCACTTTGGTACCTAAAAAGGAGAATCCAGTGGGATTGGCTGATTACAGACCTATCAGTTTGGTGGGGTCATTGTATAAAATCCTTACGAGGTTCTATCCTCAAGGTTGAAGGTAGTGATCCCTCAGATCATTAGTGAAAACCAATTAGCATTTATTTGAGGAAGGAACATTTTGGATGCTGTTTTGGTGGCCAATGAGGTTGTAGATAGTTGGAATGAATCTAGAAAGAAAGGCTTGATCATAAAGTTAGATTTTGAGAAAGTTTATGACTCACTGAACTGGGATTTCCTGCTTTCCATGATGGTAAATTTTGGGTTTGGAGGAAAATGAGTGGAGTGGATTAAGGTGTGTATTTCCCCAGCTAGATTATATGTGCTTGTCAATGGTTCTCCAACTGAGGAATTCAGTCCACAAAGAGGGCTTAGACAAGGAGATTCCCTGTCCCCGTTTCTGTTTATCTTAGCTACAGAGTGTTTAAGCATTTTAATGTCTAGAGCTTTGGATCTGGGCTAATAAAGGGGGTGAAGATTGACTCAGATGGGTTAGCTCTTACTCACCTTCAGTTTGCAGATGATTCTCTGATATTGTGTGAAGCTGATGCATTGGAAGTAAGAAATGTAAAGAAGATACTGAGGTGCTTTGAGATGCTATCAGGCCTGAAGATAAACTACCATAAAAGTGTAGTTAGTGGCGTGGGTGTTCCGATTGAGGAAATGTTTGTGTATGCATCAATGTTCAACTGTGCAGTAAAATCTCTGCCATTTCAGTACCTTGGTTTACCTTTGGGAGCAAACCCAAGTAGAAAAGCATCATGGAGACCTGTATTAGACAAATTTAGAAGCAAACTAGCTGGCTGGAAAAGGAAACTTCTGTCATTTGTTGGAAGACTCACTCTGATTAAATCTGTTCTCTCCTCTTTGCCTCTTTATTACCTGTCATTGTTTAAATTGCCTCAAGGGGTTGCCAGAGATTTGGACAAGCTTCAAGCTTCATTCCTCTAGGGTGGATCTGAATTGAGGAGTAAGGTCTACTTAGTAAAATGGAAGGAAGTGGCTAAACCAGTTGAGCACGGGGGTTTGGGGGTTAGGAGAGTTAATGAGGTTAACAAATGCTTTTTGTTAAAATGGTGGTGGAGGTTTGGTGTGGAAAACAAAGCTTTGTGGAGAAGAGTCATATGTAGTAAATATAGGATTGAGGAGGGGAATTGGAGCCCTCATGTAAGCTCTAATGTCAGGTGCTCTAAAATGTGGAAGGATATACTATTACAGTTTGAACAAAGTAGCAGTCTGGTGGGATTTTTTCTGGACAATTGTAAAGTGAAAGTGGGTAATGGTCATAGAATTAAGTTTTGGGTGGATAAGTGGTGTCATGACCCGAATCCGCCCCTATGGGTTAAGGACATAACCGGCCAATAATCATGAGGTTACCCACGATCTCAAAACAAATAAAACACATTTATACAGAGTTAAGGGGCTGAAACGGAAGCAAATTTAAAACTTTGTCTATAGAGCTGTCCTTACATGGTATAACAAAATCATTCCAAAAGTATTTCATAATAACTCATACATACTCATAGAGTTAATCTATATCCAGGAACTTTCAATTACACAATCAGCCAAACAAAACTCATATACAAAGATGATCTAATGTTTTCGCCAACATAGCAAAAATATAACAAAAAAACAAAAGGGTGAAAACAAGTCTCATCCGTGAGACGTAAGGGATGACTCCTCAAAACTTTGACTGTCTCTCACATACTTCACTGAGGCTGGGTTTGGACATCTCTTGGCTCACCTACAGACACATGAATGAGAATGAGCGAAAGCCCAGTGAATAATATCAATTAAAGAAGGTACATGAATGGAAATCGAAACAAATACATCAAACGGCTTTGGGCCTAATTCATGTTTCTACCTACTGTATTAAGTGGCTACAGATCTAGACGTATCAAACAGCCTCGGCCCAATTCATTTATATCTGACGGCCTTCGGCCCGATCATTCATGTCCAATGGCCTTTGGCCCAATCATTCATATCTGATGGCCTTTGGCCCAATCATTCATGTCCAACGGCCTCTGGCCCAATCATTCATATCAAACAGCCTTTGGCCCAATCATTCATGTCTAATGGCCCTTGGGCCATTTATTCATATCAAACGCCTTTGCCCCAATCATTTGGCATAATGAATATTTGTCCATAATTTAAGCTAACAGACTTATGAAATTCAAATAGGAGTAAGCAAGTGGACAAATAGCATACTTCAAAATATCTTTACTAAGATATTACTCACAGTGTTCTGCCGGTGGATTTGCCCTTGTGCTTGACCCTACACAATACATAACACATTATTGGGTCACAAGCTATTCAATCTGTTCCTAACTTATACATTCCTCTTAGGCCTCTTTCTTATCTTCTTGATTCATTTACAATGCTCAATGTATGCCTAAGAGTGCTTAGAAATGAAAGAGAACGGAGAACAAAACATGAAACCACTTTCAAAATTTCAGAAACAGGGATCCCTGCTCGAGCACAGCTTTCGCCGCTCGAGCGGACCCCTTTTGTCTGCAAAAGTACTGGTTGCCTTATTTTTATATTCGAGCGTGACTTTAGACGCTCGAGCTAAAAGTCAAACTACGTGGCTGGCGCTTGACCGTGACTCTCTCCGCTCGAGCGGACGTCAATGTCTGCAAAAGTTCTGGGAACTAACATTTCACGCTCAAGCGGCATTCTTCCCACTCGAGCGGATATGCGAAATTTTAGAATTTCCAGAACTGTTCTTGAAGCTTAAACTTGATATTCAAAGGCCCTAAACTCAAGATTTTGGTCCAAAAACATGGAAACACATTATATAATATGGGAACATAATCAATATGAGGCCAATTGTTCAAAATCATGATATAATTCTCAAATTAATTAACATTTCTCTTGTATGGTCAAAACCCATGTATTCAAACTTCATACAAGCCTCATATCTCCATCAATCATGCATACATGTAAATTTTTGACTTCAATTCCATTTCAAATGGCACCAATGATGCTTATAATCATGAAACTCAACAAAACCATGCTTGCATGTATGCTTCAATGCTCAATTTTTCATAATTAACATGTTTCATGCTAGCTTATGTAAATTCATGGCAATTCTAAACATGCATGTGCATATAGACTTTAATCCCATCGTAATCAACTCAATTCATGTTCTTGATTACCATTTAACTTTGAATTTACAAAATTCCAACTCAAACTTATGAATTCATGCCTAATTACTCACCTATAAGCTCAAATCTTTCAAATTATGGCTAGTTCTTGAGTTGATCTTCAAGCTTCTTGTTCAAAGCTTCAATTTCCGTCACTCTATCTCTCTAGCCGACCCTCTCTCTCTCTCTCTCTCTCTCTCTCAAGCAATTCAGCTAAAGGAGAGGAAATGAGCTCAAAAAAAAAAAAAAAACAATGCTCAAATATAAATAGGCCACTTATAAATGTTGGCTTAATCAAATTGATTAAGGCTAAATAATTGAGCCTAATTTAATCGTTCTGAATCTAATTATTTTGGTTTGAATCAATTTTCAATTAAATTTCACCGTAGGCTCTAAAAATTACGCTAATCACATGGCGTAGTCAATTTTAGTTTCTGTGGCTGATAAGGCCTTCAATTTTCAGTTTATAACAGTAAGTTGAACCGATTTTCCCACGGTGAACAGATAGAAATTCAAAACCACATATAATCATATAAATGGCACTCAAAATCATATTAAACACATAATAACAATCATAATTGAGATTAATTAGCATAATACAGAACGGGGTTATCACAAGTGGTGTGAAAACTTATGTCTTAAAGATATATTCCCACTCTTGTATAGGTTGGTAGTTGACAAGAGAGAGACCCCATCTGCTATGATGGACAGGAAGGAGGAAGCTAGTGAGTGGGTATTCCAGTTTAGAAGGGCTTTGTATGACTGGGAAAGAGTGGAGGTAATCAGATTGGCAAGTCAGATTGAGGCAGGCCTTGTTATTAGGTACTCCTTGGATGATTCACTAGTTTGGAATGCTTCAAAATCTAGGAGATTCTCAGTTCAATCTATGTATAAATTCTTGGTAGATGGCTACAGTAGTTTCAGCCCAATAAGCAAAATGATTTGGGTAAAACACGTTTCACCTAGAGTTCAATTTTTTGGATGGCTCTCATGGAAAGAAAAATTAAAAACGGCAAAGTTTCTCCTCATGATTGGTGTTCTGTCTGCTAGTGCATCTATAGTATGCTGCCTGTGCAAATCTGGGGATAGGTCACTTATCCATGTGCTTCTATTATGCCCAGTGGCTTAGAGAGTGTGGTCTATAATGCTTAGATGGTGGAAGGTTCAAGGTGCACTGCTAGCTTCAGTGGAGGCCATTCTTGACTGGTGGGCAGGGGTGGGGCTTAGCAAAAAGGAAAGGATGATGTGGAAAGCCCTCCCTTTAGTTGTAATGTGGTCTTTATGGAATCATCGCAATGAGTGCTTATTTTGGGATGTTATCCCAAGTGTGGAAGGGGTAATGGATCTAATTAAGTTTAAAATGGCTGTGTGGTCTAAGGAAGTATTCAAGGATCATATGTTCTCCGTGCATGACTTCATATTTAATCTAGAGCGCATCAGATTCTGCTTGGGAGGTGGCAAGAGTGTGTGAAGTTCTGTGGATGCCTAGCATTGTAGCCTTTCTTTTACTGATTTGCGATCTGAGCTGTGGCTGTGTGTCTGGGGTTGAAGATGGTGTTAATGCTGATTTGTTTCTGTTATATCAGTTGGGCTGTAATTGGTTTGGTGCTGGTGAATAGAGATCCTGCTGTATGGAGAGTGTATAGAGAATGTATTATGGTATATTTGCCTGCTGCTGGAAGTGGAATGGTGTGGAATGGTGTGTCATGGGGGTGTTTTTGGGAAGGCTGATTTGTTTACTCTATTGTGTAGTTTTGTTGTTGGCCTGCTATGTCCCTATGGTTGTTATGCTACTAGGCTGCTAGTCTGCTATTACATTGTGGATGTACTGTGACGCCCTGAATCTACACTATTGGTTGCAGTCAAGGGAGAGTCACTAATGAGTCCTATGGTCAATAACCAAGTAAGATCCCAGATCGCCAGAGGAGTCAAATTAGACTCCCTTCTAAGTCCAGCTTTCTTAGGCAGCGCACTACCCTTTTGACAGATCTTAAAAGGTATTGACACGAGGTCTCATAACCAACGATAAGGTTCATACATATAAATATATAGAACATAAGTACATAACAACCTCGAATATTCTTAATTCCAAAGGCTTGTTCCATTACATTACATCCCAAAAGGAAAATTTAAATCTTCACATGAGCCTTACAAAATATCAAAAGGGATTTCTAACTTTCCTAAGATGGCCAAAAGTCTTTGAAGGTTTCAAGCTCGTCGTCTCCAGCTATAAGCTCCTCTTCGGCACCTGGCATGACACGCCGTGAGCTTTGAATGCCCAGTAAACACACACACACCCCATCTCTTTTTCCCAGTCCAATACACAATCACAAATATAACATCAAATAGTAAAGCATGATACTCAACCAAATAAACAAAGGGGTACAAGTTAGATGTTAGTAAACTAGAAATCCCCCAAAGAGATTTCATCCTCCCAACCACAAGAATTGGACACCGGACTATTCGGAACTCCCCCTTTTGCTGCTTTGTTGCAGAACTAACCTCGGATGCCTACCAACGGTTATATACCGCGTAGCGCCAACCGTAGGGCCTTAAAAGGGACAGCAAAAAGAAAAAGTTTTATCTCCTGAATCCAACCTCATCCTTCCAGAAAAAGTTTTATCATCCTGAATGTCCCATCCGGACCCAACCTTATCTCACCATTCAAACCGTCGCAAGGAGTCCGAATACGTCCGTTCCATTCCAGGGTTTACGCGACAACTGCTTGCGCAAGACTTTAACTTTCAAATAGGGAACGCATCCCAAAAATCCATATATCACATATTCTCATCTTCTCATTACTCAGTGCTTGAAAACCCAATACCCTCCCAATTAGGTTTCCCGTTGAGTTAAATGTTTTAAGACAAGGTTAGTCCAACTTACAAGACAATAATATCCACATAAGCATGCATCCTTAAGATGAGAAAGATAAATAGCATAACATAACACATACAATATCATGCCAAGATATGATCATAACCTATTAAACATTTTCATGAATACAAGGGCATAAAACATCCATACATAACAAAATTTCCAGATTTAATATCAGATAATGATTAAAATGAAAGGACTATTTTAGATCTTCCACCGGACTCGGTCTTCCTATAGTTCGTAGAGGATTTGATCTAGTTTCTAGAACATTTTTCGGAAATGGGATTGTTTTTCCAGATTTTAAGTTATTTAGAAAATACTCCAGCACTGTCCAGAATCTGTCCAGATCCGTCAACCGTTATGAAAATTTGGTTTTCTTGCAAACCGCTTGATTTTTTTCGATGAAACTAATTTTAGTTGAAAGCTAACATCTTAAGGAAGGTTTTGATATAAAATAGAGATCCAGAATAATTTTGTACATTTTTCTAGAATTTCTGGAAGTGGGCTGGAAAAAACAGATTTTAAGGTACTATGTCCAAACAAGATGATTTATGAGAAAAGGGTTCCACCAAGGGAGAGTTTTTGTTTCTTTTGTGAAGAAAACATGCTAACCAACATATATTTAACTCAGAAAGTTTTCTTGAAGGTGTGCCTTTGGAAAGTTTGAGAGATTGGTATAAAAGATGGTTTTGTGCCAAAATGGGGAAAATACAAGAGAGATGGAATCAATACTCAACTTTTAGCTTTTTTAACACAAGTAACTCATCAACAACAGATCTAAAAACATTATTTAGAATCCTTAGAACATGTATTTGAAAAAGGAAAATGAAAGAGAAGGTTGTGTTGTGGCTTACCTACAAAGCTTTGCACAAGAAGCTCTCTTCTTCCTCCTTCTTCTCCTCTAGACTTCTCTTTCTTGCTCTCCTCCCTCTCTCTAACCTAATGTGTGTATGTGGGTGTGGTGTTTGTGCTTTGCCAAGCTAGGGGAGGTTGATATTTATAGACAATTCATGATGTAAAATGTCCTAAAAGCTCACTAGTTGAAAATGGATGGAAAGTTTAGGATTTGTTTGAATTCTAAAGGAATAGAAGGGATTTGGGAGGCTTGCTCATTGGTTTAGGAAACACTTAGTTGTAATGAAACTAGTTTTTGAAATTAGCAACCTAGGTCTAGGTCACTGGGTTGGTGTTTTCTAGAATTTCATGATGGTGGTTCTTGGAAATTGGTTTATCACTTTCTTCTAGGAAGGCTAGCCATAGGGAAGGGTGAAGGGGCTATTTTTTTATTTATTTATTTATTTTTATCAATTTAGGTAGTAGGGGCACACTTCTCAATGTATGTATATATATATAGATTTCAATTGATTGATGGTACTAATAGTACTATTTTTTGGGGGTAATTCTTGAAATTAATAAAAGAAACGAGGGCTTGGAATTAAACTCATGTATTGGAACCTTATTTATGTATTTACTTATGATCTAGTTAGGTTTAGGGCTAATTTAAATACTCATAGCAAATCTTTATTGGTACCAAAGTCATTATTGCTCTAAGATTCAAGGGATTTGTTTGTACTAAAGTATAATGATGATGGCTAGTCATGTCCTCGAGATTTGGGGAGATTTCCCTATTTATTTTGTGTATAAATCTTGAAAATTGTAAAACATAATGTTAAAAAAAGATTTTAGGGTACAAGTGTATATATAAATATATAATGGTACTTTGTTTGAGGTCAATTTATGATTTAATAAAAATGTGAGGGCTTGGGCTCAATTAAAATATCTATTCCAAGTGAAGAGTTAATAAATTAGTGTTTTGGAAAAATAATTCGGTTTGTATTATCTTGTTTTGAATTTAAAGGTAAATAACTGAATGAAGACTGTAAAAACCGGAAGTTAGGGTTTAGAGCAATTAATCTAAAATTTGAGAGTTAAATAATTAATATTAGAGTGTTATAAATGATTTCTAAGCTTCCAGGGTCGATTAGGGTTTGTATGGTTTCGTCCGTGATGCGTTTTCGACTCTAGGGTTTAATTTGCGAGCAATCAACGAATTAAGGGCCTTGTTATAGCAACTCAAAATTTTGGGACCTAATAAGATTTACAAAAGTTAGGGGTCTTACATGTACACTCATGGTCAATTTGGCTAATATGCTGTTTGGTGTATGGAATGAAGTTGGCTTGGAGTTACACTATTTTGTTTATGCTAGTTTGGAGTCCACCGTGGTTGTCCTGATATGCATTATTGTGAGGATGGGCTATTGTGTTACATTCTTTTTGTTACCCTCTGGTTTTTGTTTTTTCGTCGTTGGTCTCTCACAAACTAGGAGGTTTGAGTTTTTTAACTCCAAACTCCTCTTTATTGATGTATTTTTTCATACTCTGTATGTATTCATCATCAATAAAGTCTTTTCTTTTGCCGATCAAAAAAAAAAAAAAAATTTAATAGTGATTGGTTGATTTTAATAAATATATAAGTCATTTAAATTTGATACCAAGTGATTCAACTTGTCCAATGCCTTAATTTTGGCCCCTCAGTGAAATATTGGCTTCACTACATACATCCATATATATGCATTAACGTCTTAATGTCTCCTTTAACTACATTTTTTGAAGGGGGAACAAAAATGTTATTTTAATAAATATTTAAGTCATTTAAATTTGATTTGAATCAAGTGCTTAAAACTTGTCCAATGCCTTAATTTCCCTTAATTTTGTTACCCCAATAGTGGAGTCCTAGCTCCACTACATACATACTTTAACGTGTTAACGTCTCTTTTAATTGCATTTTTTGAAGGGGGGACAAAAATGGCAGAAGGCTCATGGCTAATACAGGTATCAAACATTGAATGGATTTGCAAAAACAACCCTTAAATTTTTCTTCTTGTTCTTTCTTTTAGCGTCTCAAAGTTTCTACTTTAATCTCTCTCTCTCTCTCTATATATATATATATATAAGTTCTGATGGTTTTCACTTGTGATTTTCTATTCTACGAAGGGGCTTCAGAGAAGTCCAGACAGAAGAGCAGGGAATGGGGCTTCTGGTTCAGCTGTAGAGGACTCAGGAAGAGAGGTGCCAACTGGACCTGACCCTCTTCACCACAACCACAATCCTTCTAGACATTGAGGGGTCTCTCTCTCTCTCTCTTTCTCTCTCTCTCTCGCACCGACTTATATACATATATATACATATACATATACATATATAAATGTGTATATTTAAGTTATCACTGATGGATTTCTTACAAAACCGTTGTTTTACTGCTACAATCGTAGAACTCACCAATGGTTTAATTAGTGAGCGTTGGTCATTATATAGAACTGTGGATAAATTAGGGCTTGTCATCTTTATGGTCAACAAAATAAAAGTAGGGCTTGTCTGTTACCACATGTGCATATGTTTCTATTGGAATGCTATATTTATTTATTGATTTATTGAACATGAAGTAGATGGACCCATAAGAAAATACTTTGCAGGCAATTGCTGACTACAAAGGATTCCCATGGTCCCTAGTTGCTGACTACAAGGCCTTTACATGACCACAAAGTGTTTGTAGTCAGCGAAATGTTTTCTTGTGGGTCCCCTACTTCGTGTTCAAAAAAAAACTAAGGAGGGATCCCCAAGGCCAAGGGAGTGTTTGGTGTTGGCCAGTTTCAACTATCTTTGGGCCTGACCATAGGTCAAGTGAGGCTTTAGGGCCTCCACTTGATTAATCTCTATTTTGCTTTTCCTCTATGTGTGTATATATATATATATATATATAAGCAATGTTAGGTATTAAAAATTTTTTCAGGAAAATAATCATGAAACCTTTGTGACCCTTGGATTACATTTAGAATAAAACAACACACACTAATCAAGGTAATCCAATGATCATAAATTTTTCATAATCATTTTCATGAAAAAAATTTTATGATCCCTAACTTTTCTCTATATATATTCCCAAACTTTTTGAATGTTAATGAGTGAGATTGATTGTTGGTAGGAAGAATGGGAGAAAAAAAAAATAAAAAAAAAAATAAAAATTCCTACTATTTCTTAAAGAGCAAAATCTATTTTACCGCATTGAAGTATTACCTCAAAACACTCAGCTACCACAAATTAAAAATAACCAAAAATCCCTCTAGGGGTTTTAGACTAATGTGCATAATTAACTCTATTAATTAACGAAAATGTAAAATTACTTCTATACCTTTACTATTGTAGTCAATCTGCAATTTCCTTTCCTTTCCCCGCCCTCCTTTCTATTGATGGAAAATGCATAGCTAACTACTATGGAGTAAAAGTTCATTTCATTGAAAATATAAAGCCCAATAAATGTGTTTGTGAATCAACAATGAGGGCTATGGTGGCCTGCACTAATAGTCTGTGTTACATATAATTCTACCGATTAGATTCTGAATGGTGTCAAAAAAATTATGCAAAAGATGATGGGGATGAGGTGAAAGATGATGACTGAGTTATGATTTACTTTAGCTTAAATTTTCTCCGAATCATATAACTAAAACTGGTAAAAAAAAATTGGGGAGTTCTTTGCTTGTAGGAAACAGCCTATTTGAAGGCCATTGTTATCAATTCAATAATAGGCGAAGGTTAAGGTCGAATAGCTATATAATTTTAGCATTTCATATAACTAAAATAATATACCTATTCAATAATAGGGGAAGGTTAAGGTCGAATAGGTATATAAGATAAGAACATATTTGTCATTTTATATTTAATTTTGACCTTGACTTAAACTTTTTTTACTCTAACTCTTGAATTAAGTGTGTGTGAAATAATTTCCGTTGATTTAGACAAAATTAGTAGCAATAGGGAGGTAAATTGCAAAATGGTCAAAACTATATGAGGGGTCTTTGGTTATTTTTAAACATAAGGGGGATTAAGTGCTTTGAGGCCATAACACAAGTAGATAAAATAAATTTTACCTTTCCTCCTTTTGCTTTGCTGATTCACGCAAATAATGCTCTAGTAGTGACAAAAGTCCTTTAACAACTATCATGCATCGGCACAAAGGGAATGTTGATATGAGATGTGAGTGATAAAAAGTATTTATGTCAGGGGTAATTGCCACCTAAGGTGTCCTCGCCCGACACAAGGTCAACTTCTACTCATCATCTTAATAATTTTGAACTCAAAATTGGTAAGCTTTATGCACGGTAGGTAGCAATAAATAAAGAAATGGGAGAGGCCGAAGTAGGGGACATTGCTGGAAATTGGATTTTTAGTGGCGTTTAAAAAACGCCGCTAATTCATTTTGTGGCGTTTAGTACCAAATGTTGAAGATGCGGCTGTCGCTGTAGCTTTGTGACGTTTTAAAAACACCGTGATATTAGTATAGGCGGCATTTTAAAAAACGCAGCCAAATGTCCTACAATATACCCGCTGACGTCACCAACGATATTTAGCGACGTTTTCGAAACACCGTCGTATCTGTTTTAAAAAATATGACCGTTAGTATTTAGGGTTTAGGAGGCGTTTGTAGAAACGCCGTCATATCCCTTTTTTTTTTTTTTTAAATTGTGCTAATTTTATTTGATTGAATTAAAAAAATACCTGTAATAAAATTGACATATAAAATATTAACTCTCATTCAGATAACAAATTAAGCATTAATTCAATTTCTTATTCAATTAATATCCAACTCCCATTCAAATACCTGTAATAAATATAAAATAACTAACATATAAAATAATAACTCCCATTGAAATAACAAATGAAGCATTAATTCAATTTCTCATTCAATTAATATCCAACTCCCATTCAAATACCTGTAATAAAACTAAGATATAAAATAATAACTCCTATTCAAATAACAAATGAAACATTCATTCACTTTCTCATTCAATTAATATCCAATCATCATTACCCACAAAATAACATATCCAAAATTCAAAAATCATGTTTTAACATTAACCACAAACTAACATATATCCAAAAATCATGTTTTAGCATAGAAGCTATAGTCATCACTAGTCTATATGCCTGCATTAGAACATAAACTGCAATCAATACATCAAAATGAACACAAATTGAAGAATTTACACCCAATAGATTGCAATTTGGCACAACAGTTATTAAAGTGCAAGTGAAGCCAATCTTAAAGCTTCCATTAATCTTGTCTTGGTTTCTCACGCTCTTTGTCTTCACATATTTCTTCCCGTGAAAATAAACTATAAGCTTTTTAAGCTGCTTGGGAATAATTCACACATTAATTAGCAGTCACATTTTGTAAAACCAATTTATCAGAACTGGTGCTATAGTATCCCTGGAATATGTGGAGTAAACTACTGAGCTGAGGGCAACATATAACATTTCCTATGAAAGCTGCCAGAGGTTGAGAACAATCAGATGTTGTTTTCTCCAAAAGCTTAGTGCCTCTAAAGGCATGCATACTCCATAAAATGAATATGTGCCTTGATAATTTCAACTACCAAAACAGAGTACAAAATTTGACAATTTAACAATATACTCCTAAGAAAGGGGTGAAGAATTACAAGAACTAGTTTAAAGTTCACTTAATTTTCTTGATCAGAATAACAGTGCTTTGATGAACTTAAACCACAGGTAGAATCATACAATATGCAACTTTACAAAAGAAAAGATGATGAAAACCCTCGCTAAAAGATAATATTTAGTGATTCCAACCAAATGATTTTGCTTGTTAAGTTGTTATACGTACAGACAAATGGAAGGCTCCCAATGACGAGTTCAAGTATTTTAAGAACATACCATCAAGACGAACAGAAGTCTTCACACAACCCATAGCTCCGCTCAACATGGAGATTCATGAAAGCAACCTCTACATTAGAGGATAAACTCAAAAAGAGCTCAAAAGAACACCTGGAACAACTTCCAACATTAGATCCAAACTCAAAAAATTAAATAAAGAAAAAACCATAGGAAAAGCAATAAATAAAACAAAGGAGACTACTAACTCTTGAAGACAAATGAGTATACACTACAAGAATTAACACTTTTGGCAACAAAAAAATTGGTCGCTAAAAGCCCATTTTTAGTCGGCAAAAGTTATTCGCGACCAATTTTTTTGGTCGCTACTTTGGTCGCCAATTGAGGGTCGGCAAAAGTAATTCGCGACCAAAACTTTTGGTTGGTCGAGAAAAGTTGGATTTGCCGACTAAATTTTTGGTCGCTAAATATATCATTACTGCGACTAATCCATTTTGTCGCTAAAACATTTTGATCGCAAAAAGTCACCTTTTGCCGACTAAATATCTTAGTCACCAATTGTCACATTCTACGACCAACAAATTTGGTCGCCAATTATCACATTCGACGACCAAAAAGTTTGGTCGCCAATTATGACATTCCACGACCAAAGATTTTGGTCGCCAATTGTGACATTTTGCGACCTCTTAGTTTGGTCGCCAATTGTTACATTCCACGGCCAAAAATTTTGGTCGCCAATTGTGACATTTTGCGACCTCTTAGTTTGGTCGCCAATTGTCACATTCCACGACCAAACATGTTTGTCGCCAAAAGAAATGCTTGCGCAATTAAAACTTTAGTCGGCAATAGACCTATTCGCGACCAAATCCTCTGGTTGCCAAAATTAATAATTTTAACGACTAATTATTTAGTCGCCAATTGTGCTTGGTGATACACCGACCACTTTATTTAGTCGGCAAAAGTATAACTTATCTTTCCCGACTAATCAATTGGTCGCCAAAACTATAAAAACAAAACCAAATTTTGGTCGCCAACATCCAACAAAATAAACCTGTAATTTATAATAATCCATCCAATTTATTCAATATAATTTGTAATTTGCAAAATCATTCAAACCAACAAATAAATTGAATCATCAACATTCAACAAAATTTGCTATATATAACAACCATTTCTGAACCTGTTTAATTAAAGTCAACAACTATTATAAGTTTACATCCACAAATAATTCCAAACTACATATTTCATCTACCATAAAAATTTAAAACATAACAAGTACTTGTTATTATGTTTTAAATTTTTATCCATGTACATCAACCCAAAAATATAACTAGTAGTCTACCAAATATTTTTTGTACACATCCATCTAAAAATATAACTAGTAGTGTATCCAAAAATATAACTACTAGTCTACCATAATATTTTCCATATACATCTATACAAAAATATATAATCCTTCCAAAAATGCAAAAAGTGCCAATTTGTCATGTACAATTTAGCTTTATGCACGAGTTCATCCATCTGCACCAAAGAAAAAGAGAAATAATGTCAGGTAAAATTGGCCAAATAATGAAAAATGTCCATGAAAAGGAAAGGTCACATTAGCAAATTAAATGACTATCATTATCAAATTGTAAATAAAACAATAGCATTCTTATGTCTATAGAATAAATTGGATCAGTCAACATTCCAGATCCAATATAGTGCCACATAGCAGAAACCAACATGGCAACTGAAATTGATCCATATTGTCAATAACTCCTATCTTCCTCAATGAACCTTTCATGTGAATTAAATTTCAATCCAGAACCAACCACAATGAATACCCCAGCTGTGTGTGCTGCTATGTGATAAAACAGCTTTTCAGAAGCCTTTCATATGATAAAACAGGTTTCGAAACTTTTCCTAAATGTTTCTGTTTTTGTGAATGGAATGACATACTGAGAAGTAATTCAATCCTACCTAGGAGTCTATGTGAAGTTCCATATTTGCTATTCTTCTTCTTTTCATACTCGTCATCATCAGTATGCGTACTTAGCTTGGTTTTATTTAATCATTAAAATTTCGAACCTCAAGACTTAAGCATTCACAGGATACTTGGGATTTCAAATTGCTTTCAGACATCATCAGTATTTGAATGTTGTTAGCTATTGTGCTAGATAGTTGAGGTTAACCTGATTCCTCTTAATTTCCCCCAAAACAAGAGAAAAAACCATCCTTACATGCAAAATATGAATAAACATTCAACCATACCATAAGTTTATCTCATTTTCTCCAATTTCAATATCATATTTACAATAGATGTCTAGGCATACATTTCTCCTACTTAAATTTCAAGTCAACAATGTTACAAGTGTAGAGATACAGAAGCTTTTAAACCTTGCACTAAAAAGAAAAAAAAAAAAGAAGGGCTTTTAAGTCCTGAGTTGACTATACATTTCTTTTTATTTTTCCTTTATTTTAATAGGAGGCCACTAGTTCAGTGGTACCCATCTACCCCTCCCAAACCCCCCATCTAATGGGTACAAAACTGGGTATACTTTTTATTTTTCCCTTAATTTGATTTGGGCATCACATCTCTTTTGTCAATTCTTTCATTTGATTGTCTCTTGGTTGATACAACACAATACGAAGATGAAGACAAAAGAAAACATTAGTTTGTGCCCAATTAATAATAAACTGTGGAAGATTGAACTCAACTAATATTAAACCTAACGAAAAATTTCAAAAAATATAGGATATGACAAGTGGAGAACATGCACAAACTATTTAGTTGAATATACTTACTACATGGCATAGATAATGGTAAACAATTATTAAATGTCATATACATGACTATTTAATATAATAATAATAAATATAATAATTTTAAAAGTTCAAAGGAGAAGAAAAAATATATAAACTTACGTTATTTTTCTTTAATTATTTGATTTCAAGCTATTTTATTCAAAATTATAATGTGATTAATGTATGTTTAAGAAATAGACACATATTTCTTAAGTGTAAGAACTGTGTCCAAGTAAACAAATTTTAAAGATATGTTTGGACATATGTTCGACAAATGTTGGGAATTGTCCGACGAGTGTCATGCCATGTTAGAAACCAACATGATACGACACCTTCTTAGAAGTGTTTGTGTTTCTTAGACTATGACTTTTATTAATTTATGTTCTCAACAACGATATTATTTTCCTTGAATAGAACGGTTCATTACATGCCTGACTAGTGAGGTTATGTATATGATGATGTGACATCTTCTTCCAGAGCATAAAAACTGAGATATATTTAGGGGGGTGTTGGGTTGTGTTTAGTGTTCAAAATTAACACTCTCATTTTAAATTATATTTTTGATAAGTAAAGTCATTTTCTAAATGTTAGAAATGCTTCTACAAGAAAGTCATTTTCTAAATGTTAGACGTGCTTCTACGAGTGTCCAAGAAGTTGGTGTTTGACACTAACACAACACCTCACTGGAATTATCTATCACCATTCAAGTGTACATGCTACTTGATCATGACAACCATTGATTTCATAACCAGCATGAATGACTTCATCTGAATCATAAGGCTATTTTCATAAACATGCTGGCCAGAAATTTGGACATTAGCTATTTCTGTCAATTATTTCCAATATTGTAGCTGGCACCACTTTAGCTTCCATGACTTCAAGCTTGACTCAGTGAAGGAACAATTAACTCAAGACGAGAGACAAAAACAAGAGTAACTCTATAGGAAAGATAATTTGTGAATATGCAAGCAGCTACAAGTTATCCATAACTCAATAGGTTAAGAGTGAGAAACATAAAAAGTGCACTAGCTCTTGCAATGTTCTCCTTCAACACAAAGAATCCACCAGGCTTCAGACCACCCTAGAAGTGAAAACATAGTCCATCAAAATTAGAATTCACCACATAGAAATGTTCTTTAAAATCATTCAACACAACAACAGAAAAATAAAATAAATAATAATAAAAAATAAAATAAAATCCCACGTGTCGAATAAAATCATCCTACAAGGAAACTACGTGACCTTGATACAGATAAGATTGTCCATTGCCACGATGTACATAGTTTCTTTAAGACATTGAGCTCCAAGAATTGTAAATGCAAATGCAATATTTTTATGGATACAAATTTTTGGTGTCATTGTTGAATACGACAATAAAGGCAAAGATAAAATAATCCATATTTGTCCATATTTCTATGAATTAATTTGTGCTACTCAACCTTCTTTTAGTTACTAAAAGAAGTTCAGTACACTACTAAAAAAATTACTTATTGCGACCGCTATAAGCCGTCGCAAATAATAGAAATACAGTTGCAAAAAGCCTTTTGCGACGGCACATGCGATGACAAATGGGGGTCGCGAATGTGGGGGTGGGAAATACTTTTTGCGACCGCAAAACAACGGTCGCAAATATTATTTGTGGCCGCCTAATCTACTTATGGCGACTGATGTTTTGCCGTCGCAAAAAAGTAAAAAAAAATTCCTACAATGTATTAGCGACCATCTTATTACAATCGCAAATAATTTTCAATGATATTTTATAAATACTGTAATAATAGTTTCTAGCAAACAATATTTTGAAATAAATCTACCAGATAAGATCCTGCTGAAAATAATAGCACCAAACCATTTGTTTGAGACAAATTTGGCAAAATCATATTTAATTGTAGGCTCTAAAAAATGCTATTCCAGCTGCAATTCCTTGTAAAATTACATAAAATCCAACAAGCTAGCTACATAAAGTGTCAATAACCAATTGCCCTTGCCAAATAATAATACAATTAGCGATACAAGGTGCTCTTCCAACTCCTTTTTGTAGCCTTTTTTTTTTCTTGTTCTTGTTGTTCACACGAATCTAGACAATAAGGAAAGGGAAAAAAGAAAAAAAAAATGGATAAGAACAACGAAACACACTAAAATTATAACCTTCTAACATGACTCGGGGTATCTAACAATAAACACTTCAACCCCCAACCTTTCTATTGAATTTCAAGTCACCAGTCATTTTCCCATGATTCATCAGCATTTACAAATCAAGTTGAAAATGAACACAAATAAAGCTTCAAGGGGAAGCATCAAGGTAAGATCAACTACAAAATATATTAAAAACTATACCTTGTAATAACATGTATGGACCTTGAGACCCATTGATTCTGCAACAGCTTCAATAGTTGAAATTAAAAGCTTAGCTGGTTGGCGGGAAACAAAACGAGTTTGCCGCTTTACATAATCCTGCCAAAGATTAACAAAATTGATTGCCCCCTAGTTGCTAAATAGTTAGAAGGCAAATAGTTAAATAACAAGTCTTCTGCACACAAAAAGCACGAGAAATGAACATTTCAGTATTAACATGTTACAAACAGGGAGTGACCCTTGTGATAAGCACATATTTTACTCGCACGAAATATCTCTAGCATTGTACCAAAAAATGTAGTACTTGGAATGTTATAATCACTAGGAGGAGCCGTAAGTTTAAGCTATCAATTCCAGCAAGTATGAAGTTTATGATAGTACTACCCAAATGAATAACAAAAACTAGAACAAATAGAGGATTGATGGGAGATTAAGTGATGCTTTGGTTCCAAAATAGAAGGTATGTAACTGTACCTGACGCCTGTCAAACAAGGCTGAAAGAATCAACCCTTGAGAAAAGGGTAATCATTTCAAATGCATTCATTATTAAGGGCCCACTATCACTAGTTGTGGATTGCTCAGTTACATACTGATCCTACAAAATACCAGAAACTACCAATATAACTATACAGACTTTGAAAAAAAATATATTATTGAAGAGCATGGATAGGCAATAGACAAATATTGAAGAGCATCATGATATGGTTCCTGCGATAGAAGTGCTGAGATTTTATCACAATATTTGTTGATAACAATAGAAAAAACTTCAAATTCTAGCACTGTGACACCTCTATGTATGCAAAGCAAAAGAGGAGGAGGAGGAGGAGGAGGAGGTGGGGGGGAGGGGAGGAGGGGCGGGGGGGCACAACCTCGATGTCATCAAAAACTGCATGAACATCATCCAAATTCACATCTTCATTTTCTCCTTGTTTAACAGCCACATAGTTCTGTCAGAACCATGGGTCATTCTTAATCCCTTCAATCTTGATACGCTGCATGAATACAAAGAACAATCACAGAAAATGAAGGAGAAGAAAATATCAAAGAGATCTAAAAGTACAGTTCAGTAAAAAAAAATTGATTATCCTTAGTAAACATACAACCAAAAGGTATAATTGCATTCTCGCACAAAAACAATGTGATTTTGATATGCATACACAAAGTAAAAGTTAGACACTCAAATGATGTGTCAAAAAATAAGAATGGACAGAGAAACTGACATCTTTGAGAAGTTAGAGAGCACCATACAACCTTCTTAAATAAGCTCATTTTATAGACCACTTGCAACAGTTTATTTCACACTGTTTTTCCCTAAGGTTCTAACAATACATTGCTTTTGGAAAATTCATATAAAAACAGTTTTGAAAACCTCTTATTAGCGATCTAGAAATTCCAGCAATAATTTCAAGCAACCAAACACTTTCAAAACCAAGCCAATTCAAACAATTGCCCTTCCATATAGCCCTAGATTTTACAAGCTTTCCTTAATCATCACTATTCCTAATTCATGAAACTACCTACCATACCTGTGTGTACAGACAATTGAATCAACAATTTTGGATCAACACAACATAGATGGCTATAATAGCTGAAATCACAGTAGAAACAGTAAGAGTTGAGAGAGATTGTTCCAAGAGGTTCAAACACCTCTATTGTTTTTAAGAACAAATGAAATTCAACAGAATATTGAAATTCAACAAAAAAATGAAGAAGAGATAACTAAAACCTCCCTAAAACCTCCACGTCACAAAATATTGAAATCATTAAACACAGCTAATAGATAAAATGAAGAGAGAGAGGGAGAGAGAGAGAGGGAGAGAGAGTTGGATTCATTCATAGAAATTAGACTTACCGATTATAAATCGATCAAAATCTTCAAATCTTCATCAATAATCGATCGAAGTCTTCAAATCTTCATCAACTATTGATCAAAATCTTCAAATAAACAATAAAATTTAGATGAAGAGTCCAAAGACAGAGTCGAGAGAGAGAGAGAGAGAGAGAGAGAGAGAGAGAGAGAGAGAGAGATCATACATTTGGAGATCGGTCTTCAGAGGAAGAGAGCAAAATGGGTTTGGGAAATAAGAGTAAAAGGGGATAGGGCAAGTTTTATAAGATTTGGGTTTTTTGTTTTTTTTTTTGTTTTCTTTAAGTTAGGTAAGAATACGATTGAGCATTAAAATAAAATGACATTTTAATGTAAAAAGTGGTTTTTTTGCGACGGTTAAACAATTCGTCGCAAGAAAATAGACGCAAAAAGTCATATTTCTAGTAGTGGTAACTTGTCTGATTAGGCAACCAAAAGGAAGTTTCAACATTTTAATACTATGAAGTTTCAACATTTGTCTGATTAGGCATGCCATGGTTGCTCAATAGACAAACATAAATGATCGTTCATCTCCAAATTTTTCTATCCTCCGTCCCAAAACATTCAAGTCATTGGATCATTGAAAATCTCAAAATGTGATGATCTAAAGACATAATCTAATAAATGTGAAATGAGATGATTAATTAATTCTCAACATTTTAATCTAATAATTAATTCTCCATCCATAAATTAGTCATCAACTCATCCAAATGAGATGTGGGTAAGTAGTTGGGCAGATGCGTCTGTATGAGCTGAAATTTCTTAAAATAAAAGGGTTTAACAACCAGCTCTTATTTAACCTGGACGTCACTTAGTGTTCAACACTTGATATTATGCTACATTTAAGCAATGCCTTTGTCTAAGCTCTAGCTCATCTGCAGGGTTGATATGGAAAAGTTTGAAATTTCCATTTTGTAAAACCCTCCATCTTATCACCACCCTCATTTTAACTTAGAAAGAAGGGGAAAAAAACGTTCCACATAGTTTTTAAAAAAAATAAAAAGTTTCAACCTTAGGTAGTGCAAGAAATAGCAGCACTGCTAAGGAAAAAATACCACCCACACCCTCCGAGTCCGAGTCATGCAGTTGCTGAAGAGGGTGCTCAAATTCACCATCAACAAGATTGTCTATATCTTTATTTCTAGAAAAATGTAATGCAACTACCACAGTTGATTAATCTCTATTTTGCTTTTCCTCTATGTGTGTATATATATATCAGCAATGTTAGGTATCATGAAAAATCTTTCATGAAAATAATCACGAAACCTTTGTGACCCTTGGATTACATTTAGAATAAAACAACACACACTAATCAAGGTAATCCAATGATCATAAATTTTTCATAATCATTTTCATGAAAAAAATTTCTTGATCCCTAACTTTTCTCTATATATATTCCCAAACTTTTTGAATGTTAATGAGTGAGATTGATTGTTGGTAGGAAGAACGGGAGAAAAAAAAAAAATTTCCTACCATTTCTTAAAGGGCAAAATCTATTTTACCTCATTGAAGTATTACCTCAAAACACTCAGCTACCACAAATTAAAAATAACCAAAAATCCCTCTAGGGGTTTTAGACTAATGTGCATAATTAACTCTATTAATTAACGAAAATATAAAATTACTTCTATACCTTTACTATTGTAGTCAATCTGCAATTTCCTTTCCTTTCCCCGCCCTCCTTTCTATTGATGGAAAATGCATAGCTAACTACTATGGAGTAAAAGTTCATTTCATTGAAAATATAAAGCCCAATAAATGTGTTTGTGAATCAACAATGAGGGCTATAGTGGCCTGCACTAATAGTCTGTGTTACATATAATTCTACCGATTAGATTCTGAATGGTGTTAAAAAAATTATGCAAAAGATGATGGGGATGAGGTGAAAGATGATGACTGAGTTATGATTTACTTTAGCTTAAATTTTCTCCGAATCATATAACTAAAACTGGTAAAAAAAATTGGGGAGTTCTTTTCTTGTAGGAAACAGCCTATTTGAAGGCCATTGTTATCAATTCAATAATAGGCGAAGGTTAAGGTCGAATAGCTATATAATTTTAGCATTTCATATAACTAAAATAATATACCTATTCAATAATAGGTGAAGGTTAAGGTCGAATAGGTATATAAGATAAGAACATATTTGTCATTTTATATTTAATTTTGACCTTGACTTAAACTTTTTTTTACTCTAACTCTTGAATTAAGTGTGTGTGAAATAATTTCCGTTGATTTAGACAAAATTAGTAGCAATAGGGAGGTAAATTGCAAAATAGTCAAAACTATATGAGGGGTCTTTGGTTATTTTTAAACATAAGGGGGATTAAGTGCTTTGAGGCCATAACACAAGTAGATAAAATAAATTTTACCTTTCCTCCTTTTGCTTTGCTGATTCACGCAAATAATGCTCTAGTAGTGACAAAAGTCCTTTAACAACTATCATGCATCGGCACAAAGGGAATGTTGATATGAGATGTGAGTGATAAAAAGTATTTATGTCAGGGGTAATTGCCACCTAAGGTGTCCTCGCCCGACACAAGGTCAACTTCTACTCATCATCTTAATAATTTTGAACTCAAAATTGGTAAGCTTTATGCACGGTAGGTAGCAATAAATAAAGAAATGAGAGAGGCCGAAGTAGGGGACACTGTTGGAAATTGGACTTTTAGTGGCGTTTAAAAAACATCGCTAATTCATTTTGTGGCGTTTAGTACCAAACGTCGAAGATGTGGCCGTCGTTGTAGCTTTGTGACGTTTTAAAAACGCCGTGATATTAGTATAGGCGGCATTTTAAAAAACGTCGCCAAATGTCCTACAATATACCCGCTGACGTCACCAACAATATTTAGCGACGTTTTCGAAACGCTGTCGTATCTGTTTTAAAAAATATGACCGTTAGTATTTAGGATTTAGGAGGCGTTTGTAGAAACGCCGTCATATCCCCCTTTTTTTTTCTTTTTTTTTTTTAAATTGTGCTAATTTTATTTGATTGAATTAAAAAAATACTTGTAATAATATTGACATATAAAATATTAACTCTCATTCAAATAACAAATTAAGCATTAATTCAGTTTCTTATTCAGTTAATATCCAACTCCCATTCAAATACCTGTAATAAATATAAAATAACTAACATATAAAATAATAATTCCCATTGAAATAACGAATGAAACATTAATTCAATTTCTCATTCAATTAATATCCAACTCCCATTCAAATACCTGTAATAAAATTAAGATATAAAATAATAACTCCCATTCAAATAACAAATGAAGCATTTATTCACTTTCTCATTCAATTAATATCTAATCATCATTACCCATTGTAAACAAAGTATAACGCAGCGGAATAAACATTATGGTCATACCTTTCAAACAGAGTCTGAATTGAAGGATCTTGTGGGTAAATCACGTGCTTCCTGAATCTGGTCAATCAACCCAGCAATGGGGTGATATTACAATAGTGAATATCACCTACACAAACCACAGTGCAAATGGCTTTGATCGTTGTTTTTGGGAGATAGTCAGTATATGGGAAAAACTCAAACATACGTTATTTTCTCTTAATCACCCATATCCCATATATCAGAGATATAATCTATTTATCTCATTTATCAATATTAGTTATATGAGATAATATCTGATATCTGATATCTATATCATCTATCCATATCAGGATATGATAGATATATATCATGAGTGGTTGTCCAAATAGGTTTGAATTCAAATTCAAAAACCCATTTGGATAAGGTTCAAAAGGCTAAAAAGGGTCATGCCACATGGGCGCCCATTTCTAACACCCACAAAATAACATATCCAAAATTCAAAAATCATGTTTTAACATTAACCACAAACTAACATATATCCAAAAATCATGTTTTAGCATAGAAGCTATAGTCATCACTAGTCTACATGCTTGCATCAGAACATAAACTGCAATCAATACGTCAAAATAAACACAAATTGAAGAATTTACACCCAATAGATTGCAATTTGGCACAACAGTTATTAAAGTGCAAGTGAAGCCAATCTTAAAGCTTCCATTAATCTTGTCTTGGTTTCTCACGCTCTTTGTCTTCACATATTTCTTCCCGTGAAAATAAACTATAAGCTTTTTAAGCTGCTTGGGAATAATTCACACATTAATTAGCAGTCACATTTTGTAAAACCAATTTATCAGAACTGGTGCCATAGTATCCTTGGAATATGTGGAGTAAACTACTGAGCTGAGGGCAACATATAACATTTCCTATGAAAGCTGCCAGAGGTTGAGAACAATCAGATGTTGTTTTCTCCAAAAGCTTAGTGCCTCTAAAGGCATGCATACTCCATAAAATGAATATGTGCCTTGATAATTTCAACTACCAAAACAGAGTACAAAATTTGACAATTTAACAATATACTCCTAAGAAAGGGGTGAAGAATTACAAGAACTAGTTTAAAGTTCACTTAATTTTCTTGATCAGAATAGCAGTGCTTTGATGAACTTAAACCACAGGTAGAATCATACAATATGCAACTTTACAAAAGAAAAGATGATGAAAACCCTCGCTAAAAGATAATATTTAGTGATTCCAACCAAATGATTTTGCTTGTTAAGTTGTTATACGTACAGACAAATGGAAGGCTCCCAATGACGAGTTCAAGTATTTTAAGAACATACCATCAAGACGAACAAAAGTCTTCACACAACCCATAGCTCCGCTCAACATGGAGATTCATGAAAGCAACCTCTACATTAAAGGATAAACTCAAAAAGAGCTCAAAACAACACCTGGAACAACTTCCAACATTAGATCCAAACTCAAAAAATTAAATAAAGAAAAAACCATAGGAAAAGCAATAAATAAAACAAAGGAGACTACTAACACTTGAAGACAAATGAGTATACACTAAAAGAATTAACACTTTTGGCAACAAAAAAATTGGTCGTTAAAAGCCCATTTTTAGTCGGCAAAAGTTATCCGCGACCAATTTTTTTGGTCGCTACTTTGGTCGCCAATTGAGGGTCGGCAAAAGTAATTCGCGACCAAAACTTTGGTTGGTCGAGAAAAGTTGGATTTGCCGACTAAATTTTTGGTCGCTAAATATATCATTACTGCGACTAATCCATTTTGTCGCTAAAACATTTTGATCGCAAAAAGTCACCTTTTGCCGACCAAATATCTTAGTCGCCAATTGTCACATTCTACGACCAACAAATTTGGTCGCCAATTATCACATTCGACGACCAAAAAGTTTGGTCGCCAATTATGACATTCCACGACCAAAGATTTTGGTCGCCAATTGTGACATTTTGCGACCTCTTAGTTTGGTCGCCAATTGTTACATTCCACGGCCAAAAATTTTGGTCGCCAATTGTGACATTTTGTGACCTCTTAGTTTGGTCGCCAATTGTCACATTCCACGACCAAACATGTTTGTCGCCAAAAGAAATGTTTGCGCAATTAAAACTTTAGTTGGCAATAGACCTATTCGCGACCAAATCCTCTGGTTGCCAAAATTAATAATTTTAACGACTAATTATTTAGTCGCCAATTGTGCTTGGTGATACACCGACCACTTTATTTAGTCGGCAAAAGTATAACTTATCTTTCCCGACTAATCAATTGGTCGCCAAAACTATAAAAACAAAACCAAATTTTGGTCGCCAACATCCAACAAAATAAACCTGTAATTTATAATAATCCATCCAATTTATTCAATATAATCTGTAATTTGCAAAATCATTCAAACCAACAAATAAATTGAATCATCAACATTCAACAAAATTTGCTATATATAACAACCATTTCTGAACCTGTTTAATTAAAGTCAACAACTATTATAAGTTTACATCCACAAATAATTCCAAACTACATATTTCATCTACCATAAAAATTTAAAACATAACAAGTACTTGTTATTATGTTTTAAATTTTTATCCATGTACATCAACCCAAAAATATAACTAGTAGTCTACCAAATATTTTCTGTACACATCCATCCAAAAATATAACTAGTAGTGTATCCAAAAATATAACTACTAGTCTACCATAATATTTTCCATATACATCTATACAAAAATATATAATCCTTCCAAAAATGCAAAAAGTGCCAATTTGTCATGTACAATTTAGCTTTATGCACGAGTTCATCCATCTGCACCAAAGAAAAAGAGAAATAATGTCAGGTAAAATTGGACAAATAATGAAAAATGTCCATGAAAAGGAAAGGTCACATTAGCAAATTAAATGACTATCATTATCAAATTGTAAATAAAACAATAGCATTCTTATGTCTATAGAATAAATTGGATCAGTCAACATTCCAGATCCAATATAGTGCCACACAGCAGAAACCAACATGGCAACTGAAATTGATCCATATTGTCAATAACTCCTATCTTCCTCAATGAACCTTTCATGTGAATTAAATTTCAATCCAGAACCAACCACAATCAATACCCCAGCTGTGTGTGCTGCTATGTGATAAAACAGCTTTTCAGAAGCCTTTCATATGATAAAACAGGTTCCGAAACTTTTCCTAAATGTTTTTGTTTTTGTGAATGGAATGACATACTGAGAAATACAGTTGCGACCGCTATAAGCCGTCGCTATAAGCCGTCAATACCAAAATTACTTATTGCGACTGCTATAAGCCGTCGCAAATAATAGAAATACAGTTGCAAAAAGCTTTTTGCGACGGCACATGCGACGGCAAATGGGGGTCGCGAATGTGGGGGTGGGAAATACTTTTTGCGACCGCAAAACAACGGTCGCAAATACTATTTGTGGCCGCCTAATCTACTTATGGCGACTGATGTTTTGCCGTCGCAAAAAAGTAAAAAAAAATTCCTACAATGTATTAGCGACCATCTTGTTACTATCGCAAATAATTTTCAATGATATTTTGTAAATACTGTAATAGTAGTTTCTAGCAAACAATATTTTGAAATAAATCTACCAGATAAGATCCTGCTGAAAATAATAGCACCAAACCATTTGTTTGAGACAAATTTGGCAAAATCATATTTAATTGTAGGCTCTAAAAAATGCTATTCCAGCTGCAATTCCTTGTAAAATTACATAAAATCCAACAAGCTAGCTACATAAAGTGTCAATAACCAATTGTCCTTGCCAAATAATAATACAATTAGCGATACAAGGTGCTCTTCCAACTCCTTTTTGTAGCCTTTTTTTTTCTTGTTCTTGTTGTTCACACGAATCTAGACAATAAGGAAAGGGAAAAAAGAAAAAAAAAATGGATAAGAACAACGAAACACACTAAAATTATAACCTTCTAACATGACTCGGGGTATCTAACAATAGACACTTCAACCCCCAACCTTTCTATTGAATTTCAAGTCACTAGTCATTTTTCCATGATTCATCAGCATTTACAAATCAAGTTGAAAATGAACACAAATAAAGCATCAAGGGAAAGCATCAAGGTAAGATCAACTACAAAATATATTAAAAACTATACCTTGTAATAACATGTATGGACCTTGAGACCCATTGATTCTACAACAGCTTCAATAGTTGAAATTATAAGCTTAGCTGGTTGGCAGGAAACAAAACGAGTTTGCCGCTTTACATAATCCTGCCAAAGATTAACAAAATTGATTGCCCCCTAGTTGCTAAATAGTTAGAAGGCAAATAGTTAATGAACAAGTCTACTGCACACAAAAAGCACGAGAAATGAACATTTCAGTATTAACATGTTACAAACAGGGAGTGACCCTTGTGATAAGCACATATTTTACTCGCACGAAATATCTCTAGCATTGTACCAAAAAATGTAGTACTTGGAATGTTATAATCACTAGGAGGAGCCGTAAGTTTAAGCTATCAATTCCAGCAAGTATGAAGTTTATGATAGTACTACCCAAATGAATAACAAAAACTAGAACAAATAGAGGATTGATGGGAGATTAAGTGATGCTTTGGTTCCAAAATAGAAGGTATGTAACTGTACCTGACGCCTGTCAAACAAGGCTGAAAGATTCAACCCCTGAGAAAGGGTAATCATTTCAAATGCATTCATTATTAAGGGCCCACTCTCACTAGTTGTGGATTTCTCAGTTACATACTAATCCTGCAAAATACCAGAAACTACCGATATAACCATACAGACTTTGAAAAGAAGTATATTATTGAAGAGCATGGATAGGCAATAGACAAATATTGAAGAGCACCATGATATGGTTCCTGCGATAGAAGTGCTGAGATTTTATCATAATATTTGTTGATAACAATAGAAAAAACTTCAAATTCTAGCACTATGGCACCTCTATGTGTGCAAACCAAAAGAGGAGGAGGAGGAGGAGGAGGAGGAGGAGGAGGAGGGGGAGGGGGGGGGGGCGGGGGAGCACAACCTCGATGTCATCAAAAACTGCATGAACATCATCCAAATTCACATCTTCATTTTCTCCTTGTTTAACAGCCACATAGTTCTGTCAGAACCATGGGTCATTCTTAATCCCTTCAATCTTGATACGCTGCATGAATACAAAGAACAATCACAGAAAATGAAGGAGAAGAAAATATCAAAGAGATCTAAAAGTACAGTTCAGTAAAAAAAAATTGATTATCCTTAGTAAACATACAACCAAAAGGTATAATTGCATTCTCGCACAAAAACAATGTGATTTTGATATGCATACACAAAGTAAAAGTTAGACACTCAAATGATGTGTCAAAAAATAAGAATGGACAGAGAAACTGACATCTTTGAGAAGTTAGAGAGCACCATACAACCTTCTTAAATAAGCTCATTTTATAGACCACTTGCAACAGTTTATTTCACACTGTTTTTCCCTAAGGTTCTAACAATACATTGCTTTTGGAAAATTCATATAAAAACAGTTTTGAAAACCTCTTATTAGCGATCTAGAAATTCCAGCAATAATTTCAAGCAACCAAACACTTTCAAAACCAAGCCAATTCAAACAATTGCCCTTCTATATAGCCCTAGATTTTACAAGCTTTCCTTAATCATCACTATTCCTAATTCATGAAACTACCTACCATACCTGTGTGTACAGACAATTGAATCAACAATTTTGGATCAACACAACATAGATGGCTATAATAGCTGAAATCACAGTAGAAACAGTAAGAGTTGAGAGAGATTGTTCCAAGAGGTTCAAACACCTCTATTGTTTTTAAGAACGAATGAAATTCAATAGAATATTGAAATTCAACAAAAAAGTGAAGAGGAGATAACTAAAACCTCCCTAAAACCTCCACGTCACAAAATATTGAAATCATTAAACACAGCTAATAGATAAAATGAAGAGAGAGAGGGAGAGAGAGAGAGAGAGAGAGAGAGAGAGAGAGAGAGAGTTGGATTCATTCATAGAAATTAGACTTACCGATTATAAATCGATCAAAATCTTCAAATCTTCATCAATAATCGATCGAAGTCTTCAAATCTTCATCAACTATTGATCAAAATCTTCAAATAAACAATAAAATTTAGATGAAGAGTCCAAAGATAGAGTCGAGAGAGAGAGAGAGAGAGAGAGAGAGAGAGAGAGAGAGAGAGAGAGAGAGAGATCATACATTTGGAGATCGGCCTTCAGAGGAAGAGAGCAAAATGGGTTTGGGAAATAAGAGTAAAAGGGGATAGGGCAAGTTTTATAAGATTTGGGTTTTTTGTTTTTTTTTTTGTTTTTTTTAAGTTAGGTAAGAATACGATTGAGCATTAAAATAAAATGACATTTTAATGTAAAAAGTGGTTTTTTTGCGACGGTTAAACAATTCGTCGCAAAAAAATAGACGCAAAAAGTCATATTTCTAGTAGTGGTAACTTGTCTGATTAGGCAACCAAAAGGAAGTTTCAACATTTTAATACTATGAAGGTTCAACATTTGTCTGATTAGGAATGCCATGGTTGCTCAATAGACAAACATAAATGATCGTTCATCTCCAAATTTTTCTATCCTCCGTCCCAAAACATTCAAGTCATTGGATCATTGAAAATCTCAAAATGTGATGATCTAAAGACATAATCTAATAAATGTGAAATGAGATGATTAATTAATTCTCAACATTTTAATCTAATAATTAATTCTCCACCCATAAATTAGTCATCAACTCATCCAAATGAGATGTGGGTAAGCAGTTGGGCAGATGCGTCTGTATGAGCTGAAATTTCTTAAAATAAAAGGGTTTAACAACCAGCTCTTATTTAACCTGGACGTCACTTAGTGTTCAACACTTGATATTATGCTACATTTAAGCAATGCCTTCGTCTAAGCTCTAGCTCATCTGCAGGGTTGATATGGCAAAGTTTGAAATTTCCATTTTGTAAAACCCTCCATCTTATCACCACCCTCATTGTAACTTAGAAAGAAGGGGAAAAAAATGTTCCACATAGTTTTTAAAAAAAATAAAAAGTTTCAACCTTAGGTAGTGCAAGAAATAGCAGCACTGCTAAGGAAAAAATACCACCCACACCCTCCGAGTCCGAGTCATGCAGTTGCTGAAGAGGGTGCTCAAATTCACCATCAACAAGATTGTCTATATCTTTATTTCTAGAAAAATGTAATGCAACTACCACAGTTGATTAATCTCTATTTGGCTTTTCCTCTATGTGTGTATATATATATCAGCAATGTTAGGTATCATGAAAAATCTTTCATGAAAATAATCATGAAACCTTTGTGACCCTTGGATTACATTTAGAATAAAACAACACACACTAATCAAGGTAATCCAATGATCATAAATTTTTCATAATCATTTTCATGAAAAAATTTTCATGATCCCTAACTTTTCTCTATATATATTCCCAAACTTTTTGAATGTTAATGAGTGAGATTGATTGTTGGTAGGAAGAACGGGAGAAAAAAAAAAAAAAATTCCTACCATTTCTTAAAGGGCAAAATCTATTTTACCTCATTGAAGTATTACCTCAAAACACTCAGCTACCACAAATTAAAAATAACCAAAAATCCCTCTAGGGGTTTTAGACTAATGTGCATAATTAACTCTATTAATTAACGAAAATATAAAATTACTTCTATACCTTTACTATTGTAGTCAATCTGCAATTTCCTTTCCTTTCCCCGCCCTCCTTTCTATTGATGGAAAATGCATAGCTAACTACTATGGAGTAAAAGTTCATTTCAATGAAAATATAAAGCCCAATAAATGTTTTTGTGAATCAACAATGAGGGCTATGGTGGCCTGCACTAATAGTCTGTGTTACATATAATTCTACCGATTAGATTCTGAATGGTGTTAAAAAAATTATGCAAAAGATGATGGGGATGAGGTGAAAGATGATGACTGAGTTATGATTTACTTTAGCTTAAATTTTCTCCGAATCATATAACTAAAACTGGTAAAAAAAAATTGGGGAGTTCTTTTCTTGTAGGAAACAGCCTATTTGAAGGCCATTGTTATCAATTCAATAATAGGCGAAGGTTAAGGTCGAATAGCTATATAATTTTAGCATTTCATATAACTAAAATAATATACCTATTCAATAATAGGTGAAGGTTAAGGTCGAATAGGTATATAAGATAAGAACATATTTGTCATTTTATATTTAATTTTGACCTTGACTTAAACTTTTTTTTACTCTAACTCTTGAATTAAGTGTGTGTGAAATAATTTCCGTTGATTTAGACAAAATTAGTAGCAATAGGGAGGTAAATTGCAAAATGGTCAAAACTATATGAGGGGTCTTTGGTTATTTTTAAACATAAGGGGGATTAAGTGCTTTGAGGCCATAACACAAGTAGATAAAATAAATTTTACCTTTCCTCCTTTTGCTTTGCTGATTCACGCAAATAATGCTCTAGTAGTGACAAAAGTCCTTTAACAACTATCATGCATCGGCACAAAGGGAATGTTGATATGAGATGTGAGTGATAAAAAGTATTTATGTCAGGGGTAATTGCCACCTAAGGTGTCCTCGCCCGACACAAGGTCAACTTCTACTCATCATCTTAATAATTTTGAACTCAAAATTGGTAAGCTTTACGCACGGTAGGTAGCAATAAATAAAGAAATGGGAGAGGCCGAAGTAGGGGACATTGTAGGAAATTGGATTTTTAGTGGCCTTTAAAAAACGCCGCTAATTCATTTTGTGGCGTTTAGTACCAAATGTTGAAGATGCGGCCGTCGCTGTAGCTTTGTGACGTTTTAAAAACGTCGTGATATTAGTATAGGCGGCATTTTAAAAAACGCTGCCAAATGTCCTACAATATACCCGCTGACGTCACCAATGATATTTAGCGACGTTTTCGAAACACCGTCGTATCTGTTTTAAAAAATATGACCGTTAGTATTTAGGGTTTAGGAGGCGTTTGTAGAAACGCCGTCATATCCCTCTTTTTTTTTTTTTTTAAATTGTGCTAATTTTATTTGATTGAATTAAAAAAATACCTGTAATAAAATTGACATATAAAATATTAACTCTCATTCAGATAACAAATTAAGCATTAATTCAATTTCTTATTCAATTAATATCCAACTCCCATTCAAATACCTGTAATAAATATAAAATAACTAACATATAAAATAATAACTCCCATTGAAATAACAAATGAAGCATTAATTCAATTTCTCATTCAATTAATATCCAACTCCCATTCAAATACCCGTAATAAAACTAAGATATAAAATAATAACTCCTATTCAAATAACAAATGAAACATTCATTCACTTTCTCATTCAATTAATATCCAATCATCATTACCCACAAAATAACATATCCAAAATTCAAAAATCATGTTTTAACATTAACCACAAACTAACATATATCCAAAAATCATGTTTTAGCATAGAAGCTATAGTCATCACTAGTCTATATGCCTGCATCAGAACATAAACTGCAATCAATACATCAAAATAAACACAAATTGAAGAATTTACACCCAATAGATTGCAATTTGGCACAACAGTTATTAAAGTGCAAGTGAAGCCAATCTTAAAGCTTCCATTAATCTTGTCTTGGTTTCTCACGCTCTTTGTCTTCACATATTTCTTCCCGTGAAAATAAACTATAAGCTTTTTAAGCTGCTTGGGAATAATTCACACATTAATTAGCAGTCACATTTTGTAAAACCAATTTATCAGAACTGGTGCTATAGTATCCCTGGAATATGTGGAGTAAACTACTGAGCTGAGGGCAACATATAACATTTCCTATGAAAGCTGCCAGAGGTTGAGAACAATCAGATGTTGTTTTCTCCAAAAGCTTAGTGCCTCTAAAGGCATGCATACTCCATAAAATGAATATGTGCCTTGATAATTTCAACTACCAAAACAGAGTACAAAATTTGACAATTTAACAATATACTCCTAAGAAAGGGGTGAAGAATTACAAGAACTAGTTTAAAGTTCACTTAATTTTCTTGATCAGAATAGCAGTGCTTTGATGAACTTAAACCACAAGTAGAATCATACAATATGCAACTTTACAAAAGAAAAGATGATGAAAACCCTCGCTAAAAGATAATATTTAGTGATTCCAACCAAATGATTTTGCTTGTTAAGTTGTTATACGTACAGACAAATGGAAGGCTCCCAATGACGAGTTCAAGTATTTTAAGAACATACCATCAAGACGAACAGAAGTCTTCACACAACCCATAGCTCCACTCAACATGGAGATTCATGAAAGCAACCTCTACATTAGAGGATAAACTCAAAAAGAGCTCAAAACAACACCTGGAACAACTTCCAACATTAGATCCAAACTCAAAAAATTAAATAAAGAAAAAACCATAGGAAAAGCAATAAATAAAACAAAGGAGACTACTAACTCTTGAAGACAAATGAGTATACACTACAAGAATTAACACTTTTGGCAACAAAAAAATTGGTCGCTAAAAGCCCATTTTTAGTTGGCAAAAGTTATCCGCGACAAATTTTTTTGGTCGCTACTTTGGTCGCCAATTGAGGGTCGGCAAAAGTAATTCGCGACCAAAACTTTGGTTGGTCGGGAAAAGTTGGATTTGCCGACTAAATTTTTGGTCGCTAAATATATCATTACTGCGACTAATCCATTTTGTCGCTAAAACATTTTGATCGCAAAAAGTCGCCTTTTGCCGACAAAATATCTTAGTCGCCAATTGTCACATTCCACGACCAACAAATTTGGTTGCCAATTATCACATTCGACGACCAAAAAGTTTGGTCGCCAATTATGACATTCCACAACCAAAGATTTTGGTCGCCAATTGTGACATTTTGCGACCTCTTAGTTTGGTCGCCAATTGTTACATTCCACGGCCAAAAATTTTGGTCGCCAATTGTGACATTTTGTGACCTCTTAGTTTGGTCGCTAATTGTCACATTCCACGACCAAACATGTTTGTCGCCAAAAGAAATGTTTGTGCAATTAAAACTTTAGTCGGCAATAGACCTATTCGCGACCAAATCCTCTGGTTGCCAAAATTAATAATTTTAACGACTAATTATTTAGTCGCCAATTGTGCTTGGTGATACACCGACCACTTTATTTAGTCGGCAAAAGTATAACTTATCTTTCCCGACTAATCAATTGGTCGCCAAAACTATAAAAACAAAACCAAATTTTGGTCGCCAACATCCAACAAAATAAACCTGTAATTTATAATAATCCATCCAATTTATTCAATGTAATTTGTAATTTGCAAAATCATTCAAACCAACAAATAAATTGAATCATCAACATTCAAAAAAATTTGCTATATGTAACAACCATTTCTGAACCTGTTTAATTAAAGTCAACAACTATTATAAGTTTATATCCACAAATAATTCCAAACTACATATTTCATCTACCATAAAAATTTAAAACATAACAAGTACTTGTTATTATGTTTTAAATTTTTATCCATGTACATCAACCCAAAAATATAACTAGTAGTCTACCAAATATTTTCTGTACACATCCATCCAAAAATATAACTAGTAGTGTATCCAAAAATATAACTACTAGTCTACCATAATATTTTCCATATACATCTATACAAAAATATATAATCCTTCCAAAAATGCAAAAAGTGCCAATTTGTCATGTACAATTTAGCTTTATGCACGAGTTCATCCATCTGCACCAAAGAAAAAGAGAAATGATGTCAGGTAAAATTGGACAAATAATGGAAAATGTCCATGAAAAGGAAAGGTCACATTAGCAAATTAAATGACTATCATTATCAAATTGTAAATAAAACAATAGCATTCTTATGTCCATAGAATAAATTGGATCAGTCAACATTCCAGATCCAATATAGTGCCACGTAGTAGAAACCAACATGGCAACTGAAATTGATCCATATTGTCAATAACTCCTATCTTCCTCAATGAACCTTTCATGTGAATTAAATTTCAATCCAGAACCAACCACAATCAATACCCCAGCTGTGTGTGCTGCTATGTGATAAAACAGCTTTTCAGAAGCCTTTCATATGATAAAACAGGTTCCGAAACTTTTCCTAAATGTTTCTGTTTTTGTGAATGGAATGACATACTGAGAAGTAATTCAATCCTACCTAGGAGTCTATGTGAAGTTCCATATTTGCTATTCTTCTTCTTTTCATACTCGTCATCATCAGTATGCGTACTTTGCGTGGTTTTATTTAATCATTAAAATTTCGAACCTCAAGACTTAAGCATTCACAGGATACTTGGGATTTCAAATTGCTTTCAGACATCATCAGTATTTGAATGTTGTTAGCTATTGTGCTAGATAGTTGAGGTCAACCTGATTCCTCTTAATTTCCCTCAAAACAAGAGAAAAAACCATCCTTACATGCAAAATATGAATAAACATTCAACCATACCATAAGTTTATCTCATTTTCTCCAATTTCAATATCATATTTACAATAGATGTCTAGGCATACATTTCTCCTACTTAAATTTCAAGTCAACAATGTTACAAGTGTAGAGATACAGAAGCTTTTAAACCTTGCACTAAAAAGAAAAAAAAAAAAGAAGGGCTTTTAAGTCCTGAGTTGACTATACATTTCTTTTTATTTTTCCTTTATTTTAATAGGAGGCCACTAGTTCAGTGGTACCCATCTAACCCTCCCAAACCCCCCCATCTAATGGGTACTAAACTGGGTATACTTTTTATTTTTCCCTTAATTTGATTTGGGCATCACATCTCTTTTGTCAATTCTTTCATTTGATTGTCTCTTGGTTGATACAACACAATACGAAGATGAAGACAAAAGAAAACATTAGTTTGTGCCCAATTAATAATAAACTGTGGAAGATTGAACTCAACTAATATTAAACCTAACGAAAAATTTCAAAAAATATAGGATATGACAAGTGGAGAACATGCACAAACTATTTAGTTGAATATACTTACTACATGGCATAGATAATGGTAAACAATTATTAAATGTCATATACATGACTATTTAATATAATAATAATAAATATAATAATTTTAAAAGTTCAAAGGAGAAGAAAAAATATATAAACTTACGTTATTTTTCTTTAATAATTTGATTTCAAGCTATTTTATTCAAAATTATAATGTGATTAATGTATGTTTAAGAAATAGACACATATTTCTTAAGTGTAAGAGCTGTGTCCAAGTAAACAAATTTTAAAGATATGTTTGGACATATGTTCGACAAATGTTGGGAATTGTCCGACGAGTGTCATGCCATGTTAGAAACCAACATGATACGACACCTTCTTAGAAGTGTTTGTGCTTCTTAGACTATGACTTTTATTAATTTATGTTCTCAACAACGATATTATTTTCCTTGAATAGAACGGTTCATTACATGCCTGACTAGTGAGGTTATGTATATGATGATGTGACATCTTTTTCCAGAGCATAAAGTCTGAGATATATTTAGGGGGGTGTTGGGTTGTGTTTAGTGTTCAAAATTAACACTCTCATTTTAAATTATATTTTTGATCAGTAAAGTCATTTTCTAAATGTTAGAAATGCTTCTACAAGAAAGTCATTTTCTAAATGTTAGACGTGCTTCTGCGAGTGTCCAAGAAGTTGGTGTTTGACACTAACACAACACCTCACTGGAATTATCTATCACCATTCAAGTGTACATGCTACTTGATCATGACAACCATTGATTTCATAACCAGCATGAATGACTTCATCTGAATCATAAGGCTATTTTCATAAACATGCTGGCCAGAAATTTGGACATTAGCTATTTCTGTCAATTATTTCCAATATTGTAGCTGGCACCACTTTAGCTTCCATGACTTCAAGCTTGACTCAGTGAAGGAACAATTAACTCAAGACGAGAGACAAAAACAAGAGTAACTCTATAGGAAAGATAATTTGTGAATATGCAAGCAGCTACAAGTTATCCATAACTCAATAGGTTAAGAGTGAGAAACATAAGATGTGTACTAGCTCTTGCAATGTTCTCCTTCAACACAAAGAATCCACCAGGCTTCAGACCACCCTAGAAGTGAAAACATAGTCCATCAAAATTAGAATTCACCACATAGAAATGTTCTTTAAAATCATTCAACACAACAACAAAAAAATAAAAATAAAATCCCACGTGTCGAATAAAATCATCCTACAAGGAAAATACGTGACCTTGATACAGATAAGATTGTCCATTGCCACGATGTACATAGTTTCTTTAAGACATTGAGCTCCAAGAATTGTAAATGCAAATGCCATATTTTTATGGATACAAATTTTTGGTGTCATTGTTGAATACGGCAATAAAGGCAAAGATAAAATAATCCATATTTGTCCATATTTCTATGCATTAATTTGTGCTACTCAACCTTCTTTTAGTTACTAAAAGAAGTTCAGTACACTACTAAAAAAATTACTTATTGCGACCGCTATAAGCCGTCGCAAATAATAGAAATACAGTTGCAAAAAGCCTTTTGCGACGGCTATAACCAGCCCGCGGGGGACCTCGCTACAGCTCGGACTCGATTCGTGGTCACGGTTCTAAGTCTGAACCAAAGAGTCCAAATTCGGCAAATCGTTTTGAGAAAACAGATTTTTGAAAGAAGTGCCAAACATGGACTGCTTTTCCAGATACAGAGTCGCCACCTAAATATTTTATTTTGGGAAATTTAGGAAACCCTGACTCGTTGCCTAAGGCCACGTGTCCGTCATCACCAAAGTTGCCTCGGCTCGGGAACTTGGGTACGATTGGGGAAGGTCACTTCGTGAGCACCCCCGCTCGTCCGGTCAGAGACCGGCCTCTACTAACCATGATATCTATTTTTGAAAACATTGTGTGTTCTTATTCCGGTTTTTAGCCTAGATTACTATGTGATGCGCACAGCATACAAGTATAGACTGGATCGCCTGAATTGGAACAAAACATTTCATGTTCGCTTTTTGAAAATGGTTTGCTACCCGTAGGTAGGCTTGAAACATTTGATGATTTATTCCAATTTAAGTAACCCAACCTTCACCCACAGGCATTTAGGCAGTTATATCACATAAGCATATAGCCTCATGGTAAGCATGCTATTCATGGCAGCACTCACACGCATGCAAGGATGCTAAAGCATAAAGCTTACCGAGTACTCCAAGCCAAAACAAAAAAACTGTATTAGAAATCATGCATGAATCCTAAGTATACAGGAATGCCTGATGCAACACATGCAAAAATGCAATCTATAGTAGGCCCGGCTATTCTAAAAGATGGCATATGGGATGCAACAGCTAACAAATATTCAATTTGGAATTGAAAGTACGATGCAGTTAGTATGATGCGCCGAGCCCGGTGCGTGCAATACAGATGAATGAAATGCAAACATGCTATCATACTGTATGCTAATTGAAATATGCCCTAATCTAACCACCATAAGCGAATAAATAAAAGGGAGAAAGACGTGGGGTTGGAAGACATACAACACACACGCACACTTATTACAATATTGCCCTCGCACAGAGGGTCCAAATAAATATACAGTCCCGAATAAAAGAATATTACAGTCCAAATAATACAGTCCAAATATGTACAAATTCCTAATTAATTAATGAATTAACTAAGAAAGTAAATAAAACTGGCATGCAAGCCAGGGACTGCCTTGCTTCTGATGGATGATGCATGTCCGGGTTGTCTTGCGCGGAAATCCACCGGGATGCCCCAATTAGCCTCTGTTTAGCAGTTATTCTTGAAACGCGTGCCAAGTCCCGAAAAGTTGCTGATTCTTCATTTTCCTGCAACAGAGAGCAGGAAAGGGGCATAGCAATGTATTTTCACAAATATATGCATGCCTCGATCCTCGTGCCACCAATCACGCATACCGAGGTATGATGGCCGAGGAGTCGAATTGCACAACTCAATATAGAATGAATGCACATGAAAACACAACAAGACCTAACTCCATCATGGATGATCCGGAGTGTCGGTGACTGGGGAATTGAGATACATTCCGTCATTCGGAGTACGAAATGCACCTCGTTTCCCGTGCCCGGGCTAACTCCTATTCCGAACACGATGCAATATGCATGACATGCATGAAATGCAACTAAGATACAATTCTAACATACACAATGTTATGAAATGAGATGCCTCGAAATGCGTGCACGCGGGCATGCAAACCGAGGAAATGCATGAATGCGATCTAAGATACAACCTAGTATGCACTATGCTGTGAAAATGAGATGCCTTGAAATGCGTGCACACGGGCACGCAAACCGAGAAAATGACATACACAATGCAAATGATATGAAATGTGATATGGGCTTACACTAACATGAGAGAGCCTCAGCCACACTCACGTAAGAGGCCGATAGATGAAAATGAAGTGCCTCGAAATGCGTGCACATGGGCACGCAAACCGAGGCAATGGCATACGCAATGCAATATGGAAAAAATGATATGTAAAATGCAACATGGATTTTCAGCAATGAAATGTGGGGGAAAACTGCCCCGAAATAAGGCGAAAACACACCCGATGCATGGAATCTCTCCCGAAATGCAAAATTAGGCACATAGAATGAACTACAGCTATACAAAGCATGCATAATTGGTACATGAGGTGAAAAGACAGAAGCAAGGAAACCTCAAACTAAGCATTTTTCCAGTTCAAAACATGGCCAAATAGCAAGCAAAAACAGTGCAAAACTAGCATGCAAGAATGGCCCCTAAACATGAGATTATGAAGCAACTCATAGCTGCTAACTCCAAATAGGTTAGGGCCCTTCAACAAAGTTGAATAGGGGCCCAAAATATGATGTTTTCCAGAACTGTAAAAACCCCAAAAACAAACACAGGTATGGCTGCACTCCCATGCAAGAAAAAGGGCCAAAAGGTGGCCAAAGAGGCAAGTGGTATATGCAAAGCCCAAACTGAAAAATTCCCTTCTACAACATTGAAGAGGGACCAAAAATATGACTATTTACAGAACTGTAAAAACTCCAAAACAGTATACAAACATGCTAGAAATGCAATGCAAAATGAGGCTCAAAAGTGGCTATAACACAAAGTATGCAAAATATTCATCAAACAGCCAAAGACCCTTAATGAAACATGAATAATGGGCCAAAATAAGACTATTTTTAGTACTGTAAAAATTCCAAAAACCGAAGCAAGATAGGCTAACAAATCATGCAAAAATGGGGATTAAAAGAGAGATATAACATGAAGTGTATAAAATATATCTCAAACCATGAAAGGCCCTTAATGAAACATGAAGAATGGGCCAAAATAAGAACTTTTATAGCTCTGTAAAATGACCAAAAATGGAACCAAGATAGGCTGCCAAATCATACAAGAATAGGGGACCAAAGATGGATATAAAGACAAGTGGTACATGGAGGTCCCAAACAAAGATGAGCCCTTCTTCAATGTTGAAGAGGGGCTCAAAATAAGCCTACTTACAGTTCATTAGAAACTTCAAAATAGATCACACGTAGGTTAGAAAAAGCATGCAAAATATTGACATACAAAGAGGGTATTGAAGCAAGTGCAAGATGGAGGGCTCAAACAGGGTTGAGCCCTTAATGAGACATGAAAATGAGCTCAAAAAAATGACCTTTTCAGTTTTGGTCGGAGCTCAAAACAATAATCATGTATGGCTTGCAAAAGATACAAGAAATGGGCCAAAAAGGGGAAATTGCAACTCACCCTTGAAGACCAATTCTTTTGTTGCTTCTTGGACCAAATTTGTTGCCTCTTAGCTGTTGGAATTCCTCCCCTTGCTGCTGGATTGGAGTGGTGGTGGTAGAGCTTGGTGGTGTAGAAGAAATGGTAGTGTAGAGCTTGAAGGTTTTCAAGGAAATGAGGGAGATGGAGAGGGAGTTTTCTATTCAAGCTTGAGGAGCAAATTTTCTAACCCTTGTATGCAATGTTGCCAGCCGATTATATGGACAAAAAAAGGGGGAGTAAAGGAGGGGCAAAAGGTGGGGGAAAATAGGCAAGTTTTCCCCCACAAAATATCCCCCGGATTGGGATATTTTATGGGGGATAAGCTATACAGCTGTAAAGTGAACAGTGTGAGGATCATGGCCGGCCAGATATTTTTGTTTTAGGTGGCCGGCCGACCACATCTCCTAGCCGGCCGGCTTGGGGTCAAAAGTGTCAAGTTGGTTTAGTGGCCGGCCACCACATAATGGTGTCCTCCCATGTGCCCTCAACACAACCCTGTGGTCAAAAGTCCAAGAAAGTGGCTCAAGGGTGTTCAACATTAGCTCGGAAGGAGGAGTTCAAAAGGGTCAAGCAACATTAGTGGCCGGCCACCAACTTTTAGGGTCCTCCCATGTGTGTACATCACAAATATGTGGTTCAAAGTTCAAGAAAGTGTGCCCAAGGTGTTCAACATTAGCCCGGAAGTGTGAAAAATGGGCATCGGAGGGCGTCGGGGGATATATAACTGGTTGCTGCAACAATTACTGGCCTCCCACCCTTCTACGGCCTTCCCAATGATAAAACAGAGGTACCTGCCAAAAATGAACGAAAACCGTTGCAAAACGAATGTTCGGGGGCCAAAACGCGCAGTTCGGGGTCCCGAAAATGGGCTGTTAAGCACCGAAAGTGGCATTCGGCCACGAAGTGGGTTTCTCAGACCCCAGTGTCCCTCAAAAGGGAGAAAATAAAATGTATGCCAAAATTTAGAGCAAACGGAGATGGTTAAGCGATCCCGACCTGAGGCACACGGCCAATGGTCCCGAAAAACCGGAAACCGGACTCCGAAATGGGCAAAATGGCCTGCGGCCACAAAATGTAGCCCACGGCCACTGAGAGATGGTCTACTGGACCTCTCCCTTCCCTCAGGAAAAGAAACCGAGAAAATCGAGTCTGGTTCGCAAACCGAGGCAAGGCACAGAAGAGGGTTCGGAAGTCCGGAGGCAGGGCTCGCAGCCGAGACTCCGAAACTTCTGAACGAGCACATTATGCAATATCACCGAGCGCTCAATCAGTGACGTCTGAGTCTTAAGGTCGGTCAAAAATGGGGTGTCTACAGTTGCCCCTCTTTGACAGAACTCGAAAGTCACAAGAATGACGGGAGTGAATGTCAAAGCCTAGAGACGTCCCATTTTTGACAAGGCCGAAGACTTAGACAAACGTACAAAGTAAACAGAGATGTGCCCGCAGGCAGGCCCGCAGGCAGGGGGGGCAAAATGCAAAGCGATATGCAAGAAGCCGAACATAACTCAATGATCATGCAAATGCAGCGAGCTGTAATGAAGCAAGTATTCGCAAATAGATGCAACAGTTTTAAGCAAGAATGCAAAGCAACAACTACATTTCATGCAGTTAAGAATGCGGAGGATTATTCAATCCCCGCCACGTCTCACACAGAGAAGATACGATACCTGCGCGATTCGTCTGGTCGCACCAGCCTCAATTGAACCGTACATACAATATCGTGCCTGCAAAAAAAGAGGAATTTCAACAAGTACAATATGCTACCAACATATATTCAATGTGATTCTGGAAGTTTGACACACGCAGTGCTGGTGAGTGAATGCATCGCAATGCAAGAAAGGAGCGTGCGTGATAACGCATGCTCAAGCATAGAGGTATGGAAATATCAAGAAATGTGCATGGAAATGCAAGTATGCTCATGAGAATGCAAGTTATGTGCATGATAGTGCGAAACGAGCATGAATCAGGGTGCCCGTTTGTCATGAAATAACGAGTACGGAAATGCGTGTTTCGGCGAAGGCGACTCGATCACGGCCTCCGATCCACTTCCTGGAAAGGCTACAACTCATTCAAAAAGGATACACTTCAATTTCGATGAATGATGATGAGACACATGTCAGATCTTGAAGCTGAAGTTCCGGCGGAGCAATTTCGCGACCGGAGGTGTACTTTTCTTGAATTTTTTCAGGTCCCGGGAACTCCAATCTTCCTCAAAATTTGCAGGGAGCTAGGTGAGCCTGTGGGGGACATGGCCGGCCAGTTTTATGAGGGATAGGAGGTGGCCGGCTGGTTTTACAAAAAGTGAATGGCTGGCCGGCCGGTTTTCCAAAAAGGAAATGGCCGGCCGGCTGGAAAAGGTGGCCGGCCGGCTATATGACCAAATCCGAGGGCATTTTGGTCCTTTTACCTCCTTTCTTTATGCCCCTTCATCCCAAGACTTGGAGCCTATAAATGCAGCCGAGATCTTCTCTTCTCTTGCCTCCTACACCACTTTCTTCTCCAGATCTGAGTTCCATACGCGTTTTCCAACGCCCCACGCAAGTTGTTTCCGCAAAAATATTCAGTTTCAAGCACTTTGAACTGATTAAATTTTGGTTTCGGAGCTTCTTTTCTCATTTCCGCCACTTGAGGTGAGTTTGTCTCAATATTTGGAAGATTTTCTCGGGAGTTGACTTTTGTTGACTTTTTCATTTCCCGAGAGTTGACTTTTTCCAATTTTGGTTCATTTTCGCTCATTTTTGCTCCTTTTGCAGATTTTCTGAAAATGGCGGGTCATTCTCCTCATGGTGGAGGCTTTCCGGGTGCCGGGGACGATTTTGATCCCATGACTTTGCCCCCGAGGGTCCGACCTTTTATTCCCGGGAGGTACGCTCCGCCAGCACATGTCCTTCCTCGTGCCGTTTTCCGCCATTTCACTGATTTTGATGAGCGAGCCCCTGGGGATCTGCTTCTCCGAGAGCCAGAGCATCACCTCTCCCATAAGGCCCGAGAGGTATTTACGTCATTTTCTGCATTTTTCGTACATTTCGTGCCTTTGCCATGCTTGAACACACAGTTTAGCTTATGACATAGTACTTTATTTGCATCTTGAATATGTAGCTTAAACACTTGAATTTATGAACACTCGGCTCATTAATTGATTGCGAACGCACGGCATACATTAGTTAAGAAATGAACACCCGGCTCACACTCTGATTTGTCGAACACATAGCCCAAATTAAAATGGTGAACATACAGCACTCACTGACTTAGAGTAGAATGCACAGTCCAAACTCCGATTTTCTGAACACGCAGCCCACACTTAAATTTCCTGAACACGCAGCCCAGATAGTGAACACGCAGCCCAAACTTAAATTTCCTGAACACGCAGCCCAGATTGATAGTGAACACGCAGCCCACACTGATTGAAAGTTGAACACGCAGCCCAAACTTTAAATTTTCTGAATACGCAACCCAGATTAGAATAGTGAACACGCAGCCCACACTAATTGAAGGTTAAACACGCAGCCCAAACTTAAATTTCCTGAACACGCAGCCCAGATTGATAGTGAAAACGTAGCCCACACTGATTGAAGGTTGAACACGCAGCCCAAACTTAAATTTCCTGAACACGCAGCCCAGATTGATAGTGAACACGCAGCCCACACTGATTGAAGGTTGAACACGCAGCCCAAACTTAAATTTCCTGAACACGCAGCCCAGATTGATAGTGAACACGCAGCCCACACTGATTGAAGGTTGAACACGCAGCCCACACTTAAATTTCCTGAACACGCAGTCCAGATTGATAGTGAACACGCAGCCCACACTGATTGAAAGTTGAACACGCAGCCCACACTGATTGAAGGTTGAACACGTAGCCCAAACTTTAAATTTTCTAAATACGCAACCCAGATTGATAGTGAACACACAGCCCACACTGATCGAAAGTTGAACACGCAGCCCAAACTTTAAATTTTCTGAATACGCAACCCAAATTAGAATAGTGAACACACAGCCCACACTGATCGAAAGTCGAACATGCAGTTCAAACTTTAAATTTTCTGAATACGCAACCCAGATTAGAATAGTGAACACACAGCCCACACTGATCGAAAGTCGAACACGCAGTTCAAACTTTAAATTTTCTGAATACGCAACCCAGATTAGAATAGTGAACACACAGCCCACACTGATCGAAAGTCGAACACGCAGTTCATTCATTAAATTTTCTGAATACGCAACCCAAATTAGAATAGTGAACACACAGCCCACACTGATCGAAAGTCGAACACGCAGTTCATTCATTTCATTGGCACACATATCATTCATTTCATTGGCACACAGCTCGTTCATTTCATTGGCACACATATATTCATTTCATACTGACACATGTATTCATTCTGAATGCAGGTTGGTTCTCGCAGTGTGCGGGGGTATGGCTCCACCGCCGCGCGGGACTGGTATGTTGAGCTCCCGGAGGCTGTCCGGGATTTAGTAGACTTGGCAGGATTCGGGGCTTTCTGCATTGGGTTGTCACGTTGTCCTGCCAGGAGGACACTGATGGCGGCACTGGTAGAGAGATGGTGGGACACCACCAACTCCTTTCATTTCTCTGCTACCGGGGACATGACTATGACCCCTCTGGACTTCGCTGTGTTGACCAGCCTGGACATAGGAGGTCGGTCCATCCCCTATGACGAGGACATGGGCGAGTGGGAGGCCGCTTGGACATATCTGCTGGGGGCTCGCCCGCCTGTCGACAGGGTTTCTGGGAGAGTCCGATATACTTGGTTCTCTTCCCACTTCCGGCGGGCGGAGATGGTGCCCGAGACTCCTGAGGAGACGGAGCAGTACGCCCGTGGTTTCCTTATGTTCCTCTTCGGGACTACCCTGTTTGCCGATAGAGGGAACACAGTCGGGCTATACCTGCTGAGCGCTCTGGTTGACCTATCACAGGTCAGTCGATATGATTGGGGTGGCGCCGGCCTGGCTACCCTTTACTACTATATGAGCTCGACCTCCCGCGGGCGGGGAGACTTACTTGGCGGTTATTGGAGAGCCTGGGAGGTACTTTTCTGTCCCCTTGATTTACATTTCTGCTCTTCATTACTTGTACATTGCACACACAGCGCACTTTACAGTCTGTATTTTGCTCTCAGCACTTTGTACTTACATTCTGCACTATTTTTCTCAGCTATGGGTCTATGTATACTTCCCAGCATTAGCCCCAAAGTTGGAGGTGGCAGGGCCTCCCATGACCCCATATTCACTGGTGTTCGAGGGCCCGCACCGGCCGAGACCCCGAGAGACCCTCATTTATCTGCGACAGTATTTTGACACTGTGCGCCCATCGGAGGTACTTCAGAACCCTCAGTTCTTCCCATTTTTATCTTTGATTTGCCCTGCACGTTCCTGATTTCTGATTGGTTTATTCACTTGTTATCCGCAGATTACATGGCAGCCTTGGGCACCCTTGGGCGATGGTCTTTGATTTCAGTATCCCGGAGGATCGAGCACCTCCCAGTACAGGTTCCTACTCGAAGGACCTGTTGGTAGAGCATGGTTTCTGGGGGAACGTTTTCTGCGTCAGGTATGGGGGTATCTTTCTCAGGATCCTCCCGCAGTACCCCCAGTCAGTATGCGGATTGCTGACAGGCTCTCTTTCTCGGAGATAGTAGGCGCTATGCTGGGTAGCGATGCTTTACTATATCTCGAGGAGGGGGATTACGACACTTACCGTCATACATATTTGATGCCTCCACTGACGGGGGTTCGCACTCCGATGGCGAGGTCTGCTGGTACGTCATCTTCGAGCCAGGCCCGGGCTCGGGCTGCAGATGCCCCTTCTACTAGTAGGGCTGGTACATCGAGAGGTGGGGGTAGATCGGTTCCTTCGACTCCTCCGACTTATCCTCATCCTGGATGGCCGGACATGCCGTCCGAGTTGACGGGATGGCGTTTTGGGACTCCTTACCCGATTCCGCTAGAGCCTCCACTTCCAGACCATAGATATGTTAGGGATCCTGATTCGCCACCGGTATGATTTATAGTTTTGATTTATCAGTCGGATACTTGGACATTCATTCCTTTACTGATAGTTTTGCTTTTGTATCTGCAGCCTCCGGCTGAGTATGTGGACGAGATTCTCGGGGTGATGGCCGCACTTGAGGGCATGGTCCTTCGGAGAGAGACACACCTATCCGTTATGGGTGTGCAGGTACCGTTCATTTTTCTTGTATTTATCACACTTCTGATGACACACTGGTTTTGAGCATTCTTCTGTATTATAGAGCACATCCGACACACACCCCACTCACATACTGTACTCTTATCTGATTTTCATATTTGAACTGATGTATTGAACTTTTCATTTTCAGATGCCTCATGTATACGCTCCGCCGCGGGCCGGGCCATCTGGGCCTCCTTGGGGAGCTGGGCCATCTGGGCCTCCTTGGGGAGCTGGGCCATCTAGGCCTTTTTACGGAGCCGGGCCATCTGGGCCTTCTCAGGGAGCTGGGCCATCCAGGCCTTTCCGAGGAGCTGGGCCATCCAGGCCTTCTCAAGGAGCTCGAGGAGGGTCCTCCCGCAGACGTAGGGCACGCGTTGTAGAGGCGGAGCCCGAGGAGGAGGAGGAGGAGGAGGAGGTTACCGACCGCCAGTCAGAGACATCTGCCGAGGAGGGGGGCTCCGGTCTTGGTTCAGGGAACAGAGGCGAGGCTAAGGGGGATCCTGAGGATGACAGCTCCGACCCGGATGATGATGATGGTGCAGAGGTTGTCCCGCAGAAGAGGATGAGGAGTGCTTCTCATTCCCGCTCCCGAGGACATTGATGCTGCCGTTTCCTGCTTTATTTTTCTTTTTGCTAGTAGTTTGTAGCACTTTGCACATTGTTAGGCAGTTTTATTTTTTTGTAAAACTTGTACCTTTGTTTGTTGTAAAACATGATGGAATGAAACAGCCTTTGAAAAGGTGTTTGTATTTTAAACCTTTAGCATCGTATCGCATTATTTTATTTCGCACAAAAATTGAATGGGAATGTGCATTGTGTAATCACCAAGTCAGGTAGCGAACCGACGCAACAAACTAAGCAACTCAACTAACTAAGATATAACAGAACCTTTAGCAAGTTTACAACTCGATAAACAAAATGCAATAACGTTGTCAACGCAAATAAACAAGACTTAAACAAAGATTGCTTAAACAAAGCGAAATGACTCAAAAACGTGAAACACGTCCGCTCGACAAACAACTCGATAAGCAAAGCAACAACTCGATAATCAAAACAACAACTCGATAAAAAAAACTCAGTAACAACAGAGTGTACTTCGGACGTTCTGGGCACCGGAACACATCCGAAACAGAGGGAAATGAAGGCCTTTGACTCTCCCGTTGCATGGAAATGCTCGAAACTTCCCCTCGAAGGGTAAAACCGGGCCAAGGAGATACACTGGAGCAGTGCCGGCCACCTTTGGGAGCCGGCCGGCCAATTTTATGGAGAGTGAGAGCCAGCCGGCCAGTTTTGTAAAAAGCAAATGGCCGGCCAGCCAGAAAAGGTGGCCGGCCGGCCACTTATTCGTGCAGCCACCTAGTTTTTTGACACGTGTCCCCGTGAATAGTGTTTTTCCCTCTATAAAAGCCTCAACTTCGGGAACATTCATTTCATCTTAGTTTTACACAAAGATGGAGGCGTTTCTTGCGGAAATCTCGCATCTTGGATCTCTTCTCTAGATGGCTCGGAAAAGCTGAACATCCGGGGTTTCGGTTTGAATGCACTATTCACGCTGAGCCGTACTCCGCTACATCTCCCTTTTCTCCATGCCGCGGCAAGGTTCTGGAACCCAGTGACGCACGTTTTTAGCTTCGGCGGCCAAGAGGTATGTCCAACTTTCGAAGATTTTCAGGTTTTGATGGAGTCTGAATGCTCTGAAGTGATCTTGCCCCAGCTCCGTTTTGGCCATGCCCAGGCTTTAGGGCGGATGTGTGGGCTCACGGCGCATGATGCTCGATCTCTGATCTGGAGTGGGGAACTGGACATCCTCGGCTTGATCCATCGTTTTTCCAACGCCGGTGACCGCAGCAACCATTATTGGTAGGGTTTCCGGCAACACGCCCTCTGCTTGTGTTTGTTGTCTCACTTTCTGCTTTCCTCGGGCTTCGGCGGAGCTAGCATTCGCCTGATTGAAGTTGCCCAAGGCTTGAGAGAGAGAAAGAGCTGCATCGCTATGACCTTGGCCGAGACGCTAATGGGTTTAGATTCTGTCTATCGCCGGGAGGCGATATATATTTGCTCACATTACTCGACCCTCAAGCTCGGTTTTTTTTTTCTCACAAAACCCTTGTCTTACTTTTCTCTCATCGTACATCTCTCTGTTCTTTATTCTCTCATTTTCCATCCCTCCCCCAGGTATGGTTAATGGACAAGTTGCAGGTTGTGGACTCTTGCCCGGCCTATTCAGCTCGAGGCTACTTCTTTCGGCAGCGCCTAGTCAATGCTCTTGACGAAAGGTGGTGGTTCGATTGGATGTGCAATTTGTCCGCAAACGGCATTGCTTGGCGTTGTCCTTGGCTCAACCTCCCGGCAATGAGCTATAGTATGTCCCGGCTGATTGGGATCCAATTGATTGGTCTAACCCACTGCGTATTCTATTTTCCGTTCCGGTTCCTGCGTCAGTTCGGTCATGATCAGACCTGCCCACCGGAGGGGATTGAGTACCCAGCCACTTTCCCGATCCGGGGTGCACAGCTTGCCCGATATGTCACAGCATGGAGGACTAGAGAGCTCCTGGCCCCTGCTTCCACTTTCAGTTGCACTTTGTCCGACGAGTGCTTGGATTGGCTCAACGAGGAGGCACAGGTTGGGCCTAGCTTGGCATCAGATGCTTCGTCCAGCTCTGGGAGGGGACGCAGAGATACTTGACTCAACTATGCCCCAAATTTATTGCTTATTTAGCATTTTCAAGTTTTCTTTATGAATGTACTAAAAAAGAAACCTCGATTGTAATGCAAGAGCAGGAGAACTCAGTTTTGAAATCAATGAAATTGAAGGTTGTGGTACTGAAAATTTTCCGCTTTGGTCTAAAAATGGTCTTAGTCGTAAAAAGATTAATTTGAACAAAGTCAACTTTTATTAAAACTTTTCAAAACTATTTTCGATGTGGATCAGAACTGGACATGCCGAAGATCTGTCACTGAGATGCACAACCCCAAATCCCTTCAACTGGAAAGTTGCCCCTAGTCTGAAGAACAATGCGGCACTTCATGGCAACGGAAAGTTGCCCCTAGTCTGAGTAACTTTGCACCGTCGCGGCAACAGAAAGTTGCCCCTAGTCTGAACAGCACTGTACCGGAGATCGCGATAAATGCTGATGGATAAAGATGACTGAGATGATCAAAATGGACAGAGTTGATCGGGGAAAAGTTTATGACTGAACTTCAAGGTGAAGTTGCCTACGTATCCCAAAGATGGGAATCAAGCCTTACGTAGTTCAGGCCGAGGTTCACTCGAGTATTTTCACTCTCCTTTTGCGCTCTAACTTTTGCCAAGGCCGCCCTTTGCGGGTTTTCAACCTTGCGAGCTCAGTTTTTATATTTTCTAATTTTTTGTGCTCTGACTTTTGCCTAGGTCGCCCTTTCGGGTTTTCGGCCTAGCGAGCCTCTCAAGGATAATATTTCTTCAACTTGTCCATATTGATCGGTTGTGAGAACTCCAAGCCATCTAGATCCATCAGAACCACAGCTCCACCTGACCAGATAGCTTTGATGATGTAAGGACCACTCCAATTGGGTTTGAACTTGCCCCTTGGGTCGTGGATGGGAGCTCGGTTGTCTTTGAGCACCAAATCTCCTTCTTTCAGATTCCTGGACTTAACCTTCTTGTTGAAAGCCCGGGCAATTCTGCGTTGATAGCCTTGGATGTGGTACAGTGCTTTCAGTCTTCTTTCATCAAAGAGCATGAGTTCTTCAAATCTGCTCTGCTGCCAATCTGCTTCGGCTATTTGGCATTCAGCCAATACTCGTAACGACGGAACCTCAATCTCGATGGGTAGAACAGCCTCCATTCCATAGACCAATGAATACGGAGTCGCTCCAGTAGAAGTTCTGATTGAAGTCCTGTAGCCCCACAGAGCAAATGGCAGCTTGTCTGGCCAATCCCGGTAGGTTCCCACCATCTTTTGCAGTATATGTTTGATATTCTTGTTGGCGGCCTCGACCGCTCCATTGGTTTGCGGCCGGTATGTAGATGAATTATGAAAAGCCACATTGTATTTTTCCAACAAGTCTATCACTTCCTTCTTGAAGTGGGAACCATTATATGAAATTATCTCGTTTGGCACCCCGTAGCGACAGATGATGTTGTTTCTGATGAATTTTGCGACGTGCGACGCCTTCAACATTGCGTATGATTGGGCCTCGACCCACTTTGTGAAATAATCTATCGCTACCAGGATAAACTCATGCCCGTTTGACCCCTTCGGGGTAACAACTCCAATCACATCAATTCCCAAAACTGAAAAAGGCCATGGCGAAGTCATGTTGTACAGCTTTGACGGCGGGATGTTCATGCGGTTTGCATGAATTTGACACTTGTGGCATCGCCGAACAAAACTAATACAATCTTCCTCCATGGTTGACCAGTAGTAGCCTTGTCTGAGGATCTTTCTGGCCAGCATTACTCCATTCATGTGTGCACCGCACTCCCCTCCATGGATGGCCTCCATCAGGCGCTTCGACTCTTCAGCTTCTACACAGAGCTTATGCATTCCCAGATGACCCCTTTTGTACAGCTTACCCCCGCAGATGATGAACTGAGCAGCCATTCTTCTGATGGCCCTCTTATCCTTGGCATTTGCCCCTAGTGGATACGCCTCCTTTTCCAAGAAGTTCCAGATGTCGTAGTACCAGGGGTTGCCGTCTTGAGCCTCATCTATGGCGGAAATCGACTCGTATGCTGGCGCAAACTTTTGATCAATAATGACTGGACGCATCCGGACTCCGGACGGGATGTCTATCATAGAAGATAGAGTTGCTAGTGAATCTGCGAACCTGTTGTTCTCTCTTATGAGGTGGGTGAAATTTAGCTTCTCAAACCGAGGAATTAACGAATCCAAGGTTTGGCGGTAAATTATCATACTTTCCTCCTTGACTTTCCAATCTCCTTTTGCTTGAGATACAACTAGGTTTGAGTCCCCAATGACGTCCAACCGTCTTGTCCCTAGTTCTAGGGCTGCTTCCAGGCCAGCAATACATGCCTCATACTCTGCCTCATTGTTCGAGACTTTGAACTGGAGCTTGAATGCTAAAGGGATACGGGAATCGTCAGGCGCTATCAGCAACACCCCTATCCCATACCCATACTGGTTTGATGCTCCGTCAAAGTACATCGTCCAAGTTTCATCTTCGACGTGCAGAATGGCTTCATCTGGGAATAGGTACTCAACCGCTTCATCCCCCTCAACCGGGTGGTCGGCAAGGAACTCTGCTACCGCTCTTCCTTTTACTGACTTGCGCGTTACATACTTCGAATCAAATTCAGAGAGCAACAGCAGCCAACGAGCTAGCCTACCCGTAAGTGCTGGTTTCTCGAAAAGATATTTGATGGGATCCAATCGTGAAACCAACATTACAGAGTGAGCTAATAGGTAGTGCCGCAGCTTCCTGGTTGCCCATACCAAGGCCAAACAAGCCTTCTCCAGCGGTGTATAGCGGGTCTCATAATCCAGCATCTTTTTGCTCAGATAGTAGATGGCCCTTTCCACTTTGTCTTCTGATTCCTGCGCGAGCATGCAACCCATGGTAGTCTCAGTTATCGAAAGGTACAATATCAACGGTCTCCCCGGCTCTGGTGGTGACAACACGGGCGGGTTCTGTAGATATTCTTTGATCTGCTCAAAAGCTGCTTGACATTGGCCGTCCCATTGGAATTTCTTTCCTTTCTTCAGGAGACCAAAAAGTGGTTCACAAGTCAAGGTTAATTTAGAAATAAACCGTCTTATGAATTGCACTTTACCCAGAAAGCCTCGCACCTCCTTTTCAGTCCTTGGTGGTGGCATTTCTAAGATGGCCTTGATTTTGGAAGGGTCGACCTCGATGCCCCTTTGTGTAATCAGAAACCCTAGCATCTTCCCTGCTGTAACACCAAACGTGCACTTCTGGGGATTCAATCGCAGCCGAAACTCTCTGATCCTTTGAAAGAATTTTTGTAAGGCGGTGTAGTGGCCCTCTCTTTCTTTGGACTTGACAATCATGTCGTCCACATACACCTCGACCTCTTTATGGATCATATCATGCAATATTGTAGTTGCTGCCCGTTGATAAATAGCTCCAGCATTTTTCAACCCGAATGGCATCACTCTATAACAATATGTACCCCACGGGGTAGTGAATGCAGTCTTCTCCCGGTCTTCGGGTGCCATTACTATCTGATTATAGCCTGAGAAACCATCCATAAACAAAAGCAAGGCGTGTCCTGCCGTGAAATCCACCAATTCATCAATGTGTGGCAAGGGAAAGTCGTCCTTCGGACTGGCCCTGTTCAAATCTTTGAAGTCTACACAGACCCGAATCCTGCCATCCTTCTTTGGCACCGGAACAATGTTGGCCAACCAAGTTGGGTATTCAGATACCAGCAGGAACCCTGCGTCAATTTGCTTGGTGACTTCTTCCTTAATTTTGAGAGCCCAGTCCGGGCGGATCCTTCTGAGTTTCTGTTTGACAGGGCGGGCCTCGGGATCAAGAGGGATCCGGTGCTGTACAATCTCAGGATCGATTCCAGGCATGTCTTCGTAGGACCACGCGAAAACATCTTTGAAATCTTTTAATAAAGCGACTAAGCGCTCGCGTTCCTCCGAAGACAACGTGGACCCGATCTGGACCAGCCGCGGGTCCTTCTCAGTACCAACATTCACAGTAGTGATTTCATCCATTAAAGGTTTAACGAATCTTTCCTGCTCCTGATCAATTAACCGTTGCAAAACTGGGGGAATTTCTCCGTCGTTGTTTTCATCAAAATTTTGAAAATCCTGATTTAAGCAATAAATCAAAGGCACAGAAAAATACTCAGAAACCACATCCACATCATTCTCATTAAATATTTCCAAGCCGTCAGATTCCTCTGTTACAACAGACTCAAAAGAAAATGAAAAAGACGACCTAGACAGGACTGTGGCATCCGGGTTATCACCCACAGGAATACCGGACTCAGACTCAGTCGAGCTGGAATCTGATTCCGACGCACAAGATTCGGTGGAATCAGATTCCGGCTCACTACCTGACCCGGAGCTGCTAGATAAAAAGCCTTCTTCATATTGCCAGATGAGAGAAGGTGCGATAGATGCATCCAAGATCGGCGCTGGAAAGCCCGCAGCTATTTCATCCCCAATCATAGAAACCGAAGAGTTATCCCCCAAGCACTCTTGGTCGATCTGAGGATCTGAAAGTAGACACGCCAGTGCTACCCCCATTTCAAGCTCTGTGCTCTCAGGATCCACTGCTCTACACTGCTCAACCTCAGTTGGTGGGTCTGTCTGCGCTTCGGCAACGTCATCCCCAGGTAATTGTAAATCGAAGAAGATTTCGAAACCAGGCACGCACTTCTTCTCCGCGTTCAGCCATGGTTCTGGGAAGCCGCAGAATGGAAAGTCTTCCCCCTCCCGGACGAAGCATCCGTTTAGGGTACCCTAGATGGGCCTATGCATTAACTCAAATGGCTTCCCAGCCTTCTTTGCTTTGGCCCTTCCGGCCATTTCTTTCCCTTTTCTCACCCAGTCCTCTTTGGTGGGTAGATAATCCAATCGAAAGGTGTGAGGGTTGTGTGGCACTTCAGCCGATACCGCGACGCCCTTCCGGCCGCTTCTTCCTAATCCCATTCCGGGGATATGTTGTAGCTTGTTCATGAGGTAGACAGATTGAGCACTGACGTACATACCCTCATTCACAGCCATGACATTCTACACCACTTGAGCCTCGGCCAAAGTGAACCCCGATAAAAACACATCCTCCGTGCCGTGCTCGATCTCCAAGACAGGTGTGGACACTTCCGGCGGCGGATGGATTGATGAATTCCCAAAAACGATCGCTACCCCTTTCCCGTGAGGGTACTTTAGCATCTGATGTAGAGTGGAAGAGACTGCCTTGACCTGGTGCAACCACGGTCGCCCCAAAAGTAGGTTAAAGGTTGCGGGAACGTCCAAGATATGAAATTCAATGCTGTGTTGTCCTGGACCAACCTTGGTTTGAATTTTAACAGTCCCCATCACTTCTCTGCTGGTATTGTCGTATGCTCTGATCACTTGGGTAGTTGGGACGAAGTCTACGGGCTTCAACCCGATTGCATATGCCGTTCTGGTCGGGCCGACATTAATCACAGACCCGGTATCAACAAGTACCACCGGTATCCACTTATTTCTACATTCCACAGAAATATAGAGAGGTTTGTTATGATTTATGCCCTCAGGCGGTAATTCCTTGTCCGAAAAGGTTAATGCCGGGGAACCTCCTCCCGGAAAAACCAGCCCAACCAGCTGTTCAGGCGTGGTGTCTATGGAGAGTTTGGACTTGTCCATAGCAGACAGGACAGCTTCCCTATGTACTCGTGATGCCATCAGCAGTCCCCAGATGGAGATGTCTGCTTGTATCTTTTTTAACTGTTTCAGCACAACTTCCTCTTCAATCTGCTTCTCCTTCTGTTTCTCCGCTTCTCTATCCTTCCCGGATGCCTCGGGTTGGTCCAGGTGTGGGGGTTTGAAGTACCGCCCACTTCTCGTCATATGGTCAACCTCATCGAGGTACCAAGTGTCATCCGGTTGATTATTTCCCCAGTCTTCATCCGTGTGGGCAAGACATAAGTCATCGTCTTCCCACCACATTCCGTCGGCAGCCAATAGACACCTGTCTGGCTCCGGTTTTGTTGCACTCGCAGTACTCCCTGTCCACATGCTCGCAGCATTCTCTATCTTTGTGCACACAGCACTTTCAGTCCCCTCAGGGCCCTTAGCTTTCCTAATTCTCTCGGCATCCTCAAACTTTTCTCGTTCCAGCTGCATCAGTACAGCTGTTTGTTCAACAATTCCCGTATCCATAATTCCCATGTCTTGAGCAGAATTCTTAGCACCGGCGCTCTCCGGCGATACAACTTGACTTCCGGCCATTCCGGCCACAGCTGATACTCCTGCCCCTGCCGGGCTCTGTTCTGGTTGGGCTTCCCCCACTTCATCTGGTTGATCCTCGAGCCATCCAGTGGCCTCCGCCGATTCCTCATAGTCGAACCAGTTGATTGACGCATCCCCCAGTTCCTGGTCATCAAAAAATTGCAAGTTGGCAAAGTCCTCCTCTACGGCTGTCAGATCATCTGCCCCTAGCCCAGATCCATCCCCTCGGATCATGCACAGCTCTCCTGTCTCTGGCAATTCTATACCTAGCCCAATTCGGCTCGTTGATAGGATGTACTCGCTTGGATCATAGGCTCCCCCAGCAAGACTCTGTCCAGTCCCAGATTCAACAATCTCATTGTCTCCCGAAATCTGCCCTGCCCCATCTTCGACGGTCACCACCGTCGGTTCTGGTTGGGTATTGGAGATGTCCACCATGCACAAGAAGTCAGTGCAATCGGGGAGGAACACCTCTGGCTTGGGTAGGTGGGATGGGGTGATATAGATACTGGGATCGTAAGATGTGACCCCAGTTTGGATAAAATTGATTCTGTTGGGAGGGGGAGCTTGGTTATGTGGTGGGAGAGGGTTGGTTGTGACATTGGGTTTATCGGGAGGCGCGATCACTTGTTTGTCGATAAGATCTTGGATCTCATGACGCAATCTGAAACAACGGTCGGTGTCGTGACCGTGTTGTTGGTGATACGCGCAGTACTTTGCTGGGTCATGAGAGGGAGGGAGTGGATTCGGTAGTGGCTTCGGCTCCAGGGGTTTCAAATGCTTTTTCCTGATCAATACCCCTAGAGCTTTGGACAGGGGCATATATAATGGGGTGAAGGTTCTTTGGCCTCGAGGTTGGAATCTGGTGGTTTGTGTGTTGCTTCCGGACGCGCCGGAGAAGGGTGTGGCAGCCATGGGCCTTGTAGGGGGAGGGGGAGTGGTGGTGACCATACTGACTTCCGAGGCTCTTGTATTTGCAGCGCCACTCGGGCCCGCATTGTTGTTACGGTTGAAAGTCCTCCTCGGTTGCTCCCTATCGTGGTCAAACAGACCTTGTTTCATTGCATCTTCGATTTGCACCCCCATTTCGTGTAAATCTGCGAAAGTAGGAAAGGGGACTACAATCATTCTCTGCATCAACTTTGGGTGGAGATTGCGCACAATCATCCGGATTTGATCTTTGTCAGTGGGCCTTAAAGTCATCATTGACGCCTTTGCCCTCCATCGGATTACAAAGTCCGAGAAAGTTTCCTTGGGCTCTTGCCTTGTCGTTTCGAGATCACGGGTTGTGATCTCGATCTGAGTGTTGTACGAATATTGCGCGACAAAGGCCTCAGCCATTTCATCCCAATTCTTTTTCACTTCATCTTGTAACTTTGCGTACCAGTGGGCGGCCACACCCGACAGGGTTCGGCCGAATAGTGAAAGCTTCTGTGGTCGTGTTAGGCCCATTGGCCGCAAGATGTCTGCGAACAGTCGGAGATGGACCATGGGGTAGCCGGACCCGTCAAAGCGGTCGATTTGTGGCATTTTGAACCTATCGGGGAGTGTCACGGCCTCCTCGGTATATCCGTCTTCGATATCCGGCATAGCCTTGACCCCTTGGGATTTCTTGAAGAGCTTCTCAAGTTTGCTCAATTTCAGAGCTGTATGATCAACCTCGAACTCGAAGGGAGAGTCCGGGTGATTGGGTGCATGGACCTTGGACAGTTGTGGTGGAAGCGGGGGCGGAGCTGGCCCCGTTGGGAGGTTCGTGTCCTCTTGCAGGTTCTGGATAGTCGACGCAGTATTCCGGGTGTTTGGAGGTGCGTTCTGAACAGCAGGTGTCTGCTCAGGTAATGGAGCCCCTACCGGAGGAGGAATTTGTTGTGAAGCAGACGCTGTATTCTGTTGTTGCAGTCTGGTAATCAGCTCAGCCTGCTGGGTCATAATCTCGGCTTGTTGCTTAGCGAGTTCATCCCGGCAAACGGCGTCCTGCTGCATGGCCCGCATGGTTTCTTGCATTTGGTGCATCATCTCCTCAACTCCTGTTGGTGCCGCCATACTGTTTTGATCTATCTGAACTATTGGCAGATTTAGCTCTGTAGCAACGATGGGGATCTCAATCCGACTGTCCACTAATGGGGGAAACCACTGTTCTGGTGATCTCTGTTCAGATACACTACGCTTTCTCTGCCTTCTTTTGACAACGGGGGGTAGAGAATGGAACACTGGCTGTCCGTCAATTAGATCCTCAGATCGATTGAGTCGGCGACCTCGTGTCCAAAGTGCTTGGGGGGTATCTGCTGGGTTTGAAGCAATTGTGCTAGAACTGACCCTGACAAAAGATAAATAAAGCAATAAGGAAATAAATAAACAGATAAACGAACAGCATAACAGCTTAAAATAAATGCATGACACACAGCCGGGCATAACAACACACAGTCAATAAGCTGAATACACACTGTCCTCAAACACTGATTATTATCCCTGTATTAGTGTCCCCTAAAACAGAATCTGATACCCATAGATAACTAATTCTCAAATACTGGCTGATGCCTGCAGGCCTGATACCCATAATAATGAACTGATGCCCGCAGGCCTGATGCCCAAACTCATATACTGAACTGATGCCCGCAGGCCTGATGCTGACAATACTGAACTGATGCCCACAGGCCTGATGCCCAAACTCATATACTGATACATGCATTCCTGTAGAGACGCACTCTAAAGCACATAACAGATAAGTGAGAGCCAAAGCACCCCTATGTTGGGGTAGGGTTTCCCTGTCCTATTTTGTCAGGAGCTAGGGTTTCACTACGCACAGAGTGGTTTCAAACAACCTATAAACGGGTAAGCAACCTGTCCTAGTTTGGAATGGTCACTATGGATCCGAATATGCACTAGGTCGAATGGTCAAAGAGGGTGCCCCGGTAAAACCGGGGTTTGTGTTCCCATACTGGCAGAGCCCACAACCGGTCAGCCTTATGGTCATGCCTTGACAAGACAAGCCTCCGGCAAACCTCAGGAATAGCAGATGGCAAACACGGTGTCCTAGGCGCACCAATGCAAATGCAATGCAAAGAAACACACAAGTGTAGTAAAAAACCGATATCATGAGTTCGAGTCAAGTTCTCTAAATCCCCAGCGGAGTCGCCAGAAACTGTAACCAGCCCGCGGGGGACCTCGCTACAGCTCGGACTCGATTCGTGGTCACGGTTCTAAGTCTGAACCAAAGAGTCCAAATTCGGCAAATCATTTTGAGAAAACAGATTTTTGAAAGAAGTGCCAAACATGGACTGCTTTGCCAGATACAGAGTCGCCACCTAAATATTTTATTTTGGGAAATTTAGGAAACCCTGACTCGTTGCCTAAGGCCACGTGTCCGTCATCACCAAAGTTGCCTCGGCTCGGGAACTTGGGTACGATTGGGGAAGGTCACTTCGTGAGCACCCCCGCTCGTCCGGTCAGAGACCGGCCTCTACTAACCATGATATCTATTTTTGAAAACATTGTGTGTTCTTATTCCGGTTTTTAGCCTAGATTACTATGTGATGCGCACAGCATACAAGTATAGACTAGATCGCCTGAATTGGAACAAAACATTTCATGTTCGCTTTTTGAAAATGGTTTGCTACCCGCAGGTAGGCTTGAAACATTTGATGATTTATTCCAATTTAAGTAACCCAACCTTCACCCACAGGCATTTAGGCAGTTATATCACATAAGCATATAGCCTTATGGTAAGCATGCTATTCATGGCAGCACTCACACGCATGCAAGGATGCTAAAGCATAAAGCTTACCGAGTACTCCAAGCCAAAACAAAAAAACTGTATTAGAAATCATGCATGAATCCTAAGTATACAGGAATGCCTGATGCAACACATGCAAAAATGCAATCTATAGTAGGCCCGGCTATTCTAAAAGATGGCATATGGGATGCAACAGTTAACAAATATTCAATTTGGAATTGAAAGTACGATGCAGTTAGTATGATGCGCCGAGCCCGGTGCGTGCAATACAGATGAATGAAATGCAAACATGCTATCATACTGTATGCTAATTGAAATATGCCCTAATCTAACCACCATAAGCGGATAAATAAAAGGGAGAAAGACGTGGGGTTGGAAGACATACAACACACACACGCACACTTATTACAATATTGCCCTCGCACAGAGGGTCCAAATAAATATACAGTCCCGAATAAAAGAATATTACAGTCCAAATAATACAGTCCAAATATGTACAAATTCCTAATTAATTAATGAATTAACTAAGAAAGTAAATAAAACTGGCATGCAAGCCAGGGACTGCCTTGCTTCTGATGGATGATGCATGTCCGGGTTGTCTTGCGCGAAAATCCACCGGGATGCCCCAATTAGCCTCTGTTTAGCAGTTATTCTTGAAACGCGTGCCAAGTCCCGAAAAGTTACTGATTCTTCATTTTGCTGCAACAGAGAGCAGGAAAGGGGCATAGCAATGTAATTTCACAAATATATGCATGCCTCGATCCTCGTGCCACCAATCACGCATACCGAGGCATGATGGCCGAGGAGTCGAATTGCACAACTCAATATAGAATGAATGCACATGAAAACACAACAAGACCTAACTCCATCATGGATGATCCGGAGTGTTGGTGACTGGGGAATTGAGACACATTCCGTCACTCGGAGTACGAAATGCACCTCGTTTCCCGTGCCCGGGCTTACTCCTATTCCGAACACGATGCAATATGCATGACATGCATGAAATGCAACTAAGATACAATTCTAACATACACAATGTTATGAAATGAGATGCCTCGAAATGCGTGCACGCTGGCACGCAAACCAAGGAAATGCATAAATGCGATCTAAGATACAACCTAGTATGCACTATGCTGTGAAAAATGAGATGCCTCGAAATGCGTGCACACGGGCACGCAAACTGAGAAAATGACATACACAATGAAAATGATATGAAATGCGATATGGGCTTACACTAACATGAGAGAGCCTCAGCCACACTCACGTAAGAGGCCGATAGATGAAAATGAAGTGCCTCGAAATGCGTGCACATGGGCACGCAAACCGAGGCAATGGCATACGTAATGCAATATGGAAAAAATGATATGTAAAATGCAACATGGATTTTCAACAATGAAATGTGGGGGAAAACAGCCCCGAAATAAGGCGAAAACACACCCGATGCATGGAATCTCTCCCGAAATGCAAAATTCGGCACATAGAATGAACTACAGCTATACAAAGCATGCATAATTGGTACATGAGGTGAAAATACAGAAGCAAGGCAGCCTCAAACTAAGCATTTTTCCAGTTCAAAACATGGCCAAATAGCAAGCAAAAACAGTGCAAAACTAGCATGCAAGAATGGCCCCTAAACATGAGATTATGAAGCAGCTCATAGCTTCTAACTCCAAATAGGTTAGGGCCCTTCAACAAAGTTGAAGAGGGGCCCAAAATATGATATTTTCCAGAACTGTAAAAACCCCAAAAACAAACACAGGTATGGCTGCACTCCCATGCAAGAAAAAGGGTCAAAAGGTGGCCAAAGAGGCAAGTGGTATACGCAAAGCCCAAACTGAAAAATTCCCTTCTACAACATTGAAGAGGGACCAAAAATATGACTATTTAAACAACTGTAAAAACTCCAAAACAGTATACAAACATGCTAGAAATGCAATGCAAAATGAGGCTCAAAAGTGGCTATAACACAAAGTATGCAAAATATTCATCAAACAACCAAAGACCCTTAATGAAACATGAAGAATGGGCCAAAATAAGACTATTTTTAGTACTGTAAAAAGGCCAAAAACCGAAGCAAGATAGGCTAACAAATCATGCAAAAATGGGGATTAAAAGAGAGATATAACATGAAGTGTATAAAATATACCTCAAAACATGAAAGGCCCTTAATGAAACATGAAGAATGGGCCAAAATAAGAACTTTTCTAGCTCTGTAAAATGACCAAAAATGGAACCAAGATAGGCTGCCAAATCATACAAGAATAGGGAACCAAAGATGGATATAAAGACAAGTGGTACATGGAGGTCCCAAACAAAGATGAGCCCTTCTTCAATGTTGAAGAGGGGCTCAAAAGAAGCCTACTTATAGTTCATGAGAAACTTCAAAATAGACCACACATAGGTTAGAAAAAGCATGCAAAATATTGACATACAAAGAGGGTATTGAAGCAAGTGCAAGATGGAGGGCTCAAACAGGGTTGAGCCCATAATGAGACATGAAAATGAGCTCAAAAAAATGACCTTTTCAGTTTTGGTCGGAGCTCAAAACAATAAGCATGTATGGCTTGCAAAAGATACAAGAAATGGGCCAAAAAGGGGAAATTGCAACTCACCCTTGAAGACCAAATCTTTTGTTGCTTCTTGGACCAAATTTGTTGCCTCTTAGCTGCTGGAATTCCTCCCCTTTATACTGGATTGGAGTGGTGGTGGTAGAGCTTGGTGGTGTAGAAGAAATGGTAGTGTAGAGCTTGAAGGTTTTCAAGGAAATGAGGGAGATGGAGAGGGAGTTTTCTATTCAAGCTTGAGGAGAAAATTTTCTAACCCTTGTATGCAATGTTGCCAGCCGATTATATGGAAAAAAAAGGGGGAGTAAAGGAGGGGCAAAAGGTGGGGGAAAATAGGCAAGTTTTCCCCCACAAAATATCCCCCGGATTGGGATATTTTATGGGGGATAAAGCTATACAGCTGTAAAGTGAACAGTGTGAGGATCATGGCCGGCCAGGTATTTTTGTTTCAGGTGGCCGGCCGGCCACATCCCCTAGCCGGCCGGCTAGGGGTCAAAAGGGTCAAGTTGGTTTAGTGGCCGGCCACCACATAATGGTGTCCTCCCATGTGCCCTCAACACAACCCTGTGGTCAAAAGTCCAAGAAAGTGGCTCAAGGGTGTTCAACATTGGCTCGGAAGGAGGGGTTCAAAAGGGTCAAGCAACATTAGTGGCCGGCCACCAACTTTTAGGGTCCTCCCATGTGTGTACATCACAAATATGTGGTTCAAAGTTCAAGAAAGTGGGCCCAAGGTGTTCAACATTAGCCCGGAAGTGTGAAAAACGGGCATCGGAGGGCGTCGGGGGATATATAACTGGTTGCTGCAACAATTACTGGCCTCCCACCCTTCTACGGCCTTCCCAGTGATAAAACAAAGGTACCTGCCAAAAATGAACGAAAACCGTTACAAAACAAATGTTCGGGGGCCAAAACGCACAGTTCGGGGTCCCGAAAATGGGCTGTTAAGCACCGAAAGTGGCATTCGGCCACGAAGTGGGTTTCTCAGACCCCAGTGTCCCTCAAAAGGGAGAAAATAAGATGTATGCCAAAATTTAGAGCAAACGGAGATGGTTAAGCGATCCCGAACCGAGGCACACGGCCAACGGTCCCGAAAAATCGGAAACCGGACTCCGAAATGGGCAAAATGGCCTGCGGCCACAAAATGTAGCCCACGGCCACTGAGAGATGGTCTACTGGACCTCTCCCTTCCCTCAGGAAAAGAAACCGAGAAAATCGAGTCTGGTTCGCAAACCGAGGCAAGGCACAGAAGAGGGTTCAGAAGTCCGGAGGCAGGGCTCGCAGCCGAGACTCTGAAACTTCTGAACGAGCACATTATGCAATATCACCGAGCGCTCAATCAGTGACGTCTGAGTCTTAAGGTCGGTCAAAAATGGGGTGTCTACAACGGCACATGCGACGACAAATGGGGGTCGCGAATGTGGGGGTGGGAAATACTTTTTGCGACCACAAAACAACGGTCGCAAATACTATTTGTGGCCGCCTAATCTAGTTATGGCGACTGATGTTTTGCCATCGCAAAAAAGTAAAAAAAAAATCCTACAATGTATTAGCGACCATCTTGTTACTATCGCAAATAATTTTCAATGATATTTTATAAATACTGTAATAATAGTTTCTAGCAAACAATATTTTGAAATAAATCTACCAGATAAGATCCTGCTGAAAATAATAGCACCAAACCATTTGTTTGAGACAAATTTGGCAAAATCATATTTAATTGTAGGCTCTAAAAAATGCTATTCCAGCTACAATTCCTTGTAAAATTACATAAAATCCAACAAGCTAGCTACATAAAGTGTCAATAACCAATTGTCCTTGCCAAATAATAATACAATTAGCGATACAAGGTGCTCTTCCAACTCCTTTTTGTAGCCTTTTTTTTTTCTTGTTCTTGTTGTTCACACGAATCTAGACAATAAGGAAAGGGAGAAAAGAAAAAAAAAAGGATAAGAACAACGAAACACACTAAAATTATAACCTTCTAACATGACTCGGGGTATCTAACAATAAACACTTCAATCCCCAACCTTTCTATTGAATTTCAAGTCACCAGTCATTTTCCTATGATTCATCAGCATTTACAAATCAAGTTGAAAATGAACACAAATAAAGCATCAAGGGGAAGCATCAAGGTAAGATCAACTACAAAATATATTAAAAACTATACCTTGTAATAACATGTATGGACCTTGAGACCCATTGATTCTGCAACAGCTTCAATAGTTGAAATTATAAGCTTAGCTGGTTGGCGGGAAACAAAACGAGTTTGCCGCTTTACATAATCCTGCCAAAGATTAACAAAATTGATTGCCCCCTAGTTGCTAAATAGTTAGAAGGCAAATAGTTAAATAACAAGTCTTCTGCACACAAAAAGCACGAGAAATGAACATTTCAGTATTAACATGCTACAAACAGGGAGTGACCCTTGTGATAAGCACATATTTTACTCGCACGAAATATCTCTAGCATTGTACCAAAAAATGTAGTACTTGGAATGTTATAATCACTAGGAGGAGCCGTAAGTTTAAGCTATCAATTCCAGCAAGTATGAAGTTTATGATAGTACTACCCAAATGAATAACAAAAACTAGAACAAATAGAGGATTGATGGGAGATTAAGTGATGCTTTGGTTCCAAAATAGAAGGTATGTAACTGTACCTGACGCCTGTCAAACAAGGCTGAAAGATTCAACCCCTGAGAAAGGGTAATCATTTCAAATGCATTCATTATTAAGGGCCCACTCTCACTAGTTGTGGATTGCTCAGTTACATACTAATCCTGCAAAATACCAGAAACTACCGATATAACCATACAGACTTTGAAAAGAAATATATTATTGAAGAGCATGGATAGGCAATAGACAAATATTGAAGAGCATCATGATATGGTTCCTGCGATAGAAGTGCTGAGATTTTATCATAATATTTGTTGATAACAATAGAAAAAACTTCAAATTCTAGCACTATGGCACCTCTATGTATGCAAAGCAAAAGAGAAGGAGGAGGAGGAGGAGGAGGAGGAGGGGGAGGGGGGGGGGAGCACAACCTCGATGTCATCAAAAACTGCATGAACATCATCCAAATTCACATCTTCATTTTCTCCTTGTTTAACAGCCACATAGTTCTGTCAGAACCATGGGTCATTCCTTATCCCTTCAATCTTGATATGCTGCATGAATACAAAAAACAATTACAGAAAATGAAGGAGAAGAAAATGTCAAAGAGATCTAAAAGTACAGTTCAGTAAAAAAAAAAAAAAATTGATTATCCTTAGTAAACATACAACCAAAAGGTATAATTGCATTCTCGCACAAAAACAATGTAATTTTGATATGCATACACAAAGTAAAAGTTAGACACTCAAATGATGTGTCAAAAAATAAGAATGGATAGAGAGACTGACATCTTTGAGAAGTTAGAGAGCACCATACAACCTTCTTAAACAAGCTCATTTTATAGACCACTTGCAACAGTTTATTTCACACTGTTTTTCCCTAAGGTTCTAACAATACATTGCTTTTGGAAAATTCATATAAAAACAGTTTTGAAAACCTCTTATTAGCGATCTAGAAATTCCAGCAATAATTTCAAGCAACCAAACACTTTCAAAACCAAGCCAATTCAAACAATTGCCCTTCCATATAGCCCTAGATTTTACAAGCTTTCCTTAATCATCACTATTCCTAATTCATGAAACTACCTACCATACCTGTGTGCACAGACAATTGAATCAACAATTCTGGATCAACACAACACAGATGGCTATAATAGCTGAAATCACAGTAGAAACAGTAAGAGTTGAGAGAGATTGTTCCAAGAGGTTCAAACACCCCTATTGTTTTTAAGAACGAATGAAATTCAACAGAATATTGAAATTCAACAAAAAAATGAAGAGGAGATAACTAAAACCTCCCTAAAACCTCCACGTCACAAAATATTTAAATCATTAAACACAGCTGATAGATAAAATGAAGAGAGAGAGGGAGAGAGAGAGAGAGAGAGAGAGAGAGAGTTGGATTCATTCATAGAAATTAGACTTACCGATTATAAATCGATCAAAATCTTCAAATCTTCATCAATAATCGATCGAAGTCTTCAAATCTTCATCAACTATTGATCAAAATCTTCAAATGAACAATAAAATTTAGATGAAGAGTCCAAAGACAGAGTCGATAGAGAGAGAGAGAGAACATACCTTTGGAGATCGGTCTTCAGAGGAAGAGAGCAAAATGGGTTTGGGAAATAAGAGTAAAAGGGGATAGGGCAAGTTTTATAAGATTTGGTTTTTTTTTTTTTTTTTTTTTTTTTTTTTTTTTTTAAGTTAGGTAAGAATACGATTGAGCATAATAAAATGACATTTTAATGTAAAAAGTGTTTTTTTTTGCAACGGCTAAACAATCCGTTGCAAAAAAAATAGACGCAAAAAGTCATATTTTTAGTAGTGGTAACTTGTCTGATTTGGCAACCAAAAGGAAGTTTCAACATTTTAATACTATGAAGTTTCAACATTTGTTTGATTAGGCATGCCATGGTTGCTCAATAGACAAACATAAATGATCGTTCATCTCCAAATTTTTCTATCCTCTGTCCCAAAACATTCAAGTCATTGGATCATTGAAAATCTCAAAATGTGATGATCTAAAGACATAATCTAATAAATGTGAAATGAGATGATTAATTAATTCTCAACATTTTAATCTAATAATTAATTCTCCATCCACAAATTAGTCATCAACTCATCCAAATGAGATGTGGGTAAGCAGTTGGGCAGATGCGTCTGTATGAGCTGAAATTTCTTAAAATAAAAGGGTTTAACAACCAGCTCTTATTTAACCTGGACGTCACTTAGTGTTCAACACTTGATATTATGCTACATTTAAGCAATGCCTTCGTCTGAGCTCTAGCTCATCTGCAGGGTTGATATGGCAAGGTTTGAAATTTCCATTTTGTAAAACCCTCCATCTTATCACCACCCTCATTTTAACTTAGAATGAAGGGGAAAAAATATTCCACATAGTTTTTAAGAAAATAAAAAGTTTCAACCTTAGGTAGTGCAAGAAATAGCAGCACTGCTAAGGAAAAAATACCACCCCCACCCTCCGAGTCCGAGTCATGCAGTTGCTGAAGAGGGTGGTCAAACTCACCGTCAACAAGATTGTCTATATCTTTATTTCTAGAAAAATGTAATGCAACTACCACAGTTCAAAGCAGAGCTATTTAAGGACTAAAAAGGGAAAACCAAAATTTTTTAAAAGAAAAAAAAATTACTTCTAGCATCAATATCATGAGTGAAACATGAGGTTCTAAAGAAAATAATAAAGAAATGAGGGAATATGAAATTTTTTGAGAATCTCAAAAAGCCAACCAAAGTAACTATCACTTTTGTTTCATCTTCTTACAAGTGAAATTAAACATAATGCTCTAACTTTTTTCATTGAAAATAAATTAAGAAAGAACAGAAAAAATTGTATACTCCACACATGTATTGTGTATGATAAATGATGATAAGAAAGAGAGTTATCTCTGCCAACATCACAAAGTTATGTCCATAATAGAGGTTGCTTCATGAGCTATTTATATGGATGGTGATATGAAACTTACAACAATTTATGCAATGAACTTATTACTAATCAAAAAACATTATGAAAATTTTAACAATATGGATTTTGTGCGTCATTTTCCAACAGAGGCAAACAAAAACATGAATATCAATCGAAAACTATACTTCCTCGAGGAAAAAAAATGTTTAAATTTTCAATTTGATATATTAGATTGGGACAATTTGTGTTTCAGTCTTACACTATGTCAAAGCACTAGACATAAATTTTACCCTGTTATTACTAACCAAGACCATCATTATTAATGATCTCATAAAAGCCTAATAAACCATTTTTTCTTTTATTGCCAATATGTATAGATATATATTATATGCATACATCGTAGCACCATTGATATATCTTTCTCCATAATTCAAACCTTTGTCTTCATGAATTGTCAAATAACTGAAAATAAGTTTTTTAAGAGGCATTACAACAAACACCAATCATCCACACAACAGATACCCATTTAATCATTACTTATAAATAAAATAAAAAGAAGAAGAAGAAGAAGAAGAAGAAGAAGAAGTAGCTAATTTCAACAAAGATGATTTATAAAATAATAAGATTAAAGAAATAATACCCAATTACATAGTGAAGGCAAGAATAAAGCAACAACTACAATTAGAACAGAAAATTTAGTACCAATTATGTATGTACAAATTGCAAGGGTTAGGATCTTACCAAAATTATGGTGGGTGTGAAGACAAATTAAGTGGGTGTATTTAGAAGCACACAAAAATAACATACACCCATAATTAGTTGCAAATTTCAATTATAAGCAATCAAAATTGCTATTAGTCATGATGCTCATAAGATGATTAAAGGATCTTGTAACAGACTTTTTGGAACACATTGACTGAATAAGAACTGTGATGCTGTGCTAAATAGAGATGTCAATAATCTTGAAGAGAGAATAAGAATTTTACCTCCATATGGGAACCTAATCATTAGCTTCGTTTAGCTGCTTTCTGCTTCAGTTTATAAAGGTTACATTAGAAAAAAGAGAATGACAAAGAAACTTCAAAAACAAAAGAAACAAAATTGAGATATTATAGAAATTATTAATTACATGAGAAACATGGCAGTTGTAGAAATTATTTGATGTAAATACAATATGGAGATATTCTATATTCTGTGTATAGTACTCACCTTTCAGCATTCGTATTAGTTCACATTATACATCAATGTAATTTCTTTAAATCTTTATAATATATATATATATATATATACATGTTTTTAATTAAACTGAACAGTAGGAATAAAAATATTTACTATAAAAATTATGAGTGTGTAAATAAAAATAGATTCTCCAGTTTGGCAAAAACAAGCAAAATGTACCCACTTGGATCTGAATTGATTCTTCAGGTGTTAAGAGCATTGGCTTTCCATCAACCGGTGACTGCAATAAGATAATTAAGCCTCAGTTACTAGCAACATCAAAAACAGAGGTGAATTCCCATACTTGGTGAGTTTAAGAGTAAGAACTAATAAAACAAGAAGAAGAAAATAAAATAAAAAATAAAAACTCATAAAAGTTGTAACTAATACAACAATAGCTAAGTAATTGAGCACTGATGAGATTAATGAGTAAGGGTGAGTTTATAGCGATCCCGATTTTACCTTCATTGTTTAATTGTAATATATGTCAACTTTTCAAAGATTTTGCATGATTATACTAGATTCATCTCATTGGTAAGATACATGTACATCAATTAGATGGTGACTAATCATTGATACCTATTTATACAATGTATAGAAGACTAATGCTAATACATTGAATGTGATGGATTTATTATGAATGAATCTTAGAGATGCATTATGTTTCTATTATGAATATGTAAGATACATTAATCTATCTAATGAATTCATTAATATAGAAGATGCATTATGTATCATGAATGTATGAGATACATTAATCAATTTAATGAAGTTCATTGAATGAATAACTTGAGAGTTTCTCTATAGACTACATCTTCTCTCTATAAATACATCTAGTTCTAGTGATCTTCTACCCTAGTTCCTTTGTATTGAGTGTGGAGCATCCCTTGATCTTCATTTTAATCTGAAAGTTTGGCGATTTGGAGCACTTTGGTTTTTGGCCTTCATCTTCTCCATTTGAGGTAGGGATTTCTTTGTTCTTTTTCAATACTCCGTCTATAGATAGACATGTGGTAATTTTGTATTGCATGAAAATCATATCCGTGTTGGATTTGTTTTAAAATCATGAGGGGAACCTAGGGTTGGTTGTTTGAGAATGGTTTTGTTATCATTGACTGTGGTTTGGACTAATTAGAGAATAAAATTAGCATGATATTATTGAAAGAAGCGAAAGCCCTAAATTATATTTTGATTTGGTAAAATAAAAAGGGTTTATGGTTGAACAATGTTGGTAAATTTCTATTGTTAATATGAGTTGTGTAGAAGGTGTTATCAGTTAAAGGATTAATTATGGTATTGGAGTTATTTTGAAATGAGCGTAATGAATCAAGTTGGGTTATAGCTTATTATCCATGGAAATGATTTTGTAAAATGAAGAGAATGTAATTGGTTTTGTAAAAAGGAAAAAGTGTTTTTGGAATAAGTGATGGAACATGTTGACTTGAAAAATTATGAAAGTTGATCTTGAAAATGGTAAATGAAATGTTAACTCTATGTGAGTCTCAGAAAATAAATTTGAGAATTGAACTATTGTATCATGAGTGTTGAATACACACATTTGGGGGTTTTATCTTTACCTATCATACTAGTGTCGTTGTTGGGTTTAAGGATTGCTTGAGAGTTGAGTCTCTTTTATTAGGTGTACTGAATACATGCATCTAGAGGTTTTGTCCTTGGTCATCGGTGGAGGATGACATTGGTGTGTTGAATTGTGATGTATGCGTTACACTTGTGTTGGTTAAACATTATTGAATAGTTTATGTGTATGTATTACACTTGTTATTGATGCTTTGTTGTATGGAGGAATTTGTATATGATAATTGTTTATATACATTGTGTTGTGTGGGAGGAGATAGGGGATGTACTCCACGGTTTAGGGGAAGATAGGGGATGGACCTCTAAACCGGAAACTGTTTGATATTGATACAGCACTAAAATGTGTATCATTTGTGAAGTATAGAAGTGTTTTTGGTTGATATTGATACAACACTAAAATGTGTATCATTTGTGAAGTATGGAAGTGTTTTTATCTGAGATTGATACAGTACTAAAATGTGTATCTATTATGAGGTATGAAATGTTTAAAATGAGTTATTACCTCGCTTATCGCTTGGCGTATCCTTAGCTTACTGTGCATATAGCCGGTAGAGCAGAGTTGTAATTGTTATCGTCAGTGTATCTAAGTATGTTATGGGTTGCGATGGTTACAGTTTTGACAGGCCGAGCTGCCTCATTTGTGGATTATATACATGTTGATGATTTGTTATTTCCCTTTTATTTAAGGCATGCATGTATTGATATAAATGTATTGGGAACAAACCAAAATGCCATTTTAAGATTTTGGAAAGTGTGAAGGAAAATGGGGTATTTGTGAACATGTTTTCAAAAAAGGTCATTTTGTTGTAAGTACGGAAAATGGGGGAAGAGTAATGGGCTTGGTGAAATTGTTTTCTAGAACTGTTATTGTCATGAAAGTTTGTGGAAATGGGTAATGAAAAGGAAATAAAGATGAACCGCTTATAGCGTCTAATGAAATGGCTGTTTTCGAAAAAAGTTCATACTTATGTATATTTTGTATAAACTGCCACATTACTATTCTAGTATGAGAATGAACATTCATGATCATAGCTATCTGTAAGTTGTTATTGTTGGAGATCATGTTGAGATCCCTACTGGACTATATGTTCATCCCACGTTGTTGAATCTTTTTCAGGTGATAGCCAGGATGTTCTACAAGGTTTTGGATCTTCTTATTTGTTGGCCACGGGGCCTCTTTTGTGTTGGCGGAATGCCATTTATGTAAAAAGGGATATACCCTTCTTCTTGATTTTAATGATGTAAGCCCAAGGGCAATTTATTTAGTGTACTCATGTTGTATTTACTTGCATACGAATGAGAGCAATGTTATTCACTTCTACAAGTTGAATATACGAGTTTATTTCTGCATGTTATCTCTGAAATGGAATTAAGTAAATGAAATTGGTAATATTTCGAGTAATAAAAAGTGGGGCGTGACAACTTGGTATCAGAGCGAGCCGGGTTTGAATACTTTGGGCTCGTGGGAAGTAGTTTTTACTACAGTGGGTTTGCTTCAGGTTGTGAGGATGTTGCATATAGTTAACATGAATGTTAGGACTTGTATGTTGCATTTATATGAGCATGGGATTAAGTTTTCTGGATAGTACTCGTAGCCGGTGAACTTGCTTTAAGGTCCTCTTGGAAACACGCCTGATCAACGTGGTTTCTGATAGGAATTCCTTGAGAGTTCCGGGATGAGTGACTATCTTTATAGACTTGATTCGATTATGTGTTTAAATGTTTAAATGTTTATATGCAATAGAAATGTATGTTTAGGGTGGTAAGTGTATGCCTCGGGGAAGGCTGTTGTGTTGTGCAGTAAGTGTGGGTTTGTTTTTGGACTTTATAGGATGTCTACACGAGGGAGCATGAGATTTGTATCTCGGGTTAGAGGAAATGGTACCGGTGTGTTGATTAGTGTTTTGGGCTTTACTAGTTAATGAGTTTGTTGTGATCCCATCAATTATGTATTTGGGTGGTGTTCGTATTATGACTTGTTATCGGTTGGTGACTATGTGTGGGTGAAATGAGTTAGTGGTGTTATTGGTTATTGGGTATGGTTTGTGAGTGGGAAGAGAATTTCTTGAGTGGATGCTGACGGCAATCTTTGAAAGGAAAATCAGTTTGTGTCCTCGGATAACGAGGGTAGCATTGGTTAAAATTGTCATTTGTATTAGGGATTGGGTGATTGAGGTTAACCATGTCAGTCTTGAGTTTGAGGAGAAGGGCAGGCTTGCTATGTAGGCTTGGGGGTGAAGACTCCCTTAAAAGCAATGTTGGTGTGGTTCGATTTTAGGAAATCCGGTGAGATTCCAAAATTTGGGGGTTTGTGTAGGGAACTCCGTGTTTGGGGTAAATGGTTTTGAGTGGCACATCAATGTGTCGTTTACTAAGTGTGGCGGTTTATTGAGTTGATTAGTCAACTTGTTGGCATCGGGTTTATGTTGGCATTGGTCACCTTGAGGATAGTCGTGATTGTTGTAGACATTGCATGTGGATTAGGAAAAACTGAAACTAATCACATTAGTTAAGTCGTTGATTTTGACTGTTGAATTAATACAGAAAATACGTGTATTGATTGTGTGTTGTATATGCCAAGTGTTTAATACATTGTATATGCATTTTGTTTGGGAGGAGATAGGGGATGTACTCCACGGTTTAGGGGAAGATAGGGGATGGACCTCTAAACCGGATTTTGTTTGGGAGGAGATAGGGGATGGACTCCATTAGCACCACTATATGTGTGCTTATTGATTTTTGGAAGTGTTTTTTTTTTACATGTTGTTGATACAGCAAATTTGTGTATCAATTGAAGTATGGAAATGTTTATATATGAGTTGTAGTCTCATTTAATAGCTCGGCTAGGCAATGGGCCATGTTTATGATTTTAAATTGATTAAGTAAAGGAAGGTAGGATGAAATTCCAAAATCATGAATTTCTTATGCCTTATGTGTTGATAGCAAGGTTGTTATTTCTATTAACTATTATTATAGAAATGTTATGTTTTATATTGGTTGTTGCATCACCGTGTGAGTGGTGGGTGTTATGTTAGAAATAGATTGGAACATAAATTCTTCCTAGTGTTTTGGCCTTCTAAGGGCGCTGTTAAAAAGGAAAATGTTGAGGATTTGATTTAATTTGAATGTTATGAGAATTTCCAAACGAGTAGTTTTTGGCAAATAAACTGGAGATGTTTATGTATTATGGGTTTATGAAAAATGTTTACAAAACTTTTGAGTTTCGCATGGAAAATGCAAAATTTATTTTTGAATGTCAACGTTGAAAATTTGATTATCTTTGAGAAATGTCTCATGAACAAAAGAATGATTTTTCTTATATTTATACAAAAGATTTGCTTTGATTGTCTTATGTGAAGTTATGAATGTTGAGTAGTGACAAAGCTTGGAGCGCTAGTCGGGTGTTTTGGTGATTTGTTTCGGGAAGGGTTTGGTTTTGTTGAGGCTTTTGTGCCTAAGTGTTGCCTTTTGAAACGTGTTTCCTTGGTAAGCCCTTTCTTTTGTGAGAGTTTACCAAAGGTTTGTGGTGAGAATAGTTTCTTTTCTAAGTGCTCGGGTGTTGAGTGCTATGTGATTAGTTGGCCTTGTGTTTCTGCTGTACTCTTAATTTCGAGGACGAAATTCTTTAAGGGGGGGAGGTTATAGCGATCCCGATTTTACCTTCATTGTTTAATTGTAATATATGTCAACTTTTCAAAGATTTTGCATGATTATACTAGATTCATCTCATTGGTAAGATACATGTACATCAATTAGATGGTGACTAATCATTGATACCTATTTATACAATGTATAGAAGACTAATGCTAATACATTGAATATGATGGATTTATTATGAATGAATCTTAGAGATGCATTATGTTTCTATTATGAATATGTAAGATACATTAATCTATCTAATGAATTCATTAATATAGAAGATGCATTATGTATCATGAATGTATGAGATACATTAATCAATTTAATGAAGTTCATTGAATGAATAACTTGAGAGTTTCTCTATAGACTACATCTTCTCTCTATAAATACATCTAGTTCTAGTGATCTTCTACCCTAGTTCCTTTGTATTGAGTGTGGAGCATCCCTTGATCTTCATTTTAATCTGAAAGTTTGGCGATTTGGAGCACTTTGGTTTTTGGCCTTCATCTTCTCCATTTGAGGTAGGGATTTCTTTGTTCTCTTTCAATACTCCGTCTATAGATAGACATGTGGTAATTTTGTATTGCATGAAAATCATATCCGTGTTGGATTTGTTTTAAAATCATGAGGGGAACCTAGGGTTGGTTGTTTGAGAATGGTTTTGTTATCATTGACTGTGGTTTGGACTAATTAGAGAATAAAATTAGCATGATATTATTGAAAGAAGCGAAAGCCCTAAATTATATTTTGATTTGGTAAAATAAAAAGGGTTTATGGTTGAACAATGTTGGTAAATTTCTATTGTTAATATGAGTTGTGTAGAAGGTGTTATCAGTTAAAGGATTAATTATGGTATTGGAGTTATTTTGAAATGAGCGTAATGAATCAAGTTGGGTTATAGCTTATTATCCATGGAAATGATTTTGTAAAATGAAGAGAATGTAATTGGTTTTGTAAAAAGGAAAAAGTGTTTTTGGAATAAGTGATGGAACATGTTGACTTGAAAAATTATGAAAGTTGATCTTGAAAATGGTAAATGAAATGTTAACTCTATGTGAGTCTCAGAAAATAAATTTGAGAATTGAACTATTGTATCATGAGTGTTGAATACACACATTTGGGGGTTTTATCTTTACCTATCATACTAGTGTCGTTGTTGGGTTTAAGGATTGCTTGAGAGTTGAGTCTCTTTTATTAGGTGTACTGAATACATGCATCTAGAGGTTTTGTCCTTGGTCATCGGTGGAGGATGACATTGGTGTGTTGAATTGTGATGAATGCGTTACACTTGTGTTGGTTAAACATTATTGAATAGTTTATGTGTATGTATTACACTTGTTATTGATGCTTTGTTGTATGGAGGAATTTGTATATGATAATTGTTTATATACATTGTGTTGTGTGGGAGGAGATAGGGGATGTACTCCACGGTTTAGGGGAAGATAGGGGATGGACCTCTAAACCGGAAACTATTTGATATTGATACAGCACTAAAATGTGTATCATTTGTGAAGTATAGAAGTGTTTTTGGTTGATATTGATACAACACTAAAATGTGTATCATTTGTGAAGTATGGAAGTGTTTTTATCTGAGATTGATACAGTACTAAAATGTGTATCTATTATGAGGTATGAAATGTTTAAAATGAGTTATTACCTCGCTTATCGCTTGGCGTATCCTTAGCTTACTGTGCATATAGCCGGTAGAGCAGAGTTGTAATTGTTATCGTCAGTGTATCTAAGTATGTTATGGGTTGCGATGGTTACAGTTTTGACAGGCCGAGCTGCCTCATTTGTGGATTATATACATGTTGATGATTTGTTATTTCCCTTTTATTTAAGGCATGCATGTATTGATATAAATGTATTGGGAACAAACCAAAATGCCATTTTAAGATTTTGGAAAGTGTGAAGGAAAATGGGGTATTTGTGAACATGTTTTCAAAAAAGGTCATTTTGTTGTAAGTACGGAAAATGGGGGAAGAGTAATGGGCTTGGTGAAATTGTTTTCTAGAACTGTTATTGTCATGAAAGTTTGTGGAAATGGGTAATGAAAAGGAAATAAAGATGAACCGCTTATAGCGTCTAATGAAATGGCTGTTTTCGAAAAAAGTTCATACTTATGTATATTTTGTATAAACTGCCACATTACTATTCTAGTATGAGAATGAACATTCATGATCATAGCTATCTGTAAGTTGTTATTGTTGGAGATCATGTTGAGATCCCTACTGGACTATATGTTCATCCCACGTTGTTGAATCTTTTTCAGGTGATAGCCAGGATGTTCTACAAGGTTTTGGATCTTCTTATTTGTTGGCCACGGGGCCTCTTTTGTGTTGGCGGAATGCCATTTATGTAAAAAGGGATATACCCTTCTTCTTGATTTTAATGATGTAAGCCCAAGGGCAATTTATTTAGTGTACTCATGTTGTATTTACTTGCATACGAATGAGAGCAATGTTATTCACTTCTACAAGTTGAATATACGAGTTTATTTCTGCATGTTATCTCTGAAATGGAATTAAGTAAATGAAATTGGTAATATTTCGAGTAATAAAAAGTGGGGCGTGACAGAGTTTGAAGTGTATAATAGTATAAATGCTATTAAATTCGTTTTAAAAGTTAATGGAGTGCCAAATTTTTTAATATAGGAAACAAGTTGGCCTTTGCAGTACAATTAAGAATATTTGGTTTTATTGGATTCACAATCTGCAAGATTTATGTGCCTTGATTTCAACAGAAGGAACATACTTTTAAATGGAAAATGAAGTGATTTTCTCCAGCATTTTCTTGCTGCATAGTACTTGTTGTCTTCCACTGCCTTAATTTTCTTTCCAGGGTACAGTATTGAACCCTATGGTCTCTCCTAGTTGTGTGGTTGTCACTCTTTATAAATGTCTATGTCCCAAGTACTAAACAAAAGCAGTGTAATAAACTATTGATCGTGAGTAGAAAGGTTGCCCTTTTGAATTCATTTGAAGCTTTCGTATGAAATGGATTTGCTTCATTTAATGCTATTTTTGTGGATCTATCTAAGAATTCTTTCTCTCCGGTGGTGATTGAAGTAATATTCTTTCCATCTTTTAGCTACAAATCATGTGTTATATCCAAATCCTCTAAAATTTATTGAAAATTTAATATCCTCAAATTTGTATCTTTCAGATATAGCAATCAACGTTAAATTTTCTGTTCATTACATATCTCATCAACAATAGTATTTGGAGAATTCCATCTCATTCTGCTAATCTATTTTTAAGCATTTTTGATAATATGCACATATATGTCATCCTGTTGTGAACGGCCTCCAATTGCACCCAAATATTAACTTCAATTCTCAATATCTGAAGCAAGAACAGGCTCAGGTTCAAGAACACTGAAGCATCATGTCTATGAAAAATTGAAGTTTGGACTATCTATGCATTTAGATATGTAAACTTTTGTTATATTCACATACTAAAATAAAAATATGGTTTTTTAAGTGGGAATGGCACACCCACGCATGAAGAATACAGGAACTAACAATTAGTGGTTAACTGATATGTCATTAATTAAACCTCCTTAGGGATGAACTATTTTGCAAATATGAAACGAGAAAAGCAAAAGAAGAGATGCTAAAATCATTTTACAAAGAAAATTATCCCTTAGTCATTAGAAGCAGAACACCAGGTTATGGAATCATTTCTTTTGAAAACGACATAAACAAAATGTTAGTGCTTGCATAAATATTTAATAAGTATGCAATAATTCACATTCAGACTTCAATGTTTTGAATCCTTATAAGGATTCAAAGGCAATGCAGTGAGAAACCCCCAAAAGGCAGTCATATTCCACCAACACAAGAATAACTTATAATATATGGCTACATAACAATTTCAAATTGCTTGAGCCATGAATAAAAATGTAGAATCTGAGGAGAAAAGTAGGCACAACATATAGAATTGAGATATTTATGGTTATAAAATATTACCTTTGGCAACACCAATTTTCCATGAACTGATAAGCTAATTCAACAGCACATCCTTCTCTATCCCTTGAGAACCAGAAACAAGACCTTCATCTTGTTTGGTTAGCATGTTTTGTAATGCATGGCCAAACTCATGGAAGACAATCTCAACCTAATTATAGCAATCAATCAATGTGAAGATCATGAAACCGAAATGGAAAAATCTACAGAACAGTTGCAGCTTATATGACTCCTCAGAAAATTGCAAACCTTCCAGTGATCAAATAAATAGATATAATCATATAGATATTAAAAAATAATGGTAATATCTATCTCAGTTATTAAACCCAATACTTAAAACATTCCCAAAAATCAGAAATAGTAACCAATACTTCCACATGAATTGGCATTTATACAACTTAAATTTATTCAAGTTCTGCTCCATTTGGAGAAGTACACACAGAAGTATAATCCATCAATTTTTTGTAGAACACTTATGAACATTTGAATTAAAAAATTATATAAATAAATAAATAAAAAGGCATACCTGAGAAAGTGTGGATGAATCAAATTCCATAGGCAATTTTTCTCTGTTTTTCCAAAACAACCAAATTATTAAACTAGGTAGAAACAATCATCAATCGTTCTAAGTCAACACTGCCATTCTCGGTCAAACAGTTAACTAATGAACATTAAAGAACAAAAAATCTTTAGTAGAATTTGAAATCAACAAGAAGGAAAAAAATTAAACCTAGATTTGAGGTAAGAGATGTGTATATTGATCCAATCTTTTGGTTTTTGAGGGGAAAAAAAGGAAAATATAAACAAAAAAAGAAATCTGAATCTTGAATTCATTGAGAGAAAAGTGAAGAAAGGAAAGAAAGTGAAAAACAGAGGTAGAGAATGAGAGGAGAGTGGTGTGTACCTCAAGGCTGAACCTGGAGCTGGACTGAATCAGCAAATTTGGTGCAGAGTTATGATCAGAGAAGATTGAGGGGTCGATTGAACAAAAATGGAGAGAAAAATTAGGGAAAAGATGAATTCTCCATCTTCGATTTCATTTTCGACGCATTAATGTGCCTCGCCGCCTGATCATTCTCATTACAATTAGCCCGTTCCAGATCATCGTTTTGACGAGTCTGGCAGTAGTCCTTTGTAGACAAAGGTTCTGAAACAGTTGAGGGGAGTGTATGGTCTGGATTTGAACATACGGCTTATGGAGGGATTGGAGAAGATCGAAGGTAGGGTTAGGGTTTTGAAACCGACGACGAGAGTGGAGAAGACAAAGGTAAGGTGAGGTGAATGGCGCGACTGAGCTTTGATCGAATTCGACTAAGGTGTGAAAGAGGCGCGTAGGAAATTTTTATATGTGTTTGAATTAGTAAAGTTATCCCCTACCAAACTGATGGTCGGCCAATGAATTTGGATACCAAAATGACGTCGTTTTGATATCAGCGACCAAATTATATTTGTCGCTGAAATAGCATACACAGCTCCCTTTTTAATTTCATTCTCCCGCCCATATTTTTGGCGACAATTAGTGTAATTTGGTCAGCAAAAATTACTTATTTGTGACCAAAAATTTTAGTCGGTAGTAGTATCAATTTTTAGCTACGAAATTTACTTTTAGTCGGCAAATGTCATTTTTTTGCGATCAAAATTTTTTTGGTCGGCAAAAGTGTAAATTCTTGTAGTGATAGCTATTCTGATCTATTATGATATCAAATCATGCGTTCTCATAGTCTTCTATCACTACTACATTCACATACATACAGTAACACTACAAACTCATAAATTTTATTAGGGAATTATTCAAAAATATTAATATGTAATTCAGATTCATTCTACACATAGGTCCCACAATTCACACTTTCAATATCCATGTTAGACTATCATTCTTGAGACCCAAAATTTGAGTCCTAGACTTTTCTTTTCCATATAATATATAAAGAGAGATATATATACATAAGAACACGTGGAAATATAATCATGGGATGCATGATGTGCACATGATGATTATCCCTGTGATTCTCTCTCCCACAAAGTAACACGTGGCACGCACAGAGATTTGGCATGCATAGTAGCTTTAAATACATATCCTGCACATGCATGCAACTAATGGGAGATATATACATAATACAAACCCAGTTAGTTATTAGGGGGTAAGGAATAAGCTTCCAAGTACTGCTAAAAATCTTTCATTATTGGCAGAATCTTACATTAATGTCTCATATCCATCACATTTTACTATAAAATGAACTGAGAATCTACACCAACTAAGATTTCGCATGGCAGCTTGTGCACACACTTAAGATTGCACATGCCTCACCAACTCATCTACTTTATGCCATTTGATTGGTGAGCAGCAAGAATTCTTCCATGGACCAGTATAATAGTTAGTCCTAATGTGGAGGCTCTGGACCACTTTGCAATCTGTATATTGAAGCATCAAAGTGATTACAGAGCTTGTGCAATCTACACTCAAAAATATATATATTTGATTTGATATTGTTTATTTCTCTACATGTTAATCACTTCCAAGAAGTACTCCATCAATGACAAAACAGTACTTCACATCTCTCTTTTCTACATGTTATCTATTCTTTTATTTGTTGAATTGACTCACTATTAAACATTAAGCAGACATCATGTCTTAATAGATTTAGAAAAGTGAGAAATTAAAAACTAGTGATGTTAGTACTTTTACCTTGTTAGTTCTTCTTCTTCTTCTTATTCTTCTTCTTCTCTTTCTTTGAAATGTGAACCTATATTTAATAAGAACAAGTATTGTAATTAATAAGATATGGTAATTGTCAAAAAAGCTTTGATTAAATGATTGCTCACCTCTTAGGATGAAAATGCATGAGATTGTTGTTGATGTGACATTGGCTGAACAGTTACTTGACGATGATGATGCACTAATCATGTTAAATGTCGACATAGCTGTTGAATAACATATGGAACACAATGCTTTTTTAGATATCAAGATAACAAATCTCCTATATTTATTTATGTATTTTACTTTCTTAAAGTTTTTTGTTTATAAATAAAGAGAAGTTGCAGTTTATATTGTTGTCTCAAATTTTAACAGACCCATTGAGCAGGGAAAACACAAAAGAGATCTTACATTACATGCTTCAAAATATAACAAAAATATCCTATTTTATATCAAAGGCCGGCAGTCAGGGTTGTGCTTCATTTTCATGCATAAGAAAGTAATAAAACCCATATATCACACATTCAAAGAATATATATATGCACCCAATTTAGTCACCATTTGATGGGGATTTGGGAGGGGAGCGGTAGATTGGGTACAAACCTAACCTTTGGCATAATTTACACAAAGTGGCTGCCATAAGGTAATATAGACAAATAATCCACAACAAAACATATTGCAGTGGAAAGAAAAATATATTATTAAACCACAAGGATGTCCAAGATATTGATACCTCAAAGTAAGACCCAAATGGTACATCATGCGCCTGTTGTACAGTCTCAAACACCTAATGGAGGAGAACATAGGATGTACAGTGCATTAGTTACAGCAACAATCTAATTTCAGAGCCAAAAAAAATAATAGAAAAATTAATTACAAAAACATATATTGCAGAAAACTAATTGAATTAGGACATAAAATAAGTAGTTGCACCAGCTGTTTCTTATCTGGTGAAAAAACAGCATGCTGCCACTCTGTCATTACTGTATCTGGAGGGCACATAGGACTGTTACACAAGGCCCTCAATTTTATCTCTCTGACTTGGCCATCATATTCATCAGCATCATGCCATAGACCAATCTAAAATTAGCATAAAAGAAAATACAAAATATTTTAGATTAATTAGAAGTAGTTTGTTAAACAGAAATTACAGTCATCCCTAGGGTTTAAATGATTATATATATATATATAAGCATATCATTGAGTTTGAGGGGTTCCTGATAATTTTAACAAATTCACTGCATAATTCGACTCTTGATGTGTAATGCTTGATAGTCCCAACACTGCTACACCGCGATTGATATTGACTCGTCTTCTAATACTACTGTTTAAAACCATGCACTAATCTTTAAGACTGATTTCAATCGTGGACTGTTGCAGAGGGCATGCATAAAAGGTGAAGTTGTCGAAACAAAACTTTTACTATAAGTTATTTTGTGGGGTGCAAAAATTATCAACTTGTAACAGTTTAATGAAAAAGAACAACACCAACTAGAGTAACTAGAAAGTCATAACTATGGTTAGGACAACATATGTGGAGTTTCCAATTAAATGTCCGGCATTAAATTTTGATGTTAAAAATGAAACCAAATATCTTAATGGAGTACAAGCTGAAGATTGAAAACTTCTCAAATTGATCATCATGTGAAAACTATTTATCCAATCGAAAACATAAAATTTCAGAAGACAAATAAACATTATCAACATAAAATCTTGGTACTTACAGTAAGGTTAGTGTCCTTTGGACGGAACGATACTCATTTATAAAATTTGAGTCGTCATTCAACAATAGGTCAAAGAATTGCTCTGCTGTACTTAGGAAAACATCCTGAGGGGAATTAACATAGATAATATTAACACGGAACGTAAAGAAATTAAATACTCAAGGATAGTGCAAAACAATTATACATACATTGTGTATACTAACTAAGGCTTCTTCTTTGATGAAGGGTTGGAACTTCACAGTCTTGGGCACGCTTTCTTCAGTAATCTTAGCCTGGCTTTTGCTGCTTCTAACAAAGCTGCTCTGTGCACGAAGAGCGGACTGTTCCTTCTCCTGTATAACAGTAAGAATAGAACAATCAAAGAAGTTTAATAGCTATTTAAATAGTTCAGGGTCAAAACTTAACAAAAGTAAAGGTACAATGTCAAGGGCAAGGACTTGCAAGGAGCCCTAACCTAATTTAAGCAGAGGAACCATAAGTATCATTTCACATAGTTCAGAAGATTACCAAATATAATTCCACTACTCATATGTACCAAATAAATGGTATATCTCATGTGTAACTAATAATAACTTGAAGGCTGATTTATGAGGATATTCATGTTTGTGCCATCACATTTGATCCTCTATGTCGAGGTGTTTGCTCAAACTTAAAACAAAAATCAATGAAAATCAATGGCAAGTATTAAAAACACTGGTCCCCATGCCACAAAAAGTTCTTTCAGGAAGACCTTGAACTTATTTTTCCTTTTATTCTTGGTAGCTGTCAATTAACAAATAAAGAAAGGTAATATGTTGAAACCAGTTGGTTGATTTTTAAGCAATCATATCGGGTGACAAATTGCTCCTTTTATAAAAAAGGATAATCTCTTTAGGCAATACTCTCATGCCAAAATTCTTTTCAAACTTTCCTTTTTAGAAAAAGACACAGTGCATAAGTTGTGATTTGGCAAGGACCACTACCCAACACCAAAAAATTACAAATCAGAAGTATAACCTGGGTACAGTACTACAGATGCACGAGCCTTGGCCAAAAAAAGAGAAAAAGTAAGTTACAAAAGAGTGACAGTATTGATTTCTATCTGGTATAATTGCAACCAATCATATCAAGACTAGTAATTTCATTCAGAACATGAGGGACGTCGTACGAATTGCACTTCTCAAGTGACAAGATATTGTAGCCAAAAATCTGCAGTTTGATTCCCTTCTCAACATCGAGTAACATAACAGAAAACCAAATTAACCTAGGAGTACACAACTGTGGAGTTCATAATAGAGGTATGGAGTACGTTTTTGTTGTTGTTGATAGATTTTCTAAAGCATCACCTAGGATGTTGGGTTTATTTAACTAATTTGTAGTTCCAAGTCTTCCAAAGAAAAAGCTATAGGTAGGTCCAGGGAGAAGGTCAACTATTGACAACACTTTTAAAGTTCAAACTTAAAACAAGCTCAAAAACACAAAAATCAAAATTTCTGGTCAAGCTTCACAAAATCGCCTGTCCACTTACGAGTTGAAGGACCATTGAGATACTCATGTGAAGGTGCTCCAAAGTAGAAAGGTTGTCTCCTGTCCATGTTGCAGCATACCTCTGGCTACCTATAAACCCAGCTCTGGTAAGAACAAAAGGACGGTTATTTTCATTGCCTAATTTCATGCCTTCATATGTTGATCATGCCATCAGCATCCCATAAACCTACAAAGGACATCAAACATAAATAAATATAAGTTCTAAAGCTTATCATAGTGGCAACCATAAGATGTGAGTGAAGATCTTTATAAAAGTGTAAAACATAAAGCATAAGAATAGAGCTATGGATAATACAATGTGATAATGCGAGTGATTTTGACAACCTCCGAGTTCAATATCACCACGATCCACGTTGGTCCCAGGCATCATCTTTGTTACAGCCTGTGAAGAAACATGCTAAGACCATGAACAAATTAAAAAATATGCAAGCAAGGGAGGAGAGTTCTGAGCATCACCATAAAAACAGCTGGTTCATTCATATCATTCCAAATACCATCAACACCATTAGAAATGAAATCTTTCACTAAACTAGCCCACCACGAACGAGTTTTAGACAGTGTGAAGCCAAGGAAAACACAAGGCCCAGGCCAAACCTCCCCTAAAAAACAGAGTTAAAACTTGAAAATGAGTATCCTTCTTCATGTTTGATCCCTAGGTCAAGCATGAATGTAAAGGCATAAAGTGATCTACCAACAAAAGGCTTTCCATCAGCTGTTTCAATCCAGACATCTTTTTCAAAACCACTATCGTAAACAAAGTATCCTTCTTCATGTTTGATCCCTCGGTCAAGCATCCAGATTGCGTTGAATCCAGTGAGAAGTAGATCTTTCGCTAAGGATTTTGGATCTGGAAAGCGGTCCAGCTAGGGCGCCAGGACCAACCGATAACAAGGCCGATCATGACAGCGAGCCAAATCGGGACTGAGGAGAGTAAAACGTCAAGGAATGTCTCGGTGAGGCTTGGTGTAGCACGCTCGCGAGGGACCCCGCACTACACGCTACAGTTTGGACTCGATTTTGTTTGCGGTTCTAAATCTGAACCAAAGAGTCCAAATCCGGCAAATCATTTTGAGAAACAGATTTTTTTGAAAGAAGTGCCAAACATGGACTACTTTGCCAGATACAGAGTCGCCACCTAAATGTTTTAATGGGAGAATTTAGGAAACCCTGACTCGGTGCCAAAGGCCACGTGTCCGTCATCACCAAAGTTGTCTCGGCTCGGGAACTTGGGTACGATCGGGGAAGGTCAGCTATGAGCACCCCCTCTCGCCCGATCCTAAGATCGGCCTCTACTAACCATGATATCCGATTTTGAAAATGTTACGTGTTCTTATTCCGGTTATTAGCCTAGAATTACTATGTTATGCGCATAGCACAAAAGTATAGACTAGATTGCCTAATTTGGGAATAAGCGTCGCATATCCGTTTGTTTTGAAAAACACTTTGGAATTTGCTACTCGCAAGTAGGCTAAAATGCGGATTTCAATGAGTTTTTCCAACTCAGACGATCCAACCTTCACCCACAGGCATTCAAACAGTTTATCACATAAGCATCTAGCCACATGGTAAGCATGCTGTCATGATAGCATTCACACGCATGCGATATGCTAAAGCATGAAAATACTTACATCGTACTTCGTGCCAAAACAATAAACTAGTTAGCCAACATGCATGGTCCTAGTTCATGTCAAATTGACTAATGCAACACATACAGGATGCAATTAGAGTAGGCTCGGCTAACCTAAACATGGCATATGAAATGCAATCAATTGATGCACGTATTTAATTTGGAATTGAAGTACAAATGCAGTTAGCATGATGTACCGAGCCCGGTGCATGCAAGACAAATGTATGGATGCACGCATGCATAGCATAAGGTATGCTAATTTAAACATGCCCTAATCTACCTTCATAAGCAGATAAATAAAAGGGAAGAAAGAAGTGGGGATTGGAAGACATACACACACACGCACCCACACGCACCCACACTTATTACAGATTCGCCCTCGCCCGGAGGGACCAAATAAATATTACAGATAATTAACCTACTAATTAGCTAAGCAAATTAACTAATCTAGGGAAAATAGATAAACCGCCTCGGGAAGAGAGCCCAATGCAATGCATGCTCGATCCTGCTCGGAAGTACACTGCCATGCGCAAGCTGCCTCTATTTTCCCTGCTATACTCCTCTGAAGACTGCCAAAGTCTCAGGATGTGCCTACTGGATGTTGAGGAGTGCCACCGGCTGGAGGGAATCATCACCGGCTGTGATTTGGTGTCCATCGGCACACAATGAATCCATCGGCCACCTATTTATTGCCGGTCGGCACTCTATGCAGTCGATCGGCAAGAAGTTCCTGCAGAACCTGTTTGACAGCAGCAGAGGACAGGACTTTGCATGGCAATGCAATTCAAGCCATATATGCACCAATCATGTCCCTTATCATGTGAGTGAGTCAAAGGGACATGCTCCTTGGTTCTCGGACCATCAATCGCGCATTTCCATGCATGATGGCCCAAGGGACCAAGTGTGCACATTTTGATGTCAAATGCAATGCAAACCAACAAACCAAAGCCCAATTCCTATCACTAGATCAAGGAACAAGACATGCATGCTAGATGCAATGCAACCTAGGCATGCAAGCTAAGGATGCAACACGGGAATGCAAGATGTACATGCAAGCATGCAAACAAACATGCAAGGTAAGCATGCAAGCAAGCAAAGGATGGACTTAAGCATGATTTAGGAAGCTCTAATTAGGCCCAAAACAGTGGCCATAAGTGCTATGAAATGAGGACTAAACACACATACACACATGCACATGTTAAAGGGCTAACACTCAAGCACAAAAGGGAAACTCTCAAGCACACTTGAAAGTGGCATATAGATAACCTAGCATCTATAGTGAACACCTGGAAAGACATGCTGTAGGTAATTATGTTTTCCTTCCTTTCCATTTTATATAATTTAATATTAACCCTAAATAGAAATTAGCTATTTCATTAATTTCATTTTGACCCACAAAATTTGGCACTTTTATATTTCATTCCTTGCTAACATTAAATTATTTATTTATTTATTTATTTAATCACTAAAATGAGATATGAAATTCACAACTGAATTGGTTAAGGTTAATTTATTGAATCAAACAAGTTTATAATTTTGCCTATAAAAGCATGATATATGCTATTCATGTTTGTATTTTTCATCAAAAATGCTAATAGTTGTAATCAATTTAATCAAAATAAGATAAAATATAAGGACCAAAACGACACAATGATTAAAATATAGAAAGTATTAGTGTAATTTGTCCTTTCTTAATTCTTGGGTTATTTACTAAGGGTTAGGCTTAGCTCCAATCCTCATATGGTGGGTATTTTTCGAGCTCGTGGTTTCAATAATCCGAATCACTCATCTTCTATAGCCCTTTGTGTATATCGTTAATGAAAAAAATTGAATCAAACCGAAAATTGTAACTTGTTCATTTTATTGCGCTTGTTTCTAATGAAACGACAAATCTGTTTTTAAAATAAACCATCTATTTTTTTAAACAAGTGCAATAAAAAATGAGAACTTTATAACTATCAAATCAATCTAATCATATATATATATATTGATGACCCAATGTTTAGGCTAACTTACGCACACCTCAACTAATTTTATTTAAATATAATAGGATTATTTACCAATAAATCTCTTCTCACAAATAGTTATACCAATCAGTCTCAACTTTAAACTTTTGATCCAATAACTCCTACTGGTGGAGAGATTTATTCCTTTTGATCCTATTTTCCATGTATGGCGTTGTAGTATGGACGATTATACTGTTCATTTTGTTGATTTGGACGTGTTTCAAATGATGTTTTTTAACTCATACATCCAGCAGACGAAAACAAACAACTCCACATAACAATTCTCTCTTTGCCTCTCTGTAGACATCCCATTTTTAACAAACCTTAAGACTTAGACGTCATCGATTGAGCGCTCGGTGATTGCGCATGTTGTGCTCATTCAGAGGTTACAGAGTCTCGGCTGAGAGCCTTGCCTCCGGACTTCGGGACTCTTTTGTGCTTTGACTCGGTTTGCGAACCAGGTTTTGTTTTCTCTTCCCGAAGGGAAGGAGAGGTCTCATAGACCATCTCTCAATGGCCGTAGGCTACTTTTCATGGTCGCAGGTCACTGTTCCCGTTTGGAGACCAGTTTTCGGTTTTCAGAGCCGTCGGCCGTGTGCCTCGATTCGGGACCGTTTGACTTTCTCCGTTTGGCATGGTTTTTGGTACACACCTTGTTTCCTATCTCTACAGGGACACTGTGGCCTGGGAGACCACCTTTATGGTCGCACGCCACTTTCGATGCTTAACAGCATGTTTTCGGGGCACCCGGCTGCGCGTTTTGGCCCCCGAACCCTCGTTTTGCATCCGTCTAGGTTCATTTTTGGCATGGACCCTCTTTTCATTGTTTGGAAGGTGGTACTAGGGTGGGAGACCACCTTTTCTTCTTGGAGACCACCATTCTCTTCGTCGGCTGGTTTTCTTGATAGGAGGCTGGCCTCCTTGGTTTTTGATCCACATTTACTGGTCTCCCACCATACCACTTGCTTGCATTTCATGTGGAGACCACCCTAGGAGGCTACCGACCACTTGAACTTTTTGACCCTGGTCAGCCGACCAAGGCAAGTGCTCGGCCGACCACTTGAACTGGTCGGCCTACCTCTCTCAGTCTTGTCTCAGTGAGTTGATTCTAGCTATGCCAGCTGGGAGGCACAGACTGGATCCTCCATAAACGTGTATGGAGGATCTTCCACCTTGGTTTGAAGCTTCTTGGAGAAGCTTTAGTCCCTCTTGTCTATAAAGGAAGGCCTCCTCTTCCTTTGCAAGGGTTCTGAATTTAGCTAAAGCATACACACATATATCTCCCCCTTGTCTCTATATTTTGCGTTCAAAAGTGCTAAGTTCTTGCCCCTTTGCATACTACCTCTTAGCCTAACACCTCTAACACCAACCTAAGCTTCTTGGAGGGTCTTGAGAGGTCCTAAGGAGCTACATTTTTGGTCCATAAGCTGCTGGAGTTGCTAAGCTACAAGGGTAACACCCTATTCCCTCTTTTGAGTTTTATTTTGCTCCATCTTTTAGCCATACTTTCAAGCATTTTTTAGCTTTGTTTTAAACTGAAAAAAGTCTTATTTTGAGGTCCTTAACATGTTTGTTTAAGATCATTTTTCTGTTGGGGGTCATCTACCCCCTCGCATGCTTCATTTCACCTTGTTTTGAGCCATGCATTACGGCCTTTGTTTTCACCTTTGTTTGCCCTTTTGACCACTGAAATCCAAAGGATTTTCAGTGGTTATTACGTGTTTTTGAGAGCCAAAATCAGAGAGGGGTGACCCTCTCTCTCCTTGTTTTGATTTCTAGCATATTTGGCCTAACAAAGGAGCCCTTATTTGCATACTTCCAAGCCATGTTTCAATCCATTTTTGGTGAGTTTTAGGACCTGCATAGAATCTTTCCAGAGCTTGTTTTTCCATATTGGGTGTCCATCTTGCATGTGTAGAATAACCTTCTTCATAGCCTATCAAAGGAGCATGTCATTCTTGCATGCATTGATCATGTTTCAGTGGGTTTTTGGGCTTTATTTGGCATGTCATGTCTCTAAGTTTTTTTGGTTTAGGAACCTCTTGAATGCTTCATATACTTGTAGTGTAAACCCTCTTCACTGGCTTGTATTGCATACTATTTTGGTCTTTGATTCTAGCACTTTTTGGCCATGCCTTAAACTGATTTTGTGCAAATTTTGGACTGCCTTAGCTCTATTTTTAAGCCTCATGGTCGAATGATGCTTGCTATGCATGGTTGTAATGTAATACCCTTACCTAGCCTTGAGTTTTGAAGCCTATTGCATGCTTATACTGAGGTGTTTTCATGTTTTGGGGCCATTGAGCATGTCATTTCAGAGCCTATACTTGTGCCATATTCCCATGTTTTCCATTCTTTAAACGTGTTTGAGAGTTGTGCATGAATACCTCATTTACGGACCATTGCATGAGCTTCATTTCTATTCATTTTGAGCCATCATTTTAGACCATCTTCCCACTGTCTTGGACCTGCATAGGGACTGTTTGGGGCTGGTTGGGTCATTTGAGCATTGCTTTGTGTACCTCTAGTGTAATGCACTTCACTAGTTTTGGTATCCGAGCCATCTAGCATGTATTGTATAAGGTGTTTACATGATTCGGGACTATCTTGCATGTGATTTCAGAGCTGGAAAATGTGTGATTGTATGCCATATTTCATCCCTTGCCATGCTTTGGTAGAGTTGCATTTGGTGCCTTAGGTTTGGTCCCTTGCATTTGTGCATGTTTGCATGTGTTTTTGTTGCCTTATTTCATCATGTTTGGCTACTAATTTGAGTGTGGCTGAGGCCCATTCATTTTAGTTTAAGTCCATCTCGCATTGTGTATGCCATGTCCATGTTGTCGCATGCTTGATCGTCGCATTATGTATGCCTTGATTATGCCTTTGTGTATGTCCATCGTCATATGTGCGTTGTGTATGCTATATAGCGTCATGTGCATTGAGTATGCCATTCGTAGTTCATAGCATTGCGTATGCTAGTTGCACCTTTGCATGTCATTCCTTTCATGTTTGCATGTCTTAGTTGCATTTCGTTTAGGATTGCATGCTAGTCGTTGCATTTGTATATGCCATGCCATATTATTTGTTGCATTGTGTTCGGGATAGGAGTTAGTCCAAACACAGGAAACGCGGGATGTTTCGTACTCAAAGTGACGAAACATACCTCGATTCCTGGGTCACCAACACTCTTGACCATCCATGATGGAGTTGTTGGTTTTAGTTGTTTATATGTGCATTCATGTCCCATTGAGTCGTACAATCCGACTCCTCGGCCATCATGCATCGAGATACGTGATTGGTGGCACCAGGACCAAGGACTACACTCCTTGGAGCTTGCGCAATGATGGGGAGAGTGGTCATGCACACATATGTTGAAAATACTTTGCCATGCCCCCTTTCTCGCTCTCTATTGCAGCAAACTGGAAACCAGCATCAAAACCTAGTCAGCAGCCTTCTGGAGCTTTGTGCAGTGTTCTAGAACCAGTTGCAAACAAAGGCAAATCGGGGCATCGCGATGGATTTCCTGACAAGGCAACTCGAACATGCATGCATCCATTGTCTTCTAAAACAGAGCCGAGGTAGCCCGCATTCATTTAGTTTACTTGCTTACTTAGTTAATTTATTAATTAATTAATGTTGTGTAATATTTAGCTACAATTTGTGATTCATTTCGGTTGTGTAATAACTAGTTTAATTAGTTTAGATTAGCTAGTCGGTGTTGTATTATTTATTCGGACCCTCCGAGAGAGGGCAATGTTGTAATAAGTGTGCGTATGTGTGATGTACGTCTTCCAACCCCACGTCTTTCTCCCTTTTATTTACCAGCTTATGATGGTTAGTTTTGGGGCATGTTTCAATTAGCATCTATATGTTCGCATGTTTGCATTCATTCATCTGTATCGCATGCACCGGACTCGGCGCATCATGCTAACTGCATTGTATTTCAATTCCAAGTTGAATACATGTATCGATTGTTGCATCTCATATGCCATCTTAGAATTGCCGAGCCTATTGTAGTTGCATTTTTGCATGTATTGCATTAGGCATTCTTAGCATAATTAGGATTCATGCATGATTTCTAATTAGCTTCTTTCTTTGGCTCGGAGTACTTGGTAAGTGTTTATGCTTTAGCAACCTTGCATATGTGTGAGTGACTGCCATGATAGCATGCTTACCATGAGGCTATGTACTTATGTGATATAACTGCCTGAATGCCTGTGGGTGAAGGTTGGATTTTTTGAGTTGGAACAATTCATTGATTGCGAGTTCTAAGCCCATTTGAGAGTGGCAAATCACCATATTTTCTAAGCCCACATGAGGGTGGCAAAATCCGCATTTTAGCCTACTTGCAAGTAGCAAACCGCTTTCACAAACAAACATGAAATGTTTTGTTCCAACTCAAACGATCCAGTCTATACTTGTATGTTGTGTGCATCACATAGTAATTCTAGGCTAATAACCGGAATAAGAGCACATAATGTTTTCAAAACTCGATATCATGGTTAGTAGAAGCCGATATTTGATCGGGCGAGCGGGGGTGCTCACGAAGTGACCTTCCCCAATCGTACCCACGTTCCCGAGCCGAGGCAACTTTGGTGATGACGGACACGTGGTCTTAGGCACGAGTCAGGGTTTCCTAAATTTTCCCAAAATAAAATATTTAGGTGGCGACTCTGTATCTGGCAAAGCAGTCCATGTTTGGCACTTCTATCTAAAAATCAATTTTTCAAAACGATTTGCTGGATTTGGACTCTTTGATGATTCATCGGTCTTGCATTGCACTCCGCGAGATTAGATACAGGACCGTGACATTGAGTTCAAACTGTAGTATGCCCCAATGAACAAAACGGGATTCCCTCTCGGGATGTTCGGGGACGTCTGCACTCTCTCTCTCTCTCTCTCTCTCTCTCTCAAATTCTCTCTCTATCCATTAATGGCTATTCCATTGTAATTCTTATTCTCACAAACGTGCTCGTGAATTATGCTTAGGACAACCCTACAATCATAACCCCAACACCAATTTTCAATGGCATCTTATGTCATGACCTGAACCCGCCCCTGTAGGTTAAGGTCATAACCGGCCAGTAATCATAAGATTACCTACAGCCTCAAACCTAATTAAACATGTTTCAATAGAAATAAAGGGGCCAAAACGGAAGAAGACTTAGAAATTTTGTCCATTGAGTTGTGCTTACATGGCATACCAAAACAATGTCATAATAACTCACACCATAACCAAAATAAACAACTTGTTCATCCATCCAGGATCATACAAATACATAACCAGCCGAACAAAAGTTCTACATACATAGGTAGTCCAATACCAAAGTAGCAAAAATGGGAAGACAAAAGAATAAAAACGAAGTCTCATGCGTGAGACAATCGGGCTGACTTCACAAAAACTTGGATTCTCTCACATCCTCCACTGGGTTCACTGAGGTTGGGTTTGGATATCTCTTTGCTCACCTATATCCATATAGATAAGAGTGAGCGAAAGCCCAGTGAATAATACCAAGGTAAAGAGGTTATATGAATGAAATTCTCTAATAAGTAATATTCTTGTTAAACACATCAAACGGCCTTGGGCCCATTTATACTCTTATCAAATATGTATAACGGCCTCAGGCCCAAACATATCAAATGGGCTTTGGCCCATCATATCAAACGGCCTCGGACCCAATTCATTCATATCAAACGACCTCTGGCCTAATTCAATCAGATCAAACGACCTCTAGCTCAATTCACTCTTATCAAATGGCCTCTTGCCCATTAATGCACATTTCACATTTGCAATCATAATCATATTTGTAGTCAAACAACCTTAGGCCCAATTCATTTGTATTCAAACGGCCTTGGGCCTAATTCAAACATATCAAATGGCCTCAGGCCCAATTCAAACATATCAAACGGTCTTGGGCCCAATTCAAACATATCAAATGGCCTTGGGCCCAAATCATGTTTCTTACAGAGCCTTCTATAAAAATTAGGCATATAGAATTCTCATTCATAACTCCAGTCAACAGATCCATGAAGCTTAAACAGAAGTAGCATTTGAAAAGTAACATACTTGAAAATATCTTTACTAAGATATTACTCACAGTGTTTTGCCGATGGATTTGCTCTTGCGGTTGACCCTGCACATTTCATGACATATTAGGTCACAAGCGATTCAATCCGTTCTTAATTTTATTTATTTCTCTTAGGTCCCTTTTTTATCCTTTTAGTTCATTTACAATGCTCAATGAATGCCTAAGAGTGCCTAGAAATGAAAGAGAACATAAAACGAAACATGAAACAACTTTTTGAAATTTCTAAAACAGGGCTCTCCGCTTGAGCGCAACTTTGGTCGCTCGAGCGGCTTGCAAAGCTCTGTATAAGCACCGATTGCACGAATTTTATGCACAAGTGAGATTTCTGATGCTCGAGTGAGAAGTCTTGCAAAACAGGGTTCGCTCGAGTGTAAGGTCTGCCGCTCGAGCCACAGTGCAAATCTTTGCAAAACTTCTAGGAGCTAAATTTTCACGCTCGAGCGAGACTTTCCTCGCTCGAGCAGACTAGTCAAATTTTGGGTTTTTCAACAAGCTATTTGAGCTTCAAAAGACAACTACAAAGGCTCCAAAGTTAGCAAATTAATGCCAAAACAAAGAAAAACATTAAGTAACATAGAAACTTAGGTAATTTGAAACTAATTATCCAAAATCATGGTCCATGTCCAAAATCATTCCAAATTCTTTGCCAATTTCAAAACTTATGCATTCAAGCTTCATACCTTCATGAATCATGCATGCATGTTAATTATTGACTCCAATTCTACTTCAAATGGCACAAATGATGCTCAAAATCATGAAGCTCAACAAAATTATGCATGCATGTGTGATTTGGTACTCAATTCTTCATTATTATACACATTCGTAGGAATTCTTTACATGCATGGAGATATTAACTTCAATTTCATCACACACCATTCAAATCTTGTTCTTGAATACCAATTCTGTTAGAATTCACATAATTGTAGGCTTAAACTCATGAATTAAGGGTTGGTTACTCACCTAAGGGCTCCAATTCTTCCAAATATAGCTAAGCCTTGAGCTAATCCACCTAGTTCTTGAATTCATTTGCAAAATCTTCAAGGATGTGCCTTCTCTCTCTCTAAATTCAGCTCACTTTCTCTCTCTCTCTAGTGTGCATATCTCAGATTTTTTAGCTCAAACAACTATGAGCTTGAGTGTAATTATCCTATATATACTAGGTGGTTACCTTAATCAATTTCAATTAAAGCTAATGAGCTTCACTTAATTTAATCTAATTATTTCGATACGAATAAATTTTTAATCAAATTTCACCATAGGCTCTAAAAATCACGCTAATCACAATGGTGCACACAATTTCAATTTCTGTAACCTCTACGGTTTTCAATTTTCAAATTATAGCAATAAGTTGAATAGATTTTCCTACAGTGAATAGGTAGAAATTTGAAAATACATATAATCATAAAATTGGCACTCAAAATCATATCAGGCACATAATCACAATCATAATTAAGGTTAATTAACATAATATAGAGCAAGGTTATCACACCTTATATAGAAATCAGTAGATGCAATCTCATCCCTCTTTCTCTCTCTCTCTCTCTCTCTCTCTCTCTCTCTCTCTCTCTCTTCTCTTTGGGCTTTCTACTCTCGTCGTCCTTCCTCTTGTGCTTGTTCTTGTTCTTGTTCTTGTTCTTCTCTAAAAACCCTAATTCTAACTCGACCCAATTCCTCTAATTTGAGACTCAGTCTGTTGTTCGATGGCTCCAGACGTGTTTCTGGGTTCCAAGGGTCATTTTTGTGAACCATCCCCATGTAATCACTGCTGTGGCTAGTACCGGCCCGGACCGACTCGATGAAGGGGAAACCAAAGAGGTAAATCCAATTTGACTACTTGAGAATTGAGCAATTTTTGTGGGTCTGCTTACTTGAGGTTGAGAAAATTCAGGAAAATTGAAGAAAATTGGTTCTTTCAGTTCACTGGCATGCGGCTTGTGTGCTTGTGGGTTATGTGTTTCAAGGGGTTTGCGTGTTGTGTTTTTAGAATGGGTGTGGTTGTGTGGATGCATTTTCCTTGTATTTGCATTTTCTTGGTATGTGCTTTTTTTTTTTTGGTGTGTGGTTTGTGTGTGTGTGTGTATATTTACTGGTGTGTGCATTTTCATGCTGTGTGGTTTGTGTATCTGTGTGTTTATTGCATCTTATCTGTGACAGTATCGATTTGTTTTCCATTGTTAGGGAGATGGAGTCACATGGTGACAAGTGTCACACAACCCACATCAACACTACAACATAAAAGGGCTTAGTGCGCTTCCCTATTGTGTGGCAACCACAAATGTGTTATGTGACCACCGCCAATCTCAAATTATGAAGCTGTAACACACTCCTACCATACCACTAACCACATAAGACACACGCGCTTAACCAACTACACACACATCCAGGTGTAACGCGTACACCAGCATCCATATTGATGGCAATTGGGTCCTTTCTCAACGGAAAGGACCAAATGAATTATTAGAAAACATATGGGATTAATTGGATCATAAGTTCAACAATTAAGATTTATTGGTAAATTTCCCTATATAATATACACGAAATTTTTTATAAAATAAATTATTTAAATTGTAAAAACAAAAGTCATAATAAACTCTAGCCATCCAAACAACACCATCCATTGCATGCAGATTATGTACTGGAAAGCCCATTTACTAAACCTTTGTTGGTGGAAATTCTATTTCCATACGCTCTTTTATCTCTGTGTACATAATTTCTTAATACACACACTTATGAAATTGGCTTTATGTTTTTGTTCGCAGTCCACACATCACATGTTCCAATTATACCCTAAACTAACATCCTTGTACACATACCACTTAAACCATTCGTTCCAGGTGTAGACCCATTTTCTATTCCACCGACCTCGAAGACACAACATCAAACTCCGTTGAAGAAGACTCACGATGACTCCATTGAAGATCTATTGCGTTGTTGAAAGTGAGCATCTTCCTCCCATTTCATTTTTCGTCTGTCTGCACTTTTTTGACAACTCCATTGAAAACCTACAACTTCATCTTTCTCTTATTTTTCATAAACCCTCATTTTTTCCTAGAAGAAATTCAATTTTGCTCATTTGGTACTGGTTATCCAAATGAAAAAAGGTTTATTCGATTTTTAACTTTTGAAATGCGTAAAAAAATTCGGAACTTGATTTCCGAAATAAATTATTAAATTCGAAAGTTGAGTTCCAAATTTGGTTTTGGAACTTGATTTTCGAATAGAATCAATAATTTTGGAGGTTGATATCGCAAAAAAGTAGACTATGGTGGCTAAATTTTGGTATGAAAATGGTCATACTAGGTCTTGGATTCAAATTTGTAAACTATGCTCTTCACCAATTGAACACTGATCTTTCACCGAAGTAGTTTCTTGAGTTCCATCTATGTTGAAAATATGGAGTTCTCATTGTGTGGAGTAAACTCTTTTCAGTTGATCCAAATAGAAGAAGCAAAAGATGAAACAGCTTGTCTCAGATTTGCAAACACTTGAGGAAACTGCTGGATACTACAGGGTTATGTATTGATATGAATGTTTATGACTTTTAAATAGATTTGTCCTTGTGTTGGCTTTGAAACTTGTAAGCACACGCACTAGAAATTTAATAATCCTTTTACTTGATTTAAAGTAAGAAACCATGGAAAAATTAGGATTTAATTTTTCTTTTACTCAATATTGAAATTTTTTTATTTTTAAATTATGTGAACAGAGAAAATTTTGACTTAATATTATGAGTATGTTTTGATGTCCATTAAGATCATTTTACTTTAAAAATATAATTATGGTTAAAATAATATTTGATTAAGTATGTGCACTGAGATAAGTAAATGTATGGGAATAGAATTTCCTTTTTGTTAGGCTTTAAACACAGGTGAATTTGGTAGAAGCCAAACCATTGTTGCGGGTGTGGATGTTTTTGTAGCGGTAATGGTGTAGGGCAATATATAATGCTTTTGCTACGAGCGCGCCACATCAGAAGTGGAAAAAATGGGAGTCTAGATTATTCCATATCAAAACGATGTGGTTTTGAGTTTGTTTTTTTTTGACACATCAGAATTCCCAAATTTGAGAAAGCAAAAAGCAGAGACGGAGAGCGGGAGTGGCAACCCACGACGTTCAATGAAGAATAGCAACCAAGATTGGTGATGGAGAGACATGACGGAGAGCGGAAGTGGCGACCCATAACATTCAACGAACAGACGAGCTCCAACCCAGACGAGCATCTGACTTAGGTCACAAACCTGTTCACAAATCTAAAATTTGTTTAGACATAAAGAAAGTGAAACTTCAAAACCTCATATGGGTGAATTTGCATAGCAGAACAAATCTAAATCGAGGTTTCTCCCATTCACTAAAAAAAAACTACAAACTAAATGACGAAAAAAATTGTTTTCAATGATGTTTAATAGAATTGCATATGTAGCACTCACCAAAGATAAGAAAAAAAAATAATAAATAAATAAATTGAGAGAGAGAGAGAGAGAGAGAGAGGGAGGGCAGGCAAGTAAAAAAATAAATAAAAAATCGACATCGTTGGGTAACGAGCAATCTCATCCCTCCATTCTTCCCACTTTCAATGTGAGGGATCAGCAAAAGCACCATAAATTACACTACACCACTACCGGTAGGGAGGATCTATACTCATTGTACCTAACACCAATAACAAAAAGGCAGAAAAACAACTGAACCAAAAAAAAACTTCACAATTTATTTCCAAACGATTCAGCAAGGGAGTAAACAAAGTACATTAATTATTTTGCTTGGATATTACCAACCCAATCACTTCAACATGCCCAAAGATCCCCTCTCTCCAAATATCTTTGTCCCCTTTCTCAATTCACTCATAATTATTGGATATGTCTTCAGATTCCTAAATCTTGAAATTCTCATATAATCGTGAATGATTTGGGGACCAGGATCCTTGCTCCTTGAACACCTAACTATTTTGCTGTGTGTAAGCCATTTTTTGTCTTCTCCTTCATCAACAAGGCAGCATCAAGAAACTGATCCATAGCTTTGACAGAAGACCCCTTGAAACCATCCTGATCTCTAATGGCATCTTCAATCATCTCCTTGATCTCACCAGCTTTCCTTCTCAATTCCTTCCCTTGCTCACTCTGACCCATCACTAACTCTATCTTCTCCACTATATCCTGATGCCTAACCTTAACATTAAACCCCCTTGCCACCTCCACACAAACCCCTATCTCCTCAGCCAAGAACTTGGCACTGAAAAACTGCTCTGCCGCCATCGGCCACCCCATCAGCGGCATGCCGTGGCTGAGCCCTTCCAGTACAGAGTTCCATCCGCATTGAGTTAAAAACGAACCAACAGATTTGTGCGATAAAATCTCCCCCTGGGGTGCCCATTGTGCCACAATTAGACCTCTTTTCTGATCATCCACAACCCGCTCTACAAACCCCTCCGGCAACCACTCCTCTGCTCAAAACTCGGCCGTTATGTCGAACCCCAATGGCGGCCTAACAACCCATATAAAATTTGTGTTCTTATTAACCTCCTCTAATGCTTTAGGTAATTGCATCATTTGTGACGCTGAGATAGTGTTGTTCGACCCAAATGAAATGTACACTACTGAATTTTCTGGTTTTGTGCAGAGCCATTCGATGCATCCCTCTGCTGCAATTCCGGCTGATTTTCCGGCTCATTTTCCCGGCGGAAGAAGTATGGGCCCCAGCGGACAAACTAATCGTCCCAATTTGCTCCTGAAATAGGCCAATCCAATCATGTCTAGCTCTTCAACTGAGTTAAACAAAAGTTCATCGGAATTTGACCATGCCGGAAGGTTTTTCCTGTGAAAAACCGAAGGTGGGTTGTTGCCATCGGCCACCAACATGTTCGCCGCCAGCTGCGTGGTGTGGAATCGGCCAGATTCGGGGAAATCAGGGAAGCTGAACTCTGCTGCAGAATTAGAATTCAGGTGAGGCAAGTTCATCCACAAGGAATAGTAACAGGCCAAGCCGAACGCACCGGAGCAGCTGAAGATGGAGTGGAACACCCCAAACTCGTGTGCGATCTCAGCCAACCAACCAAAGAATATGTCGGCAACGATGCAAAGTGGCGGATCGCCTCCGCAGTCGGTGGTGAGGTTGGAGATGAGTTGACGGAAAGAGGGCTTGAGAGAGACAGAGGCTTTGATGAGGTTGAAGATGAGATTTGGGGGAAGCATGTCGGTGTTCTCAACGCCCGGAGGGAGGTCATCATCCTCGGAGTTGTTGAAGGGAATTTCAAGGAGGCGAATGGAGGAGGTGGGTGGGAGTGATTGTTGGAGTTTCTTGATGTTAATTGGGGTGTTCACAAAGATAATGTTGTAGCCTCTTTGTTCAATTTGCAGGGCTAAACCTAAAAAGGCTATTATGTGACCTTGTGCCATGAATGGAAAAATCACTATATTTTCATTTCTCTCCGTCATTTTTATGGATCTCATATATTGGTGACATGGATAGGCCCACAAGGCTTACGGCCAACAGCAAACAACCCCAAACCCATCGCTTGGGACCCATAGCATAACCCGGTTGGCAAAGCCCAGGACAGTTGGAGGCCACCTGGACGTGGAGGGCCAATGGCATTCGGACACATGGCAGATGAAACACAAGCCACATCAGCAGACAAAGATCTGCAGAGTTATTGCCACAACACATCACCATTAATGCAGCCCATCACAGCATTTATTACGACAACACCTCCCCGTCGGAACAGAGCCCCCTCACCCTGAACAAGGTAAGCTACGGCACAGGCTTTCGGCGGAAGGGGGCACGTCACGAGAGACAGTGAAATGATTACCAAAGGATATAAGCAAGAATGGAAGACAAGAGGAAGGTTAAGTTTTTTATCTCTCTCTCTCTCTCTCTCTCTACATTTCCCTCTTCCTCTACTAGTTCTCTCGTCAGAGGGTTCACTGGGGGACTGCCCCGTTCCCCTTTGGACTTGCTTGCAGGTCATTTGGCGGAATCATCACCCTGAACCAGAACTTGAAGAGCCTGGACCAGCCCGACCCATCCACCCGGGATGAACTGCATTATCAGTTGGCGCCGTCTGTGGGAACTTTGTGGTTTATTCGTGCTCTAGTTGTGCTCACTATCGCCGGAGCCCTCCTTTCTCACTGTTACCTTTTCCTCTTACCCGTCCAGGTGTATGGTCACGACTAGGTCTATGGCTTCTCACCACAATACCGCCGATCATCAAACAGATCCTTCCCACCCAACCAACCCACCACAATACATCACCGAACTCACCAACAACATTAACCGCATGGCTGAGCAATACCAGGCCTTGATCAATGCTTTACTCCAAAGAAACCTCCCCGCTCCACCTCCAGATATCCCACCCAACCAAGAAACAACCCCAGGCCATACTGCTCCACAACCCCCTCCGCTTAACCCAGAAGGCTTACAACCCCCTTCTTCCCCACATGTAAGCCTACCACCTCCACCTCCACCTCCACGCCTGTCAGTCGCAATACTGGCTCCTGAGGGGGAAGCCAGCAGTGTCCAGCCCCCATTGACCGACCATGGCGACAACATTCCCCTCTGGGACGCTGAACTCCGAGCTATGAAACTCCAACTACAAGGGGTCATGCAGAACATTCAGCACATATAGCGATCCCGGGTTTACCCTTGTTGTACAGTGATCCGGACATGTGTTCGTGGATGTTGGTAGTTGTTTATTATCTTGTTTGCATCCTTTTTACTTCTTATTGAGTTATAGGATGTGTTGGGCAGGTTTGTTTCAGGTTGGCTGTGTTTGGGAGCCTAGTGTTGCTACCCAGATTTTTGGCCCTTCGCTCGAGCGAGGTGTTTGTCGCTCGAGCGAGAGTTGAGTTTGTGTCTGGTGGGTCGAGCCAGAGTGGCTTCGCTCGAGCGAGCGATGGTGTCTAGTTCTGGACCTGAGAGTTGCGTTTCTTGGCTCGAGCGAGCTTTTCTTGGCTCGAGCGGTCTGGTTTGTTCTTCGCTCGAGCGAGAGGTCTGTCGCTCGAGCGTGCTTGTGGTTGCAGACCTGAGGGTTTGAGTTGTTGGCTCGAGCGAGCATTCTTTTGCTCGAGCGCACTTTTGAGTTTTTGGCTCGAGCAAGAGCTTCTTGGCTCGAGCGAGAGTTTTCTGTGTCTGGTCGCTCGAGCGACGAAGGCTTCGCTCGAGCGAGAGTGTTTTATATCAGCGGACAGTAGCGTTTTGAACATCACTTTTTCACTTTCTTTTTTGATCAAACCCTAGATCCGAGACCCTCTCTCTCTACACTTATATTCTCTCTAGGAATTGATCTCCCTAGAGTGTGAATCTAGCCTAGGGCCTTTGTTAAAAAGATAGAGGGCGTTGAGAGCTTTGTTTTAATCTGAAAAAGTTGGGATTTGGAACACGTTGATCTTCGAGTCTTCATCTCCTTTTTGGCTCAAACTTCGAGGTAGGGATATCCTACTCCTCTCTATGAGTTTTGTCTTTAAATTTTAGTATTTTGAGATGTTGGGGTTGGTTTGGTAATTTGGTAAAAGTTTGGGGCTTTTGTGCAATTTTACAAAAGTTGGGGTTTTATTCATAATAAACCTAGATGCATGTTTGGCATAGAGAAATGGAATAAAAGTGGAATCATTGATGAAAATGGAACCTAAGGGTTGAAATGTTAATTATGGGAATTGACCTAATTACATTGTTTGATTAATTGGGATAATTAATTGTGAGAAATGAGGAAATGTAATGTTGATTGAATATCCATTGTGCATTTATTTTCTGTTTAGAAATAACTGCTTTGGGCTATCGGTGGAGGATAGTCGTGATTGTTGTAGACAATGCATGATGATTAGGCAAACGAAAACTAATCAATGGAATGTGTCATGGAATTTGACGGTTGATAGAATACATTAATTATATGTATTGAGTGATGGTATATAGAACCAATGTGTTTGTATACGTTATGTGTAGAGGAGGAGATGGGGGATGTACTCCGCGGTTTAGGGGAAGATAGGGGATGCACCTCTAAACCGGATAGTGTTGGGAGAAGATAGGGGATGAACTCCGTAGATACAGCTCATATGCTTGTCTAGTAAAGTGAAGATAGAGCTTATATGCTTATCTTTGTGAAGTGTGGATACAGCTTATATGCTTATCTGTGGATATTGTTGTTATACATATCTGTTGTAGAATGTGGATATAGCTTATATGCTTATCTGTGGATATTGTTGTTATACATATCTGTGGAGAATGTGGGTAGTGCTTATATGCCTATCCGTTGAAATGGGAAAATGAAAAGTAACATGGACTCATAAGTTGTATGACATAAATATGTGAATTATGTGAACGTATCAGTGTTGGCCATCTATCAATTGCTAATATTTTAGTCATTATTCATGGTTGGTTTAGTGTATTTCTACTGGGCCGTGGCTCACCCTATATGGGAATATCATTTTCAGGTGCAGGAAGCATGCCACCTCCAAGGACATAGCTTGGGAGGCTACAGGCGGACATGATGTTGTCGTTTTACTTTTTGATGTATTACATGTAAATACAAGCCAAGGGCTTAATGTGTATGAGTTAGTACTCTTTTGTTGTAACCAAGTGTTAACTTGGAAAGCTGTAAGCCTGTAGGGCATTTGCTTTTGTTGTTAACATGTAATACTTTTTGTAATGAAACTCTGAGCAATGAAAGAATGTGGAACTTTTGAATATCAATGCATGTCTTATTTGTTGGGTTTAATGTTATTATTTTGAGGGCGTTAGAACTTGGTATCCGAGCGTACCGGGTTCGAATACTTTGGGTACGTGGGAAGTGATTAGTATCACAATGGGTTTGTCTCGCTTGATAGAGACTTAGATGTAGTATCATATGCTATGTGCTTAATTGATAACATGCTTATGTGATTATGTGGGTATGGGATTTAATTTCTAGGATGTTGATTGGATCCTTGGGTTTCTGGGAGTCTTGTTGGAAAAGCACTTGATCAATGCTATTTCTAACCGGAACTCTAGTAACGCCTCGGGACTATCATTATCCGGAAATGAAATTCGTAAGTGCTTATGTGTTTATGTGCTTACGTGGAGTGAATTACAGTTGTCCATGTATTAGGACGTGAGTGTTTAGTTTCGGCACATTTGTGAATGTGCTAATGTTCTGTGTTACCTTTATTAGGATGTCAGGACAAGGAAGAGGTGCTAGGCGTGGTAGACCTGCGAGGCAGGAAGCACCGTTACCGGGTGAGATTCCGGCAGTGCAGGAGGGGGTTGGCCAGGCCAATGTGGGCGAGCCAGTGGGTCAGCAGGCTATGGGTGCCTTGGCCAGAGAGATAGCAGGAGCTTTGGGTATTCTTAGAGCTGGGAATCAGGCCGCTGAGGCAGGGCCTTCTTTCTTGAAGAGGGAGTTTTTCCGGTCTAATCCGGATGAGTTTATCGGGGATCCGAAGGAGCCACTGAAGGCTGATGAGTGGTTAGAGCAAATGAGTAAGGCGTTCGAGATGCTTGGCATTGAGGACGGAGCACTGAAAGTGACCTTGGCATCCTTCCAACTGAAGGGAGATGCGGGTCAATGGTGAAAGTACGAGAAGGCCCGTGTTGGTGGTACTTCGGAGGCGTTTGTGAACGCTTTTCAGGAGAGGTTTTTGTCTGCAGCAGCTAGGGAGAAGCTGAGGGATCAGTTTAGCCGGCTTAATCAGCAGGGCTTGTCAGTGGCCGAGTTTGAGGCTACCTTTACTAGTCTGTCCAGGTTTGCACCTGAACTGGTGGCGTCTGAGGAACGCCGTTGCTATGAGTTTGAGCGGAAGTTGAGGCGGGGTCTCAAGTTGAGGGTTGGTGGGTCTTACATCCGGGAGTACAGACACCTAGTGGACGCTGCAGCTCATATGGAGCTTATGATGCAGGAGAAGGATGAGGGGCAGAGAGGCTCCAAGAGGAGCCAAGATGGTCAGGGTGATGGCAGGAGGCAGAGGGGTTGTAACCCTCAGCAGTCGCAGGGTGGTGTTGCTAGATTGACCTTCCCAGTGCCGAGTGCAGGCTCGGGGAGAGGCAATCAGGGGGAGTTTGCTTGTTACAAGTGTGGCCAGTTGGGTCACAAGGTTTCTGTTTGCCCGCAGAAAGGTGGGGGTCAGAGAGCTGCTTCTTCTTCAGCTAGACCGCAGAGTCAGAGTTTGGGCAGGGGGCAGCCCTTGTCTTGTTATTAGTGTGGACAGCCTGGGCACCTGAAGAGGTTTTGCCCACAGTTGAGTGCCACTTCGGGAGCGTCTGGTTCCAGGCAGACGCAGGGTTTTCAGCCAGCTCAGTCTGTGCAGGCCTCGAGGGCCAATCCGGGAGCTTCGTCATCCCAGTCTGTGCAGCAGTCTTTTGCTCCGAGAGGTGAGCAGGTAGACCAGGGGCCTACGGGGCGCGTGTATGCTGTTACCGCGCAGGATTTAGTACCGGCTCCATCGGTAGTGAGAGGTACTTTTCTGTTTTGCAACTCGATTGCTAGTGTGTTGATAGACACGGGTGCATCTCATTCTTTTGTATCTGCTGCATTTGCATCTGTTTCGGAATTGGAGTTAGCACAGTTAGCATCTCCTATTTGTGTGGTATCGCCTTTGGGTGGTGAGTTGATCCTGAAACAGGGTGTTAGAGGATGTGATATAGAGGTCGCCGACTATAGGCTTCCATTTCCGTTTGTTGTCATGCCCATGAAGGGTTTTGATGTTATTTTGGGTATGGACTGGCTATCGTCATACCGGGCTGTTATTGATTGCTACCGCCAGAGGGTCACGTTATGTACCTTGAGCGGGGAGTGGTTCCATTTCTTGGGAGACCGGGTTGGTAGTGTTTTGCCACCGGGGTTTGATTCGCGAGGGCGAAGTGAGCTTAGTGGTCTACTTGCTAGCTTTGAGGGTAGTGAGTGTGTTGAGACCCAGATTGTGTTGCCGAGGGTGGTTTGTGAGTATTCGGATGTCTTTCTCGAAGATCTTGTTAGTTTGCCACCTCACCGAGAGATAGAGTTCTCTATTGATTTAGTGCCCGGCACGGCGCCGATTTCTATGGCACCTTACCGTTTTGCTCCAGCAGAGTTGGTTGAGTTGAAAGTTCAGCTCCAGGAATTGCTCGATAAGGGCTTTGTTCGCCCTAGTGTTTAACCGTGAGGAGCGTCGGCCCTCTTTGTTAAAAAGAAAGATGGTGCCTTGAGATTGTGTATAGACTACCGGAAGTTGAATCGGGCTACGGTTAAGAATAAGTACCCTATGCCCCATATAGATGATTTGTTTGACCAGTTGAAGGGTTCCCGTTGTTTCTCTAAGATAGACTTGAGATCGGGTTACCACCAGTTGAGGGTCAGGGAGGAAGATATTCCGAAAACGGCATTCCGTACGCGGTATGGCCATTATGAGTTTCTGGTGATGCCATTTGGGCTTACCAATGCACCGGCAGTCTTTATGGACTTGATGAACCGGATTTTCCGGGAGTTCTTAGACCGATTTGTGGTCGTCTTCGTGGACGACATCCTTATCTATTCGCCTTCAGAGGAGGAGCACGAGGAACACTTGAGAGTGGTGCTTGAGTTGCTTAGAGCCCATAGGCTGTATGCCAAGTTTAGGAAGTGTGAGTTCTGGCTGAAGGAAGTCAAATTCTTAGGCCACGTGGTATCCGGAGAAGGGGTGTCTATTGATACATCCAAGGTTGAGGCAGTGCAAGATTGGGCACAGCCTAAGAGTGTGTTTGAGATCCGCAGTTTTCTGGGATTAGCTGGGTATTACCGTTGGTTTGTGAAAGATTTCTCCAGGTTAGCGTCACCGTTGACTAGACTGACTCGGAAGGGAGTCAAGTTTGTGTGGAGTGAGACTTGTGAAAAGTCGTTCCAAGAGCTGAAAGTTAGATTGACCACCGCTCCGGTGTTGATTATTCCGGAGAGAGGGTTGGGTTATGCGGTTTATTGTAATGCCTCACGAGAGGGTTTGGGTTGTGTGTTGATGCAAGAGGGGAAAGTGGTAGCTTATGGCTCACGTCAGTTGAAAATACACGAGAAGAATTACCCCACACACGACCTAGAGTTAGCGGCTGTGATCTTTGCCTTGAAAATTTGGAGGCACTACCTTTATGGTGAGAAGTTCGAGGTGTTCTCGGACCACAAGAATTTGAAGTATCTGTTTACACAGAAAGACTTGAATTTGAGGCAGAGGAGGTGGATTGAGTTCATCGAGGATTATGATTTTGAGTTGCACTATCATCCGGGAAAGGCCAATGTTGTGGCTGATGCCCTTAGTAGGAAATCCATTAGTGATGTAGCTAGTATAGCCATCCGGGAATGGGAGATGTTGGGAGCACTTGGCGAGTTTGATTTGCTACTGGGCGAATCTGTTGAGGCTGCGGCCTTGTTTTCTGTTGTTGCGCAGCCTACACTTGTGACTAGAGTGCTAGAGGCACAGAGAGGTGACCTAGAGGTAGAATCCCTCCGAGAGAAGATCTCCAGTGGGAAAGTTGAGAAGGGTTTGACGGTGTATCCCGACCAGAGTGTGAGATACCGAGACCGTTTGTTTGTACCGGAGTCTTGCCGTGAGGAAGTACTCCGAGAGTTTCATCATTCGCGCCTTGCAATGCATCCGGGAGGTACTAAGATGTATCAGGATTTGGGTCGCCAGTTTTGGTGGCGGGGTATGAAGAGAGATGTGGCGGTTTTTGTATCAAAGTGCCTTACTTGCCAGCAAGTGAAGGCCGAACATCAGAGGCCAGCGGGTTTGTTGTAACCCTTGCCTATTGCCGAGTGGAAGTGGGAGCATGTCACTATGGACTTCGTTGTAGGTCTTCCGAGGACTCAGCGGGGTAGTGATGCTATTTGGGTTGTTGTAGACCGGTTGACTAAGTCGGCGCACTTTATTCCTATGCGCGTGAGAGATTCGGTAGATCATCTTGCCGACTTGTATGTTCGGGACGTAGTGAGATTGCACGGGGTCCCAGTGACGATCGTCTCGGATAGAGATCCTCGTTTTACTGCTAGGTTGTGGCAGAGTTTGCAGAGTGCCTTGGGCACTAAGTTGACCTTTAGTACGGCTTATCATCCTCAGACTGACGGGCAGTCCGAGCGTACTATTCAGATCCTTGAGGATATGCTTCGGGGTTGTGTCCTGGACTTCAGTGGGACGTGGGAGAGGCACTTGCCCTTGGTAGAGTTTGCCTACAACAACAGTTTTCAGTCTAGCATCGGTATGGCACCGTTTGAGGCCTTGTATGGCCGACCGTGTAGGTCTCCAGTTTGTTGGGCCGAGGTGGGTGATGCACCTTTGTTGGGTCCGGAGTTGGTTAGGGAGACGACGGAGAAAGTTGAGCTTATCCGTAGGAGGCTTGTTACAGCCCAGAGTCGACAAAAGAGTTATGCCGATCGTAGGAGGAGGCCTTTGGCGTTTGAGGTAGGTGATCATGTCTTTTTGAAGATATCACCTAGGCGAGGCTTGATGAGGTTTGGGAAGAGTGGGAAGTTATCCCCTCGGTTTATTGGTCCTTTTGAGATCCTTGAGAGGATTGGCGAGGTTGCTTATCGGTTAGCCTTACCGCCGCAGTTGTCCGGAGTGCATGACGTGTTTCATGTGAGTATGCTTCGGAAGTACGAGCCCGATCCATCACATGTGTTGGATTGGACCGATTTAGAGGTAGATGAGGATGCCTCGGATGAGGAGAGACCGGTTCGGGTCTTGGATAGGCGGGATCAGGTCCTGCGTGGCAAGACTATTCCTTTGGTGAAAGTCTTGTGGAAACATCACGGAGTGGAGGAAGCCACTTGGGAACGTGAGTTGGAAGTCCGCGAAAAATATCCGGACTTGTTTGTTGATATGTAATTCTGTAATTAAATTTTGAACAATTGTTGAACTTAAGAGCTTTTATATATGTCTTAAGTTGTGAAACATTGAAAATGTTTTGGTTTCTTGGAAGTATGTTTTGGAACTTGCCTCATATGGAAGTTGGATGTAACATTATATATGTTGATTATACTGTTAAAATTGGAAAGATAATGCATAATGTTGATGCATGTTGAAAGTACATATGTTGTTTACATATTGTGAAATGCCTCTTGTTAAAGGGAGGGGGGTGACCGGTAATGGGTCGAATTGTTGAATGTTAGTATAACATTGTTTAAAATGGAGAAAAACTTGTTTTTTGCAAACTTGTGCTTAATTTCGGGGATGAAATTCTTTAAGGGGGGGAGGTTATAGCGATCCCGGGTTTACCCTTGTTGTACAGTGATCCAGACATGTGTCCGTGGATGTTGGTAGTTGTTTATTATCTTGTTTGCATCCTTTTTACTTCTTATTGAGTTATAGGATGTGTTGAGCAGGTTTGTTTCAGGTTGGCTGTGTTTGGTAGCCTAGTGTTGCTGCCCAGATTTTTGGCCCTTCGCTCGAGCGAGGTGTTTGTCGCTCGAGAGAGAGTTGAGTTTGTGTCTGGTGGGTCGAGCCAGAGTGGCTTCGCTCGAGCGAGCGATGGCGTCTAGTTCTGGACCTGAGAGTTGCGTTTCTTGGCTTGAGCGAGCTTTTCTTGGCTCGAGCGGTCTGGTTTGTTCTTCGCTCGAGCGAGAGGTCTGTCGCTCGAGCGTGCTTGTGGTTGCAGACCTGAGGGTTTGAGTTGTTGGCTCGAGCGAGCATTCTTTTGCTCGAGCGCACTTTTGAGTTTTTGGCTCGAGCAAGAGCTTCTTGGCTCGAGCGAGAGTTTTCTGTGTCTGGTCGCTCGAGCGACGAAGGCTTCGCTCGAGCGAGAGTGTTTTATATCAGCGGACAGTAGCGTTTTGAACATCACTTTTTCACTTTCTTTTTTTGATCAAACCCTAGATCCGAGACCCTCTCTCTCTACACTTATATTCTCTCTAGGAATTGATCTCCCTAGAGTGTGAATCTAGCCTAGGGCCTTTGTTAAAAAGATAGAGGGCGTTGAGAGCTTTGTTTTAATCTGAAAAAGTTGGGATTTGGAACACGTTGATCTTCGAGTCTTCATCTCCTTTTTGGCTCAAACTTCGAGGTAGGGATATCCTACTCCTCTCTATGAGTTTTGTCTTTAAATTTTAGTATTTTGAGATGTTGGGGTTGGTTTGGTAATTTGGTAAAAGTTTGGGGCTTTTGTGCAATTTTACAAATGCATGTTTGGCATAGAGAAATGGAATAAAAGTGGAATCATTGATGAAAATGGAACCTAAGGGTTGAAATGTTAATTATGGGAATTGACCTAATTACATTGTTTGATTAATTGGGATAATTAATTGTGAGAAATGAGGAAATGTAATGTTGATTGAATATCCATTGTGCATTTATTTTCTGTTTAGAAATAACTGCTTTGGGCTATCGGTGGAGGATAGTCGTGATTGTTGTAGACAATGCATGATGATTAGGCAAACGAAAACTAATCAATGGAATGTGTCATGGAATTTGACGGTTGATAGAATACATTAATTATATGTATTGAGTGATGGTATATAGAACCAATGTGTTTGTATACGTTATGTGTAGGGGAGGAGATGGGGGATGTACTCCGCGGTTTAGGGGAAGATAGGGGATGTACCTCTAAACCGGATAGTGTTGGGAGAAGATAGGGGATGAACTCCGTAGATACAGCTCATATGCTTGTCTAGTAAAGTGAAGATAGAGCTTATATGCTTATCTTTGTGAAGTGTGGATATAGCTTATATGCTTATCTGTGGATATTGTTGTTATACATATCTGTTGTAGAATGTGGATATAGCTTATATGCTTATCTGTGGATATTGTTGTTATACATATCTGTGGAGAATGTGGGTAGTGCTTATATGCCTATCCGTTGAAATGGGAAAATGAAAAGTAACTTGGACTCATAAGTTGTATGACATAAATATGTGAATTATGTGAACGTATCAGTGTTGGCCATCTATCAATTGCTAAAATTTTAGTCATTGTTCATGGTTGGTTTAGTGTATTTCTACTGGGCCGTGGCTCACCCTATATGGGAATATCATTTTCAGGTGCAGGAAGCATGCCACCTCCAAGGACATAGCTTGGGAGGCTAGAGGCGAACATGATGTTGTCGTTTTACTTTTTGATGTATTACATGTAAATACAAGCCAAGGGCTTAATGTGTATGAGTTAGTACTCTTTTGTTGTAACCAAGTGTTAACTTGGAAAGCTGTAAGCCTGTAGGGCATTTGCTTTTGTTGTTAACATGTAATACTTTTTGTAATGAAACTCTGAGAAATGAAAGAATGTGGAACTTTTGAATATCAATGCATGTCTTATTTGTTGGGTTTAATGTTATTATTTTGAGGGCGTTACAACACAAGCCCTCAGTCACCGCCAACTCGCCTTTTGTTGCCTTCATCCGCGACAAACCATTGCCCGCCAAGTTGAAGATGCCTACCATTGACTCCGTCGATGGCACGACGGACCCAGTCGACCATCTGGAAACCTACCACACCCTCATGATCCTCCATGCTTTCCCTGACGAGATCATGTGCCGAGCTTTTCCAGTGACACTGAAGGGATCAGCTCGGTTGTGGTTTAGCCAGCTACCGGCGGACTCCGTCTCCACCTTTCAACACCTCAGTGACTCTTTCCTGAGCCATTTTATTGGAGCCCAGCGTCAGAGATGCCCAGCCAGCCAACTCCTTAACATTCGTCAGACCGAGGGGGAGTCGCTCCGCAGCTTCGTCACCCGCTTCAACACCGAAGCCCTTCAAGTAGCGGAGAATGACGACAAGGTCATCCTCACCGCTTTCATGGCCGGCCTGCGGTCGTCCGATTTCCTTTTCTCCCTCTCCAAAAACCCTCCAACCACCATGGTAGCCCTACTATCCAAAGCCCAGAAATACATGAATGCTGAAGATTCCCTGGCCACTCGGCAAGAGCCGACCCCTAAAAATCCGACCCCCAGAGACAAGAGGAAAGACTCCGAGCCCAGAACCGCCCAGTATAATAGCCAAATACCCCACTATAATGACCGACCCCCCCGAGCCGACCGGTCGACTCCGACCCGACCGCCCGGTCGGTTTGAGCGGTACACACCTCTCAACTCCCCCATGGAGCACGTCCTCAATCAGATCCAGCGGGACTACCCCCTCAAGTGGCCCCTACCTTCACGAAACCCTTCCACTCGGAAAGATCAGTCCAAATACTGTCGTTTCCACCAAGACCATGGCCATACCACCGACGAGTGTATTAACCTCAAAGATCAGATCGAGACCTTCATACGCCAGGGCCGCCTCAGCCGATTCACAGACACCCGCCCTCCACAGAGGCAAAGAACCGACCTTCCCAGGAATAATCGCCGACACACACCACCCTGCAATCAAGCCCCACCTAACCAAGGCCACGATCGCCCGCCACCACAGCCTCGGCCTCCAGGTAATCCCCCTCCACCAGTCGGAGAAATCAGAGTCATTTCAGGCGGCCTTGCTTGCGGGGGACCATCCCGCTCGGCTCAGAAGGCAGAGCTCAGAAAAATCAGGCAGGGCTCAGACAACGCAGTGGCGACGGTGGACCGACCTCCCAAACAGTCAAAACAATGGATCGAACCCATCACCTTCACCGACACCGACTGCGCAGGAATCTGTTACCCACATGATGACCCCCTTGTCATTTCCGCCATCCTCTCCAACTACAAGGTCAGACGAGTCCTCATAGACAGCGGCAGCCCTTCAGACATCATCTGCCTCAATTGCTTCCGCCAGCTCAAGATTGGGGAAGAAAGCTTGTCTCCTCTCCAAACCCCTCTGGTCGGCTTCACTGGCGACCGTGTGACCTCCATCGGCTCCATCGATCTACCTATCACCATTGGCGAGCACCCGCGGCAGACCACTAAGTTGCTCACCTTTCTTGTGGTCGACTGCCCCTCTGCTTACAACATCATCCTTGGCCGCACAGCCCTAAACGCCTTCCAAGCCATCACATCCACATATCATCTTGCCATCAAATTTCCTACCGATCTCGGTGTCAGAACTGTCAAAGGAGAACAGACCGTGGCCAGGGAGTGTTATGTCGCCTCACTCAAAGAAGTCAAGCTAAAAGAGGCCATGATCATCGAAGGGCTCGACGTCCGAGACGAAGACGAGCTGGTCAGAGGTGAACCCGTAGAGGAACTTGTTGAAGTTAACATTGATCCCACCAACCCAATCAAAACCGCCAAAATTGGCAGCCAATTACCTTCCCAAGCCAAGGCCGACCTTATTGCTCTCCTGGCCGAACACAGAGATGTATTCGCCTGGACCCATTCTGACATGCCAGGCATCGACCCCTCCTTCATAACCCACCGCCTCAGCATCGAACCCCACTTCCGACCCCACCGCCAGAAGCAACGCATTTTCCATTCGGAGCGCAACACTCTTATAGCCACAGAAGTTGACAAGCTCCTCGAGGCCCAATTCATCAAAAATGTGGACTACCCTAGGTGGCTGTCCAACGTGGTCCTCGTCCGCAAACACAATGGAAAATGGCAGCTCTGTGTCGACTACTCTGACCTCAACCGAGCTTGTCCCAAAGACAGCTACCCCCTTCCCCGCATAGATCTGCTGGTCAACGCCACGGCCGGTCATCAAATGCTCAGCTTCATGGATGCCTTCTCTGGGTACAACCAAATCCTGATGCACACATCTGATCGGGAGCACACATCATTTATTACCGATCGAGGTACCTACCACTATTGTGTAATGCCATTCGGATTAAAGAATGCTGGGGCCACTTATCAACGGCTGGTTAATGCCGTTTTCCATCACCAAATGGGTCGGAATATGGAAGTCTACGTCGATGACATGCTAGTCAAAAGCAAATACTCCTCCGATCACCTCACTGGTTTACGCGAGACCTTCGCCACCTTGCGCAAGTACCAGATGAAGCTCAACCCAGAGAAGTGCGCCTTCGGCGTAGGGTCTGGCAAATTTTTGGGCTTTATGGTCAGCCAGAGCGGCATCGAAGCTAACCCTGAGAAGATCAAGGCCTTGGTTGAGATGCAGTCGCCTAGGACGGTCAAAGAGGTTCAAAGACTCACCGGCCGAGTGGCAGCCCTCAACCGCTTCATTTCCCGTGCAACGGATAAGTGCCTACCCTTCTTCAGAGTTCTTCGGCAGACTTTTGAATGGACGGCCGAATCCGAAGAGGCTTTCCAACAGTTAAAGCAATGCATGCCCAACCCTCCCCTTCTTTCCCAAGCAACCACGGGTGAGCCCCTCTTCCTCTACCTAGCAGTATCGAGCACCGCAGTTAGTGCAGCTCTCCTCAGAGAAGATGGCTCAATCCAACGGCTAGTCTATTACATCAGTCGGGCTCTCAGGGGAGCGGAGCAGAATTACCCCTTACTAGAAAAACTGTCTCTGGCCTTGGTCATTGCCTCCAGACGTCTCCGTCCATACTTCCAAGCCCACTCCATAGTGGTCCTCACCGACCAGCCCCTGAAAAAGGTCATGCAGCAACCAGAACTCTCCGGTAGACTGATGCAGTGGTCGGTAAAACTCAGCCAGTTCGACATCTCCTATCGCCCTCGGACAGTAATTAAGGGACAGGCTGTAGCTGGCTTCATCCTGGAATTCACCAATCCGACCCCGACCACTACCCCTCCGCTCCCACTAACTCCAACAGAGCCAGAAGATCCTCATTCTTGGACTCTCAATGTTGACGGTTCGTCTCGACGAGAAGGAAGTGGTGCCGGCCTCATCCTCACCTCCCCCGAGGGCGGCTACGTCAAATGTGCCCTCCGTTTCTTGTTTGAAGCAAGCAATAATGAGGCCGAGTATGAGGCATTGATAGCAAGACTCCGTCTTGCCAAGGACATTGGGGTCAGCCACCTCCGAGTATTCAGCGACTCCCAACTCGTCGTCGGTCAGATGACGGGGGACTTCGATGCTAAGGAAGACACAATGCGAGCATACAGGGACATGGCGCTCCCCCTTACTCGCCTCTTCACTACCTTCCACATCAGGCACATTCCTCGGGCGGAAAACTCCAAAGCAGATGAGATGGCTCAGTTGGCCTCTGCTGACCATCCTAATCTCAGCCATGATGTCTGCCTCGAATACCTACACCACCCGGCTATTTCACCCGACCTGCAAGCTGTACAGGTCATCCAAAACGAACCCATCCCTTGGGCAACCGATATTCTCCTATTCTTGACCACAGGGACACTACCAGATGACCAACAGCAGGCAGCCAAAGTCCGATCCCGAGCATCCAATTACATCATTATCGACGGTGCACTATACAAGCGCGGTTTCTCCCGGCCATATCTGCGGTGCCTCAATCCAGCTCAAGCAACTTATGTAATGCAGGAGATCCATGAGGGAATTTGTGGTAATCATTCAGGTGGCAGGTCCCTTGCCCAGAAGATACTCCGCACTGGGTATTTTTGGCCAACTCTTAATCAGGACGCAACCGACTTCGTGCTCAAATGCGATAAATGTCAACGCTTCGCCAACATCCCCCATGCTCCTCCTACAGAGTTAATCACACTCTGCAGCCCTTATCCCTTTGCCAAGTGGGGGATCGACTTGGTTGGTCCACTTCCCACCGGTCGAGGCCAGACCAAGTTCGCAATTGTCGCCATTGATTACTTCACCAAGTGGGTCGAGGCTGATCCCCTTGCCACAATCACCGAGCGGAACACCACCAGGTTTATCTGGCAATCGATCATTTGCCGATTTGGCATCCCTCAAGCCCTCATCTCTAACAACAGTAAACAATTCGATAACGCGAAGTACAGAAAATTTTGTGCAGATCTCCAGATTCAACCATGCTTCTCTTCCCCCGGTCACCCCCAAGCAAACGGCCAAGTTGAGGTCACCAACCGTTCCCTTCTGAAAATCATCAAAACTAAGCTCGAAGCTGCTAAAGGCCTTTGGGCTGAGGAACTACCAAACGTACTCTGGGCTTACCGAACCACTGCTCGCACTCCCACTGGGGAAACCCCTTTTCGCTTAACATATGGCGCTGAGGCGGTTATTCCGGTAGAAGTCGGTCTGCCCACTCCCAGGGCTTTACATCCGGATCTGGCCTCAGCCGAAGAGCTCTATCAAACAGACCTGGACCTCGTCGAAGAGCTCAGAGAGACTGCTGCTGTCAGATTGGCTTCGTACCAGCAGAAAATGAGAACACACTACAACCGCCAAGTTCGACCACGAGAGTTCTCCGTGGGGGACCTTGTCTTACGAGAAGTGACTCTTGCCACAAAGAATCTAACCGAGGGCAAACTGGCAGCCAAATGGGACGGGCCCTACGTTGTCAAAGCCCGACCACGACTAGGCACTTACCGACTTCAAGACATGGAAGGCCGAGACCTGCCCCATCCCTGGAATGCGGAACATTTGAAGCGTTACTATCAATAAGTTCATACTTTTGTATTGTCACTATTGTTGTATTCCCCTTTTTAATACATAATGCAAGTTCCGACTGCAGATCTCAGCTTTTATAATTCAACTGTTGTATGTCGATCCCATGACATTTTCACTTGCAGCACTTTAAAGCCTCCGCCAGACCGAGCACTCAAAGCCTCCGCCAGACCGAGCACTTCAAAGCCTCAGCCAAACTGAGCACTCAAAGCCTCCGCCAGACCGAGCACTTCAAAGCCTCAGCCAGACTGAGCACTCAAAGCCTCCGCCAGACCGAGCACTTCAAAGCCTCAGCCAGACTGAGCACTCAAAGCCTCCGCCAGACCGAGCATTCAAAGCCTCCGCCAGTCGAAGCACTCAAAGCCTCAGCCAAACTGAGCACTCAATACCTCGGCCAGACCGAGCACTTCAAAGCCTCAGCCAGACTGAGCACTTTAAAGCCTCGGCCAGACCGAGCACTCAAAGCCTCAGCCAGACCGAGCACTTCAAAGCCTCAGCCAGACTGAGCACTTTAAAGCCTCGGCCAGACCGAGCACTCAAAGCCCCAGCCAGACTGAGCACTTTAAAGCCTCGGCCAGACCGAGCACTCAAAGCCTCGGCCAGACCGAGCACTTCAAAGCCTCAGCCAGACAGAGCACTTTAAAGCCTCGGCCAGACCGAGCACTTTAAAGCCTCGGCCAGACCGAGCACTCAAAGCCCCAGCCAGACTGAGCACTTCAAAGCCAAGCAGGACCACATTTTTAACACTTAGTGACATTTTGAAGCTTCTTCACAATTCCAGGACCACGTTTTTGCCTAGTTAAATTCCAAACATACTCTCACGAATTTCATTTACTAATCAGATTGTCTACCACCTCACCCAGTTTATTTCTCCAATCTTTCCTCTACAAGTTTACAATTAACTGTTTAGTTACAATTTGCAACCTACCCTTTGTCCTCATTCGTGGATTCTTCATCCGTACTTAATATTATGTTCTAAAATTTCCTAGTCCAATTTTTCAATCAACTACTATCATCCTTTCAATTTCCATACAACTCCAATCGCACTCCGCAGGAAGGAACTTTTAACTTTAACTTTGCACGAAATTTTTACTGCACAATTTTTATGCCCAGTTTTTATAACAAGACTTCATTCATTTTAGCCAATACAGGCCCACACAATCAACTGGCAACATAAACAAAATAACATTTGTACACAAATTCATTACAATTAAACTCTTCATTCATTCATTCATTTACTCATACATTTACAATGTGTACACAAGTTCATTACAAAAAAAAAAAAAAAAAAAAACCAAAACAAAAAACACAAACACAGAGCACGCCAGCTCTTCCTCTTCTTGGTTATTCCTCCTCGTTGGACGCCAGCTCTTCTTCTTCAATGCCCTCGTCCAGGGGGGTCTGGGCCACATCATCTTCACCTATCGTTACACTACTCAGGTCCAAGTGTGGGAACAGCTCTTCAGCTCTGCCCTTGAACATCTTCCAACCGCTGTCCCAGAACTCGGCCATTTCGTGCTTATAGAAGTCTGACTGCTGGAAGCTTTCAATCACCTCTGCCTCTGTCCTACCTCCAACAGTCTTCCTTGATGGGCCCACCCCCCCAGACTCTTGCCCAGCCAGACTCCTGGCGACAGCGGCGTCTACCACCATCTGAAATTCGGGGGACCCTTTATATTGCTCCACTGCTGCGACGCATAGATCAGCGTAGGCCGCCTTCTCAGATGCCGCCTTCGCCCTCTCCTCGTCCAGCTCTCTTTGCAGGGCCCCCCTTTCAGCTGCCACCGTCGCCCTCTCCTCTTCCACCCCCTTCTTCAGACTCTCCAGCTCCGCCAACGCCTTCGCCTTCTCTGTTCCCCACTCCCTCAGAAGCCTCCCCTTCTCCTCCTCTGCTCTGGCGCGCTCCTCCCCCAACTCCTTCAACAGATCTCCAATTCTGGAATCTGGTTCATCCTTCTGCCTGACCAGCTCTTCATTGCTGCTCATGGCCTCTTCATGCCGCTCGACCGCAACGGCGCAGGCCCTTTCAGACTCTTCCAACTTTTTCTGCTCGCCAGCCAGTTGGAACTTGAGCGACACGACCTTACGGCGTGTGTCCTCCAGCTCCAACTTGACTGCTGGCAGATCAGCATGGGCAGTCTTCCAGTCGGCACTGTCCTTCTTCAATTTGGCCAACTGGGCCTTGGCCTCTTCAGCCTTTAACTTGGCAGCCCCTGCCTTCCTAAGAAGGGCCCCTGCCAAGGTAGTTACCTCCATTTGGGCGGAGCATAACCCCCTCAGTAGGTCAGCCTCATTATATCCTAATGCCGCGCGCAGAGCTGTCTCCTCCACAATCCTCACCAAGCGGTCTGCCCCCACCCTGGCTGGGCCTTCCTCTCCCTCCAACCTTCCAGCTACCGCGCGTGCATGATAGATTGTCGTAGCCAAGCGAACCCCTCCTTCCTGGGGGGCAGGCCCCTTCTGGACCTGCTCCCTTTCACTCGGCGCCGCCTCGGTCAGCCCAGCCTCTACTTGCACTGTTGGAGCAATCTCCACAACCTCCACTGTTGGGACGACCTCCACCACCTCTGGGGCATCCTTGGCCACAGTGACCTCCACCTCAGTTGGGGCCACCTTAGCCCTCTTGGCCCCAGACTCATCTGCGGCTTCCTCTGGGGCACTCCTCTTCTTCTTCTTCTTTTTCAGACCCTCCACCTCCTTTCTGGCCTGTTCTTTTACAGGGTCTACAGGGGGCGGCCGCGGCTCAAAACTGCTTAAGTCTTTTCCCCCCAACGGCCTTGGGCGCGGTCAAATCCTCTCCCGCGCGATTGGTTGAGGCGGTCAGTCTCCTCGCGCTTCCTTCAACTTCGTGGCCTTGGCCAGAACGGCCTGATCCTCTACCTGCTGAGCTTTTCTCCTCGCCTCCAACTCTGCTCGGTCGAGGTCCCCACCCTTCGGCTGCGGCCCCAGCCCCGCCTCAAACAATGCAGACGGTTGAACAAGGTTGTCCCATTTGGCCTTGTCTCTCTCTCTCCACTCCTTCACTCTCTTCACCCTCTCTTCCGCCATTGCCCCCAGCCTCGACTCCATCGACCAAGTTGGCACCTTCCAGATGGTGCGCACCCCCACTCCCCCATTAGCAGACACGTAGAACCACCGTGGCCGCCACCCCTTGATCGACGTCGGCAGCCCCCCCACCAATTCCCTCCCCATCACCGCCTGTAGGGTGACCCAAGTTTCTTGTTGCCCCGACGCCTTGTAACACGAAAAGAACTCGTCTACCATCATGGCCTCCCCTCCATTCGCCTTGGGACAAGCACTCGCACAGGCCAACAGAATCTTCCATGCATTGGGCATCAATTGCCCGGCGCTACCTCTAGGCGATTCAGCACGTCAACCACTACTTGGGGCAGTGGCAACCTCAGCCCACCTTTTAGCGCCTCCTCGTACAGGGAAAACTCCCCTGGCCTAGCAGCAGACGGCCTTTTCCTTGATGTTGGCAGCAATAACTCCACCTCCGCCAGAATCTGGTATCGTTCCCTGATAACCTCCAAATCCGCCGCCGTGAGTGTGGATTTGTCCGCCTTAGTGTGCCACTGATCTGGCTCTACCTGGCTTAGTGGCTTTGGAGCCAATATCAGGGCCAACGACTACGATTCTCCCACCGGTTCCCCCACCCCCACCATCCGTGTCTCCGTCTTATATCGCGCTGCTAGCTCCTCCGCATCATCGTCTCCCAGTGGGTCCACCCTCACATTGACTACTTCTTCTTGTGCCATTTCTAGGGTTTGCTTACAAATCACTTCTGACGCAGGAGCAAGGAAGTTGAGAAAATGCTACACAGGTGTGTCGTACGCAATGAAGGAATTAACACTTGGATATTTTGAGTTTTTGTAAAAAGGTAGGTGAAACGCATTATACCAAAAACCCACAGTTTACCCGTATTCCATGGATCCACATTAATTCTCGCCCGTTTCAAAACCTTTCAAATCAACCGCCAAAACCGCCTTTCCAAAACCCCCCTCGTGACCTATCGTTTCATTTCTGCTCCAACGCTTCACTACCCCCACGATATTGCCACGTGTATAGCCACGATGCACTGTCCCCTCCCCTTACCCTGTCCTTTCCATTTCAAATCATCACATGGCCCCACCCTACCCCCTCTCTTTTTGAGCCCCGCGCCGTCCTGGCCGGCACGCCTCACGGTTGACCCCTCCCGCTCGGCCACCCTCGCGGTCGGCACGCCTGATGGTCGCCCCCTCCCACTCGGCCACCCTCGCGGTCGGCACGTCTCTCGGTCGACCCCTCCCACTCGGCCACTCTCGCGGTCGGCACGCCTGACGGTCGCCCCCTCCCGCTCGGCCACCCTCGCGGTCGGCACGCCTCTCGGTCGACCCCTCCTGCTCGGCCACCTCGCGGTCGGCACGCCTGACGGTCGCCCCCTCCCGCTCGGCCACCCTCGCGGTCGGCACGCCTGATGGTCGCCCCCTCCCACTCGGCCACCCTCACGGTCAGTTTCTCCCGCTCAGTCACCCTTGCGGTCGGCACGGCTTCCAGTCGGCCTCTCCACTCGGTTCGCACTTCTCTTCCTTATTACTATTCCCTTCGTTGGGCTAAAGCTACACTCGGAAATGGGGGACTACTAACATGGATAGGCCCACAAGGCTTACGACCCACAGTAAACAACCCCAAACTCATTGCTTGGGACCCATAGCATAACCCAGTTGGCAAAGCCCAGGACACCTGGAGACCACCTGGACGTGGAGGGCCAATGGCATTCGGACACATGGCAGATGAAACACAGGCCACATCAGCAGACAAAGATCTACAGAGTTATTGCCACAACACATCACCATTAATGCAGCCCATCACAGCATTTATTACGACAACACCTCCCCGTCGGAACAGAGCCCCCTCACCCTGAACATGGTAAGCTACGGCACAGGCTTTCGGCGGAAGGGGGCACGTCACGAGAGACAGTGAAATGATTACCAAAGGATATAAGCAAGAATGGAAGACAAGAGGAAGGTTAAGTTTCTTATCTCTCTCTCTCTCTCTCTCTCTCTTTCTCTCTACATTTCCCTCTTCCTCTACTAATTCTCTCGCCGAAGGGTTCACTGGGGGACTGCCCCGTTCCCCTTTGGACTTGCTTGCAGGTCATTTGGTGGAATCATCACCCTGAACCAGAACTTGAAGAGCCTGGACCAGCCCGACCCATCCACCCGGGATGAACTACATTATCAATTGGTAAACTGATTATTGATTGCTCAAATCATCAACAAAAATGAAAATATATAGTAGCATCAACATCTATGTGTCTGGAAAGTGTTGTTCAGCCGTTTGGAAGTAAAAAGTATAAATTGAATATATGCCTATTTTTAAAAGATGGTAAAAAGTATTTTTTTGGTTTTTAATTAAGTTTTTGGCTTTTTTAAATAAATAATTTAGAAAGTTGGTAAAAGGTTACTTTTTGCTTTTTTGATTAATTTTTGTTTATGATGTCAAATCACAATAAAAGGACCAAACTATCCCTATTCAATTGAAAATATTTATAACTTCACCCATGTAGCACATTTTGACTTATGAGGGGTAGAATTGTAAATTCACCAGTGGTTGAAAACCAATTTCCCAAATGAAAAAAAAAAAAAGTCAACTTTTGACTTTTGCTACAAACCTTAAAAAGTGACTAAAAACCAAGTTTCCAAAACACCCTATAGCAAATCGCGTTATGGACAGTTTTGGGATTTCCTAAAGTTTCAAAACTTTAATTATTTATTATTTTATTTTAAACTTTGTATTTATTTATTTATTTATGTATTTCTTTTGATAGTCTTATTTGTTTGAATTTTTAAACTTGTTTTTTATTTCAAAATGAATAGGTGTGTCGATTCTCAACAGATATCAAAGAGTTTATTTAAAAGGGGACTCTTACTCAGGAAGATAACAATGTATTCTGATTTCTTTCTCTTTATCATCTATGTTGTATTCTATATATTTCTAGGTAACTGATACAGACTTGGCAAATCCATCCAATGCAACTGTATATTGTGTCAGATTTATGTGAATTCTTAGGTTGTATCTTAGAGTCGTTTGTGATCGTTAGAGCCTACACGGAGAGAGCACATAATGACTTTAGTAGAACATCTTTGACGTGTCTCTCCGAATCACATAGGCTATTTTGTTCTTCATCTTCTTCTTCAGTATTTTGATATATGTATATATATAATTTTTGAAACTGTATAAAATCTATTTTCAATATCTATTTTATTCAATATCATTATTCTATAAGATTGATTAAGGGTAATTAATTTTCAATTAAATATCATTATTCTGTAAGATTGATTTAGAATAATTAATTTTTAATTCCCACAACAATCTAAAGTCGTTAAGTTTTTTTTTTTAAAAAAAAATTATTGCATTCTGTATAAATTCAATTCTTACCATTCTGTACAAAACCCTATTTTCATTGACTTGCATAGTTTATTTCTTTTGTTAATGTTACTGGGCATAAACATAGTTGTTTTGATTAATTTTTATTAATTAATCCTAAGTGCCATTAACATGCCATTAATATTAATTCTTTAACTTGTTGACTCGTTTTTTTTCTTCTTCCTGAAACCTCATAATTTTCCGAAAGCAATCTGTGTAAAACTGTTGTATGAAAACTGTTTGTTTGTTGCATAAAATTCCGTGTAAACCTGTTTGTTTCTTCCATGTTTTTATGATTTATGATCTAATAAGATAAGAGGAAAATAATAATACAAAATTAATATCGCAGGTTGAATTTGTATCAAGATTTTGTCTTTATCATCTTTTATAAATATATATTATTGAGTTGTTGGATGTTAATTGTCAATTACAAATTTAATAACATTTGTGATTGTTTGATTGTTATTTTATTTTTATTTTTTTATTTCATCTCACACAGGTTCTATAATTGTTTTCTCTCTTGTACCTTAACTAATTTATTTTATTTTTAATTTAGAAGAAACCATTAGTGTGAAACTTGAAAAATTTAATGGTAACAATTTTGAAAGATGACAAAAACAAACAAAATATTGGTTGACTGTATTGGGTCTTATGTCTTCCATAGAAGATCAGGATTTTGTTGGATCTTGGTTGTCACCGAAACAAATTGAATTTCATTGCTATAATAGAATCCTTAGTGTGTTGTCTAACCATTTATATGATCAATAATGCTAGATATCATGAAAACAATGTCATGAAAAGTCTTCGTGAAGATTCTCTACCCTTGGATTAGTTTATAGTGTTTGTAGTGTTTTATTGTATCTTATGCATTCACCCTTGGATTAGTTTCAGGAAATTTTTCATGATATTAAAATTTCATGATATTTATTTCATGATACGTAGCATTACTCTTATATGATATGTACCAGTCAGCCACCTTGACTGCAAAAGAACTATGGAAAACCTCGAGGCTGAATATGGAACTGTAGATGCTGGTATTGATAGGTTCATTGTCTCTAATTTTAATGGGTATAAAATGAAAGATGACATACTTGTAGAAGATCAAATTCATGAGTTTCAAGAACTACTTAGAAAAGTAGAAAAGAAAAGGAAAACTTTTAGTAAGGAGTTTAAAATGTCTTACCCTATCGACAAATTACCTCCATCTTTGAATGACTTTTCCAAGTGTCTTAGGCACAAACAAGGAGATCTATTATTACCTTAACTAATCAATACACTTAGGATGGAAGAGAAGCATAGATCAAATCTAGAAACTGGAAAAGAGAAAACTCCTGAGGTAAATTTGGTGGGGAATAGGAATAAGAATAGTTCAAACAATAGGAATAACTTTCGACCTAAAGGTAAAATTTTCAAGAACAACCTTAAGTTTAAATCTAGAGGTCAAAATGGCAAACACCATAATAACAACTACCAAACCAATGCTAAATGTTAAGAAGACTGATGAGTATAAACCAAGGTTCAACAATAAGCAAAAAATCAAGGTCATAATGCTCAAGTGAATATGATTTTGGAGAAAGAAGAAATTGTCGGACCATCTTTTAGGTATAATCTTGAAATAAATTCTACTTTTGAATATTAAGATTGGTGGTTAGATTGTAGGGCTAATATACATGTGTGTTTTGATTGTGGTTTTTTTTTTTTGAAACTACCCATAAATCAAGTGGAGGAATTGGAACTTTAGGGATTGGATTAGTAGCACCGATACTTGGCATTGGAGAAATAGATTTGAAGATGACTTATGGAAAGATCTTAACTTTGAGAGATGAGCGATATGCTTCTGAAGTTAGAAGAAATCTTATTAGTGGATCGTGTTTAGTACAGTTAGGTTACAAAATTGTAATGGAATTGAATAAAATTGTAACAAGTAAAAATTATCTTTTTATTGGTAAAGATTTTGTATGTGATGGTTTATTTAAATTGAATGTATCTTTTGAAGTTAATTAAATCTCTCATAATATTTTGAATATTCAAGTTTGTGATTTGTGGCATAGAAGACTTGGACATGTGAATTTAAGGAAAATTAGGAAAATGATGGATTTAGAATTAGTCCCTAAATCACCTATTGATGTCAAAAGCAAATGTGAAATTTGTGTGCAAGCAAAACAACCTAAGAAACCTTATAAATCTGTAGAAAGAAATTCATAGCTCTTAGTCCTTATACACAATGATATTTGTGATTCTAATAGACCACTAACTAGAGTAGAAAATAAATATTTTATAACATTTATAGATGATTGTTCTAAGTTTTGTTACCTATATTTAATTAAAACCAAAGATGAAGTGTGTAGTAAATTTAAAATTTATAAAGTTGAAGTAGAAAATCAATTAGAAAGAAAGATTAACAAACTTAGATCTAATAGAGGAGGTGAATATAATGTAGGTACACTTAGTACTTTTTGTGAAGAACATGGAATTATTCATGAAGTAACCCCACCTTATTCTCCACAATCTAATGGGATAGTTGAAAGGAAAAATAGAACTCTAATAGATATGATAAATTCAATGCTTATTAGTTCTGGTTTACAAGAGAGCTTGTGGGAGGAAGTGATACTCACTGCTTATGTTATATTAAATAGAGTAATTGTGAATAATGATAAAACACCTTATGAAATCTGGGAAAAAAACGAGTACGTAATCTTAAAATGTTGTAAGTGTGGGGGTGTTTAGCACAAGTAGCAATTCCAGAACCTAAACGTAAGAAAATAGAACCTGAAACTGTTGATACCATTTTCTTAGGATATGCTCAAAATAGTAGTGCTAATAGATTTCTAGTAATAAATTCTAAAATTAGTGAAATTACTAATAATCCAATAATTGAATCTCGTGAAGCTACATTTTTTGAAAATATTTTTCCATATAAAACTAGAATCTCAAATCTGGTTGTAAATAGAACTTTCTACTACTAGTGCTAGTGCTATTCCTTTGAGAGATGACTCTGAACATCTAGATATAGAACCTAGATGAAGTAAGAGAACTAAAATAAAGAAAACCTTCGGAGATGACTTTTATATTTTTTTAACTGAGGGAGAACCAAATACTTTTATAGAAGCTATGTCGTCTTTAGATGCACCATTTTGGAAGGAAGCTATTAATAGTGAGTTTGAATCTATACTTCAAAATATTACTTGGGAGTTGACTAATCTACCTCCTGGGAGTAAAGATATCGGTTGCAAATGAGTATTTAGAAAGAAATAAAAACTTGATGGAAGTATAGATAAATATAAGGTAAGATTAGTAGCCAAGGGATTTACACAAAAGAAAGGAATAGATTATTTCGATACCTATTCATCTGTTTCTAGAATTACAACCATTACAGTCTTAATTTCTCTTGCATCCATTTATAATTTAGAAATTCATCAAATGGATGTTAAAACTACATTTTTGAATAGAGATTTAGATGAAGAAATTTATATAGAGCAACTTGAAGGCTTTATGGTTAAAGGACAAAAACATATAGTTTGCAAGTCGGTTAAATCTTCGTATGGACTTAAGCAAACTTCTAAGTAGTGGCATGAAAAGTTTGATAAGATAATTCTAGAATTTGGTTTTAAGATCAAAGAACATGATAGATGTGTATACTAAAAAGAAGATAATAGAGAATGTATTATTTTGTATTTATATGTTGATAATATCTTATTATATGGAACGAATTTAGAGATTATTAAAAATATGAAATTTTATTTATCTTCAAAATTTGATATGAAAGATTTAGGAGAAGCTTATATAATTTTGGTATGAAATTAGAGAAAACAACCAAAGGTATTACATTGAATCAATCTAGAATCCTAGAGAAAATGTTTAAAAAGTTTGATTATTATAATCTCAGACCTGTTGAAACTCCTTTCGATCCTAGCATGAATTTGAAGAAAAATAATGTACTTGTATCTCAACTTTGATATTCTCAAATTATTGGTTTACTTCTGTGATTGGAGATCCCATGAAGGAAGTTTAACGGTTAGGAACAATCCTTATAGTGTGACTCGTATACCATCACTTTAAAGAATGAGACTTTATTAAATTTATTATTTATATTCTCCTGCTCATCCCTAAGATATCAGTGCTGATGTAAATGTGATGGTTAAGGAAGAGTATTGACTCTAAATGAATCCAAGGTGGGCATACTCTTGCAAGATAGACATCCGTCACTTCTATCTTTGGAGGGTTCACCTAAGCAAGAGCGTCATGAAGTCGTGACCGTGGGAATAAGGCTATTTCCTAAAACTGTCATGAGAATCAAGATTGAGCACATGGTTGCTAATAATGCTAACCCGCGCCACAGTTATGTATCGTACCATATGTGTGATATGTTGAATTTTGGTAAAAAAGATTTAGTTCAAGACCTGGTTCACTAAGATTCTTTCAGAATGAAACTGTTAACACTAAGTGAGGTTTAAGTTTGAAAAACACCTACAGCCATTGTATGGTTTTAAAGTTGCCCATATTATTTTTTTATTTTTTATTTTTTTGACAGTTTTACAAAGTTTTGAATCTTATGGGGCATTGTTGGAGATTTTCTAAAAGTTTCAAAACTTTATTTATTTATTTATTATTTTATTTCATTATTATTTTTGTATTTATTTATGTATTTGTTTTAATAGTCTTATTTGTTTGAATTTTTAAACTTGTTTTTTATTTCAAAATGAATGGGTGTGTCTGTTCTCAACAGACAGTAAAGAGTTTATTGAAAAGAGGACTCTTACTCAGGAAGATAACAACATATTCTGATTTCTTTCTCTTTCTCTTCTTTGCTATATTCTCTATATTTCTAGGCAACTGATACAGACTTGGCAAATCCATCTGGTGCAACTGTGCATTATGTTAGACTCCTATGAATTCTTGGATTGTATCTTAGAGTCGTTAGTGATCGTTAGAACCTACACGAAGGGAGCACATAATGACTTTAGGACAGTATCTTTGGCGTGCCTCTCCGAATCACAATGGCTATTTTCTTTATCTTCTTCTTCAGTATTTTGATATATGTATATATAGATAATTTTTGAAACTGTATAAAACCTATTTTCAACATCTATTTTATTCAATATCATTATTCTGTAAGATTGATTTAGGGTAATTAATTTTCAACTCAATATAATTATTCTATAAGATTGATTTAGAGTAATTAATTTTTAATTCCCACAGCAGACATATTGGTAAGTTGAATAATATTCTTAAGAAATTATCAAGTATTTACATAATATAACACTAACTTACATAATATTTTTTTGTATGTATATTACTACCAATTTGTAACAAATTTCACATCTTAAATCTCTTTCACACTAATTTTTAGTTTGATATTTCACTAGAGGTTAATATATATATATATATATTAACTATAGCAGAGCGGTTTCAAAATTAGATTATAAATTTTAAAGTTCAATTCACAGCTAACAGATAGAGCGGTGTGAATTAGGCCTCATTTGAGAACAGATTATTTTAGTAACTTTTTGGCTTTTTACGAAAAGATGTGCAGAAAAATAGACAGAGTGATGTGACAACTTATAATAACTTTTTGACTAAAATGTATAGTTGACAAACGAGGCTTCAGTGTTGTTTTAGTGGATTGGGTGGTACAATTTCGGGTTGAATCTACACTACATAGTAAGAACACAGGTGTTATTTTAAGTTCGCTTAACCGAACATCAAGTCCAATCTAACGATTCCAAATTTGATCCTAAAAAATTTCAAATCCCAAACTTCTCCATTTGAGTTGTTAATTTTTTATATTTATCTTGAATGAATATTAAACTATGGACAAATTACAATAAATAAATAAATAAATAAAATCCCCAAATTTGATCATTGTAACAAATAAACCTAAAATTTTAAATTTTGCCAATTTAAATACTAATCATTTAATTTGTTTTTAACCTAAATCATTTGTCGATTCTGCTAATTAAAATTGGCGAAAAGATAGTATTTGGAACGCCCCAAAAATAAATAACATTAACCCATCTCATAATAGGGCTACAATTGATCGACAATGTCATAACTACTATTCATTGCCTCTTTGATCATTACAAAAGATGGCATATGCAATATATATTCACAAATCCTAAATTCTGAATTTATAGCATATGACATGGATACAAAAGTATAAAGGAAATTAAAATCAAATAAAGAAATGCCCTAATGGCTTACAACTTTCCAAGATAATACTTGGTTATAACAAAATGACTTTAAACTCAATACAAGTAAAGCCCGAGGCTTGAACAAAATGTTTACATCAAGAAATAAAAAGGAAGGCTTAAGTTTCGAGTCCTCCCTGGCTATCTCCTTGGAGGATGCATATCATCTGCACCTAAAAGTTGTTTCCCACATATGGTGAGCCAAAACTCAGTAGCAATTCTCTAACACAGTATATGAATCTCAACAAAATCATAAGGTGAATGCACAATGCATGCTATCTTCCAAACATTTCTCGTTTTCCATCTCAAAACAATGCGATGCCAGATTATAATTCAATTCATGAAAATAATCATTTTACACAGAAAGCAGTGCAGCGGATACAAAACACTAGGAATCTCTATGTACGTGTTTGCTAGTAGGCTATACAATACCAAAGTCATTTTACCGATACTAACCGAAAGGATCGGATCCTAACTATGCTGGTTTCTAGACTTTCACGAAAGACACACAAGTCAACATAATAAAACCACAACCACACCTCCTAACCAGATTCACCACGGCATTCACCAATTTTTTTTTTTCTCAAAATCACTTTGCTTGGTTTTATTTTTCCAAAAACACTTTTTAGAAAATTCTACTTTTCTTGTTTTCCGTGTTTTTTTTATTGATTTTTTTAATATTTTAAGAATTTTTTTTTTTACTTTTTAGACATAACTAACATAAATATACCTAAAAAGTAAAAAAATTGTGAAAAAAAAACTTTTAAAAATTCACTAAATACCAAAAATACAAAAAAAAAAAAAAAACGAGAATTCAGTACATTTTTTCTATTTTTATGTATTTATTAATTTTTTAATATATTTTTTCATAAATTTTTTACTTTTTAGATACATCTAAGTAAGGTGCATCTAAAAAAGTAAAAAAAAAAATGTTTAAAATTTTAAAAATATTCACTAAAAACAAAAAACATGAAAATCAAAAAACTTAATCTAAAAAACTCAAACCAAACACTCTGAATACATTTACAATGTTCAATGTGTAATGATGCTCAATGCACAATGGATGAGAAATTAGTTTCAATTCAACCTAATCCTCATACAATGTCTACAACAATCAAGACTATCCTCCACTGATAGCACAAAACAGTTATGTTTATTCAATAGATAAATTCCAATTAAAGAAAAACTACAATTCCATCAATTACAATGGGTGTGATATTGCATATCCAACTCCTCCACCACGACCACCACCATCATCATCATCTGTCCAATTTCACAATATCTAACATCATTTTTCATTTCGCTTTCAAAATTCCCAATATCCATAATTTGGGCTAAAGCCCCGCTTTTCTTTCCAAATCAATTTTAGGAAAAGATTTTCATCATTTCAACATAACTCATCCATAATCATATTCCCACAACCATTTTCAATAATCAATTTGGAAAATCCCTCTTTTGATTTCAAACCAAACCCTAGGTTTTACCAAAAATTTGCAAATAAATAACCCTTTTCAAAGAGAATATAGCTAAGCTAAAAATCATATAAAAGAGTCAAAAATAAAAAAATAAAATACCTACCTCGAAGTAGAAGGCACGAAGAAAAGATAGGTAAAACTTGATAGTGTCAAAAACACTAGATGCTGTAGCCGCGCCCGTGGGTCTCACGCTATAGTTCGGACTCGATTTGTGTCACGGTTCTTAATCTGAACCAAAGAGTCCAAATCCGGCAAATCGTTTTGAGAAACAGATTTTTTGAAAAGAAGTGCCAAACATGGATTACTTTGCCAGATACAGAGTCGCCACCTAAATATTTTAAAATGGGAGAATTTAGGAAACCCTGACTCGGTGCCAAAGGCCATGTGTCCGTCATCACCAAAGTTGCTTCGGCTCGGGAACTTGGGTACGATCGGGGAAGGTCAGCTATGAGCACCCCCTCTCGCCCGATCCGAAGACCGACCTCTACTAACCGTGATATCCATTTTTTGAAAACGTTATGTGTTCTTATTCCATTTATTAGCCTAGAATTACTATGTTATGCACACAACATACAAGTATAGACCAAATCGCCTAAATTGGAACAAAACATTTCATGCTTGTTTGAAAATGGTTTGCTACTCGCAAGTAGGCTAAAATGCAGGTTTTGCCACCCTCGAGTGGGCTTTTAGAAAATATGATTTTGCCACTATCCAGTGGGCTTTAAAACTCACAGTTTTAATGCGTTGTCCCAATTTAGGTAATTTAACCTCCATCCACAGGCATTCAAGCAGTTATATCACATAAGCAGCTAGCCTCATGGTAATCATACTGTCATGGCAACACTCACACGCATGCAAGGATGCTAAAGCAAAAGAACTTACAGAGTACTCCAAGCCAAGACAGGAACCAGTTAGTAATCACATGCATGATCCTAGTTCATATTTGAAATGGCTAATACAACACATGCAAAGATGCAATCCAAACAGGCTCGGCTATCGTAAACATGGCATGTGAAATGCTGCAATTAACACATATTCAACTTGGAATTGAAATACGAGTGCAGTTAGCATGATGTACCGAGCCTGGTGCATGTGAGACAAATGTATGGATGCACGCATGCATAGCATAAGGTATGCTAATTTAAATATGCCCTAGTCTACCATCATAAGCGGGTAAATAAAAGGGAAGAAAGACGTAAGGTTGGAAGACATTCACACACTCACGCACACTTATTACACAATTGCCCTCACTCGGAGGGTCCAAATAAATATTACAGATTGAATAATAAATTAACTATCCTAGCTAATTAATTATTACAAATTATCTAATTAGTTAACAAACTAACTAAGCTAGGAAAAACAGTAAACTGCCTCGGGAAGAGAGCTCAATGCAATGCATGCTCAGTCCTGCTCGAAAGTACACTGCCATGCGCAAGCTGCCTCTGTTTTCCCTGCTCTGCTCCTCTGAAGACTGCCAAAATCTCAGGATTGCTTCTCTGGACATTGGGAGACACCACCGGCTGAGCAGAATGGTCACCGGCAGTGGTTTAGTGTCCCTCGGCACATAATGAATCCATCGGCTCAGGAAGGATTGCCGGTCGGCAATGGACACTGCCGGTCGGCAGAAAGCTCCTGCAGAATCTGCAATTGACAGCAACAGAGGGCAAGGCAGAGCATGGCAATGCAATTCAAGCCATATATGCACCAATCATGTCCCTTATCATGTTAATGACTCAAAGGAACATGCTCCTTGGTTCTCGGACCATCAATCGCGCATTTCCATGCGTGATGGCCTAAGGGACCAAGTGTGCACATTTTGATGTCAAATGCAATGCAAACCAACAAACCAAAGCCCAATTCCTATCACTAGATCAAGGAACAAGACATGCATGCTAGATGCAATGCAACCTAGGCATGCAAGCTAAGGATGCAACATGGGAATGCAAAATGTACATGCAAGCATGCAAACAACATGCAAGGTAAGCATGCAAGCAAGCAAAGGATGGACTTATACATGATTTGGGCAGCCCTAATTAGGCCCAAAACAGCGGTCAAAGTGCCCAAAATGAGGGACCAAACACACATACACACATGTACATGTTAAAGGGCTAACACTCAAGCACAAAAGGGCGACTCTTACGCACACCTGAAAGAGGCATAACATGGACTAATGGCATGCAAGGTAAGCATTGAAAATCATGTTACAAAAGGTGCTAAGCCAATTAAAACAAGATAAACAAGACATGCAAATAAAGCCAAAAACCCAAGACAAGCCAAGAGGCTTAAACCAAGACTAAGTCAACCAAGCCTCACAAGGCTAAGAGGACTCAAAATAGGTCTAAGGTAGGCCTAGACAACACCCAAGGGACACCTAGATGGCATCTAAGTGGCTCAAATTCAAAAGCTTGCGCAATGACCAAAACATGGAGCATGCAAGACAAGCTTCCAAAGCTTCAAAGAGGCATCCAAAGCAAGCATACAAGCATGTTAAAGGGACTAAAATAACATGGCAAATGGTCCCAAATCACTAAATTAAGGCAAGGATGCGTGCTACACATTCACACACTTAAGGCCAACAAGCCAAAAATGCAAAGGGGCTATACAATGCATGCCATGGCCGACCCAAACAACTATGGACAGACCTCTAGCATGGAAAAATAAGCACAAAATCTTCACAAAGCTAGACCTAAAACATGCTTGAATAATGGTTTACAACCTAAGGCATGTTAGGGCCTAAACATGGCATTACAAGGTAGGTATGCTAAGCATGCATGGTGTACCAAAACCAATTAAAAACAGAGGCATATTATGACATAATAAGCACAAAAAACAGCCAAAGCATGGTCAACATGAAGCTTAGCTAGGTGCTCCCTCAAGAGGCCAAAAATGGTCCTTTTCAAGGACAACAAGGAGAGGGGGTGACCCTCTCCTTCCTAGGACCTGAAGGCACCATCCTCACCACTAAAATCCCTCAAGATTTCAGTGGTGAGGAGGCCCAAACACCAAAGTCCCGGAGCTCACTCAAAATAGCACAAAATGGGGCCTCTCAAGGCCTAAGAGGGGTCAAACACCTCCAAACCACAAAACACTCTAAACAAACTATTTAGAGGGCCCAAAAATAGAACTTTTTTATATTATACACTAAGCTCAAAAACAGTTCTAAGATAGGCAAAAAAACAATGCAAGAATGGGGAATAAAAGGCCAAGAATGTTACCCTTGAAGACCTTCTTCACAAATGGTGGACCAGCTGGTTCTCCAAGCTCAAGACCACCCAAGAACCTCAAGAACAACCTTTGGTTCTTCAAGGAACCAAGAAAAGGTGTATCACTATGTGTTTGTGTGCAATAGTAAGACACAAACACACTTAAACACACACAAAGGCCAAATGAGAGAGAGGTATAGAGATAGAATGTGTATCAATCCTAACCCTAGAACTCAAAACCCTAATATGGCTGTCCAAAATCTCTAACCCTAAACAAGGGAGAGGAGGGCTCCTCTTATAGAGCTTTTTGTCTTGTAAAGCCTACAAGACAAGCTTCTAAAGAGAGAGATCCCTCCATACACGTGTATGGAGGGGAGCCAAATGCAAGACAGCTGTATTAAAATATCTGCAAAAGTAGATGAACTGTAGTCGGCTGCTCAAAATTGCCATTTTGACAAAATTGACTGCCGACCGGCAATAAAGAGTGCTGACCGGCAGTACACATTGCCGATGGCAACAAAACACCAGCCGGTGGCCTCTAGCCATGGCCGGTGATGTGTGGGGATGCCTCACAAGGCATTCCCTGCCCCTCCAAGGAAAAACACAAGTGTTTGGTGAAAAACACAAGTGTTTGGTGCAAAACCAGACAATAAACAGTCGAGTTCGGAGATCCTGAAGCAAGGCGCGTAGCCGAGACCTCCCGGAACTCCAAACGAACACAAACATGGATGATCACCGGGTGTTCAAACGGTGATGTCCAAGTCTTGAGGACGGTCAAAAATGGGGTGTCTACAAATGCTTCGATTAAAATGAAGCCCTCAACGTGCTCAACGTTTTTCTCCAAAGGGCTAGGGTTAGGAAACTCACGGATTGAGAGTATCTGGTGCAAGAGTTCAAGAACTAGAGAGAGAGAAAGTAGATCTAGGGTTTTGGAATGTTTAGAGAGAGAAAGTGTTGAAAAAGTAACTGAAATGGCTTCCTCTCGGACTGATATACACGCAGACAGCTCGAGCGAAGGTGCAGACACCCCATTTTTGACCGTCCTCAAGACTTGGACGTCACCGTTTGAACACTCGGTGATCATCCATGTTTGTGTTTATTTGGAGTTCCCGGAGGTCTCGGCTATGTGCCTTGCCTCAGGATCTCCGAATTCGACCGTTTAGTGTCTGGTTTTGCACCAAACACTTGCATTTTGCCATGGAAGGGCAGGGAATGCCCTGTGAGGCATCCCCACACACCACCGGCCATGGACAGAGGCCACCGGCTGGTTTTTGCTGCCACCGGCAATGTATATTGCCGGTCGGCACTATTTAGTGCCGGTCGGCACTCAATTTTGCCAAAATGGCATCTTTGGCCGGCCGACTACTGTGCATCTGCTTTTGCAGATATTTTAAGACAACTGTCTTGCTTTTTGCTCCCCTCCATACACGTGTATGGAGGGATCTCCCTCTTTAGAAGCTTGTCTTGTAAGCTTTACAAGACAAAAAGGCTCTATAAGAGAGAGTCTTCTCTCTTGTGGCAAGGGTTAGACACTTGAGATATTTTAGAGAGTTTAGACAGCCATTTTTAGGGTTTTGAGTTCTAGGGTTAGAAACCATACACTTTCTATCTCTATATCTCCCTCTTGTGTGTGTTAAATTGTGTTTTAGTCCATATTATTGCACACAAACACCTAGTGTTTCACCTTCCTTTGGCTCCTGAGGTTCTAAGGGGTTGATTTTGGTGTTTTGGGGCTGTATTCAAGCCAAAGAGGGCTGTTGGAGCATCATTGTTGAAGAGGTCTTCAAGGGTAAGAATCTTACCCCTTTTTACCACATTTTTGCATCTTGTTTTTGCCTATCTTAGAACTATTTTTGTGCTTAGTGTATAATACAAAAAAGTTCTGTTTTTTAGCCCTCTTGATTGTTTATTAAGAGTGTTTTGTGGTTTGAGGGTGTTTGACCCCTCTTAGGCCTTGAAAGGCCCCATTTTGAGCCATTTTGTGCAAGTTTCGAGACTTTGGTGTTTGGGCCTCTCCACCACTGAAATCTTGAGGGATTTCAGTGGTGGAGGTGGTGCCTTGAAGCCTCCAAAAGGGGAGGGCCATCCCCTCTCCTTGTTGTCCTTGAAATGGACCATTTTTGGCCTCTTGAGTGAGCATCTAGCTAAGCTTCATGTTGGCCATGCCTTGGCTGCTTTTTGTGCCTATTATATCATAATATGCCTCTGTTTATTGTTGGTTTTGGTACACCATGCATGCTTAGCATACCTACCATGTAATGCCTTGTTATTGCCTTGATATGCCTTAGGTTGTTAGCCCTTGTTCAAGCATGTTTTAGGCTTAGTCTTGTGAAGCTTTTGTGCATATTTTGCCATGTTTAAGGTCTGTCAATAGTTGTTTGGGTCGGATTTGGCATGCTTAGTATAGCCCCTTTGTATTCGAGCTTGTATGCTTCAAGTATGTGAATGTATAGCATGACATTTTTGCATTGATTTGCTGATTTGGAACCATCCACCATGTCATTTTAGTCCCCTTTGCATGCCTATATGTTTGCCTTGGATGCCTCTTTAATGCATTGAAAGCTTGTGTAGTATGCTCCATGTTTTGGCCATTGTGCATGCTTTGAAATTGAGCCACTTAGATGCCATCTAGGGGGCCCCCTTTGCATAGTCTAGGTCTGTCTTGAACCTATCTTAAGCCCTCTTAGCCTTGTGAGGCTTGGTTGGCTTAGCCATGGTTCGAGTCCCTTTGACTTGTTTCAAATACTTGGACCATTGTTGCATGTTTAGCTTGCCTTGTTGCATGGTTTGGCACCATGTTTTAACATGATTTTCAGAGCTTATGTTGCATGTTAATTGTCCATGATATCCTCATTCAAGTGTGCTTGAGAGTTGCCTCTATTGTGCCTAAGTGTTGGCCATTTAACATGTACATGTGTGTACGTGTTTTGGTCCTTTATTTTGGTCACTTTGGCCACTGTTTTAGGCCTATTTGGAGTTTCCTAAATCATGTATAAGTCCATCTTTTCATCCATTTGCATTGCCTCATGTTTGCTTGTATGCTTGCATAAGTGTCTTGCCATGCCATGTTGCATCCTTGGCTTATATGTCTAGGTTGCATTGCATCTTGCATGCATGCCTTGTTCCTTGAATTGGTGATAGGAATTGGGCCTTGGATTGTTTGTTTTGGTTTGCATTTCATTTGACATGAAAATTGCACACTTGACTCTTTGGGCCATCATGCATGGAAATGCGTGATTGGTGGTCTGAGAATCGAGACACATGTCCTTTTGAGTCACAAGCATGATAGGGGACATGATTGGCACATATATGCCTTGAATTGTATTGCCAGGCTCTGTCTTGCCCTCTGTTGCTGTCAATTGCAGATTCTGCAAGAACACTCTGCCGACCGGCAGTCTCAAGTGCCGACCGGCAATCCTTTCTCTGCCGATAGCTTCACCAATGGCCGGTGGCCACATAACACTGCCGGTGATAGTCCCATTCAGCCGGTGATGTCTCCCAGCATCCAAGGAAGCAGTACTGAGGTTTTGACAGCCTCAAGAGGAGTAAAGGAAGGAAAACAGAGGCAGCCTATGCATGGCGGTGCATTTCCGAGCAAGACCGAGCATGCATTGCATCTGGCTCTCCTCCCGAGGCGGTTTATTGCTTTTCCTAGATTAGTTAATTTGCTTAGCTGATTAGGCAATTTGTAATATTTAATTAGCTTGCATAGTTAATTAATTGGTATTATTTATTTGGTCCCTCCGAGTGAGGGCAAATCTGTAATAGGTGTGTGTGAGTGGTGTGTATGTCTTCCAATCCCCACTTCTTTCTTCCCTTTTACTTACCTGCTTTGTTGGTTAGTATTAGGGCACGTTTAATTTAGCATACCTTATGCTATGCATGCGTGCATTCATGCATTTGTATTGCATGCATTGGGCTCGGTACATCACGCTAACTGCATTTGTACTTCAATCCCAAATTGAATACGTGCATCAATCAATCGCATTTCATATGCCATGTTTAGGATTAGCCGAGCCTATCTAATTGCATCCTGCATGTGTTGCATTAGTCAAATTGACATGAACTAGAACCATGCATGTTTGCTAACTAGTTTATTGTTTTGGCACGAAATACGATGTAAGTATTTATGCTTTAGCATCTCGCATGCGTGTGAATGTTAACATGATAGTATGCTTACCATGTGGCTAGATGCTTATGTGTTATAAATTGTTTGAATGCCTGTGGGTGAAGGTTGGATTGTTTGAGTTGGAAAAACTCGTTGAAATCCGTATTTTAGCCTACTTGCGAGTAGCAAAGTCCAAGGTACTTTTTAAGACAAACGGATATGCAATGCTTATTTCCAAATTAGGCAATCTAGGCTAATAATTGGTTTAAGAACACATAACGTTTTCAAAAAACGGATATCATGGTTAGTAGAGGCCGATCTTCGGATAGGGCGAGAGGGGGTGCTCATAGCTGACCTTCCCCGATCGTACCCTAGCTCCCGAGCCGAGACAACTCCGGTGATGACGGACATGTGGCCTTCGGCACCGAGTCAGGGTTTCCTAAATTCTCTCATTTTAAAATATTTAGGTGGCGACTCTACATCTGGCAAAGCAGTCCATGTTTGGCACTTCTTTAAAAAAAAAATCTGTTTTTTCTCAAAACGATTTGCCAGATTTGGACTCTTTGGTTCAGATTAAGAACCGTGACACAAATCGAGTCCGAACTGTAGCATGAGGCCCACGGGCGCGTCTACAGTTTCTGGCGACTCTACTGGGGATTTTAGAGAGCTTGACTCGAACTCGTGATATCCTGTTTTGATTTCGCTTATGTGTTTCTTTGCATTGCATGTGCATTGGTGCGCCTAGGAACACAGTGTTTGCTATTTGCCATTCCTGAACGGTTTGCCTGAGGCTTGTCTTGTCAAGGCATGACCATAAGGCTGACCGGTTATGGGCTCTGACAGTATGGGAACAGAAACCCCGGTTTTACCGGGGCACCCTTTTTGACCATTCGACCTAGTGCATTTTCGGATCCATAGTGACCATTCCAAGCTAGGACAGGTTGCTTACCCGCTTATAGGTTGTTTGAAACCGCTGTGTGCGTAGTGAAACCCTAGCTCCTGAGAAAATAGGACAGGGAAACCCTACCCCAATATAGGGGTGTTTTGGCTCTCTTTACTTGCTATGTGCTTTTAGAATTTATCTCTACAGGAAAGTACATACCAGTTTGCAAGATTGAGTATCGGGCCCGAGGGCACCAAAATCAGTGTTGTTGAGAATCAGTTATCTGCGGGCATCAGGGTTCAGTTTTGGGGACAGTGATTCTGGGGAACAGTGATCAGTAGTAGAGTACGGTTGTTTGGCTACGCCCGTGTTTGATCAGTTTGGGCTGAAATGCTGTTTGTTTTTCCTTTCAGTTCAGAGAGTCGGAGAGTTGATACAGAATAGCCAGTGTTCCCCTTTGCTGAGGCAGGACTTATGACGACGCAGAATTCAGAAGAGTTCGTGGTTATGACGACTGCATTAGATCAAGGGATCACTCTGCAAAGTGAGACCAACATTGATATGCCACATCCACCCAAGTCGCCTATTGTGCACCCGGTCTGGGCCCCCCAGTTGTATCAGGCTCGTGAGCCCACCACCTTTGAACTAATGGGGATGATAGGTGATCTCCAGAGGTCTGTGGCGGATCTCGCCTATGGAATGCCAGCTTCACCTCCATCCGCACCATATGCCAGGAGTTTTGTACCCCAGGAGCCCCCGTTGTTGGGGCGAATTGTGATCGAACTTAGCCAACCAGAGATGACTTCCAGCTATGGCAATGACATGCCAACATCGACCCAAACCCTCGATCAGGCTGAGGCCAGAGGAAAAGACATAGCGAAGGTAGACGCCGATCCCATCGATCAACTGCTGTGGGCAGTCGAGGCTTTGAAAGCCGGGGGAATGAATAAGCAACAGATATCAGCAGTTGTGGCAAAAACTGTGGAGGATGCTTTCTCCACTCCACCTGAGGGTAGTTCAAGTCAGTCAGAAAATCGGGATGGGCGCCGTCATGCCAAAACAGTTCCTCCTATTCCCGCCCCTGCACCTGGGAAAGATCAGAAAGCTAAGGTGGCGCCTGCCGACCCTTTCGCTTGTGCGGCCAGTAAGAGCGCTCAGACTCCGAAGTACCTACCCCAGGGGCGCAGGGCCTTTCATGCTCTCTACATGCCTCTGTCCAAGGCACTTCAGATCCTTGCCGAGAAGGGGCACCTTAAACCCTTGGAGCCTCGTCCTCTCCCAAAGAATCTCCCCGCTACGCATGATGCTGCTCAGTACTGCGCGTACCACCAGCAAACAGGACATGCTACCGAAAATTGTTTCCACCTCCGTCATGAGGTACAAGATTTGATTGACAACGAGGTTATCCTCCCGCCCACCTCAGCCAAGTCCGTTACCACCCAGTTATTGGATTTTGAGGACACAGATACTGTGAGTATGTAGTCAGAAAGTGAACCACCTGTGGGCGGCATTCGGTATATTTTGGATGTAGCGTCTAGCACGCATTTTTGAGCATCGGTGAAACCGAGTTTTGTAAATTCTGGCTTGGGTATCGAGTCAGCCTTTTGTTTTGAGTCTGTCTCTCTGTTTTGAGTTAGTCTTTTGCTTAAGGGTCTGTCTTGTTGTATCGAGTCAGTCCCTTCTGTATAGAATACCAGGTGATTCTGGGGTTGTTGTCCCGAGCACCGTTTTGTTTTGTAATTATCTGTTTTTGTTTTTAGTCTGTTTCTGCCGAGGGGCCAGTTATACCAACAAATCTGAATGAAACAGTTGTGGCTATCTCATTTTCACACTTGCTTCCAGTATAAGTTAATTGTGCCAGAGGACTTGAATGGACTGACAGTACATCTCGCCAGCTCTCTTGCGCGCCAAACTCATTGCATTAGCCTAAGTTTTTCAAAAACCTCTTTCAACACTGCGGTGACAAAAACGAAGAGGAAGGAATTCCTCGGGTTTTGCAAAGTTTTGATCATTTTGAGAAAAAGAGAGGCGTGCCAAGCCTTTTAACGAATGAAACCATACTTTTCGGCGTGAGTACTGGGAAGGACCCTGGCTTGATCCAGATTGGTTCCACACTATCTTCGGCACGAGTGATTCGTCGCTTTCTTAAAAACTTTCAAAAACAAATGTTTTACACGGCCCTGTGAAGACCTGTGTGGAACCGCTCTTGAGATTGTGCAGCCTAGGATCGCTCTCAGCCTCAAGATTCAACTCGTCCATTTCGAACCTTGAACCCGTTCAGCAAGTTCAACGGTCGAACGTCATGCAAGGTCTGCAAGGCCTGATCAGAAGCAGCCCTCGAACAAGAGGCACCCATGCCGAATCAGAAGGAGTGGATCTCGCCGGAAGAAGCTTGTGGAGCAACCGGGATGGATTCTTCTGCAAATCATTGTGACAGCCGTTCTCCTAGATACAGAGAGGCTTCAACTTCAGAAACCATTTGACATGGACTTGTTACACTTTTACCCTTTGAGAGGCTCGCTGGGCCGAAAACCCGGAAGGGCGACCCTGGCAAAAGTTAGAGCAAGAGAAAAATACAAAAAATACAAAAAAAATACAAAAAAGAAAAGAACAGAAAAGAAAAAAAATGCAATGCAAAAAAAAGAAAAAGAAAAAGAAATGAACACAAAAGAAAATGAAAAGAAGCTCGCAAGGTCGAAAACCCGCATCGGGCACCTTGGCAAAAGTTAGAGCCTGAAAAGTGAAGGTTAAAATACCCGAGTGTACCTTAACCGGAACTACGTAAGGCTTGATTCCCATGTTTGGGATACGTAGGCAACTTCATTCTGAAGTCCAGCCCCCAACGCTTTCATAGCGTCTCAGTCCATGCAATGGTTTCGACTTCATCCCAAAGTCTAGTCGCCAACACCTTCCAAGGTGATTGTGTCCATATATCTGTTATGACCGTCTTCGTCATCTCTGTGTCCAAGAGTTCGACCACCACCGATGAAGACTGTCTGCAGACTGCTGCGGCACCGTCCAAACAAGGGGCAACTTTCCGTTGCCACGAGTCGTCGTGAGCCGCCATTCAAACCAGGGGCAACTTTCCGTTGCCGTGCGGCGTTCTTCAAGCCAGGGGCAATTTCCCATTGCCTCTGATCCGAGGTTGCGCATCTCAAAGAGTAAGTTCCATGCTCGTTCAGCATCATCCGTTTGCAAAAATAGTTTTTGAAAATTTTTACTGAGGTTGACTATTTTCTCGAAAACTATTTCGTTTTCCAAAACTGGACCATTTTCTTGGACCCCAAAAGGAAAATTTTTAGTGCTTACAGCCTGACTTGCATGGTTTTTTAAAATAAAAAATCGGAGGAGTACGTTAATCCAACTCTCACCTTGATCAAAACTATTTTAGTTGAAAACCAAAACAAAAAATGGTCAAAATGATGAACTAGGGGCACAGTTGAGTCAGGTGTTCTGTCATTCCCCCGTCATCAACATACTCGCCAGGAGGGCACTCTACCCGCCAGAAGAAGTAGCTGTCAGCTAACAGCATTGGGCATGAACCCATACATTCCTATTCATTCATTAATCACCCTGGGGAGGGACGAAAAATGAGAGAATAAAGAATAGAGAGGTGTAAGTTGAGAGAAAAGCGAGAAAAAGGGTTTTGAGAGAAAAACCGAGCCTGAGGGCCGAGTGATGTGAGAATCACAGATCAGAAAGGGTGGGAAGCAATGTCCAGGGAAACTGACTCCTCGTGATCCGAGGTTCCCCGTATTCGTTCAACGCGCCTGTATGTCGTGTCTTTTATTTCGTTTACCACAACCTTTGTTCTAGGTTTCTCTCGAGCGTGTCTCGTTGTGTTTTAGGTCGTATACCTCTTTGTTTGAATCCTCCCCGCTGTGTTCAGTTGTAGGCTCGATACCCCGGTTAAGAAAACCCCTTTTTCGAAAGTTAATCGTTTATGCTCAGAATGTTGTGCCATTCTCTATATTTGAGCGTGCTTCAACTCCAACCGGTTCCATCTTTGAGCTCCGTCTTGTCAGGTTGGGTCGTTCGCTCGAGATTTGCCGTGTGCAGAATGAACCAAGCGCTGTGTTACGGGCTGTATGCAGATTAATCCCCAACAGAGTAAGGGCTGTGTGTCCAGAATCAGGCAGTGGGTTGCTTGGGTTATTTTGCTGTTGGCTATTCAGTTATCTGATTATTACAGTGCAAGTGTTCAATTTTCAGACAACCAATCAATTTCATTTACATTGAGGTGTAATATGGTGTGATGCGATGCAAAGTTTGAAATGTAAAGATATACGGAGGTAAACACTTTTTCAGATAAAAAGCCTGTTTCATTTCATCATCTTTTCAAACATACAAGTTTTGGAAAAAAAAATCTGCCTGCGGCAGTACAGAGTATCCTAACTACCAACAAAAAGGAAAGTACAAGAAAGAGAAAAAACAAACAAAAAATCTGTATCCATGACGAGCACTCCGGGAGGGAGGGCATCAGTCTGTCCTAGTCCTCTTCCTGGATGAAGGTCCAGGAGCATCATCAGCATCGTCATTAGAGCCCGAGCTAGAACCGCCTCCGGTCTCCTCCTCTAATGACTACGCCTCCGCCTCTGACTCCTCGTCATCATCATCATCCGGGACTGGAGCTCGTGAGCTACTCCCAATATGAGTGTGCCCCGCCTTGGTGCGGGGAAATGCTCTGCCCTCCTCATCTTTCCCTCGAGCGGGGACGGAAGGTTCAGCTGGAGCACCTCCTGCCATGGGAATCTGGAAAGGAGGCTGAAAAAGTACATATAAGGGAAATGCATCAGTATACCGTGGACAGTTCATCAATGCAGAATGCAGTGTATGAGTACTGTGTGTGAATGTCGTGGGCAGTTTAACAGTGCAGAATGCAGTGTATGAGTACAATGTGAGAATGCCGTGGGCAGCTTATCAGTGCAGAATGCAGTACACATTGTGAGAATGCCGTGAGCAGTTTATCAGTGCAGAATGCGGTGTATGAGTACAATGTGTGAATGCCGTGAGCAGTTTATCATTGCAGAGGACGGTGTAGAATGCAGTGTATGCAGTGTATCAGGTGTCATGCCGTGCATCAGATTATGTGAAGCAGTATATGAATGGTTTGAGGCCAGTGTCAGAAGAACATACCGGAATGCTGTAGAGGGCCAGGGGATCAAAGGTCCGCTGAAGCATCCCCATCATGGAGGCATTCATCTCCAATGACTGTCGGGTATACTCAGAAGAAGCCTGCAAAAGTTTCAGATGCATCAATATTCTGTGGAATATCAAATAAACTGAAATGAAATGACTGTACAAAATGCAGTAGTACATACCGGAGGTAAGTCGGGGACACCGACAAACTCGTGATCAGCTGGCGGAGGGGCGATGGGGATCTGATAGGTCGCCCCACCCTGCCCTCGGAAAGTCAGTGCAGCAGGCAGGGTAGGCCAGCCAGCCCCCTGTCCTCCCTGAACTCCGCCCCTACCACGGACTCGAGCCCTCCTCGAAGCCCCTGCTCCAGCTCCCTCTCCTGCCCCAGCCGCTGGCGCCACGGGCCTGGCCCCCTCCGCTCGACGGCCGCCACTCAGAGGTCTTATAAGGTACGTCTACACGTACTCTCGGTAGTCGCCGATGCCTCTAAAGCGGGCCGCTTCCCAGCTGATAGTGTAATCGGCCATCTACTCGGTGGTGAGCCTCTCGGTCTCCCTCATGTCCGTAGGAGGGTGAACCGGGACTATCTGCTTCGGTAACCCTAGGGTCTGTCGTAGGAAACGCTCACCCAGGTACCAAGCCCGACAGACCGGGCCCTCCAGTAAGATCCGGAAATGCGAGGTCTCCTCGGCACCGGCAAATCGGTCCCACATCGTCGCCGGCAATGGAGCCCAAGGCTGCCACGTGATCTGAAAGTGACATACAGTTTGTTATCTACTGTTTTTGAAATATGCAGTGGAAAGACGAAGCTTAAATGAACTGGAAGTAAAACATACTTCGGCGGGGGTGATGATGTCAAAGTAGCGGCAGAAGAAGCTGAATGTCTCTCGCGGCCTCCGGGTGCATCTCCCGTCAAAGCGGCGCGAAAAGGGGACGACCAGAGGAGTCTCTGTGACTAGTACAGAAGCGAGCCTAGGAAAGTAGGCGTAAACCCACAACTGCAAGGTAAATACCAGCGCATTTATCAGATAAAGCAGAATATAGAGTAAAAGCAGAAATAGCAGGGCCGTGTGTTGTGCAGTGTATTGTGCAGAGTGTGCAGTGTGAGCAGTGTACGGTCAGTGTAAAGCAGAATGTATGTGTGTGCCGTGTGTACAGTATACAGCAAGTATAAAGTAGACTACAGTGTGTGCAGTGTACAGACTACAGAAAATATAGGGCAGAAATGAAAAGCGGAGAAGAAATGTACCTCCCAAGCCCGCCAGTAGCCTCCGAGCAACTGTCCGCTGCCGCGGGAAGCTGAGCTCATGTATCCGTAGAGAGTGGCCAGAGCGGCGCCACCCCAGTCATAATGCAAGATGTCCCGGACGTCCACCAGTGCGCTGAGCAGACAGAGAGGCACGGTGTTCGCCCGGTCGGCGAAGATGGTCGTCCCGAACAAGAACATGAGGAAGCCGCGTGTGTACCTCTCCACGGCCTCCGGGGTCATCGGGGCTGCATCAACAAGGGTAGGCTAGACCTTGAACTGCACCTCGAACCAGGAATATCGGACAAAGGCTGGACGAGCGAGAGGTGCCGCCTCACCCAGCAGATGGACCTGAGCGGCAGTCCACTCATCCATGTCGATATCAAAGGGGATCGGATCACCCCCTACCCCGATGCCTGTGAGCATCGACAAATCGTAAGGGGTCATCGTCATGTCCCCTTTCGCAGACAAATGAAATGAATCAGTGGTGTCCCACCACCTCTCCGCCAGAGCGGCGAGGAGAGGTCTGCATGTAGTAAGCCTGGAGAGTCCTCGGCAGAAGGCACCGAAGCCCGCCTGGTCCACTATGCGATGAACCGCGTCAGGAAGCTCGTTGTACCACTCCCGAGCGCCAGTGTTCCCATACCCGCGGATGGTATGGGAATCCCCCTGTAAACAGAAAATAACAATTGCAAGACAACATTCAAAATGCAGTTTTAAGAAGCATACAGATGTAGCATGCGTGCAAGTTTGACAGATTTGAACAAATACCGGGTGTCGGTATGCTTACAGTGAACTACAGCGTGTGATGCGTCAGCATGTTCGGGTGGTTCAGTACAGTATAGCATGTGTGCATATTTTCAGATTCAAGCAAATGCTGGGTACCAGTGTGTATGCAGTGAAATACAGTGTGTTTGGGTGATTCGGGGCTAGTGCAGTGTGTGTGCATGTGTCAGTTTCAAGCAGATATCAGTTGTATGTATGTTTACGATCAATTACAGTATACAGGGTATCTGAGCTAAAGCAGTTAAAGAGCATAAATAAGCTACGACAGTTTTTATGCCCTACATTGCAGAAAGTAAAGTAGAGAAAAGAGAGTTACCTCGGAAGCGCCGAAGGACAGGCGGGAGGTAGGCTCACGCAGTAATAGCTCGGGTGGCACGTGCCTCTCAAAGCTCCGAAACTGGCGCAGTCCGTCGGGGGGCAGAACATGAATCGCCGGCCGGTAGGTCGCCGGGTCGAACGAGCGCTCGCTCAAAGGAAGAAGCTCGACCTCGGGACCCATCTCATGATCCGGGGAAGTCCCGCCGCATGGAATGTCGTCCGCCATGTCAAGAATGATGAGAAAATAGCCGGAGGAAGGAAAACCGGGCTAGAATATGGAAAGTCAACCAAAAAGTCAACCCCCGAGAAGGTCGAAAATGGCCGGAAAGGCCGGGATTCGAAAATGGTACGGAAATCGAGAGGAAAGCGAGGGGAACAAACCCCGAAAAGGTGGGAACAGCAAACGAGGCACCGAAACAAAGTTTTGTTCGGTTGAAAATGTCCGAAACGCGAAGAAAATCGCGAATCTGACGATGAAACGGGCGTAGAACGCGAAGAAACGAGCAAAAGAGGAGAGGAAAACGCTCTAGAGAGAGAGTGTGTGAGATTTCGGTGGAAAGGAAAGTAAGAAAATAGGGTTTGAAACCCTATTTTAAAACACCCGAGGTGAAATGTCGAATCTGCCCCGACTCAGCAACTTTCTGCCGGTCGGCAATATTTTGTGCCGGCCGGCAGTATATTGTGCCGATGGAGTTATTTTGCAGCCGGTGGCCTCCCCTCCGGTCGGTGGTGTTCCCACAACCTTGTTTAAGCCATATGAGCAGCTTTTGGTCTTCATAACTCAAGAAAGTGCAAGAAAGTGTATCTCCGATGCTCAACCGGCCTCCGTTTTGACCTCAGACCCCGTCTTCTGTGCGTAGCACTCCAACCCATGCAATGTTGTATCCTTTGGTATCCTTTTTGCCTTTTACAAGATCCAAAAGTTACCCCGTGTGCGTTGCACGCGTTCATCGCACTATTTCGGTGCATTACATTGCGCTATCACGCGCCTCACAGTTGCATTGTTATGCATACTACATGCGTTGTAACACGCACCCCTTTGCATTGTCATGCACATCTCTCATGCATTGTCATTGCATTTTTTTTACTAGCATTGTCATGTATTTCAATGCATACGCCGCCTCGTGCATCGTTCGCGTTGTCGTGCATTCCCTTACCATGCACTATCATGCATTCCGAAACACGTGCGTTATTACGCATTTGAGTCCATTTACATTTTACATTCCGTGTGGCATGCGTGTCACACTTAGCATCGTTTTACATTCCGTGTGCCATACGTGTCGTACTGGGCATCGTTTTGCATCTTATGAGGCATACGTGTCTCATTTGTTTCATTTCGCATCTTATGAGGCATGCGTGTCTCATTTGTTTTATTTTGCATCCTGTGGGACATGCGTGTCTCATTTATATCATTTCCATTGGCAGGTGTGCCCCATCTTCTTCATCGACATGCGTGTCACATTTTCGTTGGCATGTGTGTCGCCATTTGCATTAGCATGCGCACCTCGTTTGCATAGAATATGTATTCAATCGCACTGTTTTGTGCATTTCAAAATCAATCGCACTGTTTTGTGCATTTCAAATCAATCGCACTGTTTTGTGCATTTCAAAATCAATCGCACTGTTTTGTGCATTTCAAAATCAATCGCACAGTTTTGTGCATTTCAAAACAATCGCACTGTTTTGTGCATTTCAAATCAATCCCACTGTTTTGTGCATTTCAAATCAATCCCACTGTTTTGTGCATTTCAAATCAATCGCACTGTTTTGTGCATTTCAAAATCAATCGCGCTGTTTAGCGTATCGCACTATTTTGTGCATTACATATCAATCGCGCTGTTTGGCGTCTCGCACTGTCTTTTGCATTTCAAAATCAATCGCGCTGTTTAGCGTCTCGCACTGTCTTGTGCATTTCAAATCAATCGCGTTGTTCTGCGCATCGCACTGTTTTGTGCAGTTTATCATAACAATACAAAGGTGTAAAAAAAGTAACTGAAATGGCTTCCTCTCGGACTGATATACACGCAGACAGCTCAAGCGAAGGTGTAGACACCCCATTTTTGACCGTCCTCAAGACTTGGACGTCACCGTTTGAACACTCGGTGATCATCCATGTTTGTGTTTATTTGGAGTTCCCGGAGGTCTCGGCTACGTGCCTTGCCTCAGGATCTCCGAATTCGACCGTTTAGTGTCTGGTTTTGCACCAAACACTTGCATTTTGCCTTGGAAGGGCAGGGAATGCCCTGTGAGGCATCCCCACACACCACCGGCCATGGACAGAGGCCACCGCTGGTTTTTGCTGCCACCGGCAATGTATATTGCCGGTCGGCACTATTTAGTGCCGGTCGGCACTCAATTTTGCCAAAATGGCATCTTTGGCCGGCCGACTACTGTGCATCTGCTTTTAAAGATATTTTAAGACAGCTGTCTTGCTTTTTGCTCCCCTCCATACACGTGTATGGAGGGATCTCCCTCTTTAGAAGCTTTTCTTGTAAGCTTTACAAGACAAAAAGGATCTACAAGAGAGAGTCTTCTCCCTTGTGGCAAGGGTTAGACACTTGAGATATTTTAGAGAGTTTAGACAACCATTTTTAGGGTTTTGAGTTCTAGGGTTAGAAACCATACACTTTCTATCTCTATATCTCCCTCTTGTGTGTGTTAAATTGTGTTTTAGTCCATATTATTGCACACAAACACCTAGTGTTTCACCTTCCTTTGGCTCCTGAGGTTCTAAGGGGTTGATTTTGGTGTTTTGGGGCTGGATTCAAGCCAAAGAGGGCTGTTGGAGCATCATTGTTGAAGAGGTCTTCAAGGGTAAGAATCTTACCCCTTCTTACCCCATTTTTGGATCTTGTTTTTGCCTATCTTAGAACTATTTTTGTGCTTAGTGTATAATACAAAAAAGTTTTTTTTTTTAGCCCTCTTGATTGTTTATTAAGAGTGTTTTGTGGTTTGAGGGTGTTTGACCTCTCTTAGGCCTTGAAAGGCCCCATTTTGAGCCATTTTGTGCAAGTTTCGAGACTTTGGTGTTTGGGCCTCTCCACCACTGAAATCTTGAGGGATTTCAGTGGCGGAGATGGTGCCTTGAAGCCTCCAAAAGGGGAGGGCCATCCCCTCTCCTTGTTGTCCTTGAAATGGACCATTTTTGGCCTCTTGAGGGAGCATCTAGCTAAGCTTCATGTTGACCATGCCTTGGCTGTTTTTTGTGCCTATTATATCATAATATGCCTCTGTTTATTGTTGGTTTTGGTACACCATGCATGCTTAGCATACCTACCATGTAATGCCTTGTTATTGCCTTGATATGCCTTAGGTTGTTAGCCCTTGTTCAAGCATGTTTTAGGCTTAGTCTTGTGAAGCTTTTGTGCATATTTTACCATGTTTAAGGTCTGTCGATAGTTGTTTGGGTCGGATTTGGCATGCTTAGTATAGCCCCTTTGTATTCGAGCTTGTATGCTTCAAGTATGTGAATGTATAGCATGACATTTTTGCATTGATTTGGTGATTTGGAACCATCCACCATGTCATTTCAGTCCCCTTTGCATGCCTATATGTTTGCCTTGGATACCTCTTTAATGCTTTGAAAGCTTGTGTAGTATGCTCCATGTTTTGGCCATTGTGCATGCTTTGAAATTGAGCCACTTAGATGCCATCTAGGGGGCCCCCTTTGCATAGTCTAGGTCTGTCTTGAACCTATCTTAAGCCCTCTTAGCCTTGTGAGGCTTGGTTGGCTTAGCCATGGTTCGAGTCCCTTTGACTTGTTTCAAATACTTGGACCATTGTTGCATGTTTAGCTTGCCTTGTTGCTTGGTTTGGCACCATGTTTTAACATGATTTTCAGAGCTTATGTTGCATGTTAATTGTCCATGATATCCTCATTCAAGTGTGCTTGAGAGTTGCCTCACTTGTGCCTATGTGTTGGCCCTTTAACATGTGCATGTGTGCACGTGTTTTGGTCCTTTATTTTGGTCACTTTGGCCACTGTTTTAGGCCTATTTGGAGTTGCCTAAATCATGTATAAGTCCATCTTTTCATCCATTTGCATTGCCTCATGTTTTCTTGTATGCTTGCATAAGTGTCTTGCCATGCCAAGTTGCATCCTTGGCTTATATATCTAGGTTGCATTGCATCTTGCATGCATGCCTTGTTCCTTGAATTGGTGATAGGAATTGGGCCTTGGATTGTTTGTTTTGGTTTGCATTTCATTTGACATGAAAATTGCACACTTGACTCTTTGGGCCATCATGCATGGAAATACGTGATTGGTGGTCCGAGAATCGAGACACATGTCCTTTTGAGTCACAAGCATGATAGGGGACATGATTGGCGCATATATGCCTTGAATTGTATTGCCATGCTCTGTCTTGCCCTCTGTTGCTGTCAATTGCAGATTCTGCAGGAACACTCTGCCGATCGGCAGTGTCAAGTGCCGACCGGCAATCCTTTCTCTGCCGATAGCTTCACCAATGGCCGGTGGCCACATAACACTGCCGGTGATAGTCCCATTCAGCCGGTGATGTCTCCCAGCATCCAAGGAAGCAGTACTGAGGTTTTGACAGCCTCCAGAGGAGTAAAGGAAGGAAAACAGAGGCAGCCTATGCATGGCGGTGCATTTCCGAGCAGGACCGAGCATGCATTGCATCTGGCTCTCCTCCCGAGGCGGTTTACTGCTTTTCCTAGATTAGTTAATTTGCTTAGCTGATTAGGCAATTTGTAATATTTAATTAGCTTGCGTAGTTAATTAATTTGTATTATTTATTTGGTCCCTCCGAGTGAGGGCAAATCTGTAATAAGTGTGTGTGAGTGGTGTGTATGTCTTCCAATCCCCACTTCTTTCTTCCCTTTTACTTACCTGCTTTGTTGGTTAGTATTAGGGCACGTTTAATTTAGCATACCTTATGCTATGCATGCGTGCATTCATGCATTTGTATTGCATGCATTTGGCTCGGTACATCACGCTAACTGCATTGGTACTTCAATCCCAAATTGAATACGTGCATCAATCGATCGCATTTCACATGCCATGTTTAGGATTAGCCGAGCCTATCTAATTGCATCCTGTATGTGTTGCATTAGTCAAATTGACATGAACTAGAACCATGCATGTTTGCTAACTAGTTTATTGTTTTGGCACGGAATACGATGTAAGTATTTATGCTTTAGCATCTCGCATGCGTGTGAATGTTAACATGATAGTATGCTTATCATGTGGCTAGATGCTTATGTGTTATAAATTGTTTGAATGCCTGTGGGTGAAGGTTGGATTGTTTGAGTTGGAAAAACTCGTTGAAATCCGTATTTTAGCCTACTTGCGAGTAGCAAAGTCCAAGGTACTTTTTAAGACAAACGAATATGCAATGCTTATTTCCAAATTAGGCAATCTAGTCTATACTTATTTGCTGCGCGCATAACATAGTAACGCTAGGCTAATAATTGGTTTAAGAACACATAACGTTTTCAAAAAACGGATATCATGGTTAGTAGAGGCCGATCTTTGGATCGGGCGAGAGGGGGTGCTCATAGCTGACCTTCCCCGATCGTACCCTAGCTCCCGAGCCGAGACAACTCCGGTGATGACGGACATGTGGCCTTCGGCACCGAGTCAGAGTTTCCTAAATTCTCCCATTTTAAAATATTTAGGTGGCGACTCTGCATCTAGCAAAGCAGTCCATGTTTGGTACTTCTTTAAAAAAAAAATCTATTTTTTCTCAAAACGATTTGCCAGATTTGGACTCTTTGGTTCAGATTAAGAACCGTGACACAAATAGAGTCCGAACTGTAGCATGAGGCCCACGGGCGCGTCTACAGAAGGAATGGTCGCTCAAGCAATAGACACAAAAGAAGAAACTGCTCGAGCGCGCAATGAACCCCTCCTAGTAGTTCAGACTTGCAAAAGTTTGCTCAAGCACAAGAAAGACCGCTCGAGGCAAGAATCGAAACTCTCAGTAGTTTTGTGGACTGTAAAAGGCCGCTCAAGCACAGGAATGATCGCTCAAGCGAACAAGCAGAATTCTAGGCAGCAACTCTTTGAAAAACTAACTTCCCAACTTGTTTCAAACACAACCAAAACTCCCAATAGCAAAACCCAACAAACAACAATATGAAAATGAGCTGAATAGTAGTTAAATACACAGGTTCTCGGATCCAAAAGTAATTAAAAGGGTCAGGTTGAAACCAGAATTGTTATAATCTCCGCTGTTAAGGAATTTCGTTCTTGAAATTTAAAATCAACCAACATTTAAAGAAAATGAAACAATTTCCATATCATCCAGATTTGTAACAAGGATACACCAAGTCTCTCTACATCAACTATCATAGTTCAATCTTCCTCAAAACATATACAATGTTCATAAAATACAACATTTACAAAATTTTCAACATAAGTTTCGAACATTAACAAATCGGTCTTGATACTTCTCACGGACTTGTGCCTCATGTTCCCAAGTTGTCTCCTCGACCTCGTGGTACCGCCACAACACTTTAACTAATAGGATACTTTTGCCTCCCAAGACTTGGTCCTGCAACTCTGAAACCCGTACCGGTCTCTCCTCATATGAGGCATCCTCATCTACCTTTAACTCGGTCTAATCCAATATGTGCGAAGGATTCGGCTCGTACTTCCAGAGCATACAAATATGGAACACGTCATGAACCCTAGAAAGTTGAGGTGGCAAGGGCAAATGATAAGCTACCTCTCTGATCTGCTCTAAAATCTCAAAAGGCCCAATAAATCTAAGATACAACTTCCCGCTCTTCCCAAATCTCATCAAACCTCACCTCGGTGATATCTTTAGGAATACATTATCCCTTATCTCAAAAGACAACGTTCTCCTCCTACGGTCGGCATAACTCTTCTGGCAACTTTGAGCTGAAGCCAACTTCTTACGGATAAGCATGACTTTCTCCGTCGTTTCCCAGACTAGTTCAAAACCTAACATAGGTGCATCACCCACCTCGACCTAACACATTAGAGAGGTAGCGACCCCGACCTTCGTATTATTTTTTCCATAATATTTTATCGAGCATATATGCATGATTATGTGTTTATTTGATGTTTATTTGTTTGTTGGTGATATACCTATTTAAATGTCAGCGTATGTGAAATTAAAAGCCCGAACAGGTTCAGAAACAAAACTTGAGTAGTTGTTTAGAGTTAAGTCCAAATGATTAGCCTTAATCAAGATTAATTAGCTAAGCCTAATCACCATATATATATATATGTTAAACATGCTTGAGGTTGTTATTTTGACATCAATTTGTGCAAAAATTTGAGAGCTAGAGAGAGAATTCAACACTCTAGAGAGAGGGAGAGAATGAGAATTCAAGAGAAACTAAGGGAGATTATAGAAATTAAGCTTTGCTAAGACTCAATTCAAGCTCTAGGTATGATCTATACCCATAATTTATGAAGTTAATCCATGTAGGAAGATGAATTCATCAATTTGTAGGACCATTTGCATGTAAATGAAAGATATGAGCATGAATCAACAAGAGTCAATAGAATTTAAGTGAATTATGTACATGCCTGCATAATTCTTCATCTTGTGAACATGATTTTGTCAAATTCACACATGCATGAGCCTTACTCAAGTTCTTTCTTAGAATTCTTCATGTTTTTGCACTCAACATTTCATTTATACATGATTTAGAAAGACAAGAGTTGATTTTGTTACATGCATGTCAAAAACATGATATTTTGAGCTTTGTTTTGAAGAATTGAGAGAGTATTTGAGATCGTGGTTCCATAATTTTCATCAATTCATGTTTTGTAATGAGTTTCTAAGCTTTTGGGCCCAACCATACAAGTTTTTTACTTGAAAGCATTGAATTTGAACTTCAAACACAAATCTGGAAAACCCATAATTCTCACAGTTCGCTCAAGCGAAGGAACCATGGCTCCAGCGAACTTTGAAGGCAAGTATTTTTGCAAACATTGGTAGTTGGCTCGAGCAACCAAGTGTACGCTCGAGCGAACTCACTTTTGTTCAACGCTTGGCTCGAGTGACCATCGAGCATAAAATTTGAGCATCCTGTACTTTTACAGTTAGGCTACACTGCTCGAGCGACGTAGTGTGTACTCAAGCGAAGGCCCTGTTTTTAGCAATTTTTGACTAACTCTTCTAAGTTCATATTTGCATCCTCATGACTATTTGGGCATTCTTAAGCCTCATTTGAACATCTATAATCAAGGAATAAGCTAAAAACACACGTAAAGGAAATGAATTAAGATATGTTACTTGTTTCGAATGTATATTCAATGTGTATTTGTGCTATGTTCTTTGTGTAGGTGGTCAACCAGGGTCTATCGTCAATACTAGCCATTGTGAGTAGTACTTTTGTGAAGATATGTTATTAAAGTGTTTGGGTTTATTGCAAGTTCATTATTTTCATCACAATGAATGATTATCTCTTTCGAAATGTAATTGTGGCATCCTTAGTGTAGCCCTCGCCTGGGGGTAACAATATCGTGGCCAACGGCCCTTGCCCGAGGGTAACAATATCGTAGCCTATGCTAAATGGCTCTCACCCGAGGGTAATAATACCGTGGCCCATCATTACAGAGATCTCTGGTGTAGACCCAAGGGGATCCCCATGTTTTGAACTAAATGGTCCTATCGTGCACTAATGGATGTACCACATATGGACATGATTTATGAACATTGATATGACAAGTAATCACTTATGATATGATTTGAACTCATGAGATATGATTTTGTACAATGTTAGGCATCATTCATTTAACCTCTTTATGCTAGTATTACTCACTGGGCTTTAGCTTACCCCCTTCCCATATATATATGTAGGTGAGCAATTGAAGCGTCAAGCATAAGGCAACCTCGGGAGTCCACTCTTCTGTTAGTCGTTTTGGAGTTCCTTCGTAATGGGGGCGAACATGGTCTCATGGGAAGCCAAGTGTGTAAACCTTGTTAATCAAGGAACTTGTTTTGTTTATTTGTTTAGTTCTTTTGTTCTGGGACATGAATGGATGGACAATTTGTACAAGTGTCAAGATGCTATGATGTACTTTTGTATTTACATTTATGAAGGTGTTAGGCTTTAAATTTGTATGATTTTCATCTATGCACCTCTCGATGGACATGTTTCTATTTTAATTTTCTTCTACAGTGCCCTTTTATTATTATTATTATATATTAGGTTTGCCTATGAGGCCAGAGGTAATTTGGGATTACTGGCCAGTCCTAGCCTAAACCTCTAGGAGCGGGTTAGAGTCGTGACAGTTTGGTATCCAAGCACGACTTATACCTCACTCACTAATCCATTGAGCAATAAGGTGTCTAGTAAGACTTAAGGATTGTATTTATATGCATTTGAATGACAAGATGAGGAATTCATAATGTGTATATGGATACATGTGCATACAAGTTGTATATACAGATAATGGTGAGAACAACAGGTGATGAACTGGAGGAGTCTACCTCTAACCGCCTCGATTGAATGGAAAGGATGATGTGCATGACATGGCCAAGAGTCTAAGACAACAACAACAATGGCATCAATAATAACAACCCCACCTCCAATGCCTGTACCACCGGTACCGGATCATCAGAATGAACACAGAACCATCGCCCTCACCAAATAGTTTAAAAAGATGAAACCACCCTTGTTTCACGGGGGAATCGATCCACTAAAGGCTAAGGCCTGGGTATTAGGTTTTGAGAAATCGCTTGAAGTGTTTCCGTGCACATAAACACAGAAAGTCCTACTAGTTGCATTTACATTAGAAGACGAATCAAGAAGGTGGTGGATGTTGGTGCGAGACACTAATAAGGGAATCAATTGGGCCCAATTCCTAGAGATTTTCTATGAGAAGTACTTCCCCCAATGTGTATGGGATAGAAAAGTGACAGAGTTTGAGCAATTGAAACATGGGAACAAATCAGTGGCAGAGTATGAGGCCCCGTTCGCAGAACTAGCACGGTTCGCGCCACATATGGTTGATATAGACTACAAAAAGGCCAGAAAATGTAAGGGAGGTCTCCGGGATGCAATTCTTGATAGAATTAACATTTTGAAACTGCCTAAATATGTTGATGTATTACACAGGGCTCTTATGGAAAAGGCAAATTTGGCAACCCGTAATCAAAACTTTGAATGGAAAGGCAAGAGATAGAATTTGAATGTGAACAAAAGGGCAACCTCAGCAACGGCCAAGAAGGCAAAGTCAGGAAATTCTAATAGCTTCAATTAGAGTGGCAATTTAGCACTTGCTTGTTCGGACTGTGGAAGTCAAGATAATTGAAAAGCAAGTCAAGTTCAAGCTATTACCTGATTATTTCGCGATTTGGTTGAGGTTTTGTTTGGATTTTCTACTTTAGCTTATATTTCTGAGGTAGGGGTGTCTTTAACTTGTTTATAGCTTTAATTTAAAATTCAGATGTGGTGATTTCAGTAGATACTCATAACATATATATATATATATATATAGGTGAAATATACGTATATAGACTGTTTTGTGTTAGTGAAAGGATTGGACACAAGTGAGCAATGTTTCTTGATTATCAAAGGATTGTGTTGATTTTTGATGGTTATTGTTGTTTGTAAGGAATATAGCTTGAATTTCATAAAAAGGGGGAAATCTCCAAACTTTGTATAAAACCTGTGGGGATGTGGTTTGGAAATACGCTTTTGATCCACTGGGACGCTCGAGATCCTCAACTAATAACTTGAAAGGGAATGAACACTCCAGTCTGGGTGCCTGTAGACGTCCCCGAACGTCCCGGGAGGGAAATCCCCCGTTTTGTTCATTTGGGGCTCACTACAGTTCGGACTCTCGAATTGTCACGGTTCTTAATCTGATCTCACAATGTGCGATGTGAGATTGATAAATCACCAAAGAGTACAAATCCGGCAAATCGTTTTGAAAAACAGATTTTTAGAAAGAAGTGCCAAACATGGACTGCTTTGCCAGATACACAGTCGCCACCTAAATATTTATTTTGGGGGATTTAGGAAACCCTGACTCGTGCCTAAGGCCACGTGTCCATCATCACCAAAGTTGCCTCGGCTCGGGATCTTGGGTACGATTGGGGAAGGTCAGCTATGAGCACCCCCGCTCGCCCGATCAAAGATCGGCCTCTACTAACCATGATATCGATTTTTGAAAACATTATGTGCTCTTATTCCGGTTTATTAGCTTAGAATTACTACGTTATGCGCACAGCAAAACAAGTATAGATTGGATTGCCTTAGTTGGAACAAAACATCGTATATCCGTTTGTTTCGAAAAATGGATTGAAGTTTGCTACTCGCAAGTAGGCTAAAACACGGGTTTCGACGAATTATTCCAACTCAAGCAACCCAACCTTCACCCATAGGCATTCAGGTAGTTATATCACATAAGCATATAGCCTCATGGTAAGCATGCTGTCATAGCAATACTCACACAAATGCAATATGCTAAAGCATAAACAATCACAGTGTACTCGAGCCAAAATAAAGAACATGTTAGCAGTCAACGTATGATCCAAGTCTATGTTAAAATGGCTAATGCATCGCATACAAAATGTTGCTAGAATAGGCTCGGCTAATCTAAGGATGGCATGTGAATTGCAACAACTCGATGCACGTATTCAAATTGCAATTGAAATACTATGTGGTTAGTATGATGCGCCGAGCCCGATGCATGCAATACAGATGAATGGATGCACGCATGCATAGCATAAGGTATGCTAAATCAAATATGCCCTAAAACTAACCATCATAAATGGTTAATAAAAGGAAAGAAGAAGTGGGGGTTGGAAGACATACACACACTCACGCACACTTATTACAACATTGCCCTCTCTCGGAGGGTCCGAAAGAATAATACAAATTAATTAACTAACAAGCTAATTAAATATTACCGACCCTTAATGAATTAATCAAATGAATTGAATTACTGAAAGCAGTAAAACAGCCTCGGGAAGAGGGACGAATGCATGCACGCTCGGCTCCGCTCAGAAATCCACCGCCATGTCACATGTTGCCTCTGTTTACACTGCTCTGCACCTTTGAGGACTGCACAAGTCTCAAGGTTACTTCTGGACTGCTCCCCGAGCACTGTGGGAGGTCACCGACCAAGGGGAAACACCACCGGCCATGGAGAACTGGTCATCGACCAAAAATTATGTCACCGGCTGGGTTTGGATAATCGGCCGGCACTGAAAATTGCCGGCCGGCCATTTCTTCCTCCAGAAGACTGGTTTGCTGCAACAGAGGACAGACAAGACATGGCAATGCATTTTCAAAGCAATTTATGCACCACCACCCTCCTCAGCATGTTTGATACTTAGAGGAGAATGGTTCTCGACCCTCGGGCCACCAATCGCGCATTTCAATGTGTGATTGTCCAAGATGTCAAGTTGTGCATTTGATGTCAAATGAAATGCATGCAAACACACAAGGGACCCAACCTCTATCATGCTCGATCAAGAGGCAAGGTATGCATGCTCAATGCAATGCAACTTAGGCATGGAAGCTAAGTATGCACCATGAAAATGTGAACAAGCATACAAACATGCAAGCGTGTGACAACATACAAACATGTAACAACATGTTAAGTGACTAAAAGAGAGAATGTATGCCAAATGCATTACAACCTAAGCATGCAACGACATGTGATGGATTAAGTACACAACGAGACACAATTGAACTAGCATACTACAACATGTAGTTCACTAAACATGCAACAAGTATGTGACAACATACTAGGCAAGCATGCAACAACATGCGGGGATGGTCTTAAACTAATATGGGCAGCTCTCAAATAAGCCCAAATTAGTGGCCAAAATGCTAAGAACATGAAGGCAAATTTACACACAAACATGCATGCATACATGGTCCAATACTTAAGCATAAAGAAGCAACTTCAAGTACACTTAAAAGGGATGAACATGGACATATGGCAAGCATTCATAAACTCTGAAATCATGTTAAGGATGGTGTGAAACCAACCAAACCATGCAAATAAGGCATGCAACAAGGTTTAAAACTCAAGGCTAGCCAAGGGGCTCAAGCCATGACCATGTCAACCAAGCCTCAAAGGGCCAAAAGGACTCAAAACAGTCCCAAGGTGGACGAAAATAAGGCCAAAGACACACTTAGATGGCATCTAAATGGTCTAAGCATGGAAGCATACACAAAGGTCCAAACATGGAGCATAAAACACAAACTATCCAAAGCACAGAATAGGTGATAAATGCAAGTATTTGAGCATGCTATATGGATTGAAATATCATTATAAGTGATGCCAAACCATTGAAATGATGCAAGTAGAGCATGCTAGAGAATCCAAAACTCAAAGCCTACAAGCTAGATTGCATGGTAGCTATACAAAGCAAGTCATGGATGACCCAAACAACCAAAATTAGACCTCAAGCACACCAAAACATGCATAAAAGCTTCACAAAGCTAAGCCAAAATCATGCTAAGAACACATGTTACAACATGATGCATGTTAAGGCCAAAACATGGGATTACAAGACAAGTGTATGGAGCATACAAGGCATGTCTAAACCAACTTAAAACAATGCTATATCATGGCAAAATAAAGCCTAATATGCATTGAAATGGAGCTAAAGCAAGCTAGGCACACATGCTACAACACAAGCCACTTATGCAAGCATCAAAGACAACAAGGAGAGGGGACAACCCTCTCCTATTTAGAACCTCAAAACCACATCTCCACCACTGAAATCTAGAGCTCATGCAAAGACCAAAGCAAGGGCCAAAATGGATGGCCTAAAACAAGGCCTAACAAGGCCTTAGAGGGGGGAAACAACCCCAAACCTCAAAGAGACCTTAAACAAAGATCAAAAGCAGGTAAAAACAGAACTTTTCTTAGTATACAGCTAAGCTTAAAAACGGATGCAAGATAGGTTAAAAGCCTATGCAAAAACGGGGAATAAGGGGAATAATTCTCACCCTTGTAGACCTTCTTCAAGAAGACCACTCCAGCACCTTCCTTGGGTCAAGACCAGCTCAAAAACTTCAAGAACAACCCTTTGGCACCCCAGCAACCAAGGTATGGTGTAATACTATGTGTCTTAGTCCAAAACTAAGAACAAAACACCTTTTTGGTCACAAATACACACACAAATATATAGAGGACGAGATATAGAGAGAGAGAGAGATATATGACCTCTAACCCTAAATTCCAGAACCTCTGAGAAGGGAGGAGGGCCTCCCCTCTTATAGAAATCCAATTTCTAAGGCTTCCAAGAGAAACTAAACAAGAGGCCAATCCCTCCATACATGTCACACCCCAAAACCGCCCCTAAAAGTTTTGTTCATGACTATATCAGAAACGGACATAAAATCGATATATGTAACGTATGGGGCCTGAACGGAAGTACTTGATAACAAAAATCTATACCATTGAGCTACCACTATTATGCCAGGATCACACATCACGTTAGGTAAATAATACACAGAAAATGTACACACATATACCTCGACTCAGCCCCACAATTGGGCGTATAACAAAAATATTAATGAAAGACAACCAAAGCATAATCCAAAAAGAACTAACAACGCTTTACAAAATGTACGGGCTTCAGCTAAGTGCCTGGACACACCGAGGTTGACAAGAGAGAGATGAGCCTTAAGGGTTAGGACTGGTCACTTGGTTGATTGCCTACAAGAACAGACAAAATACGGGATGAGTGAAACTCAGTGAATAATAGTACATAAATAATGTAATGTTTAACTTGAGTAATAAAGCATATAACTGCAGAGGCATATGATTAATTAGATTCTGTAGTTACTTCCAGAACAGCCATGGGTCCAGTTTTCTTAACGAAATGGCTTAAAGCCCACTAATGTACAGAACGACCATAGGCCTAATAGATACAGGACGGCCTACCGGCCCAGAACTAACAGAACGGCCTATCGGCCCAGAAATAACTGAACGGCCTAGCAGCCCAGAAATAACAGAATAGCCTAGCGGCCTAGAAACAACATGTGTATGGACTCAAGAGGTAGCTCCCACCAAAGTGTAGCACTTAGTTCCGTACAACACTTTGTTTCATACCAGAAATCATCAGAACAGATTAACTTCAGCATCATACAAAAATTACATACATTCTTCCCATTATACACATGAATTACCATCTGTAATATAGGTTTAACAGAACGTTACTGATAATTGTTAGCAAAAGGTAACACATTCCAGAGATACGGAGATACCATAGGTCCCATAAATAATGTACATACATTCCATTTATTTGTTGTGAATCAATATAGCTAGCTTGCAGATAATAGAGTATCCATAACATTTAGTAACAGAAGATGCATGTATCATGACAGTATGGTCCATAGAGACAGAATAATTCATATCAGAACGTGGGTCACATAACGGTGGTAGACCTTTGTGTTCATATTATAGGTCCTGAATAACCTTAGATTCATGTATAATACAACTGAATAATCTTCGATTCACACAAGTACCATCCTTTCTGGATGAACATAAGTTCCATTTATTTCTTAAGAACGACGTAGTTTGCTTATCGATAACAAAGCATTAATGTTCGTTAGTGTCAGTGCAGAAAGGTTCCAAAGTCATACCGATGTATGCAAATCTTCCAGCATTTATACAAGTTCACACTGATTCTCAACCGATATAAATGTTAATGTAATCATTTACACAGAACAGAGCGTTAGTAACCATAGTCATTAACGGTAAGTAAAATGTACATTTGCCGTACTATTACTCACAGTGCGTGGATGGGGCGATAATCCCTCCCGGTAGGTGCCCTACATGTGCATGCCATCCAAGAATTAGTTCGTTTCATTTTTAAACTATTTCCTGACTCGTTTTACTTCGAATAAGTTTACAAACATCAAAAAGCATCAAATACTAATTTCAAACATATCAGAGGGTCAAGCACGTAAAACAGAGCATACGAGGTTTCCCAACATGGGCCGCACGTGCGGCTATCCCCACCGCACGTGCGGACATGTAACGCACGTGCGGTCCCTCCTCACCGCACGAGCGGCCATAGGCAGAATGCAAAATCTCATTTTTTCCTCTTGCCCGCACGTGCGGCCATGACCTCCGCACGTGCGGCCGAGCCCCTGTTTTGGCAATCCGAAACTCACACAAAACCCAACTTAGAGAATACATAGCAAGGCTCAAAATAGATCAATTTAACACAAGATTAAAGCTCAAAATCACATGAAAAATGAATCATAAATCAACTTAGGTTCTTAATCACTTTGAATTCATGAATCAATCACAACCCAATTCCATGGAATTTCTAACTTTCTTACACACACACACACACACACATATGTAACCATATAATCCAACCACATAGATGAGTATCTACATGAGATTAACAAGGAAGCAAGGTGTAATTTCTCCATAACTCAAATTAATTTCCAAAACAACTACATGATAAGCATAATTTCCCAATTAGACAATCATCTCCTACAAAACTTCAACATAACCTCTAGCAATCCCAATTAGAAGAGCAAACTCACTCAAACCCAAGAAAGAGCTTAATTTAAGATGGTGTTTACATACCTTGATTCAATTCCCTACCAAGCCTCTCAATTTCCTCAATCTTCTTCTCTTCCCTTCAACCCTCTTCTTCTCTAATTTTTCTCTCCAGGAGATATTTTTGAGTGATGGTTTTCCCAAGTTAATGTATAAAAAGCATTGGCACTTATATATAAAAAGTGAATAAGACGAAATTTAATCAGTTTAATCATTCCAAATTGAAATTTCACAGAAAATCATATTATGACTTAAAAATTATGCCGATCCCAAATATAAAATCAATTTCAGATAATTAAGTCTCTAAGGCTTCCAATTTCTGATTCAAACATTATAATTGTGACAGATTTTTCTCTTATTAAACAGATATGCATCCATAACCATAGGATTCACTGAATTAAATTCAATTTCACATAAAATTTCACCGTAAGCATTTAAATTCTCAGAATAAGGGATTGAAAATATTCCAGAAACAGATACGAGGGTCGGGTTATTACAATACACGTGTATGGAGGGGGTGTAAAGTGGATGCCAGCTATGACAGCTGGCATAAAAATATCTACAAAAGCAGATGAACAAGGGTCGGCTGGAAAATTTGGCCGATTGACCAACAAAAATGGCTGGCCAACCAAAAGAAATGCCGACCGACCAAAATATTTGGCCGGTAGCAAGAAAACTAGGCCGGTGGCCTCAAGCCAAGGCCGGTGAGGTGTGGGGATGACCAACAAGCCATTCCCTGCCCTCAGAAGCAAAACCACAAGTGTTTGGTCCATGACCAAGTACAAAACAGCCAAGTTGAGAGATCTTGAGGCAAGGCGCGTAGCCGAGACCTCTGAGAACTCAAAACGAACACGGACATGGATGATCACCGAGTGTTCAAAAGGTGACGTCCAAGTCTTGAGGACGGTCAAAAATGGGGTGTCTACAGTTGCCCCTCTTGGACAGAACTCGAAATTCATAATAATGACGGGAGTGAATGTCAAAGCCTAAAGACGACCCATTTTTGACAAGGCCGAAGACTTAGACAAGCATACAAGCTACAGATAAAGATATGCGCCCGAAGGCAGGGGCAAAATGCAAGAACAATGCCCAAAGCTGAGCATAACTTAAGCAAATACATACAATAAATGCAACAGTTTTAAGCAAGCCAAAAACCAAACTACATTACCATGTAGAAAGGATGTAAGAGAATTATGCAATTCTTGCTACGTTTGACGCGGAGACTACAATACCTGTCCGGTTCGTCTGGTCGCGTCAGCTTCAAATGAACCGTACATACAATATTGTGCCTGAAAGAGGAAGAAACTTAACAGGTACAATATCGTTAGCAACATAGATAGTAATGCAAGTGAAAAGTTCGTGACAACGCAAGCAAAGTGTGGATGCATGACAATGCAACCTAAGTGTGACGCATAACAATGCGGGTTGGATGCAAGATGATATGCAATATTACAAAACAATGTAATGATATATAATGTATTGAAACAATGCAAATGATATGCAATGCATTTGAGATGATCAAACCACAAGCAGTATAAAACCATACAAATATCATGAAGGGATGGAAATGCAAAAATCAAACTACATCTGACATAGAAATGGTGCCGACACCCTCAACACTAGGCTCGCACACATAATCTCATAACTATGCGTTTCGTAGATAAAACAAGTAATTGGGTGGCATGATATAAGTGAGGAATGACCCACTAAGGAAAGATCGTGATCCTAAATGCTGGATGCAACACACTACACTACAATGCAATGAATGTAATGGATAAGGCGCGCGGCCAAACCGTACTTTGCCTAGGAAAGGCATGGACACAAACAAACCACGTTTAACACGGAAACGGTGCCGTCACCCTCAACACTAGGTGCGTACCCATAATATCATAACCGTGCTTCAACGTGAAAAGTATGGGCACATACTAGACCAACCTCAACATGGAAAGGCGCAAGTGATAGATGGAGGTGATGCAATAAATGCATGCAATATGTGCTATGTATAATGCAATATACATACTAGCTAAAATGCAATGGATGCAGTGGATAAGGCGCGCGGCCAAACCAAATTTTGCCTAGGAAAGGCATGGACACAAACAAACCACGTTTAACACGGAAACGGTGCCGTCACCCTCAACACTAGGTGCGTACACATAATATCATAACCATGTTTCAACGCGAAAAGTATGGGCACATACCAGACCAAGCTCAACATGGAAAGGCGCAAGTCATAGATGGATAATGCCGTAAATGCATGCAAACTACAATGCAATGTACAATGCAAGTGGAGGCGAAACATGCATGTCGACGCAAGTGAAGAATGCATGACAAAGTAGGTGGAAGTAAAACATGCGTGTCAACGCAAGTGAAGAGTGCATGACAATGCAAGTGAAAGCGAAACATGCGTGTTGACGTAAGTGAAGAATGCATGACAATGCAGGTGGAAGCGAAACATGCTTGTCGACGCAAGTGAAGAATGCACGACAATGCAGGTGGAAGTGCACTACACTGCAATATATATTCTATATGCAATGAATCCATGTAATGTATGCTATGTACAATGTAATATACATACTAGATGATGTAGTAGTTAGGAAGCGAAGATACCTTACAGGGGCAATTGGCAATGACCTACCTCATGCTGCTGGGGATCTTTTGCTTCTTCTTGGTTGAACCACAGGTACTACTTTTCTCCCTGGCTATGGTCGCAGCTTTCCCTATTCTCCAACAGGGTGACAGACTAGGTTGATTCGGTATCCAGAATTGAGGTGCATATACATGCTATCTCAATCTATAGGGCTGCCATATAGATTTCAAGCCGAGGATATACCCCTGGGTATTTAAACCAGACTTTGGTCTCAGAAATCCCGAACCTTTGCGTTCTAGGCGTAAGCCATTCGAACTCTAGTTTCCACCGTCTCAGTTGGTCCCCTAGGAACTCATCGCAAACATAGGCAGGTGGCTATACCAGACCACTGGGAGTCGTTCGAGCGCGACAAACACCAAAGGAATTGCACCTTTAGAGGATTTAAGGTCTCCTAGACTGGAGAATGCACAAGACAGTGCGAATGAAGATGCATGATTTAAGGTCTCTTAGACCAGAGGATTTAAGGTCTCCCTGACCAGAGAATGCACAAGACAGTGTGAATAATGCAATGCACTAACAAGTGCAGGTAAGGGGCGCAAGATAGCACGATAAAATGCAATGCACAAAACAGTGCGATGCGCAAAAGAGCATGATTGAAATGCAATGCACAAAATAGTGAGATTGAGGTGCGCAAGATAGCGCGATGCGCAAAATAGCGCGAAATGAAATGCATGCAAAATACATTGAGATACACAAAATAGTGCAATGGAGGTGCACAAGAGAGTGCGAGTGATAAATTTCACAAAATAGCGCGATGCGCTAGACAGTGCGATGCGTTAGACAACGCGAGTGCACAAGACAGTGCGAATGCACAAGATAGTGCGATGTGCTACACAGTGCGATGCGTTTAGACAACGCGAGTGCACAAGACAGTGCGAATGCACAAGATAGTGCGATGCGCTAGACAGGGCGATGCATTTAGACAACGCGTGTAACGACCCCAAAATGCTTATAGGAAGCCATCCTTATTTAAGTAGGGGTTAATGTGTTTTAATTTAATTATATCTATTGGAATTGAAGAACTATCTATTGACTTATGACTTTAAAACTGAAATTACCGAACTTTACGGGTTCAGAAATCAAAATTGAGTACTTGGGTATGTTATTTGGAATTTCAAGAACTATTTGGGAAAACTAATTGGAATTCTAAATTGTCTGATCCGTTAATGCACGTTTGGGTGATTAATTTTGAGCTGCAAAATTGAAGACTGTAGACGCTTCAGAAACCGGAACAGAGGACATATTATTGATCGGCATGATTTTTAGAGTCATCTGGAAAGTTTAGTTGAAATTTAATTTTGTGCGATTCGTAAGGGCGTGTTTGGGCCCTCCTTATTTGTGATAAACCTTCTATAATTATATATTTGGGTGTGTATGAGTTATTTGAGGGGTGAACTCATCTTTTGAAGTAAAAAAAAGCAAAATATCTAAGGAGGGGAAGAGGAAACCGTGAGAGAGAGAGAGAGAGAGAGGGAGAGAGAGAGAAGAGGCAAAGCTTCTCCCTAAGGAAACTCAACATCCATGGAAGCTTGAAGTTAACATCCATAGAAGCTTGAAGATGATTCAAGAAGATAGAAGATAGAGGAAGAAGATCAACCAAAAACTTGGGAAAATTGAAGAGATTAAGGGAAGAACAAAGATTTGGGTAAGGTCGAGACGAGAACATCATCCCATTACTACCGGAAGCCGATCACTGTGAGTAATAGTACGCCATATGTACATTTTACTTACTGTTAATGACTATTATTACTAACGCTCTGTTCCTCGTAAGTGATTACATTAGCATTATGTCAGTTGGAAATCAGTGTGGACGTTGAAAGAGTTGCACACATCGGTATGACTTTGGAATCATTCTATTCTGTCTATAACGCATATTAACCCTCTGTCATCTATAAGCAAACTATATCGTTTCTTAATGAATAAATAGAACTTATGTTCATCTTTGAATGATGAAATCTGTGTGAATTTAAGATCATTCTGGTTTGCCACTAATGAATCTAAGATTAACCTGTTGTGTTATACATGGACCCAAGGTCGTTCAGAACCTATGATATGAACACAAAAGTCTACCATTGTTATGTGACCCATGTTATGATATGAATTATGCTATCTCTATTGACCATACTGTAATGATACATGCGTCTTCCGTTAATAATTATTAATGATACTCTATTATCTACAAGTTAGCGGTATTGATTCATAACGAATAATGGAATGCGTGTATATTATGGAACTATAGTATCTATTTGTTAATAATCATTATTAACACTCTGTTGAATGCAAATTAGTCTGTGCGTCTCCGTATAACTCTGAGACTAATAATTCATGTGTCTTCTGTCAATGAATATTGTTACTGTTCTGTTATTTCTGGGCTGATAGTCGTTCTGATATTTCTGGGCCGATAGCCGTTCTGATATTTCTGGGCCGATGGCTGTTCTGTTATTTCTGGGCCAAGGGCCGTTCTGTATCTGCTAGGCCTATGGCCGTTCTGTAAGATCTGTGGGCTTAAAGTTGTTCTGTATTATATATGGGCCCGAGGCCATTCTGTATTATAGGTCGTATTGAAACATAGTTATGGATAAGACCTATACATGGTTGGTATTTGTCTATTTATTTTATCCAAGGTTTTCTTTATTCAATTACCTTCTTATGTGGCTATTATTCACTGAGCCTTGCTCATTCTGTTTTATGTATATTTCTGTAGGTGAGCCATCGGGGATTGACACTAGAGTTGTACTGAGGTTCGCTTGTTTGCCAAGTCACCTGGGGTATGTCTCCACGTGGAGGCCTTAGTTTATTGTTGGGAGTAATATAAATGAATAAGTCTTATGAAGTGTGTGTGAGATCTATAGAAATTCTGTGAGGATATGTGTATATTTGGAAATGTATTTAAATGTTTAAATCCAATTAAACCATCATGTATGCACAAGCTCAACGGATGATGTCTTTTATTGATAATGCTTCCGCTTAAGGCCCCGTATGTGACTAAATATTATTCTAAAATTCTGTTTGAGGCCTATGTACAGGCCGGTCATGGTCCAAACTTTTAGGGGCGGGTTTGGGTCGTGGCAGGTGGTATCAGAGCACGAGTTAAGATCTCACACATGTGTCCATTGAGCCTTAGAGTGTCTAGAATGCATTTAAGTTGCATGTAACTAGTAATGACATGCTATGATATGCATTTTGAAAGATGTTTGTGAGCTTCTGCAGTAAGTTAAGTATTGAGTTTTAGAATTAGACTTATTGTGGACTTTAAGTAATAGAAGGAAATCCATGTGTTATTTCATAGACTGAGTTTTGTGACTAAAGAGGATTTGATCATTGTTATGAAATGAGAATGAGTTTGTGCTATGAGTATGACATTGAGGCTAAAGCGATGAAAGATGTGGAGTATTGATGTTCTTACGACGTTAAAATTGGTCAGTATAAGCATGTTTGTGGAAACGTGATGTGAATAATGTCTAAATGTAGTTTCGATATGGATTACGTATGAAAGTAACCATGAGAAATTTGGGGAAACTGAAGTTGTGGTTGATTATAGCAATTGAGGAATGTGATGATCAACAATGAGTATGGAAGCTTGAAAGTCTTATGAAATTTTAACGATAAGAAAAGATTAAGATGTATTTGGTTCATAGCGCAAGTCTTGAGCCCAAAAGGTCATTCTCTACATGATGAAATGATGGGAGATTTAAAGCTTTGCTTGAAGCCATAGAAAGGATATTTGGGAAAGAGACATTAGAATTATGGTAGTTGACGAATCATGGAATTATTATGATTGAGACATTTGATGATTGATAACAAGCATGGAACTAGTAATCGAGAGTTAGGGCATTGAAATTGCTACCTAGAATGATAATAACTACAAGTATCACGGTATGTGACCACATAATATTCGGTGGAATTTTATGAAAGTTTAGTAATACAAGGAAATTGAAATTGTGGCTAGGACGTTGGTGGTGTTGAGTATGTTAATTTGTAGAGATAAAGTGTATGTTGAGGGAATTGAGGTATGTATACTGGTGAAGGGAATTGTGTTTCTTTTGTGGATTGTCATTTGTCTGAAAGACATAATGTTGTTCTGATGTGTTTTATTCTGAACCTAACGTATTGTTATCATAAACCCACCATTATGGATAAGGATGAAATATTTGTATGAGAATTAATTTAAGGCTGGTTACTTTATTGTGATATGGAAATGAGTGCTTATTAGAAAGAAACTTATGTGATCTGTGTTATTCAGAGAGATCATACCCTCAATTAAATTCAGTTCTTCTGACATAGATAAATAATGTCTGTTCTCGCGTGAATTGACTATGGACCTAAGTGAGTAATGTCTTTGTAAAAGACACTTTTGTGCAAATGATTTTGAAAATGGCTATGCCAGACGTTGTGTAATGAAATCTATATTTTGGTTACGAAATGTTCTATATGATGAGTATTTTCTAAAAGGATAAAAAAAAATGCTATGAACTTCCGACATGTTTATGATATGATAAGCTTTCTGGATAATTTTCCCAAGATGACTAGATATGCTACGAAACTTCGAATGTTCAAGATATGACAAGTTTTCTGAAAGAGATATTTTGCTATGTATGAATAAGTTCTTTATTTCATAATTTATTGTGGCATGCTTGATGAAGGCTCTATGTTGAGCTTCAAGTTATTCTGTCTTATCTGTTATAAGTTCAATCGGAGATTATTCTGTCAAAGTTTAAATAAGTTTAATGCTATTGGGAATTATTCCATCATCTGATATCTTTGAAATGTTTAATAAGTTTCTGAGTAATATCTCTGAATAACGTATTGTGTGTAATTATGAAGGGTTTGAAGACCTTTATGTATTACATATTTTTTTTTGGAAAATGTTTTTGTCCGTGATAGGAACATTTTACTAAATATGGAACAAGAATATAATAGCTTTATGGTAAATGTATTATGTGCTTGATGTCATGATGTTGACTTTAAGATCTTCCAAGTAAGCATGGATTTTAAATGATTATACCCTACTGTAATTTGGGAATTGTGACCATTAAAGTTTGATCCGTATTTGATGTTACTAATAAATTACTTTGAACCTGTAATTCCTTGATATGAGATTTGAGTTGTTATTTGGAATCTGTTAGAAATTTGATTTGAATTGATAAGTCTAATTCTGATAGTGAGCAAAGAGCCACGAAGTGTTTGATATAGAACTTATTTATTTATTCTGGGCTTAATTGTTGTAGTATGCTTGTGTCATCGAGAACCCGATTGAGTAGTGAATGGCTAGATGATTGAGAAATGTTATATGTCCAGGACGGGACTAGACTTGTGACAAGGTGAATCAAGTTTGGAGGACCAAACTTCTTAAGGTAGGGAGAATGTAACGACCCCAAAATGCGTATAGGAAGTCATCCTTATTTAATTAGGGGTTAATGTGTTTTAATTTAATTATATCTATTGGAATTGAAGAACTATCTGTTGAGTTATGACTTTAAAACTGAAATTACCGAACTTTACGGGTTCAGAAATCAAAATTGAGTACTTGGGTATGTTATTGGGAATTTTAAGAACTATTTGGGAAAACTAATTGGAATTCTAAATTGTCTGATCCGTTAATGCACGTTTGGGTGATTAATTCTGCAAAATTAAAGGCTGTAGAGGCTTCAAAAACCGGAACAGAGGACATATTATTGATCGGCATGAATTTTAGAGTCATCTGGAAAGTTTAGTTGAAATTTAATTTTGTGCAATTCGTAAGGGCATGTTTGGGCCCTCCTTATTTGTGATAAAGCTTCTATAATTATATATTTGGGTGTGTATGAGTTATTTGAGGGGTGAACTCATCTTTTGAAGTCAAAAAAAGAAAAATATCTAAGGAGGGGAAGAGGACACCGTGAGAGAGAGAGAGAGAGAGAGAGAGAAGAGGCAAAGCTTCTCCTGAAGGAAACTCAACATCCATGGAAGCTTGAAGTTAACATCCATAGAAGCTTGAAGATGATTGAAGAAGATAGAAGATAGAGGAAGAAGATCAACCAAAAGTATGGGAAAATTGAAGAGATTAAGGGAAGAACAAAAGATTGGGGTAAGGTCGAGACGAGAACATCATCCCATTACTACCGGAAGCCGATCACTGTGAGTAATAGTACGCCATATGTGCATTTTACTTACTGTTAATGACTATTGTTACTAACACTCTATTCCTCGTAAGTGATTACATTAGCATTATATCAGTTGGAAATCAGTGTGAACGTTGAAAGAGTTGCATACATCGGTATGACTTTGGAATCATTCTATTCTGTCTATAACGCATATTAACCCTCTGTCATCTATAAGCAAACTATATCGTTTCTTAATGAACAAATAGAACTTATGTTCATCTTTGAATGATGAAATCTATGTGAATTTAAGATCATTCTGGTTTGCCACTAATGAATCTGAGATTATCCTGTTGTGTTATACATGGACCCAAGGTCGTTCAGAACCTATGATATGAACACAAAAGTCTACCATTGTTATGTGACCCATGTTATGATATGAATTATGCTATCTCTATTGACCATACTATAATGATACATGCGTCTTCCATTAATAATTATTAATGATACTCTGTTATCTACAAGTTAGCGGTATTGATTCATAACGAATAATGGAATGTGTGTATATTATGGAACTACAGTATCTATTTGTTAATAATCATTATTAACACTCTGTTAAATGCAAATTAGCTATGTTAACTCATGTGAATAATTAAAAGAATCTATGCGTCTCCGTATAACTCTGAGACTAATAATTCATGTGTCTTCTGTCAATGAATATTGTTACTGTTCTGTTATTTTTGGGCTGATGGCCGTTCTGATATTTCTGGGCCGATGGCCGTTCTGATATTTCTGGGCCGATGGCTGTTCTGTTATTTCTGGGCCAAGGGCCGTTCTGTATCTGTTAGGCCTATGGCCGTTCTGTATCTGCTAGGCCTATGGCCGTTCTGTAAGATCTGTAGGCTTAAATCTGTTCTGTATTATATATGGGCCCGAGGCCATTCTGTATTATAGGTCGTATTGAAACATAGTTATGGATAAGACCTGTACATGGTTGGTATTTGTCTATTTATTTTATCCAAGGTTTTGTTTATTCAATTACCTTCTTATGTGGCTATTATTCACTGAGCCTTGCTCATTCTATTTATGTATATTTCTGTAGGTGAGCCATCGGGGATTGACACTAGAGTTATACTGAGGTTCGCTTGTCTGCCAAGTCACCTGGGGTATGTCTCCACGTGGAGGCCTTAGTTTATTGTTGGGAGTCATATAAATGAATAAGTCTTATGAAGTATGTGTGAGATCTATAGAAATTTTGTGAGGATATATGTATATTTGGAAATGTATTTAAATGTTTAAATCCAATTAAACCATCATGTATGCACAAGCTCAATGGATGATGTCTTTTATTGATAATGCTTCCGCTTAAGGCCCCGTATGTGATTAAATATTATTCTAAAATTCTGTTTGAGGCCTATGTACAGGCCGGTCATGGCCCAAACTTTTAGTGGCGGGTTTGGGTCGTGACAACGCGAGTGCATAAGACAGTGCAAATGAGATACAAAGTGTAAGTGCACAAGACAGTGCGATAAAATGCATGTTCTGTGCAAGTGAGGTGCATAACAATGTGGGTGGAAGGGCGCATAACAATGCAAGATAGATGTGCATAATAATGCAAGTAACGAGCATAACAATGCTAGATAGATGTGTATAACAATGCAACGAATGGTGTGCGTAATAATGTGAGAAATGGTGTGCATAACAATGCGACGAATGTGCAACTTCAAAAGCGTGTTTGAAACAAAATGCCGAATGAGGAAATACAAGCCTTAAAGAGACCAAATCCAAACACGACCTCCGATTTACCTCTCGGAGGGGTTTGTAACACACTCTGCTTGAAAAGGGTACACCCTGTTTATATTGGCGAGAGATAACATCTGCTGCTGCTTTAATTGCCATTCTGACTTGAAGCAGGCTTAAGCTTGGGGTTGAGATACACTCATACTTCGGAGCACTGACAAGGCCTGAAGAGGTACATCCGGTGTACAATCACGGCATGTACCGAAGTCGAAGCACACTAAGATGCTCTGATTTTCCTTCTTTTCTTTTGCTTCGCAGTCTGGAACCCATATAGCTTCAGATAGGTCCTGGTTTTACTATTCTCATATGACCTGGGTTGAACCTTGCGGTTTTTGAAAGAACAAAAACTTGTTTTGCACAAATGTGGAGAACGGCAAGGCACTCTGAGCACAAAACGATTTTTTTGAAATTAAGAAATGAGTTCTCAACCAGGTATTGAGCCTACAACTGAACACAGCGCATAACGACTCAACAAAGAAAAACAAGAGGTAAACAACCTAAACACATCGAGAAACACTCGGAACGACTCAAAACAAGAATCAAGACAAAACAAAAGACACGACACTCAGACGTGCACAGGGAGCATGTTTCTCCGAGTATTGTTTCCCATCCTTTCTCATTTGTGATCCTCACATCACTCGGCTCTCAAGCTTTGTTTTTCTGAAAAAGCCCTTTTCCTCACTTTTTCTCTCAGCGCACATCTCTCTATTCCTTAATCTCTCATTTTTTTATCCCTCCCCTGGGTGGTTGATGGATAAACAAGAAATTGTGGGCTCTTGCCCCTAGCATGCTGCTAGATTCTCTTTCTTCCACTCACTGCCAGTGAATTCCTCCCACAAAGGGGTTGCACTAAGATAGGGTGTGTAGCAAATTTGCAGCTGACATCGGTTGATGATGCTTTGCTGGGGAGTTTGGACGTGATCAGATCTGTCCAGATGAGGAAGTGGAATATCTTGATCCATTCCAGTTCGTGCTTCATACTTGGCTTGATACCTCATTGCCTGGTGGATGTGAGAGCTTTTTGCCCTTTTGTGGTCAGCTTCAGTGGTGCCCTTTTCTAGCGAATACGGTGCCCTTTCCGGCAAGTGGAGTGCCCTTTTTAGCAAGTGCGTTGATAAAGGGGAAAAGATAGAACACCTGACTCAACTATGCTCCTAGTTCATCATTTTGACCATTTCTTGTTTTTGGCTTTCTACTAAAACAATTTTGACCAAAATGAGAGTTAGATTAACATGCTTGTTCAATTTTTTGATGTGAAACTATGCAAGTTAGGCTATGAGCACTGAAAATTTTCCTTTTTTGGGTCCAAGAAATGGTCCAGTTTTGGAAAAATGGGATAATTTTCAAGAGAATCAGTCAACCTCAGTAAAAATTCTCAAAAACCATTTTGGCAAGCAGCCACTGCTCAACAAGCACAGAACTTACTCTTGAGATGCACAACGTCAGATCGGAAGGAAAACTGCCTCTTGTCTGAAGGACACTACAGTTGCCCCTTGTTTGAAAGGCACCACAGCGCATTGAATGGCAACGGAAAGTTGCCCCTTGTTTGAATGGCACCACAGTGCATTGTAGTCAGTCCTCAGTGTGACGAACACAACCAAACTCTTGGATACAGATAAGGCAAAGATGATCAAAACCATTACATGGACATAATCAATTTGGAAGTGTTTGTGGCTGGACTTCAGGACGAAGTTGCCTACGTATCCCAAACATGGGAATCAAACCTTACGTAGTTCCGGTAAGGTACACTCGGGTATTAACCTCTCCTTTTCCGCTCTAACTTTTGCCAAGGCCGCCCTTCTGGGTTTCAACCTTACGAGCTATGTTCATCTTTTCTTTTCAATTCTTTTCATTTCTTTTCTTCTTTTTTCTTTTTCATCTTTTCCTTTCATTTTCTTCATTTTTCTTTTTTTTTTCATTCTTTGCATTTTTTTTTCTTTTCTTTTTTTTGCTCTAACTTTTGCCTGGGTCGCCCTTCTGGGCTTTCGGCCCAGCGAGCCTCTCAAGGGTAAAAGTGTAGCTTTGTCCAGGTCAAATGGTTTTAAAATCTTGAAGTCATCTGAATCTAGGCGAATGGCTACTGTTCGCTGACGATGCAGGACTCCATCCAATGAGGGGCTGAATTTGCCCCTAGTGTTGTGGATAGGAACTCGGTTATCCTTCAGCAATGCTTTCTTCTTTCCTCCCTTCTCGGATTTTGGCATTCTTGCCGATCTTCATTATCTTGAGAAATGTCCAAATTCTTGACTCTTCGAGCACATCTGACATTTTTGCCCCTAATTTGAGGGGTGCTTCTGATCTAGCTTTGCAAACTTCTTTTGACGATGGCTAGCCTTCTCGACCTGACTTTATTGCCGTTAACGCATAGGTTGCTTCGAATCTGGCCGCACAGGCCTCACATTGTGGTTGACCATTGAACATTCTAAGTCTGAGTTCGAGGTTTGAAAGCAAGGGGTCGAGTCTCGAGGCTGAAAGCGATCCTAAGCTGCACAATCTCAAGAGCGATTCCACACAAGTCTTCGCAAGACAGCGCAAAACATTTTTTGAAATTTTTTAAGAAAGCGACTAGTCGCTCGCACAGAAGACAATGCGAAACCAATCTAGATCAAGCCAGGATTGTTCTCAGTACTTACGTTAACAAGCATGATCTCAATCATTAAGGGCTTAGCACGCCTCTCTTTCTCTTATATGATCAAATTTTGCAAAACCCGAGGAATTCCTTCCTCTTCGTTTTCATCACAATGTTCAAAAAGTTTTGAAAAACTCAGGTCAATATAATGATTTCAAAGCACAGAAAAGACACAGTTTTTAGTCAAATACTACCATCTCATTCAGAACTTCTGGCACAGCAGGCTCAAAGTAGAAATAAGCACGAAGTATGAAAACCACTGCTGCTTCATTCAAATCTTCTGGTGTAACTGGTTTCATGGCGGAAACAGACTCAAAAAGAAAGCAAAGAGACAAACACAAAACGAAATAGTGACATCCGAGGTAACATCCCCAGAATCACCCGACTCTAACAAAACAGGACTGACTCGATACAACAAGACAGACCCAACTGACTCAGTATGAAAAGACTGACTCTATGTAATGGGACAGACTCAACAGGACTGACTCGATACAACAAGACAGACTCAATACCCAAGTCAGAAAGTAGAATAAACAGCATTCGCAAATGCTCAAAATAGTGTGTGTCATCCATCACATCTAGAGTAAACTAAGCACCGACAGCAAGTGGTTCATCCCCTGATCACATAACAACACAGGTCCAGAGTAGCTGAGGGATATCAGACCCTTCTGGAGCTATGGTTCCAAGACTACTTAGCAAGAGAGAAAACAGACAACACCTCAGCCTGATTTCACCAAAATAGATATGAGCAGAGCTGAATGACCGTGCTCTCTACTGAATTCAGCCCAAAATTCTGCCTGTAAACTGATACCCTCATGTAAAACTGATTCCACCAAATATTGATGCCCGCGGGCCTGATACTCAGACTTGCAAACTGATACATGCATTCCCTGTAGAGACACACTCTAAAAGCACATAGCAAGCAAGTAAGAGCCAAAACACCCCTATGTTGGGGTAGGGTTTCCCTGTCCTATTTTGTTAGGAGCTAGGGTTTCACTACGCACACAGTGGTTTCAAATAACCTAGAATCGGGTAAGCAACCTGTCCTAGTTTGGAATAGTCACTATGGATTCCGAATACGCACTGGGTCGAATGGTCAAAAAGGGTGCCCCGATAAAAATCAGAGTTTGTGTTCCCATCGTGGCAGAGCCCGTAACCGGTCAGCTTTATGGCACGCTTCTCAAAGCAAGCCTCCGGCAAACCGTTCAGGAATAGCAGACGGCAAACACGGTGTCCTAGGCGCACCGATGCAAATGCAATGCAAAGAAACACATAAGTGTAGCCAAAACAAGATATCATGAGTTCGAGTCAAGTTCTCTAAATCCCCAGTAGAGTCGCTAGAAACTGTAGACGTTCCCGAACATCCCGGGAGGGAAATCCCCCGTTTTGTTCATTTGGGGCTCACTACAGTTCGGACTCTCGAATTGTCACGGTTCTTAATCTGATCTCACAATGTGCGATGTGAGATTGATAAATCACTAAAGAGTACAAATCCGGCAAATCATTTTGAAAAATAGATTTTTGGAAAGAATTGCCAAACATGGACTTCTTTGCCAGATACAGAGTCGCCACCTAAATATTTATTTTGGGGGATTTAGGAAACCCTGACTCGTGCCTAAGGCCACGTGTCCGTCATCACCAAATTTTCCTTGGCTCGGGAACATGGGTACGATTGGGGAAGGTCAGCTATGAGCACCCCCGCTCGCCCGATCAAAGATCAGCCTCTACTAACCATGATATCGATTTTTGAAAACATTATGTGCTCTTATTCCAGTTTATTAGCCTTGAATTACTACGTGATGCGCACAGCAAAACAAGTATAGACTGGATTGCCTAAGTTGGAACAAAGCATCATATATCCGTTTGTTTCGAAAAATGGATTGAAGTTTGCTACACACAAGTAGGCTAAAACATGGGTTTCGACGAATTATTCCAACTCAAGCAACCCAACCTTCACCCACAGGCATTCAGGCAGTTATATCACATAAACATATAGCCTCATGGTAAGCATGCTATCATGGCAACACTCACACACATGCAATATGCTAAAGCATAAACACTCATAGTGTACTCGAGCCAAAATAAAAAACATGTTAGCAATCAACGTATGATCCAAGTCCATGTTAAAATGGCTAATGCATCGCATACAAAATGTTGCTAGTATAGGCTCGGCAAATCTAAGGATGGCATGTGAAATGCAACAACTCGATGCACGTATTCAAATTGGAATTGAAATACTATGCGGTTAGTATGATGCCACGAGCCCGATGCATGCAATACAGATGAATGGATGCAAGCATGCACAGCATAAGGTATGCTAAATCAAATATGCCCTAAAACTAAACATCATAAACGGTTAAATAAAAGGGTGGAAGAAGTGGGGGTTGGCAGACATGCATACACTCACGCACACTTATTACAACATTGCCCTCTCTCGGAGGGTCCGAAAGAATAATACAAATTAATTAACTAACAAGCTAATTAAATATTACAGACCCTTAATGAATTAATCAAATTAATTGAATTACTGAAAAAAGTAAAATAGCCTCGGGAAGAGGGACGAATGCATGAACGCTCGACTCTGCTCGGAAATCCACCGCCATGTCACATGTTGCCTCTGTTTACACTGCTCTGCACCTCTGAGGACTGCACAAGTCTCAAGGTTACTTCTGGACTACTCCCCGAGCACTGTGCGAGGTCACCGACCAAGGGGAAACACCACCGGCCGGCCATTTCTTCCTCCAGAAGACTGGTTCGCTGCAACAGAGGACAGACATGACATGGCAATGCATTTTCAAAGCAATTTATGCACCACCACCCTCCTCAGCATGTTTGATACTTAGAGGAGCATGGTTCTCGACCCTCGGCCACCAATCGCGCATTTCAATGCGTGATTGTCCAAGGTGTCAAGTTGTGCATTTGATGTCAAATGAAATGCATGCAAACACACAAGGGACCCAACCTCTATCATGCTTGATCAAGAGGCAAGGTATGCATGCTCAATGCAATGCAACCTAGGCATGGAAGCTAAGTATGCACCATGAAAATGTGAACAAGCATACAAACATGCAAGCGTGTGACAACATACAAACATGTAACAACATGTTAAGTGACTAAAAGAGAGAATGTATGCCAAATGCATTACAACCTAAGCATGCAACGACATGTCATGGATTAAGTACACAATGAGACACAATTGAACTAGCATGCTACAACATGTAATTCACTAAACATGCAACAAGTATGTGACAACGTACTAGGCAAGCATGCAACAACATGCGGGGATGGTCTTAAACTAATTTGGGCAGCTCTCAAATAAGCCCAAATTAGTGGCCAAAATGCTAAGAACATGAAGGAAAATTTACATACAAACATGCATGCATACGTGGTCCAATACTTAAGCATAAAGAAGCAACTTCAAGTACACTTAAAAGGGGTGAACATGGACATATGGCAAGCATTGATAAACTCTGAAATCATGTTAAGGATGGTGCCAAACCAACCAAACCATGCAAATAAGGCATGCAACATGGTTCAAAACTCAAGGCTAGCCAAGGGGCTCAAGCCATGACCATGTCAACCAAGCCTCAAAGGGCCAAAGGGACTCAAAACAGTCCCGAGGTGGACCAAAATAAGGCCAAAGACACACTTAGATGGCATCTAAATGGTCTGAGCATGGAAGCATACCCAAAGGTCCAAACATGGAGCATAAAACACAAACTATCGAAAGCACGGAATATGTGATAAATGCAAGTATTTGAGCATGCTATATGGAATGAAATATCATTATAAGTGATGCCAAACCACTGAAATGATGCAAGTAGAGCATGCTAGAGAATCCAAAACTTAAAGCCTACAAGCTAGATTGCATGGTAGCTATACAAAGTAAGTCATGGATGACCCAAACAACCAAAATCAGACCTCAAGCACACCAAAACATGCATAAAAGCTCCACAAAGCTAAGCCAAAATCATGCTAACAACACATGTTACAACATGATGCATGTTAAGGCCAAAACATGGGATTACAAGACAAGTGTATGGAGCATACAAGGCATGCCTAAACCAACTTAAAATAGTGCTATATCATGGAAAAACAAAGCCTAATATGCATTGAAATGGGGCTAAAGCAAGCTAGGCACACATGCTACAACACAAGCCACTTATGCAAGCATCAAAGACAACAAGGAGAGGGGACAAACCTCTCCCATTTAGAACCTCAAAACCACCTCTCCACCACTGAAAATCTTCTGGATTTCAGTGGTAGAGAGCTCATGCAAAGACCAAAGCAAGGGCCAAAATGGATGGCCTAAAACAAGGCCTAACAAGGCCTTAGAGGGGGGAAAAAACCCCAAACCTTAAAGAGACCTTAAACAAAGATCAAAACCAGGGAAAAGCAGAACTTTTCTTAGTTTATAGCTAAGCTTAAAAATGGATGCAAGATAGGTTAAAAGCCTATGCAAAAATGGAGAATAAAGGGAATAATTCTCACCCTTGTAGACCTTCTTCAAGAATACCACTCCAGCACCTTCCTTGGGTCAAAACCAGCTCAAAAACTTCAAGAACAACCCTTTGGCACCTCAGCAACCCAGGTATGGTGTAATACTATGTGTCTTAGTGCAAAACTAAGAACAAATTTTGGTCACAAATACACACACAAATATATAGAGGAAGAGATATAGAGAGAGAGATATATAAACTCTAACACTAAATTCCAGAACCTTTGAGAAGGGAGGAGGGCCTCCCCTCTTATAGAAATCCAATTTCTAAGGCTTCCAAAAGATGCTAAACAAGAGGCCAATCCCTCCATACATGTGCATGGAGGGGGTGTAAAGTGGATGCCAGCTGTGACAGCAGGCATAAAATTATCTGCAAAAGCAGATGAGCAGGGGTCGGCTGGAATATATGGCCGATTGACCAACAAAAATGGTCGGCCGACCAAAAGAAATACCGACCGACCAAAATATTTGGCCGAGAGCAAGAAAACTAGGCCAGTGGCCTCAAGCCAAAGCCGGTGAGGTGTGGGGATGATCAACAAGCCATTCCCTACCCTCAGATGCAAAACCATAAGTGTTTGGTCCATGACCAATCACAAAACAGCCAAGTTGAGAGATCTTGAGGCAAGGTGCGTAGCCGAGACCTCCGAGAACTCAAAATGAACACGGACATAGATGATCACCGAGTGTTCAAACGATGACGTCCAAGTCTTGAGGATGGTCAAAAATAGGGTGTCTATAGTGTCGGAATTAGCACTCCAACGGTTAAGTCAGTGTAAGCTCTCTTAGTTACTTGTGTTTTAAGTTAAGCGTAAAAGTTCTCACATACCTCCCTTTGGTTGTTGCTCTTCTATTTATATAAACTCCCAATCCTAAGGATGGGGCACAACACTAACCCGCCGTATGATTGTTCACTCAGCCCTTCTTTCGTCGTATTTCAACTTCCAATCGACCCCTCGTTCAATTGGCTTTGTGGCCGACTAGGAAATTCGACATCCAGAACGTACAAGACGGGGACGTATAACATGTATCGATTATCTAAATGTGTATTCAGCCTATCTACGTCCACTTTTATCTGGCTCCCACAATTGCCCCCCAAACACCCCGCTAGTTCTAGTTAGTTGGCGTGTTTGGTTTCGAACATGAAAAGTAAAACATTCGGTGGTTAACCTCATTCCAACGTGTGTCAGAACTCACACGTTCTTTGGTCATCATTACAAATTCCCGCCTCTTCGTACGCGTCAGCTATTTAATGTGATTTAAAACTTTGTCTCTTCGAATGTATACTCTGAATACTCAAAAGTTTTTTGCTCGCCTTCTAGTTCAGCCCCTTCTCTTCGCTACCTCTGCAATTTCCTCTTGTCTGTCATTATACCTTCTACTTCCTGTAAGTCTTCTTCTTCTCCACTCCCAACACCATTTCCTTATTTACTTTCAATTTTTGCATAATCCTTAGGTAGGCTGTGATGGCAAAAAATTTGAAAGAGCTCCTTTCTGCGGATCGAATTTCTGGCTTCCGACGCCATTATTCCATCCCCGACGACGTTCATCTGTCACTTGTGGCAGACATCACCACCGTTATGGAGAGGGCCGATGAGAGTACAATCATCTTTCCTCTCCTATCGATTGCTAAGGGCGGAGTCCGTTTTCCTCTCCACCCATTTTTGAGAGCCGTCCTTCGACATTGGGGTCAAATTCCTTCCTAGCCTAACGTGAATTTTTTCCGCATCCTAATGGGGATCACAGAGTTGAACCGTCATCTTAGGATTAACTTAGGCATACCTATAATTCAGCATTGTTATGCCTTGGCCAAGTCTACTGGCCGGCTGGGACGCTATTTTCTCAGGGCCAAAGATACCGAACATCACCTAGTGACTATGCTTGCCTACTCTGGCAAGCGGGTTGATGACGTAATGGTCGTTGTCCGAGGCAACTGGGAATTCGGCGAGTGTGAAAATTGCCTAGATCCCGTGCCAAGGCGCAAAGGCGAACCAGGTGGCCGTATAGCTCACTCTAGTTTCTTCGACTATCTTGTCTATATTCGGCTTTCCTCCCATGTATTTATCGTTTTTTTTTTGCAAGTAGCAATTTGAAGAAAGTGTTGATTTCGTCTGACGACGCTGTTCTTGCAAACATTAAAGTCGCTCTGCAGTTTGTTGGCCGTCCAAACTTGCAAAAACAAGGGAGGGCGGCCCATATTCTTTTGCGATACGTGCCGTCTTACTCTACATTTTCGGCAGTGGAACACATTCCAATTCCGAGTGGTGAAGATCATCTTACCGCCCTTATCTTCCCCAGTTTCAAAAACATAAAGGAGGTTGGTTTAGAAGCCTCTAAATCAGAATAAAAGGAAGAACCAGTAGCCGATCCGGTGGTCGAGAACTTGAACTAGTCGGAAGCCAAGGTAGAAGAAGCACTTAATTCGGCTTTTGAGGAAGCCGGATTGAATTCGTCTGACCCTCTGCCCGCCTCGCCAAGGGGACTTTCTCGAAGACATTTTTACAAACTTAGGGGACTTGCACGGCTCTTACCCTGACGATATGGCCGACGAGTCGCTCACCTAAATGGCCAAACGGAGGAACACCGAGAGGATGGCCTCTCAAAGAAGGGCTGAAGCCGAGCAAAACCAACCTCTGCCCCCTCCACTTGACGCTAAGGAAGAAACTCCACCCGTTCCGGCTAAAAAGGTGGCTCAAAATGAAATGGCCGATACGAAAACTGTTGTCGATCAAGAGGAAGCTCAAGTGACGGAGTGCAAGGGTGAAAAGTGCCCAACCGATCATGATACAGTTTATTCGGAAGATCCCGTGGACAAACGGCCACGCTTGGAGGAGTCGGACTTGGTTGCGCCGTTCACAGTGCAACCAAGGATAAGAAACATTTCGGTTAGTTCCGATTCATTTTCTATAAGGGACCCGACGGTGGCCCTGAGCCTAGCTTCTTCCATCTCTTTGCTGGCTGACAAAGCCACTTTTAGGGCGGAGGCCGATCTGCTAGCTATCGCGTTAGCTGCTCAATCGGCAATATTGGTACGTAGTCCTTTATAGCTTTGCAAGGCTAATCAGGAGTTTCTATGTTAGCTTACGGGTCCTTTCTTTTGCAGGCGGCAGGGAGAATAGCCGAGATTTGACGTCGCCATCACGATGCAATCGAACAGATTGGCTTTCTCACAGCTGAATTGGAAAAGGGGAAAGGGAAAACAGCTGAGGCCTCTCTCCGAGCCAGTTTGAGGCCGCGAAAGCGGCAAAAGAGAGAGTTGGGGCCAATGCAGAAGCTAATGAGGCCAGGACTGCTATCACACTGAAAGTGGCCGCTGAAAAAAAAGTGGAAAGTGAATGAAGAGGCGCTCAGACTGGCAAACAAAATGATTGCAAAGCTGGAGGCTGACTTAGAGGAGTCTAGGCGGGCGAAGGCGAACGTCGAGTTTGCACTTTCTAAGTTGTTCCAGGATGGCAAGAATTCGGCCTTGGCGGACTATGTCAAAGAAGTGCCGAAATTTGAGAATAGGGGGTTCAAACACGGCTGGCTCGAGGCCTTGGCTGCCGCTAACGTGACATCGGAAGAGCCGATTCCGTATGAGCAGGTAGACGTTAAGCCGCTAGAGTCTAACCCCGAAGATACCGAAGACAGTTGAATATTTTCCATTTTGCTTTGGGTATTAAGCATATGTAGATTTTGCTGTATGTATTAGGTTTTTGTTTTTGATTGTTCATTCTTGTGAGAAGCTGATATAGGGTAGTTTTCATTTGTAAAATGAATCTTGTTTGTGCTCAATTTACGAATGAAAATTATTTTTGCTATTTGTGCGTAGCTTATGAATGGAAATTATTTTTGCTTTTTGTGCCCAATGAGTGTGCTTGTTAGCAGCCAAGATGTAAAATCATGAAATGAATGAAACAAGCTACTGAATTAGAAATAACTGTAAAGTGTTCCGGTTTAGCCGAATATATTAGTGAATTTGCCTTTGCTGCAGCAGATTAATGAACCAGTCGGACTAATGAACCAAGACAGTCTGAAAATGGCAGTTCAGTGATTTGCTGGGACACAATTGAAATTCGGCTAGGCTCTTATAGTTATGAAAAATAGATTGATTAATCTGCCATTGCCCTATCAAGTTAATGAACCAAGGCAGACTGCAAACGGCAGTTTAGTGATTTGCTGGGGCACAATGGAAATTCGGCTAAGCTCTGATAGTGATGCCGAATGGATTGATTAATTTGCCCTTGCCCCAGCAAGTTGATACACCAAGGCAGATTGTAAACGGCATTTCAGTGATTTGCTGGGGCACAATGGGAATTCGGCTAAACTCTGATAGTGATGCTGAATGGATTGATTAATTTGCCCTTGCCCCAGCAAGTTAATGAACCAAGGCAGACTACAAACGGCAGTTCAGGGATTTGCAGGGGCACAATGGAAATTCAGCTAAGCTCTGATAGTGATGCTGAATGGATTGATTAATCTGTCCTTGCCCTAGCAAGTTCATGAACCAAGGCAGACTGTAAACGGTAGTTCAGTGATTTGCTGAGGCACAATGGGAATTTGGCTAAACTCTGATAGTGATGCCGAATGGATTGATTAATCTGCCTTTGCCCCAGCAAGTTTATGATCCAAGGTAGACTGTAAACGACAGTTTAGTGATTTGCTGGGGCACAATGGGAATTCGGATAAACTCTGATAGTGATGCCGAATGGATTGATTAATTTTCCCTTGCCCCAGCAAGCACTTGAACTGGGACGCTGAAAGTAGTTAGCGCGTGGCGTGAGGCTTTTGAAGTTTAGCATTAATGATATCGTCTCGAGGGTGCTGTCCCCGTAAGGGATAAATGGGGCGAGTGCTTCGTGCATGTAGGTCCTACTAATGTGTTCAGTCTCAATAACTCAGTCCAGTTCGTTGAGGAAGGTTAGACAAGTGTGAATTTCAAATAGACTATTCTTCAACAGCAGAGGAGAGGGTAGGACGTTGGCTGAGTTGGAAGGAGGAATGAATCGAAGTGGCGAGCTTATGCGCGCGGGATGTAGGACTTCGAGGGAGCAGGGAAGACGTCAGTTCCCTCATCGTCGAAGTAGGTCGCCCAGGAGGGAAAAACAGCAACGGGGTAGATCCCCTTAACCCCGCTCCGGCAAAGAACCCGATGCGACGCCTCGCCTGTTGAGTTTTGCGGTCTTCGTGGGGAATAGACCAATGACAGAAGCGGATTCAATCATTCGCGACCCAAATGTGCCAGTCGAGTTCGCTTGACAAATTTTTCCACCTGAAGTTCAGCAGTCGATGGTAGGTCGACAGGACTTCGAAGTGTTTCGTGAAGGCGTTCATGGGGCAGTAAAGGGGTTGTATACTGCCTATGAAATCGGCATGCGTCTTCGTGCCGCACGGCAGGATATAGAGCAGAGAGAGGAACAAATTCGAAGCTTAGAAGCTCGCGCGGAGAAGGCTGAGCGTGAACTAAGGTCGGTCAAGACTGTCGAGTCACAATCGGCTGGCCATCCTAACCCGATCGTGGAGGAAATGGTGAGTCAGCGGCTAACAAGTTATGCGATTGCCGACCAAGATACGGCTAGTATGTTCGCAATTGAGACTGCTAAGTCCAGGGTGATACTATTAAGTTCAGGGCCTATGAAAAAGGCTTTCATGATGGCCAGATGGTCGGGATAGACAAGACCAAGGAAAAACTTGCCGAGGAGGTCTGCCGATGTGAAAATCGTGGATTTAAGCACGGCTGGATCAAGGCACTTCAAGCTGCAGACGCTCTTCGGGCAATAGGCGTTGATTCGGCGTCGCCGCTATATCAAGGTCATCATTTTCCCTTTTCGGCCTTCGAAGTCGAGAAGAGTGATGACGAGGGGGATGTCGAATAAAAATAGACATTGTAATGCTCAAACGCAGATTGAGTGTAAATAATGTATTTACTGGTTAATCTAATAAAACATTCTATTTCGAATGTTTTCATGTTTCAACTTATGCTTATAGAGTTTGTGCCAGTTGATCAATTTAATGAAACATTTCATTTAGAATGCTCGCATGTTTCAATTTTCGCCGTTTATCGTAAAGGCCACGAAGGGTGCCCCAAATCCGAAGTCTTTATTCGGCCCAAATGTGACCTGCATGGATGGGGCTCTGAATTCGGAGGCTCTTTTTTTGTCCTTTTTTATCTTGGCCAATCGTGAGATCCATGAAGGGCGCTCCGAATCTAGAGTCTTTATTCGGCCCAAACGTGACCTGCACGGATGGGGCTCCGAATTCGGAGGCTTTTTGACTTGGCCAATCGTGAGATCCACGAAGGGCACTCCGAATCCGAAGTCTTTATTCGGCCCAAATGTGACCTGCATGGATGGGGCTCCGAATTTGGAGGCTTTTTGTCCTTGCCAATCATGAGATCCACGTAGGGCACTTCGAATCCAGAGTCTTTATTCGGGCCAAACATGACCTGCACGGATGGGGCTTCCGAATTCAGAGGCTTTTTGTCTTGGCCAATCGTGAGATTTACGAAGGGTGCTCCGAATCCGGAGTCTTGGTTCGGCAGACTTTTGAGCTCAGTTTAACAATGGGAGAATAGGAAACTTGTATTGCAAAAGCGAAATGTGTACATGGTGAATCACTCAAAACAAGTATCATGCCCCATAGGTCGGGTTCAATGACAGAATTTACGCAAATGCGAGGAATTCCAAGGGCGTGGTAGACTTCTCCCAGACATGTCTTTGAGCTGATATGCCCCTATTCTTGCGATTGAGTCGATCTGATAGGGGCCGTCCTAGTCAGAACCCAATTTTCCATCAGCCAGATTCCTAGCAGCTAGAAGCACATTCTTCATGACCAATTCGCCTGGTACATGGCGGCGTAGCTGGACATGTTGATTATACGGCTTAGCGAGCTGCTGCTGGTACCGTGCCATGGATGCAAAGGCTCGGTCTCTTCGTTCTTCAATCAGAGTTAAATCCAAGGCCAACATCATGTCGTTTCGGCCCATATCAAAAACCTTTGATTTCAAGGTTAGGTGGCCGATCTCCAAGGGGATGATTGCTTGACTTTCGAAGCACAAAACGAACGAAGTTTCCCCAGTGGACCGTCTAGGAGTAGAGCGGTGAGCCCACAATACACTCGGCAATTCTTCGACCCATCTGCCTTTAGCTTTCTCTAGCCTCTTCTTGATGCCGTCCAAAATGGCCTTGTTGGAGGCTTCAGCTTGGCCATTACTCTGTGGGTAAGCCGGGGTGGAGAAACAGGGCCGAATACCATAACTGCTGCATAGTTCTCGGTAGACACCGCAATCAAACTGGGTGCCGTTATCTGAAATAAGTGCTCTTGGAATGTCAAATCGCGTTATCATATTTCTCCATACCAAAAGCTTCACATCAATATCTCGAATGTGCGTTAGTGTCTCCGCTTCTACCCATTTTGTGAAATAATCTGTTGCGACAATCAAAAATCGCTTGTTGCTCGGGACGCGAGGTAGTGGTCCGATGATGTCAAGTCCCCATTGGGCGAATGGCCAAGGATTGGTTATAGAGCTTAACTCTTCCGCAGGAAGATGGGTTAAGGAAGAAAACTTCTGGCACTGCTCACATTTCTTCACATAACATTCGGCATCAGCTCTCATTGTCGGCCAATAATACTCCTGTGTCACAGCTCAATGGGCCAAAGACCGCCCGCCAGAATGGGTGCCACAACTACCTTCATGTATTTCAGTCAGGAGTCCCTCAACCTTATTCGGATGAACGCATTCTAGGTGCGGACCAGAAAGGGATTTTTTGTAAATTTTTCCTTGTGGATATAAATAGTATCGCAAGGCTTTGTTTTGTAGCTTGTGCGCTTCTTTCTTATCCGACGGGAGTTGTTTGGAAGATAAGAATGCAGCAATAGGGTCCATCTAACTTGGAACTAACTCTATGACATTGATCTTCACTTCCTCTAAAGGGCCAATGCTCGGTTTAGGGATGAAACCCACTTCAATTGTCCATTTAATCTCTGAGTTAATGGTGGAGGCTAGGCAGGCCAGGGCGTCTGCATATGTGTTCTGATCACGGGTTATTTGGTTCAATTCATGATGGTCAAATTTCGCCAGCAAGGAATTTTCCGTTTTCATGTAGGCGGCCATACGGTCGTTTTTGGCCGCGTACTCTCCATTTAGCTGATTTATCACCAATTTTGAATCGTAAAATATAAGCAGACGCTGAGCACCCAACAGATGTGCATTCTGCAAGCCGGTTAGCAGGGCTTCGTATTCGGCTTCGTTGTTCGATGCTTTGAAGCCGAGCTTGACAGCCTACTCGATTATTGCTCCGTTGGGAGCCATGATTACTACTCCGGCCCCGCTGCCGCATTGATTAGATGACCCATCACAGTGCAACTGCCAAATGTCCCCAACATAAATTCTTCAGTTCGGCCTAGGTTGAATTTCATCAGACTTGAAGTCGACAAAACCCCCAGTGAATTCGGCCACAAAGTCGGCAAGCACCTGCCCCTTGATTAAAGTTCTAGGTAGAAACTGAATATCATACTGGCCGAGTTCAAGAGCCCACTTTGAAACGCGCCCCGATGCTTCTGCACTACGAAGTACTGACCAGAGGGGGTGGTCCATTAGTACCTCGATGGTATGCCCCTGAAAGTAATGCATCAGCTTTCTTGCCGCCGTGACGAGGGCTAAGATGAGTTTTGCCAACGATAGGTAGCGTGTTTCGGCGTCAACCATAGCCTTGCTCACATAATACACTGGCCGCTGCTCCCCAAGCTCTTCCTTTAACAGTACGGCGCTGACTGCCCAGTCAAAAACTGCCAGATATAAAATGAGCAGGTCACCTATCGAAGGTGTTGTCAAGAGTGGAACTGATCGGAGGTAGGTCTTCAGACCGTTGAAAGCGACTTCGCACTCAGAGGTCCATTTAAAAGCCTTGCCCTGCCGTAAGGTATGAAAGAAATGTCGGCAGCGATCTGTGGAAAGACTGATGAACCTGTTGAGTGCGGCGACCATCCCCATCAACTTTTGAACCTCCTTCATCGATCGAGGGGAGCTGAGTTCCAAGATTTCTGTGATTTTCCTCGGGTTGGCTTCGATTCCTCGGTGATTGACAATGTAGCCAAGGAATTTGCCGGATCCAATCCCAAATGCACACTTGGAAGCGTTTAGCTTCATTTTATACTTGCGTAAGATGTCGAATATCTCTTCCAGGTCGACCAGATGAGTTTGCTCTTCTTTTGACTTGACCACCATATTGACAATGTATACTTCCATAGTATGGCCGAGTTGCTCCTTGAACATGGCAATGACTAGTCTTTGGTAAGTTGCCCCTGCATTCTTCAGCCCAAAAGGTATAGCCTTATAGCAATAGGTTCCTTTTGGGGTGAGGAATGCAGTTTTGTCTTGATCCTCCGGATGCATGGTGATTTGATGGTAGCCTTTGTAGGCATCGAGGAAGCTTATACGTTGATGACGTGCCGTGGCATCTACGAGTTGATCAATTCTGGGGAGAGGAAAACAATCCTTGGGGCAAGCTTTATTTAAATCTGTGAAGTCCACACAAACACGCCAAGTCCCATTTTTCTTCTTTACCACCAAAGTATTCGACAGCCATGTAGGATAAGTCACTTCCCGGATTGCCCCGGCATCAAGCAACCGGTCAACTTCTTCAACAACGGCAACAGTGTGTTCTGCAGTTGACCGCCGGCTTTTTTGAATGATCGGCTTACATTTGGGGTCGACATTTAGACAGTGCTCAGAAATAGATGGATCTACCCCCGGCATCTCATATAGTGACCATGCGAATACATCAAGGTTGCCGAGCAAGAAGGTAATTAGTTGCTGCGTGTTAGTTTTATTCAAGGAGGCGCCGACCATGTAAAACCTGTTGGGATTCCCGTCGATTTCAACTCGGTCTAGGGCTTCCATGGCCTTTTCACTTGGGAGCCGTCCAACATCGTCCAAGCTCTCGCGATCCGGCACCTCAATAGAGTTCACCTCCAGCTCTCTTGGTGACTTTGCGGTGGGAAGATAACATGCTTGTGTTGATTAATGGGAACCACAGATTTGTTCAATGCCTCGTTCAGTCGGGAAGCGGAGCAGTTGATGATAGGTGCTGGGCACGACATGCATGGCATGCAGCCAAGTTCATCCCATGATAAGATTATACAACGAAGGCAGCTTGACAACCAAGAATTCCACATCTACTGTTCGGGAGCCCGCTCGAATTGGTAGTGTGATTTTCCCAACGGGTATTCTAGATTAGCATTGAAGCCGAATAATGGATAAGGAGCCGGAGACAGGTCCAACTCAATGAACCCGAGTTTGATGAAGGTCTTGTAATACATAACCTCCGAAGTATTCCCCTGGTTTATGAGAACGCATTCAACGGTGAATCGGTTTACCAGCAGTCCGATGACCAATGGATCAGTGTGGGGGAGTGTTATGCCGATCAAATTAGAATCGTCGAAGGTAATACTCAGAACTTCATAGGGCCGTTTTGCTGGTGTGATTTGCCTTTGGGAGCCAGTATGAGACTGAATTGAATGTATGACGGGGGCTATTGGTAGGCTGTAAATCATATGGTTTACGCCGAGTGGAGGTGAATCCTGCCTTAGGGCAACTATTTTGGTTGAGTTGTTCTTTCGGGCGTGTTGATGGAGCCGACCATCTTGTACCAACTCCTCAAGGTGGTCTTTCAAAGCATAGCAACTGTCGGTATCATGACCGTGATCTTTGTGATATTCGCACCGCCTATCCCGTCTCCTTGTGTCATGAGGTCCCACCATCTTCGACGGCCACTTGAAGAACGACAAATGTTGAATTTTAGTGATAACCGTGCTGATCGGCTCCGACAACTTCGTATATTTCTTGTTCGCGCGCCTTGCACACCTATTATCCACTTGAAGTTGTTCATTAGTTCGTTGGGAGCATTGGTCGTTTGATCGGTGCAAATTTCTCTTGTCTCGTTTTGCCCGGCCCCTTGGTTCAGGGCTCCGTGATGGTACAGAACTTATCGGCTGATTGATTTCAGATGGGGCCGTTTTGATGGCCTAGTGCCCAACTTTGACCCGTAGTGCAACATCTTCAACTTTGCAATATTCGCCGACTTTCTTCATTAACGACCGGACTGTTTTAGGGGGGCCTTCTAGTCAAGGAACTGCAGAGGGCACTGTCAGGATGCAACCCCAATTTAAAGGCAGTGATGGCCATGGAGTCGTTGTAGGCGTCATCCACAAGATTAAAGCATTCCCAATAGCGTGCTGAATATGCCCGTAATGTTTCCCCGGACTGGATTTGCATTGCCCAGAGAGAATCGGCCTACTTCGGCTGGACCTCATTGGTGATGAACCTCGCCCTGAAGGACTTTTGGAATTGATGGAAGCTTTTAGTCGATGCCGGTTCCAGTTTATAATACCATCTGACGGCCAACGGTCCCAAACTACTCAGAAATATTCGACACATGAGGGCCTCGTCGTCTGCATGCGCCGTCATAGCTTGCTTGTAATGGCAGATATGATCAGTGGGGTCTGATTGCCCGTCGTACAGGGTGAACGATGGGGCTTTAAACTTTTTGGGCAATACTGCCTTCACGATCCGTCGCACAAAGGGATTATGCTGGTCCTCTTTGCCTGAACCATTTTGCCTTCGCTTATGGCATGCACGCAGACTCTCTTCGGAGGAACTGGTGGTTTCAACTCATCCCTTCCTTTTGGATTTTGGGGATAATGAGTCAGAATCACTGTCACTTTCTTGTCTTCGAACTCGAGGTTGTCGACCATCTTCTCTCAGAGGTCGTCTGGGATCTTGGCGTACAGCTTGCTTGGATTTTGCTACTTCCAAGGCCAAATCCAAACGGAGCCGTTTGTTCTCAGTGATCATGTTTTCCAACCTCTGTTCGTTTTGCTTCGCATGTTCCATGATTGTTTGCATTATCTCATGTGCTGAAGTTGAGGGTGAGTTCTGGGCAAATGAGTCAAACTTCAAGGCACGTCTTGCGGCGATAGTCTCCAGTCCCAGCATGTTTGTTAGAGTGAGGTCGTCTCTCTGTGTGGTTTCGTCAGTGACTATCGGAGGATCCTCCGTTACACCCGCCATGGATGTAGTTGAGTATTCCCACAGACGGCGCCAATTGTGGGGATGTGGTTTGGAAATACTCTTTTGATCCACTGGGACGCTCGAGATCCTCAACTAATAACCTGAAAGGGAATGAACACTCCGGTAGGGGTGCCGGAATTAGCACTTCGACAGTTAAGTCAGTGTAAGCTCTCTTAGTTACTTGTGTTTTAAGTTAAGCGTAAAATTTTTCACATACCTCCCTTTGGTTGTTGCTCTTCTATTTATATACACTCCTAGTCCTCAGGATGGGGCCCACTGCTAACCCATCGTACGATTGCTCATTCGGCCCTTCTTTCGTCGTATTCCAACTTCCAATCGGCCCCTCGTTCAATTGGCTTTGTGGCCGACTAGGATATTCGACATCCAAAACGTACAAGACAGGGACATATAACTTGTACCGATTATCTAAATGTGTATTCGGCCTATCTGCGTCCACTTTTATCCGACTCCCACAAAACCCTAGCTTGGAATTTTTTATTTTTTTTTTCAAAAAAAATGATAAAATAAAAGGAAGTTTTGCTAATTGATTTCAAAAACATGAAATTGAATTCATTTGTTTAACTTTGAGGTTGAAATGCATGTCTTTCTATACACCCCTTGTGTTGGTGATTATTATATGAAAAATCCTTATTATTGGAGAGTGAATTGTTGGGAATTGGAAACATTTTAGGGGAAAATGAGAATTTCCAATTTCATGCATCACATGCATTATTAAACTTTTATGATTTAATTGATGGTGCAAACCGTGGAGAGTTAAAAGGGGATAAATAGTCTATGAGTTTGGGTAGTGAGTCGAGTGGTTTTGAGTTGCGTATTGTATTTTGTACCCACGTGGGGAGTCAAGGTGCCCAATTGCCCTGTCTATGCATACTACTGGACAAATGTAGGAAAATGTTTTTGGGGGTCCACGAGCCCACCGTTTCTGTAGTCGGCAAATATAGAAAAACATTGGTTTGGGTATATGCATTCTATTTTTGGAGTCAACAAATGCGGAAGGGAAAAATGTTTTTGGTGCCCATCGCCCTGCCGTTTCTAGAGTCCGAAAATGTGACTATTTTAAGTATACAAAATCTATATCTATGTATGTATTTTGAATTTCAGCTCTTACTTGGAAGGTCATTATGATGACCCCAACATCCATATCATGCTTATAATTATTTAATTATGTTATTTATTAATTGTGATATGTGCCGTGTGATTTATTTGAGTATATCTATTCAATTTGGAAACTATTTGTTGATCATAGGAAAATCTGTTATGACTTTTGCTCTGAATCTGAAATTGAAGGCCTTAACGACGTTAGAAACTGTAATTGAGTACATGATTAGACTAATTGGAATTTTTAAAACCTTATGGCAAGTTGGATCAAAATTGATTCAGATTAATTAATTAAGTTATGCTTAATTGGCCTATTGTTCTAATTATTGTATTAAGCCACTGCAACTACATATTTGTGTCATAAGCTCATTTGAGTTCATTGTACCTTTTCATTTGAGTTCAAGAAATCTGAGGGAGAGCTCCAAAGAGTGAGAGAGAGAACTCATATTCTAGAGAGAGGAAGTATAGAAATTGAAGGATTAGCTTGATTTGATCAAGTTAGTGCAAGAATTGTTGTGTTTGAAGCCTCTAGGTAAGAATTCAACCATCAATACATGAAGATATTGTGATTTAGAGTTGAGTTCATGGTTTATATTTGACCATTTGCATGTAGTTGATATGAGAGGTCAAGAATGTGAAGAAGCTTTGCATGCATCTGCTAAATTGTTGAGTTTTACTATGTTAAGCTTGAATTGTGGGTTAATTTGTACATGCATGTTTCGTCCATCATGTGTTGATTCCTAAATTCATGTTTTGGAAAGGAATTTTGTACATGCATCCAGCCTTTAAACTCAAAGTTGTCAAATTCATGAGTTGGAAAAGAAAGAAAGTTAATTCATTACATGCAAGTCAAGAACATGGAGTTTTGAACTTTGTGTTGGAAAATTAAAAGAGATTTGAGTATGTGGTTTCATAATTTCCATGGATTTATGCATAATGATGAGTTTCTACATATTTCTAGTAAGCCATGCAAGCTTTGAGCATAAGAGATGCATTTTTGAACCTCAAAGAGCAATCTGGAAAACCCATAAAGTCTGTAGACCGCTTGAGTGACCAAGTGTGGCTCGAGCAAACTTGACGAGCTCCCAGTACTTTTGCAGTCTTTACATATGGCTTCAGCGACCCAGTGTGCACTCGATCGAACCCTTTGTTTATTGTTCGACCACTCGAGCAACCAAGTGTTGGCTCGAGCGCATATTTGGCCCATCTAGTACTTTTTTAGACCACTGTGATCGCTCGAGCGACCAATAGTTGGCTCGAGCGAAGACCCCTGTTTCAGCATATTTCGACAAGTTCTTCCGGGTTCATATCTTCGTTCTCATCTTCTCTAGAGCATTTTTAAGCATGAATTGTGACTCAATAAGAAACTAATAAGTGAGAAACCCACATGAACGATTGAATTAGAAAGAGAAGATGAATTATATGATTCGAGCAACATGTTCCAATATGTGTATATGTGAATTGTGCAGTGGTATCCCATGTAGACAACCCAAGAGGGGGGTGAATTGGGTTATTAAAAAAAATTTACAATATTAAAAATAACACAATATTCAAAATTTTAACCAAAAAAAAAACAGAATAATAATCATCAATATAAAATTAAGAGAGATAGGGAGAAAAAATCAAATAGTGAGATTCATAGTGGTTCGGCACGCCAGGCCTATGTCCACTCCCTAAGGAACTTCCTTGAGAATTTCTTTACTATTAACTGAATAAATACACCACCAAGCTTGTGGATTTGGCACAAGACTTACTCTTATCTATTGAGTCTCACTCAACAATAAATGCCTCACCCTTACAAAAATCTCTCACAAAAATAATGAATAAAAATAAGTGGTACTTAAACCCTCTTTCACAATAATTCTCTCACAAAGAGTAGATATGAAAGTGTAAGAACAAATGCTACACTTAGATCTGAAAGTGAAAGAGCAGAATACAATATAGTCAAAATTTTGGAGCATACAGAAATTTTTCTCAAGTTCTTGATTTTTCTCCATACACAACACTTCTATTTATACCAAAAAATATACCCATTGGAAGAGAAGATGCTCATCGACAGCATATCTTTTTTTTCTTAGTCCACTTTTCCTTTGTCCAACTTTTACACCTTTTCTTTGTCCACTTTTGCAGACAAGTCATCATAATTTTGAGTACAAAATTCAGTTCACACTCATATATATATGTATATATATACATATCAAATAAAATATATATATACCCCTCTTAAAAGTTTTGTAATTGTTGAATAGATTATAAATACACTCAAATAAAACAAAAACAACCAATCATCCCATGTGAGTATATCAAAAAGAAATAATTCATTAATATCACATTTGGCAAAAAAAAAAATTAATTTTAATTTTGTCAAAAAGTGAATAGTGACCAGCCAACTAATCAATCAATTTTGTCAAAATAATACAACTAAGCAATTTTAAATTTGTCAAAAAATGAATAGTGATATTTTCAAAATATTTCCATTTAAATAATATTTTTAACAAATATATCATACAACCTATATTTTAAACAGATAACATTTTGTGTCAAATAATATAGAATATGTATAAAAAAATCCAAAATTTTCAAATAATCTTTTAGACATCATCAAAATTAAACAATATGATTAACAATTTTTTCCTTTTTGATGATGGCAATATTTGTATGGATTTGACACAAAATAAAAATCAACAAGTTATTTGATAATTTTGCAACATAAGATATTTAAAGCATATGCGTACACAACAATTCAAAATCATATGCATACACAGCAATTCAAAATCATATTTTTTTCTCCCCCTTTGACATCATCAAAATAAACTATGGAGATAGAAAACACACATAGTTGATACAATAATTTGAGATTCCAAAAATATAATAATGTTCCCTAAGTCTTGTCATGATCATTGTGGGGATTTTGGAGCATCTCGAGGCCACAAAATGTTGGCAAACAAAAGATTTGAGCAGATATGTATTGAGGATTAGATCGATGGAGTGTATAAAAAGTGACAAGGATGTTAGGAAAAGAGACAAAAATATCAAGTGTTGGAGAGAAAATTTTGTTTTACCTTCTTGTGTAATCATGTCATTCCTTACCTTAGCCATCAATGGTTCAGACATGCATGAGGTGCCTGTAATGCAGGCAAATGAGAGGGTACCAATGGAGGCACATGTTATTCCTGTAAATGAGGGTCCTAGTGTTATTGGTAATCAAAATGATATCGATGCTATTAATAACACTATAGCTCTTAGTACACAGGCAATGACTGCAGTTTTCAATATGGCACAACGATTACAAGCAAGGGTACAAGAAAATCAACAATGGAGAGATAAGGTGTGCTTGTTAAAACAACAACTGGTTAATATGTGTAAGAAGAAAAAAGAGCTAAAAAGGAAAAATGCACAGTTGAAGAATGCGGTACAATATTATGCAACGGTTATAATGCTAAGACTCACAAAAGTCGAAAATAGAGAGAGGCATGTAAAAGAGACTCATGAAAAATTGTTGAGAGAAGTGAAACGGAAAAAAACTGTGATGCCTTCTGAAAACTTACATGTAATCGAGTAATATTTTCTCCTTCTGAAATAAAATTGCAAGCATTTCTCCTTCGCTTTTTTTTTTATTTATTTATACAAATTCTGTCTTTGGAAAAAAAAATAAAAATAAATAATAAATAATAAATAAATAATTTGGTGGTGTAGATAAGGAAAAAAAAAAGTTATATATATATATATGCTCCCCCTAAAATTATGCATAGAACATACACACGCCCTTTTTTATTATTATTATTATTATTTTATAATAATTGTTAATCTCAAAATATATGAGTCTCCCCCTAAATTAATGCACTAAAAATTACATAAATTTGAAGAAACAAATTACCAATCTATAATACCAAGGACCATTAAGATTTAGCCATAAGTAACTACACCAAGTGCACTAGCATAAAAGGAGAAAATAAAAATAAAAACAATTTATTCAGACAAGGTAGAAGCAGTCATTATTAAATCAAAAAGAGTTTGGAGCACATACAACAAGTAAAAAAATGCAAAAAGAATTTTAACATGTTGATCGGTGATGACCTTGTTGATCAGAAGAAATGGAGAAGATCATGTAGGTTGGTGACGAATTTTTGTAGATCGACAATGGATCTTGATGGATCAGTCACGGATCTTGATGGATCAGTGATGGAACTTGATGAATTGGTAATGATGCTGATACAGATTTTGGGTAGAGTAGTGATGGATTTCAGTAGATTGATGAGGGAATTGGGTGGATGATTGTAGTGATGAAAGTGATGGATGATTTTGTGGATGGTGGAGCTGGTTGTAGATGATGGTAACGATGAAGATGGTGTCAGCTGAGGATGAGAGGAAGAAAGGGAGAGCGAGAGAGCAAGAGAAAGAGAAAACAGAGAGTAAAGGAGAAAACGAGTGACAGATAGAGACAGAGAGGGTGAGAGAGAGAATATATATATATGTATAATTTATTATTATTATTATTATTATTATTATTATTATTATTACTATTATTATTACTATAGTTATTTTATTTAATTATTTATTATCATTATTATTTTTTTTTATTTTATTTTTTTTTTAATACAAACATTATATTAGAGTATTCATCATACCAAGTTTAGTTCTATATAACAAAATTGTTCTTCATTTAGAGGCTTGGTAAATATGCCAGCTAATTGACGATTTGCAGGCACAAATTCGAGTTCAATGTCATCTTTGAGTACATGATCTCTTAGAAAATGATGCCTTATTTCAATGTGTTTAGTGTATGAGTGTTGAATAGGATTTTTTGAAAGGTTAATGGCATTTTTGTTATCACATTTTATAGGAATATGATCATAATGAAGTCCAAAATCTAGAAGTTATTATTTCATACAAAGCAATTGTGCACAACACCTAGTGACGGCAATGTATTCTGCTTCAGCAGTTGACAGAGCCACTGAGTTTTGTTTTTTGCAAAACCAAGAAGTGAGTGAGTGTCCAAGAAAATGACAAGTGCCATTAGTGCTTTTTTTGGTCAAGTCTACATCCCGCAAAGTCGGCATCTGAGTAACTAAAAAGTTCAAAGGTGGTTCCCTTAGGATACCATAATCCCAAATTTGGAGTGCCAACAAGATATCTAAAAATGCTTTTGACTGTGGTGATGTGTGACTCTTTCTGTGCAGATTGAAAACGTGTGCACATACAAACACTAAATATTATATCAGGTCTACTTGCAGTAAGATAGAGTAGAGAACCAATCATACATCGATATTTCTTTTCATCTACAGGTTTACCTTGCTCATGTTTGTCGATTTTTATTAATGTGCTCATTGGAGTTGCTGCAGGCTTTGATGATTCCATTTCAAACCTTTTGAGTAGATCCTTGATATATTTCGTTTGATTTAAATGAATCCCATCATTAGTTTGTTTAATTTGTAGACCAAGGAAGTAATTTAATTCCCCCATCATACTGATTTCAAATTCACCCTGCATATCGTTAGCAACCTCTTTGCACAAATTTTCATTAGTAGCACCAAAAATGATATCATCAACATAAATTTGAACAATTAGCATATCTTCCTTTTTTATTTTTATAAAAAGTGTTGCATCAATTTTTCCTCTACAAAAACCTTTGTCAAGTAGAAAATTACTCAATCTTTCATACCAAGCCCTAGGAGCTTGTTTTAAGCCATATAAGGCTTTTGAAAGTTTGAAAACATGATCCGGGTATTTATGATTTTTAAAACCAGGAGGTTGTTCAACATAAACTTCCTCCGAAATATACCCATTTTAAAAAATACTTTTAACATCCATTTGATATAATTTAAAATCTTTAAAACATGCAAAAGCAAGTAACATTCTAGTAGCTTCAAGTCTAGCAGCTGGTGTAAAAGTTTCATCAAAATCAATGCCCTCTTCTTGATTATAACTTTGAGCTACTAATCTAGCTTTATTTCTGGTAACAACTCTAGATTCATCGATTTTATTTTGAAAAAACCCATTTTGTACCAATAACGGGATGATCCTTAGGTCGAGGAGTTAAAAACCAAACTTCATTCCTTTCAAATTGATTTAATTCTTCTTGTATTGCTAAAATCCAGTTTTTATCATTTTCAGCTTCTAAAAATGATTTTGGTTCAATTTGTGAAACAAACACTAAGTTACCACAAATATTTCTAACAGAGAAACGAGTTTTTATACCTTCCGCCGCATCACCTATGATGAGGTCTTTGGGGTGGCCATGAACATACTTCTATTCTTTTGGTAAATTTGAGTCGTTTTCTGGAAGAGCATATATATCTTGAAGTTTTTCCATTGTCATTTCTTCTTCATGTTCGCGTAATGGATTTTCTTCATTCTCTTTTATATAAATGTTCCCCATGCTTGGTTGTTTTTCTACAATATCATTACTTACAAGATTCTTGGAAATAATGTTGTTAGATTCATCAAAAACAACATGCACTGATTCTTCAACAAGTAGAGTTCTTTTATTGAATACTCTATAGGCTTTATTGGAAATTGAATACCCAAGAAATATAGCTTCATCCGATTTAGCATCAAATTTTCTTAAGTTATCTTTATTGTTATTCAATACAAAGCATTTACAACCAAATGCACGCAAGTGACTAATACTAGGTTTTCTACCTTTCCAAATTTCATAAGGGGTTTTCTTAAGAATAGGTCTAATCATAGCTCAGTTTACAACATAGAATGCAATGTTAACAGCTTCGGCCCATAAATATTTAGGCAAATTATTTTCAAAAAACATAGTACGGGCCATTTTTTCAAGAGTTATATTTTTTCTTTCAACTATACCATTTTGTTGAGGAGTTCCACGGGCAGAAAAGTTATGATTAATTTCAAACTCATTACAAAACATAATAAAATCATCATTTACAAATTCTCTACCATGATCGCTTCTAATACTACAAATATTAAGATTTTTTCCATTTTGAATTTTTTTACAAAGTCTTGAGAAATTATAAAAAAAGCTTCATTTTTGTGTGCTAAAAATAATACCCATGTATATCTAGTATAATCATCAACACAAACAAGAGCATATCATTTTCCTCCTAAACTTAATGTTCTAGATGGTCTGAATAATTCAATATGCAAGAGTTGAAACGGTTTGGTAGTTAAAATGATATTTTTAGATTTAAAAGAAATTCTAGTTTGTTTTCCAAATTAACATGCATCACAAAGTTTGCCTTTTTCAAAAATAATTTTTGATAAGCCAATGACTAACTCATTTTTTGAAAGTTTGGAAATTAAATCAAAAGGAGCATGTCCTAATCTTCTATGCCAAAGCCAACCATTATCATTTATAGCAGATAAACATTTAATGTTAAAATGAGAAGACAAATCATGTAAATCAAACACATATGCATTCTCATGCCTATAACCTACAAATAAAGTTTTGTTTTCTAGGGTGTTCTCAATAGTGCAATGAGTTTTCTCAAAAATAACTCTATACCCTTTATCACATAATTGACTAATATTAAGCAAGTTATGTTTTAAACCTTCAACAAGTAAAACATTTTCAATAATAGGAGAAGGATTTTTACCGATACTACCTACACCTATGATTTTACCCTTGATATTGTCGCCGAAAGCTACATATCCGCCATCCTTTGGTTGAAGTGTGGCGAACATAGTTTTATTTCTGGTTATGTGCCTCGAACATGAACTTTCGAGATACCATCTATCGTTACTAGATTTTGTCTTGAAACATACCTACAAAAATTTGATTTTTCTATTGATAGCCATATTTTGTTGGGTCCATAAAAGTTAGAATTTGACACTCTTGAAATGTCCTTAGGAACCCACATCTTTTTTATTTTAGCAAAAGGATTTCTTTTTACAGGACATGAAAGTGAAATATGACCTTTTGTACCACAAAAATGACATGTGAGATGAGAATGATAAGAAGATGCATGCACAAAACTATTTTTGACAGTTTTTACATTTGAAAAAGGTTTATATCCAATTCCGCCTCTACCCAAAGTACGATTTTGATTTTTAAAATTTTTATCTAAAGTCTCTCTACCTTGAGCGAATTTGGAAAGAGTATTTTTCAAGTCTTCGATATTTTCTTTCAAAATAATTTGATCCTTTTTTAAAGACTCATTTTCTTCTTGCAACACAACTAATATTTTCTCAAAAATTGAAGACTCCTTTCCAGTTAAAATATCATTTTCCTATTCCATTTTCATGGTTTCATTTTCAAAATCATTTTTTTTGGAAGTTAAGGATTCATTTTCTTTTGATAAACTTGAAATCACTTTCTTTTGATAGTTACTTTTTAACCTAAGTTTCATAAATTCAACATGTAATTCATCAAAAGCTAATTGTAATTCATTAAACGTAAAAGATTCGTCATTTACCTTATCTTCGTTTCCAAGTGCCATTAAGCATAGGTTAGCAACCTCATTTTTGCAAACTTTGGTTTTTGAGTGGCTTTCATCACTATCTTCTCCCCATGTTGCAATCATGGTTTTCTTCTTGGCCTTCTTGAATTGTTTCTTAAGTTCCAGACATTCTGATTTGTAGTGTCCAGTTTTGTTGCATTCGTAGCAGGTAACTTCAATTTTTTTTTGATTTTCTCCCTTTTGAAAATCCCTATTATTGAAATATTTTCTGAAAAATTTTCGCACACCTTGTTTCTTTTTCACAAACCTTTTGAACTTCCTAGTGATGAATGTCATTTCCTCATCATCATCCTAATCATCTTCCTCATCCTCTTGATGTTTCGAGGTGGATTTGAAGGCTATTCCTTTCTTCTTGTCATTGTCCTCCTCTTCTTTCCCTTCTTGCATTATGAGCTCATGAGTTAAGAGAGATCTCATTAACTCATCTAGACTTAGCTTTGATAAATCATTGGCTTCGGTAATGGCAATGACTTTTGTCTCCCAACTTTTTGGCAATGACCTAAGCACTTTTTTTTTTTACAATTTCAGCATTAGTATATATTTTTCCAAGAGAAGTTAAACCATTAATAATATCAGTAAAGCGAGTAAACATTTGAGAAATAGTTTCATGAGGTTTCATTTTAAAGAGTTCATAATTATGGACTAGCAAACTGACTCTAGATTCTTTAACTTGTTCGGTTCCCTCATGAGTCACTATAAGTTTATCCCAAATTTCTTTTGTGGTTTTACATGTGGAAATTATATTGAACTCGTTGGCATCTAAGGCGCAGTACAACATGTTTGTGGCTTTGACATTAATTTAGGTCATTCTAGTATCTAATTCATTCCACTCATCTTCAGGTTTTGGTACCTTAAGTCCATCTACAGTTTTGGTAGGAATTTTTGGACCATTACAAATAATTTTCCAGCATTCATGATCATTAGATTGAACATGCATGGTCATCCTAGTTTTCCAATAGATAAAATTTGTGCCCCTGAATAGTAGTGACATATTGGATGCTTGTCCCTCAGGTAAGGAATAACTAGGGGTTGCCATGATCTACTCTAAGACGGTTAAGTCACACAAACTAGAGTCAAGGCTCTGATACCAATTGTTATCCCAGGTAGGCAACCCAAGAGGAGGGTGAATTGGGTTATTAAAAAAATTTACAATATTAAAATTAACACAATATTCAGAATTTTAACAAAAAAAAAACAGAATAATAATTATCAATATAAAATTAAGAGAGACAGAGAGAGAAAATCAAAAACTGAGATTTATAGTGGTTCGACACGCCAGGCCTACGTCCACTCCCCAAGAAACTTCCTTGAGAATTTCTTTACTAGCAACTGAATAAATACACCACCAAGCTTGTGGATTTGGCACAAGACTTACTCTGATTTATTGAGCCTCACCCTTACAAAAATCTCTCACAAAAATAATGAATAAAAATAAGTAATACTTAAACCCTCTTTTACAATAATTCTCTCACAAAGAGTAAATGTGAAAGTATAAGAACAAATGCTACACTTAGATCTGAAAGTGAAAGAACAGAATACAATATACTCAAAATCTTGGAACACATAGAAATTTTTCTCTTCAAGTTCTTGATTTTTCTCCATTCACAACACTTCTATTTATACCAAAAAATATACTTGTTGGAAGAGAAGACGCTCCTCGACAATATATTTTTTTTTCTTAGTCCACTTTTCCTTTGTCCAACTTTTACACCTCTATCAGATATATATATATATAGATTATATACCCCTCTTAAAAGTTTTTTAATTGTTGAAGAGATTATAAATACACTCAAATAAAATAAAAATAACCAATTATCCCATGTGAGTATATCAAAAAGGAATAATTCATTAATTTCACATTTGTCAAGAAAAAAAATCAATTTTAATTTTGTCAAAAAGTGAATAGTGACCAGCCAACCAATCAATCAGTTTTGTCAAAATAATACAATTAATCAATTTTAAATTTGTCAAAAAGTGAATAGTGATATTTTCAAAATATTTCTATTTAAATAATATTTTTAACAAATATATCATACAACCTATATTTTAAACAGATAATATTTTGTGTCAAGTAATATAGAATATGAATAAAAAAATCTGAATTTTTCAAATAATCTTTTAGAGATCATCAAAATTAAACAATATGATTAACATGTAGGTTTGAACATTGTAGAAGAACATCAACCTACTCGATGTGAGTAATGTCTTTGTAACGGTATTTTTATATGAGCTACTCTGAAATTTGTCTTGCTATATGATAGTCTATGAAACCTATACTTTGAACAAGTTATGAGATTTGACAAGATTTTTGAACAAGTACTTTGAGATACTAAACTATGCTCTAAAACTCCGAATTGTGTAAAATGAGATAAGCTTTCTGAAAATGTGATTTGCTAAGAATGAGTGAGTTTCCTTTTGAACGATGACATGAAAAGATGCTTTGACCATTCGGTAACCACAATTTTGTCTATGATCCGCAAATGACGTTCTGTACAAGTTAATGAACTGTTGTGAACATTCAGTATAACATCAATCTTGATGATTGTTCTATATGACTTTGATGGTAATCGTTTTGTATGAAATCTACATGCATAAGATGTTTTGTATGAGCTCAATAAGTATATGGCATCAAAGTGATGTTTTGTATATGCCATCAATGTGATATTCTACATTCTGTATCAGCCTTTTGAATGGCGTTCCACATAAGTCATCAAATGTGGTGTTCCATATGAGTCACCAATATGGGTGTTACAAATAAACTCATTCAATATGAATGTTCCGTATGATATTTCGATAAGTAACATAAGGCCTTCGAGCACTTCGCAATGTGATAATTTATGAAAGGTTTGGTAACTGTATTCGTTAATACATTTGTCGAAACAGGCATCAATTATGATGAGAACCTTTTGAATTACTCTGATAAACTACAAGACTCTCATTCATTTAACCCTTTACATTGAGGTTACTCATTGGGTTTCTAGCTCATTCTGTTTTTATTTATGTATGTGGGTGAGCATCAAGAAGTTCTACATTATAGACTGCTTTGGAGTCAACCTTTTTGTGTAGCTGCCCATGTTATGCCTTCGTGTCAAGGCCATTAGTTTTTTATTTTGGCCAAGCTCGAGAAGCTTTGGTTTTGTGCAGTTTGTTATGTCTAAGTTTTTGACCTTGGGTTTTGTATCTATAAGATGATCCTATGAGTGTGTTATGGCCTATTATGAGAAATAACATGTATGTTTTGATCATGTCATGTATGGACAACTAAATGGATGAGTTTTTATATTATTCTTTCGCTTGTGGCCCCGTATATTATATTATAAATTATGTTAATTTTCTCTTTGAGGTCGGGTAATCTAGGATTACTAGCCGGTTACAATCCTAAACCTATTAGGGCGGGTTTAGGTTGTGGCAGAGTGGTATCAAAGCACGAGTTATCTATCACACACGTGTCCATTTGAGCAATAAGAGTTTGTAGAATGGAATCAAGGATTGCATTCAACAGTTAAATGTGCATTTATTTGGTAAGAGTTTTGTATGCAATCATCTATTAAGTATATGATTAATTGTGATAAGTGTTCTATATGCAATCATCTGTTAAGTATATGATTAATTATGCACCCAAGATATGTGAAATATGAATACGAGAATATATGCTTATGTGTATCTGTATATACTTATGTATTTGTCATAATCCGGGTTTATATAGAACACGGTGAGAACAATGGCGGATGAGCTAGAAGAATCTTCCACAGCCCAACTTGACAGATTGGAAAGAATGGTACAAGAAATGGTTAAAGCCTTAAGACAACAACAGTAACCGGTATAACAAGAACCTCCACCACTGCCTATACAAGAACATCATGCGGATGACCGAACTATTGCATTGACAAAAGAGTTTAAGAAAATGAAACCACCACTGTTCCATGGAGGAGTTAATCATTTGAAAGCCTCTTCCCGTGCACCGAAGCACAAAAAGTTCTACTAGCCATATTTACTTTGAAGATGATACTAGACAATGGTGGATGTTGATTCGAGATGAAAACAACAACATCAATTGGGCTAAATTTTTGAAAATCTTTTATGAAAAATACTTTCCACAATGTGTTCAGGATAAAAAAGTTTCTGAATTTGAAGGGCTAAAGCAAGGCAACCGAACAGTGGCTAAATATGAATCGCAGTTTATCGGATTGGCAAGATATGCGCCTTACATGATTGATACCGATTATAAGGAGGCAAGGAAATTCAAAGGAAGACTTTGGAACTCAGTCCAAGAGAAAGTTAATGTGTTGAAACTAATAAAATATATAGATGTGTTAGACCGAGCATTGATGTCTGAAGCTAACATGAATTGAAATTCTGAATGGAAGGGAGAAAGGCAAGACTTTGATGTGAATAATGAATCTTTGAGAAATAAAAAATTGAAATCAAAAACATCTAGCCAAGATGAACCTGCTCAAAGAAATGGCTCTGCACCGAATTGTCCAGAATGTGGGAAAAAGCACCAAGGAATTTGTTATCGAATTTCTGGAGCCTATTATGGATGTGGTAAGATAGGCCATATAATAAGAAATTATCCTCGGACGGAACAGAATGTGAATAGACCAACTGCTAGCTCGGCCAGATCAGCACCGACGATAAGGCCTCTTATGATATGAGAGAATGCTTATCAAGGGAGAGTATTTGCACTCATCCTAGAAAATACTCAGAACCCCAAACTGCTATCCCAGGTACCTTTTACTATTTGCCCATGTGTTGATTGATTTTAGACTCGTACATTTATACAACTTTGCTTGGGATGTTTCGGTTCAACACATTCTTTTATATCTGCTACATGTGTATCTAGATTGGTTAGACCCACAGGATCAATACATTATTCATTGTATGTATCTACTCCATTTAGGGAATTTGTGAAATACGCATTGGGGATATTGATCGACTTTGTACATATATATATATATATATATATATATATCTAAACCTATGCTCAGGATGATTTGTTATATTACTGTCTTTATTTCCTAACCCACCAAGACTATGACTCTATGATTGGTTGACTAATTTGGGCACCCCAAATAATGAACTCAATAATCTGTGAGACCGTGTACTTTGTTTGTTAAAAATCGACTAGACTATTTAACTGGGGAAGACTGGTAAACCTATGCTTTTGTGACTGTATAAGTAATTTGGAACTTCTACATAACGAACCCTATATTATGTGCAACTGAGGAACTTTGTATAATACATACCTCTTCATATGAACAACTGCATGCCTGTTGTGACAACCCTGTTCTATGTTATACTGTTAACTTTTAATTATTCTTGTGATTATGCGCTTAATATGTGCTTAATATGATTTTGGGTTCTACTTATGTGATTATAAGTGTTTTTTAATTTATATCTGTCCACTGTAGAGAAATCTGTTATATTTCCTATTATAATTTGAAATTGAAGGCTATAGAAGCGACAAAAACCAAAATTGACTGTACCATTATGAGAAGCATAATTTTTAGAGCCTATGGTGAAATTTAATTAAAAATTAATTCAAATCAAAATAATTAGATTAAATTCAATTAAACTCGAGCCTTGATTAATTAGCACTAAACCTTGATTAGCCACTGATTAGTCAAGCATATATATAGGTTAATTCAAGTGTTTAGACTCATTTTTGTACACTCAAAAATTTGAGGAGAGCCATTTTAGAGAGAGAGTGAGCCATTCTACAGAGAGAGAGAGAGAGAGGGAGATCATCTTTGAAGATATGCACAAGGGAATTGAGGATTGTAAAGAATAGCTCAAGAATCTACTAATACAAGTGATAATCAAAGCTCTAGGTAAGTAATTGAACTCTAATTCATGAGTTTAAGTTCATAATTATGTGAATTCGAAAAGAGTATGTAAATAAATGCAAGAATTGAGTTGAACATGTGGAGATTAGGATCAATACGTACATGCATGTGTAAATTTGCTATAGTTCTTTATTTTAGAGCATGACCTATGTTGTTTAAGTCAAAAAGGGAGTTATTGTGTACATTCATGTATAATTCACGAGAATATGAACTTGAATTTCATATGTAAAGAGTTTTAGAAAAGAAATTGGCTTAAAATGGGCATGCATGATGAATTCATGATGTTTTGAGCTTCAATTGTGTAAATTGATTATCGAACTCATGTTTATGGTTATATAGTTGAAGTTTAGTGCTTAATATGCAAGCCTACACCTTTTGAACATGTGTTTTGAAGCTCAAATAGCATTATGGAAATCTTAGAATTTGACCGCATCGCTCGAGCGGTGAAGTTACAGCTTGAGTGCACATTGAAGACATCTAGTATTTTTGCAGACTGTAAATATTGGCTCGAGCGACCAAAAAGTGGCTCGAGCGATGGACTACTCGAACGATGGATGTTTGGCTTGAGAGTAAAAATGAACCATCCAGTACTTTTGAAGACTAAGGGGTTCGCTCGAGCAACCAATGTTGCGCTCAAGTGAAGTGCCCTATTTAAGGAAATTTTGAAAAGTTGTTTTATGTTCCAGTTTTCATTCTCTTTCAGTTCTGAGCATTCTTAGGCACACATTGAGCATTCTAAATGAATTAAAGAATTATAAAGAAGCCTAAGAAAATTAAACAAACTAAAGAACGGATTGAATTGTATTATGACCTAATGTGTTGTGAATTATGTAGGGTCAACTGCAAAGACGATCAGCCATCTGACCATAGTGAGTAATAACTTAGTAAAAATATTTTGTGTATGTATTATTTTCTAAATGTTACCTATGTGGTAAGTTTTTGAACTTATGAATTTGTACTATGAATGAGTATTCTATCTGTCTAATTCGTAAAGGTAATTGATAAGTATGAAACTATATGATTGGACCAAAGGTCGCTTTGTATGAATACAAAGTGGGCTCAAGGCAATTTGGTATGTTTGATGAGAATATTAATTGGGCCCAAGGTTGTTTGGTATATTTGACAAGGACATGAAATGGGCTTAAGGCCGCTTAGAATGTTTGGCAAGATAGACCAAAGGTCATCTTATATATGTGAATTGGACCGAAGGTCGTTTTATACGTTTGTTTTAAATGGACCAAAGGCCCTATTGTGATATGTGCCATGTGATTTATTTGAGTATATCTATTCAATTTGGAAACTATATGTTGATCGTAGAAAAATCTATTATGACTTCTGCTCTGAATCTGAAATTGAAGGACCTAACGGTGTCAAAAACCATAATTGAGTACATGATTAGACTAATTGGAACTTTTTAGAACCTTATGGCAAATTTGATCAAAAATTGATTCAGATTAATTAATTAAGTTGTTCTTAATTGGCCTAATGTTCTAATTATTGTATTAAGCCACTCCAACTATATATTTGTGTCATAAGCTCATTTAAGCTCATTATACAGTTCAAGAAATCTGAGGGAAAGCTCTAGAGAGAGAGAAAACTCATATTCTAGAGAGAGGAAGTGTAGAGAATGAAGGATTAGCTTGATTTGATCAAGTTAGTGCAAGAATTGTTGTGTTTAAAGCCCCTAGGTAAGAATTCAACCATCAATACATGAAGATATTGTGATTTAGAGTTGACTTCATGGTTTATATTTGACCATTTGCATGTAGTTGATATGAGAAGTCAAGACAGTTAAGAAGCTTTACATGCATGTGCTAAATTGTTGAGTTTTACCCTGCTAAGCTTGAATTGTGGGTTAATTTGTACATGCATGTTTCATCCATCATGTGTTGACTCCTAACTTCACGTTTTGTAAAGGAATTTTGTGCATGCATGGAGCCTTTGAGCTCGAAGTTGTCAAATTCATGAGTCAAAAAAGAAAGAAGAAAGTTAATTCATTGCATGTAAGTTAAAAACATGGAGTTTTGAATTTTGTTTTGCAAAATTGAAAGGGATTTAAGTATGTGGTTTCATAATTTCCATGAATTTATGCATTATTGATGAGTTTCTACATATTTCTAGTAAGCCATGCAAGGTTTGAGCATGAAAGATGCATTTTTGAACTTCAAAGAGAACTCTGGAAAACCCAGAAAATCTGCAGACCGCTCGAGCGATCAAGTGTGCGCTCGAGTGAACTTGACGAGCTCCCCCAGTACTTTTGCAGTCTTTACATACGACTTGAGTGACCCAGTGTGCACTCGAGCGAACCCTTTGTGTATTGTTAGAAAGCTTGAGTGACCAAGTGTTAGATCAAGCACATATTTGACCCATCCAGTACTTTAGTAGACCTCTATGACCACTTGAGCAACCAATTGTTGGCTCGAGCGAAGACCCCTGTTTCAACATATTTTGACAAGTTCTTATGTGTTCATGTCTTCGTTCTCATCTTCTCCAGAGCATTTTTAAGCATGAATTGTGACTCAATAAGGAACTAATATGTGAAAAACCCACATGAATGATTGAATTACAAAGAGAATATGAATTATATGATTTGAACAATGTGTTCTAATATGTGTATATGTGAATTGTGTAGGTTTCAACATTGTGGAAGAACATCAACTTACTCGATGTGAGTAATGTCTTTGTAACAGTATATTTATATGAGCTACTTTGAAATTTGTCTTGCTATACGATAGTCTATGAAACCTATACTTGGTACAAGTTATGAGATTTGACAAGATTTTCGAACAAGTACTTTGAGACACTAAACTATGCTCTGAAACTTCGAATTCTGTAAAATGAGATAAGATTTCTGAAAATGTGATTTGCTAAGAATGAATGAGTTTCCTTTTGAACGATGACATGAAAATATGCTTTGACCATTCGGCGACCACTATTTTGTCTGTGATCCGCAAGTGACGTTTTTCGTTTTTTTTTAATTGAATGTGAAAACGTTATTTTCTATGGTAACATTTAATTTCCTATATATGCTCAACTCATAAGATCTTGTGGAATACATTCCTATCTAAATAGGGGTTGAGACTCTATAAGAAATTACACAGGACTTAGCCTAGTATAAGTGTCTGAAAAAGGACTTATAAATAAGTCACCCTAAAAGAAATTTAAAAAAATAAAAAATACTTATTATTTTTATATAATTTTATTTTTTAGGAGGTCATAAATAATTTTTAAAAATTTAAAATTATATTTTTAATATTTATTTTTATCTAGTTTCCATTTTTTCCAAAAAAAAAAATCTTAATGTTTTTTTTTTTTTTTTTGGAAACAAAAACCGAACATGGCTTTAATCTTTTACTCTCTTATATCTTTTATTATTATTATTATTATTATTATTATTATTATTTACAGTACTCTCTTATATCTTTGAAGACCCGATAAAAATAATAGTAATAAATTCCTTATCTAAAAACCCAATAAAAAAATATAAAAAAAAATCCTCCTTACTTCAAGGCTCTACAAAAAACACAAATCTATCTTACCCAAAAGTTTTATGAAAAAGAAACTTCACAAAGGCTAACAAAATGTCTTTGTCTATGGGCAATCATTATCAAATGTTGATCAAAATACATTTGTTTCCTCTAAAAATAAATAAATAAATATACAAATAAAATGAATCTATCTTACCCAAAAATCTTACACAAAGGCTAACAAAATACCTTTGTCCATGGGCAATCAGTATCAAATATTGATCAAAACACATTTATTTCCCAAATCCTTGAAACAAATATATATATATATATATATATTACTCCCTCCCTCCTGTTTTGTTGGTCGACTATTTTATTTTGAGATGTCCTAAAATGATTGTCTTATTTGAAAAGTCAAAGTAAAAAATATTTGATTTTCTAAAAATATCCCTTTTGAGTAATTATAAATACATTAAAATTTTGAAAAGATAGGGGTATTAGTGGAAAAATATTTTGAAATTTAAATTTGAGTGTAATGATTGCATGTCCCTTAAAAAGTTGGAAGGTCCAAAAAGGACCTAAAAATTGGGACAGAGTGAGTATAAAATACACAAGTTAGAGGTTTATTTTTGAAACTCTTGGGCCAATAGCCTCTAGCTTAGGCCAAGTTTTGCATCCTCAAAAAAATTCAAAAAGTCAAAAAGTTACTATTCTATTTAAGTCACATCATCTTATTTAAGTCACATCACCTTTCTATCACATCACTTCAAACCCAACCCATACCCAACCCATATTTCATAAAAAGTCAAAAAGTACACTTATTTAGGACATCACAAACAATGCCTTAAAATCCTTTTTTAGACAAAAGGACATTATTTGTCTAAAATGACACTTATCTGTTCAATGTTCAAATATCACTTATTTGTTCAAATGTCTTATTATCAGTACACGTGTCACCAATCTATACAATTATATGTTCAAATGTTCAACTATCGCTTCAAATGTCCCACTATCTGTACACTTGTCACCTATATATTCAACTATGTGTTCAATATCACCTGTTTGTCCATCTTACTACCACCAGTTACCATCGACGACAACTCTTCCTGCATCGGTGACTTTTCAACGTGTGTCTTTACCACAAAAAAATATTAAATTTGGGACTAAATGACATATGGCCAATAATAATGGACTTTTCACCAATTAACCATAATAATAAAAAATAAATAATAATAATAATAATAATAATAATAATAATAATAATAATAATAATAAATTAAAACTCTTATATAAAAGTCTAACAAAATAAAATTTGTGACACCCCAAAATATATTTACTTAATCTTTTAAAAAAAAATCGATTTATAACATTTTTTTGGGCCACAATAGAAATGTGGGAAAATTGTGCAAAGTTTTGCTTTAAGCAAAACCATGTGAGCTGTGCAGTGTGCCATGTGGTGAAACCACATGGTCAAACAATGGTGCATAGTGAGGGATTTATCACCTATAAACAGGTGAGTTTGCATGGTAATGAAATCACAAAAAATAAAAATAAAATAAAAAAAATAAATAATAATAATAATAATAATAATAATAATAATAAGGGGTATATGAAAGAGTGAGCCAGAATCAGAAGTGAAAGTAAAGAATCAAATTTGAGATGAGTTTTATTATATTTTGAGCTATTATAAATTGTTTTTGTAAAATCTGTTTTGCAAATTATATTAGTTTTAAAAGTATGTTATTTATTCAAATAACACTATTTGCTTAAAAAGAGAAACTCATGGATAATTCTGTTTTGAGCAACTATTTTGTAACTACCAGTACAGAAGTTCCATGCATTGTGGGATTTAAATAACCATTAACCCTCTGATTTTTCACTTTAGTGACCCTCTGATGGTCCCATGCCTTGGGGGACTTAAATAACCATCGGCCCTCTAATTAGTCACTTTGTGACCCTCTGTTTGTCATGGATCCATTAACCCTCTGTCCCGTTCTGTACTGTTGTTATGATTATTTAGTTTGTATGATTTATGTATTATATGTATGTTATTCAAAATGATTTACGTATTATGTACTATGTTATGTTAATAGTTTATTTGTACCAAACGAATCTCTGTTCAGCCTAAATAAATATCCACGATGATTTTTATACTTTTATACTATCTGTATAATATTTCTTACTCTACCATGTGCTTATAGTTGTTAACCAATTTCAGGTGATTAAGCTTAGGGTGCAGCTTGTCCCTTTGTCCATATGTTGGTGTAGTTGGACCAAAGCTTGGGTAGACACAGGCACTTGTAACCAAAATTTTAGTTCTGGCAATGTAAATAAATAGAAACACCAATGTATATTTTTTATCATATAAATATTTGGGAACCATTTTATTTTATTCCGTTGTGTTTTTGATCTGATACATTTTGGTATTGACTTATGCTTTTGCCTTGTCACAACATCTAGCCTCTGGATATCGGGTTTGGGTTGTGACAAAAAGAGTATCAAAGCAATGGTTTTCTAAAAAAAGAAGAAATTGAAAAATATAACACAGTGGAGCATAGGACCCATGCACAATTAAGAAGTAGGGTAGGGAGTGTTTTGTAGGGATTCACTTTGTGTAAAAATTGTCATGTTTTTCGTTCTTCAATCACTACTCTGTTGGAGGCAAAGAAAAGCTAAGAGGATATGTTTTGTCCTCATTCAATCACTATTTTGCCAAAAGCAAAGAAAAGCTAAGGGGACATTTCTGTGAATAATGTGTGCATTATGTTTTGTGCGAATTAAGTGTAGTGATTAGAATTAGTATGAACGAATAGGAATTGTGGGCTGGGTTCATTAAAACTTTTATTCTGTAGTTATGGCTAATGATGGAAATGGTACTGGATCAACATCTGTTGGAGCCAAATCAGTAGAAAGAATTGTTGCTAGCTTCTTGCACGTCTTGTAAAATAACGTAACCAACGGCATATCAAAAAACTAAGAAGGACCCAGGACAATAAAGCAATTCCAGGTCCTAAAACCCTTCAACATTTGCAGGGGATTCAAATCCATTACTGGCAGAAGCTTGCGATAGGGACATGTAAAAGATTTTCTGTTCGCAACCCTATATTGAAGTACAGAAGGTGTCTTTTGCCACCTTCACCCTTAAAGAAGATGCCCAAGAGTGGTGGCTTCTTAACCTGGAAAGAGAAAAGAATACGACTTGGGCAAGGTTTATAGAAGTCTTCTATGAAAAGTATTTTCTAGACTCGCTAGGAGAGCTAAAGGCATCGAAATTCTTACACTTAAAGCAAAGAGCAATGCTAGTAGCCGAGTACGAAAGCAAGTTCACACAGCTGGCATGATTTGCAATGTATGTTATTCCAACAGAGTCCTGAAAGGCGAAGAAATTTAAAGAAGGCTTAGATGAAGAAATCAAAGGTAAAATCAAGGTTCTGAAATTACCAACCTATGCAAAGGTGGTAGATCAAACATACATCGCGGAGAAAAGAGTCAAAATCTCACATTTTGGTGGAATGAGTCAAAAGAAGGGATTCTAGGGAGAAGCAGCTGGAGGATCCAGTTCTACACCATAAAAAAGAACGAATATAGGACCCAGTGGCTCAACCAGTTCAGCCAACTGTAGCTTGCTTTTGTGCTCCTCGGAGGGGTTTAGTCTCCTCGGATACGATAGCCCTACAGTTCGGACTCTCGTGGTTCTGAATCTGATTTCACAAGTGCAATGTGAAATAGATAAATACGAAAGAGTCTAAATCTGACAAATCTTTTGAAAAATCGATTTTGAATCAAAATGCCAAAAATAAACTGCTTTGCCAGATTGTAGAGTCGCCACCTAAATATTTTTGGAAAATTTAGGAAACTCGTAACTCATGCCAATGGCCATTAGTCCGTCATTACCAAAGTATCTCGGCTCGAGAACTTAGGTATGAAAGGAAAAATTCATGAATTGAGCACCCCACCCACTCGATCAAAGATCTGTCTCTACTAATCATGATGTGATTTTTATTTACATTATATGCTCTTGTTCTGATTATTATACTATTTTTACTACGTGAGGCATATAAGTAAAGACTAATTCACCCACTTTGGAATGTTTTGATTTCATGTTTGTTTTGAAAAGTGTTTTGAACATGTACCACTTGAAAAAGTGATCTCATATGTACATTAATCAAAATCATCCGACTTAAGTGAAAAAAACTTCATCCACATGCATTCAAGAGATATATCAATTAAGCACTTAGCCTCATGGTAAACATACTTGATATGACAACACTAACATTCATGCAATATGCTAAAGCAAAGCTGCTCACCTAGTACTCCAAGGTAAGCCAAAGAAAACAAAAATGAGTAGAAAAATGCGTGATCCTAAATAACGCAATATGACTAATGCAACGCATACAACATGCAATTTAATAGGCTTAGCTACTAGTACGGTATCTAAGTCAATTCAAGGCATGCGACAAAAGCACGTATTCGGTTAAGGAAGTTGAAATTGATATGGATTAGTATGATGAGCCAAACCCTTATGTGTGCAAACATGGATATAAGTCATGGCAATGACATGAAAATGTAAAACATGATGCTACTATTATAAGCAAGGAAATAAAAATGAGAAAGAAATGGGGGTTGGAAGACATACACACATTATTACATATTTGCCCCCACGTAAGATGGTCCGAATCTTCAACTGTCCAAATTTTAACTAACAATTACAATACTAAATGAATGAATAAGCTAGATTAACCAATTATTACAAGTTCTAAGGAATCTAAGTAATTAATTACAACACACTACTATTAAAGCACTAATTTTGCAAGCCACGGGAAGTAATGACGTGCGCATGCATGAACGGGAATATCCACCTGAAAACACTTCTGTTTTGCTGCCAGAACTGTTCTATTTTGTAGTCAGAAAACAATGATCTATTTTTGCCTCAGCCTCTGCTCTATTCTGCCATGAAAATGGCAATGCCTGTGTAAAATAAAGGAATGGTTAGGTGGCCAGCCGGCTACTATTTTTGGGTTCTGCCCTGCTGCAACAGAGAAGAAATAGAACACAAATAGAGTATTTTCAGGAGATGTTTGCCCTTTCTACCTTTCCCTATCATGAAACAAATCGAGGAAGCGGTAGACTCGATTCGCAAACCATCAATTGACACAAACTCGTTGCACGATGATCTATGAATCGATGGGACAAAATCTCAATAAATGGAAAGTAAATACCAACAAAACCTCCTCCCTATCATGGAGTTAACTCGAGCGAGGTGGTTGACGTTGATTCTCGAGCCACATCATCACTAGAGAGTATGAAATGACTCAAGACTCAATAGGTTCAATTAATATCCGATTGAACCCGAGTTGATTTTATTGCTCTTGTTACCATTTGTCCAATTTTATTACCTTCTTTTAATTACCTTTCCATTCTTTAATCATTTGGTCCAAAAGTGAGAATTAAGTCCACTAAATGGAGGGAAGTGTCAAAAAAAAAAAGTTGTCCTTGACATAAGAGAGATGTAATGCCTTGATAATGAACCTCCGAAGAGATTAAACCATTAAGCATGGAAGGGTCTCTTTTGCATGCCTTAAATAACACTTGTTTGAAACGACTCTCAAACAAAGAAAACCAAGAAAGGAGGGAGAGTGCAGAGATGGTTATTGCAAGTGTGAACACAAGTATGGAAAGCATAAAATAAAAGCTATCAATTCAAATAGGTTGGTGTCTAAGGCCTAAACAATCAAACCTATGAGGACTAAAACATTACAAGCATACTACACAAGGCATGAATGAAGTAAACACATTAAAATAGTCCTAAAACTCACAAAAACAGCACTAGAATTAGTATGAAAAAGCTAGAAAAGGTGAACTAAAATAATAGAGAAATAAAGCTAATAAACAAGCATAAGGAGGGGTGGCCAACCCCTCCATTTTTGGGACTTAAAAACAACATTTTTTAGCCTCTAAAAAACTCTAAAAAACAGTGATAAAAGTTGGAAAAAAGTTGAGAAAGAAGTGGGAAACACAAGGGCAAACGCTTGGTGAACGAGGTTCAAAGAAGGGTGGTTAACCCCTCTACCTTTAATAGCTTCAAGCCACAAGTTTAAGCCCATAAAAATAGTGTAAAAATAGTATGAAGTCAGCAAGAAAAGAGTAGGAAGAAGTAGTGTAAGGATGGTACAAGTTATACCACTTGAAAATAAGTAACTCTTTGATTCACAAACTCACAAGTAAGTACCCTCAAGAGCTGAAATTTAGACTTAACAATCTTAGCAAGGAGAGCTAAAATATTGGTTAAGGAAGTATAGGTAAGGTGTATGTGTGTTGTAAGATATATATATATATATATATATATAGAGAGAGAGAGAGAGAGAGAGAGAGAGAGAGAGAAGAGAGAGAGTTTTTGAGCGTATGGAATTTTTTCTAACTTAATTTCAAGAGAGGTGGTCATGTATATATAGAAAAATTAGTGCCTCTATCGAACACAGTTGTATAGAAACAGCTGGTGCAGTGCATGTACATGGGAGGACAACTGGTAGCAAAATATCTACCAGCCGAGAAACATAGACAGTCGGCCAGCTAGGGGACAGCCGACCACTAAATTCTAGCTAGCCGGCCACCTGCTGGCCTCTGGGTGGTCAGGCTTAAAAAAAAAAAAAAAGGTTTTGGTCCTAAGATGGCGCAAGGTTCTAGGCTCTGAAACTCGAGAACCGAAACTGTTTGCTGAGAAAATTGAGCGTATGTACAGTGTAGTATTTCATCATCGGGTGATTAAACTGAGGTGACCAAATCTTAAGGGCGGTCAAAAATGGGTATCTACACCAACCAAGGCATTACTATCACCAGAGGTAGCACCATCTCTAACTGTCTAACATGTGGAAATGCTCATCAGAGATAGGCCATCAAATGACGGGGGCATGTTTCAGATGTGGTCAAATTGGTCAGGTGGTGAGAGATTGTCCAAAATTGATGAGTATCCCCAAATCAATCCAGAAAACTAGAATAGATAAAAAAGAACAAAAACGTCAAGGGAAAGCTTTTGCTTTGGTGCCTAGAAACCTCGATGTTACGGAAAACATTGTGTCAGGTACGCTTTCTATATGTGGACATTCAGCCTATATTCTCATTGATTCTGGATCAAGTCATTCTTTTGTTGCTCCATACTTTACTCTTAATTTAACACCAACTCCTGAGTCCTTAGGATATGCTTTATCTGTGTTTTTCCCGTCTGGTGGTTCTGTACTTAGTACTGTTGTCTATAAGTCCTGTGCTATATCCCTAAAAGGTGAAATTTTATATGTGGATTTGATTCCACTCCACATCAGTAATTTTGATGTAATCTTCGGAATGGATTGGCTAGCTACCAACCATGCCTCTATTGATCATATGACCAAAAAGATCTTTCTTCGATTATCAAACCAACGTGAACTTGTTTATGATGGAACTGAAGTTTCTACCCCTCCATGTTTAATATCCTCTATGTCAGCCCAACGACTTGTGAGAAAAGGTTGTTATGGGTATATCTGTTATGTGGTCGATACTCAGCAAGTGAAACCAACACTCAATTCAAAACTTGTAGTCCGAGAATTTCCTGATGTTTTTCCTGAAGATTTACCTGGTACCTTGGTTGACCGAAGAAGTTGAATTCATCATTGAAATTCAATCCAGTACGCAATTGATATCGAAAACTTCTTATCGTATGTCGATTGTGGAATTGAAAGAGTTGAAGACACAACTTCAGGAATTGCTTGACAAAGGTTTCGTACGACCAAGTACCTCACCATGGGGAGCTCCGGTATTGTTCGTGAAGAAAAATGATGGTACAATGAGATTGTGTATCGATTATTGGGAATTGAACAAAGTCACTATCCAGAATCAATACTAGTTACCACGAATCGATGACTTATTTAATCATCTTCAAGGCACTCAAGTATTTTCAAAGTTTAACTTGCGGTCTAGTTATCATCAGGTAAAGGTCAAAGCAGGAATCATTGAGAAAACTGCCTTCAGAACATGTTACGAACACTCCAGCGACTTTTATGGACCTCATCAATCGAGTGTTCAAATCCCATCTCGATGAATTTGCAATTGTTTTCATCAATGACATCTTCATGTACTCTAAAACACCGGAAGACCATGGGCAACACTTGAGATCAGCTCTACAAACGCTATGTGATCATAAACTTTTATGCCAAGTTGAATAAATGCGAATTCTGGCTCGTTAGTGTACACTTCCTCGGCCATGTCATTGACAAGGATGGCATATCTGTTGATCTACAAAATATTACAGCAATCATGGATTAGTCGCGACCTACTAATGTATCTAAGGCTTGAAGTTTCCTGGGATTGGCAGGATATTACCGACATTTCATTTAGGATTTCTCAAAGATTGAGTCACCATTGAGTCAATTGACCCAAAAAAATATTCCGTTTGAGTGGACCAACAAACGAAAATGTTGCTTCCAGGAGTTAAAAAGTAGACTGGTATCAACTCCTATACTAGCATTCCCTACTGGAATTAATGGATTTGTAATTACAGCGATGCCTCACATAATGGATTGGGTTGCATTTTCATGCAAGATGGGAATGTTACTGCGCACGCTTCAAAACAATTTAAGAATCATGAGTAGAGCTACCCAACTTATGATCTAGAATTGGCTACGGTAATATTCGCTTTCAAATTTTGGCAACATTACCTCTACAAAGTAATATACAAAATTTACACCGACCATAATAGTCATATGTATCTGTTTACACATAAGGAACTAAACGTGAGGCAAAGACGATGGTTAGAATTTATGAAAGATTACAATGTGAAGATTCAACATCACCCAAGCAAGGCTAACGTGGTAGCAGATACGTTGAGTCGGAAGACTACTAGAAGTTTGGCGTACATTCTTATCGACAAGAAACCGCTTACACGAGAACTGCAAAACTAGATTTGGAGTTGGTTCCCTACAAGACTGATGGATTACTCGCTAATGTAATTGTAGAACCCACGATAATCGATGAGATTAAGGCACGTCAATGTGAGGACCCACTTTTGAAGAAAAGATACGATGAGCAAGGAAGTACGCCTAATTCTGATTTCACTATGTGCAATGAGATGCTGAAGTTTCAAAATTGAATTTGTGTACCCGACATTCCAAAAATCAAAAAGAAGATATTGGTTGAAGCCCATAGCTCGAGATTCGCAACTCATCTTGGGAATACGAAGATGTACCATGATCTAAAAAAGCATTATTGGTGGTCAAGAATGAAAAGGGACATAGTAAGCCATGTGTCCAATTGTTTTCAATGTCAATGAGTTAAGGTAGAGCATCAGAGACCTGCAGGGCTACTGCAACCACTTCCTATCCTTAAATGGAAATAGGAACACATCGGCATGGATTTTGTGATCGGATTACCGTAATCATCTTTAAAGTACGATGTGATATGGGTTATAGAGATCGGTTAACGAAGTCGACACATTTTCTACCTATCAGAGACACATATCTGCTTAATTAATTTGCCACTTTATATACCAAGGAGATAATTCGATTGCATGGTGCCCCGATGTCAATTGTGTCGGATTGAGATCGTTGCTTTGCATCTCAATTTTGGAAAAGGTTACAAACAGCCTTGGGAACAACACTGAAGTTTAGCACCGCTTATCATCTGCAAACTGATAATCAATCCAAAAGAATAACTCAGATGTTAGAAGACATATTGCGAGTATGCGTGCTAGACCTTAAAGGTAATTGGGATGAACATCTACTGTTAGTGGAATTTCCCTAAAATAATAGTTGCCAAGCGAGCATCGGGATGGGGATGGCACCGTATGAAGCAGTGTATGACAAGAAATGTCAATTGCCTATATACTGGACGGAGGTTGGAGACAGAAAGTTATTGGGTCCTAAAATTGTGCAAATGACAAGGTCACCAAATCCAACTCATTCAACAGTGAATCCACACTGCTCAGAGCCGTTAGAAAAACTATGCGGATACTCATAAATGGGATTTGGAATTTCAAATAGGAGATCATGTTTTCTTGGGACTCTTATCAACAAGAGGAATCATTCAGTTTAGAAAATGAGGAAAATTGAAACCACGTCACATCAGACTATATAAGATATTGGCAATGTTTGGCCCTGTAGCATATTGTCTTGCACTTCCACTAGTGTTGTCCAATGTCCACAATGTATTCCATGTTTCAATGCTTCGGCGATATTTGCGGGATTCAAAGCATGTCATTGATCATGAGGACCTGAAAATTTAACCAGGTCTCTCTTATGAAGAGTAACCGGTACAGATCCTTGACTGTTGTGATCAGATTCTCCAGAACAAGACTATACCTCTTGTAAAAGTCCTATGGCGAAATCATCGTGTTGAAGAAGCTACGTGGGAAACTGAGAGTCAAATGCAAGCCCGATATCCATATCTTTTTTAGAATCAAGGTACGTCAAGTTTGGGGACAAACTTCTATTTAGGAGGGAAGAATGTGACACCCCAAAATATATTTACTTAATCTTTGAATAAAAAATGGAATTATAATATTTTTTGGGCCATAGTAGAAATATGAGGAAATTGTGCAATATTTTGCTTCAGGCAAAACCATATGGAAGGTGTGGTGTGCCATGTGGTGAAACCATATGGCGAAATAGTGGTGCATAGTGAGGGTTTTATCACCTATAAATCGGTGAGTTTTCATGGTAATGAAATCACAAAAAGATAATAATAATAATAATAATAATAATAATAATAATAATAATAATAATAATAAATGAGGGGTATATGAAAGGGTGAGCTGGAATCAGAAATGAAAGTAAATGATCAAATTTGAGGTGAATTTTATTATATTTGAGCTACCATAAATTGTTTTTGTAAAATCTGTTTTGCAAAATTAGTTTTTAAAGTATGTTATTTATTAAAAGAACCCAATTTGCTTAAAAAGAGAAACTTATGGATAATTCTATTTGAACAACCGTTTTGTAAGTGCCAACACAAAAGTCTTATGTCTTAGAGGACTTAAATAACTATTGACCATCTAATTTGTCACTTTAGTGACTCTCTGATGGTCTCATGCCTTGTGGAACTTAAATAACAATCGACCCTTTGATTAATCACTTTTTGATCCTCTGTTTGTCATGAATCCATTGGCCCTCTGTTTTGTTCTGTACCGTGGTTATGATTATTTAGTTTGTATGATTTATGTATTATATGTTTGTTATTCAAAATGATTTATGTATTATGTACGATGTTATGTTAATAGTTTATTTGTACCAAACGATTCTTTGTTCAGCTTGAATAAATATCCATGATGATTTTTATAACCTTATACTCTCAGTACAATATTTATCACTCTACCATGTGCTCATAGTTGTTAACCAATTTCAGATGCTGAAGCTTAGAGAAGGCCTTGTCCCTTTGTCCATATGTTGGTTTACCTGGACCAAAGCTTGGGTAGACACAAGCGCTTGTAACCAAAATTTTAGCGCTGGCAATGTAAATAAATAAAAGCTCTGATATATATTTTTGATTATATAAATATCTGGGTACCCTTTTATTTTATTCCGTTGTGTTTTTAATCTAATACATTTTGGAATTGACTTATGCTTTTGCCCTGTCGCGAGACTTGTGGATATCGGATTTGGGTCATGACAAAAACTCTCATGTATGCTAATATCAATGACAATAAAATTCATCTTAACAACAAGAAAAATGAGTTTAACAAATTACAATGTAAAAAATAATAAATATTATTCAATTAATATTTATATATAAAATACAAAAATATTTAAGAGTACTAAAAGTAGAGCTTTAATGAGAGCTCTACTTATGTGATAGTAAGCTCCACTCATGAATGATTTGATGTATGAAAAATGCTTGGGAGCACTAATTAGTGCTTCTACTAATTAGGTGGCAGTGGGTCCCGCCATTAATGATGTGATGTTTTGGTCTTGGAATTGTGTTTTTTTTTTTTTTTTTTTTACTTTTTTAATGCATTAGTGCTATTAGTGGTGATGTTTTTAGTGGGATGAATCATTGTTGTTGATGTATATATATATTTTTTTTTTGCTCCATGTCACATCATTAGAGTCATTGTTAGAGTTTCAAATTTAGAGTTATGAATCATTATTGTATAAAATAATCCTATTTGAGATTTTGGTTTATGCACTTGGAATTGGTTTAGCCCGTGGATCTAATGTTACTCTTCATTTTTCACAAGATGTGTTACAAGAAATATATACTCTTTATTTTGTCGAATTATGTGTACTAATGCTACTCTTATTTAATGTGTCTATTCACACAAACTATTCAAAGTGTCCCGTGAGACCTTTCAAATGTAGTTAGCTTAAAAAAGTTTTGGTCAAATAACTATGGTAGTAGTTAGCTTGTTGAAATGCGTGAAATATGATTATTAGCTATAAATGGGGAGTCCGGATTCTCGGCCGCCCTTCTCGGCGGCCGTCCCAGCAGCCCCCCAAAACGACGTCGTTTTGGGGGTTTTTTTGATTTTTTTTTTTTTTTTCTTTTTTCTTCGTCGTTGCAACGAACCAGAGGGGAGGGGGAGGGGAAGAAGAGAGAGAGGGGGAGGGGAGGGGAGAGCCGGACTGGAGGGGGCCTTATTCACCGGGGGAGGAGGAGGAGGAGGAGGAGGCGGAGGCGGGCCGGAGCCGAGGCGACGATCGGACGGCTGGACGACCTGCGACGGCGGAGGCGAGGCGAGGCGACGACCTGCGACGGCGGAGGCGAGGCGAGCCGACGACCTGCGACGGCGAGGCGAGGCGACCTGCGACGACCGGACCCCCTCCCCTCCCCTTCCTCTCTCTCTTCTTCCCCTCTCCTCCCCTCCCCTCCCTCTCTCTCTTCCCTCCCCTCTGGTTCGTTGCAACGAGGACGAAGGAAAGAAAAAAAAAAAAAAAAAAATACGAAAAAACCCCCAAAACGACGTCGTTTTGGGGGGCTGCTGGGAACGGCCGCCAAAATGGGCGGCCGAGGATCCTGATTCATAAATGGGGTTTGCACAAGTGGACAATGGAATTGACCATTCAAAATTAATTGATGTACGCATAAACTGGTCAGAATACTCGATTATCAAAAAAAAAAAAAAATTCTTTTAACGAGTCCATTAGAGATTCTCAATGTGTATCGTATGGTGACGAGTATTGAGTGGCCGGAAATAGCTTGGTGGTGACAAAATGAGGATTGGTGATGGTGATAAAGAGAAAACAAATTATAAAAAAAAAAATGATTGATTATAAAAAGATCATTATATGATGATTTTAGTAAACGTGATCACTTTCTAAACGAGTTTTCAATAAAATAAAGAATATGTAATGTGAATCTAAACTTTATTTTGTCAAACAAATGGACCAAATGGTATTTATCACAATTATAAGAGGAAATCTGTGCAATAGATTTATTTGTTATTACTTATTTGTGGTCGTGAATTAGCCATTTTATTTGACCAGGCACGGAACGCCAGTCACGGAACGCCAGTCAACAAAGACACCAAACCGAATGACCAAATAGCCGTGTAAAATGGGGGACCTGAGCTAGACGTGCATTTTTTTTTTTTTTTTTTTTATAATTTTTTTTTAAGTCAGAGAGAGGGGACTGTGGCAAAGATATATGGAGCCCAAACAAAGAATTCTAGCCTCGTTTAGGCTGAAACTTATTTGTTTTAAAATAATTAAAAAAATTAAAAATTAAATCTTATATATTAATTATATATATTATTTTTTTTAGAATTAAAAAAATTATCCTAAACGAGAGTGGATACACTGAAATGAAAAATACTGAAGTGATCGGAGAGTGAAATTTCTTAAACAAAGTCACGAGTCAATCGTCAAATGCCGTGCTGGTAGCGACATTGAAGGGCGGTTGTTGACTTCGTCACCAAGGGCAAACAATCAAATTTGTTCTCTGGTCGTTCTCCAAGTCCAAATTTATTCTTCGTCTTCTCTCTTCGAACCAGATTTGTTTAGGATTTGAGACTATTTTCTTTTTCAAAACGGTTGCATTTTGGGAGTTTCCCTAAATCCTGGTCCTTGTGTTCCAAGTTGGGTACGTGTTGTACAGCCAACAATTTCACTCTATGACCAGTTCACCATTTTTCACTCTAGAGGATCCGCTTACATCCCAAACACACTAAATTGTTTCATCTCAAATCACTAAAAAAAGCCAAGCTTTCAAACGAGCTCCAAGTTTAAACCTCTGAAAAAATTAATGCAAGTAACAAGTTAAAAAAAGTAAAATGCGCTAACCAATAACTTTATCTTTTAAGTAATAGTGTGGGGACATATTTGTAAATAATAGCATGTGGCCAAAGTGACACCGAATTGTCAACCGAGATATCACATGGCCTGATCATGTTGCCGAGATGAACTCGACTAGGTTATCTGCGAAGATACCGGAATCCGAGATAAACAGATAAGGGACAAGAGTCGTAAAATAGATGAGGATCTCAGTCTGGATAAAGATAAGGTTCAAGAAGAGTTTATCTCTATCAAGATGAGGCTTCAAGATAAGCATCGAGCCTTAGTCCATTGAAATGAGGCTTCTAAAGGGATCATGTCACTACCGGTTATAAAAGTAAGGCACCCTTGTGGGTCGAATGTAAATTCTTTCTTGTGAGTTTAAGCACTATTTGCTATCTATGAGAGATATTGTTTATTGACTTGATTATTGGAGTGCCCTCAGGTGGACGAACCACCGTAAAATTCTTATCTTCTTGTTGGCAAGTAGTTGGTTCATTCTATTCTACCGTTACTCTCTAACTGAGTTCCTCTCTTGGTTGTGTGGTCAGAAATCAACACTCACAATTTGGCGCCGTCTATAGGAACTTAAGGAGAATAGATGGCCAACAATAGGGAGGAAGAAAAGATAATGAAATTGATTCTACCATTACAAATAGATATCTTAATGAATATTTAAATTCATTGGATTCTTTTGAGCTACCAACTTTCAAGTAAGAGTTGAAAGTGGGTTGAAAGTGAGTTGTTCTATAATATTGTTAAGAAATATTACACCGAAAAATGAACTATATAATGGTACAAGATTGATGGTTACTAGGTGCGACACTCACATAATTGAAGTTCAAATTTTAACTGGAGAAAAGTTTGGCAATTTGGCATTCATACAAAGGATATCTTTGATACCATCTTCTTCATAAATGACTTTCCAAATGACAAGACATCAATTTCCAATCCGATTAGCATATGCCTTGACCATTAATAAATCTCAAGGACAATCTGTGAAAGTTGTTGGGGTTGATTTGAGCATGCCAGTGTTTAGCCATGGGCAATTATATGTGGCATTGTCCAGATGTATATCGTTTGATCTTATAAGTATTCCTCTCTCTAAAGATAGTTTGGATTCTATTACAAATATTGTTTATCCTGAAGTATTGTTTTAGTGTTCCATGTAGATTAAATCATGTTTTATCAAAAGGTAATCATGTAAATTTATTTCTATTGATTATATAACTTTTTATAAAATTTTAATTTAATAATAATTGAAAATATGGACTTTTATAGGATTGGATCAAAAAAGCTATGCAACTTAAAAAGAGAAGTACGTCTAGCTTGCTTCGATGCGGATCTAATAAGGTAAAATACAAGCAAAAGTGTTCTGATATGTTTATTTCCAACAAATGTACTAATCTATATATATATTTTTTTGTTTTCACAAATTACCAGATTATTGTGCATGTTCTTCATCGGGGATACATACAAGTTGATATAAAGACTTTTTGAAAAGTAATGAGGAGGAAGTTTGGGCAAACACATGTTTGAAGACATGTTATTGACATATCTTTTGTAAAGCATACATATTTTGGGAAGCTTTAACCCACTTTTTGTAAAGTTTTAATCCACTCTTTTAGTGTATGACAATATAATGTTTGTTTTTCTTATGTACTTATAATTTGATTGGCAACAGTAGCACTAGCGGGTGTGTATTTTAATTTTAATTTTTTTGATTGCAGAGCACTAGCTGCTGTGCATTATTTGATATTTAATTTAATTTTTTTTATTTTTTATATTTGATTTGTTTGGAATTATAGAGTGACACGGGTAAGCCCATAAAGATTAGAGCCCGCCATTTAGGGCCCAACATATATCTCAAATGCTGAAGCCCAGCACTGCCGAAGCCCCATATAGCAATTAGAACCAATGACATCAAGACACATGGCAAGAAAAGGGCAAGCCACATCAGCAGACAAATATCTGCAAAGTTACTGCCACTGTACGTCGCCATTAATGAGGCCCCCTTACAGCATTTATTGTGACAACCCCTCTCTGTCGGGACAACACGCCCTCACCCTGAACAAGGTAAGCTACAACATAGACTTTCGACCAAGGTGACAGGTCGGAAGAGACAACGTAATGATTACCAAAGGATATAAGCAGACGTCGAAGACATGTAGAAGGTTAAGCTTTTCTATCTCTATTCCATTTCTACACTCCGCTTCTCTCTCTAACTTGCTCGTCGAAGGGTTCGCTGGGGGACTCCCCGTTCCCCGTTGAACTCTTGTGCAGGTTCTTCGGTGGGCTTGATCACCCGGATACCGGCTCGAGAAGCGTGGATCAATCTGACCCGTTCTGCCTGGAACCCCTTACATCATAACTGCCTTATCAGTTGGCGCCGTCTGTGGGAAGGCTTTGCTCCGCGCACCAGTTGTGCTCATTGTCGCCGGAGACCCTGTCCCAATAACCCTTTCCTACTACCTATCAAAGTGTATGGTCACGACTAGATCCATGACTTCTCACCATAATGCTGCCTACCATCAGAATGACCCCCTGTAGACGCGCCCGTAGGCCTCATGCTACAGTTCGGACTCAAATAGTCACAGTCCTATATCTAATCTCACAGAGTGCAATGCAACACCGATGAATCATCAAAGAGTTCAAATTCGGCAAATCGTTTTGAAAAATCGATTTTTTAGAAAGAAGTGCCAAACATGGACTGCTTTGCCAGATACAGGGTCGCCACCTAAATATTTTTTTATGGGGAAATTTAGGAAACCCTGACCCTGACTCATTTGCCTAAGGCCACATGTCCATCATCACCAAAGTTGCCTCGGCTCGGGAACTTAGGTACGATTGAGGAAGGTCATTTCATGAGCACCCCCGCTCGCCCGATCAAAGATCGGCCTCTACTAACCATGATATCTAGTTTTGAAAACATTATGCATTCTTAATTCGATTAATTAGCTAATCTTACTATGTGATGCGCACAACACAAAAATATAGACTAGATCGCCTAATTTGGAACAAAGCATCGCATATCCGTTGTTTGGAAATGATTTGAGGTTTGCTACTCGCAAGTAGGCTAAAATACGGATTTCAATGAATTATTCCAATTCAAACAATCCAACCTTCAGCTACAGGCATTCAGGCAGTAAATCAACTAATCAGTTAGCCTCATGGCAAGCATGCTTTCATGTTAACGTTCACATACATGCGAGATGCTAAAGCATAAAACACTCACAGCGTACTCCAAGCCAAAACAAAGAACATGTTAGTAATCAAATGTATGATCCAAGTCCATGTTAAGATGACTAATGCATCGCAGGCAAAATGCAGCTAGAATAGGCTCGGCTAATCTATGGATGGCATGTAAAATGCAACAGATAATATGTATTCAAGGTAGATTTGAAATACTATGCGATTAGTATGATGTGCCGAGCCGGGTGCATGCAATACAAATGAATGAATGCACACACGCATAGCATAAGGATGCTAATTGAAATATTCCCTAATACTAACCATCAAAAGCAGGTAAGTAAAAGGGAGAAAGAAGTGGGGGTTGGAAGACATGCATCACACACACACACACACTTATTACACAATTCGCCCTCTCTCGGAGGGACCAAAAGAATAATACAAATTTAACTAACTAACAAGCTAATTAAATAGTTACAGACCACTTAACTAGTTAAGCAAATTAACTAAGCTAATAAAGCGGTAAAACAACCTCGAGAGGAGGGTCCAATGCATGCGTGCTCGGCTTCGCTCGGAAATCCACCGCCATGCACAAGCTGCCTCTGTTTACCCTGCTCTGCTCCTCTGAAAATTGTGCAAGTCTCAATGATGCTCCAGAATCACTTCCCGATCACTGTGGAAGGTCACCGACCAAGAGGAAACACCACCGGCCAAGGGAAACTGGTAATCGACCATTGGTATGGCTCTCGGCTTAAGATATTTAGTCGGCCGGCACTGATAATGGTCGGTTGGCCATATCTTCCTGCAGAATCCTGTTTTGACAACAGCAGAGGGCAGACAAGGCATGGCACTGCATTTCAAAGCAAATGTTTGCACCACCACACTCCTTATCATATTCATGACTCAAATGAGGATGACCCTCGACCCTCGGGCCACCAATCACGCATTCTGATGCATGATGGCCCAAGAAATCAAGTTGTGCATTTTGGTGTCAAATGAAATGCAAACCAAAACAAACAATAGGCCCAACCTTTATCACAATCAATTCAAGAGGCAAGGCATGCATGCCAAATGCAACCTAAGCATGCAATATGGACATGAGGGCAAACATGCACACATGCAAGCATGTACCAACATATCAATGGCAAAACATGCAACAACATGTTAGGCAACTAAAAGAGAGAATGCATGCCAAATGCATTACAACCTAAGCATGCAACAACATGCCATATAGCTCAATCAATACAACAAAATACAATGTAGCTAAGCATGTATCAATAATGCAAGCAATAAGCATGCAAAACACTATGCAACCAAAACATGCAAGCATGAAGCAATGTAACAACATTTGAACAACATGCAAACGGTGGACTTACACTAATATGGACAAGCCTCATCCATATTTAAATAAGTAGCCAAAATGCTATGGAAATGAAGGCAATTTTACATACAAACATGCACGCAAACATGGTCCGACACTTAAGCATAGAAATGGGACTTCTAAGCACACTTAAAAGGGGACAAACATGGACAAATGGTAAGCATGATAAACTCTGAAAATCATGTTAAGGATGGTGCCAAACCAACTAAACAAGGCAAGCATAGCGTGCAACCAAGCCCAAGGCCTAAGGCTAATCTAAGGGATCAAACCATGGCTATGCAAGGCGAGTCCCAAAGGGTCGAGGGGACTCAAAACAGTCCCAATGTAGGTCGAGACAAGGCCCAAAACACACTTGGATGGCATCTAAATGGCCTAAGTCTAAAGGCATGCATAAAGGTCCAAACATGGAGCATAAAACATAAACCTTTTGAAGCATCAAAGGAACCATAAATGCAAGTATACGAGCATGCTATATGGACTGAAATGACATGATAAGTGGTTCCAAACCACTGAAAAAGTGCAAGTAAAGCATGCTAGAGGATCCAACATCCAAGGTCTACAAAGGGGGATTGCATGGTAGCTATACAAAGCAAGTCATGGACGATCCAAATGACCAAAATCAGGCCTCAAGCACATCAAAACATGCATAAAAGCTTCACAAAGTTAAGCCAAAATCATGCTAAAAACAAGGCTCAAAGCACAAAAGCATGTTAAGGCAATTTCATGGCATTACATGACAACTATGCAAAGCATGCATGGTGTGTCTAAACCAACTAAAAAAAGTGCTATATCATGACAAAATAAGTACAAATACTACTTAAGACATGGCCAACATGAACTCAAGAATGGTGCTCACACATGAGGTTAAAATGACAAGTATTGAAGACAACAAGGAGAGGGGATGGCCCTCTCCTTCTTAGGACCTCAAAACACCATCCCCACCACTGAAATCCAAGGCCAACACAAGGTGGTCCCGGAGCTCACCAAAAGTGCACAAAAATGAGGCCAAACAAGGCCTAAGAGGGGTCAAACAACCCCAAACCTCAAAGAGACCTCAAACAACTATCAAAAACAAGTAAAAACAGAACTTTTACTAGTTATACACTAAGCTTAAAAAACAGATGCAAGGATGGCTAAAAGCCTACGCAAAAATGGGGAATAAAGGGGTAAAGTTCTTACTCTTGAAGACCTCTTTCAAGAACAATGCTCCAGCAACCTCTCCAAGCTTAGATCAACTCAAGAACTCTGAAAATCACTCCTTAGTACCTCAGTAGCTAAAGGAAAGTGTAGCACTAGGTGTTTGTATGCAAAACTATGAACAAAAACACCTTAAACACACACAAAATGGAAGGAGAAGGAGATATAGAGATAGAATAGATACACAATCCTCTAACCCTAATCTCATAGCTCTGTAACTTCTTGGAACCTTGAGGAGGGAGGAGAAGCCCTCCCTTTAAAGAGATTCACTCTTGCAAAGCTTACAAAACAAGCTAAGCAAGAGGGAAATCCCTCCATACACGTGTATGGAGGGGGTGCATTGTGGATGCCAGCTATCACAGCTGGCATAAAATATCTGCCAAAAGCAGATGAACAGTGATTGACCAGCCAAAAATGACAAATTGACCAAAACAATGGTCGGCCGACGAAAAGGAGTGCCGACCGGCCAAACATTTGGCCGATGGCAACAAGCCATGGCAACAAGCCATGGCCGGTGGCCTCAAGCCATGGCCGGTGAGGTGTGAGGATGGCCAACAAGCCATTTCCCACCCTTAGAAGCAAAACAACAAGTGTTTGGTGCAAAACCAAACAAAAAATAGGCAAGTCGAGAGGTCTTGAGGCAAGGCGCGTGGCCGAGACCTCCGAGAACTCAGGACGAACACAAACATGGATAATCATTGAGTGTTCCAACGATGACGTCCAAGTCTTGAGAACGGTCAAAAATGGGGTGTCTACAGTTGTCCGTCTTTGACAGAACTCGAAAGTCATAACAATGACAGGAGTGAATGTCAAAATCCAGAGATGACCCATTTTTGACAAGGCCGAAGACTTAGACAAAGCATACAAGCTGCAAACAAAGATATGCGCCTGAAGGCAAGGGCAAAATGCAAGACAATGCACAAAGCTGAGCATAACTTATGATCATGCAAAGAAAGCTGTAACGAAGCATATACATACAATAAATGCAACAGTGTTAAGCAAGCCAAAACCAAACTACATTACAATGCAGAAAGGATGTAAGAGAATTATGTAATTCTCGCTACGTTTGACGCGGAGAATACAATACCTGTGCGGTTCGTCTAGTCGTGCCAGCTTCAAATGAACCGTACATACAATGTCGTTCCTGTCCAGTTCATTTGGTCGTGCCAACCTCAAATGAACCGTACATACAATATCGTGCCTGAAAAAGAAAGAGAACTTAACAGGTACAATATCGTTAGCAACATGCATAACAATGCAATCTTAAGCTACGTGACAACGCAAGTGTAGGAGGGGCATGACAATGCAGGTGGGAGGGGTGCATAACAACGCAACCCGGGTGTGTGCATAACAATGCGATTTGAAACAAGCATAACAATGCTATGAAGGCACAAACATATATAAGTAAAGTACACGTGACAATGTGTACAATGTGTAGAGGTGAGGAAAAGTATACACATGTAAGTAAAGCACATGCGACAACATGTAGAATGTGTAAAGCGAAGAATAAAATGTACACATGTAAGTAAAGCACATGCGACAACATGTATAATATGTGAGGCAATTGTGAAGATAAGTATGAACACATGTAAGTAAAGCATGCACGACAACGCATGCAATGTGTAAAGTAAAGAATAAAATGTACACATGTAAGTAAAGCACATGCGACAACATGTACAATGTGTGAAAATAAAGAAACTTGAACACATATAAGTAAAGCACACGCGACAACGTGAGCAATGTGTATGGCAGGAATGAACACATGTAAGTGTGGGAGCCGAATAAGTAGAACATCCGGAAGATGCGTACCCCAGAAATTAGATACTATTCGGCTTCATGTTGCGTGACTAGGACGCCGAATACGTTAGGAAAGCCGAATAGACGGAGGTCCTCCGAATGAATAAAAGGGGAATGGGATAAAAGTAGGCTTAGACCCCGAGGCCCAAAAAGCAAGTATAAATACAAGAACCACATATTTAGAAAGGTATGTAAGAATCACTTCACTAAAACTTAGTAGACAAGCTATTCTGAGTGTCTGAACTAACTTGTCCGTCGGAGTGCTAATTCCGGCACCCCCGACCGGAGTGTTTGTGTCTTTTCAGGTGACTAGCTGAGGATCACTAGCGTCTCCCAGGATCTGAAGAGTATTTCCAGAAGCACTTCTCCACAGTAAGTAAAGCATGCGTGCTAATGCAAGCAATGCGTAACCTCCTGAAAATATGCATGAACACATGTAAGTAAAGCACACGCGGAAACGTGTACAATGTGTAAAGATAAAGGAACTTGAACACATATAAGTAAAGCACACGCGACAATGTGAGCAATGTGTATGGCAGGAATGAACACATCTAAGTAAAGCATGTGCGCTAACGCAAGCAATGTGTAACCTCCTGAAAATAAGCATGAACACATGTAAGTAAAGCACATGTGGAAATGTGTACAATGTGTAAAGCAAGGAAGGTATGAATACATGTAAGTAAAGTACACGCGAAAACGCGTACAATGTGTAACCACCTGGGGGGATGCATAAACACATATAAGTAAAACACGCGAAAACGCATGCAATGTATAAAGCAAGCTAAATATACACATGTAAGTAAAGCACGCGCGGAAACGCATGCAATGTGTACAACAGGAACAATGCAAACGAAATGTGTATGACAATACGAGGTAGGAAAATGCATGACAATGCATATACTGAAATGCATGACAATGCATGTAATTGAAATGCATAACAATGCAAAGTAAGGAGATGCATGACAACGCATGATAAGGAAATGCATGACAATGCAAATGTGGTGTGCATAACAATGCATGGTGAGGGAAATGCATGATAATGCATGTACTGAAATGCATGACAATGCGCAATATGGAGATGCATGACAATGTGAAATGAGACACGCATGACAATGCATGAACTGAGAATGCATGACAACGCATGATAAGGAAATGCATGTCAATGCAAATGCGGTGTGCATAACAATGTACGGTGAGAGAAATGCATGATAATGCATGTACTGAAATGCATGACAATGCGCAATATGAAGATGCATGACAATGCAAAATGAGACACGCATGACAATGCATGAACTGAGAATGCATGACAATGCATAAACTGAAATGTAGATGAAAGATGCATGACAATGCGTGTAATTGAAGTGTATGACAATGCATGACTTATTGAAATGCATGACGATGCATACTATTGGAATGCGCGACAATGCAAATGAATTCAAAATGCATGACAATGCACATCTTTTGCGATGCATGACAATGCAAATGAACTTGAATGTGTGACAACTCACGCCTTTTGAAATGCAGGACAATACAAATGAGCAGGGCATATCAATGCCAGTTGTGCGCATTACAACGCGTGTAGACATGCATAACAATGCAAGGGATGATGTGTGCTACAACGTATGCAAACATGCATAACAACGCAATAGATAGTGTGTGCTACAATGCATGCAGACATGCATAACAATGCAACGTATTTGAAGTAGTGTCTGAACCTTTGCAAGATACAAAAAGGATACGAAAAGGATACACCTTGCACGTATTCGAGTGCTACGCACAGAAGACAAGGCACAGAGACCAGTTAAGCTTTAAAATGTAGTTTCTTGCATTGTCTTGAGCAAAGAAGGTCCTAAACCACATCAATGACCCAAATAAGGGTGTAGGAGATTCACCGGCCATCGGGGGAGGTCACCGGCCATCCACCGGCCGAAAAACAAGGTCATCGGCCAAATATTTGGCCGACTGGCCAACAATGTGGCCGACCAGCCAAATGCCTGTGTCGGGGCAGTTTTGTCAATTCGGCCACGGGTCTTTAAATATAGGGCTCAAACCCTTATTTCTTCACTTGCCTCTTGGTCGAAAATCTCTCCCCTCCCTTTCTAGATTATTTTCCAACCTTTGATCCACCATTTTCCTCTGTTTTTGAGCCCGTTTCGTCGTTCGATTCGTGAATACCTTCACGTTTCGGACATTTTGAACCGAAGAAAACTTGTTTTTGGTGTCTCTTTCTCGATTTCCACCACTCGGGGTTTGTTTCTCTCGAGTTTACCTTGATTCTCGTGCTTTTTCCGCACTTTGAGCTTTCTATCCATTTTTCACCCTCTCGGGGTTGACTTTTCAGTTGACTTTTCACATTCTAGCCCAGTTTTCGCACTTCCGACCATTTTTGCACTCTTTTCGAGATGACAGACGACATACCACAGGGTGGGGCTCCCCTAGAGCAGGAGATGGACCCCGAGGCCGAGCTCTTGCCTTTGAGCGTTCGACCGTTCGACCCGGCGACCCACAGGCCGGCGATTCACGTGTTGTCTCCTGACGGACTTCGCCAGTTCAGGAGTTTTGCCAGGGGCGTACCACTAGAGCTTCTACTACATCAGCCAGAGTCACATCTGTCTTATGGCGCTTTCGAGGTATACTCTTTCCCGTTTCATTTTTCGCAATGTAGAACACAACTGCAATAGTCGATCTTGTTCTTTAATTGCTTAGCCCGGATACACCGATACACCACATGTAGTTTACAGCGAGGATACCCGCACTCGGTATTCGTTTGAATCTGAACACGTGCACACACGTTGCATTGTCACTGAATCATTCAAACACACTGACATATTCATATGCTGCAGTTCACTGTGAGCACACCTGCACCCGATATCTGTTAGAATCTGAACACACACACACACGCTGTATTTTCATCAATTCTGAGTGCTTTCAACACTGTATTTGTAATACTGCTTCGCAAATGTTTGTTTTGACCACAGGGGGATTCCCATGCCTTCCAAGGGTATGGGAATGTCATGGCTCGGGCGTGGTACATGGAGCTTCTTGAGGCGGTTTGCCGTATCGTCGACCAGGCCGGCTTTGGCACGCTCTACATGGGGCTCTCACGCCTGATTGCGAGTAGGCCTCTCCTTGCTGCTCTGGTGGAGAGGTGGTGGGACACCACCGACTCTTTCCATCTTTCGGCCACGGGAGACATGACGATGACTCCCTTCGACTTCTTCATGCTCACAGGCATTGGAATAGGGGGTGATCCGATCCCCTTCGATACAGATATGGACGAGTGAGACGCCGCTCAGATGCACCTTCTTGGCGACCTACCGCCTCTTGCTCGTCCAGGATTTGTACGATACTCGTGGTTCGAGGACCACTTTAGGATCCAGGCGCCTACCACTCGGGAGGAGGAGGAGCAGTATGCACGCGACTTCCTCATGTTTTTGCTGGGGATGACTCTCTTCGCCGACCGGGCGAACACTGTGCCCCTTTATCTGCTGAGTGCACTGGTTGACGTGACCAGGATCCGTCTTTACAACTGGGGTGGTGTCGGCTTGGCTACCCTCTATGGCTATATGAGTTCATCCTCTCGCCTCAGCGGACAGCTGCTCGGAGGCTACTGGCGGGCTTGGGAGGTACGTCTTCTTCTTCTGTTTTACATTTCTACTTTACGTTCTCTGTACTCTGTATACTGTACATGCTGCAGTCTTCGTCACACTAGTCATATACTGCACCCACGGCATACATACAATTTGTTTTATACACTGCACACATTGCACAACACACTTCATATACTGCACAATTTGCTGCCAACTGACTGTACACTGCAGATACTGCAAACATGCAATCTGCTTTACACTGACTGTATACTGCATGGACTGTACACTCTGCATAATGCACTGCTCCATGCATGGTTCTGCACTTTCTGCTTTATTCTGTATTCTGCTTTATCTGATAAGCATACTAATACTTGTTCTGTCACACTGTAGTTGTGGGTATATGCCTACTTCCCGAGGCTTGCCCCAGTACCAGAGGAGGAGATGCCTCACATGATCCCATTCTCCCACCGCTTCGACGTGAGGTGCGAGCGGAGACCACGGGAGTCTTTCATATTCTTCCGCTACTATTTCGATACCATCACCGCGGCGGAGGTATGTCAAACATTACAATTCATTTAAGCTTTGCTTTGCATTGCATTTTCAATAGTAGTAGATAACAAACTGTATTTTGTTTGCAGATCACCTGGCAGCCATGGGCCCCATTGCCCATTGCAGTACGGGAGCAGTATGAGGGCACTCAGGAGACCTCCCGGTTCAGGATTTTACTAGAGGGCCCGGTCTATCGGGCCTGGTACCTGGGTGAGCGCTTCTTGCAGCCGACCTTAGGCGTGCTAGAGTAGAGAGTTCCAAACCTGCCTCCTACGACCATGAGGCAGACAGAGAGATACACCCCACGGGAGATGGCCACTTACACGATCGGTTGGGACTCGGGGGACTTTAGAGGCGAGGGAGACTATGCAGAGTACGTCCAGACCTATATCATGCGGCCTCCGGGTAGTGCTCGCTGAGCTGAGAGGGAGAGGCCTGCGGTGCCAGCTGCTGGAGCAGGAGCGGGAGCAGGAGTAGGAGCACCGAGGATGGCTCGGGCCCGTGGTAGGAATGGGCCCCGGAGAGGGCAGAGAGCTGGGTGGCCAGCGCTACCTACGATGATGACATGCAAAGGGCAGGGTAGGGAGACTTATCAGATCCCCATCGCTCCTCCTCTGGCTAATCACGAGCTAGTCGGGTTCTACGACTTGCCCCCGGTATGTACTACTGCATTCTGTACAGTCATTTTAATTCATTTCTCTTGTTATTCCGCAGAATACTGATACTTCTAACAGTTTTGCAGGCTTCATCCGAGTATACTCGCCAGTCTTTGAAGTTGACCGCCTCCGTGATGAGGATGTTGCAGCGGAGCCTCGACCTGTTGGCCATTTACAGTATCCCGGTAAGCTCTTTCAACCATCATCTCAAATTTTGCACAATCTGATGCATCGCACCATCAACACAGTACTTGATATACGGCCCTTACGGCATTCGATACACTATAACCCACAGACTGTTCACAACGTTACTAACAGCATTCATACACTGCACTCAGTCACTGCATTCTGTATTCATACACTGCTCACAGTATTCATACACTGTACTCACACACTGCATTCTGTACTGATACACTACTCACAGTATTCATACATTGTACTCACACACTGCATTCTGTACTGATACACTGCTCACAGTATTCATACTCTGCTTTGCATAGCGTACTGATGCGTTTGCCATTTGTGCTTTTTAGCCTCCATTCCAGATTCCGGCTGTAGGAGGTGCTCCAGCAGGACCATCTGCATCTACCTGAGAAGGAGGGAGAGCAGGGCGAGGGACCACAGTACACCCCCGCACCAAGGCAGGGCGCACTCATGTTGGGAGTAGTTCTCGGGTACCGATCCCTGACGATGATGAGTCGGAGGCGGAGGCAGAGTCGTCCGAGGAGGAGACCGGAGATGACTCGGGCTCGGGCTCAGATGGTGGAGCTGGCGATGATGCTCCTGGACCTTCGTCCAGGAAGAGGACGAGGACAGACCCTCAGGCCTGAGACCTGTTGATATTGATCCAGACTTTTGTTGCCTTTCTTCTTTTTGTTTTACTTTTCTTTTTAGCTAGTATTTTGAGCACTTTGTACTGCCGCGGGCAGGTTTTGTTTTCCTCAAAACTATGTACTTGAAAAGATGATGAAATGAAACAAGCTTTTTGTCGAAAAAGTGTTGCATCTGTACATCGCATTGCATCGCATCGCATCATATTACATAACAATGTTATTGAATTGGAAATTGAACATGCCTGTACTGCCGGGTCAGGTAGACCAACGTAGCAACTTAACTCAATACGCAACCATAAAACCTTGACAAGTTTACAACTCGATAAACAAAGAGCAACAACTCGATAAGCAAAATTGCGACAACTCGACAAGTAAAAATTAGTAACAACTCGATAAGCAAATTGAAGTAATACAGGTGTGACTTTACAAAATCAACACCGAAAGGCACTGGAAATGGAACTAATCACAAGTTCTCAATATGTTCAACATATAAAGTGTTCGTTTTGAACACTCCGCTCACATCACAGTACTCTGTTCATTTTGGTCATACGGCTCATGCAGGACACTACCGAGTCTGATTACACAGCCCATTCTGAACATTGCTCATTCTGAACTCATAGACCATAACACAGCATTCGGTTTATTCGGCATATAGCTAATCCTAAACAAACAGCTCGATCCAAACAGACGGGATGCAAAGATGGGATTGGCAGAAGTTGAAAGATACTCAGATGCTCCATATGTGGAAGAACAAATGTGGAGAATGGCACAGCACTCTGAACACAAATCGATTCATTTGAAATTGAGAAATGAGTTGTCGACTGGGTATTGAGCCTACGACTGAACACAATGCCCCTACGACTCAACAAAAGGTACACAACCTAAACACATCAAGACATGCTCAGAGCAGACTCAAAACAAGAGTTGAGGTAAACAAAACAAAAGACACGACACACAGACGTGTAACACAGACAGAAGACCTCTCAGTTCGCGAGGAGCCAGTTTCTTCGGGTATTGTTTCCCACTCTTTCTTATTTGTGATTCTCACATCACTCGGCCCTCAGGCTCTGTTTTTCTGAAAAAAACCCTTTTCTAACTTTTTCTCTCAACGCACATCTCTCTGTTCTTCAATCTCTCATTTTTTTTTATCCCTCCCCTGGGTGGTTGATAGATAAACAAGAGGTTGTGGATTCATGCCCAACACTGTTAGCTCGCGGCTACTTCGTCTGGCGACGTCTAGTCGATGCTCCGGATGAGGGAGTGGAGTATCTTGATCCATTCCGACTCGTGCTTCGCACTTGGCTTGATACCTTGTTGCTCGGAGGGTGAGAGAGCTTTCAGCCCTTTACAGACGGCTCCAATTGTGCCCTTTCTGGCAAGTATGCTGGCGATGGGGGAAAGATAGGAAGCGTGGCTCAACTGTACCCTCTTAGTTCATCATTTTGACCATTTTTTGTTTTGGTTTTCTACTAAAACAATTTTCACCAGAATGAGAGTTAGATTAACATACTTGTTCAATTTTTTATTTGAAAATCATGTAAGTCAGGCTATGAGCACTGAAAATTTTCCTTTTTTGGGTCCAAGAAAACGGTCCAGTTTTGGAAAAGATGGAATAATTTTCGAGAAAATAGTCAACCTCAGTAAAAATTCTCAAAAACCATTTTGACAAACAGCCAGTGCTCAATGAGCATGAAACTTACTCTCGAGATGCACAACATCGGATCCGAAGGAAAATTGCCCCTTGCCTGAAGAGAGCTGCATGGCAACGGAAAGTTGCCCCTTGTTTGAATGGTGACTCATGCCAACGGAAAGTTGCCCCTTGCCTGGATAACGCCGTAGCATACTGCAAACAGTCCTCATTAGTGATGATCGCAACCGAACTCTCGGATAAAGAGAAGACGAAGATGGTCAAAACCAATATATAGACACAGTCACTTTGAAAGTATTAGTGGCTGGACTTCAGGATGAAGTTGCCTACGTATCCCAAACATGGGAATCAAGCCTTACGTAGTTCCGGTTTGGGTTCACTCGTGTATTAACCCTCATCTTCTACGCTCTAACTTTTGCCAAGGCCGCCCTTCCGGGTTTTCAACCTTGCAAGGTTTGTTTTTCTTTCCTTTTCAATTCTTTTTATTTCTTTTCTTCTTTTTTTCTTTTTCATCTTTTCTTTTCATTTTCTTCATTTTTCTTTTTTTTTTTTGTTCTTTTTGTTCTTTTTTTTTGTTCTTTTTTTTTCTTTGCTCTAACTTTTGCCTGGGTCGCCCTTCTAGGTTTTCGGCCCAACGAGCCTCTCAAGGGTAAAAGTGTAGCTTTGTCCATGCCAAATGGTTTTAGGATTTTGAAGCCATCTGAATCCAGGAGAACGGCCATTGTATTGATTTGTGGAAGGATCCATCTTCGGCTCTTTGAGCGCATTGGACATTATTCCCCCTAGTTCGAGGGGTGCTTCTGATCTAGCTTCACAAGCTTGTCTTGACGACATCTGATCATCTTGATCTGACTTTGGTGCCTCTTGTTTGAGGGCTGCTTCGAATTTGGCCACACGGGCCTCACATTGCGATTTGGCCATTGAACATTCTGAATGCATGTTCAAGGTTTGAAAGAAAAGGGATTGAATCTTGAGGCTGAGAGTGATCCTAGGCTGCATAATCTCAAGAGCGATTCCATACCGGTCTTCACAAGACTGTGCAAAACATTTTTTGAAATTTTTTAAGAAAGCGACTAATCGCCCGCGTTGAAGACAGTGCAGAACCAATCTGGATCAAGCCAGGGTCCTTCTCAGTACTCACGTTAACAAACACGATCTTAATCATTAAGGGCTTAGCGTGCCTCTCTTTCTCTCAATTGATCAAAGTTTTGCAAATCCCAAGGAATTCCTTCCTCTTCGTTTTCATCACTACAGTGTTTAACAAAAGTTTGGAAAAAACTTAGGTCAATGCAATGAGTTCGAGGTGCAAAAGAGCAGGTGAGATGTACTGCCGTTTCAATCTAAACTTGCTGGGACAACAGGCTTGAAGTAGCAATAAGCACAAAAAGCATGACAGCCACAGCTGTTTTATTCGGATTTCCTGGTTGGAATTGGCTTCACAGCAGAGACAGACTCAAAAGAAAGAAAAAAAAGGATAATTACAAAACAAAATAATGATATCCGAGGCAACAACCCTGGAATCACCTGATTTCTATACAATGGGACTGACTCGATACAATAAGACAGACCCTTAAGCAAAAAGACTGTCTCAAGACAAAGAGACAGACTCAAAACAAAAACAGAGAACTGACTCGACACCTAAGCTAGTAATTACAAAAAAAAAAAAAAAAAACTGCATTCGCAAATGCTCAACATAGTGCGTGCCAAAGGCCACATCAGAAATACACTGAGCGCCGCCCGCAGGTGGTCCAACCCCTAATCACATACTCGTGCTATCCTAGAAATCCAACAACCCGGCGGTGACAAACTTTGCCGAGCTTGGCGGGAGGATGACCTCATTGTCCATCAAATCTTGCACTTCGTGGCGGAGACGAAAACAGTTGTCGGTGCTGTGACCAATCTGCTGATGATACGCGCAGTATTGAGTAGCATTATGGCCCGCTGGAAGATGACTGGGGAGAGGCCGAGGCTCAAGAGGTTTGAGATGACCCTTTTCCGCGAGGATTTGAAGTGCCTTAGACAAAGGCACGTAGAGAGCATGAAAAACTCTGCGCCCTCAGGGTAGGTACTTTGAAGTCTGAGGATTCTTGCTAGACGCACTAGCGAAAGGGTCGACAGGCACTGCCTTGGCTTTCTGATCTTTTTCGGGTGCAGAGTTAAGAGCGGAAGGAACTGTTCTGGCATGACGGGGCCTATCCTGATTTTCTACCTGGCTTGAACTGCCCTCGATTGGAGTGGGAAAAGCATCATCCACAGTCTTAGTCATAACTGCGAATACTTGCTGTTTACTGAACCCCCCGGCTTTCAAAGCCTCGACTGCCCACAACAGTTGTTCAATGGGATCAGCGTCTGCCTTCATCTTATTCTTGCCTCTAGCCTCAGCTTGATCGAGGGTATGGGTTGCTATATCAGAGCGAAGCCCGGTTGTTGTTGACACGTCATTGCTATAGCTTGAAACAACCTCAGGTTGGCTGAGCTCGATCACAATTCGCCCTGGTAGCGGGGGCTCCTGCGGTACAAAATTCCCAGCATACGATGTGGTTGGTGGCGAAGCTGACATTCCATAAGCGAGATCAGCTACAGACCTCTGAAGGTCGCCAATCATTTCTATCAACTCAAACGTGGTGGGTTCACGAACTTGAAACATCTCGGGTTCCCAGATCGGGCGCGCAGCAGGCGACCTGGGTGGGTGTGATATCTCAACATTAATCTCACCCCGTAAGATGATCCCTTGATTTAGTGCGGCTGCCATGACCACAACTTTCTCTGAATTCTATGACATCATAAATCCGCTGAACTGAACGGAGGTGATGTGACTGGTGACTTGACTGATCAGATATCTGCCTTGCTTCAGCGAGGGAGAACGCTGGCTATTCTTTACTAAATCTCTGAACTGAAAGAGAAGACACACAGCATTTCGGCCCAAATCAGAACAGACGCAAGCATAGCTGAATAACTGTACTCTACTACTGATCATTATTCCCCAAAATCACTGCCCCAAAAACCAAATGTGATACCCGCAGATATAACTGATTCTCAAAAAATACAGATACTGATGCCCTTAGGCTTGGTACTCAGATTTTCAAACTGATTTGCGCATCCCCTGTAGAGATACACTCTAAAAGCACATATAGCAAGTAAATGAGAGCCAAAACACCCCTATATTAGGGTAGGGCTTCCCTGTCCTATTTTGTCCGGAGCTAGGGTTTCACTACGCACGCAGCGGTTTCAAACAACCTATCGGGTAAGCAACCTGTCCTACCTTGGAATGGTCACTATGGATTCCGAATGTGCACTAGGTTGAATGGTCAAAAGGGTGCCCCGGTGACAACCGGGGTTTGTGTTCCCATTGTGACAGAGCCTGTAACTGGTCAGCCTTATGGCATGCAGCCTCCGGTAAACCGTTCAGGAATAGCAGATGGCAAACACGGTGTCCTAGGCGCACCAATGCAAATGCAATGTAAAGAAACACATAAGTGTAATGAAAAATAGATATCATGAGTTCGAGTCAAGCTCTCTAATTCCCCAACAGAGTCGCCAGAAACTGTAGACGCGCCCGTGGGCCTCATGCTACAGTTCAGACTCAAATAGTCATGGTCCTGTATCTAATCTCGCAGAGTGCAATGCAAGACCGATGAATCATCAAAGAGTCCAAATCTAGTAAATCGTTTTGAAAAACAAATTTTTTAGAAAGAAGTGCTAAACATGGACTGCTTTGCCAGATACAGAGTCGCCACCTAAATATTTTTTATGGGGAAATTTAGGAAACCCTGACTCGTTTGCCTAAGGCCACGTGTCCATCATCACCAAAGTTGCCTCGGCTCGGGAACTTGGGTACGATTGGGCAAGGTCATTTCATGAGCACCCCCGCTCACCCGATCAAAGATCGGCCTCTACTAACCATGATATCTAGTTTTGAAAACATTATGCATTCTTAATCCAATTAATTAGCTAATCTTACTATGTGATGCGCACAACACAAAAGTATAGACTAGATCGCCTAATTTGGAACAAAGCATCGCATATCCGTTGTTTGGAAATGATTTGAGGTTTGCTACTCGCAAGTAGGCTAAAATACGGATTTCAATGAATTATTCCAATTCAAACAATCCAACCTTCACCCACAGGCATTCAGGCAGTAAATCAACTAAGCAGTTAGCCTCATGGCAAGCATGCTTTCATGTTAACGTTCTCATACATACGAGATGTTAAAGCATAAAACACTCACAGTGTACTCCAAGCCAAAACAAAGAACATGCTAGTAATCAAAAGTATAATCCAAGTCTATGTTAAGATGGCTAATGCATCGCAGGCAAAATGCAGCTAGAATAGGCTCGGCTAATCTATGGATGCCATGTGAAATACAACAGATAACATGTATTCAAGGTAGATTTGAAATACTATGCGATTAGTATGATGTGCCGAGCCGGGTGCATGCAATACAAATGAATGAGTGCACACATGCATAGCATCAGGATGCTAATTGAAATATGACCTAATACTAACCATCAAAAGCAAGTAAGTAAAAGGGAGAAAGAAGTGGGGATTGGAAGACATGCATCACTCTCACGCACACTTATTACACAATTCGCCCTCTCTCGGAGGGACCAAAAGAATAATACAAATTTAACTAACTAGCAAGCTAATTAAATAGTTACAGATCACTTAACTAGTTAAGCAAATTAACTAAGCTAATAAAGCGGTAAAACAGCCTCGGGAAGAGGGTCTAATGCATGCGTGCTCGGCTTCACTTAGAAATTCATGACCATGCACAAGCTGCCTCTGTTTACCCTGCTCTGCTCCTCTAAAAATTGTGCAAGTCTCAATGATGCTCCAGAATCACTTCCTGATCACTATGGAAGGTCACCGACCAAGAGGAAACACCACCGGCCAGGGGAAACTGGTAACCGACCATTGGTATGGCTCTCGGCCAAAGATATTTAGTCAGCCGGCACTAATAATGGTCGGTCAGCCATATCTTCCTGCAGAATCCTGTTTTGACAGCAGCAGAGGGCATACATGGCATGGCACTGCATTTCAAAGCAAATGTTTGCACCACCACACTCCTTATCATATTCATGACTCAAAGGAGGATGACCCTCGACCCTCGGGCCCCCAATCACGCATTTCGATGCATGATGGCCCAAGAAATCAAGTTGTGCATTTTTGTGTCAAATGAAATGCAAACCAAAACAAACAATAGGCCCAACCTCTATCACAATCAATTCAAGAGGCAAGGCATGCATGCCAAATGCAACCTATGCATGCAAGCTAAGCATGCAATATGAACATGAGGGCAAACATGCACACATGCAAGCATGTAACAACATATCAATGGAAAAATATGCAACAACATGTTAGGAAACTAAAAGAGAGAATGCATGCCAAATGCATTACAACCTAAGCATGCAACAACATCTCATAAAGCTCAAGCAATACAACAAAATGCAATGTAGCTAAGCATGTATCAATAATGCAAGCAATGAGCATGCAAAACACTATGCAACCAAAACATGCAAGCATGAAGCAATGTAACAACATTTGAATAACATGCAAACGGTGGACTTAAACTAATATGGACAAGCCTCAGCCACGTTTAAATAAGTAGCCAAAATGCTATGGAAATGAAGGCAAATTTACATACAAACATGCATGCGAACATGGTCCAACACTTAAGCATAGAAAGGGGACTTCTAAGCACACTTAAAAGGGGACAAACATGGACAAATGGAAAGCATGATAAACTCTGAAAATCATGTTAAGGATGGTGCCAAACCAACTAAACAAGGCAAGCATAGCGTGCAACCAAGCCCAAGGCCTAAGGCTAATCTAAGGGATCAAACCATGGCTATGCAAGGGGAGTCCCAAAGGGTCGAGGGGACTCAAAACAGTCCAAATGTAGGTCGAGACAATGCCCAAACCACACTTAGATGGCATCTAAATGGCCTAAGTCTAAAGGCATGCATAAAGGTCCAAACATGGAGCATAAAACCTAAACCTTTTGAAGCATCAAAGGAGCCATAAATGCAAGTATACGAGCATGCTATATGGACTGAAATGACATGATAAGTGGTTCCAAACCACTGAAAAAGTCCAAGTAAAGCATGCTAGAGGATCCAACACCCATGGCCTACAAAGGGGGATTGCATGGTAGCTATACAAAGCAAGTCATGGACGACCCAAATGACCAAAATCAGACCTCAAGCACATCAAAACATGCATAAAAGCTTCACAAAGCTAAGCCAAAATCATGCTAAAAACAAGGCTCAAAGCACAAAGCATGTTAAGGCAATTTCATGGCATTATACGACAAGTATGCAAAGCATGCATGGGGTGTCTAAACCAACTAAAAACAGTGCTCTATCATGACAAAATAAGCACAAATACTACTTAAGACATGGCCAACATGAACTCAAGAAAGATGCTCACACATGAGGCTAAAATGGCAAGTATTGAAGACAACAAGGAGAGGGGATGGCCCTCTCCTTCTTAGGACCTCAAAACATCATCCCCACCACTGAAATCCCTCTGGAGGAGGCCAACACAAGGTGGTCCCAGAGCTCACCAAAAGTGCACAAAAATGAGGCCAAACAAGGCTTAAGAGGGGTCAAACAACCCCAAACCTCAAAGAGACTTGAAACAACTATCAAAAGCAAGCAAAAACAGAACTTTTACTAGTTATACACTAAACTTAAAAATAGATGCAAGGATGGCTAAATGCCTATGCAAAAATGGGGAATAAAGGGGTAAAGTTCTTACCCTTGAAGACCTCTTTCAAGAACAATGCTCCAGCAACCTCTCCAAGCTTAGATCAACTCAAGAACTCTAAAAATCACTCCTTAGTACCTCAATAGCTAAAGGAAAGTGTAGCACTAGGTGTTTGTATGCAAAACTATGAACAAAAACACCTTAAACACACACAAAATGGAAGGAGAAGGAGATATAGAGATAGAATAGATACACAATCCTCTAACCCTAATCTCAGAGCTCTGTAACTTCTTGGAACCTTGAGGAGGGAGGAGCAGCTCTCCCTTTAAAGAGATTCACTCTTGCAAAGCTTACAAAACAAGCTAAGCAAGAGGGAAATCCCTCCATACACGTGCATGAAGGGGGTGCATTGTGGATGCCAGCTATCACAGCTGGCATAAAATATCTTCCAAAAGCAGATGAATAGTGATCGACCAACCAAAAATGACAAATTGGCCAAAACAATGGTCGGCCGACCAAAAGGAGTGCTGACTGGCCAAACATTTGGCCGATGGCAACAAAACATGGCCGGTGGCCTCAAGCCATGGCCGGTGAGGTGTGGGGATGGCCAACAAGCCATTTCCCACCCTCAGAAGCAAAACAACAAGTGTTTGGTGCAAAACCAAACACAAAATAGGCAAGTCGAGAGGTCTTGAGGCAAGGCACGTGGCCGAGACCTCCGAGAACTCAAGACGAACACAAACATGGATAATCATCGAGTGTTCAAACGATGACGTCCAAGTCTGGAGGACGGTCAAAAATGGAGTGTCTACACCCCCCCAATCCAAACAACCCACCATAATATTTCATCGAGCTTACCAACAGCATTAACCGCATGGCCGAGCAAAACCAAGCCCTGATTAATGCTCTACTCAAAAGAAACCATCCTGTGCCCCCTCCACCACCTCCAGATATTCCTCCCAACCAAGAACGAGCCCCGAGCCATACTATCTCGCAGCCTAATCCACCCAACTGGGGAGGCTTGCAACCCCCTCCCCCAGGTATAAACCTGCCACCCCGGTGCCCACAACCATCGATCCCGGCACAAATCCCTGAAGGAGAGGCCAACAGCGTCTAGCCCCCGCTGCCCTCCGGTGGTGACAACATCCCTCTCTGGGACGCGGAACGCCGAGCCATGAAGCTCCAACACCAAGGGGTCATGCAAAACATACAACATAAACCATCTACCACAGCCAACTCCCCGTTTGTTGCCTCCATCAGAGACAAACCTCTCCCTCCTAAGTTCAAAATGCCCACCATCGGCTCTTTCGACGGTACAACAGACCCAGTCGATCAGTTGGAGACCTACAGAGCCCTCATGTGTCGGGCTTTCCCCGTAACACTCAAGGGGTCGGCTCGACTTTGGTTTAGTCAACTCCCAGCAGACTCCATCTCCACTTTCCAGCACCTCAGCGACTCCTTCCTTATCCATTTCATAGGGGCCCAACGCTAGCAACGCCCAGCAACCCAACTCCTCAATATCCGTCAGACCGAGAGGGAGTCGCTACGTTGTTTCGTTACCCGCTTCAACACCGAAGCCTTGCAGGTAGCAGAAAACGATGATAATGTCATCCTTACGGCTTTCATGGTCGGCCTACAGTCATCTGATTTCCTTTTCTCCCTCTCAAAAAATCTCCCGACCTCCATGGCAGTCCTACTCTCCAAAGCCCAAAAATACATGAATGCGGAAGATTCCCTAGCCGCTCGCCAAGACCCTACAACAAAAGACCCAACCTCCCGAGAAAAGCGAAAAGACCCAAAAGCCAGAAACACCCAGTACAATAACCAAACACCGCATTATGCCGACTGACCCCCCCGAGCCGACCGGTCGGCACTAGCCCAACCGCTCGGTCGGTTCGAGCGGTACACACCCTTTAATTCCTCCATGGAACAAGTCCTCAATCAGAGCCAGTGGGATTACCCCCTCAAATGGCCCCAACCATCACGAACCCCCTCCAATCGGAAAGACCAGTCCAAATATTGCCGTTTTCACCAAGACCACGACCATAATACCGATGACTGTGTTAACCTCAAAGATCAGGTCGAGACCTTAATACGTCAGGGACGTCTTAGCTGGTTCACGGAAACCCGTTCTCAGCAGAGGCAAAGGACTAAGCCCGTCAGAAACAACTACCGACGCACCCCTCCTCGGCAGCCAACCCAACCTAACCAAGGCCATGATCGCCCTCCACAGCAACCTCGGGCACAAGGTAATCCCGCCCCACCTGTTGGAGAAATCAGAGTTATTTCCAGCAGGCTTGCGTGCGGAGGACCATCCCGCTCGGCTCAGCAGGCAGAACTCAGGAAAATAAGGCAAGGCTCAGACAAAGAGGTTGCCACATTAGATCGACCCTCTAAACACCCCAGGTAGTGGACCGAGCCTATCACCTTTACAGACACCGACTGCACAGGCATCCGTTATCCTCATGACGACCCTCTCATCATTTCCGCCCTCCTCTCCAATTACAAGGTCAGACGGCTTCTCGTCGACAACGACAGTTCTTCAAACATCATCTTCCTCAATTGCTTCCGCCAGCTTAAGATTGGAGAAGAAATTCTGTCTCCCCTCCAAACCCCTTTGGTCGGTTTCACTAGCGACCGGGTGACCACCATCGGCTCTGTTGATCTTCCTATCATAATTGGCGAGTACCCCAGGTAGACCACAAAGCTGCTCACCTTCCTCGTTGTCGACTGCCCCTCTACTTACAACATCATCCTTGGCCGCACCGCCCTAAACGTCTTCCAAGCCATCACCTCCACCTTCCCTCTTGCTGTCAAGTTCCCCACTGATCTGGGGGTCGGCACAGTCAGGGGAGAGCAGACTGTAGCCAGAGAATGCTATGTTGCCTCACTTAAAGAAGTTAAGCTTAAGGAAACCATGATCATTGAAGGACTTGACGTCAAGGACAAGGATGAGCTGGTCAGGGGGAAACCAGTGGAAGAGCTTATCGAGGTCTCCATTGACCTCACCAACCCGGTAAAAACTGCCAAGATTGGCAACCAACTGTCCCCCCAGGCCAAGACCGACCTTATCGCCCTCCTAATTGAGCACAACGACGTGTTTGCCTAGACTCACTCCGATATGCTGGGTATTGATCCCTCCTTCATCAGCCACTGTCTCAGTGTTGAGCCCCATTTCCGACCTATCCGCCAGAAGCAGCGCATTTTTCACTCAGAACACAATAATCTTATTGCTTCTGAAGTAGACAAACTCCTTGAGGTACAGTTTATCACTAATGTAGACTACCCCAGATGGCTGTCGAATGTGGTTCTGGGTTGTAAAAACAATGGTAAATGGCGACTCTGTGTCGACTACTCCGACCTTAACCGCGCTTGCCCCAAGGACAACTACCCTCTCCCTCACATAGATCTGCTGGTCGACGCCATGGCTGGTCATCAAATGCTCAGTTTCATGGATGCCTTCTCTGGATACAACCAAATCTTGATGCACCCATCTGACCAGGAGCACACTTCCTTCATCACTTACCGAGGCACCTACCATTACCGTGTGATGCCATTCGGGTTAAAGAATGCCGGGGCCACTTACCAACGATTAGTCAATGCCATCTTCTATCATCCGATAGGCCGGAACATGGAAGTATATGTCGATGACATGCTAGTCAAGAGCAAGCTCTTCACCGATCATCTCGCCGACCTGCGAGAAACCTTCGTCACCCTACAAAAGTACCAGATGTAACTCAATCCGGAAAAATGTGCCTTCGGCGTAGGATCTGGGAAGTTTTTGGGGTTCATGGTCAGTCAGCGGGGTATCGGGGCTAACCCCGAAAAGATCAAGGCCCTAATCGAAATGCAGTCACCCAGAACTGTCAAGGAGGTTCAGAGGCTTACTGGCCGAGTGGCCACCCTCAACCACTTCATTTCCCGAGCAACGGACAAGTGCCTCCCCTTCTTCAAAGTCCTCCGGCGAACTTTTGAGTGGACGGCAGAATCTGAAGAGGTCTTTCAACAGTTGAAACAGTGCATGGCTAACCCCCCTTACTTTCTCAAGCCATCACGGGCGAACGCCTTTTCCTCTGTCTAGCCGTGTCACACACTGCAGTCAGTGCAGCACTCGTCAGGGAAGACAGATCTGTCCAGCAACCGGTCTACTACATCAGCCGGGCTCTTCGAGGGGCGGAACAGAACTACCCATTGTTAGAAAAAATGTCCTTGGCCTTGGTCACCGCCTCCAGACGACTCCGCCCTTACTTCCAAGCCCATTCCATAGTGGTCCTCACTGATCAACCATTGAAGAAGATAATGCAGCAACCAGAGCTTTCCGGCAGGCTTATGCAATGGTCGGTCGAACTCAGTCAGTTTGATATCTCCTACTGGCCTCGAACAGCAATTAAGGGACAGGCTGTTGCCGACTTCATCCTGGAATTCACTAACCTCATCCCAACCACAACTTCTCCACCCCTACCAACCCCTACCGAGTGAGAAGACCCTCACTCTTGGACCCTCAACGTTGACGGATCATCCCGCAAAGAAGGCAGTGGAGCTGGTCTCATCCTCACTGCCCCTGACGGTGGTTATTTCAAATGTGCTCTCCGTTTTTTGTTCGATGCAAGCAATAATGAGGCCGAGTATGAGGCATTGATAGCAGGTCTCCGTCTAGCGGAAGACATTGGTGTCAGCCATATCCGAGTGTTCAGTGACTCCCAGCTTATTGTCAGACAAATTACGGGGGAATTCGAGGCCAGGGACGACACAATGCGGGCTTATAGGGATCTTACACTCCCCCTTGCTCATCTCTTCAATACTTTCCACATCAAGCATATCTCTCGGGCGGAAAACTCCAAGGCAGATGAGATGGCTCAATTAGCCTCTGCAGACCAGTCAGATCTCAACTACGGTGTTCACCTCGAATACCTGACCCACCCTGCCATATCCCCTGACCAATAAGCGGTCCACTTCCTCCAAAATGAACCGATCCCCTGGGCGTCTGACATCTTTCTATTTTTGACAATAGGGGAACTACCAGATGACAAACAGTAAGCCGCCAAAGTCAGGGTTCGATCGTCTAATTACATTCTTGTCGATGTCTTTTATACAAGAGGGGCTTTTCACCCCCATACCTTGGATGCCTCAATCCTACTCAGGCGACTTACGTGATAAGAGAAATCCATGAGGGCGTATGTGGCAATCATTCGGGTGGCAGGTCCTTAGCCCACAAAATACGTCGCACTGGCTATTTCTAGCCCACTCTCAATCAAGATGCAACAGACTTCGTGCTCAAATGTGATAAGTGCCAACACTTTGCCAACATCCCCCATGCTCCTCCTACAGAATTGATCACACTCTGCAGTCCCTACCCATTCGCCAAATAGGGAATCAACCTGGTCGGCCCATTGCCCACTGGCCGAGGCCAAACCAAATTCGCCATTGTCGCCATCGATTATTTCACTAAATGGGTGGAAGCAGAACCCTTTGCCACAATTACCGAGCGGAACACAACCAGATTCATCTGGCAGTCGATCGTCTACAGATTTGGCATTCCTCAAGCCATCGTCTCCGACAATGGTAAACAATTTGACAATGCCAAGTTCAGGAAATTTTGCGCAGAGCTCCAAATCCAGCCATGCTTCTCCTCTCCAGGCCATCCCCAAGCCAATGGCCAAGTTGAGGTCACCAACCGTTCTCTTTTGAAGATCATCAAAACTAAACTGGAAGCTGCTAAGAGACTCTGGCCTGAGGATTTACCGAATGTACTTTGGGCCTACCGCACTACTGCTTGAACTCCCACTGGGGAGACCCCCTTTTGCTTAACATATGGCACCGAGGCAGTCATCCTAGTGGAAATCGGTCTGCCCACCCCAAGGGTTCTACATCTAGATCCAGAAATAACTGAAGAGCTGCGTCGGGCATACCTAGATCTGATCGAAGAACTCCGAGAAACCACCGCTGTCAAACGGGCCTCCTACCAACAGAAAATGAGAACACACTACAACCGCAAAGTCAGACCGAGGGAATTCACCGTGGGAGACCTTATTTTGCGAGAAGTAACTCTTTCTACCAAAAATCCGACTGAGGGCAAACTGGCCGCCAAGTGGGAGGGACCTTACGTTGTGAAAGCCAGACCTCGTCCAGGCACTTACCGACTTCAGGACATGGAAGGCCGTGATCTCCCCCACCCATGGAACGCCGAGCACTTGAAGCGCTATTTTCAATAAAAGTTCAATTCTTGTATCAATCTTTTGTTGTATTTCCTTTTTTGACAATTTGCACACTTCATTGTTCTCATTCTCCCCTCATGTGATGTAAATTTCTGATCAAATGGGCTACACTTTAATAACAACAAGCTTATATCCCAAATATATGTGTCGTCTTTCAAATAACACTTTGATTGCAGCCTCGGCCAGACCGAGCATACAAAGCCTCAGCCAGACTGAGCATGACAAGCCTTAGCCAGACCGAGCATAACAGCCTTAGTCAGACCGAGCATGCAAAGCTTCAGCCAGACTGAGCACGACGAGCCTTAGCCAGACCGAGCATACAAAGCCTCGCCAGACTGAGCATGACAAGCCTCAACCAGACTGAGCATAAAAGCCTCGGCCAGACCGAGCATACAAAGCCTCGACCAAACCGAGCATGTAAAGCCTCAGCCAGACTGAACATAACAAGCCTCGGCCAGACTGAGCATAACAAGCCTCAGCCAGACTGAGCATAACACGCCTCAGCCAGACCAAGCATGACGAGCTCAGCCAGCCTGAGTTCCTTAAGGCCTCAGCCAGACTAAGCCCGAAGAGCTCAGCCAGCCTGAGTTACTTGAAGGTATTGAATTACTTGAAGGGTCAGTTAATCATAGCTTCTCCCAAACTGAGCACGGATGTAGAGCTTGGTCGAGGACATTCACGTAAACTTCATGGTTGTGGCATACTAACCATACTTAGTCAAATTCCAGGTCCATGATCCTACGACACTCTTTACATTTTTACTTTTTGACTTGCATTTCCCAAACCAACCTATCATTTCTCAACACTCTTGCAAAATATTTTTGGGCGCAATTTGAAACTTCACATTTTTGACATTCTTACATGTCTCCTTTACAAGTTAGATTGTTTTCCTACTTATCAACTTTTTCAAGTTAGCCTCTTTCCTTATAAGTCAAGCCTAATTTCAATAAACCATTCTTCATTCATTTCAGGCACACAAAAATGAAGACAGCAATTCAACAATTATAGCAATTCAACAATTCATTTCAGACAAACACAAATATAGCTCATAATTTTATTCATTCACACCTTATACATAAGTTTATTAAAGCCAAAAAAAAAAAAAAAACAAACAAACAAACTCTAAGTACAAATTTTGTCCACTTCCATCATTCCTCCTCACTTGACACAAGGTCTTCTTCTTCAACGCCCTCGTCTAGGGGATCTGGGCCACGTCATCATCGTCAATCTTGACACTACTCAAGTCTAAGTCTAGGAACAGTTCTTCCGCTTTACGCTTGAACATCTTCCACCCGCTGTCCCAGAACTCAGCCATTTCGTGCTTGTAGAAGTCTAACCGCTGGAAGCTCTGGTTCACTTCTGCTTCACTCTTGCCCCCAGCGGTCGCTCCCGACGGGTCAGCCCCCTCTCTCGCCAAGTCGCTGGCGACCGCAGCATTGATCGCCATCTGGAAGTCAGCAGACCTCTTGAACTGCTCCACTACTGCGACGTACAGGTCGGGGTATGCTGCCCTTTCAGAGGCTACCTTTGTTTTTTCTTCCTCCAACTCCTTCTCCAACCTCGCCTTCTCCTCTATTGCCCTAGCGCGCTCATCTTCTAGCTCCTTCTGCAGCCCAGCGATATTCTGGTCTGCTTCATCCTTTTCTTTGATTTGTTGGGCGCGCAGTTCTTCATTGCTGGTCATAGCCTCTTCAAACCGCTCAATGGCGACCGTGCAGGCATTTTGAGCATCCTCCAGCATCTTCTGCTCGCCAGCCAGCTGGAACTCGAGCGACACTACCTTGCGGCGTTCATCCTCTAGCTGCAACTTAACCGCGAGCAGCTCAACATGGGCTCGAGCGGCAACATTACGCTGCACGATCGCCAACACCTCCATCTTCTTCGCCTTCTGAGCCTCTTCCACCCCCCTAGCGCAAACGCTTCGTGCGGTCGTCCTCCACCCTACAGTTTCACTCCTTAAACTCTCAAGTTAGGCCTTCGCCTCCTCCAACTTGGCCTTCAGAGGCTTCACTTCAACTTTTGTAGCCGCCGCCTTTCTCAACAGAGCCCCTGCTAAAATGGTCGCCTCCATTTGGGCAGGGCACAGCCTCCTTAGCAGCTCAGCCTCATTGAACCTGGTGGTAGAGCGCACGGCTGCTTCGTCCACTACCCCCAAGAGAAGATCTGCCGCTGTCCTGGCTGGGCCTTCTTCTCCCTCCAGTCGCCCAGCCACTGTGGGGGCGTGATAGATGGCATGCTTCAACCTGACCACCTCTCTTTAGGGCGCAGGCCCCCTTTAGGCTGCTGCTCCATCACCTCCTCAGGGTCGGCTGAGCCACTCTCTACTTGCATCTTGGGCATGGTACTCATGTGCATTTCTTCCTCCTGGCCTCCCTAACCTTCGTCCCCTAGCACTTCTGGGGCAACCACCCTTTCTGAGGTCACCCCCACTCCCTTTTCCCCTGCCTCCTCCGCTATGGGGGTAACCTCCCCGCCAACCCTCATCCTCTTCGACCCAGGCACATCTGAGGCCCCCTCAAAGGCAACCCTCATCTTCTTCTTCTTCTTCTTCTTCTTCAGAGCCTCCCCCTCCTTATTTGCCCTCTCCTTCACCAGATCAACTGGGGGCGGTCGCGGCTCAAAACTACCAAAGTCTTTGTCCCCCAGTGGCTTGCGGCGCGGTCGGATTCTTTCTCTCGCAACCGGTTTTGGTGGCGGGCCTAACTGCGTTTCTCTAAACTTTTGGGTTTTGGTAAAAATGGTCTGATCCTCCACCTCTTGCGCCTTACCTCTCGCCTCTAGTTCTGCCGGTGCCAGATCTGCACCGGTCGGCTGAGGGCCCAGTCCTGTGGCGAACAAAGCGGACGGCTAGACGAGATTGTCCCATTTGACGCCCTCCTTCTCCCTCCATGCCTTCACCTTTTTCACCCTCTTCTCCGCTGCGGCCCCCAGCTTTGGCTCCACAGACTTGGTGGGCACTCTCCACACCGTGCGCACTTTCACTCCCCCTTTCACAGACACGTAGAACCACCACGGCCTCCATCCCTTAATTGATGACGGCAACCCCGCCACCAAACCCCTCCCTGCCGCCGCTTGCAAAGTGACCCAAGTTTCTTGCTGGCCCGAGGCCTTGTAGCAGGCAAAAAACTCGTCCACCGTCATAGCCACCCCCTCGTTCGCCCTCGGCCACGCACTTGCACAGGCCAGTACAATCTTCCACGCGTTGGGCATTAGTTGGCCTGGCCGCACTTCCAGTTGGTTTAAGACATCCACTACTACCTGCGGAAGCGGCAACCTCAACCCACCCTTCAACGCCTCATCGTAGAGGGCAAACTCCCTTGGCCGGGCATCGGACGGCCTCTCCGTTGGTGTTGGTAGCATCAATTCTATTTCTGCGGCAACCTGGTATTTTTTACGCATACCCTCCAACTCCCCCGCAGTAACGATCGACTTGTCGGCCTTCGTATGCTAGTGATCTGGCTCAGCCTGGTTGATTGGCTTCGGAGCCGTTATCATTGTCAACGAACGCGGTGGTCCTGCCAACTCCCCTACTCTGTCCACTTGCCTCTCCGTCTTATACTGCTCCGCCAACTCCACCGCATCGTCGTCCCCTAGTGGATCAACCCTGGCAGTTCTAGCTTCTTTTTGAGCCATTTTTGTCGTGTGTTTGCGAATGGCTTCGGATGCGGGCATAAGAAAATTCAAAAAGTGTTGCAGAGGTGTATCGCTAGCAACGAAGGAGTTTACACTTGGAATGTTTTGATTTTTTACAAAAAGGTAGGTAAAGCGGATAATACCAAGGGCCCATGGCTTGCTTGTATTCCAAGGGTCACAATTAATTCTCGCCAGTTTGAAAATTTTTAAAATTCCGTCAAAACTGTCTTTTCAACACCCTATAATGACCTATCGTTTCGCCTATCGCCCAACGCCTAACCTCCCCCACTATGAGATTCTGCCACGTGTATGGCCACGATCCACTGCCCCTTTCTCCTTCCTTGTCTATTCCACTTCACTTCAACACGTACCCCACCATCCCTCGAGCCCTGCACCACACCACTCGGCCACCCTTCGCGGTCGGCCTTCCGCATGGTCGGTCCCCCCACTCGTCCACCCTTCGTGGTCGGCCCTCCTCACGGTCAGTCACCCTGCTCGGTCGGCCTTCACCCTGCCGATCTTTCACAGCCCTTAATTCACTTCAACATTCCCTTCGTTGGACTAAAGCTACACTCGGGAATGGGCGACTACTGACATGGGTAAGCCCATGAAGATTAAAGCCCACCATTTAGGGCCCAACATATATCTCAAATGCTGAAGCCCAGAACTGTCGAAGCCCCATATAGCAATTAGAACCAATGACATCAAGACACATGGCTAGAAAAGGGCAAGCGACATCAGCAGAACAAGATCTGCAAAGTTATTGTCACTGCACATCGCCATTAATGAGGCCCCCTTACAGCATTTATCGCGACAACCCCTCTCCGTCGGGACAACACACCCTCACCCTGAACAAGGTAAGCTACAGTATAGACTTTCGGCCAAGGTGACAGGTCGAAAGAGACAACGTAATGATTACCAAAGGATATAAACAGACGTCGAAGACATGCAGAAGGTTAAGCTTTTCTATCTCTATTACATTTCTACACTCTGCTTCTCTCTCTAACTTGCTCGTCGGAGGGTTCGCTGGGGGACTCCCCGTTCCCCGTTAAACTGTTGTGCAGGTTCTCTGATGGGCTTGATCACCCGGATACCGGCTCGAGAAGCGTGGATCAGTGCGACCTGTTCTTCCTAGAACCCCTTACATCATAACTGCCTCATCATAGAGTATAGGCTGGTATGCATTGGTTGATATTTAATTTGTTAAGATTGCAAAGCACTTACTGATGTGCTTTATGCTTTATGTTTACAATTTTTTTTACGTGCTCTTTATTTTGATTTGGAATATTAGTGAACATTATAAATCTTATATATTTGTTTCTTAACTTGCATTAAGGCTAGGGGGAGTTGTTTTTTTATTTGAGTTTTGTAGAGTGTGTAATACAAGCAAAATTGTTACAAGTTCTCTAAGAAGAAAAATATTTCAATGTATATTTTTTTTTCAGTATCTTTATCAAAAAATGACACAAACTTCACAAATTTCAACATGATATGTATAAATTACAATTAAATTTTGATCCTAACATTATTTATATCGTGCCTTTAGATACGGGCATAAACTAGTATATATATATTAGTGTATGTCCGTGACTAAAACATGGTGAAAATAATTTTGAGATTAAAATATAATTGAATGTAAAATTATTGAGTTAAAATGTAATTTATCTAACCTGTTGCAAAAAAATAAAATACAATAAAAAATAAAAAAATAAAATTTTGAGGTCAAAAAATATTAATTGATGATCTGTTTGGTTTGAATTTTCAAATGAATTTCATAATTATATTTTTGAAAAGAGTTTGTCAAATTTAAAATTTTGGTTTTGTTTGGAAAGTGGGTTAAGGTTTTGGTTATTTTAACCTAGACTAAAAAGTATCATTTGAGATAGACTTTTTAATTTGTTTAAATTTTGTGAGATAAAAATTGAAATAATTATAGCTTGGATTTGGCATTTTATTTTGTCAATTTTTAGCTTATTTTTTTTCATTTTATGACGATTTTGAGTTCCAACATATGATGCCAAACAAAACCAATTTGATTGTATATTTTAAAAATAAATTTTACAAATTTAAAATTCAAACATATTTAATTTTGGTGTGTGCCACATCGAGTGGTTGGCGTGGGACAGAACCACTTTTGTGTGTATATGGGTGGATGTAAATATATAAAATAAAATATATTTTTGTATGTTGATGTGGCATGGGACAAAACCACTTAATAGACATATGTGTGTATTGGTGGATGTATATATAAAAAATAAAATATATTTTTGTGCATCTCCATCATTTCCTTCGGGTGACGATCCAGATTGGACCATGTCATCCCACTAAATCTACGACTCAGATTAGTTAAAAAAAAAAAATCAAATTCCAAAAACAACAAAACAAAGCTCAAATTTTCCCTCCCATATCTCCTTATCCACTTTATAATCCAAGTTTAAAATTAGATTTTAGAGTTTGAGAGAGGAACTTATCTAGATTTCAGAGTTTTGAGAAGGAACCTGGTTCAATCTATGGCGTAAGAAACAGCAATGGATGAAGATTGACGATCTAAAACAAAAAGATTTCTTCGCTCCGGCGGACAACAATGGTCAATGGACGGTGGTCGTCGGTGGAGAACGACGATGGTGGTTGTATCGTTCCAATATGCGTCTCCTCTCCCCCCCCCCCTCTCTCTCTCTCTCTCTCTCTGTTTGTTTGTTAAAGCTCTTCTCTTTCAGAATTTGGCCTCTAATTTGAAATTTGATTTTTTTTTTTAGCTAATCTGAGTCGTAAATTTTCAGTAGGGTGACGTGACCCAATTTGGGTCGTCACCTAAAGAAAAGGCTGGAGAGGATCTAGACTCGTTGTGCTAAGTGTTCGACGCGGGGAGCAAGCATCCTTTCCAATTTCTCTCTCTAGGCCTTCTTCCGAGGACAGTCCAAATTGGACCACATCACCCCACTTAAAATTTACAGTTCAAATTAGTTAAATTATATACATATTTTTCTGATACTCTATCTCCCACGTCCCACCACTTCCTACACACACACTCTCTCTCTCTCTGAATAAAAAATTAAAAGAACTATTTTAACCTTTTTCATTATATATAATTCAATTATATATAATTTTTAATATAAAATTTTAATTTTATAAAATTAATATCATTGAAAATATATCTTTAAAATGAGACTAATATTAAATATATTTAATAAAAAATTAAAATAAATAAAAAAATAATTTCTATGTTTGGTTATGTTTTCAAATTATTAAAAATCAAAAGTAAAATAATCCAACAATGAAAGTGTGTTACTCTCTTTTGAGGAAAATAATTAAACTTTGGTACATGCATCTTCAAGCAAAGCTAGCTCGCCATAGAAATTGTGTGTATTTGACAATGGCAATGTGTAGCCATAAGGCAAATTCGGGACGCATGATAGAATGAAGGACAAAGAAGATGTTATGTGAAGAAGATAACTAAATAAAATAAAATAAGATAAAGCACCAACACACAAACACCAACCTATATACTCATCATCAAAGCACAACATAAAAGATTTTCGACAAACACTTTTTAACCACATTCACAATTATGTATTTAAAATACTTTACTTCTCTACACTTCCTTTTCTCCCCCAAACATAAAATATTAGATATTGTCAAACTATTTGGTAGTATTTTTAAATTTTTTCTCTCTCCATTTATTTTTTTGTTTTCAAAAAATATTTTTCCAGTAAGGTAGATGAACTGGAATATCACTGGCATATTCTGATCAACTTTATATGATAATGATTTTTTATATATCACAGTGAACCAATTTATAGAACTCTTAACCCAAATAAATAAATAAATAAACACTTTTAAACATTAACCAGCACAATTGAAAAGTGATGAAATAATCACATCACAGAATCAAGATCATCAAGATCATGAACAAAGAGTCAAAAATTGTAGCCTAGCAAATATTGTATAAACTCTGTTATATACTTAGCTATAGAATAGATACATAACTACCTTTAGAAAGATTGTATAAATAACAGAGCTTTGTAATTCAGATTAGATAAATCAAAGATATTTTTCATTCACTTTCAAAACTTCATCAAAAAGCTCTTTGCTTTCAATTTATAACCCAACATCTTGGAGGATGAACCTGTGAAGCAAAGTCCTACATCGCCTGAGTACTAAAGTAATATTAAAACATGGTATTAGAGCCAGAGTACTCAATGATGGGTAGGGTGCGTGTCCCTAGCCTACACGTCGCGAGTACTGCCGAGAGAGCATGCTGGGCGTGACGCAGGGTATGAAGCGAAGTCCCACATCGCCTGAGTACTAAAGTAATATTAAAACAATGTGAAGCGAAGTCTCATATCGCCTGAGTACTAAAGTAATATTAAGCATATAAACGTGAGGGCACCCTCACCTTAATAGCTAGCTTTTGGGGTGAGTTCTACCCAAGACCGTGTAACATGATATCAGAGCCAGAGTACTCAAGGATGGGTAGGGTACGTGTCCCTGGCCTTCACGCCCGCAGGTGCTGCTAAGTGAGCACGCTAGGCGTGAGGAAGGGTGTGAAGCGAAGCCCCACATCGCCTGAGTACTAAAGTAATATTAAGCATATAAGCGTGAGGACACCCTCACCTTAATAGCTAGCTTTTGGGATGAGTTCTACCCAAGACCGTGTAACAGAACTATGTTCACTCTTGTGTCTTTTTCGAGAACAGTCGATGGTGGAGAACTTCGGCAAGGCGTTCTCTTCATCTCTCACTTCGTTTGTTATGCATCTTGGCCGACAACGGTGGAGGACTCCCACGTACTCTGGGCTGTGACGACAAGAGGAGAACAACAATGTGGCTGGGCTATGAGAGATTCGTCGGAAAGAGATGTGTTGGTAGTGCGATGAGAATTGAGGTTGAGAAACAGAGAGAGAGAAGCGGGCCAATGGGCTGGGCAAGCGAGCCAAGCTTCAAAACGACAGTCCAGGCCCAGGCCCAGGGTCCCGGGCTGGGCTTAAACCTGGGTCTAACCGGGCCATAGACCATTTTTACACCCCTAATACTAAATAATAGAAATGCACAAAATAAGAATAAAAACAAAAATTAAAATTAAAATTTTATTCCCAACGATTGAACGGGGCTGTAAACAAAGTTCCATAATTCTCTTATTTTGATATCACCAACCCAATGACTTAAAACACTGGTTTCTGTTTCTTCTTTTCCCTCCTCATCCTAACTAATTGTGTTGTGCTGTGTGTAACCATTTTTTGTCTTCTCCTTCGTCAACAACGCAGCATTAAGAAACCCATCCATGGCTTCCACAGAAGACCCCTTAATACCTTCCTTATCTCTGACGGCATCTTTTATCATCTCCTTCATCTCACCAGCTTTCTTTCTCATTTCCTTCCCTTTCTCACTCTGGCCCATCACCAACTCTATCTTCTCCACCATATCCTCATGCTTAAGCTCAAATTTAATCCCCCTTGCCACCTCCACACAAACCCCAATCTCTTCAGCCAACAACTTGGCATTGAAAAACTGCTCTGCCCCCATCGGCCACCCCATCAGCGGAACTCCGCGGCTGAGCGCTTCCAGCACCGAGTTCCACCCGCAGTGTGTTAGAAACGAGCCCACGGACTTGTGGGATAAAATCTCCATCTGGGGTGCCCATTGTACCACAATTAACCCTCTTTTCTGATCATCGACAACCCGCTCTATGAATCCCTCCGGCAACCACTTCTCTGCTCGAAACTCCGTGGTTATGTCAAACCCCAATGGCGGCCTAACAACCCATACGAAATTTACATTCGTCACTTGCTCTAACGCTTTAGCCAATTGCATCATTTGTGATGCTGAGATTGTGTTGTTCGACCCAAATGATATGTACAGTACTGAATTTATTGGTTTTGCGTCGAGCCATTCGATGCATTTCTCTGCTGTAATTCCGGCATGTTTGCCGGATCGAACTCCTGGAAAAAGTATTGGCCCAACCGGCCAAACCTGGCGGCCTAATTTACGCCTGAAATAGGCCAATCCAATCCCGTCTAGCGCTTCAACTGAGTTAAACAAAAGTCCATCGGAATTTGACCATGTCAGATTGTTTTTCCTGTGGAAAATGGAAGGTGGGTCGTTTCCATCAGCCGCCAACATGTTCGCCGCCAGCTGCGTGGTGTGGAATAGGCCAGATTCGGGGAAGTCAGGGAAGCTGAAGTCGGCAGAGTCAGTATTCCGGTGAGGCAAGTTCAGCCACAGGGAATAGTAACAGGCCAGGCCGAACGCACTGGCACAGCTGAAAATGGTGTGGAACACTCCGAACTCGTGTGCGACCTCAACCGACCAGCCGAAGAATATGTCGGCGATGACGCAGAGTGGCGGAGCGCCGCCGTGCTGGGTGGTGAGGTCGGAGATGAGTTGACGGAAAGGGGGCTTGAGGGAGATGGAGGCTTTGACGAGGCTGAAGATGAGATTTGGGGGCAGGACGTCGGTGTTCTCGGCCCCGGGAGGGAGGTCGTGGTCAGAGCTGTTGAAGGGGATTTGAAGGAGGCGAATGGAAGAGGTGGGTGGGAGAGATTGTTGGAGTCTGATGATGTTGAGTGGGGTGTTCACAAAGATTACATTGTAGCCTCTTTGCTCTATTTGGAGAGCTAAGGCTAAGAAGGGTATTAAGTGACCTTGTGCCATGAATGGCAACATCACTATGTTTTCCTTTCTCTCTGCCATTTTTACGGAGTTCTATATTGTTATTGGTACTGTTATTGATATTGGTAAAACTGATGATGAAAAAGAATGAAAAAGAAGAAGAGTAGATTTAAGAGGGTGGGGTTTTAGTTTTGAACATACTGTTGTTGCGGAGCTCACAATTGGGTATCATCTTTCAACTTCGAAGTTTTTCCATCTTTGAATTTTAGGGTTGTTTTGACTTGCTACAGAATTTTCTGTCATCAAATACCTTAATTTCCTTATATTCTCAGTCATTTAATGTTGTGAGAATATCAAAAGGAATAATTCCATTCACACCATTATTCTTAGTAAAAATCTTATTAAAATACAAGTTCTTGTTAAAAAAAAATAAAAATAAATAAAGCATTAGTGATGGTTGAGTTTGTGGGCATAAGGGAGCGTTTTAGGATTCGTTATTTTTTTTCATTTAATGTCTAAGAAATACATATATTAAAAACGGTAAATTATAAACACATCTCTTAAGGTGTACTTAAATTACAAATACAAACACATCTCTTGAGGTGTAATTAAATTACAAATTATTCCTTATGGTTCTAAAAGTTAAATTATGCCCCATAAGATTTGTAATTTCATAACAAACAGGTTATTTTATTAATAAATTATCAAGTTAATTAACAGATTTTAATAATGTTAAAATTTTATTTCAATTAATAATTCAGATAATTTTACTATTGTATAGGTGAACGGTTAGAAACTTCACATTTTTAATTAATTATGTTAAATAAAAAATTCTGACAGTGAAATATTTATAATTTTTCAAATTACAGGAGACAATTTATATTTTAAATAAATTTTAGGGAGTGTATTTATAATTTATCTTATTAAAAAACTAAAAAATTGACGACTTAAAATTGAGGACTAGGAATGGCCACGAAACGGATTTAGGATGAGTTTGTATTCCCCCAGCACTTGTCCCTTATTTTATCAACGGTGGGACAAATCAAGTTGGTTGGTGGGGATATATTTTATAACTTAAAAAATAAAAATATTAATAAAAGTTATAAATATTTTGAATTGTAATTTTATAATATTGAAAATATTAGATGATATATATACATATAAATATATGGGTATAGTCATAACCAATGAAAAAAAAAAAAAAATAGTCATAACTAAGCAACACATGAAGTATAATCAATGATCTTATGAATTATAACCAAAATAATGTCATATCTAACGTTACAATAAGTCATAATTAATTCCACATGAGTTATAATCAAGTCATAACTATAAACCAGCAGAAAAGCATAATTTGGTCATATGTTCCTTAAATATATTTAGTAAATATTAACGGGGTGAGAGCGGGGCGGATGAAGCAAAATTCATCCCCACCCCACTTCCTCATTAGGATGAAAAATCTGTATTAGGCGGAATGGGGGATACTGGGGCGAAACGAGATAGGAAAAAATGGTCATCCTTATTGAGAATCCTTAGGCCACGTTTGGAAAGTGACTGTTTTAGTCAAAAAGTAGCCTCCATTTGAGAAGTGGATTGACTTGTTGGCTTTTCGGCTTTTTTTGACTATTTTAGTCTTGGCTAAAAAGCTTGGTTTGGGAAGGACTTTTTGACTTTTTGATTTTTTTGATTTTTTTTTGTGAGAGAAGAGTGTAATGATTATGGGTTGGACGTGATGTTTTGTTTGTTGTGGCTAAAATAGTCTATTTTGTCTTTTGTGGCCATAATAGCCGCAAACCTCCTTGCCAAACGGAATCTCAAAAAGTTAAAGATTCTATTTTCTCTCTACTTTTTGCACATCTTTTCGTAAAAAGTCAAAAATTCATCCCAAACATACTAGTTTTTTTACATCATATTTTAGCTAAAAAATCAAAAAAATACTCGAAAAGCCTGTTACTAAATGAAAAATTACAAATACAACTATTATGATTTATTAAAAATACATATCCTCTGTCATGTATAACACGTGTTATTGTCAGAGAAGTATTAAAGTCATTCGTGTTCTATGTAAGACTTTATTATTCAAAATGAATGATTATATTATCATATAACAAAAAATAAAAATAAAACTAATTAAGATTTTATTTTTAAAAAAAAGAAAAAGAAAAAGTGGTGCTATATATATATATATATATATAGTAGCTTCATAATACAAAAACACAAAACAAAATTAAAAAATAAAATGGTCATCCCTTGAATTTAATAGGTCCTACTTAGGAAACTTATTACCCATTAAGTCCTATCAATAAATTTATCAGTCTCTCTTGTTTTAGGAATAAATTTATAGTAATAAATTTATTGTTTAGAACTTTTAGGTAAATAAGTCTAGTTAACAGGACTGATTGATAAGTGCCCTTCTTTCCCATCTTTTTATTTTTATTTTCATTTTTGATTAAGTAGTTTTAGAATACAAAAATTGTTAAAATTTATAGGTAGTAGACACAAAATGGAGTTAAGAATGTATAATATGATATCATAAAAAAATTTGTACTTTGTGCGTGCATTATCAATAAAGTTTTCTTTGCCGATCAAAAAAAAAAAAAAAAGAATGTATAATATGATATCATAAATGCTTATTTTTTTAAAAACACAAAATTTAAATTTTAAAAAATTGTTGGCAATATTTCACATTATCTAATTGTTAACCTACTACCATAGTTCTTCTTTAAGTTTTTTTTTTCTTTTATTTATTTATTTTTTTTTTTACAACTTTTAAAAATTATGGATGACATTTCACTCTTATTTAATTTTTAAGCTACTGTCCTCTCAAGTTTTTCTATTGTTAGAACTATATTAATTTTTTTTTTTCCTTTTCGGATGTATCTCATCTTATTTTTGAATTCTTAAATTTGAACTTTTTTTTTTCTTTCACTATTCATTTGGATGTTTCCTAATTTTTCACTACCTTCTTTTTATAAGATTTATCTAATTTTCTCTTTTTATATTTGTGGCATCCTGGGTCTTAAACTCAACTTGTTTATATTAATTGGTACTTGTTACCTAGCACTTGAATGGTTTCCGGACTCATGGTAATAATGGGTTTGAATTTGACCTTCAATTATTATTATTTGAGACATCTTTCTAGATGTTTAGAACTTGGATTGATGTGTTAGCAAGATGGCTAGGAAAGGATGGATCAAAAATTCGAAATTTGAATTTCTATTTTTGAATAATCTTCACTCTTTTATCATTTTCTCTCTCCACACTTTGAATCATAACGAGGCTAGGACCATTGGAAAGTTTACTTCAGGGGCTTCGATTTAGACACAAGAATGACCTCAAATGGCGTTCAGATGAGAGAGTGATGCATGTTCGAAATTCTAGCGAACTTTTGACCACTCGAGTGGTCCATAGACCCAAATAGCTCTGTTTGTCAAAAATTTAGATCCTACATGCACCCATTCATCACTGAAGCGCACTTTTAACCATTCGAGTGGTCAGTTTCAAAAAACAGAGTTCTTGCAAGCAAGTTTTCATCGCTTGAGCAACTTTTGATTGCTTGAGCGGTTTGTTTGATTTTAGTCCGTGAAAGTTGCACTTTTACTTAAATTTGTGGGACCTAAAGCTACTTTTATGCTTCTATTATATATAGAGATCTTAGGCATTTTTACACCACTCATTCTCTCTCTCTCTCTCTCTCTCTCCACCATTAAGCCTCCATTAAAAGCTTAGATTTAACCACCTTATAGTGAGAATCGATCTCCGACCCAAGGTATAGCATTGTAGAGTTCAACGAGGGCTTCGAGATCATTAAAGCAAAAAGTTCATTTGCCCCTTTTTCGATTTTTCAATTTTTATTCTTCTCCATTTGAGGTAGGATTTTCTTTTATTTGTTTAGTATATATGGGTTTCTCGGTGTATATGTGGTATTTTTGATAAATAAATTTTAGATTATTGGTAGAGATTTTGAAAAAAGCGTAACAAAAACTTAGGGTTTATGAATGGTTGGATTTTTCTTTATATTTTTACTATCAAATCTTTCTTTTTGTGTGTGTGTGTGCGTGTATTTATAAAATAGCATGAGCGTGTTTCAAATTGAAAATGTCTCAATTGTGAAAAATCCTAATTTGTGAAATTGTGCAAAACTTGAAATAAACAATATTATATTGAAATTGGTGTTGAATGTATATAATTTGTGAGATTATATCAATGTTAGAAATAATTGTATTGGCCAATGGTGGAATAATTGTATTGGCCAGTGGTGGAACATGGTATTATTGTAGACATTGATACAATAGGTTGACAAAAACCATGTTTTTATTGTGTTGTTAAGTTGTTGAATTCATGGAGACGAAAACTTGTTGTTAAACGGAGGTGCATGGAGCAAATTTTTTGAGAATTATATATTGGCATGCGTTGCATTATTTTGATTAAAATATTATGGTTTCAATTGGATAAGGGTGGTGAATCTGGATCTTGTATAGATAAGGTTGGGAATAATTTGGCTCGATAGTCTACGGTGAAAGACCGAAAACCCACACGATGTATCTGCCAAGGTCCTCTTAGTTAGAAATCGATAAATTTGGTGGTGTTTAGGTAACACTTAGCGATGGTATGAGTTCTCTTGGACCGAGGGGGTCCGAGCATGCCAGACAGTCTATACCCTTGATCTGGTTCCATGAGTGCAATGTAGAATGGAATGAGTGTGACAATCGAGTCATGCATTGCATTCATGCATTCATTTATATTAGGAATTTGATTATGCTATCTTGTATTGTACATGTGACATGCTAGCTAGAGAAGAATTAAGACTTTGTGGGGTATGTACAGAAAAGCTAGGTAACTTAGAAAAACTTGAACATGGATCTTTAATGTAGAAAATTTGATAAGTGTGGAAGAGTTAGGGAAATTCCTTTTGGACTTGAGAATTGAATGCCTAGATGATTTAGAAAACCCTCAGTGAGGAGCTTAATGATCTTAGTTTAATGAATAGAGTCTAATGAGTACGTAATTGGAAATTAAGTGGGATTAGTAAAAGTAATGTAAGATTAATTAGGGCCAGAGTAGGATTAATTAGGTTTATGAGGATTAGAGGCTAAGTATGATTAATTAGGGCTAAGCTTCGTTAATTAAGCTAATGGAGTGATTAGTAACTTAAGCTAATTACGTCCTACAAAAGAGACAAAGATGAAGAAAGATTGTGAAGTTGGAAGAAATTTTGATCATGAGAGAAAGAAGAGGGAAAAAAAAAAAGAAATAAGAAGGAGAATGAATTCAAGCGTAGATATTCAAGAAAAATCATCAATAGGTAAGAAACTCAACCATCTACCTAGTATTGTTAATTTAATCTAGTTAGAAATTCATGTAAACTGAGATTTGGAAGGATTAAATGAAGAGAAACAGAGGAAGTATGGAAACAAGCTAGGTTGACGAATTCATGGAATGAAACTTGTTTTTAGTTGGTTAGGTTTCGAAATTGTTGCATACAAATGAGCTTTTATAGGTTTTGTATCATTATTTCATGTTTTGAAGCCTTGGAATCTTGTTTTAGAGAATTGAAAATGAAGAGATAAGAAAGAGTTTGAAAAAAATTGAATCTTGAATAATTTTTGAAGAAAAATCATGTTTTGATCTTTGAAACTTCGAAATTAATGTGTAAACATATTTTTCCAATGAATTGTGCATCACACATACACACACACACACACACACACACATGTTATTGTACCTTAGAAATCATTTTTTGAGGTTTGGAGGTAGAGAAAACCAAGTTAGGAAGCTCAAGAACACGAAGAACACCTTTAGTTTTGAATTCTACTAGTTGGGAGTTCAAATGGCCACCACTGGGCACGCGAGTGTTGTAGCACTTCCATACTTTCTAGTACAATAGAATTATTTTTAACTATTTGATTATCATGATTGAGAACCTTCTTAGTCGATATTTGAGCCTTGGTTAAGGTGTTACCATAGTGGGTGGGCGACATTGGATCAAAAACTCCAAATTCGAATTGTTATTATTGAGTAGTCTTCACTCTTTTATCATTTTCTCTCTCCACACTTTGAATCTTGATGTGAGGTTAGAACCATTGAAAATATTACTTTTGGGGCTTCAATTTGGAAAAAAGAACGACCATAAATGGAGTCCGAACAAGAGTTATGCCTGTTTGAAGTTGGTGAATTTGTGCCATGTGCATAGTTCACTCAAGCGCAAGTTTCACCACTTGAGTGCTCCATAGACCCTTCCAGCTCTGTTTTTCAAAATTGTCTGAGATACTAGAAATCTTGATACACTGCTTGAGTGCACATTTGACCACTTGAGTGGTCTGTCCAGAATCACATCTTTAAAGTCACTTTCTGGGTCAAATCTTTTCACTTTTCACTCTCTCTTTTCTCTTTTTCCGCCATTTTTGAGTTTTCGAGCTCTTTAACCTTGATTTCATATGATTGTTGGAATCATATGATTGTTGGTTGATTTGGTATGTTGGGAGGTAGTTAATCATGTCTATGTTGATTGTGGTGAAAAACCGTAATTTATTTTTAAGAATTAGTAAACAAAAAGGGGTAATAATTGGGTTATGTGTTATAAGATTGAATTAATGTTTATGAGATTTAACAAATGCTTTAGGGGATTGAATTAATGCTTTGGTTGCTAAAAGGGATTAATCGGGCATTGTGATTGCTTTGTTTGTGGTGCGTTGAGTTGGGTTGAAGTTATATATCTTAAAGAGGGTTTTATTAAAGGAATAGAGGTTTTGACAAAGGTGTTGGGGTTTTGGAACAACAGGTTGGTCTTGATAACGAAACTATGTTGGTAATTCTTTTGGTTTAGTGAAATGGAAAATGGTTGATTTGAAATGGTGGAATTAGTTGTGAAATTGAGTTATAACAATTGTATTTAAATGTTAGAGGTTTTGTCCTTGATCATCGGTTGAGGATGACATTGTTGTTATTGAATAGATTATGTGTATGTAATACACTTGTGTGGTAGCTATGTGATCTAGCATGTTGTGATGTGGTTGGAGGTCTGTTTCTCTTTAGTTGAGCCAGTAAAGTGTGGTTCCTTGAGATAGGTATCTCTTCCTTCCGATTTGAGCCCGGAAAAATGTGAAATTGAGGTCCGCTTCTCTTCGGGAGGTGGGTAAAGCATGGCGCCTTGAGATAGGTTCCTCTCCCATCTGGTTTGCGTCGAGTAAAGTGTGACCTTGGGGTCATTTCCCTCCAAGTGATGCCGGTAAAGCGTTATGTGTTATGCGGGTTATATCATATGCCATTCGTACTACATGCCGATGGAAATGGAAGTTTGTGTTACGTTCAGTTATTTATATTAAGAAATGTATGTTTCTTGATATCTTGTTATATGATTGGGTTATGACTCCTATATGTGAATGTTCTTTTAACACAAAAGTGGAGACAGAATTCCTTTATATTAATGTAGAGGTCTAAAGAAACAAGATTGTGTTGTGAAGGAATTCTTTTGGAACTAAATTAGATAAATAGGAAAGAAAATGTGACGCCCCATACTCTAAGGGTTAGGGTAACGTCACTAAAGAGTCCTTTGGTCGATAGCCAATGATCCCAGGAGGGTTGCAGGAGTCAATATAGCCTCCCTTCTAAGTCTAACCACCTTAGATAGCAAGCTATGTTTTTGACAGATCTTAAAAGGTATTAACACAAGTTCTCATAAGTACCACAGCGATAGACATAGGATTACAAAAGCAAATAATAATTACAGTGTTCAAATATTAAATTACAAAACAAGTTCCATTACTCTTACAATCCAAAAATAAAAGTATGAATAAACTCATAACCAAAAAGGCTTCTAACTTTCTCTAAAATAGACACAAGTCTTCAAATGTCTCTGGCTCTTCGATATCTGACATGAAGCACCATGAGCTTTGAATACCCATAAACACACACACACCCCGTCCATTTTTCCCAATCCAATATGCCATAACAATTACAACAATAGGGAAAGAAGCAGGATATTCAAGTAAATAACAAGGATTACAAGGTTAGTGTTAGTAGTCTAGAAATGCCCCAGAGAGATTTCATTCTCCCAACAACAAGAATAGGACACAGATTATTCGGTATGCCCCCTCTTTTGCTGCTTTGTTGCAAACCATACCTCGGATGCCTACCAATGGTTATATACTACGTAGCGCCAACCGTAGGGCCTCAAAAGAGATGGCAAAATAGGCCCTTGCCCATTCCCTCCTCACACCAAACCTCTTATGGTCCAAACATGACTGCTTTGTTCAAGGGTTCTGAAATAATCATTTGCACAAGACTTTAAATTTCAAAAGGGAACAAGTCCCGCTAACCAATTCAATTTGAACATAACTTTATCTCATAACAATACTCATATGATCGAAACCTCATTAGCCACCCTATTAAGTTTTCCGTTTAGATTAATGTTTTAAGTTAGTTAGCACAAACAAATAACAAAAGAATAAATTTCCATAAGTATGAGCATCATCGAAGGACCAAAATAAAAGATATATTACCATAATATATGCAATATCATACCAAGACATGATCATATACTAATAAGCATATTTATGAAGATAGGTGCATAAAACACCAATACAAAACAAAATTTCCAAATTTAGTACCATTTAAAGATTAAAGTCAAAAAGACCTTTTTAGATTTTTCCCGAGCCTAGCCTTTCTCTAGTTCGTAGAGAATTTCATATAGTTTCAGAACATTTTTTAGAAATGGAATAGCTTTTATAGATTTTTAGTTATTTAAGAAACACTCCAAAGCTATTTAGATTCGTCGATCGTTATGAAAATCAGATTTTCATACAAACCGCTCATTCTTTTTCAATGAAACCAATTTTCCTAGAAAGATAACTTTTGAAGGAAGTTTTTGACAAAAAACCGAGGTACACGTTTCTACATGTTTCTAGAATTTTCAAAAGTTGGCTGTAAAACTGGTTTTTCATTCGAAACACTCAAAATAAGAAGATTGGTAAGAAAAAAGGCCAACTAAGGAAAACATTTCACTTATTTTGTGATGAAAACATACTAAATAATGTATCAATAACTCATATTTTTTGAGTGATGGTGTGCCTTTGGAAATAATGTGAGATATGTGAAGAAAAATGTAGTTCTGCATTTATTCAGAGGAAATATGAATAGAAGAAGGATCAAAGCCCAATTCATCAACTTTGAACACATGAACACTATTACAACACATTTGAAAATATGATTTTAAATCTCTAATAACATGTATTTGAAAAAGAAAATAGGAGAGATGGTGATGTGGCTTTACTTGTTGCCTAGTTGAAGAGTTTTCACAAAGGTTCTTCTATTTTCCTCTAGTCCACTACCAAGGTTCACTCTGTTCCTCTTCCTTCTCTCTCAACCGAATATGTAAGTGTGTGAGTGTGTTTTTGTGCTCAAAGTGTAGAGAGGATTGGTGTATTTATAGAAAGAAAAGAATGGTGAAAAGTCCAAAATGTCTTTAGTTCCAATTCAATTGAATAGGCTTGGATTTACTTAGGATGGAATGGAATGTATGATGATTATGCCTTCCCATCTTGAACATTCTCGTTCTACATGAGTGCGTAGCCTAACTCTTCATTGGATGCATCACAATACATGGTATACCCTACATCTTGTTTCGGAATGATTAATATTGGTGCGTTGGTTAATCTCATCTTCAATTCCTCAAAAGACCTTTCACAAGCTTCATTCCATTCGTACTTTACTCCTTTCGACATCAATTGTGTCATTGGCTTGGCTAGTTTAGAGAAATCTTGAATGAACCTTTGATAATACCCAGTCAGTCCTAAGAAACTACAAATTCTGTTACAGTCTTTGGTTACTTCCAATCCAAGACTGCTTCTACATTGGTTGAACCTATCAAAATCCCTTTCTTAGATACTACATGTCCCAAAAATTTTACTTCTTTTAACTAGAACTCACATTTACTTGCCTTGGTATACAGTTGGTTATCTCTAAGGACTCGAAGAACAATCTTCAAATTGTCCATGCTCCTCCTCAAACCTTGAATTTATTAAAATATCGTCAATGAACACTACTAAAAACTGGTCGAGGTCTGGTGTAAAGGTCTTGTTCATTAGGCTCATGAATACTGTTGGTGCATTGGTTAGTCCAAAAAACATTACTACAAACTCGTGGTGATCGTACTTAGTCCGAAACACAGTCTTCTATCTATCCTTGTCCTTGAATTATAGTTGATGGTAACCTGACCTGAGATCAATTTTCGAATAAAATTATGAACCTCTAAGTTGATCAAAAAGGTCATCAATTCTTGGATGCGGATACTAGTTCTTGATCATGACTCGATTGAGTTGACGGTAGTCGATGCATAACCTTAACGTCCCATCCTTCTTCTTGGCAAGTAGAACGGGTGCTCCCCTGGCGAGATACTCAGTCTAATAAGTCCCTTTTCAAGAAATTCTTATAGTTTGTCTTTAATTCCCATAGTTCCGCAGATGCCATATGATAAAGGGTCATTAATATTGGAGCGGTCTCAGCTTATAGCTCTATACTAAAGTCTACTTCTTGGGTTATTGGTAGTCCTGGTAATTCCTCAGAAAAGATGTCTGCATACTTATGTAGAGAATGGCACAGCATTCCGAGTGTAAATGATTTTTGAAATGGAATGAGGGTTTTTCAAACCGGGATATCGAGCCTACAACTGAACGCAGCGGGGAGGACTCATTTATAGGTACACGACCAAACACAACGAGACACGCTCGAAAAAAAAAACCTAAAACAAAGGTTGAGATATACAAAACAAAAGACACGACATACAGACGCGTTAGCGAAGATGGGGGACCTCGGACCACGAGGAGCCAGTTCGATCTGGGTATCGTTTCCCACCCTTTCTGATTTGTGATTCTCACATCACTCGGCTCTCGAGCTCAGATTTTTTTCTGAAAACCCTTTTCCTCACTTTTCTCTCAACTTACACCTCTCTATTCTTCATTCTCTTATTTTTCATCCCTCCCCGGGGTGATTGATGGATAAATAGAACGGTGTGGGTTCGTGCTCAACACCGTTAGCTCACGGCCATTTCTTTTGACGGGTAGAGCGCTCTTCTGGCAAGTACGTCGATGACGGGAAAGACAGAACGCCTGACTCAACTGTGCCCCTAGTTCATCATTTTAACCATTCTTTGTTTTTGCTTTCTACTAAAACAGTTTTGATCAAAATGAGAGTCGGATTGACGTACTTGTTCGATTTTTGATTTGAAAAGCATACAAGTCAGGCTGCAAGCACTGAAAATTTTCCTTTTTTGGGTCCAAGACAATGGTCCAATTTTGGAAAATGGAATAGTTTTCGAGAAAATAGTCAACCTCAGTAAAAAAAAATTTCAAAAAAACTATTTTTCAAACAGCTGATGCTCAACAAGCATGAAACTTACTCTTCGAGATGCACAACCTCGGATCAGAGGCAATGGAAAATTGCCCCTGGTTTGAAGGGAGTGGGAGGCAACGGAAAGTTGCCCCTAGTTTGAATGGCGTCTCACGACGGCTTGTGGCAACGGAAAGTTGCCCCTTGTTTGGGATGGTGCCGCAGCAATCCGCAGACAGTCTTCATTGGCGGTGGTCGAGCTCTTGGACACAGCGATGGCGAAGACGGTCACAACACATATATGGACACAATCACCTTGAAGAGTGTTGGCCACTGGACTTTGGGGATGAAATCGAAACCATTGCATGGACTGAGACGCTATGAAAGCGTTGGGGGCTGGACTTCATGATGAAGTTGCCTACGTATCCCAAACATGGGAATCAAGCCTCACGTAGTTCCGGTTAAGGTCCACTCGGGTATTTTAACCTTCACTTTGTTTGGCTCTCACTTTTGCCAAGACGCCCAATGCGGGTTTTCGACCTTGCGAGCTTCTTTTCATTTTCTATTTCTTTTTTTTCTTTCTTTTTTTGAATTTTCTTTTTCTTTTCTTTTCTTTTTTGTATTATTTTTTTTTTCTTTTCTTTTTTGTATTTTTTTGCTTTTTGTATTTTTCTCTTGCTCTAACTTTTGCCTGGACCGCCCTTTCGGGTTTTCGGTCCAGCGAGCCTCTCAAAGGGTAAAAGTGTAGCAAGTCCATGCCAAATGGTTTTTTTGAATTGAAGCCTCTTTGTGTCTAGGAGAACGGCTGTTGCACTGATTTGCGGAGAATCCATCCCGGTTACTCCACGAGCTTCTTCCGGCGAGATCTACTCCTTCCGATTCGGCTTTGGTGCCTCTTGCTCGAGGGCTGCTTCAAAACTGGCCACACGGGCCTCCTCTAACGGTTGACTGTTGAATGTTCCGGATGAGTTCGAGGTTCAAGACAACAGGCCGAATCTTGAGGCTGAGAGCGATCCTAGGCTGCGCAGTCTCAAGAACGATTCCACACAGGTCTTCGCAGGGCCGCGTAAAACATTTGTTTTTGAAAGTTTTTAAGAAAGCGACAAATCGCTCGCGCCGAAGATAGTGTGGAACCAATCTGGATCAGGCCAGGATCCTTCTCAGTACTCACGCCGACAAGCATGGTTTCATTCATAAAAAGGCTTAGCACGCCTTTCTTTCTCTCAAAATGATCAAAATTTTGCAAAAGCCGAGGAATTCCTTCCTCTTCGTTTTTATCACCGCAGTGTGCAAAAAAGTTTGTTTTTTGGAAAACTTAGGTTAATGCAATGAGTTTGGCGCGCAGGAGAGCAGGCGAGATGTACTGTCAGCCCAATCAAATTCTCTGGCACTTACGCTGAAAGCAAGCATGAAGTTGAGATAGCAACAGCTGTTTCATCCGGATCTGTTGGTGCAACTAGCCCCTTGGCAGAAACAGACTCAAAAACCAAAACAGGTAATTCCAGAACAAAACGGTGTTCGAGGCAACAACCCCAGAATCACCTGGTATTATATACAACGGGGACTGACTCGATACAGCCAGACAGACCCTTAAGCAAAAAAGACTAACTCAAGACAAAGAGACAGACTCAAAACAAAAGACTGACTCGATATCCGAGCCAGGATTTACAAAACTCGGCTTCACCGATGCTCAAAAAAATACGTGCCAGACGCTACATCCAAAATACACCAAATGTTGCCCGCAGGCGGTCCACTTTACATACTCGCAGTATCTGAACCCTCGAAATCCAACAGCTGAGTGGTGACGGGCTTGCCTGAGGTGGGTGGTAGGATAACCTTGTTATCAATCAAATCCTGCACTTCATGACGAAGGCGGGAACATCCATTGGTACTGTGACCGGACTGTTGGTGGTACGCGCAGTACAAGGTAGCATCGTGCGTGGCGAGGAGATTCTTCGGGAGTGGCCGGGGCTCCAAAGGCTTAAGATGCCCATTCTTCGCCAATATTAGCAATGCCCTAGACAAAGGCATGTGGAGGTCGTGAAAGACCCTGTGCCCTCGGGGCAGGTACTTTGAAGATTGAGGATTTTTGCCAGATGCGCTAGCGAAAGGGTCGGCCGGCGCTGCCTTGGCTTTTTGAACCTTTCCCGGTGCAGGGTTAGGAACTACAGGAATTGTCGGGGCATGACGGGGCCCATCCCGGTTTTCTGCCTGGCTTGAATTGCCTTTGATCGGAGCGGGGAAAGCATCATCCACAGCTTTGATCACGATCGCAGATGTTTGTTGCTTGTTCATCCCTCTGGCTTTCAGAGCCTCGACTGCCCACAGCAGTTGTTCAATAGGATCGGCGTTTACCTTTGCCTTGTCTTTTCCTCTGGCCTCAGCCTGATCAAGGGTCTGGGTTGGTGCTGGCAAGTCGCGGCTGTAGCTGGGAGCCACCTCTGGCTGGCTGAGCTCTATCACAATCCGCCCCAATAGCGGGGGCTCCTGTGGTACGAAATTCCCGGCATACGGCGCCGCTGGCGGTGAAGCTGATATTCCATAGGCCAGATCGGCCACGGACCTCTGGAGGTCACCTATCATTCCCATCAATTCAAAGGTGGTGGGCTCACGAGCCTGATATAACTGGGGAGCCCAGACCGAGTGCACAACGGGCGACCTGTGTGGGTGTGACATACTGATGCTGGCCTCACTCTGCGGAGCGGTCCCCTGCTCCAATGCAGCCGTCATAACCACAACTTCTTCTGAATTTTGTGCCGCCATAAATCCTGCCTTAGCAAGGGGAGACACTGGCTATTCTGTATCAACTCTGTGACTCTCTGAACTGAAAGGAAAAACAGGCAGCATTTCAGTCCAAACTGATCAAACACGGGCGTAGCCAAACAACTGTACCCTACTGCTGATCACTGTTCCCAGATTTCTGTTCCCAAAAACTGAACCCGATACCCGCAGATAACTGATTCCTGATAACTGATTCTCAACAATACTGATTCTGGTGCCCTCGGGCCTGATACTCAAACTCGCAAACTGGTATATGCGTTCCTGTAGAGATACACTCTAAAAGCACATAGCAAGTAAGTGAGAGCCAAAACACCCCTATGTTGGGGTAGGGTTTCCCTGTCCTATTTTGTCAGGAGCTAGGGTTTCACTATGCACACCGCGGTTTTCAAACAACCTAACATCGGGTGAGCAACCTGTCCTAGTTTGGAATGGTCACTATGGATCCGAACATGTACTAGGTCGAATGGTCAAAAAGGGTGCCCCGGGAAAAACCGGGGTTTGTGTTCCCATGCTGTCAGAGCCCATAGCCGGTCAGCCTTATGGACATGCCTTGACAAGACAAGCCTCCGGCAAACCGTTCAGGAATGGCAGATGGCAAACACTGTGTTCCTAGGCGCACCAATGCACATGCAATGCAAACAAACACATAAATGAAGTCAAAACAGGATATCACGAGTTCGAGTCAAACTCTCTAAAATTCCCCAGCAGAGTCGCCAGAGACTGTAGACGTCCCCGAACGCCCCGGGAGGATGAGTCCCGTTCTGTTCATTTGGGGTTACTACAGTTCGGACTCGATTTGTGTCACGGTTCTTAATCTGAACCAAAGAGTCCAAATCCGGCAAATCGTTTTGAGAAACAGATTTTTTGAAAAGAAGTGCCAAACATGGACTGCTTTGCCAGATACAGAGTCGCCACCTAAATATTTTGAAATGGGGAAATTTAGGAAACCCTGACTCGGTGCCGAAGGCCACATGTCCGTCATCACCGGAGTTGTCTCGGCTCGGGAGCTTGGGTCCGATCGGGGAAGGTCAGCTATGAGCACCCCCTTTTGCCCGGTCCGAAGACCGGCCTCTACTAACCATGATATCCGATTTTGAAAACGTTATGTGTTCTTATCCCAGTTATTAGCCTAGAATTACTATGTTATGCGCACAGCAAACAAGTATAGACTAGATTGCCTAATTTGGGAATAAACATTGCATATCCGTTTGTTTTGAAAATGCTTTGGATTTGCTACTCGCAAGTAGGCTAAAACACGGATTTCAATGAGTTCTTCCAACTCAAACAATCCAACCTTCACCCACAGACATCCAAGCAGTTTATAACACATAAGCATCTAGCCACATGTTAAGCATGCTGACATGGCAACATTCACACTCATGCGATATGCTAAAGCGGAAATACTTACATCGTACTCCGTGCCAAAACAAAGAACTCGTTAGCAAACATGCATGATCCAAGTCCATGTTAAGTGCCTAATGCATCGCATACAAAGTGTTGCTAGAATAGGCTCGGCTATCCTAAACATAGCATGTGAGAAATGCACAACTATCACATATTCAGTTTAGAATTTGAAGTACAAATGCAGTTAGCATGATGTACCGAGCCTAATGTATGCAATACAAATGTATGGATGTACGCATGCATAGCATAAGGTATGCTAAATTAAACGTGCCCTAATACTAACCATCAAAGTAGGTAAGTAAAAGGGAAGAAAGAAGTGGGGATTGGAAGACATACACACCACCCACGCACACTTATTACAGATTTGCCCTCGCTCGGAGGGACCAAATAAATATTACAAATTAATTAACTACGCAAGCTAATTAATATTAGAAATTAATTAATTTAATTAACAAATTAAATAAATTAATTAAAACAGGAAAATCGCCTCGGGAAACGCGCCGCCATGCATAGGCTGCCTCTGTTTTCCTTCCTTCACTCCTCTGGAGGCTGTCAAAACCTCAGGATTACATCCCTGGACACTGGGGAGTACCATCGGCTGAGTGGAATTACCACCGGCAGTGGTATGTGGCCATCGGCACAAACTGAATCCATCGGCAGAGGATTGATTGCCGGCCGGCACCTTACACTGCCGGTCGGCAAAGAAAGCCTGCAGAACCTACAACTCACAGCAACAGAGGGCAAAACAAAGCATGGCAGCACAATTCAAGGCATGTATGCACCAACCATGTCCCTTATCATGATAATGACTCAAAGGGGCATGTGCCTCGATTTTCGGACCACCAATCACCCATTTCCATGCATGATGGCCCAAAGACCAAGTATGCAACTTTGATTTCAAATGCAATGCAAACTAATCAAACAAACAAGGCCCAATTCCTATCACTAGTCAAGGAACAAGGCATGCATGCAAGATGTAATGCAACCTAGGCATACAAGCTAAGGATGCAACATGGCATGGCAACAAACTTATGCAAGCATACAAGCATACATATGGCAATGCAAATAGATGGAAAGATGGACTTATACATGGATTAGGCAGCTCTAATAAGGCCCAAAACAGTAGCCATAATGCCCAAAAACGAAGGCTAAACATACATGCACACATACACATGTTAAGGCCCAACACTTAGGCACAAAGCAAGCAACATTCAAGCACACTTGAAAGAGGCAATCATGAACAATTGGCATGCAACGCGAGCTCTAAAATCATGTTATAAAATGATGCCAAGTCATATTAAACAAGACAAGCAAGTGCATGCAAGCATGGTCCAAGTACTTGAAGCAAGTCATGAAGCTTTGAAGCATGTTTATCACAACAAACATGGCATGCATTAAACTACTAAAACAGATATTTAGCATGTCAAAACAAGGCCAAAGGACTCCTTAGATGGCATCTAAGTGGCTCAAATACAAAGGCATACATAGACACCAAAACATGGAGCATTGCTACACAAGCTTCCAAAGCATTAAAGAGGCATGCAAGGCAATCAAACAAGCATGGAAATGGGACTGAAATAACATGTGGAGGGACCCCAAATCACCAATTCGATGCAAAGATGTCATGCTACACATGCACATACTCAAGGCTAACAAGCCCAAATACAAAGGAGCTATATCAAGCATGCCAAAATCGACCCAAACACTTATGGACAAACCTAAAACATGGCAAAATAAGCACATAATCTTCACAAGACTAAGCCTAAAACATGCTCCAACTAAGGCTAACAACCTAAGACATGTTAAGGCATAAACAAGGCATTACATGGCAACTATGCTAAGCATGCATGGAGTACCAAAACCAACTTAAAATCATGTTATATTATGGATATATAAGCATGAAAAACAACCTAAACATGCTCAACACACAATCAAGCATAATGCTCTCTCAAGAGGCCAAATCATGCCCTTTTCAAGGACAACAAGGAGAGGGGGTGGCCCTCTCCTTCTTAGGACTTCAAGGCATCATCTTCACCACTAAAATCCCTCAAGATTTCAGTGGTGAAGAGACCCCAACACCAAAATCCCGGAGCTAGCACAAAATGGCCCAAAATGAGGCCTTTCAAGGCCTAAGGGTGGTCCACTACCCTCAAACAACAAAACACTCTTAATAAACAATAAAGAAGGCTTAAAAACAGAACTTTTTTATGTTATACAATAAGCACAAAAACAGCTCTAAGTCAGGTAGAAAATCAATGCAAAAATGGGGAAAAATGAGACTAGGTTCTCACCCTTGTAGACCTCTTCACAAATGGTGCTCCAATGGCCTCCTTTAGCTTGGATCCTACACCAAAACTTCAAAACCAGTCCTTTAGAACCTCAAGAGCCAAAGGAAGGTGAAACACTAGGTGTTTGTGTGCAATAGTAAGACACAAAACACCTAGTGCACAAATGAGAGGGAAAGAGAGATAGAAAATATATCTAACTCAAACCCTAGAACAAGAGCTCAACAATGGTTGTTTTTGCTCTCAAAATCTCTCAAGTCTCTAACCTAAGTCCTCTCTTTTTGTTACAAGAGAGAGCCTCTCTCTATATGTCTTGTAAAGCTTACAAGACAAGCTTTACAAGAGGGAGATCCCTCCATACACGTGTATGGAGGGATGCAAAAGCAAGACAGCTGTCTAAAAATATCTGCAAAAGCAGATGAACAGCAATCGGCCGGCCAAAAATGCCATCTTGGCCAAAAAGAGTGCCGACCGGCACAAAATAGTGCTGACCGGCAACAAAAGGTGCCGGCTGGCAAACTACATTGCCGGTGGCAGCAAACACCAGCCGGTGGCCTCTAGCCACTGCCGGTGGTGGGTGGGGGATGGTCTACAAGCCCTACCCTGCCTCTCAAAGGCAAGATGCAAGTGTTTGGTGCAAAACCAGACACTAAACGGTCAAGTTCGGAGATCCTGAGACAAGGCGCGCGAGCCGAGGCCTCCGGGAACTCCAAACGAACACAAACATGGATAATCACCGAGTGTTCAAACGGTGACATCCAAGTCTTGAGGACGGTCAAAAATGGGGTGTCTACACCAAGATTTGTCACCAAGAAAGAAAATGAAACTATTTATAAGAAGCGTTGGGCTAATAATTAGGGCTCAAAGGAAGTCAATTTTACAAGGGGTAGTATATAAAATAGAACTAGATGGTCATAACTTAATCTTGAAAAATGATGACATCGAATAAAGGTTACGAATATAAGATGAGGGTACGACGATCTATAGCAGACGCGTAGAACTAATAGTACCTCTATTGCGCGATGTGAGGCCTTGCTTAGAGTTAAAACCACTTCTAGATCCTAAAATATGTCCTCACGAGTCGATGTTGTTATGCCCGTAATTCGAAGAAACGTCCTAAGATAAGTCAAGAAAATTTCTACTTTTGATGTCTTTTAGTTGATAGAATAGGTAACGTTATAATAATATAACATAGTTGGAGCAAGGTAGTTGCCAACCATAGGTCGAAATGCGTGGGTAAGGGTTGAACCTAGGTTGTGATACCAAGTTATGACGTCCCAATTTCTACTCTAAGGGTTAGGGTAATGTTACTAAAGCGTCCTTTGGTGATTAGCCAAGGAAGATCCCAGGAAGGTCGTAGGAGTCAATATAGCCTTCCTTCTAAGTCCAACCACCTTAGATAGCAAGCTATCTTTTTGACAGATCTTAAGAGGTATTAACACAAGGTCTCATAAGTAACGTGGACATAGGAATAGGATTACAAAAGCAAATAATAATTACTGTGTTCAAATCTTAAATTACAAAAAGAGTTCCATTACTGTTACAATCCAAAAATAAAAGCACAAACAGACTCATAAGCAAAAAGCCTCTAACTTTCTCTAAAATAGACAAAAGTCTTCAAATGTCTTTGGCTCTTCGTCGGCCTCATATATTTCTTCGATACCTGACATGAAATGCCATGAGCTTTGAATACCTAATAAATGCACACACACCTCGTCCCCTTTTCCCAATCCAATACACCATAACAATTACAATAATAGGGAAAAAAGAAGGATATTCAAGTAAATAGCAATGATTACAAGGTTAGTGTTAGTAGTCTAGAAATCCCCCAAAGAGATTTGATCCTCCCAACCACAAGAATCGGACGTGAATTATTCGGTATGCCCCATTTTATGCTGCTTTGTTGCAGACCTTACCTCGGATGCCTACCAACGGTTATATACTGCGTAGCGCCAACCACAGGGTCTCAAAAGAGACAGTAAAATAGGGCCTTGCCCATTCTCTCTTCCCACCAAACCGCCTAGGGTCCGAATACAACTATTCCGTTCAAGACTTCCAAAACAACCACTTGCACAAGACTTTAACTTTCAAAAGGGAATGTTGGAAAATTGGTTTACATAGGCTTATTTTGGGCCGACTTTGAGCCCAAATTGAGTGGGCCCCAAACGTATTTTGGGTGGGTCCAAAGAGGTGAACTGTTCCTTTCCGCGTGGCAAGTCACACGGTGAAGACGGTTCGTCAAAACCATTTATGAGTGAATGGGAACATGACGTCGTTTTTGGATTTGTGGAATTGAACATTTAAGTTTTAAATGTGGGTTTCGTTGTGAGGCTTGTCCCACATTGAAACTTTAAGAGAGTTTTGTTGAGTATATAAACTTTAGCCAACAACACTTGGGTTGGGCCCCAAGGGGCACCCCAAGTTTGTAGAAGGAAGGAGTTATGGACAAAGTGAACCATAGCCCAAACCACCACAAACGCGCACGCGCGCCACTGCCGCCGGCCGTCCGGCCGAGCTAAGCCATGCCAAGCGCGAGTGTGGGATGTGGGTCGGGTTGGTTCTTATATTAATTTTTTGGACAAAATTTATTTTAATTTTAAATAAAATTAAATTTAAATTTTGTGCCAAAAATTGAATTATTTTCCGTCTAAATTTATCTTCTTCAGTTCGAAATTCCTTAACAGTTTAAAACTGTTTTTTTAGTTTTTTAACTGCCACAAACTGCCCAGCAGTTCTGGGTACAACAGTCCAGCAGTTAGATCTGTTTGAATTTGAAGTATGCTTGTTCATAACAGGTACATACATGTTCACTTTCAAAACTGAATCTGTTGGACAAATTCATACCTGTTCGGACAGGGCTTTTTGTGCCTATAAATACCAACATTCCAGCAGTGTTAGAGGATCCGAAAATCAGTCTGCAAATTGTTTCTTTGCTGTCCAGTATTTATTTTGTGCATTATTCTTCATTTTAGTTTTAGAATAAAATTTCAGAGAGCAAGAACACAAGCTTCTAATTCGCCGTACAAATTTGTGTTGAGTGCTACTACAAGTTTGTGAAGATCATTGTATCTTGGGAGATAGATGCCACTCAAGAGTAAGCACCGTAGCGGGCGAATCTGTCTGAAGGACAGAGTATCACACAATCGACTTGGTCGTTGAATTTTCTTTAAATTTGATTCGATAAATAAATTTGGTACGTTATTTATTTATTTTGTTTGATTTAGTTTTCATTTATTTTATTTACATAGAAGATTGTTCCAACAATCTTAAGACAGATTCGAATTATTCTGGTTATAGAATTTTTCGTTGGATTTCCCTTTCTCATTTTTCTTTTAAGAAAATTATTTTTTGTGGATTTACAAAATAATATTCTGGTTGGAAAAACAAATAGTGATTATATGCTATTTGACAGATAGTAGTAATATACTGTCTATTTTCATTGACAACTAGTAGTAATATACTGGTGTCATTAACAATTCAGAATATATTTTTGTGGAATTTTGTCATAAATTAATTTTGGTTTTCTTAATTTATTTCTGAGTGTTCATTAATTAAAAAATACTGTGTTAGTTTTTTTTAATTATTGAAGTGTTTACAGAAATTTAATTTTCTGTATGGAATTAATTTGGTTAAATAAAATTTTATTTTATTTCCCAATTAATTGAAAAATGAAAGTTATATTCTTGTTTCTTTTATTTTTACAGAATTTAATTCTGTGAATTTGGCTTAATTTTCTGTGTAGTGTAAATTCTAATTATAATTTTGTTTTATAATTTAGAATTGATGGCTACTGAAACTAATGCCCAAACAAGTACTACTGACGTGGCTGCAATGAAGCCAGCCCCCTCTCCTGTTGTGACAGTACCGATAAATCATAGTGAAAAGCCAGAAAAGTTCTCAGGAATTGACTTTAAAAGATGGCAACAGAAAATGTTGTTCTATCTTACAACTCAGAACCTGGCTCGTTTCCTCCGTGAGGATGCTCCTATTTTGAAAGAGGATGAAACCGACCGGCAAGTGGTTGCTGTGGTTGATGCCTGGAAACATGCTGATTTCCTTTGCCGGAACTACATCTTGAACGGACTTGACAACACATTATACAACATCTACAGTCCTATCAAGACAACAAAGGAACTTTGGGAGTCGTTGGAGAAAAAATACAAAACGGAAGATGCCGGCTCAAAGAAATTTGTGGTTGGCAGATTCCAAGATTTTGTAATGGTTGATTCAAAATCTGTGATTAGCCAAGTTCAAGATTTCCAACTCATTCTGCATGACATTCACGTAGAAGGCATGTCTCTCAGTGAATCCTTCCAAGTTGCAGCCTTAATTGAAAAATTACCACAAGACTGGAAGGAATTCAAGAACTACCTCAAACACAAGCGCAATGAAATGTCTATGGAAGAATTAATTGTGCGTTTGAGGATTGAGGAGGACAACCGCAATTCTGATAAGCGGGCTAGTAAGAATCCTATGGAGTCTAAGGCAAATGTGGTGGAACATGCTTCAAAAATCAAGAAACGAAAGTCTTCTAGAGAAAGTTCATCACAAGGCTCTAAAGGGGGGGGGGGGGTGAAATAAAAAGTACAAGTTTAATGGCAAACGTTACATCTGTGACAAAAAGGGACATCGGGCCAAAGATTGTCGTAGCAAAGGCAAAAACAAAAGAAGAACAAGCAAGAACCTGCTCAAGCCCATATGACCGAAGTGGACAATATTTCCAGTGGTATAGATGATATCAATCTTTCTGCAGTTGTTTCCGAGGCAAATCTTGTCGAAAATCCTAAAGAATGATGGGTGGACACTGGTGCTACTCGCCATATTTGTGCCGACAAAATGATGTTCACATCTTATTCTACAGTGGACAATGGTGAACAACTTTTTATGGGCAACTCCTCAACTTCCAAAGTTGAAGGACAAAGAAAGATTGTACTAAAGATGACATCTGGAAAGGAACTCACTCTCAACAATGTGCTGCATGTACCGGACATTCGTAAGAATCTTGTTTCCGGATCTTTGTTGAGTAAGAATGGGTTTAGGCTAGTATATGAGAGTGATAAATTTGTACTTACTAAGAATGGGATGTGATGGCCTTTTCAAGTTAAATGTAATGACCGTTGTACCCTAAGTTATTAATAATAATACATCCTCTTCTTACTTGCTTGTGTCTTCAAAATTATGGCATGGTAGACAAGGACATGTTAATTATGGATCTTTGCATGTATTAATTAATATGGAATGTTCAACTAACTTTGACATTGATTCAAATCATAAATGTGAAATTTGCGTTGAGGGAAAATTATCTAAAACTCCTTTTCATTCAATTGAAAGAAGTACGAAACCACTTGAATTAATTCATAATGACATTTGTGATTTTAAATCAATTCAAACCAGAGGTGGGAAAAAAATATTTTATCACTCTTATAGATGACTATACTAGATATAGTTATGTTTATTTAATTCGAACCAAGGATGAAGCTTTGGAAACTTTCATTCAATATAAGAATGAAGTTGAAAATCAACTTGGTAAGAAAATCAAAAACCTTAGAAGTGATAGAGGTGGTGAATATGAATCACCTTTTGGTAAATTTTGTAAAGAACATGGAATAATTCATCAAACCACCGCTCTTTACTCACCTAAGCAAAATGGAATTGCTAAAAGGAAAAATAGGACTTTAAAAGAAATGATGAATGCCATGTTAATAAGTTCTGGATTACCTCAGAACTTGTGGGGGGGAAGCAATACTTTCTGCAAATTATATTTTAAATAAAGTTCCCCGAAAGAAAGTCGATCAAACACCTTATGAATTGTGGCATGGAAGAGTACCATCTTACAAATACTTAAAAGTGTGGGAGTGTTTGGCTAAAGTGGCTATTCCTAGTCCTAAAAAGACTAAGATAGGTCCTAAGACCATTGATTGCATTTTCATTCGTTATGCTAAGAATAGTAGTGCATATCGGTTTTTGATTCATAAATCAGAACATACCGAAATGCATGTAAATACTATTATTGAGTCTCGGAATGCATCTTTCTTGGAACATGTATTTCCAAATAAGACTGGACAAGAGACTAGTAAAAGATCTCATGATGCTATTACTAGTCAGGATCATGAACATGATCAAGAACAAGAGTTAGATCAAAATGAGGAAGAGGAACCTAGGCGTAGTAAACGTGCTAGAACCTCAAAATCTTTTGGTCCAGATTTCCTAACATTTTTGTTAGAAAATGAGCCTTTAATTTTAAAGAGGCTATGTCCAGTCCTGAAGCTCTTTTATGGAAAGAAGCTGTCAACAGTGAAGTTGAATCCATCTTGCAAAATCACACTTGGGAATTGGTGGATTTGCCACCAGGTTGTAAACCTCTTGGGTACAAGTGGATTTTCAAAAGAAAATTGAAAGCGGACGGATCAATTGACAAATACAAGGCAAGACTTGTGGTCAAAGGTTTTAGACAAAAGAAGGTCTTGATTACTTTGACACATACTCACCGGTTACTAGAAAAACATCTATTAGAATGCTAATTGCCATTGCATCTCTATACAATCTATAAATTCATCAAATGGATGTGAAAACCGCTTTCTTAAATGGTGAGTTACATGAAGAAATTTATATGGAACAACCAGAAGGTTTTTTTATTCCAGGGAAGGAAAAGAAAATGTGTAAATTGGTTAAATCATTATATGGTTTAAAACAAGCGCCAAAGCAATGGCATGAGAAATTTGACAAGGCAATGATGTCAAATGGATTCAAAATTAATGAGTGTGACAAATGTGTTTACATTAAAAATACAGACAAAGGTTATGTCATTGTATGTCTTTATGTGAATGATATGCTCATCATGGGTAGTAATAATGATATGAATAAAACTACTAAGAAAATGTTGAATAAACATTTGACATGAAAGACATGGGCATTGCTGATGTAATTCTTGGTATGAAAATTACCAAAACATCAGAATGATATGCTTTGTCACAATCTCATTACATTGAGAAAATACTTGATAAATTTAGCAAAGATGATGATCATCTTGCTAGAACACCTGTAGATCTTAATTTGTTTCTATCTAAGAATGTACAGGAAAGTATTTTTCAATTAGAGTATGCCCAAATTATTGGAAGCTTAATGTACTTGATGAACTGCACTCGCCCAGATATAGCGTATGCAGTATGTAAATTAAGTAGATACATGAGTAATCTGGGTGTAGAACACTAGAAAGCAATTATAAGGGTTCTAAGATATCTCCGATTTACTCGTAACATTAGGCTGAATTATACTAGATATCCACCAGTACTTGAAGGATACTGTGATGCAAATTGGATATCGGATACTAGAGACTCGAAGTCCACCAGTGGGTATGTCTTTACTCTTGGTGGGGCGACTGTATCTTGGAAATCTTCCAAACAGACTTGCATTGCTAGGTCAACTATGGAATCAGAATTCATAGCTTTAGACAAAGTAGGGGAAGAGGCAGAATGGCTTCGCCACTTCCTTGAAGATATTCCAATATGGCCAAAACTGGTGCCTGCTATATGCATACATTGCGATAGTCAATCAGCTATAGGTAGAGCACAGAGTCCGTAAGACAACTTGTCACACCCGAAACTCGCCCCTAAAAGTTTGAGCATGACCTATTCAGAAATAGACATTTAACCTGATATACATAACATACGGGGCCTTAACGGAAGCATTCAATATCACAAAATAATAGAAACAAACTCCATTGAGCTACTACTTCTACTATGCCAGGATCACAAACATCATAACAGGTAAATAAAATCCAAAACATGCACCTGAGCATCGGTTAATACATATACATATACAGACCCAGCCCTACATCTGGGCGTAACAAAGACATTGGGTTAAGGAAGTTATGTACTTTCAACCCTACGCAAAAATTAAGGTACAAGCCATATTCTTAACAAAACTTCACAAAAATGAAAGTGGCTTCATTTAGGGCCTAGACACGCAAAGGTCGACCAAAGAGAATTGACTTCATGGGTTAGGACTGACCTCCCGGTTGGTTACCTACAGAAGCAGACATAACACAGAATGAGCCAGGCTCAGTGAATAGTAATACTTGTATAATTGATGTTCAACTTAAATCATAATACAAATCAATGTGTATGTAAATGCAGAGATTACATGTTCAGTCTGATTCCGTACTAATTTTAGAACGGCCTTGGGCCCAATCTTGAAACATAATGGCTTTAAGCCCTTGAACGGAGTGGCAATAAGTCCTTGAACATATTGGCATTAAGCCCTTAAACATGTTGGCATTGAGCCCTTGAATACATTGGCATTAAGCCCTTAAACATGTTAGCATTAAGCCCTTGAATATGAATCTAAGAGGTGTCTCACACGGATTCTAGAGGTGACTCACATCGTAGCACTTAGTTCCGTGCAGCACTTTGTTTCATATCATAACAACTTAAACAGAATGGCCATAGGCCCAAAATTCCATAATCGTATGAAAGTAGTTTCATCCTTTTCATTAGTTATGCTCATTCTTTGAATCATTCACATAGTTACATAATTAATAGAATTAACAGAATGCTAATGGCAAACATTAGCTGTAGTACATCTACTACTCACAGTGTTGTGACGACGTGCTAGTTCCTCCCAGAGTGTGTCCTGCACACGTTCATAACTTGCAAATTAGTTCATTCTCTTTGTTGAATCATTTCTGGATTCATTTCACTTCAAATGAATTTTACACACATTAATGGGCATAAAATACAAATTCTAAAAATATCCGAGGGTCAAACACGTAAAACAGAGCATATCGTTTTTCTCAGCATGGGCCGCACATGCGGCTGTAAGCCCCGCACGTGCGGGGCATGTGCGGCAAATACCCCCGCACATGCGGCAGTGATGCCCCGCACGTGCTTTTTTAGCAGTGTTCAAAATGCCAAAATTCCCCATTCCCCGCACGTGCGGCCAAGACTCCCGCACGTGCGGCTGGGGTTCCCGCACGTGTGGCCATGACCTCCACACGTGCGGTGATTCTGTGCAAAACAGTCCAAAAATTTTATACAAAATCCCATCTTTTGGTGAGCTTTTCTAAGGCTTGTAATAGGCTTTTTAATTGATGTAACATGGTTCAAACTTTATGTACAAAGACATGTCAAACATGTATCAATTGCATCATGAAGTGATTCTTCAATTCCTTACAATTCATAACATAAATTAAACACTTTGAATTTCTTCTAAATAATTACCAACCATATACACAATCATTCAAAGCCATAAATGAGTTCAAACATGTGAGGGTAAGAAGTAGAATGAAATGAATACAAAGATAAGGGATAGAATGAACTTCTACTCCCTAACTTAACTTCAAACCAATTCCATGATAATACATCTCTCAATTTAACCAACACACACCCTAGCTTGCATGATTACCAATTACTTCAAGTAAAATCACATACCTGGAGCTCTAAATCTTCTAAATTTCCCCAATTCCTAACTTGAAGAACTCCTCCTCTCAATTTCTTCTCTTCTTTCTCTCTCAGGATATTTTGTAGAGCTCTAAGTCTAAGTCAAACATCTAAAGAACATGGCTATATATGGATACAAGGTGAATATGACAAAATTAAATCAATTTAATCATTCCAAATTGAATTTTCACAAAAATGCTTATTCTCACTTAAAAATTACGCTGATTCCAAATATAAAATCAATTTCAGATAATTAGGCCTCTAAGGCTTCTAATTTCTGATTCAAACATTATAATTGTAACAGATGTTCTTTTCTTACCAAACAGATCTAGATCTCTAATCATGAGATCCATGTACTTAAACTTAGTTTCTCATGAAATCTTACATTAAGCAATTAAATGCATAGAATACGACACTAAAATTTTGCACAGAAACACATATGAGGGTCGGGTTATTACACTACTCTCTAATGAAATTATTTCCATAGAATATGTTAAGTCTAAAGACAACATAGCGGATCCACTAACCAAAGGGTTAGCAAGAGAGTTAGTTGAGAATTCATCGAGGGAAATGGGACTTAAGCCTATGAAATAAGAGTTACCACAACGGCAACCCAACCTAGTTGACTGGAGATCCCAAGATCTAGGTTTAAAGGGACAACCGAGCTGTGATTGACTTAGAAGGATCACTGGGGAGTCCAACTCCTACCCATTTCTATGATGAAATAGTGATGTCTACAGCGGTTTAGGTTAAGTAATACTTTTAATGATTCTTATATCTAGGCAAACCTCATGGAGTATGGCAGGATACTCTTCATAAGAATCACCAATATGAGTGTGAACCGGGCCGGTTCTATAAGATTTGTAAAGGGCTACAATTCTCTAGAACACTCATGAAAGACTAGGTTGTTCAGGACCAAAATGAACACAATAGTGAGAACTAAACTGTGTCTGGGGATATACTGTGTGAGTTCTATTGTCTTAGTTTACACAAACGGCTGAACAGTTCAAGACATCATGTTCACTGGTTAGCTAGTAAATCCGATAGTGTCTCACAAGGGAAGGTTCGAAGCCAAAAGCTACCTATCCTTTGCAGAATATTTCCAATTTCTGTACTCTCTGTTGTAGATCAGGTTGTTGCATTTTCTCTTCGTCAAATTCCATTCATATGGGGGATTATTGGAAAATTGGTTTACATAGGCTTATTTTAGGCCGACTTTAAGCGCAAAATTGAATGGGTCCCGAACGTCTTTTGGGATGGGTCCGAAGAGGTGAAGTGTTCTTTGCTGCGTGGCAAGTCACACGATGAAGATGGTTCGTCAAAACCATTTCTGAGTGAATGGGAACATGACGTCATTTTCGAGTTCGTGGAATTGAACATTTAAGTTTTAAATGTGGGTTTCCTTGTGAGGCTTGTCTCACATTGAAACTTTAAGAGAGTTTTGTTGAGTATATAAACTCTAGCCTACAACACTTGGATTGGGCCCCAAGGCGCACCCCAAGTTTGTAGAAGGGAGGAGTTATGGACAAAGTGAACCATAGCCCAAACCACCACACGCGCGCGCACGTGCCGTCACCGTACGGCCTGCCGGGCGCGTGTGTGGGATGTGGGTCAGGTTGGTTCTTATATTAATTTTTTGGACAAAATTTATTTTAATTTTAAATAAAATTAAATTTAAATTTTGTGTCAAAAATTGAATTATTTTTCTGTTTAAATTTATCTCCTTCAGTTCGAAATTCCCTAACAGTTCAAAACTATTTTTTCAGTTTTTTAACTTTCACAAACTGCCCAACAGTTCCGGGTATAACAGTCCAGCAGTTAGATCTGTTTAAATTTGAAATATACCTGTTCATAACAGGTACATACCTGTTCACTTTCAAAACTGAATCTGTTGGACAGATTCATACCTGTTCGGACAGGGCTTTTTGTGCCTATAAATACCAACATTCCAGCAGTGTTAGAGGATTCGAAAATCAATCTGCAAATTGTTTCTTTGCTGTCTAGTATTTATTTTGTGCATTATTCTTCATTTTAGTTTTAGAATAAAATTTCAGAGAGTAAGAACACAAGGTTCTAGTTCGCCGTACAAATTTGTATGGAGTGCTACAACAAGTTTGTGAAGATCATTGTATCCTGGGAGATAGACGCCACTCAACCGTAAGCACCGTAGCGGGGTGAATCTGTCTTAAGAACATAGTGTCACACACTCGACTTGGTCTTTGAATTTTCTTTAAATTCGATTCGATAAATAAATTCGGTACGTTATTTATTTATTTTGTTTGATTTAGTTTTCATTTATTTTATTTACACAGAAGATTGTTGCAACAGAGAACACATACCGCTAACCAATTCAATTTGAACGTAATTTTATCTCATAACAATACTCATGTGACCAAAACCCGATTAGCCACTTATTAAGTTTTCCATTTAAATTAATGTTTTAAGTTAGTTAGCACAAGCAAATAACAAAAGAATAAATTTGCATAAGTATAAGCATCATCGAAGGACCAAAATAAAAGGTATATTACTATATGTGGGGAAGTGGTTTGGAAATACTCTTCGGATCATGGGAGACGCTAGTGATCCTCAGCTAGTCACCTGAAAAGATACAAGCACTCCGGTCGGGGGTGCCGGAATTAGCACTCCGATGGACAAGTTAGTTCAGACACTCAGGATAGCTTACTTTCTAAGTCTTTGTGAAGTGATTCTTACATACCTTTCTATAACCGTTGTTCCTGTATTTATACCTGTTCTTTTTGATCCTCGGGGCCAGGGCCTACTTTTTTATCATTGCCCTTTCTTTCATTCGGAGCTACTGATCTCCATCTATTCGGCTTTACTCACGTATTCGGCGTCCTGGTCACGCAATATGACGCCGGATAGTATCTAATTTCTGGAGCGCGCATCCTCCGACTCTTCCATTTATTCGGCTCCCACAATTACCCCCCAAGCATTTCACCGACGACAGTTGGCTGGAGTGCTTGGTTTTGAATTCCTAAAAGTCGGAGCCAAAATTCGGCGGTTGGCCTCATCCTCCTGCGAACATCTAGACGCACCCCTTTCGATTGTCGTGTCGACTCCCCGCCCCCTCGTACGTGTCTATTTATTGCGATTTAAAATTTTGAGGTCCTTTCCAGTGTATATTTTATGATGCTCATCGCTGGATTGCCTTCTGGATTGTCCTCGAAACTCTCCTCCGATATCCTCTTCGTCCTTTGTAAGTTTTCTCCTCCCTTGCTTCGAGGACTCTTTCTGATTTATTCCTTCCTCGACATATATGGTGAAACATTTAAAAGACCTCCTCTCGTCAGATCGTATTGCTGGCTTTAAACACCATTTCTCCATTCCTGATGAAGTCTGTTTGTCGCTTGTGGCAGACGGCACTCTTGATATGGAGAGGGAGGATGAAACCACGATTGTCTTTCCTATTTTGTCAATTGCAGAGGGTGGAGTCTGTTTCCCCCTTCACCCATTTCTTAGGGCTGTGCTTCGCTATTGGGGTTTAATCCCTTCCCAACCTAATGTGAATTTCTTTAGAGTCATAATGGGGGTTATAGCGCTCAACCGTTGCCTAAGAATTGACCTTGGCATTCCAGCCATCCGGCATTGTTATGCCTTGGCTAAGTCTTCTGGTCGACACGGGCGTTTCTTCCTTAGGACCAAGGATGTCGACCATCAGCTGATAACTATGCTTTCCAGTTCTGGAAAACGAGTTGATGATGTTATGGTCATTGTCCAGGGTAACTGGGAATTTGGCGAAGGAGAGGATCACGCCGACCCTATTTGTAGACGGAGGGCCGAGCCAGGTGGCTGATTGCTTTCTCGCTTTTATTATTTGTTCGTTTTTGTTGTAAAGCCTCTTTTTGGAAATGTTATGGCTTGGCTTGTGTAGGGAGAAATTTGAAGAAAATTCTGTCTTCAACTGACGGCGCCATTCTTTCGGATATCGAAGTCGCGCTCAAATATTTCGACCGTCGAAGTCTTTAGAAACAAGGCAGGGCGGCCCACATTCTGCTTCGTTACGAGCCGACATATACGACCTTCTCGGCGGCGGAAAGCATCCCGGTTCTGGAGGGTGAAGATTCTCTCATCGCTCTCATTTTGTCCGACTTCAAAAACCTGAGGCAGGTTGGTTTTGGAGGGTCAAATTCGGAGCGGGGTGTAGCTAATGTTACCGAATCAGATCAATCCGAAACCGAATCTGACGCAGTATTGAATTTGGCCGATCCCCCATCTGCTTCGGGTCGAGGGGATCTTTTGCTTGTCGGCATTTTTCACGGTTTAGAGGATATTCCCGCTGCAAACCCCGAAGACATGACCGGGTTAAGCCTGACAAAACTTTCCAGGAAGGTAAATGCGGAAAGGTTGGCCGCGCAGCGAATAATGGAGGCCCTTCCATCTGAAGCACCACCCGCCACCACATCTTAATTTTCCCTGCCTGCTAGCGAATCAGAGTCCTTCCGCGTTATTGAGGTGGAGACAGTGAAAAATCGGGATGTCGAATCTACCTTGATCGTGCAAGCCGGCCAAGAAGTCGAGGTAGAGAAACGCTCTGCCGAGTTTGAAGCCAGCGTAGAAGAACATGGCAAACGTCCTCGATTAGAGGGATCGGATGTGATCGTTCCTTTTGTCATTCAGCCGATGATAAAAAATGTGCCGGTTTCTTCTGATGCTTCGGCGCTTAAAGATCCAGAAGTCGCATTCAGCTTGGCTACGTCCGTGTCTTTGTCGTTTGACAAGGAGGCTTTCCGGGTGGAAACAGATGTAGATGCGACAACACTGGCCGCCCAATCGGCACTTTTGGTACATATTCGAACTTTGCTTCACTTAATCCAAATACTGTTGAAGTTATGGTTCTAAATTCTTGTTTTACAGACCGTTGGATGGATAGTCGATATGGGCCGTCGCCATCGTGACGTTGTCAAACAGATTGGTCATTTACGCGAGGAAGTTGAAGGCCAGAGGAGAAAGGCCGAGGTCGAAGCATTGAGGGCGGACAAGGAAGCCTCAAGGGCCGACGCCGAGATACAGAAGGCTTGTTGCGCGGATCAATTGAGGTCGGATACCGAGAGGAAGGCGGACGTAAGCAAAGATGCGCTCAAGTTGGCCCAGAAAGCAATCTTCAAACTGGAGGCTGAGTTGGCTGAAATGAAGACGGCGAAGGAATCAGCCGAATCGGAGTCTTCCAAAGTATTCGAGGCCGAGAAAAATGTTGGGCTCGCCGAGTACGTGAACCAAGTCCCCAAGTTTGAAAATCGGGGATTCAAACATGGCTGGCATAAAGCCCTTGCTACTTGTTGGGCTCGCCGAGTACGTGAACCAAGTCCCCAAGTTTGAAAATCGGGGATTCAAACATGGCTGGCATAAAGCCCTTGCTACTGCTGACGCTTCATTGATTCTACCAATACCATACGAGGAAGTGGATGTTGAGCCATTGGAGTCTGATTCCGATGGCTGATCCGGCCGACTGACAGTTTTTAGGATGTCGCATGTATTTTTACAGTTTTAATTTAGTATTTTTCATCTTTTGCAACAGTCAGTGTTTGTTTCTTGAATGTATTTTTACAGTTTTAATTTAGTATTTTTCATCTTGTAGCTTTCTGTTTGGTAACTTGAGTATATAAAATTTCTAGAGTTGTGCTTGACTGGCTAAGGAAGATGTTGTTGATGAATGTTATTGCTTTCCGTTATGGTTAGATCGGCTGCTTAGCTTAGGTATTTGGCCGATCAGATCTGCCCTTGCCTTAGCCAGGGCGCGAGTTTGGGAAGCTGAATGGCGTAACTCGTGGGCTAGCTGAGGCACACATTGATCGGCGCTAGCGCTTGAAAACATGGCCGATCAGATTAGTGAATCTACCGGCGCCTTAGCCAGGGCGCGAGCTTGAGAAACCGAATGGCGTAACTCGTGGGCTGGCTGAGGCGCACATTGATCGGCGCTTGCGCTTGAAAACATGGCCGACTAGATTAATAAATCTGCCCTCGCCTTAGCCAGGGTGCGAGCTTGAGAATCCGAATGGCGTAACTCGTGGGCGACGCTTGCGCTTGAAAACATGGCCAACCAGATTAGTGAATTTGCCCTCGCCTTGGCCAGGACGCGAGCTTGAGAAGCTGAATGGCGTAACTCGTGGGCTGGCTGAGGCGCACATTGATCGGTGCTTGCGCTTGAAAACATGGCCGACCAGATTAATAAATCTGCCCTCGCCTTAGCCTGGGCGCGAGCTTGAGAAGCTGAGTGGCGAAACTCGTGGGCTGGACAATTGTCATCCGACTTTTGACGTTTGGGATTACTGACGTTGCCTCGAGAGGTTGCATACATTGAAGGATAAGTGGCATGGGTGCATGCCAGAGGCCCTACTTATTTCTATTCAGGCAACTTGGGAGGAACAAAGATTAGTTGAATTAGACGCCGCAATGAGTCGCAGTAGCGAGCCTATGCGTACGGGAAGAAGAACGTCCAAGGATCGGGAAACACAGCAGCCTCTTAGTCGTCGAAGCGTATCGCCCCGAAAGGACAGGCAACAACGGGGAAATTCTCTGCGCCCGCGACCGAGAATCGAGCCTGATACGATGCCACGACCATTGAGTTTTGCAGTTCTTGGGAGGAATAGACCAATGACGGAGGCGGATTCTATCATTAAAGACCTAGGTGTAGCAGTCGAGTTCGCTCGACAGATCTTCCCGCCGGAAGTCCAACAATCGATGGTCGGACGTCAAGATTTCGAAGTATTTCAAGACGACATACATGGGGCCGTGAAAGGACTATATACTGCTCACGAAGTCGGCATGCGTCTTTGGGAAACGCGACGTCAGAGTGAGAAAATGGATGAAAGGAATCGCAGTTTGGAGATTCGCGCGAAAAAGGCCGAGCATGAGTTTCGAGGGCTGAAGAATGTTCAAACGAGCGCGTCGGTGGCGGTCGGTCAATCTAAATTGGTCATTGAGAGAGTGACCCAACGGACCTCGGGTTATGAAAAGGGGTTTCAGGACGGCCTGAAGGTCAGGATAGAGAAGACCAAACGAGACCTTGCCGAGGAGGTCTGCCGATGTGAAAATCGTGGATTCAAGCACGGCTGGATCAAGGCCCTTCAAACCGAGGAAGCTCTCGAAGCCGTGGGCATTGATTCGGCCTCACCCCTGTATCATCGCCACTACTTTCCTTATTCCGATTTCAAAATTGAGAAGAGCGACAATGAGGGCGCCGAATGAATAGATTTCGCGCCGAATAAATAGAATTTATTTTATTTTCAACATTTGTATTCGGTCTTGAAATGTTGTGTTTAATTAATCATATTATTTCAACTTTCTACCAGGGTTTGTGTTGCGTGGAATAAATATTTAAACATGTATTGACCGGCTTGAATTAAGAACGATTCTGTGAATATGTATTCGGCCCTAAGGTGTCATGCACCGATAGGGGCTCCGAATCCGGAGACTTGATCGGTCCTAAGGTGTCATGCACCGAAAGGGGCTCCGAATCCGGAGACTTTAATTTGGCCAATCGTGATATCCACGAAGGGCGCTCCGAATCCGGAGACTTTAATCGGCCTTATGGTGTCATGCACCGAAAGGGGCTCCGACTTAGTCGGCCCTATGGTGTGATGCACCGAAAGGGGCTCTGAATCCAGAGACTTTCATTTGGCCAATCGTGATATCCACGAAGGGCGCTTCGAATCCGGAGATTTTAATTGGCCCTAAGGTGTCATGCACCGAAAGGGGCTCCGAATCCGGAGACTTAGTCGGCCCTATGGTGTCATGCACCGAAAGGAGCTCCGAATCCGGAGAGTTTAATTTGGCCAATCGTGATATCCACGAAGGGCGCTCCAAATCTGGAGACTTTATCGGCCCTAAGGTGTCATGCACCGAAAGGGGCTCCGAATCCGGAGACTTTAATTTGGCCAATCATGATATCCAAGAAGGGCGCTCCGAATCCGGAGACTTTATCGGCCCTAGGGTGTCATGCACCGAAAGGGGCTCCAAATCCGGAGACTTTAATTTGGCCAATCGTGATATCCACAAAGGGCGCTCCGAATCCGGAGTCTTTAATCGGCCCTAAGGTGTCATGCACCACCGAAAGGGGCTCCGAATCTGGAGACTTAGTCAGCCCTATGGTGTCATGCACCGAAAGGGGCTCCGAATCTGAAGACTTTAATTTGGCCAATCGTGATATCCACGAAGGGCGCTCCGAATCCAGAGACTTTAATCGACCCTAAGGTGTCATGCATCGAAAGGGGCTCTGAATCCGGAGACTTAGTCGGCCCTGTGGTGTCAGGCACCGAAAGGGGCTCCGAATGCGGAGACTTTAATTTGGCCAATCGTGATATCTACGAAGGGCGCTCCGAATCCGGAGACTTTATCGGCCCTAAGGTGTCATACACCGAAAGGGGCTCTGAATCCGGAGACTTTAATTTGGCCAATCGTGATATCCACGAAGGGCGCTCCGAATCTGGAGACTTTATCGGCCCTAAGGTGTCATGCACCGAAAGGGGCTCCAAATCCGGAGACTTTTATTTGGCCAATCGTGATATCCACGAAGGGCGCTCCGAATCCGGAGTCTTTAATCGGCCCTAAGGTGTCATCCACTGAAAGGGGCTCCAAATCCGGAGACTTAGTCGGCCCTATGGTGTCATGCACCGAAAGGGGCTCTGAATCCGGAGACTTTAATTTGGCCAATCGTGATATCCACGAAGGGCGCTCCGAATCCAGAGACTTTAATCGGCCCTTGTAGACACCCCATTTTTGACCGTCCTCAAGACTTGGACGTCACCGTTTGAACACTCGGTGATTATCCATGTTTGTGTTCGTTTGGAGTTCCCGGAAGCCTCGGCTCGCGTGCCTTGCCTCAGGATCTCCGAACTCGACCGTTTAGTGTCTGGTTTTGCACCAAACACTTGTGTTTTGCCTTGGAAAGGCAGGGTGAGGCTTGTAGACCATCCCCACCCACCACCGGCATTGGCTAGATGCCACCGGCTGGTTTTTGCTGCCACCGGCAATATAGTTTGCCGGCCGGCACTCTTTGTTGCCGGTCAGCACTATTTGTTGCCGACCGGCACTCTTTTTGGCCAAGATGGCATTTTTTGCCGGCCGATTGCTGTTCATCTGCTTTTGTAGATATTTTTAGACAGTTGTATAGCTTTTTCTCCCCTCCATACACGTGTATGGAGGGATCTCCCTCTTGCAAAGCTTGTCTTGTAAGCTTTACAAGAGGCATATAGAGAGAAGCCCTCTCTAAGGCAAAAAAGGGGCTTTAGAAATTTTTGAGAGAGGAAAAATACAGAGGAGAGCTCTGGTTTTCTAGGGTTAGGGTTAGACATACACAACCTATCTCTCTTTCCCTCTCATTTTGCACACTAGGTGTTTTGTGTCTCACTATTGCACACAAACACCTAGTGTTTCACCTTCCTCTTGGAGCTGAGGTTCTAAAGAGTGTGTTTTGAAGTTTTGGTGTTGGATCCAAGCTCAAGGAGGCCATTGGAGCACCATTTGTGAAGGGGTCTTCAAGGGTGAGATTCTAGTCCCTTTTTCCCCCTTTTTTGCATTGATTTTCTACTAGTCTTAGAGCTATTTTTGTGCTTATTGTATAACATAAAAAAGTTCTATTCTTAGGCCCTCTTTATTGTTTATTAAGAGTGATTTGTTGTTTGAGGGGTGTTGACCACCCTTAGGCCTCAAGAGGCCTCATTTTGAGCCATTTTGTGCTAGCTCCGGGATTTTGGTGTTGAGGTCTCTTCACCACTGAAATCTTGAGGGATTTCAGTGGTGAAGATGATGCTTTGAAGTCCCAAGAAGGAGAGGGCCACCCCCTCTCCTTGTTGTCCTTGAAAAGGGCATATTTTGGCCTCTTAAGGAAGCCTATGCTTGAGTGTGTGTTGAGCATATTTGGTTTGTTTTTCATGCTTATATATCCATGATATAACATGATTTCAAGTTGGTTTTGGAACTTCATGCATGTTTAGCATAGTTGCCATGTAATGCCTTATTTGTGCCTTAACATGTTCTAGGTTGTTAGCCTTTGTTGGAGCATGTTTTAGGCTTGCATTTGTGAAGATTATGTGCTTATTTTGCCATGTTTTAGCTCTGTCCATAATCGTTTGGGTTGATCTTTGCATGCATTATATAGCTCCTTTGTATTTGGGCTTGTTGGCCTTGAGTATGTGCATGTGTAGCATGCCATCTTTGCATTGTTTTGATGATTTGGAATCATCCTACATGCTATTTCAGTCCCATTTCCATGCTTGTTGGATTGCCGTGCATGTCTCTTTAATGCTTTGAAAGCATGTGTTGCAATGCTCCATGTTTTGGCCATGGTGTATGCCTTTGAATTTGGGCCACTTAGATGCCATCTAAGGAGTCCTTTGGCCTTGTTTTAACATGCTAAAAATCTGTTTTTAGTTGTTTAATGCATGCCATGTTTGGTCTTGTCAAGTGTAGTTCAATGCGTTATTGATTTGCTTTGAACACTTGGACTATTCGTTGCATGTTTTGGCTTGATTTTGTTGCTTGGTTTGGCACCATCCTAACATGATTTCAATGCTTGTGTTGCATGCTAATTGCTCTTGTTTATCCCTTTCAAGTGTGCTTGAGGGTTGTTTAAATTGTGCCCAAGTGTAGGCCTTCCATCATGTGTATGTGTGCATGTGTTTTGGCTTCTTGTGTTGGTCATTATGGCTACTGTTTTAGGCCTTTTTAGAGTTGCTTAATTCATGTATAAGTCCATCTTGCCATCCATTTGCATTGCCATATGCATGCTTGTATGCTTGCATAAGTGCCTTGCCATCCCATGTTGCATCCTTAGCTTGTATGCCTAGGTTGCATTGCATTTTGCATGCATGCCTTGCTCCTTGAATTGGTGATAGGAAATGGGCCTAATTTGTTTGATTGGTTTGCATGCATTTGAAACCAAAGTTGCATGCTTGGTTCCTTGGACCATCATGCATGGAAATGCGTGATTGGTGGTCCGAGAACCAAGGCACATGTCCCTTTGAGTTATCACAATGATAAGAGACATGGTTGATGCATACATGCCTTGAAATATGCTGCCATGCCTTGTTTTGCCCTCTGTTGCTGTGAGTTGCAGGTTCTACAAGAATACTCTGCCGACCGGCAGTGTAATGTGCCGACCGGCACCATTTTCTCTGCCGACAGCTTCAACTTTGTGCCGATGGCCATATAACACTGCTGGTGGAAATTTCATCTAGCCGGTGATGATCCCCTCTGTCCAAGGATGTAGTCCTGAGGTTTTGACAACCTCCAGAGGAGGAAAGGGAGGAAAACAGAGGCAGCTTGCGCATGGTGGCGCGCTTCCCGAGGCGTTTTCCCGCTTTATTTAATTTATTCAATTTGTTAATGAATTAATTAATTAATTTGTAATATTTAATTAGCTTGCGTAGTTAATTAATTTGTAATATTTATTTGGTCCCTCCGAGTGAGGGCATATTTGTAATAATTGTGCGTGCGTGTGATGTATGCCTTCCAACCCCACTTCTTTCTTCCTTTTTATTTACCTGCTTATGATGGTAGATTAGGGCACATTTATTTTAGCATACCTTATGCTATGCATGCGTGCATTCATGCATTTGTTGACATGCATCAGGCTCGGAACATCATGCTAACTGCATTTGTACTTTAATTTCAAAATTGAATACGTGCATCAATTGATTGCATCTCACATGCCATGCTTAGGTTAGCCGAGCCTACTTCAATTGCATCTCGTATGTGTTGCATTAGTCAATCTAACATGAACTAGGACATGCATATTTGCTAACTAGTTTATTATTTTGGCACGGAGTACTAGGTAAGCTTTTATGCTTTAGCATATCGCATGCGTGTGAGTGTTGCCATGACAGTATGATTACCATGAGGCTAGCTGCTTATGTGATATAACTGCTTGAATGCCTGTGGATGGAGGTTGAATTACCTAAATTGGAATAATGCATTAAAACTGTGAGTTTTAAGCCCACTAGATAGTGGCAAAATCATCTTTTCTAAAAGCCCACTTGAGGGTGGCAAAATCTGCATTTTAGCCTACTTGGGAGTAGCAAACCATTTTCAAAACAAACATGAAATGTTTTGTTCCAATTCGGGCGATTTGGTCTATACTTGTTTGCTGCGCGCATAACATAGTAATTCTAGGCTAACAATTGGTTTAAGAACACATAAAGTGTTCAAAAACGGATATCACGGTTAGTAGAGGCCGGTCTTCGGACCGGGCGAAAGGGGGTGCTCATAGCTGACCTTCCCCGATCGTACCCAAGCTCCCGAGCCGAGACAACTCCGGTGATGACGGACACGTGGCCTTTGGCACCGAGTCAGGGTTTCCTAAATCCCCCCATTAAAAAATATTTAGGTGGCGACTCTGTATCTGGCAAAGCAGTCCATGTTTGGCACTACTTTTTCAAAAATCTGTTTCTTAAAACGATTTGCCAGATTTGGACTCTTTGGTTCAGATTAAGAACCGCGACAACAAAAATCGCGAGTCCGAACTGTAGCAGCGGGGTCCCCCCCGCGGACATGTTACAGTTTCTGGCGACTCCGCTGGGGATTTTTAGAGAGTTTGACTCGAACTCGTGATATCCTGTTTTGATCTCATTTATGTGTTTCTTTGCATTGCATGTGCATTGGTGCGCCTAGGAACATAGTGTTTGCCATCTGCCATTCCTGAACGGTTTGCTGGAGGCTTGTCTTGTCAAGGCATGTCCATAAGGCTGACCGGCTATGGGCTCTGACAGTGTGGGAACACAAACCCCGGTTTACCGGGGCACCCTTTTTTACCATTCGACCTAGTTCATATTCGGATCCATAGTGACCATTCCAAATTAGGACAGGTTGCTCACCCGATGTTAGGTTGTTTGAAACCGCTGTGTGCGTAGTGAAACCCTAGTTCCTGACAAAATAGGACAGGGAAACCCTACCCCAACATAGGGGTGTTTTGTTCTCTTTACTTGCTATGTGCTTTTAGAGTGTTGCTCTACAGGGAACGCACATGTCAGTTTGCAAGTCTGAGTATCAAACCTGGGGACACCAGTATCAGTATCAGTTGTGAGAATCAGTTATCCGCGGGTATCAGATTCAGTATTTTGGGAACAGAAATCTGGGAACAGTGATCAGCAGTAGGGTACAGTTGTTTGGCTACACCCGTGTTTGATCAGTTTGGGCTGAAATGCTGTCTGTTTTTCTTTCAAGGTTCAGAGAGTTGCAGAGTTGATACAGAATAGCCAGTGTCCCCCCTTTGCTGAGGCAAGATTTATGGCGGCACAAAATTCAAAAGAAGTTGTGGTTATGACGGCTGCATTGGAGCAGGGGACCGCTCCGCAGAGTGAGGCCAGCATCAGTATGTCATACCCGCCCAGGTCGCCCGTAGTGCACCCGGTTTGGGCTCCCCAGTTATACCAGGCTCGTGAGCCCACCACCTTTGAATTGATGGGGATGATAGGCGATCTCCAAAGGTCTGTGGCAGACCTCGCCTATGGAATGTCGGCTTCACCGCCAGCGGCGCCGTATGCCGGGAATTTTGTACCACAGGAGCCCCCGCTACTGGGGCGGATTGTGATAGAGCTCAGCCAGCCAGAGGTGGCTTCCGGCTATAGCCACGACACGCCAGTATCAACCCAGAGCCTCCATCAGGCTGAGGCCAGGGGAAAGGACAAGGCAAAGATAGACGCCGACCCCATTGAGCAACTGCTGTGGGCAGTCGAGGCTCTGAAGGCCGGAGGGATGAACAAGCAACAAACATCTGCAATAGTGACCAAAGCTGTAGATGATGCTTTCCCCGCTCCGATCAAAGGCAGTTCAAGCCAGGCAGAAAACCGAGATGGGCCCCGTCATGCCCAGACAATTCCAGTAGCTCCCACCCCTGCACCGGGAAAGGTTCCAAAAGCCAAGGCAGCGCCAGCTGATCCTTTCGCCAGCGCATCTGGCAAGAATCCTCAAACTGCAAAGTACCTGCCCCGAGGGCGCAGGGTCTTTCACGATCTCCACATGCCTTTGTCTAGGGCATTGTTAATATTGGCGAAGAATGGGCATCTTAAGCCTTTGGAGCCCCGGCCACTCCCGAAGAATCTCCCTGCCACTCATGATGCTACCTTGTACTGCGCGTACCATCAACAGTCCGGTCACAGTACCGATGGGTGTTCCCGTCTTCGTCATGAAGTGCAGGATTTGATTGATAACAAGGTTATCCTACCACCTACCTCAGGCAAGCCCGTCACCACTCAGTTACTGGATTTCGAGGGCTCAGATACTGCGAGTATGTAAAGCGAACCGCCTGCGGGCAACATTTGGTACATTTTTGATGAAGCGTCTGGCACGCATTTTTGAGCATCGGTGAAACCGAGTTTTGTAAATTCTGGCTTGGATATCGAGTCGGTCTTTTGTTTTGAGTCTGTCTCTTTGTCTTGAGTCAGTCTTTTTTTGCTTAAGGGTCTGTCGGGTTGTATCGAGTCAGTCCCCGTTGTATATAATACCAGGTGATTCAGGGGTTGTTGCCTCGAACACCGTCTTGTTTTAATTATTATCTGTTTTTGTTTTGAGTCTGTTTCTGTCGAGGGGCCAGTTGCACCAACAAAGCCGATCAAAATAGCTGTTACTATCTCAACTTCATGCTTGCTTTCAGCATAAGTGCCAGAGAATTTGAATGGGCTGACAGTACATCTCGCCTGCTCTCCTGTGTGCCAAGCTCATTGCGTTAACCTAAGTTTTTCAAAAAAAAACAAACTTTTGAACACTGCGGTGATGAAAACGAAGAGGAAGGAATTCCTCGGGTTTTGTAAAATTTTGATCATTTTGAGAGAAAGAGAGGCGTGCTAAGCCTTTTTATGAATAAAGCCATGCTTGTCGGCGTGAGTACTGAGAAGGATCCTGGCCTGATCCAGATTGGTTCCGCACTATCTTCGGCGCGAGCGATTCGTCGCCTTCTTAAAAACTTTCAAAAGCAAATGTTTTGCGCGGCCCTGCGAAGACCTGTGTGGAATCGCTCTTGAGATTGCGCAGCCTAGGATCGCTCTCAGCCTCAAGATTCGACCTATTTGTTTTCCGAGTTTGAACCCGTTCAGAACCTTCAGAAAGTTCAACGGACAAACGCCATGAAAGGCCCGTGTGGCCAGTTTTGAGGTAGCCTTCGATCAAGAAGCACCAAAGCCGAATCAGAAGGAGTAGATCTCGCCGGAAGAAGCTCGTGGAGCAACCTTGATGGATTCTCCGCAAATCAGTGCAACAGCCGTTCTCCTAGACACAGAGAGGCTTCAATTTCAAAAACCATTTGGCATGGACTTGCTACACTTTTACCCTTTGAGAGGCTCGCTGGGCCGAAAACCCGGAAGGGCGGCCCAGGCAAAAGTTAGAGCAAGAGAAAGATACAAAAAAAGAGAAAAATACAAAAAGAAAGATTGAAAAAGAAAAAAAAGAAAAAAAAGCAAGAAAAAAAAAGAAAAAAAAAAGAAAAAAGAAATAGAAAATGAAAAGAAGCTCGCAAGGTCGAAAACCCGCATTGGGCGCCTTGGCAAAAGTGAGAGCCAAACAAAGTGAAGGTTAAAATACCCGAGTGGACCTTAACCGGAACTACGTAAGGCTTGATTCCCATGTTTGGGATACGTAGGCAACTTCATCTTGAAGTCCAGCCACAAACACTTCGAATTCGATCATGTCGGTGTATTGGTTCTGATAATCTTTGCCTTCTCTGTATCCGAGAGTTCGGTTGCAATCATCGCTCTGAGGACTGATTACAATACACTACGGGGCCATTCAGACAAGGGGCAACTTTCCGTTGCCATTCAATGCGCTGCGGTGCCGTGCAAACAAGGGGCAACTTTCCGTTGCCATGTAGCTCTCTTCGAGCAAGGGGGCAATTTTCCTCCAAATCCGTGGTTGTGCGTCTCAAGAGTGGGTTCCGTGCTTGTTAAGCATCGGCCGTTTGCAAAAATAGTTTTTGAGAATTTTTACTGAGGTTGACTAATTTTCTCGAAAATTGTTCCATCTTTTCCAAAAACTGGACCATTTCTTGGACCCAAAAAAGGAAAATTTTCAGTGCTCATAGCTTGACTTGCATGATTTCAAATCAAAAATCGAACAAGTGTGTTAATCTAACTCTCATATTGGTCAAAAATTGTTTTAGTAGAAAACCAAAACAAAAAATGGTCAAAATGATGAACTAGGGGCACAGTTGAGTCAGGCTTCCTGTCTTTTCCCCGTTTTCAACATACTTGCCAAGAAGGGCACTCTACCTGCCAGAAAAGGGCACAACTGAAGTCAACAACAAAGGGCTAAAAGCTCTCTCATCCTCCAAGCAACGAGGAATCAAGTCAAGTGCGAAGCACGAACTGGAATGGATCATGATATTCCACTTCCTCATCTGGACAAATCTAACCACGTCCAAACTCCCCAGCAGGGCATCATCAACCGATGTTAGCTACAGATTTGCTACACACCCAGTTGTAGCACAACCCCTCTGTGGGAGGAATTCATTGTTGTGAACAAGAATCAAAAGCTGGTAGAATACCAGGGGCAAGAGCCCACAATTTCCAGCTTATCCATCAACCACCCAGGGGAGGGATGAAAAATGAGAGATTGAATAATATAGAGATGTACGATGAGAGAAAAAGTGAGAAAGGGGCTTTTTCAGAAAAAAAAAAACAAAGCTTGAGGGCCGAGTGATGTGAGAACCGCAAATAAGAAAGGGTGGGAAACACTACCCGGTGAAACAGGCTCCCTGTGCACATTTGAGTGTCGTGTCTTTTTGTTTTATCTCGATTCTTGTTTTGAGTCGTTTCGAGTGTTACCCGGTGTGTCTAGGTTGTGTGCCTTTTATTTCCGTGGTGAGTTGTCTTGCTGTATTCAGTCGTAGGCTCGATACCCGGTCAAGAGCTCATTTATCAATTTCAAAATAAAATCGTTTTACGCTCAGAGTGTCGTGCCGTTCTCCACATCTGTGCAAAACAAGATTCATTCTTTCATAAAACCGCAGGGTCCACCCCCGAAAGTGTGAATAGTAGAACAAGGACCTATCTGAAGCTATGTAGGTTCCAGACTGCAAAGCAAAAGAAAAAGGAAAATTCGGAGCATCTTAGGGTGTTCCAGCTTTGGCAAGATCCGAGACTGCATTTCAGGTGCACCTTTCCAAACCTCGCCATTTCTCTGGAGTATGAGTGTATCTCGACCCCAAGTGTAAGCCTGCTTCAAGTCAGAATGGCAATTAAAGCAGCAGCAGATGTTATCTCTCGCCAATATAAACGGGGTGTCCCCTTTTGAGCTGAGCGTATTGCCAAGTCCTCCGAAAGGTAAATCGGAGGCACCAGAGTACATGTTTGATGCCCTTCCATTGCATAGAATATGTTTTCTTTCGATTCTGCATAGAATATGCTTTCAATATTGCATAGAATATGCTCCTGTTTCTTGCATAGAAAATGCTCGTATCTTTTGCATAGAAAATGCACTCTTCCATACTTGCATAGAAAATGCACCTCATTTGCATAGAACATGCATTCACTCGCACTATCTTGTGCACTTACACTTTGTATCTCACTAGCACTGTCTTGTGCATCTTGTGGTTGTATCTCACTCGCACTATTTTAGTGTTTTTCATTTCAATCGCGCTGTTTAGCGTATCGCACTGTTTTGTGCATTTCAAATCAATCGCGCTGTTTAGCGCATCGCACTGTCTAGTGCATTTCAAATCAATCGCGCTGTTTAGCGTATCGCACTGTCTAGTGCATTTCGAATCAATCGCACTGTTTAGTGCATTTCAATCGCGCTGTTTAGCGTATCGCACTGTTTTGTGCATTTCAATCGATCGCACTGTTTTGTGCATTTCAAAATTGTTTGCGCTGTTTTGCGCATCGCACTGTTTTGTGCATTGTATTGTTCGCACTGTTCTGCGCATCGCACTGTTTTGTGCATTTCAAAGTTGTTCGCGCTGTTCTGCGCATCGCACTGTTTTGTGCATTTCAAAGTTGTTCGCGCTGTTCTGCGCATCGCACTGTTTTGTGCATTGTATTGTTCGCGCTGTTCTGTGCATCGCACTGTTTTGTGCATTTCAAAGTTGTTCGCGCTGTTCTGCGCATCGCACTGTTTTGTGCATTTCAAAGTTGCTCGCGCTGTTCTGCGCATCGCACTGTTTTGTGCATTTCAATTTCGCGCTGTTTTGCGCATCTCATTGCATTTTGCATGCATTCCATCGCACTGTCATGTGCACTCGCGTTGCCTAACGCATTGCGCTATTTTGCGCATCATACCGTCGTGCAATACCGCCCCGGTCTGGCAAGACCTTAAACACGCATGGTCTGGCGAGACCTTAAACACGTACGGTCTAGGAGACCTTAAATCCTTGGAAGGTGTAAGACCTTTAGTGTTCGCATTGTCGTACACTTCGAAAGCCGCGTGTTGTCGCGCATTCCATGCAACATGCATTTCATACATCATGTGCATCTCAAAAAAAAAACAAAAACATGCATTGTCATGCATACATTTTGCATTCCGGTCCAGGAGACCTTAAATCCTCTGAAGGTGCAATTCCTTCGGTATTTGTCGTGCCCGAACGACTTTCGTCTGTGTTTGCGATGAGTTCCTAGAAGACCAACTGGGACGGTGGAAACTAGAGTTCGAACGGCTTATGCCTAGAACGCAAAGGTTCGGGAGTTCCGAGACTAAAGTCTGGTTTAAATACCCAGGGGTTTACCCTCGGCTTGAAATCTGTATGGAAGCCCCATAGGTTGAGGCGGCATGTCTACGCCTCAATTCTGGATACTGAACCAACCTAGTATACCGCCCTGTTGGTAAGATAGGGAAAGTTGCAACCATAGTCATTGCATCATAGTGCATTGTCATGCATTTCCATTGTAGCTTGCATGCATCCATTGCATTTTCCCCAGTGGGTCGCATTGCACTGCATTGTCATGCATGTTGTAAATATCCACTCTATTGCATATTTGTAGATATTGCATTGTAGATTGCATGCATTCATTGCATCACCTTCCGCCTTTGGCTTGCGCCTTTCCAGGTTGAGCTTGGTCTGGTATGTGCCCTTACTTTTCATGTTAAAACACAGTTCTGTATGTGTATCGCGCCGATTCCACTTTGATATGTTGGTTGAGGGTTGCGGCACCTTTTCTGTGTTACACATGGCTAGTATGTATGCATGCCTTTCCTAAGCAAGATTTGGTTTGGCCTGCGTGCCATATTCATGTATTACATTGTAATGTAATTTTTGCATCCGGCATTAGGATCGTAGTCCTTTCTCCAGCGGGTCGTTTCCCCACTTATGTCAATTCCACCCAATACTTGTTCTTGCGTCTGTCTACAATACTCATAGTTCAGTTGACCGTTCTATGGTAGACAGACTTGTTATCTCCATCAATCTATTTGACATAGATGTGGTTTCGAACCACTCGTGATTGGATCACGATTCAAATGCTTTGCATGTAGCTTGCATTGTTTCAATTACATTGCATCTTCATTTGCATTATTTATACATTGTTTTGTATATATCGCATTTCGAGTACACCACATTTGCATTGTCATGCATGTTGCTAACCATATTGTACCTGTTAAGTTTGTTTTCTTTGCAGGCACGATATTGTATGTACGGTTCATTTGAAGCTGGTGCAACCAGACGAGCCGCACAGGTATTGTATCTCCCGAGTGAGACGTATTGAGAATTCCATAATTCTCTTACATCCTTTCTGCATTGTAGTGTAGTTTGGTATGCTAGCTTAAAATTGTCGCATGTTTGCTTCATTACAGCTTTCTTTGCATGATCATAAGTTATGCTCGGCTCTGTGCATTGTCTTGCATTTTGCCCCTGCCATCGGGCGCATACCTTGTTTGTCTTGCATGTTTGTCTAAGTCTTCGGCCTTGTCAAAAATGGGTCGTCTCTGGGCTTTGACATTCACTCCCGTCATTGTTATGACTTTCGAGTTCTGTCAAACAGGGGCAACTGTAGACACCCCATTTTTGACCGTCCTCAAGACTTGGACGTCACCGTTTGAACACTCGGTGATTATCCATGTTTGTGTTCGTTTGGAGTTCCCGGAAGCCTCGGCTCGCGTGCCTTGCCTCAGGATCTCCGAACTCTACCGTTTAGTGTCTGGTTTTGCACCAAACACTTGTGTTTTGCCTTGCAAAGGCAGGGTGAGGCTTGTAGACCATCCCCACCCACCACCGGCATTGGCTAGATGCCACCGGCTGGTTTTTGCTGCCACCGGCAATATAGTTTGCCGGCCGGCACTCTTTGTTGCCGGTCAGCACTATTTGTTGCCGACCGGCACTCTTTTTGGCCAAGATGGCATTTTTTGCCAGCCGATTGCTGTTCATCTGCTTTTGCAGATATTTTTAGACAGCTGTATAGCTTTTTCTCCCCTCCATACACGTGTATGGAGGGATCTCCCTCTTGCAAAGCTTGTCTTGTAAGCTTTACAAGAGCCATATAGAGAGAAGCCCTCTCTAAGGCAAAAAAGGGGCTTTAGACATTTTTGAGAGAGGAAAAATACAGAGGAGAGCTCTGGTTTTCTAGGGTTAGGGTTAGACATACACAACCTATCTCTCTTTCCCTCTCATTTTGCACACTAGGTGTTTTGTGTCTCACTATTGCACACAAACACCTAGTGTTTCACCTTCCTCTTGGAGCTGAGGTTCTAAAGAGTGTGTTTTGAAGTTTTGGTGTTGGATCCAAGCTCAAGGAGGCCATTGGAGCACCATTTGTGAAGGGGTCTTCAAGGGCGAGATTCTAGTCCCTTTTTCCCCCTTTTTTGCATTGATTTTCTACTAGTCTTAGAGCTGTTTTTGTGCTTATTGTATAACATAAAAAAGTTCTATTTTTAGGCTCTCTTTATTGTTTATTAAGAGTGATTTGTTGTTTGAGGGGTGTTGACCACCCTTAGGCCTCAAGAGGCCTCATTTTGAGCCATTTTGTGCTAGCTCCGGGATTTTGGTGTTGAGGTCTCTTCACCACTGAAATCTTGAGGGATTTCAGTGGTGAAGATGATGCTTTGAAGTCCCAAGAAGGAGAGGGCCACCCCCTCTCCTTGTTGTCCTTGAAAAGGGCATATTTTGGCCTCTTAAGGAAGCCTATGCTTGAGTGTGTGTTGAGCATATTTGGTTTGTTTTTCATGCTTATATATCCATGATATAACATGATTTCAAGTTGGTTTTGGAACTTCATGCATGTTTAGCATAGTTGCCATGTAATGCCTTATTTGTGCCTTAACATGTTCTAGGTTGTTAGCCTTTGTTGGAGCATGTTTTAGGCTTGCATTTGTGAAGATTATGTGCTTATTTTGCCATGTTTTAGCTCTGTCCATAATCGTTTGGGTTGATCTTTGCATGCATTATATAGCTCCTTTGTATTTGGGCTTGTTGGCCTTGAGTATGTGCATGTGTAGCATGCCATCTTTGCATTGTTTTGATGATTTGGAATCATCCTACATGCTATTTCAGTCCCATTTCCATGCTTGTTGGATTGCCGTGCATGTCTCTTTAATGCTTTGAAAGCATGTGTTGCAATGCTCCATGTTTTGGCCATGGTGTATGCCTTTGAATTTGGGCCACTTAGATGCCATCTAAGGAGTCCTTTGGCCTTGTTTTAACATGCTAAAAATCTGTTTTTAGTTGTTTAATGCATGCCATGTTTGGTCTTGTCAAGTGTAGTTCAATGCGTTATTGATTTGCTTTGAACACTTGGACTATTCGTTGCATGTTTTGGCTTGATTTTGTTGCTTGGTTTGGCACCATCCTAACATGATTTCAATGCTTGTGTTGCATGCTAATTGCTCTTGTTTATCCCTTTCAAGTGTGCTTGAGGGTTGTTTAAATTGTGCCCAAGTGTAGGCCTTCCATCATGTGTATGTGTGCATGTGTTTTGGCTTCTTGTGTTGGTCATTATGGCTACTGTTTTAGGCCTTTTTAGAGTTGCTTAATTCATGTATAAGTCCATCTTGCCATCCATTTGCATTGCCATATGCATGCTTGTATGCTTGCATAAGTGCCTTGCCATCCCATGTTGCATCCTTAGCTTGTATGCCTAGGTTGCATTGCATTTTGCATGCATGCCTTGCTCCTTGAATTGGTGATAGGAATTGGGCCTAATTTGTTTGATTGGTTTGCATGCATTTGAAACCAAAGTTGCATGCTTGGTTCCTTGGACCATCATGCATGGAAATGCGTGATTGGTGGTCCGAGAACCAAGGCACATGTCCCTTTGAGTTATCACAATGATAAGAGACATGGTTGATGCATACATGCCTTGAAATATGCTGCCATGCCTTGTTTTGCCCTCTGTTGCTGTGAGTTGCAGGTTCTGCAGGAATACTCTGCCGACCGGCAGTGTAATGTGCCGACCGGCACCATTTTCTCTGCCGACAGCTTCAACTTTGTGCCGATGGCCATATAACACTGCCGGTGGAAATTTCATCTAGCCGGTGATGATCCCCTCTGTCCAAGGATGTAGTCCTGAGGTTTTGACAACCTCCAGAGGAGGAAAGGGAGGAAAACAGAGGCAGCTTGCGCATGGTGGTGCGCTTCCCGAGGCATTTTCCCGCTTTATTTAATTTATTCAATTTGTTAATGAATTAATTAATTAATTTGTAATATTTAATTAGCTTGCGTAGTTAATTAATTTGTAATATTTATTTGGTCCCTCCGAGTGAGGGCATATTTGTAATAATTGTGCGTGCGTGTGATGTATGCCTTCCAACCCCACTTATTTCTTCCCTTTTATTTACCTGCTTATGATGGTAGATTAGGGCACATTTATTTTAGCATACCTTATGCTATGCATGCGTGCATTCATGCATTTGTTGACATGCATCAGGCTCGGAACATCATGCTAACTGCATTTGTACTTTAATTTCAAAATTGAATACGTGCATCAATTGATTGCATCTCACATGCCATGCTTAGGTTAGCCGAGCCTACTTCAATTGCATCCCGTATGTGTTGCATTAGTCAATCTAACATGAACTAGGACATGCATATTTGCTAACTAGTTTATTATTTTGGCACGGAGTACTAGGTAAGCTTTTATGCTTTAGCATATCGCATGCGTGTGAGTGTTGCCATGACAGTATGATTACCATGAGGCTAGCTGCTTATGTGATATAACTACTTGAATGCCTGTGGATGGAGGTTGAATTACCTAAATTGGAATAATGCATTAAAACTGTGAGTTTTAAGCCCACTAGATAGTGGCAAAATCATCTTTTCTAAAAGCCCACTTGAGGGTGGCAAAATCTGCATTTTAGCCTACTTGGGAGTAGCAAACCATTTTCAAAACAAACATGAAATGTTTTGTTCCAATTCGGGCGATTTGGTCTATACTTGTTTGCTGCGCGCATAACATAGTAATTCTAGGCTAACAATTGGTTTAAGAACACATAAAGTTTTCAAAAACGGATATCACGGTTAGTAGAGGCCGGTCTTCGGACCGGGCGAAAGGGGGTGCTCATAGCTGACCTTCCCCGATCGTACCCAAGCTCCCGAGCCGAGACAACTCCGGTGATGACGGACACGTGACCTTTGGCACCGAGTCAGGGTTTCCTAAATCCCCCCATTAAAAAATATTTAGGTGGCGACTCTGTATCTGGCAAAGCAGTCCATGTTTGGCACTACTTTTTCAAAAATCTGTTTCTTAAAACGATTTGCCAGATTTGGACTCTTTGGTTCAGATTAAGAACCGCGACAACAAAAATCGCGAGTCCGAACTGTAGCAGCGGGGTCCCCCCCCGCAGACATGTTACAGCCCTAAGGTGTCATGCACCGAAAGGGGCTCCGAATCTAGAGACTTAGTCGGCCCTATGGTGTCATGCACCGAAAGGGGCTCCGAATCCGGAGACTTTAATTGGGCCAATCGTGATATCCACGAAGGGTGCTCCGAATCCGGAGACTTAATCGGCCCTAAGGTGTCATGCACCGAAAGGGGCTCTGAATCCGGAGACTTAGTCGGCCGTATGGTGTCATGCACCGAAAGGGGCTCCGAATCCGGAGACTTTAATTTGGCCAATCGTGATATCCATGAAGGGCACTCTGAATTCGGAGGCTTTAATCAGTCCTAAGGTGTCATGCACCAGAAGGGGCTCCAAATCCGGAGACTTAATCGGCCTTAATAGACTTTGTCGGCCCTACGGCCCTAATTAATGAAGGCTTGGGAGCGGGCTGGCGAAAGCAAGAAACTTTTTATTGCAAAGGTGGAACACGTACAAGTATCAAGCCCACAAGTCAGGTCAATGATAGAATTTACGTAAATGTGTTGAATTCCAAGGCTGTGGCAGGCTTTTTCCTAACATGTCTGAGAGCCGATATGCCCCTATTCCTGCGATGGATTCTATCTGATAGGGGCCATCCCAGTTTGGACCCAATTTTCCATCGGCCGGCCTCCGGTCGGCTGAAAGTACCTTCTTTAGGACAAGCTCTCCTGGCATGTATTGGCGTAACTGAACTCGCTGATTATACGACTTGGCGAGCTACTGCTGGTACCATGCCATGGATGCCAGGGCGCGGTCCCTTCGTTCCTCAATGAGGATCAGATCCAGGGCAAGCATCATGTCGTTTCGGCCCGTGTCAGGAACTTGCGATTTTGGAGTTGGGAGGCTGATTTCCAGGGGTAAGATTTCCTGGGTTCCGAAGCATAGAGCAAACGGCGTTTCTCCAGTGGATCTCCTCGGCGTAGTACGATGAGCCCACAATACACTCGACAATTCTTCCACCCATTTGCCTTTAGCTTTTTCCAGCCTCTTTCTGATGCCGTCCAAGATGGATTTGTTAGAGGCTTCGGCTTGACCATTGCTTTGGGGGTAAGCCGGTGTCGAGAAGTAAGGCCGAATGCCGTATTTGCTGTATAGCTCTCGATAGACGCCACAATCGAACTAGGTGCCATTGTCTGAGATGAGAGCTCTCGGATTGCCGAATCATGTTATGATGTTTCTCCATACAAAGCGTTTAATGTCGGCATCTCGTATATGTGTCAAAGCCTCCGCTTCGACCCATTTTGTGAAGTAGTCTGTCGCGACAATTAAGAATCGCTTGTTCCCTGGGGCCCTGGGCAATGGTCCTACGATATCATGTCCCCACTAAGCAAACAGCCAGGGGCTGGTGATAGAATTCAACCTTCGACAGACAGATGGGTTAATGGGGAGAACTTTTGGCACTGTTCGCATTTTTTTACATAACTCTCCGCGTCACCTCTCATTGTCGGCCAATAGTATCCCTGCGTTATAGCTCGATGGGCCAGGGAGCGTCCACCAGAATGGGCACCACAACTGCCCTCATGTATCTCTGTCAGAAGCCCCTCCACTTTGTCGGGGTATACGCATTCCAAATATGGACCAGAGAGGGACTTTTTGTAAAGCCCTCCTTGCGGATCCAGATAGTATCGCAGGGCTTTTTTTCGCAGCTTGTGAGCTTTTTTTTTGTCCTCTGTGAGTTGTTCAAAGGAGAGGAATGCAGCAATGGGGTCCATCCAGCTTGGTGAGGATTCTATAACGTTGACATGGATTTCATTCGGAGGGCCAATGCTCGGCTCTGGGACGAAACCTACTTCGATGGTCCGCTTGATCTCAGAATTGATAGGAGGCTAGGCACGCCAAGGTATCCGCGTGTGTGTTCTGGTTGCGTGTTATTTGGTTCAGTTCGTGATGGTCAAGTTTTGCCAGCAAGAAATTGGTTGTTTTCATGTAGGCCGCCATACAGTCGTTTCTTGCCGCGTATTCCCCCTTTAGCTAATTGATTACCAATTTTGAATCACAAAACACAAGCAGACGCCGAGTGCCGAGAAGGTGCGCATTCTGCAGACCGGCTAGAAGGGCTTCGTAATCGGCTTCGTTATTTGATGCTTCGAAGCCAAGCTTGACGGCCTGCTCAATTACTGTGCCGTCTGGAGACATGATTACAACTCCAGCGCCACTGCCCCTTTGGTTAGATGATCCATCACAGTACAATTGCCAAATATCCCCCACATAAATTCTCCAGTTCAGCTTTGGTAGAACTTCAACCTTTGGTCGAGCTTCATTAGGTTTGAGGTTGGTGAGCTCGCCGGTGAATTCGATAACAAAGTCGGCTAACACATGCCCCTTGATTGCAGTTTTAGGTAAAAATTGAATGTCGTATTGGCCGAGTTCAAGAGCCCATTTTGAAACACGTCCTGATGCTTCTGCACTTCGTAGTACTGATCGGAGGGGATAATCTGTTAGCACCCCAATGCTATGTCCCTGGAATTGTGAACTATGAATCTCCAACTTGTGAAATAAGAAATGATGAGGCCGAGGGCCAATTGTGAAATATGAATCTCCGACTTGTGAATTTAATAGGCCGAGGGCCGGCTTGTGAATTTATGAGGCCGAGGGCCGACTTGTGAATTTAAGAGGCCGAGGGCCGACTTGTGAATTTATGAGGCCGAGGGCCGATTTGTGAATTTGTGAACCTATTAGGCCAAGGGCCAATTTGTGAATTTGTGAACCTATTAGGCCAAGGGCCAATCTGTGAATTTGTGAACCTATTAGGCCGAGGGCCAAGCTGTGAAATACGTTGTACTTATTATTAATAATTATTAGTAGTACTCTGTCAAATGCCAACTAACTGTGTATACCTCTGATTAATAGTTGATATGAACATTCTATTTTTCGTAAGTAAATTATGTCGTTTATTAATGAAGAAAGAGAACTTATGTTCATTCTGGAATAATGGTTTTAGTGTAACTATGAAAGCATACCGTGTTGCTACTAATGGGCCTGAGGCCGATCAGTTATAAATCATCGAGTATGGATATTTCTGAGGGATCAAAATAATTGGATAAGCTATGTGCATTCGTATGAGTCTGAAATAGTTCTGTTGTGTTACATATGGACTCGAGGTCATTCAGAACCTACGATATGAATGCAAAGGTTTAACGTTATTATATGCTCTCTGTAATAATATGATTCGTATTCTGTTATACACGAGATAACTGTGTTAATCGGTAACTAAGTCATGAGAAGTTTATGTGCGCTATACCATAATGGAATTCTTAAGGAACTAAGGTTATTCTATTTTTGTTTATCCGTTTCGGTTATGTTATGTTATGACATAATATGCATTGTTTGGTCTTTATGACCTTATGATATATTCTGGTATGGAACAAAGTGTTGTACGGAACTAAGTGCTACACCTTGGTGGGAGCCACCTCTAGAATCCGTGCGAGCCACCTCTTGAGTCCATACATAGTTATTTCTCGGCCGAAAGGCTGTTCTGTATATATTTCTGGGCTGAAAGGCTGTTCCGTTATTTCTGGGCCTATGGTCGTTTTGTATCTGAAGACCTATGGTTGTTCTGTATATGCTGGGCTTAAAGCCACTCTGTCACGGAAACTGGACCCATGGCTGTTTTGGAAATAATTACGGAATGTAGTTAATCATATGTATCCGCAGTTATATGTTTTATTATTGAGGTTAAACATTACATTATTTATGTACTATTATTCACTCAGTTCACTCATTCTGTATTTTGTCTGTCTATTTTTGTAGGTAATCAACCGGGAGTTCAGTCCTAACCTTTAAGGCTCGTCTTTCTCTTGTCAACTTTGATGCGTCCAGGCACCTACCTGAAGTCGTGCATTTTGTGAAGTGTTGTTAGGTTATTGGCTTATGCTTTGGTTGTCTTTCATTAATATTTTCGTTACACGCCCAATTGTGGGTCTAAGTATGAATGTATAGGTGTGTAACCGAAGTTCGGGTGTATGTTTCTATATATTATGTACCTAATGCAATGTGTGCGGTCCTGGCATGGTAGAGGTAGCTTAATGGATGATGTTTTATGTTATTTTATAATGGTAATACTTCCGCTCAGGCCCCATATGTTATGTATAACAGGTTAAGTGTCCGTTTCTGAATAGGTCATGCCCAAAACTTTTAGGGGCAGGTTTGGGGTGTGACATAACAAGAAGTGGGTCGTATTTGAAACACCCACATTTAGACCAAGCTGAAGCCTCTGAGAACGATAAAGAAGTTGAGAAGCAAATGGAAAAATAGTTGGAGGAAAGGGCGGTGCTAAAACAGTTAACGAAAATTGAAGCCGATATTTCAATTTGGGGTTTGCTCATGGCTTTTTGGGTGCATCGATAGGCTGTATTATCAGCGATGGACAGGGCCAAATTGTCCATTGATACGACTCCTGAACAGCTTATGGGGCTGGTCTTCCCAGGAGGTGCTGTGCCAACCTTAACCTTTTTAGGCAAGGAACTGCCGTTGGAAGGCTCAGTACACAACAAACCTTTGTACATATCAGTGGGGTGCAGAGAAAAGTGGGTGCCAGTGGTGTTGGTTGATACAGGGTCAGCTATCAATGTCTATCCGTCACGCACAACTTACGCCATTGGCTTGAAACCAGCAGATTTCGTGCCTACAACCCAAGTGATTCGGGCATATGATAATACCAGCAGGGAGGTTATGGACACAGTAGAAATCTGCATCTAGGTTAGCCCAGCTCAATTGGACATCGAGTTTGATGTCCTAGATGTCTCGACCACCTTTAACTTATTGCTAGGGAGGCCTTGGCTGGATTAGGTGAAAGTTGTCTCCTCTACCCTCTACCAAATGCTGAAATACCCTCATAGGAAGGGGGTGGCTATTGTGTTTGGGAATTCCTCCATACATCCTTCGCCAGAGGTAACTCCACCTATGCTGGAAATTCTTCATGGCGAGGAGAATGTTTTCCTTTCAGGGTTCACTCTAGCTAAGGCCTGAGCAGTGCAAACCATCTTGGCAGCAGATGAGGGCTTGTATGTCAGTGCCCAATCAATCTATTTCATGAACAAGCTCCAACATGTGCCAGGAACAGGGTTGGGAAGAAGTGGCCGGAAAGGCATCACAGCACTGGCCGATGTGTCACATAATCCGCATGCCTTTGGTGTTAGCTATACGCCCACCAAAGAAGATTGGGTCAGGAAGAGAGAAGAGATGGTAGGCAGAACCAAAGCTAAGCAGGCCGGGAAGTGCTATGAGCTTGGTCACAAATCGATCAAGGGAACCCTGAATGGTCACTCTGTTCGGAAGGGAGAAGACTTCCCATTCTGCGGTTTTCTCGAGCCCTGGATGAATTCTGAGAAACAGCGTGTTCCCGACTTTGAAATTTTGTTTGACTTGCAGCTGCAAGGCAGTGATATAGAGGGAAAGGAGAAACCAATACTTGAAGGTGAGAAGAGCATGGAAAATGACTCAGACAACAGTGAACTTGAAGTAGGAGCAGCACTGGCATGTCTCCTTCTAGATGCTCTGGTCGACTCAAAGAGCTTGGGGGATAACCTAACCATCTCCATGATCGGGGACCAATCGGGTGTGAAGCCTTCTAGCAGCATTTTGGATGCTTCTGAAGCACCATCTCTCGTCTGGCAGTTGGAGGAGGGCTTCCTATCTAGTAGATCTGAATCGGGTAGTGAGCTAGAATCTGATTCCACAGAGTCTGTGGAGTCGGAATCAGATTTTGGTTCTTTTGAGTCTGAGTCTAGTATTCCTGGGAGTGATAACCCGGATGCCAAGGTTTTGTCCAAGTCGTCATTTTCTTTTACTTTTGAGTCGGTTGTAACCGAAGAGCTGGATGAGCTGGACCTTATGAATGAGAATGCCACTACAGATTCTGAGTATTTCCCTATGCCGCTTGTTTATTGCATTGATCGGGATTTTCAGAGTTTTAATGAAAACGAAGAGGAAGGAATTCCTCTGGTTTTGAAAATTTTGATTAATCGAGAGGAGGAGAGGTTTGCCAAACTCCCTGCTGATGAAATCATTGCTTTTAATGTGGGCACTGAGAAGGATCTGCGTCTGGTCCAGATCAGGTCTACGTTGTCTTTGGAGGAGAGCGAGCACTCAGTCATTTTATTAAAAGATTTCAAAGATGTTTTTGCGTGGTCCTACGAAGACATGCTTGGAATCGATCCTGAGATTATACAGCATCGGATTCCTCTTGACCCCGAGACCCGACCCGTCAAATAGAAGTTGCGGAGAATACACTCGGATTAGGCTTTGAAGATTAAGGAAGAAGTTACCAAACAGATTGAGGTAGGGTTCTTACTTATGTGGTTGGCCAATATCGTCCCTATGTCGAAGAAAGACGAGAGAATTCGGCTATGTATGGACTTTAGAGATCTAAATAAGGCTAGTCCGAAGGACGACTTCCCTTTGCCGCACATTGATGAGTTGGTAGACTTCACCGTAGGTCATGCATTGTTCTCCTTCATGGATGGATTTTAGGGGTATAACCAAATTCTGATGGCACTCGAGGACAGAGAGAAAACCACCTTCACTACACCATGGGGAACTTACTGCTATCGGGTGATGCCGTTTAGGCTGAAGAATGCCGGGGCTACTTATCAAAGGGCTGCAACCACTATTCTGCATGATATGATCCACAAAGAGGTCGAGGTGTCTGTGGACGACATGATTGTCAAGTCCATAGAAAGAGAGGGCCACTACACAGATTTGAAGAAATTCTTTTAATGGATTAGAGAGTACAGACTGAGGTTGAATCCGCAGAGGTGTACTTTCAGTGTAATTGCTAGGAAAATGCTGGGTTTCTTGATCACACAGAGGGGTATCAAGGTAGATCCTTCCAAAATTAAGGCCATCCTAGAAATGCCACCACCAAGGACTAAAAAGGAGGTGCGAGGCTTTTTGGGCAACGTGCAATTCATAAGACGATTTATTTATAAATTAATCTCGACTTGTGAACCACTTTTTGGTCTCCTAAAGAAAGGAAAGAAATTCTGATGGGATGATCAATGTCAATTCGCTTTTGAGCATATCAAGTAGTACCTTCAGAATCCACCTGTTTTGTCACCGCCAGAGCCGGGGAAGCCTTTGATTTTGTATCTGTCACTAACAGACACAACAATGGGATGTGTGCTTACTTAGGAATCTGAGGATAGGGTGGAGAAAGCCATCTACTACTTGAGCAAGAAAATGTTGGATTATGAGACCCATTATACCCCGCTGAAGAAAACTTGCTTAGCCTTGGTATGGGCCACCAGGAAGTTGAGGCACTACTTGTTAGTTCACTCCGTAATTCAGGTTTCAAGATTAGATCCCATCAAATATCTCTTTGAGAAACCAGCTCTTATGGGTAGGCTTTGAATTTGATCTCAAGTATGTTACTCACAAGTCAGTCAAGGGGAGAGCGGTAGCAAAGTTCTTGGAAGATCACCCAGTAGAGAGGGATGAAGTGATGGAATACTTGTTCCTAGATGAAGCGATTCTACAAGTCGAGAAGGAGACTTGGATAGTGTACTTTGACAGAGCATCTAATCAATATAGTTATGGGATGGGTGTGTTGCTGATAGCACCCAACAATTCCCATATATCTTTAGCCTTCAAACTCTGGTTCAAGGTATCCAACAACGAGGTACAGTATGAGGCGTGTATCGTTGGTTTGGAAGCCACCTTGGAACTAGGGGCAAAAAATGTTGGATGTCATCGGGGACTCGAACCTAGTTGTGTCTCAATCAAATGGAGACAAGAAGGTCAAAGAAGAAAAGATGAAGATCTATCACCAGACCTTGGACGTTTTGATTCCTAGGTTTGAAAAGCTGACTTTCATGCATTTACTAAGAGAGAACAATAGGTTCATTGACGCCTTATCAACTTTATCTTCTATGATAGACATCCCACTTGGAGTCCGAATGCGTCCGATCATCATTGAGCAGAGATATATGCTGGCCTACGAAACTATTGCTGCAATAGATAAAGCACAAGATCAAAACCTTTGGTACTACGATATCTGGAACTTCTTGGAAACGAAGGTTTACCCACCAGGGGCAAATGTCAAAGACAAGAGGGCAATACGGCTGATGGCCGTTCAATTTATCATCTGCGGAGGTAAATTGTACAAGAGAGGTCATTTGGGAATGCACAAGTTGTGTGTCGAAGTAGAGGAATGAAAGTTCCTGATGGAGGCTATCCATGGGGGAGAGTGCGGAGCGCACATAAACGGAGTAATGCTAGTCCGGAAGATTCTCAGGCAAGGTTACTAGTAGTCTACCATAAAAGAGGATTGTATTGGTTTTGTTCGGTGATGCCACAAATGCCAAATTCATGCCAATCGTATGAACATCCCGCCATCGAAGCTGTACAACATGACTTCACCATGGCCTTTTCCAATTTGGGGAATCGACGTCATTGGGGCAATCACACCAAAAGGGACGAATGGGCATGAATACATTCTGGTGGCAATTGATTACTTCATAAAGTGGGTGGAAGCTCAATCCTACGCAGTGTTGAAAGCAGCACACGTGGCAAAGTTCATATGAAACAACATCATTTGCCGTTATGGAGTCCCAAATGAGATCATTTCAGATAATGGTTCCCATTTCAAGAAAGAAGTGATAAACTTGCTAGAGAAATACAATGTGGCTTTCTATAAGTCATCTACATACTGGTTGCAAACCAACTGAGCTGTTGAGGCCGCCAACAAGAACATCAAGAATAATCTACAGAAGATGGTTGAGACCTACAAGGACTGGCCAGATAAATTGCCATTTGCGCTCTAGGCTACAGAACTTCAATCTGAACGTCTACAGGGGCAACTCCTTACTCTTGTTTGTGGAATGGAAGTTGTTTTGCCAATCGAAATAGAAGTCTCGTCGCTGCGAGTTATGGCTGAATGTCAAATACCAGAGGCAGATTGGCAGCAGAGCAGGTTTGAAGAACTGATGTTGATTGATGAGAGAAGGCTGAAAGCATTGTACCATGTTCAGGGTTATCAACGTAGGATTGCCAAGGCTTTCAACAAGAAGGTTAAGTCCCGGAATCTCAAAGAGGGGATTTGGTGCTGAAAGACAACCGAGCTCCCATCCATAACCCTAGGGGCAAGTTCAGACTCGATTGAACTGGTCCTTACATCATCAAAACTATCTAGTCGGGTGGAGCTGTTATTCTCATGGACCTGAATGGCCTAGAATTTTCCCAACCGATCAACATGGACAAGTTGAAGAAATACTATCCCTGAGAAGCTTGCTAGGCCAAAAACCCGGAAGGGCGACCTAGGCAAAAGTTAGAGCATGAAAAATTAGAAATAAAGAAAAACTGAGCTCACAAGGTTGAAAATCGTAAAGGGCGGCCTTGATAAATTTCATTCATGTAACTCCTTTATTTTGATATTATTCACTAGGCTATCACTCACTCTCATTTATATGTGTGTAGGTGAGTAAAGAGATGTTCAATCCCAGCCTCAGTGAAAGACATGAGAGAAGTCAAGTTTTCGTAGAGTCAGCTCAAACGTCTCACGCATGAGACTTGTTTTGTTTCTTTTGTTTTCTCTTTGTTACCTTGGTGAATATGTTGGATCACCATGTACATAAGCTTTTTGTTTGGCTGACTGTATGTTTGAAAGTTCCTGGACATATAAGGTGTTAATTCCATCTATATGTGTGACTTATTATGAAATGTTTGTTTTAGCGTGTAAGCACAGCTCATTGGACAAAATTTTTTAGTCTACTTCCATTCGGCCCCATTATTGTTATAAAATATGTTTGATTTCTATTTGAGGCCGTTGGTAATCCCATGATTATTGGTCGGTTATAACCTTAATCTATAGGGGCGGGTTCGAGTCATTACAGAGTGGTATCAGAGCACGAGTAATAACTCACACACTTGTCCAAATGAGCAATAAGCATCTAGAAACGATCTAGGATGCATTCATGTGATAAGAATGAACTTGAAGACATCGAACATATGCTTAAATTCTTCAAAATGAATGACTATGTGCTATATATTTTGTGAATTACTCGCATTTATGAATTATTTGAATACGTGTACTCCTTTGCATATGCGTACTTGTGAACATTTTGTATAATGAATAATGCAAGTCTAATCAGATAATGGTAAGAACAAGAGGTAATGAAATAGAGGAGTCCTCAACTGGAAGAATGGATAGGATGGAAAGGTTGATACAAGATGTGGAAGAAACATTGAGACAACAACAATAGTGGCAACAACAATGGCAACAGCCACACCCTCTGCCTCATACACCACATACTTGACTTACAGAATGATGACCGAACAATAGCTCTCACCAAAGAGTTTAAGAAAATGAAACCACCACAGTTTCATGGGGGATTGGATCCATTAAAATCTAAAGCATGGGTCCTCGGCATAGAGAAACTATTTGAGATATTTCCTTGTCTAGAAACCCAGAAGGTATTGCTAGCCACCTTTACTCTTGAAGATAAGGCAAGAAGATGGTGGATGTTAATGCATGAAAGCAATAAAGATATTGGTTGGGCACGATTTTTGGAGATTTTCTACGACAAATACTTTCCACAATGTGTCCGTGATAGGAAAGTGTCAGAGTCCATGGGACTTAAGCAAGATGGCATGACCCTAGCTGAGTATGAGGACAAGTTTATTGAATTGCCTAGATTTGCACCACATATGGTCGATACCGACTACAAAAAAGTGAGACATTTTGAAGGAGGCCTTTGAGATGATATCTTAGAGAAACTAAATGTACTCAAGCTAGAAACCTATATCAAAGTGTTAGACCGAGCCATGATATCAGAAGCTAATATAGCCAGACAAGCCAAATCATCAACTGACTAGAAAAGTAGTAAAAGACAGGGCTTCTTTTCAAATAAGAGATTTTCAAAGAAGCAAAATACGAGTTCCTCAAGTAACTCGAATTCTTCCAGAGGCACATCCCCAATGTGCAACCAGTGTGGTAAAAGGCATTGTGGGGTCTGTTACCGTATATCAGAGGTCTGTTTTAAGTGTGGTAAAACAGGGCACATGGCTAGGGCTTGTAATCAAAGCAGTGGGAAGATAGTTGCTAGCTCAACTGCATCGATCCCAAAACTGGGAAACAATACAAGGCCTACTATCGCCAGAGATACCATGAGATAGGGAAGAGTCTTTGCACTTGTTCCGGGCGATACACAGAACGCAGAAGCCGTCGTTTCAGATACTATCTCTATATGTAATCAAGATGCATTTGTGTTAATTGACTCCGGATCAACGCACTCCTTTGTAACATATGCATTTGCATCTAGATTGAGTAGACCTCTAGAGTCATTACCATATTTGTTATGTGTATCTGCTCCATCTGAGGAATCTGTGTTGTGTACATCTGTGTGTTGACTTTGTGATATACGTGTCGGGAATGCTACCTTGTATGTGGATCTGTTACCCCTGGACTTTAGACATTTTGGTGTAATTTTGGGCATGGATTGGTTATCTAAATACGATGCCACCATCAATTGTGTAACGAAACAAGTTGTATTTAAACCACCAAGATAGGAAAAAATTGTGTTTGTGGGTAACGGGGTACTGCCTCCACTAGGGATGGCAATGGATAACCTACCCTGTGGGTATCCATGGAGACCCAACCCAAATACATGGGCTTTCCCCTCTTTTTCTTATCCATTGGGTAGGGTAGGTGATATTTTTTAAATATCCATAGGGGATGGGTTGGGGATGGGTACCCACTAATTTCCCCATATGTTTTTTTTTTTTTTTTTAAGATTCACAACTAAAACTAAATATACATTCAATCTTTTTTTCTTTTTTTTATTTATTTATTTTTTCAAGTTCACAACCTTTTTTTTTTTTTTTTTTTTTTTTAAGATCCACAACCAAAGCTAAATATACCTCCAATCTTTTTTTATTTTATTTTTAAGGTCCACAACCATTATTTTTTTAATTTTTAAGATTCACAACAAAATCTAAATATACATTTAATTTTTTTTAAGGTTCACAACCATTTTTTTTTTTTAAGATTCACAACCAAAACTACATATATATTTAATTTTTTTTTCTTTTTTTTTAAATTTTTTTTTTAAGGTTCACAACCATTTTTTTTTTTTTTTTTTTTTAAGATTCACAACCAAAGCTATACATTCAATCTTATTTTATTTTATTTGGCTCAACAATAAAATCAAATACACATTAATTAACATTGTCACATTATTCTTGTCAAATTTTATGCATATCTAGAATTTTTTAAATTTATTTAAAAAAAATTAAGGACATTGTCTAGTGTAGGTTTCGGTTTGCTTTTCTATGTTATTTTATTTTGTTGTGTATTGTAATTTTCAGAATGGTTTGCTTGTTCTGAAATTTCAATTAACGAGTATGAATCTATTTGTTTTATGTTATCACACAATTTATACAACATATATATATATATATATATATATATGAATGTATTTGAAAATAAGGAAATTGTAGAGAATCAAAACAAGCATGAGTTGTGATTGGTTAGAAATGATGGGTACATAGATTTATTTGCTAGAAAAACAAAAAGGGGATACAAAGTCATACTAAATAATTTTTTTTAAATTAAAGAATTTTCTTAGTTATGAACAGATTTAACTGAAATCAGCTTGTTTCCCAATGTTATGCTTCATTTATTTAGATAGAAAATATTTTTTAATGAAAAATATTTTTTATAAAAAAAATTCAAAATATATTTTTTTATATTTGGTGGTGGTGGTGATGGAACGAAGGTGAAAGTAGAAATTGTTACATAGTGGTGGGGTGATGGCGGCAGTGATGATGGTAGTGGCTATGGTGATGGTAGTGTAGTGGTGATGGTGTTGTGAAATTAGTAAAAATTTAATTGAAAAAATATTTTTTGTTTTTTAAAAGTAACAAACAACAAAATTCGTGGGGGACTAAAGGAAGAAGATGGAGGATGGATTGGGTGTGGTAATGCATAGATATCTTAAAATGAGTGGTTCAGATTTGTTAAAGGTATAATTAGATTTTGGATAAATTAAAATGAATTGTTCAAATTTGCTAAGAGAAAGATGGTTTAATGTCTAAATTGTCCGTGGCTAACAATTCCTTATTTATGCCCTGATGCAATTTAATATGAGTCTTATAACACTTTTTTCAAACAAACTTTTTGATTTTCTCAAAATTATATATTTGATTATTATAAAACAAACTTTTTAATTATTAATTAATGTGTATTTGATTTTGTTGTTGAACCAAATAAAATAAAATAAGATTGAATGTATATTTAGCTTTTGTTGTGAACCTTAAAAAAATAAAAAATAAAATAAAAAAATAAGTTGTTAACATTAAATATATTAAAAAAGAAAGAAAAAAGATTGAAGGTATATTTAGCTAAAACCTTTATAAAAAAAGACAAAAGGAAAACAAGAAGGTTGTTAACATTAAATATATTAAAAAAGAAAGAAAAAAGATTGAAGGTATATTTAACTTTTGTTGTGAACCTTAAATAAAAAATAAAAAAAATAAAAAAATTGTTAACATTAAATATATTAAAAAAGAAAGAAAAAAGATTGAAGGTATATTTAACTTTTGTTGTGAACCTTAAAAAATAAATAAATAAATAAATAAATAAAAAATAAATAAATAAATAAAAATTGTTAACATTAAATATATTAAAAAAAAAAAGAAAAAAGATTGAAGGTATATTTAACTTTTGTTGTGAACCTTAAAAAAAAATAAAAAATAAAAAAAAAATTGTTAACATTAAATATATTTAAAAAGAAAGAAAAAAGATTGAAGGTATATTTAGTTTTTGTTGTGAACCTTAAAAAAAAAAAAAAGTTTTTGTTAACATTAAATATAAAAAATAAAAATGGGGATTAAAGTGGGTTGGGGAAAATCCATACCCATTAAAAATGGGGAGGGTGGTACCCATGGGGAATGGGGAATGGGGAATAGGGAAAATTTATTATAGGGGAATGGGGATGGGGAATTGATCTCCACCCCATTGCCCCCCATTGCCATTCCTAGCCTCCACCTTATTTGATATTTGCAATGAAGGCATGCAAATTAATCAGGAAAGGGTGCCAGGGTTATTTATGTTGTGTATTGTCCGAACAGTTTGTGAATGTTGAATTGAATAGTATCCCTATTGTTAGCGAGTTTCCAGATGTGTTCCCAGATGAATTGCCAGGAGAATTGGTTGACAGGGAGATAGAGTTTACTATTGATATCGTGCCAAGCACTCAGCCTATTTCAAAAACTCTTTACAGAATGGCTACTGCTGAAATGAAAGAATTGAAGGAACAGTTGCAAGACCTACTGGACAAAGGGTTTATTCGACCGAACACTTCGCCATGGGGTGCACCGGTGTTATTTGTGAAAAAGAAAGATGGAACCTTACGCCTATGTATTGACTATTGAGAATTGAACAAGGTGACAATAAAAAATAAATATCCCTTACCTCGTATTGATGACTTGTTTGACTAGTTGCAGGTGTCATAAGTGTTTTCCAAAATTGATTTGAGATCCGGGTACCACCAGTTGAAGGTAAAAGCAGAGGATGTTGAGAAAACTACGTTTCGGACAAGGTATGGCCATTATGAATTTCTTGTTATGCCCATTTGGGGTGATTAATGCTCTTGCAGCATTTATGGACCTAATGAACCGAATTTTTAAGACTTACCTTGGCGATTTTGTTGTGGTTTTTATTGATGATATCTTGATATATTCAAAGAGTAGACTTGAACGTGAATACCACTTGAGAACTGTCTTACAAACACTTAGAGAAAATAAATTATTTGCCAAATTAAAGAAATGTAAATTTTGGTTGGATGAAGTTATTTTCTTGGGGCATGTTATCAACAAGGAGGGGATTTCAGTAGACCCACAGAAGATAGAGGCAATTGTGAATTGGCTTACTCTAACGAATGTAACAGAAGTCCGCAGTTTCATGGGCCTGGCCGGGTATTACAGACGGTTTGTAAAGGATTTTTCAAAAATAGCTGTACCACTTACCCTACTCACACGCAAAGAATAACCATTTGAGTGGACTAATGAAAGAGCGTCTGCCTTTCAGGGATTGTAGACAAGACTAACCACTGCACCAGTTTTGACATTGCCCTCAGGTATGGAAAACTTTGTGATATATAATGATGCTTCTTACGAAGGTTTGGGCTGTGTACTAATGCAGAATGAAGGGGTAATCGCCTATGCCTCTCGTCAATTGAGACCGCATGAAAAGAACTACTCGACACATGACTTGGAACTCGCCGCAGTGGTGTTTGCCTTGAAATTTTGGTGGCACTACTTGTATGGGGCTAAATGTGAAGTTTACACGAATCACAAAAGTTTAAAGTGCTTCTTTACCCAGAAGGAATTGAATATGCGGAAAAGGAGATGACTTGAACTAATAAAGGATTATGATCTTCAAATTCAGTATCATTTCGGGAAAGCCAATACAGTTGCTGATGCCTTGAGCAGAAAATCGACAAGGAATCTAGCTTGCTTACTTATTGAACAAAGGAAATTTTACTAGATTTTGAGAGAACCGAGATTGAAGTCGTGTTGTACAAACAAGCTAGGTTGGTAGCTGCCATTTCAACGGAACCACGAATAATTAATGAAGTTAAGTAAAGGAAAAAAGAGGATGAGTTCCTCGAGAAAATAATTGATGAATTTGAGGCAAATCTGAAACCAAAATTCAGCATTGATGGTGAAGTGTTGAGATTTCAAAACTGAATGTGTGTCCCAAATGTTTCGGAACTAAAAAAAAGAATTCTTGATGAAGCTCACAAGTTGGTATTTGCTATGCACCCGAGTAACAACAAAATGTATCGGGACTTAAGGCAAAGTTATTGGTGGCCCAAAATGAAGAAAGAAATTGCATAATATGTGTCCAAGTGCCTTCAATGTCAGCAAGTTAAAGCAAAACACCAGAAACCAAGCGGCCTACTCCAACCTCTCCCTATTCCATAATGGAAGTGGGAGCATGTGACCATGGATTTTGTTGTTGGCCTACCTCGAACTCCTAGAGGTATAGATTCTATTTGGGTTAGAGTTGATAGACTGACTAAATATGCACATTTTCTACCTGTTAGAACTGCATTTGATGCTTATAGACTGGCTACTATATATGTTGATGAAATTGTTTGCGTACATGGAGTTCCGGTGTCCATTGTCTCGGATAGAGATCCAAAATTTGTATCTAGATTGTGGAAAAGTTTGCAAAGAGCTATGGGAACATAATTGAGATTCAGTACTGCATTCCATCCACAAACAGAGGGGCAATCAGAACGGACCATACAGACCTTGGAAGATATGCTCAGAATGTGTGCATTAGATTTTCAAGGGAGTTGGGAGGATTATTTGCCATTAGTAGAGTTTGCATACAATAAGAGCTTCCACGCCAACATCGGTATGCACCATACGAAGCTTTGTACGGTAGAAAGTGTAGATCACCAATTTGTTGGACAAAGATTGAAGATAGGGCTTTACTTGGGCCTGAAATTGTGCAAGATACTTCTAAGAAAATTAAAATCATTCAACAAAGGCTCAAAACAGCACAGAATCGACAAAAGAATTATGCGGATGTTTGAAGAAGACCTCTTCAGTATGAGGTTGGCGACTATGTGTTTATTCGCATGATTTTGATGAAGGGCCAGTTGAGGTTTGGTAAGAAAGGAAAATTGTCCCCCCTATTATATTGGGTCGTTTCAAATTCTGGAAAGGCTTGGTCCAGTTGCTTATAAGGTTGCTTTACCGTCCGGATTCGAACAAATGCATAATGTGTTTCATGTATTGATACTGAGGGGTTATCTTCGAGATCCATTTCATGTGATTGATTACCATCGGATAGCTCTCGGTGAAAATATGGAATACGAAGAATGGCCAGAACGAATCATTGACCGACAAGTGAAAAAAATAAGAAATAAATCCATCCCAATGGTAAAGGTAGAGTGGAAAGAACACTATGGGAAGGACGCTACATGGGAAAAAGAGGATGAGATGCGACTACGCTATCCACACATGTTTCCGAACGGAGGTAAAATAAGTTTGGAGGACCAAACTTTCTAAAGGGGGGAAGATTGTGATAACCCTGTCTTGTGTTAAGTTAATTAATCATGATTATGTTGTGAATATGTGATTAATTTGAATTCGGGTGTTAATTGCATGATTATATGTGATTTTGGCCTTATATATGTTCATCGTAGGAAGATTTGTTCAACTTACTGTTGTAAACTGAAAATTGAAAGCCTTATCGGTCACAGAAAATGAAATTGACTATGCCATTGTGATTAGCGTAATGTTTAGATCCTACGGTCAAATTCAATTAAAAACTGATTCGGAACAAATTAATTAGTTTAAATTGTATTCATTAAGAACCATTAATTAGTTCTAATTAAGTGTGATTAGGGAAAGCCTATATAAATGAGCTAAGTATGCTTAAGCTCATATTTTTTTGAGCTCAAATTAGATTTTACACTCTAGAGAGAGAGGGTGAACCGAATTTAGAGAGAGAGAGAGGAGCCATTCTTGAAGATTTTGCAAGAGAACTCAAGTTTTGGAAGGCTAGGCTCTAGAGCTAGCTAAAATTGTGAAGATTGAAGCTCCTAGGTGAGTAATTGAGCATAAATTCATGAGTTTGAGTTTGTAATTTTGTTAATTCAAGTTATATGATAATCAACAACAAGAATTAAGTTGAATTTGCAGTCATTATGAACATACATGTAAAAGATTGCCATGAATTTGTATATTTGAGCATGAAACATGTGATCCATGTTGAATTTTGATTAAGATTAATGCTTTTGATCATCTTTTGCATCACTTAAGTTGAGAATGGAACTTATATTCCACATGCAAGCACAATTCATGGAGGTATAAGTTTTGGTTGCATGAATTTGAAGTATTGGAAATAAGTTTGGTATAAATTGAGTATGCATGTAATTAATTCATGGGAATTGAGCTTCATAATGTTGTAAATTTTGTATTTGTATCATGTTAGAAGATGTACAAGTGAATTATGAGTCATAACAAGCAAGTTACATAAATTGGAATGCAAATTCGAAGCTCAAATAAAGTTCTGGAAAACCTATAATTCGACTTGTCCGCTCAAGCTAGGAAAGCCTCGCTCGAGCGTGAATTTGTAGCTCCCAGAAGTTTTGCAGAGATTGCACAGTGGCTTGAGCGCCTGAATCTGCGCTCAAGCGTACCTTACTTTGCATGACTCCTCGCTCGAGCATCAATAGACTCGCTTGAGCGTAAATTACAAGCAACCAGAACTTTTGTAGACCAAAGGGGTGCCCTCGAGCGACCAAATCTACACTCGAGCGGAGAGCCCTATTTCAGAAATTTTGAAAAGGTGTTTTATGATTTGTTTTCCGTTCTCTTTCATTTCTAAGCACTCTTAGACATGCATTAAGCATTGTAAATGGACTAAGAAGATAAGAAAGAGGCCTAAGAGGAATAAATAAATTAATGAGCGGATTGAATCACTTGTGACCTAATGTGTTATGAAATTTGTAAGGTCAAGTGCAAGGACAAATCATCTAGCAGATCACTGTGAGTAATATCTAAATGAAGATATGTTCAAGTACATTATTTTCCACGTTACTTCTGTATGAGCCTTATGGATCTGTATTTTGAATTATGAATGAATAGTCTAAATGTCAGTCTTTTGCATAAGACTAATTGAATACAAATGTGATTATGATCATGGGTATGACACACACATGAATGCGAACATGGAAAAGAATGATTAGGCCAAAGGCCATTTGACATGAATGATTGGGCCAAAGGCCGTTTCACATGAATGATTGGGCTGAAGGTCATTTCACAAGAATGAATTGGGCCCGAGGTCGTTGGATAAGAATGAATTGGGCCCGAGGCCGTTTGATATATTTGGGCCTGAGGCCATTTGATGTACTAGATGGAAACTTAAATGGGCCTATGGTCGTTTGATATGTTTGCTACAAATTTCATTCATGTAACTCCTTTATTTTGATATTATTCACTGGGAAATCACTCACTCTCATTTATATGTGTGTAGGTGAGCAAAGAGATGTTCAATCCCAACCTCAGTGAAAAGACATGAGAGAAGTCATGTTTTTGTAGAGTCAGCCCGAACATTTCATGCATGAGCCTTGTTTTGTTTCTTTTGTTTTCTCTTTGTTACCTTGGTGAATATATTGGATCACCATGTACATAAGCTTTTTGTTTGGCTGACTGTATGTTTGAAAGTTCTTGGACATATAAGATATTAATTTTGTCTATATGTATGAGTTATTATGGAATGTTTGTTTGACCATGTAAGCACAGCTCATTGGATAAAATTTTTGAGTCTGCTTACGTTCGGCCCCATTATTGTTATAAAATATGTTTGATTTCTATTTAAGGCCACAGGTAATCCCATAATTACTAGTCAGTTATGACCTTAATCTATAGGGACATGTTCGGGTCATGACACGAGCATTGTGCTTTTATTGCACATGTCGGCTGCACGTGCAGTGAGGGGCTTCCACACATGCGGAAAACAAGGAGAAAATCTTTTAATTTCTAATAACCTCTTCAACCCTCTGAACCTATTTATGAGCATGTTTACACCCTCCGGAATGTCTAGATATAAACAAAAAACGAACGAACCGTAAAATGATTAAATAAAGGAAAAGGATAAGAAATGAATGAATTGTTTATCGAATTTATATGTGTTATGTTGTGTAGGTCACCTGCCAGAAGGACCACCGCACCGCCAATATCACTGTGAGTATTACGTTTGGTTAAATATGTTCTTAATTATTATTTTGAAAACAATATGAAAGTTGTATATATAGATTTCTGAAATTGCCTTCTGTTATGCTATGACTAAGTCTCGATGAATTCTTTACGAATGCAATGGAATGCTTTACAAATAGTATATGAAAAAATGATAAATAAATGATATGTGGACCCGAGGTCGTTCTGTTTACGATGTTATGTAATATGTTGGGCTTGAGGCCGTTTTGTTATATGTGGGCCTGAGACCGTTTTGCCGTTTTGTTAGATGTGGGCCCGAGGTCGTTTTGCATATTGCACCCGAGGTTGTTTTGTATATTTGGGCCCAAGGCTGTTTTGCGTAATTAGACCTGAGGTCATTCCATAACATGTTAGACGCAAGATCGATTGTCAAATTTGAATACAAAGAAAACTATGGATCGTTTTTACTTCCGAAAACTTATTGTTTTACGTTAAATAGTTGCTCTGATTCAGACTCATTTATTAATCCTTTGTATCATTATTACTCATTGAGCTTTGCTCACTATGAAGAGCCTGTCATGTTGTCTACTTTTTTGAAAATTCCAATTTTACCCTCTCAAATCTATTATATTTTTTAAAAGTTATGAAGAGTCTTACATAAACAAACCATCTCTTTATTTTTGGAGTTGAACATTCAAAAATGATATATCTGCTTCCAAGAGTCCTATATAAATATAAAAAATGGTCTGGCTTCTTATAAATAAATATTAAAAAAAGGTGTCTCCCTATTTTTTACATTGACGATGATTAGGGAACAAAAACTAATTACTCTTTCTTATCTCATGTGTCTGCTTCAATACTGATATACATAATATCTACAATTGTCCATCATGGATCAAATCACTGTGAATAATTTTGGTTGAATCTTAAAGTCGTATGCATTCATTCGAATATAGACAGAAGAATGCGCATGCGTTTTCAAAATAGAGATATGTGTTGCATCTCAAAAATTCGCAAGTCATCTTCATACACTTTCTTTCTGTTTAAATTATATTTTATGAACTATAATATTTTATATGGTAATTTAATAACCAAGGTGTAATGTCAAAATTCTAAATAAGAACCACTTTCATTAGTTTTATTTTTAAATTTTTTTTTTTAGTTTTTAATTTTTTATATTTTCTTAGTTTTGGTGATTAAAGATACTAGAATTTTTTCGTATTTTATATTTAAATTATACTTTTACATAAAAATCTAATATCTAATAATCTAAATAGAATATATTAATAAAAAAAATCTATGAATTCAAACATATACTGATTTATTATTATTATATATATATTTTGTTATTATTATTATATAATTTTAATAAAAAAAATTCCAAAAACAATACACAACAAATTATTTTCTAAGTGTATGTAGATAAATATAATAGTAAAATTTAAAAAACTAAAAAGTATTAAACTAACTAAAAAGAAAATAAAAAGAGTTATTAAAAAAAACAATGTCAAAGACCAAAAAAAAATTGAAAATAAAAGTTTGAAAAAATAAACCTAACCAAACACTATAAACTTCTCTTCTTCTTCTTCTTCTTCTTTTTTTTAATATTTCTTCATTAATCTCTATCTTTACACAATTTTTTTTCAATTTTTATGTGAATTTAATAATCTAATGAAAAAATGGTGCATACACACAAAAATGTAACAGTAAACATCTACATTTTGACCAACTATTTAATTATGAATAATTAACTTCTCATTGTAACCTGTATTATATTATTACAAAATATTTCATATATTACTTTGAGATATCTTATATATGTCAATGTCTACATATATATAAATGTAAATTTGTATATGTTACTGCATTCATACATTTTCAATCTGTAATGCTATATTACCATCAGATAATTTAATTTTCTAACATGTATCACTTTAATGATATAGTTATATTTGTTAGTATAGCGACCCCGGTCTTTTCCCATTTGACTATTGTGTCCGGACATAGGTTCCGTAGATTCGGTCATTGTATAATGGTTGTTGTTGTCCCTTATTTTCTCATTTGGAATTATAGGATGTGTTGGGCAGGTTTGTTTCAGGTTGGTTGGGTTTAGAAATCAAGTGTTGCTGTCCAGTATTTTGGATCTTCGCTCGAGCGAGTAGTTTGTCGCTCGAGCGAGCTGTTGTTTTTTGTTCTTCGCTCGAGCCGGGGTTTGGTAGCTCGAGCGAGAGATTGCGTCTGGTTTGGACCTGTAGCTTTGCATTCTTGGCTCGAGCGAGCTTTTCTTCGCTCGAGCGAGTTAGTTCGTTCTTCGCTCGAGCAATAGTTCCTTCGCTCGAGCGTGTGTCTGGTTACAGACCTGAGGGTTTGAGTTCTTCGCTCGATCGAGTTTTCTTTCGCTCGAGCGAGCTTTTGGGTTGTTGGCTCGAGCAAGGTTTCCTTGGCTCGAGCGTAGTTTCTCTGTGTCTGGTCGCTCGAGCGACCAAGTCTTCGCTCGAGCGAGCCTGTCCAGTATATATTTACAGCAGCGGGTTTTGATCAGTCTTTTCTTATTCTTTTTGGTTCTAAACCCTAGGTCCGACTTCTCTCCCTCAAAACTCATCTTCTCTTTAGGTGTTCATCTACTTCTAGTGTGAATCCATCTTAAGTTCTTTGTAAGAAAGATAGAGGGCGGCTTGGGCTTCATTCTAATCTGAACATTTGGTGATTTGGAGCACATTGGAATTTGGGCACTCATCTCTGTCTTCATCATTTGGGTTGTTTTCTTTGAGGTAGGGAATTCCTACTCCATTTTATAGGTTTTGTTCTAAGTTTTGGTATTTTAACATGTTGGTGATACTTTGGTAAATTTTGGGAAAAACCCTAGTTGTATTATTGAATTAATTTGTATAAGTAATTCATGGAATTGGGAAAAGAGGGTTAAACTCATGGAATTCATCGATTAAATGGAGTAATTGGGTAATTGGTATCATTTGTCTATTGAATTGTTGACATAGTTATTTTCAGTTTAGAAATAACTGTTTTGGGCTATCGGTGGAGGATAATCGTGATTGTTGTAGACATTGCATGTGGATTAGGAATAACTGAAACTAATCACATTGGTTAAGTCATTAATTTTGACTATGGCATTGATACAGAAAATACGTGTATTGATTGAGCATTGCATTTGCATACATTGTTTTGTGTGTGGGAGGAGATAGGGGATGTACTCCACGGTTTAGGGGAAGATAGGGGATGGACCTCTAAACCGGATTTTGTTTGGGAGGAGATAGGGGATGGACTCCATTAGCATCACTTTTATGTGTGCTTATTTATATAGAAGTGTTTTATTGATACAGCACTAAAATGTGTATCAATCTGGAAGTATGAAGTGTTTGATTTGAGCTTGAGTCTCATTTGTTTGTTGATATTGGAAGGATGTGAATATTATATATGTGATTCACTGTTGTAAGTTTGGCCAGGTTCTGAGCCATGTTGATAAAATTGGAAAGTAAAACGTATCTTAGACAATAGTGTCATGAGATTGTAAAATGAAGTAATTGATTATCTTGGTTAACCATCTGTTGAATACTACTGCTTTATTCAGTGCTTATAAGTGGTTTAGTATATTTCTACTGGGCTGTGGCTCACCCTTTATGGGAACATCATTTTCAGGTTGAGGTGATAAACTACCTCCAAGGACTTAGCTTGGGAGGGTTCGGCTTCTGGATTGGAGAAGACTACCTTTAGTTAATTGTCTTTAATTATTAGTACATGTAAACATTCAAGCCTAGGGCTTTTCTTGTATTGAGTTAGAACTCATATTTTTGTATCCAAGTGTTGGCTTGGAAAGATGTAAGCCTGTAGGGCGTTTTATCCGATGTTACATGTAATGCTTTATTTGGTAATACTCTGATGAATGAATTAATAAATTGTCTTCTTTAAATAATGCATGTCAATGATATATAGTGGGTTAATTTTGAGGGCGTTACAGTTAGTAAAAACTACGAAATTGTATATTGTTCTAATATCAACTTATGTTCAACGCATATATACATATATACGTACATGTTATACAAAAAAGTGTCCACAACAAACAATTTCAATAACAAACAAAGACTTTACAAAACACCTCAATCGCGACGATGATTGTACATTTTTTCCCCTTGTAGAAAAAATCATATTATTGAGGGAAAATAAATTTTAAAATTCATAATAATATGATACCGTCTCAAACTCTTATTCATCAAAATATTTTTATTACAAAGGGATATAATGGTGAGTAAGAAGAAAAATAAGATGTTGAAACAAAAACTACAGAAGATTTATTGCAACATGCTCTTCAAGCAAAGTCAAACGAGATGAAGCAAGAATTGTTTTATCTGCTATGAAGTTAAAAAAAAAAGTGTACCCATGTACACATTTTAGTCAAGTTACAAGGAAAAAATCAAATGATGCCCAAATATTATCGCATCAACTCAATGAATCAAAAAGTAAGTACATCAAATAAAAAAGTTTCGAACAATTGTTATTATATGCTGATTACTTACAGATGCTATAATAAATTATGTAACTTGATAGTTTCATGAAAGTGACCCTGCAAACACTTATAAGCATGGATCTATAAATATCGTGAAAAAAAATTATTAAATTCCTATATCGATCGAAATATCAAGATACAATATCATTCCATTTTCTTAAAAAAACTATTTCACATTCTCTACATAAATGAAAATATACGAATGACTAATATTATATTTTTCATCATGTAAGATATTCGTGGCACAAGAAACGAAACTCAACAACTCTTGATATATAAAAATATATTACATATTGATATTAATGTATTTTTACACCAATAGTATCCAAATAATGTGCAATAGTGTGTTCAGTGAATTTGTATTATGAGATGAACTATTAAAAAAAATTGTGCAATTATGCAATTAATTTCATACATTCAATTATATTACAAGTGAGGATTATGAAAAATTGAAGTGGAAAGTTGATAGAAAAATATTTGTATAATAATATATATTTAAAAGACATGCTTATTGTTTATTGTTTATTGTTGAATATAAGATTGTGATATCAACAATCTACCTATAAATTAATGTTTATGTTTATAAAATTTCTCATTTATCGTTTAAATTCTTTAGTCAAGTATGTATTCATTTGTTGCTTATTTGTATTCTGGATACAGAACAATTTACCTATACAAATCTCCATACTTTGTATACATATCATATACCAATTTAAGATATATGCATAATTATAATACTAACATTTGATGAAAAATCTCATACCACGTGCGACGCACGTGCCCAATCACTGGTGATATTAAAATGACGAATACATCAGTCTAATGTGATGACCCAATTTTGTGTTATAATGCTAAACTTAATTATACTTGTGATTGTGTGCTTAATATGATTTTTGGATGCTAGGTGTGTGATTAAGTATGTTTTTGAATTTATATATGTTCACTGTAGAGAAATCTATTGTACTATCGGTTATATTTTGAAATTAAGGGCCGTAGAAGCAACAAAAATCAAAATTGATTATATCATTATGATTAGCATAATTTTTAGAGTCTGTGGTATGAAGTTTGATTAAAAATCGATTTGGATCAAAATAATTAGATTAAATTAAATAATTGAGCATTGGTTAATTAGACTAATCCTTAGTTAATTAGATTAAGCTAATCACCACTATATATATAATTAGTGCTTAGGCTCAAGACATTGAGCTCATTTTCATTACTTGGCTAAATTTATATACTATAGAGAGAAAAAAGTGAGAATTAGAGAGAGATGTAGCTTGTTCTTGAAGAATTGAACTCAAGCTTGGAAAATTCAAGAGCTATATTCAAAAATTAACTACGATTGAAGGAATTGAAGGCTCTAAGTAAGTGATTGAGCTTTGATTCATAAGTTTAAGTTCATAATAATGTGAATCCAAAACTAATAAATGACTAAGAACAGGAATTAAGTTGATTATATGGAATTTGAAGTTAATAGATGCATGCGTGTAAGAGTTTGCCATGCTTTTCGCATATTTGAGCATAAAGTATGTTAATCATGTTGAATTGAGGGTTGATTGACACATGCGTGTAAAAATTATCATGTATTGAAGTCTAATTCTAAGTCTTGAAGCTTACATATGCAAGATATAAAAACATGGGTGTTGGTTACATGTAGTTCAAAGTTTGAATTTGGTTGAATTCATGAAATTTTGAATCATGGGTTAAAATTAGCTTCAAATATAGATGATCAAGAATGTTCTTGCATATTGAGTGAATCATGCATGAATTGGACCCTTGAAAGTGTGTTTGAAGCTCAAACAAAATTTTGAAAATTCTAGAATTTGACCTCACTGCTCAAGCGAAGAAGTTACCAGTCAAGCGTAGAATGCAAGCAACTAGTACTTTTGCAGATATTAAAGTTTGGCTCGAGCGACAAAAGTATCGCTCGAGCGACCACTCACATTTTATAGCATTGGCTCGAGCAACCAAAATTGTACTCGTACGTAAAAATGAGGCATCCAGTACTTTTGTAGACCAAGGGGTCCGCTCGAGCGACCAATATTGCGCTCAAGCGAAGTGCTCTGTTTCAAGAAATTTTGAAAAGTTATGTTATGTTCCAATTTTCATTCTCCTTCATTTCTGAGCATTCTTAGGCATATATTGAGCATTCCAAATGAATTAAAGAACATGAAAGAAGCCTAAGAAAATTAAGCAAACTAAAGAACGGATTGAGTTGCCTGTGTTGTGAATTATGTAGGGTCAATTGCAAGGACAAACCAAGCATCTGAACACTGTGAGTAATATCTTAGTAAATATATTTTTGTATATGTATTATTTTCTAAATGTTACCTATGTGGTAAGTTTCTGAACTTATGAATTTGTACTATGAATAGCATTCTATCTATTTGATTTATAATAGAATCTGTAAACTAACTGATATATGAATATAAAATGGGCCTAAGATCGCTTGGTATATTTGACAAGGATACGGATTGGGCCTAAGGCCATTTGGAATGTTTAACAAGATAGACTAAAGGTCATCGTATATATGAATTGGACCAAAATTCGTTTTGTATGATTGTTAAATGGACCAAAGGTTGTTTTGAATAAGGAATTGATTGGACAAAAGGTCATTTTGAATATGAATACGGATGTGATCATGATCATGAATATTAGAATGTTGGACCCAATTTCGTTTTTCCCCTTTGATATGCTTTGAGCATAATGGAATGGACCCGAGATCATTTTTCTTTGATAATAATTTATATGCATTACATATGAGATTGGACTACTTATTTGAGAATATCATTCATACAACCTCTTCACTCTGGTATTATTCACTGGGCTTGTCACGACCCAAACCCACCCTTATAGGTTTAGCATCATGACCAGCCAGTAATCATAGATTACCTACGGCCTCCAGAAACAAAATGCATTACATATAAAGTATGGGGCTTAGAGGAAGTATAACATAACATAAAAATTATCCATTGAGCCATGCGTATATGAAAAAAGTTTGCGTTAAAATCGTACAACCATTCTATAGATAAGTGCATACATCACAAAAGCTTTAAAACAACATCCAGTCCATAATTTCCAAACTTAACATGTCATACATACACAAAAACCCCTTATGTCAAAATCAAACTAAGAGCTTATAATAAAAAAAATTAAAAAAGGGGTTTGGACTTGTTTGGCTCCACACGAGTCCAAATTGGCTCCTTCTCGGGAGCTCCACAAAATGATGACCACTGGGTAATTCCGAGGCAACTTCTATTCATAATGCTCATCTTGCTTACCTCGATATATATATACATAAATAGTAAGCTAATGACTAATGAGTAATAACAGAATAAAGAGGCTGTATGAATGAACTTCAATGCCATCATGAACATCAGTTTCACATTTCTAGTCAATCTTGTCATTAATAACCATTTAATTCAATTCATGCGGCACATCTAGTAGAGTAACCATGTATCATTAACAATGGGACCTCCAAGGTCAATCAATATTCAATATTCAATGTGACCATGAAGGTCTAACATCAGAGATCTCTATGTTTCAACTATCCAATGACCCACGGTATTGTTTCCCCCGGGCGAGGGTGTGGACACCCCATTTTTGACACCTTTCAAACCCTGCACCCTTTTTGCCTCATTTTCGGACCAAGCCTTAGTCCTTCAAGCCTGCAGCTTCTGGTTGCCTACCAGTTACCCTTTGAGGCTACCGGCCATCACTTTTAGGATGTCGGCCACTGATGTGGCTTGCCGGCCACCAGTGATGACCGGTCGGTCACCACTGATGGCCGACCACCAGTGTATTTTGCAGATATTTTATGCCAACTGTGCCAGCTGTTTGCACAGATGCATGCATCTATCCCCACGTGTAAGGCTGGATCTCCTTGAGGGAATTTCATGTTTTCTATATATAGAAGCCCCCTCTCTCATGTGTTTAAGGTTAGAAAATTTTGAGATCAAAAATTTTCCTCTCTTTTTACCAAATCTCTACACTTTTGCCTACAAATCGTCAATCTTTGCCTATACACCCTTAACCAAATCTTCTCATCTTTGAGCTAAGGTATTCTTGAGCTTGGTTTCAACTCTTGAGGGTGTTGCTTGCTTGGTTTTGTTGCTTGAACTGCTTTTTCTCTTCAAGAGGTATAAGGCTTTACCTATTTACTTGTTTTCTCTACTATTTTTCCTACTGTTTTTCCATTGTTTTCGGCTATCAAAAATCTGTGTTTTTTGGGATGAAGCTTGGGTGTAAGGCCAGTAAGGGTTGAGGGGTTGATAGCCCTTCTTTATACCTTGTTTTAGAGGCCTTTGCCCTTGTGTTTTCCACCCTTTTACTATCTTTTTCCAAGCTTTTAAACACTGATTTTCAAAGCTTTTTCAGTGGCCAAAATCATGTTTTGAAGTCCAAAATTAAAGGGGTTAGCCTCTCCTCCTTGTGTCTTGCTTACTAGCCTAGCTTGTGCCATGTTTTAACATTGTAATCTTGCTATTTTTAACTCAATTCCATCATGTTTTAAGGCATATTTTAGATTCTTTTAGCACTGTTTTGGGCTGTTAGGATCATTTGAGCTTTGTTTTGCATGCTTATAGTGTAATTGTCCTCATGAGTTTGGTGTTCTAGGCCTTAGACATCTTCTCCTTTGAGTTGATAGCATTTATTTATGCTTTTCTCACTCATTTTCAGCACTAATAATCTCTGCAACCTCCCTCCTTTCTTGGCTTTTTGTTTTGCTTTGAAAATGGTTTAAACAATTTGTTTGTTCAAAGCATGAGATTGATATGTCAAACCTAATGGTTTAAGCCCTTAGGGGGTTCATTACTAATGGTATGATGTCTCTTTCATGCCTAAAACAACTTTTGGTTTGAGTCTTCTTTCCATTAGAGGACTTAATCTAACCCATTGAACTTAATTGATTAAAGGATGGTTCGTAATTTAAAATTGAGTAACTAAAATTGAGGCTAAAAAATGGTGCAAGATAATAACTTTGTTACGTTCAATCGGACGTTAATTGAACACATGGATGTTTAAACCATTTCTCTCTCTACAATTCTCTCTCTCTCTCTCTCTCTCTCTCTCTTTACCAAATCTCTACACTTTTGCATACAAATCTTCAACCTTTGCCTATACACCTTTAACCAAATCTTCTCATCTTTGAGCTGAGGTATTCATGGGCTTGTTTTGAGTTCTTGAGGGTGTTGTTTGCTTGGTTTTGTTGCTTGAATTGCTTATTCTCTTCAAGAGATATAAGGCTTTACCTATTTGCTAGCTTTCTCTACTATTTGTCCTAACTTTTTTCCATTGTTTTTGGGTATCAAAACTCTATGTTTTTTGGGATGAAGCTTGGGTTTAAGGCCATTGAGGGTTGAGGGGTTGATAGCCCTTCTTTATACCTTGTTTTGGAGGCCTTTGCCCTTGTGTTTCCGACTTATTTGCTACCTTTTTCCAAGCTTTTAAACACTGATTTTCAAAGCTTTTTCAGTGGCCAAAATCATGTTTTGAAGTCCAAAATTAAAGGGGTTAGCCTCTCCTCCTTGTGTCTTGCTTACTAGCCTAGCTTGTGCCATGTTTTAACATTGTAATCTTGCTATTTTTAACTCAATTCCATCATGTTTTAAGGCATATTTTAGATTCTTTTAGCACTGTTTTGGGCTGTTAGGATCATTTGAGCTTTGTTTTGCATGCTTATAGTGTAATTGTCCTCATGAGTTTGGTGTTCTAGGCCTTAGACATCTTCTCCTTTGAGTTGATAGCATTTATTTATGCTTTTCTCACTCATTTTATGCACTAACAATCTCTGCAACCTCCCTTCTTTCTTGGCTTTTTGTTTTGCTTTGAAAGTGGTTCAAACAATTTCACTACTACAAAAATAGTTAAAGATCACACTTTGACAAAAAAAAAAAAAAAAAAGATCTCACTTTTATTGAAAGTGTGATAAAAAAAATTAGATTGATATTTTAATCACACTTAATTTGATTGAGTGTGATAATATTTATTTTTTATGTCACTTTTCAATTAAGTGTGATTATATATATATATATATATATATATATATATATATTTTTAATCACACCTTCTAATTAAAGTGTGATTATATATACACTAATAATTTTTAATCACACTTTTTAAATAAGTGTGATTATATATATATTTTTTAATCACACAATCTAATTAAAGTGTGATTATTTATATATTTTTTAATCACACATTCTAATTAAAGTGTGATTATATAAACACTACTACTTTTTAATCACACTTTTTAAGTAATTGTGATTATATATATATATTTTAATCACACATTCTAATTAAAGTGTGATTATTTATATATTTTTTGATCACACCTTCTAATTAAAGTGTGATTATATCACTATTACAAAAATAGTTAAAGATCACACTTTGATAAATGAAAATATCTCACTTTTATTAGAAGTGTGATAAAAAAAAATTAGATTAATATTTTAATCACACTTAATTTAATTGAGTGCGATAATATTTATTTTTTATGTCACTTTTTAATTAAGTGTGATTATATATATATATATTTTAACCCACTACAACAAAACTGAGTTTTTACGGCTTCATATCAACGACATACAGTAAAAGCAAGCCGTGGTTTCTCACATTTACGGCTTGTTTTTTTTGCATGTCGTAAATAATTTTTCAACCACGACGAGTCTATTGTGTAGGTCGTGAATGCTAATAACAATGACTTTTTTAAGGCTTGCAATGTTAGCCGTAAATAATAAAACTTTTTATAACATGCATATGGCATGCCGTTAATACATTAACTATAAAAATATTGAACATTTCACGACGCACAAAAAGTCAGTCGTTAAGAATTACACTTTCCACGACGTACAAAAGCCAGCCGTTTAAAATATTATGCTTTACACGACACGCAATTGCTGTTGTGAAAGGTATGATCAGGAAAAAAATAATAATAATACAAAAATGTTTCAGGCCCCATTTTCCACCACCCCATTTGACCCCCTCTCTCTTTCATTGGTTACATTTTTTTTTCCTGCTCCTCCAATCACCATCCGCCACGTGTGTATGGAGTGATAGAGGTGGTGATTGGAGGAGGTCTCTATCATGGCTCATAATAATAATAGAATAAAGGTTGAGACCCCCTTGATCCCGTTTAATTTTGATTGGTCAACGTTTTTTTTTTTTTCTTCTCACCCAATCCCCAACCTCCATGGGTGTGAGGGAGCTGTGGGGGTGAGTGTTCTAAGGGGGTCTAAATCAATGCCCATAATAATAATAGTACCAAAATAAAAATTTTAAGCGCTAAAATGAATAATTTAGCGGCAAATTAACCCCCCAAAAAAATAAAAAATCGAAAACAACACCAGCACTATCAAAATTAAAAGAAATAAAGATGAAGAGACACATATGGAGAATAGCATAACCATTTTCTCCATCATCGACTGAAGTTCGTCGGCGACCAGTGCTTCCGTCGGCTACTATTACTTCCATCGGCCGCCTTTTTTTCCATTGTCAGGTATGTAATTACATCATTCTTTGTATCACAATGTCTCTTCTCAGTCCTCTTTGTCCAAATTTGAGGTAATTCGTGATGAGGCATAAGGAAATTGAAGCCAATGCCTCAACACTTTGAAGCTATTTTCTGAATCTTTGAAACTATTTTCTGAATCTTTGAAGCTTTTTTTTTTGAGGGTGAATGAATCTTTGAAGCTATCTAATATCTATCTATGTTTTTCTCGCATAGCCCTAAAGTTGTTCGACATCAATCGGTTTAGGGTAAACAGAAGTTACGCCTTTTATTCTTGAACAGAGCTTCGATTCTTCTTCTTCTTCAGCATAGCTTCGACTTGCAGCTCTAACAGGTTAGTTTCGACGTTTCTTCTTCTTCTTCTTCTTCTTCTTCTTCTTGTAATTTGAAAATACTGCTACAAAGTTTAGTTTTCATTATTTATTTATTTATTATTGTCATTATTGAGTGCAAGCATGTGTTGTTGATGAATTTCACTTATCTTTCTCCATTTTTCTAGTTTTGTTTTTTAATCTAACATTGTGGTATGAATTACTTTTGACAAATTTGGTTAGATTTGTTAAGTTGATCCCAGTCCTCCTAAGGAAGTTGGCTCAGAAGAATGCCCTTGTTCAGAAATTTCCTAGTATTGAAATTCTTGGCCGCACAACCGTGATTTGTTCTCAGCTTCATTCTTAATCTCAATTGATGAAATGTAGGGAAGCTAGTTACAAGGGTTTTGATTTTTCTGAATTTTCTTTTTCAATTTTGTGGCTGAGAATCTGTAATCTAGTGATGAATTATGTATTAAGGGGAGCTAGTTACAAGGGTTTTGATTTTCGTGGATAATTTGTAAATCTGATGATGAATTGTCTGTTTACTTTGTCATATTCTATTGAGAATTTGCCATATTTACTTCACAAATGATTATTCTCGTAATTTTCTACAATCCTCAGCAATCAAAATAGCATTGATTATTTTTATTATTATTATTACTTTTGAAATGAAATATAAAGTGCTTTAGTAGATGTTTAATATGACAATGGATTTTGATGAGAGGTACTTCCATGGGAAACCACAAAATAGCTTCCACAAAGCAGTGAATACCCCTGATGTGGCTGTTTTTCCATGGTTAGATTGGGCTTTTTTTAACTTGGAAACTATAATTTTGTTTATTTTTATAATTTGGCACTTGTATTTATTTTCGTTATTTTCCATTTTTGTTGTGTTGGTCCCAGTTTACACCATGAGCTCATGCATTCAAAAGAAACGCGACATTTTATTTGTTCACTGAATGCTCTTAATTGATATGTTGCTTCTGTTTTCATCTACTCTTGAGAAAATCTATGTATGATGCAGTTCCTATTTTAGCTATTGATAGTGGACATAGATTTGACTTGTGTCTTGAATTTGTTCATTATTGATTCATAGGCTATTACTTCAACATTTCATGATATCCATGGAATTTTCATTTAACTTGAAATAACACATGCAGTCCTTGGTGTTAGTTTGGTTGTTATCACAAATATGAGATACGGGATAAGACTGTCTATTGTAAAGATGGTTCATCAAGCTATTTTTTAGTAGTCCTTTTCTCCATTTTTTTGTGGTCTGCTCAGTAGTACATTGTGTAGTGTATCTTAGTTTTCTCTCCAAAATGCACCTTAACTGTAGTTTGTGCATGCAGGAATGCAGAGGAAGTGTCCAAGATAGTCAAATCTTGTAACAAGTATAAGGTCTGAGCTCCTTGCTTTTGAGGGTTGTCTGATTTTTCTCTTTTTCTTTCAATTGTTTTTTTATTGTTTTTCAGTTGCTAATATATAATGTGAATGGGTAACTCTTCTTTTACGCATTTGAGTTTTGGGCTATTGGATTGTTCAAACTGATAATTGTTTGTATCCATTCATTAGGCATGAAAATCCAAATTTGAAATGCAGAAAAGAACCAAATATAATGGTTGTTTTTATTTAACATATACCTATTCACTATAAATAATTTTGACAACTGGCTTATTTATTTGAACTTTTCTTTTATTTTTTTTATAATTTATTTTCTGGTTTAATTTGAAGAGCAGGTCCCTATGGTGGAGCCACATCACTCTGAGGGTCATAAATTATCACCTCATGGAGGTGTTTGCATTGCCATGAATTTGATGAAAGTATGAGCCTGTTTCTTGTTATAAATCACGCCACATGATTTTAAGGCCCCTTTTGTCAGTAAAATTTAGTTTATTGACATTCATTAATAACTTGATTTTGTTTTATCTATCAACCATACATTTTGGTGCTTTCTAATGCATTTTAATCTCAACATAGGGTTCGCATATGTTTGTTTTATAATGGAGATTATTTTGAATACTTTTCTTAGGTCTATTTTGGCCCTTTGGTGATATAATGTGTAGTTCATGTCACTTATGTTTCACTAGGTGCAGGGACCCCATTTGTAGATTTTGGCTCAATCAATAAGTCCTACTTGTTTCATGTTAGTGGTGAAGCTTGTGCAAGCTCACCTTATTGCTTTACTTCGGATCTGTGCGGTCGTCTCTGATTGAATGCCTTGGGAGTGGAGACTTTCTACTAGTTTCTTTTCTTGTGAGCCTCTCTCCCTCTCTCTCTCTCTCTCTACTTTATTTTATTATTTTTTTTGCAATTTTTGAGTTATATAAATTGTGATATCTTCTGTTAATGGAACCAAAATGGCTCTCTCTCTCTCTCTCTCTACTCTAGTTTTTTTTTTTTTTCAATTTTTGAGTTATATAAATTGTGATATCTTCTGTTAATGGAACAAAAATGCGTTCTCTGTATTGTCTACAAACATTTTTTTTTGAACTTTCCTTCAAATTTTTTATTTTATAGGATCTTTTATTTCGAAAATCCTAAATAAGATGATCCAAAATCTCAAAATGAGCAATTTGTTAAATGGGATTTGTATTTGAGATGATACTATCATCATTGCTCTGCCAATTTTTTAAGTACCCATTCCAATTTATTCTAAACTTTGAGTAGGGTTAACTGGACATAAAAATAAAAAGGGCATTCAATATTTGGTGTTATAAGCTCACATCGACAACTAAGGTGTTCAATTATTTTTTTGATGGATAAAAATGGCATTCTAATCAGCTCAAGATGTTGATTTTTTTTTTTTTTCCGAAGGTGACAATTGATAATCCAAGCAACTCAAGGTATTCAAAAATTTCTTTTAAGGATGAAAAATATAGAAAATACATCCATTAAATGTATGAAAAAGAAAAAAGTTGAAAATGAATACCTTCTCACATGTGTGGTGCCGCCTGTCTACAAATATCATGCCATTTGTGTGTCTTTTGAGTTCTTATGTGATAATTGAATGTTCCAAATCCACAAAACAATAAATAAAATAAATCAAACACAGAGAACACAGAAATACGTGATTCGGCCTAATGCCTTGGTCCTCCAGCCTCCGTAAAACATCCCTGCAGTAAATCTGAGCATTAAAAAATACACAACCCCTCACAGCACGAGTGTTATAGGCTGTTTGCAATGAGCATCTAATCTAACCCAATTTTGGGTTGATATTCTTTGTAGTTAGTTGTCTAATCTTATCTTTATTTATTCTCGGGGCATAATTCTTGGCACATGATCCACAGTCTAGGCTATAAACATGATGATTGATGCGAGGTTTGGTGCGAGTTAGTGACAGAGAGTTCTTGAGAATGCTAACGGACCACTTTCTAGCCTCGAATACCTTCCTTTTGCAGAATAAATGAACAACTGGGCTTTTGCTTTTTCTTTATGATGAATCTTTTTTTTTTGGGGGGGGGGTCTAGATCCTGTATAATGACTTAGTTTTTCTTTGTGGATTACTTTTTCTAATTGTTTTTGACTCCTCTAAGTGCAACATTTCTGCCAGATGCATCTTGATCTATATAAAAAAAAGTGACCTTTATTTTTATTTTCCTCTATTTTAAAGTCAACCAAGAACATTTTTGCATCTTGCTTTCTTATTTTTTCCCCAAATCTTCAACCTAAAGTGCACATTGATAATTTTTAACCATGTTCATTGATGCGCCCTATTTTTGTAGAAAATAGGAGTTTCTTTCACAAGGGGTCATGCGTTATACTACCCACGGGGGTCATGTGTTATACTACCCTGGCATTCTTCTTTAGGTAATAAAGCTAGGTGTCCTTGTATGTAAGGGAGAAGATTATTATATTGAAATCTGAAGGGTCTCAATTAGAGTTACAATTACAATGTAAAAAAGGAGTAAAATAAAATATCCTAATACCATAATTTCTCCACATGAAGCACTGGACTTAAAAAAATTAAAATTGAGGGTTGGCTCATCTTCTATAAGGAGGGTCTATGTTGCAGTTCTTTCTACACTTGATGTTGCTTTTGTACTAGTTATAAACTAAAGAGTAGTGGAGTTCTGTTTCTCTTTAAAATAATAGTTCTCCTTTTTAACAGTGGTGGAGTTCTATTTCCCTTTGTTCCCAAACTTTAAGTTTTCAATTTAGTTTCAAAAAGATTTTCAATAGTGGAAAGAAAATGATAAAATCAGCTTTACTTTCCATTATGAAGAATAGCTACAACAGAAATTCAAACTGAAATGTAAATAAATGATCATTTTGTTAACTTCTCAACTCTTAACTTCTTTAATGCTTCACTTCATTTGACGGTTCCCGGCTTCAAGACTACAATCAACTGAAACCATGCTTAAATGCGCAGAAGGGGAAGAAGTATAAACAATAAACTTTCAAATTTAAAGGTACTATAAAGCAAGAGTTAGAGAGAATATTGGTGCTAGTTGTATGATTTAATTTTAACTTCTCATGGTGATAAGGATAGAATTGGGAATATTTCTTAGAAGCTATGCTTTTAATCAATCATGGACAGAATTTTGTGTCCTCGTTTTCTGCAAGGTGTTCACAGAAGCAATATCTTTTGTTTCTGTCCCCTAGCATGCCCATTATGTTCAAATTTGTGGTGTTTATCTGAGGTTGCTTTTGTTCTTTAGTTTTTTTTTTTTTTTTTTTTTAATCTTTGCAATATTGTTTCTGCTTCATTGGAAGATATTCAATCTATTTTTATTTGCAGTTGGACCTCATTTATTCAATTTCTATCAATGCTCAGAAATTGTTTTGCATTTCTTTTCCTATGCTTGTTATAAAAAACAGAGTAGTTGTATTCTTATCTTCACTAATATTGTTGCTTCCTCCAGATACATGCATGATGAGCTAATTCATTGCAAGGTATCCATTGTTGAACCAGGAGAGTAACAAGAGTTGCTGAGGTCATATTCGAATCATTGATATGATTAGCATATACCCCACACTGAAGCTCCTCATGAAGCTCCAATCCTTTCAAGTGGTTACTTCCATTTTTATCCTATTGAAGCTCCTCATGAAGCTCCAATCCTTTGAAGTTGCTGCAAAGCAATAAATATTGAGCTGAAGCAATTTTCTCATCATGAGTATTTATGTTTTTTTAGGTTATGGTTGAGAAAATGGGACTTCCTGATGGATTGGATTCTGGTACATCTAAAGGTTATGGTGATGTTCTACGTAAGTTACAATTATAACTTATGTTTTTGTTGTTTACTAAACGTGTTTACGTGGCTGCTAATGTGTACCATTTAATTTTATGTAATTGAAGGTTGTCGGACGTGGAGTAAGATTGAAAGACGGATTGCCACTCTTGAGTTTGACCGTGATAGGAAATCGATGGGAGTTATAGTGAGTTCTAGCTCAAGAAGAAAGTCATTGCTTGTAAAGGTGCATACACCACCTTTTCCCTCCCTCACTCTTCTTTCATTTAGCCATGTGGAGTTTTATAGTTTTTAATTCGATATATTGTCACATAGGAGAAACTGATTTTCTGATAAGAATTGCAAAACTATAAAATGTGGTTCCACCATTTTAATCTTTGTTTCAATTTTTTTTGTCTCTTTGCTAGTATTTTTTGCTACTTCAATTTGCGTGCGAGATAGATTGTGAACAAATTTACTTGGAACTTTAATGGGGAAGAGTATGATGAATGGGTGCTCAATAAACAAATAGAAAAAGGGTTGATGGACCATGGGATCTTGCTACAATTTCTACACTTCTAACACTGATTTGGAAGCACTATGTTAGATATGGAGAAAATATTTTTTGGTTGAAAAGTTCATATCTAATTTATAAAATGTACAAAATGAAAACTAGAAGAAGGTGAATATTGGCCCTGCGTGGGAAAGTAAACGTGTATGACATATGTAGATGATTTTGGTTGAGAAATTCATATCTAACGCATTAAAGTGAACATTGATTTTGATTCTTTTGGGAGTTGTAGTAGGTTGTTGATATCTATCTTATACCTCAAACACCACTAGCTTGTGGGATTACTGTTATTACTTCCTTTTAGTCTAGTATATAAATTAATGTATTAAATCAATATTCAATTATTGAACACAAGAATGACTGAGTAAAGCAGAGAAATATTTCAGTGAAGGGACTATCTAGTTTTAATTAATTCATTCAGCAGATTTTAGAATAGTAACACATTTTCAGTAGATTTTAGATTAGTAACACATTTTCAACAGATTTTAGATTAGTAGGAGCCAAAGAATTGGGTCAGTAAAAATACTTTTGGACCTTTTTAGGTTCTGAAAATTAACAGAAATATGGAATAATAAGTTTACTTTCATTCCCAATTTCAGAATTTGCATAACCTAACCAGAATTTTTATCTATAGGCCCTACACCATATTCTGTCCAGATTTGACACACTTTTAGGAAAATGAGCTTTTGCATCAAAGTAAAGGGAGCATTTAATGCCAGAAATCAAACCTTTTGCATCAAAGAAAAGAGCTTCAAGTCACTTCTTGGGACTCCATATGCCAGGTAAGCCTGTTCATCAATAAAGATCCTTTTCTTTTGTTGATTTAAAAAAAAATGCTCATTTAATTTGATTAATAGGTTAGTTTTTGATTAATTACATCTATACATATATATACATATACGTATATGAGAATTAGGCAAAGAAATGCACAAATTATGTTTATATTATTGTATTGATAATTCTAAGAATGTTCATAACATGAAAAAACAAATACTTGTATCTAAATGATGTATTGATTTGTCATATGTTATCCTTTTCTAAATTTATCATACTCATGTGAATTTTATTGTATAAATGAGGTGACAAATGGATCTAGTGGCATTCACCAGGCTTCTCCACAAACACATCAGAGATCCTCTTTTGGAAGTCATGAGATGCAACCTTTTAATCGTGGTAAGTATTTCACTTATATATATTTTATGGAATAGAAAAATCAATATTTTTCTCTTTTTTAATGTCATTTTCATGTTTCAAGTAAGTCACCATTACAAATTTTAATATCAACATCAAACTCTAATATGAAATCAAAAAATAGGCCCTTGGATGTTTTTGTTGGTTGGTTGATTAGTGGCTGCTACAAACCTAACCTTTGGCATTGTTTGCATGAAGTGGCTGCCCTTAGATTATAATCTACAGTTCAAGCATTTACCATTCCACAAAGCAATTTTCCATATATATGGTATCTACGTATGTGTATACAAACAGTGTAAAAGCATACATACCTATATATAAGCAGTGTAAAAGCATACATGAATGAAATGGTAGGTCTATCCCAGAACTTCCGGAATTCATGTCAAATTGAATATAGATTGAGTTGTGATCACTGTAGCACATATACAAAGAATGAGCATGAGATACATATATTACTCAGCAATGTTACGGTAGGGGTTGGCATAGATTGCTCAGTTAGAAGATAGAATGTGATAGATTTAATTGGCAATTATAGGTCATCCTTCTTTTTACGAAATGGAGCATACTTTCACTCTTGGCAGCATGTCTGGTTGAATTGATATGATTTGTTAATTGAGGTTAGGAGATTGTTGGTGTTAGTGTTTCATACTAGGAAACTTTTCGGGTAGTTCAAGAGCTATTTCTTGAGGACAAGTAGAGATGATGTTACTCTGCTTTTCTGGGTTGAACTATTGGCAGTTTTATGTGTTTGGGTTGTTCAGTTTTCTGTTAAAATTATTAGAGCAATTGATGACTGTAGTGCTCTGTTCGACCTTAGTCTCACCACACAACCTCCAATCTTCTTCTTCATCACTGTATATATATATTGAAAGTGCCCAGTTTCACTTTTCCTTTTTAACTTCGAGATATTAGCTATGCAGGTTGCATATGTTTGATTGTTTGCTTTCAAATGTTTTATTTTTATTTTTTTCATTTCCTTTTGTTTTTGTTTTTGAACTAAATGTTGCGATTGTTGAATATATAAAAATTTCATGGCGCTTCTTTGATCTTTCAATAGAGATGCTTCGTCTCTGTAATTTCTTCATTTTTATAGAATCTTTATTGCTCATGAATGCTTGATCTGCACAAAATGTGATTCAAATGCATGAAAATTGTAACTTTCTTATAGATTAGCAGTTCAAGCTCTTCAGTTTTGATGATTTTATTGTGTGTTGTTTAATGATTTTTATTTTTATATTTTTTCCCATTTTCTTGGGTGTAGAAGAAAGTTTGAAAATTTATAGCACTCCAATTGTTTATTCTAAAGCCTAAAAAGAGACTCATTGATGACTTTGGTTTATCAAAATAACTTGTTTGAATTTTGAAACTATGCCTTTATTTGGTCTATGTTGTTCTCAGTTTTCGATTCGTCGATTTGATTGGCTAATGGTGATATTTGTTTGTAACAAGGGAATTTTGTGTTGTTTTAGGAAGAAAACCTGAACCTTGTACTGCTTTTTATTCTTCTTACCAGTGCAGGTAACTCATGTTCATTGAATGATAAATTTTAGTGGAGGAATGCATTTTCAAAATTTTGGCATATTTATGAAGGGCTGCAGGCTAGGGTTGCCTAATTGTTAAGTGTTTTTGTATGGGACACGGACATTCAACACACCACAGATATTTGAAATGCAGTCAAAGTATTTGCACAATCAACATTGAATTGCATTTCTTTTGTAGAACATTAAATATTTGAGATGGATAGAGCCTCTTAAATTAAGTTGTTGGTTATAGTAAAATTTCTGGTGAACTTGCAACTTTTATGGGTAAAGTGACATTTTGTTTTTATATGTTTCATGTCATGGCAGAGGTATTTAATGTTAAGACATTTGAAGGGGTGTGATTGGTCGGACCTTATCTTTTGTAAGACTAGAACAATCTCTGCAAATAGTTAGTTTATTCATATGCTTCTAGTGCTGTCTGAATTAATTTGTGTTTTTATTTTTCAGGTTAGAAATTTTTTGGAGAGATGCAAAATATGGTCAAAGAATTAAGGACTTAGTTTTTCAAGTTTTTATTTTCTATTTTTTAATATATGTAAGCACAGTCTAAAATTTTTTATTTAATTTTTTTGTATATACTTTTGAACATATTTAATTTTCATTTATGAAATATATGATATTATTCCATTGAATATGTGGTTATGATTCAAAGTATATTATATAGTGTGTATTACATTCCTGAAATGCGCGTACAAAAATAATATTGATTATTCTTCAAATATGTCGAATCTTTTTAGTAATTAATTACACTTAAAAGATATGATTTAAATGTTATTAATCACACTTAAAAGATGTGATCTAAAGTTTATTATCACAGGTTTTATTAGTTTTTAATCACACTTAAAAGAAGTGATCTAAATGTTATTAATTACATTTAAAGGATGTGATCTAAAGTTTATTATCACAGGTTTTATTAGTTTTTAATCACACTTACAAGATGTGATCTAAATGTTTTTAATCACACTTAAAAGGTGTGATTTAAAGTTTATTGTCACAGATTTTATTAGTTTTTAATCACACTTAAAAGATGTGATCTAAATGTTTTTAATCACTTAAAAGGTGTGATCTAAAGTTTATTATCACAGGTTTTATTAGTTTTTAATCACACTTAAAAGATGTGATCTAAATATTTTTAATCACACTTAAAAGGTGTGATTTAAAGTTTATTGTCACAGATTTTATTAGTTTTTAATCACACTTAAAAGATGTGATCTAAATGTTTTTAATCACACTTAAAAGGTGTGATCTAAAGTTTATTATCACAGGTTTTATTAGTTTTTAATCACACTTAAAAGATGTGATCTAAATGTTTTTAATCACACTTAAAAGGTGTGATTAAAAATGACCTATTTTAATCACACTCCCAAAGATCACAATTTTATAAAACTTAAAAGGTGATTAAATAACAAACATCACACAAAAAAAGTGTGATATTTATCTGTTTTTGCAGTAGTGTTTGTTTGTTCAAAGCAGGAGATTGAGATGTCATACTTAATGGTTTAATCGCTTAGGGGCTTCATTACCAACGGTATGATGTCTCTTTCATGCCTAAAACAACTTTTGGTTTGAGTTTTCTTTCCATTAGAGGACTTACTCTCACCCATTGGACTTAATTGATTAAAGGATGGTTGGTAATTTAAAATTGAGTAACTAAAATTGAGGCTAAAAAATGTGCAAGATAATAACTTTGTTGTGTTCAATCGGACGTTAATTGAATACATTGGTGTTTCAAACGTTTCATACTTACTAGTGATGAAATGATTTAAGTCTCCAAGGTCACCACTTCCGTTGATCATTCATGAAAGGGAGAGGGTTTGTGTCTTATTTTGTTTTTCATTTACTGAACTTACGCACTTGGTTTCACAAACCATCATGTAATGAAATTGCATCCATTGATGGTTTGTGAACCGAACTTGCTACTCATTTTATTTGCTCATGAAAAGGAGGGGTGAGTTATGCGAACAAACCCTTGAAATACCTTGTATATGCTCTGTTTGTCCTCTGTTGTAGCAAGATGAACCTATGCAGCAGTGGCCGGCGGGCCACTTTTCATGGCTGGCAAATGGCTGGTCAGCCATCACTGGTGGCCGGCAACCTTCATCACTGGCCGGCCGACCACTGATGCAAAATTGAGCAGTGTGTTTCTGAGGTGGAGCAGAGTTGTTACAGAAGTGAGCAATAGTGTTGGTGTTCAAAAGTGCAATCAGAGGCATTCAGAAGCAAAACAGTAACTTTTCGGGTGGAAACCGAGCATGAGCATGAGCATTCTTCCCATATCGAGCCTATTTAGCTTAAATATTGTTGTACTTATTTAGTTGCAGCTAGCTAATTTTGCCAATTGTTGTAGTTAATTAATTAGTTAATTAGTTATTCAATTTCATTCTGTACTAAATTAGTTAACTAGAATAGTTAGTTAATTCAAGTGTTGTAATAATTAGCTAAGTAGCTTAGCTAGTTATTCATTTTGGTTTGTAATAGTTAGCTTAATTAGCTTTACCCCTAATTAGTTAGTTAATTAGCTGAGTTTATTCATTCGGACTCTCCTTCGTGAGAGCGCAATGTAATAATGTATATATCTTCCAACCCCACATCTTTCTCGCTTTTATTTTATTAGCTTATGATGGTTAGTTTAGGGACATCACACTTCAGTTAGCATTCTCCATGTTTGCATCCATTTGTATTGCATGCACCGAGGCTCGGCACATCATTCTAACTGTAGTTAGTTCAATACTTCTTTGAATACATGCTTAGACCGCATGCTATTTAAATTGCTTCATATGCCATATTAGTAGCGGAGCCTATTAGTTACATATCGCATGTATTGCATTAGTCATATTGCATAGTTAGGATCATGCATTTTTCTAACTCATTTATTTTGGCTTGGAGTACTAGGTGAGTCTTTACTCGCTTTAGCATAATTGCAAGAGTGTTGATGTTGCCATGTCTAGCATGCTTGCAATGAGGCTAAATGCTTAATTGATAAAACTGTTTGAATGCCTGTGGATGAAGGCATATTGCTTGAATTGGAATAATTTGAGTAATGTTCATATGCGATCACTTTTTCAAGTGGCACATATTCGAAACATTTTTTTCGAAACAAAATGATTCAAAATGTTCCACAAAGTTAGTTTATACTTGTGTGTGTGCGCATCACATAGTAATGCTAGCCTAATAAATCGGAACAAGAGCATATAATATACAAAAGATTCATATCGTGATCAGTAGAGGTCGATCTGTGATCAGGCGAGCGGGGGTGCTCAATTCATGACCTTCCCCTCTCATACCTAAGTTCTCGAGCCGAGACAATCTTGGTGATGACGGACACGTGACCTTTGGCACAAGTCATGGGTTTCCTAAATTTATGAAAAATATTTAGGTGGCGACTCTGTATCTGGCAAAGCAGTCCATTTTTGGCAATTTGATTCAAAATCGATTTTTCAAAAGATTTGCCAGATTTGGACTCTTTGGTGATTATCTGTTTCACATTGCACTTGTGAGATTAGATTCAGAACCGTGGGAGTCTGAACTGTAGTGCTTATTTTGCCTTCCAAAATGGGCTCCTATGTATCGAACCGAAGCTCCATTTGAATTTGAGGTTGACCCGACTGTGCTTAAGGTCAACAAGTTGGAGAAGCTATTCAAGAGAGCATAGGGTGTTAATTATATTCCCGACATAGAAGATGGGTATACCGACTCTGCAGTCACATTGTCAGATTGGTTCAAAATGCTGCATATTGATAGATTCGATGGTTTCAGAGACCCTATGGTTCATCTTCTCTTGTTTTTAGACATTCTGCGGCCGATGGGCCTGACCAAATTGCAAAAGATCTCACTCTTTGGCCGGACCCTGTCTAGTATAGCTGCCATATGGTATGCGAAGCTGGAGGATTCTGTGAAGCAGAGTTGGATGGAAATGGCTGAGGCCTTTATTGCACAGTACTCTTATAACACACAAATCGAGGTCACAACTCGTGATCTCGAGGCAATGCGCCAGGAGCGAAAGGAGGGCTTTTTAGAATTCGTGACAAGGTGGAGGACTAGAGCTTCAATGATGACCACACTGCCTTCTAAGAAAGACCAGATAAGAATGGTAGTCCGCAATCTGCACGGGAAGCTATTATAGAAAATGATAGTCCTACCTTTGTTCACATTCTCCGAGCTCCATGAGATGGGAGTTCAAATTGAAGACGCCATGAAACAGGGCTTGATTACTCATGAAGAAGAGAAAGCCAAGAGGCCTTTTTTGTACAATTCCAATTCAACCACTAGTGGAAGCACAGCCGTGTGGCCGTCTGATGTGAGTGTTGTCACCACCACAACCAAGAACGCCAATCCCTTTGCTAGCAGAACTCTACAAACTTCAAACAACTCGACCAGATCCCAAAGGACCTTTACCCATTCTACATGCCTCTATCCCAAGCCATGAGGGTGTTGATCAAAAAAGGGCACCCCAAGCCATTAGAGCCTCATCCACTACCCAATCCTCTCCCACCGAAACACAACCTAACTAAGTACTGTGCGTTTCACCAGTAGCACAGTCATGACACCGATCAATGCTTCAGGTTGCGCCATGAGATTCAAGACCTCATCAACAACAAGGTGATCACACCACCCCAAAAGCCAAATATAACTACCAACCCTCTCTTGGTCCCCAATCAAGTTTCCCTACCTCACATTCTAAACCTAATCCATACATTAGCCCTCCCCTACGACCCCAGCATATATATTACCCCTTCATTCCTGAAAGCACAGATTTGGGCATGATAGATATGTCCACACTTCAACCTGAACCTGCGGTGGTGACAGTGGTAGAAAAAGGAAAGTTACCCTTAGAGGAGAGTACGAGTCCGCTTCCTGAGTATTTTGAGGGTTTGACTGAGGGGGAGTATGATCTATGCGGCTACATTGTGCGGATTGATCAGGTCAAGCCAGAAGTGGTATTACCAACTATAGCGGAGGTCAAAGTGGTTAGGGAGGATGGCCCGAGCCAAGGTTTGGATGATCTAGCGATGCTTGAGGAGGACTTAGACAACCTGCAGTTCTTCGATGAACAAGATCAAGGGAATGTACAGATTGACTGGTTCAATTTGAATGGGTCGATGGACAACTCTAGGTGGTTGAGTGATGAATCCGACAAGGAGGAAGGAACTGAAACAAAACCCAAGGAAAGGAAAGCAAGAACTGCTGCAGTGGCCAGAATGGCCGATGAAAAGGGAAAACTGCCAGAGAACATCAGCGTGAACGATTCAGCTCAGGAACTAGGCACTGTGAGTACTGTGGACACAGAACAGGAAGCTGCATTGAAGCAGTTTGCATAAAGAGAGTGTTGAAAAGCTGGAATGGCCCAACACCCAGCGCGGGAAATTTGTGAGGTGAATGTGATACAAACGGAGCTGAACAACTGTTTGTCGGCTGCCAGAGGTATGTGATGGGATGATGATGATGATCTACTTCTGGCTCACACCGACGAGGAATGGAGTGGGGGTCTTCCAGACAATACCTGGTATGCTAAAAAGATAGACCACATGACAAGAAGTAGGTGGTATTTCAAGCCACCGCACTTAGACCAAGCTAAGGCCTCTGGGAAAGATAGAGAGGTTGAGAAGCAGAAAGAGAAGAAGTTGGAGGAAAAGGCAGTGTTGCAGCAACTGAAAAAGATCGAAGCCGACATCTCAATTTGGGGTTTGCTCATGGCCTTCTGAGTGCATCGACAGGCTGTATTATCAACAATGGACAAAGTTAAGTTGTCCATTGACACTACCCCTGAATAGCTTATGGGATTAGTTTTCCCAAGTGGTACCAGCCCAACCCCAACCTTTTCTGATAAAGACATGTCACTGGAAGGCTCAATACACAACAAACCCTTATACATATCGGTTAAGTGTAGAGAGAAATGGGTGCCAGTGGTGTTGGTTGACATCGATTCAGCTATCAATGTCTGTCCTTCTCGCGTAGCTTATGCCATTGGCCTTAAACCAACATATTTCGTGCCTATAACCCAAGTGATCCAAGCATATGATAATACCAGTAGAGAGGTGATGGGCACAGTACAAATCTGAGTTCAGGTCGGCCCAGGTTAACAGGATGTCGAGTTCCATGTCCTGGATGTGCTGGCCACTTTCAACTTACTGCTAGGGAGGCCCTAGCTGCACCTGGTGAAAGCAGTTTCTTTTACCCTCTACCAAATGCTGAAGCACCCCCATGGGAAGGGAGTGGCGATTGTGGTCAGGAATTCATCCATACATCCTCCTCTAGAGGTAACTACACTAGTGCTGGAGATCATTCATGGCGAGGAGGATGTATTCCTTTCAAGGTTTACTCTAGCCGTGGCCCGAGTGGTGCAAAACATTTTGGCAACTTATGAGGGCATGTATATCAACGCCCAATCAATCTATTTCACGAACAAACTGCAACATGTGCCAGGAATGGGGCTTGGACGAAGTGGCCGGAAAGGTGTCACAGTATTGGCTAATGTGTCACATAATTTACGTGCCATTGGTTTGGGATATGTACCCACCAATGACAATTGGGTCCGAAAAAGGGAAGAGATGGCAGGCAGAGCTAGAGCCAAGAAGGTCGGGAAACACTATGAGCTCGTTTACAGGCTGATCCGGGGAGCGCTAAATGGCCACTTTGTTCGAGAGGGTGAAGACTTCCTATTTTGTGACTTTCTTGAGCCCTGGTTAAATTCTACAAAGCAGTGTGTACTTGGCTTCGAAATCTTCTTCGACTTGCAGTTGCAAGATAGTGATGTTGAGGAAAAAGCCGAACCAAGTACTAAAGTTGAATAGAGCATAGAAAGTGACTCGGACAACAGCAAGCTTGGAGTAGAGGCAACACTGGCATGTCACCTTGCAGACTCTCCAGCCGACTCAAAGAACTTGGAGGATAACCGTACCATCTCCATGATCGGGGACCAACCGAGTGTGAACCTATCTAGCAGTATTTTGGATGCATCTGCAGCACCATCTCCTGTCTGGCAGCTGGAGGAGGGCTACCTGTCTAGTTCTGAGTTGGGTGATGAGCCAGAATCTGATTCCTTAGAGTTTGTGGAGTCGGAATCAGATTCTGGTTCTTCCGAGTCTGAGTCTGGTGTTCTTGGGGGTGATAACCCGGATGCCAAGGTCTTGTCCAGGTCCTCTTTTTGTGTCGGTTATAACCAAAGAGATGGATGAGCTGGGCTTTATGAATGAGAGCACTATCAATTCTGAGTATTTCTGTATGCCGCTTGTTTATTGCATTGACCAAGATTTTCAAAATTTTAATGAAAATGAAGAGGAAGGAATTCCTCTGGTTTTGAAAAACTTGATTAATCAAGTGGAGAAAAGGTTTGCAAAACCCTTTGCTGATGAAATCATTGCTATTAACATGGGTATTAAGAAGGATCCGTGCCTGGTCCAGATCGGGTCCACGTTGTCTTCGGTGGAGCTTGAGCGCTTAGTCGCTTTATTAAAATATTTCAAAGTTGTTTTTGTGTGGTCCTTCGAAGACATGCTTGGAATCGATCTTAAGATTGATAGCATCAGATCCCTCTTGACCCCGAGGCCCAGCCCGTCAAGCATAAGTTGCGAAGAATCTATCCGGATTAGGCGTTGAAGATCAAAGAAGAGATCACCAAGCAGATCGAAGCGGGTTTCTTGTTAGTATCTGAATCTCTGACTTGGTTGGTCAATATCGTCCCAGTGCCAAAAAAGGATGATAGAATCTGGGTTGTGTGTGGACTTTAGAGATTTGAACAGAGCCAGTCCGAAGGACGACTTTCCTCTACCGCACATCGATGAATTAGTGGACTTCACTGCGGGCCATGCATTGCTCTCCTTCATGGATGGATTTTTTGGGTATAACCAAATTTTGATGATGCCCAAGAACAGAGACAAAACTGCATTTACTACGTTGTGGGGAACCTACTGCTATCGGGTTATGTCGTTTGGGTTGAAGAATGCCGGGGCTACCTATCAAAGGGCTACAACCACTATTTTGCATGATATGATCCACAAAGAGGTCAGGGTGTACGTAGATGACATGATTGTCAAGTCCAAAGAAAGAGTGGGCCACTACACCGCCTTGGAGAAATTCTTTCAACAGATCATAGAATACAGACTGAGGTTGAATCCGTAGAAATGTATTTTCGGTGTAACATCAAGGAAAATGCTGGGCTTCTTGATCACACAGAGGGGCATCGAGGTAGATCCTTCCAAAATTAAGGCCATCCTAGAAATGCCACCACCAAGGACTGAAAAGGAGGTGCGAGGTTTTCTGGGTAAAATGTAATTCATAAGACGGTTTATTTCCAAATTAACCTTGACTTGTGAACTACTATTTGGGCTCCCGAAGAAAAGAAAGAAATTATGATGGAATGATTGATGCCAATTCGCTTTTCAGCAGGTTAAGTAGTATCTTCAGAATCCACATGTGTTGTCGCTGCCAGAGCCAGGGAAGCCTTTGATTCTGTATCTGTCAGTAACAGACACAACAATGGGATGCATGCTTGCTCAGGAATCTAAGGATAGGGTGGAGAAAGCCATCTACTACTTGAGCAACAAAATGCTAGAATACGAGACCCGCTATACGCCGTTGGAGAAAACTTGTTTAGCCTTGGTATGGGCTACCAGGAAGTTGAGGCACTACTTGTTAGCTCAATCCATAATTCTGGTTTCGAGATTAGATCCCATCAAATATCTCTTTGAGAAACCAGCACTTACGGTAGGCTAGCCCGTTGGTTGCTTCTTCTCTCCGAACTTGATCTCAAGTATGTTACCTGCAAGTCGGTCAAGGGGAGAGCAATAGCAGAGTTCGTGGTAGATCACCTAGTAGAAGGGGATGAAGCGATGGAATACCTGTTCCCAAATGAAGCCATTCTGTAAGCTGAGGAGGAGACTTGGACAATGTACTTTGATAGAGTGTCCAATCATACGGTTATATGATAGGTGTGTTGCTAATAGCAGCCAATGACTCCCATAGACCTTTAGCCCTCAAACTCCAGTTCAAGGTGTCCAATAACGAAGTAGAGTATGAAGCGTGTATCGCTAGATTAAAAGTTGCCCTGGAACTAGGGATAAAAAGGTTAGACGTGATTGGGGACTCGAACCTAGTTGTTTCTCAAGCAAATGGAAACTGGAAAGTCAAGGAAGAAAAGATGAAGGCTTATCATCAGACCTTGGACGCTCTGATTCCTAGGTTTGAAAGGCTGACTTTCACGCATCTACTAAGAAAGAACAACAGGTTCACTGACGCTTTATCAACTCTATCATCCATGATAGACATCCCTCTTGGAGTCCAGATGCGTCTAATTATCATTGAGCAGAGATATAAGCCAGCCTATGAGACTATCGCCGCAATAGATGAAGCGCAAGATCAAAAACCCTTGGTACTATGATGTGACGACCCAGAATTTTTCCCTCCGCTCGAGCGGAGGATTTGACGCTCGAGCGGACTTTTGGGGTTCTCAGCAATTTTGCAGATGGCCTGAGATTCTGGGAGTGGTGGATCTCCGCTCGAGCGGAGAAGTTGACGCTCGAGCGGACTACTTTATTGGTCTGTGCGCGCTCGAGCGGTTGAAGCGACGCTCGAGCGTGAGTAGTAAGATTTCCCTCGACATTGTAGTGGTGTATTTAGAATCTTCTTATTTTATTTTGGAGTATTGTTTGAGGTGGTAATATGATGGTAAAGTAAGATTGGACCAAAAGCTTTAATTAGAATAGATTGTCTGCGACCAGCCGTCACTCTTTTGTCATTTTCTTTTTCTACATTTTGAATTTGGATGTGGGGTTAGAACCATTGGAAAGCTTATTTCCGGGGCTTCAATTTGGACACAAGAACGACCAAAAACGGAGTCCGGATGGGAGAGTTATACCTGTTCAAAGTTTCGAAATCTGTGCTGAAAACAGGTACGCTCGAGCGGGAATTCCTCCGCTCGAGCGGGAATTACGGGACAGCAGCTTAAAATGAGATTTTTTGAATCATTTCTCACATTTTCCTTTTCCCCTCTTCATCCCTCTCCCCTAGGTCCGAAAACCCTAGGTCCTTAATCTCCAAAACCTTCCATTTCTCTTAGTTTTGATCAAGATCATCCATCAAAAAGTGAAGAAGCATGAAGATTATTATGTTCTACCGGTTGGAATTTCGAGATTTTGGAGGATTCTTCTCAATCTTTGCTCCTTTGTTTGATTCTTGAGGTAAGGGTTTTAATACTCTTCAATATTTACATCCATAGATAGATTTGAGGTATTTTCATTGTATAATGGTTCAATTTTCATTAATGTTATGTATATAGAAGAAATTATGAGATTTTGGGAATTTTGGGTTTGAATATTGGGGGTTTTAAGGTTTGTGATTTTGGGAATTAAATTGATGGGTTTAAGTGATGGATTGAGAATACTAGATGTAAAATCATTTGGAAAATTGGAATTAGGAGTGATGATTTAAGAAGTTTGATTTTTGTTAAAAATCCTCTTTTTCCTTGAAACCCTAGGTTGTTTAAAGATGATAACCAATGAATTGGCCCAAATTGAAAGTAGAGTAATGAAATTGAGACATTGAATTAGATGTGTTCAAGTTTAATTGGAATTTGGGAATATTTGGAAATTATATTTACAATTTACGAGTGAACCTTGTTATAAATGTTGAAATTCATGCTATCATGGAAAAGAAAAATTAGGAGAATAATTTAATAAGGATATGGATGACATGAACTCGATTTTTGGAATGTTAAAATGAGATTCAAGGGTTTATTTTGTATTATGTTGAATTGCCAATAGGATTAATGAACTAAATGATGTTGTACTATGATGAATTATGTTTGAATTACGTGACTTGTGTAGGATTAGCTACAAGGACGGACTACGCACCTGAACACTGTGAGTAGTAGTACAAAAATGTACATGTTATTTATTGTTGATAATTATTGTCACTAATGCTCTATTCTTTGTAAGTGTTCTACGAATACTATAAAAATTGGAAAGTTATGTGACTCCATGTGAATTGGAAGTTATTTTGTTGTGTTACAAGTTTATAAGTTAAGCCTGTTATAAGTTTGCATATGTTATAAGTCAAGTATGTTGTAAGCTCAAGCGCGTTACAAGTTTAATTGTGTGGCAAATTTAAGTATATACAAGTTTAAGTAAATTTGCAAGTTCAAGTATATACAAGTTAAAGTATGTTACGAGTTTTACGTATGCTACAAGTCCATGTATGTTACAAGTTCACGTATGTTAGAAATTCAAGTATGTTTCAGGTATGCTTCAAGTAAGTTACGAGCTCAAGTATGTTTCAGGTATATTTTAAATATGTTACAAGTTTAAGAGTTACAAGTTTATGTATGATAGAAGTTCATGTATGATCTAAGTTACGCATGTTGCAAGTTCAAGTATGGTTTCAAGTATATTTCAAGAATAGTTCAAGTATGGTTTCAAGTATATTTCAAACATGTTTCAAGTATGGTTGCCAGTATATTACAAGTTTCACGGGCTTTATGCCATTACAAGTTATATGGGCTTATGCCATTACAAGTTTCATGGGCTTTATGCCATTACAAGTTACATGGGCTTATGCCATTACAAGTTTCATGGGCTTATGCCATTACAAGTTACAAGGGCTTTATGCCATTACAAGGGCTTTATGCCATCACAAGTTACAAGGGCTTTATGCCATTCCAAGGGCTTTATGCCATCACAAGTTACAAGGGCTTTATGCCATTCCAAGGGCTTTATGCCATTTTCAAGGGCTTTAACGCCAACAAGTTTCAAGGGCCTTAGTGCCATATGTTACAAGGGCTTTATGCCACAAGTTACAAGGGCCTCGTGCCACACGTTTCAAGGGCCTCGTGCCACCATGTTTCAAAGGCTCTATAGCCATCATGTTTATGTTGCAGGATTGGGCTTAAGGCCATATGAAATGAAAACAGGAACAGATTAACTACATGATCTTCGCATTTATTTATGCATTGTTATGTATTATGTTTAAATTGTGCATTTATGTTTCATACTATTCACTGAGCCCGGTTCACCCTCTGTTATGTCTGTTTCTGTAGGCACTCAACCTGGAGATTTAACCTGCACCTGTGGCTTTTGTTATCCAGTTGTCAAACCCTGAGTATCAAAGCTATTAGATGTTGATTGTTCAAGTTATGGAGTTTTGCTAAGTTTTAATTTGTACCCTAATTGTCTGTTAAGATCGGCGTATATGTATATGTACATAGCTATCTTCGGATGCATGACAATGTATATTATCTGCATTATGTTTTGTTTGGGATCCTGGCATAGTAATGGTAGCTCAATGGATATGTTTATTATTATTATTATTTTACGCTATTATATACTATTAAATGCTTCCGTTCAAGCCCCACAGATTATATTCATCAGGCTTTATGTCCTTTTTTCTGAGGTGGTCATGCCCAAACTTTTAGGGGCGAGTTCTGGGTGTGACAAGTGGTATCAGAGCACGAGTTGCTATCTCACACACGGATCCATTGAGCTGTAGGATGTCTAGAAAAGACTTAGGCTTCATGCATGACATCCTTAGTACATACGAAAAGACTGATAGCAACGGTAAATGTAATATGTTCACGTTAACGATTATGAGCCATGTTTATTGTACATTCCTTGTGTATATTTTGATTGATTGTTGTGTAGAGCATGGCGGAAATAAGGATCGAGGATCACCTCGGGTTGGTTAGACAACATGAAAAGGGAAAGTGATTGGTGAGTAATGCACATGCAATTTTTGGTTGATTTTGAACTGATAGTTACCTATCATTTATTTAGATGATTTGCAAATTGCTTAAATACTAAGTATGGAATATTTATGATACAGTTATGTCTTCCTTGTCATGGTACTATATGGACCTATGATTTGAAAACAAAATATTGGTATATGTACTTTGATTATCCTATTTTGTTAAGCGCATGACAATGACATGATATGACAAGCAATGCTTTATTTTCTGATATGTTATGTTACGAATTAAGGAATGATGATGGTTTCAGTATGTTACAAGATATGTTTTGCCATCGACGGTCTTGTACGGATGGTGCCACCGACGGTCTTGTACGGGTGGATTATGATCAAGCATAAACTCTGATTTCTGTTTTTGATTCAAGTATAACTAGGAATATGTATGAATATGTTTCTATTATCTGTTTCATTTATGTGCAATCGGGATCGATTATGGAATCCATGATTTGTGATTTGAAGTCTGTAATCTGATTTGTTTACGTGTATCCTGTAATTTGCGATCAAGATTTCGTGTAAAAATGATTGAATGATATAAAGGACCTTACCCACATCGCGTGTCTACTTACACGAGACAAAAAAAAAGAGAGAGTAGCTATTGACTACTTCGACGTCAAACTAAATGATCGATAAATAGCTAAGCTACTGCAAGAATTCAAATTCTGTTTTTGTATATTAAGTGATTTAAGATTGAGAAAATCATTCCTGTGAACTATCTGTGTAACTATGCAAATGTTAGCAATTATGACATTGTCCTATATCACTTATATGGCAGTTATGATGTAAATACGAAACCATGTGATTGACCTCGTGTCTTTCAGTAAGAAAAAAAAAAATCGTTTGAATGATAGAAAAAAAAGAGAAGAGAAGAGGCCAAATTAATTTGTGCTATGAAAAGAAAAAAAAAAGTGCTAGTAAAGGAAAATATCATACCTGATGGTTGTGATTGATTAATCAAGTAAGATTTTGAATTCGATTTCTAGCCTTGTTTTGATAGCTGTATTTATTATCCAGATTTGAACTTAAGGCGGCATGATCAGGTGTTTATAATGGGGATTCTTCTTCCCACCGTTCCGATCTTGTCAACAATTAGTAAATGTGGTTTTGACTCCACATAACGATATGATTTTTATATGTTTTCGGAAATGAAATATGACTTTGAGCTTATCACTGTATTGGGGACTAGTGAAATGGAACATATCGTGCCTCTTAGGCAGAACCTTATTTGGTAGGTTCTAAGATCTGATTTAATGATGCAAAATCGGATTTTTATTTGACCACGTAATTAAGTTATTTTGAGAACTATATGTAACCGTAATGGTCATGTGCCACTGAGTAAATTGCCTTATAAGATTCACTTAAGGAATTAATGTATGCTGTAGGAATTTATAAATCATGTTTTTCAGTCCTTGTTTTGTACTTTTAAATGTTTACGGTGAAATCCCCTGAGCAGTTAAGATTAAATAGTGAAACCATGTTTAAGAATGCCTATTTGTTTAACAAGAAACGTATCTGTTATACTTAGAATAATCGAATAAGGAATTGGAAGCCTTAAAGGTTGAATTATCTGAATTGATTATGTATCTGTGATCAGCATAATTTTTATGTAATCTTAAGTATGTTTATGAGATTTCAATTTCGGAATGATTAAATGATAGGATTTTATCCTACATGTTTTTATGTATGACCATCTATGTATATATCTAAGTCTTCTTACGCATAGAAAGAAATAAGGATTGAAAAGAAGAGCATAGATCTTCAAGGAAGTAAGTGAGGAAGTGAAAAGGTTGTAGAGATTTCAAAGCTTAAGGTATGTTTGATCTTTTGATTGACCTCTCTCGAAGTTGAGTAGGAGCTCCTCTATGTGAGTGTCTTTAAGGCGTAATTGTATGATGGTCTTCACTATTCTATGTTTTTAAATGTTAAGTGGAATAAAGAATTGGTGATGCCGTTAAGTGAAGTGTAAGTGAAAATTTGTTGTTAATTGGGAAGTTGTTATGGACTTTGGGATTATAAATGGTTAGTGTTGCTCCTTGCCCGTTGAAATTCTTATGGGTATATGTTGATCGAAAGTATTTGTGATCCTTTCCTGTCCCAAGGGTGGATCTAGTTTTGGAACATTACAGAATGTGTTTCCGTTTATGTTTGAACTGTCTTCTATTGGGTTTTCTTCAATTTCGAGGACGAAATTTCTTTTAAGGAGGGAAGGATGTGACGACCCAGAATTTTTCCCTCCGCTCGAGCGGAGGATTTGACGCTCGAGCGGACTTTTGGGGTTCTCAGCAATTTTACAGATGGCCTGAGATTCTGGGAGTGGTGGATCTCCGCTCGAGCGGAAAAGTTGACGCTCGAGCAGACTACTTTATTGGTCTGTGCGCGCTCGAGCGGTTGAAGCGACGCTCGAGCGTGAGTAGTAAGATTTCCCTCGACATTGTAGTGGTGTATTTAGAATCTTCTTATTTTATTTTGGAGTATTGTTTGAGGTGGTAATATGATGGTAAAGTAAGATTGGACCAAAAGCTTTAATTAGAATAGATTGTCTGCGACCAGCCGTCACTCTTTTGTCATTTTCTTTTTCTACATTTTGAATTTGGATGTGGGGTTAGAACCATTGGAAAGCTTATTTCCGGGGCTTCAATTTGGACACAAGAACGACCAAAACCGGAGTCCGGATGGGAGAGTTATACCTGTTCAAAGTTTCGAAATCTGTGCTGAAAACAGGTACGCTCGAGCGGGAATTCCTCCGCTCGAGCGGGAATTACGGGACAGCAGCTTAAAATGAGATTTTTTGAATCATTTCTCACATTTTCCTTTTCCCCTCTTCATCCCTCTCCCCTAGGTCCGAAAACCCTAGGTCCTTAATCTCCAAAACCTTCCATTTCTCTTAGTTTTGATCAAGATCATCCATCAAAAAGTGAAGAAGCATGAAGATTATTATGTTCTACCGGTTGGAATTTCGAGATTTTGGAGGATTCTTCTCAATCTTTGCTCCTTTGTTTGATTCTTGAGGTAAGGGTTTTAATACTCTTCAATATTTACATCCATAGATAGATTTGAGGTATTTTCATTGTATAATGGTTCAATTTTCATTAATGTTATGTATATAGAAGAAATTATGAGATTTTGGGAATTTTGGGTTTGAATATTGGGGGTTTTAAGGTTTGTGATTTTGGGAATTAAATTGATGGGTTTAAGTGATGGATTGAGAATACTAGATGTAAAATCATTTGGAAAATTGGAATTAGGAGTGATGATTTAAGAAGTTTGATTTTTGTTAAAAATCCTCTTTTTCCTTGAAACCCTAGGTTGTTTAAAGATGATAACCAATGAATTGGCCCAAATTGAAAGTAGAGTAATGAAATTGAGACATTGAATTAGATGTGTTCAAGTTTAATTGGAATTTGGGAATATTTGGAAATTATATTTACAATTTACGAGTGAACCTTGTTATAAATGTTGAAATTCATGCTATCATGGAAAAGAAAAATTAGGAGAATAATTTAATAAGGATATGGATGACATGAACTCGATTTTTGGAATGTTAAAATGAGATTCAAGGGTTTATTTTGTATTATGTTGAATTGCCAATAGGATTAATGAACTAAATGATGTTGTACTATGATGAATTATGTTTGAATTACGTGACTTGTGTAGGATTAGCTACAAGGACGGACTACGCACCTGAACACTGTGAGTAGTAGTACAAAAATGTACATGTTATTTATTGTTGATAATTATTGTCACTAATGCTCTATTCTTTGTAAGTGTTCTACGAATACTATAAAAATTGGAAAGTTATGTGACTCCATGTGAATTGGAAGTTATTTTGTTGTGTTACAAGTTTATAAGTTAAGCCTGTTATAAGTTTGCATATGTTATAAGTCAAGTATGTTGTAAGCTCAAGCGCGTTACAAGTTTAATTGTGTGGCAAATTTAAGTATATACAAGTTTAAGTAAATTTGCAAGTTCAAGTATATACAAGTTAAAGTATGTTACGAGTTTTACGTATGCTACAAGTCCATGTATGTTACAAGTTCACGTATGTTAGAAATTCAAGTATGTTTCAGGTATGCTTCAAGTAAGTTACGAGCTCAAGTATGTTTCAGGTATATTTTAAATATGTTACAAGTTTAAGAGTTACAAGTTTATGTATGATAGAAGTTCATGTATGATCTAAGTTACGCATGTTGCAAGTTCAAGTATGGTTTCAAGTATATTTCAAGAATAGTTCAAGTATGGTTTCAAGTATATTTCAAACATGTTTCAAGTATGGTTGCCAGTATATTACAAGTTTCATGGGCTTTATGCCATTACAAGTTATATGGGCTTATGCCATTACAAGTTTCATGGGCTTTATGCCATTACAAGTTACATGGGCTTATGCCATTACAAGTTTCATGGGCTTATGCCATTACAAGTTACAAGGGCTTTATGCCATTACAAGGGCTTTATGCCATCACAAGTTACAAGGGCTTTATGCCATTCCAAGGGCTTTATGCCATCACAAGTTACAAGGGCTTTATGCCATTCCAAGGGCTTTATGCCATTTTCAAGGGCTTTAACGCCAACAAGTTTCAAGGGCCTTAGTGCCATATGTTACAAGGGCTTTATGCCACAAGTTACAAGGGCCTCGTGCCACACGTTTCAAGGGCCTCGTGCCACCATGTTTCAAAGGCTCTATAGCCATCATGTTTATGTTGCAGGATTGGGCTTAAGGCCATATGAAATGAAAACAGGAACAGATTAACTACATGATCTTCGCATTTATTTATGCATTGTTATGTATTATGTTTAAATTGTGCATGTATGTTTCATACTATTCACTGAGCCCGGTTCACCCTCTGTTATGTCTGTTTCTGTAGGCACTCAACCTGGAGATTTAACCTGCACCTGTGGCTTTTGTTATCCAGTTGTCAAACCCTGAGTATCAAAGCTATTAGATGTTGATTGTTCAAGTTATGGAGTTTTGCTAAGTTTTAATTTGTACCCTAATTGTCTGTTAAGATCGGCGTATATGTATATGTACATAGCTATCTTCGGATGCATGACAATGTATATTATCTGCATTATGTTTTGTTTGGGATCCTGGCATAGTAATGGTAGCTCAATGGATATGTTTATTATTATTATTATTTTACGCTATTATATACTATTAAATGCTTCCGTTCAAGCCCCACAGATTATATTCATCAGGCTTTATGTCCTTTTTTCTGAGGTGGTCATGCCCAAACTTTTAGGGGCGAGTTCTGGGTGTGACAAGTGGTATCAGAGCACGAGTTGCTATCTCACACACGGATCCATTGAGCTATAGGATGTCTAGAAAAGACTTAGGCTTCATGCATGACATCCTTAGTACATACGAAAAGACTGATAGCAACGGTAAATGTAATATGTTCACGTTAACGATTATGAGCCATGTTTATTGTACATTCCTTGTGTATATTTTGATTGATTGTTGTGTAGAGCATGGCGGAAATAAGGATCGAGGATCACCTCGGGTTGGTTAGACAAAATGAAAAGGGAAAGTGATTGGTGAGTAATGCACATGCAATTTTTGGTTGATTTTGAACTGATAGTTACCTATCATTTATTTAGATGATTTGCAAATTGCTTAAATACTAAGTATGGAATATTTATGATACAGTTATGTCTTCCTTGTCATGGTACTATATGGACCTATGATTTGAAAACAAAATATTGGTATATGTACTTTGATTATCCTATTTTGTTAAGCGCATGACAATGACATGATATGACAAGCAATGCTTTATTTTCTGATATGTTATGTTACGAATTAAGGAATGATGATGGTTTCAGTATGTTACAAGATATGTTTTGCCATCGACGGTCTTGTACGGATGGTGCCACCGACGGTCTTGTACGGGTGGATTATGATCAAGCATAAACTCTGATTTCTGTTTTTGATTCAAGTATAACTAGGAATATGTATGAATATGTTTCTATTATCTGTTTCATTTATGTGCAATCGGGATCGATTATGGAATCCATGATTTGTGATTTGAAGTCTGTAATCTGATTTGTTTACGTGTATCCTGTAATTTGCGATCAAGATTTCGTGTAAAAATGATTGAATGATATAAAGGACCTTACCCACATCGCGTGTCTACTTACACGAGACAAAAAAAAAGAGAGAGTAGCTATTGACTACTTCGACGTCAAACTAAATGATCGATAAATAGCTAAGCTACTGCAAGAATTCAAATTCTGTTTTTGTATATTAAGTGATTTAAGATTGAGAAAATCATTCCTGTGAACTATCTGTGTAACTATGCAAATGTTAGCAATTATGACATTGTCCTATATCACTTATATGGCAGTTATGATGTAAATACGAAACCATGTGATTGACCTCGTGTCTTTCAGTAAGAAAAAAAAAGAATCGTTTGAATGATAGAAAAAAAAGAGAAGAGAAGAGGCCAAATTAATTTGTGCTATGAAAAGAAAAAAAAAAGTGCTAGTAAAGGAAAATATCATACCTGATGGTTGTGATTGATTAATCAAGTAAGATTTTGAATTCGATTTCTAGCCTTGTTTTGATAGCTGTATTTATTATCCAGATTTGAACTTAAGGCGGCATGATCAGGTGTTTATAATGGGGATTCTTCTTCCCACCGTTCCGATCTTGTCAACAATTAGTAAATGTGGTTTTGACTCCACATAACGATATGATTTTTATATGTTTTCGGAAATGAAATATGACTTTGAGCTTATCACTGTATTGGGGACTAGTGAAATGGAACATATCGTGCCTCTTAGGCAGAACCTTATTTGGTAGGTTCTAAGATCTGATTTAATGATGCAAAATCGGATTTTTATTTGACCACGTAATTAAGTTATTTTGAGAACTATATGTAACCGTAATGGTCATGTGCCACTGAGTAAATTGCCTTATAAGATTCACTTAAGGAATTAATGTATGCTGTAGGAATTTATAAATCATGTTTTTCAGTCCTTGTTTTGTACTTTTAAATGTTTACGGTGAAATCCCCTGAGCAGTTAAGATTAAATAGTGAAACCATGTTTAAGAATGCCTATTTGTTTAACAAGAAACGTATCTGTTATACTTAGAATAATCGAATAAGGAATTGGAAGCCTTAAAGGTTGAATTATCTGAATTGATTATGTATCTGTGATCAGCATAATTTTTATGTAATCTTAAGTATGTTTATGAGATTTCAATTTCGGAATGATTAAATGATAGGATTTTATCCTACATGTTTTTATGTATGACCATCTATGTATATATCTAAGTCTTCTTACGCATAGAAAGAAATAAGGATTGAAAAGAAGAGCATAGATCTTCAAGGAAGTAAGTGAGGAAGTGAAAAGGTTGTAGAGATTTCAAAGCTTAAGGTATGTTTGATCTTTTGATTGACCTCTCTCGAAGTTGAGTAGGAGCTCCTCTATGTGAGTGTCTTTAAGGCGTAATTGTATGATGGTCTTCACTATTCTATGTTTTTAAATGTTAAGTGGAATAAAGAATTGGTGATGCCGTTAAGTGAAGTGTAAGTGAAAATTTGTTGTTAATTGGGAAGTTGTTATGGACTTTGGGATTATAAATGGTTAGTGTTGCTCCTTGCCCGTTGAAATTCTTATGGGTATATGTTGATCGAAAGTATTTGTGATCCTTTCCTGTCCCAAGGGTGGATCTAGTTTTGGAACATTACAGAATGTGTTTCCGTTTATGTTTGAACTGTCTTCTATTGGGTTTTCTTCAATTTCGAGGACGAAATTTCTTTTAAGGACGGAAGGATGTGACGACCCAGAATTTTTCCCTCCGCTCGAGCGGAGGATTTGACGCTCGAGCGGACTTTTGGGGTTCTCAGCAATTTTACAGATGGCCTGAGATTCTGGGAGTGGTGGATCTCCGCTCGAGCGGAAAAGTTGACGCTCGAGCAGACTACTTTATTGGTCTGTGCGCGCTCGAGCGGTTGAAGCGACGCTCGAGCGTGAGTAGTAAGATTTCCCTCGACATTGTAGTGGTGTATTTAGAATCTTCTTATTTTATTTTGGAGTATTGTTTGAGGTGGTAATATAATGGTAAAGTAAGATTGGACCAAAAGCTTTAACTAGAATAGATTGTCTGCGACCAGCCGTCACTCTTTTGTCATTTTCTTTTTCTACATTTTGAATTTGGATGTGGGGTTAGAACCATTGGAAAGCTTATTTCCGGGGCTTCAATTTGGACACAAGAACGACCAAAAACGGAGTCCGGATGGGAGAGTTATACCTGTTCAAAGTTTCGAAATCTGTGCTGAAAACAGGTACGCTCGAGCGGGAATTCCTCCGCTCGAGCGGGAATTACGGGACAGCAGCTTAAAATGAGATTTTTTGAATCATTTCTCACATTTTCCTTTTCCCCTCTTCATCCCTCTCCCCTAGGTCCGAAAACCCTAGGTCCTTAATCTCCAAAACCTTCCATTTCTCTTAGTTTTGATCAAGATCATCCATCAAAAAGTGAAGAAGCATGAAGATTATTATGTTCTACCGGTTGGAATTTCGAGATTTTGGAGGATTCTTCTCAATCTTTGCTCCTTTGTTTGATTCTTGAGGTAAGGGTTTTAATACTCTTCAATATTTACATCCATAGATAGATTTGAGGTATTTTCATTGTATAATGGTTCAATTTTCATTAATGTTATGTATATAGAAGAAATTATGAGATTTTGGGAATTTTGGGTTTGAATATTGGGGGTTTTAAGGTTTGTGATTTTGGGAATTAAATTGATGGGTTTAAGTGATGGATTGAGAATACTAGATGTAAAATCATTTGGAAAATTGGAATTAGGAGTGATGATTTAAGAAGTTTGATTTTTGTTAAAAATCCTCTTTTTCCTTGAAACCCTAGGTTGTTTAAAGATGATAACCAATGAATTGGCCCAAATTGAAAGTAGAGTAATGAAATTGAGACATTGAATTAGATGTGTTCAAGTTTAATTGGAATTTGGGAATATTTGGAAATTATATTTACAATTTGCGAATGAACCTTGTTATAAATGTTGAAATTCATGCTATCATGGAAAAGAAAAATTAGGAGAATAATTTAATAAGGATATGGATGACATGAACTCGATTTTTGGAATGTTAAAATGAGATTCAAGGGTTTATTTTGTATTATGTTGAATTGCCAATAGGATTAATGAACCAAATGATGTTGTACTATGATGAATTATGTTTAAATTACGTGACTTGTGTAGGATTAGCTACAAGGACGGACTACGCACCTGAACACTGTGAGTAGTAGTACAAAAATGTACATGTTATTTATTGTTGATAATTATTGTCACTAATGCTCTATTCTTTGTAAGTGTTCTACGAATACTATAAAAATTGGAAAGTAATGTGACTCCATGTGAATTGGAAGTTATTTTGTTGTGTTACAAGTTTATAAGTTAAGCCTGTTATAAGTTTGCATATGTTATAAGTCAAGTATGTTGTAAGGTCAAGCGCATTACAAGTTTAATTGTGTGGCAAATTTAAGTATATACAAGTTTAAGTAAATTTGCAAGTTCAAGTATATACAAGTTAAAGTATGTTACGAGTTTTACGTATGCTACAAGTCCATGTATGTTACAAGTTCACGTATGTTAGAAATTCAAGTATGTTTCAGGTATGCTTCAAGTAAGTTACGTGCTCAAGTATGTTTCAGGTATATTTTAAATATGTTACAAGTTTAAGAGTTACAAGTTTATGTATGATAGAAGTTCATGTATGATCTAAGTTACGCATGCTGCAAGTTCAAGTATGGTTTCAAGTATATTTCAAGAATAGTTCAAGTATGGTTTCAAGTATATTTCAAACATGTTTCAAGTATGGTTGCCAGTATATTACAAGTTTCATGGGCTTTATGCCATTACAAGTTACATGGGCTTATGCCATTACAAGTTTCATGGGCTTTATGCCATTACAAGTTACATGGGCTTATGCCATTACAAGTTTCATGGGCTTATGCCATTACAAGTTTCATGGGCTTTATGCCATTACAAGTTACAAGGGCTTTATGCCATTACAAGGGCTTTATGCCATCACAAGTTACAAGGGCTTTATGCCATTCCAAGGGCTTTATGCCATCACAAGTTACAAGGGCTTTATGCCATTCCAAGGGCTTTATGCCATTTTCAAGGGCTTTAACGCCAACAAGTTTCAAGGGCCTTAGTGCCATATGTTACAAGGGCTTTATGCCACAAGTTACAAGGGCCTCGTGCCACACGTTTCAAGGGCCTCGTGCCACCATGTTTCAAAGGCTCTATAGCCATCATGTTTATGTTGCAGGATTGGGCTTAAGGCCATATGAAATGAAAACAGGAACAGATTAACTACATGATCTTCGCATTTATTTATGCATTGTTATGTATTATGTTTAAATTGTGCATTTATGTTTCATACTATTCACTGAGCCCGGCTCACCCTCTGTTATGTCTGTTTCTGTAGGCACTCAACCTGGAGATTTAACCTGCACCTGTGGCTTTTGTTATCCAGTTGTCAAACCCTGAGTATCAAAGCTATTAGATGTTGATTGTTCAAGTTATGGAGTTTTGCTAAGTTTTAATTTGTACCCTAATTGTCTGTTAAGATCGGCGTATATGTATATGTACATAGCTATCTTCGGATGCATGACAATGTATATTATCTGCATTATGTTTTGTTTGGGATCCTGGCATAGTAATGGTAGCTCAATGGATATGTTTATTATTATTATTATTTTACGCTATTATATACTATTAAATGCTTCCGTTCAAGCCCCATAGATTATATTCATCAGGCTTTATGTCCTTTTTTCTGAGGTGGTCATGCCCAAACTTTTAGGGGCGAGTTCTGGGTGTGACATATGATATCTGAAACTTCTTGGAAAGGGAGATTTATCCACCAGGGGAAAATGCCGAGGACAAAAGGGAAATACGGCAGATGGTCGTTCAATTTATTATCTGCGGAGGTAAACTGTACAGGAGAGGTCATCTGAGAATGCACAAGTTGTGTGTCGAAGAAAAGGAGTCAAAGTGCCTGATGGAGGCCATCTATGGAGAAGAGTGCGGAGCACACATGAACAGAGTATTGTTAGCCCGGAAGGTTCTCAGGCAGGGTTACTACTGGTCCACTATGGAGGAGGATTATATTGGTTTTGTTTGGTGACGCCACAAATGCCAAATTCATGCTAATCGCATGAACATCTTGCTGTCAAAACTGCATAACATGACTTCGCCATGGCCTTTCTCAGTATGGGAAATCGACGTCATCGGCGTAGTTACACCAAAAGGGTCGAATGGGCATGAATACATTCTAGTGGCAATTGATTACTTCACAAAGTGGGTGGAAGCTCAGTCCTACGCAGTGTTGAAAGCACCACATGTGGCTAAGTTCATCAGAAATAACATCATTTCAGATAATGGCTCCCATTTCCAGAAAGAAGTGATAGACTTGTTGGAGAAATGTAATGTGGCTTTTCACAAGTCATCTACACAGCAGTAGAAAACCAATGAAGCTGTTAAGGCCGCCAACAAGAATATCAAGAATATTTTGTAGAAGATGGTTGAAAACTATAGGGATTGGCCAGACAAATTGCCATTTGCACTCCGGAGCTATAGAACTTCAATCTGGACATCTATAGGGGCAATTCCTTATTCTCTTGTCTATGGGATGGAAGTTGTTCTGCCAATTGAAATAGAAGTTTCGTCGCTGCGGGTTATGGCTGAGTGTCAAATAGCAGAGGCGGACTGGCAACAAAGCAGGTTTGAAGAGTTGATGTTGTTTGATGAGAGAAGGCTGAAAGCATTATACCATGTTCAGGACTATCAACGCATGATTGCTACAGCTTTTAACAAGAAGGTTATGTCTCGGAATCTCAAACAGGGAGATATGGTGCTGAAAGATAACCGAGTTCCCATTTATGACCCTAGGAGCGAGTTCAAACCCAATTGGATTGGTCCTTACATCATCAAAACTATTTGGTCGGGTAGAGCTGTTATTCTCATGGACTAGGATAGCCTGAAATATTCCCAATCGATCAAGATGGACTAGTTGAAGAAATACAATCCCTGAGAGGCTCGCTAGACCGAAAACCCGGAAGGGCGACCTAGGCAAAAGTTAGAGCAAAAAAAATTAGAAATAAAGAAAAACTGAGCTCGCAAGGTTTAAAACCCTCAAGAGTGGCCTGGGCAAAAGTTAGAGTCCAAAAGGAGAGAGTTAATACTTGAGTGAACCTGAACCGAACTACATAAGGCCTGATTCCCATTTTCGGGATATGTAGACAACTTCATCTTGAAGTCCGGCCGTAAGGATCTTCAAATAAACTATCTTGTCCATGTGTCTAATCAGGTCATCTTTGTCTGTTCTTTACCTAAGAGTTCGGTTGTGGTCTCTACTCTGAGAGAAGAGCTAGTTACAATGCTGAGCAGTGGTGTTCAATCAAGGGGCAATTACGATCTTTTGATTCGGGGTTGTACATCTTGTGGATTGATTCTATGCATGTCAAGTGGTGATCCTTTCCAAAAATGGTTTTGGAAAGTTTTAATAAAAGTTGATTTTGTTCAAATTTTACCTTTTACAACTTAGACCATTTTTGGACCAAAAGGAAAATTTTCAGTGCGCACAACTTTAATTTCATTGATTTAGCATAAAGTTCTCAAACTCTCTGATACAAATCAAAGTTGCTTTTACTGCATTGAAAAAACTTGAAAAGAAAGGTCAAAGTAATAAACTAGAGGCATAGATGACTCAGGTGCTCCTGTGTCCCCCATTCATGCTTGTGGGAGCTTCTGAGGCCAAAGTGGGCCCGGTTTGTGCCTCATCCTTGAGCCAAGCCAAGCACTCGCCAGAAAGGGCGCAACTGAAACTAGGGGCAGGGGCTAGAAGCTCTCTCGTCCTCCAAGCAGTAAGGTACCTAACCAAGTGTGAACCTTGGATGGGAAATGAAACCGGGTACTCTACTCTCTCCTCTGGGCGGATCTAAACATGCCCAAATTGACGTCTGAACCTGAACGGGAAGTAGAATACACAGTGTGTCAAGCTGATCAACTGAATGCTGGGCTACTAAGCCATGCTGTAGCTCATCTCGATCAGATTAAGCCAGGGTCAGTGCCAAGCTATGTCAGTAGCAGATTTGTTGTACATCCAGTGACACCACCATCTCTTATTCGGGAATTCTACTAGTCGGTGGTGGAAGAAATAGCCATGAGCTAAGTATTCAGGGCAAGAGTCCACTACCTTCAGCTTATCTATAAGCCACACCTAGGAAGGGATGAAAGAAAAGAGAGATTAACGAATAGAGAGATGTCTGTTGAGATAAAAGTGAGAAAAGGGCTTTGAGAGAAAAACAGAGCATGAGTGGCGATCGATGTGAGAAACACATATGAGAAAGGATGGGAAACATTACATGAAGAAGTAGTGGGCTCCCCGGGAATCTGGTAGCCTCACATCGATGAAAGGCGTCTAGGCCCATCAAGGTCTCGGCCAACGCCAAGCCGATGCAACTCTTGCCTTCTTTCAAACCTTAGGCCATTTCGATCAAACGAATGCTGGACCCGCCAAAACTAGGGGCAAGAAGAAAATTGGCCAGCATACATAAGCAGAGGGCATGCTTCCGAAAACCTCGCCAGAGAAGGTTGTCGCGGTCTCCGATGTCAGAAAATCGAGGAGTCAAACTGGGTATGTCTAGCTCTTTATTGTGGGCCAGAGATCTAGCCTCATGCAGAATAAGCCCACACATCTGTCCCAAAGCTTGGGCGTAGCCAAAACGGGGCTGCGGTATGATTTTCTTATTGCACTGGGATTCCATTAATGCCTGATATTCTTCAATTGTCGGGCATATTTCTTGTCCCCCGAAGCTAAAGACGTACGTAATCGGGTCCCAACATCTGACCGCGGCATGAAGGAACAGAAAAAAAAAAGAAGAAGTTGAGTTCGGCTCAACGGAAAAAATGCATTTATGCCAAAACCAAGGAAATTAATCTTTTCCTAGTTGTCCAAAGTTGCAATCCACTCCAAGAGCTTTTCGGCAAAAAATGGTTCCATTTGTGAGGAAATTGCAGCTGAAATAAAGCTCTGTAGAAGAATTCACAAAGTTCAACCTTTTTGTAGAAGATAAGGTAGTGAGTGGAAGCCAACTGTCAACAATTTGGAGGTTCTTCACATTGATGGCTGGCAGGTGGCCGATAGGCCATCTCTTGTGGCCGGCAAGCTCCTTTCCTGGCCGGCAGCCTTCCTTTCAGGACTGTTATCCACCTTTGTGCTGAACAATGCTAAAAGCATGTGTTTTGTTCTATTCTTTGTGTGTTTTAAGGTCTTGTTTTGAGTCTTTTTGGTTTTAGCAAGTTGGTTGAGTCGTATTTGAGTTGTTTTGTTTTGTTTATCGAGTTGTTTTTATTTTGTTTATCGAGTTGTATGTTACATTTTGTATTTTGGTTATTGGTCTATTCATTACCTAATTAAGAATTTTGTTTCAATCAAGTGCTCTTGGCCATTTCGATTCCATGTCCATTTCATGCAAATATGGTGCTCATGATGCAAAAATGACAACACACTTTTCATAAAAACTGTAAGGTTTTATTCTGATCATTTTTTTTTACAAAGAGGAGTACAAGTTTTAAAACGAAAAAACCTATTTGAGGCTATACAAGTGTTAATGCTACTAACAAAAAAAAAAAGTACAAAAATCAGTGCCTGTAGCCTCAGGCTTGAGAGGCCCTCTTTGTCTTCTTCCTCGGAGGAGAGGACTTTGGGGCACTATCTCCATCAGCGCCGCTGTCTAAATCAGTCTCTAAGCCAAAACCAGAGCCGACATTGTCTCTGCTCTCTGCCCCAGATCCCTCCTCGGCATCAGCACCTCCGCTCTCGAAACCCGAGCTGGCATCATCGTCTCTACTCTCGGACGACTTAGAATGCTGACACCCTACCTCCTTGGAATCATTGGTCTAAGCATCATCATCGCGCAAGATGGGCTCTTGAGGACTGCTCTGGCCTCGGGTGTCCCTGTCTCTGTCTCTCCTCCCTGCTACTGGAGGAGGTACTGCCGCCGGGAGCCATTGGTATGGATGGGATTTGAAAAGGATAGTTGTCAACATATCAGCTTCAGTGTGTGTATTAGATGCAAAAATGGTATGCAAAATGAGTGTATGAAAAATTCAGATATAGTGTGTAAGTACAGTGTGTGAATGCAGTGTGCCAATGTAGTGTATCAGTGCACTTTAGGAAGTTTACAGTTGAAATGTCAGTGTCAGTTTATCAATGGAAATTTGATAGTATGAAGTGCAAACTGAAGAAATTACTAGGATGTCGTGGAGCCCGAGCAGCGTCTCCCTCCTGTATACCATGCCCATCAATCAGGCTATAAGCTCGAGTGCGCTCCATGTGTATTCAATGGATGCCTGCAAATGCATTTGAATGATCAGTGTTCGCAATAAACATATCTGAAATAAAATGTGGGGTGCAAATTGTAAAGAATGGATCATATCTGAGTCGGGCCTCAAACCCTGAAAAGCTTGTGTCCAGCCACGGCACGCTCAATCGGGACCTAGTAAGCCGCTCCAGTGTGCCACCAACATGTTAGTGTAGTGGGAAGCTCTGGCCAGCCACTCCTCTGCCTCACCCAGGGAACCCCTCTAGCACGGGGCCCTGGTCGCCCTGGTCACCCTGGTCACTCTAGGGGCCTCTCTCACAGTAGGAGCCCTCGCTCCCTTACCTCCACGAGCGCCTGTCAGAGGTGGCATGAGATGGGTCTGAATGAAGGTCGGGTATTCACCCTCTGCTCTGAAGTAATCAGCATCCAAGCCCACCATAAACTGAGTGATTGCATCTACGGTGAGGCTATCTGCTAATCTCATAGACTCTGGTGGTGCCATCGGGATGATTGGGCCAGGAAGGCCCACAGTTTGGCGCACGAACCGCTCGCTCAGGAACCAGGCCCAGTAGACTGGGCCCTCAAGTAGAATGCGGAAGCGAAAAGTGGCCCAAGCCTCAGCGTACTGGTCCCGAATCCCAACTAGCATCATGGCCCATGGCAAACACATGATCTGCAAATAGAGGTTGTACAGATTATTAATTGCTATTAGTTGCTAAATGTGAATCATAACAATTGTAAAGCAAAAAATGACTGTGTTTCAGGTTATCTTATGAGTAGCCACAGTGTCGAAGTAATGGCGAAAGAATGTGAAGGTCTCGTGGGTCCTAAGTTGGTGCTGGCTGTCATACCTCTGTGAGTAAAGGACTGCCAATGGGAGCTCCTCTATGAGCTCTAGGGCCAAAACTGGAAAATATGCATAGACCCACAGCTATGGAGAAAATGCAATGGTATGTGAGCACAATGTATGAATATATATAGAAAGAGAAAAGCAGAAAGCATAGGTGTTGAACAGATGTAAAGCAGAAAATGTAAAGTGCAAAGAAGAAACTGAGATGTACACCTCCGGGGCTTGCCAGTAGCCTCTGATCAAGTCTCCTCTCAGGCGAGAGGTAGAGCTCATGTAGCCATATAGGGTGGTGAGGCCAGCTCCGCCCCAGTTATAGAAGTGCACCCAAGGAAGGATCACCAGGGCGCTCAGCAGATATAAGCCTACAGTGTTCCACCTGTTCGAAAACAAGGTGGTACCATAGACGAACATTAGAAAGCCTCTAGCATACTTCTCCATCTCCTCTACTGTCTCGGGCTCGCTTTCTCTGAACTGCTCGGCAAACCAAGTATATCTGACCATGCCTGCACGGTACAAGGGTGGACTCGCTCCCAGCAGCTCAACCCAGGTCGCCTCTCACACCCTCATGTCTGTGTCAAAGGGGATCAGATCCCCTCTACTCCTAACCCAGTGATCATGGTGAAGTCGTATGGAGTCATCATCATCTCCCCCGTAGTGGAAAAGTGGAAGGAGTTGGTGGTGTCCCACCACCTCTCCACAAGTGCTGCCAGAAGTGGATGACTAGTAATGACCCGCATCAGGCCGAAGCAGAATATGCCAAAGCCAGTCTCATCTATAATGTTGCGAACTCCTGCAGGGAGCTCACCATACCAATCTCGTGCAGTCGTAGCTCCATACCCTCTGAAGGCACGAGACTTGCCCTGTGGCAAAGAACAAGTACAATCAGATAAGGCAGTAATGAAAGTATATTCAGAAAAGGCAGTGCAAGAAATGCAAGTAAAGACAGGAAGGAATGCATGAAAACAGAGTTTATACCTCAACGGCAATTGATGAAAGGTGAGAATCCGGCTCCTTCAGCAGGAGGTCCTCTGGCACACTGAGAACGAAGTCGTTAAAGTGCCTAATGCCATCGACTGGCAAGATATGAGTCTGGGGATGGTAGCTCTGTGGGTAAAATGGTCGTACCCTCACTGATAGTGGCTCTGGCTCTGGCTCTGGCTCAAGCTTGAACTTTGCCTTGAGACCAGCCTCAATACCTCTAGTTGTCTCGGCAACGATCGGTTCATTTGCCTCAAGAGCAGGTAGAAATCCAGACGGAACCTCTGGAAGGGCCATGTCGTGTGCTGAACCATCTGCCATCTGGAGAATGGGTGAAAAGTAAGTGAAAAGTGAAGAAAAATGGAGAAAAAGAGGGTAAACTTGGAAAAAGTCAACCCTAGGAGAGAGAAAATGGAAGAAAAAGTCAAAGCCCAGAAAAGTTCACTAAACCTGAGAGAAACTCGAGGGGAACAAGCCTAGAAAGGTGAAAATAAGGAAAAGTGTGTCGATATCGAATTCCAATCGATTCAAAGTGAAGGGAACTAAGAGGGTTTAGCGAATAAAGTTCGCGTAGCTGTAGACACCCCATTTTTTACCGTCCTCAAGACTTGGACGTCATCGTTTGAACACTCGATGATCATCCATGTTCGTGTTCGTCTTGAGTTCTTGGAGGTTTCGGCCGCGCGCCTTGCCTCAAGACCCCTCGACTTGTTTGTTTTGTGTTTGGTTTTGCACCAAACACTTGTTGTTTTGCTTCTGAGGGTGGGAAATAACTTGTTGGCCATCCCCACACCTCACCAGCCGTGGCTTGAGGCCACCGGCCTTGTTTTCTTGCTACTGGCCAAAGGTGTTGGCCGGTCGGCATTGTGTTTGGTCGGCCGGCCACTGATTTTGGTCAATCGACCACTTTTTCTGGCCAAGACCTTTTCTTGGGGTGGTTTGAACCTTTTGAACCTTGGTTTTAGCTTCCTGAAGAAAATTGAACCTTTTGAACCCATGGTTTTAGCTTCTTAAGGAAGCTTGAACCTTTTGAACCCTTGGTTTTGAGGAAGCTTGAACCTTTTTAACTTCTCCAAGAAGCTTGAACGCTTTGCCTAGTTTCTCCAAGAAGCTTGGCCCCTTTGCTCCAAGTTTCTAAGAGAAGTTGACCCTTTCTTAGCTTCTTGAGGAAGCTTGACCCCTTTGCTCTAGCTTCCTCAAAAAACTTCGCCCTTTTGCTCCAAGCTTCTAAGAGAAGCTTGGCCCCTTTGCTCAAGCTTCTAAGAGAAGCTTGCACCTTTGTTCCTCTATAAAAGAAGAGCTCCTCTTCCATTGCAAGGGTTCCAAAAATTTTGCTAAGGCAAAAACCATACATATCTCACTACTTTGAGCTCCAAAGTCCATAGTTCTTGGCCCCTTTGCACACCAACTCTTAGCCTAACACCTCCATCATCAACCTAAGGATCTTGGAAGCCATTTTTAGAGGCTAAGGGACTGGTTTTCTGGACCAAGAAGCTGCTGTCCCCTTTTGGCTACAAGGGTAACACACTTTACCCTCTTTTGGTCTTTATTTTGCTTCATATTTTAGCCTTACTTGTAAGCATTTTCGAGCTTTGTCATAAACTGAAAAAAGTCTTATTTTGAGCTCCTTTTGAAGTTTGTTTGAGATCCGTTTTGTGTTTGGGGTTGTTCACCCCCTCTTAGGCCTTGTTTGGACTCTTTTTTGCGCTTTTTTTTGTGAGCTCCGGGACAACCTTGTCTTGGCCTTCTCACCACTGAAATCCTTGGATTTCAGTGGTAGGGATGGTGTTTTGAGGTCCTAAGAAGGAGAGGGGTGACCCTCTCCCTTGTTGCCTTGTTTTGTAGCATTTTTGGCCTTCCAAAGGGGCTCCTATTTGCATGTTTCAAAGCCATATTTCAGGCCTTTTTGGGTGAGTTTTAAGGTCTGCATAGGCTCTATCCAGAGCCCATTTTGCCATATAAAGTGCCTATTATGCATGTGTAAAGTAATCCTCCTCAAGGCCTTTCAAAGGGGCCTTTACTTGTATGCTTCCTTGGCTCATTCCAGGCCCTTTTTAGTGAGTTTTCGAGCTGTTATAACCTCTTTCCAGAGGTAGTTTTGCCATTTTGTATGTCTATCAGGTATGTGTAGAACAACCCTTTGCATGGCCTTCCAAAGGAGCACTTCATTCTAACATGTATTGACTGAGTTTCAGTGGTTATTTGGGCATATTTTGGCATGGCATACTTCTATTTTTGGCTGGTTTGGTGATCTCTCATATGCTTCATATAGTTGTAGTGCAAATCATGGTTCACTAGCTTACTTTGCATGCTTTGGTGACCCTTGATTCTAGCACTTTTTGACCATGCCATAAACTGATTTTGTGCGTATTTTGGACTGCCCTAGCTCTATTTTGGGGCCTCATGGTCGAATGTTTCTTGCTATGCATGGTTGTAGTTCAATACCCTTGCCTAGCTTCGTGTTTTGGAGCCTATTGCATGCCTATGTTGAGGTGTTTCTATGTTTTGGCATCATTGTGCATCATATTTTAGAGCTTATATGTATGCCATATTCCCATGTTTTCCACTTTTTAAATGCGTTTGAGAGTTATGCATGAATACCTCATTTTTGGACTATTACATGAGCTTCATTTTGGTGCATGTCAAGCCACCATTTTAGCACATATGGCCACTGATTTACACATGGCTGAGGCTTGTCCATATTAGTTTAAGTCCATCTTTTGCTTGTTGCTAAAATGTTGTTACAATGCTTCATGTTTGCATGCTTTGGTTGCATCATGTCTTGCATGCTCATTGTTTGAATATTGTCACATGCTTGCATGTTTGCATGTTTGTCCACATGTTCATGTTGCATACTTAGCTCGCATGCTTAGGTTGCATAGCATATCATGCATCTCTTGCCTCTTGATCGAACCATGATAGAGGTTGGAGGCGTCTTGTTTGTTTTGTGTGCATTTCATTTGACATTGAAATTGCACACTTTGGCTTCTTGGGCCATCATGCATTGAAATGCGTGATTGGTGGCCCGAGGACTGAGGGCCACACTCCCTTGAGTCCATAACATGATGGGGAGGGTGGTTGTGCAAACATTTGCTTTAGAAATGCATTGTCATGCCTTGTCTGTCCTTTGCTGCTGTCAGACAGGGTTCTGCAGGAAGAAATGGCCGGCCGACCACATTCAGTGCCGGCCGGCCATGCATTGTTGGCCGAGAGCCTCACAACTGGTCGATGACCACTTTCCCATAGACGGTGACCATCTCTCTTGGCCGGTGACATCCCACAGTGTTCAGGGAGTGTTCCAGAACCAACCTTGGGACTTGTGCAGTCTTCAGAGGTGCAGGGCAGTGTAAACAGAGGCAACTGTGGCATGGCAACAGGTTTCCGGGCGAGGCAAATCGAGCATGCATCATCCCATCATTCCGAGGCGGGGCTGTAGCCACCTTCCTCCAGTAATTAATTAGAAGTTTTGTAATATTTAATTAGCTAGAGTAGTTAATTATTTATTCAGTTTGTATTATTTATTCGGCCCCTCCGAGTGAGGGCAATTGTGTAATAAGTATGCGTGAGTGTGTGTATGTCTTCCAACCCTATTTCTTTCTCCCTTTTATTTAACTGCTTACGATGGTTAGATTTAGGGTATATTTCAATTAGCATCCTTATGCTATGCATGCGTGCATCATTCATCTGTCTTGCACACACCGGGCTCGGCGTATCATACTAACTGCATTGTATTTCAATTCCTATTTGAATGCATGTATCAAGTTGCATTTCACATGACATCTTAGAATAGCCGAGCCCATTTCTAGTTGCATTTTGCATGTGTTACATTAGCCATCTTAACATGAACTAGGATCATGCATTTGATTACTAACTAGTTTCTGTTTTGGCTCGGAGTACTAGGTAAGCTTTTGTGCTTTAGCATCTTGCATGAGTGTGAGTGTTAGGCTAACTGCTTATGTGATATAACTGCCTGAATGCCTGCGGGTGAAGGTTGGGTTGCTTGAGTTGGAATAATTCGTCGAAACTCGTGTTTTAGCCTACTTGCGAGTAGCAAAATTCAATCCATTTTCAAAACAAACGGATGTGCAATGCTTTGTTCCAACTTAGGCAATCCAGTCTATACTTGTATGATGTGTGCATCACATAGTAATTCTAGGCTAATAACCGGAATAAGAGCACATAATGTTTTCAAAACTCGATATCATGGTTAGTAGAGGCCGATCTTTGATCGGGCGAGCGGGGGTGCTCATAGCTGACCTTCCCCAATCGTACCCAAGTTCCCAAGCCGAGGCAACTTTGGTGATGATGGACACGTGGCCTTAGGCAATGAGTTAGGGTTTCCTAAATTCCCCCAAAATAAATATTTAGGTGGCGACTCTGTATCTGGCAAAGCAGTCCATGTTTGGCACTTCTTTCTAAAAATCAATTTTTTAAAACGATTTGCCGAATTTGGACTCTTTGGTGATTTATCGGTCTTACATTGCACTTTGCGAGACTAGATTCAGAACCGTGACAATTTGAGTCCGAACTGTAGTGAGCCCTATTGAACAAAACGGGAGATTCCCTCCTGGGGCGTTCGGGGGACGTCTACAGTTTCTGGCGACTCTGCTGGGGATTTAGAGAACTTGACTTGAACTCGTGATATCTTGTTTTGACTACACTTATGTGTTTCTTTGCATTGCATGTGCATTGGTGCGCCTACGTCACAATGTTTGCCGTCTGCTATTCCTGAACGGTTTGTCGGAGGCTCGCTTTGAGAAGCGTGCCATAAGGCTGACAGCTTACGGGCTCTGCCACGATGGGAACACAAACCCCGGTTTTTACCAGGGCACCCTTTTTGACCATTCGACCTAGTGCATAGCGGAATCCATAGTGACTATTCCAAACTAGGACAGGTTGCTTACCCGATTATAGGTTGTTTGAAACCGTTGTGTGCGTAGTGAAACCCTAGCTCCTGACAAAATAGGACAGGAAAACCCTACCCCAACAATAGGGTGTTTTGGCTCTCACTTGCTTGCTATGTGCTTTTTGGAGTGCGTCTCTACAGGAATGCATGTATCAGTTTGCAAGTCCGGGCATCAGGCCTACGGGCATCAGTATTTGGAAGAATCAGTTTTACCTAAGGGTATCAGTTTACAGGCAGAACTTGTGGCAAAATTCTGTAGGGGGGGCACAGTCATTCAGCTTTGCTCATTTTGGTTTTGGTGAAATCAGGCTGAGGTGCTGTCTGTTTTTTCTTTTGCAGGGTAGTCTGGGAACCATAGCTTTAGAAGGCTCCAATATCCCCTAGGTGCATTGGACTCGTGTTGATAGACTTTGTCGGGTCAGAGATTTAATTCAAGGGCAATCAGTGTTCCTTTGATAGAGGCAGGGTAAAAGAGTCAGTCAGGCACAGATCACCAGTTCAGTAGTTCCCAGATCAGTGGCCCTTATCCACCCCACCAGTGAACAGTCAGGCTGAGGCCTCAGTTTTTATCACAGAGGTAGATATACCAGTCAGTCAACCGGAACAACAAAACATAGCAGGGATGGAGGAAATGATGCGTTAACTCCAAGAGAGCATGAAAACCAGGCAGCAGGATACTACCCGCCAAGTGGAATTTGCCAAACAGCAGGCTGCGGTCATGGCCCAGCAGGCAGAGCTAATCACCAGACTGCAACAGCAAAACGGAGCCTCTGCTTTGCATCAAGCTCCTCCACCAGCAGGGGTTCCGACACCCGGGGAAACACCAAATGTCCAGGAAGATACGGACATTGCGACAGGGCCAGCTCCGCCCCCAATCTTACCCCAGCTATCTAAAGCACCAATCAACCTACTAGACTCTCCCTTTAAGTTCGAGGTAGACCATACAGCGTTGAAGTTGAACAAGCTTGAAAAGTTGTTCAAGAAATCCCAGGGGGTAAAGTCCATCCCGGACATTGAGGACGGGTACATCGACGCAGCTGTGACACTGCCAGATAGGTTCAAGATGCCACAAATTGACTACTTTGATGGATCCGGGGATCCCATGGTACATGTACGGCTGTTCTCAGACATACTACGACCGATGGGCCTCACTAGACTACAGAAGATTTCATTATTCGGCTGGACCCTGTCGGGTGTGGCAGCCATCTGGTATGCAAAATTGGAAGACGATGTCAAAAGGAATTGGGATGAGATGGCCGAGGACTTCGTTGCATAGTACTCCAATAACACGTAAATCGAGATCACAACCCGTGATCTTGAGACGACAAGGCAGGAGCCTAAGGAGAGCTTTTCTGAATTCGTAACCCGCTGGAGGGCCAAGGCCTCAATGATGACCATTAGGCCCACTGACAAGGATCAAATACGGATGGTTGTGCGCAACCTACAACCCAAACCAATGCAGAAAATGATCGTGCTTCCCTTCCCTACCTTTTCAGATCTGCATGAGATAGGAGTACGGATCGAGGACACTATGAAGCAAGGCCTCATTGACCAGGAGAAGGAGCAGCCCAGGAGGGCATTTTCCCGTAGTTCGAATGCGACCACTAGTGGTGATGCGGCCGCAAGATCGTCTGAAGTGGGCATGGTCACCACCACCACATCAAAAACAGCTACCCCATTCACCGGTGCGTCCGGAAGTAGCTCACAGACGGCCAAATATCCACCCCGAGTCAAGAGGGTTTTCACCCCACTTTATATGCCTTTGTCAAAGGCTCTAGAGGTCTTAATCCGGAAAGGACATCTGAAACCATTGGAACAATGGCCTTTACCTGATCCTCTCCCTCTAAAGCATGACCAGACTAAGTACTGTGCCGACCATCAACAAACCGGTCATGAGACCGATAGCTGCTTTCGTCTGTGCCGTGATGTACAAGATTTGTTTGACAACAAGGTCATTGCCGCACCAGTCTAGCAAAGTCTATCATCACTGGATCAGTGAACTTGTGGGGGATAATGTGATGTGATTGGGGGATGAACCACCTGCAAGAGGCGCTCAGTTTACTCTGGATGTGGCGTTTGGCACGCACTATTTTGAGCATTTGCGAATGCTAGTTTTGGTACTTTCTAACTTGGGTGTTGAGTCAATTCTGTGGTTTTGTTTTCAGTCTGTCTCTTTGTTTTCAGTCTGTCTTTTTTTATTAAGGGTCTGTCTTGTTCTATCGAGTCAGTCTTGTTGTACAAAGGTCGGGTGATTCCGAGGGTGTTACCTCGGGTATCAGCATTTTGTTTTGCGTTTGTCTTTTTGTTTTCTTTTGAGTCTGTTTCTGCCTAGAGCTAGTTACACCAACAAATTTGAATGAAACAGCAGTAATTTTAACACTCTTGTGTTTGCTTCTGCCTTGTGCCAGTTATGCTAGAAGTTCTGAATGAGATGGCAGTATTTGACTAAGAACTGTGTCTTTTCTGTGCCTTTTTAAGTCATTGCATTGACCTAAGTTTTTCAAAACTTTTTCAAACACTGCGGTGAAAATGAAGAGGAAGGAATTCCTCGGGATTCGCAAAAAATTTTGATCAATTGAGAGAAAGAGAGGCATGCTAAGCCCTTAATGGTTGAGATCATTTTTGTTAATGTGAGTACTGAGAAGGATCCTGGCTTGATCCAGATTGGTTCTACTCTGTCTTCAGCGCGAGCGATTTGTCGCTTTCTTAAAAGTTTTCAAAAAAATGTTTTGCGCGGTCCTGCGAAGACCTGTGTGGAATTGCTCTTGAGATTGTGCAGCCTAGGACCGCTCTCAACCTCCAAACTCGACACCTTCTTGCTTTCAAACCTCGAACTCGGACTCAGAAGGTTCAAAGGTCAACCACAATGTGAAGCCTGTGTGGCCAGATTCGAAGCAGCCCTTGAACTAGGGGCAGGGAAGTCAGATCAAGAAGATCAGATGTCGTCAAAAGAAGCTTGCAAAGCTAGATCAGAAACACCCCTCGAACTAGGGGCAAAAATGTCAAAGGTGCTCGAAGAGTCAAAAAATTGGGATGTTTCTCAAGATAACAAAAATCGGCGAGAATGCCAAATCCTAGAAGGGAGGAAAGAAGAAAGAATTGTTGAAGGATAACCGAGTTCCTATCCACAACACTAGGGGCAAATTCAGCCCCCATTGGGTGGACTCCTGCATCGTCAGCGAACAGCAGTCATTCTCTTGGATTCAGATGACTTATGGATCTTAAAACCATTTGACATGGACAAAACTACACTTTTACCCTTGAGAGGCTCACTGGGCCGAAAACCCAGAAGGGCGACCCAGGCTAAAGTTAGAGCAAGAAAAAGAACAAAAAGAAAAAAAAAATAAAAAATAAAAATGCAAAGAATGAAAAAAAAGAAAAGAAAAAGGAAAAAGAAGAAAAGAAATGAAAAGAAAAGAAAAACAGAGCTCGCTAGGTCTAAAACCCAGAAGGGTGGCCTTGGCAAAAGGAGAGGTTAATACACGAGTGTGCCTTAACCCCGAACTACGTAAGGCTTGATTCCCATCTTTAGGATACGTAGGCAACTTCATTCTGAAGTCCAGCCGTAAAACACTTCAAATTCGACTATGTCTATGTAATGGTTCTGGTCATCTTTATCTTCTCTATATTAGAGAGTTTGGTTGTGATCGTCACTCTGAGGACTGATTACAATGCGCTGCGGTGCTATCCAAACAAGGGGCAACTTTCTGTTGCCATACAGTGTGTTGTGGTGTTATTCAAACAAGGGGCAACTTTCCGTTGCCATGCGGTATGCTTCAGACAAAGGGGCAGTTTTCTATTGTTTTGGATATGAAGTTGTGCATCTCAAGAGTGGGTTCCGTGCTCGTTGAGCAGCGGCCGTTTGCAAAAATAGTTTCTGAGAATTTTTACTGAGATTGACTAATTTTCTCAAAAAATTGTTCCATTTTCCCAAAACTGGACCACTTCTTGGACCCAAAAAAGGAAAATTTTCAGTGCTCATAACCTGACTTGCATGATTTCAAATCAAAAATCGAACAAGTATGTTAATCTAACTCTCATATTGGTCAAAATTGTTTTAATAGAAAACCAAAACAAAAGAGGATGGTCAAAATGATGAACTAGGGGTACAGTTGAGTTAGGTTTTCTGTCTTTCCCCCTTTATCAACATACTTGCCAAAAGGGCATCATACTTGCCAGAAAAGGGCACAACTGAAGCTAACAACAAAGGGCTGAAAGCTCTCTCATCCTCCAAGCAACGAGCTATCAAGCCAAGTGTGAAGCACGAACTGGAATGGATCAAGATATTCCACTCCCTCATCTGGACAGATCTGATCACGTCCAAACTCCCCAGCAAAGCATCGTCAACCGATGTTAGTTGCAGATTTGCTACACACCCAATTGTAGCGCAGCCCCTCTGTGGAAGAAACTCACTGTTGTGAACAAGAAGAAGAATCTAGCGGAATGCTAGGGACAAGACCTCGCGACTTTCTGTTTATCCATCAACCACTCAGGGGAGAGATTAAAAAATGAGAGACTGAAGAATAGAGAGATGTGTGCTGAGAGAAAAAAATGAGGAAAAGGGCTTTTTCAGAAAAATAGAGATTGAGTGCTAGAGTGATGTGAGAATCACAAATGAGAGAGGGTGGGAAACACTACCCAAGGAAACAGGCTCCCTGTGCACGTCTGAGTGTTATGTCTTTTGTTTTGTTTCGATTCTTGTTTTGAGTCGTTTCGAGTGTTCCTCGATATGTTCAGGTTGTTTACCTTTTGTTTTTCTTTGATGAGTCATTTTTGCTGTGGTCAGTCGTAGGCTCAATACCCAGTTAAGAACTCGCTTCTCAATATAAAATTCAAAAATAAAATGGTTTTGCGCTCAGGGTGCTATGCCATTCTCCACATTTGTGCAAGACAGAATTTCATAAAACTGCAGGGTTCAACCCAGGTCATGTGAGAACAGTAGAACCAGGACCTATCTGAAGCTATAATGGTTCCGGACTGCAAAGCAAAAGAAAAGAGGGAAAATGTCGGGTATCTGAGTTTGTTTCAACTTCAGTAAGTTCCGAGATTACATTCCGTGTGTACCCCTTCAGGTCTTGCCAATGCTTCGAAGTATGAGTGTGCCTCTACCTCAAGCTCAAGATCAAGTCTGCTTCAAGCCAGAATGGCGATCAAAAGTGCTCTCCCTGAGTACCATTCCCTGCCAGAGGCATCTTGGTTGTGTTCGCGATGAGTTCCTAGGAGACCAACTGCGACGGTGGAAACTAGAGTTCGAATGGCTGTTGCCTAGAACGCAAAGGTTCGGGATTTTCGAGACTAAAGTCTGGTTTAAATACCCAGAGGCGTGTCCTCGGCTTGAAATCTGTATGGAAGCCCCATAGGTTGAGATAGCGTGTATGCACCTCAATTCTGGATACTGAACCAACCTAGTCTGTCACCCCGTTGGAGAATAAGGAAAGTTGTGAATATGATCAAGAAGAAAGGCAACATCCAAAGTGTTCTAGATGAAGAACCCTTATCAGTATTCCAGAGCCTTCGTACTGTCAGTTGAAGGTAAGTGTTCGAAGAGCACGAGGGGAGATCCCCGTCAGAGTAGAGCGGTTCATCGTCACTCATCCCATGAGGTGCTTTCTAAAGCGCCGCTTTGTCCATTTATTGCTTTCCTTAAGCATCGTGTATTGTAATGCATTGTACCTATCTCGCCTCTTTCCCGTTCATGCACGATATTGTCTGTACGGTTCATTCAAAGAAGTTCCGTTTAAGATTATTTATTTAGTGATCAATCACACCTCATTCACCCTTAGTATATCTATAACACTTTCTTCATTTACTTTAGTGTATCAATCACACTTCATTTACTTTTGTGTATCAATCACACTTCATTCGCTTAGTATATCAATTACGTTTCATTCATTTTGTGTATCTATCACACACATTCTCACTTTTGTGTATCTATCACACACATTCTCATTTTGTGTATCTATCATGCACATATTTATTTTTCTGTATCTATCACACGCATTCTCATTTTGTGTATCCATCACACATTTTATTTACTTTAGTGTATCCATCACACACTTCATTTACTTTAGCATATCCATCACACACGTCATTTACTTTAGTGTATCCATCACACTTCATTATCTTTAGTATATCAATCATACTTTGTTCACTAAGTGCATCTATCACACTTCGTGTTCACCTTTAGTATATCCATCATACTTGTTCACTAAGTGCATCTATCACACTTCGTGTTCACCTTTAGTATATCCATCATACTTGTTCACTAAGTGCATCTATCACACTTCGTGTTCACCTTTAGTATATCCATCATACTTGTTCACTAAGTGCATCTATCACACTTCCTGCTCACATTTAGTATATCAATCATACTTGTTCACTAAGTGCATCTATCACACTTCGTGTTCACCTTTAGTATATCTATCATACTTGTTCACTAAGTGCATCTATCACACTTCATGTTCACATTTAGTATATCTATGATACATGTTCACTAAGTGCATCTATCACACTTCGTGTTCACATTTAGTATATCAATCATACTTGTTCACTAAGTGCATCTATCACACTTCGTGTTCACATTGAGTATATCAATCATACTTTGTTCACTAAGTGCATCTATCACACTTTGTGTTCACCTTTAGTGTATCCATCACACTTGTTCACTTAGTGCATCGATCACACTTTGTGTTCACCTATTGTGTATCCATCACACTTGTTCACTTAGTGCATTTACCACACTTTGTGTTTGCCTTTTGTGTATCCATCACACTTTGCTTACTTCACTCATTTAGTGTATCAATCACACTTTGTTCATATAGTGTATCTATCACACACTCGCTTTCTACCTGTCACACTGTGCTCACCACACTCGCTTAGTGTATCTATCACGCGCTCAGCTACTGTATCTATCACATTTTGCTTCATATAGTGTATCTATCACATGCTCACTTTGTGTATCTATCACATATTCGCTTTTTGTGTCCATCACACTGTGCTCACCACATTCGCTTTGTGTATCAATCACACACTCTCGCTTTGTGTATCTATCATACCTTGTTCACTTAGTGCATCTATCATACTTTGTGTTCACCTTTTTTGTGTATCCATCACACTACATCCGCTTTGTGTATCTACCACACATGCTCACTTTGTGTATCTATCACACGTTCGCTTTGTGTATCTATCACACATGCACACTGTATTCGTAGTGAGAATTGCAATAATTCTCTTACACCCTTTCTGCATTGTAATGTAGCTTGGTTTCTACTTGCTTAAAACTGTTGCATTGTTATGCTTCGTTACAGCTTTCTTTGCATGATCATAAGTTATGCTCGGCTTTGTGCATTGTTCTTGCATTTCGCCCCTGCCCTCGGGCGCATATCTTTGTCTGTAGCTTGTATGCTTTGTTTAAGTCTTCGGCCTTGTCAAAAATGGGCCGTCTTTGGGCTTTGACATTCACTTCCGTCATTGTTATGACTTTCGAGTTCTGTCAAGGAGGGGCAACTGTAGACACCCCATTTTTTACCGTTCTTAAGTCTTGGACGTCATCGTTTGAACACTCGATGATCATCCATGTTCGTGTTCGTCTTGAGTTCCCGGAGGTTTCGGCCGCGCGCCTTGCCTCAAGACCTCTCGACTTGTTTGTTTTGTATTTGATTTTGCACCAAACACTTGTTGTTTTGCTTCTGAGGGTGGGAAATAGCTTGTTGGCCATCCCCACACCTCACCGGCCATGGCTTGAGGCCACCGGCCCTGTTTTCTTGCTACCGACCAAAGGTGTTGGCCGGTCGGCATTGTGTTTGGTCGGCCGACCACTGATTTTGGTCAAACGGTCACTTTTTCTGGCCAAGACCTTTTCTTGGGGAGGTTTGAACCTTTTAAACCTTGGTTTTAGCTTCTTGAGGAAGCTTGAACCTTTTGAACCTTGGTTTTAGCTTCTTGAGGAAGCTTGAACCTTTTGAACCTTTGTTCAAGCTTCTCCAAGAAGCTTGAACCCTTTGCCTAGCTTCTCCAAGAAGCTTGGCCCCTTTGCTCCAAGCTTCTACCCTTTCTTAGCTTTCTGAGGAAGCTTGACCCCTTTGCTCTAGCTTCCTCAAAAAGCTTGGTCCTTTTACTCCAAGCTTCTAAGAGAAGCTTGGCCCCTTTGCTCAAGCTTCTAAGAGAAGCTTGCACCTTTGTTCCTCTATAAAAGAAGAGCTCATCTTCTATTGCAAGGGTTCCAAAAATTTTGCTAAGGCAAAAACCATACATTTCTCACTACTTTGAGCTCCAAAGTCCACAGTTCTTGGCCCCTTTGCACACCAACTTTTAGCCAAACACCTCCATCATCAACCTAAGGATCTTGGAAGCCATTTTTAGAGGCTAAAGGACTGGTTTTCTGGACCAAGAAGCTGCTGTCCCCTTTTGGCTACAAGGGTAACACACTTTACCCTCTTTTGGTCTTTATTTTGCTTCATATTTTAGCCTTACTTGTAAACATTTTCAAGCTTTGTCATAAACTAAAAAAAGTCTTATTTTGAGCTCCTTTTGAAGTTTGTTTAAGATCACTTTTGTGTTTGGGATTGTTCACCCCCTCTTAGGCCTTGTTTGGCCTCTTTTTTGCGCTTTTTTTATGAGCTCCGGGACCACCTTGTCTTGGCCTTCTCACCAGCGGTGGGGATGGTGTTTTGAGGTCCTAAGAAGGAGAGGGGTGACCCTCTCCCTTGTTGTCTTGTTTTCTAGCATTTTTAGCCTTCCAAAAGGGCTCCCATTTGCATGTTTCAAAGCCATATTTCAGGCCTTTTTTGGTGAGTTTTAAGGTCTGCATAGGCCCTTTCCAGAGCCCATTTTGCCATATAAAGTGCCTATTATGCATGTGTAGAGTAATCCTCCTCAAGGCCTTTCAAAGGGGCCTTTACTTGTATGCTTCCTTGGCTCATTCCAGGCCCTTTTTAGTGAGTTTTAGGGCTGTCATAACCTCTTTCTAGAGATGGTTTTACCATTTTGTATGTCTATCATGTATGTGTAGAACAACCCTTTACATGGCCTTCCAAAGGAGCACTTCATTCTAACATGTATTGACTGAGTTTCAGTGGTTATTTGGGCATATTTTGGCATGGCATACTTCTGTTTTTGGCTGGTTTGGTGATCTCTCATATGCTTCATATAGTTGTAGTGCAAATCATGGTTTACTAGCTTACTTTGCATGCTTTTGTAACCCTTGATTCTAGCACTTTATGACCATGCCATAAACTGATTTTGTGCGTATTTTGGACTGCCCTAGCTCTGTTTTGGGGCCTCGTGGTCGAATGTTTCTTGCTATGCATGGTTATAGTTCAATACCCTGGCCTAGCTTCGAGTTTTGGAGCCTATTGCATGCCTATGTTGAGGTGTTTCTATGTTTTGGCATCATTGTGCATCATATTTTAGAGCTTATATGTATGCCATATTCCCATGTTTTCCACTCTTTAAATGCGTTTGAGAGTTATGCATGAATACCTCATTTTTGGACCATTACATGAGCTTCATTTTGGTGCATGTCAAGCCACCATTTTAGCACATATGGCCACTAATTTAGACATGGCTGAGGCTTGTCCATATTAGTTTAAGTCCATCTTTTTCATGTTGCTAAAATGTTGTTACATTGCTTCATGTTTGCATGCTTTGGTTGCATCATGTCTTGCATGCTCATTGTTTGAATATTGTCACATGCTTGCATGTTTGCATGTTTGTCCACATGTTCATGCATCTCTTGCCTCTTGATCGAACCATGATAGAGGTTGGAGGTGTTTTGTTTTGTGTGCATTTCATTTGACATTGAAATTGCACACTTTGGCTTCTCGGGCCATCATGCATTGAAATGCGTGATTGGTGGCCCGAGGACTGAGGGCCACACTCCCTTGAGTCCATAACATGATGGGGAGGGTGGTTGTGCAAACATTTGCTCTAGAAATGCGTTGCCATGCCTTGTCTGTCCTCTATTGCTGTCAAACAGGGTTCTGCAGGAAGAAATGGCCGCCCGACCACATTCAGTGCCGGCCAGCCATGCATTGTTGGCCGAGAGCCTCACAACTGGTCGATGACCACTTTTCCATAGCTGGTGACCATCTCTCTTGGCCGGTGACATCCCACAGTGTTCAGGGAGTGTTCCAGAACCAATCTTGGGACTTGTGCAGTCTTTAGAGGTGCAGGGCAGTGTAAACAGAGGCAACTGTGGCATGGCAACGGGTTTCCGGGCGAGGCAAATCGAGCATGCATCATCCCATCATTCTGAGGCAGGGCTGCGGCCACCTTCCTCCTGTAATTAATTAGAATTTTTGTAATATTTAATTAGTTAGAGTAGTTAATTATTTATTCAGTTTGTATTATTTATTCGGACCCTCCGAGCGAGGGCAATTGTGTAATAAGTATGCGTGAGTGTGTGTATGTCTTCCAACCCTATTTCTTTGTCCCTTTTATTTAACCGCTTACGATGGTTAGATTTAGGGCATATTTCAATTAGCATCCTTATGCTATGCATGCGTGCATCATTCATCTGTCTTGCACACACCGGGCTCAGCGCATCATACTAACTGCATTGTATTTCAATTCTTATTTGAATACATGTATCAAGTTGCATTTCACATGACATCCTAGAATAGCCGAGCCCATTTCTAGTTGCATTTTGCATGTGTTACATTAACCATCTTAACATGAACTAGGATCATGCATTTGATTACTAACTAGTTTCTGTTTTGGCTCGGAGTACTAGCTAAGCTTTTACGCTTTAGCATCTTGCATGAGTGTGAGTGTTAGGCTAACTGCTTATGTGATATAACTGCCTGAATGCCTGTGGGTGAAGGTTGGGTTGCTTGAGTTGGAATAATTCGTCGAAACTCGTGTTTTAGCCTACTTGCAAGTAGCAAAATTCAATCCATTTTCAAAACAAACGGATGTGCGATGCTTTGTTCCAACTTAGGCAATCCAGTCTATAATTGTATGATGTGTGCATCACATAGTAATTCTAGGCTAATAACCAGAATAAGAGCACATAATGTTTTCAAAACTCGATATCATGGTTAGTAGAGGCCGATCTTTGATCGGGCGAGCGGGGGTGCTCATAGCTGACCTTCTCCAATCGTACCCAAGTTCCCGAGCCGAGGCAACCTTGGTGATGACGGACACGTGGCCTTAGGCAATGAGTCAGGGTTTCCTAAATTCCCCAAAAATAAATATTTTGGTGGCGACTCTGTATCTGGCAAAGCAGTTCATGTTTGACACTTCTTTCTAAAAATCAGTTTTTCAAAATGATTTGCCGGATTTGGACTCTTTGGTGATTTATCGATCTTACATTGCACTTTGCATGACTAGATTCAGAACCCTGACAATTTGAGTCCGAACTGTAGTGAGTCCTAATGAACAAAACGGGAGATTCCCTCCCGGGGCGTTCAGGGGACGTCTACAGTAGGGCGTTGGAAAACGCGTATGCTCAAATCTAAGAGGGAAAGTGTCTAGAGAGAGAGGGGGGGAAGGATTTCAGCTCTAGAGAAGTAAGGAAATGAAGTGTTGCAACTTATACTTAAAGACCCGCGCATGAAAAGACAAATTTGCCCCGAATTGCCATTGCTGGCCGGCAGGTGGTCAGCAAAGCTCATTGGTGGCCAGCAAGGCCTTTCCATGGCCGGCAGGTAGCCGGCTGCTTCCCTTTGAGTCCTGATGCTGTTTTGTGTCTTTGTTTCCCAAGAGTTGCAAAGAAGGTTCACTGTTGGGTCTAGATTGCCTCTACGGAAGCTCAAAACTGTGTTTTGGCGTACGATGTTCATCATTTGTCAACATGAAAGAGGTGTATCATTTTTAAACATGTTATAATTCCTCCGGGAGGTAAACTGGAAGGTACCCATCGAATGTCATTTTTGTGTGTTTTATGCTCTCATTCTCTTTTGCATAGAAAATGCATTTATGTATGTTGCATGCGTGTCTTGCATCATTCATGATTCATGCATAGAATATGCTATCAATCTTGCATAGAACACGCCATCAATTCCGCAAAGAATATGCTCTTGCTCTTGCTCATTATTTCATGTGTAGAACATGCTTGTATTTCATGCATAGAACATGCTTTCGATTTGCATCATACGTCGATTGTCCATCTTGAATTGAATACATTGTGCATCTATCGCACTTGTTCACTTTGTGCATCTATCACGCTTGCTCATTTTGTGCATCTATCGCATACTAACCGGCAAACGATATTGTATGTACGGTTCATTCAGAGGAATTATAGGCATTCGTGTCTCAGTGTGAGAACCTGCATAACTTTGCAGGTGAGATTGTTCGTGCATCTATCATACACCTCTCTTGTTATCTCAGGACGCGTGAAGTGCAGCCCTGGGCGGGTTTCATCTTGGGACGTGCGAAGCATGAGCCCGAGCGGTTTTCTTGTTATCTTAAAATGCGTGAATCATGGCCCTAGACTGGTTTCATCTCAGGACGTGCGAAGCATGAGTCTGAGCGATTTTCATGTTGTATCTCGGGACCCGTGAAATGCGGGCCCGAGCGAATTTTCTTGTCTCTCGGGACGCGTGAAATGTAACCTTAAGCGGGTTTTCTCTTGTTTCCCAAGACGCGTGAAACGCGACCCCAAGTGGTTTTCGTTCTCTTGTTTCTCAGGATGTGTGAGACATGACCCCGAGCGATTTTTTATCTCAGTTTCTCAGGGTGCGTGAAACGTAACCCTGAGTGGTGTTTTCTTTCCTCGTCTCTTATTTTGATGTGGTTAGAGTGCGTTTTATCTCTTGTATGGAAACCTGTATTGGTTTTAAGTTTGAAGCTAGTCATTCATATGTTGTTATCTTGCTTATTGTATTCATTCTTGCTTATCACATTTTCCATTACCTATTGCATTATCTTGCATGATCATGAGTTTTCAAAATAGTCAGTTTGGCGAAGCGTGTGAGTCCAACTATCAAAGTTTTTGTGCATATCATTTGCATCTTGCCCCAGAACTACGCTGGTTTGATTCCTTGCAAAGGAATACGTAGGCAGCCTGCAGGTGCAACCATTTATTTTTGTCTCAATTGTTTGTCTAAGTCTTACGGCCTTGTCAAAATGGGTCGTCTTTGGGCTTTGACATTCACTCATGTTATTTCATGACTCCGAGTTCTGTCAAAGAGGGGCAACTATAGACACCCCATTATTGACGGCCCTTACGACTTGGACACCATCACATGCACACCCGATGATGAACATATTTGCTCGCCAAGTGCTCGAAGTCCTCAGCGGAATGCCACAGCTTTGAGCCTTTCGAACCCTATACCCTTTTTGCCTCATTTCTGTACCAAGCCTTAGTCTTTCAAGCCTGCAGCTTCTGGTGGCTTGCCGGCCTCCTTTTAAGGCTACCGGCCATCACTTTTGGGCTGCCAACAACTAGTGATGGCCAGCCAGCTACCGGTGTATTTTGCAGTTATTTTATGCCAGTTGTGCCAGCTGTTTGCACAGATGCATGCATCTATCCCCATGTGTGGGCCTGGATCCCCTTGAGGGAATTTCATGTTTTCTATATATAGGAGCCCCCTCTCTTATGTTTTAAGGTTAGAAAATTTTGAGATCAAAAATTTTCCTCTCTCTTTACCAAATCTCTACACTTTTGCCTACAAATCTTCAATCTTTGCCTATACACCCTTAACCAAATCTTCTCATCTTTGAGCTAAGGTATTCTTGAGCTTGGTTTCAGCTCTTGAGGGTGTTGTTTGCTTGGTTTTGTTGCTTGAATTGCTTTTTCTCTTTAAGAGGTATAAGGCTTTACCTATTTACTTGCTTTCTCTACTATTTTTCCTACTGTTTTTCCATTGTTTTCGGCTGTCAAAACTCTGTGTTTTTTCGGATGAAGCTTGGGTTTAAGGCCAGTAAGGGTTGAGGGGTTGATAGCCCTTCTTTATACCTTGTTTTGGAGGCCTTTGCCCTTGTGTTTCACACCCTTTTACTATCTTTTTCCAAGCTTTTAAACACTGATTTTCAAAGCTTTTTCAGTGGCCAAAATCATGTTTTGAAGTCCAAAATTGAAGGGGTTAGCCTCCCCTTTTTGTGTCTTGCTTACTAGCCTAGCTTGTGTCATGTTTTGGCATATTAATCTTGCTTTTTAACTCAATTCAAGCATGTTTTAAGGCATATTTTAGACTGTTTTAGCACTGTTTTGGGCTATTAGTTGCATTTGAGCTTTGTTTTGCATGCTTATAGTGTAATTGCCCTCATGAGTTTGGTGCTCTACGCCTTAGACACCTTCTCCTTTGAGTTGATAGCATTTATTTATGCTTTTCTCACTCATTTTCATCACTAATAATCTTTGCAACGTCCCTCATTTCTTGGCTTTTTGTTTTGTTTTGAAAATGGTTCAAACAATTTGTTTGTTCAAAGCATGAGATTGATATGTCAAACTTAATGGTTTAATCCCTTAGGGGTTTCATTACTAATGGTATGATGTCTCTTTCATGCCAAAAACAACTTTTGGTTTGAGTCTTCTTTCCATTAGAGGACTTAATCTAACCCACTAGACTTAATTGATTAAAGGATGGTTGGTAATTTAAAATTGAGTAACCAAAATTGAGGCTAAAAAATGGTGCAAGATAATAATTTTGTTATGTTCAACCGGACGTTAATTGAACACATGGATGTTTGAACCATTTCATACTTACTAGTGATGAAATGATTTAAGTCCCCGAGGTTACCACTTCCCTTGATCATTCATGAAAGGGAGGAGGTTTGTGTCTTATTTTGTTTTTCATTTATTGAACTTGCACACTTGGTTTCACAAGCCATCATGCAATGAAATTGCATCCATTGATGGTTTATGAACTGAACTTGTTACTCATTTCATTTGCTCGTGAAAAGGAAGGGTGAGTTGCGCAAACAAACCCTTGAAATAACCTATATATGCTCTGTTTGTCCTCTGTTGCAGCCAGATGAACCTGTGCAGCAGTGGTCGGCAGGCCACTTTTCGTGGCCGGCAGATGGCCGGTCGGACATCCCTGGTGGTTGGCAGCCTTCATCACTGGCCAGCCGGCCACTGATGTAAAATTGAGCAGTGTGTTTCTGAGGTTTATCAGAGTTGTTCTAGAAGTGGGCAACAGTGTTGGTGTTCAACTGTGCAATCAGAGGCATTCAGAAGCAAAACAGTAGCTTTTTGGATGGAAAGCGAGCATGAGCATGAGCATTCTTTGCATATCAAGACTATTTAGCTTAAATATTTAGCTTACATATTGTTGTTCTTAATTAGTTGTAACTAGTTAATTTTGTCAATTGTTATAATTAATTAGTTAGTTAATTAGTTATTCAATTTCGTTTTGTACTAAATTCGTTAACTAGAATAGTTAGTTAATTCAAGTGCTATAATAATTAGTTAAGTAGCTTAGCTTGTTATTCATTTCGGTTTGTAATAGATAGCTTAATTAGTTTTAGCCCTAATTAGTTAGTTAATTAGCTGAGTTTATTCATTTGGACTCTCTTTCGTGAGAGCGCAACGTAATAATGTGTATGTCTTCCAATCCCACGTCTTTCTCTCTTTTATTTTATTAGCTTATGATGGTTAGTTTAGGGACATCACATTGCAATTAGCATTCTCCATGTTTGCATCCATTTGGATTGCATGCATCGAGGCTCTGCGTATCATTCTAACTGTAGTTAGTTTAATACTTCTTTGAATACGTGCTTAGACCGCATGCTATTTAAATTGCTTCATATGCCATATTAGTAGCGGAGCCTATTAGTTGCATATCGCATGTATTGTATTAGTCATATTGCATAGTTAGGGTCATGCATTTTTCTAACTCATTTATTTTGGCTTGGAGTACTAGGTGAGTCTTTACTCGCTTAAGCATAATCGCATGAGTGTTGATGTTGCCATGTCTATCATGCTTGCCATGAGACTAAATGCTTAATTGATAAAACTATTTGAATGCCTGTGGATGAAGGCTTATTTCTTGAATTGGAATAATTTGAGTAATGTTCATATGCGATGACTTTTTCACGAGGTACATATTCGAAACATTTTTTTCGAAACAAACATGACTCAAAATGTTCCAATTCTTGCAAAGTTAGTCTATACTTGTGTGTGTGCGCATCACATAGTAATGCTAGCCTAATAAATTGGAACAAGAGCATATAATGTACATAAGATTCATATCATGATCAGTAGAGGCCGATCTTTGATCGGGAGCGGGGGTGCTCAATTCATGACCTTCCCCTCTCGTGCCTAAATTCCCGAGCCGAGACAATCTTGGTGATGACAGAGACGTGGCCTTTGGCACGAGTCATGGGTTTCCTAAATTTTTCAAAATATTTAGGTGGCGACTCTGTATCTGGCAAAGCAGTCTATTTTTGACAATTTGATTCAAAATTGATTTTCCAAAAGATTTGTCAGATTTAGACCCTTTGGTGATTATATATTTCACATTGCACTTGTGAATTAGATTCTGAACCATGGGAGTCCAAATTATAGGGCTTATTTCGCCTTCCGAAAGGGGTCGCGAAAAAGCCGAGCTACAGGGGGCCAATGGGCTATGGTATTAATTTACCCTAGGCAAGGGCCTTTTTATCAATGGGCCATGATATTAATTTCCCCAAAGAAACGGCCTCTTTATCGATGAGCCATGGTATTATATCCCCTAGGCGAGGGCCTATTAAGCAATGGGCCATGGTATTATATCCCCTAAGCGAGGGCCTCACTAAAGGATGCCACGAATACATTTTGAAAAGGGAACTTCATTCATTTATAAGAAACTAACGTTTCAATAAACCATTCGATGAACAATAATAGTTTCGATAAATCATCATAATGTTTCAATAAACCATTCGTTTCAATAAGCCATTTAGTCATTCATATATCAATTTTGATAACAATAACAATTTCAAAAATAAATATAACTCGAACATATCCTTATAGAGTTATTAGTCATTGTGGGTTACGTTGTCACTAGGCCTCGGACGTTCACCTATACAAAACACATAACAAAAATACAATTGAAGTATCATTCGAACCATTCTACTTCAATTAAATTTTCCTCATGTGTTTCCAACTCATTCCATGTTTCTATGAGATCAATTGGTGCCTAAGAGTACTTGAAACGACATGAGGATGCAAGTATGCACTTAAAAGAGTTAATCAAACTTTGCTAAAAATAGGGTCTCTGCTTGAGCAGGGATTCAAAAATTAGGGTGGTCGCTTGAGCACAACTTATGTCACTTGAGCGGTCTGTAAACTCTGAAAAATACTGGTTGCATGAATTTTTCGCTCAATGAACGCTCGATGATTGCTCAAGCAAAAGACTGAGAAAAAGGGGTCCTCGCTCAAGCGCAACTTTGGTCGCCCGAGCGGTCTGCAAAATTTGTGAAACTTCTAGTAGCATGAATTTCACACTCGAGTGACACTTTCTTCGCTCGAACAGACTAGTTGAATTCTGGAATTTCCAGAACTGTGTTTGAAGTTTATACTTGATATTCAAAGGTCCAAAACTTGTATTTTCGGTACAAAAACATGGAAAAAAATAGCATAACATGAAAACATTTCCAATTTGAAACCAATTACTCAAAATCATGGACCAACTTCCAAAATTAAGCTTAAAGCATGAGGTTGAAACCATGCATGATATGTATTGCACTCAATTCTTTTCTAGTCTTTTCAAAACTCCCATGCATAAGATGAAAAGTGGTACAACTATGAAATATCTTCAAAAATGTTAAATATAGCTTCATGCATGTGGAAAATCCCATGAAATTCAAACTCAAATTGATGATTCATGCTTGCATGTATATAATTCAACTCAATTCTTCCAATTCAAAGTAATTCATGCCTCTAATGTACAATTGCATGCGAACTAGACCAAGAACTAGATGAATTCAACTTCTATAAGTTTTGTTTACAAGGATTAAGGTTGAGAATCATACCTTAAGGCTTGAATTCAAGTGTACTCTAGTTCAATTCTTCAAATCCCCTTCAATTCCTGACAATTCTCTCTCTCTCTCTCTCTCTCCAAGTGTTAAGTTTACTCTACCTCTCTCTCAAAATCTCAGCTCATGTATGTATATCCAATGAGTTCAAGTCATGAGTTGGCTTATAAATGATGTAATTAACTTAGCCTAATCAAGGTTGATTAAGGTTAATTAATTAGGCTCAATTCTAACTAAGTTCAATTAATTTATTCTAATTATTTTGATTTGAATCAAATTTTGACGAAAGTTGCCATAAAATTTTAAATATTCTAATTAGGCAATTGGGCTAGTCAATTTTGGCTTTTGAAGCCGTTTAGGCTTTTAATTTCTGATTCTAAGTCGTTAAGTGAACAGTTATTCCATGTAATAACAAATAACTACGAAATTAAATATGTAATCATACAATTATGCAATTTAGCTTATTGGAACAATATAATATTATAGTACGGAGGTCGGGGTTGCCACAGTTTCTCTCCCTTAGAAACTTTGGTCCTCCAAACTGAAGTTACGTTTGAATCGAAATAAATGCGAATATCGTTGGCGCATCTCATTCTCTTTTTCCCAGGTGGCCTCTTTCCCATAATGTTCTTCCCACTTGACTTTCACCATAGGGATAGTTTTGTTTCTCAATTGCTTCACTTGCCGATCAATGATTTGTATGGGCCATTCTTCATAAATCATATTCTTCTCTAAAGCAATCCAATGGTAGTCAATCACATGGAACGGATCTGTAAGGTACCCACGAAGCATGGATACATGGAAAACATTATGCATCTGTTCCATCCCAGATGACAAAGCGATACGGTAAGCAACAGGACCCAACCTCTCAAGAATCTAAAACGGTCCAATATAGCGAGGAGTCAGTTTTCCCTTTTTGCCAAATCTCATCTGTCCTTTCATCAGTGTTACTTTGATAAATACATGATCCTCTGCTTCATATTCTAAGTCTCTTCTTCGTTGGTTCGCATAACCTTTATGTTGGCTCGTGCAGTCTTAGGCTCGTGCAGTCTTCGTTGGTTCCCTATCACCAATCTTTGCCTAACAAATTGGCGATCTACACTTTCTACCATATAGTGCCTCATATGGTGCCATACTGATGCTAGCATAAAAACTATTGTTATAAGGAAACTTAGCCAATGGCAACTACGTTTCTTAGTTGCCCTGAAAGTCCAGGACACACATATGAAGCATGTGTTCTAAGGTATGAATCATCCTCTCGGTTTTTCCATCAGTTTGTGGATGAAATGCACACAATATGTATTCATGCACACAGTTGCATATATAATCGCAAAATCTTCTCACTCAAAATTTCAAATGTACATGAATGCAATCCTGAAGTCTCTTCTAGACTCTCTATAGCTCAATGAAGAAGTGAGTGAGATTTAGTTCGTGCTTTGATACCACTTTGTCACGACCTAAACCCGGCCAATATAGGTTTAGCGCCATGACCGGCCAGTAATCATAAATTACCTACGGCCTCTATGAACAAAATCCATTACATATAAAGTATGGGGCATAGCGGAAGTATAACAAAACATAAAAATTATCCATTGAGCCATGCGTATATGAAAAGAGTTCTCATTAAAACCATACAACTATTCTCTAGATAAGTGCATACATCACAGAAGTTTTAAAACAACATCCAGTCCATAATTTCCAAACTTAACAAGTCATACGTACACAAAAACCCCCTATACCAAAATCAAACTAAGAGCACATAATAAATAAATAAAAAAAAGGGGGCTTAAACTTGCTTGGCTCCGCACGAGTCCAAGTTGGCTACTTCTCGGGAGTTCCACAAAAGGCTGACCACTGGGTAATTCCGAGGCAACTTCTATCTATGATGCTCATCTTGCTCACCTAAATATATATATCTATACATAAATAGTGAGCTAATGCCCAATGAGTAATAACAGAATAAAGAGGTTATATGAATGAAGTTCAATGCCATCATGAACATCAGTTTCACATTTCGAGTCAATCTTGTCATTAATAACAATTTCATTCAATTCATATGGCATATCCAGTAGAGTAACCATGTATCATTAACAATGGGATCTCCAGGGTCAATCAATATTCAATGTGACCATGAAGGTCTAACATCAGATATCTCTGTGTTTTAATTATCTAATGAGCCACGGTATTGTTTCTCCTGGCGAGGGCCAATGGGCCATGGCATTAATTTCCTCCAGGCAAGGGCTTCTTTATCAATGGGCCATGGTATTAATTTCCCACAGGAAAGGGCCTCTTTATCGACAGGCCATGTTATGATATCCCCTAAGCGAGGGCCTATTAAGTAATGGGCTATGGTATTATATCCCCCAAGCAAGGGCCTCACTAAAGGATGCCACAAATACATTTTCAAAAGGGAACTTCATTCATTCATAAGAAACTAACGTTTCAATAAACCATTTAATGAACAATAATAGTTTTGATAAATCATCATAACGTTTCAATAAACCATTCGTTTCAATAAGCCATCCAATCATTCATATATCAATTTCGATAACAATAACATTTTCAAAAATAAATATAACTCGAACATATCTTTATAGAGTTATTACTCCTAGTGGGTTACGTTGTCACTAGGCCTCGGACGTCCACCTATACAAAAAACATAACAAAAATACAATTGAAGTACAGTTCGATAACCATTCTGCTTTAATTAAATTTTCCTTATGTGTTTCTAACTCATTCCATATTTCTATGAGCTCAATTGGTGCCTAACAATACTTGAAATGACATGAGGATGCAAGTATGCACTTAAAAGAGTTAGTCAAACTTTGCTGAAAACAGGGTCTCCGCTCAAGCTCAGCTTCCTTCACTTGAGTGGGGGTTCCAAAATAAGGGTGGTCGCTCAAGGACAACTTATGATGCTCGAGCGGTCTGTAAACTCTATAAAAGTACTGGTTGCACGATTTTTTTGCTCGATGGACGCTCGACGGTTGCTCGAGCGAAAGATTGAGAAAAACGGGTCCTCGCTCGAGCTCAACTTTGGTCGCTCGACCAGTCCACAAAATTTGTGAAACTTCTGAGAGCATGAATTTCACACTCAAGCTACACTTTCTTCGCTCGAGCGGACTAGTCGAATTCTGGAATTTCCAAAACTGTGTTTGAAGTTCATACTTGATATACAAAGGACCAAAACTTGTATTTTTGGTACAAAAACATGGAAAAACATAGTATAATATGAAAACATTTCCAATTTGAAACCAATTACTCGAAATCTTGGACCAACTTCGAAAATTAAGCTTAAAGCATGAGGTTGAAACCATACATGATATGTAATGCACTCAATTCTTTTCTAATCTTTTCAAAACTCCCATGCATGAGATGAAAAGCGGTAGAACTATGAAATATCTTCAAAAATGTTAAATATAGCTTCATGCATGTGGAAAATCCCATGAAATTCAAACTCAAATTGATGATTCATGCTTGCATGTATATAATTCAACTCAATTCTTCCAATTCAAAGTAATTCATGCCTCCAATGTACAATTTCATGCAAATGAGGCCAAGAACTAGATGAATTCAACTTCTACATGTTTTATTTACAAGGATGAAGGTTGAGAATCATACCTAAAGCTTGAATTCAAGTATACTATAGTTCAATTCTTCAAATCCCCTTCAATTCCTTGACAATTCTCTTCTTTCTCTCTCTCTAAGTGTCGAGTTTACTCTCCCTCACTCAAAATCTCAGCTCATGTATGTATATCCAATGAGTTCAAGTCATGAGTTGGCTTATATATGATGTAATTAACTTAGCCTAATCGAGGTTGATTAAGGTTAATTGATTAGGCTCAATTCTAACTAAGTTCAATTAATTTATTCTAATTATTTTGATTCTATTCAAATTTTGATGAATGTTGCCATAAAATTCTAAATATTCTAATTAGCCTACTAGGCTAGTCAATTTTGGCTTCTGAAGCTATTTAGGTTTTCAATTTTAATACTAAGTCGTTAAGCGAGCATATATTCTATTTAATAATAGATAACTACAAAATTAAATATGTAATCACACAATTATGCAATTAAGCTTATTGGAACAATATATTATAATAGTACGGAGGTCGTGGTCGTCACAGGGCTATAGCTGACTCGGTATTTATATGTATGTAGGTGAGCAGCGAGATGTCTAGTCCCAGCCTTATGGGAAATATTAAAAGAGTACCAAGATTTTGGAGTCAACCAAGGTCACCTCACGGATGAGGCTTTTGTTTTTTATTTTCCTTTTGTTCTCTTTTGTGGTTTGGTATGACCAAATCTATATGTATAACTTTGGTTTTGGTTTAGACTACTTTTGAATGATCCTGGACTTATATTTATAGATATTCTAAATGGCTTTCTAGTGTGAGTTATTATAAAAGTGAAAAGTTTTTGTTATGTCATATATGCACAGTTCATTAGACATTCTTTTTAAGTTCTGCTTCCGCATTTTGGCCCTCTATTATTAAATATGACTGGATTTCTGTCTGAAGTTGTAGGTAATCTCATGATTACTGGACGGTTATGATCCTAATCCATAGGGGCGGGTTCGCATCATGACATCTAAGATTTTTAAGCTCCTCAATTAGTACATAGGCACATCCTAGTATTCACAAATCTAAGGTTATGCATTCTCCTGACTCTTAACAATCTTCAAATATTTACACCCTTAAATTGGTTTTATCAAGGTATGTTTCTTACTCCTAAATTTTTATTGATTGTATTCTTCTGTCAAGGCTTTCATCTTATCACTTCATATTTTGGTCTCTAGAACCTTGTATGCTAATTAATGCAGGATATTTTGTGAAATGAAATAATCAATGGAATATTTAATTTGACCTACGGTGTTCAAATATGGGTACTGATATATAGTTATAATATGTAGCATTACTTAGGGTGTCACAACTTTTATCCATTACATTTACATTTTATAGGAGTAGATTAACTTTGTAATTCTAGAATTAGGTCAGTTTAAAGCTTCGAAATTGCCATTTCTAAAGGTAATATTTTGTAATTTTTTTTCAATTGATCAATTGCAATTTCTGCTCAGTCTCTCCCTCCATCTGTTATGAATTTAAGTTAAAACATTGGTTCATCTTTTCAACACAACATAGTAAAGTCCTCTTCATTGAGGCTAAGAAAATCTTCACACAATCATTTAATAAAATTGACATTTATTATTTGTAAGTATTTTTCAGATCCTTACTGGCATGCTTAAATTACATTTATAATCTTCAAAGTGTCAAAAATAGCTAGAGAGAGAGAGAGAGAGAGAGAGAGAGAGGAGGGGGGGAACAAAGATGTTCAATATGTACTAAAGTAATAAAACTTGATGCATTTCGAGTAGTATCAACCATGATGAGGAAAAAAAAATTATGTACAAATTTTTAATCGTAAATCATTTTACACTTTATGATGTAAAAAGTAAAATATTTTACTTACTTTTTCACTTACTAAATGACAAAAAATAAATATAATATTTTTGATGAATCAAACGCAGCCTTAATTGTTTATCTTGAGCAATTATTATAACTCGAACAAGAGGGTATTGCTGCCCCTTGTGGGGGTCGATATTGGGCCTATGTCGATAATTGAAATCGTTCACGTCGATAATTCAAACCGTTCATATTATAGGGTTTGTTAAGTAAATCATCTATAAAAAAAATTTAAAAAAATAAAAAAAAAGAGTAAAAATTTATAAAAAAAAAGAAAAGAAAAGAAAAGAGAAGAAGTCAAATGGACATTTGTAACCATATAATAGTATAACATTTGTTTTGAAAAAAATAAAAGGTAAACATAATTTTGATAATAAATTATATATTTTTAAGTCCTTAATCATATAATTATGAATGTTCGATTAATTTAATTTTTGTCACAAATACTTTAAATGATAAATTTTATAATAGAAAGTATTTAGATTATCAAAATAATCCGGACATCAACCGGACAGGGGCGCAGCAAGCTGCTGTAGTACCCTCATTCCCTTATAACTCTACTAGCATATCACCCGTGTTATGCATGGATTGTATTTACAATAATCTATATATGTGAATTGTGATTTTTAAATGTCTTCTTTTTTTTATATTATATTAAAGTTTAATATTTTGATAATAATCATATGTGTTGGACTTTTCAAAATTTTTTTTTTTATGCTTGTTCTTAATGCATAAAAATGTTATTATGAGGGATAATAATCATATGTGTTGGGACTTTTCAAAGAATTCATATGTGTTGGATTTCAAAGAATTTTTTTTATGCTTATTCTTAATGCATTAAAGTATTATTATGAGGGTAGGACTTGGGAGTTGGGAGAAGTTAATAAATGCTAAGATTTTTTTTAAATCAAAAAATAAGAAAATTTAGGCTGTGTTTGGTTGTGATTTCAAAATATGATTCAACGCGATAGTTTGAGTATGGTGTTTGGATGGAGCTGTGGAATTAATTTTCCACAGCTCTGTAGAACGCTTGTCTGTTCTGTCAAAACCGAGTGCGTGTTTCAATTTTTTTTTTTCAAAATGGGCTGTCCGGTTGGTTGACCGGAATAATGATTTTTATTTTTTTGCAATTGATATATAATCGAAAAAAATATTTTCTGAAATTTTTAAAATTTTTTATGTGTTTCAAAATAATTTTGAGTTGTATGAGTTGTAAATTTGGTATCAAATTTCAAATGTCATATCAACAATTCCCCACTCAAATCAAAACTCTTTTCAAATCTATTTTCAAAACTCTTTACCAAACAAATTTTCTACATTCAAATCATAATTCCACAACACACAAACTCAAAATACAACTCATACTCTCAAATCACATTCACAAAACTCTACCAAACGCTACCTTAGATTGGGAGATTTGATCTCCCACAAGGCTTGGGGTTAAAAATCTCATTTTGCTTAATATATAGTATAGATATTAACGTTTAATATTTTGATAATAATCATATGTGTTCGACTTTTCAAGAATTTTTTTTTTTATGTTTGTTCTTAATGCATAAACGTGTTATTATGAGGGATAATAATCATATGTGTTAAGACTTTTCAAGGAATTCATATATGTTGGATTTCAAAGAATTTTTTTTATGCTTGTTCTTAATGCATTAAAGTATTATTATGAGTGTAAGACTTAGGAGTTGGGAGAAATTAATAAATACTGAGATTTTTTTTTTAAATAAAAAAATCAAAAAATTTAGATTGAGAGATTAGAACTCCCACAAAATTTGAGATTAAAAACCCTAGTATATAGTATAGATGTGAAACGTTTTTTCTATTGATATGCGACTTAGACCACTACAATACACAAAGATATTTGATTAATTTATGGGCTAATCGATAAATATATAGACAATCCACTTGCGTTTGGCGGATAGTGTAAAATAGCTTTTATGCCACTGCACGCGTGTTTCATGTCTTCTTTCTTTTAATTTTATTGTTGGATGTGGACTATTTTACCAGTTTGACTAAAATTATAGAGTTTCTTATGTTTGAAATTTTAAATTATGCAAATTCAAGTAAAATTAGTAAAATTATATTTATAACTATTTTAATTACCTTAGAAAATTTTGAATTTCATGCATAGGAGTTACAGGTAAACAGGACTGACTCTTACATCTCCGGTCCAAAACAAACTCTTCATATGGAGCTTTCACTCACTTAAAAAATAATAATAATCATAATTATTATAAAATTCAGATAAAAAATAAGAATACCATGTAAAAACAATTAACCGTTAATTTTAAATAATTTATCTCATCAATCATTTAGTAGTTTTAGGTCTGTACTAAACTTTGCCAAGACCTTTGAAATTCATGTATTTTTTTTTTTGTTTTTTTAATTTTTTTTTGTTTCTTTTTTTTTTTTTGGTTGTGAAATACTATAATAGGAAAAAAAATTAATAATAATAATAATAAAATAAAAAATAAAAATAATAAAAATTGAAACCTTATTTCTTAGTGGATTTGTTTTTTAGAATCTATGATATTAAGATTTTATAATATAAAGGACATCCAACATTTTCATAATGTCTAAGATCTCTCAAATTGATTCAGAGAAAATCTCTCCAGAAAAATTCAGAATTTATCTGGACTTTCAAGAGAAATTCTCTCCAAACCAAAGAAATTTGCCTCATTACATACAGAGAATTATTCTGGGTTCAAACCATAGAAAATTGAAATTTCTTTTACTTTGTTCACAAATTTCTCTGTTTTTTCAATCACAATGTGCAATACATAAATCAATCATGCAAATAAGCAACAACAACAACTAATACACACACACACACACACACACACACATTAATATATATATATATAGAGAGAGAGAGAGGGGCTGACTTACTGAAATGAGAATTTTTCTAGATTTCTTGAGAATTTCTCTGGTTTTCGGAAGAATTTCTTTGGGTTCACAGCTAAAGAAAATTCACACACAAGGATCACAATAAGAGAAAATACAGAGAAATTTGACATCCTTCCCATAAAAAATGTAGTACAAGTTTGACATCTTTATATCCTTATTTTCCTCATATTCAATATAGTAACAACAAGAGAGATTTTCCATTGGCAGCAATGGCTTCAATTACATATCCACCATCCATCAATGTGGACTACTGGGAGAGTGAGGAGTTGAGTGGCACCTCAAACAACAATCCACAAAACTCTTCGGATACGCATATAGATTGTAACAGTGTGGACACACTATCCAAAAATTAGTGTCTCTGCCACCAAAAATTAGCGAGGAGTTAAAGAGGACTTTTTAGGGCCATTGTTGAAGATTGTGAGAAAATATTTTAGACAAAAGAGGAGTGTTTGGAACATGGATTGCTTGGTTGACTTGTTTTGTGCAGGGTTTGAGAAACCTAACGATTCTCATTGCGGATTTCAAGGGGTCCCCATCTTTTGGAGACACCACCTTGGTTTTTCTTGATTCGTAGGTTAGAGTTTGCTGTTCTTCTTCTTCATCTGTCATTGTTGAAGCTCAGTTGTGACACATAGTATAGAGAGAGAGAGAAATGTAAAAGGCACGATCAATCTGCATCATCATGTTCTACAAAAATCTCCATTACGACCTAAAATAACATTGAGGGACCTAGGCATCAAAAAATATTATTGTGGACCTTTCCTCCTACCAAAAGTTGGGCATGAATCTTAGACCAATTTTCCCTATTTCTTAATCAATTTTGCCCAAAGTTGTGACTTTGCCAGCATTGGCCAACCGTATTATTAAAAAATAAAAAATTCTCTAATCACGGTAATTCTGTTTATTGTTTCTAAAAAATTTGTTATTTTGTTCTTCAAATTATCACTAATAAATCAATTTAATATTTGTTCTTTTAATAATATTAATTTTATACTTAAATTATTTATTTTTATATTAACTTTATCATCACCATTAATTGTTGTGTATAATTAAAGAAGTGTGGCACCCAAACTTTATTTGAAATTTCATTTTGCTCCTGGAACTATTTGCCAAATAATAAATCTAGGGAGCCTCCCTAATTCACCTAAAAATTTACCGACGGCCCACATTGCAGTCCATCTTAATACGGAGGAAAAAATATATATACAATAATCTAGCCTTAACATAATTCAATTAATTAAGTTATCAGTCTATATTACTCACATAAAGAGAAAACAAATTCATATGAATCTAAATATTAATAAAAACCATGTTCAGAGCATAAAAAAAAAAAAAAAAGAAAAGAAAAAAAGATAACTCACATGAATAAGTGATTACCAATTAATTGAGTCTCACATAAACAATTTACAAAAGGAATAAATGCATCTTTAAATATCAACATTTTTTTTCCTTTTCTTTTGATTAAAAATCGATGAACATGTATGAAGCTTTCTGATTCAATTTGTTTGTTTGAGTTTTCAAAAAGAAAAAATAAAAATAAAAAATTTCAGAAATTAGTCTCGTTAAAAAAAATAAAAAAAAAATCATTCTTTTTACATGATTTTCCCTTTTTTGATAAATAATAATTTAAAATTTTAAAAATTGTGTTTTTTAGCATTTATTTTTGTCAAATTAATTTCTAAATTTTGAAGGAAAAAAATTAGAACATATTCTAATATAATTATATATATTTGGAACCCATATTTATTTTATTTTATTTTTTAGTCTTTGTGTATTATGATGCTATAATCCTAAGACAAATTCTGAGAGAAAAAAAAAAAAGAAAAAAGAAAAAAAAATACAAATTTATTTTCACAACTTGTCCCTATATAGTGATAACAAATTGATAACTTAATTAATTTGAACGTTGTTTTTTTTCTTAAAAGCCTCCACTTTAAGGTGAGTTGCCATGTGAGCTGTTGGTAAATTTTTGTGTAAATTGAGAAGGTTGCCGAGTCTTATTATTTGTCAAAATATCAATTAGATTTTTGAATAAAATAAAATTTAGAGATCTAATTGATATTTTAGAAATAATTCGAGAAGTAAAATAAAATTTCAAATGAAATTTTGATGTCAAATTAATAAATTCCGTTTGATTATAAATAGCAATTAACGGCAAGGTTAAAATTGATCAAATATCAAATAGTATTGACCTAAAATTAATATAATAAGAATTGAACTGATTTTTCAGTACTAGTTTAAAAGGCAAAATAAAATTTCATCGATCACTTTGGGACATGAAATAATTCTACGGGAGGAAGAAACTTCATTGACACCAAAAAAAAAAAAATGTAAGATAAAATTAAAATTATATGAATCGGAGTAAAATCTCACCAAGCCTATAAAGATGTGTTATTTACCTACAGGCCACAGAGGGGCCATTCTTGCTAGGGATAAGGTGATATTGAACTTAATCATAATTGTCACACATAATATGGCATGTTCTAATCTTTTCATTTCAAATTAAAACATGCATCAACATAATTTAAAATTTAAACAAAAATGAAAAAAGACTTAAAAGACAATCAATCAGGACAAAATTCATTATCCTCAAATTTCTCAAGGAAGTAGACTAGCATCTTGTAGGGCTGCCAACGATCCATTCCTCACTGTCGAATTTTATTTCCCAAAACAGAAACTAAACACAATAACAAGACTAATTAATAGGTCGAATATGAGTTTGTCTGATTGTCAAAATTTTGACTTGTCGGTCGTTTGATCGATCATTCCGCAAGAAAATGACAGTCGTAGTCGTCGACAAGAATGATAATCGCGACAGATAAATATTACACCGGTGATCCGACAAGTACAAATTCACACTTTCCAACAAATTTAAATTTGAGCCACCAATCATTTTTACGCAATAATCATATAGAATACTCCTAACAATTAATTGTTTCCATCAACGAAAACGATAATTGAATTTTTTTCCATTCAGAATCAAACAAAATTATAGTTTTGTCTTCTCCTTCATCAACAAAGCAGCAGCACTAAGAAACTCATCCATGGCTTTCACAGAAGACCCTTTGAAACCCTCCTCATCTCTAATGGCCTCCTTAATCATCTCCTTCACTTCACCAGCTTTCCTTCTCGTTTCCTTTCCTTTAGCATTCTCACCCATCACCAATTCAATCTTCTCCTTTATGTCTTCATGCCTAACCTCAAAATTAGTCCCTCTGGCCACTTCCACGCACACCCCAACCTCTTCCACCAAAAACTTGGCATTGAAAAACTGCTCCGCCGCCATCGGCCACCCCATCAGCGGCACGCCGCCACTGAGCGCTTCCAGGACCGAGTTCCACCCGCAGTGTGTTAAAAACGCGCCCACCGACTCGTGCGATAATACCTCCACCTGGGGTGCCCATTGTACCACAATTAGCCCTCTTTTCTGATCCACGACAACCCTCTCTATAAACCCCTCTGGCAACCACTCCTTTGGTCGAAACTCCGCCGTTATGTCGAACCCCAGTGGCGGCCTAACCACCCATATGAAATTGGTGTTCCTAACTTGCTCTAATGCTTTAGCCAACTGAATCATTTGCGAAGCAGACATGGTATTCATTGACCCAAATGATACGTAGAGTACTGAATTGGGTGGTTTTGTATCAAGCCACTCTATACATTCCTCTGGTTTGATTCCATGTTTTCTACCTACTCGGGATCGATCTTCTCCTAGCAGAAGAATCGGACCGATTGGCCAAATCGGCCGATTAAATTTGCGCCTGAAATAGGACAATCCGATTTTATCGAGCTCTTCAATTGAGTTGAACAGAACACCATCGGAGTAGGACCATGCGGGTAGGTTTTTGTGTTGAAAAACCGACCACCGGTCCTTTCCGTCGGCCGCCACGAAGCTTGCCGCCAGCTGGGTCATGTGGAACTTGCCAGCTTCTGGGAAGTCCGGCAGAGAGAACTCCGCGGAGTCGGTGCTCCGGTGAGGCAAATTCAGCCACACAGAATGGTAACAAGCCAATCCGAAGCCACCTGCGCCGCTGAAAAAGGCATGGAACAAACCCAAATCGTGTGTAACCTCCACGGTCCAGCCGAAGAATATGTCGGCGACGACGCAGAGAAGGGGAGAGCCATCGTGGATGAGATCTGAGAGGAGGGATGTGAAGGCGGGTTTGAGAGAAGTGGAGGCTTCGAGGAGTTGGATTACGAGGGTGTAAGGGAGGACGTCGGTGTTCTCGGAGCCGGGAGGGAGGCCATGGTCGGAGCTGTTGAAGGGGATTTCAAGGAGGCGGATGGAGGAGGTGGGTGGGATTGATTTTCGGAGTTTGATGATGTTGAGTGTGGTGTTCACAAATATTACATTGTAGCCTCTTTGCTCTATTTGCAGAGCTAAGGCTAAGAAGGGTATTAGGTGGCCTTGTGCCATGAACGGGAACATCACTATGTTTTCTTTGCTCCCTGCCATTTTTTTCTTTTTTCTTTCTCGAGAAAGTGACGGAGAAAGGGAAGAAAGAGGGTTACAGTAAACAGGGCAGTATATGTGATGGACATAAAAGCCCTGCTACAGTTGCTTTTCATTTTGTCCACCGGTTACTCCAATTTTGGGCATTCCTTTCAAGTTTAAATTATATTAAACTCTTTTAAACTTTTTTTAAAATTATACTAGACCCCTGTTAACTATAACTTATTTATATATGTATATTATATTTTTTTAATCTATAAAATTCAACACTTAGCGTCTGTTTGGGAAGACAATTCAGGCTAAATTAGCCAAGTCACGACAAAAAAGGCTAATTAGCCAAGTGACGACAAAATGGAATTGAGCGGGTGTTGGGCGAGGGTGTCTCGTGCGAATTTACCGAATTGCCCCGAGAGGCTAAAGTCTGTCCCTCTGCAAACAGAAGCTCACACTAGAGCTCATACACACCCATTTCGGAGCAGAGGAGAAGAAGAACGGAGGTACTGGAGGCGGTCGGACCGACCTTGGCAGACGAAATCGCAACCGGAGATTGAAACCGCGGCCGCGAACAACAACCATCTCTTGCACACTCAAACCGATCTGCAGGTGACAATCTATGGCCTATTTGATTTGTTTTTTCTTCTTCCCATCTGCGTAGTGTATGTTCATAACAGCATCGGTTCATGGCCGATCTGTTGGCTCACGGTCGTTATTGGGTTGATTACACTGATATTATACACAGACCGGCCACCGATCTGTCTCATCCCTAAATCTCCTCTTTCAGATCTGTTCTGATGTTCGAAATCTGTTCGCATCCACCAAATTTGGGGCAGATTTGTATATATACATATATATATATATATATATATATAATATATGATCTGATTCAAATTGTTGGTCTGATATATATATATAATATATGATCTGATTCAAATAGTTGGTCTGATTTGTATATATACAAGTTCGGAAATGCAAATCTGGTGTTGAATTCGAATATCTGTTCGGATTGTTTGAAATGCAGATGTTCCATTTTTTTTTTTTTTTTTTGTTTTTTGTTTTTTTTTTAATAAGAAATGCTGTTCCCATTTCTGAGTGGCTCCCATTTGTGCTTAACAGAAATTAGAAATTCCCATTTGTGAAATGCTCTATTGCCCTGATTGTTGCGTAATGCTCAATTTCCATTTGTGAAATTTTTTGTAATTACATAAAAAAAATAATTCCAACTCTGGGTTACAAGTTACAGATATTAACAACAACTTGTGAAAAAATATATATCACTTGTGGTCCAAAAAGAAAAAAATTGAAAATCGGGATCAATTAAGCAATATATTAAAAATATATTACGAAGATATTAAAAAAATATATGTCAAATGTTTATTACAAATTTTGATTTACAAGGTAAAGACTGTAAAAATTTTATTACACATATATGTAAAAATTTAATTATGAAAAACTTTATCATGAATATATGAATAAATGTTTTGAAAAGAGACAAAAAATATATTGAACATATATTACAAATTAGATGTATTAATTTGCGTATATTTTTTACTGAAGACGAAATGGTCAATTCTCAATTCAAGAAAATCAATTAATTACATAAAAATTATTTTCCAACTAAATTTGGGAAGGAAGGTTCATATATTATCTACAGATATTAACACCAAATTACAAAATTTATTATATTTATATTAGAAATATATTAAACAAACAGTTTATTAAAAATACATTACAGTTAAAAATAAATGCGTGTAAAACTTTTATTACACAGATATGACAAAATTTAATTATGAAAAACTATATCATAAATATATTCAAAAAATATTTTCAAAATATGAAAAAAAAAAATTGTTGAAAATAAATTACAAATTAGATGTCTTAATTTGCATATATGTTTTACTCAGGACGAACTGCTCATTTCTCATTTCTAAAAAATAAATTAATTAGCACCGTAAATATTTTTATTACTACATTTGGGAAGGAAGGTAGATATATGTACATATATTAACAACAAATTACAAAATATATGAAATTTATGTTAGAAATATAGAAAAATAACAGTTGACTAAAAATATATTACGAAAATGTTTGACAGATATTAATAATGTATTAATATTATATATTACAAATTTAGAGGTAAACAATAAAGCGTGTAAAAGTTTTATTAAACAGATATGACTACATTTAATTATGAAAAACTATATCGTTAATATATTCCAAAATGTTTTCTAAATAAAGAAAATATATATATTGAAAATATATTACAGATTAGATGTATTAATTTGCGTTTATTTTTTAACTCAACACGAAAGGGTCAATTCTCATTTCCTAAAAATAAATTAATTAGCACCATAACTATTTTCGAACTACATTTGGTAAGGAAGCTACATACATTATGTACATATATTACCAACAAATTACAAAATATATATAAAATTTATATTAAAAATATATTAAATAAATAGTTTATTTCCAATATATCTTAAACAAATGTTAGACAGATATTACTAATGTATTAATATTATATATTACAAATTTAGAGGAAAACAATAAAGAGTGTAAAAGTTTTATTAAACAGATATGACTACATGTAAGTATGAAAAATTTTATCATAAATATATTCAAAAACGTAAATATAGTACAAATATATGCTCACCTATCCATTTTGCTGCCTAGCATAAAAAATATTATCAAAATATATTACAACATAGATTTATTAATTTGAGTACGTAATCGTGTTCATGTTCATTCATGTCAATTTACTTTATATTAAATCGTAGCATGGCGTCGTTCACCTCAACGGCAACTTCCAGTACATGGCCAGGAAGAATGTGTGCCTGTGGATATGGCCCGTGTATTGTTAGGATTTCCAGGTCCACCAAGAATCCAGGGCGTTCGTACTTTGTATGTCCCCGCCCTGTGGTGAGTGACCCAATCTTTACCGGTCATAACTTAATGAACATTAACAACCCATGAAACTAATAGTTGCATACTTTTCACTCATCAGCCTTGTGTCAGTTGGATTGGTTGGTGTGAAGAACGAAGCCATGAGAACCAAGGCTATGCGTCACCCGGAGATGAAATTGCCATGCAATTGCGGGCTGATGTCATAGACATTCAACAATCCTTGCGTGTGCTTAAGACCATTGTGTATGTGCTCTGCATTGTCGTTGTTATTTTGTTGTGCCGTATGTAAGCACCGTTACCATGTTCTTAGTATGTACAAAGACATTAGTATGTCTTGAATATGTTGTTAGTATGTAGTTAGTATGTTTGTAGTACGATGGTATTATGTTGTCGTATATGGGAGCCGTAATACTAACTATCATGTTTTTGTCCACTACTAACTCCCATGGAACCTGTGTACGTACGTAAAAAATGTTTTCAATGGGTATATGCAAATTTCATCTTCAGCATCATATATCTGCGTTTGTTGTTTTTAATGTGTCATCTGTTGTGTGTGTGTATGTAACAACCAAATTTGTGATGTATATCTTTTGTAACCGTACATTAGTAATGGCTTCCACACGTACTTCACCTCGTAACCACTCGAAAAGCAAAGGCGTTGTCAGTGACAAGTCAACCAGTCTTGAAGAGACACAAACGCAGCTAAGCCACAAGGCCTCATGGGACAGTAAGTCAGTCCGAGTTTTCCTCCAGTTGATTGCAAATGAGATTAGTAAAGGAAATCGGCCATTCTTAGTCCTCAGCCAGGCAGGGTACAAGTCCTTGTCAAGGAAATTTCAGAGAAAAACAAGAAAAAAACATGGACTTAAACAGTTGAAGAATAAGTACATGAGCTTGAAGAAAGAGTGGCAAGCGTGGATGAAGTTGATGGATTCAAGCAAGGGAGTGTCCGGGATAGGCTTTGACTATGACACCGGTTTGTTTCAGGCACCTGACGAGTGGTGGGACAAGATGGAATCAGTAAGTACATGTACCAACAAGTTTTATATTTCTCATTTACCAGTACATTTTTTACTTCTTAGTTCAACTTGAATAAAATTTATGAATATGAAATATAACGTCAACCTCTTTTACACATGTACATGTCTGCAGATCAACAAGGTGTGTGCGAAGTTCAGGAAGAAAACGTTGGAACACCGTGACTTGCTGGAGACGGTTTTCATGGGGGCAGCAGCTACTGGGAAGCACCATTGGACCCCGGGAGAGAACATTCCTGAAGCTGCTACGGACTCATCTGATTCAGTGCGTAGTTTGGGAGCCCAGCCATTCGCTGATCCGATACCCACAGGAGTACAGGACGTGGATTCCGATTCTTCACTGGAGCATGTGTCGATTGAAAAGGAAAAACGGAGAAAGACGCCATCAACAAGTGTTTCAAAGTCGAAGAAGGCAACAAGTGGTGCGTCTATTATTGCGGAGAGCATGAACAGAATGACAGATGTGGTCCGTTCGAAGAATCAGCAGGTCACGGTCAGGCACCTGACAGGCAACGAAGCACTGTACACTATTTCCGAGTGCATGCATAAACTGAGCAGTATTCCGTCTCTGATTGGTACACCGTTATTCCACTTCGCCTCCACACTTATGGATAACGCTGATTACCGGGAGGTCATGATGTGCCAGCCTGATGACGACCACATCATTGGCTGGCTTACACAGAAGCAGCTCCAGTGTACTGCGTCGGGGCCATTTGCAAACCTGTTTGGGGGTAGGCGGATGTGATGCTATGGTCTTACGAGTGTTGCAGATGCATGTCTTTTTCTTCCTTTTTAAAACTTAGACTTATGGTACTGTTTGTTATGTACTAAAACAGGATGGTGGTGTGTGCATGTTTTGCATTATGTCTTTTTTTTTTTTTTTCTTCTTGCTAGCTACGGGCAGTGACAAGTTGTAGGTAAGTCCATGGGTTGACGGACCGAAAGCATGGTTGTGCTTCGTTTTTGGGAAATGAATGGGATGTTTACGGTTTAATATTTTGTGGCGCTACGTTTAAGACAGGGAAATACGTTTTCGATGCATGCTTCTGAATGCCTATATGTCGCAAGTTATTTTCTTAGTTTTGTGGTTGTTACAACCATGGCCCCCCTGTGAAGCATACGTTGAACAGCTTTTTTTTTTTTTTTGCAAATCATATGATCATGCCTTCCAAAGGACATTGGTGACAGCATTGCGTTCATTACAAACAATGTCGACATTGTATAATTGCAAAATTCAATATAATTTAACTCAATGAATCACGTGCAAACTAATTGAAAGCCTGCCACTTTTGTAGGTTTTGCATCAACGAAAACGCGATGAATCCCTGGGATGGAAGCAACCATGATGAAATAATGGAAATGCTGAATCAAATGGCGGTCCAGCTGCAACAAGAACAGAACTGCACATTTCTACAAGCATGCCACTTGGCGACAGAATGGTACCAAAAACACATGCATAAAACGCCATGTCGCACTTCTATACTAACCGGGAATACATGGATATGCGAACTATATGCGGGGCATATGGGTCGCTTTGAGGAAAATGTTTGCATGCCGAAGGAAGTGTTTGCCGCCTTGTGTGAGACATTAGTAAATGATTTTGGGTTACAAGTCCCGCAACGTCCACATGGCTTAGCTGTTGAAGAAAGCGTTGCGATGTTTATCCATGTCTTGAAAGGGAAGCAAAATCGGGAAATCCAGGAACGCTTCCAACATTCTGGGGAGATTGTGTCGAGGCACGTGCATAACGTATTAAATTCCATGAAAGAGTTCACTGTTGTCCATTGCCGGCCCACATACAGTCAGCATCGTATACATCCATACGTGAGGTCTAGACGGAAATACCTACCGTTCAAGGTACTTCAGCAAAACATGATTGACATATAAGTGAAGAAAATATATATGTTTTTTGTTATTAACTGCACGTGACAAATGTGAAACACTTGTTACAAAGTTACGACTCAAAACATATGATCCATGTTGACAGGACTGCATTGGCGCAATAGACGGAACACATGTCAGTGCATGGGTTACGGGGCCAGATGCGGCAACATATTTCGGTAGGAAATACTGTCACACACAAAATATAATGGCCGCTGTCGATTTTGACATGTGTTTCATATTCATTTCTTGCGGATGGGAAGGAAGTATGCATGATAGTCGCATATTCAACGAGATACTAACAAATGACAACGTCCCATTCCCACATCCTGACGAAGGTAACACATGGCCATGTTATTAGATTTGTTAACAAATATTTATTTGCTGACAAAGCGTTATATGAAAATGACGCAGAATGTTGGTTTTGGTGTCATACATTGTCGTCATGTCTGCAGGCAAATATTATCTTGTCGATTCTGGCTATGCAAACCGGATTGGTTACTTAGCACCATTCAAAGGCCACCGTTACCACCAACAAGAATTCCGGCGTATTGCAAGAAACGCGATGGCAAACACGCCAAGGGAATTATTTAACAAAGTCCACTCGTCCTTACGCAGTGTCGTGGAACGCACTTTCGGTACCTGGAAAAATCGATGGGGGTTTATTCGAGACATGCCTCGGTATGACTTTGCAAATGTGCAAGTTCAGTTAGTAGGTGCGTCAATGGCATTACATAATTATATACGGCGAAACACAGGTAACCCAACAACTGTTCAGCCAATCTGTGACGAAGAAGAGGCTATGACAATAGTAAATGCCATACCAGAAGTTGAACATGACGAGGATGGTTTAATGGTTGGAGATGAGGACCCCCATATGGCATTGGTCCGCCTTCACATACGTGACAAATTATGTTACATGCGTAATAACGGAATGTTAGGAAATATATAGTACTCGAAATAATGTTCGTATGGTCGTCACGTAATGACACACGTGGAACAGACTGTATTCAAATATATTATTATGTATAATATGTATGAGTTGCCAGGGGAATGTAACCCCTTCCAGTTGCTGACGTGCCTAACTTAAAAAAACAACAATCCATATGAATTTTGCTTTTGGAAAAATAAAAAGAAGGTGAAACAAATAAAAACAAATTAAAAAGAAAAGTAATACACAAATTGTAAAGTGCGACGTGAATTACAAATAAATGAAACACTTAAATATATTAAAAAAAAGTTATTGTATACCAATTAAAAAAAACAAGACTTAGTTCAAAATAAAAATCGAAGACAAAAAAAAAACATAGTTAAAAAAAAAACATAGTTATAGTAAAAAAATAAAAATTTAAAAAGACAAAAACATAAATTCCCAAATAAAAACCGAAAAATTTAAGCACAATACCCCAAATCCAAACCGAAAATGAAAAAAAGTAACAGGAAAAAAAATTAAGCATAATATGAAAAATCCAAGCGCAAAATAAAAAAATGTCAAAGAAAAAAAAAAGTTAACGCAAAATCCGCCAAACTACCAAAAAAAAAATTAAAAAAATAAAAAAGACAAAATTTGGAGTTGCAAAATTCGGGAGATCGAAACACAACATACAAAAATTGTCAAAAAAAAAAACGTAAAGCAAAAAATGCCAAAGCGAAACCCCCCTCCAAAAAAACAAAACAACAAAAAAGGCAAAATCGAAACCCCAACATAACAAAATTAAAATAAAAAAGAAGAACCAAAATATGGCAAATTCAATTCCAAAAAAAAAAAAAAAAAAATTAACAAATTAATCAAAAGTCGGCAGATCGACACCCAAAATGAACAAAAAGAAAAAGAAAATAAACACAAAAAAAAAGACAAATCCAAACCCTAAAAAAAAAAATTAGCAAAATACGTGAAATCGAAAGATAACATAAAAAATTTTTAAAAAAAATATAACAAAAAAATGCCAAATCCAAAAATAAATAAATAAATAAATTTAAACAAAAATCAAAAATTGGGAAAAAAAATACCAAAACAAAATAACAAAAAAATGCCAAATCCAAAAATAAATAAATAAATAAATTTAAACAAAAATCAAAAAATGGAAAAAAAAATACCAAAAGAAAAAAACCAAATTTTTGTTCCCAACAAAAAGGCAAATTTGTATAAACAAAAAAAAAAAAAAAAAAAAACCGAAAATATGCTAAATCCAAACCCAAATAAAAAAATCAAAAAAATGGAAAAGGGCAATTTCGTCATTTAACAACATCACACCTCACCAAAAAGTCAAAAAAGCCAAAAAGCCCTTCCCAAACCAGGCTTTTTAGCCCCAGGCTAAAATAGCCAAAAAAGCCAAAAAGCCAAAAAGCCAACCCACTTCCCAAACGGAGGCTAAACCTCTTTGATACGGAGAATTCTATCAACACACCTTTTATCATAAACACTCTTAGGATTTTTATTTTTATTTTAATTATGCTATTATTTTAATATATTTAGTTATGTCTTATATAATATTTGATTATAATTTTTTTAATTATAACACAAAAAATAAAAAATTATATAATTTTTTTATTTAATTATAAAATATATATAGTACACACAATAATTTTAAGTACAAATTCGTAAGTCCATGATCTTACATCCAAACATAATTTTTCACGGTTTAGTGTATCATACCCATTTTCTATCAATTTATTATGACATGCCCATCTTCCATTTTCACGTAACAACTGTTGGGGAAATTTGAGAATTAATTACATGCACAATATCATTAAAACACAATCACAGATGGACCAAAAACAAAGCACAAACAAAGCTATCAATAATTTGAATTTTTTGCACAGATTTTTAGCTTCAAACAAACAACTTTCAGCACAAATAATCAGAAAAACAAAAGCACCAGTAAACACTTATTTGGGCATAAAAAATCTGCACTTTTTCACTAAAAATCAACTTTACAAAGCTTTATCCTCCACCTTGTACAAAAAAAAAAAAAAAAAAAAACCATTCTCTTTTCTCACGTTTTTCTCCTCCTTGCTGACTGTTTTTCATCTCTGTTTTTCCTATTTAAAAACTAAAATGTTCTAGAAGCACATTTTACTTACAAATTCAAAAGTATAAGAATTTTATAAAAAGGCCCAATACACATATAACCAAACAAAAAGGCCCAATACACATGTAACTGAACACCCCAAAATAGGTTTACAATATCTAACATTCCCCCTTAAACCCAAATTTCAAAAGTCTTCATACCAAGCATCATCTTCAATCTATTGAATACATCATGCTTCAAAGGCTTTGTGAAAATGTCACCAATTTGATCATATGAGTTACAATGAACTTGCTCCACCTCCTTTTGTCTCACATGTTCTCGAATAAAATGGTAACGAGTGTCAATGTGCTTGCTCTGTAATAACCCGACCCTTGTATATGTTTTTGGTACACTTTCAGTCCCTTCATGTGTGCATTTAAATGCCACTGTGAAATTTTATGTGAAATCAAATTTAATTAAGCGAATCTTATGCTTATAAATGCCTATCTGTTTACTAAGATGAATATCTGTTGCAATTCTAATATTTGAATCAGAAATTGGAAGTCTTAGAAGCTTAATATTTTGAACTTGATTTTATATTTAAGGTCAGCATGATTTTTAGGTCATAATATGATTTTCTGTGAAATTTTGATTTGGAATGATTAAACTGATTGATTTTCGTCATTATTCATATGTTACATATATATATATATATATATATATATATCTATGTTCTTTACCTATTTGATCAAGAGCCATTGTTTTAAATATCTCCTGGGAAAGAGAAGGGAGAGTGTAGAGAAGAAGAGCTACGGAAAGGAGGTTCAACAAGTAAGGAAATTGGGAGGATTGAGAAGGATTTAAGAGAACTAAGCTCAAGGCAATTTAATTCACTTTCTATAACCTTAATCTTGGAGTTGGGTAAGAATTCCCATTTCATCCATGTCAATTAGGGTTTGTAATGGAAAATTGTGTGTGATTCATGCTTGATCAAAGAGTTGTTCTCATTTGGTTGTTTTGGGACTTAATTTAAATGTGGTGTAGGGATTACACTTTAATCTTTGGGTTTCATGCTAATCCATATGCTTATACTTATGCATTGTGCATATCTTTTACAAACATAAGGAAATTGGTTTTGGTAGAGGTTTGGGACTCAATTGAGTTTCTACTCATGTCTACCTTGTGATATCATAATTGTAACTCATGTTATGTGGAGGTTGAGTTAACCTATTAGATTACTTACTCACTTTTAGTATATAAAATGTATTGGGTTGCTAAATTTTGGGTAGATTTTGGACTACCAAAGCAGGGCAGAATCGTCGCACGTGCGGGGGTCATGGCCGCACGTGCGGGAGGCCTTGCCGCACGTGCGGGGCTCACAGCCGCACGTGCGGAAAACAGGGGAAATTGGACTTTGCATATTGCTAAAAGGCACGTGCGGGGCTTCATTGCCGCACGTGCGGGAACCCTTGCCACACGTGCAGGGCTCACAGCCGCACGTGCGGCCCATGCTGCAAAATTTCGTCTGCTCTGTTTTAGGTGCTTGACTCTCTGGTATTTTTGGAATCTGTGTTTGATGTTCTTAATATGCCTGTAAATTCATTCGAAATAAAATGAAGTAGGAAATGAATTGAGAAAGAAGAAGAACTAAGTTGCAAGTTGTGTGTGTATGTAGGGCACCCACCGGGAGGGACTACCACTCCATTAACGCACTGTGAGTATTAGTACTGTGACCATACATTTACTCTCCGTTAATAACCCTTATTACTAACGCTCTGTTCCTTTGCAAGTAACCATGTTAACGTTTATGTTGATTGGAAATTGGCGTGAACTTAGGTGAACGTTGAAAGAGTTTGTTTACATCGGTATGACTTGGGAACTACTCTACATTCCGGTTATAGTTAATAGTTACCGTTAATGGGCTATAACTTGTAAATTACCTAGGACTCCGCATAAGAATTGCATACGAACTAGTAATACTATGGTTGACATAAAGACATTATGAATGTAAATCCCGCTCACCGGGATCATGATATCCTGAATGTCCTATTAGGGACTCCTACAGTCTGGTTGGTTTAACACATGTTTTATGACATAGATATCCGCCTAAAATGGATTATCGGAATGAATCATTAGATAGAACTACGGGTTACTTATATGTTAGTGATATGACTCACGTTATGTTATGAACTGTTCTGTCCCTATGAATAGTACTGTAGTGATTCATGCACTTCTGTGAATAATTATTATTAATACTCTATTATACGCAAGACGGCTGTGACAATTTGTAATAAAGCATGGAAGAAATTTATGTGCATCACTGTGTGACAGTATACTTGTGAATCTGGGATTATTCTGTACTGTATATCCGTTTCGATTATATTATGACATGATATGAATGGTTTGGTTTTAAGACCTAATGGTTTCTAGTATAGAACAAAGTGTTGTACGGAACTAAGTGCTACCATGCGAGTCACCTCTAGAATCCGTACGAGCCACCTCTTGAGTTCATACATGCATGAAAAAGGCTTAATGCCGATCCGTTTAAAGACTGACTGCCATTCTGTTTAAGGGCTTAATGCCACTCTGTTCAAGAGCTTAAAACCATTCTGTTTAAGTTGAGGCCTAAGGCTGCTCTGAAAATAATTACAAGATAAAGTTAACTATATGTCCTCTGCCCTTGTACATGTACATTGTAATTCAAGTTAATTGTTAAATTGTTACGTACTGCTATTCACTGAGCTTGGCTCACTTTATGTTATGTCTTTTGTTGTAGGCACTCCACTTGGAGGTCAGTCTCAACCCATGGCATCTGTTCCTCTTATGTCAACCTCAGGGTGTCCAGACACTTAAATGAAGGCAGCTCATTTTATGAAGTTTTGCTAAGCTTTTGATTTGTACGCTAATTGTCTATATTATGTTTTCAATGTTTTTGTTATACGCCCAAGCAAGGGGGCGGTGGTTGTATATGTGTATGTAAATATTCACCATCTGATGCACTGTTTGTGATCCTGGCATGATAGTGGTCGCTCAATGGATGTAGTTTCTTTTTATTTTACGTTATTTTATTATATGTAATGCTTCGGTTCAGGTCCCATATCTTATGTACATTGAGTTAAGTGTTCGTTTCTGAAGTGGCCATGCCCAAACTTTTAGGGGCGGGTTTAGGGGCGTGACATGCTCCTTTCATGATACACCAGATTCTTTGCCAAGGCTATTGTCGATCTATTATCAACAAAAATCTCCGTGGAGTTCTCTTGTGGAAATCTCAAGTACTTCAATAGGTTCCTTAACCATATAGCATGACAAACATTGGCATTATTCGCTACATACTCTGATTCACAAGTAGACAAAGTTACAATTGCTTGCTTTTTAGATGACCAAGTGAATGCAGCATTTCCCAAGTAGAAAGAAAAATCTGAAGTACTCTTTGTTTCATCCAAATCTCTTCTCCAATCACTATTGGAGTATCTAACGAGTGTGAAATCATTAGTCCATGAATAAAGTAAACCATCATTGAGTGTACCTTTGATATAACGGAGAATCCTTTTTGCCGCATTGAGATGTGATTTATTAGGTGCTTCCATGTATCTACTAATCAGCCCAACTCCATAAAGTATGTCTGGTCTAGTGTAAGTAAGGTACCGGAGACTTCCAACCAAACTTTCAAAGTAAGTTGGATAAACATTGCCACCATTGGTACTCTTCCTTAGCTCTAACCCACTCTCTGCCATCGGATTACAAGACTCCATCCGAAATCTTTTGAGTATCTCCTTTGCATAGCCACTTTGAGAAATGAAAATTACATCTTCTCTTTGCACAACTTTAATGCCAAGAAAGTGAGACATCAAACTAATATCTGTCATTTCAAACTCTTGAATCATAATCATCTTGCATTTTTGAACATCTTAGGATTGTTTCCCGTGAAGATCAAATCATCAACATAAAGGCATACGAGTAATACATTTCCATTTGCACCCGTCTTCATATACAAAGCATGCTCATAAGGACATTTATCAAATCCATTCTCATAAAAATACTTGTCAATTTTAGCATTCCATGCGCATGGTGCTTGTTTTAACCCATAAAGGGCTTTTTTCAACTTATACACCTTATCTTCATGCCCAACTTTGACATACCCCAAGGGTTGTTCGACATAAATTTCTTCAAGAAAGTCATTTAAAAATGCTGATTTCACATCAAGTTGATAAATACTCCATTTATGATAGGCGGCAAGAGAAATCATCAATCGAATAGTCTCTAAACAAGCCACAGGAGCAAATATTTCACCATAATCAATTCTGGGTCTTTGCTTGTAGCCTTTGGCAACCAAACTTGCCTTGTATCTTTGCATTTCACCACTTGCATTCCTCTTTGTTTCATAGACCCATTTCACAGCAATTGCTTTGTGGCTTTGTGGTAAGCTAGTGAGCACCCATGTGTCATTTTTCGGAATTTCCTTGATTCCTTCATTCATAGCTTTCTTCCATTTCTCTTCTTGGATGGCTTCTTCACAGCTAAGTGGATCACAATCCATGAAAAAACAAAACAAGTTTAGGTTGTCTTCATCAATTTTAGCAAATTCATAAATCTCTCATAAGCTTCTTGTCTTCCTTGACCTTTCACTTGAACTAGCCTCCGATGACGATGATGATGGTGATGAGGAATCACCTCTAAAGATGAGGGGGACCCATGTGGAGGAGTTTGTGGCTCTTAACTTCATTTTGATTTTCAATCTCTTCTTCCTCGAGCATAAGTTCAATATCCTTAAGGGCTTCTTTGTGCTTCCAATCCCACATTTCCTCTTCTTCAAAGATGACATCTCTACTCATGATCATTTTCTTAGTGATGGGGTTGTACAACTTGTACCCCATTGTTTTATCACCGTAGCCAACAAAAATGCATTTTTCATCTTTGTCATCAAGTTTTGTTCTTCTAGTTTTCGGAATTTTAGCATATGCAATGCACCCAAATACTCTTAGATGAGCAACACTTGGCTTGAATGAACTCCAAGCCTCTTTCGGTGTCTTCAAGTTAACACTTTTTGTTGGACATCTATCGAACAAGTAAACAGCACATGCAATGGCTTCAGCCCAAAACTCTCTAGACATACATTTCCCTTTCAACATGCTTCTAGCCATATCCAAGATTGTTCTATACTTCCTCCCAGCGACTCCATTCAATTGTGGCGTATATGATGGTGTTACTTGATGCATCATTCCATGCTCGTTGTAATAATTTTCAAAAACATCGGATGTATACTCACCGCCTTGATCGGATCTCAACACCTTGATGTAGTAGCCACTTTGCTTCTCAACTAGTGTCTCGAACTCCTTGAAAACATCAAACACCTCGGACTTCCTCTTTAGAAAGTATACCCATGTCTTTCGGCTATAGTCATCAATAAAAGTGAGGAAGTACCTATTCTTTCCATTTGACATAGGCTTCAAACGTCCACATACATCGGTGTGCACAAGCTCCAAGGGCTTTGATGCTCTCCACCTCACTTGTTTTGCAAAGCTCGTTCTATGATGCTTACAAAGAATGCACCCTTCACAAACTTCATTCGGATTATCAATATATGGCAAAACTACACCATGTTCTTACTTGATAAAAGCTTCAAGCCACCAAAATTGAGATGTCCAAACCTCAAGTGCCATAACCAAGCCTTGTATTTGACAATAGCATTCAAGCATTTTATAGCATCATGTTGAATATTCAAAGAAAACATTATGTTCTTGGACATTTTCACATTAGCAATCAAATTACCACAAACATCTTTAATAGTAAGGTAGAGATTTTTCAAGCTAATATCATAACCCTTCTCTAAAAGTTGGCCCAAACTCAAAATATTATTCTTCATATTCGGAACATAATAAACATCGAAAATAAAATCATGATTTCCATTCTTGAGTTTGATTAGAATTTTACCTTTGCCTTTCACCGAAATTTTGGAGGAGTCACCAAATGTAACATGGCCTTGCACTGCTTGATTAAGTTCAACAAAGATATGCTTCTAGCCGCACATGTGATTGCTAGCCTGGTATCAAGAAACCACACATTGCTTTGATCATTTTCAGACCCATTATAAGCTACCAACAAAGTAGGACCCACTTCATTGCTCTCTTTTTCAACATAGTTCACTTGCTCACCAACTTCATTGCTTGACTTTGCTCTACATTCATAGCTATAGTGCCCAAAGTTGTGACAATTGTAGCATTCCACATTTCTCTTGTCATAGCCATGCCTATTGAATGAACGGTTGTAATTTCCTCCTCCTCTTTCTCTTCCTCTTTCTCTTGGAGCATATAAATTTTTTCCTCTTCTACCTCCAATAGTGTTTCTTCTACCTTTACCTCTACTTGCACGACCTTTACTATGGCTCTCATAGCCTCTTCCATGGCTTTCATAGCCTCTACCATGACCTTCAGAGCCTCTTCCTTTTCCTCTTTGGGATGTGCCTTGCTCTTTTTCTTCCTTGAAAGAAAGCTTAGATTGGAGAGCTTGCTCAAGGGAATTAGAGGCTTTCTTATTTATCCTTTGCTCATGTATTTCAAGCGTGCCCATTAATTGATCAACTGTCATGGTATTAAGATCCTTCGATTCTTCAATGCCAACAACTGCATGCTCAAATTTGGAACTTAGTGACCGTAGAACCTTCTCTATCATACGTACATCATCAAGATTTTCACCATACCTTCTAATTTGATTTACAATACTCAAAGTTCTTGTAAAGTAATCTGAAATGGACTCATTCTCATTCATATTCAATGACTCAAATTCAGTCCTTAAAAAACTTGAAGCCGTATTCGTAACGTTTTATCAATGCCTCTATGTGAAACCTAATAATTTCCCAAACTTGTTTAGAAGTTGTGGCAGAGGAGACCTTCTCAAAAGTTGACTCATCAATGCATTGGTAGAGTAGAAACTATGGGAGCCGAATAATAGAGGACTCAGATAGGCCGAGTACATATTTACAAAATCAGGATATATATTATATTCGCTCGTCTCTTATGTTCTAGGTGCCGAGTATCCTAATCGGCCATAAAGCCAGTTGAGCGGAGGGCCAAATAGAAGTAGGAATACAACAAATGGAAGGCCGAATGAACAATCACACGACGGATTAAGAGCGGGCCATACCCTAAGGACCAGAGGCGTATATAAATAGAAGAACGGCAAGCAAAAAGAGGTATGTGAGCAAAAACTTAAAAACTTAACTTACAAACAACCAAGAGAGTATACTCTGACTTATCCGTCGGAGTGCTAATACCGGCACCCCCGACCAAAGTGTTCATTCTTTTTCAGGTGGCTAGCTGAGGATCACGAGCGTCCTGCAGGATCTAAAGAGTATTTCCGAACCACTTCTCCACAATTGACGCCGTCTATGGGAATACTCAACTACATCCATGGCGGGCGTAACGGAAGATCCTCCGATAGTCGCTGACGAAACCACACCAAGAGATGACCTCACTCAAACAAACATGCTGGGACTGGAGAATATCGCCACAAGACGTGCCTTGAACTTTGACTCAGTTGCCAAGACCTCACCCTTGACTTCAGTACATGAGACAATGCAAGCGATCATGGAATAGGTGAAGCAAAACGAACAGAGGTTGGAAAACATGATCGCTGAGAACGAGCGCCTCCGTCAGGATTTGGCCTTAGAAGTGGCAAAATCCAAACAAGCTGCACGCCAAGATCCGGGACGACCTCTAAGAGAAGATGGTCGACGACCTCGAGTTCGAAGACAAGATAGTGATAGTGATAGTGATAGTGATAGTGATTCTGACTCATTATCCCCAGAACTGAAAAAGAAGGGATGAGTCAAAACCACCCGTTCCTCCGAAGAGAGTCCGCATGCACGCCACAAGCGAAGACGAAATGATTCAGACAAAGAGGACCAGCATAATCCCTTTGTGCGATGGATCGCAAAGGCAGTACTACCCAAAAAGTTTAAAGCCCCATCGTTCACCCTGTACGACGAAAAATCAGACCCCACTGATCACATCTGCCATTATAAGCAAGCTATAACGTTGCATGCAGATGATGAGGCCCTCATGTGCCGAATATTTCCGAGCAGTTTGGAATCATTGGCCGTTAGATGGTATTATAAATTGGAACCGACATCGATTAAGAGCTTCTATCAACTCCAAAAATCCTTTAGGGCAAGGTTCATCACCAATAAGGTCCAGCTGAAGCAGGCCGATTCTCTCTGGGCAATGCAAATCCAACCAGAGGAAACCTTACGAGTGTATTCAGCGCACTATTGGGAATGTTTTAATCTCGTAGATGATGCCTGCAATGATTCCATGGCCATCACTGCCTTTAAAATGGGGTTGCATTCTGATAGTGCCCTCCGCAGTTCCTTGACCAGAAGACCCCCCAAAACAGTCTAGTTGTTAATGAAGAAAGTCGAGGAATATTGCAAAGTTGAAGATGACGCACTATGAGTCAAAGCTGGGCACAAGGCCAGTAAGACGACCCCATTTGAAATCGTTCAGCCGATAAATTTTGTACCGTCATGGAGCCCTAAACCACGGAGTCGGGCTAAACGAGACAAGAGGCAAGATTCGCGCCGATCAAATGACCAATGCTCCCACCGAGCAGATGAACAACTTCAAGTGGATAGCAGGCGCACAAGGCTCGCGGACAAGAAATATACGTAGTTGTCGAAGCCGATCAGCACGATAATGACTAAAATTCAACATCTGATGTTTTTCAAATGGCCGCCCAAGATGGTGGAACCTCCCGACATGAGGAGACGGGATAGGCACTGCGAATATCACAAAGATCACGGTCATGATATCGACAATTGCTATGCTTTGAAAGATCACCTTGAGGAGTTGGTACAAGACGCTCAGCTCTGGAAACACGTCCGAAAGAACAACTCAACCAAAACAGTTGCTCTACGGCAAGATTCACCTCCGCTTGGCGTAATCAATATGATATACAGCTTGCCGACGGCCTCTGCCGTACATACAATTCAGTCGCATCCTAGCCCCCAAAAGTAATTCACTCCTACAAAACGACCCCATGAAGCTGTGAGCATTGCTTTTGATGATTCAGATTTGGCCGGCGTAACACTTCCCCACATTGATCCCTTGGTCATCGAGCGACGCGTAAACCGATTTACCGTCGAGCATGCACTCATTGATTAGGGGAGCACTTCAGAAGTTATGTACTACAAGACGTTCGTCGAACTCGGCTTCACCGAGTCGGACCTATCTCCAGCTCCTTATCCATTATTTGGCTCAACGCTAATCCGGAACATCCGTTGGGAAAATCACACTACCAGTTCGGGAGGGCTCTTGGTCAGTGGATGTAGAGTTTTTGGTTGTCAAGCTGCCTTGCTAATGTTATCATGGGAAGAACTTGGCTGCATACCATGCAGGCTGTGCCTAGCACATATCATCAACTACTTCACTTTCTGACTGAACGCGACATCGAGCAAATTCGAGGCTCCCAGAAATCGGCGTAGGTATGTTATCTTCTTGTTGCAAAGACACCAAGAGAGCTGGAAGTGAATTCTATCAAGGTGTCGGATCGAGAAAGCCTCGACGATGTTAGGCGACTCCCAAGTGAAAAGGCAACGGAAGCCTTAGATCTAGTTGAAATTGACTGGAATTCGGACAAGTTCTTCATGGTCGGCGCCGCCCTGAATCAAGCCGACAGGTAGCAGCTAATTTCCTTCTTGCTTGGAAACCTTGATGTATTTGCATGGACACCGTATGAGATGTCGGGTGTGGATCCATTTGTTTCGCAGCACCGTTTAAATGTTGACCCCAAATGCAAGCCAATTATTCAGAAAAGCCGGCGATCTACCGCAGAACATACCACTACCGTTGTTGAAGAAGCTGACCGGTTGCTTGATGTCGGGGCAGTGGCTGTCGAATACTGTGGTTATAAAGAAGAAGAATGAGACTTGGCGTGTTTGTGTAGATTTCACGAATTTAAACAAAGCCTATCCCAAGGACTGATTTCCTCTTCCCAGAATAGACCAACTCGTAGATGCCACGGCACATCATCAACGAATGAGCTTCTTGGATGCCTACAGAGGCTACCATCAAATTGCCTTGCATCCGGAGGACCAAGATAAAACTGCATTCCTCACCCCAAGAAGAACTTATTGCTACAATGTTATGTCTTTCTGGCTGAAGAATGCGAGGGCAACTTACCAAAGATTAGTCACTGCCTTGTTTAAGGAGCAACTCGGCCATACTATGGAAGTCTACATTGATGATATGGTGGTCAAGTCCAAAGAAGAGAAAACTCATCTGGCCGACTTGGAAGAAACATTCGGCATTCTATGCAAGTACAAAATGAAGTTGAACGCTTCCAAGTGTGTTTTTGGGATCGGATCCGACAAATTCCTTGGCTACATTGTTAACCACCGCGGAATCGAAGCCAACCCGAGGCAAATGGGGATGGCCGCCGCAATCAACAGGTTCATTAGTCATTCCACAGATCGCTGCTGACAATTCTTTCATACCCTCCGTAGGGTAAAGCTTTTGAATGGACCTCCGAGTACAAAACTGCTCTGAACAGTTTGAAGACCTACGTCCGATCAGTCCCACTTTTGACAACACCTTCGGCAGGTGATCCGCTCGTTTTATATCTGGCAGTTTCTGACCGGGCCGTCAGTGCCGTACTGATAAAGGAAGAACTTGGGGAGCAGTGGCCGGTCTGTTATGTGAGCAAAGCAATGGTTGATGCTAAAACAAGTTACCTTTCGTTGGAGAAACTTATCCTTGCACTCGTCATGGCAGCAAGAAAACTGATGCATTACTTTCAGGCGCATACCATTGGGGTACTAACGGACTATCCCCTCCGGTCAGTACTTCATAGTGCGGAAGCATCGGGGTACGTCTCAAAGTGTGCTCTCGAGCTCGGCCAATATGATATTCAATTTCTGCTTAGAACTTCAATCAAGGGTCAAGTGCTCGCCAACTTTGTGGCCAAATTCACTAGATGCCTTGCCGACTTTAAGTCTGACCAAATTCAACCTAACCTGAACTGGAGAATTTACGTGGGGGACATTTGGCAGTTGTATTGTGATGGATCATCCAACCAACGGGGCAGTGGGGCCAGAGTAGTGATCATGGCTCCCGACGGAGCAATAATCGAGCAGGTTGTCAAACTCAACTTCGAAGCATCGAACAATAAGGCCGAATACGAAGCCTTCCTAACCAGCTTACAGAATGCACATCTCTTGGGTGCTCGGCATTTGCTTATATTTTGCGATTCAAAACTGGTGATCAATTAGCTAAAGGGGGAGTACGCGGCAAAAAACGACCGTATGACAGCTTACATGAAAACAGAAAATTCCTTGCTGGCAAAATTTGACCATCATGAATCGAACTAAATAACCTGTGATCAGAACACACATGCAGATGCCCTGGCTTGCCTAGCCTCCACCATTAACTCGGAGATTAAACGGACAATTGAAGTGGGTTTCATCCTTAAGCCAGGCATTGGCCCTTCAAAGGAAGTCCACATCAATGTCATAGAGTCAGGTCCGAGTTACATGGACTCCATTGTTGCATTCCTATCTTCTGAACAGCTTCCGGCGGATAAGAAAGAAACGCACATGTTGCGAAACAAAGCCCTGCGGTACTATTTGGATCCGCAAAGAAAGCTTTACAAAAAATCCCTTTCTGGTCCATACCTAGAATGCATTCATTCGGATAAAGTCGAGGAACTCCTGACTGAAATACATGAAGGTAGCTGTGGTGCCTATTCTAGTGGGCGCTCTTTGGCTTATCGAGCTATGATACAGGGGTATTATTGGTCGACAATGAGAGCTGAAGCCGAGTGTTACGTGAAGAAATGTGAACAGTGCCAGAAGTTTTCACCTTTAACCCATCTACCTGCTGAAGAGTTAAGCTCTATAACCAGTCCGTGGCTGTTCGCCCAATGGGGACTTGACATCGTCGGACCATTGCCTTGCGCCCCGGGTAACAAGCGATTTTTGATTGTCGCGACAGATTATTTCACAAAATGGGTAGATGCAGAGGCACTAATGCACATGCGAGATACTGATGTGAAGCGTTTTGCATGGAGAAATATCATAACGCGATTCGGCATTCCAAGAGCACTTATTTCAGACAACGGCACCCAGTTTGATTGCAGTGTCTACCGAGAACTGTGCAGCAAGTATGGTATTCGACCCTATTTCTCCACCCCGACTTATCTACAAAGTAATGGCCAAGTTGAAGCCTCCAACAAAACCATTTTGGATGGCATCAAAAAGAGGCTAGAGCAAACTAAAGGCAGATGGGTTGAAGAATTGTCGAGTGTGTTGTGGGCTCATCGCACTACTCCGAGGCGGTCCACTGGGGAAACGCCATTCACTTTGTGCTTCAGAACGCAGGCAATCATCCCCTTAGAGATCGGCCTCCCAACCTTAAAATCAAAAGTTTTTGATATGGGCCAAAATGACATGATGCTGGCCTTGGATTTGACTCTGATTGAAGAACGAAGAGACCGTGCCCTTGCATCCATGGCACGGTACTAGCAGCAGTTTGCTGTGTCATATAATCAACATGTTCAGTTACGCCGCCATGTACCAGGCGAATTGGTCCTGAAGAAAGTGCCTCCAGCTGCCAGGAATCTGGCTAATGGAAAATTGGGTCCTAATTGGGATGGCCCCTATCAGATCGACTCAATCGCGAGAACAGGGGCATATTGGCTCAAAGACATGTCTATGAGGAGTCTGCCACGCCCTTGGAATTCCACGCATTTGCGTAAATTCTATCATTAAACCCGACTTGTGGGGCATGATACTTGTTTTGAATGATTTACCATGTACAGATTTCAGTTTTGCAATGCAAAGTCTCCTATTTTCTCATTGTGAAATTCAGTTCAAAAGTCTTCTGTTAAAGCCTCCGGATTCGGAGCACCCTTCGTGGATATCATGATTGGCCAAGATAAAAAAGCCTCCAAATTCAGAGCCCCATCCTTGCAGGTCACGTTTGGGTCGAATAAGACTCCGGATTCGGAGCGCCCTTCGTGGATATCACGATTGGCCAAGATAAAAAAGCCTCTGAATTCGAAGCCCCATCTGTGCAAGTCACGTTTGGGCTGAATAAGACTCTGGATTCGGAGCGTCCTTCGTGGATATCACGATTGGCCAAGATAAAAAAGCCTTCGAATTCGAGCCCTATTATTGCAAGTCACGTTTGGGCGAATAAGACTCCGGATTCGGGGCGCGCCCTTCGTGGATATCACGATTGGCCAAGATAAAAAAGCCATCGAATTCGGAGCCCCATCCGTGCAGGTCACGTTTGGGCCGAATAAGACTCCGGATTCGGAGCGCCCTTCGTGGATATCACGATTGGCCAAGATGAAAAAGCCTCCGAATTCGGAGCCCCATCCGTGTAGGTCACGTTTGGGCCGAATAAGACTTCGGATTCGGAGTGCCCTTCGTGGATATCACGATTGGCCAGGATAAAAAAGCCTCCGAATTTGGAGCCCCATCTGTGTAGGTCACGTTTGGGCCTAATAAGACTCCAGATTCGGAGCGCCCTTCATGGATATCACGATTGGCCAAGATAAAAAAGCTTTCGAATTCGGAGCCCCATTCGTGCAGGTCACGTTTGGGCCGAATAAGACTCCGGACTCGGAGCGCCCTTCGTGGATATCACGATTGGCCAAGGTAAAAAGCCTCCGAGTTCGGAGTCCAAATAATGCAACTTTTGGGTTGAATGAGTCTCCGGATTCGGAGCGCTCTTCGTAGGTCTCACGACTGGCCTAGATAAAAGCCATGGATTCAGCGCGCTTCTCGTGAATATTACGATTAAAAAGCACACGTATTTGGCAAAAGTTGAAACATGCAAGCATTTAAAATGAAATATTTTATTACATTAACCGACTGGCTCAGAATGTATAAACATAAATTGAAACATGCAAACATTTAAAATAGGGTGTTTTATTAAATTAACCAATAAATACATAATTTGCTCCCATTCTATGTTAGAGCGTTTACAATATCTAGTTTAAACCGACATCTCCCTCATCATCACTCTTCTCGACTTCGAAGGCCGCAAAGGAAAAATGATGACCTTGATATAGCAGTGACGCCGAATCAACGCCTGCTGCCGGAGAGCGTCCGAGGCTTGAAGTGCCTTGATCCACCCATGCTTGAATCCACGATTCTCACATCGGCAGACCTCCTCGACGAGTTTTTCCTTGGCCTTGTCTATCCTGACCTTGCGGTCATCGTGGAAGCCTTTTTTATAAGCCCTGGCTTTCGCAGTCTCAATTGCAAACATGCTAGCTGTATCTTGATCTGCAAGCGCATGACTTATTAGCCGTTGGGTCACCCTTTCCTCTACAATCGGGTTAGATTTGTCGGCCGATTGTGCCTCGGCAGTCTTGACCTCTCTTAGCTCGCGCTCAGCCTTCTCCATGCGAGCTTCTAAGCTTCAAATGCATTCGTCTCTCTGTCCTATATCCCGCTGTGTGGCACGTAGACGCATGCCGATTTCATAGGCGGTGTATAGCCCCTTCACCGCCCCATGGATGCCTTCCCGAAACACTTCGAAATCTTGTCGACCGACCATCGGCTGTTGGACTTTTGGTGGAAAAATCTATCGAGCGAACTCAACTGCTACATTTGGGTCGTGAACGATTGAATCCGCTTCCGTCATCGATTTGTTCCCCACAAAGATCACAAAACTCAACGGGCGCGGTGTCACGTAGGATTCTCCTCTGGAGCGTGGTTAAGGGGATTTGCCCCGTTGCTGCTTTTCCCTTATGGGTGACCTACTTCAACGACGAGGGGACTGGCGTCTCTCCCGCTCGCTCGACGCCCTACTGCTCGTGTGCATTGGCTCGCCACTTCGATTCGTCTCTGTGCCCAGTTCACCCAATGTCCTCCCCTCTCCTCTGTTGTTAAAGAATAGTCTATTTCACATTCGCACTTGTCTAACCTTCCTCAACAGATTGTGTTGGGTTATTGAGTCTGATCACACTAATGGGACCTACGCGCACAAAGCACTCACCCCATTTATTCCTTACGGGTGCAGCACCCCCGAGGCGATCTCATTAATGATAAACTTCAAAAGCCTTACGCCATGAACTAAAAGTATACGGCGTTCAAATTTAAGAATTGGCTGGGGCAAGGGTAGATTCAATAATCTAATCGGCCAAATATCTAAGCCTAGCGCCGATCTACTCATGTACAACAGCCACTCCGTGAACTAATAACATTCGACCTTCCAGTTCATGCTTTGGCTGGGGCAAGAGCAGATTAATCAAGCTATTCGGCTTAATTATCTTAGCTCAGCCGAATTTCCATTGTGCCCCAGCATATCCCTGAACTGCTGTTTTTAGGCTGACTGGGTCATGCTGGGGCAAGAGAAGATTCATCAATCTATTCGGCTTAACTATCAGAGCTCAGCCAAATTGCCATTGTGCCCTAGCAAATCCCTGAACTACCGTTTTTAGGCTGACTGGTTCATTAACTCATTGGGGCAAGGGCAGATTCATCAATCTATTCAGCGTAACTATCAGAGCTTAGCTGAATTTCCATTGTGCCCCAGCAAATCCCTGAACTGCCATTTTTAGGCCGACAGGGTCATTAACTCACTGGGGTAAGGGCAGTTTCATCAATCTATTTGACTTAACTATCAGAGCTCAGCCTAATTGCCATTGTGCCCCAGCAAATCCCTGAACTGCCATTTTAGGTTGACTGGTTCATTAACTCACTGGGGCAAGGGCAGATTCATCAATCTATTCAGCGTAACTATCAGAGCTCAGCCGAATTTCCATCGTGCCCCAGCAAATCCCTGAACTGCTGTTTTTAGGTTGACTGGTTCATTAACTTGCTGGGGCAAGGGCATATTCACTAATATATTCGACTAAGTTGCAGCACTTTACAGTTTTGTTTAATTCTGTAGCTTGTTCCCTTTATTTCATGATTTTACATCTCACTTAGCTGCTAACAAGCACACGCATTGAGCACAAAAGTCAAAAATAATTTCCATTCATAAACTGAGCACAAATAGAAAAAATAATTTTCATTCGTAAATTGAGCATAATTAGAATTCATTTTACAAATGAAAAATACCCTACATCAGCTTCTCACGACAATTAATAACCAAAAACCTAATACATTTAGTAAAACCTACATACGCTTAATACCAAAAGCAAAATGGAAAATATTCAACTTAGTCTTCAAGGTCAGACTCCAATGGCTCAACGTCTACCTGCTCGTACAGAATAGGTTGTTTCGATACCACGTTAGCAGCAGCCAAGGCTTTGAGCCAGCCGTGTTTGAACCCCCTATTTTCAAATTTCGGCACTTCTTCTACGTAGTCCGCCAGGGCAGCATCCTTGCCAGCCTTGAACAACTCAAAAAGTGCAGACTCGGCGTTTGCCTTTGCCTACTTCGACTCTTCCAGGTCAGCCTTTAGCTTGGCAATCATCTCGTTGGCCAATCTGAGCGCTTCTTCATTTGTTTTTGCCCTTTCCTCAGCGGCCACTTTCAGTTCATCAGCAGTCTTGGCCTTATTTGCTTTGGCATCGGCCTTAGCTCTCTCTGCCACCGCTTTCGGGGCCTCAGACTCGGCTCGGAGAGAGGCCTCAGCTGTCTTTCCCTTCTCGATTTCTAACTCGGCTATAAGAAAGCCGATCTGTTTGATAGCGTTGTGTTGGCGACGTCCAATCTCAGCTATCCTCCCCACCGCCTACAAAACAAAGGATCAGTAGGCTAACATGGAAACACTCTTTTGGTTAGCCTTGCAAAACTATAAAGGATCACATACCAATATCGTTGATTGAGCGGCCAACGCGATGGCTAGAAGATCGGCCTCTGCCCTAAAAGTTGCTCTGTCAGCCGGCAGAGAAATGGAGGAAGGCTCAAAGCCACAGCTGGGTCTCTTATAGACAATGCATCGGAGCCAACCGGCATGTTTTTTTTATCCTTGGTTGTACTATGAATGGCACAACCAAGTCCGATTCTTCCAAGCGTGGCCGTTTGTCCACTAGGTCTTCCGAATAAACGGCTTCGTGTTTGACCAGGCATTTTTCACCCCTGCGCTCCATCACTTGACCCTCATGTTCATCGACAATAGGTTCTGTTTTGGCCACTTCATTCTGGACCACCTCTTCAACGGAAAGAGGTGTAGACACCCCATTTTTGATCGTCCTCAAGACTTGGACGTCATCATTTGAACACTCGATGATCATCCATGCTCGTGTTCATTTTGAGTTTCTGAAGGTCTCGGCTGCGCGCCTTGCCTTAGAGCCTCTCAGCCTGTCTGTTTTGTGCTTGGTTGTGGACCAAGGGCTTGTGGTTTTGTTTCTGAGGGAAGGAGTTGGCTTGTTGGCCAGCCCCACAACCCACCGGCCAGGCCCTGTGCCTATCGGCCTCTCCTTCTTGCCATCGGCCATAAGTGTTGGCTGATCGGCACTCTTTTTGGTCGATCGACCATTTTTTTGGCCGAGACCCCCTTTTCTGCTTTTGTAGATATTTTGCTTCCACCTGGTGCTAGCTGTTGGTCACTTGGTGTATCCTCCATACACGTGTATGGATGGAATTTAACAAGCTCCAAGCTTGCTGAACAAGCTTGGGACTTGATTTTCTATAAGAAGGGAGGCCCCTCTCCCTTTCCAGAAGTTCTAAGATTTGATATGCAAGATATATATCTCTCTCTCTCTATATTTCTTCCTCTCTCTCTATATTTGTGTGAGTTTGTGCCTTAAAGTGTGTTTTGTCTTCACTTTTGCACTACAACACCTAGCAATACACCACCATCTTTGAGCTGAGATTCTTGGGAGTGTTATTTGAGCTCTAAAAGTTGGTTTATTTGGCTCAAAAGTTGCTATTCTAAAGAGGTTCTTCAAGGGTGAGTCCCTTACCTCTTTAAAGCTTTATTTTCATAGTTTGTTTAGCCAACTTTGCACGCTTCTTTTGGCTTAGCTTTCAACTAAAAAAGTCTTGTCTTGAAGTGCTTAACATGTTTGTTTAAGGCCTCTTTGGTGTTGGGGGTAGTGTATCCCCTTTAGAGCCTTGTTTGGCCTTGTTTTGAGACACCTCTTTAGGCCTTCGAGTTCATCTCCTTTTGGCCTTTTAGCCACTAAAATCTAGTGGACTTTCAGTGGTAGAAAGTGTATTTTGAGGCCTCAAATTGGAGGGGGTTGTCCCCCCTCTTTTCCTGCATGCTTGTGTTGCTGGCTCACCAAGTTGGCATGTTTTTATACCTCTTTGTGGCTCCATTTCAGCATGTATTAGGCTTTTTTTTGCCATGATATAACACTATTTTGGCTTAGTTTGATCATATCATGCATGCTCCTTGCACTTGTAGTCCAAATCCATTCACTAGCCTAACATGCATCATGTGTTTAGACCATCATTCTAGCATGTTTTGGCTTAACTCCAAGAAGCTTTTGTCCATGTTTTAGCATGCTTAAGCTCTGATTTATATTGTTTCGGTCATGCATGCCATGCTTTGTATAGCCGTAAAGCATTCTTGCTCATTAGCTTTGAGTTTCATGGTCTCTAGCATGGCTTACTTGAGTTGTTTGCATGCTTTGGTCTCATTTCTACCATGATTTCAGTATGTATAGTGTGGCCATACTCTCTCATGCTCCACTATTTCGATGCTTTTGGTGAATCTTGTTTGGTGCCTTAGGTATGAGTCTATATGCGTGCCTTTTTGCCTAAGCTTTTGGGTTGCTATATCAGTGCATTTTTGGTGTTATTTTGACATGCCATAACTCTGATTTTAGTGGGTGAAGTCATCTCATGCTAGGTTTTGGGGGGTGTATTGTAATCCTCTTTGTTGGCCTTGTATGCGTCATGTTTTGTGCTCACCATGCTAGCTTGTTTTGGCCTCGTTCCATGCATGTTTTGGCCTTATTTTGACCTGCCTTGGGACTATTTTGAGTCACCTTGGCCCTTTGGGGCTTGCTTGATATGGCCATAGTGAGAGTCCCTTGGCTAGCTTTAAGCTTTGGTGCCATTAGCATGCTTTGTTTGTCATACGTGCATGATTTAGTGTCACTTGGAATGTGATTTCAGAGCCTATTTCACTGCCACACTCCCACATTTTTCACTCCTTCAATGTGCTTGGGAGTTGGTGTCTTTATGCCTTAATTCTTGAGCCAATTGGCATGCATGCTTGTCTTTCCTTTTCATACTTTTCATGCCATCATTTCAGCACTATTGGCCACTGATTTGGGCATGATTGAGGTTTGTCCATATCCGGTTTAAGTCCACATAGCATGTTGTTACATGTTGTTTGCATTACATGTTGTTTGTATGCTTGTTGTTTGCATACTTGGGTTGCATTCAATAGAGTTTGCATGCTATTAGCTTTGATAAATTGCTCATGTTGTTTGCATGTTGCATGTTCATGATGTTTAGCATGTTGTTGCATGCTTGTTGCATTGCATTGTGTGTGCATGCATTGCATTGCATTGTGTTTGGATAGGTTGTCAATCCAAATACGGGAAACAAAGGACGTTTCATACTTGAAGTGATAAAACGTGCCTCATTTCTCGATCGCCGACCCTCTTGATCATACATGATAGAGGTTAAGGCATTTATGTGCTTTTGTGCATTCAATTGACATTGATTTGTGCAACTCGGCCTCTTTGGCCATCATGCATTGAGATGCGTGATTGATGGCTCGAGAGCCAAGCACTACACTCCTTTGAGCCTTAGACATGATAAGGAGTGTGGTTGCACACATATTTTCTTGCAAATACACTGCCATGCCTCTGTTAGTGCTCTGTTGCAGAAAAGGGAGAATTTGCAGGAAACAGTGGCCGATGGCCATTAACCTTGGCCGATGGCCACCCCCTTGGCCGATGACCTCTCAGAATGTCCATGAGGTGGATTAGAAATACTTCGGAGGTTGGTACAGTTTTCTGAGGTCTAAAACAGTGCAAACAGAGGCATCATGAGGCACGGTAGTGGATTTTCGGGAGGACGCGATCGAGCATGCATCATTCATCATTCCGAGGCAGAGCTGTGGCAGCCTATTTAGTTTCTTACTTAGCTGGTTTGTTAAATTAATTAATTTGTTAATTAGTTAAGAGTTTTGTAATAATTAATTAGCTAGGATAGTTAGTTAATTAGTTGGTTTGTATTATTCATTCGGACCCTCCTCCGAGAGGGCGATGTTGTAATAAGTGTGCGTGTGTGTGATGCATGTCTTCCAACCCCATTTCTTTCTCCCTTTTACTTATCTGTTTTCAGTGGTTAGTTTTAGGGCATATTTCAATTAGCATACTTATGTTTGCATGTGTGCATCATTCATCTGTCTTGCATGCATCGGGCTCGGCACATCATACAAACTGCATTGTATTTCAATACCAATTTGAATACGTGTTATCACATTGCATTTCATATGCCATCTTAGAATAGTCGAGCCTATTTTAGTTGCATTTGTGCATGTGTTGCATTAGCCATCTTAACATGAACTAGGATCATGCATGATTTCTAACTAGTTCTCTGTTTTGGCTCGGAGTACACTGTGAGTGTTTTTGCTTAAGCATCCATGTATAAGTGTAAGTGTTGCCATGATAGCATGCTTTCCATGAGGCTAACTGCTTATGTGTTTAACTGCATGAATGCCTGTGGATGGAGGTTGGATTTTTTGAATTGGAACAATTCATCAAAATGTGAGTTTTAAGCCCACTTGAGAGTGGCAAAATCATGTTTTCTAAACCCACTCGAGGGTGGCAAAACCACGACTTAGCCTACTTGCAAGTAGGAAACTTCAAACCATTTTCAGACAAACGAACATGAAATGTTTTGTTCCAACTTAGGCGATCTAGTCTATACTTGTATTCTGTGCGCATTACATAGTAATTCTAGGTTAATAACCGGAATAAGAACACATGTACTTTCAAAAACAACATATCATGTTTAGTAAAGGCCGATCTTTGATCGGGCGAGCGGGGGTGCTCATTTCATGACCTTTCCCCCTCGTACCCAAGTTCCCGAGCCGAGGCAACTTTGGTGATAAGGGACACATGGCCTTAGGCACGAATCAGGGTTTCCTAAATTTCTGAAAAATAAAATATTTAGGTGGCGACTCTGTATCTGGCAAAGCAGTCCATGTTTGACACTTCTTTATTAAAATCAGTTTTCCAAAAGGATTTGCCGGATTTTGGACTCTTTGGAGATATATCAGTCTTACATTGCACTTTGCGAGATTAGATTCAGAACTGTGACACGAGTCCGAACTGTAATAGCTAAGAACAAATGGTTCGCGCCCTCACGCGCGGAGCGGAGTTCCGGGCGGTCTACAGTTTCTGGCGACTCTGCTGGGGATTTAGAGAACTTGACTCGAACTCATGATATCTTGTTTTGCTTAAACTTATGTGTCTCTTTGCATTGCATTTGCATTGGTGCACCTAGGACACCGTGTTTGCCGTCTGCTATTCTTGAACGGTTTGCTGGAGGCTGCGTGCCATAAGGAAGATCGGTTACGGGCTCTGCCACGATGGCAACACAAACCTCGATTTTTACTGGGGCACCATTTTTGACCATTCGACCTAGTTGCATATCGGAAACTGTAGTGACCATTCCAAGCTAGGACAGGTTGCTTACCCGATTGTAGGTTGTTTGAAACCGCTGCGTGCATAGTGAAACCCTAGCTCCTGACAAGATAGGACAGGGAAACCCTACCCCTCCATAGGGGTGTTTTGGCTCTCACTTGTTTGCTATGTGCTTTTAGAGTGTCTCTACAGGAATGCATGTATCAGTTTGCAAGTCTGGGTATCAGGCCTGCGGGCATCAATATTTGGGGAATCAGGTTTACCTGAGGGTATCAGATCTGGGGTAGTGATTTGGGAACAGTGTATTTGGCTGACAAATACCAACTGTGTGTTGTCTTGCCAACCGTGTGTTGTCTTTATTTAAGCCGTTATGCTGTCCGTTTTTCTGGTTATTTGTTTCCTTATTATGCTTTATTTATCTTTTTGCAAGGTAGTTTAGCAGGTAGATATTCCCTAAGCACTCTGGGTTAGAGATCGAAAACTTCATCGATCCGAGGATCTGATAGACAGTCAACCAGTGTTCCATTCATCACCCCCGGTTACTAAAGAGAGGTCGGTTAGACGCAGTTTATCAGTACAGTGATTGCCAGATCAGTGGTCCTTATCCACCCTGCCAGTGAGTAGTCAGGCTAAGGTTTCAGTTTCTACCACAGAGAGAGACATACCGGTCGTTCAGTTAGACCAGCATCTTATGGCAACTATGAAGGACATGATACGTCAGCTCCAAGAGACTATTCAAGCCATGCTGTGGGATGTTGCCCGCTAAGCAGAGGCTGCCACACGTCAGGTAGAGATTGTGGCTCAATAGACAGAGCTGATTGCCAGACTTCAGCAGCAGCAACAACTGCAACAAGTCGGAGCATCTGCTTCGCACCCACCTCCACCTCCACCTAGAGTTCTGATACTCGGGGATACTACAAATGTCCAAGAAGATACAGACGTCCTAATAGGGCAAGCCCCGCCACCAGTTTTACCGCAAATTTCAAAGACACCGGCCTTCTCAACAGATACACCGTTTAAATCAATGATGGACCCAACTGCTTTGAAGATGAGTAAGCTTGAGAAGCTGTTCAAACGGGCCCAAGGGGTTAATTTCATACCGGACATAGAGGATGGATACACCGACTCAGCGGTGACGTTGCCGGACCGGTTTAAGATGCTGCACATAGACCGTTTTGACGGTTTTGGGGATCCCATGGTGCACCTGCGGCTGTTTTCAGATATCCTAAGGCCAATGGGCCTATCCAGACTGCAAAAACTTTCACTCTTCGGCCGGACCCTATTGAGTATCGCAGCCATCTAGTACGCAAAGTTGGAGGACTCTGACAAGAGAAGCTGAGAGGAGATGGTTGAGGCCTTTGTAGCTCAATACTCGTACAATACGTAGATCAAGATCACAACTCGTGATCTCGAGACAGCTAGACAGGAGCCAAAGGAGAGCTTCTCCAACTTTGTAACCCGTTGGAGAGCCAAGGCTCCGATGATGACCATCAGGCCGGTCGACAAGGATCAAATTCGGATGGTTGTGCGCAATCTCCAACCTAAGTTAAAGTAAATGATGATCGTCCTACCCTTTCCCACCTTTGCGGATTTACACGAGATTGGGTGCATATTGAGGACGCCATGAAGCAGGGCCTCATTGATCACAAGAGAGAGCAGCCTAAGAGGGTATTTTCCTGCAGTACAAATGCAGGCACGAGCAATGCTGCAGCTGCTAGAACTTCAGATGTGGGCATGGTCACCACCACCACCACTCCAAAAACCCTTATAGCTACACCCTTTTCTGGTGCGTTCGGAAGTAGCTCACAAACAGCCAGATATTCACCTCGAGGCCAAAGAACCTTCACTCCACTATACATGCCCATGTCCAAAGCTTTGGGGGTTCTGATCAGGAAAGGGCATTTGAAGCCCCTGGAGCCGCGGCCATTGCCAGACAAACTTCCTCCCTCCCATAACCCAGCTAAATACTGTGCCTTTTACCAACAACATGGTCATGACACCAACCAGTGCTATAGATTGCATCATGAGATCTAGGATCTCATTGACAATAGGGTGATCGTGCCTCCAGAAAAACCAAATGTCATAACCAACCCTCTCCCACCACATAACCAAGCTCCACCACCTAAACACATCAACCTGATCCAAACTGGGGTTGTGTCATACGACCCTAGTATATATATCACACTTTCTACCTATCCAAGCCGTAGGTGTTCATCCCGGACAGCTTGGATTTGTGCATGTTGAGCACCTCCCCAACCTAACCTGAACCGGTGGTGGTGACTACTGAACATAGAACATGGATGACTTTGGGAGCAGAAGGGAGTGATGATTTAGAGCCTGAGGGGTTTGCGAGCTTTGAGTACAACCCGAGTGGTTATATCACATCAACGGATCAGTCTAGGCCAAGAGTAGAGTTGCCGGTTGGGTCAGAGATCTGTGTAGTTCAGGAGGATGGACCTAATCAGGGGTTAGATGACCTGGCAGAGCTGGAAGAGGATATCATAAATCTGCAGTTCTTTGTAGAGTAGGATTCAGGGGACGTGACTGTCAACTGGTTCAACTTGGATGGGTCAGTAGAGAATACAGGGTGGCTCGACGACCAACCAGATGTTGTTGAACAACCTCAGCCAGAACAGGGACAATCACGAATCAGTGGCCAGAATGGTCGAGAATCAGGGGAGACCGCCGGAGAGCGCCGGTGTTGAGAATTTCGCTCAGGATCCGGGCAGTTTGAATACAGAAGGTACTGAGCAGCAGGCTGCAGTGAAGCAATTTGAGCAGGAAAAGATCGAAGAGCTGGAGAGGGCTTGAAAGGCTAAAGCCCCTACGGGGACAAAATGTGCTGTGAGAAAAAGAATGGAATGTGCTGTGTGCACAGGAGCAGTTACAACGGAATCAGACAGGTGTCTGTCGATTACCGACGGTATGTGGTGGGAAGATGACGACTTATGTCTTGCCCACACCGACGAAGATTGGTGGTAGAACCAACCGGATGATACCTGGTACATTGAAGAGGTGGATAATATGACGAGGAGTGGGTGGTACTTCAAGCCCCCACACTTAGATCAACCAGAGGCGTCCAGAAAAGACAAAGAGGCGGAGAGGCAGAAAGAAAAACTACTCAAGGAGGAGGCTGTACTGAAACAGCTTAAGAAAATCCAAGCAGACATCTCCATCTGGGGACTGCTAATGGCCTCAAGAGTTCACAGGCAAGCTGTCCTTTCTGCAATGGACAAGGCAAAACTTTCAATTGACACCACGCCCGAACAGTTAGTAGGGCTGGTTTTTCTGGGAGGAGCTTTCCCGACGTTGACCTTCACTGACAAGGAACTGTCGCCTGAAGGCTCAAACCATAACAAACCGCTCTATATCTCTATCGAGTGTAGAGACAAATGAGTACTAGTGGTCCTTGTTGACACAGGATCTGCTATCAACGTGTGTCCGTCGAGAACGACATATGCAATCGAGTTGAAGCCCGCGGATTTTTTGCCTACGGCCCAAGTGATACGGGCGTATGACAATACTAGCAGAGAGGTGATGAGGACTGTACAGATTCAGACTCAGGTTGGTCCAGGACAACAGGATATTGATTTTAATGTCTTGGACATTCCCGCAACCTTCAATCTACTCCTAAGGTGGCCGTGGCTGCATCAGGTGAAAGTCATCTCTTCCACCCTGCACCAAATGCTGAAGTACCCCCACGAGAAGGGGGTAGCGATCGTTTTTGGGAATTCTTCAATCCATCCGCCACCAGAGGTTTCTACGCCAGTTCTGGAGATTGAGCATGGCGCGGAGGAAGTGTGTTTGTCAGGGTTCACCCTAGCCGAGGTCCGGGTTGTACAGAATATCTTAGCTACTGATGAGGGGTTATACGTCAGCGCACAGTCTGTCTACCTTATGAACAAGCTCCAGCACATCCCCGGGATGGGATTAGGGCGAAGTGGCCGAAAAGGCGTTACAGCATCGGCCGAAGTGCCACACAACCCACATACCTTTGGTTTAGGTTATCTGCCTACCAAGGAGGACTAGGTGAGGAAAGGAAAAGAGATGGCCGGAAGAGCTAGAGCAAAGCAGGCCGGGAAGCATTATGAGTTGACGCACCGACCTATCCAGGGGACCCTGAATGGACGCTTTGTCTAGGAAGAGGAGGACTTCCTATTTTGCAGCTTCCCAGAGCCATGGCCAAATGCAGAGAGGCGGCGCTTGCCGGGGTTTGAGATTTTCTTTGACTTGCAATTGTCCAGGGATGATGTTGCCGAAGAGCAGACAAACCCACCAGCTAAGGCTGAGCAGTTCACGGAGGATTCTGAGAATACGGAGATTGAAATGGGGGTAGCACTGGCTTGTCTACTTTCAGATCCTCGGATTGTGCAAGAGTGCTTGGGGGATAACTTCTCGGTGTCCATGATTGGGAATGAAACGGCTGCAGGCCCGTCTTCTAAAATTTTGGATGCATCCATCGCCCCCGGCCTCGTCTGGCAATACGAGGAGGGATATTTATCGAGCAGCACCGGGTCAGGTAGTGAGCCGGAATCTGATTCCACCGAGTCTGTGGAGTCGGAATCAGGTTCCAGCTCATCTGAGTCTGAGTCCGGTATTCTTGGGGGTGACAACCCGGATGCCACAGTCCTGTCTAGGTCATCTTTTTCCTTTTCCTTTGAGTCTGTTGTAACAGAGGAATCAGGCAGACTGGATGTTATTAATAAGAATGGTACAGCTGTGGCTTCCAAGTACTTTTCTGTGCCTTTTATCTATTTCATTAATCAGGATTTTCAAAATTTTGATGAAAACGACGGGGAAGAAATTCCTCCGATTTTTTAATTTTTGCATGATCAAGAGAAGGAGAGGTTTGTTAAACCCTTGGTTGATGAAATCACCACAGTTAATGTTGGTACTGAGAAGGACTCGCGACTAGTCCATATCGGGTCCACGTTGTCTTCGAAGGAGGGCGAGCGCTTAGTCGCTTTATTAAAAGATTTCAAAGATGTTTTTGCATGGTCTTTATGCCTGGAATCGATCCTGAGATTGTACAGCACTGGATCCCTCTTGACCTAGAGGCCCGACCTGTTAAGCAGAAGCTCCGAAGGATCCGCCCGGACTGGGCTCTCAAGATCAAAGAAGATGTCACCAAGCAAATTAATGCAGGGTTCCTGCTGGTATCAGAATACCCAACTTGGTTGGCCAATATAGTTCCAGTGCTGAAGAAGGACGGCAGAATTCGGGTATGTGTGGACTTCAAGGATTTGAATAGAGCCAGTCCGAAGGACGACTTTCCTCTGCTGCATATCGACGAATTAGTGGACTTCACTGCTGGGCATGTACTGCTTTCATTCATGGATGGGTTTTCAGGAAACAATCAGATTTTGATGGCACCCAAAGACCGGGAAAAGACTGCTTTCACCACCCTGTGGGGAACCTATTGTTAAAGGGTGATGTCGTTTGGGCTGAAGAATGCTGGAGCTACATATCAACGGGTTACGACCATAATTTTGCACGACATGATCCATAAAGAGGTTGAGGTGTATGTGGACGACATGATTGTCAAATCCAAGGAAAGAGAGGGCCACTACACCACCTTGTAGAAATTCTTCCAACAGATCAGAGAGTATCAGTTGCGGCTGAATCCTCAGAAGTATACATTTGGTGTTACAGTAGGAAAAATGCTGGGGTTCTTGATCACACAGAGAGGTATCGAGGTCGATCCTTCCAAAATCAAGGCCATCTTAGAAATGCCACCACCAAGGACTAAAATGGAGGTGTGACGCTTTCTGGGTAAAGTACAATTCATAAGACAGTTTATTGCAAAATTAACCTTGACTTGTGAACCATTCTTTGGTCTCCTGAGCAAAGGAAAGAAGTTCCAATGGGACGACCGATGCCAAGTTACTTTCGAGCAGATCGAACAATATTTACAAAACCCACCTGTGTTGTCACTGCCTGAGCCGGGGAAACCGTCGATTCTGTACCTATCAGTGACTGAAACTACAATGGGCTGCATGCTTACGCAGGAGTCTGAGGACAAAGTGGAGAAAGCTATCTACTACCTGAGCAAGAAAATGTTGGATTATGAAACCCGCTACTCTCCGTTGGAGTAGACTTTTCTGGCCTTAGTATGGGCTACTAGGAAGCTGAGGCATTACCTGTTTGCTCACTATGTAATACTGGTTTCGAGATTAGATCCCATCAAATATCTTTTCGAGAAACCGGCACTTACGGGTAGGCTAGCCCGGTCGTTGCTTCTGCTTTCCGAATTTGATCTGAAGTACATGATGCGCAAGTCAGTGAAAGGGAGAGCGGTAGTGGAGTTCCTAGCCGATCACCCAACTGAAGGGGATGAAGCAGTTGAGTATTTGTTCCCAGACGAGGCCATTCTGCATGTCGAAGAAGAGACTTGGACGATGTACTTTGACGGAGCGTCAAACCAATACGGGTATGGGATAGGGGTGTTGCTGATAACACCCAACAATTCCCGCATACCCTAGCATTCAAACTCTGGTTCAAAGTGTTGAACAATGAGGTAGAGTATGAGGCATGCAGTATTGGACTAGAAGCCACCCTGGAACTAGGGGCAAAACGATTGGATGTCATTGGGGACTCGAACCTTGTTGTATCTCAAGCTAAAGGAGATTGGAAAGTGAAAGAAGAAAAAATGAGAATCTATCACCAGACCTTGGACATTTTGATTCCTCGGTTTGAGAAACTGAATTTCGCCCATCTGTTAAAAGAGAAAAACAGGTTCACTGATTCATTAGCAACTCTATCTTCTATGATAGACATCCCTTTCGGACTCCAGATGCGTCCGATCATCATTGAACATAAATTCGTGCCGACCTACGAGCTGATTGCTGCCATAGATGAGGTACAAGATGGGGATCCCTGGTATTACGACATCTGGAACTTCTTAGAAAAGGAGGTGTATCCATCAGGGGCAAATGCCAAAGATAAGTGGGCAATTCGAAGAATGGCTGCTCAGTTCATCGTCTGCGGGGGTAAATTGTACAAGAGGGGTCATCTCGGGATACATAAGCTATGCGTTGATGCTGAAGAGTCCAAGCGCCTGATGGAGGCCATCCATGGAGGGGAGTGCGGAGCGCACATGAGTGGGATGATGCTAGCCCGGAAGATCCTTAGACAAGGTTATTATTGGTCAACCATGGAGGAGGATTGTATTGGCTTTGTCTGGCGATCCCACAAATGTCATATCCATGCAAACCGCATGAACATTCCGCCGTCAAAGCTGTACAAGATGACTTCGCCATGGCCGTTTTCAGTCTGGGGGATTGATGTAATTGAGGCTCTCACTCCAAAGGGGTCCAACGGGCATGAGTATATTCTGGTAGGGATAGACTACTTCACGAAGTGGGTTGAGGCCCAACCTTACGCGGTGTTGAAGGCAGCACATGTTGCTAAGTTCATCAGGAACAACATCATCTATCGCTACGGGGTCCCGAACGAGATTATTTCAGATAATGGTTCCCACTTCAAGAAGGAGGTGATCGACTTGTTGGAGAAATACAACGTGGCTTTTCATAAGTCATCTACATATCGGTCGCAAACCAACGGAGTAGTTGAGGCCGCCAACAAGAACATCAAGCACATCATGCAGAAGATGGTGGAAACCTACAAGGATTGGCTAGATAAGCTACCATTTGCTCTTTGGGGCTACCGGACTTCAATTCAAACTTCTACTGGAGTAACTCTGTATTTCTTGGTTTATGGGATGGAGGCTGTTCTGCCTATCGAAGTTGAGGTTCCGTCATTATGGGTATTGGCTGAGTGTCAGATAGCTGAGGCAGATTGGTAGCAAAACAGGTTCGAAGAACTCATGCTCTTTGATGAAAGAAGGCTGAAAGCACTGTATCACGTCCAGGGTTATCAACGAAGAATTTCCAGGGCTTTCAACAAGAAGGTTAAGTCCAGGAATTTGAAAGAGGGAGATCTTGTGCTCAAAGACAACCAAGCTCCCATCCACGACCCTAGGGGCAAGTTCAGACCCAATTGGACCGGTCCCTATATCATCAAGTCTATATGGTCGGGTGGAGTTGTCGTTCTGATGGACCTAGATGGCCTAGAGTTCTCCCAGCCGATCAATATGGACAAGTTGAAGAAATACTATCCCTGAGTGGCTCGCTAGGCCGAAAACGCGAAAGGGCGACCTGGGCAAAAGTTAGAGCATGAAAAATTTGAAATAATAAAAACTGAGCTCGCAAGGTTGAAAACCGAAAAAGGGCGGCCTTGGCAAAAGTTAGAGCGCAAAAGGAGAGTGTTAATACACGAGTGAACCTGAGCCGAACTACGTAAGGGTTGATTCCCATCTTTGGGATACGTAGGCAACTTCATTCTGAAGTCCAACCGTAAACACTTCCAAATAAACTTTGTCCATGTGATCATGTTGGTCATCTCTGTCCATTCTGCATTCAAGGGCTCGGTTGTGATCTCCAGTGCAGTGCTATTCAAGCTAGGAGCAACTTTCCAGTTGCTGGGATCCGGGGTTGTACATCTCAGTGATAGATCTCGGGTGTGTCTAGTTGTGATCCATATCGAAAATGGTTTTGAAAAGTTTTAATAAAAGTTGATTTTGCTCAAATTAATCTTTTTACGACTTAGACCATTTTTGGACCAAACGGAAAATTTTCAGTGCCCACAACCTTCAATTACATTGATTTCAATACAGAGTTCTCCTACTCTTGAATACAAATTGAAGTTTTTTTTTATTACATTCATAAAGAAAACTTGAAAGTACTGATAAAAGTAATAAATTCGGGGCATAGTCAAGTCAGGTGTTCCTGTGCCCCCTCCCAGAGCTTGTTGAAGCCTCTGATGCCAAAGTAGGCCCAAACTGCGCCTCTTCATCAAGCCAAGCTATACACTCATCAAAAAGGGTGCAGCTAAAAATGGAAGCGGGGACTAGAAGCTCTCTTGTCCTCCATGCTGTGGCATACCGAGCTAGCTCTACGCCTTAGATCGAAAATGCAGCAGGGTACTCTATCCCCTCTTCCAGACAAGTCTGATTATGTCTGAACTGGCGTCGTAATCGGAATGGGAAGTAAAAGACACAGTGTGTCAGGCTGATCAACTGAATCCCAGACTGGCGAGACATGTTGTAACTCATCGCCGGTAGATTGAGCTAAGGGCAGCGCCAAGCAATATTGGCAGCAGACAGACTGCACATCCATTCGCACCACCATCCCTCATCTGGGGCATCGACTAGACGTCGCCAGAAGAAATAGCCGCAGGCTGAATATGCTGGGCATAAGTCCACAACCTTCAACTTATCCATCAACCATATCTGGGAAGGGATGAAAAATGAGAGATTAAAGAATAGAGGTGTACGTGGAGAGAAAAGTGAGAAAAGAGTTTTGAGAGAAAAACCGAGCCTGAGGGCCAAGTGATGTGAGAAATATATGTGAGATAGGGTGGGAAACATTACCAGCAGTAGTAGTGGACTCCCCGCGAATCTAGTCGTCTCCTGGTGATGGAAAGCATCCAAGCCCATCAGTGTCTCAGCTAGTGACATGGAAATGCAACTCTTGCCCTCTTTTAAGCCTTGGGCAACCTCAATCAGACGGACGCTAGACCCTCCGAAGCCTTGGGCAAGCAAGAAATGAGACAACATGCACAAACAAAGGGCATGTCGCCGAAAACCCTGCCAATGATGATCGCCGCGGTCACCAGCATCAGAAAACCGACGAATCAAGCTCGGGATGTCCAATTCCCCGTCGCGAATCAAAGACCGAGTGTCATGTAAAGTGAGCCCGCACATCCGTCCTAAGGCTTGGATGTGGCCGAAGCGGAATTGTGGCAAAACCTCTTCATCACGCTCGGACTCCATCAAAGCTTGAAAGTCTTCGAAAGTGGGACACATTTCTTGTCCTCCAAAGCAAAAAACGTTTGTAATCAGATTCAAATACGTAGGCGTGGCATGGAGGAACAGAAAACGCAGCGGAGTACGGCTCAACGTGAATAGTGCATTTATGCCAAAACCCTAGAAATTCAGCTTTTCCGAGCCATCCAAGTTAGCAATCCAATTTGCGAGATTTTGGACAAGAAATGCCTCCATTTGGTGCAAAAACAGAGTTGAAATGGAGAAACTACGAAGCTGGGGCTTTTGTAGAAGATAAGGTGTTGAGTGGAGGACAGATGGCAGCATTCTGGAGGTTCTCATCATTAGTGGCCGACCGACCAATTTTATGGCTGACTGACCATCTTTTTAGTTGATCGGCTAGTATTGGTGACCGATGGTCATTTCTGATGGCCGATGGGCTCTCATTTTGTTCCCTGAGCTGTCCATGTGTGGGAGGTTTTGAGAACTTGTGACTTGTTCCACTTCGAATGCCTTTTTGCGACGATTTTGTGAAGTCATGCCTGTGTTACTTCAATTTGTTTATTGAGTTGTTGTATTTTGTTTATCGAGTTGTATTTTTGCGTTGATTGTTAAGTTCTTCTCTTGCTTATTGAATTGTATTTGCATTTGGTTAGCATGTCAAGTCTTAGTTTTTCTTATCGAGTTGTTTTGTTTGTTGTCAGTTGGTTCACTACCTGATTAAGGTGATGCAATTCGAGTGTGCAATTTTCAAACAAAGTTCAATCTCACTTACATGCTGTGTGATGTAATGCGATGCGATGCGATGCTTAGAATGAACAAATGTAACACTTTTTCAACCAAAAAAGTTGTTTCTCATTCCATCATGTTTTCTTTTGCAAAAGTACAAAGTTTTGAAGAAAATAAAACTGCTTGACGCAGTACAATGTGAAAAAACTACTAGCAAAAAGGAAAATAAAGCAAAAAAAACAAAACATCTGAATCAGCATCGAACTCGGCGCCAATCGCCTCAAGTATGGGAATCTCTCCTTGTCCTCTTCCTGGACGAAGATCCAGGATCATTGCCGTCAGCTACGCTACCAGAGTCTGAGCCCATGCCGTCTCTAGCCTCTTCTCCATCTTGAGATGACTCTGACTGTGGGCTCACTACCTCCTCGTTAGACTTATCATCATCTGGGCCAGGCTCCCGCGAATTGCTCTCGGTATGAGTACGCCTATGTCTGCCTCAGCTGTGTAGCGACATCCCTCGTCTGGCTCCCCCTGCTGCTCTGGGAGGCACTGAAGGTCCCGCTGAGGCACCTGCTGTGGCTGGTATCTGGAATGGGGCCTGAAAAAGAACATTTGGTAAAATGCATCAGTTACTGTAGACGCGCCCGCGTGGGGCCCTCGCTACAGTTCGGACTCGATTTGTGTCACGGTTCTTAATCTGAACCAAAGAGTCCAAATCTGGCAAATCGTTTTGAGAAACATATTTTTTGAAAAGAAGTGCCAAACATGGACTGCTTTGCCAGATACAGAGTGGCCACTTAAATATTTTTTTAAATGGGAGAATTTAGGAAACCCTGACTCGGTGCCAAAGGCCACGTGTCCGTCATCACCAAAGTTGCCTCGGCTCGGGAACTTGGGTACGATTGGGGAAGGTCAGCTATGAGCACCCCCTCTCGCCCGATCCGAAGATCGGCCTCTACTAACCGTGATATCCTTTTTTGAAAACATTCTGTGTTCTTATTCCAGTTGTTAGCCTAGAATTACTATGTCATGCGCACAGCAAACAAGTATAGACTAGATTGCCTAATTTGGAAATAAGCATTGCATATCCGTTTGTTTTGGAAAATGTTTTGGAATTTGCTACTCGCAAGTAGGCTAAAATACGGATTTCAACGAGTTTTTTGAACTCAGACAATCCAACCTTCACCCATAGGCATTGAAACAGTTTATCACATAAGCATCTAGCTACATAGTAAGTATGCTGTCATGTTAACATTCACATTCATGCGAAATGCTAAAGCATAAATACTTACATCATACTCCGTGCCAAAACAATGAACTAGTTAGCCAACATGCATGGTACTAGTTCATGTCAATTTGACTAATGCAACACATACAAAATGCAATTAGAATAGGCTCGGCTAACCTAAGCATGGCATGCGAAATGCAATCAATTGATGCACGTATTCAATTTGGAATTGAAGTACAAATGCAGTTAGCGTGATGTACCGAGCCCGGTGCATGCAAGACAAATGCATGAATGCACGCATGCATAGCATAAGGTATGCTAATTTAAACATGACCTATTACTAACCATCAAAGCAGGTAAGTAAAAGGGAAGAAAGAAGTGGGGATTGGAAGACATGCACACACACGCACCCACACTTATTACAGATTCGCCCTCGCTCGGAGGGACCGAATAAATATTACAAATTAACTAACTCGCGAGCTGATTAATTATTACAAATTACCTAATTAGTTAACAAACTAACTAAGCTAGGAAAAATAGTAAACCGCCTCGAGAAGAGAGCCTAATGCAATGCGTGCTCGGTCCTGCTTGGAAGTGCACTGCCATGCCTAGGTTACCTCTGTTTTCCTTGATATACTCCTCTGGAGACTTCCAAAGTCTCAGGACTGCTTCCCTGGACATTGGGAGATATTACCGGCTGAATAGGATTGTCACCGGCAGTGGTATGTGGTCACCGGCCGTTGGTGAAGCTATCGGCAGAGGGAGGATTGCCGGTCGGCACTCCATGAAGTCGGCCGGCAGAGAATGCTTGCAGAACCTGTTTGACAGCAGCAGAGGGCAAGGCAGAGCATGGCAATACAATTCAAGCCATATATGCACCAAACATGTTCCTTATCATGTGAATGAGTCAAAGGGACATGCTTCTTGGTTCTCGGACCACCAATCGCGCATTTCAATGCGTGATGGCCCAAGAGACCAAGCATGCACATTTGATGTCAAGTGTAATGCAAACCAACAAACCAAAGAGACTCAACCTCTATCACAAGCATTTCAAGAGGCCAAGCATGCATGCAAGTAGAATGCAATCCTAGGCATGTGAGCTAAGGATGCGACATGGCAATGCAACGCATTCATGCAATTATGCAAGCAAGTATGCGAGACAAACATGCAAACAAACAAAGGGTAGACTTGAGCATGATATGGGAAGCTCTAATTAGGCCCAAAAACAGTGGCCAATGTGCTATGAAATGAGGGCTAAATGACATGCAAACATGCATGCACACAAGGACCGACACTTAAGCATTAAAGAGCAATTCTCAAGCACACTCAAGAGGGTACAAACATGGACAAATGACATGCATTAAGCTTTGAAAATCATGCGAGATCATGGTGCCAAACCAAGCAAGCAAGATAGGCTAAACATGCAACAAATGGTCCATGCATCCAAAGCAAACTAATGAAGTATTGAATTACACTTAGCAAGACCAAACATAGCATGAACTAAATGACTCAAAACAGAATTTTGGCATTTTAAGACAAGGCCTAAAGATCACTTAGATGGCATCCAAATGACCTAAATTCAAAGGCATACACAAATGCCAAAACACGGAGCATGCTACACAAGCTTTCAAAGCATTAAAGAGGTGTCCAAGGCAAGCATACAAGCATGTTAAAGGGACTGAAATAACATGGCAAATGGTCCCAAACCATCAACATAAGGCAAGTAATGCATGCTACACACTTACACACTTAAGGCCAACAAGCCAAAATGCAAAGGGGGCATATCATGCATGGCAAAGCCGACCCAAACAACTATGGACAGACCTCAAACATGGCAAAATAAGCACAAAAGCTTCACAAAGCTAGAGCTAAAACATGCTTGAACAGTGGTTTACAACCTAAAGCATGTTAAGGCCTAAACATGGCATTACATGGTAGGTATGCTAAGCATGCATGGTGTACCAAAACCAATAAAAAACAGAGACATATTATGACATAATAAGCATAAAAAATAGCCAAGGCATGGTCAACATGAAGCTTAGCTAGGTGCTCCCTCAAGAGGCCAAAAATGGTCGTTTTCAAGGACAACAAGGAGAGAGGGTGGCCCTCTCCTTCCTAGGACCTCAAGGCACCATCCTCACCTCTGAAATCCCTCAAGATTTCAGTGGTGAGGAGGCCCAAACACCAAGGTCCCGGAGCTCACTCAAAATGGCACAAAATGGGGCCTCTCAAGGCCTAAGAGGGGTCAAACACCTCCAAACCACAAAACACTCTAAACAAACTATGTAGAGAGCTTAAAAACAGAACTTTTTTATGTTATACACTAAGCACAAAAATAGTTCTAAGATAGGTAAAAATACAATGCAAAAATGGGGAATATAAAGGCAAGTTTCTTACCCTTGAAGACTTTCTTCGAAAATGGTGGACCAGCTGGTTCTTCAAGCTCAAAACCACCCAAGAACTTCAAGACCAACCTTTGGTTCTTCAAGGAACCAAGAAAAGGTGTAACACTATGTGTTTGTGTGCAATAGTAAGACACAAACACACTTAAACACACACAAAGGCCAAATGAGAGAGAGGTATAGAGATAGAACATGTATGGAACCCTAGACCTAAAACCAGAGCTCTCACACAACTTTTCTCTCTAAAGTGTCTAACCTTAAGCCAAGAGGGGAGGGCTCCTTTTATAGAGGAGCCAATCTTGTAAAGCTTACAAGGTAAGCTAACAAGGAAGCCATCCCTCCATACACGTGTATGGAGGGGAACAAAATGCTATACAGCTGTATTAAAATATCTGCAAAAACAGATGAACAGTAGTCGGCTACTCAAAATTGTCATTTTGACAAAATGGACTGCCGACCGGCAACAAATAGTGCTGACCGGCAGTATACATTGCCGATTGCAACAAAATACTAGCCGGTGGCCTCTGGCCATGGCCGGTGATGTGTGGGGATGCCTCACAAGGCATTCCCTGCCCCTTCAAGGCAAAACACAAGTGTTTGGTGCAAAACCAGACACAACGCAGTCGAATCGAGAGATCCTGAGGCAAGGCGCGCAAGCCGAGACCTCCGGGAACTCAAGACGAACACAAACATGGATGATCACTGAGTGTTCAAACGGTGACGTCCAAGTCTTGAGGACGGTCAAAAATGGGATGTCTACAGTTGCCCCTCTTTGACAGAACTCGAAAGTCATAACAATGACGGGAGTGAATGTCAGAGCCCAGAGACGACCCATTTTTGACAAGGCCGAAGACTCAAACAAACATGCAAGACGAACAAGATATGCGCCCGAAGGCAGGGGCAAAATGCAAGACAATGCACAGAGCCGGACATAACTTATGATCATGCAAAGAAAGCTGTAATGAAGCATACATGCGACAATTTTAAGCTAGCATACACCAAACTACACTACAATGCAGAAAGGATGTAAGAGAATTATGCAATTCTCAATACGTCTCACTCGGAGGATACAATACCTGTGCGGTTCGTCTGGTTGTACCAGCCTCAAATGAACCGTACATACAATATCGTGCCTGCAAAGAAAACAACTCAACAGGTACGATGCTATTAGCAACATGCATGACAATGCAAGAGTAGATGCAAAATGATATGCAATATATACAAAACAATGTATAAATAATGCAAATAAAGATGCAATGTAATTGAAACAATGCAAACTATATGCAAAGCAATTGAATCATGATCCGATCATGAGCGGTTCGAAACCACGCAGATGTCAAATAGATTGATGGAGGTAACAAGTCCGTCTACCATAGAACGATCAACTGAACTATGAGTAATGTAGACGGACACAAGAACAAGTATTGGGGGGGAATGACATAAGTGGGGAAACGACCCGCTGGAGAAAGGACTACGATCCTAATGCTGGATGCGAAAATTACACTACAATGTAATATAAATATGGATATGTTGGGGAGATGGCAATGGACATGGCACGCGGGCCAAACCAAATCTTGCCTAGGCAAGGCATGTACGCAAACAAGCCATGTTTAACATAGAACGGTCCACTGAACTATGCTTTGACACAAGAAGTATGGGCACATACCCGACCAAGCTCAACATGGAAAGGCGCAAGCCATAAATGGAAGGTGATGCAATGAATGTATGCAAGCTACAATGCGATGGATATGGCACGTGGGCCAAACCAAATCTTGCCTAGGAAAGGCATGTACGCATACAAGCCATGTTTAACATAGAACGGTCCACTGAACTATGCTTCGACGTGAAAAGTATGGGCACATACCAGACCAAGCTCAATCATGGAAAGGCGCAAGCCATAGGCGGAAGTGATGCAGTGAATGCATGCAATCCACAATGCAATATCTACAAATATGCAATGGGGATGGAAATGGATACAATGGATATGGCACGCAAGCCAAACCAAATCTTGCCTAGGAAAGGCATGTACGCATACGAGCCATGTCTGACACAGAAAAGGTGCCGCGACCCTCAAACCAACATACCAGCGTGGAATAGGCGCGTACACATGCAGAACTGTGCTTTAACATGAAAAGTAAGGGCACATACCAGACCAAACTCAACATGGAAAGACGCGAGCCATAGATGGAAGGTGATGCAATGAATGCATGCAATCTAAAATGCAATGGATATGGCACGCGGGCCAAACCAAATCTTGCCTAGGAAAGGCATGTACACAAACAAGCCTTGTCTAACATAGAACGGTCCACTGAACTATGTTTTGACGTGAAAAGTATGAGCACATACCAGACCAAGCTCAATCATGCAAAGGCGCAAGCCATAGGTGGAAGGTGATGCAATGAATGCATTCAATCTACAATGCAATATCTACTATGTTCCAATGATGCATGACAATGCAACTATTTATGATGATGCATGACAATGCATGTTTTTTGTTTTTTGTTTTTTGTTTTGGAGATGCAAATGCATGATGATGCATGATTTTGAAGTGCGCGACAACGCGCGGCTTTTTATATGCATGACAATGCAAGCAAACTGTGCACATCAATGTGCCGAAGGTCTTGCACCTCCCAAGGATTTAAGGTCTTCTAGACTGGGTAGATTGCACAAGAAATGCATAACAATGCAAGTGAACTTGAAATGCGCAACAACGTGCGGCTTAAAATATGTGTATAATGCAACTTATCAAAAGTCGTTCGGGCACGACAAACACCGAAGGACTTGCACCTTCAGAGGATTTAGGGTTTCCTAGACCGTCGTATAGGACGGTGTGATGCGCAAAATAGCGCGATTGAATGCATGCAAGATGCGCAAAATAGCGCGATGCGTTAGACAACTCAAGTGCACAAGACAGTACGATGCGCAAGATAGTGCGATGGAATGCAATGCACAAGACAGTGCGATTGAAATGCGATGCACAAGACAATGCGATGCGCAAGATAGCGCGATGGAATGCAATGCACAAGACAGTGCGATTAAAATGCGATGCACAAGACAGTGCGATTGAAATGAAAGGCACATGGGGCAACTTTTGAGTTTTGTAAAAGTCAAAAGGATACGGAAAGGATACACCTTGCACGAATTCGAGTGCCACGCACAGAAGACACGACCCGAGGTCAAAACGGAGGCCGGTTGAGCGTCAGGAATGCACTGTCTTGCACTGTTTTGAGCACTAAAGGCCCTGGACCCCACAAATAACTCAAACAAGGGTGTAGGAGGCTCCAAAATCACTGTAAGAGGCCACCGGATGTCCACCGGCCATCAGAATGAGTCACCGGCCGTTCACCGGCCATCATACAATCCCCATCGGCAAATTATTTTGCCGACCGGCCAACAGCAAAACAACCCATACCAACCACTACACATTCTGAACACTCTGCTCATACTCTACTGGGGATTAATCTGCATACAGCCCATAACACAGCGCTTGGCTCATTTTGCACACAACGGATCCTGAACAAACAGCCCAAATCTGACAAGACGGACCATGAAGGTTGAATCCACTGAAGTTGAAGCACACCCAGATGCGGTCTGAAACCCAGAAGCTTCGAAGAGGCCCGTGTTTTCCCGTTCACACTTATCGGGGGTGGACCCTGCAGTTTGTATGAAAGAACCAAATCATGTTTTTGCACAAATGTGGAGAATGGCACAGCATTCTGAGCACAAAACGATTAATCTTTGAAAATGAGAAAAGGGTTCCCAACCGGGTATTGAGCCTACAACTGAACACAACATACTATGACTCAACAAAAGGTACACGACCTAAACACATCGAGTAACACTCGGAAAAGACTCAAAACAAAGGTTGAGGTAAACAAAACAAAAGACACGACATACAGACGCGTTAACGACGACGGGGGACCTCAGATCACGAGGAGCCAGTTTCTCTGGGTATTGTTTCCCACCCTTTTCTCATTTGTGATTCTCACATCACTCTGGCACTCAAGCTCGGTTTTTCTCTCAAAACCCTTTGGCTCGCTTTTACTCTCAACTTACACCTCTCTATTCTTTATTCTCTCATTTTTCGTCCCTTCCCAAGGTGATTAATGAATGAATAGGAAGTTGCGGGTTCATGCCCGATGCCGTTAGCTCACAGCTATTTCTTCTGGTGGGTAGAGTGCCCTCCTGGCAAGTTTGTTGATGACGGGGGAAAGACAGAACACCTGACTCAACTGTGCCCCTAGTTCATCATTATGACCATTTTTTCGTTTGGTTTTCTACTAAAACAGTTTTGATCAAGATGAGAGTCGGATTAACGTACTTGTTCGATTTTTGATTTGAAAGCCATGCAAGTCAGACTGTAAGCACTGAAAATTTTTCTTTTTGGGTCCAAGAAAATGGTCCAGTTTTGGAAAATGGAATAGTTTTCGAGAAAATAGTCGACCTCAGTAAAAATTTTCAAAAACTATTTTTGCAAACGGTTGATGCTCAATGATCATGGAACTTATTCTTTGAGATGCGCAACCTCGGATCGGAGGCAATAGAAAATTGCCCCTGGCTTGAAGAACGCCGCACGACAACGGAAAGTTGCCCCTGGTTTGAATGGCGGCTCACGACGACTCGTGGCAACGGAAAGTTGCCCCTTGTTTGGATGGTGCCGCAGCAGTCTGCAAACAGTCTTCATTGGTGGTAGTCGAACTCTTGGACACAGAGATGATGAAGACGGTTATAATAGATATATGGACACAATCACCTTGGAAGGTGTTGGCGAGTAGACTTTGGGATGAAATCGAAACCATTGCATGGACCGAGACGCTATGAAAGCGTTGGGGACTGGACTTCAGAATGAAGTTGCCTACGTATCCCAAACATGGGAATCAAGCCTTATGTAGTTCCGGTTAAAGTACACTCGGGTATTTTAACCTTCACTTTTCAGGCTCTAACTTTTGCCAAGGTGCCCGATGCGGGTTTTCGACCTTGCGAGCTTCTTTTCATTTTCTTTCGTTCATTTCTTTTTTCTTTTCTTTTTTTGTATTTTTCTTTTGTTTTCTTTTGTTTTCTTTTCTTTTTTTTTGTATTTTTCTCTTGCCCTAACTTTTGCCTGGGTCGCTCTTTCGGGTTTTTGGCCCAGCGAGCCTCTCAAAGGGTAAAAGTGTAACAAGTCCATGTCAAATGGTTTCTGAAGTTGAAGCCTCTCTGTATCTAGGAGAACGGCTATTGCAATGATTTGCAGAAGAATCCATCCCGGTTATTTCACGAGCTTCTTCCGGCAAGATCTAATCCTTCTGATTCGGCTTTGGTGCCTCTTGCTCGAGGGCTGCTTCTGAACTGGCCACGCGGGCCTTACATGACGTTTGACCGTTGAACTGGCTGAACGGGTTCAAAGTTCGAAACGGATGGGTTGAATCTTGAGGCTGAGAGCGATCCTAGGCTGCACAATCTCAAGAGCGGTTCCACACAGGTCTTCACAAGGCCGCGCAAAACATTTGCTTTTGAAAGTTTTTAAGAAAGCGACAAATCGCTCGCACTGAAGATAGTGTGGAACCAATCTGGATCAAGCCAGGGTCCTTCCCAGTACTCACGCTGACAAGCATGGTTTCATCCATTACGGGCTTAGCATGCTTATCTTTCTCTCAAAATGATCAAAATTTTGCAAAACCTGAGGAATTCCTTCCTCTTTGTTTTTATCACTGCGATGTTCAAAAGGTTTTTGAAAAACTCAGGTTAATGCAATGAGTTTGGCGCACAGGAGAGCAGGCGAGATGTACTGTCAGTCCATTCAAATCCTCTGGCACAACTAACTTACACTGGAAGCAAGCGTGAAAATGAGATAGCCATCGCTGTTTCATTCAGATTTGTTGGTATAACTGGCCCCTCGGCAGAAACAGACTAAAAAACAAAAACGGGTAATTACAAGACAAAACGGTGTTCGAGGCAACAACCTCGGAATCACCTGGTATTCTATATAAAAGGGGACTGACTCGATACAACAAGATAGACCCTTAAGCAAAAAGACTGACTCAAAACAAAGAGACAGACTCAAAACAAAAGAATGACTCGATACCCAAGTCAGAATTTACAAAACTCGGTTTCACCGATGCTCAAAAATGCGTGCCAGACGCCATATCCAAAATATACCGAATGCCGCCCGCAGGTGGTTCACTTTCTGATTACATACTTGCAGTATCAGTGTCCTCAAAATCCAATAACTGGGTGGTAATGGACTTGGCTGAGGTGGGCGGGAGGATAATCTCGTTGTCGATCAAATCTTACACCTCATGACGGAGGCGGAAACAATTGTCAGTTGCATGGCCTGTCTGCTGGTGGTATGCGCAGTACTGAGCAGCATCATGCGTAGCAGGGAGATTCTTCAGGAGAGGCCGAGGCTCCAAGGGTTTAAGGTGCCCCCTCTCGGCAAGGATCTGAAGTGCCTTAGACAGAGGCATGTAGAGAGCACGAAAGACCCTGTGCCCTCGGGGCAGGTATTTTGAAGTCTGAGCGTTCTTACTAGACGCACAAGCGAAAGGGCCGGCAGGCGCCACCTTGGCTTTTTGATCCTTTCCCGGTGCAGGGTTGGGAATAGGAGGAACTGTTCTAGCGTGACGGGCCTATCCTGATTTTCTGACTGGCTTGAACTACCCTCAGGTGGAGTGGGGAAAGCATCCTCCACAATTTTTGCCACAACTGCGGATATCTGTTGCTTATTCATCCCCCCGGCTTTCAAAGCCTCGACTTCCCGCAGCAGTTGTTCAATAGGATCGGCATCTGCCTTCACTTTGTCTTTTCCTCTGGCCTCAACCTGATCGAGGGTTTGGGTTGATGCTGATATGTCATTACCATAGCTGGAGGCCATCTCCAGTTGGCTAAGTTCAATCACAATTCGCCCCAACAACGGGGGCTCCTGGGGTACAAAACTCCCGGCATATGGTGCGGCTGGAAGTGAAGCTGACATTCCGTAGGCGAGATCCGCCACAGACCTTTGGAGATCACCTATCATCCCCATAAGTTCAAATGTAGTAGGCTCGCGAGCCTGATATAGTTGGGGGCCTAGACCGGGTGCGCAACAGGCGACCTGGGTGGATGTGACATATCAATGTTGGCCTCACTTTGCAGAGCGATCCCTTGATCTAATGCAACTGTCATAACCATGATCTCTTCTGAATTCTGCGTCATCATAAGTCCGCTATACTGAACGGTGACTGACGGATCAGATATCTGTCTTGCCTCAGCAAGGGGGAATACTATCTACTCTGTATCAACTCTCCGAACCTCTGAACTGAAAGGAAAAACAAACAGTATTTCAGCCCAAACAGACCAACCACAGGTGTAGCTGAACAACTGCACTCTACTGCTGATCACTGTTTCCCAGAATCACTGTCCCCAAAACTGAACCCTGATACCCGCAGATAACTAATTTTCAACAACACTGATACTGGTGCCCTTGGGCCCGATACTCAAACTTGCAAACTGGTATGTACGTTCCTGTAGAGATACACTCTAAAAGCACATAGCAAGTAAAGAGAGCCAAAACACCCCTATGTTGGGGTAGGGTTTCCCTGTCCTATTTTGTCAGGAGCTAGGGTTCCACTATGCACGCAGCAGTTTCAAGCAACCTAACATCGGGTAAGCAACCTGTCCTAACTTGGAATGGTCACTATGGATTCCGAATATGCACTAGGTCGAATGGTCGAGAAGGGTGCCCCGGTAAAACTGGGGTTTGTGTTCCCATACTGTCAGAGCCCATAATCGGTCAGCCTTATGGTCATGCCTTGACAAGGTGAGCCTCCGGCAAACCGTTCAGGAATGGCAGATGGCAAACACGGTGTCCTAGGCGCACCAATGCACATGCAATGCAAAGAGACACATAAATGAAATCAAAACAGGATATCACAACTTCGAGTCAAGCTCTCTAAATCCCCAGCGGAGTCACCAGAAACTGTAGACGCGCCCGCGTGGGGCCCTCGCTACAGTTCGGACTCGATTTGTGTCACGGTTCTTAATCTGAACCAAAGAGTCTAAATCCGGCAAATCGTTTTGAGAAACAGATTTTTTGAAAAGAAGTGCCAAACATGGACTGTTTTTCCAGATACAGAGTCGCCACCTAAATATTTTTTGAAATGGGAGAATTTAGGAAACCCTGACTCGGTGCCAAAGGCCACGTGTCCGTCATCACCAAAGTTGCCTCGGCTCAGGAACTTGGGTACGATTGGGGAAGGTCAGCTATGAGCACCCCCTCTCGCCCGATCCGAAGATCGGCCTCTATTAACCGTGATATCCTTTTTTGAAAACGTTATGTGTTCTTATTCCAGTTGTTAGCCTAGAATTACTATGTCATGCGCACAGCAAACAAGTATAGACTAGATTGCCTAATTTGGAAATAAGCATTGCATATCCGTTTGTTTTGGAAAATGTTTTGGAATTTGCTACTCACAAGTAGGCTAAAATACGGATTTTAACGAGTTTTTCCAACTCAGACAATCCAACCTTCACCCATAGGCATTGAAATAGTTTATCACATAAGCAACTAGCCACATAGTAAGTATGCTGTCATGTTAACATTCACATTCATGCGAAATGCTAAACCATAAATACTTACATCGTACTTCGTGCCAAAACAATGAACTAGTTAGCCAACATGCATGGTCCTAGTTCATGTCAATTTGACTAATGCAACACGTACAGAATGCAATTAGAATAGGCCCGGCTAACCTAAGCATGGCATGCGAAATGCAATCAGTTGATGCACGTATTCAATTTGGAATTGAAGTACAAATGCAGTTAGCGTGATGTACCGAGCCCGGTGCATGCAAGACAAATGCATGAATGCACGCATGCATAGCATAAGGTATGCTAATTTAAACATGACCTATTACTAACCATCAAAGCAGGTAGGTAAAAGGGAAGAAAGAAGTGGGGATTAGAAGACATGCACACACACGCACCCACACTTATTACAGATTCGCCCTCGCTCGGAGGGACCGAATAAATATTATAAATTAACTAACTCGCGAGCTGATTAATTATTACAAATTAGCTAATTAGTTAACAAACTAACTAAGCTAGGAAAAACAGTAAACCGCCTCGAGAAGAGAGCCTAATGCAATGCGTGCTCGGTCCTGCTCGGAAGTGCACTGCCATGCCTAGGCTGCCTCTGTTTTCCTTGATATACTCCTCTGGAGACTTCCAAAGTCTCAGGACTGCTTCCCTGGACATTGGGAGATATCACCGGCTGAATGGGATTGTCACCGGCAGTGGTATGTGGTCACCGGCCGTTGGTGAAGCTATCGGCAGAGGGAGGATTGCCGGTCGGCACTCCATGAAGTCGGCCGGCAGAGAATGCCTGCAGAACCTGTTTGACAGCAGCAGAGGGCAAGGTAGAGCATGACAATACAATTCAAGCCATATATGCACCAAACATGTTCTTTATCATGTGAATGAGTCAAAGGGACATGCATCTTGGTTCTCGGACCACTAATCGCGTATTTCAATGCGTGATGGCCCAAGAGACCAAGCATGCACATTTGATGTCAAGTGTAATGCAAACCAACAAACCAAAGAGACTCAACCTCTATCACAAACATTTCAAGAGGCCAAGCATGCATGCAAGTAGAATGCAATCCTAGGCATGTGAGCTAAGGATGCGACATGGCAATGCAACGCATTCATGCAATTATGCAAGCAAGTATGCGAGACAAACATGCAAACAAACAAAGGGTAGACTTGAGCATGATATGGGCAGCTCTAATTAGGCCCAAAAACAGTGGCCAAAGTGCTATGAAATGAGGGCTAAATGACATGCAAACATGCATGCACACAAGGACCGACACTTAAGCATTAAAGAGCAATTCTCAAGCACACTCAAGAGGGTACAAACATGGACAAATGACATGCATTAAGCTTTGAAAATCATGCGAGAACATGGTGCCAAACCAAGCAAGCAAGATAGGCTAAACATGCAACAAATGGCCCAAGCATCCAAAGCAAACTAATGAAGTATTGAACTACACTTAGCAAGACCAAACATAGCATGAACTAAATGACTCAAAACAGAATTTTGGCATGTTAAGACAAGGCCTAAAGATCACTTAGATGGCATCCAAATGACCTAAATTCAAAGGCATGCACAAATGCCAAAACACGGAGCATGCTACACAAGCTTTCAAAGCATTAAAGAGGTGTCCAAGGCAAGCATACAAGCATGTTAAAGGGACTGAAATAACATGGCAAATGGTCCCAAACCATCAACATAAGGCAAGTAATGCATGCTACACACTCACACACTTAAGGCCAACAAGCCAAAATGCAAAGGGGGCATATCATGTATGGCAAAGCCGACCCAAACAACTATGGACAGACCTCAAACATAGCAAAATAAGCACAAAAGCTTCACAAAGCTAGAGCTAAAACATGCTTGAACAGTGGTTTACAACCTAAGGCATGTTAAGGCCTAAACATGGCATTACAAGGTAGGTATGCTAAGCATGCATGGTGTACCAAAACCAATAAAAAACAGAGGCATATTATGACATAATAAGCATAAAAAAACAGCCAAGGTATGGTCAACATGAAGCTTAGCTAGGTGCTCCCTCAAGAGGCCAAAAATGGTCCTTTTCAAGGACAACAAGGAGAGGGGGTGGCCCTCTCCTTCCTAGGACCTCAAGGCACCATCCTCACCTCTGAAATCCCTCAAGATTTTAGTGGTGAGGAGGCCCAAACACCAAGGTCCCGGAGCTCACTCAAAATGGCACAAAATGGGGCCTCTTAAGGCCTAAGAGGGGTCAAACACCTCCAAACCACAAAACACTCTAAACAAACTATTTAGAGGGCTTAAAAACAGAAATTTTTTATGTTATACACTAAGAACAAAAACAGTTCTAGGATAGGTGAAAATACAATGCAAAAATGGGGAATATAAAGGCAAGTTTCTTACCCTTGAAGACTTTCTTCGAAAATGGTGGACCAGCTGGTTCTTCAAGCTCAAAACCACCCAAGAACTTCAAGAACAACCTCTGGTTCTTCAAGGAACCAAGAAAAGGTGTAACACTATGTGTTTGTGTGCAATAGTAAGACACAAACACACTTAAACACACATAAAGGCCAAATGAGAGAGAGGTATAGAGATAGAACATGTATGGAACCCTAGACCTAAAACCAGAGCTCTCACACAACTTTTCTCTCTAAAGTGTCTAACCTTAAGCCAAGAGGGGAGGGCTCATCTTATAGAGGAGCCAATCTTGTAAAGCTTACAAGGTAAGCTAACAAGGAAGCCATCCCTCCATACACGTGTATGGAGGGGAACAAAATGCCATATAGCTGTATTAAAGTATCTGCAAAAGCAGATGAACAGTAGTCGGCTGCTCAAAATTGCCATTTTGACAAAATGGACTGCCGACCGGCAACAAATAGTGCTGACCGGCAGTATACATTGCCGATTGCAACAAAATACCTGCCGGTGGCCTCTGGCCATGGCCAGTGATGTGTGGGGATGCCTCACAAGGCATTCCCTACCCCTTCAAGGCAAAACACAAGTGTTTGGTGCAAAACCAGACACAACGCAGTCAAATCAAGAGATCCTGAGGCAAGGCGGGCAAGTCGAGATCTCCGGGAACTCAAGACGAACGCAGACATGGATGATCACCGAGTGTTCAAACGGTGACGTCCAAGTCTTGAGGACGGTAAAAAATGGGGTGTCTACAGTTACGCTATGCAAAGCTAAGTATGGTACCAAATGCAGTATATGAGATACACTGTGCCAGTGCCGTGAGTAGTGTATGATTGCAGTGTATGAATGCTGTGAGCAGTTTATGAGATACAATGTGTCAGTGTTGTGAGTGGTATGTGAGTGCGGTGTATCGAATGCCGTATCGATAATGTAACGCATTAGATTAGTATGGAACAGATTATGCAAGGTTCTGGCACTGAGGTTGAAAGAACTTACCGGGATACGATAGATACTCAGCAGGTCTATACTCCTCTGCAGCATCCCTATCACCGAAGCCGTCAGCTCCAGAGCCTGCCTAGTGTACTCGATAGAAGCCTGTAAAAGTGTTGAGGCAATTAGTAATCTGCGGGATATCAACTGAAATGAAATAAATGTACAGAATGAAAAGCAGTGCATGTACTGGGGTCGAGCCCCAAACTCCGACGAGCTCGTGATCAGCCGGAGGAGGAGCGATGGGTATCTGATAAGTCTCCCCACCCTGTCCTCGGCATATCATAGTGGTGGGCAAGTCTGGCCACTCTGCTCTCCGTCCCCTCCGAGAACCCCTCCTGCCATAGGCCTGAGCTGCCCATGATGCTCCCACTCTTCCTGCTGGGGCTGCAAGTCTCTCTCTCTCACCTCGGCGAGAACTGGCCAGAGGTGGCATGTGATAAGTCTGGATGAAGTCGGTGTAGTCGCCATCATCTCTGAAAAAGTCAGCGTCCCAACCTATCGTGAAATTGATCATCTCCTATGTGGTGTACCTCTTTGTATGCCTCATATGGGTGGGAGGTGGCCTTGGGACTATCTGCTCAGGCAAGCCGAGGGTCTGTCGTAGGAAGTGCTCTCCCAAGTACCACGCTCGGCAGACCGAACCCTCCAGCAAAACTCAGAATCGGGCAATCTCCCGAGCGCCCATGTACTAGTCTCTCACTGCGTCAGGCAGCACTGCCCAGGGCTACCAGGTGATCTGCAAAAGACAGAATATGCAGTTTGTTATCTGTTGTTAAAAGTGCAATATAAAGCAAGAATACCGATGAACTGTAAGGTTTGAAATACCTCTGCTGCGGCTATGGTGTCAAAATATCTACGGAAGAACAAGACAGACTCTCGTGGCCTCTGCTCGCACCTCACGTTATATCTATGAGAATATGGAACAATGAGGGGCATCTCCACCTCCGGCTCTGGTGCAATCCTCGGGAAGTAGGCATACACCCACAACTAACAGAAAGTAAAAGGGCAACAATGAGTATGTCTATCAGTAAAGCAGAATACAGATGAAGTAGAAATCAGAGAATGATGTGCAGTGTATTGTGTAGTGTGTGAAGTGTCTTGTGCAGTGTGTGCTGTGTACAGCCAGTGTAAAGCGGATTACGTATATGCGGTGTGTGTGGTGTATAGATAGTGTAAAGCAGAGTTGTAAAAATAGAAGGGAAAAAGGTACCTCCCAGGCTCGCCAGTAGCGTCCTAGCAGATACCCGCTCCAGCGAGATGAGGAGCTCATGTACCCGTACAGTGTGGCCAATCCTGCGCCACCTCAGTCATAGCGTCGGATCTAGGTCACGTCCACTAGTGCGCTCAACAGATAAAGGCCAACTGTGTTCGCCCGGTCGGCGAAGAGAGTAGTGCCCAGCATAAACATAAGGAACCCTCGGGCATAATGCTCGACCTCCTCCCGGGTCGTCGGCGTCTGTCCCTTGAACTGGTCCTCGAACCATGAATATCTCACAAACCCTGGCCGGGAGAGAGGTGGGCGAGTGCCAAGTTAGAAGATCTGGGCAACATCCCACTCGCCCATGTCAGTGTCAAAAGGGATCAGATCACCCCCTACTCCGATGCCAGTGAGCATGGAGAAGTCGAAGGGAGTCATCGTTATCTCCCCTGCCGTAGAAAGGTGGAAGGAATCGGTGATGTCCCACCACCTCTCCACTAGCGTGCCTAGGAGAGACCGACTCACAGTGAGGCGCGAGAGTCCCATTCAGAATATGCCAAAACTGGCCTGATCGACGATGTGGCGGACCTCATCAGGTAGCTCCATGTACCAATCTCGAACAACGGTATTCCCAAAACCCTGGAAGGCATGGGAATCTCCCTATGTTTGAAGACAAACAGATATGAAGCAGTGTCAGGAATACAGTGTTTGAATGTGTTCAAAATTGATAAAAATGCAGTGTGTATGCATATGTTTGATTTGACACAGATATCATGTATGAATGTGCTCAGGGTGAACTAAGCATGCGGTGTACAAGTATGTCTGGGTTAATCAGATAAAGAACAGTATTGGCTATTCGAGAGATGTGATCTACATCGCAGAAAGTAAAAGAGAAGAGTGTACCTCAGCAGCGCCATAAGATAAGTGTGACTCCGGCTCGCGTAGTAGGAGCTCCACTGGCGCACCTCGCGGGAAGCTCCTGAACTAGCAAATACTGTCAGGAGGCAACACATGTACCTCGGGCTCGTACGTCGCCAGGTCGAAAGGACGAACACTTAGCAGCAAGAGCTCGAACTCGGGATCCATCTCCATCCCCGGAGGAGCCCCACCCTGTGGAATATCGTTCGCCATCTCGAGGAGAGTGAGAAAATGGGCGAAGGTATGGAAAATGGGCAAGAATGCCAAAAGTCAACCCTGAGGGGTAAAAGATGGAAGAAAAGGTCGAAGTGCGGAAGAAGGCACGGAAACCAAGGGAAACTCGGGGGAAACAAACCCCAAGTGATGGAAATCAAGAAAGGAACACCGAACTCACATTTCAATCAGTTCAAAACGTTGAGAATAACGAAGGTTGTGCGAATCGAACGTTGTGGGAGGCTTGAAAACGGGGGAAAAGCTCGGATCGAAGGATGGAAAACAACCTAGAGAGAGAGGAGAATGAATTTCGGCTAGGGAGAAGTGAGGAAATAGGGTTTGAAACCCTATACTTAAAGACCCGAGGTGAATGGGCAAAACTGCCCAGGCTCTGCCACTTTTGGCCGATCGGCCAATTTGTTAGCCGATCGGCTAAATTGTTGGCCGATAAGCTTGTTTGATGCCGGATGCCTAACCGATGGATCCCTCTTGTGGCCGATGAACCTCCAATATCCTTGTTTTGGGTTTTTCTGCTGATTTGTGCCCTCATATCTCAAGAAAGTGCAAGAAAATACACTTTTGAAGCTTGAGCGGCCTCCGTGGTGACCCCGAACCGTGTCTTCCGTGCGCGGCACTCGATACGCACGAGGTGTATCCTTTTCCGTATCCTTTTGTATATTGCAAGATTCAAAAACTGCTTTTGAATATGTCGCATTACAGTGTTTTGTCATGTTTGCAAAGTGCGCATTTGTTATACGCCTTTTCACTCTTACATTGAGCATGCCTCATCTCGTTTTGAAATTGTATCTCAACATTGTGAAGAACATGCCTTTAACATGCTTACATTGAATATGTACATCATAATGTTGCATGGAGCATACATTATATCTTACACCCCTTGCGTTGTCGCGCACCCCCGTTGCATTGTTATGCACACTCACTCGCATTGTTATGCACGTTTCACTTGCGTTGTCACGCACGTTACCTGCATTGTTATGCACCTCTTCACTTGCGTTGTCATGCACTTTTCACTTGGATTGCTATGCACCTCTTCACTTGCATTGTCATGCCACCTTTTCACTTGCATTGTTTTGTGCATTTTACCTACATGTGTTTCTACTATATTGTATCTGTCAAAATCTCGCTTTTGTGCAGGCACGATATTGTATGTACGGTTCATTCAAGAGGAGTTCCGGTTAAGTTTGACTGCCAACCTTTCTCCACTCGCGTGCCGCGTTTGGACATACTCGCATTGTCATGTGCATCGCGCTTTCTTGCGCAACCTTTCTCCACTCGTGTACTGCGTTTGGACATACTCGCACTGTCATGTGCATCGCGCTTTCTTGCGCAACCTTTCTCCACTCGCGTGCCGCGTTTAGATGTACTGGCACTGTCATGTGCATCGCGCTTCCTTGTGCAACCTATCTCCACTCGCGTGCTGCGTTTGGATGTACTCGCACTGTCATGTGCATCGTGCTTTCTTGCGCAACCTTTCTGCACTCGCATGCCACGTTTGGACATACTCGCGCTATCATGTGCATCGCGCTTTCTTGCGCAACCTTTCTCCACTGCGTGCCGTGTTTGGACGTACTCGCACTGTCATGTGCATCGTGCTTTCTTGCTGTAGACATCCCCGAACGTCCCGAGAGGGAATCCCATTTTGTTCATTAGGCTCACTACAGTTTAGGACTCAATGTCACGGTCCTGTATCTAATCTCGCAGAGTGCAATGCAAGACCGATGAATGATCAAAGAGTCCAAATCTGGCAAATCGTTTTGAAAAACTGATTTTTTGAAAGAAGTGCCAAACATGGACTGCTTTGGTAGATACAGAGTCGCCACCTAAATATTTTATTTTGGGGGAATTTAGGAACCCTGACTCATGCCTAAGGCCACATGTCCGTCATCACCAAAGTTGCCTTGGCTCAGGAACTTGGGTACGATTGGGGAAGGTCATTTCATGAGCAACTTCGCTCGCCCGATCAAAGATCGGCCACTACTAAGCATGATATCGAGTTTTTGAAAACACATGCGTTCTTATTTCGGTTTATTAGCCTAGAATTACTATGTGATGCGCACAGCATACAAGTATAGACTGGATTGCCTAATTTGGAACAAAGCATCGCGTATCCGTTTGTTTTGAAAATGGATTGAAGTTTGCTACTCTCAAGTAGGCTAAAACATGGGTTTCGATGAATTATTCCAATTGAAGCAACCCAACCTTCACCCACAGGCATTCAGGCAGTTATATCACATAAGCACATAGCCTCATGGCAAGCGTGCTATCACGGCAGTCACTCACACACATGCAAGGATACTAAAGCATAAACACTTACCGAGTACTCCAAGCCAAAGAAAGAAGCTAATTAGAAAACATGCATGAGTCCTAACTATACTAAGATTTCCTAGTGCAACACATGCAAAAATGCAACTATGATAGGCTCGGCTATTCTAAGATGGCATATGAGATGCAACAGTCGATACATGTATTCAACTTGGAATTGAAATACAATGCAGTTAGCATGATGCGCCGAGCCCGGTGCATGCAAGACAGATGAATGGATGCAAACATACAAGCATAAGTATGCTAATTGAAACGTGCCCTAAAACTAAACATCATAAGCTAGTAAATAAAAAGGAGAAAGACGTGGGGTTGGAAGACATGCATCACACACACGCACACTTATTACAACATTGCCCTCTTGCAGAAGGTCCGAATAATACAAAACCAAATGAATAATGAACTACAACTAATTATTACACGACATTAACTAATTAACAAACTAGCTAAGTAAGCATGTAAACTAAATGAATGTGACTGCCTCAGCTCTGTTTTGGATGACAATGGATGCATGCATGTTCGAGTCGCCTCGTCGGGAAATCCATCGTGATGCCTCGTCTCGCCTTTGTGTGCAATTGATTTCAGAAACTTGCACGAAGCTCCAAGAGGCTGAAAATCCACTCTGGGAAGTTGTGGGAGGGCTGCTGACCAGCCAATGGCATGGAAGACCACCTGCCAACCACCCTTTGTGGTGGAGACCAAAAGAGGTGGTCGGCCGACCAGTTTCTGCCTCCTGTTCTTGGCTTTCTGCAACACAAAGCAAGAGAGAGGCATAGCATGGTATTTTCAACAAATGTGTGCATGACCACTCTCCCCATCATTGCACAAGCTCCAAGGAGTGTAGTCCTCGATCCTCGTGCCATCAATCATGCATCTCGATGCATGATGGCCGAGGAGTCGAATTGCACGACTCAATGTGAAATGAATGCACAAATGGACACCTTAAGCCAACAACTCTATCATGGATAGTCAAGAGTGTCGGCGACCGGGAATTGAAGCACGTTTCATCACTTTGAGTACGAAACGTCCCTCGTTTCCCGTGATTGGGCTAAACCCTACTCCAAACACTATGCAACAACTAGAATGGCATGGCATGCAAACACAATGCAAGAACTAGCATGCAATCCTAAACGAAATGCAACTGAGACACGCAAACATGCAAGGAGTGATATGCATAGGTGCAACTAGCATGCGCAATGCTATGAACTATCAATGGCATACTCAATGCACATGACATAATATGGCATACACAATGCAAGATGGAGTTAAAGCAATATGAGTGGACCTCAGCCACACTCAAATCAGTGGCCAAACATGATGGAATTAGGCAACAAAACACATGCAAATATGTACCAATGCAAGGGGCCGATCCTAAGGCACCAAATGCAACTTTATCAAAGCATGGCAAGGGATGAAATATGGCATACAAATACACATTTTCCAGCTCTGAAACATGATGCACAATGGTCCCGAATCATGCAAACACTTCACACAATGCATGCTAGATGGCCCGAATACCGAAACTAGTGAAGTGGATTACACTAGAGGTACACAAAGCAATGCACAAATGGAAAAATCAACCCCAAACAGACCCTAGGCAGGTCCAAGACAGCGGGAAAATGGCCAAAAATGATGGCTCAACATGCATAGAAATGAAGCTCATGCACTGGTCCAAAAACGAGGCAAACAAGCACAACTCTCAAATGCACTTAAGGAGTGGAAAACATGGGAACATGACACAAGTATGAGGTCTGAAATAACATGCACAAAGATGCCAAGACATGCAAACACCTCTATTCAAGCATGCAAGAGGCTAGAAAACTTAAGGCTAGGCATGGATATTGAACTACAACCATGCATAGCATGCATTATTTGACCATGAGGCATAAAAACAGATCTAAGGAAGTCCAAAACATGCACAAAATCAGTTTAAGGCATGGCCAAAAAGTGCTAGAATCATAGACCAAAATAGCATGCAATGCACGCTAGTACAGGGGATTTGCACTACAAGTATGTGAGGCAATAAAGTGGCTACCAAACCAGAACAATTCAGAGGTATGACATGCCAAATAAACCCCAAAAACCCAGTGAAATATGGTCCATGCATGCAAGAATGACAGGCTTCTTTGATAGGCTATAAAGAGGGTTGTTCTACACATGCAAGATGGACACCCAAAATGGCAAAGCCACCTCTGGACCGAGGTTATGCAGATCACAAAACCCACCAAAAAAGGCCTGAAATATGGCTTTGAAACATGCAAATAAGGGGTTCTTTGTAAGGCCAAAAATGCTAGTAAACAAGACAAGGGGTGAGAGGGTCACCCCTCTCTGATTTTGATACTCAAAAACACATGATGACCACTGAAAATCTGCTAGATTTCAGTGGTCAAAAGGGCCAACAAAGCTCAACACAAAGGCCCTAATGCATGGCTCAAAACAAAGGAAAATGAAGCATGCAAGGGGGTAGATGACCCCCAACAGAAAAATGGCCTTAAGAAACCATGTTAAGGACCTCAAAATAAAACTTTTTTCAGTTTATGAAAAAGCCCAAAAATGCTTGCAAATAGAGCTAAGTTATGACGCAAAACAATGATAAAAAGAGGGAAATAGAATGTTACCCTTGTAGCCAAAGAGGCCAGTAGCTTCTGGACCAAAATAGCACACCTTCAACCTCTAAAAACCAGCTCCAAGGTGCTTAGGTTGATGTAGGAGGTGTTAGGCTAAGAGGTGATATGCAATGGTGCAAGAACAAGGGGCTTTTGAACACCAAATAGAGAGATATATGGAGATAGATATATGTATGCCTTCTAACAAAATCTAAACCTTTGCAAATGAGGGAGAGTGTTTCTCTTATAGAGGAACAAAGGTCCAAGCTTCTTCAAGAAGTTTGTGCAAAGGTCCAAGCTTCTTGAGGAAGCTATAGCAGAAAGGGTCAAGCTTATTGAGGAAGCTAGAGCCAAAGGGTCAAGCTTCTTCAAGAAGCTAAAAAGGGTCAAGCTTCTCTTAGAAGCTTAGAGCAAAAGGCCAAGCTTCTTTAAGAAGCCAAAACAAGGTTGCCAATCCTCCATACACGTGTATGGAGGATGCAGTCTGTAATAACCCGACCCTCGTACATGTTCTTTGTTATATTTTCGGATCCTATTTTGTGATTTTGAATGCTTATTGTAGAATCCTATGGGAAATCTAAATTAAGTAAGTAAACCATATGATTAAAGATGTCTATCTGTTCAAAAAGAAAAGTATCTGTTACATGAGAATGCTTAGATCAGAAATTGGAAGCCTTAGAGGCTTAATTATCTGGAATTGATTTCACATATATAATCAGCATAATTTTTAGGTCATATTAAGCACTTCTGTGAAATTTCAATTTGGGGATGCTTAAACGATTCATTTTTGTCCCTATTCAAGTTTTCTATGTATATGTATATGTTTATAAGAGTCTTATGACTCATAAGACTTGAGAATCACATTTCTCCTAAGGGAGGGTGAGGAGTGAGAGAAATTGAAGGGTAGAGGAAGAAGATCATCAAAGGTTGGGGATTTGTGGAAGATTAAGCACAAGGTATGTATAAGATTGTCTCAATTGACTCCCATAACTCTTCTTAGGATGTATGAAATACCCTTTTAATCATGTCACTTGGGGGTTGGAATTATGATTCCATATTCCTTGGTTGTTTGATTCAATTAAAATTGAATATGGAGAAGTTATATTTTCTCTTTTTACTTTGAACTTAAGAGTAGAACATGATTTTGTGTATCCATGTTATGTCATGTGCATGAGAAGCTAAGAACCTCAAGATATGGAAGAGTGTTTATGAATTTCAACTTTTGGCCCATTGAATTGAGTTGTGTGCATGGATTTAATTCATGCTAGAAAATGTTGTATATTGTACATTGAATTTCATGCTTTTTGAACCATGATTTAATAATGAAAAGATCTATTTTAGAGTCTTGAATACACTCCTAAAAGAATGGAATTTTTTAGCAAATTTCGGACTGAAGTGCAGAATCGCCGCACGTGCGGGAGTCACGGCCGCACGTGCGGGAAGAGCTGCCGCACGTGCGGGGGTTGTGGCCGCACGTGCGGGAGAAGGGCAAATTTTGGGGCTTTTGTTCTGCTAAAAAGGCACGTGCGGGACCTCAGGGCCGCACGTGCGGGGCCAACTGCCGCACGTACGGGGCTCACAGCCGCACGTGCGGCTCATGCTGAAAAATACTGTTTGCTCCGTTTTGCGTGTAGAACCCTCCAATGTTGTCAGAATATGTATTTGATATCTTTTAATATGTGTAACTTCCTTTGAAGTAAAACGAAACAGAAAGTGATCTAATATGGAAAGGAACTAAATTGTATAAGGTTGAATGTGTGCAGAGCACACTCCGGGAAGAACAAGCACATCATCGCAACACTGTGAGTAGTAGTATCATTATCTCCTTTACATGTGGCTAATGATTTTCATTAGCATTTCGTTTATGCGATTATGTTAATGTCTCAAGTACGCAACTATGATTAATGTTTCAAGTATGTATGTTAGTGCTCAAGTATGTTCTAAGTATGTAAAGAATGAAATGGGAAAGATAAGATACCTTTATTCGATAAGACTCTGGGCCTACAGCCACGTAATATAAGCTATTATGATATGAAACAAAGTGCTACACGGAACTAAGTGCTACGACATGAGCCACCTCTAGAATCCGTGTGAGACACCTCTTGAGTTCGTATAAGTATGGTTTCAAGGGCTTAAAGCCACCTTCAAGGGCTTCAATGCCAACAAGTTACAAGGGCCTTGTGCCACACGTTTCAAGGGCCTTAGTGCCATATGTTTAAGGGCCTTGTGCCAATATGTTCAAGGGCATTATGCCACCATGTTTAAGGGCTTCAAGCCGTTATGAATTAAGAATGTGATATATCAAGCTTTTATGATCAAGATTGGGCCTAAGGCCGTTATAAGATGAATACAGAATCAGGCTAACTTTGTAACCTCTGCATTTACACATATATTGATATATGCCATGTTTCAAGTTGAGCATTGCTTCATTATGTATTACTATTCACTGAGCCTGGCTCACCCTCTGTTATGTCTGTTTCTGTAGGCAACCAACCAGGTGGTCAATCCTAACCTATGATGCCCGGTTCCTTTTGACAACCTTCGTGTATCCAAGCACTCTCAAGGCCACCCATTTTGTGAAGTTTACTAAGATAATTGGCTTTTTCTTGGCTACCCTTCCAAGGTTGATTGTATATAACTCCAATAGTTTTGTTGCATGCCTGACTACAGGGCTGGGTCTGTTTATGTATTTGTATATATGTACTAACAAGAAATATTTTTGGATTCTATCAACCTCTTATGGTGCATGTAGTGTATGAGATCCTGGCTTGTTAGAAATAGCTCAATGGGATTTGTTTAATTTTGTATTCTTGTATGTTTTGTGCTTCCGTCAAGGCCCCATATGATATATATATATATACCAGATTATCTGTCTGTTTCTGAATGAGTCATGCCCGAACTTTTAGGGGCAAGTTGGGGGTGTGACAAGTGGTATCAGAGCACGAGTTGCTATCTCACACACGGGTCCATTGAGCTTTAGGGTGTCTAGAAAAGCTTTAGGCATCTTGCATGACATTCTGAAAGTATATGAAAAAGCGATGGCAACGATAAGTCTACTATGATAATGTTAGCACTTTTGAAATATGTCTATTATGTATAAATGATTATTGTGTAGGCAATGGTGAGAACAAGGACAGAAGATATAGAAGATGCTACTTCTGCACGGCTGGATAGAATGGAGAGAATGATTATGGAAATGGCGGAGACCTTACGGCAACAACAGCAACAGCCACAACAACCACCCCCACCACCGATACCTCCACCGGCAGTACAAGATTTCCATGCTGAAGACCGGACTATCACCCTTACTAAGGAGTTTAAAAAGATGAAACCACCATCCTTCAAAGGAGGAATAGAACCAATGAAAGCCGAAGCATGGGTGTTGGGAATAGAGAAGCTATTTGAAGTCTTTCCCTGCACAGAAGTTCAGAAGGTGCAATTGGCTGCCTTTACTCTTGAGGATGAGGCACGCAGATGATGGATGCTTACAAGAACCGTACATCAAGGGTTGACTTGGGACAGATTCTTAGAATTGTTTTATGACAAGTACTTGCCTCAAAGCATGCGGGACAAGAAGGTAACAGAGTTCGAAACTCTTAGGCAAGGGAACAAAACAGTTGCGGAATACGAAGCCCAATTTGCAGAATTAGCTCGGTTTGCACCCCATATGGTGGATACGGATTATAAGAAGGCGCGCAAATTTGAAGGGGGATTACGAAGTGCTATCCTGGATAAGGTCAACATGTTGAAGCTACCTACTTACGTTGATGTGTTGGAGAGAGCCGTTATAGCAGAAGGAAATCTCGCTACTCAGAGCCGAATTTCAGAATGGAAAGGGAAGAGGCAAAATACTCAATGGTCGAAGGGATCATTTACTCCACCCAACAAGAAGCAGACTTTAGGGAGTTCAAATACTTCTACCCCTAGTCAGGATTCAATGCCGACTTGTCTGGAATGTGGGAAGAAGCATCGTGGAACGTGCTATCGGAAGTCTGGAGCCTGTTTTCAGTGTGGTAAGACGGGTCATATGATCAAGGATTGTCCTCAAAGGAATCAACAAAGTAATAATAGAACCACTACAAGTTCAGCGGGGTCTGCACCGACTTCCAACGCCAAGACAACTGCTAAACCTACTAATAATAAAGACACTGCGAGACAAGGCAGGGTGTTCGCATTGGTTTCGGGAGATGTGCACAATGCGGCAACAGTGGTATCAGGTACATTTATCGTTCACGGTCATTTCGCTCATGTATTATTTGATTCTGGCTCCACCCACTCTTTTGTGTCGAAACTTTTTGCTCCTAATTTAGATAAAACTGAAGAAAAACTGTCTTATATGTTGTGTGTATCTTCACCTTTGGGAGGCCCTATGATTTGTACTTCTGTATATGCTGCTTGTGAACTTCAACTTGGGGATATCCGGGTGTATGCCAATCTGTTACCTCTTGATATGGCCTATTTTGATATTATTCTGGGAATGGACTGGTTAGGTGAATATGGTGCAACTATAGATTGTTTGACTAAACAAATCAGTTTCCACCATTCGGGACAATCAGAGTCTACTTTTCAGGGACATGGAGTGACTTCTCCACCTTATTTAATTTCCGCAGCAAGGGCTTGTAAATTAATTCAGAAAGGGTGTTAGGGGTATTTATGCAGTGTTCTAGAGGGGCAAGTGGTGAATGGGAATACTGACGTGATCCCAGTTGTCTGTGAATTTCCAGATATTTTTCCAGAAGAGTTACCAGGGCAGTTAATAGACCGTGAAATTGAGTTTACAATTGAAGTAGCACCCGGAACTCAACCCATTTCTAAGACTCCGTATAGAATGTCACCAGTTGAGATGAAGGAATTGAAAATACAGTTGCAAGATTTACTGGACAAAGGATTTATCCGTCCGAGTGTATCTCCGTGGGGTGCACCAGTTTTGTTCGTAAAGAAGAAGGATGGAACACTCCGACTTTGCATTGATTACAGAGAGCTTAACAAGGTCACAATTAAGAATAAGTTTCCGTTACCAAGAATCGATGACCTATTTGATCAGCTTCAAGGGGCATAGGTATTTTCTAAGATTGATCTACGGTCTGGATACCATCAATTAAAAGTCAAGGCTGAAGATGTTGAGAAGATAGCCTTTCGAACCCGGTACGGTCACTATGAATTTTTGGTCATGCCCTTTGGAGTTACTAATGCCCCAGCAGCCTTTATGGATTTGATGAACCGCGTTTTTAAGTCCTATCTGGATGAATTTGTGGTGGTCTTTATTGATGATATCCTCATTTATTCAAAGAATGTGGAAGCTCATGAAACCCATCTTCGCTTAGTTCTTCAAACCCTCAGGGAAAGGAAATTGTACGCAAAGCTTAAGAAATGTGAATTCTGGCTACTCGAGGTGGCGTTTCTGGGGCATATTATCACAAAGGATGGAGTTTCTGTTGATCCACACAAAATTGAGGCGATTGTGAAATGGCCAACTCCTACTAATGTGGCTGAAGTACGTAGCTTTATGGGGTTAGCTGGTTATTACAGGAGATTCGTTCAAGATTTTTCTAAAATTGCTGGACCACTTACACAATTGACTCGAAAGGGAGTTATATTTGAATGGTCGAAAGAGCGGGAATCTGCTTTCCAGGAATTGAAGATGAAATTAACCACAGCTCCAGTTCTGGCTTTACCGTCTGGCACCGAAGGGTTTGTAATTTACAGTGATGCGTCCCATAAGGGATTAGGATGTGTGCTTATGCAAGGTGGAAGGGTCATTGCCTATGCTTCACGACAGCTTAAGCCCCATGAAAAGAATTATCCCACGCATGATCTTGAACTCGCGGCGGTGGTTTTTGCTTTAAAGATATGGCGGCACTATTTGTATGGTACTACCTGTGAAGTTTACACTGACCACAAAAAGCCTTAAGTACCTTTTTACCCAAAAGGAATTGAACATGCGGCAGCATCGGTGGTTAGAGTTAATTAAAGACTATGATTTACAGATCCATTATCATCCTGGTAAGGCCAACACGGTTGCAGATGCTCTTAGTCGGAAGAATATGGGAGATTTGGCCAACCTGTTTACGGAGCAAAGGGAATTGGTAAATGAACTGGATAAAATGAGTATGGAGTTTAAGATACATGGACAGGAAACAGTACTAGCAGCGGTAATGGCTCAACCGACTTTACTTGAAGAGATCAAGTCACATCAAATGGAGGATGACATTCTAAAGAAGGTATGTGATGAGTTAGAGACAAAACCAAAATCGGGGTTCAGTTTAGTGGATTCGGTACTCAAATTTCAAAATCGAATATGTGTCCCCAATGTGTTGGAACTTAAACGGAAATTGATGGAAGAAGCGCACGCCTCAAGATTTTCCATGCATCCGGGAAGTACTAAAATGTACCGGGATCTGAAACAAAATTTTTGGTGGCCAAGCATGAAAAAGGAGATTGCAGAATTCGTCTCTAAGTGTTTGCAGTGTCAGCAAGTGAAAGCGGAGCATCAAAGGCCAGCAGGATTATTACAGCCCCTTCCAATCCCGGAATGGAAGTGGGAGCATTTAACCATGGATTTCGTTGTGGGATTACCACGGACACCTCGGGGTATGAATTCTATATGGGTCATTGTCGACCGATTAACTAAGTCTGCCCACTTTCTGCCAGTGAAGACTCAGTACAATGCAGATAAACTGGCGATCCTTTATGTGAATGAAATTGTAAGACTGCATGGTGTACCGGTCTCAATTGTATCGGATAGGGATCCAAAGTTCGTTTCCAGATTCTGGCAAAGTTTACAAGAAGCCATGGGTACAGAATTAAAATTCAGCACGGCTTTCCATCCTCAAACTGACGGTCAATCCGAGAGAACAATACAAACTCTGGAAGATATGCTCCGGATGTGTGTGCTAGAGTTTCAAGAAAGTTGGGAAACCCATTTACCACTGGTAGAGTTCGCATATAACAATAGTTACCACTCAAGTATTGCAATGGCACCCTATGAAGCTTTGTATGGAAGACCGTGTCGTTCTCCCGTATGTTGGGCTGAAGTTGGAGATAAATCCCTGCTAGGGCCTGAAATTGTTCAGTTAACAACTGAAAAAGTTAAAATTATTCGAGAAAGATTAAAAACGGCTCAAAGTAGACAAAAGAGTTATGCGGATAACCGACGGAGAGATTTGGAATTTGACATGGACAGTCACGTTTTTGTAAAAGTTACTCCGATGAAAGGCCATCCAAGATTTGGGAAAAGGGGTAAGTTAACCCCTCGTTATGTTGGTCCCTTTCAACTTTTGGAAAGAGTAGGTCCAGTAGCTTACTGGGTTGCTCTCCCGCCACATATGAGCCAAGTACATAATGTGTTTCATGTCTCTATGCTTCGGAGGTACCTTGCGGATCCGTCTCATGTTATTGATTATCACCAGATTGAACTAGATGATAAGTTAAGTTATGAGGAGAGACCAATTCGCATTTTAGATCGGCAAGTGAAACAGTTACGAAACCGAGAAATCCCAATGGTAAAAGTGGAATGGCAAGAACATTACGGAACTGACGCAACTTGGGAAAGAGAAGAGGAAACGCAACATCAGTATCCACATCTGTTTCTACCCTAAGGTAAAACAAGTTTGGAGGACCAAACTTATTTAAGGGGGGGAGAGTGTAACAACCCGACCCTCGTACATGTTCTTTGTTATATTTTCGGATCCTATTTTGTGATTTTGAATGCTTATTGTAGAATCCTATGGGAAATCTAAATTAAGTAAGTAAACCATATGATGAAAGATGTCTATCTGTTCAAAAAGAAAAGTATCTGTTACATGAGAATGCTTAGATCAGAAATTGGAAGCCTTAGAGGCTTAATTATCTGGAATTGATTTCACATATATAATCAGCATAATTTTTAGGTCATATTAAGCACTTCTGTGAAATTTCAATTTGGGGATGCTTAAACGATTCATTTTTGTCCCTATTCAAGTTTTCTATGTATATGTATATGTTTATAAGAGTCTTATGACTCATAAGACTTGAGAATCACATTTCTCCTAAGGGAGGGTGAGGAGTGAGAGAAATTGAAGGGTAGAGGAAGAAGATCATCAAAGGTTGGGGATTTGTGGAAGATTAAGCACAAGGTATGTATAAGATTGTCTCAATTGACTCCCATAACTCTTCTTAGGATGTATGAAATACCCTTTTAATCATGTCACTTGGGGGTTGGAATTATGATTCCATATTCCTTGGTTGTTTGATTCAATTAAAATTGAATATGGAGAAGTTATATTTTCTCTTTTTACTTTGAACTTAAGAGTAGAACATGATTTTGTGTATCCATGTTATGTCATGTGCATGAGAAGCTAAGAACCTCAAGATATGGAAGAGTGTTTATGAATTTCTACTTTTGGCCCATTGAATTGAGTTGTGTGCATGGATTTAATTCAAGCTAGAAAATGTTGTATATTGTACCTTGAATTTCATGCTTTTTGAACCATGATTTAATAATGAAAAGATCTATTTTAGAGTCTTGAATACACTCCTAAAAGAATGGAATTTTTTAGCAAATTTCGGACTGAAGTGCAGAATCGCCACACGTGCGGGAGTCATGGCCGCACGTGCGGGAAGAGCTGCCGCACGTGCGGGGGTTATGGCCGCACGTGCGGGAGAAGGGCAAATTTTGGGGCTTTTGTTCTGCTAAAAAGGCACGTGCGGGACCTCAGGGCCGCACGTGCAGGGCCAACTGCCGCACGTGCGGGGCTCACAGCCGCACGTGCGGCTCATGCTGAAAAATACCGTTTGCTCCATTTTGCGTGTAGAACCCTCCAATGTTGTCGGAATATGTATTTGATATCTTTTAATATGTGCAACTTCCTTTGAAGTAAAACGAAACAGAAAGTGATCTAATATGGAAAGGAACTAAATTGTATAAGGTTGAATGTGTGCAGGGCACACTCCGGGAAGAACAAGCACATCATCGCAACACTGTGAGTAGTAGTATCATTATCTCCTTTACATGTGGCTAATGATTTTCATTAGCATTTCGTTTATGCGATTATGTTAATGTCTCAAGTACGCAACTATGATTAATGTTTCAAGTATGTATGTTAGTGCTCAAGTATGTTCTAAGTATGTAAAGAATGAAATGGGAAAGATAAGATACCTTTATTCGATAAGACTCTGGGCCTACGGCCACTTAATATAAGCTATTATGATATGAAACAAAGTGCTACACGGAACTAAGTGCTACGACGTGAGCCACCTCTAGAATCCGTGTGAGACACCTCTTGAGATCGTATAAGTATGGTTTCAAGGGCTTAAAGCCACCTTCAAGGGCTTCAATGCCAACAAGTTACAAGGGCCTTGTGCCACACGTTTCAAGGGCCTTAGTGCCATATGTTTAAGGGCCTTGTGACAATATGTTCAAGGGCATTATGCCACCATGTTTAAGGGCTTCAAGCCGTTATGAATTAAGAATGTGATATATCAAGCTTTTATGATCAAGATTGGGCCTAAGGCCGTTATAAGATGAATACAGAATCAGGCTAACTTTGTAACCTCTGCATTTACACATATATTGATATATGCCATGTTTCAAGTTGAGCATTGCTTCATTATGTATTACTATTCACTGAGCCCGGCTCACCCTCTGTTATGTCTGTTTCTGTAGGCAACCAACCAGGTGGTCAATCCTAACCTATGATGCCCGGTTCCTTTTGACAACCTTCGTGTATCCAAGCACTCTCAAGGCCACCCATTTTGTGAAGTTTACTAAGATAATTGGTTTTTTCTTGGCTACCCTTCCAAGGTTGATTGTATATAACTCCAATAGTTTTGTTGCATGCCCGACTACAGGGCTGGGTCTGTTTATGTATTTGTATATATGTACTAACAAGAAATATTTTTGGATTCTATCAACCTCTTATGGTGCATGTAGTGTATGAGATCCTGGCATGTTAGAAATAGCTCAATGGGATTTGCTTAATTTTGTATTCTTGTATGTTTTGTGCTTCCGTCAAGGCCCCATATGATATATATATATACCAGATTATCTGTCTGTTTATGAATGAGTCATGCCCGAACTTTTAGGGGCAAGTTGGGGGTGTGACACAGTCTGTGCCTTCCAGCTGGCACACACTCACAGAGACAGACAAGGGAGAAGCTGGCCGACCAGTTCAAGTGGTCGGCCAACCACTTGCCCTTGTCGGCCGACCAGGTCAAAAGGTTCAAGCCAGTGAACGGTGGTCGGCAGCCCTAATTGGTGGTCTCCCATCTGAGAGCAAGCTAGTGGTGTGATGGGAGACCAGCAATTGTGGCCCAAAAGTGAGAGAGACCAGTCACTTGTCAAGGAAAGCCGGCTGACCGGGGAAAAGTGGTCTCCAAGGAGAAAAGGTGCTCTCCCACCCTTGTACCACCTTTCAAACAATGAAAATAGGGTCGATGCCAAAAATGAACCAAGACGGATGCAAAACGAGGGTTGGAGGGCCAAACTGCGTAGCCGGGTGCCTCGAAAATTGACTGTTAAGCATCGAAAGTGGCGTGCGACCACGAAGGTGGTCTCCCGGGCCACAGTGTCCCTCTAGAGAGAGGAAACAAGGTGCGTGCCAAAAACCAGAGCAAATGAAGAAAGTTAAGTGGTCCCGAACCGAGGCGCACGACCGACGACTCCGAAAACCGGAAACTAGTCTCCAAACAGGAACAGTGGTTTACGACCACGAAAAGTAGCCTACGGCCACTAAGAGATGGTCTATGAGACCTCTCCCTCTCTTCGAGAAGAGAAAACAGTACCTAGTTCGCAAACCGAGGCAAAGCATAAAAGAGTCCCAAAGTCTGGAGGCAAGGCTCTCAGCCGAGATTCCGTAACCTCAGAACGAGCACGACATGCGCAATCACCGAGCGCTCAATCGATGACGTCTGAGTCTTAAGGTTGGTCAAAAATGGGGTGTCTACAGTTGCCCCTTTTTGACAGAACTCGAAAGTCATAAGTGACGGGAGTGAATGTTAAAGCCCAGTGATGACCCATTTTTGACGAGGCCGAAGACTTAGACAAACAGACGAGATAAACAAGACATGTGCTCGCAGGCAGGGGCAAAATGCAAGAGACATGCACAAAGCCGGTCATAACTTATGATCATGCACAGAAGGCTATAATGAAGCAAATATACACAATAAATGCAAAAATTTTAAGCATGAATGCAAATCAAACTACATTTCATGCAGTAAGAATGTAAGAGAATTATACAATTCTCGCTACGTCTCACACGGAGAATACAATACCGTCCAGTTCGTCTGGTCGCACCAGCTTCAAATGAACCGTACTGTAGACACCCCATTTTTGACCGACCTTAAGACTCAAACGTCACCGATTGAGCGCTTGGTGATGTTGCATAATGTGCTTGTTCAGAAGTTTCAGAGTCACGGCCGTGAGCCCTACCTCCGGACTTCCGAACCCTCTTTTGTACTTTGCCTTGGTTTGCGAACCAGGCTCGGTTTTCTTTGTTTCTTTTCCTAAGGGAAGGGAGAGGTCCCGTAGACCATCTCTCAATGTCCGTAGGCTACATTTGGTGGCCGTAGGCCATTTTTCCCATTTCGGAGTCCGGTTTCCGGTTTTCGGAGCCGTCAGGCCGTGTGCCTCGGTTCGGGACCGCTTAACCATCTCCTATTGCTCCGGTTTTTGGCATACTTCCTATTTTCTCCCTTTCGAGGGACACTGGGGTCTGAGAAACCCACTTCGTGGTCGATTGCCACTTTCAGTGCTTAACAGCCCATTTTCGGGACCTCGAACTGCGCGTTTTGGCCCCCGAACATTCATTTTGCATCGGTTTTCGTTCATTTTTGGCAGGTACCTCTGTTTTATTACTGGGGAGGTCACTGAAGGGTGAGAGGCCAGTAATTGTTGTAGCAACCAGTTATACATCCTCCGACGTCCTCCGGCGCCCGTTTTTCACACTTCCGGGCTAATGTTGAACACCTTGGGCCCATTTTCTCGAACTTTGAACCACATATTTGTGATGTACACACATGGGAGGATCCTAAAAGTTGGTGGCCGGCCATTAATGTTACTTGACCCTTTTGACCCCCTCATTCCGGGCTAATGTTGAACACCTTGGGCCCATTTTCTTGAACTTTGAACCACATATTTGTGATGTACACACATGAGAGGACCCTAAAAATTGGTGGCCGGCCAATAATTCCACCTGACCCTTTTGACCCCCTCCTTCCGGGCTAATGTTGAACCCCTTGGACCCACTTTCTTGGACTTTTAACCACAGGGTTGTGTTGTACACAGATAGGAGGACACCATCAGTTGGTGGCCGGCCACTAAATCAGATTGACCCTTTTGACCCCTAGCCGGCCGGCTAGGGGGTGTGGCCGGCCGGCCACCTACAGCAAAGATACCTGGCCGGCTGAGATCCTCACACTGTGCACTATACAGCTGTAGGGCTTTATCCCCCAGAAAATATCTTTATCCGGGGGATATTTTGTGGGGGAAAGTTTGTCTCCTTTTCCCCCACCTTTACACCCCCTTTTTGGCCCTTATAACCAGCATTCCATATCATCTTTTGGGGTTAGAAAAATTTGTCTTCAAGCTTCCATACACAAATCCCTCTCTATACTTCTCATTTCCTTGAAAACTTCTAAGTCCCTAATCACCATTTCTTCTACACCACCAAGCTCTACCATCACCACTTCATTTCCAGCAACAAGGAGGGCTTCTCAAAGGCTAAAGGAGCTGTAAATTGATCCAAGAAGCAACAAAAGCTTTAGTCTTCAAGGGTGAGTGATATTTCTCCTCTTTGACCCTTTTTCTTGATCCATTTGTAAGCCCCACATGCTTTTTGTTTCAAGCTCCGGCCCTAACTGAAAGTGTCCTTTTTTTGAGCTCATTTTCATTCTTCATTAAGGGCTCAACCCTGTTTGAGCCCTCCATGATGCACTTGCTTCATTGATCCTCTTATATGTCATAATCTTGCATGCTATTTTTGGCCCATGAGTAATCTGTTTTTGAGCATGTTGTAAACTGATATTAGGCTTATTTTGAGCCCCTCTTCAACATTGAAGAAGGGCTCAACACCATTTGGGACTTCCATGTTATACTTACCTTTGTACTCCCCTTTTAGTCCCATTTTTGCATGCAATGGCAGCCTACCATGCTTTTGTTTTTGGCCATTTTACAGTTCTGAAAAAGTGCTTATTTTAGTCCATTCTTCATGTTTCATTTGGGTCCTTTCATGGTTTGGGACATCCATATGCCACTTCATGTTATATCTCTCATTTATTCCCCATTCTTGCATGTTTAGTTACCCTATCATGCATTTGTTTTTGGCCATTTTACAGTTCTGGAAATAGTCCTATTTTGGCCCATTCTACATGTTTTATTAAGGGTCTTTGGCTGTTTGGTGATTATTTTGTATACTTCATGTTATAGCACCTTTTGAGCCTCAATCTTGTGCCTTTTTTTAGCATGTTTGTATATTGATTTGAGGTTTTCCATATACTGTAAATATTCATATTTTTAGTCCCTCTTCAATGTTGTAGAAGGAAATTTTTCAGTTTGGATTTTTCTTATATCACTTGCTTCATTACCCCTCTCTTGGCCCCTATTCTTGCATGCCATTTTTGCCATACCTATGCTTGATGTTTGGCCATGTTTATAACTGTGAAAGTGCCTTTTTTGGGACTGCCTAGCTTCTGTCTTTGCATTACATGTCCATATTGTGCATGTTTGGCATAGCTATAGGCCATTTCGGGTGCCTAAATTCGCATTTCGGGGCAATTCCATGCATTTAGTGTCATTTCGCCTCATTTCGGGACTGTTTTCCCCATATTTTAGTGATGATATTTTATTAGAATGATTGCTTTCCATTTCTATGTCATTACATCGCATTCTGCCATTGCCTCGGTTTGCGTGCCCGTGTGCACGCATTTCGAGGCGCCTCATTTTCATCCACCGGCATCCTATGTGAGTGTGGCTGAGGCTCACTCATGTTGGTATAAGCCCATATCATGTTTTCATGTCATTGCATCGCATTCTGTCATCGCCTCGGTTTGCGTGCCCGTGTGCACGCATTTCGATGCGCCTCATTTTCATCCACCGGCATCCTATGTGAGTGTGACTGAGGCTCACTCATGTTGGTATAAGCCCATATCATGTTTTCATGTCATTGCATCACATTCTGTCATCGCCTCGGTTTGTGTGCCCGTGTGCACGTATTTCGAGGCGCCTCATTTTCATCCACCAGCATCCTATGTGAGTGTGGCTGAGGCTCACTCATATTGGTATAAGCCCATATCATGTTTTCATGTCATTGCATCGCATTCTGTCATCGCCTCGGTTTGCGTGCCCGTGTGCACGCATTTCGAGGCGCCTCATTTTCATCCACCGGCATCCTATGTGAGTGTGGCTGAGGCTCACTCATGTTGGTATAAGCCCATATCATGTTTTCATGTCATTGCATCGCATTCTGTCATCGCCTCGGTTTGCGTGCCCGTGTGCACGCATTTCGAGGCGCCTCATTTTCAGCCACCGGCATCCTATGTGAGTGTGGCTGAGGCTCACTCATGTTGGTATAAGCCCATGTTACATTTTCCATGTCATTTGCATTGCGTATGCCATCGCCTCGGTTTGCGTGCCTGTGTGCACGCATTTCGAGGCATCTCATTTTCATAGCATAGTGCATACTAGGCTGTATCTTAGATTGCATTCTGTTATTTTCTCAGTTTGCGTGCCCGTGTGCACGCATTTCGAGGCATCTCACTTTCATAGCATGGTGTATGTTAGGATTGCATCTTAGTTGCATGTCATGCATATTGCATCGTGTCCGGAATAGGAGTTGGCCCGGGCACGAGAAACGAGGTGCATTTCGTACTCCGAGTGACGGAATGTGTCTCAATTCCCCAGTCACCAACACTCCGGATTATCCATGATGGAGTTAGGTTTTAGCTGTAGTTTCATGTGCATTCATCCTATATTGAGTTGTGCATTTCGACTCCTCGGCCATCATGCCTCGATATGCGTGATTTGGTGGCACGAGGATCGAGGCATGCATATATTTGTGAAAATACACTGCTATGCCCCTTTCCTGCTCTCTGTTGCAGCAAAATCAGGAATCAGCAACTTTCCGAAACTTGGCACGCTTTTCAAGAATAATTGTAAAACAGAGGCTAATCGGGGCATCCCGGTGGATTTCCGCGCAAGACAACCCGGACATGCATCATCCATCAGAAGCAAGGCAGTCCCTGGCTTGCATGCCAGTTTTATTTATTTTCTTAGTTAATTTGTTAATTAATTAGGATTTTGTAATATTTTGGACTGTAATATTCTTTCATTCGGGACTGTAATATTTGGACTGTATTATTTATTCGGACCCTCTGCGCGAGGGCACAACTGTAATAAGTGTGCGTGAGTGTGATGTATGTCTTCCAACCTCACGTCTTTCTCCCTTTTATTTATCCGCCTATGATGGTTAGATTAGGGCATATTTCAATTAGCATACAGTATGACAGCATGTTTGCATTCATTCATCAGTTTTGCATGCACCGGGCTCGGCGCATCATACTAACTGCATTGTATTTTTCAATTCTAAATTGAATACATGATAGTTGTAGTATTTCATATACCATCTTAGAATAGCTGAGCCTGCTATAGTTGCATTTTGCATGTGTTGCATTAGACATTTCTGTATACTTAGGATTCATGCATGATTTCTAATGAGTTTCTATTTTGGCTTGGAGTACTCGGTAAGCTTTATGCTTTAGCATCCTTGCATGCGTGTGAGTGCTGCCATGAATAGCATGCTTACCATGAGGCTATGTGCTTATGTGATATAACTGCCTGAATGCCTGTGGGTGAAGGTTGGGTTATCTGAATTGGAATAAATCATCAAATGTTTCAAGCCTACTTGCGAGTAGCAAACCATCTTTCAAAAACAAACATGAAATGTTTTGTTCCAATTCAGGCGATCCAATCTATACTATACGCTCTGTGCATCACATAATAATCTAGGCTAATAACCGGAATAAGAACACACAATGTTTTCAAAAATAGATATCATGGTTAGTAGAGGCCGGTCTATGACCGGGCGAGCGGGGGTGCTCACGAAGTGACCTTCCCCAATCGTACCCAAGTTCCCGAGCCGAGGCAACTTTGGTGATGACGGACACGTGGCCTTTTGGCACCGAGTCAGGGTTTCCTAAATTTCCCAAAACAAAATATTTAGGTGGCGACTCTGTATCTGGCAAAGCAGTCCATGTTTGGTACTTCTTTCAAAAAATCTATTTTCTCAAAACGATTTGCCGGATTTGGACTCTTTGGTTCAGATTTAGAACCGTGACTACGAAAGTCGAGTCCGAGCTGTGGCGAGGTCCCCCGTGGGCTTGCTACACGTACATACAATATCGTGCCTGCAAATGAAAGAAACTTAACATGTACAATATAGTTAGCAACACATGCTCAACTCCATATCAAACGCGGACACATATGGCGTCGATGGAAAAGTGCATAGCAATGCAAGTGAAACGTGCACAACAATGCAAGTAGTGTGCATAACAATGCGAAAGGGATGCAAAACAATGCAATGCACTTACAAGTACAGATGAGGTGCGCAAAATAGTGCGAATGATATGCAATATTAGAAAACAATGTATTTATATACAATGTAACGAAACAATGCAAAAGATATGCAATGTATGTGAGATGATCAAACCACAAGCAGTACAAAACCACACAAATATCATAAAGGGATGGAGATGCAAAATCAAACTATTTTTAACACAGAAAAGGCAGTGGGCACGAGCTGAACGACGCCTAACACAAGCTAAGTGCCTACATCCCAGTACTGGCCACAACTCAGCATGGATGCTTACACATAACATAACCGTGTTTCAACGTGAAAGGGGTGCGAGCACATGCAAAACTATGTGTTTCGCAGAGAGACCACAAAGTACAAGTAATTGGGTGGCATGATATAAGTGGGGAATGATCTGCTGAGGAAAGATCGTGATCCTAAATGTCGAATGTAACAAACTAAAATACGATGAAATGGATGCAATGGATGAATTGAATAAAGCGCGCGGCCAAACCACATTTTGCCTAGAAAAGGCATGGACACAAACAAACCACGTCTAACACTGAAATGGTACCGTCATCCTCAAACCACAATTCCCTTAGTGGAATAGGCGCGTACACATAATCACATAACCATGCTTTAACGCGAAAAGTATGGGCACATGCCAGACTAAGCTTAACATGGAAAGGCACAAGTGATACAATGGATATGCAGTAAATGCATGCAATATATTCTATGTACAATGCAATGGACATACTAGATGATGTAGTAGTTAGGAAGTGAAAGTACCTTACAGGGGCAATTGGCAATGAGCTATCTCATGCTGCTGGGGACCTTCCCCTTCTTCTCGGTTGAACCGCATGTACTACTGTTCTCCCTGACTATGGTCGCAACTTTCCCTATTCTCCAACAGGTTGACAGACTAGGTTGGTTCAGTATCCAGAATTGAGGCGCATACACATGCTATCTCAACCTATGGGGCTGCCATACAGATTTCAAGCCGGGGATATACCCCTGGATATTTAAACCAGACTTTAGTCTCGGAAATCCCAAACCTTTGTGTTCTAGGGGTGAGCCATTTGAACTCTAGTTTCCACCGTCTTAGTTGGTCTCCTAGGAACTCACCGCAAACACAGGCATGTGGCTATACCAGACCACCGGAAGTCGTTCGAGCACAATCAACACCAAAGGAATTACACCTTTAGAGGATTTAAGGTCTCCTAGACTAGAGAGTGCACTAGACAGTGCGATGCAGAGGGAATGCACAAAACAATGCTATGCAGGGTGAATGCACAAGACAGTGCGATGCAGGGTGAATGCACAAGACAGTGCGATGTAAGTGTGTGCACAAGACAGTGCTAAGACAAAGGATGCGCAAGACAGCGTGAACGAGAGTGAATGCACAAAACAGTGCTATGCCTAAGAAAGCGTGAGTGTAGAGCTGCACAAAACAGTGCGATGCGCAAGAAAGCGCAAGTGTACACAGCACAAAACAGTGCGATGCGTAAGAGAGCGCGAATGTAAACTGCACAAAACAGTGCGATGCACAAAATAGCGTGACAAATGCATGCACAATGTAAGTAAAGTGCACAAAATAGCGCGATGCACAAAATAGCGCGATAAAATGCATGCACCATGCAAGACTTGGCACACAGCTTAAGACATAACATTCCATTCATTTGGTACACAGCTCACAACACAACACTTTGTTTGTTTGGCACGCGGCTCACAGCACAATACTCTGTTCATTCGGCACGCAGCTTGGAACATAACACTCTGTTTATCTGGGCACAGAGCTCTTTTGGGCACACAGCTCATTTCGGGCACGCAACTCATTTTGGGCACACAACTCATTTCGGGCACACAACACATTTTGGGGGCACACAGCTTATTCAGGCACGCAGCTCATTTCGGGCACGCAGCTCATTTTGAGCACACAGCTCATTTCGGGCACACAACACATTTTGGGGGCACACAGCTCATTTTTTGGGGCACACAGCTCATTTTTCGGGCACACGACTCAATTTGAACACACAGTTCATTTCAGGCACACAGCTCATTTCGAACACACAGCTCATTTCGGGCACACAACTCATTTTGGGGCACACAACACATTTTTTGGCACACGGCTCATTTTTCGAGCACACAGCTCGTTTTTTGAGCACACAGCTCATTTTTTGCCACACGGCTCATTTCAGGGAACACAACTCATTTTTTCAGGCACACGGCTCATTTGGGGCACACAGCTTATTCTGAACACACAATTCATTTCGGGCATACAACACATTTTGGGGTACACAGCACATTCTGAACACACAGTTCATTTTGGGCACACAAATCGTTTTCGGGCACGCAGCTTATTTCGGGCACACAGCTTATTCTTCGGGCGCACATCTCATTTTGGGTGCACAGCTCATTCTTCGGGCACACAGCTCATTTTTCGGGCACACGGTAGATCTCAGGCACAACTCATTTTTCGACACACGGCTCATTTTTCGAGCACACAACTCATTTTTCGGGCACACAGCTCATTTTTCGAGCACAGCTCATTTTTCGGGCACACAGCTCATTTCTCGGCACATGGCTCATTTTTCGAGCACACAGCTCATTTTTTGGGCACACATCTCGTTTCGGGCACACGACTCATTTAAGGGCACACCACTCGTTTTTGGGCACACGGCTCATTTTGGGCACACAGCTCATTTTGGGCATACAGCTCATTTCGGGCACACGGCTCATTTTTTCGGGCACACAACTCATTTTTCGAGCACAGCTCATTTCGGGCACACAGCTCATTCTGAAGACACAGTTCATTTCGGGCGCACAACACATTTTGGGGCACACAGCTCATTTGGGGCACGCAACTCATTCTAAATTCTGAACACGCAGCTCATTCTAAATTCTGAACATGCAGCTCATAAATTTTTATTTCTGAACACACAGCTCATTCACTTCATTTTGAACACGCAGCTCATTCACTTCATTTTGAACACGCAACTCACACATTTCAATTCTGAACACGCAGCTCATGGATTTTCATTTGCACGCGGCTCATTCTAAATTCTGAACACGCAGCTCATAAATTTTCATTTCTAAACACACAGCTCATTCACTTCATTTTGAACACACAACTCACACATTTCAATTCTGAACACGCAGCTCATGGATTTTCATTTGCACGCAGTTCATTCTAAATTTTGAACACGCAGCTCATAAATTTTCATTTCTGAACACACAGCTCATTCACTTCATTTTGAACACGCAGCCCACACATTTCAATTCTGAACACGCAGCTCATACATTTTCATTTGCATGCAGTTCATTCTAAATTCTGAACACGCGGCTCATAACAGAACACTGCTTGATCTGAACACACGGCTCATAACACAGTATTCTTTTAATTTTGAACACACAGCTCATTCTGAAGATACGGGGTGCGATGACGGAACTTGCAGAAGTTGAAACAAACTCAGATGCCCGATATTTTCCATTTTTTCTTTTGCTTCAAAGTTTGGAACCTATATAGCCTCAGATAGGTCCTGGTTTTACTGTTCCCACATGACCCGGGTTGAACCCTGCAGTTTTTGAAAGAACAAAATCTTGTTTCACACAAATATGGAGAACGACACGGCACTCTGAGCACGTAACGATTTTTTGAAATTGTAATGAGAAAAGGGTTCTCAACTGGGTATTGAGCCAACGACTGAACACAGTGCACCACGACACAATAAAGGAAAAGAAAAGGGCAAACAACCTAAACACGTCGAGACACACTCGAAACGACTCGAAAATGAGAATCGAGACAAACAAAACAAAGGACACAACACTTAGACCTGTTACACTCGAAACGACTCAAAAACGAGAATCGAGACAAACAAAACAAAGGACACAACACTTAGACGTGTTACAAAGGTGAGAGACCTCTAAGTAGGCGAGAGACCTCTAAGTTCGCGAGGAGCCATTTTCTTCGGGTATTTTTTGCCCACCCTTTCTCACTTGTGATTCTCACATCACTTGACGCTCAAGCTCTATTTTTCTGAAAAAGCCCTTTTCCTCACTTTTTCTCTCAGTGCACATCTCTCTATTCTTCAATCTCTCATTTTTTATCCCTCCCCTGGGTGGTTGATAGAGAAGCAGGAAGTTGTGGGCTCTTGCCCTTGGTATTCTACCATATTCTTGTTCTTGTTCTTGTTTACAATAGTGAATTTCTCCCACAGAGGAGTTGCGCTACAACTGGGTGTGTAGCAAATCTGCAACTGACATGGGTTGACGATGTTCTACTGGGGAGTTTGGACATGATCAAATGTGTCCAGACGAGGGAGTGGAATCTCTTGATCCATTCCAGTTCATGCTTCGCACTTGGCTTGATACCTTGTTGCTTGGAGGATGTTGAGAGCTTTCATCCATTTGTTGTTAGCTTCAGTTATGCCCTTTTCTGGCAGGTAGAGTGCCCTTTCTGGCAAGTAGAGTGCCCTTTTCTGGCAAGTATGTCGGCAACGGGGAAAAGACAGAACACCTGACTCAACTGTGGCCCTAGTTCATTATTTTGACCATTTTTTGTTTTTGGCTTTCTACTAAAACAATTTTGACCAAAATGAGAGTTAGATTAACATGCTTGTTCGATTTTCTAATTTGAAATCATGCAAGTCAGGTTATGAGCACTGAAAAATTTCCTTTTTTGGGTCCAAAAAATGGTCCAGTTTTGGAAAAATGGAGTAATTTTCGAGAAAATTTGTCAACTTCATTAAAAATTCTCAAAACTATTTTTACAAATGGCCACTGCTCAACGAGCACAGAATTTACTCTTGAGATGCACAACCTCAGATCCAAAACAAATGAAAAATTGCCCCTTGTCTGAACGGCACTGCATGGCAACTAAAAGTTGCCCCTAGTCTGAATAGCACAGCAGCACTGCACGGCAACGGAAAGTTGCCCCTAGTCTGAATAGCGCCATAACACATGGCTACCAGTCCTCACAGTGCTAATTACAACCAAATTCTCTGATACAGAGAAGACAAAGATGGCCAGAACCATCACATGGACACAGTCGAATTTGAAGTGTTTTGCGGCTGGACTTCAGAAAGAAGTTGCCTACGTATCCCAAAGATGGGAATCAAGCCTTACGTAGTTCGGGGTTAAGGTACACTCGGGTATTAACCTCTCCTTTTGCGCTCTAACTTTTGCCAAGGCCGCCCTTTCTGGGTTTTCAACCTTGCGACCTTTCTTCTTCTTTTCTTTTCAATTCTTTTCATTTCTTTTCTTCTTTTTTCTTTTTCATCTTTTCTTTTCATTTTCTTCATTTTTCTTCTTTTCTTTTTTTTTTCATTCTTTGCATTTTTTTTTTTGTTCTTTTTCTCTCTTTTCCTTGCTCTAACTTTTGTTTGGGTCGCCCTTTCGGGTTTTCGGCCCAACGAGCCTCTCAAGGGTAAAAGTGTAGCTTTGTTCGTGTCAAATGGTTTGAGATCTCGGAGCCATCTGAATCCAAGAGAATGGCTGATGTTTGCTGATGATATAGAAGTCCATCCAATGGAGGGTGAATTTGCCCCTAGTGTTATGGATAGGAACTTGGTTGTCCTTCAGCAGTACTTTCTTCTTTCCCCCTTCTGGGATTTGGCATTCTTGTCAGTCTTCACTGGTTTGCAAAAAAGACTCATCTTTGACTCTTCGAGCGCATCTGACATTTTTGCCCCTAGTTTAAGGGCAGCTTTTGATCTAGCTTCGCAAGCTTCCTTTGATCACATCTAATATTCTCGCCCCTAGTTCATGGGCTACTTTTGATCCGGCCACACGGGCCTTACATTGTGGTTGACCGTTGAACATTCTGAATTCAAGTTCAAGGTTTGAAAGTGAGGGGTTGAGTCTCGGGCTGAGAGCGATCCTAAGTTGCACAATCTCAAGAGCGATTCCACACAGGTCTTCACAGGACCGCGCAAAACATTTTTTTGAAATCTTTTAAGAAAGCGACTAGTCGCTTGCGCTGAAGATAGTGCGGAACCAATCTAGATGAAGCCAGGATCCTTCTTAGTACTCACATTAACAAACATGATTTCATTCATTAAGGGTTTAGCATGCCTCTTTTTCTCTCAATTTGATCAAATTTTGCAAATCCCGAGGAATTCCTTCCTCGTCGTTTTCACCATAGTGTTCGAAAAGGTTTTGAACAACTTAGGTCAATGCAACAATTTCAAGGCACAGAAGAGCAGGTGAAGAGCACTGCCGTTCCATTCAAGTTTTCTAGCACAACTGGCGCAAGGCAGAAGCAAACACAAGAGTGTGAAAATCACTGCTGTTTCATTTTGATCTTCTGGTGTAACTGGCTCCAAGGCAGAAATAGACTCAAAAGAGTGTATAAGACAAACACAAAGCAAGAGAGTGATGTCCGAGGTAACACCCCTAAAATCACCCGACTTTTGTGCAACAGGACTGACTCGATACAACAAGACAGACCCGACTGACATAGTACAAAAAGACTGACTATATACATGACAACAAAACTGACTGGATACCTGAGTCAGAAAGTACAAAAACTAACATTCGCAAATGCTCAAAATAGTGCGTTCCATACGCCACATCTGAAGTAAACTGAGCGCCGCCTGCAGGTGGTTCATCCCCCGATCATATACTCGTACTATCCCCTAAGTTCACTGATCCAGTGATGATAGACTTCACTGAGCTTGGTGGGAGGACGACCCCGTTGTCAAACAAGTTCTGTACTTCGTGGCGAAGACGGAAGCAATTGTCGGTGCTATGACCGGTTTGTTGATGGTACGCATAGTACTGGGTAGTATTATGGCCGGGTGGAAGACGAGGAGGGAGAGGCCGAGGCTCGAGGGGTTTAAGATGCCCCTTTTCAGTAAGGATTTGAAGAGCCTTGGACAAAGGCATATAGAGGGCATGGAAGACCCTGCGACCTCGGGGTTGATACTTCGAGGTTTGTGGATTTTTGCTAGGCGCACTAGCAAAAGGATCGGCAGGTATAGGCTTGGCATGCTGATTTTTCCTGTGTGCAGAATTAGGGTTGGAGGGAACGGTTCTGGTATGATGACTTTTCTCTCAATTTTCCCCTTGGCTTGAACTGCCCTCGATCTGAGTGGGGAAAGTATCATCCACAGTCTTAGCCACAACTGCGAGTACTTGCTGCTTATTCAACCCTCCGGCTTTCAGAGCCTCAACAGCCTGTTGGAGTTGTTCATAGGGATCAATATCCACCTTCACCTTATTCTTTCCACTAGCCTCAGCTTGGTGGACGGTTTGGGTTGCTACTTCAGTGCAAAGCCCCATTGTCATCGACATGTCATTATCGGAGCTTGAGACAACTTCAGGTTGGCTGAGCTCAATTACAATTCGCCCCAATAGAGGGGGTTCTTCTGGCATGAATTTTCCGGCATACAATGTGGTCGGTGGCGGGGCCGACATTCCGTAAGCTAGATCAGCCACAGATCTTTGAAGGTCGCTAGTCATTCCCATCAGCTCAAAGGTGGTGGGCTCACGGGTTTGAAATAATTGGGGTTCCCAGATCGGATGTGCGGCAGGCGACTTGGGCAGGTGTGGTACCTCACCATCAGTCTCATCCTGTAAGATGATTCCTTGGTTTAGTGCGGCTGCCATAACCATAATTTTCTCTGAATTCTGGGTCGTCATAAGTCCACTGAACTGGACAGAGGTGGTGTAACTGGTGACTGACGGATTTGATGAATCGGTGTGTCTTTTCCTGCTTTGCCTCAGCAGAGGAGAACACTGTTTGCTCTGAACTGAGTCTCTGAACTGAAAGAGAAAATAGACAGTATCTCAGCCCAATGAATACAGATATGGACATAGTTGAAGAACTGTATTCGACCACCGATCACTATTCCCCAAATTACTGCTCCAAAACTGAATCTGATACCCGCGGATATACTGATTCTCAAAACACTGGTACTGATGGCCGCAGGCCTGATGCCCAGACTTGCAAACTAATACATGCATTCCTATAGAGATGCACTCTAAAAGCACATAGCAAGTAAATGAGAGCCAAAACACCCTTATGTTGGGGTAGGGTTTCCCTGTCCTATTTTGTCAGGAGCTAGGGTTTCACTACGCACATAGCGGTTTCAAACAACCTACAATCGGGTAAGCAACCTGTCCTAGTTTGGAATGGTCACTATGATTTCCAAATATGTACTAGGTCGAATGGTAAAAAAGGGTTCCCCCGTAAAAATCGGGGTTTGTGTTCCCATCATGGCAGAGCCCATAACCGATCAGCCTTATGGCACGTAGCCTCCGGCAAACCGTTCAGGAATAGCAGATGGCAAACACGGTGTCCTAGGCGCACCAATGCATATGCAATGCAAAGAAACACATAAGTGTAGTCAAAACAAGATACCATGAGTTCGAGTCAAGTTCTCTAACTCCCCAGCAGAGTCGCCAGAAACTGTAGACGTCCCCGAACGTCCCGGGAGGGAATCCCATTTTGTTCATTGGGCTCACTGCAGTTCAGGACTCAATGTCACGGTCCTGTATCTAATCTCGCGGAGTGCAATGCAAGACCGATTAATCATCGAAGAGTTCAAATCTGGCAAATCGTTTAGAAAAACTAATTTTTAGAAAGAAGTGCCAAACATGGACTGCTTTGCCAGATACAGAGTCGCCACCTAAATATTTTATTTTGGGAGAATTTAGGAAACCCTGACTCGTGCCTAAGGCCACGTGTCCGTCATCACCAAAGTTTCCTCGGCTCAGGAACTTGGGTACGATTCGGGAAGGTCATTTCATGAGCACCCCCGCTCGCCCGATCAAAGATTACAAAGCATGATATCGTGTTTTTGAAAACACATGCGTTCTTATTTCGGTTTATTAGCGTAGAATTACTATGTGATGCGCATAGCATACAAGTATAGACTGGATCGCCTAATTTGGAACAAAGAATCACGTATCAGTTTGTTTTGAAAATGGATTGAAGTTTGCTACTCGCAAGTAGGCTAAAACACGGGTTTCGACGAATTATTCCAATTGAAGCAACCCAACCTTCACCCACAGGCATTCAAGCAGTTATATCCCATAAGCACATAGCCTCATGGAAAGCGTGCTATCATGGTAGTCACTCACACACATGCAAGGATACTAAAGCATAAACACTTACCGAGTACTCCAAGCCAAAGAAAGAAGCTAATTAGAAAACATGCATGAGTCCTAACTATACTAAGAATGCCTAATGCAACACATGCAAAAATGCAATTACGATAGGCTCGGCTATTCTAAGATGACATATGAGATGCAACAGTCGATACATGTATTCAACTTGGAATTGAAATACAATGCAGTTAGCATGATGCGCCGAGTCCGGTGCATGCAAGACAGATGAATGGATGAAAACATACGAGCATAAGTATGCTAATTGAAATGTGCCCTAAAACTAGCCATCATAAGCTGGTAAATAAAAGGGAGAAAGACGTGGGGTTGGAAGACATGCATCACACACACGCACACTTATTACAACATTGCCCTCTCGCAGAGGGTCCGAATAATACAAAACCAAATGAATAATGAACTACAGCTAATTATTACACAAAATTAAATAATTAACAAACTAGCTAAGTAAGCATGTAAACTAAATGAATGTGACTGCCTCAGCTCTTTTTGGATGACAATGGATGCATGCATGTTCGAGTCGCCTCGTCGGGAAATCCAACGCGATGCCTCGTCTCGCCTTTGTGTGCAATTGATTTCGAAAACTTGCACGAAGATCCAAGAGGCTGAAAATCCACTCTGGGAAGTTGTGGGAGGGCTGCCAACCAGCCAATGGCATGGGAGACCACCTGCCAACCACCCTTTGTGGTGGAGACCAAAAGAGGTGGTCGGCCTGCCAGAAAAGCTGGTCGGTCGACCAGTTTCTGAATCCTGTTCTTGGCTTTCTGCAACACAAAGCAAAAGAGAGGCATAGCAAGGTATTTTCAACAAATGTGTGCATGACCACTCTCCCCATCATTGCACAAGCTCCAGAGAGTGTAGTCCTCGATCCTCGTGTCATCAATCACGCATCTCGATTTATGATGGCCGAGGAGTCGAATTGCACGACTCATTGTGAAATGAATGCACAAATGGACACCTAAAGCCAACAACTCTATCATGGATAGTCAAGAGTGTCGGTGACTGGGAATTGAAGCACGTTTCGTCACTTTGAGTATGAAACGTCCCTCGTTTCCCGTGTTTGGACTAAACCCTACTCCCAACACTATGCAACAACTAGAATGGCATGGCATGCAAACACAATGCAAGAACTAGCATGCAATCCTAAACGAAATGCAACTGAGACACGCAAACATGCAAGGAGTGATATGCATAGGTGCAACTAGAATGCGCAATGCTATGAACTATCAATGGCATACTCAATGCACATGACATAATATGGCATACACAATGCAAGATGGAGTTAAAGCAATATGAGTGGACCTCAGCCACACTCAAATCCGTGGCTAAACATGATGGAATTAGGCAACAAAACACATGCAAATATGTACCAATGCAAGGGGCCGATCCTAAGGCACCAAATGCAACTTTATCAAAGCATGGCAAGGGATGAAATATGGCATACAAATACACATTTTCCAGCTCTAAAACATGATGCACAATGGTCCCGGATCATGCAAACACTTCACACAATGCATGCTAGATGGCCTGAATACCGAAACTAGTGAAGTGGATTACACTAGAGGTACCCAAAGCAATGCACAAATGGAAAAACCAACCTCAAATAGACCCTAGGCAGGTCCAAGACAGCGAGAAAATGGCCTAAAATGATGGCTCAACATGCATAGAAATGAAGCTCATGCAATGGTCCAAAAATGAGGCAAACAAGCACAACTCTCAAATGCACTTAAGGAGTGGAAAACATGGGAACATGGCACAAGTATGAGGTCTGAAATAACATGCTTAAAGATGCCCAGACATGCAAACACCTCTATTCAAGCATGAAAGAGGCTACAAAACTCAAGGCTAGGCAAGGATATTGAACTACAACCATGCATAGCATGCATTATTTGACCATGAGGCATAAAAACAGAGCTAAGGCAGTCCAAAACATGCACAAAATCAGTTTAAGGCATGGCCAAAAAGTGCTAGAATCATAGACCAAAATAGCATGCAATGTAAGCTAGTTAAGGGGATTTGCACTACAAGTATGTCAGGCAATAAAGAGGCTACCAAACCAGCAAAATTCAGAGGTATGACATGCCAAATAAACCCCAAAAACCCAGTGAAATATGGTCCACACATGCAAGAATGATAGGCTCCTTTGATAGGCTATAAAGAGGGTTGTTCTACACATGCAAGATGGACACCCAAAATGGAAAAACCACCTCTAGACAGAGGTTATGCAGGTCACAAAACCCACCAAAAAAGGCCTGAAACATGGCTTTGAAACATGCAAATAAGGGGTTTTTTGTAAGGCCAAAAATGCTAGTAAACAAGACAAGGGGTGAGAGGGTCACCCCTCTCTGATTTGGATGCTAAAAAACATGTGAAGACAACTAAAAATCTGCTGGATTTCAGTGGTCAAAAAGGCCAACAAAGCTCAACACAAAGGCCCTAATGCATGGCTCAAAACAAAGGAAAATGAAGCATGCAAGGGGGTAGATGACCCCCAACAGAAAAATGGCCTTAAGAAACCATGTTAAGGACCTCAAAATAAAACTTTTTTCAGTTTATGACAAAGCCCAAAAATGCTTGCAAATAGAGCTAAGATATGAAGCAAAACAATGATAAAAAGAGGGAAATAGAATGTTACCCTTGTAGCCAAAGAGACCAGCAACTTCTGGACCAAAATAGCACACCTTCAACCTCTAAAAACCAGCTCCAAGGTGCTTATGTTGATGTAGGAGGTGTTAGGCTAAGAGGTGATATGCAATGGTGCAAGAACAAGGGGCTTTTGAACACCAAATAGAGAGATATATGGAGATAGATATATGTATGCCTTCCAACAAAATGTGAGCCTTTGAAAATGAGGGAGAGGGTTTCTCTTATAGAGGAACAAAGGTCCAAGCTTCTTCAAGAAGTTTGTGCAAAGGTCCATGCTTCTTGAGGAAGCTATAGCGAAAAGGGTCAAGCTTCTTGAGGAAGCTGGAGCCAAAGGGTCAAGCTTCTTCAAGAAGCTAAAAAGGGTCAAGCTTCTCTTAGAAGCTTAGAGAAACGGGCCAAGCTTCTTTAAGAAGCCAAAACAAGGTTGCCAATCCTCCATGTGTATGGAGGATGCAGTCTGTGCCTTCCAGCTGGCACACACTCACAGAGACAGACAAGGGGGAAGTTGGCCGACCAGTTCAAGTGGTCGGTCGACCACTTGCCCTAGTCGGCCGACCAGGTCAAAAGGTTCAAGCCAGTGAACGGTGGTCAGCAACCCTAATTGGTGGTCTCCCAGCTGAGAGCAAGCTAGTGGTGTGGTGGGAGACCAGCAATTGTGGCCCAAAAGTGAGGCAGACCAGTCACCTGTCAAGGAAAATTGGCCGACCGGGGAAAAGTGGTCTCCAAGGAGAAAAGGTGGTCTCCCACCCTTGTACCACCTTCCAAACAATGAAAATAGGGTCCATGCCAAAAATGAACCAAGACGGATGCAAAACGAGGGTTCGAGGGCCAAAACGCGTAGCCGGGTGCCCTAAAAATTGGCTGTTAAGCATCGAAAGTGGCGTGCAACCACAAAGGTGGTCTCCCGGGCCACAGTGTCCCTCCAGAGAGAGGATACAAGGTGTGTGCCAAAAACCGGAGCAAATGAAGAAATTTAAGTGGTCCTGAACCGAGGCGCACGACCGACGGCTCTGAAAATCGAAAACTAGTCTCCAAACGGGAACAGTGGTCTACAACCACGAAAAGTAGCCTACGAACACTGAGAGATGGTCTACGAGACCTCTCCCTCCCTTCGGAAAGAGAAAACAAGACCTGGTTCGCAAACCGAGGCAAAGCATAAAAGAGTCTCGAAGTCCGGAGGTAAGGCTCTCAGCCGAGACTTCGTAATCTCAGAACGAGCACAACATGCGCAATCACCGAGCGTTCAATCGATGACGTCTGAGTCTTGAGGTCGGTCAAAAATAGGGTGTCTACACTTGCACAGCCTTTCTCCACTCGCGTGCCGCGTTTGGATGCACTCGCACTGTCATGTGCATCCCGCTTTCTTGCTCAGCCTTTCTCCACTCGCGTGCCGCGTTTGGACGTACTCGCACTGTCACGTGCATCGTGCTTCCTTGCGCAACCTTTCTCTCCTCGCGTGCCGCATTTCGCATGCCGTGTTTGGACGTACTCGCACTGTCATGTGCATCGGGCTTTCTTGCGCAACCCCTTCCCCTCTCGCATGTGATGAGATTAAGAAGTCTCCGGTTTTGAACACTCAGATGCGTTCCGATGTTCACTTTTTCACTTTCTCCTTTTCACGTGTGATACGCTGAGAAGTGCTGCTCTTTCCTCTCCTGCGTGTGATACGCTAAGAGATGTTCTGTTTGAGACACCGGGTATTCTCGGTAGTCGCTTTTAGCCTTCTCTGCATAAGACGCAGTGAGAATTGCATAATTTTCTTACATCCTTTCTTTTGAAATGTGTGAGACTGTTGTTTCTTACTCCCTTGCTTAAAATGTTGTATTTATTTTGCATGAATGCTTCATTAGAGCCCTCTTTGCATAATCATAAGTTATGTTCCGCATCGCGCATGTCTATTGCATTTTGCCCCTGCCTGCGGACGCATCTTATTGTTATCTTGTATGTTTGTCTAAGTCTTCGGCCTTGTCAAAAATGGGTCGTCTCTGGGCTTTGACATTCACTCTTGTCATCTTATGACTTTCGAATTCTATCAAAGAGGGGCAACTGTAGGCACCCCATTTTTGACTGTCCTCAAGACGTGGACGTCATCGTTTCAACACTTGATGATCATCCATGCTCGTGTTCGTTTTGAGTTTTTGAAGGTCTCGGCTACACGCCTTGCCTTGGAGCCTCTCAACCTCTCTGTTTTGTGCTTGGTTGTGGACCAAGGGCTTGTGGTTTTGTTTCTAAGGGAAGGGGTTAGCTTGTTGGCCAGCCCCACAACCCATCGGCCAGGCCCTGTGCCTATCGGCCTCTCCTTCTTGCCATCGGCCATAAGTGTTGGCCGATCGGCACTCTTTTTGGTCGATCGGCCAATTTTTTGGCCGAGACCACTTTTTCTGCTTTTGCAGATATTTTGCTTCCAGCTGGTGCCAGCTGTTGGCCACTTGGTGTATCCTCCATGCATGTGCATGGATGGATTTTAACAAGCTCCAAGCTTGCTCAACAAGCTTGGGACTTGATTTTCTATAAGAAGGGAGACCCCTCTCCCTTTCCAGAGGTTCTGAGATTTGATATACAAGATATATATATCTCTCTCTCTATATTTATGTGAGTTTGTGCCTTAAAGTGTGTTTTGTCTTCACTTTTGCACTACAACACCTAGCAATACACCACCATCTTTGAGCTGAGATTCTTGGGAGTGTTATTTGAGCTCTGAAAGTTGGTTTATTTGGCTCAAAAGTTGCTGTTCTAAAGAGGTTCTTCTAGGGTGAGTCCCTTACCTCTTTAAAGCTTTATTTTCATAGTTTGTTTGGCCAACTTTGCATGCTTCTTTTGGCTTAGTTTTCAACTAAAAAAAGTCTTGTTTTTAAGTTCTTAACATGTTTGTTTAAGGCCTCTTTGGTGTTGGGGGTAGTCTATCCCCTTTAGAGCCTTGTTTGGCCCTGTTTTGAGACACCTCTTTAGGCTTTTGAGTTCATCTCCTTTTGGCCTTTTAGCCACTGAAATCCAGTGGATTTTCAGTGGTAGAAAGTGTGTTTTGAGGTCTCAAATAGGAGGGGGTTGTCCCCCCTCCTCTTTTCTTGCTTGCTTGTGTTGATGGCTCACCAAGTTGGCATGTTTTTATACCTCTTTGTGGCTCCATTTTAGCATGTCTTAGGCTTTGTTTTGCCATGATATAACACTATTTTGGCTTAGTTTGATCATATCATGCATGCTCCTTGCACTTGTAGTGCAAATCCATTCACTAGCCTAACATGCATCATGTGTTTAGACCATCATTTTAGCATGTTTTGGCTTAACTCCAAGAAGCTTTTTTTTCCATGTTTTAGCATGCTTAAGCTCTAATTTATATTATTTTGGCCACTGATTTGGGCATGATTGAGGTCTGTCCATATCCGGTTTAAGTCCACATAGCATGTTGTTGCATGTTGTTTGCATTACATGTTGTTTGCATGCTTGTTGTTTGCATACTTAGGTTGCATTCAATAGAGTTTGCATGCCATTAGCTTTGATAAATTGCTCATGTTGTTTGCATGTTGCATGTTCATGATGTTTAGGATGTTGTTGCATGCTTGTTGCATTGCATTGTGTGTGCATGCATTACATTACATTGTGTTTGGATAGGTTGTCAATCCAAACACGGGAAACGAAGGACGTTTCATACATGAAGTGATGAAACGTGCCTCATTTCTCGGTCGCCGACCCTCTTGATCATACATGATAGAGGTTAAGGAATTTATGTGTTTTTGTGCATTCATTTGACATTGATTTGTGCAACTCAGCCTCTTTGGCCATCATGCATTGAGATACGCGATTGATGACTCGAGAGCCGAGCACTACACTCCTTTGAGCCATAGACATGATAAGAAGTGTGGTTGCACACACATTTTCTTGCAAATACGCTGCCATGCCTCCGTTAGTGCTCTGTTGCAGAAAAATGGAGAATTTGCAGGAAGCAGTGGCCGATCGACCATTTAGTCTGCCGATCGGCTATCAAATTTGGCCGATGGCCATTAACCTTGGCCGATGGCCACCCCCCTTGGCCGATGACCTCTCAGAATGTCCATGAGGTGGATCAGAAATACTTCGGAGGTTGGTACAGTTTTCAGAGGTCTAAAACAGTGCAAACAGAGGCATCATGAGGCACGGTAGTATTTCCGGGAGGACGTGACCAAGCATGCATCATTCATCATTCCGAGGCAGAGTTGTGGCAGCCTATTTAGTTTCTTACTTAGCTGGTTTGTTGAATTAATTAATTTGTTTAATTAGTTAAGAGTTTTGTAATAATTAATTAGTTAGGATAGTTAGTTAATTAGTTGGTTTGTATTATTCATTCGAACCCTCCTCCAAGAGGGCGATGTTGTAATAAGCGTGCGTGTGTGTGATGCATGTCTTCCAACCCCATTTCTTTCTCCCTTTTACTTATCTGCTCTCAGTGGTTAGTTTTAGGTCATATTTCAATTAGCATACTTATGTTTGCATGTGTGCATCATTCATCTGTCATGCATGCACCAGGCTCGGCACATCATACAAACTACGTTGTATTTCAATACCAATTTGAATACGTGTTATCACGTTGCATTTCATATGCCATCTTAGAATAGCCGAGCCTATTTTAGTTGCATTTGTGCATGTGTTGCATTAGCCATCTTAACATGAACTAGGATCATGCATGATTTCTAACTAGTTCTCTGTTTTGGATCGGAGTACACTGTGAGTGTTTTTACTTTAGCATCCTTGCATGAGTGTAAGTGTTGCCATGATAGCATGCTTTCCATGAGGCTAACTGCTTATGTTTTTAACTGCATGAATGCCTGTGGATGGAGGTTGGATTGCTTGAATTGGAATAATTCATCAAAATGCGAGTTTTAAGCCTACTTGTGAGTGGCAAAATCATGTATTCTAAGCCCACTCGAGGGTGGCAAAACCGCGACTTAGCCTACTTACGAGTAGCAAACTTCAAACCGTTTTCAAACAAACGAACATGAAATGTTTTGTTCCAACTTAGGCGACCTAGTCTATACTTGTATGCTGTGCGCATCACATAGTAATTCTAGGTTAATAACCGGAACAAGAACCCATGTGTTTTCAAAAACAACATATCATGCTTAGTAAAGGCCGATCTTTGATCGGGCAAGCGGGGCTGCTCATTTCATGACCTTCCCCCCTCGTACCCAAGTTCCCGAGCTGAGGTAACTTTGGTGATGAGGGACACGTGGCCTTAGGCACAAGTCAGGGTTTCCTAAATTTTTGAAAAATAAAATATTTAGGTGGCGACTCTATATCTGGCAAAGCAGTCCATGTTTGGCACTTCTTTATTAAAATCAGTTTTCCAAAATGATTTGTCGGATTTTGGACTCTTTGGTGATATATCAGTCTTGCATTGCACTTTGCGAGATTAGATTCAAAACCGTGACACGAGTCAGAACTGTAGTAGCTAAGAACAAACGGTTCAGGCCCTCGTGCGTAGAGCAGATTTCCGGGCGGTCTATAACAGATGGGGGAGTTTCTTCCCTAATGACAGGTGGAGGGGGTGGAGGTTGGTTTCGCTCCGCCTCATCCCTTTTTCGGGTAGCCATCCTCTCGGCATTTTTTCGTTTGGCCAATTGGCTGAGCGACTCGCCGGCCATGTTATCAGGGTAAGAGCCGGGTAAGTCCCCTAAGTTTGTAAAAATGTCTTCGAAGGAGACGTCCCCTTGGTCTGAGGTGGATGGAGGGTCAGACGAATTGAGTCCGACTTCCTCAAAGGCCGAATTAAGAGCTTTGTCTACCTCGGCTTCCAACTGGTTCAGGTCCTCCGTAACCGGATCTGCTACTTGTTCTTCCTCGTGTTCTGAGTCGGAGGTTTCTAAACCAACCTCCTTTATGGTTTTGAAGCTGGGGAAGATATGGGCTGTAAGATGATCCTCACCTCACAAAATTCGAATGTGGTCTGCCACCGAAAATGTAGCGTAAGACGACGGGTATCACAAGAGAATGTGGGCTGCCCTCCCTTGCTTCTGAAGGTTTGAACGACCAACGAACTGTAAAGCGATTTTAATTTCCGCAAGTACAGCGTCGTTAGCTGAAACCAATACTTTCTTCAAATTGTTACCTGCATAAACAAAATGGTAAATACATGGAAGGAAAGCCGAATACATAAAAGGTAATAAGAGAAACTAGAGTGAGCTATACGGCCACCTGGTTCGCCTTTTTGGCTTGGCACGCGATCTAGGTGATCTTCACCCTCACCGAATTCCCAGTTGCCTCGGACAACGACCATCACGTCATCAACACGCTTGCCAGAGCTGGCACGCATAGTCACTAGGTGATGATCGGTATCCTTGGCCCTGAGAAAATAGCGTCCTAGCTGGCCAGTAGACTTGGCTAAGGCATAACAATGCCGAATAGAAGATATACCTAGATTAATCCTAAGACGACAGTTCAACTCTATAATCCCCATTATGATACGAAAAAAGTTTACGTTGGGCTGGGAAGGAATTAGACCCCAGTGCCAAAGGACGACCCTTAAAAATGGGTGGAGAGGAAAACGGACTCCGCCCTCAACAATTAATAGGAGAGGAAAAATGATTGTACTCTCATCGGCCCTCTCCATATCAGTGGTCCTGTCTGCCACGAGTGACAGATGGACGTCATTGGGGATGGAATAGTGGCGCCAGAAGCTGGAAACTCGATCCGCAGAAAGGAGATCTTTCAAATTTTTTTCCATCCTAACAAGCCTAAGGGTTATGCAAAACTAAAAGTAAACAAGGAAATGATATTGGGAGTGAAGGAGAAGAAAACTTACGAGAAACAGAAGGGATAATGAGAAACATGAGAAAGTTGCAGAGGTTGCGAAGTGAAGGCGTTGTACTAGAAGGCGAACCATAAACTTTAAGTATTCAAAACATACATTTGAAGAGACAAAGTTTTAAATCACATTAAATGAAAGAATCGTACGAGGGGGCGGGAACTTATAATGATGACCAAAAAAAGACGTGTACATTCTGACACACGTTGGAATGTGGTTAACTGCCGAATTTTTGACTTTCCAAATTCAAAACCAAACATGCCGACTAACTGGTGTTAGTGGGGTGTTTGTGGGGCAATTGTGGGAGCCGAATAATAGAGGACTCAGATAGGCCGACTACATATTTACAAAATCAGGATATATATTATATTCGTCCGTCTCTTACGTTCTAGGTGCCGAGTATCCTAATCGACCATAAAGCCAATTGAGCGGAGGGCCGAATAGAAGTAGGAATACAACAAATGGAAGGCTGAATGAACAATCACACATTGGATTAAGAGCGGGCCATACCCTGAGGACCAGAGGCGTATATAAATAGAAGAACAACAACCAAAAAGAGTTATGTGAGAAAAAACTTAAAAACATAACTTACAAGCAACCAAGAGAGTATACACTGACTTATCCGTTGGAGTGCTAATACCGGCACCCCCGACCGGAGTGTTCATTCCTTTTCAGGTGGCTAGTTGAGGATCACAAGCATCCTGCAGGATCCAAAGAGTATTTCCGAACCACTTCTCCACAGAAACAATGCTTTCTTGTCTCTTTTTGTACAACCTTTTAGTGCATTCTTCTAATTTTCTAACAACTTGTCTTCATCTTCTTGTGAGTTGGGTTCTTCATACCCTTTTTCAATTAAATCCCACAAATCTTGTGTAACGCCCTCAAAATAATACATATAAACCAAACATTCATGACATCCATAGACATAAGAGAATAAAACATATTTCTATTTATCAGAGTATTTAATACAAAAAGTATTACATGTTGACAACAAAAGTAAATGCCCTACGGGCTTACAACTTTCCAAGCCAACACTTGGTTACAAATAAGAGAGTTCTAACTCTTTACATATTAAGCCCCAGGCTTGAATTTACATGTAACACCAAAAGATAATCACAAAATTAAGCCTTCAGCTTCTAAACCTTCCAAGCCACATCCTTGGAGGCGGCATATCACCTGTACCTGAAAATTATGTCCCATATAGGCTGAGCCAAAGCCCAGGAGAGATGTGCTAAACCAGATATGAGTAATAACTAAAACATTAGCTTTTGATAAATGTTTAACTCATATAAACAAACGTACATCTCTTTCATAACCAATCCATATTCACAAATATATGTCAATCCCTTTCCGTTTCATTATCCAAACCAATTCATAGATATGGTTCTCTATTCATCCAAACAGTTTATAATGAGACTACAACTCATGTTAACAATACCTCGATCATGATCAATTAACATGAGACTACAACTCACATTATTAACACTTCAATACTTCAATTCATCTACGTTATGCAAACGCAATTGGGATTTCAGGACTTTCACCCAGGACAATCCGGCCAACTTAGTTATCAATGGAGTCTATCCCCTATCTCCTCCCAAACAGGTTTGAGAGTACATCCCCTATCTCCTCCCAAACAAGATACATATGTAATGTATTTAAACGGTTTATCATATACAATGATCAATCCAAGCACATATTCAGTGTGTCAATTCAACAGTCATATTCAATGACATAACTCAATTGATTAGTTTTAATTCACCTAATCATCATGTAGTGTCTACAACAATCAAGACTATCCTCCATTGATAGCCCAAAGCAGTTGTTTCTAAACAGATAAATAAATTTATCAAACAGATAAATAATCAACAATTTCATAGGTGGGTGATAAATTAATCCAACCACACTATTCTACCACAATTCCATCCAATTTCATGATTCTCAACCCAATTTCATATTTCCATATTTCCCAAATTAATTATACAAATTAATTGCTTAATTTCAACTAGGGCTTTAATTTCCCCCTATTCAGAAATGTTGCCCCAAGGCCAAATTTCACTCATATTTCAGAAACAACCCCAATTTCAAGTCTCTCAAACATATTAGACTCAAACATGGAAAACCCCTCTATTATAATTTCAATTTCAAAACCCTAACCTTCCCAACTTTTCCATAATCCACCATTTACACAAAATGACTAAAACCTATGTCAAAACTCATAAGAAAGAGTAGGGTATCCCTACCTCAAGAGAAGAGACTCAAAGGAGATGAAGGTGAAAACCCAAGATGCTCCAAACACCAACTTTTTCGGATCACAGTGAAGCCCACACTAGGCTCTACCTTTCTTACAAAGAGGCTAGGGTAGAAGACCACTAGAACTAGATGTATTTGTAGAGAGAAGATGTATGTAGAGAGAGAGACGGATCTAGGGTTTGAGATGTAAAGAGGATCAAAAATTGATAAAGAAGACTGCTGCTGCGATCTGATATATTCGAGCCTCGCTCGAGCGAAGGATTGGTCGCTCGAGCGACCAGACACAGATGGACCTCGCTCGAGCCAACAACATGAAGCTTCAGGTCTGCAACCTAGAAGCACGCTCGAGCGCATGAGTGCTTGCTCGAGCGAAGAAACTCAAAACATAGTCCTCACTCGCTCGAGCGAAGGAAAGCTGGCTCGAGCCAAGAAACACAACCTTTTGGTCCAAACTAGACACAGACGCACGCTCGAGCGCAAGAATGCTCGTTCGAGCCAATAGACACACCACTCAAAGCTCGCTCGAGCGAAGGAACCCCAGCTCGAGCGAAGGAACTAAAACACAGAGCTCGCTCGAGCGACAAAAGCCTCGCTCGAGCGAAGACACTAAAAACTAGGCAGTAACCATTTGTTTTCAAACACACCTAACCTGTTACAAACCTGCCCAACACATCCCAAAACTCAAATACTAGGAATTAAAAGATGGAAATGCAACATATACAACAACAGACATCCATGGAACCGAGTCCGGAATACAATAAGCAACGGAGGGAAAACCGGGATTGCTATATCTTGAGAGGCCAACAACACTCTCATTTGGATACTCCATTTTTCATAATTGTCTTTACCCAATCTAGGAAATTGGGGTTGAAAGAAATTGGTAGTAAAATCCATCACAACTTAAGCAACAACAAATATCAACTCAAGCCCTAATATCACCACAATATTCAACCAACACACCCAAAGCTCTGATTCAAGAATTTGTTGGGGAAATGTGGGAATTAATTACATGCACAATATCATTGAAAAAAACAGTCACAGATGGACCAAAAATAGAGCACAAACACAACTATCAACAATCTGAATTTTCTATACAGATTTTCAGCTTCAAGCAAACAACTTTCAACACAAATAATCAGAAAAACAAAAGCATCAGTAAACACTTATTTGGGCATCAAAAATCTACGCTTTTTCACTAAAAATCAGCTTTACAAAGCTGTCTCCTCTACCTTGTACAGTGCCAAAAAAAAAAAAAAAAAAAAACTCGTCTCTTTTCTCACATTTTTCTCCTCCTTACTGAGTGTTTTTTTTTTGTCTCTGTTTTTCCTATTTAAAAACTAAAATGTTCTAGAGGCACATTTTACTTACAAATACAAACGTATAAGAATTTTACAAAAAGGCCCAATACACATGTAACCAAACAAAAAGGCCTAATACACATGTGACCAAACAAAAAGGCCCAATACATATGTAACTAGACAACCCAAAATGAGTTTACAATGTCTAACAACAACAAACTTCAAGGTGATTCCAATTACCATTGGCACCATTGAAACTTAAACCACACTATCTCGAAACCTTGCTTCACTACTAGTACTGCCTCCCTTTTCTTTTACTACTGTCGACCCTTCATTTTTAATTGAAAACCCTTATCCAAACTACTCAGTCTAGCTCCACTCTCCTCCAACTGAGAACCCCCATTTCTAGACCACACAATCAGTCTTCGCCGTACTAAAACCCACCTCCAGCTTTCCACATCTCCAGATCAAAATGAGAATAAAAGGAAATAAAAAATCGAGGCACTAGATTGACATCGATTTTGCAGATACAACTAAATCGATATTGAAAATGATCAAATTGATATTGAAGACGACCAGATCAGCATTATGGTTGAAGTTTTTGAGGTTTCTTGGTCTAGGGTTTGGGATGGGCTTTCAATATTGATTGTGACGTGGTTGTGACTATTGAGACTTTTTTGAGAAGTGGGTTAAAAGTCACTTCTCAGCTTTTAATCTATTTTAGGTCACATCATCTCACATTTTTTATATGTTTTTTGAAAATAAAATAAAATAAAATAAAATCAACTTTTAACCATCTTCTCAAAACACCCCTGAATAAAGGAGTGGTTGAAAGGGAAAGTGGAGGTGACGGTCAAAAAGGGGAGTGGAGGCAGACATTGGTAGCATAAGTCAGGGACCTGAGTGAGAGATTTCTTTAATATTTTATTCAGTCACTATTATTTCTATATTGTCTACTCCTTCGTTTCAAAATATTAGTTCCTTATTCAAGTTTTATTATATCAAAATATTAGTCTCTTTTAAAAAATTAAGAAATAAAATAATATGAATTTATTATTTGTCCTTATTTGAAATTCATTAGTAATACAAAAAATACAATTATGACAATTAATATTCTTAAAATAAATATACTATCAAAGGATAACTTTAAAAAATTAATATTTTTAAAATATAATAATTATGCTATAAAAAAAATTGAATTTCTTAAAATGAATAATTATTTTAGGACGAAGAGAGTATTATATATAGATAGATGTATGTATGTTTCAAGTTTAATGGTATTGTTGTTGGTGGAGTTTATGGGCCTTTAATGGTGGAGAAAGGTTGAGGGTAACAAATATATATATGTATGTATGTATGTATGTATGTATGGACTTTGTATGGACAAATTGTTTTTAAGAAATAAAGCCATAACAATAAAGGCATTTTGGACCATAACTACATCATGTGAATCTCACGTGTAAAGCTTCTATCTAATTATATAACAGAATCATAATAGAAGATGTAAAGTCTAAAAATATTATATTTCAAGGGATACCTATTGAATTTTAAACTTTAAGGGGGGCAAAGTAAAAATGACCTAAAGTTGATGGGGTTTTATTGTAATTTCTTCTAAAAGTAATTGAACAAAAAAAATTCTTTGATAATAGCATATACTAAAGGGCACGCAAGGTGATAAATTCAATTTTCGATTTTCCTTACCCAAAGGTCCAGATGCTAATTTATTATGTTTATAACGACAAAACACTATAGAATGACCAAAATACTCATTACGTATTTATTGAAAAACCATTTATATAAACCATTACATACGCGCGTACGTATAAAAATTACTCTCTCTCTCCCTCTCTCTCTCTCTCTCTGTGAAATCATCTAGGGTTTCTCTCTTATCTGTGCATTTGTCTCCCTCTCTCTCTCTCTCTCTCTATTTCACTTTCTATCTTTGCAATTTCGCATCTTCTAACTCGACTTGAGTTATGGTTTCTGCATCACTTGTTGAAGAATCAAGACAAACTCACAAAAGGTATGAAATCAAACATAAATTTCTTATTATATTGCTTTATTACATAGAAAACAAGCAAACAAAAAGAAAAATTACATGTGTGAAGCATTATCAGCACTGTCTTCAGAAGAGTGCTCTTTGCTCTCATTGTTTAAAGACGATGGACTACCTTCGTCCATTTCATCTTGGTCCTGCTTAAAATTCTCGTCGATCATCTAATCGACATTATTTTTTTATAACATTGAGTTGGCTCTCGATATTGGATAAACATTTATCTATTTGATCGAGACTTTCCAAAATAGAATCAATTATTTTGTGCTAATGTAACATTTCGTAAACACATTATACCTTTTTAATCGAAACAAATGAGGATTTATAATACAACAAAGCATACTGAATTTCAAAAGTTTCCATTGATGAAATGCTCTTACTACCTCATTCATTATATTTGTATAAAATGTTTTTCTAACCATTGAATTCGTTCCTTGTATTTATGCAATATTAATTCATTAAGAATCATATATGTCATGAATTGTAACCTCATTTGCACAGATAAGACTTATGACAGATAAATTAGCAAGTTATCTATTGAAATGTTATTAATCTATTTGTTTAATTATGTTTTCATTTGTGTACCTGTTGAGTAATGCTCATTTTGTATTGGCTAGACATTATATAGCACATATACAGAAAAAAAAAACTTATCTATTAAAATATTTATGTGTTAAATTTATATTTATCTATTTAAATTTTTGAATTTTTATATGATATGTAAAGTTGTATCTGTTGAAATTTTAATGGACATTTGTATTACTAGGCATTATATTGCACAAATACATAAAGATACTTATCTATTTAAATTTTTATCTATTGAAGAGATAAGTATCATGTATGTCATAAATTGTAATCACATTTGCACAGATAACACTTGTAAGTAAAAAAATTAATATGTTATCTGTTGAAAAGTTTTTAATATATTTGTTTCATTGTGTTTTAATTTGTGTACATGTTAAGTAATGGACATTTTGTATTGGCTGGGCATAATATTGCATAGATATAAAAAGAAACTTATCTGTTAAAATATTAATCTGTCGAAGCTTATATTTATCTATTTAAATTTTTGAATTTTTATATGATGTGTAAAATTTTATCTGTTGAAGTTTTATTGACATTTGTATTGCTAGCCACTAAATTGAACATATATATAAAGATACTTATTTGTTTAAATTTTTATCTGTTGAAAATTTTGAAATTTTACATGATATGCAAATTTCTATCTGTTGAAGGGGATAAGTATCATATATGTGATAACCATGTTCTGTGTTATGTTAATTAACCTTAAATGTGATTGTGATTATGTGCTTAATATGATTTTGGGTGATAATTATGTGATTAGTTATGTTTTTAAATCTATATTTGTTCACCGTAGGAAAATATGTCCAATTTACTGCGATATTCTGAAAATTTAAGGCTGTAGAGACGACAAAAATTGAAATTGTTTGTATCATTGTGATTAGCGTGATTTTGAGAGCCTATGGTGAAATTTGATTAAAAATTGATTCGTATCGAAATAATTAGATTAATTAAGTCAAGCTCATTAACTTTAATTGAGATTGATCAATTTAGTCTAATCACCTAGTATATATGTGTGGGCTAATTACACTTAAGCTCATATTATGAGCTCAAAAATATGAAATACAAACTCTAGAGAGAGAGTGAGCCGAATTTAAAGAGAGAGAGGGCACATCCTTAATGATTTTGCAAAGAAATTCAAGACCTAGGTGGATTAGCTCAAGACTTAGCCATATTTGGAAGGATTGGAGCTTCTAGGTGAGTAACCAACCCTTAATTCATGAGTTTGAGCTTGTAATTATATGAATTCAAAGAGAATTAGTAATTAAGAACATGATTTGAATGGTGTATGATGAATTTGAAGTCAATATATCCATGCATGTAAAGAATTGCCATGAATTTGTATAATCTAGGATAAGGCATGTTAAATATGAATAATTAGGTACCAAATCATACATGCATGCATAATTTTGTTGAGCTTCATGACTTTGAGCATCATTTGTACCATTTGGCATGGAATAAGAGTCAAGAATTTACGTACGTACATGATTCATGAAGGTATGGAGCTTGATTGCATGAGTTTTGAAATTGGCAAGAAGAATTTGAAATGATTTGAGAAATGGACCACGATTTAGGATAATTGGTTTCAAATTACCTAAGTTTTTATGTTGTACAATGCTTTTCCAAGATTTTGTACCAAATGTGCAAGCTTTAAACCTTTGGAAGTGTGTTTTGAGTTTTAACCAAAATTTTGAAAAATCTAGAATTCAGCCCGTTCACTTAAGCGGAAAAAAGCCTCGTCCGAGCGTAAAAATCAAGCTCATAGAATTTTTGCAAAGATTTGCACAGTAGCTCAAGCTACAAATCTTGCGCTCGAGTGAACCTTGTTTTGCAAGACTCCTCTCTTGAGCGGAAAGAGTCTCGCTTGAGCGTAAAATTCATGCAACCAGTACTTTTACAGAGTTTTACAGACCGCTCGAGTGACCAAAGCTGCGCTCAAGCGAAGGGTCCTGTTTCAGAAACTCTTGAAAAGCTGTTTGATGTTCTGCTTTCCGTTCTCATTCATTTCTAAGCATTCTTAGGCATGCATCGAGCATTATAAATGAATTACAGAAATAAGAAAGAGGCCTAAGAAAAATAAACAAGTTAAGAACAAATTGAATTGTTTGTGACCCAATGTGTTATGAAATGTGTAGGGTCAAACGCAAGGGCAAATCCATCGATGGAACACTGTGAGTAATATCTTAGTCAAGATATTTTCAAGTATGTTATTTTCCAACTGGTACTTCTGTATAAGCTTCATGGATTTTGTTGGTTTGAATTATGAATGAGCATTCTATATGTCGAATTTTTGTATAAGGTTCTGTGAAAAATATGAATTGGGCCCGAGGCCATTTGATATATCTAAATTGGGCTTGAGGCCATTTGTTATACTTGGGCCTAAGGCCATTTGATATATTTGATAAGGATATGAATTGGCCTAAGGCCGTCTAAATACGAATGTGTTGGGCCTAAGGTCGTTTGAATATGAATATGATCATGATCGCGAATATGAAATGTGCGCAAATATGAATATGAAAATGATAGGCCAGAGGTCGTTAGATATAATTGGGCCAGAGGCTGTTTGGTACGATGATTGGGCCAGAGGCCGTTTGACACGAATGAATGGGGCTCGAGGCCGTTTGATATGGATAAATTAGGCCCGAGGCCATTTGATGTGATGGGCCAAAGGCCGTTTGATATGTTTGGGCCCAAGGCCATTTGATATATTTGATAAGAATATGAAGGGGCCTAAGGCTGTTTGATGTGTTTGTCATGGACATTATCTATTGGAGAATTTCATTCATATAACCTCTTTACATTGGTATTATTCACTGGGTTTTCGCTCACTCTTATTTATATGTATGTAGGTGAGCAAAGAGATGTCCAATCCTAGACTCAGTGAAGAATGCGAGAGAAATCCAAGTTTTTGTGAGGTCAGCCCGAACGTCTCACGCACGAGACTTTGTTCTTGTCCTTTTGTTTTACCATTTTGCTACCTTTGGTGATTAGGTTGGATCACTTATGTATAGAAACTTTTGTTTGGCTAATTGCGTGTCTAAAAGTTCCTGGTTGTACAAGATGTTACAAGACGTTAACTCTGTTTATATGTGTGAGTTATTATGGAATGCTTATGAAATGATTTTGCTACGCCATGTAAACACAGCTTTTTGGACAAAATTTTAAGTCTGCTTCTGTTTTGGCCCCTTTATTTCTTTTGAGACATCTTTAACCTCAATTGAGGCCGTAGGTAATCTCATGATAACTGGCCAGTTATGACGTTAATCCATCGTGGCGAGTTCGGGTCATGACAGAGTGGTATCGGAGCACGAGTTAATATCTCACACACTTGTCTAAAGGAGAAATAGAGTTTCTAGAAAAGATCTATGATGCATTCATGTGGTAAGTACGTAATGAAGTGCATCGAGAACATGCTTAAATGTTTGAAATGAATGATTATGTGACATAAGAATTGTTGTCTACTTGCATATGGCTACTTGTATACATTCAGCGTGAAGAATAATGCAAGTTTAATCAGATAATAGTGAGAACAAGAGCTGATGAGTTAGAGGAATCTTATACTGCCAGAATGGATATGATGGAAAGATTAATACAGGAAATGGCAGAAACATTGAGGCAACAACAACAGTGGTAACAACAATGACAACAGCCGCACCCTCCACCTCTACCTCCGGTACAGCCTATACATGACTTGCAAAACGATGACTGAACTATAGCTCTCACCAAAGAGTTTAAGAAGATGAAACCGCCACAATTTCATCGGGGAATGGATCCATTGAAGGCTAAAGCGTGGGTCCTTGGCATAGAGAAACTATTTGAGGTGTTTCCATGTCTTGAAACACAGAAAGTATTACTAGCTACCTTTACATTGGAAGATGATGCAAGAAGGTAATGGATGTTGATGCGTGAAAGTAATAAAGATATTGGTTGGGCACAGTTCTTGGAAATCTTCTACGATAAATATTTTCCACAATGTGTCCGTGACTGAAAATGTTAGAATTTATGGAACTTAAGCAAGGCAGCATGACATTAGCTGAGTACGAGACCAAGTTTACTGAATTGGCTAGATTTGCGCCACACATGGTGGACGTCGACTATAAGAAAGCAAGAAAGTTTGAAGGTGGTCTTCAAATGATATTTTAGAGAAGGTGAATGTACTAAAGCTAGAAACCTATATTGATGTGTTAGCTCGGGCTATAATATTAGACGCTAACATAGCCAGGTAGAGTAAACCATTAACCGACTAGAAAAATAAAAGCAAGGTTTCTTTTCAAAGAAAAGGCTTTTAAAGAAACAGAATACGGGATCCTCAAGTACTTCAAATTCTTCCAGAGATACGTCTCCAATGTGTAGCCAATGCGGTAAAAGACATCGTGGGGTTTGCTATTGTGTTTCAGGGGCTTGCTTTAAATGCGGTAAAGCAGGCATATGGCCAGGGATTGTAATCTAAATAGTGGAAAGTTAGCTGCTAGCACAACTAGATCGATCCTAAAACTGAGAAACACTACGGGCCTACGACCACTAGAGATACCATGAGCCAGGGAAGAGTTTTTGCACTTGTCCCAGGCGATACACGAAACACATAGGCTGTTGTCTCAGGTACTCTCCCTATATGTAATTAGGATACTTTTGTGTTAATAGATTCCGGATCAACACACTCCTTTGTAACTTATGCATTTGTGTCTAGATTGAGTTGACCTCTAGAATTATTGCCATATTTTTTATGTGTATCTGTTCTATCCGGGGAATTTGTATTGTGTACATCTGTGTGTCGATTTTGTGATATGTGCATTGGGAGTACTACCTTGTATGTAGATTTGTTACCCTTGGACTTTAGACATTTTGATGTAATTCTGGGTATGGACTGGTTATCTAAATATTGTGCCACCATCGATTGTGTAATGAAACAAGTTGTATTTAGACCACTAGGGCAGGAAGAAAATGTGTTTGTGGGTAATGGGCTAGTGCATCCTCCTTATTTGATATCTACAATGAAAGCATATAAATTGATCAGGTAAGGGTGCCAGGGTTACTTGTGTAGTGTGTTGTTTGAACAATCTATGAATGTTGAATTGAACAGTATCCCTATTGTTAAAGAATTTCTGGATGTATTCCCAGATGAATTACTAGGAGAATTGGTTGACAGGAAATTGAATTTATTATTGATATTGTACCAGGCACTCAGCCTATCTCAAAAATCCCCTATAGAATGTCTATTACTAAAATGAAAGAATTGAAAGAACAATTACAAGACCTACTTGACAAAGGGTTTATCTAACCAAGTACTTTGCCATGGGGTGCACCGGTATTATTTGTGAAAAAGAAAGATAGGACTTTAAGCCTGTGTATTGACTACCGGGAACTGAACAAGGTAATAATAAAGAACAAATACCCTTTACCCCATATTGACGACTTGTTTGATTAGTTGTAGGGATCACAATTATTTTCCAAAATTGATTTGAGATCCAGGTACCACCAGTTGAAGGTGAAAGTAGAAGATGTTGAGAAAACTACGTTTCGGACAAAGTATGGTCACTATGAATTTCTTGTTACACCATTTGCAGTGACTAATGCCCTTGCAACATTTATGGATCTTATGAATAGAACTTTTAAGCATTAGCTTGATGAGTTTTTTGTGGTTTTTATTGATGATATCTTGATATACTCAAAAAGTAGAACTGATTATGAACAACAACTGAGAACAGTTTTGCAAACTCTCAGTGAAAAAAAGTTATATGCTAAACTAAAGAAATGTGAATTTTTGTTAGATGAAGTTGTCTTCTTGGGCCATGTTATTAACAGAGATGGGATTTCAGTAGACCCCCAGAAGATAGAGCCAATTGTGAACTGGCCTACTCTAGTAAATGTAATAGAAGTCTGCAGTTTCATGGGTTTAACTGGGTACTACAGAAGGTTTGTGAAAGATTTTTCGAGAATAGCCGTACCACTTACCCAACTTACATGCAAAGGACATCCGTTTGAATGGACTGATGAAAGAAAATCTACCTTCCAAGAACTGAAAATGAGATTGACTGCCGCCCCAGTGTTGACTTTGCCCATAGGTATGAAAAACTTTGTAATTTATAGTGATGCATCTTATCAGGGTCCGGGTTGTGTGTTATTGTAGAAAGGATGAGTGATTGCTTATGTAACTTAATAATTGTGCCCACATGAAAATAATTACCCAACACACGACTTGGAATTGGCCGCAGTTGTGTTTCTTTTAAAAATTTGGTGGCATTACTTGTATGGGGCAAGATGTGAAGTTTATACGGATCACAAAAGTTTTAAATTCTTCTTTTCTCAAAAAGAGCTGAATATGTGACAGAGAAGATGGCTTGAGTTGATAAAGGATTATGACTTTCAGATTCAATATCACATGGGAAAAGGCAATACAGTTGCCGATGCATTAAGTAGAAAATCAACGGGGAACTTAGCTTTTCTACTCACTAAATAGAGAAAAAGCTTGCAAGATTTTGAGAAAATCGAGATTGACGTTGTATTACATGAACAAGCTGGCTTGATAGCCGCCATTCAGCTGAGCCAGCAATAGTTAATGAAGTCAAGCATAGGCAAAAAGAGGATGAATTCCTCACAAAACTAATTAATAAGTTTGAAGCAAATCCGAAACCAGAATTCAGCACTGATAATGAAGTGTTAAGATTTCAAAACCGATTATGTGTCCCAAACATTCTTGAACTAAATAAGAGAATCCTAGATAAAGCTCACAGGTCGATGTTTGCTATGCATCCGAGTAAAAACAAAATGTATCGGGACTTGAAGCAAAGCTATTGGTGGCTCAAAATGAAAAAGAAGATCGCAGAGTATGTGTCCAAGTGAATTTAACGTCAACAAGTTAAAACTGAACATCAGAAACTAGATAGTCTACTTCAACCTCTCCCTATTCCGAAATAGAAGTGAGAGCATGTGACCATGGACTTCATTGTTGGCCTACCTTGAACTCCTAGAGGTATAGATTCTATTTGGGTTAAGTTGATAGCCTGACCAAATCTGCACATTTTCTGCCTGTGAAAACTACTTTTGATGCTTATAGATTAGCCACTATATATATTGATGAGATTATTCGTTTACATGGGGTTCCAGTATCTATTGTATCAGATAGAGATCCCAAATTTGTGTCTAGATTGTGGAAAAGTTTGCAACGAGCAATGGGAACAGAACTAAGACGCGTTCCATCCACAAACAGACGGGCAATCAGAACGGACCATTGAAACTTTGGAAGACATGCTCAGAATGTGTGCTTTAGATTTTCAAGCGAGTTGGGAGGATTATTTGCCACTAGCTGAATTTGCATACAACAACAGTTTCTACTCCAGCATCGGTATGGCACCATACGAAGCTCTATATGGTTGAAAGTGTAGATCACCAATTTGTTGGGTAGAAGTTGGAGATAGAGCTTTACTTGGACCCGAAATTGTGTAAGACATAAAATCATCCAACAAAGGCTCAAGACAACACAGAGTCGGCAAAAGAATTATGCGGATGTTAGAAGAAGATGTCTTGAGTATGAGGTTGGTGATCATGCATTTATTCATGTGATCCCGATGAAGGGCCAGTTAAGATTTGGTAAGAATGGTAAATTGTAACCCCGTTACGTTGGGTCATTCCAAATTCTGGAAAGGTTGGGTCCAGTTGCTTATAGAGTTGCCTTACTATTGGGATTTGAACAAATGCACAATGTATTTCATGTATCGATGTTGAAGGGTTATCTCCGAGATCCATTTCATGTGATTGACTACCACCAGATAGCGCTTGATAAGAATATGGAATACGAAGAATGGCCAGAATAGATCATTGACCGGCAAGCAAAGCAATTGAGGAACAAGTCCATCCCAATGGTGAAGGTGGAATGGAAGAAACACTACGGAAAGGATGCTACATGGGAAAAAGAGGATGAGATGCGGCTACGCTATTCACATTTGTTTCCAAACGGAGGTAAAATAAGTTTGGAGGACAAAACTTCCTAAAGAGGGGAAGATTGTGATAACCCTGTTCTATGTTATGTTAATTAACCTTAATTATCATTGTGATTATGTGCTTAATATGATTTTGGGTGATAATTATGTGATTAATTATGTTTTTGAATCTATTTCCGTTCATAGTACGAAAATTTGTCCAACTTACTACTATAATCTGAAAATTTAAGACCGTAGAGGCGACAAAATTGAAATTAGCGTGATTTTTACAGCCTATGGTGAAATTTGATTAAAAATTTATTTGTATCGAAATAATTAGATTAATTAAGTGAGGCTCATTAACTTTAAGTGAGATTGATTAATTTAATCTACTCACCTAGTATATATATGGGCTAATTACACTAAAGCTCATATTATGAGCTGAAAAATATGAAATACACACTCTAGAGAGAGAGAGAGAGAGTGAGCCAAATTTAGAGAGAGAGAGAGAGAGATAGAGAGAGAGGGCTCATCCTTGAAGATTTTGCAAAGGAATTCAAGAACTAGGTGGATTAGCGCAAGACTTAGCCATATTTGGAAGGATTGGAGCTTCTAGGTGAGTAACCAACCCGTAATTCATGAGTTTGAGCATGTAATTATATGAATTCAAAGAGAACTGGTAATTAAGAACAAGATTTGAATTTTGTATGATGAAATTGAAGTCAATATATCCATGTATGTAAAGAATTGCCATGAATTTGTATAATCTAGCATAAGGCATGTTAAATATGAATAATTGGGTACTAAATCATACATGCATGCATAATTTTGTTTAGCTTCATGACTTTGAGCATCATTTGTACCATTTGACATGGAATTGGAGTCAATAATTTACATGCATGCACGATTCATGAAGGTGTGGGCGGTCGTTCAGTTTTGGAGTGAAAGCTCAAGAACATTCGTTATTTAAGACTTAATGTTTGTGTTAAGATCTGAAATCTATTTTGTTGTATAGGAACGACTTTGTTGTCTCGTATGCCCTTAGGGCTTATCTCTTTTGTATTGTCATCTAACTCATTGAACTTGGAGATAAATTCCAAGTATTTTGGGAGTGTAAACTCAAAATTGTATTTTCTTGTATCTTAGTTCAATGAGAAAGATGATATTTTGATATATTTCTATGTTTTATTGTGGTGTTCTAGTGTATTAAATAGCACGACGTTACAAATTGGTATCATAGCAACTAGGTATGAATACCTCGGGGTCACAGGAAGTAACATTAGTTACAATAGGATTCCTAGGTTAGGATAGGACTCTTAGGTGCCTTGTGTGCTTTGTGTACTTATGTGGATATATAAGTGTGGGGCTAAACTTCTATGATATAGCTTTTATCCGTTGCATTCATAGAGATCCTTTTGGAAAGGCACCTGATCAATGTTATTTCCATTTGGAGGTCTTTGATTGCCATGTAACTAGCTAGTATCTTAGGAGGGTGACTTGTAGGTGCTTTATGTGATTGTGTGATTATGTGGATTACTTTACATGAAAGTAGATACTTGTGAAGATATGTGTTTATATCGTGTGTATCGTATGAATATCTTGAGTAGGGCACTTAGGTGTGTGTAGACACCCCATTTTTGACCGCCCTTACAAGTTGGGCGCCACTGATTGCTCACCTGATGATGAATGCATATGCTTGTCCAAATGCTCGATGTCCTCAGGCGAAAACCTCAGTTTTGAGCATACGAACTATGTGCCTTGTTTTGGACCAAAACATTAGTTTTTCAAGCCTAACCATCCAGGGATCTGTAGACCCACTCGTGACTCCAGTTGCCCACTATTAGTGGCCGACCACCCCCTTTTAGTGGCCTGTCGGCCACTTATGCTCACAAATCCACTTGTGACTCCAGCCGCCCACAAATGTGGCATACTGCCCACTATTGGTGGCTGGTCGCCCACTATTAGTGGCCTGCTGGCCACTTGTGTAAAATTTCAAATCTTTTTGCCAGCTATCTCCACAGGTGCATGCATGATACCAGTTGTATGTATACTAATATTTACGAGAATCAAGCAAAATTTTCTATATATACTTGACCCTCTCTCATATTTTAGGGTTGGAAAATTTTGGAACAAAAGCTTGGAAAATATTTCTCTCTACAATTCTATCTCTTCCATGCAACTTCTATACCTTTTGCTTAGATATTCTAAACCAAACCTTGAGGGTTCTTTGCTGAGGTGTTTGAGCTTGTATTTTAGCTCTTGAGGGTGTGGAATTCTTGGTTTGTAACTCAAAAGGGTACTCCTCTTCAAGAGGTACAATTCTTAGCTTTCTTACCTATTTATTTACTCTCTTTTCCTTCTATTTTTGGGATGTTTTAACCCTGTTTTCATGGGCTAACGTTTGTGGTCTAAAGCCATTAAAGGTGGAATGGTGGATCACCCTTCTTTGACCCTTGTTTTATAGACTTTTACCCTTTTGTTTCCCACCTTCTTATCAAATTTTTTTGAGTTTTTTACTACTAGTTTTCAGAGTTTCCTAGAGGCTAAAAATCATGTTTTGAAGTCCCAAAAAATGGAGGGGTAGCCTCCCCTCCTTGTGCTTGTTTATTAGCCTAATTGCTCCATCTTTTTATCTTGCTCTTTTAGCTATTTTTACTTTAATTGCAGCACCGTTTTGAGCTAATTTAGGACTGTTTTTATGTGTTAGTTTCATTTATGCTTTGTATTGCATGCTTGTAGTGTAATGGTCCTCATAGGCTTGGTGATTTAGGTCTTAGCCACCAACGTATTTGAGTTAATAGCATTTATTCCTTGCTTTCCATACTTGTGTTCACCTCTAAGCATCTCTACAATCTCCGTCTCTTCTTGCACTTTTCCCTTTGTTTTGATAGTTGAGCCAAAAGGAGTGTTGTTTTAGCTTGAAGGGTGATATTCTGCCTAATGGTTTAATCCCTCTTGGGGGTTCATTACCAATAGTATGATCTCCCTCTCATGCCTATAACAACATTTGGTTTGGTACTTTCCTCCTTTAGTGGACTTAAAGCACATTATTTGACTTAATTTACTAATTAATGGGAGATAATTAAAATGGAATAATAAAATTGGGGTTAAAATGAAGCGAGTTAATAAAATGGTTTGGGTTCAATCGAACATTAATTGAACCCATTGAATCTTGAGTCGTTTCATACTTGTTAGTGATGAAAATGGTTCAAGAATCAATGTCAACCCCTTCCCTTGATCAATCCATGAGAGGGAAGACGTTTTGAGAGTCTTTTATTGTGCATTTATTGAAATTGTATCCCTTGGTTTATAAGTCATCACACAATAAAATTGCGTCGATTGATGGCTTGCAAATCAAGCCTATCTCTTCTTGGAGTTGTTTGATGATAAGGAGAGGCAGGGTGGACAAACATCCCATGAGAATGCTCTGTGTGTGCTCTGTTTGTTTTTTGTTGCAGTGGGAGAAACCCAACATTAGTGGCCGGCAGGCGATTGCTTTCGGGTGGTAGGCCACTACTTCTGGCTTGCTAGCCACTTTTTTCCAACAGGGTAGTGTATTGTTTTCTACAGAGTAGAGTAGAAACTGAGGTGAAAAATCAATGCAATCTCCTGACTGTGCAACAAAAGCATTTCAGTAGCAAAACGAAGAGCATTTTTGGGTGGAAATCCGCATCCATGCATGAACCATCCCTCGATTCTCGGGATCTGTTAAAATAATGTTGTAATAGTAGTATGATGTACTTAAAGTAGCAGACTTGTAACTAATTAGTTAGTTTAGTTAAAATAGCTAGTTAGTTTTGTGTTGTACTTAATTAATTAGCTAAAGTAGTTAGTTAATTTATGGTGCTGTAATAATTAGCTAGTATAGTTATGTTATTTCATGTGGGTTGTAATAGATTAGTTAATTCATAGTAATTAGCTAGGGCATCCATTCGGACCCTCTTGTGCAGGGGCCAATATGTAATATTTGTGTATGTCTTCCAACCCCATGTTTTTCTCCCTTTTATTTATTTGCTTATGATGGATAGAATAGAACATCATGTTTCATTTAGCATATTCCATGATTTGCATCCACTCATCTTATATGAATCGAGGCTCGGTTCATCATTATGATAAGCATTGTTATTTATTACTTCATTGAAAACGTTTTTAAAACGCATGCTATCACATTGATTCACATGGTATATTAGTAGCCGAGCCTATTAATTGCATCTGGCATGTGTTGCATTAGTCATATTGCATTAATTAGGGGCATGCATGTTTTCTAATTATTTTGCTTGCTTTGGGTCGCCTCAGAGTACTAGCTAAGCATTTATTGCTTTAGCATATAGCATGAGTGTGATTGTTACCATGTCTAGCATGCTTACCATGAGGCTAATTGCTTAATTGATATAACTCTTGAAGGCCTATGGATGAAGGCTAATTGCGTAAATTGGAATAATTCAAGTAATGTTCATATGAGATCACCTTTTCAAGTGGTATATATTTGAAACAATTTTCAAAACAAGCGCGAATCAAAGTGTTCCAATTTTTGTAAATTAGTCTATGCTTGTGTGCGTCACTTAGTAAAATAGCCTAATAATTGGAACAAAAGCATATAATGTAAATAAAAATCACATCAGGATTAGTAGAGGCCGATCTTTTGATCAGACAATAGGGTGCTCAATTCATGACCTTCCCCTCTCATACCTAAGTTCTCGAGCGGAGTCAATCTTGGTGATGACGGACATGCAGTCTTTCACACGAGTCTTGGGTTTCATAAATTTTTCAAAAAATATTTAGGTGGCAACTCTGTATCTGGCAAAGTAGTCCATTTTTTTGCATTTTGATTCAAAATTGATTTTCCAAAAGATTCATCGGATTTGGACTCTTTTGTGTTTATCTATTTTACATTGCACTTGTGAGATCAGATTCAGAACCACGGGAGTCTGAACTGTAGGGCTATCATATCCAAAAGGAGCACGAAAACTCAAGCTATAGTTTCTATCGACTCTGTTAGGGAAATTAGAGAACTTGACTCGAACTTCATGATGTGAAGTTTTATCTACTCTTATATGTTCTTTGCATTGCATTTGCGTTGGTGATCTTAAGTCACTATGTTTTCCATCTTCTATTCCTGGACGGTTAGCCGTAGGCTTGCCCAATAGCTTGCCAAAAGGCTGACCGGTTGTGGGCTCTGCCATGTTGGGAACACAACCCTTGTATCTGGGCTACCGCTTTACCGTTTGATCCATCTTTCACTTCTCGGTGTTAGGTGTGAGGTATATTAGGTAGTCTTGCTGAGATACCCCCCCTTTTGACCATTCGACCTAGCTACATATAATAAAGCCTTAGTGACTATTCGAAACTAGGACAAAATGCTCACTCGAATGTAGGATTGCGTGAAACCACTTGATTAAAATAGTGAAACCTAGTTCATGACAAAAACTAGGACAAGGTAATCCTACCCCCTCATAGGGGTGCTCTGGCTCTCTCTTAATTGGTATGTGCTTTACAGTGAAACTGTAAGGGAATTTGGATAGCAGTTGCAAAATTGGTATCTATTTTGGGGCAAGATTCAGTGTGGACTACAGTCCTACAACTTTGATCATATCTGTGTTGATAGAGCGTCTTAGTTGAGGCACTGTGCAGTTTCTGATTGTTGCTCTTCTGCTTTATATCTTTTTGCTAGGTAGTTTAAAACCATAGCTTCAGAAGGTTCTGATATCCCCCAAGTACTCTGGACCCGAGTCGAAAGACTGTGCAAGGCCGGGGATTATTTCCAGGGGCAACCTGTGTTTACCTCACTACCACTAGTTACAAGGCGAACGAGGATTAGAGAACATTCACTAGTCCAGTTCCTATAGCAGCCACCCCTCAGCTCACATATGTCCAGTTCGGTTTGGGAACAGTCATCTACTTCCAACCCAACACGAGACCAATCACCTATTCCAATGGCACAATATCCCGCGGCCCGTATGGAGGAACTGATACACCATTTGCAATAGACAGTTGAGACAGTGCAGCATGATGCGGTCTGTCAAGCCGAGGTTACGACCTGTCAGGCTGAGGTTATAACCAGGCTACAATAACAGCAACTGCAGCCAGCAGGGACCTCTGCATCCCATGCACCTACCGCGACTATCCTAGCACCCGGAGCCACCGCGCATGTTGTCAATGTTCAAGAAAACCAAGACAATCTAACAGAGCCAATCCCAGTACAAGCATCCAAAGCCCCAGTTTATTAGACCGAGGCTCTGTTTGAGATCGAGGTTGATCCAACTACGCTCAAGGTCAATAAACTAAAAAAGTTGTTCAAGAGAGCACAATGGGCCAACTCCATCCCAAACATAGATGTTTGGTACATTGATTTCGCAATTACATTGCCAGATCGGTTTAAGATGTCACACATTGATCGTTTCGATGGTTCTGGGGATACGATGGTTCACTTATGACTATTTTCAGATATCTTGCAGCCGATGGGCTTAACTTGACCACAGTAGCTGTCTCTCTTTGGCCGTACCATGCTGGGTATAGCGGCCATTTGGTACACTAAGTTGGAAGATTCTGCCAAACAGAATTGAGAGGAGATGGCCGAGGCCTTCATTGCTTAACACTCTTACAATACACAAATCAAGGTCACAACTCGTGATCTCGAAGCAACATGCCAAGAGCCGAGAGAGGGTTTCTCTGAGTTTGTGATAAGATGGAGGGCCAAAGCCTTGATGATGACCACGAGGCCTTCCGAGAAGGACCAAATCAAAATGGTCGTCCAGAATTTGCATGGCAAGCTGTTATAGAAAATGATTGTGCTCCTATTATTTACGTTTACAGAACTTCATGAAATGGGAGTGTAAATCGAAGATGCCATAAAGCAGGGGCTTATTACAGATAAGAAGGAGCTGATAAAAAGGTTGCTTGTTCGCATTTTCAATGCTGCCAGTGGTAGCACAGTTGCGAAGCCATCTAATGTAAGTGTTGTCACCACCATAAAGACCGCCAATCCCTTTGCCAACATAGGCCCACAAACATCATCCAACCCTATCCGACCTCAGAGGACTTTGTACATGACTCTGTCTCAAGCCATGAAGGTGCTAGTTAAGAAAGGGCACCTAAAACCCTTAGAACCTCGCACACTTCTTGATCCTTTTCCACTCAAACACAACCCCGTAAAATACTATGCATTTCACCAACAGCATGGTCATGACACCGACCAGTGCTTTCGATTGCTTCATGAGATTCAGGATGTCATTAACAATAAGGTGATCGCTCCACATCAGAAGTCGAATGTAACCACAAATCCACTCCCAGTCCATAATCAAGTCTTTCCACCTTGAAATCTTAACCTAATCGATACACTGACCACCTCTTATGATCCCAACATATACATTACCCCCTTCTAACTTCCAAAACTGGCATGGCACGAACCTATGCATGATGGACACGTTTGACCTACAACCTGAGCTTTCTAGATCAGTGGTGACAACACCTGCCGTAGAAGAGGTTTTGACTGCAGAGGAAGGTACTAGTCTGTTGCTAGAGTGTCCTGGGGACTTAGGTGAGAAGGTGTATGACCCGAGTTGTTATATAATACTAACTAGTCAGACCAAGCCTAAATTGGTGATACCAAGCTTGGTGGACGTCAATGTGGTTAGGAAAGATGGCCCGAGCCAAGGATTTGATGATTTGGCAGATTTCGAAGAGGATTTGGACAACCTACAATTATTTTATGAGCATGATCAGGGAGATGTACTTATTAGGTTGTTTAACTTGCATGGATCGACTGATAACACTAGATGGTTGAGTAATAAGCCAGACCACAAAGAAGAAACTGGAATGAAACCAGAAGGAAAGGAAGTAGAGATAGCTGTAGTAGTTGGAAAGGCTAATGAGAAAGGAAAGTTGCCAGAGAGCGCCAGTGCGGAAAACCTAGCCCAAGAAGTGAGCGTTGTAAACACTATAGATGCCGAATAGGAAGCTGAACTGAGGCAGTTTAAACGAGAAAGAATTGAAGACAATCGGGAAAATCGTAATTTGACGGCTGTAGACACCCCATTTTTGACCGTTCTCAAGACTTGGACGTCACTGTTTGAATACTCGGTGATCATCCTTGTTTGTGTTCATCTTGAGTTCCAGGAGGCCTCGGCTACGCGCCTTGCCTCAGGATCTCACGACTCGACTGTTTTGTGTCTAGTTTTGCACCAAGAGCTTGTGGATGCATTCCTGTGGGAAGGGGATGGCCTGTCGACCAAGCCTCCTGCCCACTGGCCACCTTGATTTTCAATCGGCCAAATGTGATGGCCGGCCGGCCAGTTTGACTGCCGGTCGGCCACTTTGATGGCCGATTGGCCAAGTTTGGTTTTCAACAGATATCTCTGTAGACAGCTAGCACAGCTGTCATTCAAGGCCATACCCCAGCCCATACCTGGACGTGGGTGTTCTGAGCAGCTGCAGATTGATATATATCTATATCAATCAAGCTCTCTCAAAAAAAGAGAGAGGAGGAGATAGACAACTTAGACAACATTTTCAGAGCTTGAGCTTTAGGGTTAGGGTTTACATATATCCTCTATCTCTATATCTCTCTCTCTCTCTCTCTCTCTCTCTCTTGTGTTAGTGTGTGTTTAGTCTCATTTTTGTGCACAAACACCTACCATCACACCCTTTCTTAGTTGTTGAGGTACCAGAGGTCTTTCTTTGAAGCTTTTGGACTGGTTTGGAACCAAAAAAGAGCTGTTGGAACATTGTTTGTGAAGAGGGTCTACAAGGGTAAGACTTTTGTCCATTTTTATCCCATTTTTGCAAAGCTTTTTAGCCTATCTTGCATCTGTTTTTGAGTTTAGTAAATAACATATAAAAGTTCTATTTTTGAGTGCTCTAAATAGTTTGTTAAGGGTGTTTTAAGCTTTGGGGTTGTTTGACCCCTCTTAGGGCTTGTTTGGCCCCTTTTGGTGCTATTTTGGTTGAGCTCCGGGACCATTGTGTTTGGGCCTCCTCACCACTGAAATGTTGAGGGATTTCAGAGGTGGGGATGGTGCCTTGAGGTCCTAGGAAGGAGAAGGCCACCCCCTCTCCTTGTTGTCCTTGAAAAGGGCTATTTTTGCCTCTTGAGGGAGCATCTAGTTTAAGTGTGTGTTGACGATGCCTTGATTGATATTTATGCTTATTTTTCCATGAAATAGCATTGTGTTGAGTTGGTTTGGACACACCTTGCATGCTTTGCATACATGTCTTGTAATGCCATCATTTAGCCTTAACATGCATCTAGGCTTTGACCCTTGTTCAAGTATGTTTTAGGCTTAGCTTTGTGAAGCATTTATGCTTGTTTTAGCATGTTGAAGTTCTGTTTTTGGTTGCCTTGGTCGACCATGGCATGCTTAGCATGGCCCCTTTGTATTCTTGGCTTGTGAGCCTTAATTGCATGAACAATGAGCATGCATTGCTTGCATTGTTTCAGTGGTCTGGAACCACTTACCATGTTATTTTAGTCCTTATAACATGCCTACATGCTTGTATTTGATGCCCCCTTCAATGCGTTAAAAGGTTGTTGCCTTATGCTCCATGAATGTGCCTCCTTGTATGCTTGCATATTTAGACCACTTAGATGCCATCTAGGTGCATATGTAGCTTTGTTTAGGTCTGCATTAGACCTGTTTTAAGTCCCCTTAGCCTTGTGAGGCTTGGTTGACTTAACCTTGGTTTAAGCATCCTTGGCTTGCCTTAAGTACTTGGACCATTATTGCATGCTTTGCTTGTTTTGATTACTTGGTTTGGCACCTCTCTTTCATGCAATTTCAGAGTTTGTGATGCATGCCATATGTCCATGTTTGTCTTCTTTTAAGTGGGCTTAAAGGTTGCTTATTTGATGCTCAAGTGTTAGCCCATTTACATGCATGTGTGTGTGTGTGTTGGCTCTCATTTCCATAGCATTAGCCACTGTTTTAGGCTTGTTTGAGGGCTGCCTAAATTAGTGCAAGTCCCTCCTTTGCATGTTGATGCATGCTCACCTTGTGTGTTGTTGCATGCTTGTGTGTTATTGCATGTTTAGGTGGCCTAACATGTTCTCACATGCCTTGCCTACTTGCATGCCCACATTACATCTTGTATGCTTGTCATTCCTTGCCTTGCATGATTGATTCCATAGGTTGTGTGCCTAGCGTCATTACTTGCTTGCATGATCATGTTGCATGCCTAGTTCACATGCCTAGGTTGCATTACATTAGCATGCATGCCTCACCTCTTGATCAAGCCATGATAGAGGTTGAAGGCTCCCTTATATGTTTATGTGCATTGCATTTCATTTAAAATCAAAGTGCATACTTGGTTTCTTGGGCCATCACACATTGAAATGCGCAATTGGTGGCCTGAGAATCAAGAATCATATCCCTTTGAGTCATGAATATGATAAGGGGTGTGATTGGTGCATGCATTGCTTGAAATGCATTGCGATGCTAGGTTTTGCCCTCTGCTGCTATCAAAAACAGATTCAACAGGAATATTTGGCCGGCCGGTAGTGTTGAGTGCCGACGGGCAAAGAATGGATGGCTGATAGCTCAACCAGTGGCCGGTGATCATTCATCATGGCTGGTGACCATTTGCCTCAGCCGATGGTGCTCCACAGCATCCAGAGAGTACACTCTGGGATTTTGGCAGTCTTCAGAGGAGTATAACAGTCAAAGCAGAGGCAACTTGTGCATGGCAGTGGCTTTCCGAGCGGAGCTGAGCGCGCATTGCATTGGGCCCTTTTCCCGAGGCTATTTACTACTTCCATTAGATTAGTTAATGTGTTAATTAATTAATTGGTCTGTAATATTTAATTAGCTTGTAAGTTAATTAATTTGTATTATTCTTTCGGTCCCTCCGAGCAAGGGCAAATTTGTAATAAGTGTGGGTGCGTGTGTGCATGTCTTCCAACCCCCACTTCTTTCTCCCTTTTACTTACCTGCTTTGGTGATTCGCATTGGGGCATGTTTATTTAGCATACCTTATGCTATGCATGCGTGCATCATTCATCAGTATTGCATGCACCGGGCTCGGCGCATCATACTAACTGCATAAGTATTTCAAATCTAACTTGAATACATGCTACTTGTGCATTTTCACATGTCATTTATAGACTAGCCGAGCCTACTCTAGTGACATTTCGTATGCGTTGCATTAGGCATTTAAACATGGACTTGGATCATACATGATAGCTGACATGTTCTTGTTTTGGCATGGAGTACTAGGTGAGCTCTTTATGCTTTAGCATCTCACCTGAGTGTGAACGTTAACATGACAGCATACTTACCATGAGGCTAGCTGCTTATGTGATATAACTGCTTGAGTGCCTGTGGGTGGTGGTCGAATTACCTAAATTGGAATAATGCATTAAAACTATGAGTTTTAAGCCCACTAGATAGTGGCAAAACCATCTTTTCTAAAGCCCATTTGAGGGTGGCAAAACCTGCATTTTAGCCTACTTACGAGTAGCAAACCATTTTCAAAACAAACATGCAATGTTTTGTTCCAATTTAGGCGATTTGGTCTATATTTGTTTTTTGTGCGCATAACATAGTAATTCTAGGCTAATAACTAGAATAAGAACACATAACGTTTTCAAAAACGGATATCACGGTTAGTAGAGGCCGATCTTCGGATCGGGCGAGAGGGGGTGCTCATAGCTGACCTTCCCCAATCGTACCCCAGCTCCCGAGCCGAGGCAACTTTGGTGATGACGGACACGTGGCCTTTGGCACCGAGTCAAGGTTTCCTAAATTCCCCCATAAAAAAATATTTAGGTGGCGACTCTGTATCTGGCAAAGCAGTCCATGTTTGGCACTTCTTTTCTAAAGATCAGGTTTCTCAAAACGATTTGCCGAATTTGGACTCTTTGGTTCAGATTAAGGACCGTGACACAAATTGAGTCCGAACTGTAGTGAGGCCCAAGGGCGCATCCACAGTTTCTGGCGACTCTGCTGGGGATTTTAGAGAGCTTGACTCGAACTCATGATATCCTGTTTTGATTTCATTTATGTGTCTCTTTCCATTGCATGTGCATTGGTGCGCCTAGGATACCGTGTTTGCCATCTGCCATTCCTGAACGGTTTGCCGGAGGCTTGACTTTGTCAAAGCATGCCATAAGGCTGACCGGTTCTGGGCTTTGACAGTATGGGAACACAAACCCCGGTTTTACCGGGGCACCCTTTTCGACCATTCGACCTAGTGCATATCGAAATCCATAGTGACTATTCCAAACTAGGACAGGTTGCTTACCCGATGTTAGGTTGTTTGAAAACTGCTGCGTGCATAGTGAAACCCTAGCTCCTGACAAAAATAGGACAGGGAAACCCTACCCCAACTTAGGGGTGTTTTGGCTCTCTTTACTTGCTATGTGCTTTTAGAGTGCATCTCTACAGGGAACGTACATATCAGTTTGCAAGTTTGAGTATCAGACCTGAGGGTACCAGTATCAATTTATGAGAATCAGTTATATCTGTGGGTATCCGATTTAGTATTTTGGGGGCAGTGATTTCGGGCAACAATGGTCAGCAGTAGAGTACAGTTGTTCGGCTGCATCTGTGTTTGATCCATTTGGGCTGAAACACTGCTTGTTTTTCCTTTCAGTTCAGAGAGTTGATACAGAATAGCTAGTGTTCCCCCTTGCTGAGGCAAGACAGATATCTGATCCGTCAGTCACCATTCAGTACAGCGGACTTATCATGACGCAGAATTCAGAGGAGATTGTGGCTATGATGGCCGCATTAGATCAAGGAATCACTCTGCAAAGCGAGACCAATGTCGATGTACCGCAACCACCCAGGTCGCCTGTCGCGTACCCGGTTTGGACCCCCCAATTGTATCAGGCTCGTGAGCCCACCATATTCGAATTGATGGAAATGATAGGTGACCTCCAGAGATCCGTGGCCGATCTGGCCTATGGAATGTCAGCTTCGCCACCAGCCACATCATACGCCCGGAATTTCATACCACAGGAGCCCCCGCTACTGGGGCGGATTGTGATCGAGCTCAGCCAACCGGAGGTTGCCTCCAGCTACAGCAACGACGTGTCAGCAACAACCGGGCTTCGCTCTGATGTAGTAACCCAAACCCCCGATCAGGCTGAGACCAGAGGCAAGAACAAAATGAAGGCAGATGCCGATCCCATTGAACAACTGCAGTGGGCAGCCGAGGCTTTGAAAGCCGGGGGGATGAATAAGCAACAATTATTCGCAGTCATGACTAAAGCTGTGGATGATGCTTTCCCCACTCCAACCGAAGGCAGTTCAAGCCAGTTAGAAAATCAGGATAGGCCCCGTCATGCCAGAACAGTTCCTGTCATTCCCAACCCTGCACCAGGAAAAGATCAGAAAGCCAAGGCAGTGCCTGCCGACCCTTTCGCTAGTGCGTCTAGCAAGAACCCTTAGACTTCGAAGTACCTGCCTCGAGGGCGCAGAGTCTTTCACGCCCTCTACATGCCTCTGTCTAGGGCATTTCAAATTCTGGGTAAAAAGGGGCATCTTAAACCCCTCGAGCCTCGGCCTTTCCCGAAGAATCTCCCTCTCTCACATGATGCTACCTTGTACTGCGCGTGCCACCAACTGTCCGGCCACAGCACCGATAGTTGTTTTCTCCTTCGTCATGAAGTGCAAGACTTGATCGACAATGAGGTCATCCTCCCACCTACCTCAGCAAAGTCTGTCACTACTGAGCTATTGGACTTCGAGGATACTGCAAGTATGTGATCAGGGGTTGGACCACCTGCGGGCGGCGCTCGGTGCATTTTTGATGTGGCGTTTGGCACGCACTTTTGAGCATCTGCGAATGCCTTTTTTTTTGTGGTTTCTGACTTAGGTGTGGGGTCAGTTCGGTGGTCTTGTTTTGAGACTGTCTCTTTGTTTCGGGTCAGTCTTTTTGCTTAAGTGTCTGTCTTGTCGCGTCGAGTCAGTCCCATTGTATAGAATGTCAGGTGATTCCGTAGTTGTCGCCTCGAACACCGTTTTGTTTTGTAATTATCCTTTTGCTTTTATTTTGAGTCTGTCTCTGTCGTGGAGCCAGTTGCAACCAGGGAATCTGAATGAAACAGCTGCGGCTATTATGTTTCCATGCTTACTACTATTTTGAATTAGTTGTTCCATGGGACTTGAATGGAACAGCAGTACATTCCACCTGTTCTCTTGTGCCCTGAAAATCATTGCATTGTCCTAAATTTTTCAAAACTTTTTGAACACTGCGGTGAAAACAAAGAGGAAGGAATTCCTCTAGTTTTGCAAACTTTGATCAAATTGAGAGAAAGAGAGGCGTGCTAAGCCCTTAATGATTGAAATCATGCTTGTCAGCGTGAGTACTGAGAAGGACCCTGGCTTGACCCAAACTGGTTCCACACTATCTTCAACGCGAGCGATTTGTCGCTTCTTTAAAAACTTTCAAAAACAAAATGTTTTGCGCGGTCCTGCGAAGACCTGTGTGGAATCACTCTTGAGATTGTGCAGCTTAGGATCGCTCTCAGCCTTAAGACTCGAGCCCTTGTTTTAAAGCCTTGAACCACAATTCGGAGTGTTCAACGATCGACCATCAAGAGAGGCCTATGTGGCCAGATTGGAAGTAGCCCTCGAACAAGAGGCACCAAAGTCAGATTAAGAAGATCAAATCTCATCAGAAGAAGCCTGTAAAGCTAGAACAGAAGCACCCCTCCAAACTAGGGGCAAAAATGTCCGATTTGCTCGAAGAGCCGAAGATAGGCCCTTCAGTAAGTCAATGCAACAGCCACTCTCCTGGATACGGATGGCTTCAAAACCCTAAAACCATTTGGCATGGACTTGTTACATTTTTACCCTTTGAGCGGCTCGCTGGGCCAAAAACCTGGAAGGGCGACCCAGGCAAAAGTCAGAGCAAAAGAAAATATATACAAAAAGAAAAGAAAAAATATACAAAAGAGAGAAAAAAAACAAAAAAAAAAGAAAAAAATATACAAATAGAGAAAAATACAAAAAGAAGGAAAACAATAATATACAAAAGAGAGGAAAAAAGAAAGGGAATAAAGAAAAAGGAAAGAAAAGCTCGCAAGGTCAAAAACCCGCATTGGGCGCCTTGGCAAAAGTTAGAGCCTAAAAGGTGAAGGTTAAAATACCCGAGTGTACCTTAACCGGAACTACGTAAGGCTTGATTCCCATGTTTGGGATACGTAGGCAGCTTCGTCCTAAAGTCCATCCACCAACACTTTCAAAGTGACTGTGTCCATATATTAGTTTTGACCATCTTTGTCTTCTCTGTATCCGAGAGAGTTCGGTCGCGATCATCACTAGTGAGGACTGTTTACAATATGTTGCGGCATCATCCAGACAAGGGGCAACTCTCCGTTACCATGAGTCGCCGTTCAAACCAGGGGCAACTTTCTGTTGCCGTGCAGCGTCCTTCAAACAAGGGGTAATTTTCCATTGCCTCCGATCCGAGGTTGTGCATCTCGAGAGTGAGTTCCGCGCTCGTTGGGCGGCGGCCGTTTGCCAAAAAAATAGTTTTTGAGAATTTTTACTGAGGATGACTAGTTTTCTCGAAAATTGTTTTATTTTTCAAAACTAGACCATTTTCTGGGACCCAAAAAAGGGAAATTTTCAGTGCTCACAACCCAACTTGCATGATTTTAAATAAAAAATCGAACAAGTATGTTAATCTAACTCTCATATTGGTCAAAATTGTTTTAGTAGAAAGCAAAAACAAAAAATGGTCAAAATGATGAAATAGGGGCACAGTTGAGTCAGGTGTTCTATCTCTTCTTCGTCATCAAACGCACTTGCCAGAAGGGCACTTTATTCGCTGGAAGAGGGCACAACTGAGGTTAACAACAAGAGGGCTGAAAGCTCTCGACATCCTCCAAGCAATGAAGTGCCAAACTAAGTGCGAAGCAAAAAATTGGGTGGATCAAGATACTCCATCCCCTTGTCCGAGGCACCAACTAGACGTCCCTACAGGAAATAGCCGTAGGCTAACAGTGTTGGGCGTGGACCCACAACTTCCTATTCATCCATCAATCACCCTGGAGAGGGATAAAAAAAATGAGAGATTGAAGAATAGAGAGATGTGCACTGAGAGAAAAAGCGAGAAATAGGTTTTGAGAAAAAAAAGGAGCCCGAGGGTCGAGTGATGTGAGAATCACAAATGAGAAAAGGGTGGGAAATAATACCAGGAAAAACTGGCTCCTCGTGCACTGAGAGGCCTTTCTTTTTGTAAACACGTCAGTATGTCGTGTCATTTGCTTTGTTTATCTCAAATTTTTGTTTTGAGTCTTTTTTAAGTGTGTCTTGATGTGTTCAAGTCGTGTGCTTTTCGTTTGAGTCATTTTCGCTATGTTCAGTCGTAGGCGCAATACCCGGTTGGAAACCCTTTTCTCAAATCGTTTTGTGCTCAGAGTGCTGTTCCATTCCCCACATTTATGCGAAGCATGATTTGGTTCTTTCAATAAAACTGCAGGGTCCACCACCGATAAAGTGTGAATAGAAAAACCTGGACCTATCTGAAACTTTTGGGTTCTGGATTGCGAAGCAACAAATTTTTGGAGCATCTGAGTGTGCTTCAACTTCTACAAGTTCAGAATGAACCGTGTATTCAGAATGAGCAATATGTTGTTGTAGACCATGAGTTCAGAATGAGCAGTGCTCAGAATCAGTTGTGAGCTGTGTGGGCTGTATGTAGATTAAACCAAGCACTGTGTTACGAGCCGAGTGTTCAGAATGAACAGTGGTTTGTTTGAGTTGTTTTGCTGTTGGCCGGTCGGCCAAATATTTGGCCGGTGAGATGTTTTGATAGCCGGTGGATGGACGGTGACATTCCCTGATGGCTAGTGGGCCTCCTACAACCTTGTTTAGGTCATATGTGTAGTTTGGGGCCTTCATTGCTCAAGGCAGTGCAAGAAAAGTGCATTTCCGAAGCCCAACTGGCCCCTGTTTTGACCTCGGACCGTGTCTTCTGAGCGTGGCACTCGAATATGTGCAAGGTGTATCCCTTTTGTATCATTTTGTCTCTTTTAAGATTCGAGAGTTGCCCTGCATGCATTGCTTTACAGCGCTTTGGTATGAAGGCGTGTTGAGTTATACGTCATTTTGCTTGCATTGTTATGCATATCAATGGTCTGGCGAGACCTTAAATCCTCTGAAGGTGCAAGTCCTTTGGTGTTTGTCGTGCCCGAACGACTTTTGATAAGTTGTATTACACATGTATTTTAAGCGACTCACGTCGTCGCATATTCAAGTTCACGTGCGTTCCAAAAGCCGCACGTTGTCACACATTTCAAGATCATCTGCATTGTCATGCATTCCAAAAGCCGCACGTTGTCGCGCATTTCAAAATCATGCATCATCATGCATTTGCATTTCAAAAAAAAAAAAAAAATGCATATGTCATGCATCATTGTAAATAGTGCATATGTCATGCATCATTGTAAATAGTGCATATGTCATGCATTCATTGTAAATAGTGCATATGTCATGCATACCACTGTAAATAGTGCATATGTCATGCATACCACTGTAAATAATGCATATGTCATGCATCTTACTGTAAATATTGCATTTACGCCCATCCATTGCATATTTGTAAATAGTGCATTGTAACTTGCATGCATCGACTGCATCACCCCCATCTATGGCTTGCGCCTTTTCATGTTGAGCTTGGTCTGGTATGTGCCCACACTTTTCACACCGAAGCACAGTTCTGCATGTGTACGCGCCTATTCCACGCTGGTATGTTGGTTTGAGGGTTGCAGCACCGTTTTTGTGTTAGATGTAGTTTGTTTGTGTACATGCCTTTCTTAGGCAAGATTTGGTTTCGCCTGCGTGCCTTATCCATTGTAAATATTCCATTCCATTGCATATTTGTATATGTTACATTGTAGCTTGCATGCATTCATTGCATCGCCTTCCATCTACGGCTTGCACCTTTCCTTGTTGAGCTTGGTCTGGTATGTGCCCATAATTTTCACGTCTATACACTCATAGTTCTGTATGACCGTTCTATGTTAGACGTGGTTTGCGTGTGTCCATGCCTTTCCTAGGCAAGATTTGGTTTGGCCGCTTGCCATATCTGTTGTATATATTACATTGTAGTGTAATTTTTGCATCCAGCATTAGGATTATTGGTCTTTCTTAAGCGGGTCATTTCCCCACCTATGTCACTCCACCCAATTACTTGTTCTTGTGTCCGTCTACATCACTCATAGTTCTGCATGTGTATGCGCCTATTCCACGTTGGTATGTTGGTTTGAGGGTTGCGACATCTTTTCTATGGTAGACGGACTTTGCATCTCCATCAATCTATTTGACATTTGTGTGGTTTTGGACCATTCATGATTTGATTATAATTCAATTGCATTGCATTTTCATCTGCATTATTATACATAGTTTTGTATATATCGCATATCATTTTGCATGTTATGCATATTGCTAACGATATCTGTACCTGTTAAGTTTTCTTTCTCTTTCAGGTACGATATTATATGTACGATTCATTTGAAGCTGCTGCAACCAGACGAACCGCGCAGGTATTGTATTCTCCGAGTGAGACGTATCGAGAATTGCATAATTCTCTTACATCATTTCTGCATTGTAGTGTAGTTTGGTGTATGCTAGCTTAAAACCGTCGCATGTTATGCTTCGTTACAACTTTCTTTGCATGATCATTAGTTATGATCGGTTCCTTGCATTGTCTTTTGCATTTTGCCCCAGCCTGCGGGCGCATGCCTTTGTTGTTTCGTATGTTTGTCTAAGTGTTCGGCCTTGTCAAAAATGGGTCATCTCCGGGCTTTGACATTCACTCCCGTCATCTTATGACTTCCGAGTTCTGTCAAAGAGGGGCAACTGTAGACACCCCATTTTTGACCGTCCTCAAGACTTGGACGTCACCGTTTGAACACTCGGTGATCATCCTTGTTTGTGTTCGTCTTGAGATCCCGGAGGCCTCGGCTACGCGCCTTTCCTCAGGATCTCTCGGCTCGACTGATTTGTGTCTGGTTTTGCACCATGAGCTTGTGGATGTGTTCCTGAGGGAAGGGGATGGCCTGCCGACCAAGCCTCCTGCCCACCGGCCACCTTGATTTTCAATCAGCCAAATGTGATGGCCGGTCGGCCAGTTTGACTGTCGGTCGGCCACTTTGATGGCCGGTCGGCCAAGTGTGGTTTTCAACAGATATCTCTGTAGACAGCTGGCACAGCTGTCATTCTAGGCCGTACCCCAGCCCATACCTGGACGTGGGTGTTCTGAGGAGCTGCAGATTGATATATATCTATATCAATCAAGCTCTCTCAAAAAAAAAAAAAAGAGGAGGAGATAGACAACTTAGACAACATTTTCAGAGCTTGAGGTTTAGGGTTAGGGTTTACATATATCCTCTATCTCCATATCTCTCTCTCTCTGTTGTGTTATTGTGTGTTTAGTCTCATTTTTGTGGACAAACACCTACCATCACACCTTTTCTTAGTTGTTGAAGTACCAGAGGTCTTTCTTTGAAGCTTTTGGACTGGTTTGGAACCAAAAAAGAGCTGTTGGAACATTGTTTGTGAAGAGGGTCTACAAGGGTAAGACTTTTGTCCCTTTTTACCCCATTTTTGCAAAGCTTTTTAGCCTAACTTGCATCTATTTTTGAGCTTAGCATATAACATATAAAAGTTCTTTTTTTGAGTGCTCTAAGTAGTTTGTTAAGGGTGTTTTAAGCTTTGTGGTTGTTTGACCTCTCTTAGGGCTTGTTTGGCCCCTTTTGGTGCTATTTTGGTTGAGCTCCAGGACCATTGTGTTTGGGCCTCCTCACCACTGAAATCTTGAGGGATTTCAGAGGTGAGGATGGTGCCTTGAGGTCCTAGGAAGGAGAGGGCCAACCCCTCTCCTTGTTGTCCTTGAAAAGGGTTATTTTTGCCTCTTGAGGGAGCATCTAGTTTAAGTGTGTGTTGACCATGCCTTGACTGATATTTATGCTTATTTTGCCATGAAATAGCATTGTGTTGAGTTGGTTTGGACACACCTTGCATGCTTTGCATACATGTCTTGTAATGCCATCATTTAGCCTTAACATGCATCTAGGCTTTGACCCTTGTTCAAGTATGTTTTAGGCTTAGTTTTGTGAAGCGTTTATGCTTGTTTTAGCATGTTGAAGTTCTGTTTTTGGTTGCCTTGGTCGACCATGGCATGCTTAGCATGGCCCCTTTGTATTCTTGGCTTGTGAGCCTTAATTGCATGAACAATGAGCATGCATTGCTTGCATTGTTTCAGTGGCCTGGAACCACTTACCATGTTATTTCAGTCCTTATAACATGCCTACATGCTTGTATTTGATGCCCCTTTCAATGCGTTAAAAGGTTGTTGCCTTATGCTCCATGAATGTGCCTCCTTGTATGCTTGCATATTTAGACCACTTAGATGCCATCTAGGTGCATCTTTAGCTTTGTTTAGGTCTGTATTAGACCTGTTTTAAGTCCCCTTAGCCTTGTGAGGCTTGGTTGACTTAACCTTGGTTTAAGCATCCTTGGCTTGCCTTAAGTACTTGGACCATTATTGCATGCTTTGCTTGTTTTGATTACTTGGTTTGGCACCTCTCTTTCATGCAATTTCAGAGTTTGTGATGCATGCCATATGTCCATGTTTGTCTTCTTTTAAGTGGGCTTAAAGGTTGCTTATTTGATGCTCAAGTGTTAGCCCATTTACATGCATGTGTGCGTGTGTGTTGGCTCTCATTTCCATAACATTAGCCACTGTTTTAGGCTTGTTTGAGGGCTGCCTAGTCCCTCCTTTGCATGTTGATGCATGCTCACCTTGTGTGTTGTTGCATGCTTGTGTGTTATTGCATGTTTAGGTGGCCTAACATGTTCTCACATGCCTTGCCTACTTGCATGCCCACATTACATCTTGTATGCTTGTCATTCCATGCCTTGCATGATTAATTCCATAGGTTGTGTGCCTAGCGTCATTACTTGCTGGCATGATCATGTTGCATGCTTAGTTCACATGCCTAGGTTGCATTACATTAGCATGCATGCCTCACCTCTTGATCAAGCCATGATAGAGGTTGAAGGCTCCCTTATATGTTTATATGCATTGCATTTCATTTAAAATCAAAGTGCATACTTGGTTTCTTGGGCCATCACGCATTGAAATGTGCAATTGGTGGCCCGAGAATCGAGAATCATATCCCTTTGAGTCAAGAATATGATAAGGGGTGTGATTGGTGCATACATTGCTTGAAATGCATTGCCATGCTAGGTTTTGCCCTCTGCTACTGTCAAAAACAGATTCAGCAGGAATATTTGGCCGGCTGGTATTGTTGAGTGCCGACCGGCAAAGAATGGATGGCCGATAGCTCAACCAGTGGCCGGTGATCATTCATCATGGCCGGTGACCATTTGCCTCAGTCGGTGGTGCTCCACAGCATCCAGAGAGTACACTCTGGGATTTTGGCAGTCTTCAGAGGAGTATAACAGTCAAAGCAGAGGCAACTTGTGCATGGCAGTGGCTTTCCGAGCGGAGCTGAGCGCACATTGCATTGGGCCCTTTTCCCTAGGCTGTTTACTGCTTTCATTAGATTAGTTAATGTGTTAATTAATTAATTGGTCTGTAATATTTAATTAGCTTGTAGGTTAATTAATTTGTATTATTCTTTCGGTCCCTCCGAGCAAGGGCAAATTTGTAATAAGTGTGGGTGCGTGTGTGCATGTCTTCCAACCCCCACTTCTTTCTCCCTTTTACTTACCTGCTTTGGTGATTAGCATTAGGGCATGTTTACTTTAGCAAACCTTATGCTATGCATGCGTGCATCATTCATCAGTATTGCATGCACCGGGCTCGGCGCATCATACTAACTGCATAAGTATTTCTAATCTAACTTGAATACATGCTACTGGTGCATTTTCACATGTCATTTATAGACTAGCCGAGCCTACTCTAGTGACATTCCGTATGCGTTGCATTAGGCATTTAAACATGGACTTGGATCATTCATGATTGCTAACATGTTCTTATTTCGGCACGGAGTACTAGGTGAGCTCTTTATGCTTTAGCATCTCACATGAGTGTGAACGTTAATATGACAGCATACTTACCATGAGGCTAGCTGCTTATGTGATATAACTGCTTGAGTGCCTGTGGGTGGATGTCGAATTACCTAAATTGGAATAATGCATTAAAACTATGAGTTTTAAGCCCACTATATAGTGGCAAAACCATCTTTTCTAAAGCCCATTTGAGGGTGGCAAAACTTGCATTTTAGCCTACTTGCGAGTAGCAAACCATTTTCAAAACAAACATGCAATGTTTTGTTCCAATTTAGGCGATGGTCTATACTTGTTTTCTGTGCGCATAACATAGTAATTCTAGGCTAATAACCAGAATAAGAACACATGACGTTTTCAAAAACGGATATCACGGTTAGTAGAGGCCGATCTTCGGATTAGGCGAGAGGGGGTGCTCATAGCCGACCTTCCCCAATCATACCCAAGCTCCTGAGCCGAGGCAACTTTGGTGATGATGGACACGTGGCCTTTGGCACCGAGTCAGGGTTTCCTAAATTCCCCCATAAAAAAATATTTAGGTGGGGACTCTGTGTCTGGCAAAGCAGTCCATGTTTGGCACTTCTTTTCTAAAAATCAGTTTTCTCAAAACGATTTGCCGGATTTGGACTCTTTGGTTCAGATTAAGAACCGTGACACAAATTGAGTCCGAACTGTAGTGAGGCCCAAGGGCGCGTCTACAACGGCACCCTGTAGGGGACACCTATGATCTGAAGGTGATACAAGTAGAGCTAGACTAATGTTTGTTGGCCGTTGAATGGTGGGACAATAATGATTTGCATATGGCCCATACTGACGAAGACTGGGGTGATTACATTACGGATAATATGTGGTACGCTGAGGAAATAGATCATCTCACCCGCAGTGGATGATATTTTAAGCCGCCGCACCTGGATCAAGCAGAGGCGTCTGGAAAGGACAAGGAGGTCAAGAAACAAAAAGAGAAGCAACTAGAAGAAGAGTCAGTATTCAAATAGCTTAAGAAAATCCAAGTTGACATCTCCATCTAGGGTCTTCTCATGGCCTCACGAGTGCACCGACAGGCAGTGTTGTCGGCAATGGATAAGACTAAATTTTCCATTGACACCACGCCCGAGCAACTTGTGGGTTTGCTCTTTCCAAGTGGTGCCAGGCCAATGCTTACTTTTTCTGACAAAGAGCTACCGCCGTAGGGCTCGGCTCACAACAAACCATTGTATATATCTGTGGAATGCAAGAGGAAGTGAGTGTCGGTGGTGTTGGTAGATATCGATTCTGCCATTAATGTATGTCCTTCCCGGACTGCCTACGCAATTGGCCTCAAACTAGCAAACTTTGTTTCCACAGCCCAGGTAATACGGGTGTATGATAACATAACTAGAGAGGTCATGGGTATAGATCAAGTGAGAGTTCAGGTAGGCCCATCATAGCAAGAGATCCAGTTTTACGTCTTGGATGTGTTGGCTACCTTTAATTTGCTATTAGGGAGGCCTTGGTTGCACCATGTGAAGGCTGTTTCCTCCACTCTCCATCAGATTTTGAGGTACCCTCATCAGGGAGGAGTGGCAATTGTCTTTGGGAACTCATCTATCCATCTGCCGCCAAAGGATGTGTTCCTCTCAAGATTCACCCTGGCTGAAGTCTGGATAGTGCAGACAATTCTGGCCGCGGACAAAGGCATTCACATCAGTGCCCAGTCCATATACTTTATGAACAAACTGTGGCACGTTCTAGGAATGGGGCTCGGAAAGAGTGGTTAGAAAGGTGTTGCAACATTAATAGATGTGCCACACAAGCCGCATTCCTTTGGACTGGGCTATGTGCCTACCAAAGAGGACACGACAAGGAAGGCAGAAGAGATGAAGGGCAGAGCCAAGACCAAGAGAGTTGGAAAGCATTATGAACTCATCCACAGGCCAATCCGAGGGACACTAAATGGCCGTTTTGTTTGGGAAGGAAGGGATTTCCCTTTTTGTGGCTTTCCTGAGCCTTAGGTAAATTCCTTGAACGAGCGTGTCCCCGGGTTCGACATCTTCTTTGACCATCAGCTACAGGACAGTGATGAGGAAATGGTTGAACCAAACATCGAAGCTAACCAGAGCACAAAAGATGACTCAGACGACAACGAGCCTGTAGTAAGGACAACATTGGTCAGTCTCCTGACAAATTCTATGACAGACCTAGAGAATTTAGGGGATAACTTTACTGTCTCCATGATCGGGGAAGAACTGGGTGTGAACCCAACTGGTGGCATTTTTGATGCATCAAAGGCACAACATCTTACTTGGCAGCTGAAGAAAGGATATCTTTCTAGTTCTGAATCAGATGATGAGCCAGAATCTGATTCCACTGAGTTTGTGGGGTCAGGATCAAATTCAAGTTCTTTTCAGTTTGAGTCTTAGTCTGAGTTTGGTCTTTATGAGGGTGGTAACCCGGATACCGAAGTCCTGTTTAGGTCTTCATTCAACTTTTCTTTTGAGGCTGTAACCGAAGATCTGGACCTTTTGAATGAAAACTCTGCAGATTCTATGTACTTTTCTGTGCCGATGGTTTATTGTATTGACCAAGAATTTCAAAATTTTAATGAAAATGGAGAGGAAGAAATTCCTTTGGCTTCGAAAAACTTGATTAATTGAGAGGAGGAGAGTTTTACTAAACCCTGTATTGATGAAATCATTGCCATTAATGTGGGCATTGAGAAGGATCCGTGCTTGGTCCAGATCGGGTCTACATCATCTTCGGAGGAACGCGAGCATTTAGTGGCTTTATTAAAAGATTTCAAAGATGTTTTTGCGTGGTCCTACGAAGACAAACTTGGAATCGATCTTGAGATTGTATAGCATTGGATCCCTCTTGACCTTGAGGCCTGACTAGTAAAGCATAAATTGTATAGAATTCATCCGTATTGGGAGCTAAAAATCGAGAAAGAGGTCACCAAGAAGATTGAGGCAGGTTTCTTGTTAGTATTTGAGTACCTGACTTGGTTGGCCAACATCATCCAAATGCCGAAGAAGGAATGTAGAATTCAGGTTTGCATCGACTTTCGGGACTTGAATAGAGCTAGTCTGAAGGACGACTTCCCACTGCCACAGATCGATGAATTAGTGGATTTCATTGTACGCCATGCCTTGCTCTCATTTATGGATAGGTTTTCGGGTATAACCAGATTTTAATGGCACCCGAGGATAGAGAAAAGACCGCATTGACCACTCCGTGGGGGTACATTTTGCTACCGAGTCATGTCGTTTAAGTTAAAAAATACAGGGGCTACCTATTAGACGATTGCGACCACCATTATGTATGATATGATCCACAAAGAGGTTGAGGTATAGGAGGACGACATGATTGTCAAATCCAAAGAGTGGAAAGGCCACTACACCACGCTGGAGAAATTTTTCAATGGATCAGGGAATACAGATTGAGGTTAAACCCACAGAAGTGCACCTTCGGGGTAACAGCAGGGAAAATGCTTGGATTTCTGATCACACAGAGGGGAATCGAAGTAGATCCTTCCAAAATCAAGGCCATCTTAGAAATGCCACCACCAAGGACTAAAAAGGAGGCGCGTGGCTTTCTGGGGAAAGTGCAATTTATAAGATGGTTTATCTCAAAATTAACATTGACTTGTGAACCATTGTTTGGTCTCCAGAAGAAAGAGAAGAAGTTCCATTGGACAATCGCTGTCAGTTTGCCTTTGAATAGGCTAAGTAGTACGTCCAAAATCCACCTATGTTGTCACCACTAGAGCCGGGGAAACCTTTGATTCTGTATTTGTCAGTAACAAATACGACCATGGGATGCATGCTCGCTTAGGAATCTAAAGATAGGGTGGAGAAGGCCATCTACTATTTAAGCAAGAAGATTCTAGACTATGGGACTCGCTACACACCCTTGGAGAAAGCTTGCCTAACCTTGGTATGGGCTACCAGGAAGTTGAGGCACTACTTGTTAGCTCACTTTGTAACTCTAGTATCGAGATTAGATCCTATCAAATATCTCTTTGAGAAACCAGCGCTTACGGCTAAGCTGTCTCCATAGATGCATGCATGATACCAACTGTATGTACACTGATATTTCTGAGAGGCAAGCAAAATTTTCTATATATACTTGACCCTCTCTTATATTTTAGGATTGGAAAATTTTGGAACAAAAGTTTGGAAAATATTTCTTTGTCTACAATTCTCTCTCTCCTTTGCAACTTCTATACCCTTTGCTTTGACACTCTAAACCAAACCTTAAGGGTTCTTTGCCGAGGTGTTTGAGCTTGTATTTTAGCTCTTGAGGGTGTGGAATTGTTGGTTTGTTACACAAAAGGGTACTTCTCTTCAAGAGGTACAATTCTTAACTCTCTTACCTTATTTGTTTACTCTATTTTCCTACTATTTTTAGGCTATTTTTACCCTGTTTTCATGGGCTAAAGCTTGTGGTCTAAAGCCATTAAAGGCAGAGGGGTGGATCACCCTTCTCTGAACCTTGTTTCATAGGATTTTACCCTTGTGTTTCCCACCTTCTTATCATCTTTTTTTGAGCTTTTTACCACTGGTTTTCAGAGTTTTCCAGAGGCTAAAAATCATGTTTTGAAGTCCAAAAAATGGAGTGGGTAGCCTCCCCTCCTTGTGCTTATTTATTAGCCTAATTGCCCCATGTTTTTAGCTATTTTTAATTTAATTCCAACACTGTTTTGAGCTAATTTAGGACTGTTTTTATGTGTTAGTTCCATTTATGCTTTCTATTGGATTCTTGTCGTGTAATGGTCCTCATAGGCTTGGTGGTTTGGGCCTTAGCCACCAACCTATTTGAGTTGATAGCATTTATTTCTTGTTTTTCATACTTGTGTTCACCTCTAAGCATCTCTGCAATCTCACTCCTTTCTTGGCCTTTTCTCTTTGTTTTAAGAGTTGCTCCAAAAGGAGTGTTGTTTAAGCTTGAAGGGTGATATTGTGCTTAATGGTTTAATCCCTCTTGGAGGTTTATTACCAACGGTATGATCTCCCTCTTATGCCTAAACCAACATTTGGTTTGGTACTTCCCTCCTTTAGTGGACTTAAAACTTATTATTGGACTTAATTTACTGATGAATGGGAGGTAATTAAAATGGAAAAATAAAATTGGGATTAAAATGAAGCAAAATAATAAAATGGTTTGGGTTCAATCGGACGTTAATTGAACCCATTGCGTCTTGAGTCATTTCATACTTGTTAGTGATGAAACGGTTCAAGAATCAATGTCAACCCCTTTCTTTGCTCAATCCATGATAGGGAGGAGATTTTGAGAGTCTTTTATTCTGCATTTATTGAAATTGTATCCCTTGGTTCATAAGTCATCATGCAATGAAATTGTGTCGATGATGGCTTGCGAATCGAGCCTACCCGTTATTTGAGCTGCTTGATGATAAGGAGGGGCATAGTGGACAAACATCCCCTGAGAATGCTCTGTTTGTGCTCTATTTATTTTCTGTTGCAGCAGGAGAAACCTAACATTAGTGGCCGGCAGGCCACTATTTCCGGGTGGCAGGCCACTGTTAGTGGCCGGCTAGCCAGTACTTCTGGCCTGCCAGCCACTTTTTTCCAATAGGGCAGTGTATTGTTTCCTGTAGAACAGAGCAGAAACTGAGGTGAAAAATCAATGCAATCTCTTGACTGTGCAACAGAAGCATTCCGGTAGCAAAACAAAGAGCATTTTCTGGTGGAGATCCGCATCCATGCATGAACCATCCCTCAATTCTTGAGATCCATTAAAAAACGTTGTAATGGTAGTTTGATGTACTTAGAGTAGCGGACTTGTTACTAATTAGTTAATTTAGTTAGAATAGTTAGTTTGTTTTGTGTTGTACTTTATTAATTAGCTAAAGTAGTTAGTTAATTTATGGTGTTGTAATAATTAGCTAGTATAGTTAAGTTATTTCATGTGGGTTGTAATAAATTAGTTAATTCGTAGTAATTAGCTAGGGCATTCTTTCGGACCCTCTTGTGTGGGGGTCAATATGTAATATTTGTGTATGTCTTCCAACCCCATGTCTTTCTCATTTTTATTTATTTGCTTGTGATGGATAGAATAGAATATCATGTTTCATTTTGCATATTCCATGATTTGCATCCACTCGTCTTGTATGAATCGAGCCTCGGTTCATCATTCTAATAAGCATTGTTTTTAGTTACGCCGTTGAAAACGTGTTTAAAATGCATGCTATAACATTGATTCACATGGTATATTAGTAGCCGAGCCTATTAATTTCATCTTGCATGTGTTGCATTAGTCATATTGCATTAATTAGGGGCATGCATGTTTCCTAATTATTTTGCTTGTTTTGGCTCGCCTCGGATTAGTAGGTGAGCATTTGTTGCTTTAGCATATTGCATGGGTGTGATTGTTGCCATGACTAGCATGCTTACCATGAGGCTAATTGCTTAATTGATGTAACTCTTGAATGCCTGTGAATAAAGGCTAATTGCATGAATTGGAATAATTCGAGTAATGTTCATATGAGATCACTTTTTCAAGTGGTACATATTTGAAACAATTTTCAAAACAGGCATGAATCAAAGTGTTCTAATCTTTGCAAATTAGTCTATACTTGTGTGCGTCACATAATAAAATAGCCTAATAATTGGAACAAGATCATAAAATGTAAACAAAAATCAAATCATGATTAGTAGAGGCTGATCTTTTGATTGGGCGAGTGGGGTGCTCAATTCATGACCTTCCCCTCTCGTACCTAAGTTCCCGAGCCAAGACAATATTGATGATGATGGACACGTGGCCTTTGGCACGAGTCTCAGGTTTTCAAAATTTTCCAAAAATATTTAGGTTGCGACTCTGTATCTGGCAAAGCAGTCCATTTTTGGCATTTTGATTCAAAATGGATTTTCTAAAAAATTTGCCGAATTTGGACTCTTTTGTGTTTATCTATTTCACATTGCACTTGTGAGATCAGATTTAGAACTACGAGAGTCCAAGTTGTAGGGCTATCATATCCGAAAGGAGCATGAAAGGTCAAGCTACAGTGTGGAAAGTTGGTCGGGAACATAATATTGTCTTTATTTATTCTAAGATGTCCAAACATGGAAGAGGTTGCGGTAGACCCCGTCGGTGAGGCTGGAATATTCCAGCCCAACCTGAGATCCCTCCACAAGAAGAAGGAGTGGGTCAAAACAACGTACCCACCCTACTGGCTCAAGATGCAATTGGGGCCTTGGTCAGGAAGATGGAAGGGGCTCTTCAAGAGTCCATGGAGATACTTAGAGTCGAGCAAGTGGTTGGACAGTTGAAGGGGAAACTGGAGTTTCCTTTTGGAACAAGTAGTTCTTCTGTTCAAGCCTACCAAGTTCAGTGGTGGGCCTAACCGCGATTAAAGCAGATTAATGGTTGGAACAAATTGTCAAATCATTTGAAATTTTGGATATTCGTGGGAATGAATTATAGGTAGCATTAGCAGCATATCAATTAAATAGAGAGGCTACACAATGGTGAAAGTACGTCAAGAATCTAGTTGAACACAGATGGGAGACATTTGTGCATACTTTCCAAGAAACGTTTCTCCCTCCCACTGCTAGGGAGAGACTAAGGAAATACTTTGAGGAGCTGTTACAGTTCGATACACTGGTGGCTGAGTTTGACGCCACATTCACTAGTCTATCTCGCTTTGCGCCCCGAACTAGTAGCAATGGAAGAATGCCGATTCCTTGAATTTGAAAAGAGGTTGAGACTAAAATTTTTTATGAAAGTGGTAGGTAATATGATTCGTGATTATGTTCACGTAGTTAAATCAGCAATCCATGTGGAAATCATAGTAGAGGCAGAGGAGGCAAGACAAAGGTAGAAGAGGATGGGACATTCTGAATCCAAGGGCGATACGGGCTCTTTCAAAAAGTCTAGGGGCCTATCATCATCATTTCAATCACCCCCACAATCGGCTAAATCTTTTGATTCTGAGATGGGTGGAAATTCAGGAAGTGTGGGTCAAGTCCGTGGTGCTTACTATAGATGTGGCCAAGTGGGTCACAAAGCTACAAAATGTGGATAGAGAGGTGGAACACAGTCCCAACCTCCGCGCGCACAGGACCAGTCGTAGTATAGGGGTCAGCCACTGTCTTGTTATCTGTGTTGTCAACCAGGGCATTCGAAAAAGTTTTGTCCACAGAGAGCAGGGACTACTAGTGTGGCAGGATCTCGATAGTCTGGAAGTTTTCAGATGGGTCAGGAACAGAGAGTCTCACTAGCTAGCTCAGTTAGGCCATGCATCTAGGGCAACACAAGGGGCCACCTCAGCACAATTTGCACAACAGATGTATGCTCAGAGAGGTGATATGGAGAGCAAAGATCACAGGGAAGGGTATATGCCGTCACCACTTCTGAGCAGACTTGGGGAACGTCGATGGTAAGAGGTACATTTCTCATTTTCAATACTTGGGCTAGTGTATTGATCGACACCGGGGCATCTCATTCCTTTATGGAAATTTCATTTGCATCGTTGTTGGGGTTAGAAAGTAAGCAACTAAAATCTTCACTCACTATGGAGTCACCAGTTAGGGTTAAAGTTATTTTCACCCAGGGATGTCAGGGGTGTATAATTGAGGTTGCAGGCCGACAACTTCCATTCAATTTTGTCTTGTTGGAAATGTCTGGTTTTGATGTTATCCTTAGCATGGATTGGTTGTCTTCTTATTGAGCTATTATAGATTGTTATCATGGGAGAGTTATCGTGTGTACAACGAGCAATGATTGTTTTACATTTTTGGGGGATAAGACCGATAAATCCTTACTTTCATCATATCATCCACGTGGCTGACGTGAGTTTGTTTCTCTTTTAGAAACCATTATAGATGGCAGAGGTGGTATTGTAGCTTACTTTTCGTGCTCCTTTCAGATACAATAGTCCTACAGTTCGGACTCCCATGGTTCTGAATCTGATTGCATAAGTGTAATGTGAAATAGATAAACACAAATGAGTCCAAATCTAGCAATTGTTTTGGAAAAACGATTTTGAATAAAAAATGCCAAAAATGGACTGCTTTGCCATAACTACAGAGTCGTCATCTAAATATTTTTTGAGAAATTTAGGAAACCCGAGACTCATGCCAAAGGCCACTTATTCATCATCACCAATGTGTCTTGGCTCGGGAACTTCGGTATGAGAGGGAAATGTCATGAATTGAGCACCCTACTCACCTGATAAAATATCAACCTCTACTAATCATGATGCGATTTTTATTTATATTTTATGTTCTTGTCATGACTCAAACCCTCCCCTAACAGTTTGGTCCATGACCGGCCCGTAAGTAGGCCTCCAACAGAATTTTAAAATAATATTTAACCACATACGGGGCCTTAAGCGGAAGCACTACCAATAAACGACAACATCAATTGAGCTTGTGCATACATGATGGCTCAATTAGATTTAAGCATTAAAATACATTTCCAGAGTTACATATACAATCAAAGAATTATACAGATCGCACACACACTTAAATAAGACTCCAAAAAATTACACAACTCCCAGAATATCAAAATTAAGGCTTCAATACGGAGGCGTACCCTAGGCAGCTTGGCAGATAGGTAGACCTAAATACAATTCTAGTGTCAATCCCTGATGCTCACCTACATAAATATACATAAAAATGGAGAGAGCAAGGCTCTGTGAATAATAGCAATGTAAGGAGGTGAGTTAAACAAGCATAGACCCTTTTTTTTAGATAGGAATGAGCATAGACTTAGAGAATGTAAATATGCATATCAAACCATACACAGATGTTACTCATAATCATCTTTTAAAACGGCCTCAGGCCCACATGTAATACAGAACGACCTCTGTCACGACCCGAACCCGCCCCTCTGGGTGAAGGCCATAACCGGTCAGTAATCACGAGATTACCTACGGCCTCAAACCAAATAAGACAAAACTCATCAGAGTAAAAGGAGCAAAACGGAAGCAATTTTAAAACTTTGTCCATAGAGCCGTGCTTATACGCACATCATAACATTCCAAACATACATATGTTAATAACTCACAACAGAAAGTATAGTAACGTAAGTATTGTACAGACACGATCATTCAAATCTAAGTCAGCCAAGCAAAGCTACATACAGATGTATTCGGAACTTCGCCAACCTGACAAAATGTAAATACATGACAAAAGGGGCGAAGATGGGTCTCATGCGTGAGACACAAGGGCTGACTCTCTCAAAACCTTAGTTATTCTGTACAGACTTCATTGAGGCTGGGTCTGGACTTCTCTTGGCTCACCTACAAACACATGAATGAGCGTGAGCAATAGCCCAGTGAATAATATCAAATAAAGAAAATGCATTGAAACAATTTACATCAAACGGCCTTGGGCCCAATTTACATTTTAACTAGTATATACATACATAGACACATGTAAGTTAAGCAACTGAGGTTCCAAACACATCATACGGCCTCGGGCCTAATTCATTCGTTTCTTTGTCAAACTATTACTCGTGCCAAACTGGCCTTCGGCCTTTTCAACTTTTATATCAAACTGGCCCTTAGGCCTATTTACACTTTCGTATCGAAACGGCCTCTGGCCCATTCATTCATGTCTTGTCAAAATGACCTTCGGTTCATTCTTTTATGTCAAAACGACCTTCGGTCCATTCATTTGTGTCAAAACGGCCTTTAGCCCAATCATTCATGTCAAAACGGCCTTCGGCCCAATCATTTATGTCGAAACGGCCTTCGGCCCATTCATTTCTATCGAAATGACCTTCGGTCCATTCATTTCTGTCTAAACGACCTTCGGTCCATTCGCTTACGTCAAAACGGCCTTCGGCCCATACATTCGTGTCAAAACGGCCTTCGGCCCACTCATTCATTTCAAAACGACCTTAGGACCATTTATTTCTATCAAAACGACCTTAGGTCTATTTGCTTACGTCAAAACGGCCTTCGGCCCATACATTCATTCATTTCAGACTTTTGTCCACAATCCCAATTAGCAACTCATAAAGCTTATAAGGGAATAAACAGTTGGACATTGCTAAGCTTTCAAATATCGATATTACTCACAGTGATCGGCTTGTGGATTCGCCCTGCAGCTTGACCCTACACATTCCATGAACACAAAAGGGTCATTAACAATTCAATCCGTTCCTTAATTCACATATTCCTCTTTAGGCTTTATTCTTATCTTATCAACTCATTTACAATGCATAACATATGCCTAAGAGTGCTTATAAATGAAAGAGAACGGAAAACAAAACACAGAACGCATGAACAAAATTTCAGAAAACAGGGTCCCCGCTCGAGCGTGGACTTCCCCGCTCGAGCGGATCCTATAGGCCTGCAAAAGTGCTGGTTGCATCAAAAATACGCTCGAGCGTGAAACAGGACGCTCGAGCAGAAGGCCTGTCAAAATAGCTCCCACGCTCGAGCGTTAATTACCCCGCTCGAGCGCACATCAAGTCTGCAAAAAGTACTGGGAGCACACATTTCCTGTTCGAGCGTCAGGTTTCCCGCTCGAGCGGACCTTAAAATTCTGGAAAACCCAGAACTGTGTTCTTGAGCTTCATTTTGAATTTCAACCAGCAGAACATGCATGTTATGGCTCAAATCTCAAATATAGTTATGCTAACATGCCATAAACACCAAAACACATTACAATGGAGCCCAATTCATAATTAATTCACATCCATGCCCCAATCTCCCATCAACTCATTCTAATACAAACAAAATCATACATTCAAAGCCCATCTCTTAATTATTCAAACATGCATGCTAGTCTTGATTTCATTTCCATCTCAAACAATGCAAATGGTGTTCATTCTCATGGAATACAACAAAAGCATGCTTGCATGTAAGATTTAACACCTTTATTTCCATGTTTAACTCAATACATGCTAGATTATGCATTTCCGCAACAATTATATACATGCATGCCTTCATTGACCTTCAATTGAACACAAACAACCCAATTTCCTTACAATCAAGCTAACTCATGTTCTTAGCCATTAACCACACTTGAATTTACAAATTTGCAAACAAAAATCCATGAGTTTACTTACCTAAGAGTTCAATCTCCCAAACTATAACAAAATCTTGGGTTTGATCTTCAAGTTCCCTAAACTTTTAGCCAAAATCACCCAATTCTCCCCCTCTCTTTCTAGCAGCCGGCCCTCTCTTTGTTTTTCTTAGAGTTTGATCAGCCAAAGGAAGTTATGAGGAGAGAATACAAGGTGTAGTGTCTTAACACTACAAACCCCACTAACATCAATATAATAATAATGAATAATTGGCACTAATTCAACAATTAAACCAATTTAATCTGACCTGAATCAATTTCCAACTAAATTTTACCGTAGGCTCTAAAAATTATGCCAATCACAGTGGCATAATCAATTTCGGGTTCTGTGGCCGATAGGGCCCTCAATTTAATTCCCAAAGTAGTTTACTCAAACAGATATTCCTCCAGTGAACAGGTAGAATTGCAAAATCACATATATTCACATAATGGCACATAAAGTCATGCTGAATACACAATCATATTCAAATTAAGGACCAATTTAGCATATTACGGAACGGGGGTATCACAGTCTTCCCCCCTTTAGGAAGTTTGGTCCTCCAAACTTAATTTATCTTTGATCAGGCACAATTCGGAACACTTTTCGTTCAATGGTTCCAATCCTTTTTGATAGCCACTTACTTAGCCCCAAAGTCAAACAAAACTCAGTTCTCAACCAGTCAGAGACTTATCTTTTCTTCCATACAAAGCTTGTATGGTGCCGTATTGAAACTAGAGCGTAAGCTTTTGTTGTAAGCAAAGTTTGCCGACAATGGACAGATTTTTCTGACTTCTCGAAGATCTAAAGTACACATTCGGAGCATTTCTCTTGGAGTCTAAATAGTTCCTTCTAACTATACATCAATTTATGGATGGAAAGTAGTGCTGAATCCCAATTCAGTTCTCATTTCCTCTTGAAGGCGTGTCAAAATTCAAACACATTTTAAATTTTCTGTCTAAAACAATAGATACTGGGACCTCATGCAAACAAGCAATCTTATTGGTATAACAGTGACTAGTCTACAAGCATCTTACAAAAATTTCATAGGGAGGAGACAGGCAACTCAGTAATCCCATATTCAAAAACTCAAACGGGACTTATACCTTGGGTGCTCAAGGTAGCCCCACAACAAAATTCGTAGTCACATATTCCCATTTCCATTCCAAAATAGAGAGATTGAAGTAGTTCCGCCACTATCTGATATTCAGCTTCGACCTGTTGGCCCCGAAAAATACTTAGACACACATTCACCAATTACCCTCTTCAAAGCAGGTCACTAACATATATTATTTCAAATGTCAGCTAACTTGTCGCAGGAGTTCTGTCTACTCACTTGTCACAAAAGTTCAATTCATTCTTCAATAGTTCCACAATTCATAATCCGATTCGGTATTTAGTCCAATGACTCATCACAGTTATCCAAGGTCAATCAAAAGTCTTCAGAAATTCAAAGTGGATCCAGACACCGATTCTCTAACCAACAAAGGTAGTATCGAGGCAATTACCCATACAACACATATAGTCCTTATAGTACCAATTGTAAAATACAACAACACTGAGGTAGTCGACTTCTAATAGAATACACGTATTCTCAGTTCACTCAACAGTTTACAGTTTGCAATTCACAATTCAGTTCAGTATTCAATTCTCTGTTCCATCGAGTCTTTCTACTTTATCTGATAGTCGTCAAAAGCATAAGACAATTCATATACGTAAATCCCCATGATGCCAAAGGCATTATCAAAGGAGTCAATCGCATATCAACACAATTCACATATTCTCAGGGTTCCAATCACAGAATATAATGACGCTGGATAGTTATATACAAAGCGTACTGAATTCACGCACTTTTCGGACAATCAGGTTTTTTTTCAAAGTTTCTTGGATGTTAAAACATTTACATAATGCTAAAGGATGACATTCCGAACAAAACAAAGGAATAATCGTCTCGGAATCGAAGCACACCCGTTCGCGATCGTCGGTGGCCGATTCCAAATCGATTAGTCAAACCCACCCGTACGAAACCGTCGGTGGCAAAAAGTATCTCAATCAAAGGTGCCATATAGGCTTAACGTCCCCTAGCACGAAAGGACACTCTAAGAATGTCATCAAAGCAACACAACACCATTCCCTATAACCTGATTTCCCCAAAATCTGATAACACTGAAGCAACCACTCTCCCTTACAAAACATGTTCTGATCAGTCAAAGACAAATATTCAGTACTGCTCAAAATCAAATCAATCTACCGTCATCGGTTCCCATAGCGTCAAACAAACAAAATGGAACAACACTCCTTACGACACCCAATCACGGGGTTTGTACAATTCGGTTCATTTTTAACACATATGTCCTCAATAGTTGGGGATTGGTTCTCAACGGTGTTCACAGTTAGATTGATCTGTTGACAGCCCACAAAAGGTCTTTCAAATAAGTCAAGTATTCCAAACGAATTCAAGTTTTGGGTCTATCAGTTTTTCTGCCAAGAATAATCTGGCTATTCATTCACAAGCAATTCTTAATCCCCTTTTTACAAAATCAAATTAGATAGAGGGTCTTATCAGTCGATTCAAGAAACGGTCTTGTCAGATTAGATTGAACAAAGGTTCCATCAAATTATATCAAATGAGGGTTCCATCGGAACAATATCAGGCAAAGGTTCTATCGGATCGAATCAGATAAAAATTTTCTCAAATAGGGCACATTCGGCTCTGTAAGGCATACTTCGTTTGCTTAGGTACATGGTTGATAGTTTCTCAACTGCCCTAAGTTCATCAGTTCTCAAAGTCATATCAGAATTATTCATCACAACTGTTCATATCAAAGCATTTCAAGTCATGTATAATATGGCATCGACTACATAAATTCGGGGGTAGTTGCATAAACGTGCAGTTATTCAGATCAGGAGGTATGTACCATAATCAATACAGCAATTCCCAGACAAGTCTTATATACAAGTACATGGCGCACAGTAACACATTAAACAGAGTTCCTCGGTTGTACATAAGATAGGGTCTGTTACGCAAAAGTTCCAAATTAGTCACAAAATGTAGGTTTATAAGTCGAGCCCAGTATAGTCACATAATCCAGTCAATTTTCTACCAATCAAAATGCATGGTCTCGTAACTTGCAGAGTTTATTATTTGGGGTGCTCAACCCAATTATACAATCACAAAGTCACAATTCCAGTGGTTTAGTCACTGAAGACAGTAACATAGCAAATCAACCTGAGCATAGGTTTAGATATATATGTGCATGTGCAGAATCAATCAATATCCCAAAACGTATTTCACAAATTTTCCAAACGAGGCATATATCTCCAATGAACACGGTCTCGATCATGTAGGTCTAACCAATCCAGATACACATGCAGCAGATATGGAAAAATATGTCGATCCGAATCAAATAATATCCTAAGCAAAGATGTACAGACGTACTAATTCAGAATCAATCAACACATAGGCATTTGTTATAAACAATATAGATACCTGGGATAACGGTTGCAGTATTCTAAGTGCTTTCCAGGACGAGTACAATTACTCTATCTTGATTAGCAATTCCCACCATTGGTATGAATTCAACTGAGGCAGAAGATTTACTCGCATTTGTTCAGTTCAGGAACAATTCCTTACCATATGGTCCATTTACCACACCTATAACGAGCCCCCGAAATCCGACAACGACTCCTCGGCGTTTCTTACACTGGTGGTGGCAAAAGTTTTTACCATAACAGCAACTGACGTTGTTGTCTTAAGACCTTTGCCATTTCTTGTACCATTCTTTCCAGTCTATCAAGTCGGGCTGTAAAAGAGTCTGCCAACTCGTATGCCCTTACTTTAACCACGTTCTATACGAACTCTCATTAAATCATGCCAGATACAGGGATGTCCAATACAAAATAAACACATAGTCACACATAGGCACGTCTTTATATTCTCATTTCACATATCGTACGTAATTAATCACATATGTAACAGATAATTGCATACTTATCAGATATCGCATGCTGAACATTTACTAAGCAATTATATACTCAAATCATGTTCATATTTCACATAGACACCCGTAGGCAGAATTGAATGAACATAAACAACTTTTCATGTATGTACATTATAATAAAACAAACTTGTTGTACACATTAGTGTAACAATTCATATCTCATATTCAAATCATGTGTGGCACTCCCTTTAGCATAGCATATCATACTAGTCAAGCATATCAAGTTCCATAATGGAACCTTCGGTACTGGCAACATGTCTCATACATAGGCCACGGTATTATTTCCCCCGGGCTAGGGCCTCATGACCATAAGCCACAGTATTATGTCCCCTAGGCGAGGGCCTCTGCTAAGGATACCATAATTATGTTCCAGGAAAATTTGGACAATCATTCATACAAAACATAGCATTCCAGGGTACTTGTCATTTCATATCATCAGAAAATAATTAAGGCTAAACATAACCTCATAGAGTTCTTATGCCCCATCTGATTAAACTTACGTTATACCTTGTACAAAAGATTCACAAGTATGCATATATCAGAAAGCATACATATTCCAATGGTTCACAATGCAAGCAATTCACGAATTTATAGCACATAACTGTTTATATCGAAATACTTAAGCATATTCTTGATGCTTCCAAATTCATATTTATCACGTGAATGCATCCTATATCTTTTCTAGACGCTTATTGCTCTCTTGGACAAGTGTGTGAGTTATTAACTCGTGCTCTGATACCACTTTGTCACGACCCGAACCCGCCCCTCTGGGTGAAGGCCATAACCGGCCAGTAATCACGAGATTACCTACGGCCTCAAACCAAATAAGACAAAACTCATCAGAGTAAAAGGGGCAAAACGGAAGCAATTTTAAAACTTTGTCCATAGAGCCGTGCTTATATGCACATCATAACATTCGAAACATACATATGTTAATAACTCACAACAGAAAGTATAGTAACGTAAGTACTGTACAGACATGATCATTCAAATCTAAGTCAACCAAGCAAAACTACATACAGACGTATTCGGAACTTCGCCAACCTGACAAAATGTAAATACATGACAAAAGGGGCGAAGACGGGTCTCATGCGTGAGACACAAGGGCTGACTCTCTCAAAACCTTAGTTGTTCCGTACAGACTTCACTAAGGGTGGGTCTGGACTTCTCTTGGCTCACCTACAAACACATGAATGAGCGTGAGCGATAGCCCAGTGAATAATATCAAATAAAGAAAATGCATTGAAAAAATTTACATCAAACGGCCTTGGGCCCAATTTACATTTTAACTAGTATATACATACATAGACACATGTAAGTTAAGCAACTGAGGTTCCAAACACATCATACGGCCTCAGGCCCAATTCATTCGTTTCTTTGTCAAACTATTACTCGTGTCAAACTGGCCTTCGGCCTTTTCAACTTTCATATCAAACTGGCCCTTAGGCCTATTTACACTTTCATATCGAAATAGCCTCTGGCCCATTCATTCATGTCTTGTCAAAACGACCTTCGGTCCATTCATTTATGTCAAAACGACCTTCGGTTCATTCATTTGTGTCAAAACGGCCTTCGGCCCAATCATTAATGTCAAAATGGCCTTCGGGCCAATCATTTATGTCGAAACGGCCTTCGGCCCATTCATTTCTATCGAAATGACCTTCGGTCCATTCATTTCTGTCTAAACGACCTTCGGTCCATTCGCTTACGTCAAAACGGCCTTCAGCCCATACATTCGTGTCAAAACGGCCTTCGGCCCACTCATTCATTTCAAAACGACCTTAGGTCCATTTATTTCTATCAAAACGACCTTAGGTCCATTTGCTTACGTCAAAACGCCTTCGGCCCATACATTCATTCATTTCAGACTTTTGTCCACAATCCCAATTAGCAACTCATAAAGCTTATAAGGGAATAAATAGTTGGACATTGCTAAGCTTTCAAATATCGATATTACTCACAGTGATCGGCTTGTGGATTCGCCCTGGAGCTTGACCCTACACATTCCATGAACACAAAAGGGTCATTAACAATTCAATCCGTTCATTAATTCACATATTTCTCTTTAGGCTTTATTCTTATCTTATCAACTCATTTACAATGCATATCATATGCCTAAGAGTGCTTATAAATGAAAGAGAACGGAAAACAAAACACAGAACGCATGAACAAAATTACAGAAAACAGGGTCCCCGCTCGAGCGGATCCTATAGGCTTGCAAAAGTGCTGGTTGCATCAAAAATACGCTCGAGCATGAAATAGGACGCTCGAGCGGAAGGCCTGTCAAAATAGCTCCCACGCTCGAGCGTTAATTACCCCGCTCTAGCGGACATCAAGTCTGCAAAAAGTACTGGGAGCACGCATTTCCCGCTCGAGCATTAGGTTTCCCGCTCGAGCGGACCTCAAAATTCTGGAAAACCCAGAACTGTATTCTTGAGCTTCATTTTGAATTTCAACCAGCAGAACATGCATATTATGGCTCAAATCTCAAATATAGTTATGCTAACATGCCATAAACACCAAAACACATTACAATGGAGCCCAATTCAAAATTAATTCACATGCGTGCCCCAATTTCCCATGAACTCACTCTAATACAAACAAAATCATACATTCAAAGCCCATCTCTTAATTATTCAAACATGCATGCTAGTCTTGATTTCAATTCCATCTCAAACAATGCAAATGGTGTTCATTCTCATGGAATACAACAAAAGCATGCTTGCATGTAAGATTTAACACCTTTATTTCCATGTTTAACTCAATACATGCTAGATTATGCATTTCCGCAACAATTATATACATGCATGCCTTCATTGACCTTCAATTGAACACAAACAACCCAATTTCCTTATAATCAAGCTAACTCATGTTCTTGGCCATTAACCACACTTGAATTTACAAATTTGCAAACAAAAATCCATGAGTTTACTTACCTAAGAGTTCAATCTCCCAAACTATAACAAAATCTTGGGTTTGATCTTCAAGTTCCCCAAACTTTGAGCCAAAATCACCCAATTCTCCCCCTCTCTTTCTAACAGCCAGCCCTCCCTTTGTTTTTCTTAGAGTTTGATCAGCCAAGGGAAGTTGTGAGGAGAGAATACAAGGTGTAGTGTCTTAACACTACAAACCCCACTAACATCAATATAATAATAATGAATAATTGGCACTAATTCAACAATTAAACCAATTTAATCTGACCCGAATCAATTTCCAACTAAATTTTACCGTAGGCTCTAAAAATTATGCCAATCACAATGGCGTAATCAATTTCGGGTTCTGTGGCCGATAGGGCCCTCAATTTAATTCCCAAAGTAGTTTACTCAAACAGATATTCCTACAATGAACAGATAGAATTGGAAAATCACATATATTCACATAATGGCACATAAAGTCATGCTGAACACATAATCATATTCAAATTAAGGACCAATTTAGCATATTACGAAACGGGCGTATCACTGCCTCGGGCCCATATATTATACAGAACAACTTTAAGCCTATGAATGATACAGAACGACTTTAAGCCCAGATGTGATACAGAGCGACTTTAAGTCCAGATATGATACAGATCAGCTTTAAGCCCACATATATGATACAGATCGGCTTTAAGCCCAAATGTGATACAGAACGGCCTCAGGCCCAACAGATTATACAGAACGGCCTCAGGCCTAACAGATTTGCAAAACAGATTAATCCCAGAGTCATAAGAATACCATTACACAATAGTGCACATAAATTTCCCCATGGTTTATTACGAGGCGACATAGTTGTCTTGCAAATAACAGAACATTAATAATAACTATTAACAGAAGGCACATGTATCACTACAGTACTATTGATAGAGATAGAACCATTCACATCATAATGGCCTCGGGCCCACTTCTATTAATAAGGACAGAATGACCGTTGGTCCATATCAATGTCATTATTCAAACATATCTATTAATTTAATCAAAGCAATATATCAATGGAATAGGCCATTCAACAACAACAATACATAAATCATAATTATAGAAAGTAAGTGAAACGTAACGTTACACTACTATTACTCACAGTGATAGATTCTAGTAGCAGTGGGACGATGTCCTCGTCTTGACCTACAAACACAATGCACATAGCATCATAAGAATATACCTGATTCCTTACTTTACTCTTTAATCAATTAGTCATATCGGTTCTAAACACCTTAGTCCTTAGTAGGTTATAATCCATGCCTTAGAAAATAGGAGGAATCGATAGGAAAATGGTTCAAACGAAGAAATGGTACAAAACTGGTAGACAAAAAGTGAGCAACTCTCAATAATTTAGGCATATCTATTTTTGTACTTAGCGTTTGGGAGTGTGACCACCACCATTGGAAACTAGACTTCCGGGCCTAAATTTTAGGCTCAAGAATCACTCAAAACGGAGTCCGGATGCAAAAGATATACTTGTTCAAAGTTGGCTAGACAGAGCTGTCTGCGCACGTGCGGGAAACAGGGCCGCACGTGCGGGACAAGGTGCTTTTTTAGCAGAATCAATTTTGGGGCGGGACATGGGCTGCCGCACGTGCGGGAAAACCCGCCGGACATGCGGCTCTGGGCCAGTTTGGCTGTCCGAAAATGTTATGAGCTCTAACACTTGATTTTTCCATTTTTAAGCTTGTTTTCCAACTCAAATCACCCAAAAACATGTAAAATTGTCCCACAACATGATACACTATCATCAATCAAGTGTAATTTCATCTCAAATAAATCAATCTTTGCCTCAAGTTAGGAATCCAAATCTCATATTTTCCATATATTCAAATTTTCATAATATAAGCCCAAAATCATGCAAATACATCTTATACATTGTTGATTCACACATCAAATCTTGCTATACTATAAATCATTCTTAAGATTGAACCCAAATCAAACAAATTAAAGGAAATCAAGGCTCAATTCCTTGAATTCAACTCAATCCACTCATACCCCAACACACTTGTTCATTTACATATCAAACTTCCAAGTTAATATTTGATTTCATGTAGAAGATGAATTATCTACGAAGATGATAGTTAGAGCCACATACCTTATCTTCAACCTTTCCTTTTTCCCTTTGTTCTCTTCAATTTTCCAAGCTTTAAGGTTGATCTTCTTCTTCTCTCTTTAATTCTCTCCAATCATCTTCAAAGCCACCATGAATGTTGAGCTTTTTTTTTTTTAGAGAAGTTGTTTCTCCTTCTCTCCCTCTCTCTTTCACGGTTCTCTCTCTCTCTCTACCTTAGATATTTTTGGCTCAAATATCTTGAGTTCCCAACTCATATAGCATGTCTCTAGATATATATATATATATATATATAACAAACACATAAACTTTCACAATAGGGAGGGCCAAACATGCCCTTACGAATCGCGAAAAATCAAATTTCAATTAAACTTCCCAGATGACTCTAAAAATTACGCTGATCATAAATATGCCCTCTGTTATGGTTTCTGAAGCCTCTAAGGCCCTCAATTTACAGTACCAAATTAACCAACCAAACATGAATTAACGAATCAGACAAATTAGATTTCCAATTAATTTTCCCAAATAGTTCTAAAAATTCCCATTAACATACCAAAGTACTCAATTTTGATTTTTGAAACCGTAAAGGTCGGCAATTTAAATTTCAAAGCCGTGACTCAACCGATAATTCCTCAGTTTGAACAGATATCATTAAATTAAAATGCATTAACCCACAAGGACAGAAAAGTAATTTCGGATACAGATTTTGGGGGCGTTACATTCTCCCCACCTTAAGAAGTTTGGTCCTCCAAACTTGATTTACCCTGCCACAAGTCAAGTGTCATCTTGGATATACACCATTTCAAAATTATTTAGCCATTCACAATCCTATACAGTCAATTTCAATAGAGTTTGCTCCCAGAATCACAAGTAATTCATCTTTACTGGCTAATTGGTAACCCAATTTATAATAATACTCCATAACATCAAATCATCATCGCATTATTCCCAATCCTCGTACATTTCGATTTATTGATCCATAAGTCATACCTTCCAAATAATATAACAAGTTAAGGGTATTCATAAATGGATTCACTTGAAGTATTCGATTACATGTGACTCAAAAGCTATCAAACATAGTTCGAACTCTTTAGGTTCACAAACAACCCCAACTATCATAATTCCTCAAAGGTTAAGGAAACGTTCACTACTTAATCATGTTTCAAAGGCACAAGAATCCTACAATAATTAAACCCAGAATAACAAACAAGTTCTAAATCAACGACTTTGTGGCTCTTTGCTCACTAATCAGAATTAAACTTATCAGTACGAATCGGATTTCTAACAGACTCCAAATAACAACTCAAATCCCATATCAAGGAATTACATGTTCAGAGTAAATTATTAGTAAAAGCAAATACGGATCAAACCTTAATTGTCACAATTCCCAAACTACAGTAAGGTAATAATCATTTAAAATCCATATTTAGTAAAACATTCTTATCATGGACAAAAACATTTTCCAAAAATATGTAATACATAAAATTCATCAAACCTTTCATAATTACACACAGTACGTTGGTCAGAGACATTATTCAGAAACTTATCAGGCCTTTCAAAGATTATCAGATGATGGGATAATTCCCAATATCATTAACATATTTAAACTTTGACAGAACGACCTCTGGTCCGACTTATAATAGATAAGACAGAATGACTTCAAGTTCAACATATTATTCATAGAGAATTCCCTAAGCATGCCATAATAAATTTTCAAATGGGAAACTCATTCATGCATAGCCAAATATCTTTTTCAGAAAACTTGTCATATCTTGAACAATCGGAGTTTCGTAGCATATCTAGTCATTTTGGGGGAAATTATTCAGAAAACTCATCATATCATAAACATGTCGAAAGTTCATAGCATATTTTATCATTTCAGAAACTACTTATCATATAGAACATTTCATAATCAAAATATAAATTTCATTAAACATCGTATAGCATATCCATTTTCAAAATCATTTATACGAAAGTATATTTACAAAGACGTTACTCACTTAAGTCTATGGTCAACTCATGTAAGATCACACATTATTCATCTATGTCGGAAGTGCCAAATTTAATTGATGGTATGACATCTCTAAATAGCACAGATCACATAAGTTTCATGCCAATGAGCACTCATTTTCATATCACAATAAAGGAACAAGCTTTGAATTAATTCTCGTACAAATATTTCATCCTTAATTAGTAACGGTGAGTTTATGATAGCAATATGTTAGGTTCAGAACAAAAGCGTATCAAAACAAAATTATGTCTTTCAGACAAATGGCAGTCCACAAAAGAAACACAATTTTCCTTCACTAGCATACATATCTCAATTTCCTCAACATACACTCTATCTCTACAAATTAACATACTCAACACCACCAACATCCTAGTCAAAATTTCAATTTCCCTGTATCACTAAACTTCCATGAAATTCCACCAAATTCTATGTGATCACAGATCGTGATACTTGTATTTATTAACATTCCAGGTAGCAATTTCAACGTCCTAACTCTTGATTACTAGTTCCATGCTTGTTATCAATCATCAAATATCTCAATCACAATAATTCCATGATTTGTCAACTACCATAATTCTAATGTCTCTTTCCCAAATATTCTTTCTATGGCTTCAAGCAAAGCTCTAAATCTTTCATCATTTCATGTTTCCAGAACTCCACATGCATGCACTCCTCATTATTGAAGTCAAAACACCACAATTTCATAAACCTTAGCCTTCTATTTCCTTATACATATCATTTAGAGAAACGACCTTTTGGGCTCAAGACATGCGCTATGAACCATACACATCTTAATCTTTTCTTATCGTTAAAATTTCATAAGACTTTCAAGCTTCCATACTCATTGTTGATCATCACATTTCTCAATTGCCATAATTCCATATACTTAATTAATCAACCACAACCTTAGTTTCCCCAAATTCCTCATGGTTACTTTCATATGTAATCCATATCGAAACTACATTTAGACTTTATTCACATCACGTTTCCACAAACATGCTTATACAGACCAATTTTAACGTCGTAAGGACATCAATATTCCACATCTTTCTTCGCTTTAGCCTCAATGTCATACTCATTACACAAACTCATTCTCATTTCATAACAACGATCAAATCCTCTTTAGTCACAAAACTCAGTCTATGAAATAACACATGGATTTCCTTCTATTACTTAAAGTCCATAAGAATTCTTATTCTAAATCTTAATACTTAACTTACTGCAGAAGCTCACATACATCTTTCAAAATGCATATCATAGCATGTCATTACTAGATACATGCAACTTAAATGCATTCTAGACACTCTAATGCTCAATGGACATGTGTGTGAGCTCATAACTCGTACTCTGATACCACCTGTCACGACTCAAACCCGCCCCTAAAGGTTTGGTCCATGACCGGCCCATACATAGGCCTCAAATAGAATTTTAAAATAATATTTAACCACATACGGGGCCTTAAGTGGAAGCAATATCAATAAAAGACAACATCCATTGAGCTTGTGCATACATGATGGCTTAATTAAATTTTAGCATTTAAATACATTTCCAGAGTTACATATACAATCACAGAATTATACAGATCTCACACACACTTAAATAAGACTCCAAAAAATTACACAACTTCCAGAATATCAAAATTAAGTCCTCAACACGGAGGCGTACCCCAGGCGGCTTGGCAGACAGGTAGACCTCAATACAATTCTAGTGTCAATGCCCGATGGCTCACCTACATAAATATACATAAAGACGGAGTGAGCAAGGCTCAGTGAATAATAGCAATGTAAGGACATGAGTTAAACGAGCATAGACTTAGAGAATGTAAATATTCATATCAAACCATACACAGATCTTATTCATAATCATCTTTTAAAACGGCCTCAGGCCCACATGTAATACAGAACGGCCTCGGGCCCATATATAATACAGAACGGCCTTGAGCCCATATATAATACAGAACGAATTTAATTAAGTATAGGGTTTCAAACCCTATTTCGTCACTTCTCCCTAGCCAAAATTCATTCTCCTCTCTCTCTAGGTTGTTTTCCATCCTTCGATCTGAGCTTTTCCCCCGTTCTCAAGCCTCCCGCAACTTTCGATTCGTGAAGCCCTCATCGTTTCGAACACTTTGGACCGATTGGAAATTGTATTCAGTGCCACATTCTTGATTTCCCTCAATTGGGGTTTGTTTCCCCCGAGTTAGCTTCGATTTTCATGCATTTTTCTGCAATTCGACATTTTCTTCCATTTTTCACCCCTCGGGGTTGACTTTTGGCATTCGTGCCCATTTTCCATATCCTCGCCCATTTTCTCACTCACCTCGAGATGGCGGACGATATTCCACAGGGTGGGGCTCCTCTAGGGATAGAGATGGATCCCGAGTTCGAGCTCTTGCTGCTCAGTGTGCGACCTTTTGACCCGGCGACGTACAAGCCCGAGGTACATGTGTTGCCTCCCGATAGTATTCGCCAGTTCAAGAGTTTCGCGTGAGGTGCGCCAGTGGAGCTTCTGCTACGCGAACCGGAGTCGCACTTATCCTATGGCGCTGCTGAGGCACACTTTTCTCTTTTACTTTCTGCGATGTAGATCACATGTCTCGGATAGCCAATATCACTCTGTATGTGATTAACCCAAACACACTTGTACATCGCAGGCTTAGTTCACGCTGAGCACAATCATACAGAATATCTCTGTCAACTCGAACATATGCACACACACTGCATTTTTATCAATTCTAAACACATTTAAACACTGCATTCCTGACACTGCTTCGCATCTGTTTGTCTTTGAACACAGGGAGATTCTTATGCCTTCCGGGGTTCTAGGAACACCGTTTCTCAAGATTGGTATATACAGCTACACGATGAGGTTCGCCACATCGTCGATCAGGCTGGTTTTGGCATATTCTGCATGGGACTCTCGTGCCTCACTACGAGTCAGCCTCTCCTAGGCGCGCTAGTGGAGAGGTGGTGGGACGCCACCGATTCCTTCCACCTTTCCACGGTAGGGGAGATGACGATGACTCCCTTCAACTTCTCCATGCTCACTGGCATCGGAGTAGGGGGTGATCCGATCCCTTTTGACACTGACATGAGCGAGCGAGATGCTGCCCAGATCTTCTTACTTGGTACTCGCCCACCTCTCTCCCAGCCAGGGTTCATGAGATATTCGTGGTCCGAGGACCAGTTCAGGATATAGACACCGACGACCCACGAGGAGGTTGAGCAGTACGCCCGAGGGTTCCTTATGTTCATGCTGGGCACTACTCTCTTCGCCGACCGGGCGAACACTATTAGTCTCTATCTATTGAGCGCGTTGGTGGACGTGACCTGGATCCGATGCTATGACTGGGGTGGTGCACAATTGGCCACACTATACGGATACATAAGCTTCTCATCTCGCCAGGGCGCGCATCTGCTAAGAGGCTACTGGCGAGCCTGGGAGGTACATTTTTCCTTTCTGTTTTACAATTTTGCTTTACACTATCTGTACACCACACACTGCATACATGCAATCTACTTTACACTAGCTGTACACAACACACACTGCACAAAACACACTGCACGATACACTGCACATCATTCTCTGCTTTCTGCTTTATCTGCATTTTGCTTTACTGATAAACATACTCATTGTTGCCCTTTTACTTTCTGTAGTTGTGGGTGTATGCCTACTTCCCGAGGCTTACTCCAGAGCCGGAGGTGGAGATGCCCCTCGTTGTTCCATATTCTCACAGATATGATGTGAGGTGCGGGCGGAGGCCACGAGAGTCTTTCTTGTTCTTCCGCAGATATTTTGACACCATAGCCTCAGCAAAGGTATTTCAAACCTTGCAGTTCATCTGTATTCTTGCTTTATATTGCACTTTTAACAACAAATAACAAACTGAATATTCTGTCATTTACAAATCACCTGGTAGCCCTGGGCAGTGCTGCCTAATGCAGTGAGAGACCAGTACATGGGCGCTCGGGAGACTGCCCGTTTTTGAGTTTTCCTGGAGGGTCCGGTCTATCAGGTGTGGTACTTAGGAGAGTGCTTCCTGCGACAGACCCTCGGCTTACCTGAGCGGATAGTCCCGAGGCCACCTCCCATCTATGTGAGACATACAGAGGGGTACACCCCACAGGAGATGATCAATTTCACGATAGGTTGAGACACCGACTTTTTCAGAGATAATGGCGACTACACCGACTTCATCCAGACTTATCTCATGTGACCTCTGACCAGTGCACACCGAGCTGAGAGAGAGAGGCCTGCAGCCCTAGTAGGAGGAGCAGGAGCATCGAGGGCGACTCAGGCCCATAACGTGAGGGGTTCCCGGAGGGGACGGAGAGCAGAGTGGCCAACCTTGCCCACCACTATGACATGCCGTGGGCAGGCTGGAGAGAGTTACCAGATTCCAATCGCTCCTCCCCCAGCTGATCATGAGCTCGTCGGAGTTCGAGGCTTGACCCCGGTATGTGTTGTACTTTGCATTCTGTACATTCATTTCATTTCAGTTGATATCCCACAGAATACTAATTACTTCAACACTTTTGCAGGCTTCCATCGAGTATACTGGGCAAGCTCTGGAGCTGACGGCTTCGGTGATGGGGATGCTGCAGAGGAGCATAGACCTGCTGAGTATTTACGGTATCCCGATAAGTTCTTTCAACCCCAGTCCCAAAACCTTACATAATCTGTTCCATACTGATCTGATACATTTCATTATCAATTCGACATTTGACACATTGCATCACATATACTGCTTACGGCACTAACACATTGTATTTATACATTACTCACGGCATTAATACACTATAATCATTTACTGCATTCGATCCCATACTCAGCTTTGCATAGCATAACTGATGCATCTGCCAATTGTTCTTTTCAGGCCCCATTCCAAATACTAGCCACAACAGGTGCCTCGGTAGGACCATCTGTACTTCCCAGAGCAGCAGGGGGGCTAGACGAGGGATGTCGATACACAGCCGAGGCAGACATAGGCGTACTCGTACTGAGAGCGGTTCGCGGGAGCCTACTCCAGATGGTGGTGAGTCTGACGCGGAGGCAGAGTCATCTCAGGATGACGCCGGAGATGACTCGGGTTCAAACTCTGGCAGCGGAGCTGACGGCGATGATCTTGGACCTTCGTCCAAGAAGAGGATGAGGAGGGATTCCCGCACTTGAGGCGACTGGCGCCGATCCATATGTTGCTCTCTCTTTTTGTTTTATTTTCCGTTTTGCTAGTAGTTGTTTGCACATTGTACTGTGTCATACAGATTTACTTTCTTCAAAACCTTGTACTTTTGCAAAAGAAAACAGGATGGAATGAGAAACAACTTTTTTGATTGAAAAAGAGTGTTACATTTGTAGATTCTAAGCATCGCATCGCATCGCATTACATCACACAGCATATAAATGAGATTAAAATTTGTTTGAAAATTGCACACTCGAATTGCATCGCCTTAATCAGGTAGTGAACCAACAGACAACAAACAAAATAACTCGATAAGCAAAACTAAGACTCGACATGCTAACCAAATGTGAATACAACTCGATAAGCAAGACAAGAATTTAATAAACAATACAAAACACAACTTGATAAACAAATACAACAACTTGATAAACAAATGCAACAACTCGATAAACAAATTGGAGTAACACAGGGACGACTTCGCAAAATCGTTGCCGAAAGGCATTCAAAGTGGAACAAGCCACAAGTTCCCAACATCTCCAACACATGGACAGCTCAGAAAACAAAAGGAGAGGCCATCGGCCAAGGTGGAAGGTCATTGGCCACAAGAAATGTCCATCGGCCACCAATACTAGCTGATCGGCTAAAAAGATGGTCGGTCGGTCGGCCACAAAATTGGCCGGTCAGCCACTAATGATGAGAACCTCCAGAATGCTGCCACTTGTCTTCCACTCAACACATTATCTTCTATAAAGGTTTGAGCTTCGTAGTTTCTCCATTTCAACTCTGTTTTTGCACCAAATGGAGGCATTTCTTGTCCAAAATCTCGCAAATTGGATTGCTAACTTGGATGGCTCGGAAAAGTTAAATTTCCGGGGTTTTGGCATCAATGCACTATTCACGTTGAGCCGTACTCCGCTGCGTTTTCCATTCCTCCATGCCGCGGCTAGGTATTGGAATCTGATTACGCACATTTTTAGCTTTGGCGGACAAGAAATGTGTCCCACTTTCGAAGACTTTCAAGCTTTGATGGAGTCCGAGCGTGATGAAGAGGTTTTGCCACAATTTCGCTTCGGCCACATCCAAGCCTTAGGATGGATGTGCGGGCTCACTTTGCACGATGATCGGTCTTTGATTCGCGACGGGGAATTGGGCATCCCGAGTTTGATTCATCGATTTTCTGATGCCGGTGACCGCGACAATCATCATTGGCAGGGTTTTCAGCGACATGCCCTTTGTTTTTGCATGCTGTCTCATTTCTTGCTAGCCCCAGGCTCCAGAGGGTCTAGCATCTGTTTGATTGAGGTTGCCCAAGGCTTAAAAGAGGGCAAGAGTTGCATTGCCATGTCACTAGCTGAGACACTGATGGGCTTGGATGCTTTCCATCGCCGGAAGACGACTAGATTCGCGGGGAGTCCACTACTGCTGCAGGTAATGTTTCCCACCCTATCTCACATATATTTCTCACATCACTCGGCCCTCAGGCTTGGTTTTTCCCTCAAAACCCTTTTCTCACTTTTCTTTCCACATACACCTCTCTATTCTTTAATCTTTCATTTTTCATCCCTCCCCAGATATGGTTGACGGATAATTTGAAGGTTGTGGACTCGTACCCAGCATATTCAGTCTGTCTGCTGCCAGTATTGCTTTACGCTACCCCTGGCTCAATCTGCCGGTGATGAGTTACAGCATGTCTCGCTAGCCCGGGATTCAGTTGATCGGCCTGACACACTGTGTCTTTTACTTCCCGTTTCGAATCCTGCGCTAATTTGGACATGATCAGACTTGCCGGGAAGAAGGGATATAGCACCCTACAGCATTTCCAGTCCGAGGCACGCAGCTAGCTCGGTATGCCATAGCATGGAGAATGAGAGAGCTTATGGCCCCTGCTCCTACTTTCGGTTGTACCCTTTTTGATGAGTGCATAGCTTGGCTTGATGAAGAGGCGCATGTTGGGCCTACTTTGGCATCAGAGGCTTCCACAAGCTCTGGGAGGGGGCGCAAGAACACTTGACTATGCCCCGAGTTTATTGGTTTATCAGTGCTTTCATGTTTTCTTTATGAATGTAATAAAAAGAAACTTCAATTTGTATTCAAGAGTAGGAGAACTCTGTACTGAAATCAATGTAATTGAAGGTTGTGGATACTGAAAATTTTCCGTTTGGTCCAAAAATGGTTTAAGTTGTAAAAAGATTAATTTGAGCAAAATCAACTTTTATTAAAACTTTTCAAAACCATTTTCGATATAGATTACAATTGGACACGTCCGAGATCTATCATTGAGATGGACAACCCCAGATTCCAGCAACTGGAAAGTTCCCCCTAGTTTGAATGGCATTGCACTGGAGATCACAACTGAGCTCTTGAATGCAGAATAGACAGAGATGACCAACATGACCACATGGACAAAGATGATTTGGAAGTGTTTATGGCTGGACATCAGGATGAAGTTGCTTACGTATCCCAAAGATGGGAATCAAGCCTTACGTAGTTCGGCTTAGGTTCACTTGTGTATTAACACTCTTTTTGCGCTCTAACTTTTGCCAAGGCTGCCCTTTCTGGGTTTTCAACCTCACGAGCTTAGTTTTTATTATTTCAAATTTTTCATGTTCTAACTTTTACCTAGGTCGCCCTTTCGGGTTTTCGGCCTAGCGAGCCACTCAGGGAAAGTATTTCTTCAACTTGTCCATGTTGATCGGCTGGGAGAACTCTAGGCTATCTAAGTCCATCAGAACGACAGCTCCACTCGACCAGATAGACTTGATGATATAGGGACCAGTCCAATTGGGTCTGAACCTTGGACGTGATATAGTGCTTTTAGCCTTCTTTCATCAAAAAGCATGAGTTCTTCGAACCTGCTTTGCTGCCAATCTGCCTCAACTAGCCAATACCCGTAATGACAGAACCTCAACTTCGATAGGTTGAGTAGCCTCCATCCTATAGACCAAGGAATACGGAGTCGCCCCAGTAGAAGTTCGAATTGATGTCCGGTGGCCCCAAAGAGCAAATGGCAGCTTATGTTGCCAGTCCCTGTAGGTTTCCACCATCTTCTGCAGAATGTGCTTTATATTCTTGTTGGCGGCCTCAACAACTCCATTGGTTTGCGGCCGATATGTAGATGACTTGTGAAAAGCCACGTTGTATTTCTCCAACAAGTCGATCACCTCCTTCTCGAAGTGGGAACCATTATCCGAAATAATCTCATTCGGGACCCCGTAGCGACAGATGCGATTATTTCTGATGAACTTAGCAACATGCGATGCCTTCAACACCACGTAAGATTGGGCCTCAACCCACTTCGTAAAGTAGTCTATCGCTACCAGAATGTACTCATGCCCATTGGACCTCTTCAGGGTGACAGCCCCAATCACATCAATCCCCCAGACTGAAAACCGCCATGGCGAAGTTATGTTGTACAACTTCGATGGCGGAATGGTCATGCGGTTTGCATGGATCTAACATTTGTGGCATCGCCGGACAAAGCCAATACAATCCTCCTCCATGGTGGACCAGTAATAACCTTGTCTAAGGATCTTCCGGGCTAGCATCTCCCCGCTCATGTGCGCTCTGCACTCTCCTCTATGGATGGCCACCATCAGGCGTTTGGATTCTTCAGCATCAACACACAGTTTATGCATTCCGAGATAACCCCTCCTGTACAGTTTACCCCCGCAGACGATGAACTAAGCAGCCATTCTTCGAATTGCCCTCTTGTCTTTGGCATTTGCCCTCAGTGGGTATGCTTCCTTTTCTAAGAAGTTCCAGACATCGTAATGCCAAGGATTCTTGTCTTGCACCTCTTCTATGCAGCAATCAGCTCGTAGGCCGGCACGAATTTCTGTTCGATGATGATCGGACACATCTGGACTCCGAAAGTGATGTATATCATAGAAGATAGAGTTGCTGATGAATCAGCGAACCTGTTGTTCTCTCTTAACAGATGAGCAAAATTCAGTTTCTCAAACTGAGGAATCAGAACGTCAATGGTCTGGTGATAGATTCTCATCTTTTCTTTTTGACTTTCCAATCTCCTTTAGCTTGGGATACAACAAAGTTCGAGTCCCGATGACATCCAGCCGTTTCGTCCCTAATTCCAGGGCGGCTTCTAGTCCAGCAATACATGCCTCATATTCTGCCTCATTGTTCAACACTTTGAACTGGAGTTTGAAAAAAGTAGAGGCATACGAGAATTTTTGGGTGCTATAAGAAACACCCCTATCCCATACCCGTATTGGTTTGATGCTCCGTCAAAGTACATCGTTGAGGTCTCTTCTTCGACATGCAGAATGGCCTCGTCTGGGAATAGGTACTCAACTGCTTCATCCCTATCCATTGGCTGATCGACTAGGAACTCTGCTACCACTCTCCCTTTCACTGACTTGCGCGTCATGTATTTCAGATCAAATTCGGAAAGTAGAAGCAACCAACGGGCTAGCCTACCCGTAAGTGTCGGTTTCTGGAAGAGATATTTGATGAGATCTAATCTCGAAACCAGTATTACAGAGTGAGCTAACAGGTAGTGCCTTAGCCTCCTGGTAGCCCATACCAAGGCCAAACAAGCCTTCTCTAGTAGAGTGTAACGGGTCTCGTAATCTAGCATTTTCTTACTCAGGTAGTAGATAGCTTTATCCGCTTTGTCCTCAGACTCTTGCACAAGCATGCAACCCATTGTAGTTTCAATCACTGATAGGTACAGAATCAATAGTTTCCCCAGCTCAGACGGTGACAACAAAGGTGGGCTCTATAAATATTGTTTGATCTGTTCGAAAGTAACTTGGCATCGGTCGTCCCATTGGAACTTCTTTCCTTTCTTCAGGAGTCCAAAGAGTGGTTCACAAGTCAAGGTTAATTTTACAATAAACCGTCTTATGAATTGCACTTTACCCAGAAAGCCTCGCACCTCCTTTTTAGTCGTCGGTGGTGGCATTTCTAAGATGGCCTTGATTTTGGAAGGATCGACCTCGATACCTCTCTATGTGATCAAGAACCCCAGCATTTTTCCTGCTATAACACCAAATGTACATTTCTGAGGATTCAGCCGCAACCGATACTCTCTGATCCGTTGAAAGAATTTCTGCAAGGCAGTGTAGTGGGCCTCTCTTTCCTTGGACTTGACAATCATGTCGTCCACGTACACCTCAACCTCTTTATGGATCATGTCGTGCAAAATTGTGGTCGCAACCTGTTGATATGTAGCTCCAGCATTCTTCAGCCCAAACGGCATCACCTTATAACATAGGTTCCCCACAGGGTGGTGAAGGCAGTCTTCTCCCGGACTTTGGGTGCCATCAAAATCTGATTGTAGCCTGAAAAACCATCCATGAATGAGAGCAGCGCATGCCCAGCAGTGAAGTCCACTAATTCGTCGATATGCGGTAGAGAAAAGTCGTCCTTCGGACTGGCTTTGTTCAAATCCCTGAAGTCCACACATACCTGAATTCTGTCGTCCTTCTTTGGCACCGAAACTATATTGGCCAACCTAGTTGGGTATTCAGATACAAGCAGGAACCCTGCGTCAATTTGCTTGGTTACCTCTTCTTTGATCTTAAGAGCCCAATTCGGGCGGATCTTTCGGAGCTTCTGCTTAATAGGTCGGGCCTCTAGGTCAAGAGGGATCTGGTGCTGTACAATCTCAGGATTGATTATAGGCATGTCTTCGTAGGACCACACGAAAACATCTTTGAAATCTTTTAACAAAGCGACTAAGCGCTCGCGCTCCTCCGAAGACAACGTGGACCCGATCTGGACCAGCCGCGGGTCCTTCTCAGTACCAACATTAATTGTGGTGATTTCATCAACCAAGGGTTTTACAAACCTCTCCTACTCTTGATCAAGCAAATATTGCAAAACCGGAGGAATTTTTTCCTTGTCGTTTTCATCAAAATTTTGAAAATCCTGATTAATGCAATAAATTAAAGGCACAAAAAAGTACTCGAAAGCCACAACCGTACCATTTTCATTAATCACATCCAAATTCCCTGATTCCACTGTTACAACAGACTCAAAGGAAAAAGAAAAAACGACCTAGACAGGACTGTGGCATTCGGGTTGTCACCCCTAAGAATACCGGACTCAAACTCACACGAGCTGGAACTTGATTTTGACTCCACAGACTCAGTGGAATCAGATTCCGGCTCACTACCTGACCTGGTGCTGCTTGATAAAAAGCATTCCACGTATTGCCAGACGAGGGAGGGTGCGATGGATGCATCCAGAATGTTTGAAGATGGGCCCGCAGCTGTTTCATTCTTGATTATACAGACTAAGAAGTTATCTCCAAAGCACTCCAGTATGATCTGAGGATCTGAGAGTAGACAAGCCAGTGCTACCCCCATTTCAATCCCTGTGCTCCTAGAATCCTCCTCCTTGCATTGCTCAGCCTCAACTAGTGGGTCTGTCTGCTCTTTGGCAACATCATCCCCGGACAATTGCAAGTCAAAGAAAATCTCAAACCCCGACAAGGGATGCCTCTCTGCATTTAGCCATGGCTATGGGAAGCCGCAGGACTGGAAGTCCTCCCCCTCCCGGACAAATCATCCATTCAGGGTACCCTGGATAGGCCGGTGCACCAACTCATAAGGCTTTCCCGCTTGCTTTGCTTTGGCTCTTTCGGCCATCTTTTTACCTTTCCTCACCCAATCCCACTTGGTAGGCAGATAACATAAATGAAAGGTATGTGGGTTTTGCGGCACTTCGGCCGATGCTGCTACACCTTTCCGGCCACTTCGCCCTAATCCCATCCTGAGGATGTGCTGAAGCTTGTTCATAAGGTAGACAGACTGTGCGCCAACGTATAACCCCTCATCAAAAGCTAAGATATTCGTACGACCTGGGCCTTGGCTGGGGTGAACCCTGACAAAAACATATCCTCTGTGCCATGCTCAATCTCCAGAACTGGTGTAGAAACCTCTGGCGGCGGATGGATCAAAGAATTTCCAAAAACGATGGTTTCCCCCTTCCCGTGGGGGTACTTTAGCATTTGGTGCAAGGTGGAAGAGACGACTTTCACATGATGCAGCCATGGCCGCCCAAGGAGTAGATTGAAGGTTGCGGGAACATCCAAGACATGAAACTCGATGTCCCACTGCCTCGGACCAACCTGAGTCCGAATCTGTACAATCCGCATCACCTCTCAGCTGGTATTGTTATACGCCCGTATCACCTGGGTAGTAGGCACAAAATCTGCGGGCTTCAACCTGATAGCATATGCCGTTCTCGACGGACACACGTTGATAGTAGATCCTGTGTCAGCAAAGACCATCGGCACCCATTTCTCTCCACACTCGATAGAGATATCGGGTGGTTTGTTATGATTTGAGCCCTCAGGCGGCAATTCCTTGTCAGTAAAGGTCAACGTCGGGGAAGCTCCTTCTAGAAAAACCAACCCTACCAACTATTCGGGGGTGGTGTCAATTGAGAGTTTCGCCTTGTCCACTACAGAAAGGACAGCTTGCTTGTGAACTCTTGAGGCCATAAGCAGTCCCTAAATAGAGATGTCTGCTTGGATTTTCTTAAGCTGTTTCAGTACAGCCTCCTCCTCAAGTAGTTTTTCCTTCTACCTCTCCGCCTCTTTGTCCTTTCCAGACACCTCTGGTTGATCTAAGTGTGGAGGCTTGAAGTATCGCCCACTCCTCGTTATATGATCCACCTCTTCAATGTAGTTGGTATCATCCGGTTGGTTCTGCCCGCAATCTTTGTCGGTGTGGACAAGACGTAAGTCGTCGTCTTCCCACCACAAACCGTCGGCAACCAAAAGACACTTGTCTGGTTCCGTTGCAACTGATCATGTGTGCACAGCACATTCCATTCTTGTGCTCACAGCACATTCCATCCCCGCAGGGGCTTTGGCCTTTCTATCCTTCTCTAGATCTTCGATCTTTTCCTGCTCAAACTGCTTCAGTGCAACCTGCTGCTTAGTACCTTCTGTATTCAAACTGCCCGGATCCTGAGCAAAATTCTTAACACCGGTGCTCTCCAGCGATCTTCCCTGATTCTTGGCCATTCTGGCCATTGATGATGTCCCAGTTCCTGATTGCCCCTATTCTGGCTGAGGCTGCTCAACAACATCTGGCTGGTCATCGAGCCACCCAGTGTTCTCTGCTGACCCATCCAAGTCGAACCAGTTGACAGCTACATCCCCTGAATCCTGCTCTTCAAAGAACTGCAGATTTGTGATATCCTCTTCCAGCTCTGCCAGGTCATCTAACCCCTGATTAGGTCCATCCTCCCGAACTACACAGATCTCTGCCCCAACCGGCAAGTCTACCCTTGGCCTAGACCGATCCATTGATTTGATATAACCACTCGGGTTGTACACAAAGCTCGCAGACTCAGGCTCTGAATCATCGTTCCCTTCTGCCCCCAAAGTCATCCTTGTTCTATGTTCGGTAGTCACCACGACCGGTTCAGGTTGGGTTGGGGAGGTGCTCAACATGCACAAATCCATGCTGTCTGAGATGAACACCTCCAGCTTGGATAGGTGGGAAGATGCGATGTAGTTACTATGGTCATACGACACAACCCTAGTTTGGATCAGGTTGATGCGTTTAGGTGGTAGAGCTTTGTTATATGGTGGGAGAGGGTTGGTTGTGACATTTGGTTTTTCTGGAGGCACGATCACCCTATTGTCAACGAGATCCTAAATCTTATGAGGCAATCTATAGCATTGGTCGGTGTCGTGACCATGCTGTTGGTGAAAGGCACAGTATTTAGCTAGGTTATGGGAGGGAGGAAGTTTGTCTGGCAATGGCCGCTGGATAGGGGCATGTATAGTGGAGTGAAGGTTCTTTGGCCTCAGGGTGAATATCTGGCTGTTTGTGAGCTACTTCCGGACGTACCCGAAAAGGGTGTAGCTGTAAGGGTTTTTGGAGTGGTGGTGGTTGTGACCATGCCTACATCTGAAGTTCTAGCAGTTGCAGCATTGCTCGTGCCTGCATTTGTACTGCGAAAAAATGCCCTATTGGGCTGCTCTATCTCATGATCAACGAGGCCCTGCTTCATGGCGTCCTCAATCTGCACCCCGATCTCGTGTAAATCCGCAAAGGTGGGAAGGGATAGGAGGATCATCTTTTGCATGAGTTTGGGTTGGAGGTTGTGCACAACCATCCGAATCTGATCCTTGTCAACCGGCCTGATGGTCATCATCGAAGCCTTGGCTCTCCAACGGGTTACAAAGTCGGAAAAGCTCTCATTTAGCTCGTCTTGTTGTCTCAAGATCACGAGTTGTGATCTCGATCTGCGTGTTCTAGGAGTATTGAGCTACAAAGTCCTCAGCCATCTCCTCCCAGCTTCTCTTGACAGAGTCCTCCAACTTCGCGTACCAGATGGCCGCAACACCCAACAGGTTCCGGGCGAAGAGTGAAAGTTTTTGTAGTCTGGAGAGGCTCATTGGCCTTAAGATATCTGAGAACAGCCGCAGGTGCACCATGGGATCCCCAGAACCGTCAAAACGGTCTATGTGCGGCATCTTAAATCGGTCCGGCAAAGTTATTGCCGAATCGGTGTATCCATCCTCTACGTCCGGTATGGAATTGACCCCCTGGGCCCGTTTGAACAGCTTCTCAAGCTTACTCATCTTCAGAGCGGTTGGGCCCATCTCTAATTTAAACGGTGTATCTGTTGAGAAGGCCGGTGTCTTTGAAATTTGCGATAAAACTGGTGGCGGGGCTTGCCCTGTTGGGACGTCCGTATCTTCCTGGACGTTTGCAGTGTCCCCGAGTATCGAAATTCCAGGTGGGGGTGGAGGTGGGTGCGAAGCAGATGCTCCGGCTTGTTGCGGTTGTCGCTGCTGTTGAAGTCTGGCAATCAGCTTTGCCTGTTGAGCCACAACCTCTGCCTGACGTGTGGCAACCTCTGCCTGGCGGGCAGCATCCTGCTGCATGGCTTGCATAGTCTCTTGGAGCTGACGCATCATCTCCTCCATAGTTTCCACAAGATGCTGGTCTAACTGAACAACCAGTATATCTGTCTCTACGGTAGAAATTGAAACCTCAGCCCAACCACTCAAAGACCACTGATCTGGCAATCGTTGTACCGATGCACTGCGTCTAGCAGACCTCTGTCTAGCAACTGGGGGTAAAGAATGGAACACTGGCTGTCCGTCTATCAGATCCTCGGATCGATGAAGTCTGCGACCTCTAACCCAGAGTGCTTGGGGAATATCTGTCTGGTCGGCAGCAATTGTGCTAAACTACCATGTAAAAAGATAAATAAAGCATAATAAGGAAACAAATAACCAGAAAAATGGACAACATAACGGCTTAAATAAAGACAACGCACAGTTGGCAAGACAACACAATTAGATTCAGAACCGTGACAGGAGTCCAAACTGTAGTAGCTATGAACAACAATTCTTGCCTTCGCACACGGAGCGGAGTTCCGGGCGGTCTACAGTTTCTGGCAACTCTGCTGGGGATTTAGAGAACTTGACTTGAACTCATGATATCTTGTTTTGTCTACACCTATGTGTTTCTTTGCATTACATTTGCATTGGTGCACCTAGGATACCGTGTTTGCCATCTGCTATTCCTAAGCAATTTGCTAGAGGCTGCGTGCCATAAGGCAGATCGGTTACAGGCTCTACCACGATGGCAAAACAAATCTCGATTTTTACTGGGGCACCCCTTTTTGACCATTCGACGTAGTGCATATCGGAATTCGTAGTAACTATTCCAAACTAGGACAGGTTGCTTACCCGATTGTAGGTTGTTTGAAACCGCTGTGTGCATAGTGAAACCCTAGTTCATAACGAAACTAGGACAGAGAAACCCTACCCCTCCATAGGGGTATTTTGGCTCTCACTTGCTTGCTATGTGCCTTTAGAGTGTGTCTCTACAAAAATGCATGTATCAGTTTGCAAGTCTAGGCATCAGGCCTGCGGGTATCAGTGTTTGAAGAATCAGTTTACCCGAGGGTATCAGATTTGAGGTAGTGATTCAGGAACAGTGATCAGTATTCGGAACAGTGTATTCAACTTACAAATGCCGACTGTGTGCTGTGTTTATTTAAGCCGTTATACTGTCCGTTTTTTTGGTTGTTTATTTCCTAATTATGCTTTATTTATCTTTTTGCAAGGTAGTTTAGCATCATTGTTTCCGACCAGGCAGATATTCCGCAAGCACCTTGTATCAAAGGTCGAAGACTTCATCGATCTGAGGATCTGATAGATGGATAACTAGTGTGCCTTTCAACAGCCCCCGTTATTAGACGGAGATCAGTTAGGCACAGTCCATCAGTACAGCGGTTACCAGATCAGTGGTCCTTACCCACCACGCCAGTGAGTAGTCGGGCTGAGGTTTCAGTTTCTACTGCAGAGACAGATATACCGGTTGTTCAGTTAGGTCAGCACCTTATGGCAAGTATGGAGGACATGATGCATCAGTGTAGACTACCTGGAACTCTAGCTCCGCGCGTGAGGGCGCGAATCGTCTGTTCTTAGCTACTATAGTTCAGACTCGTGTCACAGTTCTAAATCTAATATCAAAAAGTGCAATGTGAGACCGATAAATCACCAAAGAGTCCAAATCCGACATATCATTTTGGAAAATCGATTTTAATAAAGAAGTGCCAAACATGGACTATTTTGCCAGATATAGAGTCGCCACCTAAATGTTTTATTTTTGAAAATTTAGGAAACCCTGACTCGTGCCTAAGGCCACGTGTCCGTCATCACCAAAGTTGTCTTGGCTCAAGAACTTGGATACGAGAGGGGAAGGTCATGCAATGAGCACCCCCGCTAGCCCGATCAAAGATCGGCCTTTACTAACATGATATGTTGTTTTTGAAAACACATGTGCCCTTATTCTGGTTTATTAGCCTAATTTACTATGTGATGCGCACAACATACAACTATAGACTAAATCATTCAAATTGGAACAAAACATCTCATGTTTGTTTGTTTGAAAATGGTTTGAAGGTGCTACTTGCAAGTAGGCTAAGATGCGGATTTTGCCACCCTCAAGTGGGCTTAGGAAAACGTGGTGATTTTGCCATTTCAAGTGGGCTTAAAACTTGCATTTTGATGAATTGTTCCAATTCAAGCAATCCAACCTTCATACATAGGCATTCAAACAGTTAATCACTTAAGCAGTCAGCCTCATGGCAATCACGCAAACATGGCAATCACTTACTGTGACGCCCCGATTCTACACTATTGGTTGTAGGCAAGGGAGAGTCACTGTTGAGTCCTATGGTCAATAACCAGGTAAAATCCCAGATCACCGAAGGAGTCAAATTAGTCTCCCTTCTAAGTCCGGCTTTCTTAGGCACCGCACTACCCTTTTGACGGATCCTAACAAGTATTGACACAAGGTCTCATAAGCAACGATAAGGTGTATACCTCTGATTATATTGAATATAAATACATAACAACCATAAATATCCTTAATTGCAAAAGCTTGTTCCATTACATTACATCCCAAAAAGAAAATTTAAATCTTCGTACGAGTCTTACAAAAATATTAAAAGGGAAATTTTTAACTTTACTAAGATAGCCAAAGGTCTTCGAAGGTTTCAAGCTCGTCGTCTCCAGCTATATGTTTCTTTTCGGCACCTGGCATAACACGCCGTGAGCTTTGAATGCCCAATAAACACACATACATCCCATCCCTTTTTCCCGAGTCCAATACACAATCACAAATATAACATCAAGTAGTAAAGCATGATACACAAATAAATAAATAAATGGCTACAAGTTAGATGTTAGTAAACTAGAAATCCCCCAAAGAGATTTTGTCCTCCCAACCACAAGAATCGGACGCGAATTATTTGGTATTCCCCCTCTTTTGCTTCTTTGTTGCAGAACTAACCTCGTATGCCTACCAACGGTTATATACCGCGTAGGGCCAACCGCGGGGCCTCAAAAGAGACGGTAAGATAGGGCCTTACCCAAATCCCTCCTCACACCAAACCACCTAGGGTCCGAATACAACCGCTCCGTTCAAGCGTTCTGAAAATCGCTTGCCCAAGACTTTGACTTCCAAATAGGGAACGCATCCCAAGAATCCATACATCACATTTTCTCATCTTCCATTGTTTCAAAGGACTGAAAACCCAATACCACCCCAGTAAAGTTTTCCGTTGAGTAACTTGTTTAAAACCAAGGTTAGACTAACTTAACAAGATCAAAATATCCACACAAGAATGCATCATTAAGATGAAGAAGATAAAGAACATAACCATAACACATAATATCATGCCGAGATATGATCATAAGCTAATAAACATTTTCATGAACACAAGCGCTTAAAACATCCATGCTCAACAAAATTCCCAGATTCAATAGCATATAAAGATTATAATGAAAAGGCTATTTTAGAATTTTTTTACCGGACTCGGCTTTCCTATGGTTCATAGAAAATTTAATCTAGTTTCCAGAACATATTTCGGAAATGGAATAGCTTTTCTAGATTTTAAGTTATTTAGAAAACACTCCAGCGCTGTCCAGTTCGTCGACTGTTACGAAAACTTGATTTTCTTGCAACCTGCTCATGGTTTTTCCATGAAACCAATTTTAGTGGAAAACTAACTCCTTAAGGAAGATTTTGACATAAGATAGAGGTCAAGAATAATTTTATACATTTCTCTAAAATTTTTCAAAGTTGGCTGCGAAACAGATTCTAAGGCACCATACTCGAAATAAGAAGATTTGTGAGAAAAGGGATCCATTAAGGAATTTTTTTTTTCTTTTGTGATGAAACCATGCTAACTAACGTATCTTAACCCAAAAAATTTGCTTGGATGTGTGCCTTTGGGAAGTTTGGAAGATTGGTATGAGTAGGATAGTTTTGTACCGAAATGAGGGAAACCACAAGAGAGGGAAAGTCATGGTTCAACTTTTATCATTCTTAACACAAGTAACTCATCAATAACACATCTGAAAATATTATTTAGAACCCTTAAGAACATGTATTTGAAAAAGGGAAAATGAAAGAGAAGGTTGTGTTGTGGCTTACTTGCTAAGCTTTGAACAAGATGGCTCTCTTCTCCCTTCCTCTTCCTCTCAAGATTTCTCTCTTGTTCACCTTCCTCTCCTTTAGTCGAATGTGTGTGTGTGAGAGTGTTGCTAGTGTTTGCCATGCTAGGGAGTGGTGATATGTATAGGCAAATTTGGTGTAACATGGCATAAAAGCCCACTGGTTGGGATTGAAAGGACAAGTTAGGATTTACTTGTCATTAAAGCCCACTAGTTGGAATTGGGTGGATCACTAGTTGGAAAATGAATGGACACTAGTTGGAATTGAATGGACCATTATTTGGAAAATTTAATGGACCACTAGTTGGAATTGAATGGTCAAGTTAGGATATTCCTGTTTCGATAAAAAAAATTGCTAATCGACAAGATTCGAAATAATTTTAGTAACTGAGGGGCTTTAAGCAATAATTTAAACATTATTATTTTTTTTAAAACGAATACATTTTCAGGGGCTTCACACTTACACGCATGCAAGGATGCTAAAACGTAAACACTCACAGTGTACTCCAAGACAAAGAAAGAAAGCTAGTTAGAAATCAATGCATGATCCTAGCTATGTTAAGATGCCTAATGCAACACATGCAAAAATGCAACTAAGATAGGCTCGGCTATTCTGAGATGTCATGTGAATGCAACTGGATAACATGTATTCAAATTGGTATTGAAATACAATGCAGTTTGTATGATGCGCCAAGCCTGGTGCATGCAAGACAGATGAATGATGCAAACATGCGAGCATAAGGATGCTAATTGAAACATGTCCTAAAACTAACCATTAAAAGCTAGTAAATAAAAGAGAGAAAGAAATGGGGGTTGGAAGACATGCATCACACACATGCACAGTTATTTACAACATCGCCCTCTCGGAGGAGGGTCCGAATGAATAATACAAACCAACTAATTAACTAACTATCGTAGTTAATTAATTATTACAAAACTCTTAACTAATTAAAAAAATTAATTAATTTACAAAACCAGCTAAGTAAGTAGTTGAAATGTGCTGCCACAGCTCTGTCTCGGAACGATGAATGATGCATGCTCGGTCGCGTCCTCCCAAAAATCCACTACCGTGCCTCATGATGGCTCTGTTTGCACCGTTTTAGACCTCTGAAAACTGTGCCAACCTCCAAAGTATTCTGATCCACCTCATGGACATACTGAGAGGTCATCGGCCAAGGTTAATGGCCATCGGCCAAATTTGATGGTCGATCGGCCATTGCTTCCAGCAAATTCTCCCTTTTCTGCAACAGTGCACTAATTGAGGCATGGCAGTGTATTTGCAAGAAAATGTGTGTGCAACCACACTCCTTATCATGTCTAAGGCTCAAAGGAGTGTAGTGATCGACTCTCGAGCTATCAATCACGCATCTCAATGCATGATGGCCAAAGAGGCCGAGTTGCACAATGACAATGGATGCACACAAATATCACATAGGACTCAATAAACCTCCACCTTATCATGCATGATCAAAGGTGTTGGTGACCGAAGGAATGAGGCACGTTTCATCACTCCAAGTATAAAACGTCCCTCGTTCCTTGTGTTTGGATTGACAACCTATCCAAAGACAATGCAATGTAATGCATGCACACACAATGCAATGCAACAAGCATGCAACAACATGCTAAACATCATGAACATGCAACATGCAAACAACATGAGCAATTTATCAAAGCTAATGGCATGTCTATTTAATGCAACCTAAGTATGCAAACAACAATGCAAAAAACAAGCATGCAAACAACATGTAATGCAAACAACATGCAAGATGGACTTAAACTGGACATGGGCAGACCTCAATCATGTTCAAAACAGTGGCCAATAGTGCTGAAATGATGGCATGAAAAGCATGAAAAGGCAAGACAAGCATGCATGCCAATTGGCTCAAGAATTAAGGCATAAAGACACCAACTATCAAGCACATTGAAGGAGTGAAAAATGTGGGAGTGTGGCAGTGAAATAAGCTCTAAAATCACACTCCAAGTGACACTAAATCATGCACGTATGACAAACGAAGCGTGCTAATGGCACCAAAGCTTAAAGCTAGCCAAGGGACTCTCACTATGGCCATATCAAGCAAGCCCCAAAGGGCCAAGGTGACTCAAAATAGTCCCAAGACAGGTCAAAATAAGGCCAAAACATGCATGGAATGAGGCCAAAACAAGCTAGCATGGTGAGCACAAAACATGACGCATACAAGGCCAACAAAGAGGATTACACTACACCCCCCAAAACCAAGCATGAGATGACTTCACCTACTAAAATCAGAGTTATGGCATGTCAAAATAACACCAAAATTGCACTGATATGGCAACCCAAAAGCTTAGGCGAAAAGGCATGCATATAGACTCATACTTAAGGCACCAAGCAAGACTCACCAAAAGCATCGAAATAGTGGAGCATGAGAGAGTATGGCCACACTATACATACTCAAATCATGGTAGAAATGAGACCAAAGCATGCAAACAACTCAAATAAGCCATGCTACAGACCATGAAACTCAAAGCTAATGAGCAAGAATGCATTAGGGCCATACAAAGCATGGCATGCATGACCAAAACAACATAAATCAGAGCTTAAGCATGCTAAAATATGGACAAAAGCTTCTTGGAGTTAAGCCAAAACATGCTAGAATGATGGTCAAAACACATGATGCATGTTAGGGTAGTGAATGGATTTGCACTACAAGTGCAAGGAGCATGCATGATATGATCAAACTAAGTCAAAACAGTGTTATATCATGGAAAAACAAAGCCTAAGACATGCTAAAATGGAGCCACAAAGAGGTATAAAAAGATGCCAACTTGGTGAGCCATCAACACAAGCATACAAGAGAAGAGGAGGGGGGGGGGACAGCCCCCTACTATTTGAGGCCTCAAAACACACTTTCTACCACTGAAAATCCACTAGATTTCAGTGGCTAGAAGGCCAAAAGGAGATGAACTCGAAGGCCTAAAGAGGTGGCTCAAAACAAGGCCAAACAAGGCTCTAAAGGGGATAGACTACCCCCAACACCAAAGAGGCCTTAAACAAACATGTTAGGCACTTCAAAACAGGACTTTTTCAGTTGAAAGCTAAGCCAAAAGAAGCATGCAAAGTTGGCTAAACAAACTATGAAAATAAAGCTTTAAAGAGGTGAGGGACTCACCCTTGAAGAACCTCTTTAGAACAATAACTTCTGAGCTAAATAAACCAACTTTTAGAGCTCAAATAACACTCCCAAGAATCACAGCTCAAAGATTGTGGTGTATAGCTAGGTGTTGTAGTGCAAAACTGAAGACAAAACATACTTTAAGGCACAAACTCACACAAATATAGAGAGAGAGGAAGAAATATAGAGAGAGATATATAACTTGTATATCAAAGTTCAGAACCTCTGGAAAGGGAGAGGGGCCTCCCTTCTTATAGAAAATCAAGTCCCAAGCTTGTTGAGCAAGCTTGGAGCTTGTTAAAATCCATCCATACACTTGTATGGAGGATACACCAAGTGACCAACAGTTGGCACCAGTTGGAAGCAAAATATCTGCAAAAGCGGAAAAAGGGGTCTCGGCCAAAAAAAATGGCCGATCGACCAAAAAGAGTGCAAATCGGCCAACACTTATGGCCGATGGCAAGAAAGAGAGGCCGATAGGCACAGGGCCTGGCTGATGGGTTGTGGGGCTGGCCAACAAGCCAACCCTTTCCCTCAGAAACAAAACCACAAGTCCTCCGCCCACAACCAAGCACGAAACAGACAGGTTGAGAGGCACCAAGCAAGGCGCACAGCCGAGACCTTCAGAAACTCAAAACGAACACGAGCATGGTTGATCATCGAGTGTTCAAACGATGACGTCCAAGTCTTGAGGACGGTCAAAAATGGGGTGTCTACAGTCAGGTCCAAGAAACTATGCAAGCCATGCAGCGGGATGTTGCCTGCCAGGCAGAGTTTGCCGCACGCTAGGCAGAGGTTGTGGCTCAACAAACAGAGCTGATTGCCAGCAACAGCAACAACCACAGTAAGCCGGAGCATCAGCTTCGCATCCACCCCCACCCCCACCTAGAGTTCCACCACTCGGGGATACTGTGAACGTCCAGGAAGACACGGACATCCCAACAGGACAAGCCCCACCACCAGTTCTACCGCAGATTTCAAAGACACCGGCCTCCTCAACAGATACACCTTTTGAATATGTGATGGAGCCAACTGCTCTGAAAATGAGTAAGCTAGAAAAGCTGTTCAAGAAAGCTCAAGGCGTTAATTCCATACTAGACATAGAGAATGGATATACCGATTCGGCGGTGACTTTGCCAGACCGATTTAAGATGCCGCACATAGACCGTTTTGACGGTTTTGGGGACCCCATGGTACATCTATGATTGCTTTCAAATATCCTAAGGCCAATGGGCCTCTCCAGATTGCAGAAGCTTTCCCTATTCGGCCGGACCCTATCGGGTGTTGTAGCTATTTGGTATGCAAAGCTGGAGGACTCTATTAAGAGAATTTGGGAGGAAATGGCTAAGGCCTTTGTAGCTCAATACTCCTGCAACACGTAGAACGTGATCACAACTCGTGATCTTGAGATAACCAGGCAGGAACCAAAAGAGAGCTTCTCCAACTTTGTAACCCGTTGGAGAGCCAAAGCTTCTATGATGACCATGAGGCGGATCGACAAGGATCAGATACGGATGGTTGTGGCAACCTCCAACCTAAGCTGATGCAAAAGATGATCGTCCTACCCCTTCCCACCTTTGCGGATTTACACGAGATTGGGGTCCATATTGAGGATGCCATGAAGCAGGGCCTCATTGACCACGAGAGAGAGCAGGCCAAGAGGGCATTTACCCGCAGTACGAATGCAGGCACAAGTAATGCTGCGGCTGTCAAAACTTCAGATGTGGGCATGGTCACCACCACCCGTCCAAAAACACTTACAGCCACACCATTCACCGGTGCGCCCGGAAGTAGCTCACAAACGACCAGATATCCCCCCCAGGCCAAAGAACCTTTACTCCACTATACATGCCCCTGTCCAAAGCTCTGGGGGTTCGGATCAGGAAAGGCAATTGGAAGCCCCTAGAGTCGCAGCCATTACCAAGTAATCTTCCTTCCTTCCATAACCCGGCTAAATACTGTACCTTTCACCAACAACATGGTCACGACACCGACCAGTGCTACCGACTACGTCATGAGATCCAAGATCTCGTTGACAATAGGGTGATCATACCCCCAGAAAAACCAAATGTCACAACCAACCCTCTCCCACCACATAACCATGCTCCACCACCTAAACGCATCAACCTGATCCGAACTGGGGTTGTGTCATACGACCCTAGTATATACATCACACCTTCCCACTTACCTAAGCCGGAGGTGTTCATTCCAGACAGCGCAGACTTGTGCATGTTGAGCACCTCCCAAACCCAACCTGAACCGATGGTGGTGACAATCGAAGACAGAATAAGGATGACTTTGGGGGCAGATGGGAATACTGATTCGGAGCCTGAGGGGTCTGCAAGCTTTGCGTACAACCCGAGTGGTTATATTACATCAACAGGTCAGCTTAAGCCGAGGGTAGAGTTGCCGATTAGGGTAGATATCAGTGTGATACGGGAGGAAGGACAAAGTTAGGGGTTAGATGACCTAGCAGAGTTGGAGGAGGATATCGCAAATCTGTAATTCTTCAATGAACAGGATCTGGGAAACGTGACTGTCAACTGGTTTAACTTAGATGGGCCAGCAGAAACTACAGGGTAGCTCAGCGACGAGCCAGATGTTGTTGAGATAGCTCAGCTAGAACAGGGCAATCAGGAGCTGGGATATCAGTAGTGGCCGGAATGGCCAGGAATCAGGAAGCATCATCGGAGAGCACCGGTGTTAAGAATTTTGCTCGGGATCCGGGCAGTTTGAATATAGAAGGTACTAAACAGCAAGCTGCACTGAAGCAGTTTGAGTAGGGAAAGATCGAAGATCTGGAGAGAGCTAGAAAGGCCAAATCCCCTGCGGGGACGGAACGTGCTGTTAGCACACGAATAGTTGCAATAGAACCGAACAGCTATTTGTCGGTTGCTGACGAAATGTGGTGGGAAGACGATGACATACGTCTTGCCCACACCGATGAGGATTGGGGGCATAATCAACCGGATGATACCTGGTATGTTGAAGAGGTAGATCATATGACGAGGAGTGAGCGGTACTTCAATCCCCCACGCTTAGATCAACCAGAGGCGTCCGAAAAGGACAAAGAAGCGGAGAGAGGCAGAAAGAAAAACTGCTTGAGGAGGAGGCTGTACTGAAACAGCTTAAGAAAATCCAAGCAGACATCTCCATCTGAGGACTGCTTATGGCCTCAAGAGTTCACAGACAAGCTGTCCTTTCTACAATGGACAAGGTGAAACTTTCAATTGACACCACACCCGAACAGTTAGTAGGGCTGGTTTTTCCGGGAGGAGCTTCCCCGACCTTGACTTTCACTGACATCTCTGTCGAGTGTAGAGAAAAATAGATACCGGTGGTCCTTGTTGACACATGATCTGCTATCAACGTGTGTCCGTCAAGAACAACATATGCAATCGGGTTGAAGCCCGCGACAGGTAATACGGGCCTACGATAATACCAGCAGAGAGGTGATGGGGACTGTACGTATTCAAACTCAGGTTGGTTCAGGGCAACAGGATATTGATTTTCATGTCTTGGACGTTCCCGCAGCCTTCAATCTACTCCTAGGACGGTCGTGGCTGCACCAGGTGAAGGCAGTCTCTTCCACCCTGCACCAAATACTGAAATACCCCCACGGGAAGGGGGTGGCCATCGTTTTTGGGAATTCTTCAATCCATCCGCTGCCAAAGGTTTCTACACCAGTTTTGGAGATTAAGCATGGTGCAGAGGATGTGTTTTTGTCAGGGTTCACCCTAGTTGAGGCCCGGGTTGTTCAGAATATCCTAGCTGTTGATGAGGGGCTATACGTCAGCGCACAGTCTGTCTACTTTATGAACAACCTCCAGCACATCCCTAGGATGGGATTAGGGTGAAGTGGCTGTAAAGGCATTGCAACATCGGCCGAAGTGCCGCATGTACCTTTGGTTTAGGTTATCTGCCTACCATGGAGGACTGGATGAGGAAAGGAAAAGAGCTGGCCAGAAGAGCCAGAGTAAAACAGGTCGGGAAGCATTATGAGTTGCTGCACCGACCTATCCAGGGGACCCTAAACGGACGCTTTGTCCAGGAGGGGGAAGACTTCCTGTTCTACGGCTTCCTAGAGCCATGGCTAAATGCAGAGATGCGGCGCTTGCCGGGGTTTGAGATTTTCTTTGATTTGCAATTGTCCGGGGATGATGTTGTCGAAGAGCAGACAGACCCACCAGCTGAGGCTGAGCAGTGCAAGGTGGAGGATTCCGAGAGCACAAATATTGAAATGGGGGTAGCACTGGCTTGTCTACTCTTAGATCCTTAGATCGTACAGGAGTGCTTGGAGGATAACTTCTCGGCGTCCATGATCGGGAATGAAACGGCTGTGGGCCAATCTTCAAATATTCTGGATGCATCCATCGCACCCTCCCTCGTCTGGCAATACGAGGAGGGCTTTTTATCGAGTAACACCAGGTCAGGTAGTGAGTCAGAATCTGATTCCACTGAGTCTATGGAGTCAAAATCAGGTTCCAGCTCGTCTGAGTTTGAGTCCGGTATTCTTAGGGGTGACAACCCGGATGCCACTGTCCTGTCTAGGTCGTCTTTTTCTTTTTCCTTTGAGTCTGTTGTAACAGAGGAATCAGGCGGACTGGATGTTATTATTCAGAATAGTACGGCTGTGGCTTCCGAGTACTTTTCTGTGCCTTTAATTTATTGCATTAATCAAGATTTTCAAAATTTTGATGAAAACGACGAGGAAGAAATTCCTCCAGTTTTGTAATATTTGCTTGATCAAGAGCAGGAGGGGTTTGTTAAACCCTTGGTTGATGAAATCACCACAATTAATGTTGGTACTGAGAAGGACCCGCAGCTGGTCCAGATCGGGTCCACGTTGTCTTCGGAGGAGCGCAAGCGCTTAGTCGCTTTGTTGCTTTTCTAAATGATTTCAAAGATGTTTTCAGGTGGTCCTACGAAGACATGCCTGGAATCGATCCTGAGATGGTACAGCACCGGATCCCTCTTGACCCAGAGGCCCGACCTGTTAAGCAGAAGCTCCGAAGTATCCACCCGGACTAGGCTTTGAAGATCAAATAAGAGGTCACCAAGCAAATTGACACAGGGTTCCTGTTGGTATCTGAATACCCTACTTGGTTGGCCAATATAGTTCCAGTGCCGAAGAAGGACTGTAGAATTCGGGTATGTGTGGACTTGAGGGATTTGAACAAAGCCGGTCCGAAGGACGACTTTCCTCTGCCGCATATCGACGAATTAGTGGACTTCACTACTAGGCATGCGCTGCTCTCATTCATGGATGGGTTTTCAGGCTACAATCAGATTTTGATGACACCCGAAGACCGGGAGAAGGCTGCTTTCACCACCCCGTGGGAAACCTATTTTTATAGGGTGATGTCGTTCGGGCTGAAGAATCCTAGAGCTACGTCTCAACGGGCTGCAACTACAATTTTGCATTATATGATCCATAAAGAGGTTAAGGTGTACGTGGACGACATGATTATCAAGTCCAAGGAAAGAGAGGGCCACTACACCGCCTTGCAAAAATTCTTCCAACGGATCAGAGAGTATCGATTGCGGCTGAATCCTCAGAAGTGTGCATTTGGTGTTATAGCAGGAAAAATGCTGGGGTTCTTGATCACACAAAGAGTCATCGAGGTCGATCCTTCTAAAATCAAAGCCATCTTAGAAATGCCACCATCAAGGACTGAAAATGAGGTGCGAGGCTTTCTGGGTAAAGTGCAATTCGCAAGACGGTTTATTGCAAAATTAACCTTGACTTCAAAACCACTCTTTGGTCTCCTAAAGAAAGGAAAGAAGATCCAATGGGACGACCGATGCCAAGTTGTTGTCGAGCAAATCAAACAATATTTACAGAACCAACTTGTGTTGTCACCGCTTGAGCTGGGAAAACCATTGATTCTGTACCTTTCAATGACTGAAACTACAATGGGCTGCATGCTTGCACAGGAGTCTGAGGACAAAGTGAAGAAAGCTATCTACTACTTGAGCAAGAAAATGCTGGATTACGAGACCCGTTACACTCCCCTAGAGAAGGCTTATCTGGCGTTGGTATGGGCTACCAGGAAGCTGAGGCACTACCTATTAGCTCACTCTGTAATACTGGTTTCGAGATTAGATCCCATCAAATAGCTCTTCGAGAAACCAGCACTTACGGGTAGGCTAGCCTATTGGTTGCTTCTGCTTTCCGAATTCGATCTGAAGTACATGACACGCAAGTCAATGAAAGAGAGAGTGGTAGCGGAGTTCCTAGTCGATCACCCAGTTGAAGGGAATAAAGTAGTTGAGTATCTGTTCCCAGATGAAGCCATTCTGCTTGTCGAAGAAGAGACTTGGACGATGTACATCGACGAAGCGTCAAACCAATACGAGTATGGGATAGGGGTGTTGCTAATAGCACCCAACAATTCTCGTATTCCTCTAGCATTCAAACTCTGGTTTAAAGTGTCGAACAACGAGGCAGCGTATGAGGCATGTATTGCCAGATTAGAAGTCGCCCTGGAACTAGGGGTAAAACGGTTGGATGTCATCGAGGACTCAAACCTTGTTGTATCTCAAGCTAAAGGAGATTGGAAAGTTAAAGAAGAAAAGATGAGAATCTATCACCAGACCTTGGATGTTCTGATTCCTCGGTTTGAGAAACTGAATTTCACCCATCTATTAAGAGAGAACAACAGGTTCGCTGATTCATTTTGGAACTCTATCTTCTATGATAGACATCCCTTTCGGAGTCCGGATGCGTCCGATTATCATCGAACAAAAATTTGTGCCGACCCACGAGCTGATTACCGCCATAGATAAGGTAGAAGATGAGAATCCCTAGTATTATGACGTATGGAACTTCTTGGAAAAGGAAGCGTATCCACCAAGGGAAAATGCCAAAGATAAGAGGGCAATTCGAAGAATGGCTGCTCAGTTCATCGTCTACGAGGGTAAACTGTACAAGAGGGGTCATCTCGGGATGCACAAACTATGTGTTGATCTGAAGCATCCAAGCGCCTGATGGAGGCCATCCATGGAGGAGAGTGCGGAGCGCACATGAATGGGGTGATGCTAGCCCGGAAGATCCCCAGACAGGGTTATTACTGGTCCACCATGGAGGAGGATTGTATTGGCATTGTCCGGTGATGCCACAAATGTCGGATCCATGCAAACCGCATGAACATTCTGCCGTCAAAGCTGTACAACATGACTTCGCCCTGGCCGTTTTCAGTCTGGGGGATTGATGTAATTGGGGCTGTCACTCCGAAGGGGTTGAATGGGCATGAGTACATTCTAGTAGCGATAGACTACTTCACAAAGTGGGTCGAAGCCTAATCTTACGCGGTGTTGAAGGCATTGCATGTCGCTAAGTTCATCAGAAACAAGATCATCCATTGGTACGGGGTCCCGAATGAGATTATTTCGGATAATGGTTCCCACTTTAAGAAGGAGGTGATCGACTTGTTGGAGAAGTACAACATGGCTTTCCATAAGTCATCTACATATCGGCCGCAAACCAATGGAGTAGTTGAGGCTGCCAACAAGAACATCAAGCACATTCTGTAGAAAATGGTGGAAACCTACAGGGACTGGCCAGATAAGCTGCCATTTGCTCTTTGGGGCTACTGGACTTCAATTCAAACTTCTGCTAGGGAAACTCCGCATTCATTGGTTATGGGATGGAGGCTGTTCTGCCTATCGAAGTTGAGTTTCCGTCATTACGGGTATTGGTTGAGTGTTAGATAGCTGAGGCAGATTGGCAGCAAAGCAGGTTCGAAGAACTCATGCTCTTTTATGAAAGAAGGCTGAAAGCACTGTATCACGTTCAGGGTTATCAACGAAGAATTGCCAGGGCTTTCAACAGAAAGGTTTAGTCTAGGAATTTGAAAGAAGGGGATCTTGTGCTCAAAGACAACCGAGCTCCCATCCACGACCCTAGGGCCAAGTTCAGACCAAATTGGACTGGCCCTTACATCATCAAGTCTATCTGGTCGGGTGGAGCCGTCGTTCTGATGGACCTACATGGCCTAGAGTTCTCCCAGCCGATAAACATGGACAAGTTGAAGAAATACTATCCCTGAGTGGCTCGCTAGGCCAAAAACTCGAAAGGGCGACCTAGGCAAAAGTTAGAGCATGAAAAATTTGAAATAGTAAAAACTGAGCTCGCAAGGTTGAAAACCCAAAAAAGGCGGCCTTGGCAAAAGTTAGTGCGCAAAAGGACAGTGTCAATACACGAGTGAACCAGAGCCGAACTACGTTAGGCTTGATTCCCATCTTCGGGATACGTAGGTAACTTCATCCTGAAGTCCAGCCATAAACACTTCCCCGACAAACTTTGTCCATTTGATCATGTTGGTCCTCTTTGTCTATTCTGCATTCAAGAGCTCGATTGTGATCTCCAGTACAGTGCTATTCAGACTAGGGGCAACTTTCTAGTTGCTGAGATCCGGGGTTGTACATCTCAGTGATAGATCTCGGTCGTGTCCAGTTGTGATCCATATCGAAAATGGTTTTGAAAAGTTTTAATAAAAGTTGATTTTGCTCAATTTAATCTTTTTACAACTTAGACCATTTTTGGACCAAACGGGAAATCTTCAGTACCCACAACCTTCAATTACATTGATTTCAGTACAGAGTTCCCCTGCTCTTGAATACAAATTGAAGTTGCTTTTTGTTACATTCATAAAGAAAACTTGAAAGTACTGATAAAGCAATAAATTCACGGCATAGTCAGGTGTTCCTATGTCCCCTCCTAGAGCTTGCGGAAGCCTCTGATGCCAAAGTAGGCCCAACCTACGCCTCTTCATCAAGCGAAGCTATGCACTCATTAGATAGGGTGCAACTGAAAGTAGGAGCAGGGGCCGGAAGCTCTCTCGTCCTCCATGTTGTGGCATACCGAGCTACCTGTGCGCTTCGGATTGGAAATGGGGCAAGGTACTCTATCCCTTCCTCCGGACAAGTCTGATCAAGCCCAAATTGGCACCGAAATCGGAATGGGAAGTAAAAGACACAGTGTGTCAGACCGATCAACTAGATCCCAGGCTGGCGAGACATGCTATAACTCATCGCCGACAAATTGAGCCAAGGGCAGCACCAAGCAATGCGATCTGTGGATAGCCTGCACATCCATTTGCACCAACATCCCTCATCTGGGGCATCGACTAGACGTCGCCGGAAGAAATAGCCACGAGCTGAATATGCTGGGTCTGAGTCCACAGCCTTCAACTTATCCATTAACCATACTTGGAGAAGGATGAAAAGTGAGAGATTAAAGAATAGAGAGGTGTACGAGGAGGGAAAAGTGAGAAAAGGGTTGAGAAAAAAATCGAGCCTGAGGGCCGAGTGATGTGAGAAATATATGTGAGATAGGGTGGGAAATATTACCTGTAGCAGTAGTGGACTCCCCGTGAATCTAGTCGTTTCTCTGCGATGGAAAGCATCCAAACCCATCAATGTTTTAGCTAGTGTCGTGACGATGTAACTTTTTCCCTCTTTTAAGCTCTGTGCAACCTCAATCAAACGGACGCTAGACCCTCCAGAACCTGGGGCAAACAAGAAATGAGATAACATGCACAAAGAGAGGGCGTGTCGCCGAAAACCCGGCCAATGATGATCGTCGCAGTCATCGGCATCAGAACACCGACGAATCAAGCTGGGGATGTCCAATTCTCCATCACGGATCAAAGACCAAGCGTCATGCTAAGTGAGCCTGCACAATCGTCCTAAGGCTTGGATGTGGCCGAATCAGAATTGTGGCAAGATCTCTTCTTCACACTCGAACTCCATCAAAGCTTGGAAGTCTTCGAAAATGGGACACATCTCTTGTTCGCGAAAGCTAAAAGCATGAGTTACCGAATTTCAACACCTCACCACGGCATGGAGGAACAGAAAACGTAGCGGAGTGTGGCTCAACGTGAATAGTGCATTTATGCCAAAGCCCCGGAAATTCAACTTTTCCGAGCCATCCAAGTTGGCAATCCAATTTGTGAGATTTTGGACAAGAAATGCCTCCATTTGGTGCAAAAGCAGTCTTGAAATGGAAAAGCTATGAAGCTGGGGTTTCTGTAGAAGATAAGGTGTTGAGTGGAAGACAGGTGGCAACATTCTGGAGGTTCTCATCATTGGTGGCCGACCGGCTAATTTTATGTCCGACCGACCATCTTTTTAGCCGATCGGCTAATTTTTGTGGTCGATAGCCCTTTATGATGGCCGATGGCCTCTTGTTTTGTTCTCTGAGTTGTCCATGTGTTGGAGGTATTGAGAACTTGTGACTTGTTCCACTTCGAATGCCTGTTGGTGACGATTTTGCGAAGTCGTGCCTGTGTTACTTCAATTTGTTTATCGAGTTGTTGCATTTGATTATTGAGTTGTATTTTGCGTTGATTGTTAAGTTCTTGTCTTGCTTATCGAGTTGTGTTTACGTTTGATTAGCGTGTCAAGTCTTGTTTTGCTTATCGAGTTGTTTTGGTCTTTCAGTCGTCAATTAGCTCACTACCTGATTAAGGTAATGCAATTCGAGTGTATGGTTTTCAAACAAGGTTCAACCTTATTTACATGCTGTGTGATGTAATGCGATGCGATGCGATGCTTAGAATGTAAAATGCAACATTTTTTTAATCAAAAAGCTATTTTTTCATTCCATCATATTTTCTTTTTGCAAAAGTACAAAGTTTCGAAGAAAATAAAACATGCCCGAGGTAGTACAATGTGCAAAACTACTAGCAAAAAGGAAAATAAAGCAAAAAAAAAAAAAAACAAAGCATCTGAAATTGGCGCCAATCGCCTCAAGTGTGGGAATCCCTCATCGTCCCCTTCTTGGACGAAGGTCCAGGATCACTGCTATCAGCTCCACTGCTTGAGTCTGAACCCGAGCCATCTCTAACCTCATCCTGAGATGACTCTGCCTCCTCGTCGGACTCATCGTCATTTGGGGCAAGCGCCTGCGAACTACTCCTGGAGTGAGCGTGCCCAGCTCTGCTGCGGCTGCCCGCTAGATTGCCTCATCCTGCTCTCCCTGCTGCTCGGGGAGGTACTGATGGTCCCACTGTGGCTGGTATCTGGAATGGGGACTGAAAAAGAACATTTAGCAGATGCATCAGTTATGCTATGCAAAGCTGAGTGTGGTATCAAATGCAATATATGATTACAGTGTATGAATGTCGTAAGCAGTGTATGATTACAGTGTATGAATGTTGTGAGCAGTATATGAGATACAGTGTGTCAGTGCCGTGAGTGGTATGTGATTGCAGTGTATCAAATGTCGTATTGATAATGTAATGCATTAGATCAGTAGGAACAGATTATGCAAGGTTTTGGGACTGAAGTTGAAAGAACTTACCGGGATACCGTAAATACTCAACAGGTCCATAGTGCTCTGTAGTATTCCCATCACATAAGCCAACAGCTCCAGAGCCTGCCCAGTGTACTCTATCGAAGCCTGCAAAAGTGTTGAGGCAATTAGTAATCTGCGGGATGTCAACTAAAATGAAATAAATGTAGGGAATGAAAAGCATTACACGTACCGGGGTCGAGCCTCGAACTCCGACGAGCTCACGATCATCCGGAGGAGGAGCGATGGGTATCTGATAAGTCTTTCCAGCCTGCCCGTGGCATGTCATAGTGGTGGGGAAGTCTGGCCACTATGCTCTCCGTCCCCTCCGAGAACCCCTCCTCTCGTGGACCTGAGTCGCCTCGATGCTCCCGCTCCTCCTACTGGGGCTGCAGGTCTCTCTCTCTCTCACCTCGGCAAGCACTGGCTAGAGGCCGCATGAGATGTGTCTGGATGATGACGGTGTAGTCGCCCTCATCTCTGATAAAGTCGGCATCCCAACTGTAGACACCCCATTTTTGACAGTCCTCAAGACTTGGACGTCATCGTTTGAACACTCGATGATCATCCATGCTCGTGTTTGTTTTGAGTTCCCGAAGGTCTCGGCTGCGCGCCTTGCCTTAGGATCACTCAACCTGTCTGTTTTGTGCTTGGTTGTGGACCAAGGACTTGTGGTTTTGCTTCTGAGGGAAGAGGATGGCTTGTTTGCCATCCCCTCAACCCACTGGCCAAGGCATGAAGCCATCGGCCCTGTTTTCTTTCCATCGGCCAAAAGTGTTGGCCGGTCGGCACTTTTGTTGGTCGGTCGGCACTTATGTTGGTCGATCAGCCATATTTTCTGGCCGAGCCATTTCGATCTGCTTTTTGCAGATATTTTGTGCTAGCTGTGACAGCTGGTATGCACAATTCTGATCCTCCATACACGTGTATGGAGGGATTTGCCCCAAGACTCAAGCTCGTTCAACAAGCTTGAGAATTGGATTTCTATAAGAAGAGAGCCTCCCCTCCCTTTCCAGAGGTTCAGCAAAATAAATATAGAGTTCATATATCCTTCTATCTCTATATCTCTCTCTCTATATTTGTGTGTGTGTTTGTGACCTAAAGTGTGTTTTTGTTCATACTTTTGCACTAGAGCACCTAGTAGAGCACCTTCCTTTGGTTGCGGAGGCACTAGGAAGTTGGTTTCAGAGTTCTTGGGCTAGTTTTGATGCAAGGGGGTGGCTGGAGTTGTGTTCTTGAAGGTGTTCTTCAAGGGTGAGCAACTAACCTTTTGTTTCCCCATTTTGGCTTAAGCTTTTAGACCTATTTACATATTGTTTTAAGCTTAGCTATAAACTGAAAAAAGTTCTGATTTTGTATGCTTTAGATGATTGTTTAAGGTCACTTTTTGGTTGGGGGTTGTCTACCTCCTCTTAGGCCGTGTTTGGTCTTGTTTGGAGCCACCTCTTTTGGCCTTTGTTCTTGCTTTGGTTTGACCTTTCTACCACTGAAATCCAGAAGATTTTCAGTGGTGGAAAGGTGGTTTTAGAGTCTTGAATAGGAAAAGGACACCCCCCTCTCCTTGTGTCTCACATGTTTGTATTGTTGGCTTATAAGAGTAGCATGTTTTCCTAGTATGTTTTTGCTTCATTTCAGCAAGTGTTTGGTGTTATTTGGTCATGCTATACCTCTGTTTTAAGTTGGTTTAATGGTCTCTTGCATGCATCATATACTTGCCTTGCAATCCTCTCATTTGTCTTAACATGCATCATGCCTTTGGACCATCATGCTTGCATATTTTGGCTCAACTCGAAGGAGCTTTTGGTCATGTTTTACCATGTTTGAACTCGGTTTGGTGTGGTCTCGGTCATGCTTGCATTGTTTTGCATAGCCTTGGTTCATTCTAGCTTGTAAGCTTTATGCCTTGAGTTCATTAGCATGTGTTACTTGAAGTATTTTCATGATTTGGCATTATGTGAAATGTGATTTCAGTCCATGTTTCATAGTCACACACTTGCATTTATCACCTATTCCATGTTTTGGATAGTTTGTGTTTTATGCCTTAAGAATAGGTCATTGTGCATGCCACCATGCTTAGGCCTTTGGGATACCATCTAAGTGGGTTTTTGGGCTTGTTTTGACATGTCATAACACTGATTTTCATTGGCTAAGTCATGCCATGCTCGGTTGTAGTAGGTGTAGTGTAACACCCCTTTGTAGCCTTACATGCTTCATGTTTTGTGCTCACCTTTCTAGCATCTTTTGGCCTCATTCCTTGCATGTTTTAGACTCACTTTGGCATGATTTGGGACTATTTTACTTGCCATTGGCCCTTTGGGGCTTGCCTTGCATAGCCATGGTGTAAGTCCGTTTGCCAATCTTGAGCTTTGAGCCTCTTCGTATGCTATGCTTGCTTTGTTTGAGTGGTTTGGCACCACTCCTTGCATGATTTCAAAGCTTACCTCATTGCCACATTGTCATGTTTGTCACTTCTTGCTCATGTTTGAGAGTTGCGCCCTTATGCCTAAGTCATAGGTCAATTGGCATGCATGCTTATTTTGCATTTCATTCCAGCATTCCTTAGCATTTTGGCCACTGTTTTTGGTGTGGCAGAGGGCTATCCATCTTCAGTGTAAGTCCATGGATCATGCGGTTTGTGTGTTGTTGCATGCTTATCGCATTGCATGTTGTTGCATGCTTGTTGTTGGTATTGTTGCGGCATACCTACTACATTGAATGTTTGTATGTTTAAGTTGCATTTTGCATGTTTGCTAGTTAGCACTTTGTCACATGCTTGTTTAGGTTACGTTGCATTTGGCATGCTCATGCTGCATCGCATAGCTTTCCTTGGTTGCATGCATTGCATTGTGTTTGGTTTGGGGTGTCAAACCAAACACGAGGACCGGGGGACGTTCGTACTTGAAGTGACGAAATGTGCCTCGATCCTCGGTCGCCGACACTCTTGATCCAACATGATAGAGCTCTAGGCATTCATGTGTTTTTGTGCATTCATTCCATATTGAATTGCACACTTGGCTCCTTCGACCATCATGCATTGAAATGCACAATTGATGGCTCGAGGGTCGAGTACTACACTCCCTTGAGCTCATGACATGATAGGGAGGGTGTTTGTGCACACATTGCCTTGAAAATGCATTGCCATGCTCTGTTTGTCCTCTGCTACAGCAAAACTGCATTCTGCAGGAAGATATGGCCGGCCGACCATCGTCAGTGCCGATCGACTAAAAATTGTTGGCAGTTATCCTCACAAATGGTCGGTGACCAACTCCACATGGCCGGTGATCTATGTTTTGGCCGGTGACATCTCACAGTGCTCAGGGAGTGATTCAGAAGCATACTTGGGACTTGTGCAGTTTTCAGAGACGCAGAACAGTGCAAACAGAGGCAACATGTGGCATGGCAACGGGTTTCCGAGCGAGGCAACCGAGCATGCATTCGTTCCTCTTCCCGAGGCCGCTTTCCTATTCTTCATAGCTTAATTAATTTGTTTAATTAGTTAAGAGTTATGTAATAATTAATTAGCTAGGGTAGTTAATTAATTAGTTGATTTGTATTATTTATTCTGACCCTCTGTCGATAGGGCAAATTTTGTAATAAGTGTGCATGAGTGTGTGAATGTCTTCCAACCCCACATCTTTCTCCCTTTTACTTACCTGCTTTCAATGGTTAGTTTTAGGTCATGTTTCAATTCGAATCCTTATGCTCGCATGTTTGCATCATTCATCTGTATTGCATGCACCGGGCTCGGCGGATCATACTAACGGCATAGTACTTCAATTCCAACTTGAATGCGTGTATCGAGTTGTCACATTTCACATGTCATTCTTAGATAGCCGAGCCTATTTCTAGTTGCATTTTGCATGTGTTGCATTAGCCATCTTAACATAAACTAGGATCATGCATTGATTACTAACTAGCTATTGTTTTGGCTTAGAGTACTAGGTAAACTTTTATGCTTTAGCATCTTGCATATGTGTAAGTGTTGCCATGTTTAGCGTGATTGCCATGAGGCTATGTGCTTAAGTGATATAACTACCTGAATGCCTGTGGGTGAAGGTTGGATTACTTGAATTGGAACAATTCATCGAAATGCGCATTTTAAGCCCACTTGAGGGTGGCAAAATCATGTTTTTCTAAGCCCACTTGAGGGTGGCAAATCCACGTCTTAGCATACTTGCGAGTAGCACCTTCATACCATTTTCAAACAGACATGAGATGTTTTGTTCCAACTTAGGCGATCTAGTCTATACTTGTGTGTTGTGCGCATCACATAATAATTATAGGCTAATAACCGGAATAAGAATATATGTGTTTTCAAAATCAACAAATATCATGTTAGTAAAGGCCGATCTTTCATCGGGCGAGCGGGGCTGCTCATAGATGACCTTCCCCAATCGTACCCAAGTTCCCGAGCCGAGGCAACTTTGGTGATGACGGACACGTGGCCTTAGGCACGAGTCCGGGTTTTCTAAATTCCTGAAAATAAAATATTTAGGTGGCGACTTTGTATCTGGCAAAGCAGTCCATGTTTGGAACTTCTTTACAAAAATCAGTTTTTCAAAACGATTTGCCAGATTTGGACTCTTTGGTGATTTATAAATCTCACATTGCACATTGTGAGATCAGATTAAGAATCGTGACATTTGAGTCCAAACTGTAGCACAACATAAAGCCCCTCAGGGCAGGTCTACATTTTCTGGCGACTCTGCTGGGGACTTAGAGAGCTTGACTCGAACTCATGATATCTTGTTTTGATTACACTTATGTGTTTCTTTGCATTGCATGTGCATTGGTGCGCCTAGGACATCATGTTTGTCGTATGCCATTCCTGAACGGTTTGCTAGAGGCATTCTTTGAGAAGCATGCCATAAGGCTGACCGGTTGCGGGCTCTACCACGACGGGAACACAAACCTCGGTTTTCACCGAGGCACCCTTTTCTGGCCATTCGACCTAGTGCATATCGGAAACCATAGTGACTATTCCAAGCTAGGACCGGTTGCTTCCCTGATTGTAGGTTGTTTGAAAACCGCTGTGTGCGTAGTGAAACCTTAGCTCCTGACAATAGGACAGGGAAACCCTACCCCAACATAGGGGTTTTTCAGTGCTCACTTGCTTGTTATGTGCTTTTAGAGTTAGCCTCCACAAGTATGCACGTATCCGTCTGCAAGTTTGGGTATCAGGCCTGCGAGCATCAACATCAGTACTTTGAGAATCAGTTATATCTGCGGGTATCTGATTCAGATTTGGGGACAGTGATTTGGGAAAAGTGATCAGTGGTTGAGAAGTGTCGATTCAGCTTATGTTTGCCAATTGTGTGTTATCTTTATTTAAGCTGTTATGCTGTCCGTTTTCTTGTTCATTATTTCTTTATTATTGCTTTATTTATCTTTTTACAGGGTAGTTTAGCACCATTGATTCCGACTAGGCAGATATCCCCCAAGAACTCTGGGTTAGAGGTCGTAGACTTAATCGATCTAGGGATCTGATAGACGGACAAGCAGTGTTCCTTTCTTTACCCCTGGTTACCAGACGGAGGTCAAGAGGACGCAGTGTATTGGTACAGCAGTCGTCAGATCAGTGGTCTACCCCATCAGTAGACAGTTAGGCTGAGGTCTTAGTTTCTACTGTAGGGACAGATATACTGGTTGTGCAGATAGATCAGCGCGATATGGCAGGTATAGAGGAGATGATGCGTCGGCTCGAGGAAAGTATGAGGACCATGCAGCAGGATGTTGCCCGTCAAGCAGAATTTGCCAAACAACAGGCCAAGGTCATGGCCCAACAGGCAGAGTTAATCGCCAGGTTACAGCAGCAAACCGGAGCATCTGCTTCACACCAAGTTCCTCCCCCACCAAGAGTTCCAATACCTAGGGAGACACCAAATGTCCAGGAAGGTACGGACGTTCCGACAAGGCCGGCTCCGCCCCCAATCCTACCCTAGCTATCCAAAACACCTACCAACCTTCCGGATTCCCCCTTTGAGTTTGAGGTGGACCCCACAGCGTCGAAAGTGATGATGCTTGAAAAGCTGTTCAAGAAATCTCAGGGTGTGAAGTCCATTCTGGATATTGAGGATGGATACACCGACTCGGCGGTGACGCTGCCGAACCGATTTAAAATGCCGCACATAGACCATTTCGACGGGTCTGGAGATCCTATGGTTCATTTGTGGCTGTTCTCGGACATACTAAGGCCGATGGGCCTCTCTAGATTACAGAAACTTTCTCTGTTTGGCCGAACCCTGTCAAGTGTAACGGCTATTTGGTATGCAAAACCGAAAGACTCTGTTAAGAGGAACTGGGATGAGATGGCTGAGGCCTTTGTGGCTCAATACTCCTATAATACTCAGATCGAGGTCACAATTCGTGATCTCGAGGCAACTAGGCAAGAGCCGAAGGAGAGCTTCTCTGATTTTGTGACCCAGTGAAGGGCCAAGGTCTCGATGATGACCATCAAGCCTGTTGACAGAGATCAGATTCGGATGGTTGTGCGCAACTTCCAGCCCATGCTTGTGCAGAAGATGATCGTTCTCCCCCTCATCACCTATGTAGATTTACATGAGATAGGGGTGCAGATCGAGGACGCTATGAAGCAGGGCCTCATTGATAATGTGAGAGAACTGCCCAAGAGGGCATTCAATCGCAGTACGAATACAGGCCCAAGCAATACTGCAGCTACAAGAGCTTCAGATATGAGTATGGTCACCACCACCACCACCCCAAGAACCCTTTCAGCTATACCATTCACCGGTGCGTCCGGAAGTAGCTCACAAACAACCAAGTTTCCACCTAGAGGCCAAAGAACCTTTAGCCCACTATGCATGCCTTTGTCCAAGGCTCTGGGGGTTTTGATCAGGAAAGGGCACTTGAAGCCCTTAGAGCCCCGGCCATTGCCAAACAAACTTCCTCCCTCCCACAACCCAGCTAACTACTACGCATTTCACCAATAGCATGGTCATGACACCGACCAGTGCTATAGATTGTGTCACGAGATTCAGGATCTCATTGACAATAGGGTGGTCATGCCTCCAGAGAAACCGAACGTCACAACCAACCCTCTTCCACCACATAACCAAGCTCCACCTCCCGAACGCATCTATTTGATCCAAACAGGGGTTGTGTCATACGACCCTAGTATATATATCACCCCTTCTCAGCAACCCAAGCTAGAGGTGTTCATTCCTGACAACAATGACTTGTGCGTGTTGGACATCTCCCAAACCCAACCTGAAACAATGGTGGTAGCTATCGAAGATAGAAGTGGGTCGAATGCGAGGTAGATGAGAGTGCAAATACAGAGCCTGAGAGGTCTGCAAGCTTCATGTACAACCCGAGCGATTACATTACATCAGCAGGCCAGGCTAGGCCGAATGTGGAATTGCCAGTGGAGGCAGAGATTTGTGTAGTGCGGAAGGATGGACTTAATCAGGGGCTGGATGACCTGGCATAACTAGAAAAGGACATTGCTAACCTTCAGTTTTTCAACGAGCAAGATTCGGGAGACGTGACAGTCGACTGGTTTGATTTGGATAGGACAACGGAATCTACTGGGTGGCTTGACGACTAGCCGGATGTTGTTAAACAACCTCAGCTAGAGCAGGGTCCGTCAGGGACGGGGACATCAACTGTGGTCGGAAGGGCCGAGAATCTGGATGCATCACCGGAGAGCGCGGGTGTTAATAATTTTGCTTGGGATCTAGGCAATTTGAATATAGGAGATGTTGAACAGCAAGTTGCGCTGAAGCAGTCTGAGCAGGAAAGGATCGAGGATTCTGAGAAGGCCAGAAAGGCCAAGGCCCCTACGGGGATAGAACGTGCTGTGTGCACAGGAACAGAGCGTGATGCGGGCACAGGAACGGACGGTGCTATGGGCACAGGAATAGTTGTAACGGAGTTGGACAGGTGTCTGTCGGCTGCCGAAGGCATGTGGTGGGAAGATGATGATCTATGTCTTGCCCACACTGATGAGGACTGGGGGAGTAACCAGTCGGATGATACTTGGTACATTGGCGAAGTTGATCACATGACTAGGAGCGGGCGGTATTTCAAGCGCCCGCACTTAGATCAAGCAGAAGCGTCCGGAAAGGACATGGAGGCAGACAAACAGAAGGATAAATTGCTCGAAGAAGAGGTTGTGCTGAAACAGCTGAAGAAGATACAGGCAGACATCTCCATCTGGGGACTGCTTATGGCTTCAACAGTACAGAGACAAGTTGTCCTTTCTGCTATGGACAATGCCAAACTTTCAATAGATACCATGCCTGAGCAGCTGGTAGGATTGATTTTTCCGGGAGGAGCTTTCCCGACGTTGACCTTTTCTGACAAGGAACTGCCGCCTGAGGGCGCAAATCACAACAAACCGCTCTACATCTCTGTGGAGTGTAGAGACAAGTGGGTACCAGTAGTTCTTGTTAACACGGGATCCGCCATTAACGTGTGTCCGTCGACGACGGCATATGCAATCGGGTTGAAACCCGCGGACTTTGTACCAACTACCCAGGTGATAAGGGCCTACGACAACACTAGCAAAGAGGTGATGGGGACCGTGAAGATTCAGACTCAGGTTGGTCCAGGACAACACGAGATTGACTTTCATGTCTTGGACATTCTTGCAACCGTCAATTTACTCCTAGAGCGGCCGTGGCTGCACTAGGTGAAGGCGGTCTCTTCCATCCTACATCAGATGTCAAAATACCCCCACGGGAAGGGCGTGGCTATAGTTTTTGCGAATTCGTCAATCCATCCACCGCCAAAGATGTCTACACCGATTTTGGAAATCGAGCATGGCACGGAGGATGTGTTCCTATCAGGATTTACCCTAGCCGAGGCCCAGGTTATTAAAATATTTTGGCTGTTGATGAGGGGTTGTATGTCAGCGCACAGTTAGTGTGCCTCATGAACAAGCTCTAGCATATCCCTGGGATGGGATTAGAAAAGAGTATTCACCCAAAAAAAGGGATTAGAAAAGAGTGGCCGGAAAGGCATTGCAGTATCGGCCAAAGTGCCACACAACCCGCATACCTTTGGTCTAGGTTACTTGCCTACCAAGGAGGACTGGGTGAGGAAAGGCAAAGAAATGGTCGGAAGGGCCAGAGCTAAGCAGGCGGGGAAGCATTTTGAGTTGATGCGCCGACCTATTCAAGGCACCCAGAACGAACGCTTTGTCCGGGAGAGGGAGGACTTTCCATTTTGCGGCTTCCCAGAGCCGTGGCTGAATGCCGTTAAGAGACGCCTGCCGGGTTTTGAGATCTTCTTCGAGTTACAGTTGTCCGGGGATGATGTTGTCGAGGAGCAGACAGACCCATTAGCTAAGGTTGAGCAGTGTAAGGAAGTGGATTCCGAGAGCACCGAGATTGAAATGGGGGTAGCACTAGCTAGTCTACTTTCAGATCCTCTGATCGTACATGAGTGCTTGGGAGATGATCTCTCAGTGTCTATGATTGGGAATGAAACAGCTGCAAGCCCATCTGCAAACATTTTGGATGCGTCCATCGCACCCTCCCTCATTTGGCAGTACGAGGAACGATTCTTATCGAGCAGCATCGAGTTATGTAGTGAGCCGGAATCTGATTCTACTGAGTCTGTAGGGTCGGAATCAGGTTCCAGCTCGTCTGATTCTGAGTCCGGTATTCCTGGGGTTAATAACCTGGATGCCACAGTCATGTCTAGGTCGTCTTTTTCTTTTTCCTTTGAGTTTGTTGTAACAGAGGAATCAGGCGACTTGGAAGTGATTAATGAGAATGGAATGGCTGTGGCCTTTGAGTATTTTTCTATGCCTTCGATTTATTGCATTAATTCGGACTTTCAAAACTTCGATGAAAACGACGGGGAAGAAATTCCTCCGGTTTTGAAATATTTGCTAGATCAGGAGTAGGAGAGGTTTGTAAAACCGTTGGTTGATGAAATCACCCAAATTAATGTTGGTACTGAGAAGGACCCGCGGCTGGTCTAGATCGGGTCCACGTTGTCTTCGGAGGAGCGCGAGCGCTTAGTCGCTTTACTAAAAGATTTCAAAGATGTTTTCACGTGGTCCTACGAAGACATGCCTGGAATCAACCCTGAGATTGTACAGCATCGGATCCCTCTTGACCCCGAGGCCCGACCTGTTAAGCAGAAGCTCAGAAGGATCCGCTCAGACTGGGCTATCAAGATCAAGGAAAAGGTCACCAAGCAAATCGACGCAGGGTTCCTGCTGGTATCTGAATACCCAACTTGGTTGGCCAACATAGTTCCGGTGCCGAAGAAGGACGGTAGGATTCGGGTATGTGTGGATTTCAGGGATTTGAATAAAGCCAGTCCGAATGACGACTTTCCTCTGCTGCATATTGATGAATTAGTGGACTTCACTGCTGGGCACGCATTGCTTTCATTCATGGATGGCTTTTCAGGCTACAATTAGATTGTGATGGCACCCGAAGACCGGGAGAAGATTGCTTTTACCACCCCATGGGGGACCTACTGTTACAGCGTGATGCCGTTTGGGCTGATGAATGTTGGAGCTACGTATCAACGGGTTGCGACCACAATATTGCACGACATGATCCACAAAGAGGTTGAGGTGTACGTGGACAACATGATTGTCAAGTCCAAAGAAAGAGAGGGCCACTACACCGCCTTGCAAAAGTTCTTCCAAAGGATTAGAGAATTTCGGTTGCGGCTGAATCCTCAGAAATGTATGTTTGGTGTTACAGCAGGGAAAATAATGGGGTTCTTTATTACACAGAGAGGTATCGAAATCGAACCTTCCAAAATCAAAGCCATCTTAGAAATGCCACCACCAAGGACTGAAAATGAGGTGCAGGGCTTTCTGGATATAGTGCAATTCATAAGACGATTTATTGCAAAATTAACCTTGACTTGTGAACCACTCTTTGGTCTCCTGAAGAAAGGAATGAAGTTACAATGGGACGGCCGATGCGAAGCTGCTTTTGAACAGATCAAGTAATATTTACAAAACCCACCCATGCTGTCACCGCCCGAGCCGGGGAAACCGTTGATTTTGTACCTTTCAGTGACTGAAACTACAATGGGCTACATGCTTGCAAGGAGTCTAAGGACAAGGTAGAGAGAGCTATCTACTACCTGAGCAAGAAGATGCTGGACTACGAGAGCCATTACACTCCGCTGGAAAAGGCTTGTTTAGCCTTGGTATGGGCTACCAGGAAGCTGCGACACTACCTGTTAGCTCACTCTGTAATGTTGGTTTCAAGATTAGATCCCATCAAATATCTCTTCGAGAAACCGGAACTTACGGGTAGGCTAGCTCGTTGGTTGCTTCTGCTTTCTGAATTCGATCTGAAGTATGTGACGCGCAAGTCAGTGAAGGGGAGAGCGGTAGCGGAGTTCCTAGCCGATCACCCATTTGAAGGGGATGAAGCAGTTGAGTACCTATTCCCAGACGAGGCCATTCTGCATGTAGAAGAAGAATTTTGGACGATGTACTTTGACAGGGCATCAAACCAATACGGGTATGGGATTGCGGTGTTGCTGCTAGCACCCAATAATTCTCGTATTCCTCTACCATTCAAACTCCGGTTCAAAGTCTCGAACAATGAGGCAGAGTATGAAGCGTGTATTGCTGGACTAGAAGCGGCTCTCGAATTAGGGGTAAAACGGTTGGACGTCATCGGGGATTCGAACCTTGTTATATCTCAAAAAAAAGGAGATTGGAAAGTTAAAGAAGAAAAGATGAGAATATACCACCAGACCTTGGACTTGCTGATTCCTTGGTTTGAGAAACTGAACTTCGCTTATCTACTAAGAGAGAAGAATAGGTTTGCAGATTCACTAGCAACACTATCCTCTATGATAAACATCCCTTTTTGAGTCCGGATGCGTCCGATCATCATCGAATAGAAATTTACGCCGGCCTATGAGTCGATTGCCACCATAGATGAGGTAGAAGATAAGAACCCCTAGTATTACGATGTTTGGAACTTCTTGGAAAAGGAGGTGTATCCACCAAGGGCAAATGCCAAGGATAAAAGGGCAATTCGAAGAATGGCTGCTCAGTTCATCGTCTGCGGAGGGAAACTATACAGGAGACGTCATCTCGGGATGCATAAGTTGTGTGTTGATGCCGAAGAGTCCAAGCGCCTAATGGAGGCCATCCATGGAGGAGAGTGCGAAGCGCACATAAACGGGGTGATGCTAGCCCAGAAAATCCTTAGACAGGGTTACTCCTGGTCCACCATGGATGAGGATTGTATTGGCTTTGTCCGGCGATGCCACAAATGCTAGATCCATACAAACCGCATGAACATTTCGCCATCGAAGCTATACAACATGACTTTGCCATGGCCATTTTCAGTCTCGGGGATTGATGTGATCAGGGCTGTCACTCCGAAGGGGTCCAATGGGCATGAGTTCATTCTGGTTGCGATAGACTATTTCACAAAGTGGGTTGAGGCCCAATCTTATGCGATGTTGAAAGCGTCGCACGTTGCAAAGTTCGTTAGGAACAGCATCATCTGTCGCTTCGGGGTCCCGAACGAGATCATTTTGGATAATGGTTCCCACTTCAAAAAGGAAGTGATCGACTTGTTGAAAAAATACAATGTGGCTTTTCACAAGTCAGCTACATATCGGCCGCAGACCAACGGAGCAGTTGAGGCCGCCAACAAGAACATCAAGCGTATTTTACAGAAAATGGTGGAAACCTACCGGGACTAGCCAGATAAGCTGCCATTTGCTCTGTGGGGCTACCAGACTTCAATTCGAACTTCTACTGGGGCGACTCCGTATTCCTTGGTCTATGGGATGGAGGCCGTTCTACCTATCGAAATTGAAGTTCCATCACTACGAGTACTAGCTGAGTGTCAGATAGCCGAGGCAGATTGGCAGCAGAGCAGGTTCGAGGAACTCATGCTCTTCGATGAGAGAAGGCTAAAAGCACTGTACCATGTTCAAGGTTATCAATGACGAATTGCCAGGGCTTCCAACAAGTAGGTTAAGTCCAGGAATTTGAAGGAAGAAGATTTGGGGCTCAAAGACAACCGAGCTCCCATCCACGACCCTAGGGGCAAGTTCAGACCCAACTGGACTGGTCCTTACATCATCAAGTCTATCTGGTCGGGTGGAGCTGTCGTTCTAATGGACCTAGATGGCCTAGAGTTCTCCCAACCGATCAACATGGACAAGTTGAAGAAATATTTTCCCTGAGTGGCTCGTTAGGCCGAAAACCCGAAAGGTCGACCTAGGCAAAAGTTAGAGCACAAAAAATTTGAAATTATAAAAACTGAGCTCACAAGGTTGAAAACCCATAATGGGCGGCCTTGGCAAAAGTTAGAGCGTAAAAGGTGAGGGTTAATACACGAGTGAACCAGAGCCGAACTACGTAAGTCTTGATTCCCATGTTTGGGATACGTAGGCAACTTCGTCCTGAAGTCCAGCCATAAACACTTCCCCGGTCACCTTTGTCCATTTGATTAACTCGGTCATCTTTGTCTATTTAGCATTCAAGAGTTCGGTTGTGATATCCGGTGTGGTGCTATTCAGACTAGGGGCAACTTTCCAGTTGCTGGGATCCGGGGTTGTGCATCTTAGTGACAGATCTCAGGTGTTCCAGTTCTGATCCATATCGAAAATGGTTTGGAAAAGTTTTAATAAAAGTTGATTTTGCTCAAATTAATCTTTTTACAACTTAGACCATTTTTGGACCGAACGGAAAATTTTCAGTACCCACAGCCTTCAATTTTATTGATTTCAATACAGAGTCCTCCTGCTCTTGAATACAAAATTAAAGTTGCTTTTCAATACATTCATAAAGAAAATTGAGAGTTCTGCTTAAATCCGAGGCATAGTCAGGTGTTCTTGCGTCCCCTCCTAAAGCCGGTCGAAGCCTCTGATGCCAAGCTAGGCTTGATCTATGCCTCTTCATTGAGCCAATCCAAGCACTCATCAGAGAGGGTGCAATTGAAAGTGGGAGCGGGGCCCAAAAGCTCCCTCGTCCTCCATGCTGTGGCATACCGAGCTAGTTGCGCACCTCGGACCGAAAACGTAACAGGGTACTCTATCCCCTCCTACGGGCAAATCTGATCTTGTCCGAACTAGTGTCGAAACCGGAACGAAAAAAAGAAGACACAGTGTGTCATGCCAATCAACTGAATCCCAGGCTGACAGGTCATGTTGTAACTCATTGCAGGCAGGTTAAGCCAAGGGCAGTGCCAAGCAATGTGGTCCGCGGACAAATTGCACATCCAGCTGTACCACCATCCTTCATCCGAAACATCGACTAGACGTTGTCGGGAGAAATAGCTGCGAGCTGAATATGCCGGACACGGGTCCACAACTCTCAACTTGTCCATCAACCACACCTGGGGAGGGATGAAAAACGAGAGAATAAAGAATAGAGAGATGTACGTTGAGAGAAAAAGTGAGCTGAAGGTTTTGAGAGAAAAATCGAGCTTGAGGGTCGAGTGATGTGAGATACATATGTGAGATGGGGTGGGAAACATTACCTGCAATAGTAGTGACTCCCCACAAACCTAGCCGTCTCCTGGCGATGAAAAGCGTCTAAGCCCATCAATGTCTCGGCCAATGTCATGGCAATGTAGCTTTCGCCCCCTTTCAAGCTCGCGGCGACCTCAATCAAACGAGTGCTAAACCCACCAGAGCTTGGGACAAGTAAGAAATGGGACATCATGCACAAGCAAAGCGCATATCGTTGATAACCCTTCCAATGATGGTCGCCACGGTCACCAGCATCGAAAAACCGACAAACCAAGCTCGGAGTGTCCAACTCTCCATCATGAATCAACGACCGAGTGTCATGCATAGTAAGGTCGCACATCCATCCTAAGGCTTGGACGTGGCTGAACTGGAACTGAAGCAAGATTTTCTCGTCGCGCTCATATTCCATTAAAGCTTGGAAATCCTCAAAAAGTGGGGCACGTCTCTTGACCGCCAAAACTAAAGACATGTGTTACCGGATTGCAAAACCTTGTCGCGGCATGGAGGAACGGAAAACGCAGCGGTGTGCGGCCCAGCGTGAATAGTGTATTTATGCCGAAACCCCAGAAATTCTGCCTTTCCGAGCCATCCAAGTTGGCAATCCAAGTTGTGAGATTTTGGGCAAGAAACTCTTCCATTTGGTGCAAATCAGTGTTGAAATGAGAAAAACTACAAAGCTGAGGCTTTTGTAGAGGATAAGGTGTTAAGTGGAAGACAGGTGTCAACATTCTGGAGGTGCATGCCATTTTTGGCCGATCGGCTAAAAATAGTGCCGACTGACCATCCTTTTTGGCCGATTGGCTAAAAATGTTGGCCGATGGCCATTTCTTGTGGCCAGTGACCTTTCCCTTTGGCCGATGGCCTTCCTTCTTGTTCCCTGAGCTGTTTATGTATTAAACATGCTGAGAATTCGTGATTGGCACCACTTCCAATGCCTTCTGATGATGATTTTGCAAAGTCACACCCGCGTTGTTTCGATTTGTTTATCGAGTTGTTGTATATATGCTTATTGAGTTGTATTTCACATTCTTTAAGTCTTTGCTTTGCTTATCGAGTTGTATTTACACTTGGTTAGCTTATCTAGTTCTTTGTTTGGATTATCAAGTTGTTTTTGTCGTTAGTCGGTCCACTAGTTGATTATTATGATGCAAATGCTTAATTTCCAAACAAAAGTTCAATCTCATTTGCATTGTTATGTAATGCGATGCGATGCATAAAATATACAAATGTAACACTTTTTTGAGCAAAATAGCTGTTTCATTTCTATCATGTCTTTTGCAAAAAGTACATAATTTTGAGGAAAGTAAAACCTGCCTGAGGCAGTACAATGTGCTCAAACTACCAGTAAAAAGAAAAGTAAAGCAAAAAAGAGGAGAAAAACAACAAAATGTCTGAACAAAGCAAATAAAAGAAAAAGCAGTAGAATGTCTGGATCAATATCGATGGCCTCAAGTGCGGGAGTCGGTCCTGGTCCTCTTCCTGGATGAGGGTCCAGGGTCACCACCGCCATCTCCATAGTCAGAATCTGAGCTGTCTCCGGCCTCGCCATGGGACGCCGCCGCCTTCTCATCAGAATCATCGGGGGAGGGCTCTCGCAAACTGCTCTCAACATGAGCGTGCCTATGTCTGCCCCGGCTATGGAATGTCAACCCCCGCCTGGCTCCTCCTCTTCCTCGAGCAGGAACAGATGGCCCAACTGGAGCACCTCCCGCGGTCGGAATCTGGAATGGAGCCTGAAAAGGACAAATGGCAAATACATCAGCTACGCTACGGAAAGCGGAGTATGAATACCGAATACAGTGTATGAATACAGTGTATGAATGCTGTGAGCAGTATAATAGTATAGAATGCAGTGTATGAGTACAGTGTATGAATGCCGTGAGCAACGCTGTGAGCAGTGTATAGGGTACAGTGTATCAGTGCCATGAGTGCTGCGTATCAAGTGTCGTGCTGATAGTGTGATGCATCAGATTATGTATGTAACAGATTATGCAGAGTTTGAGACTACGGTTGAGAGAACTTACCGGGATGAGGAGCAATGGGTATCTAGTAAGACTCCCCACCCTGTCCTCGGCATGTCATCGTCGTAGGCAGCTTTGGCCATTTAGCTCCCTGCCCTCTCCAGGACCCACTCTTGCCTTGGGCCGGAGGTGCCCTCGGTGCCCCTGCTCCTGCTGCTGGCGCCGCTGGCCTCTCTCTCTCGACTCGGCGGGCACCGGTCAGAGGCCGCATGAGATAAGCCTAAATGTACTCAGCGTAATCGCCCTCGTCTCTAAAGCTCTCCGAGTCCCAGCCGATCGTATAATCCATTATCTCCTCAAAGGTGTACCTCTTAGTGTGCCTCGTGTAGGTAGGAGGAGGTGCTGGAACTATCTACTCTGGCATGCCCAAGGTCTACCCTAGGAAGCGCTCCCTAAAGTACCAAGCGTGGCAAACCGGTCCCTCTAACATGACCCTGAACCGGGCAGTCTCTCGAGCATCGGCATACTGCTCCCGAACTGCGTCAGGAAACGAGGCCCAAGGCTGCTAGGTGATCTGCAAATCATACACAGTTTGTTATCTACTGTTATTGAGAGTACAATATAAAGTGAAGCTTAAATAAACTGTAATGTTTGACATACCTCGGCTGCGGTGATGGTGTCAAAGTAGCGGGGGAAGAATATGAATGACTACTGTGGCCTCCGCTCGCACCTCACATCGAAGCGGTGGGAAAACGGAACCATGGGGGGCATCTCCTCATCCGGCACTGGAGCAAGCCTAGGAAAGTAGGCTTACACCCACAACTGTAGAGTGTAATAGAGCAGATATGAGTACGCTTATCAGATAAAGCACTATACAGTGTGCAAAGTGTGTAGTGTATGTAGTGTACAGTTAGTGTAAAGCAGATTGCATGCGTGCAGTGTGTGTGATGTACAAATAATGAAAAATAGAATTGAAAAGACAAAAAAGGGAGCATGTACCTCCCAGGCTCGCCAATAGCCTCCAAGCAACTGCCTGCTGCGGCGAGAGGAAGAGCTCATATATCCGTAATGAGTGGCCAAGCCCGCGCCACCCCAATCGTAGCCGCGGATCCGCGTCACATCCACAAGTGCGCTCAGTAGGTAAAGAGCGACAGTGTTTCACCCGGTCGACGAAGAGCGTGGTCCCCGGCAGGAACATGATGAAGCCACGAGCATACTGCTTCTCCTCCTCCCGTGTAGTAGGCGCCTGGATCTGGAAGTGATCCTCAAACAATGAGTACCTCACAAACCCTGACCGGGCAAGAGGTGGCTGAGTGCCGAGCAAGTATAGCTGAGCGGCGTTCCACTCATCCATATCTGTATCAAAGGGGATCGGATCACCCCCTACTCCGATGCCTGTCAGCATGGAGAAGTCAAAGGGAGTCATCGTCATCTCCCCGGTGGTAGAAAGGTGGAAAGAGTCGGTGGTGTCCCACCACCTCCCCACCAAAGCAGCAAGAAGGGGCCTCCTCGCAGTGAGGCACGAGAGTGCCATGCAGAAGGTCCCAAAGCCGGCCTGGTCGACAATATAGCGAACCGCATCGGGTAGCTCCATATACCATCTTCGAGCGACGATATTCCCATACCCCCGAAAGGCATGGGAATCTCCCTGTGTTCAAAGACACACAAATGCAAAGTAATGTCAGATGTACAGTGGTTGAATGCCTTCAGAATTGGGAAAAATACAGTATGGGTGCATATGTTCGAGTTTACACAGATATTGGGTGGGCTAAGCATACGATGTAACAGTTTGTTTGGGTTATTCAGTTGAAAATGCAGTGCATGTGCATATGTTTGGGTGTGCTCCAAATTGACGAAAATGCAGCGTGTGTGCATGTGTTCAGATTTAAACCGATGTCGGGTGTGGGTGTGCTCACAGTGAACTATAGCATGAGATGTATCAGTGTGTCTGAGTTAAGCAGTTAAAGAATAGAATTGACTATCGCAGTTATATGTTCTACATTGCAGAAAATGAAACAGAGCAAAAGTTTACCTCAGAAGCGCCGTAGGACAGATATGACTCTGGCTCATGTAGCAAAAGCTCCAGTGGCGCGCCCCGCGCATAACTCCTGAAGTGGCGGATGCCGTCGGGAGGCAACACGTGTACCGCCGGCCTGTAAGTCACCGGATCGAAAAGCCGGATGTGAAGAGGTAGGAGCTCGACCTCAGGGTCCACATCCATTTCTGGGGGAGTCCCACCACGTGGAATGTCGTCTGCCATCTCAAAAGGAGCATGAAAATGGCCGAGAAAGTGAAAAACGGGCAAGAATGCGAAACGTCAACCCAAAAGTCAACCCCGAGAGGATGAAAAATGGAAGAAAAGGTCAGAGTGTGGAAAAGGCACAAAAACCAAGTAAACTCGGGGCGAAACAAACCCCAAGTAGTGGAAACCATGAAAGAAACACCGAAAACCGAGTTTTGTTCGGTTTAAAGTGTGCGAAACGAGAAGGGTTTCGCGAATCGAATGACGAAAAGGGCTCGAAAACACAAGGAAAGCAAAGATCGAAGGCAGGAAAATCACCTAGAGAGAAAGAGGAGTGATTTTTGATCAAGAGAAAGTGAGGATATGGGGTTTGGAGCCCCATATTTAAAGACCCGTGGCCAAAAGACAAAACAGCCCCGAAATTGCCATTTTTGGCCGGTCGGCCAAATTGTTATCCGATTAGCTAAATATTTGGCCGATGAGCTTATTTTGTGGCCGATGGATGGCCGATGGACTTTCCTTGTGGTCGATGCACCTCCAACACCCCTGTTTGGGTTAATTATGTGGTTTGGGACCTTCATCTCTCAAGATAGTGCAAGAAAGTACACTTTTGAAACTTAACCGATCTTCGTGTTGACCTCGAACCGTGTCTTCCGTGTACGGCATTCGATGCGCGCGAGATGTACCCTTTTCGTATCCTTTTGTATATTGCAAAAAAATTCTAGAATTACTTTTGTGCATGTTATGTTATAATGTTTTGTCATAATTGTAATAAGCGCACTTGTTACGCGTCTTTCCGCCTTTGCACCGAGCACGCTTCATCTTGCTTTAGAGTTGCACCTCAACATCATGAATAACATGCATTTACCATGCTTTCGTTGAATGTATACCTCTTTTTGTTGTTGCATTGTTACACACATTGCTTGTGTTGTTGCGCATGCTTTACTTACATGTGTTTATGCACCCTTTCGCATTTTTACACACATTGCCTGCGTTGTCGCGTTTGCTTTACTTACATGTGTTGCCATGCTTTTTCTCGCATTGTTATGCGTACACTTACGTTGCAATGTTATGCACCCCTTGTCTGTGTTGTCGCGCATGTTCTACTTGTATTATCATGCTTATTCCAGTCGCATTGTTATGCATACACTTAGGCTGCATTGTTGTGTACCCCTTGCCCGCATCGTCGCGCATGCCCCTACTTGCATTGTTATGCTCGTTCTACTAGCATTGTTATGACATACTTGCATTATTATACTCGTGTTTATCTCATATTGAAGTGATTTCTTGATCTAACATTGAACGTAACTTTCTACTATATTGTACCTATTGAATTTCTTTCTTTTGCAGGCATGATATTGTATGTACGGTTCATTCAAGGGAAGTCCCGGTTCAGCTTAACAGCTACCCTTCTCCACTTGCGTTTGGCACGCGTTTGGGCATATCTTTCTCCTTTCGCGTTTAGCACGTGCTTGGATGACTGTGCTCTCTTTCCTCTTTTGCATGTGCCACGCTGAGAGACGCTCTCTTTCCTCTCATCTGTGTGCCACACTGAGAGACGCACTCTTTCCTCTTTTGCGTGTGCCACGCAGAGAGAGGCTCTCTTTCCTCTCATGCTTGTGCCACGCTGAGAGACGCTCTCTTTCCTCTCATGCGTGTGCCACGCTGAGAGAAGCTCTTTTTCCTCTCATGCTTGTGCCACGCTGAGAGACACTCTATTTCCTCTCATGCGTGTGCCATGCTGAGAGATGCTCTCTTTCCTCTCATGTGTGTGCCATGCTGAGAGATGCATGCTCTCTTTTCTCTCATGCGTGTGCCACGCTGAGAGATGCTCTCTTTCCTCTCATACGTGTGCCCCGCTGAGAGATGCTCTCTTTCCTCTCATGCGTGTGCCGCGCTCAGAGATGCTCTCTTTTCTCTCATGCGTGTGCCGCGTTCAGAGATGCTCTCTTTCCTCTCATGCGTGTGCCACGCTGAGAGATGCTCTCTTTCCTCTCATGCGTGTGCCGCGCTGAGAGATGCTCTTTTTCCTCTCATGAGTGTGCTACGCTGAGAGATGCTCTCTTTCCTCTTTTGCATGTGCAACACTGACGCTGAGAGATGCTCTCTTTCCTCTCATGCGTGTGCCACACTGAGAGATGCTCTCTTTCCTCTTTTGCATGTGCCACGTCGAGAGACGCTGTCCTTCCTTTCTTGCGTGTGCCACGCTCAGAGATGTTTCTTCCTCTCCTACGTGTGATACGTTGAGGGATATTGTGTTCGAGACCCCGGGTGTCCTCGGTAGTCTCTTTTAGTCTTCTCCGCGTGAGACGTAGTGAGAATTGCATAACTTTCTTGCATCCTTTCTGTTGGAATGTGTAGGACTACTCTCTCTTATTCGCTTGTTTAAATTGTTGTATTTATTTTGCATGAATGCTTCATTACAGCTTTCTTTGCATGATCATAAGTTATGCTCGACATCTTGCACGTCATTCGCATCTTGCCCCTGCTTACGGGTGTATCTCTTTGTTATCCTGTATGCTTGTCTGATTCTTCGGCCTTGTCAAAAATGGGTCGTCTTTGGGCTTTGACATTCACTCCCGTGATCTTATGACTTTCGAGTTCTGTCAAAGAGGGGCAACTGTAGAAACCCCATTTTTGACTGTCCGTAAGACTTGGACATCATCGTTTGAACACTCGATGATCATCCATGCTCGTGTTCATTGCGCCTTGCCTTAGGATCTCTCAACTTGTCTGTTTTGTGCTTGGTTGTGGACCAAGGACTTATGGTTTTGCTTCTGAGGGAAGAGGGTGGCTTGTTTGCCATCCCCTCAACCCACCGGCCAAGGCTTGAAGCCATCGGCCTTGTTTTCTTTCCATCAGCCAAAAGTGTTGGCCGGTCGGCACTTTTGTTGGTCGGTCGACACTTGTGTTGGTCGATCGGCCATATTTTCTGGCCGAGCCCTTTCTATCTGCTTTTTGCAGATATTTTGTGCCAGTTGTGACAGCTGGTATGCACAATTCTGATCCTCCATACACGTGTATGGAGGAATTTGCCCCAAGACTCAAGCTTGTTCAACAAGCTTGAGAATTGGATTTCCATAAGAAGGGAGCCTCCCCTCCCTTTCCAGAGGTTCAGCAAAATTGATATAGAGTTCATATATCCATCTACCTCTATATCTCTCTCTATATTTGTGTGTGTGTTTGTGAGCTAAAGTGTGTTTTTGTTCATACTTTTGCACTAGAGCACCTAGTAGAGCACCTTCCTTTGGTTGCTGAGGCACTAGGAAGTTGGTTTCAGAGTTCTTGGGATGGTTTTGATCCAAGGAGGTGGCTGGAGTTGTGTTCTTGAAGGTGTTCTTCAAGGGTGAGCAACTAACCTTTTGTTTCCCCATTTTGGCTTAAGCTTTTAGATCTATTTCCATATTGTTTTAAGCTTAACTATAAACTAAAAAAAGTTATGATTTTGTATGCTTTAGATGATTGTTTAAGGTCACTTTTTGGTTGGGGGTTGTCTACCCCCTCTTAGGCCTTGTTTGGCCTTGTTTGGAGCCACCTCTTTTGGCCTTTGTTCTTGCTTTGGTTTGACCTTTCTACCACTGAAATCCAAAGGATTTTCAGTGGTGGAAAGGTGGTTTTAGGGTCTTGAATAGGAGAAGGACACCCCCCCTCTCCTTGTGTCTCATATGCTTGTATTGTTGGCTTATAAGAGTAGCATGTTTTCCTAGCATGTTTTTGCTTCATTTCAGCAAGCGTTTGGTGTTATTTGGTCATGCTATACCTCTGTTTTAAGTTGGTTTAATGGTCTCTTGCATGCATCATATACTTGCCTTGCAATCCTCTCATTCGTCTTAACATGCATCATGCATTTGGACCATCATGCTTGCATATTTTGGCTCAACTCAAAGGAGCTTTTGGCCATGTTTTACCATGTTTGAACTCTGTTTGGTGTTGTCTCGATCATGCTTGCGTTGTTTTGCATAGCCTTGGTTCATTCTAGCTTGTAAGCTTTATGCCTTGAGTTCATTAGCATGTGTTACTTGAAGTATTTTCATGATTTTCCATCATGTGAAATGTGATTTCAGTCCATGTTTCATAGTCACACACTTGCATTTATCACCTATTCCATGTTTTAGATAGTTTGTGTTTTATGCCTTAAGAATAGGTCATTGTGCATGCCACCATGCTTAGGCCTTTGGCATACCATCGAAGTGGGTTTTTGGGCTTGTTTTGACATGTCATAACTCTGATTTTCATTGGCTAAGTCATGCCATGCTCGGTTGTAGTAGGTGTAGTGTAACGCCCCTTTGTAGCCTTACATGCTTCATGTTTTGTGCTCACCTTTCTAGCATGTTTTGGCCTCATTCCTTGCATGTTTTAGAATCACTTTGGCATGCTTTGGGACTATTTTAGTTGCCCTTGGCCCTTTGGGGCTTGCCTTGCATAGCCATGGTGTAAGTCCCTTTGCCAATCTTGAGCTTTGAGCCTCTTCGTATGTTATGCTTGCTTTGTTTGAGTGGTTTGGCACCACTCCTTGCGTGATTTCAGAGCTTACCTCATTGCCACATTGTCATGTTTGTCACTTCTTGCTCATGTTTGAGAGTTGCGCCCTTATGCCTAAGTCATAGGTCAATTGGCATACATGCTTATTTTGCATTTCATTCCATCATTCCTTAGCATTTTGGCCACTGTTTTTGGTGTGGCTGAGGCCTATCCATCTTCAGTGTAACTCTATGGATCATGCGGTTTGTGTGTTGTTGCATGCTTATCGTAGTGCATGTTGTTGCATGCTTGTTGTTGGTATTGTTGCAGCATACCTATTGCATTGCATGTTTGTATGTCTAAGTTGCATTTTGCATGTTTGCTAGTTATCACTTTGTCACATGCTTGTCTAGGTTGCATTGCATTTGGCATGCTTGTTACCTTAACCTTATGTGCATGCCTGAACTGCATTGCATTTGGCATGCTCATGCTGCATCGAATAGCTTTCCTTGGCTGCATGCATTGCATTGAGTTTGGTTTGGGTGTCAAACCAAACACGAGGACCGAGGGATGCTCGTACTTGAAGTGACGAAATGTGCCTCGATCCTCAGTCGCCGACACTCTTGATCCAACATGATAGAGCTCTAGGCATTCATGTGTTTTTGTGCATTCATTCCATATTGATTTGCACACTTGGCTCCTTCGACCATCACGCATTGAAATGCACAATTGATGGCCCGAGGGTCGAGTACTACACTCCCTTGAGCTCATGACATGATAGGGAGGGTGTTTGTGCACACATTGCCTTGAAAATGCATTGACATGCTCTGTTTGTCCTCTGCTGCAGCAAAACAGCATTCTGCAGGAAGATATGGCCGGCCGGCCATCTTCAATGCCGATCGACTAAAAATTGTTGGCCGATATCCTCATAAATGGTCGGTGACCAACTCCACATGGCCGGTGTTCCTATGTTTTGGCCGGTGACATCTCACAATGCTCAGGGAGTGATTCAGAAGCATACTTGGGACTTGTGCAGTTTTTCGAAGCGCAGAACAGTGCAAATAGAGGCAACATGTGGCATGGCAACGAGTTTCTGAGTGAGGCGACCGAGCATGCATTCCTCCCTCTTCTCGAGGCCACTTTCCTATTCTTCATAGCTTAATTAATTTGTTTAATTAGTTAAGAGTTATGTAATAATTAATTAGCTAGGGTAGTTAATTAATTAGTTGATTTGTATTATTTATTCGAACCCTTCGTTGAGAGGGCGAATTTTGTAATAAGTGTACATGTGTGTGTGAATGTCTTACAACCCCACGTCTTTCTCCCTTTTACTTACCAGCTTTCAATGGTTAGTTTTAGGTCGTGTTTCAATTAGCATCCTTATGCTCGCATGTTTGCATCATTCATCTGTATTGCATGCACCGGGCTTGGCGCATCATACTAACCGCATAGTATTTCAATTCCAACTTGAATATGTGTATTGAGTTGTCGCATTTCACATGCCATTCTTAGACAGCCGAGCCTATTTCTAGTTGCATTGTGCATGTGTTGCATTACCCATCTTAACATAAACTCGGATCATGCATTATATACTAACTAGCTATTGTTTTGGCTTGGAGTACTGGGTAAACTTTTATGCTTTAGCATCTTGCATATGTGTAAGTGTTGCCATGCTTAGCATGCTTGCCATGAGGTTATGTGCTTAAGTGATATAACTGCCTGAATGCCTGTGGGTGAAGGCTGGATTACTTGAATTGGAACAATTCATCGAAATGCGCGTTTTAAGCCTACTTGAGGGTGGCAAATCCACGTCTTAGCCTACTTACGAGTAGCACCTTCAAACCATTTTTGAACAAACATGAGATGTTCTGTTCCAACTTAGGCGATCTAGTCTATACTTGTGTGTTGTGCGCATCACATAGTAATTATAGGCTAATAGCCGGAATAAGAACACATGTGTTTTCAAAAACAAGATATCATGTTAGTAAAGGCCGATCTTTGATCGGGCGAGTGGGGGTGCTCATAGATGACCTTTCCAAATCGTACCCAAGTTCCCGAGCCGAGGCAACTTTGGTGATGACGGACACGTGGCCTTAGGCACGAGTCCGGGTTTCCTAAATTTTCCAAAATAAAATATTTAGGTGGCGACTCTGTATCAGGCAAAGTAGTCCATGTTTGGCACTTCTTTACAAAAATCAGTTTTGCAAAACGATTTGCTAGATTTGGACTCTTCGGTGATTTATCAATCTCACATTGCACATTGTGAGATCAGATTAAGAACCATGACATTTGAGTCCGAACTGTAGTACGGCATAAAGCCCCTCGGGGCGCGTCTACACCAACCAATCGTGAAATCGGTCATCTCCTGATGGGTGTACATTTATGTCTGCCTCATGTGCGAAGGAGGTGGCACCAGAACCACCGGCTTAGGTAGACTGAGGCTCTGCCGCAAGAAGCGCTCTCCCAGGTACCATGCCCAACAGACCAGACTCTCGAGGAAAACTTGGAATCAGGCAGTCTCCCGAGCGCCCATATACCGGTCTCTAATTACGTCAGGCAGCACTGCCTAGGGCTGCCAGGTGATCTGCAAATGGCAAGATATACAGTTTGTTATCTGCTATTGAAACTGCAATGTAAAGCAAAACTCAAATGAATTGTAAGGTTTGAAATACCTCTATTGCGGCTATAGTGTCAAAGTATCTGCAGAAAAACAAGAAAGACTCTCGCGGCCTCCACTCGCACCTCACATCAGACCTATGAGAATATGGTACAACGGGGGGCATCTCCACCTCCGGCTCTGGAGCAAGCCTCAGGAAGTAGGCATACACCCACAACTATAGAATGTAAAAGGGCAACAATGAGTATATTTATCAGTAAAGCAGAGTACAGATAAAGCTAAAATAAGAGAATCATGTGCAGTGTATCGTGCAGTGTGTGAAATGTCTTGCGCAGTGTGTATCGTGTACAGCCAGTGTAAAGCAGATTGCCTATATGCAGTGTATGTGGTGTACAGATAATGTGAACTGAAAATGTAAAGTCGAAAGGAAAGGCGTACCTCCCAGGCTCGCTAGTAGCCCCCTAGCAGATGCCCGCTCCGGTGAGATAAGGAGTTCTTGTATCCGTACAGTGTGGCCAATCCTCTGCCACCCTAGTCGTAGCGCTAGATCCGGGTCACGTCCACCAGCGCGCCCAACAGATAGAGGCCAACGGTGTTCACCTGGTCGGCGAAGAGAGTAGTGCCCAGCATGAACATAAGGAACCCTTGGGCATAATGCTCAACCTCCTCCCGAGTCGTCGGCGTCTGTACCCTGAACTGGTCCTCGAACCATGAATATCTCACGAACCCTGGTCGGGAGAGAGGCGAGTGAGTGTCGAGCAAAAAGAACTGGGCAGCATCCCACTCGCCCATATCAGTGTCGAAGGGGATCAGATCACCCCCTACTCCGATGCCAGTGAACATGGAGAAGTCGAAGGGAATCATCGTCATCTCCCCTTCCGTGGAAAGGTGAAAGGAATCGGTGGTGTCCCACCACCTCCGCACTAGTGCGCCTAGAAGTGGCCTACTCGCAATGAGGTACGAGAGTCCCATGCAGAAAATACCGAAACCGGCCTCGTCGACGATATGGCGGACCTCATCGGGTAGCTCCATGTACCAACCCCGGGCAATGGTGTTCCTATAACCCCGGAAGGCATGGGAATCTCCCTGTGTTCAAGACAAACAGATGCAAAGCAGTGTCAAAAATACAGTGTTTGAATGTGTTCAGAATCGATAAAAATGCAGTGTGTGTGCATATGTTCAAGTTGACACAGATATCATGTATGAATGTGCTCAGGGTGAACAAAGCATGCGATGTACAAGTGTATTTGTGATGATCAGACAAAGAGCAATATCGGCTATCCAAGACATGTGATCTACATTCCAAAAAGTAAAGAGGAAGAGTATACCTCAGCGGTGCCATAAGATAGTTGTGACTTCGGCTCGCGCAGCAGGAGGTCCTCCGGAGCACCACGCGAGAAGCTCCTAAACTGGCGAATGCGGTCGGGAGGCAACATGTGTACCTCGGGCTGGTACGTCGCCGGGTCGAAGGGCCAAATACTAAGAGGCAAGAGCTCGAACTCAGGATCCATCTCCATCCTTGGAGGAGCCCAACCCTCTGGAATGTCATCCGCCATCTCAAGAAAAGAGAGAAAATGGTCGAAGGTATGAAAAATGGGCAAGAATGCCAAAAGTCAACCAAAAGTCAACCCTGAGGGTGAAAAGTGGAGGAAAATGTCAAGGCTCGGAAGAGGGCACGAAAACCAAGACTAACTCGGGGGAAACATACCCCAAGTGATGGAAATCAAGAAGGAGGCACCGGATACACTTTCCAATCGATTCAAAGTGTTCGAAACAATGAGGGTTTTGGGAATCGAAAGTTGTGGAAGGTTGGAAAACTCGTGTAAAGCTCGAATTGAAGGGAGGAAAACAATCTAGAGAAAGAGGAGAATAGATTTCGGCAAAGAGGAAGTGGAAGTATAGGGTTTGGAACCCTATACTTAAAGACCCGAGACAAATGGACAAAACTGCCCTGAATCTGCCACTTTTAGCCGATCTGCCAAATTGTTGGCCGATAAGATTGTTTTATGGCCGATGGATGGCCGATGGCTCCCCCTTGTGGCTGATGGACCTGCAATGCCCTTGTTTGGGGTAGTTCTATTGATTTGTACCCCATCTCTCAAGAAGGTGCAAGGAAATACATTTTTTGAAGCTTAAACGGCCTCTGTGGTGACCTCGAACCGTGTCTTCCGTGCACAACACTCGATACGTGCAAGGTATATCCTTTTTGTCGTATCCTTTTGTATATTGGAAGATTCGAAAATTGATTTTGAATATGTTGCATTACAGTGTTTTGTCATGTTTGCAAGGTGCGCGTTCGATTATACGCCTTTTTACTTTTACATTGAGCATGCCCTATCTTGTTTTTAGGTTGTATCTCAACATTATGAAGAACATGCCTTCACCGTGCTTACATTGAATATGTGCATCTCTGTGTAGTTGCATCGAACATGCGTTTTGCGTTGTGGCGCACACTTGTTGCATTGTCATGCACGCCTTACTTGCGTTGTCGCACACTCTTGTTGCATCGTCATGCACCACCTTACTTATGTGGTCGCGTACGCTCTACTTGCATTGTTATGCACCTTATCAGTTTTGCATTGTTATGCACGTTTCAATCGCATTGTTATGTAACCTCTCTACGTGCATTTTTATGCACTTCTTACGTGCATTGTTATGCACTTTTCACTTGCATTGCTATGCAGTTTTCACTTGCATTGCTTCGCACTTTTCACTTGCGTTGCTATGCATCTTTTCACTTGCATTGTGTATGCACGCATTTATTTTGTATTAGAATTGTAAGATGATGTGACATTGAACATGTGTTGCTACTATATGGTACTTGTTGAATTTCTTTCTTATGCAGGCACGATATTGTATGTACGGTTCATTTGAGGTTGGTGCAACCAGACGATACTGTGTGTACTGTTCATTCAGAGGAATTCCAGGTAAGACCTTTCCTGTCCTTTGAGTTCATTTTGTCTCGGTTAGGAACACCCGAGTGCACTCGGTATTTACGCTATACCCTTGTTAGAAGCATTGGGACTCACTCCAATGTTTATGCAACTCCTCAGTGCTAGCACTGCTTCCTTTCCTCTCTTGCGTGTGATACGCTGAGAGATGCTTCCTTTCCTCTCTTGTGTGTGATACACTGAGAGATGCCCTTTCCTCTCTTGCGTGTGATACGTTGAGAGATGCTCTTTCCTCTCCTGCGTGTGATACGCTGAGAGATGTTGTGTTTGAGGCTCCGGGTATTCTCGGTAGTCACTTTTAGCCTTCTTTGCGTCAAACGTGGTGAGAATTGTATAATTTTCTTATATCCTTTTTGTTGGAATGTGTGAGACTGTCGTTTCTTATTCGCCTGCTTAAAATGTTGTATTTATTTTGCATGAATGCTTCACCACAGCTCTCTTTTCATGATCATAAGTTATGTTCGGCATTGTGCATGTCATTTGCATCTTGCCCCTGCCTAGGGGCGCATCTTATTGTTATCTTGTGTGTTTGTCTAAGTCTTTGGCCTTGTCAAAAATGGGTCGTCTCTGGGCTTTGACATTCACTCCCGTCATTTCATGACTTTCGAGTTCTGTCAAAGAGGGGCAACTGTAGACACCCCAGTTTTGACCGTCCTCAAGACTTGGACGTCATCGTTTGAACACTCGATGATCATCCATGCTCATGTTCGTTTTGAGTTTCTGAAGGTTTCGGCTGTGCGCCTTGCCTTGGAGCTTCTCAACTTGTCTGTTTTGTGCTTGGTTGTGGACCAAGGGCTTGTGGTTTGTTTCTGAGGGAAGGGGGTGGCTTTTTGGCCAGCCCCTACAACCCATCAGCCAGGCCTCATGCCTATCGGCCTTGTCTTCTCTCCATCGGCCATAAGTGTTGGCCGGTCAGCACTATTTTTGGTTGATCGGCCATTTTTTTGGCCGACACCCCTTTTTCTGCTTATGCAGATATTTTCCTTCCAGCTGGTGCTAGCTGTTGGTCGCTTGGTGTATCCTCCATACACGTGTATGGAGGGATTTAAACCAAGCTTTAGCTTGCTAAGGAAGCTTGGGACTTCATTTTCTATAAGAAAGGAGGCCCCTCTCCCTTTCCAGGGGTTTTGAAATTGGAGATACAAGATATATCTCTCTTTCTCTCTCTCTCTATATATATATATTCCTCTCTCTCTCTATATTGGCCCTTGTTTGTGCCTTAAAGTGAGTGTTCTTCACACATTTTGCCTAGAACCCCTTAGCCAAATCTCTTGACCTTGGAGCTGAGGTTCCATAGGACTTGTTTTAGCATCTTAAGGTTGGTTTTGGCATAGAAAAGCTGCTGGTTTTGTTGTTCTTCAAGGGTGAGTCCCATATCCTCTTTTAAGCTTTGTTTTGCTTGAGTACTTAGCCATATTTGCATTCTTCTTTTGGCTTAGCTTTCAACTGAAAAAAGTCTTGTTTTGAAGTGCTTAACATGTTGGTTTGAGACCTCTTTGGTGTTAGGGTTGGTCTACCCCCTTTAGAGCCTTGTTTGGCCTTGTTTTGAACCATCTCTTTGGGCCCTCGAGATCACCTTTATTTGGCCTCTTCACTACTGAATTCCAGAGGAATTTCAGTGGTGGAAAGTGTGTTTTGAGGTCTTAAATAAGAGAGGGTTGTCCCCCCTCCTCTTCTCTTATATGCTTGTGTTGATGGCTCACCAAGTAGGCCTGTTTTTATACCTCTTTGTGGCTCCACTTCAGCATGTCTTAGGCTTTGTTTTTCTGTGATATAACACTGTTTTGGCTTGGTTTGATCACATCATGCATGTTCCTTGCACTTGTAGTGCAAATCCTCTCACTAGCCTAATATGCATCATACTTTTAACCATCATTCTAGCATGTTTTTGGCTCTACTCAAAGAAGCTTTTACTCATGTTTTACCATGCTTGAGCTCTATTTGAAGTTGTTTTGGTCATGCATGCCTTGCTTTGTATAGCCATAGTTCATTCTTCCTCAGTAGCTTTGAGTTTCCAAGTCACTAGCATGCGTTTCTTGGGCTATTTGCATGATTTAGCATCATTTGAAATGTGATTTCGGTGCATGTAGTGTGGCTATAAACTCACATTTGTCACTCTTTCAATGCTTTGGAGGGGTTGTGCTTTATGCCTTAACTATGAGCCCATTTGCATGCCTTATTGCCTAAGCTTTTGGGCTGCCATATCAGTGCATTTTTGGTGTTATTTTGACATGTCATAACTCTGAATTTTATTGGTATAGTCATCTCATGCTTGGTTTTGGTGGATGTAGTGTAATCCTCTTTATTGGCCTAGTATGCTCCATTCTTCATGTCTTTAATTCTAGCTTGTATTGGCTATGTTCAAGCATGTTTTTGGTACTGTTTTGACCTGCATTGGAACTGTTCTGAGTTACCCCAACCCTTTAGGGCTTGCTTGATATAGCCATGGTGTAAGTCCCTTGACTAGCTTTAAGCTTTAAACCCACTAGCATGCCTTACTTGTCATATGTGCATGATTTAGCATCCTTTGGAATGAAATTTCAGAGCTTACTTCATTGCTACACTCTCACATTTGCCACTTCTTCATCATGTTTGGGAGTTGTGCTATTATGCTTAGTTCATAGGCCAATGCATGAGCATGCATTTTCTTGCCTTTTCATGCCATCATTTCAGCATTTTGGCCACTGTTTTGGACCCTCTTACGTTTGTCCATATGTGGTTTAAGTCCATTAAGTGTTGCATTACATAGCCCTTGCCATTGCATTATGTTTGCATATTGTTGCATGCTCATGTTGCTTGCATATTGCATGCTGCATGTTGCATTATGTTTGCTTGTTTGTTGCATTACATTATGTTTGCGTTGGATGCTGATCCAAACACGGGGCACGAGGCACGTTTCATACTTGAAGTGATGAAACGTACCTCATTCTTTAGGTCACAGACACTTTTGATCATGTATGATAAGGCGGAGGTTTATTGAGTCTTATGTGTTATTTGTGTGCATGCATTGACATTGATTTGTGCAACTCGATCTCTTTGCCCATCATCCATTGAGATGCGTGATTGATGGCTCAAGAGCCGAGCACCACACTCGTTTGAGCTTTAGACGTGATAAGGAGTGTGGTTGCACACACATTTTCTTGCAAATACACTGCCATGCCTCTGTTAGTGCTCTGTTGCAGCAAAGGGAGAATTTACAGGTAGCAGTGGTCGATCGAGCACTTTGTATGCCGATCGACTATAAAAGTTGGTCGATAGCCATAACATCTGGCTGATGGCCACTCCTCTTGGCCAATCACCTCTCAGCATGTCCATAAGGTGGATCAGAAGTATCTTGGAGGTTGGCACAATTTTCAGAAGTCTAAAATAGTGCAAACAGAGGCATCACGAGGCACGACACTGGATTTCTGGGAGGACGCGACCGAGCATGCATCTTTCGTTGTTCAAGGCGGAGCTGTGGCAGCCTAATTTAATTTCTTTCATACTTAGTTGGTTTTGTAATTTAATTAATTTGATTAATTAGTTGGTTTGTAATTAATTAGCTTAGCGTAGCTAGTTAGTTGATTTATTCGGACCCTCCTCCAAGAAGGAAAATGTTGTAATAAGTGTGCGTGTGTGTGATACATGTCTTCCAACCCCACGTCTTTCTCCCTTTTATTTACCAACTTTCGATGGTTAGTTTAGGGCATATTTCAATTAGCATCTTTATGCTTGCATGCGTGCATTCATTCATCTGTCTTGCATGCACTGGGCTCGGCGCATCATACTAACTGCATTGTATTTCAATTCCTATTTGAATACATGTTATCAAGTTGCATTTCCTATGCCATTTTAGAATAACCGAGCCTATCTTAGCTGCATTTTGCATGTGTTGCATTAGGCATTGTTAACATAGCTAGGATCATGCATTGATTACTAACTAGCTTCTGTTTTGGCTCGGAGTACTAGGTAAGCGTTTATGCTTTAGCATCCCTGCATGTGTGTAAATGTTGCCATGATAGCATGCTTGCCATGAGGCTAACTGCTGGAATGCCTGTGGGTGAAGGCCTGATTTCCTAGATTGGAACAACTCGATGATTGTGAGTTTTACGCCCACTTGAAGTGGCAAAATCATATTCTTCTAACCTCACTCTAGGGTGGCAAATCCGCGTCTTAGCCTACATGCGAGTAGCATCTTCAAACCATTTTCGAAAAGCAAACGTGAGTTGTTTTGTTCCAATCCGCGTGATTGAGTCTATATTTGTATATTGTGCACATCACATAGTAAGCTAGCTAATTATCAAACAAGAACACATGTGTTTTCAAAAATAACATATCATGTTAGTAAGGTTGACCCTTTGGTTGGGCGAGCGAGGGTGCTCATTTCATGACCTTCCCCCCTCGTACCCAAGTTCCCGAGACAAGGCAACTTTGGTGATGACGGACTCGTGGCCTTAGGCACGAGTCAGGTTTTCCTAAATTTCCCAAAAGAAAATATTTAGGTGGCGACTCTGAAATCTGGCAAAGCAGTCCATGTTTGGCACTTCTTGATTAAAATCAATTCTCCAAAACAATTTGTCGGATTTGGACTCTTTGGTGATTTATCAATCTCACATTGCACTTTGTGTGATTAGATTTAGAACCATGGCAGTAGTCCGAACTGTAGTAGCTATGAGCAATGATTCGCGCCCTCGCGCGCGGAGCGGAGTTCCGGGCGGTCTACACTAGGGCATCACTATAATCAGCATCTGATGATATAGCCGAATGATAATACATTACCTCATTTGGCCAGACATTTAGCTTTGAGCTGAATATTTTGTTCTCGAGTTGCAACCTGCAAGGGACATAGGTTATTTGGCATTGTAACGGTATGCCCAAATGAGGCAAGGGCATCACTATAATCGGTATTTGATGATATAGCTAAATGACAATACATTACCTCATTTGGCCAGACGTTAGCCAAATATTTTGTTCTTGAGTTGCAACTTGCAAGGGACACAGGTTATTCGGCGTTGTAACAGTATGCCCAAATAAGGCAAGGGCATCACTATAATCGGCATATGATGATATAGCCGAATGACAATACATTACCTCATTTGGCCAGACGTTTAGCTTTGAGCTGAATATTTTGTTCACAAGTTGCAACTTGCAAGGTACACTGGTTATTCGGAGTTAACTTGTCCTTGCTAACAAACTAGACAAGAAATGTCTATAATGTTATAGCCAAATTAAGCTGTGTTTATTTTGACATTCAAATTAGTTATAACTATTGAGCTCGGCATACAATTTGATAAGTATTGCACTCTCAAATTAGCACACGGAAAATAGGCAAAAAGATGATTTTCATTAACAAATTGAGTACAATCGGTCATCATTTTACTCATAAAAATTGCCTTACAAAAATCTACAAAAAATTGCATACAAGAAAATACTTATCAAAAAAAAAAATTACACTACTTATTCCTCAGGGTCAGACTCCATCAGCTCAACCTCTAGCTACTCATATGGAATTGGCTGCTCTATTACCAAATTAGCGGCTGCTAGAGCTTTAAGCCAACCGTATTTGAATCCCCGATTCTCAAATTTAGGTACTTCCTCCACATATTTCTCCAAGGCAGCAATCTCGCCGGCATTGAATGCTTTGGAAACCTCGGAGTCGGTAATTTCTTTCGCCTTCCTCGATCTTCCAAATCGGCCTCCAACTTCGCAATTGCTTCCTTGGCTAACTTTTGCGCTTCTCCACTAACGTTTGTTGTATCTTCGGCGGCAATTCTGAGAAGATCTGAAAGTTTAGCCTTCTCTTCCTCGGCATCGGCCCTTGCTCGCTCTTCCTCCACCTTCTTGGCTTTAGAGTCGGCCCTGAGAGATGCCACCGCCAATTCAGCCAATGCCTCTTTAGCCTTATTCTTTTTTATTTCAATTTCGGCTTTGAGAGAGCTGATTTGCTCAACAACATCATAATGTCGGCGACCGATCTCTGTGATTCTACCCTCTGCCTGAAGCAAAGCACACATAAGTTAATCAGCATAACAATAATAATAAAAATAATAGTAAGTGTACATACCAATACCGCCGACTGAGCAGCTAGCACTATCAACACCACATCCATCTCTGCACAGAACGTAGCCCTATCAATTGGTAAGGATATCAATGAGGCCACACTTAGCGCCACAACGGGGTCCTTTAAAGCTGATGCGTCGGCAGAAACCGGCGTGTTCTTTATTTTGGGTTGGATAATAAACGGCGTCGTGATATCCTGTGGTTCTTCCATGCGTGGCCGTTTGTTGACTAACTCTTCAGAATGATCTGCTCCAAACTCGGCAGGGCATTTTTCCCCCCTCTGTTCGGCTAATTAATTATTCGATTGACCAATGGCCGACTCCTCCACAATAGCTTGCTTCGTTTCTTCAACAATAGTTGGAGTAATTACAGCCTCAACCAGAGCAGGAGGAAGAGAGTCAGTCTGAACATGTAGTGGGGGCTCAGACCTGGCGACCTCAGCCCTTCTTCGAGCTGCCATCTGCTCAGCATTCTTTTTCCGAGCCATTTATGCAAGCGACTCACCAGCCATATCTTGAAGTTCCGTCTCAGGAAGATCTCCTAAGTCGGTAAAAATATCATCGTCCAACGATATGTCAACCCGCCTTGAAGTGAACAGGGAGTTAAGGCCGATTTCCTCAAAAGCCGAGTTGAGAGCTGCATCGAGTTCCTCCAAATCAGCTTTGTTTGGTTCAACAACCTGATCACGGACTTCACCTTGCTTCAAATCCAAATCTCCAACCCCAATTTCCCTAATGTTCTTGTAGCTTGGGAAAATAAGCGTCGTGAGCTGTTGTTCGCCCTTCGAAATCAGAATGTGATCCGTAGTCTAAAAAGTGGCGTATGTAGGTTCATATCGCAACAATGTATGGGCAGCCCGCCCTTGTTTTTGAAGGTTAGGATGGCAAAAAATTTGTAGCGCTGTTTTGACTTGTTGAAGTATGACGTCGTCGGCCGAAAGAAGTACTTTCTTCAAATCGTTACCTGCACAAACTGAAATGATTAGTACATGGGATTAAAGCTGAATGAACGTATAAGAAATGCATGGAAAAATGGGACTACACGGCCACCCGGTTTACCTTTTTGTCTAGGCACAGGACCTAGGTGATCTTCGCCCTCGCCAAATTCCCAGTTGCCTCGGACAACGACCATGACATCATCAACACGCTTCCCAAGACTAGCAAGCATAGTCACCAAACGGTGGTCGGTGTCCTTAGCCCTAAGAAAGTAGCGTCCCTGCCAGCTAGAGGATTTGGCCAAGGCATAACAATGTCGAATAGCAGGAATTCCAAAGTTTAAGTTAGGCTGAGAAGGAAGTAGACCCCAATGGCGAAGGATGACCTTCAAAAATAGGTGAAGGGGGAAACAAACTCTGCCCTCAGTGATTGATAGGAGAGGGAAGATGATTGTACTCTCATCGGTCCTCTCCTTGTCAACTACACTCTCTGCCACGAGCGACAGATGGACGTCATCAGCAATAGAAAAATGACATCCAAAAGTGAAAACACGATCCTTAGAAAGAAGGGCTTTCAAATGTTTTGCCATTCAAGCCAGAATAGAAAGTACTCTAAACTAAAAACAAACAAGGAAATGGCAGTTGGAATGAAGAAGAGAAGAACTTACAACGAGTAGAGAGGAGAATGAGGAATGAGAAGAAGTTGCAGAGGTCGTGAAATGAAAGACAGATGCTAACAGGCAACCAAGAAGCCTTGCGTATTCAAAAAAACATACATTTGAATTCAAATTGCATTAAATGAAAGATGTGTACGAAGGGGCAAGAAATTATAATAATTTCTAAAAAGCGTGGACATTTTGACGCTTCAATATTGGAAAAAGTGTAACGCTCGTATTTTTGATTCTCTGAGTTTAGAACCAAACATGCCGACTAAATGGCGTTAGTAGGATGTTTCGGGGGCAATTGTGGGAGCTGAATAATTTTATATTAAGGAAAGCCAAATCCATTTGAAGGAAATCAAGACAAATACTATTCAGCTCTGTCCTGGGGGGTCCTGAAGCCAAGTATTTAAATCGGCCATGGAATCAACCGTACAAGAAGCCGAGTGGGAATTGGCATACAACAGAAAGGCCGAATGAGCAATTGTGCGCTGGATTAAAAGTGGGCTCGACCCCTGGGACTAGACACTAGGATAAATAAAAGGAACATCAACCAAAGAAAGGTATGTGAGAATAGATTAAATAAACTTGAGATGGAAGCAAACTAGAGAACATATACTAACTTGTCTGTCGGAGTGCTAATTTCAGCACCCCCAACCAGAGTGCTTATCCTTTTTCAGGCGGCAATCAAAGGATCAAGAACGTCCTACAAGATCTAAGAGTATTTCCAAACCACATCTCCACACTTGTCATAAAAGACCTCCAAAAGTGGTTCCAAGTGACGCCATCATGTTGTCCCTTTATGTTATCCACCAACTACGTGGCTCCTCTGCTAGAGTGAAGGTGGCAAGTACAACTTTTTGTGTTTTTGTGCAAGGGAAGATCTCAAAGAACTTCTCTGCCTCTAACACCTATGTCTCTGCCTTCAATGGATCGATTCCTCCCTCATACTAAATTGGCTTCATCTTCTTGTATTCCTGATTTGGAAAATCCATTTGTAAGAGTAGTTGTTGCTGTGGTAATTGTTGTTGCTGCTGAAGTGGCGGTTATTGTTGTTGTTGTGGTTATGGTTGTGGTTGTGGTTGTTGTTCTTGTTGTGATTGTTCTTGATTCCTTTGTTTTAAGGCCTCTACCACCTCCACCACACCTTCTAACAATCTTTCTAGTCGATCCATGCGGCTGGTAGTGGACTCAACTCTTTCCCTCACCGTAACGCTATACATGCAAAGCATATGTTAAACAATTATAATATACGCATATAATGGTTTAAAAATTAACACATAAGACGCGCATCTTGTCACAAACACTCATCATGAATGCATTCCTAAAATTCTTCTAGGGAAATCCTATGCTCTGGAGGACAGTGTGTGTGTGTGTGTGTACAAACTTATGCTCTGATACCACTTTGTCACGACCCCATCCCGCCCTAAACTAGATAGTAGTTATGATTGGCCAATAGTGTTTTACTACCAAAGGCCTAACAAGACAAGAAAAGGTTAGGCCATAACATTAGGGCTTATGCGGGAAAATATTTTCCCATTAATTACCAGAAGTCCATCTAGAGCCTGTGCATAAATCATATGATACAAAACAAGAAACTTTATTAATTTATCTTTGACATTTATGAAGTCAACATCCAAAAGGAAAGTACAACATTTACAAATACAACTAACAAAAACCAAAACTCATATACAAGGTCTTTATCCAAAATCTCCTACTTTAAAAAGTAAGAAAAGAAAAGACTTCTAACATGATCTCGCATCCTCAACTAAATCCTTGCCATCACCTACATACATATAGGGGAGAAGGGTGAGCCAAAACCCAATGAATAGCAACATAGTAAAGTGGTATATGAATGAACACTAATAAACTTCATTAAAACCAAGCATATATATAGCGATGAACATTGTTAAGGCACTTTAAGTCAAGAGTCAAGAGGCCACAACCAGGGGTAGAGCTCAGTTAGCAAGAGGTTATTGGTATGATTCCCAACAACAAGGAAGTTCTAAGATGTCATCTTAATACATCATATAAAAATATATGATGCTCACTCATAGCAAAACAATAGCATAATCTTCTAAACATACCGTACATTTGTATTTCAAATCATAATTTAAAAGAACATAACTTTACTACACTACTACTTAAGATTGGCTCCTTGTTCAAGGTCTAACTTCTTCAAGGCCTAGTCTACGAAAACAAGAACAAAACATATTGGACTTCATGTACATTACCCCAACAAATCGGCTCCTAACTTATGGGGTTCTTAACTTTACTCTTTCTTTCTTATTCTAACCTAATTTAGATTGGTTTCTAAGTGTATTTGGTTTTCAAATAGGTTCAAAATGTGTGTAAGGAGGTCCGAGGGTTGGAGAAAACATAAAGAAAGCAAAACGAGCACCTCCTCTGAAATTCGCATGTGCAGTGGAATAGGGCCGCACATGCGAGGACATGCGTGCAATAAATGCATTCTCCAAGATTTTATGGATTGGGTTGCCACACGTGTGAAGGCCATTTCCGCACGTGCGGTGCTTTTGACCATACGTACGAGAGAAGGACACAGTTGCAGGCTGGGTTGTTCTTCGTGGTTGTAGGGTTGCCAAATTCATTTTCCAAGATTTCAAAACCTAAAACTTGTTCCATAACATCCTAATTTACATATATATGATGAGAAATTTATAAAAACTCATGAATATGCATTGATTTGTGGATTAAACAAGTAAAAGATAAATTAAATTCCAGTTCTAAATCTTTTCGAACTTTCCTTTTATTCAATGCTTCCAATCCTACAAAAATGTGTTCTAAGGCTTCCTAATAAAAAATAAGTGGTGTAGATTCATAGGATAACAATTGTTTTGCCCAAATCTTACATAAAACTAATTTAAAACAAGATTTTTCAATGAATTCTTCAAACTCTTTCCTAAGTTCTAAACTTTCGAATTTTCTTTTCATTTCAATCTTCCAAAACTTATTTTGAATCAATTTTTAGCAAGGTTTTGATATGAGATTATGGAAGAGGATCAAGTTTTTTACCTTGTAGTGATTTTCTTAAGATTTCAAGGCATGAATTCTTGGATCTCTTGGGTTTTCCCCATTTTCTCCTTATTTTTCTCCTTACTTTGCACTAACTCTCAAGAACACTGAATTTCTCTCCATCTTTTTATTTCCTTCTCTTTTGTAGTATTTGATAAGTTTAATTTACAAATTTCCTTGTTAGTCTAATTAATCAAGCTTACTCTAATTGATTATGTTTTAGTCCTAATTTAGATTAGCCTAATTAACCTCACTTAACTTAAGCTAATCACATTTAATTTTTGCTAATCCTACTTATTTTTTATTAGATACTCATGAGGCTCTATTCATCAGTCTGAGTTCTTTAAGCTCCTCACTTATGGTTTGGGCTCATCCTATGATTTTCAAATCAAGTTATAAGTTATCCCCTAACTCAAATCACATAGCAAACAAATTCTAACTTAGGCTTTCAAAATTTCTTCTTCTTTTAATTCTATTGTTAACAAGTCCTAAATCACAGAAGCTCATAACTTATAACATGAATGCATGGCCAATTAAATATGCATGATGCATAAATGAGCTTCGTTGTCAAAGTTATGCCGAAGTATTGTGTTTTGAGTGTATTTTGTTGTAAGTTCTTTTCTTCTCTATGAGTTGATAGAAGGTTCGGTTGTGGGAGTTTTTCCTCAACGTTCGAGTGTTAAACACTCGGTGGTGTTGTGTGTGTTGTTGGTGGTTAAGGCATGGTGAACGTCTTTGGAGTGTGAATGGTTGTTGTTTGCAATAGGTTTTGTGGGTCGAAGAAATAATTGTGATCTCTTCCTTGAGTTTTGTTTTCAGGTGCCTTTTGAGCTCAAGTTTGTTAAACTCTTGAGTTTTGAGAAATGAACTTGGAAAAACTTACATCCATGACTTTTTGGGTTCAATTTTGGCAAATTTAAAGTGATTTTAAGCAAATGGTTTTTGAGGGATCATGTATACATGTTTTACAAAGTAACTTTGTGTTTTTGAATAAGCCATGCATGACCCAAGGCTTTGATTTGTATTTTTGGGGCTAAAACTTTGTCCTGGAAAGCCCATAAATTCTGCAGACCAATTGAGAGACCAAGTGTGTGCACAAGCGAACTTAACAAACTCCCAATACTTATATAGACATTTGGCCATTGGCTCGAGTGACCAAGTGTGGAATCGAGCGAACTCACTTTTGTTCGGCACTTGGCTCGAACGACCCTCAAGCGTAAATTTGAGCATCCAGTACTTTTGTAGACAGACCACACCGCTCGAGCGACCAAGTGTGCACTTGAGTGAAGACCTTGTTTTCAAAAACAAATTCCTAACAATTATAAGTGTATATTTGCATTCTCATGCCATTTTAGGCATTCATTTTCATCATTTGAATATCCTTAATCATAGAACAAGCTAGAAACACACGTAAGAGAATCAAACTATACGTCACTTGTTTCAAACATGTGATTTGTGCAAGTGGTCAACTGTGGTCTATCATCAGTACCAACCCACTGTGAGTAGTATCTTTATAAAGATATGTTGTTAAAATATATTTTGAATTACCGCAAGAGTATTATATTGAAATCTTATTTCGTTGTGAATGAATGATTGTCTCTTTTGAAATGTAATTATGGAATCCTTGGTGTAGACCTTGCCTAGAAGTACCAATACCATGGCCCTTTGTTATAAGACCCTCACCCGGGGAAAAAAACCATGGCCCTTTGCTATGTGGTGCATAGAGATCTCTAATATTGACCCAAGTGGTCCCTTCGCACCTATATGGTTCCTTCATTAGACCCATGTGGTCCCCTCGTTATGCCTTCGGGCCCTTCATCGCACTATTGCATGTACCACATTAATATGATTTGTGAACTTTGATAGGATAAGTACTTATGATTTGCTTCGAAGTCATGTGATATGATTTTGTACTATGCTAGACATCATTCATTTAACCTCTTTATACTGGTATTACTCACTAGGCTTTAGCTCACCCCCTTCCCCTATATATATGTCGGTGAACAAATGGAGCGTCAAGCTTAAGGCAACCTCGGGAGCCCACCCTTTGTCAGTTGTTTTGGAATGACTCCATGATGGGGTGATCTTGGACTCATGCGCAGCCAAGTTGTGTCAACCTTGTGGATCAAGTTACCATATTTTGTTTTCATTTATTTTTGGAACTTGTTGTGTATGGATAATGTGTACAAGTGTTAAGATGTTTTGATGTACCAAGCAAGAAGGGTAAAAGTTTTTATCACTTATAAAAATTGCATGTATGCACTGCTCGATAGACATGTTTATATTTGAACATTGTTTCCGCAATGCCCCGTTATTATTATTAATTATCAGATTTGTCTTTGAGGCCGGAGGTAATCTTGGATTATTGGCCAATCACAGCCTAAACCTCTAGAGGCGGGTTTGGGTTGTGACATTTATGGTGTTAGAGCTAATAACTCACACACTTGTCCAATTTAGCATTAAGGTGTCTAGAAAGACTTGAGATTGCATACATTTGAAAATATATGCTTATGTGCTTTCCGACTCTGTAAATATGTGAACACGTGAAAATATGAATATGGTTAAGCGTGCACTTATCTAATAAGTATTTGGTATGCAATATTTCATGAGTATGTGACCATTTGTTATATGGACGACTATTTGCGCACTCACGATATGTAAAATGTGAATATGAGACTATGTACGTACGTGAAAATATGTCTATTCGTACCTATGTTTATTTTTGTACTTGGCATGGCATAATTTGAGTTCATGTAGAACATGATGAGAACAAGGGCAAATGAGTTGGAAGAATCTTCCATAGACCAACTTGAAAGACTGGAAAGAATAGTACAGGAAATGGCAGAGACCATAAGACAACAGCAACTATTGTTACGGCAAGAACCTCCACTACCACCAATGCAAGAGCATCAAGTGAATGTTTTGAAAGTAAGAAAATATGTTGAAATATTAGATTAAGCACTAATAACTGAAGCTAACATGAACTGATCTCCTGACTGGAAAAGAAAGAGACAAAGCTCTGATGTGAACAAAGAATTCTCGAAGAATAAGAAATTGAAGTCAGAAACACCTAGGCAAGATGAACTCGTTTGAAGAAACGGTTCAACACTAATTTGTGCAGAATGTGGTAAGAAACATTTTTGTTACTGAATTTATGAGCCTTGTTATATGTGGGGAAGTGCTTTGGAAATACTCTTTTGATCCATTGGGACGCTCGAGATCCTTATCTAGTAACCTGAAAAGGAATGAACACTCCGGTCGGGGGTGCTGGAATTAGCACTCCGACAGTTAACTCAGTGTATGCTCTCTTTATTACTTGTATCCTAAGTCAAGTGTAGTAGTTCTCACATACCTCTTTTTGGTTGTTGCTTTTCTATTTATATATGCTCCCAGTCCTCAGGATGGGGCCCATTACTAATCCGCCGCGTGGTTGCTCACTCGGCCCTTCCTTCGTTGTTCTCCAGCTTCCAGTCGGCCTCTCGCTCAGCTGACTTTGAGGCTGACTAGGATATTCGGCATCCAGAACGTACAAGACGGGGCCAATACAACATGTACCGATCATCTAAATATATATTTGGCCTTTCTGCATCCATATTTATTCGGCTCCCACAATTGCCACCCAAACACTCCATTAACAATAGTTGGCTGGTGTGTTTGGTTTCGAACTTGAAAAGTCAAAGCCAAAATTCGGCGGTTAACCTCATTCCAACGCGAGTGTTAGAACGCACGTGCTTTACGGTCATCATTACAACTTCCCGCCCCTTCGTACACTTCTTCCTTTTATTATGATTAAAAATTTTGTTGTCTTTTCGAATGCGCGTATATTGTTTTGATTACTTGAAGCTCATGGTTTGCCTTTCGATACACCCCTGCAACCTCTGTCCATTCTTCATTGTCTTCTCCGTCTCTTGTAAGTTCTGTTCCTTTTCATTTCGAATCACGTTTCCTCATTTGTTTTCAATTTTACGTACTCCATAGACTGACGAAAATGGCGAAGCATTTAAAAGACCTCCTCTCCACGGATCGGGTCTCTGGGTTTTGACGCCATTTTTTCATCCCCGACGACATCCATCTGTCGCTCGTGACAGGCAGCACCCTTGATATGGAGAGGGAGGATCAAAGCACAATCGTCTTTTTGCTCTTATCAATTACTGAGGGCGGAGTCCGTTTCCCCCTTCACCCATTCCTTAGGGCTGTCCTTCGACACTGGGGTTTGATCCCTTCCCAGCCTAACATGAATTTTTTCTGCATCATAATGGGGATTATAGTGCTGAACCGGCATCTTAGGATTAATCTAGGTATACCAGCCATTCAGCATTGTTATGCCCTAGCCAAGTCTACTGGCCGGCTGGGACGCCACTTTCTTAGGGCCAAGGATACCGATCATCACTTAGTGACTATGCTTGCCAGCTCTGGCAAGCGTGTTGATGACGTGATGCTCGTTGTTCGAGGCAACTGGGAATTCGGCGAGGGTGAAGATCGCCTAGATCCCGTCCCAAGGCGAAAAGGCAAACCAGGTGGTCGTATAGCTCATTTTTGTTTCTTTTACTACCATATCTATATTTGGCTCTTCATCTATGTATTTATCGTTCTGTTTATGTAGGGAACGACTTAAAGAGAGTGTTGGTTTCAGACGATGACGTTGTACTCGTAGAAATTAAAATCGCATTACAATTCGTCGGCTGTCCAAACCTTCAAAAACAAGGGAGGGCGGCCCACATTCTCCTGCGGTATGAGCCGACTTACGTGACATTTTCAGCAGCAGACCACATTCCAATCCCGAGAGGCGACGATCATCTTACAGCCCTTATTTTCCCCAACTTCAAAAACTTAAGACATATTGGTTTAGAAGCCTCCGATTCGGAACATGTGGAAGAACAAGCAGCCAAACCGGTTACCGAGGACCCGAATCAATTGGAAACTGAGGTAGACGAAGCTCTTAACTCAGCGTTTGAGGGAGCCGGACTCAATTTGTCTGATCCTCCATCTACGTCACGTCGAGGGGACGTCTCCTTCGAAGATATTTTTATGAACTTAAGAGATCTTCCCCACGCTTATCTTGAGGATATGGCTAGGGAATCGCTCACGCAACTTGCTTGGAGGAAGAATGCCGAAAGGATGGGTACCAGGAGAAGAGCCGAGGCCGTCCGATCGGAAACTCCACCAACCACAGTCATTGAGTCTTCACCTGTGATTGCAGAAGAAACGGCTTAAATGGAAACCATCGAGATAGAGCAGGTGGAACGGACGCACGAGGCTGAGCAAAGGGGGAAAAGCGCCCCGCCGAGGAAGAGCTGCATAGGTGATGGGCCAAAGCGACAAACGGCAACGTATTGAGGAATCAGATTTGGTTGTTCCATTCATTATTCAACCAAGAATAAGGAACATGCCGATTGCCTCTGATGCGTCGACGTTGAACGATCCGACTGTGGCCCTAAGTATGGCGTCTTTAATATCCCTACCGATTGACAGAGCCACATTCCGTGCAGAGCCGGATCTAATGCTAATTGCTTTGGCCCTCAATTGGCCTTATCGGAACATTACTTGCCATATCTACATTCTCCCATCTTAATACACATATATGTATAAATATATTTCTCTTCATTTGTTTGTTATAACTCTAGTTCCTTGTTTTGTAGATGGTGGGCAGGATAGCTGAGATCGGCCGCCGTCAACATGATGCGATAGAACAGATCGGCTTTTTGAAAGCTGAAATTTATAATGAAAAGAACAAGGTTGTGATAGCATCCCAGAGAGCCGATTATGAGGCAGCGCAGGCGGCGGAGGAACGAGCAAGAGCCGACTCTGAGGCCGAGCGAGCTAGAATTCTGACCAATTGAGGCTTGTCGTCGAGGAGAGGGCCAAGGCTAGCGAAGATGCGCTCCTATTAACCAATGAGGAAATCGCCAAGCTGGAAGCCGACTTGGAAGAATCGAAGAAGGCAAAGCAAATAGCCGACTCCGAGATTTCCAAGGCGTTCCAAGCTGGGAAGGATGCCGCATTGGAAAGCTACGTGCAAGAAGTGCCGAAGTTTGAGAATCGGGCTTCAAACATGGCGGGATCAAAGCCCTCACTACTGCGAATGTGGCATTGGCGTAGCCGATTCCATACGAGCAGGTGGACGTTGAACCGCTAGCGTCTGACCTTGAAATTTGACTTAAGGCATATTTTGGTTTTTGGTAGGCATCTTAGATGCACAAATCTCGTAGGTTTTTGTTAGTAGATTTTCATTTTGTTAAATGTAAGCTAATTTTCATATGTAAAATGGCTGCTGTTAGCGCTCAATTTATTAATTAAAATTTTTCACGCTTTCCATTTGATTGCATATACTGTTTGTCTTTAATTTGTTAATGATAATTCTTTATGCTTCTCTGTTTATTATATGAGTAAACAGTATTCCCAATAGGTTAATTGAATCAATTAAACACCCTTTGTGTCTTCGCTCTTTAGCCAAATAACCAAAAGAATCAGTGGTTAACAATTTGTAAAGGTGCATGGAAATTCAATAAACTAAGTAAAACGGCCTAAGGATTTGGCGTCTGGCCGATTATATTACTGAATCGGCCCTTGCCCCAGCCGGTGCATGAACTCTAACATCGAATAATACTGGCCCATGGAGTGGCTAGGGCATTCAACTCATGGAGCAGCTGGGGCACTCGACTCGGTCAGCGCAAGGGTTTGCCTTACAGCCGATCAGATTGATGAATCTGCCCTTGTCCCAGCGGGTGCATGAACTCTGACGCCAAATGATATTGGCCCATGGAGTGGCTGGGGCATTCAACTCATGGAGTGGCCGGGGCCCTCAACTCGGTCGGTGCAAGGTTTTGCCCTACAGCCGACCAGATTGATGAATCTGCCCTTTCCCCAGCAGGTGTATGAACTCTGACACCGAATGATAATGGCCCATGGAGCGGCTGGGGCCTTCAACTCAGTCGGTGCAAGCGTTTACCCTACAGCCGGTCAGATTGATGAATCTACCCTTGCCCCAGCAGGTGCATGAACTCTGATGCCGAATGATATTGGCCCATGGAGTGGCGGTGGCACTCAACTTGGTCGGCGCAAGGGTTTTCCCTACAACCCATCAGATTGATGAACCTGCCCTTGCCCTAGCAGGTGCATGGACTCTGACGCCGAATGATATTGGTCCATGGAGCGGTTAGGGCATTCAACTTGGTCGGTGCGGGGGTTTACCCTACAGTCGATTAGATTGAGAAATCTACCCTTGCCCCAGCAGGTGCATGAACTCTGACACCGAATGATATTGGCCCATGGAGCGGCTAGGGCACTCAACTTGGTCGGTGCAAGGGTTTTCCCTATAGCTGATCAGATTGATGAATCTGCCCTTGCCCCAGCAGGTGCATGAACTCTAATGCAGAATGATATTGGCCCACGGAGCAGCTGGGGCAGATGATTCAATCGGCGCCGGGCTTTTGGAGTCTGGCATTAATGAAATCGGCATGGGAGTGGTGCGCCCATAGGGAATAAATGGGATGAGTGCTTCGTGCGCATAGGTCCCATTAGTGCGTTCAGACTCATCTTAGTCAAGGTTAGATAAGTGTGAATGTCAAATAGACTATTCTTTAACAGCAAAGGAGAAGGGAGGACATTGGCTTAGCTTGATACAGATATGAATCGTAGTGGCAAGCCTATGCGCACAGGTAGTAAGACGTCAAGGGAGCGGGGGAGACGACAGTCCCCACGTCATCAAAGTAGGTCACCCAGAAGGGAGAAACCGCAACGGGGCAACTCTCCTCAACTGCACTCAAGGGGAGAATCCGGTACGACACCACGCCTGCTGAGTTTTGCTGTTTTTGTGGGGAACAAACCCATGACGGAGGCGGATTCAATTGTGTACGACCCAACTGTGGCAGTCGAGTTCGCTCGACAGATATTTCTGCCAGAAGTCCAGCAGTCGATGGTTGGTTGATGGGATTTCGGAGTGTTTCGAGAAGGCATCCATGGTGTGGTGAGGGGGCTGTATACCGCCTATGAAATTGGCATGCACCTACGTGCCACGCGGCGGGAGATATAGCTGAACGATGAACGCATTCGGCACTTAGAAGCTCACACGGAGAAGGCTGAGCGCGAACTGAAGGCCAAGGCTGCCGAGACGCATTCAGCCAGCCCAAGTAACCCATGTGATTGCCGATCAAGATACAGCAAGTATGTTTGCAATAGAGGACGCGAAGGCCGTGGCCTATGAACAAGGCTTCCACGACGGCCGAAAAGTAGAGATAGACAAGACGAGGAAAAGCTCGCCGAGGAAGTTTATCGGTTCGAGAATCAGGGATTCAAGGATGGGTGGGTTAAGGCCTTGCGTACCGCTAATGCTCTCTGAGCTGCATGCGTTGATTCGGCATCGCTTTTATACCAGAGTAACGATTTGCCTTTTGCGGTTTACGAAGTCAAAAAGAGCGACAACGAAGGCGACGCTGAATAAATATGATTCTATTATAGCGTTTTTAATGCTAGTTTCGTATGTAAATCATGTAATCTTGATCAAATTAATAAAACGTTGCATTTTAAATGCTAGAAAGTTGTTTTTGATATTTGCCATTTTTTGTTTATTGCGGCTATAATACTCCTTCTTCTTTCCTTTTTTTTTTTAGTAATTGTTTTGGCCAATCGTGGCATCGACAAAAGGTGCTCTGGATCCGGAGGCTTAATCGACCGAAACATGTCTTGCATTAATGGGGCTCCAAATTCGGAGACTCCTCTTGGCCAATCGTGACATCCACGAAGGGTGCTCCGAATTCGGAAACTTAATCGGCCCAATAGTGTCTTGCACTCATGGGGCTCCGAATTCGGAGACTTTTCCTGGGCAATCGTGACAGCCACGAAGGGTGCTCCGAATCTGGAGGCTTAATCGGCCCAATAGTGTCATGCACTGATGGGGCCCCGAATCTGGAGACTTTATTTGGCCAATCATGAAATCCATGAAGGGCGCTCTAAATCCGGAGGCTTAATCGGCCCAATAGTGTCTTGCACTCACAGGGCTCCGAATTCGGAGACTTTTCTTGGCGAATCGTGACATCCACGATGGGCGCTCCGAATCCGGAGGCTTCATTGACCCAATAGTGTCATGCACTGATGGGGCTCTGAATCCGGAGACTTTATTTGGCCAATCACGAAATCCACGAAGGGCGCTCCGAATTCGGAAGCTTAATCGACCCAATAGTGTCTTGTACTCATGGGGCTCCGAATTCGGAGACTTTTCTTGGCCAATCGTGACATCTACGAAGGGCGCTCCGAATCTGGAGGCTTAATCGGCCCAATAGTGTCATGCACTGATGGGGCACCAAATCCAGAGACTTTATTTGGCCAATCGTGAAATCCACGAAGGGCGCTCTGAATCCGAAGGTTGAATCGGACTAATAGTGTCTTGCACTCATGGGGCTCCGAATTCAGATACTTTTCTTGGCCAATCGTGACATCCAGGAAGGGCGCTCCGAATCCGGCAGCCTAATTGGCCCAATAGTGTCATGCACTGATGGTGTCATGACCCGTACCCGCCCCCACGGGTTAAGGACATAACCGGCCGGTAAACACGAGATTACCTATAACCTTAAACCAAATCAGATATATTTCGACAAGGTCAAGGGGGCCAGACAGAAGCAATTTCAAACTTTTGTCCATAGAGCTGTGATTGCATGGCATGTCATAATTATCCACACATACACATGTTAATAACTCACATCAGAATAAGTAATAACGCAAAGCTCTGTACATACAGGATCATTCAAGTCTAAGTCAGTCAGACCCAAAGTTTATGTACAAAAGTGATCCAACATTTTCACCAATATAACCAAACCATATCAAACGAACAAAAAGGCGAAGGCAAGTCTCGTGCGTGAGACGTTTGGGCTGACTCATCAAAACCTTGACTGTTTCTCACATACTTCACTGAGGCTGGGTTTGGACCTCCCTTGGCTCACCTACAGACACATGAATGAGTGTGAGCGAAAGCCCAGTGAATAATATCAAATAAAGAAGATATACGAACGACATTTAGAACAACATACATCAGACGGCCTCGGGCCCAATTCATATTTCTATCTAGTAAATATATATATATATATATATAGGTCAAGTGACTGCGGTTCCAAACACATCTAACGGCCTCGGGTCCAATTCATTCATATCTGACGGCCTTTAGCCTAATCGTTCCTGTCCGATGGCCTTTGGCCCAATCATTCGCGTCAAACGGCCTTCGGCCCATTCACTCATGTCATACGGCCTCTGGCCCATTCATTTGTGTCATACGGTTGTAGACACACCATTTTTGACCGTCCTTATGCCTTGGACGTCACCATTTGAACACTCGGTGATCATCCATGTTCGTGTTCGTTTTGAGTTCCTAGAGGTCTCGACTACGCGCCTTGCCTCAGGATCTCTCAACTCGGTTGTCTTGTGCTTGGTTGGACCAAACACTTGTTGGTTTTTGCTTTGGAAGGTAGAGAATGGCTTTTTGGCCATCCCCACGCCTTACCGGCCATGGCTTGAGGCCACCGGCCGTGTCTTATTGCCACCGGCCATTGGTGATGGCCGGTCGGCACTTTGTGTGGTCGGCCGACCATTTATTTGGTCGATGGACTTCTTTTCTGGCCGGTACCACATTTTTTGCCTTTTTCAGGCATTATGCATGCACCTGTATGGAGGAATTGCACCCTTTGCACCCTTTTGGTCCTAGCTTCCTCAAGAAGCTTGGATCCTTTGCTCAAGCTTTTTGAGGAAGCTTGACCCTTTGTCTTAGCTTCCTCAAGAAGCTTGGACCTTTGGGTTAGCTTCCTTGAGAAGCTTAACCCCCCTTGACCCTTTTGTTTAGCTTCCCTTAGAAGCTTCAAGCCTTCATCTTGCTCTATATAAGAGGACCTTCCTCTTCCTTTGAACAGGTTGAGCCAAACCAGAGATAATATATATATATTTGATATATATACCACTCTCTCTCTATATCCCCCTCTCTCTCTCTTCATTTGTGTGTGTTTGAGAGTTCAAAAGTGTGTTTTGTTCTTAGTTTTGCACTAGGACACATAGTATTACACCATACTTCGGTCCTTGAGGTGTTGAGAGATTGTTCTTGGAGGTTTTGGGTTGGTTTTGATCAGAAAAAGGGGTTGGACTTGCTGTTCTTCAAGTGTTCTTCAAGGGTGAGTATAGTTGCTTTATATTCCCCATTCTTGCACTAGTTTTTAACCTATCTTGCATACTGATTTAAGCTTTGTGTATAACTGAAAAAAGTCTTGTATTTGCATGCTTAAGATCTTTCATTAAGGTCTCTTTTGTGTTGAGGTCGACCTCCCCCTCTTAGACCTTGTTTCGCCCCTTTTGTGCCTTCATTTGTTGAGCTTTGGAACCTTTTGTGTATTGGCCTTCTCACCACTGAAATCTAGTGGATTTTCAGTGGTAGTGAAGGGGTCTTGAAGTCTTGCACAGGGGAGGGACACCCCTCTCCCTTGGTCTCTCATTTGTTCATTTTTTTTTTTGGCTCACAAGGGTAGCATGCATGCTTAGTTGTTTTTGGCTCCATTTCAGAGGTTTTTTGATGTTATTTGGTCATATTATATCACTATTTTTGGTCATATTAATGGTCCATTTCATGCATTATATGCTGGCCTTGTAATCTCATGTTTTGGTCTAATATGTATTATGTTATGAGATGACATTCTAGCATGATTTTGGTTTGGTTCCAAGAGGCTTTTAGCATTATTTTGCCCTGCTTAAGGCCTGTTGGGTACTGATTTGGCGATGCATGCCATGATTTGTATAGCCTCCATGCATTTTGGCTTGTGAGCCTTGGGTGTGTGAGTCATAAGCATGCTTTAGTTGGGCTATTTCAGTGATTTGGAGTCACTTATTATGCCATTTCAGTTCATGTTTTATGCTTACATAATTGCATTTGTTACCCTTTCAATGCCTTGAAGAGATGTGGTCTTATGCTCCATGTTTGGGGCTTTTGTGCATGCCTATGTGTTTGAGGCTTTCGGCTGCCATATCAGAGGTTTTTGGGGCTCATTTTTGCATGATAAAAACTCTGTTTTGCATTGAAAAATCCATGCCACGTTTGCTTGGGGTAGGTGTTGAGTAATGTTTTCTTTGTGACCTTGAATGTCTTCTATCTCACACCCATTCCCTAGCATGTTTTGGCATCATCCTTCGCATGCTTTTCAGAGTTTAACAAGAGTTCTTAATGTCCATTTTTGTCACCTTTGAGTGTTCTTGAGAGTTGTCTTTGATCCCTTAGTCTTAGGCCCTTCGGTTGGTATGTTTATTTTGCATGATTGGCACCATTATTTTAGTATTCTTGGCCACTGTTTTGGGATGGACTGAGGCCTTCCCATCTCGGTTTAAGTCCATCTTTGTATATAATCGCATGTTTGATGTGTTGCATTGCTTTGGTATCATGCTTGCATTGTATTGCACATTTGCATATTGTTTAGCTAGTTGAATTTCATATCGTAGCTTGCATGACAGATTGCATGGCATTGCATCTTGCATGTTTGGCACATTGCATTTGGCATGTTCGTTACCTTAGTCCCATATGGCATACTTGAGCTACTTCGCATGTTTGAGCCATGTTGCATACGTGCATTACATTTTGCTTGGTTTGGGGTGTCAAACTAGGCAAGAGGGGTGAGGTGTGTTCGTACTCCAAGTGACGAAACACGTCTCAACCCTCGGTCGCCGATGCCTTTGATCTCAACATGATAAGGCATGAGGCATTCATTTGTTTTGTCGCATGCATTTACATTGATTTGCAAGCTTGGTGCCTTTGGCCATCATGCATCGAAATGCATGATTGTTGGCCCGAGGACCAAGGACCACACTCCCTTGAGTCCATAGCATGATTGGGAGAGTGACCATGCACACATTGCTTTGAAATTTCCATGCCATCCACTGCCTGTCCTCTGCTGCTGTCAAAACAGGGTTCTGCAGGAAGGAATGGCCGGCCAGCTGTCAAAACAGTGCCGACCGGCTACCAAACTCCAGCCGGTGGTTCAATTTTTGGCCGATGGCCACATTCTCATAGCCGGTAATGCTCTATCATGGCCGGTGGCATCCCACAACACTCAGGGAGTTATTCAGAAGGGTCCTGGAAACTTTCATAATTTTCAGAGGAGTAAGGCAGTGTAAACAGAGGCAACAGTGGCATGGTACCGGGTTTCCGAGCAAGGCTAGTCAAGCATGCATCATCCACGCATTCTGAGGCCGAGTTGCGACGGTCTCTTTAGTTTCATATTTAGGCTATTTTTTTTTTGTAATTAATTTGTTGATTAATTAGAAGTTTTGTAATAATTAATTAGCTAGGATAGTTAATTCATTATTTGGCCTGTATTATTATTTCGGACCCTCCGAGCGAGGGCAATTGTGTAGTAAGTGTGCGTGCGTGTGTGCGTGTCTTCCAACCCCAATTCTTTCTCCCTTTTACTTACCTGCTTTCAATGGTTAGTATTAGGGCATATTTTAATTAGCATACCTTATGCTATGCATGCGTGCATCCATACATTTGTCTTGCATGCACCGGGCTCGGCGCATCATACTAACTGCATTGTATTTCAATTCCAAGTTGAATACGTGTTAGCTGTAGCATCATCATATGTCATCTTAGAATAGCCGAGCCTATCTTAGTTGCATTCTGTATGTGTTGCACTAGGCATTTCTGTATAAGTTAGGATCATGCATGAATTTCTAACATAGTTTCTGTTTTGGCTCGGAGTACTAGGTAAGCTTTTATGCTTTAGCATCTTGCATACGTGTGAGTGTTACCATGACAACATGCTTACCATGAGGTCACTTGCTTATGTGATATAACTGCTTGAATGCCTGTGGGTGGCCGTTGAATTACCTGAATTGGAATAATGCATTAACTGTGAGTTTTAAGCCCACTAGATAGTGGCAAAACCATCTTTTCTAAGCCCACTTGAGCGTGGAAAAACCTGCATTTTAGCCTACTTACGAGTAGCAAGCCGTTTTCAAAACAAACATGAAATGCTTTGTTCCAATTCAGGCGACCCAGTTTATACTTGTTTTGCTACGCACATCGTATAGTAATTCTAGGCTAATAACCGGAATAAGAACGCGTAATGTCTTTCAAAACTCGATATCATGGTTAGTAGAGGCCGATCTTCAGATCGGGCGAGCGGGGGTGCTCATAGCTGACCTTCCCCAATCGTACCCAAGTTCTCGAGCCGACGCAACTTTGGTGATGACGGACACGTGGCCTTAGGCAAACGAGTTAGGGTTTCCTAAATTCCCCCAAAATAAAATATTTAGGTGGCGACTCTGTATCTGGCAAACCAGTCCATGTTTGACACTTCTTTCTAAAAAATCTGTTTTCCAAAACGATTTGCCGGATTTGAACTCTTTGATGATTCATCGGTCTTGCATTGCACTCTGCGAGATTAGATACAGGACCGTGACAATTTCAGTCCGAACTGTAGTGAGCCCAATCTGAACAGAATGGGATTTCCCACCCAGGACGTTCGGGGACGTCTACAGTTTCTGGCGACTCTGCTGGGGAGCTAGAGAACTTGACTCCAACTCATGATATCTTGTTTTGACTACACTTATGTGTTGCTTTGCATTGCATGTGCATCGGTGCGCTTAGGACACCGTGTTTGCCATCTGCTATTCCTGAACAGTTTGCCAGAGGCTTGCTTTGTTAAGCGTGCCATAAGGCTGACCGGTTACGGGCTCTGCCATGATGGGAACACAAACCCCGATTTTCACCGAGGCACCCTTTTTGACCATTCGACCTAGTGCATATTCGGAATCCATAGTGACCATTCCAGGCTAGGACAGGTTGCTTACCTGATTATAGGTTGTTTGAAACCGCTGTGTGCGTAGTGAAACCCTAGCTCCTGACATAATAGGATAGGGAAACCTTATCCCAACATAGGGGTTTTTTGGCTCTCACTTGCTTGTTATGTGCTTTTAGGATGTGTCTCTACAGGAATGCATGTATCAGTTTGCAAGTCTGGGTATCAGGCCTGCGGGCATCAGCATCAGTATTTGGGGGATCAGTTTTACCCAAGGGTATTAGATTTGAGGCAGAACTTTGGGGCAGAATTTAGTAAAGAGTCCAATCTGTTTTGATGAAATCAGGCTGAGATGCTATCTGTTTTCTCTTTTGCTAAGTAGTCTTGGAACCATAGCTTCAGAAGGGTCTGATATCCCCCAGGTACTCTGGACCTGTGTTATGTGATCGGGGCATAAACCACTTGTTGTCGGTGCTCAGTTTACTCCAGATGTGATGGATGGCATGCACTATTTTGAGCATTTGCGAATGCTGTTTATCCTACTTCCTGACTTGGGTATTGAGTTTGTCTTGTTGTATCGAGTCAGTCCTGTTGAGTCTGTCTTGTTGTATCGAGTCAATCCTGTTGAGTCTGTCTTGTTGTATCGAGTCAGACTTGTTGTGTTGGAGTTGGGTGATTTCGGGGGTGTTACCTCGGACATCACTTTCCTATTTTGTGTTCGTCTTTTCTCTTTCTTTTGAGTCTATTTCTGTCTTGGAGCCAGTTATGCCAGAAAATCTGAATGAAACAGCAATGGTTTTTCATGATTTTGTGCTTGCTTCTGCCTTGTGCCAATTGTGCTAGAAAGTTTGACTAAAACGGTAGTACTTTTTGCCGACTTTTCTGTGTCTCGAACTCATTGCATTGACCTAAGTTTTTCAAAACCTTTTGAACATTGTGATGAAAACAAGGAGGAACAAATTCCTTGGGGTTTGCAAAACTTTGATCAATTGAGAGAAAGAGAGGCATGCTAAGCCCTTAATGAATGAGATCATGCTTGTTAATGTGAGTACTGAGAAGGATCCTGGCTTGATCCAAATTGATTCTACATTGTCTTCAACGCGAGCGACTAGTCGCTTTCTTAAAAAAATTCAAAAATGTTTTGCGCTGTCCTGCGAAGACCTGTGTGGAATCGCTTTTGAGATTGCGCAGTCTAGGATCACTCTCAGCTTCAAGACTCACCCCATTTGCTTTCAAACCTTGAATTTCAATTCAGAGTGTTCAATGGTCAACCATCGAAGGAGGCCTGTGTGGCCAGATTTGAAGCAGCCCATGAATTAGCGGCAAGAAAGTCAGATCAAAAAGATCAAATGTCAACAAAAGAAGCTTGCAAAGCTAGATCAGAAGTATCCCTGGAACTAGGGGCAAAAATGTTCGTTGCGCTCGAAGAGCCGAAGATGGATCATTCTGCAAATCAAAGAAGATCGGCAAGAATGCCAAATCCCAGAAGGGAGGAAAGAAGAAAGTATTGCTAAAGGATAACCAAGTTCCTATCCACAACACTAGGGGCAAATTCACCCTCCATTGGATGGACTTCTACATCATCGGCGAACAGCAGCCATTCTCTTTGATTCAGATGGCTCCGAGATCTCAAAACCATTTGACATGGACAAAGCTATACTTTTACCCTTGAGAGGCTCGCTGGGCCGAAAACCCGGAAGGGCGACCCAGGCAAAAGTTAGAGAAAAGAAAAGAAAAAAAAGAAAAAGAAAAAGAAAAAGAACACAAACAAAAAAGAAAAAAGAAAAAATTCTGGAAAAAGAAAAAAGAAGAAAAGAAGAAAAGAATTGAAAACAAATGAAAAGAATTGAAAAGAAAAAAAACAAAACTCGCAAGGTTGAAAACCCAAAAGGGCGGCCTTGGCAAAACTTAGAGCGTAAAAGGTGAGGGTCAATACACGAGTGTACCTTAATCCCGAACTACGTAAGGCTTGATTCCCATGTTTGGGATACGTAGGCAACTTCATTCTGAACTCCAGCCACAAACACTTCCAAATCAAGTGTGTCCATGTAATGGTGTTGATTGTCTTTGCCTTCTCTGTATCCGAGATTTCGGTTGTGATCACTACTCTGAGGACAGATTACAATGCGCTGCGGTGCCATTCAGACAAGGGGCAACTTTTCGTTGCCGTACAGTTTGTTGCGGTGCTATTTGAACAAGGGGCAACTTTCCGTTGCCATGCAGTGTCCTTCAGACAAGGGGCAATTTTCCTTCGGATCCGAGGTTGTGCATCTCAAGCGTAGGTTCCGTGCTCGTTGAGCATTAGCCATTTGCAAAAATAGTTTTTGAGAATTTTTACTGAGGTTGACTAATTTTCTCGAAAAATTATTTCATTTTTCCAAAACCAGACCATTCCTTGGATCCAAAAAAGGAAAATTTTCAGTGCTCATAGCCTAACTCACATGATTTCAAATCAAAAAGTTGAACAAACATGTTAATCTAACTCTCATATTGGTCAAAATTGTTTTAGTGGAAAACCAAAACAAAAATGGTCAAAATGACGAACTAGGGGCACAGTTGAGTCAGGTTTTCTGTCTTTTCCCCTTTATCAACGGACTTGCCAGAAAGGGCACTCTACTTGCCAGAAAGGGCACCGTATTCGCCAGAAAGGGCACAGAGGAAGCTAACAACAAAGGGCTGAAAGCTCTCACATCCTCCGAGCAACGAGGTATCAAATCAAGTGCGCAGCACGAACTAGAATAGATCAAGATATTTCACTCCCTCATCTGGATAGATCTAATCACATCCAAACTCCCCAACAGAGCATCGTCAACCGATGTCAGCTGCAGATTTGCTACACACCCAGTTGTAGTACAACTCCTCTATGGGAAAATTCACTAGCTATGCGCAGAGGAAAGAGAATCTAGCAGCATGCTAGGGACAAGAGCCTACAATTTCTTGTTTATCCATCAACTACCCAGGGGAGAGATAAAAAATGAGAGATTGAAGAATAGAGAGATGTGCGCTGAGAGAAAAAGTGAGGAAAATGGCTTTTTTTTTTAGAAAAACAGAGCTTGAGGGCCGAGTGATGTGAGAATCACAGATGAGAAAATGGTGGGGAACAATACCCGAAGGAACTGGCTCCTCGCGAACTAAGAGGTCTCTCGTCTTTGTAATACGTTTGAGTGTCGTATGTGTCGTTTTGTTTATCTCGATTCTTGTTTTGAGTCGTTTCGAGTGTTTCTTGATGTGTTTAGGTTGTTTACCTTTTCTTTTCCTTTTTTGAGTCGTTTTGGCTGTGGTCAGTTGTAGACTCAATACCCGGTTGAGAACCCCTTTTCTCATTTCAATTTAAAAAATAAATCGTTTTGTGCTCAAAGTGTTGTGTCATTCTCCACATTTGTGCAAAACATAATTTGTTCTTTCATAAAGCCGCAGGGTTCAACCCAGGTCATGTGAAAACAGTAAAACCAGGACCTATCTGAAGCTGTATAGGTTCCAAACTGCAAAGCAAAAGAAAAGAGGGAAAATTTGGAGCATCTTAGCATGTTTCAACTTCGGCAATTCTGAGACTACATTCCAGGTGCACCTTCTCAGGCCTCGCCGTTTCTCTGGAGTATGAGTGTATCTCTACCCCAAGTGTAAGCCTACTTCAAGTCAGAATGGCAATTAAAGCAGCAATAGATGTTATCTCTCGCCAATATAGACTGGGTGTCCCCTTTTGAGCTGAGCGTGTTGCCAAGTCCTCCGAGAGGTAAATTGGAGGCACCAAAGTACATGTTTGATGCCCCTCTATTGCATAGAATGTGCGCTTTCATATACACTTCCGTTACATGCGTGACGCGCATCGCTATGATTCATGCATAGAATATGCTTGCTTTCAATTTCGCTTAGAATATGCTTTGCTTCCAATATTGCATAGAATATGCCTGTCTCATGCACGGAATATGTCTTCAATATTGCATAGAATGTGCTTCCATACTTGCATAGAAAATGCTCGTATCTTTTGCATAGAAAATGCATTCCTCCATACTTGCACAGAAAATACTCGTATCTTTCGTATAGAACATGCACCTCACTTGCATAGAAAATGCATTTTATCGCACTTCTTTTGTGCACCTTCCTCACACTTTTTGAACATTGTATTTCACTCGCACTGTTTTGCGCACTTACACTTTGTGTCTCATCGCACTGTCTTGTGCACTCGCGTTGTCTAACGCATCATGCTGTCTAGCGCATCGCACTATCTTGTGCATTCGCATTGTCTTGTGCACTCGCGTTGTCTAACGCATCGCGCTGTCTAGCGCATCGCACTATCTTGTGCATTCGCACTATCTTGTGCACTTGCGCTGTCTAGCGCATTGCACTATCTTGTGCATTCGCAATGTCTTGTGCACTCGTGTTGTCTAACGCATCGCGCTCTCTTGCGCATCGCACTGTTTTGTGCACCTTACATTGCATTGCATCATTCACGCTATTTTGCGCACCTCAATCGCACTGTTTTGTGCACCTTACTTGCATCGTGCATGCATATTATCGCGCTATTTTGCGCATCGCGCTATCTTGCGCACCTCATCTGCACTTGTTAGTGCATTGCATTTTCATTCGTGCTGTTTTACGCATCGCACTGTCTTGTGCATTACATTGTTTCATTTGCGCTATCTTGCGCATCCCACCTGCACTTACATCGCATTGTATTACATTCGCGCTGTCTTGCGTAGTCTACCTGCACTTGTTAGTGCATTGCATTGTTACGCACTTTAACTTGCATTGTCGTACATTCCAATGACTTGCATTGCCATGTATTTCCTTACATGCATTATCATGCATACCACCTGTATTGTCGTGCACTCTTCACCTGTGTCGACACGCATGTTTCTCTTCCACCTGCATTGCACTCTTCACTTATGTCGACACACATGTTTCGCTACCATTTGCATTGCCATGCATTTCCGTATCTTGCATTGTCATGCATATCTCATTTGCATTGTCATGCATTTCTCTACTACATCATCTAGTATGTATATTGCATTGTACATGGCATACATTACATATATTCATTGTATCTATTGCATTGTAGTTTGCATGCATTTACTACATTATCCATCTATGGTTTGCGCCTTTCCATGTCGAGCTTGGTCTGGTATGTGCCCATACTTTTCACGTTGAAGCATGGTCATGACATTATGTGTACGCACCTAGTGTTGAGTGTGATGACACTGTTTCCGTGTTAAACGTGGTTTGTGTGTGTCCATGCCTTTCCTATGCAAGATTTGGTTTCGCCGCGCGCCTTATCCACTGCATCCATTGCATTTTTAGCTAGCATGTATATTGCATTGTACATAGCACATAATGCATGCATTTACTGCATCACATCCATCTATCACTTGCGCCTTTCCATGTTGAGCTTGGTCTGGTATGTGCCCATACTTTTTACGTTGAAGCATGGTTATGATATTATGTGTACGCACCTAGTGTTGAGGGTGACGACACCATTTTCGTGTTAAACGTGGTTTGTTTGTGTCCATGCCTTTCCTAGGCATGATACGGTTTGGCCGCGCACCTTATCCATTGCATTCATTGCATTATAGTGCAGTGTGTTACATCCAGCATTTAGGATCACGATCTTTCCTCAGCAGGTCATTCCTCACTTATATCATGCCACCCAATTACTTGTATTTTGTGTTCCGTCTACACACACATAGTTCTGCATGTGTGCGCGCCTATTCCACTGATGGGACTGTGGTTTGAGGGTGTCGGCACCTTTTCTATGGTAGACAGAGTTTTATGTTGTATCTCCATCCTCTTCATGATATTTGTGTGGCTTTGTACTGCTTGTGGTTTGATCATCTCAAATGCATTGCATATCATTTGCATTGTTTCAATACATTATATATTATTACATTGTTTTGTAATATCGCATATCATTTTGCATCTTATACCCACATTGTTATGCGTCACACCTAGGTTGCATTGTTTGCATCCTCCCGTCCACCCGCGTTGTTTCGCATTCTTAGGTTGCATTGTCTTGCATCCTCCCGTCCACCCGAGTTGTTTCGCATTCCTAGGTTGCATTGTCTTGCATCTTCCCGTCCACTCGCGTTGTTTCGCATTCTTAGGTTGCATTGTCTTGCATCCTCCCGTCCACCCGCGTTGTTTCGCATTCTTAGGTTGCATTGGCTTGCATCCCACCATACACATTGCATGTGTTGTCGCGTTATGCTTTACCTATATGTGTTCAAGTTCCCTTTTATACACATTGCATGCGTTGTCGCGTTATGCTTTACTTACATGTGTTCAAGTTCCCTTTTATACACATTGCATGCGTTGTCGCGTTATGATTTACTTACATGTGTTCAAGTTCCTTTTATACACATTGCACGCGTTGTCGCGTTATGCTTTACTTACATGTGTTCAAGTTCCTTTTATACACATTGCATGCGTTGTCGCGTTATGCTTTACTTCCATGTGTTCAAGTTCCTTTTATACACATTGCATGCGTTGTCGCGTTATGCTTTACTTACATGTGTTCAAGTTCCCTTTCGTACACATTGAATGCGTTGTCGCGTTATGCTTTACTTATATGTGTTCAAGTTCCCTTTCATACACATTGCATGCGTTGTCGCGTTATGCTTTACTTACATGTGTTCAAGTTCCTTTTTATACACATTGCATGCGTTGTCACATTATACTTGAGTTACATGTGTTCAAGTCCCTTTTTATACACATTGTATGCATTGTCGCGTATGCTTTACTTACATGTGTCTACATCTTCACACATTGTGCACGTTGTCACATGTTCTTCACTTACATGTGTTTATAGCATTGTTATGCCTACCCCAGATCGCATTGTTATGCGTCCTACTCGACTTGCGTTGTCACGCAACTTCAGATTGCATTATTATGCATACTACTACCGATATTGCACCTGTTAAGTTTTCTTTCTGTTACAGGCACGATATTGTATGAACTGTTCATTTGAAGCTGGCGCGACCAGACGAACCGTACAGGTATTGTATTCTCCGCGTGAAACGTAGGGAGAATTACACAATTCTCTTACATCCTTTCTGCATTGTAATGTAGTTGGATTTATGTTAGATTGCTTAAAATTGCTGCATTTATTGTATGTATATGCTTCGTTACAGCTTTCTTTACATGATCATAAGTTATGCTCGGCTTTGTGCATTGTAATGCATTTTGCCCCTGCCTTCGTGCGCATATCTTTGCTTGTAGCTTGTATGCTTTGTCTAAGTCTTCAGCCTTGCCAAAAACGGGTCGTCTCTGGGCTTTGACACTCACTCCCGTCATTGTCATGTCTTTCGAGTTCTGTCAAAGAGGGGCAACTGTAGACACCCCATTTTTGACCGTCCTTAAGACTTGGACGTCACCGTTTGAACACTCGGTGATCATCCATGTTCGTGTTCGTTTTGAGTTCTCGGAGGTCTCGGCTACGCGCCTTGCCTCAGGATCTCTCAACTCGGTTGTCTTGTGCTTGGTTGGACCAAACACTTGTTGGTTTTTGCTTTGGAAGGTAGAGAATGGCTTGTTGGCCACCGGCCATGTCTTCTTGCCACCGGCCATTGGTGATGGCCGGTCGGCACTTTGTGTGGTCAGCCGACCATTTATTTGGCCGATGGACTCATTTTCTGGCCGGTACCACATTTTTGCCTTTTTCAGGCATTATGCATGCCAGTTGTGCCAGCTGGAGTGCACGGATTTGTCCTGTATGGAGGAATTGTACCCTTTGCACCCTTTTGGTCCTAGTTTCCTCAAGAAGCTTGGACCCTTTGCTCAAGCTTCTTGAGGAAGCTTGACCCTTTGTCTTAGCTTCCTCAAGAAGCTTGGACGTTTGGGTTAGCTTCCTTGAGAAGCTTAACCCCCCTTGACCCTTTTGTTTAGCTTCCCTTAGAAGTTTCAAGCCTTCATCTTGCTCTATATAAGAGGACCTTCCTCTTCCTTTGAAGAGGTTGAGCAAAACTGGAGATAATACATATATATCTGATATATAAACCACTCTCTCAATATATCCCCCTCTCTCTCTCTCTTCATTTGTGTGTGTTTGAGAGTTCAAAAGTGTGTTTTGTTCTTAGTTTTGCACTAGGACACATAGTATTACACCATACTTCAGTTCTTGAGGTGTTGAGAGATTGTTCTTGGAGGCTTTTGGTTGGTTTTGATTAGAAAAAGGGGCTGGACTTGTTGTTCTTCAAGTGTTCTTCAAGGGTGAGTATAGTTGCTTTATATTAACCATTCTTGCACTAGTTTTTAACCTATTTTGCATACTGATTTAAGCTTTGTGTATAACTGAAAAAAGTCTTGTATTTGCATGCTTAAGATCTTTCATTCAGCTCTCTTTTGTGTTTGGGGTCGACCTCCCCCACTTAGGCCTTGTTTGGCCCCTTTTGTGCCTTCTTTTGTTGAGCTTTGGAACCTTTTGTGTATTGGCCTTCTCACCACTGAAATCCAGTGGATTTTTAGTGGTGGTGAAGGGGTCTTGAAGTCTTGCATAGGGGAGGGACACCCCTCTCCCTTGGTCTCTCATTTGTGTTTTTTTTTGTTTTTTGGCTCACAAGGGTAGCATGCATGCTTAGTTGTTTTTGGCTCCATTTCAGAGGTTTTTGGATGTTATTTGGTCATATTATATCACTGTTTTTGGTCAGATTAATGGTCCATTTCATGCATTATAAGCTTGCCTTGTAATCTTATGTTTTGGTCTAATATGTATTATGTTATGAGATGACATTCTAGCATGATTTTGGTTTGGTTCCAAGAGGGTTTTAGCATTGTTTTGCCATGCTTAAGGTCTATTGGGTACTGATTTGGCCATGCATGCCATGATTTGTATAGCCTCCACGGATTTTGGCTTGTGAGCCTTGGGTGTGTGAGTCATAAGCATGCTTTAGTTGGTCTATTTTAGTGATTTGAGTCACTTATTATGCCATTTCAGTTCATGTTTTATGCTTACATAATTGCATTTGTTACCCTTTCAATGCCATGAAGAGATGTGGTCTTATGCTCCATGTTTGGGGCTTTTGTGCATGCCTATGTGTTTGAGGCTTTGGGATGCCATATCAGAGGTTTTTGGGGCTCATTTTTGCATGATAAAAACTTTGTTTTGCATTGAAAAATATATGCCATGTTTGCTTGGAGTAGGTGTTGAGTAATGCTTTCTTTGTAACCTTGAATGTCTTCGATCTCGCACCCATTCCCTAGCATGTTTTGGCATCATCCTTCACATGCTTTTCAGAGTTTAACATGAGTGCTTAATGTCCATTTTTGTCACCTTTGAGTGTTCTTAAGAGTTGTCTTTCATGCCTTAGTCTTAGGCCCTTCGGTTGGTATGTTTATTTTGCATGATTGGCAACATTATTTTAGTATTCTTGGCCACTGTTTTGGGATGGGCTAAGGCCTTCCCATCTCGGTTTAAGTCCATCTTTATATATAATCACATGTTTGATGTGTTGCATTGCTTTGGTATCATGCTTGCATTGTATCATGTTTGCACATTGTTTAGCTAGTTGAATTTCATATCCTAGCTTGCATGATAGATTGCATGGCATTGCATTTTGCATGTTTGGCACATTGCATTTGGCATGCTCGTTACCTTAGTCCCATATGGCATACTTGAGCAACTTCACATGTTTGAGCCATGTTGCATGCATGCATTACATTTTGCTTGGTTTGGGGTGTCAAACCAAGCAAGAGGGGTGGGGTGTGTTCGTACTCCAAGTGACGAAACATGTCTCAACCAACGGTCGCCAATGCCCTTGATCTCAACATGATAGGGTATGAGGCATTCATTTGTTTTGTCGCATGCATTTACATTGATTTGCAAGCTTGGTGCCTTTGGCCATCATGCATCGAAATGCGTGATTGGTGGCCAGAGGACCAAGGGCCACACTCCCTTGAGACCATAGCATGATTGGGAGAGTGACCATGCACACATTGCTTTGAAATTTCCATGCCATCCACTGTCTGTTCTCTGCTGCTGTCAAAACAGGGTTCTGCACGAAGGAATGGCTGGTCGGCCACTTACAGTGGCGACCTGCTACAAAACTCCAGCCGGTGGTTCAATTTTTGGCCGATGGTCACATTCTCATAGCCGGTAATGCTCTATCATGGCCGGTGGCATCCCACAACACTCATGGAGTTATTCAGAAGGGTCCTGGAAACTTTCATAATTTTCAGAGGAGTAAGGCAGTGTAAACAGAGGCAACAGTGGCATGGTACCGGGTTTCCGAGCATGGCGAGTCAAGCATGCATCATCCACGCTTTCCAAGGCCGAGTTGCGACGGTCTCTTTAGTTTCATATTTAGGCTGTTTTTTTTTTTTTGTAATTAATTTGTTAATTAATTAGAAGTTTTGTAATAATTAATTAGCTAGGATAGTTAATTCATTATTCGGCATGTATTATTATTTCGGACCCTCCGAGCAAGGGCAATTGTGTAATAAGTGTGCATGCGTGTGTGCATGTCTTCCAAGCCCATTTCTTGCTTCCTTTTACTTACCTACTTTCAATGGTTAGTATTAGGGCATATTTAAATTAGCATACCTTATGCTATGGATGCGTGCATCCATACATTTGTCTTGCATGCACCGGGCTCGGCATATCATACTAACTGCATTGTATTTTAATTCCAAGTTGAATACGTGTTAGCTGTAGCATCATCATATGTCATCTTAGAATAGCCGAGCCTATCTTAGTTGCATTCTGTATGTGTTGCATTAGGCATTTCTGTATAAGTTAGGATCATGCATGAATTTCTAACATAGTTTCTATTTTGGCTCGGAGTACTAGGTAAGCTTTTATGCTTTAGCATCTTGCATACGTGTGAGTGTTGCCATGACAGCATGCTTACCATGAGGCTACTTGCTTATGTGATATAACTGCTTGAATGCCTGTGGGTGGAGGTTGAATTACCTGAATTGGAATAATGCATTAACTGTGAGTTTTAAGCCCACTAGATAGTGGCAAAATCATCTTTTCTAAGCCCACTTGAGGGTGGCAAAACCTGGATTTTAGCCTACTTACGAGTAGCAAGCCGTTTTCAAAAGAAACATGAAATGCTTTGTTCCAATTCAGGGGACCCAGTTTATACTTGTTTTGCTGCGCGCATCACATAGTAATTCTAGGCTAATAACCAGAATAAGAACGCGTAATGTTTTTCAAAACTCGATATCATGGTTAGTAGAGGCCGATCTTCAGATCGGGCGAGTGGGGATGCTCGTAGCTGACCTTCCCCAATCGTACCCAAGTTCCCGAGCCGAGGCAACTTTGGTGATGACGGACACATGGCCTTAGGCAAACGAGTCAGGGTTTCCTAAATTTTCCCAAAATAAAATATTTAGGTGGCGAGTCTGTATCTGACAAACCAGTCTATGTTTGACACTTCTTTCTAAAAAATCTGTTTTCCAAAACGATTTGCCAGATTTGGACTCTTTGATGATTCATCGGTCTTGCATTGCACTCTGCGAGATTAGATACAGAATTGTGACAATTTGAGTCCGAACTGTAGTGAGCCCAATATGAACAGAACGGGATTTCCCTATCGGTACGTTCGGGGACGTCTACAACGGCCTTTGGCCCATTCATACATATCATTCATGTAAGACGGCCTTTGGCCCATTCATTCTTTCATTCATGTCAGACGGCCTTTGGCCCATTCATTCTTTCATTCACGTCAGACGGCCTTTGGCCCATCCATAAGGCATAGCAAACATTCGTCCACAATTCAATTTAACAAACTTATAAGACTTATATAGAAGTAAACAATTGGACAAATAACATACTTCAAATATCTTTATTAAGATATTACTCACAGTGTTCTGCCAGTGGATTCACCCTTGAGCTCGACCCTACACATTACATAACACATTTGGGTCACAAACGATTCAATCTGTTCTTAATTCATACACCCCTCTTAGGCTTCTTTCTTATCCTTTTAATTCATTTATAATGTTCAATGCATACCTAAGAGTGCTTAGAAATGAAAGAGAACGGAAAACCAAACACAGAACACCTTTACAAAATTTCTGAAACAGGGGTCCTCGCTCGAGCGGACCCATTTGGTCTGCAAAAGTACTGGTTACCTCATTTTTAAGCTCGAGCGTGAAGTCGGGCGCTCGAGCTGGAAGTCACACTACATGGCTCCCCGCTCGAGCGGACATCACTAACTGCAAAACTGCTAGGAGCTCAAATTTCACGCTCGAGCGGCGGTTCCCCCGCTCGAGCGGACTTCATGAATTCTGGGTTTTCCAGCAACCATTTTGAGCTTCAAACTTGCATTCAAATCAACATATCTTGCATTTTATGACTCATAGTTCTCATATACATCTACTAACAAGATATAAACACCAAATTACAACATTGAGAAGCTCAAATCCCATGAATCAAATACATGCATGCTCCAATTTACACCAAACTCCTTTCCACGTAACAAATTCATGCATTCAAAACTCATATTCTTATGAATTGTGCATGCATGTGAGATATAACTCCCATTTTTAACTCAAATGGTGCAAATGGTGATCACAAGCATGAACTTTAACAAAATTTCTACATAGATCATACGTCTCATGCTCAACTATACAAATTCATGGCAATTATACACATGCATGCATTCCATGACTTCAAACTCATCAATTACAACACAATTCTTGTTCTTGATCACTTATTCTCTTTGAATTTACTTAATTACAAACCCAAACCCAAGAGTTAAGGGTTGATTACTCACCTAGGAGCTTTAGTTCTCACAATTGTGGTTAAATCTTGAATCTAACCTTCCCAATCCATGAATCTTGAGCCAAAATGCACAAAGATGTCTTCTCTCTCTCTCTCTCAAAGTCGGTTCTCTCTTTCTCTAGGGAGTTGATCTCAGCCAAAATGACTTAAAAGATGAGAAATTAAGTGTAATAAGGCCCTTATATGTATATATATATATATATGTCTAATCAAATTTAATTATGGCTAATTAATGGCACTTAATTAATCGTTCTGAATCTAATTATTTTGATCCGAATCATTTTTCAATCAAATTTCACCGTAGGCTCTAAAAATTACGCTAATCACAATGGCGTAATCAATTTCGGTTTCGGTGGCCGATAAAGCCTTCAATTTTCAGTTTATAACAGTAAGTTGAACAGATATTCCTACGGTGAACAGATAAAAATTTAAAACCACATATATTCATATAAATGGCACTGAAAATCATATCAAACACATAATCACTCATAATAAAGATCAATTAGCATAATACGGAACAGGGTTATCACAAATGGGGCTCTGAATTCGAAAATTTTATTTGGCCAATCGTGACATCCACGAAGGGCGCTCTGAATCCGAAGGCTTAATCGGCCCAATAGTGTCATGCACTGATGGGGCTCCGAGTTCGGAGACTTTATTGGCCAGTCGTGAAATCCACAAATGGCTCTAAATCCAGAGGCTTAATCGGCCCAATAGTGTCTTGCACTCTTGGGGCTCCGAATTTAGAGACTTTTCTTGGCCAATCGTGACATCCACGAAGGGCGCTCCGATTCCGGAGGCTTAATTGGCCCAATATTATTACGCACTGATGGGGCACCAAATTCGGAGACTTTATTTGGCCAATCGTGACATCCACGAAGGGCGCTCTGAATCAAGAGGCTTAATCGGCCTAATAGTGTCATGCACTGATGGAGCTCCGAATCCGGAGACTTTCTTTGGCCAATCGTGAAATCCACGAAGGGCGCTCTGAATCCGGAGGCTTAATCGGTCCAATAGTGTGTTGCACTCTTGGGGCTCCAAATTCGAAGACTTTTCTTGGCCAATCGTGACATCCACGAAGGGCGCTTCGAATCCAGAGGCTTAATCGGCCCAATAGTGTCATGCACTGATGGGGCTCCGAATCCGGAGGCTTAATCGGCCCAAGAGTGTCATGCACTGAAGCGGCTCCGAATTCGGAGTCTTAGTCGGAAGACCTGTTATAATAAGCTGAGTTTCAGTGAGGAAACAACGAACTTTGTATTGCAAAACATGAAACTTGTACACAGTGAACATTCAAAACAAGTATCATGCCCCACAAGTCTGGTTAATGATAGAATTTGTGTAAATGCATGGAATTCCAAGGCCGTGGCAAACTTCTCCCGGACATGTATTTGAGCCGATATGCCCCTACTCCCGCAATTGAGTCGATCTGATAGGGGCCGTCCCAATTAGGACCCAATTTTCCATCAACCGAATTCTTGGCAGTTGGAAGCACTTTCTTCAGGATCAACTCTCCTGGTGTGTAGCGGCACAGTTGAACACATTGATTATATGACTTAGCAAGCTACTATTGGTACCGTGCCATGGATGCAAGGGCATGGTCTCTGCGTTCGTCAATCAGAGTTAAATCCAAGGCCAACATCATGTCATTTCGGCCCAAATCAAAGACTTTTCATTTCAAGGTTGGGAGGCCGATCTCCAAGGGGATGATTGCCTGCGTTCCGAAGCACAAAGCGAACAGCGTCTCCGGAGTGGACTGCCTCGGAGTAGTGTGGTGAGCCCATATCACACTTGGCAATTCAGTCTGCCTTTAGCTTTCTCCAGCCTCTTTTTGATGCCATCTAAAATAAAGTTGTTGGAGGCTTCAGCTTGGCCATTACTCTGTGGATAAGCCGGGGTGGAATAGTAGGGCCGAATACCATACTTGCTGCACAGTTCTCGATAGACACCACAATCAAACTGGGTGCCGTTTTCTGAAATAAGTGCTCTTGGAATGCCGAATCGCGTTATGATATTTCTCCATACGAAATGCTTCACATCAGAATCTCCAATGTGCGTTAGTGCCTCCACTTCTACCCATTTTGTGAAATAGTCTGTTGCGACAATCAGAAATTTCTTGTTGCTGGGGGCGCAAGGCAGTGGTCTGACGATGTCAAGTCCCCATTGGGCGAACGACCAAGGACTGATTATAGAACTTAACTCTTCAGCCGACAGGTGGGTTAAGGGAGAAAACTTCTGGCACTATTCACATTTCTTCACGTAACATTTGGCATCAGCTCCCATTGTCGGCCAATAATAACCCTGTGTAACAGCATGATGGGCCAAAGAGCGTCCGCTAGAATGGGCGCCACAACTATCTTCATGTATTTCAGTCGGTAGTCCCTCAACATTACCCAGATGAGCGCATTCTAGGTACAGGCCAAAAAGGGATTTTTTGTAAAATTTTCCTTGTGGATCCAAATAGTATCGCAGGGCTTTGTTTCACAGCTTGTGTGCTTCTTTCTTATCCGACGGGAGCTGTCCGGAAGATAGGAATGCAGTAATAGAGTCCATCCAACTCGGCTCTGACTCTATGACATTGATCTGGACTTCCTCTAAAGGGCCAATGCTTGGCTTAGGGATGAAACCCACTTCAATTGTCCGTTTCATCTATGAGTTAATGGCGGAGGCTAGGCAAGCCAGGGCGTCTACGTGTGTGTTCTGATCACGGGTTATTTGGTTCAATTCATGATGGTCAAATTTTTCCAGCAAGGAATTTTCCATTTTCATGTAAGCGGCCATACGGTCATTTTTTACCCCATACTCCCCCTTTAGTTGATTGATCACCAACTTCGAATCGCAAAATATAAGTAGACGCCGAGCACCGAGGAGATGTGCATTCTGCAAGCCGGTTAGTAGGGCCTCGTATTCGGCCTCATTATTCGATGCTTCGAAATCGAGTTTGACAGCCTACTCAATTATTGCCCCGTCGAAAGCCATTATCACTACTCCGGCCCCGCTGCCACATTGATTGAACAATCCATCACAATACAACTGTCAAATGTCCCCAACATAGATTCTCCAGTTTGGCTTAGGTTGAATTTCATCAGACTTGAAGTCAGCAAGACCCCCAGTGAATTCGGCCACAAAGTCGGCAAGCACTTGCCCCTTGATTGAGGTTCTAGGGAGAAACTGAATATCGTACTAGCCGAGTTCAAGAGCCCACTTTGAAATGCACCCTGATGCTTCTGCACTACGGAGCACCGACTGGAGGGGGTGGTCCGTTAGTACCCCGATGGTATGCCCCTGAAAGTAATGCATCAGCATTCTTGCTGCCATGACGAGGGCTAGGATGAGTTTTTCCAACGGAAGGTAACGTGTTTTGGCGTCAACCATTGCCTTGTTCATATAATACACTGGCCGCTGCTCCTCAAGCTCTTTGTTTAATAGTACGGCGCTGATGGCCCGGTCGAAAACTGCCAGATATAAAATGCGTTGGTCACCTGCCGAAGGTGTTGTGAAGAGTGAAACTGATCGGAGGTAGGTCTTCAGGCCGTTGAAAGCAGCTTCGCACTTGGAGGTCTATTCAAAGGCCTTACCCTGCCGTAGAGTAAGAAAGAATTGTCGGTAGTGATCTGTGGAGCGACTGATGAACCTGTTGAGTGCAGCGGCCATCCCCATCAAGTTTTGAACCTCTTTCACCGAACAAGGGGAGCCGAGTTCCAAGATTGCTGTGATTTGCCTCGTGTTGGCTTCAATTCCTCGGTGGTTGACAATGTAGCCTTGGAATTTTCCGGATCCGATCCCAAATGCACACTTGGAAGCATTCAGTTTCATTTTGTACTTGCGTAAAATGCCGAATGTCTCTTCTAGATCGGCCAGATAAGTTTGCTCTTCTTTAGACTTGACTACCATATTGTCAATGTACACTTCCATAGTTCGGCCGAGTTGCTCCTTGAACATGGCAGTGACTAGTCTTTGGTACATTGCCCCCGCATTCTTCAGCCCAAAAGGCATAACTTTATAGCAATAGGTTCCTCTTGGGGTGAGGAATGCAGTTTTGTCTTGGTCCTCTGGATGCATGGCGATTTGATGGTAGCCTATGTAGGCTTTGAGGAAGCTCATACGTTGATGGCGTGCCATGGCATCTACTAGTTGGTCAATTCTAGAGAGAGGAAAACAATCCTTGGGGCAAGCTTTATTTAAATCTGTGAAGTCCACACAGACTCGCCATGTCCTGTTTTTCTTCTTTACGACCACAATATTCGACAGCCATGTAGGATATGTCACTTCCTGGATTGCCCCGGCATCAAGCATCCGGTCAACTTCTTCAACAACGGCAGCTATGTGTTCTACGGCTGACCGTCGGCTTTTCTGAATAATCGGCTTGCATTTGGGGTCAACATTTAAATGGTGCTAAGAAACAGATGGATCTACCCCCGGCATTTCATGCAGCGACCACGCAAATACATCTAGGTTGCCGAGTAAGAAGATAATTAGCTGCTGCCTGTAAGTTTTACTCAAGGAGGCGCCCACCATGAAGAACCTGTTAGGATCCCCATGAATTTCAACATGATCTAGGGCTTCCGTGGCTTTTTCAGTTGGGAGCCGTCCAACACCGTCGAGGTTCTCACGATCCGGCACCTCAATAGAATTCACTTCCAGCTCTCTTGGAGTCTTTGCGGTAAGGAGGTAATAAGCTTGTGCTGATTTTTTGGAGCCACGGATTTGTTCAATTCCGCGTTCAGTCGGGAAGCGGAGCAGTTGATGATAGGTGGTTGGCACGGCCTGCATTGTATGCAGCCAAGTTCGTCCCATGATGAGATTATACGGCAAAGGAAGCTTCACAACCAGGAATTCTACATCTACTGTTCGAGAGCTCGCTCGAACTGGTAGTGCGATTTTTCCCAACGGATATTCTGGATTAACATTGAAGCTAAATAACGGATAGGGAGCCGGAGATAGGTCCAACTCGGTGTGCCTGAGTTTGATAAAGGTCTTGTAATACATAACCTCCGAAGTACTCTCTTGGTCTATGAGAACGCGTTCAACGGTGAATCAGTTCACGAGTAGTTCAATGACCAATGGATCAATGTAGGGGAGTGTTACGCCAATCAAATCAGAATCATTGAAGGTAATACTCGGAGCTTCATGGGGCCATTTTGCTAGTGTGATTTGCTTTTGGGGACCAGGATGTGATTGAATTGAATGTACAGCGGGGGCTGTCGGCAGGCTATATATCATACGGATTGCGCCGAGCGGAGGTGAATCCTGCCTTAGGATAATTGTTTTGGTTGAGTTGTTCTTTTGGATGTGTTGCTGGAGCCGACCGTCTTGTACCAACTCCTCAAGGTTGTCTTTCAAAGCATAGCAACTGTCGGTGTCATGACCATGATCTTTGTGATATTCGCACTGCCTATCCCGTCTCCTTGTGTCGGGAGGTCCGACCATCTTGCCCAGCCACTTGAAGAACGACAGATGTTGAATTTTAGTCATAACCGTGCTGATCGGCTCCGACAGCTCTGTATATTTCTTGGCCGGACACCATGCACGCCTGTTATCCACTTGGAGTTGTTCATTAGCTCGGTGGGAGCATTGGTCGTTTGATCGGCACGAATTTCCCTTGTCTCGTTTAGCCCGGCCCCGTGGTTTAGGGCTCCGTGATGGTACAGAACTTATCGGCTAAATAATTTCGGATGGGGCCGTCTAGATGGCCCGACTTTGACCCGCAGTGCGTCATCTTCAACTTTGCAATATTCCTCGACTTTCTTCATCAATGACCAGACTGTTTTGGGGGGCCTTCTAGTCAAGGAGCTGCGGAGGGCACTATCAGGGTGCAAGCCCATTTTAAAGGCGGTGATGGCCATGGAGTTGTTGCAGGCATCATCCACAAGATTAAAGCATTCCCAATAGCACGCCAAATACGCCCGTAATGTTTCCCCTGACTGGATTTGCATTACCCAGAGAGAATCGGCCTGCTTCGGTAGGACCTCATTGGTGATGAACCTTGCCCTGAAGGATTTTTGGAGTTGATGGAAGCTCTTAATCGATGCCGGTTCCAATTAGTAATACCATCGGACGGCTAACAGTCCCAAACTGCTCGAAAATATTCGGCACATGAGGGCTTTGTCATCCGTATACAACATCATAGCTTGCTTGTAATGTCGGATGTGATTAGTGGGGTCTGATTTCCTGTCATACAAGGTGAACAATGGGGCTTTAAACTTTTTGGGTAGTGCTACCTTCGCGATCCGTCGCACAAACGGATTGTGCTGGTCCTCATCGCCTGAACCATTTCGCCTTCGCTTAGGACGTGCACGCGGACTCTCTTCGGAGGAACTAGTGGTTTCTACTCGTCCCTTTCTTTTGGGTTCCGGTGATAATGAGTCAGAATCACTATCAGTTTCTTGTCTGCGAACTCGAGGTTGTTGGCCATCTTCTCTCAGAGATCGTCTGGGATCTTGGCGTGCAACTTGCTTGGATTTTGCTACTTCCAAGGCTAAGTCCTGACAGAGGCGTTCACCTCAGTGATCATGTTTTCCAGCCTATGTCTGTTTTGCTTCGTATGTTCCATGATCGCTTGCATTGTCTCATGTGCTGAGGTCGAGGGTGAGTTCTAGGCAAGTGAATCGAAGTTCAAGGCACATCTTGCGGTGATAGTCTCTGGTCCAAGCATGTTTGTTGGAGTGAGGCTAGCTCTCTATGTGGTTTCGTCAGTGACTATCGGAGGATCTTCAGTTGCGCCCGCCAAGGACGTAGTTGAGTATTCCCACAGACGGCGCCAATTGTGGGGAAGTGGTTTGGAAATAGTCTTTTGATCCACTGGGACGCTCGAGATCCTCAGCTAGTACCCTAAAAAGGAATGAACACTCCGATCGGGGGTGCCGGAATTAGCACTCCGATGGTTAAGTCAGTGTATGCTCTCTTGATTACTTGTATCTTAAGTCAAGTGTAGTAGTTCTCACAGACTTCTCTTTGGTTGTTGCTCTTCTATTTATATACGCTCCCAGCCCTTAAGATGGGGCCCATTACTAATCCGCCGTATGGTTGCTCACTCGGCCCTTCCTTCGTCGTTCTCCAGCTTCCAGTCAGCCCCTCGCTCAGTTGACTTTGAGGTTAACTAGGATATTCGGCGTCCAGAACGTACAAGATGGGGACCAGTACAACATGTACCGATCATCTAAATATATATTCGGCCTTTCTGCGTCCATATTTATTCAGCTCCCACATTATAGATGTGGTAAAATGAGTCAGATAGTAAGGAACTGTCCTCAGACTACACAAAATGTGAATTGATTTGCTACCTCAGTTCATTTTTCACAAATAGCAAGGCCTATTACGACAAGAGGAACTGCTAGTCAAGATAGAATAATTGTACTTGTTCCAAAAAAACATCCAGAATATTGAGATCGTTGTCCTAGGTACCTTTATTGTTTAGAAACGAATGCCTATGTGTTTATTGATTATGAACTCTTATATATATATATATACATCTTTGCTTGGGATGTTAATTGATTCGGGTTCAACGCATTCTTTTATATCTGTTACATATGCATCTAGATTGATTAGACCCACGGGATCATTGCCTTATTTATTGTTTGCATCTGCTCCATTTGAGGATGTTAATTGACTCTAGACACATATGTATTTTTACCTTTGCTCGGAATGATCTATTATATTACTTGTTCTCACTGACCGAACCATTGAGATTATGACTCTGCGATTATACGAGTAGGTTGGACACCCCAAATAATGAAGTCTATATTCTGTGGAACTATGTACTTGCTTGTTTAAAGTTGACTAGACTATTAGACCCATCACTTTGTGATTATATGACTTGTTCAGAACTTCTGCATAACAAACCCTATACTATGCTCAACCGAGGGACTTTGTATGATGTGTTATCGTGTACCTATATATCTACATGTAAGACTTATTTGAGAACGACAACATTGATTATACCGAGGGATTTTGTATGATGTGTTACTGTGTCCCTGTATACCTACATGTAAGACTTATTTGGGAACTGCTATATTAACTATGATGCATACCTCCTGATATGAACAATTGCATACTTGTACACTTACATGTGAACTTATTTGGAGAACGCCATATTGCATATGACCTGGAATGCTATGATGTGAACTATCATGATATGACTCTAATATGACCTCGAGAACTGATGAACTTAGAACAATTGTGATATTATTGACTATGTACCCAAGTGAATGGAATGTGACCTACAAAACTCAATGTACCTTATTTGGGAATAATAGGGTAGAGCCTTTATTTGATTTGACATGATAAAACCTTCATCTGATTTGATTTGATAGAACCTTCGTCTCATTTGATCTGATAAGACTTTTACCTGATTTGAGAATTGTTATCGGACTTGAAATCATTTTTGGGAGATTATGAATTGTTCATGAACAAATGACCGGATTATTATTATTATTCTTGACAAGAAATCTGGAAGACCTAGAACTTGAATCTATTTGGAAGACTTGACTTATTTAAAAGACTTTGTGTGGATTGCCAACAGATTGACCTAATCATGAAAACTATTGAGAACTAGCCCTTAACTATCAGAGATATATGCATCATAGATGAACTGAATTGTGCAAGTCCAGTAATTGATTGTTCTAGTGAATGACTACTTCTGTGTTACCATGTCTTAAACCCAATGCTATGAGTATTGATGAACCAAGGACTTGTGTTTGATTTGAATGCTTACCACCTTGAAGACCTTATGTGAACTATCAATGACAGACTATGTGGTTACGAACAATATTTAAACATGTACCTTCGATTTATTGGGAACATACGTATTATGTTAAAGATTGACTGCATTTGTGTTACCATATTTTTAGTTCGATGCTATGGGAACTGTTAACAGCAGACCGATTTGATTATAAACAGCATTGAACATTTACCTTTGACTGATCAAAATATGTATTATATGAGAGAATAGTTGCTTCTGTATTATCGGATATTGTAATTCATGCTATTGGAATTGTAAACCACGAACTATTTTGATTATAAACACTATGGGATTTTAAAACCTCGACTATCTAAAAGTGTGTGAATTCGGTATGCTCTATGATTGACTACTCAGTGCCATCGTATTCTACAATTGGGTCTATGGGGATATGTGAATGGTGTACAACATGTGATTGATTGCTCTGGTATTACCTTTACTACCATGGGGTTAATCTATTCACTTTATAATTCCAATAGCATTATTACTGAATTGAATGATCGAATTGGATTATGAGCTGTCAAACAATTAGAAATAAATCGAACGTCTGTGACAAAGGAGAGTGGATCAAATTTCCATGATAAGATTGATGAGAAAGAATCTGCTTGCAAAAAAAGAGAATGTTATGAGACCAAAGTATTTGATATGTTTATGATACATGCTATTCTGAGTTATTCCTGACACAAGGTAATGTAAGTTTGGAGGACCAAACTTCTTAAAGGAAGAAAGACTGTGATGACCCCAACATGCATATCATGATTATACTTATTCAATTATGTGTTAATTATTTATTGTGATGTGTGCCATGTGATTAATTAAGTATATCTATTTAAGTTGAAAATTACTTATTGTGATTTCTGCCCTAAATCGAAAATTGAAGGCCTTAATGGTGTTAGAAACCAAAATTGAGTACATGAATAGACTAATTGGAATTTTTAGAAACATATGGTAAGTTTGATTAAAAATTGATTTAGATTAATTAATTAAGTAGTGTTTAATTGGTCTAATGTTCTAATTATTGTATTAAGCCACTCCAACTATAAATATGAGCCTTAAGCTCATTTGAGCTTATTTTCTTGATCATTCTTGAGTACAAAATCTGATATTACACTTTTAGAGAGAGAGTGAGCTCTCATCTAGAGAGAGAAAGTGCAGAGATTGAAGGAGAATTTGAAGGCATAGCTTGAATTAGTCAACATTGTGCTAGAATTAGTGTGTTTCAAGCCTCTAGGTGAGCATTCAACCCTCAATTCATGAAGATATTATGTTTTAGAGTTGAGCTCATGGAATTTATATCGCTATTTGCATGTATTTTGTTAATTAAAGTCAAGAAGATGAATGAGCTTTACATGCATGCAAGAACATGATGAGTTTTGTCATGTTGAATTTGAATTCTATCATCCATGTTGAATTTATGAGTTATATTGTACATTCATGTTTCATCCATCATATTTTAACTCTCAAATTCATGCTTTGAAAAAGGATCTTGTACATCCATGGAGCTTTTGAGCTCAAGTTTGTTAAACTCTTAAGTTTTGAGAAAGTAACTTGGAAAAACTTACAAGCATGAGTTTTTGGGCTTAATTTTGGTGGAAAATGATTTTGAACAAATGGTTTTTGAGGGGTCATGTATACATGTTTTACAAAGTAACTTTGTGTTTTTGAATAAGCCAAGCAATTTTGGAGCTCAAACTTTGTTTTGGAAAATCCAAAAATTTTGCAGACCGCTAGAGCGACCAAGTGTGCGCTCAAGTGAACTAGACAAACTCATAGTACTTTTACAGACATTTGGCCGTTGGCTCAAGCGACCAAGTGTGTGCTCGAGCAAACTCACTTTTGTTTAGCACTTTTGCCGACAGGCCACACCGCTCGAGCAACCAAGTGTGCGCTCGAGTGAAGACCTTATTTTCAACAAATTTTTCCTAACACTTATAAGTGCATATTTGCATTCTCATGCCCTTTTAGGCATTCTTTCACATCATTTGAACATCCTTAATCATAAAAAAGCTAGAAACACACGTAAGAGAATCAAACTAAGATACGTTACTTGTTTTGAATGATTGTTCAATGTGTGTAGACGCGCCCGCGTGGGCCTCGTGCTACAGTTCGGACTCGACTTTTCGTAGTCACGGTTCTAAGTCTGAACCAAAGAGTCCAAATCCGGCAAATCGTTTTGAGAAAACAGATTTTTGAAAGAAGTGCCAAACATGGACTGCTTTGCCAGATACAGAGTCGCCACCTAAATATTTTATTTTGGGAAATTTAGGAAACCCTGACTCAGTGCCAAAAGGCCACGTGTCCGTCATCACCAAAGTTGTCTCGGCTCGGGAGCTTGGGTATGATCGGGGAAGGTCAGCTATGAGCACCCCCTTTCGCCCGGTCCGAAGACCGGCCTCTACTAACCGTGATATCCGTTTTTGAAAACTTTATGTGTTCTTAAACCAATTGTTAGCCTAGAATTACTATGTTATGCGCACAGCAAACAAGTATAGACTAGATTGCCTAATTTGGAAAGAAACATTGCATATCCGTTCATTTCGAAAATGCTTTGGAATTTGCTACTCGCAAGTAGGCTAAAATGCGGATTTCAACGAGTCTTTCCAACTCAAACAATCCAACCTTCACCCACAGGCATTCAAAACAGTTTAACACATAAGCATCTAGCCACATGTTAAGCATGCTGTTATGGTAACATTCACACTCATGCGATATGCTAAAGCGGAAATACTTACCTAGTACTCCGTGCCAAAACAAAGAACTTGTTAGCAAACATGCATGATCCAAGTCCATGTGAAGTGCCTAATGCATCGCATACAAAATGTCGCTCAGATAGGCTCGGCTAATCCTAGACATGTCATGTGAAAATGCACAATTATCACATATTCAATTTGGAATTGAAGTACTGATGCAGTTAGCATGATGTTCCGAGCCTAATGCATGTCAACAAATGCATGAATGCACGCATGCATAGCATAAGGTATGCTAAAATAAATGTGCCCTAATCTACCATCATAAGCAGGTAAATAAAAGGGAGGAAAGAAGTGGGGATTGGAAGACATTCACACCACCCACACACACTTATTACAGATTTGCCCTCGCTCGGAGGGACCAAATAAATATTACAAATTAATTAACTACGCAAGCTAATTAAATATTACAAATTAATTAATTAACAAATTAACTAATTAATTAAAGCAGGAAAACGCCTCGGGAAGCGTGCCACCATGCGCAAGCTGCCTCTGTTTTCCTTCCTTTCCTCCTCTGGAGGCTGTCAAAGCCTCAGGACTGCATCCTTGGACAGAGGGGATCATCACCGGCTGAATGAAACTTCCACCGGCAATGTAGTATGGCCATCGGCACAAAATAGGGTCTGTCGGCAGAGAAAATTGTGCCGGTCGGCACATTACACTGCCGGTCGGCAGAGTATTCCTGCAGAACCTGCAACTCACAGCAACAAAGGGCAAAACAAGGCATGGCAGCATATTTCAAGGCATGTATGCATCAACCATGTCTCTTATCATTGTAATGACTCAAAGGGACATGTGCCTCGGTTCTCGGGCCACCAATCACGCATTTCCATGCATGATGGCCCAAGGAACCAAGCATGCAACTTTGGTTTCAAATGCATGCAAACCAATCAAACAAATTAGGCCCAATTCCTATCACCAATTCAAGGAACAAGGCATGCATGCAAGATGCAATGCAACCTAGGCATACAAGCTAAGGATGCAACATGGCATGGCAAAACACTTATGCAAGCATACAAGCATGCATATGGCAATGCAAATGGATGGCAAGATGAACTTATACATGAATTAGGCAGCTCTAATAAGGCCTAAAACAATGGCCAAAGTGCTATAAAATGAAGGCTAAATGGCATACACGCACACATGCACATAAGGGCCAACACTTAAGCACAAATCAAACAACATTCAAGCACACTTGAAAGGAGGGATCATGGACTAATTAGCATGCAACATGAGCCCTAAAATCATGTTATAAAATGATGCCAAATCAAGTTATAAATCAAGCCAAAACATGCAAAGAGTAGTCCAAGTGTTCAAAGCAAACCAATAAGGCATTGAAATACACTTAACAAGACCAAACAAGGCATGCATTAAGGACCAAAATCAGAGGTTTAGCATGTTAAAACAAAGCTAAAGGACTACTTAGATGGCATCTAAATGGCCCAAATACAAAGGCATGCACCATGGCCAAAACATGGAGCATTGCAACACATGCTTTCAAAGCATTAAAGAGACATGCAAGGCAATCCAACAAGCATGGAAATGGGACTGAAATAGCATGTAGGATGATTCCAAATCACCAAAACAATGCAAAGATGGCATGCTACACATGCACATACTCAAGGCCAACAAGCCCAAATACAAAGGAGCTATATAATGCATGCTAAAATCAACCCAAATACTTATGGACAGACCTAGAACATGGCAAAATAAGCACATAATCTTCACAAGACTAAGCCTAAAACATGCTCCAACAAAGGCTAACAACCTAAGGCACATTAAGGCATAAACAAGGCATTACATGGCAACTATGCTAAACATGCATGGAGTTCCAAAACCAACTTGAAATCATGTTATATTATAGACATATAAGCATGAAAAACAAACCAAACATGCTCAACACACACTCAAGCATAGGCTTCCTTAGGAGGCCAAAATATGCCCTTTTCAAGGACAACAAGGAGAGGGGGTGGCCCTCTCCTTCTTGGGACTTCAAAGCATCATCTTCACCACTGAAATCCCTCAAGATTTCAGTGGTGAAGAGACCTCAACACCAAAATCCCGGAGCTAGCACAAAATGGCTCAAAATGAGGCCTTTTGAGGCCTAAGGGTGGTCAACAACCCTCAAACAACAAAACACTCTTAATAAACAATAAAGAGGGCTTAAAAATAGAACTTTTTTATGTTATACAATAATCACAAAAACAGCTCTAAGATAGGTATAAAATCAATGCAAAAAAGGGAAAAAAAAAAAGACTAGTTTCTCACCCTTGATGCCTTCTTCAACAAAGATGGTCCAATGGCCTCCTTGAGCTTGAATCCAAGACCAAAACTTCAAAACACACTCTTTAGAACCTCAGCTCCTAGAGGAAGGTGAAACACTAGGTGTTTGTGTGCAATAGTGAGACACAAAACAGCTAGTGTGCAAAATGAGAGGGAAAGAGAGATAGGTGAGTGTATCTAACCCTAACCCTAGAAAACCAGAGCTCTCCTCTGTATATCCCTCTCTCAAAAATGTCTAAAGCCTCTTTCTTGCCTTAGAGAGAGACCCCCTCTATATGCCTCTTGTAAAGCTTACAAGACAAGCTTTTCAAGAGGGAGATCCCTCCATACACGTGTATGGAGGGGAGCAAAAGCAATACAGCTGTCTAAAAATATCTACAAAAGCAGATGAACAGCAATCGGCCGGCAAAAAATGCCATCTTGGCCAAATAAAGTGCCGACCGGCACAAAAAAGTGCTGACCGGCAACAAATAGTGCCGACCGGCAAACTAAATTGCCGGTGGCAGCAAAAACCAGCCGGTGGCATCTAGCCACTGCCGGTGATGGGTGGGGATGGTCTACAAGCCCCAACCTGCCTCTCAAAGGCAAGATGCAAGTGTTTGGTGCAAAACCAGACACTAAACGGTCGAGTTCGGGGATCCTGAGGCGGGGCGCGCGAGCCGAGACCTCCGGGAACTCCAAACGAACACAAACATGGATAATCACCGAGTGTTCAAACGGTGACGTCCAAGTCTTGAGGACGGTCAAAAATGGGGTGTCTACAATGTGTATGTGTTATGTGATTTGTGTAGGTGGTCAACCGAGGTCTGTCATCGGTAGCAGCCCATTGTGAGTAGTATTTTTGTAAAGATATGTTGTTAAAATATATTTTGAACTACCGCAAGCGTATTACTTGGAAATGCTATTTCGTTGTGAATGAATGATTGTCTCTTTTGAAATGTAATTGTGGCATCCTTAGTGTAGCCCTTGCTTGGGGTTACCAATACCATGGCCCTTTGTTATAAGACCCTCTCCCAGGGGAAACAATACCATCGCCCTTTTTTATGTGGTGCACAAAGATCTCTAATGTTGACCCAAGTAGTCCCTTCGCTTGACCTATATGGTCCCTTTGTTAGACCTATGTGGTCCCTTCATTATGCCTTTGGGCCCTTCGTCGCACTATTGGATGTACCACGTATGAATATGATTTGGGAACTTTGATAGGACAAGTACTTACTTATGATTTTCTTCGAATTGATGTGATATGATTTTGTAGTATGCTAGACATCATTCATTTAACCTCTTTTTACTGGTATTACTCACTAGGCTTTAGCTCACCCCTTTCCCCTATATATATGTAGGTGAACAAATGGAGCGTCAAGCTTAAGGCAACCTCGGGAGTCCACCCTTTTGTTAGCTATTTTGGACTGCCTCTATGATGGGGTGATCTTGGACTTAGGTATATCGTACTTGTCATACAAAACGACCTTAGGTCCTTCATATACGTCATACTTGTCAATCACATTTACAGAGTTCAAATTTATCGAACGGATAGAAAACTCATTCATACTTTCAAAAATACAAGTTCAGAAAAGCTTACCAAGATAAAACAATCAGAAAATAGCATATAGGAAAATATATTTACTAAGATCTTATTCACAGTGATTTGGTTGATAACATAGCTTCGTGGATGAACCTACACAATTCATAAACATACACACATTGGATCACATTTGTTTATTCAAATCATTGTTTGACATATTCAGTTCTTTTAAATCTCATTCTAACTCAATTCATTTGGGATGCTCAATACATGTCTAAGAATGCTTAAAAGGGAATGAGAAGGAAAATATGGACAAAACTTGACTTTTCAAGATATAATGAAATAAATTAAGTATTAGATGGTCTGAATCTAGGCTTGGTGGTCACTCGAGCCAAGGTGCCAAAATAAACTGAGGTCGCTCGAGCAGTCACTTAGTCACTTGATTCGACTGCAAAACTCTGCAAAAATGCTGGATGCGTGAGATGTGTGCACAAGCGACAACTTGTTCACTCAAGCGGTCTGGCTGAATTTTGAGTTTTCCAAAACTAAATTTAGACTTCAAAACTTGAGTTCATAGCCAAAAACCTTTGCATGACATGTTCAAAATCACACAAACACTTTTAAAAGCATGAATACAAAACCCATTTCATACCCCATGTTCAAGTCATTATGAATTCCCTATACATGTACCAATTTGACTTAAATTATTTTCCACGACTTCAAAAACATGAAATTGAGTTTCAAACAACATAATTCATGGGTGCATGTGTAGCATATCCTTTAATTCAAGCTTAAATATCAAAATCATGCCCAAAATAGTAGGACTCTTCAAAATCATGTATGCATGTATAAATTAGCTTCAAATTCTTCATTTTCAGCTCAATTCCTAAATTTAATCTCATTAATTTTCTTGGATTCACATATTAAATAACTTAGATTCCTGACAGAGTGATCTCATACCTAGAGTCCTTAATAACACTAATTCTAGCAAGAACTTGAGTTGTCTTCCTCAATTCTTCAATCCTCCAAAATTCGAAGCCTTTTTAGCTCTTCTATATCTAAAATTGAGCTCCTTCTCTCTCTAAACTTAATCTTAGTAGATTCTATGTCTAAAATATGAGCTTAATCACATTTCTCAACATATATATAAGTTAGATTGGCTCAGGGTGTTAATCAAAGATTATGCTTAGTAATTATAACTTAAAGTTAATTAATCAAGGCTTAATTTAATTGATTTTATCTAATTAATTTAGTTTGAATCAAATTTTAATCAAACTTCTGATATGGTTCTAAAAATCATATCATCATAATTAAACTTGTCAATTTTGTATTTTGAAGCCATTATGGCATTCAATTTCAGATTCAAAACAAATATCATAACGGATATTCCGACAATGAACAAATATGCATATAAAAATCATATTAAATACATAATTATCATTCAGAATTAAATAAGTAAAAGCATATTACGTAATGGGGTTATCACAATCTTTCTCCCTTGAGAAGTTTGGTCCTCAAAACTTGCATTACATTGTGTTAGAAATAATTTGGGATACCTTTGCCTCATTTCATATTCTTTCTCCCAAGTTGCTTCCCTACCATAATTTTCCTTCCACTCTACCTTAATCATAGATATTGCTTTAGTCCTTAACTGTTTCACTTGTCAGTCAATGATTCGTATTGGTCTCTCTGCATACTTCATATTATCGCCGAAAGCTATACGGTGATAATCAATAACGTGACACGGATCTCGGAGGTAGCCCCTCAACATTGACATATGAAACACATTGTGCATCTATTCCATTCCAAGTGGTAGAGCAATTTGGTACCCAACTGGACCGAGCTTTTCCAAAATCTAAAATGGCCCAATGTATAAAGGTGATAACTTGCCCTTTTTACTAAACCTTGATTGACCCTTCATCAAAATTACTCGAATAAACACATGATCACCAGCATCATACCCAAAAGCCCTTCTTATTTGATCTGCATAACTCTTTCTATTGGTTTTGTGTGGTTTTGAGCCTTTGCTGAATCATTTTGATCTTCTTAGTGACTGTTTACACAATCTCACTGTCGCGACCCAAACCCGCCCCTATAGGTTTAGCATTATGACCAGCCAGTAATCATAGATTACCTAGGGCATCTATTAACCAAACATCCTTAGTTTAATTTGCGGGGCTTAGCAGAAGCAATATACAACTTGAAAATAATCCATTGAGCTGTGTTTATATGAAAAGACCTCATATTATAGTTGTGCAATTATGTAAATATATCACAAAGGTCTTAAACATTTGATTCTTACATAAAAACTCCACAACTTATATTTAAACAAAAATCCCATTATACAAAACTAAAGTACCAAAATGAGATTACAAAACAAAAAGGGCTTTAACTTGTTTAGTTCTGCACGAGCCTAACTTGCTTCACTTCGGAAGTCCTTCAAAAACACTAACACGGAGTAGACTTCGAGGCTTTCCCTAACTTTGGCGTTCAGCTTGCTTACCTACATATATATATATATATATATATAAATAGTGAGTTGGGCCCCAGTGAGTAATAACAAGATAAAGAGGTCAAATGAATGAAGTTCAATATTATTTCCAAAAACAATTTTCACTTCAATTCAATTCATAATGTTCTTTGACATCTCAATAACAACAATCATCCCAATAACAATTTACGTGGTACATCCATAGTGTAACAATATTACAAAAATAATGGACCACAATGGGTCAATTCAATAGACCACAATGGGTCATTCAATAATCCAATGGACCATTAAGGTCTAACATCAGAGATCTCTGTTTTCCAATTATTCCAATGGCCATGGTATTGTTATCCCTAGGCAAGGGTCAATAATCAATGGTTGTGGTACTGCTTCCTCCAGGCAAGGGTCTATAATCAGTGGTCAAGGTATTTTTTCTCCCTGGCAAGGGCTTCTCCGAAGGATGCCATGAATACAATTTCAAAGAGAACTTCATTCATTAAAGAAAATTTCATTTCAATAAACCAATCACAAAGCGATGTCAAAAATAGATATAACTTGAACATATATTTATAAAGTTACTACTCACATTGGGTTAAATCAATGCTAGGTCTAGAACGTCCACCTAAACAAAACACATAACAAATATACAATTGAAGCACCACTCAATATCCATTTTACTTTAATTTAACACTTCTTATGTGTTTCTAACTCATTCCATGGTTATATTAGTCCAATTGGTGCCTAAGAATACTTGAAATAATATAAGGATGCAAGTATGCACTTAAAAGAGTTAGTTAAAATTTGCTGAAAATAAGGTCTTCGCTCGAGCGTAACTTTGGTCGCTCGAGCAGTCTGCAAAACTCTACAAAAGTACTAGTTACTTCAATTTTAGGCTCAAGCTAACCTTTTGTTACTCGAGCCATCAGTAGTGCAAAACAAGGTTCTCTCATGCGCAAGTTTTGCCGCTCAAGCCACCGTGCAATTGCCAACAAAAATATTGGGAGCTTGAATTTTACGCTCAAGCAACACTTTCCTCGCTCGAGTGCGAGACTTGAAGGCTTGTTCCAAAAACATAGAAAAAAACACTATGAAACATGAAAACACAATTACTTTGAAGTCAATTGTTCAAAATCATGGTCCAATTTCCCCAATTAACATTTGAAGCATGAAGTTGAAACCATGCAAGCCATGATTTAAACTCTTTTCTTTCGAAAACACAACAAAGTGGGCTAAAATGTATGAAATCATGTAAGACCTTCAAGGTACTGCCTTTTAGATCTCATGCATGTATGAAATTCATGAAATCTTAACTCAAAAATGTAAAATGAAGCATGCATGCACGCAATGCAACTCAATTCTTCTAATTCATGGTAATTCTAGCCTCCATTATGCAATTACATGCAAGTGAACTTACGAACTAGATGAATTCAACTTCTATATGTTTTGTCTACATGGATTAAGGGTGAATTTCATACCTAGAATTTGAATTCAAGAGTATGCTAGCTTATTTCTTCAATCTCTCTCCAAATTCTTCACCAATCATTCTTCTTCTTCTCTCTCTTTCTCTCTCTCTCTCTCTCTCTCTCTCTCTAAGCTTGTTGAATTGCCAAGTCTCTCTCGAATTTCAGCTAGATGATATAAAATGAGTTGTTAAACTCAATTAGGGCCTTCTATATGTGTAGATTAACTGAGAATAATCAAGGTTGGTTAGTGTTAAATAACTCCATTTATTTATTTTTCATTCTAATTTATTATTCTAATTATTTTGATTTGAAGCAATTTCCAATTAAATTTGCATAAAATCCTAAATATTCTAATTAGCCTATTAGGCTATTCAGTTTCGGTTTCTGAAGCCATTTGGGCTTTCAATTCCTGATTCTAAGTCAGTAAGTAAACAGATATTCCATGTATAAATAGATAATCATGAAATTAAGCATGTAGTTACACATTCAAACATACAATCGTGCAATTAAGCTTATTAAAATATTGTAATATAAGACTACAGAGGTCGGGGTCATCATAATCTCTCCCCCTTTGAAAGTTTGGTCCTCCAAACTTAAGTCACCTTATACGGAAACAAATGTGGATATCGTTGCCGCATCTCATCCAATTTTTCCCAAGTGGATTCCTTTCCATAATGTTCTCTCCATTCCACCTTCACCATTGGGATAGATTTATTCCTCAATTGCTTCACTTGTCAGTCAATGATTTGTACGAGCTATTCTTCATAAATCATATCTGTATCTAAAGCAATCTGATGGTGATCAATCACTTGAAATGGGTCTTCAAGGTACCCACGAAGCATGGATACATAAAATACATTGTACATTTGTTCCATTCCCGATGGCAAAGCAATACAACAGGCAACATGACCCAATCTCTCAAGAATCTGAAACGGCCTGATCCAGCGAGGAGTTGATTTTCCCTTTCTACCAAACCTTGTATGCCCTTTGATCAATGTTACTTTGATAAATATGTGATCACCCGCTTCATACTCTAAAGCCCTTCTTCGTTGATCCGCATAGCTTTTCTGTCAGCTCTATGCAGTTTTGAGCCTTTGTTGAATGATTTTTATCTTCTCAGTTATTTCTGGCACAAGTTCTATTCCATAGATAGCCCTACTACCAACCTCTGTCCAGCAAACTGGCGACCTACACTTTCTACCATACAGTCCTTCAGATAGTACCATACCGATACTACCGTGGAAACTATTGTTACAAGCAAACTCAGCCAATGGCAAATATGTTTCCCAGTTGCCCTGAAATTCCAAAACACATATACGAAGCATCTCTTATAAGGCCTAAATAGTCCTCTCGGTTTGCCTCTCGGTTTGCGGATGAAATGCTGTACTAAATCTCAAATCTGTCCCCATTGTACTCTATAGACTATGCCAAAATCTATAAACAAATTTACGATCTCTATCTGATACAATGGACACAAGAACCCCATGTAATCGAATAATCTCGTCAATGTAGATAGTAGCAAGTCTATATGCATTAAAGAAAGTTTTGATAGCAAGAAAATGAGCAGATTTTGTCAATCTAGCTACTATAACCCAAATAAAATTCACACCTCTAGCTGATCAAGATAGTCCGACGATGAAGTCCACGGTAATATGCTCCCATTTCTATTCCGGAATAGGGAGGGTTTGAAGTAAACCTGCCGATTTCTGATGTTTTGCTTTCATTTGTTGGCATTGTAGACATTTGGAGTGGAAGTCAGCGATCTCTCTTTTCATGTTGGACCACCAATACACTAACTTCAAATCTTAGTACATCTTGGTATTTTCGGGATGCATAGCAAACATTGACTTACAAGTCTACTCTAAAATCCTCCTTTTCAAATCTGCATCATTAGGAACACATAATATCCCTTGAAATTTCAACACTAAATATTCAATTGTGAACCCCGATTTAGGCTTAGTTTCAAACTCACCTAGAATCCTTTTCAAAAACTCATCATTCACTTGCTTTTGTTTGAATTCTTCAATAATCGCTAGTTAAGCGAACATTGTGGCTATGAAGCCATTATGTTCAAAAGGCACCACTTCAATCTCAAGCTTTTCAAGTTCTTGCAGTAACTCTCTCTGATATGTGAGCAAACAGGCTAGATTCCCCACATTCTTTCTACTAAGTGTATCAGCCACTATGTTGGCCTTATTCGGATGATAGTGGATTTGTAAATCATAATCCTTGATCAATTCAGGCCATCGTCTCTGTCACATATTCAATTCCTTTTGTGTAAAAAAGTACTTTAGACTCTTATGATTGGTGTACACTTCACATTTAGCTCCACACAGGTAGTGACGCCACATCTTCAAAGAAAACACAACTGCAGCAAGTTCCAGGTCGTGTGTTGGATAGTTTTTCTCATGTGGTCTCAATTGTCGAGAGGCATAAGCAATCACATTGCCATTCTGCATTAAGACACAACCCAAACCCTTATAAGTTGCATCACTATAAATTACAAATCCTTCCATACCTGAAGGTATAGTGAGGATTGGAGTTATAGTCAATCTTATCTTCAATTCTTGAAATGCGGATTCTCTTTGGTGTGTCCACTCAAACTGTTCCCCCTTTCGAGTGAATTGGATCAATGGCACTACAATTTTTGAGAAGTCTTTAACAAATCTTCGATAATAACCTGCTAGTCCCATAAAACTAGGAACTTATGTCACACTAGTCGAAGTAGGCCAATCAACAATTGCTTTGATTATCTGAGGATCAACTAAAATGTCATCTCTGTTAATAAGATGCCCCCAAAATATAATATCATCAAGCCAAAACTCACATTTCTTAAATTTCCCGTACAATTGTTTTTCTCTAAGTGTTTGAAGAATCATTCTCAAATTCCGTTCATGTTCATCTTTACTTAACGAATAAATCAAAATGTCATGAATAAATACATCAACAAATCATCTAAAAAAAGGTTTGAAAACTCCATTGATCAAACCCATAAATGTTGTGGGTGCATTAGTGACTCCAAAAGGCATAACCAGAAACTCATAATGTCTATACCTGGTTTAGAAAGCAGTCTTTTCAATATCTTCAGCCCTTACTTTCAATTGATAATATCCCGATCTCAAATCAATTTTTGAGAATACCTGAGCCCCTTGTAACTGATCAAACAAATCATTAATACCTGGCAACGAATATTTATTATTCACTGTTACCTTGTTGAGTTCTCAATAATCAATACACAATTTGAGGGTCCCATCTTTCTTTTTCACAAAAAGTACTGGTGCACCCCCATGGCGATGTACTCGGGCGAATGAACCCCTTGTCAAGCAATTCCTATAACTAAATTTTTAACTCTTTCATTTTTGTAGTGGACATATGGTAGGGAGTTTTGGAGATTGATTGTGTACTGGGTATTACATCAATTATAAACTCAATTTCTATATCTACCAGTTGTCTAGGTAACTCATCAAGAAATTCCTTCACTACTGGTATACTGTCTAGGGTGACATCCATGGTTTGTTTAGTCATTACACAGCACAAACACCTTTGACAACCCTTCTTAAGCAATTTGCAAGCTTTCATTGCAGAAATCAAGTAATGTGGAGGTACTACACCATTACCCACAAATACTATTTCATCATGTCCTGGAGGTCTAAACAAAACCCGCTTTATTACACAATCAATGGTCGCACAATATTTAGACAACCAATCCATTCCCAAAATTACATCAAAATGTCTAATATCAAGGGGCTGTAGATCCACAAACAATGTCACATTTTCAACACGTATTTCACAAACACAATATACAAATGAACAAAAAGTAGGTTTCCCAGATAGAGCAGATACACAAAATATATAAGGCAACGATTCCATGGGTCTATTTAATCTATGTTCAAACACAGAAGATACGAAAGAATGTGTCAAGCTCGAATCAATTAATGCATATGCATCTTGATTGTAAATAGGGAGAATACCTAAAACTAAAGCCTTTGTATTTTGAGTGTCTGCCGGAATTAGTACGAAGACCCTTCCTTGCCTTTGTTCATTTCTTGTGGTAGTAGGTGTTGCATTTGGTTTTGTTATGGGCACTAACACAGTTGAGCTTGTAGCTCTCCAGTTACCACCATAACATAACTAGGTACAATCCTTCGCCATATGCCCAACTTTTCTACATTGATAACAAGCCCCGATAGTGCGATAGCAAACACCCTAATGCTTCTTTCCACATACAGTGCAAGTAGGCGCTAAATTTCTACTTTGTTTTGAGCTAGAATTGCTAGAAGTTTCAGATTTTGAATTTTTACTTGTTGTAGATGATGCACCCTTTTTAAAATTTTGTCTCTTGCCCTTCCACTCAAACTTTTGACTACAGTTGGCCATATTTGGCTCTGACATCAAAGCTTTGTCTTGCACATCCACATACTTCAGCAATTTTAGTACATTAATTCTTTCCAAAATTGAGTCACGTAGGCCTCCTTCAAACTTTCTGGCTTTCTTATAGTCTATATCAACCATGTGTGGCACAAAGTGAGCCAATTCTGTAAATTGGGCTTCATACTCAGTGACTGACTTGTTTTCCTGCTTGAGATGTTCAAACTCTGATACTTTTCTATTTCTGACACAGAGTAGGAAGTAATTTTCATAGAAGATTTCTTAAAAATGAGTCCAAGTGATGTCCCTATTCTCTTCTCGAACCAGCATCCACCAACCTCTTGCTTCATCTTCTAATGTGAATGTGGCTAATTGTACCTTCTGATCCTCGATACATGGGAACACTTCAAACAACTTCTCGATTCCCAGAACCCAAGCTTCTGGTTTTAACAGATCAACCCCACCATGAAACAATGGTGGTTTCATTTTTCTAAACTCCTTAGTTAAAGCAATAGTACAATCACCCGTCTGACACCCTGGTATTGGAGGTGGCATAGGCATTCGAGGTGGGAGTGGTAGTTGTTGCTGTTGTTGCCATTGTTACTGTTGTTGTATAGCTTCAACCATGTCTTCCATTGTTCGTTCCATTCTATCCAATCTTGAAGAGGTTGCCTCATCTAGCTCATCACCTCTTCTTCTCACCATTTTCTACATGAAAATTTGTATTATGACAAACAAAATATATTTACGCACACAAATTCACAGATATATAGTAAAAAATTATCTCACTCAAATGTTCAAATGCACATGAATGCAATCCTGATGTCTATTCTAGACTCTTTATAGCTCAATGGACAAGTGAGTAAGATACAACTTGTGCTCTGATACCAATCTGTCACGACCCATACCCGCCTCTATAGGTTTAGCATCATGACTGGCCAGTAATCATAGATTACCTACCATTCTAATAAACGACCCTTAGTTTAATTTGTGTGGTATAGCGGAAGTAATAAACGACTTGAAAATACTCCATTGAGTAGTGCTTATATGGAAAGACCTCATATTATAGTTGTGCAACCATTCTTTATGTACATATATCACAAAGGTCATAAACATCTGTAGACACCCCATTTTTGACCGACCTTAAGACTCAGACATCATCGATTGAGCACTCGGTGATAGTGCATGTTGTGCTCGTTTCGAGCTTCGGAGTTTTGGCAGAGAGCCATGCCTCCGGGTCTCTGAACTCTTTGTGCTTTGGCTCGGTTTGTGGACCAGAGCCTTGTTTCCCTTCCCGGAGGGAGGGAGAGGTCTTGTAGACCATCTCTCTGTGGTCGTAGACTACTTTTCGTGGTCGTAGGCCACTTTTCCCATGTGGAGACTAGTTTTCAATTTTTCTATAAGAGAGAGCCTCCCTCTCCATTCCAGGGGTTCTGAAAGGCATAAGCATATATCCCCCTTTACATCTCTATATTTGGTGCCTAAAGAGTGGGTTGTTCTTCACTTTTGAACCACAGCTCTTAACCATACACCCCCATCATTAAACTGAGGTTCTTGGAGGACATTTTGGAGGTCAAAAAGCTAGTTCTTGGTTGAGAAATTTGCTGGTATTGCAGTGCTTCAAGGGTAACCTCTTTTCTCCCTTTTAAGCTTTGTTTTGATCACTCTCTTAGCCATATTTGCATGCTTCTATTGGCTTAACATTGAACTATAAAAGGCTCTATTTTTCAGTCCTTATCATGTTTGTTTAAGGCCCTTTTGGTGTTGAGGGCCTTCTACCCTCTTGCATGCCTTGTTTAGTTTTGTTTTGTGCCATGCCTTAAGACCTTTGGGTTGGTCTTTGCTTGGCCTTTTAGCCACTAAAATCTAGTGGATTTTCAGTGGTAGGCATGTCGTTTTGAGGCCTCAAATCAGAGGGGGGTAATCCCTTCTCTTCTTGTTTTGTTTGCTTGCATTTTTGGCCTATCAAAGGAGCATGCATCTTCATACTTTCAAGGCTTGGTTTAGGCACTTTTTCATGACTTTTAGCTCTTTCTTAGCTCCATCTATGGCTGGTTTGGCCACCTTGTGTTTGCTTCTTGTATGTGTAATGTATTCCCATTTGTGGCTCATCAAAGTAGCATGTCTTTCTAGCATGTATTGGGTCCATTTCAGTAGATTTTTGGTCATCATTTGACATGTCATGACTCTGTTTTTGGCTAGTTTGGTAGCCTGTTGCATGCCCCATATGCTTGTAGTGTAAATCCTGTTTACTAGCGTTGTATGCATGGTGTTTTGACTCATTATCCTAGCATATTTTGTCTATGTTCTAACATGATTTTGTTCTTATTTTGGGTTGTCTTAGCTCTATTTTGAGGCTTCTTGGTCAATTGAGGCTTGTCATGCATGCTTGTAGTGTAATAGCATTGATTAGCATTGAGTTTTGAGGTCTCTTGCATGCTTAACTTGAGGTAATTGCATTTTTGGGCATCATTGAGAATGATATTTCAGAGCATTTAGGGCTGTTACACTTCCATATTTTCCGCTCTTTAAGTGCTCTTGAGGGTTGTGCTCTTTGTGCCCTATTTGTGAGCCATTGCATGAGCCTCATTTTCGTACCTTTCAAGCCATCATCCCAACTCATTTTTGCTACTTTTTTGGCCTGCATAGGGTCTGTTTGGGGTTAGTTTGGCCATTTGAGCATTATCTTGCATGCCTCTAGTGTAATCCACTTCACTAGCTTTGACGCTCGAGCCGTTCAACACGCATTACATGGGTTGTTGGCATGATTCCAAGTCATTTTGCATGCCATTTCAGTGCTGGAACATATGCCATTGTACCCCATGTTTCATCCTTTCAATGCTTTTGGAGAGTTGTGTTTTGAGCCATAAGCTTGGGCCAATATGCATGCATGTTTGTATAGCATTTTGAGTTTCTATCTTAGCATGTATGGCCACTGATTTGGACATGGCTGAGGCCTATCCATTTTGGTTTAAGTCCGTCGAGCATTTTGTATGCCACGTGGTTCATTGCGTTGCGTATGCCACGTCCATTTGCATTGTGTATGCTAGTTGTTGTTCACATTGATTGCATGCCTGTGTTGCCTTGCATTGAGTATGTATGCATGTGTATTGAGCATGCCATTAGCCTTGTTAGGCTGTTCATGTTGCATTTGCATGTTTTCATGCTTGTCCCTTGCACATTGTTCACATGCTTGTTTCATTGCATTGTATGTTCGCATGCTTGAGTCGCATTGTGTATGCCATGCCATGTTGTTTGTTGCATTGTGTTTGGAATAGGAATTAGTCCAAACACATGAAACGAGGGACGTTTCATACACGAAGTGATGAAACGTGCCTCAATTCTTGGTCGCCGACACTCTTGACTATACATGATGGAGTTTTAGGCTTTATGTGTTCGTGTGTGCATTCATTTCATATTGAGTTGTACAACTTGGGCTCCTCGGCCATCATGCATCGTGATGCGTGATTGGTGGCCCGAGGGTTGAGAAAGTGGCTGGCCGACCACTTTTTTTGGTTTTTAGCACAGAAAGTGGTCGGTAAGTGGTCTCCAATGCCAATAACTGGTCGGCATCCCTCCTACAGATTCCCATGATGGAGTTTCAGCCTTCTGGAGCTTTTCGCAGTGTTCTGAGACCAGTTGCAAACAGAGGCAAATCAGGTCATCGCGATGCATTTTCGCATGAGGCGACCGGGCACGCATCCTTCGTCATCCAAGGTAAATTGGAGGCAGCCTATTTCACATAGTTTACATGCTTATTCAATTGGTAACTTAGTTAATTTGTTAATTAGTTTGAGTTGTGTAATAATTAGTTGTAGCTTGTTATTCATTCTGTTGTGTAATAACTAGTTTAGCTTAGATTAGCTAGTTGGTTCTGTATTATTCATTCGGACCGTCTGTCGAGAGGACACAACTATTGTAAGTAAGTATGCGTGTGTGTGATGCATGTCTTCCAACCCCCATTTCTTTCTCCCTTTTATTTACCAGCTTACGATGGTTAGTTTTAGGGCATGTTTCAATTAGCATCCTTATGCTCGCATGTTTGCATCCATTCATCTGTCTTGCACACACCGGGCTCGGCGCATCATACTAACTGCATTGTATTTCAATTCTTGTTTGAATACATGTATCAAATTGCATTTCACATGACATTTTAGAATAGTCGAGCCTATCTTAGTTGCATTTCGTATATGTTGCATTAGGCATTCTTGACATAGCCAGGATCATGCATTGATTTCTAACATAGCTTTTGTTTTGGCTCGGAGTACTCGGTAAGTGTTTATGCTTTAGCATCCTTGCATGTGTGTTAGTGACTGCCATGATAGCATGCTTGCCATGAGGCTAACTGCTTATGTGATATAACTGCCTGAATGCCTGTGGGTGAAGGTTGGATTACTTGAATTGGAACAATTCATTGATTGCGAGTTTGAAACCCACTTGAAAGTGGCAAACCACCATGTTTTCTAAGCCCACTTGAGGGTGGCAAAATCTGCATTTTAGCCTACTTGCGAGTAGCAAACCGCTTTCAAAAACAAACATGAGATGTTTTGTTCCAACTTAGGCAATCGAGTCTACACTTGTATGTTGTGCGCATCACATAGTAATTCTAGGTTAATAACCGGAATAAGAGCACATGTGTTTTCAAAAATAGGATATCATGTTAGTAAAGGCCGAACCTTGATCGGGCGAGCGGGGGTGCTCATTGCATGACCTTCCCCTCTCGTACCCAAGTTCCCGATCTGAGGCAACTTTGGTGATGACGGACACGTGGCCTTAGGCACGAGTCAGCGTTTCCTAAATTTCCCAAAAATACAATATTTAGGTGGCGACTCTGTATCTGGCAAAACAGTCCATGTTTGGCACTTCTTTCTAAAAATCAGTTTTTCAAAATGATTTGCCGAATTTGGACTCTTTGGTGATTTATCAATCTCGCATTGCACTTTGCAAGATCAGATTAAGAACCGTGACATTGAGTCCGAACTGTAGTGAGCCCAATGAACAAAACGAGATATTTTCGGGACGTTTGGGCACGTCTACAGTTTCTGGCAACTTTGCTGGGGATTTAGAGAACTTGACTCGAACTCATGATATCTTGTTTTGATTACACTTATGTGTTTCTTTGCAATGCATTTGCATTGGTACGCCTAGGACACCGTGTTTGCCATCTGCTATTCTTGAACGGTTTGCTAGAGGCTCGCTTTGAGAAGTGTGCCATAAGGCTGACCGGTTACGGGGCTCTACCACGATGGGAACACAAACCCCGATTTTTACCGAGGCACCCTTTTGACCATTCGACCTAGTGCATATTCAAAATCCATAGTGACTATTCCAAACTAGGACAGGTTGCTTACCCGATTATAGATTGTTTCAAACTGCTGTGTGCATAGTGAAACCCTAGCTCCTGACAAAATTGGACAGGGAAATCCTATCCCAACATAGGGGTGTTTTGCTATCACTTGCTTGCTATGTGCTTTTAGAGTGTGTCTCTACAAGAATGCATGTATCAGTTTGCAAGTCTGGGCATCAGGCCTGCGGGCATCAGTGTTTTAAGAATTAGTTATATCCGCAGGTATCAGATTCAGATTTGGGGCAGTGATTTGGGAACAGTGATCAGTGGTTGAGAACAGTTCATTCAACATATGTTTGCCAACTGTGTGTTGTCTTTATTTAAGTTGTTATGCTGTCCGTTTTTCTGTTCATTATTTCCTTATTATGCTTTATTTATCTTTTTTGCTAGGTAGTTTAGCACAATTGCTTCCGACCAAGCAGATATTTCCCAAGCACTCTGGACTCGAGGTCGTAGACTCCATCGATCTGAGGATCTAATAGACGGACAACCAGTGTTCCATTCTTTATCCCCGGTTGCTAGACGGAGGTCAGTAAGGCGCAGTGTATCGATACTGCGATTGCCAGATCAGTGGTCCTTGAGTAGTCAGGTTGAGATTTCCGAGTCTACTGCAGAGACAGATATACTGGTGGTTCAGTTAGATCAGGGCAGTATGGCAAGAATGGAAGAGATAATGCGTCAGCTCCAGGAAAGTACGAAAACCATGCATCAGGACGCTGCCCGTCAAGCAAAATTTTCCAAACAACGGGCCGAAGTCATGGCCTAATAGGCAGAGTTAATTACCAGGCTACAGCAGCGAGCTGGAGCATCTGCTTCACACCAGGTTCGTCCCCCACCAAGAGTTTCCATACCTGGGGAGACAATACACGTCCAGGATGATATGGACGTTCCAACAGGGCTGGCTCTACCCCCGATCCTACCCCAACTACCCAAAGCACAGACTAACCTACCGGATTCTTCCTTTGAGTTCGAGGTGGACCCCACGGCACTAAAAGTGAGCAAGCATGAAAAGTTGTTCAAGAAATCTCAGGGTGTGACGTCCATTCCAGACATTGAGGATGGGTACACCGACTCAACTGTGACTTTGCCGGACTGATTTAAAATGCCGCATATAGACCGTTTCAATGGGTCTGGGGATCCCATGGTGCACCTACGGTTGTTTTCAGATATCTTAAGGCCGATGGGCCTCTCCAGATTGCAGAAGCTTTCCCTATTTGGCCGGACCCTGTCAGGTGTAGCGGCTGTTTGGTATGCAAAACTGGAAGACTCCATTAAGAGGAACTGCGAAGAGATGACTGAGACCTTCGTGGCTCAATACTCTTACAATACACAGATCGAGATCACAACTCATGATCTCGAGACGACTAGATAGGAGCCGAATGGGAGCTTTTCCGACTTCGTAACCCGCTGGAGGGCCAAAGCCTCAGTGATGACCATTAGGCCGTCTGACAAAGATCAAATACGGATGGTTGTGCGTATCCTCCAACCCAAGCTCATGCAGAAGATGATCGTCCTCCCTCTCCCCACTTTTGCAGATCTACTTGAGATTGGGGTGCAGATCGAGGACGCTTTAAAGCAAGGTCTGATTGACAATGACAGAGAGCAGCCCAGGAGGACTTTCAACCGTAGTACGAATGCAGGCACAAGCAGTGCTGCAGTTGCTAGAGCTTCAGATGTGAGCATGGTCACCGCCACCGCCCCAAGAACCCTTACGGCTACACCATTCGCCGGTGCATCTGGAAGTAACTCACAAACAACCAAGTACCTACCTCGAGGCCAAAGAACCTTCACTCCACTATACGTGCCCCTGTCCAAAGCTCTAGGGGTTTTAATCAAGAAAGGGCACTTAAAGCCCCTGGAGCCGCGGCCATTGCCAGAAACACTTCCCCCTTCCCATAACCCAGCTAAATACTGCGCCTTTCACCAACAGCATGGTCACGACACCGACCATTGCTTTAGATTACGTCATGAGATTCAAGATCTCGTTGACAACAGGGTGATTGTACCTCCGAAAAAACCGAATGTCACAACCAACCCTCTCCCACCACATAACCAAGCTCCACCTCCCAAACGCATCAACTTCATCCAAACTAGGATTGTGTCATACGACCCTAGCATATATATCACCTCTTCTCACCTACCCAAGCCGGAGGTGTTCATTCCTAATAGCACTGACTTATGCATGTTGGACATCTCCCAAACCCAACCAGAACCGGTGGTGGTGACTACCAAAGACAGAGCAGGGATCACTTTGGGAGCAGAGAGGAATGAGGATTCAAAGCCTGAGGGATCTGTGAGTTTTGATTACAACGCGAGCAGTTATATCACACCAAGGGATCAGCCTAAGCCAAGGATGGAATTGCCAGTGGGGGCAGAAGTCTGTGTAGTTCGAGAGGATGGACCTAATCAAGGGCTAGATGACCTGGCAGAACTAGAGGAGGACATTACAAATCTGCAATTCTTTGAAGAATAGGATTCAGGGGACGTGACTGTCAACTGGTTCGACATGGAAGGGTCAGCAGAGGTTACTGGATGGCTCAGCGACGAGTCGGATGTTGGTGAGCAGTCTTAGTCAGAACAAGGTCCGTCAAACATAGGGACATCGGTAGTGGCCGAAATGGCCGGAGATCAGAGAGAACCGCCGGAGCGCACCGGTGTTAAAATTTTTTCACAGGATCAGAATAGTTTGAGTACAGAGGATGCTGAGCAGCAGGCTACACTGAAATAGTTTAAACAGGAAAAGATCGAAGATCTGGAGAGGGCAGGAAGGCCAAAGCCCCTGTGGGGACTGAATGTGCTGTGAGTACGGGAACAGAATGTGCTGTACGCATAGGAACAGTCGTAACAAAATCAGATAGTTGCTTGTCAATGGCCGACGGAATATTGTGGAAGGACAACGACCTATGTCTTGCCCACACAGACGAAGATTGGGGGAACAACCAACCGGATGATACCTAGTATCTTGGAGAGATGGATCACATGACTAGGAGTAGGCGATACTTCAAGCGCCCACACCTGGATCAACCAGAGGCGTCTGGAAAGGACAGGGAGGCAGAGAAGCAGAAAGAAAAGTTACTCGAGGAGGAGGTTGTGTTGAAATAGCTTAAGAAGATACAAGCAGACATCTCCATCTGGGGACTGCTTATGGCCTCAAGAGTTCATAGACAGGTTGTCCTTTCTGCGATGGACAGGGCCAAACTTTCAATTGACACCACGCTTGAACAGCTGGTAGGGTTGGTCTTTCGGGGAGGAGCTTCCCCGATGCTAACGTTCACTGACAAGGAGCTGCCGCCCGAGGGCACAAACCATAACAAACCACTTTACATCTCTGTGGAATGTAGAGATAAATGGATACTAGTAGTTCTTGTCGATACAGGATCTGCCATCAACGTGTGCCCATCAAGGACAGCATATGTAATCGGGTTGAAGCCCGCGGACTTTGTACCCACTGCCCAGGTGATTCGGGCATATGACAATACCAGCAGAGAAATGATGGGGACTGTGCAGATTAAAACTCAGGTTGGTCCAGGACAACACGAGATTGACTTCCATGTCTTGGACGTTCCCGCGACCTACAATCTACTCCTAGGGCGGTCGTGGCTGCACCAGGTAAGGGCGGTCTCTTCCACCCTACATCAGATGTTGAAGTACCCCCATGGGAAGGGGGTGGCTATAGTTTTTGGAAATTCGTCAATCCATACACCGCCAGAGGTGTCTACACCAATTTTGGAAATTGAGCATGGCACGGAGGATATGTTCCTGTCTAGATTTACCCTCGCCGATGCCCGGGTCATACAGAACATCTTGGCTGTTGATGAAGGGTTATATGTCAGCACACAGTCAGTGTACCTCATGAACAAGCTCCAACACATCCCCGGGATGGGATTAGGGAAGAGTGGCCGAAAAGGCATTGTAGTATCGGCCGAAGTGCCGCACAACCCGCATACCTTTGCCTTGGGTTATCTGGCCACCAAAGAGAACTGGGTGAGTAAAGGCAAGGAGATGGCTGGGAGAGCCAGAGCAAAGCAGGCAGGGAAGCCTTATGAGTTAATGCACCGACCCATCCAAGGTACCCTAAACGGACGCTTTGTCAGGGAGGGGGAGGATTTTCCATTCTGCGGCTTCCCAGAACCATGGTTGAATGCAGAGAATTGTCGCTTGCCAGGATTTGAGATCTTCTTTGACCTGCAGTTATCTAGGGATGACGTTGCCGAGGAGTAGATAGACCCATTAGCTGAAGCTGAACAGTATAAGGAAGTGGATTCCGAGAGCACCAAGATTGAAGTGGGGGTGGCACTGGCTTGTCTACTTTCAGATCCTCCGATCATACAGAAGTGCTTGAGGGAAAACTTCTCGGTGTCCATGATTGGGAATGAAACGACTGTGAACCCACCTTCAAACATTTTGGATGCATTCATCGCACCCTTGCTCATCTGGCAGTATGAGGAGGGATTTTTATCAAGCAGCACCGGGTCAGGTAGTGAGCCGGAATCTGATTCCACCGAGTCTGTGGAGTCAGAATCAGGTTCCAGCTCATCTAAGTCTGAGTTCGGTATTCCTAGGGATGACAACCCAGATGCCACAATCCTGTCTAGGTCGTCTTTTTCTTTCTCTTTTGAGTCTGTTGTAACAGAGGAATCGAACGATTTCGAAGTGATTAAGGAGAATGGAATGGCTGTGGCTTCTGAGTACTTTTTTGTGCCTTTAATTTATTGTATTAATCAGAACTTTCAAAATTTTCATGAAAACGACGAGGAAGAAATTCCTCCAGTTTTACAACATTTAATTGATCAAGAACAGGAGAGATTTGTTAAACCCTTGGTTGATGAAATCACTACAGTTAATGTTGGACCCGCGGCTGGTCCAGATCAGGTCCACGTTGTTTTCGGAGAAGCGCAAGCTCTTAGTCGCTTTATTAAAAGATTTCAAAGATGTTTTCGCATGGTCCTAAGAAGACATGTTTGGAATCGATCCTGAGATTGTACAGCACTGGATCCCTCTTGACCCAGAGGCCCGACCCATTAAGCAAAAACTCATAAGGATCCGCTCGGACTGGGCTCTTAAGATTAAAGAAGAGGTCACCAAGCAAATTGACGCAGGGTTCCTGCTGGTATCTGAGTACCTGACTTGGCTGGCCAACATAGTTCCGGTGCCGAAGAAGAATGGCAGGATTCGGGTATGTGTGGATTTCAGGGATTTGAACAAAGCCAGTCCGAAGGACGACTTTCTTTTGCCGCATATCGATGAGTTAGTGGACTTCACTGCTGGGCATGCACTGCTTTCGTTCATGGATAGATTCTTAGGCCACAATCAGATTCTGATGGCACCCGAAAACCAAGAGAATACTACTTTCACCACCCTATGGGGGACATATTGTTACAAGGTGATGCCATTTGGGTTAAAGAATGCTGGAGCTACATATCAACGGGCAGCGACCACGATATTGCACGACATGATCCACAAAGAGGTTGAGGTGTACGTGGAGGACATGATTGTCAAGTCCAAGGAAAGAGAGGGCCACTACACCGCCTTGCAAAAGTTCTTTCAAAGGATCAGAGAATTTCGGTTGCGGCTGAATCCTCAGAAATGTACGTTCGGTGTTACAGCAGGGAAAATGCTGGGGTTCTTGATCACACAGAGAGGTATCGAAGTCGATCCTTCCAAAATCAAGGCCATCTTAGAAATGCCACCACCAAGGACTGAAAAAGAGGTGCGAGGCTTTTTGGGTAAAGTGCAATTCATAAAATGGTTTATCGCAAAATTAACCTTGACTTGTGAACCACTTCTTGGTCTCCTCAAGAAAGGAAAGAAGTTCCAATGGGACGGTCGATGCCAAGCTGCTTTCGAACAGATTAGGTAATATTTATGAAACCCACCTGTGTTATCACCGCCTAAGCCGGGAAAACCGTTGATTTTGTATCTTTTAGTGACTGAAACTACAATGGGCTGCTTGCTCGCACAGGAGTTTGAGGGCAAAGTGGAGAAAGCTATCTACTACCTGAGCAAGAAGATGTTGGATTATGAGACCTGCTACACTCCACTCGAGAATGCCTGTTTAGCTTTGGTATTGGCTACCAGGAAGCTGCGGCACTACCTGTTAGCTCACTCTATAATGTTGGTTTTGAGATTAGATCCCATCAAATATCTCTTCGAGAAACCGGCACTTACGGGTAGGCTAGCTCATTGGTTGCTTCTGCTTTCCGAATTCGATTTGAAATATGTGATGCACAAGTCAGTAAAGGGGAGAGTGGTTGTAGAATTCCTAGCTGATCACCCAGTTGAAGGGGATGAAGCAGTTGAGTACCTATTCCCAGACGAGGCCATTCTGCATGTCGAAGAAGAATTTTGGACGATGTACTTTGACGGAGCATCAAACCAATACGGGTATGGGATAGGGGTGTTGCTGATAGCACCTGATAATTCTTGTATTCCTCTAGCATTCAAACTCCAGTTCAAAGTCTCGAACAATGAGGCAGAGTATGAAGCGTGTATTGCTGGACTAGAAGCTGCTCTGGAACTAGGGGCAAAACGGTTGGACGTCATCGGGGACCTAAACCTTGTTGTATCTCAAGCAAAAGGAGATTGGAAAGTCAAAGAAGAAAAGATGAGAATATACCACCAGACCTTGGAGTTGTTGATTCCTCGGTTTCAGAAGCTGAACTTCGCTCATATGCTAAGAGAGAACAACAGGTTCGCAGATTCACTAGCAACTCTATCTTCTATGATAGACATCCTTTTCGGAGTCCGGATGCATCCGATCATCATTGACCGGAAGTGTGTACCGTCCTACGAGCTGATTGCTACCATAGATGAGGTTCAAGATGAGAACCCCTGGTATTACGATGTTTGGAACTTCTTGGAAAAAGAAGCGTATCCACCAGGGGCAAATGCCAAGGATAAAAGGGCAATTCAAAGAATGGCTGCTCAGTTCATCGTCTGCGGAGGGAAGCTATACAAGAGAGGTCATCTCGGGATGCATAAGTTGTGTGTTGATGCCAAAGAGTCCAAGCGCCTAATGGAGGCCATCCATGGAGGAGAGTGCAGAGCGCACATGAATGGGGTGATGCTAGCCCGAAAGATTCTCAGGCAGAGTTACTACTGGTCCACCATGAAAGAGGATCGTATTGGCTTTGTCTGGCGATGCCATAAATGCCAGATCCATGCAAACCGCATGAATATTCCGCCGTCGAAGCTGTACAACATGACTTTGCCATGGCCATTTTCAGTCGGGGGCATTGATGTGACCGGGGCTGTCACTCCAAAGGGGTCCAATGGGCATGAGTTCATTCTGGTCGCGATAGACTACTTCACGAAGCGGGTTGAGGCCTAATCTTATACGGTGTTGAACGCATCGCATGTTGCGAAATTCATCAGGAACAACATCTTCTATCGCTATGGGGTCCCGAACGAGATCATTTCAGATAATGGTTCCCACTTCAAGAAGGAAGTGATCGACTTGTTGGAAAAATACAATGTGGCATTTCACAAGTCATCTACGTATCGGCCACAGACCAATGGAGCAATCGAAGCCGCCAACAAGAACATCAAACACATTTTGCAGAAGATGGTGGAAATCTACCAGGACTGGCCAGATAAGTTGCCATTTGCTCTGTGGGGCTACTGGACTTCAATTCAAACTTCTACTGGGGCGACTCCATATTCTTTGGTTTATGGGATGGAGGCTGTTCTACCTATCGAAGTTGAGGTTCCGTCTTTGCGAGTACTGGCTAAGTGTCAAATAGCCGAAGCAAATTGGCAGCAGAGCAGATTCGAAGAACTCATGCTCTTTGATGAAAGAAGACTGAAAGCACTGTACCATGTTCAGGGTTATCAACGAAGAATTTCCAGGGCTTTCAACATGAAGGTTAAGTCTAGGAATTTGAAAGAAGGAGATCTTTTTCTCAAAGACAACCGAGCTCCCATCCACAACCCTAGGGGCAAGTTCAAACTTAATTGGACTGGTCCTTACATCATCAAGTCAATCTGGTCAGGTGGAGCTGTCGTCCTGATAGACCTGGATGGCCTAGAGTTCTCACAGCCGATCAACATGGACAAGTTGAAGAAATATTACCCCTGAGTGGCTCGCTAGGCCAAAAACCCGAAAGGACGACCTAGGCAAAAGTTAGAGCATCGAAAAATTAGAAATTATAAAAACTGAGCTCGCGAGGTTGAAAACCCGCAAACGGCGGCCTTGACAAAAGTTAGAACGTAAAAGGTTAATACACAAGTGAACCTGAGCCAAACTACGTAAGGCTTGATTCCCATGTTTGGGATATGTAGGCAACTTCATCCTGAAGTCCAGCCGTAAACACTTCCCCGATCAACTTTGTCCATGTGATCATGTTTGGTCATCTTTGTCTATTTTGCATTCAAGAGCTCAGTTGTGATCTCCGGTACAGTGCTCTTCAGACTAGGGGCAACTTTCCAGTTGCTGGAGTCCGGGGTTGTACATCTCAGTGACAAATTTCAAGCGTGTCCAGTTGTGATCCATAGCGAAAATGGTTTTGAAAAGTTTTAATAAAAGTTGATTTTGCTCAAATTAATCTTTTTACGACTTAGACCATTTTTGGACCAAACGGAAAATTTTCAGTACCCACAACCTTCAATTTCATTGATTTCAATGCAGAGTTCTCCTATTCTTGAATACGAATTGAAGTTGCTTTTATTCTTACATTCATGAAGAAAACTTTAAAGTACTGATAAAGCAATAAATTCAGGCATAGATAAGTCAGGTGTCCCTGCGCCCCCTCTCAGAGCTGGTCGAAGCCTCTGATGCCAAAGTAGGCCCCACATGTGCCTCTTCATTGAGCCAATCTATGCACTCATCAGAGAGTGCATAATTGAAAGTGGGAGCGGGGGCTAGAAGCTCTCTAGTCCTCCATGCCATTGCATACCGAGCAAGCTACGTGCCTCGAACAGGAAATGCAGTTGGCTACTTTATCCCCTCCTCTGGACAAATCTGATCATGGCCAAACTGGCGCCAGAACCGGAAAGGAAAGTAGAACATGCAGTGTGTCAGGCCGATCAACTGAATCCCAGTTTGCCGGGACATGCTGTAGCTCATCGTCAGTAGATTGAGGCAAGGACACCACCAAGCAATACAGCCTGCGGACAAACTGCACATCCAATCGAACCACCATCCCTCATCAAGGGCATCGACTAGACGTCGTCGAAAGAAATAGCTGCGAGCTGAGTATGCCAGGTAGGAGTCCACCACTCTCAACTTGTCTATCAACCACACCTGGAGAGGGACGAAAACGGAGAGATTAAAGAATAAAGGGATGTACGATGAGAGAAAAGTGAGAAAAGGGTTTTGAGAGAAAAATTGAGCCTGAGGGCTGAGTGATGTGAGCAATATATATGTGAGACAGGGTGGGAAACATTACCTACAGTAGTAGTGGACAACCCGCGAATCTGGTCGTCCCCCGGCGATGGAAAGCGTCCAAGCCCATCAATGTCTTGGCCAGTGTCATGGCAATGCAACACTTGCCCTCTTTTAAGCCTTGTGTAACTTCGATCAAACGAGCGCTAAACCCTCCGGAGCCTGGGGCAAGCAAGAAATGAGACAGCATGCACAAGCAAAGCGCATGTCACTGAAAGCCCTGCCAATGATGGTCGCCGCGGTCACCGGCATCGGAAAACCGACGAATCAAACTCGGAATGTCCAGCATTCTGTCACAAATCAATGACTGAGCGTCATGCATAGTGAGCCCAAACGTTTGTCTTAAGGCTTGGATGTGGCCGAAGCGAAGCTAGGGCAAGATTTCTTCGTTGCGCTCGGATTCCATCAAAGCTTGGAAGTCTTCGAAGGTAGGACACATCTCTTGCCCGCCAAAGCTAAAGACATGTGTTACCAGATTCCAAAACCTTGCCGGGGCATGGGGAAACGGAAAGTGCAGCAGGGTGCGACTCAGCGTGAATAGTGTATTTATGCCGAAGCCCCGAAAGTTCAACTCTTCCGAGCCGTCTAAGGTAGCAATCCAAGTTGTGAGATTTTGGATGAGAAATGCCTCCATTTTGATGCAAAACTAAGATGGAATGAGAGAACCACGAAGCTAGAACCTTTATGAAGGATAAGGCACTGTTAGGAGGACAAGTGTCAAAAATCTGGAGGTCACTAGGCCAACGGGTCGACCGACCACTTTTTCTGGTCAGCCAGCCAGATTTTCTGGTCGGCCAGCCATATAACTGGTTTACAAAACAAAAACTGGTCAGCTAGCCACTTTTGGTGGTCGGCCATGGAGAAAAACTGGTTTTCAGCCTTTTCCTGTCCTCTAGAAGAGAGCTCCTAGCCTTTCCATGTTTTGGGAATGCTGAAGGTCCGAGTTTACCTCTGTTTCGGGTGCGTCCCGTCGCTTCGTTTGTTCAAAATGCATTTACTTATCAAGTTGTTGTTCTTTGTTTATAGAGTTATTGAATTTTGCTTAACAAGTTGTGAAGTTTTGCTTATCGAGTTGTTGCTCTTTGATTATCAAGTTGTCAAGATTTGCTTATCGAGTTGTAAACTTGCTAAGGTCTTGTTGTTTCATAGTGAGTTAAGCTGTTTAATTTTCTATGTTGGCTCATTACCTGACTTGGCAATGTACAATGCTCAATTTCCATTCAATCTCATTTTTGTGCAAAATGATGCGATGCGAAGCTAAGAATACAAAATACAACACTTTTTGAACAAAAAGCTGTTTCATTTCATCACAGCTTCCTTTTACAACATTTTACAACAAGGTACAAGGTTTAAAGAAAATAAAACTGCCTAACGCTATACAATGTGCTACAACTACATGTAAAAAGGAAATTAAAGCAGGAACATCTGCATCAGTGTTGTCGGGCTCAAGATAGGGAGGCTCTTTTTATCCTCTTCAGCTGAGCAGCCTCTGCACCACCCCCACAAGCACCACCATCCGAATCGGAGCCGCCGTCCTCGGAATCCTCCTCGGCATCACCTCCGCTCTCAGAACCGGAACCAGAGTCATCCTCTCTGCCTACGGATGTCTCTGACTGAGGATGCGCAGACTCCTCCTCCTCGCTGGACTCCTCATCATATCTGATAGGCGCTCTACGTCTGCCTCGGCTGCAAGTCGAGTTCCCCCTCCCATCTCCTCGAGAAGGCCTGGATGGCCTGGTCTGTAGCGGCGGGACCTGAAAAAGGCATTTTAAATACATCGGCCAAAGTATGTATATTAGATGCAGATGCGAGAATGCTGCATAGAGTGTGTGCATGCAGATATAGTGTGAGAATGTGGTGTGTCAGATGTGCTCTACACATGCAGTCAACCAATGTAATGGAATGTTCAATTTCAGTATGTCATCAGAAGTATGATAAATGCAAGGAAATTGAAAAGTATTGAGACGCTGGAGGCGAACAACAGCATCTCCCTCCGCAGGACCATGCTCTCGAGTGAGGCCACCACTCCGAGTAGGCCCTCAGTATACTCTCTAGGAGGCTGTAGATACAAGTGCAAGTCATCAGTGAAGGAATGGATGTCTAAATATCTGAGTGATAAACCAAAACTGTAAAGCATACCGGTGGTGAGCCAGGGTCACTGACATATCGATGATCAGGCAATGGAGGCTCCAGGGAAATCTGGTAAGACGCCCCATACTCCCAGCATGTCAGCTCGGTCGGGAGATCCGGCCACCTAGCATACTGGCAAATCGAGGGCATCCCTCTGGCCCTGCCCCTCGATGTGCTAGCCTTGCTAGTGGAAGGGATATCTGTAGCTCGAGCGTGACTCAATGATGGAACGTCAGCTGCTCTCCTCGTGGGGGTACGGACACCTGTCAATGAGGGCATCAAGTACGTATGGCGGTAGGTCACGTACTCCCCCTCCTCCAGCAAAAGAACTGCATCAGTACCCAACATAAGAACCTCGACCTCCTGGGGAGTGAGTCTCTCAGTGGACCGCATGTCCTCTGGAGGTGCTGAGGGGATATCCTGAGTAGGGTTGCCCATCGTCTGACGCAAGAAGCGATCCCCCAGAAACCAGGCCCTGCCAGCTAGCCCCTCAAATAAAACCCTGTATCGAGAAGCGGCCCATGCCCTAGGGAACCGAAACTGGGCATCTCCTAACAAGCGTGCCCATGGCTGCCAAGTAATCTGCGGATGGCAAGTGCATAAACAGATTAGCTGTCATGAATATGCAAGATGAATTAAAGATGAAATCATGAAGAACTGAGAATTCTTGATTACCTCTGTCGCACGTACAGTGTCGAAGAACTGCCGGAGGTATAGCAAAGTCTCCCGAGGCCTCGGCGGGCACCGACCCTCAAATCTGCGAGAGAAGGGGATCTCCAGTGGTACCTCAACCTCGAGCTCAGGAGCCAACGTCGGCAATAGGCGTAAATCTATAGCTGTGAAAGACAGGACAATAGCTGTCAGTATACAAAATGTATAAGGGAGTAAAGAATGCTGAGTGCAGAATGTAGAATACGGAAAGTAATGTGTGTCGTGTGCGGTGTACAAGTAATGAAAAGTAGAAATATAAACCAAAGAGGGCAGAACATACCTCCCAGGCTCGCCAGTAGCCACCTACTATGTTCCCCCGCCCGCGGGAGGTCGCGCTCACCCCAATCATACTGACTGACCTGTGATAGGTCTACCAAAGCACTGAGTAGATAAAGTCCAACTGTGTTCCCCCTGTCGGAAAATAGAGTGGTCCCGAGGAGGAACATCAAAAATCCCCGAGCATACTGCTGTATGGCCTCGATGGTCTCGGGCAAAGTCCTTCTGAACCGCTCAGAAAACCAGGTGTACGTGACCTTACCTGATGATCTGTCGATCGGCGGGCGGGCTCCCAGCAGATAAATCCAAGCGGCCTCTCACTTGCCCATATCTACATCATGGGGATCGGTCAGCCTGCCACGTCAAGGGTCGTTAGCATGGAGAAATCATATGGGGTCATTGTCATGTCCCTAGTAGCTGAAAAATAGAACGAGTGGGTGGTGTCCCACCATTTCTCCACAAGTGCCCCCATGAGAGTCCTACTCGCCAGATGACGCGATAAGCCCGCATAGAAAGGTTCAAATCCTTCCTCGTCCACGATATGGCGAACAGCATCTGGGAGCTCCATATACCACTCCCTAGCAATAATCGATCCATAACCCCGTGTGGAACGGTAAGATACCTGCATTTAGAATAAGCAGATGTATTCAGTTTCAGAATATAAATGTGTGAGCCGCGTATTCAAAGTGGAATGTAAGAGCTGCGTGCAAACGAAGTGAATGAGCTGTGTGTTCAGAAATGAAAATGTATGGGCTGCGTGTTCAGAGTCGAAACGTGTGAGCTGCGTGTTCAGAGTGAAATGTATGAGCTGCGTGCAAATGAAGTGAATGAGCTATGTGTTCAGAAATGAAAATGAGCTGTGTGCCCGAAAAGCAAGCTGTGTGCCTGAAAATGAGCTGCGTGCCCGAGAACGAGTTGTGTGCCCGAAAACGAGCTGTGTGCCCGAAAAGAATGAGTTGTGTGCCCAAAATGAGCTGTGTGCCCGAAAATGAGCTGTGCGCCCGAGAATGAGCCGTGTGCCCAAAAATGTGCTGTGTGCCCGAAACGAACTGTGTGGTCAGAATGAATCGTGTGCTCAGAGTGAGCTGTGTGCCAAATTAACAGAATATTGTGGTGAACTGTGTGCCAAGTCAGCATCATATCCTAAATGAGCTGCGTGCCAAATCAGTATTGTGCTATGTGCAAGCCGTATGCCAGAATTAGCAGAAGTACTGTGCATATGAATGTGTTCAGAACGAGCATAGTGAAAACATGAAATGTGCAGGAAATGCAGAATACATTGCAGACAATGTAAAAGTGAAGTACGTACCTCTCACGCCTGGTGAGATAGGTGAGACTTTGGCTCCCGTAGGAGTAGGTCCACGGGTGCTCGTCGCGCGAAGTCGGTAAAGTGATAGAAGGTGCTAGGAGGAAGAACGGGCTCCCTCGGATGGTATGCTATAGGATCAAATGGTCGTATCCTAGAAGGCAATGACATAATGTCTGGCCCGTCCTCAGTGTGTGGAGAACCTCCGTCGTGATGGAAGTGATCCGTCATCCGAAGAAATATGCAAAAAATGAGCAAGAATGAGCAAAATGAACCACAATTGCGAAAAGTCAACAAAAGTCAACTCTCGAGAAGAGAAAAAGTCAACAAAAGACAACGCCCGAGAAAAAGTGCCAAATTTCGAGACAAACATACCTCAAGTGGTGAAAATGGAGAAAAAAGCACCGAAATCAAATTTTAATCGGTTCAAAACGAAAAGAATCGAAAGTTTTCGTGAAACAACTTCACGTGGGGCATTGGAAAATGCGTATAAAGTGCAGATCTAAGAGAGAAAATGGTCTAGGAAGGAAGAGGGATGTATTTTGGCCTTAGAGTTGTGAGCATGAGTGATTTGGATGTGTGAACTTAAAGGGCCGAACCTTAAAAGACAAAACTGCCCCGAATTATGTAAACTGGTCGGCCAACCAGTTTTTCTGGCCGGCCGACCACTTGGTGGTCAACAACTGGTCGGTGGATGTTCTAGGTGGTCAATGGCCCTCATGGGTGGTCTCCAAAGACCATTTGTTCTCCCTATATATTTTGGTGATGGTTGGAGTCCTCGGCTCTCAAGAAAGTTCAAGAAAAGTACACTTTTCGGCGCGAAATTGTCTCTGTAGGAACCTCAAATTCGAATCTTCGATGTGTGGCTCATCGTTACTCGTCATGGGCAAGATGTATCCTTTTGGAATACGGTGTAACCCCACCGAGAGGTAAATCGGAGGTCACGGTTGAATTGCTCTCTTTAAGGCATGAACTTCTTTACTCGTCATTTTGTTCCAAACATGCTATTGAAGTTGCACTTTTCTTGCATTGTTATGCACACCTTGTTTGCGTTGTTGCGCACGTTTCCTGCATTGTTATGCACTTCGTTTAGTTGCGTGATCTCTTCTTGCATTGTCACGCATGTTACTCACATTGTTATGCTCGTCTGCCTTGCGTTGTTACACACATTACTTGCATTGTCATGCACCCCTCCATTTGCGTTGGCACGCGCTTTTCACTTGCCTTGCCATGCATATATCTAACGATATTGTACCTGTTGAGTTTCATCCTTTTGCAGGCATGATATTATATGTACGGTTCATTTGAAGCTGGCGCAACCAGACGAGCCAGACGGTATTGTATTCTCTGCTTGAGACCTTGCGAGAATTGTATAATTCTCTCACAGTCTTTCTGCATGAAATGTAGTTTGATTTGTATTCGTTCGCTTAAAACTGTCGCATTTATTGTGTAAAATTGCTTCATTACACCTTTCTTTGCATGATCATAAGTTATGTTCGGCCTCGTGCATGTCTTTTGCATTTTGCCCTTGTTTGCGGGCATGTCTCTTTGTTATCTCGCCTGTTTGTCTAAGTCTTCGGCCTTGTCAAAAATGAGTAGTCTCTGGGCTTTAACATTCACTCCCGTCACTTATGACTCTCGAGTTCTGTCAAAGAGGGGCAACTGTAGATACCCCATTTTTGACCAACCTTAAGACTCAGATGTCATTGATTGAGCACTCGGTGATAGTGCATGTTGTGCTCATTTCGAGCTTCGGAGTTTTGGCTGAGAGCCTTGCCTCGGGGTCTCCGAACTCTTTGTGCTTCGGCTCGGTTTGCAGACCAAAGCCTTGTTTCCCTTACCGGAGGGAGGGAGAGGTCTTGTAGACCATCTCTCTGTGGTCGTAGACTACTTTTCGTGGTCGTAGGCCACTTTTCCCATGTGGAGACTAGTTTCCGGTATTTTGGAGGCTTCGGTCATGTGCCTTGTCTCGAGACCGCTTAACTTTCTCCGTTTGGCTTGGTTTTTGAACCACACCTTGCTTCCTCTCCCTAGACGGACACTGTGGTCCGAGAGACCACTTTTTGTGGTCGTGTACCACTTTTGGTGCTCAACAGCTGGGTTTCGAGGCTCCTGGCTGCGCGCTCTGCCTCCCGAACTCTTGTTTTGCATCCGTATTGATTTGTTTTTGGTACAAACCTTGTTTTCATTGCTTGGAAGGTGGTACGAGGATGGGAGACCAGTTTTTCCCGTTGGAGACCACTTTCCTTCCCGCCAGCTGATTTTCTGGTCAGGAAACTGGTTTTCTTGGTCTTTAGGCCACCTTTTCTGGTCTCCCCCCAACCATTGGCTTGCTTTCAGTGTGGAGATCACCAATTCCCCCTGTCGACCACTTTTCTTTTTCTAGGAGACCACTTGAAGTGGTCGGCGGACCACTGCAAGTAGCAGGCCAACCACTTTAAGTGGTCGGCACCTCTCCCCCTATTTTGGCAGACTGTGGATGCCAGCTGTGCCAGCTGGAGGGCACAGATTGTATCCTCCATACACGTGTATGGAGGGATTGCATCCAAGTTTTAGCTTCTCTAAGAAGCTTTAACTTTTGTTTTTCTATAAGAGAGAGCCTCCCTCTCCATTCCAGGGGTTCTGAAAGGCATAAGCATATATCCTCCAATACATCTCCATATTTGGTGCCTAAAGAGTGTGTTGTTCTTCACTTTTGAACCACAATTCTTAACCATACACCCCCATCATTAAACTGAGGTTCTTGGAGGACATTTTGGAGGTTAAAAAGCTGGTTCTTGGCTGAGAAATTTGCTGGTATTGCAGTGCTTCAAGGGTAACCCCTTTTCTCCCTTTTAAGCTTTGTTTTGATCACTCTCTTAGCCATATTTATATGCTTCTCTTGGCTTAACATTGAACTATAAAAGGCTCTATTTTTCAGTCCTTAGCATGTTTGTTTAAGGCCCTTTTGGTGTTGAGGGCCTTCTACGCTCTTGCATGCCTTGTTTAGTCTTGTTTTGTGCCATGCCTTAAGGCCTTTGGGTTGGTCTTTGCTTGGTCTTTTAGCCACTGAAACCCAGTGAATTTTCAGTGGTAGGCATGTTGTTTTGAGGCCTCAAATCAGAGGGGAGTGATCCCCTCTCTTATTGTTTTGTTTGCTTGCATTTTTGGCCTATCAAATGAGCATGCATCTTCATACTTTCAAGGCTTGGTTCAGGAACTTTTTCATGACTTTTAAGGCCTACCTTAGCTCTGTCTATGGCTGGTTTGGCCACCTTGTGTTTGCTTCTTGTATGTGTAATGTATTCCCATTTGTGGCTCATCAAAGTAGCATGTCTTTCTAGCATGTATTGGCTCCATTTCAGTAGATTTTTTGTCATCATTTGACATGTCATGACTCTGTTTTTGGCTGGTTTGGTAGCCTTTTGCATGCCCCATATGCTTGTAGTCTAAATCTTGTTTACTAGCTTTGTATGCATGGTGTTTTGGCTCATTATCCTAGCATATTTTGGCTATGTTCTAGCGTGATTTTGTTCTTATTTGGGGTTGTCTTAGCTCTGTTTTGAGGCTTCTTGGTCGATAAAGGCTTATCATGCATGCTTGTAGTGTAATAGCCTTGACTAGCTTTGAGTTTTGAGGTCTCTTGAATGCTTAACTTGAGGTATTTGCATGTTTTGGCATCATTGAGAATGATATTTCAGAGCATGTAGGGCTGTTACACTTCCATGTTTTCTACTCTTTAAGTGCTCTTGAGGGTTGTTCTCTTTGTGCCCTATTTGTGAGCCATTGCATGAGCCTCATTTTCGTGCCTTTCAAGCCATCATCCCAACTCATTTTTGCTACTGTTTTGGCCTGCATAGGGTCTGTTTGGGGTTAGTTTGGCCATTTGAGCATTATCTTACATGCCTCTAGTGTAATCCACTTCACTAGCTTTGACGCTTGAGCCTTTCAACACGCATTACATGGGTTGTTGGCATGATTCCAAGTCATTTTGAATGCCATTTTAGTGCTGAAACATATGCCATTGTACCCCATGTTTCGTCATTTCAATGCTTTTGGAGAGTTGTATTTTGAGCCATAAGCTTGGGCCGATATGCATGCATGTTTGTATAGCATTTTGAGTTTCTATCTTAGCATGTATGGCCACTGATTTGGACATGGCTGAGGCCTATCCATTTCGGTTTAAGTCCGTTGAGCATTGTGTATGCCATGTGGTTCATTGCATTGCGTATGCCACGTCCATTTGCATTGTGTATGCTAGTTGTTGTTCACATTGATTGCATGCCTATGTTGCCTTGCATTGAGTATGTATGCATGTGCATTGAGCATGCCATTAGCCTTGTTAGGCTGTTCATGTTGCATTTGCATGTTTTCATGCTTGTCCCTTGCATCTTTTTCACATGCTTGTTTCATTGCATTGTATGTTCGCATGCTTGAGTCGCATTGTGTATGCCATGCCATGTTGTTTGTTGCATTGTGTTTGGAATAGGAATTAGTCCAAACACATGAAACGAGGGACGTTTCATACTCGAAGTGATGAAACGTGCCTCAATTCTCGGTCACCGACACTGTTGACTATACATGATGGAGTTTTAGGCTTTATGTGTTCGTGTGTGCATTCATTTCATATTGAGTTGTACAACTTGGGCTCCTCGGCCATCATGCATCGAGATGCGTGATTGATGGCCCGAGGATTGAGAACCACACCCCCTTGAGCTTATGTAATGAGAGGGAGGGTGGTTGCGCATACATGTGTTGCAAATACTTTGCCATGCCCCTTTCTTGCTCTCTGTTGCAGCAAACTGAAGTCTGGTAGCAGAAACTGGTCGGCCGACCAGATAAAGTGGCAGGCCGACCACATTTTCTGGTTTTCAGCACAGAAAGTGGTCGGCAGGTGGTCTCCAATGCTATCAACTGGTCGGCATCCCTCCTACAGATTCCCATGATGGAGTTTCAGCCTTCTAGAGCTTTTTGCAGTGTTCTGAGACCAGTTGCAAATAGAAGCAAATTGTGGCATCAGGATGCATTTTTGCACGAGGTGACCCGGCACGCATCCTTCGTCATCCAAGGCAGATTGGAGGCAGCCTATTTCATATAGTTTACATGCTTATTCAATTGGTAACTTAGTTAATTTGTTAATTAGTTAGAGTTGTGTAATAATTAGCTGTAGCTTGTTATTCATTCTGTTGTGTAATAACTAGTTTAGCTTAGACTAGCTAGTTGGTTCTGTATTATTCATTCGGACCCTCCGTCGAGAGGGCACAACTGTTGTAAATAAGTATGCGTATGTGTGATGCATGTCTTCCAACCCCCATTTCTTTCTCCCTTTTATTTACCAGCTTACGATGGTTAGTTTTAGGGCATGTTTCAATTAGCATCCTTATGCTCGCATGTTTGTATCCATTCATCTATCTTGCACGCACCGGGTTTAGCGCATCATACTAACTGCATTGTATTTCAATTCCTGTTTGAATACATGTATCAAATTGCATTTCACATTACATTTTAGAATAGCCGAGCCTATCTTAGTTGCATTTTGTATGTGTTGCATTAGGCATTCTTGACATAGCTAGGATCATGCATTGATTTCTAACATAGCTTTTGTTTTGGCTCGGAGTACTCGATAAGTGTTTATGCTTTAGCATCCTTGCATGTTTGCGAGTGACTGCCATGGTAGCATGCTTGCCATGAGGCTAACTGCTTATGTGATATAACTGCCTGAATGCCTGTGGGTAAAGGTTGGATTACTTGAATTGGAACAATTCATTGATTGCGAGTTTTAAGCCCACTTCAAAGTGGAAAATCACCATATTTTCTAAGCCCACTCGAGTGTGGCAAAATCTGCATTTTAGCCTATTTGCAAGTAGCAAACCGCTTTCAAGAACAAACATGAGATGTTTTGTTCCAACTTAGGCGATCCAGTCTATACATGTATGTTGTGCGCATCACATAGTAATTCTAGGGTAATAACTGAAACAAGAGCACATTTGTTTTCAAAAACAAGATATTATGTTAGTAAAGGCCGATCCTTGATCGGGCGAGCGGGGGTGCTCATTGCATGACCTTCCCCTCTCATACCCAAGTTCCCGAGCTAAGGCAACTTTGGTGATGACGGACATGTGGCCTTAGGCACGAGTCAGGGTTTCCTAAATTTCGTAAAAATAAAATATTTAGGTGGCGACTCTGTATCTGGCAAAGCAGTCCATGTTTAGCACTTCTTTCTAAAAATCAGTTTTTCAAAACGATTTGTCGGATTTGGACTCTTTGGTGATTTATCAATCTCGCATTGCACTTTACAAGATCAGATTAAGAACCGTGACATTGAGTCCGAATTGTAGTGAGCCCAATGAACGAAACGGGATTTTCCCGGGACGTTCAGGCACGTCTACAACATCTTATTTATACATCAAAACTCCAAAGCTTATAATTAAATAAAAATCCCATTATACAAAATTAAAGTACCAAAATGAGATTACCAAACAAAAAGGGGTTTAACTTGCTTGGCTCCACACGAGCCTAACTTGCTTCACTTTGGAAGTCCTTCAAAAAGGCTGACACGGGGTAGACTTCAAGGGTTTCCCTAACTTTGTCGTTCAGCTTGCTTGCCGACATATATATATATATATATATAATTGTGAACCGAGGCCCAGTGAGTAACAACAAGATAAAGTGGTCAAATGAATGGAGTTTAATATTATTTGCAAAAACAATTCTCATTTCGATTCAATTCATAATGTTCTTTGATATCTCAATAATAACAGTCATCCCAATAACAATTTACGTGGTGCATCCATAGTGTAACAATATTACAAAAAATAATGGACCACAAGGGTCAGACAATGGACCACAATGGGTCAATTCAATGCACCACAATGGGTCATTCAATATTTCAATGGACCATTAAGGTCTAACATCAGAGATCTCTGTGTTCCAATTATTCCAATGGCCTTGGTATTGTTACCCCTAGGCAAGGGTCAATAATCAATGGTCGTGGTACTGTTTCCTCCAGGCAAGGGTCTATAAGCAATGGTCGTGGTATTGTTTCCCCCAGGCAAGGGCTTCTCTAAAGGATGCCACGAATACAATTTCAAAGAGAACTTCATTCATTAAAGAAAATAGCATTTCAATAAACCAATCACAAAGCGATTTCAAAATAGATATAACTTGAACATATATTTATAAAGTTACTACTCACATTGGGTTAAATCGATGCTAGGTCTAGAACGTCCACCTAAACAAAACACATAACAAATATACAATTGAAGCACCACTCAATATCCATTTTACTTTAATTTAACACTGCTTATGTGTTTCTAACTCATTCCATGGTTATATGAGTCCAATTGGTGCCTAAGAATACTTGAAATGATATAAGGATGCAAGTATGCACTTAAAAGAGTTAGTTAAAATTTGTTGCAAGCAGGCTCTTCGCTTGAGTGCAACTTTGGTTGCTCGAGTGGTCTGCAAAACTCTACAAAAGTACTGGTTGCTTAAATTTTAGCCTCGAACCAACTTTTTGTCGCTTGAGCCTTCAATAGTGTAAAACATGGTTCACTTGAGCACAAGTGGAACCACTTGAGCACAAGTTTTGCCACTCAAGCCACTGTGCAATTGTCTGCAAAAATACAGGGAGCTTGAATTTTACACTTGAGCGACACTTTCTTCACTCGAGCGATCTGCTAGAATTCTGGAATTTCCAAAATTGAGTTTAAAGCTCAAATCTAATTTTTGAAGTATGAGACTTACATGGCTGTAGCTTTCTTTTTGTACTTCTTTCAGATACGATAGCTCTACAGTTCGGACTTCCGTGGTTCTGAATATGATTTCACAATTGCAATGTGAAATAGATAAATACAAATGAGTCCAAATCTGGCAAATCTTTTGGAAAATAAATTTTGGATCAAAATGCCAAAAATGGAATGCTTTGCTAGATTTTAGAGTCGCCACCTAAATATTTTTGAGAAATTTAGGAAACTCGTGACTCGTGCCTCATGCCAAAGGCGACGTGTTCGTCATCACCAAGAGTGTCTCGGCTCGAGAACTTAGGTACAGGAGAGGAAGGTCATGAATTGAGCACCACACTCACTTGATTAAAGATCGGCCTTTACTAATCATGATGTGATTCTTATTTACCTTATATGCTCTTGTTTTGATTATTAGGCTAATTTACTATGTGATGCACACAAGTATAGACTAATTTGCAAAAGTTGGAACATTTTGATCTTATGTTTGTTTTGAATACGTACCACTTGAAAAAGCGATATCATGTGTACATTTAATCAAACTATCCCAATTTGAGCAATTAGCCTTCATCCACTGGCATTCAAATAGGGTATATCACTTAAGCACTTAGCCTCAAGGTAATCATGCTCAACATGGTTACAATCACGCACATGTGATATGCTAAAACAGTAAGTGCTCACCTTGTACTCCAAGCCAAGCCAAGCCAAGCCAAAGAGAATAAAATAGTTAGGAAAAATGCATGATCCTAATGATGCAAAATGACTAATGAAACTTAGACAAAATGCAATCAATAGGCTCGGCTACTAATATGGCATATGAGACAATTTGATAGCACGTGTTCAAGTAAGAACTTTGAAACTTGACATCCATTAGAATGATGAGCCGAACCTTTATGTATGCAAGACAAATGGATGCAAATCATGAAAAATGCTAAAGAAAACACGATGCTACATGCAATCCATCATAAACAAGTAAATAAAAGGGAGAAAGAAATGGGGGTTGGAAGACATACACAATATTACATATTTGCTATCGCACAAGAGGGTCCGAATAAATGTCCTAGCTAATTACCAAATTAACTAGCTATTACAATACCCAAAATAAATAAATTAACTACACTAGCTAATTATTTACAAATTAGAACTAACTAATTAATTACAACACCAAACTAATAAGCTAAGTAATTAATTATTACAAATCCACTACTTTAAGTACAACATACTACTATTAAAACATTGTTTTAACAAGCCCCGAGAAACGAGGAATGGTTCATGCATGGATGCGGATTTGCCACCCGAAAATGCCCTTGTTTGGCTGCCAGAATGATGTTGTTTTGCAGTCAAAAAATGCGTTGTTTTTACCTCATCCTCTGCTCTATTCTGCAAGGGAAAAAGACATCGCCTGGTTGAAAAGAGGTGGCCAGTCAGCTAAAAAAAGTGATCGGCCATATAATAAGGTGGTCGGCCGGCCACTAGTTTTTGTTACTGCCCTGCTGCAACAGACAACAAACAGAGTATAAACAAAGTATTTTCAGGGGATGTTTGTCCACCCTACCTCTCCTTATCATCAAACAGATCAAAGAGGAGTAGGATTGATTCACAAACTATTAATCGACGCAAAATGATTGCGTGATGATCTATGAATCAAGGGACAAGATTTCAATAAATGATAATGAAAGACTAACAAAACCTCCTCCCTATCATTGAATTAATCAAGGGAAGTGGTTGCCATTGACTCTTGAGCCATTTGCATCATTAAAGAGTATGAAATGCTTCAAGACTTAATGGATTCAATTAATGTCCAATTGAACCCCAAACTTGACTTCATTATGTTGTTCCATTTTAGTCCAATTTTATTGCCTCTTTTAATTACCTTTCCATTCCTTAGTCATTTTAGTCCAAAAATGAGAATTAAGTCCACTAATGTAGAAGAGTGTCAAACAAAGGGCTATTTTGGTCATAAGAGAGATGTCATGTTGTTGGTAATGAACCTCCGAAGAGATTAAACCATTAAGTAGAAGGATCTCTATCTCAAGCTTAAACAACACTCATTTGAAACAACTCTTAAAGCAAAGAAAAAGCCAAGAAAAGAGGGAGGTTTATAGAGGTGATTAGAGGTGAACACAAGTATGAAAAACTCTAAATAAATGCTATCAACTCAAATAGGTTGGTATCAAATGTCTAAAACACCAAACCTATGAGGACCATTACACTAGAAGCATGCTATAAAAAGCATAAATGGAGTGATCAACCTAAAAAAGTCCTAAAACAGTCAAAAATAGCACAGAAATTCACATGGAAAAGTTTGAAAAAGCTAGCTACAATTTTGGAGAAATAGAACTACTAAACAAGCATAAGGAGGGGTGGCTAACCCCTCCATTTTTGACATTTTTAGCCTCTAAAAACCTCTGAAATACTATGGTAAAAAGTTGGAAAAAGTTGAGAAAGAAGTGGGAAACACAAGGGCAAAAGTTTAGAGAACAAGGTTCAAGGAAGGATAGTTAACCCCTCCACCTTTGATAGCTTTAAGCCACAAGTTTCAGCCCATAAAAACAGTCCAAAAATAGTTCAAAAATAGAAAGAAAAGAGAAGGAAGAAATGGTGTAAAGATAGTCAAAGTTATACCTCTTGAAGAGAAGTAGCCCCTTTGTTCACAAACCACAAGGCTTACAGTGTCAAGGGCTGAGATTTGAGCTCAAGATCCTCAGCAAGAAAAGTCAAAGTTTTGGTTTAGAAAGTGTTGAGAGAGAGTGTGTAGGTTGCAAGATATAGAGATAGAGTGCTATGCAAGTTTTGGAGTCTTTGGAATTTTTTCTAACCTAAAACAAGAGGGAAGGTCCCTTATATATAGAAAAACTTGTGCCTCAGTCTGAAATATCCATATAAAGACAGCTGGTGTGGTGCATGCACATGGGGGGACAACTGGCAGCAGCTGGTAGCAAAATATCTGCCAATCGAGAAAACTGGTCGGCCAGCCATTTAGAGATGGTCGGCCATCAAAATTGGCCTATGGGAACACCTAGCTGACCAATCCACTCAAAATGGCCAATTTTTCATCAATTGGTCAGCCGACCACTATACACTTAGTGGTCTTCCGGCCACAAAAGACTGCTCTCAAGTCCGACTTCAAACGGGCATATCTCTTTCCTCCGAACTTGGTTTTTGGTGATTCTTGATTTTAAATTGAAGCCCCGAAAGTGTAATTTCCAATGGTGGTGGCGTCTCATTTAAATTCAAAGTGTCAAAAGAGATATGTCTAATTTAGTGAAGGTTGCTCATTCTATCTTAACAGATTGATGCCCAACCTCTCCCCCAACTAGTTTTCTTCCCTCCCTTCCTATTTTCTTTAAGTCCAAACCTATAAATAACATGTTTTAAAGATTTTTCAATGAGTTCACCTCCCTTCAATTTATTTCCACTTTGTCCTTACTCGGTTTACCAAAAAGTGCAATATTTTAAACGAAATGCGAGCCTCGGAACATCGAAGAAACATTTGGAAAAAATTTTTGAAAAAGAGGGTTTTAAGGTCTAAAATAGTTTTGGGCAAAATGGGGTGTAAGGTTGGGATTTAGAAACTTTTCTTCATAAAGAAATCAAGCGTTTGTACAGCATAACCATTCATCATCGAGTGATCAACTTGAGATGCCCAAGTCTTAAGGGCGGTCAAAAATAGGGTGTCTACAATGGCTTGTTCCAAAAACATAGAAAAACATTGTGAAACATGAAAACACAATTACTTTGAAATCAATATTTCAAAATCATGGTCCAATATCCCAAATTAGCATTCAAAGCATGAATTTGAAACCATGCAAGCGATGATTTAAACTCTTCTCTCTCCAAAACACAATAAGAAAGTGGTGACAAATGTATGAAATCATGTAAGACCTTCAAGCTCATGCCTTCTAGACCTCATGCATGTAGGAAATTCATGAAATCTTAACTCAAAAATGTAAAATGAAGCATGCATGTACACAATGCAACTCAATTCTTCTAATTCATGGTAATTCTAGCCTCCATTATACAATTACATGCAAGTGAACTTACGAACTAGATGAATTCAACTTCTATATGTTTCATCTACAAGGATTAAGGGTGAATTTCATACCTAGAGTGTGAATTCAAGAGTATGTTAGCTTATTTATTCAATCTCTCTTCAAATTCTTCACTAATCTTTCTTCTTCTCTCTCTAAGCTTGTTGAATTGCCAAGGCTCTCTCTAATTTCAGCTCATAAATTATATAAAATGAATTGTTAAACTCAGTTAGGGCCTTATACATATTTAGATTAACTTAGACTAATCAAGGTTGGTTAGTGTTAATTAACTCCACTTATTTCTTTTTAATTCTAATTTATTATTCTAATTATTTTGATCCGAAGCAATTTCCAATTAAAGTTGCCATAAAATCCAAAATATTCTAATTAGCCTATTAGGTTAGTCAATTTTGGTTTCTGAAGTTGTTTGGGCTTTCAATTCCTGATTCTAAGTTGGTAACTAAACAGACATTCCATATATAAACAGGTAATCATGAAATTAAGCATGTAGTTACACATTCAAACATACAATCATGCAATTCAGCTTAATAATTTATTGTAGTATATTACTACAGTGGTCGGGGTCATCGCACTCAGGACCAAGCAAAACTCTGTCCCCAACTTCTGTCCAACAAACGGGAGATCTACATTTTCTGGTATACAAGGCCTCATACGGTGCCACGACAATACTAGAATGGAAACTGTTGTTGTATGCTAATTCCGCTAATGACAAATAGGTTTCCCAACTCTCTTGAAAATCTAGAGCACACATTCGAAGCATATCCTCTAGAGTCTGAATAGTTCTTTTTGATTGCCCATCGGTTTATGGATGAAAAGCGGTACTAAATCTCTACTCGGTTTCCATTATTCTTTGTAGACTCTTCCAAATTCTAGATACAAACTTAGGATCGTTATCCGAAACATGGGATACCAGAACCCTATGCAAACAGACTATCTTATCGATATAAATAGTGGCAAGTCTATAAGCATGATAAATAGTTCTCACGAGTAGAAAATGTGTAGATTTAGCTAACCTATCCACTTTAGCACAGATAGAGTTCATACCTCTAGGTATCTGAGGTAGACCGACGATGAAATCAATGGTTATGTGCTCCTATTTCCTTTTTGGAATAGAAATAGCTTGAAGTAATCCCACCAGGCTATGATGTTTAGCTTTGACTTGTTGAAATTGAAGACATTTGGATACGTAATCTGCAATTTCCTTTTTCATGTTAGGCCACAAATAACTTTTCTTCAAATCTCGATACATTTTATTGTTGCCCAGATGCATTGCAAACTTGGACTTGTGAGCTTCTTCCAAAATTCTTTTTCTCAAGTCAGAATTATTTGAGACACACAATCTTCCTTGAAACTTCAATACTTGGTTCTCAATGCTGAATTCCTATCTCAGATTTGATTCTATCTCATTAAACATTTTCTTGAGGAACTCATCCTCTAATTGCTTTTGCTTAATCTCTTTAATGATTGTTGGTTGAGCTGAAATGGCTGCTTTCATTCTGCCTTGTTCACAAAATATCACTTTCGCCAAGTTCCTCATTGACTTCTTGCTAAGAGCATCGACTACTGTACTGGCTTTGCCCAAATGATACTGGATTTGGAGATCATAATCTTTAATCAGTTCCAACCATCTCCCCTGTCGCACGTTCAACTCCTTTTGAGTAACGAAGTATTTCAAACTTTTATGGTCAGTGTAGACTTCACACGTTGCTCCATAGAGGTAATGGCACAAAATTTTCAAAGCAAATACAACGGCGGCCAACTTAAAATCATGAGTCTAGTAATTCTTCTCATGAGGCTTCAATTGCCGAGAAGCATAAGTTATCACTCTTTCATTTTGCATTAAAACACAACCCAAACCCTTCCATACCTGACGGTAATGTCAAAATCGGTGTTGTAGTTAGCCTCATTTTTAATTTTTTAAATGTGGACTCTCTTTCATCGGTTCATTCAAATGGTTCTCCTTTTCTAGTAAATTGGGTAAGTGGTACAACTATCTTTGAAAGGTCTTTTACAAATCTCCTGTAATACCAAGCTAATCCCATGAAGCTTTAGACCTTTGTCACATTTGTCAGTGTAGGCCAATTCACAATTGCCTCAATCTTTTGTGGATCCACTGAAATACCATTCTTGTTAATCACATGTCCTAAAAATACAACTTTATCCAACCAAAATTCACATTTCTTCAATTTTGCATATAATTTCTTCTCCCTAAGTGTTTGTAGAATAGTTTTCAAATGTTGTGTATGTTCTTCCTTACTTTTCGAGTAAATCAAAATGTCATCAATGTATACCACAACAAACTCATCAAGATAGGATTTGAAGATTCGATTCATAAGGTCTATAAAAGTTGCAGTTGCATTTGTTACTCCAAATGGCATAACCAAAAACTCATAGTGTTTGTATCTTGTTTGGAATACAGTTTTCTTAACATCTTCTACTTTCACTTTAAGTTGATGGTAACTGGATCTTAAATCATCTTTCAAAATACTTGTGAACCCTGTAACTGATCAAATAAGTCATCAATATGGGGTAAAGGGTAGTTGTTCTTGATTGTTACCTGATTCAATTCTTAGTAATCAATCCACAAGCGAGGTGTTCCGTCTTTCTTTTCCACAAATAGAACCGGTACACCCCATGGCAAAGTACTTGGTCAGATAAAACCCTTCTCAAGCAAATCTTCCAACTAATCCATTAGTTCTTTCGTTTCAATTGTTGACAATCAATACGGGGTGTTCAGAATAGTTGAGTATCTAGCATAACCTCGATAGTAAATTCAATTTCTCTATCAACTAATTCCCCTGTCAATTCTTCTAGAAATACATATGGGAATTCTCTAACTACATGAATAGCATCTAACATAGTATATGTAGATTAGATAGTCAAAACACTACATAGATATCCCTAACACCCCTTATTAAGAAACTTACATGCTTTCATAGCTGAAATTAAGTAAGGTGGAGGTATTAGGCCATTATCCTCAAACCAAAACTCATCATGCTCCGGTGGTCTAAACAAAACTCGTTTTGTCACAAATCAATAGTAGTACAATACCTAGACAACCAGTCCATTCCCAAAATCATATCAAAATGTCTTATGTCAAAAGGTAACAAATCCACAAATAATGTAGCATTCCCAATAAGAATTTCACAAGCACGATATATAAATGAAAACAAAATAGATTTCCAAGATGGAGCAGATACACATAACACATAAGGCAGTGATTTCATGGGTCTATTCAATCTATGTGCAAATATAGTAGATACAAAAGAATGTGTCAAACCCGAATCAATTAGCACATAAGCGTCTTAGTTGCAAATAGAAGCGTACTTGAGACAACAACCTCAGTATTCTGTATATCACCTAGGACGAGTGCAAAAACTCTTCTTTGCCAGAGGGTATCTCTGGCACAGCAGGTGTGACAACCCTATTCCATATTAAGCTTTTAATTCATTAATTATATGTGTTTATATGCCTAATACAAATCTGAATGCTAATTATGTGTGCTATGTGATTTTTGGATGCTTATCTATTGATTGTAGAAAAATCTATTACAATCTCTGCTATAATCTGAAGTTGAGGGTCGTAAAGGCAATAGAAACTGAAATTAATTAATTTTTTGTGATCAGCATAATTTTTAGAGCCTATTGTGAAATTTAATTAAAAATTGATTCAGAACAAATGAATTAGATTAAATTAAGTAGAATGAGCCTTGATTTTCCTTAATTAATTAGCTTAAGCTAACGTATGGCAAAAAAAAGTCTCTGACTGGTGGAGGACAAACTATTGCTTGATTTTGAGACAGAGCAAATGACTACCAAAAAGAATTGAAATCATTCAATAAAAGTATTCCGAAGTGTTCCCGACTAAAGATAACATAAGTTTGAAGGACCAAACTTCCTAAAGAGGGGGAAAATGTGACAACCTTGTTCCGTATTAAGCTTTTAATTCATTAATTATATATGTGTTTATAAGCCTAATATGAATCTAAATGCTAATTATGTGTCCTATGTGATTTTTGGGTGTCTATCTATTGATTGTAGAAAAATATGTTACAAGCTATGCTATAATCTGAAATTGAGAGTCGTAAAGGCGACAGAAACTGAAATTGATTAATTTATTGTGATCAACGTAATTTTTAGAGCTTATTGTGAAGTTTAATTAAAAATTGATTCAAACGAGCCTTGATTAGTTAGGCTAATCCTTAATTAATTAGCTTAAGCTAATTACCTACTATATATATGATAAGCAATGTTACATGAGCCCACACTTAGACAAAATCTGCTGGAGCTCTAGAAAGAGAGAGAATCATCCTGGTAGAGAGAGAGAGAGAGAAGAACAAAAAGTTGGGAGAATTACTTAAGGATTGAAGAATTGAAGAAGACAACTCATAATCTTGTAAGAATTATTGTTCTTGAGTCCTCTAGGTAAGTTTTGAGCCTTGATTTCTAAGATTAAGCCATTAATTATGAAATCAATAACATGTAATGAGCTTAAAGATGATGAACTTGAAGTTTGACATACATGCATGCATCATGTTCTTATGATTCCTCATTTTTGAACATGAATTTGTGATCTATGTTGAATTTTGAAGTTAGATTGTACATGCATTCATGCTTTCTAAGTCTTCAAGGTTTGAATTACATGAATTCATGAACTGGAAGAGTTTTATACTTTTTAGCATGATCCATGTTGAATTTAGAAAATGAGTATGCAGAATTTTATCATTTTGGGTTTGAATTCTATGATTAATGTTGAAATTGGAAATTATATTGCACATGCATCATTGTTTCATAAGTCTTGGAAGCTTAATTTTATGTTTGGAAAGTCAAGAAAAGAGTTTTGAAATTTATCCTCACATGCATGAAGGTTTGAGTTCAATTTTGGTAAATTCATGAGGTTTTGAGCAAATGATTTATGGATGATCTTGTATTTAAGTTTTCTAAAATGTTTTTATGATTATCAAAATGTTTTCATGAGTTTGAAATGGTCATGCAACCTTTTACATGTTAAAACGTATTTTTGGAACTTAATTTCTCTATTTTGAAACCCAAAAAATTACCAAATGGCTCGAGCGACCAAGTGGTGGCCCGAGCCAACATTACGAGCTCCCAGTATTTTGCACTCTGCAAAAGTTGGCTCGAGCGGTAGTGGCTCTAGTGACCAAAAGTTGGCTCTAGCCAACATCTCATTTTTAGCATGTTTTCAAAAGATGTTTTGAGTTCATATCTTCGTTCCCATCTCTTTCAGGGCATTCTTAAGCAAGAATTATGACTTATTAAGGACAAATAAGCTAAGAAACAACTTAAGTAAAAGATTAGGAAAGAGAGAAAGATTCATTTGGTTTGAACGTTGAGTTTCATCCTTCGAGGATGAACCTTGTAATCCATGTTTTTGAAAGAATTTCTTACTATTATTTGAAGTAAGGATAATCCACGCAAGTTCATGATTTGAACACTCTTAGGCATACATTGTGCATTCTAAATGAATAAAAAGCTTAGAAAGGAGCCTAAGAGAATTAAACAAGTTAAGGAGTGAATTAAATAGCATTGTGATCCAATTTGTGTGTGTTTATGAATTGTGTAGGAGCATTCAAAAAGACAAATCAACATTCCAAACACAGTGAGTAATATCTTAGTAAAGATATTTTTGTGTATGCATTATTTTCTTAATGTTACCTATGTGGTAAGTTTCTGTACTTATGAATTTGTACTATGAATGGTATTCTATCCATTTGATTCATAATAGAATCTGTAAAGTGATTGATATATGAATACAAAATGGGCTGAAGGCCGTTTGGAATGTTTATTAAAAAAACAAATAATATGAAATGGGCCCAAGGCTATTCGCTATATTTGACAAGGACACAAATTGAGTCTAAGGCCGTTTGGTATATTTGACAAGGATACAGATTGGGCCTAAGGCCGTTTGGAATGTTTAACCAGATAGGCTAAAAGGTCATCTTATAGATGAATTCGACCAAAGGTCATTTTGTATGATTGTTAAATGGACCAAAGGTCGTTGTGAATAAGAAATTGATTAGACCAAAGGCTATTTTGAATATGAATACGAATGTGATCATGATCATGAATATGACTTTGTGCATAAATATGAATATAAGAGTGTTGGACCCATGGTCGTTTGGTATTATGACATGAAGGACCGGTGATCATTTGTATATGGATCCATTAGACCTGATGTTGGTCTATGAATGAGTATTGGACCCGAGGTCATTTTGTATTGATGGACCCAAGGTCGTTTTACATATAATGAACCTGCGGTTGTTTTGTATATGAGTTGGACCTGCGGTCGTTTTGCATATGGATATGATATACTGGACCCAAGGTCGTTTTTCTTTGTTATGATCTATAAATTTTGTATATGAATGAGAATAGTAGTTCAAATGTTTAATTTATAAGTATGATTTATTTATATGAGAATCTCATTCATTAATCTCTTTACTCTGGTATTATTCACTGGACATTAGCTCACTCCGTATTTATATGTATGTAAGTGAGCTGCGAGATGTCTAGCCCCAGCCTTAGTGAGATTGTGAAAGTTACCGAGATTTTGGAGTCAGCCAACTTTTGTTTGATTTTCTTTTTGCTACTTTCGATGGTCATGGAAGACCAGGCCTGTATATTAACCTTGGTCTTTGATTTGCCAGTTTCTGAATGGTCTTGGACATGTATAATCTTTTTTGTTCTGTTGGGTGTGATTATTATATAAGTGAAAAGTTTTGTTATGCCATATATGCTCAGCTCATTGGGCAAAATTTGAAGTTCTCATTGGGCAAAATTTGAAGTTCTGCTTCTGCATCTGGCCCCATACTATTAATTTTTAATCGATTTTTGTCTGAGGTCATAGGTAATCTCATGATTACTGACCAGTTATGATCCTAACCTATAGGAGAGGCTTTGGGTCGTGACAGTGGGTCTAGCAGCATTTCTTGGCATTGGAACAAATCTAGTTGAACTAGCAGCCAATCATCTACTTCTCCGTTCATTTTGGGGACAATCTTTGACCATGTGTCCTATCTTCCCACATCTAAAGCACACCGTAGAAGTATGGTAACAGACTCCCCATTGTTTCCTGCCACATTCATTACATGTAGATGCAGAGTCTCTTGTGGAATTGAAGGCACTAGACATTCCCAAATTTTGCTTCTTTGGTGATGATGATCCCTTACTCGAATAAGAACCATGTCTCTTTCCTTTCTATTCAAACGGTTGGTTATGTGAAGCCAAATTCAATTCAGACATTAAGGCTTTGTCTAGTACATCCACATACTTTGGCAACTTTAGAACATTTACTTTCTCCAGGATTGTATTTCGAAGTCCACCCTCAAACTTTCTTGGCTTCTTGTAATCAGTGTCGACCATGTCCAGTACGAATGTAGCCAACTCAATGAACCATGCCTCATATTCAGCTATGGTTTGATTTCCTTGTTTCAACCCTTTGAATTCAGATACTTTTCGGTCTCGAATGCACTGAGAGAAGTACTTCTCGTAAAAGATTTTTGGAAATCGTGCCAAACCAACTCCTACATTTTCATTCCACATTAATATCCACCATCTTCAAGCATCACCCTCCAAGGTAAAAGCAACTAACTAAACTTTATGTGCATCAGTGCACGAAAATACATCGAATAGCTTTTCAATACCAAGGACCCAAGCCTCAGCTTTCAATGGACCAACTCCTTCCTAGAACTGTGGTGGTTTTATTTTCTTTTATTCCTTAGTCAAACCAATTGTATAGTCACCCACCTGATATTCTTATACTGGAGGTGATATAGGCATTGGTGGCGGTGGGGATGGTTGTTGTCGTTGTTGCCTTAGTTATTCAATCATATCCTAAATCATTCTTTTCATTATGTCTAAAGTGGCAGTACTAGACTCATCTATCTCACTAGCCCTTGTTATCACCATGACATATGTAAACTCGTATTATAATTTATGTAGAAATTTGCACATACACACAGGGGCATAACAATTCATGTTTCATATATTCACATAGTTGCATAATCTTAACGCACACAAGTATATACTTATCGAATGAATGCATTCTTAGTCTTTCAAGACAAGTTAAGGCAGAACACCAACGACCGTTTGGACTTTTGCAGCCTCTCAAGATCAATACTTGGAAATGGAAGTACATCTCTATGGACTTCGTGGATGGATTGCCATAGTCTAAGCAAGGCAATGAATCTATTTGGGCGATAGTGGATTGACTCACCAAGTCTACTCATTTTATTTCTATCAGTGTTCACCGAACTACAGATAAAATGGCTAGGCTGTATATTCAGGAGGTGGTGCGCCTTCACGGTGCATCAGTTTCTATAGTTTCGGATCGTGATCCGTTATTTGTGGGAGAGTTTTTAGTATGCTTTGGGTGCTAAGTTAGACCTGAGCACGGCTTATCATCCTCAGACGGATGGGCAAATTAAGTAGGTAAATCAGATCTTGGGGTGCTAAGTTAGACCTGAGCACGGCTTATCATTCAATTTCATTTTTTGTCTGTCTTCTGCTTAAAAAAATAAAGCCGCGATTAATCTTCGGGTGCGAAAATAAAGCCGCGATTAATCTTCGGGTGCGATCATACCTGCACCAATGCAGCGGATCCCATCAGAACTCCGCAGTTAAGCGTGCTTGGGCGAGAGTAGTACTAGCATGGTTGACCCCCTAGGTAGTCCTCGTGTTGCACCCATTTTGTCATTTTTGTTCTTCTCTATTTTTCTTTTTCTTTTTTTTCACCCTTCCCCGGACAACCCGTCCGATTTTTAAACCATTCAATCGCCTTAGCCTTCTTTTCGACAAATTTCTCACTTTTAAACCATTTCTAGATTTTCCTCTTCTATTCAATTCCATTTTTTGTCCACCTACTGCTTGAAACAATTAAGTCACGGTTAATCTTCGGGTACGATCATACCAGCACTAATTCACCGGATCCCATCAGAACTCCATAGTTAAGCGTGCTTGGGTGAGAGTTGTACTAGGATGGGTGACACCCTGGGAAGTCCCCGTGTTGCACCCCTTTTTCCGTTTATTTTCTTCTCTTTTTTTTTTTCACCCATCCCCGGACAACCTGTCTGTTTTTTTTTACCAATTCAATCGCCTTCTCCTCCTTTTGGACAAAATTCTGGCTTTTAAACCATTTCCATATTATCCTCTTCCATTCAATTTCATTTTTTGTTCGTCATTTGCTTACAACAATCAAGTCACGGTTATTCTTCGGATGTGATCATACCAGCACCAATGCACTGGATCCCATCAAAACTCTGTAGTTAACCGTGCTTGGGAGAGAGCAGTGCTTGGGTGGGTGACCCTTTGGGAAGTCCTCGTGTTTTACTGCTTTTGCCATTTTTTTTCTTCACATTTTTTTTTTCACCCTTACCCGGACAACCTGTCCGATTTTTAGCCCATTCAATCGCATTCGCCTCCTTTTCACCAATTTCTTTCTTTTAAACTATTTCTAGATTATCCTCTTCCATTCAGTTTCGTTTTTTCTCCGTCTATGGCGTAAAACAATAAAGTTGCAGTTAATCTTCGGGTGCGATCATTCAAGCACTAATGCGCCAGATCCCATCAGAACTCCGCAGTTAAGCGTGCTTGGGTGAGAGTAGTATTAGGACGGGTAACCACTTTGGAAGTCCTCGTGTTACTCCCCTTTTGCCCTTTTTTTTCTTCTCTTTTTTTTTTTCACCCTTCCGCGGACAACTTGTTCGATTTTTAGTCCATCCAATCGCCTTCGCCTCCTTTTCGACAAATTTATTGCTTTTAAACCATTTCTATATTATCTTCCTCCATTTAATTTCATTTTTTGTCCGCCTACTGCATAAAAAAATAAAGTCGCGGTTAATCTTTGATTGCGAACATACCAGCAATAATGCACCGGATCCATTAAAACTACGCAGGTAAGCGTGTTTGGGCGAGAGTAGTACTAGGATGGGTGACCCCCTAGGAAGTCCTCGTGTTGCACCCCTTTCGCCGTTTTTTTTTCTTCTCATTTTTTTTTCGCCCTTCTCCGGACAACCTGTCAAATTTTTAGTCCATTCAATCGCCTTCGTCTCCCTTTCGATAAATTTTTTGCCTTTAGCCATTTCTAGATTATCCTCCTCTATTCAATTTCATTAACAGCACTAATTCCCCAGTTCCCATCAGAACTCCGCAGTTAAGAGTGCATGGACGAGAGTTGTACTAGGATGGGTGACCCCCTGGGAGGTCCTGGTGTTGCACCCCTTCTGCCATTTATTTTCTTCTGTTTTTTTTTTCTTTTTTTTTTTCACCCTTCCCTGGACAACCTGTCCGATTTTGTGCCAATTCAGTTGTCTTCACCTCCTTTTCGACAAATTTCTCGCTTTTAAACCATTTCAAAATTATCCTCTTCCTTTCAATTTCATTTTTTGTCCGCCTACTGCTTAAAACAATAAAGTTGCTGTTAATCTTCAATTGCGATCATACCAACACTAATGCACTGAATCCCATTCGAACTCCGCCGTTAAGCGTGCTTTGGCGAGAGTAGTACTAGGATGGGTGACCCCCTAGGAAGTCCTCATATTGCTCCCCTTTTGCCATTTTTTTTCTTCAATTTTTTTTTCGCCATTCCCTGGACAACTTGTTCAATTTTTAGCCCATTCAATCGCCTTCGCCTCCTTTTTGACAAATTTCACGCTTGTAAACCATTTCCAGGTTCTCCGCTTCCATTCAATTTCATTTTTTGTCTGTCTACTGCTTAAAACAATAAAGCCGCGGCTAATCTTCAGGTGTGATCATACCAGCACTAATGCACCAGATCCCATCAGAACTCCGCAGTTAAGCGTGCTTGGGCAAGAGTTGTACTAGGATGGGTGACACCCTGGAAAGTCCTCAGGTTGCCCCCTTATTGCCGTTTTTTTTTTTTCTCTTTTTTTTTTCTTCACCCTTCTCTGGGCAACCTGTCTGATTTTTAGCCCATTCCATCGCCTTCCCCTCCTTTTGACAAATTTCGGGCTTTTAAACCATTTCCTGATTGTCCATCTTCTGCTTACAACAATAAAGTCGCAGTTAATCTTCGGGTGCGATCATACCAGCACCATTGCACCAGATCCCATCAGAACTCCGCAGTTAAGTGTGCTTGGACGAGAGCAGTACTAGGATGGGTGACCCCCTGGGAAGTCCTCGTGCTGCACCCCTTTTGCAATTTTTTTTCATCTCTTTTTTTTTTTCACCCTTCCCCAGACAACATGTCCGATTTTTAGCCCATTCATTCGCCTTCGCCTCTTTTTTCACAAATTTCTCTCTTTTAAACCATTTTCAGATTATCCTCTTCCATTCAATCTCATTTTTCATCCGCCTACTGCTTAAAAAATAAAGTCGCGGTTAATCTTTGGGTGCGATCATACCAGCACTAATGCACCAGATCCCATCGGAATTACGCAGGTAAGCGCGTTTAGGGGAGAGTAGTAATAGGATGGGTGACCCCCTAGGAAGTCCTCGTGTAGCACCCCTTTTGCCATTTTTTTTCTTCTCATTTTTTTTTCACCCTTCCCCAAATAGCCTGTTCGATTTTTTGCCCATTCAATCGCCTTCGCCTCATTTTCGACAAATTTCTCGATTTTAACCCATTTCCAAATTATCCTCCTCTATTCAATTTCATTTTTTGTCTGTCTACTGCTTAAAACAATGAGGTTGCGATTAATCTTCAGGTGCAATCATAACTGTCATGACCCGAACCCGCCCCCGTGGGTTAAGGACATAACCGGCCAGTAATCATGAGATTACCTATGGCCTCAAACCAAAACAAATGTATCTTAACAGACCTAATGGGGGCCAAACGGAAGTAGTTCAAAACTTTGTCCATAGAGCTGTGCTTACATGGCACATCCAAACGACCAAACATATATACATTAGTAACTCGTAACAGAAATATAGTAGCATAAGTTCTGTACAAACAGGATCATCCAAAAACTAAGTCAACCCATGAAAACTATATACAGACATATGCAAAGTCCTTGCCAGCATGACACAAATAACATAGCATAGCAGAAAGACGAAGACGAGTCTCGTGCGTGAGACACAAGGGCTGACTCCCCCAAAAACTTTTGTTGTTCCACATAGACTTCACTGGGGCTGGGTCTGGACCTCTCTTGGCTCACCTACAAACACATGAATGAGTGTGAGCGATAGCCCAGTGAATAATATCAAATAAGAAGATACAAACGATGTGTAGAACAACATACTCCGAACGGCCTTAGGCCCAATTCACATTTTTATTTAACATTTATATACACAATTTAAGTCAAGTGACTGTGGTTTCAACATACTGGCCTTTGGCCCATTTATCTTTCATTCCTGTCAAAACGGCCTCTGGCCCACTCATTTATGTCAAAACGGCCTCTGGCCCATTCATTCATGTGAAAACGGCCTCTGGCCCATTCATTCATGTGAAAACGGCCTCTGGCCCATTCATTCATGTCAAAATGGCCTTTGGCCTATCCATTCATGTCAAAACAGCCTCTGGCCCATCTTTTCATTCACATCAAACATTTGTCCATAATTCAAACTGGCCGACTCATAAGGCTTAAAAGAAAATAAGCAATTGGACAAATGACAAGCTTCAAATATCGATATTACTCACAGTGATCGGTTTGTTGGTTCGCCCTGGAGCTCGACCCTACACATTCCATGAACACAAAAGGGTCACAAACAATTCGATCCGTTCTAAATTCACATTTTCCTCTTTAGGCTTCATTCTTATCTCATTAACTGAATTACAATGCTCAATGCATGCCTAAGAGTGCTTACAAGTGAACAAGGACAGAAAACAAAACACAGAACGCATAAACAAAATTTCAGAAATAGGGTCCCCGCTCGAGTGTGGACTTCCCCGATCGAGCGGACCCATGAGGTCTGCAAAAGTACTGGTTATGTCATTTTTACGCTCGAGCGTGGAACTTGGACGCTCGAGCGGAAGTTCATCCTACATAGCTCCCCGCTCGAGCGTGGACTTCCCCGCTAGAGCGGACATCATAGTCTGCAGAAAATACTGGGAGCACGAAATTCACGCTCGAGCGGCGACTTCCCCGCTCAAGCGGACATCAAATTTTTGGGTTTTCTAGAATGGTTTCTTGAGTTCAAATTTGACATTTCAACCACATTTCTTGCTTATTATGGCTCCAATTTCACATATACTTGTACAAACATGGTACCAACACTAAAGCACATCAACATGGAGCTTAATTTCACAAATTGATCACATGCTTGCCCCAAATTAACTCAAACTCATGCATTCAGGGTTTCCATTTTTAATAAACAACATGCATGCCCATTTTGACTTTCATTTTCACTTCTAATGATGCAATCAGTGCTCATTCCCATGAAACTCAACAAAAACATGCTTGCATGTGGGATTACACTTCCAATCTTTCAAAATTCACAAATTACATGCTAGAGTGTTGTGATTCCATAGGAGTTCTTCACATGCATGCACATATCAAGCCTCAATTTCAACAAAACCAACTCAAACCATGCTCTTGATCACAAACAAACCCTAAACTTACAAGATCACAAATTCAAACTTACAAATTCAAGATCAATGCTTACCTAGTGGCTCAATTCTTCTAATTTGGTCAAATCTAGAGTTAAATCTTCAAATTCCCAAGCTTGAGTCAAAAAATTACACAAGTCTCTCCCTTCAATCTCTATGGCCGGCCTTCTCTCTCTCTCAAGGCACCAAAATCAGATTTTAAACTCAAGTGTAAGGATTAAATGTGTAGTGCCTTTCTACATAAGCTCCCACTAAGTCATTATTTTAATATTAGATAATGGAGCACTAAATTGATCATTCTGAATCTAATTATTTTGATCCGAATCAATTTTTCAATTAAATTTCACCGTAGGCTCTAAAAATTATGCAAATCACAATGGCGCAACCAATTTCGATTTCTGTGGCCGATAAGGCCTTTGATTTAATTTCCAAAGTAGATAGTCAAACAGATATTCCTACGGTAAACAGATAGAAATTCAAAACCATATATTTTCACATAATGGCACACAAAATCATATTAAACACATAATCGTACTCATATTAAGGACCAATTAGCATATTACGGAACAGGGTTATAACAGTCTTCCCCCCTTTTGGAAGTTTGGTCCTCCAAACTTAATTTACCTTCGTCGGGAAACAAATGTGGATAGCGTAGTCACATTTCCTCCTCTTTTTCCCATGTAGCATCTGTCCCATAGTGTTCCTTCCATTCCACTTTCACAATTGGGATAGACTTGCTTCTCAACTGTTTCACTTGCCGATCAACAATTCGTTTCGGCCATTCAGCGTATTCCATAATTTCATCTATAGCTACCCGGAGGTAACCCCTCAACATCGACACATGAAACACGTTACGGATCTGTTCGAATCCCGGTGGCAAAGCAACTCTATAGGCAACTGGACCAAGTCTTTCCAAAATCTAGAACGGCCTGATGTAACGAGGCGACAACTTGCCCTTCTTCCCAAACCTGACATGGCCTTTCATTGGGGACACACGAATAAACACATGGTCACCGACCTCATACTCAAGAGGTCTTCCTCGAACATCTGCATAATTCTTTTGTCGGTCCTGAGTTGTTTTGAGCCTTTGCCGAATAGTTTTGATTTTCTCAGAAGTGTCTTGCTCAATTTCAGGCCCAAGTAAAGCTCTATCCTCGACTTCTGTACAACAAATTGGTGATCTACACCGCCTACCATACAAAGCCTCGTATAGTGCCATACTGATGTTGGAGTGGAAGTTGTTATTGTATGCAAATTCTACAAGTGGCAAATAGTCTTCCCAACTCCCCTGAAAATCTAAAACACACATTCGAAGCATATCTTCCAAAGTCTGTATTGTTCGTTCTGATTGCCCATCTGTCTGTGGGTGGAATGCAGTACTGAGCCTTAGTTCTGTCCCCATAGCTTCCTGCAAACCTTTCCACAATCTAGATACAAATTTCAGATCTCTATCCGACACAATAGATACCGGAACTCCATGTAAACGGACAATCTCATCAACATATATGGTAGCCAATCTATAAGCATTAAACGTAGTTCTAACAAGTAGAAAATGTGCAGATTTAGTCAGTCTATCAACTACAACCCAAATAGAATCCATACCCCGAGGAGTCCGAGGTAGGCCAACAACGAAATCCATAGTCACATGTTCCCACTTCCACTCAGGAATAGGGAGAGGTTACAGTAGACTGCCCGGTTTCTGATGTTCAGCTTTAACTTGCTGACACTGAAGACATTTGGACACGTATTCTGCAATCTCCTTCTTCATTTTTAGGCCACGAATAGGTTTGTTTCAAATCCCGATACATTTTATTATTGACTGGATGCATAGCAAATACGGATCTGTGGGCTTCATCTAAAACCCTCTTCTTTAGTTCCGGAATATCAGGGACACACATTCGGTTTCAGAATTTCAACACTTCATTTTTTATACTGAACTCCGCTTTTGGACTTGTCTCAAATTCATCAATCACTTTCTGGAGGAATTCATCCTCTTTCTGTTTCTGCTTGATTTCTTCAATGATTGCCAGCTCGGCTATAATAGCGGCTATCAATCCGCCCATTTCACACATTACCACTTCAATTTCAGGCTTCTCAAAATCTTGCAAGATCTCTTTCTGTTCAGTAAGCAAACAAGCCATACTCAAAGTTGATTTTCTGCTCAAGGTGTCAGCAATTGTGTTAGCTTTCCCGGGGTGATACTGAATCTCTAAATCATAATCCTTTATCAGTTCCAGCCATCTCCTCTATCGCATATTCAACTCCTTCTGTGTGAAGAAGTATTTCAGACTTTTGTGATCCGTGTAGACTTCACACTTTGCCCCGTACAAATAATGCCGCCAGATTTTCAAAGCAAAAACAACTGCAGCCAATTCTAAGTCATGTGTTGGGTAGTTCTTCTCATGCGGTCTCAACTGTCGGGACGCATAAACAATAACCTTTCCATTCTGCATTAGCACACAACCCAAACCTTTATAAGACGCATCACTAAAAATTACAAAATTTTCCGTACCTGACGGTAGTGTCAAAATCGGTGCAGTGGTCAATCTTGTTTTCAATTCATGAAAGGCTGATTCTCTTTCATCGTTCCACTCAAAAGGTTGCCCTTTGCGCGTCAGTTGGGTAAGAGGCACAGCTATTTTCAAAAAATCTTTCACAAACCTCCTGTAGTACCCAGTAAAAGCCATAAAACTGCGGACTTCTGTTACATTGGTCGGTGTAGGCCAATTTACAATTGCCTCTATTTTCTGTGGGTCCACTGAAATCCCTTCTTGTTGGTCACATGCCCTAAGAAAACAATTTCATCCAACCAAAACTCACATTTCTTTAGTTTAGCAAACAATTTCCTTTCCCTAAGTATTTGCAGGACAGTTCTCAAATGTTGTTCATGTTCAAGTCTATCTTTAGAGTATATGAAAATGTCATCAATAAAAACCACAACAAATTCGTTAAGGAAGGTTTTAAAAATTCGGTTCATTAGATCCATAAATGCTGCTGGAGCATTAGTTACTCCAAATGGCATAACAGGAAACTCAAAATGTCCATACCTCGTTCTGAATGCGGTTTTCTCAACATCGTCCACCTTTACTTTCAACTGATGATACCCGGATCTCAAATCAGTCTTAGAAAACACATGTGATCCCTATAACTGGTCAAATAAATCATCGATACGGGGTAAAGGGTATTTGTTCTTTATCGTTACCTTGTTCAATTCCCGATAATCGATGCACAGACGCAAAGTCCCATCCTTCTTTTTTACAAACAAAACTGGTGCACCCCAAGGCAAAGTGCTAAGTCAGATAAACCCCTTGTCAAACAAGTCTTGCAATTGTTCTTTCAATTCTTTCATTTCAGCTGTAGCCATTCTATAGGGAGTTTTAGAAATAGGCTAGGTGCCTGATACAGTCTCAATAGTGAATTCTATCTCCCTGTCCACCAATTCCCCTGGTAGTTCATTTGGAAACACATCTGGAAATTCTCTAACAATAGGGATATCATTCAATTCAGCATTTACAGATTGTTCAGACAACACATAGCACAAATAACCCTGACACCCTTTCCTGATCAGTTTACATGCTTTCATTGCAGATATCAAATAAGGTGGAGGCACTACCCCATTACCCACAAACACAATCTCTTTATGTTCCGGTGGTTTAAATACAACTCGTTTTGTCACACCATCAATGGTGGCACAATACTTGGTCAACCAATCCATGCCCAAAATTACATCAAAATGCCTAAAGTTCAAGGGCAACAAATCTACATATAGGATAGCATCCTCAACACGCAAATCACAAAATCGGTATATAGATTCACACAATACAGATTCCCCAGATGGAGCGGACACACATAGTAGATATGGCAATAATTCTAAAGGTCTATTCAGTCTAGATGTGAATGCATATGTCACAAAAGAGTGTGTGGATCCGGAGTCAATTAATAGAAAAACATCCTGTTTATATATAGAAATAGTACCTGAGGCAACTGCATTGGCATTACGCGTATCGCCTAGAACAAGTGCAAAAACTCTCCCTTGTCTCATGGTATCCCCGGTGATAGCTGGTCTCATTGTGTTTCCCGGCTTCGGGACTGATGCAGTTGAGCTAGCAGCTAGTTTCCCACTATTCTGATTACAATCTCGGGCCATGTGCCCTTGTTTACCACACTTGAAATAGGCTCCTGGCACACGGTAACAAACTCCACGGTGCTTTTTGCTACAGATATTGCACATGGGAGCTGTGTCTCGGGAAGAATTTGAAGTATTTGAGGAGCCCGTATTTTTCTTTTTCGAAAATTTCTTCTTTGAGAAGAAGCCTTTCTTTTTGTTACCTTTCCAGTCAGTTGTTGACTTAGTCTGTCTAGCTATGTTAGCCTCTGATATGATAGCCCTGTCTAGCACTCCAATGTAGGTCTCCAACTTCAAGACATTTACCCTTTCTAAAATGTCACTTCGGAGCCCACCTTCAAAGTGTCTCGCCTTCTTATAGTCAGTATCAATTACATGTGGTGCAAACTTGGGCAATTCGGTGAATTTGGCCTCATACTCAGCTACAGTCATACTGTCTTGCTTAAGTTCCATGAACTCTGCTACTTTCCTATCCCGGACACACTGCGGGAAGTACTTGTTATAGAAAATTTCTAGAAATTTTGCCCATTCAGCAACTTTGTAATTCTCACGCATTAACATCCACCATCTTCTTGCTTCGTCTTCTAGCATAAAGGTGGCTAGAAGCACTTTCTGTGTATCCGAACACGGAAATACTTCAAACAGTTTTTCGATGCTGAGGATCCAAGCTTCAGCTTTCAAAGGATCTAATCCACCATGGAACTGTGGTGGTTTCATTTTCTTGAACTCTTTGGTGAAAGCTATGATTCGGTCATCATTCTGATTGTCTGGCATAGGAGGTGCCAGAGGTAGAGGTGGCGGGTGTGGTTACTGCCACTATTGTTGCCACTCCTGTTGTTGTCTCAAAGCTTCTACCATTTCCTGTATCAGTCTTTCCATTCTATCCAGTCCGGCAGTCGAAGGTTCCTCTATCTCGTCACCCCTTGTTCTCACCATCTGATTAAACTTGCATTATACTTTATACAAAAGATACACAGGTATGCATACACTAAAGAGCATATATAATCAAATAATTTGAAATGCAAGCAGTTCACAAATGTATAATACATAGTTGTTCACATTTAATAGTTAAGCGTATTCTTGATGCTCTCAGATTCATACTTATCACATGAATGCATCCTAGATCTTTTCTAGACGCTTATTGCTCTTTTGGACAAGTGTGTGAGTTATTAACTCGTGCTCTGATACCACTCTATCATGACCCGAACCCGCCCCTGTGGGTTAAGGACATAACCGGCCAGTAATCATGAGATTACCTACGGCCTCAAACCAAAACAAATGTATCTTAACAGAGTTAATGGGGGCCAAACAGAAGCAGTTCAAAACTTTGTCCATAGAGCTGTGCTTACATGGCACATCCAAACGACCAAACATATATACATTAGTAACTCACAACAGAAATACAGTAGCGTAAGTTCTGTAAAAACAGGATCATCCAAAAGCTAAGTCAACCCATCAAAACTATTTACAGACATATGCAAAGTCCTCGCCATCATGACACAAATAACATAGCATAGCAGAAAGGCAAAGACGAGTCTCGTGCGTGAGACACAAGGGCTGACTCTCCCAAAAACTTTTGTTGTTCCACATAGACTTCACTGGGGCTGGGTCTGGGCCTCTCTTGGCTCACCTACAAACACATGAATGAGCGTGAGTGATAGCCCAGTGAATAATATCAAATAAGAAGATACAAATGATATGTAGAACAACATACTCCGAACGGCCTTGGGCTCAATTCACATTTTTATTTAACATTTATATACACAATTAAGTCAAGTGACTGTGGTTTCAACATACTGGCCTTTGGCCCATTTATCTTTCATTCCTGTCAAAACGGCCTCTGGCCCACTCATTTATGTCAAAACGGCCTCTGGCTCATTCCTTCACGTCAAAACGGCCTCTGGCCCATTCATTCATGTCAAAACGGCCTCTGGCCCATTCATTCATGTCAAAACGGCCTTTGGCCCATCCATATATGTCAAAACGGCCTTTGGCCCATCCATTCATGTCAAAACAGCCTCTAGCCCATCCTTTCATTCATGTCAAACATTTGTCCATAATTCAAACCGGCAAACTCATAAGGCTTATAAAGAAATAAGCAATTGGACAAATGACCAGTTTCAAATATCGATATTACTCACAGTGATAGATTGGTTGGTTCGCCCTAGAGCTCGACCCTACACATTCCATGAACACAAAAGGGTCACAAACAATTTGATCCGTTCTAAATTCACATTTTCCTCTTTCGGCTTCATTCTTATCTCATTAACTCAATTACAATGCTCAATGCATGCCTAAGAGTGCTTATAAGTGGACGAGGACGAAAAATGAAACACAGAACGCATAAATAAAATTTCAAAAAATAGGGTCCCCGCTCGAGCGTGGACTTCCTCGCTCGAGCGGACCCATGAGGTCTGTAATAGTACTGGTTATGTCATTTTTACGCTCGAGCGTGGAACTTGGACGCTCGAGCGGAAGTCCATCCTACATAGCTCCCCGCTCGAGCGTGGACTTCCCCGCTCGAGCGGAAATCATGGTCTGCAGAAAATACTGGGAGCACGAAATTCACGCTCGAGCGGCGGTTTCCCCGCATGAGCAGACATCAAATTTCTGGGTTTTCCAGAATGGTTTCTTGAGTTCAAATTCGACGTTTCAACCACATTTCTTGCATATTATGGTTCCAATTTCACATATACTTGTACTAACATGGTACCAACACTAAAACACATCAACATGGAGCTCAATTTCACAAATTGATCACATGCATGCCCCAAATTAACTCAAACTCATGCATTCAAGGTTTCCATTTTTAATAAACAACATCCATGCCCATTTTGACTTTCATTTTCACTTCTAATGATGCAATTAGTGCTCATTCCCATGAAACTCAACAAAATCATGCTTGCATGTGGGATTACACTTCCAATCTTTCATAATTCACAAATTACATGCTAGAGTGTTGTGATTCCATAGGAGTTCTTCACATGCATGCACATATCAAGCCTCAATTTTAACAAAACCAACTCAAACCATGCTCTTGATCATAAACAAACCTTGAACTTACAAGATCACAAATTCAAACTTACAAATTCAAGATCAATGCTCACCTAGAGGCTCAATTCTTCTAATTTGGTCATATCTAGAGTCAAATCTTCAAATTCCCAAGCTTGAGTCAAAAAATTGCACAAGTCTCTCCCTTCAATCTCTATGGCCGGCCTTCTCTCTGTCTCAAGGCACCAAAATCAGATTTTGAAACCAAGTTTAAGGATTAAATGTGTAGTGCCTTTCTAGATAGGCCCCCACTAAGTCATTATTTTAATATTAGATAATGGAGCACTGAATTGATCATTCTGAATCCAATTATTTTGATCCGAATCAATTTTTCAATTAAATTTCACAGTGGGCTCTAAAAATTATGCCAATCACAATGACGCGACCAATTTCGGTTTCTGTGGCTGATAAGGCCTTCGATTTAATTTCCAAAGCAGATAATCAAACAGATATTCCTACGGTGAACAGATAGAAATTCAAAACCACATATTTTCACATAATGGCACACAAAATCATATTAAACACATAATCATACTCATATTAAGGACCAATTAGCATATTACGGAACAGGGTTATCACAATAACAGCACTAATTCGCTGGATCCCATCAGAACTACGCAGTTAAGAGTGCTTAAGCGAGAGTAGTACTAGGATGGGTGACCCCTTGGGAGGTCCTTGTGTTGCACCCCTTTTGCCGTTTATTTTCTTCTATTTTTTTTTTCTTTTATTTTTCGCCCTTCCCCAGACAACCTGTCCGGTTTTTAGCCTATTCAATCACTTTCACCTCATTTTCGACGAATTTCTCGCTTTTAAACGATCCAGATTATCCTTTTCCATTCAATTTCACTTTTTGTCCGTCTACTGCTTAAAATAATGAAGTCGGTGTTAATCTTCAGTTGCGATCATACTAGAACTAATGCACTGGATCCCATTAGAACTCCGCTGCTAAGCGTGCTTTGGCGAGAGTAGTACTAGGATGGGTGACCCCGTGGGAAGTCCTTGTGTTGCACCCTTTTTGCCATTTTTTTTTCATCTCTTTTTTTTTTTCACCCTTCCCCGGACTACCTGTCCGATTTTTAGCCCTTTCAATCGTCTTCGCCTCCTTTTTGACAAATTTCTCACTTTTAAACCATTTCCAGATTATCCTCTTCCATTCAATTTCATTTTTTTTCCGTCTACTGCTTAAAACAATAAAGCCGCAGTTAATCCTCGGGTGTGATCATACCAGCACTAGTGCACCGGATCCAATCAGAACTCCGCAGTTAAGCATGCTTGGGCGAGAGTAGTACTTGGATGGGTGACACCTTGGGAAGTCCACTTGTCACACTGCTTTTGCCATTTTTTTCTGCTCTTTTTTTTTTTACCCTTCCCCGTACAACCTATCCAATTTATAGCCCATTCAATCGCCTTCACCTCCTTTTCGACTAATTTTTCACTTTTAAACCATTTCCAGATTATCCTCTTCCATTCAATTTCATTTTTCGTCCGCCTTCTGCTTAAGACAATAAAGTCGTGGTTAATTTTAGGATGCAATCATACCAGCATCAATGCACCGGATCCCATCCGAACTCCGCAGTTAAGCGTGCTTAGGCAAGAGTAATACTAGGTTGGGTGACCCCCTGGGTAGTCCTCGTGTTGTACACATTTTGCCATTTTATTTCTTCCCATTTTTTTTTCACCCTAACCTAGACAACCTGTCTGATTTTTAGCCCATCCAATCACCGTCGCCACCTTTTGGACAAATTTTTCACTTTTAAACCATTTCCAGATTCTCTTCTTCCATTCAATTTCATTTTTGGTCTGTCTACTGCTTAAAACAATAAAGTCACTTTTAATCTTTGGGTGCGATCAAACCAGCACTAATGCACCAGATCCTATCAGAACTCCGCAGTTAAGCATGCTTGGGCGAGAGTCGTACTAGGATGGGTGACACCCTGGAAAGTCCCTGGGTTGCCCCCCTTTTACCGTTTTATTTTTCTTTTTTTTTTCTTTTTTTTTTCCACCCTTCTCTGGACAACCTGTCTGATTTTTAGCCCATTCCATCGCCCTCCCCTCCTTTTGAAAAATTTTGGGCTTTTAAACCATTTCCTGATTATCCTCTTCAATTCAGTTTCTGTTTTTGTCCGTCTTCTGCTTACAACAATAAGGTCGCAGTTAATCTTCGGGTGCGATCATACCAACACCATTGCACCGGATCCCATCAGAACTCCGCAGTTAAGTGTGCTTGGGCGAGAGCAGTACTAGGATTGGTGACCCCCTGGGAAGTCCTCGTGTTGCACCCCTTTTGCCGTTCTTTTTCATCTCTCTTTTTTCTTTTTTCATCCTTCCCCAGACAACATGTCCGATTTTTAGCCCATTCATTCGCCTTGGCCTCCTTTTTCACAAATTTCTCTCTTTTAAACCATTTTCAGATTATTCTCTTCCATTCAATTCCATTTTTTATCCGCCTACTGCTTAAAAAAATAAAGTCGCGGTCAATCTTCGGGTGCGATCATACCAGCACTAATGCACCGGATCCCACCGGAACTACGCAAGTAAGCGTGTTTGGGGAAGAGTAGTAATAGGATAGGTGACCCCCTGGGAAGTCCTCGTATAGCACCCCTTTTGCCATTTTTTTTCTTCTCATTTTTTTTTTACCCTTCCCCAGACAGCCTGTTCGGTTTTTAGCCCATTGAATCGCCTTCGCCTCCTTTTCGACAAATTTCTCGCTTTTAACCCATTTCCAGATTATCCTCCTCTATTCAATTTCATTTTTTGTCTGTCTACTGCTTAAAACAATGAGGTCGCGATTAATCTTCGGGTGCCATCATAACCGCACTAATTCACTGGATCCCATCAGAACTCCACTGTTAAAAGTGCTTGGGCGAGAGTAGTACTAGGATGGGTGACCCATTGGGAGGTCCTTGCGTTGCACCCCTTTTGTCGTTTATTTTCTTTTATTTTTTTTTCATTTTTTTTTCGCCCTTCACCAGAAACCTGGCCGATTTCTAGCCTATTCAATCGCCTTCGCCTCCTTTTCGACAAATTTTTCGCTTTTAAACCATTTCCAAATTATCCTTTTCCATTCAATTTCACTTTTCGTCTGTCTACTGCTTAAAACAATACAGTCAGTGTTAATCTTCAGTTGCAATCATACTAGAACTAATGCACGAAATCCCATTAGAACTCTGCTACTAAGCGTGCTTCGGCGAGAGTAGTACTACGATGGGTGACCCCGTGGGAAGTCATTGTATTGCACCCCTTTTGCCATTTTTTTTATCTCTTTTTTTTTTTTCACCCTTCCCCAGACTGCCTGTCCGATTTTTAGCCCGTTCAATCGCCTTTGCCTCCTTTTTGACAAATTTCTCGCTTTCAAACCATTTCCAAACTATCCTCTTCCATTCAATTTCATTTTTTGTCCGTCTACTGCTTCAAACAATAAAGTCGCGGTTGATCTTCGGGTGTGATCTCACCAGCACTAGTGCGCCGGATCCAATCAGAACTCCGCAGTTAAGCATGCTTGGGCGAGAGTAGTACTTGGATGGGTGACACCCGGGGAAGTCCTCTTGTTGCACCGCTTTCGCCATTTTTTTCAGCTCTTTTTTTTTTCACCCTTCCCCGTACAACCTGTCCAATTTATAGCCCATTCAATCACCTTCACCTCCTTTTCGACTAACTCCTCCCTTTTAAACCATTTCCAAATTATCCTCTTCCATTCAATTTCATTTTTCGTCCGTCTTCTGTGTAAGACAATAAAGTCGGGGTTAATTTTCGAGTGCAATCATACCAGCATCAATGCACCGAATCCCATCCAAACTCTGCAGTTAAGCGTGCTTAGGTGTAACAGCGCCCGCGGAGGGGGACCTCGTTGCTACAGTTCGGACTCCCGATTTTTGTTGTCGCGGTTCTAAATCTGAACCAAAGAGTCCAAATCTGGCAAATCGTTTTGAGAAACAGATTTTTGAAAAAGTAGTGCCAAACATGGACTGCTTTGCCAGATACAGAGTCGCCACCTAAATATTTTTAAAATGGGAAATTTAGGAAACCCTGACTCGGTGCCGAAGGCCACATGTCCGTCATCACCGGAGTTGTCTCGGCTCGGGAGCTTGGGTACGATCGGGGAAGGTCAGCTATGAGCACCCCCTTTCGCCCGGTCCGAAGACCGGCCTCTACTAACCGTGATATCCAGTTTTGAAAACGTTATGTGTTCTTATTCCAATTATTAGCCTAGAATTACTATGTTATGCGCGCAGCGAACAAGTATAGACTAGATTGCCTAATTTGGAAATAAACATTGCATATCCGTTTGTTTTGAAAATGCTTTGGAATTTGCTACTCGCAAGTAGGCTAAAATGCGGATTTCAACGAGTCTTTCCAACTCAAACAATCCGGCCTTCACCCACAGGCATTCAAAACAGTTTAACACATAAGCATCTAGCCACATGTTAAGCATGCTGTCATGGCAACATTCACACTCATGCGATATGCTAAAGCGGAAATACTTACATAGTACTCCATGCCAAAACAAAGAACTTGTTAGCAAACATGCATGATCCAAGTCCATGTGAAGTGCCTAATGCATCGCATACAAAATGTTACTAGAATAGGCTCGGCTATCCTAAACATGTTATGTGAAAATGCACGATTATCACATATTCAGTTCGGGAGTTGAAGTATCGATGCAGTTAGCGTGGTGTACCGAGCCTAATGCATGCAATACAAATGCATGGATGCACACATGCATAGCATAAGGTATGCTAAATTAAACGTGCCCTAATCCACCATCGTAAGCAGGTAAATAAAAGGGAAGAAAGACGTGAGGTTGGAAGACATACACACACTCACGCACACTTATTACAGGTTTGCCCTCGCTCGGAGGGACCGAATAAATATTACAAATTAATTAACTACGCAAGCTAATTAATATTACAAATTAACTAATTTAATTAACAAATTAAATAAATTAATTAAAGCAGGAAAACGCCTCGAGAAGCGCGCCACCATGCGCAAGCTGCCTCTGTTTTCCTTCCTTTCCTCCTCTGGAGGCTGTCAAAGCCTCAGGACTGACCCCTTGGACAGAGAGGATCACCACCGGCTGATTGAGATTACCACCGGCAGTGTGGTATGTCCATCGGCACAAAATTGAATCTGTCGGCAGCGAAAAGGTTGTCGGCCGGCACCTTACACTGCCGGTCGGCAAATAAAGTCTGCTGGACCTGCAACTCACAGCAACAGAGGGCAAAACAAGGCATGACAGCACAATTCAAAGCATGTATGCACCAACCATGTCTCTTATCATTGTAATGACTCAAAGGGACATGTGCCTCGGTTCTCGGACCACCAATCACGCATTTCCATGCATGATGGCCCAAAGAACCAAGTATGCAACTTTGGTTTCAAATGCAATGCAAACCAATCAAACAAAACTCCCAATCCCTATCACCCAAGTCAAGGGACAAGGAATGCATGCAAGATGCAATGCAACCTAGGCATACAAGCTAGGAATGCAACATGGCATGGCAAGGCACTTATGCAAGCATACAAGCATACATATGGCAATGCAAATAAATGGAAAGATGGGCTTATACATGAATTAGGCAGCTCTAATAAGGCCTAAAACAGTGGCCATAGGTGCTAAAGAGTGAGGGCTAAATGGCATACACACACACATGCACATAAGGGCCAACACTTAAGCACAAATCAAGCAACATTCAAGCACACTTGAAAGGGACAAACATGAACAATTAGCATGCATTATAAGCTTTGAAATCATGCTAATACATGGTGCCAAACCAAACAACAAATCAAGCCAAACATGCACCCAAATGGCCTAAGTGTTCGAAGCAAATCAATGAGGCATTGAACTACACTTAACATGACCAATCATGGCATGCGAGGAAAGACCAAAATTAGAGGTTTAACATGTTAAAACAAAACTAAAGGACTACTTAGATGGCATCTAAGTGGCCCAAATACAAAGGCATACACCATGGCCAAAACATGGAGCATTGCAACACATGCTTTCAAAGCATTAAAGAGGCATGCAAGGCAATCAAACAAGCATGGAAATGGGACTGAAATGGCATGTAGAATGATCCCAAATCACCAAAACAATGCAAAGATGGCATGCTACACATGCACATACTCAAGGCCAACAAGCCCAAATACAAAGGAGCTATATCAAGCATGCCAAGATCAACCCAAACGACTATGGACAGAGCTAAAACATGGCAAGATATGCACAAAATCTTCACAAATACAAGCCTAAAACATGCTCTAACAAAGGCTAACAACCTAGAACATGTTAAGGCACAAATAAGGCATTACATGGCAACTATGCTAAGCATGCATGGAGTTCCAAAACCGTCTTGAAATCATGTTATATTATAGACATATAAGCATGAAAAACAAACCAAACATGCTCAACACACACTCAAGCATAGGCTTTCTTAAGAGGCCAAAACATGCCCTTTTCAAGGACAACAAGGAGAGGGGGTGGCCCTCTCCTTCTTGGGACTTCAAAGCATCATCTTCACCACTGAAATCCCTCAAGATTTCAGTGGTGAGGAGACCTCAACACCAAAATCCCGGAGCTAACACAAAATGGCTCAAAATGAGGCCTTTTGAGGCCTAAGGGTGGTCAACAACCCTCAAACAACAAAACACTCTTAATAAACAATAAAGAGGGCCTAAAAACAGAAATTTTTTATGTTATACAATAAGCACAAAAACAGCTCTAAGATAGGTATAAAATTAATGCAAGAATGGAAAAAAAAAGGACTAGAATCTCACCCTTGAAGACCCCTTTACAAATGGTGCTCCAATGGCCTCCTTGAGCTTGAATCCAACACCAAAATCTCAAAACACACTCTTTAGAACCTCAGCTCCAAGAGGAAGGTGAAACACTAGGTGTTTGTGTGCAATAGTGAGACACAAAACACCTAGTGTACAAATAAGAGGGAAAGAGAGATAGAGAGTGTATATCTAACCCTAACCCTAGAAAAACCAGAGCTTGGTCTGTATTTTCCTCCCTCAAAAATGTCTAAAAGCCTCTATTTTGCCTTAGAGAGAGACCCTCCCTATATGCCTCTTGTAAAGCTTACAAGACAAGCTTTGCAAGAGGGAGATCCCTCCATACACGTGTATGGAGGGGAGCAAAAGCAATACAGCTGTCTAAAAATATCTGCAAAAGCAGATGAACAGCAAACGGCCGGCCAAAAATGTCATCTTGGCCAAAAAGAGTGCCGACCGGCACAAAAGAGTGCTGACCGGCAACAAAGAGTGCCGGCCGGCAAACAATATTGCCGGTGGCAGCAAAAACCAGCCGGTGGCATCTAGCCACTGCCGGTGATGGGTGGGGATGGTCTACAAGCCCCACCCTGCCTCTCAAAGGCAAGATGCAAGTGTTTGGTGCAAAACCAGACACTAAACGGTCGAGTTCGGGGATCCTGAGGCAAGGCGCGCGAGCCGAGACCTCCGGGAACTCCAAACGAACACAAACAAGGATAATCACCGAGTGTTCAAACGGTGACGTCCAAGTCTTGAGGACGGTCAAAAATGGGGTGTCTACATTAGGCAAGAGTAATACTAGGTTGGGTGACCCCCTGGGTAGTCCTCGTGTGGTACACATTTTGCCATTTTATTTCTTCCCTTTTTTTTTTCACCTTTACCTAGACAACCTGTCCGATTTTTAGCCCATTCAATCACCTTCGCCTCCTTTTGGACAAATTTCTCGCTTTTAAACCATTTCCAGATTATTGTCATCCATTCAATTTCATTTTTTTCCGTCTTCTGCTTAAAACAATAAAGTCGCGATTAATTTTCCGGTGTTATCATACCAGTACCAATGCACTGGATCCCATCAGAACTCCGCAGTTAAGCATGCTTGGGTGAGAGTAGTACTAGGATGGGTGACACCCTGGGTACTCCTCATGTTGCACCCCTTTTGCTCTTTTTTTTTCTTCTTTTTTTTTTTTTCACCTTTCCCCGGACAACTCGTCCGATTTTTAGCACATTCAATCGGCTTCGTCTCCTTTTCGACAAATTTCTCGTTTTTAAACCATTTACATATTATACTCTTTTATTCAATTTCATTTTTTCCGGTCTACTGCTTAAAACAATAAAGTCACAGTTAATCTTCGAGTGCGATCATACCAGCACTAATTCCCTGGATCCTATCAGAACTCCGCAGTTAAGCGTGCTTGGGCGAGAGTTGTACTAAGATGGGTGACACCCTGGGAAGTCCTCGTGTTGTACCCCTTTTGCCATTTATTTTCCTCCTCTTTTTCTTTTTTTTTTTCTTTCTTTTTTTCACCCATCCCCTGACAACCTCTCCGTTTTTTAACCCATTCCCTCGCATTCGCCTTCTTTTGGACAAATTTCTCGCTTTTAATCCATTTCCAGATTATCCTCTTCCATCAAATTTCATTTTTGTCATCTTCTGCTGACAACAATCAAGTCGCAGTTAATCTTCGGATGCGATCATACCAGCACCAATGCACTGGATCCCATCAGAACTATGCAGTTAAGCATGCTTGGGAGAGAATAGAGCTGGGGTGGGTGACCCCCTAGGAAGTCCTTGTGTTGTACCCCTGTTGCCGTTGTTTTCTTCCCATTTTTTTTTCACCCTTACCCAGACAACTTGTCCGGCTTTTAGCCCATTCAATCGCCTTCGCCTCCTTTTCAACAAATTTCTCTCTTTTAAACTATTTCTAGATTATCCTCTTCCATTCAATTTCATTTTTTGTCCGCCTACTGCATAAAATAATAAAGTCGCAGTTAATCTTCGACTCCGAGCATACCAGCACTAATGCATCGGATCCCATCGAAATTACGCAAGTAAGCGTGTTTGGGCGAGAGTAGTTCTAGGATGGGTGACCCCCTGGGAAGTCCTCGTGTTGCACTCGTTTTGCCGTTTTTTTTTCTTCTCTTTCTTTTTTTGGTTTTCACCCTTCCCCAAACAACTTGTCCGATTTTCAGCGCATTCAATCGCCTTCGCCTCATTTTTCACAAATTTCTCACTTTTAAATCATTTCCAGATTATCCTCTTCCATTCAAATTCATTTTTTGTCCGTCTACTGCTTAAAACAATAAAGTCCCGGTTAATTTTTAGGTGCGATCATACCAGCACTAATGCACCGGATCCCATCAAAACTCCGAAATTAAGCATGTTTGGGCGAGAGTTGTACTAGGATGGGTGACACCATGGAAAATCCTCATGTTGCACCCCTTTTGTTGTTATTTTTTTCTCTTTTTTTTTTCTTTTTTTTTTATCCTACACTGGACATCCTGTCCGATTTTTAGCCCATTCAATCGCCTTCGCCTCCTTTTGACAAATTTCTTGCATTTAAACCATTTTCAGATTATCCTCTTCAATTCGATTTCATTTTTTGTCTGTCTTCTTCTTACAACAATTACGTCGCAATTAATCTTTGGGTGCGATCAAACTAGCACCATTGCACCGGATCCCATCATTACTCCGCAGTTAAATGTGCTTGGGCGAGAACAGTACTAGGATGGGTGACCCCCTAGGTAATCCTCGTGTTGCACCCTTTTTGTCATTTTTTTTCATCTCTTTTTTTTTTTTCACACCCTTCCCCGGACAACCTGTCCGACTTTTAGCCCATTCAATCGCCTTCGCCTCCTTTTCGACAAATTTCTCGCTTTTAAACCATCTCCAGATTATCCTCCTTAATTCAATTTTATTTTTTGTCCGTCATCTGCTTAAAACAATAAAGTCGCAGTTAATTTTCGGGTGCGATCATGCCAGCACCAATGCACCGGATCCGATCCAAACTTCGCAGTTAAGCGTGTTTGGGCGAGAGTAAGACTAGGATGGGTGACCCCCTGGGTAGTGCCCGTGTTGTACCCTTTTTGCCCTTTTTTTTCTCCTCATTTTTTTTTTCACCCTTACCTGGACAACCTGTCTGATTTTTAGCCTATTAAATCGCCTACGCCGCCTTTTCGACAAATTTCTCACTTCTAGACCAATTCCAGATTATCATCTTCCAATAAATTTCATTTTTTGTCCGCCTACTGCATACAAAAATAAAGTCGTGGTTATTCTTCAGGTGCGATCAAACCAGCACTAATGCACCGGATCCCATCGGAACTACGCTGGTAAACATGCTTGGGGGAGAGTAGTACTAGGATGGGTGACCCCCTGGGAAGTCCTCGTACAACACCCCTTTTGCCGATTTTTTTCTTCTCATTTTCTTTTTTTTTCACCGTTCCTCGGACAACCTGTCCGATTTTATGCCCATTTAATCGCCTTCGCCTCCTTTTCGACAAATTTCTCACATTTAAACCATTTCCAGATTATCATCTTCCATTAAATTTCATTTTTTTGTCCGCCTACTGGTTAAAAAAATAAAGTCATGGTTAATCTTTAGTTGCGATCATACCAACACTAATGCACCAAATCCCATTAGAACTCCGCAATTAAGTGTGTTTGGACGAGAGTAGTACTAGGATGGGTAACCCCCTGGGAAGTCCTCGTGTTGAACTCCTTTTGCCGTTTTTTTTCTTCTCTTTTTTTCTTTTTCACCCTTCCCCAAACAACCTCTCCAATTCTTAGGCCATTCAATCGCCTTCGCCTCCTTTTTGACAAATTTCTCGCTTTTACACCATTTCCAGGATTCTCCTCTTCCATTCCATTTCATTTTTGCCCGTCTACTGCTTACAACAATAAAGTCGCCGTTAATCTTCAGGTGCGATCATACCAGCACTAATGCACCAGATCCCATCGGAACTCCGCAGTTAAGCTTGCTTAGGAGAAAGTTGTACTAGGATGGGTGAGACCCTGAAAAGTCCTCGTGTTACACCCCTTTTGTCATTTTTTTTCATCTCTTTCTTTTTTTTTCTTCACCCTTTCCCGAACAACCTGTCCGATTTTTAGCCCATTTAATCGTCTTTGCCTCCTTTTCGACAAATTTCTTGTTTTTTTATCAGTCTTCTGCTTAAAACAATAAAGTCGCGGTTAATTTTCGGGTGCGATCATACCAGCACAACGCACCGGACCCATCCAAACTCCACAGTCAAGCGTGCTTGGGCGAGAATAATACTAGGATGGGTGACCCCCTCGGTAGACCCCGTGTTGTACCCCTTTTTCCCTTTTTTTTCTTCTCATTTCTTTCTTTTTCACCCCTACCCGGACAACCTGTCTGATAATTAGCCCATTCAATCGTTTTCGCCTCTTTTTCGACAAATTTCTCGCTTTTAAACCATTTCCAGATTATCTACTTCCATTCAATTTCGTTTTTTATCCGTCGACTACTTAAAACAATAAAGTCGCGGTTAATCTTCGGGAGCGATCATACCAGCACTAATGCATCGGATCCCATCAGAACTACGCAGTTATTCGTGCTTGGGCGAGAGTAGTACTAGGATGGGTGACCCCTTGGGAAGTCCCCATGTAGCATCCCTTTTGCCGTTTTTTTTTTTTTTTTTCACACTTCCCCGGACAAATTGTCCGATTTTAGCCCAATCAATCGCCTTCGCCTCCTTTTTGACAAATTTCTTGCTTTTAAAACATTTCTAGATTATCCTCTAACATTCACTTTCATTTTTTTTCCATCCACAGCTTGAAACAACAAAGTCGCGATTAATTTTCGGGTGCGATCATACCAGTACTGATACACCGAATCCCATCAGAACTACGCAGTGAAGTGTGCTAGGGCGAGAGTAGCACTAAGATAGGTGACCCCCTGGTAAGTCCTCGTGTTGCACACATCTTGCTGCACACCTCTTGCTGTTTATTTTCTTATTATTTTTTTTTACCCTTCCCAGGACAACCTATCCGATTTTTAGCCCATTCAATCGCCTTTGCCTCCTTTTCGACAAATTTCTCGCTTTTAGGCCATTTTCAGATTATTCTATTCCATTCAATTTCATTTTTTGTCCGTCTACTACTTATAATAATAAAGTCATGGTTAATCTTTGGGTGCGATCATACCAACACTAATGCACCGGATCCCATCAAAACTCCGCAGTTAAGCGTGCTTGGGCGAAAGCAATACTAGGATGGGTGACCCCGTGAGAAGTCCTCGTGTTGCACACCTTTTTTTTTTTTTCTCCCTTCCCCGGACAACCTGTCCAATTTTTAGCACATTCAATCGCCCTCGCCTCCTTTTCGACAAATTTCTCGCTTTTAAATCATTTCCAGATTATCCTATTCCATTCAATTTCATTTTTTGTCCGTCGACTGCTTAAAATAATAAAGTCGCGGTTAATCTTCGGTTGCGATCATACCAGCACTTATGCACCGGATCCCATCAAAACACCGCCGTTAAGCATGCTTTGACGAGAGTAGTACTAGGATGGGTGACCCCCTAGGAAGTCCTCGTGTTGCAACCCTTTTGCCCCCTCTTTTTTTTTTTTTTTTTTTCCAACCTTCCCCGAACAACTTGTCTGATTTTTAGCCCATTCAATCGCCTTCGCCTTCTTTTCGACAAATTTCTCGGTTTTGACCCATTTCCAGATTATCCTATGACATTCAATTTCATTGTTTGTTCGTCTACTGCTTAAAACAATAAAGTTGCGGTTAATCTTTCGGTGCGATCATACCAGCACTAATGCACTGGATCCCATTAGAACTCCGCAGTTAAGCCTGCTTGGGCGAGAGTAGTAGTAGGATGGGTGACCCCCTGGGAAGTCTTCGTGTTGCAGCCCTTTTGTCCCCCTTTTTTTTTTTTTCAACCTTCCCTGGACAACTTGTCCGATTTCTAGCCCAATTAATCGCCTTCGCCTCCTTTTCTACAAATTTCTCGCTTTTAAACCATTTCCAGATTATCCTATTCCATTCAATTTAATTTTTGTCTGTCTACTGCTTAAAACAATAAAGTCGCTGTTAATCTTCGGGTGCGATCATGCAAGCACTAATCCACTGGATCCCCTTAGAACTCCGCAGTTAGGCGTACTTGGGCGAGAGTAGTACTAGGATGGGTAACCCCCTGGGAAGTCCTCGTGTTGCACCCCTTTTGGCCTTTTTTTTCTTCTCTGTTTTTTTTTTCACCATTCCCCAGACACCCTGTCCGATTTTTAGCCCATTTAATTGCCTTCGCCTCCTTTTTGACAAATTTCTCACTTTTAATTCATTTCCAGATTATCCTATTCCATTCAATTTCATTTTTGTCCGTCGAGTGCTTAAAACAATAAAGTCGCAGTTAATCTTTGGGTGCGATCATACCAGCACTAATGCACCGGATCCCTTTAGAACACCGAAATAAAGCGTGCTTGGACTATAGTAGTACTAGGATGGGTGATCCCCAGGGAAGTCCTCGTGCTGCAACCCTTTTGCCCAATTTTTTTTTTTTTTTTTTTTTTTTTTTCACCCTTCCCCAGACAACCTATCCGATTGTTAGCCAATTCAATCGCCTTTGCCTCCTTTTCGACAAATTTCTCGCTTTTAAATCATTTCTAGATTATCCTATTCTATTCAATTTCATTTTTTGTCCGTCGACTACTTAAAACAATAAAGTCGCGATTAATCTTTGGTTGCGATCATACCAGCACTAATGCCCCAGATCCCATCAAAACAACGCCATTAAGCGTGATTTGACGAGAGTAGTACCTGGATGGGTGACCCCCTGGGAAGTCCTCGTGTTGCAACCCTTTTGCCCCCTCTTTTTTTTTTTTTTTTTTTTTCACCCTTCCTCAGACAACCTGTGTGATTTCTAGCCCATTCAATCGCCTGCGCGTCCTTTTCGACAAATTTCTCGGTTTTGAACCATTTCCAGATTATCCTATTACATTCAATTTCATTTTTTTGTCCATCTACTGCTTAAAACAATAAAGTCGCGGTTAATCTTCGAGTGGGATCATACCACTACTAATGCACCAGATCCCATCGGAACTCCACAGTTAAGCGTGCTTGGGCGAGAGTAGTACTAGGATGGGTGCCCCCTGGGAAGTCCTCGTGTTGCACCCCTTTTTCCCCCTTTTTCTTTTCTTTTATTTTTTTCACCCTTCCTCGGAAAACTTGCCCGATTTGTAGCCCATTTAATCGCCTTCGCCTCATTTTCTACAAATTTCTCGCTTTTAAACCATTTCCAGATTATCCTATTCCATTCAATTTCATTTTTTGTCTGTCTACTGCTGCACTAATGCACCGGATCCCCTCCAAACTCCGCAGTTAGGCGTACATGGGCGAGAGTAGTACTAGGATGGGTGACCCCCTAGGAAGTTCTCGTGTTGCACCCCTTTTGCTCTTTTTTTTCATCTTTGTTTGGTTTTTTTTTTCCACCATTCCCCAGACAACCTGTCCGATTTTTAGCCCATTCATTCGTCTTTGCCACCTTTTCGACAAATTTCTCGCTTTTAATTCATTTCCAGATTATCCTACTCCATTCAATTTCATTTTTTGTCCGTCGACTACTTAAAACAATAAAGTCGCGGTTAATCTTCAGTTGCGATCATACCAGCACTAATGCACCGGATCCCTTCAAAACACCGTCGTTAAGCGTGCTGTGATATGAGTAGTACTAGGATGGGTGACCCCCTGGGAAGTCCACGTGTTGCAAACCTTTTGCCACCACCATTTTTTTTTTTACCCTTTCTCGGACAACCGGTCTGATTTTTAGCCCATTCAATCGCCTTTGCTTCCTTTTCGGCAGATTTCTCGGTTTTGAACCATTTCCAGATTATCCTATTACATTCAATTTCTTTTTTTGTCCGTCTACTGGTTAAAAGAATAAAGTTGCGGTTAATCTTTGGGTGCGATCATACTAGCACTAATGCACCGGATTCCATCAGAACTCTACAGTTAAGCGTGCTTGGGCGAGAGCAATAATAGGATGGGTGACCCCTGGGGAAGTCTTCGTGTTGCACCCCTTTTGCCCCTTTTTTTTATTTTATTTTATTTTTTTCACACTTCCCCGGACAACCTATCCAATTTTTAGCCCATTCAATCGCCTTCGCCTCCTTTTCTACAAATTTCTCGCTTTTAAACCATTTCCAGATTATCCTATTCCATTCAATTTCATTTTTTGTCCATCTACTGCTTAAAACAATAAAGTCGCGGTTAATCTTCAGGTGCGATCATGCCAGCACTAATGCACCGGATCCCCTCAGAACTCCGCAGTTAGGCGTACTTAGGTGAGAGTAGCACTAGGATGGGTGACCCACTGGGAAGTCCTCGTGTTGCACCCCTTTTGCCCTTTTTTTCCTCTCTGTTTTTTTTTTTCACCATTCCCTGGACAACCTGTCCGATTTTTAGCCTATTCAATTGTCGTCTTCTCCTTATCAACAAATTTCTCGCTTTTAATTCATTTCCTGATTATCCTATTCCATTCAATTTCATTTTTTATCCATCGACTGCTTAAAACAATAAAGTCGCGGTTAATCTTTGGGTGCGATCATACCAGCACTTATGCACCAGATCCCGTCAGAACACCGCAGTAAAGCATGCTTGGACGATAGTAGCGCTGGGATGGGTGATCGCCTGGGAAGTCCTCGTGTTGCAACCCTTTTTCCCAATTTTTTTTTTTTTTTCATCCTTCTCCGGACAACCTGTCCGATTTTTAGCCTACTCAATCGCCTTCGCCTCCTTTTGGACACATTTCTTGCTTTTAAATCATTTCAAGATTATCCTATTCTATTCAATTTCATTTTTTGTCCGTCGACTGCTTAAAACAACAAAGTCGCGGTAAATCTTCGGTTGCGATCATACCGGCACTAATGCACCGAATCCCATCAAAACACCGCCGTTAAGCGTGCTTGGACGAGAGTAGTGGTAGGATGGGTGACCCCCTGGGAAGTCCTCGTGTTGCAACCCTTTTGCCCCATTTTTTTTTTTTACCATTCCCCGGACAACCTGTCTGATTTTAACCCCATTCAATCGCCTTCGCCTCCTTTTCGACAAATATCTCGGTTTTAAACCATTTCCAGATTACCCAACTACATTCAATTTCATTTATTGTCTGTCTACGACTTAAAACAATAAAGTCGTGGTTAATCTTCGGGTGCCATCATACCAGCACTAATGCACCGGATCCCATCAGAACACCGCAGTTAAGCGTGCTTTGGCAAGAGTAATGCTCGGATGGTTGATCCCCTGGGAAGTCCTCGTGTTGCACCCCTTTTTCCCTCTTTTTTTTTTTGTTTTTTTTTCACCCTTCCCCGGACAACCTATCCGATTTTTAGCCCATGCAATCGCCTTCGCCTCCTTTTTGACAAATTTCACGCTTTTAAACCATTTCCTAATTATCCTATTACATTCAATTTCATTTTTTGTCCGTCGACTGCTTAAAAAAATAAAGTTGCGGTTAATCTTCGGGTCCGATCAAACCAGCACTAATGCAGTGGATCCCATCAGAACTCCGCAGTTATGCATACTTGGGCGAGAGTAGTACTAGGATGGGTGACCCCTGGGAAGTCCTCATGTTGCACCCCATTTACCGTTTTTTATTTTTCACCATTCCCTGGACAACTTGTCCGATTTTTGGTCCATTCAATCGCCTTCGCCTGCATTTCGACAAATTTCTTGCTTTTAAACTATTTCCATATTATCCTCTTCCCTTGAATTTCATTTTTTTTTCGGATACTGCTTAGAACAATAAAGTCACGATTAATCTTCAGGTGCGATCATACCAGCACTATTGCACCGGAACCCATAAGAACACCGCAGTTAATCGTGCCTGGACGAGAGTAGTACTAAGATGGGTGACCCTCGGCGAAGTCCTTGTGTTGCACCCGTTCTATCTTTTTTTTTTTTTTTTTTCACCCTGCCCTGGACAATCTATCCGATTTTTAGCCCATTCTATTGGCTTCCCCTCATTTTCGACAAATTTCTCGCTTTTAAACCATTTCCAGATTATCCTCTTCCATTCAATTTCATTTTTTGTCCGTCAACTACTGAAAACAATAAAGTCGCGGTCAATGTTCGGGTGCAATCATACAAGCACTAATGCACCGGATCCCATCAGAGCTCCGCAGTTAAGCATGTTTGGGCGAGAGTAGTACTAGGATGGGTGACCCCCGGCGAAGTCCTCGTGTTGCACCCCTTTTGCCCCTTTTTTTTTTTTTTTTAATCCTTCCCTGGCTAACCTGTTCGATTTTTAGCCCATTCAATCGCCTTCGCCTCCTTTACCAAAACTTTCTCGCTTTGAAACCATTTTCATTTTCATTTTCATTTTTTTTCGGGCTACTGCTTAAAACATTAAAGTCGTGGTTAACCTTCGGGTGCGATCATGCCAGCACTAATGCACCGGATCCCATCAGAACACCGCAGTTTAGAGTTCTAGGGCGAGAGTAGTACTAGGATGGGTGCCGCCTGGGAAGTCCTCGTGTTGCAACCCTTTTGCCCTTTTTTTTTTCACCTTTCCCCGGATAAACTATCCGATTTTTAGCCCATTCAATCTCCTTCGACTCCTTTTCGACAAATTTCTCATTTTTAAACCGTTTTCAGATTATCCTCTCCCATTCAATTTCATTTTTTGTCTGGCTACTGCTTAAAACAATAGGGTCGCGGTTCATCTTCGGGTGCGATCATACTAGCACTAATGCACCGGATCCCATCAGAACTACGCATTTAAGCGTGCTTTGGCGAGAGTAGTACTAGGATGGGTGACCACTTGGGAAGTCCACGTGTTGCAACCCTTTGCCCCTTTTTTTTTTTTTTTTTTTTCAACCCTTCCCAGACAACCAGTCCGATGTTTAGCCCATTCAATGACCTTCGCCTCCTTTTTGACAAATTTCTCGATTTTAAACAATAAAGTCGCGATTAATCTTTGGGTGCGATCATACTAGCACTAATGCACCGGATCCCATCAGAACACCGCAGTTAAGCGTGCTTGGATGAGAGTAGTACTAGGATGGGTGACCCGCTGGGAAGTCCTCATGTTGCAACCTTTTTGCCCCCCCTTTTTTTTCACCCTTCCCCCGACAACCTGTCTGATTTTTAGACCATTCAATCGCCTTCGCCACCTTTTCGACAAATTTCTCACTTTTAAACCATTTCCAAATTATCCTATTCGATTCAATATCATTTTTTATCCGTTTACTGCTTAAAAAAATAAAGTCGTGGTTAATCATCGGGTGCGATCATACCAGCACTAATGTAGCGGATCCCATTAGAATTCCGCAGTTAAGCGTGCTTGGGTGGGAGTAGTACTAGGTTGGGTGACCACCTGGGAAGTCCTCGTGTTGGAGACCTTTTGCCCATTTTTTTTTTCACCCTTTCCCAGATAGTCTGTCCGATTTTTAGCCCATTCAATCGCCTTCGAATCTTTTTCGACAAATTTCTCGCTTTTAAACCATTTCTAGATTATCCACTTCCATTCAATTTCATTTTTGTCCGGCTACTGCTTAAAACAATAAAGTTGCGGTTTATCTTCGGGTGCGATCATACCCACACTAATGCACCGGATCCCAACAGAACTCCGTAGTTTTGCATGCTTGGGCAAGAGTAGTACTGGTATGGATGACCCCTGGGAAGTCCTCGTCTTGCATCCCTTTTGCCCTTTTTTTTCTTCACTATTTTTTTTTTCCACCCTTCCCCAAACAACCTGTCCAATTTTTAGCCCATTCAATCACCTTCGCCTCTTTTTTGACAAATTTCTCTCTTTAGAACCATTTTCAAATTATCCTATTCCATTCAATGTCAGTTTTTGTCCGTCTACTGCTTATAACAATAAGGTCGTGGTTAATCTTCGGGTGAGATCATAACAGAACTAATGCACCGGATCCCATCAGAACTTCGCAGTTAGGCGTGCTTGGGCAAGAGTAGTACTAGGATGCTTGACCCCCTGGGAAGTCCTCGTGTTGCACCTCTTTTGCCCCTTTTTTTTCACCATTCCCCAGACAACCTGTCTGATTTTTAGCCCATTCAATCGCCTTCGCCTTCTTTTCGACAAATTTCTCGCTTTTAAACCATTTCCTGATTATCCTATTCCATTCAATTCATTTTTTGTCCCTCTACTGCTTAAAACAACAAAGTCGCGGTTAATCTTCGGGTACGATCAAACCAGCACTAACGCACCGAATCCCATCAGAACTCCGCAGTTATGCGTACTTGGGCGAGAGTAGTACTAGGATGGGTGACCCCCTGGGAATTCCTCGTGTTGCACCCCTTTTGCCGTTTTTTTTTTCACCCTTCCCCAGACAACCTGTCCGATTTTTTGCCCATTCAATCGCCGTCGCCTCATTTTCTTCAAATTTCTCGCTTTTAAACTATTTCCAGATTATCGTCTTCTATTGAATTTCATTTTTTGTCTGGATACTGCTTAGAACAATAAGGTCGCGATTAATCTTCGGGTGCGATCATACCAGCACTAATGCACCGAAACCCATCAGAACTCCGCAGTTAAACGTGCTTGGGCGAGAGTAGTACTAGGATGGGTAGCCCCCGACGAAGTCCTCGTGTTGAACCCCTTCTGCCCTCTTTTTTTTTTTTTTTTTTTTTTTCACCCTTCCCTCAACAACCTGTCCGATTTTTAGCCCATTCAATCGCCTTCCCCTCCTTTTCGACAAATTCGTCGCTTTTAAACCATTTCCAGATTATCCTATTCCATTAAATTTCATTTTTTGTCCGTCCACTACTTAAAGCAATAAAGTCGCGGTCTATCTTCGGGTGCAATCATACAAGCACTAATGCACCGGATCCCCTCAGAACTCCGCAGTTAAGCATGCTTGGGCGAGGGCAGTCCTCGTGTTGCACCCCTATTGCCCAAATTATTTTTTTTTTGCACACTTCCCGGGAAAACCTGTCCGATTTTTAGCCCATTCAATCGCCTTCGCGTCATTGACGAAAAATTTCTCGCTTTTAAACCATTTTAAGATTATCCACAGCCATTCAATTTCATTTTTTGTCCGGCAACTGCTTGAAACAATAAAGTCACGGTTAATCTTTGGGTGCGATCATACCAGCACTAATGCGACGGATCCCATAAGAATGCCGCTGTTTAGCGTGCTTGGGCGAAAGTAGTACTAGGATGGGTGACCCCCTAGGAAGTCCCCGTGTTGCAACCCTTTTGCCCTTTTTTTTTTTTCACCTTTGGCCGGATAAACTTTCTGATTTTTAGCCCAATCAATCTCCTTCAACTCCTTGTTGACAAATTTCTCGTTTTTAAACCATTTCCAGATTATCCTTTCCCATTCAATTTCATTTTTTGTCTGGCTACTGCTTAAAACAATAAGGTCACGGTAAATCTTCGGGTGCGATCATACCAGCACTAATGCACCGGATCCCATCAGAACTATGCATTTAAGTATGCTTCGGCGAGAGTAGTACTAGGATGGGTGACCCCCTGGGAAGTCCTCATGTTGCACCTCTTTTGTCCTTTTTTTTTTTTTTTTTTCACCCTTCCCCAGACAACCAGTCTGATTTTTATCCCATTCAATCACCTTCGCCACCTTTTCGAAAAATTTCTCGATTTTAAATCGTTTATAGATTATTGAATTCCATTCAATTTCATCTTTTGTCCGTCGACTGCTTGAAACAATAAAGTCGCGGTTAATCTTCGGGTGCGATCATACCATCACTAATGCACCAGATCCCATTAGAACACCGCAATTAAGCATGCTTGGATGAGAGAAGTACTAGGATGGGTGAACCCCTGGGAAGTCCTCGTGTTGCAACACTTTTGCCCCTTTTTTTTTTTTCACCCTTCCCCGGGCAACTTGTCTGATTTTTAGGCCATTCAATCGCCTTCGCCTCCTTTTCGACAAATTTCTCACTTTTAAACCATTTCCAAATTATCCTATTCCATTCAATATCATTTTTTATCCATCTACTGCTTAAAAAAATAAAGTCGTGGTTAATCTTCAGGTGCGATCATACCAACAATAATGTAGCAGATCCCATCAGAGTTCCGCAGCTAAGCGTGCTTGGGCGGGAGTAGTACTAGGATAGGTGACCCCTTAGGAAGTCCTCGTGTTGGACACCTTTTGCCCATTTTTTTTTTTCACCCTTCCCTGGACAGCCTGTCCGATTTTTAGCCCATTCAATCGCCTTGGCCTCTTTTTCGACAAATTTCTCGCTTTTTAAACCATTTCTAGATTATCCACTTCCCTTCAATTTCATTTTTTGTCTCGCTACTGCTTAAATCAATAAAGTTGCGGTTTATCTTCGGTGCGATCATACCAGCACTAATGTACCGGATCCCATCAGAACTCCGCAATTTAGCGTTCTTGGGCGAGAGTAGTACTAGGGTGGATGAACCCCGGGGAAGTCCTCGTGTTGCACCCCTTTTGCCCTTTTTTTTCTTCTCTGTTTTTTTTTTTTTTTTTTTCCACCCTTTCCCAGACAACCTGTCCAATTTTTAGCCCATTCAATCGCCTTCGCCTCCTTTTCGGCAATTTCTCTATTTTAAACGATTTTCAAATTGTCCTATTCCATTTAATTTCATTGTTTGTCCGTCTACTACTTATAACGATAAGGTCGTGGTTAATCTTCTAGTGACATCATACCAGGACTAATGGGCCGGATCCCATCAGAACTCCGCAGTCAGGCGTGCTTGGGCGAGAGTAGTACTTGGATGGTTGACCCACTGGGAAGTCCTTGTGTTGCACCCCTTTTGCCCTTTTTTTTTTTTTCACCCTTCCCCAGACAACCTGTCTGGGTTTTAGCCTATTCAATCGCCTTCGCCTCCTTTTCGACAAATTTCTCGCTTTTAAATCATTTCCAAATTATCCTATTCCGTTCAATTTCATTTTTTTTCGTCGACTGCTTAAGACAATAAAGTCGTGGTTAATCTTCGGGTACGATCATACCAGCACTAATGCACTGGATCCCATCAGAACTCCGCAGTTTAGCGTGCTTGGGCGAGAGTAGTACTGGGATAGGTCACCCCCTGGGAAGTCCTCGTGTTGCAACCCTTTTGCTCTTTTTTTTCTTCTCTGTTTTTTTTTTTTTCCATCCTTCCCCAGACAACCTGTCCGATTTTTTGCCCATTCAATCGCCTTCGCCCTTTTCAACAAATTTCTCTCTTTTAAACAACTTTCAGATTGTCCAATTCCATTCAATTTCATTTTTTGTCCGTCTACTGTTTATAACAAAAAGGTCATGGTTAATCTTCGAGTGAGATCATACCAGGACTAATGCACCGGATCCCATCAGAACTCCGCAGTTAGGCGTGCTTGGGCAAGAGTAGTACTAGGTTGGGTGACCCCCTGGGAAGTCCTCGTGTTGCACCGCTTTTGCCATTTTTTTTTCACCATTCCCCGGACAACCTGTCCGATTTTTTGCCCATTCAATCGCCTTCGCCTCATTTTCTTCAAATTTCTTGCTTTTAAACTATTTCCAGATTATCCTCTTCCATTCAATTTCATTTTTTGTCTGGATACTGCTTAGAACAATAAAGTCGCGATTAATCTTCGGGTACGATCATACCAGCACTAATGCACCGGAACCCATCAGAACTCCGCAGTTAAGCGTGCTTGGGCGAGAGTAGTACTAGGATGGGTGACCCCTGGCGAAGTCCTGATGTTGCACCGCTTCTGCCCTTTTTTTTCACGCTTCCCTGGACAACCTGTCCGATTTTTGGCCCATTCAATCGCCTTCCCCTCATTTTCAACAAATTTCTCGCTTTTAAATCATTTCCAGATTATCCTCTTCCATTCAATTTCATTTTTTGTCCGTCTACTACTTGAAACAATAAAGTTGCGGTTAATTTTTCGGGCACACAGCTCATTTTTCGGGCACACGGTAGATCTCGGGCGCACAGCTCATTTGGGGGCACACAGCTCATTTTTTGAGCACACGGCTCATTTTTCGAGCACACAGCTCATTTCGGGCACATGGCCCATTTTTCGAGCACACAACTCATTTCGGGCACACGGCTCATTTCAGGGCACACAACTCATTCTTCAGGCACACAGCTCATTCTTTGGGCACGCAGCTCACTTTCTGGGCACACAGCTCATTTTCGGGCACGCAGCTCATAACATAGCACACTGTTCAATCCGAACACCCATTTCATAATACAGTATTCTGCTTTAATTTGCACACGACTCATAACACTGCTCATCCTGAACACAGCTCAAAAGGCAACATTCTTTTAATTTGCACGCGGCTTACAACACTGCTCAATCTGAATACACGGTCCATACCACAACATTCTGTCTTGATCGGCACACTGCTCATAACAAAGTACACTTTTGCATTTTGAACACACAGCTCAAACTTTTGAATTTCTGAACACGCAGCTCATACTTTTGTCGTGAACAAGCAGCTCACATTTTTGAATTTTGAACACACAGCTCAAACTTTTGAATTTCTGAACACACAGCTCACATTTTTGAAATTTGAATACGCAGCTCAAACTTTGTTGGTGAACACGCAGCTCACATTTTTGAAATTTTGAACACGCAGCTCAAAAAAAAATGTTGGTGAACACACAGCTCACGTTTTTCAAGTTTTGAATACGCAGCTCAAATGTTGTGGTGAACACGTAGCTCACATCATTTGAAATTTGAAATTTCGAACACGCAGCTCAAATGTTGTGGTGAACACGCAACTCACATCTTTTGAAATTTGAAATTTCGAACACGCAACTCAAAAATTTGTTGCGAACACACAGCTCAAGTTTTTTGACATTTTGAACACGCAGCTCTAACATTGGTTGGTGAACACACAGCTCACATCTTTTTGAAATTTTGAACACGCAGCTCAAATGTTTTGGTGAACACGCAGCCCACATCTTTTTGAAGTGAACACGCAGCTCACGAATTTTGAAATTTTTGAACACGCAGCTCAAACTGTTGATTCCGAACACAACTCATTCATTTCACTTTGAACATACTGCCCATACATTTTATCTGCACGCAGCTCATTCATTTCACTTCGAACACACGGCTCAAACATTTTATCTGCACGCAGCTCATTCATTTCACTTCGAACACACGGCTCAAATATTTTGTCTGCACGCAGCTTATTCATTTCACTTCGAACACACGCCTCAAACATTTTATCTGCACGTAGCTCATTCATTTCACTTCAAACACACAGCTCAAACATTCTATCTGCACGCAGCTCATTCATTTCACTTCGAACACACGGCTCAAACATTTTATCTGGACGCAGCTCATTCATTTGAATCTGAACTGAATACATCTACTCATTCTGAATGCAGGTGTCCTCCCGTTTCACACAGGGTTATGGATCTATCCTTGTGAGGGAGTGGTACGCGGAGCTCCCGAATACTGTCCGACACATTGTGGACGAGGCAGGACTTGGCCCATTCAGTGCGGGATTGTCACGTCATCCAGCGAGCAGGACCCTCCTGGGCGCACTTATAGAGAAATAGTGGGACACCACCATCTCCTTCCATTTTTCAGCTATGGGGGACATGTCGATGACCCCATTTGATTTCTTCATACTGACGGGCCTTGACGTAGGAGGCCGGCCGATTCCATACGACGCAGATATGGGTGAGTGGGAGGCTACGTGGATTTATCTGCCCGGAGACCGTCCGCCGATCTACAGATCATCAGGCAAGGTCAAGTACACCTGGTTCTCAGAGTAGTACTGGAGGACTATGCCCCAGACCATTGAGGACATACATCAGTATGCCCAGGGATTTTTGATGTTCCATCTTCGGGACCACACCGTTCGCTGACAGGGGGAACACAGTTGGGCTTTATCTGCTCAGTGCTCTAGTGGACCTATCACGGGTCCAGCTCTTTGATTGGGGTGGCGCTGCCCTCGCTACGCTTTACTGCTACACGAGTGTGACCTCCCGTGAGCGGGGGACCATAGTTGGGGGCTACTGGCGAGCTTGGGAGGTACATTCTACCCTCTTGATTTACAGTTCTGCTTTCGATTGTCAGTACACTGCACACGGCACACATTACATTCTGTATTCTACATTCTGCACTCAGCATTCCGCATTTTCTTTATATTCTGCACTCAGCTCTCTACACCCAGCATTCTGTATTCTCTATACATTCTGTATACTACACACAACTTATTTTGAACATACAACCCATGCATTTGATTCTGAACACGCAGCTCACATTTTTCAATTTGCACGCAGCCCACATTTTGATTTTGCATGCAGCCCATATTTTGATTTTGCACGCAGCTCATACCTTGATTTGTACGCAACCCATATACTTTAATTCTGAACGCACAGCTCATGTAACACAGTACTTTGTTCATTCTGCAGACGGCTCACACAACACACTGCTTACTCTGAACGCACAGCTCGTTCTGAACACTGCTTATTCTGAATAAACAATTTAATCTGAACATACGGGATGCAATAACGGAACATGCAGAAGTTGAGAAAAACTCAAATGTTCCAAATTTTCCCTTTTTTCTTTCACTTCACAGCCTGGAACCCGTATAGCTTCAGATAGGTCCTGGTTTTACTGTTCTGACATGACCTGGCCTTAACCCCTGCGGTTTTATGAAAGAACAAATCTTGTTTTGTGCCAAATGTGGAGAATGGCACAGCACTCTAAGCACAAAACAAATCATTTTGAAATGGAGAAATGAGTTCTCGACCGGGTATTGAGCCTATGACAGATCACAGTTAAAACGACTCAACGAAGAAAAACAAAAGGTACACAACCTAAACACATATATTGATGGTCAAAACGACTCAAGGCAAGAATTGAGATGAACAAAATAAAAGATACGACACACAGACGTAACACAAAGATAGGAGACCTCTCGGTTCACAGGAAGCCAGTTTCTTCGGGTATTGTTTCCCACCCTTTCTTATTTGAGGTTCTCACATCACTCGGCCCTCAAGCTCTGTCTTTTCTTTCAAAAACACTTTGCTAACTTTTTCTCTCAACGCACATCTCTCTATTCTTCAATCTCTCATTTTCAATCCCTCCCCAAAAATGGTTGATGGATAAATTGAAGATTGTGGACTCATGCCCAGCATATTCAGCTCACAGCTATTTCTTTTGGCGACGTCTAGTCGATGCCCCAGATAAGAGAATGGAGTATCTTGATCCATTCGAGTTCATGCTTCGCACTTGGCTCGATACCTCATTGCTTGAAGGATGTTGAGAGCTTTCATCCTTTTGTTATTAGCTTTAGTTATGCCCTTTTCTGGCAAGTATGTTGACAACAGGGAAAAGACAGAACACCTGACTCAACTGTGCCGTAGTTCATTATTTTGACCATTTTTTGTTTTGGTTTTTACTAAAACAATTTTGACCAATATGAGAGTTAGATTAACATACTTGTCCAACTTTTTGATTTGAAATCATGCAAGTCAGGCTATGAGCACTGAAAATTTTCCTTTTTTGGGTCCAAGAAACGGTCCAATTTTAGAAAAAATGGAATAATTTTCGAGAGAATTAGTCAACCTCATTAAAAATTCTCAAAAAATATTTTTGCAAATGGCCACTGCTCGATCAACGCAGAATTTACACTTGAGATGCACAACCCCAGATCCAAAACAAATGGAAAATTGCCCCTTGTCTGGATGGCACTGCATGGCAACTAAAAGTTGCCCCTAGTCTGAATAGCACCGCAGCACTGCATGGCAATGAAAAGTTGCCCCTAGTCTGAATAGCGCCGCAGCACATGGCAACCAGTCCTCACAGTGACAATTACGACCAAATTCTCGGATACAGAGAAGACAAAGATGACCAGAACCATCACATGGACACAGTCGAATTTGAAGTTTTTTACGGCTGGACTTCAGAATGAAGTTGCCTACGTATCCCAAACATGGGAATCAAGCCTTGCGTAGTTCTGGGTTTAAGGTACACTCAGGTATTAACCTCTCCTTTTGCACTCTACCTTTTGCCAAGGCCGCCCATTCTGGGTTTTCAACCTTCCGAGCTTTGTTCTTCTTTTCTTTTCAATTCTTTTCATTTCTTTTCTTCTTTTTTCTTTTTCATCTTTTCTTTTCATTTTCTTCATTTTTCTTCTTTTCTTTTTTTCATTCTTTTCATTTTTCTTTTTCTTCTTTTTCTTGCTCTAACTTTTGCCTGGGTCGCCCTTCCGGGTTTTCGGCCCAGCGAGCCTCTCAAGGGTAAAAGTGTAGCTTTGTCCATGTCAAATGGTTTTGAGATCCTGATGTCATCTGAATCTAGGAGAGTGGCTGCTGTTCACTGATGATTCAGGAGTCCATCTAATGGGGGGCTGAATTTGCCTCTAGTGTTGTGGATAGGAACTCGGTTGTCCTTTAGCAATACTTTCTTCTTTCCTCCCTTCTGGGATTTGGCATTCTTGCCGATCTTCATTAGCTTGAGCAATGACCCCATTTTTGACTCTTCGAGCACAACTGACATTTTTTGCCCCCAGTTCGAGGGGTGCTTCTTATTTGGCTTTGCAATCTTTCTTTTGATTATTTCTAACCTCCTTGGCCCTAGTTCATGGGCTGCTTCAAATCTGGCCACACAGGCTTCACATTGTGTTTGATCGTTGAACATTCTGAGTCCAAGTTCGAGGGTTGAAAGAAAGGGGTCGAGTCTCGAGGTTGAGAGCGATCCTAAGCTGCATAATCTCAAGAGCGATTCCATACAGGTCTTCACAAGATCGCGCAAAACAGTTTTTGAAATTTTTTTAAGAAAGCGACAAATCGCTCGCGCTGAAGACAGTGTAGAACCAATCTGGATCAAGCCAGGAGCCTTCTCAGTACTCACACTAACAAACATGATCTCATTCATTAAGGGCTTAGCATGCCTTTCTTTCTCTCAAATGATCAAATTTTGCAAGACCCGAGGAATTCCTCCCTCTTTGTTTTCACCACAGTGTTCAAAAAGTTTTGAAAAACTTAGGTCAATGCAATGATTTAAAGGTGCAGAAGAACAGGTGAAAAGCACTGCCATTTCATTAAATCTTCTGGCACCACTGGCTCAAGGCAGAAACAAACACAAAAGCATAAAATCCACTGCTATTTCATTCAGATCTTCTGGTGTAACTGGCTCCACGGCAGAAACAGACTCAAAAAGAAAGCAAAAAGACAAACGTGAAACAAAATACTGACATCTGAAATAACACACCCAGAATCACCCGACTTCTGTACAACAGGTCTAACTCGATACAACAAGACAAACCCTTAATCAAAAGAAAGACAGACTCAAAACAAAGAGACAGACTCAAAACATGACCACAGAACTAACTCAACAACCAAGTCAGAAACTACAAAACCCAGCATTCGCAAATGCTCAAAACAGCGCGTGCCATACGCCACATCTGAAGCAAACTGAGCACCGCCCGCAGGTGGTTCATTCCCTGATCACATACTTGTATTATCCTCGAAGTTCACTGACCCAGTGACGGTGGACCTTGCTGAGCTAGGTGGGAGGACAACCTCGTTATCAAACAAATCCTGTACTACGTGGCAAAGACGGAAGCAGTTTTCAGTGGTATAACCGGTTTGTTGATGCTACGCATAGTACTGGGTACCGTCATGCTTAGCTGGAAGGGGATTCGGGAGAGGGCAAGGCTCAAGAGGTTTGAGATGGCCTTTCTCAACAAGGATTTGAAAAGCCTTAGACAAAGGCATATCGAGGGCATGGAAGACCCTGCGACCTCGGGGTAGATACTTCGAGGTTTGTGGATTTTTGCTGGGCGCACTAGCAAAAGGCTCGGCAGGCACTGGCCTGGTCTGATGATTTTTCCCGAATGCAGAATTAGGGTTGGAAGAAGCAGTTCTGGTATGACGGTCCTTCTCCCGATTTTCCCCTTGGCTTAAACTGTCCTTGGTCTGAGTAGGGAAAGTGTCATCCACAGTTTTTGCAGCAACTGTGAGTACCTATTGCTTATTTAGTGCCCCGGCTTTCAAAGCCTTAACAGCCTGCAGAAGTTGTTCATAGTGATCAGTGTCTTCCTTCGCCTTGTTCTTTCCACTAGCCTCAGCTTGGTGGAAGGTTTGGGTTGCTACATCAGAGCGAAACCCGGTTGTTGTTGACATCCCATTGCCAGAACTTGGGATGGCTTCAGGTTGGCTGAGCTCAATTAGATTTCGCCGCAATAGCGGGGGCTCTTCCGGCATGAAATTCCTGGCATATGATGCAGTTGGTGGCGAAGTCGACATTTCGTAGGCTAAATCAGCCACAGATCTCTGGAGATCGCCAATCATTCCCATTAGCTCAAAAGTGGTGGGCTCACGGATTTGAAATAGTTAGGGTTCCCAGATCGGATGTGCGGCAGGTGACCTGGGCGGGTGTGGCATGTCAACATCAGTCTCACTCTGTATGGTGATTCCCTAGTTCAATGTTGTTGCCATGACCACAATTTCTTCTGAATTTTGTGTCATCATGAGTCTGCTGAACTGAACAGGGGTGATGCGACTGGTGGCTGACAGATCTGATGAACCGGTGAGCCTTGACTGGTCCTTTTCTGTCTTGGCTCAGTGAAGGAGAACACTGGTTGCTTGGAACCGAATCTCTGAACCTTGAAAGAGAAAACAGACAGCATCTCAGCCCAATTTTTACCAAAACAAACATAAGCATAGCTGAATAACTGTATTCGACCACTGATCATTGTTCCCTAAATTACTGCCCCAACACTGAATCTGATACCCGCAGATATAATCGATTCCCAAATACTGATACTGATGCCCACAGGCCTGATACCCATACTTGCAAACTGATACATGCATTCCTGTAGAGACGCACTCTAAAAGCACATAGCAAACAAGTGAGAGCCAAAACACCCATATTGAGGGGTAGGGTTTCCCTGTCCTATTTTGTCAGGAGCTAAGGTTTCACTACGAACGCAGCGGTTTCACACAACCTACAATCGGGTAAGCAACCTGCCCTAGCTTGGAATGGTCACTATGGATTCCGAATATGCACTAGGTCGAATGGTCAAAAAGGGTGCCCCGATAAAACCGGGGTTCGTGTTCTCATCGTGGCAGAGCCTGTAACCGGTCAGCCTTATGGCACGCAGCCTCCAGCAAACCGTTCAGGAATAGCAGATGGCAAACACGGTGTCCTAGGCACACCAATGCAAATGCAATGCAAGGAAACACATAAGTGTAGTCAAAACAATATATCATGAGTTCGAGTCCAGTTCTCTAAATCCCCAGTAGAGTCGCCAGAAACTGTAGATGTCCCCGAACGTCCCGGGAGAAATCCCGTTTTGTTCATTGGGCTTACTACAGCTCGTACTCAAATGTCACGGTTCTGAATCTAATCCCGCAAAGTGCAATGCGAGACCGATAAATCACGAAAGAGTCCAAATCCGGCAAATCGTTTTGAAAAACAGATTTTTAGAAAGAAGTGCCAAACATGGACTGCTTTGCTAGATATAGAGTCACCACCTAAATATTTTGTTTTGGGGGAATTTAGGAAACCCTGACTCGTGCCTAAGGCCATGTGTCTGTTATCACCAAAGTTGCCGCGGCTCGAGAACTTGGGTACGATTAGGGAAGGTCATTTCAGGAGCACCCTCGCTCGCCCGATCAAAGATCTGCCACTACTAAACATGATATCTAGTTTTTGAAAACACATGTGCTCTTATTCCGATTTATTAGCCTAGAATTACTATATGATGCGCACAGGATACAAGTATAGACTGGATTGCCTAATTTGGAACAAAGCATCGCATATCTATTTATTTTGAAAATGGATTGAAGTTTGCTACTCGCAAGTAGGCTAAAACACGGGTTTCGACGAATTATTCCAACTCAAGCAACCCAACTTTCACCCACAGGCATTCAGGCAGTTATATCACATAAGCACATAGCCTCATGGTAAGCATGCTATCATGGAAATCACTCACACACATGCAAGGATGCTAAAGCATAGACATTTACCGAGTACTCCGAGCTAAAGAAAGAAGCTAATTAGAAATCATGCATGAATCCTAACTATGCTACGAATGCCTAATGCAACACATGCAAAAATGCAACTACAATAGGCTCGGCTATTCTAAGATGGCATATGAGATGCAACAATCGATACATGTATTCAACTTGGAATTTGAATACAATACAGTTAGCATGATGCGCCGAGCCCGATGTATGCAATACAGATAAATGAATGCAAACATGCGAACATATAGATGCTAATTGAAACATGCCCTAAAACTAACCATCATAAGCTGGTAAATAAAAGGGAGAAAGACGTGGGGTTGGAAGACATGCATCACACACACGCACACTTATTACAAAGTTCGCCCTCTCGCGGAGGGTCCGAATAAATAATACATAACCAACTAGCTATTCTAAGCTAATTAAACTAGTTATTACACAACCGAAATGAATAACGAATTACAGCTAAATATTACACAACATTATTCAATTAACAAATTAAACTAAGGAAGCAAATAAATTAGCATGCAAGCTACATGAAATGGACTGCCTCAGCTCTATTCCGAATGATAAAGGATGCATGCATGCTCGAGTCACCTTGTCGGGAAATCCATCGCGATGCCTCGACTCACCTTTGTTTGCAATTGATTTCAAAAAGTTCCACGAGGCTCCAGAGAGATGAAACTCCACCCAGGGAAACTGTGGGAAGGCTGCCGACCAGCTATGGGCAAGGGAGACCACCTACCGACCACCCTTGGTGGTGAAGACCAGAAAAGGTGGTTGGCCTGCCAGAAACCCTGGTCGGCCAGCTAGTTTCTTCTCCTAGTTTCTGCATTTTCTGCAACAAAGGCAAGAGAGAGAGAAGGCAAAGTATTTTCAACATATGTGTGCTCGACCACTCTCCCCGTCATTGCATAAGCTCTAGGGAGTGTAGTCCTCGATCCTCGTGCCATCAATCACGCATCCCGATGCATGATGGCCGGGGAGTCGAATTGCACGACTCAATGTGAAATGTATGCACATGTAAACACCTAAAGCCAACAACTCTATCATGGATAGTCAAGAGTGCCAGTGACCAAGAATCGAGGCACGTTTCGTCACTTTGAGTACGAAACGTCCCTCATTTCCTGTGTTTGGACTAAACCCTACTCCAAACACAATGCAACAAACAATGTATGGACAAATGCAACTCTAGCATGCGATCTAAATGTAATGCAACTAAGTGATGCGAAGATGCACGGAATGACATGCAAGCATGCAAATGGCATACACAATGCTATGAACTAATCAATGGCATACTCAATGCACATGGATTATATGGCATGCATACACAATGCACTAACATACACAATGTTATGAACGATGCATACGCAATGCAATGATCAAACATGCGATAATATGGACTATAGGGCATACACAATGCAAGATGGACTTAAACCAAGATGGATAGGCCTCGGCCACACCCAAATCAGTTGCCAATATGACGAAAATGAGGCAACAAGATACATGCAAACATGCACAAATGCAAGGGACCAAACCTAAGGAACAAAGTGCAAATCTACCAAAGCATGACAAGGATGAAATATGGCATACAATGACACATGTTCCAGCTCTGAAATCACATACAAGATGGTCCCGAATCATGCAAACAACCCACCCGATGCATGTTGGATGGCACAATTACCGAAACTAGTGAAGTGCATTACACTAGAGGTATGCAAAGCGATGCCCAAATGACTAAACCAACCCCAAACAGTCCCTATGCAGACCCAAAACAATGGCAAAATGGACTAAAATGATGGCTTGCAATGCACAAAAATGAAGCTCATGCGATAGCCCAAAAATGAGGCATACAAGCACAATTCTCAAACGCATTTAAAGAATGGAAAACATGGGAATATGGCACAAGTATAAGCTCTGAAATGACATGTTCAATGATGCCGAATCATGAAAACAACTCAAGTTAAGCATGCAAGAGGCTTCAAAACTCGAAGCTAGGCAAGGGTATTACACTACAAGCATGCGTGGCAAGCATCATTCGACCATGGGACCTCAAAATAGAGCTAAGGAAGCCCAAATCATTAATAAAATCAGTTTATAACATGGCCAAAATATGCTAGAATCAATGGCCAAAACAACATGCAATGGAAGCTAGTGAGCATGGTTTACACTACAAGCATATGAAGCATTCAAGGGGCCACTAAACCAGCAAAATTCAGAGACATGACATGCCAAATAAAGCCCAAAATCCCACTGAAACATGATCAATGCATGAAAGAATGTCATGCTCCCTTGATAGGCTATAAGAGGGGCTGTTCTACACATGCAAGAGACACACCCAAGGTGACAAAACCAACTCTGGACAGAGCCTAGGTAGGCCCTAAAAGTCACTGAAAAGGGCCTGAAACAAGGCTTGGAGGTGTGCAAATGAAGGCTCCTTTGTAAAGCCAAAAATGCTAGTGAACAAGACAAGGAGGGAGAGGGTCACCCCTCTCTGATTTTGGCTCTCAAAAACACATGTTAACCACTGAAAATATGCTGGATTTCAGTGGTTAAAAGGGAAAGCAAAGGTCAACACAAAGGCCTTAGGGCATGGCTCAAAACAAGGCAAAATGAAGCATGCAAGGGGGTAGATGACCCCCAACAACAAAATGACCTTAAACAAACATCAAAAGGACCTCAAAACAAGACTTTTTTCAGTTGACAACAAAGCTCAAATATGCTTGAAAATAAGGCTAAGAGATGGATCAAAATAAAACTTAAAAGAGGGAAAAAATGTGTTACTGTAACAAGCCCGCGGGGGACCTCGCTACGCATGCAAGGATGCTAAAGCATAAAACTTACCGGGTACTCCAAGCCAAAATAGAAACTACATTAGAAATCATGCATGAATCCAAAGTATACAGAAATGCCTAATGCAACACATGCAAAAATGCAACTATAGCAGGCTCGGCTATTCTAAACATGGCATATGGAATGCTACAACTATCATGTATTCAACTTTGAAATTGAAAGTACAATGCAGTTAGTATGATGCGCCGAGCCCGGTGCATGCAAAACAGATGAATGAATGCAAACATGCTGTCATACTGTATGCTAATTTAAATATGCCCTAATCTAACCATCATAAGCAGGTAAATAAAAGGGAGAAAGACGTGGGGTTGGAAGACATACAACACACACACGCACACTTTTTACAGTTGTGCCCTCTCGCAGAGGGTCTGAATAAATATACAGTCCCGAATAAATAATTACAGTCCAAATATTACAGTCCGAAAAATATACAAATTCCTACTTAATTAACAAATTAACTACGAAAGTAAATAAAACTGGCATGCAAGCCAGGGACTGCCTTGCTTCTGATGGATGATGCATGTCCGGGTTGTCTTGCGCAGAAATCCACCGAGATGCCCCAATTAGCCTCTGTTTAGTAGTTTATTCTTGGAAAGCGTGCCAGACTCTGAAAAGTTGCTGATTCTTCATTTTGCTGCAACAGAGAGCAGGAAAGGGGCATAGCAATATATTTTCACAAATATATGCATGCCTCGATCCTCGTGCCACCAATCATGCATACCGAGGCATGATGGCCGAGGAGTCGAATTGCACAACTCAATATAGAATGAATGCACGTATAAACACAACAAAACCTAACTCCATCATGGGTAATCCGGAGTGTCGGTGACTGGGAATTGGGACACGTTCCGTCACTCGGAGTACGAAACGCACCTCGTTTTCCGTGCCCGGGCTGACTTCTATCCCGAACACGATGCGATATGCATGATATGCATGAAATGCAACTAAGATACAATCCTAGTATGCGCAATGCTATGAAAATGAGATGCCTCGAAATGCGTGCACACGGGCACGCAAACCGAGAAAATGACAGAATGCAATCTAAGATACGACCTAGTATGCACTATGCTATGAAATGAGATGCCTCAAAATGCGTGCACATGGGTACGCAAATCGAGAAAATGACAGAATACAATCTAAGATACAACCTAGTATGCACTATGCTATGAAATGAGATGCCTCGAAATGCGTGCACACAGGCACGTAAACCGAGACGATGGTATATGCAATGCAAGTGACTAAAATGGCATGAAAAATGTAACATGGACTTATACTAACATGAGAGAGCCTCAGCCACATTCACATAAGAGGCCGGTAGATGAAAATGAAGTGCCTCGAAGTGCGTGCACACGGGCACGCAAACCGAGGCAATGGCATACGCAATGCAAATGACATGGAAATATGATATGGGCTTATACCAACATGAGTGAGCCTCAGCCACACTCATATAGGATGCCGATGGATGAAAATGAGGCGCCTCGAAATGCGTGCACATGGGCACGCAAACCGAGGCAGTGGCATACGCAATGCAAATGACATGGAAATATGATATGGGCTTATACCAACATGAGTGAGCATCAGCCGCACTCACATAGGATGCCGAAGGACGAAAATGAGGCGCCTCGAAATGCGTGCACACGGGCACGCAAACCGAGCCAGTGGCATACGCAATGCAAATGACATGGAAATATGATATGGGCTTATACCAACATGAGTGAGCCTCAGCCACACTCACATAGGATGCCGAAGGATGAAAATGAGGCGCCTCGAAATGCGTGCACACGGGCACGCAAACCGAGGCGATGATAGAATGCGATGCAATGACATGAAAATGGAAAGAAATCATTCTAATAGAATTTCAGCAATGAAATATGGGGTAAAACAGTCCCGAAATGAGGCGAAATGACACCCGATGCACGGAATAGTCCCGAAACACAGATTTTGGCACCCGAAATGGCCTATGGCTGTACCAAACATGCATAATATGGACATGGAATGTAAAGACAGAAGCAAGGCAGCCCCAAAATTAGCATTTTACCAGTACAAAACATGGCCAAACAGCAAACCAAGATAGGGCAAAACTAGCATGCAAGTAATGGCCCTAAACATGGGATTAAGAAGCAACTCATAGCTGCTGGCCCCAAACAGGTTAGGGTCCTTAAAAAATGTTGAATAGGGACCCAAAATAAGACTATTTACAGTTTATGGCAGCCCCAAAAACAGTATAAAAATATATTAGAAATGCAATGCAAAAATGAGGCTCAAAAGTGGCTATAACATGAGGTATGCAAAATATTCACCAAACAGCCAAAGACCCTTAATGAAACATGTTAAGAAGGTCAAAATAAGACTATCTATAGGCCTGTAAAATGGCCAAAAACAAAAGCATGGTAGGCTGCCATAGCATGCAAAAATGGGACCAAAAAAGGAGTATAATGGGAAGTATAACATGGAAGTCTCAAACAGTGTTGAGCCCTTCTTCAATGTTGAAGAGGGGATCAAAATAAGCCTATTATCAGTTTACAACATGCTCCAAAATAAATCACACACAGGCTAAAAATATCATGCAAGAAAATGACCTTTTAGAGGGATAATGAAGCAAGTGCAAGATGGAGGGCTCAAACAGGGTTGAGCCCTTAATGAGACATGAAAATGAGCTCAAAAAAAAGATACTTTCAGTTTTGGTCGGAGCTCAAATGTATAAGAAGGAGAGGCTAAGAAATATTGCAAAGAAAAGCTCAAAAAAGAGAAAATGGTAACTCACCCTTGGAGACAAGTCTTTTGTTGCTTCTTGGACCAATTTGCAGCTCCTTTAGCCTTTGAGAAGCCCTCCTTGTTGCTGGAAATGAAGTGGTGATGGTAGAGCTTGGTGGTGATGAAGAAAACAAGGTGTAGGACTTAAGGTTTTTTAGGAAAATGAGAAGGATGGAGGGAGATATGGATCTTGAGGCTTGAAGAACAAATTTTCTAACCCCTGAATGTGATATGGCTTGCTGGTTATATGGACCAAAAAGGGGGTGTAAAGGTGGGGGAAAAGGAGGCCAACTTTCCCCCACAAAATATCCCCCGGATATTGATATTTTCTGGGGGATAAAGCTATACAGCTGTAAAGTGAACAATGTGGGGATCTCGGCCGGCCAGTTATTTTGGTTGCAGGTGGCCGGCCAGCCACACCCCCTAGCCGGCCGGCTAGGGGTCAAAAGGGTCAAGCTGATTTAGTGGCCGGCCACCACATGATGGTGTCCTCCCATGTGTGTACATCACAAATATGTGGTTCAAAGTTCAAGAATGTGACCCCAAGGTGTTCAACATTAGCCCGGAAGGAGGGGTTCAAAAGGTTCAAATGGAATTACTGGCCGTCCACCAACTTTTAGGATCCTCCCAAGTGTGTACATCACAAATATGTGGTTCAAAGTTCAAGAAAGTGGCCCCAAGGTGTTCAACATTAGCCCGGAAGGAGGGGTTCAAAAGGGTCAAATGGAATTACTGGCCGTCCACCAACTTTTAGGATCCTCCCAAGTGTGTACATCACAAATATGTGGTTCAAAGTTCAAGAAAGTGGCCCCAAGGTGTTCAACATTAGCCCGGAAGGAGGGGTTCAAAAGGGTCAAATGGAATTACTGGCCGGCCACCAACTTTTAGGATCCTCCCAAGTGTGTACATCACAAATATGTTGTTCAAAGTTCAAGAAAGTGGCCCCAAGGTGTTCAACATTAGCCCGGAAGTGTGAAAAACGGGCGCCGGAGGGCGTCGGAGGATGTATAACTGGTTGCTGCAACAATTACTGGCCTCCCACCCTTCAGTGACCTCCCCGGTGATAAAACAGAGGTACCTGCCAAAAAATGAACGAGAACCGATGCAAAACGAATGTTCGGGGGCCAAAACACGCAGTTCGGGGCCCCGGAAACTGCCCGTTAAACACCGAAAATGGTATTCGACCACGAAGTGGGTTTCTCAGACCCCAGTGTCCCTCAAAAGGGAGAAAATAGGAAGTATGTCAAAAATCAGAACAAACGGAGATGGTTAGGCGGTCCCGAACCGAGGCACACGGCCAACGATTCCGAAAAATCGGAAACCGGACTCCGAAATGAGCAAAATGGCCTACGGCCACCAAATGTAGCCCACGGACATTGAGAGATGGTCTATGGGACCTCTCCCTTCCCTCAGGAAAGGAAACAAAGAAAACCGAGCCTGGTTCGCAAACCGAGGCAAAGTACAAAAGAGGGTTCGGAAGTCCGGAGGCAGGGCTCACGGCCGCAACTCTGAAACTTCTGAACGAGCACATTATGCAACATCACCAAGCACTCAATCAGTGACGTCTGAGTCTTAAGGTCGGTCAAAAATGGGGTGTCTACAGTTGCCCCTCTTTGACAGAACTCGAAAGTCATAAGTGACGGGAGTGAATGTCAAAGCCCAGAGACGACCCATTTTTGACAAGGCCGAAGACTTAGACAAACGTACAAAGTAAACAGAGATGTGCCCGCGGGCATGCCCGCAGGCAGGGGGGGCAAAATGCAAAACGATATGCAAGAAGCCCAACATAACTCAAAGATCATGCAAATGCAGGAAGCTGTAATGAAGCAAGTATTCGCAAATAAATGCAACAGTTTTAAGCAAGAACGCAAAGCAACAACTACATTTCATGCAGTTTAGAATGCGGAGGATTATTCAATCCCCGCCATGTCTCACTCGGAGAAGATACGATACCTGCGCGATTCGTCTGGTCGCACCAGCCTCAATTGAACCGTACATACAATATCGTGCCTGTAAAAGAGAGAAATTGCAACAAGTACAATATGCTACCAACATATATTTAATGTGATTCCGAAAGTTTGACACACGCAGCGCCGGTGAGTGAATGCATCGCAATGCAAGAGTGGAACATGCGTGACAACGTATGCTCAAACATAGAGGTATGCCAATATCAAGAAATGTGCATAAAAATGTGAGTATGCTCATGAGAATGCGAATTATGTGCATGATAGTACAATGCGAGCATAAGTTAACGTGCCCGTTTGTTACGAAACAACGATCACGGAAATGCATGTTTCGGCGAAGGTAACTCGATCACGGCCTCCGATCCGCTTCCCGGAAAGGCTACAACTCTTTCAAAAAGGATACACTTTGATTTTGATGAATGATGATGAGACACATGTCAGATCTTGAAGCTGAAGTTCCGGCGGAGCAATTTCACGACCGGAAGTGTACTCATCTTGAATTTTTTCAGGTCCCGGGAACTCCGATCTTCCTCAAAATTTGCAGGGAGCTAGGTGAGCCTGTGAGGGACATGGCCGGCCGTTTATCTTCCCAAGGGGAGGCCACCGGCCACTTTTGTAAAAAGTAATTGGCTGGCCGGCCGGTTTTCCAAAAAGGAAATGGCTGGCCGGCTAGAAAAGGTGGCCGGCCGGCCATATGCCCAAATCCAAGGGCATTTTGGTATTTTCACCTCCTTTTTGATGCTCCTACATTCTAAGACTTGGAGCCTATATAATGCAGCCGAGATCTCTTCCTTTCTTGCCTCCTACAACACTTTCTTCTCCAGATCTGAGTTCCATACGCGTTTTCCAACGCCCCACGCAAGTTGTTTCCGCAAAAACATTTAGTTTTAAACACTTTGAAGCGATTAAATTTCGGTTTCGGAACTTCTTTTCTCATTTTCGCCACTTGAGGTAAGTTTGTCTCAATATTTGGAAGATTTTCTCGGGAGTTGACTTTTGTTGACTTTTTCATTTCCCGAGAGTTGACTTTTGTTGACTTTTTCCAATTTTGACTCATTTTCGCTCATTTTTGCTCCTTTTGTAGATTCTTTGAAAATGGCGGGCAATTCTCCCCACGGCGGAGGTTTTCCAGGTGCCGGAGACGATTTTGATCCCATGACTTTGCCCCCGAGGACCCGACCTTTTATTCCCGGGAGGTACAATCCGCCAGCACATGTCCTCCCTCGTGCCGTCTTCCATCACTTCACTAGCTTTGACGAGCGAGCACCTGGGGATTTGCTTCTCCGAGAGCCAGAGCATCACCTCTCTCATGAGGCCCGAGAGGTATTTACTTCGTTTTCTGCATTTTTCGTACATTTCGCACCTTTGCCATGCTTGAACACGCAGTTTAGCTTATGACATAGTACTTTGCTTGCATCCTGAACATGTAGTTTAAACATTCGAATTTCTGAACACTTGGTTCATTAATTAATTGCGAACGCACAGTACACATTAGTTTAGAGGTGAACACACGGCTCAAACACTGATTTGTCGAACACACAGCCCGAATTCGAAAGTGAACACACAGCCCACACTTTAAATTTTCTGAACACGCAGCCCAGATTAGAATAGTGAACACGCAGCCCACACTGATAGAAAGTTGAACACACAGCCCAAACTTTAAATTTTCTGAACACGCAGCCCAGATTAAATAGTGAACACGTAGCCCACGCTAGTTGAAATTTGAACACGCAGCCCAAACTTTAAATTTTCTGAACACACAGCCCAGATTAGAATAGTGAACACGCAGCCCACGCTGATAGAAAGTTGAACACGCAGCCCAAACATTAAATTTTCTGAACACGCAGCCCAGATTAAATAGTGAACACGTAGCCCACACTGATAGAAAGTTGAACATGCAGCCCAAACTTCAAATTTTCTGAACACGCAGCCCAGATTAAATAGTGAACACGCAGCCCACACTGATAGAAAGTTGAACACGCATCCCAAACTTTAAATTTTCTGAACACGCAGCCCAGATTAAATAGTGAACACGCAGCCCACACTGATAGAAAGTTGAACACGCAGCCCAAACTTTAAATTTTCTGAACACGCAGCCCAGATTAGAATAGTGAACACGCAGCCCACACTGATAGAAAGTTGAACACGCAGCCCAAACTTCAAATTTTCTGAACACGCAGCCCAGATTAAATAGTGAACACGCAGTCCATACTGATAGAAAGTTGAACACGCAGCCCAAACTTTAAATTTTCTGAACACGCAGCCCAGATTAAATAGTGAACACGCAGCCCACACTGATAGAAAGTTGAACACGCAGCCCAAACTTTAAATTTTCTAAACACGCAGCCCAGATTAAATAGTGAACACGCAGCCCACACTGATAGAAAGTTGAACACGCAGCCCAAACTTCAAATTTTCTGAACACGCAGCCCAGATTAGAATAGTGAACACGCAGCCCACACTGATAGAAAGTTGAACACGCAGCCCATACTTCAAATTTTCTGAACACGCAACCCAGATTAAATAGTGAACACGCAGCCCACACTGATAGAAAGTTGAACACGCTGCCCAAACTTTAAATTTTCTAAACACGCAGCCCAAATTAAATAGTGAACACGCAGCCCACACTGATAGAAAGTTGAACACGCAGCCCAAACTTCAAATTTTCTGAACACGCAGCCCAGATTAAATAGTGAACACGCAGCCCACACTGATAGAAAGTTGAACACGCAGCCCAAACTTTAAATTTTCTGCACACGCAGCCCAGATTAAATAGTGAACACGCAGCCCACACTGATAGAAAGTTGAACACGCAGCCCAAACTTTAAATTTTCTGAACACGCAGCCCAGATTAGAATAGTGAACACGCAGCCCACACTGATAGAAAGTTGAACACGCAGCCCAAACTTCAAATTTTCTAAACACGCAGCCCACACTGATAGAAAGTTGAACACGCAGCCCAAACTTTAAATTTTCTGAACACGCAGCCCAGATTAAATAGTGAACACGCAGCCCACACTGATAGAAAGTTGAACACGCAGCCCAAACTTCAAATTTTCTGAACACGCAGCCCAGATTAAATAGTGAACACGCAGCCCACACTGATAGAAAGTTGAACACACAGCCCAAACTTCAAATTTTCTGAACACGCAACCCAGATTAGAATTTGCATGTAGCTTATTTCACTTCATCAACACACAGCCCATTTCATTCCATTGGCACGCAGCCCAGTTCATCTCATTGGCACGCAGCCCAGTTCATTTCATCGGCACACAGCCCATTTCATCTCATTGGCACTTAGCCCAATTCATTTCATCGGCACACAGCCCATTTCATCTCATTGGCACACAGCCCATTCATTTCATTATTGACACATGTATTCATTCTGAATGCAGGTTGGTTCTCGCAGTGTACGGGGATATGGTTCCATCGCCGCGCGGGACTGGTACGCTGAGCTCCCGGAGGGTGTCCGAGATTTGGTAGACTTGGCAGGGTTCGGGCCCTTCTGCGTCGGGTTGTCACGTTGTTCCGCCAGGAGGACACTGATGGCAGCATTGGTAGAGAGATGGTGGGACACCACCAACTCCTTTCATTTCTCTGCTACTGGGGACATGACCATGACGCCTCTAGACTTCGCTGTGTTGACTGGCTTGGACATAGGAGGTTGGCCCATCCCCTATGATGAGGATATGGGTGAGTGGGAGGCCGTTTGGATGTATCTATTGGGGGCTCGCCCGCCTGTTGACCGGGTTTCTGGGAGAGTCCGATACACTTGGTTCTCTTCCCACTTCCGACGGGCGGAGATGGTGCCCGAGACTCCTGAGGAGACGGAGCAGTACGCCCGTGGTTTCCTTATGTTCCTCTTCGGGACTACCCTGTTCGCCGATAGAGGGAACACAGTCGGGCTATACCTGCTGAGCGCTCTGGTTGACCTATCACAGGTCCATCGATATGACTGCGGTGGCGCCGGCCTGGCTACCCTTTACTTTTATATGAGCGCGACCTCCCGCGGGCGTGGAGATTTACTTGGCGGCTACTGGAGAGCCTGGGAGGTACTTTTCTGTCCCCTTGATTTACATTTCTGCTTTTCATTACTTGTACATTGCACTCACAGCGCACTTTTACAGTCTGTATTTTGCTCTCAGCATTTCGTACTTACATTCTGCACTGCTTTTCTCAGCTATGGGTCTATGTATACTTCCCAGCATTAGCCCCAGAGTTGGAGGTGGCAGGGCTTCCCATGACCCCATACTCACTAGTGTTCGAGGGCCCGCTCCGGCCGAGACCCCGAGAAACCCTCATTTACCTGCGACAGTACTTTGACACTGTGCGGCATTCGGAGGTACTTCAGAACTTTCAGTTCCTTTCATTTTCATCTTTGATTTGCTCTGTATATTCCCGATTTCTGATTGGTTTATGCATTTATCATCCGCAGATCTCATGGCAGCCTTGGGCGCCCCTGGGTGATGGTCTCCGACTTCAGTATACCGGAGGGTCGGACATATCCCAGTATAGGGTCCTGCTCGAAGGGCCGGTTGGCAGGGCATGGTTCCTGGGGGAACGCTTTCTGCGTCAGGTATGGGGGTATCTTTCTCAGGATCCTCCCGCAGTACCCCCAGTCAGTATGCGGACTGCTGACAGGCTCTCTTACTCGGAGGTAGTCGGCGCTATGCTGGGTAGCGATGCTTTACTATATCTCGAGAAGGGGGACTACGCCACTTACCGTCACATATATTTGATGCCTCCATTGACGGGAGTTCGCACCCCGATGACGAGGCCTGTGGTATGTCATCCTCGGGCCAGGCCTGAGCTCGGGCTGTAGACGCCCCTTCTACTAGTAGGGCTGGTACATCTAGAGGTGGGGGTAGACCGGTTCCTCCGATTCTGTCGACTTATCGTCATCCTGGATGGCCAGATATGCCGACTGAGTTGATGGCGTGGCAGTATGGGGCTATCTCTCCGACTCCGATCCCGCTAGAGCCTCCGATGCCCAGTGATCGATACGCCATTGATCCTGACTCACCGCTGGTATGCTCCACTGTTTTTCATTCATCATTCAGATGTTTAGACATTCTTTTGTTCACTGATGATTATGAGCTCATATTTGCAGCCACCGCGAGGGTACATGGAAGAGGTGGTTGGACTGGTGGCCACACTCGAGGGCATGGTCCTGCGTAGGGAGGCACAGTTGTCTATCGCGGGCATTCAGGTACCCTTCAGTTTTCTGGCATTTATCATACTTCTGATGACATGCTGATTTCTACTGCATCGATAGACTACTTGTGTAGAGCACATCTGACACACACCCCACTTGGACACTGCATTTACAAGCACCCACTTCATGTAGCCTTTGCTTGTATCTGCATCTGATGTATATATTTGGACTGATGTATTTGAATTGAACTTTTTGTTTTCAGATGCCTTCATGGTCCGGTCAGCCGCAGGCCAGGCCACCTGGGCCTCCTTGGGGAGCTGGGCCATCTGGGCCTTTTGAGGGAGTTGGGTCACCCGGGCCTTTTCAGGGGGCGGGGCCATCCCGGCTTTTCCGAGGAGCCGGGCCATCTAGGCCTTTTCGAGGAGCTCGAGGAGGGCCTGTCCGCAGACGCAGGGCTCACGTTGTAGAGGCGGAGCCTGACGAGGAGGAGGAGGAGGATGCTGAGGAGGAGGAGGAGGCTACCGACCGTCAGTCAGAGACATCTGCTGAGGAGGGGGGCTCCGGTCTTGGTTCGGGGAACAGAGGCGAGGCTGAGGGGGATCCTGAGGATGAAAGTTCCGACTCAGACGATGATGATGGTGCAGAGGTTGTCCCGCAGAAGAGAATGAGGAGTGCTTCTCGTTCCCGTTCCCGAGGACATTGATGCTGTTGTTTCCTGCTTTATTTTTCTTTTACTAGTAGTTTGTAGCACTTTGCACATTGTTAGGCAGTTTTATTTTTTGTAAAACTTGTACCTTTGTTTGTTGTAAAGCATGATGGAATGAAACAGCTTTTGAAAAGGTGTTTGTATTTTAAACTTTTAGCATCGTATCGCATCATTTTATTTTGCACAAAAATGAAATCGAATGGTAATGTGCATTGTGTAATCACCAAGTCAGGTAGTGAACCGACGCAACAAACTAAGCAACTCAACTTACTAAGATATAACAGAACCTTTAGCAAGTTTACAACTCGATAAACATAATGCAATAACGTTGACAACGCAAATAAACAAGACTTAAAACAAAGATTGTTTAATCAGAAAGTAATGAATCGAAAATACGAAACACGTCCGCTCGACAAACAACTCGATAAGCAAAACAACAACTCGATAATCAAAACAACAACAACAGAGTGTACTTCGGACGATCTGGGCACCGGAACGCATCCGAAACAGAGGGAAATGAAGGCCTTTGACTCTCCCGTTGCATGGAGATGCTTGAAACTTTCCCTCGAAGGGTAAAACAGGGCCAAGGGGATACACTGCAGCATTGCCGGCCACCTTTAGGAGCCGGCCGGCCAATTTTGTGGAGAGAGGGAGCCGGCCGGCCACTTATGTAAAAAGTAAATGGCTGGCCAGCCAGAAAATGTGGCCGGCCGGCCACTTATTCCTGCAGCCAGCTGGTTTTTGACACGTGTCCCTGTGAATAGTGTTTTTCCCTCTATAAAAGCCTCAACTTCGGAAACATTCATTTCATCTTAGTTTTACACAAAGATGGAGGCGTTTCTCGCAGAAAATCTCATATCTTGGATCTCTTCTCTAGATGGCTCGGAAAAGCTGAACTTCCGGGGTTTCGGTTTGAATGCACTATTCACGCTGAGCCGTACTCCACTGCATCTCCCTTTTCTCCATGCCGCGGCAAGGTTTTGGAACCCAGTGACGCACGTTTTTAGCTTTGGCGGCCAAGAGATGTGTCCCACTTTCGAAGATTTTCAGGTTTTGATGGAGTCTGAATGCCCTGAAGTGATCTTGCCCCAGCTCCGTTTTGGCCATGCTCAGGCTTTAGGGCGGATGTGTGGGCTCACGGCGCATGACGCCCGATCTCTGATCTGCAGTGGGGAACTGGACATCCTCGGCTTGATCCATCGTTTTTCCGACGCCGGTGACCGCAGCAACCATTATTGGCAGGGTTTCCGGCAACACGCCCTCTGCTTATGTTTGTTGTCTCACTTTCTGCTTTCCTTGGGCTTCGGCGGGGCTAGCATTCGCCTGATTGAAGTCGCCCAAGGCTTGAGAGAAGGAAAGAGCTGTATTGCCATGACCTTGGCCGAGACGCTGATGGGTTTAGATTCTGTCTATCGCCGGGAGGCGACTAGGTTTGCCGGGAGTCCACTGCTTCTGCAGGTAATATTTCCCACCCGACCTCACATATATATTTGCTCACATCACTCGACCCTCAGGCTCAGTTTGTCTCACAAAACCCTTGTCTTACTTTTCTCTCATCGTACATCTCTCTGTTCTTTATTCTCTCATTTTCCATCCCTCCCCCAAGTATGGTTAATGAACAAGTTGCAGGTTGTGGACTCTTGCCCGGCCTATTCAGCTCGAGGCTACTTCTTTCGACAGCGCCTAGTCAATGCTCTTGACGAAAGGTGGTGGTTCGATTGGATGTGCAATTTGTCCGCAGACGGCATTGCTTGGCGTTGTCCTTGGCTCAACCTCCTAGCAATGAGCTATAGTATGTCTCGGCTGATTGGGATCCAATTGATTGGTCTAACCCACTGCGTATTTTATTTTCCGTTCCGGTTTCTGCGTCAGTTTGGTCATGATCAGACCTGCCCACCGGCGGGGATTGAGTACCCAGCTGCTTTCCCGGTCCGGGGTGCACAGCTTGCCCGATATGCCACAGCCTGGAGGACTAGAGAGCTCCTGGCCCCTGCTTCCACTTTCAGTTGCACTTTGTCTGATGAGTGCTTGGATTGGCTAAATGAGGAGGCACAGGTTGGGCCTAGCTTGGCATCAGATGCTTCGTCCAGCTCTGGGAGGGGACGTAGAGATACTTGATTCAACTATGCCCCAAATTTATTGCTTATTTAGTATTTTCAAGTTTTCTTTATGAATGTACTAAAAAGCAACCTCGATTGTAATGCAAGAGCAGGAGAATTCAGTTTTGAAATCAATGAAATGGAAAGTTATGGTACTGAAAATTTTCCGCTTTGGTCCAAAAATGGTCTAAGTCGTAAAAAGATTAATTTGAACAAAGTCGACTTTTATTAAAACTTTTCAAAACTATTTTCGATGCGGATCAGAACTGGACACGCTGAAGATCTGTCACTGAGATGCACAACCCCAGATCCCTGCAACTGGAAAGTTGCCCCTAGTCTGAAGAACAATGCGACGCTTCATGGCAACGGAAAGTTGCCCCTAGTCTGAGTAACTTTGCACCGTCGCGGCAACGGAAAGTTGCCCCTAGTCTGAACAGCACTGTACCGGAGGTCGCGATAAATGCTGATGGATAAAGATGCCTGAGATGATCGAAATGGACAGAGTTGATCGGGGAAAAGTTTATGGCTGAACTTCAAGGTGAAGTTGCCTACGTATCCCAAAGATGGGAATCAAGCCTTACGTAGTTCAGGCTGAGGTTCACTCGAGTATTTTCACTCTCCTTTTGCGCTCTAACTTTTGCCAAGGCCGCCCTTTGCGGGTTTTCAACCTTGCGAGCTCACTTTTTATATTTTCTAATTTTTTGTGCCTTGACTTTTGCCTAGTCGTCCTTTCGGGTTTTCGGCCTAGCGAGCCTCTCAAGGGTAATATTTCTTCAACTTGTCCATATTGATCGGTTGTGAGAACTCCAAGCCATCTAGATCCATCAGAACCATAGCTCCACCTGACCAGATAGCTTTGATGATGTAAGGACCAGTCCAATTGGGTTTGAACTTGCCCCTTGGGTCGTGGATAGGAGCTCGGTTGTCTTGAAGCACCAAATCTCCTTCTTTCAGATTCCTGGACTTAACCTTCTTGTTGAAAGCCCGGGCAATTCTGCGTTGATAGCCTTGGATGTGGTACAGTGCTTTCAGTCTTCTTTCATCAAAGAGCATGAGTTCTTCGAATCTGCTTTGCTGCCAATCTGCTTCGGCTATCTAGCATTCAGCCAATACTCGTAACGACGGAACCTCAATCTCAATGGGTAGAACAGCCTCCATTCCATAGACCAATGAATATGGAGTTGCTCCAGTAGAAGTTCTGATTGAAGTCCTGTAGCCCCACAGAGCAAATGGCATCTTGTCTGGCCAATCCCGGTAGGTTCCCACCATCTTCTGCAGTATATGCTTGATATTCTTGTTGGCGGCCTCAACCGCTCCGTTGGTCTGCGGCCGGTATGTAGATGACTTATGGAAAGCCACATTGTATTTTTCCAACAAGTCTATCACTTCTTTCTTGAAGTGGGAACCATTATCTGAAATTATCTCGTTTGGCACCCCGTAGCGACAGATGATGTTGTTTCTGATGAACTTTGCGACGTGCGACGCCTTCAACACCGCGTATGATTGGGCCTCGACCCACTTTGTAAAATAATCTATCGCTACTAGGATAAACTCATGCCCGTTTGACCCCTTCGGGGTAACAGCTCCGATCACATCAATTCCCCAGACTGAAAAAGGCCATGGCGAAGTCATGTTGTACAGCTTTGACGGCGGGATGTTCATGCGGTTTGCATGAATTTGACACTTGTGGCATCGCCGAACAAAACTAATACAATCCTCCTCCATGGTTGACCAGTAGTAGCCCTGTCTGAGGATCTTTCTGGCCAGCATTACTCCATTCATGTGTGCACCGTACTCCCCCCCATGGATGGCTTCCATCAGGCGTTTCGACTCTTCAGCTTCTACACAGAGCTTATGCATTCCCAGATGACCCCTTTTGTACAGCTTACCCCCGCAGATAATGAACTGAGCAGCCATTCTTCTGATGGCCCTCTTATCCTTGGCATTTGCCCCTAGTGGATATGTCTCCTTTTCCAAGAAGTTCCAGATGTCGTAATACCAGGGGTTGCCGTCTTGAACCTCATCTATGGCGGAAATCGACTCGTATGCTGTCGCAAACTTTTGATCAATAATGACTGGACGCATCTGGACTCCGGACGGGATGTCTATCATAGAAGATAGAGTTGCTAGTGAATCTGCGAAGCAGTTGTTCTCTCTTACGAGGTGGGTGAAATTTAGCTTCTCAAACCGAGGAATTAACAAATCCAAGGTTTGGTGGTAAATTATCATCCTTTCCTCCTTGACTTTCCAATCTCCTTTTGCTTGAGACACAACAAGGTTCGAGTCCCCAATGACGTCCAACCGTTTTGCCCCTAGTTCTAGGGCTGCTTCCAGGCCAGCAATACATGCCTCATACTCTGCCTCATTATTCGAAACTTTGAACTGGAGCTTGAATGCTAAAGGGATACGAGAATCGTCAGGCGCTATCAGCAACACCCCTATCCCATACCCATACTGGTTTGACGCTCCGTCAAAGTACATCGTCCAAGTTTCATCTTCGACGTGCAGAATGGCTTCATCAGGGAATAGATACTCAACCGCTTCATCCCCCTCAACCGGGTGGTCGGCAAGGAACTCCGCTACCGCTCTCCCTTTTACTGACTTGCGCGTTACATACTTAAAATCAAATTCGGAGAGCAACAGCAGCCAACGAGCTAGCCTACCCGTAAGTGCTGGTTTCTCGAAGAGATATTTGACGGGATCCAAACGCGAAACCAACATTACAGAGTGAGCTAACAGGTAGTGCCGCAGCTTCCTGGTTGCCCATACCAAGGCCAAACAAGCCTTCTCCAGCGGTGTATAGCGGGTCTCATAATCCATCATCTTTTTGCTCAGATAGTAGATGGCTCTTTCCACTTTGTCTTCTGACTCCTGCGCGAGCATGCAGCCCATGGTAGTCTCAGTTACCGAAAGGTACAATATCAACGGTCTCCCCGGCTCTGGTGGTGACAACACGGGCGGGTTCTGTAGATACTCTTTGATCTGCTCAAAAGCTGCTTGACATCGGCCGTCCCATTGGAATTTCTTTCCTTTCTTCAGTAGACCAAAAAGTGGTTCACAAGTCAAGGTTAATTTAGAAATAAACCGTCTTATGAATTGCACTTTACCCAGAAAGCCTCGCACCTCCTTTTCAGTCCTTGGTGGTGGCATTTCTAAGATGGCCTTGATTTTGGAAGGGTCGACCTCGATGCCCCTTTGTGTAATCAGAAACCCTAGCATCTTCCCTGCTGTAACACCAAACGTGCATTTCTGGGGATTCAGTCACAGCCGAAATTCTTTGATCCTTTGAAAGAATTTTTGTAAGGCGGTGTAGTGGCCCTCTCTTTCTTTGGACTTGACAATCATGTCGTCCACATACACCTCGACCTCTTTATGGATCATATCATGCAATATTGTAGTTGCTGCCCGTTGATACGTAGCTCCAGCATTTTTCAACCCGAATGGCATCACTCTATAACAATATATACCCCACGGGGTAGTGAACGCATTCTTCTCCCGGTCTTCGGGTGCCATTACTATCTGATTATAGCCTGAGAAACCATCCATAAACGAAAGCAAGGCCTGTCCTGCCGTGAAATCCACCAATTCATCAATGTGTGGCAAGGGAAAGTCGTCCTTCGGACTGGCCCTGTTCAAATCTCTGAAGTCTACACAGACCCGAATTCTGCCGTCCTTCTTTGGCACCGGAACAATATTGGCCAACCAAGTTGGGTATTCGGATACCAAAAGGAACCCTGCGTCAATTTGCTTGGTGACCTCTTCCTTAATTTTGAGAGCCCAGTCCGGGCGGATCCTTCTGAGTTTCTGTTTGACAGGGCGGGCCTCGGGATCAAGAGGGATCCGGTGCTGTACAATCTCAGGATCGATTCCAGGCATGTCTTCGTAGGACCACGCGAAAACATCTTTGAAATCTTTTAATAAAGCGACTAAGCGCTCGCGCTCCTCTGAAAACAACGTGGACCCGATCTGGACCAGCCGCGGGTCCTTCTCAGTACCAACATTCACAGTAGTGATTTCATCCATTAAAGGTTTAACAAATCTTTCCTGCTCTTGATCAATTAACCGTTGCAAAACTGGGAGAATTTCTCCCTCGTTGTTTTCATCAAAATTTTGAAAATCCTGATTTAAGCAATAAATCAAAGGCACAGAAAAATACTCAGAAACCACATCCACATCATTCTCATTAAATATTTCCAAGCCGTCAGATTCCTCTGTTTCAACAGACTCAAAAGAAAATGAAAATGACGACCTAGACAGGACTGTGGCATCCGGGTTATCACCCCCAGGAATACCGGACTCAGACTCAGTCGAGCTGGAATCCGATTCCGACACACAAGATTCGTTGGAATCAGATTCCGGCTCACTACCTGACCCGGAACTGCTAGATAAAAAGCCTTCTTCATATTGCCAGATGAGAGAAGGTGTGATAGATGCGTCCAAGATCGGCGCTGGAAAGCCTGCAGCTATTTCATCTCCAATCATAGAAACCAAAGAGTTATCCCCCAAGCACTCTTGGTTGATCGGAGGATCTGATAGTAGACTCGCCAGTGCTACCCCCATTTCAAGCTCTGTGCTCTCAGGATCCACTGTTCTACACTGCTCAACCTCAGTTGGTGGGTCTGTCTGTGCTTCGGCAACGTCATCCCCAGATAATTGTATGTCGAAGAAGATTTCAAAACCAGGCCCGCGCTTCTTCTCCGCGTTCAGCCATGGCTCTGGGAAGCCACAAAATGGAAAATCTTCCCCCTCCCGGACGAAGCGTCCGTTTAGGGTACCCCAGATGGGCCTATGCATTAACTCAAATGGCTTCCCAGCCTTCTTTGCCCTGGCTCTTCCGGCCATTTCTTTCCCTTTCCTCACCCAGTCCTCTTTGGTGGGCAGATAACCCAGTCCAAAGGTGTGAGGGTTGTGTGGCACTTCGGCCAACACTGAGACGCCCTTCCGGCCGCTTCTCCCTAATCCCATCCCGGGGGTATGTTTTAGCTTGTTCATGAGGTAGATAGATTGAGCACTAACGTACATACCCTCATTCACAGCCATGACATTCTGCACCACTTGAGCCTCGGCCAAAGTGAACCCCGACAAAAACACATCCTCCGTGCCGTGCTCGATCTCCAAGACAGGTGTGGACACTTCCGGCGGCGGATGGATTGATGAATTCCCAAAAACGATCGCTACCCCTTTCCCGTGAGGGTACTTTAGTATTTGATGTAGAGTGGAAGAGACTGCTTTGACCTGGTGCAACCACGGTCGCCCCAAAAGTAGGTTAAAGGTTGCAGGAACGTCCAAGATATGAAATTCAATGCTGTGCTGTCCTGGACCAACCTTGGTTTGAATTTTAACAGTCCCCATCACTTCTCTGCTGGTATTGTCGTATGCTCTGATCACTTGGGTAGTTGGGACGAAGTCCACGGGCTTTAACCCGATTGCATATGCCGTTTTGGTTGGGCAGACATTAATCGCAGACCCGGTATCAACAAGTACCACCGGTATCCACTTATCTCTACATTCCACAGAAATATAGAGAGGTTTGTTATGATTTGTGCCCTCAGGCGGTAACTCCTTGTCCGAAAAGGTTAATGCCGGGGAACCTCCTCCCGGAAAAACCAGCCCAACCAGCTGTTCAGGCATGGTGTCTATGGAGAGTTTGGACTTGTCCATGGCAGATAGGACAGCTTCCCTATGTACTCGTGATGCCATTAGCAGTCCTCAGATGGTGATGTCCGCTTGTATCTTTTTTAACTGTTTCAGCACAGCTTCCTCTTCAATCTGCTTCTCCTTCTGTTTCTCCGCTTCTCTATCCTTCCCTGATGCCTCGGGTTGGTCCAGGTGTGGGGGTTTGAAGTACCGCCCACTTCTCGTCATATGGTCAACCTCATCGAGGTACCAAGTGTCATCCGGTTGATTATTCCCCCAGTCTTCATCCGTGTGGGCAAGACATAAGTCATCGTCTTCCCACCACATTCCGTCGGCAGCCAACAGACACCTGTCTGGCTCCGGTTTAGTTGCACTCGCAGTACTCCCTGTCCACATGCTCGTAGCATTCTCTATCTTCGTGCACACAACACTTTTAGTCCCCTCAGGGCCTTTAGCTTTCCTAATTCTCTCAGCCTCCTCAAACTTTTCTCGTTCCAGCTGCATCAGTACAGCTGTTTGTTCAACAATTCCCGTATCCATAATGCCCATGTCTCGAGCGAAATTCTTAGCACCGGTGCTCTCCGGCGATACAACTTGACTTTCGGCCATTCCGGCCACAACTGATACTTCTGTCCCTACCGGGCTCTGTTCTGGTTGGGCTTCCCCTACTGCATCTGGTTGATCCTCGAGCCATCCAGTGGCCTCCGTTGATCCCTCATAATCATACCAGTTGATTGACGCATCCCCCGGTTCCTGGTCATCGAAAAATTGCAAGTTGGCAAAGTCCTCCTCTACGACTGTCAGATCATCTGCCCATAGCCCAGATCCATCCCCCCAGATCATGCATAGCTCTCCTGTCTCTGGCAATTCTATACCTAGCCCAATTCGGCTTGTTGATAGGATGTACTCGCTTGGATCATAGGCTCCCCCAGCAAAACTCTGTCCAGTCCCAGATTCAACAATCTCATTCTCTCCCAAAATCTGCCCTGCCCCGTCTTCAACGGTCACCACCATCGGTTCTGGTCGGGTTTTGGAGATGTCCACCATGCACAAGAAATCAGTGCAATCGGGAAGGAGCACTTCCGGCTTGGGTAGGTGGGTGGGCGTAATATAGATGCTAGGATTGTAAGATGTGACCCCAGTCTGGATAAAATTGATTCTATTAGGAGGAGGAGCTTGGTTATGTGGTGGGAGAGGGTTGGTTGTGACATTGGGTTTATCAGGAGGCGCGATCACCTGTTTGTCAATAAGATCCTGGATCTCATGACGCAATCTGTAACAACGGTCGGTGTCATGACCGTGTTGTTGGTGATACGCACAGTATTTTGCTGGGTTATAAGAGGGGGGGAGTGGATTCGGTAATGGCTTTGGCTCCAGGGGTTTCAAATGATTTTTTCTGATCAATATTCCCAGAACTTTGGTCAGGGGCAAATATAGTGGGGTAGAGGTTCTTTGGCCTCGCGGTTGGAATCTGTTGGTTTGTGTGTTGCTTCCGGACGCGCCGGAGAAGGGTGTGGCAGCCATGGGCCTTGGAGGGGGAGGGGGAGTGGTGGTGACCATACTAACTTCCGAGGCTCTCGTATTTGCAGCGCCACTCGGGCCCGCATTGTTGTTGTGGTTGAAAGTCCTCCTCGGTTGTTCTCTGTCGTGGTCAAACAGACCTTGTTTCATTGCATCTTCGATTTGCACCCCCATCTCATGTAAATCTGCGAAAGTAGGGAAGGGGACTACAATCATTCTCTGCATCAACTTTGGGTGGAGATTGCGCACAATCATCCGGATTTGATCTTTGTCAGTGGGCCTTAAAGTCATCATTGACGCCTTTGCCCTCCATCGGATCACAAAGTCTGAGAAAGTTTCCTTGGGCTCTTGCCTTGTCGTTTCGAGATCACGAGTTGTGATCTCGATCTGAGTGTTGTATGAATATTGCGCGACAAAGGCCTCAGCCATTTCATCCCAATTCCTTTTCACTTCATCTTGTAACTTTGCGTACCAGTGGGCGGCCATACCCGACAGGGTTCGGCCGAATAGTGAAAGCTTCTGTGGTCGTGTTAGGCCCATTGGCTGCAAGATGTCTGCGAACAGTCGGAGATGGACCATGGGGTCGCCGGACCCGTCAAAGCGGTCGATTTGTGGCATTTTGAACCTATCGGGGAGTGTTACGGCCTCCTCGGTATATCTGTCTTCGATATCCGGCATAGCCTTGACCCCTTGGGATTTCTTAAAGAGCTTCTCCAGTTTGCTCAATTTCAGAGCTGTATGATCAACCTCGAACTCGAAGGGAGAGTCGGGGCGATTGGGTGCATGGACCTTAGACAGTTGTGGTGGAAGCAGGGGCGGAGCTGGCCCCGTTGGAAGATTCGTGTCCTCTTGTAAGTTTTGGATATTCGGCAAGGTATTCTGGGCATTTGGTGGGGCGTTCTGAACAGTAGGTGCCTGCTCAGGTAATGGAGCCCCTGCCGGAGGAGGGACTTGATGTGAAGCGGATACTGTATTCTGTTGTTGCAGCCTGGTAATCAGCTCAGCCTGCTGGGTCATAATCTCAGCTTGTTGCTTAGCGAGTTCATCCCGGCGAACGGCATCCTGTTGCATGGCCCGCATGGTTTCTTGCATTTGGCGCATCATCTCCTCAACTCCTGTTGGTGCCGTCATACTGTTTTGATTTGTCTGAACTACTGGCAGATCTGTCTCAATGGGGATCTCAATCCGACTGTCCACTGATGGGGGAAACCACTGTTCTGGTGATCTCTGTTCAGATACACTGCGCTTTTTCTGCTTTCTTCTGGTAACAGGGGGTAGAGAATGGAACACTGGCTGTCCGTCGATTAGATCCTCAGATCGATTGAGTCGACGACCTCGTGTCCAAAGTGCTTGGGGAATGCCTGCTGGGTTGGAAGCAATTGTGCTAGAACTGACCTAGCAAAAGATAAATAAAGCGAAAAGGAAATAAATAAACAGATAAACAGACAGCATAACAGCTTAAAATAAAATGCATGACACACAGCCGGGCATAACAACACACAGTCAATAAGCTGAGTACACACTGTCCTCAAACACTGATTATTATCCCTGTATCACTGTCCCCTAAAACAGGATCTGATATCCGCAGATAACTAATTCTCAAATACTGGCTGATGCCCGCAGGCCTGATACCCAAACTCATGTACTGAACTGATGCCTGCAGGCCTGATACTGACAATACTGAACTGATGGCCGCAGGCCTGATACTGACAATACGGAACTGATGCCCGCAGGCCTGATGCCCAAACTCATATACTGATACATGCATTCCTGTAGAGACGCACTCTAAAGCACATAACAGATAAGTGAGAGCCAAAACACCCCTATGTTGGGGTAGGGTTTCCCTGTCCTATTTTGTCAGGAGCTAGGGTTTCACTACGCACGCAACAGTTTCAAACAACCTATAAACGGGTAAGCAACCTGTCCTAATTTGGAATGGTCACTATGGATCCGAATATGCACTAGGTCGAATGGTCAAAGAGGGCGCCCCGGTAAAACCGGGGTTTGTGTTCCCATACTGGCAGAGCCCACAACCGGTCAGCCTTATGGTCAGGCCTTGACAAGACAAGCCTCCAGCAAACCGTTCAGGAATATCAGATGGCAAACACGGTGTCCTAGGCGCACCAATGCAAATGCAATGCAAAGAATCACACAAGTGTAGTCAAAAACAGATATCACGAGTTCGAGTTAAGTTCTCTAAATCCCCAGCAGAGTCGCCAGAAACTGTAACAAGCCCGCGGGGGACCTCGCTACAGCTCGGACTCGACTTGTAGTCACGGTTCTTAATATGAACCAAAGAGTCCAAATCCGGCAAATCGTTTTAAGAAAACAGATTTTTGGAAGAAGTGCCAAACATGGACTGCTTTGCCAGATACAGAGTCGCCACCTAAATATTTTATTTTGGGAAATTTAGGAAACTCTGACTCGGTGCCAAAAGGCCACGCGTCCGTCATTACCAAAATTGCCTCGGCTCGGGAACTTGGGTACGATTAGGGAAGGTCACTTCGTGAGCACCCCCGCTCGCCCGGTCATAGACCGGCCTCTACTAACCATGATATCTATTTTTGAAAACATTGTATGTTCTTATTCCGGTTATTAGCCTAGGTTACTATGTGATGCGCACAGCATACAAGTATAGACTGGATCGCCTGAATTGGAACAAAACATTTCATTTTTGCTTTTGAAAATGGTTTGCTACCCGCAGGTAGGCTTGAAACATTTGATGATTTATTCCAATTCAGATAACCCAACCTTCACCCACAGGCATTCAGGCAGTTATATCATATAAGCACATAGCCTCATGGTAAGCATGTTATTCATGGCAGTCACTCACACGCATGCAAGGATGCTAAAGCATACAACTTACCGGGTACTCCAAGCCAAAATAGAAACTACATTAGAAATCATGCATGAATCCAAAGTATACAGAAATGCCTAATGCAACACATGCAAAAATGCAACTATAGCAGGCTCGGCTATTCTAAACATGGCATATGGAATGCTACAACTATCATGTATTCAACTTTGAAATTGAAAGTACAATGCAGTTAGTATGATGCGCCGAGCCCGGTGCATGCAAAACAGATGAATGAATGCAAACATGCTGTCATACTGTATGCTAATTTAAATATGCCCTAATCTAACCATCATAAGCAGGTAAATAAAAGGGAGAAAGACGTGGGGTTGGAAGACATACAACACACACACGCACACTTTTTATAGTTGTGCCCTCTCGCAGAGGGTCTGAATAAATATACAGTCCCGAATAAATAATTACAGTCCAAATATTACAGTCCGAAAAATATACAAATTCCTACTTAATTAACAAATTAACTAACAAAGTAAATAAAACTGGCATGCAAGCCAGGGACTGCCTTGCTTCTGATGGATGATGCATGTCCGGGTTGTCTTGCGCGGAAATCCACCGGGATGCCCCAATTAGCCTCTGTTTAGCAGTTTATTCTTGGAAAGCGTTCCAGACTCCGAAAAGTTGCTGATTCTTCATTTTGCTGCAACAGAGAGCAGGAAAGGGGCATAGCAATGTATTTTCACAAATACATGCATGCCTCGATCCTCGTGCCACCAATCACGCATACCGAGGCATGATGGCCGAGGAGTCGAATTGCACAACTCAATATAGAATGAATGCACGTATAAACACAACAAAACCTAACTCCATCATGGGTAATCCGGAGTGTCGGTGACTGGGAATTGGGACACGTTCCGTCACTCGGAGTACGAAATGCACCTCGTTTCCCGTGCCCGGGCTGACTTCTATCCCGAACACGATGCGATATGCATGAAATGCATGAAATGCAACTAAGATACAATCCTAGTATGCACAATGCTATGAAAATGAGATGCCTCGAAATGCGTGCACACGGACACGCAAACTGAGAAAATAACAGAATGCAATCTAAGATACGACCTAGTATGCACTATGCTATGAAATGAGATGCCCCGAAATGCGTGCACACGGGCACGCAAACCGAGAAAATGACAGAATGCAATCTAAGATACAACCTAGTATGCACTATGCTATGAAATGAGATGCCTCGAAATGCGTGCACACAGGCACGCAAACCGAGACGATGGTATATGCAATGCAAGTGACTAAAATGGCATGGAAAATGTAACATGGACTTATACTAACATGAGAGAGCCTCAGCCACATTCACATAAGAGGCCGGTAGATGAAAATGAAGTGCCTCGAAGTGCGTGCACACGGGCACGCAAACTGAGGCAATGGCATACGCAATGCAAATGACATGGAAATATGATATGGGCTTATACCAACATGAGTGAGCCTCAGCCACACTCATATAGGATGCGGATAGATGAAAATGAGGCGCCTCGAAATGCGTGCACATGGGCACGCAAACCGAGGCAGTGGCATACGCAATGCAAATGACATGGAAATATGATATGGGCTTATACCAACATGAGTGAGCATCAGCCGCACTCACATAGGATGCCGAAGGACGAAAATGAGGCGCCTCGAAATGCGTGCACACGGGCACGCAAACCGAGCCAGTGGCATACGCAATGCAAATGACATGGAAATATGATATGGGCTTATACCAACATGAGTGAGCCTCAGCCACACTCACATAGGATGCCGAAGGATGAAAATGAGGCGCCTCGAAATGCGTGCACACGGGCACGCAAACCGAGGCGATGATAGAATGCGATGCAATGACATGAAAATGGAAAGAAATCATTCTAATAGAATTTCAGCAATGAAATATGGGGTAAAACAGTCCCGAAATGAGGCGAAATGACACCCGATGCACGGAATAGTCCCGAAACACGGATTTTGGCACCCGAAATGGCCTATGGCTATACCAAACATGCATAATATGGACATGGAATGTAAAGAAAGAAGCAAGGCAGCCCCAAAATTAGCATTTTACCAGTACAAAATATGGCCAAACAGCAAACCAAGATAGGGCAAAACTAGCATGCAAGAAATGGCCCTAAACATGGGATTAAGAAGCAACTCATAGCTGCTGGCCCCAAACAGGTTAGGGTCCTTCAAAAATGTTGAATAGGGACCCAAAATAAGACTATTTACAGTTTATGGCAGCCCCAAAAACAGTATAAAAATATATTAGAAATGCAATGCAAAAATGAGGCTCAAAAGTGGCTATAACATGAGGTATGCAAAATATTCACCAAACAGCCAAAGACCCTTAATGAAACATGTTAAGAAGGTCAAAATAAGACTATCTCTAGGCCTGTAAAATGGCCAAAAACAAAATCATGGTAGGCTGCCATAGCATGCAAAAATGGGACCAAAAAAGGAGTATAAAGGGAAGTATAACATGGAAGTCTAAAACAGTGTTGAGCCCTTCTTCAATGTTGAAGAGGGGCTCAAAATAAGCCTATTATCAGTTTACAACATGCTCCAAAATAAATCACACACAGGCTAAAAATATCATGCAAGAAAATGACCTTTTAGAGGGATAATGAAACAAGTGCAAGATGGAGGGCTCAAACAGGGTTGAGCCCTTAATGAGACATGAAAATGAGCTCAAAAAAAAGATACTTTCAGTTTTGGTCGGAGCTCAAATGTATAAGAAGGAGAGGCTAAGAAATATTGCAAAGAAAAGCTCAAAAAAGAGAAAATGGTAACTCACCCTTGGAGACAAGTCTTTTGTTGCTTCTTGGACCAATTTGCAGCTCCTTTAGCCTTTGAGAAGCCCTCCTTGTTGCTGGAAATGAAGTGGTGATGGTAGAGCTTGGTGGTGATGAAGAAAACAAGGTGTAGGACTTAAGGTTTTTTAGGAAAATGAGAAGGATGGAGGGAGATATGGATCTTGAGGCTTGAAGAACAAATTTTCTAACCCCTAAATATGATATGGCTTGCTGGTTATATGGACCAAAAAGGGGGTGTAAAGGTGGGGGAAAAGGAGGCCAACTTTCCCCCACAAAATATCCCCCGGATATTGATATTTTCTGGGGGATAAAGCTATACAGCTGTAAAGTGAACAGCGTGGGCATCTCGGCCGGCCAGTTATTTTGGTTGCAGGTGGCCGGCCGGCCACACCCCCTAGCCGGCCGGCTAGGGGTCAAAAGGTTCAAGCTGATTTAGTGGCCGGCCACCACATGATGGTGTCCTCCCATGTGTGTACATCACAAATATGTGGTTCAAAGTTCAAGAATGTGACCCCAAGGTGTTCAACATTAGCCCGGAAGGAGGGGTTAAAAAGGGTCAAATGGAATTACTGGCCGTCCACCAACTTTTAGGATCCTCCCAAGTGTGTACATCACAAATATATGGTTCAAAGTTCAAGAAAGTGGCCGCAAGGTATTCAACATTAGCCCGGAAGGAGGGGTTCAAAAGGGTCAAATGGAATTACTGGCCGGCCACCAACTTTTAGGATCCTCCCAAGTGTGTACATCACAAATATGTGGTTCAAAGTTCAAGAAAGTGGCCCCAAGGTGTTCAACATTAGCCCGGAAGTGTGAAAAACGGGCGCCGGAGGGCGTCGGAGGATGTATAACTGGTTGCTGCAACAACTACTGGCCTCCCACCCTTCAGTGACCTCCCTGGTGTTAAAACAGAGGTACCTGCCAAAAATGAACGAGAACCGATGCAAAACGAATGTTCGGGGGCCAAAACACGTAGTTCGGGGCCCCGGAAACTGCCCGTTAAACACCGAAAATGGTATTCGACCACGAAGTGGGTTTCTCAGACCCTAGTGTCCCTCAAAAGGGAGAAAATAGGAAGTATGCCAAAAATCAGAACAAACAGAGATGGTTAGGCGGTCCCGAACCGAGGCACACGGCCAACGATTCCGAAAAACCGGAAATCGGACTCCGAAATGAGCAAAATGGCCTACGGCCACCAAATGTAGCCCACGAACATTGAGAGATGGTCTACGGGACCTCTCCCTTCCCTCAGGAAAGTAAACAAGGAAAACCGAGCCTGGTTCGCAAACCGAGGCAAAGTACAAAAGAGGGTTCGGAAGTCCGGAGGCAGGGCTCACGGCCGCAACTCTGAAACTTCTGAACGAGCACATTATGCAACATCACCAAGCGCTCAATCAGTGACGTCTGAGTCTTAAGGTCGGTCAAAAATGGGGTGTCTACAGTTACCCTTGAAGCGCAGCAAGACAGCAACTTCTGGACCCAAAACCCAACTCCTTAACCTCTAAAAATGGCCTCCAAGAAGCTCCAAGCAATGGTGGAAGGGTTAGGCTATGAGGTGGTGTGCAAAGGTGCAAGAATCGTGCACACTTGGAGCCAAAATAGAGAGATATAGAGGGAGATATATATTTTGCCTTCCTAGAAGTTCTGAACCTGTGCCAAGGAAGAGGAGGGCCTCTCTTATGGAGATACAAGGCTAAAGCTTCTTCAAGAAGCTAAAAACCAAGGCTCAAGATCCTCCATACACGTGTATGGAGGATACAAATTGTGCCTTCCAGCTGGCACACACTCACACAGACAAAACAAGAGGGAGTAGGCCGAACAGCTCAGGTGGTCGGCTGACCACTTCCCCTGGTGGGCCGACCAGTTCAAAAGGTTCAACTCAAAGAAAGGTGGTCGGCAGCCCCATTTGATGGTCTCCACATTGAATGCAAGCTAGTGGTATAGTGGGAGACCAGTAAATGTGGCTCAAAAACAAAGGAGACCAGCTTCCTGACAAGAAAACCAGCTGGCGGGGAAAAGTGGTCTCCAAGGAGAAAAGGTGGTCTCCCACCCTTGTACCACCTTCCAAACAATGAAAACAAGGTCCATGCAAAAAATGAACCAAGATGGATGCAAAACGAGGGTTCGGGGGTCGAAACGCGCAGCCGGGTGCCCCGAAAACAGGCTGTTAAGCATCGAAAGTGGCGTGCGACCACAAAGGTGGTCTCCCGGGTCACAGTGTCCCTCTAGAGAGAGGAAGCAAGGTGTGTGCCAAAAACCGTGCAAAACAGAGAAAGCTAAGCGATCCCGAACCGAGGCGCACGGTCGACGGCTCTGAAAACCAGAAACTGGTCTCCAAACGGGAAAAGTGGCCTACAACCACGAAAAGTAGCCTACGGCCACCGAGAGATGGTCTACGAGACCTCTCCCTCCCTTCGGGAAGAGAAAACAAGACCTGGTTCGCAAACCGAGGCAAAGCAAAAAAGGGTCCTGAGGTCCGGGGGTAAGGCTCTCAGCCGAAACTCCGAAACCTCAGACCGAGCACAACATGCACCATCACCGAGAGCTTAATCGATGATGTCTGAGTCTTAAGGTCGGTCAAAAATGGGGTGTCTACACCAGATTATCCTATTCCATTCAATTTCATTTTTTGTCCGTTGACTGCATGAAACAATAAAGTCGCGATTAATCTTCGGGTGCGATCATACCAGCACTAATGCACCGGATACCATCAGAACACCGCAGTTAAGTGTGCTTGGACTAGAGTAGTACTAGGATGGGTGACCCCTTGGGAAGTCCTCGTGTTGCACCCATTTTGCCCCCTTTTTTTTTTTTTTTCCACCCTTCCCCGGACAGCTTGTCCGATTTTTAGCCCATTCAATCTCCTTCACCTCTTTTTCAACAAATTTCTCGCTTTTAAACCATTTCTAGATTATCCACTTCCATTCAATTTCATTTTCTGTCCAGCTACTACTTAAAACAATAAAGTTGTGGTTTATCTTCGGGTTCGATCATACCAGCACTAATGCACCAGATCCCATCAGAACTCCGCAGTTTAGCATGCTTGGGCAAGAGTAGTACCGAGATGGGTAACCCACTGGGAAGTCCTCCTGTTGCAACACTGTTGCCCCTTTTTTTTTTTCACCCTTCCCAAGACAACCTGTCCAATTTTTAGCCCATTCAATCGCCTTCGCCTCCGTTTTGACAAATTTCTTGGTTTTAAACCATTTCCAGATTATCCTATTACATTCAATTTCATTTTTTGTCCGTCTACTGTTTAAAACAATAAAGTCGCGGCTAATATTCGGGTGCGATCATACCAACACTAATGCATCGGATCCAATCAAAACATCGCAGCTAGGCGTGCTTGGGCGAGTGTAGTACTAGGATAGTTGCCCCCCCGGGAAGTCCTCATGTTGCATCCCTTTTACCGTTTTTTTTTTTTTCACCCTTCCCCAGACAAGCTGTTCGATTTATAGCCCATTAAATCGTCTTTGCCTCCTTTTCGACATATTTCTCGCTTTTAAACGATTTACTGATTATACTATTCCATTCAATTTCATTTTTTGTCCGTCTACTGCTTAAAACAATAAAGTCACGGTTAATCTTCGGGTGCGATCATACCAGCACTAATGCACCGGATCCCAGCAGAACTCCGCAACTAAGCGTGCTTCGGCGAGAGTAGTACTAGTGTGGGTGACCCCCTTGGAAGTCCTCGTGTTGCACACCTTTGGCCCCTTTTTTTTATTTTTTATTTTTTACACTTCTCCGGACAACCTGTCCGATTTTTAACCCATTCAATCGTCTTCGCCTCATTTTCGACAAATTTCTCGCTTTTAAACAATTTCCAGATTATCCTATTCCATTCAATTTCATTTTCTGTCTGTCTACTACTTAAAACAATAAAGTCGTGGTTAAGCTTCGGGTGCGTTCATACCAGCACTAATGAACCGGATCCCCTCAGAACTCCGCAATTAGGCGTACTTGGGCAAGAGTAGTACTAGCATGGGTGACCCGTTGGCAAGTCCTCGTGTCGCACACCTTTTGCCCGTTTTTTTTTTTTCACCATTCCCCAGACAACCTGTCCGATTTTTAGCCCCTTCAATCGCCTTCGCCTCCTTTTTGACCAATTTCTCGCTTTGAAACCATTTTCAGATTATACCATTCCATTCATTTTCATTTTTAGTCTGTCTATTGCTTATAACAATAAAGTCGTGGTTAATCTTCGGGTGCGATCGTACCCGCACTAATGCACTAGATGCCATGAGAACCCCGCAGTTAAGCGTGCTAGGGCGAGAGTAGTACTAGGATGGGTGACCACCTGGGAAGTCCTCGTGTTGCAATCCTTTTGCCCCATTTTTTTTTATTTTTTATTTTTCACCCTTCCCCGGACAACCTATCTGATTTTTAGCACATTCAATCGCCATCGCCTCCTTTTCTTCAAATTTCTTGGTTTTCAACTATTTCTAGATTATCCTCTTCCATTCAATTTCATTTTTTGTCCGGATACTGCTTAGAACAATAAAGTCGCGATTAATCTTCGGGTGCGATCATACCAGCACTAATGCACCGAAACCCGTCAGAACTCCACAGTTAAGCGTGCTTGGGCAAGAGTAGTACTAGGATGGGTGACCCCCGGCGAAGTCCTCATGTTGCACCCCTTCTGGTCTTTTTTTTTTTTCACCCTTCCCTGGACAACCTGTCTGATTTTTAGCCCATTCAATCGCCTTCCCCTCCTTTTCGACAAATTTCTTGCTTTTAAACCATTTCCAGATTATCCTCTTCCATTCAATTTCATTTTTTGTCCGTCTACTACTTGAAACAATAAAGTCGCTGTTAATCTTCGAGTGCGATCATGCCAGCACTAATGCATCGGATCCCATTAGAACACCGCAGTTTAGCATGCTTGGGCGAGAGTAGTACTAGGATGGGTGAACCCCTGGGAAATCATCGTGTTACAACCCTTTTGCCCCCCCCCCTTTTTTTTTTTCACCTTTCCCTGGATAAACTATCTGATTTTTAGCCTATTCAATCGCCTTCGACTTCTTTTCGACAAATTTGTCATTTTTATACCATTTCTAGATTATCCTCTCCCATTCAGGTTCATATTTTGTCTGGCTACTTCTTAAAACAATAAGGTCGCGGTTAAACTTCGGGTGCGATCATACCAGCACTAATGCACGAGATCCCATCAGAACTACGCATTTAAGCGTGCTTTGGCGAGAGTAGTACTAGGATAGGTGACCCCCTAGGAAGTCCACTTGTTGCCCCCCTTAGCAACCTTTTTTTTTTTTACCCTTCCCCGGACAACCTGTCCGATTTTTGGCCCATTCAATCGCCTTCGTCTCCTTTTCGACAAATTTCTCTCTTTTAAACCATTTCCAAATTATCCTATTCCATTCAGTATCATTTTTTATCTATCTACTGCTTAAAAAAATAAAGTCGTGGTTAATCTTCGGGTGCGATCATACCAGCACTACTGTCGCGGATTCCATCAGAATTTCGCAGTTAGCGTGCTTCGACGGGAGTAGTACGAGGATGGGTGAACCCCTGGGAAGTCCTCGGGTTGCACCCGTTTTGCCCATTTTTTTTATCACCCTTCCCCAGACAACCTGTCCGATTTTTAGACTATTCAATGACCGCAGCCTCTTTTTCAACAAATTTCTCGCTTTTAGACCATTTCTAGATTATCCACTTCCATTCAATTTCATTTTTTGTCCGGCTACTGCTTAAAACAATAAAGTTGCGGTCTATGTTCGGGTGCGATCATACAAGAACTAATGCACCGGATCCAATCAGAACTCCGCAGTTTAGCGTGCTTGGGCGAGAGGAGTATTAGGATGGGTGACCCCCAGGTAAGTCCTCGTGTTGCACCTCTTTTGCCCTTTTTCTTCTTCTCTGTGTTTTTTTTTTCACAGACAGCCTGTCCGATTTTTAGCCCATTCAATCGCCTTCACCTCATTTTCGACAAATTTCTCTCTTTTAAACCATTTTCAGATTATCATATTCCATTCAATTTCATTTTTTGTCCATTTACTGCATATGACAATAAGGTCGTGGTTAATCTTCAGGTGAGATCGTACCAGGACTAATGCCCCAGATCCCATCAGAACTCCACAGTTAGGCGTGCTTGGGCAAGAGTAGTACTAGGATGGGTGACCCCTTAGGAAGTCCTCGTGTTGCACCACTTTTGTCCCCTTTTTTTTTTCACCTTTCCCCAGACAACCTGGCTGATTTTTAGCCCATTCAATCGCCTTCGCCTCATTTTCAACAAATTTCTCGCTTTTAAATCATTTCCAGATTATCCTCTTCCATTGAATTTCATTTTTTGTCCGTTGACTGCTTAAAACAATAAAGTCGCGGTTAATCTTCGGGTGTGATCATACCAGCACAAATGCATCGGATCCCATCAGAACACCTCAGTAAAGCGTGTTTGAACGAGAGTAGTACTAGGATGGGTGACCCCCTGAGAAGTCCTCGTGTTGCTACCCGTCTGCCCCTTTTTTTTTTTTCATCCTTTCCCGTTCAACCTGTCTGATTTTTAGCCCATTCAATCGCCTTTGCCACCTTTTTGACAAATTTCTTTGTTTTAAACCATTTCCAGATTATCCTATTACATTCAATTTCATTTTTTGTCCGTCTACTGTTTAAAACAATAAAGTCGCGGTTAATCTTCGGATGCGATCACACCAGCACTAATGCACCGAATCCCATCAGAACACCGCAGTTAGGCGTGCTTGGGCGAGAGTAGTGCTAGGATGGTTGACCCCCCGGGACGTCCTCATGTTGCATCCCTTTTACCGCTTTTTTTTTTTCACCCTTCCCCGGACAGGCTGTCCGATTTTTAGCCCATTAAATCCCCTTCGCCTCCTTTTCGACAAATTTCTCGCTTTTAAACGATTTGCAGATTATACTTATCCATTCAATTTCATTTTTTGTCCGTCTACTGTGTAAAACAATAAAGTCGCGGTTAATGTTCGGGTGCGATCATACCAGCACTAATGCACCGGATCCCATCAGAACTTCGCAGTTAAGCGTATTTCGGCGAGAGTAGTACTAGTGTGGGTGACCTCCTGGGAAGTCCTCGTGTTGCACCCCTTTTGTCCCCTTTTTTTTAGTTTTTATTTTTTACCCTTCCCCGGACAACCATCCGATTTTTTACCCATTCAATCGTCTTCGCCTCCTTTTCGACAAATTTTTCGCTTTTAAACAATTTCCAGATTATCCTATTCCATTCAATTTCATTTTTTGTCTGTCTACTCCGTAAAACAATAAAGTCGTGGTTAAGCTTCGGGTGAGTTCATACCAGCACTAATGCACCGGATCCCCTCAGAACTCCGCAGTTAGGCATACTTGGACAAGAGTAGTACTGGGACGGGTGACCCCGTGGCAAGTACTCGTGTTGCACACCTTTTGCCTGTTTTTTTTTTTTTCACCATTTCGCAGACAGCCTGTCCGATTTTTAGCCCCTTCAATCGCCTTCGCCTCCTTTTCGACAAAATTTCTGGCTTTGAAACCAATTTCAGATTATACTATTCCATTCAATTTCATTTTTAGTCCGTCTACAACTTATAACAATAAAGTTGTGGTTAAGCTACGGGTGCGACCGTACCCGCACTAATGCACCGGATCCCATGGGAACTTCGCAGTTAAGCGTGCTAGGGCGAGAGTAACACTAGGATGGCTGACCACCTGGGAAGTCCTCGTGTTGCAACCCTTTTGCCTTATTTTTTTTTTATTTTTTATTTTTCACCCTTGCCCGGACAACCTGTCCTATTTTTAGCACATTCAATCGCCTTCGCCTCCTTTTCTTCAAATTTCTTGGTTTTCAACTATTTCCAGATTATCCTCTTCCATTCAATTTCATTTTTTGTCCGGATACTGCTTAGAACAATAAAGTCGCGATTAATCTTCGGGTGCGATCATACCAGCACAAATGCATCGGAACCCGTCAGAACTCCGCAGTTAAGCGTGCTTGGGTGAGAGTAGTACTATGATGGGTGACCCCCGGCGAAGTCCTCTGTACGATTTTTAGCCCATTCAATTGCCTTCCCCTCCTTTTCGACAAATTTCTTGCTTTTAAACCATTTCCAGATTATCCTCTTCCATTCAATTTCATTTTTTGTCCGCCTACTACTTGAAACAATAAAGTCGCTGTTAATCTTCGAGTGCGATCATACCAGCACTAATGCATCGGATCCCATTAGAATACCGCAGTTTAGCATGCTTGGGCAAGAGTAGTACTAGGATGGGTGAACCCCTGGGAAGTCCTCGTGTTGCAACCCTTTTTCCCCCCTTTTTTTTTTCACCTTTCCTGGATGAACTATCTGGTTTTTAGCTTATTCAATCGCCTTCGACTTCTTTTCAACAAATTTGTCATTTTTATACCATTTCCAGATTATCCTCTCCCATTTAGGTTCATATTTTGTCTGGCTACTTCTTAAAACAATAAGGTCGCGGTTAAGCTTCGGGTGCGATCATACCAGCACTAATGCACGAGATCCCATCAGAACTACGCATTTAAGCGTGCTTTGGCGAGAGTAGTACTAGGATGGGTGACCCCTAGGGAAGTCCACTTGTTGCACCCCTTTTGCCCCCCCCCCCCCGGTTTTTTTTTTACCCTTCCCCGGACAAGCTGTCCGATTTTTGGCCCATTCAGTCGCCTTTGCCTCCTTTTCGACAAATTTCTCACTTTTAAACCAATTCCAAATTATCCCATTCCATTCAATATTAGTTTTTATTAGTCTACTGCTTAAAAAAATAAAGTCGTGGTTAATCTTCGGGTGCGATCATACCAGCACTACTGTAGCGGATTCCATCAGAATTCCGCAGTGAGAGTGCTTCGGGGGAAGTAGTACTACGATGGGTGAACACCTGGGAAGTCCTTGTGTTGCACCCGTTTTGCCCTTTTTTTTTTTCACCTTTCCCCAGACAACCTGTCTGATTTTTAGCCCATTTAATCGCCTTTGCCTCCTTTTCGACAAATTTCTCGCTTTTAAATCATTTCCAGATTATCCTATTCCATTCAATTTCATTTTTTGTCCGTCGACTACTTAAAACAATAAAGTCGCGGTTAATCTTAGGGTGCGATCATACCAGCACTAATGCACCGGATCCCATCAGAACACCGCAGTAAAGCGTGTTTGAACAAGAGTAGTACTAGGATGGGTGACCCCTTGAGAAGTCCTCGTGTTGCTACCCTTTTGCCCCAAATTTTTTTTTTCATCCTCTCCCGTTCAACCTGTCTGAATTTTAGCCCATTCAATCACCTTTGCCACCTTTTTGACAAATTTCTTGGTTTTAAACCATTTCCAGATTAGCCTATTACATTCAATTTCATTTTTTGTCCGTCTACTGCTTAAAACAATAAAGTTGCGTTTAATCTTCGGGTGCGATAATACCAGCACTAATGCCCCGGATCCCATCAGAACACTGCAGTTAGGCGTGCTTGGGCGAGAGTAGTGCTAGGATGGTTGACCCCCCAGGAAGTCCTCATGTTGCATCCCTTTTACCGCTTTTTTTTTTCTTTTTTTTCACCCTTCCCTGGGCAAGCTGTGCAATTTTTAGCCCATTAAATTGCCTTTGCCTCCTTTTCGACAAATTTCTCGATTTTAAATGATTTGCAGATTATACTATTCCATTAAATTTCATTTTTTGTCCGTCTACTGCTTCAAACAATAAAGTCGCGATTAGCCTTCGGGTGCGATCATACCAGCACTGATGCACCAGATCCCATAAGAACTCCGTAGTTAAGCGTGCTTCGGAAATAGTAGTTCTAGTATGGGTGACCCCCTGGGAAGTCTTCCTGTTGCTCCCCTTTTGCCCCCTTTTTTTTATTTTTATTTTATTTTTTACCCTTCCCCAGACAACCTGTGCGATTTTTAATCCATTCAATCGTCTCCGCCTCATTTTCGACATATTTCACGCTTTTAAACAATTTCCAGATTATCCTATTCCGTTCAATTTCATTTTTTGTCTGTCGACTGCTTAAAACAATAAATTCGTGGTTAAGCTTCGGGTGTGTTCATACCAGCACTAATGCACTGGATCCCCTCAGAACTCCGCAGTTAGGCATACTTGCGCAAGAGTAGTACTAGCATGGGTGACCCCTTGGCAAGTCCTCGTGTTGCACACCTTTTGCCCTTTTTTTTTTCACCATTCCCCAAACAGCCTGTCCGATTTTTAGCCCCTTCAATCGCCTTCGCCTCCTTTTTGACCAATTTCTCGCTTTGAAACCATTTTCACATTATACCATTCCATTCATTTTCATTTTTAGTCTGTCTATTGCTTATAACAATAAAGTCGAGGTTAAACTTCGGGTGCGATCATACCCGCACTAATGCACCGGGTCCCATAAGAAGTCCGCAGTTAAGCGTGCTAGGGTGAGAGTAGTACTAGGATTGGTGACCACCTGGGAAGTCCTTGTGTTGCAACCCTTTTGCCATATTTTTTTTATTTTTTTTATTTTTCGCCCTTCCCCGGACAACCTGTTCGATTTTTAGCCCATTCATTCGCCTTCGCCTCCTTTTCGACAAATATCTTGGTTTTGAACCATTTCAAGGTTATCGTATTACATTCAATTTCATTTTTTGTCCGTCCACTACTTATAACAATAAGGTCGTGGTTAATCTTCGGGTGCGATCGTACCAGCACTAATGCACCGGATCCCATCAGAACACCGCAGTTAAGCGTGCTTGGGCGAGAGTAGTGCTAGGATGGTTGACCCGCTGGGAAGTCCTCGTGTTGCACACCTTTCACCCTTTTTTTTCTTCTCTGTTTTTTTTTTTCACCATTCCCCAGACAACCTATCTGATTTTTAACCCCTTCAATCGTCTTCGCCTCCTTTTTGATAAATTTCTAGCTTTGAAACCATTTTCAGATTATACTATTCCATTCAATTTCATTTTTAGTCCGTCTACTTCTTATAACAATAATGTTGTGGTTAATCTTCGGGTGCGATCATTCCAACACTAATGCACCGGATCCAATGAGAACTCCGCAGTTAAGCGTGCCAGGGCGAGAGTAGTACTAGGATGGGTGACCCCCTACGAAGTTCTCGTGTTGCAACCCTTTTGTCTCATTTTTTTTTTAATTTTTTATTTTTCACCCTTCCCCGGACAACCTGTCCGATTTTTAGCCCATTCAATCGCCATCACCTCCTTCTCGACAAATATCTCAGTTTTAAACCATTTCTAGATCATCCTATTACATTCAATTTCATTTTTTGTCCGTCTGTTGCTTAAAACATTAAAGTCGCGATTAATCTTCGGATGCGATTGTACTAGCACTAATGCACCAAATCCCATCAGAACACCGCTGTTAAGCGTGCTTGGGCGAGAGTAGTGCTAAGATGGTTGATTTGCTGAGAAGTCCTCGTGTTGCACACCTTTTGCCCTTTTTGTTATTCTCAGTTTTTTTTTTCACCCTTCCCCAGACAAACTGTCTGATTTTTAGCTCATTCAATCGCCTTCACCTCCTTTTCGACAAACTTCTCTTTTTTAAACCATTTTCAAATTATCATATTCCATTTAATTTCATTTTTTGTCCGTCTACTGCTTATAACAATAAAGTCGTGGTTAGTCTTCGGGTGCGATCATGCCAGGACTAATGCACCGGTTTCCATCAGAACTCCGCAGTTATTCGTGCTTGGGCAAGAGTAGTACTAGGATGGGTGACCCCCTGGGAAGTCTTTGTGTTGAACCCCTGTAGACACCCCATTTTTGACCGACCTTAAGACTCAGACATCACCAGTTGAGCACTCGGTGATATTGCATGTTGTGCTTGTTCAGAGGCCTCAGAGTCGCCGCTGCGAGCCCCGCTTCCGGACTTCCGGACCTTCTTCGATGCCTTGCCTCGGTTTGCGAACCAGACTCGGTTTTCTCTGTTTCTTTTCCTGAGGGGAGGGAGAGGTCCCATAGACCATCTCTCAGTGGCCGTAGGCCATTTTGCCCATTTCGGAGCCCGGTTCCCGGTTTTCGGAGCCGTCAGGCCGTGTGCCTCGGTTCGGGACCGCCTAACCATCTCCGTTTGCTCTGATTTTTGGCATACATCTTATTTTCTCCCTTTTGAGGGACACTGGGGTCTGAGAAACCCACTTCGTGGCCGAACGCCACTTTCGGTGTTTAACGGGCAGTTTCCAGGGCCCCGAACTGCGTGTTTTGGCCCCCGAACATTCGTTTTGCATCGGTTTTCGTTCATTTTTGGCAGGTACCTCTGTTTTATCACCAGGAAGGTTACTGAAGGGTGGAAGGCTAGTAATTGTTGCAGCAACCAGTTATCTCTCCTCCGGAGCCTCCCGGCGCCCGTTTTTCTGACTTCCGGGCCAATGTTGAACACCCTGGGGTTAGTGTTGCCAACTTTCGACCACATATTTGTGATCTACACACCTGGGAGGACCCTAAAAACCCATGGCCGGCCACTAATTGTTCTTTCCATTTTTGCCCCTCCTCTTTGAGGCTAATGTTGAACACCCTAGGGTTAGTGTTGCCAACTTTCGACCACATATTTGTGATCTACACACTTGGGAGGACCCTAAAAACCCATGGCCGGCCACTAATTGTTCTTTCCATTTTTGCCCCTCCTCTTTGAGGCTAATGTTGAACACCCTAGGGTTAGTGTTGCCAACTTTCGACCACATACCTGTGATCTACACACCTTGGAGAACCCAAAAAAGTCATGGCCGGCCACTAATTGTTCAGGCTAATTTTTTCACTTGGCCGGCCGGCTAGGGGGGGTGGTCGGCCGGCCACCTGCAGCAAAAGTACCTGGCCGGCCTGCTTCCTCACTGTGTGCACTTTACAGCTGTGTAGCCCTTTCCCCCAGATAATATCTGTATCCAGGGGATATTTTGTGGGGAAAGCTTGCCTCCTTTATGCCCCACCTTTACACCCTCCTTTTGGTCCATATAACCAGCTGCCAACATGCATTATAGGGGTTAGAAAAATTCTCCTTCAAGCCTCCTTACACAACTCCATCTTCATCCTTCTCATTTCTTGAAAAAACCCTAAGTCCCTAACCATCATTTCTTCTACACCACCAAGCTCTACCACCACCACTTCATTTCCAGCAGCAAGGAGGGCTTCTCAAAGGCTAAAGGAGCTGCAAATTGGTCCAAGAAGCAACAAAAGACTTGTCTCCAAAGGTGAGTTGCCATTTTCTCTTTTTTGAGCTTTTCTTTGCAATATTTCTTAGCCTCTCCTTCTTATACATTTGAGCTCCGACCAAAACTGAAAGTGACCCTCTTTTGAGCTCATCTTCACTTTTCATTAAGGGCTCAACCCTGTTTGATCCCTCCATGATGCACTTGCTTCATTAATCCTCTTATATGTCATAATCTTGCATGCTATTTTTGGCCCATGATTAATCTGTTTTTGAGCATAATGTAATCTGTGAATGTGCTTATTTTGGGCCCTTCTTCAACATTGTTGAAGGGCCCCTCACCATTTGGTGCCTCCATATGTCACTTGTAGTTATATCCCTTATTTGGCCCCATTTTTGCATAAATTGGTAGCCCCCTTTGCTTCTGTTGTTGGCTTTTTCACAGAACTGAAAGTGGCCTTATTTTGGCCTATACTTCATGTTTCATTAACACTTTTTTTCTGTTTGGCGATTATTTTGCATACTTCATGTTATAGCACCTTTTGAGCCTCAATCTTGTGCCTTTTTTTAGCATGTTTGTATACTGATTTTGAGGCTGCCATAAACTGTAAATATTCATATTTTTGGTCCCTTTTCAATTTTTTAGAAGGAAAGTTTTCAGTTTGGATTTTACTTATATCACTTGCTTCATTACCCCTCTTTTGGCCCCTATTCTTGCATGCTATTTTTTCCATACCTATGCTTGCTGTTTGGCCATGTTTATAACTGTGAAAGTGCATTTTTTGGGACTGTCTAGCTTCTGTCTTTGCATTGCATGTCCATATTGTGCATGTTTGGCATAGCTATAGGCCATTTCGGGTGCCTAAATTCACATTTCGGGACAATTCCATGCATTTGGTATCATTTCGCCTCATTTCGGGACTGTTTTCCCACATATTTTAGTGCTGAAATTCCATTAGCATGCTTGCATATCATTTTTGCCATATTGCATCATATTTTGCCATCGCCTCGGTTTGCGTGCCCGTGTGCACGCATTTCGAGGCACTCCATTTTCATCCGCCGACATCCTATGTGAGTGTGGCTGAGGCTCACTCATGTTGGTATAAGTCCATATCATGTTTTCATATCATTTCATCACATTCTGCCATCGCCTCGGTTTGCGTGCCCGTGTGCACGCATTTCGAGGCACTCCATTTTCATCCGCCGACATCCTATGTGAGTGTGGCTGAGGCTCACTCATGTTGGTATAAGTCCATATCATGTTTTCATGTCATTTCATTGCATTCTGCCATCGCCTCGGTTTGCGTGCCCGTGTGCACGCATTTCGAGGCACTCCATTTTTATCCGTCGGCATCCTATGTGAGTGTGGCTGAGGCTCACTCATGTTGGTATAAGTCCATATCATGTTTTCATGTCATCTCATCGCATTCTGTCATCGCCTCGGTTTGCGTGCCCGTGTGCACACATTTGGAGGCACTCCATTTTCATCCGCCGACATCCTATGTGAGTGTGGCTGAGGCTCACTCATGTTGGTATAAGTCCATATCATGTTTTCATGTCATTTCATCGTATTCTGCCATTTCCCCGATTTGCGTGCCCGTGTGCGCGCATTTCGAGGCATATCATTTTAATAGCATAGTGCATACTAGGTTGTATCTTAGATTGCATTCTGTCATTTTCTCGGTTTGCGTTCCCGTGTGCACGCATTTCGAGACATTTCATTTCCATAGCATTGTGCATGTTAGGATTATATATTAGTTGCATTTCATGCATATCATGCATATTGCATCGTGTTCGGAATAGGAGTTAGCCCGGGCACGGGAAACGAGGTACATTTCGTACTCCGAGTGACGGAATGTGTCTCAATTCCCCAGTCACCGACACTCCGGATTATCCATGATGGAGTTAGGTTTTAGCTGTAGTTTCATGTGCATTCATCCTATATTGAGTTGTGCATTTCGACTCCTCGGCCATCATGCCTCGATATGCGTGATTGGTGGCACGAGGATCGAGACATGCATATATCTGTGCAAATACATTGCTATGCCCCTTTCCTGCTCTCTGTTGCAGCAAAATGAAGAATCAGCAACCTTTTGGGGCTTGGCACGCATTTCAAGAACAGGTGTAAACAGAGGCTAATTGGGGCATTCCGGTGGATTTCCGCGCAAGACGACCCGGACATGCATCATCCATCCGAAGCAAGGCAGTCCCTGGCTTGCATGCCAGTTTTTACAATTTTCTTAATTAATCTGTTAATTAATTAGGAATTTGTATATTATTTGGACTGTAATATTTTGGGACTGTAATATTCTTTTATTTGGGGACTGTATTATTTATTCGGACCCTCTACGCGAGGGCACAACTGTAATAAGTGTGCGTGAGTGTGATGTATGTCTTCCAACCCCACGTCTTTCTTCCTTTTATTTATCCGCTTATGATGGTTAGATTAGGGCATATTTCAATTAGCATACAGTATGATAGCATGTTTGCATTCATTCATCTGTTTTGCATGCACCGGGCTCGGCGCATCATACTAACTGCATTGCATTTTCAATTACAAGTTGAATACATGATAGTTGTAGCATTTCATATGCCATCTTAGAATAGCCGAGCCTACTATAGTTGCATTTTGCATGTGTTGCATTAGGCGTTTCTGTATACTTAGGATTCATGCATGATTTCTAATGTAGTTTCTATTTTGGCTTGGAGTACTCGGTGAGTTTTATGCTTTAGCATCTTCGCATGTGTGTGAATGATTGCCATGATAGCATGCTTACCATGAGGCTAATTGCATATGTGACATATCTGCCTAAATGCCTGTGGGTGAAAGGTTGGCTTACTTGGATTGGAATAAATCATCAACTGTTTGTTTTAAGCCCACTAGATAGTGGCAAAACCATCTTTTCTAAGCCCACCTGAGGGTGGCAAATCCACGTCTTAGCCTACCCGCGGGTAGCACCATCAAACCATTTTCAAACAAACAAACATGAAATGTTTCGTTCCAATTCGGGCGACCCGGTCTATACTTATATGCTGCGAGCATCACATAGTAACCTAGGCTAATAACCGGAATAAGAACATACAATGTTTTCAAAAATTGATATCATGGTTAGTAGAGGCCGGTCTTTGACCGGGCGAGCGGGGGTGCTCACGAAGTGACCTTCCCCAATCGTACCCAAGTTCCCGAGCCGAGGCAACTTTGGTGATGACGGACACGTGGCCTTTGGCACCGAGTCAGGGTTTCCTAAATTTCCCATTAAAAAACATTTAGGTGGCGACTCTGTATCTGGCAAAGCAGTCCATGTTTGGCACTTCTTTCAAAAATCTGTTTTTCTCAAAACGATTTGCCGGATTTGGACTCTTTGGTTCAGATTTAGAACCGTGACTACAAAAATCGAGTTCGAGCTGTAGCGAGGTCCCCCGCGGGCTTGTTACAACCCCTTTTGCCGTTTTTTTTTTCACCCTTCCCCAGACAACTTATCCGATTTTTAGCCTATTTAATCGCCTTCGCCTCCTTTTCTTCAAATTTCTCGCTTTTAAACTATTTCCAGATTATCCTCTTCCATTCAATTTAATTTTTTGTCCTGATACTGCTTGGAACAATAAAGTCGCGATTAATCTTCGGGTGCGATCATGCCAACACTAATGCACCGGAACCCATCAGAACTCCGCAGTTATGCGTGCTTGGGAGAGAGTAGTACTAGGATGGGTGACCACGGCGAAGTCCTGATGTTACACCCCTTTTGCCCTTTTTTTTTTTCACCCTTCCCTGGACAACCTGTCCGATGTTTAGCCCATGCAATCGCCTTCCCCTCCTTTTCGACAAATTTCTCGCTTTTAAACCATTTCCAGATTATCCTCTTCCATTCAATTTCATTTTTTGTCCGTCTACTACTTAAAAAAATAAAGTCGCAGTCAATCTTTGGGTGCAATCATACACGCACTAATGCACTGGATCCCATCAGAACTCCATAGTTAAGCATGCTTGGGCGAGAGTAGTTTTAGGATGGGTGATCCCCGACAAAGTCCTCGTGTTGCACCCCTTTTGCCTATTATTATTTTTTTTTTACCCTTCCACGGCCAACTTGTCCGATTTTTAGCCCATTTAATCGCCTTCGTCTCCTTTATGGAAAATTTCTCACTTTTAAACCGTTTTAAGATTATCCACTTCCACTCAATTTCATTTTTTGTCCGGCTATTGCTTGAAACAATAAAGGCGCGGTCAATCTTTGGCTGTGATCATACTAGCACAAATGCACCGGATCCCATCAGAACTCCGCAGTTTAGCGTGCTCGGGCGAGAGTAGTACTAGGATGGGTGACCCCCTGGGAAGTCCTCGTGTTGCAACCTTCTGCCCTTTTTTTTTTTCACCTTTCCTAGGATAAACTTTCCGATTTTTAGCCCATTAAATCGCCTTCAACTCCTTTTCGACAAAATTCCTCGTTTTTAAGCCATTTCCAGATTATCCTCTCCCATTCAGTTTCATTCTTTGTCTGGCTACTTCTTAAAACAATGAGGTCGTGGTTAATCTTCGGGCACGATCATACCAGCACTAATGCACTGGATCCCATCAGAACTACACATTTAAGCGTGCTTTGGCGAGAGTAGCACTAGAATGGGTGACCCACTGGGAAGTCCACGTGTTGCACCCCTTTTTTTTTCCTTTTTTTTTTCACTCTTCCCCGAACAACCAGTCTGATTTTTAGCCCATTCAATCACTTTCGCCTCCTTTTCAACAAATTTCTCGATTTTAAATCGTTTCCAGATTATCCTATTCTACTCAATTTCATTTTTTGTCCGTCGACTGCTTGAAACAATAAAGTCGCGGTTAATCTTCGGGTGTGATCATACCAGCACTAATGCACTGGATCCCATCTGAACACAGTAGTTAAGCGTGCTTGGATGAGAGAAGTACTAGGATGGGTGACCCCTTGGGAAGTTCTCGTGTTGCAACCCTTTTGCCCATTTTTTTTTTCACCCTTCCCCGGGCAACCTGCCTGATTCTTAGCCCATTCAATCGCCTTCGCCTCATTTTCGACAAATTTCTCACTTTTAAACCATTTCCAAATTATTTTATTCCATTCAATATCATTTTTTATCCGTCTAATGCTTAAAAAAATAAAGTCGTGGTTAATCTTCGGGTGCGATCATACCAGCACTAATGTAGCAGATCCCATCAGAATTCCGCAGTTAAGCGTGCTTCGGCGGGAGTAGTATTAGGATGGGTGACCCCCTGGGAAGTCCTCGGGTAGGACACCTTTTGCCCATTTTTTTTTCACCCTTTCCTAGACAGCCTGTCCGATTTGTAGCCCATTCAATCGCCTTCGCCTCCTTTTCGAGAAATTTCTCGCTTTTAAACCATTTTCAGATTATCCTATCCCATTCAATTTCATTTTTTGTCCGTCTACTGCTCATAACAATAAAGTCGTGGTTAATCTTCGGGTGCGATCATACCAGAACTAATGCACCGGATCCCATCAGAACTCCGCAGTTAGGCGCGCTTGGGCAAGAGTAGTACTTGGATGGGTGACCCCCTGGGAAGTCCTTGTGTTGCACCCTTTTTGCCCCTATTTTTTTTTTCACCCTTCCCTAGACAACCTGTTCGATTATTAGCCCATTCAATCGCCTTCGCCTCCATTTCGACAAATTTCTCACTTTTAAACCATTTCCTGATTATCCTATTCCATTCACTTTCATTTTTTCTCCGTCTACAGCTTAAAACAATAAAGTCACGTTTAATCTTCGGGTCCGATCAAACCAGCACTAACGCACCGGATCCTGTCAGAACTCCCCAGTTATGCGTGGTTGGGCGAGAGTAGTACTAGGATGGGTGACCTCCTGGGAAGTCCTCGTGTTGCACCCCTTTTGCCGTTCTTCTTTTTTCACCCTTCCCGAACAACCTGTAGAAAATTCTCGCTTTTAAACTATTTCCAGATTATCCTCTTCCATTCAATTTCATTTTTTGTCCGGATACTGCTTAGAACAGTAAAGTCGCGATTAATCTTCGGGTGCGATCATACCAGCACTAATGAACCGGATCCCATCAGAACTCCGCAGTTTAGCGTTCTTGGGCGAGAGTAGTACTGGGATGGGTGACCCCCTGGGAAGTCCTCGTGTTGCACCCCTTTTGCCCGATTTTTTCTTCTCTGTTTTTTATTTTTTTTATTTTTCCACCCTTCCCCAGACAACCTGTCTGATTTTTAGCCCATTCAATCGCCATCGCCTCCTTTTCGACAAATTTCTCTCTTTTAAATCAGTTTCAGATTATCCTATTCTATTCAATTTCATTTTTTGTCCGTCTACTGCTTATAACAATAAGGTCGTGGTTAATCTTCGGGTGAGATCATACCAGCACTAATGCACCGGATCCCATCAGAAATCTGCAGTTAGGCATGCTGGGGCGAGAGTAGTGGTAAGATGGGTGACCCCCTGGGAAGTCCTCGTGTTGCACCCCTTTTGCCCCTTTTTTTTTTTTTTTCATCCTTCTCCAGACAACCTGTCCGATTTTTGGCTCATTCAATCGCCTTTGCCTCCTTTTCGACAAATTTCTATCTTTTAAACCATTTTCAGATTATCCTATCCCATTCAATTTCATTTTTTGTCCGTCTACTGCTCATAACAATAAAGTTGTGGTTAATCTTCGGGTGCGATCATACCAGGACTAATGCACCGGATCCCATCAGAACTTCGCAGTTAGGCGCGCTTGCGCAAGAGTAGTACTTGGATGGGTGACCCCCTAGGAGGTCATTGTGTTGCACCCCTTTTGCCCCTATTTTTTTTTTCACCCTTCCCTAGACAACCTGTTTGATTATTAGCCCATTCAATCGCCTTCGCCTTCTTTTCGACAAATTTCTCGCTTTTAAACCATTTCCTAATTATCGTATTCCATTCAATTTCATTTTTTCTCCGTCTGTTGCTTAAAACAATAAAGTCACGGTTAATCTTCGGTTCCGATCAAACCAGCACTAACGCACCAGATCCCGTCAGAACTCTGCAGTTATGCGTAGTTGGGTGAGAGTAGTACTAGGATGGGTGACCCCCTAGGAAGTCCTTGTGTTGCACCCCTTTTGCCGTTTTTTTTTTCACCCTTCCCCGAACAACTTGTCCGATTTTTGGCCCATTCAAACGCCTTCGCCTCCATTTCTTCAAATTTCTCGCTTTTAAACTATTTCCAGGTTATCCTCTTCCATTCAATTTCATTTTTTGTCCGGATACTGCTTAGAACAGTAAAGTCGCGATTAATCTTCGGGTGTGATCATACCAGCACTAATGCACTGGAACGCATCAGAACTCCGCAGTTAAGGGTGCTTGGGCGAGAGTAGTACTGGGTTGGGTGACCCCCGGTGAAGCCCTCGTGCTGAACACTTTCTGGACTTTTTTTCTTTTTTTTCCACACTTCCCGGGAAAAACCTGTTCGATTTTTAGCACATTCAATCTCCTTCCCCTCCTTTTCGAAGAAATTCTCGCTTTTAAACCATTTCCAGATTATCCGCTTCCATTCAATTTCACTTTTTGTCCGTCTACTATTTAAAGCAATAAAGTCGTTGTCAATCTTCGGGTGCAATCATACAAGCACTAATGCACCGGATCCCATCAGAACTCCGCAGTCAAGCATGTTTGGGCGAGAACAGTACTAGGATGGGTGACCCCTGGCAAAGTCCTCGTGTTGCACCGATTTTGCCCATTTTTTTTTTCACTCTTTCCCGGCCAACCAGTCCGATTTTTAGCCCATTAAATCGCCTTCGCCTCCTTTACAAAAAAATTCTCTCTTTTAAACCATTATAAGATTATCCACTTCCATTCAATTTCATTTTTTGTCCGACTGCTGCTTGAAACAATAAAGTCGCGGTTAACCTCCGGGTGCGATTTTACCAGCACTAATGCATCGGATCCCATCAGAACTCCGCAGTTTAGCGTGCTTGGGCGAGAGTAGTACTAGGATGGGTGACCCCCTGGGAAATCCTCGTGTTGCAACCCTTTTGCCCTTTTTTTTTTTCACCTTTCCCGGATAAACTGTCCAATTTTTAGCCCATTAAATCGCTATCAACTCATTTTCGACAAATTTCTCGTTTTTAAACCATTTCCAGATTATCCTCTCCCATTCAATTTCATTTTTTGTCTGGCTACTACTTAAAAAAATAAGGTCGCGGTTAATCTTCGGGTGCAATCATACCAGTACTAATGCACCAGATCCCATCAGAACTACGCATTTAAGCGTGCTTTGGCGAGAGTAGTACTAGGATGGGTGTTCCCCTGGGAAGTCCACTTGTTGCACCCCTATTGCCCCTTTTTTTTTTTTCACCTTTCCCCGGACAACCAGTCTGATTTTTAGCCCATTCAATCACCTTCACCTCCTTTTCAACAAATTTCTCGATTTTAAATCATTTACAGATTATCCTATTCCATTCAATTTCATTTTTTGTTCGTCAACTCCTAGAAACAATAAAGACGCGGTTAATCTTCGGGCGAGATCATACCAGCACTAATGCACCGGATCCCATCAGAACTCTGCAGTCAAGCATGTTTGGGCGAGAGCAGTACTAGGATGGGTGACCCCTGGCAAAGTCCTCGTGTTGCACCGCTTTTGCCCTTTTTTTTTTCCCACTCTTTCCCGGCCAACCAGTCCGATTTTTAGGCCATTAAATCGCCTTCGCCTCCTTTACAAAAAATTTCTCTCTTTTAAACCATTATAAGATTATCCACTTCCATTCAATTTCATTTTTTGTCCGGCTACTGCTTGAAACAATAAAGTCGCGGTTAACCTCCGGGTGCGATTTTACCAGCACTAATGCATCGGATCCCATCAGAACTCCGCAATTTAGCGTGCTTGGGTGAGAGTAGTACTAGGATGGGTGACCCCTTGGGAAATCCTCGTGTTGCAACCCTTTTGCCCTTTTTTTTTTTTTCACCTTTCCCGGATAAACTGTCCAATTTTTAGCCCATTAAATCGCCTTCAACTCATTTTCGACAAATTTCTCGTTTTTAAACCATTTCCAGATTATCCTCTCCCATTCAATTTCATTTTTTGTCTGGCTACTACTTAAAAAAGTAAGGTCGCGATTAATCTTTGGGTGCAATCATATCAGCACTAATGCACCAGATTCCATCAGAACTACGCATTTAAGCGTGCTTTGGCGAGAGTAGTACTAGGATGGGTGTTCCCCTGGGAAGTCCACTTGTTGCACCCCTTTTGCCCCTTTTTTTTTTTTTTCACCTTTCCCCGGACAACCAGTCCGATTTTAGCCCATTCAATCACCTTCGCCTCCTTTTCGACAAATTTCTCGATTTTAAATCGTTTCCAGATTATCCTATTCCATTCAATTTCATTTTTTGTTCATCGACTCCTAGAAACAATAAAGACGCGGTTAATCTTCGGGCGAGATCATACCAGCACTAATGCACCGGATCACATCAAAACACCGCAGTTACGCGCGTTTGGAAGAGAGTAGTACTAGGACGGGTGACCCCCTGGGAAGGCCTCGGGTTGCAACCCTTTTGCCCCCCTTTTTTTTTCACCCTTTCCCGGACAACCTGTCTGGTTTTTGGCCTATTCAATCGCCTTCGCCTCCTTTTCGACCAATATCTCACTTTAAAAACATTTCCAAATTATCGTATTCCATTCAATATCATTTTTTATTCGTCTACAGCTTAAAAAAATAAAGTCGTGGTTAATCTTCGGCTGCGATCATACCAGCACTATTGTAATGGATTCCATTAGAATTCCACAGTTAAGCGTGCTTCGGTGGGAGTAGTACTAGGATAGGTGACCCCCTGGGAAGTCCTCGTGTTGCACCCCTTTTGCCCAATTTTTTTTTTCACCCTTCCCCGGACAGCCAGTTTGATTTTTAGCCCATTCAATCACCTTCGCCTCCTTTTCGACAAATTTGTCGATTTTAAATCGTTTCTAGATTATCCTATTCCATTCAATTTCATTTTCTATCCGTCGACTCCTTGAAACAATAAAGTCGCGGTTAATCTTCGGGCGCGATCATACTAGCACTAATGCACTGGATCACATCAAAACAACGCAGTTACGCGTGTTTGGAAGAGAGTAGTACTTGGACCGGTGACCCCCTGGAAAGGCCTCGTGTTGCAACCCTTTTGCCTCGTCTTTTTTTTTTTCACCCTTTCCCGGACAACCTGTCTGATTTTTGGCCCATTCAATCGCCTTCGCCTCCTTTTCGACAAACCTCTCACTTTTAAACCATTTTTAAATTATCCTATTCCATTCAATATCATTTTTTATCCGTCTATAGCTTAAAAAAATAAAGTCGTGGTTAATCTTCGGGTGCGATCATACCAGCACTACTGTAACGGATTCCATTAGAATTCCACAGTTAAGCGTGCTTTGACGGGAGTAGTACTAGGATGGGTGACCCCCTGGGAAGTCCTCGTGTTGCACCCCTCTTGCCCATTTTTTTTTTCTCCCTTCCACTGAAAGCCTGTCCGATTTTTACTTCATTCAATCGCCTTCGCCTCTTTTTCAACAAATTTCCTGCTTTTAAACCATTTCTAGAGTATCCACTTCCACTCAATTTCATTTTTTTTCTGGCTACTACTTAATACAATAAAGTTGCGGTTTATCTTCGGGTGCGATCATACCAGCACTAATGCACCGGATCCGATTAGAACTCCGCAGTTTAGCGTACGAGGGGCGAGAGTAGTACTGGGATGGGTGAACCGCTGGGAAGTTCTCGTGTTGCAACCCTTTTGTCCTTTTTATTCTTCTTTGTTTTTTTTTTCCACCCTTCCCCAGACAACCTGTCCGATTTTTGGCCCATTCAATCGCCTTCGCCACCTTTTCAAAAAATTTCTCTCTTTTTAACCATTTCCAGAATATCCTATTCCATTCAATTTCAATTTTTGTCCATCTACAGCTTGTAACAATAAGATCGGGTTAATCGTCGAGTGAGATCATACCTGAACTAGTGCACCGGATCCCATCAGGACTCCGCAGTTAGACGTGCTTGGGCGAGAGTTGTACTAGGATGGGTGACTCCCTGGGGAGTCCTCATGTTGCACCCCTTTTGCCCCCTTTTTTTTTTTTTTCACCCTGCCCCGGACAACCAGTTTGATTTTTAGCCCATTCAATCAACTTCGCCTCCTTTTCGACAAATTTCTCGAATTTAAATCGTTTCCAGATTATCCTATTCCATTCAATTTCATTTTTTGTCCGTTGACTCCTTGAAACAATAAAGTCGCGGTTAATCTTCGGGCACGATCATACCAGCACTAATGCACCAGATCACATCAAAACACCGCAGTTACGCGTGTTTGGAAGAGAGTTGTACTAGGACGGGTGACCCCCTGGGAAGGCCTCGTGTTGCAACCCTTTTGCCCCCCCCCTTTTTTTTTCATCCTTTCCCGGACAACCTGTCTGATTTTTAGCCCATTCAATCGCCTTCGCCTCCTTTTCGACAAATCTCTCACTTTTAAACCATTTTCAAATTATCCTATTCCACTTAATATCATTTTTTATCCGTCTACAGCTTAAAAAAATAAAGTCGTGGTTAATCTTCAGGTGCGATCATACCAGCGCTAATGTAACGGATTCCATTAGAATTCCACAGTTAAGCGTGCTTCGGCGGGGGTAGTACTAGGATGGGTGACCTCTTGAGAAGTCCTCGTGTTGCACCGCTTTTGCCCAATTTTTTTTTTCTCCCTCCCCGGACAGCCTGTCCGATTTTTAGCCCATTCAATCGCGTTCACCTCTTTTTCAACAAATTTCCCGCTTTTAAACCATTTCTAAAGTATCCACTTCCATTCAATTTCATTTTTTGTCCGGCTACTACTTAAAACAATAAAGCTGCTGTTTATCTTCGGGTGTGATCATACCAGCACTAATGCACTGGATCTGATCAGAACTCCGCAGTTTAGCGTACGAGGGGCGAGAGTAGTACTGGAATGGATGAACCGCTGGGAAGTTCTCATGTTGCACCCCTTTTGTCCTTTTTATTCTTCTCTATTTTTTTTTTCCACCCTTCACCAGACAACCTGTCCGATTTTTGGCCCATTCAATCGCCTTCGCCACCTTTTCGAAAAATTTCTCTCTTTTTAACCATTTCCAGATTATCCTATTCCATTCAATTTCAATTTTTGTCCGTCTACAGCTTGTAACAATAAGATCGTGGTTAATCTTCGGGTGAGATCATACCTGAACTAATGCACCGGATCCCATCAGGACTCCGCCGCTAGGCGTGCTTGGGCGAGAGTTGTACTAGGATGGGTGACTCCCTGGGAAGTCCTCGTGTTGCACCCCTTTTGCCCCTTTTTTTTTGTTTCACCCTTCCCCGGACAAGCAGTTTGATTTTCAGCCCATTCAATCACCTTTGCCTCGTTTTCGACAAATTTCTCGATTTTAAATTGTTTCCAGATTATCCGATTCCATTCAATTCCATTTTTTGTCCGTTGACTCCTTGAAACAATAAAGTCGCGGTTAATCTTCGGGCACGATCATACCAGCACTAATGCACCAGATCACACCAAAACACCGCAGTTACGCGTGTTTGGAAGAGAGTAGTACTAGGACGAGTGACCCCCTGGGAAGGCCTCGTGTTGCAACCCTTTTGCCCCCCCTTTTTTTTCACCCTTTCCCAGACAACCTGTCTGATTTTTGGCCCATTCAATCGCCTTCGCCTCCTTTTCGACAAATCTCTCACTTTTAAACCATTTTCAAATTATCCTATTCCACTCAATATCATCTTTTATCCGTCTACAGCTTAAAAAATAAAGTCATGGTTAATCTTCGGGTGCGATCATACCAGCGCTAATGTAACGGATTCCATTAGAATTCCACAGTTAAGCGTGCTTCGGCAGGAGTAGTACTAGGATGAGTGACCCCTTGGGAAGTCCTCGTGTTGCACCCCTTTTGCCCATTTTTTTTTTCTCCCTTCCCCGGACAGCCTGTCCGATTTTTAGCCCATTCAATCGCCTTCGCCTCTTTTTCAACAAATTTCCCGCTTTTAAACGATTTCTAGAGTATCCACTTCCATTCAATTTCATTTTTTGTCCAGCTACTACATAAAACAATAAAGTTGCGGTTTATCTTCGGGTGCGATCATACCAGCACTAATGCACCGGATCCGATCAGAACTCCACAGTTTGGCGTACGAGGGGCGAGAGTAGTACTGGGATGGGTGAACCGCTGGGAAGTTCTCGTGTTGCACCCCTTTTGTCCTTTTTATTCTTCCCTATTTTTTTTTCCACCCTTCCCCAGACAACCTGCCGATTTTTGGCCCATTCAATCGTCTTCGCCTCCTTTTCGAAAAACTTCTCTCTTTTTAACCATTTCCAGATTATCCAATTCCATTCAACTTCAATTTTTGTCCATCTACAGCTTGTAACAATAAGATCATGGTTAATCTTCGGGTGAGATCATACCTGAACTAATGCACCGGATCCCATCGGGACTCCGTAGTTAGGCGTGCTTGGGCGAGAATTGTACTAGGATGGGTGACCCCCTGGGAAGTCCTCGTGTTGCACCCCTTTTGCCCCTTTTTTTTTTTCACCCTTCCCCGGACAACCAGTTTGATTTTTAGCCCATTCAATCATCTTCGTCTCCCTTTCGACAAATTTCTCGATTTTAAATCGTTTCCAGATTATCCTATTCCATTCAATTTCATTTTTTGCCCGTTGACTCCTTGAAACAATAAAGTCGCGGTTAATCTTCGGGCACGATCATACCAGCACTAATGCACCATATCACATAAAAACACCGCAGTTACGCCTGTTTGGAAGAGAGTAGTACTAGGACGGGTGACCCCCTGGGAAGGCCTCGTGTTGCAACCCTTTTGCCCCCCCCTTTTTTTTTCACCCTTTCTCGGACAACCTGTCTGATTTTTAGCCCATTCAATCGCCTTCGCCACCTTTTCGACAAATCTCTCACTTTTAAACCATTTTCAAATTATCCTATTCCACTCAATATCATTTTTTATCCATCTACAGCTTGAAAAAATAAAGTCGTGGTTAATCTTCGGGTGCGATCATACCAGCGCTAATGTAACGGATTCCATTAGAATTCCACAGTATGAGCGTGCTTCGACGGAAGTAGTACTAGGATGGGTGACCTCTTGGGAAGTCCTCGTGTTGCACCTTTTGCCCATTTTTTTTTCTTCCTTCCTTAGACAACCTATCCGATTTTTAGCCCATTCAATCGCCTTCGCCTCTTTTTCAACAAATTTCCCGCTTTTAAACCATTTCAACAGTATCCACTTCCAATCAATTTCATTTTTTCTCCGGCTATTACTTAAAATAATAAAGTTGCGGTTTATCTTCGGGTACGATCATACCAGCACTAATGCACCGGATCCGATCAGAACTCCGCAGTTTAGCGTGCGAGGGGCGAGAGTAGTACTGGGATGGGTGAACCCCTAGGAAGTTCTCGTGTTGCACCCCTTTTGTCTTTTTTTTCTTCTCTGTTTTTTTTTTTCCACCCTTCCCCAGACAACCTGTTCGATTTTTGGCCCATTCAATCGCCTTCGCCTCGTTTTCGAAAAATATCTCTCTTTTAAACCATTTTCAGATTATCCAATTCCACTCAATTTCAATTTTTGTCCGTCTACTGCTTGTAACAATAAGGTCATGGCTAATCTTCGGGTGAGATCATACCTGAACTAATGCACCGGATCCGATCAGGACTCCGCCGTTAGGCGTGCTTGGGCGAGAGTTGTACTAGGATGGGTGACCCCCTGGGAAGTCGTAGTGTTGCACCCCTTTTGCCCCCTTTTTTTTTTTTTCACCCTTCCCCGGACAACCAGTTTGATTTTTAGCCCATTCAATCACCATCGCCTCCTTTTCGACAAATTTCTCGATTTTAAATCGTTTCCAGATTATCCTATTCCATTCAATTTCATTTTTTGTCCATTGACAGCTTGAAACAATAAAGTCGCGGTTAATCTTTGGGTGCGATCATACCAGCACTAATGCACCGGATCCGATTTGAACACCGCAGTTAAGCGTGCTTGGATGAGAGAAGTACTAAGATGGGTGACCCCCTGGGATGTCCTCGTGTTGCGAACCTTTGGCCCTTTTTTTTCATCGTTCCCCGGGCAACCTGTCTGATTTTTAGCCCATTGAATCGCCTTCGCCTCCTTTTCGCCAAATTTCTCACTTTTAAACCATTTCCAAGTTATCCTATTCCATTCAATATCATTTTTAATCCGTCTACTGCTTAAAAAATAAAGTCGTGGTTAATCTTTGGGTGCGATCATACTAGCACTAATGTAGCAGATCCCATCAGAATTCCACAGTTAAGCGTGCTTGGGCGGGAGTAGTACTAGGATGGGTGACCCCCTGGGAAGTCCTCACGTAGGACACCTTTTGCCCATTTTTTTTTTCCATCCTTCCCCGGAGAACCTGTCCGATTTTTAGCCCATTCAATCGCCTTCGCCTCCTTTTCGACAAATTTCTCCCTTTTAAATCATTTCCAGATTATCCTATTCCATTCAATTTCATTTTTTGTCCGTCGACTACTTAAAACAATAAATTCGCATTAATCTTCGGGTGCAATCATACCAGCACTAATGCACCGGATCCCATCAGAACTCTGCAGTTTAGCGTGCTTGGGCGAGAGTAGTACTAGGATGGGTGACCCCTGGGGAAGTCCTCGTGTTGCACCACTTTTGCCCGGTTTTTTCTTCTCTATTTTTTATTTTTTTTTATTTTTCCACCCCTCTCCAGACAACCTGTCCGATTTTTAGCCCATTCAATCGTCTTCGCCTCCTTTTCGACAAATTTCTTTTTTTGTCCGTCTACTGCTTATAACAATAAGGTTGTGGTTAATCTTCCGGTGAGATCATACCAGCACAAATGCACCAGCTCCCATCAGAAATCTGCAGTTATGCGTGCTTGGGCGAGAGTAGTGCTAGGATGGGTGACCCCCTGGGAAATCCTTGTGTTGCAAACCTTTTACCCCTTTTTTTTTTCACCGTTCCCCAGGCAACCTGTCTGATTTTTAGCCCATTCAATCACCTTCGCCTCCTTTTCGACAAATTTCTCTAGTTTATACCATTCCCAAATTATCCTATTCCATTCAATATCATTTTTAATCCCTCTCCTGCTTAAAAAAATAAAGTCGTGGTTATCTTCGGGTGCGATCATACCAGCACTAATGCAGCGGATCCAATCAGAATTCCGCAGTTAAGCGTGCTTGGGCGGGAGTAGTACTAGGTTGGGTGACCCCCTGGGAAGTCCTCCTGTAGGACACCTTTTGCCCATTTTTTTTTTTCACCCTTCCCCGGGCAGCCTGTCCGATTTTTAACCCATTCAATCGCCTTCGCCTCCTTTTCGACAAATTTCTCGCTTTTAAATCATTTCCAGATTATCCTATTCCATTCAATTTCATTTTTTGTCCGTCGACTACTTAAAACAATAAAGTCGCGGTTAATCTTCGGGTGCGATCATACCAGCACTAATGCACCGGATCCCATCAGAACTCCGCAGTTTAGCGTGCTTGGGCAAGAGTAGTACTGGGATAGGTGACCCCTTGGGAAGTCCTCGTGTTGCACCTCCTTTGCCCGATTTTTTCTTCTCTGTTTTTTATTTTTTTTATTTTTCCACCCTTCCCCAAACAACCTGTCCGATTTTTAGCCTATTCAATCGCCTTCGCCTCCTTTTCGACAAATTTCTCTCTTTTAAACCAGTTTCAGACAATCCTATTCCTTTCAATTTCATTTTTTGTCCGTCCACTGCTTATAACAATAAGGTCGTGGTTAATCTTCGGGTGAGATCATACCAGGACTAATGCACCGGATCCCATCAGAACTCCACAGTTAGGCGTGCTTGGGCAAGTGTAGTACTTGGATGGGGGACCCCTTGGGAAGTCCTCGTGTTGCACCCCTTTTGCCCCCTTTTTTTTTCACCCTTCCCTAGACAACCTGTTCGATTTTTAGCTCATTCAATCGCCTTCGCCTCCTTTTCGACAAATTTCTCGGTTTTAAACCATTTCCTGATTATCCTATTCCATTCAATTTCATTTTTTCGCCATCTACTGCTTAAAACAGCAAAGTCATGGTTAATCTTCGGGTCCGATCAAACCAGCACTAACGCACTTGATCCCGTCAGAACTCCGCAGTTATGTGTACTTGGCCAAGAGTAGTACTAGGATGGGTGACCGCCTGGGAAGTCCCCTTGTTGCACCCCTTTTGCTGTTTTTTTTTTCATCCTTCCCCGGACAACCTGTCCGATTTTTAGCCCATTCAATCGCCGTCGCCTCATTTTCTTCAAATTTCTCGCTTTTAAACTATTTCCAGATTATCATCTTCCATTCAATTTCATTTTTTGTCCGGATACTGCTTAGAACAGTAAAGTCTCGATTAATCTTCGGGTGCGATCATACCAGCACTAATGCACCGGAACCCGTCAGAACTCCGCCGTTAAGCGTGCTTGGGCGCGAGTAGTACTAGGATGGGTGACCCCCGGTGAAGCCCTCGTGTTGAACCACTTTTGGCCATTTTTTTTTTCCTCACCTTTTCTTGGACAACCTGTGCGATTTTTAGCGTATTTAATCGCCTTCCCCTCCTTTTCGAAAAATTTCTCGCTTCTAAACCATTTCCAGATTATCCTCTTCCATTCAATTTCATTTTTTGTCCGTCTACTATTTAAAACAACAAAGTTGCGGTCAATCTTCGGGTGCAATCATACAAGAACTAATGCACCAGATCCCATATGAACTCCGCAGTCAAGCATGCCTGCACGAGAATAGTACTAGGATGGGTGACCACCGGCAAAGTCCTCGTGTTGCACCGCTTTTGCCCTTTTTTTTTTTTCACCCTTTCCCAGCCAACCAGTTCGATTTTTAGCCCATTAAATTGCCTTCGCCTCCTTTAAAAAAAATTTCTCGCTTTTAAACCATTATAAGATTATCCACTTCCATTCAATTTCATTTTTTGTTCGGCTACTGCATGAAACAATAAAGTCGCGGTGAACCTCCGGGTGCGATCATATCAGCACTAATGCATCGGATCCCATCAGAACTCCCCAGTTTAGCGTGCTTGGGCGAGAGTAGTACGAGGATGGGTGACCCCCTGGGAAGTCCTCGTGTTGCAACCCTTTTGTCCCTTTTTTTTTTTTTTTCACCTTTCCTAGATAAACTATCCGATTTTTAGCCCATTAAATCTTCTTCGACTCCTTCTCGACAAATTTCTTGTTTTTAAACCATTTCCAGATTATCCTCTCCCATTCAATTTCATGTTTTGTCTGGCTACTTCTTAAAAAAATAAGGTCGCGGTTTATCTTGGGGTGCGATCATACCAGCACTAATGCACCATATCCTATCAGAACTACGCATTTAAGCATGCTTTGGCGAGAGTAGTACTAGGATGGGTATCACCCGGGGAAGACCACTTGTTGCACCTCTTTTGGCCCCCTTTTTTTTTTTTCACCCTTCCCTGGACAACCAGTCCGATTTTTAGCCCATTCAATCACCTTCGCCTCCTTTCGAAAAATTTCTCGATTTTAAATCTTTTCCAGATTATCCTATTCCATTCAAATTCATTTTTTGTCCGTCGACTTCTTGAAATAATAAAGTCGTGGTTAATCTTCGGCCGCGATCATACCAGCACTAATGCACCAGATCACATTCGAACACCGCAGTTACACGTGTTTGGACGAGAGTAGTACTAGGATGGGTGACCCCCTGGGAAGCCCTCGTGTTGCAAACCATTTGCCCCCTCCTTTTTTTTTCACCCTTTCCAGGACAACCTTCTGATTTTTGCCCCATTCAATCGCCTTAGCCTCCTTTTCGACAAATCTCTCACTTTTAAACCATTTCCAAATTATCCTATTCCATTCAATATCATTTTTTATCCACCTACAGCTTAAAAGAATAAAGTCGTGGTTAATCTTCGGGTGCGATCATACCAGCACTACTGTAACTGATTCCATTAGAATTCCGCAGTAAAGCGTGCTTCGGCGAGAGTAGTACTAGGACGGGTGACCCCCTGGGAAGTCCTTGTGTTGCACCCCTTTTGCCCATTTTTTTTTTTCCATCCTTCCCCGGAGAACCTGTCCGATTTTTAGCCCATTCAATCGCCTTCGCCTCCTTTTCGACAAATTTCTCCCTTTTAAATCATTTCCAGATTATCCTATTCCATTCAATTTCATTTTTTGTCCGTCGACTACTTAAAACAATAAATTCGCATTAATCTTCGGGTGCAATCATACCAGCACTAATGCACCGGATCCCATCAGAACTCTGCAGTTTAGCGTGCTTGGGCGAGAGTAGTACTAGGATGGGTGACCCCTTGGGAAGTCCTCGTGTTGCACCACTTTTGCCCGGTTTTTTCTTCTCTATTTTTTATTTTTTTTATTTTTCCACCCTTCTCCAGACAACCTGTCCGATTTTTAGCCCATTCAATCGTCTTCGCCTCCTTTTCGACAAATTTCATTTTTTGTCCGTCTACTGCTTATAACAATAAGGTCGTGGTTAATCTTCCGGTGAGATCATACCAGCACAAATGCACCAGCTCCCATCAGAAATCTGCAGTTATGCATGCTTGGGCGAGATTAGTGCTAGGATGGGTGACCCCCTGGGAAATCCTTCTGTTGCAAACCTTTTACCCCCTTTTTTTTTCACCGTTCCCCAGGCAACCTGTCTGATTTTTAGCCCATTCAATCGCCTTCGCCTCCTTTTCGACAAATTTCTCTCTTTTATACCATTCCCAAATTATCCTATTCCATTCAATATCATTTTTAATCCCTCTCCTGCTTAAAAAAATAAAGTCGTGGTTATTCTTCGGGTGCGATCATACCAGCACTAATGTAGCGGATCCAATCAGAATTCCACAGTTAAGCGTGCTTGGGCGGGAGTAGTACTAGGTTGGGTGACCCCCTGGGAAGTCCTCGTGTAGGACACCTTTTGCCCTTTTTTTTTTTCACCCTTCCCCGGGCAGCCTGTCCGATTTTTAACCCATTCAATCGCCTTTGCCTCCTTTTCGACAAATTTCTCGCTTTTAAATCATTTCCAAATTATCCTATTCCATTCAATTTCATTTTTTGTCCGTCGACTGCTTAAAACAATAAAGTCGCGGTTAATCTTCGGGTGCGATCATACCAGCACTAATGCACCGGATCCCATCAGAACTCCGCAGTTTAGCGTGCTTGGGCAAGAGTAGTACTGGGATAGGTGACCCCTTGGGAAGTCCTCGTGTTGCACCCCCTTTGCCCGATTTTTTCTTCTCTGTTTTTTATTTTTTTTATTTTTCCACCCTTCCCCAAACAACCTGTCCGATTTTTAGCCTATTCAATCGTCTTCGCCTCCTTTTCGACAAATTTCTCTCTTTTAAACCAGTTTCAGACAGTCCTATTCCTTTCAATTTCATTTTTTGTCCGTCCACTGCTTATAACAATAAGGTCGTTGTTAATCTTCGGGTGAGATCATACCAGGACTAATGCACCGGATCCCATCAGAACTCCACAGTTAGGCGTGCTTGGGCAAGTGTAGTACTTGGATGGGGGACCCCTTGGGAAGTCCTCGTGTTGCACCCCTTTTGCCCCCTTTTTTTTTCACCCTTCCCTAGACAACCTGTTCGATTTTTAGCTCATTCAATCGCCTTCGCCTCCTTTTCGACAAATTTCTCGGTTTTAAACCATTTCCTGATTATCCTATTCCATTCAATTTCATTTTTTCGCCATCTACTGCTTAAAACAGTAAAGTCATGGTTAATCTTCGGGTCCGATCAAACCAGCACTAGCGCACTTTATCCCGTCAGAACTCCGCAGTTATGTGTACTTGGCCAAGAGTAGTACTAGGATGGGTGACCACCTGGGAAGTCCCCTTGTTGCACCCCTTTTGCTGTTTTTTTTTCCATCCTTCCCCGGACAACCTGTCCGATTTTTAGCCGATTCAATCGCCGTCGCCTCATTTTCTTCAAATTTCTGGCTTTTAAACTATTTCCAGATTATCATCTTCCATTCAATTTCATTTTTTGTCCGGATACTGCTTAGAACAGTAAAGTCTCGATTAATCTTCGGGTGCGATCATACCAGCACTAACGCACCGGAACCCGTCAGAACTCCGCCGTTAAGCGTGCTTGGGCGCAAGTAGTACTAGGATGGGTGACCCCCGGTGAAGCCCTCGTGTTGAACCACTTTTGGCCATTTTTTTTTCCTCACCTTTTCTTGGACAACCTGTGCGATTTTTAGCGCATTTAATCGCCTTCCCCTCCTTTTCGAAAAATTGCTCGCTTCTAAACCATTTCCAGATTATCCTCTTCCATTCAATTTCATTTTTTGTCCGTCTACTATTTAAAACAACAAAGTTGCGGTCAGTCTTCGGGTGCAATCATACAAGAACTAATACACCAGATCCCATATGAACTCCGCAGTCAAGCATGCCTGCACGAGAATAGTACTAGGATGGTTGACCACCGGCAAAGTCCTCGTGTTGCACCGCTTTTGCCCTTTTTTTTTTTTTTCACCCTTTCCCAGCCAACCAGTTCGATTTTTAGCCCATTAAATTGCCTTCGCCTCCTTTAAAAAAAATTTCTCGCTTTTAAACCATTATAAGATTATCCACTTCCATTCAATTTCATTTTTTGTTCGGCTACTGCATGAAACAATAAAGTCGTGGTGAACCTCCGGGTGCGATCATACCAGCACTAATGCATCGGATCCCATCAGAACTCCCCAGTTTAGCGTGCTTGGGTGAGAGTAGTACGAGGATGGGTGACCCCCTGGGAAGTCCTCGTGTTGCAACCCTTTTGTCCCTTTTTTTTTTCACCTTTCCTAGATAAACTGTTCGATTTTTAGCCCATTAAATCGTCTTCGACCCCTTCTCGACAAATTTCTTGTTTTTAAACCATTTCCAGATTATCCTCTCCCATTCAATTTCATGTTTTGTCTGGCTACTTCTTAAAAAAATAAGGTCGCGGTTTATCTTGGGGTGCGATCATACCAGCACTAATGCACCAGATCCTATCAGAACTACGCATTTAAGCGTGCTTTGGCGAGAGTAGTACTAGGATGGGTATCACCCGGGGAAGTCCACTTGTTGCACCCCTTTTGCCCCCCCCTTTTTTTTTTTTTTTTTTTTTTCACCCTTCCCCGGACAACCAGTCCGATTTTTAGCCCATTCAATCACCTTCGCCTCCTTTCGAAAAATTTCTCGATTTTAAATCGTTTCCAGATTATCCTATTCCATTCAAATTCATTTTTTGTCCGTCGACTTCTTGAAACAATAAAGTCACGGTTAATCTTCGGCCGCGATCATACCAGCACTAATGCACCAGATCACATTCGAACACCGCAGTTACACGTGTTTGGACGAGAGTAGTACTAAGATGGGTGACCCCCTGGGAAGCCCTCGTGTTGCAAACCATTTGCCCCCTCCTTTTTTTTCACCCTTTCCAGGACAACCTTCTGATTTTTGCCCCATTCAATCGCCTTAGCCTCCTTTTCGACAAATCTCTCACTTTTAAACCATTTCTAAATTATCCTATTCCATTCAATATCATTTTTTATCCACCTACAGCTTAAAAGAATAAAGTCGTGGTTAACCTTCGGGTGCGATCATACCAGCACTACTGTAACTGATTCCATTAGAATTCCGCAGTAAAGCGTGCTTCGGCGAGAGTAGTACTAGGATGGGTGACCCCCTGGGAAGTCCTTGTGTTGCACCCCTTTTGCCTATTTTTTTTTCTCCCTTCCCTGGACAGCCAGTCTGATTTTTAGCCCATTCAATCACCTTCATCTCTTTTTCAACAAATTTCTCGCTTTTAAACCATTTCTAGAGCATCCACTTCCATTCAATTTCATTTTCTGTCCGGCTACTACTTAAAACAATAAAGTTGCGGTTTATCTTTGGGTGCGATTATACCAGCACTAATGCTCCAGATCCGATCAGAACTCCGCAGTTTAGCGTTCGAGGGGTGAGAGTAGTACTGGGATGGGTGACCCCCTGGGAAGTCCTCGTGTTGCACCCCCTTTGTCCTTTTTTTTCTTCTCTGTTTTTTTTTTCCACCCTTTCCAGACAACTTGTCCGATTTTTAGCCCATTCAATCGCCTTCGCCTCCTTTTCGACAAATTTCTCTTTTTTAAACCATTTTCTAATTATCTTATTCCATTCAATTTCATTTTTTGTCCGTCTAGTGCTTGTAACAATAAGGTCGTGGTTAATCTTCGTGTGAGATCATACCTGAAGTAATGCACCGGATCCCATCAGGACTCCGCTGTTAGGCGTGCTTGGGCGAGAGTAGTACTAGGATGGGTGACCCCCTGGGAAGTCCTCGTGTTGCACCCCTTTTGCCCATTTTTTTCTTTTTTTTTTCACCCTTCCTCGGACAGCCTGTCCGATTTTTAGCCCATTCAATCGCCTTCGCCTCCCTTTCGACAAATTTCTCGCTTTTATATCATTTCCAGATTATCCTATCCCATTCAATTTAATTTTTTGTTCGTCGACTGCTTAAAACAATAAAGTCGCGGTTAATCTTCGGGCGTGATCATACCAACACTAATGCACCGGATCCCATAAGAACTCCGAAGTTTAGCGTGCTTGGGCGAGAGTAGTACTGGGATGGGTGACTCCCTGTGAAGTCCTCGTGTTGCACCCCTTTTGCCCGATTTTTTCTTCTCGGTTTTTTATTTTTTTTATTTTTCCACCCTTCCCCAGACAACCTGTCCAATTTTTAGCCCATTCAATCGTCTTCGCTTCCTTTTTGACAAATTTCTCTCTTTTAAACTAGTTTCAGATTATCCTATTCCATTCAATTTCATTTTTTGTCCGTCTACTGCTTATAACAATAAGGTCGTGGTTAATCTTCGGGTGAGATCATAGCAACACTAATGCACCGTATCCCATCCGAAATCTGTAATTAGGCATGCTTGGGCGAGAGTAGTGCTAGGATGGGTGACCCCCTGGGAAGTCCTCCTGTTGCATCCCTTTTGCTCCTTTTTTTTTTTTCATCCTTCCCCAGACAACTTGTCTGATTTTTAGCTCATTCAATCGCCTTTGCCTCATTTTCGACAAATTTCTATCTTTTAAACCATTTTCAGATTATCCTATTCCATTCAATTTCATTTTTTGTCCGTCTACTGGTCATAATAATAAAGTTGTCGCTAATCTTCGGGTGCGATCATACAAGGACAAATGCACCGGATCCCATCAGAACTCCGCAGTTAGGCGTGCTTGGGCAAGAGTAGTACTTGGATGGGTGACCCACTGGGAAGTCCTCGTGTCGCACCCCCTTTGCCCCTATTTTTTTTTCACCCTTCCCTAGACAACCGGTTCAAGTTTTAGCCCATTCAATCGCCTTCGCCTCCTTTTCGACAAATTTCTCGCTTTTAAACCAGTTTCTGATTATCTTATTCCATTCAATTTCATTTTTTTTCCGTCTACTGCTTTAAACAATAAAGTGACGATTAATCTTCGAGTCCGATCAAACCATCACTAACGCACCGAATCCCTTCAGAACTCCGCAGTTATGCGTACTTGGGCGAGAGTGGTACTAGGATGGGTGACCTCCTGGGAAGTCCTCGTGTTGAACCCCTTTTGCCGTTTTTTTTTTTTTTCATCCTTCCCTGGACAACCTGTCCGATTTTTAGCCCATTCATTCGCCTTCGCCTCCTTTTCTTCAAATTTCTCGCTTTTAAACTATTTCCAGATCATCCTCTTCCATTCAATTTCATTTTTTGTCCGGATACTGCTTAGAACAATAAAGTCGCTATTAATCTTCGGGTGCGAACATACCAGCACTGATGCACCGGAACCCATCAGAACCCGCAATTAAGCGTGCTTGGGCGAGAGTTGTGCTAGCATGGGTGACCCCCCGGTGAAGCCCTTGTGTTGAAACCCTTCTGACCTTTTTTTTTTTTTTCACCTTTTCCTGGACAACCTTTCCGATTTTTAGCGCCTTCCCCTCCTTTTTGATAAATTTCTCGCTTTTAAACCATTTCCAGATTATCCTCTTCCATTCGATTTTATTTTTTGTCCGTCTACTATTTAAAAAAATAAAGTCGCGGTCAATCTTCGGGTGCAACCATACAAGCACAAATGCACCGGATCCCATCAGAACTCCGCAGTCAAGCATGTTTGGGCGAGAAGAGTACTAGGATGGGTGACCCCCGGCAAAGTCCTCGTGTTGCACCGCTTTTGCGCTTTTTTTTTTTCACTCTTTCCCAGCCAACCAATCCGATTTGTAGCCCATTAAATCGTCGTCGCCTCCTTTACAAAAAATTTCTCGCTTTTAAACCATTATAAGATTATCCACTTCCATTCAATTTCATTTTTTGTCCGGCTACTGCTTGAAACAATAAAGTCGCGGTTAACCTCCGGGTACGATCATACCAGCACCAATGCATCGGATCCTATCAGAACTCCGCAGTTTAGCGTGCTTGGACGAGAGTAGTACTAGGATGCGTGACCCCTGGGAAGTCCTCATGTTGCAACCCTTTTGCCCTTTTTTTTTTCACCTTTCCCAGATGAACTGTCCGATTTTTAGCGCATTAAATCGCCTTCGACTCCTTTTCGACAAATTTCTCATTTTTAAACCATTTCCAGATTATCCTCTCCCATTCAATTTCATTTTTTGTCTGGCTACTGCTTAAAAAAATAAGGTCGCGGTTAATCTTCGGGTGCGATCATACCAGCACTAATGCACCAGACCCCATTAGAACTACGCATTTAAGCGTGCTTTAGCGAGAGTAGTACTAGGATGGGTGACACCCTGGGAAGTCCACTTGTTGCACCCATTTTGCCTCTTTTTTTTTTTTCACCGTTCTTCGGACAGCCAATCTGATTTTTAGCCCATTCAATCACCTTCGCCTCATTTTCGACAAATTTCTCGATTTTAAATCGTTTCCAGATTATCCTATTCCATTCAATTTCATTTTTTGTCCGTCGACTGCTTGAAACAATAAAGTCACGGTTAATCTTCGGGCGCAATCATACCAGCACTAATGCACCGGATCACATCAGAACACCGCAGTTACGCGTGTTTGGACGAGAGTACTACTAGGATGGGTGACCCCCTAGGAAGTCCTCGTGCTGCAACCCTTTTGCCCTCTTCTTTTTTTTTTCACCCTTTCCCAGACAACCTTTCCGATTTTTGGCCCATTCAATCGCCGTCGACTCTTTTTTGACAAATCTCTCACTTTTAAACCATTTTCAAATTATCCTACTCCATTCAATTTCATTTTTTATCCGTCTACAGCATAAAAAAATAATGTCGTGGTTAATCTTCGGGTGCGATCATACCAGCACTACTGTAATGGATTCCATTAAAATTCCGCAGTTAAGTTTGCTTCGGTGGGAGTAGCACTAGGATGGGTGACCCCCTGGGAAGTCCTCATGTTGCACCCCTTTTGTCCATTTTTTTTTCTTTCTTCCCCGGACAGCATGTCCGATTTTTAGCCCATTCAATCACCTTCGCCTCTTTTTCAACAAATTTCTCGTTTTTAAACCATTTCTAGAGTATCCACTTCCATTCAATTTCATTTTTTGTCCGGCTACTGCTTAAAACAATAAAGTTGCGGTTTATCTTCGGGTGCGATCATACCAGCACTATTGCACCGGATCCGATCAGAACCCCGCAGTTTAGCGTGCGAGGGGTGAGAGTAGTACTGGGATGGGTGACCCCCTGGGAAGTCCTCGTGTTGCGCCCCTTTTTATTTTTTTTTCTTCTCTGTTTTTTTTTTTCCACCCTACCCAGACAACCTGTCTGATTTTTTACCCATTCAATCGCCTTCGCCTCCTTTTCGACAAATTTCTCTCTTTAAAACCATTTTTAGATTATCCTATTCCATTCAATTTCATTTTTTTGTCCGTCTGCTGCTTGTAACAATAAGGTCATGGTTAATCTTCGGGTGAGATCATACCTGAACTAATGCACCGGATCCCATCAGGACTCCGCAGTTAGGCATGCTTTGGTGAGAGTAGTACTAGGATGGGTGACCCCCTGGGAAGTCCTCGTGTTGCAACCCTTTCGCTCCATTTTATTTTTGTTTTCAACCTTTGCTGTTCAACCTGTCTGATTTTTAGCCCATTCAATCGGCTTTGCCTCCTTTTTGACAAATTTCTTGGTTTTAAACCATTTCCAGATTATCCTATTACATTCAATTTCATTTTTTGTCTGTCTACTAAATAAAATAATAAAGTCGCGGTTAATCTTCGAGTGCGATCATACCAGCACTAATGCATCGGATCCCATCAGAACACTACAGTTAGGCATGCTTGGGCGAGAGTAGTGCTAGGATGGTTGACCCCCCGGGAAGTCCTGGTGTTGCATCCCCATTACCGTTTTTTTTTTCACCCTTCCCCTGACAACCTGTCTGATTTTTAGCCCATTAAATCGTCTTCGCCTCCTTTTCGACAAATTTCTCGCTTTTAAACCATTTGCAGATTATACTATTCCATTCAATTTCATCTTTTGTCCGTCTTCTACTTAAAACCATAAGGTCGCAATTAATTTTAAGGTGCGATCATACCAGCACTAATGCACCGGATCCCATCACAACTCCGCAGTTAAGTGTGCTTCGGCGAGAGTAGTACTAATATGAGTGACCCCCTGGGAAGTCCTCGTGTTGCACCCATTTTGCCCCCCTTTTTTTATTTTTTATTTTACTCTTCCCTCGACAACCTGTGCGATTTTTAACCCATTCATTCGTCGTCGCCTCCTTTTCGACAAATATCTCGGTTTTAAACCATTTCCGGATTATCCTATTCCAGTCAATTTCATTTTTTTGTCTATCTACTGCTTAAAACAAGAAAGTCGTGGTTAAGCTTCAGGTGCGTTCATACCAGCACTAATGCACCGGATCCCCTCAGAACTCCGCAGTTAGGCGTACTTGGGAAAGAGTGGTACTAGCATGGGTGACCGCCTGGGAAGTCCTCGTGTTGCACACCTTTTGCCCGTTCTTTTTTTTTTTTTTCACCATTCCCCAGCCAACCTGTCCGATTTATAGCATATTCAATTGCCTTTGCCTCCTTTTCGAAAAATATCTCGGTTTTAAACCATTTCCAGATTATCCAATTACATTCAATTTCTTTTTTTGTTCGCCTACTGCTTAAAATAATAAAGTCGCGGTTAATCGTCGGGTGCGATCGTACCAGCACTAATGCACCGGATCCCATCAGAACACCGCAGTTAAGCGTGCTTGGGCGAGAGTAGTGCTAGGATGGTTGACCCGCTGGGAAGTCCTCGTGTTGCACACCTTTTGCCCTTATTTTTTTTCTCTATTTTTTTTTCACCATTCCCCAGACAGCCTGTTCGATTTTTAACCCCTTCAATCGTCTTCGCCTCCTTTTCGAAAAATTTCTCGCTTTGAAACCATTTTCAGATTATACTATTCCATTCAATTTCTTTTTTAGTCCATCTACTGCTTATAACAATAAAGTCGTGGTTAATCTTTGGGTGCGCTCATACCAGCACTAACGCACCGGATCCCATGAGAACAACGCAGTTAAGCGTGCTAGGGCGAGAGTTGTACTTGGATGGGTGACCCCCTGGGAAGTCCTCGTGTTGCAACCCTTCCCGGACAACATGTCCGATTTTTAGCCCATTCAATCGCCTTTGCCTCCTTTTCGACAAATATCTCACTTTTAAACCATTTCTAGATTATCCTATTACATTCAATTTCATTTTTTGTCTGTCTACTACTTAGAACAATAAAGTCGCTATTAATCTTCGGGTGCGAACATACCAGCACTAATGCAACGGAACCCATCAGAACCCGCAATTAAGCGTGCTAGGGCGAGAGTTGTGCTAGCATGGGTGACCCCCGGTGAAGCCCTTGTGTTGAAACCCTTCTGACCTTTTCTTTTTTTTTTTTTCACCTTTTCCTGGACAACCTTTCCGATTTTTAGCGCCTTCCCCTCCTTTTCGACAAATTTCTCGCTTTTAAACCATTTCCAGATTATCCTCTTCCATTCAATTTTATTTTTTGTCCATCTACTATTTAAAACAATAAAGTCGCGGTCAATCTTCGAGTGCAACCACACAAGCACAAATGCACCGGATCCCATCAGAACTCCGGAGTGAAGCATGTTTGGGCGAGAATCGTACTAGGATGGGTGACCCCCGGCAAAGTCCTCGTGTTGCACCGCTTTTGCCCCTTTTTTTTTCACTCTTTCCCGGCCAACCAGTCCGATTTTTAGCCCATCAAAATCGCCGTCGCCTCCTTTCCAAAAAATTTCTCGCTTTTAAACCATTATAAGATTATCCACTTCCATTCAATTTCATTTTTTGTTCGGCTACTGCTTGAAACAATAAAGTCGCGGTTAACCTCCGGGTGCGATCATACCAGCACTAATGCATCGGATCCCATCAGAACTCCGGAGTTTAGCGTGCTTGGGTGAGAGTAGTACTAGGATGCGTGACCCCCTGGGAAGTCCTCATGTTGCAACCCTTTTGCCCTTTTTTTTTTTTCACCTTTCCCAGATGAACTGTCCGATTTTAGCGCATTAAATCTCCTTCGACTCCTTTTCGACAAATTTCTCGTTTTTAAACCATTTCCAGATTATCCTCTCCCATTCAATTTCATTTTTTGTCTGGCTATTGCTTAAAAAAAATAAGGTCGCGGTTAATCTTCGGGTGCGATCATACCAGCACTAATGCACCAGATCCCATCAGAACTACGCATTTAAGCATGCTTTGGCGAGAGTAGTACTAGGATGGGTGACCCCCTGGGAAGTCCACTTGTTGCACCCCTTTTGCCACTTTTTTTTTTTTTCACCCTTCCCCGGACAACCAGTCTGATTTTTAGCCCATTCAATCACCTTCGCCTCCTTTTCGACAAATTTCTCGATTTTAAATCGTTTCCAGATTATCCTATTCCATTCAAATTCATTTGTTGTCCGTCGACTGCTTGAAACAATAAAGTCACGGTTAATCTTCGGGCGCAATCATACCAGCACTAATGCACCGGATCACATCAGAACACCGCAGTTACGCGTGTTTGGACGAGAGTAGTACTAAGATGGGTGACCCCCTGGGATGTCCTCGTGTTGCAACCCTTTTGCCCCCTTCTTTTTTTTTCACCCTTTCCCAGACAACCTTTCCGATTTTTGGCCCATTCAATCGCCTTCGACTCTTTTTCGACAAATCTCTAACTTTTAAACCATTTCCAAATTATCCTACTCCATTCAATTTCATTTTCTATCCGTCTACAGCTTAAAAAAATAAAGTTGTGGTTAATCTTCGGGTGCGATCATACCAGCACTACAGTAACGGATTCCATTAGAATTCCGCAGTTAAGTGTGCTTCGGCGGGAGTAGTACTAGGATGGGTGACCCCCTAGGAAGTCCTCGTGTTGCACCCCTTTTGCCCATTTTTTTTTCTTTCTTCCCCGGACAGCCTGTCCGATTTTTAGCCCCTTCAATCACCTTCGCCTCTTTTTCAACAAATTTCTCGCTTTTAAACCATTTCTGGAGTATCCACTTCCATTCAATTATAGATTTTGTCCGGCTACTACTTAAAATGATAAAGTTGCGGTTTATCTTTGGGTGCGATCATACCAGCACTAATGCACCGGATCCGATCAGAACCCCGCAATTTAGCGTGCGAGGGGCGAGAGTAGTACTGGGATGGGTGACCCCCTGGGAAGTCCTCGTGTTGCGCCCCTTTTGTCCTTTTTTTTCTTCTCTGTTTTTTTTTTTCCACCCTTCCCTAGACAATGTGTCCGATTTTTCGCCCATTCAGTCGCCTTCGCCTCCTTTTCGACAAATTTCTCTCTTTAAAACCATTTTTAGATTATCTTATTCCATTCAATTTCATTTTTTGTCCGTCTACTGCTTGTAACAATAAGGTCGTGGTTAATCTTCGGGTGAGATCATACCTGAACTAATGCACCGGATCCCATCAGGACTCCGCAGTTAGGCATGCTTTGGCGAGAGTAGTACTAGGATGGGTGACCCCCTGGGAAGTCCTCGTGTTGCAACCCTTTCGCTCCATTTTATTTTATTTTTCATCTTTGTTGTTCAACCTGTCCGATTTTTAGCCCATTCCGTCGGCTTTGCCTCATTTTTGACAAATTTCTTGGTTTTAAACCATTTCCAGATTATCCTATTACATTAAATTTCATTTTTTGTCTGTCTACCAAGTAAAACAATAAAGTCGCGGTTAATCTTCGAGTGCGATCATACCAGCACTAATGCACCGGATCCCATCAGAACACTGCAGTTAGGCATGCTTGGGCGAGAGTAGTGCCAGGATGGTTGATCCCCCGGGAACTCCTCGTGTTGCATCCCCATTACCATTTTTTTTTTTACCCTTCCCCTGACAACCTGTTCGATTTTTAGCCCATTAAATCGCCTTTACCTCCTTTTCGACAAGTTTCTCGCTTTTAAACCATTTGCAGATTATACTATTCCATTCAATTTCGTTTGTTGTCCGTCTTCTACTTAAAACAATAAAGTCGCGGTTAATCTTTAGGTGCGATCATACCAGCACTAATGCACCGGATCCCATCACAACTCCGCAATTAAGCGTGCTTCGGCGAGAGTAGTACTAGTATGGGTGACCCCTTGGGAAGTCCTCGTGTTGCACCCCTTTTGCCCCCCTTTTTTTATTTTTTTATTTTACCCTTCCCCCGACAACCTGTGCGATTTTTAACCTATTCAATCGTCTTCGCCTCCATTTCGACAAATATCTCGGTTTTAAACCATTTCCAGATTATCCAATTCCATTCAATTTAATTTTTTTGTCTATCTACTGCTTAAAACAAGAAAGTCGTGGTTAAGCTTCGGGTGCGTTCATACTAGCACTAATGCACCGGATCCCCTCAGAACTCCGCTGTTAGGCGTACTTGGGCAAGAGTGGTACTAGCATGGGTGACCCCCTGGGAAGTCCTCGTGTTGCACACCTTTTGCTTGGTTTTTTTTTTTTTTTCCCACCATTCCCCAGACAACCTGTCCGATTTTTAGCCTATTCAATTGCCTTTGCCTCCTTTTTGACAAATATCTCAGTTTTAAACCATTTCCAGATTATCCTATTACATTCAATTTCATTTTCTATTCATCTACTGCTTAAAAGAATAAAGTCGCGGTTAATCTTCGGGTGCGAACGTACCAGCACTAATGCACCGGATCCCATCAAAACACCGCAATTAAGCGTGCTTGGGCGAGAGTAGTGCTAGGAAGGTTGACCCACTGGGAAGTCCTCATGTTGCACACCTTTTGCCCTTTTTTTTCTTCTCTGTTTTTTTTTTCACCATTCCCCAGACAACCTGTCCGATTTTTAACCCCTTCAATTGTCTTCGCCTCCTTTTCGAGAAATTTCTCGCTTTGAAACCATTTTCTGATTATACTATTCCATTCAATTTCTTTTTTAGTCCATCTACTGCTTATAACAATAAAGTCGTGGTTAATCTTCAGGTGCGCTCGTACTAGCACTAACGCACCGGATCCCATGAGAACAGCGCAGTTAAGCGTGCTAGGGCGAGAGTTGTACTTTGATGGGTGACCCCCTGGGAAGTCCTCGTGTTGCAACCCTTCCCGGACAACATGTCCGATTTTTAGCCCATTCAATCACCTTTGCCTTCTTTTCGACAAATATCTCACTTTTAAACCATTTCTAGATTATCCTATTACATTCAATTTCATTTTTTGTCTGTCTACTGCTTAGAACAATAAAGTCGCGGTTAATCTCCGGGTGCGATCGTACCAGCACTAGTGCACCGGATCCCATCAGAACACTGTAGTTAAGCGTGCTTGGGTGAGAGTAATGTTAGGATGGTTGACCTGTTGCGAATTCCTCGTGTTGCACACCTTTTGCCCTTTTTTTTCTTCTCTTTTTTTTTTCACCATTCCCCAGACAACCTGTCCGATTTTTAGCCCCTTCAATCGCCTTCGCCTCCTTTTCTGCAAATTTCTCGCTTTGAAACCACTTTCAGATTATTCTATTCCATTCAATTTCATTTTTAGTCCGTCTAATACCTTTCCGATTTTTTGTCCATTCAATTACCTTCGCCTCCATTTTGACAAATATCTCAATTTAAACCATTTCTAGATTATCCTATTACATTGAATTTCATTTTTTGTCTGTCTACTGCTTAAAACAATAAAGTCGCAGTTAATCTTCGGGTGTGATCATACCAGCACTAATGCACCGGATCCCACCAAAACACCGCAATTAAGCGTGCTAGGGCGAGAGTAGTGCTAGAATGGTTGTCCCCCTAGGAAGTCCTCGTGTTGCACACCTTTTGCCCTTTTTTTTCTTCTCTGTTTTTTTTTTCACCATTCCCCAGACAACCTGTTCGATTTTTAGCCCCTTCAATCGCCTTCACCTCCTTTTCGACAAATTTCTCACTTTGAAACCATTTTCAGATTATACTATTCCATTCAATTTCATTTTTAGTCCGTCTACTACTTATAACAATAAAGTCGTGGTTAATCTTCGGGTGCGATCATACCAGCACTAATGCACCGGATCCCATCAGAACTTCACAGTTAAGCGTGCTAGGGCGAGAGCAGTACTAGGATGGTTAACCCCCTGGGAAGTCCTCGTGTTGCAACCCTTTTGCCCCATTTTTTTTATTTTTTATTTTTCACCCTTCCCCGGACAACCTGTCCGATTTTTAGCCCATTCAATCGCCTTCGCCTCCTTTTCGACAAATTTTGCGCTTTTAAACCATTTCCAGATTATCCTATTCCATTCAATTTCATTTTTTGTCTGTCAACTGCTTAAAATAATAAAGTCATGGTCAAGCTTCGGGTGCGTTCATACCAGCACTAATGCACTGGATCCCCTCAGGACTCCGCAGTGAGACATCCCATTTTTGACCGTCCTCAAGACTTGGACGTCATCGTATTAGCACTCAATGATCATCTATGCTCGTGTTCGTTTTGAGTTCCCGGAGGTCTCGGCCACACGTCTTGCCTCAAGATCTCTCAACTTGACTGTTTTGTGCTTGGTTGTGGACCAAGCACTTGTGTTTTTTCTTTTAAGGGAAAGGGGTGGCTTGTTGGCCATTTCCTCAACCCATCGACCAAGGCATGAAGCCATCGGCCCCTTTTTCTTGCCATCGGCCAAAGGTGCTGGCCGATCGGCACTATTTTTGGTCGACCGGCCACCTTTGTTGGTCAATCGGTCATATTTTCCGGCTGACCCCTTTCCATCTGCTTTTGGCAGATATTTTAGGCCAGCTGTCACAGCTGGCATGCATATTTCATTCCCTCCATACACGTATATAGAGGGATTTTCACCTTGTGTTAGCTTCTTCAAGAAGCCTTGGAATTGGATTCCTATAAGAAGGGAGCTCCTCCTCCTTTCTCAAGGGTTAGAAAAAATCTGAGAAGAAATTATGTATCTATCTATCCATCTCTATATCTCCCTCTCTCTACATTTGTGTGTGCATTTGTGTTCTAAAGTGCATTTTGTCCATACTTTTGTACTAGAACACCTAGAGTTACACCATCCTTGTGTGCTGAGGTACTAGGAGGTTGGTTTTAAGGTTCTTGAGCTGGTTTTGATCAGAGAGAGTTGCTGGTCTTGTGTTCTTGAAGTTGTTCTTCAAAGGTGAGATTCTAAACTTTAGATACCCCATTCTTGCTTAAGCTTTTACACATACTTCTATATTGTTTCAAGCTTGACTCTAAACTACAAAAAGTTCTGATTTTTTATGCTTGTTATGGTTTCTTAAGGTCACTTTTTGGTTGGGGGTTGTCTACCCCCTCTTAGGCCTTGTTTGGCCTTGTTTTGTGCCTTTACTTTTGAGCTTTGGGATCATTTCAGTGGTGGAGAAGTGGTTTTGGAGTCTTGTATAGGAGGGGGACACCCCTCTCTCCTTATGTCTCATATGCTTGTGTTGTTGGCTTAGAAGAGTAGCATGTTTACTTAGCATGTCTCGGTTCTATTTCAACACTTTTTAGTGGCTTTTAGGACCTTCCTTAACTCTACTCCATGTTGGTTTGACGGCATCTTGCACGCTTTACATACTTGTAGAGTAATCTTGCATGTTTGCATAACATGCATCTTGTGTTTGGACCACTATTCTTGCATGTTTTGGCTCGACTCCAAGGAGCTTTCCCTCATGGTTTACCATGATTAAACTCTGTTCGGTGTTGTCTTGGTCATGCATGCATTGTTTTGCATAGCCTTGGTTCATTCTAGCTTGTAAGCTTTGTGCCTTGAGTTCATTAGCATGTGTTACTTGAAGTATTTTCATGATTTGGCATCATGTGAAATGTAATTTTAGTCCTTGTTTCATGGTCACACACTTGATCAGTGAACTTGATCAGTGAACTTGTGGGGGATAATGTGATGTGATCAGAGGTTGGACCACCTGTGGACGACACTCAGTTTACTCCAGAAGTGGCGTATGGCACGCACTGTTTTGAGCATTTGTGAATGCTAGTTTTGTACATTCTGACTTGGGCATTGGGTCAGTCTTGTTGTGTTGTTTTGAGTCTGCCTCTTTGTTTCGAGTCAGTCCTTTCATACTGAGTCAGTCAGGTCTGTCTTATTGTATCGAGTCAGTCCTGTTTTGTTAGAGTCAGGTGATTTCGGGGGTGTTACCTTGGATATCACTTGCTTGTTTTGTGTTTGTCCTTTTGCTTTCCTTTGAGTCTGTTTCTGCCGGGGAGCCAGTTGTGCCAACAGATTTGAATGGAACAGCAGTGATTTTCACACTCTTGTGTTTGCTTCTGCCGTGTGCCAGTTGTGCCAGAAATTCTAAATGAGATGGCAGTATTTGACTACAAGCTATGTCTTTTCTGTACCTTGAATTCATTGCATCAACCTAAGTTTTCCAAAACTTTTTTTCGAAACATTGTGAGAAAAACAAAGAGGAAGGAATTCCTCGGGTTTTACAAAACTTGATCAATTGAGAGAAAGAGAGGCATGTTAAGCCCTTAATGATCGAGATCATGCTTGTTAGTAAGAGTACTGAGAAGGATCCTGGCTTGATCCAGATTGGTCTTACACTGTCTTCAGCGCGAGCGATTTGTTGCTTTCTTAAAAGATTTCAAAAACTGTTTTGCGTGGTCCTGTGAAGACTTGTGTGGAATCGCTCTTGAGATTGTGCAGCCTAGGATCACTCTCAGCCTCAAGATTCAATCCATTTGTTTTCGAAGCTTGAACCCATTCAGAACGTTCAACGGTCAACCGCCATGTGAGGCCTGTGTGGCCAGATTCAAAGCAGCCCTCGAACAAGAGGCAAGAAAGTCAGATCAAGAAGATCAGATTTCATCAGAAGAGGCTTGCGAAGCTAGAACAAAAGCACCCCTCGAACTAGGGGGAAAAATGTCCAATATGCTCGAAGAGCTGAAGATGGATCCATCCGTAAATCAATGCAACGGCCACTCTCCTAGATACGGATGGCTGCAAAACCCTAAAACCATTTGGCATGGACTTGTTACACTTTTACCCTTTGAGAGGCTCGCTGGGCCGAAAACCCAAAAGGGCGACCTAGGCAAAAGTTAGAGCAAGAGAAAAGAACAAAAAAAAAAAAAAGGGAAAAGAAAATAACAACAAGAATAAAAGAAAAAAAAGAGAAAAGGAAAAAAATTAAAAAAAAAAAGAAAAAAGAATGAAAGAGAATGAAAAGATACAAAAATTGAAAAAAAAGAAGAACAAAGCTCGCAAGGTCGAAAACCCGCAACGGGCGCCTTGGCAAAAGTTAGAGCCTAAAAAGGAGAGGTTAATACCCGAGTGTACCTTAACCCCGAACTACCTATGGCTTGATTCCCATCCTTGGGATACATAGGCAACTTCATTCTGAAGTCCAGCCCTAAAACACTTCAAATTTGATCATGTCCATGTAATGGTTCTGATAATCTTTGCCTTCTCTGTATCCGAGAGTTCGGCTGCAATCATCGCTTCGAGGACTGATTATAATGCGCTGCAGTGCCATTCACACAAGGGGCAACTTTCCGTTGCCATTCAATGCATTGCTGTGCCATTCAAACTAGGGGCAATTTTCGTCCAGATCCGAGGTTGTACGTCTCAAGAGTAAGTTCCGCGCTTGTTAAGCATCGGCCGTTTGCAAAAATAGTTTTTGAGAATTTTTACTGAGGTTGACTAATTTTCTTGAAAATTGTTCCATCTTTTCCAAAAACTGGACCATTCCTTGGACCCAAAAAAGGAAAATTTTCAGTGCTCATAGCCTGACTTGCATGATTTCAAATCAAAAATCGAACAAGTGTGTTAATCTAACTCTCATGTTGGTCAAAATTGTTTTAGTAGAAAATCAAAACAAAAAATGGTCAAAATAATGAACTAAGGGCACAGTTGAGTCAGGCTTCCTCTCTTTTCCCTGTTGTCAATGCATTTGCTAGAAAGGGCACTCTACTTGCCAGAAAGGGCACAACTGAAGTCAACAACAAAGGGCTGAAAGCTCTCTCATCCTCCAAGCGACGAGGTATCAAGACAAGTGCGAAGCACGAACTGGAATGGGGTGAGATATTCCACTCCCTCATCTGGACAGATCTGATCATGTCTGAACTTCCCAGCAGAGCATCATCAACTGATGTCAGCTACAGATTTGCTACATACCCAGTTGTAGCGCAACCCCCTCTGTGGGAGGAATTCACTGTTGTGAACAAGAATCAAAAGCTGGTAGAATACCAGGGGCAAGGGCCCATGACTTCCTGTTTATCCATCAACCACCCAGGGGTGGGATTGAAAAAAATGAGAGATTGAATAATAGAGAGATGTGCGATGAGAGAAAAAGTGAGAAAAGGGCTTTTTCAGAAAAATAGAGCTTGAGGGCCGAGTGATGTGAGGATCACAAATGAGAAAGGGTGGGAAACAATACCCGGTGAAACAGGCTCCCTGTGCACGTCTGTGTGTCGTGTCTTTTGTTTTGTTTGTCTCGATTCTTGCTTTGAGTCGTTCCGAGCGTGTCTCGATGTGTTTAGGTTGTTTACCTTTTGTTTTCCGTTGTTGAGTCGTAGTGCGCTGTATTCAGTCATTGGCTCAATACCCGGTTAAGAACTCATTTCTTAACTTCAAAAATAAAATCGCTTTCTGCTTAGAGTGCTGTGCCATTCTTCACGTTTGTGGAAAAGAAGATTTGTTCTTTCATAAAACTGCAGGGTTCAACCCAAGTCATGTCAGAACAGTAAAACCAGGACCTATTTGAAGCTATATGGGTTCCAGACTACAAAACAAAAGCAAAAGAGGAAAATATCGGGTATCTGAGTGTGCTTCAACTTCGAAAAACTCCGTGATTATGCTCCAGATGTACCTCTTCAGGCCTTGTCAGTGCTCCGAAGAATGAGTGTGCCTCTACTCCAAGCTTAAGCCTGCTTCAAGTCAGAATGGCAATTAAAGCAGCAGCAGATGTTATCTCTCGCCAATGTAAAACAGGGTGTCCCTTTTTCGAGCAGAGTTGTGTTGCCAAGTCCTCCGAAAGGTAAATCGGAGGCACCAGAGTACATGTTTGATGCCCTTCCATTGCATAGAATGTGAACTTTCATATACACTTCGGTTGCATGCGTGCCGCGCGTCGTTATGTTTCTGCATAGAATATGCTTTCAATGTTGCATGGAAAATGCCCCCATACTTGCATAGAAAATGCATTTTATCGCACTGTCTTGTGCACCTGCATTGCATTGTTTTGCGCGCTCCTCTGTTTGTAAACACTGGGATACGTCCTTTTGTTTCTTATACCTTTCTGAAACACCGGGATACGTCCCCATGTCCTGATGTTTCTCCCTCCTTTCGAAACACCGGGATACGTCCCTACGTTTCCTTTTCTCCTTCTTTTCCGAAACACCGGGATACGTCCCTATGTTTCTCTTACCTTTCCAAAGCACCGGGATGCGTCCCTATGTTTCTTCTTCCATTCCGAAACAACGGGATGCGGCCCTATGTTTTTTCCTTCTCTTCGAAACACTGGGATACGTCCCTATGTTTCTCTTTCCATTCCGAAACAACGGGATACGTCCCTATGTTTCTCTTTCCATTCCGAAACAACGGGATATGTCCCTATGTTTCTCCTCCCCTCCGAAACACCGGGATACATCCCTATGTTTCTTCTCCTTTGTCGAAACACTGGGATACGTCCCTATGTTTCTCCTCCTTGTTCGTAACACCGGGATACGTCCCTAATCTTTGGGATACGTCCCTAATCTCTGGGATACGTCCCTAACCCTTGGGATAAGTCCCTAATCTTTGGGATACATCCCTAACCTTTTGGATACGTCCCTATGTTTCTCTCTCTTCAGTTAAAAGCGTTCAGAATACGTTCCAATGCTCACACCATTTCGAAACACCGGGATACGTCCCTATGTTTCTCCCTTCTTTCGAAACACCGGGATACGTCCCTATGTTTCTCCCTCTTCGGTTAAAAGCATTCAAAATACGTTCCAATGCTCACACCATTCCGAAACACCGAGATATGTCCCTATGTTTCTCCCTGTCCCTTTTCCCCACACGATTTCAGTGTGTTTGGAATTCATCTTAGGTTGCATTGTCATGCACACCTCTTCACTTGCGTTGTCACGCACATTCCACTTGCATTGTTTTGAATTATCAAACCGGCTTCGCAAAAGCGTATAATTCCAATTACAAACTGGCTTCGCGAAAGCGTATAAGTCCAATTACAAACCGGCTTTGCGTAGCATATAAGTCCAATGTTCAAACCGGCTTCGCGTAGCGTATAAGTCCAATTATCAAAGTCTTCCTGCATATCATTTGCATCCTGCCCCTAAACTACGCTGGTTTGATTCCTTGCAAAGGGATACGTAGGCAGCCTGTGGGCACAACCATTCTTTCATATGTATTTTGTTTGTTTGTCCAAGTCTTCGGCCTTGTCAAAAATAGGTCGTCTTTGGGCTTTGACATTCACTCCCGTCAGTCTTATGACTTCCGAGTTCTGTCAAAGAGGGGCAATTGTAGACACCCCATTTTTGACCACCCTCAAGACTTGGGCGTTACTGATGGTTTACTTGGTGGAGAAAGGTGTGCAGGGCAAAGGTTCAGTTTCTTCGGCAAGGAGAGAGACAAATCTCAACTTCACACCCCATTTTGGACCAAAGCTATTTTGGATGGTTTTTAGACCTTAAAACCCTCTCTTTCAAAACTTTTTTGAAATAAAGTTTCTGCGATGTTCCGAGGCTCGCATTTTGTCAAACGTTGCGCTTTTCGGTAAACCGAGCAGGGACAAAGTGGAAATGAATGAAAGAGAGATGAAATCTTTGAAAAATCTTTCAAAACACCTTTCTTAGGGGTTTGAAGTTGAAGAAAGGAGGGGAAGAGAGAAGAAACCAAGTTGGAGGAGAAGAAAGGCATGAATCCGGGTAGAAGGGAGTCGAGCAGTCCTCGCTGATCCTCGCTGAATCGGGCTTATTAATCTGCATACTTGGATTTTAGCTATGGGGCCACCACCTTCGGAAAGCTCACTTCTGGGGCTTCATTTTGTATTCAAGAATCTCTTAAATCCGAGTCCGGATGGCGGAGATATGAATGGTTGAAGTTGGGCATCATCCCGGTTGGATCGAAACTGAGCAGCCTTCACCAAAACAAGCATAACTCTTTGATGCAAGGCTGGTTCCATTGGAAATCTTACTTCCGGGGCTTCAATTTTGATGCAAGGCTGGTTCCATTGGAAATCTTACTTCCGGGGCTTCAATTTTGACAGAAGATTGACCTGAAAAGGAGTTCATATGAAGAAGTTATGCTCGTTTGAAGTTGGACCTGCAGAGCAGATTTTTCCTGCCGACCGGCCAGAACAGATGGCCGACCGACCGAATAGATGGCCGACCGGCCAGAACAGATGGCCGACCGGCCAAATAGATTTCCGACTGGCTAGTTAAAGTAGCCGACCGACCAATTTTGCTAGCCGACGACCTTCCGGAGTATTCTACAGATTGAATGGATGCCAGCTGTGCCAGCTATTCTCCACTCAACCCACTGTCCGAGGGGCTGCCTTTTGGGGGGGGGGGAATTTGAATTTGTTTTTCCCCCCCTTTCCATAGCCTCTCTCCCTCTATATAACCAGCCCTCCACCACCATTTTGAAGGGTTACAAAAACCAGCTGAGGCTTTGATACATACACCCTCTATATCTCTCTCATTCAACCCTCCAAACCCTAAGGTTCCTGCACCCTTTGCACTACAACCCATAGCACCACACCTCTACACTCCATTCCAGCAACTTGGAGGCCATTTGAAGAGGTTGAGAGCTCAGAAAGTTGGTCCAAGAGCTGCTGGTTTACTGCTCTACAAGGGTGAGTTCTTTTCCCTTTTCTAGTCTTTTCTTGCTTCATCTATAAGCCATACTTGCAAGCATTTTTGGGCTCCGACCCAAACTGTAAATGGTCATATTTTGAGCTCCCGTTCATGTTTGATTGAGGACCTCTTACTGTTTGAGGTCTCCTACTATCACTTGTCTCTTTATCCCCCTTTTAGGCCTTTTTCTTGCATGATAGTTTAGCCTCACTTGTGATAATTTTCGTGGCTTGATGTAAACTGTAAAGGGTCTTATTTTCATCCCCTCTACAACTTTGTTGAGGGGCTCATCACCATTTGGGGCCAGTTGCTGTCCCTTTGTGTTTAGTCTCTCTTTTAGGGCCATTTTTGCATGATAGATTAGCCCTATTTGCATTCATTTTTGGGACTTGTTATAAGCTGGAAATATGCATGTTTTGGGACTTGTTATAATCTATCATGTTTTGCATGATAGATTAGCCCTATTTGCATTCATTTTTTGTCTGTCTACTAAATAAAACAATAAAGTCGCGGTTAATCTTCGAGTGCGATCATACCAGCACTAATGCACCGGATCCCATCAGAACACTGCAGTTAGGCATGCTTGGGCGAGAGTAGTGCTAGGATGGTTGACCCCCTCGGAAGTCCTTGTGTTGCATCCCCATTACCGTTTTTTTTTTCACCCTTCCCCTGACAACCTGTCCGATTTTTAGCACATTAAATCGCCTTCGTCTCCTTTTCGACAAATTTCTCACTTTTAAACCATTTGCAGATTATACTATTCCATTCAATTTCGTTTTTTGTCCGTCTTCTACTTAAAACAATAAAGTCGCGGTTAATCTTTAGGTGCGATCATACCAGCACTAATGCACCGGATCCCATCACAACTCCGCAGTTAAGCGTGCTTCGGCGAGAGTAGTACTAGTATGGGTGACCCCCTGGGAAGTCCTCGTGTTGCACCCCTTTTGCCCCCCTATTTTTATTTTTTTATTTTACCCTTCCCCCGACAACCTGTGCGATTTTTAACCCATTTAATCGTCTTCACCTCCTTTTCGACAAATATCTCGGTTTTAAAGCATTTCCAAATTATCCTATTCCATTCAATTTCATTTTTTTGTCTATCTACTGCTTAAAACAAGAAAGTCGTGGTTAAGCTTCGGGAGCGTTCATACCAGCACTAATGCACCGGATCCCCTCAAAACTCCGCAGTTAGGCGTACTTGGGCAAGAGTGGTACTAGCATGGGTGGCCCCCTGGGAAGTCCTCGTGTTGCACACCTTTTGCTCTTTTTTTTTTTTTTTTTAACCATTCCCCAGACAACCTGTCCGATTTTTAGCCTATTCAATTGCCTTTGCCTCCTTTTCGACAAATATCTCGGTTTAAAACCATTTCCAGATTATCCTATTACATTCAATTTCATTTTTTGTTCGTCTACTACTTAAAAGAATAAAGTCGCGGTTAATCTTTGGGTGCGATCGTACCAGCACTAATGCACCGGATCCCATCAGAACACCGCAGTTAAGCGTGCTTGGGCGAGAGTAGTGCTAGGATGGTTGACCCGCTGGGAAGTCCTCGTGTTGTACACCTTTTGCCCTTTTTTTTCTTCTCTATTTTTTTTTCACCATTCCCCAGACAACCTGTCCGATTTTTAACCCCTTCAATCGTCTTCGCCTCCTTTTCGACAAATTTCTCGCTTTGAAACCATTTTCAGATTATACTATTCCATTGAATTTCTTTTTTAGTCCATCTACTGCTTAGAACAATAAAGTCGTGGTTAATCTTCGGGTGCGCTCATACCAGCACTAACGCACCGGATCCCATGAGAACAGCGCAGTTAAGCGTGTTAGGGCGAGAGTTGTACTTGGATGGGTGACCCCCTGGGAAGTCCTCGTGTTGCAACCCTTCCCGGACAACATGTCCGATTTTTAGCCCATTCAATCGCCTTTGCCTCCTTTCGACAAATATCTCACTTTTAAACCATTTCTAGATTATCCTATTACATTCAATTTCATTGTTTGTCTGTCTACTGCTTAGAACAATAAAGTCGCGGTTAATCTCCGGGTGCGATCGTACCTGCACTAGTGCACCGGATCCCATCAGAACACCGTAGTTAAGCGTGCTTGGGTGAGAGTAGTGCTTGGATGGTTGACCCGTTGAGAATTCCTCGTGTTGCACACCTTTTGCCCTTTTTTTTCTTCTCTTTTTTTTTTTTTCACCATTCCCCAGACAACCTGTCCGATTTTAGCCCCTTCAATCGCCTTCGCCTCATTTTCTGCAAATTTCTCGCTTTGAAACCACTTTCAGATTATTCTATTCCATTCAATTTCATTTTTAGTCCGTCTAATACCTTTCCGATTTTTTGTCCATTCAACTGCCTTCGCCTCCATTTTGACAAATATCTCGATTTAAACCATTTCCAGATTATCCTATTACATTCAATTTCATTTTTTGTTTGTCTACTGCTTAAAACAATAAAGTTGTGGTTAATCTTCGGGTGTGATCGTACCAGCACTAATGCACCGGATCCCATCAAAACACCGCAGTTAAGCGTGCTAGGGCGAGAGTAGTGCTAGAATGGTTGTCCCCCTAGGAAGTCCTCGTGTTGTACACCTTTTGCCCTTTTTTTCCTTCTCTGTTTTTGTTTTCACCATTCCCCAGACAACCTGTCCGATTTTTAGCCCCTTCAATCGCCTTCACCTCCTTTTCGACAAATTTCTCGCTTTGAAACCATTTTCAGATTATACTATTCCATTCAATTTCATTTTTAGTCCGTCTACTACTTATAACAATCAAGTCGTGGTTAATCTTCGGGTGCAATCATACCAGCACTAATGCACCGAATCCCATCAGAACTTCAGAGTTAAGCGTGCTAGGGCGAGAGCAGTACTAGGATGGTTAACTCCCTGGGAAGTCCTCGTGTTGCAACCCTTTTGCCCCATTTTTTTTTATTTTTTTATTTTTCACCCTTCCCCGGACAACCTGTCCAATTTTTAGCCCATTCTATCACCTGCGCCTCCTTTTCGACAAATTTTGCGCTTTTAAACCATTTCCAGATTATCCTATTCTATTCAATTTCATTTTTTGTCTGTCAACTGCTTAAAACAATAAAGTCGTGGTTAAGCTTCGGGTGCATTCATACCAGCACTAATGCACTGGATCCCCTCAGAACTCCGCAGTCAGACACCCCGTTTTTGACCGTCCTCAAGACTTGGACGTCATCGTATTAACACTCAATGATCATCTATGCTCGTGTTCGTTTTGAGTTCCCGGAGGTCTCGGCCCCGCGACTTGCCTCAAGATCTCTCAACTTGACTGTTTTGTGCTTGGTTGTGGACCAAGCACTTGTGTTTTTTATTTTAACGGAAGGGGGTGGCTTGTTGGCCATTTCCTCAACCCATCGGCCAAGGCATGAAGCCATCGGCCCCTTTTTCTTGCCATCGGCCAAAGGTGCTGGCCGATCGGCACTGTTTTTGGTCGACCGGCCACCTTTGTTGGTCAATCGGCCATATTTTTCCGCCGACCCCTTTCCATCTGCTTTTGGCAGATATTTTATGCCAGCTGTCACAACTGGCATGCATATTTCATTCCCTCCATACACGTGTATGGAGGGATTTTCACCTTGTGTTAGCTTCTTCAAGAAGCCTTGGAATTGGATTCCTATAAGAAGGGAGCACCTCCTCCCTTCTCAGGGGTTAGAAAAAATCTAAGGAGAATTTATATATCTATCTATCTCTATATGTCCCTCTCTCTACATTTGTGTGTGCATTTGTGTTCTAAAGTGCATTTTGTCCATACTTTTGCACTAGAACACCTAGAGTTACACCATCCTTGTGTGCTGAGGTACTAGGAGGTTGGTTTTAAAGTTCTTGAGCTGGTTTTGATCAGAGAGAGTTGCCGGTCTTGTGTTCTTGAAGTTGTTCTTCAAAGGTGAGATTCTAAACTTTAGATACCCCATTCTTGCTTAAGCTTTTACACATACTTCTATATTGTTTCAAGCTTGACTCTAAACTACAAAAAGTTCTTATTTTGTATGCTTGTTATGGTTGCTTAAGGTCACTTTTTGGTTGGGGGTTGTCTACCCCCTCTCAAGCCTTGTTTGGCCTTGTTTTGCGCCTTTACTTTTGAGCTTTGGGATCATTTCAGTGGTGGAGAAGTGGTTTTGGAGTCTTGTATAGGAGGGGGACACCCCTCTCTCCTTATGTCTCATATGCTTGTGTTGTTGGCTTAGAAGAGTAGCATGTTTACTTAGCATGTCTCGGTTCTATTTCAACACTTTTTAGTGGCTTTTAGGACCTTCCTTAACTCTACTCCATGTTGGTTTGACGACATCTTGCATGCTTCACATACTTGTAGAGTAATCTTGCATGTTTGCATAACATGCATCTTGTGTTTGGACCACTATTCTTGCAAGTTTTGGCTCGACTCCAAGGAGCTTTCCCTAATGTTTTACCATGATTAAACTCTGTTCGGTGTTGTCTTGGTCATGCATGCATTGTTTTGCATAGCCTTGGTTCATTCTAGCTTGTAAGCTTTGTGCCTTGAGTTCATTAGCATGTGTTACTTGAAGTATTTTCATGATTTGGCATCATGTGAAATGTAATTTTAGTCCTTGTTTCATGGTCACACACTTGCATTTATCACCTATTCCATGCTTTGGATAGTTTATGTTTCATGCCTTAAGAATAGGTCATTGTGCATGCCATCATACTTAGGCCTTTGGGATGCCATCTAAGTGGGTTTTTGGGCTCATTCTAACATGCCATAACTCTGATTTTATTGGCCTAAGTCATGCCATGTTTGGTTATAATAGGTGTAGTGCAATTGCCCCTTTTTGCCTTGTATGCGTCTTGTTTTGTGCTCACCTTTCTAGCATGTTTTGGCCTTATCCCATGCATGTTCTAGCCTTGTTTTGGACTGCCTTGGGACTACTGTCGGTCACCTTGGTGCTTTGGGGCTTGGTTGATACGGCCATGGTTCAAGTACCTTGGCTAGCTTTGAACTTGAAGTCCATTAGCATGCCTTGCTTGTGTTATGTGTTTGATTTGGCATCACTCTTAACATAATTTCAGAGCTTATGGTGTCACCATACTATCATGATTGTCACCCCTCACTCATGTTTGAGTGTAGTGACCTTATGCCTTAACTCTTGGACCATTGCGTGTGCATGCTCATTGTGCATTTCATTCATCACTTCATCATTTTGGCCACTGTTTTGGTATGGTTGAGGGATATCCATCTTCAATGTAAGTCCATGGATCATGCGGTTTGTGTATTGTTGTACGCCTATCGCATTGCATGTTGTTGCATACTTATTGTTGGTATCATTGCTTATCACATTGTATGTTTGCATATCTAGGATGCATAGTAGTATTACATATTTATTGCATACCATGTTGTTTACATGTTAGGTTGCATTGCATGGCATTTGTCATGCTCAGGTTGCATCGCCTTGCATTTCCATGTTGCATTGTACTTGGTTGCATGCACTGTATTGTGTTTGGTTTGGGGTGTCAAACCAAACACGAGGAGCGAGGAATGTTCGTACTTGAAGTGACGAAACCTGCCTCAATCCTTAGTTGCCGACGCTCTTGATTCAGCATGATAGAGTTCTAGGCATTCATATGTTTTTTTTTTTGTCGCATTCATTCCACATTGATTTGCACACTCTGCTCCTTTGGCCGTCATGCATTGAAATGTGTGATAGATGGCCCGAGGGTCGAGAACCATACTCCCTTGAGTTCATGACATTATAAGGAGGGTGTTTGTGCACACATTGCCTTGAAAATGCATTGTCATGCTCTAATTGTCCTCTGCTGCAACAAACGGCATTCTGCAGGGAGAGATGGCCAGTCGGCCATCTTCAGTGCTGGTCGGCTACCAATTTATGGCCGAGGGCTCCATTATTGGTCGATGACTAGTTCCCCTTGGACGATGGCCTTTCCACTTGGCCGATGGCCTCTCAAAGCACCTAGAAGGTGATTCAGAAGCATCCTTCAGACTTACACAGTTTTCAGAGGTGCAGAGCAGTGTAAATAGAGGCAGCATCAGCATGGCAACAGATTTTCGAGTGGAGCCGAGCATGCATGCATTTGTCCCTCTTTCCAAGGCCTCTTTACCGCTTTAGTAGCTTAATTAATTTGTTTAATTAGTTAAGTGTTGTGTAATAATTAATTAGCTAGTTAGTTAGTTAATTAGGCAATTTGTATTATTCTTTCGGACCCTCCGTCGAGCGGGTGGATTTTGTAACAAGTGTGCATGAGTGTGTGAATGTCTTCCAACCCACGTCTTTCTCCCTTTTACTTACCTGCTTTTGATGGTTAGTTTAGGGTCATTTTCAATTAGCATCCTTATGCTATGCATGTTTGCATCATTTGTCTGTCTTGCATGCACCGGGCTCGGCGCATCATACAAACCGCATTGTATTTCAATACCAAGTTGAATACATGTATCAATTGTTGCATTTCACATGACATTTTAGAATAGTCGAGCCTACTTCTAGTTGCATTTTGTATGCATTGCATTAGCCATCTTAACATGAACTAGGATCATGCATTGATTACTAACTAGTTTTTCTTTTTGCTCGAAATACTCAGTGAGTGTTTATGCTTTAGCATCCTTGCATGAGTGTGAGTGTTGCCATGATAGCATGCTTGCCATGAGGCTATTTGATTACGTGATATAATTGCCTGAATGCCTGTGGGTGAAGGTTGGATTACTTGAATTGGAACAATTAATTGAAATGCGAGTTTTAAGCCCACTTGAAAGTGGCAAAATCATGTTTTCTAAGCCCAGTTGAGGGTGGCAAATCCATGTCTTAGCCTACTTGTGAGTAGCATTTTCAAACCATTTTCAAATAAACCAACATGAAATGTTTTGTTCCAATTTAGGTGATCTAGTCTATACTTGTGTGCTGTGCGCATCACATAGTAAATTCCAGCCAATAAACCAGAATAAGAACACATATGTTTTCAAAAACAAAATATCATGTTTAGTATAGGCCGATCTTTGATCGGGCGAGCGGGGGTGCTCATAGATGACCTTCCCCAAACGTACCCAAGTTCCCGAGCCGAGGCAACTTTGGTGATGAAGGACACGTGGCCTTAGGCAACGAGTCAGGGTTTCCTAAACTCCCCAAAATAAAATATTTAGGTGGCGAGTCTGTATCTGGCAAAGCAGTCCATGTTTGGCACTTCTTTCTTAAAAATCAGTTTTCCAAAATGATTTGCCGGATTTGGACTCTTTGGTGATTTATCAGTCTCGCATTGCACTTTGCGGGATTAGATTCAGAACCGTGACATTTGAGTCCAAACTGTAGCAGCCCAATGAACAAAATGGGATTTTCGTACCGTTTCGCGCGTGTAGCCCGGGACGTTCGGGCACGTCTACAGTTTCTAGCAACTCTGCTGGGGATTTAGAGAACTTGACTCGAACTCATGATATCTTGTTTTGATTACACTTACGTGTCTCTTTGCATTGCATTTGCATTGGTGCGCCTAGGACACCGTGTTTGCCGTATGCTATTCCTGAACAGTTTGCCGGAGGCTTGCTTTGAGAAGCATGCCATAAGGCTGACCGGTTGCGGGCTCTGCCATGACGGGAACACAAACCTCGGTTTTTACCAGGGCACCCTTTTTGACCATTCAACCTAGTGCATATCGAAATCCATAGTGACTATTCCAAGCTAGGACAGGTTGCTTACCCGATTACAGGTTGTTTGAAATTGCTGTGTGCATAGTGAAACCCTACCTCTTGACAAAATAGGACAGGGAAACCCTACCCCAACATAGAGGTGTTTTGGCTCTCATTTGCTTGTTATGTGCTTTTAGAGTTAGCCTCTACAGGAATGCACGTATCAGTCTACAAGTTTGGGTATCAGGCCTGCGGGCATCAGTACTTGGGAATCAGTTATATCTGCGGGTATCAGATTCAGATTTGGGGCAGTGATTTGGGAACAGTGATCAATGGTTGAGGACGGTTCATTCAGCTTGTGTTTACCAAACTGTGTGTTGTATTAATTTAAGCCGTTATGCTGTCTTTTTTTTTTCTGTTCATTATTTCCTTATTATGCTTTATTTATCTTTTTGCAAGGTAGTTTAGCACCATTGCATCCGACCAGGCAAATATCCCCCGAGCTCTCTGGGTTAGAGGTCGTAAACTTAATCGATCTGGGGATTTGATAGACGGACAAGCAGTGTTCCTTTCTTTACCCCCGGTTACCAAACGGAGGTCAAAAGGGCGCAGTGCATCGGTACAACGGTCGTCAAATCAGTGGTCTACCCCATCAGTGGACAGTCAGGCTGAGGTCTTAGTTTCTACTGTAGGGTCAGATATACCGGTTGTACAGATAGATCAGCGCGATATAGTAGGCATAGAGGAGATGATGCGTCAGCTCCAGGAAAGTATGAGAACTATGCAGCAGGATGCTGCCCGTCAAGCAGAATTTGCCAAGCAACAGGCCGAGGTCATGGCCCAACAGGCAGAATTAATCGTCAGGTTACAGCAGCAAACTAGAGCATCTGCTTCACACCAAGTTCCTCCCTCACCAAGAGTTCCAATACTCGGGGAGACACCAAATGTCCAGGAAGATACGGACGTTTCGACAGGGCCGGCTCCGCCCCCAATCCTACCCCAGCTATCCAAAACACCTACCAACCTACCGAATTCATCCTTTGAGTTTGAGGTGAACCCCACAGCATTGAAAGTGAGCAAGTTTGAAAAGCTATTCAAGAAATCTCAGGGTGTGAAATTCATTCCAGATATAGAGGACGGATACACCGACTCGGCCGTGACGCTGCCAGACTGATTTAAAATGTCGTACATAGACCGTTTTGACGGGTCTGGAGATCGTATGGTGCATTTGCGGCTGTTCTTGGACATACTAAGGCCGATGGGCCTCTCTAGATTGCAGAAACTTTCTCTGTTTGGCCGGACCCTGTCAGGTGTAGCGGCTATTTGGTATGCAAAACTGGAAGACTCTGTTAAGAGGAACTGGGATGAGATGGCTGAGGCCTTTGTGGCTCAATACTCCTATAATACTCAGATCAAGGTCACAACTCGTGATCTCGAGAATACTAGGCAAGAGCCGAAGGAGAGCTTCTCCGATTTCATGACCCGATGGAGGGCCAACGCCTCGACGATGACCATCAGGCCTGTCGACAAAGATCAGATTCGGATGGTTGTGTGCAACCTCCAGCCCAAGCTTATGCAGAGGATGATCGTTCTCTCCCTCCCCACCTTTGCAGATTTACATGAGATAGGGGTGCAGATCGAGGACGCTATGAAGCAAGGCCTCATTGATCATGAGAGAGAACAACCCGAGAGGGCATTCAACCGCAGTACGAATGCAGGCACAAGCAGTGCTGCAGCTTCCAGAGCTTCAGATGTGAGTATGGTTACCACCACCACCACCCCAAGAACCCTTTCAGCTACACCATTCACCGATGCGTCCTGAAGTAGTTCACAAACAACCAAGTTTCCACCCAGAGGCCAAAGAACCTTTACCCCACTATACATGCCTCTGTCCAAGGCTCTGGGGGTTTTGATCAGAAAAGGGCACTTGAAGCCCCTAGAGCCGTGGCCATTGCCAGAAAAACTTCCCCCCTCCTACAACCCAGCTAAATACTGCGCATTTCACCAACAGCATGGTCATGACACCAACCAGTGTTATAGATTGCGTCACAAGATTTAGGATCTCGTTGACAATAGGGTGATCGTGCCTCCGGAGAAACCGAATGTCACAACCAACCCCCTCCCACCACATAACCAAGGTCCCCTTCCCAAACGCATCAATTTGATCCAAATAGGGGTTGTGTCATACGACCCTAGTATATATATCACCCCTTCTCACCTACCCAAGCCGGAGGTGTTCATTCCTGACAGCACTGACTTGTGCGTGTTGGCCATCTCCCAAACCCAACCAGAAACGGTGGTGGTAGCTATCGAAGATAGAAGTGGGTCGAATGTGGAGGCAAATGAGAATGTAAATACAGAGCCTGAGAGGTCTACAAGCTTCATGTACAACCCGAGCGGTTACATTACATCAGCAGGCCAGGCTAGGCCGAATGTGGAATTGCCAGTGGAGGCAGAGATTTGTGTAGTACGGGAGGATGGACTTAATTAGGGGCTGGATGACCTGGCAGAACTAGAAAAAAACATTGATAACCTACAGTTTTTCAATGAGCAAGATTCGAGAGACGTGACAGTCAGCTGGTTTGATTTGGATAGGGCAGCGGAGTCTACTGGATGGCTTGACGACCAGCCAGATGTTGTTGAACAGCCTCAGCTAGAGCAGGGTCCGTCAGGGACGGGAACATCAGCTGTAACCGGAAGGGCTGGGAATTAGTCTGCATTGCCGGAGAGCGCCGGTGTTAAGAATTTCGCTCAAAATCCGGGCAATTTGAATATAGGAGATGTTGAACAGCAAGCTGCGTTGAAGCAGTCTGAACGAGAAGGGATCGAGGATTCTGAGAGGGCCAGAAAGGCCAAGGCCCCTGCGGGGACAGCACATGCTGTGTAAACAGGAGCAGAGCGTGCGGCGGGCAGAGGAATGGAAGGTGCTGTGGGCACAGGAATAGTTGTAACGAAGCCGAATAGGTGTCTGTCGGCTGCCGATGGCATGTGGTGGGTAGATGATGATCTATGTCTTGCCAACACTGACGATGACTGGGGGAGTAACTAGCTGGATGATACCTAGTACATTGGCGAAGTTGATCACATGACTAGGAGCGGGCGGTATTTCAAGCCCGCACCCTTAGATCAACCAGAAGCATCCGGAAAGGACAAGGAGGCAGACAAGTAGAAGGAAAAATTGCTCGAAGAGGAGGCTGTGCTGAAATAGCTGAAGAAGATACAGGTAGACAACTCCATCTGGGGACTGCTTATGGCTTCAAGAGTACATAGACAAGCTGTCCTTTCTACTATGGACAAAGCCAAACTTTCAATAGATACCACGCCTGAGCAACTGGTAGGATTGGTTTTTCCGGGAGGAGCTTCCCCGACGTTGACCTTTTCTAACAAGAAACTGCCGCCTGAGGGCGCAAACCATAACAAACCGCTCTGCATCTCTGTGGAGTGTAGAGACAAATGGGTACCGGTAGTTCTTGTCGACATGGGATCCGCCATTAACGTGTGTCCGTCGAGGACGGCATATGCAGTCGGGTTGAAGCCCACGGACTTTGTGCCAACTGCCCAAGTAATACGGGCATATGACAATACAAGCAGAGAGGTGACGGGGACCGTGCAGTTTCAAACTCAAGTTGGTCCAGGACAGCAAGAGATTGACTTTCATGTCTTGGACGTTCCTGCAACTTTCAACCTACTCTTGGGGCGGCCGTGGCTGCACCAGGTGAAGGCGGTCTCTTCCACCCTGCATTAGATGTTAAAATACCCCCACGGGTAGGGAGTGGCTATTGTTTTTGGGAATTCGTCAATCCATCCTTCGCCATAAGTGTCTACACCGGTTTTGAAAATCAAGCATGGCACGGAGGATGTGTTCCTATCAGGATTTACCCTAGCTGAGGCCTGGGTCGTACAGAGCATTTTGGCTGTTGATGAAGGGTTGTATGTCAGTGCACAGTCAGTGTACCTCATGAACAAGTTCCAGCATATCCTCGGGATGGGACTAGAAAAAAGTGGCCGGAAGGGCATTGCAGTATCGGCCGAAGTGTCACACAACCCGCATACCTTTGGTTTAGGCTATCTGCCCACCAAAGAGGACTGGGTAAGGAAAGGCAACGAAATGGCTGGGAGAGCTAGAGCTAAGCAGGCCGGAAGGCATTTTGAGTTGATGCATCGGCCTATCCAAGGCACCCTGAACGGACGCTTCGTCCGGGAGGGGAAAGACTTTCCATTCTGCGGGTTCCCAGAGCCATGGTTGAATGCCGAGGAGAGACGCCTGCCGGGTTTTGAGATCTTCTTCGATTTACAATTGTCTGGGGATGATGTTGCTGAGGAGCAGACAGACCCATCAGCTGAGGTTTAGAAGTGTAAGGAAGTGGATTCCGAGAGCACCGAGATTGAAATGGGGGTAGCACTGGCTTGTCTACTATTAGATCCTCCGATCGTACATGAGTGCTTGGGGGATGACCTCTCAGTGTCCATGATTGGGAATGAAACGGCTGCGAGCCTATCTTCAAGCATTTTGGATGCGTCCATCGCATCCTCCCTCGTCTGGCAATACGAGGAGGGATTCTTATCAAGCAGCACCTGGTCAGGTAGTGAGCCAGAATCTGATTCCACCGAGTCTGTAGAGTCAGAATCAGGTTCCGGTTCATCTGAGTCTGAGTTTGAGTCCGGTATTCCTGGGGTGACAACCCGGATGCCACAGTCCTGTCTAGGTCGTCTTTTTCTTTTTCCTTTGAGTTTGTTGTAATAGAGGAATCAGGTGACTTGGAAGTGATTAATGAGAATGGAATGGCTGTGGCCCTTGAGTATTTTTCTGTGCCTTTGATTTATTGCATTAATTTAGACTTTCAAAACTTCGATGAAAACGACGAGGAAGAAATTCCTCCGATTTTGAAATATTTTCTAGATCAGGAGCAAGAGAGGTTTGTAAAACAGCTGGTTGATGAAATCATCCAAATTAATGTTGGTACTGAGAACGACCCGTGACTGGTCCAGATCGGGTCCACGCTGTCTTCGGAGGAGCGCGAGCGCTTAGTCACTTTATTAAAAGATTTCAAAGTTGTTTTCGCGTGGTCCTACCAAGACATGCCTCGAATCGATCCTGAGATTGTACAGCACCAGATCCCTCTTGACCTAGAGGCCCGACCTGTTAACCAGAAACTCAGAAGGATCTGCCCGGATTGGGCTATCAAGATCAAAGAAGAGGTCACCAAGCAAATTGACGCAGGGTTCCTACTGGTATCTGAATACCCAACTTGGTTGGCCAACATCGTTCTAGTGCCAAAGAAGGATGGCAGAATCCGGGTATGTGTGGATTTCAGAGATTTGAACAAAGCCAGTCCGAAGGACGACTTTCCTCTGCCGTATATCGATGAGTTAGTGGACTTCACAGCGGGGCATGCATTGCTCTCATTTATGGATGGCTTTTCAGGCTACAACCAGATTGTAATGGCACCTCGGGAGAAGACTGCTTTTACCACCCCGTGGGGGACCTACTGTAATAGAGTGACGCCGTTTGGGCTGAAGAATGCTGGAGCTACATATCAACGGGCTACGACCACAATATTGCACGACATGATCCACAAGGACGTTGAGGTGTACATGGACGACATGATTGTCAAGCCCAAAGAAAGAGAGGGCCACTAAACCGCCTTATAAAAGTTTTTCCAAAGGATCAGGGAATTTTGATTGTGGCTGAATCCTCAAAAATGTACGTTTGGTGTTACAGTAGGGAAAATGCTGGGGTTCTTGATTACACAGAGAGGTATCGAAGTTGACCCTTCCAAAATCAAGGCCATCTTAGAAATGCCACCACCGAGGACTAAAAAGGAGGTGCGAGGCTTTCTTGGTAAAGTGTAATTCATATGATGGTTTATTTCTAAATTAACCTTCACTTGTGAACCACTCTTTGGCCTCCTGAAGAAAGGAAAGAAATTCCAATGGGACGGCCGATGCCAAGTTGCTTTTGAACAGATCAAGCAATATTTATTGAACCCACCCATGTTGTCACTGCCTGAGCCGGGGAAACCGTTGATTTTGTACCTTTCAGTAATTGAAACTACAATGGGCTGCATGCTTGCACAGGAGTCTGAGGACAAGGTGGAGAGAGCTATCTACTACCTGGGCAAGAAGATGCTGGAATACGAGACCCGCTACACACCGCTAGAGAAGGCTTGTCTGGCCTTGGTGTGGGCTACTAGGAAGCTGCGGTACTACCTATTTGCGCACTCTGTAATGTTGGTTTCAAGATTAGATCCCATCAAATATCTCTTCGAGAAACCGGCACTTACGGGTAGGCTAGCTCGTTGGTTGCTTCTGCTTTCCAAATTCGATCTGAAGTATGTGACGCGCAAGTCAGTGAAGGGGAGAGCGGTAGCAAAATTCCTAGCCGATCACATAGTTGAAGGGGATGAAGCAGTTGAGTATCTATTCCCAGACGAGGCCATCCTGCATGTAGAAGAAGAGTTTTGGATGATGTACTTTGACGGAGCGTCAAACTAATATGGGTATGGGATAGGGGTGTTGCTGATAGCGCCTGACAATTCCCGTATACCTCTAGCATTCAAACTCCGATTCAATGTCTCGAACAATGAGGCAGAGTATGAGGCGTGTATTGCTGGATTAGAAGCAGCTCTGGAACTAGGGTCAAAACGGTTGGATGTCATTGGGGACTCGAACTTTGTTGTATCTCAAGCTAAAGGAGATTGGAAAGTCGAAGAAGAAAAGATGAGAATATACCACCAGACCTTGGACTTGTTGATTCCTCGATTTGAGAAGCTGAACTTCGCTCATCTGTTAAGAGAGAACAAGAGATTCGCAGATTCACTAGCAACCCTATCTTCTATGATAGACATCCCTTTTGGAGTCCGGATGTGTCCGATCATCATTGACTAGAAATTTGTGCCGGCCTATGAGTTGATTGCTCCCATAGATGAGGTTCAAGATGAGAACCCCTGGTATTACGATGTCTGGAACTTCTTAGAGAAAGAGGCATACCCACCAGTGACAAATGCCAAAGACAAGAGGGCAATCCGAAGAATGGCTGCTCAGTTCATCGTCTGTGGAGGGAAGCTATACAAGAGAGGTCATCTCGGGATGCATAAGTTGTGTGTTGATGCCGAAGAGTCCAAGCACCAAATGGAGGCCATCCATAGAGGAGAGTGCGGAGCGCATATGAACGAGGTGATGCTAGCCCGGAAAATCCTTAGACAGGGTTACTACTGGTCCACCATGGAGGAGGATTGTATTGTCTTTGTCCAACGATGCCACAAATGCCAGATCCATGCAAATCGCATGAACATTCCGCCGTCGAAGCTGTACAACATGACTTCACCATGGCCATTTTCCGTCTGGGCGATTGATGTGATCGGGGCTGTCACTCCAAAGGGATCCAATGGGCATGAGTTCATTCTGGTCGCGATAGACTATTTCACAAAGTGGGTTGAGGCCCAATCTTATGCGGTATTGAAGGCTTCACATGTTGTGAAGTTCATCAGCAACAACATCATCTGTCGCTATGGGGTCCCGAACGAGATCATTTCAGATAATGGTTCCCACTACAAAAAGGAAGTGATCGACTTGTTGGAAAAATATAATGTGGCTTTTCACAAGTCATCTACGTATCGGCCACAGACCAACAGAGCAGTCGAGGCCGCCAACAAGAACTTCAAACACATTTTGCAGAAGATGGTGGAAACCTACCGGGACTGGCCAGATAAGCTACCATTTGCTCTGTGGGGCTACTGGACGTCAATTAGAACTTCTATTGGAGCGACTCCGTTTTCATTGGTTTATGGGATGGAGGCCGATCTACCAATCGAAATTGAAGTTCTGTCATTACGAGTACTGGCTGAGTGTCAGATAGCTGAGGCAGATTGGTAGCAGAGCAGATTCGAGGAACTCATGCTCTTTGATGAGAGAAGGCTAAAAGCACTGTACCATGTTCAAGGTTATCAACGACGAATTGCCAGGGTTTTCAACAAGAAAGTTAAGTCCAGGAATTTGAAGGAAGGAGATTTGGTGCTCAAAGACAACCGAGCTCCCATCCACGACCCTAGGGGCAAGTTCAGACCTAATTGGACTAGATTTTACATCATCAAGTCTACCTGGTCGGGTGGAGTTGCCGTTCTGATGGACCTAGATGGCCTAGAGTTCTCCCAACCGATCAACATGGACAAGTTGAAGAAATATTTTCCTTGAGAGGCTCGCTAGGCCAAAAACCCAAAAGGGCGACCTAGGCAAAAGTTAGAGCACAAAAAATTTGAAATTATAAAAACTGAGCTCACAAGGTTGAAAACCCAGAAAGGGTGGCCTTGGCAAAAGTTAGAGCGTAAAAGGTGAGGGTTAATACACGAGTGAACCTAAGCCGAACTACGTAAGGCTTGATTCCCATCTTTGGGATACGTAGGCAACTTCATCCTAAAGTCCAGCCATAAACACTTCCCCGATAAACTTTGTCCATGTGATCGCCTTGGTCATCTTTGTCTATTCAGCATTCTAGAGCTCGGTCGTGATCTCCGGTGCAGTGCAATTCAGACTAGGGGCAACTTTCCAGTTGCTGGGATCCGGGGTTGTGCATCTCAATGATAGATCTCAGGCGTGTCCAGTTCTGATCCATATCGAAAATGGTTTTGAAATTTTTTAATAAAAGTTGATTTTGTTCAAATTAATCTTTTTACAACTTAGACCATTTTTGGACCGAATGGAAAATTTTCAGTACCCACAACCTTCAATTACATTGATTTCAACATAGAGTTCTCCTACTCTTGAATACAAAATTGAAGTTGCTTTTCATTACATTCATAAAGAAAGCTTGAAAGTTTTGATTAAAAGCAAATAAATCCAGGGCATAGTCAGGTGTTCCTGCGTCCCCTCCCAGAGCCGGTCGAAGCCTCTGATGCCAAGCTGGGCCCGATCTGTGCCTTTTCATTGAGCCAATCTAAGCACTCATCAGAGAGGGTGTAGCTGAAAGTAGGAGCGGGGGCCAAAAGTTCTCTCGTCCTCCAAGCTGCGGCATACCGAGCTAGCTGCGCGCCTCGAACCGGAAATGTAGCAGAGTACTCAATCCCCTCTTCTGGGCAAGTCTGATCATGTCCGAACTGGCGCCGGAACCAGAACGGGAAATAGAAGACGTAGTGTGTCAAGCCAATCAACTGGATCCCGGGCTGACGGGTCATGCTGTAACTCATTACCGGCAGATTGAGCCGAGGGCAGCGCCAAGCGATGTGGTCCGTAGACAAATTGCACATCCAGCTGTACTACCATCCTTCATCCGGAGCATCAACTAGACGCCATCAAGAGAAATAGTCGCGAGCTAAATATGCTGGACACGAGTCCATAACTCTCAACTTGTCCATTAACCATACCAGGGGAGGGATAAAAAATGAGAGAATAAAGAATAGAGAGATATACGTTGAGAGAAAAGCCGAGCAAAAGGTTTTGAGAGAAAAAATCGAGCCTGAGGGCCGAGTGATGTGAGCAATATATGTGAGATGGGATGGGAAACATTACTTGCAATAGTAGTGGACTCCCTGCAAACCTAGTCGTCTCCCGACGATAAAAAGCGTCTAAGCCCATCAATGTCTCAGCCAATGTCATGGCGATGTAGCTTTTGCCCTCTTTCAAGCCCTCGGCGACCTCAATTAAACGAATGCTAAACCCGTCGGAGCCTGGGGCTAGCAAGAAATGAGATAGCATGCATAAACAAAGCGCATGTCGTCGGTAACCCTACCAATGATGGTCGCCGCGGTTACTAGCATCAGAAAACCGACAAAGCAAGCTCGGAGTGTCCAACTCTCCATTGTGAATCAATGACCGAGCGTCATGCACACTAAGGCTGCACATCCGTCCTAAGGCTTGGATATGGCCGAACCGAACTGAGGCAAGATTTCCTCGTCGGGCTCAGATTCCATTAAAGCTTGGAAATCCTCGAAAGTAGGACACATCTCTTGACCGCCAAAACTAAAGACGTGTGTTACCAGATTCCAAAACCTTGCCGCGGCATGGAGGAATGGAAAACGTAGCAGGGTGCGGCCCAGCATGAATAGTGCATTTATGCCGAAACCCCAAAAATTTACCCTTTCCGAACCATCCAAGTTGGCAATTCAAGTTGTGACGTTTTGGGCAAGAAACTCTTCCATTTTGGTGCAAATCAGTGTTGAAATGAGGAAAACAACGAAGCTGAGCTTTTTGTAGAAGATAAGGTGGTGAGTGGAAGACAGGTGTCATCATTCTTGAGGTGTTTTCCATTTTTGGCCGATGGCCATTTCTTGTGGCCGGTGGCTTTTCCCTTTGGTCGATGGCCTTCCTTCTTGTTCCCTGAGCTGATTATGTATGGAACATGCTGAGAACTTGCAACTGGTTCCATTTCCAATGCCTTTCAGTGATGATTTTGCGAAGTCGCGCCTGTTACTGCAATTTGTTTATCGAGTTGTTGTACTCTTGCTTATCTAGTTGTATTTTACATTCTTTAAGTCTCTGCTTTGCTTATCGAGTTGTATTTACACTTGGTTAGCTTATCTAGTTCTTTGTTTTGATTATCGAGTTATTTTTGTCGTTACTCGGTTCACTACCTGATTATTACCATGCAAGTGCTTAATTTTCAAACAAAAGTTCAAATCTCATTTACATTGTTATGTAATGCGATGCGATGCGATGCATAAAATGCATAAAATGTAACACTTTTTGAACAAAATAGCTGTTTCATTTCATCATGTCTTTTGCAAAAAGTACACTGTTTTGAGAAAGTAAAACCTGCCTGAGGTAGTACAATGTGCTCAAATTACCAGTAAAAAGAAAAATAAAGCAAAACAAAAGAGAAGAAAAACAACAAAGTGTCTGAACATAAAAAAAAAAAAAAAAAAAAAGAGGAGAAAAGCAGCAGAAAGACTGGATCAACATCAATGGTCTCAAGTGCGGGAGTCGGTCCTAGTCCTCTTCCTGGATGAGGGTCTAGGATCACCACTGCCATCTCCATAGTTAGAGTCTGAGCCGTCTCTGGCCTCGCCCTGGGACGACGCCGCCTCATCGTCAAAATCATCGGGGGAGGGATCTCATGAACTGCTCTCAGCATGAGCGTGCCTATGTCTGCCCTGGCTATGGAATGTCATCCCCCGCCTGGCTCCTCCTCCCCCTCGAGCAGGAACAGATGATCCAGCTAGAGCACCTCCCGCAGCCGGAATCTAGAATGGGGCCTGAAAAGGACAAATAGCAAATGCATCAGTCATGTTACGCAAAGTAGAGTATGAATACCAAATACAGTGTATGAGTACAGCGTATAAATGCTGTGAGCAGTGTATCAGTACAAAATGCAGTGTATGGGTCCAGTGTATGAATCTCGTAAGCAACACTGTGAGCAGTATATGGGTTACAGGGTATCAGTGCCGTGAGTGCTGTGTATCAAGTGTCGTGTTGATAGTGTGATGCATCAGAATATGTATGAAACAGATTAGGCAGAGTTTGAGACTGCGGTTGAAAGAACTTACCGGGATACTGTAGATGGTCAACAAGTCGATGCACCGCTGCAGCATCCCTACCGCTGAGGCTGTCAACTCCAGGGACTGGTGAGGGTACTCGACAGAAGCCTGCAAAGTGTTGAAGTCATTAGTATTCTGTGGGATATCAAATGAATTGAAATGATTGTACAGAATGCAAAGTCCAGTAGTACATACCGAGGTCGAGCCATAGACTCCGACAAGCTCATGATCAGCAGGAGGAGGAGCAAAAGGGATCTGATAAGTCTTCCCACCCTGCCCTCGGCATGTGATCGTCATGGGCAGTGCTGGTCACTCAGCACCCCGTCCCCTCCGAGATCCACTCCTACCACATGCCTGAGTCACCATCGGTGCTCCTACTCCTGTCGGCGCCGCAGGCCTCTCCCTCTCGACTCGGCGAGCACCGGTTAGAGGCAGCATAAGATAAGCCTGAATGAACTCGGCGTAATTGTCCTCGTCTCTAAAGCACTCCGAGTCCCAGCTGATCGTATAATCCATCATCTCCTCAAAGGTCTCAATATGCCACATAAGATAGAAAAGGGAACATGTCCCTCCCAGGCTCGCTAGTAGCCTCCAAGCAACTGCCCGCTGAGGCGGGAGGATGAGCTCATATATCTATAAAGGGTGGCCAAGCCCGCGCCACCCCAGTCGTAGCCGCGGATCCGCGTCACGTCCACGAATGCGCTCAGTAGGTAAAAGGCGACAGTGTTCGCCCGGTCGGCGAAGAGCGTGGTCCCCAGTAAGAACATGATAAAGCCACGGGCATACTGCTTCTCCTCCTCCCGAGTAGTAGGCGCCTTGATCCAGAAGTGATCCTCGAACCATGAGTACTTCACAAACCCTGACCGGGCAAGAGGTGGCTAAATGCCGAGCAAGTATAGCTGAACGGCATCCCACTTGTCCATATCTGTATCAAAGGGGATCGGATCATCCCCTACTCCGATGCCTGTGAGCATGGAGAAGTCAAAGGGAGTCATCGTCATCTCCCTGTTGGCAGAAAGGTGGAAGGAGTCGGTGGTGTCCCACCACCTCTCCACCAAAGCAGCAGGAAGAGGCCTGCTCACAGTGAGGCACGAGAGTCCCATGCAGAAGGTCCCAAAGCCAGCCTGATCGACAATACGGCGAACCGCATCGGGTAGCTCCATATAACATCCTCGAGCGACGATATTCCCATACCCCTGGAAGGCATGGGAATCTCCCTGTGTTCAAAAATAAACAAATATGAAGCAGTATCACATGTATAGTGTTTGAATGCCTTCAGAATTGGGGAAAATGCAGTGTGGGTATATATATATTCGAGTTTACACAGATATTGGGTGGGCTAAGCATACGACGTAACAGTTTGTTTGGGTTATTTCAGTTGAAAATGCAGTGTGGATGCATATGTTCAGATTTAAACAGATATCGGGTGTGGTTGTGCTCACAGTGAACTACAGCATGTGATGTATCAGTGTGTTTGAGTTAAGCAGTTAAAGAATAGAATCGACTATCGCAGTTATATGTTCTACATTGTAGAAAATGAAACAGAGGAAGAGTGTACCTCAGAAGCACCGTACGACAGATATGACTCTGGCTTGCACAGCAAAAGCTCCAGTGGCGCGCCCCGCGCGTAGCTCCTAAAGTGGTGGATGCCGTCGGGAGGCAACACGTGTACCGCCGGCCTCTAAGTCACCGGATCGAACAGCCAGATGTGAAGAGGTAGGAGCTCGACCTCGAGGTCCACGTCCATCCCCAGGGGAGTCCCACCACGTGGAATGTCATCTGCCATTTCAAAAGGAGCGTGAAAATGGCCGAGAATATGAAAAACGGGCAAGAATGCGAAAGGTCAACCCAAATGTCAACCCCGAGAGGATGAAAAATGGGAGAAAAGGGTCGGAGTGTGGAAAAGGCATGAAACCAAGTAAACTCGGGGGGAAACAAACCCTATGTAGTGGAAACCAAGAAAGAAACACCGAAAACTGAGTTTTGATCGGTTTAAAGTGTGCGAAACGGGAAGGGTTTCGCGAATCGAAAGACGAAAAAGGGTCGAAAACAAGAGAAAAACACGGTTCAAAGGTCGGGAAATCACCTAGAAAGGAAGAGGAATGTTTTTCGAGCTTGGAGAAGTGAGGAAATAAGGTTTGAACCCAATATTTAAAGACCCGTGGCCAAAGGACAAAACTGCCCCCGAAACTGCCATTTTTGGCCGGTCGGCCAAATTGTTAGCCGATCCGCTAAATATTTAGCCGATGAGATTATTTTGTGGCCGATTGATGGCCAGTGGCCTCCCCTTGTGGTCGATGCACCTCCCACACCCTTGTTTTGGTCAGTTATGTGGTTTAGGACCTTCATTACTCAAGACAGTGCAAGAAAGTGCACTTTTGAAGCTTAACCGGCCTTCGTGTTGACCTCGAGTCGCGTCTTCTGTGTGCGATGCTCAGTGCGTGCAAGGAGTATCCTTTCTCGTATCCTTTTGTATCTTACAAGTTCTGCAAACCGCTTTAAATATGTTGTTTTACAATGCTTTGTTATGACTGTAATAAGCGCGCTCATTATGCGTCTTGCATTGAACAATGCCTCGTCATGTTTTGAAGTTGCATTTCAACATTGCGAGTGACGTGCCTTCACCATACTTATGCTGAACATGGGTCTTTCTTGTTAAACACATTGTTATACGTTGTCACGTATGCCTTACTTACATGTGTTCGTGCTTTTGCTGCTATACACATTGCTATACGTTGTTTTGTATGCTTTACTTACATGTGTTCATGCTTTTCCTGCTATACACATTGCTATACATTGTCGCGTATGCTTCACTTACATGTGTTCATGCTTTTCCTGCTATACACATTGTTATACGTTGTCGCGTACGCTTTACTTACATGTGTTCATGCTTTTCCTGCTATACACATTGTTATACGTTGTCGCGTATGCTTTACTTACATGTGTTCATGCTTTCCTTGCTTTACACATTGCTTGCGTCGCCGCGCATGCTTTACTTAAAACAATAAAGTCATGGTTAAGCTTCGGGTGCGCTCATACCAGCACTAATGCACCGGATCCCCTCAAAACTCTGGAGTCAGACACCCCATTTTTGACCGTCCTCAAGACTTGGACGTCATCGTTTGAACACTCGATCTATGCTCGTGTTCATTTTGAGTTCCCGGAGGTCTCAGCCACGCGCCTTGCCTCAAGATCTCTCAACTTGACTGTTTTGTGATTGGTTGTGGACCAAGCACTTGTGTTTTTGCTTTCAAGGGAAGAGGGTGGCTTGTTGGCCATTTCCTCAACCCATCGGCCAAGGCATGAAGCCATCGGCCCCTTTTTCCCGCCACCGACCAAAGGTGTTGGCCGATCGGCACATTTTTTCACCGACCGGCCACCTTTGTTGGTCAATCGGCCATATTTTCCGGCCGACTGCTTTCCATCTGCTTTTGGCAGATATTTAATGCCAGCTGTCACAGCTGGCATGCACATTTCATTCCCTCCATACACGTGTATGGAGGGATTTGCACCTTGTGTTAGCTTCTTCAAGAAGCCTTGGAATTGGATTCCTATAAGAAGGGAGCTCCTCCTCCCTTCTCAGGGGTTAGAAAAAATCTGAGGAGAAATTATGTATCTATCTATCTCTATATCTCCCTCTCTCTACATTTGTGTGTGCATTTGTGTTCTAAAGTGCATTTTGTCCATACTTTTGCACTAGAACACCTAGAGTTGCACCATCCTTGTGTGCTGAGGTACTAGGAGGTTGGTTTGAAGGTTCTTGTGTTCTTGAAGTTGTTCTTCAAAGGTGAGATTCTAAACTTTAGATACTCCATTCTTTCTTAAGCTTTTACACATACTTCTATATTGTTTCAAGCTTGACTCTAAACTACAAAAAGTTCTGATTTTGTATGCTTGTTATGGTTGCTTAAGGCCACTTTTTGGTTGGGGGTTTTCTACCCCCTCTTAGGCCTTGTTTGGCCTTGGTTTGTGCCTTTACTTTTGAGCTTTGGGATCATCTTATTTTGACATTCCCACCACTGAAATCCAGAGGATTTTCAGTGGTGGAGAAGTGGTTTTGGAGTCTTGTACAGGAGGGGGACACCCCTCTCTCCTTATGTCTCATATGCTTCTGTTGTTGGCTTATGAGAGTAGCATGTTTACTTAGCATGTTTTGGTTCTATTTCAGCACCTTTTAGTGGCTTTTAGGACCTACCTTAACTCTATTCCATGTTGGTTTGACGGCATCTTGCATGCTTCACATACTTGTAGAGTAATCTTACATGTTTGCATAACATGCATCTTGTGTTTGGACCACTATTCTTGCATGTTTTGGCTCGACTCCAAGGAGCTTTCCCCCATGTTTTACCATGATTAAACTCTGTTCGGTGTTGTCTTGGTCATGCATGCATTGTTTTGCATAGCCTTGGTTTATTCTAGCTTGTAAACTTTGTGCCTTGAGTTCATTAGCATGTGTTACTTGAAGTATTTTCATGATTTGGCATCATGTGAAATGTAATTTCAATCCATGTTTCATGGTCACACACTTGCATTTATCACATATTCCATGCTTTGGATAGTTTGTGTTTCATGCCTTAAGAATAGGTCATTGTGCATACCATCATACTTAGGCCTTTGGGATGCCTTCTAAGTGGGTTTTTGGGCTCATTCTAACATGCCATAACTCTGATTTTATTGGCCTAAGTCATGCCATGTTTGGTTGTAATAGGTGTAGTGCAATTGCCCCTTTTGGCCTTGTATGCGTCTTGTTTTATGCTCACCTTTCTAGCATGTTTTGGCCTCATCCCATGCATGTTCTAGCCTTGTTTTGGACTGCCTTGGGACTGTTTTGGGTCACCTTGGTCCTTTGGGGCTTGGCTGATATGGCCATGGTTCAAGTACCTTGGCTAGCTTTGAACTTGAAGTCCATCAGCCTGCCTTGCTTGTGTTATGTGTTTGATTTGGCATCACTCTTAACATAATTTCAGAGCTTATGGTGTCACCATACTATCATGATTGTCTCCCCTTGCTCATGTTTAGGTGTTGTGACCTTATGCCTTAACTCTTGGACCCTTGCATGTGAATGCTCATTGTGCATTTCATTCTATCACTTCATCATTTTGGCCACTGTTTTGGTATGGCTGAGGCCTATCCATCTTCAGTGTAAGTCCGTGGATCATGCGATTTGTGTATTGTTGTATGCCTATGGCATTGCATGTTGTTGGATACTTATTGTTGGTATCATTGTTGCATGCTTATCACATTGTATGGTTGCATATCTTGGATGCATAGTAGTATTACATATTTACTGCATACCATGTTGTTTACATGTTAGGTTGCATTGCATGGCATTTGTCATGCTCATGTTGCTTTGCCTTGCATTTCCATGTTGCATTGTAGTTGGTTGCATGCATTGCATTGTGTTTGGTTTGGGGTCTCAAACCAAACACAAGGAGCGAGGAACATTCGTACTTGAAATGAAGAAACGTGCCTCAATCCTTAGTCGCTGACGCTCTTAATCCAGCATGATGGAGTTTTAGGCATTCATATGTTTTTTTTGTGACATTCATTCCACATTGATTTGCACACTTGGCTCCTTTGGCCATCATGCATTGAAATGCGTGATTGATGGCCCAAGGGTCGAGAACCATACTCCCTTGAGTTCATGACATGATAGGGAGGGTGTTTGTGCACACATTGCCTTGAAAATGCATTGCCATGCTCTGTTTGTCCTCTGCTGCAGCAAACGGCATTCTGCTGGGAGAGATGGCTGGTCGGCCATCTTCAGTGCCAGTCGGCTACCAATTTATGGCCCAGGGCTCCATTATTGGTCGATGACTAGTTCCCCTTGGTCGATGGCCTTTCCACTTGGCCGATGGCCTCTCAAAGCACCTATAAGGTGATTCAGAAGCATCCTTGAGACTTACACAGTTTTCAGAGGTACAGAGCAGTGTAAACAGAGGCAGCATGAGCATGGCGATAGATTTCCGAGCGGAGACGAGCATGCATGCATTTGTCCCTCTTTCCGAGCCCTCTTTACCGCTCTAGTAGCTTAATTAATTTGTTTAATTAGTTAAGTGTTGTGTAATAATTAATTATCTAGTTAGTTAGTTAATTAGTCAATTTGTATTATTCTTTCGGACCCTCCGTCAAGCGGGCGGATTTTGTAATAAGTGTGCGTGAGTGTGTGAATGTCTTCCAACGCCACGACTTTCTCCCTTTTACTTTCCTGCTTTTGATGGTTAGTTTAGGGTCATTTTCAATTAGCATCCTTATGCTATGCATGTTTGCATCATTCATCTATCTTGCATGCACCGGGCTTGGCGCATCATACAAACCGCATTGTATTTCAATACCAAGTTGAATACATGTATCAATTGTTGCATTTCACATGACATTTTAGAATAGTCGAGCCTACTTCCAGTTGCATTTTGTATGTGTTGCATTAGCCATCTTAACATGAACTAGGATCATGCATTGATTACTAACTAATTTTTGTTTTGGCTTGGAATACTCGGTGAATGTTTATGCTTTAGCATCCTTGCATGAGTGTGAATGTTGCCATGATAGCATGCTTGCCATGAGGCTATTTGCTTATGTAGAAACCCCATTTTTTGCCATCCTTAAGACTTGGACGTCATCATTTGAACACTCGATGATCATCCATGCTCGTGTTCGTTTTGAGTTCCCGAAGGTGTCGGCTGCGCGCCTTGCCTTAGGATCTCTCAACTTGACTATTTTGTGCTTGGTTGTGGACCAAGGGCTTGTGGTTTTTGCACCTAAGGGTAGAAAGTGGCTTTTTAGCCATCCCCTTAACCCACCAGCCATGGCCTGAGGCCACCGGCCTTGTTTTCTTGCTATCGGCTAAAAGTGTTGGCCGATCGGCACTGTATTTGGTCGGCCGGCCATTGTTTTGGTCGATCGGCCACATTTTCTGGCCGAGGCCTTTCCTTTGCCTTTTTCAGGCATTGTGTATGCCAGCTGTGCTAGCTGGTGAGCACAGACTCTGCCTTCCATACACGTGTATGGAGGGATTTGAACCAACACTTAGCTTCTCTTGGAAGCTTTGAATTGGACTTCCTATAAAAGGAGAGCCTCCCCTCCCTTTCCAGAGGTTCAGCCAACTGATATAGAAGATATATATCACTCTCTCTCTATATCTTCTCTCTCTATAGTTGTGTGTGTAATAGTGTTCTAAAGGGTGTTCTTGTTCATATTTTTGCACTAAAGCACCTAGTGGTACACTATCCCTTAGTTACTGAGGTGTTAAGGAGTTGATTTCAGATTTTGGTGTTGGTTTTGATCAGAAGGAGGTGCTGGAGTTGGTGTTCTTGAAGTGTTCTTCAAGGGTGAGAAACTATTCTTTTATTTCCCATATTTTGCTTAAACTTTTAGCAATACTTGCATACTGTTTTAAGCTTAGTGTCCAACTAAAAAAATTTCTGTTTTTATATGCTAAATATGTTTGTTTAAGGTCACTTTTGGGTTGGGGGTTGTCTACCCCCTCTTAGGCCTTTTTTGGCCTTATTTTGTGACCTTCTTTTTGAGCTTTGAAACCTTTTTGTTTTGCCCTTCTCACCACTGAAATCCAAAGGATTTTCAGTGGTGGAGAAGTGGTTTTGAGGTCTTGAATAGGAGATGGACACCCCCCTCCCTTTGTGTCTCATTTGCTTGCATTGTTAGCTCACCATAGTAGCATGTTTGCTTAGCATGTTTTGGCCCCATTTTCAGCAAGTATTTGGTGTTATCTTGGCATGATATACCTCTGTTTTAAGCTGGTTTGTTGGTCTCTTGCATGCACCATGTACTTGCCTTGTAATCCCTTCTATTGCCTTAACATGTATCTTGCATTTGGACCATCATGCTTGCATATTTCGGCTCAACTTCAAGGAACGTTTAGTCATGTTCACCACGTTTAAGCTCTGTTCGGTGTTGATTTGATCATATATGCATTGCTTCGTATAGCCTTAGTTCATCTCAGCTTGTTAAGCTTTGTGCACCGAGTTGCTAGCATGCATTGTTTTGACTATTCTCATGATTTGGCATCATTTGAAATCACATTTCAGTCCATGTAGTGTAGCCACACACTTATGTTTTCCATCTTTTCAATGCTTTGAAGAGTTGTTGTTTTGTGCCTTAAGATTGGGTCATCGTGTATGTCTCCATGATTAGGTCTTCGGGATGTCATCTCATTGGGTTTTGGGGCTTATTTTGACATATTATAACTTTGTTTTTCATTGCATAATTCATGCCATGTTTGGTTATGATAGGCGTAGTGTAATGCTCCCTTTGTAGCCTTGCATGCCCCTTGTTTGTGTCCATCTTTTTAGCATGTTTTGGCCTCATTCCATGCATGTTCTAGCCTTGTTTTGGCCTGCCCTAGGACTTTCTTAGGTCACTTGGGCCCTTTGGGGCTTGGTTGATATGGCCATGGTGAGAGCCCCTTGACTAGCTTTGGGCATTGAGCCCATTAGCATGCTATGCTTCACTTGTGTATATGATTTGGCATCATTCTTCACATGATTTCAGAGCTCATTGAATTGTCATGTTCTCATGTTTATCCCATTTTACTCTTGGTTGAGGATTGTGCATTGTTGCCAAGCTTGCGGATCCATGTATGTGCATGCATGTCTCCCTTTTCGGTACCTTGATTTGGGTGTTTTGGCTACTGTTTTTGGTGCGGCTGAGGTTTATCCATCTTTAGTGTGAGTCCATGGATCATGCATTTGTGTATTGTTGTATACTTATCGCATTGCATGTTGTTGCATCCTTATGGTTGGTGTCATTGTTGCATACCTATCACCTTGTGTATTTCCATATCTAGGTTGCATTGTAGTATTGCATACTTGTTGCATTGCCATGCTGTTTGCATATTAGGTTGCATCACATTGCACTTGGCATGCTCATGTTACATTGCCTTACATTCCCATGTTGCATTGTGCTTGGGTTGCATGCATTGCATTGTGTTTGTTTTGGGGTGTCAAACCAGACATGAGGGCCGAGGGACGTTTCGTACTTGAAGTGACGAAACGTGGCTCAACCCTCGGTTGTCGACGCTCTTGATCAAGCATGATAGAGTTCTAAGCATTCATATGTTTTGTTGCATTCATTCCACATCGATTTGCACACTTGGCACCTTTGGCCATCATGCATTGAAATGCGTGATTGGTGGTCCAAAGGTCAAGAGCCACACTCCCTTGAATTTATAGCATGATAGGGAGGGTGGTTATGCACACATTATCTTGTAAATGCCTTGCCATGCACTGTCTATCCTCTGCTGCAGCAAAAACAAAATTCTGCAGGAAGATATGGCTGGTCGGCCATCCTCACTTCCGGTCGGCTACCAAAATATGGCCGAGAGCCTTACAAATGGTCGATAACCATTTTACAATGGCCGGTGGTCCTATCTCTTGGCCAGTGACATCACACAGTTCTTAGGGAGTGGTTTAGAAACATCCTTGGGACTTGTGCAGTTTTCAGAGGAGCAAAACAGTGCAAACAGAGGCAACATGTTGCATGGCAACGGGTTTTCGAGCGAAGCGATCGAGCATGCATCATTCAATCATTCCGAGGTGGAACTGCAGCGGCCTCCTTTTATAATTAATTTGTTAATTAATTAAGGGTTTGTAGTAATTAATTAGCTAGGATAGTTGATTAATCATTTGGTTTGTATTATTTATTCAGACCCTCCGTCGAGAGGGCGAATTTTGTAATAAGTGTGCGTGCGTGTGTGAATGTCTTCCAACCCCACGTCTTTCTCCCTTTTACTTACCCGCTTTCAATGGTTAGTTTTAGGTCATGTTTCAATTAGCATACTTGTGTTAGCATGTTTGCATACATTCATTCGTATTGCACGCACCGGGCTCGGCACATCATACTAATTGCATAGTGTTTCAATTCCAACTTGAATACGTGCATCGAGCTGTCGCATTTCACATACCATTCTTAGACTAGCTGAGCCTATTCTAGTTGCATTTTGCATGTGTTGCATTAGCCATCTTAAACATGAACGAGGATCATTCGGGATTTCCAACTAGTTTCTTGTTTCGGCTCGAAGTACACTGTGAGTGATTATGCTTTAGCATCTTGCATGTGTGTAAGTGTTAACATGACAGCATGCTTGCCATGAGACTAATTGCTTATGTGATATAACTGCCTGAATGTCTGTGGGTGAAGGTTGGGTTGCTTGAATTGGGATAATTCATTGAAATCCGTGATTTGGCCTACTTGCGAGTAGCAAACTTCAAATCACCTTCCAAACAAACGGATATGTAATTCTTTGTTCCAAATTAGGCGATCTAGTCTATACTTGTGTGTTGTGCGCATCACATAGTAATTCTAGCTAATTAATCAGAATAAGAACACATGTGTAGACACCCCATTTTTGACCGTCCTCAAGACTTGCACATCACCGTTTGAACACTCGGTGATCATCCATGTTTGTCTTCGTCTTGAATTCCCAAAGGTCTCAGCCACGCGCCTTGCCTCAGGATCTCTCGACTCGACTGTTTTGTGCTTGGTTTTGCACCAAACACTTGTGTTTTGCCTTGGAGGGCAGGGAATGGCTTGTGGGCCACCCCCACACATCACCAGCCATGTCTTGAGGCCACCGGCCAGTGTTTTGTTTCCATCAACCATATGTTTGGACGGTCGGCACTCTAGTTGGTCGGTGTAGACGTCCCCGAACGCCCCGGGAGGAACGAGCTCCCGTTCCATTCATTTTGGGGTCACTACAGCTCAGGACTCTCAATCATTCGGCAGTGGAACCGACATTCCACAGGCTAGATCCGCCACGGATCTTTGAAGGTCACCAATCATTCGCATCAACTCGAACGTGGTGGGTTCACGGGTTGGAAATAACTGGGGTTCCCAGATCGGATGTGCGGCAGGTGACCTGGGTGGGTGTGGCACTTCACCATCGGTATAACCTTGCAATGTGATTCCATGGTCCAATGTGGCTGCCATAACCACAATTTCTTCTGAATTTTGTGCCATCACAAGGTTTCCTGAACTGAACAGAGGTGATGTGACTGGTGACTGACGGATCAGATGGACCGGGTTGGTGACTAATGAATCTGAAGAACCGGTGAGCCTTTTCCTATCTTGCCTCAGCAAAGGGGAACACTGGTTGCTCTGAACCGAGTCTTTGAACCGAAAGATAAAATATGCAGCATCTCAGTCCAATCCCACCAATACAGGCATGAATATAACTGAATAACTGTATTCGACCACTGATCACTGTTCCCAAAATTACTGTCCCCAAAACTGAACTTGATACCCGCAGAAATAACTGATTTCCGAAAATACTGAACTGGTGCCCGAAAGCCTAATACCCAAAATACTGAACTGGCGCCCGCAGGCCTGATGCCCAAACTAAAACACTGATACATGCATTCTTGTAGAGACGCGCTCTAAAGCACATAACAGATAAGTGAGAGCCAAAACACCCCTATGTTGGGGTAGGGTTTCCCTGTCCTATTTTGTCAGGAGCTAGGGTTTCACTACGCACACAGTGGTTTCAAACAACCTATAAACGGGTAAGCAACCTGTCCTAGTTTGGAATGGTCACTATGGATCCGAATATGCACTAGGCCGAATGGTCAAAGAGGGTGCCCCGGTAAAAACCGGGGTTTGTGTTCCCATACTGGCAGAGCCCACAACCGGTCAGCCTTATGGTCATGCCTTGACAAGACAAGCCTCCGGCAAACCGTTCAGGAATAGCAGACGGCAAACACGGTGTCCTAGGCGCACCAGTGCAAATGCAATGCAAAGAAACACGCAAGTGTAGTCAAAAACAGATATCATGAGTTCGAGTCAAGTTCTCTAAGTCCCCAGCAGAGTCGCCAGAAACTGTAGACATCCCCGAACGCCCCGGGAGGAACGAGCTCCCGTTCCGTTCATTTTGGGGTCACTACAGCTCAGGACTCTCAAATTTGTCACAGTTCTAAGTCTGAACCAAAGAGTCCAAATCCGGCAAATCGTTTTGAGAAAACTGATTTTTGAAAAAAGTGCCAAACATGGACTGCTTTGCCAGATACAGAGTCGCCACCTAAATATTTTTAAAATGGGAAATTTAGGAAACCCTGACTCGGTGCCAAAGGCCACGTGTCCGTCATCACCAAAGTTGCCTCGGCTCGGGAACTTGGGTACGATTGGGGAAGGTCACTTCGTGAACACCCCTGCTCGCCCGATCAAAGATCGGCCTCTACTAACCATGATATTAATTTTTGAAAACTTTGTGTCCTTATTCCGGTTATTAGCCTAGGTTACTATGTGATACACACAGCATATAAGTATAGACTGGGTCGCCCGAACTGGAACAAAACATTTCATGCTTGTTTATTTGAAAGATGGTTTGCTACTCGCAAGTAGGCTTAAAATGCAGATTTTGCCACCCTCGGGTGGGCTTAGAAAAGATGGTTTTGCCACTATCTAGTGGGCTTAAAACACACATTTGATGAATTATTCTAATTCAAATAACCCAACCTTCACCCACAGGCATTCAGGCAGTTATATCACATAAGCATATAGCCTCATGGTAAGCATGCTATTCATGGCAGTCACTCACACGCATGCAAGGATGCTAAAGCATAAAACTTACCGAGTATTCTAAGCCAAAATGGAAATCACATTAGAAATCATCCATGACCCTAAGTATACAGAAATGCCTAATGCAACACATGCAAAAATGCAACCTATAGTAGGCTCGGCTATTCTAAACATGGCATATGGAATGCTACAGCTAACATGTATTCAATTTGGAATTGAAAATACAATGCAGTTAGTATGATGCGCCAAGCCCGGTGCATGCAAAACGGATGAATGATGCAAACATGCTGTTATACTGTATGCTAATTAAAATATGCCCTAATCTAACCATCATAAGCGGATAAATAAAAGGGAGAAAGACGTGGGGTCGGAAGACATACAACACACACACGCACACTTATTACATTTGTGCCCTCGCGCAGAGGGTCCGAATAAATATACAGTCCCAAAAAAAAGAATATTACAGTCCAAATATTACAGTCCGAATAATATACAAATTCCTAATTAATTAATCAAATTAACTAAGAAAATAAATAAAACTAGCATGCAAGCCAGGGACTGCCTTGCTTCTGATGAATGATGCATGTCCGGGTTGTCTTGCGCGGAAATCCATCGGGATGTCCCAATTAGCCTCTGTTTAGCAGTTATTCTTGAAACGCGTGTCGAGTCCCGAAAAGTTGCTGATTCTTCATTTTGCTGCAACAGAGAGCAGGAAAGGGGCATAGCAATGTATTTTCACAAATATATGCATGCCTCGATCCTCGTGCCACCGATCACGCATACCGAGGCATGATGGCCGAGGAGTCGAATTGCACAACTCAATATAGAATGGATGCACGTATAAACACAACAAGAACCTAACTCCATCATCAATGATCCGGAGTGTCAGTGACTAGGGAATTGAGACACATTCCGTCACTCGGAGTACGAAATGCACCTCATTTCCCGTGTCCGGGCTAACTCCTATCCCGAGCACGATGCAATATGCATGACATGCATGAAATGCAACTAAGATACAATCCTAGCATACACAATGCTTTGGAATGACATGCCTCGAAATGCATGAATGCGATCTAAGATACAACCTAGTATGCACTATGTTGTGAAAATGAGATGCCTCGAGATGCGTGCACACGGGCACACAAACCGAGAAAGTGACATATGCAATGCAAATGATAGAGAAATATGATATGGGCTTACACTAATATGAGAGAGCCTCAGCCACACTCACATAAGAGGCCGATGGATGAAAATGAAGTGCCTCGAAATGCGTGCACACGGGCACGCAAACCGAGGCAATGGCATACGCAATGCAATATGGCAAAAATGGCATATAGAATGCAACATGGACTTATACTAACATGAGAGAGCCTCAGCCACACTCACATAAGAAGCCGGTAGATGAAAATGAAGTGTCTCGAAATGCGTGCACACGGGCACGCAAACCGAGGCAATGGCATATGCAATGCAAATGGCAAAAATGGCATATAGAATGCAACATGGACTTATACTAACATGAGAGAGCCTCAGCCACACTCACATAAGAGGCCGGTGGATGAAAATGAAGTGCCTCGAAATGCGTGCACACGGGCACGCAAACCGAGGCAATGACATACGCAATGCAATATGGAAAAAATGGCATATAGAATGCAACATGGACTTATACTAACATGAGAGAGCCTCAGCCACACTCACATAAGAGGCCGGTGGATGAAAATGAAGTGCCTCGAAATGCGTGCACACGGGCACGCAAACCGAGGCAATGGCATATGCAATGTAAATGCACGGAAAATGACATGCAAACATGTTAATGGATTTTCAGCAATGAAAAGTGGGGGAAAACAGCCCCGAAATGAGGCGAAAACACACCCGATGCATGGAATCTCTCCCGAAATGCAAATTAGGCGCATAGAATGAACTACAGCTATACGAAGCATGCATAATTGGTACATGGAATGAAAAGACAGAAGCAAGGCAGCCTGAAAATAAGCATTTACCAGTACAAATCATGGCCAAACAGCAAGCAAGGATAGGGCAACAATGGCATGCAAAAATAGGGGCCAAGAGAGGGCAATGAAACAAGTGGTATATGCAAAGCCCAAACTGAAAAATTCCCTTCTACAACATTTAAGAGGGACCAAAAATATGCACATTTACAGAACTGTAAAAATCCCCAAAAAAAATATAGATATGGCTAAGCTCTTATGCAAGAAAATGGGCCAAAAGGTGGCCAAAGAGGCAAGTGGTATATGCACAGCCCAAACTGAAAAATTCCCTTCTACAACATTGAAGAGGGACCAAAAATATGCATATTTACAGAACTGTAAAAAACCCAAAACAGTATACAAACATGCTAGAAATGCAATGCAAAATGAGGCTCAAAAGAGGCTATAACACAAAGTATACAAAATATTCCACAAACGGCCAAAGACCCTTAATAAAATATGAACAATGGGCCAAAATAAGACTATTTTTATTACTGTAAAAAGGCCAAAAACCGAAGCATGATAGGCTACCAAAACATGCAAAAATGGGGACCAAAGAGGGAATACAAAGGCAAGTGTAGCATGGAGGTCCCAAACAGTGTTGAGACCTTCTTCAATGTTGAATAGGGGCTCAAAATAAGCCTGTTTTTAGTTCTGTAAAACGCCCAAAAATGAAAGCATAATGGGCTGCCAAAGCATGCAAGAAAAGGGGACCAAGGAGGGATATAACATGAAGTAGCATATGGAGGTCCCAAACCATGAAAGGCCCTTAATAAAACATAAACAATGGACCAAAATAAGACTATTTTTAGTACTGTAAAAAGACTAAAAACCGAAGCACAATAGGCTGCCAAAGCATGCAAGAAAATAGCATTTAAGGAAGACATTGAAGCAAGTGCAAGATGGGGGGCTCAAACAGGGTTGAGCCCTTAAGAAAAAGTGAAAAAGAGCTCAAAAGAAGGCCACTTTCAGTTATGGTCGTAGCTCCAAGCAAAAAGCATATATGGCTAAGAAATGATACCAAAAATAAGCTCAAAAAGGGGAAATGGCAACTCACCCTTGTAGACCACTCTTTGGTTGCTGCTTGGACCAAGTTGCAGCACCTTTTGCCTCTGAGAAACCCTCCTTGATGCTGGAAATGGAATGGTGGTGATGGTGTTTGGTGTTGATGAAGAAATGAGGTGTAGAACTTGGATGTTTTTGAGAAAATGAGAGAGATAGAGGGAGATTTGGATGCAAGACTTGAAGACAATTTTTCTAACCCCTTCTACAAAGGCTTGCAGCTGGTTATAAGGAACAAAAAGAGGGTGTAAAGGTGGGGAAAATGTGGAGGAAAAGTAGGCAAGTTTTCCCCCAAAAAATATCCCCCGGATTGAGATATTTTCTGGGGGATACAGCTATACAGCTGTAAAGTTTGTGTTGCAAGGAACATGGCCGGCCACCTTTTGGAGCTTCAGGTGGCCGGCCGGCCACCCCGCCTAGCCAGCCGGCTAGGGGTCAAAAGGGTCAACTTGATTTAGTGGCCGGCCACCACAAAAAGGTGGCCTCCCAGGTCTCCTCTTCACAACCCTGTGGTTCGAATTTGGAAACTCTAAAACAGGAGAGAGAACAAGCCATTTTGAGGAGGAGTTCAAAAGGTTCAAATGGAATTAATGGCCGGCCATAAACTTTTAGGGTCCTCCCATGTGTGTACATCACAAATATGTGGTTCAAAGTTCAAGAAAATGGCCCAAGGGTGTTCAACATTGGCTCGGAAGGAGGGGTTCAAAAGGGTCAAATGGAATTAGTGGCCGGCCACCAACTTTTAGGGTCCTCCCATGTGTGTACATCACAAATATGTGGTTCAAAGTTCAAGAAAAAGGGCCCAGGTTGTTCAACATCAGCTCGGAAGTGAGAAAAAATGGGCGTCGGAGGGCGCCGGAGGAGCAAAAACTGGTTGTTGAAACAATTGCTGGCCTCCCACCCTTCTACGGCCTTCTCGGTGATAAAACAGAGGTACCTGCCAAAAATGAACAAAAACCGATGCGAAACGAATGCTCGGGGACCAAAACACGCAGTTCGGGGTCCCGAAAATGGGCTGTTAAGCACCGAAAGTGGCATTCGGCCACGAAGTGGGTTTCTCCGACCCCAGTGTCCCTTGAAAGGGAGTAAATAAGATGTATGCCAAAAATCAGAGCAAATGGAGATGATTAGGCGGTCCCAAACCGAGGCACACGGCCAACGGTCCCGAAAAACCGAAAACCGGACTCCGAAATGGGCAAAATGGCCTGCGGCCACAAAATGTCCCCACGGCCACTGAGAGAGGGTCTACTGGACCTCTCCCTCCCCTCAGGAAAAGAAACAGAGAAAACCGAGTCTGGTTCACAAACCGAGGCAAGGCACAGAAGAGGGTTCGGAAGTCCGGAGGCAAGGCTCGCGGCCGCGACTCTGAAACTTCTGAACGAGCACATTATGCAACGTCACCGAGCGCTCAATCGGTGATGTCTGAGTCTTAAGGTCAGCCAAAAATGGGGTGTCTACAGTCGGTCGGCCACTTATTTTGTCAAAATAGCATTTTTGGCTGGCCGATCATTGTGCATCTGCTTTTGCAGATATTTTTATGCCAGCAATGCTAACTGGCATACACCTTTTCCCCCCTCCATACACGTGTATGGAGGGATTTCACTCTTGCCAAGCTTGTTTTGTAAGCTTTGCAAGAGTGATCTTCTATAAAGAGGAGGCCTCTCCTCCCTCCTCTAAGGTTAGAAAAAAGTCCCACAGGTCTGGTTTTTAGGGTTAGAAGTGTGTGTCTATTCTATCTCTATACCTCCCTCCCTTGTGAGTTAAGTGTGTGTTTGTTCTTACTATTGCACACAAACACCTACTATTACACCTTTCCTTAGTTGCTGAGGCATTAGAGGGTTGATCTTGGACTTTTTGAGCTGGTTTTGATCCAAGAAGAGGTCTGGTCTTGTGATCTTGGAAGTGTTCTTCATGGGTGAGTGTTCTTGCCCTTTATTCCCCATTTTTACATAGCTTTTTTGACTATCTTGCAACTGTTTTTAGACTTTGCATATAACTAATAAAAGTCTTGTTTTTCATTGCTTAAAATAGTTGTTTAAGGTTGTTTAGTTGTTTGGGGTTGTTTGACCCCTCTTAGGCCATGTTTGGCCCCCATTTTGTGCATCTCTGGTGAGCTCCGGGACCACCTTCTTTGGGCCTCCTCACCACTGAAATCTTGAGGGATTTTAGTGGTGAGGATGGTGGTTTAAGGTCCCAAGAAGGAGAGGGCCACCCCCTCTCCTTATTACCTTCAAAAGTTGTCATTTAAACCTCACGTGTGAGCACCATTTTCGAATTCATGTTGGCCATGTTTCAGTAGGTATTTGGTAGTATTTTGCCACGTTTTACCTCTATTTTTACTTGGTTTAGACACACCATGCATGCTTGGCATACTTGTCTTGTAATGCCATAAATTTACCTTAATATGCTCTAGGCTTTGACCCTTGTTCTAGCATGATTTTGGCCAAGATTTGTGAAGCTTTTGTGTATGTTTTAGTGTGCTTTAGCTCTGTTTTCAGTTGCTTTGGTCATGCTCAACATGCTTTGTATAGTCCCTTTGCATTCTAGCTTGTAGGTCTTGAATGTGTGATGTCATGAGCATGCTTTGCTTGCTTTAATTAGTTGGTTTGGCACCTCTATTTTATGCAATTTCAGAGTTTGGTATGCCAGCCATATGTCCATGATCATCTCTTTTGAGTGTGCTTAAAAGTTGCCTTTTGATGCTTAAGAATTGGACCATGTATGCATGCATGCTTGTATGTGCATTTGGCCCCATTTCCATAGCTTTTGGCCACTGTTTTGGGCTTGTTTGAGGGCTTCCTAAATTAGTTTAAGTCCCTCCTTTGCGTGTTGTTGCATGCTTCCCTTGTGTGTTGTTGAATACTTGGCCTATCGCATGTGTTGCATGCTTGAATCATAGTGCATTTGGCATGCATTCTCATCTTTGTTTTGATTGCTTAACATGCCATATGTTTTGCACGTTTGCACGTTGGCATTGCATCTTGCATGCTCAATTAACTTGCATACTTGTTATATACTTTGCATGCTTGCCACATGTTCATGCTGCATACTTAGCCGCCATGCCTAGGTTGCATTACATTGAACATGCATGCCTTGCCTCTTGAAATCAAGTGATAGAGGTTGGGCCTTTATGTGCTTATTTGGCTCGCATTTCGTTTGAAATCAAAATGCACGACTTGGTTCCTTGGGCCATCACGCATTGAAATGCGCGATTGGTGGTCCGAGAATCAAGGAACATACCCCTTTGAGTCACAAACATGATAAGGGATGTGTTGGTGCACACATTTGCTTGAAATACATTGCCATGCCTTGTTTTGCCCTCTGCTGCTGTCAAAACAGGTTCTGCAGGAAGACTTGGCCGGTCAACTACATGGAGTACCGACCGACCTATTGTTGATGGCTGAGAGCTCAACAAATGGTCGATGACCATCCGGACTTGGTCGGTGGGGTTTTCCCTTGGTCGGTGGTGTTCCATAGTGTTCAGAGAGTGTTCCTTGGGAATTGTGCCATTTTAAGAGGAGCAGAGAAGGGTAAATAGAGGCAACCTGTGCATGGTGGTGGGTTTTCGAGCGGAACCGAGCGCGTATGCACTGGGCCCTCTTCCCGAGGCTGGTTTTACTGCCTAATTAGCTTAGTTAATTTTCTTATCTAGTTAATTGTCTGTAATATTTAATTAGCTTGATAGTTAGTTAAATTGTATTATTCTTTCGGTCCCTCCGAGCGAGGGCAAATTTGTAATAAGTGTGGGTGCGTATGTGCATGTCTTCCAACCCCCATTTCCTTCTCCCTTTTACTTACCTGCTTTGATGGTTAGTACTAGGGCATATTTAATTTAGCATCTTTATGCTTTGCATGCGTGCATCATTCATCAGTATTGCATGCACCGGGCTCGGCGCATCATACTAACTGCATAGTATTTCAAATCAAACTTGAATACATGTTATCCGTCGCATCTCACATGCCATTCATGGATTAGCCGAGTCTATTCTAGTGACATTCTGTATGTGATGCATTAACAATTTTTAACACGAACTAGGATCATGCATGATTACTAACTAATTTCTGTTTTGGCATGGAGTACTAGGTGAGCATTTATGCTTTAGCATCTCGCATGAGTGTGAATGTTAACATGACGGCATGCTTACCATGTGGCTATGTGCTTATGTGATATTACTGCCTGAATGCCTGTGGGTGAAGGTTGAATTGTTTGAGTTGGAACAACTCGTTGAAATCTGTGTTTTGGCCTACTTGCGAGTAGCAAATTTCAAACCATTTTCCAAACAAACGGATATGCAATGCTTTGTTCCAAATTAGGCGATCTAGTCTATACTTTTGTGTTGTGCGCATCACATAGTAAGATTATCTAATTAATCGGAATAAGAACACATAACGTTTTCAAAACTAGATATCATGGTTAGTAGAGGCCGATCTTCGGATCGAGCGAGTGGGGGTGCACATAGCTGACCTTCCCCAATCGTACCCAAGTTCCCGAGCCGAGGCAACTTTGGTGATGACAGACACGTGGCCTTAGGCAAACGAGTCAGGGTTTCCTAAATTCCCCAAAAATAAAACATTTAGGTGGCGACTCTGTATCTGGCAAAGCAGTCCATGTTTGGCACTTCTTTCAAAAAATTTGTTTTCAAAACGATTTGTCGGATTTGGACTCTTTGGTCTAGATTTAGAACCGTGACAATTTGAGAGTCCGAACTGTAGTGAGCCCAATATGAATAGAACGGGGATTTCCCCCCGACACGTTCGGGGACGTCTACAGTTTCTGCGACTCCGCTGGGGATTTTGGTGAACTTGACTCGAACTCATGATATCTTGTTTTGACTACACTTATGTGTTTCTTCGCATTGCATGTGCATTGGTGCACCTAGGACACTGTGTTTGCCATCTGCTATTCCTAAATGGTTTGCCGGAGGCAGCGTGCCATAAGCCTGACCGATTACGGGCTGTACCACGATGGGAACACAACCCCGGTTGTTACCGGGGCACCCTTTTGACCATTCGACCTAGTGCATATTGGAAACCACAGTAACCATTCCAAGCTAGGACAGGTTGCTCACCCAATTATAGGTTGTTTGAAACCGCTGCGTGCGTAGTGAAACCCTAACTCCTAACAAAATAGGACAGGGAAACCCTACCCCTCCATAGGGGTGTTTTGGCTCTCACTTATTTGTTATGTGCCTTAGAGTTGGCCTCTACAGAGAATGCATGTATCAGTTTGCAAGTATGGGTATTAGGTCTGCGGGCATCAGCATCAGTATTTGGCGAATCAATTTTACCTGAGGGTATCGGTTTACAAACAGAATATGGGGCAGAATTCAGTAAAGAGTACAGTCATACAGCTATGCTCATGGTCGTTCTAGTGAAATCAGGCTCAGATGCTCTTTGTTTTCTCTTTTGCTAGGTAGTCCTGGAACCATAGCTTCAGAAGGATCCAATATCCCCCGAGGTTCATCAGATTTGTGCTAATAGACTTTGTCAGGTCAGAGATTCAGTTCAAGGGCAAATCAGTGTTCCTTCGCCACAGGCAGGGTAAAAGGGCCAGTCGGGCACAGATCACCAGTTCAGCAGTTACCAGATTAGTGGTCCTTATCCACCCCCACCAGTGAACAGTCAGGCTGAGGTCTCAATTTTTACCACAGAGATAGAAATACCGGTCAGTCAGCTGGAACAGCAGAACATGGTAGGGATGGAGGAAATGATGCGTCAAGTCCAAAAAAGTATGAAGCTCATGCAGCAGGATGTTGTCCGCCAAGCGGAATTTTCCAAACAGCAGGCTGCGATCATGGCCCAGCAGGAAGAGCTAATCACCAGGTTGCAACAGCAAAACGGAGCATCTGCTTCGCATCAAGCTCCTCCACCACCAGGGGTTCCGACACCCGGGGAAACACGAAATGTCCAGGATGGTACGGACATTCAGACAAGGCCGGCTCCACCCCCAATCCTACCCCAGCTATCCAAAACACCTACCAATTTACTGAACTCTCCCTTCGAATTCGAGGTGGACTCCACGACATTAAAACTGAACAAGCTTGAAAAGCTGTTCAAGAAATCTCAAGGTGTGAAGTCCATTCCGGACATTATGGACGGGTATACCGACGCAGCCGTGACATTGCTGGACAGATTTGAGATGCCGTATATTGACCGATTTGATGGATCCGGGGATCCCATGGTGCACCTGCGGCTGTTTTCAGACATACTAAGGCCGATGGGCCTCACCAGCTTACAGAAGCTTTCTTTGTTCAGCCGGACCCTGTCGGGTATAGCGGCTATCTGGTACGCAAAACTAGAAGACTCCGTCAAAAGGAACTGGGAGGAGATGGCCGAGGCCTTCGTTGCACAGTACTCCTGTAATACGCAAATCGAGATTACAACCCGTGATCTTGAGACAACAAGGCAGGAGCCCAAGGAGAGCTTTTCTGACTTCGTAACCCGCTGGAGGGCCAAGGCCTCAATGATGACCATTAGGCCGACCAACAAGGATCAAATACGGATGGTTGTGCGCAACCTCCAGCCTAAACTCATGCAGAAAATGATCGTTCTCCCATTCCCCACCTTTCCAGACTTACATGAGATGGGAGTACAGATTGAGAACGCTATGAAGCAGGGCCTCATTGATAAGGAGAAGGAGCAGCCCAAGAGGGCGTTTACCCGCAGTTCGAATGCGACCCCCGGCAGTGATGCAGCTGCAAGATCTTCCAAAGTGGGCATGGTCGCCACCACCACACTAAGAACAGCCACCCCCTTTGTTGGTGCATCCAATCCAAACCCCCGAACTTCGAACTATCTACCCCGAGGCAAGAGGGTTTTTACCCCACTCTATATGCCTTTGTCTAAGGCCCTGGGGGTCCAACTCAGGAAAGGACATCTGAAACTGTTAGAACAACGGCCTCTACCTGATGCTCTCCCTCCAAAGCATGACCCGACTAAATACCGTGCTTTCCATCAACAAACCGATCATGACACCGACAGTTGCGTCTGTCTCCGCCATGAGATACAAAATCTGATTGACAACGAGGTCATTGTCGCACCAGCTCAGCAAAGTCTATCACCACTGGATCAGTGAACTTGAGGGATAGTATGAATATGTGATCGGGGAATGAACCACCTGCGGGCGACACTCAGTTTACTCCAGATGTGGCATTTGGCACGCACTGTTTTGAGCATTTACGAATGCTAGTTTTGTACTTTCTGACTTGGGTATTGGGTCAGTCTTGTCGTTTTGTATTGAGTCAGTCTTTTCATACTGAGTCAGTCGGGTCTGTCTTGTTGTATCGAGTCAGTCCTGTTTTGTTAGAGTCGGGTGATTTCGGGGGTGTTACCTCGGACATCACTTGCTTGTTTTGTGTTTGTCTTTTTGCTTTCTTTTGAGTTTGTTTCTGCCTTGGAACCAGTTACGCCAACAGATCTAAATGAAACAGCAGTGATTTTCACACTCTTGTGTTTGGTTCTGCCGTGTGCCAGTTGTGCCAGAAATTCTAAATGAGATGGCAGTATTTGACTAGAAGCTGTGTCTTTTCTGTGCCTTGAATTCATTGCATCGACCTATATTTTCCAAAACTTTTTTCGAAACATTGTGATAAAACGAAGAGGAAGGAATTCCTCGGGTTTTGCAAAATTTGCTCAATTGAGAGAAAAAGAGGCATGCTAAACTCTTAATGATCGAGATCATGCTTGTTAATGTGAGTACTGAGAAGGATCCTGACTTGATCCAGATTGGTTCCGCACTGTCTTTAGCGTGAGCAATTTGTCGCTTTCTTAAAAGATTTCAAAAAAAAATTATTTTGCGCGATCCTGCGAAGATCTGTGTGGAATCGCTCTTGAGATTGTGCAGCCTAGCATCGCTCTCAGCCTCATGACTCGACCCCTCATTGTCAAACCTTGCACTTAAATTCAGAATGTTCAATGGTCAACTACAACGTGAGGCCTGTGTGGCCAGATTCAAAGCAGTCCTCGAACAGCAGGCAAGAAAGTCAGATCAAGAAGACTAGATGTCATCAAAAGAAGCTTGCAAAGCTAAATCAGAAGTGCCCCTCAAACTAGGGGCAAAAATGCCCGATGTGCTCGAAGAGCCGAAAATGGATCCTTCTGCAAATCAATACAACAGCTCCTGGATACGGATGGCTTCAAAATCTTAAAACCATTTGGCATGGACTTGTTACACTTTTACCCTTTGAGAGGTTCGTTGGGCCGAAAACCCGGAAGGGCGACCCAGGCAAAAGTTAGAGCAAAAAAATAAATAAATAAAATAAAAAATACAATAAATGAAAATAAAGAAAATGAAAAGAAAAGACGAAAAAAGAAAAAAGAAGAAAAAAAAAAACATAGCTCGCAACGTTGAAAACCCGGAAGGACGGCCTTGGCAAAAGTTAGAGCCTAAAAAGTGAGGGTTAATACCCGAGTGTACCTTAACCCCGAACTACGAAAGGTTTGATTCCCATCTTTGGGATACGTAGGCAACTTAATTCTGAAGTCCAACCGTAAAACACTTCAAATTCGGCTATGTTCATGTGATGGTTCTGGTCATCCTCGCTTTCTCTGTATCCGAGAATTCGGTTGTGAACATTACCATGAAGACTGATTACAATGCGCTGCGGTGCTATTCAGACAATGGGCAACTTTCCGTTGCCATTCAATACGCTGCGGTGTCGTTCAAACAAGGGGCAACTTTCCGTTGCCATGCAGTGTCCTTCAAAACAAGGGGCAATTTTCCATTATTATGGATCTGAGGTTGTGCATCTCAAGAGTAAGTTTCGTGCTCGTTGAGCAGTGGCTGTTTGCAAAAACAATTTTTGAGAATTTTTACTGAGGTTGACTGATTTCTCAAAAATTATTCCATCTTTTCCAAAACTGGACCATTTCTTGGACCCAAAAAGGAAAATTTTCAGTGCTCACAATCTAACTTACATGATTTTCAAATCAAAAATTGAACAAGTATGTTAATCTAACTCTTATATTGGTCAAAATTGTTTTAGTAGAAAGCAAAAAACAAAAAATGGTCAAAATGATGAAATAGGGGCGCAGTTGAGTCAGGTTTTCTGTACTTTCCCCTTTATCAACGCACTTGCCAGAAAAGGCACCATACCTGCCAGAAAAGGGTACCACTGAAGCTAACTGTAAAAGGGCGGAAAGCTCTCACGTCCTCCAAGCAACGAGGTATCAAGCCAAGTGCGAAGCACGAACCGGAATGGGACAAGATATTCCACTCCCTTATTTGGATAGATCTGATCACGTCCAAACTCCCCAGCAGAGCATCATTAATCGATGTTAGCTGTAGATTTGCTACACACCCAGTTGTAGCGCAGCCCCTCTGTGGGAGAAACTCACTGTTGTGAAACAGGAATGAAAATCTGGTAGAAAACCAGAGGCAAGAGCCCACAATTTCCAACTTATCCATCAACCACCCAGGGCAGGGATAAAAAATGAGAGATTGAAGAATAGAGAGATATGTGCTGAGAGAAAAAGTGAGAAAAAGGGCTTTTTCAGAAAAACAGAGCCTGAGGGCCGAGTGATGTGAGAATCACAAATGAGAAAAAGGGTGGGAAATATTACCCAGAAAAAACTGGCTCCTCGCGTACTGAGAGGTCTCTCGTCTTTGTAACACGTCTGTGTGCCGTGTCTTTTGTTTTGTTTGTCTCGATTCTTGCTTTGAGTCATCCCGAGCATGACTCGATGTGTTTTGGTTGTTTACCTTTTGTTTTTCGTTGTTGAGTCGTAGTGCGCTGTGTTCAGTCGTAGGCTCAATACCCGATCGAGAACTCATTTCTCAATTTCAATCAAATCGTTTTGTGCTCAGAGTGCTGTGCCATTCTCCAAATTTGGCAAAACAAGAATTTGTTCTTTCTTAAAATCGCAGGGTTCAACCCAGGCCATGAAAAAATAGTAAAACAAGGACCTATTTGATGCTATATGCGTTCCAGACTACAAAGTAAAAGAAAAGAGGGAAAACCGAAGCATCTGAGTGTGTTGCACCTTCAACAAATTCCATGATTGTACTCCGGATGTACCTCTTCAGGCCTTGTCAGTGCTCCGAAGAATGAGTGTGCCTCTACTCCAACCTTAAGCCTGCTTCAAGTCAGAATGGCAATTAAAGTAGCAGCAGATGTTATCTCTCGCCAATATAAACAGGGTGTACCCTTTTCAAGCAGAGTGTGTTACAAACCCCTCCGAGAGGTAAATCGGAGGTCGCGTTTGGATTTGGTCTCGTTAAGGCTTGTATTTCCTTATTCGGCATTTTGTTTCAAACGCGCTTTTGAAGTTGCACATTCGTCGCATCGTTATGCACACAATTTCTTGCATTGTTACACACACCATTCATTGCATTGTTATGCACATCTATCTAGCATTGTTATGCACCGTTACACTTGCATTGTTACGTACATTATATTTGCATTGTCATGCAACTTTTCACTTGCATAGTCAAGCACATTCCACTTGCATTGTTATGCACGCCCTTTTCCGCCTTTCTGAAACACCGGGATACGTCCCTATGTTTCTCTACCTCTCTGAAACACCGGGATACGTCCCTATGCTTCTCCCCTTTGGTTATGAGCATTTGGAATACGTTCCAATGCTTATACCTTTTTGAAACACCGGGATACGTCCCTATCTTTCTATCTTTCCGAAACACCGGGATACGTCCCTATGTTTCTCATTCCTCCCGAAACACCGGGATACGTCCCTATGTTTCTCATTCCTTTCCGAAACACCGGGACACGTCCCTATGTTTCTTCTTCTTTTCCGAAACACCAGGATACGTCCCTATGTTTCTCATTCCTTTCCGAAACACCGGGACACGTCCCTATGTTTCTTCTTCTTTTCCAAAATGCCGGGATACATTCCTATGTTTCTCATTCCTTTCTGAAATACCGGGATACGTCCCTATCTTTCTATCTTTCCGAAACACCGGGATATGTCCCTATGTTTCTCATTCCTTCCGGAACACCAGGAAACGTCCTTATGCTTCTCATTCCTTTCCGAAACACTGGGACACGTCCATTTGTTTATTCTTCTTTTCTGAAACACCGGGATACGTCCCTATGTTTCTCATTCCTTTTCGAAATAATGGGATACGTCCCTATGTTTCTCATTCCTTTCCGAAACACCGGGACACGTCCCTATGTTTCTTCTTCTTTTCCGAAACACCGGGATACGTCCCTATGTTTCTCAGTCCTTTCCGAAATACCGGGATACGTCCCTATCTTTCTATCTTTCCGAAACACCGGGATACGTCCTTATGTTTCTCATTTCTTCCGAAACACCGGGATACATCCCTATGTTTCTCATTCCTTTCCGAAACACCGGGATACGTCCCCATGTTTCTCAATCCTTTCCGAAATACCAGGATACAACCCTATGTTTCTTCTCCCTTCTTTCCGAAACACCGGGATACGTCCCTATGTTTCTCCTTCTTTTCGAAATACCGAGATACGTCCCTATGTTTCTCCTTCATTCAGAGACACCGAGATACGTCCCTATGTTTCTCTCTCATTCTGAAACATCGGGATACGTCCCTATGTTTCTCCATCTTTGGTTAAGAGCATTTGGAATACGTTTCGGTGCTTGAACCACTCTGAAACACTGGGATACGTCCCTATGTTTCTCCTTCATTTCGAAACACCGAGATACGTCCCTATGTTTCTCTCTCTTTGGTTAAGAGCATTTGGAATACGTTCCAGTGCTTGAACCACTTTGAAACACTGGGATACGTCCCTATGTTTCTCTCCCTTTGGTTAAGAGAATTTGGAATACGTTCTAATGCTTATACCTTTTCGAAACACCGGGATACGTCCCGATGTTTCTTGCATGATCATAAGTTATGCTTGGCTTTGTGCATTGTCTTGCATTTCGCCCTTGCCTTCGAGCGCATATCTTTATTGTCTTGCCTCTTTGTCTAAGTCTTCGGCCTTGTAAAAAATGGGTCGTCTCTGGGCTTCGACATTTACTCTCGTCACTCTTATGACTTTCGAGTTCTGTCAGAGAGGGGCAACTGTAGACACCCCATTTTTGACCGTCCTGAAGACATGGACGTCACCGTTTGAACACTCGATGATCATCCATTTTGTGTTCGTCTTGAATTCCCAAAGGTCTCGGCCACACGCCTTGCCTCAGGATCTTTCAACTCGACTGTTTTGTGTTTGGTTTTGCACCAAACACTGGTGTTTTGCCTTGGAGGGGTAGGGAATGGCTTGTGGGCCACCCCCACACATCACCAGCCATGTCTTGAGGCCACCGGCCAGTGTTTTGTTTCCATCGACCATATGTTTGGCCGGTCGGCACTCTAGTTGGTCAGTCGGCCACTTATTTTGTCAAAATAGCATTTTTGGCTAGCCGATCACTGTGCATCTGCTTTTGCAGATATTTTTATGCCAGCTATGCTAGCTGGCATACACCTTTTTCCCCCTCCATACACGCGTATGGAGGGATTTCACTCTTGCCAAGCTTGTTTTGTAAGCTTTTCAAGAGTGATCTTCTATAAAGAGGAGGCCTCTCCTCCCTCCTCTAAGGTTAGAAAAAAGCTCCAGAGGTCTGGTTTTTAGGGTTAGAAGTGTGTGTCTATTCTATCTTTATACCTCCCTCCCTTGTGAGTTAAGTGTGTGTTTGTTCTTACTATTGCACACAAACACCTACTATTACACCTTTTCTTAGTTGTTGAGGCATTAGAGGGTTGATCTTGGACTTTTTGAGCTGGTTTTGATCCAAGAAGAGGTCTGGTCTTGTGATCCTGGAAGTGTTCTTCATGGGTGAGTGTTCTTGCCCTTTATTCCCCATTTTTGCATTGCTTAAAACAGTTGTTTAAGGGTGTTTTGTTGTTTGGGGTTGTTTGACCCCTCTTAGGCCTTGTTTGGCCCCCATTTTGTGCATCTTTGGTGAGCTCCGGGACCACCTTGTTTGGGCCTCCTCACCACTGAAATCTTGAGGGATTTCAGTGGTGAGGATGGTGGTTTAAGGTCCCAAGGAGGAGAGGGACACCCCCTCTCCTTATTACCTTCAAAAGTTGTCATTTAAGCCTCATGTGTGAGCACCATTTTCGAATTCATGTTGGCCATGTTTCAGTAGGTATTTGGTAGTATTTTTCCATGTTTTACCTCTGTTTTTACTTGGTTTAGGCACACCATGCATGCTCGGCATACTTGTCGTGTAATGCCATAAATTTGCCTTAATATGCTCTAGACTTTGACCCTTGTTCTAGCATGATTTCGGCCAAGATTTGTGAAGCTTTTGTGTATGTTTTAGTGTGCTTTAGCTCTGTTTTTAGTTGCTTTGGTCATGCTCAACATGCTTTGTATAGTCCCTTTGCATTCTAGCTTGTAGGTCTTGAATGTGTGATGTCATGAGCATGCTTTGCTTGCTTTAATTAGTTGGTTTGGCACCTCTATTTTATGCAATTTCAGAGTTTGGTATGCCAGCCATATGTCCATGATCATCTCTTTTGAGTGTGCTTAAAAGTTTCCTTTTGATGCTTAGGAATCGGACCATGTATGCACGCATGCTTGTATGTGCATTTGGCCCCATTTTCATAGCTTTTGCCACTATTTTGGGCTTGTTTGAGGGCTGCCTAAATTAGTTTAAGTCCGTCCTTTGCATGTTGTTGCATGCTTCCCTTGTGTGTTGTTGAATACTTGGCCTATCGCATGTGTTGCATGCTTGAATCATAGTGCATTTGGCATGCATTCTCATCTTTGTTTTGATTGCTTAACATGCCATATGTTTTGCACGTTTGCACGTTGGCATTGCATCTTGCATGCTCAATTAACTTGCATACTTGTTATATACTTTGCATGCTTGCCACATGTTCATGCTGCATACTTAGCCGCCATGCCTAGGTTGCATTACATTGAACATGCATGCCCTGCCTCTTGAAATCAGGTGATAGAGGTTGGGCCTTTATGTGCTTATTTGGCTCGCATTTCGTTTGAAATCAAAATGCGCGACTTGGTTCCTTGGGCCATCATGAATTGAAATGCGCGATTGGTGGTCCGAGAATCAAGGAACATACCCCTTTGAGTCACAAACATGATAAGGGATGTGTTGGTGCACACATTTGCTTGAAATACATTGCCATGCCTTGTTTTTCCCTCTGCTGCTGTCAAAACAAGTTCTGCAGGAAGACTTGGCCGGTCGATTACATGGAGTGGCGACTGACCAATTGTTGATGGCTGAGAGCTCAACAAATGGTCGATGACCATCCGGACATGGTCGGTGGGGTTTTCCCTTGCTCGGTGGTGTTCCACAGTGTTTAGAGAGTGTTTCTTGGGAATTGTGCCATTTTAAGAGGAGCAAAGAAGGGTAAACAGAGGCAACTTGTGTATGGTGGTGGGTTTCTGAGCGGAACCGAGCGCGTATGCATTGGGCCCTCTTCCCGAGGCTGGTTTTACTGCTTAATTAGCTTAGTTAATTTGCTTAACTAGTTAATTGTCTGTAATATTTAATTAGCTTGATAGTTAGTTAAATTGTATTATTCTTTCGGTCCCTCCGAGCGAGGGCAAATTTGTAATAAGTGTGGGTGCGTATGTGCATGGCTTCCAACCCCCATTTCCTTCTCCCTTTTACTTACCTGCTTTGATGGTTAGTACTAGGGCATATTTAATTTAGCATCCTTATGCTTTGCATGCGTGCATCATTCATCAATATTGCATACACCGGGCTCGGCGCATCATACTAACTGCATAGTATTTCAAATCAAACTTGAATACATGTTATCCGTCGCATCTCACATGCCATTCATGGATTAGCCGAGTCTATTCTAGTGACATTCTGTATGTGATGCATTAACCATTTTTAACACGAACTAGGATCATGCATGATTACTAACTAGTTTCTGTTTTGGCACGGAGTACTAGGTGAGCATTTATGCTTTAGCATCTCGCATGAGTGTGAATGTTAACATGACAGCATGCTTACCATGTGGCTATGTGCTTATGTGATATTACTGCCTGAATGCCTGTGGGTGAAGGTTGAATTGTTTGAGTTGGAACAACTCGTTGAAATCCATGTTTTAGCCTACTTGCGAGTAGTAAATTTCAAACCATTTTCCAAACAAACGGATATGCAATGCTTTGTTCCAAATTAGGCGATCTAGTCTATACTTTTGTGTTGTGCGCATCACATAGTAAGATTAGCTAATTAATCGGAATAAGAACACATAACGTTTTCAAAACTAGATATCATGGTTAGTAGAGGCCGATCTTCAGATCGAGCGAGAGGGGGTGCTCATAGCTGACCTTCCCCAATCGTACCCAAGTTCCCGAGCTGAGGCAACTTTGGTGATGACAGACACGTGGCCTTAGGCAAACGAGTCAGGGTTTCCTAAATTCCCCAAAAATAAAACATTTAGGTGGCGACTTTGTATCTGGCAAAGCAGTCCATGTTTGGCACTTCTTTCAAACAATTTGTTTTCAAAATGATTTGCCAGATTTGGACTCTTTGGTCTAGATTTAGAACCGTGACAATTTGAGAGTCCGAACTGTAGTGAGCCCAATATGAACAGAACGGGGATTTCCCCCCGGCATGTTCAGGGACGTCTACAACATGTGTTTTCAAAAACAAAATATCATACTTAGTAGTGGCCGATCTTTGATTGGACGGGCGGGGGTGCTCATAAATGGCCTTCCCCAATCGTACCCAAGTTCCTGAGCCGAGGCAACTTTGGTGATGACGGACATATGGCCTTAGGTAACGAGTCAGGGTTTTCTAAATTTCCCCAGAATAAAATATTTAGGTGGCGGCTCTATATCTGGCAAAGCAATCCATGTTTGGCACTTCTTTCTTAAAAATCAGTTTTCCAAAATGATTTTTCAGATTTGGACTCTTTGGTGATTTATCAGTCTTACATTACACTTTGTGAGATCAGATTAATAACCATGACATTGAGTCCGAACTATAGTAGCAAAGCCCTCGGGGCGCGTCTACAGTTTCTGGCGACTCTGCTGGGGAGTTTGGAGAACTTGACTCGAACTCATGATATCTTCTTTTGATTACACTTATGTGTCTCTTTGCATTGCATTTGCATTTATGCGCCTAGGACACCGTGTTTTCCGTATGCTATTCCTGAACGGTTTACCGGAGGCTTGCTTTGAGAAGCGTGCCATAAGGCTGACCGGTTGCGAGCTCTGCCACAGCGGGAACAGAAACCCCGATTTTAACCGGGGCACCCTCTTTGACCATTCGACGTAGTACATATTCGGAATCCATAGCGACTATTCCAAATCTAGGACAGGTTGCTTACTCGATTGTAGGTTGTTTGAAAACTGTTGTGTGGTAGTGAAACCCTAGCTCCTGACAATAGGACAGGGAAATCCTACCCCAACATAGGGGTGTTTTGGCCCTTACTTGCTTGTTATGTGTTTTTTAAGTTGACCTTGACAGGCATGCACGTATCAGTCTGCAAGTTTGGGTATCAGGCCTGTGGGCATCAGCATCAGTACTTTGAGAATCAGTTATATCTACGGGTATCAGATTCAGATTTGGGGGTAGTGATTTGGGAACAGTGATCAGTGGTTGAGAATAGTCCATTCAGTTTATATTTGCCAACTGTGTGTTGTCTTTATTTAAGCTGTTATGCTGCCCTTTTTTCTGTTGATTATTTCCTTATTATGCTTTATTTATCTTTTTGCAAGGTAGTTTAGCACCATTGCATCCGACCAGGCAGATATCCCCAGAGCACTCTGGGTTAGAGGTCGTAGACTTAACCGATCTAGGGATCTGATAAACGGACAAGTAGTGTTCCTTTCTTTACCCTCGGTTACCAGACAGAGGTCAAAAACGCACAATGTATTGGTACAGCGGTCGTCTGTTCAGTGGTCTACCCCATCAGTGGACAGTCAGGCTGAGGTCTTAGTTTCTACTGTAGGGACATATATACCGATTGTACAAATAGATCAGCGCGATATGGCAGGCATAGAGGAAATGATGCATCAGCTCCAGGAAAGTATGAGAACTATGCAGCAGGACACTGCCCATCAAGCAGAATTTGCCAAACAACAGGCTGAGGTCATGCCCTAACAGGCTGAATTAATCGCCAGGTTACAGCAGTAAACTAGAGCATCTGCTTCACACCAAGTTCCTCCCCCACCAAGAGTTTCCATACTCAGGGAAACAGCACCCGTCCAGGATGATACGGACGTTTCAATCGGGCCGGCTCCGCCCCCCAATTCTACCCCAACTATCCAAAACACCTATCAACCGGCCGGATTCCCCCTTTGAGTTCGAGGTGGACCCCATGGCGTTAAAAGTGAGCAAGCTTGAAAAGCTGTTCAAGAAGTCTCAGCGTGTGAAATCAATTCCGGATATTGAGGATGGGTACACCGACTCGGCCGTGACGCTGCCGGATCAGTTTAAAATGCCACACATCGACCGTTTTGACGGGTCTGGGGATCCTATGGTGCATTTATGGTTGTTTGCGGATACACTGAGGCCGATGGGCCTCTCCAGATTGCAGAAGCTTTCTTTGTTTGGCTAGATCTTGTCAGGTGTAGCGGGCATCTGGAGGAGGACATCGCGAACCTTTAATTCTTCAATGAACAAGACTCGGGAGACGTAACAGTCAACTGGTTTGATTCGGATAGGGCAACGGAGTCTACTAGGTGGCCTGACGACCAGCTGGATGTTTTTGAACAACCTCAGTTAGAACAGGGTCCATCAGGGACGGGGACATCAACTGTGGCCGGAAGGGCAGGGAATCTAGATGCATCGCCGGAGAGCGCGGTGTTAAGAATTTCGCTCGGGATCCGGGCAATTTAAATATATGAGATGTTGAACAGCAAGCTGAGCTGAAGCAGTTTGAGCGGTAAAGGATCGAAGATTCTGAGTGGGTTAGAAAGGCCAAAACCCCTGCGGGGACAGAACGTGTTGTGTGCACAGGAGCAGTGCATGCTGCGGGCATAGGAACAAAAGGTGGTGTGAGCATAAGAATAGTTGTGACGGAGTCGGACAGGTGTATGTCAGCTGCCGACGGCATGTGGTGGGAAGATAACGATCTATGTCTTGCCCACACAGATGAGGACTGGGGGAGTAACTAGTCGGATGATAACTGGTACATTGGCAAAGTTGATCACATGACTAGGAGCGGGCGGCATTTCAAACCCCCACACCTAGATTAACCAGAGGCGTCCGGGAAGGACAAGGAGTCGGAGAAGCAAAAAGAGAAGCTACTTGAAGAAGAGGCCGTACTGAAGCAGTTGAAAAAGATACAAGCAGACATCTCCATCTAGGGACTACTTATGGCTTCACCTGTTCATAGACAAGCTGTCCTATCGGCAATGGACAAGGCCAAACTCTCAATAGACACTACGCTTGAACAGCTGTAGGATTGGTTTTTCCGGGAGAGGCTTCCCCAATGTTGACCTTTTCCGACAAAGAACTGCCGCTTGAGGGCGCGAATCGTAACAAACCGCTCTACATCTCTATGGAGTGTAGAAACAAATGGATACCGGTGGTTCTTGTCGACACGGGATCCGCTATTAACGTCTGCCCATCAAGGACGGCATATGCAATCAGGTTGAAGCCCATGGACTTCATACCCACAGCCCAGGTGATAAGGGCTTATGACAATACTAGTAGAGAAGTGATGGGCACTGTGCAGATTCAGACAAAGGTTGGTCCAGGACATCACAAGATTGACTTTCATGTCTTGGACGTTCCCGCGACCTTTAATCTACTCTTAGGGCGGCCATGGCTGCTTCAGGTAAAGGCGGTTTCTTCTACCCTGCATCAAATGTTGAAATACCCCCATGGGAAGGGGGTGGCTATAGTTTTTGGGAATTCGTCAATCCATCCGCCGCCAGAAGTGTCTACACCGGTTTTGGAAATCGAGCATGGCACGGAGGATGTGTTCCTATCGGGTTTTACCCTAGCCGAGGTCCGGGTCATACAGAACATCTTAGCTGTTGATGAAGGGGTGTATGTCAGCGCTCAGTTAGTATACCTCATGAACAAACTCCAGCACATCCCTGGGATGAGACTAGGAAGAAGTGGCCGGAAGGGCATTGCAGTATCGGCCGAAGTGCCACACAACCCACATACCTTTGGTTTGGGTTATCTGCCCACCAAAGAGGATTGGGTGACGAAAGGCAAGGAGATGGCTGGGAGAGCCAAACCTAAGCAGGCAGGGAAGCATTTTGAGTTGATGCACCGACCTATTCAAGGTACCCTGAACGGACACTTTGTCCGGGAGGGGGAAGACTTTCCATTCTGCGGCATCCCAGAGCCATGGTTGAATGCCCAGAAGAGATTCTTGCTGGGATTTGAGATCTTCTTCGACTTACAGTTGTCTGGGGATGATGTTGCCAAGGAGCAGGTAGACCCATCAGCTGAGGTTGAGCAGTGTAAGGAAGTGGATTCCGAGAGCACCGGGATTGAAATGGGGGTAGCACTGGCTAGTCTACTTTCAGATCCTCCGATCGTACATGAGTGCTTAGGGAATGATCTCTCAATGTCCATGATTGGAAATGAAGCGGTTGCGAGCCCATCTGCAAATATTTTGGATGCATCCACTGTACCTTCCCTCGTCTGGCAGTATGAGGAAGGCTTTTTATCGAGCAGCACCGGGTCAGGTAGTCAGTCGGAATTTGATTATACCGAGTCTGTAGGGTCGGAATCAGGTTCCATCTCGTCTGAGTCTAAGTCAGGTATTCCTGGGGGTAACAACCCAGATGCCGCAGTCCTGTCTAGGTCGTCTTTTTCTTTTTCCTTTGAGTCTGTTGTAACAGAGGAATCAGGCGACTTGGAAGTGATTAATGAGAATGGAACGACTGTGGCCCTTGAGTATTTTTTTGCCCTTGATTTATTGCATCAATTCAGACTTTCAAAATTTCAATGAAAACGACGAGGAAGAAATTCCTCTGGTTTTGAAATATCTGCTAGAACAAGAGTAGGATAGGTTTGTAAAACTGCTAGTTGACTAAATCATCCAAATTAATGTTGGTACTGAGAAGGACCCGCGGCTGGTCTAGATCGGGTCCATGTTGTTGTAGACACCCCATTTTTGACCGTCCTCAAGACTTGGACGTCACCGTTTAAACACTCGGTGATTATCCATGTTTGTGTTCGTTTGGAGTTCCCGGAGGTCTCGGCTCGCGCGCCCCGCCTCAGGATCCCCGAACTCGACCGTTTAGTGTCTGGTTTTGCACCAAACACTTGCATCTTGCCTTTGAGAGGCAGAGCGGGGCTTGTAGACCATCCCCACCCTTCACCGGCAGTGGCTAGATGCCACCGGCTGGTTTTTGCTGCCACCGGCAATTTAGTTTGCCGGTCGGCACTATTTGTTGCCGGTCAGCACTTTTTTGTGCCGGTCGGCACTTTGTTTGGCCAAGATGGCATTTTTTGCCGGCCGATTTCTGTTCATCTGCTTTTGCAGATATTTTTGGACAGCTGTATAACTTTTGCTCCCCTCCATACACGTGTATGGAGGGATCTCCCTCTTGCAAAGCTTGTTTGGTAAGCTTTACAAGAGGCTTATAGAGAGAGCTCTCTCTAAGGCAAGGGGAAGAGGCTTAGACATTTTTGAGAGAGAAAAGACAGAGGAGAGCTCTGGTTTTCTAGGGTTAGGGTTAGACATACACAATCTATCTCTCTTTCCCTCCCATTTTGCACACTAGGTGTTTTGTGCCTTACTATTGCACACAAACACCTAGTGTTTCACCTTCCTCTTGAGATTAGAGTTCTAAGGGGTTGTTCTTGAGTTTCTTGACTGATTTGGAGCCAAAGGAGGCCATTGGAGCATCCTTGTTGAAGAGGACTACAAGGGTAAGAAACTTACACCTTTATTCCCCATTCTTGCATCAATTTTATACCTATCTTAGAGCTGTTTTTGTGATTATTGTATAACATAAAAAAGTTCTATTTTTAAGCCATCTTTATTGTTTATTAAGAGTGTTTTGTTGTTTGAGGGGTGTTGACCACCCTTAGGCCTCAAAAGGCCTCATTTTAAGCCATTTTGTGTTAACTCCGGGATTTCGGTGTTGAGGTCTCTTCACCACTGAAATCTTGAGGGATTTCAGTGGTGAAGATGATGCTTTGAAGTCCCAAGAAGGAGAGGGCCACCCCCTCTCCTTGTTGTCCTTGAAAAGGGCACATTTTGGCCTTCCTAAGGAAGCCTATGCTTGAGTGTGTGTTGAGCATGTTTGGTTTGTTTTTCATGCTTATATATCCATGATATAACATGATTTCAAGTTGGTTTTGGAACCTCATGCATGCTTAGCATAGTTGCCTTGTAATGCCATATTTGTGCCTTAACATGTCTAGGTTGTTAGCCTTTGTTGGAGCATGTTTTAGGCTTGTATTTGTGAAGATTATATGCTTATTTTGCCATGTTTTAGATCTGTCCATAGTCGTTTGGGTCGATTTTAGCATGCATTATATGGCTCATTTGCATTTGGGCTTGTTGGCCTTGAGTATGTGCATGTGTAGCATGCCATCCTTGCATTGTTTTGGTGATTTGGGATCATTCTATATGTCATTTCAGTCCCATTTCCATGCTTGTTTGATTGCCTTGCATGCCTCTTTAATGCTTTGAAAGCATATGTTGCAATGCTCCATGTTTTGGTGCCTTTGCATGCCTTTGTCTTTGAGCCATCTAGACGCCATCTAAGTGGTCTTTTGGGCCTCATGTTATGAGCTAAAAACCTGTTTTAGGTTGTTCAATGCATGCCATGTTTGTTGTGATAAACATGCTTCAAAGCTTCATGACTTGCTTCAAGTGCTTAGACCATGCTTACATGCATTTGCTTGTCTTGCTTAATATGATTTGGCATCATTTTATGACATGATTTCAATGCTTAGGTTGCATGCTAGTTGCTCTCGTTTATCCCTTTTAAGTGTGCTTGAGGGTTATTTAAATTGTGCCCAAGTGTAGGCCTTCCATCATGTGTATGTGTGCATGTGTTTTGGCTTCTTGTTTTGGTCATTATGGCCACTGTTTTAGGCCTTATTAGAGCTGCCTAATTCATGTATAAGTCCATCTTGCCATCCATTTGCATTGCCCTATGTATGCTTGCATGATTGCATAAGTGCATTGCCATGTCATGTTGCATTCCTAGCTTGTATGCCTAGGTTGCATTGCATTTTGCATGCATGCCTTGTTCCTTGAATTGGTGATAGGAATTGGGCCTAATTTGTTTGATTGGTTTGCATGCATTTGAAACCAAAGTTGCATACTTGGTTCCTTGGGCCATCATGCATGGAAATGCGTGATTGGTGGTCCGAGAACCGAGGCACATGTCCCTTTGAGTCATCACAATGATAAGAGACGCGGTTAGTGCATACATGTCTTGAAATATGCTGCCATGCCTTGTTTTGCCCTTTGTTGCTGTGAGTTGCAGGTTCTGCAGGAATACTCTGCCGACCGGCAGTGTAATGTGCCGACCGGCACATTTTTCTCTGCCGACAGACCCTATTTTGTGCCGATGGCCATACTACACTGCCGGTGGAAGTTTCATTCAGCCGGTGATGATCCCCTCTGTCCAAGGATGCAGTCCTGAGGCTTTGACAGCCTCCAGAGGAGGAAAGGAAGGAAAACAGAGGCAGCTTGTGCATGGTGGCGCGTTTCCCGAGACGCTTTCCTGCTTTAATTAATTAATTAATTAATTAATTAATTTGTAATATTTAATTAGCTTGCGTAGTTAATTAATTTGTAATATTTATTCGGTCCCTCCGAGCGAGGGCAAACTTGTAATAAGTGTGGGTGTGTGAATGTCTTCCAATCCCCGCTTCTTTCTTCCCTTTTACTTACCTGCTTTGATGGTTAGTATTAGGGCATGTTTAAATTAGCATACCTTATGCTATGCATGTGTGCATCCATGCATTTGTATTGCATGCATTAGGCTCGGTACATCACGCTAATTGCATCAATACTTCAATTTTCAAACTGAATACGTGATAATTGTGCATTTTCACATGACATGTTTAGGATAGCCGAGCCTATTCTAGCGACATTTTGTATGCGATGCATTAGGCACTTCACATGGACTTGGATCATGCATGATTGCTAACAAGTTCTTTGTTTTGGCACGGAGTACTACGTAAGTATTTCCGCTTTAGCATATCGCACGAGTGTGAATGTTGCCATAAGAGCATGCTTAACATTTGGCTAGATGCTTATGTGTTAAACTGTTTCGAATGCCTGTGGGTGAAGGTTGGATTGTTTGAGTTGGAAAAACTCGTTGAAATCCGTATTTTAGCCTACTTGCGAGTAGCAAATTCCAAAGCATTTTTAAACCGAACGGATATGCAATGTTTATTTCCAAATTAGGCAATCTAGTCTATACTTGTTTGCTGTGCGCATAACATAGTAATTCTAGGCTAATAAATGGAATAAGAACACGTAAAGTTTTCAAAAATGGATATCACGGTTAGTAGAGGCCGGTCTTCGGACCGGGCGAAAGGGGGTGCTCATAGCTGACCTTCCCCGATCGTACCCAAGCTCCCGAGCCGAGACAACTCCGGTGATGACGGACATGTGGCCTTCGGCACCGAGTCAGGGTTTCCTAAATTCCCCCATTTTAAAATATTTAGGTGGCGACTCTGTATCTGGCAAAGCAGTCCATGTTTGGCACTACTTTTTCAAAAATCTGTTTCTCAAAACGAGTTGCCAGATTTGGACTCTTTGGTTCAGATTAAGAACCGTGACACAAATCGAGTCCAAACTGTAGAATGAGGCCTCGCGGGCGCTGTTACAGTTGTCTTCGGAGGAGCGCGAGTGCTTAGTCACTTTATTAAAAGATTTCAAAGATGTTTTCGCGTGGTCCTACAAAGACATGCCTAGAATCGATCCTGAGATTGTACAGCACCGGATCCCTCTTGGCCTAGAGGCTCGACCTATCAAACAGAAGCTCAGAAGGATCCGCCCCGACTAGGCCATCAAGATCAAAGAAGAGGTCACCAAGCAAATTGATGCAGGGTTGCTGCTGGTGTCTGAGTACCCAACATGGTTGGCCAACATAGTTCCAGTACCAAAGAAGGATGGCAAGATTCGGGTATGCGTGGATTTCAGGGATTTGAACAAAGCCAGTCCGAAGGACAACTTTCCTCTGCCGCATATCGATGAGTTAGTGGACCTCATAACGGGGCATGCATTGCTCTCATTTATGGATGGCTTTTCAGGCTACAACCAAATTGTAATGGCACCTGAAGACCGAGAGAAGACTACTTTTACCACCTCGTGGGTGACCTACTATTATAGAGTGATGTCGTTTGGGCTGAAGAATGCTAGAGCTACATATCAATGGGCCGCGACCACGATATTGCATGACATGATCCACAAAGAGGTTGAGGTGTACGTGGACGACATGATTGTCAAGTCCAAAGAAAGAGAGGGCCACTACACCGCCTTCCAAAGGTTCTTCCAAAGGATCAGAGAATTTCGGTTGCGGCTGAATCCTCAGAAATGTACGTTTGGTGTTACAGCAGGGAAAATGCTGGGGTTCTTGATTACACAGAGAGGTATCGAAGTCAACCCTTCCAAAATCAAGGCCATCTTAGAAATGCCACCATCGAGGACTGAAAAGAAGGTGCGAGGCTTTCTAGGTAAAGTGCAATTCATAAGACGGTTTATTTCTAAATTGACCTTGACTTGTGAACCACTCTTTGGCCTCCTGAAGAAAGGAAAGAAATTCCAATGGGACGGCCGATGCCAAGCTGCTTTTGAACAGATCAAGCAATATTTACAGAACCCACCCGTGTTGTCACCACCTGAGCCGGGGAAACCGTTGATTTTGTACCTTTCAGTAACTGAAACTACAATGGGCTACATGCTTGCACAGGAGTCCAAGGACAAGGTGGAGAGAGCTATCTACTACCTGAGCAAGAAGATGCTGGATTATGAGACCCGCTACACTCCGTTGGAGAAGGCGTGTCTGGCCTTGGTATGGGCTACCAGGAAGCTGCGGCACTACCTGTTAGCTCACTTTGTAATGTTGGTTTCAAGATTAGATCCCATCAAATATCTCTTCAAGAAACCTGCACTTACGGGTAGGCTAGCTCGTTGGTTGCTTCTGCTTTCCGAATTCGATCTGAAGTATGTGACTCGCAAGTCAGTGAAAGGGAGAGCGGTAGCAGAGTTCCAAGCTGATCACCCAGTCGAAGAGGATGAAGCAGTTGAGTATTTATTCCCAGACGAGGCCATTTTTAATGTCAAAGACGAGTTTTGGACGATGTACTTTGACGGAGCGTCAAACCAATACGGGTATGGGATAGGGGTGTTGTTGATAGCACCCGATAATTCTCGTATTCCTCTAACATTCAAACTCCAGTTCAGTCTCAAACAATGAGGCAAAGTATGAAGCGTGTATTGCTGGACTAGAAGTTGCCTTAGAACTAGGGGCAAAACGGTTAGACGTCATCGGGGACTCAAACCTTGTCGTATCTCAGGCTAAGGGAGATTGGAAAGTCAAAGAAGAAAAGATGAGAATTTACCACCAGACCTTGGACTTGCTGATTCCTCGGTTTGAGAAGCTGAACTTCGCTCATCTACTAAGAGAGAAGAACAGGTTCGCAGATTCACTTGCAACTCTATCCTCTATGATAGACATCCCTTTTGGAGTCCGAATGCGTCCGATCATCATTGACCAGAAATTTGTGGCGGCTTACGAGCTGATTGCAACCATAGATGAGGTTCAAGATGAGAATCCCTGGTATCACGATACATGGAACTTCCTGGAGAAAGAAGCATATCCCCCAGGGGCAAATGTCAAGGATAAAAGGCAATCAGAAGAATGGCTGCTCAGTTCATCATTTGCGGAGGTAAACTGTATAAGAGAGGTCATCTGGGAATGCATAAGCTGTGTGTTGAGGCTGAAGAGGCGAAGCGCCTAATGGAGGCCATCCATGGAGGAGAGTGCAGAGCGCACATGAACGGGGTGATGCTAGCACGGAAGATCCTTAGACAAGGTTACTACTGGTCCACCATGGAGGAGGATTGTATTGGCTTTGTTCGGCGATGCCACAAATGTCAGATCCATGCAAACCGCATGAACATCCCGCCGTCGAAGCTGTATAATATGACTTCGCCATGGCCATTTTCCGTCTGGGGGATTGATGTGATCGGGGCTGTCACTCCGAAGGGGTCCAATGGGCATGAGTTCATTCTGGTCGCGATAGACTATTTCACAAAGTGGGTTGAGGCCCAATCTTATGCGGTGTTGAAGGCTTCACATGTTGCGAAGTTCATGAGGAACAACATCATCTGTCGCTACGGGGTCCCGAACGAGATTATTTTAGATAATCGTTCCCACTTCAAGAAGGAAGTGATCGACTTGTTGGAAAAATATAATGTGGCTTTCCACAAGTCATTTACATATCGGCCGCAAACCAACGAAGCAGTTGAGGCCGCCAACAAGAACATCAAGCATATTCTGCAGAAGATGATGGAAACCTACCGAGACTGGCCAGATAAGCTGCCATTTGCTCTGTGGGGCTACCGGACATCAATTAGAACTTCTACTGGGGCGACTCCGTATTCATTGGTTTATGGGATGGAGGCCGTTCTACCTATCGAAATTGAAGTTCCGTCATTACGAGTACTAGCTGAGTGTCAGATAGCTGAGGCAGAATGGCAGCAGAGCAGATTCGAGAAACTCATGCTCTTTGATGAGAGAAGGCTGAAAGCACTGTACCATGTTCAAGGTTATCAATGATGAATTGCCAGGGCTTTCAAGAAGAAAGTTAAGTCCTGGAATTTGAAGGAAGGAGATTTGGTGCTCAAAGACAACCGAACTCCCATCCATGACCCAAGGGGCAAGTTCAGACCTAATTGGACTGGTCCTTACATCATCAAGTCTATCTGGTTGGGCGGAGCTATCGTTCTGGTGGACCTAGATGGCCTAGAGTTCTCCCAACCGATCAACATAGACAAGTTGAAGAAATATTTTTCCTGAGAGGCTCGCTAGGCCCAAAACCCGAAAGGGCGACCTAGGCAAAAGTTAGAGCACAGAAAATTTGAAATGATAAAAACTGAGCTCGCAAGGTTGAAAACCCGCAAAAGGCGGCCTTGGCAAAAGTTAGAGCGTAAAAGGTGAGGGTTAATGCACGAGTGACCCTGAGCCGAACTACGTAAGGTTTGACTCCCATTTTTGGGATACGTAGGCAATTTCATCCTGAAGTTCCGCCATAAACACTTCCCCGATCAACTCTGTCCATTTGATCATCTTGGTCATCTTTGTCTATTCAGCATTCAAGAGCTCGGTTGTAATCTCTGGTGTAATGCTACTCAGACTAGGGGCAACTTTCCAGTTGTTGGGATCCAGGATTGTGCATCTCAGTGATAGATCTCAGGCGTGTCCAGTTCTGATCCATATCGAAAATGGTTTTGAAAAGTTTTAATAAAAGTTGATTTTGCTCAAATTAATATTTTTACAACTTAGACCATCTTTGGACCAAATGGAGAATTTTCAGTACCCACAACTTTCAATTTTATTGATTTCAATACGGAGTTCTCCTACTCTTGAATACAAAATTGAAGTTGCTTTTCATTACATTCATAAAGAAAACTTGAAAGTTCTTATTAAAGAAAATAAATCAGGGGCATAGTCAGGTGTTCCTGCATCCCCTCCCAGAGCCAGTCGAAGCCTCTGATGCCAAGCTGGGCCCAATCTGTGCCTCTTCATTGAGCCAATCTATGCACTCATCAAAAAGGGTGTAACTGAAAATGGGAGCGGGGGCCAGAAGCTCTCTCATCCTCCATGTCGTGGCATATCGAGCTAGCTGTGCGCCTCGGACCAGAAATATAGCTGGGTATTCTATCCCCTCTGCCGGGCAAATCTGATCATGGCTGAACTGGCCCTGGAACCGAAAAGGAAAGTAGAACACGCAGTGTGTCAGGCCAATCAACTGAATCCCGGTCTGCCGGGACATGCTATAGCTCATTGTCGGTAGATTGAGCCAAGGACAACGCCAAGCAATACGATCTGCAGACAAACTGCACATCTAGTCGAACCACCATCCCTCATCAAGGGCATCAACCAGACGTCATCAGAAGAAATAGCCGTGAGCTGAATACGCTGGGTATGAGTCCACAACCTCCAACTTATCCATCAACCATACCTAGGGAGGGATGAAAAATGAGAGATTAAAGAATAGAGAGATGTACGATGAGAGAAAAGTGAGAAATGGGTGTTGAGAGAAAAATCAAGCCAGAGGGCCGAGTGATGTGGGCAATATATATGTGAGACAAGGTGGGAAACATTACCTGCAGCAGTAGTGGACTCCCTGCGAATCTGGTTGTCTCCCGGCGATGGAAAGCGTCCAAGCCCATCAATGCCTCGGCCAGTGTCATGGCAATGCAGCTCTTGCCCTCTTTCAAGCCTTGGGTAACTTCGATCAAACGAGTGGTAAACCCTCCGGAGCCTGGGGCAAGCAAGAAATGGGACAACATGCACAAATAAAGCGCATGTCGCCGAAAGCCCTGCCAATGATGGTCGCCGCGATCACCGACATCGAAAAACCGATGAACCAAACTCGGAATGTCCAGCATTCCGTCACAAATCAATGACCGAGCATCATGCATAGTGAGCCCACACATTCGTCCTAAGGCTTGGGCGTGGCCAAAGCAAAGCTGGGGCAAGATTTCTTCGTTGCGCTAGGATTCCATCAAAGCTTGGAAGTCTTCGAAGGTAGGACACATCTCTTGCTCGCCAAAACTAAAGACGTGTGTTACCGGGTTCCAAAACCTTGCTGTGGCATGGAGAAATGGAAGGTGCAGCGGAGTGCGACTCAGCGTGAATAGTGCATTTATGCCGAAGCCTCGGAAGTTCAACTTTTCCGAGCCGTCTAAGGTAGCAATCCAAGTTGTGAGATTTTGGATGAGAAATGCCTCCATTTTGATGTAAAACTGAGATGGAATGAGGAAAACTACGAAGCTGAGGCTTTTGTAGAAGATAAGGTGGTGAGTGGAAGACAGGTGTCAACATTCTGGAGGTGCTTGCCATTTTTGGCCGATCGGCCAAAAATAGTGCTGACCGACCATCTTTTTTGGCCAATCGACCAAAATTGTTGGCCGATGGCCATTTCTAGTGGCCAGTGGCTTTTCCCTTTGGCCGATGGCCTTCCTTCTTGTTCCCTGAGCTAATTATGTATGGAACATGCTGATAACTTGTAACTGGTTCCACTTCCAATGTCTTTCGGTGATGATTTTGCGAAGTCGCGCCTGTTACTTCGATTTGTTTATCGAGTTGTTGTACATTTGCTTATCGAGTTGTATTTTACATTCTTTAAGTCTCTGATTTGCTTATCCAGTTGTATTTACACTTGGTTAGCTTATCTAGTTCTTTGTTTTGATTATCGAGTTGTTTTTGTTGTTACTCGGTTCACTACCTGATTATTACGATGCAAGTGCTTGATTTTCAAACAAAAGTTCAAATCTCATTTACATTGTTATGTAATGCGATGCGATGCGATGCATAAAATGCATAAAATGTAACACTTTTTGAACAAAATAGCTGTTTCATTTCATCATGTCTTTTGCAAAAAGTACATAGTTTTGAAGAAAGTAAAACCTGCCTGACGCAGTACAATGTGCTCAAACTACCAGTAAAAAGAAAAATAAAGCAAAACAAAAGAGAAGAAAGCAACAAAGTGTCTGAACAGAGAAAAAAAAACAGAGAGAGAAGAAAAGCAACAGAAAGACTAGATCAACATCAATGGTCTCAAGTGCGGGAGTCGGTCCTGGTCCTCTTCCTGGACGAGGGTCCAGGATCACCGCCGCCATCTCCGTAGTCCGAGTCTGAGCCGTCTCCAGCCTTGCCCTGTGACGACGCCGCCTCCTCATCAGAATCATTGGGGAGGGCTCTCATGAACTACTCTCAACACGGGTGTACATGTGTCTACCTCAATTGTGGATAGTCATCCCTCGCCTGGCTCCCCCTCCTCCTCGAGCAGCAACAGATGGTCCAGCTGGAGCACCTCCCGCAGCCGGAATATGGAATGGAGCCTGGAAAAGACAAACAGCAAATGCATTAGTCATGCTACGTAAAATACTGTGTGAATGTTATGAGCAGTATATCAGTACAGAATGCAGTGTATGAGTACAGTGTATGAATGTCATGAGTAACGCTGTGAGCAGTATGTGGGTTACAGGGTATCAATGTCGTGAGTGCTATGTATCAAGTGCCGTGTTGATAGTGAGATGTGTCAGATTATGTATGAAACAGATTAGGTAGAGTTTGAGACTGCGGTTGAAAGAACTTACCGGGATATTGTAGATGGTCAACAAGTCGATGCATCACTGTAGCATCCCTACCGCTGAGGCTGTCAACTCCAAGGATTAGCGACTGTACTAGACGGAAGCCTGCAAAAGTGTTGAAGTCATTAGTATTCTGCGGGATATCAAATGAATTGAAATGACTGTACAGAATGCAAAGTCTAGTAGTACATACTGGGGTCAAGCCGTAGACTCCGACAAGCTCATAATCAGTAGGAGGAGGAGCGAAAGGGATCTGATAAGTCTCTCCACCCGGCCCTCGGCATGTGATCGTCATGGGCAGTGCTAGCCACTCAGCACCCCGTTCCCTCCGAGATCCACTCCTACCACGGGCCTGAGTCGCCCTCGGTGCTCCTACTCCTGTCGGCGCCATAGGCCTCCCCCTCTCGACTCGGCGAGCACCGGTCAGAGGTCACATGAGATAAGCTTCAATGAACTCGGCCTAATCGCCTTCGTCTCTAAAGTGCTTTGAGTCCCAGCCGATCGTATAATCCATTATCTCCTCAAAGGTATACCTCTCAGTATGCCTCATATGGGTGGGAGGCGACCTCATGACTACCTCCTCCGGTAAGCCGAGGGTCTGCCGCAAAAAGTACTCACCCAAGTACCACGCCCGACAGACTGGACCCTCTAGCAAGACCCTAAACCGGGCAGTCTCTCGAGCACCGGCATACCGCTCCCAAACTGCATCAGGCAACGGGGCCCAAGGCTGCCAGGTGATCTACAAATAATACACAGTTTGTTATCTACTGTTATTGAGAGTACGATATAAAGCGAAGCTTAAATAAACTGTAATGTTTGACATACCTCGGCTGCGGTGATGGTGTCAAAATAGGGACGGAAGAACATGAAGGACTCCCGTGGCCTCCACTCACATCTCACATCGAAGCGGTGGAAAAACGGAACCATAGGGGGCATCTCCTCATCCGGCACTGAGGCAAGACTAGGAAAGTAGGCATACACCCACAACTACAGAATGCAACAGAGAAGATATGAGTATGCTTATCAGATAAAGCAGTATACAGGTGAAGCAGAGTGTAGTATGTGCAGTGTATTATGTAGTGTGTGCAGCGTATAACCAGTGTAAAGCAGATTGCATGTGTGCAGTGTGTGTGGTATACAGATGATGTAAAGCAGAATTGTAAAATAGAAGAGGGAAAGCGTACCTCCCAGGCTCGCCAGTAGCCTCCAAGCAACTGCCCGCTGAGGCGGGAGGATGAGCTCATATATCCGTAAAGGGTGGCCAAGCCCGTGCCACCCCAGTCATAGCCGCGGATCCGCGTCACATCCACAAGTGCGCTCAGTAGGTAGAGGGAAACAGTGTTTGCCCGGTCGATGAAGAGCGTGGTCCCCAGCAGGAACATGATGAAGCCACGAGCATACTACTCCTCCTCCTCCCGAGTAGTAGGCGCTTGGATCCGAAAGTGATCCTTGAACCGTGAGTACCTCGCAAACCCTGCCCGGGCAAGAGGTGGCTGAGTGCTGAGCAAGTATAGCTGAGCGGCGTCCCACTCATCCATATCTATGTCAAAGGGGATCGGATCACCCCCAACTCCGATGCTTGTGAGCATGGAGAAGTCAAAGGGAGTCATCGTCATCTCCCCAGTGGCAGAAAGGTGGAGGGAGTCGGTGGTATCCCACCACCTCTCCACAAAAGCAGCAAGAAGGGGCCTGCTCGCTGTGAGACGCGAGAGTCCCATGTAAAAAGTCCCAAAACCAGCCTGGTCGACAATATGACGGACCGCGTCGGGCAGCTCCATATACCAACATCGGGCGACAGTGTTCCCATAGCCCCGGAAGGCATGAGAATCTCCCTGTGTTCAAAGACAAACAGTTGTGAAGCAATGTTAGGGATATAGTGTTGAATACACTCAGAATTGATAAAAATGCAGTGTATGTGCATGTGTTGAATCTACCCAAATGCCGGGTACAGGTGTGCTCATGACAAACCACAGCATATAATGTATCAGTATGTTCGGGCTATTTAGTTGAAAATGCAGTGTGTGTATATGTTTGAATGCATTCAGAGTTGATGAAAATACAGTGTGTGTGCATGTGTTTGAATGTGTTCAGAATGGATAAAAATGCAGTGCGGGTGCATGTGTTCAAGACTACACAGACTTCGAGTCTGGATGTGTTCACAGTGAACTACAACGTGTGATGTATCAGTATGTCTGGGTCAAACAGTTAAAGAACAGTGTTGACGATTGCAGTTATACATTCTACATTGCGGAAAATGAAACAGAGGAGGAGTATATCTCAGCGGCACCGTAGGACAAATGCGACTCAGTCTCGCGCAGTAGAAGCTCCAATGGCACACCCTGCGCATAGCTCCTAAAGTGGCGGATGCCATCGGGAGGAAGCACATGAATCGCCGGCCTGTAGGTCGCCGGGTCGAATGGTCGGATGCAAAGAGGTAGAAGCTTGACCTCGGGGTCCATATCCATCTCCAGGGGAGCCCCACCGCCTGGAACATCGTCTGCCATCTCAAGAAAAGTGCGAAAATGGCCGAAATTGTCAAAAATGGGCGAGAATGTGAAAAGTCAACCCAAAAGTCAACCCCAAGAGAGTGAAAAATGAGAGAAAAGGTCGAAGTGTGGAAAAGGCACGAAAACCAAGTATGACTCAGGGAAACAAACCCCAAGTGGTGGAAACCGAGAAAAGGTCACCAAAACCGAATTTTGCTCGATTCAAAGTGTGCGAAACGGGAAGGGTTTCGCGAATCAAACAACGGAAAAGCGTTGAAAACAAGAGAAAAATGAGGATCGAAGGTTGGAAAATCACCTAGAGAGAGAGAGGAGGGATTTTCGAGCTAGGAGGAAGTGAAAATATAGGGTTTGAGGCCCTATATTTAAAGACCCGTGGCTAAATGTCAAAACTGCCCTGACACTGCCATTTTTGGCCGTTCGGCCAAATCTTTAGCCAGTCGGCTAAATACATGGCCGATGGTCTCATTTTGTGGCCAATAAATGGCCGGTGGCCTCCCCTCGTGGTTGATGCACCCCTCACACCCTTTTCTGGGTCAGTTGTGTTGGTTGGTACCCTTGTTTCTCAAGACAGTGCAAGAATGTGTGCTTTTGAAGCTTAACCGGCCTTCGGTTGACCTCGAACCATGTCCTCTGTGCGCGACACCCGATACGCGCGAGGTGTATCCTTTTTTGTATCCTTTTGTACTTGCCAAAATTCAAGAATAACTCGAGAACTGTTTTTGAACGTGTCGCATTACGATGTTTCGTCGTGTTTATAATAAGCGCGCTTGTTACGCATCTTTTCGTTCTTGCATTTAGCATGCTTCGTCTTACTTTCAAATTGCATCTCAACATCATGAATAACATGCCTTTACCATGTTTCCGTTGAATATGTGTCCCTCTCTCTAGGTTGCATTGTTACACACATTGTATGTGTTGTCGCGTATGCTTTACTTACATGTGTTTATGCACCTTTCTCGCATTGTTACACACATTGTATACATTGTCAGGTATGCTTTACTTACATGTGTTTATGCACCCTTCTCGCATTGTTACACACATTGTATGCGTTATCGCGTATGCTTTACTTACATGTGTTTATGCACCCTTCTCGCATTGTTACACACATTGTATGTGTTGTCGCGTATGCTTTACTTACATGTGTTTATGCACCCTTCTCGCATTGTTACACACATTGTATACGTTGTCGCGTATGCTTTACTTACATGTGTTTATGCACCTTCTCGCATTGCTACACACATTGTATGCGTTGTCGCGCATGGTTTACTTACATGTGTTTATGCCTTTCTTGCTTTACACATTGTATCCGTTGTCGCACATGCTTTACTTACATGTGTCCATGCTTTTCTTGCTTTACACATTGCTATACGTTGTCACGTATGCTGTACTTACATGTGTTTATGTTTCAAATTGCATTATTATGCATCCTACCCGGCTTGCGTTGTCGCGCATGCAACCTCCTTGCATTGTTATGCACCACCATTGGCTTGCATTGCTGCACATGCCCTCCTTGCATTGTTATGCTTGTTTCAAATCGCATTGTTATGCGCACACTTAGGTTGCATTGTTATACACCCCTTCCGCCCGCATTGTCATGCACTCTTCACATGCGTTGCCACGTACGTCCCTCCGCATTGTTATGCGTCACACTTAGGTTGCATTGTCTCGCATCCATTCCGTATTGTTATGCGTCGCACTTAGGTTGCATTGTCTTGCACCCCCTCACTTGTGTTGTCACGCACTTTTCACTTGCATTGCTATGCATGTTTCTAACACTATTGTACCTGTTAAGTTTCTTTCTTTTGCAGGCACGATATTGTATGTACGGTTCATTTGAAGCTGGCACGACCAGACGAACCAGACGGTATTGTATGTACTCCGCGTGAGACGTAGCGAGAATTATATAATTCTCTTACATCCTTTCTGCATGAAATGTAGTTAGATTTGTATAAGCTTGCTTAAAACTGTTGCATGATATGCTTCGTTACAGCTTTATTTGCATGATGATAAGTTACGTTCGGCACCGTGCATGTCATTTGCATTTCGCCCCTACCTTCGGGCACATATCTTTATCTTTCATGTCTTGTGTGCCTGTCTAAATCTTCGGCCTTGTCAAAAATGGGCCATCTCTGGGCTTTGACATTCACTCCCGTCATTGTTATGACTATCGAGTTCTGTCAAAGAGGGCCAACTGTAGACACCCCATTTTTGACCGTCCTTAAGACTTGGACGTCATCATTTGAACACTCGATGATCATCTATGCTCGTGTTCGTTTTGAGTTCCCGAAGGTCTCGGCTGCACGCCTTGCCTTAGGATCTCTCAACTTGATTGTTTTGTGCTTGGTTGTGGACCAAGGACTTGTGGTTTTTGCACCTAAGGGTAGGAAGTGGCTTTTTGGCCATCTCCTTAACCCACCGGCCATGGCCTGAGGCCACCGGCCTTGTTTTCTTGCTATCGGCTAAAAGTGTTGGTTGATCGGCACTATATTTGGTTGGCCGGCCATTGTTTTGGTCGATCGGCCACATTTTCTGGCCGAGGCCTTTCCTTTGCCATTTTCAGGCATTGTGCATGCCAGTTGTGCCAGCTGGTGAGCACAGACTCTGCCCTCCAGAGGGATTTGAAACAACACATAGCTTCTCTTGGAAGCTTTGAATTGGACTTCCTATAAAAGGAGAGCCTCCCCTCCCTTTCCAGAGGTTCAGCCAGCTGATATAGAAGATATATATCACTCTCTCTCTATATCTCCTCTCTCTCTCTCTATAGTTATGTGTGTAATAATGTTTTAAAGGGTGTTCTTGTTCATATTTTTGCACTAAAGCACCTAGTGGTACACTATCCCTCAGTTACTGAGGTGCTAAGGAGTTGATTTCAGAGTTTTTCAGTTGGTTTGGATTAGAAGGAGGTGCTGGAGTTAGTGTTCTTGAAGTGTTCTTCAAGGGTGAGAAGCTACTCTTTTATTCCCCATTTTTGCTTAAGCTTTTAGCAATACTTTCATACTGTTTTAAGCTTAGTATCCAACTGAAAAAAGTTTTCTTTTTATATGCTAAATATGTTTGTTTAAGGTTACTTTTGGGTTGGGGGTTGTCTACCCCCTCTTAGGCCTTGTTTGGCCTTATTTTGTGACCTTCTTTTTGAGCTTTGAAACCTTTTTGTTTTGACCTTCTCACGACTGAAATCCAGAGGATTTTCAATGGTGGAGAAGTGGTTTTGAGGTCTTGAATAAGGGAGGGACACCCCCCCTCCCTTTGTGTCTCATTTGCTTGCATTGTTGGCTCACCATAGTAGCCTGTCTGCTTAGCATGCTTTGGCCCCATTTCAACAAGTATTTGGTGTTATCGTGGCATGATATACCTCTATTTTAAGCTGGTTTGTTGGTCTCTTGCATGCACCATGTACTTGCCTTGTAATCCCTTCTATTGCCGTAACATGTATCTTGCATTTGGACCATCATGCTTGCATATTTCGGCTCAACTTCAAGGAACGTTTAGTCATGTTTCACCATGTTTAAGCTCTGTTCGGTGTTGATTTGATCATATATGCATTGCTTCGTATAGCCTTAGTTCATCCTAGCTTGTTGAGCTTTGTGCACCGAGTTGCTAGCATGCATTGTTTTGACTATTTTCATGATTTGGCATCATTTGAAATCACATTTCAGTCCATGTAGTGTGGCCACACACTTATGTTTGCCATCTTTTCAATGCTTTGAAGAGTTGTTGTTTTGTGCCTTAAGATTGGGTCATCGTGTATGTCTCCATGATTAGGTCTTTGGGATGCCATCTCATTGGGTTTTGGGGCTTATTTTGACATATTATAACTCTATTTTTCATTGCATAATTCATGCCATGTTTGGTTATGATAGGCGTAGTGTAATGCTCCCTTTGTGGCCTTGCATGCCCCTTGTTTATGCCCATCTTTCAAGCATGTTTTGGCCTCATTCCATGCATGTTCTAGCCTTGTTTTGGCCTTTCCTAGGACCGTCTTAGATCACTTTGGCCCTTTGGGGCTTGGTTGATATGGCCATGGTGAGAGCCCCTTGACTAGCTTTGGGCATTGAGCCCATTAGCATGCTATGCTTCACTTGTGTATATGATTTGGCATCATTCTTCACATGATTTCAGAGCTCATTGCATTGTCATGTTCTCATGTTTATCCCATTTTACTCTTGGTTGAGGATTGCGCATCGTTGCCTAGCTTGAGGATCCATGTATGTGCATGCATGTCTCCTTTTTTGGTACCTTGATTTGGGTGTTTTGGCTACTATTTTTTGGTGCGGCTGAGGTTTATCCATCTTTAGTGTAAGTCCATGGATCATGCATTTGTGTATTGTTGTATGCTTATCGTATTGCATGTTGTTGCATCCTTATGGTTGGTGTCATTGTTGCAAACCTATCACCTTGTGTATTTCCATATCTAGGTTGCATTGTAGTATTGCATACTTGTTGCATTGCCATGCTGTTTGCATGTTAGGTTGCATCACATTGCACTTGGCATGCATGTTACATTGTGCTTGCATGTTATGGATCATGTTACATTGCCTTACATTCCCATGTTGCATTGTGCTTGGGTTGCATGCATTGCATTGTGTTTGGTTTGGGGTGTCAAACCAAACATGAGGGCCAAGGGACGTTTCGTACTTGAAGCGACGAAACGTGCCTCCACCCTCGGTTGCCGACGCTCTTGATCAAGCATGATAGAGTTCTAGGAATTCATATGTTTTGTTGCATTCATTCCACATCGATTTGCACACTTGGCACCTTTGGCCATCATGCATTGAAATGCGTGATTGGTGGTCCGAGGGTCGAGAGTCATACTCCCTTGAGTTTATAGCATGATAGGGAGGGTGGTTGTGCACACATTATCTTGTAAATGCCTTGCCATGCAGTGTCTGTTCTGTGCTGCAGCAAAAACAAAATTCTGCAGGAAGATATGGCCGGTCGGCCATCTTCAGTGCCGGCCGGCTACCAAAATCTGGCCGAGAGCCTTACAAATGGTCGATAACCATTTTTCAATGGCCGGTGGTCCTATCTCTTGGCCGGTGACATCACACAGTTCTTAGGGAGTGGTTCAGAAACATCCTTGGGACTTGTGCAGTTTTTAGAGGAGCAAAACAGTGCAAACAGAGGCAACATATTGCATGGCAACGGGTTTCCGAGCGAGGCGATCGAGCATGCATCATTCAATCATTTCGAGGTGGAACTGCGGCGGCCTCCTTTTGTTATTAATTTTTTAATTAATTAAGGGTTTGTAATAATTAATTAGCTAGGATAGTTGATTAATCATTTGGTTTGTATTATTTATTCGGACCCTCCGTCGAGAGGGCGAATTTTGTAATAAGTGTCGTGCGTGTTTGAATGTCTTCCAACCCCACGTCTTTCTCCCTTTTACTTATCCGCTTTCAATGGTTAGTTTTAGGTCATGTTTCAATTAGCATACTTGTGTTAGCATGTTTGCATACATTCATTCGTATTGCACGCATCGGGCTCGGCACATCATACTAATTGCATGTGTTTCAATTCCAACTTGAATACGTGTATCGAGCTGTCGCATTTCACATACCATTCTTAGACTAGCCGAGCCTATTCTAGTTGCATTTTGCATGTGTTGCATTAGCCATCTTAAACATGAACTAGGATCATGCATGATTTCTAACTAGTTTCTTGTTTTGGCTCGGAGTAAACTGTGAGTGTTCATGCTTTAGCATCTTACATGTGTGTAAGTGTTAACATGACAGCATGCTTTCCGTGAGGCTAATTGCTTATGTGATATAACTTCCTGAATGCCTGTGGGTGAAGGTTGGGTTGCTTGAATTGGGATAATTCATTGAAATCCGTGATTTAGCCTACTTGCGGGTAGCAAACTTCAAACCGCCTTCCAAACAAACGGATATGTAATGCTTTGTTCCAAATTAGGCGATCTAGTTCATACTTGTGTGTTGTGCGCATCACATAGTAATTCTAGCTAATTAATCGGAATAAGAACACATATGTTTTCCAAAATAAAATATCATGTTCAGTAGCGGCCGATCTTTGATCGAGCAAGCGGGGGTGTTCATAGATGACCTTCCCCAATCATACCCAAGTTTCCGAGCCGAGGGAACTTTGGTGATGACAGACACGTGGCCTTAGGCAACGAGTCAGGGTTTCCTAAATTCCCCTAAAATAAAATATTTACGTGGCAACTCTGTATCTGGCAAAGCAGTCCATGTTTGGCACTTCTTTCTTAAAAATCAGTTTTCCAAAACAATTTGCCGAATTTACTTTGCGAGATCAGATTAAGAACTGTGACATTGAATCCGAACTGTAGTAGCAAAGCCCTCAGGGCGCGTCTACAGCTTATTTGATGAAACTGCCTGAATGCCTGTGGGTGAACGTTGGATTACTTGAATTGGAACAATTCATTGAAATACGAGTTTTAAGCCCACTTAAGAGTGGCTAAATCATGTTTTCTAAGCCCACTTGAGGGTGACAAATCCACGTCTTAGCCTACTTGCGAGTAGCATTTTCAAACTATTTTCAAATAAACCAACATGAAATGTTTTGTTCCAATTTAGGCGATCTAGTCTATACTTGTGTGTTGTGTGCATCACATAGTAAATTCTAGCTAATAAACCGGAATAAGAACGTACATGTTTTCAAAAACAAAATATCATGCTTAGTACAGGCCGATCTTTGATCGGGCAAGCGGGGGTGCTCATAGATGACCTTCCCCAATCGTACCCAAGTTCCCGAGCCGAGGCAACTTTGGTGATGATGGACACGTGGCCTTAGGCAACGAGTCAGGGTTTCCTAAATTCCCCCAAAATAAAATATTTAGGTGGCGACTTTGTATCTGGCAAAGCAGTCCATGTTTGGCACTTCTTTCTTAAAAATCAGTTTTCCAAAATGATTTGCCGAATTTGCACTCTTTGGTGATTTATCGGTCTCACATTGCACTTTGCGGGATTAGATTCAGAACCGTGACATTTGAGTCTGAACTATAGCAACCCAATGAACAAAATGGGATTTTCGCGCCGCTTCGCGCATGGAGCCCGGGACGTTTGGCCACGTCTACATGCTCCTTTTTTTTTTCACCCTTCCCCAGACAACATGTCCCATTTTTAGCCCATTCAATCGTCTTCACCTCCTTTTCGACAAATTTCTCGCTTTTAAATCATTTCCAGATTATCAAATTCCATTCAATTTCATTTTTTGTCCGTCGACTAGTTAAAACAATAAAGTCGCGGTTTATCATCGGGTGCGATCATACCAGCACTAATGCACCGGATCCTATTAGAACACTGCAATAAAGCGTGCTTGGACGAGAGTAGTACTAGGATGGGTAACCCCCTGGGAAGTCCTCGTGTTGCAATCCTTTTGTCCCATTTCTTTTTTCATCCTTTCCTGTTCAACCTGTCCGATTTTTAGCCCATTCAATCGCCTTCGCCTCCTTTTTGACAAATTTCTTGGTTTTAAACCATTTCCAGATTATCCTATTACATTCAATTTCATTTTTTGTCCGTCTACTGCTTAAAACAATAAAATCACGGTTAATCTTCGGGTGCGATCATACCAGCTATAATGCACCAGATCCCATCAGAACACCGTAGTTAGGCATGCTTGGGCGAGAGTAGTGCTAGGATGGGTTACCCCCCGGGAAGTCCTCGTGTTGCGATCCTTTTGCCGCTTTTTTTTTCCACCCTTCCCCGGACAACCTTTCCGATTTTTAGCCCATTAAATCGCCTTCGCCTCCTTTTCGACAAATTTCTCGCTTTTAAACCATTTACAGATTATACTATTCCATTCAATTTCATTTTTTGCCTGTCAACTACTTAAAACAATAATGTTGCGGTTAATCATCGGGTCTGATCATACCAGCACTAATGCACCGGATCCTATCAGAACACTGCAGTAAAGCGTGCTTGGACAAGAGTAGTACTAGGATGGGTGACCACCTGGGAAGTCCTCGTGTTGCAACCGTTTTGCCCCATTTTTTTTTTTTTTCATCCTTTCCTGTTCAACCTGTCCGATTTTTAGCCCATTCAATCGCCTTCGCCTCATTTTTGAAAAATTTCTTGGTTTTAAACCATTTCCAGATTATCCTATTACATTCAATTTCATTTTTTGTCCGTCTACTGCCTAAAACAATAAAGTCGCAGTTAATCTTCGGGTGCGATCATGCCAGCTATAATGCACCAGATCCCATCAGAACACCGCAGTTAGCATGCTTGGGCGAGAGTTGTGCTAGGATGGGTTACCCCTCGGGAAGTCCTCGTGTTACGATCCTTTTACCGCTTTTTTTTTTCCACCCTTCCCCGGACAAGCTTTCCGATTTTTAGCCCATTAAATCGTCTTCGCCTCATTTTCAAAAAATTGCTCGCTTTCAAACCATTTGCAGATTACACTGTTCCATTCAATTTCATTTTTTGTCCGTCTACTGCTTCAAACAATAAAGTCGCAGTTAATCTTCGGGTGCGATCATACCATCCCTAGTGCCCCGGATCCTATCCGAACACCGCAATAAAGCGTGCTTGGACGAGAGTAGTACTAAGATGGGTGACCCCCTGGGAAGTCCTCGTGTTGCAACCCTTTTGCCCTATTTTTTTTTTCATCCTTTCCCATTCAACCTGTCTGATTTTTAGCCAATTCAATCGTTTTCGCCTCTTTTTTGACAAATTTCTTGGTTTTAAACCATTTCCAGATTATCCTATTACATTCAATTTCATTTTTTGTCCGTCTACTGCTTAAAACAAGAAAGTCGCGGTTAATCTTCGGGTGCGATCATACCAGCTATAATGCACCAGATCCCATCAGAACACCGCAGTTAGGCATGCTTGGGCGAGAGTAGTGCTAGGATGGGTTACAACCCGGGAAGTCCTCGTGTTGCGATCCTTTTGCCATTTTTTTTTTCACCCTTCCCCGGACAACCTTTCCGATTTTTAGCCCATTAAATCACCTTCGCCTCCTTTTCGACAAATTTCTCGCTTTTAAACCATTTGCAGATTATACTATTCCATTCAATTTCATTTTTTGTCCGCCAACTGCTTAAAACAATAAAGTCGCGGTTAATCTCCGGGTGCGATCATAACAGCACTAATGTACCGGATCCTATCAGAACTCTGCAGTTAAGCGTGCTAGGGCGAGAGAAGTACTAGGATGGGTGACTCCCTGGGAACTCCTCGTGTAGCAACCCTTTTGCCCCATTATTTTTTATATTTTATTTTTCATCCTTCCCCGGACAACCTGTCTGATTTTTAGCCCATTCAATCGTCTTCGCCTCCTTTTCGACAAATTTCTCGCTTTGAAACCATTTTCAGATTATACAATTTCGTTCAATTTCATTTTTAGTCCATCTACTGCTTATAACAATAAAGTCGTGGTTAATCTTTGGGTGCGATCATACCAGCACTAATGCACCGGATCCCATCAGAACTCCGCAGTTTAGCGTGCTAGGGCGAGAGTAGTACCACTAGGATGGGTGACCCCCTGGGAAGTCCCCGTGTTGCAGCCCTTTTGCCCCATTTTTTTTTATTTTGTTATTTTTTATTTTTTATTGTTCACCCTTCCCCGGACAACTTGTCCGATTTTTAGCCCATTCAATTGCCTTCGCCTCCTTTTCGACAAATATCTTGGTTTTAAACCATTTCCAGATTATCCTATTACATTCAATTTCTTTTTTTGTCCGTCTTCTGCTTAAAACAATAAAGTCACGGTTAATCTTCGGGTGCGATCAAACCAGCACTAATGCACCGGATCCCATCAGAACATCGCAGTTAAGCGTGCTTAGGTGAGAGTAGTGCTAGGATGGTTGACCCGCCGGGAAGTCCTCGTGTTACACACCTTTTGCCCTTTTTTTTCTTCTCTGTTTTTTTTTTCACCATTCCCTAGACAACCTGTCCGATTTTGAACCCCTTCAATCGCATTCACCTCCTTTTTCATCAAATTTCTCGCTTTGAAACAATTTTCATATTATACTATACCATTCTGTTTCATTTTTAGTCCGTTTACTGCTTATAACAATAAAGTTGTTAATCTTTAGGTGAGATCATACCAGCACCAACGCACCGGATCCCATGAGAACTCCGCAGTTAAGTTTGCTAGGGCGAGAGTAGTACTAGGATGGGTGACCCCCTGGGAAGTCCTCGGGTTGCAACCATTTTGCCTCATTTTTTTATTTTTTTTATTTTTTACCCTTCTCCGGACAACATGTCCGATTTTTAGCCCAATCAATCACCTTCCCCTCCTTTGCGACAAATATCTCAGTTTTAAACCATTTACAGATTATCCTATTACATTTAATTTCATTTTTTCTCCGTCTTCTGCTTAAAACAATAAAGTCACGGTTAATCTTCGGATGTGATCGAACCAGCACTAATTCACCGAATCCCATCAGAACACCGCAGTTAAGCGTGCTTGGGCGAGAGTAGTGCTAGGATGGTTGACCCACTGAGAAGTCCTCGTGTTGCACACCTTTTGCCCTTTTTTTCCTTCTCTATTTTTTTTTTCACCATTTCCAGACAACCTGTCCGATTTTTAGCCCCTTCAATCGCCTTCGCCTGCTTTTCGACAAATTTCTCGCTTTGAAACCATTTTCAGATTATACTATTCCATTCAATCTAATTTTTAGTCCGTCAACTGCTTATAACAATAAAGTTGTGGTTAATCTTCGAGTGCGATCATACCAGCACTAATGCACCGGATCCCATCAGAACTCCGTAGTTAAGCGTGCTAGGGCGAGAGTAATACTAGGATGAGTGACCCCCTGGGAAGTTCTCATGTTACAACCCTTTTGCCCCATTTTTTTTATTTTTTATTTTTCACCCTTCCCCAGACAACCTGTCCGATTTTAGCCAATTCAATCTGCCTCCTTTTCAACAAATATCTTGGTTTTAAACCATTTCCAGATTATCCTATTACATTCAATTTCATTTTTTGTCTGTCTACTGCTTAAAACAATAAACTTGCAGTTAATCTTCGGGTGCGATCATACCAGCACTAATGCAACGGATCCCATCGGAACTCCGGAGTTAAGCAGGCTTGGGCGAGAGTAGTACTAGTATGGGTGAACCCCTAAGAAGTCCTCGTATTCCACCCCGTTTGCGCCTTTGTTTTTTTTTTTTCACCCCTTCCCGGACAACCTGTCAGATTTTTAGCCCGTTCAATCGTCTTCGCCTCATTTTCGACAAATTTCTCGTTTTTAAACCATTTCCAGATTATCCTATTCCATTCAATTTCGCTTTTTTTCTGCCTACTACTTAAACAATAAAGTCGCGGATAATCTTCAGGTGCGATCATACCAGCACTAATGCACCAGATCCCATCAGAACTCCGCAGTTAAGCGTGCTTGGACAAGAGTAGTACTTAGATGGGTGACCCCTCGGGAAGTCCTCGTGTTGCACCCCTTTTGCCCTTTTTTTTTTTCACCCTTCCCCAGACAACCTGTCCCATTTTTAGCCCATTCAATCGCCTTCACCTCCTTTTCGACAAATTTCTCGCATTTAAATCATTTCCAGATTATCCTATTCCATTCAATTTCATTTTTTGTCCGTCGACTGCTTAAAACAATAGAGTTACGGTTAAGCTTCGGGTGCGAACATACCAGCACTAATCCACCGAATCCCATCAGAACACCGCAGTAAAGCGTGCTTGGACGAGAGTAGTACTAGGATAGGTGACCCCCTGGGAAGTCCTCGTGTTGCAACCCTTTTGCCCCATTTATTTATTTTTTTTTATCCTTTCCCGCTCAACTTGTCCGATTTTTAGCCCATTCAATCGCCTACGCCTCATTTTTGACAAATTTCTTGGTTTTAAACCATTTCCAGATTATCTTATTACATTCAATTTCATTTTTTCTCCGTCTACTGCTTAAAACAATAAAGTCGCGGTTAATCTTCGAGTGCGATCATACTAGCACCTATGCACCGGATCCCAACAGAACATCGCAGTTAGGCGTGCATAGGCGAGAGTAGTGCTAGGATGGTTGACCCCCCAAGAAGTCCTCGTGTTGCACCCCTTTTGCTGCTTTTTTTTTTTTTCACCCTTCCCTGGACAACCTGTCCGATTTTTAACCCATTCAATCGCCTTCGCCTCCTTTTCGACAAATATCTCGGTTTTAAACCATTTCTAGATTATCCTATTACATTTAATTTCATTTTTTGTCAATCTACAACTTAGAACAATAAAGTCGCGGTTAATCTTCGGGTGTGATCATACCAGCACTAATGCACTGGATCCCATCAGAACACCGCAGTTAAGCATGCTTGGGCGAGAGTACTGCTAGGATGGTTGACCCCGTGGGAAGTCCTCGTGTTGCACACCTTTTGCCCTTTTTTTTCGTCTCTGTGTTTTTTTTTTTTTCACCATTCCCCAGACAACCTATTCGATTTTAGCCCCTTCAATCATCTTCGCCTCCTTTTTGACAAATTTCTCTCCTTGAAACTATTTTCAGATTATACTATTCCATTCAATTTCATTTTTAGTCTATCTACTGTTTATAACAATAAAGTCGTGGTTAATCTTCGGGTGCGATCATACCAGCACTAATCCACTGGATCCCATCAGAACTCTGCAGTTAAGCGTGCTTGGGCGAGAGTAGTGCTAGGATGGTTGAACCCCTGGGAAGTCCCCGGGTTGCACACCTTTTGCCCTTTTTTTTCTTCTCTATTTTTATTTTTCACCATTCCCCAGAAAACCTGTCTGATTTTTAGCCCCATCAATCACCTTCGCCTCCTTTTCGACAAATTTCTCTCTTTGAAAACATTTTCAGATTCCATTCAATTTCATTTTTAGTCCGTCTACTACTTATAATAATAAAGTCGTGGTTAATCTTCGGGTGCGATCATACCAACACTAATGCACCGGATCCCATCAGAACTCCGCAGTTAAGCATGCTAGGGTGCGAGTAGTACTAGGATTGGTGACCCCCTAGGAAGTCCTCGTGTTGCAACCCTTTTGCCACAAATTTTTTTTTTTTCAGCCTTCCCCGGACAACCTGTCCAATTTTTTGCCCATTCAATAGCCTTCGCCTCCTTTTCGACAAATTTCTCGCTTTTAAACCATTTCCAGATTATCCTATTCCTTTCCATTTCATTTTTCGTTCGTCTACTACTTGAAACAATAAAGTCGCGGTTAATCTTCGGGTGCGATCATACCAGCACTAATGCACCGGATCCCATCAGAACTCCGCAGTTAAGCGTGCTCTGGCGAGCGTAGTACTAGGATAGGTGGCTCCCTGAGAAGTCCTCGTGTTACACCCATTTCGCTCATTTTTCTTTTCACCCTTCCCCGAACAACCTGTCCGATATTTAGCCCATTCAATCGTTTTCGCCTCCTTTTGGACAAATTTCTCGCTTTTAAACCATTTCCAGATTATCCTATTCCATTCAATTTCATTTTTTGTCTGTCTACTGCTCAAAACAATAATGTTGCGGTTAATCTTCGGTGCGATCATCCCAGCACTAAATGCACCGGATCCCATCAGAACACCGCAGTTAAGCGTGCTTGGACGGGAGTATAACTAGGATGGGTGACCCCCTGGGAAGTCCTCGTGTTGCACCCCTTTTACCCCCTTTTTTTTTAATTTTTTATTTTTCACCCTTCGCCGGACAACCTGTCCGATTTTAAGCCCATTCAATCGCCTTCGCCTCCTTTTCGACAAATTTCTCGCTTTTCAACCTTTTCCAGATTATCCTATTCCATTCAGTTTCATTTTTTGTCTGTCTACTGCTTAAAACAATAAAGTCACGGTTAATCTTCGGGTGCGATCATACCAGTACTAGTGCACCGGATCCCCTCAGAACTCCGCTGTTAGGCATACTTGGGCGATAGTAGTACTAGAATGGGTGACCCCCTGGGAAGTCCTCATGTTCCACCCCTTCTGCCCTTTTTTTTCTTCCCTGTTTATTTATTTTCACTCTTTCCCAGACAACCTGTCTGATTTTTAGCCCATTCAATCGTCTTTGCCTCCTTTTCTACAAATTTCTCACTTTCAAATCATTTCCAGATTATCCTATTCCATTCAATTTCATTTTTTGTCCGTCTACTGCTTATAACAATAAAGTCGTAGTTAATCTTCGAGTGCGATCATCCCCACACTAAATGCATCGGATCCCATCAAAACACCGCAGTTAAGCGTGCCTGGGCGAGAGTAGTACTAGGATGGGTGATCCCCACGGGAAGTCCTCGTGTTACACCCCTTTTTCACTTTTTTTTTTCTTTTGTCCTTCCTAGGACAACCTGTCCGACTTTTAGCCCATTTAATCGCCTTCGCCTTTTCAACAAATTTCTCAGTTTTAAATAATTTCCAGATTATCCTATTCCATTCAATCTCATTTTTTGTCCATCTACTGCTTATAACAATAAAGTCGTGGTCAATCTTTGGGTGCGATCATACCAACACTAATGCCTCGGATCCCATCAGAACTCCGCAGTTAAGCGTGCTTGGGCGAGAGTAGTACTAGGATGGGTGACCCCTTGGAAGTCCTCGTGTTGCACCCCTTTTGCCCTTTTTTTTTCATTTCAACCTTCCCTGGACAACCTATTTGATTTTTAGCCCATTCAATCGCCTTCGCCTGCTTTTCGACAAATTTCTCGCTTTTAAATCATTTCCAGATTATCCTATTCCTTCCAAATTTCATTTTTTGTCCGTCGACTGCTTAGAACAATAAAGTCGTGTAGACACCCCATTTTTGACCGACCTTAAGACTCAGACGTCACAGATTGAGCGCTCGGTGATGATGAATATTGTGCTCGTTCTGAGGTTTCAGAGTCTCGGCTGCGAGCCTTGCCTCCGGACTTCGGGGCTCTATTGTGCTTTGCCTCGGTTTGCGAACCAGGTCCTGTTTTCTCTGTTTTCTTTTCCCGAAGGAAGGGAAAGGTCTCGTAGACCATCTCTCAATGGCCGTAGGCTACGTTTCGTGGTCGTAGGCCATTTTTCCTGTTTGGAGACCAATTACCGATTTTCGAAGCCGTCGGTCGTGTGCCTCTGTTTGGGACCGCTTAACTACCTCCGTTTGCTCCGGTTTTTGGCACACACCTTGTTTCCTCTCCCTAGAGGGACACTGTGGCCCGAGAGACCACCTTTGTGGTCATACGCCACCTCCGGTGCCTAACAGTCTGTTTTCGGGGCCCCAGGCCGCGCGTTTTGGCCCCCGAACCTTCGTTTTGCATTAGTTAGGGTTCATTTTTGGCATGGACCCTATTTTCATTGTTAGGAATGTGGTAGTATAGTGGGAGACCAGAAATTATTTTGAAAACCATTTTCTCTCTCCTCCATGCGGTTTTCTTGATAGAAAGCTGGTTTTTCCCACTTTTGGATCACAATTTCTGGTCTCCTATACCACCATTGTGTTATGCTCACCTGGGAGGCCACAAATATGGGTAGGCTGACCAGCTTTTCTTCCTGACCCTTTTGAACCTTGCTAGAAAGCTGGTTTTTCTCTCTCCTTGGTCACATTTTCTGGTCTCCCACCATACAGTTGTATTCTACTCATCTGGGAGGCCACCTTTCTGGTATAGCCGACCAGCTTTTCTCGTTGACCTTTTTGAACCCTGATCGGCTGACCAGGGCAAGTGGTCAGCCGACCACTAGAACTGGTTGGCCTACCTTCTGCTTTTTGGCCTTCCTGAGTTGCATATAGCTGTGCCAGCTGTGTAGCATTTGACCCATTGTCCGAGATTTTGAGCCTTTTGTTGGTCTCTTTAAGTTAGTTTTGACCCTCTTGCTTAGCTTCTTAGAGAAGCTTGACTCTTTTGTCAAGCTTCTTGAGGAAGCTTGACCCTTTTGGTCTAGCTTTCTCAAGAAGCTTGACCCTTTTGGTCTAGCTTCTTTGAGAAGCTTTGACCCCCTCTTGAGGCTTCTCCAAGAAGCCTTATCTCTCTCCCTCTATAAAACCAGCACTCCCCCTCCATTTGCAGGGGTTAGAAAAACCAGCCAAGGCATATACACTCCACCCTCCATATCTCTCTCATCCAAGCTCAAATACCCCATTGTTCTTGGCCATTACACCACACCTCATAGCCTACCACCTCCACCATCCATTCAATCATCTTGGAGCTGTTTTTCAGAGGTTGAAGACTCACCTTCTTGGTCCAGAACTTGCTGCATTGCTGTGCTACAAGGGTAAGTCCTCATTTCCCTCTTTTTTTGCATTATTTTGCTTCATAACTTAGCCCTATTTTCAAGCATTTATGGGTTTGTTATAAACTAAAAAGTGTCTTATTTTAAGCTCCTCTTGAAGTTTGATTAAGGAAACTTTTCTGTTTGAGGTCATATACCTCCTTGTATGCTCTATCCCTCTTTGTAGGCTTATTTTGCTTCATATCTTAGCCCTACTTATGAGCATTTTTGAGATTTTTCATAAACTGAAAAGAGTCTTATTTTGAGCCCCTCTTGATGTTTGATTAAGGGTATTTTTCTGTTTGAGGTCATTTACTTCCCTGTATGCTTGTTTGCCTCTTGTTTTGAGCCTTGCATCTAGGCCTTTGTTGCATGCTTTCTTTGGCCTTCTAGCCACTGAAATCCAATGGATTTTTAGTGGCTAACACACTGTTTTGAGAGCCAAAATCAGAGGGGGGTGACCCCCTCTCTCCTTGTCTTGTTTGTTGGCCCTTTTGGCCTTCCAAAGGGGCACCATCTTGCATGCTTTAAAGTCTTGTTTCAGGCCCTATTATGTGAGTTTTGAGGTCTGCCTTAGCTCTGTCCAGATCCCTTTTGGCCATATTTTGTGTCCCTCATGCATGTGTAGAGCAATCCTCCTTAAGGCCATTCAAGGGGACCTTTCATTGCATGCTTCATTGACCAATTCCAGGGCCTTTTTGGTGAGTTTTAGGGCTGTCATAACTGAGTTCTAGAGTTGGTTTTGCCATTTTACATGTCTATCTTGTATGTGTTGAGTAATCCACCTCATGGCCCTCCAAAGGAGGCCATCATTTTTGCATGCATTGGATACATTTTAGTGGTTATTTGGGCATATTTTAGCATACCATGTCTCTGTTTTTGACTAGTTTGGTGATCTCTCTTGTGCTTCATATACATGCCATGAAAACCATGCTTACTAGCCTATGTTGCATGTTGTTTTAGCCCTTCATGTTAGCACTTTTTAGCCATGCTTGAAACTGATTTGGTGCATGTTTAGGACTGCCATGGCTTTGTTTTCATGCCTCATGGTCAAATAATTCTTTCTTTACATACTTGTGGTTCAATGCATTTGCCTAGTTTTGAGTTTCGGGGCCTATTTCATGCATTGGGTGACATGTTTCCATGATTCGGGACCATTGAGCATATTATTTCAGAGCTGGAAATTGCATGTTTCTATGCCATCTTTCATCCCTTGCCATGCTTTGGTAGAGTGGCATTTGATGCCTTAGGATCGGTCCCTTGCATCGTGCATGTTTGCATGTGTTTAGGTTGTCTCATTTTCATCATGTGGCCACTGATGTGAGTGTGGCTGAGGTCCACTCATGTTGGTGTAAGTCCATCGAGCATTGTGTATGCCATTTCATAGCATTGCGTATGCTAAGTTCCATATTAGAGCATTGTGTATGCCATGTTACATCACGCGCACTGTGTATGTCATTTTAGTCCACAGCATTTTGTATGCTAGGTTGCATGTTAGTCGCATTGTGCATGCCATCTCGTTTGCATTGTGTTTGGGATAGGAGCTAGCCCAAGCACGGGAAACGAGGGACGTTTCGTACTCCGAGTGACGAAACGTGTCTTAATTCCCGGTCGCCGACACTCCGGATTATCCATGATGGAGTTTACGTCTTGTTGTGTTTATATGTGCATTCATTTCACATTGAGTCATGCAATCCGACTCCTCGGCCACTGTGCATCGAGATGCGTGATTGGTGGCACGAGGATCGAGGTGTGCATACATATGTGAAAATACTTTGCCATGCCCCTTTCTTGCTCTCTGTTGCAACAAATCAGAAATCAACAGCCTTCAAGAGCTTTGCGCAACATTCCGGGATTAACTGCAAACAGAGGCAAATCGGGGCATCGCAATGGATTTCCGCGCAAGGAAACTCGAGCATGCATCTTTCATCATTCGGAACAGAGCTGAGGCGGTCCATGAATTTGCATACTAGTTTATTTGCTTTCCTAGTTAATTTGTTAATTAATTAGGGTTTTGTAATATTTAATTATTTATTCAGACTGTAATTATTTATTCGGACTGTATTATTTATTCAGACCCTCCGAGCGAGGGCACAATTGTAATAAGTGTGCGTGTGTGTGATGTATGTCTTCCAACCCCACGTCTTTCTCCATTTTATTTACCAGCTTATGATGGTTAAATTAGGGCATGTTTCAATTAGCATACTTATACTTGCATGTTTGCATCATTCATCTGTCTTGCATGCATCGGGCTCAGCGCATCATACTAACTGCATTGGTATTTCAATTCCAAATTGAATACGTGTTAGCTGTAGCATCATCATATGCCATCTTAGAATAGCCGAGCCTATTGTAGTTGCATTCCTGCACGTGTTGCATTAGGCATTTCATTATAGTTAGGATCATGCATTGATTTCTAACTAGTTTCTGTTTTGACTTGGAGTACTCGGTAAGTGTTTATGCTTTAGCATCCTTGCATGTGTGTGAGTGACTGCCATGATAGCATACTTACCATGAGGCTATGTGCTTATGTGATATACCTTCCTGAATGCCTGTGGGTGAAGGTTGGATTATCTGAATTGGAATAATGCATTGACTGTGAGTTTTAAGCCCACTAGATAGTGGCAAAACCATGTTTCCTAAGCCTACCCGAGGGTGGCAAAATCTCCATTTTAAGCCTACTTGCGAGTAGCAAACCGCTTTCAAAAATGAACATGAAATGTTTTATTCCAATTCAAGCGATCCGGTCTATACTTGTATGTTGTGCGCATCACATAGTAAATCTAGGCTAATAACCGGAATAAGAGCATATAATGTTTTCAAAACTCGGTATCATGGTTAGTAGAGGCCGATCTTTGATGGGGCGAGCGGGGGTGCTCACGAAGTGACCTTCTCCAATCGTACCCAAGTTCCCGAGCCGAGGCAACTTTAGTGATGACGGACACGTGGCCTTAGGCAAACGAGTCAGGGTTTCCTAAATTTCCCAAAATAAAATATTTAGGTGGTGACTCTGTATCTGGCAAAGCAGTCCATGTTTGGCACTTCTTTCAAAAAGATCTGTTTTCAAAAAAAAATCAATTTGTCAGATTTGGACTCTTTGGTGATTCATCGGTCTTGCATTACACTCTGTGAGATTAGATACAGGACCGTGACATTTGAGTCCTGAACTGTAGTGAGCCCATATGAACAAAACGGGATTCCCTCCCGGGACGTTCGGGGACGTCTACAGTTTCTGGCGACTCTGCTAGGGATTTAGAGAACTTGACTCGAACTCATGATATCTTGTTTTGACTACACTTATGTGTTTCTTTGCATTGCATTTGCATTGGTGCGCCTAGGACACCGTGTTTGCCGTATGTTATTCCTGAACGGTTTGCCAGAGGCTCGCTTTGCGAAGCGTGCCATAAGGCTGACCGGTTGCGGGCTCTGCCACGACAGGAACACAAACCCGGTTTTACCAGGGCACCCTTTTTGACCATTCAACCTAGTGCATATTCAGATCCATAGTGACAATTCCAAGCTAGGACAGGTTGCTTACCCGATATAGGTTGTTTGAAACCGCTGCGTGCGTAGTGAAGCCCTAGCTCCTGAAAAAATAGGACAGAGAAACCCTACCCCAACATAGGACTGTTTTGGCTCTCACTTACTTGTTATGTGCTTTTAGAGTGCGTCTCTACAGGGAATGCATGTATCAGTTAGCAAGTTTGGCCATCAGGCCTGCAGGCACCGGTTCAGTATTTTGGGAATCAGTTATCTGCGGGTATCAAATTCAGTTTTTGGGGCAGTGATTTGGGGATAATGATCAGTGTTTGAGAACAGTATTTGCAGCTTATCAGTTGTGTGTTGTGATGCCCAACTATGTGTTGTGTATTTATTTAAAGCCGTTATGCTGTCCGTTTGTCTGGTCATTTATTTCCTTATTATTGCTTTATTTATCTTTTTGCTAGGTAGATTAGCACAATTGCTTCAGACCAAGCAGATATTCCCCAAGTACTCTGGACTAGAGGTCGCCGACTCAATCGATCTGAGGATCTGGTTAACGGACAACCAGTGTTTTATTCCTTACCCCCGGTTATCAGACAAAGGTCGAGAAAACGCAGTGTATCTGAGCAAAGATTGTCAGATCAGTGGACTTTGAACAGTCAGGTTGAGCTTCCCGAGGCCACTCCAGAGATAGACCTGCCGGTAGTTCAGATAGATCAGGGCAGTATGGCAAGAACGACAGGAGTTGAGGAAATGATGCGTCAGATGCAGGAGACCATGAGAGCCATGCAGCAGGACGCTGTTCGTCGGGATGAATTTGCCAAACAACAGGCCGAGATCATGGCCCAGCAGGCAGAATTAATTGCCAGGCTACAACAGCAAACCGGAGCATCTACTTCGCACCAAGCTCCTCCCCCACCAAGAGTTCCGCCACCCGAGGAGGTACCAAATGTCCAGGGAGAGACGGACATTCCGACTGGGCTGGCTCCGCCCCCGATTCTACCTCAATTGTCCAAGGCACCTATGCCTATCAATTAACCAGACTCTCCCTTCAAATTCGAGGTCGACCCTACAGCACTGAAATTGAGCAAGCTCGAGAATTTGTTCAAGAAATCCCAAGGGGTAAAGGCTATCCCGGATATCGAGGACGAATATACTGACGTGGCTGTAACGCTGCCAGATAGGTTTAAAATACCGCAAATCGATCGCTTCGACGGATCTGGGGATCCCATGGTGCACCTCTGGTTATTCTCAAATATACTATGGCTGTTGGACCTCACCAGACCGCAGAAGCTTTCATTATTCGGTCGGACCCTGTCGGGTGTGGTCGCTATCTAGTATGCAAAATTAGCAGATGATGTCAAGCGGAGTTGGGATGAAATGGCCGAGGCCTTTGTTGCGCAATACTCTTACAATACCCAAATCGAGATTACAACCTGTGATCTTGAAACAACAAGGCAGGAGCCTAAGAAGAGCTTCTCGGATTTAGTAACTCGGTGGAGGGCGAAGGCTTCAATGATGACCCTAAGGCCTGCTGACAAAGATCAAATCCGGATGATTGTGCGCAATCTCCAGCCGAAACTGATGCAAAAAATGATCGTGCTCCCCTTCCCTACCTTTTTGATTTGCATGAGATGGGAGTACAGATCGAAGATGCAATGAAACAGGGTCTGATTGACCAAGACATGGAGCAAACCAGAAGAACCTTCAATCGCAACAACAATGCAGGCCCGAGCGGCGCTACAACTGCAAGAGCTTCAGAAGTAAACAGGGTCACCACCATTCTCCCTCCCAGACCCATGGCAGCTACACCTTTCTCTGGCGCGTCCAGAAGCAACACACAAACCATCAAATACCAACCTCGAGGCCAGAGAACCTTCACCCCATTATATATACCCCTGTCCAAGGCTCTGGGGGTGTTAATTAGGAAAGGGCATTTAAAGCCCCTGAAGCCGAGGCCATTGCCAAATCCACTTCCTCCCTCTCATAACCCAGCAAAATACTGCACATATCACCAACAACATGGTCACGACACTGACCAATGTTTTAGATTGCGTCACGAGATTCAGGATCTCGTTAACAAGCAAGTGATTGTGCCTCAAGAAAAACCCAATGTCACAACAAACCCTCTCCCACCGCACAACCAAGCTCCACCCCCCAAACGTATCAACTTTATCCAGATTGGGGTCGTATTTTACTATCCTAGCATATATATCACCCCGTCCCACCTACCCAAGTCGGAGGTGCTCCTTCCTGACTGCACTGACTTGTACATGTTGGACATCTCCAGAACCCAACCCGAACCAATGGTGGCGACAGTCGAAGACAGAACAGGGAAGATTTCAGGGCAGAATGCGATTGTTGAGTCAGAATCCGAGGAATCTAGGAGTTTTACTGAGGAGGTATATAGCCCGAGTGACTACATTCTATCAGTAGGCCAGGTTGGGCCAAATGTGGAATTGCCAGCAGGGGCAGAGCTTTGTGTGATACAGGGGAAGGATTTGGTCAGAGGATAGATGACTTGGCAGCTGTGGAAGGGGACTTTGCTAACCTCCAATTTTTCGACGAACAAGATCCAGAGGGCATGGTAGTCAACTGGTCAGATTTTGAGGAGTCAACAGAGGTCACCGGGTGGCTTGATGACCTACCAGATGTTGTTGACGAATCTCAGTTGGAACAGGGCCCGGAAGGGGCAAGGGCATCAGTTATGGCCGAAAGGGCCGGAGACCAAAATGCATCACCGGAGAGTGCTAGTGCTAAGAATTTTGCTCAGGATCTGGGCATTTTGAATACAGGAATTATAGAGCAGCCAGCTGTACTAACGCAGTTGGAACAAAAAGGAGTTGAAGAGTTTGAGAGAATCCGAAAAGCCAAGGCCCCTGAGGGGACTGAAAATGTCGTGTGCACGAGGATAGAGAATGTTGCGAGCATGTGGACGGAAAGTACTGTGAGTATAATTGCACCGGAGCCGGACAGGTGTCTGTTGGCTGTCGATGGAATGTGGTGGGACGACGACGATCTATGTCTTGCCCACACGGATGAGGATTGGGGGAGCAACCAGCCAGACGATACCTGGTACATGGGCGAAGTCGATTATATGACTAGAAGCGGGCGGTACTTCAAGCCCCCGCACCTAGATCAGCCAGAGGCGTTTGGGAAGGATAAGGAGGATGAGAAACAGAAAGAGAAGCAACTAGAAGAAGAGGCTATATTGAAGCAGTTGAAAAAGACATAAGCAGACATCTCCATCTGGGGACTACTTATGGCATCGCGAATGCATCGACAAGCTGTCTTATCGGCCATGGACAAGGCCAAGCTCTGAATAGACACCTCGCCCGAACAGCTGGTGGGCTTAGTTTTTCCGGGAGGGGAAACCCCGATGTTGACTTTCTCCGACAAAGAATTGCCACCTGAGGGTACGAACCACAGCAAGCCACTCTACATCTCTGTGGAGTGCAGAAACAAATGGATACCCGTGGTGCTTGTCGACACAGGGTCCGCCATCAATGTGTGCCCGGCAAGGACCGCATATGTACTCAGTTTAAAGACCACGGACTTTGTGCCGACAGCCCAAGTGATTCGGGCATATGATAACACAAGCAGAGAAGTAATGGGGATAGTGAAAATTCAGGCCAAGGTTGGGCCGGGACAACATGAGGTAGACTTTGACGTCTTAGAAGTTCCTGCAACCTTCAATCTACTTTTGGGGCTGCCGTGGTTGCACCAGGTGAAGGCAGTTTCATCCACCTTACATCAGATGGTGAAATACCCCCATGGGAAGGGAGTAGCCATTGTTTTCGGGAATTCATCGATCCATCCACTGCCGGAGGTGTCTACACCAGTCCTGGAAATTGAGCACGGTATGGAGGATGTGTTCTTATCCGGTTTCACTCTGGCTGAGGCCCGGGTCATGCAGAACATTTTGGCGGTTAATGAGGGGGTGTATGTCAGTGCTCAATCAGTATACCTGATGAACAAGCTTCAACACATCCCCGGTATGGGATTGGTAAAGAGCGGCCAGAAGGGCGTTGCAGCGTTGGCCGAAGTGCCACACAACCCATACACCTTTGGCTTGGGTTATCTGCCCACCAAAGAGGATTGGGTGAGAAAAGGCAAGGAGATGGCCGGGAGAGCCAAAGCAAAGAGGGCAGGGAAGCCTTATGAGCTAATGCACCGACCTATCCAGGGTACCCTAAAAGGATTCTTTGTCCGGGAGGGGGAGGACTTTCCATTTTGTGGCTTCCCGGAACCATGGTTGACCGCGGAGAGGAAGCGCGTACCAGGTTTTGAGATTTTCTTTGACCTACAGTTATTCGGGGATGACGTTCCCGAAGAGCAGACAGACCCATTAGCCAAGGCTGACCAGAGCAAGAAAGTGGAGTCTGAGGACGCCGAAAGTGAAATGGGGGTAGCACTGGCGTGTCTACTTTCAGATCCTCCGATCGAACAGAAGTGCTTAGGGGATGACTTCTCGGTATGCGTGATCGGGAATGAAATGGTTGCGGGCCTACCAGCAAACATTTGTGGGCCTACCAGCAAACATTTTCGATGCATCTATCGCACCCTCTCTCATTTGGCAGTATGAAAAGGGATTTTTGTCAAGCAGCACCGGGTCAGGTAGTGAACCGGAATCTAATTCCACCAAATTTGTTAAGTCGGAAACAGGTTCCAGCTCGACTGAGTCTGAGTCCAGTATTCCAGGGGGTGATAACCCGGATACCACAGTCTTGTCCAGGTCATCTTTTTCTTTCACTTTTGAGTTTGTTGTAACCGAAGAATCGGACAATTTGGATGTGCTTAATGAGAATAATGTGGTTGTGGTTTCTGAGTACTTTTCTGTGCCCTTGATTTATTGCATTAACTCAGACTTTCAAAATTTTGATGAAAACGACGAGGAAGAGATTCCTCCTATTTTGCAACACTTAATTGAACAAGAGCAGGAAAGATTTGTTAAACCCTTAATGGATGAAATCACTACTGTGAATATTGGTACTGAGGAGGACTCGCGGCTGGTCCAGATCGGGTCCACGTTGTCTTCGGAGGAACGCGAGCGCTTAGTCGCGTTATTAAAAGATTTCAAAGATGGTTTCGCGTGGTCCTACGAAGACATGAGTGGAATCGATCCTGAGATTGTACAGCACCGGATCCCTCTTGACCCCGAGGCCCGACCTATTAAACAAAAACTTAGAAGGATCCGCCCGAACTAGGCTCTCAAGATTAAGGAAGAGGTCACCAAGCAAATTGGCGTAGGTTTCCTGCTGGTATCCGAATACCCAACCTGGTTGGCCAACATCGTTCCGGTGCCGAAGAAGGACGGTAAGATCCGGGTATGTGTGGATTTCAGAGACTTGAATAGAGCTAGTCCGAAGGACGACTTCCCCTTGCCGCATATCGATGAGTTAGTGGACTTCACAGCGGGACACACTTTGCTTTCGTTTATGAATGACTTCTCAGGCTATAATCAGATAGTGATGGCACCTGAAGACCGGGAAAAGACTGTATTCACCACCCCGTGGGGGACTTATTGCTACAGGGTGATGCCATTTGGGCTGAAGAATGCTGGAGCTACATATCAACGGGCCGCAACCACAATATTGCACGACATGATCCACAAAGAGGTTGAGAAGTATGTGGACGACATGATTGTCAAGTCCAAAGAAAGAGAGGGCCACTACACCGCCTTGCAAAAGTTTTTCCAAAGGATCAGAGAGTTTCGGTTGCGGCTGAATCCTCAGAAGTGTACGTTTGGTGTTACAGCAGGGAAAATGCTGGGGTTTCTGATTACACAGAGAGGTATCGAAGTTGACCCTTCCAAAATCAAGGCCATCTTAGAAATGCCACCACCAAGGACTGAAAAGGAGGTGCGAGGCTTTCTGGGTAAAGTGCAATTCATAAGATGGTTTATCTCAAAATTAACCTTGACTTGTGAACCACTTTTTGGCCTCCTGAAGAAAGGAAAGAAGTTCCAATGGGACGGCCGATGCCAAGCTGGTTTTGAAGAGATCAAGGAATACTTACAAAACCCGCCCGTGTTGTCACCACCTGAGCCGGGGAAGCCGTTGATATTGTATCTTTCAGTAAACGAGACAACAATGGGTTGTATGCTCGCGCAAGAATCAGAGGACAAGGTGGAGAGAGCCATCTACTATCTGAGCAAGAAGATGCTAGAGTATGAGACTCGCTACACACCGTTGGATAAAGCTTGCCTAGCTTTGGTATGGGCTACCAGGAAGCTGTGGCACTACCTGTTAGCTCACTCCGTAATGTTAGTTTCACGACTAGATCCCATCAAATATCTTTTCGAGAAACCGGCACTTACGGGTAGGCTAGCTCGTTGGTTGCTGTTGCTTTCCGAATTTGATCTGAAATATGTGACGCACAAGTCAGTCAAGGGAAGAGCGGTAGCGGAGTTCTTAGCCGATCATCCAGTTGAAGGAGGTGAAGCAGTTGAGTACTTATTCCCAGATGAGGCCATTTTGCATATTGAAGATGAGTTTTGGACAATGTACTTTGACGAAGCGTCGAACCAGTATGGGTATGGGATAGGGGTGTTACTGATAGCACCCGACAATTCCCGTATCCCTTTAGGATTTAAACTCCAATTCAAAGTCTCGAACAACGAAGCAGAGTACGAAGCATGCATCGCTGGTTTAGAAGCAGCCCTGGAACTAGGGGCAAGATGGCTGGACGTCATTAGGGACTCGAACCTGGTTGTGTCCCAAGCTAAGGGAGATTGGAAGGTCAAAGAAGAAAATATGATAATGTACCACTAGACCTTGGACTTGCTGATTCCTCGGTTTGAGAAGCTAAACTTCACTCATCTACTAAGAGAAAATAATAGGTTCGCAGATTCACTAGCAACTCTATCTTCTATGATAGACATCCCGTTTGGAGTCCGGATGCGTCCAGTCATTATCGACCAGAAATTCATGCCGGCTTACGAGTCGATTGCTGCTATAGACGAGGTTCAAGATGAGAACCCCTGGTATTACGATATTTGGAATTTCTTGGAGAAGGAAGCATATCCACCAGGGGTAAATACCAAGGATAAAAGGGCAATCAGAAGAATGGTCGTTCAGTTCATCATCTGTGGAGGTAAATTGTATAAGAGAGGTCATCTAGGAATGCATAAGTTGTGCGTCGAAGCTGAAGAATCAAAATGCCTGATGGAGGCCATCCACGGAGGGGAATGCAGTGGCAATATGAACGGGGTAATGCTAGCGCGGAAGATCCTCAGACAAGGTTATTATTGGCCCACCATGAAGGAGGATTGTATCGGTTTTGTTCGGCGATGCCACAAGTGTCAGATCCATGCGAATCACATGAACATTCCGCCGTCGAAGCTGTACAATATGACTTCGCCATGGCCATTTTCAGTTTGGGGAATCGATGTGATCAGGGCTGTCACTCCAAAGGGGTCGAATGGGCATGAGTTCATCCTAGTCGCGATAGATTATTTCACGAAGTAGGTTGAGGCCCAATCTTATGCGGTGTTGAAGGCGTCGCACATTGCAAAGTTTATCAGAAACAACATCATCTGTCGTTATGGGGTCCCAAATGAGGTCATTTCAGATAACGGTTCCCACTTCAAGAAGGAAGTGATTGACTTGTTGGAGAAATACAACGTGGCTTTTCATAAGTCATCCACATACCGGCCGCAAACCAATGGAGCCATTGAGGCCGCCAACAAGAACATCAAACACATTTTGCAGAAAATGGTGGAAACCTACCGGGATTGGCCAGATAAGCTGTCGTTTGCTTGTGAGGCTACCGGACTTCAATTAGAACTTCTACTGGGGCGACCCCGTACTCATTGGTTTATGGGATGGAGGCCGTTCTACCTATTGAAATTGAGGTTCCGTCACTGAGAGGGCTGGCTGAGTGTCAAATAGCCGAAGCAGATTGGTAGCAGAGCAGATTTGAGGAACTCATGCTCTTTGATGAAAGAAGACTGAAAGCACTGTACCATGTTCAAGGTTACCAGCGCAGAATTGCTCGGGCTTTCAACAAGAAAGTTAAGTCCAGGAATTTGAAAGAAGGAGATTTGGTGCTCAAGGACAACCGAGCTCCCATCCACGACCCTAGGGGCAAGTTCAGACCCAATTGGACTGGTCCTTACATCATCAAGTCAATCTGGCCGGGTGGAGTTGTCGTTCTGATAGACCTAGATGGCCTAGAGTTCTCACAGCCGATCAACATGGACAAGTTGAAGAAATATTACCCCTGAGACTCTCGCTAGGCTGAAAACCCGAAAGGGTGACCTAGGCAAAAGTTAGAGCATAGAAAATCTGAAATTATAAAACTAAGCTCGCAAGGTTGAAAACCCGCAAAGAGCGGCCTTGGCAAAAGTTAGAGCGTAAAAGGAGAGTGAAAATACTCGAGTGAACCCGAGCCGGAACTACATAAGGCTTGATTCCCATTTTTGGGATACGTAGGCAACTTCATCCTGAAGTTCAGCCATAAACTTTTCCCCGATCAACTTTGTCCATTTTATCATCCCGGTCACCTTTGTCTATTCAGCATTCAAGAGTTCGGATATGATCTCCGGTGCAGTGCTTTTCAGACTAGGAGCAACTTTCCGTTGCTGTGCAGTGTCGCGGTACTATTCAGACTAGGGGTAACTTTCCAGTTGCTAGGATCCGAGGTTGTGCATCTCAGTGACAGATCTCAGGCGTGTCCAGTTCTGATCCACCCCGAAAATGGTTTTGAAAAGTTTTAATAAAAGTTGATTTTGCTCAAATTAATCTTTTTACAACTTAGACCATTTTTAGACCAAAGCGAAAAAATTTCAGTACCCACAACCTTCAATTTCATTGATTTCAATACAGAGTTCTCCTGCTCTTGCATACAAATTCAAGTTACTTTTTATTACATTCATAAAGAAAAATTGAAAGTACTGATAAAGTAATAAATCCGAGGCATAGACAAGTCAGGTGTTCCTGCGCCCCCTCCCAGAATTGGTCGAAGCCTCTGATGCCAAAGTGGGCCCTTTCTATGCCTCTTCATTGAGCCAATCCAAGCACTCATCAGACAAAGTGCAACTGAAAGTGAGAGCGGGGGCCAGAAGCTCTCTAGTCCTCCATGCTGTAGCATATCGGGCAAGCTGTGCTCCTCGGACTAGGAATGCAGCAGGGTACTCTATCCCCTCTGGTGGGCAAGTCTGATCATGTCCAAACTGGCGCCGGAACCGGAACAGAAGATAGAAGGCACAATGTGTCATGCCAATCAATTGAATCCCAGGTTTACGGGTTATGTTGTAGCTCATTGCCGGCAGATTGAGCCAAGGGCAGCGCCAAGCGATGCGGTTTGCAAACAAACTGCACATCCAGTTGTACCACCACCCCTCATCCAGGGCGTCGACCAGGCGTTGTCAAAAAAAGTAGCCGCGAGCTGAGTATGCTGGGCAAGACTCCACAATCTGTAACTTGTCCATCAACCACACTTGGGGAGGGATGAAAAATTAGAGAATAAAGAATAGATAGATGTGCGATGAGAGAAAAGAAAGAAAAGGGTTTTGTGAGAAAAACCGAGCCTGAGGGCCGAGTGATGTGAGCAATACATACGTGTGGTTGGGTGGGAAACATTACCTGCAATAGTAGTGGGCTCCCCACAAGCCTAGCCATCTCCCGGCGATGAAAAGCGTCTAAGTCCGTCAATGTCTCAGCCAATGTAATGGCGATGCACCTCTTGCCCTCCTTCAAACCTTGGGCAACCTCGATCAACCGGACACTGAATCCACCAGAGCCCGGGGCAAGCAAGAAATGAGCTAGCAAGCATAGGCAAAGCGTGTGTCGCCGATAGCCCTTCCAATGATGGTCGTCGCGGTCACCAACATCAGAAAACCAGTGAACCAAGCTTGGGATGTCCAGCTCCCCGTCATGAACCAATGATCGAGCATCATGCAAAGTGAGGCCTCGCATTCGTCCTAGGGCTTGGACGTGGCCAAATCAGAGTTGAGGCAAGATTTCCTCATTGCGCTCGGATTCCATCAAAGCTTGGAAATCTTCGAAAGTAGGACACATCTCTTGCCCGCTAAAGCTAAAAACGTGTGTTACCGGATTCCAGAACCTTGCCGCGGCATGGAGGAAAGGAAGATGTAGCGGAGTACGGCCCAGCGTGAATAGTGGATTCAAGCCGAAGCCCCGGAAGTTCAACTTTTCCGAGCCATCCAGAGAAGCAATCCAAGCTGTGAGATTTTGGATAAGGAACGCCTCCATTTTGATGCAAAACTGAGATAAATTGAATGAACCACGAAGCTGGGACTTTTATAGAGTATAAGGCACTGTTCGGGTGACACGTGTCAACAAACTGGTGGTTGCCAAGCTAGGTGGTCGGCCGACCACCTTTTCTGGTAGGCCGACCGCCCCTTTGGTCTTCATTGAAAAAAACTGGTCGGCCAGCTCCCTTAGGTGGTCAGCCATGGAGGAAAGAGGGGCTTTGGTCTTGTCCTAGCCTCTAGAAGAAAGTTCCTAGCATTTCCATGCATCAGGACTGTTGAAGGTGCGAGTTTTCCTCTGTTTGGGATGCATTCCGTCACTCCGATCGTCCGAAATACATTTTGTTTATCGAGTTGTTGTTAAGTCTTGCTTATCGAGTCGATGTTTTGTTTATCGAGTCGTTGTTTTGTTTATCGAGTTGTTAAGTTTTGTCGAGTTGGCAAGTTTTGTGTATCGAGTTGTTACTCATTGTTTGATCAACATTGTTGTGTCTTACTTATCAAGTTGTAAGTTTAATCAACATTGTTGTGTCTTGCTTATCGAGTTGTAAGTTTAATCAACATTGTTGTGTCTTGCTTATCGAGTTGTAGACTTGCTAAGGTTTCGGTGTTTCTTAGTAAGTTAAGTTGTTAAGTTGTTTAGTTTGTTGTGTCGGTTCGCTACTTGACTCGGCAATTTTTAGTGCACAATTCCATTCTATCTCACTTTCGTGCAAAATGATGCGATGCAATGCTAAGAACATAAAATACAACACTTTTTCAAAAAGCTGTTTCATTCCATCATGCTTCCTTTGTTACAACATTTTATAACAAGGGTACAACTTTTACAAAAAATAAAACTGCCTAATAATGTACAATGTGCTACAACTACTAGTAAAAAAGGCAAATAAAGCAGGGAACAACTGCATCAATGCTATCAACTGTAGGAATAAGAGGGCCGCTTCATCCTCTTCTGCGGAACAGCCTCTGCACCATCATTGTCATCTGAATCGGGGCTGTCATCCTCGGAACCCTCCTCGGCCTCATCTCCACTACCGGAACCGGAACCGGAACAGAGCCACCCCCTCTGTCAGCGGATGTCTCTGACTGGGGATGTGCAGGCTCCTCCTCCTCGTTGGACTCCTCCTCCACAATAGGTGCTCTGCGTCTGCCTAGACCGCGAGTCGAACCCCCTCTCCCAACTCCTCGAGAAGGCCTAGATGGCCCGGCCTGTGGCTCAGTATATAGCGGAGGCATCTGAAACGAAAGAGTACAATTCGAATACATCAGCCAAAATATGTATATCAGATGCACAGACAAAAAAGCTAGATAGAGTGGATGTATGCAGATATAGTACATGAATGTGGTGTGTGTCAGATGTGCTCTACCCATACAGTCAATCAATGCAGTGAAGTGTTCAAGTTCAGCATGTCATCAGAAGTATGATAAATGCAAGAAAACTAAAGAGTACCGGGACACCGAGGATGGACAACTGTGCCTCCCTCCGCAAGACCATGCCCTCAAGTGAGGCCACCAATCCGACTATCCCCTCCATGTATTCTCTGGGTGGCTGCAGATACAAGCTCAAATCATCAATGAATAAATGAGTGCCTAAGTATTTGAGTGATAAATGAAAAGCAGTGGAGCATACCGGTGGTGAGTCAGGGTCACTGACGTATCGGTGATCAGGCATAGGAGGCTCTATCAGAATCGGATAGGAAGTCCCGTATCGCCATCCTGTCAACTTGGTCGGGATATCCAGCCATCCGACATCTGCAGCCCGGGGTCGGCTCGATGATGGCATGCCAACAGACCTCCTCATGGGAGTACAAACACCTGTCAACGGGGGCATCAAGTATGTATGACGGTAGGTCGCATAGTCCCCCTCCTCTAAATGTAGCAATACGTCTGTACCCAACATGGCACTAGCGACCTCTTGGGGAGTGAGCCTCCCAGTGAGCTGCATATCGTCCGGAGGTACTGAGGGGATATCCTAACGAGGGTAGCCCATCGTCTGGCGCATGAAGCGTTCCCCCAGGAACCAGGCCCTGCCAGCTGGCCCCTCAAACAGGATCCTGTACCGAGAAGAGGCCCATCCCCCAGCATACTGAAATCAGGTGTTTCCACCCAAGGCCACCCAGGGCTGCCATGTGATCTGCGGATAACCAATGCATAAACTGATTAGAAATCGTAAATGTGCAAGATGAATCAAAGGTGAAAACACGGAGGACTGAGAGTTCTGAATTACCTCTGTCGGCCGCACTGTGTCGAAAAACTATCGCAGGTAGGGCAGAGTCTCCCGAGCTCTCGGTCGATACTGGCCCTCAAACACGAGCGAGTAAGGGATCATAAGAGGCACCTCCACCTCAAGCTCCAGGGCTAGTGCAGGAAAGTATGCGAAAACCCATAGCTGTGGAAAACAGGGCAATAGCCATCAGAATACAGAATGTTGAGTGCAGAATGTACAGAGAATGCAGAATGCTGAGAGCAGAATGCAAAGTACAGAATGTGAAATGTGCCGTGTGTGCAATGTACAGATAATGAAAAGCAGAAATGTAAATCAATAGGGCAGAAAATAACTCCCAGGCTCTCCAGTAGCCACCGGCTATGTTCCCCCGTCCACGGGAGATCGCGCTCATGTAGCAATAAAGGGTAGCTAAGCCGGCGCCACCCAATCATACTGACTGACTCGTGCGAGGTCTACCAGAGCACTCAGCAGATAAAGCCCAACAGTGTTCCCCCTATCGAAGAACAGAGTGGTCCCGAAGAGGAACATCAAAAACCCTCGAGTATACTGCTCTACCTCCTCGGGAGTCTCAGGCACCATCTCTCTGAAATGTGTAGAAAACCAGGTGTACCGGACTCTGCCTGAGGATCTGTCCACCGGTGGGCGAGTTCCCAATAGATACATCCAGGCGGCCTCCCACTCACCCATATCCTTATCATAAGGGATCGGCCAACCTCCCATGTCGAGGCTTGTCAGTATAGCAAAATCAAACGGGGTCATAGTCATATCCCCGGTGGCTGAAAAATGGAAGGAGTTGGTGGTGTCCCACTATCTCTCTACAAGCGCGCCCATCAACGTCCTGCTAGCAGGATAGCGAGATATCCCTATGCAAAAGAGTCCGAACCCTGCCTGGTCAACTCAATCACGAACAGCCTCCGGGAGCTCTATGTACCACTCCCTCGCAACGATGGAGCCATATCCTCGTGTAACACGGGAAGACACCTGCATTCATAATGAACACATGTATTCAGTTTCAGAATGAAGTGAATAAGCTGCGTGCAAATGAAATGTATGAGTTGTGTGCAAACCAAATCAGATACAATTCCGTGAGCTGTGTACAAATACAAGTGTGTGTTGTGCGTTCACCTCAAATTTGGGCTGCGTGTTCAGAATCTCAGAGTTTGGGCTGCCTATTCAACTTTCAATAAGTGTGGGCTGTCTGTTCATCTAAAAGAATAGGCTGTGTGTTCAGATTTCAAAGTTAGAGCTATGTGTTCAACGTCAAGTATTTGAGCTGTGTGTTCAGATTTCAAAATCAGTGGGCTGTGTATTCATCTCAACGTTCGAGCTGTGTGTTCAACGTCAAGTATTTGAGCTGTGTGTTCAGATTTCAAAATCAGTGGGCCATGTGTTCATCTCGAAGTTCGAGCTATGTGTTCAACGTCAAATATTTGAGCTGTGTGTTCAGATTTGAAAATCAATGGGCTGTGTGTTCAACGTCAAATGTTTGAGCTGTGTGTTCAGATTTCAATATTAGCGGGCTATGTGTTCATCTCGAAGTTCGAGTTGTGTGTTCAACGTCAAGTATTTGAGCTGTGTGTTCAGATTTCAGAGATAGTGGGCTGCGTGTTTAACTCTCAACAAGTGTGTGCTACGTGTTCACAATCAACAGTGGGCTACGTGTTCAGAAATTCAAAGTTTAGGCTGTGTGTTCAACTCTCAACAAGTGTGTGCTGCGTGTTCACAATCAACAGGGGGCTGCGTGTTCAGAAATTCGACAGTTTGGGCTGCGTGTTCAACTCTTAACAAGTGTGTGCTGTGTGTTCGCAATCAATATGTGGGCTGCGTGTTCAGAAATTGGACAGTTTGGGCTGCGTGTTCAAAATGCGAACGGAATACTGTGTTATAGACTAAGTGTTTAGAACAAGCTGTGTGCTAGAATGAGTAGATAAACATAGCGAAAGCTTGAAATGCACAGAAAATGCATAATACATTGCAGAAAACGTAAAAGTGAAGTACATACCTCCCGTGCCTGATGAGAGAGGTGGGACTCCGGCTCCCGTAATAGTAGATCCACAGGTGCTCGATCATCAAAATCGGTAAAATGGTAGAAAACTGCCCGAGGGAGGATATGCATCGGAGGGTCATACCTCTCGGGAATAAAGGGACGAATCCTCGGAGGCAAAGACATGATGTCTGGATCACCTCCGGCACCTGAAGGACCTCCGCCATGGGGGAAATGACCTGCCATTTCGAAAAATCTGCAAAAAGGAGCAAAAATGAGCAAAATGAGCCAAAATTGGAAAAAGTCAATAAAAGTCAACTCTCAGGAAATGAAAAAGTCAACAAAAGTCAACTCCCGGGAAAATCTTCCAAATGTTGAGACAAACTTACCTCAAGTGGTGAAAATGAGGAAAAGAGCTCTGAAATCAAAATCTAATCAGTTCAAAGTGAAGAAAACTGAAAGATTTCACGAAACAACTTTGCGTGGGACATTGGAAAACGCGTATAGAGTGCAGATCTGAGAGGGAAAATGCTCTAGGAAGGGAGAGGGACTGATTTCGGACTTAGACTTTTGAGAAAAAGAGCTTTGGCCAAGTGTATTTAAAGAAACAAGTGTGAAAGTACCAAACTTCCCCGGATTTGGGCTAAGGTGGTCGGCCGACCACCTTTTCTGGTAGGTCGGCCCCCCCCCTTTACCAAACCTGGTCGGTGGCCTCCAATAGCCCCCAAACCTGGTTGGTGGTGTTCCCAAGGTGGTCTCCAAGGTCTCTTTGAACTCCCTGCAAATTTTGGTAGTGATCGAAGTCCCCGACACCCGAGAAAGTACAAGGTAAGTGCACTTTTCGTCGCGAAATCCCTCTGCGGGAATTTCAACTCCAACTTTCGATGCGTGTTTCATCGTCACTTGCCAAAAGCGTGGTGTATCCTTTGTGAATATGTTGTGACCCTTTCGAGAGGTAAACCGGAGGCCGCGATCGAGTCGCCCTCGTCGAAACTTGCATTTCCTTGCTCGTTGTTTTGTGTCAAATATGCATTCGAGTTTGCACTTATCCTGTATTGTTATGCACGTCACTTGCATTCTCATGCACACCACTTGCATTGTTGTGCACATCTCATTGGTATTGTCATGCCTCCATGCTTAACTTCCGTTGTCACGCACGTTTCTTCTTGCATTGCGATGCACTTTCTCATCGGCACCATGACCGTTTGCATTCGACATAATGTTGAACATATGTTGCTAACTATGTTGTGCTTGTTAAGTTTCTCTCTTTTTACAGGCATGATATTGTATGTACGGTTCATTTGAGGTTGGTGCGACCAGACGAACCGCGCAGGTATTGTATCTTCTCCGTGTGAGACGTGGCGAGAATTGAATAATTCTCTGCATTCTTCAACTCCATGAAATGTAGTTGTTGCTTTGCATTCTTGCTTAAAACTGTTGCATCTATTGTGAATACTTGCTTCATTACAGCTTGCTACTTTGCATGATCATGAGTCGCGTCCGGCTTGGTGCATATCATTTTGTATTTTGCCCCCGCCTGCGGGTATGCCTACAGGCACATCTTTGTTTATCTCGCATGTTTGTCTAAGTCTTCGGCCTTGTCAAAAATGGGTCGTCTCTGGGCTTTGACATTCACTCCCATCACTTATGACTTTCGAGTTCTGTCAAAGAGGGGCAACTATAGACACCCCATTTTTGACCGACCTTAAAAATCAGATGTCACCGATTGAGCGCTCGATGATGATGAATATTGTGCTCATTCTGAGGTTTCAGACTCTCGGCTGTGAGCGTTGTCTCTAGACTTCGGGGCTCTTTTGTGCTTTGCCCCAATTTGCGAACCAGGTCCTATTTTCTTCGTTTTCTTTTCCTGAAGGAAGGGAGAGGTCTCGTAGACCATCTCTCAATGGCCGTAGGCTACGTTTCGTGGTCATAGGCCATTTTTCCCATTTGGAGACCAGTTACTGGTTTTCGGAGCCGTCGGCCGTGTGCCTCGGTTCGGGACCACTTAACTACCTCCGTTAGCTCCGGTTTTTGGCACACACCTTGTTTCCTCTCCCTAGATGGACACCGTGGCCCGAGAGACCACCTTTGTGGTCATACGCCACCTCCGGTGCCTAACAGCCTGTTTTCGGGGCCCCAGGCTGCGCGTTTTGGCCCCCGAACCCTCGTTTTGCATCGGTTAGGGTTCATTTTTGGCATGGACCCTATTTTCATTGTTAGAAAGGTGGTACTATAGTGGGAGACTAGAAATTATTTTGAAAACCATTTTCTCTCTCCTCCAGCCGGTTTTCTTGACAGAAAGCTGGTTTTTCCCACTTTTGAATCACAATTTCTGGTCTCCCATACCACCATTGTGTTATACTCACCTGGGAGGCCACCAATATGGGTAGGCCGACCAGCTTTTCTTCCTGACCCTTTTCAACGTTGCTAAAAAGCTGATTTTTCTCTCTCCTGGGTCACATTTTCTGGTCTCCCACCATACAGTTGTATTCTACTCATCTGGGAGGCCACCTTTCTAGTATGGCCGACCAGCTTTTCTCATTGACCTTTTTGAACCCTGGTCGGCTGACCAGGGCAAGTGGTCGGCCGACCACTTGAACTGGTCGGCCTACCTTCTGCTTTTTGGCCTTCCTAAGTTGCATACGGCTGTGCCGGCTGTGTAGCATTTGACCCACTGTCCGAGATTTTGAGCCTTTTGTTGATCCCTTTAAGTTGGTTTTGAACCTCTTGCTTAGCTTCTTAGAAAAGCTTGGGAAGTCCTCGTGTTGCACCCATTTTGCCACATTTTTTTCATTTTTTTTTTCACCGTTCCCCAGACAACGTGTCTGGTTTTCAGCCCATTCAATCGCCTTCGCCTCCTTTTCGACAAATTTCTCCCTTTTAAACCATTTCCAGATTATCCTATTCCATTCAATTTCATTTTTTTTTCCGTCTACTGCTTAAAACAATAAAGTCGCAATTATTCTTCGGGTGCAATCATACCAGCACTAATGGACCGGATCCCCTCAAAACTCCGCAGTTAAGCGTGCTTGGGCGAGAGTAGTACTAGGATGGGTGACCCCCTGAGAAGTCCTCGTGTTGCACCCCTTTTGCCCTTTTTATTTCCTTTTTTTTTTCACCCTTCCCGGGACAACCTGTCCGGTTTTTAGCCCATTCAATCGCCTTCGCCTCTTTTTCGAAAAATTTCACCCTTTTAAACCATTTCCAGATTATCCTATTCCATTCAATTTCATTTTTTTTCCCTCTACTACTTAAAACAGTAAAGTCGTGGTTAATCTTCGGGTGCGATCATACCAGCACTAATGCACCGGATCCTATCAAAACTCCGTAGTTAAGCGTGCTTGGGCGATAGTAGTACTAGGATGGGTGACCCCATGGGAAGTCCTCGTGTTGCACGTCTTTTGCCCCTTGTTTTTCCTTCTTTTTTTTTTCGCCCTTGCCCAGACAACCTGTTCGGTTTTTAGCCTATTCAATCGCCTTCGCCTCTTTTTCGACAAATTTCTCCCTTTTAAACCATCTCCTGATCATCCTATTCAATTCAATTTCTTTTTTTTTTCCCGTCCACTGCTTAAAACAATAAAGTCGCGGTTAATCTTCGGTTGCGATCATACCAGCACTAATGCACCGGATCCCATTAGAACTCTGCAGTTAAGTGTGCTTGGGTGAGAGTAGTACTAGAATGGGTGACCCCCTGGGAAGTCCTCGTGTTGCACCCCTTTTGCCCCCTTTTTTTCCTTTTTCTTTTTTTTCACCCTTCCTCGGACAACCTGTTCAGTTTTTAGCCCATTCAATCGTCTTCGCCTCCTTTTCGACAAACTTCTCCCATTTAAACCATTTCCAGATTATCCTATTCCATTCAATTTCATTTTTTTTTTCCGTCTACGGCTTAAAACAATAAAGTCGCTGTTAATCTTCGGGTGCGATCATACTAGCACTAATGCACCAGATCTCCTCAGAACTCCGCAGTTAAGCGTGCTTGGGCAAGAGTAGTACTAGGATGGGTGACCCTTTGGGAAGTCCTCGTGTTGCACCCTTTTGCCCCTTTTTTTTCCTTTTTTTTTTCACCCTTCCCCGGACAACCTGCCCGGTTTTTAGCACATTCAATCGCCTTCGCCTCATTTTCGACGTATTTCTCTCTTTTAAACCATTTCCAGATTATCCAATTCCATTCAATTTCATTTTTTTTCCATCTACTACTTAAAACAATAAAGTCGCGGTTAATCTTCGGGTGCGATCATACCAGCACTAATGCACCGGATCCCATCAGAACTCCGCAGTTAAGCGTGCATGGGCGAGTGTAGTACTTGGATGGGTGACCGCCTGGGAAGTCCTCGTGTTGCACCCCTTTTGCCCCTTTTTTTTTCCTTTTTTTTTTTTCACCCTTCTACGGACAACCTATCTGGTTTTTAGTCCATTCAATCGCCTTCGCCTCCTTTTCGCTAAATTTCTCCCTTTTAAACAATTTCCAGAATATCCTATTCCATTCAATTTCATTCTTTTTTTCTATCCACTACTTAAAACAATAAAGTCGCGGTTAATCTTCGGGTGCGATTATACCAGCACTAATGCACCGGATAACATCAGAACTCCGCAGTTAAGCGTGCTTGGGCGAGAGTAGTACTAGGATGGGTGACCCCCTAGGAAGTCATCGTGATGCACCCCTTTTGCCCCTTTTTTTTCCTTTCAGTTTTTTTTTTCACCCTTCCCGGGACAACCTGTCCGGTTTTTAGCCCATTCAATCGCCTTTGCCTCATTTTCGAAAAATTTCTTCCTTTTAAACCATTTCCAGATTATCCGATTCCATTCAATTTCATTTTTTTTTCGTCTACTGCTTAAAACAAAATAGTCACGGTTAATCTTCGAGTGCGACCATACCAGCACTAATGCACCGGATCCCATCAGAACTCCACAGTTAAGTGTGCTTGGGTAAGAGTAATACTAGGATGGGTGACCCTGTAATGACCCCAAAGTGTGTATAGGAAGTAATCCTTATTTAATTAGGGGTTAATGTGTTTGCTATCGGAATTGAAGAACGATCCGTTGGGTTATGCCTTTGAAACTGGAATTTGTGATCTTTACCAAACAATCTGGAACTTTTTCCCTCCGCTCGAGCAGAGCAGTAGGCGCTCGAGCGTACTTTTGGGGTTTCCAGCAAATTGTGCAGACGGCCTGAGATTCTGGGAGTTGTGATTTTCCGCTCGAGTGGGGGAGTTTACACTCGAGCGGACGTCTTTGTTGGTCTTCGCGCTCGAGCGCATGGTTGGGCGCTCGAGCGGGTCTCCAAGTTGAGTTGTATTTCTGAGGCACAGGGGTTCGTTTTTGGACATTTTTATTAGTGTTTTGAAACTTTCTATTTTATTTTGGAGTATTGGTTGAGGTGGTAATATGATGGTAAAGTAAGATTGGACCAAAAGCTTGAATTAGAATGATTTGTCTACGACCAGCCGTCACTCTTTTGTCTTTTTCTTTTTCCACACTTTAAATTTGGATGTGAAGTTAGAACCATTGGAAAGCTTATTTCCGGGGCTTCAATTTGGACACAAGAACGACCTAAAACGGAGTTCCGATGGGAGAGTTACATCTGTTTGAAGTTTTGAAATCTGTGCTGAGAGCAGGTCCGCTCGAGCGGGAATAGGGACGCTCGAGCGGGATTTTCGGGACAGCAGCTTTAAAAACGGGATTTTGGATAATTTCTGATATTTTTCTTCTTCCCTCTCCCTTCCTTCTTGCCTAAGTCCAAAACCCTAACCCTCAAACCTTTGATTTCATCCATTTTTTACCAACAATCCATCATGGGTCGTGCATCAAGGGTGAAGAAGAAGTGAAGATCAACTTTTCCAACCAATTAGATTTTGGGATTTCGAGAGGATGCGTTCAACCTAGCTTCTTTGCTTCTAATTTCGAGGTGGGGGGTTCTCTTAGCCTTGAATGTTTATGATTCAAAGTGATTTTGTTGGTACTTTGGGATTTTGTTGACATTTTAGAATCTTGAGTTGATTATGGGTTAGGGACACTTATGGCTTAATGTTTATGCACAATTGGGGCTCCCACTCTACTTCTCAAAGGATGTTGAATGTTTTTTAGCATATTGGCATATAGTAATTATTGATTTGGCGATTTCACTAAGAAAAGAGGAAAACCCCCAATTTTCTTGGAAACCCTAGGTTGATTAATGAAGATAACCAATGAATTGGCTCAAGTTGAAAGTAGAGTAATGAAATTGAAGTATTGAATTATGTGTGTTGAAGTTGAATTAGAATTTGGAAATGCTTGAAAATTGTGTTTAGAATTGCGAATGAATTTGTTATAAATGGTGGAATTCATGCTATCATGTAAAGGAAAAATTAGGGAAATAATCTATTAAAGATATAGATGATATGAACTTGGTTTTAGAAGGTCGAAATAGGATTCAAGGATTTATTGTGAATTATGTGAAGTTGCAAATGGTGTTAATGAACTAAATGATGTTGTACTATGATGAATTATGTTTGAATTATGTGACTTGTGTAGGATTAGCTACAAGAACGGACCACGCACCTGAACACTATGAGTAGTAGTACGCTTTACCACCGCTAATGCTTGCCATTAGTATTCTGTTAATTCCGTTACTTATGTATGTAAATGATTCAAGGAAGATAAATGTTATATGTATGTAAATGATTCAAGGAAGATAAATGTTATATGTATATAAATGATTCAAGGAAGATAAATGTTATATGTATATAAATGATTCAAGGAAGATAAATGTTATATGTTTATGTAAATGATTCAAGGAAGGTACATAAGTAAGAGAAAGAATGAAACAACCCTCCTATGATTCTGGAATTCTGTAAGACTCTGAAATAAGTTTGCTATGATAATGTTTGGGCTAAATGCCAACAAGTTTAATGCCAATACATGTAAGAGCTAAAGGCCAACAAGTCTAAATAATCAAGAAATGCTCTAGTTATGATATGTTACGTTTGAATTAATAAATTCATGATATCCTTAGCACATGGCCCTTACCCGGGGGTAATAATACTGTGGTTTAAATAATTAAGTTACAAGTGTATGTACGTTACAAGTTCAAGTATATTACAAGTATAAGCATGTTACAAGTTCACGTATGTTATAAATTTAAGTATGTTACAAGTTTGAGTACGATACAAGCTTAAGTATGTTACAAACTATGTTACAAGTTTACGTATGTACAAGTTCAAGTATGTTTCGAGTATATGTTACAAGGGCTTTAATGCCAATATGTTTACAAGGGCTTCATGCCATTTTCAAGGGCTTTATGCCATTTACAAGAGCTTCATGCCACTTTCAAGGGCTTTATGCCATTTACAAGGGCTTCATGCCATTTTCAAGGGCTTTATGCCATTTACAAGGGCTTCATGCCACTTTCAAGGGCTTCATGTCATTTTCAAGGGCTTTGATGCCAATATGTTTACAAAGGCTTCATGCCATTTTCAAGGGCCTTAGTGCCATATGTTACAAGGGCTTCATGCCATTTTCAAGGGCCTTAGTGCCACATGTTATAAGGGCTTTATGCCACAAGTTACAAGGGCCTCGTGCCACACATTTCAAGGGCCTCGTGCCACCATGTTTCAAAGGCTTTATAGCCATTATGTTTATGTTGCAGGATTGGGCCTAAAGCCGTTATGTACTTTGCACAGATTCAAACTAACTATGTGAACTCTGCACCTTTTTATTCATTGATATGAATTATGTTTCAAGTTAAGCATTGGTTTATTTATGTATTACTATTCACTGAGCCTGGCTCACCCTCTATTATGTCTGTTTCTGTAGGTCACTAATCAAGCGGTTAGCCCTAGCCAAGACGCCGCTTCCTTTTGTCAACCTTCATATGTTCAGGCACTGTTTAAGTCATTTAATTTCCTAAGTTGTCAAGATGTTGGTTTGCTTATGAGTGTCCATCTAAGGTTGTTGTATATACCTTTCATGTTTGTTTTTGTATACGCCCGACTTTAGGGCTGGAACTGTAAATGTGTACGTACATACTCTGGGATATAGTTTGGAACTTTGTTTACCCAGTATAAGGCATGTGATGAATGAGATCCTGGCATGCAGGAGTAGCTCAATGGAGTTTAATTGTTCATTATTATTTATCTATTTATTTTTGTGCTTCCGATAAGGCCCCGTATGTTATATTACCAGGTTACATGTCCGTCTCTAAAGAGGTCATGCCCAAACTTTTAGGGGCGGGTTTGGGGCGTGACAAACCCCCTTGGAAGTCCTCGTGTTACACCCCTTTTGCCCCTTTTTTTTCCTTTTTTCTTTTTTTCACCCTTCCCCGAACAACCTGTCCGGTTTTTAGCCCATTCAATCGCCTCCGCCTCCTTTTCGACAAATTTCTCCCTTTTAAACCATTTTCAGATTATCCTATTCCATTGAATTTCATTTTTTTTTTCATCTATTGCTCAAAACAATAAAGTCACGGTTAATCTTTGGGTGCGATCATACCAGCACTAATGCACCGGATCCCCTCAGAACTCCGCAGTTATGCATGCTTGGGCGAGAGCAGTACTAGGATGGGTGACCCCCTGGTAAGTTCTCGTGTTGCACCCCTATTGCGCCTTTTTTTTCCTTTTTTTTTTTCACCCTTCCCCGGACAACCTGTCCGGTTTTTAGCCCATTCAATCGCCTTCGCCTCATTTTCGACGAATTTCTCCATTTTAAACCATTTCCAGATTATCCAATTCCATTCAACTTCATTTTTTTTTCCCGTCTACTGCTTAAAACAATAAAGTCGCGGTTAATCTTCGGGTGCGATCATTCCAGCACTAATGCACTGGATCCCATCAGAAATCCGCAGTTAAGTGTGCTTGGGCGAGAGTAGTACTAGGATGGGTGACCCCCTGGGAAGTCCTCGTGTTGCACCCCTTTTGCCCATTTTCTTTTCTTTTCTTTTTTTTTCGACCCTTCCCCGGACATCCTATCCAGTTTTTAGCCCATTCAATCGCCTCCGCCTCCTTTTCGACAAATTTCTCCCTTTTAAACCATTTCCAGATTATCCTATTCCATTCAATTTCATTTTTTTTTTCCGTCTACTGCTTAGAACAATAAAGTCGCGGTTAATCTTCGGGTGCGATCATACCAACACTAATGCACCGGATTCCCTCAGAACTCCGCAGTTAAGCGTGCCTGGGTAAGAGTAGTACTAGGATGGGTGACCCCCTGAGAAGTCCTCGTGTTGCACCCCTATTGCCCCTTTTTTTTCCTTTTTTTTTTTTTTCACCCTTCCCCGGACAACCTGTCCAGTTTTTACCCCATTCAATCGCCTTTGCCTCATTTTCGACGAATTTCTCCATTTTAAACCATTTCCAGATTATCCAATTCCATTCAATTTCATTTTTTTTTCCGTCTACTGCTTAAAACAATAAAGTCGCGGTTAGTCTTCGGGTGCGATCATTCCAGTACTAATGCACCGGATCCCATCAGAACACCGCAGTTAAGCGTGCTCGGGCTAGAGTAGTACTATGATGGGTGGCCCCCTGGGAAGTCCTCATATTGCACTCCTTTTGCCCCTTTTTTTTCCTGTTTTTTTTTTTTTCACCCATCCCCGAACAACCTGTCCGGTTTTTAGCCCATTCAATAGCCTTCGCCTCCTTTTCAACAAATTTCTCCCTTTTAAACCGTTTCCAGATTATCATATTCCACTCAATTTCATTTTTTTTTTCCGTGTACCGGTTAAAACAATAAAGTTGCGGTTAATCATCGGGTGCGATCATACCAGCACTAGTGCACCGGATCCCATCAAAACTCCACAGTTAAGCGTGCTTGGGCGAGAGTAGTACTAGGATGGGTCAGCCCCTGGGAAGTCCTCGTGTTGCACCCCTTTTGCCCTTTTTTTTCCTTTTTTTTTTCTCACCCTTCCCGGGACAACATGTCCGGTTTTTTTCCCATTCAATCGCCTTCGCTTCCTTTTCGACAAATTTCTCCATTATAAACCATTTCCAGATTATCCTATTCCATTCAATTTCATTTCTTTTTCCCTCTACTGCTTAAAACAATAAAGTCGCGGTTAATCTTTGGGTGCGATCATACCAGCCCTAATGCACCGGATCCCATCAGAACTCCGCAGTTAAGCGCGCTTAGGTGAGAGTAGTACTAGGATGGGTGACCCCTGGGAAGCCCTCGTGTTGCACCTCTTTTGCACCGTTTTTTTCCTTTTTTTTTTTTTTCACCCTTCCCCGAACAATCTGTCCGGTTTTTAGCCCATTCAATCGCCTTCGCCTCCTTTTCGACAAATTTCTCCCTTTTAAACCGTTTCTAGATTATCCTATTCCACTCAATTTCATTTTTTTTTTCCGTCTACTGGTCAAAACTATAAAATCACGGTTAATCTTCGGGTGCGATCATACCAGCACTAATGCACCGGATCCCATCAGAACTCCACAGTTAAGCGTGCTTGGACGACAGTTGTACTAGGATGGGTGACCCCCTGGGAAGTCCTCATCTTGCACCCCTTTTGCCCTTTTTTTTTACCTTTTTTTTTTCACCCTTCCCGGGACAACCTGTCCGGTTTTTGACCAATTCAATCGCCTTCGCATCATTTTCTACAAATTTCTCCCTTTTAAACCGTTTCCAGATTATCCTATTCCATTCAATTTCATTTTTTTTCCCTCTACTGCTTAAAACAATAAAGTCGCGGTTAATCTTCGGGTGCGATCAAACCAGCCCTAATGCAGCGGATCCCATCAGAACTCCGCAGTTAAGCGCGCTTGGGCGAGAGTAGTACTAGGATGGGTGACCCCTAGGAAGTCCTCGTGTTGCACCCCTTTTGCCCCTTTTTCTTCCTTTTTTTTTCAACCTTCCCCGGACAACCTATCCGGTTTTTAGCCCATTCAATCGCCTTCGCCTCCTTTCCGACAAATTTCTCCTTTTTAAACCATTTCCAGATTATCCTATTCCATTCAATTTCAATTTTTTTTTCCGTCTGCTGCTTAAAATAATAAGGTCGCGGTTAATCTTCGGGTGTGATCATACCAGCACTAATGCACCGGATCCCATCAGAACTCCGCAGTTAAGCGTGCTTGGGCGAGAGTAGCACGAGGATGGGTGACCCCCTGGGAAGTCCTCGTGTTGCACCCTTTTTGCCCCTTTTTTTTTTCATTTTTTTCCCCCTTTCCCCAGACAACCTGTCCGGTTTTTAGCCCATTCAATGGCCTTCGCCTCATTTTCGACAAATTTCTTCCTTTTAAACCATTTCTAGATTATCCTATTCCATTCAATTTCATTTTTTTTATTCCCGTCTACTGCATAAAACAATAAAGTCACGGTTAATCTTCGGGTGCGATCATACTAGCACTAATGCACCGGATCCCATCAGAGCTCCGCGGTTAAGCGTGCTTGGGCGAGAGTAGTACTAGGATAGGTTACCCCCTGGGAAGTCCTCTTATTGCAGCCCCTTTGCGCCTTTTTTTTCCTTTTTTTTTTTCGCCCTTCCCCGACCAACTTGTCCGGTTTTTAGCCGATTCAATCGCCTTCGCCTCCTTTTCGACAAATTTCTCCCTTTTAAACCATTTCCAAATTATCCTATTTCATTCAATTTCATTTTTTTTTTTTCGTCTACTGCTTAAAACTGTAAAGTGGCGGTTAATCTTCGGGTGCGATCATACCAGCAATAATGCAACGGATCCCATCAGAACTCAGCCATTAAGCGTGCTTGGGCGAGAGTAGTACGGGGATGGGTGACTGCCTGGGAAGTCCTCGTATTGCACCCCTTTTGCCCCTTTTTTTTCCTTTTTTTTTTCACCCTTCCCGGGACAACCTGTCCGGTTTTTAGCCCATTCAATCGCCTTCGCCTCCTTTTCGACGAATTTCTCCCTTTTAATCCATTTCTAGATTATCCTATTCCATTCAATTTCATTTTTTTTTCCCGTCTGCGGCTTAAAAAAATAAAGTCGCGGTTAACCTCCGGGTGCGATCATACGAGTACTAATGCACCGGATCCCATCAGAACACCGCAGTTAAGCGTACTTGGGCGAGAGTAGTACTAATATTGGTGACCCCCAGGGAAGTCCTCGTGTTGCACCCCTTTTGCCCCTTTTTTTTCCTTTATGTTTTTTTTTTCACCCTTCCCCGGACAACTTGTCCGGTTTTTAGCCCACTGAATTGCCTTTGCCTCATTTTCGACAAATTTCTCCCTTTTAAACCATTTTCAAATTATCCTATTCCATTCAATTTCATTTTTTTTCCCCGTCTACAGCTTAATACAATAAAGTCGCGGTTAATCTTTGTGTGCGGTCATACCAGCACTAACGGACCGGATCCTATCAGAACTCCGCAGTTAAGCGTGCTTGGGCGAGAGTAGTACTAGGATGGGTGACCCCCTGGTAAGTCCTCGTGTTCCACCCCTTTTACCCTTTTTTTTCGTTTTTTTTTTTTCACCCTTCCCGGGACAACCTGTCCAGTTTTTAGCACGTTAAATCGTCTTCGCCTCCTTTTCGACAAATTTCTCCCTATTAAACCATTTCTTGAATATCCTATTCCATTCAATTTCATTTTTTTTTCGTGTACTGCTTAAAACAATAAAGTGGTGGTTAATCTTCGGGTCGGATCATACCAGCACTAACGCACCGGATCCCATCAGAACTCCGTTGTTAAGCGTGCTTGGGTGAGAGTAGTACTAGGATGGGTGACCCCCTGGGAAGTCCTCGTGATGCACCCCTTTTGCACCTTTTTTTTCCTTTTGTTTTTTTTTTCACCCTTCCCAGGACAATCTGTCCGGTGTTTTGCCCATTCAATTGCCATCGCCCATTTTTTTGCAAATTTCTCCCTTTTGAACCATTTCTTGATTACCCTATTCCATTCAATTTCTTTTTTTTTTCCGTCTACTGCTTAAAACAATAAAGTCGCGGTTATTCTTCGGGTGCGATCATACCAGCACTAATGCACCGGATCCCATCAGAACTCCGCAGTTAAGCATGCCTGGGCAAGAGTAGTACTAGGATGGGTGACGCCCTGGGAAGTCATCGTGTTTCACCCCTTTTGCCCCTTTTTTTTCTTCTTTTTTTTTTCAAACCTTCCCCAGACAACCTGTCCTGTTTTTAGCCCATTCAATCGCCTTCGCCTCCTTTTCGACAAATTTCTCCCTTTTAAACCATTTCCAGATTATCCTATTCCATTCAATTTCTTTTTTTTTCCGTCTACTGCTGAAAACAATAAAGTCGCAGTTAATCCGCGGGTGCGATCATACCAGCAGTAATGCACCAGATCCCATCAGAACTCCGCAGTTAAGCATGCTTGGGCAAGAGTAGTACTAGAATGGGTGACGCCCTGGGAAGTCCTCGTGTTGCACCCCTTTGGCCCCTTTTTTTTCCCTTTTTTTTTTCTCCCTTCCCGGGAGAACCTGTCCGATTTTTAGCCCTTTCAATCACCTTCGCCTCCATTTCGAAAAATTTCTCCCTTTTAAACCATTTACTGATTATCCTATTCCATTCAATTTCTTTTTTTTTTTCCGTCTACTACTTAAAACAATAAAGTCTCGGTTAATCTTCAGGGGCGATCATACCAGCATTAATGCACCGGATCCCATCAAAACTCCGCAGTTAAGCATGCTTGGGCAAGAGTAGTACTGGATGGGTGACGCCCTGGGAAGTGCTCGTGTTGCACCCCTTTTACCGATTTTTTTTCCTTTTTTTTTCACCCTTCCCGGGACAACCTGTCCAGTTTTTAGCCCATTCAATCGCCTTCGCCTCCTTTTCGACAAATATCTCCCTTTTAAACCATTTCCTAATTATCCTATTCCATTCAATTTCATTTTTTTTTCCGTCTACTGCTTAAAACAATAAAGTCGCGGTTAATCTTCGAATGGGATCATACCAGCACTAATGCACCGGATCCCATCAAAACTCCGCAGTTAAGCGTGCTTGGGCGAGAGTAGTACTTGGATGGGTGACCCCCTGGGAAGTCCTCGTGTTGCACCCCTTTTGTCGCTTTTTTTTCCTTTTTTTTTTTTTCACCCTTCCCCGAACAACCTGTCCAGTTTCTAGCCCATTCAGTAGCCTTTGCCTGATTTTCGGCAAATTTCTCCTTTTTAAACCATTTTCAGATTATCCTATTCCATTCAATTTTATTTTTTTTTCCCGTCTACTGCTTAATACAATAAAGTCGCGATTAATCTTTGTGTGCGGTCATACCAGCACAAACGCACCGGATCCCATCAAAACTCCGCAGTTAAGCGTGCTTGGGCGAGAGTAGTACTAGGATGGGTGACCCCCTGGGAAGTCCTCGTGATGCACCCCTTTTGCCCCTTTTTTTTCTTTTTTTTTTTTCACCCTTCTCGGGACAACGTGTCCGGTGTTTTGCCCATTCAATCGCCCTCGCCACTTTTTCGACAAATTTCTCCCTTTTTAAACATTTGCAAATTATCCTATTCCATTTAATTTCATTTTTTTTTCCGTCTACTGCTTAAAACAATAAAATCGCGGTTAATCTTCGGGTACGATCATATCAGCACTAATGCACCGGATCCCGTCAGAACTCGGCAATTAAGCGTGCTAGGGCGACAGTAGTACTAGGATGGGTGACCCCCTGGGAAGTCCTCATGTTGCACCCCTTTTGCCGTTTTTTTTCTTTTTTTCACCCTTCCCGGGACAACCTGTCCGGTTTTTAGCCCAGTCAATCGCCTTCACCTCTTTTTCGACAAATTCCTCCTTTTTAAACAATTTCCAGATTATCCTATTCCATTCAATTTCATTTTTTTTTATTCCCGTCTACTGCTTAAAACAATAAAGTCGCGGTTAATCTTCGGGTGTGATCATACTAACATTGTTACCCCGGATCCCATCAGAACTCCGCGGTTAAGCGTGCTTAGGCGAGAGTAGTACTAGCATGGGTAACCCCCGGGGAAGTCCTCGTGTTCCACCCCTTTTGCCCCTTTTTTTTCTTTTTTTTTTTTTTTAAACCTTCCCCGGACAACCTGTCCGGTTTTTAGCCCATTCAATTGCCTTCGCCTCATTTTCGACAAATTTCTCCCTTTTAAACCATTTCCAGATTATCCTATTCCATTCAATTTCATTTTATTTTCCGTCTACTGCTGAAAAAAATATAGTCGCGGTTAATCTTTGGGTGCGATCATACCAGCACTAATGCAGCGGATCCCATCAGAACTCCGCAGTTAAGCGTGCTTGGACTAGAGTAGTACTAGGATGGTGGCGAGAGTACTAGGATGGGTGACCCATTGGGAAGTCCTCGTGTGGCACCCCTTTTGCCCCTTTTTTTTCATTTTTTTTTTTCACCCTTCCCGGAAAAACCTGTCTAGTTTTTAGCCCATTCAATCGCCTTCGCCTCCTTTTCGACAAATTTCTCCCTTTTAAACCATTTCCTGATTATCCTATTCCGTTCAATTTCAATTTTTTTTTCCGTCTACAACTTACAACAATAAAGTCGCGATTAATCTTCGGGTGCAATTATACCAGCACCAATGCACCGGATCCGATCAGAATTCCGCAGTTAAGCGTGCTTGGGCGAGAGTAGTACTAGGATGGGTGACCCCCGGGGAAGTCCTCGTGCTGCACCCCTTTTGCGACTTTTTTTCCTTTTTTTTTTTCATACTTTCCGGGACAACCTGTCCGGTTTTTAGCCCATTCAATCGCCTTCGTCTTCTTTTCGACAAATTCCTTCCTTTTAAACCATTTCCAGATTATCCTATTCCATTCAATTTCATTTTTTTTTCCGTCTACTGCTTAAAACAATAAAGTCACGGTTAATCTTCGGATGCGATCATACCAGCACTAATGCACCGGATCCCATCAGAACTCCGCAGTTAAGCATGCTTGGGCAAGAGTAGTACTACGATGGGTGACACCCTGGGAAGTCCTCGTGTTGCACCCCTTTGGCCCCTTTTTTTTCCTTTTTTTTTTCTCCCTTCCCGGGACAACCTGTCCGGTTTTTAGCCCTTCCAATCGCCTTCGCCTCATTTTCGACAAATTTCTCCCTTTTAAACCATTTCCAGATTATCCTATTTCATTAAATTTCATTTTTTTATTCCCCTCTACTGCTTAAAACAATAAAGTCGCGGCTAATCTTCAGGTGTGATCATACTAGCACTAATGCACCGGATCCCATCAGAACTCCGCGGTTAAGCGTGCTTGGCCGAGAGTAGTACTAGGATGGGTGACCCCAGGGAAGTCCTCGTGTTGCACCCCTTTTGCCCCTTTTTTTTTCCTTTTTTTTTTTAAATCCTTCCCCGGACAACCTGTCCGGTGTTTAGCCCATTCAATCGCCTTCGCCTCCTTTTCGACAAATTTCTCACATTTAAACCATTTCCAGATTATCCTATTCCATTCAATTTCTTTTTTTTTCCTTCTACTGCTGAAAACATTAAAGTTGCGGCTAATCTTCGGGTGCGATCATACCAGCACTAATGCATCGGATCCCATCAGAACTCCGCAGTTAAGCGTGCTTGGGCTAGAGTAGTACTAGGATGGTAGCGAGAGTCCTAGGATGGGTGACCCCCTAGGAGGTCCTCGTGTGGAACCCTTTTTGCCCCTTTTTTTTTCCTTTTTTTTTTCACCCATCCCGGGACAACCTGTCCAGTTTTTAGCCCATTCAATCGCCTTCGCCTCCTTATCGACAAATTTCTCGCGTTTAAACCATTTCCCGATTATCCTATTCCATTCAATTTCATTTTTTTTTTCGTCTACTGCTCAAAACAATAAAGTCTCGGTTAATCTTCGGGTGCGATCATACCAGCACTAATGCGCCGGATCCCTTCAGAACTTCGCAGTTAAGCAAGCTTGGGCAAGAGTAGTACTAGGATGGGTGACGCCTTGGGAAGTCCTCGTGTTGCTCCCCTTTTGCTCCTTTTTTTTCTTTTTTTTTTCACACTTCCCGGGACAACCTGTCCGGTTTTTAGCCCATTCAAACGCCTTCGCCTCCTTTTCGACAAATTTCTCCCTTTTAAACCATTTCCAGATTATCCTAGTCCATTCAATTTCGTTTTTTTTTTTTTCTGTCTACTGCTTAAAACAATAAAGTCGCGGTTAATCTTCAGGTGCTATCATACCAGCACTAATGTTCCGAATCCCATCAGAACTCCGCAGTTAAGCGTGCTTGGGCTAGAGTAGTACTAGGATGGTGGCAAGAGTACTAGGATGGGTGACCCCCTAGGAAGTCCTCGTGTTCCACTCCTTCTGGCCCTTTTTTTTCATTTTTTTCCTGTCACCCTTCCCGGGACAACCTGTCCAGTTTTTAGCACATTAAATCGGCTTCGCCTCCTTTTCGACAATTTTCTCCCTTTTAAACCATTTCTTGATTATCCTATTCCACTCAATTTCATTTTTTTTTTCGTGTACTCCTTAAAACAATAAAGTCGCGGTTAATCTTCGGGTTGGATCTTACCAGCACTAATGCACCGAATCCCTTCAGAACACCGTCGCTAAGCGTGCTTGTTGTAGAGTAGTACAAGGATGGTGGCGAGAGTACTAGGATGGGTGACGCCTTGGGAAGTCCTCGTGTGCCACCCCTATTGCCCCTTTCTTTTTCCTTTTTTTTTTTTCACCCTTCCCGGGACAACCTGTCCAGTTTTTAGTTCATTCAATCGCCTTCGCCTCTTTTTCGACAAATTTCTCCCTTTTAAACGATTTCCTGATTATCCTATTCCATTCAATTTCATTTTTTTTCCCGGTCCACTGCTTAAAACAATAAAGTCGTGGTTAATCTTCGAGTGCGATCATACCTGCACTAATGCACCGGATCCTATCAGGACTCCGCAGTTAAGTGTGCTTGGGCGAGAGTAGTGCTAGGATGGGTGAGCCCCTAGGAAGTCCTCGTGCTGCACCCCTTTCGCCACTTTTTTTCGTTTTTTTTTTTCACCCTTCCCCGGACAACCTATTCGGTTTTTAGCCATGCAATCGCCTTCGCCTTCTTTTCGACAAATTTCTCTTTTTTAAACCATTTCCAGATTATCCTTTTCCATTCAACTTCATTTTTTTTTTTTCGTCTACTGCTTAAAACAATAAAGTCGCGGTTAATCTTCGGGTGCGACCATACCAGCACTAATGCACCGGATCCCATCAGAACTCCGCAGTTAAGCATGCTTGCGCAAGAGTATTACTAGGATGGGTGACGTCCTGGGAAGTCCTCGTGTTGGACCCGTTTTGCCCCGTTTTTTTCCTTGTTTTTTTTTCACCCTTCCCGGGACAACCTGTCCGGTTTTTAGCCCATTCAATCGCCTTCGCCTCCTTTTCGACAAATTTCTCCCTTTTAAACCATTTCCAGATTATCCTATTCCATTAAATTTCTATTTTTTTTTTCTGTCCACTGCTTAAAACAATATAGTCGTCGTTAATCTTCGGTTGCGATCATACCAGCACTAATGCACCGGATCCCATCAGAACACCGCAGTGAAACGTGCTAGGGCGTGAGTAGTACTATTATGGGTGACCCCCTGGTAAGTCCTCGTGTTGCACCCCTTTTGCCCCGTTTTTTTTCCTTTTTTTTTTTCACCCTTCCCCGGACAACCTGTCCGGTTTTTAGCCCATTCAATCGCCTTTGCCTCCTTTTCGACAAATTTCTCACTTTTAAACCATTTCCATATTATCCGATTCCATTCAATTTCATTTTTTTTTTGCCGACTACTACTTAAAACAACAAAGTCACGGTTACTCTTCGGGTGCGATCATACCAGCACAAATGCACCGGATCCCATCAGAACACCGCTGTTAAGTGTGCTTGGGCAAGAGTAGTACTAATATAGATGACCCCCTAGAAGTCCTCGTGTTGCACCTCTTTTGCCCCTTTTTTTTCCATTTTTTTTTCACCCTTCCCCGGACAAACTGTCCGATTTTTAGCTTATTCAATCGCCTTCGCCTCCTTTTCGACGAATTTCTCCCTTCTAAACCATTTACAGATTATCCAATTCCATTCAATTTAATTTTTTTTTCTGTCTACTGCTTAAAACAATAAAGTCGCGGTTAATCTTCGGGTGCGATCATACCGGCACTAATGCACCGGGTCCCATCAGAACTCCACGGTTAAGCGTGCTTGGGCGTGCCTGGGCGAGAGTAGTACTAGGATTGGAGACCCCCTGGGAGGTCATCGTGTTGCACCCTATTCGCCCCTTTTTTCTCTTTTTTTTTCACATTTCCCCGGAAAACCTGTCCCGTTTTTAGCCCATTCAATCACCTTCGCCCCATTTTCGACAAATTTCTCCCATTTAAACCATTTTCAGATTATGCTATTCCATTCAATTTTATTTATTTTCTTCTATCCACTGCTTAAAACAATAAAGTCGCGGTTAATCATCGGGTGCGATCATACCAGCCCTAATGCACTGGATCCCATCAGAACTCCGCGGATAAGCGTGCTTGGACGGAGTAGTGCTAGGATGGGTGACCCCCAAGGAAGCCCTCATGTTGCACCCCTTTTGCCTCTTTTTTTTCTTTTTTTTTTTTTTCACCATTCCCCGGGCAACCTGTCCGGTTTTTAGCCCATTCAATCACATTCGCCTCCTTTTCGGCAAATTTCTCCCTTTTAAACCATTTCCAGATTATCCTATTCCATTCAATTTCATTTTTTTTAATCCCATTTACAGCTTAAAACAATAAAGTCGCAGTTAATCTTCGAGTGCGATCATACTAGCACTAATGCACCAAATCCCATCAGAACTCTGCGGTTAAGCGTGCTTGGGCGAGAGTAGTACTAGCATGGGTGACCACCTGGGAAGTCCTCGTGTTGCACCCCTTTTGCCCCTTTTTTTTTCCTTTTTTTTTTTCACCCTTCCCCAGACAACCTGTCCAGTTTTAGCCCATTTAATTTCCTTTGCCTCCTATTCGACAAATTTCTCCATTTTAAACCATTTCCAGAATATCCTATTTCATTCCATTCAATTTCATTTTTTTTTTTCCGTCTACAGCTTAAAACAATAAAGTTGCGGTTAATCTTCAGGTGCGATCATACCAGCACTAATGCATCGGATCCCATCTGAACTCCGCAGTTAAGCGTGCTTGGGCTAGAGTAGTACTAGGATGGTGGCGAGAGTACTAGATGGGTGACCTCCTGGGAAGTCCTCGTGTTGCACCCCTTTTGCCCCTTTTTTTTTTTTTTTTTTTTTTCATCCTTCCCCAGACAACCTGTCCGGTTTTTAGCCATTCAATCGCCTTCGCCTTCTTTTCGTCAAATTTCCCTCTTTTAAACCATTTCCAGATTATCCTATTCCATTCAACTTCATTTTTTTTCCGTCTACTGCTTAAAACAATAAAGTCGCGGTTAATCTTCAGGTGCGATCATACCAACACTAATGCACCGGATCCCATCAGAACTCCGCAGTTAAGCATGCTTGGGCAAGAGTAGTACTAGGATGGGTGACACCCTAGGAAGTCCTCGTGTTGCACCCGTTTTGCCCCTTTTTTTTTTCCACCTTTCCCGGGACAACCTGTCCGGTTTTTAGCACATTCAATCGCCTTCGCCTCCCTCTCGACAAATTTCTCCCTTTTAAACCATTTCCAGATTATCCTATTCCATTCAATTTCATTTTTTTTTTCTGTCTACTGCTTAAAACAATAAAGTCGTCGTTAATCTTCGGGAGCGATCATACCAGCACTAATGCACCGGATCCCATCAGAAGACAGTAGTTAAGCGTGCTTGGGCGTGAGTAGTACTAATATGGGTGACCCCCTGGTAAGTCCTCGTGTTGCACCCCTTTTGCCTCTTTTTTTTCATTTTTTTCTTTTCACCCTTCCCCGGACAACCTGTCCGGTTTTTAGCCCATTCAATCGCCTTCGCCTCCTTTTCGATAAATTTCTCGCTTTTAAACCATTTCTAGAATATCCGATTCCATTCAATTTCATTTTTTTTTGCCGTCTACTGCTTAAAACAATAAAGTCGCGGTTAATCTTCGGGTGCGATCATACCTGCACTAATGCACCGGATCCCATCAGAACACCGCTGTTAAGCGTGCTTGTGCGAGAGTAGTACTAATATGGATGACCCCCTGGAAGTCCTCGTGTTGCACCCCTTTTGCCCTTTTTTTTCCTTTTTTTTTTTCACCCATCCCCGGACAAACTGTCCGGTTTTTAGCCCATTCAATCGCCTTCGCCTCCTTTTCGACGAATTTCTCCCTTTCAAACCATTTGCAGATTATCCGATTCCATTCAATTTCATTTTTTTTTCCGTCTACTGCTTAAAACAATAAAGTCACGGTTAATCTTCGGGTGCAATCATACCGGCACTAATGCACCAACGTGCTTGGGCAAGAGTAGTACTAGGATTTGTGACCCCCTGGGAAGTCCTCGTGTTGCACCCCTTTCGCCACTTTTTTTTCGTTTTTTTTTTTCACACTTCCCCGGACAACCTGTCCCGTTTTTATCCCATTCAATCGCCTTCGCCTCATTTTCGACAAATTTCTCCCATTTAAACCATTTCCAGATTGTCCTATTCCATTCAACTTCTTCTTTTTTTTCTATCCAATGCTTAAAACAATAAAGTCGCGGTTAATCTTCGGGTGCGATCATATCAGCCCGAATGCACCGGATCCCATCAGGACTCCACGGATAAGCGTGCTTGGGTGGAGTAGTACTCGAATGGGTGACCCCGAAGGAATTCCTCGTGTTGCACCCCGTTTGCCCCTTTTTTTTCCTTTTTTTTTTTCGCCCTTCGCCGGACAACCTGTCCGGTTTTTAGCCCATTCAATCGCGTTCGCCTCCTTTTCGACAAATTTCTCCCTTTTAAACCATTTCCGGATTATCCTATTCCATTCAATTTCATTTTTTTTAATCCCGTCTACTGCTTAAAACAATAAAGTCACAGTTAATCTTCGAGTGCGATCATACTGGCACCAATGCACCGGATCCCATCAGAACGCCGTGGTTAAGCGTGCTTGGGCGAGAGTAGTACTAGGGTGGGTGACCACCTAGGAAGTCCTCGTGTTGCCCCCCATTTCCCCTTTTTTTCCTTTTTTTTTTTTTTACCCTTCCCCAGACAACCTGTTCAGTTTTTAGCCCATTCAATCGCCTTCGCCTCCTTTTCAACAAATTTCTCCATTTTAAACCATTTCCAGATTATCCTATTCCATTCCATTCAATTTCATTTTTTTTTCTGTCTACAGGTTAAAACAATAAAGTCGCGGTTAATCTTCAGGTGCGATCATATCAGCACTAATGCACCGGTGTAGACGTCCCCGAACGCCCCGGGAGGGTGAGTCCCGTTCTGTTCATTTGGGGTTACTACAGTTCGGACTCGATTTGTGTTACGGTTCTAAATCTGAACCAAAGAGTCCAAATCTGGCAAATCGTTTTGAGAAACAGATTTTTGAAAAAGTAGTGCCAAACATGGACTGCTTTGCCAGATACAGAGTCGCCACCTAAATATTTTTTATGGGATAATTTAGGAAACCCTGACTCGGTGCCGAAGGCCACATGTCCGTCATCACCGGAGTTGTCTCGGCTCGGGAGCTTGGGTACGATCGGGGAAGGTCAGCTATGAGCACCCCCTTTCGCCCGGTCCGAAGACCGGCCTCTACTAACCGTGATATCCGTATTTGAAAACTTTATGTGTTCTTATTCCAATTATTAGCCTAGAATTACTATGTTATACGCGCAGCAAACAAGTATAGACTAGATTGCCTAATTTGGAAACAAGCATTGCATATCCGTTTGTTTTGGAAAATGCTTTGGATTTACTACTCGCAAGTAGGCAAAAACACAGATTTCAATGAGTTCTTCCAACTCAAACAATCCAACCTTCACCCACAGGCATCCAAGCAGTTTATAACACATAAGCATCTAGCCACATGTTAAGCATGCTGACATGGCAACATTCACACTCATGCGATATGCTAAAGCGGAAATACTTACATCGTACTCCGTGCCAAAACAAAGAACTCGTTAGCAAACATGCATGATCCAAGTCCATGTTAAGTGCCTAATGCATCGCATACAAAGTGTTGCTAGAATAGGCTCGGCTATCCTAAACATGGCATGTGAGAAATGCATAACTATCACATATTCAGTTTAGAATTTGAAGTACAAATGCAGTTAGCGTGATGCACCGAGCCTAATACATGTAGCATAAATGCATGAATGCACGCATGAGTAGCATAAGGTATGCTAATTTAAACGTGACCTAATCTACCATCATAAGAAGGTAAATAAAAGGGAAGAAAGACGTGAGGTTGGAAGACATACACACACTCACGCACACTTATTACATCTTTACCCTCACTCGGAGGGATCGAATAAATATTACAGATTAATTAACTACGCAAGCTAATTAATATTACAAATTAATTTAATTAACGAATTAAATAAACTAAGAAAAGCAGATAAATCGCCTCGGGAAACGCGCCGCCATGTGCAAGCTGCCTCTGTTTTCTTTCCTCTGCTCCTCTGGAGGCTGTCAAAACCTCAGGACTGCATCCCTGGACACTGGGGAGTGCCACCGGCTGAGTGGAATTACCACCGGCACTGGTGTGTGGCCATCGGCACAAAATGGAGTTGTCGGCAGAGGAAAGATTGCCGGCCGGCACCTTACACTGCCGGTCGGCAAAGAAAGCCTGCAGAACCTGCAACTCACAGCAACAGAGAGCAAAACAAAGCATGGCAGCACAATTCAAGGCATGTATGCACCAACCATGTCCCTTATCATGATAATGACTCAAAGGGGCATGTGCCTCGATTCTCGGACCACCAATTACGCATTTCCATGCATGATGGCCCAAAGAACCAAGTATGCAACTTTGATTTCAAATGCCTTCGCCTCCTTTTCGACAAATTTCTCCATTTTAAACCATTTCCAGATTATCCTATTTCATTCAATTTCATTTTTTTTTCCTTCTACTGCATGAAACAATAAAGACGCGGTTAATCTTCGGGTGTGACCATACCAGCACTATTGCACCGGATCCCATCAGAAGACCGCAGTTAAGCGTGCTTGGGCAAGAGAAGTACTAGGATGGGTGACCCGCTGGGAAGTCCTCGTGTTGCACCCCTTTTGCCCTTTTTTTTCCTTTTTTTTTTTTTCACCCTTCCCCGGACAATCTACCCGGTTTTTAGCCAATTCAATCGCCTTCGCCTCCTTTTCAATAAATTTCTCCATTTTTAACCATTTGCAGATTATCTTATTCCATTCAATTTCATTTTTTTTCCGTCTACTGCTTATAACAATAAAGTCGCTGTTAATCTTCGGGTGCGATCATACCAGCATTAATGCACTGGAGCCCATCAGAACTCCGCAGTTAAGCGTGCTTGGGCGAGAGTAGTACTAGGATGGGTGACCCCGTGGGAAGTCCTCGTGTTGCACCCCTTTCACCGTTTTTTTTTTCCTTTTTTTTTTTCACACTTCCCCGGATAACCTGTCTAGTTTTTAGCCCATTCAATCGCCTTTGTCTCATTTTCGGCTAATTTCTCCATTTTAAACCATTTCCGGATTATCCTATTCCATTCAATTTCCCTTTTTTTTTTTCCATCTGCTGCTTAAAAGAATAAAGTCGTGGTTAATCTTCGGGTGCGATCATACCAGGACTAATGCACCGGATCTCATCGGATCTCTGCGGTTAAGCGTGCTTGGGCGAGAGTAGTACTAGGATGGGTGACCCCCTGGGAAGTCCTCGTGTTGCACATCTTTTGCCCATTTTTTTTCCTTTTTTTTTTTTTTCACCCTTCCCCGAACAACCTGTCCGTTTTTCTGCCCATTCAATCGCCTTCACCTCATTTTCGATAACTTTATCCCTTTTAAACAAATTCCAGATTATCCTCTTCCATTCAATTTCGTTTTTTTTTCCCGTCTACTGGTTAAAAAAATAAAGTCACGGTTAATCTTCGGGTGCGATCATACCAGCACTAATGCACCGGATCCAGTCAGAACTCCGCAGTTAAGCGTGCTTGAGCGAGAGTAGTACTAGGATGGGTGACCCCCTGGGAAGTCTTCGTCTTGCACCCCTTTTGCCCCTTTTTTTTCCTTTTATTTTTTTCACCCTTCCCCGGACAACCTGTCCGGTTTTTAGCCCATTCAATCGCCTTTGCCTCTTTTTCGACAAATTTCTCTATTTTAAACCATTTCCAGATTATCCTATTCCATTCAATTTCATTTTTTTTTTCCGTCCACTGCTTAAAACGATAAAGTCGTGGTTATTCTTCGGGTGCGATCATACTAGCAGTAATGCACCGGATCCTCTCAGAACTACGCGGTTAAGCGTGCTTGGGCGAAGTAGTATTAGAATGGGTGACCCCCTAGGAAGTCCTGGTGATGCACCCCTTTTTCCCCTTTTTTTTCCTTTTTTTTTTGTCACCCTTCCCCGGACAACCTGTCCGGTTTTTAGCCCATTCAATCGCCTTCGCCTCGTTTTCGACAAATTTCTCCCTTTTAAATCATTTCCAGATTATCCTACTCCATTCAATTTCATTTTTTTTCCGTCTACTGGTTAAAAGAATAAAGTCGCGGTTAATCTTCGGGTGCGATCATACCAGCACTAATGCACCGGATCCCGTCAGCACTACGCCGTTAAGCGTGCTTGAGCGAGAGTAGTACTAGGATGGGTGACCCCCTGGGAAGTCCTTGTCTTGCACCCCCTTTGCCCTTTTTTTTTCTTTTTATTTTTTTCACCCTTCCCCGGACAACCTATCCGGTTTTTAGCCCATTGAATCGCCTTCACCTCTTTTTCGACAAATTTCTCCCTTTTAAACCATTTCCAGATTATCCTATTCCATTCAATTTCATTTTTTTTTTCTGTCCACTGCTTAAAACGATAAAGTCGTGGTTAATCTTCAGGTGAGATCATACCAGCAGTAATGCACCGGATCCCATCAGAACTCCGCAGTTAAGCGTGCTTGGGCGAGAGTAGTACTAGATTGGGTGAGTCCCAGGGAAGTCGTCGTGCTGCACGCCTTTTGCCCCTTTTTTTTCCTTTTTTTTTTCACACTTCCCCGGACAACCTGTCTGGTTTTTGGCCCATTCAATCGCCTTCGCCTCCTTTTCGACAAATTTCTCCCTTTTAAACCATTTCCAGATTATCCTATTCCATTTAATTTAATATTTTTTTCCCGCCTACTGCTTAAAGCAATAAAGTCGCGGTTAATCTTCGGGTGCGATCATACTAGCACTAATGCACCGGATCCCATCAGAACACCGCAGTTAAGCGTGCTTGGGCGAGGGTAATACTAATATGGGTGACCCCCTGGGAAGTCCTCGTGTTGCACCCCTTTTGCCCCTTTTTTTTCCTTTGACCCTTCCCCGGACAACCTGTCCGATTTTTAGCCCATTCAATCGCCTTCGCCTCCTTTTCGACAAATTTCTCCCTTCTAAATCATTTCCAAATTATCCGATTCCATTCAATTTTAATTTTTTTCCCGTCTATTGCTTAAAACAATAAACTCGCGGTTAATATTCGGGTGCGATCATACCAGCACTAATGCTCCGGATCCCATCAGAACTCCGCGGTTAAGCGTGCTTGGGCGAAGTAGTATTAGGATGGGTGACCCCCTGGGAAGTCCTCGTGCTGCACCCCTTTTGCTCATTTTTTTTCCATTTTTTTTTCACCCTTCCCCGGACAACCTGTCCGGTTTTTAGCCCATTCAATCGCATTCGCCTCCTTTTCGACAAATTTCTCCCTTTTAAACCATTTCCAGATTATCCTATTCCATTCAAATTCATTTTTTTTTCCGTCCACTGCTTAAAACGAAAAAGTCGTGGTTAATCTTCGGGTGCGATCATACCAGTAGTAATGCACCGGATCCCATCAGAACTCCGCAGTTAAGCGTGCTTGGGTGAGAGTAGTACTAGGTTGGGTGAGTCCCTGGGAATTCTTCGTGTTGCATGCCTTTTGCCCCTTTTTTTTCCTTTTTTTTTTCTCCCTTCCCCGGACAACCTGTCTGGTTTTTAGCCCATTCAATCGCCTTCGCCGCCTTTTCGACAAATTTCTCCCTTTTAAACCATTTCCAGATTATCCTATTACATTCAATTTAAATTTTTTTTTCCGTCTACTGCTTAAAACAATAAAGTCGCGGATAATCTTCGGGTGCGATCATACTAGCACTAATGCACTGGATCCGATCAGAACACCGCAGTTAAGCGTGCTTGGGCGAGAGTAGTACTAATATGGGTGACCCCCTGGGAAGTCCTCGTGTTGCACCCCTTTTGCCCCTTTTCTTTCCTTTTTTGTTTTTGACCCTTCCCCGGATAACCTGTCCGGTTTTTAGCCCGTTCAATCACCGTTCCCTCCTTTTCGACAAATTTCTCCATTTTAAACCATTTCTAGATTATCCGATTCCTTTCAATTTCAATTTTTTTTTCCCGTCTACTGCTTAAAACAATAAAGTCGCGGTTAATATTCGGGTGCAATCATACCAGCACTAATGCACCGGATCCCATCAGAACTCCGCGGTTAAACGTGCATGGGCGAAGTAGTATTAGGATGGGTGACCCCCTAGGAAGTCCTCGTGTTGCACCCCTTTTGCCCCTTTTTTTTCCTTTTTTTTTTTCACCCTTCCCCGGACAACCTGTCCGGTTTTTAGCCCATTCAATCGCCTTCGGCTCCTTTTCGACAAATTTCTCCCTTTTAAACAATTTCCAGATTATCCTATTCCATTCAATTTTTTTTTCCGTCTACTGCTTAAAACAATAAAGTCGCGGTTAATCTTCGGGTGCGATCATACCAACACTAATGCACCGGATCCCATCAGAACACCGCAGTTAAGCATGCTTGGGTGAGAGTAGTACTAATATGGGTGACCCCCTAGGAAGTCCTCGTGTTGCACCCCTATTGCCCTTTTTTTTTCCTTTTTCTTTTTTCACCCTTCCCCGGACAACCTGTCCGGTTTTTAGCCCATTTCATCGCCTTCGCCTCCTTTTCAACAAATTTCTTCCTTTTAAACCATTTCCAGAATGTCCGATTCCATTCAAATTCATTTTTTTTCCCATCTACTGCTTAAAACAATAAAGTCGCGGTTAATCTTCGGGTTCGATCATACTACAACTAATGCACCGGATCCCATCAGAACTCCGTAGTTAAGGGTGCTCGGGCGAGAGTAGTACTAGGATGGGTGACCCCCTGGGAAGTCCTCGTCTCGCACCCCTTTCGCCCCCTTTTTTTTCCTTTTTTTTTTTACACTTCCCCGAACGACCTATCCGGTTTTTAGCCCATTCAATCACCTTCGCCTCATTTTCGACAAATTTCTCCCATTTAAACCATTTCCAGATTATCCTATTCTATTCAATTTCATTTTTTTTCCATCTACTGCTTAAAACAAGGAAGTCGCGGTTAATCTTCGGGTGCGATCATACCAGCACTAATGCACCGGATCCCATCAGAACTCCGCGGTTAAGCATGCTTGGCCGAAGTAGCATTAGGATGGGTGACCCCCTGGGAAGTCCTCGTGCTGCACCCCTTTTGGCCCTTTTATTCCTTTTTTTTTTTTCACCCTTCCCCGAACAACCTGTCCGGTTTTTAGCCCATTCAATCGCCTTCGCCTCCTTTTCGACAAATTTCTTCCTTTTAAACCATTTCCAGATTATCCTATTCCATTCAATTTCATTTTTTTTTTCCGCCCACTCCTTAAAATGATAAAGTCGTGGTTAATCTTCGAGGGCGATCATACTAGCAGTAATGCACTGGATCCCATCAAAACTCCGCAGTTAAGCGTGCTTGGGCGAGAGTAGTACTACGTTGGGTGAGTCCCTGGGAAGTCTTCGTGCTGCATGCCTTTTGCCCCCTTTTTTTCCTTTTTTTTTTTTCACCCTTCCCCGGACAACCTGTCTGGTTTTTAGCCCATTCAATCGCCTTCGCCACCTTTTCGACAAATTTCTCCCTTTTAAACCATTTCCAGATTATCCTATTCCATTCAATTTAATTTTTTTTTTCCGTCTACTGCTTAAAACAATAAAGTCGCGGTTAATCTTCGGGTGCGATCATACTAGCACTAATGCACCGGATCCCATCAGAACTCCGCAGTTAAGCGTGCTTGGGCGAGAGTAGTACTAATATGGGTGACCCCCTGGGAAGTCCTCGTGTTGCACCCCTTTTGCCCCTTTTTTTTCCTTTTTCTTTTTTGACCCTTCCCCGGACAACCTGTCCGGTTTTTAGCCCATTCGATCGCCTTCGCCTCCTTTTCGACAAATTTCTCCCTTTTAAACCATTTCCAGATTATCCGATTCCGTTCAATTTCAATTTTTTTTCCCGTCTACTGCTTAAAACAATAAAATCGCGGTTAATATTCCGGTGCGTTCATACCAGCACTAATGCACCGGATCCCATCAGAACTCCGCGGTTAAGCGTTCTTGGGCGAAGTAGTATTAGGATGGGTGACCCCCTGGGAAGTCCTCGTGTTGCACCCCTTTTGCCCCTTTTTTTTTCCTTTTTTTTTTTCGCCCTTTCCCGGACAACTTGTCCGGTTTTTAGCCCATTCAATCGCCTTCGCCAGCTTTTCGACACATTTCTCCCTTTTAAACCATTTCCAGATTATCCTATTCCATTCAATTTCATTTTTTTTTCCGTCTACTGCTTTAAACAATAAAGTCACAGTTAATCTTCGGGTGCGAACATACCAGCACTAATGCACCGGATCCCATCAGAACACCGCAGTTAATCGTGCTTGGGCGAGAGTATTACTAATATGGGTGACCCCCTGGGAAGTCCTCGTGTTGCACCCCTTTTGCCCCTTTTTTTTCCTTTTTTTTTTTGACCCTTCCCCGGACAACCTGTCCGGTTTTTAGCCCATTAGATCGCCTTCGCCTCCTTTTCGACAAATTTCTCCCTTTTAAACCATTTCCAGATTATCCGATTCCATTCAATTTCAATTTTTTTTCTCGTCTACTGCTTAAAACAATAAAACCGCGGTTAATATTCGGGTGCGATCATACCAGCACTAATGCACCGGATCCCATTAGAACTCCGCGGTTAAGCGTTCTTGGGCGAAGTAGTATTAGGATGGGTGACCCCCCGGGAAGTCCTCGAGTTGCACCCCTTTTGCCCCTTTTTTTTTCCTTTTTTTTTCCCCCGTTCCCCGGACAACCTGTCCGGTTTTTAGCCCATTCAATCGCCTTCGCCTCCTTTTCGACAAATTTCTCCCTTTTAAACCATTTCCAGGTTATCCTATTCCATTCAATTTCAATTTTTTTTTCCGTCTACTGCTTAAAACAATAAAGTCGCGGTTAATCTTCGGGTGCGATCATACCAGCACTAATGCACCGAATCCCATCAGAACACCGCAGTTAAGCGTGCTTGGGCGAGAGTAGTACTAATATGGGTGACCCCCTGGGAAGTCCTTGTGTTGCACCCCTTTTGCTCCTATTTTCCCTTTTTTTTTCTTTTACTGTTAGGATTAAATATTCATGGTAAACAATTTACGATTTAATCCTAACAATAAACAATTTAAACTCATTTTCGTCCTCATAGGGATCAATATGACCTTCATCTGGATCTCCATGGCTGGTACCAGACTTCATGCTAGTATCATCACAATTAAATGACTGGAGAAATTGCTCTTTCATGTAGTCCATACTTTTGATGACTAATTCTTGTTCAGAAAGTGCTGGATATTTTTGTCGTAATTCATTTTGAATTTGGCCAAATGGATTCTAGACTGTGGGAGCAGCTGGGATTAACTTTGGAGTATCATCCTAGCAGGCCTGAGTATGACCTTTAATTTTCTGGAGCAATTCTTGATGAGGTTTTGGATCATCCATCTCATTCCACCATTTATAAAAGAAAACTCTTTTTAAACGGGGAATTTTATTCTGAAAATCACATTGAAAATCCCACTTCCAAATCCAAGGGATTCCGAAGCGGATTACAAAATGGACTGCATATTTGGATATAGATATGTCCTTATATCCGGGAAGGTGACTGTATGCAATTTGCCATTCGTTAAATGCATTACGAACATCTTCTAGAAAAACATCAATTTGAATGCCAAATTTATCCCACCAAACGAGAAACCAGTTGGGGAGATCGTTTTGTAAAAGTTCGGGAAGGACACGAATGAACCAAGAATGGTTCTGTGGGGGATTCATATAGAAGAAAGCTTGAGAAAAGGCATCAATATAATCCCAATAGCTGTAGCGAGATTCCTTGGAACGGATCTGAAGAGTGCGGGTAACATGGGGATGCATACCCCAAGCTAGCATAGGCAAGATATGTTGCATTGTAGCCTTGCTGTAATTAATGGGACTTGCTGTGCGATTTGGTTCAGCAAGAGTATGCTTGAAATCCACAGAAGCAGTATCAACAAGGATCTGCTCATAAATATATCTGTACTGATCAAAGTGAGGTAAAGAATGTTGAGTTGTTAAATACCTCCTTTTAATTTCCCATGGATCTTTCATCCACTGGATATCTGTATTTTCAATATAGAGGACTGTTTCCGCAGTAATGAAATTCTGGACATATGGTACTGGAGGAGCAAGTAGGACATCTTTAGCCGTTTGGCTAGATTCCCCTTTTTTACTGGAATAGGCATTAAGCCTTGGAAATTCTGTATTGTAAGGGTTTGAACCCCTGCCACGGCCCCGTCGGCCCGGGCCTCGGCCTCTATTCTGCATTATTTGGACCCTGCAACTATTCGCGGGTTAGGAAGTCTGGAAGAGAATTAGTGTCGCCTTTGATATATTCAATATCAAAATCAAATACTAAAAGTTGGCCTTGCCATGCGGCAAAAATTTGTTTTTGAGCCAAATTCTGAACATCTTTTTTGAAAAAATTTTTGGCTGCAGAACACTCAACTCTAATTAAAAAATGTTGATTTAGAAGATCATCCTGGAATTTTAAGACACGTTTAATAATGGCTAAACATTCTTGTTTAATGTCGGATAATTTTTTGCAGCTTGGTGCCAAATACCAGAAGTAAATCGTAAAAGTTCTTCTTTTTTACTGTTAGGATTAAATTGTTTAAGTATGCCGCCATAGCCAAGGTTGGAGGCACCGGTTTCAACAATTTTCTTCCATTCTGGATTAGGTAAAGAAAGGCAAGGTAGAGTTTTAACTCTAGCCTTAATTTGCTGAACAGCTTCTGTATGTTCTGGACCCCATGGTGGAAGGTTTTTTCTAAGTTTGGAATATAAAATTGTTGCATCGGTAGCGAGGTTAGGATAGTAATCATGAATATAATTTAAACTACCCAAAAATCTCTGTAATTGAGTTTTATCTTTAATTTCATCTGGAAATTTAGATGCAAATTCCATGCTTCTATTAATAGGAATAATGGTACCATTATGAATATTATGGCCCAAAAATCTAATTGTTGTCTGAAAAAGTTGCATTTTTGTTGCAGAAACTACTAACCCATTTCTGACGATAACATGCTTAAAAATATTAAGATGTTTCATATGTTGATCAATTGATGAGGAGAAAATTAAAACATCATCAATATAACAAATGGAGAATTCTGTATAAGGATTAAAAATATCATTCATAATATGCTGGAATTCAGATGGTGTATTTTTCAAACCAAAAGGCATTACATTCCATTCAAAATGCCCAAAAGGTACTGTAAAAGCAGTTTTATATCTATCTTGTTCAGCGATTTGGACTTGCCAATATCCTGATTTCATGTCAAATTTAGAAAATACAACTGCATCCTGGAGACGATCTAAAAGATCCTTTTTGTTAGGAACTGGATACCCTATCCATTGTAAGGCTTCATTAAGAGGTTTATAGTTAATTACCAATCTTGGCACACCTCTTTCAATTTCTACATTTTTATTAACATAAAAGGCAGTACAACTCCAAGGAGATCGACTGGATCTAATGAGTTTTTTCTGGAGGAGAGTATTAATTTCTGTTTTACAGAGTTCTAAATACTCTTTTTTCATTTGACTAGGGCGAGTGCGAGTAGGAATTTTCCGCTCATCATAACCTGGTTCATAAGGAAGAGAAACTATGTGTTTCTTTCGATTCCAAAAGGCATTTGGAATATCACTGCAGATTTCCTGTTGAAATTCTTGTTCAAGTGATTTAATTTTTTGCTGGAAAGAAGACTGTTGAAGTCGTTGTTCTGTAGTTAAAAAGCTAATTTCCTTTTCTAGGAAATTAATTTGTTTTTCTTTGAAATTAACTAGATCTTTAATCTGATCTAATTCTTTTGTATAAGGTTCTGTAATGAACTCAAAAATAATCGGTTGATTATTTAGAGTCGTGTGTATGCCAATAGAATCAATTTTAGAGATTGGCATAAGTAAACACAGAAAAGGTGTTCCAAGAATTATGGCTTGAGACATGTTCTTAATAAGAACAAAAGAAGTTGGAAGACATAATCCTTGATTACAAATTAATACTTCTGGAAGTTTATACTGAATGTATAAAGAATTACCACTTGCACTTGTAAGTGATTGAGTTGTTTTATAGAAGTATTTTGTAGGAATTAATCCTTCCTAAATACAATTCATATCAGCACCACTATCAACAAGGGCAATGGCATCTTTTATGATAAAATCTGGTTTGATCATAAAAGTGATTCTGATATACCATTTCTGAAAAGTAACCGAATTCATGAGTATGAGATAATTAGGCTCTTTTGATTCTGAAACAGAAGTGGATTCATTGATTTGAATTCCTTTTTCTCTATTCTGGATTTTACTATTAATCTTTTTAATTTCAGAGTTAATAGTTATATTAGAATTTTGTAAATGTTTAATTTCGATTTTTAAAGCATTTACTTCCATCTTTAAATCCTGGATTGTTAAAGGTTTTTCTTCTGTAATAGGTTGGAGTCTTTGGAAAACTTCTTTTCACACTGTAATGTCGAGGAGGAAGTATTTCTTCCTTCTTCTGCTGCTGTAAACATAATTCTAAGAATTTTAATTTCATTTCTGGATTAGAAATTTGATCAGCAAAAGTAACCATATTCTGTTCTTCTTCTGTAAGAACATTGATATTGGGTCCTCCAATATCAAGTTCATTCATCTCAACTATGGCTTTCCAATAGTTGACTTCATCAGATATCTGATTGATGTGAGTTTTACATTCACAAATTTCTGGAGAGTCACCAGACTCATTCCCACTTCCTGAGGAGTATAAAGCTGCAATTTCATCTTCTTCATCAGAAGAAGTGTCTAATTCATCAGAAAGTATTCTAAGAATTTTTTGCTGAATATCATTATCTATTGATAATTCATTAAGCTTCTGTTGTAGTTTTGATTTACAACGATTAGCATAATGACCTATCTGACCACATTTATAGCATTTAATTGTGGATTTAGATTTCTTCCTGGAATATTTTTGTTTACCTTTTGAAGGTATTTGTGGCTGGATGGGATTTTTAGCATATTTATGTTTCTTGGATTTTTTGGAATAATACTATGAGGATTTTCCAATTTTATGCCGTTTCTGTTTGTGAGGATACTGTAATTTTGTATCATAGGCAAATTGTTCACAAAATTTACCTAATTCTTTTCTTCCTGTAAGATGTTGTTGTTTCATCTGTTGCTGTAATTTAAGATCATTACATAAAGCAAGACCTTCATCAATGATAATACCTACGAGTTGGCCATAGGTATACCTACTGTATGGAATAGCCAATTGATTATGACGATCTCTTAACTTCTTTCTGACCCTTTCAGCAAAAAGAGTAGGAAGACCATCAATAAATTTGGCTTTCCAATGATCTGTATTAGTATCAGCCCTACGATGTACTTTCATCAGGAAGACATCCTTATACCATCTAAAATGAGATAAAGATGGACATCGTAATTTTTGTAATAGTTCTCTACTCCTGTCTTCAATACCAGTTACGGCACCAATGAAATGGAGAACTATAGTGTTTACAAGAGTGTAAACAGCATCTTGTTCAGTGGCTTCAGCTCTGGTGTCTGGATCAGTCTTTATACGAGTAGAATTTAAGATTTCATTATTCTGTACTGTAGTGAGAATATTATCCCACCATCCTTTAAGTAACCTGGTAAAACCGCTAACTATAAATTGAGCTACTTGATGGTCAGTATTCTCATTTTGTTTGCAAACTGTAGCAAACATGAGCATATGCTGGAGGACTTCAAAAATTTGATTTTCGCTTAGACCATCAATATTCCATTCATAAATGGTTTTACTGTGGTAAGATCTCTGATGCTGGAGAAAGTCTTCTTCATAAAGAAGATCCATAGGACTAGGTCTGGAATAATAATATCTACTGGGTGCAGTATTAGCAGTTCTATCGATAGTGGTTCCATAATGAACTCTATTAATTGAGGAGGGTTCATTTTGGAAGTTAGCTTGGATTTCAGATATTTGGTGGGGTTCCAAATTCTGATAATTTTCTTCTATCTCCTGGAAATGATTTCTAGATAGCATATTAACTTGTGAGGATTCTCCTATATGAAGATTTTTAATCTTGTTTAATAGAGTATCCATGAATTCTGTATTATCTTTTTTCGGTTTTAAATTAAAATTTGTGACTGTAGGAGTAGGCTTAAAAGCTACTGGTTGTATATCTGGAGTTTTAGGTTGAAGATGACAGGTGTCCTTAATATAAACAACTGTTTCTTCAATTCTTGTTAACGGTTTTCCCATAGTTTGACAGAAAAGATTAGTATATTTATTCTGTTTGATTATAGGAATAATTTCCTTAACTGTCACCATATTAGTGCTTTTGGGAGGAGGTTCTACAAAAGCAGTAACAACTAAGGGTTGACTGGTAGTAGAATCACTAGGAAGTAACTCTAAAGATTTTGCAGGAGGGTGTACTGAGGTAACAATATTACCATCAGTAGTTACCCAATTTTTCTGGATATTTTCTAAAACATTTATTTGTGAATTTGATATATTACCACTTTCCATAAACCATGACGGAAAAGGTTGAAGTCTCTGGTTATTTTTCAAATAATCATAATACTGGTTTTTAATTTCTGTCAATCGTTCTGGAGTGTGATTTGCAAAATACTATTTCCTGAATTTTGCATATTTTTCCTGGTAGAAATCATAAATCCTATTTTCACTGCCTGGACTAAAATCCATTAAACTTCAAAACTCATGTCACTGGCAGTAGGACTATAGGGTCCTTTGCTACTGGATTCCCTAGGTTCATATATACCATGTGGGATCCTATTGGTTGAAAACTGTAATCCTTGGACTACCGGATCCATAGGGTCAACATGCTCTCGATTATTTGGGGGTTTGGATGGCATACCTTGTATAACAAATTCTACAGATTCTGCACTAGAGTGTCTAGATGACTCAGGAAAATCTACTCTATATGCCTCTCGAAAAGAGGGAGTAGATCTAATACTGGCAATTGACATACTTCCGGATAATTGCCTCTGAGGCCGTTGGAAACGAAGGTAAACATTTCCTCCATCTGTCTGTATAACCTCATCCAAATTGTGTCTAACAATTGGTCTAGGGGGAACATCATTAGTTACTTGCCATGTTTCTGGAAAACTAATTTTGTCCCATTTAATCATTTGAGGAACAGCAACTTGGCTACTATAAAGATTGGTGTCAATAAGCACTGCGTGACCTTGATCACTCTGCTTTTTAATATAAGGATTTAAAGTTGATAAAACCTTTAAATAAATTCTGTATATGACTGTAAAAGGTGGTGATCCTGGAAGATACTCATAACCATGAGATAATATCCTTAGTTCTAAAACCTTAGATAGGTTTTGATCTGATAAGGCTACACTTAGGTTGGGATAAATGTCAAAATATACTAGACCATGAGCTAGGCTTGTTTCTATGGCTCCCATAAGCGAAGCTCTCCAATTGGTACACCTACCATCTCGTAGCGTACACTGGATACTGGTATTTTGACCTAAAAGAGTTAGGGGCTTGAAAGCAATCTGGACAAGTCCTATATGGACATATTTATATTGCTGTAAGAAAGGATAAAGATCCTGGAGATGGATTAAATACATTAATTCATCATTATTCTGGACTGAAGCGGCATGCTCAAAAGTCTTAATGATTCTGCGGCTGGAAAAGTCAAGCTTACCTATCTTATAGATGGTATTAGGTTTTACCTTAGGTATTGTCCATTTATCAAGTGCCCCCTTGACATCTTGATAAACAACTAATTCTCTGGCTTCTGATGTAGAAGCTACTGTATTGGCCACTGTGTTGGCTACTGTGTTAGTATCTTCTGTAGGTTCAGAATTCATGTGATTGTATGATGACCGTAAATGTATAATTAAGATCAAATAAAACTAACTATAATTAATGCTAAACATGGCTCTGATACCAATAATGGTGCTTGACACAGGATAAAGCTAGCACGTCTGTCAACGACTTATGAGAATGACCTAACCGCAATCACTGCTACTGGTCTAACCTCAACGCGACTTGGGTGACGTCCCACTAACCCTAACACTGTTCTACCCATTATTAAGCACTTAACCAGGAATAGTATTGATCATAGTTTTATTTTATCATATCCTAATTATGACATCTATGATCTCATGATTTACTGTGCTGGAGGGGGAGGCCTAAAGGCCGTAGCCAAGATGCAGATTTGTTCCTGTAATTGATTTTGGGTTTTTTCAATTTGTTGATTACAATATTCTACTTGTTGATTAGCCCAATTATCATTTGGAAATATAGTAAGAAATTGGATATAATTATTTCGCCTAGAAATATAATAATCTTATATTTCATTTAATATTGCAAGAATATTAACAGAGCTCATACATAATGAAGATTTAAAAGATAAAAGACATACTTACAACCAACACTTCGAACTTTTATTAACAAAAATACAAACATAAAAAAAGTTAAACAATATTCAAGAATAATAAGTTAGAGTTAAGATTATATATAATAAAAGTTTACAAACTTAGGTTATAGAGATGATAAGATTAATTAATTAAGGATAATAATTTATTATACTTATTAATATTATTATATTATTAAATTATATATATATATATATATATTAAATACAATATATGTTGAAACGGTTGGTTTCAGGTTTAGTTCAGTGTACAATGTGCTTGAACCGATACCGAACCGAAAATATAAAAAAAAAAATCAAATTAAAAAATCACATAGACTGATTCTTATTAAAAAAAATATATACCAAATATAGCCAATTTGGTCAGATTCAATCGATTTGGTCAATTTTTTCTATTTTTTTTAACCACCCTAATAATTATAATGTTTCATAACAAATATTAAAATATATGAATTTTTTATCAAAATAATTTGTAATTTTTATTACCACAAATAATTCGAAACATTTACCTCTATCGTTGGGTGATATAATAAAAAGATCAGATTCTACAAAACTTAACAGAAATTAGGTGGTAGAGACGGTGATGTGGACCAATAGGATAACTACTTTACAATTGACTACACTTAAAGTTGAAAAATGTTTTGGAATTTAAGTTTTTGAGCTCTAAAATTAGCTTTAATGAGCTAGCAATGGGTCCCACCCACTGTGATGTGATATTTTGATCTTGGTTTTTTTTTTCCCTCCTTATCATGTCATTAGTGCTCTATTAGAGTACCAAAATTAGTGCTATGAATCATTGCAGACATAAAGTTAGCTTGGCAATAAGCCAAATAAATTACTTATTATCTCATTTATGCCACATTATCTCTTTATTTTTTTAAACTTTTTTTTTTGTAAAAAAATTAAAAAAATTAAGTCATATCCAACCCATAAGATTCCAAATGTTTCCTATATTTTAATCCAAATTTCAATATAGTCAATAAATTTTCAATTTGAACAATTTGGTCCTGACACTTTTAAATATAGTTTCAATTTCCTCATTTCATCTAAATTTTTGTTAATTTTTTCTACGTATACATTTTAAAAAATTGACAAGTGTCTCAAAATTATTAATTTTAACCTCCAATTTAAATGGAGTGAGTAAATTGAAACTAAACTTAAAGTGTGGAAACAAAATGTTCAAATTAAAACTATAGGAACTGAAATAAAAGTAGAGTCACATTACATGAGTAAAAAGTGTAATTAATTTTTTTTATTATTATTGTTATTATTTTTAATGTCATTGCTCAATTTTTGTGTGGGCAAATTATACTTTACCCTCTTAATTTTTATTTTTATTTTTGGTTTTGTTTTTTCCAATTCAATTCAATAGTTAACTTTCGTTCAATTTTATACAAAAAATGTTATGTGAGTGACATAATATTTCATTATTATTATCTAATTTTGAATAAATTATATTTTGCATTCCTTAAGAAAGCCTGAACTCAAAAAATAAATAAATAAATAAAAGGGAAACAAACTTGGAATCATCAACGGAATTATGAATCTTTTTTTAAATAATTTTTCTTCACTTAAAAAAAAAAAAATTATGGATTGGGTTTCAAATTCTAGACCTAATCTCACTTGTGCTGGTATGTCCCTAATTTGGGCTTTTATTTGAGTAAAAGCCCAATGAGCTTGGGCCAGGTTGGGTTTCAAGTTCAAGACCCAATTCTAGACTCTGTCTAACTTGGGTAGGTTTGTCTAGGATTTGGCCTTTGTTTGTAAGTAAAATCCCTATCAACTTGGGCCAGGCTTCAAATTCAAGGCCCAGTCTCACTTGGGCTGACCAGTTCAGGATTTGGGCTTTGTTTAGGTAAAAGCCCAACGATTTGGGTTGGGCTGGGTTTCAATGTCAAGGCCCAGTCTCACTTCAATTAGGGCTTGGTTTAGGTAAAAGGCCAATGAGCTTGGGCCAGACTGTGTTTCAAAATCAAGCCCCAAATCCAACCCAATCTCACTTGGACCGGCCCATACAGAATTTGGGACTTGTTTGGGTAAAAGCCCAACAAAGTTTGGGCCAGACCAGGTTTCAAAGACAAAAAAACTGTATGCCATTCTCATTAATCTTTCTCATAATTTTTAAAATCGAGCCTTTGAGATTTATTTAATCCTCTTAAAAATAAGATTTATTTGAAAGAAGTGATTTCATGAAAGAGCATTGATTATATATATATATATATCTTTTTGATTTTTTTTTATGAAAATATTTGTATATGATTTTTTTTGGATTAATTAAAAAAATAAAAAAATCAAGATTTCACACATTTTTTACTTTAAAACCCAATGTTTCAATTTCGACAAATTAAACCTTGGAGTTTCATTCGTATTTCAATGTACCCTCTCCGTCCATCTCCATTTGTGTAAGCTAATGTATAATTGTTTTCGGATTTAAAGAAAAGCTGAAACTTTTTGTTTTTTTTTTTTGTTGTTGTAATTAACCCTAATATTTATTATATTTTTTTGTGTATATATATATAATTTACCTATCTTATTGTATATGTATATGTGTGCTTGTATATATGGTAGAAATGTTTTTATTCAAATTTCGACTTTTCTAATGATAAAATTTTAATTTCGTCCCTAATTTTGATAATTATGTAAGAAAGGCTATCTGAAATGTAAAAGACGCTTATTAGTGTGCTTAATAGATTAAGACTACCTGAAATGTAAGAGACACTTATAATGCATTAATGGATTAATGTTATTTTTAGTTATCAAAATTAGAGACGCAATCAAAATTTTACTCCCTCCATTCAATATTGATAGTCCCTTTTTGAAAATTCAAACTTTTTAAGAGAACAAAATCATTGCACTTTGAATTCAAATTTTAAATAATTAATTCCAAAGTACCCATTTTATTTTCATTTTTAAATATATTTGCAATCACTTATAAAACAATAATTTTGAAATTTAAAGTTTTGACTTTTCAAAGTAAACATAATTTTGAGACAGTAAAAAACGTAATAATGGATCAATTGTAACTCCCTAACTTCCAGGCAATTTCTGTCAATCGTTCTGGAGTGTGATTTGCAAAATACCATTTCCTGAATTTTGCATATTTTTCCTGGTAGAAATCATGATTTAGGATTTCCCTATTTTCTCTGCCTGGACTAAAATCCATTAAACTTCAAAATTCATGTCACTGGCAGTAGGACTATAGGGTCCTTTGCTACTGGATTCCCTAGGTTCATATATACCATGTGGGATTCTATTGGTTGAAAACCGTAATCCTTGGACTACCGGATCCATAGGGTCAACATGTTCTGGATTATTTGGGGGTCTGGATGGCATACCTTGTATAACAGATTCTACAGATTCTGCACTAGAGTGTCTACATGACTCAGGAAAATCTACTCTATATGCCTCTCGGAAAGAGGGAGTAGATCTGATACTGGCAATTGACATACTTCTGGATAATTGCCTCTGAGGCCGTTGGAAACGAAGGTAAACATTACCTTCATCTGTCTGTATAACCTCATCCAAATTGTGTCTAACAATTGGTCTAGGGGGAACAACATTAGTTACTTGCCATGTTTCTGTAAAACTAATTTTGTCCCATTTAATCATTTGAGGAATAGCAACTTGGCTACTGTAAAGATTGGTGTCAATAAGCACTGTGTGACCTTGATCACTCTGCTTTTGAATATAAGTATTTAACGTTGATAAAACCTTTAAATAAATTCTGGATATGACTGTAAAAGGTGGTGATCCTGGAAAATACTCATAACCATGAGATAATATCCTTAGTTCTAAAACCTTAGATAGGTTTTGATCTGATAAGGCTACACTTAGGTTGGGATAAATGTCAAAATATACTGGACCATGAGCTAGGCTTGTTTCTATGGCTCCCATAAGCGAAGCTCTCCAATTGGTACATCTACCATCTCGTAGCGTGCACTGGATACTGGTATTTTGGCCTAAAAGAGTTAGGGGCTTGAAAACAATCTGGACAAGTCCTATATGGACATATTTATATTGCTGTAAGAAAGGATAAAGATCCTGGAGATGGATTAAATACATTAATTCATCATTATTCTGGACTGAAGCGGCATGCTCAAAAGTCTTAATGATTCTGCAGCTGGAAAAGTCAAGCTTACCTATCTTATAGATGGTATTAGGTTTTACCTTAGGTATTGTCCATTTATCAAGTGCCTCCTTGACATCTTGATAAGCAACAAATTCTCTGGCTTCTGATGTAGAAGCTACTGTATTGGCCACTGTGTTGGCTACTCTATTAGTATCTTCAGTAGGTTCAGCATTCATGTGACTGTATGATGACCATAAATGTATAATTAAGATCAAATAAAACTAACTATAATTAATGCTAAACATGGCTTTGATACCAATAATGGTGCTTGACACAGGGTAAAGCTAGCACGTCTGTCAACGACTTATGAGAATGACCTAACCGCAATCACTGCTACTGGTCTAACCTCTACGCGACTTTGGTGACGTCCCACAAACCCTAACACTGTTCTACCCATTATTAAGCACTTAACCAGGAATAGTATTGATCATAGTTTTATTTTATTTTATCCTAATTATGACATCTATGTTCTCATGATTTACTGTGCTGGAGGGGGAGGCCTAAAGGCCGTAGCCAAGATGCAGATTTGTTCCTGTAATTGATTTTGGATTTTTTCAATTTGTTGATTACAATATTCTACTTGTTGATTAGCCCAATTATCATTTGGAAATATAGTAAGAAACTGGATATAATTATTTCGCCTAGAAATATAATAATCTAATATTTCATTTAATATTGCAAGAATATTAACAGAGCTCATACATAATGAAGATTTAAAAGATATAAGAAATACTTACAACCAACACTTCGGACTTTTATTAACAAAAATACAAACATAAAAAAAGTTAAAAAATATTCAAGAATAATAAGTTAGAGTTAAGATTATATATTATAAGAGTTTACAAACTTAGGTTATAGAGATGATAAGATTAATTAATTAAGGATAATAATTTATTATACTTATTAATATTATTATATTATTAAATTATATATATATATATATATATTAAATACGATATATGTTGAAACGGTTGGTTTCAGGTTTAGTTCGGTGTACAATGTGCTTGAACCGATACCGAACCGAAAATATAAAAAAAAATCAAATTAAAAAATCACATAGACAGATTCTTATTAAAAAAAATATATACCAGATATAGCCAATTTGGTCAATTTTTTCTTTTTTTTAACCACCCTAATAATTATAATGTTTCATAACAAATATTAAAATATATGAATTTTTTATCAAAATAATTTGTAATTTTTATTACCACAAATAATTCGAAACATTTACCTCTTCGTTGGGTGATATAATAAAAAGGTCAGATTCTAAAAAACTTAACAGAAATTAGATGGTAGAGACGGTGATGTGGACCAATAGGATAACTACTTTACAATTGACTACACTTAAAGTTGAAAAATGTTTTGGAATTTTAATTTTTGAGCTCTAAAATTAGCTTTAATGAGCTAGCAGTGGGTCCCATCCACTGTGATGTGATGTTTTGATCTTGGTTTTCTTTTCCCCCTTCTTATCATGTCATTAGTGCTCTATTAGAGTACCAAAATTAGTGCTATGAATCATTGCGGACATAAAGTTAGCTTGGCAATAAGCCAAATAAATTACTTATTATCTCATTTATGTCACATTATCTCGTTATTTTTTTTAAACTTTTTTTTTTTGAAAAAAAATTAAAAAATTAAATCATATCCAACTCATAAGATTCCAAATGTTTCCTATATTTTAATCCAAATTTCAATATAGTCTATAAATTTTCAATTTGAACAATTTGGTCCTAACACTTTTAAATATAGTTTCAATTTAGTCATTTCATCTAAATTTTTGTTAATTATGTCTACGTATGCATTTTAAAAAATTGACAAGTGTCTCAAAATTATTAATTTTAACCTCCAATTTAAATGGAGTGACTAAATTGAAACTAAACTTAAAGTGTGGAAACAAAATGTTCAAATTAAAACTATAGGAACTGAAATAAAATTAGAGTCACATTACAAGAGTAAAAAGCGTAATTAATTTTTTTTATTATTATTGTTATTATTTTTAATGTCATTGCTCAATTTTTGTGTGGGCAAATTATACTTTACCCTCTTAACTTATTTATTTTTTGGTTTTGTTTTTTCCAATTCAATTCAATAGTTAACTTTCGTTCAATTTTATACAAAAAATGTTATGTGAGTGACATAATATTTCATTATTATTATCTAATTTTGAATAAATTATATTTTGCATTCCTTAAGAAAGCCTGAACTCAAAAAATAAATAAATAAATAAAAGGGAAACAAACCTGGAATCATCAACGGAATTATGGCCTCCGGGCTTAGCCCAAGATTTGAATCTTTTTTTAAATAATTTTTCTTCACTTAAAAAAAAAATTATGGATTGGGTTTCAAATTCAAGACCTAATCTCACTTGTGCTGGTATGTCCCTAATTTGGGCTTTTATTTGAGTAAAAGCCCAATGAGCTTGGGCCAGGTTGGTTTTCAAGTTCAAGACCCAATTCTAGACTCTGTCTAACTTGGGTAGGTTTGTCTAGGATTTGGCCTTTGTTTGAGTAAAATCCCAATCAACTTGGGCTGACTAGTTCAGGATTTGGGCTTTGTTTAGGTAAAAGCCCAACGATTTGGGCTGGGTTGGGTTTCAATGTCAAGGCCCAATCTCACTTCAGTCGACATGTCCAAGATTTGGGCTTGGTTTAGGTAAAAGGCCAATGAGCTTGGGCCCGACTGAGTTTCAAAATCAAGGCCCAAATCTACCCCAATCTCACTTGGACCGGCCCATGCAGAATTTGGGACTTGTTTGGGTAAAAGCCCAACAAGTTTGGGCCAGACTAGGTTTCAAAGACAAAAAAACTGTATGCCATTCTCTTTAATCTTTCTCATAATTTTTAAAATCGAGCCTTTGAGATTTATTTAATCCTCTTAAAAATAAGATTTATTTGAAAGAAGTGATTTCATGAAAGAGCATTGATTATATATATATATATATTTTTTTTTGATTTTTTTTTCTAAAAATATTTGTATATGATTTTTTTTGGATTAATTAAAAAAATAAAAAATCAAGATTTCATACATTTTTTACTTTAAAACCCAATGTTTCAATTTCGACAAATTAAACCTTGGAGTTTCATTTGTATTTCAATGTACCCTCTCCGTCCATCTCCATTTGTGTAAGCTAATGGATAATTGTTTTCGGATTTAAAGAAAAGCTGAAACTTTTTGTTTTTTTTTTTTGTTGTTGTAATTAACCCTAATATTTATTATATTTTTTTGTGTATATATATATAATTTACCTATCTTATTGTATATGTATATGTGTGCTTGTATATATGGTAGAAATTTTTTATTCAAAATTTGACTTTTCTACTGATAAAATTTTAATTTCGTCCCTAATTTTGATAATTATGTAAGAAAGGCTATCTGAAATGTAAAAGACGCTTATCAGTGTGCTTAATAGATTAAGACTACATGAAATGTAAGAGACACTTATAATGCATTAATGGATTAATGTTATTTTTAGTTATCAAAACTGGAGACGCAATCAAAATTTTACTCCCTCCATTCAATATTGACAGTCCCTTTTTGAAAATTCAAACTTTTTAATAGAACAAAATCATTGCACTTTGAATTCAAATTTTAAATAATTAATTCCAAAGTACGCTTTTTATTTTCATTTTTACATATATTTGCAATCATTTATAAAACTATAATTTTGAAAATTTTGAAATTTAAAGTTTTGACTTTTCAAAGTAAACATAATTTTGGGACAGTAAAAAATGTAATAATGGATCAATTGTAACTCCCCAACTTCCAGGCAATTTTTGTCAATCGTTCTGGAGTGTGATTTGCAAAATACCATTTCCAGAATTTTGCATATTTTTCCTAGTAGAAATCCTGATTTAGGATTTCCTTATTTTCACTGCCAGGACTAAAATCCATTAAACTTCAAAATTCATGTCACTGGCAGTAGGACTATAGGGTCCTTTGCTACTGGATTCCCTAGGTTCATATATACCATGTGGGATTCTATTGGTTGAAAACCGTAATCCTTGGACTACCGGATCCATAGGGTCAACATGTTCTGGATTATTTGGGGGTCTGGATGGCATACCTTGTATAACAGATTCTACAGATTCTGCACTAGAGTATCTAGATGACTCCGGAAAATCTACCCTATGTGCTTCTTGAAAAGAGGGAGTAGATCTGATACTGGTAGTAGACATACTTCTGGATAATTGCCTCTGAGGCCGTTGGAAACGAAGGTAAACATTTCCTCCATCTGTCTGTATAACCCCATCCAAATTGTGTCTAACAATTGGTCTAGGGGGAACAGCATTAGTTACTTGCCATGTTTCTAGAAAACTAATTTTGTCCCATTTAATCATTTGAGGAACAGCAACTTGGCTACTGTAAAGATTGGTGTCAATAAGCACTGTGTGACCTTGATCACTTTGCTTTTTAATATAAGGATTTAAAGTTGATAAAACCTTTAAATAAATTTTGTATATGACTGTAAAAGGTGGTGATCCTGGAAGATACTCATAACCATGAGATAATATCCTTAGTTCTAAAACCTTAGATAGGTTTTGATCTGATAAGGCTACACTTAGGTTGGGATAAATGTCAAAATATACTGGACCATGAGCTAGGCTTGTTTCTATGGCTCCCATAAGCGAAGCTCTCCAATTGGCACACCTACCATCTCGTAGCGTACACTGGATACTGGTATTTTGACCTAAAAGAGTTAGGGGCTTGAAAGCAATCTGGACAAGTCCTATATGGACATATTTATTTTGCTATAAGAAAGGATAAAGATCCTGGAGATGGATTAAATACATTAATTCATCATTATTCTGGACTGAAGCGGCATGCTCAAAAGTCTTAATGATTCTGCGGCTGGAAAAGTCATGCTTACCTATCTTATAGATGGTATTAGGTTTTACCTTAGGTATTGTCCATTTATCAATTGCCTCCTTGACATCTTAATAAGCAACTAATTCTCTGGCTTCTGATGTAGAAGCTACTGTATTGGCCACTGTGTTGGCTACGGTATTAGTATCTTCTGTAGGTTCAGTATTCATGTGATTGTATGATGACCATAAATGCATAATTAAGATCAAATAAAACTAACTATAACTAATGCTAAACATGGCTCTGATACCAATAATGGTGCTTGACACAGGGTAAAGCTAACACGTCTGTCAACGACTTATGAGAATGACCTAACCGCAATCACTGCTACTGGTCTAACCTCTACGCGACTTAGGTGACGTCCCACTAACCCTAACACTGTTCTACCCATTATTAAGCACTTAACCAGGAATAGTATTGATCATAGTTTTATTTTATTTTATCCTAATTATGACATCTATGATCTCATGATTTACTGTGCTGGAGGGGGAGGCCTAAAGGCCGTAGCCAAGAGGCAGATTTGTTCCTGTAATTCATTTTGGGTTTTTTCAATTTGTTGATTACAATATTCTACTTGTTGATTAGCCCAATTATCATTTGGAAATATAGTAGGAAACTGGATATAATTATTTCTCCTAGAAATATAATAATCTAATATTTCATTTAAAATTGCAAGAATATTAACAGAGCTCATACATAATGAAGATTTAAAAGATAAAAGAAATACTTACAACCAACACTTCGGACTTTTATTAACAAAAATACAAACAGAAAGAAAGTTAAAAAATATTCAAGAATAATAAGTTAGAGTTAAGATTATATATAATAAAAGTTTACAAACTTAGGTTATAAAGATGATAAGATTGATTAATTAAGGATAATAATTTATTATACTTATTAATATTATTATATTATTAAATTATATATATATATATATGTATATATATTAAATACAATATATGTTGAAACGGTTGGTTTCAGGTTTAGTTCGGTGTACAATGTGCTTGAACCGATACCGAACCGAAAATATAAAAAAAATATCAAATTAAAAAATCACATAGATTGATTCTTATTAAAAAAAAATACCAAATATAGCCAATTTGGTTCGATTCAATCGATTTGGTCAATTTTTTCTATTTTTTTTAACCACCCTAATAATTATAATGTTTCATAACAAATATTAAAATATATGAATTTTTTATCAAAATAATTTGTAATTTTTATTACCACAAATAATTCGAAACATTTACCTCTATCGTTGGGTGATATAATAAAAAGATTAGATTCTAAAAAACTTAATAGAAATTAGGTGGTAGAGACGGTGATGTGGACCAATAGGATAACTACTTTACAATTGACTACACTTAAAGTTGAAAAATGTTTTGGAATTTTAATTTTTGAGCTCTAAAATTAGCTTTAATGAGCTAGCCGTGGGTCCCACCCACTGTGATGTGATGTTTTGATCTTGGTTTTTTTTTTCCCCTCCTTATCATGTCATTAGTGCTCTATTAGAGTACCAAAATTAGTGCTATGAATCATTGCAGACATAAAGTTAGCTTGGCAATATGCCAAATAAATTACTTATTATCTCATTTATGTCACGTTATCTCTTTATTTTTTTAAACTTTTTTTTTGTAAAAAAATTAAAAAATTAAGTCACATCCAACTCATAAGATTCCAAATGTTTCCTATATTTTAATCCAAATTTCAATATAGTCAATAAATTTTCAATTTGAACAATTTGGTCATGACACTTTTAAATATAGTTTCAATTTCCTCATTTCATCTAAATTTTTGTTAATTTTGTCTACGTATACATTTTAAAAAATTGACAAGTGTCTCAAAATTATTAATTTTAACCTCCAATTTAAATGGAGTGACTAAATTAAAAATAAACTTAAAGTGTGGAAACAAAATGTTCAAATTAAAACTATAGGAACTGAAATAAAATTAGAGTCACATTACATGAGTAAAAAGTGTAATTAATTTTTTTTTTATTATTGTTATTATTTTTAATATCATTGCTCAATTTTTGTGTGGGCAAATTATACTTTACCCTCTTAATTTTTTTTTTTTTTTTTGGTTTTGTTTTTTCCAATTCAATTCAATAGTTAACTTTCGTTCAATTTTATACAAAAAATGTTATGTGAGTGACATAATATTTCATTATTATTATCTAATTTTGAATAAATTATATTTTGCATTCCTTGAGAAAGCCTGAACTCAAAAAATAAATAAATAAATAAAAGGGAAACAAACTTGGAATCATCAACGGAATTATGGCCTCCGGGCTTAGCCCAAGATTTGAATCTTTTTTTAAATAATTTTTCTTCACTTAAAAAAAAAAAATTATGGATTGGGTTTCAAATTCATGACCTAATCTCACGTGTGCTGGTATGTCCCTAATTTGGGCTTTTATTTGAGTAAAACCCCAATGAGCTTGGGCCAGGTTGGGTGTAACAACCCTCATTTTGACTTAGTCATACTTGCATACATTTATGGATGATCTTGTTTTAATACGTACATTTGCGAATCTTGTCTTGTTTTGCTTGAATGATTGCTTGCCTGCCTTGTTCTCGTCTGGTATGTTGCCGAGGTCATCTTAAGCCTAGACACCTTCGAGACCTTTGTCACTTAGAACTATCTTGGAACCCCGTTGGTTGACCTCCATCTTCACCCTAGCTTATTGGCCGGGATGTCACCATCTAGGCCGAGGTGCGCGTCGTCTAGGCCGAGATGTGCATCATCTGGGCCGAGATGTTAGTATCTAGGCGTTCTAGATCCTTGATCCTTGCATGAGTGATTTTGTTCCTAGAATGGTATGACCTAGACCGAGGTGTGGCACATCTAGGCCAAGGTGCGGCACAGTTTAGTCAAGTGTTGTCCTTCCAAGCCGATGTCATTGCTACCCTGCTTGCCGAAGCTTTGCCTTAGCCGAGATCATCACTTACCAGAGTCTTGTTGTTAGCCGATGTCATTACTTGCCGGCGTGTTCTTGCTGCCTAGCTTGTCGAGTACGCTTTGTCTTGGTCTTGTCTTGTCATGTCAGTCACCTTTTTGGATAGTGCCAATCAGCTGATGCCACGTGTCCCGACTTAGGGATTAAGTCAGTGATTGTCGTGAGAAACATATCATTTGTATCAAGTCTTGCCTTTTAGAGAGAGAAACTCAAGGAAGAGGAAGGAGATGTTTAAGCTAGAGAGAGTGAACTTCCAAGCTTGATCTTTGGAGCTTGAACCGTTAGATTCAAGTTTTGAGGTTAGAATCATAACCTATTCTTGTTGTTCTTATTGATCATCTGGCTACATTGGACGATCAAACCTGTTCCGCACGCCATTCATCGATTTAAAGTTAGTTTTAGAAAGAGAAAACGGTTTTCATGTGTTTTTGAAGAAAAGCCTCGTTTGATCCGAAAGTTTGCTTTAAAGCTCATGTTTTTGTGTTTGTTTTGATAAGATCCTTGAGTGTGGGTACCCAGGTCCATGTTTTTGAATTCATAGCATGAAGTCTCAGCTGTTGTAATAGCAAGTTTTGATCTTTGCATTCATCTTCCTCATGTTCATGTTCTTCAAGTTCTTCATGCTCATGTTCTTCATGTTTATCAAGAGGGAAACCCAGATTTTTCCCGACTTCGCTTTTGAATGTGGCCATCGAGGCTACGCCTCAGCAAGGACGTGTGGGACCTCGGCCTAGACCTGGTAGTTGCCCAGCGTGTTTTTCCAAGGATAAGAAACTGTGTTTCAATTTGATTGACTTAGTTTTCGAAGGAAGCTGAGGTCATTAGCATGTAAGCTAGACTTGTTTTGAGTAGTGCATTCAATAGACTTTACCATGTGTTGTAGGACTTGGACTTGCCTTGACCCTGATGTTTGAAGAACTAGGTGAGTGGTATTTTTGATAAAGCTATGTTATCAATGTTTTGATGAGCTTTGCTTTGCTTGTTTTTGAAAGATATTTGTTAAGCATGAATGATTGTCCTTAGTTTTGTATCTCGTATTATACTTGCTTGAATGACCTTCTCGGAAAGTCCCTTGTGCTGGAGGACTCTAAACTTTCGCAGCACATCTTGTCTTGGAAGTCCCTTGTGCTGGAGGACTCTAAACTTTCGCAGCACATCTTGTCTTGGAAGTCCCTTGTGCTAGAGGACTCTAAACTTTCGCAGCACATCTTGTCTTGGAAATCCCTTGTGCTGAAGGACTCTAAACTTTCGCAGCACAACTTGTCTTGGAAGTCCCTTGTGCTGGAGGACTCTAAACTTTCGCAGCACATCTTGTCTTGAAAGTCCCTTGTGCTGGAGGACTCTAAACTTTTGTAGCACCCTTGTTCGAGATGCCTCTCTTGCTTTGTCTTGTTTTGCCACGGACGGCTTACCGCGTGGATATGTTTGCCGGAATGTTATTATTTGTAATATGTGATGCTAGTAGGTATCCCTTGAAACTTTGAAGATTTGTTAGATGGACGAGGTCCATTCCGTGTTATATATATAGAGTTTTGTCTTGTATTGTTTTGAAAGGATTTCGTCTATTATTCATGCAAACCCCTTCATTATTTATACCATTCACTGAGTATCCAAGCTCACCCTCTCTATATATATGTAGGTGATGAACAAGAAGGTAGTGACGCCTAGATGTGATTCTGGAGCTTGTTTTGGGTTTTTGATTATGTCGGCTTAACCTGTAATTACGTTGGCAGTCTTGAAAATTATGCTTCTCGATTTATAATACTTATATGTTGCATACGTCGGCTTGAGAAGCCTTCTGATCAAGATGTGTGTTTTGTATACATGTTATGTCGGCAGTGAGGATGTCGGCAATCCTGAAGATTTCGCTTCTAGCAGTATTTCATGTATTTTTGTTCATGTCGGCTTGTGAAGCCCTTTTGTTAATATGAAGGATGTAATTTGTACTTTGCTTCGTTTGTAATTGAGTTGTAACCCATATGCTGATGATTTCTATTTCATTTAACTTATGCACCACTCTTATGGACTAATCTGTGTGTATAAATCGCTTCTGTACTTGTTAGCCCCATATAATTATACCCTGATGGCGTATGGATTTTGGAAGTTGGCCTTGGTAATCTCGGATTACTGGCCATCACGACACCAAATTACTAGGGGCGGTTTGGGGTCATGACAGAATGGTATCAGAGCACAAGTTCCTTGGTAAACGTCATTCACACACTTTGAGTCCTAAAGAGCGTAGGATTTCCCCTTAGAAAGATGTTAGGATTGCATCATATTGCTTGCTATGTGGTCAAGGTGTGCATCATCTCGGTATGCTTAATTGTTACCTGCCTACGTGATTATTTGTTCGTCTTGTTTAAAAGTCACATTTTGCATGCTCATAGCATCATGAGGAGAGGTAGACCTCCAGTTGGCCGAGATCAGTCCGAGGACAGATTGGACAGACTGGAGCGGTTAGTTGAAGGTTTAGCCCGCGAGTTAAGGCAGACAAGACAGCAGTATGCTAGTGCTACGTCGACTTAGGCCGAGTAGACAAACGGCCGAAATGCAGTTCCACCTCCTCCTCCTCCAGTACCACAAGTGCCCCCACATCCAGCTTTATATGGGGACGGCACAATGGCTCTGATCAGGGAGTTCAAGAAAATGAAGCCACCAAGATTCCAAGGGGGTATAGAACCGATGAAGGCCGAAGCTTGGGTTTTGGAGATGGAAAAGCTGTTCGAGATCTTTCCCAGCACTGTCACCCAGAAGGTGACGTTAGTAGCTTTTACACTAGATGACGACGACTGCAGATGGTGGATGATGGTTCGAGAAAGCAATCCAGACTTGACCTGGACCCAATTTTTAGAATTGTTCTACACCAAACACTTTCCCTTAAGTGTTCGGAATCGCAAGGCTACCGAGTTTCAGACTTTGACGCAAGGCAGTAGAACAGTAGCTGAATATGACCGTGCCTTTACTGAGTTGGCATGGTACGCACCCCACATGGTCAATGATGAATATATGAAGGCTAGGAAGTTCGAAAGTGGACTCCGTGGACCGATACAAGACCGGGTTAACATGCTCAACATGCCGACTTATGCCGGAGTATTGGACAAAGCTATTCTAGCCGAAGCCAACTTGAACAGATACCAGGGTTCGGGAGAGAGCCAGAGGAAGAGGCAGAGTTATGACAATCGCCGAGCACAGTTTGGTACCAAGAGGAAAGCGAACGTCTGCAGTTCAAGCAACCCAAGACAAGAGAGTGGTATTAAGCCGATATGTTCCAGTTATGGGAAGCCACATTTCAGGGTCTGTCGTTGGGCGTCTGGGGCTTGTTACGAATGTGGTGAAGTAGGTCATTTTGTGAGGGACTGTCCAAAAATGAAGGCTGGGGAAAGTAAGAAAGATGAGAATACTTCGGGCTCTGTGTAGAAAGGTAACGCTGGGAAAGGACCGATGAGACAAGGTAGAGTTTTTGCACTAGTACCAGGGGACACTCAAAATGCTGAGACCGTGGTGTCAGGTATGCTTTCGATTTGCTCTCAAAGTGCATATGTATTGATTGATTCGGGTTCTACGCATTCATTCATTTTTGCTAAGTTTGCCGAGAAGATTAATAGGAAACTAGAACCCCTTGATTATGTATTATCTGTATCTACTCCATCCGGGAGATCTATGAATGTTGCATCCATCTATCGAGCATGTGTTGTTGTGATTGGGAATGTTGAACTGTTAGGTGACTTAATGCCGTTGGACATAACTCATTTTGATGTTATTTTGGGGATGAATTGGTTAGTGGCAAATCACGCGTCCATAAATTGTTTTTCAAAGAGTGTTACGTTAAAACCCCCAAACCTAGCCGAGGTCACGTTTCAGGGAAAAGGGGTAGTATCCCCACCTTACTTAATTTCATCCATGAAAGCCTATAAATTGATCCAAAAAGGGTGTCAAGGTTATCTGTGTAGCATATTAAGTAATTTGAATGGAAGTGTTGAGTTAGCCGATGTCCCAGTGGTGAGTGAATTCCCCGACGTCTTTCCAAATGATTTGCCTGGTCACTTAGCTAATAGAGAGGTAGAGTTTACGGTTGACATCATGCCAGGAACTCAGCCCATCTCTAAAACACCCTATAGGATGGTCCCCGCCGAGCTTAATGAATTGAAACTTCAACTACAAGAGTTGCTAGATAAGGGTTTTATTAGGCCGAGCACTTCACCCTGGGGAGCACCCGTCTTGTTTGTCAAGAAGAAGGATGGCACACTTTGTCTTTGTATTGATTACCGGGAACTGAATAAGGTAACCATTAAAAATAAGTACCCGTTGCCGAGGACAGACGATTTGTTCGACCAGTTGCAAGGAGCACGAGTCTTTTCTAAAATTGACCTCAGATTGGGCTACCATCAACTTAAAGTCAAAGCCGGGGATGTTGAGAAGACCACTTTTCGGACGAGGTATGGCCACTACGAGTTTTTAGTAATGCCTTTTGGAGTGACCAATGCCCCTGCGGCCTTTATGGATTTGATGAACCGAGTCTTTAAGCCATATCTAGATGAGTTTGTGGTTGTCTTCATCGAGACATATTGATCTATTCTAAGAGTAAGGCCGAACACGAGGAGCATTTGAGACTTACCTTACAGACTTTGAGAGATCGGAAATTGTATGCTAAATTTAACAAGTGTGAGTTTTGGCTTTCCACTGTTTCATTTTTGGGTCATGTAATTGATGAAGAGGGTATTTCGGTCAATCCTAGTAAAATTGAAGCCGTTGTGAATTGGCCGAGGCCGACTAATGTGTTCGAGGTTCGTAGTTTTCTGGGATTGGCTGGTTATTACAGAAAATTTGTAAAGGATTTCTCAAGGATTGCAATTCCGCTGACACAACTGACTAAGAAGGGAGTGGCTTATGAATGGACTAAGGATAGAGAAGCAGCTTTCCAGGAGTTGAAGACGAGATTAGTTGCAGCACCAATTCTTGTATTACCATCAGGTAATGAAGAGTTTCATGTCTACAGTGATGCTTCGCATAAGCGTCTGGGTTGTGTATTAATGCAAAAAGGTAAGGTTATAGCATATGCCTCTCGTCAGTTGAAGCCACATGAAAAGAACTATCCCACCCATGATTTAGAATTGGCAGCCATGGTATTTGCTTTGAAGATTTGGCGCCACTATTTGTATGGAGCTTCTTGTCAGGTTTTCACAGATCATAAAAGCTTGAAGTACTTGTTCACTCAGAAGGAATTGAATATGAGGCAGAGAAGATGGCTTGAGTTGTTGAAAGATTACGATATGCAGATCCAATATCATCCAGGCAAAGCTAACACCGTGGCCGATGCTTTGAGCAGAAAGATGGTTGGAAATTTGGCATGTCTAACCGCGATCTTAATGGAGCCGACTATTGTTGAGGAAGTAAGGACAAGACAGATGGAGGATGAATTCTTGAAGAAAGTAGCCGATGAGATCATCACAAAGCCGAGATCAGGGTACACCATAGAAAATCAAGTGCTCAAGTTTGAGGGAAGATTGTGTGTGGCCGACATCCCAGATTTGAAAAGAAAAATTTTGCAGGAAGCTCATGGTTCCAAGTTTGCTGTTCACCCCGGGAACACCAAGATGTATCAGGATGTGAAGCAGACGTTTTGGTGGCCGAACATGAAAGGAGAGATAGCCGAGTTCGTGGCGTAGTGCCTGTATTGTCAACAAGTGAAAGGAGAACATCAAAGGCCAGCAGCACTTCTTCAACCTTTGCCAATTCCTGAGTGGAAATGGGAGCACATCTCCATGGACTTTGTGGTTGGTTTGCCGAAGACACAAAAGGGTATGGATTCGATTTGGGTTATTGTGGATAGACTAACTAAGTCAACACACTTCTTGCCTGTTAAGACCACCTTCAACGCCGATAAACTTGCTTTGTTGTATGTGAATGAGATTGTTAGACTTCATGGAGTGCCGATGTCAATTGTGTCAGACCGAGATCCAAAATTGGTTTCCAGATTTTGGCAGAGCCTACAAAGAGCTTTCGGAGCCGAGTTGAGATTTAGCATAGCTTTTTATCTCCAAACTGATGGGCAAACAGAGGACGATTCAGACACTTGAAGATATGCTTAGACTATGTGTATTAGACCTCCAAGGAAGTTGGGGAGTACATTTGCCTTTGGTGGAATTTACCTACAACAACAGCTATCAAGCTAGCATTGGCATGGCGCCGTATGAGGCACTGTATGGAAGAAAGTGCAGGTCGCCGATATGTTGGACCGAGGTAGGAGACAAAGCTCTGCTTGGTCCCGAGCTAATTCAAGTAACAACCGAGAAGATTAAGCTCGTTTAGCAAAGAATCAAAACCGCACAGAGTCGACAGAAGAGTTATGCCGACCAAAGAAGAAGAGAGTTGCAATTTGAAGTCGGGGACCACGTGTTCCTAAAGATTTCGCCGATGAAAGGAGTTACAAGATTTGGGAAGAAGGGTAAGTTAACACCCCGTTACATCGGGCCTTTTGAAATTCTTGAGAAGGTTAACCTCGCTGCCTACAGACTTGCTTTGCCGCCAGGATTGAGCCAAGTCCATAATGTATTTCATGTTTCGATGTTGAGGAAGTATATTCAAGATCCGCTACATGTGATCGACTATTTCGAAATTGTAATCAATGAAGATTTAGGCTACGAAGAGAAGCCGATACGGATTGTCGATAGGCAAGTGAAGCAGTTGAGAAGCAAGTCAATACCAATGGTGAAAGTTGAATGGAAGGAGCATTACGAAGAGGATGCTACATGGGAAATGGAAGAGGAAATGAAAGTCCGACATCCAGAATTGTTTTTGGAACAAGGTAAACCAAGTTTGGGGACCAAACTTTTTTAAGGGGGGTAGGATGTAACAACCCTCATTTTGACTTAGTCATACTTGCATACATTTATGGATGATCTTGTTTTAATATGTACATTTGCGAATCTTGTCTTGTTTTGCTTGAATGATTGCTTGCATGCCTTGTTCTCGTCTGGTGCATTGCCGAGGTCATCTGAAGCCTAGACACCTTCGAGACCTTTGTCACTTAGAACTATCTTGGAACCCCGTTGGTTGACCTCCATCTTCACCCTAGCTTATTGGCTGGGATGTCACCATCTAGGCCGAGGTGCGCGTCGTCTAGGCCGAGATGTGCATCATCTGGGCCGAGATGTTAGTATCTAGGCGTTCTAGATCCTTGATCCTTGCATGAGTGATTTTGTTCCTGGAATGGTATGACCTAGACCGAGGTGTGGCACATCTAGGCCAAGGTGCGGCACAGCTTAGTCAAGTGTTGTCCTTCCAAGCCGATGTCATTGTTACCCTGCTTGCCGAAGCTTTGCCTTAGCCGAGATCATCACTTACCGGAGTCTTGTTGTTAGCCGATGTCGTTACTTGCCGGCGTGTTCTTGCCGCCTAGCTTGTCGAGTACGCTTTGTGTTGGTCTTGTCTTGTCATGTCAGTCACCTTTTTGGATAGTGCCAATCAGCCGATGCCACGTGTCCCGACTTAGGGATTAAGTCAGTGATTGTCGTGAGAAACATATCATTTGTATCAAGTCTTGCCTTTTAGAGAGAGAAACTCAAGGAAAAGGAAGGAGAAGTTTAAGCTAGAGAGAGTGAACTTCCAAGCTTGATCTTTGGAGCTTGAACCGTTAAATTCAAGTTTTGAGGTTAGAATCATAAACTATTCTTGTTGTTCTTATTGATCATCTAGTTGCATTGCACGATCAAACCTGTTCCGCACGCCATTCATCGATTTAAAGTTAGTTTTAGAAAGAGAAAACGGTTTTCATGTGTTTTTGAAGAAAAGCCTCGTTTGATCCGAAAGTTTGCATTAAAGCTCATGTTTTTGTGTTTATTTTGATAAGATCCTTGAGTGTGGGTACCCAGGTCCATGTTTTTGAATTCATAGCATGAAGTCTCAGCTGTTGTAATAGCAAGTTTTGATCTTTGCATTCATCTTCCTCATGTTCATGTTCTTCAAGTTCTTTATGCTCATGTTCTTCATGTTTATCAAAAGGGAAACCCAGATTTTTCCCAACTTCGCTTTTGAATGTGGCTATCGATTCTACACCTCGGCAAGGACGTGTGGGACCTCGGCGTAGACCTGGTAGTTGCCCAGCGTGTTTTTCCAAGGATAAGAAACTGTGTTTCAATTTGATTGACTTAGTTTTCGAAGGATGCTGAGGTCATTTGCATGTAAGCTAGACTTGTTTTGAGTAGTGCATTCAATAGACTTTGCCATGTGTTGTAGGACTTGGACTTGCCTTGACCCCGACGTTTGAAGAACTAGGTGAGTGGTATTTTTGATAAAGCTATGTTATCAATGTTTTGATGAGCTTTGCTTTGCTTGTTTTTGAAAGATATTTGTTAAGCATGAATGATTGTCCTTAGTTTTGTATCTCGTATTATACTTGCTTGAATGACCTTCTCGGAAAGTCCCTTGTGCTGGAGGACTCTAAACTTTCGCAGCACCTCTCGTTTTGGAAGTCTCTTGTGCTGGAGGACTCTAAACTTTCGCAGCACATCTTGTCTTGGAAGTCCCTTGTGCTGGAGGACTCTAAACTTTCGCAGCACATCTTGTCTTGGAAGTCCCTTGTGCTGGAGGACTCTAAACTTTCGCAGCACATCTTGTCTTGAAAGTCCCTTGTGCTGGAGGACTCTAAACTTTTGTAGCACCCTTATTTGAGATGCCTCTCTTGCTTTGTCTTGTTTTGCCACGGACGGCTTACCGCGTGGATATGTTTGCCGGAATGTTATTATTTGTAATATGTGATGCTAGTAAGTATCCCTTGAAACTTTGAAGATTTGTTAGATGGACGAGGTCCATTCCTTGTTATATATATAGAGTTTTGTCTTGTATTGTTTTGAAAGGATTTCAGCTATTATTCATGCAAACCCATTTATTATTTATACCATTCACTGAGTATCCAAGCTCACCCTCTCTATATATATGTAGGTGATGAACAAGAAGGCGGTGACGCCTAGATGTGATTCTGGAGCTTGTTTTGGGTTTTTGATTATGTCGGCTTAACCTGTAATTACGTCGGCGGTCTTGAAAATTATGCTTCTCGATTTGTAATACTTGTATGTTGCATACGTTGGCTTGAGAAGCCTTCTGATCAAGATGTGTGTTTTGTATACATGTTATGTCGGCAGTGAGGATGTCGGCAATCCTGAAGATTTCGTTTCTAGCAGTATTTCATGTATTTTTGTTCATGTCGGCTTGTGAAGCCCTTTTGTTAATATGAAGGATGTAATTTGCACTTTGCTTCGTTTGTAATTGAGTTGTAACCCATATGCTGATGATTTCTATTTCATTTAACTTATGCACCGCTCTTATGGACTAATCTGTTTGTATAAATCGCTTCCGTACTTGTTAGCCCGATATAATTATACCCTGATGCTGTGAGGATTTTGGAAGTTGGCCTTGGTAATCTCGAATTACTGGCCCTCACGACACCAAACTACTAAGGGCGATTTGGGGTCATGACATTGGGTTTCAAGTTCAGGACCCAATTCTAGACTCTGTTTAACTTGGGTAGGTTTGTCTAGGATTTGGCCTTTGTTCGAGTAAAATCCTAATCAACTTGGGCCAGGCTTCAAATTCAAGGCCCAGTCTCACTTGGGCTAACAATTTAATATTGCAAGAATATTAACAGAGCTCATACATAATGAAGATTTAAAAGATAAAAGAATTACTTACAACTAACACTTCGGACTTTTATTAACAAAAATACAACCATAAAAAAAGTTAAAAAATAGTTAAGAATAATAAGTTAGGGTTAAGATTATATATAATAAAAGTTTACAAACTTAGGTTATAGAGATGATAAGATTGATTAATTAAGGATAATAATTTATTATACTTATTAACATTATTATATTATTAAATTATATATATATATATGTATATATATTAAATACAATATATGTTGAAACGGTTGGTTTCAGGTTTAGTTCGGTGTACAATGTACTTGAACCGATACCGAACCGAAAATATAAAAAAAAAAATCAAATTAAAAAATCACATAGACTGATTCTTATTAAAAATATATATATACCAAATATAGCCAATTTGGTCAGATTCAATCGATTTGGTCAATTTTTTCTATTTTTTTTAACCACCCAAATAATTATAATGTTTCATAACAAATATTAAAATATATGAATTTTTTATCAAAATAATTTGTAATTTTTATTACCACAAATAATTCGGAACATTTACCTGTATCGTTGGGTGATATAATAAAAAGATCAGATTCTAAAAAACTTAACAGAAATTACGTGGTAGAGACGGTGATGTGGACCAATAGGATAACTACTTTACAATTGACTACACTTAAAGTTGAAAAATGTTTTGGAATTTTAATTTTTGAGCTCTAAAATTAGCTTTAATGAGCTAGCAGTGGGTCCCACCCACTGTGATGTGATGTTTTGATCTTGGTTTTTATTTTTCCCCTCCTTATCATGTCATTAGTGCTCTATTAGAGTACCAAAATTAATGTTATGAATCATTGCAGACATAAAGTTAGCTTGGCAATAAGCCAAATAAATTACTTATTATCTCATTTATGTCACATTATCTCTTTATTTTTTTAAACTTTTTTTTTGTAAAAAAATTAAAAAATTAAGTCATATCCAACTCATAAGATTCCAAATGTTTCCTATATTTTAATCCAAATTTCAATATAGTCAATAAATTTTCAATTTGAACAATTTGGTCCTGACACTTTTAAATATAGTTTCAATTTGGTCATTTCATCTAAATTTTTGTTAATTTTGTCTACGTATACATTTTAAAAAATTGACAAGTGTCTCAAAATTATTAATTTTAACTTCCAATTTAAATGGAGTGACTAAATTGAAACTAAACTTAAAGTGTGGAAACAAAATGTTCAAATTAAAACTATAGGAACTGAAATAAAATTAGAGTCACATTACATGAGTAAAAAGTGTAATTAATTTTTTTTATTATTATTGTTATTATTTTTAATGTCATTGCTCAATTTCTGTGTGGGCAAATTATACTTTACCCTCTTAATTTATTTTTTATTTTTTTGGTTTTGTTTTTTCCAATTCAATAGTTAACTTTCGTTCAATTTTATACAAAAAATGTTATGTGAGTGACATAATATTTCATTATTATTATCTAATTTTGAATAAATTATATTTTGCATTCCTTAAGAAAGCCTGAACTCAAAAAATAAATAAATAAATAAAAGGGAAACAAACTTGGAATCATCAACGGAATTATGGCCTCCGGGCTTAGCCCAAGATTTGAATCTTTTTTTAAATAATTTTTCTTCACTTAAAAAAAAATATCTATGGATTGGGTTTCAAATTCAAGACCTAATCTCACTTGTGCTAGTATGTCCCTAATTTGGGCTTTTATTTGAGTAAAAGCCCAATGAGCTTGAGCCAGGTTGGGTTTCAAGTTCAAGACCCAGTTCTAGACTCTGTCTAACTTGGGTAGGTTTGTCTAGGACTTGGCCTTTGTTTGAGTAAAATCCTAATCAACTTGGGCCAGGCTTCAAATTCAAGGCCCAGTCTCACTTGGGCTGACCAGTTCAGGATTTGGGCTTTGTTTAGGTAAAAGCCCAACGATTTGGGTTGGGTGGGGTTTCAATGTCAAGGCCCAGTCTCACTTCAGTCGACATGTCCCAGATTTGGGCTTGGTTTAGGTAGAAGGCCAATGAGCTTGGGCTAGACTGAGTTTCAAAATCAAGGCCCAAATCCAACCCAATCTCACTTGGACCGGCCCATGCAGAATTTGGGACTTGTTTGGGTAAAAGCCCAACAAAGTTTGGGCCAGACTAGGTTTCAAAGACTAAAAACCTGTATGCCATTCTCTTTAATCTTTCTCATAATTTTTAAAATCGAGCCTATGAGATTTATTTAATCCTCTTAAAAATAAGATTTATTTGAAAGAAGTGATTTCATGAAAGAGCATTGATTATATATATATATATATATATATATATATCTTTTTGATTTTTTTTTATAAAAATATTTGTATATGATTTTTTTGGATTAATTAAAAAAATAAAAAATCAAGATTTCACACATTTTTTACTTTAAAACCCAATGTTTCAATTTTGACAAATTAAACCTTGGAGTTTCATTCGTATTTCAATGTACCCTCTCCGTCCATCTCCATTTGTGTAAGCTAATGTATAATTGTTTTCGGATTTAAAGAAAAGCTGAAACTTTTTGTTTTTTTTTTTTTTGTTGTTGTTGTAATTAACCCTAATATTTATTATATTTTTTGTGTATATGTATATATATAATTTACCTATCTTATTGTATATGTATATGTGTGCTTGTATATATGGTAGAAATTTTTTTATTCAAATTTCGACTTTTCTAATGATAAAATTTTAATTTCGTCCCTAATTTTGATAATTATGTAAGAAAGGCTATCTGAAATGTAAAAGACGCTTATTAGTGTGCTTAATAGATTAAGACTACCTGAAATGTAAGAGACACTTATAATGCACTAATGGATTAATGTTATTTTTAGTTATCAAAATTAGAGACGCAATCAAAATTTTACTCCCTCCATTCAATATTGATAGTCCCTTTTTGAAAATTCAAACTTTTTAAGAGAACAAAATCATTGCACTTTGAATTCAAATTTTAAATAATTAATTCCAAAGTACCCTTTTTATTTTCATTTTAAAATATATTTGCAATCACTTACAAAACAATAATTTTGAAAATTTTGAAATTTAAAGTTTTGACTTTTCAAAGTAAAAATAATTTTGAGACAATAAAAAATGTAATAATGGATCAATTGTAACTCCCTAACTTCCAGGCAATTTCTGTCAATCGTTCTGGAGTGTGATTTGCAAAATACCATTTCCTGAATTTTGCATATTTTTCCTGGTAGAAATCCTGATTTAGGATATACCTATTTTCACTGCCTGGACTAAAATCCATTAAACTTCAAAATTCATGTCACTGGCAGTAGGACTATAGGGTCCTTTGCTACTGGATTCCCTAGGTTCATATATACCATGTGGGATTCTATTGGTTGAAAACCGTAATCCTTGGACTACCGGATCCATAGGGTCAACATGTTCTGGATTATTTGGGGGTCTGGATGGCATACCTTGTATAACAGATTCTACAGATTCTGCACTAGAGTGTCTAGATGACTCCGGAAAATCTACTCTATATACTTCTCGAAAAGAGGGAGTAGATCTGATACTGGTAGTAGACATACTTCTGGATAATTGCCTCTAAGGCCGTTGGAAACGAACGTAAACATTTCCTCCATCTATCTGTATAACCTCATCCAAATTGTGTCTAACAATTGGTCTAGGGGGAACAACATTAGTTACTTGCCATGATTCTGGAAAACTAATTTTTTCGCATTTAATCATTTGAGGAATAGCAACTTGGCTACTGTAAAGATTGGTGTCAATAAGCACTGTGTGACCTTGATCACCCTGCTTTTTAATATAAGGATTTAAAGTTGATAAAACCTTTAAATAAATTCTGGATATGACTGTAAAAGGTGGTGATCCTGGAAGATACTCATAACCATGAGATAATATCCTTAGTTCTAAAACCTTAGATAGGTTTTGATCTGATAAGGCTACACTTAGGTTGGGATAAATGTCAAAATATACTGGACCATGAGCAAGGCTTGTTTCTATGGCTCCCATAAGCAAAGCTCTCCAATTGGTACACCTACCATCTCATAGCGTACACTGGATACTGGTATTTTGACCTAAAAGAGTTAGGGGCTTGAAAGCAATCTGGACAAGTCCTATATGGACATATTTATATTGCTGTAAGAAAGGATAAAGATCCTGGAGATGGATTAATTACATTAATTCGTCATTATTCTGGACTGAAGCGGCATGGTCAAATGTCTTCATGATTCTGCGGCTGGAAAAGTCAAGCTTACCTATCTTATAGATGGTATTAGCTTTTACCTTAGGTATTGTCCATTTATCAAGTGCCTCCTTGACATCTTGATAAGCAATTAATTCTCTGGTTGCTGATGTAGAAGCTACTGTATTGGCCACTGTATTGGCCACTGTGTTAGCTACTGTATTAGTATCTTCTGTAGGTTCAGTATTCATGTGATTGTGTGATGACCATAAATGTATAATTAAGATCAAATAAAACTAACTATAATTAATGCTAAACATGGCTCTGATACCAATAATGGTGCTTGACACAAGGTAAAGCTAGCACGTCTGTCAACGACTTATGATAATGACCTAACCGCAATCACTGCTACTGGTCTAACCTCTACGCGACTTGGGTGACGTCCCACTAACCCTAACACTGTTCTACGCATTATTATGCACTTAACCAGGAATAGTATTGATCATAGTTTTGTTTTATTTTATCCTAATTATGACATCTATGATCACATCATTTACTGTGCTGGAGGGGGAGGCCTAAAGGCCGTAGCCAAGAGGCAGATTTGTTCCTGTAATTGATTTTGGGTTTTTTCAATTTGTTGATTACAATATTCTACTTGTTGATTAGCCCAATTATCATTTGGAAATATAGTAAGAAACTGGATATAATTATTTCCCCTAGAAATATAATAATCTAATGTTTCATTTAATATTGCAAGAATATTAACAGAGCTCATACATAATGAAGATTTAAAAGATAAAAGAAATACTTACAACCAACACTTCGGACTTTTATTAACAAAAATACAAACATAAAAAAGTTAAAAAATATTTAAGAATAATAAGTTAGAGTTAAGATTATATATAATAAAAGTTTACAAACTTAGGTTATAGAGATGATAAGATTGATTAATTAAGGATAATAATTTATTATACTTATTAATATTATTATATTATTCAATTATATATATATATATATTAAATACAATATATGTTGAAACGGTTGGTTTCAGGTTTAGATCGGTGTACAATGTGCTTGAACAGATACCGAACCGAAAATAAAAAAAAAAATCAAATTAAAAAATAACATAGACTGATTCGTATTAAAAAAAAAAATACCAAATATAGCCAATTTGGTCCGATTCGATCGATTTGGTCAATTTTTTCTATTTTTTTTAACCACCCTAATAATTATAATGTTTCATAACAAATATTAAAATATATGAATTTTTTATCAAAATAATTTGTAATTTTTATTACCACAAATAATTCGGAACATTTACCTCTATCGTTGGGTGATATAATAAAAAGATCAGATTCTAAAAAACTTAACAGAAATTAGGTGGTAGAGACGGTGATGTGCACCAATAGGATAACTACTTTACAATTGACTACACTTAAAGTTGAAAAATGTTTTGGAATTTTAATTTTTGAGCTCTAAAATTAGCTTTAATGAGCTAGCAGTGGGTTCCACCCACTGTGATGTTATGTTTTGATCTTGGTTTTTTTTTTTCCCCTCCTTATCATGTCATTAGTGCTCTGTTAGAGTACCAAAATTAGTGCTATGAATCATTGCAGACGTAAATTTAGCTTGGCAATAAGCCAAATAAATTACTTATTATCTCATTTATGTCACATTATCTCTTTATTTTTTTAAACTTTTTTTTTTTTGTAAAAAAATTAAAAAATTAAGTCGTATCCAACTCATAAGATTCCAAATGTTTCCTATATTTTAATCCAAATTTCAATATAGTCAATAAATTTTCAATTTGAACAATTTGGTCCTGACACTTTTAAATATAGTTTCAATTTGGTCATTTCATCTAAATTTTTGTTAATTTTGTCTACGTATACATTTTAAAAAATTGACAAGTGTCTCAAAATTATTAATTTTAACCTCCAATTTAAATGGATTGACTAAATTGAAACTAAACTTAAAGTGTGGAAACAAAATGTTCAAATTAAAACTATAGGAACTGAAATAAAATTAGAGTCACATTACATGAGTAAAAAGTGTAATTAATTTTTTTTATTATTATTGTTATTATTTTTAATGTCATTGCTCAATTTTTGTGTGGGCAAATTATACTTTACCCTCTTAATTTATTTTTATTTTTTTTGGTTTTGGTTTTGTTTTTTCCAATTCAATTCAATAGTTAACTTTCGTTCAATTTTATACAAAAAATGTTATGTGAGTGACATAATATTTCATTATTATTATCTAATTTTGAATAAATTATATTTTGCATTCCTTAAGAAAGCCTGAACTCGAAAAACAAATAAATAAATAAAAGGGAAACAAACTTGGAATCATCAACGGAATTATGGCCTCCGGGCTTAGCCCAAGATTTGAATCTTTTTTTAAATAATTTTTCTTCACTTAAAAAAAAAATTATGGATTGGGTTTCAAATTCAAGACCTAATTTCACTTGTGCTGGTATGTCCCTAATTTGGGCTTTTATTTGAGTAAAAGCCCAATGAGCTTGGGCCAGGTTGGGTTTCAAGTTCAAAACCCAATTCTAGACTCTGTCTAACTTGGGTATGTTTGTCTAGGATTTGGCCTTTGTTTGAGTAAAATCCTAATCAACTTGGGCCAGGCTTCAAATTCAAGGCCCAGTCTCACTTGGGCTGACCAGTTCAGGATTTGGGCTTTGTTTAGGTAAAAGCCCAACGATTTGGGCTGGGTTGGGTTTCAATGTCAAGGCCCAATCTCACTTCAGTCGACATGTCCAAGATTTGGGCTTGGTTTAGGTAAAAGGCCAATGAGCTTGGGCTAGACTGAGTATCAAAATCAAGCCCAAATCCAACCCAATCTCACTTGGACCGGCCCATGCAGAATTTGGGACTTGTTTGGGTAAAAGCCCAACAAAGTTTGGGCCAGACTAGGTTTCAAAGACTAAAAAACTGTATGCCATTCTCTTTAATCTTTCTCATAATTTTTAAAATCAAGCCTTTGAGATTTATTTAATCCTCTTAAAAATAAGATTTATTTGAAAGAAGTGATTTCATGAAAGAGCATTGATTATATATATATATATATATATATCTTTTTGATTTCTTTTTATAAAAATATTTGTATATGATTTTTTTTGGATTAATTAAAAAAATCAAAAAAATCTAGATTTCACACATTTTTCACTTTAAAACCCAATGTTTCAATTTCGACAAATTAAACCTCGGAGTTTCATTCGTATTTCAATGTACCCTCTCCGTCCATCTCCATTTGTGTAAGCTATTGGATAATTGTTTTTGGATTTAAAGAAAAGCTGAAACTTTTTTTTTTTTTTTTTGTAATTAACCCTAATATTTGTTATATTTTTCTGTGTATATATATATAATTTACCTATCTTATTGTATATGTATATGTGTGCTTGTATATATGGTAGAAAATTTTTTATTCAAATTTTGACTTTTCTAATGATAAAATTTTAATTTCGTCCCTAATTTTGATAATTATGTAAGAAAGGCTATCTGAAATGTAAAAGATGCTTATCAGTGTGTTTAATAGATTAAGACTACCTGAAATGTAAGAGACCCTTATAATGCATTACTGGATTTATGTTATTTTTAGTTATCAAAATTAGAGACGCAATCAAAATTTTACTCCCTCCATTCAATATTGATAGTCCCTTTTTGAAAATTCAAACTTTTTAAGAGAACATAACCATTGCACTTTGAATTCAAATTTTAAATAATTAATTCCAAAGTACCCTTTTTATTTTCATTTTTAAATATATTTGCAATCATTTATAAAACTATAATTTTGAAAATTTTGAAATTTAAAGTTTTGACTTTTCAAAGTAAACATAATTTTGGGACAGTAAAAAATGTAATAATGGATCAATTGTAACTCCCCAACTTCCAGGCAATTTCTGTCAATCGTTCTGGAGTGTGATTTGCAAAAAAATATTTCCTGAATTTTGCATATTTTTCCTGGTAGAAATCCTGATTTAGGATTTCCCTATTTTCACTGCCTGGACTAAAATCCATTAAACTTCAAAATTCATGTCACTGGCAGTAGGACTATAGGGTCCTTTGCTACTGGATTCCCTAGGTTCATATATACCATGTGGGATTCTATTGGTTGAAAACCGTAATCCTTGGACTACCGGATCCATAGGGTCAACATGTTCTGGATTATTTGGGGGTCTGGATGGCATACCTTGTATAACAGATTCTACAGATTCTGCACTAGAGTGTCTAGATGACTCCGGAAAATCTACTCTATATGCTTCTCGAAAAGAGGGAGTAGATCTGATACTGGCAGTTGACATACATCTGGATAATTGCCTCTGAGGCCGTTGGAAACGAAGGTAAACATTTCCTCCATCTGTCTGTATAACCTCATCCAAATTGTGTCTAACAATTGGTCTAGGGGGAACAGCATTAGTTACTTGCCATGTTTCTGGAAAACTAATTTTGTCCCATTTAATCATTTGAGGAACAGCAACTTGGCTACTGTAAAGATTGGTGTCAATAAGCACTGTGTGACCTTGATCACCCTGCTTTTTAATATAAGGATTTAAAGTTGATAAAACCTTTAAATAAATTCTGGATATGACTGTAAAAGGTGGTGATCCTGGAAGATACTCATAACCATGAGATAATATCCTTAGTTCTAAAACCTTAGATAGGTTTTGATCTGATAAGGCTACACTTAGGTTGGGATAAATGTCAAAATATACTGGACCATGAGCTAGGCTTGTTTCTATGGCTCCCGTAAGCGAAGCTCTCCAATTGGTACACCTACCATCTCGTAGCGTACACTGGATACTGGTATTTCGACCTAAAAGAGTTAGGGGCTTGAAAGCAATCTGGACAAGTCCTATATGGACATATTTATATTGCTGTAAGAAAGGATAAAGATCCTGGAGATGGATTAATTACATTAATTCGTCATTATTCTGGACTGAAGCGGCATGCTCAAAAGTCTTAATGATTCTGCAGCTGGAAAAGTCAAGCTTACCTATCTCATAGAGGGTATTAGGTTTTACCTTAGGTATTGTCCATTTATCAAGTGCCTCCTTAACATCTTGATAAGCAACAAATTCTCTGGCTTCTGATGTAGAAGCTACTGTATCGGCCGCTATGTTGGCTACTGTATTAGTATCTTCTGTAGGTTCAGTATTCATGTGATTGTATGGTGACCATAAATGTATAATTAAGATCAAACAAAACTAACTATAATTAATGCTAAACATGGCTCTGATACCAATAATGGTGCTTGACACATGGTAAAGCTAGCACGTTTGTCAACGACTTATGATAATGACCTAACCGCAATCACAGCTACTAGTCTAACCTCTACGCGACTTGGGTGACGTCCCACTAACCCTAACACTGTTCTACCCATTATTATGCACTTAACCAGGAATAGTATTGATCGTAGTTTTGTTTTATTTTATCCTAATTATGACATCTATGATCTCATGATTTACTGTGCTAGAGGGAGAGGCCTAAAGGCCGTAGCCAAGCGGCAGATTTGTTCCTGTAATTGATTTTGGGTTTTTTCAATTTGTTGATTACAATATTCTACTTGTTGATTAGCCCAATTATCATTTGGAAATATAGTAAGAAACTGGATATAATTATTTCCCCTAGAAATATAATAATCTAATATTTCATTTAATATTGCAAGAATATTAACAGAGCTCATACATAATGAAGATTTAAAAGATAAAAGAAATACTTACAACCAACACTTTGGACTTTTATTAACAAAAATACAAACATAAAAAAAGTTAAAAAATATTTAAGAATAATAAGTTAGAGTTAAGATTATATATAATAAAAGTTTACAAACTTAGGTTATAGAGATGATAAGATTGATTAATTAAGGATAATAATTTATTATACTTATTAATATTATTATATTATTAAATTATATATATATTAAATACAATATATGTTGAAACGGTTGGTTTCAGGTTTAGTTCGGTGTACAATGTGCTTGAACCGATACCGAATCGAAAATATAAAAAAAAAATCAAATTAAAAAATCAAATAGACCGATTCTAATTAAAAACAAATTACCAAATATAGCCAATTTGGTCAGATTCAATCGATTTGGTCAATTTTTTCTATTTTTTTTAACGACCCTAATAATTACAAGGTTTCATAACAAATATTAAAATATATGAATTTTTTATCAAAATAATTTGTAATTTTTATTACCACAAATAATTCGGAACATTTACCTCTATCGTTGGGTGATATAATAAAAAGATCAGATTCTAAAAAACTTAACAGAAATTAGGTGGTAGTGACGGTGATGTGGACCAATAGGATAACTACTTTACAATTGACTACACTTAAAGTTGAAAAATGTTTTGGAATTTTAATTTTTGAGCTCTAAAATTAGCTTTAATGAGCTAGCAGTGGGTCCCACCCACTGTGATGTGATGTTTTGATCTTGGTTTTTTTTTCCCCCTCCTTATCATGTCATTAGTGCTCTATTAGAGTACCAAAATTAGTGTTATGAATCATTGCAGACATAAAGTTAGCTTGGCAACAAGCCAAATAAATTACTTATTATCTCATTTATGTCACATTATCTCTTTATTTTTTTAAACTTTTTTTTTGTAAAAAAAATTAAAAAATTAAGTCATATCCAACTCATAAGATTCCAAATGTTTCCTATATTTTAATCCAAATTTCAATATAGTCAATAAATTTTCAATTTGAACAATTTGGTCCTGACACTTTTAAATATAGTTTCAATTTGGTCATTTCATCTAAATTTTTGTTAATTTTGTCTACGTATACATTTTAAAAAATTAACAAGTGTCTCAAAATTATTAATTTTAACCTCCAATTTAAATAGAGTGACTAAATTTAAAACTATAGGAACTGAAATAAAATTAGACTCACATTACATGAGTAAAAAGTGTAATTAATTTTTTTTTATTATTCTTATTATTTTTTAGTGTCATTGCTCAATTTTTGTGTGGGCAAATTATACTTTACCCTCTTAGTTTATTTATTTTTTTTTTTTTGGTTTTGTTTTTTCCAATTCAATTCAATAGTTAACTTTCGTTCAATTTTATACAAAAAATGTTGTGTGAGTGACATAATATTTCATTATTGTTATCTAATTTTGAATAAATTATATTTTGCATTCCTTAAGAAAGCCTGAACTCAATAAATAAATAAATAAATAAATAAAAGGGAAACAAACTTGGAATCATCAACGAAATTATGGCCTCCGGGCTTAGCGCAAGATTTGAATCTTTTTTTAAATAATTTTTCTTCACTTAAAAAAAAAAATTATGGATTGGGTTTCAAATTCAAGACCTAATCTCACTTGTGCTGGTATGTCCCTAACTTGGGCTTTTATTTGAGTAAAAGCCCAATGAGCTTGGGCGAGGTTGGGTTTCAAGTTCAAGACCCAATTCTAGACTCTGTCTAACTTGGGTAGGTTTGTCTAGGATTTGGCCTTTGTTTGAGTAAAATCCCAATCAACTTGGGCCAGGCTTCAAATTCAAGGCCCAGTCTCACTTGGGCTGACCAGTTCAGGATTTCGGCTTTGTTTAGGTAAAAGCCCAACGATTTGGGCTGGGTTGGGTTTCAATGTCAAGGCCCAGTCTCACTTCAGTCAACAGGCCAATGAGCTTGGGCCAGACTGAGTTTCAAAATCAAGGCCCAAATCCAACCCAATCTCACTTGGACCGGTCCATGCAGAATTTGGGACTTGTTTGGGTAAAAGCCTAACAAGTTTGGGCCAGACTAGGTTTCAAAGGCAAAAAAACTGTATGCCATTCTCTTTAATCTTTCTCATAATTTTTAAAATCGAGCCTTTGAGATTTATTTAATCCTCTTAAAAATAAGATTTATTTGAAAGAAGTGATTTCATGAAAGAGCATTGATTATATATATCTGTATATATATCTTTTTGATTTTTTTTAATAAAAATATTTGTATATGATTTTTTTTGGATTAATTAAAAAAATAAAAAATCAAGATTTCACACATTTTTTACTTTAAAACCCAATGTTTGAATTTCGACAAATTAAACCTCAGAGTTTCATTCGTATTTCAATGTACCCTCTCCGCCCATCTCCATTTGTGTAAGCTAATGGATAATTGTTTTTGGATTTAAAGAAAAGCTGAAACTTTTTGTTTTGTTTTTTTTTGTTGTTGTAATTAACCCTAATATTTATTATATTTTTTTGTGTTTATATATATATAATTTACCTATCTTATTGTATATGTATATGTGTGCTTGTATATATGGTAGAAATTTTTTATTCACATTTTGACTTTTCTAATGATAAAATTTTAATTTCGTCCCTAATTTTGATAATTATGTAAGAAAGGCTATCTGAAATGTAAAAGATGCTTATCAGTGTGTTTAATAGATTAAGACTACCTGAAATGTAAGAGACACTTATAATGCATTAATGGATTATTGTTATTTTTAGTTATCAAAATTAGAGACGCAATTAAAATTTTACTCCCTCCATTCAATATTGATAGTCCCTTTTTGAAAATTCAAACTTTTTAAGAGAACATAATCATTGCACTTTGAATTCAAATTTTAAATAATTAATTCCAAAGTACCCTTTTTATTTTCATTTTTAAATATATTTGCAATCATTTATAAAACTATAATTTTGAAAATTTTGAAATTTAAAGTTTTGACTTTTCAAAGTAAACATAATTTTGGGACAGTAAAAAATGTAATAATGGATCAATTGTAACTCCCCAACTTCCAGGCAATTTCTGTCAATCGTTCTGGAGTGTGATTTGCAAAATACCAATTCCTGAATTTTGCATATTTTTCCTGGTAGAAATCCTGATTTAGGATTTCCCTATTTTCACTGCCTGGACTAAAATCCATTAAACTTCAAAATTCATGTCACTGGCAGTAGGACTATAGGGTCCTTTGCTACTGGATTCCCTAGGTTCATATATACCATGTGGGATTCTATTGGTTGAAAACCGTAATCCTTGGACTACCGGATCCATAGGGTCAACATGTTCTGGATTATTTGGGGGTCTGGATGGCATACCTTGTATAACAGATTCTACAGATTCTGCACTAGAGTGTCTAGATGACTCCGGAAAATCTACTCTATATGCTTCTCGAAAAGAGGGAGTAGATCTGATACTGGCAGTTGACATACTTCTGGATAATTGCCTCTGAGGCCGTTGGAAACGAAGGTAAACATTTCCTCCATCTGTCTGTATAACCTCATCCAAATTGTGTCTAACAATTGGTCTAGGGGGAACAGTATTAGTTACTTGCCATGTTTCTGGAAAACTAATTTTGTCCCATTTAATCATTTGAGGAACAACAACTTGGCTACTGTAAAGATTGGTGTCAATAAGCACTGTGTGACCTTGATCACCCTGCTTTTTAATATAAGGATTTAAAGTTGATAAAACCTTTAAATAAATTCTGGATATGACTGTAAAAGGTGGTGATCCTGGAAGATACTCATAACCATGAGATAATATCCTTAGTTCTAAAACCTTAGATAGGTTTTGATCTGATAAGGCTACACTTAGGTTGGGATAAATGCCAAAATATACTGGACCATGAGCTAGGCTTGTTTCTATGGCTCCCGTAAGCGAAGCTCTCCAATTGGTACACCTACCATCTCGTAGCGTACACTGGATACTGGTATTTCGACCTAAAAGAGTTAGGGGCTTGAAAGCAATCTGGACAAGTCCTATATGGACATATTTATATTGCTGTAAGAAAGGATAAAGATCCTGGAGATGGATTAATTACATTAATTCGTCATTATTCTGGACTGAAGCGGCATGCTCAAAAGTCTTAATGATTCTGCAGCTGGAAAAGTCAAGCTTACCTATCTCATAGAGGGTATTAGGTTTTACCTTAGGTATTGTCCATTTATCAAGTGCCTCCTTAACATCTTGATAAGCAACAAATTCTCTGGCTTCTGATGTAGAAGCTACTGTATCGGCCACTATGTTGGCTACTGTATTAGTATCTTCTGTAGGTTCAGTATTCATGTGATTGTATGGTGACCATAAATGTATAATTAAGATCAAATAAAACTAACTATAATTAATGCTAAACATGGCTCTGATACCAATAATGGTGCTTGACACATGGTAAAGCTAGCACGTCTGTCAACGACTTATGATAATGACCTAACCGCAATCACAGCTACTAGTCTAACCTCTACGCGACTTGGGTGACGTCCCACTAACCCTAACACTGTTCTACCCATTATTATGCACTTAACCAGGAATAGTATTGATCGTAGTTTTGTTTTATTTTATCCTAATTATGACATCTATGATCTCATGATTTACTGTGCTAGAGGGAGAGGCCTAAAGGCCGTAGCCAAGCGGCAGATTTGTTCCTGTAATTGATTTTGGGTTTTTTCAATTTGTTGATTACAATATTCTACTCGTTGATTAGCCCAATTATCATTTGGAAATATAGTAAGAAACTGGATATAATTATTTCGCCTAGAAATATAATAATATAATATTTCATTTAATATTGCAAGAATATTAACAAAGCTCATACATAATGAAGATTTAAAAGATAAAAGAAATACTTACAAGCAACACTTCGGACTTTTATTATAATACTTCACAAAGTAAAGGGACAGTACACACTGAAGAGAGAGGCGGAGATTGCAGACTATGAAACTGGAAAACTAAAAATTAAAGCATGCCTTCAACAAGGGTGAGGCATCCCTTAAATAGAAAATTGAAAGTAAGGGAAAAAATTATACGAGACAAGTGGCGTGTCCTAAATGGTGGTGGAGTCGAGCATCTTATCTCCTTGGATTCCCTTATCTAGAATAGTGTCGGTAGGTGGACAGCTGGAGGATAAGGCAGATGAAGGAATCTGCTTTAGACAAAAGTTATTTTGTCATGTTGGCAAGCTGGAAAGTAATTTTGTCGTAGCATGAGGCTAGATAATGATGTTGTATAAGTGGAGGACAAAAAGGCAGATTATTCTGCTTTTCCTTTTCCTTTCTTGTCCTTTTCTTGACTCATCTTGTCGGCAATCAATCCCGTGAGTGAGTCCCAAAAATCTCCAAAATTTGGATCGGCATCTACTGGCTCTTGTGATTCTCCTGCCAGTATTGTAAACTCATTTTCGTCCTCATAGGGATCAATATGGCCTTTATCTGGATCTCCATGGCTGGTACCAGACTTCATGCTAGTATCATCACGGTTAAATGACTGGAGAAATTGCTTTTTCATGTAGTCCATACTTTTGATGACTAATTCTTGTTCAGAAAGTGCTGGATATTTTTGTCGTAATTCATTTTGAATTTGGACAAATGGATTCTGGACTGTGGGTGCAGCTGGGATTAACTTTGGAGTAGCATCCCAACAGGCCTGAGTATGACCTTTAATTTTCTAGAGCAATTCTTGATGGGGTTTTGGATCATCCATCTTATTCCACCATTTATAAAAGAAAACTCTTTTTAAAGGGGGAATTTTATTCTGAAAATCACATTGAAAATCCCACTTCCAAATCCAAGGGATTCCGAAGCGGATTACAAAATGGACTGTAGATTTGGATATAGATATATCCTTATATTCGGGAAGGTGACTGTATGCAATTTGCCATTCGTTAAATGCATTACGAACATCTTCTGGAAAAGCATCAATTTGAATGCCAAACTTATCCCACCAAACGAGAAACCAGTTGGGGAGATCATTTTCTAAAAGGTCGGGAAGGACATGAATGAACCAAGAATGGTTCCGTGGGGGATTCATATAGAAGAAAGCCTGAGAAAATGCATCAATATAATCCCAATATCTGTAGCGAGATTCCTTGGAATGGATCTCAAGAGTGCGGGTAACATGGGGATGCATACCCCAAGCCAGCATAGGCAAGACATGCTAGATTGTAGCTTTGCTGTAATTAATGGGAATTGCTGTGCGATTTGGTTCAGCAAGAGTATGCTTGAAATCCACAGAAGCAGTATCAACAAGGATCTGCTTATAAATATATCTATACTGATCAAAGTGAGGTAAAGAATGTTGAGTTGGTAAATACCTCCTTTTAATTTCCCATGGATCTTTCTTCCACTGGATATCTGTATTTTCAATATAGAGGACTGTTTCCGCAGTAATGAAATTCTGGACATATGGTACTGGAGGAGCAAGTAGGACATCTTTAGCCGTTTGGCTAGATTCCCCTTTTTTACTAGAATAGGCATTAAGCCCTGGAAATTCTATATTGTAAGGGTTTGAACCCCCGCCACGGCCCCGTCGGCCCGGGCCTCGGCCTCTATTCTACATTATTTGGACCCTGCAAATATTCGCGGGTTAGGAAGTCTGGAAGAGAATTAGTGTCGCCTTTGATATATTCAATATCAAAATCAAATATTGAAAGTTGGCCTTGCCATGCGGCAAAAATTTGTTTTTGAGCCAAATTCTGAACATCTTTTTTGAAAATTTGTTTGGCTGCAGAACAATCAACTCTAATTAAAAAATGTTGATTTAGAAGATCATCCTGGAATTTTAAGACACATTTAATAATGGCTAAACATTCTTGTTTAATTGTCGGATAATTTTTTGCAGCTTGGTGCCAAATACCAGAAGTAAATCGTAAAAGTTCTTCTTTTTTACTGTTAGGATTAAATTGTTTAAGTATGCCACCATAGCCAAGGTTGGAGGTATCGGTTTCAACAATTTTCTTCCATTCTAGATTAGGTAAAGAAAGGCAAGGTAGAGTTTTAACTCTAGCCTTAATTTTCTGAACAGCTTCTGTATGTTTTGGACCCTATGGTGGAGGGTTTTTTCTAAGTCTGGAATATAAAATTGCTGCATCGGTAGCAAGGTTAGGATAGTAATCATGAATATAATTTAAACTACCCAAAAATCTCTGTAATTGAGTTTTATCTTTAATTTCATCTGGAAATTTAGATGCAAATTCCATGCTTCTATTAATAGGAATAATGGTACCATTATGAATATTATGGCCCAAAAATCTAATTGTTGTTTGAAAAAGTTGCATTTTTGGTGCAGAAACTACTAACCCATTTCTGACGATAACATGCTTAAAAATATTAAGATGTTTCATATGTTGATCAATTGATGAGGAGAAAATTAAAACATCATCAATATAACAAATGGAGAATTCTGTATAAGGATTAAAAATATCATTCATAATATGCTGGAAGTCAGATGGTGCATTTTTCAAACCAAAAGGCATTACATTCCATTCAAAATGTCCAAAAGGTACTGTAAAAGCAGTTTTATATCTATCTTGTTCAGCGATTTGGACTTGCCAATATCCTGATTTCATGTCAAATTTAGAAAATATAACTGCATCCTGGAGACGATCTAAAAGATCCTTTTTGTTAGGAACTGGATACCTTATCCATTGTAAGGCTTCATAAGAAGTTTACAGTTAATTACCAATCTTGGCACACCTCTTTCAATTTCTGCATTTTTATTAACATAAAAGGCAGTACGACTCCAAGGAGATCGACTGGATCTAATGAGTTTTTCCTGGAGGAGAGTATTAATTTCTGTTTTACAGAGTTCTAAATACTCTTTTTTTCATTTGACTAGGGTGAGCGCGAGTAGGAATTTTCTGCTCATCATAACCTGGTTTATAAGGAAGAGAAACTATGTGTTTCTTTCGATTCCAAAAGGCATTTGGAATATCACTGCAGATTTCCTGTTGAAATTCTTGTTCAAGTGATTTAATTTTTTGCTGGAAAGAAGATTGTTGAAGTCGTTGTTCTGTAGTTAAAAAGCTAATTTCCTTTTGTAGGAAATTAATTTGTTTTTCTTTGAAATTAACTAGATCTTTAATCTTATCTAATTCTTTTGTATAAGGTTCTGTAATGAACTCAAAAATAATCGGTTGATTATTTAAGGTACAGTGTTTCTTGAATGAACTTCCATTTTGTATTTTATGCAACTTCTATTTTTATTTTTATTCAACTTCCATTTTTATTTAATTTCCAAATAAATCGTTAAGGTATAGTGGTTTCTTGAATGAACTTCCATTTTTAATTTTTTTCAACTACCATTTTTATTCAATTTCCTTTTCTATTCAACTTCTTTTTTTATTTAATTTCCAAATAGATCGTTCAGGTGTGGTGGTTTCTTGAATGAACTTCTATTTTAAATTTTATGCAACTTCCATTTTTATTTTTATTAAACTTCCATTTTTATTCAATTTCCTTTTCTATTCAACTTCCTTTTTTGTTTAATTTCCAAATAGATCGTTAAAATATAGTTGTTTATTGAATGAACTTCGATTTTTATTTTTATTCAACTTCCATTTTTATTGAAATTCCTTCTCTATTCAACTTCCTTTTTTTATTTAGTTTCCAAATAGGTCATTAAGGTATAGTGGTTTCTTGAATGAACTTCCATTTTTAATTTTATGCATTCCATTTTTATTCAATTTTCTTTTCTATTCAACTTCCTTTTTTATTTAATTTCCAAATAGATCGTTAAGGTATAGTGGTTTCTTAAATGTACTTCCATTGTTAATTTTATTCAACTTCCATTTTTATTCAATTTCCTTTTTCTATTCAACATCTTTTTTTATTTAATTTTCAAATAAATCGTTAAGGTATAGTGGTTTCGTCAATGAGCTTCCATTGTTAATTTTATGCAACTTCTATTTTTTTTTTATTCCACTTCCATTGTTATTCAATTTCCTTTTCTATTCAACTTCCTTTTTTATTTAATTTCCAAGTTAATCGTTAAGGTATAGTGGTTTCTTGAATAAACTTCCACTGTTAATTTTATGCAACTTCCATTTTCATTTTTATTCAACTTCCATTTTTATTCAATTTCCTTTTCTATTCAACTTTATTTTTCATTTAATTTCCAAATAGATCATTAAGGTATAGTGGTTTCTTGAACGAACTTCCATTTTTAATTTTATGCAACTTTTATTTTTATTTTTATTCAACTTCCATTTTTATTCAATTTCTTTTTCTATTCAACTTCCTTTTTTATTTAATTTCCAAATAGATCGTTAAGGTACAGTGGTTTCTTGAATAACTTCCATTTTTAATTTTATGCAACTTTCATTTTTATTTTTATTCAATTTCCATTTTTACTCAATTTTCCTTTTCTATTCAACTTCATTTTTTATTTAATTTTCAAATAGATCGTTAAGGTGTAGTGGTTTCTTAAGTGATTTTTCATTGTTAATTTTATACAACTTCCATTTTTATTCAATTTCCTTCTCTATTCAACTTTCTTTTTTGTTTAATTTCCAAATACATCGTTAAGGTATAGTGGTTTCTTGAATGAACTTCCATTTTTAATTTTATGCAACTTCCATTTTTATTTTTATTCAACTTCTATTTTTATTCAATTTCCTTTTCTATTCAACTTCCTTTTTTTATTTAATTTCCAAATAATACATTAACGTACAGTGGTTTCTTCAATGAACTTCCTTTTTTTATTCAATTTCCTTTTTTATTCAACTTCTTTTTTTATTTAATTTCCAAATAGATCGTTAACGTATAGTGGTTTCTTTATTGAACTTTCATTGTCAATTTTATGCAACTTTTATTTTTATTTTTATTGAACTTCCATTTTTGTTCTATTTCCTTTTCTATTCAACTTCATTTTTTATTTAATTTCCAAATAGATCGTTAAGGTATAGTGGTTTCTTGAATGAACTTCCATTTTTAATTTTATGCAACTTCCATTTTTATTCAATTTCCTTTTCTATTCAAATTCCCTATTTATTCAATTTCCAAATAGATCGTTAAGGTAAAGTGATTTCTTGAATGAACTTCCATTTTGTATTTTATGCAACTTCTATTTTTATTTTTATTCAACTTCCATTTTTATTTAATTTCCAAATAGATCGTTAAGTTATAGTGGTTTCTTGAATGAACTTCCATTTTTAATTTTTTGCAACTTCTATTTTTATTTTTATTCCACTTCCTTTTTTATTCAATTTCCTTTTCTCTTCAACTTCTTATTTTATTTAATTTCCAAATAGATCGTTAAGGTATGGTGGTTTCTTGAATGAACTTCTATTTTGAATTTTAAGCAACTTCCATTTTTATTCAATTTTCTTTTCTATTCAACTTCGTTTTTTAGTTAATTTTCAAATAGATCGTTAAAATAAAGTGGTTTCTTGAATGATCTTCCATTTTTATTTTTATTCAACTTCCATTTTTAATCAAATTCCTTCTCTATTCAACTTCCTTTTTTATTTAATTTCCAAATATATCATTAAGGTATAGTGGTTTCTTGAATGAACTTCCATTTTTAATTTTATGCAACTTCCATTTTTATTCAATATCCTTTTCTATTCAACTTCCTTTTTTATTTAATTTCCAAATAGATCGTTAAGGTATAGTGGTTTCTTGAATGTTCTTCCATTGTTAATTTTATTCAACTTCTATTTTTATTCAATTTCTTTTTTCTATTCAACATCCTTTTTTGTTTAATTTCGAAATAGATCGTTAAGGTATAGTGGTTTCGTCAATGAACTTCCATTGCTAATTTTATGCAACTTCTATTTTTATTTTTATTCCAGTTCCATTGTTATTCAATTTTCTTTTCTATTCAACTTCCTTTATTATTTAATTTCCAAATAGATCAATAAGGTATGGTGGTTTCTTGAATGAACTTCCTTTTTTAATTTTATGCAACTTCCAATTTTATTTTTATTCAACTTCCATTTTTATTCAATTCTTTTTCTATTCAACCTTCATAAAATTAAAAATGGAACTTCAATCAAGATAACACTACACCTTAATGATCTATGTGGAAATTAAATAAAAAAGGAAGTTGAATAGAAAAGGAATTTTAATAAAAATGGAAGTTGAATAAAAATGAAAATGAAAATTCATTCAAGAAACCACTATACGTTAACGATCTATTTGGAAATTAAATAAAAAAGGAAGTTAAATTGAAAAAAAAAATTGAATAAAAATAGTAGTTGAACAAAAATAAAAATGTGAGTTGCATAAAATTTAAAATGGAAGTTCATTCAAGAAACCACCATACCTTAACTATCTATTTGGAAATTAAATAAAAAAAGGAAGTTGAATAGAAAAGGAAATTGAATAAAAATGGAAGTGGAATAAAAATAAAAATGGAAGTTGCAAAAATTTGAAAATGGAAGTTCATTTAAGAAACTACTATACCTGAACGATCTATTTGGAAATTAAATAAAAATGGAAGTTGAATAAAAATAAAAATGGAAGTTGCATAAAGCGCAAAATGGAAGTTCATTTAAGAAACCACTGTGCCCTAACGATCTATTTGGAAATTAAATAAAAAAGGAAGTTGAATAGAAAAGGAAATTGAATGAAATTGGAAGTTGAATAAAAATAAAAATAGAAGTTGCATAAAAATAAAAATGGAAGTTCATTCAAGAAACCACTATACCTTAACGATCTATTTGGAAATTAAATAAAAAATGAAATTGAATAGAAAAGGAAATTGAATAAAAAACGAAGTTGAATAAAAAAGGAAACTGAATAAAGATAGAAAAAGAAGTTGAATAAAAATGGAAGTTGAATAAAAATAGAAATGGAAGTTGCATAAAATTAAAAATGGAAGTTCATTATATAAACCACTATACCTTAACGATCTATTTGGAAATTAAATAAAAAAGGAAGTTGAATAGAAAAGGAAATTGGATAACAATGGAAGTGGAATAAAAATAAAAATAGAAGTTGCATAAAATTAACAAAGGAAGTACATTAAAGAAACCACTATACCTTAACGATCTATTTAGAAATTAAATAAAAAAGGAAGTTGCCCCTTTTTTTTTCCTTTTTTTTTTTCACCCTTCCCGGGACAACCTGTCCGGTTTTTAGCCCATTCAATCGCCTTCGCCTCCTTTTCGACAAATTTCTCCCTTTTAAACCTTTTCCCGATTATCCTATTCCATTCAATTTAATTTATTTTCTTTCCGTCTACTGCTTAAAACAATAAAGTCACGGTTAATCTTCGGGTGCGATCATACCAGCACTAATGTGCCGGATCCCATCAGAACTCCGCAGTTAAGCGTGCTTGGGCGAGAGTAGTACTAGGATAGGTGACCCCTGGGAAGTCCTCGTGTTGCACCCCTTTTCCCCCTTTTTTTCCTTTTTTTTTTTTCACCGTTCCCCGAACAATCTGTCCGATTTTTAGCAGATTCAACCGCCTTCGCCACATTTTCGACAAATTTCTCCCTTTTAAACCATTTCCCGATTATCCTATTCCATTCAATTTCATTTTTTTTTCCGTTTAGTACTTAAAACAATAAAGTCGCGGTTAATCTTCGGGTGCGATCATACCAGCACTAATGCACCGGATCCCATCAGAACTCCGCAATTAAGCGTGCTTGGGCAAGAGTAGTACTAGGATGGGTGACCACCTGGGAAGTCCTCGTGTTGCACCCATTTTGCCCTTTTTTTTTCCTTTTTTTTTCACGTTTTCCCGGACAACTTGTCCGATTTTTAGCCCATTCAATCGCCTTCGCCTCCTTTTCGACAAATTTGTCCCTTTTAAACCATTTCCCGATTATCCTATTCCATTCAATTTCTTTTTTTTTTCGGTCTACTGGTTAAAACAATAAAGTCGCGGTTAATCTTCGGGTGCGATCATGCCAGCACTAATGCACCGGAACCCATCAGAACTCCGCAGTTAAGCGTGTTTGGGCGAGAGTAGTACTAGGATGGGTGATCCCCTGGGAAGTCCTAGTGTTGAACCCCTTTTGCCCCTTTATTTTCCTTTTTTTTTTTCACCCTTCCCCGGACAACCTGTCCGGTTTTTAGCCCATTCAATCGCCTTCGCCTACTTTTCGACCAATTTCTCCCTTTTAAACCATTTCCCGATTATCCTATTCCATTCAATTTCATTTTTTTTTTCCGTCTACTGCTTAAAACAATAAAGTCGCTGTTAATCTTCGGGTGCGATCATACCAGCAATAATGCACTGGATCCCATCAGAACTTCGCTGTTAAGCGTGCTTGGGCGAGAGCAGTACTAGGATGGGTGACCCCCTGGGAAGTCCTCGTGTTGCACCCTTTTTGCCCCTTTTTTTTCATTTTTTTTTCACCTTTCCCCGGACAACCTATCTGGTTTTTAGCCCATTCAATCTCCTTCGCCTCCTTTTCGACAAATTTCTCCCTTTTAAACCATTTCCCGATTATCCTATTCCATTTAATTTCATTTTTTTTTCTGTCTACTGCTTAAAACAATAAAGTCGCGGTTAATCTTCGGGTGTGATCATACAAGCACTAATGCGCCGGATCCCATCAGAACTCCGCAGTCAAGCGTGCTTGGGCGAGAGTAGTATTTGGATGGGTGACCCCCTGGGAAGTCCTCGTGTTGCACCCTTTTGCCCCTTTTTTTCCATTTTTTTTTCACCCTTCCCCGGACAACCTGTCTAGTTTTTAGCCCATTCAATCGCCTTCGCCTTCTTTTCGACAAATCCTCCCTTTTAAACCATTTCCCGATTATCCTATTCCATTTAATTTCATTTTTTTTCTGTCTACTGCTGAAAACAATAAAGTCACGGTTAATCTTCGGGTGCGATCATACTAGCACTAATGCACCGGATCCCATCAGAACTCCGTCTACTGCAAGTTTAATGTTCATTATATTTAGTTTTATTTAATTTTAATTATACATATATGGTCACATACATCCAAACATGAGTACTGAACCTACAGAAGAAGTAACCGCCTCAGTGGCAAATACAGTAGCAAATACAGTAGCCTCTACATCAGAGGCCAAGGAATTCGTTGCTTATCAGTATGTGAAGGAAGCCCTTGATAAGTGGACAATCCCTAAGGTCAAACCAGATACTATCTATAAGATAGGTACATTTGACTTTTCCAGTAAGAAAATAATCAAAACATTTGAGCATGCTATGCCTGTCCAGAATAATGATGAGATAATATATCTCCTTCATTTCCAAGATCTATATCCTTTTATACAGAAATATAAGTATGTCCATATAGGACTTGTCCAGATAGCCTTCAAGCCTTTGACACTTTTAGGTCAAAACACCAGTCTCCAGTGTACACTCAGAGATGGACGATGCACTGATTGGAGGGCATCACTCATGGGAGCTGTAGAAACCAGTCTCTCACATGGTCCAGTATATTTTGATATTTTTCCGAATTTAAGTATAGCACTCTCTGATGCAAACTTATCTAAAGTTTTAGAACTTAGAGTGTTGTCCAATGGATACGATTATCTTCCAGGATCACCACCTTATGTGGTAATTTCCAGAATCTACCTTAAGGTTTTGACAACGTTGAATCCTTATATTAGGAAACATAGTCTGGCAGGACACACAGTCCTAATAGACACAAACCTTTACAGTAGTCAGGTAGCCATACCTAAAATGATACCTTGGGAAGAAATTAAGTTTCCAGAAAGATGGCAGATAAACCAAGCTGTTCCAGCCAGGCCACTTATTCAACAAACCTTAGATGAGGTTATCCAGACACAAGGAGGAAATGTATTTCTTACATTTAGGAGACCACCTAGATCTCTTTCCAGAAGTATGTCTAGTGCCAGTTTTAGAACTGCTCCATCATATAGAGTAGATCTACCTGAATCCTCTAGACAATTTTATTCTGAACCAGCTGAGTTTGTAAGACCACAATCCAGACCTCTTAGTGATACCCAGCTTGAAACAGATCCTATAGTTCAGGGAGTATGATTTTCAGAAAATCAAATACCACATGGTATTTATGGATCCAGAAGGCAAGAAAGGCCTTATAGCCCTACAGCCAGTGACATGAATTTTGAACTTTAATGGATTTTACACCAGGTAGTAAAATCAGATTAGCTCTTAATAAGGACTTACAGAAAGAAGAATACAGGACATTTAGGGAATGGTATTTTAAAATCCATACTCCTTTCCAGTTAGAACAATACAAAATTCAGTATTATGAATACTTGGAAAAACATCAGATAATCTAGTCTTTTCCTCATTGGTATGTTCAAAACATAACCCCTACAGAATCTCAAATGAATGTAATAGAAAAAATCCAGCAAACTTGGGTTAGTACAGATGGTCAAAACTTTGTGTCTATCCATCTACCTACCCAACCTTTGGAGTTACAACCTGTAAGTAGTGGTACTGGTACAAAACCTTTATCTATTGCTGCTTATATGGAAGTACCTCACAAATCTCAAAATAGGGATCTAGTTCTTGTTCAAGATCTAATTCCTATTTTAAAATAGCATAATTATACAAATCTATTTTGTCAAATAGCAGGTAGACAAATCACCAGGATTGAAGAAACTGTTAATCATATTAAAGACAGTTGTCATTTACAGCCAAAATCCGAGGTAAAAACTGAAACTATTCCAGTAACAATTAAACCTCCTTTAGAAGTAACCAAATTTAAGTTATCTTCTAGAAGGATACAGAATTTATGGATACTCTTGTCGATAAGATAAAGCATCTTAAAATAGGAGAATCATCTTCTATTAATATGTTATCCAGACAAACTATTCCAGAAGAAGAAAAATTAACACTTTCTCAAATTTCAGAAATTGAAAATGTTTTTCAAAATAATCCAATCTCCATAAATAAAGTTCATTATGGAGAATCTTCAAGAAATACTTATAGGACTGCTACTACTCCAACTATACAATTTTATCCTCGTAGCACTCCTATGGATATTCTCTATGAAGAAGATATTTTACAGACACAAAAATCCTATCATGGAAAAACCATTTATGAATGGAATATAGATGGTCTTTCGGAATACCAGATATTTGAATTATTGCATCAAATGATTATGTATTCAACAATTTGCAAACAAAATGAGAATGACGATCATGAGATCGCTTGATTCTTAGTTAATGGATTTACTGGCATCCTTAAAGGATGGTGGGATAACATTATTACTGACATACAACAAACAGAAATTGTTACAGCTTTTAAAAGAATTACAGATCCCCTAACAGGAACTGTGCAATCTGAACAGGATGCTGTTTATACTCTTATCAATACAATTCTACACCATTTTGTAGGAGCCTCTCCTGATGGTTTGGAAGACAGGAGTAGAGAACTTTTACAGAATTTAAGATGTCCATCTTTATCTCATTTCAGATGGTATAAAGATGTGTTCATGATGAGAGTAGTAAGACAATCTGACGCCAATAGTGAACATTGGAAAGCCAAGTTCATTAATGGTCTTCCTACCCTCTTTGCAGAAAGAATCCGAAAGAAATTAAGGGATAAGCATAGATGTCTATTCCTTATTCAGAATACACTTATGGTCAACTCATAAGAATTGTTACAGAAGAAGGTCTTGCTTTATGCAATGATTTAAAATTACAGAATCAAATAAAGAAACAATGTCATAATGAATTAGGTGAATTTTGTAAACAATTTGCCTATGATACTAAAATTCAGTATCCATCCAAACATAAGCATAAAAAACATAAGTATGGAAAATCTTCAAAAGATTATTCCAAAAAATACAGAAAAAAGAAACATTATAAACAATCAATCCAGCAAGCCCAGCCTTCAAAGGCCAAAGGAAAACAAAAGAAAACTTATCCTCAAAAGGATAAAACTACTGTTAAATGTTACAAATGGGGACAAATTGGTCACTATGCTAATCGTTGTAAAACCAAGATACAACAGAAATTAAATGCATTAGCTTTAGATGACGAAATCCAGCAACAAATTCTTCAGATACTTTCTGAAGATTCTGATTCAGATTCCACTTCAGATGATGGTATTGCAGTTATGTACTCATCATCTTCTGATACTGATGCTGAATCCTCTCCAGAAATTTGTGCCTGTCAACCACAAATCAATCAAATTACCTAAGAAGCTAACTATTGGAAAGCAATAGTTGAAATGAATGGACTTGATATTAGTGGTCCTAGTATTAATGTCTTTACAGATGATCAACAGCATATGCTGAATATTGCTGAACAAATCATCGATCCAGAAATAAAATTAAAATTTCTTGAATTATGTTATCAACAACATAAAAAAGAAAAAATTTTACCCCCTAAACACTACAGTATGAAAGAAGTTTACAACAGAGTTAAAAATACTTCTGAAGCAAAACCCATAACAATCCAGGATTTGAAAATGGAAGTTAATGCTTTAAAAGTCGAAATTAAGCATCTGCAAACTTCTAATATTGCTATTAATTCTGAGATTAAAAAGATTAATAATACAGTCCAGCATAAAGAAAAGGGGATTAGTATTAATGAATCAGACTCTCCGACTAATGCAGAACCTAAAGAGCCTAATTATCTTATGCTCATGAATATTGTTACTTTCCAGAAATGGTATATCAGGATTACCTTTATGATAAAACCCGATTTTATCATAAAAGATGCCATTGCTCTTGTTGATAGTGGTGCTGATATGAATTGTATTTAGGAAGGATTAATTCCTACTAAATACTTTCATAAAAACACCCAGTCACTTACAAGTGCAAGTGGTAATTCTTTATACATCCAGTATAAACTTCCAGAAGTATTAATTTGTAATCAAGGATTATGCCTTCCGACTTCTTTTGTTCTTATTAAGAACATGTCTCAAGCCATAATTCTTGGAACTCCTTTTCTATGTTTACTCATGCCAATATCTAAAATTGATTCAATTGGCATACATACAACCTTGAATAATCAAAAGATTATTTTTGAGTTTATTACAGAACCTTATACAAAAGAGTTAGATCAAATTAAAGATCTAGTTAATTTTAAAGAAAAACAAATTAATTTCTTACAAAAGGAAATTAGTTTTCTTACTACAGAACAAAGACTTCAACAGTCTTCTTTCCAACAAAAAATTAAATCTCTTAAACAAAAATTCAAAGATGAAATTTGCAGTGATATTCCAAATGCTTTTTGGGACAGAAAGAAACACATTGTTTCCTTGCCTTATGAACCAGGATATGATGAGCGAAAAATTCCAACTCGCGCTCGACCAAGCCAAATGAAAAAAGAGTATTTAGAACTTTGTAAGACAGAAATTAATACTCTTTTTCAGAAAAAGCTTATTCGTTCCAATAGATCTCCTTGGAGTTGTATTGCATTTTATGTTAATAAAAATGCAGAAATTGAAAGAGGTGTGCCAAGATTAGTCATAAACTACAAACCTCTTAATGAAGCCTTACAATGGATAAGGTATTCGGTGCCAAATAAAAAAGATCTTTTAGATTGCCTCCAGGATGCAGTCATATTTTCTAAATTTGACATGAAATCAGGATATTGGCAAGTCCAGATCGCTGAACAAGATAGATATAAAACTGTTTTTACAGTACCTTTTGGTCATTTTGACTGGAATGTTATGCCTTTTGGTTTGAAAAATGCACCATCTGAATTTCAGCATATTATGAATGATATTTTTAATCCATATACAGAATTCTCCATCTGCTATATTGATGATGTCTTAATTTTTTCCTCATCAATTGACCAGCATATGAAATGTAGGAACCCACATTTTATGTCCTCATCATGTTCATGAGCATCGGTAGGATTATGACTTGTTTAGTTTGCATGTGCATGTTGTGATTTGTTTCGCTTGAGCTAATGTGATCCATGCCTTGTTTCGAAGCCTTGTGATTTGTCTAAGTGTAGTATGCTTGTCTTGTTCCTTCCTTGATGTGAAACTTAGGTCGCGCCTTGCCTGAGTTGTGCTAGCCGATGTTATTCCAAGCCGAGGTCATCCTTAGTCTAATAGTAGTATCTTGGAATCCCTTGTTGGCCCCCGTCCTTGCCTTGACCACATTAGCCGAGATGTTACCTTGCACCCAAGTGATCTCGTCCTGGAGTGGTATGACCTAGGCCGAGGTGTGGCGCATCTAGGCCAAGATGTGGCACAGCTTAGTCAAGTGTTGTCCTTCCTAGCCGAGGTCATTGTCACCTTAGTTGCCGAAGTCCTTTGTTAGCCGATGTCATCCCTTGCCGGAGTGCCATTCCGTGTAGCTTGTTAGATACGCCTTGCTGTTAGCCGATGTCATAGCCCGTCAGAGAGCCCATACCGCTTTGCTTGTTGAACACCCTTCCACCATGCTTTGTCTGGCCTGTCAGCCACCTTTTCAGGTAGAACCCAACCAGTCGCCGCCACGTGTCTCAGCAGAGGGTTAACCCCAGAACCGGGTATAGAAAACTATCATTTGGTGTCATAACCTTGTCTTGTAGAGAGAGAAGCTCTAGGAGGCAGAAAGAGTTTTAGAGTGAGGAAGTAGATCTTCAAGCTTGATTCCTAGAGATCGAACCGTTAAATCCGTGTTCTAAGGTTAGATTCTTGATCTGCTCATGATGTTCTCTATGTTCATGTTATTGCATTGCATGATCGGATATGATTTGTAAGCCATGCATCGTTTTGAAGTTCAATTTTAGAAAGCGAAAATGACATTCATGTGTTCTTCAAGAAAGTCTTGTTTTGATTCGAAAGCTTGCATAAAGAATCATGTTTTTGTGTTTATTTCCGCAAGAATTCCAAGTACGGGTACCCAGGTCCATGTTTTCAAACTCATAGCACGAAAATCCCAGATTTGTGGTGACAGATTATGATTGAGCATTCATATTTTTCATGTTTTCACACTCATGTTTTTCATGTTCATCAGCAGAGGGAAACCCAGAGTTTCCCGACCTCTTTTCCTTGCATGTGGCCCACGGGAACACACCTCGGCGAGGAGGTGTGGAACCTCGGCCTAGACCTGGTCGGTGCCCAGCATGTTTTCCGAAACCATTTGTGTACATACGAAACTTGTTGAAGGTGCATTCAATAGGCTTTGCCATGTGTTTGTAGGACTTGGGCTTGTCTCGACCCCGACGTGTGAAGAAACTATGTGAGTGGTATTTTTAATAAAGCTATGTTACACTTGCTTTTGTAAATCTCGTCTTGCCTTGTTTTGAAAAGTACTTGATCTAGCATGAATGACTATCCCTACTTGTATATTAAACACTATCTTGTTTTGATGACATTTCTTGAAAGTCCTTAGCTGCAGGGGACTATAATGCAACTGCACTCTTGTCTTGAAAGTCCTTAGCTGCAGGGGACTATAATGCAACTGCACTCTTGTCTTGAAAGTCCTTAGCTGCAGGGGACTATAATGCAACTGCACTCTTGTCTTGAAAGTCCTTAGCTGCAGGGGACTATAATGCAACTGCACTCTTGTCTTGAAATTGTCATCACCTTCTTGTATTAAGTAGATGTAATAACATCCAAAGAACTTGAAAAGCCGGCAATGAACTTGATTTTCCCCTTGACTGTAAAGTATGCTATGTATTGTTTTGAAAGAAATCTTGGATATCAATCATGCAAAACCTTTATTTCTAATATTATTCACTGAGTATCCAAGCTCACCCTCTATATATATATGTAGGTGATGAACAAGAAGGCATTGAGGCCTAGACGTGATTGCCGATGTGTTTTGGGTGCATTGCCGACATGTTTTGGATTAGCATTTTTGCACCATCTTGAAGATCATGCTTCTCGGCTTATTTTTCATTTGTACTTGTATATGTCGGCTTGAGAAGCCTTTTGGTCAAGATGTGTTTTGTATCTCATTTCCTTATTGTATTTAAGTTGTAAGACTTTATAAGGATGTATGTCATTTCATCGGACTTATGCACGGCTCTCATGGACTATTTAGATTCTGTATATGTATATATATTGCTTCCGCACTTGTAAGCCCCATATTTTATACTCTGATTGTGTGTGATTTTGAAAGTTGGCCTTCGGTAATTACGGATTACTGGCCATCACGGCACCAAACTACTAATGCACCGGCTCCCATAAGAACTACGCATTTAAACGTGCTTGGGCGAGAGTAGTACTAGGATGGCTGACCTCCTGGGAGGTCGTCGTGTTGCACCACTTTTGCCCTCTTTTTTTTCCTTTTTTTATTTTCACCCTTCCCCGGACAACCTGTCTGGTTTTTAGCCCATTCAATCGCCTTCGCCTCCTTTTCGACAAATTTCTGCCTTTTTAAACCATTTCCCGATTATCCTATTCCATTCAATTTCATTTTTTTTCCCGTCTACTGCTTAAAACAATAAAGTCGCGATTAATCTTCGGGTGCGATCATACCAGCGCTAATGGATCGGATCCCATCAGAACTACGTAGTTAAGCGTGCTTGGGTGAGAGTAGTAGTAGGATGGGTGACCCCCTGGGACGTCCCCGTGTTGCACCCCGTTTGCCTCATTCTTTACCTTCTTTTTTTTTTCACCCTTCCCTGGACAACCTGTCCGGTTTTTAGCCCATTCAATCGCCTTCGCCTCCTTTTCGACAAATTTCCCCCTTTTAAACCATTTCCCGATTATCCTATTCCATTCAATTTCATTTTTTTTCCCGTCTACGGCTTAAAACAATAAAGTCGCGGTTAATCTTCAGGTGCGATCATAGCAGCACTAATTCACCGGATCCCACCAGAACTCCGCAGTTAAGCATGGCTCGGCGAGAGTAGTACTAGGATGGGTGGCCCGTAGGAAGTCCTCGTGTTGCACCCTTTTTGCCCATTTTTTTTCCTTTTTTTTTTTTCACCCTTCCCCGGGCAACCTGTCCGGTTTTTAGCACATTCAATCGCCTTCGCCTCATTTTCGACAAATTTCTCATTTTTAAACCATTTCCCGATTATCCTGTTCCATTCAATTTCATTTTTTTTATCGTCTACTATTTAAAACAATAAAGTCGCGGTTAATCTTCGGCTGCGATCATACCAGCACTAATGCACAGGATCTCATCAAAACTCCGCAATTAAGCGTGCTTGGGCGAGTGCAGTACTAGGATGGGAGACCCCTGGGAAGTCCTCGTGTTGCACCTCTTTTGCCCCTTTTCATTCCATATTTTTTTTCACCCATCCCCGGACAACCTGTCCGGTTTTTAGCCCATTCAATCACCTTTGCCTCCTTTTCGACAAATTTCTTCCTTTTAAACCATTTCCCAATTATCCTATTCCTTTCAATTTTATTTTTTTTTCCGTCTACTGCTTAAAACAATAAAGTTGTGGTTAATCTTCTGGTGCGATCATACTAGCAGTAATGCACCGGATCCCATCAGAGCTACGCAATTATACGTGCTTGAGCGAGAGTAGTACTAGGATGGGTGACCCCCTGGGACGTCCTCGTGTTGCACCCCTTTTTTCCCTTTTTTTTTCCTTTTTTTTTTCACTCTTCCCCGAACAACCTGTCCGATTTTTAGCCCATTCAATCGCGTTCGCCTCCTTACTGACAAATTTCGCCCTTTTAAACCAGTTCCCGATTATCCTATTCCATTCAATTTCATTTTTTTTTTCCGTCTACTGCTTAAAACAATAAAGTCGCGATCAATCTTCGGGTGCGATCATACCAGCACTAATGCACCGGATCCCATTAGAACTACACAGTTAAGCGTGCTTGGGCGAGAGTAGTACAAGGATGTGTGACCCCATGGGACATCCTCGTGTTGCACCCTTTTGCCCCTTTTTTTTTTCCTTTTTTTTTGTTCACCCTTCCCCGGACAACCTGTCCGGTTTTTCGCCCATTCAATCGCCGTCGCCTCCTTTTCGACTAATTTCTCCCTTTTAAACCTCTTCCCGATTATCCTATTCCATTCAATTTCATTTTTTTTTCTGTCTGCTACTTAAAACTATAAAGTCGCGGTTAATCTTCGAGTGCGATCATACCAGCACTAATGCACCGGATCCCATCAGAACTCCACAGTTAAGCGTGCTTGGGCGAGAGTAGTACTAGGATGGGTGACCCCCAGGGAATTCCTCATGTTGCATCCCTTTTGCCCCAATTTTTTCCTTTTGTTTTTTCACGCTTCCCCGGACAACTTGTCCGGTTTTTAGCACATTCAATCGCCTTCGCCTCCTTTTCGAAAAATTTCTCCCTTTTAAACCATTTGCCGATTATCCAATTCCATTCAATTTCTTTTCTTTTTTTTTTCCGTCTACTGCTTAAAGCAATAAAGTCGCGGTTAATCTTCGGGTGCGATCATACCAGCCCTAATGCACCGGATCCCATCAGAACTCCACAGTTAAGCGTGCTTGGGCGAGAGTAGCACTAGGATGGGTGACCCCCTGGGAAGTCCTTTTGGTGCACCCCTTTTTCTACTTTTTTTTTCCTTCTTTCTTTTTTCACCCTTCCCCGGACAACCTGTCCGGTCTTTTGCCCATTCAATCACCTTCGCCTCATTTTTGAAAAATTTCTCCCTTTCAAACCAGTTCCCGATTATCCTATTCCATTCAATTTCATTTTTTTTCCCGTGTACTGCTTAAAACAATAAAGTCGTGGTTAATCTTCTGGTGTGATCATACCAGCACTAATGCCCCGAATCCCATCAGAACTCCGCAGTTAAGCGTGTTTGGGCGAGAGCAGTACTAGGATGGGTGACCCCCTTGGAAGTCCTCGTGTTGCATCCCTTTTGCACCATTTTTTTCATTTTTTTTTAACCCTTCCCCGGACAACCTGTCTGGTTTTTAGCCCATTCAATCGCCTTCGCCTCCTTTTTGACTGATTTCTCCCTTTTGGGAAGTCCTCGTGTTTCATCCCTTTTGCCCCTTTTTTTTCCCTTTTTTTTTTTTCACCCTTCCCCGGACAACCTGTCCGGTTTTTAGCACATTCAATCGCCTTTGCCTCCTTTTCGACAATTTTCTCCATTTTAAACCATTTCCCAATTATCCTATTCTGTTCATTTCCATTTTTTTTTTCGGTCCACTACTTAAAACAATAAAATCGCGGTTAATCTTCAGGTGCGATCATACCGGCATTAATGCACTGGAGCCCATTAGAACTCCGCAGTTAACCGTGCTTGGGCGATTGGAGTACTAGGATGGGTGGGCCCCTGGGAAGTCCTCGTGTTGCACCCCTTTTGGCCTTTTTTTTTCCTTTTTTTTTTCACCCCTCGCCAGACAACCTGTTCGGTTTTTAGGCCATTCAATCGCCTTCGCCTCGTTTTTGACAAATTTCTCCCTTTTAAACCATTTCCCGATTATCCTATTCCATTCAATTTCATTTTTTTTCCGTCTACTGCTTAAAACAATAAAGTCGCGGTCAATCTTCAAGTGCGATCATACCAGCACTAATGCACCGGATCCCATCAGAACTCCGCAGTTAAGCGTGCTTGGCCGACAGTAGTACTAGGATGGGCGACCCCCTGGGACGTCCACGTGTTGCAGCCCAATTGCCCCTTTTTTTTCCTTTTTTTTTCACCCTTCCCCATACAACAGTTCGGTTTTTAGCACATTCAATCTCCTTCCCCTCCTTTTCGACTGATTTCTCCCTTTCAAAACCTCTTCCCGATTATCCTATTCCGTTCAATTTCATTTTTTTTTCCGTCTATTGCTTAAAACAATAAAGTCGCGGTTAATCTTCGGGTGCGATCATACCAGCATTAATGCATCGGATCCCATCAGAACTCCGCAGTTAAGCGTGCTTGGGCGACAGTAGTACTAGGATGGGTGAACCTCTGGGAAGTCCTCGTGTTGCATCACTTTTACCACTTTTTTTTCCTTTTTTTTTTTTCACCCTTCCCTGGGCAACCTGTCCGGTTTTTAGGACATTCAATTGCCTTCGCCTCCTTTTCGACAAATTTCTCCCTTTTAAACAATTTCCCGATTATCCTATTCCGTTCATTTCCATTTTTTTTTTCCGTCCACTACTTAAAACAATAAAGTCGCGGTTAATCTTCGGGTGCGATCATACTAGCACTAATGCACTGGATGCCATCACAACTCCGCAGTTAACCGTGCTTGGGCGATTGGGGTACTAGGATGGGTGACCCCCTGGGAAGTCCTCGTGTTGCATCCCTTTTGGCCCTTTTTTTCCTTTTTTTTTTTCACCCTTCCCCGGACAACCTGTCCGGTTTTTAATCCATTCAATCGCCTTCGCCTCCTTTTCGACCAATTTCTCCTTTTTAAACCATTTCCCGATTATCCGATTCCATTCAATTTCATTTTTTTTTCTGTCTATTGCTGAAAACAATAAAGTCGCGGTTAATCTTCGGGTGCGATCAAACCAAAACTAATGCACCGGATCCCATCAAAACTACGCAGTTAAGCGTGCTGGGGCGACAGTAGTACTAGGATGGCTGACCCCTTGGGACGTCCTCGTGTTGCACCCCTTTTGCCCCTTTTTTTTCCTTTTTATTTTTTTATCGCCCTTCCCCGGACAACCTGTCCTATTTTTAGGCCATTCAATCGCCTTCGCCTCCTTTTCGACAAGTTTTTCAATTTTAATCCTTTTCCTGATTATCCTATTCTATTCAATGTCATTTATTTTTTTCCCGTTTACCGATTAAAACAATAAAGTCGCGGTTAATCTTCAGGTGCGATCATACCAGCACTAATGCACCGGATCCCGTCAGAACTCCGCAGTTAAGCGTGCTTGGGCGAGAGTAGTACTAGGATAGGTGGCCCGCTGGGAAGTCCTCATGTTGCACCGCTTTTGCCCCATTTTTGTCCCTTTTTTTTTCACCGTTCCTCGGACAACCTGTCCGGTTTTTAGGACATTCAATTGCCTTCGCCTCCTTTTCGACAAATCTCTCCCTTTTAAACCATTTCCCGATTATCCTATTCCATTCAATTTCATTTTTTTTTCCGTCTACTACGTGAAACAATAAAGTCCCGGTTAATCTTCGGGTGCGATCATACCTGCACTAATGCACCGGATCCCATCAAAACTCCGCAGTATACCGAGCTTGGGCGAGAGTAGTACTAGGATGGGTGACCCCCAGGGAAGTCCTCGTGTTGCACCCCTTTTGCCCTCTTTTTTCCTTTTTTTTTTTTCAACCTTCGCCAGACAATCTGTCCGGTTTTTAGGCCATTCAATCGCCTTCGCCTCCTTTTCGACAAATTACTCCCATTTAAACCATTTCCCGATTATCCTATTCCATTCAATTTCATTTTTTTTTCCGTCTACTACTTAAAACAATAAAGTCGCGGTCAATCTTCAAGTGCGATCATACCAGCACTAATGCACCGGATCCCATCAGAACTCCGCAGTTAAGTGTGCTTGGCCGACAGTAGTACTAGGATGGGCGACCCCCTGGGGAGTCCTCGTGTTGCACCCCATTTGCCCCTTTTTTTTCCTTTTTTTTTTTTCACCATTCCCCGGGCAACAGTCCGGTTTTTAGCCCATTCAATCGCCTTCCCCTCCTTTTCGACTGATTTCTCCCTTTTTAACCTCTTCCCGATTAACCTATTCCATTCAATTTCATTTTTTTTTTCTGTCTACTGTTTAAAACAATAAAGTCGCGGTTAATCTTCGTGTACGATCATACCAACATTAATGCATCGGATCCCATCAGAACTGCGCAGTTAAGCGTGCTTGGGCGACAGTAGTACAAGGATGGGAGACCCCCTGGGAAGTCCTCGTGTTGCATCCCTTTTGCCCCTTTTTTTTTCTTTTTTTTTTTTCACCATTCCCCGGACAACCTGTCCGGTTTTTGGAACATTCAATCGCCTTCGCCTCCTTTCCGACAAATTTCTCCCTTTTAAACCATTTCCCGATTATCCTATTCCGTTCATTTCCTTTTTCTTTTTCCGTCCACTACTTAAAACAATAAAGTCGCGGTTAATCTTCAGGTGCGATCATACCAGCACTAATGCACTGGATCCCATCAGAACTCCGCAGTTAACCGTGCTTTGGCGATTGGAGTACTAGGATGGGTGACCCCCTGGGAAGTCCTCGTGTTGCACCCCTTTTGGCCCTTTTTTTTCCTTTTTTTTTTTTCACCCTTCCCCGGACAACCTGTCCAGTTTTTAGCCCATTCAATCGCCTTCGCCTCCTTTTCGACAAATTTCTCCTTTTTAAACCATTTCCCGATTATCCTATTCCACTCAATTACATTTTTTTTCCCATCTAATGCTTAAAACAATAAAGTCGCAATTAATCTTCGGCTGCGATCATACCAACACTAATGCACCGGATCCCATCAAAACTACGCAGTTAAGCGTGCATGGGTGAGAGTTGTACTAGGATGGCAGACCCCCTGGGATGTCCTCGTGTTGCACCCATTTTGCCCCTTGTTTTTCCTTTTTATTTTTTTATCGCCCTTCCCCGGACAACCTGTCCTATTTTTAGGCCATTCAATCGCCTTCGCCTCCTTTTCGACAAATTTCTCAATTTTAAACCTTTTCCCGATTATCCTATTCTATTCAATGTCATTTATTTTTTTTCTGTTTACTGATTAAAACAATAAAGTCGCGGTTAATCTTTAGGTGCGATCATAACAGCACTAATGCACCAGATCCCATCAGAACTCCGCAGTTAAGCGTGCTTGGGCAAGAGTAATACAAGGATAGGTGACCCCCTGGGAAGTCTTCGTGTTGCACCCCTTTTGCCCCAATTTTGTCCTTTTTTTTTTCACCGTTCCTCGGACAACCAGTCCGGTTTTTAGCACATTCAATCGCCTTCGCCTCATTTTCGACAAATTTCTCCCTTTTAAACCATTTCCTGATTATCCTATTCCATTCAATTTCATTTTTTTTTCTGTCTACTACTTAAAGAATAAAGCCCGGTTAATCTTCGGGTCCGATCATACCAGCACTAATGCACCGGATCCCATCAAAACTCCGCAGTAAACCGAGCTTGGGCGAGAGTAGTACTAGGATGGGTGACCCCCAGGGAAGTCCTCGTGTTGCACCCCTTTTGCCCTTTTTTTTCCTTTTTTTTTTCATCCTTCGCCAGACAACCTGTCCGGTTTTTAGGCCATTCAATCGCCTTCGCCTCCTTTTCGACAAATTTCTCCCTTTTAAACCATTTCCTGATTATCCTATTCCATTCAATTTTATTTTTTTTTCGTCTACTGCTTAAAACAATAAAGTCGTGGTTAATCTTCTGGTGTGATCATACCAGCACTAATGCACCGGATCCCTTCAGAACTCCGCAGTTAAGCGTGCTTGGGCGAAAGCAGTACTAGGATGGGTGACCCACTGGGAAGTCCTCGTGTTGCACCCCTTTTGCACCATTTTTTTCATTTTTTTTTCACCCTTCCCCGGACAACCTGTCCGGTTTTTAGCCCATTCAATCGACTTCGCCTCATTTTCGACAAATTTCTCCTTTTTAAACCATTTCCCGATTATCCGATTCCATTCAATTTCATTTTTTTTTATCTATTGCTTAAAACAATAAAGTCGCGGTTAATCTTCGGGTGCGATCACACCAACACTAATGCACCGGATCCCATCAAAACTACGCAGTTAAGCATGCTTGGGCGAGAGTAGTACTAGGATGGCTGACCCCCTGGGACGTCCTCGTGTTGCACCCCTTTTGCCCTTTTTTTTTTCCTTTTTATTTTTTTATCGCCCTTCCCCGGACAACTTGTCCTATTTTTAGGCCATTCAATCGCCTTCGCCTCCTTTTCGACAAATTTCTCAATTTTAAATCTTTTCTCGATTATCCTATTATATTTAATTTCATTTATTTTTTTTCCGTTTACTGATGAAAACAATAAACTCACGGTTAATCTTCAGGTGCGATCATACCAGCACTAATGCATCGGATCCCATCAGAACACTGCAGTTAAGCGTGCTTGAACGAGAGTAGTACTAGGATAGGTGACCCCCTGGGAAGTCCTCGTGTTGCACCCCTTTTGCCTCATTTTTGTCATTTTTTTTTTAACCGTTCCTCGGACAACCTGTCCGGTTTTTAGCACATTCAATCGCCTTCGCCTCATTTTCGACAAATTTCTCCCTTTTAAACCATTTCCTGATTATCCTATTCCATTCAATTTCATTTTTTTTCCATCTACAACGTAAAACAATAAAGTCCCGGTTAATCTTCGGGTGCGATCATACCAGCACTAATGCACCGGATCCCATCAAAACTCCGCAGTAAACCGAGCTTGGGCGAGAGTAGTACTAGGATGGGTGACCCCCAGGGAAGTCCTCGTGTTGCACCCCTTTTGCCCTTTTTCTTACTTTTTTTTTTTCACCCTTCGCCAGACAACCTGTCCGGTTTTTAGGCCATTCAATCGCCTTCGCCTCCTTTTCGACAAATTTCCCCCTTTTAAGCCATTTCCCGATTATCCTATTCCATTCAATTTCATTTTTTTTTCCGTCTACTGCTTAAAACAATAAAGTCGCGGTCAACCTTCAAGTGCGATCATACCAGCACTAATGCACCGGATCCCATCAGAACCCCGCAGTTAAGCGGGTTTGGCCGACAGTAGTACTAGGATGGGCGACCCCCTGGGACGTCCTCGTGTTGCACCCCACTTGCCCCATTTTTTTCCTTTTTTTTTTCACCCTTTCCCGGACAACAGTCTGGTTTTTTGCCCATTCAATCGCCTTCCCCTCCTTTTCGGCTGATTTCTCCCTTCTAACCCTCTTCCCGATTATCGTATTCCATTCAATTTCATTTTTTTTTCCGTCTACTGCTTGAAACAATAAAGTCGCGGTTAATCTTCAGGTGCGATCATACCAGCACTAATGCACCGGATCCCATCAGAACTCTGCAGTTTAGCGTGCTTGGGCGAGAGTAGAACTTGGATGGGTGACCCCCTGGGAAGTCCTCATGTTGCTCCCCTTTTTCCACCTTTTTTTCCCTTTTTTCTTTTTTCACCCTTCCCCGGACAACCTGTCCGGTTTTTAGCCCATTCAATCACCTTCACCTCATTTTCGACAAATTTCTCCCTTTTAAACCAATTCCTGATTATCCTATTCCATTCAATTTCTTTTTTTTTTCCGTCTACTGCTTAAAACAATAAAGTCGTGGTTAATCTTTTGGTGTGATCATACCAGCACTAATGCACCGGATCCCTTCAGAACTCCGCAGTTAAGCGCGCTTCGGCGAAAGCAGTACTAGGGTGGGTGACCCCCTGGGAAGTCCTCGTGTTGCACCCCTTTTGCACCTTTTTTTTCAATTTTTTTTTCACCCTTCCCCGGACAACCTGTCCAGTTTTTAGCCCATTCAACCGAATCGCCTCATTTTCAAAAAATTTCTTCCTTTTAAACCATTTCCCGATTATCCTATTCCATTCAATTTCATTTTTTTCCCGTCTACTGCTTAAAACAATAAAGTCGCGGTTAATCTTCGGGTGCGATCATACCAGCACTAATGAATCGGATCCCATCAGAACTCCGCAGTTAAGCGTGCTTGGGCGACAGCAGTACTAGGATGGGTGACCCCCTGGGAAGTCCTCGTGTTGCATCCTTTTTGCCCCTTTTTTTTCCTTTTTTTTTTTCACCCTTCCCCGGACAACCTGTCCGGTTTTTAGCACATTCAATCGCCTTCGCCTCCTTTCGACAAATTTCTCCCATGTAAACCATTTTCCGATTATCCAATTCCATTCAATTTTTTTTTTCCGTCTACTTCATAAATCAATAAAGTTGCGGTTAATCTTCGGGTGCGATCATACCAGCACTAATGCATCGGATCCCATCAGAACTCCGCAGTTAAGCATGGTTGGGCGAGAGTAGCACTAGGATGGGTGACCCCACTGGGAAGTCCTCGTGTTGCTCCCCTTTTTCCCCTTTTTTTTTTGTTTTTTTCTTTTTTCCCCCATCCCCGGACAACCTGTCCGGCGTTTAGCCCATTCAATCACCTTCGCCTCATTTTCGACAAATTTCTCCCTTTTAAACAATTTCCTGATTATCCAATTCCATTCAATTTCATTTTTTTTTTCCCGTGTACTGCTTAAAACAATAAAGTCGTGATTAATCTTCTGGTCTGATCATACTGGCACTAATGCCCCAGATCCCTTCAAAACTCCGCAGTTAAGCGTGCTTGGGCGAAAGCAGTACTAGGATGGGTGACCCCCTTGGAAGTCCTCATGTTGCACCCCTTTTGCACCTTTTTTTTCATTTCTTTTTTCACCCTTCCCCGGACAACCTATCCGGTTTTTGGCCCATTCAATCGCCTTCGCCTCATTTTCGACAAATTTCTCCTTTTTAAACCATTTCTCGATTATCCGATTCCATTCAATTTCATTTTTTATTCCGTGTACTGCTTAAAACAATAAAGTCGCGGTCAATCTTCAGGTGCGATGATACCAGCACTAATGCACCGGATCCCATCAGAACTCCGCAGTTAAGCATGCTTGGGCGAGAGTAGTACTAGGATGGGTTGCCGCCTGGAAAGTCCTCGTGTTGCACCCCATTTGCCCCTTTTTTTTCATTTTTTTCACCCTTCCCTAGACAACCCGTCTGATTTTTAGCCCATTCAATCACCTTCGCCTCATTTTCGACAAATTTCTCCCTTTTAAACCATTTCCCGATTATCCTATTCTATTCAATTTAATTTTTTTTTTCTGTCTGCTGCTTAAAACAATAAAGTCATGGTCAATATTCAGGTACGATCATACCAGCACTAATGCACCGGATCCCATCAAAACTCCGCAGTTAAGCGTGCTTGGGCGAGAGTAGTACTAGGATGGGTGACCCCATGGGAAGTCCTCGTGTTGCCCCCTTTTGCCCCCTTTTTCTCCTTTTTTTTTTTCACCCTTCCCCGGACAACCTGTCCGGTTTTTAGCCCATTCAATCGCCTTCGCCTCTTTTTCGACAAATTTCTCCCTTTTAAACAATTTCCAGATTATCCTATTCAATTCAATTTCATTTTTTTTCTGTCTATTGCTTAAAACAATAAAGTCGCATTTAATCTTCGGGTGCAATCATACCAGCACTAATGCACTGGATCTGATCAGAACTCCGCAGTTAAGCGCGCTTCGGCGAGAGCAGTACCAGGATGGGTGACCCCCTGGGAAGTCCTCGTGTTGCACCCCTTTTGCCCCCTTTTTTTTCCATTCTTTTTTTTCACCCTTCCCCGGACAACTTGTCCGGTTTTTAGCCCATTCAATCCCCTTCGCCTCCTTTTCAACAAATTTCTCCCTTTGAAACCCTTTCCCGAATATCCTATTCCATTCAATTTCATTTTTTTTTCCGTCTACTGCTTACAACAATAAATTCACGGTTAATTTTCGAGTGCGATCATACCGGCACTAATGCACCGGATCCCATCAGAACTCCGCAGTTAAACATGCTTGCGCAAGAGTAGTACTAGGATGGGTGACCCCCTGGGAAGTCGTGTGTTGCACCCCTTTTGCCCCTTTTATTTTCTTTTTTTTTTTCAACCTTCCCCGGACAACCTGTCCGGTTTTTAGCCCATTCAGTCGCCTTTGCCTCCTTTTCGACAAATTTCTCCCTTTTAAACCATTTCCCGAATATCCTATTCCATTAAATTTCATTTTTTTTCCATCTACTGCTTACAAAAGTAAAGTCGCGGTTAATCTTCGTGTGCGATCATGCCAGCAATACTGCACAGGATCAAATCAGAACTCCGCAGTTAAGCGTGCTTGGGCGAGGGCAGTACTAGGATTGGTGACCCCCTGGGAAGTCCTCGGGGTGCACCCCTTTTGCACCTTTTTTTTTTTTTCACCCTTCCCCGGACAACCTGTCCGATTTTTAGCACATTCAATCGCCTTCGCCTCCTTTTCGATTAATTTCTCCCTTTTAAACCATTTCCCGATTATCCACTTCCATTCGATTTCATTTTTTTTTCCATCTACTGCTTAAAACAATAAAGTCGCGATTAATCTTTGGGTGCGATCATACCAGCACTAACGCACTGGATCCCATCAGAACTCCGCAGTTAAGCGTGCTTGGGCGAGAGTAGTACTGGGATGGGTGACCCCCTGGGAAGTTCTCGTGTTGCACCCCTTTTGCCCCTTTTTTTTCCATTTTTTTTTTCAACCTTCCCCGGACTTCCAAACTTTGTGCTACAAGTGCTTATAGTCCCTTAGCACGTACGGACTTCCAAGAATGTCATCAAAACAATATAAATGTATTTTCCAATTAGGAATAACCATTCATGCTTTACAAGTACTTTCCAAAACGAAGCAAAACAAGGCTTTTATCAAATCATTATAACATGGCTTTATTAAAAATACCACTCACTTAGTTCTTCAAGCGTTGGGGTCAAGGCAAGTCCAAACCCTACAAACACATGGCAAAGTCTGTTGAATGCACTTTTAAACAACTTTCACATGCATGCAGATGATCTCGGCATTCCTCAAGACTAGGTCGAATCAAAACAAATACAGTTCTTTACCTCGAGGAAACATGCTAGGCAACTACCAGGTCTAGGCTGAGGTCCCACACCTCTTTGCCGAGGTGTTGCCTCGATGGCCACATTCAACGGAATGAAGTCGGGAAAAATATGGGTTTCCTTTTCTTGAAGAACATGATGAGCATGAAGAACATGAACATGAGGGAGATGAATGCAAAGATCGCGATTTGCTATTACAAAATCTGAGATTTCATGCTATGAGTTCAAAAACATGGACCTCGGTACCCATATTCAAGGATCTAGTGAGAACAAACACAAAACACGAAACTTAATGCAACTTTCAGATCAAACAAGACCTTTCTTTCAAGAACACATGAACAACATTTTCTCTTTCTAAAACCAACTTTAAATCGATGCATGACATGCAAAACGGGTTCGATCATACAATGCAGCTAGATGATCAATAAGAATGACAAGAGTAAATCAAGAATCTAACCTCAATACGCGAATCTAATGGTTTGATCTCTAGGAATCAAGCTCGAAAGCCCACTCTCTCACTCTAAACTTCTTCTTCTTCTCCTAGAGCTTCTCTCTCCTCACAAACAAAGACATATAGCAAAAATGATACATTTCTAAGTCTGCTGGCTGACTTAACCCTCTACAGAGGCACGTGGCAGCGGCTGGTTGGTGCTACACAGAAAGGTGGCTGAGTGACAAGACAAAACTATGACAAAGTGTGTTCAACAAGTAAGATGGCATGGGCACTCTGGCGAGCAATGATCTCGGCTAATAGCAAGACATCGGCAAGTAGGGAACAATGACCTCGGCTAGGAAGGACAACACTTGACTAAGCTGTGCCACACCTTGGCCTAGATGTGCCATACCTCGGTCTAGGTCATACCTCTCCGGGACAAGATCACTTAGGTGCAAAGGTAACATCTCGGCCAAGATGATTCACACCTCGGCCTAGATAATGACATCTCGGCCAGTATGTCAAAACGAAGGTAGAGGTCAAACAAGGTGGTTACGAGGAAGTTCTAGACTAAAGACGCCCTCGGCTAAACTCACACCAAGCAGGGTACAAAACATGCTGTAACACTTAAATGAACAAGGACAAGACTCGAATTGCAAGTTTACAAGACAGAATCACATGAATGCATATGAGTATGGTTAGGATAGCGTGAGGGTTATTACATCCTACCCCCCTTAAAGAAGTTTGGTCCCCAAACTTGAGTTACCTTGGTTCGAGAATAACTCCGGGTATCGGACTTTCATTTCCTCTTCCATTTCCCATGTAGCATCCTTGCCGTAATGCTCTTTCCATTCAATCTTCACCATCGGTATTGCTTTATTTCTCAATCGTCTCACTTGTCTATCGATGATGCGTATCGTCTCTTCTTCATAGCTTAGGCCTTCATCAACCACAATCCCGAAATGATCGATCACGTGCAGTGGATCCCGCATATACTTTCTCAACATCGAGATATGAAACACATTATGAACTTGACTTAATCTCAGTGGTAAAGCAAGTCTGTAGGCAACCGAGTTAACTTTCTCAAGGATTTCAAACGGTCCAATGTAATGGGGTGCCAATTAACCCTTCTTCCCAAATCTTGAAACTCCTTTCATCGGCGAGGTTTTCAGGAACACGTGATCCCCTACTTCGAATTCTAACTCCTTCCTTCTCTGGTCGGCTTAACTCTTTTGTCGACTCTGAGCGGTTCTGATCCTCTGCTGGATAAGCTTAATCTTTTCGGTTGTCCTTTGAACTAAATTCGGGCCGATCAAGGCTTTATCTCCTACCTCAGTCCAACATATCGGCGATCTGCACTTTCTCCCATACAAGGCTTCATACGACGCCATGCCAATGCTAGCTTGGTAGCTGTTGTTGTAAGCGAACTCTACTAATGGCAAATGCACTTTCCAGCTTCCCTTGAAGTCCAATACACACAGTCTAAGCATATCTTCAAGTGTTTGAATTGTTCTCTCTATTTGGCCATCAGTCTGCGGATGAAAAGCTGTACTAAACCACAATTCGGTCCCCAAAGCCCTTTGTAAACTCTGCCAAAATCTAGAAACAAATTTTGGATCTCAGTCTGACACGATGGACATCGGCACACCATGAAGTCTAACGATCTCATTCATGTACAACACAGTAAGTCGATCGCCACTGAACAAAGTCCTAACCGGCAAGAAATGCGCTGGCTTAGTTAACCTGTCGATTATAACCCAAATCGAATCCAACTCTTTCTGTGTCTTCGGCAACCCAGTCACGAAGTCCATGGAGATGTCTTCCCATTTCCACTCAGGAATCGGCAAAGGTTGGAGAAGTCCTGCCGGCCTCTGATGTTCCGCCTTCACTTGTTGACAACACAAACACTGAGATACGAACTCGGCTATCTCTCTTTTCATATTCGGCCACCAAAAGGTCTGTTTTACATCTTGATACATCTTGGTGTTCCCTGGATGAACTACAAATCTAGATCCATGAGAGTCTTGCAAAATCCTTCTTTTCAATTCTGGGATGTCGGCCACGCACAATCTTCCTTCAAACTTAAGCACTCCATTCTCAAGGGTGTAACCCGACTTCGGCTTGTTGGTAATCTCGTCGGCTACTTTCTTTATGAATCCATCCTCCATTTGCCTTGCCTTTACTTCCCCAATAGTAGTCGGCTCCACTGAAATCATGGTTAGGCACGCCTAACTTCCCACTGACTTCCTACTCAAGGCATCGGCTACCGAGTTTGCTTTACCTGGGTGATACTGAATCAGAACTCCGCAGTTAAGCGTGCTTAAGCGAGAGTAGTACTAGGATGGGTGACCCACTGGGAAGTCCTCGTGTTGCACCCCTTTTGTCCCTTTTTTCACCCCCCCCTTTTTTTTTTCCCCGGACAGTCTGTCCGATTTTTGGACCATTCGATCGCCTTCGCCTCCTTTTCGACAAATTTCTCCCTCTTAAACCATTTCCAGATTATCCTGTTCCATTCAATTTCATTTTTTTTCCCGTCTACTGCTTAAAACAATAAAGTCGCGGTTAATCTTCGGGTGCAATCATACCAGCACTAATGCACCGGATCCCATCAGAACTCCGCAGTTAAGCGTGCTTGGGCGAGAGTAGTACTAGGATGGGTGACCCCCTGGGAAGTCCTCGTGTTGCACCCCTTTTGTCCCTTTTTTCCACCCCCCATTTTTTTTTTTTTTCCCCGGACAGCCTGTCCGATTTTTAGCCCATTCAATCGCCTTCGCCTCCTTTTCGACAAATTTTTTCCCTTTTAAACCATTTCCAGATTATCTTGTTCCATTCAATTTCATTTTTTTTCCCGTCTACAGCTTAAAACAATAAAGTCGCGGTTAAACTTCGAGTGCGATCATACCAGCACTAATGCACCGGATCCCATAAGAACTCCCCAGTTAAGCGTGGTTGGGCGAGAGTAGTACTAGGATGGGTGACCCGCTGGGATGTCCTCGTGTTGCACCCCTTTTGTCCCTTTTTCCACCCCCCCTTTTCTTTTTTTTTTTCCCCGGACAGCCTGTCCGATTTTTAGCCCACTCAACCGCCTTCCCCTCCTTTTCGACAAATTTCTTCCTTTTAAACCATTTCTAGATTATCCTGTTCCATTCAATTTCATTTTTTTTCCGGTCTACTATTAAAACAATAAAGTCGCGATAAATCTTCGAGTGCGATCATACCGGCACTAATGCACCGGATCCCATCAGAACTCCGCAGTTAAGCGTGCTTGGGCGAGAGTAGTACAAGGATGGGTGACCCCCTGGGAAGTCCTCGTGTTGCACCCCTTTTGACCGTTTTTCCACCCCCCCCTTCTTTTTTTTTTCCCCGGACAGCCTGTCCAATTTTTAGCCTATTCAATCGCCTTCGCCTCCTTTTCGACAAATTTCTTCCTTTTAAACCATTTCTAGATTATCCTGTTCCATTCAACTTCATTTTTTTTCCCGTCTACTGCTTAAAATAATAAAGTCGCGGTAAATCTTCGGGTGCGATCATACCAGCACTAATGCACCGGATCCCATCAGAACTCCGCAGTTAAGCGTGCTTGGGCGAGAGTAGTACTAGGATGGGTGAACCGCTAGGAAGTCCTCGTGTTGCACCACTTTTGTCCCTTTTTCCACCCCCCCTTTGTTTTTTTTTTCCTGGATAGCCTGTCCGATTTTTAGCCCATTCAATCGCCTTCGCCTCCTTTTCGACAAATTTCTCCCTTTTAAACCATTTCCACATTATCCTGTTCCATTCAATTTCATTTTTTTCCCGTCGACTGCTTAAAAAAATAAAGTCGCGGTTAATCTTCGGGTGCGATCATATCAGCACTAATGCACCGGATCCCATCAGAACTGCGCAGTTAAGCGTGCTTGGGCGAGAGTAGTACTAGGATGGGTGACCCCCTGGGACGTCCTCGTATTGCATCCCTTTTTCCACCCCCCCCCTTTTTTTTTTCCCCGGACAGTCTGTCCGATTTTTAGACCATTCAATCGCCTTCGCCTCCTTTTCGACAAATTTCCCCCTCTTAAACCATTTCCAGATTATCCTGTTCCATTCAATTTCATTTTTTTCCCGTGTACTGCTTAAAACAATAAAGTCGCGGTTAACCTTCGGGTGCGATCATACCAGCACTAATGCACCGGATCCCATCAGAACTCCGCAGTTAAGCATGCTTGGGCGAGAGTAGTACTCGGATGGGTGACCCCCTAGGAAGTCCTCGTGTTGCACCCCTTTTGTCCCTTTTTCCACCCCCCACTTTTTTTTTTTCCTCGGACAGCCTGTCCGATTTTTATCCCATTCAATCACCTTCGCCTCCTTTTCGACAAATTTCCCCTTTTAAACCATTTCCAGATTATCCTGTTCCATTCAATTTCATTTTTTTTCCCGTCTACTGCTTAAAACAATAAAATAACGGTAAATCTTCGAGTGCGATCATACCAGCACTAATGCACCGGATCCCATCAGAACTCCGCAGTGAAGCGTGCTTGGGCGAGAGTAGTACAAGGATGGGTGACCCCCTGGGAAGTCCTCGTGTTGCACCCCTTTTGACCGTTTTTCCACCCCTCCTTTTTTTTTTACCCGGACAGCCTGTCCGATTTTTAGCCTATTCAATCGCCTTCGCCTCCTTTTCGACAAATTTCTTCCTTTTAAACCATTTCTAGATTATCCTGTTCCATTCAATTTCATTTTTTTTACCGTCTACTGCTTAAAAGAATAAAGTCGCGGTAAATCTTCGGGTGCGATCATACCAGCACTAATGCACCGGATCCCATCAGAACTCCGCAGTTAAGCGTGCTTGGGCGAGAGTAGTGCTAGGATGGGTGACCCCCTGGGAAGTCCTCCTGTTGCACCCCTTTTGTCCCTTTTTCCACCCCCCTTTGTTTTTTTTTTTTCCCGGATAGCCTGTCCGATTTTTAGCCCATTCAATCGCCTTCGCCTCCTTTTCGACAAATTTCTCCCTTTTAAACCATTTCTAGATTGTCTTGTTCCATTCAATTTCATTTTTTTTCCCGTCTACTGCTTAAAACAAGAAAGTCGCGGTTAATCTTCGGGTGCGATCATACCAGCACTAATGAACCGGATCCCATCAGAACTCCGCCGTTCAGCGTGCTTGGGCGAGAGTAGTACTATGATGGGTGCCCCCCTGGGAAGTCCTTGTGTTGCACCCCTTTTGACCGTTTTTCCACCCCCCCTTTTTTTTTTCCCCGGACAACCTGTCCGATTTTTAGCCCATTCAATCGCCTTCGCCTCCTTTTCGACAAATTTCTTCCTTTTAAACCATTTCTAGATTATCCTGTTCCATTCAATTTCATTTTTTTTCCCGTCTACTACTTAAAACAATAAAGTCGCGATAAATCTTCGGATGCGATCATACCAGCACTAATGCACCGGATCCCATCAGAAGTCCGCAGTGATGCGTGCTTGGGCGAGAGTAGTACTAGGATGGGTGACCCCCTGGGAAGTCCTCGTGTTGCACCCCTTTTGTCCCTTTTTCCACCCGCCCCACCTTTTTTTTTTTTTCCCCGGACGGCCAGTCCAATTTTTAGCCCATTCAATCGCCATCGCCTCCTTTTCGACAAATTTCTCCCATTTAAACCATTTCCAGATTATCCTGTTCCATCCAATTTCATTTTTTTTAGCGTCTACTGCTTAAAACAATAAAGTCGCGGCAAATCTTCGGGTGCGATCATACCAGCACTAATGCACCGGATCCTATCAGAACTCCGCAATTAAGCGTGCTTAGGCGAGAGTAGTACTCGGATGGGTGACCCCCTGGGAAGTCCTCGTGTTGCACCCCTTTTGTCCCTTTCTCCACCTCGCCCCCTTTTTTTTTTTTTTTTCCTGGACAGCCTGTCCGATTTTTAGCCCATCCAATCGCCTTCGCCTCCTTTTCGACAAACCTCTCCCTTTTAAACCATTTCCAGATTATCCCGTTCCAATCAATTTCATTTTTTTCCCGTCTACTACTTAATACAATAAAGTCGCAGTTAATCTTCGGGTGCGATCATACCAGCACTAATGCACCGGATCCTATCAGAACTCCGCAGTTAAGCGTGTTTGGGCAAGAGTAGTACTAGGATGGGTGACACCCTGGGATGTCCTCGTGTTGCACCCCTTTTGTCCCTTTTTCCACCCCCACTTTTCTTTTTTTTTTCCGCGGACAGCCTGTCCGATTTTTAGCCCATTCAATCGCCTTCGCCTCCTTTTCGACAAATTGCTTCCTTTTAAACCATTTCTAGATTATCCTGTTCCATTCAATTTCATTTTTTTTCCGGTCTGCTGTTAAAACAATAAAGTCGCGGTAAATCTTCGAGTGCGATCATACCGACACTAATGCACCGGATCCCATCAGAACTCCGCAGTTAAGCGTGCTTGGGCGATAGTAGTACAAGGATGGGTGACCCCCTGGGAAGTCCTCGTGTTGCACCCCTTTTGACCGTTTTTCCACCCCCCCGTTTTTATTTTCCCTGGACAGCCTGTCCGATTTTTAGCCTATTCAATCGCCTTCGCCTCCTTTTCGACAAATTTCTTCCTTTTAAACCATTTCTAGATTATCCTGTTCCATTCAATTTCATTTTTTTTCCGATCTACTGCTTAAAACAATAAAGTCGCGGTAAACCTTCGGGTGCGATCATACCAGCACTAATGCACCGGATCCCATCAGAACTCCGCAGTTAAGCGTGCTTGGGCGAGAGTAGTACTAGGATGGGTGACCCCCTAGGAAGTCCTCGTGTTGCACCCCTTTTGTCCCTTTTTCTACCCCCTATTTGTTTTTTTTTTCCCGGATAGCCTGTCCGATTTTTAGCCCATTCAATCGCCTTCGCCTCCTTTTCGACAAATTTCTTCCTTTTAAACCATTTCCATATTATCCTGTTCCATTCAATTTCATTTTTTTTCCCGTCTACTGCTTAAAACAATAAAGTCGCGGTTAATCTTCGGGTGCGATCATACCAGCACTAATGCACCGGATCCCATTAGAACTCCGCAGTTAAGCTTGCTTGGGCGAGAGTAGTACTAGGATGGGTGACCCCCTGGGACGTCCTCGTGTTGCACCCCTTTTGTCCCTTTTTCCACCCCCCTTTTTTTTTTCCCCGAACAGTCTGTCCGATTTTTAGACCATTCAATCGCCTTCGCCTCCTTTTCGACAAATTTCCCCCTTTTAAACCATTTCCAGATTATCCTGTTCCATTCAATTTCTTTTTTTTCCCGTCTACTGCTTAAAACAATAAAGTCACGGTTAATCTTCGGGTGCGATCATACCAGCACTAATGCACGGGATCCTATCAGAACTCCGCAGTTAAGCGTGCTTGGGCGAGAGTAGTACTAGGATGGGTGACCACCTGGGAAGTCCTCGTGTTGCACCCCTTTTGTCCCTTTTTCCACCCCTCCCCCCCGTTTTTTTTTTCCCCGGCAGCCTGTCCGATTTTTAGCCCATTCAATCGCCTTCACCTCCTTTTCAACAAATTTCTCCCTTTAAAACCATTTCCAGATTATCCTGTTCCATTCAATTTCATTTTTTTCCCGTCTACAGCTTAAAACAATAAAGTCGCGGTTAACCTTCGGGTGCGACCATACCAGCACTAATGCACCGGATCCCATCAGAACTCCGCAGTTAAGCATGCTTGGGCGAGAGTAGTACTCGGATGGGTGACCCCCTAGGAAGTCCTCGTGTTGCACCCCTTTTGTCCGTTTCTCCACCCCCCACTTTTTTTTTTCCTCGGACAGCCTGTCCGATTTTTATCCCATTCAATCGCCTTCGCCCCCTTTTCGACAAATTTCCCCCTTTTAAACCATTTCCAGATTATCCTGTTCCATCCAATTTCATTTTTTTTCCAGTCCACTGCTTAAAACAATAAAGTCGTGGCGAATCTTCGGGTGCGATCATACCAACACTAATGCACCGGATCCCATCAGAACTCCGCAGTTAAGCGTGCTTGGGCGAGAGTAGTACTAGGATGGGTGACCCCCTGGGAAGTGCTCGTGTTGCACCCTTTTTGTCCCTTCTTCCACCCCCCCTTTTTTTTTTTTCCCCGGACAGCCTGTCCGATTTTTAGCCCATTCAATCGCCTTCGCCTCCTTTTCGACAAATTTTTCCCTTTTAAACCATTTCCAGATTATCTTGTTCCATTCAATTTCATTTTTTTTCCCGTCTACTGCTTAAAACAATAAAGTCGCGGTTAATCTTCGAGTGCGATCACACCAGCACTAATGCACCGGATCCCATCAGAACTCCCCAGTTAAGCGTGCTTGGGCGAGAGTAGTACTAGGATGGGTGACCCCCTGGGATGTCCTCGTGTTGCACCCCTTTTGTCCCTTTTTCCACCCCCCCCCCGTTTTTTTTTTCCCCGGACAGCCTGTCCGATTTTTAGCCCATTCAATCGCCTTCGCCTCCTTTTCGACAAATTTCTTCCTTTTAAACCATTTCTAGATTATCCTGTTCCATTCAATTTGATTTTTTTTCCCGTCTACTGCTTAAAACAATAAAATCGCGGTAAATCTTCGAGTGCGATCATACCAGCACTAATGCACCGGATCCCATCAGAACTCCGCAGTGAAGCGTGCTTGGGCGGGAGTAGTACAAGGATGGGTGACCCCCTGGGAAGTCCTCGTGTTGCACCCCTTTTGACCGTTTTTCCACCCCCCCTTTTTTTTTTCCCTGGACAGCCTGTCCGATTTTTAGCCTATTCAATCGCCTTCGCCTCATTTTCGACAAATTTCTTCCTTTTAAACCATTTCTAGATTATCCTGTTCCATTCAATTTCATTTTTTTTACCGTCTACTGCTTGAAACAATAAAGTCGCGGTAAATATTCGGGTGTGATCATACCAGCACTAATGCACCGGATCCCATCAGAACTACGCAGTTAAGCGTGCTTGTGCGAGAGTAGTACTAGGATGGGTGACCCCCTGGGAAGTCCTCGTGTTGCACCCCTTTTGTCCCTTTTTCAACCCCCCCCTTTGTTTTTTTTTTCCCCGGATAGCCTGTCCGATTTTTAGCCCATTCAATCGCCTTCGCCTCCTTTTCGACAAATTTCTCCCTTTTAAACCATTTCTAGATTGTCCTGTTCCATTCAATTTCATTTTTTTGCCCGTCTACTGCTTAAAACACGAAAGTCGCGGTTAATCTTCGGGTGCGATCATACCAGCACTAATGAACCGGATCCCATCAGAACTCCACCGTTCAGCGTGCTTGGGCGAGAGTAGTACTATGATGGGTGCCCCCCTGGGAAGTCCTTGTGTTGCACCCCTTTTGACCGTTTTTCCACCCCCCTATTTTTTTTTTCCCCGGACAGCCTGTCCGATTTTTAGCCCATTCAATCGCCTTCGCCTCCTTTTCGACAAATTTCTTCCTTTTAAACCATTTCTAGATTATCCTGTTCCATTCAATTTCATTTTTTTTCCAGTCTACTGCTTAAAACAATAAAGTCGCGGTAAATCTCCGGGTGCAATCATACCAGCACTAATGCACCGGATCCCATCAGAAGTCCGCAGCGATGCGTGCTTGGGCGAGAGTAGTACTAGGTTGGGTGACCCCCTGGGAAGTCCACGTGTTGCACCCCTTTTGTCCCTTTTTTCACCAGCCCCCCCCCCCCCCTTTTTTTTTTCCCCCGGACGGCCAGTACGATTTTTAGCCCATTCAATCGGCATCGCCTCCTTTTCGATAAATTTCTCCCATTTAAACCATTTCCAGATTATCCTGTTCCATCCAATTTCATTTTTTTTAGCGTCTACTGCTTAAAACAATAAAGTCGCGGCAAATCTTCGGGTGCGATCATACCAGTACTAATGCACCGGATCCCATCAGAACTTCGCAGTTAAGCGTGCTTGGGCGAGAGTACTACTAGGATGGGTGACCCCCTGGGAAGTCCTCGTGTTGCATGCCTTTTTCAACCCCCCCCTTTTTTTTTTTTCCCGGACAGCCTGTCCAATTTTTAGACCATTCAATCGCCTTCGCCTCCTTTTCGACAAATTTCTCCCTTTTAAACCATTTCCAGTTTATACTGTTCCATTCAATTTCATTTTTTTTCCCGTCTACTGCTTAAAACAATAAAGTCGCGGTTAATCTTCGGGTGCGATCATACCAGCACTAATGCACCGGATCCTATCAGAACTCCGCAGTTTAGCGTGCTTAGGCGAGAGTAGTACTCGGATGGGTGACCCCCTGGGAAGTCCTCGTGTTGCACCCCTTTTGTCCCTTTCTCCACCCCGCCCCCTTTTTTTTTTTTTCCCAGACAGCCTGTCCGATTTTTAGCCCATTCAATCGCCTTCGCCTACTATTCGACAAACTTCTCCCTTTTAAACCATTTCCAGATTATCCTGTTCCATTCAATTTCATTTTTTTTCCCGTCTACTACTTAAAACAATAAAGTCGCGGTTAATTTTCGGGTGCGATCATACCAGCACTAATGCACCGGATCCCATGAGAACTCCGCAGTTAAGCGTGTTTGGGCGAGAGTAGTACTAGGATGGGTGACCCCCTGCGAAGTCCTCGTGTTGCACCCCTTTTGTCCCTTTTTTCCTCGGACAGCCTGTCCAATTTTTATCCCATTCAATCGCCTTCGCCTCATTTTCGACAAATTTCCCCGTTTTAAACCATTTCCAGATTGTGCTGTTCCATTCAATTTCATTTTTTTCCCGTCTACTGCTTAAATCAATAAAGTCGCGGTGAATCTTCGGGTGCGATCATACCAGCACTAATGCACCGGATCCCATCAGAACTCCGCAGCTAAGCGTGCTTGGGTGAGAGTAATACAAGGATGGGTGACCCCCTGGGAAGTGCTCGTGTTGCACACTTTTTGTCCCTTTTGCCACCCCTCCTTTTTTTTTTTTTCCCCGGACAGCCTGTCCGATTTTTAGCCCATTCAATCGCCTTCGCCTCCTTTTCGACAAATTTTTCCCTTTTAAACCATTTCCAGATTATCTTGTTCCATTCAATTTCATTTTTTTTCCCGTCTACTGCTTAAAACAATAAAGTCGCGGTTAATCTTCGAGTGCGATCATACCAGCACTAATGCACCGGATCAAATCAGAATTCCGCAGTTAAGCGTGCTTGGGCGAGAGTAGTACTAGGATGGGTGACCCCCAGGGATGTCCTCGTGTTGTACCCCTTTTGTCCCTTTTTCCACTCCCCCTTTTTTTCGATTTTTGACCAGACAGCCTGTCCGATTTTTAGCCCATTCAATCGCCTTCGCCTCATTTTCGACAAATTTCTTCCTTTTAAACCATTTCTAGATTATCCTGTTCCATTCAATTTCTTTTTTTTTCCCGTCTACTGCTTAAAACAATAAAGTCGCGGTAAATCTACGAGTGCGATCATACGAGCACTAATGCACCGGATCCCATCAGAACTCCGCAGTTAAGCGTGCTTGGGCGAGAGTAGTACTTGGATGGGTGACCCCCTGGGAAGTCCTCGTGTTGCACCCCTTTTGTCCCTTTCTCCACCCCCCCTTTTTTTTTTCCCCGGACAGCCTGTCCGATTTTTAGCCCATTCAATCACCTTCGCCTCCTTTTCGACAAATTTCTCCCTTTTAAACCATTTCCAGATTATTCTGTTCCATTCAATTTCATTTTTTTTCCCGTCTACTGCTTAAAACAAGAAAGTGGCGGTTAATCTTCGGGTGCGATCATACCAGCACTAATGCACCGGATCCCATCAGAACTCCGCCGTTAAGCGTGCTTGGGCGAGAGTTGTACAATCATGGGTGACCCCCTGGGAAGTCCTTGTGTTGCACCACTTTTGACCGTTTTTCCACCCCCCCTTTTTTTTTTTTTCCCCGGACAGCCTATCCGATTTTTAGCCCATTCAATCACCTTCGCCTCCTTTTCGACAAATTTCTTCCTTTTAAACCATTTCTAGATTATCCTATTCCATTCAATTTCATTTTTTTTCCCGTTTACTGCTTAAAACAATAAAGTCGCGGTAAATCTTCGGGTGCGATCATACCAGCACTAATGCACCGGATCCCATCAGAACTCCGCAGTTAAGCGTGCTTGGGCGATAGTAGTACTAGGATGGGTGACCCCCTGGGAAGTCCTCGTGTTGCACCCCTTTTGTCCCTTTTTCCACCTCCCCCCCCCCCTTTTTTTTTTTTCCCGGATAGCCTGTCCGATTTTTAGCCCATTCAATTGCGTTCGCCTCCTTTTCGACAAACTTCTCCCTTTTAAACCATTTCCAGATTATCCTGTTCCATTCAATTTCATTTTTTTTCCCGTCTACTGCTTAAAACAAGAAAGTCGCAGTTAATCTTCGGGTGCGATCATACCATCACTAATGCACCGAATCCCATCAGAACTCTGCCGTTAAGCGTGCTTGGGCGAGAGTAGTACTATGATGGGTGACCCCCTGGGAAGTCCAAGTGTTGCACCCCTTTTGACCGTTTTTCCACCCCCTTTTTTTTTTTCCCCGGAAAGCCTGTCCGATTTTTAGCCCATTCAATCGCCTTCGCCTCCTTTCAACAAATTTCTCCCTTTTAAACCATTTCCAGATTATCCTGTTCCATTCAATTTCATTTTTTTTCCCGTCCCCTGCTTAAAACAATAAAGTCGCGGTTAATCTTCGGGTGCGATCATACCAGCAGTAATGCGCCGGATCCCATCAGAACTCCGCAGTTAAGCGTGCTTGGGCGAGAGTAGTACTTGGATGGGTGACCCCCTGGGAAGTCCTCGTGTTGCACCCCTTTTGTCCCTTTCTCCACCCCCCCTTTTTTTTTTCCCCGGACAGCCTGTCCGATTTTTAGCCCATTCAATCGCCTTCGCCTCCTTTTCGACAAATTTCTCCCTTTTAAACCATTTCCAGATTATCCTGTTCCATTCAATTTCATTTTTTTTCCCGTCTACTGCTTAAAACAATAAAGTCGCGGTTAATCTTCCGGTGCGATCATACCAGCACTAATGCACCGGATCCCATCAGAATTCCGCAGCTAAGCGTGTTTGGGCGAGAGTAGTACTAGGATGGGCGACCCCCTGGGAAGTCCTCGTGTTGCACCCCTTTTGTCCCTTTTTCCACCCCCACTTTTTTTTTTCCTCGAACAGCCTGTCCAATTTTTATCCCATTCAATTGCCTTCGCCTTCTTTTCGACAAATTTCCCCGTTTTAAACCATTTCCAGATTGTGCTGTTCCATTCAATTTCATTTTTTTTCCCGTCTACTGCTTAAAACAATAAAGTCGCGGTGAATCTTCGGGTGCGATCATAGCAGCACTAATGCACCGGATCCCATCAGAACTCCGCAGCTAAGCGTGCTTGGGCGAGAGTAATACAAGGATGGGTGACCCCCTGGGAAGTGCTCGTGTTGCACCCTTTTTGTCCCTTTTGCCACCCCTCCTTTTTTTTTTTTTTCCCCGGACAGCCTGTCCGATTTTTAGCCCATTCAATCGCCTTCGCCTCCTTTTCGACAAAATTTTCCCTTTTAAACCATTTCCAGATTATCTTGTTCCATTCAATTTCATTTTTTTTCCCGTCTACTGCTTAAAACAATAAAGTTGCGGTTAATCTTCGGGTGCGATCATACCAGCACTAATGCACCGGATGTAACAACCCTCACCTTACTCTTGTCACACTTGCCTACATTCATGCATGATCTTGCCCTGTTATGTTGATTGGGAGGTTTTGCCTTGCCTTGTTTTGTTTAAGTATTACTTACGTGATTTTGTTCCTCGTTTGGTGTGTGTGTGGCCGAGGTCACCTTGAGCTTAGTTCGCCTTTGAACCTTTGTACTTAGAATTGTTTTGAGCCCTTGGTCGACCCCCATCTTCACCTCGGGCTTATTGCCGAAGATGTCTTGCACTTAGTAAACCTTGTCCGCAGGCAGGTATGGCCTAGGCCGAGATGTGGCACACCCCGGCCAAGGTGTGGCATAGCTTAGTCAAGTGTCGTCCTCCCTAGCCGATGTCCTTGTTATCCTGTTGCCGGATCCTTGATTTGAGCCGATGTCATTTCTTGCCGATGTGTCTTACCCAGCTTGCTGCATACGCTTTGTCAGAGACTTGTCTTATCTATCAATCACCTTTTTGAGTTGAGCCAACCCGATAGCGCCACGTGTCTGAGCTGATTGTTAAGACAGCCGGCAGACCTAGAAACAAATCATTTTTGTCTCAAATCTTTGCCTTTAGAGAGAGAAGCTCTAGAGAAAAGGAAGAGAAGTTCTTGAGTGAGAATAGTCTTCCAAGCTTGATCTTCGTGGTTGGATCCGTTGGATTCGAGTTTTGAGGTTAGAATCTTGATCTACTTTGGTTATTGTTATTGATCATCTAGCTGCATTGCATGATCGAATCTGTTTTGCATATCATGCATCGATTTGAAGTTGGTTTCGAAAGAGAAATATAGTATTCATGTGTTCTTGAAGGAAAGTCTCGTTTTGATCCGAAAGTTTGGAACAAGAATCATGTTTTTGTGTTTGTCCTTGCATGACCTTCTTGTATGGGTACCCAGGTCCATGTTTTGAACTCTTGGCATGAAACCTCAGATCTTTGTAACGAGTTTTGAACTTGCATTCATATTCCTCATGATCGTGTTCATCATGTTCGTCATGTTCTTCAAAGGGAAACCCAGGTTTTCCCGACTTTGCTTTTGTATAAGGCCAGCGGGACCACACCTCGGCAAGGATGTGTGGGACCTCGGCAAAGACCTGGTTGGTACCCAGTGTGTTTTCATGAAACGGGAGCAATGTTTAAACTCCCAACACGTTTTGCTTTGCTATTGACTTGGATCTGGTGAGAATGCCGAGATCATTCGCATGTGCATATAAAGCTTGTTTTGAGAATGTGATTACCATGTGTTTGTAGGACCATGATCCTTGCTTTGAGCCTACACCTGAAGAACTAGGTGAGTGGTATTTGTAATAAAGCTATGTTACACTTGTTTTGATAAATCTTGCCTTGCTTTGTTTTGACGAAAGTATTTGCTAAGCATGAATGAATAGCCCTGTTTTGATGTATCAAGTATAAGCCTTGTTTTGATGTCATCCTTGAAAAGCCCCTTGTGCTGGAGCACTCTAAACTTTCGCAGTACCAAGTGCAAAAGTCCCTTGTGCTGGAGGACTCTAAATTTTCGCAGTACCAAGTGCAAAAGTCCCTTGTACTGGAGGACTCTAAACTTTCGCAGTACCAAGTGCAAAAGTCCCTCGTGCTGGAGGACTCTAAACTTTCGCAGCACTAAGTATAAAAGGATACGGTCCTTTCTTGGAAAGACTGTAATGTTAAATCGGGCTACGGGCCTAAGTAGCACAAGTTCCATAATGTTAAATCGGGCTACGGGCTTAAGTAACACAAGTTCCATAATGTTAAATCGGGCTACGGGCCTAAGTAACACAAGTCCCTTGTGCTGGAGGACTCTAAACTTTCGCAGTACCTTTGACTAAACGATTACGGATTGTACAGTCCCTTGTTCTGATAAGCTTGATGTGTTTTGCCGATGTCAGTAAGCCTCCCTTGATACTTGTAATATTCGATTGATGAATACGATTCATCCCTTGTTTGATAAAGTTTGATGTGTTTTGTTTTGAAAGACTTCGGCTACATTCATGCAAACCTTTATTATTAGTACCATTCACTGAGTATCGAAGCTCACCCTCTCTATATATATGTAGGTGTTGAGCAGGACGTCGGCGATGCTTAGACTGTTTTGAAAGCTTGTTTGGATTCTTGATTATGTCGGCTTTGTTTTTGTATTCACGTCGGCAATGCCATTAATTCATGTCGGCGAATCTTGAAAATCATGCTTCTTGACTTGTATTTTCTGTATTTTGTATATGTCGGCTCGAGAAGCCTTTTGATCAAGATGTAACACATATTTTGCTTGTTGTATTCAGTTGTAAAGATGAATGACATTACATTTGATCTATGCACAGCTCTTATGGACCACTTGTATCTTAGATTATTGCTTCCGTGTTTGTGAGCCCCGTTTATTATACTCTGATTGTGTTAAGTTTTTTTGAAAGTTGGCCTTCGGTAATTACGGATTACTGGCCATCACGGCACCAAACTACTAGGGGCGGTTTGGGGTCGTGACAGAGTGGTATCAGAGCACAAGTTCCTCGGTATACGTTAATCACACACTTGAGTCCTAAAGAGCGTAGGATTTCCCTTAGAAGGATGCTAGGGTTGCATCATGGTATTTGTTATTTGAATGAGGTGTGCATTGTCTTGATATACTTATTGTTGCTTGCCTACGGGGTTATTTGCTTACTTGTTTAAAAGTCATACTTTGCACGCTCATAGCATCATGAGGAGAGGTAGACCTCCGATTGGCCGGGATCAGCCCGAAGATAGAATGGATAGATTGGAAAGATTGGTTGAGGGTTTGGCCCGCGAGTTGAGGCAGACAAGACAGCAGTTCGCCAGTGCCGCGTCGACTCAGGCCGAGCAGACCAACGGCCGGAATGTAATTCCGCCTCCACCTCCTCCAGTGCCGCAAGTTCCCCTGCAACCAGCCTTATATGGGGATGGCACGATAGCTTTGATCCGGGAATTCAAGAAAATGAAACCACCAAGATTCTCTGGGGGTATAGAGCCGATGAAGGCTGAGGCATGGGTTTTGGAAATGGAAAAGTTGTTCGAGATCTTCCCTAGCACCGACGCTCAGAAAGTGACGTTGGCAGCATTCACATTAGACGATGACGCTCGCAGGTGGTGGATGATGGTTAGAGAGAGCAATCCAAATCTGACCTGGACTCGATTCTTAGAGCTGTTCTACAAGAAACATTTTCCCGTAAGTGTCCGAAACCGCAAGGCTACCGAATTTCACACCTTGACCCAAGGCAACAGAACAGTGGCGGAATACGACCGCGCTTTTACTGAATTGGCGAGGTTTGTGCCTCACATGGCCAACGATGAATACATGAAGGCCAGGAAGTTTGAGAGTGGGCTTCGCGGACCAATTCAAGACCGGGTTAATTTGCTCGATATGCCGACTTATGCCGAAGTATTGGACAAAGCCATTCAGGCCGAAGCTAACCTGAATCGATACCAGAGCTCGGGAGAGAACCAGCGAAAAAGGCATAACTATGACAACCGCCGAGGACAGTTGGGCACCAAGAAAAAGACGAGCATGGGCAGTACTAGTAATCTAAGGCAGGAAGGTAATGCTAAACTGACGTGTCCGGACTGTGGGAGGCAACATTTCGGGATCTGTCGCCGGACATCCAGTGCTTGTTATGAATGTGGTGAGATGGGCCATTATGTGAGAGATTGCCCCAAGGCAAAGGCTGACAACAATAAGAAAGGTGAGAATACCTCGGGTTCCGTTCAGAAGGGTAACGCTGGAAAAGGGCAGATGAGGCAGGGCAGAGTATTTGCGCTAGTACCAGGAGACACTCAGAATGCTGAAGCAGTGGTGTCAGGTATACTTCTAATTTGCTCCCAAGATGCCTATGTGTTGGTTGATTCGGGTTCTACTCATTCGTTTATATCTACTAAGTTTGCCGAGAAAATTAATAGAGAACTAGAGCCCCTTGATTTCGTATTATCTGTGTCTACTCCATCTGGAAGACCTATGATTGTTGCATCCATTTATAGAGCATGTGTGGTTATGATTGAGAATATTGAATTGTTAGTAGATTTAATGCCTTTAGACATAGCCCATTTTGATGTTATACTGGGAATGGATTGGTTGGTCACAAATCATGCATCTATTAATTGTGTTTCGAAAAGTGTCACATTGAGACCCCCAAACCTAGCCGAGGTTATTTTCCAGGGGAAAGGAATAGTGCCCCCACCTTACTTGATTTTGTCCATTAAGGCCTACAAGTTAATTCAGAAAGGGTGTCGAGGCTACTTGTGTAGTATACTGAATGATCAGAATGGAAATATTAATTTAGCCGACATTCCAGTTGTTAGTGAATTCCCCGACGTCTTTCCGAACGAATTGCCTGGCCACCTAACCGATAGAGAAATAGAGTTTACTGTTGACATCATGTCGGGAACACAGCCGATCTCCAAAACACCTTATAGGATGGCCCCAGCTGAACTTAGAGAATTGAAACTGCAATTACAAGAATTGTTAGATAAGGGATTTATTAGGCCGAGCACTTCACCATGGGGAGCACCTGTTTTATTTGTTAAGAAAAAGGATGGCACACTCCGTCTTTGCATCGATTATAGAGAACTTAATAAAGTCACTATCAAGAACAAGTACCCATTACCTAGAATTGATGATCTGCTTGACCAATTACAAGGAGCACGAGTCTTTTCTAAGATCGACCTTAGGTCTGGTTACCATCAGCTTAAAGTTAAAGCCGAAGATGTTGAGAAGACTGCTTTTCGGACAAGATATGGCCACTACGAGTTTTTAGTAATGCCTTTTGGAGTGACCAATGCCCCTGCTGCATTTATGGATTTAATAAACAGAGTCTTCAAGCCATATTTAGATGAATTCGTAGTTGTCTTCATCGACGATATATTGATCTATTCCAAGAGCGAAGTTGAACATGAAAATCATTTGAGACTTGCCTTACAGATTTTGAGAAAACGGAAATTGTACGCTAAGTTTAGCAAGTGTGATTTTTGGCTTTCTACTATCTCATTCTTGGGTCATGTGATTAACGAAGAGGGTATTTCGGTGGATCCTAGCAAAATTGAAGCCGTAGTTAATTGGCCGAGGCCGACTAATGTATCCAAGATCCGTAGTTTTCTGGGTTTGGCAGGTTATTACAGGAAGTTTGTGAAAGATTTCTCAAGGATTGCAATTCCATTGACGCAACTGACTAAGAAGGGAACACTGTATGAATGGACTAAAGATCGGGAGTCAGCCTTCCAGGAACTGAAGACGAGGTTAGTTACAGCACCAGTACTTGTACTTCCATCAGGTAACGAAGAGTTTCATATCTATAGCGATGCTTCGCATAAGGGCTTGGGTTGTGTGTTAATGCAAAGGGGTAAAGTTATAGCTTATGCATCTCGCCAGCTGAAACCCCACGAGAAGAACTATCCTACCCATGATTTAGAATTAGCGGCCGTGGTATTTGCTTTGAAGATTTGGCGTCACTATTTGTATGGAGCTTCTTGTCAGATTTTTACAGATCATAAGAGTTTAAAGTACCTATTCACACAGAAAGAATTGAATTTGAGACAGAGAAGATGGCTTGAGTTGTTGAAGGATTATGATATGCAAATTCAATATCACCCGGGTAAAGCTAACAGTGTGGCCGACGCTTTGAGCAGAATGTCAGATGGAAATTTGGCGTGTTTGACCATGATGACAGTGGAGCCGACTATTGTTGATGAGGTAAAGACAAGACAGATGGAGGATAACTTCTTCAAGAGAATAGCCGAGGAAATTGACACAAAGCCGAGATCAGGGTATACTATCGAAAAGCAAGTACTCAAATTTGAGGGGAGGTTATGTGTAGCCGACATCCCAGAGTTGAAAAGGAAAATTTTGCAGGAAGCTCACGGTTCTAAGTTTGCTGTTCATCCAGGGAACACCAAAATGTATCAAGATGTGAAGCAGACCTTCTGGTGGCCAAATATGAAAAAAGAGATAGCCGAATTCATGTCCCAGTGTTTACATTGTCAACAAGTGAAAGCAGAACATCAAGACCGGCAAGACTTCTTCAACCTTTGCCGATCCCCGAGTCGAAATGGGAACATATCTCCATGGATTTCGTGATTGGTTTGCCAAAGACACCGAAAGGTATGGATTCGATTTGGGTTGTTGTTGATAGATTAACTAAGTCAGCACACTTCTTACCTGCCAAGACTACCTTCAACGCCGACCAACTTGCTTTGTTATATGTGAACGAGATTGTTAGACTTCATGGAGTGCCGATGTCGATTGTGTTAGACCGAGATCCCAAGTTTGTTTCTAAATTTTGGCAGAGTCTTCAGAGAGCTTTCGGAGCCGAGCTGAGATTTAGTACAGCTTTTCATCCCCAGACGGATGGGCAGACAGAGAGGACAATCCAGACACTTGAAGATATGCTTAGACTTTGTGTATTGGACTTCCTAGGAAGTTGGGGAACACATTTTCCCTTAGTGGAATTCGCTTACAACAACAGTTATCAAGCTAGCATTGGCATGGCGCCGTATGAGGCCTTGTACGGAAGAAAATGTAGGTCGCCGATATGTTGGACCGAAGTTGGAGACAGAGCTCTGCTTGGTCCCGAATTGATTCAAGTGACAATAGAGAAGATTAAACTTATCCGACAGAGGATCAAAACTGCCCAGAGCCGACAAAAGAGCTACGCCGATCAGAGAAGGAATGAGTTAGAATTCGAAGTTGGGGATCATGTATTCCTGAAAGTTTCACCAATGAAAGGAGTTTCCAGATTTGGAAAGAAAGGTAAATTAGCACCTCGGTATATTGGACCGTTTGAAATTCTTGAGAGAATTAACCCCGTTGCCTACAGACTTGCTTTGCCGCCAGATTTGAGCCAAGTCCACAATGTGTTTCATGTTTCGATGTTGAGGAAGTACATCCGAGATCCGCTGCATGTAATTGATCATTCCGAGATTTCGGTTAATGAGGATTTGGGCTACGAGGAGAAACCAAGGAGGATTATTGACAGACAAGTTAGGCAGTTGAGAAACAAGTCGATGCCAATGGTAAAAGTGGAATGGAAAGAACATTACGGCAAGGATGCCACATGGGAAATGGAAGAGGAGATGAGAATTCGACATCCAGAATTGTTCCTGGAGCAAGGTAATTTAAGTTTGGGGACCAAACTTCTTTAAGGGGGGTAGGATGTAACAACCCTCACCTTACTCTTGTCACACTTGCATACATTCATGCATGATCTTGCCCTGTTATGTTGATTTGGAGGTTTTGCCTTGCCTTGTTTTGTTTAAGTATTACTTACGTGATTTTGTTCCTCGTTCGGTGTGTGTGTGGCCGAGGTCACCTTGAGCTTAGTTCGCCTTTGAACCTTTGTACTTAGAACTGTTTTGAGACCTTGGTCGACCCCCATCTTCACCTCGGGCTTATTGCTGAAGATGTCTTGCACTTAGTAAACCTTGTCCTCAGGTAGGTATGGCCTAGGCCGAGATGTGGCACACCCCGACCAAGGTGTGGCACAGCTTAGTCAAGTGTCGTCCTCCCTAGCCGATGTCCTTGTTATCCTGTTGCCGGATCCTTGATTTGAGCCGATGTCATTTCTTGCCGATGTGTCTTACCCAGCTTGCTGCATACGCTTTGTCAGAGGCTTGTCTTATCTATCAATCACCTTTTTGAGTTGAGCCAACCCGATAGCACCACGTGTCCGAGCTGATTGTTAAGACAGCCGTCAGACCTAGAAACAAATCATTTTTGTCTCAAATCTTTGCCTTTAGAGAGAGAAGCTCTAGAGAAAAGGAAGAGAAGTTCTTGAGTGAGAATAGTCTTCCAAGCTTGATCTTCGTGGTTGGATCCGTTGGATTCGAGTTTTGAGGTTAGAATCTTGATCTACTTTGGTTATTGTTATTGATCATCTAGCTGCATTGCATGATCGAATCTATTTTGCATATCATGCATCGATTTGAAGTTGGTTTCGAAAGAGAAATATAGTATTCATGTGTTCTTGAAGGAAAGTCTCGTTTTGATCCGAAAGTTTGGAACAAGAATCATGTTTTTGTGTTTGTCCTTGCATGACCTTCTTGTATGGGTACCCAGGTCCATGTTTTGAACTCTTGGCATGAAACCTCAGATCTTTGTAACGAGTTTTGAACTTGCATTCATATTCCTCATGATCGTGTTCATCATGTTCGTCATGTTCTTCAAAGGGAAACCCAGGTTTTCCCGACTTTGCTTTTGTATAAGGCCAGCGGGACCACACCTTGGCAAGGATGTGTAGGACCTCGGCAAAGACCTGGTTGGTACCCAGTGTGTTTTCATGAAACGGGAGCAATGTTTAAACTCCCAACACGTTTTGCTTTGCTATTGACTTGGATCTGGTGAGAATGCCGAGATCATTCGCATGTGCATATAAAGCTTGTTTTGAGAATGTGATTACCATGTGTTTGTAGGACCATGATCCTTGCTTTGAGCCTACACCTGAAGAACTAGGTGAGTGGTATTTGTAATAGAGCTATGTTACACTTGTTTTGATAAATCTTGCCTTGCTTTGTTTTGACGAAAGTATTTGCTAAGCATGAATGAATAGCCCTGTTTTGATGTATCAAGTATAAGCCTTGTTTTGATGTCATCCTTGAAAAGTCCCTTGTGCTGGAGGACTCTAAACTTTCGCAGTACCAAGTGCAAAAGTCCCTTGTACTGGAGGACTCAAAACTTTCGCAGTACCAAGTGCAAAAGTCCCTCGTGCTGGAGGACTCTAAACTTTCCCAGCACTAAGTATAAAAGGATAAGGTCCTTTCTTGGAAAGACTGTAATGTTAAATCGGGCTACGGGCCTAAGTAACACAAGTTCCAAAATGTTAAATCGGGCTACGGGCCTAAGTAACACAAGTTCCATAATGTTAAATCGGGCTACGGGCCTAAGTAACACAAGTCCCTTGTGCTGGAGGACTCTAAACTTTCGCAGTACCTTTGACTAAACGATTACGGATCGTACAGTCCCTTGTTCTGATAAGCTTGATGTGTTTTGCCGATGTCAGTAAGCCTCCCTTGATACTTGTAATATTCGATTGATGAATACGGTTCATCCCTTGTTTGATAAAGTTTTATGTGTTTTGTTTTGAAAGACTTCGGCTACATTCATGCAAACCTTTATTATTAGTACCATTCACTGAGTATCCAAGCTCACCCTCTCTATATATATGTAGGTGTTGAGCAGGACGTCGGCGATGCCTAGACTGTTTTGAAAGCTTGTTTCGATTCTTAATTATGTCGGCTTTGTTTTTGTATTCACGCCGGCAATGCCATTAATTCATGTCGGCGAATCTTGAAAATCATGCTTCTTGACTTGTATTTTCTGTATTTTCTATATGTCGGCTCGAGAAGCCTTTTGATCAAGATGTAACACATATTTTGCTTGTTGTATTCAGTTGAAAATATGAATGACATTACATTTGATCTATGCAGAGCTCTTATGGACCACTTGTATCTTAGATTATTGCTTCCGCGTTTGTGAGCCCCGTTTATTATACTCTGATTGTGTTAAGTTTTTTTGAAAGTTGGCCTTCGGTAATTACGGATTACTGGCCATCACGGCACCAAACTACTAGGGGCGGTTTGGGGTCGTGACACCGGATCCCATCAGAACTCCACAGTTAAGTGTGCTTGGGCGAGAGTAGTACTAGGATGGGTGACCCCCGGGGAAGTCCTCGAATTGCACCCCTTTTGTCCATTTTTCCACCCCCCCCCCCCCCCGTTTTTTTTTTTCCCCGGACAGCCTGTCCGATTTTTAGCCCATTCAATCGCCTTCGCCTCCTTTTCGACGAATTTCTCCCTTTTAAACCATTTCCAGATTATCCTGTTCCATTCAATTTCATTTTTTTTCCCGTCTACTGCTTAAAACAATGAAGTCACGGTTAATCTTCGAGTGCGATCATTCCAGCACTAATGCACCGAATCCCATCAAAACTCCGCAGTTAAGCGTGCTTGGGCAAGAGTAGTACTAGGATGGGTGACCCCCTGGGAAGTCATCATGTTGCACACCTTTTGTCCCTTTTTCCACCCCCCCCCCCTTTTTTTCTTTTTCCCCGGAAAGCCTGTCCGATTTTTAGCCCATTCAATCGCCTTCGCCTCCTTTTCGACAAATTTCTCCCTTTTAAACCATTTCCAGATTATCCTGTTCCATTCAATTTCATTTTTTTTCCCGTCTACTGCTTAAAACAAAAAAGTCGCAGTGAATCTTCGGGTGCGATCATACCAGCTCTAATGCACCAGATCCCATCAGAACTCCGCAGTTAAACGTGCTTGGGCGAGAGTAGTACTAGGATGGGTGACCCCCTGGGAAGTCCTCGTGTTGCACCCCTTTTTTCACCCCCCCCGTTTTTTTTTTCCCCGGACAGCCTATCTGATTTTTAGCCCATTCAATCGCCTTCGCCTCCTTTTCGACAAATTTCTCCCTTGTAAACCATTTCCAGATTATCCTGTTCCATTCAATTTCATTTTTTTTCCCGTCTACTGCTTAAAACAATAAAGTCGCTGATCATCTTCGGGTGCGATCATACCAGCACTAATGCACCGGATCCCATCAGAATTCCGCAGTTAAGCGTGCTTGGGCGAGAGTAGTACTAGGATGGGTGACCCCCTGGGATGTCCTCGTGTTGCACCCATTTTGCCCCTTTTTCCAACCCCTCTTTTTTTTTTTTTTTTTCCCCGGACAGCCTGTCCGATTTTTAGCCCATTCGATCGCCTTCGCCTCCTTTTCAACAAATTTCTCCCTTTTAAACCATTTCCAGATTATCCTGTTCCATTCAATTTCATTTTTTTCCCCGTCTACTGCTTCAAACAATAAAGTCGCGGTTAATCTTCGGGTGCGATCATACCAGCACAAATGCACCGGATCCCATCAGAACTCCGCAGTTAAGCGTGCTTGGGCGAGAGTAGTATTAGGAAGGGTGACCCACTGCGAAGTCCTCGTGTTGCACCCCTTTTGTCCCTTTTTCCACCCCCCCCTTTTTTTTTTCCACAGACAGCCTGTCCGATTTTTAGCCCATTCGATCGCCTTCGCCTCCTTTTCAACAAATTTTTCCTTTTTAAACCATTTCCAGATTATCCTGTTCCATTCAATTTCATTTTTTTCCCCGTCTACTACTTAAAACAATAAAGTCGCGGTTAATCTTCGGGTGTGATCATACCTACACTAATGCACCAGATCCCATCAGAACTCCGCTGCTAAGCGTGCTTGGGCGAGAGTGGTACTAGGATGGGTGACACCCTGGGAAGTCCTCGTGTTGCACCCCTTTTGTCCCTTTTTCCACCCCCCCGCTTTTTTTTTTTCCCCGGACAGCCTGTACGATTTTTAGCCCATTCAATCGCCTTCGCCTCCTTTTCAACAAATTTCTCCCTTTTAAACCATTTCCAGATTGTCCTGTTCCATTCTATTTCATTTTTTTTCCCGTCTACTGCTTAAAACAATAAAGTCGCGGTTAATCTTCGGGTGCGATCATACCAGCACAAATGCACCGGATCCCATGAGAACTCCGCAGTTAAGCGTGGTTGGGCGAGAGTAGTACTAGGATGGGTGACCCCCTGGGAAGTCCTCATGTTGCACCCCTTTTGTCCCTTTTTCCACCCCCCCCCTTTTTTTTTTCCCCAGACAGCCTGTCTGATTTTTAGCCCATTCGATCGCCTTCGCCTCCTTTTCGACAAATTTCTCCCTTTTAAACCTTTTCCAGATTATCCAGTTCCAATCAATTTCATTTTTTTTCCCGTCTACTGCATAAAACAATAAAGTCGCGGTTAACCTTCGGGTGCGATCATACCTGCACTAATGCACCGGATCCCATCAGAACTCCGCAGTTAAGCGTGCTTGGGCGAGAGTAGTACTAGGATGGGTGACCCCCTGGGATGTCCTCGTGTTGCACCCCTTTTGTCCCTTTTTCCACAACCCCTCTTTTTTTTTTTTTTCACCTGACAGCCTGTCCGATTTTTAGCCCATTCAATCGCCTTCGCCCACTTTTCGACAAATTTCTCCCTTTTAAACAATTTGCAGATTATCCTGTTCCATTCAATTTCATTTTTTTTCCCGTCTGCTGCTTAAAACAATAAAGTCGCGATTAATCTTCGGGTGGGATCATACCAGAACTAATGCACCGGATCCCATCTGAACTCCGCAGTTAAGCGTGCTTGGGCGAGAGTAGTACTAGGATGGGTGACCCCCTGGGAAGTCCTCGTGTTGCACCCTTTTGTCCCTTTTTCCATCCCCCCCCCTTTTTTTTTTCCCCGGACAGCCTGTCCGATTTTTAGCCCATTCAATCGCCTTCGCCTCCTTTTCGACAAATTTCTCCCTTTTAAACCATTTCCAAATTATCCTATTCCATTCAATTTAATTTTTTTCCCGTCTACTGCTTAAAACAATAAGGTCGCGGTTAATCTCCGGGTGCGATCATACAAGCACTAATGCACCGGATCCCATCAGAACACCGCTATTAAGCGTGCTTGGGTGAGAGTAGTACTAGGACGGTTGACCCCCGGGGAAGTCCTCTTGTTGCACCCCTTTTGTCCCATTTTCCACCCCCCCCCCCGTTTTTTTTTTCCCCGGACAGCCTATCCGATTTTTAGCCCATTCAATCGCCTTCGCCTCCTTTTCAACAAATTTCTCCCTTTTAAACCATTTCCAGATTATCCTGTTCCATTCAATTTCATTTTTTTTCTGTCTACTGCTTAATACAATAAAGTCGCGGTTAATCTTCGGGTGCGATCATACCAGCACTAATGCACCGGATCCTATAAGAACTCGTTAGTTAAGCGTGCTTGGGCGAGAGTACTACTAGGATGGGTGACCCCATGGGAAGTCCTCGTGTTGCACCCCTTTTGTCCCTTTTTCCACCACCCCTTTTCTTTTTTTTTTCCCCGGACAGCTTGTCCGATTTTTAACCCATTCAATCGCCTTCGCCTCCTTTTCGACAAATTTCTCCCTTTTAAACCATTTCCAGATTATCCTGTTCCATTCAATTTAATTTTTTTTCCCGTCTACTTCTTAAAACAATAAGGTCGCGGTTAATCTCTGGGTGCGATCATACCAGCACTAATGCACCGGATCCCATCAGAACTCCGTAGTTAAGCGTGCTTGGGCGAGAGTAGTACTAGGATGGGTGACCCCCGGGGAAGTCCTCTTGTTGCACCCCTTTGGTCCCATTTTCCACCCCCCCCGTTTTTTTTTCCCCGGACAGCCTGTCCGATTTTTAGCCCATTCAATCGCCTTCGCCTCATTTTCGACAAATTTCTCCCTTTTAAACCATTTCCAGATTATCCTGTTCCATTCAATTTCATTTTTTTCCCGTCTACCTCTTAAAAGAATAAAGTCGCGGTGAATCTTCGGTTGCGATCATACCAGCTCTAATGCACCGGATCCCATCGGAACTCCGCAGTTAGGCGTGCTTGGGCGAGAGTAGTACTAGGATGGGTGACCCCCTGGGAAGTCCTCGTGTTGCACCCCTTTTGTCCCTTTTTCAACCCCCCCCCCCCGTTTTTTTTTTCCCCGGACAGCCTGTCCGATTTTTAGCACATTCAATCGCCTTCGCCTCCTTTTCGACAAATTTCTCCCTTTTAAACCATTTCCTGATTATCCTGTTCCATTCAATTTCATTTTTTTTCCCGTCTACTGCTTAAAACAATAAAGTCGCGGTTAATCATCGGGTGCGATCATACCTGCACTAATGCACCGGATCCCATCAGAACTCCGCTGTTAAGCGTGCTTGGGTGAGAGTAGTACTAGGATGGGTGACCCCCGGGGAAGTCCTCTTGTTGCACCCCTTTGGTCCCATTTTCCACCCCCCCCCCCCCGTTTTTTTTTTCCCCGGACAGCTTGTCCGATTTTTAGCCCATTCAATCGCCTTCGCCTCCTTTTCGACAAATTTCTCCCTTTTAAACCATTTCCTGATTATCCTGTTCCATTCAATTTCTTTTTTTTTCCCGTCTACTGCTTAAAACAATAAAGTCGCGGTTAATCTTCGGGTGCGATCATACCAGCACTAATGCCCCGGATCCCATCAGAACTCCGTAGTTAAGCGTGCTTGGGCGAGAGTAGTACTAGGATGGGTGACCCTCTGGGAAGTCCTCGTGTTGCACCCATTTTGTCCCTTTTTCCACCCCCCCTTTTCTTTTTTTTTTCCCCGGACAGCTTGTCCGATTCTTAACCCATTCAATCGCCTTCGCCTCCTTTTCGACAAATTTCTCCCTTTTTAACCATTTCCAGATTATCCTGCTCCATTCAATTTAATTTTTTTTCCCGTCTACTTCTTAAAACAATAAGGTCGTGGTTAATCTCCGGGTGCGATCATACCTGCACTAATGCACCGGATCCCATCAGAACTCCGTAGTTAAGCGTGCTTGGGCGAGAGTAGTACTAGCATGGGTGACCCCCGGGGAAGTCCGCTTGTTGCACCCCTTTTGTCCCATTTCCCACCCCCCCCCCCCGTTTTTTTTTTCCCCGGACGGCCTTTCCGATTTTTAGCCCATTCAACCGCCTTCGCCTCATTTTCGACAAATTTCTCAGTTTTAAACCATTTCCAGATTATCCTGTTCCTTTCAATTTCATTTTTTTTCCCGTCTACCGCTTAAAACAATAAAGTCGCGGTGAATCTTCGGTTGCGATCATACCAGCTCTAATGCACCGGATCCCATCAGAACTCCGCAGTTAGGCATGGTTGGACGAGAGTAGTACTAGGATGGGTGACACCCTGGGAAGTCCTCGTGTTGCACCCCTTTTGTTCCTTTTTCCACCCCCCCCCTTTTTTTTTTTCCCCGGACAGCCTGTCCGATTTTTAGCCCATTCAATCGCCTTCGACTCCTTTTCGACAAATTTCTCCCTTTTACACCATTTCCAGATTATCCTGTTCCATTCGATTTAATTTTTTTTCCCGTCTACTGCTTAAAACAATAAAGTCGCGGTTAATCTTCGGGTGCGATCATACCTGCACTAATGCACCGGATCCCATCAGAACTCCGCAGTTAAGCGTGCTTGGGCGAGAGTCGTACTAGGATGGGTGACCCCCTGGGAAGTCCTCGTGTTGCACCCTTTTGTCCCTTTTTCCACCACCCCTCTTTTTCTTTTTTTTTTTCCCCGGACAGCCTGTCCGATTTTTAGCCCATTCCATCGCCTTCGCCCCCTTTTCGACAAATTTCTGCCTCTTAAACCATTTCTAGACTATCCTGTTCCATTCAATTTCGTTTTTTTTCCCGTCTACTGCTTAAAACAATAAAGTCGCGGTTAATCTTCGGGTGCGATCATACCTGCACTAATGCACCGGATCCCATCAGAACTCCGCAGTTAAGCGTGCTTGGGCGAGAGTTGTACTAGGATGGGTGACACCCTGGGAAGTCCTCGTGTTGCACCCCTTTTGTCCCTTTTTCCACCCCCCCCTTTTTTTTTTCCCCAGACAGCCTGTCCGATTTTTAGCCCATTCAATCGCCTTCGCCTCCTTTTCGACAAATTTCTACCTTTTAAACCATTTCCAGATTATCCTGTTCCATTCAATTTAATTTTTTTTCCCGTCTACTGCTTAAAACAATAAGGTCGCGGTTAATCTCCGGGTGCGATCATACCAGCACTAATGCACCGGATCCCATCAGAACTCCGCTGTTAAGCGTGCTTGGGTGAGAGTAGTACTAGGATGGGTGACCCCCGGGGAAGTCCTCTTGTTGCACCCCTTTTGTCCCATTTTCCACCCCCCCCCCCCCGTTTTTTTTTTCCCCAGACAGCCTGTCCGATTTTTAGCCCATTCCATCGCCTTCGCCTCCTTTTCGACAAATTTCTCCCTTTTAAACCATTTCCAGATTATCCTGTTCCATTCAATTTCATTTTTTTTTCCCGTCTACTGCTTAAAACAATAAAGTCGCGGTTAATCTTCGGGTGCGATCATACCAGCACTAATGCACCGGATCCCATCAGAACTCCGTAGTTAAGCGTGCTTGGGCGAGAGTAGTACTAGGATGGGTGACCCCCTGGGAAGTCCTCGTGTTGCACCCCTTTTGTCCCTTTTTCTACCCCCCCTTTTCTTTTTTTTTCCCCGGATAGCTTGTCCGATTTTTAACCCATTCAATCGCCTTCGCCTCCTTTTCGACAAATTTCTCCCTTTTAAACCATTTCCAGATTTTCCTGTTCCATTCAATTTAATTTTTTTTCCCGTCTACTTCTTAAAACAATAAGGTCGTGGTTAATCTCCGGGTGCGATCATACCAGCACTAATGCACCGGATCCCATCAGAACTCCGTAGTTAAGCGTGCTTGGGCGAGAGTAGTACTTGGATGGGTGACACCCGGGGAAGTCCTCTTGTTGCACCCCTTTTGTCCCATTTTCCACCCCCCTCCCGTTTTTTTTTTCTCCCCGGACAGCCTGTCCGATTTTTAGCCCATTCAATCGCCTTCGCCTCATTTTCGACAAATTTCTCCCTTTTCAACCATTTCCAGATTATCATGTTCCTTTCAATTTCATTTTTTTCCCGTCTACCGCTTAAAACAATAAAGTCGCGGTGAATCTTCGGTTGCGATCATACCAGCTCTAATGCACCGGATCCGATCAGAACTCCGCAGTTAGCCGTTCTTGGACGAGAGTAGTACTAGGATGGGTGACCCCCTGGGAAGTCCTCGTGTTGCACCCCTTTTGTCCCTTTTTCCACCCCCTCCTTTTTTTTTTTCACCGGACAGCCTGTCCGATTTTTAGCCCATTCAATAGCCTTCGCCTCCTTTTCGACAAATTTCTCCCTTTTACACCATTTCCAGATTATCCTATTTCATTCAATTTCATTTTTTTTCCCGTCTACTGCTTAAAACAATAAAGTCGCGGTTAATCTTCGGGTGCGATCATACCTGCACTAATGCACCGGATCCCATCAGAAGTCCGCAGTTAAGCGTGCTAGGGCGAGAGTAGTACTAGGATGGGTGACCCCCGGGAAGTCCTCGCGTTGCACCCCTTTTGTCCCTTTTTCCACCACCCCTCTTTTTTTTTTTTTTTCACCGGACAGCGTGTCTGATTTTTAGCCCATTCGATCGCCTTCGCCTACTTTTCGACAAATTTCTCCCTTTGAAACCATTTCTAGATTATCCTGTTCCATTCAATTTCATTTTTTTTCCCGTCTACTGCTTAAAACAATAAAGTCGCGATTAATCTTCGGGTGCGATCATACCAGCACTAATGCACCGGATCCCATCAGAACTCCGCAGTTAAGCCTGCTTGGGCGAGAGTAGTACTAGGATGGGTGACCCCCTGGGAAGTCCTCGTGTTGCACCCCTTTTGTCCCTTTTTCCACCCCCTCCCTTTTCTTTTCTTTTTCCCGGACAGCCTGTCCGATTTTTAGCCCATTCAATCGCCTTCGCCTCCTTTTCGACAAATTTCTCCCTTTTATACCATTTCCAGATTATCCTGTTCCATTCAATTTCATTTTTTTTCCCGTCTACTGCTTAAAACAATAAAGTCGCGGTTAATCTTCGGGTGCGATCTTACCAGCACTAATGCACCGGATCCCATCAGAACTCCGTAGTTAAGCGTGCTTGGGTGGGAGTAGTAGTAGGATGGGTGACCCCCTGGGAAGTCCTCGTGTTGCACCCCTTTTGTCCCATTTTCCACCCCCCCCCGTTTTTTTTTTTTTTTTCCCGGACAGCCTGTCCGATTTTTAGCCCATTCAATCGCCTTCGCCTCCTTTTCGACAAATTTCTCCCTTTTAAACCATTTCCAGATTATCCTGTTCCATTCAATTTAATTTTTTTTCCCGTCTACTGCTTTAAAACAATAAAGTCGCGGTTAATCTTCGGGTGCGATCATACCAGCACTAATGCACCGGATCCCATCAGAACTCCGTAGTCAAGCGTGCTTGGGCGAGAGCAGTACTAGGATGGGTGACCCCCTGGGAAGTCCTCGTGTTGCATCCCTTTTTCAACACCCCCTTTTTTTTTTTTTTTTTCCCCGGACAGCCGGTCCGATTTTTAGCCCATTCAATCACCTTCGCCTCCTTTTCGACAAATTTCTCCCTTTTAAACCATTTCCAGATTATCCTGTTCCATTCAATTTCATTTTTTTTCCCATGTACTGCTTAAAACAATAAAGTCGCGGTTAATCTTCGGGTGCGATCTTACCAGCACTAATGCACCGGATCCCATCAGAACTCCGTAGTTAAGCGTGCTTGGGCGGGAGTAGTACTAGGATGGGTGACCCCCTGGGAAGTCCTCGTGTTGCACCCCTTTTGTCCCTTTTTCCACCCCCCTTTTCTTTTTTTTCCCTCGGACAGGTTGTCCGATTTTTAACCCATTCAATCGCCTTCGCCTCCTTTTCGACAAATTTCTCCCATTTAAACAATTGCCAGAATATCCTGTTCCATTAAATTTAATTTTTTTTCCCGTCTACTGCTTAAAACAATAAGGTCGCGGTTAATCTGCGGGTGCGATCATACCAACACTAATGTACCGGATCCCATCAGAACACCGTAGTTAAGCGTGCATGGTCGAGAGTAGTACTAGGATGGGTGACCCCCCGGGAAGTCCTCTTGTTGCACCCCTTTTGTCCCATTTTCAACCCCCCCCCCACCCCGTTTTTTTTTTTTCACCGGACAGCCTGTCCGATTTTTAGCCCATTCAATCGCCTTCGCCTCATTTTCGACAAATTTCTCAGCTTTAAACCATTTCCAGATTATCCTGTTCCTTTCAATTTCATTTTTTTTCCTGTCTACCGCTTAAAACAATAAAGTCGCGGTGAATCTTCGGTTGCGATCATACCAGCTCTAATGCACCGGATCCGATCAGAACTCCGCAGTTAGGCATACTTGGACGAGAGTAGTACTTGGATGGGTGACCACCTGGGAAGTCCTCGCGTTGCACCCCTTTTGTCCCTTTTTCCACCCCCCCTCTTTTTTTTTTTTTTTCATCGGACAGCCTGTCCGATTTTTACCCCATTCAATCGCCTTCGCCCCATTTTCGACAAATTTCTCCCTTTTAAACCATTTCCAGATTATCCTGTTCCATTCAATTTCAATTTTTTTCCCGTCTACTGCTTTAAACAATAAAGTTGCGGTTAATCTTCGGGTGCCATCATACCAGCACCAATGCATCGGAACCCATCAGAACTCCGCAGTTAAGCATGCTTGGGCGAGAGTAGTACTAGGATGGGTAACCCCCTGGGAAGTCCTCGCGTTGCACCCCTTTTGTCCCTTTTTCCACACCCCCCCCTTTTTTTTTTTTCACCGGACAGCCTGTCTGATTTTTAGCCCATTCAATCGCCTTCGCCCCCTTTTCGACAAATTTCTCCCTTTTAAACCATTTCCAGATTATCCTGTTCCATTCAATTTCATTTTTTTTCCCGTCTACTGCTTAAAACAATAAAGTCGTGGTTAATCTTCGGGTGCGATCATACCAGCACTAATGCGCCGGATCCCATCAGAACTCCGCAGTTAGGCGTGCTTGGGCGAGAGTTGTACTAGGATGGGTGACCCCCGGGGAAGTCCTCGTGTTTCACCCCTTTTGTCCCTTTTTCCACCCCGCCCTTTTTTTTTTTTCCCCGGACAGCCTGTCCGATTTTTAGCCCATTCAATCGCCTTCGCCTTCTTTTCGACAAATTTCTCCCTTTTAAACCATTTCCAGATTATCCTGTTCCATCCAATTTAATTTTTTTTCCCGTCTACGGCTTAAAACAATAAATTCGTGGTTAATCTCCCGGTGCGATCATACCAGCACTAATGCACCGGATCCCATCAGAACTCTGCAGTTAAGCGTGCTTGGGCGAGAGTAGTATTAGGATGGGTGACCCCTTGGGAAGTCCTCGTGCTTCACCCCTTTTGTCCCTTTTTCCACCCCCCCTCTTTTTTTTTCCCTGGACAGCCTGTCCGATTTTTATCCCATTCAATCGCCTTCGCCTCCTTTTCGACAAATTTCTCCCTTTTAAACCATTAACAGATTATCCTGTTCCATTCAATTTCATTTTTTTTCCCGTCTCCTGCTTAAAACAATAAAGTCGCGGTGAATCTTCGGTAGCGATCATACCAGCTCTAATGCACCGGATCCCATCAGAACTCCGCAGTTAGGCGTGCTTGGGCGAGAGTACTACTAGGATAGGTGACCCCCTAGGAAGTCCTCGTGTTGCACCCTTTTGTCCCTTTTTCCACCCCCCCCCTTTTTTTTTTTTTTTCCCCGGACAGCCTGTCCGATTTTTAGCCCATTCAATCGCCTTCACCTCCTTTTCGACAAATTTCTCCCTTTTAACCCATTTCCAGATTGTCATGTTTCATTCAATTTCATTTTTTTTCCCGTCTACTGCTTAAAACAATAAAGTCGCGGTTAATCTTCGGGTGCGATTATACCTGAACTAATGCATCGGATCCCATCAGATCTCCGCAGTTAAGCGTGCTTGGGCGAGAGTAGTACTAGGATGGGTGACCCCTGGGAAGTCCTCGTCTTGCACCCCTATTGTCCCTTTTTCCACCCCCCCTTTTTTTTTTTTCCCCCAGACAGCCTGTCCGATTTTTAGCCCATTCGATTGCCTTCGCCTCCTTTACGACAAATTTCTCCCTTTTAAACCATTTCCAGATTATCCTGTTCCATTCAATTTCTTTTTTTTTCCCGTCTACTGCTTAAAAAAATAAAGTCGGGGTTAATCTTCAGGTGCGATCATACCTGCACTAATGCACCGGATCCCATCAGAACTCTGTTGTTAAGCGTGCTTGGGCGAGAGTAGTACTAGGATGGGTGACCCCCTGGGAAGTCCTCTTGTTGCACCCCTTTTGTCCCTTTTTCCACCCCCCCCCCCTTTTTTTTTTTTTCCCCGGACAGTTTGTCCGATTTTTATCCCATTCAATCGCCTTCGCCTCCTTTTCGACAAATTTCTCCCTTTTAAACCCTTAACAGATTATCCTGTTCCATTCAATTTCATTTTTTTTCCCGTCTACTGCTTAAAACAATAAAGTCGCGGTTAATCTTCGGGTGCGATCATACCAGCACTAATGCACCGGATCGCATCAGAACTCCGCAGTTAAGCATGCTTGGGCGAGAGTAGTACTAGCATAGGTGACCCCCTGGGAAGTCCTCGCGTTGCACCCCTTTTGTCCCTTTTTCCACTCCCCTATTTTTTTTTTTCACCGGACAGCCTGTTCGATTTTTAGCCCATTCAATCGCCTTCGCCCCCTTTTCGACAAATTTCTCCCTTTTAAACCATTTCCAGATTATCCAGTTCCATTCAATTTCATTTTTTTTTCCCGTCTGCTGCTTAAAACAATAAAGTCGTGGTTAATCTTCGGGTGCGATCATACCAGCACTAATGCACCGGATCCCATCCGAATTCCGCAGTTAAGCGTGCTTGGGCGAGAGTTGTACTAGGATGGGTGACCCCCTGGAAAGTCCTCGTGTTGCACCCCTTTTGTCCCTTTTTCCACCCCCCCCTTTTCGACAAATTTCTCCCTTTTAAACCATTTCCAGATTATCCTGTTCCATTCAATTTAATTTTTTTTCCCGTCTACTGCTTAAAACAATAAATTCGCGGTTAATCTTCGGGTGCGATCATACCAGCACTAATGCACCGGATCCCATCCGAACTCCGCTGTTAAGCGTGCTTGGGCGAGAGTAGTACTAGGATGGGTGACCCCCAGGGAAGTCCTCGCGTTGCACCCCTTTTTCCACCCCCCCTCTTTTCTTTTTTTTTTCATCGGACAGCCTGTTCGATTTTTTGCCCATTCAATCGCCTTCGCCCCATTTTCGACAAATTTCTCCCTTTTAAACGATTTCCAGATTATCCTGTTCCATTCAATTTCATTTTTTTTCCCGTCTACTGCTTAAAACAATAAAGTCGCGGTTAATCTTCGGGTGCGATCATACCAGCACTAATGCACCGGATCCCATCAGAACTCCTTAGTTATGCGTGCTTGGGCGAGAGTAGTACTAGGATGGGTTACCCCCTGGGAAGTCCTCGTGTTGCACCCCTTTTGTCCCTTTTTCCACCACCCCTTTTCTTTTTTTTTTCCCCGGACAGCTTGTCCGATTTTTAACCCATTCAATCGCCTTCGCCTCCTTTTCGACAAATTTCTCCCTTTTAAACCATTTCCAGATTATCCTGTTCCATTCAATTTAATTTTTTTTCCCGTCTACTTTTTAAAACAATAAGGTCGTGGTTAATCTCTGGGTGCGATCATACCTGCACTAATGCACCGGATCCCATCAGAACTCCGCAGTTAAGCGTGCTTGGGCGAGAGTAGTACTAGGATGGGTGACCCCCTGGGAAGTCCTCGTGTTGCACCCCTTTTGTCCCTTTTTCCACCCCCCCTTTTTTTTTTCCCCCGGACAGCCTGTCCGATTTTTAGCCTATTCAATCCCCTTCGCCTCCATTTCGACAAATTTCTCCCTTTTAAACCATTTCCAGATTATCCTGTTCCATTCAATTTCATTTTTTTTCCCGTCTACTGCTTAAAACAATAAAGTCGCGGTTAATCTTCGGGTGCGATCCTACCTGCACTAATGCACCGGATCCCATCAGAACTCCGCTGTTAAGCGTGCTTGGGCGAGAGTAGTACTAGGATGGGTGACCCCCTGGAAGTCCTCGTGTTGCACCCCTTTTGTCCCTTTTTCCAACCCCCCCCCCCTTTTTTTTTTCCCCGGACTGCCTGTCCGATTTTTATCCCATTCAATCGCCTTCGCCTCCTTTTCGACAAATTTCTCCCTTTTAAACCATTTTCAGATTATCCTGTTCCATTCAATTTCATTTTTTTTCCCGTCAACTGCTTAAAACAATAAAGTCGCGGTTAATCTTCGGGTGCGATCATACCAGCACTAATGCACCGGATCCCATCAAAACTCCGTAGATAAGCGTGCTTGGGCGAGAGTAGTACTAGGATGGGAGACCCCCTGGGAAGTCATGGTGTTGCACCCCTTTTGTCCCTTTTTCCACCCCCCCTTTTCTTTTTTTTTTCCTCGGACAGCCTGTCCGATTTTTAGCCCATTCAATCGCCTTCACCTCCTTTTCGACAAATTTCTCCCTTTTAAACCATTTCCAGATTATCCTGTTTCATTCAATTTCATTTTTTTTCCCGTCTGCTGCTTAAAACAATAAAGTCACAGTTAATCCTCAGGTGCGATCATACCAGCACTAATGCACCGGATCCCATCAGAACTCCGCAATTAAGCGTGATTGGGCGAGAGTAGTACTTGGATGGGTGACCCCCTGGGAAGTCCTCGTATTGCACCCCTTTTGTCCCTTTTTCCACCCTCCCCCTTTTTTTTTTTTTTTTCCGGACAGCCTATCCGATTTTTAGCCCATTCAATCGCCTTCGCCTCCTTTTCGACAAATTTCTCCCTTTTAAACCATTTCCAGATTATCCTGTTCCATTTAATTTAATTTTTTTTCCCGTCTACTTCTTAAAACAATAAAATCGCGGTTAATCTCCGGGTACGATCATACCAGCACTAATGCACCGGATCCCATCAGAACTCCGCAGTTAAGCGTGCTTGGGCGAGAGTAGTATTAGGATGGGTGACCCCCTAGGAAGTCCTCGTGCTGCACCCCTTTTGTCCCTTTTTCAACCCCCCCCCCCCCCCCGTTTTTTTTTTCCCCGGACAGCCTGTCCGATTTTTATTCCATTCAATCGCCTTCGCCTCCTTTTCGACCAATTTCGCCCATTTAAACCATTTCTAGATTATCCTGTTCCATTAAATTTCATTTTTTTTCCCGTCTACTGCTTAAAACAATAAAGTCGCGGTTAATCTTCGGGTGCGATCATACCAGCACTAATGCACCGGATCCCATCAGAATTCCGCAGTTAAGCGTGCTTCGGCGAGAGTAGTACTAGGATGGGTGACACACTGGGGAGTCCTCGTGTTGCACCCCTTTTGTCCCTTTTTCCACCCCACCTTTTTTTTTTCCCCCGGACAGTCTGTCCGATTTTTAGCCCATTCAATCGCCTTCGCCTCCATTTCGACAAATTTCCCCCTTTTAAACCATTTCCAGATTATCCTGTTCCATTCAATTTCATTTTTTTTCCCGTCTACTTCATAAAACAATAAAGCCGCGGTTAATCTTCGGGTGCGATCATACCTGCACTAATGCACCGGATCCCATCAGAACTTCGCAGTTAAGCGTGCTTGGGCGAGAGTAGTACTAGGATGGGTGACCCCCTGGGGAGTCCTCGTGTTGCACCCCTTTTGTCCCTTTTTCCAACCCCCCCCCCCTTTTTTTTTTTTCCCCGGACAGCCTATCCGATTTTTATCCCATTCAATCGCCTTCGCCTCCTTTTCGACAAATTTCTCCCTTTTAAACCATTTCCAGATTATCCTGTTCCATTCAATTTCATTTTTTTTCCCGTCTACTGCTTAAAACAATAAAGTCGTGGTTAATCCTCAGGTGCGATCATACCAGCACTAATGCACCGGATCCCATCAGAACTCCGTAGATAAGCGTACTTAGGCGAGAGTAGTACTAGGATGAGAGACCCCCTGGGAAGTCCTGGTGTTGCACCCCTTTTGTCCCTTTTTCCACCCCCCTTTTCTTTTTTTTTTCCCCGGACAGCCTGTCCGATTTTTAGCCCATTCAATCGCCTTCGCCTCCTTTTCGACAAATTTCTCCCTTTTAAACCATTTCCAGATTATCCTGTTTCATTCGGTTTCATTTTTTTTCCCCCGTCTACTGCTTAAAACAGTAAAGTCGCAGTTAATCCTCGGGTGTGATCATGCCAGCACGGATGCACCGGATCCTATCAGAACTCCGCAACTAAGCGTGATTGGGCGAGAGTAGTACTGGGATGGGTGTCCCCCTGGGAAGTCCTCGTGTTGCACCCCTTTTGTCCCTTTTTCCACCCTCCACCTTTTCTTTTTTTTTTTTTTCCGGACAGCCCGTCCGATTTTTAGCCCATTCAATCGTCTTCGGCACCTTTTCGACAAATTTCTCCCTTTTAAACCATTTCCAAATTATACTGCTCCATTCAATTTCATTTTTTTTTTCCGTCTACTGCTTAAAACAATAAAGTCGCGATTAATCTCCGGGTGCGATCATACCAGCACTAATGCACCGGATCCCATCAGAACTCCGCAGTTAAGCGTGCTTGGGCGAGAGTAGTACTAGGACGGGTGACCCCCTGGGAAGTCCTCGTGTTGCACCCCTTTTGTCCCTTTTTCCACCCCCCTTTTCTTTTTTTTTTCCCCGGACAGCCTGTCCGATTTTTAGCCCATTCAATCGCCTTCGCCTCTTTTTCGACAAATTTCTCCCTTTTAAACCATTTCCAGATTATCCTGTTTCATTCAGTTTCATTTTTTTTCCCGTCTACTGCTTAAAACAATAAAGTCGCAGTTAATCCTGGGGTGTGATCATGCCAGCACGGATGCACCGGATCCTATCAGAACTCCGCAACTAAGCGTGATTGGGCGAGAGTAGTACTGGGATGGGTGTCCCCCTGGGAAGTCCTCGTGTTGCACCCCTTTTGTCCCTTTTTCCACCCTCCACCTTTTCTTTTTTCTTTTTTTCCGTACAGCCTGTCCGATTTTTAGCCCATTCAATCGTCTTCGGCTCCTTTTCGACAAATTTCTCCCTTTTAAACCATTTCCAAATTATACTGCTCCATTCAATTTCATTTTTTTTCCCGTCTACTGCTTAAAACAATAAAGTCGCGGTTAATCTCCGGGTGCGATCATACCAGCACTAATGCACCGGATCCCATCAGAACTCCGCAGTTAAGCGTGCTGGGGCGAGAGTAGTACTAGGATGGGTGACCCCCTGGGAAGTCCTCGTGTTGCCCGCCTTTTGTCCCTTTTTCCACCCCCCCCCTTTTTTTTTTTTTCCCGGACAGCTTGTCCGATTTTTAGCCCATTCAATCGCCTTCGCCTCCTTTTCGACAAATTTCTCCCTTTTAAACCAATTCCACATTATCCTGTTCCATTCAATTTCATTTTTTTTCCCGTCTACTGCTTAAAACAATAAAGTCGCGGTTAATCTTCGGGTGCGATCATACCTGCACTAATGCATCGGATCCCATCAGAACTCCATAGTTAAGCGTGCTTGGGCGAGAGTAGTACTAGGACGGGTGACCCCCTGGGAAGTCCTCGTGTTGCACCCCTTTTGTCCCTTTTTCCATCGCCCCCTTTTCTTATTTTTTTCATGGACAGCCTGTCCGATTTTTAACCCATTCAATCGCCTTCGCCTCCTTTTCGACAAATTGCTCCCTTTTAAACCATTTCCAGATTATCCTGTTCCATTCAATTTAATTTTTTTTCCCGTCTACTGCTTAAAACAATAAAATTGCGGTTAATCTCCGGGTGCAATCATACCTGCACTAATGCACCGGATCCCATCAGAACTCCGCTGTTAAGCGTGCTTGGGCGAGAGTAGTACTAGGATGGGTGACCCCCTGGGGAGTCCTCGTGTTGCACCCCTTTTGTCCCTTTTTCCAACCCCCCCCTCTTTTTTTTTTCCTCGGACAGCCTATCCGATTTTTATCCCATTCAATCGCATTCGCCTCCTTTTCGACAAATTTCTCCCTTTTAAACCATTTCCAGATTATCCTGTTCCATTCAATTTTATTTTTTTTTCCCGTCTACCGCTTAAAACAATAAAGTCGCGGTTAATCCTCGAGTGCGATCATACCAGCACTAATGCACCGGATCCCATCAGAACTCCGTAGATAAGCGTGCTTGCGCGAGAGTAGTACGAGGATGGGAGACCCCCTGGGAAGTCCTCGTGTTGACCCCTTTTGTCCCTTTTTCCACCCCCCTTTTCTTTTTTTTTTCCCCGGACATCCTGTCCGATTTTTAACCCATTCAATCGCCTTCGCCTCCTTTTCGACAAATTTCTCCCTTTTAAACCATTTCCAGATTATGCTGTTTCATTCAATTTCATTTTTTTTCCCGTCTGCTGCTTAAAACAATAAAGTCGCAGTTAATCCTCGGGTGCGATCGTACCAGCACTGATGCACCAGATCCCATCAGAACTCCGCAATTAAGCGTGATTGGGCGAGAGTAGTACTAGGATGGGTGACCCCCTGGGAAGTCCTCGTGTTGCACCCCATTTGTCCCTTTTTCCACCTCCACCTTTTTTTTTTTCTCCGGACAGCCTGTCCGATTTTTAGCCCATTCAATCGCCTTCGGCTCCTTTTCGACAAATTTCTCCCTTTTAAACCATTTCCAGATTATACTGCTCCATTCAATTTCATTTTTTTTCCCGTCTACTGCTTAAAACAATAAAGTCGCGGTTAATCTCCGGGTGCGATCATACCAGCACTAATGCACCGGATCCCATCAGAACTACGCAGTTAAGCATACTTGCGCGAGAGTAGTACTAGGATGGGGGACCCCCTGGGAAGTCCTCGTGTTGCACCCCTTTTGTCCCTTTTTCCACCCCCACCTTTTTTTTTTTTCCCGGCTAGCCTGTCCGATTTTTAGCCCATTCAATCGCCTTCGCCTCCTTTTCGACAAATTTCTCCCTTTTAAACCAATTCCACATTATCCTGTTCCATTCAATTTCATTTTTTTTCCCGTCTACTGCTTAAAACAATAAAGTCGCGGTTAATCTTCGGGTGCGATCATACTTGCACTAATGCATCGGATTCCATCAGAACTCCTTAGTTAAGCGTGCTTGGGCGAGAGTAGTACTAGGATGGGTGACCCCCTGGGAAGTCCCCGTGTTGCACCCCTTTTGTCCCTTTTTCCACCCCCCCTTTTTTTTTTCCGGAACAGCCTGTCCGATTTTTAACCCATTCAATCGCCTTCGCCTCCTTTTCGACAAATTTCTACCTTTCAAACCATTTCCAGATTATCCTGTTCCATTCAATTTAATTTTTTTTCCCGTCTACTGCTTAAAACAAAAAAATCGCGGTTAATCTCCGGGTGCGATCATACCAGCACTAATGCACCGGATCCCATCAGAACTCCGCAGTTAAGCGTGCTTGGGCGAGAGTAGTATTAGGATGGGTGACCCCCTGGGAAGTCCTCGTGCTGCACCCCTTTTGTCCGTTTTTCAACCCCCTCCTTTTTTTTTTCCCCGGACAGTCTGTCCGATTTTTAGCCCATTCAATCGCCTTCGCCTCAATGTCGACAAATTTCTCCCTTTTAAACCATTTCCAGATTATCCTGTTCCATTCAATTTCATTTTTTTCCAGTCTACTGCTTAAAACAATAAAGTCGCGGTTAATCTTCGGGTGCGATCATACCTGCGCTAATGCACCGGATCCCATCAGAACTCCGCTGTTAAGCGTGCTTGGGCGAGAGTAGTACTAGGATGGGTGACCCCCTGGGGAGTCCTCGTGTTGCACCCCTTTTGTCCCTTTTTCCAACCCCCCCGTTTTTTTTTTCCCCGGACAGCCTGTCTGATTTTTATCCCATTCAATCGCCTTCGCCTCCTTTTCGACAAATTTCGCCCTTTTAAACCATTTTCAGATTATCCTGTTTCATTCAATTTCATTTTTTTTCCCGTCTGCTGCTTAAAACAATAAAGTCGCAGTTAATCCTCGGGTGCGATCATACCAGCACTAATGCACCGGATCCCTTCAAAACTACGCAATTAAGCGTGATTGGGCGAGAGTAGTACTAGGATGGGTGACCCCCTGGGAAGTCCTCGTGTTGCACCCCTTTTGTCCCTTTTTCCAGCCCCCCTTTTCTTTTTTTTTTTCCCCGGACAGCCTGTCCGATTTTTAGACCATTCAATCGCCTTCGCCGCATTTTCGACAAATTTCTCCCTTTTAAACCATTTTCAGATTATCCTGTTTCATTCTATTTCATTTTTTTTCCCGTCTGCTGCTTAAAACAATAAAGTCGCAGTTAATCCTCGGGTGCGATCATACCAACACTAATGCACCGTATCCCATCAGAACTCCGCAATTAAGCGTGATTGGGCGAGAGTAGTACTAGGATGGGTGACCCCCTGGGAAGTCCTCGTGTTGCACCCCTTTTGTCCCTTTTTCCACCCTCCACCTTTTTTTTTTCTCTGGACAGCCTGTCCGATTTTTAGCCCATTCAATCGCCTTCGCCTCCTTTTCGACAAATTTCTCCCTTTTAAACCATTTCCAGATTATACTGCTCCATTAAATTTCATTTTTTTTCACGTCTACTGCCTAAAACAATAAAGTCGCGGTTAATTTTCGGGTGCGATCATACCAGCACTAATGCACCGGATCCCATCAGAACTCCGCAGTTAAGCGTGCTTGGGCGAGAGTAGTATTAGGATGGGTGACCCCCTGGGGAGTCCTCGTGTTGCACCCCTTTTGTCCCTTTTTCCAACCCCCCCCCTCTTTTTTTTTTCCCAGACAGCCTGTCCGATTTTTATCCCATTCAATCGCCTTCGCCTCCTTTTCGACAAATTTCTCCCTTTTAAACCGTTTCCAGATTATCCTGTTCCATTCAATTTCATTTTTTTTCCCGTCTACTGCTTAAAACAATAAAGTCGCGGTTAATGTTCGGGTGCGATCATACCAGCACTAATGCACCGGATCCCATCAGAACTCCGCAGTTAAGCGTGCTTGGGCGAGAGTAGTACTAGGATGGGTGACCCCTTTGGAAGTCCTCGTGTTGCACCCCTTTTGTCCCTTTTTCCAACCCCCACTTTTTTTTTTTTTTTCCCCGGACAACCTGTCCGATTTTTTGCCCATTCAATCGACTTCGCCTCCTTTTCGACAAATTTCTTCCTTCTAAACCATTTCGAGATTATCCTGTTCCATTCAATTTCATTTTTTTTCCAGTCTACTGCTTAAAACAATAAAGTCGCGGTTAATCTTCGGGTGCGATCATACCAGCACTAATGCACCGGATCGCATCAAAACTTCGCAGTTAAGCGTGCTTGGCTGAGATTAGTACTAGGATGGGTGACCCCCAGGGAAGTCCTCGTGTTGCAACCCTTTTGTCCCATTTTCCACCCCGCCCTTTTTTTTTTCCCGGACAACCTGTCCGATTTTTAGCCCATTCAATCGTCTTCACCTCCTTTTCGACTAATTTCTCCCTTTTAAACCATTTCCAGATTATCCTGTTCCATTCAATTTCATTTTTTTTCACATCCACTGCTTAAAAAAATAAAGTTGCGGATAATCTTCGGGGGCGATCATACCCTCACTAATGCACCGGATCCCATCGGAACTCCGCAGTTAAGCGTGCTTGGGCGAGAGTAGTACTAGGATGGGTGACCCCCTGGGAAGTCCTCGTATTGTACCCCTTTTGTCCGCTATTCCACCCCCTCCCTTTTTTTTTTTTTTCCCCGGACAGCCTGTCCGATTTTTAGCCCATTCAATCGCCTTCGCCTGCTTTTCGACAAATTTCTCCCTTTTAAACCATTTCCAGATTATCCTGTTCCATTCAATTCCATTTTTTTTCCCGTCTACTGCTTAAAACAATAAAGTCGTGGTTAATCTTCGGGTGCAATCATGCCAGCACCAACTCATCAGATCCCATCAGAACTCCGCAATTATGCGTGCTTGGGCGAGAGTAGTACTATGATGGGTGACCCCCGGGGAAGTCCTCGTGTTGCACCCCTTTTGTCCCTTTTTCCACCCCGCCCCCTTTTTTTTTTTCCCGGACAGCCTGTCCGAATTCTAGCCCATTCAATCGCCTTCGCCTCCTTTTCGACAAATTTCTCCCTTTTAAACCATTTCCAGATTATCCGGTTCCATTCAATTTCATTTTTTTTCCCGTCTACTGCTTAAAACAATAAAGTCGCGGTTAATCTTCGGGTGCGATCATACCAGCACTAATGCACCGGATCCCATCAGAACTCCGCAGTTAAGCGTGCTTGGGCGAGAGTAGTACTATGATGGGTGACCCCCGGGGAAGTCCTCGTGTTGCACCCCTTTTGTCCCTTTTTCCACCCCGCCCCCTTTTTTTTTTTCCCGGACAGCCTGTCCGAATTCTAGCCCATTCAATCGCCTTCGCCTCCTTTTCGACAAATTTCTCCCTTTTAAACCATTTCCAGATTATCCGGTTCCATTCAATTTCATTTTTTTTCCCGTCTACTGCTTAAAACAATAAAGTCGCGGTTAATCTTCGGGTGCGATCATATCAGCACTAATGCACCGGATCCCATCAGAACTCCGCAGTTAAGCGTGCTTGGGCGAGTGTAGTACTAGGATGGGTGACCCCCTGGGAAGTCCTCGTGTTGCACCGCTATTGTCCGTTTTTCCACCCCCCCCATTTTTTTTTTTCCCCGGACAGCCTGTCCGATTTTTCACCCAGTCAATCGCCTTCGCCTCTTTTTCGACAAATTTCTCCCTTTTAAACCATTTCCAGATTATCCCGTTCCATTCAATTTCATTTTTTTTCTGGTCTACTGCTTAAAACAATAAAGTCGCGGTTAATCTTCGGTTGCGATCATACCAGCACTAATGCACCGGATCCCATCAAAACTTCGCAGTTAAGCGTGCCTGGGCGAGAGTAGTACTAGGATGGGTGACCCCCTGGAAAGTCCTCATGTTGCAACCCTTTTGTCACTTTTTCCACACTCCCTTTTTTTTTTTTTCCCCGGACAGCCTATCCGATTTTTAGCCCATTCAATCGCCTTCGCCTCCTTTTCGACAAATTTCTCCCTTTTAAACCATTTCCAGATTATCCTGTTGCATTCAATTTCAATTTTTTTCCCGTCTACTGCTTAAAACAATAAAGTCGCGGTTAATCTTCGGGTGCGATCATACCAGCACCAATGCACTGGATCCCATCAGAACTCCGCAGTTAAGCGTGCTTGGGCGAGAGTAGTACTAGGATGGCTGACCCGATGGGAAGTCCTCGTATTGCACCCCTTTTGTCCCTTTTTCCAACCCCCCCCCCCGTTTTTTTTTTCCCTGGACAACCTGTCCGATTTTTAGCACATTCAATCGCCTTCGCCTCCTTTTCGACAAATTTCTTCCTTCTAAACCATTTCGAGATTATCCTGTTCCATTCAATTTCATTTTTTTTCTTGTCTACTGCTTAAAACAATAAAGTCGCGGTTAATCTTTCGGTGCGATTATACCAGCACTAATGCACCGGATCGCATCAGAACTTCGGAGTTAAGCATGCTTGGGCGAGAGTAGTACTAGGATGGGTCACCCCCTGGGAAGTCCTCGTGTTGCACCCCTTTTGTCCCTTTTTCCACCCCCCCTCTTTTTTTTTTCGCCGGACAACCTGTCCGATTTTTAGCCCATTCAATCGCCATCGCCTTCTTTTCGACAAATTTCTTCCTTTTAAACCATTTCCAGATTGTCCTGTTCCATTCAATTTCATTTTTTTTCCCGTCTACTACTTAAAACAATAAAGTCGCGGTTATTCATCGGGTGCAATCATACCAGCACTAATGCACCGGATCCCATAAAAACTCCGCAGTTTAGCGTGCTTGGGCGAGAGTAGTACTAGGATGGGTTACCCCGGGGAAGTCCTCGTGTTGCACCCCTTTTGTCCCTTTTTCCACCCCCCCATTTTTTTTTTCCCCGGACAGCCTGTCCGATTTTTCACCCATTCAATCGCCTTCGCCTCCTTTTCGACGAATTTCTCCCTTTTAAACCATTTCCAGATTATCGTGTTCCATTCAATATCATTTTTTTTCCCGTCTACTGCTTAAAACAATAAAGTCGCGGTTAATCTTCGGGTGCGATCATACCAGCACTAATGCACCGGATCCCATCAGAACTCCGCAGTTAAGCGTGCTTGGGCGAGAGTAGTACTAGGATGGGTGACCTCCGAGGAAGTCCTCGTGTTGCACCCTTTTGTCCCTTTTTCCACCCCCCTTTTTTTTTTCCCCCAGACCGCCTGTCCGATTTTTAGCCCATTCAATCGCCTTCGCCTCATTTTCAACAAATTTCTCCCTTTTAAACCATTTCCAGACTATCCTGTTCCATTCAATTTCATTTTTTTCCCGTCTACTGCTTAAAACAATGAAGTCGCGGTTAATCTTCGAGTGCGATCATACCAGCACTAATGCACCGGATCCCATCAGAACTCCGCAGTTAAGCGTGCTTGGGCGAGAGTAGTACTAGATGGGTGACCCCCTGCGAAGTCCTCGTGTTGCGACCCTTTTGTCCCTTTTTCCACCCCCCCTTTTTTTTTCCCCGGACAGCCTGTCCGATTTTTAGCCCATCCAATCGCCTTCACCTCCTTTTCGACAAATTTCTCCCTTTTAAACCACTGCAGATTATACTGTTCTATTCAATTTCATTTTTTTCCCGTCTATTGGTTAAAACAATAAAGTTGCGATTATTCTTCGGGTGCGATCATATCAGCACTAATGCACCGGATCCCATCAGAACTCCGCAGTTAAGCGTGCTTGGGCGAGAGTAGTACTAGGATAGGTGACCCCCCGGGAAGTCCTCGTGTTGCTCCCCTTTTGTCACTTTTTCCACCCCCCTTTATTTTTTTTTTCCCCGGACAGCCTGTCCGATTTTTAGCCCATTCAATCGCCTTCGCCTCCTTTTCGACAAATTTTTCCCTTTTAAGCCATTTTCCAGATTATCCTGATCCATTCAATTTCATTTTTTTTCCTATCTACTGCTTAAAACAACAAAGTCGCGGTTAATCTTCGGGTGCGATCATACCGGCACTAATGCACCGGATCCCATCAGAACTCCGCAGTTAAGCGTGCTTGGGCGAGAGTAGTACTGGGATGCGTGACCCCTTGGGAAGTCCTCGTGTTGCACCCTTTTGTCCCTTTTTCCACCCCCATTTTTTTTTTTCCCCGGACAGCCTGTCCTATTTTTAGACCATTCAATCACCTTCGCCTCCTTTTCGACAAATTTCTCCCTTTTAAACGATTTCCAGATTATCCTGTTCCATTCAATTTCATTTTTTTTCCCTTCTACTGCTTAAAACAATAAAGTCGCGGATAATCTTCGGGTGCGATCATACCAGCTCTAATGCACTGGATCCCATCAGAACTCCGCAGTTAAACGTGCTTGGGTGAGAGTAGTACTAGGATGGTTGACCCCCTAGGAAGTCCTGGTGTTGCACCCCTTTTCTTCCTTTTTCCACCTGCCCCCCATTTTTTTTTTCCCCGGACAGCCTGTCCGATTTTTAGACCATTCAATCGCCTTCGCCTCCTTTTCGACAAATTTCTCGGTTTTAAACCATTTCCAGATTATCCTGTTGCATTCAATTTCCTTTTTATTCGCGTCTACTGCTTAAAACAATAAAGTCGCGGTTAATCTTCGGGTGCGATCATACCAGCACTAATGCACCGAATCCCATCAGAACTCCGCAGTCAAGCGTGCTTGGGCGAGAGTAGTACCGGGATGGGTGACCCCCTGGGAAGTCCTCGTGTTGCACCCCTTTTGACCCTTTCTCCACCCCCGCCCTTTTTTTTTTCCCCCGGACAGCCTGTCCGATTTTTAGCCCATTCAATCGCCTTCGCCTCCTTTTTGACAAATTTCTCCCTTTTAAACCATTTCCAGATTATCCTGTTCCATTCAATTTCATTTTTTTTCCCGTCTACTGCTTAAAACAATAAAGTCGCGGTTAATCGTCGGGTGCGATCATACAAGCACTAATGCACCGGATCCCATCAGAACTCCGTAGTTAAGCGTGCTTGGGCGAGAGTAGTACTAGGATGGGTGACCCCCTAGGAAGTCCTCGTGTTGCACCCTTTTTGTCCCTTTTTCCACCCCCGCCCTAGTTTTTTTTTTCCCCCGGACAGCCTGTCCGATTTTTAGCCCATTCAATCGCCTTTGCCCCATTTTCGACAAATTTCTCCCTTTTAAACGATTTCCAGATTATCCTGTTCCATTCAATTTCATTTTTTTCCCGTCTACTACTCAAAACAATAAAGTCGCGGTTAATCATCGGGTGCGATCATACCAGCACTAATGCACCGGATCCCATCAGAACTCTGCAGTTAAGCGTGCTTGGGTGAGAGTAGTACTAGGATGGGTGACCCCCTGGGAAGTCCTCGTGTTGCACCCCTTTTGTCCCTTTTCCACCCCCTCGTTTTTTTTTTCCCCGGACAGCCTGTCTGATTTTTAGCCGATTCAATCGCCATCGCCTCCTTTTCGACAAATTTCTCCCTTTTAAACCATTTCCAGATTATCCTGTTCCATTCAATTTCATTTTTTTTTCCGTCTAATGCTGAAAACAATAAAGTCGCGGTCAATCTTCGGGTGCGATCATACCAGCACTAATGCACTGGATCCCATCAAAACTCCGCAGTTAAGTGTGCTTGGACGAGAGTAGTACTAGGATGGGTGACCCCCTGGGAAGTCCTTGTGTTGCACCCCTTTTGTCCCTTTTTCCACCCCCCCCTTTTATTTTCCCCGGACAGCCTGTCCGATTTTTAGCCCATTCAATCGCCTTCGCCACCTTTTCGACAAATTTATCCCTTTTAGACCATTTCGAGATTATCCTGTTCCATTCAATTTCATTTTTTTTCCCTTCGACTGCTTAAAACAATAAAGTCGCGGTTAATCTTCGGGTGCGATCATACCAGCACTAATGCACCGGATCCCATCAGAACTCCGCAATTAAGCGTGCTTGGGCGAGAGTAGTACTAGGATGGGTGACCCCTTGGGAAGTCCTCGTGTCGCTCCCCTTTTATCTCTTTTTCCACCCCGCCCCCTTTTTTTTTTTTTTTCCCGGACATCCTGTCCGATTTTTAGCCCATCCAATCGCCTTCGCCTCCTTTTCGACAAATTTCTCCCTTTTAAACCATTTCCAGATTATCCTGTTCCATTCAATTTCATTTTTTTTCCCAGCTACTGCTTAAAACAATAAAGTCGCGGTTAATCTTCGGGTGCAATCATACCAGCACTAATGCACCGGATCCCATCAGAACTCCGCAATTAAGCGTGCTTGGGTGAGAGTAGTACTAGGATGGGTTACCCCCTGGGAAGTCCTCGTGTTGCTCCCCTTTTGTCCCTTTTCCCACCCCGCCCCATTTTTTTTTTTTCCCGGACGGCCTGTCCGATTTTTAGCCCATTCAATCGCCTTCGCCTCCTTTTCGACAAATTTCTCCCTCTTAAACCATTTCCAGATTATCCTGTTTCATTCAATTTCATTTTTTTTCCCGTCCACTGCTTAAAACAATAAAGTCACGGTTAATCTTCGGGTGCGATCATACCAGCACTAATGCACCGGATCCCATCAGAACTCCTCAGTTAAGCGTGCTTGGGCGAGAGTAGTACTAGGATGGGTGACCCCTTGGGAAGTCCTCGTGTTGCAACCCTTTTGTTCCTTTTTCCACCCCCCCCCCCTTTTTTTCTTTTCCCCGGACAGCCTGTCCGATTTTTAGCCCATTCAATCGCCTTCGCCTCCTTTTCGACAAATTTCTCCCTTTTAAACCATTTCCAGATTATCCTATTCCATTCAATTTCATTTTTTTCCCGTCTACTGATTAAAACAATAAAGTCGTGGTTAATCATCGGGAGCGATCATACCAGCACTAATGCACCGGATCCCAACAGAACTCCGCAGTTAAGCGTGCTTGGGCGAGAGGAGTACTAGGATTTTTGACCCCTTGGGAAGTCCTCGTGTTGCACCCCATTTGTTCCTTTTTCCGACCCCCCCCTTTTTTTTTTTCCCAGGACAGCCTGTCCGATTTTTAGCCCTTTCAATCGCCTTCGCCTCATTTTCGACAAATTTCTCCCTTTTAGACCATTTCCAGATTATCCTGTTCCATTCCATTTCACTTTTTTCCCGTCTACTGCTTAAAACAATGAAGTCGCGGTTAATCTTCGGTTGCGATCATACCAGCACTAATGCACCGGATCCCATCAGAACTCCGCAGTTAAGCGTGCTTGGGCGAGAGTAGTACTAGGATGGGTGACCCCCTGGGAAGTCATCGTGTTGCACCCCTTTTGTCCCTTTCCCCCCCCTTTTTTTTTTCCCCGGACAGCCTGTCCGATTTTTAGCCCATTTAATCGCCTTCGCCTCCTTTTCGACAAATTTCTACCTTTTAAACCATTTCCAGATTATCCTGTTCCATTCAATTTCATTTTTTTTCCCGTCTACTGCTTAAAACAATAGAGTCGCGGTTAATCATCGGGTGCGATCATACCAGCACTAATGCACCGGATCCCATCAGAACTCCGCAGTTAAGCGTTCTTGGGTGTGAGTATTACTCGGATGGGTGACCCCCTGGGAAGTCCTCGTGTTGCCCCCCTTTTGTCCCTTTTTCCACCCCCCCCTTTTTTTTTTCCCAGGACAGCCTGTCCGATTTTTAGCCCATTCAATCGCTTTCGCCTCATTTTCGACAAATTTCTCCCTTGTAAACCATTTCCAGATTATCCTATTCCATTCCATTTCTTTTTTTTCCCGTCTACTGCTTAAAAAAATAAAGTCGCGGTTAATCTTCGGGTGCGATCATATCAGCACTAATGCACCGGATCCCATCAGAACTACGCAGTTAAGCGTGCTTGGGTGAGAGTAGTACTAAGATGGGTGACCCCCTGGGAAGTCCTCGTGTTGCACACCTTTTGTCGCTTTTTCCACCCCACCCTTTTTTTTTACCCCGGACAGCCTGTCCGTTTTTTAGCCCATTCAATCGCCTTCGCCTCCTTTTCGACAAATTTCTCCTTTTTAAACCATTTCCAGATTATCCTGTTCCATTCAATTTCCTTTTTTTTCCCGTCTACTGCTTACAACAATAAAGTCGCGTTTAATCTTCGGGTGCGATCATACCAGCACTAATGCACCGGATCCCATCAGAACTCCGCAGTTAAGCGTGCTTGGGCGAGAGTAGTACTTGGATGGGTGACCCCTTGGGAAGTCCTCGTGTTGCACCCCTTTTGTCCCATTTTCCCTACCCCCCTTTTTTTTTTTTCTCGGACAGCCTGTCCGATTTTTAGCCCATTCAATCGCCTGCGCCTCATTTTCGACAAATTTCTCCCTTTTAAACCCTTTCCAGATTATCCTATTCCATTCAATTTCATTTTTTTTCCCGTCTACTACTTAAAACAATAAAGTCGCGGTTAATCTTCGGGTGCGATCATACCGGCACTAATGCACTGGATCCCATCAGAACTCTGCAGTTAAGCGTGCTTGGGCGAGAGTAGTACTAGGATGGGTGACCCCCTGGGAAGTCCTCGTGTTGCCCCCCTTTTTCCAACCCCCCCCCCCTTTTTTTTTTTTCCCCGGACAGCCTGTCCGATTTTTAGCCCATTCAATCGCCTTCCCCTCCTTTTCGACAAATTTCTCCCTTTTAAACCATTTCCAAATTATCCTGTTCCATTCAATTTCATTTTTTTTTCCGTCTACTGGTTAAAACAATAAAGTCGCGGTTAATCTTCAGGTGCGATCATACCAGCACTAATGCACCAGATCCCATTAGAACTACGCAGTTAACCGTGCATGGGCGAGAGTAGTACTAGGATGGGTGACCCCCTAGGAAGAACTCGTGTTGCACCCTTTTTGTCACTTTTGCCACCAACCCCCTTTTTTTTTTTTTCCCCGGACAGCCTGTTCGATTTTTAGCCCATTCACTCGACTTCGCCTCCTTTTCGACAAATTTCTCCCTTTTAAACCATTTCCAGATTATCATGTTCCATTCAATTTCATTTTTTTTCCCATCTACTGCGTAAAACAATAAAGTCGCGGTTAATCTTCGGGTGCGATCATACCAGCACTAATGCACCGGATCCGATCAGAACTCCGGAGCTAAGCGTGCTTGGGCGAGAGTAGTACTAGGATGGGTGACCCCCTGGGATGTCCTCGTGTTGCACCCCTTTTGTCCCTTTTTCCACCCCCCCATTTTTTTTTCCCGGACAGCCTATCCGATTTTTAGCCCATTCAATCGCCTTCGCCTCCTTTTCGACAAATTTCTCCCTTTTAAACAATTTCCAGATTATCCTGTTCCATTCAATTTCATTTTTTTTTCCGCCTACGGCTTAAAACAATAAAGTCGCGGTTAATCTTCGAGTGCGATCATGCCAGCACTAATGCACCGGATCCCATCAGAACTCCGCAGTTAAGCGTGCTAGGGCGAGAGTTGTACTAGGATGGGTGACCCCCTGTGAAGTCCTTGTGTTGCCCCCCTTTTGTCCCTTTTTCCAACCCCCCCCCCTTTTTTTTTTCCCCGGACAGCTTGTCCGATTTTTAGCCCATTCAATCGCCTTCGCCTCCTTTTCGACAAATTTCTCCATTTTAAACCATTTCCAGATTTTCCTGTTCCCTTCAATTTCATTTTTTTTCCCGTCTACTGCTTAAAACAATAAAGTCGCGGTTAATCTTCGGGTGCGATCATACCAGCACTAATGCACCGGATCCCACCAGAACTCCGCAGTTAAGCGTGCTTGGGCGAGAGTAGTACTAGGATGGGTGACCCCCTGGGAAGTCCTCGTGTTGCACCCCTTTTGTCCCTTTTTCCACCCCCCTTTTTTTTTTCCCGGACAGCCTGTCCGATTTTTAGCACATTCAATCGCCTTCGCCTCGTTTTCGACAAATTTCTCCCTTTTAAACCATTTCACGATTATCCTGTTTCATTCAATTTCATTTTTTTTCCCGTCTACTACTTAAAACAATAAAGTCGTGGTTAATCTTCGGGTGTGATCATACCAGCACTAATGCACCGGATCCCATCAGAACTCCGCAGTTAAGCGTGCTTGGGCGAGAGTAGTACTGGGATGAGTGACCCCCTGGGAAGTCCTCGTGTTGCACCCCTTTTGTCCCTTTTTCCACCCCCCCTTTTTTTTCCCCAGACAGCCTGTCCGATTTTTAGCCCAATCAATCGCCTTCGCCTCGTTTTCGACAAATTTCTCCCTTTTAAACAATTTCCAGATTATCCTGTTCCATTCAATTTCATTTTTTTTTTCCGCCTACGGCTTAAGACAATAAAGTCGCGGTTAATCTTCGAGTGCGATCATGCCAGCACTAATGCACCGGATCCCATCAGAACTCCGCTGTTAAGCGTGCTAGGGCGAGAGTTGTACTAGGATGGGTGACCCCCTGGGAAGTCCTCGTGTTGCCTCCCTTTTGTCCCTTTTTCCAACCCCCCCCCCCCCTTTTTTTTTTTTCCCCGGACAGCCTGTCCGATTTTTAGCCCATTCAATCGCCTTCGCCTCCATTTCGACAAATTTCTCCATTTTAAACCATTTCCAGATTATCCTGTTCCCTTCAATTTCATTTTTTTCCCATCTACTGCGTAAAACAATAAAGTCGCGGTTAATCTTCGGGTGCGATCATACCAGCACTAATGCACCGGATCCCATCAGAACTCCGGAGCTAAGCGTGCTTGGGCGAGAGTAGTACTAGGATGGGTGACCCCCTGGGACGTCCTCGTGTTGCACCCCTTTTGTCCCTTTTTCCACCCCCCATTTTTTTTTTCCGGGAAAGCCTGTCCGATTTTTAGCCCATTCAATCACCTCCACCTCCTTTTCGACAAATTTCTCCCTTTTAAACCATTTCAAATTTTCCTGTTCATTCAATTTCATTTTTTTTCCCGTCTACTGCTTAAAACAATAAAGTCGCGGTTAATCTTCGGGTGCGATCTTGCCAGCACTAATGCACCGGATCCCATCAGAACTCCGCAGTTTAGCGTGGTACGGCGAGAGTTGTACTAGGATGGGTGACACCCTGGGAAGTCCTCGTGTTGCACCCCTTTTGTCCCTTTTTCCACCCCCTCCTTTTTTTTTTTTTTTCCCCGGACAGCCTGTCCGATTTTTAGCCCATTCAATCACCTTCGCCTCCTTTTCGACAAATTTCTCCCTTTTAAACCATTTCCAGATTATCCTGTTTCATTCAATTTTTTTTTTCCTGTCTACTACTTAAAACAATAAAGTCGCGGTTAATCTTCGGGTGGGATCATACCAGCACTAATGCACCGGATCCCAACAGAACTGCGCAGTTAAGCGTGCTTGGGCAAGAGTAGTACTGGGATGAGTGACCCCCTGGGAAGTCCTCGTGTTGCACCCCTTTTGTCCCTTTTTCCACCCCCTTTTTTTTTTTTCCCCGGCCAGCCTGTCCGATTTTTAGCCCATTCAATCACCTTCGCCTCCTTTTCGACAAATTTCTCCCTTTAAAACCATTTCCAAATTATCCTGTTCCATTCAATTTCATTTTTTTTCCCGTCTACTACTTAAAACAATAAAGTCGCGGTTAATCTTCGGGTGCGATCATGCCAGCACTAATGCACCAGATCCCATCAGAACGCCGCAGTTAAGCATGCTAGGGCGAGAGTTGTACTAGGATGGGTGACCCCCTGGGAAGTCCTCGTGTTGCACCCCTTTTGTCCCTAATTCCAACCCCCCCGTTTTTTTTTTTTCCCTGGACAGCCTGTCCGATTTTTAGCCCATTCAATTGCCTTCGCCTCCTTTTCGACAAATTTCTCCCTTTTGAACCATTTCCAGATTATCCTGTTCCATTCAATTTCATTTTTTTCCCCGTCTACTGCTTAAAACAATAAAGTCGCAGCTAATCTTCGGGTGCAATCATACCAGCACTAATGCATCGGATCCCATCAGAACTCCGCAGTTAAGCGTGCTTGGGCGAGAGTAGTATTGGGATGGGTGACCCCTTGGGAAGTCCTCGTGTTGCACCCCTTTTGTCCCTTTCTCCACCCCCTCTTTTTTTTTTTCCCCAGACAGCATGTCCGATTTTTAGCCCATTCAATCGCCTTCGCCTCGTTTTCGACAAATTTTTCCCTTTTAAACCATTTCCAGATTATCCTGTTTCATTCAATTTCATTTTTTTTCCCGTCTACTACTTAAAACAATAACGTCGCGGTTAATCTTCGGGTGGGATCATACCAGCAATAACGCACCGGATCCCAACAGAACTCCGCAGTTAAGCGTGCTTGGGCGGGAGTAGTATTGGATGGTGACCCCCTGTGAAGTCCTCGTGTTGCACCCCTTTTGTCCCTTTTTCCACCCCCCCCGATTTTTTTTTTCCCTGGACAGCCTGTCCGATTTTTAGCCCATTCAATCGCCTTCGCCTCCTTTTCGAAAAATTTCTCCCTTTTAAACCATTTCCAGATTATCCTGTTCCATTCAATTTCATTTTTTTTCCCGTCTATTGCTTAAAACAGTAAAGTCGCGGCTAATCTTCGGGTGCGATCATTCCAGCACTAATGTACCGGATCCCATCAGAACTCCGCAGTTAAGCGTGCTTGGGCGAGAGTAGTCCTAGGATGGGTGACCCCCGGGAAGTCCTCGTGTTGCACCCCTTTTGTCCCTTTTTCCACCCCCCCCCACTTTTTTTTTTCCCGGACAGCCTGTCCGATTTTTAGCCCATTCAATCGCCTTCGCCTCCTTTTCGACAAATTTCTCCCTCTTAAACCATTTCCAGATTATCCTGTTCCATTCAATTTCATTTTTTTTCCCGTCTACTGCTTAAAACAATAAAGTCGCGGTTAATCTTCGGGTGCGATCATACCAGCACTAATGCACCGGATCCCATCAGTACTCCGCAGTTAAGAGTGCTTGGGCGAGTGTAGTACTGGGATGGGTGACCCCCTGGGAAGTCCTCGTGTTGCACCCCTTTTGTCTATTTTTCCACTCCCCCACCTTTTTTTTTTCCCCCGGACAGCCTGTCCGATTTTTAGCCCATTCAATGGCCTTCGCCTCCTTTTCGACAAATTTCTTCCTTCTAAACCATTTCCAGATTATCCTGTTCCATTCAATTTCATTTTTTTCCCGTCTATTGCTGAAAACAATAAAGTCGCGATTAATCTTCGGGTACGATCATACCAGCACTAATGCACCGGATCCCATCAGAACTCCGCAGTTAAGCGTGCTTGGGGGAGAGTAGTACTAGGATCGGTGAACCACTGGGAAGTCCTCGTGTTGCACCCCTTTTGCCCCTTTTTCAACACCCCCCCCCTTTTTTTTTTCCCCGGACAGCCTGTCCGATTTTTAGCCCATTCAATCGCCTTCGCCTCCTTTTCGACAAATTTCTCCCTTTTAAAACATTTCCAAATTATCCTGTTCCATTCAATTTCATTTTTTTTCCCGTCTACTGCTTAAAACAATAAAGTCGCGGTTAATCTTCGGGTGCGATCATACCAGCACTAGTGCACCGGATCCCATCAGAACTCCGCAGCTAAGCGTGCTTGGGCGAGAGTTGTACTAGGATGGGTGACCCCCTGGAAAGTCCCCGTGTTGCACCCCTTTGGTCCCTTTTTCCACCCCCCCTTTTTTTTTTTTTCCCGGACAGCCTGTCCGATTTTTAGCCCATTCAATCGCCTTCGCCTTCTTTTCGACAAATTTCTCCCTTTTAAACCATTTCCAGATTATCCTGTTCCATTCAATTTCATTTTTTTTCCCGTCAACTGCTTAAAATAATAAAGCCGCGGTTAATCTTCTAGTGCGATCATACCAGCACTAATGCACCGGATACCATCAGAACTCCGCAGTTAAGCGTGCTTGGACGAGAGTAGTCCTAGGATGGGTGACCCCCTGGGAAGTCCTCGTGTTGCACCCCTTTTCTCCCTTTTTCCACCCCCCCACTTTTTTTTTTCCCGGACTGCCTGTCCGATTTTTAACCCATTCAAGCGCCGTCGCCTCATTTTCGACAAATTTCTCCGTCCTAAACCATTTCCAGATTATCCTGTTCCATTCAATTTCATTTTTTTCCCGTCTACTGCTTAAAACAATAAAGTCGCGGTTAATCTTCGGGTGCGATCATACCAGCATTATTGCACTGGATCCCATCAGAACTCCGCAGTTAAGCGTGGTTGGGCGAGAGTAGTACTAGGATGGGTGACCCCCTGGGAAGTCCTCGTGTTGCACCCCATTTGTCCCTTTTTCCACCCCCCCCTTTTTTTTTTCCCCGGACAGCCTGTCCGATTTTTAGCCCATTCAATCGCCTTCGCCTCCTTTTCGACAAATTACTCCCTTTGAAACCATTTCTAGATTATCCTGTTCCATTCAATTTCATTTTTTTCCCGTCTATTGCTGAAAACAATAAAGTCGCGATTAATCTTCGGGTACGATCATACCAGCACTAATGCACCGGATCCGATCGGAACTCCGCAGTTAAGCGTGCTTGGGCGAGAGTAGTACTAGGATCGGTGAACCCCTGGGAAGTCCTCGTGTTGCACCCCTTTTGCCCCTTTTTCCACACCCCCCCCCCTTTTTTTTTTGTTTCCCCGGACAGCCTGTCCGATTTTTAGCCCATTCAATCGCCTTCGCCTCCTTTTCGACAAATTTCTCCCTTTTAAACCATTTCCAAATTATCCTGTTCCATTCAATTTCATATTTTTTCCCGTCTACTGCTTAAAACAATAAAGTCGCGGTTAATCTTCGGGTGCGATCATACCAGCACTAGTGCACCGGATCCCATCAGAACTCCGCAGTTAAGCGTGTTGGGCGAGAGTAGTCCTAGGATGGGTGACCCCTTGGGAAGTCCTCGTGTTGCACCCCTTTGGTCCCTTTTTCCACCCCCCCCTTTTTTTTTTTCCGGACAGCCTGTCCGATTTTTAGCCCATTCAATCGCCTTCCCGTCCTTTTCGACAAATTTCTCCTTTTTAAACCATTTCCAGATTATCCTATTCCATTCAATTTCCTTTTTTTTCCCGTCAACTGCTTAAAATAATAAAGTCGCGGTTAATCTTCTGGTGCGATCATACCAGCACTAATGCACTGGATACCATCAGAACTCCGCAGTTAAGCGTGCTTGGGCGAGAGTAGTCCTAGGATGGGTGACCCCCTGGGAAGTCCTCGTGTTGCACCCCTTTTCTCCCTTTTTCCACCCCCCCACTTTTTTTTTTCCCGGACTGCCTGTCCGATTTTTAGCCCATTCAATCGCCTTCGCCTCCTTTTCGACAAATTTCTCCCTCTTAAACCATTTCCAGATTATCCTGTTCCATTCAATTTCATTTTTTTTCCCGTCTACTACTTAAAACAATAAAGTCGCGGTTAATCTTCGGGTGCGATCATACCAGCACTAATGCACCGGATCCCATCATTACTCCGCAGTTAAGCGTGCTTGGGCGAGAGTAGTACTGGGATGGGTGACCCCCTGGGAAGTCCTCGTGTTGCACCCCTTTTGTCCCTTTTTCCACCCCCCCCCCCGTTTTTTTTTTTTCCCCGGACATCCTGTCCGATTTTTAGCCCATTCAATCGCCTTCGCCTCCTTTTCGACAAATTTCTCCCCTTTAAACCATTTCCAGATTATCCTGTTCCATTCAATTTCATTTTTTTCCCGTCTATTGCTGAAAACAATAAAGTCGCGATTAATCTTCAGGTACGATCATACCAGCACTAATGCACCGGATCCCTTCAGAACTCCGCAGTTAAGCGTGCTTGGGCGAGAGTAGTCCTAGGTTGGGTGACCCCCTGGGAAGTCCTCGTGTTGCACCCCTTTGGTCCCTTTTTCCACCCCCCCCTTTTTTTTTTCCCGGACAGCCTGTCCGATTTTTAGGCCATTCAATCGCCTTCGCCTCCTTTTCGACAAATTTCTCCCTTTTAAACCATTTCCAGATTATCCTGTTCCATTCAATTTCATTTTTTTCCCGTCTACTGCTTAAAATAATAAAGTCGCGGTTAATCTTCGGGTGCGATCATACCAGCACTAATGTACCGGATCCCATCAGTACTCCGCAGTTAAGCGTGCTTAGACGAGAGTAGTACTGGGATGGCTGACCCCCTGGGAAGTCCTCGTGTTGCACTCCTTTTGTCCATTTTTCCACTCCCCCCCCCCTTTTTTTTTTCCCCGGACAGCCTGTCCGATTTTTAGCCCATTCAATCGCCTTCGCCTCCTTTTCGAGAAATTTCTCCATTCTAAATCATTTCCAGATTATCCTGTTCCATTCAGTTTTATTTTTTTTCCCGTCTACTGCATAAAATAATAAAGTCGCGGTTAATCTTCGGGTGCGATCATACCAGCACTACTGCACTGGATCCCATCAGAACCCCGCAGTTAAGCGTGGTTGGGCGAGAGTAGTACTAGGATGGGTGACCCCCTGGGAAGTCCTCGTGTTGCACCCCTTTTGTCCCTTTTTCCACCCCCCTTTTTTTTTCCCCTGACAGCCTCTCCTATTTTTAGCCCATTCAATCGCCTTCGCCTCCTTTTAGACAAATTACTACATTTTAAACGATTTCAGATTATCCGGTTCCATTCAATTTCATTTTTTTCCCGTCTACTGCTGAAAACAATAAAGTCGCGATTAATCTTCGGGTACGATCATACCAGCACTAAATGCACCGGATTCCATCAGAACTCCGCAGTTAAGCGTGCTTGGGCGAGAGTAGTACTAGGATCGGTGAACCCCTGGGAAGTCCTCGTGTTGCACCCCTTTTGCCCTTTTTCCACACCCCCCCTTTTTTTTTTTCCCCGGACAGCCTGTCCGAATTTTAGCCCATTCAATCGCCTTGGTCGCCTTTTCGACAAATTTCTCCCTTTTAAACCATTTCCAGATTATCCTGTTCCATTCAATTTCATTTTTTTCCCGTCTACTGATTAAAAAAATAAAGTCGCGGGTAATCATCGGGTGCGATCATACCAGCACAACTGCACCGGATCCCATCAGAAGTCCGCAGTCAAGCGTACTTGGGCGAGAGTAGTACTAGGATGGGTGACCCCCTGGGAAGTCCTCGTGTTGCACCCCTTTTGTCCCTTTTTCGACCCCCCCCTTTATTTATTTTTTTTCCCCAGACAGCCTGTCCGATTTTTAGCCCATTCAATCGCCTTCGCCCCCTTTTTGACAAATTTCTCCCTTTTAAACCATTTCTTGATTATCATGTTCCATTCAATTTCATTTTTTTCCCGGTCTACTGCTTAAAACAATAAAGTCGCGGTTAATCTTCGGGTGCGATCATACCAGCACTATTGCACCGGATCCCATCAGAACTCCGCAGTTAAGCGTCCTTGGGCGAGAGTAGTACTAGGATGGGTGCCCCCCTGGGAAGTCCTCGGGTTGCACCCCTTTTGTCCCTTGTTCCCCCCCCCCTTTTTTTATTTTTCCCCGGACAGCCTGTCCGATTTTTAGCCCATTCAATCGCCTTCGCCTCATTTTCGACAAATTTCTCCGTTTTAAACCATTTCCAGATTGTCATGTTCCATTCAATTTCATTTTTCTTCCCATCTACTGCTTAAAACAATAAAGTCGCGGTTAAACATCGGGTGCAATCGTACCTGCACTAATGGACCGGATACCATCAGAACTCCGCAGTTAATCGTGCTAGGGCGAGAGTAGTCCTAGGATGGGTGACCCCCTGGGAAGTCCTCGTGTTGCACCCCTTTTGTCCCTTTTTCCACCCCTCCTTTTTTTTTTTCCCCCGGACAGCCTGTCCGATTTTTAGCCCATTCAATCGCCTTCGCCTCCTTTTCGACAAATTGCTCCCTTTTCAACCATTTCCAGATTATCCTACTCCATTCAATTTCATTTTTTTCCCGTCTACTGCTGAAAACAATAAAGTCGCGATTAATCTTCGGGTACGATCATACCAGCACTAATGCACCGGATCCCATCAGAACTCCGCAGTTAAGCGTGCTTGGGTGAGAGTAGTACTAGGATCGGTGAACCCCTGGGAAGTCCTCATGTTGCACCCCTTTTGCCCCTTTTACCACACCCCCCCCCCCTATTTTTTTTTTTTCCCCGGACAGCCTGTCCGATTTTTAGCCCATTCAATCGCCTTCGCCTCCTTTTCGACAAATTTCTCCCGTTTAAACCATTTCCAAATTATCCTGTTCTATTCAATTTCATTTTTTTTCCCGTCTACTGCTTAAAACAATAAAGTCGCGGTTAATCTTCGGGTGTGATCATACCAGCACTAGTGCACCGGATCCCATCAGAACTCCGCAGTTAAGCGTGCTTGGGCGAGAGTAGTCCTAGGATGGGTAACCCCCTGGGAAGTCCTCGTGTTGCACCCCTTTGGTCCCTTTTTCCACCCCCCCCATTTTTTTTTTCCCGGACAGCCTGTCCGATTTTTAGCCCATTCAATCGCCTTCGCCTCCTTTTCGACAAATTTCTCCCTTTTAAAGCATTCCCAGATTATCTTGTTCCTTTCAATTTCATTTTTTTTTCCCGTCTACTGCTTAAAATAATAAAGTCGCGGTTAATCTTCGGGTGCGATCATACCAGCACTAATGCACTGGATCCCATCAGTACTCCCCAGTTAAGCGTGCTTGGGCGAGAGTAGTACTGGGATGGGTGACCCCCTGGGAAGTCCTCGTGTTGCACTCCTTTTGTCCATTTTACCCTACACCCCCCCCATTTTTTTTTTCCCCGGACAGCCGTTCCGATTTTTAGCCCATTCAATCGCCTTCGCCTCTTTTTCGACAAATTTTTCCATTCTAAACCATTTCCAGATTATCCTGTTCCATTCAATTTTATTTTTTTTCCCGTCTACTGCTTAAAACAATAAAGTCGCGGTTAATCTTCAGGTGCAATCATACCAGCACTACTGCACTGGATCCCATCAGAACCCCGCAGTTAAGCATACTTGGGCGAGAGTAGTACTAGGATGGGTGACCCCCTGGGAAGTCCTCGTGTTGCACCCCTTTTGACCCTTTTTCCACCACGCCTTTTTTTTTTTCCCCGTACAGCCTCTCCTATTTTTAGCCCATTCAATCGGCTTCGCCTCCTTTTCGACAAATTACTCCCTTTTAAACCATTTCAGATTATCCTGTTCCATTCAATTTCATTTTTTTCCCGTCTACTGCTTAAAACAATAAAGTCGCGATTAATCTTCGGGTACGATCATACCAGCACTAATGCACCGGATCCCATCAGAACACCGCAGTTAAGCGTGCTTGGGTGAGAGTAGTACTAGGATCGGTGAACCCCTGGGAAGTCCTCGTATTGCACCCCTTTTCTCCCTTTTTCCACACCCCCCCCCCCCTTTTTTTTTTTCCCCGGACAGCCTGTCCGATTTTTAGCCCATTCAATCGCCTTCGCCTGCTTTTCGACAAATTTCTCCCGTTTAAACCATTTCCAAATTATCCTGTTCCATTCAATTTCATTTTTTTTCCCGTCTACTGCTTAAAACAATAAAGTCGCGGTTAATCTTCGGGTGCGATCATACCGGCACTAGTGCACCGGATCCCACCAGAACTCCGAAGTTAAGCGTACTTGGGCGAGAGTAGTCCTAGGATGGGTGACCCCCTGGGAAGTCCTCGTGTTGCACCCCTTTGGTCCCATTTTACACCCCCCCCTTTTTTTTTCCCAGACAGCCTGTTCGATTTTTAGCCCATTCAATCGCCTTCGCCTCCTTTTCGACAAATTTCTCCCTTTTAAACCATTTCCAGATTATCCTGTTCCTTTCAATTTCATTTTTTTCCCTGTCTACTGCTTAAAATAAAAAAGTCGCGGTTAATCTTCGGGTGCGATCATACCAGCACTAATGCACCGGATCCCATCAGTACTACGTAGTTAAGCGTGCTTGGGCGAGAGTAGTACTGGGATGGGTGACCCCCTGGGAAGTCCTCGTTTTGCACCCCTTTTGTCCATTTTTCCACTCCCCCCCCCCCGTTTTTTTTTTCCCCGGACAGCCTGTCCGATTTTTAGCCCATTCAATCGCCTTAGCCTCCTTTTCGACAAATTTCTCCCTTTTAAACCATTTCCAGATTATCCGGTTCTATTCAATGTCATTTCTTTTCTCGTCTACTGCTTAAAACAATAAAATCGCGATTAATCTTCGGGTGCGATCATACCAGCACTAATGCACCGGATCCCATCAGAACTCCACAGTTACGCGTGCCTGGGCGAGAGTAGTACTAGGATGGCAGACCCCCCGGGAAGTCCTCGTGTTGCACCCCTATTGTCCCTTTTTCCACCTCCCCCCCTTTTTCTTTTTTTTTTCCCGGACAGCCTGTCCGATTTTTAGCCAATTCAATCGCCTTCGCCTCCTTTTCGACAAATTTCTCCCTTTTAAACGATTTCCAGATTACCATGTTCCATTCAATTTCATTTTTTTTCCCGTCCATTGCTTAAAACAATAAAGTCGCGGTTAATCTTCTGGTGCGATCATACCAGCACTAATGCAACGGATCCCATCAGAACTCCGCAGTTAAGCGTGCTTGGGCGAGAGTAGTATTAGGATGGGTGACGCCCTGGGAAGTCCTCGTGTTGCCCCCTTTTGTCCCTTTTTCTACCCCCCCCCCCCGTTTTTTTTTTTCCCCGGACAGCCTGTCCGATTTTTAGCACATTCAATCGCCTTCGCCTCCTTTTCGACAAATTTCTTCCTTTTAAACCATTTCCAGATTATCCCGTTCCATTCAATTTCATTTTTTTTCCGTCTACTGCTTAAAACAATAAAGTCGCGGTTAATCTTCGGGTGCGATCATACCAGCACTAACGCTCCGGATCCCATCAGAACTCCGCCGTTAAGCGTGCTTGGGCGAGAGTAGTACTAGGATGGGTGACCCCCTGGGAAGTCCTTGTGTTGCACCCCTTTTGTCCCTTTTCCACCCCCCCCCCTTTTTTTTCCCCCGGACAGCCTGTCCGATTTTTAGCCATTCAATCGCCATCGCCACCTTTTCGACAAAGTTCTCCCTTTTAAACCATTTCTAGATTATCCTGTTCCATTCAATTTCATTTTTTTTCCCGTCTACTGGTTAAAACAATAAAGTCGCGGTTAATCTTCGGGTGCGATCATACCAGCACTAATGCACCGGATGCCATCAGAACTCCGCAGTTAAGCGTGGTCGGGCGAGAGTAGTACTAGGATGGGTGACCCCCTGGGAAGTTCTCGTGTTGCACCCCTTTTGTCCCTTTTTCCACCCCCCTTTTTTTTTTCCCCGGACAGCCTGTCCGATTTTTAGACCATTCAATCGTCTTCGCCTCCTTTTCGACAAATTTCTCCCTTTTAAACCATTTGCAGATTTTCCTGTTCCATTCAATTTCATTTTTTTTCCCGTCTACTGCTTAAAATAATAAAGTCGCGGTTAATCTTCGGGTGTGATCATACCAGCACTAATGCACCGGATCCCATCAGAACTTCGCAGTTAAGCGTGCTTGGGCGAGGGTAGTACTAGGATGGGTGACCCCCTGGGAAGTCCTCGTGTTGCACCCCTTTTTCCACCCCCCCTTTTTTTTTTCCCCGGACAGCCTGTCCGATTTTTAGCCCATTCAATCACCTTCGCCTCCTTTTCGACAAATTTCTCCCTTTTAAACCATTTCCAGATTATCCTGTTCCATTCAATTTCATTTTTTTTCCCGTCTACTGCTTAAAACAAAAAAATCGCGATTAATCTTCGGTTGCGATCATACCAGCACTAATGCACCGGATCCCTTCAGAACTCCGCAGTTAAGTGTGCTTGGGCGAGAGTTGTACTAGGATGGGTGACCCCCCGGGAAGTCCTCGTGTTGCACCCCTTTTGTCCCTTTTTCCACCGCCCCCCCTTTCGTTTTTTTTTTTCCCGGACAGCCTTTCCGATTTTTAGCCCAATCAATCGCCTTCGCCTCCTTTTCGACAAATTTCTCCCTTTTAAACCATTTGCAGATTCCCATGTTCCATTCAATTTCATTTTTTTTCCCGTCTACTGCTTAAAACAATAAAGTCGCGGTTAATCTTCTGGTGCGATCATACCAGCACTAATGCAACGGATCCCATCAGAACTCCGCAGTTAAGCGTGCTTGGGCGAGAGTAGTATTAGGATGGGTGATCCCCTGGGAAGTCCACGTGTTGCCCCCTTTTGTCCCTTTTTCCACCCCCCTTTTTTTTTTTTCCCGGACAGCCTGTCCGATTTTTAGCCCTTTCAATTGCCTTCTCCTTTTCGACAAATTTCTCCCTTTTAAACCATTTCCAGATTATCCTGTTCCATTCAATTTCATTTTTTTTTCCCGTCTACTGCTTAAAACAATAAAGTCGCGGTTAATCTTTGGGTGTGATCATACCAGCACTAATGCACCGTATCCCATCAGAACTACGCAGTTAAGCGTGCTTGGGCGAGAGTAGTACTAGGATGGGTGACCCCCTGGGAAGTCCTCGTGTTGCACCCCTTTTTCCACCCCCCCCCCTTTTTTTTCCCCCGGACAGCATGTCCGATTTTTAGCCCATTCAATCGCCTTCGCCTCCTTTTCGACAAATTTCTCCCTTTTAAACCATTTCCAGTTTATCCTGTTCCATTCAATTTCATTTTTTTTCCCGTCTACTGCTTAAAAGAATAAAGTCGCGGTTAATCTTCGGGTGCGATCGTACCAGCACTAATGCACCGGATCCCATCAGAACTCCGCCGTTAAGCGTGCTTGGGCGAGAGTAGTACTAGGATGGGTGACCCCCTGTGAAGTCCTCGTGTTGCACCCCTTTTGTCCCTTTTCCACCCCCCCCTTTTTTTTTCCCTGGACAGCCTGTCCGATTTTTAGCCCATTCAATCGCCTTCGCCTCCTTTTCGACAAATTTCTCCCTTTTAAACCATTTCCAGATTATCCTGTTCTATTCAATTTCATTTTTTTCCCATCTACTGCTTAAAACAATAAAGTCGCGGTTAATCTTCGGGTGCGATCATACCAGCACTAATGCACCGGATCCCATCAGAACTACGCAGTTAAGCGTGGTTGGGCGAGAGTAATACTAGGATGGCTGACCCCCTGGGAAGTCCTCGTGTTGCACCCCTTTTGTCCCTTTTTCCACCCCCCCTTTTTTTTTTCCCCGGACAGCCTGTCCGATTTTTAGCCCATTCAATCGCCTTCGCCTCCTTTTCGACAAATTTCTCCCTTTCAAACCATTTCCAGATTATCCTGTTCCATTCAATTTCATTTTTTTTCACGTCTACTGCTTAAAACAATAAAATCGCGATTAATCTTCGGGTGCGATCATACCAGCACTAATGGACCGGATCCCATCAGAACTCCGCAGTTAAGCGTGCTTGGGCGAGAGTAGTACTAGGATGGGTGACCCCCCGGGAAGTCCTCGTGTTGCACCCCTTTTTTCCCTTTTTCCACTGCCCCCCCTTTTTCTTTTTTTTTTTCCCGGACAGCTTGTCCGATTTTTAGCCCATTCAATCGCCTTCGCTTCCTTTTCGAAAAATTTCTCCCTTTTAAACCATTTCCAGGTTGCCATGTTCCATTCAATTTCATTTTTTTTTCCCGTCTAATGCTTAAAACAATGCAGTCGCGGTTAATCGTCTGGTGCGATCATACCAGCACTAATGCAACAGATCCCAACAGAACTACGCAGTTAAGCGTGCTTGGGCGAGAGTAGTATTAGGATGGGTGACCCCCAGGGAAGTCCTCGTGTTGCCCCCTTTTGTCCCTTTTTCCACGGACCGCTTTTCTTTTTTCCCCCGGACAGCCTGTCCGATTTTTAGCCCATTAAACCGCCTTCGCCTCATTTTCGACAAATTTCTCCCTTTTAAACCATTTCCAGATTATCCTGTTCCATTCAATTTCATTTTTTTCCCGTCTACTGCTTAAAACAATAAAATCGCGGTTAATCTTCGGGTGCGATCATACCAGCACTAAAGCACCGGATCCCATCAGAACTCCGACGTTAAGCGTGCTTGGGCGAGAGTAGTACTAGGATGGGTGACCCCCTGGGAAGTCCTCGTGTTGCACCCCTTTTGTCCCTTTTTCACCACCCCCTTTTTTTTTTCCCCGGACATCCTGTCCGATTTTTAGCCCATTCAATCGCCTTCGCCTCCTTTTCAACAAATTTCTCCCTTTTATACCATTTCCAGATTATCCTGTTCCATTCAATTTCATTTTTTTTCTCGTCTACTGCTTAAAACAATAAATTCGCGGTTAATCTTCGGGTGCGATCATACAAGCACTAATGCACCGGATCCCATCAGAACTCAGCAGTTAAGCGTGGTTGGGCGAGAGTAGTACTAGGATGGGTGAACCCCTTTGAAGTCCTCGTGTTGCACCCCTTTTGTCCCTTTTTCCACCCCCCCTTTTTTTTTCCGCGGACAGCCTGTCCGATTTTTAGCCCATTCAATCGCCTTCGCCTCCTTTTTGAAAAATTTCTCCCTTTTAAACCATTTCCAGATTATCCGGTTCCATTCAATTTCATTTTTTTTCCCGTCTACTGTTTAAAAAAATAAAGTGGCGGTAAATCTTCTGGTGCGATCATACCACCACTAATCCAACGGATCCCATCAGAACTCCGCAGTTAAGCGTGCTTGGGTGAGAGTAGTATTAGGATGGGTGACCCCCTGGGAAGTCCTCGTGTTGCCCCCTTTTGTCCCTTTTTCCACACCCCCACTTTTTTTTTCCCCCGGACAGCCTGTCCGATTTTTAGCCCATTCAATCGCCTTCGCCTCCTTTTCGACAAATTTCTCCCTTTTAAACCATTTCCGGATTATCCTGTTCCATTCAATTTCATTTTTTTTCCCGTCTACTACTTAAAACAATAAAGTCGCGGTTAATCTTCGGGTGCGATCATGCCAGCACCAATGCACCGGATCCCATCAGAACACCGCCGTTAAGCGTGCTTGGGCGAGAGTAGTACTAGGATGGGTGACCCCCTGTGAAGTCCTCGTGTTGCACCCCTTTTGTCCCTTTTCCACCCCCCCTCCCTTTTTTTTTTCCCTGGACAGCCTGTCCGATTTTTAGCCCATTCAATCGCCTTCGCCTCCTTTTCGACAAATTTCTCCCTTTTAAACCATTTCCAGATTATCCTGTTCCATTCAATTTCAATTTTTTTCCCGTCTACTGCTTAAAACAATAAAGTCGCGGTTAATCTTCGGGTGCGATCATACCAGCACTAATGCACCGGATCCCATCAGAACTCCGCAGTTAAGCGTGCTTGGGCGAGAGTAGTACTAGGATGGGTGACCCCCTGGGAAGTCCTCGTGTTGCACCCCTTTTGTCCCTTTTTCCACCCCCCTTTTTTTTTCCCCGGACAGCCTGTCCGATTTTTAGCCCATTCAATCGCCTTCGCTTCCTTTTCGACAAATTTCTCCCTTTTAAACCATTTCCAGATTATTCTGTTCCATTCAATTTCATTTTTTTTCCCGTCTGCTGCTTAAAACAACAAAATCGCGATTAATCTTCGGGTGCGATCATACCAGCACTAGTGGACCGGATCCCATCAGAACTCCGCAGTTAAGCGTGCTTGGGCGAGAGTAGTACTAGGATGGGTGACCCCCCGGGAAGTCCTCGTGGTGCACCCCTTTTTTCCCTTTTTCCACCGCCCCCCCTTTTCTTTTTTTTTTCCCGTACAGCTTGTCCGATTTTTAGCCCATTCAATCGCCTTTGCCTCTTTTTCGACAAATTTCTCCCTTTTAAACCATTTCCAGAATACCATGTTCCATTCAATTTCATTTTTTTTCCTGTCTAATGCTTAAAACAATACAGTCGCGGTTAATCTTCTGGTGCGATCATACCAGCACTAATGCAACGGATCCCAACAGAACTCCGCAGTTAAGCGTGCTTGGGCGAGAGTAGTATTAGGATGGGTGACCCCTTGGGAAGTCCTCGGGTTGCCCCCTTTTGTCCCTTTTTCCACGGCCCGCTTTTTTTTTTTTTCCCCGGACAGCCTGTCCGATTTTTAGCCCATTCAATCGCCTTCGCCTCATTTTCGACAAATTTCTCCCTTTTAAACCATTTACAGATTATCCTGTTCCATTCAATTTTATTTTTTTCCCGTTTACTGATTAAAACAATAAAGTCGCGGCTAATCTTCGGGTGCGATCATACCAGCACTAATGCACCGGATCCCATCAGAACTTCGCAGTTAAGCGTGCTTGGGCGAGAGTAGTAGTAGGATGGGTGACCCCCTGGGAAGTCCTCGTGTTGCACCCCTTTTTCCACCCCCCCGACTTTTTTTTTTTTTTCCCCGGACAGCCTGTCCGATTTTTAGCCCATTCAATCGCCTTCGCCTCCTTTTCGAAAAATTTCTCCCTTTTAAACCATTTCCAGATTATCCTGTTCCATTCAATTTCATTTTTTTTCCCGTCTACTGCTTAAAACAATAAAGTCGCGGTTAATCTTCGGGTGCGATCATGCCAGCACCAATGCACCGGATCCCATCAGAACTCCGCCGTTAAGCGTGCTTGGGCGAGAGTAGTACTAGGATGGGTGACCCCCTGTGAAGTCCTCGTGTTGCACCCCTTTTGTCCCTTTTCCACCCCCCCTTTTCTTTTTCCCTGGACAGCCTGTCCGATTTTTAGCCCATTCAATCGCCTTCGCCTCCTTTTCGACAAATTTCTCCCTTTTAAACCATTTCCAGATTATCCTGTTCCATTCAATTTCATTTTTTTTTCCCGTCTACTGCTTAAAACAATAAAGTCGCGGTTAATCTTCGGGTGCGATCATACCAGCACTAATGCACCGGATCCCATCAGAACTCCGCAGTTAAGCGTGGTTGGGCGAGAGTAGTACTAGGATGGGTGACCCCCTGGGAAGTCCTCGTGTTGCACCCCTTTTGTCCCTTTTTCCACCCCCCTTTTTTTTTTCCCCGGACAGCCTGTCCGATTTTTAGCCCATTCAATTGCCTTCGCCTCCTTTTCGACAAATTTCTCCCTTTTAAACCATTTCCAGATTATTCTGTTCTATTCAATTTAATTTTTTTTCCCGTCTGCTGCTTAAAACAACAAAATCGCGATTAATCTTCGGGTGCGATCATACCAGCACTAATGGACCAGATCCCATCCGAACTCCGCAGTTAAGCGTGCTTGGGCGAGAGTAGTACTAGGATGGGTGACCCCCCGGGAAGTCCTCCAGGTGCACCCCTTTTTGTCCCTTTTTCCACCGCCTCCCCTTTTCTTTTTTTTTTCCCGGACAGCGTGTCCGATTTTTAGCCCATTCAATCGCCTTCGCCTCTTTGTCGACAAATTTCTCCCTTTTAAACCATTTCCAGATTTCCATGTTCCATTCAATTTCATTTTTTTTCCCGTCTAATGCTTAAAACAATACAGTCGCGGTTAATCTTCTGGTGCGATCATACCAGCACTAATGCAACGGATCCCAACAGAACTACGCAGTTAAGCGTGCTTGGGCGAGAGTTGTATTAGGATGGGTGACCCCCTGGGAAGTCCTCGTGTTGCCCCCTTTTGTCCCTTTTCCCACGGCCCGCTTTTTTTTTTTTCCCCCGGACAGCCTGTCCGATTTTTAGCCCATTCAATCGCCTTCGCCTCATTTTCGACAAATTTCTCCCTTTTAAACCATTTACAGATTATCCTGTTCCATTCAATTTTATTTTTTTCCCGTCTACTGCTTAAAACAATAAAGTCGCGGCTAATCTTCGGGTGCGATCATACCAGCACTAATGCACCGGATCCCATCAGAACTTCGCAGTTATGCGTGCTTGGGCGAGAGTAGTACTAGGATGGGTGACCCCCTGGGAAGTCCTCGTGTTGCACCCCTTTTGTCCCTTTTTCCACCCTCCCATTTTATTTTTTTCCCCGGACAGCCTGTCCGATTTTTAGCACATTCAATCGCCTTCGCCTCCTTTTCGACAAATTTCTCCCTTTTAAACCATTTCCAGATTATCCTGTTCCATTCAATTTCATTTTTTTTCCCGTCTACTGCTTAAAACAATAAAATCGCGATTAATCTTCGGGTGCGATCATACCGGTACTAATGCACCGGATCCCATTAGAACTCCGCCGTTAAACGTGCTTGGGCGAGAGTAGTAGTAGGATGGGTGAACCCTGGGAAGTCCTCCTGTTGCACCCCTTTTGTCCTTTTTTCCACCCCCTACTTTTTTTGTTTTTTTCCCGGGCAGCCTGTCCGATTTTTAGCCCATTCAATCGCCTTCGCCTCCTCTTCGACAAATTTTTCCCTTTTAAACCATTTCAAGATTATCCTGTTCCATTCAATTTCATTTTTTTCCCGTCTACTGCTTAAAACAATAAAGTCACGGTTAATCTTCGGGTGCGATCATACCAGCACTAATGCACCGGATCCCATCAGAACTCCGCAGTTAAGCGTGGTTGGACGAGAGTAGTACTAGGATGGGTGACCCCCAGGGAAGTCCTCGTGTTGCACCCCTTTTGTCCATTTTTCCACCCCCCTTTTTTTTTTCCCCGGACAGCCTGTCCGATTTTTAGCCCATACAATCTCCTTCGCCTCCTTTTCGACAAATTTCTCCCTTTTAAACCATTTTCAGATTATCCTGTTCCATTCAATTCCATTTTTTTCCTCGTCTACTGCTTAAAACAATAAAATCGCGATTAATCTTCGGGTGCGATCATACCAGCACTAATGCACCGGATCCCATCAGAACTCCGCAGTTAAGCGTGCTTGGGCAAGAGTAGTACAAGGATGGGTGACCCCCCGGGAAGTCCTCGTGTTGCGCCCCTTTTGTCCCTATTTCCACCGCCCCCTCTTTTTTTTTTTTTTTTCCCGGACACACTGTCCGATTTTTAGCCCATTCAATCGCCTTCGCCTCCTTTTCGAGAAATTTCTCCCTTTTAAACCATTTCCAGATTACCATGTTCCATTCAATTTCATTTTTTTTCCCGTCTACTGCTTAAAACAATAAAGTCGCGGTTATTCTTCGGGTGCGATCATACTAGCACTAATGCAACGGATCCCATCAGAACTCCGCAGTTAAGCGTGGTTGGACGAGAGTAGTACAAGGATGGGTGACCCCCTGGGAAGTCCTCGTGTTGCACCCCTTTTGTCCCTTATTCCAATCCCCGCTTTTTTTTTTCCCCGGACAGCCTGTCCGATTTTTAGCCCATTCAATCGCCTTCGCCTCCTTTTCGACAAATTTCTCCCTTTTAAACCATTTCCAGATTATCCTGTTCCATTCAATTTCATTTTTTTTCCCGTCTACGGATTAAAACAATAAAGTCGCGGTTAATCTTCGGGTGTGATCATACCAGTAATAATGCACCGGATCCCATTAGAACTGCGCAGTTAAGCGTGCTTGGGCGAGAGTAGTACTAGGATGGGTGACCGCCTGGGAAGCCCTCGTGTTGCACCCCTTTTTCCACCCCCCCCCTTTTTTTTTTTTCCCCGGACAGCCTGTCCGATTTTTAGCCCATTCAATCGTCTTCGCCTCCTTTTCGACAAATTTCTTCCTTTTAAACCATTTCCAGATTATCCTGTTCCATTGAATTTCATTTTTTTTCCTGTCTACTGCTTAAAACAATAAAGTCGCGGTTAATCTTCGGGTGCGATCAAACCAGCACTAATGCACCGGATCCCATCAGAACTCCGCAGTTAAGCGAGCTTGGGCGAGAGTAGTACTAGGATGGGTGACCCCTTGGGAAGTCCTCGTGTTGCACCCCTTTTGTCCCTTTTTCCACCCCCCCTTTTTTTTTTTTCCCCGGACAGCCTGTCCGATTTTTAGCCCATTCAATCGTCTTCGCCTCCTTTTCGACAAATTTCTCCCTTTTAAACCATTTCCAGATTATCCTGTTCCCTTCAATTTCATTTTTTTTCCCGTCTACTGCTTAAAACAATAAAGTCGCGGTTAATCTTCGGGTGCGATCATACCAGCACTAATGCACCGGATCCCATCAGAAGTCCACTGTTAAGCGTGCTTGGGCGAGAGTAGTACTAGGATGGGTGACCCCCAGGGAAGTCCTCGTGTTGCACCCCTTTTGTCCCTCTTTCACTCCGCCCTTTTTCTTTTTTCCCCGGATATCCTGTCTGATTTTTAGCCCATTCAATCGCCTTCGACTCCTTTTCGACAAATTTCTCCCTTTTATACCATTTCCAGATTATCCTGTTACATTCAATTTCATTTTTTTTCCCGTCTACTGCTTAAAATAATAAAGTCGCGGTTAATCTTCGGGTGCGATCATACCAGCACTAATGCACCGGATCCCATCAGAACTCCGCAGTTAAGCGTGGTTGGGCGAGAGTAGTACTAGGATGGGTGAGCCCCCGGGAAGTCCTCGTGTTGCACCCCTTTTGTCCCTTTTTCCACCACCCCCCCTTTTTTTTTTCCCCGGACAGCCTGTCCGATTTTTAGCCCATTCAATCTCCTTCGCCTCCTTTTCGACAAATTTCTCCCTTTTAAACCATTTCCAGATTATCCGGTTCCATTCAATTTCATTTTATTTCCCGTCTACTGCTTAAAACAATAAAATCGCGATTAATCATCGGGTGCGATCATACCAGCACTAATGCACCGGATCCCATCAGAACTCCGCAGTTACGCGTGCTTAGACGAGAGTAGTAGTAGGATGGGTGACCCCCTGGAAAGTCCGCGTGTTGCACCCCTTTTGTACATTTTTCCACCTCCCCCTCTTTTTCTTTTTTTTTTTCCCGGACAGCCTGTCCGATTTTTAGCCCATTCAATCGCCTTCGCCTCCTTTTCGACAAATTTCTCCCTTTTAAACCATTTCCAGATTACCATGTTCCATTCAATTTCATTTTTTTTCCTGTCTACTGCTTAAAACAATAAAGTCGCGGTTAATCTTCTGGTGCGATCATACCAGCACTAACGCAACGGATCCCATCAGAACTCCGCAGTTAAGCGTGCTTGGGCGAGAGTAGTATTAGGATGGGTGACCCCCTGGGAAGTCCTCGTGTTGCCCCCTTTTGTCCCTTTTTCCACCCCCCTTTTTTTTTTCCCCCGGACAGCATGTCCGATTTTTTGCCCATTCAATCGCCTTCGCCTCCTTTTCGACTAATTTCTCCCTTTTAAACCATTTCCAGATTATCCTGTTCCATTCAATTTCATTTTTTTCCCCGTCTACTGCTTGAAACAATAAAGTCGCGGTTAATCTTCAGGTGCGATCATACCAGCACTAATGCACCGGATCCCATCAGAACTCCGCAGTTAAGCGTGCTTGGGCGAGAGTAGTACTAGGATGGGTGACCCCCTGGCAAGTCCTCGTGTTGCACCCCTTTTGTCCCTTTTTCCACCCCCTCCTTTTTTCTTTTCCCTGGACAGCCTGTCCGATTTTTAGCCCATTCAATCGCCTTCGCCTCCTTTTCGACAAATTTCTCCCTTCCAAACCATTTCCAGATTATACTGTTCCATTCAATTTCATTTTTTTTCCCGTCTACTGCTTAAAAAAATAAAGTCGCGGTTAATCTTCGGGTGCGATCATACCAGCACTAATGCACCGGATCCCATCAGAACTCCGCAGTTACGAGTGCTTGGGCGAGAGTAGTACTAGGATGGGTGACCCCCCGGGAAGTCCTCGTGTTGCACCCCTTTTGTCCCTTTTTCCACCTCCCCCCCTTTTTCTTTTTTTTTTTTCCAGGACAGCCTGTCCGATTTTTAGCCCATTCAATCGCCTTCGCCTCCTTTTCGACAAATTTCCCCCTTTTAAACGATTTCCAGATTACCATGTTCCATTCAATTTCATTTTTTTTTACCGTCTACTGCTTAAAACAATAAAATCGCGATTAATCTTCGGGTGCGATCATACCAGCACAAATGCACCGGATCCCATCAGAACTCCGCAGTTAAGCGTGCTTGGGCGAGAGTAGTACTAGGATGGGTGACCCCCCGGGAAGTCCTCGTGTTGCACCTCTTTTGTTCCTTTTTCCACCGCCCCCCCCCCCCTTTTTTTTTTTCCCGGACAGCCTGTCCGATTTTTAGCCCATTCAATCGCCTTCGCCTTCTTTTCGACAAATTTCTCCCTTTTAAACCATTTCCAGATTACCATGTTCCATTCAATTTTATTTTTTTTCCCGTCTACTGCTTAAAACAATAAAGTCGCGGTTAATCTTCTGGTGCGATCATACCAGCACTAATGCAACGTATCCCATCAGAACTCCGCAATTATGCGTGCTTGGGCGAGAGAAGTATTAGGATGGGTGACCCCCTGGGAAGTCCTCGTGTTGCCCACCTTTTGTCCCTTTTTCGACCCCCCCCCATTTTTTTTTTCCCCGGACATCCTGTCCGATTTTTAACCCATTCAATCGCCTTCGTCTCCTTTTCGACAAATTTCTCGCTTTTAAACCATTTCCATATTATCCTGTTCCATTCAATTTTATTTTTTTCCCATCTACTGCTTAAAACAATAAAGTCGCGGTTAATCTTCGGGTGCGATCATACCAGCACTAATGCACCGGATCCCATCAGAACTCCGCAGTTAAGCATGGTTGGGCGAGAGTAGTACTAGGATGGGTGACCCCCTGGGAAGTCCTCGTGTTGCACCCCTTTTGTCCCTTTTTCCACCCCCCCTTTTTTTTTTCCCCGGACAGCCTGTCTGATTTTTAGCCCATTAAATCTCCTTCGCCTCCTTTTCGACAAATTTCTCCCTTTTAAACCATTTCCAGATTATCCGGTTCCACTCAATTTCATTTTATTTCCCGTCTACTGCTTAAAACAATAAAATCGCGATTAATCATCGGGTGCGATCATACCAGCACTAATGCACCGGTTCCCATCAGAACTCCGCAGTTACGCGTGCTTGGACGAGAGTAGTACTAGGATGGGTGACCCCCTGGAAAGTCCACGTGTTGCACCCCTTCTGTACATTTTTCCACGTCCCCCCCTTTTTCTTTTTTTTTTCCCGGACAGCCTGTCCGATTTTTAGCCCATTCAATCGCCTTCGCCTCCTTTTCGACAAATTTCTCCCTTTTAAACCATTTCCAGATTACCATGTTCTATTCAATTTCATTTTTTTTCCTGTCTACTGCTTAAAACAATAAAGTCGCGGTTAATATTCTGGTGCGATCATACCAGCACTAATGCAACGGATCCCATCAGAACTACGCAGTTAAGCGTGCTTGGGCGAGAGTAGTATTAGGATGGGTGACCCCCTGGGAAGTCCTCGTGTTGCCCCCTTTTGTCCCTTTTTCCACCCCCCCCCTTTTTTTTCCCCGGACAGCCTGTCCGATTTTTAGCCCATTCAATCGCCTTCGCCTCCTTTTCGACAAATTTCTCCCTTTTAAACCATTTCCAGATTATCCTGTTCCATTCAATTTCATTTTTTTCCCCGTCTACTGCTTAAAACAATAAAGTCGCGGTTAATCTTCGGGTGCGATCATACCAGCACTAATGCACCGGATCCCATCAGAACTCCGCAGTTAAGCGTGCTTGGGCGAGAGTAGTACTAGGATGGCTGACCCCCTGGGAAGTCCTCGTGTTGCACCCCTTTTGTCCCTTTTTCCACCCCCTCCATTTTTTTTTTCCCTGGACAGCCTGTCTGATTTTTAGCCCATTCAATCGCCTTCGCCTCCTTTTCGACAAATTTCTCGCTTCCAAACCATTTCCAGATTATACTGTTCCATTCAATTTCATTTTTTTTCCCGTCTACTGCTTAAAACAATAAAGTCGCGGTTAATCTTCGGGTGCGATCATACCGGCACTAGTGCACCGGATCCCATCAGAACTCCGCAGTTACGAGTGCTTGGGCGAGAGTAGTACGAGGATGGGTGACCCCCCGGGAAGTCCTCGTGTTGCACCCCTTTTGTTCCTTTTTCCACCTCCTCCCCTTTTTCTTTTTTTTTTCCAGGACCGCCTGTCCGATTTTTAGCCCATTCAATCGCCTTCGCCTCCTTTTCGACAAATTTCCCCCTTTTAAACGATTTCCAGATTACCATGTTCCATTCAATTTCATTTTTTTTCCCGTCTACTGCTTAAAACAATAAAATCGCGTTTAATCTTCGGGTGCGATCATACCAGCACAAATGCACCGGATCCCATCAGAACTCCGCAGTTAAGCGTGCTTGGGCGAGAGTAGTACTAGGATGGGTGACCCCCCGGGAAGTCCTCGTGTTGCACCTTTTTTGTCCCTTTTTCCACTGCCCCCCCCCCTCCTTTTTTTTTTCCCGGACAGCCTGTCCGATTTTTAGCCCATTCAATCACCTTCGCCTTCTTTTCGACAAATTTCTCCCTTTTAAACCATTTCCAGATTACCATGTTCCATTCAATTTTATTTTTTTTCCAGTCTACTGCTTAAAACAATAAAGTTGCGGTTAATCTTCTGGTGCGATCATACCAGCACTAATGCAACGTATCCCATCAGAACTCCGCAATTATGCGTGCTTGGGCGAGAGAAGTATTAGGATGGGTGACCCCGTGGGAAGTCGTCGTGTTGCCCACCTTTTGTCCCTTTTTTGATCCCCCCCCCCGTTTTTTTTTTCCCAGGACATCCTGTCCGATTTTTAACCCATTCAATCGCCTTCGCCTCCTTTTCGACAAATTTCTCGCTTTTAAACCATTTCCAGATTATCCTGTTCCATTCAATTTTATTTTTTTCCCATCTACTGCTTAAAACAATAAAGTCGCGGTTAATCTTCTGGTGCGATCATACCAGCACTAATGCAACGTATCCCATCAGAACTCCGCAATTATGCGTGCTTGGGCGAGAGAAGTATTAGGATGGGTGACCCCCTGGGAAGTCCTCGTGTTGCCCACCTTTTGTCCCTTTTTCGACCCCCCCCCCCCCGTTTTTTTTTTTCCCCAGACATCCTGTCCGATTTTTAACCCATTCAATCGCCTTCGCCTCCTTTTCGACAAATTTCTCGCTTTTAAACCATTTCCAGATTATCCTGTTCCATTCAATTTTATTTTTTTCCCATCTACTGCTTAAAACAATAAAGTCGCGGTTCATCTTCGGGTGCGATCATACCAGCACTAATGCACCGTATCCCTTCAGAACTCCGCAGTTAAGCGTGCTTGGGCGAGAGTAGTACTAGGATGGGTGACCCCCTGCGAAGTCCTCATGTTGTACCACTTTTATCCATTTTTCCACCCCCCCATTTTTTTTTTCCCCGGACAGCCTGTCCGATTTTTAGCCAATTCAATCGCCTTCGCCTTCTTTTCGACAAATTTCTCCCTTGTAAACCATTTTCAGATTATCCTGTCCCATTCAATTTCATTTTTTTTCCCTTTTGTCCCTTTTTCCACTCCCCCCCCCCTTTTTTTTTTCCCTGGACAGCCTGTCCGATTTTTAGCCCATTCAATTGCCTTCGCCTCCTTTTCCACAAATTTCTCCCTTTTAAACCATTTCCAGATTATCCTGTTCCATTCAATTTTATTTTTTTTCCCGTCTACTGCTTAAAACAAAAAAGTCGCGGTTAATCTTTGGGTGCGATCATACCAGCACTAATGCACCGGATCCCATCAGAACTCCGCAGTTAAGCGTGCTTGGGCGAGAGTAGTACTAGGATGGGTGACCCCCAGGGAAGTCCTCGTGTTGCACCCCTTTTTCCACACCCCACCCCTTTTTTTTTTTCCCCGGACAGCCTGTCCGATTTTTTGCCCATTAAATCGCCTTCGCCTCATTTTTGACAAATTTCTCCCTTTTGAACCATTTCCAGATTATCCTGTTCCATTCAATTTCATTTTTTTTCCCGTCTACTGCTTAAAACAAAAAAGTCGCGGTTAATCTTCGGGTGTGATCATACCAGCACTAATGCACCGGATGCCATCAGAACTCCGCCGTTAAGCGTGCTTGGGCGAGAGTAGTACTAGGATGGGTGACCCCCTAGGAAGTCTTCGTGTTGCACACCTTTTGTCCCTTTTTCCACACCCCCCCTTTTTTTTTTTTCCCCGGACAGCTTGTCCGATTTTTAGCACATTCAATCGCCTTCGCCTCCATTTCGACAAATTTCTCCGTTTTAAACCATTTCCAGATTATCCTGTTCCATTCAATTTCATTTTTTTTCCCGTCTACTGCTTGAAACAATAAAGTCGCGGTTAATCTTCGGGTGCGATCATACCAGCACTAATGCAACGGATCCCATCAGAACTCTGCAGCTAAGCGTGCTTGGGCGACAGTAGTATTAGGATGGGTGACCCCCTGGGAAGTTCTCGTATTGCCCCCTTTTGTCCCTTTTTCCACCCTCCCCTATTTCTTTTTTTTCCCCGGACGGCCTCTCCGATTTTTAGCCCATTCAATCGCCTTCGCCTCTTTTTCGACAAATTTCTCCCCTTTAAACCATTTCCAGATTATCCTGTTCCATTCAATTTCATTTTTTTCCCGTCTACTGCTTAAAACAATAAAGTCGCGATTAATCTTCGGGTGCGATCATACCAACACTAATGCACCGGATACCATCAGAACTCCGCAGTTAAGCGTGCTTGGGCGAGAGTAGTACCAGGATGGGTGACCCCCTGGGATGTCCTCGTGTTGCACCCCTTTTGTGCCATTTTCCACCCCCCCTTTTTTTTTTCCCCGGACAGCCTGGCCGATTTTTAGCCCATTCAATCGTCTTCGCCTCCTTTTCGACAAATTTCACCCTTTTAAACCATTTCCAGATTATCCTGTTCCATTCAATTTCATTTTTTTTCCCGTCTACTGCTTAAAACAAAAAAGTCGCGGTTAATCTTCAGGTGCGATCATACCAGCACTAATGCACCGGATCCCATCAGAACTCCGCAGTTAAGCGTGCTTGGGCGAGAGTAGTACTAGGATGGGTGACCCACTGGGAAGTCCTCGTGTTGCACCCCTTTTGTGCCTTTTTCCACCCCCACCCCTTTTTTTTTTTTCCCGGACAGCCTGTCCGATTTTTAGCCCATTCAATCGCCATCGCCTCCTTTTCGACAAATTTCTCCCTTTTAAACCATTTCTAGATTATCCTGTTCCATTCAATTTCATTTTTTTTCCCGTCTACGGCTTAAAACAATAAAGTCGCGGTTAATCTTCGGGTGCGATCATACCAGCACTAATGCACCGGATCCCATCAAAACTCCGCAGTTAAGCGTGGTTAGGCGAGAGTAGTACTAGGATGGGTGACCCCCTGGGAAGTCCTCGTGTTGCACCCCTTTTGTCCCTTATTCCACTCCCCCCCCCCTTTTTTTTTTCCCCGGACAGCCTGTCTGATTTTTAGCCCATTCAATCGCCTTCGCCTCCTTTTCGACAAATTTCTCCCTTTTAAACCATTTCCAAATTATCCGGTTCCATTCAATTTCATTTTTTTTCCCGTCTACTGCTTAAAATAATAAAATCGCGATTAATCTTCGGGTGCGATCATACCAGCAGTAATGCACCGGATCCCATCAGAATTCCGCAGTTAAGCGTGCTTGGGTGAGAGTAGTGCTAGGATGGGTGTCCCCGTGGGAAGTCCTCGTGTTGCACCCATTTTGTACCTTATTCCACTCCCCCCCCCTTTTTTTTTTTTTCCCCGGACAGCCTGTCCGATTTTTATCCCATTCAATCGCCTTCGCCTCCTTTTCGACAAATTTCTCCCTTTTAAACCATTTCCAGATCATCCTGTTCCATTCAATTTCATTTTTTTTCCCATCTACTGCTTAAAACAATAAAGTCGCGGTTAATCTTCGGGTGCGATTATACCAGCACTAATGCACCGGATCCCATCAGAACTCAGCAGTTAAGCGTGCTTGGGCGAGAGTAGTACTAGGATGGATGATCCCCTGGGAAGTCCTCGTGTTGCATCGCTTTTCTCCCTTTTCCACCCCCCCTCCGTTTTTTTTTTCCCCCGGACAGCCTGTACGATTTTTAGCCCATTCAATCGCCTTCGCCTCATTTTCGACAAATTTCTCCCTTTTAAACCATTTCCAGGTTATCCTGTTCCATTCAATTTCATTTTTTTTCCCGTCTACTACTTAAAACAATAAAGCCGCGATTAATCTTCGGGTGCGATCATACCTGCACTAATGCACCGGATCCCATCAGAACTCCGCAGTTAAGCGTGGTTGGGCGAGAGTAGTGCTAGGAAGGGTGACCCCCTGGGAAGTCCTCGTGTTAAACCCCTTTTGTCCCTTTTTCCACCCCCCTCTTTTTTTTTCCCCGGACAGCCTGTCCGATTTTTAGCCCATTCAATCGCCTTCGCCTCCTTTTCAACAAATTTCTCCCTTTTGAACCATTTCCAGATTATCCTGTTCCATTCAATTTCATTTTTTTTCCTGTCTACTGCTTAAAACAATAAAATCGCGATTAATCTTCGAGTGCGATCATACCAGCACTAATGCACCGGATCCCATCAAAACTCCGCAGTTAAGCGTGCTTGGGCGAGAGTAGTACTAGGATGGGTGACCCCCTGGGAAGTCCTCGTGTTGCACCCCTTTTTGTCCCTTTTTCCACCGCCCCTCCTTTTTTTTTTTTTCCCGGACAGCCTGTCCGATTTTTAGCCCATTCAATCGCCTTCCCCTCCTTTTCGACAAATTTCTCCCATTTCAACCATTTCCAGATTACCATGTTCCATTCAATTTCATTTTTTTTCCCGTCTACTACATAAAACAATAAAGTCGCGGTTAATCTTCTGGTGCGATCATACCGGCACCAATTAAACTGATCCCATCAGAACTCCGCAGTTAAGCGTGCTTGGGCGATAGTAGTATTAGGATGGGTGACCCCCTGGGAAGTCCTCGTGTTGCCCCGTTTTGTCCCTTTTTCCACACCCCCCCCTTTTTTTTTTCCCCGGACATCCTGTCCGATTTTTTGCCCATACAATCGCCTTCGCCTCCTTTTCGACAAATTTCTCCCTTTTAAACCATTTCCAGATTATCCTGTTCCATTCAATTTCATTTTTTCCCGTCTACTGCTTAAAACAATAAAGTCGCGGTTAATCTTCGGGTGCGATCATACCAGCACTAATGCACCGGATACCATCAGAACTCCGCAGTTAAGCGTGACAGGGCGACAGTAGTACTAGGATGGGTGACCCCCTGGGATGTCCTCGTGTTGCACCCCTTTTGCCCCTTTTTCCAACCCCCCCCTTTTTTTTTTTTCCGCGGACAGCCTGGCCGATTTTTAGCCCATTCAATCGCCTTCGCCTCCTTTTCGACAAATTTCTCCCTTTTAAACCATTTCCGGATTGTCCGGTTCCATTCAATTTCATTTTTTTTCCCGTCTACTGCTTAAAACAATAAAGTCGCGGTTAATCTTCAGGTGCGAGCATACCAGCACTAATGCACCGGATCCCATCAGAACTCCGCAGTTAAGCGTGCTTGGGCGAGAGTAGTACTAGGATGGGTGATCCCCTGGGAAGTCCTCGTGTTGCACCCCTTTTGTTCCTTTTTCCACCGCCCCCCCTTTTTTTTTTCTTCCCGGACAGCCTGTCCAATTTTTAGCCCATTCAATCGCCTTCGTCTCCTTTTCGACAAATTTCTCCCTTTTAAACCATTTCTGGATTACTATGTTCCATGCAATTTAATTTTTTTTCCCGTCTACTGCGTAAAACAATAAAGTCGCGGTTAATCTTCTGGTGCGATCATACCAGCACTAATGCAACGGATCCCATCAGAACTCCGCAGATAAGCGTGCTTGGGCGAGAGTAGTATTAGGATGGGTGACCCCCTGGGATGTCCTCGTGTTGCACCCCTTTTGTCCCTTTTTCAACCCCCCCCTTTTTTTTTCCCCGGACAGCCTGTCTGATTTTTAGCCCATTCAATCGCCTTCTCCTCCTTTTCAACAAATTTCTCCCTTTTAAACCATTTCCAGATTATCTTGTTCCATTCAATTTCATTTTTTTTCCCGTCTACTGCTTAAAACAATAAAATCGCGATTAATCTTCGGGTGCGATCATACCAGCACTAATGCACCGGACCCCATCAGAACTCCGCAGTTAAGCGCGCTTCGGCGAGAGTAGTACCAGGATGGGTGACCCCCTGGGAAGTCCTCGTGTTGCACCCTTTTGACCCTTTTTCCACCCCCCCCCTTTTTTTTTTCCCCGGACAGCATGTCCGATTTTTAGCCCATTCAATCGCCTTCGCCTCCTTTTCGACAAATTTCTCCCTTTTAAACCATTTCCAGATTATCCTGTTCCGTTCAATTTCATTTTTTTTCCCGTCTACTGCTTAAAACAATAAAGTCGCGGTTAATCTTCGGGTGCGATCATACCAGCACTAATGCACCGGATCCCTTCAGAACTCCGTAGTTAAGCGTACTTGGGCGAGAGTAGTACTAGGATGGGTGATCCCCTGGGAAGTCCTCGTGTTGCACCCCTTTTGTCCCTTTTTCCACCCCTTTTTTCTTTCCGGGGATAGCCTGTCCGATTTTTAGCCCATTCACTCGCCTTCGCCTCCTTTTCGACAAATTTCTCCCTTTTAAACCATTTCCAGATTATCCTGTTCCATTCAATTTCTTTTTTTTTCCCGTCTACTGCTTAAAACAATAAAGTCGCGGTTAATCTTCGGGTACGATCATACCAGCACTAATGCACCGGATCCCATCAGAACTCCGCAGTTAAGCGTGGTTGGGCGAGAGTAGTACTAGGATGGGTGGCCCCCTGGGAAGTCCTCGTGTTGCACCCCTTTTGTCCCTTTTTCCACTCCCCCTCCCCTTTTTTTTTTCCCCGGACAACCTGTCCGATTTTTAGCCCATTCAATCGCCTTCGCCTCCTTTTCGACAAATTTCTCCCTTTTATACCATTTCCAGATTATCCTGTTCCATTCAATTTCATTTTTTTCCCGTCTATTAGTTAAAACAATAAAGTCGCGGTTAATCTTCGGGTGCGATCATACCAGTACAAATGCACCGGATCCCATCAGAACTCCGCAGTTAAGCGTTCTTGGGCGAGAGTAGTACTAGGATGGGTGACCCCTGGGAAGTCCTCGTGTTGCACCCGTTTTGTCCCTTTTTCCACCCGCCCCCTTTTTTTTCCCCATGACAGCCTGTCCGATTTTTAGCCCATTCAATCGCCTTCGCCTCCATTTCGACAAATTTCTCCCTTTTAAACCATTTCCAGATTATCCTGTTCCATTCAATTTCATTTTTTCCCCATCTACTCCTTAAAACAATAAAGTCGCGGTCAATCTTCGGGTGCGATCGTACCAGCACTAATGCACCGGATCCCATCAGAACTCCGCAGTTAAGCGTTCTTGGGCGAGAGTGGTACTAGGATGGGCGACCCCCTGGGAAGTCCTCGTGTTGCACCCCTTTTGTCCCTTTTTCCACCCCCCCTTTTTTTTTTCCCCGGACAGCCTGTCCGATTTTTAGCCCATTCAATCGTCTTCGCCTCCTTTTCGACAAATTTCTCCCTTTTAAACCATTTCCAGATTATCCTGTTCCATTAAATTTCATTTTTTTCCCCGTCTACTACTTAAAACAATAAAGTCGCGGTTAATTTTCGGGTGCGATCATACCAGCAATAATGCACCGGATCCCATCAGAACTCTGCAGTTAAGCGTGCTTGGGCGAGAGTAGTGCTGGTATGGGTGACCCCCTAGGAAGTCCTCGTGTTGCACCCCTTTTGTCCCTTTTTCCACTCCCCCCCCCTTTTTTTTTCCCCGGACAGCCTGTCCGATTTGTAGCCCATTCAATCGCCTTCGCCTCCTTTTCGACAAATTTCTCCCTGTTAAACCATTTCCAGATTATCTTGTTCCATTCAATTTCATTTTTTTTCCCGTCTACTGCTAAGAACAATAAAGTTGCGGTTAATCTCCGGATGCGATCGTACCAGCACTAATGCACCGGATCCCATCAGAACTCCGCAGTTAAGCGTGCGTGGGCAAGAGTAGTACTAGGATGGGTGACCCCTTGGGAAGTCCGCGTGTTGCACCCCTTTTGTCCCTTTTTCCTCCCCCCCCCTTTTTTTTTTCCCGGACAGCGTGTCCGATTTTTAGCCCATTCAATCGCCTTCGGCTCATTTTCGACAAATTTCTCCCTTTTAAACCATTTCCAGTTTATCCTGTTCCATTCAATTTCATTTTTTTTCCCGTCTACTGCTTAAAACAATAAAGTCGCGGTTAATCTTCGGGTGCGATCATACCAGCACTAATCCACCGGATCCCATCAGAACTCCGCAGTTAAGCGTGCTTGGGCGAGAGTAGTACGGGGATGGTGACCCCCTGGGATGTCCTCGTGTTGCACCCCTTTTGTCCATTTTTCCACTCCCCCATTTTTTTGTTTCCCCCGGACAGGTGTTCCGATTTTTAGCCCATTCAATCGCCTTCGCCTCCTTTTGGACAAATTTCTCCCTTTTAAACCATTTCTAGATTATCCTGTTCCATTCAGTTTCAATTTTTTTCCCGTCTACTACTTAAAACAATAAAATCGCGATTAATCTTCGGGTGCGATCATACCAGCACTAATGCACTGGATCCCATCAGAACTCCGCGGTTAAGCGTGCTTGGCCGAGAGTGGTACTAGGATGGGTGACCCCCTGGGAAGTCCTCGTGTTGCACCCCATTTGTCGCTTTTTCCACCGCCCCTCCTATTTTTTTTTTTTCCCGGACGGCCTGTCCGATTTTTAGCCCATTCAATCGCCTTCTCCTCCTTTTCGACAAATTTCTCCCATTTAAACCATTTCCAGATTATCATGTTCCATTCAATTTCACTTTTTTTCCCGTCTGCTACTTAAAACAATAAAGTCGCGGTTAATCTTCTAGTGCGATCATACCAGCACTAATGCAACGGATCCCCTCAGAACTCCGCCGATAAGCGTGCTTGGGCGAGAGTAGTATTAGGATGGGTGACCCACTGGGAACCCTCGTGTTGCCGCCCTTTTGTCCCTTTTTCCACCCCCCCTTTTTCTTTTTTTTTTCCCCGGACAGGCTGTCCGATTTTTAGCCCATTCAATCGCCTTCGCCTCCTTTTCGACAAATTTCTCCCTTTTAAACCATTTCCGGATTATCCTGTTCCATTCAATTTCATTTTTTTTCCCGTCTACCGCGTAAAACAATAAAGTCGCGGTTAATCTTCGCGTGCAATCATACCTGCACTAATGCACCGGATCCCATCAGAACTGTGCAGTTAAGCGTCCTTGGGCGAGAGTATTGCTGGGATGGGTGACCCCCTAGGAAGTCCTCGTGTTGCACCCCTTTAGTCCCTTTTTCCACTCGCCCCCCCCCCCCGTTTTTTTTTTTCCCCGGACAGCCTTTCCGATTTTTATCCCATTCAATCGCCTTCGCCACCTTTTCGACAAATTTCTCCCTTTTAAACCATTTCCAGATTATCCTGTTCCATTCAATTTCTTTTTTTTTCCCGTCTAATGCTTAAAACAATAAAGTCGCAGTTAATCTTCGGGTGCGATCGTACCAGCACTAATGCACCGGATCCTATCAGAACTCCGCAGTTAAGCGTGCTTTGGCAAGAGTAGTACTAGGATGGGTGACCCCCTCTGAAGTCCTCGTGTTGCACCCCTTTTGTCCCTTTTTCCGCCCCCCCCCCCTTTTTTTTTTTTTCCCGGACAGCCTGTCCGATTTTTAGCCCATTCAATCGCCTTCGGCTCATTTTCGACAAATTTCTCCCTTTTAAACCATTTCCAGATTATCCTGTTCCATTCAATTTCATTTTTTTTCCCGTCTACTGCTTAAAACAATAAAGTCGCGGTTAATCTTCGGTTGCGATCATACCAGCACTAATGCACCGGATCCCATCAGAACTCCGCAGATAAGCGTGTTTGGGCGAGAGTAGTACTGGGATGGGTGACCCCCTAGGATGTCCTCGTGTTGCACCCCTTTTGTCCCTTTTTCCACTCCCCCCCCATTTTTTTTTCCCCCGGACAGGTTGTCCGATTTTGAGCCCATTCAATCGCCTCGCCTCCTTTTCGACAAATTTCTCCCTTTTAAAACATTTCCAGATTATCCTGTTCCATTCAATTTCAATTTTTTTCCCGTCTACTGCTTAAAACAATAAAGTCGCGGTTAATCTTCGGGTGCGATCATACCAGTACTAATGCACCGGATCCCATCAGAACTCCACAGTTAAGCGTGCTTGTGCGAGAGTAGTACTAGGATGGCTGACCCCCTGGGAAGTCCTCGAGTAGCACCCCTTTAGTCCCTTTTTCGACCCCCCTCCTTTTTTTTTTTTTCCCTGGACAGCCTGTCCGATTTTTAGCCCATTCATTCGCCTTCGCCTTCTTTTCGACAAATTTCTCCCTTTTAAACCATTTCCAGATTATCCTGTTCCATTAAATTTCATTTTTTCTCCCGTCTACTGCTTAAAACAATAAAGTCGCGGTTAATCTTCGGGTGCGATCATACCAGCACTACTGCACCGGATCCCATCATAACTCCGCAGTTAAGCGTGCTTGGGCGAGAGTAGTAATAGGATGGGTGAGCCCCTGGGAAGTCCTCGTGTTGCACCCCTATTGTCCCTTTTTCCACCCCCCCTTTTTTTTCCCCCGGACAACCTGTCCGATTGTTAGCCCATTCAATCGCCTTCGCCTCCTTTTCGACAAATTTATCCCTTTTAAACCATTTCCAGATTATCCAGTTCCATTCAATTTCATTTTTTTCCCGTCTACTGCTTAAAACAATAAAGTCGTGACTAATCTTCGGGTGCGATCATACCAGCACTACTGCACCGGATCCCATCAGAATTACACAATTAAGCGTGCTTGGGCGAGAGTAGTACTAGGATGGGTGACCCCCTGGGAAGTTCTCGTGTTGCACCCCTTTTGTCCCTTTTTCCACCCCCTCCTTTTTTTTTTCCCGGGATAGCCTGTCTGATTTTTAGCCCATTCACTCGCCTTCGCCTCCTTTTCGACAAATTTCTCCCATTTAAACCATTTCCAGATTATCATGTTCCATTCAATTTCACTTTTTTTCCCGTCTACTGCTTAAAACAATAAAGTCGCGGCTAATCTTCTAGTGCGATCATACCAGCACTAATGCAACGGATCCCCTCAGAACTCCGCCGTTAAGCGTGCTTGGGTGAGAGTAGTATTAGGATGGGTGACCCCCTGGGAAGTCCTCGTGTTGCCGCCCTTTTGTCCCTTTTTCCACCCCCCCCTTTTTCTTTTTTTTTTCCCCGGAAAGCCTGTCCGATTTTTAGCCCATTCAATCTCCTTCGCCTCATTGTCGACAAATCTCTCCCTTTTGAACCATTTCCAGATTATCCTATTCCATTCAATTTCATTTTTTTCCCGTCTACTGCTTAAAACAATAAAGTCGCGGTTAATCTTCGGGTGCGATCATACCAGCACTAATGCACCGGATCCCATCAGAACTCCGCAGTTATGCGTGCTTGGGCGAGAGTAGTACTAGGACGGGTGACCCGCTGGGAAGTCCCCGTGTTGCACCCCTTTTGTCCCTTTTTGCACCCTTCCCCCCCCCTTTTTTTTTTCCCCGGACAGCCTGTCCGATTTTTAGCCCATTCATTCGCTTTCGCCCCCTTTTCGACAAATTTCTCCCTTTTAAACCATTTCCTGATTATCCTGTTCCATTCAATTTCATTTTTTTTCCCGTCAACTGCTTAAAACAATAAAGTCGCGGTTAATCTTCGGGTGCGATCATACCAACACTAATGCACCGGATCCCATCAGAACTCCACAGTTAAGCGTGCTTGGGCGAGAGTAGTACTAGGATGGGTGACCCCCCGAGAAGTCCTCGTGTTGCACCCCTTTTGTCCCTTTTTCCACCTCCCCCCCTTTTTCTTTTTTTTTTCCAGGGCAGCCTGTCCGATTTTTAGCCCATTCAATCGCCTTCGCCTCCTTTTCGACAAATTTCCCCCTTTTAAACGATTTCCAGATTACCATGTTCCATTCAATTTCATTTTTTTCCCGTCTACTGCTTAAAACAATAAAGTCGTGACTAATCTTCGGGTGCGATCATACCAGCACTACTGCACCGGATCCCATCAGAATTACACAGTTAAGCGTGCTTGGGCGAGAGTAGTACTAGGATGGGTGACCCCCTGGGAAGTCCTCGTGTTGCACCCCTTTTGTCCCTTTTTCCACCCCCTCCTTTTTTTTTTCCCGGGATAGCCTGTCCGATTTTTAGCCCATTCACTCGCCTTCGCCTCCTTTTCGACAAATTTCTCCCTTTTAAACCATTTCCAGATTATCCTGTTCCATTCAATTTTATTTTTTTTCCCGTCTACTGCTTAAAACAAGAAAGTCGCGGTTAATCTTCGGGTGCGATCATACCAGCACTAATGCACCGGATCCCATCAGAACTCCGCAGTTAAGCGTGGTTGGGTGAGAGTCGTACTAGGATGGGTGAACCCCTGGGAAGTCCTCGTGTTGCACCCCTTTTGTCCTTTTTTCCACCCCCCTTTTTTTTTTCCCCGGACAGCCTGTCCGATTTTTAGCCCATTCAATCGCCTTCGCCTCCTTTTCGACAAATTTCTCCCATTTAAACCATTTCCAGATTATCCTGTTCCATTCAATTTCATTTTTTTCCCGTCTATTGGTTAAAACAATAAAGTCGCGGTTAATCTTCAGGTGCGATCATACCAGCACTAACGCACCGGATCCCATCAGAACTCCGCAGTTCAGCGTTCTTGGGCGAGAGTAGTACTAGGATGGCTGACCCCCTGGGAAGTCCTCGTGTTGCACCCCTTTTGTTCCTTTTTCCACCCCCCTTTTTTTTTTCCCCGGACAGCCTGTCCGATTTTGAGCCCATTCAATCGGCTTCGCCTCCATTTCGAAAAATTTCTCCCTTTTAAACCATTTCCAGATTATCCTGTTCCATTCAATTTCATTTTTTTCCCGTCTACTCCTTAAAACAATAAAGTCGCGGTTAATCTTCGGGTGCGATCGTACCAGCACTAATGCACCGGATCCCATCAGAACTCCGCAGTTAAGCGTTCTTGGGCGAGAGTGGTACTACGATGGGCGACCCCCTGGGAAGTCCTCGTGTTGCACCCCTTTTGTCCCTTTTTCCACCCCCCCTCTTTTTTTTTTTGCCCGGACAGCCTGTCCGATTTTTAGCCCATTCAATCTCCTTCACCTCCTTTTCGACAAATTTCTCCCTTTTAAACCATTTCCAGATTATCCTGTTCCATTCAATTTCATTTTTTTTCCCGTCTAATGCTTAAAACAATAAAGTCGCGGTTAATCTTCGGGTGCGATCATACCAGCACTAATGCACCGGATCCCATCAGAACTCCGCAGTTAAGCGTGGTTGGGCGAGAGTAGTACCAGAATGGGTGACCCCCTGGGAAGTCCTCGTGTTGCACCCCTTTTGTCCTTTTTTCCACCCCCCCTTTTTTTTTCCCCGGACTGCCTGTCCGATTTTTAGCCCATTCAATCGCCTTCGCCTCCTTTTCGACAAATTTCTCCCATTTAAACCATTTCCAGATTATCCTGTTCCATTCAATTTCATTTTTTTCCCGTCTATTGGTTAAAACAATAAAGTCGCGGTTAATCTTCAGGTGCGATCATACCAGCACTAATGCACCGGATCCCAGTAGAACACCGCAGATAAGCGTGCGTGGGCAAGAGTAGAACTAGGATGGGTGACCCCCTGGGAAGTCCGCGTGTTGCACCCCTTTTGTCCCTTTTTCCTCCCTCCCCCCCTTTTTTTTTTCCCGGACAGCGTGTCCGATTTTTAGCCCATTCAATCGCCTTCGGCTCATTTTCCACAAATTTCTCCCTTTTAAACCATTTCCAGATTATCCTGTTCCATTCGGTTTCATTTTTTTTTCCCGTCTACTGCTTAAAACAATAAAATCGCTATTAATCTTCGGGGGCGATCATACCAGCACTAATGCACCGGATCCCATCAGAACTCCGCGGTTAAGCGTGCTTGGCCGAGAGTAGTACTAGGATGGGTGACCCCCTGGGAAGTCCTCGTGTTGCAACCATTTTGTCGTTTTTTGCACCGCCCCCCCTTTTTTTTTTTCCCCGGACGGCCTGTCCGATTTTTAGCCCATTCAATCGCCTTCGCCTCCTTTTCGACAAATTTCTCCCATTTAAACCATTTCCAGATTATCATTTTCCATTCAATTTCACTTTTTTTCCCGTCTACTGCTTAAAACAATAAAGTCGCGGCTAATCTTCTAGTGCGATCATACCAGCACTAATGCAACGGATCCCCTCAGAACTCCGCCGTTAAGCGTGCTTGGGTGAGAGTAGTATTAGGATGGGTGACCCCCTGGGAAGTCCTCGTGTTGCCGGCCTTTTGTCCCTTTTTCCACCCCCCCCTTTTTCTTTTTTTTTTCCCCGGAAAGCCTGTCCGATTTTTAGCCCATTCAATCTCCTTCGCCTAATTGTCGACAAATCTCTCCCTTTTGAACCATTTCCAGATTATCCTATTCCATTCAATTTCATTTTTTTCCCGTCTACTGCTTAAAACAATAAAGTCGCGGTTAATCTTCGGGTGCGATCATACCAGCACTAATGCACCGGATCCCATTAGAACTCCGCAGTTATGCGTGCTTGGGCGAGAGTAGTACTAGGACGGGTGACCCGCTGGGAAGTCCCCGTGTTGCACCCCTTTTGTCCCTTTTTGCACCCTTCCCCCCCCTTTTTTTTTTCCCCGGACAGCCTGTCCGATTTTTAGCCCATTCATTCGCTTTCGCCCCCTTTTCGACAAATTTCTCCCTTTTAAACCATTTCCTGATTATCCTGTTCCATTCAATTTCATTTTTTTTCCCGTCAACTGCTTAAAACAATAAAGTCGCGGTTAATCTTCGGGTGCGATCATACCAACACTAATGCACCGGATCCCATCAGAACTCCACAGTTAAGCGTGCTTGGGCGAGAGTAGTACTAGGATGGGTGACCCCCCGAGAAGTCCTCGTGTTGCACCCCTTTTGTCCCTTTTTCCACCTCCCCCCCTTTTTCTTTTTTTTTTCCAGGGCAGCCTGTCCGATTTTTAGCCCATTCAATCGCCTTCGCCTCCTTTTCGACAAATTTCCCCCTTTTAAACGATTTCCAGATTACCATGTTCCATTCAATTTCATTTTTTTTCCCGTCTACTGCTTAAAACAATAAAATCGCGATTAATCTTCGGGTGCGATCATACCAGCACTAATGCACCGGATCCCATCAGAACTCCGCAGTTAAGCGTGCTTGGGCGAGAGTAGTACTAGGATGGGTGACCCCCAGGGAAGTCCTCGTGTTGCACCTCTTTTGTCCCTTTTTCCACCGCCCCCCCCTTGTTTTTTTTTTTCCCGGACAGCCTGTCCGATTTTTAGCCCATTCAATCGCCTTCGCCTTCTTTTCGACAAATTTCTCCCTTTTAAACCATTTCCAGATTACCATGTTCCATTCAATTTCATTTTTTTCCCGTCTACTGCTTAAAACAATAAAGTCGCAGTTAATCTTCGGGTGCGATCATACCAGCACCAATTCACTGGATCCCATCAGAACTCCGCAGTTAAGCGTGCTTGGGCGAGAGTAGTACTAGGATGGGTGACCCCCTGGGAAGTCCTCGTGTTGCACCCTTTTTGTCCTATTTTCCACCCCCCATTTCCTTTTTTTTTCCCGGACAGCCTATCCGATTTTTAGCCCATTCAATCGCCTTCGCCTCGTTTTCGACAAATTTCTCCCTTTTAAACCATTTCCAGATTATCCTGTTCCATTCAGTTTCATTTTTTTTCCAGTCTATTGCTTAAAACAATAAAGTCGCGGTTAATCTTCGGGTGCGATCATACCAGCACTAATGCACCGGATCCCATCAGAACTCCGCAGTTGAGCGTGCTTGGGCGAGAGTAGTACTAGGATGGCTGACCCCCTGGGAAGTCCTCGAGTTGCACCCCTTTAGTCCCTTTTTCGACCCCCCTCCTTTTTTTTTTTTTCCCCAGACAGCCTGTCCGATTTTTAGCCCATTCAATCGCCTTCGCCTCATTTTCGAGAAATTTCTCCCTTTTAAACCATTTCCAGAATATCCTATTCTATTCAATTTCATTTTTTTTCCCGTCTACAGCTTAAAACAATAGAGTCGCGGTTAATCTTCGGGTGCGATCATACCAGCACAAATGCACCGGATCCCATCAGAACTCCGCAGTTAAGCGCGCTTGGCCGAGACTAGTACTAGGATGGGTGACCCCCTGGGAAGTCCTCGTGTTGCACCCCTTTTGTCCCTTTTTCCAACCCCCCCCCCTTTTTTTTTTCCCCGGACAGCCTGTCCGATTTTTAGCCCATTCAATCGCCTTCGCCTCCTTTTTGACAAATTTCTCCCTTTTAAACCATTTCCAGATTATCCTGTTCCATTCAATTTCATTTTTTTTCCAGTCTACTGCTTAAAACAATAAAGTCGCGATTAATCTTCGGGTGCGATCATACCAGCACTAATGCAACGGACCCCGTCAGAACTTCCCAGTTAAGCGTGCTTGGGCGAGAGTAGTACTAGGATGGGTGACCCCTTGGGAAGTCCTTGTGTTGCACCCCTTTTGCCCCTTTTTCCACACCCCCCCTTTTTTTTTTCCCCGGACAGCCTGTCCGATTTTTAGCCCATTCAATTGCCTTCGCCTCATTGTCGAGAAATTTCTCCCTTTTAAACCATTTCCAGATTATCCTGTTCCATTCAATTTCATTTTTTTCCCGTCTACAGCTTAAAACAATTGAGCCGTGGTTAATTTTCGGGTGCGATCATACCAGCACTAGTGCACCGGATCCCGTCAGAACTCCGCAGTTAAGCGTGCTTGGGCGAGAGTAGTACTAGGATGGGTGACGCCCTGGGAAGTCCTCGTGTTGCACCCCTTTTGTCCCTTTTTCCAACCCCCCCCCCCTTTTTATTTTTTTTCCCCGGACAGCCTGTCTGATTTTTAGCCCATTCAATCGCCTTCGCCTCCTTTTCGACAAATTTCTCCCTTTTAAACCATTTCCAGATTATCCTGTTCCATTCAATTTCATTTTTTTTCCCGTCTAATGCCTAAAACAATAAAGTCGCGGTTAATCTTCGGGTGCGATCATACCAGCACTAATCCACCGGATCCCATCAGAACTCCGCAGTTAAGCGTGCTTGGGGGAGAGTAGTACTAGGATGGGTGACCCCCTGGGAAGTCCTCGAGTTGCACCCCTTTTGTCCCTTTTTCGACCCCCTCCTATTTTTTTTTTCCCCGGACAGCCTGTACGATTTTTAGCCCATTCATTCGCCTTCGCCTACTTTTCGACAAATTCCTCCCTTTTAAACCATTTCCAAATTATCCTGTTCCATTCAATTTCATTTTTTTTCCCATCGACTGCTTAAAACAATAAAGTCGCGGTTAATCTTCGGGTGCGATCATACCAGCACTAATGCACCGGATCCCATCAGAACTCCGCCATTAAGCGTGCTTGGGCGAGAGTAGTACTGGGATGGGTAACCCCATGGGAAGTCCTCGTGTTGCACCCATTTTGCCCCTTTTTCCACCCCCCACTTTTTTTTTTCTCGGGGCAGCCTGTCCGATTTTTATCCCATTCTATCGCCTTTGCCTCATTTTCGACAAATTTCTCACTTTCAAACCATTTCCAGATTATCCTGTTCCATTCAATTTCATTTTTTTCCGGTCTACTGCTTAAAACAATAAAGTCGGGGTTAATCTTCGGTTGCGATGATACTGGCACTGATGCACCGGATCCCATCAGAACTCCGCAATTAAGCGTGCTTGGGCGAGAGTAGTACTAGGATGGGTGACCCCCGGGGAAGTCCTCGTGTTGCACCCCTTTTGTCACCTTTTCCACGCCCCCTTTATTTTATTTTTTTCCCCGGACAGCCTGTCCGATTTTTAGCCCATTCAATCGCCTTCGCCTCCTTTTCGACAAATTTCTCCCTTTCAAAACATTTCCAGATTATCCTGTTCCATTCAATTTCATTTTTTTTCCGGTCTACTGCTTAAAATAATGAAGTCGCGGTTAATCTTCGGGTGCGATCATACAAGCAGTAATGCACCGGATCCGATCAGAACTCCGCAGTTTAGCGTGCTTGGGCGAGACTAGTAGTAGGATGGGTGACCCCCTGGGAAGTCCTCGTGTTGCACCACTTTTGTCCCCTTTTCCACCCCGCCTTTATTTATTTTTTTCCCCGGACAGCCTGTCCGATTTTTCGCCCATTCAATCGCCTTTGCCTCCTTTTCGACAAATTTCTCCCTTTTAAACTATTTCCAGATTATCCTGTTCCATTCAATTTCATATTTTTTCCCGTCTACTGGTTAAAACAATAAAGTCGCGGTTAATCTTCGGGTGCGATCATACCAGCACTAATGCACCGGATCCCAACAGAACTCCACAGTTAAGCGAGCTTGGGCGAGAGTAGTACTAGGACGGTTGACCCGCTGGGAAGTCCTCGTGTTGCACCCCTTTTGCCCCTTTTTCCACCCTCCCCCCCCTTTTTTTCTTTTCCTCGGACAGCCTGTCCGATTTATAGCCCATTCAATCGCCTTCGCCCCCTTTTCGACAAATTTCTCCCTTTTAAACCATTTGCTGATTATCCTGTTCCAATCAATTTCATTTTTTTTCCCGTCTACTGCTTAAAACAATAAAGTCGCGAGTTATCTTCGGGTGCGATCATACCAGCACTAATGCACCGGATCCCATCAGAACTCTGCAGTTAAGCGTGCTTAGGCTAGAGTAGTACTAGGATGGCTGACCCCCTGGCAAGTCCTTGAGTTGCACCCCTTTTGTCCCTTTTTCGGCCACCCTACTTTTTTTTTTTTTTTTCCCCGGACATCCTGTCCGATTTTTAGCCCATTCATTCGCCTTCGCCTCATTTTCGACAAATTTCTTCCTTTTAAACCATTTCCAGATTATCCAGTTCCATTAAATTTCATTTTTTTTCCTGTCTACTACTTAAAACAATAAAGTTGCGGTTAATCTTCGGGTGCGATCATAACGGCACTACTGCCCCGGATCCCATCAGAACTCCGCAGTTAAGCGTGCTTGGGCGAGAGTAGTACTAGTATGGGTGACCCCCTGGAAAGTCCTCGTGTTGCACCCCTTTTGTCCCTTTTTCCAACCCCCCATTTTTTTTTTCCCCGGACAACCTGTCGGATTTCTAGGCCATTCAATCGCCTTCGCCTCCTTTTCGACAAATTTCTCCCTTTTAAAGCATTTCCAGATTATCCTGTTCCATTCAATTTCATTTTTTTTCCCGTCTACTGCTTAAAACAATAAAGTCGCGAACAATCTTCGGGTGCGATCATACCAGCACTAATGCAACGGACCCCGTCAGAACTTCGCAGTTAAGCGTGCTTGGGCGAGAGTAGTACTAGGATGGGTGACCCCCTGGGAAGTCCTTGTGTTGCACCCCTTTTGTCCCTTTTTCCACCCCCCCTTTTTATTTTTCCCGGAAAGCCTGCCCGATTTTTAGCCCATTCAATCGCCTTCGCCTCCTTTTCGACAAATTTCTCCCGTTTAAACCATTTCCAGATTATCCTATTCCATTCAATTTCATTTTTTTTCCCGTCTACTGCTTAAAAAAATAAAGTCGCGGTTAATCTTCGGGTGCAATCTTACCAGCACTAATGCGCCGGATCCCATCAGAACTCCGTAGTTAAGCGTTCTTGGGCGAGAGTAGTACTAGGACGGGTGACCCGCTGGGAAGTCCTCGTGTTGCACCCCTTTTGTCCATTTTTCCACCCTCCCCCCCATTTTTTTTTTCCCCCGAACAGCCTGTCCGATTTTTAGCCCATTCAATCGCCTTCGCCCCCTTTTCGACAAATTTCTCCCTTTTAAACCATTTCCTGATTATCCTGTTCCATTCAATTTCATTTTTTTTCCCGTCTACTGCTTAAAACAATAAAGTCGCGGTTAATCTTCGGGTGCGATCATACGAGCACTAATGCACCGGATCCCATCAGAGCTCCGCAGTTAAGCGTGCTTGGGCGAGAGTAGTACTAGGATGGCTGACCCCCTTGCAAGTTCTCGTGTTGCACCCCTTTTGTCCCTTTTTCCGCCCCCCCCTTTTTTTTTCCCCGTACAGCCTGTCCGATTTTTAGCCCATTCAATTGGCTTCGCCTCCTTTTCGACAAATTTCTCCCTTTTAAACCATTTCCAGATTATCCTGCTCCATTCAATTTCATTTTTTTTCCCGTCTACTGCTTAAAACAATAAAGTCGGAGTTAATCTTCGGGTGCGATCATACCAACACTAATGCACTGGATCCCATCAGAACACTGCAGTTAAGCGTGCTTGGGCGAGAGTAGTACTAGGATGGCTGACCCCCTTGCAAGTTCTCGTGTTGCACCCCTTTTGTCCCTTTTTCCGCCCCCCCCTTTTTTTTTCCCCGTACAGCCTGTCCGATTTTTAGCCCATTCAGTTGGCTTCGCCTCCTTTTCGACAAATTTCTCCCTTTTAAACCATTTCCAGATTATCCTGCTCCATTCAATTTCATTTTTTTTCCCGTCTACTGCTTAAAACAATAAAGTCGGAGTTAATCTTCGGGTGCGATCATACCAACACTAATGCACTGGATCCCATCAGAACACTGCAGTTAAGCGTGCTTGGGCGAGAGTAGTACTAGGACGGGTGACCCCCTGGGAAGTCCTCGTGTTGCACCCCTTTTGTCCCTCTTTCCACCCCGCCATTTTCTTTTTTTTTCCCGGACAGCCTGTCCGATTGTTAGCCCATTCAATCGCCTTCGCCTCATTTTCGACAATTTTCTCCCTTTTATACCATTTCCAGATTATCATGTTCCATTCAATTTCATTTTTTTTTCCGTCTACTGCTTAAAACAGTAAAGTCGCGGTTAATCTTCGGGTGCGATCATACTAGCACTAATGCACCGGATCCCATCAGAACTCCGCAGTTAAGCGTGCTTGGGCGAGAGTAGTACTAGGATGGGTGACCCCCTGGGAAGTCCTCGTGTTGCACCCCTTTTGTCCCTTTTTCCACCCCCATTTCTTTTTTTTTTCCCGGACAGCCTGTCCTATTTTTAGCCCATTCAATCGCCTTCGCCTCCTTTTCGACAAATTTCTCCCTTTTAAACCATTTCCAGATTATCCTGCTCCATTCAATTTCATTTTTTTTCCCGTCTACTGCTTAAAACAATAAAGTCGCGGTTAATCTTCGGGTGCGATCATACCAGCACTAATGCACCGGATCCCATCAGAACTCCGCAGTTAAGCGTGCTTGGGCGAGAGTAGTATTAGGATGGCTGACCCCCTGGCAAGTTCTCGAGTTGCACCCCTTTTGTCCCTTTTTCGACCCCCCTCCTTTTTTTTTTTCCCCCGGACAGCCTGTCCGATTTTTAGCCCATTCATTCGCCTTCGCCTCCTTTTCGACAAATTTCTCCCTTTTAAACCATTTCCAGATTATCCTGTTCCATTAAATTTCATTTTTTTTCCCGTCTACTGCTTAAAACAATAAAGTCGCGGTTAATCTTCGGGTGCGATCATACCAGCACTACTGCACCGGATCCCATCAGAACTCCGCAGTTAAGCGTGCTTGGGCGAGAGTAGTACTAGGAAGGGTGACCCACTGGGAAGTCCTCGTGTTGCACCTCTTTTGTCCCTATTTCCACCCCCCCCCTTTTCTTTTTTTTTTCCCGGACAGCCTGTCCTATTTTTAGCCCATTCAATCGCCTTCGCCTCCTTTTCGACAAATTTCTCCCTTTTAAACCATTTCCAGATTATCCTGTTCCATTCAATTTCATTGTTTTTCCCATCCACTGCTTAAAACAATAAGGTCGCGATTAATCTTCGGGTGCGATCATCCAGCACTAATGCAACGGACCCCGTTAGAACTTCGCAGTTAAGCGTGCTTGGGCGAGAGTAGTACTAAGATGGGTGACCCCTTGGGAAGTCCTCGTGTTGCACCCCTTTTGCCCCTTTTTCCACCCCCTCTGCCTTTTTTTTCCCCGGACAGCCTGTCCGATTTTTAGCCCATTCAATCGCCTTCGCCTCATTTTCGAGAAATTTCTCCCTTTTAAACCATTTCCATATTATCCTGTTCCATTCAATTTAATTTTTTTTCCCGTCTACAGCTTAAAACAATAGAGTCGCGGTTAATCATCGGGTGCGATCATACCAGCAGTAATGCACCGGATCCCATCAGAACTCTGCAGTTAAGCGTGCTTAGGCTAGAGTAGTACTAGGATGGCTGACCCCCTGGCAAGTCCTTGAGTTGCACCCCTTTTGTCCCTTTTTCGGCCACCCTCATTTTTTTTTTCCCCGGACAGCCTGTCCGATTTTTAGCCCATTCATTCTCCTTCGCATCCTTTTCGACAAATTTCTCCCTTTTAAACCATTTCCAGATTATCCTGTTCCATTAAATTTCATTTTTTTTCCTGTCTACTTCTTAAAACAATAAAGTTGCGGTTAATCTTCGGGTGCGATCATAACGGCACTACTGCCCCGGATCCCATCAGAACTCCGCAGTTAAGCGTGCTTGGGCGAGAGTAGTGCTAGTATGGGTGACCCCCTGGAAAGTCCTCGTGTTGTACCCCTTTTGTCCCTTTTTCCAACCCCCCATTTTTTTTTTCCCCGAACAACTTGTCCGATTTTTAGCCCATTCAATCGCCTTCGCCTCCTTTTCGACAAATTTCTCCCTTTTAAAGCATTTCCAGATTATCCTGTTCCATTCAATTTCATTTTTTTTCCCGTCTATTGCTTAAAACAATAAAGTCGCGAATAATCTTCGGGTGCGATCATACCAGCACTAATGCAACGGACCCCGTCAGAACTTCGCAGTTAAGCGTGCTTGGGCGAGAGTAGTACTAGGATGGGTGACCCCCTGGGAAGTCCTCGTGTTGCACCCCTTTTGTCCCTTTTTCCACACCCCCCCCTTTTTTTTTTCCCGGGCAGCCTGTTCGATTTTTAGCCCATTCAATCGCCTTCGCCTCATTTTCGAGAAATTTCTCCCTTTTAAACCATTTCCAGATTATCCTGTTCCATTCAATTTCATTTTTTTTCCCGTCGACAGCTTGAAACAATAGAGTCGCGGTTAATCTTCGGGTGCGATCATACCAGCACTAATGCACCGTATCCCATCAGAACTCCGCAGTTAAGCGTACTTGGGCGAGAGTAGTACTAGGATGGGTGACCCCCTGGGAAGTCCTCGTGTTGCACCCCTTTTGTCCCTTTTTGCACCCCCCCGTTTTTTTTTTCCCGGACAGGCTATCTGATTTTTAGCCCATTCAATCGCCTTCGCCTCCTTTTCGACAAATTTCTCCCTTTTAAACCATTTCCAGATTATCCTGTTCCATTCAATTTCATTTTTTTTTCCCGTCTACTGCTTAAAACAATAAAGTCGTGGTTAATCTTCGAGTGCAATCTTACCAGCACTAATGCACAGAATCACGTCAGAACTCCACAGTTAAGCGTGCTTGGGCGAGAGTAGTACTAGGATGGGTGACCCCCTGGGAAGTCCTCGTGTTGCACCCCTTTTGTCCCTTTTTCCACCCCCCCCTTTGTTTTTTCCCGGAAAGCCTGTCTGATTTTTAGCCCATTCAATCTCCTTTACCTCCTTTTCGACAAATTTCTCCCTTTTGAACCATTTCCAGATTATCCTGTTCCATTCAATTTCATTTTTTTTCCCGTCTACTGCAAAAAACAATAAAGTCGCGGTTAATCTTCGGGTGCGATCATACCAGCACTAATGCACCGGATCCCATCAGAACTCCGTAGTTATGCGTGCTTGGGCGTGAGTAGTACGAGGATGGGTGACCCCCTGGGAAGTCCTCGTGTTGCACCCCTTTCATCCCATCTTCCACCCCCCCCCATTTTTTTTTTCCCCGGACAGCCTGTCCGATTTTTAGCCCATTCAATCGCCATCGCCTCCTTTTCGACAAATTTCTCCCTTTCAAACCATTTCCAGATTATCCGGTTCCATTCAATTTCATTTTTTTTCCCATCTACTGCTTAAAACAATAAAGTCGCGATTAAACTTGGGGTGCGATCATACCAGCACTAATGCACCTGATGCCATCCGAACTCCGCAGTTATGCGTGCTTGGGTGAGAGTAGTACTACGATGGGTGACCCCCGGGGAAGTCCTCGTGTTGCACCCCTTTTGTCCCTTTTTCCACAGCCCACCCTTTTTTTTTTCCCTGGACAGCCTGTCCGATATTTAGCCCATTCAATTGCCTTCGCCTCCTTTTCGACAAATTTCTCCCTCTTAAACCATTTCCAGATTATCCTGTTCCATTCAATTTCATTTTTTTTCCCGTCAATTGCTTAAAACAATAAAGTCGCGGTTAATCTTCGGGTGTGATCATACCAGCACTAATGCACCGTATCCCATCAGAACTCCGCAGTTAAGCGTACTTGGGCGAGAGTAGTACTAGGATGGGTGACCCCCTGGGAAGTCCTCGTGTTGCACCCCTTTTGTCCCTTTTTCCACCCCCCCACTTTTTTTTTCCCGGAAAGCCTGTCCGATTTTTAGCCCATTCAATCGCCTTCGCCTCCTTTTCGACAAATTTATCCCTTTTAAACCATTTCCAGATTATCCTGTTCCATTCAATTTCATTTTTTTTCCCGTCTACTGCAAAAAACAATAAAGTCGCGGTTAATCTTCTGGTGCGATCATACCAGCACTAATGCACCAGATCCCATCCGAACTCCGCAGTTAAGCGTGCTTGGGCGAGAGTAGTACTACGATGGGTGACCCCCGGGGAAGTCCTCGTGTTGCACCCCTTTTGTCCCTTTTTCCACAACCCTCTTTTTTTTTTTTTTTTCCCTGGACAGCCTGTCCGATATTTAGCCCATTCAATCACCTTCGCCTCCTTTTCGACAAATTTCTCCCTTTTAAACCATTTGCAGATTATCCTGTTCCATTCAATTTCATTTTTTTTCCCGTCTACTGCTTAAAACAATAAAGTCGCGGTTAATCTTCGAGTGCAATCATACCAGCACTAATGCACCGGATCCCATCAGAACTCCTCAATTAACCGTGCTTGGGCGAGAGTAGTACTAGGATGGGTGACCCCCTGGCAAGTCCTCGTGCTGCACCCCTTTTGTCCCTTTTTCCACCCCCCCCTTTGTTTTTTCCCGGAAAGCCTGTCTGATTTTTAGCCCATTCAATCGCCTTTACCTCCTTTTCGACAAATTTCTCCCTTTTGAACCATTTCCAGATTATCCTGTTCCATTCAATTTCATTTTTTTTCCCGTCTACTGCAAAAAACAATAAAGTCGCGGTTAATCTTCGGGTGCGATCATACCAGCACTAATGCACCGGATCCCATCAGAACTCCACAGTTAAGCGTACTTGGGCGAGAGTAGTACTAGGATGGGTGACCCCCTGGGAAGTCCTCGTGTTGCACCACTTTTGTCCCTTTTTCAACCCCCCTTTTTTTTTTCCCCGGACAACCTGTCCGATTTTTAGCCCATTCAATTGCCTTCGCCTCCTTTCCGACAAATTTCTCCCTTTTAAACCATTTCCAGATTATCCTGTTCCATTCAATTTCATTTTTTTTCCCGTCTACTGCTTAAAACAATAAAGTCGCGATTAATCTTTGGGTGCGATCTTACCAGCACTAATGCACCGAATCCCATCAGAACTCCACAGTTAAGCGTGCTCAGGCGAGAGTAATACTAGGATGGGTGACCCCCTGGGAAGTCCTCGTGTTGCACCACTTTTGTCCCTTTTTCCACCCCCCTTTTTTTTTTCCCCGGACAGCCGGTCCGATTTTTAGCCAATTCAATCGCCTTCGCCTCCTTTTCGACAAATTTCTCCCTTTTAAACCATTTCCAGATTATCCTGTTCCATTCAATTTAATTTTTTTCCCGTCTACTGCTTAAAACAATAAAGTCGCAGTTAATCTTCGGGTGCGATCATACCAGCACTAATGCACCGGATCCCATCCGAACTTCGCAATTAAGCGTGCTTGGGCGAGAGTAGTACTAGGATGGGTCACCCCCTGGCAAGTCCTCGTGTTGCACCCCTTTTGTTCCTTTTTCCACCCCCCTTTTTTTTTTCCCGGACAGCCTGTCCGATTTTTAGCCCATTCAATCGCCTTCGCCTCCTTTCCGACAAATTTCTCCCTTTTAAACCATTTCCAGAATATCCTATTGTATTCAATTTCATTTTTTTCCCGTCTACTGCTTAAAACAATAAAGTCGCAGTTAATCTTCGGGTGCGATCTTACCAGCACTAATGCACCGAATCCCATCAGAACTCCACAGTTAAGCGTGCTTAGGCGAGAGTTGTACTAGAATGGGTGACCCACTGGGAAGTCCTCGTGTTGCACCCCTTTTGTCCCTTTTTCCACCCCCATTTTCTTTTTTTTTTCCCGGACAGCCTGTCCGATTTTTAGCCCATTCAATCGCCTTCGCCTTCTTTCCGAAAAATTTCTCCCTTTTAAACCGTTTCCAGATTATCCTGTTCTATTCAATTTCATTTTTTTTCCCGTCTGCTGCTTAAAACAATAAAGTCGCGGTTAATCTTCGGGTGCGATCATACCAGCACTAATGCACCAGATCCCATCAGAACTCCGCAATTAAGCGTGCTTGGGTGAGAGTAGTACTAGGATGGGTGACCCCCTGGCAAGTCCTCGTGTTGCACCCCTTTCGTTCCTTTTTCCACCCCCCTTTTTTTTTTTCCCCGGACAGCCTGTCCGATTTTTAGCCCATTCAATCGCCTTCGCCTCCTTTTCGACAAATTTCACCCTTTTAAACCATTTCCAAATTATCCTGTTCCATTCAATTTCATTTTTTTTCCCGTCTACTGCTTAAAACAATAAAGTCGCGATTAATCTTGGGGTGCGATCATACCAGCAATAATGCACCAGATCCCATCCGAACTCCGCAGTTAACCGTCCTTGCGCGAGAGTAGTACTACGATGGGTGACCCCAGGGGAAGTCCTCGTGTTGCACCCCTTTTGTCCCTTTTTCCACAACCCCCCTTTTTTTTATTTTTCCCTGGACAGCCTGTCCGATATTTAGCCCATTCAATCTCTTTCGCCTCATTTTCGACAAATTTCTCCCTTTTAAACTATTTCCAGATTATCCTGTTCCATTCAATTTCATTTTTTTTCCCGTCTACTGCTTAAAACAATAAAGTCGCGGTTAATCTTCGGGTGCGATCATACCAGCACTAATGCACCGGCTCCCATCCGAACTTCGCAATTAAGCGTGCTTGGGCAAGAGTAGTACTAGGATGGGTGACCCCCTGGCAAGTCCTCGTGTTGCACCCCTTTTGTTCCTTTTTCCACCCCCCCTTTTTTTTTTCCCGGACAGCTTGTCCGATTTTTAGCCCATTCAATCGCCTTCGCCTCCTTCTCGACAAATTTCTCCCTCTTAAACCATTTCCAGATTATCTTGTTCCATTCAATTTCATTTTTTTTCCCGTCTACTGCTTAAAAGAATAAAGTCGCGGTTAATCTTCGGGTGCGATCATACCAGCACTAATGCACCGGATCCCATCAGAACTCCGCAGTTAAGCGTACTTGGGCGAGAGTAGTACTAGGATTGGTGACCCACTGGGAAGTCCTCGTGTTGCACCCCTTTTCTGCCTTTTTCCACCCCTATTTTTTTTTTCCCGGACTGTCGGTCCGATTTTTAGCCCATTCAATCGCCTTCGCCTCCTTTCCGAAAAATTTCTCCCTTTTAAACCATTTCCAGATTATCCTGTTCCATTCAATATCTTTTTTTTTCCCGTCTACAGCTTAAAACAATAAAGTCGCGGTTAATCTTTGGGTGCGATCTTACCAGCACTAATGCATCGAATCCATCAGAACTCCACAGTTAAGCGTGCTTAGGCGAGAGTAGTACTAGGATGGGTGACCCCCTGGGAAGTCCTCGTGTTGCACCACCTTTGTCCCTTTTTCCACCCCCCCGTTTTTTTTCCCCGGACAGCTTTTCCGATTTTTAGCCCATTCAATCGCCTTCACCTCCTTTTCGACAAATTTCTCCCTTTTAAACCATTTCCAGATTATCTTGTTCCATTCAATTTCATTTTTTTCCCGTCTACTACTTCAAAAAATAAAGTCGCGGTTAATCTTCGGGTGCGATCATACCAGCACTAATGCACCGGATCCAATCAGAACTCCCCAGTTAAGCGTGGTTGGGCAAGAGTAGTACTAGGATGGGTGAACCCCTGGGAAGTCCTCGTGTTGCACCCCTTTTGTCCCTTTTTCCACCCCCCTTTTTTTTTTCTTTCACCGGACTGCCTGTCCGATTTTTAGCCCATTCAATCGCCTTCGCCTCCTTTTCGACAAATTTCTCCCTTTTAAACCATTTTCTGACTATCCTGTTCTATTCAATTTCATTTTTTTCCCCGTCTACTGCTTAAAACTATAAAGTCGCGGTTAATCTTCGGGTGCGATCATACCAGCACTAATGCACCGGATCCCATCAGAACTCCGCAATTAAGCGTGCTTGGGCGATAGTAGTACTAGGATGGGTGACCCCCTGGGAAGTCCTCGTGTTGCACCCCTTTTGTCCCTTTTTCCACCCCCTCTTTTTTTTTTTTTTTTCCCGGACAGCTTGTCCGATTTTTAGCCCATTCAATCGCCTTCGCCTCCTTTTCGACAAATTTCTCCCTTTTAAACCATTTCCAGATAATCCTGTTCCATTCAATTTCATTTTTTTTCCCGTCTACTGCATAAAACAATAAAGTCGCGGTTAATCTTCGGGTGCGATCAAACCAGCCCTAATGCACCGGATCCCATTAGAACTCCGCAGTAAAGCGTGCTTGGGCGAGAGTAGTACTAGGATGGGTGACCCCCTGGGAAGTCCTTGTGTTGCACCCCTTTTGTCCTTTTTCCACCCCCCCCCCTTTTTTTTTCCCTGGACAGCCTGTCCGATTTTTAGCCCATTCAATCGCCTTCGCCTAATTTTCGACAAATTTCTCCCTTTTAAACCATTTCCAGATTATCCAGTTCCATTCAATTTCATTTTTTTCCAGTCTACTGCTTAAAACAATAAAGTCGCGGTAAATCTTCGGGTGCGATCATACCAGCACTAATGCACCGGATCCCATCAGAACTCCGCAGTTAAGCGTGCTTGGGCGAGAGTAGTACCCAGATGGGTGACCCCCTGGGAAGTCCTCGTGTTGCACCCCTTTTGTCCCTTTTCCCACCCTTTTGCTTTTTCCTTCCCCGGACAGCCTGTCCGATTTTTAGCCCATTCAATCGCCTTCACCTCCTTTCGACAAATTTCTCCCTTTTAAACCATTTCCAGATTATCCTGTTCCATTCAATTTCATTTTTTTTCCCGTCTACTGCTTAAAACAATAAAGTCGCGGTTAATCTTCGGGTGCGATCATACCAGCACTAATGCACCGGATCCCATCAGAACTCCGCAGTTAGGCGTGCTTAGGAGGGAGTAGTACTAGGATGGTTGACCCCCTGGGAAGCCCTCGTGTTGCGTCCCTTTTTCCACCCATTTTTTTTTTTTTTCTTCGGACAGCCTGTCCGATTTTTAGCCCATTCAATCGCCTTCGCCTCTTTTTCGACAAAGTTCTCCCTTTTAAACCATTTCCAGATTACCCTGTTCCATTCATTTTCATTTATTTTCCCGTCTACTGCTTAAAACAATAAAGTCGCGATTAATCTGCGGGTGCGATCATACCAGCACTAATGCACCGGATCCCAATAGAACTCCGCAGTTAAGCGTGCTTGGGCGAGAGTAGTACAAGGATGGGTGACCCCCTGGGAGGTCCTCGTGTTGCACCCGTTTTTCCCCTTTTTCCACCCCCCCTTTTTTTTTTCCCCCGGAAAGCCTGTCCGATTTTTAGACCATTCAATCGTCTTCGCCTCCTTTTCGACAAATTTCTCCCTTTTAAACCGTTTCCAGATTATCCTGTTCCATTCAATTTCGTTTTTTTTCCCGTCTACTGCATAAAACAATAAAGTCGCGGTTAATCTTCGGGTGCGATCATACCAGCACTAATGCACCGGATCCCATCAGAACTCCGCAGTTAAGCGTGCTTAGGAGAGAGTAGTACTAGGATGGCTGACCCCCTGGGAAGTCCTCGTGTTGCGCCCCTTTTGTCCCTTTTTCCACCCCCTTTTTTTTTTTTCTTCGGACAGCCTGTCTGATTTTTAGCACATTCAATCGCCTTCGCCTCCTTTTCGACAAAGTTCTCCCTTTTAAACCATTTCCAGATTACCCTGTTCCATTCAATTTCATTTTTTTTCCCGTCTACTGCTTAAAACAATAAAGTCGCGGTTAATCTCCGGGTGCGATCATACCAGCACTAATGCACCGGGTCCCATCAGAACTCCGCAGTTATGCGTGCCTAGGAGAGAGTAGTACTAAGATGGGTGACCCCCTGGGAAGTCCTCGTGTTGCGGCCCTTTTGTCCCTTTTTCCACGCCCCCCCCCTTTTTTTTTTCTTCGAACAGCCTGTCCGATTTTTAGCCCATTCAATCGCTTTCGCCTCCTTTTCGACAAAGTTCTCCCTTTCAAACCATTTCTAGATTACCCTGTTGCATTCAATTTCATTTTTTTTCCCGTCTACTGCTTAAAACAATAAGTCTGCGGTTAATCTTCGGGTGCGATCATACCAGCACTAATGCACCGGATCCCATCAGAACTCCGCAGTTAAGCATGCTTGGGCGAGAGTAGTACTAGGACGGGTGACCCGCTAGGAAGTCCTCGTGTTGCACCACTTTAGTCCCTTTTTCCACCCCCCCGTTTTTTTTTTCCCCGGACAGCCTGTCCAATTTTTAGCCCATTCAATCGCCTTCGCCTCCTTTTCGACAAATTTCTCCCTTTTAAACCATTTCCAAATTATCCTGTTCCATTCAATTTCATTTTTTTTCCCGTTTACTGCTTAAAACAATAAAGTCGCGATTAATCTAGGGGTGCGATCATACCAGCACTAATGCACCAGATCCCATCCGAACTCTGCAGTTAAGCGTGCTTGGACGAGAGTAGTACTAGGATGGGTGACCCCCTGGGAGTTCCTCGTGTTGCACCCGTTTTTTCCCTTTTTCCACCCCCCCTTTTTTTTTTCCCCGGAAAGCCGGACCGATTTTTAGCCCATTCAATCGCCTTCGCCTCCTTTTCGACAAATTTCTCCCTTTTAAACCGTTTCCAGATTATCCTGTTCCATTCAATTTCATTTTTTTTCCCCGTCTACTGCATAAAACAATAAAGTCGCGGTTAATCTTCGGGTGCGATAATACCAGCACTAATGCACCGGATCCCATCAGAACTCCGCAGTTAAGCGTGCTTGGGTGAGAGTAGTACTAGGACGGGTGACCCGCTGGGAAGTCCTCGTGTTCCACCACTTTTGTCCCTTTTTCCACCCCCCTTTTTTTTTTTCCCGAACAGCCTGTCCGATTTTTAGCCCATTCAATCGCCTTCGCCTCTCTTTCGACAAATTTCTCCATTTTAAACCATTTCCAGATTATCCTGTTCCATTCAATTTCATTTTTTTTCCCGTCTACTGCTTAAAACAATAAAGTCGCGATTAATCTTGGGGTGCGATCATACCAGCACTAATGCACCAGATCCCATCCGAACTCCGCAGTTAAGCGTGCTTGGGCGAGAGTAGTACTACGATGGGTGATCCCCGGGGAAGTCCTCGTGTTGCACCCCTTTTGTCCCTTTTTCCACAACCCTCCTTTTTTTTTTTCCCTGGCAGCCTGTCCGATATTTAGCCCATTCAATCGCCTTCGCCTCCTTTTCGACAAATTTCTCCCTTTTAAACCATTTCCAGATTATCCTGTTCCATTCAATTTCATTTTTTTTCCAGTCTACTGCTTAAAACAATAAAGTCACGGTTAATCTTCGGGTGCGATCATACCAGCACTAATGCACTGGATCCCATCAGAACTTCGCAATTAAGCGTGCTTGGGCGAGAGTAGTACTAGGATGGGTGACCCCCTGGCAAGTCCTCGTGTTGCACCCCTTTTGTTCCTTTTCCCACCCCCCCTTTTTTTTTTCCCCGGACAGCCTGTCCGATTTTTAGCCCATTCAATCGCCTTCGCCTCCTTTTCGAGAAATTTCTCCCTCTTAAACCATTTCCAGATTATCTTGTTCCATTCAATTTCATTTTTTTTCCTGTCTACTCCTTAAAACAATAAAGTCGCGGTCAATCTTCGGGTGCGATCTAACCAGCACTAATGCCTCGAATCCCATCAGAACTCCACAGTTAAGCGTGCTTAAGCGAGAGTAGTACTAGGATGGGTGACCCCCTGGGAAGTCCTCGTGTTGCACCACTTTTGTCCCATTTTTCACCCCCCTTTTTTTTTTCCCCGGACAGCCTGTCCGATTTTTAACCCATTCAATCGCCTTCCCCTCCTTTTCGACAAATTTCTTCCTTTTAAACCATTTCCAGATTATCCTTTTCCATTCAATTTCATTTTTTTCCCGTCTACTTCTTCAAACAGTAAAGTCGCGGTTAATCTTCGGGTGCGATCATACCAACACTAATGCACCGGATCCCATCAGAACTCCTCAGTTAAGCGTGCTTGGGCGAGAGTAGTACTAAGATGGGTGAACCCCTGGGAAGTCCTCGTGTTGCACCCCTTTTGTCCCTTTTTCCACCCCCCCCACCTATTTTTTTTTCTTTCACCGGACAGCCTGCCCGATTTTTAGCCCATTCAATCGCCTTCGCCTCCTTTTCGACAAATTCCTCCCTTTTAAACCATTTCCAGATTATCCTGTTCTATTCAATTTCATTTTTTTTCCCGTCTACTGCTTACAACAATAAAGTCGCGGTTAATCTTCGGGTGCGATCATACCAGCACTAATGCACCGGATCCCATCAGAACTTCGCAATTAAGCGTCCTTGGGCGAGAGTAGTACTAGGATGGGTGACCCCCTAGGAAGTCCTCGTGTTGCACCCCTTTTGTCCTTTTTTCCACCCCCTCCTTTTTTTTTTTTCCCCGGAGAGCCTGTCCGATTTTTAGCCCATTCAATCCCCTTCGCCTACTTCTCGACAAATTTCTCCCTTTTAAACCATTTCCAGATTATCCTGTTCCATTCAATTTCATTTTTTTTCCAGTCTACGGCTTAAAACAATAAAGTCACGGTAAATCTTCGGGTTCGATCATACCAGCACAAATGCACCGGATCCCATCAGAACTCCGCAGTTAAGCGTGCTTGGGCGACAGTAGTACTGGGATGGGTGACCCACTGGGAAGTCCTCGTGTTGCACCCCTTTTGTCCTTTTTCCCACCCCCCCTTTTAATTTTTCCTTCCCCGGACAGCCTGTCCGATTTTTAGCCCATTCAATCGCCTTCGCCTCCTTTTCGACAAATTTCTTCCTTTTAAACCATTTCCAGATTATCCTGTTCCATTCAATTTCATTTTTTTTCCCGTCTACTACTTAAAACAATAAAGTCGCGGTTAATCTTCAGGGGCGATCATACCAGCACTAATGCACCGGATCCCATCAGGACTCCGCAGTTAAGTGTGCTTAGGAGAGAGTAGTACTAGGATGGGTGACCCCCTGGGAAGTCCTCGTGTTGCGGCCCTTTTGTCCCTTTTTCCAACCCCTCTCCCCCCCTTTTTTTTTTCTTCGGACAGCCTGTCCGATTTTTAGCCCATTCAATCGCCTTCGCCTCCTTTTCGACAAAGTTCTCCCTTTTAAACCATTTCCAGATTATCCTGTTCCATTCAATTTCATTTTTTTTCCCGTCTACTGCTTAAAACAATAAGTTTGCGGTTAATCTGCGGTTGAGATCATACCAGCACTAATCCACCGGATCCCATCAGAACTCCGCAGTTAAGCGTGCTTGGGCGAGAGTAGTACTAGGATGGGTGACCCCCAGGGAGGTTCTCGTGTTGCACCCGTTTTTTCCCTTTTTCCACCCCCCTTTTTTTTTTCCCCGGAAAGCCTGTCCGATTTTTACCCCATTCAATCGCCTTCGCCTTCTTTTCGACAAATTTCTCCCTTTTAAACAGTTTCCAGATTATCCTGTTCCATTCAATTTCATTTTTTTTTCCCGTCTACTGCATAAAACAATAAAGACGCGGTTATTCTTCGGGTGCGATCATACCAGCACTAATGCACCGGATCCCACCAGAACTCCGCAATTAAGCGTGCTTAGGAGAGAGTAGTACTAGGATGGGTGACCCCCTGGGAAGTCCTCGTGTTGCGCCCCTTTTGTCGCTTTTTCGACCCCCTTTTTTTTTTCTTCGGACAACTTGTCCGATTTTTAGCCCATTTAATCGCCTTCGCCTCCTTTTCGACAAAGTTCTCCCTTTTAAACCATTTCCAGATTACCCTGTTCCATTCAATTTCAATTTTTTTCCCGTATACTGCATAAAACAATAAAGTCGCGGTTAATCTTTGGGTGCGATCATACCAGCACTAATGCACCGGATCCCATCAGAACTCCGCAGTTAAGCGTGCTTGGGCGAGAGTAGTACTGGGTTGGGTGACCCCCTGGGAAGTCCTCGTGTTGCACCCCTTTTGTTCCTTATCCCACCCCCCCTTTCTCTTTTTTCATCGCCGGACAGCCTGTCCGATTTTTAGCCCCTTCAATCGCCTTCGCCTCCTTTTCGACAAATTTCTCCCGTTTAAACCATTTCCAGATTATCCTGTTCCATTCAATTTCATTTTTTTTCCCGTCTACTGCTTAAAACAATAAAGTCGCGGTTAATCTTCGGGTGCGGTCATACCAGCACTAATGCACCGGATCCCATCAGAACTCCGCAATTAAGCGTGCTTGGGCGAGAGTAGTACTAGGATGGGTGACCCCCTGGGAAGTCCTCGTGTTGCACCACTTTTGTCGCTTTCCCCCCCCCCTTTTTTTTTTCCCCCGGACAGCCGTTCCGATTTTTAGCCCATTCAATCGCCTTCGCCACTTTTTTGACAAATTTCTCCCTTTTAAACCATTTCCAGATTATCCTGTTCCATTAGATTTCATTTTTTTTTCCCGTCTACTGCTTAAAATAATAAAGTCGCGGTTAATCTTCGGGTGCGATCATACCAGCACTAATGCACCGGATCCCATCAGAACTCCGCAGTTAAGCGTGCTTGGGCGAGAGTAGTACTAGGATAGGTGACCCCCTGGCAAGTCCTCGTGTTGCACCCCTTTTGTCCCTTTTTCCACCCCCCCCCTTTTTTTTTTCCCCGGAAAGCCTGTGCGATTTTTAGCCCATTCAATCGCCTTCGCCTCCTTTTCGACAAGTTTCTCCCTTTTAAACCATTTCCAGATTATCCTGTTCCATTCAATTTCATTTTTTTTCCCGTCTACTGCTTAGAACAGTAAGGTTGCGATTAATCTTCAGGTGCGATCATACCAGCACTAATGCACCGGATCCCATCAGAACTTCGCAGTTAAGCGTGCTTGGGCGAGAGTACTATTAGGATGGGTGACCCCCTGGGAAGTCCTCGTGTTGCACCCCTTTTGTCCCTTTTTCCACACCCCCCTTTTTTTTTTCACCGGACAGCCTGTCCGATTTTTAGCCCATTCAATCGCCTTCGCCTCCTTTTCGAGAAATTTCTCCCTTTTAAACCATTTCCAGATTATCCTGTTCTATTCAATTTCATTTTTTTCCCCGTCTACTGCTTAAAACAATAAAGTCGCAGTTAATCCTCGGGTGCGATCATACCAGCACTAATGCACCGGATACCATCAGAACTCCGCAATTAAGCGTGCTTGGGCGAGAGTAGTACTAGGATGGGTGACCCCCTGGGAAGTCCTCGAGTTGCACCCCTTTTGTCCCTTTTTCCACCCCCCCTTTTTTTTTTCTCCCGGACAGCCTGTCCGATTTTTAGCCCATTCAATCGCCTTCGCCTCATTTTCGACAAATTTCTCCCTTTTAAACCATTTCCAGATTATCCTGTTCCATTCAATTTCTTTTTTTTTTCCCGTCTACTGCATAAAACAATAAAGTCGCAGTTAATCTTCGGGTGCGATCATACCAGCACTAATGCACCGGATCCCATCAGAACTCCGCAGTAAAGCTTGCTTGGGCGAGAGTAGTACTGGGATGGGTGACCCCTTGGGAAGTCCTCGTGTTGCACCCCTTTTGTCCCTTTCTCCCCCGCCCCTTTTTTTTTTTTCCCCGGACAGCCGTTCCGATTTTTAGCTCATTTAATCGCCTTCGCCTCTTTTTTGACAAATTTCTCCCTTTTAAACCATTTCCAGATTATCCTGTTCCATTCAATTTCATTTTTTTTCCCGTGCGCTGCTTAAAACAATAAAGTCGCGGTTAATCTTAGGGTGCGATCATTCCAGCAGTAGTGCACCGGATCCCATCAGAACTCCTCAGTTAAGCGTGCGTGGGCGAGAGTAGTACTAGGATGGGTGAATCCCTGGGAAGTCCTCGTTTTGCACCCCTTTTGTCCCTTCTTCCACCCCCCTTTTTTTTTTTCTTCCCCAGACAGCCTGTCCGATTTTTAGACCATTCAATCGCCTTCGCCTCATTTTCGAGAAATTTCTCCCTTTTAAACGATTTCCAGATTATCCTGTTCCATTCAATTTCATTTTTTTTCCCGTCTACAACTTAAAACAATAGAGTCGCGGTTAATCTTCGGGTGCGATCATACCAGCACTAATGCACCGGATCCCATCAGAACTCCGCAGTTAAGCGTGCTTGGGCGAGAGTAGTACTAGGAAGAGTGACCCCCTGGGAAGTCCTCGTGTTCCACCCCTTTTGTCTCTTTTTCCAACCCCGGCTTTTTTTTTTTTCCCCCGGACAGCCTGTCCGATTTTTAGCCCATTCAATCGCCTTCGCCTTCTTTACGACAAATTTCTCCCTTTTAAACCATTTCCAGATTATCCTGTTCCATTCAATTTTATTTTTTTTCCCGTCTACTGCTTAAAACAGTAAAGTCGCGATTAATCTTCGGGTGCGATCATACCAGCACTAATGCACTGGATCCCATCAGAACTCCGCCGTTAAGCGTTCTTGGGCGAGAGTAGTATTAGGATGGGTGACCCCCTGGGAAGTCCTCGTGTTGCATTCCTTTTGTCCCTTTTTCCACACCCCCCCTTTTTTTTTTCCCCGGACAGCCACTCCGATTTTTAGCCCATTCAATCGCCTTCGCCTCCTTTTCGACAAATTTCTCCCTTTTAAACCATTTCCAGATTATCCTGTTCTATTCTATTTCATTTTTTTTCCCGTCTACTGCTTAAAACAATAAAGTCGCGGTTAATCTTCGGGTGCGATCATACCAGCACTAATGCACCGGATCCCATCAGAACTCCGCAATTAACCGTCCTTGGGCAAGAGTAGTATTAGGATGGGTGACCCCCTAGGAAGTCCTCGAGTTGCACCCCTTTTGTCCCTTTTTCCACCCCCCCTTTTTTTTTTCCCGGACAGCCTGTCCGATTTTTAGCCCATTCAATCGCCTTCGCCTCCTTTCCGACAAATTTCTCCCTTTTAAACCATTTCCAGATTATCCTGTTCCATTCAATTTCATTTTTTTTTCTCGTCTACTGCATAAAAGAATAAAGTCCCGGTTAATCTTCGGGTGCGATCATACCAGCACTAATGCACCGGATCCCATCAGAACTCCGCAGTTAAGCGTTCCTGGGCGAGAGTAGTACTAGGATGGGTGACCCCCTGGGAAGCCCTCGTGTTGCACCCCTTTTGTCCCTTTTTCCACCCCCCTTATTTTTTTTTTCCCCGGACAGCCTGTTCGATTTTTAGCCCATTCAGTAGCCTTCGCCTCCTTTTCGACAAATTTCTCCCTTTTAAACCATTTCCAGATAATCCTGTTCCATTGAATATCATTTTTTTTCCGGTCTACTGCTTAAAACAATAAAGTCGCGGTTAATCTTCGGGTGCGATCATACCAGCACTAATGCACCGGATCCCATCAGAACTCCGCAGTTAAGCGTGCGTGGGCGAGAGTAGTACTGGGATGGGTGACCCCCTGGGAAGTCCTAGTGTTGCACCCCTTTTGTCCCTTTTCCCACCCGCCCTTTTACTTTTTTCTTCCCCGGACACCATGTCCGATTTTTATCCCATTCAATCGCCTTCGCCTCCTTTTCGACAAATTTCTTCCTTTTCAACCTTTTCCAGATTATCCTATTCCATTCAATTTCATTTTTTCTCCCGTCTACTGCTTAAAACAATAAAGTCGCGGCTAATCTTCGGGTGCGATCATGCCAGCACTAATGCACCGGATCCCATCAAAACTCCGCAGTTAAGCGTGCTTAGGAGAGAGTAGTACTAGGATGGGTGACCCCCTGGGAAGTCCTCGTGTTGCGCACCTTTTGTCCCTTTTTCCACCCCCCATTTTTTTTTCCCCGGACTGCCTGTCCGATTTTTAGCCCATTCAATCGCCTTCGCCTCCTTTTCGACAAAGTTCTCCCTTTTAAACCATTTCCAGATTATCCTGCTCCATTCAATTTCATTTTTTTTCCCGTCTACTGCTTAAAACAATAAAGTCGCGGCTAATCTTCGGGTGCGATCATACCAGCACTAATGCACCGGATCCCATCAGAACTCCGCAGTTAAGCGTGCTTAGGAGAGAGTAGTACTAGGATGGGTGACCCCCTGGGAAGTCCTCGTGTTGCGGCCCTTTTGTCCCTTTTTCCAACCCCCCCCCTTTTTTTTTTTCTTCGGACAGCCTGTCCGATTTTTAGCCCATTCAATCGCCTTCGCCTCCTTTTCGACAAAGTTCTCCCTTTTAAACCATTTCCAGATTATCCTGTTCCATTCAATTTCATTATTTTTCCCGTCTACTGCTTAAAACAATAAGTTTGCGGTTAATCTGCGGTTGAGATCATACCAGCACTAATCCACCGGATCCCATCAGAACTCCGCAGTTAAGCGTGCTTGGCGAGAGTAGTACTAGGACGGGTGACCCGCTGGGAAGTCCTCGTGTTGCACCCCTTTTGTCCATTTTTCCACCCCCCCATTTTTTTTTTCCCCGGACAGCCTGTTCGATTTTTAGCCCGTTCAATCGCCTTCGCCTCCTTTTCGACAAATTTCTCCCTTTTAAACCATTTCCAGATTATCCTGTTCCATTCAATTTCATTTTTTTTCCCGTCTACAGCTTAAAACAGTGAAGTCGCGATTAATCTTCGGGTGCGATCATACCAGCACTAATGCACCGGATCCCATCAGAACTCCGCCGTCAAGCGTGCATGGGCGAGAGTAGTACTAGGACGGGTGACCCCCTAGGAAGTCCTCGTGTTGCACCCCTTTTGTCCATTTTTCCACCCCCCCGTTTTTTTTTTTTTTCCCCGGACAGCTAGTCCGATTTTTAGCCCATTCAATCGCCTTCGCCTCCTTTTCGACAAAGTGCCCCCTTTTAAACCATTTCCCGATTATCCTGTTCCATTCAATTTCAATTTTTTTCCCGTCTACTAAATTCGCGGTTAATCTTCGGGTGCGATCAAACCAGCACTAATGCACCGGGTCCCGTCAGAACTCCGCAGTTAAGCATGCTTGGCGAGAGTAGTACTAGGATGGGTGACCCCCTGGGAAGTCCTCGTGCTGCACCCCATTTGTCCCTTTTTCCAACCCCCCGTTTTTTTTTCCCCCGGACAGCCTGTCCGATTTTTAGGCCATTCAATCGCCTTCGCCTCCTTTCCGACAAATTTCTCCCTTTTAAACCATTTCCAGATTATCCTGTTCCATTCAATTTCATTTTTTTTCCCGTCTACTGCTTAAAACAATAAAGTCGCGGTTAATCTTCAGGCGCGATCTTACCAGCACTAATGGACCGGATCCCATCAGAGCTTCGCAGTTAAGCGTGCTTGGGCGAGAGTAGTACTGGGATGGGTGACCCCTTGGGAAGTCCTCGTGTTGCACCCATTTTGTCCCTTTTTGCACACCCCCCTTTTTTTTTTTCCCCGGACAGCATGTCTGATTTTTAGCCCATTCAATCGCCTTCACCTGCTTTTCGACAAATTTCTCGCTTTTAAACAATTTCCAGATTATCCTGTTCCATTCAATTTCTTTTTTTTTCCCGTCTACTGCTTAAAACAATAAAGTCGCGGTTAATCTTCGGGTGCGATCATACCAGCACTACTGCACCGGATCCCATCAGAACTCCGCAGTTAAGCGTGCTTGGGCGATAGTAGTACTAGGATTGGTGACCCCCCGGGAAGTCCTCGTGTTGCACCCCTTTTGTCCCTTTTTCCACCCCCCTTGATTTTTTTTTTCCCCGGACAGCCTGTCCGATTTTTAGCCCATTCAGTCGCCTTCGCCTCCTTTTTGATAAATTTCTCCCTTTTAAACCATTTCCAGATTATCCTGTTCCATTCAATTTCATTTTTTTTCCCGTCTACTGCTTGAAAGAATAAAGTCGCGGTTAATCTTCGGGTGCGATCATACCAGCACTAATGCACCGGATCCCATCAGAACTCCATAGTTAAGCGTGCTTGGGCGAGAGTAGTACTAGAATGTGTGACCCCCTGGGAAGTCCTCGTGTTGCACCCCTTTTGTACCTTGTTCCACCCCCCGTGTTTTTTTTCCCCGGACAGCCAGTCCGATTTTTAGCCCATTCAATCGCCTTCGCCTTCTTTTCGACTAATTTCTCCCTTTTAAACCATTTCCAGATTATACGGTTCTATTCAATTTCATTTTATTCCCGTCTACTGCTTAAAACAATAAAGTCGCGGTTAATCTTCTGGTGCGATCATACCTGCACTAATGCACCGGATCCCATCAGAACGCCGAAATTAAGCGTGCTTGGGCGAGAGTAGTACTAGGATGGGTGACCCCCTGGGAAGTCCTCGTGTTGCACCCCTTTTGTCCCTATTTCCACTGCCCCCCCCCTTTTTTTTTTTTTTTTCCCCGGACAGCTTGTCCGATATTTAGCCCATTCAATCGCCCTCGCCTCCTTTTCGACAAATTTCTCCCTTTTAAACCATTTCCAGATTATCTTGTTCCATTCAATTTCATTTTTTTTCCCGTCTACTGCTTAAAACAATAAAGTCGCGGTTAATCTTCGGGTGCGATCATACCGGCACTGATGCACTGGATCCCATCAGAACTCCGCAGTTAAGCATGCTTGGGCGAGAGTAGTACTAGAATGGGTGACCCCTTGGGAAGTCCTCGTGTTGCACCCCTTTTGTCCCTTTTTCCACCCCCCACCTTTTTTTTTTTTACCCGGACAGGCTGTCCGATTTTTAGCCCATTCAATCGACTTCGCCTCCTTTTCGACAAATTTCTCCCTTTTAACACATTTCCAGATTATCCTGTTCCATTCAATTTCATTTTTTTCCCCATCTACTGCTTAAAACAATAAAGTCGCGGATAATCTTCGGGTGCGATCTTACCGGCACTAATGCACTGGATACCATCAGAACTCCGCAGTTACGCATGCTTGGGCGAGAGTAGTACTAGAATGGGTGACCCCTTAGGAAGTCCTCGTGTTGCACCCCTTTTGTCCCTTTTTCCACCCCCCTCCTTTTTTTTTTTTTTCCCCGGACAGCCTGTCCGATTTTTAGTCCATTCAATCGCCTTCGCCTCATTTTCAACAAATTTCTCCCTTTTAAACCATTTCCAGATTTGCCTGTTCCATTCAATTTAATTTTTTTTCCCGTCTACTGCTTAAAACAATAAAGTCGCGGTTAATCTTCGGGTGCGATCATACCAGCCCTAATGCACCGGATCCCATCAGAACTCCGCAGTTTAGCTTGCTTGGGCGAGAGTAGTACTAGGATAGGTGACCCCCTGGGAAGTCCTCGTGTTGCACCCCTTTTGTCCCTTTTTCCAAACCCCTCCCTTTTTTTTTTTTTCCCCGGACAGCCTGTCCGATTTTTAGCCCATTCAATCGCCTTCGCCTCCTTTTCGACAAATTTCTCCATTTTAAACCATTTCAAGGTTATCCTGTTCCATTCAATTTCATTTTTTTTCCCGTCTACTGCTTAAAACAATAAAGTCGCGGTTAATCTTCGGGTGCGATCATACCAGCACTAATGCACCGGATCCCATCAGAACTCCGCAGTTAAGCATGCTTGTGCGAGAGTAGTACTAGGATGGGTGACCCCCTGGGAAGTCCTCGTGTTGCACCCCTTTTGTCACTTTTTCCACCACCCTCTTTTTTTTTTTTTTTTCCCCGGACAGCCTGTCCGATTTTTAGCCCATTCAATCGCCTTCGCCTCCTTTTCGACACATTTCTCCCTTTTAAACCATTTCCAGATTATCCTGTTCCATTCAATTTCATTTTTTTCCCGTCTACTGCTTAAAACAATAAAGTCGCGGTTAATCTTCTGGTGCGATCATACCCGCACCAATGCACCGGATCCCATCAGAACTCCGAAGTTAAGCGTGCTTAGGCGAGAGTAGTACTAGGATGGGTGACCCCCAGGGAAGTCCTCGTGTTGCACCCCTTTTGTACCTTTTTCCACCGCCCCCCCCCCTTTTTTTTTTCCCTGGACAGCCTGTCCGATATTTAGCCCATTCAATCGCCCACGCCTCCTTTTCGACAAATTTCTCCCTTTTAAACCATTTCCAGATTATCCTGTTCCATTCAATTTCATTTTTTTTCCCGTCTACTGCTTAAAACAATAAAGTCGCGGTTAATCTTCGGGTGCGATCATACAAGCACTAATGCACCGGATCCCATCATAACTCCGCAGTTAAGCGTGCATGGCCGAGAGTAGTACTATGATGGGTGGACCCCTAGGAAGTCCTCGTGTTGCACCCCTTTTGTCCCTTTTTCCACCCCTTCTTTTTTTTTTTCCCCGGACAGCCTGTCCGATTTTTAGCCCATTCAATCGCCTTCGCCTCCTTTTCGACAAATTTCTCCCTTTTAAACCATTTCCAGATTGTCCTGTTCCATTCAATTTCATTTTTTTTCCCGTCTACTGCTTAAAACAATAAAGTCGCGGTTAATCTTCGGGTGCGATCATACCAGCACTAATGCACCGGATCCCACCAGAACTCCGAAGTTAAGCGTGCTCGGGCGAGAGTAGTACTAGGATGGGTGACCCCCTGGGAAGTCCTCGTGTTGTACCCCTTTTGTCCCTTTTTCGACCCCCCCTTTTTTTTTCCTCGGACAGCTTGTCCAATTTTTATCCCATTCAATCGCCTTCGCCTCCTTTTCGACAAATTTCTCCCTTTTAAACCATTTCCAGATTATCCTGTTCCATTCAATTTCTTTTTTTTTCCCGTCTACTGCTTAAAACAATAAAGTCGCGGTTAATCTTCGGGCGCGATCATACCAGCACTAATGCACCGGATCCCATCAAAACTCCGCGGTTAAGCGTCCTTGGGCGAGAGTAGTACTAGGATGGTTGACCCCCTGGGAAGTCCTCGTGTTGCACCCCTTTTGTCCATTTTTCCACCCCCCCCTTTTTCTTTTTTTTTTCTCCGGACAGCCTGTCCGTTTTTTAGCCCATTCAATCGCCTTCGCCTCTTTTTCGACAAATTTCTCCCTTTTAAACAATTTCCAGATTATCCTGTTCCATTCAATTTCATTTTTTTTCTCGTCTACTGCTTAAAACAATAAAGTCGCGGTTAATTTTCGAATGCGATCATACCAGCACTAATGCACCGGATCCCATCAGAACTCCGCAGTTATGCGTGCTTGGGCGACAGTAGTACTAGGATGGGTGACCCCCTGGGAAGTCCTCGTGGTTCACCCCTTTTGACCCTTTTTCCACCCCCCAAATTTTTTTTTTTCCCCGGACAGCCTGTCCGTTTTTTAGCCCATCCAATCGCTTTCGCCTCCTTTTCGACAAATTTCTCCCTTTTAAACCATTTCCATATTATCCTGTTCCATTCAATTTCATTTTTTTTCCCGTCTACTGCTTAAAACAATAAAGTCGCGGTTAATCTTCGGGTGCGATTATACTAGCACTAATGCACCGGATCCCATTAGAACTCCGCAGTTAAGCGTGCTTGGGCGAGAGTAGTACTAGGATGGGTGACCCCCTGGCAAGTCCTCGTGTTGCAACCCTTTTGTCCCTTTTTCCACCCCCCCCTTTTTTTTTTCCCCCGGACAGCCTGTCCGATTTTTAGCCCATTCAATCGCCTTCGCCTCCTTTTCGACAAATTTATCCCTTTTAAACACTTTCCAGATTATCCTGTTCCATTCAATTTCATTTTTTTTCCCGTCTACTGCTTAAAACAATAAAGTCGCGGTTAATCTTCGGGTGCGATCCTACCAGCACTAATGCACCGGATCTCATCAGAACTGCGCAGCTAAGCGTGCTTGGGCAAGAGTAGTACTAGGATGGGTGACCCCCTGAGAAGTCCTTGTGTTGCACCCCTTTTGTCCCTTTTTCTAACCCCCCTTTTATTTTTTTTTTCCCCGGACGGCTTGTCTGATTTTTAGCCCATTCAATCGCCTTCGTCTCCTTTTCGACAAATTTCTCCCTTTTAAACCATTTCCTGATTATCCTGTTCCATTCAATTTCATTTTTTTTCCCGTCTACAGCTTAAAACAATAAAGTCGCGGTTAATCTTCGGGTGCGATCATACCAGCAATAATGCACCGGATCCCATCAGAACTCCGCAGTTAAGCGTGCTTGGGCGAGAGTATTTCTAGGATGGGTGACCCCCTGGGAATTCCTCGTGTTGCACCCGTTTTGTCCCATTTTCCACCCCTCCTTTTTTTTTCCCCGGACAGCCTGTCTGATTTTTAGCCCATTCAATCGCCTACGCTTCATTTTCGACAAATTACTCCCTTTTAAACCATTTCCAGATTATCCTGTTCCAATCAACTTCATTTTTTTTTCCCGTCTACTGCTTTAAACATTAAAGTCACGGTTAATCTTCGGGTGCGATCGTACCAGCACTAATGCACCGGATCCCATCAGAACTCCGCAGTTTAGCGTGTTTGGACGACAGTAGTACTAGGATTGGTGACCCCCTGGGAAGTCCTCGTGTTGCACCCCTTTTGTCCCTTTTTCCACCGCCCCCCCCCCCTTTTTTTTCGCCGGACAGCCTGTCCAATTTTTAGCCAATTCAATCGCCTTCGCCTCCTTTTCGACAAATTTCTCCCTTTTAAACCATTTCCAGATTATCCTCTTCCATTCAATTTCATTTTTTTTCCCGTCTACTGCTTAAAACAACAAAGTCGCAGTTAATCTTCGAGTGCGATCATACCAGCACTAATGCACCGGATCCCTTCAGAACTCCGCAGTTAAGCGTGCTTGGGCGAGAGTAGTACTAGGATGGGTGACCCCCTGGGAAGTCCTCGTGTTGCACCCCTTTTGTCCCTTTTTAAACCCCCCACCCCTTTTTTTTTCTACGGATAGCCTGTCCGATTTTTAACACATTTAATCGCCTTCGCCTTCTTTTCTACAAATTTCTCCCTTTTAAACCATTTCCAAATTATCCTGTTCCATTCAATTTCATTTTTTTTCCCGTATACTTCTTAAATCAATAAAGTCGGGGTTAATCTTCGGGTGCGATCATACCAGCACTAATGCACCGGATCCCATCAGAACTCCGCAGTTAAGCGTGCTTGAGCGAGAGTAGTACTACGATGGGTGACCCCCCGGGAAGTCCTCGTGTTGCACCCCTTTTTCCACCACCCCTTTCTTTTTTTTTCCCCGGACAGCCTGTCCGATTTTTAGCACATTCAATCGCCTTCGCCTCCTTTTCGACAAATTTCTCCCTTTTAAACCATTTCCAGATTATCCTATTCCATTCAATTTCATTTTTTTTTCCGTCTACTGCTTAAAACAATAAAGTCGCGGTTAATCTTCGGGTGCGATCATACCAGCACTAATGCACCGGATCCCATCAGAACTCCGCAGTTAAGCGTGCTTGGGCGAGAGTAGTACTAGGATGGGTGACACCCTTGGAAGTCCTCGTGTTGCACCCTTTGTGTCCTTTTTTCCACCCCCCTCCCGTTTTTTTTTTCGCCGGACAGCCTGTCCGATATTTAGCCCATTCAATCGCCTTCTCCTCCATTTCGACAAATTTCTCCCTTTTAAACCATTTCCAGATTATCCAGTTCCATTCAATTTCATTTTTTTTCCCGTCTACTGCTTAAAACAATAAAGTCGCGGTTAATCTTCGGGTGCGATCATACCAGCACTAATGTACCGGATCCCATCAGAACTCCGCAGTTAAGCGTGCTTGGGCGAGAGTAGTACTAGGATGGGTGACACCTTGGGAAGTCCTCGTGTTGCACCCCTTTTGTCCCTTTTTCCACCCCCAACCCCATTTTTTTTTTCACCGGACAGCCTTTCCGATTTTTATCCCATTCAATCGCCTTCGCCTCCTTTTCGACAAATTTCACCCTTTTAAACCATTTCCAGATTATCCTATTCCATTCAATTTTATTTTTTTTCCCGTCTAATGCTTAAAACAATAAAGTCGCGGTTAATCTTCAAGTGCGATCATACCAGCACTAATGCACCGGATCCCATCAGAACTCCGCAGTCAAGCGTGCTTGGGCGAGAGTAGTACTAGGATGGGTGACCCCCTGGGAAGTCCTCGTCTTGCACCCCTTTTGTCCGTTTTTCCACCCCCTCCCGTTTTTTTTTCCCGGGACAGCCTGTCCGATTTTTAGCCCATTCAATCGCCTTCGCCTCCTTTTCGACAAATTTCTCCCTTTTAAACCATTTCCAGATTATCCTGTTCCATTCAATTTCATTTTTTTCCCGTCTACAGCTTAAAACAATAAAGTCGCGGTTAATCTTCGGGTGCGATCATACCAGCACTAATGCACCGGATCCCATCAGAACTCCGCAGTTAAGCGTGCTTGGGCGAGAGTAGTACTAGGATGGGTGACCCCTTGGGAAGTCCTCGTGTTGCACCCCTTTTGTCCCTTTTTCCACCCCCACCCCCTTTTTTTTTTTTCCCCGGACAGCCTATCCGATTTTTAGCCCATGCAATCGCCTTCGCCTCCTTTTCGACAAATTTCTCCCTTTTAAACCATTTCCAGATTATCCTGTTCCATTCAATTTCATTTTTTTTCCCGTCTACTGCTTAAAACAATAAAGTCGCGGTTAATCTTCGGGTGCGATCATACCAGCACTAATGCACCGGATCCCATCAGAACTCCGCAGTTAAGCGTGCTTGGGAGAGAGTAGTACTAGGATGGGTGACCCCTGGGAAGTCCTCGTGTTGCACCCCTTTTTTCCGTTTTTCCACCCCCCTCCCGTTTTTTTTTTCCCCGGACAGCCTGTCCGATTTTTAGCCCATTCAATCGCCTTCCCCTCCTTTTCGACAAATTTCTCCCTTTTAAACTATTTCCAGATTATCCTGTTCCATTCAATTTCATTTTTTTCCCGTCTACTGCTTAAAACAATAAAGTCGCGGTTAATCTTCGGGTGCGATCATACCAGCACTAATGCACCGGATCGCATCAGAACTCCGCAGTTAAGCGTGCTTGGGCGAGAGTAGTACTAGGATGGGTGACCCCTTGGGAAGTCCTCGTGTTGCACCCCTTTTGTCCCTTTTTCTTCCCCCAACCCCCCCCTTTTTTTTTTTCCCCCGGACAGCTTGTTCAATTTTTAGCCCATTCAATCGCCTTCGCCTCCTTTTCGACAAATTTCTCCCTTTTAAACAATTTCCAGATTATCCTATTCCATTCAATTTCATTTTTTTTCACGTCTACTGCTTAAAAAAATAAAGTCGCGGTTAATCTTCGGGTGCGATCATACCAGCACTAATGCACCGTATCCCATCAGAACTCCGCACTTAAGCGTGCTTGGGCGAGAGTAGTACTAGGATGGGTGACCCCTTGGGAAGTCCTCGTATTGCACCCCTTTTGTCCCTTTTTCCAACCCCCCGCCTTTTTTTTTTCTCCGGACAGCGTGTCCGATTTTTCGCCCATTCAATCGCCTTCGCCTCATTTTCGACAAATTTCTCCCTTTTAAACCATTTCCAGATTATCCTGTTCCATTCAATTTCATTTTTTTTCCCGTCTACTGCTTTAAACAATAAAGTCGCAGTTAATCTTCGGGTGCGATCGTACCAGCACTAATGCACCGCATCCCATCAGAACTACGCAGTTAAGCGTGCTTGGGCGGGAGTAGTACTAGGATGGGTGACCCCCTGGGAAGTCCTCGTGTTGCACCCTTTTTGTCCCTTTTTCCAACCCCCCCCTTTTTTTTTTTCCCCGGACAGCCTGTCTGATTTTTAGCCCATTCAATCGCCTTCGCCTCCTTTTCGACAAATTTCTCCCTTTTAAACCATTTCCAGATTATCCTGTTCCATTCAATTTCATTTTTTTTCCCGTCCACCACTTAAAACAATAAAGTCGAGGTTAATCTTTGGGTGCGATCATACCAGCACTAATGCACCGGATCCCATCAGAACTCCGCAGTTAAGCGTGCTTGGGCCTGGGAAGTCCTCGTGTTGCACCCTTTTTGTCCTTTTTTCAACCCCCCTCCCGTTTTTTTTTCCCCGGACAGCCTGTCCGATATTTATCCCATTCAATCGTCTTCGCCTCCTTTTCGACAAATTTCTCCCTTTTAAACCATTTCCAGATTATCCAGTTCCATTCAATTTCATTTTTTTTCCCGTCTACTGCTTAAAACAATAAAGTCGCGGTTAATCTTCGGGTGCGATCATACCAGCACTAATGCACCGGATCCCATCAGAACTCCGCAGTTAAGCGTGCTTGGGCGAGAGTAGTACTAGGATGGGTGACACCTTGGGAAGTCCTCGTGTTGCACCCCTTTTGTCCCTTTTTCCACCCCCAACCCCATTTTTTTTTTCACCGGACAACCTTTCCGATTTTTAGCCCATTCAATCGCCTTCGCCTCCTTTTCGACAAATTTCTCCCTTTTAAGCCATTTCCAGATTATCCTGTTCCATTCAATTTCATTTTTTTTCCCGTCTACTGCTTAAAACAATAATGTCGCGGTTAATCTTCGGGTGCGATCATACCAGCACTAATGCAACGGATCCCATCAGAACTCCGCAGTTACGCGTGCTTGGGCGAGAGTAGTACTAGGATGGGTGACCCAATGGGATGTCCTCGTGTTGCACCCCTTTTGTCCCTTTTTCCACCCCACTTTTCTTTTTTTTTCCCCGGACAGCCTGTCCGATTTTTAGCACATTCAATCGCCTTCGCCTCCTTTTCGACAAATTTCTCTCTTTTAAACCATTTCCAGATTATCTTGTTCCATTCAATTTCATTTTTTTTCCCGGCTAGTGCTTAAAACAATAAAGTCGCAGTTAATCTTCGGGTGCGATCATACCAGCACTAGTGCACCGGATTCCGTCAGAACTCCGCAGTTAAGCGTGCTTGGGCGAGAGTAGTGCAAGGATGGGTGGCCCCTTGGGAAGTCCTCATGTTGCAGCCCTTTTGTCTCTTTTTCCACCCCCACCCGTTTTTTTTTTTCCAAGGACAGCCTGTCCGATTTTTAGCCCATTCAATCACCAACGCCTCCTTTTTGACAAATTTCTACCTTTTAAGCCATTTCCAGATTATCCTGTTCCATTCGATTTCATTTTTTTTCCCGTCTACTGCTTAAAACAATAAAGTCGCGGTTAATCTTCGGGTGCGATCATACCAGAACTAATGCACCGGATCCCATCAGAACTCCGCAGTTAAGCGTGCTTGGGCGAGAGTAGTACTAGGATGGGTGACACCTTGGGAAGTCCTCATGTTGCACCCCTTTTGTCCTTTTTACCACCCCCAACCCCATTTTTTTTTCCCCGGACAGCCTGTCCTATTTTTAGCACATTCAATCGCCTTCGCCTCCTTTTCGACAAATTTCTCCCTTTTAAACCATTTCCAGATTATCCTATTCCATTCAATTTCATTTTTTTTCCCGTCTACTGCTTAAAACAATAAAGTCGCGGTTAATCTTCGGGTGCGATCATAACAGCACTAATGTACCGGATCCCATCAGAACTCCGCAGTTAAGCGTGCTTGGGCGAGAGTAGTACTAGGATGGGTGACACCCTGGGAAGTCCTCGTGTTGCACCCTTTTTGTCATTTTTTCCACCCCCCTCCCGTTTTTTTTTTCCCCGGACAGCCTGTCCGATATTTAGCCCATTCAATCGCCTTCTCCTCGATTTCGACAAATTTCTCCCTTTTAAATCATTTCCAGATTATCCAGTTCCATTCAATTTCATTTTTTTTACCGTCTACTGCTTCAAACAATAAAGTCGCGGTTAATCTCCGGGTGCGATCATACCAGCACTAATGCACCGGATCCCATCAGAACTCCGCAGTTAAGCGTGCTTGGGCGAGAGTAGTACTAGGATGGGTGACACCTTGGGAAGTCCTCGTGTTGCACCTCTTTTGTCCCTTTTTCCACCCCCAACCCCATTTTTTTTTTCACCGGACAGCCTTTCCGATTTTTAGCCCATTCAATCGCCTTCGCCTCCTTTTCGACAAATTTCTCCCTTTTAAACCATTTCCAGATTATCCTATTCCATTCAATTTTATTTTTTTTCCCGTCTACTGCTTAAAACAATAAAGTCGCGGTTAATCTTCGGGTGCGATCATACCAGCACTAATGCACCGGATCCCATCAGAACTCCGCAGTTAAGCGTGCTTGGGCGAGAGTAGTACTAGGATGGGTGACCCCTTGGGAAGTCCTCGTGTTGCACCCCTTTTGCCCCTTTTTCCACCCCCACCCCCTTTTTTTTTTTTCCCCGTCAGCCTGTCCGATTTTTAGCCCATTCAATCGCCATCGCCTCCTTTTCGACAAATTTCTCCCTTTTAAACCATTTCCAGATTATCCTGTTCCATTCAATTTCATTTTTTTTCCCGTCTACTGCTTAAAACAATAAAGTCACGGTTAATCTTCGGGTGCGATAATACCAGCACTAATGCACCGGATCCCATCAGAACTCCGCAGTTAAGCGTGCTTGGGAGAGAGTAGTACTAGGATGGGTGACCCCTTGGGAAGTCCTCGTGTTGCACCCCTTTTTTCCGTTTTTCCACCCCCTCCCCTTTTTTTTTTCCCCGGACAGCCTGTCCGATTTTTAGCCCATTCAATCGCCTTCCCCTCCTTTTCGACAAATTTCTCCCTTTTAAACTATTTCCAGATTATCCTGTTCCATACAATTTCATTTTTTTCCCGTCTACTGCTTAAAACAATAAAGTCGCGGTTAATCTTCGGGTGCGATCATACCAGCACTAATGCACCGGATCCCATCAGAACTCCGCAGTTAAGCGTGCTTGGGCGAGAGTAGTACTAGGATGGGTGACCCCTTGGGAAGTCCTCGTGTTGCACCCCTTTTGTCCCTTTTTCTACCCCCAACCCCCCTTTTTTTTTTTTCCCCCGGACAGCCTGTTCGATTTTTAGCCCATTCAATCGCCTTCGCCTCCTTTTCGACAAATTTCTCCCTTTTAAACCATTTCCAGATTATCCTGTTCCATTCAATTTCATTTTTTTCACGTCTACTGCTTAAAAAAATAAAGTCGCGGTTAATTTTCGGGTGCGATCATACCAGCACTAATGCACCGTATCCCATCAGAACTCCGCTGTTAAGCGTGCTTGGGCGAGAGTAGTACTAGGATGGGTGACCCCTTGGGAAGTCCTCGTGTTGGACCCCTTTTGTCCCTTTTTCCAACCCCCCGCCTTTTTTTTTTCCCCGGACAGCGTGTCCGATTTTTAGCCCATTCAATCGCCATCGCCTCATTTTCGACAAATTTCTCCCTTTTAAACCATTTCCAGATTATCCTGTTCCATTCAATTTCATTTTTTTTCCCGTCTACTGCTTAAAACAATAAAGTCGCAGTTAATCTTCGGGTGCGATCATACCGGCACTAATGCACCGCATCCCATCAGAACTACGTAGTTAAGCGTGCTTGGGCGGGAGTAGTACTAGGATGGGTGACCCCCTGGGAAGTCCTCGTGTTGCACCCTTTTTGTCCCTTTTTCCAACCCCCCCCCCCCTTTTTTTTTTTTCCCCGGACAGCCTGTCCGATTTTTAGCGCATTCAATCGCCTTCGCCTCCTTTTCGACAAATTTCTCACTTTTAAACCATTTCCAGATTATCCTGTTCCATTCAATTTCATTTTTTTTCCCGTCTACTGCTTAAAACAATAAAGTCGCGGTTAATCTTCGGGTGCGATCACACCAGCACTAATGCACCGGATCCCATCAGAACTCCGCAGTTAAGCGTGCTTGGGCGAGAGTAGTACTAGGATGGGTGACACCTTGGGAAGTTCTCGTGTTGCACCCCTTTTGTCCCTTTTTCCACCCCCAACCCTTCTTTTTTTTTTCCCCGAACAGCCTGTCCGATTTTTAGCACATTCAGTCGCCTTCGCCTCCTTTTCGACAAATTTCTCTCTTTTAAACCATTTCCAGATTATCCTGTTCCATTCAATTTCATTTTTTTTCCCGGCTAGTGCTTAAAACAATAAAGTCGCAGTTAATCTTCGGGTGCGATCATACCAGCACTAGTGCACCGGATCCCGTCAAAACTCCGCAGTTAAGCGTGCTTGGGCGAGAGTAGTGCAAGGATGGGTGGCCCCCTGGGAAGTCCTCATGTTGCACCCCTTTTGTCCCTTTTTCCACCCCCACCCGTTTTTTTTTTTCCACGGACAGCCTGTCCGATTTTTAGCCCATTCAATCGCCAACGCCTCCTTTTTGACAAATTTCTCCCTTTTAAACCATTTCCAGATTATCCTGTTCCATTCAATTTCATTTTTTTTCCCGTCTACTGCTTAAAACAATAAAGTCGCGGTTAATCTTCGGGTGCGATCATACCAGAACTAATGCACCGGATCCCATCAGAACTCCGCAGTTAAGCGTGCTTGGGCGAGAGTAGTACTAGGATGGGTGACACCTCGGGAAGTCCTCATGTTGCACCCCTTTTGTCCTTTTTTCCACCCCCAACCCCATTTTTTTTTTCCCCGGACAGCCTTTCCGATTTTCAGCCCATTCAATCGCCTTCGCCTCCTTTTCGACAAATTTCTCCCTTTGAAACGATTTCCAGATTATCCTGTTCCATTCAATTTCATTTTTTTTCTCGTCTACTGCTTAAAACAATATAGTCGAGGTTAATCTTCGGGTGCGATCATACCAGCACTAATGCACCGGATCCCATCAGAACTCCGCAGTTAAGCGTGCTTGGGCGAGAGTAGTACTAGAATGGGTGACCCCCTGGGAAGTCCTCGTGTTGCATCCTTTTTGTCCCTTTTTCCACCACCCCCTTTTTTTTTCCCCGGACAGCGTGTCCGATTTTTAGCCCATTCAATCGCCTTCGCCTCCTTTTCGACAAATTTCTCCCTTTTAAACAATTTCCAGATTATCATGTTCCATTTAATTTCATTTTTTTTCCGTCTACTGCTTAAAACAATAAAGTCGCGATTAATCTTCAGGTGTGATCATACCAGCACTAATGCACCGGATCCCATCAGAACTCCGCAGTTAAGCGTGCTTGGGCGAGAGTAGTACTAGGATGGGTGACCCCCTGGGAAGTCCTCGTGTTGCACCCCTTTTGTCCCTTTTTTCACCCCCCCCCCCTTTTTTTTTCCCCGGACATCCTGTCCGATTTTTAGCCCATTCAATCGCCTTCGCCTCCTTTTCGACAAATTTCTCCCTTTTAAACCATTTTCAGATTATCCTGTTCCATTCAATTTCATTTTTTTTCCCGTTTACTGCTTAAAACAATAAAGTCGCGGTTAATCTTCGGGTGCGATCATACCAGCACTAATGCACCGGATCCCATCAGAACTCCGCAGTTAAGCGCGGTTTGGCGAGAGTAGTACTAGGATGGGTGACACCCTGGGAAGTCCTCGTGTTGCACCCCTTTTGTCCCTTTTTCCGCCCCCCCTTCTTTTTTTTCCCCCGGACAGCCTGTCCGATTTTTAGCCCATTCAATCGCCTTCGCCTCCTTTTCGACAAATTTCTCCCTTTTAAACCATTTCCAGATTATCTTGTTCCATTCAATTTTATTTTTTTTCCCGTCTACTGCCCAAAACAATAAAGTCGGGGTTAATCTTCGGGTGCGATCATACCAGCACTAATGCACCGAATCCCATCAGAACTCTGCAGTTAAGCGTGCTTGGGCCAGGGTAGTACTAGGATGGGTGACCCCCTGTGAAGTCCTCGTGTTGCACCCCTTTTGTCCCTTTTTCCACCCCCAACCCTTCCTTTTTTTTTTCCCCCCGGATAGCTTGTTCGATTTTTAGCCCATTCAATCGCCTTCGCCTCCTTTTCGACAAATTTCTCCCTTTCAAACCATTTCCAGATTATCCTGTTCCATTCAATTTCATTTTTTTTCACGTCTACTGCTTAAAAAAATAAAGTCGCGGTTAATCTTCGGGTGCGATCATACCAGCACTAATGCACCGTATCCCATCAGAACTCCGCAGTTAAGCGTGCTTGGGCGAGAGTAGTACTAGGATGGGTGACCCCCTGGGAAGTCCTCGTGTTGCACCCCTTTTGTCCCTTTTTCCACCCCCCCTTTTTTTTTTTCCCGGACAGCCTGTCTGATTTTTAGCCCATTCAATCGCCTTCGCCTCCTATTCGACAAATTTCTCCCTTTTAAACCATTTCCAGATTATCCTGTTCCATTCAATTTAATTTTTTTCCCGTCTACTGCTTAAAACAATAAAGTCGCGATTAATCTTCGGGTGCGATCATACCAGGACAAATGCACCGGATCCCGTCAAAACTCGGTAGTTAAGCGTGCTTGGGCGAGAGTAGTACTAGGATGGGTGACCCCCTGGGAAGTCCTCGTGTTGCACCCTTTTTGACCCTTTTTCCACTCCCCCCCCCTTTTTTTTTTTTTCCCGGACTGCCTGTCCGATTTTTAGCCCATTCAATCACCATCGCCTCCTTTTCGACAAATTTCTCCCTTTTAAACCATTTCCAGATTATCTTGTTCCATTGAATTTCATTTTTTTTCCCGTCTACTGCTTAAAACAATAAAGTCGCGGTTAATCTTCGGATGCGATCGTACCGGCACTAATGCACCGGATCCCATCAGAACTCCGCAGTTAAGCGTGCTTGGGCGAGAGTAGTACTAGGATGGGTGACCCCCTGGGAAGTCCTCGTGTTGCACCCCTTTTGTCCTTTTTTCCACCCCCTCCCGTTTTTTTTCCCCCGGACAGCCTGTTCGAAATTTAGACCATTCAATCGCCTTCGCCTCCTTTTCAACAAATTTCTTCCTTTTAAACCATTTCCAGATTATCCAGTTCCATTCAATTTCATTTTTTTTCCCGTCTACTGCTTAAAACAATAAAGTCGCGGTTAATCTTCGGGTGCGATCATACCAGCACTAATGCACCGGATCCCATCAGAACTCCGCAGTTAAGCGTGCTTGGGCGAGAGTAGTACTAGGATGGGTGACACCTTGGGAAGTCCTCGTGTTGCACCCCTTTTGTCTCTTTTTCCACCCCCAACCCCATTTTTTTTTTCCCCGGACAGCCTTTCCGATTTTTAGCCCATTCAATCGTCTTCGCCTCCTTTTCGACAAATTTCTCCCTTTTAAACCATTTCCAGATTATCCTGTTCCATTCAATTTCATTTTTTTTTCCCGTCTACTGCTTAAAACAATAAAGTCGCGGTTAATCTTCGGGTGCGATCATACCAGCACTAATGCACCGAATCCCATCAGAACTCTGCAGTTAAGCGTGCTCGGGCCAGGGTAGTACTAGGATGGGTGACCCCCTGTGAAGTCCTCGTGGTTCACCCCTTTTTTCCCTTTTTCCACCCCCCCTTTTTTTTTCACCGGACAGCCTGTTCGATTTTTAGCCCATTCAATCGCCTTCGCCTCCTTTTCGACAAATTTCTCCCTTTTAAACCATTTCCAGAATATCCTGTTCCATTCAATTTCATTTTTTTTCCCATCTACTGCTTAAAACAATAAAGTCGCGGTTAATCTTCGGGTGCGATCATACCAGCAGTAATGTATTGGATCCCATCAGAACTCCGCAGTTAAGCGTGCTTGGTCGAGAGTAGTAATAGGATGGGTGACCCCCTGGGAAGTCCTCGTGTTGCACCCTTTTTGTCCCTTTTTCCATCCCACCCCCTTTTTTTTTTTTCCCCGGACAGCCTGTCCGATTTTTAGCCCGCTCAATCGCCTTCGCTTCCTTTTCGACAAATTTCTCCCTTTTAAACCATTTCCAGATTATCCTGTACCATTCAATTTCAATTTTTTTCCCGTCTACTGCTTAAAACAATAAAGCCGCGATTAATGTTCGGGTGCGATCATACCGGCACTAATTCACCGGATCCCATCAGAATTCCGCAGTTAAGCGTGCTTGGGCGAGAGTAGTACTAGGATGGGTGACCCCCTGGGAAGTCCTCGTGTTGCACCCCTTTTGTCCCTTTTTCCACCCCCCTTTTTTTTTCCCCGGACAGCCTGTCCGATTTTTAGCCCATTCAATCGCCTTCGCCTCCTATTCGACAAATTTCTCCCTTTTAAACCATTTCCAGATTATCCTGTTCCATTCAATTTAATTTTTTTTCTCGTCTACTGCTTAAAACAATAAAATCGCGGTTAATCTTCGGGTGCGATCATACCAGCACTAATGCACCGGATCCCGTCAAAACTCGGCAGTTAAGCGTGCTTGGGCGAGAGTAGTACTAGGATGGGTGACCCCCTGGGAAGTCCTCGTGTTGCCCCCTTTTTGACCATTTTTCCACTCCCCTCCCCCCCCTTTTTTTTTTTTTCCGGACTGCCTGTCCGATTTTTAGCCCATTCAATCACCATCGCCTCCTTTTCGACAAATTTCTCCCTTTTAAACCATTTCCAGATTATCCTGTTCCCTTCAATTTCATTTTTTTTCCCGTCTACTGCTTAAAACAATAAAGTCGCGGTTAATCTTCGGGTGCGATCGTACCAGCACTAATGCACCGGATCCCATCAGAACTCCGCAGTTAAGCGTGCTTGGGCGAGAGTAGTACTAGGATGGGTGACCCCCTGGGAAGTCCTCGTGTTGCACCCCTTTTGTCCTTTTTTCCACCCCCTCCCGTTTTTTTTTCCCCCAGACAGCCTGTCCGATATTTAGCCCATTCAATCCCCTTCGCCTCCTTTTCGACAAATTTCTCCCTTTTAAACCATTTCCAGATAATCCAGTTCCATTCAATTTCATTTTTTTTTCCCGTCTACTGCTTAAAACAATAAAGTCGCGGTTAATCTTCGGGTGCGATCATACCAGCACTAATGCACCGGATCCCATCAGAACTCCGCAGTTAAGCGTGCTTGGGCGAGAGTAGTACTAGGATGGGTGACACCTTGGGAAGTCCTCGTGTTGCACCCCTTTTGTCTCTTTTTCCACCCCCAACCCCTTTTTTTTTTTTCCCCGGACAGCCTTTCCGATTTTTAGCCCATTCAACCGCCTTCGCCTCGTTTTCAACAAATTTCTCCCTTTTAAACCATTTCCAGATTATCCTGTTCCATTCAATTTCATTTTTTTTCCCGTCTACTTCTTAAAACAATAATGTCGCGGTTAATCTTCGGGTGCGATCATACCAGCACTAATGCACCGGATCCCATCAGGACTCCGCAGTTAAGCGTGCTTGGGCGAGAGTAGTACTAGGATGGGTGACCCACTGGGATGTCCTCGTGTTGCACCCCTTTTGTCCCTTTTTCCACCCCCCTTTCTTTTTTTTTTCCCCGGACAGCCTGTCCGATTTTTAGCACATTCAATCGCCTTGGCCTCCTTTTCGACAAATTTCTCTCTTTTAAACCATTTCCAGATTATCCTGTTCCATTCAATTTCATTTTTTTTCCCTTTTAGTGCTTAAAACAATAAAGTCGCAGTTAATCTTCGGGTGCGATCATACTAGCACTAGTGCACCGGATCCCGTCAAAACTCCGCAGTTAAGCGTGCTTGGGCGAGAGTAGTACTAGGATGGGTGACCCCCTGCGAAGTCCTCGTCTTGCACCCCTTTTGTCCGTTTTTCCACCCCCTCCCGTTTTTTTTTTTCCCCAGACTGCCTGTCCGATTTTTACCCATTCAATCGCCTTCGCCTCCTTTTCGACAAATTTCTCCCTTTTAAACCATTTCCAGATTATCCTGTTCCATTCAATTTCATTTTTTTTCCCGTCTACTGCTTAAAACAATAAAGTCGCGGTTAATATTCGGGTGCGATCATACCAGCACTAATGCACCAGATCCCATCAGAACTCCGCAGTTAAGCGTGCTTGGGCGATAGTAGTACTAGGATGGGTGACCCCTTGGGAAGTCCTCGTGTTGCACCCCTTTTGTCCATTTTTCCACCCCCACCCCTTTTTTTTTTTTTTTTCCCCGGACAGCCTGTCCGATTTTTAGCCCATTCAATCGCCTTCACCTCCTTTTCGACAAATTTCTCCCTTTTAAACCATTTCCAGATTATCCAGTTCCATTCAATTTCATTTTTTTTCCAGTCTACTGCTTAAAAGAATAAAGTCGCGGTTAATCTCCGGGTGCGATCATACCAGCACTAATGCAGCGGATCCCATCAGAACTCCGCAGTTAAGCGTGCTTGTGAGAGAGTAGTACTAGGATGGGTGAACCCCTGGGAAGTCCTCGTGTTGCACCCCTTTTGTCCGTTTTTCCACCACCCTCCCGTTTTTTTTTTCCCCGGACAGCCTTTCCGATTTTTAGCCCATTCAATCGCCTTCCCCTCCTTTTCGACAAATTTCTCCCTTTTAAACTATTTCCAGATTATCCTGTTCCATTCAATTTCATTTTTTTCCCGTCAACTGCTTAAAACAATAAAGTCGCGGTTAATCTTCGGGTGAGATCATACCAGCACTAATGCATCGAATCCCATCAGAACTCCGGAGTTAAGCGTGCTTGGGCGAAAGTAGTACTAGGATGGGTGACCCCTTGGGAAGTCCTCGTGTTGCACCCCTTTTGTCCCTTTTTCCACCCCCAACCCTCCCTTTTTTTTTTCCCCCGGATAGCTTGTTCGATTTTTAGCCCATTCAATCTCCTTCGCCTCCTTTTCGACAAATTTCTCAATTTCAAACCATTTCTAGATTATCCTGTTCCATTCAATTTCATTTTTTTTCACGTTTACTGCTTAAAAAAATAAAGTCGCGGTTAATCTTCGGGTGCGATCATACCAGCACTAATGCACCGTATCCCATCAGAACTCCGCAGTTAACCGTGCTTGGGCGAGAGTAGTACTAGCATGGGTGACCCCCTGGGAAGTCCTCGTGTTGCACCCCTTTTGTCCCTTTTTCCAACCCCCCCCCTTTTTTTTTTTCTCGGGACAGCCTGTCCGATTTTTAGTCCATTCAATCGCCTTCGCCTCCTTTTCGACAAATTTCTCCCTTTTAAACCATTTCCAGATTATCCTGTTCCATTCAATTTCATTTTTTTTCCCGTCTACTTCTTAAAACAATAAAGTCGCGGCTAATCTTCGGGGGCGATCATAACAGCACTAATGCACCGGATCCCATCAGAACTCCGCAGTTAAGCGTGCTTTGGCGAGAGTAGTACTAGGATGGGTGACCCCCTGGGAATTCCTCGTGTTGCCCCCTTTTTGTCCCTTTTTCCAACCCCCTCCCGTTTTTTTTTTCTCGGGACAGCCTGTCCGATTTTTAGCCCATTCAATCGCCTTCGCCTCTTTTTCGACAAATTTCTCCCTTTTAAACTATTTCCAGATTATCCTGTTCCATTCAATTTCATTTTTTTTCCCGTCTACTGCTTAAAACAATAAAGTCGCGGTTAATCTTCGGGTGCGATCATACCAGCACTAATGCACAGGATCCCTTCAGAACTTCGCAGTTAAGCGTGCTTGGGCGAGAGTAGTACTTGGATGGCTGACCCCCTGGGAAGTCCTCGTGTTGCACCCCTTTTGTCCCTTTTTCCACACACCCCCTTTTTTCTTTTCCCCGGACAGCCTGTCCGATTTTTAGCCCGTTCAATCGCCTTCGCCTCCTTTTCGACAATTTCTCCCTTTTAAACCATTTCCAGATTATCCTGTTCCATTCAATTTCATTTTTTTTCCCGTCTACTGCTTGAAACAATAAAGTCGCGGTTAATTTTCGGGTGCGATCATACCAGCACTAATGCACCGGATCCCATCAGAACTCCGCAGTTAAGCGTGCTTAGGCGAGAGTAGTACTAGGATGGGTGACCCCCTGGGAAGTACTCGTGTTGCACCCCTTTTGTCCCTTTTTCCAACACCCCCCTTTTTCTTTTTTTTTTTTTCCCGGTACAGCCTGTCCGATTTTTAGCCCATTCAATCGCCTTCGCCTCCTTTTCGACAAATTTCTCCCTTTTAAACCATTTCCAGATTATCCTGTTCCATTCAATTTCATTTTTTTCCCCGTCTACTGCTTAAAACAATAAAGTCGCGGCTAATCTTCGGGTGCGATCATAACAGCACTAATGCACCGGATCCCATCAGAACTCCGCTGTTAAGCGTGCTCTGGCTAGAGTAGTACTAGGATGGGTGACCCCGTGGGAAGTCCTCGTGTTGCACCCTTTTTGTCCCTTTTTCATACCCCCCCCCCTTTTTTTTTTCCCGAGACAGCCTGTCCGATTTTTAGCACATTCAATCGCCTTCGCCTCCTTTTCGACAAATTTCTCCCTTTTAAATCATTTCCAGATTATCCTGTTCTATTCAATTTAATTTTTTCCCCGTCTACTGCTTAAAACAATAAAGTCGCGATTAATCTTCGGGTGCGATCATACCAGCACTAATGCACCGGATCCCATCAGAACTCCGCAGTTAAGCGTGCTTGGGCGAGAGTAGTACTAGGATGGGTGACCCCCTGGGAAGTCCTCGTGTTGCACCCCTTTTGTCCCTTTTTCCAACCCCCACCCCTTTTTTTTTTTTTTCCTGGGACAGCCTGTCCGATTTTTAGCCCATTCAATCGGCTTCGCCTCATTTTCAACAAATTTCTCCCTTTTAAACCATTTCGAGATTCTCCTGTTCCATTCAATTTCATTTTTTTTCCCGTCTACTGCTTAAAACAAGAAAGTCGCGGTTAATCTTCGAGTGCGATCATAACAGCACTAATGCACCGGATCCCATCAGAACTCCGCAGTTAAGCGTGCTTTGGCGAGAGTAGTACTAGGATGGGTGACCCCCTGGGAAGTCCTCCTGTTGCACCCTTTTCCAACCCCCCCCCCCTTTTTTTTTTTTCCCGGGACAGCCTGTCTAATTTTTAGCCCATTCAATCGCCTTCACCTCATTTTCGACAAATTTCTCCCTTTTAAACCATTTCCAGATTATCCTGTTCCATTCAATTTCATTTTTTTTCCCGTCTACTGCTTAAATCAATAAAGTCACGGTTAATCTTCGGGTGCGATCATACCAGCACTAATGCACCGGATCCCATCAGAACTCCGCAGTTAAGCGTGCTTGGGCGAGAGTAGTACTAGGATGGGTGACCCCCTAGGAAGTCCTCGTGTTGCACCCCTTTTGTCCCTTTTTCCACCCCGCCCCTTTTTTTTTTTCCCCGGACAGCCTGTCCGATTTATAGCCCATTCAATCGCCTACGCCTCCTTTTCGACAAATTTCTCCCTTTTAAACCATTTCCAGATTATCCTGTTCCATTCATGTTCATTTTTTTTTCCGTCTACTGCTTAAAACAATAAAGTCGAGGTTAATCTTCGGGTGCGATCTTACCAGCACTAATGCACCGGATCCCATCAGAACTCCGCAGTAAAACGTGCTTGGGCCAGAGTAGTACTAGGATGGGTGACCCCCTGGGAAGTCCTCGTGTTGCACCCCTTTTGTCCCTTTTTCCACCCCCCCCCTTTTTTTTTCCCCGGACAGCCTGTCCGATTTTTAGCCCATTCAATCGCCTTCGCCTCCTTTTCGACAAATTTCTCCCTTTTAAACCATTTCCAGATTATCTTGTTCCATTCAATTTCATTTTTTTTCCCGTCTACTGCTTAAAACAATAAAGTCGCGGTTAATCTTCGGGTGCGATTATACCAGCACTAATGCACCGGATCCCATCAGAACTCCGCAGTTAAGCGTGCTTGGGCGAGAGTAGTACTAGGATGGGTGACCCCCTGCGAAGTCCTCATGTTGCACCCTTTTTATCCCTTTTTCCATCCCACCCCCCCCCCTTTTTTTTTTCTCCGGACAACCTGTTCGATTTTTATCCCACTCAATCGCCTTCGCCTACTTTTCGACAAATTTCTCCCTTTTAAACCATTTCCAGATTATCCTGTACCATTCAATTTCGTGTTTTTTTCCCGTCTACTGCTTAAAACAATAAAGTCGCGGTTAATCTTCGGGTGCGATCATACCAGCACTAATGCACCGGATCCCATCAGAACTCCGCAGTTAAGCGTGGTTGGGCGAGAGTAGTACTAGGATGGGTGACCCCCTGGGAAGTCCTCCTGTTGCACCCCTTTTTGTCCCTTTTCCCACCCCCTCTTTTTTTTTTCCCGGACAGCCTGTCCGATTTTTGGCCCATTCAATCGCCTTCGCCTCCTATTCTACAAATTTCTCCCTTTTGAACCATTTCCTGATCATCTTGTTCCATTCAATTTCATTTTTTTTCCCGTCTACTGCTTAAAACAATAAAGTCGCGGTTAATCTTCGGGTGCGATCATACCAGCACTAATGCACCGGATCCCATCAGAACTCCGCAGTTAAGCGTGCTTGGGCGAGAGTAGTACTAGGATGGGTGACCCCCTGGGAAGTCCTCGTGTTGCACCCTTTTTGTCCCTTTTTCCAACCGCCCGCCCCTTTTTTTTTTTTTTCCCCGGACAGCCTGTCCGATTTTTAGCCCATTCAATCGCTTTCGCTTGCTTTTCGACAAATTTCTCCCTTTTAAACCATTTCCAGATTATCCTGTTCCATTCAATTTCATTTTTTTTCCCGTCTACTGCTTAAAACAATAAAGTCACGGTTAATCTTCTGGGGCGATCATACCAGCACTAATGCACCGGATTCCATCAGAACAGCGCGGTTAAGTGTGCTTGGGCGAGAGTAGTACTAGGATGGGTGACCCCTTGGGAAGTCCTCGTGTTGTACCCCGTTTGTCCCTTTTTCCACCCCGCCTCTTTTTTTTTTTTTCCCCGGACAGCCTGTCCGATTTTTAGCCCATTCAATCGCCTTCGCCTCCTTTTCGACAAATTTCTCCCTTTTAAACTATTTCCAGATTATTCTGTTCCATTCAATTTCATTTTTTTTCCCGTCTACTGCTTAAAACAATAAAGTCGAGGTTAATCTTCGGGTGCGATCATACCAGCACTAATGCACCGGATCCCATCAGAACTCCGCAGTTAAGCGTGCTTGGGCCAGAGTCGTACTAGGATGGGTGACCCCCTGGGAAATCCTCGTGTTGCACCCCTTTTGTCCCTTTTTCCACCCCCCTCCTTTTTTTTTTCCCCGGACAGCCTGTCCGATTTTTAGCCCATTCAATCGCCTTCGCCTCCTTTTCGACAAATTTCTCCCTTTTAAACCATTTCCAGATTATCCTATTCCATTCAATTTCATTTTTTTTCCCTTCTACTGCTTAAAACAATAAAGTCGCGATTAATCTTCGGGTGCGATCATACCAGCGCTAATGCACCGGATTCCATCAGAACTCCGCAGTTAAGCGTGCTTGGGCGAGAGTAGTGCTAGAATGGGTGACCCCCTGGGAGGTCCTCGTGTTGCACCCCTTTTGTCCCTTTTTCCAACACCCCCCCCCTTTTTTTTTTTTCCCGGGACAGCCTGTCCGATTTTTAGCCCATTCAATCGCCTTCGCGTCCTTTTCGACAAATTTCTCCCTTTTAAACCATTTCCAGATTATCCTGTTCCATTCAATTTCATTTTTTTTCCCATCTACTGCTTAAAACAATAAAGTCGCGGCTAATCTTCGGGTGCGATCATAACAGCACTAATGCACCGGATCCCATCAGAACTCCGCAGTTAAACGTATTTTGGCGAGAGTAGTACTAGGATCGGTGACCCTGTCACGCCCCCAAACCCGCCCCTAAAAGTTTGGGCATGACCACTTCAGAAACGGACACTTAACCTGTTATATATATAATATATGGGGCCTGAACGGAAGCATTAAATATCAAAATATGACAATAGAAACAAACTCCATTGAGCTACTACTATCATGCCAGGATCACAAATTTTAAACAGACAAATAACATCTAAAACATACACCTGAATATCAGATATATACGCACATACACACAAGCCCAGCTCTATAATTGGGCATACACCAAAAACGTTTCGGAAGAAAGTATTCTACACATTTCAACCTTAGGCCAACAACTAGAGTGCAAAACCAAAGTTCGTCAAAACTTCAAGAAAATAAGAGCAGCTTCTCTTAGGCTTGGACATGGAATGGTTGACCAAAGAAGACAAGCGTCATGGTTTAGAACTGACCACTTGGTTGGTTACCTACAGAAACAGACATAACATAGGGTGAGCCAAGCTCAGTGAATAGTATGATACATAAATGCACAATTTAAACATAATACATAACAATGCATAAATAAATGCGAAGATCATGTAGTTAATCTGTTCCTATTTTCATTTTAAATGGCCTTAGGCCCCAATCGTGAGTCATAATGGTTTTAAGCCCTTGAACACATTAACATTAAGCTTTTAAACATAATGGCATATAGCCCTTGAACATATGGCATGGAGCCCTTGTCAGAATGGCATTACAGCCCTTGAACATATAGATATATGAACTCAAGAGGTGTCTCACACGGATTCTAGAGGTGGCTCACATTGTAGCACTTAGTTCCGTGTAGCACTTTGTTTCATATTAGAATGGCATAAGCCCTTATCAGATTGGCATTAAGCCCTTAAAACATATTGGCATTAAAGCCCTTGGACATGCATATATGAACCCAAGAGGTGTCTCACACGGACTCTAGAGGTAACTCACATCGTAGCACTTAGTTCCGTGTAGCACTTTGTTTCATTTCATAACAACTTATACAGATGGCCATGAGCCTCACAATTTTCACATATGTATGGACTCAAGAGGTGTCTCACATGGACTCTAGCGGTGGCTCACAACGTAGCACTTAGTTCCAAGTAGCACTTTGTTCCATACCAATAATTAGCAGGTCTTACAGACCCAAACCATACATAAATGTCATACCATAACGGATATAAATTCATACATATGCATTATGCTTGAATCATTAACAGAAATCAGGATTCATACTTACTTATACTTAGCCTTTTAATAACGCTGGCAAATCAATAAAAAAAAAAAAGCATTCTTGTTAGTTCCATAAAGAAATTCCTCAACATTGTGAACTTATAGTACTCTTGAACTTGTACATATATAAGCATGTAACGTAGCTTGTAACATACTTACGCTTGTATCGTACTTAAACTTGTAACATACGTGGACTTATAACATGCGTATACTTGTAATATACTTGAATTTATAACATACATGGACTTATAACATACTTAAACTTGAAAACTTGTAACACATTTAAACTTGTATATACTTGTACTTGTAACCTTACTTAAAGTTGTACATATTGGAACTTGTCACACATATATAAACTTGTAACATTCTTGACTAGAGCATACGTAAACTTATAACAGACTTAAACTTAGAACATACGTAAACTTATAACTTAATTATTTGAACCATGGTATTATTACCCCTGGGTAAGGGCCTTGTGCTAAAGATGATGTGAATACTTCTACATATATGAATAATCATTAAGTTAATAGAAAACAGAGCTTTTCTTGTTATATCATGTCATTATCATGCACTTAACAAAATAGAATGATTCATATTCTTATGTGGGTTGCATGCTAATGGTAAACCTTTACATTCCTATCATAGATTCTAAACGTTCTTGGATCCCTTCGTAACATAATCTTAAATTCACACAACATCATTCTTCAAGGCTGAACATAAGTTCCACTTATTCTTTAAGAAATAACAAACTATACTGATAAATAACAAAGGGCTAATATTCGTCATTAACGGAATATAAGGATTCCAAAATCATACCGACGTACGCAAATCTTTCAGCGTTCATATAAGTTCACATTGCTTTCCAATTGTCATAATTGTTTGAATAATACTTACAAAGAACAGAGGATTAGTGACAATAATTGTCAATAGTATATAAAATGTACATTCTTGTACTACTACTCACAGTGCTACAACGGAGTGCTTGCCCCTCCTGGAGTGTGCCCTGTACATACACATGACTTAGACATTAGTTCTTTTGCTTTCTTAATTCCTTTCCTGCTTTAGTTTACTTCGAATGAATTTACAGGCATCTTAGGGACATCAAACACAAATTCTAAAAATACCAGAGGGTTAAGCACGTAAAACCGAGCAAACAAATTTTTGCAGCATGGGCCGCACGTGCGGCTGTGAGCCCCGCACGTGCGGCAGTGCTTCCCGCACGTGCGGCAAGAAGCCCCGCACGTGCGGCGATTCTGGCAGAAAGCAGTCCGAAAATGCAGAAAAACCCAATTTTTGATACATTTTTCAAGGCTCAAAATAGGTTCTTTTAATTGATGAAACATGGTTCAAAATCATGTAAATAGGAGCTATAACATAGATCAATCTTCATACAATTTGGACTTTTGATCTTAACTCACAAACACAACTTAACTTCATAACATTCCTATCTTCTCACACATAGCTATATATACACACATGATCATTTAGCTACACAATCAAACTTCAAAAACGTGATTCTAATTAATCATTCACCACATATTTGTTCCATAACATAAACCCTAACTTGTATAACATAAAGAACTTTCTACTTAGTTATCAAAGAGAGGAACCATTAAGAATGAATTACACATACCCTCCATTAAAATCTTTATAACCCCTTTAATTTCCCAATCTTCTTCCTTGGAAGCTTCTTCTTCTTTCTCCCCAATTTCCCTTTTATTAAAACATAATTTACAATGCATTTAACAAAGTTCAATCGCAAAATTTAAACATAATTTTCAAACATAACCAAATTCCAATTAAACTTGAACACATCTAATTCAACTTACCACTTTCATGATTCAACTATCAATTTGGGCCAAATCATGGATTATCATCAAAAACCAACCTAGGGTTTCTAAGAAATCTACAAATTTCAAATACAATTTTAAATCTTCTTAACCCATTACTTTTGATTGCAAATCTTCTCATTTATTAGGCACCCTAGGTCCATAACCCATAAACCATACTCTAAACCCCACAATAGAACCCCAACATACCCCAACATACCTCAAAAATTTCGGAATTCCATTCGGTAGAAAGTGGTGATCTCCTCTTATCCTTGATGCAAGATTCATGGTGAATTTGTTGAGAAAAGTGGAGGAAATCAAGGTTTTGGGAGCTAGGGTTTCGGACATGGAAGAGGGAAGAAGAAGAGAGGAAAAGAAAATCTAAGAAATGACTCAAAAATCACGTTTTTGAGCTGCTGCCCCGCACATCGCCGCACGTGCGCCGCATTTCCCGCACGTGCGGTTCTGCTTCCAGCACAGATATGAAAATTTCAAACAGGCGTAACTCTCTCATCCGGACTCCGTTTTAGGTCATTCTTGTGCCCAAATTGAAGCCCCGAAAATAAGCTTTCCAATGGTTCTAACCTCACATCCAAATTCCAAGTGTGGAACAAGAAAAGGGCAAAAGAGTGACGGTTGGTCGTAAACGAATTATTCAAATTAAAGTTTTTGATCCAATCTTACTTTACCATCATATTACCACCACAATCAATAGCCCAAAATAAAATAGGGAGGTTCCAAATACACTAATAAAAATGCCACGGATATAAATCACTTTTCACAGAAAGCAAGTAAATGCACAGAATAACAGATCGAAAATATACTAGAAATAGATATGAGGGTTGGGTTATTACAGACCCCCTGGGAAGTCCTCGTGTTGCACCCTTTTGTCCGTTTTTCCACCCTCCCCTTTTTTTTTTCCCCGGACAGCCTGTCCGATTTTTAGCCCATTCAATCGCCTTCGCCTCCTATTCTACAAATTTCTCCCTTTTAAACCATTTCCTGATCATCTTGTTCCATTCAATTTCATTTTTTTTCCCGTCTACTGCTTAAAACAATAAAGTCACGGTTAATCTTCGGGTGCGATCATACCAGCACTAATGCACCGGATCCCATCAGAACTCCGCAGTTAAGCGTGCTTGGGCGAGAGTAGTACTAGGATGGGTGAACCCCTGGGAAGTCCTCGTGTTGCACACTTTTTGTCCCTTTTTCCAACCCCCCGCCCCTTTTTTCTTTTTTTTCCCCGGACAGCCTGTCCGATTTTTAGCCCATTCAATCGCTTTCGCCTGCTTTTCGACAAATTTCTCCCTTTTAAACCATTTCCAGATTATCCAGTTCCATTCAATTTCATTTTTTTTCCCGTCTACTGCTTAAAACAATAAAGTCGCGGTTAATCTTCTGGGGCGATCATACCAGCACTAATGCACCGGATCCCATCAGAACTCCGCGGTTAAGCGTGCTTGGGCGAGAGTAGTACTAGGATGGGTGACCCCCTAGGATGTCCTCGTGCTGTACCCCTTTTGTCCCTTTTTCCACCCCGCCCCTTTTTTTTTTGTCCCCGGACAGCCTGTCCGATTTTTAGCCCATTCAATCGCCTTCGCCTCCTTTTCGACAAATTTCTCCCTTTTAAACCATTTCCAGATTATCCTGTTCCATTCAATTTCATTTTTTTTCCCGTCTACTGCTTAAAACAATAAAGTCGAGGTTAATCTTCGGGTGCGATCATACCAGCACTAGTGCACCGGATCCCATCAAAACTCCGCAGTTAAGCGTGCTTGGGCCAGAGTCGTACTAGGATGGGTGACCCCCTGGGAAGTCCTCGTGTTGCACCCCTTTTGTCCCTTTTTCCACCCCCCCCCTTTTTTTTTCCTCGGACAGCCTGTCCGATTTTTAGCCCATTCAATCGCCTTCGCCTCCTTTTCGACAAATTTCTCCCTTTTAAACCATTTCCAGATTATCCTGTTCCATTCAATTTCATTTTTTTTCAAGTCTACTGCTTAAAACAATAAAGTCACGGTTAATCTTCGGGTGCGATCATACCAGCACTAATGCACCGGATCCCATCAGAACTCCGCAGTTAAGCGTGCTTGGGCGAGAGTAGTACTAGGATGGGTGACCCCCTGGGAAGTCCTCGTGTTGCACCCCTTTTGTCCCTTTTTCCACCCCGCCCCCTTTTTTTTTTTTCCCCGGACAGCCTGTCCGATTTATAGCCCATTCAATCGCCTACGCCTCCTTTTCGACAAATTTCTCACTTTTAAACCATTTCCAGATTATCCTGTTCCATTCAAGTTCATTTTTTTTCCCGTCTACTGCTTAAAACAATAAAGTCGAGGTTAATCTTCGGGTGCGATCATACCAGCACTAATGCACCGGATCCCATCAGAACTCCGCAGTTAAACGTGCTTGGGCCCGAGTAGTACTAGGATGGGTGACCCCCTGGGAAGTCCTCGTGTTGCACCCCTTTTGTCCCTTTTTCCATCCCCGCTTTTTTTTTTCCCCGGACAGCCTGTCCGATTTTTAGCCCATTCAATCGCCTACGCCTCCTTTTCGACAACTTTCTCCCTTTTAAACCATTTCCAGATTATCCTGTTCCATTCAATTTCATTTTTTTTCCCGTCTACTGCTTAAAACAATAAAGTCGCGATTAATCTTTGGGTGCGATCATACTAGTACTAATGCACCGGATCCCATCAGAACTTCGCAGTTAGGTGTGCTTGGGCGAGAGTAGTATTAGGATGGGTGACCCCCGGGGAAGTCCTCGTGTTGCACCCCTTTTGTTCCTTTTTCCACAACCCCCCTTTTTTTTTCCCCGGACAGCCTGTTCGATTTTTACCCCGTTCAATCGCCTTCGCCTCCTTTTTGACTATTTCTCCCTTTTAAACCATTTCCAGATTATCCTGTTCCATTCAATTTCATTTTTTTCCCCGTCTACTGCTTAAAACAATAAAGTCGCGATTAATCTTCGGGTGTGATCATACCAGCACTAATGCAACCGATCCGATCAGAACTCCGCAGTTAAGCGTGCCTGGGCGAGAGTAGTACTAGGATGGGTGACCCCCTGGGAAGTCCTCGTGTTGCACCCCTTTTGTCCCTTTTTCCACCCCCCCCTTTTTTTTTTCCCCGGATAGCCTGTCCGATTTTTTGCCCATTCAATCGCCTTCGCCTATTTTTCGACAAATTTCTCCCTTTTAAACCATTTTCAGATTATCCTGTCCCATTCAATTTCATTTTTTTTCCCGTCTACTGCTTAAAAGAATAAAGTCGCGGTTAATCTTCGGGTGCGATCATACCAGCACTAATGCACCGGATCCCATCAGAACTCCGCAGTTAAGCGTGCTTGGGTGAGAGTAGTTCTAGGATGGGTGACCCCTTGGGAAGTCCTCGTGTTGCACCCTTTTTGTCCCTTTTTCCAACCCCCCGCCCCTTTTTTCTTTTTTTTCCCCGGACAGCCAGTCCGATTTTTAGCCCATTCAATCGCCTTCGCCTCCTTTTCGACAAATTTCTCCCTTTTAAACCATTTCCAGATTATCCGGTTCCATTCAATTTCATTTTTTTCCCGTCTACTGCTTAAAACATTAAAGTCGCGGTTAATCTTCTGGTGCGAACATACCTGCACTAATGCACAGGATCCCATCAGAACGCCGAAGTTAAGCGTGCTTGGGCGAGAGTAGTACTAGGATGGGTGACCCCCTGGGAAGTCCTCGTGTTGCACCCCTTTTGTCCCTTTTTCCACCCCCCTCTTTTTTTTTTTTTTCCCCGGACAGCTTGTCCGATATTTAGCCCATTCAATCGCCCTCGCCTCCTTTTCGACAAATTTCTCCCTTTTAAACCATTTCCAGATTATCCTGTTCCATTCAATTTCATTTTTTTTCCCGTCTACTGCTTAAAACAACAAAGTCGCGGTTAATCTTCGGGTGCGATCATACCGGCACTGATGCACTGGATCCCATCAGAACTCCGCAGTTAAGCATGCTTGGGCGAGAGTAGTACTAGAATGGGTGACAACTTCGGAAGTCCTCATGTTGCACCCCTTTTGTCCCTTTTTCCACCCCCTCCTTTTTTTTTTTTTTCCCGGACAGCCTGTCCGATTTTTAGCCCATTCAATCGACTTCGCCTCCTTTTCGACAAATTTCTCCCTTTTAAGACATTTCCAGATTATCCTGTTCCATTCAATTTCATTTTTTTCCCCGTCTACTGCTTATAACAATAAAGTCGCGGTTAATCTTCGGGTGCGATCATACCGGCACTAATGCACTGGATACCATCAGAACTCCGCTGTTACGCATGCTTGGGCGAGAGTAGTACTAGAATGGGTGACCCCTTAGGAAGTCCTCGTGTTGCACCCCTTTTGTCCCTTTTTCCACCACCCTCCTTTTTTTTTTTCCCCGGACAGCCTGTCCGATTTTTAGCCCATTCAATCGACTTCGCCTCATTTTCGACAAATTTCTCCCTTTTAAGACATTTCCAGATTATCCTGTTCCATTCAATTTCATTTTTTTCCCCGTCTACTACTTAAAACAATAAAGTCACGGTTAATCTTCGGGTGCGATCATACCGGCACTAATGCACTGGATCCCATTAGAACTCCGCAGTTAAGCATGCTTGGGCGAGAGTAGTACTAGAATGGGTGACCCCTTGGGAATTCCTCGTGTTGCACCCCTTTTGTCCCTTTTTCCACCACCCTCCTTTTTTTTTTTTTTTTCCCGGACAGCCTGTCCGATTTTTAGCCCATTCAATCGACTTCGCCTCCTTTTCGACGAATTTCTCCCTTTTAAGACATTTCCAGATTATCCTGTTCCATTCAATTTCATTTTTTTCCCCGTCTACAGCTTAAAACAATAAAGTCGCGGTTAATCTTCGGGTGCGGTCATACCCGCACTAACGCACCGGATCCCATCAGAACTCCGCAATTACGCGTGCTTGAGCGAGAGTAGTACTAGGATGGGTGACCCCCTGGGAAGTCCTCGTGTTGCACCCCTTTTGTCCCTTTTCCCCCCCCCCCTTTTTTTTTTTCTCCGGACAGCCGTTCCGATTTTTAGACCATTCAATCGCCTTCGCCTCTTTTTTGACAAATTTCTCCTTTTTAAACCATTTCCAGATTATCCTGTTCCATTCAATTTTACTTTTTTTCCCGTCTGCTGCTTAAAACAAAAAAGTCGCAGTTAATCTTCGGGTGCGATCATACCAGCACTAATCCACCGGATCCCATCAGAACTGCGCAGTTAAGCGTGCTTGGGCGAGTGTAGTACAGGGATGGGTGACCCCCTGGGAAGTCCTCGTGTTGCACCCCTTTTGTCCCTTTTTCCACCCCCCCTTTTTTTTTTTCCCCGGACAGCCTGTCCGATTTTTAGCCCATTCAATCGCCTTCGCTTCCTTTTCGACAAATTTCACCCTTTTAAACCATTTCCAAATTATCCTGTTCCATTCAATTTCATTTTTTTTCCCGTCTACTGCATAAAACTGTAAAGTCGCGGTTAATCTTCGGGTGCGATCATAGCAGCACTAATGCACCGGATCCCATCAGAACTCCGCAGTTAAGCGTGCTTGGGCGAGAGTAGTACTAGGATGGGTGACCCCCTGGGAAGTCCTCGTGTTGCACCCCTTTTGTCCCTTTTTCCACCCCCCCGCACCATTTTTTTTTTTCCCAGGACAGCCTATCCGATTTATAGCCCATTCAATCGCATTCGCCTACTTTTCGACAAATTTCTCCCTTTTAAACCATTTCCAGATTATCCTGTTCCATTCAATTTCATTTTTTTTCCCGTCTACTGCTTAAAACAATAAAGTCGAGGTTAATCTTCGGGTGCGATCATACCAGCACTAGTACACCGGATCCCATCAAAACTCCGCAGTTAAGCGTGCTTGGGCCAGAGTCGTACTAGGATGGGTGACCCCCTGGGAAGTCCTCGTGTTGCACCCCTTTTGTCCCTTTTTCCACCCCCCCCTTTTTTTTTTCCTCGGACAGCCTGTCCGATTTTTAGCCCATTCAATCGCATTCGCCTCCTTTTCGACAAATTTCTCCCTTTTAAACCATTTCCAGATTATCCTGTTCCATCCAATTTCATTTTTTTTCAAGTCTACTGCTTAAAACAATAAAGTCGAGGTTAATCTTCGGGTGCGATCATACCAGCACTAATGCATCGGATCCCATCAGAACTCCGCAGTTAAGCGTGCTTGGGCGAGAGTAGTACTAGGATGGGTGACCCCCTGGGAAGTCCTCGTGTTGCACCCCTTTTGTCCCTTTTTCCCCGGACAGCCTGTCCGATTTATAGCCCATTCAATCGCCTACGCCTCCTTTTCGACAAATTTCTCACTTTTAAACCATTTCCAGATTATCCTGTTCCATTGAAGTTCATTTTTTTTCCCGTCTACTGCTTAAAACAATAAAGTCGAGGTTAATTTTCGGGTGCGATCATACCAGTACTAATGCACCGGATCCCATCAGAACTCCGCAGTTAAACGTGCTTGGGCCCGAGTAGTACTAGGATGGGTGACCCCCTGGGAAGTCCTCGTGTTGCACCCCTTTTGTCCCTTTTTCCATCCCCGCTTTTTTTTTTCCCCGGACAGCCTGTCCGATTTTTAGCCCATTCAATCGCCAACGCCTCCTTTTCGACAACTTTCTCCCTTTTAAACCATTTCCAGATTATCCTGTTCCATTCAATTTCATTTTTTTTCCCGTCTACTGCTTAAAACAATAAAGTCGCGATTAATCTTTGGGTGCGATCATACCAGCACTAATGCACCGGATCCCATCAGAACTCCGCAGTTAGGCGTGCTTGGGCGAGAGTAGTATTAGGATGGGTGACCCCCGGGGTAGTCCTCGTGTTGCACCCCTTTTGTCCCTTTTTCCACAACCCCCCTTTTTTTTTTCCCCGGACAGCCTGTTCGATTTTTAGCCCCTTCAATCGCCTTCGCCTCCTTTTTGACTATTTCTCCCTTTTAAACCATTTCCAGATTATCCTGTTCCATTCAATTTCATTTTTTTTCCCGTCTACTGCTTAAAACAATAAAGTCGCGATTAATCTTCGGGTGTGATCATACCAGCACTAATGCAACGGATCCGATCAGAACTCCGCAGTTAAGCGTGCCTGGGCGAGAGTAGTACTAGGATGGGTGACCCCCTGGGAAGTCCTCGTGTTGCACCCCTTTTGTCCCTTTTTCCACCCCCCTTTTTTTTTTCCCCGGATAGCCTGTCCGATTTTTTGCCCATTCAATCGCCTTCGCCTATTTTTCGACAAATTTCTCCCTTTTAAACCATTTTCAGATTATCCTGTTCCATTCAATTTCATTTTTTTTCCCGTCTACTGCTTAAAAGAATAAAGTCGCGGTTAATCTTCGGGTGCGATCATACCAGCACTAATGCCCCGGATCCCATCAGAACTCCGCAGTTAAGCGTGCTTGGGCGAGAGTAGTACTAGGATGGGTGACCCCCTGGGAAGTCCTCGTGTTGCACCCTTTTTGTCCCTTTTTCCAACCCCCCGCCCCTTTTTTCTTTTTTTCCCCGGACAGCCAGTCCAATTTTTAGCCCATTCAATCGCCTTCGCCTCATTTTCGACAAATTTCTCCCTTTTAAACCATTTCCAGATTATCCGGTTCCATTCAATTTCATTTTTTTCCCGTCTACTGCTTAAAACATTAAAGTCGCGGTTAATCTTCTGGTGCGAACATACCTGCACTAATGCACCGGATCCCATCAGAACGCCGAAGTTAAGCGTGCTTGGGCGAGAGTAGTACTAGGATGGGTGACCCCCTGGGAAGTCCTCGTGTTGCACCCCTTTTGTCCCTTTTTCCAGCCCCCTCTTTTTTTTTTTTTTTCCCCGGACAGCTTGTCCGATATTTAGCCCATTCAATCGCCCTCGCCTCCTTTTCGACAAATTTCTCCCTTTTAAACCATTTCCAGATTATCCTGTTCCATTCAATTTCATTTTTTTTCCCATCTACTACATAAAACAATAAAGTCGCGGTTAATCTTCGGGTGCGATCATACCGGCACTGATGCACTAGATCCCATCAGAACTCCGCAGTTAAGCATGCTTGGGCGAGAGTAGTACTAGAATGGGTGACCCCTTGGGAAGTCCTCGTGTTGCACCCCTTTTGTCCCTTTTTCCACCACCCTCCTTTTTTTTTTTTTTTCCCGGACAGCCTGTCCGATTTTTAGCCCATTCAATCGACTTCGCCTCCTTTTCGACGAATTTCTCCCTTTTAAGACATTTCCAGATTATCCTGTTCCATTCAATTTCATTTTTTTCCCCGTCTACAGCTTAAAACAATAAAGTCGCGGTTAATCTTCGGGTGCGGTCATACCCGCACTAACGCACCGGATCCCATCAGAACTCCGCAATTACGCGTGCTTGAGCGAGAGTAGTACTAGGATGGGTGACCCCCTGGGAAGTCCTCGTGTTGCACCCCTTTTGTCCCTTTTCCCCCCCCCCTTTTTTTTTTTCTCCGGATAGCCGTTCCGATTTTTAGACCATTCAATCGCCTTCGCCTCTTTTTTGACAAATTTCTCCTTTTTAAACCATTTCCAGATTATCCTGTTCCATTCAATTTTACTTTTTTTCCCGTCTGCTGCTTAAAACAATAAAGTCGCAGTTAATCTTCGGGTGCGATCATACCAGCACTAATCCACCGGATCCCATCAGAACTCCGCAGTTAAGCGTGCTTGGGCGAGTGTAGTACTGGGATGGGTGACCCCCTGGGAAGTCCTCGTGTTGCACCCCTTTTGTCCCTTTTTCCACCCCCCCTTTTTTTTTTCCCCGGACAGCCTGTCCGATTTTTAGCCCATTCAATCGCCTTCGCTTCCTTTTCGACAAATTTCACCCTTTTAAACCATTTCCAAATTATCCTGTTCCATTCAATTTCATTTTTTTTCCCGTCTACTGCATAAAACTGTAAAGTCGGGGTTAATCTTCGGGTGCGATCATAGCAGCACTAATGCACCGGATCCCATCAGAACTCCGCAGTTAAGCGTGCTTGGGCGAGAGTAGTACTAGGATGGGTGACCCCCTGGGAAGTCCTCGTGTTGCACCCCTTTTGTCCCTTTTTCCACCCCCCCGCACCCTTTTTTTTTTTCCCAGGACAGCCTATCCGATTTATAGCCCATTCAATCGCCTTCGCCTACTTTTCGACAAATTTCTCCCTTTTAAACCATTTCAAGATTATCCTGTTCCATTCAATTTCATTTTTTTCCCGTCTACTGCTTAAAACAATAAAGTCGCGGTTAATCTTCGGGTGCGATCATACCAGCACTAATGCATCGGATCCCATCAGAACTCCGCAGTTAAGCGTGCTTGGCCGAGAGTAGTACTGGGATGGGTGACCCCTTGGGAAGTCCTCGTGTTGCACCCCTTTTATCCCTTTTTCCACCCCCTCCTTTTTTTTTCCCCGGACAGCCTGTCCGATTTTTAGCGCATTCAATCGCCTTCGCCTACTTTTCGACAAATTTCTCCCTTTTAAACCATTTCCAGATTATCCTGTTCCATTCAATTTCATTTTTTTCCCGTCTACTGCTTAAAATAATAAAGTTGCGGTTAATCTTCGGGTGCGGTCATACCCGCACTAATGCACCGGATCCCATCAGAACTCCGCAATTAAGCGTGCTTGGGCGAGAGTAGTACTAGGATGGGTGACCCCCTGGGAAGTCCTCGTGTTGCACCCCTTTTGTCTCTTTTTCCCCCCCCCCATTTTTTTTTTCCCGGACAGCCGTTCCGATTTTTAGCCCATTCAATCGCCTTTCGTCTTTTTTGACAAATTTCTCCCTTTTAAACAATTTTCAGATTATCCTGTTCCATTCAATTTCATTATTTTTCCCGTCTGCTGCTTAATACAATAAAGTCGCGGTTAATATTCGGGTGCGATCATACCATCTCTAATGCACCGGATCCCATCAGAACTCCGCAGTTAAGCGTGCTTGGGCGAGAGTAGTACTGGGATGGGTGACCCCCTGGGAAGTCCCCGTGTTGCACCACTTTCGTCCGTTTTTCCTCCCCCCCCTTTTTTTTTTCCCCGGACAGGCTGTCCGATTTTTAGCCCATTCAATCGCCTTCGCTTCCTTTTCGACAAATTTCTCCCTTTTAAACGATTTCCAAATTATCCTGTTCCACTCAATTTCGTTTTTTTTCCCGTCTACTGCATAAAACAATAAAATCGCGGTTAATCTTCGGGTGCGATCATAGCAGCACTAATGCACCGGATCCCATAAGAACTCCGCAGTTAAGCGTGCTTGGGCGAGAGTAGTACTAGGATGGGTGACCCCCTGGGAAGTCCTCGTGTTGCACCGCTTTTGTCCATTTTTCCACCCCCCCGCACCCTTTTTTTTTTTTTTCCCAGGACAGCCTATCCGATTTTTAGCCCATTCAATCGCCTTCGCCTTCTTTTCGACAAAATTTTCCCTTTTAAACCATTTCCAGATTATCCTGTTCCATTCAATTTCATTTTTTTTCCAGTCTACTGCTTAAAACAATAAAGTCGCGGTTAATCTTCGGGTGCGATCATACCAGCACTAAAGCATCGGATCCCATCAGAACTCCGCAGTTAAGCGTGCTTGGGCGAGAGTAGTACTGGGATGGGTGACCCGTTGGGAAGTCCTCGTGTTGCACCCCTTTTATCCCTTTTTCCACCCCCCTCCTTTTTTTTTTCCCCGGACAGCCTGTCCGATTTTTAGCGCATTCAATCGCCTTCGCCTACTTTTCGACAAATTTCTCCTTTTTAAACCATTTCCAGATTATCCTGTTCCATTCAATTTCATTTTTTTCCCGTCTACTGCTTAAAACAATAAAGTTACGGTTAATCTTCGGGTGCGGTCATACCCGGACTAATGCACCGGATCCCATCAGAACTCCGCAATTAAGCGTGCTTGGGCGAGAGTAGTACTAGGATGGGTGACCCCCTGGGAAGTCCTCGTGTTGCACCCCTTTTGTCTCTTTTTCCCCCCCCCCAATTTTTTTTTTTCCCGGACAGCCGTTCCGATTTTTAGCCCATTCAATCGGCTTTCATCTTTTTTGACAAATTTCTCCCTTTTAAACAATTTTCAGATTATCCTGTTCCATTCAATTTCATTATTTTTCCCGTCGGCTGCTTAATACAATAAAGTCGCGGTTAATCTTCGGGTGCGATCATACCATCTCTAATGCACCGGATCCCATCAGAACTCCGCAGTTAAGCGCACTTGGGCGAGAGTTATACTGGGTTGGGTAACCCCCTGGGAAGTCCCCGTGTTGCACCCCTTTCGTCCCTTTTTCCTCCCCCCTTTTTTTTTTTCCCCGGACAGGCATTCCGATTTTTAGCCCATTCAATCGCCTTCGCTTCCTTTTCGATAAATTTCTCCCTTTTAAACGATTTCCAAATTATCCTGTTCCATTCAATTTCGTTTTTTTTCCCGTCTACTGCATAAAACAATAAAATCGCGGTTAATCTTCGGGTGCGATCATAGCAGCACTAATGCACCGGATCCCATAAGAACTCCGCAGTTAAGCGTGCTTGGGCGAGAGTAGTACTAGGATGGGTGACCCCTTGGGAAGTCCTCGTGTTGCACCCCTTTTGTCCCTCTTTCCACCCCCCCGTCCCCCTTTTTTTTTTTTTCCCAGGACAGCCTGTCCGATTTTTAGTCCATTCAATCGCCTTCGCCTCATTTTCGACAAATTTCTCCCTTTTAAACCATTTCCAGATTATCCTGTTCCATTCAATTTCATTTTTTATCCTGTCTACTGCTTAAAACAATAAAGTCGCGGTTAATCTTCGGCTGCGATCATACCAGCACTAATGCACCGGATCCCATCAAAACTCCGCAGTTAAGCGTGCTTGGGCGAGAGTAGTACTTGGATGGGTGACCCCCTGGGAAGTCCTCATGTTGCACCCCTTTTGTCCCTTTTTGCAACCGCCCCTTTTTTTTTTTTTCCCCCGGACAGCCTGTCCGATTTTTAGCCCATTCAATCGCCTTCGCCTACTTTTCGACAAATTTCTCCCTTTTAAACCATTTCCAGATTATCCTGTTCCATTCAATTTCATTTTTTTCACATCAACTGCATAAAACAATAAAGTCGCGGTTAATCTTCGGGTGCGATCATACCAGCACTAATGCGCCGGATCCCATCAGAACTCCGCAGTTAAGCGTGCTTGGGCGAGAGTAGTACTGGGATGGGTGACCCCTTGGGAAGTGCTCGTGTTGCACCCCTTTTATCCCTTTTTCCACCCCCCTTTTTTTTTCCCCGGACAGCCTGTCCGATTTTTAGCGCATTCTATCGCCTTCGCCAACTTTTCGACAAATTTCTCCCTTTTAAACCATTTCCAGATTATCCTGTTCCATTCAATTTCATTTTTTTCCCGTCTACTGCTTAAAACAATAAAGTCGCGGTTAATCGTCGGGTGCGGTCATACCCGCACTAATGCACCGGATCCCATCAGAACTCCGCAATTAAGCGTGCTTGGGCGAGAGTAGTACTAGGATGGGTGACCCCCTGGGATGTCCCCGTGTTGCACCCCTTTTGTCCCTTTTTCCACCCCCTCGTTTTTTTTTTCCCCCGGAGAGGCTGTCCGATTTTTAGCCCATTCAATCGCCTTCGCTTCCTTTTCGACAAATTTCTCCCTTTTAAACCATTTCCAAATTATCCTGTTCCATTCAATTTCGTTTTTTTTTCCGTCTACTGCATAAAACAATAAAGTCGCGGTTAATCTTCGGGTGCGATCATAGCAGCACTAATGCACCGGATCCCATAAGAACTCCGCAGTTAAGCGTGCTTGGGCGAGAGTAGTACTAGGATGGGTGACCCCCTGGGAAGTCCTCGTGTTGCACCCCTTTTGTCCCTCTTTCCACCCCCCCGTCCCCCCTTTTTTTTTTTTTCCCAGGACAGCCTGTCCGATTTTTAGTCCATTCAATCGCCTTCGCCTCATTTTCGACAAATTTATCCCTTTTAAACCATTTCCAGATTATCCTGTTCCATTCAATTTCATTTTTTTTCCTATCTACTGCTTAAAACAATAAAGTCGCGGTTAATCTTCGGCTGCGATCATACCAGCACTAATGCACCGGATCCCATCAGAACTCCGCAGTTAAGCGTGCTTGGGCGAGAGTAGTACTTGGATGGGTGACCCCCTGGGAAGTCCTCATGTTGCACCCCTTTTGTCCCTTTTTGCAACCGCCACTTTTTTTTTTTTTCCCCGGACAGCCTGTCCGATTTTTAGCCCATCCAATCGCCTTCGCCTACTTTTCGACAAATTTCTCCCTTTTAAACCATTTCCAGATTATCCTGTTCCATTCAATTTCATTTTTTTCACGTCTACTGCTTAAAACAATAAAGTCGCGGTTAATCTTCGGGTGCGATCATACCAGCACCAATGGACCGGATCCCATCAGAGCTCCTCAGTTAAGCGTGCTTGGGCGAGAGTAGTACTAGGATGGGTGACCCCCTGGGAAGTCCTCGTGTTGCACCCCTTTTGTCCCTTTCTCTACCCCCCCCCCAATTTTTTTTTTCCCCGGAAAGCCTGTCCGATTTTTAGCCCATTCAATCGGCTTCGTCTCCTTTTCGACAAATTTCTCCCTTTTAAACCATTTCCAGATTATCCTGTTCCATTGAATTTCATTTTTTTCCCATTCCACTGCTTAAAACAATAAAGTCGCGGTTAATCTTCGGGTGCGATCATACCAGCATTAATGCACCGGATCCCATCAGAACCCCGCAATTAAGCGTGATTGGGCGAGAGTAGTACTAGGATGGGTGACCCCCTGAGAAGTCCTCGTGTTGCACCCCTTTTGTCCCTTTTTCCACCGCCCCTTTTTTTTTTTCCCCGGACAGCCTGTCCGATTTTTAACCCATTCAATCGCCTTCGCTTCCTTTTCGACAAATTTCTCCGATTTAAACCATTTCCAAATTATCCCGTTCCATTCAATTTCATCTTTTTTCCCGTCTACTGCATAAAACAAAAAAGTCGCGGTTAACCTTCGGGTGCGATCATGCCCGCACTAATGCACCGGATCCCATCAGAAATCCGCAGTTAAGCGTGCTTGGGCGAGAGTAGTACTAGGACGGGTGACCCCTTGGGAAGTCCTCGTGTTGCACCCCTTTTGTCCCTTTTTCCCCCTCCCCATTTTTTTTTCCCCGGACAGCCTGTCTGATTTTTAGCCCATTCAATCGCCTTCGCCTCCTTTTTGACAAATTTCTCCCTTTTAAACCATTTCCAGATTATCCTGTTCCATTCAATTTCATTCTTTTTCCCGTCTACTGCTTAAAACAATAAAGTCGCGGTTAATCTTCGTTTGCGATCATACAAGCACTAATACACCGGATCCCATCAGAACTCCGCAGTTAAGCGTGCTTGGGCAAGAGTAGTACTAGGTTGGGTGAACCCCTAGGAAGTCCTCGTGTTGCACCCCTTTTGTCACTTTTTCCCCCCCCCCACTTTTTTTTTTTCCCCGGACAGCCTGTCTGATTTTTAGCACATTACACCGCCTTCGCCTCCTTTTTGAAAAATTTCTCCCTTTTAAACCATTTCCAGATTATCCTGTTCCATTCAATTTCATTCTTTTTCCCGTCTACTGCTTAAAACAATAAAGTCGCGGTTAATCTTCGGGTGCGATCATACCAGCACTAATGCACCGGATCCCATCAGAACTCCGCAGTTAAGCGTGCTTGGGCGAGAGTGGTACTAGGATGAGTGACCCCCTGGGAAGTCCTCGTGTTACACCCCTTTTGTCCCTTTTTCCTACCCCCCCACCCCCGTGTTTTTTTTTCCCCGTACAGCCTGTCCGATTTTTAGCCAATTCAATCGCCTTCGCCCCCTTTTCGACAAATTTCTCCCTTTTAAAACATTTCCAGATTATCCTGTTCCATTCAATTTCATTTTTTTTCCCGTCTACTGCTTAAAATAATAAAGTCGCGGTTAATCATCGGGTGCAATCATACCAGCACTAATGCACCGGATCCCATCAGAACTCCGCAGTTAAGCGTGCTTGGGCGAGAGTAGTACTAGGATGGGTGACCCCCTGGGAAGTCCTCGTGTAGCACCCAATTTGTCCCTTTTTCCACCCACCTTTTTTTTTTTTCCCCGGACAGCCTGTCCGATTTTTATCCCATTCAATCGCCTTCGCCTACTTTTCGACAAATTTCTCTCATTTAAACGATTTCCAGATTATCCTGTTCCATTCAATTTCATTTTTTTTCCCGTCTACTGCTTAAAACAATAAAGTCGCGGTTAATCTTCGGGTGCGATCATACCAGCACTAATGCACCGGATCCCATCAGAAATCCGCAGTTAAGCGTGCTCGGGCGAGAGTAGTACTAGGATGGGTGACCCCCTGGAAAGTCCTCATGTTGCACCCCTTTTGTCCATTTTTCCAACCCCCCCGTTTTTTTTTTCCCCCGGACAGCCTGTCCAATTTTTAGCCCATTCAATCGCCTTCGCCTCCTTTTCGACAAATTTCTCCCTTTTAAACCATTTTCAGATTATCCTGTTCCATTCAATTTCATTTTTTTTCCCGTCTGGTGCTTAAAACAATAAAGTCGCGGTTAATCTTCGGGTGCGATCATACCAGCATTAATGCACCGGATTCCATCAGAACTCCGCAGTTAAGCGTGCTTTGGCGAGAGTAGTACTAGGATGAGTGACCCCCTGGGAAGTCCTCGTGTTGCACCCCTTTTGTCCCTTTTTCCAGCCCCCCGTTTTTTTTTTCCCGGACAGCCTGTCCGATTTTTAGCCCTTCAATCGCCTTCACCTCCTTTTCAACAAATTTCTCCCTTTTAAACCATTTCCAGATTATCCTGTTCCATACAATTTCAATTTTTTTCCCGTCTACTGCTTAAAACGATAAAGTCGCGGTTAATCTTCGGGTCCGATCATACCCGCACTAATGCACCGGATCCCATCAGAACTCTGCAGTTAAGCGTGCTTGGACGAGAGTAGTACTAGGATGGGTGACCCCATGGGAAGTCCCCGTGTTGCACCCCATTTGCCCCTTTTTCCCGGCACCCCATTTTTTTTTTCCCCGGACAGCCGTTCCGATTTTTAGCCCATTCAATCGCCTTCGCCTACTTTTCGACAAATTTCTCCCTTTTAAACCATTTCCAGATTATCCTGTTCCATTCAATTTCATTGTTTTTCCCGTCTACTGCTTAAAACAATAAAGTCGCGGTTAATCTTCGGGTGCGATCATACCCGCACTAATGCACCGGATCCCATCAGAACTCCGCAGTTAAGCGTGCTTGGGCGAGAGTAGTACTAGGATGGGTGACCCCCTGGGAAGTCCTCGTGTTGCACCCCTTTTGTCCCTTTTTCCACCCCTTCCCTTTTTTTTTTTCCCCGGACAGCCCGTCCGATTTTAGCCCATTCAATCGCCTTCGCCTCCTTTTCGACAAATTTCTCCCTTTTAAACCATTTCCAGAATATCCTGTTCCATCCAACTTCATTTTTTTTCCCGTCTACTGCTTAAAACAATAAAGTCGCGGTTAATATTCGGGGGCAATCATACCAGCGCTACTGCACCGGATCCCATCAGAACTCCGCAGTTAAGCGTGCTTGGGCGAGAGTAGTACTAGGATGGGTGACCCCCTGGAAGGTCCTCGTGTTGCACACTTTTTGTCCCTTTTTCCACCCCCCCCCCCTTTTTTTTTTCCTCGAACAGCGTGTCCGATTTTTAGCCCATTCAATCGCCTTTGCCTCATTTTCGACAAATTTCTCCTTTTTAAACCATTTCCAGATTATCCTGTTCCATTCAATTTCATTTTTTTTCCCGTCTACTGCTTAAAATAACAAAGTCGCGGTTAATCTTCGGGTGCGATCATACCAGTGCTAATGCACCGGATCCCATCAGAACTTCGCAGTTAAGCGTGCTTGGGCGAGAGTAGTACTAGGATGGGTGACCCCCTGGGAAGTCCTCGTGTTGCACCCCTTTTGTCCCTTTTTCCACCCCCCCTTGTTTTTTTTTTCCCCGGACAGCCTGTCCGATTCTTAGCCCATTCAATCGCCTTCGCCTCCTTTTCGACAAATTTCTCCCTTTTAAACTATTTCCAGATTATCCTGTTCCATTCAATTTAAATTTTTTTCCCGTCTACTGCATAAAAAAATAAAGTCGCGGTTAATCTTTGAGTGCGATCATACCAACACTAATGCACCGGATCCCATCAGAACTCCGCAATTAAGCATGCTTGGGTGAGAGTAGTACTGGGATGGGTGACCCCTTGGGAATTCCTCGTGTTGCACCCCTTTTGTCCCTTTTTCCACCCCCCCTTTTTTTCTTTTCCCCGGACAGCCTGTCCGATTTTTAGCCCATTCAATCGCCTTCGCCTCCTTTTCGACAAATTTCTCCCTTTTAAACCATTTCCAGATTATCCTGTTCCATTCAATTTCATTTTTTTCCCGTCTACTGCTTAAAACGATAAAGTCGCGGTTAATCATCGGGTGCGATTATACCAGCACCAATGCCCCGGATCCCATCAGAACTCCGCAGGTAAGCGTGCTTGGGCAAGAGTAGTATTGGGATGGGTGACCCCCTGGGAAGTCCTCGTGTTGCACCCCTTTTTTCCCTTTTGCCAACCCCCCCCCTTTTTTTTTTCCCCGGACAGCCTGTCCGATTTTCAGCCCATTCAATCGCCTTAGCCTCCATTTCGACAAATTTCTCCCTTTTAAACCATTTCCAGATTATCCTGTTCCATTCAATTTAATTTTTTTCCCGTCTACTGCTTCAAACAATAAAGTCGTGTAGACACCCCATTTTTGACCGTCCTCAAGACTTGGACGTCACCGTTTGAACACTCGGTGATCATCCATGATTGTGTTCGTTTGGAGTTCCCGGAGGTCTCGGCTCGCGCGCCCTACCTCAGGATCTCCGAACTTGACCGTGTGGTGTCCGGTTTTGCACCGAACACTTTTGTTTTGCCTTAGAAGGGCAGGGAATGTCTTGTGAGACACCCCCATACACCACCGGCAGTGGCTGGAGGCCACCGGCTGGTCTTTTTCTTCCATCGGCAATTTTGTTTGCCGGTCGGCACACTTTATTGCCGGTCGGCATAATATGTTGCCGGTCGGCACTGTTTTTTGCCGGAATAGCTTTTTTGGGCAGCCGACCACTGTTCCTCCACTTTATGGAGATATTTTGTGCCAGCTGTGATAGCTGGCACCAACTCCTTTCCCCTCCATACACGTGTATGGAGGGATTTCCCTCTAGCCAAGCTTGTTGTATAAGCTTTGCAAGAGGGATCCTTATAAGAGGGGGTCCTCCCTCTTGGTTCTAGGTTAGACTCTTAGAAACAAAAACCAGCCCTTAACAATATAGATACACTCTATCTCTATATCTCCCTCTTCCCCTTCCTTTGTGTGTGTTTCTTGGCCCAAAAGGTGTGTTTTACCTTACTTTTGCACCATTACACACACTATCACACCTTAGTCCGAGATTGAGGGACTTGGGGGAGTTGTTTCTTGAGTTTTGGACTGGTTTTGATCCAAAGAAGGAGGCTAGACCACTTGCTCTTCAAGGGTTCTTCAAGGGTGAGCATTTTCCTCTTTATTCCCCAAACTTGCATCGGTTTTCTACCTATTTTGTTTACTGTTTTAGCTCTTGTGTATAACATAAAAAAGGTTCATATTTTCCTTCTCTAACACTTTCATTGAGGTCTCTTTGTGGTTAGATCGCAAACTCACCCTCATAGGCCTTGTTTGGCCTATTTTGGTGCCCTTTTGATAAGGTTTTGTTCACTTCAGCATTTTGATCTTTTGATCACCAAAAATCAGTGTATTTTAGTGTCAAAAAGGTTGGTTTGAAGTCTTGCATAGGGGAGGGACACCCCTCTCCCTTTATGGTTTTGTTTACTTGCTTTTTGGGCTCAAAAGGATAGCATGCGTGCTTGTTGTTTCTTGGCTTCATTTCAGTACTTTTTTAGGCATCTTAGGTCTTACATAATCTCTATTTTTGGTCGGATTTGGTCCCTCTCGCATGCTTGTGATATTTGCTTTGTATCGCTCCATTTTGCTTAAAAGTACACCCCATGATTAGGCCATGATTTTTGTGTGTGTTGGCTTGGTTCCATGGAGCATTTAGCATTGTTTTTCCATGTTTAAAATCTATTGGTTGTCAACTTGGTCATGTTTAGCATGTTTGTTAGAGTTACTTTGTATTTTGGCTTGGATGCCTTGAGCATTTTGACCTCTAGCATGCATGGTTGTGTTTACCCTCTTGATTTGGCATCATCTATGGGTCATATTTTAGTCCAAGAATCATGCTTGTATGTGTGCATGCATGGCCTCTTTCATGCCTTGAAGATGTGCCCCCTTTATGCCTAAGAATGAGCCTTAGTGTGTTTGCTTCATGGGGGATATCTTAGTTGCCATACTAGGAGCTTTTGGGGTCCTATTTTGCATGCATAAATCCTGTTTTTGCTTGTTTTGATCATGCCATGAGTGGTCATGATAATGGGGGTGAGTTGTCTCCTTTTGTGTCTTAACTTTGGGACCATGAATTTGCTTGTTAACATGAGTTGATTGCCTACCATTTTAAGCACCTTTGGTCACTGTTTTGAGGAGGGTAAGGGTCTGTCCCTTTGCTTTTTTTTAAGCCCTCTTGCATGCTTGCTCCATGTTTGTTGGATAGTTGTTCCATTAAGCTTTGTAGCACATCAATTCCATGGTCAATTTGCTTCATGTTTGCATCATGTTTGTATCTTGTGTGCTTGGTATCATACATTTTGTCATCATAGTTGCATATTGCTTGTTGTGTTTTACATCTTGGTGGTATGACACATTTGAGGCTTGTGAGCATTGCATGCATTGCATTTACTTGGTTTGGGGTGTCAAACCAAGTGCGGGAGTCAAGGACCATTCATACTTCAAGTGACGTAATGTGCCTTGATCCCCGGTCATCGGGACCTTTGACTCCAATTTGATAAGGCCCCGGTTTTCACGTTATTTGTTGCATGCATTTTCATATCAAATAGCAAATTCGATCCATTGAGTCATCATGCACCTTGGATGGCTCAAAGGTCGAAGGTCATGCTTCTTTGAGTTCGAAATATGATAAGAAGTAGGACCATGCTTACATGTGTCCAAGAACCCCATGCCATGCACTGTCTGTTCTCTGTTTTGCTGTCAAATCGTCTGCTGTAGGAAGTTTCTGCCGACCGGCAGAATTTAGTGCCGACCGGCACTATCTGGAGTGCCGATGAACCTGATAAAGTGCCGACGGGAAGTTTGGAGTGCCGGTGGCGATTCTGTCTGGCCGGTGGTGCTCTGCAGAATGCAAGGAACTTGCTCCAGCACTTTGGTAATTTTCAGAAAGACAAGACAGTATAAACAGAGGCGACAAGAGTGTAGCACGGGTTTTCTGGGCAGGACGGATTCGAGCATGCATCATCTGCGCGCCCCGAGGCAAGGGCTGTGGCCACCCTCTTTATTCTTTTGCTTCCTTTTTTTTTAATTAATTAGGAATTTTGTAATAATTTTATTTGTTCATTATTTTGGGACTGTAATATTAATTCGAGCCCTCTGAGTGAGGGTAAACATGTAATAAGTGTGGGTGAGTGTGTGTATGTCTTCCAATCCCCATTTCTTTCTTCCCTTTTATTTACCAGCTTATGATGGTAGATTAGGGCATTTTGAAATTAGCATACCTTATGATCTGCATGCGTGCATTCATGCATCTGTTAACATGCACCGGGCTCGGTACATCATGCTAAACGCATTCGTATTTTCAAATTCCAAAATTGAATACATGAATTAGTTGGTTGCGTATCGTATGCCATATCTAGGTTAACCGAGCCTAACTAAAATTGCACCTTGTATGTGTTGCATTAGGCAAAATAACATGAACTAGGACATGCATGTTTTCTAACTAGTTTACTGTTTTGGCACGGAGTACAATGTAAGTATTTTTGCTTTAGCATCCAGCATGCGTGTGAATGTTGCCATAATAGTATGCCTGCCATGCGGCTAAGTGCTTACATGAGATAAACTGCTTGAATGCCTGTGGGTGGAGGTCAAATTGCTTAAATTGGGATAATGCGTTAAATCTGTGAATTTTAAGCCCACTAGATAGTGGCAAAACCATCTTTTCCAAAAGCCCACTTGAGGGTGGCAAAATCTGCATTTTAGCCTACTTGCGAGTAGCAAACCATTTTTAAACAAACATTAAATGTTTTGTTCCAATTTGGGTGATTTGGTCTATACTTGTTTGCTGTGCGCATAACATAGTAATTCTAGGCTAATAATTGGTTCAAGAACACATAGCGTTTTCAAAATTGGATATCACGGTTAGTAGAGGCCGGTCTTCGGACCGGGCGAGCGGGGGTGCTCACGAAGTGACCTTCCCCAATCGTACCCAAGTTCCCGAGCCGAGGCAACTTTGGTGATGACGGACACGTGGCCTTTTGGCACCGAGTCAGGGTTTCCTAAATTTCCCAAAATAAAATATTTAGGTGGTGACTCTGTATCTGGCAAAGCAGTCCATGTTTGGCACTTCTTTCAAAAATCCGTTTTCCTAAAACGATTTGCCAGATTTGGACTCTTTGGTTCAGATTAAGAACCGTGACACAAATCGAGTCCGAACTGTAGCATGGGGGCCCACGCGGGCGCTGTTACAAGTCGCGGTTAATCTTCGGGTGCGATCATACCAGCACTAACGCACCGGATCCCATCAGAACTCCGCAATTAAGCGTGATTGTGCGAGAGTAGTACTAGGATGGGTGACCCCCTGGGAAATCCTCGTGTTGCACCCCTTTTTTCCCTTTTTCTACCACCTTTTTTTTTTTTACGCCGAACAGCCGGTCCGATTTTTAGCCCATTCAATCGCCTTCGCCTCCTTTTCGACAAATTTCTCCCTTTTAAACCATTTCCAGATTATGTTGTTCCATTCAATTTCATTTTTTTTCCCGTCTACGGCTGAAAACAATAAAGTCGCGGTTAATCTTCGGGTGCGATCATACCTGCACTAATGCAAAGGATCCCATCAGAACTCCGTAGTTAAGCGTGCTTGGGCGAGAGTAGTACTAGGATGGGTGACCCCCTTGGACGTCCTCGTGTTGCACCCCTTTTGTCACTTTTTCCACCCCTCCCTTTTTTTTTTCTTTCCCCCGGACAGCCTGTCCGATTTTTAGCCCATTCAATCGCCTTGGCCTCCTTTTCGACAAATTTCTCCCTTTTAAACCATTTCCAGATTATCCTGTTCCATTCAATTTCATTTTTTCCCGTCTACTGCTTAAAACAATAAAGTCGCGGTTAACCTTCGGGTGCGATCACACCAGCACTAGTGCACCGGATCCCATCAGATCTCCGAATTTAAGCGTGCTTGGGCGAGAGTAGAACTAGGAAGGGTGACCCCCTGGGAAGTCCTCGTGTTGCATCCCTTTTGTCCCTTTTTCCACCCCGCCTTTTTTTTTTCCCCGGACAGCCTGTCCGATTTTTAGCCCATTCAATCGCCTTCGCCTCCTTTTCGACAAATTTCTCCCTTTTAAACCATTTCCAGATTATCCTGTTCCATTCAATTTCATTTTTTTTCCCGTCTACTACTTAAAACAATAAAGTCGCGGTTAATCTTCGGGTGCGATCATACCGGCACTAATGCACCGGATCCCATCAGAACTCCGCAGTTAAGCGTGCTTGGGCGAGAGTAGTGCTGGCATGGTTGACCCCCTGGGAAGTCCTCGTGTTGCACCCCTTTTGTCCCTTTTTCCACCCTCTCCTTTTTTTTTTCCTCCGGAAAGCCTGTCCGATTTTTAACCCATTCAATCGCCTTCGCTTCCTTTTCGAAAAATTTCTCCCTTTTAAACCATTTCCCGATTATCCTGTTCCATTCAATTTCATTTTTTTTCCCGTCTACTGCTTAAAACAAAAAAGTCGCGGTTAATCTTCGGGTGCGATCATACCGGCACTAATGCACGGGATCCCATCAAAACCCCGCAGTTAAGCGTGCTTAGGCGAGAGTAGTACTGGGATGGGTGACCCCCTGGGAAGTCCTCGTGTTGCACCCCTTGTGTCCCTTTTTCCACCCCCCCTTTTTTTTTTTCCCCGGACAGCCTGTCCGATTTTTAGCCCATTCAATCGCCGTCGCTTCCTTTTCAACAAATTTCTCTCTTTTAAACCATTTCCAGATTATCCTATTCCATTCAATTTCATTTTTTTTCCCGTCTACTGCTTAACACAATAAAGTCGCGGTTAATCTTCGGGAGCGATCATACCAGCACTAATGCACCGAATCCCATCAGAACTCTGCAGTTATGCGTGCTTGGGCGAGGGTAGTACTAGGGTGGGTGACCCCCTGGGAAGTCCTCGTGTTGCACCCCTTTTGTCCCTTTTTCCACCCCCACCTTTTTTATTTTTCCCCGGACAGCCTGTCTGATTTTTAGCCCATTCAATCGCCTTCGCCTAATTTTCGACAAATTTCTCCCTTTTAAACCATTTCCAGATTATCCTGTTCCATTCAGTTTCATTTTTTTCCCGTCTACTGCTTAAAACAATAAAGTCGCGGTTACTCTTCGTGTGCGATCAGACCAGCACTAATGCACCGGATCCCATCAGAACTCCGCAGTTAAGCGTGCTTGGGCGAGAGTAGTACTAGGATGGGTGACCCCGTGGGAAGTCCTCGTGTTGCACCCCTTTTGTCCATTTTTCCACCCCCCCTTTTTCTTTTTCTTTTCCCCGGACAGCCTGTCCGTTTAGTAGCCCATTCAATCGCCTTCGCCTCCTTTTCGACAAATTTCTCCCTTTTAAACAATTTCCTGATTATCCTGTTCCATTCAATTTCATTTTTTTTCCCGTCTACTGCTTAAAACAATAAAGTCGCGGTTAATCTTCGGGTGCGATCTTACCAGCACTAATGCACCGGATTCCATCAGAACTCCGGAGTTAAGCGTGCTTGGGCGAGAGTAGTACTAGGATGGGTAACCCCCTGGGAAGTCCTCGTGTTGCACCCTTTTTGTCCCTTTTTCCACCCCCCTTTTACTTTTTTTTTTCCCCGGACAGCCTGTCCCTTTTTTAGACCATTCAATCGCCTTCGCCTCCTTTTCGACAAATTTCTCCCTTTTAAACCATTTCCAGATTATCCTGTTCCATTCAATTTCATTTTTTTTCCCGTTTACTGCTTAAAACAATAAAGTCGAGGTTAATCTTCGGGTGCGATCATACCAGCACTAATGCACCGGATCCCATCAGAACTCCGCAGTTAAGCGTGCTTGGGCGAGAGTAGTACTAGGATGGGTGTCCCCCTGGGAAGTCCTCGTGTTGCAACCCTTTTTTCCATTTTCCACCCCCCCCCCGCTTTTTTTTTTTTTTTCCGGACAGCATGTCCGATTTTTAGCCCATTCAATCGTCTTCGCCTCCTTTTCGACAAATTTCTCATTTTTAAACCATTTCCAGATTATCCTGTTCCATTCAATTTCATTTTTTTTCTCGTCTACTGCTTAAAAGAATAAAGTCGCGGTTAATCTTCAGGTGCGATCATAACAGTATTAATGCACCGGATCCCATCAGAACTCCGTAGTTAAGCGTTCTTAGGCGAGAGTAGTACTAGGATGGGTGACCCCCTGGGAAGTCCTCGTGGTGCACCCCTTTTGTCCCCTTTTCCACCCCCGCCCCTTTTTTTTTTTTTCCCGGACAGCCTGTCTGATTTTTTGCCCATTCAATCGCCTTCGCCTCCTTTTCGACAAATTTCTCCCTTTTAAACCATTTCCAGATTATCCTGTTCCATTCAATTTCATTTTTTTTCCCGCTTACTGCTTAAAACAATAAAGTCGCGGTTAATCATCGGGTGCGATCATACCAGCACTAATGCACCGGATCCCATCAGAACTCCGCAGTTAAGCGTGCTCGGTTGAGAGTAGTACTAGGATGGGTGACCCCCTGGGAAGTCCCCGTGTTGCATCCCTTTTTCCACCCCCCCCCTTTTTTCTTTTCCCCGGACAGCCTGTCCGATTTTTAGCCCATTCAATCGCCTTCGTCTCATTTTCGACAAATTTCTCCCTTTTAAACCATTTCCAGATTATCCTGTTCCATTCAATTTCATTTTTTTTTCCCGTCTACTGCTTAAAGCAATAATGTCGGAGTTAATCTTCGGGTGCGATCATAGCAGCACTAATGCACCGGATCCCATCAGAACTCTGCAGTTAAGCGTGTTTGGGCGGGAGTAGTACTAGGATGGGTGACCCCCTGGGAAGTCCTCGTGTTGCACCCCTTTTGTCCCTTTTTCCACCCCCGCATTTTTTTTTCCCCGGACAGCCTACCCGATTTTTAGCCAATTCAATCACCTTCGCCTCCTTTTCGACAAATTTCTCCCTTTTAAATCATTTCCAGATTATCCTGTTCCATTCAATTTCATTTTTTTTTTCGGTCTACTGCTTAAAACAATAAAGTCGCGGTTAATTTTCGAGTGCGATCATACCAGCACTAATGCACCGGATCCCATCAGAACTCCGCAGTTAAGCGTGCTTGGGCGACAGTAGTACTAGGATGGGTGACCCCCTGGGAAGTCCTCGTGGTTCACCCCTTTTGTCCCTTTTTCCACCCCCCACTTTTTTTTTTTCTTCCTCGGACAACCTGTCCGTTTTTTAGCCCATCCAATCGCCATCGCCTCCTTTTCGACAAATTTCTCCCTTTTAAACCATTTCCAGATTATCCTGTTCCATTCAATTTCAATTTTTTTCCCGTCCACTGCTTAAAACAATAAAGTCGCGGTTAATCTTCGGGTGCGATCATACAAGCGCTAATGCACCGGATCCCATCAGAACTCCGCAGTTAAGCGTGCATGGCCGAGAGCAGTACTAGGATGGGTGGACCCCTAGGAAGTCCTCGTGTTGCACCCCTCTTGTCCCTTTTTCCACCCCCCTCTTTTTTTTTTTTCCACGGACAGCCTGTCCGATTTTTAGCCCATTCAATCGCCTTCGCCTCCTTTTCGACAAATTTCTCCCGTTTAAACCATTTCCAGATTATCCTGTTCCATTCAATTTCTTCTTTTTTCCCGTCTACTGCTTAAAACAATAAAGTCGCGGTTAATCTTCGGGTGCGATCATACCAGCACTAATGCACCGGATCCCACCAGAACTCCGCAGTTAAGCGTGCTTGGGCGAGAGTAGCACTAGGATGGGTGACCCCCTGGGAAGTCCTCGTGTTGCACCCCTTTTGTACCTTTTTCCACCCCCCCCCCTTTTTTTTTTTCCCCGGACAGCCTGTCCGATTTTTGGCCCAATCAATCGCCTTCGCCTCCTTTTCGACAAATTTCTCCCTTTTAAACCATTTCCAGATTATCCTGTTCCCTTTAATTTCATTTTTTTTCCCGTCTACTGCTTAAAACTATAAAGGCGCGGTTAATCTTCGGGTGCGATCATACCAGCACTAATGCACGGGATCCCATCAGAACTCCGAACTTAAGCATGCTTAGGCGAGAGTAGTACTAGGATGGTTGACCCCTCGAGAAGTCCACGTGTTGCACCCCTTTTGTCCCGTTTTCCACCCCCTCTTTGTTTTTCCTCGGACAGCCTGTCCGATTTTTAGCCCATTCAATAGCCTTCGCCTCCTTTTCGACAAATTTCTCCCTTTTAAACCTTTTCCAGATTATCCTGTTCCATTCAATTTCATTTTTTTTCCCGTCTACTGCTTAAAATAATAAAGTCGCGATTAATCTTCGGGTGCGATCATACCAGCACTAATGCACCGGATCCCATCAGAACTCCGCAGTTAAGCGTGCTTGGGCGAGAGTAGTACTAGGATGGGTGACCCCGTGGGAAGTCCTCGTGTTGCACCCCTTTTGTCCCTTTTTCCACCCCCCCCCCCCGTTTTTTTTTTCCCCGGACAGCCTAACCGATTTTTAGCCCATTCAATCGCCTTCGCCTCCTTTTCGACAAATTTCTCCCTTTTAAACCATTTCCAGATTATCCTGTTCCATTCAATTTAATTTTTTTTCCCGTCTACTGCTTAAAACAAAAAAGTCGCGATTAATCTTCGGGTGCGATCATACCAGCACTAATGCACCGGATCCCATCAGAACTCCGCAGTTAAGCGTGCTTGGGCCAGAGTAGTACTAGGATGGGTGACCCCCTAGGAAGTCCTCGTGTTGCACCCCTTTTGTCCATTTTTCCACCCCCTTTCTTTTTTTCCCCAGACAGCCTGTCCGATTTCTAGCCCATTCAATCCCCTTCGCCTCCTTTTCGACAAATTTCTCCCGTTTAAACCATTTCCAGATTATCCTGTCCCATTCAATTTCATTTTTTTTCCCGTCTACTGCTCAAAACAATAAAGTCGTGGTTAATCTTCGGGTGCGATCATACCAGCACTAATGCACCGGATCCCATCAGAACTCCGCAGCTAAGCGTGCTTGGGCGAGAGTAGTACTAGAATGGTTGACCCCCTTGGAAGTCCTCGTGTTGCACCCCTTTTGTCCCTTTTTCCAACCCGCCCCCTTTTTTTTTTTTTTTCCTGGACAGCCTGTCCAATTTTTAGGCCATTCAATCGCCTTCGCCGCCTTTTCGACAAATTTTTCCCTTTAAAACCATTTCCAGATTATCCTGTTCCATTCAATTTCATTTTTTTTCCCGTCTACTGCTGAAAACAATAAAGTCGAGGTTAATCTTCAGGTGCGATCATACCAGCACTAATGCACCGGATCCCATCAGAACCCCGCAGTTAAGCGTGCTTGGGCCAGAGTAGTACTAGGATGGGTGACCCCCTGGGAAGTCCTCGTGTTGCACCCCATTTGTCCCTTTTTCCACCCCGCCCCCTTTTTTTTTTTTCCCCGGACAGCCTGTCCGATTTTTAGCCCATTCAATCGCCTTCGCTTCCTTTTCGACAAATTTCTCCCTTTTAAACCATTTCCAGATTATCCTGTTCCATTCAATTTCATTTTTTTCCCCTCTACTGCTTAAAACAATAAAGTCGAGGTTAATCTTCAGGTGCGATCATACCAGCACTAATGCACCGGATCCCATCAGAACCCCGCAGTCAAGCGTGCTTGGGCCAGAGTAGTACTAGGATGGGTGACCCCCTGGGAAGTCCTCGTGTTGCACCCCTTTTGTCCCTTTTTCCACCCCCCCCCCTTTTTTTTTTTCCCCGGACTACCTCTCCGATTTTTAGCCCATTCAATCGCCTTCGCCTCCTTTTCGACAAATTTCTCCCTTTTAAACCATTTCCTGATTATCCTGTTCCATTCAATTTCATTTTTTTTCCCGTCTACTGCTTAAAACAATAAAGTCGCGATTAATCTTCGGGTGCGATCATACCAGCACTAATGCACCGGATCCCTTCAGAACTCCGCAATTAAGCGTGCTTCTGCGAGAGTAGTACTAGGATGGGTGACACCCTGGGAAGTCCTCGTGTTGCACCCCTGTTGTCCCTTTTTCCAACCCCCTCCCGTTTTTTTTTTTCCCCGGACAGCCTGTCCGATTTTTAGCCCATTCAATCGCCTTCGCATCCTTTTCGACAAATTTTTCCCTTTTAAACCATTTCCAGATTATCCTGTTCCATTCAATTTCATTTTTTTTCTCGTCTACCACTAAAAACAATAAAGTCGCGGTTAATCTTTGGGTGCGATCATACCAGCACTACTGCACCGGATCCCATCGGAACTCCGCAGTTAAGCGTGCTTGGGCGAGAGTAGTACTAGGATGGGTGACCCCCTGGGAAGTCCTCGTGTTGCACCCCTTTTGTCCCTTTTTCCACACCCTCCTTTTTTTTTTCCCCAGACAGCCTGTCCGATTTTTGGCCCATTCAATCGCCTTCGCCTCCTTTTCGAAAAATTTCCCCGTTTTAAACCATTTCCAGATTATCCTGTTCCATTCAATTTCATTTTTTTCCCGTCTACTGCTTAAAACAATAAAGTCGAGGTTAATCTTCGGGTGCAATCATACCAGCACTAATGCACCGGATCGCATCAGAACTCCGCAGTTAAGCGTGTTTGGGCGAGAGTGGTACTAGGATGGGTGACCCCCTGGGAAGTCCTCGTGTTGCGCCCCTTTTGTCCCTTTTTAAACCCCTCCCTTTTTTTTCCCTGGATAGCCTGTCCGATTTTTAACCCATTTAATCGCCTTCGCCTCCTTTTCGACAAATTTCTCCCTTTTAAACCATTTCCAGATTATCCTGTTCCATTCAATTTCATTTTTTTTCCCGTCTACTGCTTAAAACAATAAAGTCGCGGTTAATCTTCTGGTGCGATCATACCAGCACTAATGCACCGAATCCCATCAGAACTCCGCAGTTAAGCGAGCTTGGGCGAGAGTTGTACTAGGATGGGTGACCCCCTGGGAAGTCCTCGTGTTCCACCCCTTTTGTCCCTTTTTCCAACCCCCCCTTTCTTTTCTTTTTTTTCGCCGGACAGTCTGTCCGATTTTTAGCCCATTCAATCGACTTCGCCTCCTTTTCGAGAAATTTCTCCCTTTTAAACCATTTCCAGATTATCCTGTTCCATTCAATTTCATTTTTTTCATGTCTACTGCTTAAAAAAATAAAGTCGCGGTTAATCTTTGGGTGCGTTCATACCAGCACTAATGCACCGGATCCCATCAGAACTCCGCAGTTAAGCGTGCTTGGGCGAAAGTAGTACTAGGATGGGTGACCCCCTGGGAAGTCCTCGTGTTGCACCCCTTTTGTCCCTTTTTCCAACCCCCCCCCCCCCCCCCTTTTTTTTTTTTCCCCGGACAGCCTCTCCGATTTTTAGCCCATTCAATTAACTTCGCCTCCTTTTCGACAAATTTCTCCCTTTTAAACCATTTCCAGATTATCCTGTTCCATTCAATTTCATTTTTTTTCCCGTCTACTGCTTAAAACAATAAAGTCGCGGTTAATCTTCGGGTGCGATCATACCAGCACTAATGCACCGGATCCCATCAGAACTCCGCAGTTAAGCGTGCTTGGGCGAGAGTAGTAGTAGGATGGGTGACCCCCTGGGAAGTCCTCGTGTTGCACCCCTTTTGTCCCTTTTTCCACCCCACCCCTTTTTTTTTTTTTCCCGGACAGCCTGTCCGATTTTTAGCCCATTCAATCGCCTTCACCTCCTTTTTGACAAATTTCTCCCTTTTAAGCCATTTCCAGATTATCTTGTTCCATTCAATTTCATTGTTTTTCCCGTCTACTGCTTGAAACAATAAAGTCAAGGTTAATCTTCGGGTGCGATCATACCCGCACCAATGCACCAGATCCCATCAGAACTCCGCAGTTAAGCGTGCTTGGGCGAGAGTAGTACTAGGCTGGGTGACCCCCTGGGAAGTCCTCGTGTTGCAACCTTTTTGTCCCTTTTTCCATCCCACCCCCCCTTTTTTTTTTTCCCCGAACAGCCTGTCCGATTTTTAGCCTGCTCAATCGCCTTCGCCTCGTTTTCGACAAATTTCTCCCTTTTAAACCATTTCCAGATTATCCTGTACCATTCAATTTCAATTTTTTTCCCGTCTGCTGCTTAAAACAATAAATTCGCGGTTAATCTTCGGGTGCGATCATACCAGCACTAATGCACCGGATCCTTTCAGAACTCCGCAGTTAAGCGTGCTTGGGCGAGAGTAGTACTAAGATGGGTGACCCCCTGGGAAGTCCTCGTGTTGCACCCCTTTTGTCCCTTTTTCCACCCCCCCCCTTTTTTTTTTCCCGGGCAACCTGTCCGATTTTTAGCCCATTCAATCGCCTTCGCCTCCTATTCGACAAATTTCTCCTTTTTAAACCATTTCCAGAATATCCTGTTCCATTCAATTTCATTTTTTTCCCCGTCTACTGCTTAAAACAATAAAGTCGCGGTTAATCTTCGGGTGCGATCATACCCGCACTAATGCACCGGATCCCATCAGAACTCCGCAGTTAAGCGTGCTTGGGCCAGAGTAGTTCTAGGATGGGTGACCCCCTGGGAAGTCCTCGTGTTGCACCCCTTTTGTCCCTTTTTCCACCCCCCCCCCTTTTTTTTTTTCCCCGGACTGCCTCTCCGATTTTTAGCCCATTAAATCGACTTCGCCTCCTTTTCGACAAATTTCTCCCTTTTAAACCATTTCCTGATTATCCTGTTCCATTCAATTTCATTTTTTTTCCCGTCTACTGCTTAAAACAATAAAGTCGCGATTAATCTTCGGGTGCGTTCATACCAGCACTAATGCACCGGATCCCTTCAGAACTACGCAATTAAGCGTGCTTCTGCGAGTGTAGTACTAGGATGGGTGACACCCTGGGAAGTCCTCGTGTTGCACCCCTTTTGTCCCTTTTTCCACCCCCCCCCCGTTTTTTTTTTTCCCCGGACAGCCTGTCCGATTTTTAGCCCATTCAATCGCCTTCGCCTCCTTTTCGACAAATTTTTCCCTTTTAAACCATTTCCGGATTATCCTGTTCCATTCAATTTCATTTTTTTTCCCGTCTACCGCTAAAAACAATAAAATCGCGGTTAATCTTCGGGTGCGATCATACCAGCACTACTGCACCGGATCCCATCGGAACTCCGCAGTTAAGCGTGCTTGGGCGAGAGTAGTACTAGGATGGGTGACCCCCTGGGAAGTCCTCGTGTTGCACCCCTTTTGTCCCTTTTTCCACCCCCTCCTTTTTTTTTTCCCCGGACAGCCTGTCCGATTTTTGGCCCATTCAATCGCCTTCGCCTCCTTTTCGAAAAATTTCCCCCTTTTAAACCATTTCCAGATTATCCTGTTCCATTCAATTTCATTTTTTTCCCGTCTACTGCTTAAAACAATAAAGTCGAGGTTAATCTTCGGGTGCAATCATACCAGCACTAATGCACCGGATCCCATCAGAACTCCGCAGTTAAGCGTGTTTGGGCGAGAGTGGTACAAGGATGGGTGCCCCCCTGGGAAGTCCTCGTGTTGCGCCCCTTTTGTCCCTTTTTAAACCCCCCCCCCCCGTTTTTTTTTCCCCGGATAGCCTGTCCGATTTTTAACCCATTTAATCGCCTTCGCCTCCTTTTCGACAAATTTCTCCCTTTTAAACCATTTCCAGATTATCCTGTTCCATTCAATTTCATTTTTTTTCCCGTCTACTGCTTAAAACAATAAAGTCGCGGTTAATCTTCGGGTGCGATCATACCAGCACTAATGCACTGAATCCCATCAGAACTCCGCAGTTAAGCGTGCTTGGGCGAGAGTTGTACTAGGATGGGTGACCCCCTGGGAAGTCCTCGTGTTCCACCCCTGTTGTCCCTTTTTCCACCCCCCTCTTTCTTTTCTTTTTTTTCCCCGGACAGCCTCTCCGATTTTTAGCCCATTCAATCGCCTTCGCCTCCTTTTCGACAAATTTCTCCCTTTTAAACCATTTCCAGATTATCCTGTTCCATTCAATTTCATTTTTTTTCCCGTGTACTGCTTAAAACAATAAAGTCGCGGTTAATCTTCGGGTGCGATCATACCAGCACTAATGCACCGGATCGCATCAGAATTCCGCAGTTAAGCGTGCTTGGGCGAGAGTAGTACTAGGATGGGTGACCCCCTGGGAAGTCCTCGTGTTGCACCCTTTTGTCCCTTTTTCCAACCCCCCCCCCCTTTTTTTTTTTTTTTCCCCGGACAGCCTGTCCGATTTTTAGCCCATTCAATCGCCTTCGCCTCCTTTTCGACAAATTTCTCCCTTTTAAACCATTTCCAGATTATCCTGTTCCATTCAATTTCATTTTTTTTCCCGTCTACTGCTTAAAACAATAAAGTCGCGGTTAATCTTCGGGTGCGATCATACCAGCACTAATGCACCGGATCGCATCAGAATTCCGCAGTTAAGCGTGCTTGGGCGAGAGTAGTACTAGGATGGGTGACCCCCTGGGAAGTCCTCGTGTTGCACCCCTTTTGTCCCTTTTTCCACCCCACCCCTTTTTTTTTTCCCGGTCAGCCTGTCCGATTTTTAGCCCATTCAATCGCCTTCACCTCCTTTTTGACAAATTTCTCCCTTTTAAGCCATTTCCTGATTATCCTGTTCCATTCAATTTCATTTTTTTTCCCGTCTACTGCTTGAAACAATAAAGTGAAGGTTAATTTTCGGGTGCGATCATACCTGCACCAATGCAACGGATCCCATCAGAACTCCGCAGTTAAACGTGCTTGGGCGAGAGTAGTACTGGGATGGGTGACCCCCTGGGAAGTCCTCGTGTTGCACCCTTTTTGTCCCTTTTTCCCATCCCCCTTTTTTTTTTTTCCCCCGAACAGCCTGTCCGATTTTTAGCCTGCTCAATCGCCTTCGCCTCCTTTTCGACAAATTTCTCCCTTTTAAACCATTTCCAGATTATCCTGTACCATTCAATTTCAATTTTTTTCCCGTCTGCTGCTTAAAACAATAAAGTCGCGGTTAATCTTCGGGTGCGATCATACCAGCACTAATGCACCGGATCCTTTCAGAACTCCTCAGTTAAGCGTGCTTGGGCGAGAGTAGTACTAAGATGGGTGACCCCCTGGGAAGTCCTCGTGTTGCACCCCTTTTGTCCCTTTTTCCACCCCCCCCCCTTTTTTTTTTCCCGGACAACCTGTCCGATTTTTAGCCCATTCAATCGCCTTCGCCTCCTATTCGACAAATTTCTTCCTTTTAAACCATTTTCAGAATATCCTGTTCCATTCAATTTCATTTTTTTTCCCGTGTACTGCTTAAAACAATAAAGTCGCGGTTAATCTTCGGGTGCGATCATACCAGCACTAATGCACCGGATCCCGTCAAAACTCGGCAGTTAAGCGTGCTTGGGCGAGAGTAGTACAGGGATGGGTGACCCCCTGGGAAGTCCTCGTGTTGCACCTTTTTTGTCCCTTTTTCCACTCCCCCCCCCCTTTTTTTCTTTTTTTCCCCGGACAGCATGTCCGATTTTTAGCCCATCCAATCGCTTTCGCCTCCTTTTCGACAAATTTCTCCCTTTTAAACCATTTCCAGATTATCCTGTTCCATTCAATTTCATTTTTTTCATGTCTACCGCTTAAAAAAATAAAGTCGCGGTTAATCTTCGGGTGCGATCATACCAGCACTAATGCACCGGATGCCATCAGAACTCCGCAGTTAACCGTGCTTGGGCGAGAGTAGTACTAAGATGGGTGACCCCCTGGGAAGTCCTCGTGTTGTACCCCTTTTGTCCCTTTTTCCAACCCCTCCCCCTTTTTTTTTTTTTCCCCGGACAGCCTGTCCGATTTTTAGCCCATTCAATCGCCTTCGCCTCCTTTTCGACAAATTTCTCCCTTTTAAACCATTTCCAGATTATCCTGTTCCATTCAATTTCATTTTTTTTCCCGTCTACTGCTTAAAACAATAAAGTCGCGGTTAATCTTCGGGTGCGATCATACCAGCACTAATGCACCGGATCCCGTCAAAACTCGGCAGTTAAGCGTGCTTGGGCGAGAGTGGTACTAGGATGGGTGACCCCCTGGGAAGTCCTCGTGTTGCACCCTTTTTGACCGTTTTTCCACTTCCCCCTCCCCCTTTTTTTCTTTTTTTCCGCGGACAGCCTGTCCGATTTTTAGCCCATCCAATCGCTTTCGCATCATTTTCGACAAATTTCTCCCTTTTAAACCATTTCCAGATTATCCTGTTCCATTCAATTTCATTTTTTTTCCCGTCTACTCCTTAAAACAATAAAGTCGCGGTTAATCTTCGGGTGCGATCATACCAGCACTAATGCACCGGATCCGATCAGAACTCCGCAGTTAAGCGTGCTTGGGTCACAATTGTACTAGGATGGGTGACCCCCTGGGAAGTCCTCGTGTTCCACCCCTTTTGTCCCTTTTTCCAACCCCCCCCTTTTTTTTTTCGCCGGACAGTCTGTCCGATTTTTAGCCCATTCAATCGACTTCGCCTCCTTTTCGACAAATTTTCTCCTTTTAAACCATTTCCAGATTATCCTGTTCCATTCAATTTCATTTTTTTCATGTCTACCGCTTAGAAAAATAAAGTCGCGGTTAATCTTCGGGTGCGATCATACCAGCACTAACGCACCGGATCCCATCAGAACTCCGCAGTTAAGCGTGCTTGGGCGAGAGTAGTACTAGGATGGGTGACCCCCTGGGAAGTCCTCGTGTTGCACCGCTTTTGTCCATTTTTCCAAACCCCCCCCCCCTTTTTTTTTTTTCCCCGGACAGCCTCTCCGATTTTTAGCCCATTCAATCGCCTTCGCCTCCTTTTCGACGAATTTCTTCCTTTTAAACCATTTCCAGATTATCCTGTTCCATTCAATTTCATTTTTTTTCCCGTCTACTGCTTAAAACAATAAAGTCGCGGTTAATCTTCGGCTGCGATCATACCGGCACTAATGCACCGGATCCCATCAGAATTCCGCAGTTAAGCGTGCTTGGACGAGAGTAGTACATAGGATGGGTGACCCCCTGGGAAGTCCTCGTGTTGCACCCTTTTGTCCCTTTTTCCAACCACCCCCCCCCCCCCGTTTTTTTTTTTCCCCCGGACAGCCTGTTCGATTTTTAGCTCATTGAATCGCCTTCGCCTCCTTTTCGACAAATTTCTCACCTTTAAACCACTTCCAGATTATCCTGTTCCATTCAATTTCATTTTTTTTCCCGTCTACAGCTTAAAACAATAAAGTCGCGGTTAATCTTCGGGTGCGATCATACCAGCACTAATGCACCGGATCCCATCAGAACTCCGCAGTTACGCGTGCTTGGGCGTGAGTAGTACTACGATCAGTGACCCCCAGGGAAGTCCTCGTGTTGCACCCCTTTTGCCCCTTTTTCCAACCCCCCCGCCCCCCCCTGTTTTTTTTTTTCCCGGACTGCCTGTCCGATTTTTAGCGCATTCAATCGCCTTCGCCTCCTTTTCGAAAAATTTCTCCTTTTTAAACCATTTCCAGATTATCCTGTTCCATTCAATTTCATTTTTTTTCCCGTCTACTGCTTAAAACAATAAAGTCGCGGTTAATCTTCGGGTGCGATCATACCAGCACTAATGCACTGGATCCCATCAGAACTCTGCAGTTAAGCGTGCTTGGGCCAGAGTAGTGCTAGGATGGGTGACCCGCTGGGAAGTCCTCGTGTTGCATCCCTTTTGTCCCTTTTTCCACCCCGCCCCTTTTTTTTTTTTCCCCGGACAGCCTGTCCGATTTTTAGCCCATTCAATCGCCTACGCCTCCTTTTCGACAAATTTCTCCCTTTTGAACCATTTCCAGATTATCCTGTTCCATTCAATTTCATTTTTTTTCCCGTCTGCTGCTTAAAACAATAAAGTCGAGGTTAATCTTCGGGTGCGATCATACCAGCACTAATGCACCGGATCCCATTAGAACTCCGCAGTTAAGCGTGCTTGGGCCAGAGTAGTACTAGGATGGGTGACCCCTTGGGAAGTCCTCGTGTTGCACCCCTTTTGTCCCTTTTTCCACCCCCCCCCCTTTTTTTTTTTTCCCCGGACAGCCTGTCCGATTTTTAGCCATTCAATCGCCTTCGCCTCCTTTTCGGCAAATTTCTCCCTTTTAAACCATTTCCAGATTATCCCGTTCCATTCAATTTCATTTTTTTTCCCGTCTACTGCTTAAAACAATAAAGTCGCGGCTAATCTTCGGGTGCGATCATACTAGCACTAATGCACCGGATCCCATCAGAACTCCGCAGTTAAGCGTGCTTGGGCGAGAGTAGTACTAGGATGGGTGACCCCCTGGGAAGTCCTCATGTTGCACCCCTTTTGTCCCTTTTTCCAACCCCCCCCCCCTTTTTTTTTTCCCGGGACAGCCTGTCCGATTTTTAGCCCATTCAATCGCCTTCGCCTCCTTTTCGACAAATTTCTCCATTTTAAACCATTTCCAGATTATCCTGTTCCATTCAATTTCATTTTTTTTCCCGTCTACTGCTTAAAACAATAAAGTCGCGGCTAATCTTCGGGTGCGATCATAACAGCACTAATGCACCGGATCCCATCAGAACTCCGCAGTTAAGCGTGCTTTGGCGAGAGTAGTACTATGATGGGTGACCCCCTGGGAAGTCCTCGTGTTGCACCCTTTTTGTCCCTTTTTCCAACCCCCTCCATTTTTTTTTTCTCGGGACAGCCTGTGTGATTTTTATCCCATTCAATCTCCTTCGCCTCATTTTCGACAAATTTCTCCCTTTCAAACCATTTCCAGATTATCCTGTTCCATTCAATTTCATTTTTTTTCCCGTCTACTGCATAAAACAATAAAGTCGCGGTTAATCTTCGGGTGCGATCATACCAGCACTAATGCACCGGATCCCATCAGAACTTCGCAGTTAAGCGTTCTTGGGCGAGAGTAGTACTAGGATGGCTGACCCCCTGGAAAGTCCTCGTGTTGCACCCCTTTTGTCCCTTTTTCCACACGCCCCCTTTTTTTTTTTCCCCGGACAGCCTGTCCGATTTTTAGCCCGTTCAATCGCCTTCGCCTCCTTTTTGACAAATTTCTCCCTTTTAAACCATTTCCAGATTATCCTGTTCCATTCAATTTCATTTTTTTTTCCCGTCTACTGCTTAAAACAATAAAGTCGCGGTTAATCTTCAGGTGCGATCATACCAGCACTAATGCACCGGATCCCATCAGAACTCCGTAGTTAAGCGTGCTTGGGCGAGAGTAGTACTAGGATGGGTGACCCCCTGGGAAGTCCTCGTGTGGCACCCCTTTTGTCCCTTTTTCCAACACCCCCCCCCTTTTTTTTTTTTTCCCGGGACAGCCTGTCCGATTTTTAGCCCATTCAATCGCCTTCGCCTCCTTTTCGACAAATTTCTCCCTTTTAAACCATTTCAAGATTATCCTGTTCCATTCAATTTTATTTTTTTTCCCGTCTACTGCTTAAAACAATAAAGTCGCGGCTAATTTTCGGGTGCGATCATAACAGCACTAATGCACCGGATCCCATCAGAACTCCGTTGTTAAGCGTGCTTTGGCGAGAGTAGTACTAGGATGGGTGACCCCTTGGGAAGTCATCGTGTTCCACCCTTTTTGTCCCTTTTTGCAACCCCCCCCTTCTTCTTTTTTTCTGGGACAGCCTGTCCGATTTTGAGCACATTCAATCGCCTTCGCCTCCTTTTCGACAAATTTCTCCCTTTTAAACCATTTCCAGATTATCCTGTTCCATTCAATTTCATTTTTTTCATGTCTACCGCTTAAAAAAATAAAGTCGCGGTTAATCTTCGGGTGCGATCATACCAGCACTAATGCACCGGATGCCATCAGAACTCCGCAGTTAACCGTGCTTGGGCGAGAGTAGTACTAAGATGGGTGACCCCCTGGGAAGTCCTCGTGTTGTACCCCTTTTGTCCCTTTTTCCAACCCCCCCCCCTTTTTTTTTTTCCCCGGACAGCCTGTCCGATTTTTAGCCCATTCAATCGCCTTCGCCTCATTTTCGACAAATTTCTCCCTTTTAAACCATTTCCAGATTATCCTGTTCCATTCAATTTCATTTTTTTTCCCGTCTACTGCTTAAAACAATAAAGTCGCGGTTAATCTTCGGGTGCGATCATACCAGCACTAATGCACCGGATCCCGTCAAAACTCGGCAGTTAAACGTGCTTGGGCGAGAGTAGTACTAGGATGGGTGACCCCCTGGGAAGTCCTCGTGTTGCACCCTTTTTGACCCTTTTTCCACTCCCCCCCCCTTTTTTTCTTTTTTTCCGCGGACAGCCTGTCCGATTTTTAGCCCATCCAATCGCTTTCGCCTCCTTTTCGACAAATTTCTCCCTTTTAAACCATTTCCAGATTATCCTGTTCCATTCAATTTCATTTTTTTTCCCGTCTACTCCTTAAAACAATAAAGTCGCGGTTAATCTTCGGGTGCGATCATACCAGCACTAATGCACCGGATCCGATCAGAACTCCGCAGTTAAGCGTGCTTGGGTGACAATTGTACTAGGATGGGTGACCCCCTGGGAAGTCCTCGTGTTCCACCCCTTTTGTCCCTTTTTCCAACCCCCCCCCCTTTTTTTTTGCCGGACAGTCTGTCCGATTTTTAGCCCATTCAATCGACTTCGCCTCCTTTTCGACAAATTTCTCCCTTTTAAACCATTTCCAGATTATCCTGTTCCATTCAATTTCATTTTTTTCATGTCTACCGCTTAAAAAAATAAAGTCGCGGTTAATCTTCGGGTGCGATCATACCAGCACTAACGCACCGGATCCCATCAGAACTCCGCAGTTAAGCGTGCTTGGGCGAGAGTAGTACTAGGATGGGTGACCCCCTGGGAAGTCCTCGTGTTGCACCGCTTTTGTCCATTTTTCCAAACCCCCCCCCCCCTTTTTTTTTTTTTTCCCCGAACAGCCTCTCCGATTTTTAGCCCATTCAATCGCCTTCGCCTCCTTTTCGACGAATTTCTTCCTTTTAAACCATTTCCAGATTATCCTGCTCCATTCAATTTCATTTTTTTTCCCGTCTACTGCTTAAAACAATAAAGTCGCGGTTAATCTTCGGCTGTGATCATACCGGCACTAATGCACCGGATCCCATCAGAATTCCGCAGTTAAGCGTGCTTGGACGAGAGTAGTACTAGGATGGGTGACCCCCTGGGAAGTCCTCGTGTTGCACCCTTTTGTCCCTTTTTCCAACCACCCCCCCCCCCCCCCCGTTTTTTTTTTCCCCCGGACAGCCTGTCCGATTTTTAGCCCATTTTCGCCTCCTTTTCGACAAATTTCTCCCTTTAAACCACTTCCAGATTATCCTGTTCCATTCAATTTCATTTTTTTTCCCGTCTACAACTTAAAACAATAAAGTCGCGGTTAATCTTCGGGTGCGATCATACCAGCACTAATGCACCGGATCCCATCAGAACTCCGCAGTTACGCGTGCTTGGGCGTGAGTAGTACTACGATTGGTGACCCCCAGGGAAGTCCTCGTGTTGCACCCCTTTTGCCCCTTTTTCCAACCCCCCCGCCCCCCCCCCCCCGTTTTTTTTTTTTCCCGGACTGCCTGTCCGATTTTTAGCGCATTCAATCGCCTTCGCCTCCTTTTCGAAAAATTTCTCCTTTTTAAACCATTTCCAGATTATCCTGTTCCATTCAATTTCATTTTTTTTCCCGTCTACTGCTTAAAACAATAAAGTCGCGGTTAATCTTCGGGTGCGATCATACCAGCACTAATGCACTGGATCTCATCAGAACTCTGCAGTTAAGCGTGCTTGGGCCAGAGTAGTGCTAGGATGGGTGACCCGCTGGGAAGTCCTCGTGTTGCATCCCTTTTGTCCCTTTTTCCACCCCGCCCCTTTTTTTTTTTTCCCCGGACAGCCTGTCCGATTTTTAGCCCATTCAATCGCCTACGCCTCCTTATCGACAAATTTCTCCCTTTTGAACCATTTCCAGATTATCCTGTTCCATTCAATTTCTTTTTTTTTCCCGTCTGCTGCTTAAAACAATAAAGTCGAGGTTAATCTTCGGGTGCGATCATACCAGCACTAATGCACCGGATCCCATTAGAACTCCGCAGTTAAGCGTGCTTGGGCCAGAGTAGTACTAGGATGGGTGACCCCTTGGGAAGTCCTCGTGTTGCACCCCTTTTGTCCCTTTTTCCACCCCCCCCCCTTTTTTTTTTTTCCCCGGACAGCCTGTCCAATTTTTAGCCATTCAATCGCCTTCGCCTCCTTTTCGACAAATTTCTCTCTTTTAAACCATTTCCAGAATATCCTGTTCCATTCAATTTCATTTTTTTTCCCGTCTACTGCTTAAAACAATAAAGTCGCGGTTAATCTTCGGGTGCGATCATACCAGCACTAATGCACCGGATCCCATCAGAACTTCGCAGTTAAGCGTTCTTGGGCGAGAGTAGTACTAGGATGGCTGACCCCCTGGAAAGTCCTCGTGTTGCACCCCTTTTGTCCCTTTTTCCACACGCCCCCTTTTTTTTTTTCCCCGGACAGCCTGTCCGATTTTTAGCCCGTTCAATCGCCTTTGCCTCCTTTTTGACAAATTTCTCCCTTTTAAACCATTTCCAGATTATCCTGTTCCATTCAATTTCATTTTTTTTTCCCGTCTACTGCTTAAAACAATAAAGTCGCGGTTAATCTTCGGGTGCGATCATACCAGCACTAATGCACCGGATCCCATCAGAACTCCGCAGTTAAGCGTGCTTGGGCGAGAGTAGTACTAGGATGGGTGACCCCCTGGGAAGTCCTCGTGTGGCACCCCTTTTGTCCCTTTTTCCAACACCCCCCCCCCTTTTTTTTTTTTCCCGGGACAGCCTGTCCGATTTTTAGCCCATTCAATCGCCTTCGCCTCCTTTTCGACAAATTTCTCCCTTTTAAACCATTTCAAGATTATCCTGTTCCATTCAATTTTATTTTTTTTCCCGTCTACTGCTTAAAACAATAAAGTCGCGGCTAATTTTCGGGTGCGATCATAACAGCACTAATGCACCGGATCCCATCAGAACTCCGTTGTTAAGCGTGCTTTGGCGAGAGTAGTACTAGGATGGGTGACCCCTTGGGAAGTCATCGTGTTGCACCCTTTTTGTCCCTTTTTGCAACCCCCCCCCCCTTCTTTTTTTTTCTGGGACAGCCTGTCCGATTTTGAGCACATTCAATCGCCTTCGCCTCCTTTTCGACAAATTTCTCCCTTTTAAACCATTTCCAGATTATCCTGTTCCATTCAATTTCATTTTTTTCATGTCTACCGCTTAAAAAAATAAAGTCGCGGTTAATCTTCGGGTGCGATCATACCAGCACTAATGCACCGGATGCCATCAGAACTCCGCAGTTAACCGTGCTTGGGCGAGAGTAGTACTAAGATGGGTGACCCCCTGGGAAGTCCTCGTGTTGTACCCCTTTTGTCCCTTTTTCCAACCCCCCCCCTTTTTTTTTTTTTTCCCCGGACAGCCTGTCCGATTTTTAGCCCATTCAATCGCCTTCGCCTCATTTTCGACAAATTTCTCCCTTTTAAACCATTTCCAGATTATCCTGTTCCATTCAATTTCATTTTTTTTCCCGTCTACTGCTTAAAACAATAAAGTCGCGGTTAATCTTCGGGTGCGATCATACCAGCACTAATGCACCGGATCCCGTCAAAACTCGGCAGTTAAACGTGCTTGGGCGAGAGTAGTACTAGGATGGGTGACCCCCTGGGAAGTCCTCGTGTTGCACCCTTTTTGACCCTTTTTCCACTCACCCCCCCTTTTTTTCTTTTTTTCCGCGGACAGCCTGTCCGATTTTTAGCCCATCCAATCGCTTTCGCCTCCTTTTCGACAAATTTCTCCCTTTTAAACCATTTCCAGATTATCCTGTTCCATTCAATTTCATTTTTTTTCCCGTCTACTCCTTAAAACAATAAAGTCGCGGTTAATCTTCGGGTGCGATCATACCAGCACTAATGCACCGGATCCGATCAGAACTCCGCAGTTAAGCGTGCTTGGGTGACAATTGTACTAGGATGGGTGACCCCCTGGGAAGTCCTCGTGTTCCACCCCTTTTGTCCCTTTTTCCAACCCCCCCCTTTTTTTTTTTGCCGGACAGTCTGTCCGATTTTTAGCCCATTCAATCGACTTCGCCTCCTTTTCGACAAATTTCTCCCTTTTAAACCATTTCCAGATTATCCTGTTCCATTCAATTTCATTTTTTTCATGTCTACCGCTTAAAAAAATAAAGTCGCGGTTAATCTTCGGGTGCGATCATACCAGCACTAACGCACCGGATCCCATCAGAACTCCGCAGTTAAGCGTGCTTAGGCGAGAGTAGTACTAGGATGGGTGACCCCCTGGGAAGTCCTCGTGTTGCACCGCTTTTGTCCATTTTTGCAAACCCCCCCCCCCTTTTTTTTTTTTCCCCGAACAGCCTCTCCGATTTTTAGCCCATTCAATCGCCTTCGCCTCCTTTTCGACGAATTTCTTCCTTTTAAACCATTTCCAGATTATCCTGTTCCATTCAATTTCATTTTTTTTCCCGTCTACTGCTTAAAACAATAAAGTCGCGGTTAATCTTCGGCTGCGATCATACCGGCACTAATGCACCGGATCCCATCAGAATTCCGCAGTTAAGCGTGCTTGGACGAGAGTAGTACTAGGATGGGTGACCCCCTGGGAAGTCCTCGTGTTGCACCCTTTTGTCCCTTTTTCCAACCACCCCCCCCCCCCCCGTTTTTTTTTTCCCCCGGACAGCCTGTCCGATTTTTAGCCCATTTTCGCCTCCTTTTCGACAAATTTCTCCCTTTAAACCACTTCCAGATTATCCTGTTCCATTCAATTTCATTTTTTTTCCCGTCTACAACTTAAAACAATAAAGTCGCGGTTAATCTTCGGGTGCGATCATACCAGCACTAATGCACCGGATCCCATCAGAACTCCGCAGTTACGCGTGCTTGGGCGTGAGTAGTACAACGATTGGTGACCCCCAGGGAAGTCCTCGTGTTGCACCCCTTTTGCCCCTTTTTCCAACCCCCCCGCCCCCCCCCCCCCCCCGTTTTTTTTTTTTCCCGGACTGCCTGTCCGATTTTTAGCGCATTCAATCGCCTTCGCCTCCTTTTCGAAAAATTTCTCCTTTTTAAACCATTTCCAGATTATCCTGTTCCATTCAATTTCATTTTTTTTCCCGTCTACTGCTTAAAACAATAAAGTCGCGGTTAATCTTCGGGTGCGATCATACCAGCACTAATGCACTGGATCTCATCAGAACTCTGCAGTTAAGCGTGCTTGGGCCAGAGTAGTGCTAGGATGGGTGACCCGCTGGGAAGTCCTCGTGTTGCATCCCTTTTGTCCCTTTTTCCACCCCGCCCCTTTTTTTTTTTTCCCCGGACAGCCTGTCCGATTTTTAGCCCATTCAATCGCCTACGCCTCCTTATCGACAAATTTCTCCCTTTTGAACCATTTCCAGATTATCCTGTTCCATTCAATTTCTTTTTTTTTCCCGTCTGCTGCTTAAAACAATAAAGTCGAGGTTAATCTTCGGGTGCGATCATACCAGCACTAATGCACCGGATCCCATTAGAACTCCGCAGTTAAGCGTGCTTGGGCCAGAGTAGTACTAGGATGGGTGACCCCTTGGGAAGTCCTCGTGTTGCACCCCTTTTGTCCCTTTCTCCACCCCCCCCTTTTTTTTTTTTCCCCGGACAGCCTGTCCAATTTTTAGCCATTCAATCGCCTTCGCCTCCTTTTCGACAAATTTCTCTCTTTTAAACCATTTCCAGAATATCCTGTTCCATTCAATTTCATTTTTTTTCCCGTCTACTGCTTAAAACAATAAAGTCGCGGTTAATCTTCGGGTGCGATCATACCAGCACTAATGCACCGGATCCCATCAGAACTTCGCAGTTAAGCGTTCTTGGGCGAGAGTAGTACTAGGATGGCTGACCCCCTGGAAAGTCCTCGTGTTGCACCCCTTTTGTCCCTTTTTCCACACGCCCCCTTTTTTTTTTTCCCCGGACAGCCTGTCCGATTTTTAGCCCGTTCAATCGCCTTTGCCTCCTTTTTGACAAATTTCTCCCTTTTAAACCATTTCCAGATTATCCTGTTCCATTCAATTTCATTTTTTTTTCCCGTCTACTGCTTAAAACAATAAAGTCGCGGTTAATCTTCGGGTGCGATCATACCAGCACTAATGCACCGGATCCCATCAGAACTCCGCAGTTAAGCGTGCTTGGGCGAGAGTAGTACTAGGATGGGTGACCCCCTGGGAAGTCCTCGTGTGGCACCCCTTTTGTCCCTTTTTCCAACACCCCCTCCCCCTTTTTTTTTTTCCCGGGACAGCCTGTCCGATTTTTAGCCCATTCAATCGCCTTCGCCTCCTTTTCGACAAATTTCTCCCTTTTAAACCATTTCAAGATTATCCTGTTCCATTCAATTTTATTTTTTTTCCCGTCTACTGCTTAAAACAATAAAGTCGCGGCTAATTTTCGGGTGCGATCATAACAGCACTAATGCACCGGATCCCATCAGAACTCCGTTGTTAAGCGTGCTTTGGCGAGAGTAGTACTAGGATGGGTGACCCCTTGGGAAGTCATCGTGTTGCACCCTTTTTGTCCCTTTTTGCAACCCCCCCCCCTTCTTTTTTTTTCTGGGACAGCCTGTCCGATTTTGAGCACATTCAATCGCCTTCGCCTCCTTTTCGACAAATTTCTCCCTTTTAAACCATTTCCAGATTATCCTGTTCCATTCAATTTCATTTTTTTCATGTCTACCGCTTAAAAAAATAAAGTCGCGGTTAATCTTCGGGTGCGATCATACCAGCACTAATGCACCGGATGCCATCAGAACTCCGCAGTTAACCGTGCTTGGGCGAGAGTAGTACTAAGATGGGTGACCCCCTGGGAAGTCCTCGTGTTGTACCCCTTTTGTCCCTTTTTCCAACCCCCCCCCTTTTTTTTTTTTTTCCCCGGACAGCCTGTCCGATTTTTAGCCCATTCAATCGCCTTCGCCTCATTTTCGACAAATTTCTCCCTTTTAAACCATTTCCAGATTATCCTGTTCCATTCAATTTCATTTTTTTTCCCGTCTACTGCTTAAAACAATAAAGTCGCGGTTAATCTTCGGGTGCGATCATACCAGCACTAATGCACCGGATCCCGTCAAAACTCGGCAGTTAAACGTGCTTGGGCGAGAGTAGTACTAGGATGGGTGACCCCCTGGGAAGTCCTCGTGTTGCACCCTTTTTGACCCTTTTTCCACTCACCCCCCCTTTTTTTCTTTTTTTCCGCGGACAGCCTGTCCGATTTTTAGCCCATCCAATCGCTTTCGCCTCCTTTTCGACAAATTTCTCCCTTTTAAACCATTTCCAGATTATCCTGTTCCATTCAATTTCATTTTTTTTCCCGTCTACTCCTTAAAACAATAAAGTCGCGGTTAATCTTCGGGTGCGATCATACCAGCACTAATGCACCGGATCCGATCAGAACTCCGCAGTTAAGCGTGCTTGGGTGACAATTGTACTAGGATGGGTGACCCCCTGGGAAGTCCTCGTGTTCCACCCCTTTTGTCCCTTTTTCCAACCCCCCCCCTTTTTTTTTTGCCGGACAGTCTGTCCGATTTTTAGCCCATTCAATCGACTTCGCCTCCTTTTCGACAAATTTCTCCCTTTTAAACCATTTCCAGATTATCCTGTTCCATTCAATTTCATTTTTTTCATGTCTACCGCTTAAAAAAATAAAGTCGCGGTTAATCTTCGGGTGCGATCATACCAGCACTAACGCACCGGATCCCATCAGAACTCCGCAGTTAAGCGTGCTTAGGCGAGAGTAGTACTAGGATGGGTGACCCCCTGGGAAGTCCTCGTGTTGCACCGCTTTTGTCCATTTTTCCAAACCCCCCCCCCCTTTTTTTTTTTTTCCCCGAACAGCCTCTCCGATTTTTAGCCCATTCAATCGCCTTCGCCTCCTTTTCGACGAATTTCTTCCTTTTAAACCATTTCCAGATTATCCTGTTCCATTCAATTTCATTTTTTTTCCCGTCTACTGCTTAAAACAATAAAGTCGCGGTTAATCTTCGGCTGCGATCATACCGGCACTAATGCACCGGATCCCATCAGAATTCCGCAGTTAAGCGTGCTTGGACGAGAGTAGTACTAGGATGGGTGACCCCCTGGGAAGTCCTCGTGTTGCACCCTTTTGTCCCTTTTTCCAACCACCCCCCCCCGTTTTTTTTTTCCCCCGGACAGCCTGTCCGATTTTTAGCCCATTGAATCGCCTTCGCCTCCTTTTCGACAAATTTCTCCCCTTTAAACCACTTCCAGATTATCCTGTTCCATTCAATTTCATTTTTTTTCCCGTCTACAACTTAAAACAATAAAGTCGCGGTTAATCTTCGGGTGCGATCATACCAGCACTAATGCACCGGATCCCATCAGAACTCCGCAGTTACGCGTGCTTGGGCGTGAGTAGTACTACGATTGGTGACCCCCAGGGAAGTCCTCGTGTTGCACCCCTTTTGCCCCTTTTTCCAACCCCCCCAACCCCCCCCCCCCCGTTTTTTTTTTTCCCGGACTGCCTGTCCGATTTTTAGCGCATTCAATCGCCTTCGCCTCCTTTTCGAAAAATTTCTCCTTTTTAAACCATTTCCAGATTATCCTGTTCCATTCAATTTCATTTTTTTTCCCGTCTACTGCTTAAAACAATAAAGTCGCGGTTAATCTTCGGGTGCGATCATACCAGCACTAATGCACTGGATCTCATCAGAACTCTGCAGTTAAGCGTGCTTGGGCCAGAGTAGTGCTAGGATGGGTGACCCGCTGGGAAGTCCTCGTGTTGCATCCCTTTTGTCCCTTTTTCCACCCCGCCCCTTTTTTTTTTTTCCCCGGACAGCCTGTCCGATTTTTAGCCCATTCAATCGCCTACGCCTCCTTATCGACAAATTTCTCCCTTTTGAACCATTTCCAGATTATCCTGTTCCATTCAATTTCATTTTTTTTCCCGTCTGCTGCTTAAAACAATAAAGTCGAGGTTAATCTTCGGGTGCGATCATACCAGCACTAATGCACCGGATCCCATTAGAACTCCGCAGTTAAGCGTGCTTGGGCCAGAGTAGTACTAGGATGGGTGACCCCTTGGGAAGTCCTCGTGTTGCACCCCTTTTGTCCCTTTTTCCTCCCCCCCCCTTTTTTTTTTTTTCCCCGGACAGCCTGTCCAATTTTTAGCCATTCAATCGCCTTCGCCTCCTTTTCGACAAATTTCTCTCTTTTAAACCATTTCCAGAATATCCTGTTCCATTCAATTTCATTTTTTTTCCCGTCTACTGCTTAAAACAATAAAGTCGCGGTTAATCTTCGGGTGCGATCATACCAGCACTAATGCACCGGATCCCATCAGAACTTCGCAGTTAAGCGTTCTTGGGCGAGAGTAGTACTAGGATGGCTGACCCCCTGGAAAGTCCTCGTGTTGCACCCCTTTTGTCCCTTTTTCCACACGCCCCCTTTTTTTTTTTCCCCGGACAGCCTGTCCGATTTTTAGCCCGTTCAATCGCCTTTGCCTCCTTTTTGACAAATTTCTCCCTTTTAAACCATTTCCAGATTATCCTGTTCCATTCAATTTCATTTTTTTTTCCCGTCTACTGCTTAAAACAATAAAGTCGCGGTTAATCTTCGGGTGCGATCATACCAGCACTAATGCACCGGATCCCATCAGAACTCCGCAGTTAAGCGTGCTTGGGCGAGAGTAGTACTAGGATGGGTGACCCCCTGGGAAGTCCTCGTGTGGCACCCCTTTTGTCCCTTTTTCCAACACCCCCCCCCCCCTTTTTTTTTTTCCCGGGACAGCCTGTCCGATTTTTAGCCCATTCAATCGCCTTCGCCTCCTTTTCGACAAATTTCTCCCTTTTAAACCATTTCAAGATTATCCTGTTCCATTCAATTTTATTTTTTTTCCCGTCTACTGCTTAAAACAATAAAGTCGCGGCTAATTTTCGGGTGCGATCATAACAGCACTAATGCACCGGATCCCATCAGAACTCCGTTGTTAAGCGTGCTTTGGCGAGAGTAGTACTAGGATGGGTGACCCCTTGGGAAGTCATCGTGTTGCACCCTTTTTGTCCCTTTTTGCAACCCCCCCCCCTTCTTTTTTTTTTTCTGGGACAGCCTGTCCGATTTTGAGCACATTCAATCGCCTTCGCCTCCTTTTCGACAAATTTCTCCCTTTTAAACCATTTCCAGATTATCCTGTTCCATTCAATTTCATTTTTTTCATGTCTACCGCTTAAAAAAATAAAGTCGCGGTTAATCTTCGGGTGCGATCATACCAGCACTAATGTACCGGATGCCATCAGAACTCCGCAGTTAACCGTGCTTGGGCGAGAGTAGTACTAAGATGGGTGACCCCCTGGGAAGTCCTCGTGTTGTACCCCTTTTGTCCCTTTTTCCAACCCCCCCCCTTTTTTTTTTTTTTTCCCCGGACAGCCTATCCGATTTTTAGCCCATTCAATCGCCTTCGCCTCATTTTCGACAAATTTCTCCCTTTTAAACCATTTCCAGATTATCCTGTTCCATTCAATTTCATTTTTTTTCCCGTCTACTGCTTAAAACAATAAAGTCGCGGTTAATCTTCGGGTGCGATCATACCAGCACTAATGCACCGGATCCCGTCAAAACTCGGCAGTTAAACGTGCTTGGGCGAGAGTAGTACTAGGATGGGTGACCCCCTGGGAAGTCCTCGTGTTGCACCCTTTTTGACCCTTTTTCCACTCCCCCCCCCCTTTTTTTCTTTTTTTCCGCGGACAGCCTGTCCGATTTTTAGCCCATCCAATCGCTTTCGCCTCCTTTTCGACAAATTTCTCCCTTTTAAACCATTTCCAGATTATCCTGTTCCATTCAATTTCATTTTTTTTCCCGTCTACTCCTTAAAACAATAAAGTCGCGGTTAATCTTCGGGTGCGATCATACCAGCACTAATGCACCGGATCCGATCAGAACTCCGCAGTTAAGCGTGCTTGGGTGACAATTGTACTAGGATGGCTGACCCCCTGGGAAGTCCTCGTGTTCCACCCCTTTTGTCCCTTTTTCCAACCCCCCCCCCCTTTTTTTTTTTGCCGGACAGTCTGTCCGATTTTTAGCCCATTCAATCGACTTCGCCTCCTTTTCGACAAATTTCTCCCTTTTAAACCATTTCCAGATTATCCTGTTCCATTCAATTTCATTTTTTTCATGTCTACCGCTTAAAAAAATAAAGTCGCGGTTAATCTTCGGGTGCGATCATACCAGCACTAACGCACCGGATCCCATCAGAACTCCGCAGTTAAGCGTGCTTGGGCGAGAGTAGTACTAGGATGGGTGACCCCCTGGGAAGTCCTCGTGTTGCACCGCTTTTGTCCATTTTTCCAAACCCCCCCCCCTTTTTTTTTTTTCCCCGAACAGCCTCTCCGATTTTTAGCCCATTCAATCGCCTTCGCCTCCTTTTCGACGAATTTCTTCCTTTTAAACCATTTCCAGATTATCCTGTTCCATTCAATTTCATTTTTTTTCCCGTCTACTGCTTAAAACAATAAAGTCGCGGTTAATCTTCGGCTGCGATCATACCGGCACTAATGCACCGGATCCCATCAGAATTCCGCAGTTAAGCGTGCTTGGACGAGAGTAGTACTAGGATGGGTGACCCCCTGGGAAGTCCTCGTGTTGCACCCTTTTGTCCCTTTTTCCAACCACCCCCCCCCCCGTTTTTTTTTTCCCCCGGACAGCCTGTCCGATTTTTAGCCCATTGAATCGCCTTCGCCTCCTTTTCGACAAATTTCTCCCCTTTAAACCACTTCCAGATTATCCTGTTCCATTCAATTTCATTTTTTTTCCCGTCTACAACTTAAAACAATAAAGTCGCGGTTAATCTTCGGGTGCGATCATACCAGCACTAATGCACCGGATCCCATCAGAACTCCGCAGTTACGCGTGCTTGGGCGTGAGTAGTACTACGATTGGTGACCCCCAGGGAAGTCCTCGTGTTGCACCCCTTTTGCCCCTTTTTCCAACCCCCCCGCCCCCCCCCCCGTTTTTTTTTTTCCCGGACTGCCTGTCCGATTTTTAGCGCATTCAATCGCCTTCGCCTCCTTTTCGAAAAATTTCTCCTTTTTAAACCATTTCCAGATTATCCTGTTCCATTCAATTTCATTTTTTTTCCCGTCTACTGCTTAAAACAATAAAGTCGCGGTTAACCTTCGGGTGCGATCATACCAGCACTAATGCACTGGATCTCATCAGAACTCTGCAGTTAAGCGTGCTTGGGCCAGAGTAGTGCTAGGATGGGTGACCCGCTGGGAAGTCCTCGTGTTGCATCCCTTTTGTCCCTTTTTCCACCCCGCCCCTTTTTTTTTTTTCCCCGGACAGCCTGTCCGATTTTTAGCCCATTCAATCGCCTACGCCTCCTTATCGACAAATTTCTCCCTTTTGAACCATTTCCAGATTATCCTGTTCCATTCAATTTCATTTTTTTTCCCGTCTGCTGCTTAAAACAATAAAGTCGAGGTTAATCTTCGGGTGCGATCATACCAGCACTAATGCACCGGATCCCATTAGAACTCCGCAGTTAAGCGTGCTTGGGCCAGAGTAGTACTAGGATGGGTGACCCCTTGGGAAGTCCTCGTGTTGCACCCCTTTTGTCCCTTTTTCCACCCCCCCCTTTTTTTTTTTCCCCGGACAGCCTGTCCAATTTTTAGCCATTCAATCGCCTTCGCCTCCTTTTCGACAAATTTCTCTCTTTTAAACCATTTCCAGAATATCCTGTTCCATTCAATTTCATTTTTTTTCCCGTCTACTGCTTAAAACAATAATGTCGCGATTAATCTTCGGGTGCGATCATACCAGCCCTAACGCACCGGATCCCATCAGAACTCCGTAGTTAGGCGTGCTTGGGCGAGAGTAGTATTAGGATGGGTGACCCCCTGGGAAGTCCTCGTGCTGCACCCCTTTTGTCCCTTTTTCCACACGCCCCCTTTTTTTTTTTCCCCGGACAACCTGTCCGATTTTTCGCCCGTTCAATCGCCTTCGCGTCCTTTTTGACAAATTTCTCCCTTTTAAACCATTTCCAGATTATCCTGTTCCATTCAATTTCATTTTTTTTCCCGTCTACTGCTTAAAACAATAAAGTCGCGGTTAATCTTCGGGTGCGATCATACCAGCACTAATGCACCGGATCCCATCAGAACTCCGTAGTTAAGCGTGCTTGGGCGAGAGTAGTACTAGGATGGGTGACCCCCTGGGAAGTCCTCACGTTGCACCCCTTTTGTCCCTTTTTCCAACCCCCCCCCTTTTTTTTTTCCCGGGACAGCCTGTCCGATTTTTAGCCCATTCAATCGCCTTCGCCTCCTTTTCGACAAATTTCTCCATTTTAAAACATTTCCAGATTATCCTGTTCCATTCAATTTCATTTTTTTTCCCGTCTACTGCTTAAAACAATAAAGTCGCGGCTAATCTTCGGGTGCGATCATAACAGCACTAATGCACCGGATCCCATCAGAACTCCGCAGTTAAGCGTGCTTTGGCGAGTGTAGTACTAGGATGGGTGACCCCCTGGGAAGTCCTCGTGTTGCACCCTTTTTGTCCCTTTTTCCAACCCCCTCCATTTTTTTTTTCTCGGGACAGCCTGTGTGATTTTTATCCCATTCAATCGCCTTCGCCTCATTTTCGAAAAATTTCTCCCTTTCAAACCATTTCCAGATTATCCTGTTCCATTCAATTTCATTTTTTTTCCCGTCTACTGCTTAAAACAATAAAGTCGCGGTTAATCTTCGGGTGCGATCATACCAGCACTAATGCACCGGATCCCATCAGAACTTCGCAGTTAAGCGTTCTTGGGCGAGAGTAGTACTAGGATGGCTGACCCCCTGGGAAGTCCTCGTGTTGCACCCCTTTTGTCCATTTTTCCACACGCCCCCTTTTTTTTTTCCCAGGACAGCCTGTCCGATTTTTAGCCCGTTCAATCGCCTTCGCCTCCTTTTTGACAAATTTCTCCCTTTTAAACCATTTCCAGATTATCCTGTTCCATTCAATTTCATTTTTTTTCCCGTCTACTGCTTAAAACAATAAAGTCGCGGTTAATCTTCGGGTGCGATCATACCAGCACTAATGCACCGGATCCCATCAAAACTCCGCAGTTAAGCGTGCTTGGGCGAGAGTAGTACTAGGATGGGTGACCCCCTGGGAAGTCCTCGTGTTGCACCCCTTTTGTCCCTTTTTCCAACACCCCCGCCCCCTTTTTTTTTTTTCCCGGGACAGCCTGTCCGATTTTTAGCCCATTCAATCGCCTTCGCCTCCTTTTCGACAAATTTCTCCCTTTTAAACCATTTCAAGATTATCCTGTTCCATTCAATTTTATTTTTTTTCCCGTCTACTGCTTAAAACAATAAAGTCGCGGCTAATCTTCGGGTGCGATCATAACAGCACTAATGCACCGGATCCCATCAGAACTCCGTTGTTAAGCGTGCTTTGGCGAGAGTAGTACTAGGATGGGTGACCCCTTGGGAAGTCATCGTGTTGCACCCTTTTTGTCCCTTTTTCCAACCCCCCCCTTCTTTTTTTTTTCTGGGACAGCCTGTCCGATTTTGAGCACATTCAATCGCTTTCGCCTCCTTTTCGACAAATTTCTCCCTCTTGAAGCATTTCCAGATTATCCTGTTCTATTCAATTTCATTTTTTTCCCGTCTACTGCTTAAAACAATAAAGTCGCGGTTAATCTTCGGGTGCGATCATACCAGCACTAATGTACCGGATCCCATCAGAACTCCGCAGTTAAGCGTGCTTGGGCGAGAGTAGTACTAGGATGGGTGACCCCCTGGGAAGTCCTCGTGTTGCACCCCTTTTGTCCCATTTTTCACCCCCCATTTTTTTTTCCCCGGACAGCCTGTCCAATTTTTAGCCCATTCAATCGCCTTCGCCTCCTTTTCGACAAATTTCTCCCTTTTAAACCATTTCCAGATTATCCTGTTCCATTCAATTTCATTTTTTTTCCCGTCTACTGCTTAAAACAATAAAGTCGCGATTAATCTTCGGGTGCGATCATACCAGCACTAATGGACCGGATCCCATCAGAACTCCGCAGTTAAGCGTGCTTGGGCGATAGTAGTACTAGGATGGGTGACCCCCTGGGATGTCCTCGTGTTGCACCCCTTTTGTCCCTTTTTCCACCCCCCCCCTTTTTTTTTCCGCGGACAGCCTGTCCGATTTTTAGCCCATTCAATCGCCTTCGCCTCCTTTTCGACAAATTTCTCCCTTTTAAACCATTTCCAGATTATCTTGTTCCATTCAATTTCATTTTTTTTCCCGTCTACTGCATAAAACAATAAAGTCGCGGTTAATCTTCGGGTGCGATTATACCAGCACTAATGCACCGGATCCCATCAGAACTCCGTAGTTAAGCGTGCTTGGGCGAGAGTAGTACTAGGATGGGTGACCCCCTGCGAATTCCTCGTGTTGCAGCCTTTTATCCCTTTTTCCATCCCACCCCCCCTTTTTTTTTTTTCTCCGGACAACCTATCCGATTTTTAGCCCACTCAATCGCCTTCGCCTCCTTTTCGACAAATTTCTCCCTTTTAAACCATTTCCAGATTATACTGTACCATTCAATTTCATGTTTTTTCCCGTCTACCGCTTAAAACAATAAAGTCGCGGTTAATCTTCGGGTGCGATCATACCAGCACTAATGCACCGGATCCCATCAGAACTCCGCAGTTAAGCGTTCTTGGGCGAGAGTAGTACTAGGATGGGTGACCCCCTGGGAAGTCCTCGTGTTGTATCCCTTTTGTCCCTTTTTCCACCCCCCCCCTTTTTTTTTCCCCGGACAGCCTGTCCGATTTTTAGCCCATTCAATCGCCTTCGCCTCCTATTCTACAAATTTCTCCCTTTTAAACCATTTCCTGATCATCTTGTTCCATTCAATTTCATTTTTTTTCCCGTCTACTGCTTCAAACAATAAAGTCGCGGTTAATCTTCGGGTGCGATCATACCAGCACTAATGCACGGGATCCCATCAGAACTCCGCAGTTAAGCGTGCTTGGGCGAGAGTAGTACTAGGATGGGTGACCCCCTGGGAAGTCCTCGTGTTGCACCCCATTTGTCCCTTTTTCCAACCCCCCTTTTTTTTTTCTCCGGACAGCCAGTCCGATTTTTAGCCCATTCAATCGCCTTCTCCTCCTTTTCGACAAATTTCTCCCTTTTAAACCATTTCCCGATTATCCTGTTCCATTCAATTTCATTTTTTTTCCCGTCTACTGCTTAAAACAATAAAGTCGCGGTTAATCTTCTGGGGCGATCATACCAGCACTAATGCACCGTATCCCATCAGAACTCCGCGGTTAAGCGTGCTTGGGCGAGAGTAGTACTGGGATGGGTGACCCCCTGGGAAGTCCTCGTGTTGTACCCCTTTTGCCCCTTTTTCCACCCCGCCCCTTTTTTTTTTTCCCCGGACAGCCTGTCCGATTTTTAGCCCATTCTATCGCCTTCGCCTCCTTTTCGACAAATTTCTCCCTTTTAAACCATTTCCAGATTAACCTGTTCCATTCAATTTCATTTTTTGTCCCGTCTACTGCTTAAAACAATAAAGTCGAGGTTAATCTTCGGGTGCGATCATACCAGCACTAATGCACCGGATCCCATCAGAACTCCGCAGTTAAGCATGCTTGGGCCAGAGTCGTACTAGGATGGGTGACCCCCTGGGAAGTCCTCGTGTTGCACCCCTTTTGTCCCTTTTTCCACCCCCCCCCCTTTTTTTTTCCCCGGACAGCCTGTCCGATTTTTAGCCCATTCAATCGCCTTCGCCTCCTTTTCGACAAATTTCTCCCTTTTAAACCATTTCCAGATTATCCTGTTTCATTCAATTTCATTTTTTTTTCCCGTCTACTACTTAAAACAATAAAGTCGCGATTAATCTTCGGGTGCAATCATACCAGCACTAATGCACCGGATCCCATCAGAACTCCGCAGTTAAGCATGCTTGGACGAGAGTAGTACTAGGATGGGTGACCCCCTGGGAAGTCCTCGTGTTGCACCCCTTTTGTCCCTTTTTCCAACACCCCCCCCCCTTTTTTTTTTTTTTTTTCCCGGGACAGCCTGTCCGATTTTTAGCCCATTCAACCGCCTTCGCCTCCTTTTCGACAAATTTCTCCCTTTTAAACCATTTCCAGATTATCCTGTTCCATTCAATTTCATTTTTTTCCCGTCTACTGCTTAAAATAATAAAGTCGCGGTTAATCTTCGGGTGCGATCATAACAGCACTAATGCACCGGATCCCATCAGAACTCCGCAGTTAAGCGTGCTTTGGCGAGAGTAGTACTAAGATGGGTGTCCCCCTGGGAAGTCTTCCTGTTGCCTCCTTTTTCCAACCCCCCCCCCCTTTTTTTTTTTTTCCCGGGACAGCCAGTCTGATTTTTAGCCCATTCAATCGCCTTCACCTCCTTTTCGACAAATTTCTCCCTTTCAAACCATTTCCAGATTATCCTGTTCCATTCAATTTCATTTTTTTTCCCGTCTACTGCTTAAAACAATAAAGTCGCGATTAATCTTCGGGTGCGATCAAACCAGCACCAATGCACCGGATCCCATCAGAACTCCGCAGTTAGGCGTGCTTGGGCGAGAGTAGTATTAGGATGGGTTACCCCCTGGGAAGTCCTCGTGTTGCACCCCTTTTGTCCCTTTTTCCACACCACCCCCTTTTTTTTCCCCCGGACAGCCTGTCCGATTTTTAGCCCGTTCAATCGCCTTCGCCTCATTTTTGACAAATTTCTCCCTTTTAAACCATTTCCAGATTATCTTGTTCCATTCAATTTCATTTTTTTCCCGTCTACTGCTTAAAACAATAAAGTCGCGATTAATCTTCGGTTGTGATCATACCAGCACTAATGCAACGGATCCCATCAGAACTCCGCAATTAAGCGTGCTTGGCGAGAGTAGTACTAGGATGGGTGACCCCCTGGGAAGTCCTCGTGTTGCACCCCCTTTGTCCCTTTTTCCACCCCCCCCTTTTTTTTTTCCCCGGACAGCCTGTCCGATTTTTTGCCCATTCAATCGCCTTCGCCTCCTTTTCGACAAATTTCTCCCTTTTAAACCATTTCCAGATTATCCTGTTCCATTCAATTTCATTTTTTTTCCCGTCTACTGCTTAAAACAATAAAGTCGCGGTTAATCTTCCGGTGCGATCATACCAGCACTAATGCACCGGATCCCATCAAAACTCCGCAGTTAAGCGTGCTTGGGCGAGAGTAGTACTAGGATGGGTGACCCCCTGGGAAGTCCTCGTGTTGCACCCCTTTTGTCCCTTTTTTCACCCCCCATTTTTTTTTTCCCCGGACAGCCTGTCCAATTTTTAGCCCATTCAATCGCCTTCGCCTCCTTTTCGACAAATTTCTCCCTTTTAAACCATTTCCGGATTATCCTGTTCCATTCAATTTCATTTTTTTTCCCGTCTACTGCTTAAAACAATAAAGTCGCGATTAATCTTCGGGTGCGATCATACCAGCACTAATGCACCGGATCCCATCAGAACTCCGCAGTTAAGCGTGCTTGGGCGATAGTAGTACTAGGATGGGTGACCCCCTGGGAAGTCCTCGTGTTGCACCCCTTTTGTCCCTTTTTCCACCCCCCTTTTTTTTTTCCTCGGACAGCCTGTCTGATTTTTAGCCCATTCATTCGCCTTCGCCTCCTTTTCGACAAATTTCTCCCATTTAAACCATTTCCAGATTATCTTGTTCCATTCAATTTCATTTTTTTCCCGTCTACTACATAAAACAATAAAGTCACGGTTAATCTTCGGGTGCGATTATACCAGCACTAATGCACCGGATCCCATCAGAACTCCGCAGTTAAGCGTGCTTGGGCGAGAGTAGTACTAGGATGGGTGACCCCCTGCGAATTCCTCGTGTTGCACCCTTTTTATCCCTTTTTCCATCCCACCCCCCTTTTTTTTTTTCTCCGGGCAACCTATCCGATTTTTAGCCCACTCAATCGCCTTCGCCTCCTTTTCGACAAATTTCTCCCTTTTAAACCATTTCCAGATTATCCTGTACTATTCAATTTCATGTTTTTTTCCCGTCTACTGCTTCAAACAATAAAGTCGGGGTTAATCTTCGGGTGCGATCATACCAGCACTAATGCACCGGATCCCATCAGAACTCCGCAGTTAAGCGTGCTTGTGCGAGAGTAGTACTAGGATGGGTGACCCCCTGGGAAATCCTCGTGTTGCACCCCTTTTTTCCCTTTTTCCACCCCATTTTTTTTTTTTTACGCCGAACAGCCTGTCCGATTTTTAGCCCATTCAATCGCCTTCGCCTCCTTTTCGACAAATTTCTCCCTTTTAAACCATTTCCAGATTATGCTGTACCATTCAATTTCATTTTTTTTCCCGTCTACGGCTGAAAACAATAAAGTCGCGGTTAATCTTCGGGTGCGATCATACCTGCACTAATGCAAAGGATCCCATCAGAACTCCGCAGTTAAGCGTGCTTGGGCGAGAGTGGTACTAGGATGGGTGACCCCCTGGGAAGTCCTAGTGTTGCACCCTTTTTGTCCCTTTATCCAACCCCCCGCCCCTTTTTTTTTTTTTTTCCCCGGACATCCTGTCCGATTTTTAGCCCATTCAATCGCTTTCGCCTGCTTTTCGACAAATTTCTCCCTTTTGAACCATTTCCAGATTATCCTGTTTCATTCAATTTCATTTTTTTTCCCGTCTACTGCTTAAAACAATAAAGTCGCGGTTAATCTTCTGGGGCGATCATACCAGCACTAATGCACCGGATCCCATCAGAACTCCGCGGTTAAGCGTGCTTGGGCGAGAGTAGTACTAGGATGGGTGACCGCCTGGGAAGTCCTCGTGTTGTACCCCTTTTGTCCATTTTTCCACCCCGGCCCTTTTTTTTTTTCCCCGGACAGCCTGTCCGATTTTTAGCCCATTCAATCGCCTTCGCCTCCTTTTCGACAAATTTCTCCCTTTTAAACCATTTCCAGATTAACCTGTTCGATTCAATTTCATTTTTTTTCCCGTCTACTGCTTAAAACAATAAAGTCGAGGTTAATCTTCAGGTGCGAGCATACCAGCACTAATGCACCGGATCCCATCAGAACTCCGCAGTTAAGCGTGCTTGGGCCAGAGTCGTACTAGGATGGGTGACCCCCTGGGAAGTCCTCGTGTTGCACCCCTTTTGTCCCTTTTTCCACCCCCCCTTTTTTTTTTCCTAGGACAGCCTGTCCGATTTTTAGCCCATTCAATCGCCTTCGCCTCCTTTTCGACAAATTTCTCCCTTTTACACCATTTCCAGATTATCCTGTTCCATTCAATTTCATTTTTTTCCCCGTCTACTGCTTAAAACAATAAAGTCGCGATTAATCTTCGGGTGCGATCATACCCGCACTAATGCACCGGATCCCATCAAAACTCCGCAGTTAAGCGTGCTTGGACGAGAGTAGTACTAGGATGGGTGACCCCCTGGGAAGTCCTCGTGTTGCACCCCTTTTGTCCCTTTTTCCAACACCCCCCCCTCTTTTTTTTTTTCCCGGGACAGCCTGTCCGATTTTTAGCCCATTCAATCGCCTTCGCCTCCTTTTCGACAAATTTCTCACTTTTAAACCATTTCCAGATTATCCTGTTCCATTCAATTTCATTTTTTTTCCCGTCTACTGCTTAAAACAATAAAGTCGCGGCTAATCTTCGGGTGCGATCATAACAGCACTAATGCACCGGATCCCATCAGAACTCCGCAGTTAAGCGTGCTTTGGCGAGAATAGTACTAGGATGGGTGACCCCCTGGGAAGTCCTCGTGTTGCACCCTTTTGTCCCTTTTCCACCGCCCCTTTTTTTTTTTCCCCGGACAGCCTGTCTGATTTTTAGCCCATTCAATCGCCTTCGCCTCCTATTCTACAAATTTCTCCCTTTTAAACCATTTCCTGATCATCTTGTTCCATTCAATTTCATTTTTTTTCCCGTCTACTGTTTAAAACAATAAAGTCACGGTTAATCTTCGGGTGCGATCATACCAGCACTAATGCACCGGATCCCATCAGAACTCCGCAGTTAAGCGTGCTTGGGCGAGAGTAGTACTAGGATGGGGGACCCCCTAGGAAGTCCTCGTGTTGCACCCCTTTTGTCCCTTTTTCCACCCCGCCCCTTTTTTTTTTTCCCCAGACAACCTGTCCGATTTTTAGCCCATTCAATCGCCTTCGCCTCCTTTTCGACAAATTTCTCCCTTTTAAACCATTTCCAGATTATCCTGTTCCATTCAATTTCATTTTTTTTTCCCGTCTACTGCTTAAAACAATAAAGTCGCGGCTAATCTTCGGGTGCGATCATAACAGCACTAATGCACCGGATCCCCTCAGAACTCCGCAGTTAAGCGTGCTTTGGCGAGAGTAGTACTAGGATGGGTGACCCCCTGGGAAGTCCTCGTGTTGCACCCTTTTTGTCCCTTTTTCCAACCCCCCCCCCTTTTTTTTTTCCCGGGACAGCCTGTCCGATTTTTAGCACATTTAATCGCCTTCGCCTCCTTTTCGACAAATTTCTCCCTTTTAAACCATTTCCAGATTATCCTGTTCTATTCAATTTCATTTTTTTTCCCGTCTGCTGCTTAAAACAATAAAGTCGCGGTCAATCTTCGGGTGCGATCATACCAGCACTAATGCACCGGATCCCATCAGAACTCCGCAGTTAAGCGTGCTTGGGCGAGAGTAGTACTAGGATGGGTGACCCCCTGGGAAGTCCTCGTGTTGCACCCCTTTTGTCCCTTTTTCCACCCCGCCCCTTTTTTTTTTTCCCCAGACAACCTGTCCGATTTTTAGCCCATTCAATCGCCTTCGCCTCCTTTTCGACAAATTTCTCCCTTTTAAACCATTTCCAGATTATCCTGTTCCATTCAATTTCATTTTTTTTTCCCGTCTACTGCTTAAAACAATAAAGTCGCGGCTAATCTTCGGGTGCGATCATAACAGCACTAATGCACCGGATCCCCTCAGAACTCCGCAGTTAAGCGTGCTTTGGCGAGAGTAGTACTAGGATGGGTGACCCCCTGGGAAGTCCTCGTGTTGCACCCTTTTTGTCCCTTTTTCCAACCCCCCCCCCCTTTTTTTTTTCCCGGGACAGCCTGTCCGATTTTTAGCACATTTAATCGCCTTCGCCTCCTTTTCGACAAATTTCTCCCTTTTAAACCATTTCCAGATTATCCTGTTCTATTCAATTTCATTTTTTTTCCCGTCTGCTGCTTAAAACAATAAAGTCGCGGTCAATCTTCGGGTGCGATCATACCAGCACTAATGCACCGGATCCCATCAGAACTCCGCAGTTAAGCGTGCTTGGGCGAGAGTAGTACTAGGATGGGTGACCCCCTGGGAAGTCCTCGTGTTGCTCCCCTTTTGTCCCTTTTTCCAACCCCCCCCCCCACTTTTTTTTTTTCCCGGGACAGCCTGTCTGATTTTTAGCCCATTCAATCGGCTTCACCTCCTTTTCGACAAATTTCTCCCTTTTAAACCATTTCCAGATTATCCTGTTCCATTCAATTTCATTTTTTTTCAAGTCTACTGCTTAAAACAATAAAGTCACGGTTAATCTTCGGGTGCGATCATACCAGCACTAATGCACAGGATCCCATCAGAACTCCGCAATTAAGCGTGCTTGGGCGAGAGTAGTACTAGGATGGGTGACCCCCTGGGAAGTCCTCGTGTTGCCCCCCTTTTGTCCCTTTTTCCACCCCGCCCCTTTTTTTTTTTCCCCGGACAGCCTGTCCGATTTATAGCCCATTCAGTCGCCTACGCCTCCTTTTCGACAAATTTCTCCCTTTTAAACCATTTCCAGATTATCCTGTTCCATTCAATTTCATTTTTTTTCCCGTCTACCGCTTAAAGTAATAAAGTCGAGGTTAATCTTCGGGTGTGATCATACCAGCAGTAATGCACCGGATCCCATCAGAACTCCGCAGTTAAACGTGTTTCGGCCAGAGTAGTACTAGGATGGGTGACCCCCTGGGAAGTCCCCGTGTTGCACCCCTTTTGTCCCTTTTTCCACCCCCCCCTTTTTTTTCCCCAGACAGCCTGTCCGATTTTAGCCCATTCAATCGCCTTCGCCTCCTTTTCGACAAAATTTCTCCCTTTTAAACCATTTCCAGATTATCCTATTCCATTGAATTTCATTTTTTTTCCCACTACTGCTTAAAACAATAAAGTCGCGATTAATCTTCGGGTGCGATCATACCAGCACTAATGCACCGGATCCGCTCAGAACTCCGCAGTTAGGCGTGTTTGGGCGAGAGTAGTATTAGGATGGGTGACCCGCTGGGAAGTCCTCGTGTTGCACCCCTTTTGTCCCTTTTTCCACACCCCCCTTTTTTTTTTTCCCCGGATAGCCTGTCCGATTTTTGGCCCGTTCAATCGCCTTCGCCTTCTTTTTGACAAATTTCTCCCTTTTAAACCATTTCCAGATTACCCTGTTCCATTCAATTTCATTTTTTTTCCCGTCTACTGCTTAAAATAATAAAGTCGCGATTAATCTTCGGGTGTGATCATACTTGCACTAATGCAACGGATCGCATCCGAACTCCGCAGTTAAGCGTGCTTGGGCGAGAGTAGTACTAAGATGGGTGACCCCCTGGGAAGTCCTCGTGTTGCACCCCTTTTGTCCCTTTTTCCACCCCCCCTTTTTTCTTTCCCCGGACAGCCATTCCGATTTTTTGCCCATTCAATCGCCTTCGCCTCCTTTTCGACAAACTTCTCCCTTTTAAACCATTTCCAGATTATCCTGTTCCATTCAATTTCATTTTTTTTCCAATCTACTGCTTAAAACAATAAAGTCGCGGTTAATCTTCGGGTGCGATCATACCAGCACTAATGCACCGGATCCCATCAGAACTCCGCAGTTAAGCGTGCTTGGGCGAAAGTAGTATTAGAATGGGTGACCCCCTGGGAAGTCCTCTTGTTGCACCCCTTTTGTCCCTTTTTTCACCCCCCCCTTTTTTTTTTCCCCGGACAGCCTGTCCAATTTTTAGCCCATTCAATCGCCTTCGCCTCCTTTTTGACAAATTTCTCCCTTTTAAACCATTTCCAGATTATCCTGTTCCATTCAATTTCATTTTTTTTCCCGTCTATTGCTTAAAACCATAAAGTCGCGGTTAATCTTCAGGTGCGATCATACCAGCACTAATGCACCGGATCCCATCAGAACTCTGCAGTTAAGCGTGCTTGGGCCAGAGTAGCACTAGGATGGGTGACCCCCTGTGAAGTCCTCGTGTTGCACCCCTTTTGTCCCTTGTTCCTCCCCCCCTTTTTTTTTTTTCCCCGGACAGCCTGTCCGATTTTTAGCCCATTCAATCGCATTCGCCTCCTTTTCGACAAATTTCTCCCTTTTAAACAATTTCCAGATTATCCTGTTCCATTCAATTACATTTTTTTTCCCGTCTACTGCTTAAACCCATAAAGTCGCGATTAATCTTCGGGTGCGATCATACCAGCACTAATGCACCGGATCCCATCAGAACTCTGCAGTTAAGCGTGCTTGGGCAAGAGTAGTACAAGGATGGGTGACCCCCTGGGAAGTCCTCGTGTTGCAAAGCTTTTTGTCCCTTTTTCCACCGCCCCCTTTTTTTTTTTCCCCGGACAGCCTGTCCGATTTTTAGCCCATTCAATCGCCTTCGCCTCCTATTCTACAAATTTCTTCCTTTTAAACCATTTTCTGATCATCTTGTTCCATTCAATTTCATTTTTTTTCCCGTCTACTGCTTAAAACAATAAAGTCGCGGTTAATCTTCGGCTGCGATCATACCAGCACTAATGCACCGGATCCCATCAGAACTCCGCAGTTAAGCGTGCTTGGGCGAGAGTAGTACTAGGATGGGTGACCCCCTGGGAAGTCCTCGTGTTGCTCCCCTTTTGTCCCTTTTTCCAACCCCCCCCCCACTTTTTTTTTTTCCCGGGACAGCCTGTCTGATTTTTAGCCCATTCAATCGGCTTCACCTCCTTTTCGACAAATTTCTCCCTTTTAAACCATTTCCAGATTATCCTGTTCCATTCAATTTCATTTTTTTTCAAGTCTACTGCTTAAAACAATAAAGTCACGGTTAATCTTCGGGTGCGATCATACCAGCACTAATGCACAGGATCCCATCAGAACTCCGCAATTAAGCGTGCTTGGGCGAGAGTAGTACTAGGATGGGTGACCCCCTGGGAAGTCCTCGTGTTGCCCCCCTTTTGTCCCTTTTTCCACCCCGCCCCTTTTTTTTTTTCCCCGGACAGCCTGTCCGATTTATAGCCCATTCAGTCGCCTACGCCTCCTTTTCGACAAATTTCTCCCTTTTAAACCATTTCCAGATTATCCTGTTCCATTCAATTTCATTTTTTTTCCCGTCTACCGCTTAAAGTAATAAAGTCGAGGTTAATCTTCGGGTGTGATCATACCAGCAGTAATGCACCGGATCCCATCAGAACTCCGCAGTTAAACGTGTTTCGGCCAGAGTAGTACTAGGATGGGTGACCCCCTGGGAAGTCCCCGTGTTGCACCCCTTTTGTCCCTTTTTCCACCCCCCCCTTTTTTTTCCCCAGACAGCCTGTCCGATTTTAGCCCATTCAATCGCCTTCGCCTCCTTTTCGACAAAATTTCTCCCTTTTAAACCATTTCCAGATTATCCTATTCCATTGAATTTCATTTTTTTTCCCACTACTGCTTAAAACAATAAAGTCGCGATTAATCTTCGGGTGCGATCATACCAGCACTAATGCACCGGATCCGCTCAGAACTCCGCAGTTAGGCGTGTTTGGGCGAGAGTAGTATTAGGATGGGTGACCCGCTGGGAAGTCCTCGTGTTGCACCCCTTTTGTCCCTTTTTCCACACCCCCCTTTTTTTTTTCCCCGGATAGCCTGTCCGATTTTTGGCCCGTTCAATCGCCTTCGCCTTCTTTTTGACAAATTTCTCCCTTTTAAACCATTTCCAGATTACCCTGTTCCATTCAATTTCATTTTTTTTCCCGTCTACTGCTTAAAATAATAAAGTCGCGATTAATCTTCGGGTGTGATCATACTTGCACTAATGCAACGGATCGCATCCGAACTCCGCAGTTAAGCGTGCTTGGGCGAGAGTAGTACTAAGATGGGTGACCCCCTGGGAAGTCCTCGTGTTGCACCCCTTTTGTCCCTTTTTCCACCCCCCCTTTTTTCTTTCCCCGGACAGCCATTCCGATTTTTTGCCCATTCAATCGCCTTCGCCTCCTTTTCGACAAACTTCTCCCTTTTAAACCATTTCCAGATTATCCTGTTCCATTCAATTTCATTTTTTTTCCAATCTACTGCTTAAAACAATAAAGTCGCGGTTAATCTTCGGGTGCGATCATACCAGCACTAATGCACCGGATCCCATCAGAACTCCGCAGTTAAGCGTGCTTGGGCGAAAGTAGTATTAGAATGGGTGACCCCCTGGGAAGTCCTCTTGTTGCACCCCTTTTGTCCCTTTTTTCACCCCCCCCCTTTTTTTTTTCCCCGGACAGCCTGTCCAATTTTTAGCCCATTCAATCGCCTTCGCCTCCTTTTTGACAAATTTCTCCCTTTTAAACCATTTCCAGATTATCCTGTTCCATTCAATTTCATTTTTTTTCCCGTCTATTGCTTAAAACCATAAAGTCGCGGTTAATCTTCAGGTGCGATCATACCAGCACTAATGCACCGGATCCCATCAGAACTCTGCAGTTAAGCGTGCTTGGGCCAGAGTAGCACTAGGATGGGTGACCCCCTGTGAAGTCCTCGTGTTGCACCCCTTTTGTCCCTTGTTCCTCCCCCCCTTTTTTTTTTTTCCCCGGACAGCCTGTCCGATTTTTAGCCCATTCAATCGCATTCGCCTCCTTTTCGACAAATTTCTCCCTTTTAAACAATTTCCAGATTATCCTGTTCCATTCAATTACATTTTTTTTCCCGTCTACTGCTTAAACCCATAAAGTCGCGATTAATCTTCGGGTGCGATCATACCAGCACTAATGCACCGGATCCCATCAGAACTCTGCAGTTAAGCGTGCTTGGGCAAGAGTAGTACAAGGATGGGTGACCCCCTGGGAAGTCCTCGTGTTGCAAAGCTTTTTGTCCCTTTTTCCACCGCCCCCTTTTTTTTTTTCCCCGGACAGCCTGTCCGATTTTTAGCCCATTCAATCGCCTTCGCCTCCTATTCTACAAATTTCTTCCTTTTAAACCATTTTCTGATCATCTTGTTCCATTCAATTTCATTTTTTTTCCCGTCTACTGCTTAAAACAATAAAGTCGCGGTTAATCTTCGGCTGCGATCATACCAGCACTAATGCACCGGATCCCATCAGAACTCCGCAGTTAAGCGTGCTTGGGCGAGAGTAGTACTAGGATGGGTGTCCCCTTGGGAAGTCCTCGTGTTGCACCCTTTTTGTCCCTTTTTTCAACCCCCCGCCCTTTTTTTTTTTCCCCGGACAGCCTGTCCGATTTTTAGCCCATTCAATCGCTTTCTCTTGCTTTTCGACAAATTTCTCCCTTTTAAACCATTTCCAGATTATCCTGTTCCATTCAATTTCATTTTTTTTCCCGTCTACTGCTTAAAACAATAAAGTCGCGGTTAATCTTCTGGGGCGATCATACCAGCACTAATGCACCGGATCCCATCAGAACTCCGCGGTTAAGCGTGCTTGGGCGAGAGTAGTATTAAGATGGGTGACCCCCTGGGAAGTCCTCGTGTTGCACCCCTTTTGTCCCTTTTTCCACCCCGCCCCTTTTTTTTTTTTCCCCGGACTGCCTGTCCGATTTTTAGCCCATTCAATCGCCTGGGCCTCCATTTCGACAAATTTCTCCCTTTTAAACCATTTCCAGATTATCCTGTTTCATTCAATTTCATTTTTTTTCCCGTCTACTGCTTAAAACAATAAAGTCGAGGTTAATCTTCGGGTGCGATCATTCCAGCACTAATGCACCGGATCCCCTCAGAACTCCGCAGTTGAGCGTGCTTGGGCCAGAGTCGTGCTAGGATGGGTGACCCCCTGGGAAGTCCTCGTGTTGCACCCCTTTTGTCCCTTTTTCCACCCCCCCCTTTTTTTTTTCCCGGTCAGCCTGTCCGATTTTTAGCCCATTCAATCGCCTTCGGCTCCTTTTCGACAAATTTCTCCCTTTTAAACCATTTCCAGATTATCCTGTTCCATTCAATTTCATTTTTTTTCCCGTCTACTGCTTAAAACAATAAAGTCGCGATTAATCTTCGGGTGCGATCATACCAGCACTAATGCACCGGATCCCATCACAACTCCGCAGTTAAGCGTGCTTGGGACAGAGTAGTACTAGGATGGGTGACCCCCTGGGAAGTCCTCGTGTTGCACCCCTTTTGTCCCATTTTCCACCCCCCATTCTTTTTTTTTTTCCGGACAGCCTGTCCGATTTTTAGCCCATTCAATCGCCTTCGCCTCCTTTTCGACAAATTTCTCCCTTTTAAACCATTTCCAGATTATCTTGTTCCATTCAATTTTCATTTCTTTTCCCGTCTACTGCTTAAAACAATAAAGTCGCGATTAATCTTCGGGTGCGATCATACTAGCACTAATGCACCGGATCCCATCAGAACTCCGCAGTTAGGCGTGCTTGGGCGAGAGTAGTATTAGGATGGGTGACCCTCTGGGAAGTCCTCGTGCTGCACCCCTTTTGTCCCTTCTTCCACACCCCCCCCTTTTTTTTTTCCCCGGACAGCCTGTCCGATTTTTAGCCCGTTCAATCGCCTTCGCCTCCTTTTACCCAAATTTCTCCCTTTTAAACCATTTCCAGATTATCATGTTCCATTCAATTTCATTTTTCTTCCCGTCTACTGCTTAAAACAATAAAGTCGCGGTTAATCTTCGGGTGCGATCATACCAGCACTAATGCACCGGATCCCATCAGAACTCCGCAGTTAAGCCTGCTTGGGCGAGAGTAGTACTAGGATGGGTGACCCCCTGGGAAGTCCTCGTGTTGCCCCCCTTTTGTCGCTTTTTCCAACCCCCCCTCCTTTTTTTTTTCCCGGGACAGCCTGTCCGATTTTTAGCCCATTCAATCGCCTTCGACTCATTTTCGACAAATTTCTCCCTTTTAAAACATTTCCAGATTATCCTGTTCCATTCAATTTCAATTTTTTTCCCGTCTACTGCTTAAAACAATAAAGTCGCAGTTAATCTTCGGGTGCGATCATACCAGCACTAATGCACCGGATCCCACCAGAACTCCGCAGTTAAGCGTGCTTGGGCGAGAGTAGTACAAGGATGGGTGACCCCCTGGGAAGTCCTCGTGTTGCACACTTTTGTCCCTTTTTCCAACCCCCCCGCTTTTTTTTTTTTTTTTCCCGGGACAGCCTGTCCGATTTTTGACCAATTCAATCGCCTTCGCCTCATTTTCGACAAATTTCTCCCTTTTAGACCATTTCCAGATTATCCTGTTCCATTCAATTTCATTTTTTTTCCCGTCTACTGCTTAAAACAATAAAGTCGAGGTTAATCTTTTGGTGCGATCATTCCAGCACTAATGCACCGGATCCCATTAGAACCCCGCAGTTAAGCGTGCTTGGGCGAGAGTAGCACTAGGATGGGTGACCCCCTGGGAAGTCCTCGTGTTGCACCCCTTTTGTCCCTTTTTCCAGCACCCCCTCCTTTTTTTTTTCCCCGGGACAGTCTGTCCGATTTTTAGCCCATTCAATCGCCTTCGCCTCCTTTTCGACAAATTTCTCCCTTTTAAACCATTTCCAGATTATCCTGTTCCATTCAACTTCATTTTTTTTCCCGTCTACTGCTTAAAACAATAAAGTCGCGGCTAATCTTCGGGTGCGATCATAACAGCACTACTGCACCGGATCCCATCAGAACTCCGCAGTCAAGCGTGCTTTGGCGAGAGTAGTACTAGGATGGGTGACACCCTGGGAAGTCCTCGTGTTGCACCCTTTTTGTCCCTTTTTCCAACCCCCCCTTTTTTTTTTCCCGGGACAGCCTGTCCGATTTTTAGCATATTCAATCGCCTTCGCCTCCTTTTCGACAAATTTCTCCCTTTTAAACCATTTCCAGATTATCCTGTTCCATTCAATTTCATTTTTTTTCCCGTCTACTGCTTAAAACAATAAAGTCGCGGTTAATCTTCGGGTGCGATCATACCAGCACTAATGCACCGGATCCCATTAGAACTCCGCAGTTATGCGTGCTTGGGCGAGAGTAGTACTAGGATGGGTGACCCCCTGGGAAGTCCTCGTGTTGAACCCCTTTTGTCCCTTTTTCCAACCCCCCCCTTTTTTTTTTTTCCCGGGACTGCCTGTCCGATTTTTAGCCCATTCAATCGCCTTCGCCTCCTTTTCGACAAATTTCTCCCTTTTAAACCATTTCCAGATTATCCTGTTCCATTTAATTTCATTTTTTTTCCCGTCTACTGCTTAAAACAATAAAGTCGCGGTTAATCTTCGGGTGCGATCATAACAGCACTAATGCACCGGATCCCGTCAGAACTCCGCAGTTAAGCATGCTTTGGCGAGAGTAGCACTAGGATGGGTGACCCCCTGGGAAGTCCTCGTGTTGCACCCTTTTTCCAACCCCCCCCCCCTCTTTTTTTTTTTCCCGGGACAGCCTGTCCGATTTTTAGCCCATTCAATCGTCTTCGCCTCCTTTTCGACAAATTTCTCCCTTTTAAACCATTTCCAGATTATCCTGTTCCATTCAATTTCATTTTTTTTCCCGTCTACTACTTAAAACAATCAAGTCACGGTTAATCTTCGGGTGCGATCATACCAGCACTAATGCACCGGATCCCATCAGAACTCCGCAGTTAAACGTGCTTGGGCGAGAGTAGTACTAGGATGGGTGACCCCCTGGGAAGTCCTCGTGTTGCACCCCTTTTGTCCCTTTTCCACCCCGCCCCCTTTTTTTTTTTTCACCAAACAGCCTGTCCGATTTTTTGCCCATTCAATCGCCTACGCCTCCTTTTCGACAAATTTCACCCTTTTAAACCATTTCCAGATTATCCTGTTCCATTCAATTTCATTTTTTTTCCCGTCTACTGCTTGAAACAATAAGGTCGCGGTTAATCTTCAGGTGCGATCATACCAGCACTAATGCACCGGATCCCATCAGAACTCCGCAGTTAGGCGTGCTTGGGCGAGAGTAGTATTAGGATGGGTGACCCCCTGGGAAGTCCTCGTGTTGCACCCTTTTTGTCTCTTTTTCCACACCCCCCCTTTTTTTTTTCCCCGGACAGCCTGTCCGATTTTTAGCCCGTTCAATCGCCTTCGGCTCCTTTTTGACAAATTTCTCCCTTTTAAACCATTTCCAGATTATCCTTTTCCATTCAATTTCATTTTTTTTCCCGTCTACTGCATGAAACAATAAAGTCGTGGTTAATCTTCGGGTGCGATCATAACTGCACTAATGCACCGGATCCCATCAGAACTCCGCAGTTAAGCGTGCTTTGGCGAGAGTAGTACTAGGATGGGTGACCCCCTGGGAAGTCCTCGTGTTGCACCCCTTTTGTCCCTTTTTCCAACCCCCAACCCTTTTTTTTTTTTTCCCGGGACAGCCTGTCCGATTTTTAGCCCATTCAATCGCCTTCGCCTCCTTTTCGACAAATTTCTCCCTTTTAAACCATTTCCAGATTATCCTGTTCCATTCAATTTCATTTTTTTTCCCGTCTACTGCTTAAAACAATAAAGTCACGATTAATCTTTGGGTGCGATCATACCAGCGCAAATGCACTGGATCCCATCAGAACTCCGCAGTTAAGCGTGCTTGGGCAAGAGTAGTACTAGGATGGGTGACCCCCTGGGAAGTCCTCGTGTTGCACCCAGTTTGTCCCTTTTTCCACCCCGCGCCTTTTTTTTTTCCCCCGGACAGCCTGTCCGATTTTTATCCCATTCAATCGCCTAAGCCTCCTTTTCGACAAATTTCTCCCTATTAAACCATTTCCAGATTATCCTGTTCCATTCAATTTGATTTTTTTTCCCGTCTACTGCTTAAAACAGTAAAGTCGAGGTTAATCTTCGGGTGCGATCATACCAGCACTAATGCACCGGATCCCATCAGAAGTCTGCAGTTAAGCGTGCTTCGGCCAGAGTAGTACTAGGATGGGTGACCCCCTGGGAAGTCCTCGTGTTGCACCCCTTTTGTCCCTTTTTCCACCCTGCCCCTTTCTTTTTTTTCCTCGGACATCCTGTCCGATTTTTAGCCCATTCAATCGCCTACGCCTCCTTTTCGACAAATTTCTCCCTTTTAAACCATTTCCAGATTATCCTGTTCCATTCAATTTCATTTTTTTTCCCGTCTACTCCTGAAAACAATAAAGTCGAGGTTAATCTTCGGGTGCGATCATACCAGCACTAATGCACCGGATCCCATCAGAACTCCGCTGTTAAGCGTGCTTGGGCCAGAGTAGTACTAGGATGGGTGACCCCCTAGGAAGTCCTCGTGTTGCACCCCTTTTGTCCCTTTTTCCACCCCTCCCCTTTTTTTTTTTCCCCGGGCAGCCTGTCCGATTTTTAGCCCATTCAATCGCCTTCGCCTCCTCTTCGACAAATTTCTCCCTTTTAAACCATTTCCAGATTATCCTGTTCCATTCAAATTCAATTTTTTTCCCGTCTACTTCTTAAAACAATAAAGTCGCGATTAATCTTCGGGTGCGATCATACCAGCACTAATGCACCGGATCCCATCAGAACACCGCAGTTAGGCGTGCTTGGGCGAGAGTAGTATTAGGATGGGTGACCCCATGGGAAGTCCTCGTGTTGCACCCCTTTTGTCCCTTTTTCCACACATCCCTTTTTTTTTTTTTTCCCCGGACAGCCTGTCCGATTTTTAGCCCATTCAATCGCCTACGCCTCCTTTTCGACAAATTTCTCCATTTTAAACCATTTCCAGATTATCCTGTTCCATTCAATTTCATTTTTTTTCCCGTCTACTACTTAAAACAATAAAGTCGATGCTAATCTTCGGCTGCGATCATACCGGCACTAATGCACCGGATCCCATCAGAACTCCTCAGTTAAGCGTGCTTGGGCGAGAGTAGTACTAGGATGGGTGACCCCCTGGGAAGTCCTCATGTTGCACACCTTTTGTCCCTTTTTCCAACCCACCACCCATTTTTTTTTTCCCGGGACATCCTGTCCGATTTTTAGCCCATTCAATCGCCTTTGCCTCCTTTTCGACAAATTTCTCCCTTTTAAACCATTTCCAGATTATCCTGTTCCATTCAATTTCATTTTTTTCCCCGTCTACTGCTTAAAACAATAAAGTCGCGGTTAATCTTCGGGTGCGATCAGAACAACACTAATGCTCCGGATCCCATCAAAACTCTGCAGTTAAGCGTGCTTTGGCGAGAGTAGTACTAGGATGGGTGACCCCTGGGAAGTCCTCATGTTGCACCATTTTTGTCCATTTTTCCAACCCCCCCACTTTTTTTTTTCCCCGGGACAGCCTGTCCGATTTTTAGCCCATTCAATCGCCTTCGCCTCCTTTTCGACAAATTTCTCCCTTTTAAACCATTTCCAGATTATCCTGTTCCATTCAATTTCATTTTTTTCCCGTCTACTGCTTAAAACAATGAAGTCACGGTTAATCTTCGGGTGCGATCATACAATGCACTAATGCGCCGGATCCCATCAGAACTCCGCAGTTATGTGTGCTTGGGCGAGGGTAGTACTAGGATGGGTGACCCCCGGGGAAGTCCTCGTGTTGCACCCCTTTTGTCCCTTTTTCCAACCCGCCCCTTTTTTTTTTTCCCCCAAACAGCCTGTCCGATTTTTAGCCCATTCAATCGCCTACGCCTCCTTTTCGACAAATTTCTCCCTTTTAAACCATTTCCAGATTCTCCTGTTCCATTCAATTTCATTTTTTTTTCCCGTCTACTGCTTAAAACAATAAAGTCGCGGTTAATCTTCGGGTGCGATCATACCAGCACTAATGCACCGGATCCCATCAGGACTCATCAGTTAAGCGTGCTTGGGCGAGAGTAGTACTAGGATGGGTGACCCCCTAGGAAGTCCTCGTGTTGCACCCCTGTTGTTGGTTTTTCCACCCCCCTTTTTTTTTTCCCCGGACAGCCTGTCTGATTTTTAGCCCTTCAATCGCCTTCGCCTCCTTTCGACAAATTTCTCCCTTTTAAACCATTTCCAGATTATCCTGTTCCATTCAATTTCATTTTTCTTCCGGTCTCCTGCTTAAAACAATAAAGTCGCGGTTAATCTTCGGGTGCGGTCATACCAGCACTAATGCAACGGATCCCATCAGAACTACGCAGTTAAGCGAGCTTGGGCGAGAGTCGTACTAGGATGGGTGACCCCCTAGGAAGTCCTCGTGTTGCACCCCTTTTGTCCATTTTTCCACCCACTCTTTTTTTTTTCCCACAGCCTGTCCGATTTTTAGGCCATTCAATCGCCTTCGCCTCATTTTCGACAAATTTCTCCCTTTTAAACCATTTCTAGTTTATCCTGTTCCATTCAATTTCATTTTTTTCCCCTCTACTGGTTAAATCAATAAAGTCGCGGTTAATTTTCGGGTGCGATCATACCAGCACTAATGCACTGGATCCCATCAGAACTCCGCAGTTAAGCGTGCTTGGGCGAGAGTAGTACTAGGATGGGTGACCCCCAGGGAAGTTCTCGTGTTGCACCCCTTTTGTCCCTTTTTCCAACCCCCCCCCCCCCTTTTTTTTTTCCCGGGACTGCCTGTCCAATTTTTAGCCCATTCAATCGCCTCTGCCTCCTTTTCGACAAATTTGTCCCTTTTAAACCATTTCCAGATTACCCTGTTCCATTCAATTTCATTTTTTTTCCCGCCTACTGCTTAAAACAATAAAGTCACGGTTAATCTTCGGGTGCGATCATACCCGCACTAATGCACCGGATCCCATCAGAACTCCGCAGTTAAACGTGCTTGGGCAAGAGTAGTACTATGATGGGTGACCCCCTGGGATGTCCTCGTGTTGCACCCTTTTTGTCCCTTTTTCCAACTCCCCCCTTTTTTTTTTCCCGGGACAGCCTGTCCGATTTTTAGCCCATCCAATCGCTTTCGCCTCATTTTCGACAAATTTCTCCCATTTAAACCATGTCCAGATTATCCTGTTCCATTCAATTTCATTTTTTTTCCCGTCTACTGCTTCAAACAATAAAGTCACCTGTTAATCTTCGGGTGCGATCATACCCGCACTAATGCACCGGATCCCATCAGAACTCCGTAGTTAAGCATGCTTGGGCAAGAGTAGTACTAGGATGGGTGACACCCTGGGATGTCCTCGTGTTGCACCCCTTTTGTCCCTCTTCCACCCCGCCCCCCTTTTTTTTTTTTTCGCCGAACAGCCTGTCCGATTTTCAGCCCATTCAATCGCCTACGCCACCTTTTCGACAAATTTCTCCCTTTTAAACCATTTCCAGATTATCCTGTTCCATTCAATTTAATTTTTTCCCGTCTACTGCTTAAAACAATAAAGTCGCGGTTAATCTTCGGGTGCGATCATACCAGCACTAATGCACCGGATCCCATCAGAACTCCGCAGTTAAGCATGCTTGGGCGAGAGTAGTACTAGGATGGTTGACCCCCTGGGAAGTCCTCATGTTGCACCCCTTTTGTCCCTTTTTCCAACCCCCATTCTATTTTTTTCCTGGGACAGCCTGTCCGATTTTTAGCCCATTCAATCGCCATCGCCTCCTTTTCGACAAATTTCTCCCTTTTAAACCATTTCCAGATTATCCTGTTCCATTAAATTTCATTTTTTTTCTCCGTCTACTGCTTAAAACAATAATGTCGCGGCTAATCTTCGGGTGCGATCATACCAGCACTAATGCACCGGATCCCATCAGAACTCCGCAGTTAAGCGTGCTTGGGCGAGAGTAGTACTAGGATGGGTGACCCCCTGGGAAGTCCTCGTGTTGCACACCTTTTGTCCCTTTTTCCAACCCCCCCCCTTTTTTTTTTCCCGGGACATCCTGTCCGATTTTTACCCCATTCAATCGCCTTCGCCTCCTTTTCGACAAATTTCTCCCTTTTAAACCATTTCCAGATTATCCTGTTCCATTCAATTTCATTTTTTTCCCCGTCTACTGCTTAAAACAATAAAGTCGCCGTTAATCTTCGGGTGCGATCGTAACAGCACTAATGCACCGGATCCCATCAAAACTCCGCAGTTAAGCGTGCTTTGGCGAGAGTAGTACTCGGATGGGTGACCCCCTGGGAAGTCCTCGGGTTGCACCCTTTTTGTCCATTTTTCCATCCCCCCCCCCCTTTTTTTTTCCCCAGGACAGCATGTCCGACTTTTAGCCCATTCAATCGCCTTCGCCTCCTTTTCGACAAATTTCTCCCTTTTAAACCATTTCCAGATTATCCTGTTCCATTCAATTTCATTTTTTTTCCCGTCTACTGCTTAAAACAATAAAGTCGCGGTTAATCTTCGGGTGCAATCATACCAGCACTAATGCACCGGATCCCATCAGAACTCCGCAGTTAAGCGTCCTTGGGCGTGAGTAGTACTAGGATGGGTGACCCCCTGGGAAGTCCTCGTGTTGCACCCCTTTTGTCCCTTTTTCCACCCCGCCCCTTTTTTTTTTTTCCCCGGACAGCCTTTCCGATTTTTAGCCCATTAAATCGCCTACGCCTCCCTTTCGACAAATTTCTCCCTTTTAAACCATTTCCAGATTATCCTGTTCCATTCAATTTCATTTTTTTTCCCGTCTACTGTTTAAAACAATAAAGTCGAGGTTAATCTTCGGGTGCGATCATTCCAGCACTAATGCACCGGATCCCATCAGAACTCCGCAGTTAAGCGTGTTTGGGCCAGAGTAGTACTAGGATGGGTGACCCCCTGGGAAGTCCTCGTGTTGCACCCCTTTTGTCCCTTTTTCCACCCCCCCTTTTTTTTTTCCCCGTCAGTCTGTCCGATTTTTAGCCCATTCAATCGCCTTCGCCTCTTCTTCGACAAATTTCTCCCTTTTAAACCCTTTCCAGATTATCCTGTTCCATTCAATTTCATTTTTTTTCCCGTCTACTGCTTAAAACAATAAAGTCGCGGTTAATCTTCGGGTGCAATCATACCAGCACTAATGCACCGGATCCCATCAGAACTCCGCAGTTAAGCGTCCTTGGGCGTGAGTAGTACTAGGATGGGTGACCCCCTGGGAAGTCCTCGTGTTGCACCCCTTTTGTCCCTTTTTCCACCCCGCCCCTTTTTTTTTTTCCCCGGACAGCCTGTCCGATTTTTAGCCCATTAAATCGCCTACGCCTCCTTTTCGACAAATTTTTCCCTTTTAAACCATTTCCAGATTATCCTGTTCCATTCAATTTCATTTTTTTTCCCGTCTACTGCTTAAAACAATAAAGTCGAAGTTAATCTTCGGGTGCGATCATTCCAGCACTAATGCACCGGATCCCATCAGAACTCCGCAGTTAAGCGTGTTTGGGCCAGAGTAGTACTAGGATGGGTGACCCCCTGGGAAGTCCTCGCGTTGCACCCCTTTTGTCCCTTTTTCCACCCCCCCTTTTTTTTTTCCCCGTCAGTCTGTCCGATTTTTAACCCATTCAATCGCCTTCGCCTCTTCTTCGACAAATTTATCCCTTTTAAACCATTTCCAGATTATCCTGTTCCATTCAATTTAATTTTTTTTCCCGTCTACTACTTAAAACAATATAGTCGCGATTAATCTTCAGCTGCGATCATACCAACACTAATGCACCGGATCCCATCAGAACACCGCAGTTGGGCGTGCTTGGGCGAGAGAAGTATTAGGATGGGTGACCCCCTGGGAAGTCCTCGTGTTGCACCCCTTTTGTCCCTTTTTCCACACCCCCCTTTTTTTTTTTTTCCGCGACAGCCTGTCCGATTTTTAGCCCATTCAATGGCCTTCGCCTACTCTTCGTCAAATTTCTCCCTTTTAAACCATTTCCAGATTATCCTGTTCCATTCAATTTCATTTTTTTTCCCGTCTACTGCTTAAAACAATAAAGTCGCGGTTAATCTTCGGGTGCGATCATACTAGCACTAATGCGCCGGATCCCATCAGAACACCGCCGTTAGGCGTGCTTGGGCGAGAGTAGTATTAGGATGGGTGACCCCCTGGGAAGTCCTCGTGTTGCACCTCTTTTGTCCCTTTTTCCATACCCCCCCCCCTTTTTTTTTTCCCCGGACAGCCTGTCCGATTTTTAGGCCGTTCAATCGCCTTCGCCTCCTTTTCGACAAATTTCTCCCTTTCAAACCATTTCCAGAATATCCTGTTCCATTCAATTTCATTTTTTTTCCCGTCTACTGCTTAAAACAATAAAGACTCGGTTAATCTTCGGGTGCGATCATACCAGCACTAATGCACCGGATCCCACCAGAACTCCGCAATTAAGCGTGCTTGGGCGAGAGTAGTACTAGGATGGGTGGCCCCCTGGGGAGTCCTCGTGTTGCACCCATTTTGTCCCTTTTTCCACCCCGCACCCTTTTTTTTTTTTCCCCGGACAGCCTGTCCGATTTTTAGCCCATTCAATCGCCTTCGCCTCCTTTTCCAAAAATTTCTCCCTTTTAAACCATTTCCAGATTATCCTGTTCCATTCAATTTCATTTTTTTTCCCGTCTACTGCTTGAAACAATAAAGTCGCGGTTAATCTTCGGGTGCGATCATACCAGCACTAATGCACCGGATCCCATCAGAACTCCGCAGTTAAGCGTGCTTGGGCGAGAGTAGTACTAGGATGGGTGACCCCCTGGGAAGTCCTCCTGTTGCACCCCTTTTGTCCCTTTTTCGAAGCCCCCCCCGTTTTTTTTTTTTTTTCCCGGGGCAGCCTGTCCGATTTTTAGCCCATTCAATCGCCTTCGCCTCCTTTTCGACAAATTTCTCCCTTTTAAACCATTTCCAGATTATCCTGTTCCATTCAAATTCATTTTTTTTCCCGTCTACTGCTTATAACAATAAAGTCGCGGTTATTCTTCGTGCGCGATCATACCAGAACTAATGCACCGGATCCCATCAGAACTCCGCAGTTAAGCGTGCTTGGGCCAGAGTAGTACTAGGATGGGTGACCCCCAGGGATGTCCTCGTGTTGCACCCCTTTTGTCCCTTTTTCCACCCCGCCCCCTTTTTTTTTTTTCCCCGGACAGCCTGTCCGATTTTTAGCCCATTCAATCGCCTTCGCCTCCTTTTTCAAAAATTTCTCCCTTTTAAACCATTTCCAGATTATCCTGTTCCATTCAATTTCATTTTTTTTCCCATCTACTGCTTAAAACAATAAAGTCGCGGTTAATCTTCGGGTGCGATCATACCAGCAATAATGCACCGGATCCCATCAGAACTCCGCAGTTAAGCATGCTTGGGCGAGAGTAGTACTACGATGGGTGACCCCCTGGGAAGTCCTCGTGTTGCACCCCTTTTGTCCCTTTTTCAACGCCCCGCTTTTTTTTTTTTCACGGGATAGCCTGTCCGATTTTTAGCCCATTCAATCGCCTTCGCCTCCTTTTTCAAAAATTTCTCCCTTTTAAACCATTTCCAGATTATCCTGTTCCATTCAATTTCATTTTTTTTCCCATCTACTGCTTAAAACAATAAAGTCGCGGTTAATCTTCGGGTGCGATCATACCAGCAATAATGCACCGGATCCCATCAGAACTCCGCAGTTAAGCGTGCTTGGGCGAGAGTAGTACTACGATGGGTGACCCCCTGGGAAGTCCTCGTGTTGCACCCCTTTTGTCCCTTTTTCAACGCCCCGCTTTTTTTTTTTTCACGGGATAGCCTGTCCGATTTTTAGCCCATTCAATCGCCTTCGCCTCCTTCTCGACAAATTTCTCCCTTTAAACCATTTCCAGATTATCCTGTTCCATTCAATTTTATTTTTTTTCCCGTCTACTGCTGAAAACAAGAAAGTCGCGGTTAATCTTCGGGTGCGATTATACCAGCACTAATGCACCGGATCCCATCAGAACTCCGCAGTTAAGCGTGCTTGGGCGAGAGTTGTACTAGGATGGGTGACCCCCTGGGAAGTCCTCGTGTTGCACCCCTTTTGTCCCTTTTTCCACCCCGCCCCCTTTTTTTTTTTTCCCCGGACAGCCTGTCCGATTTTTAGCCCATTCAATCGCCTTCGCCTCCTTTTCCAAAAATTTCTCCCTTTTAAACCATTTCCAGATTATCCTGTTCCATTCAATTTCATTTTTTTTCCCGTCTACTCCTTAAAACAATAAAGTCGAGGTTAATCTTCGGGTGCGATCATACCAGCACTAATGCACCGGATCCCATCAGAACTACGCAGTTAAGCGTGCTTGGGCCAGAGTAGTACTAGGATGGGTGACCCCCTAGGATGTCCTCGTGTTGCACCCCTTTTGTCGCTTTTTCCACCCCCCTTTTTTTTTTCCACGGACAGCCTGTCCGATTTTTAGCCCATTCAATCGCCTTCACCACCTTTTCGACAAATTTCTCCCTTTTAAACCATTTCCAGATTATCTTGTTCTATTCAATTTCTTTTTTTTTTCCCGTCTACTGCGTAAAACAATAAAGTCGCGGTTAATCTTCGGGTGCGATCATACCAGCACTAATGCACCGGATCCCAACAGAACTCCGCAGTTAAGCTTGCTTGGGCGAGTGTAGTTGTAGGATGGGTGACCTCCTGGGAAGTCCTCGTGTTGCACCCCTTTTGTCCCTTTTTCCAACCCCCTCCCCTTTTTTTTTTTCCCCGTACAGCCTGTCCAATTTTTAGCCCATTCAATCGCCTTCGCCTCCTTTTCGACAAATTTCTCCCTTTTAAACCATTTCCAGATTATCCTGTTCCATTCAATTTCATTTTTTTTCCCGTCTACTGCTTAAAACAATAAAGTCGCGGTTAATCTTCGGGTGCGATCATACCAGCACTAATGCACCGGATCCCATCAGAGGTCCGCAGTTAAGCGTGCTTGGGCGAGAGTAGTACTAGGATGGGTGACCCCCTGGGAAGTCCTCGTGTTGCACCCCTTTTGTCTCTTTTTCCACCCCCCATTTTTTTTTTCCCCGGACAGCATGTCCGATTATTAGCCCATTAAATCGCCTTCACCTCCTTTTCGACAAATTTCTCCATTTTAAACCATTTCCAGATTATCCTGTTCCATTCACTTTCATTTTTTTTCCCGTCTACGGCTTGAAACAATAAAGTCAAGGTCAATCTTCGGGTGCGATCATACCAGCACTAATGCACCGGATCCCATCAGAACTCCGCAGTTAAGCTTGCTTTGGCGAGAGTGGTACTAGGATGGGTGACCCCCTGGGAAGTCCTCGTGTTGCACCCCTTTTGTCCGTTTTTAAACCCCCCCCCATTTTTTTTTTGTCCCCGGATAGCCTGTCCGATTTTCAACCCATTTAATCGCCTTCGCCTCCTTTTCGACAAATTTCTCCCTTTTAAACCATTTCCAGATTATCCTGTTCCACTCAATTTCATTTTTTTCCCCGTCTACTACTTAAAACAATAAAGTCGCGGTTAATCTTCGGGTGCGATCATACCAGCACTAATGCTCCGGATCCCATCAGAACTCCGCAGTTAAGCGTGCTTGGACGAGAGTAGGACTAGGATGGGTGACCCCCTGGGAAGTCCTCGTGTTGCACCCCTTTTGTCCCTTTCTCCAACCCCCCCACCCTTTTCTATTTTTTTCCCCGGACAGCCTGTCCGATTTTTAGCCATTCAATCACCTTCGCATCCTTTTTGGCAAATTTCTACATTTTAAACCATTTCCAGATTATCCTGTTCCATTCAATTTCATTTTCTTTCCCGTCTACTGCTTAAAAAAATAAAGTTGCGGTTAATCTTCGGGTGCGATCATACCAGCACTAATGCATCGGATCAGATCAGAACTCCGCAGTTAACCGTGCTTGGGCGAGAGTAGTACTAGGATCGGTGACCCCCTGGGAAGTCCTTGTGTGGCATCCCTTTTGTCCCTTTTTCCACCCCCTCCCCCTTTTTTTTTTCCCCCCGGACGGCCTGTCCGATTTTTAGCCCATTCAATCGCCTTCGCCTCCTTTTCGACAAATTTCTCCCTTTTAAACCATTTCCAGATTATCCTGTTCCATTCAATTTTATTTTTCTTCCCGTCTACTGCTTAAAACAATAAAGTCGCGGTTAATCTTCGGGTGCGATCATACCAGCACTAATGCACCGGATCCCATCAGAACTCCTCAGTTAAGCGTGCTTGGGGGAGAGTAGTACTAGGATGGGTGACCCCCTGGGAAGTCCTCGTGTTGCACCCCTTTTGTCGCTTTTTCCACCCCCCCTTTTTTTTTTCCCCGGACAGCCTGTCCGATTTTTAGCCCATTCAATCGCCTTCGCCTCCTTTTCGACAAATTTCTCCGTTTTAAACCATTTCCAGATTATCCTGTTCCATTCAATTTCATTTCTTTTCTCGTCTACTGCTTAAAACAATAAAGTCGCGGTTAATCTTCGGGTGCGACCATACCAGCACTAATGCACCGAATCCCATCAGAACTCCGCAGTTAAGCGTGCTTGGGCGAGAGTAGTACTAGGATAGGTGACCCCATGGGAAGTCCTCGT